>NC_071515.1:10010000-20010000 GCF_027887155.1 Malaclemys terrapin pileata | reverse complement strand
TAAAAAATAAACATGGCTTTTGCGGTGTGAAAGCCCTCCCCCAGTATATGGATTTCAGGGCTTCCCTGGTGGAGAAACCAGATACATTTTATATAGTACGTAGCCTGTCGCTCAGCTTTGCTATTTTGCTCATAATGGAGGCCAACTGATGGTTATTCAAAGTGGCTCTGCAATATACTCTTTAATCTGTGAGGACCTATCCTATATGGAAACTGCCCTCCTTCCATTGAGTAACTAGGTCACTTATCAGAGGGGTAGCCGTGTTAGTCTGGATCTGTAAAAAGCAACAAAAAGTCCTGTGACACCTTATAGACTAACAGACGTATTGGAGCATAAGCTTCATCAGACGCATGTGGTGGAAATTTCCAGAGGCAGGTATAAATATGCAGGCCAGAATCAGTCTGGAGATAACGAGGTCAGTTCAATCAGGGAGGATGAGGCCCTCTTCTAGCAGTTGAGGTGTGAAAACCAAGGGAGGAGAAACTGCTTCTGTAGTTGGCTAGCCATTCACAGTCTTTGTTTAATCCTGAGCTAATGGTGTCAAATTTGCAAATGAACTGGAGCTCAGCAGTTTCTCTTTGGAGTCTGGTCCTGAAGTTTTTTTGCTGCAAGATGGCTACCTTTAAATCTGCTATCGCGTGCCCAGGGAGGTTGAAGTGTTCTCCTACAGGTTTTTGTATATTGCCATTCCTAATGTCTGACTTGTGTCCATTAATCCTTTTACGTAGGGATTGTCCGTTTGGCCAATGTACATAGCAGAGGGGCATTGTTGGCACATGATGGCGTATATTACATTGGTGGACGTGCAGGTGAATGAACCAGTGATGTTGTGGGTGATCTGGTTAGGTCCTGTGATGGTGTCGCTGGTGTAAATATGTGGGCAGAGTTGGCATCGAAGTTTGTTGCATGGATTGGTTCCTGAGTTAGTTACTATGGTGCGGTGTGTGGTTGCGGGTGAGAATATGCTTAAGGTTGGCGAGTTGTCTGTGGGCAAGAACTTGCCTGCATCCCAAGGCCTGTGGAAGCGACAGGTCGTTGTCCAGGATGGGTTGTAGATCACTGATGATGCGTTGGAGAGGTTTTAGCTGAGGACTGTAGGTGATGGTCAGTGGAGTTCTGTTGGTTTCTTTCTTGGGCTTGTCTTGCAGCAGGAGGCTTCTGGGTACATGTCTGGCTCTGTTAATTTGTTTCCTTATTTCCTCGTGCGGGTATTGTAGTTTTGAGAATGCTTGGTGAAGATCTTGTAGGTGTTGGTCTCTGTCTGAGGGGTTGGAGCAAATGCGGTTATACCTCAGCGCTTGGCTGTAGACAATGGATCATCTAGTGTGTCCGGGATGGAAGCTGGAGGCATGAAGGTAGGCATAGCGGTCGGTGGTGTTAACATGACCGTCACTTATTCGTACTGTGGTGTCTAGGAAGTGGACCTCCAGTATAGATTGGTCCAGGCTGAGGTTGATGGTGGGGTGGAAGCTGTTGAAATCATGGTGGAATTCTTCAAGCGTCTCCTTCCCATGGGTCCAGATGATAAAGCTGTCATCAATGTAGCGTAGGTAGAGAAGGGGCGTGAATGGATGAGAGCTGAGGAAGCGTTGTTCCAGGTCAGCCATAAAAATGTTGCATATTGTGGGGCCATGTGGGTGCCCATAGCAGTGCCACTGGTCTGGAGGTATATATTGTCACCAAATTTGAAATAATTGTGCGTGAGAATAAAGTCACAGAGCTCAGCAACCAGTTGTGCTGTGGCATCATCAGGGATACTGTTCCTGACAGCTTGGATTCCATCTGTGTGTGGGATGTTTGTGTAGAGAGCCTCCACATCCATGGTGGCTAGGATCGTGTTTTCTGGAAGATCACCAATGCATTGTAGTTTTCTCAGGAAATCAGTGGTGTCACGGAGATAGCTGGGAGTGCTGGTGGCGTAGGGTCTGAGTAGAGAGTCCACATATCCGGACAGTCCTTCAGTGAGAGTGCCAATTCCAGAGATGATGGGGCATCCAAGGTTTCCAGGTTTGTGGATCTTGGGTAGTAGATAGAATAACCCTGGTTGGGGCTCTAAGGATATGTTGATTTGTTCCTGTGTTAGTGTAGGGAGTGTCCTGAGTAGACAGTGCAGTTTCTTAGTATAATCCTCAGTGGGATCTAAGGAAAGTGGCCTGTAGAATTTGTTATTGGAGAGTTGTCTGGCAGCCTCCTTTTGGTAGTCAGACCTGTTCATGATGACAACAGCACCTCCTTTATCAGCCTCTTTGATTATAATGTCAGGGTTGTTTCTGAGGCTGTGGATGGCATTGCGTTCTGCACGACTGAGGTTATGAGGCAAGCGATGTTGCTTTTCCACAATTTCTGCCTGTGCACGTCGGCAGAAGCATTCTATGTATAGGTCCAGACTGTAATTTCGACCCTCAAGAGGAGTCCATGTGGAGTTCTTCTTCTTGTGTTGTTGGTGGGAAGGTATCTGTGTACCAGTGCACTGTTCAGTGTTATCTTGAAAGTATTCTTTGAGTCAGAGACAGCCAAAGTAGGCTTCCAGATCACCGCAGAACTGTATCATGTTTGTGGGGTTGGTGGGGGAAAAAAAAAAAAAAAAGAGTCCCCGAGATTTTTCACCTTCAGTCCATTTGGTATGATGGACATCCATTTGCATTTGGAGAGGAAGATGATATCTATCTGTACTTGTGCAAGTTTCTTCATAAGGTTGATGGATTTCCACTCCATACGGCTAAATGCAGTGCCTTGCATAGTGTCAAGTATCAGAGGGGTAGCCGTGTTAGTCTAGATCTGTAAAAAGCGACAAAGAGTCCTGTGGCACCTTATAGACTAACAGACATATTGGAGCATAAGCTTTTGTGGGTGAATACCCACTTGCGTCTGACGCATGTGGTGGAAATTTCCAGAGGCAGGTATAAATATGCAGGCTAGGATCAGCCTGGAGATAACGAGGTCAGTTCAATCAGGGAGGATGAGGCCCTCTTCTAGCAGTTGAGGTGTGAAAACTGAGGGAGGAGGAACTTCTTTTGTAGTTGGCTAGCCATTCACAGTCTTTGTTTAATCCTGAGCTGATGGTGTCAAATTTGCAAATGAACTGAAGTTCAGCAAAAAGAAGAACAGGAGTACTTGTGGCACCTTAGAGACTAACAAATTTATTAGAGCATAAGCTTTCGTGGACTACAGCCCACTTCTTCGGATGCATATAGAATGGAACATATAATGAGGAGATATATATACACACATACAGAGAGCATAAACAGGTGGGAGTTGTCTTACTAACTCTGAGAGGCCAATTAATTAAGAGAAAAAGAAAAAAAACTTTTGAAGTGATAATCAAGCTAGCCGAGTACAGACAGTGTGATAAGAAGTGTGAGAGTACTTACAAGGGGAGATAGTCAACGTTTGTAATGGCTCAGCCATTCCCAGTCCTTATCTGGGTTGACTATCTCCCCTTGTAAGTACTCTCACACTTCTTATCACACTGTCTGTACTCGGCTAGCTTGATTATCACTTCAAAAGTTTTTTTTCTTTTTCTCTTAATTAATTGGCCTCTCAGAGTTAGTAAGACAACTCCCACCTGTTTATGCTCTCTGTATGTGTGTATATATATCTCCTCATTATATGTTCCATTCTATATGCATCCGAAGAAGTGGGCTGTAGTCCACGAAAGCTTATGCTCTAATAAATTTGTTAGTCTCTAAGGTGCCACAAGTACTCCTGTTCTTCTTTTTGCGGATACAGACTAACACGGCTGTTACTCTGAAACTTGAAGTTCAGCAGTTTCTCTTTGGAGTCTGGTCCTGAAGTTTTTTTGCTGCAAGATGGCTACCTTTAAATCTGCTATTGTGTGTCCAGGGAGGTTGAAGTGTTCTCCTACAGGTTTTTGTATATTGCCATTAAGTCACTTATGACCTTGGAAGTTACACTTTAGTGCTTAATCCACCCAGAATGGCTATGAGACCCTGGGAAACTGGACACTGCTTACAAAAAGCTTCACTTCAAAAGCAGCGGTCCTCAACCTGACAGAGCTAGGAGCTGCTTCATCAGGGAACTAGACTCCCAGAAAGACAGTCTCACATGTTGATGCAACACCAACACCCCAATAGTGTATTGCTTGTTTTAAGGTGCTGATGATCCATTTGAGCGGATACAAACCACATTCTCTCCCCGAAGGAATGAGAGGGCGGATGTTTCTCCTCTCTTCTCAGCTACTTGGACAAATGAGAGCTGCAAGCCAGCATTACACTACATGGCAGCCACATTTGCTGCCTACAAGAGCCACTATTAATTATTTTTAGTTTATTTCTATTGCAGTAGAACCCAGAGGCCCCAGATGAGATTGGGGCTTTCTGCACCATGCACAGTACACACATGCGTTCAGACAGAGTCCTTGCCTCCAGTGACCTGAGGCTGCTGACAGCGGTTGCTTGCGCATGCTATCGAGATAATGAATTTCCCCTCCAGCACTCCTGTGAGATAGGGAAGCGTTAGCTCCATTTTACAGATGGAAAAACTGAAGAAGGAAGTTTTCAGAGTTTGAGTACCGAAGCTCAGAATGATTGCAGCTGAAACTCTGAGTATTTATCCCTTCTTAAGCATTCAATCCTTAAGTGGATTTGTGCCAGATCACCGTAGATGATGGAGGCAAGGCTAGGAACTGAACCCTGGTTTCCTATATTCCATTCTAGGGCCTTAACCACAAGACCATCCTTCTTCTGAGGAAGAGATTGATATGAATAAGTGGTAATAATTTGCGCATGCAAACCCACCACTCAACCTCACAAGTCTGAAAAATTGCTTGGTAGCAGATCTAAAGTGATAGCACAAGAATCAGTAATGCAGCCGCAGGATTGCTGGAGCTGTAGTGATAAAGGCTTCTTGCTTGACATGATATACCATCCTTTCATAGAGGGTCAACTAAATGCCAGCTTACATTATAGACCTCACAAAGCATTTCAACTCCGCTAGGAGCAACCACTCCCCACCTACTAAAGGGTTAAAGGTCACAGTATTAAAGTGAACAAGGTCAGTGTTAATTACCAATTTAACTAATCACAGGGTAAGCGCTTCCAGCCTCATTGCTGGAAGCGCTTACCCTGTGATTAGTTAAATTGGTAATTAACCATCTTAATTGCCCAAAGATACAGCTCACAGTTATTGTTACAGTAATTTACAATTATATACATGGGAACTAAAGGTTAAACTTCCAGAAAAGCCAAAGTTTTCACAAGTGGCGGCTGGTTTTGGGTGCCTCAGTTTAACTGGATTGAAACAGGCTTGGGTCTGGTTTTTACTAGAGAGGAGCCTCTGCATCTCTGATTGACTGCAGCTGCAGTTTCAGTGTGTGGCCCCTGTGAAAGTCTGGCTCAAGCGGGGCACCCAGAAATCAGTGACCGCCTGTGAAAGTGTTTGGCGCACAGTGTTAGGAATATGGTCTACCCATAATGCCCATTCTTATCCTTCCAGCGTTCTGACACACAGCTGGCAGGACCAGCACAGATCTAGGAGTTGTAGAAGCTTGTTGGGCTAAAAACCCAAGGAGAATCCACAACCTGGGGGCGAGGAGGGGGGCAAGAGAAGAGATCTTCAACCTCCAAACAGCAAGTAGCTCCTTTGATCTCTGTATCTCCTGCTTGTGATCTGACAAGTATTAAAAATGCCAGCTCACCCCCCCCCCCCCCCAATCAGTGATTAATGTGCTATGGTCTTTCTGAAAGCTTAGAGAGCTCTCCCTCCAGGCCACAACATTTGATAAAGAAATGAATCTTTGCGATTAATAATTCCCTGGGCTGAGTTTTTGTTTAATAACTATTCTGTCAGTGATCGATCTGAAGGGCTAGGATGTGTGTATGCATGTACATATGGGGGAAGGGGGGGAGAAAAGAGTAATTTGATTGTGGCCAGGAGATTTGGCAGGCTGGCATTACAAAGCAGCTCTTTAGCAATGGCTGGAAAACCAGCGTGACAAATCGCTCCCTTCTTTACTTCCCGCATCCCCTCTTCACAACTGAACTATCTGATTAGGCTCAAACCAGCCAATCAGAGAATATGATTTGGGAAATATTTCCTCCTTGACATTCAAGAGAACAATTCCTTACCCGGGGAAAATTACATTTAAAAATAAATGGAAAAGCATCAATCAGCTAGGAAAATATATTCAGGTTTTTGGATCTCTTGAGGCAAAGTGATTTTTTTTATTATTTTTATTTAAATAAGATTGAAGGCTGTGGTTTGATTTTTTTTTCCCTGAGATACTCAAAAGATAGCACTGTAACATTTGCATATAAACCATTACCTTTCCTCTCTATAGATACAGTATTTTTCATTAAAGCCAAACCTTGAATATTTACAGACACATTGAGATGCACTGGCAGATATCTGTTAGTGGAGACAGATACACCACATAGTAACAGAAATTACAAGAATTACAAGGTCTATTCTGGGGTAATGTGTATTTATATATATATATATATATGTCAGTTTAATTTCCAGTTGAGATTTTTTGTAAAGCTGTGAAGCTTCCTCAAATGTTAAGAAAGTTACACATTTAAAAAAAGATAGTTTAAAGTTCTCTCTCTTGCACTGCATCATATTCACTCCCCTGCTTGCTTGGTCCAGATTTAGAAGGAGAATTAGCAGCCATAGGGTAATTTTCTCCCACAAGATAGTTGTAAACATGCCCGTATGCAGAGGTGGTGCTAGCCCATTGATGACCCTTAACAGGGATATTTTTGCTCCCCTTTGGTACCCCTCACCCACTCCCTAAAATACTTGCATTATTTCCACAAACCAAAACATATACCAACACAACACATATTTATACCCGTGTTAAAAAGCCCATGTTAAATATGGTTAACAGTAGTTGGGAGGCAATACTAAAATGGGCCCCCTGAGTAGGGTGACCTGATGTCCCGTTTTTAAAGGGACAGTCCCATTTTTTGGGACTTTCTTATATAGGCGCCTATTACCCCCCACCCCCCGTCCTGTTTTTTCACAGTTACTATCTGGTAACTCTACCCCTGAGCCTCTTGGGGCCATAAGCAATTGCTTTGTCTGCTCATGCCTAGCACCATCAGACCTATAGGACTTGCCCTGTTTGCAAACTACTGAACAACATGCAGAGAGATAAGGAAGTGACCCCATTAGAAGCAGTTGTGTTACTGTAGCATCTACAGGCCACCATTAAGATCAGGACCCCATTTTGCTGGGTTCTGTACATCTATAGTAAGAGACAATCCCTACCCCAAAGCACTTAAACAAGGGTGGGGGAAAAAAGACTTGCTCAAACTCACACAGCAGAACCAGGAATAGACCCAGGTTTTCTGACTCCTAGTCCTGCACCCTGTCCACTACATCACACTGCCTTTGCAGATCTGAAATACTGGGACAAAGACACATTCAGCAAACCATTTAAATGAGATCCCAGAAATGGATTTCAAAGATGCTTTCATATTCTTCAGCAGACCATGAATCTAAAGCAGGGGTAAATAACCTACTGAATGAAATGTGCCATTTCTAGATTATCACAGAATTCCTTATAGCACTTTTTCCTAATGGGACATCATATCCCCTAGTATTTTATTTCTGCACAAAGCCTGCTGCAGTCCTACAAGCTCTACCCTGCCCCATAATTCACTGCAGAGTGCTGGAATACAGGCTTTGCCATATCATTATATGAAGACAAAGTACAGGAGCTGCTCTGAATTACATTTCCTTTTACTGATTTTTTTTTTAAGTATTTACTTCCCATACAGAAATTATTGCTATTGTATAAAGATTCACTAAGGCACCTCGCTGACAATTTTCCCTTTTCCCCCCATTTCTCTGAATTAATAACAAAATGCAAATCAGCCACAGTGTTTTTTCCTCCACTTAACACAATACTTAACTAGCAGAACAGTTAAAGATATGCAGTACATATTAATGGAACTTAAGCGCCCTTTTGAGCAAATAGGTTTTTGCTTTCCTGCTACCCACACCCTAGATAGGCCTTTTCCTGCATTGTTCCCACATGACCCACCTCACACTTTAAAGGCGGCCATCTGATCACAATATTTTCCTAGGGTTACCATATTTCAACAAGCAAAAGAGAGGACGGGAGGAGCCCCGCCCTAGCCCCGCCCCTGCCCCTCCCACTTCCCGCCCCCCCAGAACCCCCAACCCTCCCCCCGTTCCTTGTCCCCTGACTGCCCCCTCCTGGGACCCCTGCCCCTAACTGCCCCCCGGGACTCCACTCCCTATCTAAGCCTCCTTGCCTCTTGTCCCCTGACTGCCCCAACCCTTATCCACACCCCCACCCCCAGACAGACCCCTGGGACTCCCACACCCCATCCAACCACTCCCCACCCCCTGACAGCCCCCCCCAGAACTCCCAACCCATCTAAACCCCTCTGCTCCCTGTCCCCTGACTGCTCCGATCCCTCTCCACACCCCTGCCCCCTGACAGCCCCCCCAGAACTCCCAACCCATCTAAACCCCTCTGCTCCCTGTCCCCTGACTGCTCCGATCCCTCTCCCCACTCCTGCCCCCTGACAGCTCCCCCCCAGAACTCCCAGCCCCCTACCCCCCGCTCCTTGTCCCCTGACTGCCCCCTCCTGGGACCCCTGCTCCTAACTGCCCTCCAGAACCCCACCCCCTACCTAAGACTCCCTGTTCCTTGTCCCCTAACTGCCCCCTCCTAAGACCCCCCCCAACTGCCCCCCAGGACCCTACCCCCTACCTGTACCCTGACTGCCCAAAACTTTCTCCACTCCCCTCCAAAAGCCCCCACCCGTTTCTTGACTGCCCCATCCAGAACCTCCCTGTCCCTTCTCCTGCCCCCCCTTACCCTGCTGCTCAGAACAGGGTGTTGGGCTCTGTGCCAGCCGGACACATGGCTGAGCTCCCCAGCACAACACAAAACCCGGTCCCTGGCCCTGCACAGGGTTGCCGGAGCGGGCTGCAGGAGGAGGAGCTGCCGGCCGGCTCAGAATGCAGGGAGGGGGGGGTGGGAGGAGGAAGCTGCTCCAGAGTCCAGCCCGGGACTTTCCTGCAGCCCTCCCAGCCGCTCGCTCTGCTCTGCCAGGGGAGGGGGAAATCCGGACACTGTGAGTGCTTTACAAATTCCCCCCGGACGCTATTTTTAGCACACAAAAGGAGGACATGTCCGGGTAAATCCGGACGAATGGTAACCCTATATTTTCCCCCTCTTCCCTTTGTCTTTGGCAGGCAACAACAAAACCTGTTCCACAGCATGAAGAAAAAATGACCAGCCATCTCTTTCCTTATCACTTGTTAAAGATCCACAACTCAATGTATCTGATTGCCTAGATAAATCCAGGTGCTATTGTCAAGGCTGAATGTCAAGCCTCTCAGTAACAAAGGCTATGGGTCTATTAAATTCTCCAGCCAACAAGACACCAGCTTTAGCCCATATGTAGTTGCTACCAACTAGTGACCATTGCTTATTATTTAGTCAGGACTAAATGTGATTTTCAAGAGCATGCTAATTTTTCCTAGTTTGCCTAATTAAAAACAATCTACAACTGGATTTCTTGTTTGTCTGTTGAACTACTCAATTAGCCCTTTTTCTCTTTGGTTAAATGACAGTTAAGTTGTGTTTAAAAAAAGCCAAAGTTCTCTTTGGCACTTTTAATCTTGCTGCAGGGAGGGTGGTTTTTTGGAAAAGGAAGCTCTGGGGTCCTGGGAAGAAAAGTATTATGTGAGCCACTGAAACGTTCCTGCTGCTCCCAGGGATATCTGAAACCTACAGGCGCACTACTCCAAAAGTTGCTTTCCCCAAGCAAAATGCTCCTACTTGCCCCTCACCTTTTGGATCCAAGCATATTTGTGATAACTGGTAGCTACAAGGGGCGGGGTGGTGGTGGTGGAGAAGAGCTCTGAAATCTCTCCATTGATATCTTCCTGCCCCTGGGGAAGACTGATGTTTTCTCCCAAACATGTTGTTGGAGGTTTATCATCATCATCTCTGGCTGGCCTCAGAAGCATCTCTCACTGTAGGACATTCAGATCCTCTAGTTCTTTCGTTTGAGAACTGTGGTCAAATTTCAGCAGCACTTTGTGACTGTCCTTGATTTGGCTCCATTGCAAAGTTCCTCCAGCTGAGAGACTGGGGAAAGTCTGATGGTTGCTGGAGTGTCCCAGCAAGACCAGACAAGTAGTCATAGCTTTCCTTGCTCGCTCGGGATATGCAAAAACTAGAAGCCAGTGTAGAAGCTTCAGGACTGACTACTCAATAGCTGGTTTCCTGTTGAGTCCAAAGTGCCCAGCAAGAAAGAAATAGCAACAGAGCAAGACATTCTTCCCCAATACACCCCATTTTAAAACATGTTTACTTTAGGCAGGGTCTGAATCCTTTTTCCAGTAATTAGGGAAGGAATACGGCAACAAGCTCCAGGAAATTCAGCCTTGCCAAGTAGTAGCTGCCAAGATACATCATACTAGCACCTGCGAGTGCCAAAAGCCAACACTGGGTGGCAGGCGAGTACAGTTCAAGAAGTGGCTTGCATCCCCGGCTCCTAACTTGCTCCTACCTCCTCTCACAACTGTCCATTTACTAGCAAGCGAACACCATGGAAACTTTAGGCTTTCCCCTCACATTTGGTGGGGCAGAAGAGCAAGCTCAAAGATCCCATTGGGTGTCACCTTGCAGCCTCAAGGGAAAATTTAAAAAAAAAAAAAGAAAAAAACACAAACACACACACCATGCATGGTCTGGTCAAGTCTCTGTGGCAGCACACAGGAGAGATGCCTGGTCACTTTAAATTTTGGGGGGTTTAAAACTAAAGTAAAAACAAAAACCCCTTGAAGAGAGTCTGAATGGACTATTTCCAGGCAGCTAATCTTGTGTGTAATTTTAGAGCACAGCAGACTGTTATGCACACACATTGGCAGGCACATCTTGCACAGTGTCTCCCTACTGCAACATGAAAACAACCGGGGAGTTAGGAGTCCTTCTACCCTTGAAAAACAACAGCAAAGCTCCCATCAGGGATCAGCCCACAGCCTTAAGTGGGGAGCACCCCCCAGCCCTCCATCCGCAATGAAAAAATTAGCCTTTCCATCCTATGTGTATGTGTTTGTGACACAAAGGAGGCTGATGGGGAAGGGGCTGTCCCTCTCCTCTGATTCTGCCAATATTCCCGCGCAGCAGAGCAGGGCTGCCCTTCTGTGCCCAGATGCAGTGCCGCGGTCTGGTCACCTCATTCCCTTCCCAGCCCACAGTGATTCAGAGCAAGTGCCGGCAGACCATTCAAACGCCTGTCTGAATGCATGAAATCCTAATCTCATTAGATTTCTCATTTGCAGGGTAATACTGTCACAGGGCTATGCACCACTGCCACAGATTAGCAGGTTTGCCAGAACGCTGCTCCACTAATGAGTTAATCCAAATAACGCTCAAATCCCAAATCAGATTTAAAGCAATCCAGACAGAGGACCCACCGAGGATGGGGGCAGAGGGGACTAGGACTGTTCTGACTAAAGTAGCTCTCAATTAAGTGTGGGGGCTGGGGTATTAAGAAGGCTCAAGCATTCATTTCCTTTGTTTCTCAACAAGACAGGCTCAGTTGAACTCTGAGTTTTTCCTGTTTCCATGTGTGGCCCATCTCTCTCATGGCACATTTGGGAATAATATGCAACAACATATACATCTGTTTATAGCGTCAGCCTTTGCCTTATGAGAAAACCATTTCTGTAGCTATAATCAGCAGCTATTACTGCTTCTGTCTTCATCATTTAATCTTCAGTACTCAGAGGGTCTCAGCACTTTGGAGTTCTGATGTGGATTCCACTGAGGAAGCTGGAGATGATAGGATGATTGTGGTTTGTTTGTTTGCCACCAATCCAACATGCTAAAAAGAGGCGTGAACGCTTGGTATACTGGGGCAAGGGGGCAGGAGAGCCAAGGGTTTAATGATTAGGACTACAGAGCCAGCATCCCAGAAGAGTGAGCTGTATTTTATTCCACCTCATGCATAGTCAACAAATTTGCCAGTCAGCTAAGTTTAAATTCCTAAATATTTCCTCTTGCTGTTGATGGATGCAGCAGAAAGAACAGTTTGATTTTCAGATACTGGATTCAGCTAAGCAGCACTGCTGCCAAAATCTGATTGCAACTTGCACACACAGCCAATCTGATACAGAAGTCATCATGGGGGAAAACGTCTATGGAGTAAGAAGGGTCCTGTTTACAGAAGCATTTCTGATACTCTGTCTTGGCTTCTCACTCACTCCTTGGCCTTCCAACTGCGACCAAGTGTGGTATCGGCTGAATATCTGATCCTGTAGGTCTGTCAGGGGACTAAAGGCCTGAGCCAAAGCTGAGCAAAAAGTCACTGGGGTGGTCTTTCCATAGATTTGAATCAGGCCCTAAATACCGTCCCTGCACAGAGATGGATTAGGTCTTTCTCCAGCTCTACGGTCCAAAGCAAACCTCTTAACTAACCGTAATAAGCAAAATGCAGAACATCAGAAGCTTCACATTTGTTTACTGCATATTTGACTCCGTTAACTTGTCTTGCTGCAATTTTTCTTTAAAGGAAATGAATATGCTGTCACTTTTTGCACACTGAATAATCCTATCAGTACACTCACTCTTTTCTACAGATAACAAATGGATCCCAACCTAGGGAGAGCAAAACATTAAACTTCCCTCCCTTACCAACTTTCTAAACCGGCGTTTGCCAGCCAGCCTGCAATGTGTTTTTGTACAACCTCCCACCCTCTCTCGGAGACCGCCACCAACAGTACTCTCCCTCCTCTGTGCTAATAAGGCACTAATCACAATAGTAATCGCAGACTGCCTGCTCAGCCCACTCCAGGAGCATGGCGGCAAAGGGATGATCATTTCTCATTGTGAATTACGACAGAGGCCCATCACCTCACCCCTGGAATAAAGCAGCACCTGCCAATCCTGCTAAAATGGCAAGAAGAGAAATGAAAGCCGTGCCGTAGCTGATCCAATTCCCTGCTGACTCTAATTACCCAGACAGGGAATTTTACAATTGCTCCCCCCACCAACTCCTGTCTAAGGACCACTCCTGCAGGCTGCAGACTTTGGCTGGTTCTTTCTTTGTGTGCCTACTACCACTGAGTGGATTGACTTCCTAATGAGTCCTGACACTAATGGTACAGTGAGACCGTGCAATTACATATCCCCTCCCATTGAGAACAAACCTGGCAGGAAGTGACCCCAGACCTCACACTCTTCCACCCCAAAGAATTCAGTTATAGTGCTGCACCAGCAGGGCCAGCTGGTGCACGCTTCCCCCTCCCACCCCCTCTTCACTTCCCCTTCCCATTGCACAGGTGGCTGGAAATAAAGCTTTCTGGCCTGACCCATGACTGGTTGGTTGAGGATATTCCCGTTCCTCTTGAATCCAGAGAAGCCCAGGCATGCCACGCAGGTTTGGAAATGTGCACTGGCACCCATCAAAAAAGACATTTTAATTCCTGCGTTTGAGGGTTCTAACGCACAGTTGTTTTCTATTAGGTGCTTAACAATGTGTGTAACAAGCTGCTTTCAGGGGGGAGAAGCATGCGCTTCTGTAATTTCCACATTGATTGTAGTACAGGTGTAAGATACCAGAGCTACCTATTGAACTGTGAGCTAATTGTCGTAAGAAACAGATGTAGCCTGTTAATGAGGAGGCAACATCTATGAGAAACAGTTAGTGAGGAGTAATTGGGCTCTTTATTTCCTGAGATAGATGGCTTACAAAAGATGTGCTCGCAGCCAGGACCCCCACTGCTGCAGCATCTGAGCATTCGTCAGTTTGCCTTTACAAGAGCCCTGTGAAATAAAGAAGATTAGCCCCATTTTATAGATGGGAAATTGAGGCACAGGCAGATGAAGTGGCCTGCCCAAGGGAATTGGTAGCAGAGCTGGGAAATTGACCTAGATCCCCTGATGGCCAATCCAGGGCCTCAACCACAAGGCTATTCTTCAGCCCATGCTGGTGGCTCAAAATCCAGCCTCTCACATATCAATTAATCTCTCACTCCTTTACTATAGCACAACAGGTAGAATCTCCTGGTTCTATTAACCTTAACTGTTCCTTCTGTTTCCCTGCAGGAGTCTTTGAGTCTCCTACCTCACAGCTGTTTGTCATCAGGCCAGCAGTTTCCTCCCCAACCCTTCCCTCTCTCCAGAAAAGAAGACATGCCTGTTGCTCTCAGCCATTTATCAGGTGGAGTACCCCCTGCCTTCTGCCCACATTCTGCGATTCTCTCCAGGACAGGATTGTCCGTGTGCTACTCTGGGGGTGCCGGGTGCATGAGTGAGCTCTCTAATTGGAATGTTTATGAATTATAAAGTTAAGGGCTGTTCACACTTAAGAAGAAAAAAAAAGGCAAGTTTCTCTCAGGTGTCACCCCCTGGTGTGAGTAGTGGAGTTACAATAAAGGTCATTTCAGTCCATTGTGTCCTATTTTCTTGCGAAATATGGTTAAAAAACCCATAAAGGGTTTAAACTGAAAACAAGCGTTTTTTAAAATGAAATTAATCATTCTTTTACTTGTTTACTAAAGAGCTCAGATGCACATTACACATCTCCTGGCATTTTTAGAGACAAAGAAGCATCATAACAAAATAAACAGGTGTTCCCATTCTATGCCCAACAGCACAAAATGTACAATTCTGGCAAAAAAAAAATAGTAATTTAAAGTGGCTCAGGGCACTTTTAGCTGGTGTTCTAGCCATTTTTTCCCCAAGCTTATAAAGTATTATTTACTGTGGCATTCAATTAAGAACAAGAGCTTGCTATAGCAACCGTAGCAATAAGAGGTACCATTCACACACTGCTTCTGAGATGCAGGCTTTTAAGCACCTGTTCAAAAACACTTGTTGATAAGCCTGTGGCACGTGAGCATTTTATCTGGATTATAAAGGAGGAAGTTGTGCACAAAATGAATTGCCTATCACTTGATTGCTTGGTATCTTTTCCCTGGCTTTAATTTTTCAAAATGAGCACATTTTTATTGGAAAGCACAAAAACCAAGGCAATTTCTTTGGCTAAGGACTGCAAGGGAGAACATAAAATTTGCAAGTTCTCTTCTCTGCCACCATGTGGCAGCAAAAGTTCCTCTCCTCACTGCATCAATGTCTTCATAGAAATTCCAGCTGTGATTTGGTAATTAGTCATTCTGGGGACCCTCTCTCATTCCACATCTGCCAGCTGTCAATAAGGGACTCGAGGGAGAATTACAGATGATTTCTGTAAAATTACAAGGGGCAGCAGAAGGGAGGATTTGATTTGTTTCTTTTCCTTTTTCTAGAGGAGTTATGGGTGCCTACTCTTTGCCTGCTCCCCAACTCTTCTTTCTCCAATCTCCTTTGGTCTCCCAAACATCATTAGTCCCCTTGTCTTCATAAAAAGAACAGGAGTACTTGTGGCACCTTAGGCCTTGTCTACACTACGAGAGTAGTTCGATTTTACTTAAATCGAATTTTTGGAATCGATATTGCAAAGTCGAACGTGTGTGTCCACACTAAGGACAGTAATTCGACTTTGTGAGTCCACACTAACGGGGAAAGCGTCGACATTGGAAGTGGTGCACTGTGGTCAGCTATCCCACAGTTCCCGGAGTCCCCGCTGCCCATTGGAATTCTGGGTGGAGCCGCAAATGCCTTCTGGGTAAAAAAAATGTGTCCAGGGTGCTTTTGGGTAACTGTCGTCATCCGTCCATCACTCCCGCCCTCCCTCCCTGAAAGCGCCGGCGGGAAATCAGTTCGCGCACTTTTCTAGTCAGTGACAGCGCGGACGCCACAGCACTGCGAGCATGGAGCCTGCTGCAACCATCACTGCAGTTGTGGCCGCTCTCAACGCCTCGCAACTTATCATACACCTTTCCCTGAGGCAGATGCAGATAAGTCAGGCGAGGAGGCTACGTCAACGCGGTGATGGCCTGAAGTCTGAGAGTAGCACAGACCTCTCAGAAAGCAGGGGACCCAGCGCCGAGAACATCACGGTGGCAATGGGTCATGTTGATGCCGTGGAACGGCGATTCTGGGCACGGGAAACAAGCACTGAGTGGTGGGACCGCATAGTGCTGCAGGTCTGGGATGAATCCCAGTGGCTGCGAAACTTTCGCATGCGGAAGGGAACTTTCCTGGAACTTTGTGAGTTGCTGTCCCCTGCCCTGAAGCGCAATGACACCCGGATGCGAGCAGCCCTGACTGTCCAGAAGCGAGTGGCCATAGCCCTGTGGAAGCTTGCAACGCCAGACAGCTACCGGTCAGTCGCGAACCAGTTTGGGGTGGGCAAATCTACCGTGGGGGTTGTTGTGATGCAAGTAGCCAAGGCAATCGTTGATGTACTGCTGCCAAAGGTAGTGACCCTGGGAAACGTGGAGGCGATCATAGATGGCTTCGCAGCGATGGGATTCCCAAACTGCGGTGGGGCCATAGATGGAACTCACATCCTTATCCTGGCACCGGAACACCAGGCCAGCCAGTACATTAACAGAAAGGGCTACTTTTCCATGGTGCTGCAAGCACTGGTGGACCACAGGGGACGTTTTACCAACATCTACGTGGGATGGCCGGGCAAGGTTCATGACGCTCGTGTTTTCAGGAACTCTGGTCTGTTTAGACGGCTGCAGCAAGGTATTTACTTCCCGGACCACAAAATAACTCTTGGGGATGTGGAGATGCCTATAGTCATCCTCGGGGACCCAGCCTACCCGCTAATGCCCTGGCTCATGAAGCCCTATACTGGCGCCCTGGACACTGAAAAAGAACTCTTCAACTACCGGCTGAGCAAGTGCAGAATGGTGGTGGAGTGTGCTTTTGGCCGTCTCAAGGGGAGATGGAGAAGCTTACTGACTCGCTGTGATCTCAGCGAAACCAATATCCCCATTGTTATTGCAGCTTGCTGTGTGCTCCACAATCTCTGTGAGAGCAAGGGGGAGACCTTTATGGCAGGGTGGGAGGTTGAGGAAAATAGCCTGGCTGCTGATTACTCACAGCCAGACAGCCGGGCGATTAGAAGAGACCAGCGGGAAGCGCTGTGCATCCGGAAGGCTT
The DNA here is from genome assembly GCF_027887155.1 of Malaclemys terrapin pileata. Lineage (NCBI taxonomy): Eukaryota > Metazoa > Chordata > Testudines > Emydidae > Malaclemys > Malaclemys terrapin. Next base: position 19,992,986 of record NC_071515.1, on the reverse strand, counting down.
TGAAAGCAAAGTTCCTGAGTGAGCAGGGTAACCTGTGACTTTAAAGTTTGTGTATTGAGAAGCTAAACCTGCCCCCGTTTCTTTGCCCAGTTAATGTTGACTATCCTATCCAGTTACATACCCCCTTCACCCCACTTCCAACACACGTTTCAAAATAAAAATAGTTCTACTTTGTTAAAGCACACCGTTTTCTTTAATACTGTATTCGCGGGAATTTTTTAAAACTGGGACGCAGACTGTGGTGCGGAGCGGGTGTACTGTAGTGGCGCGAATGCAGCTTCTAAACTCAAGGATTGACAGGCTCCGCTGCGGTGGGATGGTTGTTTCAACGGAGCCTGTCACCCCTCCTGATAGGGACTGTGTGTATGGGGGGGTCTATGTGACTTTGTGGCAGGGGGAGGACGGTTACAGATCCCCTGCTGTGTGGCTCTGTGATCCTGCCTAAGGACCGCCGCTTAAGATCTGTAACTGCCCTCCCCTGCCACAAAGTCACAGAGCAACCCACCCCCCACCACATAACATGAAAACAACCTCCCAGACTAACCAGGGTAACTAGTCACTGCATCACTGCACTATGTATGTGCCCTGCTGCTGTGCCTGCCCCCGACTATATACCCTGCCAAAGGTGACTGTCCTGTCGAATTACCAACCCCCTATCCCCCCCTCCTCCAAAAGAACATGATGGAAACAGTAGTTAACAGAAACGTATTTTTTATTATCAACCAAACATGGAACTGGGAAAGTGAAACTTGGACGGGGGCTTGTGTCAGGCGGGAAGGAAAGAACTTGTCAAATTTTGGGGAATGAGAGCCTTCTGCTGCTCGAGCTCTCTGCAGGGGTGGAGTGAGAGTTAGCAGGGACTCTGCCGCCTCTCCTTCTGTGCACTTTGGGTGAGGGGAGTATGGGACTTGGTGGCGGGGGAGGGCGGTTAGAGATGGACTGCAGCGGGGCTCTGTCCTCCTGCCTCCGTTCCTGCAGAACATCCACAAGGCGCCGGAGCGTGTCCGTTTGCTCCCTCATTAGTCCAAGCAGGGTTTGAGTCGCCTGCTGGTCTTCCTGACGCCACCTCTCCTCCCGATCCATGTTGGCTTGGTGCATTCGGGTCAAGTTCTCCCGCCACTGGGTCTGCTGTGCTGCCTGGGCTCTGGAGCAGGCTATAAGCTCCGAGAACATGTCCTCCCGTGTCCTCTTCTTCTTATGCCTAATCCGCGCTAGCCTCTGGGAGTGTGATGACAGGCTAGGTTGTGAGACAGTCGCAGATGGGGCTGTGGGAATGGGAAAAAGGGAGTGAATTCCTCAGAAAGATAAATGTAGTTGTGAACAAAGAACATAGTCTTTCTCTGTTAACAAGACCATGCACAGCACCTATCACATGCGCACTCAGCACAAGGTCGAATTCTCGGCCTTCGCATTCAGTGCCTGGGGTCTTCTACAGCACATTTGAGAAGCCTCTCAGGAGAACGGAATTTCTGTTGCAGGCAGACATGGTAAGCCGTAGACTTGTGGCAGCTTAAAACTTTAATATTAGCAATGGCCTCATTTCACATTGAAATCAATGTCGGTCCCTGCTGCCAGCAATTCGGCAAGCAGGAAGTCTGCTCCTGTCCCACACCCTCGCGGCTGTCCCCGGGAACGATCCCTTTCGGCTGCCCCTCTCCCGCCTCCACCGCGTGGCTGCAAACCAGCGGTTACAGTTCTGTAAAGGAACGGCAAAGCAGTCCCAACACTAACATTCCCCTACCTCATTCAAAGCAAGTCATCATGAGCGACATCACCCTCATGAGGATCTCTGACAGCGAGAAAGAGCGAATGCTCCGGGAAAGCCTGCAAAGACCAGGGCCGTATGCCGCCATGCTGTGCAGAGCAATGATTCCAGAGTACTTGCTTGTCTCGTGGCGTGGCAACGTGTCCTACTACGGAGGACCCAATAAGGCCGCTCTCCCCAAGAACCTAATGCAGCGGATTTCCAATTACCTCCAGGAGAGCTTCCTCGAGATGTCACAGGAGGATTTCTGCTCCATCCCCGGACATATAGACCGCATTTTACTGTAGCTGCTGTAGCAGTGACTAACCAGTAGAGCGGCTTGGGCAGGACAATCATGCAAAACCGGACATTGCTAGATTTTTTTTCAATAGTTGCACTGCCCATGACTGAACCGTTAAGCTAATCAAACTAATCATGAGAAACCCATTTTTTAAATTGTTAATATTCCTGTTCTGTTACAAATAAATGTTTAGATTTTTACAACACTTACTGGCTGATCCTTCCCCAGATTCTGTGTCCGGGGTAACGGCTGGGGAGGGTTGGTAGGGGATCTCTGTAAGGGTGATGAAGAGATCCTGGCTGTCGGGGAAATCAGCGTTGTGAGCGCTGTCGACTGCCTCGTCCTCCTCATCTCCTTCCTCATCTTCCCCGTCCGCTAACATGTCCGAGGATCCAGCCGTGGACACTATCCCATCCTCAGAGTCCACGGTCACTGGTGGGGTAGTGGTGGCGGCCGCACCGAGGATGGAATGCAGTGCCTCGTAGAAACGGGATGTCTGGGGATGGGATCCGGAGCGTCCGTTTGCCTCTTTGGTCTTCTGGTAGCCTTGTCTCAGCTCCTTGATTTTCACGCGGCACTGCGTTACATCCCGGCTGTATCCTCTCTCTGCCATGTCTTTAGAGATCTTCTCGTAGATCTTTGCATTCCGTCTTTTGGATCGCAGCTCGGAAAGCACGGACTCATCGCCCCACACAGTGATGAGATCCAAGACTTCCCGATCAGTCCATGCTGGGGCCCTCTTTCTATTCTGAGATTGCACGGCCATCACTGCTGGAGAGCTCTGCATCGTTGCCAGTGCTGCTGAGCTCGCCACGATGTCCAGACAGGAAATAAGATTCAAACTGGCCAGACAGGAAAAGGAATTCAAATTCAAATTTTCCCGGGGCTTTTCCTGTGTGGCAGTTCAGAGCATCCGAGCTCGTACTGCTGTCCAGAGCGTCAACAGAGTGGTGCACTGTGGGATAGCTCCCGGAGCTATTAGCGTCGATTTCCATCCACACCTAGCCTAATTCGACATGGCCATGTCGAATTTAGCGCTACTCCCCTCGTCGGGGAGGAGTACAGAAGTCGAATTAAAGAGACCTCTATGTCGAACTAAATACCTTCGCGGTGTGGACGGGTGCAGGGTTAATTCGATGTAACGGCGCTAACTTCGACATAAACGCCTAGTGTAGACCAGGCCTTAGAGACTAACAATTTTGAGCATAAGCTTTCGTGGGCTAAAACCCACTTCATCGGATGTATTTTCCACTGCATGCATCCGATGAAGTGGGTTTTAGCCCACGAAAGCTTATGCTCAAATAAATTTGTTAGTTTCTAAGGTGCCACAAGTACTCCTTTTCTTTTTGTGGATACAGACTAACACGACTGCTACTCTGAAACTTGTCTTCATACTTAACTCTTTCACTCCCTTCCCTCTCTCCTGCACCCCGCATCATAGCTACCGAACAATGTCATTTTTCAGAAGGAAAAATTTTTCTTCTTGTTGTTGCTCCAGAACCAGAACTCTTGAGCCTGTTTCACAGACATGGGCAAGAGGAGAAAGGTAAAGAAAATCTTTTCCATCTTGAGGCAGACGGGTGTCATCGGACCCCATGTGGGAGAGTCTCCTGCATCTTTTTGATACAGGCCAACAGTTTTCCTCCACACATTCCAACTTCTCTTCCCCATGCAACTTCCACAGCTATGTTACAATAATCTCATGGTGGACAGAATCTTCTAGGACTGTGCTGCTCTGAATGGATGTTTCCAAACTAGGAAAACCCTGGAACTAGCAGCTAGGATTAACCACAATCAGTTAACAGATTTAAGCTAGTGCTGTCAAGCCATTAAAAAAGTTAATCGTGATTAATCGCACAGTTAAGCAATAATAGAATCCCATTTAAATATTTTTGGCTGATTTCTACATTTTCAAATATATTGATTTCAATTACAACACAGAATACAAAGTGTACAGTGCTCACTTTATATTATTTTTATTACAAATATTTGCACTGTAAAATGATAAACAGAAATAGTATTTTTCAATTCACCTAACACAAGTACTGTAGTGCAATCTCTTTATCATTAAAGTTGAACTTATTTTCTACTTTAATGGAGAATTATGTAAAAAAAAAACTGCATTCAAAAATAAAAATGTAAAACTTTAGCGCCTACACATCCACTCAGTCCTACTTCAGCCAATCACTCAAACAAGTTTGGTTACAATTTGCAGGAGATAATGCTGCCTGCTTCTTATTTACAATGTCACCTGAAAGTGAGAACAGACATTTGCATGGCATTGTTGTAGCCAACATTGCAAGGTATTTATGTGCTAGATATGTTAAACATTGGTATGCCCCTTCATGCTTCAACCACCATTAGAACATGCATCCATGCTGATGACAGGTTCTGCTCGATAACGATCCAAAGCAGAGCGGACCAAGACATGTTCATTTTCATAATCTGAGTCACATACCACCAGCAGAAGAAGGTTGATTTTATTTTTTGGTGGTTCGGGTTCTGTAGTTTCCCCATCGGAGTGTTGCTCTTTTAAGACTTCTGAAAGCATGCTCCATACTTTCATCAACATGGAAGCATGTCCTCTGGAATGGCTGACGCATGAAGGGGCATAAGAATGTTTAACATATCTGGCACATAAATACCTTGCAATGAATGCCTGTTCTCACTTTCAGGTGACGTAAATAAGAAGCAGGCAGCAGTATCGCCTGTAAATACAAACAAACTTGTTTGTCTGAGTGATTGACTGAACAAGAAGTAGGACTGAGTGGACTTGTAGGCTCTAAAGTTTTACAGTGTTCCGTTTTTGAGTTCAGTTATACAACAACAAAAATCTACACATGTAAGTTACACTTTCATGATAAAGCGATTGCACTACAGTACTTGTATGAGGTGAATTGAAAAATACCATTTGTTTATCATTTTACAGTGCAAATATTTGTAATCAAAAATATAAAGTGAGTACAGTACACTTTGTATTCTGTATTGTAATAGAAATTAATATGTTTGAAAATGTATAAAAACATCCAAAAATATTTAATAAACAATAGAATACCAATTGAAATTTAACAGTGTGATTAATGTTTGAGTTAATAGTGTGAGTTAACTGTGATTAATCGACAGCCCTAATTTAAACATTCTTGTCTTTGGTTAGACTAGAGGCTAAATGGTGCTAAAACTTGTATTAAAACATTTTACCTAACATTTTCAAATGCTCATTTTAGACAAACCCACTATAAGGTTTATGAGTGGTCATTTCCCCACCTACTTCCCCTATTGGTTGAGTGCATCGCCTCAATGTACATTTGGCCCCTGCTAATCCAATATTCAAGTTCCTCAGTCTTTCATCTACTGTGTAGTCACTGAATTCAGGTTGGCAGAGTTCAAAGAAGGATTAGAAATGGTGGTTATTGCATCCTAATTACTTATATCCTTCACTTGCAATGTTCTTCACTTCCTGGGTCAAATTGTGTTGCTGTCAGAAAACTGCAGCATTGCACTGCAAAGGGGTCTTCCAACCCTAATCTTCTATGATTGAAATGTAGAGAAGCCCAGGAGGTCATCTAGTCCAACCCCCTGCTCAAAGCAGGACCAACCCCAACTAAATCATCCCAGCCAGGGCTTTGTCAAGACAGGCCTTAAAAACCTCTAAGGATGGAGATTCCACCACCTCCCTGGTAACCCATTCCAATGCTGGGTGTCCTTTGTATAGGCAGTTTGTATAGCAGCATTAATTCCAAAGCAATTTACAAGCCTATGACATCATTGTTGTCTCCTTAAGGCTGCCAGAAGACAAACTAAATTCCACGTAAGTTTAGTAAGGTGGACTCAAAGCAATGCTTTAGTTTTAGATCTGTGCAAGATATGCTTTTTGCTAGGAGATCTAGTTCTTATCAACACCTTCTGCAGTCATGGCCCATGTTATCTTTAACAACAAGAGAGTTTGTTCTGTTGGGGTGTTGTCATTTTGAGCTATTGTTTAGGAAACACCAGCACACCTACCCACCGCCTTCTCTAAATGAGATACAATAGACTGGCCAGTCTCACCCCTGTCCAGTCATTGACTTCAGCAACCAGTAGTTATACCCACAAAAAGCAAATTTCAGGCCCTCATCCCCACTTAGTGCTCCCACTAACCCCAGACCTCTCTCATTGTGCCTGGAGAGCTCAAACAACAGTCCTGATTGGACTGATTTCAATCTTCTTTAAAAAGCCCTGGATGACTAAGTGAAATGATGTGGCACCAATTGTTTTAATTAAAAGAACCCCATTTTCTCCTCAAATAGAATTACACCCCAGGTAGCCACAACACCAGCTCTCAATGCTGACAAGTAAACCAACAGGTAGCCTGTTTGCCAATTACTTGAGTATTACATCCAGCTTCTTCAGCACATTTTCAGCTGGAGTCTGTTGCATTCACCCAGGCATTTATAGCCCAATTTATTAATGATTCTCCTAATGCAACAGCTACAAATGTCAATGTATCACTTCAAAAGATGTGAAGCTTATACATTTTGGCAGAACAACACTCTTCCCCTCCCTCCCCCACCCCCCACCCCAAAATGTAGCATAGGGCTCATCAATTAGAAGGAAAAGCGGTTTCGCTCAGCTCCAAGATGTGCATTGGTTTCCTATGAGGGTGACTCCTGCAGCTTTGCACTGCATATTTTAAAGCTTACGTTTTAAAAAAATCCCACATTGCTACATATTTTAAATACTTTGTCCCTATATGGTCTGATTATTGTTAAGTATGGAGTTGTTGCCAATAAAGTTTCTACACACCGTATTTCATAAAGATCTGGAGGATGAACAGAGGAAAAGCCTCCTGCTGTTCCAACTCACAGCTAAGAAACCACAAAGCCGCAAGCATAGCCCAGTGTCAGCATAGGTGCTGGAACTAGGGGGGCGGGGGGGCTGCAGCACCCTCTGGCTTGAAGTGGTTTCCATTATATCCGGGGTTTACAGTTTGGGTCAATGCCTGTCAGCATCCCCACTATACAAATTGTTCCAGGGCCCCCCGAGTGTCAGTGCACTAAGCTTCCTTCTAGTCATCTATCTAAAAGGGCCCTATTCAGCAGAGATTTAGGGCCTTATTTCTGAGCAGGAGAACCTGCAGCTCCCATTCACTTCAATGACTAGTGAATTCTCAGTCCCTGTGAAAGATAGGCCCTGAATTTCTGCAGGAGCTGGCTATTAAAGTTTGCAGGATTCTCCAAGTTAGGAACCAATGGTGAGAAACACTAATTCCCTTTTGTTCCTCAATCAGATCTTTTTTTCTGTACCGTGAAGTGCTATGGCATATGAAGGCACCTCCCACGCACATGCTCAAGCCTGGAAGGTAGTTTTAGTAGGGGGTGGGCTAATATCTGGGCTGCGTATTCCTGGATATATGTATACTCTCAAAAGTGACTGACAACTGCCCATCCTGACTCCTCTGCCTATCAGTTCTCAGCTGTCTGAGAACTGAGAACAAAAAATCCCAGGCTCCTTTTAATATTCTAACACTGACTGAGCTGAGACACAAACATGCCCTGGGCAGGTATTTGAACTTTCCTCATCTCCAATATCTATTCCCACCCTTACCTACCCACTAACACTGCTCAGATCGGCTCTCTAGGGCTGAGAGCAAGGTAGGGGGAAGCCCTATAAAAACAACAGGGCCAAGAGAGATGTGACACTGAAGGCTACCTATAAGGAAAATGAAATCGAGTGGCCTCTCTGGACACCAAAATGAGTGGGGAAGACCACAATCTTTTGAGTCCTGAGCACTTTTGCTCAATATTTTAACCTTTATCAGAAGCCCATAGCAGACTCCACAGCAAGCCAAGCGTGAATGAAACGAAGTTCACGACTGATTTTGGAGGCTAGCTGTATAAATCTCAGAGATGGACACTATCTAGCCAGAGGCAGCAGCAAGCAGAGCCGAGTGCCCCCCCTTTAAAGCACGTGAGCTCAGACCAGAGCAGGCCCACCAGAGGCAGTAACTATTGGCTGGCTGGAGGAAACTTAAGGTACACAAGCTGCTCCCTCAAAGAAGTTCTGTTTGAAATTTTCTACCAGGCTCAGCCTGGGTTTGTTAGAGGCAGCAGGTCTCACCCAGTGATCCTCTGGCTTTGGGAAGACATTTTTGTGGTAAAGTGTCTGGATAAGAGGCAAGATATCAATGTCACCAGTTTAACTTTGCCCATCTCTAACTATGATAGCGTCACAAGCATTCGTTTTTGGGGTGCAAAGATCAGTCCAGTAATTCTGATGCTTATCCCCCCCATGGCAGTGGTGTTTTGTGCCATAGCTTCTCCTCTTGGAAGTCTTCCTGCGGAAAGCCAGCTCTAATGCTGGGTTTAGAGACAATGCTACGCCTCTCTGGATTGTCATGTTCTGCAGCAAACTTTGCCTTCAAACAGCCACAACAAAACAACAAATCCACCCCTTAATTTTCTACTCTCTATTTTCCTAATTAGGTGGGTGGGAGAACAAATGTCCACATGCAGAAAGTAGGTGGGCACATGCTAGATAAATCCTATACTCCCAATACTTGGCATGGAAACATGCAGCCATTATGCCTTCTAAATGTCAGGGAACTAGCTCCAACTCTGAGAGGTGCCAGACACCTGCTCCCATTACTCCCAGCTTTGCCTTCTGCTGTTGTATCTTTCACTCACAGGCCTTGCTGTAATTCCACTCTGCACAATCTGAGCCTTAAAATTAGGGTTCTGAGTGGTGTTCAGAACCCTACCCCCTATCTTCTGTGCATTATGAAATGCAAACGCAAACCTGGAATGGCAGAACCCAAAATAGGAATCACACCGCTGGTATGCTTGTGCCATCCTGGGCACTAACACCCCTCAGTACTGGCTCTGCATACCAGCAAGCAGCATGGTTTAAATTCTGGAGGCATTTGAAAAGCCTTAGCATTAGCTCACAGAGTAAGCAACTAACGCTTAAATGGAAGTATGACACTGGTAAACCAAGTGCCAGCTCTGGCCAAGGTGTAAGGTATTAGCTAAGAACTGACAAACTCGTAGCGTAAACCAAACCAGCTCACCTAAATATTACCTATTTTGAACAAAGCTATCAGTCTTGTAAGAAAGTATGTCGTGTTTAGACTCTATGGAATGCTTGTAAGTTGATGGATGCATTAATCTTGCTTGTAATGTCTGTAGTCTGTGCTACAGATCTCCTTATAAGTTTTGCTTTATAACTTTGAAAATGTTTGCTCTGAACTTGTGAACCCAGACACAGGAATGGTTTCCCCCTGCCCATCCAGGAGGACTATCAAAAATGAAGTGTGCCATCATAAGGCAAAAGCTTTATTAATTGCCCCATCCACCCACGGAGAAGTACGTGCAGAAGGCCTCATCCCATTGGTTTGAATTCTAGAGAGGGAAATAAAAATAGTGGACATGAATATTTATTCTCTCTTTGCTGTTTAAATTCTCCCAGGGCAAGAAATACTAAACTAAAGTAGAGATCCTCAGGGTCGACTTGGTTTGCTCTGAAAGACATTTTGAATGGACAGATCATGACAACTCTATCACTCTTAAGATTTAGATTGTAACTCATTTGTATGTACATGCTTGCTTGAACTTATAAATAACTCATTTCTTTTCTCTAGCCAATCCTATAATCAACTATTAAGTTGCTTTAACTACAGGCACTCTCTTTGGTGTAAGATCTAGGGTACCAATTGACCTGGGGTAAGTGACAGATCTCTTGGAAGGAAGCAACCTGAATATTGTGTGATTTTTGGTGTAAGTGACCATTTATCAAAGTCCAGCTTGCCTAGGTGCCAAGATAGACTGGAGAGTCTATGTGGGCTGTGTAGGACTCCATGGTAAGACTGTTCTAATGATTCAGGAGTTCACATTTGTTACTGAGTTGGTGAAATCTAATTATAGAACATACCACCAGTTTGGGGTGTCCGCCTTGTTATTGGCTCTAGTTTTCAAGATATGCTATTGGGTGAGTATATACGACCCTTGACTTGGGAATGGCGGAGGATAAGTGAGTTATAAAGGGAAGGGATCTCAATTTAAACCAGAAATGACTAAAATACATCTTTGACTGGATCCATGAATAAATCTATGACCGGGTTTGGACAGTACTTGCTTTTTAGGCAAAACAATGAATGATGCAATCTGAAGCCGGTATTGCGTCATACATTATATGAATTGCATCATGTTATTCCTAGAAGTCATGGATGATGCAATCATAATGAAGCTTACATCACTCTGCTGAACAAATTGCCCTATGTCAGCTCTAGAAATCATACAGTGTCGTGCTCTCTTATTTGTCAGTGTTTGATTTTGCAAAGGGACACATTTCTGTTTAGCCAAAGTGAGCAGAGATGCCTCGTACTTGTGTGAACAGTGCAGATAACTTCTGCTATGTTTGTGGTGAAGTGACTTTTGCATCACAAAAGCGCAGTATAACCACTATGGTTAAGAAAGCCTATCACCTTTATTTTGGCTGCAAAATTGGAGCTCAGGAAAAGAGGTGGGCCCCACACATATGCTGCAACACTTGTGCAACAAATCTTCGCCAGTGGTTGAACAGGAAATCTATGCCTTTTGCAGTGCCAATGATTTGGAGAGAGCCAACAGTTCATACCAGCAATTGTTACTTCTGCATGGTGCCTCCAGTTGGGAAAGGTGTGTCAAAGAAGAAAAAGTGGGCTGTGCATTATCCAAACATTCCATCAGCTATACGCCCAGTACCCCACGGAGAAGGACTGCCGGTTCCTGATGCACCAGAATCATTCTCACTTGAGTCAGACGAGGAAGAGGAAAAGGATGAAACTTCTGGTCCTGAACCATCAATGTCACAGGACCCACATTTTCTCCCATCCTCCTCCTCTGAACCACACTTCATAACACAAGGTGAACGGAATGACCTTGTCAGGGATTTGGAACTACCCAAGAGTAAGGCAGAGCTGTTGGGCTCCAGACTACAGCAGTGGAATCTCCTAGCAGGTGATGTTAGGGTTTCCATGTTCCGTGACCGTCAAAAGGATCTTGTCCCATTCTTCTTCATGGAAGGTGATCTTGTAGCCTGCAACAACATAGATGGTGTGATGGCAGCCCTCAACATTGTTCACAATCCAGATGAGTGGAGACTGTTCATTGATTCATCAAAGACGAGTCTTAAAGCTGTTTTACTGCATAATGGCAATGTTTTGCCATCAATTCCAGTTGGTCATGCAGTCCATATGAAGGAAACCTGTGACAACATGAAACAACTTTTGAGGTGCATAACCTATGACCAACATCAGTGGCAGCTTTGTGGCGATTTGAAGGTTGTTGCTCTCTTGCTTGGTCTGCAGACTGGATACACAAAGTACTGCTGTTTTCTCTGCGAATGGGATAGTCGTGCAAGAGATTCCCACTACATCAAGAAAGATTGGCCACTCCGACAGTCATTGGAGCCTGGGAGGAAAAGTGTTCAGCATCCACCACTTGTTGAATCAAGGAAGATTTTGTTACCACCCTTACACATCAAGCTGGGTCTGATGAAGAACTTTGTCAAGGCCATTGACAAAACACAAGCAGCTTTCAAGTACCTCCGTGGAAAATTTCCAAGGTTAAGTGAAGCTAAGATAAAGGAAGGTGTCTTTGTTGGTCCTCAGATTCGTGAACTTCTTCGAGATGATGCATTTGACCATGTACTGCGTGGCAAGGAAAAGACGGCATGGAAAGCCTTCCAGTTAGTGGCAATACATTTTCTCGGATACAACAAGGCAGACAACTACAGGTTGTTGGTGGAAAACCTCCTCAAGGCATACAAAAGCCTTGGTTGCAGCATGTCACTAAAGATACATTTTTTTGCACTCTCATCTAGATTTTTTTCCACCGAACTGCGGAGCAGTGAGCGACGAGCACGGCGAGCGATTTCACCAGGACATTGCAACAATGGAGAAACACTATCAGAGCAAATGGAGCCCATCAATGCTTGCAGACTATTGCTGGACAGTGACAAGAGATGCTCCATTTAATGAATACAAGAGACAAGCCAAGAAGCGCCGAGTAGACACTGAATAGGACTAAACTATGTACATAATAGTTTTTTGCCTTTTGTTTCATAATAAATTTTATTTATATAACCCTTTTGCTGATTTTTAAAGTGTTACATAAACAGGACAAGTGAAATATTATCATGTAAAGCAACCATAAACACATGAAAAGACCTAGGTTTACAATTTATGATTAAAACTTTACTATCTACACAATATACATAGACATAAAATGTAAAAACTTAACTATCTTAGAAACAGTAGCCAATCAGTTGTTTTAATTGTCATATTTGAATTCAGCACATCAAAATACATAATAAATAGCACATTTTATCTCTGAAGCAGACGACTTCTCAAAAATTGTAGACCAGTGTTATCTGGTGCACTGATTATCTTGGGCACTGGTGCACCTTGGTCCCTGCTATCCTCTGCCCGTGGCACATAACAGTCTAGTCTCCTATGGGCTGTACCACCTTGGTCTCATTTCATATACTGGGTTTAGCGTGCGGGTGCTGGGTGGCGTTGAAGGGCTGTGATATACAGGAAGTCAGACTACATGATCTGGTGGTCCCTTCTGACTTTAAATTCCATGGCTCCATGCTTTGCCTTCACGCTGAAAACTCACATTACTTCTTCCAGGCTGCCTGTAAGTTTCAGGTCCCTTAGCAACCTCAGCTGGTCACTTTTCTGTGGGCTGATCTCTCGAACATCTGATTCTGTCACTTACTTTTAAGCTGTTATATAGGAACTTAGTTTCCTTCTGGGAACCACAAAAATTGATCAAACCACCCATTGTTCCATTATTTTTTTATCTCTATCACATATAGAGCACCCAGGGTGCTAGGGACTGTACAAACATAGCAAAGACGTGATCCCTGCCCTCTTGGATTTATAAGACGAGAGACAACAGGTGGATATGCATCCGAAGAAGTGGGCTGTAGTCCACGAAAGCTTATGCTCTAATAAATTTGTTAGTCTCTAAGGTGCCACAAGTACTCCTGTTCTTTTTGCGGATACAGACTAACACGGCTGCTACTCTGAAACAGGTGGATAGCGTCAGACAGACAAGGGGGCAAAAGGACACAGTGAGACAACACCAGTCTTATTGAGAACCATGCTAGGTTGACATTAATAAATAGTCATTTTATATAAAAAGATGTGAGATTATTATCAGCTTCAGAGCACATCCCAGCCACATCTCTTTCTAGCTGACTTGCCTAGTACAACCCTTTAGTACATGCTGCAGCTGCTATGGGGTAGTATCACTGAAAGACAAACTCTTTCATACATTCACTTCCAAGTACATTATGATTTTTATTCAGTATCTAGAAACACAAAAATATTAAGTAATAATAGATGGAAAAGAGGAGAGAAAGAGAGAGAGAGACCTTAGTAGTCAGATCGGTATAGGCCAGACTTAATCTCTGCTACCAGTATAAGTCAGGAATAAATTGCTGACACGTCTACAAACACCAAATGGTTTTCAGAATCTTTTAGTCTGGCTGCTAGGACGCTCAGACCTTTGTATTCTCAGGAGCCATGTGGATTTCCACTTCTGGAGTATTAGCTTCTTTTCAACCAGTGCAATCCACAGGATCTGTTTGTCTTGGAATCAGAAAAAGCTGGCTGTCTATTTCACCCAGTGTGAATAAGGGCAGATTTATATTTTCAAACAGAACTGTAAAGAATAGCTGTTGCCTGATGCCAGAAACAACCTGCCTCCCCTTGATATCGCCAGGCAGTCTACAGATTTACTTTTTTTTTTTTTTTTTTTTGAAGATACCGGCAGTCTAAAACTTGAGGGCCCTTTAGAGATCAACTGTCACAAAGGAAGCAAAAGGGATTCTGGTAGGGACTTGCAAAAAGATTCAAGATTATGACTGCATAACGTATGGTCTTGGAGAGCTGCCCAATCTCAGCTTATACAGGAAACATTAGCACAGCCAATTGTGCTATAAGCAACAGAAACAAAACAGGATCCTTCCTGAGTATGTTGAACAATATCTAGTTTCAGGGGGAGGGGAAGAAAAGGGAAGTCAGGATAATGGAGAAGGAAGGGGCCAATCCAGTGAGTAATAATGGAAGGAAAGGAGATGAGTGTTTGGGATTCCAGGGATGATGTAAAACTGAAATGAGAGCATCTAGATTCCACTAATCTTATCTATTTCCTCTTCCCACAGCTGCAGCCAGTCCAGCACCCTGAAATTCATGTGACTAGCAGGTCCATCTCATGTGGAGTGTAAGCATAAAAGCAACACCTGCTTTTGTTATAGTAAAAGAAAACAAATATATGATGGCAGGGGAGGAAGAATGCCGCATATTTAGATGGCTTTACCCTGTGCCTGAATGCAATCCAAAGCTTCAAGAGACTGGCAGCATAGGTTCATCTAAAATACAGACAGGCCAACAGTATAGGCACAAACCCCAACCCCTTTAAATGTCACGAAGGGAGAAAAGATTGGTGGGGGGAAAATGTGTTTGGATTTGAGTCCCTGGATATGAATACAACTTTGGATCTGGGTTGGATACACAACTGGAAAGGATCTAGTTTTCTGGTCCCAACAGAGAGAGCCAGAATCTTTTAACAGACTTTCATGGGAGATTTCAGATAAAGATTTCCACCATTCAGAATGGCAGAAGGGTCATGAAATTAGCAGATCATGACATTGCCATGAAATCTTCATGTGACTTTGGTGCTGTCAGATGCAAACCCAAACCACAGCCCTGATTTGACTTTGAACCCACACCCCAGAAAATATGGATCCACACCCAAATACAAATGCTACTTCCTTGTCTCACTCTATGGATGGGCCACTGATGAGTCCCTGTAGATGATGAGACTCCATGTTTTCAATCCCAGTTTTCAAAGGATTGAAACTAGTCTATCAGGTCACACAATTTTTTCCCCACTCCCTTTGATACATGTGTAGCATTTCTGTAATATTAATTTCACTGTCAAAGATGCTGTCTCTCTTCATTATCAGACTTTTATAGAATAGCTTCTCTTCTCTCTAACTTCTGTATCTTAATACTTTACTCAACCAGCACGTACTCACTCATTTTCCTTTCAACCTGCAGCGCAGCCATGCAAGTGTAATTCACCAGATGAGACATCTATGAAAAACAGCTTAATTGTGAATTTAGGTGATCCAACAGAAGTTTTCCTCTACTTTGTCTGTAGTATGTTGTGCACAGCATTTACTCTGTACTCTTTTGGCAGTATTTTCTCATAGGAGAGCGAGCTGAAATCATTCACGTTTCAAAACTGCAGCAAAATTTAAAGTTTACAAAATAAATGGGAAAAATCTTGACAAAGTTTTCATGAATTTTCAAGATGCCATACATGTGAGTTACACCTCTGGAGGGGACGGGGGCGGGGGGGGAAACTGGTTATATTTTATTGGGATATTTTAGAAAACATGTAATCTATGTGGTTATCATAAGGCAGGTCTCTGGCAGATAACTTGTCTCTCACATGAGACACCTCACCCTACTTCACATTGCTAATTAAAGAGTTCCTAAAGTGAGTACAGAAAGGTAACCCTTTCATATGGCAGCACCATCCCTTCCTCATCCTATACTACAAAAAACAACACATGTATTCTGAGAGAGAACAAACAAGTTCATTGAATTCCAATGCTGGAAAGACAGGTGCAATCAGAGGGCCCCAGAGCCTATCCAGCAGCCTGGGGAAAAAACAGTCAGCCATGCCTAATTCCATTTGAGCCTTCTACACAGGCTCTTGTAGTCTTCTGCCACATAAACAGCAAAACATATGGAAAAGTAACAAAAGTGATAGTCCTGACCTGATACTCCAGGGTCCTCTATCCCACCACTTCCTCAGTGGTCATAGCGCACACTTGCTCGCTCGCTTTCCCCACCCCCTCAGTGGGGACTACAGGGCCAGCCAGTGCTGAGGCAAGCATTTATCTTTACACAGCTACTATCTCACAGAGCTGGGGCCACTTATATCTTCCAGCTGTGGTTCAGAGCCAGTCATTAGCGGCTGCTTAGTTGAATCAGCGGGCTCCCAATGCCTCCTTGGGCTGAGACTTGTTCCTCCCTGGCGCCACAGGCCCTTAAAAGGGCAGACTGCCCTGCTACAGGCCCAATTCTGTCCCCATGCAAGTCTATTGGAGCCATGTTATGCTGAAGTCATTGGAGTTATATCTACTTACGCCAAGACTAAATTTGGCTCCATAGGTATATTTTAGCTCCTGAGCCTTCATCTAAACTAGTGGACATCATCATGTGCATAAGAAAGGTCCCTGACTGCTATATTGCCTGGAATGACACTGCAGTGGTGGACAATGTTGGTAATTCCAGGAAGACCAAATCATAGAGATGACATATGTTCAGGAACAATATAACCATGGCGATTTGGAGGGCAGGGGTCTGTACTTGGAGGACAACCAATATTCACCTGAGACGGGGATGCAAGATTGTGAAATGAGGGAGAAGAACTTCAAAAGCAAGGAGAGACATGATTGTGGGGATATTCTGCATGGACCTAACTTTTCCTTTTCCTTTTCCTTGGCAGCATGGAAGAAGATTGAAAAAGAGACAGACTAAAACCATGCCATAGACATGACACACAAAGTTCTGAAGCATTGAAGGGGAGCCTCTCAGCTCAGGTACCCTGCATTAGAAGGGCTTATTTGCAGTGTTGGTGAAGCTGTGTTGGTCCCAGGATATCAGAGAGACCAGAGAGGTGAGAGAGTATCTTTTATTAGACCAGCTTCTGTTGGTGAAAAGGACAAGCCTTCAAGCTACACAGAGGTCCTCTTCAGGTCCCAGAAAGGTACTGAGAGAATCTCAGCTAAATACAAGGGTGAACAGAAAACAATTTGATCCCCCTTATATTTAGCTGAGACAATTTGAGTCCCTTTCCCAGACCTGAAGAAGAGCTCTGTGTAGCTTGAAAACTTGTCTCTCTCCCCATCAGAAGTTGGTCCAATAAAAGATATTCCCTCACCCAATTTGTCTCATTAGAAGAGTGATTTCTCCCCTTAAATCCTTTTACTTGACATGTATAACGCTTTAGGCACGCCAATCTCTAGTAAGAGAGCATGTGGTCCAATCTGGCACTTTGTCCACCAGCAGGAGGCTCTGCTGCCGGCTATTCTCAATCCAATTTAGGTTGGCATCTATGCCGGGTTGCAACTGACATACTGTGCCACATTATGAGTGGGAACATTACCACACTAACAGATTAGCAGGAAAGCTGGTATGCCGGAATACCAATATCTGGATAAAGTTTAAGTGTTAAGATTGGGATCCCTGTCCAAAAATGTTGAAATGACAGCCTGGCTCCAGCTTGCCCATCTACAGAAATTACGTCATACATGTGCCAGCTGGGCTTTGTAAACCCCGAAGTCACTTCCAGAGCCATATGGAAGTGGAGTTTTGCTCCAGTGAATCAGGTTCCACAAAGAATAGGAGAAGTATAAGCAGATCTCCATGGGAAACCCTCATGAACCTCAGCTAATTGGGTTTGTGTCTCTGCTGTTTTTCTTGATGAATGCCTTGTTTAGCTGGGAAGCCAAATCTGAGCTCTTTTGTGGCTTCTATGCCACAGAAAATGTTGACTGCTTACTGTATATCAATTTTGTAATGGAAAAAGATTAGGATCCAATTGTGACTGACCCTGTGCAGAGGCACAAAGGGATGGGAGAAGAGGCCCCACCCCTAGTCCACATCAGCTACTGGAGTTGGCCTGGCTTGGGAGGATAATGCACGGCACAGTGCACACTGCATTGTGTTAAAGGGTGTGCCAGCCACCCCACACAGACACTAGTGCTGGATCGCCAGAATGCATTCATGGATTCCACAGGCTGCAGAGCTCCTCTGCTCACACATCCTCAACAAAGGCTGCAACTTGACCACCGCAGTATAGACCAGACCATCCTGAAGACCATGTGTCTAGTCCTGAGAGGTGCTGAGTGCCCTCCGCTCTCACAGAATAGGGCTCTCTGGTTCCAGTGAGAATCAACAGAAGCTCCTGCATCGTTTGCACGATGCTCATTGCACACAATAAAGCGCTAATATTTGTCATGCAGCAGGGGTCACACTTTGTGATCAGTGCCAGAGCAATTTGATTGGCATCCCATTTAGATCTAATTCTCACTAAATTAGGCTTTTCTCCTTAATTGAAAGATATACCTGACATCTGGCTTGTGCAGATGACTTGTGATAAAGGAGTATATTTTTAGCATCCTTTCAAATACTGTTAGTATCCCTAATGAATTAATACTGTTTTTTTGGGAGGGTGGGGGCAAGGTTTAGTCTAAATTTGCAGAGTCCATCTGAAGTGTTTTGAGAAATTCTTCAAAGGTACATGTTACACTTTAAAACTTGGAAATATTTTCAAGACAAGATAATATCTCAAGGAAATGTTTAATGGGCCTTTGAAAAAATGTAAATTAAAACTGCAAAAAGTGTGTCAGTCATTTTCGTTACAGTTAACGTATTTGATCCGAAAGAGAAAGCAAGCACAGATCTGCAAGAGTTTGTATTTCTGTAGTTTAGGTTAGTTTCTATGTGTATATTTATATTATATATTTATAGTGTTTGGGGGATGACAGATGCAACTTGCTGAATTCCAAGTGTCCTTCAGTAGCTGGAACATTGCACTCTAATGCATTCTGATTAGTCAGATTACTTATTTGTCACATATGTTGGTAATGCAAGGAAATGTATTCAGTCCAAAATTAATCCAGGCAGCCAGCCATGGACAGATGAATGAAAGTGACCAAAAGCAGATTGGAACAGAAAGCAATGGGTGGGAAGGACCTTTAAGGCGGTTTAGGCTCCAAATATATCAGATAAAAGGCTTAAGGGGGCAAACATTAACATTTCCCAATAAAGAATGCAGAAATCCTTCTCCTTCTGGTCTTGTGCAGCGATCCTGGCTTGAGAGACCACTGCATAAGTTCTCTTTCTCTAGGTTTGTATGTTTCACTTCCGTGACCCATCCATCCACCACTGATCCAAGGATGGAGGAGAAAAAGCAGCTGGAGTGCTGGGAAGCTGTTCACCAGAGATTTGGAGAGTATATGGACTCTCTGGCATGGCCTGTTGAGGATGCTTGTTTTGGGAGGAACAGGAAGGCTGAAAGCATTGCCAACCTTGTGCTGAGCTGCTGGTCTCTGGAGCTCAGCAAGGTTGTGAATGCAGAGAACTACACCTGGGCCACTAGCCACCAGCCCCGCCCCTTCCCGCCGAGGCCCCACCCCTTCCATGCCCCTCCCACCCTGCTGCAGCCCAGAGCCCTCCCTCCACTGCGGCCACCAGCACCTGCCCCAGGCTAGCAGCCCCAGACCCGCCCCAGACCCGGAGTGCCAGGCAGGCAGGTGGCACAGCCCAGCCCCGGAGCGCCAGGAGGGCAGGCGGCATGCACGGCCCCAGTGAGCCGGGGCTACTGCATGGGGGAACTGGGAAGAGTGGGCCAAAATGGGAAGTAGGAGGGGGCCTGGCTGTTTGGAAAGGCGCAGCCTTCCCCAGCCTATGATACCTATCGTCCATGTCCAACACTGTCTGGACCAATGTGCGAAGTGAAAGGAGGGGGAGCAGTACTTGTTCCATTGTCTAGTGGTGGTGGGTGGTTGCAGTAAACTGCTTGGAAGGGGGTGGTTCTTCAGTTTGATAGGGGAGGGTTCAGAGCTGTCAATCAGATGGCATTTTTAGCATAGGCAGCTCATTCAGACTGTCCCCATCCAGAGAAGACATTCACCTGCTGGGACATCAGGGAAGCTGCAGAATCCCCGGCACTGCTCCAGTAGAAGCGAGTAAGCGGGACTGGGTCTTTAAATATTTTCTGGAATACATGTGTCCTTAGGAGCAAACTTTTCCCAAGCCATCCCCATCCTGGCTGGGTGTGGATATCTCACTGTAACCTGGGAGATGCCTTCAGGCCACACAACTGACTCAGACTCTCCCTTTTCTGGGATTTAGCCAGGGAGGTGAGGCCTCACCATGTTGGGATAACCATGTTGGACTCTGCATTAAGTTTCATTGTTTTGCCTCAAGGAAATGGTGTATTCCCCCTCAGAATCAACGTAGCCATCCCTAGCTGTGCAACACAGCCACAGCTGAGGCCTAGACTGGCTCTTGTAAGGTATATTTGGGGCCATTACTATAGAACAGGGCGGGCAAACTTTTTGGCCGGAAGGCCACATCGGGTTTCCAAAATTGTATGGAGGGCTAGCCCCACCCCCATCTGACCCCCCCTGCTTCTCGCCCCCTGACGCCCCCCCCAGGTCCCCTTCCCCATCCAACCCCACCTGTTCCCTGACCCCTGACCACCCCCGGATCCCCTGCCACCCCATCCAACCCCTCCTCTCATTCCTGACTGCCCCCCCAGGATCCCTGCCCCATCCAACCATCCCTTCTCCCTGACTGCCCCCCACCCCCGGGATCCCTGCCCCTGACTGCCCCCTGCTGCCCCATTCAACCCCCCTGTTCCCCACCCTCTGACAGCCCCAACCCCTATCCACACCACCGCTCCCTGACCACCACCCGGAACTCCCCAGCCCTCTATCCAACCCCCCCTGCTCCCTGCCCCCTTACCGCACTGCCTGGAGCACCAGTGGCTGGTGGTGCTACAGCTGCGCTGCCCTGAGCACCAGGACAGGCAGCTGTGCCGCCCGGCTGGAACCAGCCACGCCACCGCGCAGCACAGAGCACGGGGTCAGGCCGCGTCTCTGCAGCAGCGCTGCCCGGCAAGAGCTCACAGCCTCACTGCCCAGAGCATTGCGCTGGTGGCGCAGTGAGCTGAGGCTGCGGGGGAGGGGGAAGATCAGGGGAGGGGCCGGGGGCAAGCCTCCCCGGCCGGGAGCTCAGGGGCCAGGCAGGAGGGTCCCGCGGGCCAGATGTCTGTAGACCCCCAAACCACCTATACCCGCAGGCCGTAGTTTGCCCACTCCTCTGCTATAGAGTGTGGTGGTGTTTTTTAAATAAGGGAAATCAAATATTTCATTATTTGATCACTTTTGCTGATTTTATTTCTTTCCTCTGAGAAAGGAAGCTGAAATCCTTGAGGCCAGGAAGGCGTCAAAGGAATTTCAAATCCTAGACTAATACATTTTGGTCTTACTTGTACCGTAGTAAATCCAAAATAACTCCATTGACTTCATTGGATTTACTCTTACGTTTGCACTGGTGTTTCAGAGCTCAGAATTGGAACATAATATTGTCTGAGACATCCAGCTGTTCCTGTAGAAAGGGTTTTACGTAACGCAGTCTTTCCTCTCTCTCCCCTTATGGCCTCACATACACTTTGAATAGGAAGGGTAACAGAATAGAACCCCATACGAGAGGCCCCTCACAATCCCAAGAGATTTAATTGTCCCAGCTTGCTTTCCAACTCTTCTTTACAAAACTTGAGTAAAAAATTATATATCCCTCTCCCCCATTTGTGGTTTGAGCATTGGTCCCCTGAACCTAGGGTTGTGAGTTCAGTCCTTAAGAGGGCCATTTAGAGAACTGGGGTAAAAAAAATCTGTCTGGGGATTGGCCCTGCTTTGAGCAGGGGGTTGGACTAGATGACCTCCTGAGGTTCCTTCCAACCCTGATATTCTATGATTCTATGATTCCTTGCTACAGAAATACTGTCAGCTCATAAGACAGAGGTGGGCAAACTATGGCCCACGGGCCACATCCAGCCGCGGGACCCTCCTGCCCAGCCCCTGAGCTCCTGGCCCGGGAGGCTATGCCCCTCCCCCGCAGCCTCAGCTCACTGCGCCGCTGGCGCAATGCTCTGGGCGGCAGGGCTGCGAGGTCTTGCTGGGCAGCACCCCTGCAGAGCTGCGGCCTGACCCAGTGCTCTGTGCTGCACGGTGGTGTGGCTGGCTCCCTAACCGGCCCGCCATACAATTTTGGAAACCCAATGTGGCCTTCAGGCCAAAAAGTTTGCCCTGTCATAAGAGTTCTCTGGGCTGAAATATTGTAAGTTTAACTTACGGACTCTAGTAAAACTCATTTGTATTAATTTAAGTGACTCCTAGACAATGCTGCTGTTCACTTCCCAGGGCTTTAAAAAGGCAGCATGATGATTCCCCACTTTAAACTTACTCCATCAAAGCCTTTCATCACATCCACGACCTTTTCAGAGGACTGGATAGAACCCATTTCAGAGTATATCAATCACCTTCCTTGATTGCCCAGATGGGATTGTTCTGACCATGTGTGTCACTCTACTGATTGCCTTGTCTCCACAGCTCTCCCAGACCCTCCTGACCCAGGGACCATAATCCATATCCAGAATCACAACCTCCTTTCACACAGACCCGTGCACACCACTATTGCAACCCCGCCAGCGTGCACACTGAAGTTCTTACTTACTTGTACGAGTGACCATTTGTCTGTAGACCCCCAAACCACCTATACCCCAGAAAATCGGTTTGTATAAATTCAGTATACAGGCTTATCTCCCCGATCTCTGTGTTGTCATAGCAACCTGTTTCACAGGCAGTCACATTGGACCTTTCTCCACCTACCATTCTATAGAGTTACAAACGGCAGACACAAAGCTGGGAAAGGGTTAGTCAAACTAGCTTTGTCTTAGGTTTGACATAAAACTCCAGGCTAAGCATGCAGAAGAAACCTAGGGATTTTACACAATCAAACACATTTTAAAGAGACAGGCAGTTACTTTAGAAATAACTTTCATAACAATCTCCGGTCAATCCTTCCTGATACCTATTCCGCTTCTCGACGGTAGCCGCTCCCTGAGGCACACTGCACCCAGGAGACAGCCTCTGGAAAGCTGTGTGCACTTTAGAGGGTTTCCATCTTGTGGTCTCTTAGGTCTTCTGACGCTGGAGCGGATCAGCCAAGTACTCCAACCTTGGATTAAGCTGTTTAGGAACCTTCAAATTTTGTCTCCTCTTACCAGCCACCACACAAATGGGCCAATTTCGCTCTTGGCCTAAGCAGGCTCAGCGGTACTGTCTTCAGTGGATTTGCAACCACTCCTGCCAGCAGAGACTGTGGTTCAATATGTCTTAGCAACCACAACCCTTTCAATGTGACTCCCAACTCTAGACTTCCAACTAATTACCCACTTTTCCTTTGTGGTTTCCAGCTCCAGAATTCTCTCCAAGCCATTCAGCTCCAAACAAAGAGGCCTACCACATGCATTCCTAGGGTGCCTTAGAGATAGACAGCCAAAGTCAGCTCTGACTGCAGCCGCCAACTCCCTAGCAAGTCAACGGAAATTATTTCTGCTTAAACCAGAGCTGAGTTTGGTTCCCCAGGATAGAGATCTCTTCCCGTTTCAGTGCTACTAGCAGAACATTCTTACATTCCAGCCTCATTCTGCCCATTTATTTCATAGTTCAAAAACTAATATTCCCCATTTGTAAGCATTTCACAATGAGTTATTTGTTTAGTGGCAAAGGAAAGTGATTAAAATACATAACACAGCTAAAATCATATTCTCCTCTTCAGCACTTCTATATAATTCACCATGAAGAACAATGAGATTACAGTTCTGGGACTGTATCCAGAGTAAGTTACATTTGTCCTCTTTCCCATTCTTGTTATGCTCTTAGTCAAGACAGTTGAATGATATGTCCCATTTGCACCCCCTCTCACAACATTTGTCAGGTTGGTGCATTAATAGAATTGCCTGACACCATATACATGATATGAATTATTTTTTAATGTTAGGGAAGGTTGTTTGCATAGAAAGCATTCTGTTTGACTAATTCAGCCCTTCCCATTAAAGCTGTAAGCAGGTACAGGTCACCATTATTCCTTTTTACTGCTGTTAAGATCACATTTTCTGTTCAGAGTCTTTTCTTTAGCGGGGCAAGGGGTGGAATGACAGATGCAGTGTATCATTTTGCTAATTGCAAAGAGAGATGCAGGTGTTAATGAAAACCAGAAAGACTAATATAATATCAGCAGCCCTGAAGGACAAATAATTACAGCACATAAACAGCACCGTGTTCAATAAACTTGCCATTAAAACAGCCGCCTATCCCCAAGCAAACAGCTTTGAGAAAACTTATCTTCTTATGCAAGCACTTGTGTAGGATTGATAGTCATCAACTAACAGCATTTATTTAAGCTTACTTCAAAAGTGGATAAGCTCTGGTAGCTCCTGAGTAAATGCAAATAGGGAAAGCAATGGAAATAAATGAAAAATGCTGGTGAGGCTTCAAAATATATTGTAGAGTGGTGGGGGGGAGTAGTTATTTACCTACCTTGCTCTCACCAAGAGGAATGTCTCACATGAATACTAAGATGGACCAGTTTAGCTGGCCATACCACCGGTTTCCGATTTCTTATGAGTCTTCTTTTGAGAATGTCCTTATTGCCATGTCATCGTAGCTTCTCACCTTTTCCCATTGAGATCTTCCCCGTGACACAGGCTATCACCATGATCAACAGCCACAGACTTAGGGCTAACATTGGTGCAGTCTAACTTTCACTTCAAAGGGACTTGTTCCAAAACATGTTCAGATCACTGCTGTAGGTGATTTCCGTAGGGCAGTACCATAGCTATTAAATCCTCAGACACTTATTTCCATAGCGGTTATGTTTGTGAAAAACAAAAAAAGAAAGAACCTCAAGAACCAGGGGGGTTCCCAATGTACCGCACCTTGCTTCAGGAAAGCAAGCAGATGGTATAATTATTCCAGCATGACATATGTGTGCATAAAATTAGGCCGCTCTAAATACCGGCAGTCAATAAAAGAGCTTTTCAGAACACATTCAATTTTACCTATTGGGATGATGTCAAATAACTTGGGAAAGGAGGAAAGACTTTAATGCCACATTCAGACATGATCTTTAAGTACTGGCAAATGCTGAGCAGTTACTGGCAGTGCAAAATCTGAACACGTATGTTTTCCTTTGTACACCATTTTAGCTTTTTATGCAAATCAAGAAGCCTTTTTTAAAATGTCCATTATCACATCTCTTGGTGACTGGGAGGAAATTTTAGACCACTACGGAGTCCTAACCTTCACTCCTGCCCTCAGCACCATGCAGCATTTGTTCCTTCAGCGGGGACCAGAGACATCAGCTCCCTGCCCCCCGATGTCACATACACAAGCATTCAAGTTACTCAAAAAATAAGTCACCCATCACCATGCCTCATGGTAAGAAAATTTCAGTGACTAATTTCAGAAACTTGCCAAAACTCTCTCCTCCGCACCCACCTGCTAGCAGGGTGTGCTCTCATCAGAGCAGCTCTCACTGAAATACCTCTTGCCATCTCTTTGGGAAGAGGAGAGAGCTGCTCTGCAGCTCATGTGTGTCTGGCAGGGGCAGAGCAGGAAGAAGGTTGTTTGCCAGGGTCTCTTCGCCTCTCTCCTCTCCCAAGTCTTTTGGTCATATAAATTCTGAATAATAAGAGGGGAGATGCAAGAGCTGCCAGTCACCCAGTCCGCAGGATCCTGGCAAGAGGGAAGTAGGACTGCAGCAGCTCCAGGGTAAGGAAACTCTCCCCTGCTGCTCACCCAGCAACCCTGGCTCACTGCCAGCCCTGATGACAGGAGGAGAGGACCCAAGAAGGGAGCCAAACCTGTTGGGGGTAATGTGTGAGAAGGGAGTGGAAACTTGAAGCAGTGGAAGTTATTGATGAGGGTTAACCAATGTAATCATGAGTGGACCTTCAGAGCTTCCATTTTGAGAGGCAGTACATGGGGGAGAGAGCTTCCCTCTGAACGAGTAGAAACTGTCAAAGAGGAGGAAACCTTTTAACTGTGCTCTTTGTATAAAGAGATACCAAACAGAGAAAGTACTGCAGGCACGTAGGTAACCTGATCTAAGGCAAAAACTAGAAGATTTTTAAAAGTGCAACCACTGTGTTATGTGGGAGGACATATATGGGCATGAGGGACGTTTAAAATGTTCCATAGCCTTAAAAAATAAAACTGTCATACCATTCAATCTAAAGAGAAGTCGTAGAAATCATAGACTCATAGAAATGAAAGGGATCTTGAGAGGTCATCTAGTCCAGTCCCCTGCACTCAAGGAAGGACTAAGTATTATCTAGGCCATCCCTGACAGGTGTTTGTCCAACCTGCTCTTAAAAATCCCCAGTGATGGAGATTCCGCCACCTCCCTAGGCAATTTATTCCAGTGCTTAACCACTCTGACAGTTAGGAAGTTTTTCCTAATGTCCAACCTAAACTGCCCTTGCTGCAATTTAAGCCCACTGCTTCTTGTCCTATCCTCAGAGGTTAAGAAGAATAATTTTTCTCCCTCCTCCTTGTAACAACCTTTTATGTTCTTGAAAACTGTTATCATGTCCCCTCTCAGTCTTCTCTTTTCCAGACTAAACAAAGCCAATTTTTTCAATCTTCCCTCATAGGTCATGTTTTCTAGACCTTTAATAATTTTTGTTGCTCTTCTCTGGACTTTCTCCAATTTGTCCACATCTTTCCTGAAATGTGATGCCCAGAACAGGACACAATACTCCAGCTGAGGGCTAATCAGCGCGGAGTAGAGCGGAAAAATTACTTCTTGTGTCTTGCTTATAATACTACTGCTAATACATCCCAGAATAATGTTTGCTTTTTTTGCAACAGCGTTATACTGTTGACTCATATTTAGCTTGTGATCCACTATGACCCCCAGATCCCTTTCCGCAGCACTCCTTCCTAGGCAGTCATTTCCCATTTTGTATGTGTGCAACTGATTGTTCCTTCCTAAGTAGAGTACTTTGCATTTGTCCTTACTGAATATCATCCTATTTACTTCAGACCATTTCTCTAGTTTGTCCAGATCATTTTGAATTTTAATCCTATCCTCCAAAGCACTTGCAACCCCTGCCAGGTTGGTATCGTCGGCAAACTTTATAAGTGTACTTTCTATGCCATTATCTAAATCATTGATGAAGATATTAAACAGAACCTGACCCAGAACTGACCCCTGCGGGACCACACTCATTATGCCCTTGCAGCATGCCTGTGAACCACTGATAACTACTCTCGGGGAACACTTTTCCAACCAGTTATGCACCCACCTTATAGTAGCTCCATCTAGTTTGTATTTCACTAGTTTGTTTATGAGAAGGTCATGTGAGACAGTATCAAAAGCCTTACTAAAGTCAAGATAAACCACATCTACCACTTCCCTCCATCCACAAAGCTTGTTATCCTGTCAAAGAAAGCTATCAGCTTGGTTTGACATGATTTGTTCTTGATATATGCATGCTGACTGCTACTTATCACCTTATTATCTTCTAAGTGTTTGCAAATTGATTGCTTAATTATTTGCTCCAGTATCTTTCCGGGTACAGATGTTAAACTGATTGGTCTGTAATTCCCCGCATTGTCCTTATTTCCCTTTTTATAGATGGGCACTCTATTTGCCCTTTTCCAGTCTTCTGGAATGTCTCCCATCTTCCGTGACTTTTCAGAGATAATTGCTAAGTGGGGCCTAATGCAATGTTGTATGTATTAAAAAAGTTGCCTTCACATAAATCATTGATTTGGTTAGTGAAATAAGATACTGTTACTTTCCTCTGTGTAACTTGTGCAGTCAGCAGTTCGGGCTTCTTATACCTGGGAAGCTGTTGTGGCCTTTGACCTGAACTCTATGGCCTCTTGAGAAATGTAGTTTAATAACTGTGTGGCCATTTTGTTTTGTGAAAACGGGTCATTGTTATTTATATTTCAATGATCTGATTTTGCTATTGGTTCTTTGTTATTGGAGTGTGTGGTGATGAGTTAGCTGGTCTGTTCACATATGTGTGATTTAACTGGAAGGTTTGGGTTGTTGTTTTTTTAAAGCAACAGGAAGATTTTAATGAATTGAGTGATGGAACCATAAGCAATTTACTGGTAGCAGGGTAGCAGTATTTGCCTGAAAACCTCACCTTGTTAGCAGATTATAAGTAATCTTGAAAGCATTACATAGGTTTTGCTGAATCACTGGCCTAGCTGGCTCATTACTCTACCCGGCTATATGGGAAGGGGAAGCAGTGTTCACCCAGAGAGTGAGTGTGGATTTAGAGAGCCCCACTTCTGAGAGATGATAAAATTCAGCCAAGTTTAGGCTGAGATACAGTAACTCTAGAGACAGACTAGCCTGGGGAAGCTCAGGCTGGGTTTTCACATGTTGTTGTTTTAGAAGTGCCTTTTCATTAATAAATCATAACCCAGACAGAATGACTCTAGAAGGGTATAGTTCTGTTCGGAGGAGGATGTTTACACTGACAGGCCCCGATAAGAGGCTGTGTGGTCAGTAGACACGTGGTTGGGAATTGGAACATTTTGGTTCAGTTCCCAGCTCTCTACTGCTCATTTACAATGTGGCGTTGGACAAATTACTTCACCTCTTATTGCCTCCTTTTCCCCTATCTGTAAAATGGGCAGAAAGATACCCCACCCACCTTTGTGAAGTGCTGCGAGAGCTGGGAATCAGACATGTTTATACAACATACTGTGAGGGGAAGCTTCTCTTAGTAGAGATTTAGGATCTGCTAGAGGCAACATGGGAAGAGGCAGAAACGGGATGGGGGGGACAGGTGTTGAGTTAAAATGTTTCTCTGCACTGCTAATTATCAAACTTGGGCAATAACAGTGTTTGTATATGGGCTGTCTTTTACTTTTTAAAACAAAAGAAACTTTCATGTAATCCCTCCTGATTCTTCCATGAAATTTCCCTGCCTCGCACAGTCAAAAGAGATGCATCAAAACTTGAGCTATAGGCTGAATTTCGGGGGGGGAAGGAAAGTCCATTTTAACCCTCAGATTGATACCTGCCCCCATGTGTTTTGGTTCCAGGTTAACTCTAAAACCAGAAGGGGCTTATTTTATGTTTGTGAATTTGAATGGGGCTTAAATCTCCTGGGACCAACTGTTCTCTTGGCCCAAGAGAATGAAAATATCAGAGCAACAGCTAAGCTGGTGAGGTTTCCGTCTTCATAACGTTGATTTTCAGAGAGGAATCTTGTGGCAATAGGGAGTGGGAAGCTGAATCCCCACTGTACCCTTAACAGAGCAAAATGGATCCTGACTTAGGACCTGCTCTAGTTCAAGTCACTGGGAGCTGGAGCAGGATCTCAGTATCCAAAACTCAGCTCCATCTTGAGGGATGGTTTTGTTGATGATGCAGAATCAATAACACAGCATGAACCTCCGCCTTAGCTTCCTGGCTGAGCTTGGGTGATTTGAGGCTCTCTCCAGTCCATGTCTGTCCTAATTTTCTCTGGCCCAAAGAAACAATCCCATTCCCTTTATTTACATCCTGATTGGAACTAAGGATCCAACAGCAATTTCTCTAAATCTTAATGGAGGATTTTCGCACCTAAAAAACGAAGTAGTCTCAGGAGAAGAACTAGAATGCAGCATTCTTTGGCCATGTCCCATCACCTGTGCAGAGTATTAAGAGTCTGCCACCCTGGGGCAAACAATGTGAGATTTCAATACCATCAAAAATGCACCCAAACTTTAGCCCTGATCAGCCTTGAACCTAAACCCCAAATCTGGGATTAACCTAATCCATATAAAACACTGCCTCCTTGGCCTAAATCTAGTCCTATTTTGAAAGAGAGGCTCTTTTTCTATTGATGATAGTTGTGTGTGAGAAATAAAAATTCAAGGAGAAGTCTAATGGCCCATCCCTGCCCTCAGTCTCTGTGACCAATAGTCATTAGTGGTGAAAAGATTTTTCATGGACATTACAAGCTGGATCCTCTCGTTTAGCCAAGCTACACTGTGGCTCAGGACTAGGGATGAGGCAAAGACAAGAAGAAGCTCTGTCACATTTGTGGGTCCCCAAACCTGAGTCAATTCAGCACCTGGTGCAAATCATAGCAGCCAAGGGGGTTGTTGCAGCACTGGGGACACACTGGACTGCAGCATTCTTTGGTCATGTCCCATTTCCCTGGTGAAGCCCCTTACACCAAGGCTCTCTGGTATCCTACATAGAATCATAGAATATCAGGATTGGAAGGGACCTCAGGGGGTCATCTAGTCCAACCCCCTGCTCAAAGCAGGACCAATCCCCAACTAAATCCCCAAATGGCCCCCTCAAGGATTGAACTCACAACCCTGGGTTTAGCAGGCCACTGCTCAAACCACTGAGCTATCCCTCCCCCCCATGGTGGGGGGGGGAGGGAGGGTCTTCAGGTAGCCAGTCAAAATGAGGCTCTAGCCCTAGGGGTGAATCAGCTTTCATGAAAAGTTCAGTCAGTGTCACCATTCGCCCGCATCATCTCTTCAGCCCTGCTGCAGGAAACCAGTAGACATTAGGGCTGAGATTTTTCAGAGCCCTGAGGGAGTCAAGCCAGTGGGAACTGAGTAGCTAATGCCCTTAGGCAGCTTTGAAAATCCCCACCTAGATCATTTTAGTAGCACACTTTTCAGCGGTGCGTATGTACGCTGTAAGTTCCCTTTTTGAAGCTCATCCTTGTGTCATCTAAACAGTGAAGAATTAAAAAGTAAGAGGATCCTTTTCTTACCCATTGGCAATATTTCTTCCTCTGCTTGGGCTAGGAAGGAAGTGTCTTTGAATCAGCTGGATTTCAATGCGCTGACTCGCCAAAGCTGAATG
The DNA here is from genome assembly GCF_027887155.1 of Malaclemys terrapin pileata. NCBI lineage: Eukaryota > Metazoa > Chordata > Testudines > Emydidae > Malaclemys > Malaclemys terrapin. The sequence goes on along the minus strand of NC_071515.1, from coordinate 19,962,416 downwards.
CATCAGTGATCACTGACCTGGGCCGGAGAGGGTTCTTGATCCTCTGGTCTCTGTTTTCAAGCATAAATTGTTAGCGCTTTGAGGCATGGTCTGTCTCTTCTCTCTGTTTCTACCATGCTTAGTACAGTGGTCTGTGGGCACCACAACAATATCAATAATAAATCAGTTAAGATGATTGTTGTGATTGCCTTCATAAGAAGTACAACTTCCACTTGGACATTCATGTTGGCAGCTAAATACATACAACGGCATGTACTATGTGGGTACATACATGATCTGAGCACCCAAACAGAGCGTTTGGATCTCCTGGTAAGAGGCCTAGGTTGAAAATTCAGCCCCTACTAGCATCTAGCTGGAGAGGTTCAGCATCTGATGAATGTGGATTTTAGGTCCTAAAGCATGGAGCACTCGCACACCAATGGCAGGGACTGACAGCTTTTGACTAGGAATGGCCTAAAAAAAAGGGCACAACCAGAACCTGCAATTTTTCAGTGATGTTCCTACAGCAAACAGACAACTGACTTGCTGAGCTGCTGTCATATGGCAATTGTAAAATTAGGGTGGAAGAGGGAGAACGACTCAACCATGCACGGTTTTTATCATCAGGAGAACTGGATTTGAGGAAAGGATGTGCAGGTCACTGTTCATTGAACTTAATCTGATGTGGGCTTGGTGAATGGAAGGGAGAGAATGGAAAGACCCCATTGTGTACTGTAACTGGAATATCCTCTGTGACATTCTACACCCTGGAGGAGCTCCCTGTAACCCCCATAGTCATCATTTGTATATAGTTGTGATAGTTCATATAAAGCAGGCCATGTGAGGTATCATGGGAAAGGCTATGATCTGCTGAAACCCACTGTTCCATCTAAATATGTATATCATTACTGCATATGAAGTTATGAGATTGTGTTGTATGGTTGTCACTAAAATATGCTGTTAGTTAGGGAACAGACCAGATATTAGATCCCCAGAGACAAGTGTAACTCCGACAGACCCCGGTCGTTGGCAGGCGGGATCAAACCTGAGACCTCTGGAGCTAAATGCATGAGCCTCTACTGCATGAGCTATAAGCCCCATGCCTCTTAGCTAAAGCTATAGCAGACTCATTCATCTCTAAGTGGTCTCGGTGCCACTACATGGGACAGAGCACCACACCCAGGAGGTGTGTGGGTTACACAAGGACAAGTGAGCTAACCAATGCCAGGGCAGATGTCAAACAACAATCAACAGCCATTATCCAGCAAGGGAGTTACAATTCAATGACTCACTTGCACAAGGCCACACCAGGGGAATTGTTCAATCTTGCCTGGTGACTCAACAATGCCTACAAGATGTGCCTGGACTTACGTTCTCCAACCATGTGGATTACAGGTATAAAACAGAACACCGTGGCCCCATACTTTGCCTTTTCTCCTCCCCCACCTATGCTGCAAGCAACAAAAAGATGCTCAGAAGACTGATGACTCCAACAGAAGAGACTGGCCCAGGTTTCAAGGGTGAAACCTGTGTTTTATGAACTGCAACATCCAGTGGGCTGAGAAAACTCCTTGATGTAAATAGTGCCTAGTATCTTACAGATTTAAGATTTAGATTGTGCGCTTATTTTGTTTTCTTTGATAACTGTCTCTGACCTTTTGCCAATCACTTAAAACTATCTTTTATAATCAATAAACTTGTTTTAACTGTTTATCTTTACCAGTGAGTTTGCCTGAAGTGTTTGGTAAATCTGCTCAGGTTTACAAAGGCTGGTGTATATCCACTTTCCATTGACAAAGAAAGGGTCTTGAGCAGTGCAAGATGGTATATTCCTAGGGTACAAGGCTGGGAGCTGTAGGGGATTTGGCTGGTGCCTCTCTCTGTGATTCATGAGAGGCTCTGGGAGCATTCATGCAATCCAGCTGGGTGTGGGGCTCCACATACAGTTGTACAGAGTGGTAACAGCACCGGAGGGGTGTGCTGCTTGCCACCGGTAAGGCATTGTGAGAGACAACCCAGAATAGTGAGTAAAAGGGGCACAGTCCCAGGCTGCACCTGCGGAGCCTGTCACACCCTCTTTGTTCTATAATGAGGCTGAAGAGTGCCTTAGACTAGGCATGATTCATGTTTACAGTGTTAGACAACTGGGAGGTTTCATGATAGAATTATTTGCATTTCTACTGTAAATCTTAGGCTGAGTTGTTGTTGTTTTATTTCTCATTAGCACAAGAGCTGGGCAAATCCACCAGACAGCCCTCTGAAGAACAGCTTTCTTCATTTTCTCCTCCCTAAAATGAAACAAACTAACTAAATACCAAATCCCTCAATGTTTTGCATTACCCCTCACCCAAGGCCCACTTTCTCCTGTAATCATCTCAGTGGTAGTGCCCAACCGATGAATATTATCACCCTGACTACTTAAATGTTTCTAAGCACTCAAACTTGTGCCACAGCATTAAATTAAAAAAAGCCAAACCAACAAGCAAGGAAACTACAGGCGGTCTTTGTTCTATCACCGCATCATGGCGTTAGTCCAGAGTCAATTATGTAAAACAACAGCACCTCAACACCATTACCAACAGTCTCGTCAAGGGAAGAGTTGCACCTATTCAGAGCTGGAAACATCTTGAAGAAATTGAATTATTTTTTTTAGTTTATTGCTTTGAGCGTTCTTCTTCCCTTATTTCACTGTAAAGTGACTGCGGGGATTATTCAGGTAGAACATATGGAGTGCTATATAAATCCAAGTTGTTGCTGATTTTACTTAAAAGTCAGTTTTTATTTTCTGTTTTACTCCTGCCTGTTTACGCTTCCTTGAAACATCTTTTGCATTGCCACAGATGTCGTCTTCTCAGAGTGCTTTATCTTTTGAACACATTAATCTTGCTTCCTCAGTATATGTGACTCTGCCTTGCATCGTGATGGAAAGAAATGCAATGCCAAAAACTAATTTTCAAAGAAAATGGCAAAATGATTTAAGTTCATTTCTTTTAATTCAGTATCAATTAAGTTTAACGGTCAAAATTCCTTCATCGATTTATGGAACTAGGCAGATCATGATTTTTAAAGGAAGGACAGGTTTCAGAGTAACAGCCGTGTTAGTCTGTATCCGCAAAAAGAAGAACAGGAGTACTTGTGGCACCTTAGAGACTAACAAATAAATAAATATTTATTGTCCTGTTCTTCTTTTTAAAGGAAGGAGTAACTCCAGGACGGCTCTTTTTAATTGAGAAAAGCTTTTTTTAACAGCCTAATGTCTTAACTTTATTATACTAGGGAGATAATTTGTAGCCTTTTGTTCTTGTGTGGGGTTTTCAATGATCCTGGTCCAGGATTCCAAGTAGACACCAGGTTTCTACCGGTTCCTATAGCAGCTGTAGACAAAGTATTTTCCCTGTACAGCAGTTGGTTATAAGAGAGACCAGTTTGAGAAAGATTTACTCTCAGACCCTCCAGTGATGGACACTGTAGAATATCTGAAGATAGCTAGTCATTTGCTTTATGTCCTGGGGACATAGCAAGTCACCAAATAATGACCAAAGCTGTAGCGCTCTTCTGTACTGAGACTACAGTGGTTCCTGATTTCTTACCTGGCACCCGCACAGCAGGAATATCTTGCAGATTGTGGCCATCTCTGGAAGAAGGTCCTGTGATCACCTCTTGGTGTGGTCTTTCTGGGGTCTCAGCTTCTCCTGATTGCAAACAAATGGAGGAGGGCCAGTTAGATCAGATCATAGCTCCGCACTTTAAATTGAGTCTGTCAGCCCTTCAACTGTAGGGCTTGCAGTCCCCTTCAGTCTCTTGGTTGCTTTCTCAGATGCAGCCTAGTATGGGGCTGTAGCCCCTTTACTATCTCTGGCCTTTCTATCTCCCTCTCCCCCTCAGTTCTCTCCCCTCTATAGAGGTTTCTGTTTTCTCTGTTGGTCACAGCTGTGGGCAGCTGTATCCATGGGCACATCCATGGGCACATCTACATTGGAATAAACAGGGTCAGCAGGTTTGTATCATTTGTGGTGGTGCCCAGAATGGGTCCAAGTCCCGCCCCCGCCCTCCTCACCTGCCGAAGGCTCTGGGATGGAGTTTCGGTGCTGGGTGCGGGCTCTGGGCTGGGACAGGGGGTTGGGGTGCAGGAGGGAGTGCGGGAGGGGGTTTGGGGAGCTCGGTGCAGGAGTGGGTTTGGGGAGCTGGGTGTGGGCTCTGGGAGGGGACAGAGGGTTGGGCTGGGGCTGGGCCAGGGATGAGGAGTTTGGGGTGCAGCAGGCAGGCTGCCTCAGGGCTGGGGCAGAGGGCCAGAGAAGAGGACTCCCCCAAGCCCTCTCCCCACCGGCAGCAGCGACCTCCAGGGCAGGAGGCCTTCCTGGCCCCCCCTGGCACGACACTCACCCAAGTCCCCCCAGGCTGCTGCTCAGGAGGTCCAGCCAGGATAACCCCCCTCCCTGGGAGTCGACTCGGAGTCGCCTGGTGGGGGAGGGTGGACTGCTATGCTTCTCCTCCCCTCCTCAGGCGCAGCAGCTGCCTCAGCCTGCCCCCAGTGCCGCTCCCTTGTAGGAGGCGTGCGGGGGCGGCAGGCAGGGCCTGGGGACACTCCTGGAGAGGCGCGCGGGATGGCAGATGGGGTCAGGAGAGAAACCCGGCCCCGAACATTGGTGGAGCTGGGCCGGCCCCGAACATTGGTGGAGCTGGGCCCTCCCCGGGCCCTGAATTTGCTGGAGCCCAGGCACCACGGGCCCATACAGCTCACTGCCCCTGGGAATAAAACCCCGCAGCTGGCCTGGGTCAGCTGACTGGGGCTCAGGCTCTGGGGCTGAAAAGTTGCTGTGTAGACATTCGGGCTCGGGCTCCAGCTCCAGCCTGAACCCAAATGTCTACATAACAATTTTTAGCCCCACAAGCCCCTTGCAGCTGACCCCGGCCAGCTGTGGCCGTGCTGCAGGCGTTTAGCTCCATGTAGACATACCCCATGATTGGAAGTTCTAGCAGCTGTGTGGGGGTGTGATCAAGCAGTTTGCCTTTAAGCAGGAGTGGCTTTCCTCTCCCTTCTGCCTGTGCTCAGTAAGGGGTTTGTAAGCCCCACTTTGAGGCCCTTTTGTGGTTATAGTCTTGACTGACTGTCATAACTATAAAGGGAAGGGTAACAGCTGTCCTGTGTACAGTACTATAAAATCCCTCCTGGCCAGAGACTCCAAAATCCTTTTCCCTGTAAAGGGTTAAGAAGCTCAGGTAACCTGGCTGGCATCTGACCCAAAGGACCAATAAGGGGACAAGATATTTTCAAATCTTGGTGGGGGGGGAGGCTTTTGTTTGTGTTCTTTGTTTGTGAGTGTGTTCGCTCTCGGGACTGAGAGGGACCAGACATCAATCCAGGTTCTCCACATCTTTCTAAACAAGTCTCTCCTATTTCAAACTTGTAAGTAAATAGCCAGGCAAGGCGTGTTAGTTTTCCTGTTTTCTCAACTTTAACTTTTACTAGAGTGTTTATCTTTGTTTGCTGTACTTTGAACCTAAGACTAGAGGGGAGTCCTCTGAGCTCTTTAAGTTTGATTACCTGTAAGGTTAATTTCCATACTGATTTTACAGAGATGATTTTTACTTTTTTTCTTCAATTAAAAGCCTTCTTTTTAAGAACCTGATTGATTTTTCCTTGTTTTAAGATCCAAGGGGTTTGGATCTTGATTCACCAGGAGTTGGTGGGAGGAAGGAGGGGGGATGGTTAATTTCTCCTTGTTTTAGATCCCAGGGGGGTTGGAACTGTATTCACCAGGAGTTGGTGGGAGGAAGGAGGGGGAATGGTTAATTTCTCCTTGTTTTAAGATCCAAGGGGTTTGGATCTGTATTCACCAGGGAATTGGTGAAGGTTTTTCAAGGCTTCCCAGGGAGGGAATCCATTGAAATGGTGGCAGCGGAACCAGAGCTAAGCTGGTAGTTAAGCTTAGAAGTTTTCATGCAGGCCCCTACATTTGTACCCTAAAGTTCAAAGTGGGGATACAGCCTTGACACTGACAGAGGGTCATCTCTGTTTATCACTGCATAATAGTTCACTGCCCAAAAAAAGCAACACATTTCTTTGTGTAACCATTAGCGTTGCATTTTTGATGAATATGTGGCTTGCTTATACTTCCTAAATAAACAGTTCTGAAAAAGGAAAGGGCCGGATAATTGTATCTCCATTGTAAAAGGGTAATCCAGTGTTAAGGGTCTTCACAGCCCCTGCTTCGTGGTATGAAATGACTACATGCCAGGGGGAGGGGAAATATTTTTCCTTCATGTACAGCACTACACGACTGGCTAGGTTGATGCATTACCAGCCTCTTTTCCACCTGGTTCTCAATTGTCTTGGATATTGGGCATTCCTGGAAGCAGGATACCAAGCTGTTTGGTGTTGATCCAACATGCAAATCTTATTACTTTAGCTTTTTAAGACAGTGGCTACAGGTCATCTTATTCCAACTAACATTATTTTATGCACAGCCCTTCTCTGATATGAACTGGTATCCTGGATCCTGAGAATAAAAGCCCCCATTTGAATACATTCTGGATATGCTTAGTTACTCATGCGACCATATAGCCATAAAACCTGTGTCATTTCAAATGTCCGTGGCCTGCGTAGGGGAAACTAGATTGCATGCTCAGGGAACCTGAAAGTTGAGGTAGTACATACTCGCAATTAATATACAGTACCAGCCGACAGCCAGGGTATCTCTTAGTATTGTAGACGAGGAAGAAGTAATAAAAGTATGAAAAATTGGAAGGAGGAAATGTGGATTCCATACTTAGATAAACACATTTCTGGTAACGTTATCAAACTTTTTTAGGGGGGGGGGGTAAATGGGAGGGGTCTTATATGGCAGACTTTCATCTTGGTCCTCACTGGAAGACTCCACCCTCAGCCAGCTATGGTGGCCCTGCATCTCTGAAACCTTCCTCGGTCATTAAAGGCATTCTTCTGCTTCCACTTAAGTCAATGGGAATATTGACTTAATTTCTTACACAATCAGGCCATAGAAAGCCTATTTGCACTGGGCCGGATCCTCAGCTGGCCTCAGTCTGCATAGACATCAATAGAGCCCTGCTGATTCATACCGACTGAGGATGAGGCCCATGGTCTGTAGGTCAGGCACAGGGATTGCTGCAAGGGATTTTTAGCCCTTGTTAGCCTGGGGAACAAGAGATTGGGCCTGGGAACTGATGGGTTTCTCACACAGTGGCACGTTAACAATAGCACCACAGCCTTTTGCCATTTCACTTTCGGTAACGAAGAAGTGTGCTGTGACTCTGGCAGGAACCACTGCAGGCTCTCTCACTACATTATTAAATCCACTGTTCCTAGGTACTGCAGCTGATATATTGTTCCTTCCCCGTCCCCACTTCGAGATCTACTGTTCACATTGTTATAAGGGTGCCCCTGAGAGCTCCATCAAAGGAAGGAGTTGTTTAACTGCTCGGTGAATGGGTTTCCTGAAGCCAGTGAATTGCACTAACAGACATTAAGAAAGCTGTGTTGGTTCTGCACAACTGTAGAAGCATTTCACTGGGATCACTGGTAGGGTTACCATTCGTCCGGATTTACCCGGACATGTCCTCCTTTTGTGTGCTAAAAATAGCGTCCGGGGGGAATTTGTAAAACACTCAAAATGTCCGGGATTCCCCCCCTCCCCCGGCAGAGCAGAGCGAGCAGCTGGGAGGGCTGCAGGAAAGTCCCGGGCTGGACTTTGGAGCAGCTGGAGAGGAGCCGGATCCGCCCTGCATTCTGAGCCGGCAGCTCTCCCCTGCAGCCCGGTCCAGCAGCACTGTGCAGGGCAAGGGACCGGGTTTTGTTGTGCAGGGCCAGGGACCGGGTTTTGTTGTGCTGGGGAGCGCAGCCATGTGTCCGGCTCGGCTCGCACAGAGCCCAACACCCTGTTCTGAGCAGCAGGGTAAGGGGGCCAGGGAGGTTCTGGAGGGGGCAGTCAAGAAACGGGGGGGGGGCTTTTTGGGGGGAGTGGAAAAAGTTTTGGGCAGTCAGGGTACAGGTAGGGGGTAGGGTCCTGGGGGGCAGTTGGGGGGGGTCTTAGGAGGGGGCAGTTAGGGGACAAGGAACAGGGAGTCTTAGGTAGGGGGTGGGGTTCTGGAGGGCAGTTAGGAGCAGGGGTCCCAGGAGGGGGCAGTCAGGGGACAAGGAGCGGGGGGGGTGGGGAGCTGGGAGTTCTGGGGGGGGGCTGTCAGGGGGCAGGAGTGGGGAGAGGGATCGGAGCAGTCAGGGGACAGGGAGCAGAGGGGTTTAGATGGGTTGGGAGTTCTGGCGGGGGCTGTCAGGGGGCAGGAGTGCGGAGAGGGATCGGAGCAGTCAGGGGACAGGGAGCAGAGGGGTTTAGATGGGTTGGGAGTTCTGGGGGGGGGCTGTCAGGGGGTGGGGAGTGGTTGGATGGGCGTGGGAGTCCCAGGGGTCTGTCTGGGGGTGGGGGTGTGGATAAGGGTTGGGGCAGTCAGGGGACAAGAGGCAGGGAGGCTTAGATAGGGAGTGGAGTCCTGGGGGGCAGTTAGGGGCAGGGGTCCCAGGAGGGGGCAGTCAGGGGACAAGGAACGGGGGGAGGGTTGGGGGTTCTGGGGGGGCGGGAAGTGGGAGAGGCAGGGGCGGGGCTAGGGCGGGGCTCCTCCCGTCCTCTTTTTTGCTTGCTGAAATATGGTAACCCTAATCACTGGAGTTCAGCAAATACAAACTGGAGACTACCGAAGGATTTGCTTTCCAAACAGCTAGGGGAGGCATTGCTTTCACTAAAGTAAACAAACATCAGCCTGCTTCCAGTAGTAACAGTTTGTTGGACACCCTAAGTCAGATTGTGCCACTGATTGAGCTACTGCCTGCATTTGCGGCAGTTCAGAGCAGCACCACCCAAGGGGGAACTGCGGGAGGCACAGTGTCTCCAGGTGATCCCCTGCATGCAGCATGCTCTCCACTGACAATCTGGCCTGCGCACACAGCATCTTCTCCCCACACTCATTTGGGTGATGTTTGCACCACAGGGGATGCTAGCAGAGAGTAGTACCTGCACGTAGGAGAATGAAGGGACTGCACAAAGGGAGAGGGAAGCGCACAGGAAGGGAAAGTTTCTTGTACTCTCCTTCCAACGCCATCTTGAACACATACCCCCAGAGGGGCCAGCCGCCGGGTAAGCTATAGTGATGTTACTCTCCTGTTTGTCCACTGACAAATCCAATATGTTCTGTCTGATGTTTAAAATGGTCTGAATTTAGATGCCTAGTTCCAAACTACTAATTCAGGACTCCTGAATACAGGGATTATAATCCTCGGCACTAACAGACATCCAGAAGGCAGTCCAGCATTAGGACCCAATCCAGCTCCATCTAACATCAGTGGAACGATTCCCATTGACTTAATCTGGGGGGAAATCCTGGCCCCACTGAAGTCCATGGGAAAACTCCCATTGATTTCAATGGGGCCAGGATTTCACGGGCTTGTATTCTGGAAAAGTCCATTGGGCACTACAGAGCTAGAGCCTGCATTTTGCATAATCTAGAGCTTTCATTTAAAAAAAAAGGGGGGGGGGAGGGTCTAACATCTGAAAGTGAAGCCAGCATTGAAAACCCAAACCACCGCATGCCTCTCTTGTTAAGTCTCCAGCCAGGCAAGACTGAAGCAACAGTGTCAAGAACATTATAAACTTCCCCGTTCACTTTAAAGCAGTGGTGGGCAACCTGCGGCCGGTCAGGGTAATCTGCTGGCGGGCCGTGAGACAGTTTGTTTACATTGTCCGTCCGCAGGCACAGCCTCCCGCAGCTCCCAGTGCCTACAGACGGTCAATGTAAATAAACTGTCTTGCAGCCCGCCAGAGGATTACCCTGATGGGCTGCGTGCGGCCCATGGGCCGCAGGTTGCCCACCACTGCTTTAAAGGAAAGGGCAGTATAGCGTGCTGTGATGCACCACTACGATAAGTGGGGTGCAGAACCCATACAGACCTCAATGAGTCTTGCACAATTTGCGTAAAGTCAGGCACCTGCTTAAGCACTTTGCTTAATCGTGGCATAAGTGACTTGCCCACCTTCACATAAGTCTGTAGCAGAGTCAAGAATTGACTACAGCTCTCATGGCCCTGTCCGGTCCATTAACCACAAAACCTACATTTTGTCCTCAATGGCAACAGTCTAATGTAGTCGTCGTGAGAGAAGCCTGCAGAAAAGGAAGGGAACTGGACAGCATCAAGCAAGAGCCATTGTCTACTGTTAAATTAACCAACCTGCCCCCCCCCCAATCTTTTATTAAAAGATAACATATAATAGAACTTACCTAACAATAACTTAGAAAATCTGATTTCCCATCCTTTCCACTAGCGAGAGCCATTTCCTTTGTCTCAATCTACTTCTCAGCAGGAGAGCCATGCTGATGAAGTATCATCAAATTGTCAGCTCCCACTGAGACAGTCCCAAGCACTGCTCACTGATTGGAGAGATGGAAGCAGTGACAGGTGTTGCTAAAAACTGTTGGGTTTTAAAATTAAAAAACAACTTTTTTTCCTCTCTCCAAGGATATTTCAGAAATAGAAAAGGTCCCCCAGAAGGGCAAAGAAAATGATATCAGAAGAGATTAAAGCAAAAATAGGACTATTTAGCAAAGCAAGGAGCTGAATTACAAGGGACACGATAGAAGTATAGGGGAATAACAATTGCTATAGAAAAAGTCCATCAGGTGCTGCTAGTCATTATGCTACTGATAATGCTGGAACAAGAGGGTCACACAATAAAATTTAGAGGTTTCAGATTTAAACCGGGTGTTTCTGGGGCAAGCCGAGCTTTGCACTGTGTCAGGGTTGGGTGCAGCCTCACCACTGAGTCCGTGTCCCAGGTGGGAGCTGCAGAGTGATCTCCCACCTCTGTGCAGCCAGTGGCCTGTGCTACCCAATGCCATGCTGGAGTCTTCACATTTATCTGACAAATTTTTCAGAATTTTGCAGAATCTTAAAATATTGTGTGCAGAATTTTAAATTTTTTGGTGCAGAATGCCCTCAGGAGTATTGTTAAGTAAGCACCATGTAATGGTGCATATCCTGGCCACTCTCCTGTTCCACCTCTGTCTTTGCCCCCTGCCAACCCTCTTCTGATAGGCCTACCCCTCCCCCCACTCACTTACACCCCTGTATGATGGAGCTGCAGTGGTCTCACTATACTCTGGGTTCTCAGAAAAGGGGACTGCAGTTGGGGCTAAATTCAGGTCAGAAATTATTTTCCCTCTTTAATGTGATTTTTTTCCTCCCCCCTTTTTTCTTCTCATATCCAGCCCCTTCTTATCGGGAAAGTCTCATAGAATTTAATAGGGATGAAATTGGTAGGGTTCTATACAAAGTAACCGAGTTCTATAGAAATCACATTAGAATTTAAATAGAGAATAGTATCCTTTCTCTTGTCTTTTTGAACCATCCCACAGGATTCTGTTCTACAGCAGAGATTTTAATTCTCTCATTTCTATAGGCTGGTTCAAAAATGTATAGACAGGTTATTATTTCCTATTAAATCCTATGGAGCTTTATAATAGGAGACAACATCACAGAACATGTAAAGCGGGCTCCACATGAAGTATGTCATCGTCTCTTTTGTTAGATGTTTTTTATTTTTGTATGAATTATTTTTTAATCATTAATACCGTTATATACACGGGGGGCGGGATGGTGGTGGTAGTAAATTGTGCTCATGAATGTGACCAATAGGTGATAGAGGCCATGCGGTGATAATTACTGGAGTTTATGAAAACAACAAAGAGTCTGGTGGCACCTTAAAGACTAACAGATTTATTTGGGCATAAGCTTTCGTGAGTAAAAACCTCACTTCTTCGGATGCATAGAGTGAAAGCTACAGATGCAGGCATTATATACAGACACATGGAGAGCAGGGAGTTACTTCACAAGTGGCGAACCAGTGTTGACAAGGCCAATTCAATCAGGGTGGATGTAGTCCACTCCCAATAATAGATGAGGAGGTGTCAATTCCAGGAGAGGAAAAGCTGCTTCTGTAGTGAGCCAGCCACTCCCAATCCCTATTCAAGCCCAGATTAATGGTGTTGAATTTGCAAATGAATTTTAGTTCTGCTGTTTCTCTTTGAAGTCTGTTTCTGAAGTTTTTTTGTTCAATGACAGTGACTTTTAAATCTGTGATAGAATGACCAGGGAGATTGAAGTGTTCACTTACTGGCTTGTGTATGTTACCATTCCTGATGTCCGATTTGTGTCCATTTATTCTTTTGCGGAGGGACTGTCCGGTTTGGCCAATGTACATGGCAGAGGGGCATTGCTGGCACATGATGGCATATATGACATTAGTGGATGTGCAGGTGAATGAGCCCCTGATGGTGTTGGGCCTGTTGGGCCAACAAGGACAATAACAGAACACCACTGGCCATCACATACAGCCCCCAGCTAAAACCTCTCCAGCGCATTATCCACGACCTACAACCTATCCTGGAAAATGATCCCTCACTCTCACAGACCTTGGGAGGCAGGCCAGTCCTTGCTTACAGACAACCCCCCAACCTGAAGCAAATACTCACCAGCAACTACACACCACACCACAGAAACACCAACCCAGGAACCTATCCCTGTAGCAAACCTCGTTGCCTACTCTGTCCCCATATCTACTCTGGCAACAGCATCAGAGGACCCAACCACATCAGCCACACCATCAGGGGCTCATTCACCTGCACATCCACTAATGTCATATATGCCATCATGTGCCAGCAATGCCCCTCTGCCATGTACATTGGCCAAACCGGACAGTCCCTCCGCAAAAGAATAAATGGACACAAATCGGACATCAGGAATGGTAACATACACAAGCCAGTAAGTGAACACTTCAATCTCCCTGGTCATTCTATCACAGATTTAAAAGTCACTGTCATTGAACAAAAAAACTTCAGAAACAGACTTCAAAGAGAAACAGCAGAACTAAAATTCATTTGCAAATTCAACACCATTAATCTGGGCTTGAATAGGGATTGGGAGTGGCTGGCTCACTACAGAAGCAGCTTTTCCTCTCCTGGAATTGACACCTCCTCATCTATTATTGGGAGTGGACTACATCCACCCTGATTGAATTGGCCTTGTCAACACTGGTTCGCCACTTGTGAAGTAACTCCCTGCTCTCCATGTGTCTGTATATAATGCCTGCATCTGTAGCTTTCACTCTATGCATCCGAAGAAGTGAGGTTTTTACTCACGAAAGCTTATGCCCAAATAAATCTGTTAGTCTTTAAGGTGCCACCAGACTCTTTGTTGTTTTTGTAGATACAGACTAACACGGCTACCCCCTGATACTTGGAGTTTATGAGCTCTCTCAAGCCTATACAGGTTAAAGAAACATACCTTTGTCAATAGGCGAGGGGAAAACATAAGATTGTCTGGAATATTTAATATTTAATTTTGTAAGATGCTCAGATACCGTGGTGATGAGTGCAATATAAATACCTAGATAGACGGATGTCGTCCATTTATTCACCTGTAATTCTCATCCCATACACTCGTCACAGTGAAAGACAATACTAAAACACAGTACCAATAACATCCTGCCCTTATATAGAAGTTCCCAGCCCCCCCGCACCACCACCACCACTGAGCTTAGAGCACTTTACAAAGGTGGGAAAATAGAATCATCCCTTTTTACAAATGGGGAAACTGAGGCACAGAGAGCAGTGACGTGACAAGCTAATAGCCACTCAGTAAATCTGCTACAGAGTCAGGAACAGAGCTCAACCATGAACAGAACACTTTGCTGCTTCCATCATTCTTATGTTATACAGAGCCACATATTCGCTTCTGTTGTTACGGTCTACACAGTGCTGCTAGTCATCTGTTTTAATATGTCTAAGCCACTACTAAAATACCTCTGATATAACTGATCCGGAGGCCACCTTGGAATGAACACATTAGGGATACAGTACAATCATTACACCCGTCCCCTCATAATTGCATTTTGACCTTCTCAGGCAAGTTACCCCTGTGGCTGATCACCAATGCATTTAGCTGTAGACTCTCCTGCTCAAACACAGCCTTGTGCCTTGGTTCCCCTTATGAAAGCTACTTACATTTTTGGCCCACTCTCTGCATGGCTGTTAGATAATTAGTTGCTAAAATAAGTACTTAATATAAATGCAGGAGCAAAACAACACAGCTCTACAAAATAGGTGCGTTTTATGGAGCTGTCATTTAGGGCAGTATTTGGCTGATGATTTGAGCGATGCTTGCATACAGATGTTATTGGGGCGGGAGGGGTTCCATAGTCGAAGAGCAAATGTACTCTCTGCCTAGGTGGCTTGTTTTAGATTAAATGAAACAGAGAAATTTAACTAAAAAAAGGCTTTAATCCTACAATCAGATCTCACCAGGTGCACATGCATGGAGAGTCCCACTGACTTTATTGGGGCTACGTGCAGGGGTCCTCGCATGTGGATTGTGTTGTCTGTTTGGGGATAGCAAGATTTGTCAATGGAAATATACCAATGTAAAACTGGAGTAATGTGTATGACTTGCTCTGTGACAGCAGCTACCTTGGGACTCACAGGGAGCACCCCCTGTAGACAGACTACAGGGTCGCCTCAGCCTTAAAGGTACAGTTCAGAGAAAATAACCTTACAGTCACTTAGCTGCATACGCCACAAGAAGCTATTTTCTTGTGCCAGTAAACATGGCTACCATCCTTTTAGAAGAGGGGGACTAATTGGGCATTAAACCTCCAAAGAAATTATAGTCAAACGGTACCAAGATCTTGCTCCTCAAACCCCACCCATGTTCAGCCTCAAGCCCACTGAGGGTTGACCGATCTCCTTGATTTATTTTTAACTTCTTATTTTATTTAATGTGTAAGCACATTATCAGATTTGATTATGCAACCTCAGCAAAAAAAAAATTAACAGAAAAAAATCAAGTACAATAAATTCTCTGAACCACTAGTAAAAACTCCAACCTCTTTGAGGTTTAAAAAAATCTGGTTGATATTTTTCATTTCCGGACTCCTTTCACAGTCCAGCCAGCATTCACAGATGCATAGAGTCTAAGGCCAGAAGGGATCATTGTAATCTAGTCTGACATCCTGCATAGCAGTGGCCACAAACCTTCCCCAAAATAATTCCTAGAGCAAATCTTTTAGAAAAACATCCAATCTTGATTCAAGATTTGCCAGTGATGGAGAATCTACCAGGACTCTGGTAAATTGTTCCAATAGTTAATTACTATCACCATTAAAAATGTATGCTTCATTGCCAGTCTGTATTTGTCTCACTTCATCTTCCAGCCATTGAATTGCGTTGTACCTTTCTCTGCTAGATTGAAGAGCCCATTATTAAATATTTATTCCCCAGATAGGGACTTATAGACTGTAATCAACGTACCCCTTAACCTTCTCTTTGTTAAGCTAATTAGATGAGCTTCTGGAGTCGATCACTGTAAGGCAGGTTTTCTAATCCTTTAATTATTCTCAGGGCTCTTCTCTGAACCCTCTCCAATTTATCCGCATCCTTCTTGAATTGTGGATCCCAGAACTGGACACAGTATTCCTGCAGCAGTTTCACCAGAGCCAAATACAAAGATGCAATAATTTATTTCTACTTGAGAGTCCCCTGTTTATACCTCCTAAGATCACATTAGCCATTTTGGCCACAGCATTGCAATGAGAGCTCATGTTCAAATGATTTTCCAAGTCTTTTTCAGAGTCACTGGTTCCCCATATAGAGTCCCCCATCCGGTAAGTATGGCCTGTGTTCTTTGTTCCCCCAAAAAACAGAAGTGTACTTTATACCATTTTTGTTGCCCATAAGCCAGTAAAGCATCCCTATTCAGGAAACTGCTAAAACATGTGCTTAACTTCAAGCATGTACGTATGTTGCAATGGGACTTTAATTTAAGCATGTTTGTAAGTCTGTGCTTAAGTATTTTAGGCACGTGCTTAAGTATTTTCCTGAACAGGAATGGACTCAAATGCCTGTTCTTAAGTGCTTTCCTGAATTGTGTCCTTGGTATTTTAGGCCAACTGGAAGCAGGAAACATAGGAAGTCTCATAAGAAAGCTTACTTTTATATCAGCTGCAATCTAATTCTTCAGCCGTAAGAAGACTGAAACATTTTTTTGAGAGCTTAGCTCAACCCAAACTACAAACATCACCAGCATTACCAGCCCCAAACATTCAAAAATCGTTAGTCAGGCAACAACAAATAATGAGATTTGCTTAAAAATAAAAAATGTATTAAAAGATAAAAATTTACGGTTCCTTTTATTTTCCTTCTGGGTTTCTTGAGCCTTTTGGGTTCAGGTTTTCAAGCTTTTCTCCACAATCTCTAGGGCCAGAATTTTTTGTTTTGTTTTGTTTTGTTAAATGAAAAGCTGAGATTCTCACAGCTCCAGGAGCTGGGGATTTAAGAAAATAATTCACCAAATATAACAAGACCCATGATAAAATCATGATTAGGCAACCTGCAATCAATACGATCATCTCCTCTTGTCACAGCTTTCCCCACGGGCTTGGGCTTCGTATCAAACAAAGAACACACAGCACGTTCTCACCTACTGGAGTGTGACTCCATGCCTTACAGTCTGGCTTTATTTTCAAAGGTTTAACACTCACAGCTCCGCTGATGTCATTGGGAGATGCAGGTGCTCAGCCCCTCTGAAAATCAGACACTGTGTTCAAATCTTATTTCATTCCATTCTTACTGCTGACCGGACAGTTTGCCCGTTTCTGATGGACACGTTCTATGAGCTTGTCTGTGCGATGAGCAGAAGAGTGGCTAAGCGGTGAGGGTGCTGGCCGGGGTGGGCATGAATTCAACTCCCTCCTCTGCCACAGACTTCCTGTGGGATCTTGGGCAAGTCACTTAGTCTCTCTATGCCTCCATTTCTCAGCTGTAAAATGAGGATAATAGCCCTGCCTCACAGGGGCATTGTGACTATAAAGCCCTTAAAGACTGAAATGTTCAAATGCTAGATAATAGGGGGCCTATAAATACAGGCACCGACTTTTCAAACTGCCGGGGGGTGTGCTCGACCCCCAGCTCTGCCCCAGGCCCCACCCCGACTCCATCCTTCCCCCAAGGCCCTACCTCCTGTTCGCGGCGGGAGGGAGGTGCTGGGAGGGAGAGGGAGAGGCTGATCCGTGGGGCCGCCAGCGGGCGGGAGGCATGGGGGGGGCAGAAGCTGATAGGGGGGTTGCTGGTGGGTGCAGAGCACCCACCGTTTTTTCCCCATGGATGCTCCATCCCCGGAACACCCACAGAGTCAGCGCCTATGCATATAAATACCCTAAATAGATGTCAGAGCAATATATCACCTAATCAGTGTGTTAGTAAAGGAATTTTTACTTCCAAATTACTCTTATTCCACTCGGGATGTTTTGTTTTGTTTTGTTTTGTTTTCAATATGCCATTCCCTTTCCCCTAAAGATCCTGTTGATAATAGAACTGTTTGGTTTGGTGATAGGCAAAGACAGAGGCCAACAACTACAGTAAGTGAATACGTACCGAGCAGGTGTTTGAATTGCACCCCCTCTAGAATTTGCAAATGCTTCAATTCTTATATCCTGCCTCTTCTCTTGATCTCAAATGTCCAGCCTAGCTTGGCTTCTTGACAGAAGTTTATTGGCTGCAATGAAGCCAACAGGAGCTGAGTTTGGCCAACATTGAGCGCTGGTGACCCTTCCACCCTATGTAACCTGGCCAGGGTCCTAAAGTGACTTGGTGAAAAGTGAGAGACCAGAGGTCAAGAGCCTTGTTTGCTGCTCTCTTGCCATAATTGCCTGACCACCCCACCTGACATGGACATAAATATTTCCAATGAAAATAAGAAAACAGTAATAAAGAGAGTGGAAACCCAGAAATCATTCTTGAGGATAACACAGCTACTCCCCCATGTGTGATGAGTGAAAAGCAGCCTTCAACCATTAGATATGATGCCACCTTACCTAACCTGGCAAACATCTACATTTGAGTGGTAAAAGACACATCCTAATAAATACAGACTTGAAAAACAAAGTGGCTGGAATGTATCACAAGTATCAAAGCAATAGAAACTTCACAGTACTGCAAGAGCGGTGTGCCTTTACAGTGGCTACCTCGCACAAGCACAGAGTCAGGCGAACAAAACCTGTCTCTTTTCAAAAGCCGCCCTCCTAATATGTATTCAGTACTTTCCTAAGTTGCAAACACCTGGGAACTAGCACAAGCTGGAGGGAAACATGGATTTCTCTCCCTGCTGGTTCCGCGTTGATTACAATTAAAAAAAGAGGAATTGAAAGGAAAGCGTATTTGAGTGCCTATCCCCCAACCAAGATGAGCTCTCGTTATTTGACTCTTTTCGGTATTTTTTCTCTGTTCGTTAAAAGTGCGAATTCTATAACTTTGCACAATGATGTGAGAGCACCGTTCACACATGGTAACAAATGTTACAATTCATTGGGATGCACAGCTTTTAATTTCAAGTTAATACAGTATAGAGGTTTTTATGTCCAACATTTCAAATGCCACAACATGTTGATGAAAAGAAATTACATTGATGAAACAGTCTGGCAGTGATTAATATCATCCATAACTCCTAGTGATGTAACAGCTTCACTATTCTCTCTTCCACAAAGTGATGTCCAATTACTTGCTATTGATCAGATATTGCATTGCACCAAATGGAATGCCAGCATCAATTCATTCCAATCATATCAATGGATAGTTGGCACATGTTTCCCTGGAACATTTGTCTGCCATCAGGGAGTTGATTAACAGGTTGGCAGTTTTTGTTTGTGAAAGGGGTGAGGGGAAGAAAAGAAATGTGCAAATTCTGTTTGTGAATTTGTTCTTATAACTGTCACTGAGATAATGGGAATGTTTTTCCCCGCGTCTAAATTTGTTTTATGCAAGCAGCTGCGTGCGCCTTGCAGACATGTTAACATTCTAGGCCGCTCTTCACTTATTTTTTATTGATAATCAGGTGAAAAATTAAAGTCCAATAGCTACCTGAAAACCACACAAATCATCTTCTGTATCCAGTCATATGCTCAGTCATAACTCACATTCGAAATGAAGCCCCAGAAATCCATGATTCATACCAGCGTGTATCGCTTCCTCATGCAAAGCTCATCAGAGCAAGCTTGTGTGCCAGCCAAAGCTCATTCCCACGAAAGGAAATGGAGACGAAGTGCATGGGTTGTCTTAGGACACCAGTTTTGACTTCCCACCGCATAGAATGGTGCTTTGGGCTTTACATCTCTTCAGCTCAGCTGTCAATGTGTTACGTGGCCAGCTGATGTGTCATTAACTCTGATGTTCCCCTCCCTTCATTTTTATGGATTGATTTATTTTTTCATCCTGCTGTTATTGGTATACTTGTAGCATTATTTTCATACTCACTTGACAAAAAAAAAAATCCTCACAAGTAGTGTCCGTGCCCATTAACCTCTCTTGGGAATGTCATCAGCCATGTGACTGACACGGGGGGGATTACTAGACAAAATGTAACAACATCTGCCATGCATGCTACAACTTCCCTTAGATTCCTCACACCTTATTTTCACTTTCAGCTCTGAACAGGAGTGAGATTTGTTCTGCTGTCTCTCGGCTGCCAGGCTGCTGGTAGTATGCCAATCTCCTACAGCGAATTGAGAAGATTAAGAAAACAGCCTCGTTAAAACTGGGCATTAAAATAAGGGTTGTCATGAGCTGTCCACAATGCTTTGCTGCTGATCTCTGAGGGCCTATGCTTGGCACATGTTGCCCAAGAGCATGCTTGCACTTCCTTGAATAATAAATATTGCAGCTGAGAAATTACAAATTTAGGAGTTGCAGTCCTGCAAATACGTACACCCGCTTAACTTTGTGCACTTGAGTCATCCCATACGAGTAGTCAGGGGTGCAAAATTAAAGACATGTGCAAGTCTTTGTGGGATCAGGCCCTATGCCTTAGAGACCAGATGGTATGTCTTGGAAAGCTTTGCAAAATATTTTGTATAGAAACAATTCTGCTTATTATTCTATTTGTGCATTTATTTAGTGATCAACGACGGTGTCCTTGGCACAATGCACACGCTGAGAAACAGTCCCTTCCCCGAGGAGCTTGCAATGTAACTAAGTATAATCACATGGATAAAGGGCCGGCTCTGGGCACCACCGTTCCGAGCATGTGCTTGGGGCAGCCCTTTTTTTTGTTTGTTTGTTTGTTTTTTGCTTTGGCTGTGGCACTCCGGCTTTTATTTATTTATTTTTTGCTTGGGACGGCAAAAAACCTGGAGCCAGCTCTACATGGATAGAAGGTGACTAGTTACCTGATCTTTGTTTCTTAAGAGTTCATCTGCCTCCAGCTGAAACCATAATTTTCTGTTTGTGACAGCCCAACCGTTTCTACAATAGCCAACTGCAACGTCAGTGGTTCTTTAAATGGTAAAAAAACAACAACAACGAGAAAGGCAGAGAAATATTCACACTTTGTATATTGTAGTATATATATTAACCTCATCCTGAGTTTGCTAACCTTCGGCTCAGATCATGCCCCCTCCAGCCTCACACATGGCTTTCCTCCACTCTGTGCAGAAGGAAGGGAACAGTTCTGTCTCACACACCCCTCCAGGCCCTGCAGAGGACTCTCTGTGGGCCTCAGTGCCCAGTCAGGAGGAAGGGGTGGAGATTGTGTAGATCCAGAGAACCCATCACAGTATTAGCAACCCCAAGCCTTTAAAAGTCATGAGTCAGGTCCCAGAAAAAAATCACGTGGCTAAAATAAATAAGATTTTCAAAGAAAATAATAATTTGGGGTTTTTTTTTAATGTTTAGGGTCTGTGCCATTCATATTTTCAAGCTTTTGTCTGCAGCCGTGAGGCCTAGATAGATATGTACTCTCATTCCCCCCAGTCTTTTTAAGTGAGCTGAGATCTCGTCGTCTCCAAGGGCTGGGGATTTAAGAAAAAACAGAAATATCACAAGACTTGTGATAACATCATGAGCATTGTCACCGCTGACATGGTCTTAGGTTGCATTACATCTTCCATGGAGACCTCACTGAGATTTCTGGGGAAGCTGCATCCCAAATACCTTGGGGCCTAGCATTTCTCCTTCCCAATCTGTACTCCAAGCTCTCCATCATACCAGAGGAAATCCAGAGTCACTTCCTTGGATGTTCTGGTACTTAACTCCATTGCAGTTACTCTAGATTTACACTGGAGGATCTGAGAAGAGATTCTGGTCTTAAATTGTAAGTATGAGCGGCAGGGCGGGGTGGGGGCGGGGGTGGGGGGGGCGACTTCTCATTCCCACTGAGATCATACACATTCTGCAAAATTAGGGTTCGGATACAGTATTATTGCAGTATTCAGGTGAATAAAGAGAGGTGGTGTGGGGGAGAGAATTGAGGAGACAACATGATTTAGCCAACACTCCATCCATGGCAAGAAGCTTCACAATTCTAGAAAGCCCTCAAATATTTAATAAAAAATACAGTAATAGGCTTAAGTGAAGAAAGCAGTGGGATAGGCATCATCTGATGCCCATGATAAGAGAGCCCTGTAATTGAGCTGGAATGAAGGAGCAGTCCCATCCCTCCCCCCACATACAGTGATATTACATTTTTTCCACTTGGATGCCCTCTCCAAGCCCACTAATCTATAGGTCTCAGAAAGGATAATCCACTGACATCCAATTTTCTGGGAAGGTTTTTTTTTCCCCCTTGAATGAAGCAATTTGTTCACTGAGTGGTGAAAGTGTTAACTCTTTCCCAGCTAAATGGTCTTCACAAAGCAAAGATTAGCATGTTCACAGGAGATTGGCAAACCAGTGCATCCAGTTGCCTCTCTGATGTCCTGAATGTGATGGGCAGCCACATCTTTGGTCTGAAAGTACATCCAAAGGGAAAACTCTGGATCACCCCTCTGCGAGTAAAATACAGGCAAAGCCACCAGCCCAATTTCAGGATCTCAAAAATTACAGACACCTAGATTAAGAGATGGGTTCAAACGGCACAGTTTTGGATCCATGCTCAGATTTAGATCACTCCATAGTTTTCTGGTGGTTGGATATGAGTCAAGCCCATTTCTAAGGCCTGGTCTACACTGGGGGGGCGGGGTCAATGTAAGATACGCAACTTCAGCTACGGGAATAGCGTAGCTGAAGTCGACATATCTTATTTCAACTTACCTCCCGTCCTCACGACACGGGATCGACAGCCGCAGCTCCCCCGTCGACTCCACTTCCGCCGCTCACCCTGGTGGAGTTCCGGAGTCGACGGGAGCGCATTCAGGGATCGATATATCGTGTCTAGATGAGATGCGATATATCGATCCCCGATAGATCAATCGCTACCCACCGATCCAGCGGGTAGTCTGGACATACCCTAAGATTGATATTCCTCTTTATTACAGCACTAATGTGTTTCTTTTCCCAATCATGAAGGCTTTGAAGATGGGATAAAGACGCTATTGAATCAGGATAGCACTTGATCCTTCTCCTGTTGAGGAAACTCCCCTTGACTTCACTGGAAGAATGATAAGAAGGAACCAGTATAGAGCACTTCCAGACCAGGGTGTGATGATCAGATACTAGCCAAACACTATGAAAGTGCTTTGGATCAAGACACTGCCCTGGGATATAACTGGGACATCATACACAGCAACTGGGAAACTGAAAAGATATCCACAATTAATATACTTTGATCATATTATAGCTAAAGGAGGATGAATGTGGTTAATGCATCCGTACACACACTGTGCCCAGAGGAAAACACTCTGGGACTCTTTCCTTTGAGGTAAAAATACTGCTAGAAGACCTCACAATCTATTTATTGGAGGGCTCGCACACGCAGGCACAATCCATAATGTCAAATGAGAGCCTGGTGTTCTCTTTGATGAGAGGTCACTGGATGCAAATAACCTGTCCTCCAGCCAAAAGATCTGTGCTGTTCATAGGCGCAGCTAGGGGTATAAGTCAGGAAGCATCCCCACTGCTCTGCCCAGTTTGAGGAACG
The DNA here is from genome assembly GCF_027887155.1 of Malaclemys terrapin pileata. Classification (NCBI taxonomy): domain Eukaryota; kingdom Metazoa; phylum Chordata; order Testudines; family Emydidae; genus Malaclemys; species Malaclemys terrapin. The sequence continues at coordinate 19,939,477 of NC_071515.1, read as the reverse complement.
ATTTCTCTGACTCAAAATGCGGAAGCCTGGGGTGTTTCACATGACATCAGTCTCCTTACCTCCATCGGATGACTCAAATCCTGGCTGCAAGGAAGTGCAAGTGTGTGTGTGTGACATTGGGGAGGTGGGAGGGGGAGACAGTTCCTAATGCTATAAATTAATCCCTTCACAGGAAGAAAGCAAGTAAAAATAAAAAAAGGCAGAGGAAGCGAAAAAAAGGACCTGTCAGAGACTTTCACTACCAATACAGAGGGCGTCGTTCTGGAAAAAGTTGGCCTGCAGTGCTCCAGCCTCAGGAAATCCTGAGCAAAACTGCAGTCTGCTCCCTGCACGGTATAAATTCCTTCCTCAGTGGGGCAGGACTCTTGTGGGGATGATCTCTAGGCTGACCTCGGTGGCTCTCAAGGGTTAATTGAGAGAAGAGCTACAATCTCCCACAACCTATTGCTAATTAAAATCTTATCTAATAAGTGGGCTCCCTAAGGGATAAGTAGCATTTTACAACTAAGTCTCCTTGTTTCTTTTACAAACACACACACCCCCACAGGCCCCTCATGTTTCATTAACTTCTCCCACGGCCTGTTACCCCTGTACCCTGACACTGGCCAGTAGCTGGAAGATTAGATGGCCAGGACTTCTCGGCACCTAGCTGTTCCCTGGCTGCTAATTCAGCACACCCTCCTCAAGTTGCACTGTACTCTCCTCAGCCAGAGCTGGGGATCTGGGCCAATGTTATTTAGTAGCCACTAAGCTGTTAGAACCTATCTTTCACTCTATGATTTGCTGGTGTGATTGCTTTCCTAGCAGAGAGATCTCCCATTTTCCTTCAGACTACTTCCACCCATTGGCTTCACCCTATGCCACCTTCTGGCATGAGGAGCTTGCGGCACTGCTCCTGAATTGGCAAGAGGGAGGCTGCAGTGGGAGCAGCCCCCTCCTTCCCCTCTGTCTACACTTACTCCCAGAGCAGAGCTGGGCAGATAGTGCAGAAACATTTCCATGCATATTAATTCACATTTTTACATTATACACAGAAATTATTTGGCCAATAATTTGGAATGACTAATAGAGAGTCAAGAGAACTGGGGCTGGAAAAGAGCAAAAAAAATAGTTGAATAATGTAATCACTGCAAATTATGGACTCAGATCCTCTTATTCTACAGCACTCCCAGTCTCTGTTGGCATGAGAGCAAAAGGCCAAGACAGGATCTCAGAGTCTATCATATGACTTAATGTTACACTAGTTCTAGATGGATGAGCAGCTCACAATTCTTTTGAATCCAGGCGCTCCTCTGTGCTCCTACCTCTTCTCTCTTTAAATGAAATGTCTCAGTTCCAGAGGTGTTTACATGACGGCTTTGCCTCTCATACAGCTTCCTGCTCGTTCCCCACTTGGAAATGCGCACGTTGGTTTGTTTAATGTAAAGCCTTAGCCAGGGAAATTGTCAGATAAGACAGACTGGATGTGAGAAAGTTTTTTCTAGTCCTCGATTACTCGCTCCCTCTGTCTGCCTGTTACTGCTTCTAGCTGGTGAGGTCTGAGACAGCTGGCTGATGAAAAGAATGAGATGGGGGTGGGGGCTTATATTCCATCAGGGCATGAGACAGAGTCTAGCTTGACATGAGCTCACCTCCCTTGGGGTGGCTGAGGCCTGGCTGGGCTGTCATTGTCTTACGGTCTGCGAGGATGCCCATGGTTTTGCAGAGGCAGAGTCCCCAGTGAGTAGCAAAGCAGAGTAGTAATGGGCTAGTTGGATGTTATAGCAGTTGATGAAGTAATAGCGTTAGCCTGCTGTTTCCTCTCTCATCATTTCCATACTCGTTTGTTACAGGGGATGGCCACATGTCAATTCGACTCAAGTCGACATGGGAGTTCTTGTATTCCAACTGTGGTGATGTCCAGCGGCACCTGGAAGTCTGTTGCAGTTATAGCTGTGATTCTTAAAGCTTTACGTGACAGCATTTTCAGGAAACAAACCTAAGGCAAGATTCTCACAACTGTAAACATGGACTACCTCTATTGAAATCAGTAGTGTTACCCCATATTTACACTGGTATATCTGAGATCAGAATAGTACCCTAGTACAGAATAGACCCTAGTTCTAATAAACCACCCAGATGGTCAAAATGGCATGAACCCATTGTAATCAAAGTATATATCTTAATAGCTCTGATTTTTCCAGCGGTCATGGCAGGATGTCACCTCTAAGGGGCAGTATGCGTGTGTGTTACAAGAAAGGTAGCAGAGCTAACGTTCAGTTGAGATAACTCTGCAACTTGTTTTCCTGGCTGAGAAATAAGACACAATATATAAAGTTGCTTTAAGGACAAGTATAATAAACACGTCCCATAAATAATGTAAGGCATGAGGAAAGTCCCGCATTGTTTAGAATATTTTATGAGAAATTTATTGCAGTTAATTGAAGGGGAGAGATTGATCACCGAGGAATCTAGCTCATTACTTTACAAAACCTGGATAAATGGCATGTCACTTCTCCGTCTGCTTAGCGTTCTCCTTTTAAAACCTCTCTCTTTAAAAAATGTATTCCAAACCACATCCAGCATGATGTCCCAAACCAGAGTTTCCCCTTCCCCCCGCCACTTAAATACGCAGGAAAATAAAAGGAGACAGGCAGTATCATAATTCCAGTTCATTTCCTTTTTCTCTTCCCCGACATTTTGAAATGTATTTTAATCCTAGCACAGTGTTGTAAGAGGGGAGGCCAGGAAAAATGTCCCTTCATCTTGCTCCTTCTTCCCCTCCCTCGGTGGTTCCTTCAGTTGTGCTCACACAGTGAACTGGTGATGTCGAGCGCTAACAGTAGTGGCCTGCAATGCTGCTATAAGCTTCTTTGCAGTGGAACCCTGCCAGCCATTGATCCAACAGTGGGAGTTATCTCAGCAGTGCAACTGCACTCAGGGCCGGAGTCTCGCTTGTGGAATATTTCTGATAATAAGAGTGCCTAAATGAAGCATCCTTTAAAAGGTCTTCACTGTTAATTTGGCAGGGGGGAAAAGCCAGAACATTATGCTCGATTTTTCCAACTGCTTTGGCTGTACATGCCAGCCTCTGAATAGATGTCTGTAATTAGATGGCTCAAAACAGAAATATTACCTGACGTAGAATTAGACTAGGCTAACTAGACGTGTGTAGGGATGATGATTAGACCCAATCCTCTGCTACCACCCTCCGCTGACTGCATGAGTATTATTCACTTCACAATTATAAGCCATGGGAAGGGAAATTGAAGGGTTCTAGAAAGCTTCTAGAAATTGAAGGGTTCAAGACCCTGGCTATTTCGCACTGAAGACTGAGAATCACAGAACCTTGCAGGTTGGTGAGTGAGTGGTAAGAAAGCAAGGGAACTCCAGCACAAAATGGACTGTCCCTACTTGCCTTGCCTATAACCCTGGACCATAGCAGCCAGGAGGGAGCCACCCACCTAGTGCACAAGGGGCTGAGGGCTAGAGAAGCAGCACCTGATAGAGGCTGTGGGGGTTAGCTCTGCCCATGTGGCAACATCACGGCTCTAGCCTGCAGGGATATCGGAGGGTACGCTGCCATGAGTAATCAATGACCTCTCTGATCTCCTACCCCTGACAGTAGCACAGAAAACCTCCGAGGAGCCTGTAGACCTTTAGGCAGGTACCCCAGTGGGAAGGGTCCATGGTCCACCACCTAGTAACTGTGGGGATGATCTCTGTGCAGTTCTCGGTGGTCACCGGGCCAAGTGGGTACAGTAGGAGGGATTGGGGAACCAGGGCTCATCCGCTCCACTGAGTTCCAAACCCAGGGCCCATCCAGCATCTTCCACCCGGGCACCTCAAGTAAGCCTCCCTGGGTCCCTTCTTATCCCCCCTTTCCTACAGCCTGCTGCAGTTTGTCCCTGTAAGTGCTATCTCACGGGCTGCCTACCTGGCTCTGGCCCGCAAGGACTGCTGCTCACCAACTTTCCTTCTTCCACTCTAGATCCGGCTATGTCCTCCTCCAGAACTCTCAGAGCAGGTCCTTCTCCTTGTCCTGTCCACCTGCAACTGAGCCAACGGGCTCCCTTTTAAACCCCACCTCCAATTGGAGCATGCTCAGCAAGGGCAGAGAAGTGGGGCCTCCTGAGCCCAGACTTGCTTTTTAACCCTTTGCTGTCCAGTGAGGGGTTTGAACACCCTGTCACAGGTCTAGCAATATGGCCCTTCTTTATCCTCTTACAGTTGCATACAGTGACATGAAGCAAAGACATTCCCTTCATCCACCTGGTGAACACTGAAAATGAGAGACTGATGTACATAGTGGTTTCCAGCTGGGAACTGGGAGTCAAACTGTGCTGTGTCTCATGAGCAATAGACTACACACACACTCACGTGTACTCACACACACACACAGAGTATCGCTGTCAAGGATTCATCACGGACACTATATAAAACAATAAATAGAATTGTTCTGCACTTGCTGTGAGCATGGGCGGTAACCGGGGTGCAGGTCCCTGGAGTAACAGTGCCTAGAGGGGGGGGCAAGTGGGGCAATTTGCCCCAGGCCCCCATGAGAATATAGTATTCTATAGTATTGCAACTTTTTTTTATGAATGGGGCCCCCAAAATTGCTTTGCCCCAGACCCCCTGAATCTCTGGGTGGCCCTGTAACAGTGGGACACAGACACAGACACCTGACCCCCCTCCAATCAGATGTTAGACCAAAGCACAACCTTGATCTAGGTCAGTGAATAGTCTCAGTGTACCATGAACTGTGATCCTATACTGCATGTAGTTGCTCCTTCCGTATAAATGGAGGGCCTGATTCTCCAGGACTTACTCACTATAAATAGCAGTTATAGGGGCAATTGCTGAAACCAATCTCCTATATTGCCTTGTTGTCCTGAACTGCCATTGATCAAAGGGTCCATGATGGGGACTGAAAGGAAAACACGGATGGCCACTTGTGCACATGCCCTGAAGGAAGGTCAGAGATTTGAAAAATGTTCAGATTTCTTTTTTAAAACTGCTGCCCTCTGGTCGTTACACTACTGCCACCCTCAGGGTCTTAGGCCTGGCCTAGACCTGCTACCTGGAAGTTCTTCTAGAACAATGTAGGGTGTGACTTTAAAGCAGATTAACTATTCCTGATTAACTCCATGTGTAGACAAGCACTTAGGCCTTGGCTACACTGGCGCTGTGCAGCGTTGCAACTTGCTGCACTCAGGGATGTGAAAACGCCCCCCCCCGAGCGCAGCGAGTGCAGTGCTGTAGAGCGCCAGTGTAATCAGCGCCTGCAGCACTGCACGCTCGCTCGCAGCGCTGCAAGCTACTCCCCTCAGAGAGGTGGAGTACTTACAGCGCTGCGAGAGAGCTCTCGCAGCGCTGGCGGCGCGACTACACTCGCTGTGAATTGCCAAGTGTAGCCAAGGCCTTAGGTTTTGTCTATCTACGCTATGAACCCTTTGGCAGGAGAGCTAGCCCAGCAGAGCCCCCTGGTGTAGGCGTGGTGTACACCGACACAAGGAGAAGTTCTGCCGGTGCAGGAATACCATGTCTCCTAATGACGTTAGCTATGCTAACAAAAGTGTTCTTCTGTCGCCACAGCTGCATCTATACCAGGAGTTTTGCCTGTGCCAGCCGGGGGCGGGAAGGGGGGGAGGGTAGGTTTTTTTCACAATGTGACCGACATAGCTTTGTAGTGTACACGTGGCCTTATTCTCATTGACACGAAAGCCCTTTTGCACCATTCTGGCAGTGTGAAGGAGTCTCAAAGGGTCATTTACCAGTGCAGGGTAAAGGAGAAGCTTTCCCTCAGTGCCTCAGGAGCTATTGGCTGGGAACCTGATCTTGTGGACCCTTACTCGTGCAAGTAGCCCATTGACCGTAACGGGGTTGCTTCCATCTGTGGGAGTACGTGTGTCATCGGGGCTACTTGCAGGAGTATTAATCCCAGGAGTGAGGATTTTCAGGAGCAGCTCCTGCTTTTGAGGAGCCAATCATTTTTCAAGTGGGCTGGCCCTCTCCTGCCTTTCCCTGTTATTTTTATTCTTGGGCGTTATCTGATTTGGTAGAATTATTGTGCTAAGGGTAACCAGCTCTCATGCAGCAGGCTGTAAACCAGTCATTCCCAACCATTGCTGGCCACGCTACCCTAGTGAACATTTAGCAACCCCTACACTCTGTCCTCCATGCTATGCCCTGTGTAGCCATCCATTTCCCCCCTCACCTCACCCTTTTTAGTCTCTCTGTGAAGGTACTAGGCATACAATTCCCCTGAGGTGAGAGGCCAGCCGCTAGCTGGATGGTTGATTAGCTCCACCTATAGGCACCGACTTCGTGGGTGCTCCAGGGCTCAAGCATCCAAGGAAAAAAAATAGGGGGTGCTCAGCACCCACCGGCCACAGTTGTTCGGCGGGGCTGCCAATCAGCTGTTTGGCAGCTGGCGGGAGGTGCTCGGGGGAGGGCGGAGAGCAGTGAGCGGTGAGGGGCCACAGGGAAGGGGGGTGAAGTGGGGGCAGGGCCTCGGGGGAGAGGGCGGAGCAGGGGCGGAAGAGGCAGAGTGAGGGCCGGGCCTCGGGCAAGGGGTAGAATGGGGGAGGGGCTGCAGGGCGCAGCAGGGGTGGAGCACCCACAGGGAAAAATAAAAGTCAGCGCCTGTGGCCCCACTTGCTGCACTTGGGAAAAGGACCCAACTTAATTGGCTGATCCTCGTAAAAGAAGGTAGCTGGAAATGGAGGGCAGTCCCACAATACCAGCCAGAAAGCTGAGGGGCCAATGGCTCTGTGCCTGATGGACTGCAGCTGGAGCAGCCGCAGAGGGGTACTGCTCCCAAGCAACAAATGGCCAGAAAGGTGTCTGTGGGAAGTCCTGTTATCACTAAGGCTCTGAGGTAAGAGCCAGGAAAGTCTGGGTTGATGGATTTAGGGGTGGGAGGGACAGATTGGGGACGGGACTACGTAACTCGTACAAACTCTGAGGGCAGAGTCTGTGAAATTTTTGATCTTGTTTTGTTAAGGAGGCTTGAAATAAAAGAGAACAACCCACAACGACTAATCCTGCTGGAAACTGCATTCCCTGGGTTCTGGGAGAGGGCTCCAGGCAGAATTTCCCTGGCGGGGAGGTGGCTCAGCACGAGCTAACGTGGGTCCAGCAGAAGGAGGATGCTATAAGATAGGCCCCAATCCTTTAACACTCTCCTTTACTTTCTCCCCTTGTTTCATTGCTCCTTCTCCCCTGGGGCTCTTCTTTGGAGCTGGGCAAATTCTGGCAAAAAGTGCAGTTTTGGGGCAACAAACTTTACAACTTTGGGTACAATTCGGTGAATAGTTTGGGATGAATAAAAACAAGGAGGGGGACACTGAAAAGAGTCAAAAGAGTTCATTTCCACATCAATTAAAAGTGAACTGCTTTGACATTTTGCTTCAAACGGAGCAGTTTCATTTCAAAATGCTACTTCAAAATGCCACTCAAAACATGTCAATGGACCCCACATGAAATTTTCTCAGTTGTTTCAGTAAGAAAAATAGAAAAAAATTCAGTTTGGGTTTGAAACAAACCAATTTTTTTCCTTCAGATTTTTTTGGTTTGACCACCAACCTGAAAAATCAATTATTCACTCAGCTCTCCTCTCCCTCTCCAACCCGCTGCTCACTGTAAACTTGTCTCTTGTTCTGGCTACTTCTGTGTGGGACACCTCTGCTGGCCGCTCCCTGGGGCCAGGCCGCAGGTGCTCCAGCAGCAGAGCTGACTGCAGTGGGAACAGAAACGGCTTTGCCTGAGGCTCCCTACGGGTGAGCTGCTTTCACAGCCAGGCCATCGTGAAGAAAGACAGGGAATGCGGACAAGGAGCCACCCGCTACCTCACCTGGAGCCATGGGAATGTGTTCACAGAGTGGGAATATGGGGTGATCATTGCAGGGACGCTTCCCACTTAAACCCTAATCCAACTCTCGCTGAAGTCGATGACAAGACACCTGTTGACCTGGGAGTTGGATTAGGCCCTTGCGTCTTTATTTATTCGGGCCCTGCTTTAGTGCATGCTGAATCAGGGCCTCGCCTAGTGCACTATAAGGGAGTTGCACCTTCTGAAGCATGAGCTATTGGCTCTCCTGAAGGAAACATAATGGAGTTGCTGGGACAGTGATGTGGTTTAGCATATCCTCCATCTCACGTCCTACTTGTCATTTCAAATTGTTGATGGCATCTTTTTACGAGTCTCAAATGAAATCTATATGTTAATTTACCGACCTTCTGTTCTCTCGCTATGCCCAGGAGAGGCGCAGCTGTGTTGCCTCCAGCACTCAGTGAAGTTTGGTTCCTGATGCTCAGTCAGGAACATCTGGAACGTCATGATGTTGACTCGTCATTTCAAGAGTCCTTTTCATTTCCAACGTGTACCCACTTAACCATGAACAATAATATTTATGGAGAGAGCTGTCCATTCATACATGAATATTGTTGGTCATGCTGTCTGTGACAACCGCTACCTAGGCAGCCAGCTATTTCTCTGACAATGTAGGCAATGGATTAAAGCCCACCCAAGGTAATTAATCTCCTGACTGTACTGCTAACCCTGCAACAGATGTTGCCACCCTGATTAGCACTGAGTCAGTGCTGACCGCCTATTTGAGGAGTCTCCTCAATCCGAGCAAGGATGGCAGAACCGGGAGAGCAGGAGGGAGGAGGGGAACAACAGCAAGCAAATATGAGAGTCAAGACACTATGGACTGTGTCTGATTGGGACTTGGACAAAACACTGGTGCATGGAAGTAAAAGCCCCATCACACCTCTGCATCCAGACCTTGGGTCCAGGTACATGCTGTGTGCTGGCTTACTCACCCCTTCTAGAGCACGTGGGCTGGGAAGAGTGAGGAATGATCAGAGATTAGCTCCACCATCCTCCACTCTCCAACCAATGCATCTGAACCACCGTGTGCTGGTTGTCATTTGGGGCTGGTGTAGGAGAGCAGCAAATCACAAACCAAAGCAAGGGGGAAAGAATTGTGACGCAGAGGGGTGTGTTTGTGAGTCACAAGGCCTCTCAGGGCTCCCACTGGGGAGTGACACACAGTAGGAGTTGTTCCGGCTTCTGGGCCATGCTTAGAGTTAGAATCCAGCTTCCGTTGACTGCCCAGAGAGTTTGGGGTGAATAAGCAATGCAAGGCTGGGCTCTGAAACATTTTACATGGTTAAGTTAAGATTTTAAACAAAAATTACTTTAAAATTAAACCAACTTGAAATTTTCAAATAAAAATGTTGACAAAACTAAAAAATTTCAATTAAACTTTTTCACAGGGGAAAATCACTTCCCCTCCAGATCTCATTCCTTAGAATAAAACAATACAGGGGAAAAGAAAAAACAGAGAACTTGGATTGTAAGCTCTTTGGGGACAGGAACTGTCTTTTTGTTCTGTTTGTACAGCGCCCTGCACAATAGGGTCCTGGTCCATGACTAGAGCTCCTAGGCACTCCAGTAGTACAAATAATGAATCATGATAATAAATGAAAGCAAGTGATTGTATTGGATGGTGATCTACCTTTCAGCTTATTAGTTTATAAGGCCCTCTGTCAGCTAGGTATATAGCCACTGTGTTGTGATAAGAAAATATGTAAATATCTGATATCTAATCTCGTCTTTTAAAAGGACGATTGCATGGTATTACATGAAGCCTAATTTAAATTCATCTCACCGCACTGTATTTATTGACTGTTGTACTGTTCCATGTTACTGTTTAATGGGTTGGAGACAAATGTTTTATATTAATTCTAATTTCCCTTAAATTGCCTTATTTCATGCTTTATAACAAATTAACACAAGGGCACCTTTTTTTGCTGGGTAGCTTATAGTTCATCATAAGAAATGAAAATGCTTTTTTAACTTCATGGTTCTCTCATGCATGCTTGCTGGACACACTGTGTAAGTACAGAGAGATTTTTCCTTAGGGCATCATCGACAGTAATGTTGGGATTAGAGATGGTCATAAAAATTCAGACAAAAATATTGTTTGGTCAACATTTGCTGATTTGGCAAAATTGAAGTGTTCCATGGAGACAATTCAATGTTGCTGATGTTCCGACAGAATCCAGGGTCCACAGCTTCTGGGGTCTGTGACTCTGGGGCAGAGCCAGCTCCAGGGTTTTGGCCGCCCCAAGCAGCCAAACGGAAAAAAAAAAAAAAAAAAAAAAAAAAAGCCACGATCGCCATCTGTGGTGGCAATTTGGCGGGAGGTCCTTCGCTCCCAGCAGGAGTGAGGGACCGTCCACTGAATTGCCGCCGAATAGGTGGACGTGCCGCCCCTCTCCGAAGTGGCCACCCCAAGCACCTGCTTGGTAAGCTGGTGCCTGGAGCTGGCCCTGTTCTGGGGCAACCAGCCACGTGGACTGCCCGGCAGATAGGAACCCAAGAATTCCAGCATCCGTGGCCCTGGGGTAGACCACGAGGTGGACCACCTCAGAATTGGGGAGCCCAGGGCTTCCAAAGCCGGTAGCTCCAGAACTCCATTCCCTTTTCTGGAGAGTTGAGATGTTTGGTTTTCATTCCTAATCGGAATGAAACCAAGTTTCACAATATTAAAATCCTCCATGAAACAGAATTGGCTTTCTCCACCCAGTGCTAGCTGGGCTGTCCAGAAGCGCTCATCATTGGCCTAACTGCTCCCACTGAAATTTGGAAGCTGAGTAAGGCCAGTTGTTGATAATTCCAGCCTACCTTTCTAATACCCAAAAGCTGCCTAGAATAATGTGAACTGCAAAAAAGGTTGATTCAAAGAATTATCGTTCTGTATTACAGAAGTTTCTAGAAACCAAGCCCTTTTGGTGCTATGCACTGTACAGACATACGATGTAATTCTTAGTTCCCCAGAGCTACCTCCCTTCCCAGTGTAATTTCAAATGTCTTCTCCCACCACACATGCTCAGGAGATAGGTACAATTCACACCTCATCTTGGGTGACAGACTATTGTGCCATGGAGAGTGTACACCACAAGCCTCAAGAGGAAATGTAGCGTAGCCAGGTTGTGGGAGAGCATGGCCAGTCCTCCCCCGCCTGCATTCCTGTTGAACAGCTGGCACTGGAAAAAGAGCACAAGGCTCCACTCTAAGGTTGGCATAAGGAGCATTCAGCAACACGCGTCCATGAGCGCTCCAGGGGGCAGGATATTCCAAAGCACTACCAATGAGTGCGGCAGCCGCACAGTCACTCCAGAGAGGAAGGTGGCAAGCAGTGGGCCACAGATGTCTAATATGAAAGCTATGTTTTGCTACTGGTGAGGGACGTGTCAACCTGTAGCGAATGTGTGTGCTGGGACCTAAATGGGAAGGGAGTTCTCTCTCTCAGAGACAACGTAAATTAATCCCTGACACTGCTCCTGGAGCGAAGGGCATCTTTCTAGACCTAATTTAATTTCTCACATTTTCTAACTAGTGCAGGGCTTGCTTTTGTACCATTTTAGACTCTCTGATTCTGCTCATTCAAAATTTGTTTTATTTTCTGTTGAACAAACACCCCCAGAGCTATCACATATCCACATTCACTTACTTGGAAAGAAAGACTTTCAGAGGCAGAAGATAAATAGCATGTCAAACGTGGTTTGGAGGGGCGGCAGCTGAGTAATTCCTGGCTTCCTAGGACTTTCTCCAGCTGTTGTGTCCCACTGTAATTCGGCAGCTGTGCACGGCCTCAGTATAGCTCCTATTTAGTCAGATCAGATCAATACTTCTAAGCACTTGTCTGGTGTAATAATCTCTGGTTAGTCCAGGAATTCGCACTTCTCCTCACATGGATTGGACAGACTGGCTGATAATGATCTGTCCATCCACCCATGATCAATCACTTACTAATCTGTAATTAGAAGATCCCTTAGCAAGGAAACACAGAAAAAGAAATGATATGCTGGGAAAGAAATAGGCCCCAATTCAGCAAAGCCCTTAAGCACTGAAGTCCCACACTAGATGAAAGTTTGTCAGTTCCTTATGTGTAAGATCATATGCTTCCATGGATAGTGCTCCACAGAGGGAAGAAAATATATCAGTTTACTACCAATCCAGTCTCTAAAGTTCAAGAATTCTGGTTTATGGGGATGATTTATATTATGATAGCACCTAAGGGTCTCAACCAGGCCAGGACCCCATTGTGGTAGGCATTGCACAAACACATGGTGTGCATCAGAGGGTCACTGCTCCAAGAACTCAGAGTCTAAAAGAACTGGTCAAGCTCTCCTGCCTGATATGATGATTGGTAGGGCTGGTCAAAATTTTTCCATTTAAGCTGTTTTTTTGATTAAACAATATTTTTTTGAAACGCCTCTGCTTTCCATGGCAAATTTTGATTCTTCGTCAAAAAATGAATAAAAAATCAAAATATATTTATTCTAAAATACTGTTGGGATGCCTCATAGGCGTTTGAGTCTGTGTGCTTCATACTGACATTCTCTTCTGGAGGCCAAGATTCCCAGCCAAACTACATCTTCCATGATGCACTATGGCCAGAGGACAGCCATGACATATCACCTCTCCTCTCCAAAAAAGGAGACTGTGGTGCATCAGAGGATATGTAGTCCAACCAAGGAGTCCAGGGTAGAGAGAAGAATGGGAACATGAGGCACCTGAACTGTATGTCCCATGAGGCCCTGCGGAGCATTTCAGAATTGAAATATTTTGTTTTACTTAAACACCCTGATAAAAACAGGACAGTGAATGTTGGTTTTGGCACTAGTTTCTTCAGGACAAAAACCCCATTTTACAACCAGTTTTAATGACTATATTGAATGACCAAAGCACCGAGTATGATACCCTGTAAACAAATACAGTGACTACAGACAATGGCTTGCAAGTTCTCATCAGTTGCTGTACTGTCTGCACCTCGACAGTGAAATGTGAAAACATGGCAGCAGATTTCCAAACAAATATCCTCCAACAACAGTGAGTGGGGATATGTATCTGGTACTGTGCATCTTCCCGGACTTCAGTTCCGTATGATAATGTTTTGTGGCTGTTTTCCCTTCAGTTGATACATGTTTTTCCCCACAACTCCAGTAACTAAAGATTTTGAGGTTGATCATTTTGAAGGAACAGCACAGGAGATGTGGCTATTACATAAGCTCCATGACTACAGTAAATAATAGGTTGGCAAGTAAATGTTCAGCACTGTGGGCAAAATTCTCCTCTGAGAGCCACTCAGCTGATCTCATCAAGTGAACTGTAATATTCTGCTCTCCATACAGGCAGGGAACCTCCCATTAACTTCAACTGAACATTGCACAAGTAGGGAAAGCAAAATATCAGAGCCAAGTTCTGCTTGGGAGGGGAGAGGAGAATGTTGCCAAAAGTTGGGAAATCTGTTCCTGTGGAGCAGTGAATGAAATATCGGTTTGAGTGGGAGAGCTAAAATGGACAATTACAACAAGTCAAATCGTGAAACACAAACAAGCATTTAAAGGGAAGATTTAAAAAAAAAACCATATAAACTAAAGTAAAAGCTGCTGCTCTCTGGCTGGCAACTCCGATTTAAAAAAAAACCCATAGACTGAATTAAAAGCTTAATTTGTGAAGCAGCACTTGAAGCAGCGCTTGAAGTGGAACCACTTGTGCTCAGAGAAGACTCCATTTCATTACAACACAAAAACGCTCCCTTCCACAATTGGTTTATGGCGCTAGTACAGTATATCTAGAGAGGAAAATAGATTAGTTGAGCTATATCTGTGAATGACTGTGCTTATACATTCCCACACACGCTGTATGTGCATTTGTCATTGTAATGATTGTTATTAATTTGCTTATTGTATGAACAGTGTGCTGGAAGCTTTACAGATAAGGCATCTTCCCCCCAAAACTTCCAGTCTAACTGGGCCAGGCACAAATGGGGGCTGGGGAATGGGATATATTGAAAAGCAGGATGCCTGAATGGGGCAGTTTTGCATGCCTCTTGCTAGCAAGACTTTTTTTTTTTAAACACGGATTTTCATGTGACTTAATACTTCTCGGCAGGACAAACTAGGTGCCTTAGGAAAGAAATGAATGTTTGACCTTGAGGACAAAGGAGTTGAAGCATGAACAGGGAAGGGGGCCAGGAGTAAGTGGGGGTAGTCACGGAAGAAGATTTGGAGGCAAAAGTGAAAGGAAAATCATGACTGGGTGAAGGAGGGAACATTGCTGATAAAGTTTGCAGATGACTCAAATTGATGGAGCGGTAAATAATAATGACCGATCAATTCTGCGGAGTGACCTGGATTGCTGGGTAACCTGGGTTTTTCTGAAAAACATGTGCTTTTAATACATCTACAAACCAAGAATGGTCACACTTTCCAGATAGAGGCTGAATTGTAGAAGGCAATGATTTTGAAAAGGACTTAGAGGGTCATGGTGGATAACCAACTGAACATGAGCTCTCAGCGTGATACTATGACTAACAAAGCTAATGCAATCCTTGGAAGTATAAGAGGAATATAGTAGGAATAGTGAGGGCATATTACCTCTGTATACTGTATTAGTGAGACTCTTACTGGAATACTGCATCCAGACTTCAAAGAGGATGCTGAAAACTTTGAAGGGACTCAGAAAAAATCTCGAAGAATTATTCAGGTTCTGGAAAACCTGCCTTGCAGTGAGAGACTTAAAAAGCTCAGGCCATTTGGCTTATCCAAAAGAAAGTTGAGTTGATCATTATATGTAAGTACTGATGTGGGGAGAGGATTTCTGATGATAGAGAGCTTATTAATCTAGCAAAGAAAAGCATAGTGTGATCCAATGGCTGGCGGCTGGAGCTAGACAAATTCAGAATAGAAATAAGACACAATTTTTTTAACAGTGCAGGTAATCAACCATTGGGTCAAGGTGAATTCTCTGTCACTTGACTTCTTTAAATCAGGACTGGATGTCTTTGTAAAAGAAATGTTACCACTCAAACAGAAGTTATGAGCTTGATGCAGAAATTCCTGGGGGAAATTCTATGGTCTGTATTATGCGGAGGTCAGACTAGACGATTGAAATGGTCCCTTCTGGCCTTAAGTTCTACGAATCTGTGAAAACTGAAGAGAGAACTGAGACATAAAGAGGAGCTGGATAGAGCAAGGCCTGGAAAGCAAGGACAAGATACTGAAATTAGATGCAGAAGGTGCGAGGAAGCTCTTGAAAGGGATTTGAAGAGGAGCTGGATGTACCAAGGGACATGATTTTTGTTTCAGCATGTGGGACAGATTGAAGATGATACTAAACTGCTCAAGATAGTTAAGACCAAAGCAGACTGTGAAGAACTTCAAAAAGATCTCGCAAAACTAAGTAATTGGGCAACAAAATGGCAAATGAAATTTAATGTGGATAAATGTAAAGTAATGCACATTGGAAAAAATAACCCCAACTATACATACAATATGATGGGGGCTAATTTAGCTACAACTAATCAGGAAAAAGATCTTGGAGTCATCGTGGATAGTTCTCTGAAGACGTCCACACAGTGTGCAGCGGCAGTCAAAAAAGCAAACAGGATGTTAGGAATCATTAAGAAAGGGACAGAGAATAAGACAAAGAATATCTTATTGCCCTTATATAAATCCATGGTATGCCCACATCTTGAATACTGCGTACAGATGTGGTCTCCTTATCTCAAAAAAGATATACTGGCATTAGAAAAGGTTCAGAGAAGGGCAACTAAAATGATTAGGGGTTTGGAATGGGTCCCATATGAGGAGAGATTAAAGAGGCTAGGACTTTTCAGCTTGGAAAAGAGGAGACTACGGGGGGGATATGATAGAGGTATATAAAATCATGAGTGATGTGGAGAAAGTGAATAAGGAAAAGTTACTTACTTGTTCCCATAATATAAGAACTAGGAGCCACCAAATGAAATTAATGGGCAGGAGGTTTAAAACAAATAAAAGGAAGTTCTTCACATAGCGCACAGTCAACCTGTGGAACTCCTTGCCTGAGGAGCTTGTGAAGGCTAGTACTATAACAGGGTTTAAAAGAGAACTAGATAAATTCATGGAGGTTAAGTCCATTAATGGCTATTAGCCAGGATGGGTAAGGAATGGTGTCCCTAGCCTCTGTTTGTCAGAGGGTGAAGATGGATGGCAAGAGAGAAATCACTTATGAAGAGGACAAGGTGAGAGTCTAGGAGGTCCAGAAAGAAGGAGGATGCTGTAGTTGAGGCAAAGAAATAACCAATGCCTGTACAAGCGCTCTTTGCAGTAGAAGTAGAGAGAAATGTACAGATCTTGGGAGAGACAAATACATCCCCATTATGAGGACATGTCACTACCTGTATAAGGGACAGGGAGGATAGCGGGATTGCCACTGATGACAGAGAAGGGAGGAAGAGTGGAAGTTCTTGCCATGTTAATTTTGACCTGGGGCTGGAATATCCAGGAAGAGATGGCACAGAGGGTACATCTACACTTCAAGGTGGCAGTGTGATTTCCAACTCGAGGAGATATACTCACGCTAGCCATGATCAAGCTACTACACATGGCATGGCCTGGCAGAGTAATGGTGGGAGCCATGGCAGCATGAGCTAGCTACCTGCATGTACCTGTCTGAGACCCTAGGCACATATTTGGGACAGCTAGCCCCTCCCACTGCTCAGGCAGCCATGCCTACGCTCTACTTTTAGCGTGCTACCTTGATCAGAGCTAGTACAGGTATTTCCTCTCAAGCTGGGAATCACACCCCCAGCTCAAAGTATAGGCATACCCACAGACAGAGAGATGGATCAGGCCTGCGGAGTGATCTGAGTGTAATTTGCATTGAAGCGACAGTAGAACCATAGCAACATGAGATCTGATTCTGAGCTACACGGATGTAACTAAAGTTATCTTCAGTGGTGCTACCTGTGGCTTACACTAGCGTCAGCAAGATTAGAACCGGGCCTCCAAGGTAGAAACACAACAAACTACATTTCAGCTGCTCCATGCTCAAAAATAAATCATTCCTTTCCAAAATACCAGACTGATGGCAAAATAGTTAGAACTCAGTAAGTTAGATAATATTGCACTGAATATAAATGAGAGTTATAAGATAAATGACATTTAGTGACATTAATTAACTGATTAAATTAAACCTGATATTTTAATCAGAATTTGTTTATGCAAAGCTCTGGATAAAAAATATAGTTTAACCTAGTTACTTTTAAAATTCTGGTTACCATAACAACTTCTCATGATATCAATTAAAGGTGGTCTTTTCTTTGCATTATTTTTAGAACTTTAGTTACCATAACAACAGGATGCCAGTTCATTTGCAAAGAGTTAAAATATGTTGAGAGACAATCAAAATATGATAAGTGGGGTGCCAGGAATTAATACCCCAAAATGGTTACATGAACACATTTTTCAAACTCCTCATATGTGGAATAAGAGACTTGAGAGATTTCTTGGTGGCTGAAATAAAGAAGTTGGGAAGGAATGGGGCCGTCAGACCCCAGGGGTATCATGGACTATCAGAACTACAAGGAGGAACGACGCAAATGACAAATCCTTTCATGCTAGGTCTCTTGCACTATCAAAGGGGAGAGCGTATCCCAGAAGTGAGACAATGACCGGGATTGGCCCCTCCTACAGCAGTTCCCTTCAGCAGAAGGAAAACTCTGAAAGGAGCCCCTCATGATGTTCTCCAACCCAGATCTTTCTGGTCCTTGGTCTATGAATACAGTCCTGGTAACACAGTCCTGGCAGACAGCCCTGCTGAGCAAGCAGGCCACATCAGCTGAAGCTTCCAGATACTTCTTGGAGGAAGCTAGGATGTAGGTGCATTCAAGTAACCCAATCCGAACATCACAGTGGCTTGGGTGATCAAGGCAAGATCCACAAATGAAAGAAAAACACATCGTCAGTGCACCAATCACATACAGAAAGGCTACTGCTACCACCTGGCATTTTAGGGGTAACCAGCAATGCCAAGGCCCCACCTGAATTCCATACCTGGCTCACAAAGGATGGGCAAGGTGTGTGAGCCAAAACCATCCTTGCCCCATTCTCTCGGTGTTACCTCCAGCATCACTTGCATCCTATTGGGACTGAGCCTCAGCAAGGTCATTCTCAGACAAGTCCTTATCACAGCCAGATACTAGGAATAGGGGGTCATCACATTGCCCTAGGGTGAAGAAGAGAGACACTGATCTAAACGTCCTTCACTTGCCCAGGGCACTGCAGCCAACACGACCTCACTAGATTGGAATGCCTAGAACAGCGGAGTGGATGGAGCCCATCACAGGAGAGAGTACTCTGAGTGGATGAACCATTGTCCAATGCAGGGACCTCTTAGAAAAGAAGGAATAAAGTTACATAAATGTGATCCCATTCATCTCTGTTACGGTTCACAGTAATGTCAACAAATCCTTGTGGTTGATGGTATCAAAGGCTGCTGTCAAATCTCAAAGCAAATCAGGCTGGGAGTCTGAATGTATAAACTGCTATGAGATGCATCTGTCGATCCGAAGGAAAGAACAAACAGCAGCTTTCACTCCTGCCTAGTGAATGCAGCGAAAAGAAAGATCCATATTAGATCTCTCTGTTACTGCCCTTTGACCACAGGACAGGGCCGCCCAGAGGATTTAGGAGACCTGGGGCAAAGCGGGGGAGCGGACATAAAAAAAGGCGCCACCCACTGCGGCGCTTGTACTCACCGGGCGGCACGCTGAGTCTTCGGCGGCGGGTCCTTCACTGGCTCCGGGTCTTCCGCGGCACTGAAGGACCTGCCACCGAAGTGCCACCAAAGTCCTGGAGCGAGGTGAAAGACCCCCCGCCGCCGAAGTGCCTCCAAAGACCTGGAGCGCCGCCGGGTGAGTAAAAATTAAAAAGGCGCCTCTAGCCAGGAAAGGGATTCTCGGCCAGAGCTCTCGGGGCCCCTGCGGGGCCTGCGGCAAATTGCCCCACTTGCCCCCCGCCTCTGGGCAGCCCTGCCACAGGATGAGAAGACAGTGTGCTCCAGATTGCATTACTCTGTGCTGTCCTTGGTCCATACAAAGAAAGGCAGGCAACTGCCTGAAAGAAGGAGGGCCAACCCTGCATTCTTGGTTTAATGCGGATCCCTTTTCTTAATGAGGAAGAGAAGGCGGTGGCTGTGGGGGGTTTGTGTGTGCTCGAGTGGCTGGGGGTTATTTAATTAAAAAACAATAAAAATGTCAGCTGCTGCCAGTTAACAGGCTGCATTCCTCCTCCCTTCTTGGTTCTTCCTCAAAAGCAAACAAATAAAAGTGAGGGGAGGGGCAGGGAGGGAGCTGTTGTAAAATGCCAGTTTGTATAGCTTCCTCCTGTGCTTTCTGGTAGATCTCTTACGCCAAACACCCCCTTTCCCCACCAGAAAGTCAGTGCTGGTTGTTCTGTTGCAGCAAATGTCACTAAA
Organism: Malaclemys terrapin pileata; assembly: GCF_027887155.1. Classification (NCBI taxonomy): domain Eukaryota; kingdom Metazoa; phylum Chordata; order Testudines; family Emydidae; genus Malaclemys; species Malaclemys terrapin. The sequence goes on along the minus strand of NC_071515.1, from coordinate 19,920,174 downwards.
AGACAGGATCGGATGTGTCAAACATTCCCCTCTCCCTGACAGCCTTATTCTCCTCCCAGGGAGAAACAAATAGGCTGCCTTGTATCTGATCTAGGAATTAGTGATGATGAAATAATAATATTCTCCTTCCCCAGCCCCAAGAGGAGACCTTTGAGTCTTTTTCAGATTCCTGGAGATTTCCCCTACTTTAACCCCTCACCTCTGGGCTTTGGCACTCATTGTCACCACCTACAATTTTAATTTCGTAGGAGAAACTTTAAAAATCTCACATGGCCTTTTATAACAGCTGAGTGGCTGTAGCTCTCTGCATCCGCTGGGTGTGCCAGCATTGTGGGTGCTGCTATCAGCTACCTTGGGGCAGAACAGATTTACCAGGGACAAGTGGGCAGGCCAGCGGATAGAGTTTGTCAGTGTTCCAGATTCTTAACTACAAGCCTTCCCTCATGCTGAGATGAGACTCCTTTTGAGACCAAGCAACATCTCTGTTTCACCACTTTTCTGTTAAGTTCTGCAGGAGCTTCCGAATGCAGCAGCCTTTGTCTGAAGTGCCCCCCTCCCCAGCAACGCCAGTGCACACGTGTGGTGGCAATTTGAATACGCTTTGCCTATGTGTTGGATAGGTGTGGCTGGCTGGGGCACTCCTTGATTAATCAGTCAAGGAGGGTCAATACTGAGCAACACCAGGCATTCTCTCCTAAGCACTTGGCCTGCAGCTTCAGCAATGCTCCCATGCAGTGGATACACGGGGCCTGATTTTCAAATATGCAGAGCACCCACAACGCTGGGTCAAGTCAGTGGGATTTTCAAAGGCTCAACGCCTCTGAAAAATCAGACCCTAAATGTACTCAGTGAATGCTAAATATCTAATTATTTATCATAACCGCTGGAAGAAAGCTACAGTACTGATGAGGTTATAGATGTCCCATGAGTTTTATGGCCAGTCACTGGGGTAGCCACTTCTTTGGAAGGTAGGGTGGTTTTACTATTAAAAAAAGGAGGAGAGAGAGAAAAATGTATTGACAAGTGAGAAGAATCAGTGTTCTGCATCCTCCATCCTATAGATGTGTCTGACGTACCAAATTATGATGTAACTGGAGGAGTGATGGCTGCAGCTGTTGCCCCTGTAAAGTGGTCTACAATACCACATGATAATAAGTAAGACAACATGTCTAAGTCACTTTATACAATACCAGCAAACTAATCCCATGCCACACACGCACAATGCCAAGAGTGGTCATAACACAGCAGTAGGATCAGTCCTGGAATAATCACATCCTTAGGAAAAAATCCTCTGTGTAATACAGTGAAATCCCACTTAAACAAGTCAACCTTGTGAATCGATTACAGCAGCATCCCCAGAGATCTGCTACCACAGCTTCCCTTTAACACAAAACGGAACATTCATGTGTAAAAATGAATACAGGAGTAGAATATTTACTAGTGCGAAAACAGGCTTTTCGTGGGAATAACAATGAGTAAGCTGATATGATTTCCATGAAGGGGATGATGAAACTTACAAGCACGTGGCTAAAACTAGCTTAGCTTCAGCCCTGCTCTGCGCTCCTCACTTGTGAAAAATTCCCATTGCCTTCAGTCAGAGTTTTGTTTGAGTAAAGAATGCAGGATCACCCGCCTAATCGAAATAAATGGAGACTTTTGTTGAGATCTTCTATTATAAATTTGAACAGGAGCTTGGTGTCCCCGTTCCTGCAGCAGTTTTGAAAATCGAATCCTTCATACCTATAAAAGCTGAATTGATTTTTTCATTTATTTTGTTTTAGTTCCAACACCGCCTTTGCGGTGTGTGTGTGTGGGGGGGATGTGAGAACTGCTTACTTATAAGATAATGAACCCAGCCTGGCTAATTTGGCTGTGCGCTGTGGACCAACCTGATTTGCCTAACACCGGGGGGTTACCACTTAAGTTACTAACGGCTCTTTCCTTCTGTGCCCCAGAAGTGGACAGGAGCATGTGGTCCTTAAATAAGCAAGGCGATGGTTGACAGCACCTAAAGCAACAATCACTTTTATGAAGCATTAGTGATAACACTGATGAGGCCACAACCAACTATAATAGCCTCTGTCTTCATCTTATCATCACTCCTACACTAACCAAAAAGGAAAGAAGGGTCCTTAGACAGAAGCAACTGATTTGCTCACTGACTCACCTTCATCCTTTTCACCAAGCAACTCTCAAAACTATCACTACAGCTGCACGAAGGGTCTGGTGGAGCTCTCAAAGCTCTTCCTACACAAAGAAATTCTGCTCTGTATGTGATACTGCATATTCCGGGAGTTCCCCAAAATGGCTGGCCTCTCCAGACCAGAAGTCCTACAACTGTATTGTAAATATTTTGATCAGTTTCCCATGCAGCCAATAAAATTTACTCAGGATGGAACATTTTGTGGCTTAGCCATTGAAAGCAGCTTTAAATTATTTACTGAAGAAGAATGTTGTTTGGGGGTGAGAACATTGTCTGAAAAAGATCAGATAATTTTCAAAGTGTAAATAAAACAACTCTGCTCTTAAGCATTTTCTTTCCTCCTTTCTTCTTCTACCCCGTTCCCTCATTACTTATTTTCCTGTCAGTTTGGCAGGGTGTCTTGATTTACAATGGTGCTCTCTTAGAAAATTTGCTTTGGGAATGTCAGCTAATTAATTATTGTTTCAACATCATTTTTAGTCTCGACCTTTGACCGCTTGGCAGCTCTGCAAAACACTCTGATGCATTCCACATTTGCTCAGTAAATATTTCTTTCAAACCATTAATTGAGAAACCAGGGAAAGAATTCATTGTCTTGAAAGAGAGCGAGGGAGAAAAAGAGAGGGAGAGAAAACACAGACTTAGCTAACTGATCAGACACTAAACACAGATCAATGCAGATGACATTAGGTCCTGTATAAAAACGTAGTAGCTGACTGTGTACTTATTTGATGGTGGAAATGAACTTGCCAAGCACTATTACTCTTCTACAATTTTTTATAATCCACTTTCTCTCATTGTTTTGATTCCTCAGTTCCCTACATAAATACACACACTATCTCTTGAATGAACCATTTATCTTTACCCAGGCGGGTAGGTGATCATTCTTTTCAGAGACTGACACCAATACCACAATGTGAATTAGTGGCAACTGTTGTTCTCCAAGTGATCCATCTGACACTTTCCCTCTCAGACCCTATCAGTATTTATTCCACCTTCATCCCCCTCTGCCAGCCTCCAAGACCTGTCCAGAGAACATGAACTGTCTACGACTGCATTCTCTTCCTACAGGTGTAAGCCAGCAATCATTCTACGGAAGTCAGCGGACTAACACCACTGTAAAATGGGTACAAATGAGGAGATTCTGTTCCTGAGGCTTCTCTGCTCCCTCCTCTGTTACCAAATGGTACCCCACCCCCATCCCCATTTCTCTTTTAGACTCTGATCCTGCAAGGAGCTCAGCGCAGGCTGACCCTGCGTTTTAGCAAAGTCAGTGGAGTTCCATATGAGTCCAAGGATCAGTCCATGCTGAGCTCCTTGCAGGATCAAGGCCTAAGGAGGGAAATGGAATTGACAAAATGTTCAGTCTGGATCTCCGTCATGGCCAAGCCTGTACATTTATGATAGGCACCATCATTAAAACAACAGCAAATCAGTCGGATGTGGTGAGATCCACAGTTTAGCCTGGCTATTTTTTTTTTTATTATTATTTTTATTTCAAACACGTTTATTTCTAAAAATCAGTACTTTTTCAATACAGTTAAAACTAGAGATGGCCCAAAGCTGGGTCCTGATTTCAGATCAGAATTTCCCCACACTCAGGTGAGATCTGGATCTTTGCCCATTTCTGGCTGAAATAGGTACTTAGTTCAAATTAATCTGCTGAAGTGCATTCAACGCTTTTTTTTTTGATAAATTGGAGGCTCTTATTTGTTACAGGAGGAAAAAATTATCACAAAAAGGCAAAAAAGTGGTCTTTTGGTTAAAGCCCAAGACTCAGAGTTTTGTGAACTCTGCTACACACTGCCTACGTGACTTTGGGCAAGTCATTTAAGCCCAGTTAGGTGTCTGCATCCCTAATAGCGTGAAAATAATGTGCCTGATTTTCAAAGATGATGAGAACCCACAGCTCTCATAAAAATAAAAAAAGGTTTGGTATTTAAATATGGATTTAGGTGCTTAACTTTAAGGTACACAACTTGGAAAATTTTGGCATTTGGCTTTAATCTCTCTGTGTCTCAATTTTCACATCTGTATAATAGGTATAGTATTAGTTCACTACCTTGTAGGGGCATTGAGAAGGTTAATTCAGTAATGTTTGCAAAGTGTTCGGAGAGCTCAGATGGAAGGCATTATATAAATGCAAAGTATTATTTTATAAAGATCGGCTAGTAGTACTTCATCATTTCAAATGGCACCAATTATACACAACGTACATTGATATATACTCTCTATTTTCATAAAGTGCTGCTGCATTTGGTTCGGACTTATTTGCAGTCTGATAACTATACAGATATGAATAATGCCAGGAAGAAGAGCATTTTACATAGTTTATCATTCATAAAACTATCTTTCCAAGAATTATTTTGTATGCACTATGGGCCAGACCCACGTGCTCCGGCTGTTCAAACTGCTCTGGTAATGCAAAGCAGCCATAAACCTTAACTCTGTTTGTGTCACCAGAGTGGTGCGAAGTGGTTGAAAGAAATAGACTAATGAAACTCACCCTGTTTTACACACTGACTTATGGTAGGTGCAGACTTTGTGATGGCCTTTAAAATAGACTATATTTTACTCCCTAAAAAACTACTAAAAATGTTCTGTAGATACATCAAATTAAGGTCATACTTGTAATTCCAAATTCCTTTTCAACGCACAAAAGCATTACTCCTTCTCCAATGTCAAATTTGCAGGGGTCCCCTAAAAACTACTTATTTTTGGAGGTCTGTGAGCACTATCTTATCTGGGCCAGACACACAGTATTGCTTTCAAAAGTTACAACATCATACTTTGTAAGGTTTAGAAAACTGGAGAACTCATGCAAATGAAATAGTGCCCTAATCTGCATGTTCAGTACATATACATGACCTCATTAACGTAACCCAATCCTTGAATTCTTTGCTCCCTCTCCCCGTCACACTTTTTATTTCCCCCCTCAGGTTTTCCTTCTCTTTCCAACCCAGTTACTTGGCTCCCCTCCTCGAATTTCCCCTCCATTCTACCTGGCCTAGTTCTCCAAGCTGCCAGCTCTTGTGATTTTATTGAGAGTCTTGTGACATTTGGTGTTTTTCTTAAACACAAGCTCCAGGAGTGGAGCAATTAGATGAGGATCTCAGCTTTCATTATATGTGTTTCCAGCCTTCCAGCCACTATTGCGATGGAGAAAAAGCTTGAAAACATGAGACTTAAAGGCTCAAAAACCAGACCGTGAATACAAATAACCCCACATTTATTACTGTTATGTCTCATGTTTTTTAAGCCAAGATTTTTGGGGGCCTCACTCATGATTTTTGGATGGTTGGAGTTAGCAGCCCAGGGCTTCCCCACTTCTTTCTCTAGCTTTCCACATTCCTCGCTTTGATGTTTATCTTCTGGCTTCCTCCTCATGAGTGTGGCCTCCAACATACCCACAACCCTTAATAATGTTTACACTAGCACCCTATGGGACAGCCGTCTTTGCATTGCACTCAGGATCCTCCTATGGGGTTGCACTAAGGCGGTAGGGAAGGGGCGCCAGAACCCAATTCACCCACACAGGGACTGCTGCAATTCGGCACAGCATGTTCGTGCTGGTAGGGGGAGAAGCGGTAAGATTATTTTCACAGATGTATCTCCGCTGGAAGTCCTTCTCTCTGTGTTCATAAGGACACAGACAGGTAGGCCAAAGGGCAGAACAAGGCGCTTGTGTTTTGAATTTGTTGTTCACTTCAACTCTGTTTTTAAAAAGCCTTTCATTTGAATACATAACATATTAGCTCCCCAACTACTTCACATGTCATTTGAAAAAAAATCATTCAGAGCTCTGCAACCTCTCCCAGTGGTCCAGACAGTCTGGGGGTGAAAAAAATCCAGCAACTACAAAGAAATTATATTTTCAAATGAATATATTTTCATCAAGTCTTCTGACAGCTGCACTGTTAGTGAGTCTGAGCAATTTGAAGACAGCTGCATAATTTTAGTTATTGATAAAAATACCTGTAAGATAAAGATTTTGTTTTTCCCATTTTTTTTAACAATATCTTATTTCCTTTATGTCCACCCCAGCAGAGTGGGTTTAAATTATGGATGTCAAACAATTAATAAAATTAATCGCGATTAATTGCGTGATTAATCGTGTAATTAATCGCACTGTTCAACAATAATAGAATCCCATTTATTTAAATATTTTGGGATGTTTTCTACATTTTCAAATATATTGATTTCAATTACAGCACAGAATACAAAGTGTACAGTGCTCACTTTATATATATTTTTGATTACAAAATATTTGCAACTCTAAAAAAAACAAAAGAAACAGTATTTTTCAATTCACCTAATACAAGTACTGTGGTGCTCTCTTTATCATAAAAGTTGAACTTACAAATGTAGAATTATGTACAAAAAATAACTGCATTCAAAAATAAAACAATGTAAAATTTTAGAGCCTACAAGTCCACTCATTCCTATTTCTTGTTCAATCAATCGCTTAGACCAGGGCCGGCTCTAGGATTTTTGCCACCCAAAGCAAAAACAATTTTGGCCGCCCCCCCCTTATTTAATTACCCCACCCCCAGCCCCGCCTCAACTCCGCCCCTTCCCCAAATCCCCAGCCCTTCCTCCTCCCCCCAGGCTCTCAAGCCTAGGAGGGAGGGAGGGAGGGGGAGAAGCGGCGCCACGCCACGGCCACTCGGCGTCTCCCCCTCCCTCCCAGGTTTGAGAGCCTGGGAGGGAGGGGGAGACTCCGAGTGGCTGCGGCGCGGGCGCCGCTTCTCCCCCTCCTTCCCAGGCTCTCAAGCCTGGGAGGGAGGGGGAGCAGCGGCGCGCGAATCAGCTGTTTCGCGCGCCGTGGCAGCAGCAGCGGAGGTGAGCAAGGGCGGCCAGGGCACATTTTTAGGGGCGGTATTCTGGTGCCGGCCATGCCGCCCCTAAAAATGTGCTGCCCCAAGCACCAGCTTGTTTTGCTGGTGCCTAGAGCCGGCCCTGGCTTAGACAAACAAGTTTGTTTACATTTGCAGGAGATAATGCTGCCTGCTTCTTGTTCACAACGTCACCTGAAAGGCATTCACATGGCACTGTTCTAGCCGGCATCGCAAGATATTTATGTGTCAGATGTGCTAAAGATTCAGATGTCTCTTCATGCTTCACCATTCCAGGGGACATGCATCCAGGCTGATGCCAGGTTCTGCTTGATAACAATCCAAAGCAGTGTGGACTGACGCAGGTTCATTTTCATAATCTGAGTCAGATGCCACCAGCAGAAGGTTGATTTTCTTTTTTGGTGGTTCGGGTTCTATAGTTTCCGCATCAGCATGTTGCTCTTTTAAGACTTCTGAAAGCATGCTGTACACCTCGTCCCTCTCAGATTTTGGAAGGCACTTCAGATTCTTAAACCTTGGGCTGAGTGCTGTAGCTATCTTTAGAAATCTGATATTGGAACCTTCTTTATGTTTTGTCAAATCTGCAGCAAAAGTGCTGAGTCATCATCCGAGACTGCTATAACATGAAATATATAAGGCGGTTAAAACAGAGCAGGGGACATACAATTCTCCCCTAAGGAGTTCAGTGACAAATTTAATTAATCCATTATTTTTTTAACAAGCGTCATCAGCATGGAAGCATGTCCTCTGGAATGGCGGCTGAAGCATGAAGGGGCATACAAATGTTTAGAATATCTGGCACGTAAATACCTTGCAACGTCAGCTACAAAAGTGCCATGCGAATGCCTGTTCTCACTTTCTGGTGACATTGTAAATAAGAAGCAGGCAGCATTATCTCCTGTAAATGTAAACAAACGTGTTTGTCTTAGCAATTGGCTGAACAAGAAGTAGGACTGAGTGGACTTGTAGGCTCTAAAGTTTTACATTGTTTTGTTTTTGAGTGCAGTTATGTAATAAAAAAAAATCTACATTTGTAAGTTGCATTTTCACGATAAAGAGATTGCACTACTGAAAAATATTATTTCTTTTGTTTATCATTTTTACAGTGCAAATATTTGTAATCAAAAATAATAATATAAAGTGAGCAGTGTACACTTCGTATTCTGTGTTGTAACTGAAATCAATATATTTGAAAATGTAGAAAAACATCCAAAAATATTGAATACATTTCAATTGGTATTCTATTGTTTAACAGTGTGATTAAAACTGCGATTAATAGCAATTAATTTTTTTAATCACGATTAATTTTTTGAATTAATCAAGTGAGTTAACTGCGATTAACTGACAGCCCTAGTTTAAATATTTTATGGTAAGAAAATGGTTTTGTTGAGCTTACAGGCGACATGAAGAATTTTCTGGGACTTTAGCTACAAATAAAATCTCAGTGAAGGATTCAGAGCAGAAATAACCTTCAGAATGTGGATTGCACATTCAAGCAAAAGGTTTTCACCTTAAGGCCAAAATTTTCAAACCTCAGTGCCTAAAATCAGACTCTCAAATTCATACTTGGGCACCTTAAATAGAATAGCCTGATTTTCAAAGATGCTGAGTGACTTCAGTGGATTTTGCAGATGCACAGCACTTCTGAAAATCAGACCAGGAAACACCCATGTGTGAACTATCCGGAATATTACAATAAATAAGTAGAGCTCTGTAACAAAGCTTAACTCAGTGCTTGCCTATCCTATGCCAGGGGCTCCCAAACTTTTTGCCAGCATGACCCCATTTTAAGGAAGTATTTCCTGCTGGGACCCCAGACAGCATGGAAGACACCATATTGAAGAGCAAAATGGCATCCTCCACACAGCATGACCTCGGATGCATTTTGCTCAACAAAATGGCATCCTCTGCACAATGTGTCTTGTACATATGGTGCACATATGGTGCATGCGAGGTTACGTTGTTGTGCAGAGGATGCCTTTTATAGAGCAAAATGGCATCCTTCATGCATCATGACCTCACACGCGCCGTACATATGAGGTCAGGCTGTGAGGAGCAAAATAAAGATAAAGGAGTTTGAGGCGCAAGTGATGTTCTTGTCCATCCTCCCTGTGCAAGGAAAAGGCCTGGGTAGAGACCATCGAATCATGGAAGTCAATGAATGGCTACGCAGGTGGTGTCGGAGAGAAGGTTTTGGATTCTTCGACCATGGGATGGTGTTCCAAGAAGGAGGAGTGCTAGGCAGAGACGGGCTCCACCTAACGAAGAGAGGGAAGAGCATCTTCGCCAGCAGGCTGGCTAACCTAGTGAGGAGGGCTTTAAACTAGGTTCACTGCGGGAAGGAGACCAAAGCCCTGAGGTAAGTGCGGAAATGGGATCCTGGGAGGAAACACGAGCAGGAGAGCGCAAGAGGGGAGGACTCCTGTCTCATGCTGAGAAAGAGAGATGATCAATGAGTTATTTTAAGTGCCTATACACAAATGCAAGAAGCCTGGGAAACAAGCAGGGAGAACTGGAAGTCCTGGCACAGTCGGGGAACTATGATGCGATTGGAATAACAGAGACTTGGTGGGATAACTCACATGACTGGAGTACTGTCATGGATGGATATAAACTGTTCAGGAAGGACAGGCAGGGCAGAAAAGGTGGGGGAGTTGCATTGTATGTAAGAGAGGAGTATGACAGCTCAGAGCTCCGGTATGAAACTGCAGAAAAACCTGAGAGTCTCTGGATTAAGTTTAGAAGTGTGAGCAACAAGGGTGATGTCGTGGTTGGAGTCTGCTATAGACCACCAGACCAGAGGCATGAGGTGAATGAGGCTTTCTTCTGGCAACTAGCAGAAGTTACTAGATTGCAGGCCCTGGTTCTCATGGGAGACTTTAATCACCCTGATATCTGCTGGGAGAGCAATACAGCGGTGCACAGACAATCCAGGAAGTTTTTGGAAAGTGTAGGGGACAATTTCCTGGTGCAAGTGCTGGAGGAACCAACTAGGGGCAGAGCTTTTCTTGACCTGCTGCTCACAAACAGGAAAGAATTAGTAGGGGAAGCAAAAGTGGATGGGAACCTGGGAGGCAGTGACCATGAGATGGTCGAGTTCAGGATCCTGACACAAGGAAGAAAGGAAAGCAGCAGAATACGGACCCTGGTCTTCAGAAAAGCAGACTTTGACTCCCTCAGGGAACAGATGGGCAGGATCCCCTGGGAGAATAACATGAAGGGCAAAAGGGTCCAGGAGAGCTGGCTGTATTTTAAAGAATCCTTATTGCGGTTGCAGGAACAAACCATCCCGATGTGTAGAAAGAATAGTAAATATGGCAGGCGACCAGCTTGGCTAAACAGTGAAATCCTTGCTGATCTTAAATGCAAAAAAGAAGCTTACAAGAAGTGGAAGATTGGACAAATGACCAGGGAGGAATATAAAAATATTCCTCAGGCAGGCAGGAGTGAAATCAGGAGGGCCAAATCACACTTGGAGTTGCAGCTAGCAAGAGATGTTAAGAGTAACAAGAAGGGTTTCTTCAGGTATGTTAGCAACAAGAAGAAAGTCAAGGAAAGTGTGGGCCCCTTACTGAATGAGGGAGGCAACCTAGTGACCGAGAATGTGGAAAAAGCTAATGTACTCAATGCTTTTTTTGCCTCTGTCTTCACAAACAAGGTCAGCTCCCAGACTGCTGCACTGGGCACCACAATATGGGGAGAAGGTAACCAGCCCTCTGTGGAGAAAGAAGTGGTTCGGGACTATTTAGAAAAACTGGACGTGCACAAGTCCATGGGGCCAGATGCACTGCATCCGAGGGTGCTAAAGGAGTTGGCGGATGAGATTGCAGAGCCATTAGCCATTATTTTTGAAAACTCATGGCGATCGGGGGAGGTCCCAGATGACTGGAAAAAGGCTAATGTAGTGCCCATCTTTAAAAAAGGGAAGAAGGAGGATCCGGGGAACTACAGGCCAGTCAGCCTCACCTCAGTCCCTGGAAAAATCATGGAGCAGGTCCTCAAGGAATCAATTATGAAACACTTAGAGGAGAGGAAAGTGATCAGGAACAGTCAGCATGGATTCACCAAGGGGAAGTCGTGCCTGACTAACCTAATTGCCTTCTATGATGAGATAACTGGCTCTGTGGATGAGGGGAAAGCAGTTTCAAGCGGAGTGCCCCAAGGGTCGGTCCTGGGGCCGGTTTTGTTTAATATCTTTATTAATGATCTGGAGGATGGTGTGGACTGCACTCTCAGCAAGTTTGCAGATGACACTAAACTAGGAGGCGTGGTAGATACACTAGAAGGTAGGGATCGGATACAGAGGGACCTAGACAAATTAGAGGATTGGGCCAAAAAAAACCTGATGAGGTTCAACAAGGACAAATGCAGAGTCCTGCACTTAGGATGGAAGAATGCCATGCACTGATACAGACTAGGGACCGAATGGCTAGGTAGCAGTTCTGCAGAAAAGGACCTAGGGGTCACAGTGGACAAGAAGCTGGATATGAGTCAACAGTGTGCTCTTGTTGCCAAGAAGGCTAACGGCATTTTGGGCTGTATAAGTAGGGGCATTGTCAGCAGATCGAGGAACGTGATCGTTCCCCTTTATTCGACATTGGTGAGGCCTCATCTGGAATACTGTGTCCAGTTTTGGGCCCCACACCACAAGAAGGATGTGGAAAAATTGGAAAGAGTCCAGCAGAGGGCAACAAAAATGATTAGGGGTCTGGAGCACATGACTTATGAGGAGAGGCTGAGGGAACTGGGATTGTTTAGTCTCCAGAAGAGAAGAATGATGGGGGATTTGATAGCAGCCTTCAACTACCTGAAGGGGGGTTCCAAAGAGGATGGAGCTCGACTGTTCTCAGTGGTGGCAGATGACAGAACAAGGAGCAATGGTCTCAAATTGCAGTGGGGGAGGTCCAGGTTGGATATTAGGAAACACTATTTCACTAGGAGGGTGGTGAAACACTGGAATGCGTTACCTAGGGAGGTGGTGGAGTCTCCTTCCTTGGAGGTTTTTAAGGCCCGGCTTGACAAAGCCCTGGCTGGGATGATTTAGTCGGGAATTGGTCCTGCTTTGAGCAGGGGGTTGGACTAGATGACCTCTTGAGGTCCCTTCCATCACTGATATTCTATGATTCTATGATTCTATGAAAATGGTGTCCTCCACACAAAAGAGATCACCATGACCCTATCTGCTGATGGCATGACTCCATTTGGGGGCCTGACCCACAGTTTGGAAACCACTGCCCGATGTTTTGATCAAGCCAGTGCTATTTGTCTGTCTCCCTTCTTTTAATGCAGCTATCTAATGCACTATTTGCATAGTGTTCCAAATCAAGGGAAAAGCTGGTGCTATGTTCTCTGAGGAGTTATTAGTATTACCAACATTTTAAGAAGTTGACTTATTTAGTGGGGTAGCACTCAGAAGGTTTTGTTACACAAATTTAAGGCAATAATCCCCATAGGAAATGTAACAGCCATTAGTTATAAAATCCCTCTCCCTGTTGTCATCTCAGGATTGGCCAGTATAATTAAGGAATTAATTACAACAGGAGCCGGAGTAGGTCTGGCTCAATAGATGTTGATGGATATAAGATGAAGAATGTAAATGCAGTGTTTCCCAAACCTAACCTCAGAGTGGGCAAGTATGGCAGCATACTTAAAATAACTGGGGTTGGACTATGCACAATGAGGAACACCCTAAATGGGTTGATGTACTCAATGAAGGAAATGCCAAAAGACTTATCAGATACCTAGACCAGGAAACCAGAATCATCAAATACTGACCACTGATGAAGCCAGGTTACCAGACAAGATGGGCTGGGCCGGCATGGCAAATTGTACATTCCGATGACTAGCATATGCAGCATCTTTATCAACAATACCCCCAAACTGACCAATGATCTTGACTCCTCAACTCAAACTGAAGCTCCTCCTTGCCAAACTTGATGATTGTGACAATAGAAGGCAGAGGGAACAATCTTCTTATAATATTCAAAGATATCTTAAAACCAGACCTAGCAATGGGATGAATCCTGGAACAGGCCTGGGATTTGATGGACTCAAATGAATCAGTTTATGAACATGACCAAGTATTTTAGGCTTTTACTTCTTTTGATAATCGTACCTCTTGTGGTTTCATTTTATTTGAACTCAGGTTTTGAGATGTATTTGGTTTCATTGTGTTGTGGAAAAACACTGTGAGATATTCCCGGTGTTTGGATATAAATATGGGGTTCTCACAGGTGTTTTCAGTTGAATTTTAATGGCAAAGCTGACATAGGTTCTTATATAAAGGCAAAATGTCCAGGCTAACTTTTATCCACAGTTGCACAAATCCCCTGGATTGACTAATCCTAGCCCTGTCATGCTAAATAAAAAGCTAGACAGATCTGGAATGTGGAGACAAGCCTACAGGTTGCTGTCAGTCCAGTTATGATAGCAGCAACTATCTTAACCAACACAACATGGGAAATTTGCATGGGTAATGAGCGTGGTTTGAACAATCTCCCAGAAAAGTACTTGATAAATAATGCCTTTTGAAGATAGCTAATAAAGTGCAATTTGGGTCTAGACTGTCTGAACTCTTGGATGAAATGGAGTGATCATGCTCTCTTCTCTCATATAAGAGCACAGGGACAGGCTCAATACACCAATTACTGCAGGAGATGATGCAGCAGCTATCAAATTAATGAAATTAAACAAATCCCCAGAGCCAGCTGGCATACTCTGGGATTTTGCTGCTTAATTAGTGGGCTTTGTTCTGATCCTGCTTCAGTGGTTCCATGGGATTCTGAACTCAAGAGAGGAGCTGTGCTCCATGAATCTTGTTTCTATATTTTTTAGTCCATTAGAAAGCTAAGGAGGGCCCCAAGAAGTGGCCTGGACATTAACATTTTGGCAAAGGTACTGAAGGGGTCAGGCCAAGAATTCTATGACCAAAATCCACTGCAGCTGATCAGTCAGGATACTAGACTTGATCCTGCACAGTGTTGTGTATATAAATCCAAATTATAAGGTGATGAGCAGGGCAGGGAATGCAGAGAACCGAGATCCTATGCTAGCGAAGCCACTGCTGTGCAGATGTCAAGTAACTCTTCCTTAGCAGCGGGAGGAAAGCCAAAGATGGAAATACACAGCTAAGGAACTCACTTGCATGCTGGTGTCTCTTCAGACGTGTGCATTTTTGACTCACACCCCACTACTTTATTAGCATGTGCTCCTATGTGTGAAGGAGGAGGGCGAAATTTACCCTGTGCAGAGGGCCAGCACAAGGTCTGCTTGCCACTGGAGTCCCTGAAAGCTGAAATAGGACTTCAGTGATTTTAATACACATTGTTGTGTGGGCTTCTTTAAAGGGTGCACAGGGATATGGAGACTTACTGCATGTCAGTGTTTGAAACTATGCCTATTGCGTAACAATACCTGCACCCATAGCTGGGTTCTGTTCACATTGTTGTCTCCGTATTCAGATACGTATGTAGGTCACCAACTCCAGGCAGTAGTGGAACACAACGGGGGACGGGAGGCATGAATTCCAAAGCCAAGGACTCTACCAAGAACACCCTGTCACCAGCCTCCTCCCATTTAACCTGAGAGCATAGCTCGAACACTTCCAATGACACATCAAAACCGTCACGGTAATGCATGGAGACAGAGGCATCGCTCTAATAGTCAAGAGCCAAGCCATTTAGGACTTTATAGGACAAAAAACAATCAATTTAGAGTCAATATGGTCTAGTGGATACGGCCCTGGATTAGCAGTCACCTGCTGTCAGGGCCGGCTCCAGGCACCAGCCCACCAATCATGTGCTTGGGGCGGCGCCTGGAGGGGGGCGGCGTGGTGGGGCCCCAGCCGGGCTCGCCGCCGGGGAGAGCAGAGAGCCCCGGCCAAGCTCTCTGCCCTGCTCCCAGCGCTCTGGCCACCGGGGAGAGTGGAGAGCCCCAGCTGGGCTCTCCGCCCTCCTCCCGGCGCTCTGGCCGGTCGGGGATTGCGGGCCCGAGGCCGGGCTCTGCGCCCTCCCCTGACGCGCTGGGGGGGGGGGGGGGGGCACAGTGGGTGGCTTTTTTGCCTAGGGCGGCAAAAAAGCCAGAGCCAGCCCTGCCTGCTGTGGCAAATCATTGCCACCCTTTATGCCTTTTTTCCCCTCCCACCTTTCCTTTGTATTGTCTATTTACATTGCAAGGTCCTTAGGACAAGGACGCTCTCTTACTAAGTGTGTGCATAGTGTCTAGAGCAGTGGTCACCAACCGGTCGATTGCGATCGACTGGTCGATCCTGGAGACTCTCCCCAGGGCCGGCTCCAGCTTTTTTGTCACCCCAAGAGGTGAAGAGAAAAGTCCGAGAGGGCCTGAGGGACCAGTCGCCGAATTGCCGCTGAAGACCTGGACGTGCCGCCCCCTTCCCAGGGCCACCCAGAGGATTCAGGGGGCCTGGGGTCTTCGGCGGCGGAGGTCCTTCCGCTCTGGGTCTTCGGGCACTTCGGCGGCAGGTCCTGGAGTGAGTGAAGGACCCACCACTGGATTGCCGCCGAAGACCTGGAGCAGAATAAGCCCTCACCGCCGAATTGCCACCAAAAACTCTCGTGTGGGCCCCTGCGGGGCCTGGGGCACATTGCCCCACTTGACCCACCCCTCTGGGCAGCCCTGCCCCTTCCATGGGCCGCCCAAGCACCAGCTTGCTGCGCTGGTGCCTGGAGCCGGCCGTGACTCTCCCAGGCGATCACAATCTCTGGCTGCTAAAAGTCTGGCAGTGCAGTGGGACTATTGCTAAGGCGGGCTCCCTGCCTGCCCCGGCCCCATGCCGTTCCCGGAAGCAGCCAGCACGGCCCCGCAGCCCCAGGGGAGGGGGGGGCAGGGGTCTCTGTGCGCTGCTCCTGCCTGCAAGCACCATCCCCACAGCTCCCATTGGCCGGGAATGGACCAGTGGGAGCTGCGGGGGTGGTGACAGCAGAGTGGGGCAGTGCGCGGAGCCACGTGCCACCCCGAAAGGGGCTGCAGTGCATTGGCCCCTTCTGGGAGCAGGGTGGGGCCAGGGCTGGCCTGCCTTAGCCCTGCTGTGCTGCCAAAGAGAGCCACCCAAGGTAAATGCCGCCTGGCGGGAGCCCACACCCCAACCCTCAGCCCTGAGCCCCCTCCTGGAGCCAGCACCCCAAACCCCTCCAGCACCCCAAGCCCCTGACCCAACCCTGAGCCCCCTCCCAGAGCCAGCATCCCATACCCCCTCCTGCACCCCAACCCTCTACCCCAGGCTCAGCCCAGAGCCCCCTCCCACACTCTGAACCCCTCGGCCCCAGCCCAGAGTCCGCACCCCCTCCCAAACCCCAGCACCGTGAAAATGCGTGAGGGTGGGGGACAGCGAGTGACGGAGAGAGGGGGGATGGAGTGAGCAGGGCGGGGCTTTGGGGAAGGGGTGGGACCTTGGGGAATGGGAGGGGTAGATCTTGGGTTGCACTTAAATTCAAAAAGTAATCTTGTGCGTAAAAAGGTTGGAGACCACTGGTCTAGAACAACAGGGCCCTGATCTCATTTCAGTCCTACAGGTGTTACCATAATATTAATAATAATCAATAAAATGTGAACAAGGGTGATCCAGTGGATATAGTGTACTTGGACTTTCAAAAAGCCTTTGATAAGGTCCCTCACCAAATGCTCTTAAGCAAAGTAAGCTGTCATAGGATAAGAGGAAAGGTCTTCTCATGGATCAGTAACTGGTATAAAGACAGGAAACAAAGAGTAGGAATAAATGGTCAGTTTTCACAGTGGAGAGAGGTAAATAGAGCATCCCCCAAGGATCTGTAATAGGACCAGTGATGTTCAACATATTCATAAATGATCTGGAAAGAGAGGTAAACAGTGAGGTGCCAAAATTTGCAGACAACACAAAATTTGTCAAGATAGTAAAAGCCAAAGCTGACTGCAAAGAGCTATAAAGGGATCTCACAAAACTGGGTAACTGGGTAACAAAATGACAGATGAAATTCAATGTTCATAAATGCAAAGTAATGCACATTGGGAAACATAATTAAGGCTATGTTTTAGTCACGGGTATTTTTAGTAAAAGTCATGGATAGATCACGGGCAGTCCATGACTTGTACTATATACCCCAGACTAAATCTTGGGGAAGGGGGAATGGCCCAGGGATGCCACGGGTGCTCAGGGGGGCCTGGGACTGCCTCAAGTCCTGGGGGGTCAACCTGAGACCCCTGCTGGTGCTGGGGGGAGCAGGCGGCGGCATGCAGCCTGGGACCCCTGTTGGTGCCGGGAAAAGGGGGGGTTGGGCAGGCTCCCTACCTGGCTCCGCGCCTCCCCAGAAGCAGTGACATCCCCCTCACTCAACTCCTAGGCAGAGGTATGGCCAGGCAACTCTGCACGCTGTCTCCGCCCTGAGCTATGGCTCCGCAGCTCCCATTGGCCGGGGACCATGCATGCGGTGCCTGCGGACAGAAGCAGCGCACAGAGCTGCCTGGCCATGCCTCCGCCTAGGAGCTGAAGTAGGGTGATGTCGCTGCTTCCGGGGAACCTCCCTCCCAGGTAAGTTCCGCCCACAGCCCTCACCTCCTCCTGTGCCCCAACCTCCTGCCCCCTTCCACACACAAACTCCTGCTGCTGCTGAGGGAGGGGAGCGTGGTGGCCCAAAACTGCCACAGCAGCGGCCGGTGCAACTGGCCCAGGGGCTGCTTGAGCTGCTCAGGTGGCCCCCGGGCCAGGCATACCAACTGCTGCAGAAGTCATGGAGTCACGGAAAGTCACAGAATCTGTGAATTCCATGACCTTTGTGACAAACCTTAAATATAATCCCAAGACCACATACAAAATGATGGGGTCTAAATTAGCTGTTACCTGTCAAGAAAGAGATCTTGGAGTCATTGTGGATAGTTCTCTGAAAACATCTTTTCAATGTGCAGCAGCAGTCAAAAAAATAAACCTAACAGAATGTTAGGAAACATTAGGAAATAGATAGCTAATAAGACAGAAAGTATCACTATATAAATCCATGGTACGCCCACACCTTGAATACTGCATGCAGATCTAGTTTCCCCGTTTAAAAAAAGATATATTAGAATTGTAAAAAGTACAGAGAAGGACAGCAAAAACAATTAGGGGTATGGAAGAGTTTCCATCTGAGGCAAGATTACAAAGACTGGGACTGTTCAGTTTAGAAAAGAGATGACTAAGGGGGGGACATAATAGAGGTCCATAAATTCAAGATTGGTGTGGAGAAAGTGAATAAGCCAGTGTTTATTTACTCCTTCATGTAGCACAAGAACCACAGGATCTCACAATGAAATTAATAGGTGGCAGGTTTAAAACAAACAAAAGGAAGTATTTCTTCACACACCACAGTCAACCTGTGGAACTCCTCGCCAGCGGATGTTGTGAAGGCCAAAAATATAATAGGGTTAAAAAAAGAATTAGATGAGTGCATAGAGGATAGGTCCATCAATGGCTATTAGCCAAGATGGCCAGGGACACAACCCCATGCACTGGGTTTCCCTAAACCCAGAAGCTGGGCCTGGATGACAGGGGATGGATCACTCAATAAATTGCCCTGTTCTGCTCATTCCCTCTAAAGTATCTGGGACCAGCCACTGTTGGATGACAGAATACAGAGCTAGATTGGCCATTGGTCTGACCACGTATGGCCGTTCTTGTGTTTAAAACTGGGAGCCAGTGCAGAGCACAGGTGTAACATGCTCGCTACATAAGACTTTATTTAATAAACAGGCTGCCTCATTCTGTCCTGCGTAAAGTGGTCTGAAAGCATAGCCCCGTGTAGAGTGCCTTGAAGTAATTCTCTCTGAAGGTGACAAAGACATAGACAAATGTGGTAAAAGTCTACCTTTGACAGGAAAAGACACAACCTTTTTGCCCAGCGTAAATGGTTAAAAGCATTCTTGGCTGCCGCTGCTCCCTGGGTACCCACAAGCCAGCTGGGGACCTAGCAAGATGCACAAGGTGCATAGCTTAGCTACAAATAACAGACAAGCTCCCCCAACCAGAGGCACTGCTATAATTGTCACCCGTTCTTGTTGGTTCCCGCAGTCAACAGCATTCCCATCCTAGCTGGGTAGAGTCCCACAATAGCAGGAGTGAAAGGGGTGGAAATAGTAAGACCCAGTCCTTGCCATGAAGGTATCCTGAGTCCAAGTCCAACACCTTAACCACAAGACCAGCCTTCCTCTCTGCCCGCTTCTTTCTCACATAGACCACGAGTAGGGTTACCAGATAGCAACTGTGAAACAACAGGACAGGGGGTGGGGGATAATAGGCGCCTATATAAGAAAAAGTCTCAAAAAACGGAACTGTCCCTTTAAAAACGGGACAGATGGTCACCCTAACATGAGTCATTAACACCTTACCTCCGCCACGCTGATTGAAAAGGATACCCACCCTACACTGAGTTGAATTGGGCTATCCCAAGGTGACTATTATTAACAGGCAGATACTGGTGTGTTACTCTTGCAATGGCATTCTCTCAAAAGAATGGTCAAAATTTTAACCAATAAAGCTACAGCGGGATTTAATTCACAGCCTTGGTTCCTTATTGCTCCAGACGCAGGGGGTGCTATAGGACAATGAAAATGCTCTGATGTCTACTGCAAAAACTATACATGGTTATTAGAAAATCCATCGGGTTGGCAACAAAGAGGGCACTTTGGGGTATAAGCCATGGATCTCTCAAGCCATAAAAACAGCTTGGGCTGTCTCTTTCTAAACACATTTCTGAAAGGCACTTCCATTCCTCTGTATCCTATTTCACTGGCTAGAGAAGAGTCATCTCTGTACTCATCTGCTGTCAGAAAAGATTTGTTACACTGCTGATTATTCATTGCTCAGCAAGTCATTCTAAGGAACTGGAGGAGAAATAATCCACCCAAAAGTGCTGTTGACTGTTGAAACTGGCAGAACTGAAACAAAGGCCCTTTGCTCAAATCTACTGCTTCAGGATCATGGGGAAGTCTGGGGCTTTTCAAAGACACTGCTGTTTGATGGGATGATGACCATCAGGGAGGCCGGGAATTTCGAAGGATCTTAAGGGAGTTAGGAGTCCAACACCGACTGGACTGGGAAACGGATTCCTAACTCTGTTAGACCCTTTGTAAAGCCCAGCCAGTGTCTGTGCTTATGTGATTTGTCAGAATTGAATAAATAGTTTATTTGTTGCTGCTCTTGACAGGCTTAGGTGTAGCCTGTAGACTAAATCTCCCCTCATCTAAACCCCATCCAGCCCCACTGAAGCCAATGAACACATGGATCAAGATGGGTGGAAGACAGCACACGACAATCAATAAGTAATACACGCTATGCTTCCTGCACCTGGACATCACTAGGTCAAAAATAAACGTCTTGCTTTGTGGAACTGCTCTGCTTCATTCTGCAGGTTTAATGTAAAGTATTCTGTAGGGATAACACTGCTCTACAATTTTTGAGAAGTCGTCTGCTTCAGAGATAAAATGTGCTATTTATTATGTATTTTGATGTGCTGAATTCAAATATGACAATTGAAACAACTGATTGGCTACTGTTTCTAAGATAGTTAAGTTTTTACATTTTACGTCTATGTATATTGTGTAGATAGTAGAGTTTTAATCATAAATTGTAAACCTAGGTCTTTTCATGTGTTTATGGTTGCTTTACATGATAATATTTCACCTGTCCTGTTTATGTAACACTTTAAAAATCAGCAAAAGGGTTATATAAATAAAATTTATTATGAAACAAAAGGCAAAAAACTATTATGTACATAGTTTAGTCCTATTCAGTGTCTACTCGGCGCTTCTTGGCTTGTCTCTTGTATTCATTAAATGGAGCATCTCTTGTCACTGTCCAGCAATAGTCTGCAAGCATTGATGGGCTCCATTTGCCCTGATAGCGTTTCTCCATTGTTGCAATGTCCTGGTGAAATCGCTCGCCGTGCTCGTCGCTCACTGCTCTGCAGTTCGGTGGAAAAAAATCTAGATGAGAGTGCAAAAAATGTATCTTTAGTGACATGTTGCAACCAAGGCTTTTGTATGCCTTGAGGAGGTTTTCCACCAACAACCTGTAGTTGTCTGCCTTGTTGTTTCCGAGAAAATTTATTGCCACTAACTGGAAGGCTTTCCATGCCATCTTTTCCTTGCCACGCAGTGCATGGTCCAATGCATCATCTCGAAGAAGTTCACGAATCTGAGGACCAACAAAGACACCTTCCTTTATCTTAGCTTCACTTAACCTTGGAAATTTTCCACGGAGGTACTTGAAAGCTGCTTGTGATTTGTCAATGGCCTTGACAAAGTTCTTCATCAGACCCAGCTTGATGTGTAAGGGTGGTAACAAAATCTTCCTTGATTCAACAAGTGGTGGATGCTGAACACTTTTCCTCCCAGGCTCCAATGATGGTCGGAGTGGCCAATCTTTCTTGATGTAGTGGGAATCTCTTGCACGACTATCCCATTCGCAGAGAAAACAGCAGTACTTTGTGTATCCAGTCTGCAGACCAAGCAAGAGAGCAACAACCTTCAAATCGCCACAAAGCTGCCACTGATGTTGGTCATAGTTTATGCACCTCAAAAGTTGTTTCATGTTGTCATAGGTTTCATAGAATCATAGAATATCAGGATTGGAAGGGACCTCAGGAGGTCATCTAGTCCAACCCCCTGCTCAAAGCAGGGCCAGTCCCCAGACAGATTTTTACCCCAGTTCCCTAAATGGCCCCCTCAAGGATTGAACTCACAACCCTGGGTTTAGCAGGCCAATGCTCAAACCACTGAGCTATCCCTCCCCCCCACTATTTATTTCCTTCATATGGACTGCATGACCAACTGGTAAAACAGCTTTAAGACTCGTCTTTGATGAATCAATGAACAGTCTCCACTCATCTGGATCGTGAACGATGTTGAGGCCTGCCATCACACCATTGATGTTGTTGCAGGCTACAAGATTACCTTCCATGAAGAAGAATGGGACAAGATCCTTTTGACGGTCACGGAACATGGAAACCCTAACATCACCTGCCAGGAGATTCCACTGCTGTAGTCTGGAGTCCAACAGCTCTGCCTTACTCTTGGGTAGTTCCAAATCCCTGACAAGGTCATTCAGTTCACCTTGTGTTATGAGGTTCAGAGGAGGAGGATGGGAGAAAATGTGGGTCCTGTGACATTGATGGTTCAGGACCAGAAGTTTCATCCTCTTCCTCTTCCTCGTCTGACTCAAGTGAGAATGATTCTGGTGCATCAGGAACCGGCAGTCCTTCTCCGTGGGGTACTGGGTGTATAGCTGATGGAATGTTTGGATAATGCACAGTCTACTTTTTCTTCTTTGACACACCTTTTCCAACTGGAGGCACCATGCTGAAGTAACAATTGCTGGTATGATCTTTTGGCTCTCTCTAAATCATTGGCACTGCAAAAGGCATAGATTTCCTTTTCCTGTTCAACCACTGGCGAAGATTTGTTGCACAAGTGTTGCAGCATATGTGTGGGGCCCACCTCTTGTCCTGAGCTCCAATTTTGCAGCCAAAATAAAGGTGATAGGCTTTCTTAACCATAGTGGTTATACTGCACTTTTGTGATGCAAAAGTCACTTCACCACAAACATAGCAGAAGTTATCTGCACTGTTCACACAAGTACGAGGCATCTCTGCTCACTTTGGCTAAACAGAAATGTGTCCCTTTGCAAAATCAAACACTGACAAATAAGAGAGCACGACACTGTATGATTTCTAGAGCTGATATAGGGCAATTTGTTCAGCAGAGGGATGTAAGCTTCATCCATGGCTTCTAGGAATAACATGATGCAATTCATATCATGTATGACGCAATACCGGCTTCAGATTGCATCATTCATTGTTTTGCCTAAAAAGCAAGTACTGTCCAAACCCAGTCATAGATTTATTCATAGATCCAGTCAAAGATGTATTTTAGTCATTTCTGGTTTAAATTGAGATCCCTTCCCTTTATAACTCACTTATCCTCCACCATTCCCAAGTCAAGGGTCGTATATACTGACCCAATAGCATATCTTGAAAACTAGAGCCAATCAACAATTTTAAGCATCATTTTCGTTCTCAGTGACCCAGAATTAGTAAAGTTTGACTACATTTATTTCAGAAGCATTTTGGCTGTAGAGCAGTGTAATCAGTTGAATGAAATGGGACCAGGATGACACTCTAATGGGGTGGTTGGAGGGCTCTAACAGAAATTAGCTTTCTTAGTACAGTATAGTGGTTTTATCATTTTGTTTTTAACATAAGACTTGAGAGTTCTTTCAAAGCCCATTCCAAGGAGGGCAAACACAAGGGAAATCTGAAAGGCGACAGCAAGCAGTCAGTCTCTGACCCAAAGACTGCCAAAATGGGTGGGTTTGCATTCCCAAAACACACAGCAGAAAGAACATCCAACACGATTACATGCATGGCAACTTGGAGAGCAACTAACCCCAGGCTGTGTATAATATTGAAGACTCTCGCATACGCTGTAGAGCATAAACGCCTTCTTTAAAGCTGTCCTCATTTCCTCTGGTGTAGCTATATGTGCTGAATTTGGTTGGGAAGTTAGTAGAACAGACATGGACTTTATATGTTTATTTTGGTATCATATTAATGGGGTCAATTTTTTGCACAGAGTTTGTGCTTATATATATATATGGCTTGATTTTTCAGAGGTGTTGCAAACCAAGAACTCTCACTGACTTCAAGTGGCAAGATGGGCACTCATCCTTTCTAAAATCAGGCCCATCTTGTGTGTATAATAAATTTATCTTTTTTATTTACCTCAAAACTAAAAAGAGGTTTTCATATGAAGTCTGCTTTACATCTATTTCATACAGATAACATGTAGAATATCCTCTAGGGTTTTACATTTACATCCTTTCGCAATTAACCCTACTGGGACAAATGTAGCATTTTTCCAAGCAGATATACTCAAAGCTGAAAAATACACCGTGTTTAAATAGATCTTATTAGATCAGCTACCCCAAATCTCTCCTCTTTATATACAGAGGATTAGGCTTCTTTTCACTGTCATGCAACATTAAAATAGGAAGGCATACACACGGCTGACACGGATTTGACAAAAAATTAATGATTTGTACATCACTTTAATGCTTTAAATCTGCAATTCATGTATGCTAATTAGGTCATAATGGGGCTGTCTGAGAACAGAACTGTCATCAGGCTTCTCTGTAGGTTTCTGGAAAGAGAGATACAGCGCTGCCTGCCCCTGGTTGGCTCCTGGAATCTGCGCTGTAACCTGGCAGATCTCTGATACCATTTTTTTCTTACACAATTGTTTCCTGGCTGTGGTGCTTTAATCTATCAGAGTGATGATGGCATATCTCAAATAGCTAGCTCCTGGATTCTGTGATACATCCTAGTGGAAACTGTGTACAGTCACTATATCTCAGTGATTGATTCGTGGATTTTAAGCTGTCATACTGTATCTCCGAGGGCAGCTGTCAGCTTCCTGGATGCATGAGGATGTATTTATGCAGCACGCTATGAAAAAAAAAATATAACTCTTTTATTTACAGATAAGTATGGTTGTAAAACTTAGGAAAAAAACAAAGGGGAATTCAAAGCAGGGCTGTATTTTATTCTCCTGATAAAAAGCCTTGCATATCTTTCTGTGACAGGAAAATAAAACTGCTCCCTTATTCAGAGATCTCTTCTTTAGTCTTACACCAGTGATGCAAAGACACAGGCTGTCACAGCAGAAAGAGAAAGCCACTTCACCAATCGAACA
Organism: Malaclemys terrapin pileata; assembly: GCF_027887155.1. NCBI lineage: Eukaryota > Metazoa > Chordata > Testudines > Emydidae > Malaclemys > Malaclemys terrapin. The sequence continues at coordinate 19,895,403 of NC_071515.1, read as the reverse complement.
ACAGGAATCAGCGTGTCTTGCTAAATGGTAACACTGCAGAATATCTTGCTCTATGATAGCACAAGGTTCTGGTTCTGTTGACTCTTTTTTTTAAATGAGTTGTAGCAAAACTCAAGTTTCTTGACAGCCTGCATGAGGGCATAAAGCAATAGAGAAGGAAGTTTTGCTTTCCTAGGGGACTGCTGCCCGGGAATAATCCCATACAGCTATCACAGACCTCCCTGATCCAAAGCCCATTGAAGTCAGTGAGATTCTTCAATGGCCCTTTGATTAGGCCCTAAATGAGCAGTTTAGGCAGTGGACATATGATACTGCCATGTGCAGAAGGACAGGGAGAGGCTAATTAACATTACAGACAAACATGTAAGTGACGTTGGTTTTATGGCATGTGGAGATGATGTGTCTATAAAAACAAACAAAAAGCAATATGGAACCAACAAGACCACATGGTATTTGTCAAGAAGATGACTTGTCAAGACTACACGGCATATGTCAACAAGATGACCAGTTTTGTTCAACATCTTTATCAATGATCTGGATGACGGGATTAATTGGACCCTCAGCAAGTTCGCAGATGACACTAAACTGAGGGGAGAGGTACATACACTGGAGGGTAGGGATAGGGTCCAGAGAGACCTTGACAAATTGGAGGATTGGGCCAAAAGAAATCTGATGAGGTTCAACAAGGACAAATGCAGAGTCCTGCACTTAGGAAGGAAGAATCCCATGCACTGCTTCAGGCTGGGGACCGACTGGCTAAGCAGCAGTTCTGCAGAAAAGGACCTGGGGATTACAGTAGATGAGAAGCTGGATACGAGTCAGCAGTGAGCCCTCGTTGCCAAGAAGGCCAACAGCATATTGGGCTGTATTAGTAGCAGCACTGCCAGCAGATCGAGGAAGTGATTATTCCCCCCTATTCGACACTGGAGAGGCCACACCTGGAGTACTGCATCCAGTTTTGGTCCCCCCACTACAGAAGGGACGTGAACAAATTGGAGAGAGTCCAGCGGAGGGCAACGAAAATTATTAGGGGGCTGGGGCACATGACTTACAAGGAGAGGCTGAGGTAACTGGGGTTATTTAGTCTGCAGAAGAGAAGAGTGAGGGGGGATTTGATAGCAGCCTTCAACTACCTGAAGGGGGGGTTCCAAAGAGGATGGAGCTAGGCTGTTCTCAGTGGTGGCAGATGACCGAACAAGAAGCAATGGTCTCAAGTTGCAGTGGGGGAGGTCTAGTTTGGATATTAGGAAACACTATTTCACTAGGAAGGTGGTGAAGCACTGGAATGGGTTACCTAGGGAGGTGGTGGAATCTCCATCCTTAGAGATTTTTAAGGCCCGGCTTGACAAAGCCTTGGCTGGGATGATTTAGTTGGGGATTGGTCCTGCTTTGAGCAGGGGGTTGGACTAGACGACCTCCTGAGGTCTCTTCCAACCCCAATATTCTATGACTTTAGTTGTTGAATCTCTTCCCCATTAGCTTCTCTTTTAGGACAGTGAGCTGTTTAGCACAGGGACTATATAAGGCCAGAACTTGAGGACTGTAAATCATTGTGAAATCCAGTGATGTCAATGGTGCTAGGCCCACTTACACCAGAGGAGGATCTGGCCCTCGATCTTCCTATGTGTCTGTACATCACCTGGCACATTTTGGGCATTGTCACAGTATAAATAATAATGTCCACCAGCAGGCATTTATGAGGGTGTAATCATCACAGGTCATTTTTTTCCCCTCATGCCATGGTTATTCCTACAAAAGTGAGCCTTCTTATAATTCCACATGTTCACTGTGCAATGCAGATATATTCAAGGACTGAGCAAAGTGATCTCTCATGTATCCTTTTGGACATAGCCCCATGAAAAGTGGCATTGTAGTCCACATAAGCGATCACTATTAATTGTATTACAGGAGTGCCTGGAAGTCCCAGCTGAGAGCAGGGCTCCATTGTGCTAGGCACTGTACGAACACATGGTGAGAGTCAGTCCCAATCCAAAAGTTCTCACAGGCTAAGTAGCCAGGACAGACGGGCGGGGGGGGAGGGCGAAAGAAAGGGAGGGGGAGGGAAACTGAGGCACAGAGAGGTAAAGTGACTTGCCCTGAGTCACACAGCAGGTCAGCGGCAAAGCCAGGAGCATAGCCCAGGTTTCCTGAGTTCCAATATAGCATCCTTTTAACTAGGCTATACGTCAGGAGTGGACAAACTTTTTGGCCTGAGGGCCACATCGGGGTTCCAAAACAGTATGGAGGGCAAGGTAGAGAAGGCGGTCTTCTTCAGGTATAGTGAGGAGTTTGGGAATATCATACAACATCCCAAATATACTGCTGTGTTCCTTGAGCTGCATGAAACGTTCAACTGACTGTATTGCACAATCTAGCACCTGGTTAAAGAATTCAACTTTGAATTGTTGTTTGGGGTCTCTTATGGGATTATCCCATGCCTCGTAATCAAAATGTCTTCTTCTTCAGTGGCTCTTGTATTTTGAATGGGTGGGAAAATAGCTTCAGTGTGAAGTTCCTCTGCCAACTTCTGTGCACTCTTCAGAACATTTTGAAATCCCTCATCTGACTGGTAAGACTGTAGGTATGACTTTGCTTTGTCCAGTTGTTCCATTGCTCCAGATATATCAAGGTCAACACCTTGGAGTCTCTTGCTTACAACATTTATTTCAAACAGTATGTCATGCAACAACACTAAGCCACACCGAAATCTGAAGTTATGTATGTTTCTGGTGATTCCATTTCCTTCTGCCATTGTTCTCCCATGAACAGTTCCTGTCATAGCATTATCCTCCATAATGGCAACTATGGCATCATCTATCTTCCCAATTTGGTGTTTGATAGGCTTTATCGCCTCCACTCGACTTTCCCATCGTGTGGCACTCAGTGGTTTCAGTGTTAGAGAGGATGTTCCCAGATTTTGCTTCAAAAATTGCCATCGATGAGTTGATGCAGAGAAAAACACACAGATGCTTTGAATTACATTAAAAAATTCAGCAGCCTCACTAGAAGCTGATGCTGCATCACTGACCACCAAGTTCAATGAATGAGAACTGCATGGGACAAAAGCAGCTCAAGGGTTTAACTCTCAGATCCTCTGTTCTTTCCTCTCATGTTGGCACCATTATCATAGCCCTGACCTCTCATGTCAGCTATCACAATTCCCGTATCTTCCAGCTTTTTAAGAAGCACATTTGTCATACCAGCTCCTGTAGTATCATCAATGTCAATAAATTCTAGAAAATGCTCTCTGACAGTCACCATTGCAGGGACATTTTTACCAGGTTCTGTTGTTGTTACAAAGGCACCATTAAAGTCATTTGTTCCGTATGGTTGATGTCAGGTGTGCAGTCCAGAATAACAGAGTAATATCTTGCCGACTTCAGATCTGCCACAATCTTCTGTTTGTTGCCAGTAACTGTATGATCTCATTTTGAATTGTTTTTCCAAGGTAGTGGGTGGTGACTCTTCTCAGATGCTTCTGGAGTACAGCATCAAACTCAGCCATCAGCTCCACAATTTTAAGGAAGTTTCCATTGTTTGGCACATACAGCTGATCTGAAGTGCCACGCAGTGCTAGGTTTTAGGTAGCCAGCATTCTCACAATGGCAATGAGCCTTTTCAGAACATTTTGCCGGTAAAGAGAGACTGATGCAATCTTCTCTTGATGCTGATCATCTATGGTGGCCTTTAACCTTAGTCTCATCTCAAGCTCTTTCCACCTATGGAATGCTCTCTGGTGATTTGCTGCCTTCTCATGGCATGCCAGATTTATAGTCAGATTTTTCCAGTCCTTTGTTCCTGTAGAACCCAATGTGGCTGGAACAGTAGACTGGAAGAGTTTGCTACAAAAACAGTATGCAGCATTCTGGGTTTTTGAGTACATAAGCCATGGCCTCTCCACTTTGTCACCATTGGGGATTTCACACCAGTAATGTGTGGGAGGAAACTTCTATTTTCATTGTCTTTGGGGAACATGAAGTTTTTCACTTGCTGTGGCCCATGCAGTACAAGGAAGTCCCTCAGGCTACTGCTCAAGTGGGTCCACAGTCCTGGGTCATCTAGACTTAAGGAACTAAACTCAGCAGCAGCTGTTTCTTGCACCTCCACCACACTCTTCTCTGATCTACACTTTTCTTCAGGAATGTGCATGGTTACATACGTTAGAGATGGAGATGTAGACGCTGCAGTAGCTGCCAGGTCACCTGCACTCTGACTAACTGGAAGATCAGGCATCTCCTCACCACTCACATCACTGGGGCCGGAAGGCTCACCGTGAACATTTGTGTCTATGTATCTCAGGAGAGCTCCTTCCTGCTTAGATAGAAAAGTTTCCTTTGCTTTCTTTCTTTTTCTGAATGCTGCCCCAGAGGGACATTTTCTTCTTTCACTCATGACTGCTGTTCTGTCCAGCTATAGTGGCTCTCAACACTCAATTGAAGGGGACAAATAAGCAGGCTGCTAGCAGGGCCTGAGTGAGGGAAGATATCAGCGTCTTAAGGGCCTAACTGGCTCCTACTACTTCAGTTGACTGCCTGTTCTCCTCAAGTGGATTCAGAGAAGCAGCAAGAAACACGAAGCTCCCTGAGAAGCTGGTGTTAATCAGTCCAGGCTCCTGGGGGTACTAGAGACAGGGTCAGCTCCAGGAACCAGCTGAGCAAGCTGGTGCTTGGGGCAGCAGATTGTTGGAGGCAGCATTCCGCCCAATCCTAGGGCGGCACGGCCGTTTTGTTGTTGTTGTTGTTGTTCTTGTTCTTGTTCCGCTCCGGCCGCCCTGTAGGGGGTGGCAGCGCAGAGAACCAGAGTGCCCTGCAGGGCAGTCCTCTTCCTTCCCTCCCCGCCAACCGGAGCGGAGCCCTCGCAGCAGGCGGCAGGAGGCGGCGCAGCGGGAGGGGCCGCGTGGCAGCGCCCCTGCTGTAGCCCTGGCCGCCCCCTTCCCGCCCACTCCCTCCTCTTTCCCCCCCCCAGCCGGTCCCCCTGCACCCGCGCTCTGGCCACACCGCAGGTTTTGTGGTTTTGGTTTTTTGGGGTTTTTTTGCTTTGTCGTTCTGGCCGCCCCGTTTTTTGGGGTTTTTTTTTTTTTTGCTTGGGGCGGCCAAAAAGCCAGAGCCGGCCCTGGCTAGAGAGGTACATAAGAGGCTCCTCCTCCTCTCTCTCCTGCAGCTCTTGCTGCTTTCTCTTATTCCCTCTCACTTTTTCTCCTGCCTGTCTGTTATGTCTCTTGTGCCCTCCTTCCTCCAGTACAGCACTCCACCATCTCTGTGCATCTAGAGCAGAGAGAATACATATGCACCAGCAGCAGACACAATTTTGTACACTTTGGGTTCTAGTGGCACCTCCCCCCCCCAGTCTGACACCTGAGGCGGCCTCTCAGTTCGCCTCATGGTAAGGCCAGCCCTGCACACGAGTGGTCTTCATGGGTTTTGAAGGTATGCACTGCAGTATAAACAGTGTGAGCCTTTATGAATGCCCCGGCTTTGTCCCTTTGCTGTTCAGGTATTCTTGTTCCAGTATTGAGCAGGATGTGTAGACAGGTAAATAACACTGGCCTTCACACAGAAGGGGGCCTTGCTACAGAACAGATATCATTTGAAGCATTAGAGTCATCTACATTAAAAACTCAGCCTTTGCCAACAGTTGCTACATAGAGATATCCTTTTTTCCTCTAGACTCCAAGGACAGTCGAACAGCTGTAGCCCCTGTGTGTTATTGGTTGGTAAATGTTTGTCTAATGACTGCATACTTATTCATTATGCACAGGCTGTAGCTTCTGTAAGCGTAGGTAGGCTAGAGACCACATATGAGCATGAAATATGTTTGTTTAGAGCAATATTTCCAGCACCTTTGTAAGGTGTTATGCCAACGCTAATCCAGCTCTAAACTGGCTTTGGGCTGAATACAAACTGATGCTTCTGCAGCCCTGCAAGATCATACAAAGGCAGAGACAGCTATTCTTATGAACTTTCCACCCTCTGGGTATGTCTACACTACGGGATTAATCCGAATTTAGATAATTCGGATTTGAGAAACAGGTTGTATAAAGTCGAAATGAGTGCGGCCACACTAGCACAGTAATTCGGTGGTGTGCGTCCAAGTACCGGGGCTAGCGTCGATTTCTGCACCGTTGCACTGTGGGTAGCAATTCCATAGCTATCCCATAGTTCCCGCAGTCTCCCGCGCCCATTGGGATTGTGGGTTAAAATCCCAGTGCCTGATGGGACAAAAAACATCGTCGCAGGTGGTTCTGGGTACAGCCTCACTTCCTCCCTCCCTTCCTCCCTGCATGAAAGCAACGGACGGCAGACAACCATTTTCGCGCCTTTTTTCCTGGGTGGGTGAACACTGCAGACTCCATACCACGGCAAGCATGGAGCCCGCTGAGGTCAAGACAGCACTCATGAATATTGCAAACACCTCGCGCGTTCTCGTGGAGTTTATGCTCAGCCAGGACCAGAGAAACGAGGCGAGGAGGCAGCGGCGGCGGCAGCGCAGCGACAAGCATGATGAGGACATGGACATGGACACGGACACAGAATTCAGTGAAACCACAGGCCCCGGTGCTTTGGAGATCATGTTGTTAATGGGGCAGATTCTATCCATGGAACGCCGATTCTGGGCAAGGGAAACAAGCACAGACTGGTGGGACCGCATAGTGTTGCAGGTCTGGGACGATTCCCAGTGGCTGCGGAACTTTCGCATGCGTAAGGGCACTTTCATGGAACTTTGTGACTTGCTGTCTCCTGCCCTGAAACGCCAGAATACCAAGATGAGAGCAGCCCTCACAGTTGAGAAGCGCGTGGCGATAGCCCTGTGGAAGCTTGCAACGCCAGACAGCTACCGGTCAGTCGGGAATCAATTTGGAGTGGGCAAATCTACTGTGGGGGCTGCTGTGATGCAAGTAGCCAAAGCAATCACTCAGGTGCTGCTACGAAAGTTAGTGACTCTGGGAAATGTGCAGGCTATAGTGGATGGTTTTGCTGCAATGGGATTCCCTAACTGTGGTGGGGCAATAGACGGAACCCATATCCCTATCTTGGCACCGGAGCACCAAGCCACCGAGTACATAAACCGCAAGGGGTACTTTTCAATGGTGCTGCAAGCACTTGTGGATCACAAGGGACGTTTCACCAACATCAACGCGGGCTGGGCGGGAAGGGTTCATGACGCTCGCATCTTCAGGAACACTACTCTGTTTAAAGGGCTGCAGCAAGGGACTTACTTTCCGGACCAGAAAATAACCGTTGGGGATGTTGAAATGCCCATAGTTATTCTTGGGGACCCAGCCTACCCCTTAATGCCATGGCTTATGAAGCCATACACAGGCAGCCTGGACAGGAGTCAGGAGCTGTTTAACTACAGGCTAAGCAAGTGCAGAATGGTGGTAGAATGTGCATTTGGCCGTTTAAAAGGTCGCTGGAGATCATTATTGACTCGCTCTGACCTCAGCCAAAGAAATCTCCCCATTGTTATTTCTGCTTGCTGTGTGCTCCACAATCTCTGTGAAAGTAAGGGGGAGACCTTTATGGCGGGGTGGGAGGCTGAGGCAAATCGCCTGGCTGCTGATTACGCGCAGCCAGACACCAGGGCGATTAGAAGATCACACCATGAAGCGCTGTGCATCAGAGAAGCTTTGAAAACCAGTTTCATGGCTGGCCAGGCTACCGTGTGAAATATCTGTTTGTTTCTCCTTCATGAAAACCCTCCCCCTTTACTGACTGATTTTCTGTAAGGAACCCACCCTGCCCCTTCCCCCATCTTTCTTTCAAACCAAATAAAGTCACTATCATTTAAAAATCATTTATTCTTTATTAATAGATTAGAAAAAGAGGGAGGGAACCCGGGTGGTATTTGGGAGGAGGATTGCTGGGAAGGAAAAAGCCACAAAGAAAAGGTTAAAAAAATGACAGCCTTTTGCTTGGGCTGTCTACTGGGGTGGAATGGGAAGGTGTACGGAGCCTCCCCCCCCGCGTTCTTACATGTCTGGGTGAGGAGGATACGGAACATGGGGAGGGGGGAGGGTGGAACAGGGGCTGAAGCGGCAGTCTGTTTTCCAGCAGCCGTTCCTGAACCTCCACCAGACGCCGGAGCAGCCCCAGCGTTGCATCCTTCATCCTCTGGTCTTCCTGCCGCCATCTCTCATCTCGATCGTCTCTCCTCTCCTCACGTTGGTCCCTCCTCTCCTCACGTTGGTCCCTCCTCTCCTCACGTTCACTGACTTCTTTCCTATACTTTGAAACTGTTTCCTTCCACTCATTCAGATGAGCTCTGTCACTCCTGCTGGATTGCATAATTTCAGAAAACATGTCCTCCCGCGTCTTCTTCTTACGACGCCTTATCTGTGATAACCTTCGGGATGGAGGAGGGAGGCTTGAGGAATTTGCAGCTGCTGTAGGGAGGGGAAAAAAGAGAGAATTGTTTTAAAAGCTACATTTTGCAGAACAATGCTTATACTCTTTCACGGTGACCAACACTGTTCACATTACATAGCACATGTGATTTCTGTGCAAGGTCGCATTTTGCCTCTTAATGCTGAGTGCTTGTGGCTTTGCTGCTAGAGATCACAGGTCTGGGCAACAGAATTCGGCTTGCATGCGGCCATGGTAAGCCATTGTTTTACAGCTTCTGCACCCTCCTTTCCCACATACCAAGCATAGCCTGTAGAGTGCTGCAGAAGCCTGGCCAATCTCAGCCAGTTGGGGGGGGGGGCAGTGTGGGGGGGCTTGTCTGGGCCCCTTCAGGCAAGTAGAGTGCTGCGGTTTTTCTGTTAACATTCAGCAGCACCAGAAAACAAACTAACCTCCCCCCCCCCCCGCCATGAATTCTCTGGGATGATCACGGTACCCCTCCCCCCACCGCGTGGCTGGTATCAGGGAAGATCCCTGCAGGCACCAAACTCCCCCCCCCCCCCCCGCCGCCGACCCCCCCCCCTCGCCATGAATTCTCTGGGATGATCACGGTACCCTCCCCCCACCGCGTGGCTGGTAACAGGGAAGATCCCTGCTAGCCAAACGCGGAAAACTTCAGGGCCAATTTCCCATCTGCGCTTGGCTAACTGCAGGGAAGGATTTATTTTCCGCCACAGGCAAACAGCCCAGTAGGAACGGCCACCTCTGTCCCCTTAATTAAGTTCCCGTATTTCAACCAGGTTACCAGGAGTGATATCACTCTCCTGAGGATTACACAACAAGATAAAGAACGGATGTTGCTTGAATGCCAGCAAACACCGGGACCATACGCTGCCAGGCTTTGTCAGGCAATGATACCAGATTACTTGCTGCAAGCATGGCATGGTCAAGTGTCCTACCATGGAGGAGGGAATAAGGATGCACTGCCCAGAAACCTTCTGGCAAGGCTTTCGGAGTACCTCCAGGAGAGCTTCATTGAGATGTCCCTGGAGGATTTCCGCTCCATCCCCATACACGTTAACAGACTTTTCCAGTAGCTACAGACTTTTCCAGTAGCTGAACTGACCGCGAATGCAAAGTCAGGCAAAGTAATCATTAAAAACCGTTTGCTTTTAAAACAAGTTTTATATTTTAAAAGGTAAACTCACCTGAGGTCCCTTCCATGGGGTCAGAGTCTTGGGTACTGGCTTGGGAGGCTTGGGAGGGTACTTCAGTCAGGGTGATAAAAAGATCCTGGCTGTTGGGGAGAATGGAGTGCTGTGTGCTCTCCGCAAGCTCATCCTCATCCTCCTCCTCCTCTACCCCATCGGCAGAATCCTCAGGCGTCGAGACTATCCCCGACCCAGAATCCACGAACAAAGGTGGGGTAGTGGTGGCAGCCCCCCCTAGAATTGCATGCAGCTCGGCGTAGTAGCGGCATGTCCGCGGCTCTGACCCGGAGCGACCGTTTGCCTCCTTTGTTTTTTGATAGGCTTGTCTGAGCTCCTTGACCTTCACGCGGCACTGCTCAGAGTCCCTATTGTGGCCTCTCTCCATCATGCCCTTGGAAATTTTTTCAAAAGTTTTTGCATTTCGTCTTTTAGAACGAAGTTCTGCAAGCACTGAATCCTCTCCCCATACAGCGATCAGATCCAGTACCTCCCTCACGGTCCATGCTGGTGCTCTTTTTCGATTATCAGCCTGCATGGTTACCTGTGCTGATGAGGTATCTGTGGTCACCTGTGCTCTCCACGCTGGGCAAACAGGAAATGAAGTTCAAATGTTCGCGGGGCTTTTCCTGTCTACCTGGCCAGTGCATCCGAGTTCGGATTGCTGTCCAGAGCGGTCACAATGATGCACTGTGGGATAGCTCCCGGAGGCCAATACCATCGAATTGCGGCCACACTAACCCTAATTCGAATTGCTAAAATCGATTTTGGCGCTACTCCGCTCGTTGGGGTGGAGTACAGAAATCGATTTAAAGGGCCCTTTACATCGAATTAAATGGCGTCGTTGTGTGGACGGTTACAGGGTTAATTCGAATTAAAGCTGATAAATCCGAATTAAAGTCGTAGTGTAGACCAGGCCTAAGTTTGCTTTTCAGCTAAGGCCCATATACAGCAAGCCAACCCGCACTTTTGTGGCAGGGCCAAGTGAAGCAAGAGGAAGTCCAGATACAAAGCCCTTGTTATAAAAAGAGAGTCCCTATGCATTTCAAGTGTTTGGCTAATATTCAGGTGTGCGAGTGTGCATGCGTGGGAGTGAGAGAATGAATTGTTTTAGGCCCCGGTCCTACGAGTCCTTACATAGAGGTAGCCTAAGGGTATGGTGCTCTGGTTCAGAACAAAAGTGGGTGGAAGCTACCAGTAAGTTTAACCACTAGGTGTAAGTATCAGGGGGTAGCCGTGTTAGTCAGTATCTACAAAAACAACAAGGAGTCTGGTGGCACCTTAAAGACTAACCGATTTATTTGGGCATAAGCTTTCGTGGGTAAAAACCTCACTTCTTCAGATGCATCTTTGTCCTTACTCTTGCTATTACTCAGGAGGAACTTATCAGCCAAACCGCAGTGTGTTAATGCAGCACTGAATTGCACTGTACTCTGTCCAACCCACCGGTCTTCATGTTGTGATGCTTCCCAGTGGTACCCATGGTTGAGAGGCACCTCACGACCACCTGCCCTTAGCAGGCAGAAGCCTTGTCTGTGCCTGCTGTGGGTCTGCTCCCTAACTGCTCTGGCCATGGGCAACACAAACATCCCCCACGGCCTCACAGATCCCCCGTCACTCTACAAGTTAGCAATAGCCTCACCCCAACCTGCAAGCCCTATGAGAATCTCCATGGTGCTGACAGCCCCATATACACTGGACTCTTGCAGTAGTCACAGATTTGCTGCTTCCACAGAAAACAGTACATCCCAGCTTACCAATTCTACCTCAGGGCACTGCTCCACTTCACGCAGAACTGTTTATAGTGAAATTAAGTATAAATTTATTTAACAAAGCATGGGGGGTTCAAGTAGTAGCAAATAGAAGTATTGGAAACAAATGGTCACATATAAAATATCATCATAACATACATTCTAGAGCTTAGACTTTTTTCAGAAGATACTTGTGTCTTGTAGACTATTGCTCACCTAAAATCCTTGCAGTGCTTTACAGCTTCCTTTCATGACAAGTAAGCAGAGCCATCTTGCCCCTCAGGTGAAAGATTCCCCAAGATATACCAGTCCCATCCTTTGTTGTTATTCACGACCAGGACATTCCCTGCTTTTAGTTTCATCTTGTAGATTTCACCACTAGCTTAGTATGCACATTGGTGGAAGCCAGGATGAGCCTTTTATGCTTGTGGGGCAGTAGCGTAGCAGCCGCTTCCCCTGCCTTTCCAAAAGCGAGGAGGAGCAAGGTGGGGGGCGCAGGCTGGCAGCCCGCAGCGTGGCCGGCAGCTATGGGGGGTGGCGGGCGCGGCCGGAGGAGCGGGGGGGAGCAGCATGGCAGCCGGCAGCCACAGCAGGAGGAGCGAGGGGGGGGCCACGGGGGTGGCACGGCAGGGCCGGAGGAGCCATGGGGGGGAGGGGCGGTACGGCCGGAGGAGGAGCCAAGGGGGGCGCCTTTTTTATGTTTGCTCTGCCACTGTTGTGGGGTGGCTATTTGTATCAGGGCTCCGATTCATAGTAGCATAAGATTAACCCCAGGTTACAGGGCAGGCAGCGACTGAACTCCTTACTGGTTTGGATAGTCCCCAAAACATCACAGGGAGGCAGTCATTAGTCAACGGAATTCATCTTGCAGGGCAGGAAATTCCTCACAGAAAAGGAGGCGTGTTAAGGCTCTGGGACAATATCTGTACAAACACTCCTCTAAGTCACCAATATTACCCAACCCAAGACACCGAGGACCTGATTTGCCTAGGTGCCGAGTTCCCAGAACCAAATCATTGGAAGCTGTCGGTACTTAGAACCTCTGAAACTTAGGACCAAGGTATAGTCAAGTTGGATACACAACAGTTCGGCCGCCCTGAATCAGAAGCCAGCTTTACAAAACATTGACCTAAATGCCTGAAATATCTACGGGTCAGCTTTGATACCCTTATCATTGCACCTTACTGCTTGAGTGAGCCCACTGATTTTTCAAGTTCCCCTATCACTTTGCTTTCTTCTTTATTTTAGCTGCTTCCCCGTTTCTGCACCTCTGTCAGCCAGCCTCCTCCATATGCATGTTGCTCGTCATTTTACTTGGAAAATACAACTGCAAAGCATAATTAGTATTAATGATGCGAGAGATTGAGTTTCTTATTTGTATTAATTACTGATTAATGCTTTAAATATCTCTAGCACTTACAAGTATTTGGAATTAGATGTATTCCTTTCTGTAGTGTCTTCTCTGAGGGGAGGCTCTTACCGACAGGCATTGACTCAACTGGAGCGCGCAGTGAAGTTGTTTATATGCTCAGCGTCTGTTACTACAAAAACAGGGAAAACACTGAAGGAGCTTCCTTTAGGGGGAAGAATTATTTCACAGCTAGCGCTGAACAAAGATGTGTGTTGAGCTGGAGGGGCCTTACAGGGCTCATGTGAGAGCGCTCCTTGTTAGCACTGAGAAACCTGGGGCCCAGTGGGGGAGGACCTCAGCTTTCAGATAAAGAAACACACACGCACAGAAGTCTCTAGCCCTTTTCTTTGCAAAGATAGCCTGGAAAATAGATGCAAATTGATCGTTAGGGCTCAAAGGAATAGGCATAGGGCTCCATTCGTTCAGGGGAGGTCTGGGCAATCCCCTAGACACAATTTTGATGTAGTCTGAGTCAAATCCTCAGTCCGGCCCTATACATAGCAGTTCCATTACAGTGGACAGGAGTCAGTGACATGCTGGGGCAGGGCAGGGAAGGGGAAATTGCTACACAGGCTGTCTCAAAAAGGCCAGCTCCGCTTGTTAAAAGCTTTCAAGTCTTCTGAGGCCTTGTCCGTACACCCAAGTTGTGGGATGGGGAAATAAGCTACACCAGTATCAGGCACCTGTCCAGGGACATAACCGTGTTCAAGCTTGGGGTTGTACTGGTATAACTATTGCATTTAAAATAAATCATTCCCCCCAAACTGACAGTTACACTGGTTCAAATTCTGTGGGTAGAGCAGGTCTGAGGCATCCATATTAGGAGAGAGGAGAGGAAAGGAGGTTACAGTGGAAAGGCGTGATTGGAAGAAGTTAGCCTGGAGAAGGGTTGTAAATCAAGAGAATATTCTTGGGGCTCAGGATACAGTGAGTCTCCTCCTGTCCACATAGTGCCAAACACAAGAATTACTGTTTACCAAATGCATCCCAAAGAAATGGTTAGAGCCTGCAGTAGGGAGCAAATACTGTCTCTTTCCAACCTGAGCAGGTGACTGAGGCCTGGTGGGCAATGGACCCCAGTGGACGGGACGGCTGAATGTAGGGTGCCTACCAAGCGGGCTGATAAGCCAGGCACTTTGCAAGTTTCACCTTCCCCCATGAACAGAGGGGCTTACAAGGACTCAGTGGCCTTCCCCATCTCTATACAGGGGGTAACAGGCCCTACTGCAGCCCTGTGGCTGGAGTTGCTGTTGTGGAGGTGCTAAGCTCCAACCCAGAGCTCTTCCGGAGAGCTGGGGGAAGGCAGAGGAATCACTTACTGTCAGTCCATGCATAGTTTCCCTGCATAAATCCTGTTTACTCAGGTTCGGAGCAGCCAGGGGATGCATTTCACTCCAGGGATGTTCAGATGATAATCTAGTCTAATGGCAGCGTCACCTGCTTGCTGTCTAGAAGAGCTACCTACCCTCGCTGGCAGCAAGGGGCCTTGTGAGCTTTCACGTTTAAAAGACTACATTTAAAACTAAAACTCTGGAGGTAGATATTTTAAGTATGAAATGGCCATTGACCCAACACCTGGAGATGTCTCAGTCTCCATATCAGAGACATGGCTTTCAGGGAAGGTACCAAACTCTGGATTCAATTTATCCAAAGAGGAACCCATTCACTTCTGTCTGATTGATGCCGCTTATGCTCCTGGAGGCACGCTTACTACTGGAGAGGGCTGTGAAGCTGATTGCAGGGACCCACATCTGGAGAGGTCTAATTCTGGTTGGGCCACAGTGGAGTCAAAGTCACCTTTGTCCTGAACTCGTTCTTGGAATTCAGTTCGTCCCACCTCTTTGCTAGTGCTGTCTAGAATCACTTGATGGGCTACCTAGCACCAAAGTGACCTGTGTCTCCTGCAACTGTCCAGTCTGCACCCCTTTGACACATGACTGTCCTCTGGATATTTTAGAGTTACGACATTCCCACCTCCTTCTTAGTGTTGTGACTCTTAGGCAGGAAGGAAGTGACACATTTTCCAGCCCATGTAACTTTCCTGCTTGATTGAATTTTTCTACATGTGTATGAGCCTCACAAGTTCAAACATCAATATATATTTTTAATTTTTTTTAATGTTTTCTGGTCACCCTGAAGAGAGGCTGATGAACAGGCCAGAACCAGGTAATACAAATGGGCATAAAACACAGCATGGGTGTGACATTCACTACAGGATAATAGACAGGGTTCTAAAACAAAACTAAGAGCCCAGGGTTCCTTAGCTCAGGCCAAAGAGATGTGCTAGTGCATTGTGGGAAAATCTGGGCACAAGTTAAGTCTTCTCCTCCCTGATTTACAGCAATGCTGGTACAGAATAGCTACTGAATTCTGCACCAGAGATGGCTGCATTTAAGTGGTAGAAGAGTAAGGAGAGTATATAAAACACTTAAGAACTTTCAGGGTGACAAGTTTATTATATTTATATTCCATATATAAATCTATATTATGGTGTCTTCTATAAACATGCTCTAGTTTCTTTTTGCTAGCCTTGAGGTACAGAATCCTGGATACCTCTCTTCTCAATTTAAACCACTTTGTGTACTTAAACCACAGCCCTGTGTAGGAAAGTGTTAAAAAAAAAAAAAAAAGTGCCAGCCCCTCCCATCCTTTTAAGAGGGTCCAGTATGAACTGTCAGTCAAGTTGGCCAGCACCACTGGATGGGTGGGTTATGGTCTCACTTCATCCCCTTTGTTTTTGAAGAGTTTAGCAGGAGTGGGGCACTAGCCCTAAGTAGACTTCACACTTGGAGGAGTGCAAAGTCTGTAATTGTGGCCTCTCAGAAGGGGATAGGCAACTACTTCTGTGCACACCTGGCTGCCATCTCATCTTTAATCTTTGACAGCCCCATTCCATCCTTGGTTTGAAAATCCTATTTTCACTTTCATTTCTCTTCACTACTTAACTCTACTCTCTTTGCAGCCTAACTGCACTAGTCTTCGCCCTGCTTAAATTGACACTTAATTACTCAGCAGACTGGAATGTGGTCTAGTCCCCACTTCTTCCTACACCTTCTCCCATTAAGATATTATTAGAGATAATTCCAGAGTACCCAGCAGCCAGGATATGATAGGAGGTCCTCACACGCTGGTTCTGGACCCAAATATATTTGTCTAAAGGGTCCATCTATGCCCATTAGCCTGCTAGCTTTTTATTTTTTCCCAGCTAACTTTTAGTCCCTTCTCTGGCTTAGGCTGTTCCAACCTAAGGCTGGTTCAAAGAGACACTTATCTTTCTGGCCTGACTACTTTGTCTCCTCTCCCTTGCCTCTTTCTTGGTAAATGAGAGTCCAGGTTTCTCAGGCCTAGTTCTGGAGACAAGCAGGGGAAATGAGATTAAGGGCTTGTCTATAATTGGAAATTAAGCCAAATTAAGTTGTGTTAATTTAAACTCATTAAACGCCTGTGTGGAGGTTCCAGTGGAGAAGTAAACTAGCCTTAAGGTTTGTCTACACAAACAATTAGACCACACCAATGTGAGGGGTGAATCTACCCTCACTAGCCTGCCCAGGTCTAACTGTCTGCATAGACCTTGCTGACGTGTATTAAATTTGTTAGAACACTTTTGGTCTAGTTCCTTTTGAAACTGGATTAGCTCAAAGTGCAGTAACAAACTATTAACACATGTCAGCAGGGTCCACACGGACAGATAGACCAAGGCAGGCTAGTGTGTGGTAGATTCACCCCTCATCTTGCTGTGGGGTAATTGCTTATGTAGACGAGCCCTTAGTTAATGGAGTCCCTTAGTGAATTCACTAATGCTAATTAAGATAAGCAAACTGAGGCATTGAAGAGACCATCTACACAGGGATTTAATGTACTTTAGCTAATACCCTTTAAATTGTGCCTTTAGTTAACCAAGATAATTTTCCTCAGTCACCTCTCTCCCCCTACTCCTCCTCCTCCTCCCCCAGAACAAAATAAAAGTCACACATCCCCTCCCTTTCTCTTCACAGGCAGGAGAGTGCTTGAGTTGCTGCCGCTCTGGGTGGACCTTCACTGGTTGCCTGAGGAACTTTCCCTGTATGTATCTAGCTCATGTAGTTAGGTGTATGCATTGTTCTGAGATACTACTGTTGTGTTCCCCTTCCCCCACAGTAGCCATTAAAATGCCTACATTCCATGACCCAAAGAAAATCTCTGCATAAGCTCAAAAGCTTCTCGCTCTCACCAACAGAAGATGGTCCAATAAAAGATATTTCCTCACCCACCTTGGCTCTCTGGGACCAACATGGCTACAACAACACTGCATATGTTCCAGGCTGTGAGCCCTTAACAAGAGACTGTTTCATAAGGGATCAACAGCATACATCAGTTTAGATTCCCTCTAAATGCATCTCTGTACACAACCTTAGGAGGGCTAGAGGATTGTAGTGTTGTAGCAAAGGTGAGGAAGAAATTCCCATAGCTATAGTGAAGTTAGATAAATGGAGTTGGGACATGAAAGGGTTAGCAGCTGTAGTTACTGCAGCCACACCTATCCCAGCATCATTAGCAAGTGATCCTCAGGGTGTTCCCAAGCTGCCCTTGAAAGCTATTGTCATTAAGAATGGGTGCTTTTTCCCTTCCCAGATCCAGGGATTCCTAAACTGAGTTGGTTTGGGTGGTGATAGGCCACATGGTCAAGGTGATTTGAATTTTAAACACAAGGGATTATTCCTGTGCTTTCAGGAAGATTTAAAAAAAAGACTCAGTAGTATAGTCAGAGAAGTACAGACCATTGCTGGCTGCAGTCGTTCAAGCACAGCAGCTTTTGTCAAAATTCTCAAAGCAGAGCTGGGCCTGTGACAATGTGAACTGGGCTGATGCCTTTACTATCATATTCCCTGGGGAAGAGAAAGAAAACCTGTGAACAAAATACAGGCACACAGTATTGTGTGTCCACTCATCCAGTGAGTGAGTAGCCTAGGCCTGGAGCTCAATCACAGCTGCTGAGAAACCATGACAGAAGTCTTCAAGGTAAGGTGACTATTTTCCAATATCAAAAGCCAGGATGTTTTTGTGGTAACATTTTTAGGGCTGTGTGCAGTGTGGGGTGATGGGTTTTTTTTGTATTTATTATTGCAATGGTTTCAGATCTTTATGAAATCTCACCATGCAACCATGCACAATTTGCACACAAAGTCCACATGGCTCTGGCACTCTTACAGAAAAAGGAAGTGAGGGTCAAAGGCAGCAGCACCCACCCTCTCCACCACCCCACCTGAATGGCCAGATCAGTTTTGCACTGACTAGACTTGATTTTGATTGAGTTAAAAAAAAAAAAAAAAAAAAAAAAGTGAGGGGGAATGTTTCTGGCATCCCAGAAGTTCTTGAGATGCCAGGTCACTGTATAATAACTATCTAGTATATTTTGACTATACTAGGGAAACCGGGATGTTTACTTAAAGATACACTACAAGGCTTACTATAAATCAACTGTCCAGGCTCCTCAGAACGTAACCCAATGCACATAAAGGTCAGATTGTGCCTGTTAAGTACAGGTAATGTAGAACCTTGTTCCCTCACAATGAGGGGCTACCAGCAGGGGCTACACAGACCAACTAATGTGCAACACATTTGTGTCCTTTAGAAATCACGTCTCTGTACATTGCCCCACCATGTAGACCAGCCCAGCTTAGGAAGGGGAATGTAAGCGAAGTTGCTTTTAAAATTTATTTATCAAACCTGGGTCAGAGGTGGGGGAGTCGTTAAGTGTAGGCAGATATTTTTTAGCTTGAACATAGTTTGGATTTTTGGATCTTCATTTTTGCTGTTTTAGTATTTTCACCTATCGCAATTCACCTGTAGCATAGTAATGAGAGAGGTGTTAGATGGTACCCATTCTCAGGCTTCTCATACCTTGACATAAGAATTTTAATGATGCAATAAATTCTGTGAAAGATGGGAGGGACTGTACTATGGTGACCTTTTCACTATTCTGCAGTCTCTTTGGCTGCCCATTCCAGCCCTTCTAACAGGTTCAGTGTGGTGGCTGCAGGTCTGGGAGGAGTGGAAATACCAGCCAATCAAAACCTAGAATATTGAAAAGGTCAACATAGTAGAGCTGCTGCTATAATTCACAGAGACATTAAAAGTCTAATATTTAATCTGATGACAAAGATTGTAATGAGAGTCGAAAATGGCATAACGTTAATTCATCTTTTTGACAAACACTGTAATGAGAATGGAAGTGTACAAGCTTCTCATATCCTTGTTACAGATTTTAGATTGTGGTCTGTGCCCCTTCTACTGTAATGGGGACACAATCCTCTGTCGCTTCGGAAAGGTACAAAGCCCAAACCAGCCTGGACAGCCATGTTATCATATGTTCACATTCTAAAATAGACAAATGGGTAGTGACGTGGCCATTTTAAACAAAACCTGGGAGGAATGTATAATCATGACCACTGGATTGTATGCATGGCACTTTCATTTTAGCTGTGTGTGTGCATGTGGTTCTGTGATTGAGCAGTGGACAATTTGAATTAGTCTCCTATCCGTGATACTTTCACTTGGGAAGTCAGTACCAGTACCGCTTTGAGTTGGGTTGTTTTGTTTGTTTGGAGTGCAGTATGTGAGGGAAATAACTGGTTTGCAGATGTCCCAGGCATTAGCAGTAGGTGTTCAGACATGCTTTATTTTCTGGGCACATTTACTCTTAATGCAAATGATGCGTGTGTTTGTATTGGTCAGATATTGTAGATAAGGCATTTTCACCTACTTTATCATTTTCACCAACTTCTTCTAAGTTTTATCCTAATCCCCTGGCAATGCTACTCAAAGATGCATTGCAAAGTCAAATATTTCTTTTTGTAAGAGTCACTGCACGTTATAGGAGATGTGCCGTGATGCTTCTAGGAACTGGCATGTGGAAATTCTGGGATTTGTGCAATAAACAGAGAATGTAAAGTAAACAATGTTCTAAAACCTCTGCTTCTCCACTATGCATCATTGTACCTTTGGCTCCAGTCCAGCAAGGCAATCCACACAGGTGAGCCTTTAAACCTATGCGAAGTCCCACAGACATTTCTAAGATTTTCCAAAGTGACAGATGATTTGGGCATCCAAATGCTGAGGTATCCAAAAAAAAAGTGGTGTAATTTAACTTTAACATCTTATTTCAAGGATTCTCAAGCTTTGTCAGAGAATGGACCACATCTTAGTAGAGAGAGAGTCTGGTTGCTCAGCCCCCTCCTGCTTGCAATTGCAGAACATCCCTGAGGCAATGAAAGCCATTTACTTAGGAAAGTAATGTTAGGAAGTTATTTAGTGTGTATTTAACAGTGTCATAATACAATTTAGCAGCTGGAGACAAGGAGCAGAGCCTGCACCATGTGACCTGCCAGCTCTCAGTGGGCCACCCCCAAGTGCTCCATGGAGCACACTTTAAAAGCTATCGTCTTACTTCATTTCTTTTTAAAAACCCTTATATGAATAGAGTACCTTTCAAACTCCTCCCCCCTGTGACATTACAAGCTACATATACCAAAGTCAAGTCATCCAGCACCAAAGTGCAGCTCTGGGAAGGACTACAGGAGATGTTTAAGAGCACACAGTCATACTACATACCAGATTAGGCTAGGAAATGAAGAAGACTATTGTACTCCAGGGGGTTGTAACTCCAGGGGGAATTTAGGTAAATAAGAATGAGATGGGCACCTAAAGTGGAACTTGATCAGAGCACCTCTGCCAACAGACACCCTCCTACAAAAATAGTGTCACGGGATCATTAGTGAGCATGAGTGGCCCCATTATTACTGTACGTTATACTTGGCAATTTACAAACACACAAGAAGCTATGATCCCTGTCCTGCAGAGTCTATAATCTGAGGCCCCAGTGCTGCGAATACTTCATTTTTAAAGTACCAGGCGTAATCCCGTTGGCTTCAATGAGACTACCCACAGTGCACAAAGTTAAGCCTGTGTATAAGTTTTTGCAGGATCAGGGCTTAGTTTAAGAAAAGACTCAACAAATCATGTGAGACAAATAGTAGAAGAGAAGGGGTGGGAGGCAGACAAAAGTAAGTGTAGACATATATATATATATATATATATATAGGTAGTTTTTATAGGGTGACCAGATGTCCCGATTTTATAGGGACAGTCCTGATATTTGGGGCTTTTTCTTATATAGGCTCCTATTACCCCCAACCCCCTGTCCCGATTTATCACACTTGCTGTCTGGTCACCCTCTAGATTTGGTACTGTCCAACTTCATGGTTCCTAGTCATTTGAAAAGGTGTTATCCTTTTATAAATAAATGAATACATATATAGCAGCTGTCCACAACCACCAAGAATAGCTTTGATTTGATTCATTCATAACTCATTTTAAAGGCAGCACCTTCAGCGTGTTACACTGAATAGCTAATGCAGCCTGAGGTTTTCTCCTTCGAGATCCGCTAACAAAGTCCTGGACAAGCCTGGCCCTCCCCAGCTTAGCTTGTGAGATATGATGGTATTATAGGTCGATGTGATATTGTTTCAAAACACTTGGGTGGAATCCTGGCCTTATTGAAGTCAATGGCAAAACTCCAGTTGGGCCAGGATTTTCCCTCTTGATACTTCCATGAAGGGGAAAAAAAAAAGGTTAGAAATTCCATTACATTTTAACTGATTATAGCAGTGTTCTGAGCACTCCTCTCATGCTGGAATGTCACTTTAATTGGTTTTTAATCGAGCCTGTGCTTCCAATTTTCTAAGTCCAAAAAAAGTCTAAAACTGGAGAAGTCTCTGCTTTTAAAGCTTATTGGCAGAGATACGGTCTCTAAGGCTTAAATTTTCACAGAAGGAGGAAGCTGTAGTTTTTGCTAAGCTCAACTGAAGGGGGATATTTCTTGAGTTGACTTTTTTTTTTTTTTTTTTTTTCCCTCTCAAAGACAGTTCTTTAACTCTGGTTGTTTTCAGTGCATTTGATCCCAAGGGATAAGAAAACGATTGGACTGCCATGGTTACTTGAATTCTGCATACAGTATTTGGCCACCTGAATATAGTTGCGGGACTATTCCAGGGCAGAAAAAGGACCATAATATGTGAGGAATGTCCTGATGATAATCTGGACTATGGTCATGCTGATTAAGAATATTCAAGCTACTGCTGGAAGGGAAATCTTTAAACTGTAAGTCTTATTTTCTCATTTGAAATTGTTTAGTGTAAAATTATCAGGCTTACTTAAATCAAGACTGTCTTTCCTGTCTGTGGCTTCAGAACTGTAACAATCTGTAGATAGACTTGACTTCTCTTTCTGGGGAAATACTGCTAGAAATGTACAGAGTATTATGAATTTATAGAATTTGAAAGAATAAGCTCATGGCTTCTTTTGTGTCAGAAAAGAGAAAAAATTGCTTCTCATACTTCCATTTGGCATTTATTTTGTATCTTCTGCAATTAAAGTAGGGTTATAGTCTAAGTGACTCTAAAAATGACACATTTATCCTCTCTCAGTGACTTCTGTATCAAATTTGCTAAGATGATAAATCGAGAGTAGATTTTTCTACTGTCAACACTGCAAATTCATACTGGGATCTCAAACTCTAAGCTGTATTCTTTATGCTTATTACAATATCACTTGTAACAAAGATCTAGCAATAAGAACTTAATTGATGATGTATGATTCAAAATAGAATCCAGCTCACTTTTCCATAGCTTTACTGAGGGCTTATCTACGTGGAGACATTGACCGGCATAGCTGTAAGCAGAATGTCACTTTTATTCCAGAATAGGAAATCCACACTGGGGAGTTGTATTGGAATAGGTATAGTGGAATAGTTATTCCACTGTAACTATTGTCACTCAGTTTCTCTGTGTAAGAAATCCCTGACTCTTCAGTACTAAAACTCATTTCATTAGGAAAATAAGCCATAATGACCCAGACACATAGGCAGCAAATATGTTGATTTGTGTTTTAATAGAGAAAAGCTTGACCTACTAAATACAAGATCTGGAGCCAATTCCTCAGAAACTGGGTGTGTTCAGGTCCATATCCTTCATTTGGGTCTATCTCTCTAACTTTTACATACATCAAAAAGTGACTATTACTATGTTTTAAATGTCTACTGCTTATTTTTATGAATACAGTTCTTTTAGAGGAAATCCCTTTAAGCTGTCTTTAAGTCTGACAACTAGGGGGTGGTTATCCAATGTTTTTTCTGGAAATACTGTCATCACCAAGGTGAAGTTCAAACAAAGATGTTCTAAGAGACCAACAATCACCTTGCTTCAGGCTTATTTATCACCAGCCCGAGGTGTGGGAGTCCTTTGACATCAAATCCTACGTAACAATTAAGTATACTGCCACCACATCTTCAAGCTAATTACACTCATTCTCTAAGTACCTATCCCTCTTGCTAGAACAAGAATAATGCAAGGCTAGCTAGGGAACAAATACAGAAGAAGAGATTACATCAGTGTGATGCTGGGAGAGAAGAGAGATGTTAGCCTCCATACAGATGCAATAATAAAAGAAACATTTGAGAGAAGAATGTATTGGCACATTGTTCCATCTTTTAAAGAAACAGACACTCTATTCTACAGCCAGGGGGGCGTGGCTACAAAGAGGTTTTGTGAACAAACTAATATGTCAGCCTGCCATTAATGTCTATATTCTCTTTTCTGGACAGTCTGTAAAAAGAAAAAAATCACATCAATAATAGGGCATTTTTCACAATTATATGGAAATAGTCAATCTAACTGTGCTTTCTAAAGTAATAAATTGAGAAGCCTGACAGTGCAAGGTGAGAGCTGCATAACCGTCTCTTCAGCTGGCTCCTGCAGGAATTTGGGGTGGGACTGGGGGGAGAATATCTTCCTTTGCTTCTCATGAGCACAGATTCTCCCCTGGATATCATATCCCCATGGGAAATCTGACTCTCCAGTTCCATTCCTTTGGAAACTGGAGACTCCAGATTCAATCCCCGCCCCCCAGCCCCCAAATAGCTTAAAGACCATCCAAAAATAAATAGTTCTCGGGTTGTCTCTATTGTGTGGCAAGTTCTGGGCATCTTCAGAGGGGCTGGTTCATCCTTGAGCTGCCTCTTGCACCTTCCCTGATCATTTGTATTTGTACACATAATGATGTAGTGCCATAAAGGAAAGCAGAATTAGACAGCGGGCCTACCCAGAAGCGCTTACGCTCTAAGTCAGACAAAAGTAAAAAGAGGGCAGTACTTTAAATGCAGGACTAGGTGTAGAAAGGACAGCAGTCTCCTCTTTGATGTCAGAAGGCTTTATGAAACAGGCATCCTATGAAAAAGGGAGCTGAAGGGGAAAGAAGGTGCCTGTTGGAGCTGGGAGGCTGTTCCAAACATGGGTCCTAATTCAGGAAAGCATCCCTCTTAAGATTAACACTTAAGCATGTGTTTAAGACCCATGGAAGTCAATGGGACATAGTGAACCAGGGTCCTAGATTGTAGGTAGAAGCATAGAAAAAGATGTGAAGATGAATATGGGTAAAGAAGAAAAAAAGTGAGGAGAGGATTGGTAGGCATACAGGGAAAGAACAAGAGGAAAGGGACCAGACCTTAAACTTGGAGTCAGAGACGTATCCCAACAAAGTGATACAAGGATGGAGTTAAACATGGTTGGACTAAAACTCCATGAAAGGAAGATTGCTTAGTGACATTTGGAGTCCTTGCCTAGATGAGAAACAAGAAATGCTTTTCTTTACTTCTTGGTTTTATCTATTTTTTTTCTCTCTTAAATAAGGCAGGAGGGGTGTCTCGTTTAATTTCATTCGTGATTTGGATTTGACTGTTAGTCTTCAGGAGAACAACACTGACTAACTTTCCCCATAGTCCATGTTTTTCAGGGGTGAAATGGCTCACAAGATCATAAAAAGGAAGATCAGGACAGGCTCCAGTTCCTACCTATGGCAGTTCCACAGACAGCTGAACAGGGCTGTGGGCTGGTGCACAGTTAGCCTTCAGATGACAGAGGAATACAGGCTCTTGTGACACACTATTACAGAGAAGAGAGAATAACCTACAAAAGAGGAGGAATTCAGCATGGAACTTTCTCCAAAGTACCCAGCACAGCAGCTGCAGAAACAGAAGGAAAGACTTGCGGGGAGGGAGGGGAGAACCAAGACTGGGTGTTCAGGTGGAAAGAGCCGTGAGAGTAGGAGTAGGAGCAAAGGGGTCAAGGGCAGAAAAGATCATCTGATTTTCATACAGCCAGTTTCAGAAAAAGGAGTTAAGAGCAGTTTCTCTCCTTCAGTATAACAGTTCAACTGGTTTTATTGAGTCATCAACATCTGTTTTACCAGCATTAGCTATTATATTTTGACCTGTATTTTTTTTCTTATGCTTGGGGTGTTAGTGTGGGAAAACACTAGCGTGAGTTGTACACTGAATAGAAGTAAGTGCCCTGCTCAAGGGGATATAGTCTAAAAATCAAGTCTAACTCTTGGGGAAATTTTTCTTTACATAAAAACACCTTTTAAAGAATTTCTCCTGAAAAATGGAAGTTGACCCAGCAACAGTGGGAGGCAAAACACAATGCAACAAAAAGAAAAATCCAAAACGTTAGAGATGGGAGTTATCATGTCTTTGTCTGCACTCTTTGAAGCATTCAGCTTGCTACAGATAAGATGGCTATTTATTTCAGGCTGCAGCTTAGAGCTACCTTAGCTGTCAGAAGTCATACATAAAACCATCCTTTCTTCAAGAGTGCCATTCATCATTCAACCAGTAAATATTACTCACTCCATTGATTATACTGTGATTATATTTTCTCTTTAAATGGCTGTTAGAATTGGGTATAAAAGACTTATTTTATTCTAGTATAAGTAGTCTCTAAGTCTTTAAATACTTCAATGTTTGAATTAGTTAGTGCAGCTGCAATGCAAAGTGGGACATCTTTTTTGGTGAAGTCCTGGTGTTGTATCCATCAGCCTTTCTCTTCCTCCTTTTTACAGCCTATAACTGAGTTTCCACATTTGCTAAATATGCATAACTGTCTCTACTCATAGTCCTAGCACCTATTTGCCTCAAGAGTCAGCACTGCACCTCTATCATCCCCTTTGGCTGCTTCTTCTGCACTACAGTATAGTCCTACCTCCTTTATAGTCTTTCTCTTACTGAGCTCCCTCAGCCTAGTTATAAGGACCAAGCGTCTAATGGAGCATCACCTGCCTCTGCCCTGGAGGCAATTTGTCACCCCACAGGTGTGAAGCGTGTCTCTAATGGAAGTTTTTGATTTGATTTCCCCACACACACACTTCTCTAGCAGATGATGAGGAACCACATCACAACATGTTTGATATCTCCTTTTTTTTTTTATTGCCAAGATATGCTGATTGGCCTTCCAAGTGCATCAGAAGCTACCCCAAACCTCTCAAATAATAGAAAATGGTGCTGCTGAAACAACATGATCTAGCAATTTGATCAAGGGACTGAGAGCACGGAGACTTGAGTTCTAAACCCAACTCTCCGCCCTGGCTCAGTATGTGGCATTGGCCACAGCACTTCTCACTGCCTCTGTTTCCCTATCAGTAATTTGAGGATAATGATGCCCTGTGAAGTGTTTTTTTAAATCTTTAGTGAACACTGGTATAAAAGCACATTGTAGTCTCACTATATTTCACTGAGTACCCACATATATTGATGGTATATAACAGGGGTCGGCAACCTTTCAGAAGTGGTGTGCCGAGTCTTCATTTAATCATTCTAATTTAAAGTTTTGCATGCCAGTAATACATTTTAATGTTTTTAGAAGGTCTCTTTCTATAAGTCTATAATATATAACTAAACTATTGTTGTATGTAAAGTAAATAAGGTTTTTAAAATGTTTAAGAAGCTTCATTTAAACTTAAATTAAAATGCAGAGCCCCCCGGACCGGTGGCCAGGACCCGGGCAATGTGAGTGCCACTGAAAATCAGCTTGCGTGCTGCCTTTGGCATGCATACCATAGGTTGCCTATCCCATAGGTATATAATAAGAATACTTCCTGCTTTCAGAGAGTAGTGCAATATACTATATATGCCCAATGTCCAATATATATTTTTGCTACAACCAAGCATAGGTAATATGTTGCTTTTTGTTCTGTGGTCATCACTGTTCTTTCATAATTCCTTCATCCTGTTCCCTGCAGTTCACCACTGCAGCTCTCATAATCCAATACACAATCTCCATTGAGGCTACTGTCAATCTGTGAACAGGCCAGCAGGTGATTCTCTGAGTGCCACTCACCCGTCACAAGAGCTGCGTGCAATACTCACCGAACATCAAGCCCCGACATACTCGCCTTAGATTTGAGGAGTTTAAGAACCTGCAAAAGCCCAGTAAACATGGGAGGAGGTTATTCACACCACAAGAGAGCTGGAAAACCTCCCTTCCCACTGCCCAGCTTCTCTCTTCCCCTCCCCCCCCCCCCCCCCCACAACATTTCCTTCTTTCCTGAGGTCCCCAGGTAAGGTAGAGAAGGAAGTTGCGGTGTGAAAGGACAGCTATAGAGGAACTTGAACCTTAATGGGTGGGGTTGCTTCCAGCCCCTGCAGCCTCAATGGCAGGGTTCTCCCATGCTTCACCCAAGGCCACTCCAGCAATGCAACATGTTGTACCTTTGCTAACGAGCCACTCTAAACTAGTGTTTTTTAGTAGTTTTTCATTGTGGAAAATAATCTGCAACATTAAGTAAATTTAATGTGCAGTAGAGTCTGGTAGAAATGCTAAATTTTGTAGCCCTTATGAGAAAAGCAAAGCTAGCTTAACAAAAAAAATTCAAGGGTACAAGCAAGATAATCTCACTGCGGGCCATGACGTTATATCAAGATCCATCTATCCATTATCTTCAAATTAGGAACCACCTGCTCTTCATAACTGTCTGTTTGTATGAATGAGGAACTCTGAGTTTAATTAAATAGCACGTGTGGGTGGAACAGGCTTTCCAACAGCCGTGAGGTTATTAATGGACGTCTATATTGAAGTTCTTCACGTTTCTGAAAGGCTAATTACAATGTAAATTTAGTTTTAAATTATTGCTTTGCTGTGGGATGGGAGTTGTCATTTATTATTAAGTATTTTTTAGATCCCAGAGAAAACATTGGTTTGGCTGAATAAACATTCTATATTCCTTTATTTTGCTCTAATTTAAACTGCTCACTCATGGCTCAATGAATTATAAAATATGCCTACATCTTTTACCTTCATTATTTTTACAGCTCTTCCTGGACTGTTTCAGGGCAGAAACAAAACCCATGTTCTGAATGAACGGAGGCCAAGATTTTTTAAAATGGCTCTAAATGTGTGACCTGACCTTCAATAGCCACTCCCATCGACTTCCCAAGTGAGGGGGTGACCGTTATTATAAAACATTATATGTGGTGCATCATTTTAGCACTATAAGCGCAATGCACTGGATATTAAATCTTACACTGTAATATTAACCTGCAATAATCAAAATCGTCCCTCAAATCCTTTAGTCCTTGTTAGTCCACGCCGAGGTCTTGTCTATATTACCACTGGATCAATCGACAGGCAGCGATCGATCCAGCAGGGGTCAATTTATTGTGTCTAGTCTAGATGGGATAAATTGACCACCGAGCGCTCTCTCCTGTCGACTCCGGTACTCCACCAGGGCGAGAGGCGCAGGCAGTCGATGGGGGAGCATCAGCTGTCGACTTACTACCGTGAAGACCAGGGCCGGCTCCAGGGTTTTGGCCACCCCAAGCAGCCACAAAAAAAAAAAAAAAAAAAAAAGCCGCGATCGCCATCTGCGGCAGCAATTCGGCAGAAGGTCCTTTGCTCCTAGCAGGAGTGAGGGACCATCCGCCGAATTGCCGCCGAATAGCTGGACCTGCCGCCCCTGTCCGGAGTGGCCGCCCCAAGCACCAGCTTGCCAAGCTGGTGCCTGGAGCCGGCCCTGGTGAAGACACCACGGTACGTAGATCTAAGTACGTCGAGTTCAGCTACATTATTCACGTAACTGAAGTTGCGTAACTTAGATCCATTTACACACACACACACACACACACACACACCCAGTGTAGACCAGGCCCTGGTCAGGCAACACTCCCATTAAGGACTGTATGAGTATGATGGGGTGCACAAACTCCACATTGGGCCTGGAGGGGTTGAAGGACAGTACTGGACCCCGGGAGCCCCGCACCTTTAACCTTGCAGCGCATGCTCCAGTTGGAGATAGGGTTGGAAAGGGAGCAATTCAGCCCAGTCTATAATTACTTGTAAATGGGAAAGCAGTAACAATACAATGGAGGCAGGGGTAAAGTAGACATTTGTAAACAAAGGGGCAAACACTACATTCCTTTAGTTCTCACCAAAGCAAAACTCTCTGTGAAAAGTGGGGGAGGGGACATCTCAGAGAACCATGAGGGCAGAGGTTGGGTCTGCCTTATCTTGCACTAGAAAAACCCTCTCTGGCTGGCACTGAGAGTAGGGCATGTGGGGAAATGATTTTCCCATCCCATTAAATTTTTCAAGATGTCAGGCATGTTCTCATGAAACCGGAGCCTTTAGAAATTTTTTGTGGAGAGAGACCCCACCTCACCCCAGAATAGCCAATAGCCCAGTGATTAGAGCATTCACCTGTGTGGAAGCAGAGAAAAAACTGACAGGAAGGGGATGCAATGCATGACAGTTCTTTCTCTGCTTCCACACCTGTATGCTAAAGACCCAGCTTTAAGAGAGAGAGAGAGAGAGAGTGTGTGTGTATGGTGTGTGTCTCACACACACACGGAGGGGGGGAGGGATGTTTCAACACCCCTACTTCACCCCAATCCCTGCGGATTTTGAACAGACATTCCATCCTGAACCTGATTAATCTTCCTAAAAAGTTTCATTGAAACCAAACTTTTCCCATAAAAAATTTCATGAAAAAACATTTTGTTGACAATTTCTCAGGCAGCTCTAACTAAGAGCTGCGTTGCTGGGCTTTGGCAAGAGATACAATCAGCCCGCCGTGGCTGGAGGAAGGGTTGCCACAAACCATACCTCAAAGGTGAGGGAAGAGGAGTAAAGGAGACAGCTCCTGTTGTTTCCCCTCTCCCTCCAACTGAAAATCAATTGTTGATGGACTGATTAATTGATAGTTGTACATGTCATTTCATCTCCTCTCCAATGCCATCACACCTTTAATGCAGTAGAGTTTCTTTATGCTATTATTATATTCTATTTAAAAACTGGTTCCTATCATGGATTTTTTTTCTTATCCTATGTTTGAAGCATGAAGTAGAATCAATGTATCGTTCCAGAACTCAGAGGTCAGTAATAGTTGCTTTGGTGGCTTCTTTTGGCTTGTCATTTAAGTCATGGGCTGAAAAGAAAGGATAGGTCTTGGGTGGAACAGACCCGTTTAGGCATGGTGAAAAAGCAGTACTTAAATAGAATTTTGTCATCCTAGTGCAGTGTTTCCCAAACTTGGGATGCCGCTTGTGTAGGGAAAGCCCCTGGCAGGCCAGGCTGGTTTGTTTACCTGCCCCGTCTGCAGATCCAGCCGATTGTGGCTCCCACTGGCCGCAGTTCGCCGCTCCAGGCCAATGGGAGCTGCTGGAAGCGGTGCGGGCCGAGGAACATGCTGGCTGCCGCTTCCAGCAGCCCCCATTGGCCTGGAGCAGTGAACCGCGGCCAGTAGGAGCCGCGATCAGCCGAACCTGTGAACGCGGCAAGTAAACAAACCGGCGCGGCCCGCCGGGGGCTTTCCCTGAACAAGCGGCATCCCAAGTTTGGGAAACACTGTCCAAGTGTATTGAGAAATGTACTGGGACTTGGAAGACTAGGTTCTATTCCTAGTTCTGCTACTAGCCTCTTGGGTGACCTGGGGCAACTTACTTCACCTCTGTGCTTTGAGATCTACTGGTAAAAATCACTATGTTACAGCTAGGTACTGTTATCATTAATAAGCAAAATTGTGGCACCAAAAGCCCAACCATTGACACAAATATGCCTGACACCAACTTTTTTATTTTAACTAAACATGTGGATTTCACAAATTTCACAAAACTGCTGACCAGGAGAGAAGGTTCATTTCCAATTGAGGCCCTGGATTGAGAGGATGGGAGCTGCATTGTATTGCCGACCCTGCCCCAGGCTCCCTGTATGACTTTGGCCAAGTCTCCTTATCTCGCTGTGTCTCCTGAGGATAGTCACACTTCCCAATCTCACAGTGTGACCAATTAACTGTCTCTAAAGTACTTTGATTTCCTCCGATGAAAACTACTATAAAAATACAAAATATGATTTTCTGTTTCTTTACTCCTTAGTCCAGCTGCAATGGGGGGAAGAGAGAGCTCAGTGGTTTGAGCACTGGCCTACTAAACCCACGGTTGTGAGTTCAATACTTGAGGGGGCCACTTAAGGATCTGGGGCAAAAATCTGTCTGGGGATTGGTCCTGCTTTGAGTAGGGGGCTGGATTAGATACCTCCTGAGGTCCCTTCCAACCCTGATACTCTATGCAGGGCCAGCTCCAGGCACCAGCTTACCAAGCAGGTGCTTGGGGCAGCCACTTTGGAGAGGGGCGGCACATCCAACTGTTTAGTGGCAATTCAGCAGATGTCCCTCAGTCCTGCTTGGACCGAAGGACCTCCTGCTGAATTGCCATCACGATTGTGGCTTTTTGTTTGTTTGTTTGTTTTGGCTGCTTGGGGCAGCCAAAACCCTGGAGCCGGCCCTGACTCTATGATGTTAAGTGTCACAACACGGTGTTAGCTTTTCATTTTGACCATTCCCCTTTTCACCCACCTCCACCTTTAAGGATCTCCTTCTATTTTTTATGTACTATAAAGTTTCACTCCTTTCTTCGTGGCCACATCGTCATTCGTTTTAATGTTATTAACTCTAGGAAGAATGCCTCCAGGTGAAAGGAGACTAATAAGTCTGTTAGATCTTTAATTTCAGGAATGGAGCCTGATTTATGTGTTACAATTTGGGAATGATAGTAACTCAAATTTCCTTGATAAAATGCGAAAATGCATGTACATTATAGCAAAATGGCTAGGCTTTTTAAAAATCCTACTGCTTTATTTTATCTACACTCGCTTTAAAAGTGAAATGACAGTAATATTATTAAAATATCCCAACCCATAAATTAATCATTCTTTCTAAATCCTATGAGAGTGGAGTCTGTATATCTTCCTCTAATCCTACACCAGCGAGACAGTGGGTTCACTGTCCACATGCTTACATTGGTGTCCCACTGGTGTAACTAATCTGATTTTGGTGACACTGCTGCTCAGGAGCAACTCAATAGTTAAGTTTGCAAGTTCTGTTTCTAACTGTGCCAGCTACACTTACGCTTGCTCCAGTCAAGAACTATGTATGTTATGACCCTGAGGGTCCTGAACCTGGGTCCACACAGTTCCCCACTGGCACACCACCCTGCTCCCAACCAACTGAATGGAGAGACCATGAAACCTGAAGCTACATCAGGGAGGGCTTCCCTGGGTCCTGATCTGAGGAAAACCTGGAACTCTGGTCAGGGCTTTCTTTTTACACCCAACGAGAGGCACAGGAAGTAATCTGCACAACTGGGCTCTGCTTCTATGCTACTTTGGACTCTGTTTCCCTGCCTTGCTCCTGCTTTCCTGGCTGTTCCTGGTTCCTGCCTTGTTTCTGACCCTTGCCCCTGGTCTCCAACTCCAGTTCCAACCCTTGGCTCAACTCCTGACCCTGACTCCAGCTCCGTCCCTTGGCTTGACTCCTGCTCGAATCACTGCACCTGGCCATAACAATGTAACATTATTTCAGAGCTGGTACAGTAAGAGGTGTAATATCACACTTCACAACATTCTGCACACCCCTTTCATTCTTTGTATACACCATTTTCTCCAGTTATCTAATGGGGGGTGGAGGGAAATGTTTTGTAACAACTAATTAAATGAAGCATCGGTAACAGATTTTAATAGCCCTGCATATATGGATAAAAGGAACTCATTGGATTATGGGTTCAGAATTTCCCAAGGCCTGATTGTGGCTTCACATTAGTTCCAATGTTCTGGATATTGCATTTGCATCTCTGTTTGCTGAATAGCATATCGGAAAATGGCTTCCTGTTGAATATGTATCCAAAGAGGCTGTGCATGTGCATGGCTTATTCCTACAGGTCAACAATTTCAAACGTGAGTTCCTGAAGTTAGGCACTTAAATCCATATTCAGGCACCAAAATATGTGACCCAACATTTTTGAAGATGTTGTAGGTGCTCGGTGACTCTGTAGCCAAGGTGAAAATCAAGGCACGCACTTAGGTGCCTAAATTTGCACATCCTTGTTTGAAAATTTTAGCTTTTGGAGGCAGCCTGTGGATTACATTGTGCTCAGAAAATGTGCTCAACATATAATTCTTTCCTTCCATCCTGCCCATGGTTAATACATGTTGTTGTTTTTTAATCAAAACACACCCCTTTTCTCAACTATCATTTGGATTTACATACAATTATTTGTCTTCAAGCACCTTTTGGAAGATGAGCAACAACTGCAGCAACATTGTGATACTGAGGCTGCTTTTAGTAGCTCGCATCACACACACACACACACGTTGTTTCACTTTTGGACCTATATTGGAGATCAGCATCAAGCCTTAAAATACTAACATGACAATTGGCACCAGGCCATAAAGGAAGTGTAAGTGAGATGTAATAAGACAGGGAAAAACAACAAGAAGTCTGGTGGCACCTTAAAGACTAACAGATTTATTTGGGCATAAGCTTTCGTGAGTAAAAACCTCACTTCTTCGGATGCAAGGGAAGAATTAGAATCCAGTGATATCACTAATAATATAATGCACCCTTCTAAAGTTGAAGGCTGTCAGAAATAAGAGGCAGAAAATAAGAATCAGAGCAATTTAGCTGAAAGAGTAAATAGAATGCAAAATGTACAGATGTGAATTTGCATTTATCGTAAGTGACATGGTTAATAGTGGGTTTTCCTCATGTTTGTATCTGATTCTTCAGACAACCCTTTACTATGCTCTGATTGGAGAAAAGGGATATGTGGACCTGAAAACTTCATGACTGTAAGGAGTGCATAGGCATGAAAGGGGAAAACGTGCTGTCGCTCCATTATGCAGGTGTTGAGGTGCATGATAATCGTGTGACGTTCTCTGAGAATGTGACTGACGATTCTGAAGGATGCCAGCCTGCTATTGCTGAAAGTTTTAATCCAAAAGAAAACATTGAATATGTAAATTCCAAAACACCAAAAAAAATCCATAGATGCACTCACAACTTACCGACCAAAAATATGTGGCATGTACAAATACCTAATAAAGGCAAAGAAAATAAAACACACCAGTAGATTATCCTGATGTCATTTGTCCTCATTCAGAAAATTAACTATTAAATGTGGCCATAACTCTAGAAAGCACTTAAGCTTTATGTATGAGCTTAAGTCCCTTTGACGTCAGTTGGCCTTAAGCATCTGCTTAAACTTAAGCATCCTGATTAGGGATGTTTTACTGACTCTAGGTCCATTGCAGGGATGGGTTGAACTGGAGCTATTGAATAGGGCACAGAAGGCAACATTTTAAAATATAGGAGCCTACATTTAGGATGCTAAATAATGAGCCAAGATGCTCAGTGTTCTGTCCTTTTGAAAATCTAGCCAATTATTTAGGCACCTACATCCGTACTTAGGCTCCTAACTTTAGAAACATTTAAAAACAAAACCTTGAGCCAAGTATTCCACTAGGAAGCCTTCAAGGAAAGAGAAAAAGCAAAGCACAGCCCACTGTCAGAAATGTACTAGGTAATACAAGTATGGCCAGGAATGTCTTCCTCACAGAGATGGTTGCCCTCTAAAAGGTCACCTATCATATAAGTGGTCCAAACCCAGTCACTTTGTGCTGCTCTTCGTGCTGTTCATTTCACTCAGATATTTTCTCCTTGAATAAGCCGGATGAAAAAGAATGCGATGCGCTGAAGCATTTAGAAAAAAATCATCATGTAAAGAGAGCTATCATCAGTTAAACCAAGGCTCCAGAGATCAAAAGTTCAGCCACTGAAACATGTATGCTGAATACCAATGTTCTTATTATACTGGTGAATGCAGGGCCCACGCTGAACGTTAGCCACATTAAAGAAAACATGAAATCAAAGTTACAACAAACGTGGAATTTACCCAAATGATTCCACACATCACCCTTGAAAGTGCCAGGTGTCCAAGACAGTCTGACTCTTTAATAGGGAGACACGAAAAAAATGCCCTGCAACTTTCTTTGTAATTGAAGGCAATGGAGGATGCAGGCTGGGTCACTCAGCTGCTAAAACGTTGACACAGACCAACATTGGATGTGAGAAATGTAAACCTCCTACAGCAATGTTCACTCTGGCATGTGAGAGGCAATAGATAGATAGATGTTCCACAGGTGGGGGTCATTCTTTCACGCGTGCTATCCATTTATCTGACATGCCCCTTCTCCCCTTGGTTCACCCTCCTCGCTTCAAATATCACCTTGAAAGCTACCTGTTCACTTTAGCCTATGATTGATTCTAAGCATTACCTGGCATTAGAGAATTACCAAGGAGGCAATATCTGGTAAAGATTAGGTTCAGAATTTGGATACGTGGATGAAACTGCGCTAGGATTCAGGTATGAATCCGGCGCTTTCAAAATCTTATGGGCCATTCTCATGAGATTTTTATCCCACCAGTGCCACCACAGTGCTGCTTCCACAAGATTTCTTCACAGGCCAACTGCTCAAAAATCTCGAGTCAACCCATTTGGATCCTGAATTGTAACAGTCTAGAAGAATTAGGATCCAGGGATATGAAACTGTCAGGAGAAATGTGAAGGAGTTTGAAGATGAGGTTCTAGTTTGTGCCCCTGGCCCCACCCAAATTAAAAAACAACATCAACGACAACCATGGAAAGTGCTTTAACATTCCATTCCTCACTGATTGCAGCTATGCCTCTACACTCCCTGCTTCTATCCCTGTTGCTCTTACCTATCAGGTGCTTTTTGTAAGGAGTTATCCCTCTCTTCTGCCTTTTTCCGTCAAGCATTTTTCTGATCGTTCATGTGAAAGTTGCTTTGTAGAAAGGTGCTCTAGTTTGGAACCTTTAAATGTGTTAACATGTAGCCTAATCAGAGTATCCCACTGCACAGCCATGTATGTGAAATCTCATCTAAGAAAACAAGGGGACGATGAATCATGGAACTCCGAAGAATAAGGATGGCCAAAATCCTGTATTCAAGTTGTGCTCCACTTTGCATGGGTGTGGAAGAAGCTCTATGACATTCTGATGTGACAAAGTGGGGATTTTCCCTTGTTATGTTGTATGTGAGTCTTACTGTTGAGCCTATGTGAGTTTTACTGTTTTGCATGAATACTGTGTGTGCCTCAGTTTCCCTGGGTGCTGCACCAATACCTTGTGGAGGGAATAGGGGTGTGTGACTTTGGCTGAGACCTCTGGGGCAGATGAGGCTGCTCCAGCTGCCTGTACAAATGCTATGACTGGTGCCCTTCGTAACCTGAGACCCAGGAGGGGGGACGCAACCAAGTGACTCTTTGCCCAGGAAGTGAGACAAAGACAAGGAGGAGGGCAACGGGGTGTCTGAGGTCGGGTCACTGGGAGCTGGCTGGCAGTCTGCTTGGGGGCAATGGAAGAGGGAGAGTCCAGGGCATCTGGCCCAGGACTCCCCAAGATGGACTTGGCTGAAAGTCACTGATTTCTGTGCTAACAAGTTCTGGTCTATGCTGTGTTCCTGTCAAATAATAAACCTTCTGTTTTACTGGCTGTCTGAGAGTCACGCCTGACTGCGGAGCTGGGGTGCAGGGCTCTCCGGGCAGACTCGCTGCAGGAAGTGCATGGTGTGGAAGGGGATGCTGAATGCTCCGAGGTCAGATCCAGGAAGGTCAAAGCTGTGTAAGCTTCTTGCCCTGGTGACAGTATGCTCAGAGAGAGGAGGCTCCCCCAGAGTCCTGACCGGCCTCATATGGAGTAGTTCCAGAGCATCGCCCGGGGACGCCGTGACAACACTCCCTTACTCTTTTGCACCAGCTCCCTGGATCATGGGTAGCAGCACTGTGGGGAAAGCAGCCTCAGTGGAACTGCTGTGTTCCCTTCCCCCTGGGAGAGTGGGCAGGGAGCAAGCTAACATACCCTGGGCTGTGTCTACACAGCGGCACGGCTGTCCCCCTTGCAGCAAGGGGAACCTGGAGGGTAGCCTGTGACTCTCAAAATCACAATCTGCCTTCCTGTCTGCCCTACGGGAAGCACACTGCTCAGAACTCATGGCAATACCATGTCTGAGTCCTCAGTTAAAAATTCTATTGCCTGCAACAGGAGCATTAATAGGGTATCGACAAAGGACTGTAAGCTGCATCTCATTATTGTAAAGGCTGCCATTGAACCAGTGGGTAAGCTAACTGTCTCTGACAAGCCAGCTTTCTTTTTTCCTTTTTTTTAAAGTGACCCTCTGAATTTGTACCAACCTCTTATTTGAAAAAGCATTTTCTGCCTGCATTGTCTCAGACAGCACAAAAGATTAATGTGTGGAATATTCTCAGCTGTTGACAATTTTAAAAATCATATCAGGAAAGTAATTCAACATGTTCCCAACACACTTAACCACAGTGACGAAATTCTAATCTCTGGCAAAATTCAGGAAGAACATTGTCACCCTTTCAGAGCAATTTGAGTGTCTAGCAGCTTACAATAAGCAGTCAAATGGGAACCCAGTAAAGCATCACCTACATTCGGTGGCCATGTTTTCCACCCAGAAGAGGGAAACCAGGCAGTGTGCTGAGGAAGTCAGACCTTGTGGTTAAGGTGCTAGACTGTGATTTTAAGGCTGGGGTCTGTTTCTGGCTCTGCCATAGACTTCCTGTGTAACCTTGGGCAAGTCAGTTCTGTTCTCACATCTGTAAAACAGGGAAATATTGATATTTCCTTTGTAGGGCTTGGGTATTTAGTTAGTCAGAGATTGCCCTGAAGAGGTTACAATGTGTGTGTACGGTATCTAGTACAATGGGGCCCTCATCTCAGCTGGGGCCTCTAGGCACTGCTGTAAAACAAACAATAAAAATAATAATGGACTGAAAAAAGAGAATCAAGCAAACAGACAACATTACTTAAAGGACCCGTCTACACTGCTATGTGAATAGCAAGTACGCACCAAAATAGTGCGCTGTAACTCCTGGGAGTGGATAGTGTGGGTGAAAACGAGTTTGCAAACTAGTTTGTGCCTTTTAGTTTGCAAACTAGGAACCTTTTAGTTTGTGCCCCCAGCATCCACAAGGAGGAATTACAGTGCAGCACTTGGGTGCGCATTTCTGTTCATGTTCCTGTAGTCCAAAAGGCAGGACAATTTAGACATAGTCATAGTATGTTCCTTTGTAGGTGTAACCCATGCTTGCTCAGTGTGGTACTCTGTCCCCCTCTAGTGGTGGCCAGAGATTGGTGAGCCTGCTACCACTGTGGCTAAGAGGAAGGTGTTTTTAAGCTCAGGCAGTCGAGACTAACATATTAAGTTCAAGAGGTTCCTGGTTTGATCCCCGCTGACAGCAACCGGTGTCTGTTGGCATTACTTAGGGAAAGGCATGTTGCATATCAGCTTCTTCAAACCGGAAGTGCACCATGGGGAGGAAATATCGAATTTCACTGATGAGCTTCACACCAACTTCTATGTAGTGACCCCAGTTGAAGAGCCAGAAAAGAATTACCTGTATGACAAATCAGACATAACAAAGGTGCCTGCTGATCCCAAACATGGATGTAGCAAAGCCAGGTGAAAGTACATTGGTGGGATGTATACACTGGAAGCAGATCTAACAAAGTACTTTGCAGCCTAGCACCCATCTAGGCATGTAAATGATATCGCATCTGTTTATGAACCTCCATTTACAATCGTAATAGATCACCGGGCATCTCTGACAACTTTATGTACTGCCAGCCCCAAATGTTAAAAATCATGAGTCAGGCCCTCAGAGATCATGATATTTCTTAAAATTGCCTTCTGGGTTTAGAGCATTTATGCATTTGTGTCACAATTTCAAACCTTTCTCAGCAAGTCTAAGAGCCAGAAACAGCTTCTCCCCTCCCCCACCCCCCAAGCTGCAATTTTCTTGTAATCTCTTGACTCCAAGACCTGGAATTTTAAGTAAAACACCAAATACACGAGACTCTCAATAAAATTGTGAGCGCTGGCAACACTGCGCAGTGCACACTGAAATGTAGGATTTGCAATAGCTATAAGTTATGATTATAAAATTGTATGGTCCAGGGAAAGAAAATAACCCAACAGACTATATTTCAAGGTACCCATTAGTGCAATAACACTATATACGCTATTGGTAGCAGAACAATACTTCATCTTCATAGCTACCCCTGCAGTTTTATAAGCTTTAACTTTACCAGAAATGCAAGAAGTAATAAAAGAAAAGACTCTAATGCTGTAATAGACCTAATGGGAGCACAGATATGGCAGAAGATTACAGCACTGAATTCCCAGATATGGAAATTGATGTGTCAGAATGGAAATTTTCCTCAAAGTTTGAAATTAGGTTACCGTTCTTGATATTGTTTAATGCTAATAGATACTAGAATCCTGGTATGGTTCTCCTTAAGAAATAAAATATAATAATATTTTTGCATGTGTATTGCAGTGGTTTTCATCTGAGGATCTCTGAGCATTTATGCCTGATTTTCAAAAGCTTATCCAAGTGCAAGCGACGTCTTTGCATGCTTCAAATTGATCTCAGCCCATGTATTCCGAGGCAAATTCTTAGTTGCACCCATTTTCCCTGGGTGCTGAGCTCTCCAAGGGGAAAAGTTTGGAGCTTTGTTAATAGGCTCTTCCCTCTTAAAGTGTTCCAGCTGTCATATTGGGAATACTATACAAACAAGGCCAACCCAATTCACAACCTATAAATAGTTTGTTTTAATAAATATTTCAAAAGTTGGCATTATGCTCTCAAACTCACAATGGGAACGTAATAATTTGTTAACTAAGGATTGATATGTAAACAAAAATGAATCCCACTGGAAATATTTTGTAGGCATCATAATTACAGCAAGAACCTTAATGGCAAAAAAAAAAAGGGGGGGGGAATCTTCTTTTTTTCACTTTGAGCTCATTTAATATAAACAAGAAAGGGGGGGAAAAGCCCGTAGGTGTTTCATTTTCTGTAGCAAGCATTCAAATCTACAATAAATACCACAGAGGAACTTTCATCTCAGGCATTTTCCAGCTCCCAAAATGTAAAATATCACTTGTTTTTTTTTATAGCATTTCTAAATCTCTAATCACTACATTTTCCCCACTTGTGTGTTTAATCACTGCTCATCAACACTCTTCCTTATAATCTTGCTAAATATGTCTGTTTGCAATTGACCCTTCTGTTCTGTACTGTTCAGTTTCTCATGCATATCTACCTATGCAGAGTATTAATACCCTATTCAGGTAATACAGAGAACACTGTGATACATCAGCATAATTAAATAATGTCATCAGGCTCTGAAGTATACTCCCTACTGTGGCGCACTGCATGAGAAACCTCCCATTACAACACCTCGGGGTCTCTCACACAAAACTGACTTAACTGTAATGTACTCCATTAGCAGAGCTGAAGTTTAATAGAGAAATCATTGTTTTATTATACGGGGTAATGTTGCATAATGCTTCCAACCGCTGGATCTTGTTATGCCTTTTTCTGGTAAGGAACTCTCTACTTCAGAAATCTTGTCCCCATGTAGGTACTAATAGGTCATGATCAAGTCACCTCTTAACATTCTCTTGGATAAACTAAAGAGATCAGACTTCTTTAGTCTCTCACTATAAGGCATGTTTTAGGCATAATTCTTGTAGCTGGTTTCTAAACCCTTTACAATCTTTCAACATCCTTTTTGAAATCTTGACACCAGAAGTGAACACTGTGTTCCAGTAGTGATCTCCCTGAAGTTAAATTTAACCCCCCTCTGCTAGAACAGTCTGAGAAAATCTGAGCAGGGCTGCTGCCTTCTCTGCCTCCCATCTTAGCCCCTCCCGCTCTTATATTCCTGCTTTCTCTTTTTCACTGGTACTATTTACTGTCACTTTCGCTCTGCTCTGTTTTTTCAACTCCCTCCATTTCTGGCATCTTCTTTACTATCTATCTTTTTATACTATGCTCAAGACTATAGTATTGGAGCACAAAACTACTTAAAAAACTGTCTAGGCTTGGCTCGATCTGTTTGTGTTTATGTTGGTTGCCTGGTAGCAACTGCTATAATCAAAGTTGCAAAACTGTTTCTGTGAAAGCCCCTTGTTTTCAAACAGTCATAATTTTAAAAATAAAATCACCAATTGGGTTGAAGTTTTCCATATTTCAGCCCTGTCCAAAGGTAATTTTTATGTAGTTAGTTATTTAATTTATAAAGTACAAGCATCCTTTTTAAAGTTCTTCAGGGGTGAATAAAGAAAAAAAAAACACTTTTGCCCAATATAACTTCTTAAAATCTTAACATGCATCCTTAATGTTGCATTAACATGGCTGCAAAAAAAATCCCAAATAAACTTTATTTATTGTACAGCATCCTGTTGGAAGGTGGTGGGTTGACTGAATGGTGCTTCAAGTATCTATGAAAATGGCAACAGAAGCATTTCATGTTTATTGTCTCTCGGGTTTCAGAGTGGTAGCCGTGTTAGTCTGTATCAGCAAAAACAACGAGGAGTCCTTGTGGCACCTTAAGAGACTAACAAATGTATTTGGGCATAAGCTTTCATGGGCTAGAACCCACTACATCAGATGCATGAAGTGAAAAATACAGGAGCAGGTATAAATACATGAAAGGATGGGGGTTGCTTTACCAAGTGTGAGGTCAATGTAACAAGATAAATCGATTAACAGCAGGCTACCAAGGGATGAAAAATAACTTTTGAAGTGGTAAGAGAGTGGCCCATTACAGACAGTTGACAAGAAGGCCTAATCTAATGTACGTTGGCCAAACCGGACAGTCTCTACACAAAAGAACAAATGGACACAAATCTCACATCAAGAATCATAACATTCAAAAACCAGTAGGAGAACACTTCGACCTCTCTGGTCACTCAATAACAGACCTAAAAGTGGCAATTCTTCAACAAAA
Organism: Malaclemys terrapin pileata; assembly: GCF_027887155.1. NCBI lineage: Eukaryota > Metazoa > Chordata > Testudines > Emydidae > Malaclemys > Malaclemys terrapin. The sequence continues at coordinate 19,853,653 of NC_071515.1, read as the reverse complement.
AAACTTCAAAAACAGACTCCAACGTGAAGCTGGAGAACTGGAATTAATTTGCAAACTGGATACCATCAGATTAGGCCTGAATAAAGACTGGGAGTGGTTGGATCATTACAAAACCTAAACTTAATTTCCCCAATACTAATTTCTCCCTACTGTTACTCACACTTTCTTGTCAACTGTCCCATGAAAGCTTATGCCCAAATAAATGTGATAGTGTCTAAGATGCCACAAGAACTCCTCGTTGTTTTTATTATTTCTCAGTGATTTACACCCTACGGTGATCAGTTTTGAAGCCACAAAGATGTTGTTTCCAGCTGCCAGCCCTGCAGACTCTGCCTAGGAGCTGACAGTCCAGCTGAGTTCTTTCCATTTCACTTATTATCACTGGGGCTGGGAGGTGGGGAAGAGGGAATGCACGCAAGAATGTAGCCACATCATCATCAAATTCTGCCTTCAGGGACACCTGTGCAATCTTAGAGCCATGAATGAGATTTGCACAGATGCACCTGATTTGACTTAGCACACACTTCTGTTGATGATAAATAAGAAGGAACAGAATCCAGCTCACTTCATCTTAGCTATGTTGGAGCTGCAAGGCTAACAGGAATAGATGGCAGCAAAAATGCATTTTGCTACAATTTCAGAAGCACTCCCACCACAAGAGAAGTTTGTAGAAAGTGTGGAGGTGCTGGGAAGAGAAGTGCAAAAAGTAGGTCAGCTTCTAATGAAAACCAACCTTGTAATCTCCTGTTGACCCTACTTTGCTTTTATTTAGGGTTAGAATAAAATAGATCTAAACACATCCACACATATTGTACAAAAACTTTAAACACCTCATGAAGGCCTGGTCCGCCTGCAGAGGACCGAGTGAACTGCACTCCCACTGATATCAGTAGGCATTGATGGTGCTCAGAACCTTGTAGAAAGCATTCCATGCCATGCAGGAATGCGCCCTTAAGTGACCATAAAATTAACTTCAGTTCAGTCTACAAATTATAGCTTCTGCACTCCATAGCACCACAATAATTTGTGTGGAAACAGATGAAAAACTAATTATTAACCTTACAATGGAAAATCCACACTATGTAAATCACGGGGAAAGAGAGAGATTTCATGGGTTAGTTATCATGAAAATGGCAAATTTCACACTTTGTCAAATTAACTGAAAAGCATCTAAAAACACCAATAAAATTACTTCATAATATTTTAAAAAATAGTTATTCAATGCTCAAAGTTATTGAATAATGAATCCAAATATAAACAAAATTAGCACGACAGAATCAAATTCTGTATTTTAAAATAAGGAACGTGACGTGAAACAACCAGCAAAACAAGTAAAAAAATGTTTTTTTCTCATGTAATCAGCGGGTGCTTTTTACTCGGGAATGCTGATGAAGAGAGAAAGGAGCATTCTAAAATCCATTTAATGCAGGTTCTGGACAGGGTGGCAATCTGTTCTCGCTGCCAACGTGAAAGCTTCCTTTTTGTGATTCGAGCAGAGGACTGAAAATGTGAACTTCTGGGTCCTGTACGTGGCTTTATTTCTGACTCGCTGTATGACTGTGGACAAACCACTTTGGACCACGTTTCCAAGAGTCTACAACAATTTGGGGTGCTTCTGTTTAGGTTAGATACCTGGAGGCTGGTTTTCAGGGGTGTTGAGCACCGAAACTTCATTTAGAGTTGCTGGGGCTCAGCATGTCTGAAAATCAGGGCCCTTAACATCTGACACTGAGCATCCAGAAATTGAGACACTTGATATTGGTGGATAACTTCTAAAAATGTTGGCTATAATCTCTGGGTGCCTTAATTTACTGATTTCTAAAATGGGAATAATACTGAGATACCACCTAGGGCTCTTGTAAGCCTAAACGTGTTAATTGCTGCAGTATGTTTTAGCATCCTGGGATAAGAGACTCTGAACTACAATTGCAAAATATTATTGTATATTGTATATTCACCATAGGATTTACTTACAAACTAAAGATTACAACCATGTGTACTTTTTGCTCTTAATAGACTGCACCAGGTACTCTTGGGACTGCTTACCATTTCTGTTTATACAGATATAGTCTTGACTTATTTTATGCAAATCCCTTTAGTTTTTCTTTCAGAGACGCATGACCTATACTCTTTTCCCCAATTCTAGATTCCACCTTCTCAGCCTGACATCAGATGTTACATCCACCTTTGCCTTGACCCTAATATTCAATAAAATAGCCAGTGGTTTTTTGGGACGATGATGGGGGAAGGGGTGTTTTTTGTTTTGTTTTTCCCAGTTGTCCCTCCTCTCAATATTGTGTAAAGGAGCCTTACATTGTCTAGTGTTCTAAGGTTATAGGTTTTAGAAGCTAAGAGAACTGATGCTAAATTGCTCTAGGAGAGACTGACAGTGAGTCAGCAATGTCTCAACGGTTTTGAGAAGAAACGGTTTTGGAAGAGTCTATGATATCCCTGTTCAACTCCTAGTGTAGTCAATGACTTCACTTGGAAAGGGTTCGGACCCCTAGTGAAGGCAAAAAGAATTGGCCATTGGAGCAGATTGAGAAGTGAGGGAAGCTGTTGTCAGAAACTCTTTGGTGTGTTCAGCGCACACGGAAGAAAGCAAGAACATGTGGGATGGGTTTTAACCAGCCCACAACTTTATTGGTCAATTTACACCCAAAGTTCCCATCAGGGGACAGCCCAGTGCAGTCACTTACACTGATACTCTGCCAATTTTGGGGTTGCTTCCCACCACAGGGGGAACCAATTATCCCAGCACCTCCGCCTGCCCTTTCAGGGATTGAGATGAGAAGGGACCAGCGTAAAGAGCATTGGTGGGATGATCTGGCCAGAGTAGCATCCTGACCCATGGTTTGCATTTGCTCCTGGGGGTTAGACGTGTTTCACCCGTCTCATAAGGAGATGCCCTCTGCATGCCCACTATTGTTATCTTTTTGGATCTGGTGCCTAAATCAGTGAGTTCATGCACTGGACATCCGCCACAAGGAGGTGCCAGCATCAGCTGCCTCGAACCCACCCCTGCTGGACTACCGAGGAGTTTGACCAACTGTGACGGGGAATACAAACCCCACACTGTGCAACAAAGGATTAAGGAGCTGCTCTGGGTTCATCCAGCCCTTCCCTGCGACACCTGCAAGAGATGCACCAACTGGAGGAGGAGTTAAAAGGGAGCAGAACAGCTCACTTGTAGCCAGGACCAGGATCTTGGAAAGGCAGGATCTCTCCCATCAACAACTGCCTGAAGGTCAATCTCTGATGGAAGGGAGGACCTGCATCTGATAGACCCTGAGTGGGAGGCATTTCCCCCACTCACATACTAACCCAGTTTATTTGTGCTGCTTCCTTGTGTTTTGTTTATGGACAACAAGGGCTGGAGGGCCAAGGCACAAGAGGAGGCAGCTGCCGCCCCAGGAAGGAGAGAGCTGCTATGCCAGGCCTGGCTGTAAAGATGAGCTGCCCCCCTTCCCGTTACAGACTGGGAACTGTGGACAATAGCGGAGTGATAGGAAGTGGCCCAGGGATGGCAGCTTTAAGGCACTCCTGAGCCTCAGACCCTTTTGTCGCCCTCACAGGACCCTGGCTGGAACCCAGAGGAGTGGGAAGGCCTGGGTTCCCCTACCAAACCCCCTCTCTGCATGTTGAAGGGCCTAAACCCCTGACCACTAGGCAATGCTCCCCACAAGTGAAAACCATCACGCCAACCCGACACCAAGCTCATTCAGGAACAAATCAGCACCTATTTCAGAGAAGTGCAAGGCTATGCGGCCATGTTGGATAACCAAGTCACCTCCATTTCAATACTTGCTGGTTGGTCTTCCTCTCAGCCCTATCCACCTTTCGTGGGTGGACTGCAGTCCACCAAAGCCTGCAGGTTAGTATCTCCAACCATATTATCCCCATGCCAGGAAATGTGCCCACTAGCAGTCCAATCAGCCTTCCAAATCAGCTGGAGTCCAGAACACGTTCCAAGGTCGTTCCCCCATAGCAGCGGCGTATTATCACCTAGGCCGACAAGGCCTAGGCCTAGGGCAGCAAATTTGCAGGGGTGGCATATTTATAATAGCAGCATTTTTGTAATCGCAGCATCAGTGATGCCGTGATTCTACCAATCATAGCGCATACGGAAACCACCAATGACGGCACGACGCCATTTAGTAAACATACTCGCAAGAATCCTAAACTGCACCAGACCCCCGCCTGAACGCGGGGTTTTGGATCCATGTGCGGTCCTGCGCTATAAGCGAAATCGCGCTATACAGACACGTGTTCAAGCGAGGGTCCACTGTACTTGTAATTTTATTTATAATAAAACTTGTAAATGTTCAATTATTTTAATGATATTTAGATTCATTTTAGTTCCAACAAATTTGTAAAAAAACTAAAACAAGTTCATATGGGGCCGGGGGCGGCAATTATTTCAGGGCCTAGGGGCGGCAAAATCATTAATCCGCCACTGCCCACTAGGTGTATAACAATGATGTTCCCCATTCCCCATACCTGCAGACAACTGGTGTGTTCTGTGACCCCCTTATTCATGTTGCCCTTGTGCTCCCCTGCAGGCCTGACCCTGAAGCCACTCAGAGCCCCACCCATCTCTCCCCCCAGAACTGCCCACCTGAGACTATGCAGCCCACTAGTGGAAGTGTGGGGTCGGCTTATGAACGGATCTACACCAAAATTTGATGATTTTAAACTCTATGGAACCATTGAATTGAATATCTAATACATTGTCATTTTGTTTACCTGGAGCATCTGCAGGCATGGAGCCCCTCAGCTCCCTGTAGCCATGGTTTGCCGTTCCCAGCCAATGGGAGCTGCGGGAAGTGGTGCGCCACTTCCCACAGCTCCCATTGGCTGGGAACGGCAAACTGCGGACAGGGGGAGCTGAGAGGCTCCGTGCCTGCAGACGCTCCAAGTAAACAAAACGTCTGACCTGCCAGCAGCTTACCCTGACGGGCTGGGAGCCAAAGTTTGCCGACCTTTGAAATGTAGGGTCGGCTTATGAAAGGGTCATACAGTTTTTGCTATTTTTACCTAACCATCTTGGGGGGTCGGCTTATAAATGAACAGGCTAATGAACGTGTATATACGGTAGCTATGCATTCTCCTCTCAGGCCTCAGTTCAGAAAAGAATATGAATATTCACATCCCTGAACGACATAAGTTTTTCCGACATAGGCTGTAGTGTAGACATAGCCTAAGAGGAGTTTGGAAAATCTTTTCCTGACATCCACATGTTCAAGCTTCGCAGGTATGAGTGCCGTTGCTGCAGTTGGCAGAGAAAACACTGATTAATGAACATGGAGAGATGCCAAAGTAGCAAGGATGTGATAAAATGACTGAGCAGACAAGGATAGCACAAAGGCTGGTTAGGTGTGACCAGAAAGCATATGTTAATGAGAAACAAGCCAAATTCTCCTCTCACTTACACCTGTGAAACCCCATTGAAGTAAAGAAAGGGAGAGCTTGAGTGACAACAATATCTGCAAAACTCTTGTAGCTTGTTAACTGTTGTCAGAAAGCTTCCAAAAGATTTCAGGGTGCGTGATGCGATACCCAGCATGAATAAATATCATCAGAGTAAAATCCTGATAGAAATACATGAAAATAAACCAAGGTGGTGAAGGGAGTAAAACTTTCTTAAAGTCTGATGTAATGTATTTTTTCACTGCAGGGAAGATGTGAAGCGTTTAGCTATTGTTAAAAAAGAACCTCCAACCCTGAGGGCTGCAATAGAAAAGACACTAAAAAAGAAAAAACTCTTGTACATTTTGATGTCTGTTGATGCAAGATGCTATTCATTCTGTTACCAAAGAGAAAAGATCTGAAAGCCTGTGCAATTACTAGCAACTCACTTGCAATAATGTGCGATTACTAACAATGCAATCACAAGGCAGTGCAATAACTAAGCAATTACACACTTATTAGTAACGCACTGCTATTGGCCACCTTTGAATGAATTAAGAGAAAAGGAGAATTAGATGTGGTGCCACAAGGTAAGAACAAAGTCAAATACCTTTTCTCACAGCCATCACAGAAATGGCAAAACAATCATTCAGCAACAAGAATCAGGGCCGGCTCTAGGCACCAACAAAGCAAACACGTGCTTGGGGCGGCACATTTTCAGGGACAGCATTCCGGCCTTTTTTTTTTTTTTGCTTCCAGCGGCAAAAGCCTAGAGCCGGCCCTGGCAGCAGCAGCACCTCATGAGCAGGGGCACCCTGGGGCCGCTGCAGTTTGCGCCGCGGGGGAGCAGCACCCGCACCTCGTGGCTGGGCCAGGCAGACTCCGAGCGGGGGACACTCGGGCTGGGGGCCGCCCTGCGGGGCACACTGAGCCACCTGCAGGTGCCGCAGGGCAGCCGCCCCCCAGCGCCGCAGCCGGGGCTGGGCGAAGCAGCAGGGCAGCCAGAAGCAGCAGCAGTGGAGCCATAGAGGGCGGGGCGCTGCCGTGCGGGGCCCACGTCCCGCTCTCTGGGGCTCTGCTCCCTCTGGGGCTGCCCTGCCCCAGCTCCTCAGCCCCCTGCCGGGGCGGTTCCCTGGCTCTGCCCTCCTGAGTCCCGGCCGGTCCTGGAGGCGGGAGCCCTGGCTTGAGGGACCCTGGGCTGAGGCACGTCCGGGAGCCTCGCTGCTTACCCCAACCCTGCCAGTGCCGGACTGGCTGGAGGCAAGGGGGGAGCGGGCAGAGTCAGCACTGGTGGGGGAGAGCCCAGGGCTGGGGCGACAAGGGGGGGGGGAACAGCCAAATTTTTTTTTTGCTTGGGGCGGCAAAAGACCTAGAGCTGGCCCTGACAAGAATTCATGTTTATGTGATCTAGACCAAATAATGGCCATAGTACGGATAATGGAAGTTTAACATTCTCTTTAATGGGATGAGGATTTTGCCTTCTAAGACTTAATTCGTCATTCAAAGCCCTGGATATCTCTGTTGGAAATGAGCTTTCCTGCATACTTGTTAAATTACGGTACTGTTTCAACTGTGTCCAGAAACAGCACTCAGAATACCAAATATCTCCATGCTATGATTTTATTTTTCACAGTGATACCAAGAGGGTTCCCACTTAGAGCGGTGGCCCTGTTGTGTTCTCTCTCGAAGACTGGTACATCATCAAGAAATTCAATCTGTACTGAAACAGTAATGCATGCCACTGCTGGTGACACTGGTGACATTTGAATTGGCAAGAGCAAATTCTACGAGTTCATTATACTAATATCCTTGTTATTGAATCTGAGCAAGATTTTCAATATGCAGTAATGACAGGTTCTGAAGTGGGGTGTGGAATATGAGTTTCATGTTGTTATGCGGAGGGTGGGGCAATCACACTACTTCACTGAAGCTGTTGGGTGTGACAGCCACCTTCCATTCATGCTGACTGAGGGGACAATTAAATGATCGAATGTTTAGTGTCCCCGAAACAATGGAAAACCACTGCCTGAGGACTAGACCTCATGCTAGCCTGAACAATGGAGGACTTGTAGTGTAACCCTGAGGAAGAAGCTCAGAGAGCGAGCTTTTTGGGTAGAGTGCTGGTTGGAAAGAGGCTTGACACTGTGAGTACAGAAACTTCCCTGTTTGGTTCCTACCATGTTCAGTGAAACAGAATATTGTGTACATTCTTTGTAAATAAACAGGATTGCATTGAAAAAAATACTTTTTTTCATCTTATCATCAGTTTCTCCTAACAACCCTAAAGACCCCAAAAATTGTCTAATCACTCTGGCAAAAAGGAGTAACAATATGGACATAAAAAGGACAAAAATGCATAGCTCATGAGAAGTCATAGATTTCACCAATACAAACTGGCTGAGAAAAAGTATTTCTGTTGGCCAGGTTCCATACTATATGAATTCGTGGATTATTCCAGAAAAATGTTCAGTGTTCGTGCGAATGACTATCTCTTCAAAGGAAAAGGGAGGAGGGATAGCTCAGTGGTTTGAGCATTGGCCTGCTAAACCCAGGGTTGTGAGTTCAATCCTTGAGGGGGCCACTTGGGAATCTGGGGCAAAATCAGTACTTGGTCCTGCTAGTGAAGGCAGGGGGTTGGACTCAATGACCTTTCAAGGTCCCTTCCAGTTCTAGGAGATGGGATATCTCCATTATTTTATTTTTTTTTATTTTATTTAAACTGTGCATCAGTTACTATAAAAGTCAGACTGATGCACCATTGGCTATCAAGGTACAGCGTACTGTACAGGTGTCAAAACTGGATTCTGATGGCAGTATATGGAAAAGAAAGAAGCTTTTGAAATGGTGTTAGGAAATACTGAGAATGTCATGGAAACAGAACAATATGTACTGTATACACTATGTCAGTGGTTTTCAACCTGTGGTTCACGGACCCCTTGGGGTCCACAGACTATGTCTAAGATTTCCAAAGGGGTCGGCACCTCCATTTGAAATTTTGTAGGGGCCCGCAAATGAAAAAAGGTTGAAAATCATTGCACTATGCCATATACACTATCAGCGGCGGATTATGATTTTGTGAGGCCTTGGACCAGAGCAAGTGGGGGTCCCTCTCCACCCCTTCCACCTGCAGTCCCCCCTTTCCAGCTTGCTCCCCCCCAGTGCTCTTGCCAGGGAGTGAGGTCTGGGCACAGGGGGTTTGTCCTACTCTCCAGCAGGAGCACTGGGTGGGCGGAGAGGGGTAAGCCCCCGCGCCCTGACCCCCCTTCCCAGCAGGAGCAGTCGGCGGGTGGGTAGAGCAGGTCAGGGTGCAGGGGCGCCCATTTTTCCAGGGCCCCCACTTGGCCCAGTGGCTAATCCGCCACTGCAAACTATTGTAATAATTTTTGTGCAAGGTATGCCTTATGAGGTATCTTTTGAAAACTCGTAACTTGCTGAATGGTAATATCATGGTAAAGTGCATATAGCAACATTATATGTAACATTACAAATATAAGCTGAAAGCATGACTGAAGTAGGAAGTAGGTTTCCCAAATAAGTCTGGGGAGTGATTAAACCAGTTTCCCAAAGACAAAGGGCAAGCTGACGCCCCAGCCAGGTATCAACAAAGCTAATAGGCCAGCACCTATCAAGTAGGGAGTCTTTGGCAAAGAAGTGGGGCAGGGACAAAGAGATCAGCATTTTAGCAAGAAACAGCATGGTCCTTCCTCCAACAGTCTGCATGTCTCCTTGTTCTCAGCTGTAAATGCTTTTTAAAGGACTAAAAAACTCTAAAAAGGAGGGGCAAACACCCCAAGACACCCTTCTCTCTCTCTTCCTGCCCATCTCAGTCTCTACACCTGAGAAGACAAAGAAAATACCCTTTGGATTCTGAGGAAGGGGTCCTGACCTGAAGAGTTTGGTCAGTAATGCTGCTGGAAGCATGTGGTGAGAAACTTTTCTTGAATCTAATATAGATTAAGTTAGGCACTGGAGAGCATTTTATCTTTATTTTTCTTGTAACCATTTCTGATTTTTATGCCTCATTATTTGTACTCACTTAAAATCTGTCTCTTTGTAGCTAACAAGCTTGTTTTATTTAATCCAGTGTGTTTAAGTTACAGTGCCTGGATAGCTCTATTTAAGGTAATAAACTGTAGTGTATATTATTCCCTTAAAGGAATAACTGACTTAATATATTTGTACTGTCCAGGAGAGGGCTGGGCAGTACAAGACATACATTTCTGGGGGGAAATCCAGGACTGGGAGTGTGTTGGGGTCTCCCTGCAGTATAATCCAGGCTGGTGAGAGCCAGCTGTGACTGGCAGGCTGCAGTTACACACAGACACATCTGGGAGCGACCTGCATGCTGGCAAGCTGTTTGTGAGAGGTCCATGTTGGGAGATACAACAATAGGCATTGCAAGGAACCCCAGGTTACATGGCAGGTCTAGATTGTTTGTCACAGGAGGCCTAGAAATTATAGCTGGAATATTTTGGATATGTACAAGAAATGGAGACCATGTGGGAAAAGGATAATGCTTGGGGGTGTACCTGGTAAAAGGATGAAGGAAAGACAGATTGTTTAGCTGGTCTGTTCCAGATGGCTTTGTTAATAGGCAGTGCTGCTCCTTAGAATGCTCTAAATCCCAATTCCATTTTTAGTGTATGTATGAATTCTGGAATGAGCTGAACTTGTGTGATGTTACAAAACTTCCCTTCCCGTGGGCTGCATTTAAACCCCCATTTAACTGTATTTTTTAAAGGTGTAGCTGATTGGGTTTGGTTTCTTAAATGGCTGGAGTTGGATTGGGCTGGATTGATCAGAGTAAGAGTTGTAGCAGATTCTGTCTTAAACTGCAAAGGACAGTGTAACATTTGTCTGAGATTCTAGGAGGAAAAAAAATGAAATTCAAGAAAACATTTTAAGGGAAGGCAAAAGAGCGCCGAGCTAGACAACCTTTGGGAATGGCTGAGCAACAGGGCAGAGCAAGTGAAATGAACAAATAATCAGGGGCCTCATGCTCTTTTCCATTGGGAGGCGTGGAGGTGAGCAAACCACTGTAAAAAAGAAGGGAGTGAAGGCAATGCAGCACGCTAACTCTTTTCCTTTCGGACCCCCCCTTAAGCCAACCCTTTATAGCCAGGATTCTGTGGGTCAGGGGTTGGGAATAGTCGCTCTATGCCACGTTGCTCCTTTTAGACACTGATGGTATTCCCACCAGAAACAGCAGGAGCAACTTTCATTTCTACTGTGCACTTTCCACTCCCTGCAGAGACTGAAGTAGTTTACATTCAGGAGATGCTGATAGATGAGGGGTGGAGCTGTGTCTTCAGTACTAGAACCTCCTCTCTCTTTAGTCCCTCCACTAACATTAGTTTTGGAGCCTATGTTCCTTCCACACTCTGTACAAATCCTTCCCCCTTGAGGAATGCAGCTGGAAGAAACTCTTGTTTTATCATCTCTAGATTTTATCATCAGATGGTATCATAGAGCCATGAGAAAAAGGGACAAAGGAAAATAAACAATTATTTACAAAGAAATAAGATTAGATAAAAACAGCCTATTCAAAAACCGCTATTTGGCAACTCTCACTTTAAAAATAAATATTATTCATTAAAACAAGTACATGGATATACACTGGCCAAGTCACAGCAAATATAAGTGTGGATGGTACCAGCCAAAAATATGTCTGTAAACTGAACAATTAATGAAACATGTAAAGTATAAAATAACAAAGAAAAACAGTGGTAGAAAACTGTAAGTAGGTAAATATAATCTGGAAATGACATGTAGCTAGTAGGCACAATACAGGGGTGGCCTCCTAAAAACTAGCACTTTCCTGTATTTAAAAGGCCAGAGTGTGCTTTTAGGCACAGCTTTGAGCAAGGGGGCGAGAGGAATGCATAAATCGCACCACCACAGCAATAGCCCCAGGTTGTAAAGAACAGAGGGTGGGTGTGACATCACAGCTGCTCACATCAGTGAAGAAATATACCATTCTATTCTGCACAAGCTGCAAGCTCTGCTGAAGAGCTCTGCTGAGAGCCCTGCTGAGGGAGAATTACATTTGTCCAGCCTCATGGTCATGAAGGCATATTACTGTTGCAAAGCTCTCGTGTGACATAGAGGCATCCCTGTGGAAATTTTGCAGCTGAAACCCTTCTCCTCCTCCATGCATGGACTTTTTAACACTACATTCAACGGATTGCTTTCAATATCAAGCACGGAGATGAGAGACACACCAAGATAGATCTTAACCTGACTCCCTACCTCTTCATTAATCTCCTCACTAAATGGGAATGGGAAAGAGCAGCACCGGCAATCCCTATTCTGCAACAAGGTTTCTGGGCTGAGAATAGGATACTTCCAACATAACCTGCTGACATTTTTGGCCAAACATTCCAACAGGGCAAAGATCGAATTTGTGCTGTTGGCAGTACAGCATATATACTGGTGTATATCTTCAGTTTACTATACACCTTACTTGGAAATAATCCCTCCTGCTGGCCTCTGTTACACTATGGCCTTGGCTACACTTGGCAATTCACAGCGCTGCCGCGGCACTGCTGTGAAGCGTGAGTGTAGTCACGCTGCCAGTGCTGCGAGAGCTCTCTCGCAGCGCTGTAAGTACTCCACCTCTCTGAGGGGAATAGCATGCAGCGCAGCGAGCGTGCAGTGCTGCAGGCGCTGATTACACTGGCGCTTTACAGAGCTGCACTCGCTGCGCTCGGGGGGGGGGCGTTTTCACACCCCTGAGTGCAGCAAGTTGCAGCACTGTACAGCACCAGTGTAGCCAAGGCCTGAACTACATGGAGATGAGAGAGATCCCTGAGGGACAGCTGGTATGAAATCCTTTGGGATGACACATAGTTGCCATTAATACAAAATGTTGGAAATTTGTATTTTATTCCTTATTGTTTGAATGTTTGTGTTGAATAAGATTAAAACACTGACAAAAATAGACAAAAAAGGGGCAAATTTTAATCTATAATCAGGGCTGAATTAAGACATAGGCCTGTGCCTAAGGGCCCAGGTTCTGAGGTCGTGATTATAATAGAATCTCAGTGTTTATTTAAGAAACAAAAACAAAACAACCCCCTCCCCAATGGCTGGGGGAGAAAAATTTTCAAATGTGACTCAGGGACTCGGCTATAGCTGATGCAGTGATATCTGCCTGAGTCTGCAGAGAGCCTGAAATAACAGCTCTGAGAAGTTTGAATTGCCTCATGCACCTCACTGAGGTGTTAACTCAAATACCCACTGCTTTGGGAGGCCCTGCCAACTCTACTCCAGCAAGTGTGGCAGGAGAAAAGCGATGTGAGCTCAGCCCACTCACCCAAGCAGCCAAACCTTGCATGCTGGCCAAAGTACTGGGGACCACCTGGCTGCCACCCTGAGGGAAAGGGGTGCTGCTCCTGATAGGTGAGGGAAGGGGCAAAAGAAGGGAACTCTGTTCCTTTGCTTTTGTCTCACTGAAGTGGGACAGGGGCTGCCTTCAACTACCATCCAAGAGGGGGAGGAAGGGCCATGGAGGAGCTCTGTGTTACATAGAGCCTGGAGGTCCTATATTACCTTAGTCTGGCTCAGACTATTCTCCCTTGGTATTGCCATTCATATAGTACTGTTTATTTCAATCACAGACATTTTTCAGGTTCTTGAACTGTTAGATATAAAAGGCCAGATTCTCTACTGTCCTAATTCCATTGACATCAGTAGAATTAGATCAGCAGAGAATTTGGTCACAACTGTTATAAGGATTGTATCACAACTATTAACTTGCTTTTTGCCAGTACATAGCAAATTATTATTTTAAAGGGACACCGTCCACTTTAAATTTGACCCAAGTTTAAATTTTGTAAAACATTAGCCTTATACAATGCAGCAACAACAGAATGTTTCCCCAATTATTTTTGAATTCCCCTGAAACACTTTTGCAAAAACAAAAAACACTGCAGAAGAATGTTTATTTGTTAAAATGCAAACATTGCGGCACTGGGAACCTGCAAGTGAAACTGACTTCATTGACTTTTATTGTCCAAGCTAAGAGAAACCATTCCAGTCTAATGATTTCCGCGTTGTCTACACTGGCAAGCTCTGCGCAGTAAAGCAGCTTTTTGCAGTGTAACTCCCAAGTTGTACACACTGCCAAGCCACTTAGTGCACAGAAACTGCGCAGTTGCAGTGCAGTAAAAAAACCACCCTGGTGAAAGGTGCACAGCTTTCTGTGCCGAGGCTACAGCACTGTGGTGGCAGTGTAGACACCCTGGTTGATTACAGCACTGCAATTGACCTCCAGGAGCTGTCCCACAATGCCTGTTCTCGCCTCTCTGGTCATCAGTTTGAACTCTACTGCCCTGCCCACAGGTGACCAACCGTGAGCCCCACTCCTTAAATTCCTTGGGAATTCTGAAAGTCCCCTTCCTGTTTGCTCGGTGACGTGTGCAGTGGTTGCAGCACATCTTTCCAGGTGACCATGCTTGCTCCACGCAGCAGGCGATCCCCCGCTTGGAGCAATGCCAAGCTGCTGGACCTCATCGGTATTTGGGGAGTGGAGGCTGTCCAGTCCCAGCTGCGCTCCAGCCGTAGGAATTGATACCTACGGACAGATTTCACGATGCATGACAGAAAGGTGCAATGACCAGGACACACTGCAGTGCAGGGTCAAAGTGAAGGAGCTGCGGAACGCCTACCACAAGGTGCGGGAGGCAAACCGCCGTTCCAGTGCTGCGCCCATGAGCTGCCGGTTCTACAAAGAGCTGGACGCAATACTCGGTGGTGACCCCACCTCCACTGCGAAGGCCACTGTGATACTTTGGTGGCTCATGTGCCAGTCGAGAGTGGACCGAGCCAGGAGGAGGAAATCTTGGATGAGGATGTGAAGGGGGACCCAGAGGCAGAGGACCCGGAGGTCAGAGTTGTATGCAGCCAGGAGCACTTCTCTACCCCGGGGGAGGCTAGCCAGCCACTGCAGTCGGAGCTTGGTGAAGCACAAACAGGAGAGGAGGCCCCTGGTAAGTTGCTTTGATTTTGGGAATCACTTTGGCAAGTTGTTGGGGGCAGGAGAGTTGCAGAAAGCAGGCTTGTGTCTGTATGGTGCGCGTACCACCACATGCCTTGTCTGAGCGGTGGAACAGGGTGTTGATTGAATCCCGCACTTCACAGGAATCTGCCTCAAAGATCTACATGCAACTCTCATGGAGATACTGGGCAATCTGCTGCTGTAGGTTCTTTGATAGAGCTGCTTTGTTTCTTGCCCCACTAAGTGGCCCCGCGCCACTCTGCTGTCACTCGGGGAACCATTGCTGCACACAGGCGAGATGCATAAGGGCCAGGGTGGAAGCCGCAGTCTTGGAGAAGATTCTCCCTTGATTCCCTGCTCACCCTCAGCAGCGAGATATCTTCCATAATGAACACAACTTGTGGAAAATATGGGGACAGGAATGATTATAAGGCCCCTCCTCAATGCTGGCTGTCCCCAAGAGCCACATGCCGAGTGTACACTAAGGTCCTGGAACACTGATTTCCCCTGCCCCTGCGATTACTCACCATTTTCGGGATCTTATGGCTCATGTGTGCTTGCCTGGGGTCAGCCAGTTAGTGACAGGTATGTGAATAGTGGCTGTTTTAAGTCAGTGGTCTGTGTGTTGCAAACAACACTGCTTCTGTAAAATGTTGCATTTTGGCTTCACAGATATGATCTTGGGAGCCCAGCTTCCCTCTTTGTTATCGCTGGCTGAACGGCTGAGCAGAATGAGAAAGCGGCCACGAAGAATGAAAGAGGACTTTCTGCGTGATGTCACGATGCACTCCCCGGCCAAAAAACAAGAATTGAAGGAGTGGCAGGACAGCGAGAAGAGGAACTGAAAAAAGAACACGGCACGCCAGAACAAAGCCACAGCGGACAGTGTGAACACACAACAGCGGTTTCCCTGCAGCACTCTCTGAGTGGTGTTGTAACTGCTGGCGATGTAACTCTGCCAGTGTAGACATACCCTAAATTAAAACTTCATCTAGTTTAGCTTTTTAAAAAACCTAAACAAACGGCAAAAGGTTAACAGTGACTCCCTGGGCCATCATTACCACCCAGGCCCCTTCTACAGATTTTTAAGCTCTGGGTGTCAAACGTGTATCTGATCCATAGGTGCTGGATGGTTTGGAATCCTTAGGTGCAGCTTGGATGAATAACTTTTTCCAGATAATCAATTTCCCCAATGAGAGGACTTTGATCATTCCTATAACAATTATCATTCCGGTAAATATTGGGCCTGATTGTTCATGCTCACACATTTACAAAGCTTGCAACATCAGTACTACTATTTTTTCAGTGGTGGTTTTAAATGATTTGTCTTTGTTTTCAAGTTCTAAAATGCCACTGTCTTGTGGCAGACACTTCCAGATTTCATAAAGAGAGTTTTGCAAAACCCCGGTAGTTTCAGTTCACAAGGAATTTGTGTGATTCTTTTGTTTGTTATATGCAGTGTTGTAGTCGTGTTGGTCCCAGGATATTAGGAATATATTTTATTGGACCAACTTCTGTTGGTGAAAAGAGACAAAAGTTGGTCCAATAAAAGATATTACCTCACCCACTTTGTCTGTCTTTTCTTTGTGTCTGTTGCCTGAGTTCATGCGGCTTTACCACCATCACCTCATACCAAAGTTTCACTTTGAGTTTCTTTGAATCTCAAAATCAAATAGTTTTGGCCTGGTTTCATTGTGATTTCCACCTGATACTGTAATTTGGTTCAGGATAGATTAAACAAATTTTGAGCAATCTGAGAACATGGATTGCATTTTGAGACTGTAATTTGAGTTGATAAGGGGTTTAATTTTGCATAGCTGTGCTTATAGTCCCTGTGTGTTGTATTGTGTGTGTTTAATGTGTATGATGCATATTTTGGTGCTGTGGTATGTACAATGTTTTATGTATTGTGGTGTTTCCTGGTATCTGTGTTATGGTTTGCTAAGCTATGTGGTGTGTTATGGTGTGCTGTAAGTAGTATGATGTTTCTGGTGTATGCTGTGGAGTTAGACTGGCAGACTTCATTTTTGCAAAAAATAATGTCAGTGGAAAATATCTGTTTATTTTTAAGCATTTATTATTTTACATTTTCACAGATATGCAACATAATGGGTTTTAAAAACAACAAGGAGTCTGGTGGCACCTTAAAGACTAACAGATTTATTTGGGCATAAGCTTTCGTGAGTAAAAACCTCACTTCTTCGGATGCATAGAGTGAAAGTTACAGATGCAGGCATTATATACTTACACATGGAGAGCAGGGAGTTACTTCACAAGTGGAGAACCAGTGTTGACAGAGCCAATTCAATCAGGGTGGATGTAGTCCACTCCCAATAATAGATGAGGAGGTGTCAATTCCAGGAGAGGAAAAGCTGCTTCTGTAGTGAGCCAGCCACTCCCAGTCCCTATTCAAGCCCAGATTAATGGTGTTGAATTTGCAAATGAATTTTAGTTCTGCTGTTTCTCTTTGAAGTCTGTTTCTGAAGTTTTTTTGTTCAATGATAGTGACTTTTAAATCTGTAATAGAATGACCAGGGAGATTGAAGTGTTCACTTACTGGCTTATGTATGTTACCATTCCTGATGTCCGATTTGTGTCCATTTATTCTTTTGCGGAGGGACTGTCCGGTTTGGCCAATGTACATGGCAGAGGGGCATTGCTGGCACATGATGGCATATATGACATTAGTGGATGTGCAGGTGAATGAGCCCCTGATGGTGTGGCTGATGTGGTTGGGTCCTGTGATGCTGTTTCCAGAGTAGATATGGGGACAGAGTAGGCAACGAGGTTTGCTACAGGGATAGGTTCCTGGGTTGATGTTTCTGTGGTGTGGTGTGTAGTTGCTGGTGAGTATTTGCTTCAGGTTGGGGGGTTGTCTGTAAGCGAGGACTGGCCTGCCTCCCAAGGTCTGTGAGAGTGACGGATCATTTTCTAGGATAGGTTGTAGATCGTGGATAATGCGCTGGAGAGGTTTTAGCTGGGGGCTGTATGTGATGGCCAGTGGTGTTCTGTTATTGTCCTTGTTGGGCCTGTCCTGCAATAGGTGATTTCTGGGTACCCGTCTTGCTCTGTCAATCTGTTTCCTCACTTCCCCAGGTGGGTATTGTAGTTTTACGAATGCTTGATAAAGATCTTGTAGGTGTTTGTCTCTGTCTGAGGGGTTGGAGCAAATTCGGTTGTATCTTAGGGCTTGGCTGTAGACAATGGATCGTGTGATGTGTCTTGGATGGAAGCTGGAGGCATGTAGGTACGTATAGCGGTCAGTAGGTTTCCGGTATAGGGTGGTGTTTATGTGACCATCAATTATTTGTATTGTAGTGTCCAGGAAGTGGATCTCTTGTGTGGACTGGTCCAGGCTGAGGTTGATGGTGGGGTGGAAATTGTTGAAGTCCAGGTGGAATTCTTCAAGGGCCTCCTTTCCGTGGGTCCATATGATGAAGATGTCATCAATATAGCGCAAGTAGAGGAGGGGCATTAGGGGACGAGAGCTGAGGAAGCGTTGTTCTAAGTCAGCCATAAAAATGTTGGCATACTGTGGGGCCATGCGAGTACCCATAGCAGTGCCACTGACTTGAAGGTATAAGTTGTCCCCAAATCTGAAGTGGTTGTGGGTGAGGACAAAGTCACAAAGCTCAGCCACCAGGCTACAATACCCACCTGGGGAAGTGAGGAAACAGATTGACAGAGCAAGACGGGTACCCAGAAATCACCTATTGCAGGACAGGCCCAACAAGGACAATAACAGAACACCACTGGCCATCACATACAGCCCCCAGCTAAAACCTCTCCAGCGCATTATCCATGATCTACAATCTATCCTAGAAAATGATCCCTCACTCTCACAGACCTTGGGAGGCAGGCCAGTCCTCGCTTACAGACAACCCCCCAACCTGAAGCAAATACTCACCAGCAACTACACACCACACCACAGAAACATCAACCCAGGAACCTATCCCTGTAGCAAACCTCGTTGCCTACTCTGTCCCCATATCTACTCTGGAAACAGCATCACAGGACCCAACCACATCAGCCACACCATCAGGGGCTCATTCACCTGCACATCCACTAATGTCATATATGCCATCATGTGCCAGCAATGCCCCTCTGCCATGTACATTGGCCAAACCGGACAGTCCCTCCGCAAAAGAATAAATGGACACAAATCGGACATCAGGAATGGTAACATACATAAGCCAGTAAGTGAACACTTCAATCTCCCTGGTCATTCTATTACAGATTTAAAAGTCACTATCATTGAACAAAAAAACTTCAGAAACAGACTTCAAAGAGAAACAGCAGAACTAAAATTCATTTGCAAATTCAACACCATTAATCTGGGCTTGAATAGGGACTGGGAGTGGCTGGCTCACTACAGAAGCAGCTTTTCCTCTCCTGGAATTGACACCTCCTCATCTATTATTGGGAGTGGACTACATCCACCCTGATTGAATTGGCCCTGTCAACACTGGTTCTCCACTTGCTAAGTAACTCCCTGCTCTCCATGTGTCAGTATATAATGCCTGCATCTGTAACTTTCACTCTATGCATCCGAAGAAGTGAGGTTTTTACTCACGAAAGCTTATGCCCAAATAAATCTGTTAGTCTTTAAGGTGCCACCAGACTCCTTGTTGTTTTTGTAGTTACAGACTAACACGGCTACCCCCTGATACTTGACATAATGGGTTTTAAATATTTTAATTTTTTTATAGAGCTAAATTTTCATAGTTATGGAAAATGATGGGGCGTGGATCATTATTTTATGACAGTAGACACTGAGATTCACAAAGTTAAATTTTATAACCATTAAAACAATAATGCCTGGTCTACACTACTGAGTCAGGTTGACATAACCTGCCTTAAGTCAACCTAACTCTGTCAGTTTCTACCCTGCAATGGTGCTCCCGCTGATGTAAGTCACCCACTATCTTGACTTAGGCTATGTCTACACTGGCAACTGAACGACAAAACTTTTGTCTTTCAGAGGTGTTAAAAAAACACCCCCCTGGAAAGACAAAAGTTTTGCCAATGACAAGTGCCAGTATGAACAGCTCTTTGTTGGTGTGAGGTGTAGCTGTGCAGGTTTGATGTGTAGCTGTGTGTGATCTGTTAGGTGGGGTGAAGCTGTGCGGGGTGTAACTGTGCAGAATGTGGGGTGTGGCTGTGTGGGGTGTGAGGTGTAGCTGTGTGTGATCTGTGCGGTAGGGAGTAGCTGTGCAGGGTTTAGCTCTGTGGCGTGTAGCTGTGTGTGATCTGTGCGGGGTGAGAAGTATAGCTGTGGGGTGTGAGGTGTAAGTGTATGTGATCTGTGCTACGGGGTGTAGCTGTGCGGGGTGTGAGGTGTAGCTGTGTGTGATCTGTGCTGCGGGGTGTAGCTGTGTCAGGTGTAGCTGTGCAGGGTGTGAGGTGTGCGGAGTGTGATCTGTGCTGCGGGGTGTAGCGGTGTGAGGTGTAGCTGTGTGAGGTGTGCGGAGTGTGATCTGTGTGGGGTGCGGGATGTAGCTGTGTGAGGTGTAGCTGTGTGAGGTGTACTGTGTGTGATCTGTGTGGGGTGCGGGATGTAGCTGTGTGAGGTGTAGCTGTGTGGGGAGGTGTACGGTGTGTGGGGTGTGAGGTGCGGGATGTAGCTGTGTGAGGTGTAGCTGTGTGGGGAGGTGTACGGTGTGTGACCCGCGCTGGGGGCTCGGTTGCCGTGGTGCCGCAGGCCCTATAGCCAGTGGCTCAGGGCGCTGCGGCCCCTTTAAGAGCCGGAGCCAGGCGAGCAGGCCAGGCCCGGCTGTGAGCGGAGGAGCCGGCACAAAGTTTTCCCCTCACGGCTCCGGGAGCAGCGGCCCGGGCGGGCGGCACCGAGCGCGGGGGGAGCCAGGGCCCGGGGGAACCGGTGGCTGCAACTAGGAGCCGCGCGGAGCCGTCCCGGCATGAGGAAGAGCCGCGGCCGCTGCATCCCCGAGCTCGGCCCGGGCTTCCCTTGAGAGCCAAGCGGGCGCCCCGCCGCAGCCGCTTCCCCTGCCCCTTCGGAGAGAGCCGCCTGGCAGGGCCCTTCCCAGCCCCCGGGGAGAGACTCGGCGCCTGGGGCCTCCGTGACTCCCTCCCCCCGGTGCGAGTGGTGCCCTTGTCCTGAGCGCCCCAGTGAAGGTCGGGGGTGGGGTTAGTGGCCCTCTCCTAGCCCTGCCCCCCCCCGAGCCTGGGACAGACACCTGCTCCTGACAGCAGGGCTCAGCCCCCCCCGCCCGCGCCCAGGGGGCTGGGTTTGTCTGGAGGTGTGTTGTGACTTCCTGCCCCACGGTTTCAGGGAAGCAGCTCCCTCCTCTGCTCCTAGGCCTGCTCTTTGTCACCCTTGTTTTAATGACTGGTTGGGGTGATTGACTGAGATGAAAGTGACTGTTTCTTTTGGGAAGACGGGGATTGTGGTTCCCTGTAAGGATGGGCGGCTCCGTGTCAGAGACTTAACCCAGCAGGCTCTTCAGAGATACCTCAAAACTAAAGAAAAGGTAAGACAAAAACACCCCACATTACCACATCCACTTCACACCAAGATCACTTAAGAACACTGCACCTTTATACCAGTCTGCTTATAGAGGAGACTGTATGTACCTGCAATATATTATTAGTTAGCCCAAGTATACGGTGGATTTTTTCATTTAAAGGTGTGCATTTTGCAATTGGTGACTTTTCAGTTGAAATAGTAGATGGCTATGAGAGGAATGCTGAATCTGCGGGTTCAGAATGAGATGCAGCAGAGACACCGAAGACCAGAACTACTCAGCTTTGAAACAGAAGTTGGGTTTCAGTAGTTACTGTAATAAATAAGGACTAGAAGTCAGAGCTTGGTGGACTAGTGTTGTGAACAACACTGTCAAATAGTTGCGTGAACAGTTGATAATAGACCAGCTAAAAATGTGTTCCATTAGTCTAAATGTGTAAAGTTTCTTGTATTTTAGATTGTATGTTGTGCCACAGACGCTGTGCCACAGAGATAACTTATTTATCTACAATAAAGTCTACGTAGTATGGTAGGACTTAGGCTCAGACCTTATGATCCTAGGGATACTGCATGAATAGAGGTGCCACTCTTCAGATGAATGTTGATCAAGGCTTCTTTTACCTGGGTCTGGTTGAGATTAAAAATAGTAGGACTGGCCAGTGAATAATTTCAGTATGGTACTGATCAATAGTTTCTGTTCAAAGACCTGATTTTGCAACACTTGTTCAGATGAATAGTTTGTGACTTCATTGAGACTGCTCCAATGAGTAAGGGCTTGCAGGATTGGGTCTTCAGAGAGTGAGGGAGATGTGAGTGCAAAAGGGCAATCAAAAACCCATGAGACTTGATTCCTTCTCTGTTGCTGACTCATTCTGTGACTTCGGGCAAATCATCTGACTTCTCTGCCTTTGTTTTTCTCATGTGTAAAACTGGGATTATAATATTTACCATCCCTTCATAAGTGTTTTGAATATTAATATATGAAAACTTCTACTGAAGTGCTAAATTTATTATTGTACAAATCTGTATTAACTGTGGTAGTTACAGTGACTTCCATGTTTGCCTACACAAGCACCTGTAGTTCTTTGGCTATCATTGGCTATCTTTGGCATATTATACAGTATCTCCCTATGTGAGATACTGTATAAAACAGGACTACTGTATTTCTTTTCTATCCATACTGGTACACCGTGTGTATCTAGATAATCACTACTGTGTATTGAATCAGCTGAGGATTAAATATTGTCATAATAGTGTTATGGAAATTAGCAAATATTATTTAGGCTTTGGGCCATCAGGATGGCTCAAACTGTACAAATATGCATGAACTTTGCATTAATGCTGAGGATTTATAAGAAGCAAAAGGACTTTTGGCCTAGGTAAACTTCTTTTAAAAAAATATTGATTTCAGCTCTCTTATGGTGGTGAAGTTTTGGACTCAAGTGCTGAGCCATCTGAACAACTAATGAGGAAAGTTTCAAGGTGACCTGAAAAATTTGGCTTGTGCTCTCTCTGCGGTGTGTGAAGAAGGACCAAAAGAAACAAGCAGGAAAAAAACGTATTCTAGATGGGCAGATCCTGCCTAGTCTAGAATTCTTTCTTTGATGGCTGGAAAATTAATGAAATTATTAACAAGTGTCCAGAATGAAGGCTGAACAATTGAGTGGATTTTTTTTAGACAGACTGTCAAACTTTTTGTTTGTTTGTTTTTTGTTAATACCTACCTAGTTAATCAAGTGAGACAAGGTGGATGAGGTGATATCTTTTATTGGACCAACTTCTGTTGGTGAGAGAGACAAGCTTTCGAGCTTATACAGAACTCTGTATCTCTCTAGTATCCTGGGACCAACCTGGTTATAACAACAGTATATATGGTTAAATAATGTTTCAAGAAAAGATTATTTTTTTTTGTTAAAGATTCAACACCTCTGCCCCCTTAAGTTAAA
This sequence comes from Malaclemys terrapin pileata, assembly GCF_027887155.1. NCBI lineage: Eukaryota > Metazoa > Chordata > Testudines > Emydidae > Malaclemys > Malaclemys terrapin. The sequence goes on along the minus strand of NC_071515.1, from coordinate 19,830,819 downwards.
GTGTGAGAACTGACCCTATATACCTCTGAAACATTCAGTAGGTTCTTCGGCCAATCTTGGGGGAAAACAGATGTTGCATTCTTGATATTTCTAAGATAAAATGAAGCAAAATCCATTCTCACATTTCTCATCCCTTCTCAAACTTTTCAGGCTCTCTTTATACATCATAAGGAAACCAAAAAAGTTTATTTTAAAACTCTGGTCAGCTTTAATGTTGGTAATTTGAAACTACAATAAATGCACATAATAGGAAAAATCAAAAGAAAACAACGTAAGAGGCTCAAACAGTACTGACCAGATTTGGATTTAAATCTCTAATTCAGTGGCTGAGATTTTGGTGTGTTCCTTTTCTATTTCACCGTGAGTTGCACAGTTAAATTTCTATGCACTTCTTTGAATAGCTGGTTTCTGGCAAATCTTATTGGCTGTCTTAGACCTTAATGCAAAATATTAAGTAACTTCAGTTTATTTAGCTAAGTATCATTGGAGGTTGTACTATTAGAAGAATTCCAAAGAATTATTACTGTTGTATTTTGGGTTGTTTAATTATACACTATATAGAATTCACTAACCATTCTAGTGGGCCTGTGATTTTTTTTTCTTTTTTTTTTCATTGTCTAACATGGATGGATTAGGCCTGTTATCACTTTATTCCCAATTTTAAAAATATAATTAATACACTTACAGATGTTAATATTAGTAAAAATATGAATACAGACTTGGGACTCTGTAGCACTAGTCACTACCTGAAATCTGCTGTAAAGTATGGGCATATAATACGTGTGAATTTCTAAAAGGCTTGTTATTAAAGACATTTACTGACTTAAGTTTAAAAAATATGTATTTAGAATGTCTGGATCACTTTATTTGGATTGAAGTTAGAGTACAGAATAATAGTGATAACACTCTAAAACTGTTTCTCATATGATTATTGGAGTGTAAATAACTTAAAATGTATCAGGTTGGAAAATTGGGTTAAGAAAAGGGCCAGAAGTATGTAGCGATGGGATAGGGGAGGAGGAAAGTAGACACAGAAGGGGAATGTACCAAAGTTTGAGAATGAGAGGTTTGGGAAGGAAGAGAGTTGGAGAAGACCGATTTAGAGAAGACACTACTTTTTTTTTTTTTAATATTAAATAAAACAACTATAGCACCACATTTTACAATACTCATAATGTGTACGTAAGGTTTTAATTCTGTCTTGGGGATTCTACTGATATAAACAGACAACTTGAACTTTGCATTTATTTCTTATCTTGCCATATTCATTTGATGGAATTCCAGCCTTTGATAAAGCTGAGGGTGTGGGGGAAGTATTCTTTTTATGTATGTTGTACAAGTACTTTTACTATTATTTTTTATATTAGTCATATCATATTTGTGATAGGGACAAAAATGTACAGTAAATTAATAGCTATTCCACTTTAAAATGATTTTGCAAATAAATAACTGAAAGTCTTGGAGGCACTTTATGTGCTATTTTATTAACAAACTTGGACTGATCTCATGGCAAGATTTGACCATAAAGGCTCATTAACAATTACTGTTAATAAGTCAGAATTATTTTATTTATCAGCTGAAAAGTCATGCAATAAGACAATTTTTCATTGTTGTGCATGAAGGTCAACTATTGGGACAGAATTCCCAATAAATAGGTGCAATTTTGAATGGTCAAACCTCTTGCTCTACATCCCAATTGACTCAACAGAGATTAAAAAGAACTTTACTGGACACTTAAATTCCCCATAAAACATAGAGGTAAATTCTCCCCATGAAAATATCAGTTAAAAAAGGTTGTTATACTTAGGAATTTTATGTTCAGAAAGAAGAGAATTCCAGATATTTTTGAAAAACAACAAAGTGTGTGTGTGTGTGTGTGTGTGTGTGAGAGAGAGAGAGAGAGAGATGCGGAGAGAGAGAAATTTATAAGAATTCTAGTACTTGTTTTCTTGAGAATCAAGATGTATTGTTCTGAGAAGGCAATGTCTACTTTTGCTTCATCTCAGTCAATATTTACCTCTCAAGTAAACAAATCTTCAGTACAAGTCAATATCTACTTTTGTTGTTGTTTTTGTTTTGTAGTGTGTAAATTAAGGTTTCCTATGTCTAGTTATACCCAGTAGGACTAATAGGCAGGGCTTTGGAGTGGAGCCCGGAGCTGGAGTGCGGATCAGCTCTGGAGCAGTGTGAAGCTGCAGGTTTTTGCCTGGAGCTGGAGCGGAGCCGGAGCACAGCTCCAAAGCCCTGTAAATAGGTTCACATAATCTTTCTGAATGCCTCCATACCATCTCTTACTTAACTACTCTCTTTATTTAGATATTTCTACTATCTTAGGATATGTCTTCATTGCATAGCTAACTTGAGTTACCTCTCTTGAGTTAGTCAGGTTTCAGTGAGAGAGGCCACACTGCAAAATAACGCTTGAGTTGCTGTGTTTGCTTGTGTGCAGTGCTAAGACTTATAAGGGTAAATATCATGGGAAGTAAAAGTGAGTGAAATTCTTTTGGACTTTTTTTATTTTTTTCCATGCCAAAGTGTATATCTGCCTCTGAAACATTTTGCAAATTTGACACAAATTTGCAAAATAAGTTTTTTTTTTTTTTTTAAACTAAAACAGACAGAAAACAGCACCTTTAAAAAAAAAAAATCTAAACACTTTTAAAATACGTTTTTAATTCTGTTGCAAAGTGAATTTTTTTGCTTCAGGGTTTTCATGTTTTGGATAAAATTACTCTAACACTTAAAATGGTCAAAATCTAAATAATATGTTTAGTTTGACCCTAAATGATTATCTCTTCCCTTCCCCCCCACCTGAATTGCCAGCAAATGGAAAATCTGTTATTTGCCCAGCTCTAACAGTAAACCAAGTCACTTTCTGAATTCTTTCCCAGTGAATTGTGGGAGAATTTGTCTATCTTTTCAGGGTACGGAGGGAATTCTAGGAAGGTACCCAAGAATTCCAAATGCTTGAGTGCTATTAGCTTGTGTCTGAACTGCAGAGTGTTTGTGTTAGCAGCTGTTGCACTGTGCTCACTTGAGTTTTAGCCAGTTCCCGCTTTGGTGCCAGCCTACTTCAGTTAAAAACCCAGTGCACTTGAATTAGAGGTTTTTGCACATGGAAGGAAGGAACTGAAGTTCGGGGCAATGCTTGAATTATAACGAGTTAATTTTGCAGTGACGGCAATCCCTTAATTAAGGCTGGACATTGAAACTTTAACTATATATTGTTTTTGTCTTGTTAACTTTGTCAGACTTTCAGTGGTATTTTATTAACTTAAAAAATGAGCTTTTGTTCTCCTGGATGTTCAGTAGAAAGGAACAGCAGTGAGCCTGGAGAATGAAATATACAACATCCCTTCTTCTAGATAAAGTGACATTTACTTTATTTCCTTTTGAAACAAAATTTACAGCATTCCTGTAAACTTTCATAAAAGAACAAAGTATACAATAGGGAAGAGCCTTACATGTAGATATGATCATATTCTGTTTGAATGCACATCAGTCCTCCTAAGGTAGAAACATTTATGTTCTGTCATCAAAACAAAGATGGTCTGTGTCCATAATCCCCTTCTCAAATCTGGGATCTGTTTTTAACCATTAGATAGTTCACTTGGTGGGACCACTTCAGACGGTGACTAAATTGCTGTGCCAACTGAATGCTTGGCTTCCCCCATTTGAAAAGCCAACTAGACTACTAGAGTGTCAGTTATGGTTTTGTGATGTAGGTACCCACTGATTAGAAACTATACCGAAAACACTAATTTGTTCCACAGAGGTAGTGGTAAACTCCTTGACTACCAAACTGGATATTGGTGACATAGTGGTGAAGGCAATACAGTGGTCACACATCTCTGATTGGATAGGAAATAGTGTTTATTGACTTATTTGTGTATCGGCAGCACTGTGCTGAAAGGTATTTAGCGGGTTAATGTTATAGGCTGACTATCTCTGTCACCTTCAATTTTTTGCTAATAAAATATTTCTCTCTGTTGTAACTTCATAAACCTCTCTGTTCTCATGCCTGCCTCCTAACGTGACAATCTTAGCTTTTGGAACGGTCTCTAGCTGCTGCTAAGCAGCCAGCAGAAGGAGTACTAAATGTTCTTTTGCAGTTTCTTTAAAAACAGAAGCTTTTTTAAAAAAAAAAAAATATTTTGAACCAAAACTCAGTATCTGACTTGCAAAAACAGTCCAAGTTTCCACAGATATTGTGGAAGATGTCAAAATGTAGAAAATGAACAGTGTTTTGCCCACTCTTCTGTTTGTTCAAGGGTTGTGTTTTAATTTATGAGCAAAGTAGAAGGTGGGTAATATTAATAGAGGCAGAATATTAATACATTTGTACTGCTTGTTTCCTCTTCCAGAAGTAGGTTTTAGCTTTTGTGGGCTCTTCCATGACCAGGTAGATTGTGGCTTAAAATTGTGCATTCTTTTTATATTTTAATACCATTTGTATTTATCCACAATCTGCTTTCTACATCAGGAATAATTTACGTATTTCCAAGCTCTGCTTTTAAACACTCTTACTCAGATTTTTTTTTTTAAATTTCTCATCCCCATATCTATATTAACATTCTCTTGTCCTCTTATTAACTGCAGTTTGTTATCAAGTTTCTAATTTGTCTTTGGGGCTTTGATATATATTTTTGTATGTGAAAATCATAATTAAGCTTTCAAGTTTGCTCATTATGATAGCGCACTAATAAACTGGAGTCTAATTTGGTATATTCGATTTCCCACATTATTATGAGTGACTGCTTGAGAAGTCCTCTTCCAGATAAGTAAGGGGGGGGGGGGAACCAAATTACTCCACTAACCTCAGTATTAAACAGGAGTTCATACAGGAGTAACTTGACAATGGTATTGCTATTTCCAGTAATAGTGGGGAATATAACCTTCTATGGCCTCCTTTTTGAGTCTTTTTAACATACATGTACTATTGGCTAATTTGTGCCTCACTTCAACCTTTTGGAAGATATATCACGTTGACATTAGCTTTTTCTGTGACAATGGTTTTATTCTTCCATTTTTTTTGTTTGAGTGCTGGTAAAGATGAACCCATTGATAAGCACAATAGCTGGAACTTCTTCAATGCTTTGTATTTAAACTAGCATCATAGTTAAGATAGTAAATCTTTCTTGGCTGTTGAAAAACACTGGCTTTGGTATTTAAACAACACATTTAACATGTTTGTGTGGGAATTTCTTTAGATGATGGTTTCATGGGAACAAAGACGCTTTTTGATCTAGGGCTAACAGTATATTTTTTAATACAATTTTAAAATTGCTTCCATATCCTAGTGTATTCCTTTAATTTCCCATAATTAAATTAAATTATCTCTTTGATAAGAAGCTACCATAACTACCGGTATTCTTTCTAATTGCTTTTGGACATCATTCCAGTGCATAATTTTTTGGGGGGAGAGGTGGAGGCAGAGGAGACATTTTAGCCATTAATATCAAAGGTATTCTGTCCTCAATTTTTCATGAAGTCTTAATTTTGATTAGTCTGATAACTCTATTAGTTTGCAAAGTTATAGTTAAAACTTAAACATTTTTCTGTGCAACATAGTTTATGGAATAGCAATAATGGTTACTGATGCACTTCCATCATTCCCATTAATGCTGATATACTGTTAAGGCTTTTTTCCCATTCTTTTCCTGCCTATCATAGGTGTTTATAAATTGGCTAGCAAAACTGTCTTTGGGCTGAAAATCAAACTTGTCAAACAAGACATTGTCCTGTGGGGTTTTCTTTACTTTAACTTAAAAAATAAAATGTCATGCCACTTTTCAGGTTTGATCAGTAAAAAGAGAGAATAGGTTATTGGCTTCAGTTAATATTGAGTGCCTTGCTTAAAACACACAGGCATCAGGTAATCTATCAAATAAGTAGAAATGGATGAAATTGGTGAAAATGCAGTATGTCCATTCAGAATGACCCACGCTGGAAATACTGTAAATGTGTATGCTACATACATGATCATTCTGGGGTCTATAAATTTTAAATCTTTGATCTTGTTTATCAAGTTCAAAGTGTGAAGAGTTGTCTGAAGTGTTTGAGAGCTAGACTAGTATACTCAGATATTGAAAATGGAGTTCTAGAAGGAAGCTATTAGAGGGCTTCATAAAGTAGTACATACTGATAGGTTGCAATTCACCCTTCATTTGGGCAAACAGCAGTAGAAACCAATCTAGTCTGAATTGATTTACAGAAGATAGAGAGAGACAATTAGCAGGCAAAATTTCTATTATCCATTCACTTCTTCCAAATCAATATGCACACACTCTCCTTCCCTGATTACTTGCTTTATCATCTTCAAAAAAGCTTCTGGCAAAGGATGAAATTGAAATAAATTGATCTAAACACTTATTTCCCACAAAGGGAAAATGTTTTTGCTTGTATAGAATGTCGGTTTAACATGATTTCTAACAAGCAGTTGACAATGACAGGCAGTATGTATCCTATTGATATTGTATAAAATGCCAAACAACTCTTGAAATAGGGACTAAAGTTACTTGCCAATAATAGTTGTACTTTCTGTGAAATATACTTTCCCCCATATTTGTTCTGTATGGTGCATCAATTGAATTGCACCATGTTGTGCTGAACCTTGCATCCTGCTGTTGAACCAGCAGACTTCCTCCCACATGGAGCACAGCATTTTTCAGCCTTTCTTAATCAGTCGGATGCCATAAGAACTGCAGGTTTCACTATAAACACCTGTCTTATCTAAAATATCCTCCAGGATTAATTAAAATATCAGTCTTTTAGCCTTAAAATAATGGTGCCAAAAGGCTATAGCAATTGATACAATGCAAAAGCTGTTTTCAGTTGTGATTTGTCTTTATAAATAGGCTCAATAATATTTTCCTATTTCAAGACAGTTTTTTAAAAATAAAACAAGTATGGTTAGACTTGACCATCTGGATGATCAGAAACAAATTTTTGAATGCTAGTGAACACTCAGATCCATAAATTCACTAAAGAAAGGAAATTCCTTCAGGGAGCAAATCTTTGAAAGTCAGTGTGTACAGTACTTATTACCCAGGTATCATGTCCAAATTCTCAGTGTATCATTCTTTCCTCTTCTTGGGCATGCACACTTTTCTGGTTGCTCTCTGTGGAACCTATTTACCAGTGGTCAGTGATGCTGGAGCAGTTTTGTATGGGGTGTGTGTATGGGATATCAAGTGGAGTGCCCCAAGGGTCGGTCCTGGGGCTGGTTTTGTTCAATATCTTCATTAATGATCTGGAGGATGGCATGGACTGCACTCTCAGCAAGTTTGCAGGTGACACTAAACTGGGAGGAGTGGTAGATACGCTGGAGGGTAGGGATAGGCTACAGAGGGACCTAAATGAATTAGAGGATTGGGCCAAAAGAAACCTGATGAGTTTCAACAAGGACAAGTGCAGAGTCCTGCACTTAGGACAGAAAAATCCCATGCACTGCTACAGACTAGGAACCGAATGGCTAGGCAGCAGTTCTGCAGAAAACTACTTAGGGGTTACAGTGGACGAGAAGCTGGATGAGAGTCAGCAGTGTGCCCTTGTTGCCAAGAAGACTAATGGCATTTTGGTCTGTATAGGGGCATTGCCAGCAGATCGAGGGATGTGATCATTCCCCTCTATTTGACATTGGTGAGGCCTCATCTGGAATACTGTGTCCAGTTTTGGGCCCCACACTACAAGAAGGATGTGGAAAAATTGGAAAGAGTCCAGCAGAGGGCAACAAAAATGATTAGGGGGCTGGAGCACATGCCTTATGAGGAGAGGCTGAGGGAACTGGGATTGTTTAGTCTGCAGAAGAGAAGAATGAGGGGGGATTTGATAGCTGCTTTCAACTACCTGAAAGGGGGTTCCAAAGAGGATGGATCTAGACTGTTTTCAGTGGCACCAGATAACAGAACAAAGAGTAATGGTCTCAAGTTGCAGTGAGGGAGGTTTAGGTTGGATATTAGGAAAAACTTTTTCACTAGGAGGGTGGTGAAGCACTGGAATGGGTTACCTAGGGAGGTGGTGGAATCTCCTTCCTTAGAGGTTTTTAAGGTCAGGCTTGACAAAGCCCTGGCTGGGATGATTTAGTTGGGAATTGGTCCTGCTTTGAGCAGGGGGTTGGACTAGATGACCTCTTGACGTCCCTTCCATACTCTATAATTCTATGAACTGACCTGTAAACCCTGTATATGATAGAAATAACCTCAAGCCAGGGGGTGCAGCAGCAGCACCCCTAGTTCCAGCACCTAAGCCGGTGGTTAACTTTTCATACAGAGTTACTTTTTTAACTGTGAGGAAAGGAGAATTTACAATATTAAAATCCAGTGATTGGATTCGAAGGGACTTCTGGATCATGCTTCCTACTTTAGGCAAAAAAAAAAAAAAAAAAAAAGGCTAAGACTCTTTCTTCCCCCCCCCCCCCCTAAATGTATATAATTTTTCCTTAGATGTCTAGTGATTGTGCCATAAATACCTCCAATAGGTAAACTGCTGCAAAGTCTGATCTTATTATCAGTCTTTGCAATTATCTAAGATAAAACTATCATTTCTGCGCCATCATCAGTACTTGCATTCAGAAGTGATGTCTGTTCATGCTGTGGCACTACCTCACAAGACCCTGTGATACTCCTGTGCTTTGAAGTCTAAACCAGTTGTTCTTTGGCTTCCCAAGGATAATGGTAGCAGCTGTTGCTGAATAGAGACCTTTATTTTTAATTAATAAAGCAAAATGTCATCAAATTTTTAAGACACAAAAATGCAATCTACTTGAGTGCAAATCATATTTACAAGCAACAACAGACTGGCACCTAGGTTTCTTCTCCCTTTACCCCTTTATGAAAGGTTGTCTTTGTAGGTTACTATGATTTTAAATGGCTGACTGTGGTTGTCTGGAGGTGAGTCAGAACTTGAGTGGTGGAATTCTTGCTCCAAGTCTGTTGGGTTGCAGCCTAAAGGACTTGTTTGTATGTGTTTGTTTTTTGAGTAGCTATGCCACTGCTCTTTGGAGGGTAACAAATCATTTGTTTTTCTATATGAGGTGTTGACTAATGGAACTCTTCAGAGTGGTGGGTGTACTGACCAATTCAGAATGTTTACTCTGAAAAAGTTACTTCCAATAAAGAATTTATCTTTCGGAAACCGATCAAAATCTATATTAATGAAGATGTTTGACATCATGGCTACAGAATTGCAGGTAGGAAATGCACCACTTATTTTCATTCCCCCTCACCACCCTCAGTGATGTGGAGGATGTGCTGAGAGCTATGCCTGCCCACCTGGAGGTTGGACCCATACTTCTCGTGGCTCGCTAATTCTGTAGTAAGGCTTTGGATTTTCTATTATAGTGAAATTTAATATTTCCTTTTGGGGAAGGTAAAGATTTAGCTGCTCTTAAACTGGTGGTTAGACACATACTGAAGATATGTTGCTTGACACTCCAACTTTATTCAAGTTTTGTACCTTCTTTTGGGGGGGGTGGGGCAGGGAAAGGTGGTGGTATGGCAGCTCCAATCTCAGTGCTTTCTTGATCTCTATCAGAAAGGTCTAAAAATGAAACCTGATGAATGACATGAAGTGATGGATGCGGGAAAGATGTCCATGCTGATTTATGTTAAGTCTTTCACCAGCCTCTGATGCCATGGCTTGCTCTGAGGCAATATTGACTCATCTAGGGTAGAAGGGGTATCCCTGGGGTGGTTCTGGTGCTTACTTGTTAATCCTTTGTAAAAAGGATGATGCAGAGTAGTCCTCCTCTCAGAATTCTCATGTGTGAGTTACTGCAGTTTGTTCTTATTGTGCATGTCTCCTGTTCAGTGTGAGAGAGAGGGGGGAGATTGTGAGGTAGCTTATGGATTCCAGTGCTACTGTTGTGTAAATGACGCTCTGTTTCTCTTTGCATCAAATTTGGATTCATCTTGGTTTTGTGAGGGTGCTGTGCCCCACTTTTACTCACCCCTTTAGACCCTATAAAGATTTGGACCTGCATGGATGAGACAAAGGGTCCAGCAAGAGCAGTGGTTCTCAAACTCTGGGGCAGGCCTCCCAAGGGAGGTGCAAAATGTGTTAAGGGAGGCGCAAACTGTGTGTGTGTGTGTGTGTGTGTGAGAGAGAGAGAGAGAGAGAGAAGAGAGAGAGAGAGTGGCTCTGGCTGTCCGCCATGGTGGCTGGGGCCTTTTGCAGAAGGGCTGTATACACCCAGGAGGCAGGGATAAAAGCGACAGCCGGAACCCTGCCACCCTCGTGCTGACAGCCAGAGCCCTGCCATCCAGTCTCAGGCTCTCCTCTCAACCCCTTCCCCGATCCCTCACCAAGAGGTAGTGGGGCTCTGGCTGTCAGCCCCAGGGAGTGGGGGGCTAAGTCTGCTGTGAAAAGTGATATTCTGAATATCACTTTTCACATTGCCACCCCTACTTCTGTGCTGGTGCAGCGCTGCTTTCAGAGCTGGGCGCCCAGCAAGCAGCTGCTGCTCTCTGCTCTTCCTTCAGAACTGGGTGGAATATGTTTACACCTCCCCCAACCCCAAGTATGGAAGGGCGCGGCCAATAAATGTTTGAGAATCCCTGAACTAGAGGAATGGAAGGAGGATTGTGCCTTCATTGCTGACTGGGGTGTAGTGCTTCTCTTTTTCAAATGCCCAAAGATCTGCACTCAACACCAGCAAGGCTGTTCATTTCTGCAAATCAGGACCCCAAACAAAGCCCCAGGGTGGTGGTGGTGGGTTGTTTTTTTATTCTGCCAGTTGCAGAAGTGGTAGCTGCGAAAAGATGTTGATCCCAGGGTTTTGGCTGTTTCATCTCTGAAATGGAAAGTGATAAATTATGCCTCAGACCACATACAGTTTTGGTCAAGAAATCATCTCCGTTGTATTTGGAATTTGCTTGGGGTGTCTATGCCTGGAACTCCTGCTCTGAGGTCAGTTGCAGTAAGTTTACTTGAAGACCTGTACCTTTTTAGATATTGTTTACCTGACTGCCTAGCTGTTGTAGCTTGAATTTAGGGAGCGTCAAATCTTTCTGCAAGGTGCTGCTTTTTTTTTTATTCAGTCAGGATTTTGACTGAGGGTTTTTTGTGATTTGATAACTACTGTGTATCATGTACGTAACTTTTTGTTATATGTACTATGTCAAACAATAAATAACTCTAGTTCCAGCAAGTCAGCAGTACTCTTAAAAGTAATGTGGTGCTCTAGGGATTCTGTAGATGTGTGCTAGAACTAGGAATACTGGTTCTAAGACAGTCTAAGGCAGTGGTGGGCAAACGTTTTGCCCTGAGGGCAACATGTGGGTATGGAAATTGTATGGTGGGCCATGAATGGTCAAGAAAGTGGGGGTTGGGGTACGGAAGGGAGTGAGGGCTCCGGCTGGTGGTACAGGCTCTGGGGTGGGGCCAGAAATGAGGAGTTCAGGTGTGGGAGGAGGCTTCAGGCTGAGGCAGGGGGTTGGGGTGAGGGCTCTGGGGTGCAGGAGGGTGGGACCAAGGGGTTCGGATAGGGTGACCAGATGTCCCGATTTTATAGGGACAGTCCCGATTTTTGGGTCTTTTTCCTACATAAGCTCCTATAACTCCCCCCCCCACCCCGTCCTGATTTTTCACATTTGCTGTCTGGTCACCCTAGGTTTGGAGGGTGGGTGGGGATCAGGGCAGGGGGTTGGGGTGGGGGAGGGGGTCTGGGGTGAAGGCTCTGGGCGGCGCTTACCTCAAGCAGCTCCCTGAAGCAGCGTCATGTCCCCCTTCAGTTCCTATGCGAAGGCGCGGCCAGGCAACTCTGTGCACTGCCCTGTCCACAGGTGCCGCCCCTGCAGCTCCCATTGGCCCCATTTGCCGGCCAATGGGAGACGCAGGGGCGGTGCTTGGGGTGGGGGCAGCGTGCAGAGCCCCCCTGGCTGTCCCTACGCGTAGGAGCAGGAGGGGGATGTGCCACTCCTTCTAGGAGCCGTGCAGAGCAAGCCCCTGACCCCGTTCCCCAGCAGGGGCTCTAGGACCAGATTAAAATGTCTGAAGGGCTGGATGTGGCCCCCGGGTTGTAGTTTGTCTACCCTGGTCAAAGGGAAGCTATTGAGGTATTGCCAGGTTAAATCATGAGGATGCCACTCTGGCAGTTGCTATTCTTGGGCTTATAGAATCTAACCTCAAATATGCTAGAGTAAAGAAATCTAGCTGAATTCTATGAGGCTTGGTGGTAGGTAGTGGCTGTCTACAACTAGAGAGGGGGAGAAGCAGTGGAATGTGGGACAGAGCTTGTGTGTGCTGGGGGAACATCAAACTGCTCCTGCTTGGCTGAGACTACTATCCCCAAAGTGGTGAAAACTGAAGCAGTATAAACACCTTTGAGAGCCAGGGGGAGAAGATCCTTGATAGAGGAGTATTTGCTGTAGATTCAGAATGAAAGATGTGTGTATTCATTCATTCATTCTCTCTCTCTCTCATACTAGGGAGGGAAGGTATTTGTTAGTGTTAGCTAAGTTATCCACTCTCTCTGACTGTTTTTATCTGCATAATATGGAATAGCCACTCTACCTATAAGTGTCCTGCATTCTAGGTGTGTGCCCTAATGCCATTGGGCTATAGAGTCAGTCTCTCTCTCTCATCCAATGAATATTTAGTTAATTGATACAAAGTGAAACAGTTCCAGTAGCGTAGACTTAGAAACGGAGACAGAGACTGACTCTGTAGTCCAGTGGTTAGGGCAGTCACTTAGGATGCGGGAGACATGGACTCAAATCTCTGCTTCAAATGATGTACAGTAGGGGTTTGAACATGGGTCTCCCATATCCCAAATGAGTACCCTTCCCACCAGGCTACTAGCTATGTGGGAGTGAGTCTGTCTTCCTTAGTTTGACCAGAAACTCTATCCTGGATTTGAGAACGCTTTCCTGGTGAAAATTTGAAATTGATACATATCCACAAAAAACTTTTAGTTTCAACACACTGATGTTTTCTGACAGTTGTCAAAAAATTCCTTATCAGCTCTAATGTAAATTACAGTGTTTGCTACATTTGTAGACTGAAAATAATGACTTAATGAAGTACATGCCATTGTGACATATTTGTAAAGTTTGAGTTGACCTCAGAAGTTAGATGTTTTTCTCCCTGATTTAAAAAAAAAAAAAATGTAATTACAAACAGAATTAGGACCCTTTAACTTACTGAAATTTGGAGACTCATTGATGAAGCCAATTTTTTTATTTACTTAAATGGTTTTAATATTATAATTTTAGGTGTTCATTTCAAATTTAATTTTAATCGGTTATGACAAACATGTATTTAAAAAATGTATTTAAAGAAAATATTTTATTTTTATATATATAATTTTTTTTTTTTTTTTAAATCCACCCACCAAAGAACACTTTACATTCTGCCTTGAGGACTCATCACCTGTGGTAATATATTCCTTTTCCTTTAGGTTAGTCACCACATTTGGGTATTTTTTTGGGATAGATATAGCAATATTCTGATATCTGGTTGACCTGCTCATCAGTATATTTTTCAAAAGGCAGATACTTCATATGTCCATCTGGTATTCTAATTCTTCCCTCCCCCCCCTCCCCCCCTCCAATAATTGTCCCTTGTAAGCAAGAGGACCTTATCACTGACTATTGTAAAACATTCAGCAATGTTCTTAAACATCAGCCTAAAGAATTTTTTACCCCTGCTGTCCTACCCAAAACACAGAAAATCAGAAACCAGATAAGCTACTTTCCGGAAATGGTCCCTTTCAAAAAGGTTACTTCCCATTGCTCTCCTTGTATCTCATGTAAAGGTAGAAAGAGTGGCTGGGATTTCTTGAAGTAGCCTAAAGGAGATAGGTGTGCAACTCCCATTTAATTATGGCCTTTTGAGAAGTCCAAGTTGCTGCTAATTTAATTTTTTTTTTCTTGATCCTAATAAGTTTCTGGAGAAGTTGCTCAGAATGTGCTCAAATCTCGGATATACAAAAGGAAAATTTCCTAAGAGTTGCAGGATTTATGAAACTAGAATAGAAAAGTCGCAAGCCAGTCAATACATGTTACAGGCAGCTCACGGTTCTCAGTACAGGCTGGATTCCCTTCCCAGCCTGGGACTGAACTCCCTAGTTCAAAGTCTTTGTCTTCCAGATGATCTTCCAGGTATTGAGATGGAGGAGGAGAGAGGCCAAGTGAAGTCACTGTCCCTCTTTTATACTTTCTACCAACTGCTAGAATGATTCTTGCTGTGACATGGGGGCCTAAGCAGCCCTCATTGCATACGTGCCCTCTCCAGGGAGTCTCTGAGATATTGAATTCTTCTTGATGGGCCATCAAAGCCTGTCTGGCCAGTGATAGTTGCTCCTTTGTCACTATTGAAAGGCCAGCTGTGGGCATCTCCCAATCTCACAACATATTTTAGTAACTCGTATAGCAATACTTCATAACTTCACATACAAAGATAGTATATAGAATTCAAGAGGCTATTAAGGTTCAACCGATAAAGACTTTAAAAATGATAACTCACGAGGCATGCATTGTGCAAAGCATATCATATGACAGTGGTGAATATGGGGGTTTTAGGGTGTTACTTTGAGGTACAGAATGTTCACCTGCATCAGTGATTTTCAATCTTTTTTTCATTTGTGGACTCCTAAAAAATTGAAAAGGGCGGGGGCAGACCCCTTTAGAAATCTTAAACATAGCCTGCGGACCCCTGGGGTCTGCGAACCACAGTTTGAAAACCACTACTCTAACCGTTGTTCGAGAGAAACCAACCTTTGCATAAATATCCCAGAAATAAAATCAGTCGCGTTTTCTAAATTTTATTCCCAACTTCGATTTAAAATTGGCTTTTCTTATCAGGACTGTCCACTCTGTCCAACGTTGCCTTTGCTAAATAGGCAACAAGAGATGAGAGCAGAACCTGTGCTTGTAAGTTCTAGAAAAATTTGAACTCTGCTGGAAATATTCTATTGATAGACAGTGAAAATGATTCCATATTGGGTACACAAAGCTGGAAAAAGGATTATTTGATTGCAATCCACTTTAAAGTTGTTCTCATATGTAATTTTTGGAAAAACATCCTTCAACTTTAGGGATCTCTCATTTACTGATTTTTCTCAGTTAAAACAAGCAGGTCCCTTAGATTCTTCCACCTTCTTTGAATTCTGATAGCTTATTATCCTTTTTATTGCAGGTTTGACAATGTTTATTAATGACAATGGATTTGAAATGAGCATCTTACTAAATGCAAGTCTTGGGCCAGCCTCTGTCCCTTTGTCTTAAAGGTTTGAGAACAGATAATGTGAAAGAATACGTTTGTTTCCAGATGGCTGAATGCTTGATGCTCCTTTATGTTTAGCTGTCATTCAGATGTGAATGCTGTGGTGATTATAAGTGTCTTCCATTTTGCTGGGTTGAAATGAAACCTTTTATGCATTGTGTATTAAGAAATTAACTGTTTGGCTGATCAATAGGGAAACTAGAACAATAGGAAGCAACTAGATGTTGTTGTAGTAGAAGAATATTCTGCTAGCTGAGAGGTTGGGGTTCATGAGGAAACTTAAGAGCTCTCTTCTCAGGTTTGGGAAGTTAGCTCTATTGGCGAAATGAGATTGGTTTGTATCTTTTTATTTAAAAAAAAAACCACACTGTCTTACTGCGTCACTGCCATCCTGTAAAATTTTGCCATATTCAGTCATGGTGATGATATCTCATGCTTAACAAAAAATTATCCTAGTGCCCTGTCTGGGTGAAAATGTGATTGTTTCTAGTTAACAATAGGTGGGAAAAGAGAGTATAGGAGGTTTGATGTTAGAATGAAGCTTGGGATTCTTTTATGCATGTGTGAGAAACTTTAGGTTTATACTAAGGTGCCACAAGTACTCCTGTTCTTCTTTTTAGGTTTATACTGACTTCACTAGTGCTTTTTATGTAACCTGTTGTAAAACTAGGCATATATTTAGATGAGTTGATGTAATCCCTGGAAGACCTCTGCGTGCGACCAGGGGCACTCGTACCCTTGGATGAGAACAACTACTCTAGCAAGTGTGGTGTTCTTGGTAAAATCAGTGCAAGGAGATTCAAGCAAAGGAACATGTATAGCCATGTGAGACGGGGTGGCAGACTAAGGACTTCTCTACACTTGTTGGCCTCTGTTTCAGTTGTTAGTGTAGCTGTACCAGCGCAAACCACTAGCGTGGGCAAGAAAAGCTGCTTGTGGAGTTTACCTGTTAGGGGGAGCATGACTGGGGTCATGGGGGAAGTGATCTGCCAAGAAACTGAATTTCATCTGAGGCAGCAGTCATCTTAAAAGACAAGCTTCTTAAAACTTAATCTGTGCAAAAATGGGTGTAAAGTATTTGATAATTATGGGTGTTCATGCACATGACATTTTTTACACCACTATAAATGTCGTCACAATATTGATTGCCTCTCATCTTGTATTCTGTCTGTAGTAACAATGAGTTCTTAGTATTTTTATATGTATGTACGTTTTGGAAAGGTTAATGTGGTCGAAAACTTGTATAGGTTAAAATTGGGACAGTCATTAAGACAAGTAGATTTAAAGAAGTGAAGCAGCAACCTAGATGGAAATCTTGTTGTTCAAATATAGAAACCAACTTGAGAATTGGATTATTATTGCTGCATCTTGTACTTTTAAAAAAAATAATTAAAAACCTAGTTCTCCAAAGTAGTGTTCACTTTTTGGTTAATTTGAAATACTTGGTATCTGATGTTAATATTGTGTTTCCAAAGGTTAGTGTAATATTGCTCAACAATAACTTTACTGTTGAGAGATCCCTTCTGGCTAGGCTTTTCTGTGTACATGATTACAGGGTGATCCATGGAAAAAGCCAGTGGATGCGAATATTCCACATACCTCTCCCATAATTGCTTCTCATTATTCTTATTAAACTTTCAGGGCCAGCTCTTGACCTTCAAAACATCATCATAGCATCAGAAAGTGGAATTTTGTGTTTTGAGCATATAGCAACTTTTGTCAGAGGGTCGTCATCTTGAAATCCTGACTTCCTGTTTTTTGTTTTGTTTTTTTAAAGTACACCTCTACCCCAATATCACGCTGTCCTTGGGAGCCAAAAAAAATCTTAGCGCATTATATCGAACTTACTTTGATACGCCGGAGTGCGCAGCCCCCCCACCCCCAGAGCACTGCTTTACCGCGTTATATCCGAATTTGTGTTCTATTGGGGTAGAGGTGTACATGACAATAGCTGCATGTCTGTATTAAAAGGTCCCTAAAGTTGTCCACAGTTGATCCAGAGGTAGGAATCTTTATATCCTGCCATGCAAACATCCGTGCCGGAATACACTTCATTTTATTTCATGAACCAGTTCATACATGTTCTCTGGTTCAGTGGTGGCTTCTTCAAAACTTTTAATGTTACTAGGAGGCTGTCAGGTTTCATACAACTTTCTCCTCCATATCCCCCTACTCTCCACCCCCCACCCTTTACCCCCGCCTCCAGAGATTTAAATGCAAAAATGCAGCTCTTAGTTGACATGGATTTTTGTTCTTCTTTTTGGGAATGTAAAGCATTAAATATGAACTTATTTTCAGACTTATTTTTCTGTCAGAGACTACTTTATACAGATGAGGTGTATAAATGGCAATGCATAAGTTAAAGTTAAAATTAATGTTTTCTATTAAAATATCATATGTAAAAGACTGGAGATGATGTCTACAAATGTGAGTGGGGAAAGGTCCAGCATGGAGATAAAAGGTATTTATCTTCATTGACATGCGGGGCCGGGCCGGCGGCGCGCGGGGCCGGGCCGGCGGCGCGCGGGGCCGGGCCGGCGGCGCGGGGCCGGGGGCTCGGGGGGCCGGGCCGGCGGTGCGGGGGCCCGGGGCCGGGGGTGCTCGGCCGGGGGCCGGCACCCCAGGGCCCGAGCCGACCCAGGCTGGAGACGCCAGGGGGGCCAGACTGGGCCGTGCCTCCTCCCCCCACACCTCCCTTACCTGCTTCAGGCTTCCCGCAAATCAAATGTTCGCGGGAAGCAGGGGAGGGAGCGGAGCCTTTGGGGAAGGGGCGGAGTTGGGGCGGGGCCGGGGGCGGGGCCAGGGCCCTGTGGAGCGTCCTCCTTTTGGAGGCACAAAATATGGTAACCCTAATATAGGGGAAGACTTCCAACACCTGTTTATGGGTTTTTACTATTAAGCTCTTGTTTCTGCTCGAGTATGAGCCTGACATAATTGGTAATGTATAAGCTTTTGTGGAGGGTGCACAGTCCAAAAAAATGAATGATTTGGGAGTGATTCAGAGGATAAATTTGTGTGGGATTCAGAGTAAGGAGATGGTTATCTGGAGTGTGTCAGACATAGGGAATAAGGTGGTGTGTGTGTGTGTGTGTGTGTGTGTGTGTCCTGACTGAAATGTTGTGGACTTAATCTGTGTGGAAAAGTCCTGTTGAGTCCATTTTGATATGTTTACAGATTTGTCACCCCATTTCATTAATAAGTGTAGTAAAATAATTGCCTTTCATATGTAACATGGATAGAATACAAGGTGGATTTGATTTAAATCATGATTTTAATCACTAGTCAGGAAGACTCAATTTAATCATGGATTTCTACATAAAAGTGCATTCTTGTTGGTTGTTATAACCTTAATACATATTCTTCACAACTCAGAGATAGATGTAGGTTTCATTTTTAAAGTGATTAATCTGAAAAGTTTTCAAAATAAGTTTTACAGCTATACCAGAAAATGAATGATTGTTTGGTCATTTAATTTACCAAAGGTAACTGAAGCAGATATGTATGAAGTCATTGAGAGGTGAACTATCTCCAATTCAACAGGTTAATCATTAATATTTGGAGGATTTTTTTGCCATGCTGTATTAGGAGGAGACCATCACCAGACAGACATTTAAATTATTTTATTTAACTAAAACAACAATGTTATGTATTCTGGATTTTTTTTCTTCAACAGCAAACATACAATATTTTAACAAAACAGGTATATGAATTTCTGACTTTAGTTAAACATTCAAGTTTTTTAAAATCAGGCTTGTTTTTGTTAAAATTGTTTTAAACTAAAATAGTTAAATGAAATATTAAAACCAAAAATTAAATCGACTATGTCAGCCAGGTCTCATGTTCTTATGTAATAATGGAGGGTAGGTCTATCAATAGCTATTAGCCAGGATTGGCAGGAATGGTGTCCCTAACCTCTGTTTTGCCAGAAGCTGGGAATGAGTGACAGGGGATGGGTCACTTGATGATTACCTGTTCTGTTCATTCCCCTGGGGCACCTGGCACTGGCCACTGTCGGAAGACAGGATACTGGGCTGGATGGACCTTTGGTCTGACCCAGTGGAGCCATTCTTATGCTCTTACGTCAACATGAGAAACTTAAAATATTGGCTTCTGCAGCTAACTCAGTCGTCTTCACCTTCATTTTCCTGTTCGTTCATAATCTGGAAAAGAAAAACAAGCTTTCCTGCTTTTTCAGGTCCCAAACAATTTCTCAATTTGGAATGAATTTGTCCAAAGGAAGAAAATATTCTTTCTACGCTGGCAGAAGAAGCTACTGCTGTTAAAAGTGAGATTATCACTTCAACAGTTTCTGAATCCAAGTGCTTAAGTGACTTCCACCAGTTCACTGGTGTGACTTTCTTTAAAACATTATCAGCAAACATCTATTTCTTGAATGGTTCACCCTTAGCTCTGAAGTTTATTATAGTTGGCATTATGGAGAGATGATAGCTATGACATGGACGTCCAGCAAACTCCTCTTCTTCAGCAGTTAAGGTTTGACCCTGATACCTAGTATTGAATATTTGCAGGAAAATGAGCTGGAGATAGTGCTTGTCCCATTCGTTTTTTTTTTAATGATTGTAATTTAACTCTGTCATTGCCTATTTCTCTTTTTAAGATCTCACTCAGTTTCTTCCAAATTTGAACAGCGTCAGCAATAAAACAGCTATTTCCCTGCGTTTTGGTCAAGGCTACAGAAGCAGGCTTCAGGGTACTCAGCATGTGTTCAGCATTTCTCTTAAGCTCAGTGTTGAGAACTTTGGCTGTGACAGTGCTATCTATTTTTTCACTATTTTGTTCACAAACTGTCATCAGATTAGGCCAGTTCTTGATATAGTGCTCAAAATAGTCCACTACTGAATTCCATCACACATCTTGTGGGAGGGTTAGCTTGGTTCCTCCCACTTTTTTTTCAGAGCAGCTGCTGCAAAATGGTTGTTACGGAAGGATTTTGCAATTTCAACAACATTAGCCTTTATTTCTGGAACACTGAAGTCTTTGGCTAGGAGGTGCATCAAATGAGCACTGCAACAGTGTTATTAGCTTGGGACTCTCTTCGCTCCTAAATTTCTTCTCATTTTTGATACATTTGCAGCATTGTCCATGACCAAGCTGTGTACTAGACATTTCAATTTTTTTTTCACAGTTTGTTGTAGCTTTTACTGCTACTTCTTGTAAGTATTCTGCTGTGTGTGCATTTCTTGATATATCAGTTGTTTCTATAAGGAAGACATTCCCTTCTTTGTTGTCACAAAAGCACATACAACAGGATCATTGCCGGACCTGTGGACGTGGCAGGTAAACAAACTGGCCTGGTTCACCAGGGGCTTTCCCTACACAAGCGGCGTCCCAAGTTTGGGAAACACTAGTCTAGACCTTTTGCACACTGCTCAATTTCTCTTTCATGCACTTCACCCAGCAATTTGCCTGCGACATCTGCTCTGTTGGGTGGACTGTATCCTGGTCTTAATGACTGAACCATGTTAATGAAGTTTGGGTTCTCAATCATACGGAAAGGAGAGTTTTTTGTTGCATAAACAAACCAAGCAATTTTTTCATCAGTTACCTTTCTCTGTAATCTGCTGGTTCTTATCATGAACTTATCTATGGTTGTTTCTGGATGATGGAGGGTTTTTTTCTTTTTGCTACAGGTGATGTACTCCATTCAGTCACATGGTGTGACTGAAACACTATCATTGGCAGATAACTGTGAAACTATAGAAAATGATGGTGATATTGAAGGTGGATAGTTTCAGAATCCTGTATGTTGAGGATCGATTCTCCTAAACAAAATAAGTCAATGCAGTTATTTAATGATTATTACCATACTGCTCATTTAGTCTTGCTCATTGCATTCACTGACACTCAGTATTACTTTAAAGGTGAAATTGTAAAAGGAAGATCTGCCTATTTCAGTTATTTATTTTTTATCACAACTGCATCTAAGATGATAGTACCATCGAGTAACAACTATATTTTTTTGATCAAACATCAGAATTCAAGAATAGTCCAGAAGGAAGACAGGAAGTCCTTAAGAAAGAAGTATGAAATAAAAAAGTTTACCAACCTGAAGATCCTGCATGTTCATCCTTTCATCATCGTCTTTAGTGCAGCTTCCTCCTGAGAAGGAACACTTCTCATGATGTTGTTTCATATGGGCAACCAGGCCTTGCATTTCTTTGTTGCACTGTTTGCATTTTGCATGCATGCCTGTCTTACCCACAGGTAGAGGAACTTCATTAAAATATTCCCAAACTGGGTCTCTTTCATAGCCTGCTGCCATTATAGGTTTTCCCTTCTAGTAAGCGAATGCTATGATAGATATCAAATCAAAGAAGGCTACACTCGGAAAGACCTCAAGACTTCTGGAATATGCTGTTCAAACAGTTTCACCTTTGTTTCTACTACTTGTTCTCTCCCACCCCCCACATTTATCTCTTCTTCTCCTTGTCCAGATCAATTCCGCCCTCAACAATCTTTTATTCATTTAACTTTTTGAAACTTTGCACTTTTAGAGAGAGGTAAGAGATTGACTCTGTGTACACAAATTTGCAGAGGGACAGTAGGGTTGAGATCTGTTATTTCTCACATCTATATATTATTAATTTATTTAAAACATTTTTTTTTGCTGTTATTAAGCATGTTATCTCAAAAGCTTTAGCAAAGCTTTGGATACGGTCTCCCACAGTATTCTTGCCGGCAAGTTAAATAAGTATGGGCTGGATGAATGTACTGTAAGTTGGATAGAAAGCTGGCTAGATCGTCGGGCTCAACGGTTAGTGATCAATGGCTCTATGTTTAGTTGGCAGCCAGTTTCAAGCAGAGTGCCCCAAGGGTTGGTCCTGGAGCCGGTTTTGTTCCAGATCTTCATTAACGATCTGGAGGATGGCGTGGACTGCACTCTCAGCAAGTTTGCAGATGACACTAAACTGGGAGGAGTGGTAGATACGCTGGAAGGTAGGGATAGGATACAGAGGGACCTAGGCATATTAGAGGATTGGGCCAAAAGAAACCTGATAAGGTTCAACAAGGATAAGTGCGGAGTCCTGCACTTAGGACGGAAGAATCCCATTCACTGTTACAGACTAGGGACTGAATGGCTAGGAAGCAGTTCCGCAGAAAAGGACCTAGGGGTTACAGTGGACGAGAAGCTGAATATGAGTGAACAGTGTTCCCTTGTTGCCAAGAAGGCTAACGGCATTTTGGGCTGTATAAGTAGGGGCATTGCCAGCAGATCGAGGGATGTGATCATTCCCCTCTATTCAACATTGGTGAGGCCTCATCTGGAATACTGTGTCCAGTTTTGGGCCCCACTCTACAAGAAGGATGTGGAAAAATTGGAAAGAGTCCAGCGGAGGGCAACAAAAATGATTAGGGGTCTGGAGCACATGACTTATGAGGAGAGGCTGAGGGAACTGGGATTGTTTAGTCTGCAGAAGAGAAGAATGAGGGGGGATTTGATAGCTGCTTTCAACTACCTGAAAGGGGGTTCCAAAGAAGATGGAGCTCGGCTGTTCTCAGTGGTACCAGATGACAGAACAAGAAGTAATGGTCTCAAGTTGCAGTGGGGGAGGTTTAGGATGGATATTAGGAAAAACTTTTTCACTAGGAGGGTGGTGAAGCACTGGAATGGGTTACGTAGGGAGGTGGTGGAATCTCCTTCCTTAGAGGTTTTTAAGGACAGGCTTGACAAAGCACTGGCTGGGATGATTTAGTTGGGGATTAGGTCCTGCTTTGAGCAGGGGGTTGGAGTAGATGACCTCCTGAGGTCCCTTCCAACCCTGATATTCTATGATCTCTGGAGACACAAATCCACAGTTTGATAACTGCAAAACTAAGCATCTCTGATGGTATCTTCTAGGCTAAGAACTGAGTCCCATTGGATAGATAGAAAGATTAACCTAAATCTACGCAGAAGCCCCTGGAACCCCATATAATGGTGTCCCTAATCCAAGAACTATTGGAACTCCTTTACAAAACTTTTCTTAAACATTACATGAATATATTGTCTCATACTATAGAATTAGAATTTATAATCCCTATTCCATGATGAGATATCTTTGAGCTATAATGTATCTTAATTAAAACTATCTTTTAGATAGGCTTTTTCCTCAAGAAACATTTTATTTAAAAAATCTGTTTTTTTTTTTTAATGCATTGATTTTTAGCCACCCTGATAGAATATTAAACTTGATCTGACACAGAAGTGAAGTGTCTGAAGCGTTTAAACTTCATTTTCTTCCTTGCCACCTTCCATTTAACCTAAGTATTGGAAGGGGGTAGGTGCACAGTGGTGGTTGTGTGGAATGACTGCATCTGTAAGATCTGGAACATTCTGTATTCCAATAACTCTTCTAGTCTGCTTCTAGAACAGGCCATCTAAGAGCCATCTAGCTGAGCTTACTTAGCTTAGTTTGTCTTGTTTTAAGCCAAGTAAAGTCACTGTAGTTAAACTGAAAGGTATGATTGGCTGATTAGATTTTTTTGGGACACATAAAACAGTAGGGTGGAAAGAAAAGTCAAGTTCCAAGAAAGTCATCATGGAGAACCTAGTCCCAGATATTCCATAACCTGCATAAGCAACATCAGTACAAGTAGGATTTTTGGTATTTTGACAAAGTTTCTGCTACATATTTGTTAGAAAGAACTGAAGCAACACCGTGTTCTATTTCATCTTGTTTTAAAAATACATCCTTTTACATTACTCAGTATGAAATAGGTCAGTTTGAGGTATTAAAAAAAATTATATAAAAGATGTCTTTGTTTTGATTAACTTCTTAATCTCCATTCTCTCAAATGGTGGGCAGAAACAAACTTTCCAATTTTTGTGGACACTAGATAAATCTCACTTATCTATGTTCTGAAGATATGAACTGATTTACCTTTCTAGACAAAAAAAGTTTGATATTTGCCTGTCAAATAAAATTGTAGTGAAAATGTAATGGTTTACCAACCCAGGCAAAAACTTTCTTGTCCACACTTAGCAGAAATACCTTCGCACCAATTCTTTGCTATGCCCTATCCTCTCCTAAACACCATTTGTGTGTTTCCTTGCTCACTTCTCCTTTCCCTCCCATTCATCAATTTTTTTTCTTTACCTTTCTCTCAATTCCATAATTCTTTTTCTCACCTTCTTGCCTGCCCTCCCTCACACAGTTGCAAAGTTGTCCATTTTCCTCTCCATTACATCTCAGAAATGTCTGGTCAAAGCTGCAGTAGCTGCCTCAGCACCTTTCCCATAGTTGAGCCTGAAATCTTCTTCTTATGACTCTTTCTTCACTTGGTCCCCCCAACTTGAAACACTATGACCCTAGTTACTGCAAGAATCCATGTCCTTTCCTTGTTTTGGGGGACAAGGGAGAGATACCAAAGCTATTCTTGGACCTTACTTAGAAGGGGAATAAGGAATTGAGTAATTGCCTGTAGTGTGCCAGAGTAGGAATACTTTAGGCCTGGTCTTGGCCTGTTGGGGATTGAGAAGAGAAACAGGCCTGATCAGGGTTAGGAGAGTTTGTGGGAGCAAGAGTAACTGCTGAATACACTCACCTCAGAATCTGGAATAAATCAAAAAATTCCTGAGTCTCTGCTGTCAATCCGACTTGCAAACTGTGTCCTCACCTCCTTCTTTGACTGACTGATATTATGGATGGGCCCATCTACTGCTGCTATCAGTCACTCTGTTAGCTGAAGTGACCAGAGTTATGTACTCTGTATCTGAAGGTTCCAGTCCTGCTCATAAAGCGATGAAAAAATATTTCCATAGAGAAGAATCGAAACCTAGAGTAAGAAAAATGTTGCTTGAGAAATTATTAATTTGTTTTAATATTTGTCAATATCCTGTCAAAATGTACAATGTGTTTTAACAATTATAAAGCTTTAACTTCTTGAATCTGTGTCTACTGTTATTAAATTGTTTTCCCTTGTAACTTCCTGTAACTGTGAAAATTTAACTTGATAAAAATTAAGAAGTTTTTCAAACTATAATTTTTCACAACTCTGAATATTTATAAAGTAAAAATCCATTTTTAAATGAAAAATGCTTAAAGCATTGATATCTGTTGAAATTCTCAGATTAAAAAATCTAATTCTGTCAAACCTGATTATGGCATAGTCTTTGGGCAGATGCATTGCGATCATGTCATTAATGTGGCCAACCTTAATTCTGGACCTTCCTAAATTCTGAGTGCTTGACTTTGCAACTTTAACTTATTTTTAGGTAATGTATAAAAGAGGGTGGGGGGGAACCACAAAGGCCTAAAGAGAGCTTTGTCCAGACTGCAGATGTTTCTCTCTTTTGATTTCCCCTTGACAGCAATGGAGAATGTGGGTAGTGGTGATGTAAAATATTAATTCCAAAAGTGATGACTAAATTCTTACCGTGGTTCAGGGTTAAAATATTTTAAAAAAAAAAAAAAAAAAATTGCCCAGGACGACTTGAGGGATTCACAAGAGAATGATTTATGCTGCTCAAGAAATTACTGCTGGCATTATTGTACATCGGATAAAGAACAGAATGTTGAGAGGACTCGGTGAAGACCTGAACATGGCTTTTGTGAATCCAGTTGAGATCTAGTTCCAGAAATTGTGGAATCCAGATCAAACAATAGATCCTGTGCATGTGAATGGGAGTTCCCAATATTTTTTTTTCTTGCTGAAAGCCACATTTGTTATGTAATGAATGCAGTGCAGCCTGCTTTCTCCCCTCCTCCTCTCCTCCAAGTTTATCTGGCCAAAGTGAAGGCAATAGCTTTGAATATTATGACTAAAATGCTTTGGGACTCCTCATTCTGCTGAGAACCTGCTGGGAGACTAGAACAAATATATATTTTTTTTTTCTCCGTGAACGGAAAAATGGTCCATCATTGTTTTTGATTGTTGAGATGTTCAGAACGGGTGTAGGAAAAGATTATGACAATCTATGGCATAAAATTAAGAGCTTTAGTAGATGTATTGTACATGGGGTAGAGAACATATAGTTAGAGAGTAGAAATATGTGGAGAACCTTGACCACGTTGGGCCCTGATGGGCAACAGTGGACTGGAAAGATGTTCTCTACCCGTAATATCTGTAGTAAGGAAAATAGTGTAGCTAATATTCCATACAAGCTTTTTATCCATACATACTGAGTCACTTTTCAAATTAAGGTAAGTATCCTTATCCTAAAGAGCTTTAGATCATACCAGTTTTGATTTGTTTTTAATTAGCCTGGTGGCATCTGAATTGTATCTTAAAGGAGGATGGAATCAGCTACTGCAGTTGCATATTTAAAAGTCCAACTGTGCTGATAAGTGATTGACTGAAGGCAAATCCAAAGAGTTAACCTCAAGCTGCTTCTGAATCTAGGAGTGAAGCGTTGAGTACACGGCTTTTCTTTCTTTCAGAACTGTAAACTTGTAGCCATGTGTCCTTTTTTCTTTTTTAATATCTCAGTTGCTGTAAATCAGCATAGCTCTATTAACTTGAGTAGAGCTGTATGGATTCACTCCAGCTGAGATAATACTAGCTCTCCATTCTGATTAACTGTAGTGGGATTAGATAATCTGGGTGCATAGTATTTTTAAAATTAGCTGGTACTATACACTTGCTGATCATATTTAATCTCAACTGACTCATAAAACCTTCCCAATAAAGTAGAGTTTAGGAAGTGGTAACTTTCTTCATCACTTCACAGTATAGTAATTAAGTATTGGCAGATTTAAGGAACAGATCAAGTTTACAATCCCATATGATATTGTCATTATATTAATTTGGAATTTTGGAACTGTGTCCTAACTGTTTTTCAGTAGAACTGCCTGCTTTTAATTTTTTTTATTGTTGTAAAAACTAATAAATAAATTTTTTCCCCCACAAGGTATTTACAGATGCTTCACAAGTTGGCCAATATAGTGTTCACAGTACCATTAGTGAACATTTATTTAAAAAAACAAAACAAAAAAACCCTTGTTTGGCATACAAATCTTAAAATGCAAAAGCAACAAAATATTTGTAATGCTTTGGAAACGTGCAGAAGGAGTTTTTGTGGAGTTGTGGCTATGTTCACTTGAAAAATAAAAGTTATGTAAGACGTGCATCTTTGGAATATTTGCCTTTATATTAATGCTACCGTAATATAGTTAAACATAAATACTAGATATGTATGTTGGTCATCTGGTCTGAATTTTTTTTCTTATATACAGCAAGGTTTTTAGTTTTTTGTTAGCATCTTATGAATTTTTCTCTATAAAATGAATACCAAAAACTGGTATGCAGCTCAACCTTTTAAACCTTTTTAAAAAAGGTTCTGTTAAAAGAGAGTTTTGTGTTCCCATGGTGAGAATTGCATGCCCAAGTCTATCTGAACCTGTGTTTGAATAGCCAATCTCTCTCAAATATTTGATGATTTCTTGTAAAACCTCATGTGTTTGGAAAAAGAGCAGAAAGACTGGTTATATGATTACTTGGGGTAGGATGCTGTTTGTCAGCTACTGTCAGGAAAGTGTGTTTCTCCATTGCTTATCCTCTAGAGAGGATTACATTTTATTCCTCAATGTCAAGATATATACTTGCTTATTGTATGATTTGGTAGAGCATCTGTCTTTCTTTCAGAAGGATCTCAAAGCTGCAGACTGAATAGCAACTTGCAATCGGTTCGTATTGGATCCACAAATCCATAGTTTGGACACTTACCTCTTTTTAAAAACCTAGTGCTGGGGAGTTACCTGGCCACCTAATTCTTTTACCCCAACTAAGTGGTCAGTTCCCTGGGCAAGCAGAGTCTGGAGTGACCCACAATCTTATTACGTGGGGCTTGCCACAGGAGAACACTGCTTCTTTTCCAAAGAGCTCCCCATGTATTGAATGGAGGCATGTAAGGAAGGATTTATAGTTAGAGGTAAGGAACAGTAGAGGAGAAAGGGGAGGGAAAAAAATTGTCCTCAGCTGAAATACTGTGTAGTAGTCGTTTTTTCGTTTGTTTTTGTATTGCAGGGGTCGGCAACCTTTCAGAAGTGGTGTGCCGAATCTTCATTTAGTCATTCTAATTAAGATTTCGCGTGCCTGTAATACATTTGAATGTTTTTAGAAGGTCTCTTTCTATAAGTCTATAATATATAACTAAACTATTGTTGTATGCAAAGTAAATAAGGTTTTTAGAATGTTTAAGAAGCTTCATTTAAAATTAAATTAAAATGCAGAGCCCCCTGGACCGGTGGCCAGGACCTGGGCAGTGTGAGTGCCACTGAAAATCAGCCATAGGTTGCCTACCCCTGTTGTATTGTTTGGGTGTGGTTTTTTTTTTTTTTTTAAAGCAAAGGTATGGATATCATGCAATGGTGTGGGGAGAGGCAGGAATAATTATTAATCCCTGTTGTTTTGCCCCATTGTTCATTTCCATCTGATGCTGCTACTATTTGTCCTTCTTCTGTCTTTTGCTTTCCTTTTAAAGGTAATGGAGTTATGGCTTTTGACACTGGGCGGAAAACTTGTCCAGGTCTTCCTGACCACGTATAGATACAAAGTATGTTAAATAGTGAAGAAATCATTAGATATGAGGCCTGATTAGAATGAACCGTATTGTGCTGTGTTTATTGAAGTGCAAAGATTATCAAAGAGAACGTTGAGATGGAGTGTTCCAGGTTTGTGTCTAGGCACTTTCTTATACATTTTAGAATATCTAGCAAGCTGTTGGGTTATCCATCCTCTCTTTGCAGACATTGAGAGCAGGTCAAACCTGTTAATTGATGGTTGTTGCTTAGTCCCTTCTCTGCTGACGAACTGCCAGAATTGCCCTGCTTTCTCAAGAGGTACAATTTCCTTGATCTCTTCTGGAGCATGAGAGGATAGGACTATTCTTCCCTTTCCTTTTAAATGGGCTAAAAATTAATCATTTGAATTGGATTGACATTGTAAATGTATGAAACTTTTTCCTTTACTCTATGTGGATGAGTTACATAAATAAGAGCCTTTTTGACACCCCTTGTAAAGCACCACAGACCTAGCTCCTTTCACTGGCTGAGCCCATCTTTAATGCACCTGACAGAAGTAAGAAAATTAAGCAGTGCTCTACATAGTGTGTTACTTATTTTACTCCCCTCCTGCTGTGCATCAGTAGCCCATTCTGCCTTTCTGTCTTGGTACTTATATGCTCTTCATCATCATCATCATCATCAGTCTCTCAATCATTGAATGAATTTTTCCTCGAACATCTATTTGAGGTTGGGAAATAGTGCTATCCCCATTTTCACACATAAGAAGTCAGTGCAACTGGAGTTACAGCCCTGGTCTACACTACAGGATTACTTCAGTATAACTACGTTGCTCAGGGCATGAATAATCCATGCCCCAGAGTGACGTAGTTATACCGACAGAGTGCTATCTCGGCAAGAGAGCTTCTCCTGCCAACCTAGCTACCGCCTCTTGCAGAGGTGGAGTTATTAATCTGATGGGTTTACCTTAATTATACTACCTTAAGGGCCTGCTATAACAAATTACTGAGGTTCAATACTGCTGTTTCGGTGGGGCGGCGCTGGGGAAGGAGGGTTTGTTTCCACGGGGCAGGTGGTGCTGGAGGGGTGGGGGGTGTTTTGGCGGCGCTGGGGGGGGGGTTGTTTCTGTGGGGCGGGCGGCGCTGGGGGGGTTGTTTCGGGGGGGTTGGGTGGCGCTGGGGAGGAGGGGTTGGCGGCGCTCGGGGGGGTTTCGGCCCTCAGCTGTTTTCTTTGGCGTAATATGGCCCTCGCCGCTTTACGAGTTGGGCAGGCCTGGTTTAGAGCATCTTCACCAGAGGGGCTACAGCAGCACAGCTGCATCATTGCAAGTTTCTAGTGTAGACAAACCCTAAGACTCTGGTCCAGCAAACATTTAAGTGTGTGCTCGACTTTATTCACCTGAGTAGTCCCATTGATTTCAGAGGGAAAACCTGGTAGCTTTAGCGAAGAAATATGGTCTTGTGGTTAAGGGCCCATCTTCATTAGCAACGTTAAAGCGCTGTCGCGGCAGCGCTGCCCTTTAACGTGGCTGTGTAGTCACAGCATAGCGCTGGGAGAGAGCTGTCCCAGCACTATTTAAAAAACAAAAATCTCCCACCTCCACGAGTGGAATAGCTCCCAGCGCTGGTGCAGTGTCTACATTGGCACTTTACAGCACTACAACTTGCAACGCTCAGGGAGTGTTTTTTCACACCCCTGGGTGAGAAAGTTGCAGCTCTGTAAAGTGCCAGTGTAAACAAGCCCCAAGTCACTAAACTGGGGCTCAGGAGACGTGAGTTCAGTTAGCCATGATCTTCCAGTGTGACCTTGGGCAAACTGTAGGTTATGATTCTGCAGATATCTTTTGCTCTTTCCAATTTGACCCCTGCAGCTAACAAGCCAAAAGGGAGGTGCAGAGCTCAAGTGCTTCAGAGCCCCAGTGCGTTGGAACCGAGTTTGTCAACCCTAAATCCTAGCAAATTGAGATTAATGAGCAGGTTTTAAAAATATTATCAGAATCTTCTCTGAGGATTTAATTTAGCATCTCCAGTAGGAAGAGTGTTCTATGGTTGGAACTTTCAAGAGGACTGCTATTCTTTTTACTCCTTCATTTTGACTTCTGAGTTTGCTGACAACTGTGATGGTAAAGCCTTTTAAAAAAAACAAAAACAAATAAAATGATGTGTGACTCACTGGTATTCTTAAGAGATCAATGCGGTCAATCTTGTATGAATTCCTAGAGCGCCCATTGCTAGTTTAAGTGTTCTGTTGAGCTTGAGTATGAGTTCTGCTGCGTTAACTCAATGACTATGTTAAAGTGGCCTTGTAAAAATTCTACTCTCCCAGGCCGGCTTTATTTATTTTTGATAAATGAGGGATTTTTTTTTCTCCATTCCCTCTCCTGTGTCTTTTTTTTTTTTTTTTTTTTTTTTTTATCATGGTAAAAATCAGGTGAGTAGAATGTTTTGGGGTGATAATTTTTCATGACAATTTTGTAGTCATGGTAATACCTGTGATTGCATAAAAGTTTGGCTTCTATGAAATACATGGTGTAGAAAAACTGGTATTCAGACATATTTTGCTTGCTTCAAATGTCTCTTGAGTGTATTATGAAAACCAATCTGCTAAAATGGTAGAAAAAACCTGATGCGTGTCCTTCTATTGCATTGTACCGTTTTACTTTTGCTTCAAATCATATTTGTTTATGTAGTTTTTGTACTAGTTATTGTGGGGATTTCTATCTTCTGATTGTCATCTTGCTGAACAAATGAAGCCATTTAATTGTTTCTCTAAGAATCAATATCCATATTTTGGCAGCAAACCAAGTAGCAGACACACATTATCCTGAGAGGTCTTATTTCCCATAACTTTGCGTATTTCCTAGATTTGATTCCAGACCTTGCTTATGTATCGTAGGCATGAGCAGATCATTTCCCAATGTACTCTTTGTAGCTACAAACACCCCAGCATAAATGGCAGGGTGACCGGTGTTACAGGAGTCCCAGGGGCCACGCTGAAATTGCCCAATCAGGGCAAACTGCAAAAAATGGGGCAGATGATCCCCAAAACTGGAGGTTATTTCTAATAATTAGATTCACCAATCTAGCAACAAAACAGCTTCTACAACACATTACTGGTTACCCAGAAGCCAAAAACAGTTTCTTGAAAACAATCCAGCCTTGGGCTCCCACCCAGACAGCCAAGTCACATATGATTAGGATTACTGAAAATCTTGTTCATCATATAAAAAGGTCTACCAATCCCAAAAGATCGGACACACTACCCACCAGGTCAATGAATATTTCAGATCTTACCCAATTATACACTTAGCCAATTCTCGTTAACTAAACTTAGATTTATTAAAAGAGAATATTGGTTAAAAATCATTATACATACCGATATGAATAAAGTTCTTAGGTTAGTTTCATAGTAGAGATGGTGAGCTGTATGTCTGGGGAGGCACAAAGGGGGAGCCAGAGCACCGGTTGGCTGCAGAGCCACTTAAGCAGTGGTCGGTGTAGCTGTCCTCATGGCCGCCTCTGCACCTGGCGTCAGCCACACTGTCCACTGCAGAAGTCACAGAGGTTGCAGGAAGTCACGGAATCCGTGACCTCCGTGGAAAAAGACGAAGCCATAGTGATAATCAATGGGACACGGTAATACCAGGTTACAAACTATATAGGAATGACAGAGTCGGTTGTGCTGGTGAGGGAATGGCACTGTATGTGAAAGAAAGCATAGAGTCAAATATAATAAAAATCTTAAATGACTCAAACTTTACTATAGAATCTCTATTGATAGAAATTCCATGCTTGAATAATACGAATATAGCAGAAGGGATAACTACCAAGCACCTGATCAGGATGGTGACTGTGAAATTCTCCAGGAGATTAGAATGGCTATAAAAATAGAAAACTTAATAATAATAATAATTAATAATAACAATGGGGGATTTCAATTAGCTCAGGACGGGATGCAGAAATAAAGCTTCTAGATACCATAAATGGCTGCTTGCTTCTACAAGAGGAGAGGCAATCCTTGATTTAGTCCTAAGTGGAGCACAGTATCTGGTGCAAGAGGTGAATATAGCTGAACCACTTAGTAATAATGACCATAATATATATAAACTTTAACAGTAATAAGACACCAGGACCAGATGGTATTTACCC
Organism: Malaclemys terrapin pileata; assembly: GCF_027887155.1. NCBI lineage: Eukaryota > Metazoa > Chordata > Testudines > Emydidae > Malaclemys > Malaclemys terrapin. The sequence goes on along the minus strand of NC_071515.1, from coordinate 19,797,983 downwards.
AAGAGTTTTGAAGGAACTCGGGTATGAAATTGTTGAACTACTAACTGGGGTATGTAAGCTATCATTTAAATCCGCTTCTGTACCAGATGACTGGAGGATAGCTAATGTGACATCAATTTTTAAAAAAGGTGCCAGAGGATATCCTGGCAATTACAGGCCGGTAAGCCTAACTTCACTATCAGGCAAACTGGTTGAAACTATAGTAAAGAACAGAATTATCAGACACCTAGATGAACACAGTTTGTTGGGGAAGAGTCAACATGGCTTTTGAGAAGGGAAATCGTGTCTCTCCAATTTACTATAATTCTTTGAGCGTGTCCACAACCATGTGGACAAAGGTGATCCAGTGGATATAGTGTATTTAGACTTTCAGAAAGCCTTTGATAAGGTCTCTGACCAAAAGCTCTTAAGGAAAGTAAGCAGTTATGGGATAAGAGGGAAGGTCCTCTTCTGGATCACTAACTGGTTAAAAGACAGAAAAGAAAGGGTAGGAATAAATGGTCAGTTTTCAGAATGTAGAGCGGTAAATAGTGGTGTCCCCTAGAAGTCTGTACTGGGACCAGTGCTGTTCAACATAGTCACAAATGATCTGGAAAAAGGGGTGAACAGTGAAGTGGCAAAAATTTGCAGATGATTCAAAATTACTGAAGATAATTAAATCCAAAGTAGACTGTGAAGAGTCGCAAAGGGATCTCACGAAACTGGGTGAGTGGGCAACAAAATGATGGATGAAATTCAATGTTGATGATAAATGCAAAGTAATTCACATTGGAAAACATAATCCCAACTATGCATACAAAATGATGGGGTCTAAATTAGCTGTTACCACTCAAGAAAGAGATCTTGGAGTTATCAAGGATAGTTTGCTGAAAACATCTGCTCAATTGCAGTGACAGTCAAAAAGCTAACAATGTTAGGAACAATTAGGACAGGGATAGATAATAAGATAGAAAATATCATAATTCCACTATATAAATTCATGGTATGCCCATATCTTGAATACTGCATGCAGTTCTGGACACCTCATCTCAAAACAGCTCTATTCTGTACTTTCTCCAATTCTAAAAGGACAACAAAAATGATTAGGGGTATGGAATAGCTTCTGTATGAGGAGAGAGTAAAAAGACTGGGACAGTTCTGCTTGGAAAAGAAACAACTAAGGGGGGGGGGGGATATGATAGAGGTCTATAAAATCATGAATGGCATGGAGAAGGTGAATAAGGAAATGTTATTTACTCCTTCATATAATGCAAGATCCAGGGCTCATGAAATTAATAGGTGGCAGGTTTAAAAGAAACACAAGGAAGTACTTCACACAATGCACGGTCAACCCATGGAACTCCTTGGTGGGGGTGTTGTGAAGGCCAAAAATATAATTGGGTTCAAAAAAGAATTTGATAAGTTGATGGAGCCAAGATGGTCAGAGATCTGGGTGTCCCTAGTCCGTTTGCCAAAAGCTTTTAGTGGATGATGGAATGGATCACTTGATAGTTGCCTGTTCTGTTCATTCCCTCTGAAGTATCTGGCATTGGCCACTATCGGAAGACAGGATATTGGGCTAGATAGACCATTGGTCTGACCCAGTATGACCTTTTTTATGTGAGGCCTGTCATGGTGCAGTTTAAATACGAGAGGTGGTTGTTAGTATTTTTATCACGACTCTTACACTACACAGCCACAATGTAATCGGGACTAACGTAAATTTATTTTATTGGTTTACGTGGCAAAGTGCAGAGGGCTCTCGGCTTATTTTTGAAAATGCACAATATCCCATCTACTTGTCACAGTTTATACTGTCTCTCCTTCATACCACTGTTGGCTATCTTGGCTTGGAGAAAAGCCTGTAGCCAAGTCCTATAGCCTGATGGAAATTGCAATGCTCATGTAACTTTTGTATGGTAAAGCTGTTAGGCATATGATTAAGTCCCATTGTCTGCAATAGACTTAAGCATGTGCTTGAGTACTTTGCTGAACTGGTGCCATAAGTAATGCCCACCTCTTATGATGGGGAAATTGAGGTTGCGAGAAGTTCTGGCTTGCCCAAGGCAGCAAGGAGAGTAAATGCAGGAACTGCAACTAGAACTTTGTTTTGATCTCCAGTCCTGTACTGAGCCATGGTGTATTTTAATAAGATTTTAAAGATTCTTGCCCATGTACACAGAGATTTAACTATAGAGAAGAAATTCCCACCCCTCAAAACCAAAACACACATACAGGAAAGGACCTTCTGTTGGAACTAAGTCCTCTAGACTAGAGGGTTGAGTGGGGAGCATTCATTAGGATTAGGAGGCACACTTCACACAGCCGTCTTCTGCCCACTGAAGTCACAGGGCCTTAATCTTTTCCATTATTTTGTTGAAGAGGCTGACACTGCATGCTTGAGTGCATTGTCACATCCTTCTGAATAGATTTTGGTATTTTTTGGTCTGATTTTAAATTCTAAGCAAGCTTTGGATTTGGGCCTGGACTTGGACCTCTGTCTAGTAAAGTTCTGATAAATGTGAAGTTACATCCACTCACTGCTAGAAGGGAGAAGCAGCTTTGTCTCCTTCTTCCTCTCTGTAGTCCAGAGCCTCCTCGCTGCTTTGAATGGAGGGGCGGAGGGAAATAATTACTCTTTATTTCTTCATGCAGTGTTGTTGTAGCCATCTAGGTCCCAGGATATTAGAGAAAGGAAAAAGTGGGTGAGGTAATGTCTTTTATTGGACTAATTTCTATTTGTGAGAGAGACAAGCTTTTGAGCTTACAAGAGCTCTTCTGCAGGTCTGGGAAACTAAGACCTTGTCTACACTGCCACTTACAGCGCTGAAACTTTCTTCACTCAGGGGTGTGAAAAAACACACCCCTTGAGCGATGCAAGTTTCAGCACTGTAAAGTGGCAGTGTAGACAGTGCTACAGCGCTGGGAGCTAGTCCCCTCGTGGAGGTGGTTTTATTACAGCGTTGGGAGAGCTCTCTCCCAGCGCTGAAGCTGCAACTACACAGCCACGTTAACATCGGCTGTGTAGACATACCCTTAGAGTGTCAACTAAATATAAGGTGGAACAGATGGTTTGTTGGTTTTAAGTTTCAAGGGCTCATTCAAGGTCGGGGGGGGGGAAGGAGAAAGGAATGGAACTGGGGAAACTAAAATGAGAGTGGGGGTATTACATTTCCCAGACCTGAAGAAGGGCTCTGGGTAAGCTTGTCTCTCACCAATTGAAGTTGGTCCAGTAAAAGATATTACTTCACCCATTGGTTTCAGAGTGGTAGCCGTGTTAGTCTGTATCAGCAAAAACAATGAGGAGTCCTTGTGGCACCTTAGAGACTGACAAATTTATTTGGGCATAAGCTTTCGTGGGCTAAAACCCACTTCATCAGATGCATGGAGTGGAAAATACAGTAGGGAGATATAAATACAGAGCATATGAAAAGATGAGAGTTGCCTTACCAAGTGCTAAGAGTGCTTACCAAGTGCTGAGATCAGTGCTAATGAGCCAATTCAATTAAGGTTGACGTGGGCTATTCTCAACAGTTGACAAGAAGGTGTGAGTATCAGCAGGAGGAAATTAGTTTTTGTAGTGACCCATCCACTCCCAGTCTTTATTTAAGCCTAATTTGATGGTGTCCAGTTGGCAAATTAATTCCAGTTCTGCAGTTTCTCATTGGAGTCTGTTTTTTGAATTTTGCTGTTGTTGAAGAATTGCCACTTTTAAGTCTGTTGTTGAGTGTCCAGGGAGATTGAAGTGCTCTCCTACTGGTTTTTGAATGTTATAATTCTTGATAACAGATTTGTGTCCATTTATTCTTTTGCGTAAAGACTGTCCGGTTTGGCCAGTGTATATGGCAGAGGGGCATTGCTGGCACACGATGGCATATCACATTGGTAGATGTGCAGGTAAACGAGCCCCTGATGGTGTGGCTGATGTGGTTAGATCCTATGATGGTGTCCCTGTGGACAGAGTTGGCACCACGGTTTGTTGCAGGGTTTGGTTCCTGGGTTAGTGTTTTTGTTGTGTGGTGTGTATTTGCTGGTGAGTATTTGCTGCAGGTTGGGGGGCTGTCTGTAAGTGAGGACTGGCCTGTCTCCCAGGGTCTGTGAGAGTGAGGGATTGTCCTTCAGGATAGTTTATAGATCCTTGATGATGCGCTGGAGAGGTTTTAGTTGGGGGCTGTAGGTGACGGCTTGTGGTGTTCTGTTATTTAATTTGTTGGGCCTGTCCTGTAGTAGGTGACTTCTGGGTACCCTTCTGGCTCTGTCAATCTGTTTCTTCATTTCACCAGGTGGGTTCTGGAGTTTTAAGAAAGCTTGATAGGAGATCCTGTAGTTGTTTGTCTGTGTCTGAGGGATTGGAGCAAATGCGGTTGTATCTTAGATCTTGGCTGTAGACAATGGATCATGTGATGTGGTCTGGATGAAAGCTGGAGGGATGTAGGTAAATATAGCGGTCAGTAGTTTTCTGATATAGGGTGGTGTTTGTGACCATCACTTATTTGCACTGTATTTTCACCCACCTTATCTTTTATGACTTCCTCAGGAGGGTGGTGAGGGCTTCTGTGTGTGACTAAGGCCTGATCTACACTAAAATGTTAAGGTCAACTGTTACCTTGCTCAAAGGTGTGAAAAATTCACACCCTTGAGCAATGTAGTTAAGCTGACCTAACCTCCGGTGTAGACAGCAGTAGATTGACAGACATAGCTATCATCTCTCTCTGGATGGGAGACTCCCTCCCTTTGGTGTAAGTAGTGTCTACACTGAAGCATTACAGTAGCACGGCTGCAGTGCCACTGTAGTAGTATTTCAAGTGTAGACATACCCCAACTCCAATACCTGTCTGCCAAAAAGCTATAAGCATAATTCTTGATGGTGGCAGCAGTGCAACTAAGGTTCTGAATGATCAGTTTTGCTGCTGCCAATCTTGTTAATTTCATGATGCTGCTGCTGCTCTGCAAAGCTATGGGGAGGAATAAAATGCTGTATCGATTTAAATTTGGTTCCAGTTTGGAAAGTATCTTCAACAATGAGAGCTAGAAACTTAGGTTTGTAATAGCTCTTTTTAAAAAATGAAAGCCTAATTTTTGCAGAAATTGAGGCTGAGCAGGGAAAAATTGCTACTGACCAATGGTTTTTCAAGTCTTAGTCTATAACCAGTCAGACTTCATAAACTGATCATGGTTTGGTTTGGTCAGCATCTGGATAAGAAACATCTGTCTTTTGTGGAATAAACTGCAGCTGCTACATCTCCTTTGCTGCAGAAAGGGGTCTCTGCAATTAGTTTCTCTTATTAAAATATATTAGAATTATATTATTTTAAAAAAGAAATATAATCAAAAATTTAATATTGAATGTCACAACAATCAGATTTAAGATTCCTACAGCAGATTCTGTACTCCCTTGGGTGCAGGCATTACAGTTTGTTCTTTGATATGTGATCACTCCACAGTGGACAATTTTAATATAGGCAGGCCAGGATTCAGGTATACTATCCTGTTATTGACCCAGAGCGGTGACGTTAGATCTGGCTGAGGGGCTCTAACAATCAGCAGAGTTGCTAAGTGATTATTTATCAGCTGCATAGTATGCAAATCCCCTGCTCTGATTGCCTGCTCATTTCAGAACTCCTTGTCCATATGCCCCTAACAAAAATCTTCTGATAGCAATGGAGTAGTCTGCTGGCATTTGTACCTTTTTTGTGTTTTCTAGATCTGCTTTAAGCTGCTTTAGGTAACATGGTGGGTTTAAAAAAAAAACGTTAAATACAAAACTCCATGCAGACGCAGCCAAAGTTGGCTGCCTGAGTTTCTCATTTCCCCCTATGCAATTACTTTTCTCAATACTGCTTCTGGGTTTTGAAGAAGGCGATCACATTCTCTTTTTCTCCAACTAAATTTATTTTTTAATGTGTCTTTATAGACTACATAGACTTCCCCTCTGTAACCTCTTCACCTTTCCCTCCAGTCTCTCACCTTTGCAGGCTGTGGTTTGTAAGTGTAATGCTTTAAAATGTTGTGTGGTCTGATAGATAAGATAGCCTGAGGATGTCATATTATCTCCTGACATATATCACATTTTTGAAAAACGTCACCACAAGAAGATTGTGACATTGATTTAGGAGAGACATGATTGAAACATTTACAAGAAGAAATCTCTTACAAGCTGCGTTAGTTTGTTTATATGAACATATTTAGTGTATGTGTGTTTAAATTGGATAAAAAAATTTAAAATGTATCTATAATGCACATAGAAAATTGAATAAATAGAATTTAATACAGGAATCTTTAACTCATGATTTTCTTTTTCACCTTTATTTATGACTGAGGACAAAAATAAATAAACTACATAAACACTTTTTTTTTGGTCTTTTTTCAAAAAGTTTCTTTTAAACCTATTAAATATCAGACATCCAAATAACCAGGTTCCAAATGCTCCCTAAGCCATAAAGCAGTAAGATACGTGTTTTTTTACATCTGTGACAAGATGACCCTGCTGGACACTTACTAACTAGGCTAATCCCAACACTGTATTTGTGTGCTATTAGTGCCCCTGTGGTCTGGGTAGGCTGTAGGAACTTCTAGGCACACTCCCTGGGCATAGACTTCGTCTGGTATCGCTTTCAGAAGTGGGACCCTGCAGTCCAGCTGCCCAATCCAAGACTCCCCAGTAGCTTAAGCACACCCTTCCCAGAGCTCCATTCTTGTGGTTACTCTGGTGTACAGTTTACCCTTTCAGGGACACTGGATGATTGAAGCAAATAATTAGGGTTACCATATTTCCACAATCAAAAAAGAGGACACTGGGGGGAGGGGAGGAAGCCCCACCCCCATCCACTCTCTCCCACTTCCCACCCCCTGACTGCCCCCCTCAGAACCCCAACCCCCCCTGCTTCTTGTCTCCTGACTGCCCCCTGCTGAGAACCCCCCCACCCTAACTGCCCCCCCCCCCCCAGGACCCTACCTGTCTCCTGACTGCCCTGACCCTTATCCACTCGCATGGGTGGCAGGGTTGTAGAAATTTTGGTGATGCCCAGAACCCCCTCCCTCTCCCCACCTGCCTAAGGCTCTGGGAGGGGGGTTGGAGGTCTGGGGTACAGGTCCTGGGCTGGGGATTAGGGTGCAGGAGGGGTGCAGGGTGCAGGCTCTGGGATAGAGTTTGGGGGTGGGAGGCAGAGCAAAGGGAGGGGGTGCAGGCTTTGGGAGGGAGTTTGAAGGCAGGAGGGGGTGTGTGGGAAGGGGGAGGGGGTTTGGGAGGGAGTTTGGGGATAGGAGGGAATGCAGGGGTGAGGGCTGTGGGTCTGTGGATGAGGGGTTCATGATGCAGGAGGGGGCTCAGGGCTGGGGCAGAGGATTAGAGTGCGGGGGGATGAGGGCTGGGGATGAGGGGTTTGGGGTGTTGGAGAGGCTTGGGACTAGGGTGGAAGGGCAGGGTAAGGGCAGCCTGTCTTCCCATTAGTGGATGGGGGACGCTAGGACCTGGGGGCAGCAGACAGCAGTTGCTGCTGGCTCTGGCAGTACAAGCAGGCAAGGGAGAAGCAGGCAGGGAAGGGGAGCCCCACGAGGGGGGGACGCGTAGAAGGGGGGTGGCAGGTAGAGGCCGGGGACCCATCCAATACTCCCCTGCTGCCGGACTCCCCTTACCATTCTGGCTCCACGTGTTTGCAAAACAGGCTGCCTGGTGGTCGGTTTGTGTGTTACACAGGGTTGCAGACAGAGGGGCGGGGGAGCAGGGTAGGGCTCTGGCTGCTGGAGGCCAATGGGAGCAGCTCAATTGGCCCAGCCGCTCAATCATTAGCCGCACTCTGCATGGAAGGGAGGGAGAGAGGCGAGGGAGGAAAAAAAACCCAGACATTTTAACCTTGTTAGCAATTCCTCCCGGACGGCTGTTTAGAGATGCAAAAGCCAGACACGTCCGGGGAAATATGGATGGATGGTAACCCTAAAATAATACATAGATTTTGCAGAAGAACCTGCTAAGTCACCCCCACTTCTGAATTTCTCAGTGTGTCTTGTCTTCTATGTATCTTCCAATGTACTGTACATTCATAAAGACAGACTGTTTATTTTTGTGTGCTGTATAGTGCAAAGCATGGCACTAAACAAATAGTAATCCCAGACTACCAAAAGAGTAAACAGCACTGTACATTGTACAAGAGGACCGGTTTCTCTCACCTATTTAACATTTAGTAAGGTTCTCCTTACTCATAATGTTAAACTTAATAGTCCTTACTACATAGCTCACTTTGGGTGATGTTATAGGTGGCAGTGTAGCCAAGTATTTAAAAAAAAAAAAAGTGATAAGCTACTTCTGTCTGAATATATTATTGGAAGAAATGAGGATCAGGGTGGTGTGGCATGATTTTTTTCCCCCTTTATTTGGTTCAAAACCGTGTCCATCAGTAGATCCCAGGCATTTCAAGCTGTAGAACTCCTACAATGAATGAGTAAACTAACCTGGTACACACAATGCAAATTTAATTAAAAAGACACACCATGTACTCTTTCGCTATGTGCAGGCTTTTGCTTTTGACCAAAATAAATAATCTTGTACTAGATTGTTACATTTTATGTGCAAATCTTTGCTATTGAAGTTGGCTGTTGCCATATAGGTATATTTTAATTTTAGCAAAAGCCTAAACGTATTGGTTGAGTGAAGCAAGGTCTTATGCTCAATCGAAGGGTATTTCTGTGCCTACTTGGCATTTGTGCATTCATGTGACCTGGCTTTAATTTAGCATTTGGTAAATATTTGCATAGTAATGCCTAAAATGCTGTCCCTCGCATAAAGGAATAGATGATAAACAGCCTTTAAATGGTTTGATGTTAAACATAAACATGACTTGCAGCCCTAAGGCAGAATGAATATTGAACAGTTGTATTAATGTGCATGTGTATTTGAGAAATGCCGAGGTGAATTAGACCAGGTAATGTCTCAACATTTTTTTCTTTAAATTTAGGATAATGCCTTGATAAAGGTATAGATAGACTGTATAACATATGTAGCGTTCCAGGGAATACACACCCCCATTCATGTAATTAGGATTTCAGGAGCTATTCAGAAGAGGCGGCTACAAATGTTTTTCTTAAATGACCCCATTAACACAAGAGTGCATTGAGTGACACAAGCATACTGTATGCATTCTTCAGCAGTTGGCTACAATTTCTCTGTAGCTATTAACGTTTTATGTTTTCAGGATACTAGTTTTCTTGCTCTACTTAAAAAGGAAACTATTTGGACTTGCAAACTTCCTGTCAGGAGGGCTTAGAAGGAATCATTCTAGCAGCAGATGCACCTTAGAAGATAGTTACCAACAAGAGCTGTGAGAAGTAAACAAAAAGAAAAAAACCCTCCACGTTTCCCCAAACATCTTTGCTTTTTATGTGTGAATGTTTTTGGGGTCTTGAGATTTTTCTGAGTAGCCTTAGCAGTGGTCAACTTTTCCTCCATTTTAACTTAGTGAAAAACGTTTATCCTTTTGTCAGTGTTACAATAGTTGAAATTTTCCAACTAGCTCTATCAACCTAGATAAATTCATAACAAATTTATAATTATTATAGTTGATTCTGTATCCAAGAAACAAATTGACCTCATTTGACTTGTTTTGATTTCAGCGAAACTCATTGAAGTGATGCTGGTATGTGCATTGAATACTGGAAATCATACCACTTAACAATTACAACCCCTATGCGATTGAAAGTATGCAGCTCTGATAAATCTTGAGTTTGGTTTTGGTGTTGTATTTTGATGATTTCCAGACTGTATTTAAGCTCCTGAAGGTGTTCCTGGCTTTATTGATTTTGTTTTGGCTCTCCTGGCTTGTTCCTTTAACCTGTGCGTAAACACTTTTCACAAGCAATCACTCTATATCTGCTCTCTGTCCTCATCCTCAAAGGAAACCTGCACAACACCTTCAAAAGATGAGCCTCAAAGCTTAAACTCATAATTTTGCTAGGCACTAAAAATCATGGACTGAACAGACACTGGATTTATGGATTATTACAACAATCAATATCCCCCTCCCCTCCCCAGGACTAATGTGAGGGGTGTTAACTGTTCACTTCACCTTGAATGGTCCATTTAAAATATATTTTAACTACTTACGCTAAACCAGAGGTGGGCAAATCACGGCAGCCTGCGGGACCGTTCTTCCTGGCCCCTGAGCTCCTGGCCTGGGAGGCTAGCCTCTGGCCCCGCCCCCACTGTCCTCCCTCCCCCGCAGCCTCAGCTCACTGCGCTGCGGGCACAATGTTCTTGGCAGCGGTGCTGCAAGGTCCTGGGGCAGCGCAGCTGCAGAGCCTGGCCTGACCCGGTGCTCTGTGCTGCATGGTGCGTGGCTGGCTCCAGCTGGGTGGCGTGGCTGCCTGTCCTGGTGCAGCCGCGCCACCAGGCAGCGCAGTAAGGGGGCAGGGAGCAGGGGAGGGAGGTTGGATAGAGGGCACAGGAATTCGGGGGTGGGCAGAGACCAGGGGGTTGAATGGGGGTGGGGCTTCCGGGGGCGGTCAGGGAGAAGGGGTGGTTGTATGGGGCAGGGGTGCTGGGAGGGGGGGAGGAGGGGTTGGATGGGGCAGTTAGGGGCAGGGAGTCTGGGGGCAGTCAGGGAGTAGAGGTGGTTGGATGGGGAAGGAGTCCCGGGGGGCAGTGGTGAGCTGGAGTCGGTTCACAAGAACTGGTTGTTACATTTAAAAGCCGGTGTAGAATCTGTTCCTAAAGGGGCGGGCGGGTGAGCAAACTCTGGTCCGCGGGCCACATCCGGCCCGCGGGACCGTCCTGCCCGGCCTGCCTGAGCTCGCAGCTGGGGAGGCTCCCCTGCCCCCCTTGTCCCCTTCTCCTCACAGAGCCCCAGCGCGCGCCGCGCTGCCGGCGCCAGCGCTCTGGGCAGCTCTACAGCTCTGCCTCTTTGAGCGGCATGGTAAGGGGGTGGGGCTGCGAGCTCCAGCGGCTGCGCGGCACCCTTACACAGCAGCATGGTAAGGGGGGCCAGTGCGGAGCTGGGAGGAGGGGTTGGATAAAGGGCAGGGAGCAGTTGGAGGGGGCAGAGGCTCTGCGGGGGCGGTCAGGGGACGGGGAACAGGGGGAGGGGTTGGGTAGGCATGGGAATTCCGGGCGTCTGTCGGGGTGGAGGTGGATGGGGTCGGGGCAGTCAGGGGACAGGGAGCGGGGCAAGTTGGCTAGGGGGTGGGGTCCTGGGAGGCAGTTAGGGTGGGGGGTCTCAAGAGGGGGTGGCCAGGAGACAAGGAGCAGGGGGCGGTTTGATGAGTTGCAGGTTCTGAGGGGGGCAGTCGGGGGCAGGATGTGGGTTGGGGTTGGATGCGGGGAGAGGGAGACAGGCACATGGGGCTTGTACTCACTGCGCGGTTCCCTACCAGGTCTTCGGCGGCACTGCGGTGGGGCGGGAGGGGAGGTCTTCACTCGCTCCGGGTGAAGTACCTGCTGCCGAAAACCTGGAGCGAGTGAAGACCACCTGCCGCTGCCGCCGAAGTGCCACCGAGGACCCGGTAAGGAACCAATTCTTAGGATTTTGGAAGCTCATCACTGCCGGGGTGCGTGTGTGTGTGTGTGTGTGTGTGTGTGTTGGATAGTGGGCGGGGGCTGGGCCACGCCTGGCTGTTTGGGGAGGCACAGTCTCCCCTAACTAGCCCTCCATACAATTTCTGAAACCTGATGCGGCCCTCAGGCCAAAAAGTTTGCCCGCCCCACCTTGTATTTCCCTGTGGCATTCTGAATAGTACATTTCCCAGACCTGAAGAAGAGTTCCGTGTAAGTTCAAAAGCTTGTCTCTCACCAACAAAAGTTGGTCCAGTAAAAGATATCTGTAAATATGGTAAAGGGACTTGATCTGGTATGGGGGTATATTATTTAGGCTGTGTTCAGGGGGAATGCATTTTCCTATGGAGAGCAGGTGGCCCTTCCACCCCGGGGGAGAAGAAGTGATAGTTGGGGAAGATGGTTGAGGGACTGAGGCAGCCAGGAAGAAGCCCAAGGCCAGGTCTACAATATAAACTTACATCAGTATAATTGCGTCACTTGGGGTGTGAAAAATCCACCCTCCTGAGTGACATAACTATACTGATCTAACCCCCAGTGTAGACAGCACTGTGTCGACAGGAGAGCTATTCTGTCAGTTTAGCTATTGCCTCTCACAGAAGTGAAGTGCTACAGCGGCGCAGCTGCACCATTTTAAGTGTAGACCTACCCTAATTTTGTGTGTGAGAGAGAGAGAGAGAGAGATGGAAAGAAACAGTCTGTGAGTAAACGGAGAGATACAGGGGGAGGGGAGAGAGCAGCCAGAGGGACGAAGGGAAACCAGGACTGAGAGAAACTGAGAGTAAGTGGAGAGACTGAGGTTGAACTGGAAAGACAAATGTGCAGCAGATGGTCCCTTTAGTTTAGGGCAGGGGTCGGCAACCTTTCAGAAGCGGTGTGCTGAGTTTTCATTTATTCACTCTAAGGTTTCGCGTGCCAGTAATACATTTTAACTTTTTTAGAAGGTCTCTTTCTATAAGTCTATAATATATAACTAAACTATTGTTGTGTGTAAGTAAATAACATTTTTAAAATGTTTAAGAAGCTTCATTTAAAATTAAATTAAAATGCAGAGCCCCCTGGACCGGTGGCCAGGACCCGGGCAGTGTGAGTGCCACTGAAAATCAGCTCGCGTCCCACCTTCAACACACGTGCCATAGGTTGCCTACCCCTGGTTTAGGGCTTGTCAAATCAGTTCATGTTTGATGGTGCGTTCCTGTTTGTTCTTGATCATTGGTTCTGGTCATCTCTTATTGATCCATGTGGTCCTGAAGATGTGGAACAGGAGAACCAAAGGTACTTTAGATCCTGTGGGTCTGGTCTAATGTCCCCCACACCAGCGAGCACCATTGGAGTCGAGTCCATGACTTCAGGAAGTCACAAGAGGCACGTAAAGCTCAAAGACTGCCTTGAGCATTTGACAGTACCTAGCAAGATATCTGGGGAAAAGGGAACCTTGAAGAGAATACAGTGATAATAATCTATAATATAATAGCCTGTGCATATAGAGGTATAGATATTTCTTTATTTAGACGGTTATATTTAGTTAAGTACCCTTCAGTAAGTTGTGTGTATTTGAATTATTCTGAATTTTTATTACATATATTCTTCGTCAATTTAATGAATCCAAGTGGAATCCAGTTCCATTGGTTCCAATTTAAATGAAATATTTGTTTGTCTTTGTGGGTTTTTTGGACACCAGTTGTATGATCTTGGCTACCATTAAATAACCTTTTATTGTGGTGTAGCCTCTGTTTTCCCGCCTCCCCCCAGCTCTCACCTGCCTGGTAAATTATATTACCACTGGGGCAGACCATTACTAAATCTTAGTGAGCGGTTTTGGAACGGGGTAACCCTCGGCTATATTTCAAATTATAACACAATAACTCTATTCTGAGAGGTCTGTTTACCTATTACCTCTTCACCTGGTCTCTCATCTCCTCAGACCAACAAACCTTTGCATCCCTAGATGAAGTTTCACTTCCACTTTTGTACCACAACTACCTCTTCTGTAGACTCCAATTCGGTACATTAAAAAATAAAGCAATTGTGCTGGACATGCAGCCAGAAATACAAGAGGCAAGGGACGTGGATTAACTAGGCCACAATTGCATTGACTCGTTTGGAATAACACAAACAATGAAAAGGTCCTCTATCATTTACTAACTTGTTCAGTCTTGTAGAAGGGCTGCTTAGCAGCCCATTGTGGTGAGGGTGAAAGGGTTGGGGAAAAGGGGACTGGGTCCTTGCTGTATCAGACATTAGGAGCCTGAACCCCATCCATCAGCTTCTTTAGGAGATGCCTTCACCTAATTCTGGTTTATCAAGGAATGGGAGCCCCACTGCCTTGTACAGCTGCCAACAGAAGGTGCCAGCAATTAGCCTGTCTGCCTGCCCTTCACCTCCAGCTCAGTTTACAAATAGTTAACTCCCTTTCTGATGTCAGCCAACATATATATCCACTCCCTAATCAAAGAAGTGTTCCCCATCTTCTCTGCAAACTTGGGCACCAAATATATAATTTTTTTTTTATTTGTAATCACCAATCCTCCCTGCTTGCATATGAATGTAGCCACCTTTCAATTCACACATACTGTGGCTTGCTCAACTTGTAAAGGCCTGCCAGGTCCCTCACATATTGTCTGCGACAGCATTTTGTGCCAGTTTACAATTACCCCTGGGAAAAGGTCTCGCATCTACACCTACCCTAAATCTCTTTGCTCTAATGATTAAGGCTGTGTCTATAGTGCTTTACAATTTGGACCATGGTGGTGTGAATAGCAGTTTGTACCAAACTGTTGTGCTGTAACCTTCCCTGTGTGGACACTAGGCACGAGTTAAAAGGTTCCTAGGTTGCATTAATGTAGTCCTGCTGGAAGAGGACTATGTTAATTGGAGTGCTGGAACAATTTGTATAGTGTGGGTGCTGAGAGCCATTGAACCAAACATGGGCATCAGGTTTGTATAATTTTTGGTGGTGCCTAGAACGGGTCCAAGCAGAGCCGTCCGGTCCTTAGGACGGAGCAGGGAAACCATCCTGGGCCCCGCGCTTTGGGGGACCCTGTGCTTCAGGGGGATGTGGGGTCCAAGACGGCCTGGGGGATTAACAGGGGGCCTGGTGCGGACTCCTGGTGTCACTCGGGGGAGGGGATGGAAACCAGAAAGAGGCAGGGCAGAGGCTTGGGGGAAGGGGTGGAATGGGGGCGAAGAGGGTGCGGAGCAGGAGCGGGCTGGGATTGGGTTGCTTGCTACGGCCAGCAGCAAGCTCCCCGCTAACCTCCCAGGCCGTCCTGGACCCCACATCCCCCCGAAGCCTGGTAAGCCCAAACATTCGTGGAACTGGGTCCACGTTCCTAAATATTGGTGGAGCACGGGCACAACGGGCCCATATAACTCACTGCTTATGGAACCAAACTGTAAACCCTGTATATAATGGAAGACAGGCGGTGCTGCAGCCCCCCACACCTCTAGTTCCAGCACCCATGATGTTAATGCAAACAAGGTATCTTTTAGTTCGTGCTTGCAGTGTTCACATGCGGGTTACAGCGCAGCAGTTTAGTACAAACCTCTTGGTCCAGACCGGAGGACAGTGTGGATGAGCCATTATTCAACCCCTTTACAAAATCCAGAACTGCTTTCACACATGTGTACAATAATTTCAGATAGCTGCTTTATGGCTGCTGAAGAGGGGCATCTGCTGGTTCCATAGCATGTGCCTCTTTTTCCATGCCAACTCAGAATGACCTTACCACTGAGACCCGGTTGTGAACCTTTGGGGAACTGGCTTTCAGCCTATAGACCCAGTGCACAAATCTGTCACCAGCTGTTGTGCCCCATTTACTTGCTCCTGAAAATAGGGTAAATAGCAAAAAGTTAACACACATTCATCTTAATATGTTGTTTTCATTAAGGATACAGTTATTGCCTTTAGAAGAAGACATGGTTACTGATTTTGGGTACAAACCTCAATTTTCTAGCATTTGAGTCTGTCAATAAATATTTTGTATATTAATTCATTCCAATCCTAAGCAAAAATGGGGAGATGTATGTACCCTGATTTTTATTTTTATATCCAAATTAAGCCAGGATGTGGCAAAATGTTAAATTATTAGTTGATAGGATATAGTTTTGTTTTTGAGTGTGGGAAGCAAGGTGCTACTTCAGCTAACAAACTTTACAAATTGTTACAGTCAACTCTTCCTTATGTATATAAACTGTTTTCCTTTGGTAAAAGTCTGTAACTTTACAACTTAAACTCTAACTTCCCTACTGCAGTCAGGGAATGGTGCCTATTAAGTCTGAATGAAAATACTCCTCTTCTAGTTGTAGTGCATCCTTAAAAAATGGTCTGTAACTCCAATGGTACTCTTTTTTTTTTTTATTTTTTTTATTTTTTTTTTTTTATTAAAGAATTATCTCATGACATCAGAAAGACCAAGACCTTTAAAGTCCAGGGAGACCCAAAGTCTTCTTGATGCTCATAATAGAGAAGATCATATGGAACCTGTCAAATCAAAAAGTTTTTAAATAAAATTAACTTTATAGATCTTATGGTTTCTATTTTCCTTTACAGAAAGTTTAGATTCTTCAGATGTTGATGATACCATCAGAGAAGTGCTGGAACTGCTTTCAGGCCTGTTCCTACTCACTTTGTACCTTAGCTGTGAATTTTTTTGTTAGTTGATTAGACTTGTAGTCCTTCTCTTTCCTTAAAATAAAGGTGGTGTTTTGGCTTTTTTAATCTTAAGGGATGGGGGAGGGGAGATAGTTGTTCTCATGGCATTTGACTTCACATCAACTGGAGGTGAATGGCTTTTGCCTAATTTGCAACTCTAGAGGTTGGAGTCAGGGAGGGTGTTATATTTATTGCAGCGATTTAGACTTTGAGTGGGAAACAGTTTTTTCCTTCTTGTGCATAAGAATGTTTGGAGTCTGCTGAGAGAGTAAAATATTCTTCAGACTTGAGATGTATGTGGAATGGATGGGTGATCTTGCAAATCTGACTATTTGTGCTTTTGGAGGTGAACAAAAATAATTTTCTGCAATTAGGCTGTCCATAACAAGTTGATATTGTTATTTTGTAAACATCAAGTATGAACAAATCTTCTCTCTTCTTATGAGATAGCTGTTTACAAGGCTTAAAAGTCATTAAAAACATCCATATGAAATTTGGTCTCTTAAAATTGAATGTTTAATGCAGTCTTCTTTGGAGGTTACGTTCATAAGTTTATGATGCTTCACCAAGTGCTGGTCTTCTACTATATAGAAATGGCCAGAAATGTTAAGCAAAGGAGGAAAGTAGCACACACACAAAAATTCTTATTTTTTCTGCTAATGTTGTTTAGTTGCTCATCTTTGTATTTTCGTGTAAATCTTAACAATTCCTTATGCTCACACATGTGAATACTGAAGAGTCTGTTAAAGTTCCTCTTGAATGTCTTGGGTTTTTTTTTTTTTTTTTTTTAATCTTATTTATGAGAATGAGAAGCTAAATTTTATATTGGCAGTGTTTGTCTTAGGATGCTTGTGAGGAAAGTTAAACTCTGCTGCTTCAGACTCATGCAGGAATTTGTTTTCTCTTACTTATGCCCACCCACACAAGCATTCTGTTGCTGGATTCTTTTTGTGGTCCCAGGTTACAGAAAAGTTAAGACTTTATTATCGCATGTGGGGGTGGCTTTTAGTTGTTGAGCTTTTTGGTCTTGTATTTTGGGCAGCATGTTGCATTCTTTAAGACCACACAGCTTTTCTTCCTAAAACATTGGCATCTTGGATTATAGAAGCTATAAAATGTCAAGTAGACACAAACAGTGGAAAACAAAAATATTTTCACCAGCTGTTTTTTCTTTAAAAGCATCTTAAAGCCTTGTACAGCAGACTTACGAAATAGCATAAAATTTATAACTTGTTTTAATATAGTTTGATATAAACACACTACCCCACAGAAATTTGTGTAATTTGCAAGTATAATATTTAAATCAAAGGTAGGGGATAAGCATCTATTGTTAATGATGCAGTTTGAGTCATATTTTATGTTTATTTTTTTTACAAGGTTTCTGCATTAAATAAATTGTTTTGTTCATGAGATCACGTTTGTCTATGATAGATACATTTCTTTGATTTTTTTTTTTTATTTTATTTTTTAAATCTCAGAATTTGGTAAGCACATTGAAAATGCTCAAAACAGTTGAATTCTTGGCTTTAAAAAGTAATGTTTTGAGGTGTAATAGTGGTCTGAAATTCAGATTAAGGTAATTAATAGACTGAATTTCATCATTATAAATACTGGTTTTGTCTTTGCATATTTTTAGTAGATTTTTGTCATTCAAGCCTTTTGATATTTAAGATGAACAATTTTGGTGGGTGGTTTCAATGCAACATTGGAGGGTGAAAACGCTGCCAAATTCCCAGAATATATAGGAGTATTTCAAATAAAGATACTTTTTTTGAATTTTATGCTTGTTAAGTCACACTGCACCTTACAAATACCGAATCAAGGAAGAACAAGACACAAAATATTGGGTATATGGCTAGTGGTCCAACATGTGGGACTCTCTGGACTGAGAGAGAGGATACCTTGACAGTAGTGCATGCGAATGTCTTGTATAATATTACCCTGCAACTGAAGATGGGAGAGTGACTGCACGATCCTGGAACTAAGATTGGGCGAAATATATGTGAAAATTATGATGTGTATAATTTAAAAACATATAGATTGAGGTGTGATGTTGCACTCCATGTGATTTTATGAAAGTATACTCATGAGTGTGAATATAATGTAATTAAAATATGCTTCATGCAAAAGGTCTCGTGTAAGGTATCATTACAAAGCTTTTAATTTACTGAGTGTGGTCATCCTATTTGTATAAATGTATAACTCTTGTATCTGAAACTAGAAATGTGAAATATAACTCTGAGGGCCTATTGTAATTATGCAAAGTGTGGGCCATTAATGGTGGTTTGGAATCTTGATGGCTCCCATCAACCAGGACAATTGACTGTGGATGGCTCTGTTTGCAGGCAGGCCTTCGTGTGAGTCAGGCTGGGAGGTCTTACAGTGACATGTGATACTGTCACCTGAACTGGAATCCATCTTTAACCTGGTGCTTTTCCATTGAGAAGGAGGAGTGGGAACCCAGAGGGACAAAGGATTCCCACCTTATGCAAAAGCTATATAAGTGGGTGGAACAGAGCAAAGGGAGTGGCCATGGGAAATCCCCTAGCTACCACCTGAGCTGGAACAAGGGCTGTACCAGGGGAAAGGATTGTGCCCAGACTAGGAAGGCGTCCAGTCTGTGAAAGAAACTTATTGAAACATCGCTGAGGGTGAGATTTTATCTGTATTCAGTTTTATTACTGTACTAGGCTTAGACTTGCATGTTTTATTTTATTTTGCTTGGTAATTCACTTTGTTCTGTCTGTCACTACGTGGAACCACTTAAATCCTACTTTCTGTATTTAATAAAATCACTTTTTACTTATTAATTAACCCAGAGTATGTATTAATACCTGTGTGGGTGGGTGGGGGGGTAAACAGCTGTGCATATCTCTCTATCAGTGTTAGAGGGTGAACAACTTATGGATAAGCTGTATACAGGGTAAAATGGATTTATTTGGGGTTTGGACACCATTGGAAGTGGAGCATCTGAGTGTTAAAGTCAGGAACACTTCTTAAGTTGCTTTCAGTTAAGTCTGCAGCTTTGGGGCACGTGGTTCAGACCCTGGGTCGGTACTGGAGCAGACTGGCGTGTCCAGCTCAACAAGACACGGTGCGGAGTCCCAAGCTGGCAGGGAAAGCAGGGGCAGAAGTAGTCTTGGCACATCAGTTGGCAGCACCAAGGGGGTTTCTGTGATCCAACCCATCACATGAGGTTTAAGCACAGGAAAAAGGTGAAATGAATTTTTGCTCATGCAATCAGATATTAATATATATGAAAATTCTCTGAGAGCTGTATCAAATATTCAATTTCAATTAAAATAGCATGTGGTAGTAAAGATGCTGTTAATTAGCTATTGAAACTATATAATGGGAAGTAAACTTGCCCTTTAAGTGCTCTTATGGAACCCCCTTTTCCTGGTTTATAAACTTCCCTTTATCAGTATAAAATTAGTTCAGTTTACAACTTGTAGGTAAAGGGAAGATAGATAAAGGTTGCTATGGAAAAATGACTTGTTTAAACATTACCTATGTCAGGGTGGAATTGGCTGGCTTCCCAGTAGATGTGTGGGTTTTATCAGAGTTTCTGTGGAGGGGTGTGTGTGTGTGTGTGTGTGTGTGTGTGTGTGACTTGCTGTGTGAGGGAACACTGACTCACTTGGAAACTTTGACAAGGTAAGGTGGTAGCATGTAATGGACTGATTCTGATTTTTTTTTTTGAGGCACTTAGCACTTCTTGGCTTTGGTACAGATGATAAGAATAGGCTTAGTCAAAATTGGTCCATAACGTGCATATATAGTCAGCCAACATGTCATTAATGTCTCTTGCTCATCTGCTGTAGGGTTTCTTCAGGTGGTCAGAATCTGCAGGTTTTTATGAAAACTCTGACAAAATATCACTTTATA
Organism: Malaclemys terrapin pileata; assembly: GCF_027887155.1. Lineage (NCBI taxonomy): Eukaryota > Metazoa > Chordata > Testudines > Emydidae > Malaclemys > Malaclemys terrapin. Next base: position 19,777,923 of record NC_071515.1, on the reverse strand, counting down.
TAAATATGGTGAGGAACAATCTTAATTTTCAGGGGGTTATTTTGTTGCCTGTATCATAAGAGCACCCCAACCAAGATTGAGTTTTCATTGTGCTAGATATTCTACAAACCTATGCAAATGTTCCCTGCTTCAAAAAACTTAAAATCTAAATAGACATGACAGAGACAAGGGGGTGGGAGAAATAGTTACATTGCAGAAGAATCAGGATGGTGGCTGACAAACCTCTGGTTAGTTCAGTGTAGTTTTTTCCCCTCATGTAGCTTTTGTCAGTTTTGTGATTTATTTTGTGTGTGTGTGTGTGTGGGGGGGACTTTTAAAGAGTCTAGGAAATGGGATGGAGAGGGAAGGCTGGAAGGGAAGAATTAATAGGAGCAAAAGCGAAGGGGAAAATGAAAGCAGCAGAGAGGATGGGAACAATGGTGATGAGTGTGGAAGGCAAGGAGAGTCAGGCTGGGCACGTAGGTCCTGTGTGGGAGAGAGTGGGAGGAAATCGGTGATGACGTGAGTCTAGTCGGGAAGTCAGGCCATGTCTACACTACAGGAACTAAACCAGGATAGTTACAGCACCGTAGCTATGCCTGCATAACCCTGTAGTGTACATGCAGTCTACATTGACAGAAGAGGGTTTTACTGCAGTGTAGGGATACTACCTCCCTGAGCTATGGTACCCATGTCGACAGAAGCATTCTTCCATCCACCTATCTGCATCTACACTGGGAGTTAGGTTGGTATTGCTACGGCACTTGGGTGTGTTTGCCTTTCCCCCCCCAATATTTCAAAATTTTCAATGCAGATCAGGCCTCAGTCTGATATTACCAACATTCAAGAGTTTATAGAGGTACAAGGGAAGCCCTAGCTGGACTGCTTCTCTCTCAGCCTGTGACTTCGCTGTTTCTAACTTTATTGTTAGAGGGTAGCTCTCAGTGCTGGTTCCACCCTTAAAGTAGGTGCTTTTGCTTTTAACTTCCCCATGGATTTAAAATTGCTCAATCTTTTAAGGTGTGGATTTAATTATTAACTACTTTATTCAAATTCAGTGGGGTAACTTAAGGGTAGAATGGCATAATTTTTTCTAAATTTGTTTTTAATTTGTAAGGCACAATATGCTTTCTTTGAGTTCTTTTATTTAACTAAGCAGGGTGTCCTTTTTTTAGCCTGCTACAGAGAGGAGATCCAAGCCAGCACTATGTTTGCCAATATTATTGATGATTAACTCTGGTTCAGTGCTTAACCTCAGGAATGACACTTGAAATTCTCTAGTAAGCAATTCATTTAGAAACAAAACCTTTTTCCACTGAAGTTGATAATTGTGCCATTGGCTTCAGGGGAAGCATCGTGTAGCGTTCTGGTAAAGTTGGGGAGGGGGGAGTGTGCTGTCTTCAGAGGACTGAAACTTGGTTCCTGTTGTGCCGTGTCAAATTACATGAGTAAGCCTACCCGTTCACAAACATTGTCTTCTCATTTTGCCTCAGTGAATCCCATACTCAGTTGTCTCTGTTGGGGGAGCGACTTTCATAAGCAGGGACTTCTTGGTGGATGGTGTAGGTGAGATGGGGTATGGTATGAGTGTGTGATTTGCAAAACTCTATAAATTTTTCCCCAACTTGTCAGGTAGTAAATTTTCTTTAAATTACAGTGGTTTACAGTGAAATAGCATGGTTTCTTTAAATTTCTTTCTTGTAATGTGTAAAATCCATCTAACCTCATTTACATTTGGTAAAGGATTAAAATGTACAGTAAATCAATGCAGATACACATCTTAAGATCATATTGGACATTATTCCATTGGTAGTAACCGGACATAAAAATTCACACTGTTTGTATCAGTAGATGTTTCTTTGAACTCTTCAACCAGAAATAGTCTGTCTAAAATGGAATATTTTGTAAACGTCTTTAACAAAGGAGAGAGAAGTAAAAATGGAATACAAAAATCTTATTGGCTTGATAGAACTAAAAAGCTGAAGTTTGGTTTGATAAAATACCTTGTTTTTGTTGTTGTTCCGCAGGACCCTGCTTACTGGGTGAACATTCACCACCTCGAGTATACAGATGGGGGGATCCTGGACCCAGATGATGTGCTGGCAGATGTTGTGGAGGACAAAGATAAGGTAGATAAAAAGAGAGAGTTGGTGGTGGTGGTTGCAGAGTTTGAATTACAATATTGTACTTTCCTGTGTACCTTCAATAACCTTATGTACTTGATTGGTACTTGAGTACCAAGAGTGTGGTGCAGTATTCAGTACCCTTAAATCAAATACATCTGCCTAGACATGTTGCAGCTATGTTCTTCATTCAGCACTACTGCAAAAGCAAAATGTATGACCAAAACAGCTGATATATTCACATAAGATTAGTATTTGATTTAAAACTTAATTCTTTAATTCAAGACATTTAATGGTTCTCTTGTAGTTTTATGAAACGGGGGTGGTTTTTGATGAGGAGAGGATGTGGAGTTGGATGGGATATTAATTTTATCCCAGTAATATTTCTAACTTTTTTTTTTTTTTTAAATATCTCTAGAGGAAAGTTTGAGAACCACTCATGATAAGTCATGGATTAATGTGAAGAACTGCAGCAATTCTATTTTGTAATTCACATAGAATCAACGTGCTTCAGAACGGAACTGAAAGTCTGGGCAGGTCACACCCACTCCAGTACACTTGAGTGTGTGTTTTATATATATTCCCAAAGGCTATGGGTGTCCAGCTTGAGAATTCCTGACCCAAGGTATCCTATATGTACATAGAAATAGCTCACCTAAAAATACCTAGTATTGCTGCTTAATTACCCTGGCAGAATAGTGTAGTTTAAGTGAATTCATCAATAAATTACTTGCAGTATGTAGTCTGAAGAGTGTAGTTCAGCTCTGATTAACATTTCATTATTGTATTTGAATTATAATCTAATCCATAAGAGTATTCATGCCAAGAAAAATATATTAAAGCAGATGTCCAAAAAACTGGTTTCTGTTTATATATTTTTGAAAATGTGAAATTTGTTTTCCTCTCCTGCAGAAAAAGCCTTTTCAATGTATGACTCTTTGTCTCATAGAGTAATCTTTTTCCTGACATGAGTAGCACCGATAATTACAGATTGATTCATAGCTTGCTAAACTAATTTATATCCTGGAGCTGTGTGAGAGAGAGAGAAAAATGAGATTGGTGCTTATTGAAAGAAAAGTGCTTAACTGTTAGAGTTGACTTGCTGCTTGGAATAATTCCGACTTCAAAACAGTAGGTTGCTGTGTAACACTACAGAACATACTGTAATGTAGGATGACTAAAACTACATAATTTTAAAGCTCAGTGTATACAGAGTAGCAGCAGCAAGGTCTTTGAAGGATTTCATGTCACATTAGCTGTATTTCACTCAATTAACAAATGCAAGAAAAAACAGTTCCACTATGTGTAATTAAAGTTGACATTTCTAATACATTTTATAATCTAGCAGTGATCTCCCTTGAATTGTACATTGTGGTGAGGTCTCATGAGGTTACCACTGAGATCATGATGGGCCATCTTACTATGAAACCTTGTTCCAAAAAAAAAAAAAAAAAACCAACAAAAACCAATAGCTCACATTGGAAAGAGTTTCATTTAGATATAAGGGTAGGTGTTTGGATAACTCAGGAAATGGTTATGGAATTTAGACCTTTCACCTCTGTCACTTTGTTCTTTCCTAAAAAGAACAAGGAATACTTGTGGCACCTTAGAGACTAACTAACATTTATTTGGGCATAAGCTTTCGTGGGCTAAAAGCCACTGCAGTTTTAGCCCACGAAAGCTTATGCCCAAATACATTTGTTAGGCATGGTCTACACTAACTCCCCAATTCGAACTAAGGTACGCAACTTCAGCTACGTTTAGCTGAAGTCGACGTACCTTAGTTCGAACTTGCCATGGTCTAGACGCGGCAGGCAGGCTCCCCCGTCGACTCCGCGTACTCCTCTTGCCGAGCAGGATTACCCGAGTCGACGGCAAGCACTTCTGGGTTCGATTTATCGCGTCCAGACAAGACGTGATAAATCGAACCCAGAAGTTCGATTGCCTGCCGCCGAATCAGCGCGTAAGTATAGACAAGCCCTAAGTCTCTAAGGTGCCATGAGTACTCCTTGTTCTTTTTGCTGATACAGACTAACATGGCTACCGCTCTGAAACCTGTCATCTTTGTTCTTTCTGTATCTGTGGCAGAAATAAGATTCAGAACAGAAAGTGTTCCAGGACTTTTTAAAACATTTCAAAGAATGACGGGAGAATTATTGTATCTTACGCAAATGCTTGGAAACAGTTATTTGAGCATATCATACTTGTCCTGGTTTTATGCACACACAAATACAAAGAGCAATGCAGCACCTAAATCCTTCAGTTTGTCTTTCGGACTAATCATTGGTAACTTAGTTTGAAATCTGATATTGCTCAGAAGCAACCAGCAGTGCTATTGAGCCCTGCTTCACAAAATTCCCAGGAACATTTTTGTATCAAACCAGGAACAACAGCTGGATGATGGTGGCATACATAAATTGCCAAGGAAAAACACAGCAATAATCTGAAGCACAAGGCCACTGGAATCCTTTATACTTGGAGAAACAGAACCTCTCTACCACAGCTTACATGGATGCCAGGCAAAGCAAGAGTAAAGGTCAAATGGCTTAATTTTCAAATACTACCAGCAGGGAAGTGGCGAGCTAAAATACGACATGTTTGATCTTTTGTCTCTTTGTGGCTTTCTCGCTCATCTAGACTCATTTGTAACTTAAAACAGCAGGCTGGTATTTTGCTCTCAATTAATGGACTACATGAACATAAAAGATGGACATCTTCACTTTTTCCATATATGTACTGGTATATACATTCTCGGAAATAACTTGAAAAAAAAAGACTAGATAAAGTGTGTGTAATTCTAATTACAGTGTATTGGCTTCACAGACTAATATTAACTAGATTCTTAAAGATGGAAACTGCAAAACCAGGAAGCATCCAGTTTTTCAAAAGCTAGTTTTTTATCCGTACCCCCTTATTCACCTTAAACGTCATAACATTTGAGTGTTACATGGATGCTCCTGTTAACTAACATCCTATTTCAAAATCCCAGAAATTTCCTACAGTTGGAGCACACAAGGATTTGTGGGGTGGGGGTCTTAGTCACCTAGTACGTAGACTGAGGTCTGTCCAAACGTCTGTCACAGATTCAGTTTCTTATGTGAGGCCTTAAGGGATTAAACCTCAGTTCTTTGTTGAGTAACGGTTCCTTTGTATCCCACTGTGGGTTTATGCGTATGCCCAGTGCAAGAGAATTTGAAAGTAGTGTTTGTTGGTCCATGCCTTTGCCCTGGCTCTCCTCATACTTCTGGCTGAGGGGATAAAGGGTAGGGTGAATTGACCATTTCTCCAGTTACTTCTCACCACTGCATGGTCCAGGTTGGAACCGCCAATGTCAGTAGCTCTGTCTTCATCCTACAAAATAAGGTTTAGATTTTTGCTTTGTAAATAGTTTTAACAGCTTATATAGTTATTATAGTTGAGTGTTTGGATTGTCTCTTTGGCAGACACCCTCCACTCTATCTCCCTGTATCACGTTCAGGTACCCGACTATGCCCAGGACTCCAAGCTTCAAACTCTGTGTTTCTTGCTAACGATCCTTCTTGGTCAGTGATGACCATCAGTGCTGCCTGTACTGGCTTGGGGAAGCCCACATAGCGATGAGGTGCAGTATCTGCTGATCGTTCTCCAGCTGTACCTGAGAAGACTGAGAACTTTGTCTCTGGAAACACTTCATGGAGAAGGCCATGAAGTCTCAATCAGACCCTGGCCAGGGAACCCTCCCTCTACATCTGCCTGATGCAGCAAGGAGAATGCCTCCTGCTGCGAAGTCGAACTCTGGTGTGGGAGTGTCTACCCTCAGAGGCCCACCAGTAGAATTTATTTTCTCACCCTGCTCCCAACTCTACTGCTGGTCCAGGCCACTTTTGAAAGGGCTAGACTGCAACATCCCCAGTCTACTCCTATGGATAAAGAGGGCAAATTTCTGGACCTGTTTGGGAGAAAGTTTTGTCATTTAGCCTCCAGTTTAGGGTAGCCAATTAAGACTTCCTGAACTATGCCAAGTTTGCAAAGATTACTGACAGGCATCTGCAACAGGACAGAGCTCCTTTCTAAGCTTTGATAGATGAAGGCAGGGCTGGCTCTAGGATTTTTGCTGCCCTAAGCAAAAACAATTTTGGCTGCCCCCCTCCCCCCACCCCGTTTTTTCTTACCTGGCCCCGCCTCAACTCCGCCCCTTCCCCAAATCCCCACCCCTGCCTTTTCCCCCCCCAGGCTCTCAAGCCTAGGAGGGAGGGAGGGAAGGTGAGGGAGAAGCAGCGCGCACGCTGCAGCCACTCGGGATCTCCCCCTCCCTCCCAGGTTTGAGAGCCCGGGAGGGAGGGCGAGCAGTGGCACGCGAGCGGCAGCAGTGGAGGTGAGCTAGGGCGGCTGGGGCACATTTTTAGGGGAGGTATGGCTGGCGCCAGAATGCCGCCCCTAGAAATGTGCCACCCCAAGCACCAGCTTGTTTTGCTGGTGCCTAGAGCCGGCCCCTGGATGAAGGCAAAGTAATAACCAAGACCACGCTCCAATCCGCAGTTGACAACTGATACCTCCTCTAGAGCTATGGCTACTGCTGCTGTTATGTGCAGGGAATCATGGCTCCATGCATCAGGGTTCCCTAGTGAGGCCCAGAATACCGTTGAGGTCCTTCCCTTTGGTGAATTGTAGCTCTTCAACCAAAAGATGGATGAGTCCCTCCATACCCCAAATTGACACTACTTCCAAATTTTCCAGCTCTGGGTGTATAGTGCGCATGCGTGCAACACACAGAGGAATACAAATGGGGACTACACCTCTCGAAGAATGTTCAGTTGCAGATCAGTAACTTCCTCTTATCTACAGGTTCAATTTTTCTACCCTCTGGTTTATTATTCAAGAATTTTTTTGTACTCTTCCCACATCTTTTTTTTCTCTTAGCTGTTGCATAGTTGAGACTTCCAGTGGGTCTCCTGCACTTCATCCTGGTTCTGCAGATCTTCAAAACACCTCTGTGTAATCTTCAAGAGGGTGCTTTGCCATGTTTGTTTGTTTGTTCCCTTCCTTATAGAAATGATATAAGGGGAGAGTGTTGGGAGTTCTGTCTGTTAAGGAAGCCTATATTGAGCTTTCCTTAAAGTTTGGCCCAGGTTCTAACGGTACACAGCCAACATGTAGGTTTCAGAGTAGCAGCCGTGTTAGTCTGTATCCGCAAAAAGAACAGGAGTACTTGTGGCACCTTAGAGATTAACAAAGTTATTAGAGCATAAGCTTTCTTGCCCAATTCTGGGCTGTAGTCCATGAAAACTTATGCTCTAATAAATTTGTTAGTCTCTAAGGTGCCACAAGTACTCCTGTTCTTTTAGCCAACATACAGTTTCACACTTTGGATTTGGAATCAGCTTGTAATGTCTTTCTACGCTTGAGTGTAGAGAATTGGCTATCTTACTGATTGTTCATGGGGATCTTAAATGCTTAAAGGCTCAGTCTCTCTAAATGGACCAGTTCATATATATCAAGCATGTAGAATGGGTCGGCAACCTTTCAGAAGCGGTGTGCCGAGTCTTCATTTATTCACTTAAATTTAAGGTTTCAAGTGCCGGTAATACATTTTAATGTTTTTTTTTTTTTTTTTTAGAAGGTCTCTCTCTATAAGTCTATATATTATATAACTAAGCTATTGTTTTATTTGTAAAATAAACAAGGTTTTCAAAATGTTTAAGAAGCTTCATTTAAAATTAAATTAAAATGTTGAACTTACACCGCTGGCCCGCTCAGCCTGCTGCTGGTCTGGGGTTCTGTTCACCTTGGCCAGCAGTGGGCTGAGCGGGGCCTGCGGCCGGAACCCCGGCCAGCCAGGGTCTGGCAGCCAGAACCCCAGACTGGCAGCGGGCTGTGTGGGGCTGGCGGCCGGGACCCCAAACCGGCAGTGGGCTGAGCGGGTCAGCCTGCTGCCGCTCAGGGGTTCCATCCGCTGGCTCCTGCCAGCCGGGATCCCAGCTGCTGGACCCGCTCAGCCTGCTGTCGGTCTGGGGTCCTGGCCCTGCCCACATACAGTGGGTACCTACCTTCTCCCTGGTTCTGGCCCATTCTATTCCTCTCGCTCTCTGCACTGAGCTGAGGGTGGGAGTGCACTGAGCACAGGGCTGGGGGTGAAGGAGCAGGCTGGGGGTTGGGGTGTAGGGTCTGGCCAGCAGCTAGAATGAGGGAGAGGGCTCAGGGTTGGGGCAGAAGGTTTGGGTGTGGAGTGCTTACCTGGGCAGCTCCCATTTGGTGTGAGGGGTGCAGGTAGGAATGTTGGGTGGGTAGGTGTGTGTGTGTGTGTGTGTGTGTGTGTGTGTGCAGGAACTCCCATTTGGTGCTCGGGGTGGGGGGGTCCAAGAGTCAGGATGTGGGGGTGCATGAGGTGGGGGGCTGGGTATGTGGGGGGGGGTGCAAGAGTCAGGGCAGAGGGCTGGGGGCATGTGAGGTGGGTGCAGGTATCAGGGCATAGGGTGTGGAGGGCCTGGGTATGTGGGGGGTGCCAGAGTCAGGGCTGGAGTCATAGGTGGGGGTGAAGGAGTCAAGCAGAGGGCTGGGTGTGTGTGAGGGGGGTACAGGGCTCAGGGCAGAGGGGGGTGTGTGTGTGTGGCTGCAGGGCTCAGGGCATGGGCCTGTGGTGTGTGTGTGTGTGTGGGGGGGGGCTCAGGGCACGGGCCTGGAGGGTGTGGGGGGGTGCTGGGCTCAGGGCACGGGCCTGGGGTGTGTGTGTGGGGGGGGGGGGGGGAGGGTGCTGGGCTCAGGGCACGGTCCTGGGGTGTGTGTGGGGGTACAGGGCTCAGGGCAGAGGACTGGGGGTGTGGGCTAGGGTCAGGGGGTGCTCACCGCAGGGGGCTGGAGGGGATATGCCCCTATTCCACCCCACCCCCCTTCCCCAAGGCCCTGCCTCCACTTCTTCTCTGCCTCCACCGGGAGCAGCGAGCACGCTGACTCCACTCCTCTCCCACCCCCTCCCTCGCAAGGGCCATCAACTGATCGGCAGGGAGGGAGGGACGGAGAGGCAGGAACCCAGCACACTGCAGGGAGAGGCAGGGGAGCCAGCAGGACCAAGCTTCTGCCCCTTTCCCCCGCGGGAGGGGGTGGGGGCGGGGAGGGGGGCAGAGAAGAGCGGGCCGGGCCAGGCTGGGCAGGATTTTTAGTGGCACGCTGCCGCCTGCCGGGACCCTGATGTAGAACATCTAGTAAGGCTTACGGATACATCAAAGTGCATTTCAGGAGGTGCTCTTCAAAGGCTGTGAAATCTAGAGCTTCATACAAGGAGACTTGCCATTCATCTACTGGAAGTTTGCAATTACTTCACCAAATGCTACAATACTGACATTCTGTCCTTGAGTGATGCAGCAGTTGGTCATTCCATCTTCCCTCAATCTAAATTAAGGCAGGAAGGAAATTAGCATTAATTTTAATTTCCATTTTTATATCTCCTATGGGGATTTTTGGCTTAGGATGTGAAGTTTTTTTTCCCTTTCTAGGAATTGTTCGGAAGCTATTTCCTATCAGTAATATCCAGACAAATGTACAAGAGGGAGAAAACTAGTTCCCTGGACTGTACTTTCTATTTCTCAAAATGAAGGGGCAGGAAAAGGGTGAAGGAATATGGAGCAGTCTAAGTGGCATTGATTTTTGGTTGCACGAGCAAGTCTCCTCCTTGAGTAATATCTAGGGCAGGGAATGTCCTCAATGATAGAAAATAGTTTTCTCAGATAAATATTTCCTATGTAAGGAAACACATTCTGTGTGTCTGTCTCTTTCTCTCTCAATCTGAAGACAATGAAGTTCAGATATAGCCACCACCACAGAGATTTCCTAATACAAGATGCAATAACTGTACTAAAGAATGAATAATAATCAGCAGAGGGCAAACTGGTGTGAATTATGTAGAGTGTTCCTGTGTATGTATGAAGACAATGGTGTGACGTGTACAAAATATAAGGTGGCTTCTATGCTGAAAGAAAATATGGAGGGCTTGAATGGTAACTGAAGTCTTGCAAACAAACCAGGGAGAGACCAAAGGGAATAATTATCACGAGAGACAAAGCAGATTGAGACCTTCAAAAGGGAGAATACGTATGTGGGGAAAAAATGAAGGCATGTTGAATCAAGAAAACAAGCAGTGAAGGCATGTTATATGTTAGAAGAGCAGAGGAAAAATGTACGAGTGCAGCCAATTGATCTTCATATCTATAGTAGGAGTGCTGACTTTGGCAAAATTGTGGCTTGGCAGAGAGTCCAAGTGAGTTCAGTAGCCCAACCAGTGATCAAAATGTACTAAAAGGCAGCCATCAGAAAGAAAGGGAAGACAACAGTCCTAATTAGTAACTGGGAGGAATGGTAAAAGTAACATCCCTTTTGTGATAAACTTAACATAGGCCTTATCTTAGTACCAACTCACTGGTAGAGCTGCTGCCTTTGGACCCCAGGTTCCCAACCAAACTTCCTATTTGCAGTAATAGGCATGTCACACAACTTTTGGTTAGTCTAATTCAGTTTTAGTGTCTGGCAACTGCCAGTGTCAGAACTGGCTATATAATGCGTTTCTAAGAGGATAGATTGGATTTTTAATTGGATAAGAAACATAGTTCTAAAATGTTCTTGAAGTCTGTCTTGCACTATATGTATTCGTTGTTTTTTATTTGCTTACCTCGCTTCCTAAGATTCATAGGTCTTTAAGGTCAGAAGGGATCTAGTCTGACTTCCTGTATAACAGAGGCCATAAAATTTCACCCGTTTACTCCTTTACTGCGCTTGATAATTAAGTGTTTGTATAGGAGAGAAAATGTATTTTAGTTTGAAAATGAAGACCTAAATGTAGGGTATACCTCTAAATTCAGACAAATAACTTCTGTCTACAAGCAAAATCATGTATTCAATAATAATTTTATAAAAAGGAAAGTTTGCTATATTACATGGAGTAATGCCAGGGTTTTCCAGGCTGATGAGCAGAGTGATTTTAATATAGTTATTAAATGGAAAGTGGATTACAAAGTTAAAACCTCTAGAAAGGGCTTCTCTATTCCAGTGCACCAACATTGAATGTCTACACTAAAGCATATTCTGCGTACCTCTAGTAGGATCCATATGGACGTGCTTACAGACAAGGAGACTGTGCTTCGCATGGATTCATTTGCTTTCTGACACATTTCTTTACTTACTGCAGAATATTTGTAGGCTGTTAAACACATTTATAGAATCTAGGGAGATTTAGCACTGGAATCCAAAGATGAATGTTTACACGTATTAAGCATGTAGACAGATTTTTGTGAGCAAATTCTATTGTGGAATGTTAAATAATCAAAGCAAAGGAAACTATTTTTTCATAGTATCCCCTGAAAAAGGAAAATCTGTTTGTAACCAATTTAAAAGATGCATAAAAGTCCTGATACAGGAGCTCTTCAACTTACACCAATCATTTGTTTAACAAGTCTTATTTCACATTTTTTCTAACTTTAATATAAGGGAGAATTATTGTGGGTTTTAAAAAGTGTAGAATAAAAGCTTTAAAAATAACAAGCATTAAAATTAGCCCTTTTTAAAATGTGGAAATTTTTTTTCAGATACTTGTAATGTGAAAATAGAAGGTATTACTGAACTTCAAGATTCGGACAAAAAGAACGAGGAGTACTTGTGGCACCTTAGAGACTAACACATTTATTTAAGCATAAGCTTTCGTGGGCTAAACCCCATTTCATCGGATGCATGCAGTGGAAAATACAGTCGGAAGATATATATACACAGAGGACATGAAAAAATGGGTGTTGCCATACTAACTGTAACAAGAGTAATCAGTTAAGGTGGGCTATTATCAGCAGGAGAAAAAAAACTTTTGTAGTGATAATCAGGATGGCCCGTTTCCAAGTTGACAAGAAGGGGTGGGTAACAGGAGGGGAAAAAATTAGCATGAGGAAATAGGTTTTACTTTGTGTAATGACCCATCCACTCCCTGTCTTTATTCAAGCCTAATTTAATGGTGTCCAGTTTACAAATTAATTCCAATTCTGCAGTTTCTCGTTGGAGTCTGTTTTTTGAAGTTTTTTTTTGTTGGAGTATTGTATTTTTTTTTTTTTTTCTCCTGCTGATAATAGCCTCACCTTCTGGCGAGGAAGATGCTGAGACCGAGACCTTAAGAAAGGCACAGTCCAATAAAGAGGATAGAAAGACCCCAGTATTTCCTTACGTTTCCTATCTTTTAAGTCTGCACTTGTAGAGCCCTTATGGGGGGAGGGGAAGGCCTGCTTCTAACAGGATTGAGGGGATGAGCAGTGAGAATTACCAGGTGCAATTACATTCCCTCTAGAAGGTATTCTACAAGTAGACTAGGCCCCATTCTTTCTCTCTGGCCTTGTGCATGAGCGGTCAGGATGGGACCTTCCCACAAGGAAAAGGGTATTGTGGTCTCGTCTCAGTTTCTTGACTCCTATCTTCCCTCCTGTGTCCTCCAAGAGGGAAGCCTCTGCTCCCTCACCCCCGAGTGAGAGAGCAAGCCAGAGCTAGGGTTGCCAACTTTCTAATCCCACAAAACTGAACACTCTAGCCCTGTCCCTTCCCCGAGGTCCTGCTCGCTGTTCTCTATATTCCCCCTCCCTTGGTGACTCGCTCTGCCCCACCCTCACTCACTTTCACTGGGCTGGTCAGGGGACTGGAGTGTGGGAAGGGGTGAGGGCTCTAAATGGGGGGTGTGGGCTCCAGGGTGGGGCCAGAAATGAGGGGTTCAGGGTGCAGGTTGGGGCAGAGGGTTGGGGTGTGGGAGGGGGTGAGGGCTCTGGGATGTGGCCAGGGATGAGGGTTTTGGGTTCAGGTGGGAGCTCTAGGCTGGGGGGTGGGGGGAGCAGAGGGATTCAGGATGTGGGAGGGAGCTGTGGGCTGGGGCAGAGGGGACGGCTCCGTGTGGGTATGCAGGCTCTGGGTTGGGGCCCGGGGTGATGTGTTTCTGGTGCAGGAGAGGGCTCCAGGTTGGGGGAGGGGGGCTCAAGGCTGTGGCAGGGGATTGGGGCTCGGGGTTGGGGCATGGGCTTATCTCTGGTGGCTCCCGGTCAGTGGCGCAGTGGAGAGGGGCAAGGCGGGCTTCCTGTCTGTCCTGGCACTGCGCACCGCGCTGCACCCCGGAAGCAGCCAGCAAGTCCAGCTCCTAGGCAGAGGCATGGCAGGCGGCTCTGTGCACTGCTCTTGCCAGCAGGCACATCCCCTGAAGCTCCCATTGGCTGTGGTTCCTAGCCAGTGGGAGTGTGGAGCTGGTGCTTGGGATGGGGGCAGCGTGTGGAGCTCCATGGCCCCATCGCCTAGGAGTTGGACCTGCTGGCCTCTTCTGGCGCTGCACTGCACCCAGGAACGGGTAGGGACTAGCCTGCCTTAGTTCTGCAGTACTGCCAACCGGACATTTAATGGCCTGATTGGCGGTGCTGACCAGAGCTGTCAGAGTCACTTTTTGACCAGGTGTTCCTGTTGAAAACGGGACACCCTGGCATCCTAGCCAGAGCACTGGCAACTGAAGGCCTCGAATATATTTTGGAGGCAGTGTCCAAAGTTCATGATTTGTCTGAGGAAGATTCCCACAACGGAGAGTCATGATGCAGGGGTCTTTTATGACTCAGGAGTTGCACCAGACCTAATCATTTCTGGTTATAAATATGAGGAGGTGCTGGAACAAATTGCCACATTTAAAGAACAGGTGGACCACCAAAGCTTTATGGTACAAGTCTGTCTCATCTTACGCTGGGGTTACGTTCCGCGATCAGCGCATAAAGCGAAAACCACGTATAGTCAACATTACATTAAGTGTAATGGCGGGCGGAATCGCCCGCACTACAGGAACAGTATTTAAATTGTTGTTTTTCTATTTTTTTTGTTTTTGTTTTTGTTTTTTGTTTTTGCCGACCGTGTAAAGCTGAATTTGCGCATGTTAAATGCGCGTAAGATGCGACAGACCTATATTCCTTTAAGTGTTCTGAAGAATTTAAGAATGCAGTGGCTGGGGGACAGATTTTTAAATCCGTGGCAGTTAGGCATGTAAATACCTTTTAAAATCTGGCCCTTAGCGCCTAGCAAAATAATGTAGTCTCGTTAAAATCGTTACACTCCAGTCCTTTTATAGAGTATCAGAGATTGTCTTTTAGAAAAGACATTACGGTTATTCTTGGAATTACCAACCAGTAAATTTTGCTTCAGTAGCAGGTAGCCTAGTTGAAGTGATGATTTTAAAAAAATAAATGCCCCTAGATCATTGCATGATGGCAATAAATGAGCACAGCTTCTGAAAAAAGAAAATATGATCACCAACCTATTAAGTCTTGTAGTGTGTGAACAAAATAGCAAACAAGAGAATCAGCAGCTATAACTTATTTGGACTTTCAAAAATCCTTTCTCAGAGTCCTTCACAATAGATTATTAAGGAGACAAAGTACTCTTGGAGGTGAGAGGCAAAGTACTGTCATAGATCAGAAATTAGTTTAGAGACAGAAAACAAAAAGAAATTTGTTTAGAGATGGGATTAAATGGTTAATTTTCAGGATTGCAGACTGTTGACCGTAGAACTTCTAATATATATAATGGTGGTTAGTATATTTAAGAATGCTTTGAGTCAGGGCCGGCTCCAGGCACCAGCTGAGGAAGCTGGTGCTTGGGGCGGCAGATTGTTGGAGGTGGCATTCTGCCCAATCCTAGGGCGGCACGGCCGCTTTTTTTTGTTTTTGTTTTTGTTTTTGCTCCAGCCACCCTGTAGGGGGCGGCAGCGTGGAGAACCAGAGCCTCTTCCTTCCCTCCCTGCTGACCGGAGCGGAGCCCTCGCAGCAGGCGGCAGCGCAGCAGGAGGGGCCGCGTGGCAGCGCCCCTGCTGTAGCCCTGGCAGCCCCCTTCTCTCCTGCCCACTCCCCCCTCCCACCCACCCCCAGCCGGTCCTGGTGCACCTGCGCTCCGGCCGCGCCGCAATTTTTTTTTCTTTGCTTTGCCGTTCTGGCCGCCCCGTGTTTTTGTTGTTGTTGTTGTTGTTGCTTGGGGCAACCAAAAAGCCAGAGCCGGCCCTGCTTTGAGTAATGAAGTGACACAAAATTATTTAGGTTGTGTTAAGATTGTAGAATGCTATAGGGATGTTGAGGTATGTAAGAAAGCTAGCTGAATAAATGAGCAGCACAGTGGAAGATGGAAATTAATTTTTGACAACTATGAAGTTATTCACATTGGAAGAGCTATCTTTAACTACTCAGATACATTGCAAGACCCTAAATTAACCAGATGCACGAGATAAAAAACAGTGTCACTGTGGATAGCTCAGTGAAACATCTTCTCAATGAGAATTTTTCTGTTCTCAGTGTCTGTAGCGATGAATTTGATGTCAAGGCTGGAGTCAATTGTTTAAAAGCTATTGGAATCTCAAGCTAGTTTATATAGTATCTGATGGGGATTTGTTACTGTTTTAACAGTAAGGCTTTTCTGTTTTTGAATTGTACATAACTTTAATAGACCATAACAAAGGTTTTTATTTTGTCTTTGGAAATATTCTGATATCTCTTTCACATGCTAATTTTGCAAAATCTCATTTAGTTCACTGGTTTTCTCCTTTTACTTGTGGGGAAATAGCTTAAAATAACTTAGTTTCTTTATTGAGGGCCACATTCAAGGGTAGAGAATTTGTCTGCAGTTAAAATATGGTGAAAATGCATTTTTTTCATAGGGCTGTGTCTATTTTGACTCTGTAGACATTTGCATGTACTGTCCAGATTTCCATTATGTTTTTAAAAAATGTAAATCTGTGTAAATATTTAAGATACAATCCTGCTCCCATTATTTCAATTGCAAAACTCATATTAACTTAAATGGAAATAGGAATGGGTACTTAATGTCCATTATATGCCATAATTCTATTAGGAATTTTGAAGTTATGTTATTTGTTAACATTGCGGGAATAAGAAAAAGGAACACGAGCCTATCTTCATGATGTTCTATTTTGTAAATTTAGAATCTCCTAAATGCTTGCAGATTTTAAAAATGGCCCCATGCACACACTTGAATCTAGGAACAAACATTTAATTCTCCCTATGAACTGTCTCTGATTTTATAGGGTTTTTCTTTGAGGGTTATTTTTTGTTGAACACTTGAACATTTAATTATTCACTGTATTTAGAAGTCTAAAGTTCCAAGGATGGAACAAAGGGCTGCACCAGCAAAATGAGCATGAATCTGATGACTCCACAAAGTGGTCATTTCCATGAGCAACTGGCACTCAAGATGCAGTGACCAGTTTTTAAAATGCAAATGACTGTCATGCACAAATGTTGTGGTTTTTTTTTTCCCTACCAGTTGCAGTTTCCACCTTTTGAAATGTTTTTAACTTCTTGTTAAACCTGTTGCATGTTTAATCTTACGAACATTTCCCTCCCTCCTTTCCCCCCCACCAGCCTGAATGTTATTTACAGTGTTTCTGTTGTATACATGGCTTGGTTTTCCTTTGTGCAGGTAGAGTGAGTACTTTAAAATGAGAAAGTACATTAGGGTTTCCTGATGAGAAAATATAATCTCCATTTATACACTTACCAAGTGGTGATTTTAAACTGAAAATATGCATTCACTGAAAATTTGTCTACGTAAAATTGTCATCTCCTTATTCAGTAGATCTGGTTTCTGTGTTTGTTTAAAACCATGTCGTCATGCCAAAGAGAGAAGTTTTTCAGTCCTCCCAGTCACCTCCCATTTTCATTGCATTCTCATGCAATTGAGAGAGTGAGCAAAATCACTGTCTGTCTTGTTCATGAGCAGAATTGTTTTTTAAGTTTCAGGTATGACCAAATTCAGAATGGTTAGGTGTGCACAGGTGAAACGGGTAGGCAGAATTTGGGTTCTGGTTATTACTACTGATGATGCACAAGCCAGAAGAACATGGCTTGACTTGAAGCTTCCAAGGTGGGCTTGCAGGCTGGTAGTTAAAAAAAAAAAAAAAAAAAAAAATCTTGTAAACTAAGCATATTTCAATTTTAAAGTTTTAACATAATTCATATAGATTCCCTGGTACTATTTTTAGTCTGTTTCAGAGAGAATTTCACTTTGAGAAAATCTTATCGTATTAATGATTTAACATTAACAAACATTAGTGTAAATTCTTGTCAAACTGTAACAGTTGCTTTTTAAATCAATTAAATAATTTTAATCATTTTGAGCACATAAGAATATTTTTCTGTAAGGATTCTATCTATCCCTTCTTATACAGTAGTGATGTACAGTTTTGCCATCAAACTTGACCAACATTTTAAAAAAGTGCCAATATCTATAACTAACGTAGCCCCCCATTTTTCTGTCATAATGGAGCTTGTTTCTCACGCTCACTTTCTTCCTAATATGTATGGTTTTCTCTTTCCTTCATCCACCTGCCTCTTATGTACTCGTCATATCTCTGTATGTGAGAGAGGTATAATAATTTTTTTAAATTGTTTTGCATGAGCGTGAGCCAAAGCCTTCACAAAAGATTATGTACATACATACCTGTTAGCCACATGTAATACACCAACTTCTTTCTCCAGTGCAAGTAACAGCCTCCTAGTTTTTATGGAGGTGAGAAAAGGAGTATGACTACTGATTAGCACTCCAGGCAGAACTGCCATGGGCAAGCTTTCATAGTGTGGGGTGTGAAGGCGTGTATGTGAGTTTGACAAGACAGTATTCGGATTTTCACAGGATCTCCTTAGGAGGTGGCATGAAAGGTGGCAATTGGGATTTGTTTGTAGATGGGATTTGTTTGTAGATGGTAAAGGATTTTTGGTAGTTGCTAGGATGGGGCTAGGGAGAAAGCAGTTGCAGAGGAGTTGCAATCTGCCCCTGTGAATGCAAAGAAGAGTGTTGGGGAAGAAGTTAAGCATGTTGAGTTGAAATGAAAACAGTGTAAACATACACACTTGCAATATTCATGCCCATTTAATAACATTACTTGATTGTACATTCACTTTGCTGAAGCTATACCAACAGTGCAACTGCATTACGTGTAGTTCTTTAAGAAGTAGAAAGAAAAGGCTGCATGATTATAATTGTCACTATACTGATTCACAAGAACCAAGATTTTAATACTGTCTTAAATGTAAACAACAAAATAAAAAGCTTTTTAGGTTGACATTTGACATAAAATTTCAGTTTTAAGTTCTAATTTTAATAGCAACATGTTTTCAAATTGAGTCACAGAAAAGAGACAGCATACAATTATAGAGTTACCCTTAAAGAATCTCATAAGAGCAGTAGCCATTAAGATGGTTACTCTGAGTAGATCAGATGAATGCAATAAACAGGGCATGGTACAAAGGATGTCAAAACGAATGTTTTAATTGCTTTTATATTAATAATTAAATATACAAAATAGCAAAACAATGAATTGCTTCCTATTAAATTCTTCAACAACAAAAAATATTATGGATTGTCTGTTTTATGGTGTTTAGAAACATACTCTGCCATCTGGATAATGCCCAAATGCTACAGGAATCCTCAGCTGATCAATGAAACTGACTTTATGGCCCATGTGTGCCACTGTTGTAGGGCTGAGTATGTCTCAAGTTGTTGAGGGGTTTTGTTTTGCCCTTTTTTTTGGGGTAGGCTTTTAAAAGAATACTTCTGAGGGTTCACATAGAAGTGAATTGAGTTTTGATGAGGAATTTAAAGGAGGAAAGTGTGCTAGATGTGCAAATGGGCTTGGGGAGGGTGTTCCAGATCTAGATGCTATCATGGAAAATGGCACAGAGGTAGGAATGAAAGAAGGAATCAAATAAGGTGTCAAGGTTGGTGTTGCTTGCAAAACGGTAGGGGAAAGGAGTGCAGTTAGAAGGCAAGGTCAGGTGCAGACTTGGAATAAAACTGTCAGCTCCGTTCTGGACAAATACAAAACCTCTTTTAGGGTGATATAAGGTTCTTGTATTCTTAAAACAGCCTTCACTCTTAGGGCTTGTCTACATCATGGTGTTGCTCCTAACCCAGTTCCTGTCCACACTAATCTCGAGCTCACATAAGTGGTGCTCAAAATTCAAGCTAGCTGGCCCGTCAGGGGATATGGGTTGAAGCTTGAGTTTTGAACTAGTATCGCAGCTAGGGATGCAACTACTTTGGGCTGCTGATCCATTTGCTTGTGTGGGTGGAGTGCACGTTTGTTTTACGGTATGACCTCTCGAACTTGAGCTAGGCTAATGTGAGAGAAAGTAAGTTGAATATAGATAACTTGAGGCAACACTGAAGTGAAGGTTTCAGAGTAACAGCCGTGTTAGTCTGTATCCGCAAAAAGAAGAACAGGAGTACTTGTGGCACCTTAGAGACTAACAAATTTATTAGAGCATAAGCTTTCGTGAAGTGGGCTGTAGTCCACGAAAGCTTATGCTCTAATAAATTTGTTAGTCTCTAAGGTGCCACAAGTACTCCTGTTCTTCTTTTTACTGAAGTGAAGATAAGCCCTTAGAGATCTCTGTGACATAAAAACCTTAATAACCCATCTGAGGTGTTGCATTCTTATAACCTTTAAGTGTACTATGGGCTTATACCTGGAGAACACATAACTGCTGCTGTGCAGCTTATTCTCATGAGATTGCTCAGATCTCTCACAACCCAAATGAAAAAGGGTCTTTTTAAGAGGTTCCAGAGCACTATTCAGCCCAACTCAGCAATGAGAAAAGCCCACCATAAAAGCAGGGCTGGCTCCAGGGTTTTGGCTGCCCCAAGCAGTCCGTCTCCCCACCCCCCGCGCGCAAAAAAAACCCCAAAAAGTCGCGATCTGCAGCGGCAATTCGACGGGAGGTCCGTCGCTCCGAGCCAGAGTGAGGGACTGTCCGCCGGACGTGCTGCCCCCTCCGGAGTGGCCGCCTCAAGCACCTGCTTGACAAGCTGGTGCCTGGAGCCGGCCCTGCCTAAAAGACTAAGTGCATCTGATCTGATGCTGAGCCCCTGTGTCCATGTCAAATGTGCAGTTTGACAGGCAGACAAAGTTAGCAGCAGTTTTCTCTTACTGCTCACTTTGAGGGGTAAAACTATTAACCACATAGCTTCACGGGCTCCCTGACATGGAATATAAACAAAGATGTGGTTCCCTCTGAGAAACTCAGGATGATGGACCATAATCCGGGTATGGTAATCGGACTGGGGTTCTCTTTAGTCCCATCTACAAGTCCTGATGCAGAGAAGGCTGCAGTTCTGACTAGTCAGAGAACTATGAGGAGCAGGCCAATAGTAAATGAAGCGCTGTTGTCTGGTTCTTTATTTTAAAAAAGGTCTTTGCTATCCAGTATACATTGTTTTTGATTAGCCCCTCAGCCCAGCATGTCTCAGGCTGAACACTGTGTATTCTGCTTAGCTTATTAGGCCAGTGTACTGGTGACCCCTTTCACATAGCAAGCTTCTGAGTGCGCCCCCCCCCCCCATAAATTAAAAACACTTTTTGATATATTTAACACCATTATAAATGCTGGATGCAAAGCGGGGTCTGGGGTTGGGGGCTGACAGCTCACGACCCCCCAGGTAGTAACCTCACGACCCCCTGAGGGGTCCTGACCTCCAGTTTGAGAACCCTTGTGTTAGACTCTTTATTCATCACAGGGGTATTTCTCTTCAAATAGCCTTGAGGCATGCCTTTTATTTTAGCAGATGCCCTAATCTTTCCATTACTCACAGTTAGGAGTAGTTAGGAATGATTGGGAAGATGTGCTGGTATTATACAGTGGTTCTCTACAATTCTATTTGCCTTTGGGTCTTCTGAGTTGAGTACCCCTGCCATAGATAAAGGTGACAAGCACAATTGTCCATGCATTGTAGTGCATATTTATTAATATAGATTGTCTAGTATTCCCCAGTTTTTCCTCACTGTTCTTCCTTGTATTCAGTTGTGCATTTCCCCCGCCCCCATAAAATATTTCTAGAGAGGGAATGTAGCTAAAGGCTTTCTGAGGACACGGATGGCGAAGAAATAGATAACCTGCATGTTAGTGTTGGACCAATTGAAGTGTGGCAAGGATCTACTTTAATACTATCAATATAACAAGGCAAATAGAGAAGAGTAATCCGAACAATAAAATGATGTGGAAAAGGTATGATGAAACTGAGGAAACTTTTTTTCTTAATATGAAATGAAATATTAACTTTGCTATTTTAGAACAATCCTACTCAGTGATTCACTTGGGGAGACACAGACCTTTAGACTGTTCAGGCTTTCTCTCTTTCTCAAACTGAAAGTTCCGTTTAAAGAAGGTAAGTGTTTAACGACATTCACTGAACATAATGATGTTACAGTTTCTACTTGACAGAATTTTTTTTGCCTGAAATGAACCTCATGCTCATATATAATACATACAAGTATAGAAAACCTTTCTGCTTGGCTAAATGTGATTTAAAGTCTAGTTTTGTGTAGGTGGCGGGGTGTGGGTGGGTGCTGGGTTCCTTGTAAACCCTTCTAGTAACTAAAAGTCAGGTAGAAATTAGGTTTTTTTTTTTTTAAGTTATATTGTGCTAATCATATGCATTTTGAAAGTTCTGTTAAAATATTAAAGCTAGATATGTAGGGATTTTTTTTTGAGATTCTATGAATTTTTTTCAACAATGGAAGTGTAAACTGTAGACTTTCTGTTTATCCTGTTTTATGAGATTATTTTCAAGTTACCTAAATCTTTCCTTTGGAAGGTACAACATTTTTTTTTCTTTCTCTCTGAAAGGCACTGATGGTGTAAAGGACAGCGTGACACATGTCATGCTGTTGGGAGTGGCTCAAGAGCATGGGTACCAACCTTTGACCAGACTGTTAAAAAGCAGGGCACAAACCCCAAACTATTTGTGAATTCTGTATTTAGATTTCACCAGCT
The DNA here is from genome assembly GCF_027887155.1 of Malaclemys terrapin pileata. NCBI lineage: Eukaryota > Metazoa > Chordata > Testudines > Emydidae > Malaclemys > Malaclemys terrapin. Next base: position 19,756,028 of record NC_071515.1, on the reverse strand, counting down.
AAGTATCAAGTGTAAGCTCCTCTGGCACTATAACATCCTAACCATGGAGTCAGAGTCCTCTTGGGTATTCTATCTTGCCACCTCAGCAAGCTTGTCGTTGTGATAGATGGTTCCTTATACCAAAAATGAAATGATACCCAAAGAACCAGTCACCCACCCCAGGTCAATTGCACTTCAGATCTTACACCGAAGATAGTGCTTGTAGTCAGTGCTACAATAAACTAACTAAAGATTTATTAGCTGAGAAAAAGAAATGTTGTTTTACAAGATTGGGGGTCTGTTGCTTATGCTTGCTTGGAAATCATGCTCTCTCAAAGTCCAAGCAGCATAGAGGTCTTCCAGTTTCTTTCTGTCGGGGATTTTTATTCCAGTCTTCCCAGAGTTCAGGCTGATGGGATGAGTTCACACACAGGTCTCCTCTTCATGGGCGGGGGGACAAATGCAGTTAACAAAGCCTTTGTTCTTTGATGTTTCACAATGGCTCAGTTGATTTCAGTGGGCCTTCTTGGTGGGCAAAACCTACCACTTTCTGTAGGAAGCCAACAGAGGTTTACAATGCAAACATTCAATATAACTTTTGTAACATGAAGTTATAGATGTTAAAAGTGAAATTAATGCATGCAGTATCCTACAAGCATTTGATAAAGTCTAAACACATTCTTATAAATGTAACCTCTATTTTTAACTGCTAACCCATGGTTGAGCCAGACTGGTTTCCAGCTGTGTATCGGTCAGTGTTCAGTTGACACATAGGGGCCTTGGCCTGAGCTGGCATCAGGTCTGCCAGCATCACAACACAGATAAAATCATTTTTATTATTATTATTATTAATTTTTTAAAAACATTATAGTAACTGATAAAATGGGTCTAAATCCTTTACTGTGAAATGTATGTATAATAATACAGGCCATTGTATTGTAAAACAAACTCTTGACTTTAATGAAACTTACCAAACAAGACGTTTTTGGGTTTTGTTTTTTTGTCTGTTAAAGAAAATGAGTGCTTTTCCTTATAAGGTATGGAATGCTGTTCTGGACTGAATTTTTGACACACAATCTTTTATTATGACTTCCAATTAATTAATACCATAGCAAAATCATTGTTTTAACATATCTGTTTTCCCTGGCCATTAAATCTGTTGCTGCAAGCATGCATAGAAAACTGACATGTGCGTCAAACTTTTTTTAGTTTACTTTGGGCTTCTGCCAGTATCTTAGTTGTAGTCTTGAAAGTTTGAATGCCTTGTTTCAGAAAACTATTCTTCCAAGGGCAGTCAGTTCTTGTATTTTAAGTTTCTTGGTGCTAAAGAGATGATACAGGGATTGCCAGTTCTAAAGTTAGGGATTTTCAGGATGGAAAAGGGGGAATGTAGTAGATACGTAAAAAGAACCCATAAAAATCTTTCAAACCAGTTTTAAGTGTCCTCTTGAGGCAACAGTTAATATCCCTGTCAAAATATGCTTAGATATCAGCCAAAGTGACACCCTGCTACTCAGTTCTTTGGAGTTTTCACTCATATTTTGTGTTGCTTCAGTAATGATCGAATGTATGTAGGGGGAAAGTACATTCTAACATTTGTGTGGCAGAGATTGGTAACTAAAAAGGTCATTTTTGTCAGCTTTGTTTTTTATATAGACTTTCAATTTTAAAAAAGTGTTTGATTATTCCTAGTAATACAACTGTAGCTTCTAAAAGCTATCATTCAGTATTCCCATTTTTAGCTTTGCTACATTCAGGATACGGGTCTATGGTTCTCCATTCTGTATCTATATACTGTATGTCTGAGGATATACTTAATTTAACAGCAATAATATGTAAGATGACGTAACGTTGTTTGCCCTTGAGTTTAAATACTCCCTCATGTTTTGCCATTTACTTAAATTTCTTGGGATGAAAATCTTTTACCCATGTTAGGAAAATGTTGATAAATGGTATTTACGTGTTCTTAACTAATTCTCAGCAATCAAAATGTAAAAATAAAAATGTTTTTGAGAATCATTTGCATATTTTAAAAAGTAGCAGTTATATTCAAAACATCCTTCAGTAGGAATAAATATTATACAGTATATAGTTACTAATCTTGTTTTAAAGCAGAAATACATTTGCAGGAGCTGTTCTAATAGCTCTTCCCAATATTTCATAAGTGATTTTAAATTTGATCTGGAAAAAGATTCTGACTTGTTGAAAAATAGTAGAGCTGTGTGAATCTCCACACTCTTCCCTTATAGGGACTCTGAGGACCTTTTTTCTCTCATCTCGATTTGTGTTGGATTGCACATTCTGAGTTTCTCTCTAAGTGTTTGGATTTGTTTTAAAAACACAAAGCAAAACTCTGCTAAAACTAGTGATTTTTTTTCCACTGGATTTTTTTATTGAAACCATGTAAAAAGCATGTGAGTTCTGCATGATTTTGTTGTGAAAAAATCTTTAGGTCCTGGTTTGTTAATTTTTTGATGAACTAAGACAGAAGGTTGTTGTTTTTTAAAAATTAAATAATAACACCATGCCTTGTTTTGTATTTGTCCCCTCCACCAAACCACACCATTTTTAAGGGGGGAGGAGGGAAGAGGTGATGCTATTGGGTCAATTCAGCGCATTTAGAGAACAGACTGTCTAGTTTAGCCTCTCTCTGAAAGGGTTGTGCCATGGATATAACTGTATTTCAAATGTAGTTAGTCAGTTCACCTGAGATGGGATCTGACTGATGAGTGCTAGAGAGGAAAAAATCAGCAACATCGAGTGCTTACTGGACTAAATGTTGCTTAGTGGCTCATTGTTTCTTGCAGAATATAGATTATGAATCTCTGCATTTTTATGAAATTTGTTTTAATTTCTTGCTGCAGAGGTGCCATGCATTATTCAAGGTTATAAAATGATTTGGATTTCAGGAGCAGTTGGATTTGCTGATGAGGATTTCAAGCTGTGTAATTATGAAACTGTATCCACATAGGCTGGAAGTTCAGAACTCATTAGCCTAATCATTAAAATAAGTGTAGTATTACATTCCAGGCTATGCAATTATGGTATCGTATACTTACTACTTGGATACTGGAGGCACTCTTGTGTTTGACTTCATGTTTCATAACGTGCTTCATAGTGTTCATGGCCACATAACTTTACAACTGGTCATATATTACTGCTTAGCACATTAAAGAAAAATCACTTTTATAAATTTAAAGCCATATTGCAATTCCTTTTTGAGTAAATGAACCTCTTCTTCATCCATTGAAGCTTTTAAACCTGAAGAAGTTTATGCTGTAAGTTCAGGTGACATGGTATTTTGTTAAAATAGATATTCTTGGGGCATGCTGCAAAGAAGACTAGTTTATTTCAACTAAACTACTATAAGCAAATGTGATAAAAAGGACACTTACTTATGAACTCCAACATTTTAATTTTTTTCTAAAGTTAATGTAATATTTTTGTATCATAAAAGTCTTTTATCCCAAATTTTCTATGAACTGTGGGTGTGTTTTTTAAGGATCAGTTCAGACTGAGAAGGATCAAGCATGTATCTTTAATAAATAACAGCAAATATTTCAAAGCTCATAAGTAGCAATTTGTACAATTAAAAGCTTTGATTAGTAAGTATGTCTGGTAAAAATGTGACTACCATGGATCTTTGACCATCCCTAACCATCTAATATCAGCCTGCTTTATTAGTCAACATAATTGGAGTTTCATTGCCAGTTTAAATGTGAAGAATGGGATTTTACATCTAGCATTTTTTCCATTTAAAATTACACACAAGCCTTAATGGACTCTGAGAAGGTAAAAATATTTTCCTCAAGTAATGCTTTGCTAAGTTGATTTTTAAAAGAAATTAAACAAAAAAAGTACTGACAGATGACACACAGGGTTCTGGGTCTGAGTCATTTCATTCTTGGAAAGATTCTAAATGTCAAAATATTATAAAATCTTAAGCCTAAAGACAGGAACACCAAGAACTGCAGAGAGATTGAGCAAGTCTTCATGTATTAGTGTTCGTTAGCATTTCCCAGTTTTAATGTTTTTTTCAACTATTTATGTATTAAAGTGGGTGGGGAAAGGGAGGAGGAGGAGAAAAATGCATCGTGAACACAACAGTGTTGAGCACTAGTCGTGGGATCAATTGAAAAGTATTGTACCATAGAAACAGAACCTAAAATTTTGCTTGTGGGATATGCAACACTTCATTTGTAAACATTGTGCTTAAAGTCAAACGACATACACATTTGGTAGTAAGTACTTTCCAAACATTTAAATAGGGGTGTGGTTTGTGAAAATATATACATTGATTCTGAGGGAAAAGGCTTTTGAAAGATTAGATTTCAAATTCTCACTTTTAAATAAATTCAATAGTAAAACATATTTTTGCAAAGATGTAATAAATTCTTTTATATGCATTTGAGTATTTATAATGTGTACTACTACTACTACTATAGTATTTCTTTTGGTGAGTGGATTTCAGTGGTGATGTGATCTCAGTGGGAATACTTGTGTGTTAAGTTATGTCTGTGCTTAAGTGTTTGCAATGGTACTTAATATAACAAGACTAATATACTTTGGCATAGCAACTGCTGCAGTATTCTTAATTAGATATAAGGAGATATGCTATGTTTTAAGCAATTAAAACATAATTCTGTGATTTTTGGGCAGCTGTTTCACTGCCTACACTGTTTTGTATTAGTTATGACATTCATGTGGCTAAAAATGTATAGAACATTTGCTCTATTAATTTCCATGGGCCTTTTTGTAGTAAGCAAATACGGTGCTAATGAATCTTATGTGGCATTTGAAGTGGGAATACAAATCACTTTTACACCTGCAGCAGGTGTGAAGAGTTAAGGACATGTGCTTTGTGACTTTCCTCTTTTAATGGAAGTATACTACCAATGGGCTCATGCGTAAGCATTATGACAAGGCAGATGCTTCATGAGAGAAAGCAAAGAACATCAGTGCTTGAGTTCAGGCTGAGATTACTTAGACTTGAAGAATAATGGACTTAGACCGTGTCAAGTTTTGAAGTAGATTAAGGCAGCATCGCTTCTCTCTTATAACATTTACACAATCTTTTTCATAGTAACTCCCACATCTTATGTGATACTGATTCTTACAGATTGCTCCCTTCAACTTAAATTGGTGAGTACAAATGAGGGGGCAGTAGTTCCACTCTTATATAGTTGAAGATTGTCACACAGAGGCCCAGTAAAAAGCATTTGGTGCAGAGTGAGCAGTTCTCTCACCATGTACATTCCTCCTAACCTGGTGGAATTCCATTAGGAAAGTTCTATAGCCCTCTTGGGGATGGGATAGAGATAGGAAGTGGTGGAGACATGGGAAGAGACCTGATGACAGTGTGGTTCCTGCCAAGGCAGAAGGCTTGGCCACTGTGCAGAGGGGACAGCTAAGGACACTATTGCCTCTTGAGCTGTGGAAAGGCAGAGGGGTGCTAGTCATGCTTCATCATCCATTGTGAGTTCAGAAACCCTTTCTTCTGCAGGGGAAATAAATTTCTCCTCATCCTCTAACTCCAGTCTCCTGCAATAGGTTTTTTCTTGTTCCCTCTTGTAATGAACTCTTTCAATGTTAGTATTCACTAATGGTTAAGAGACCAATGTAGGTAAAGCCTGGGATATTCCTCAAAGTATCTTACTTATTTCACATAATAGTTTGAGTTGCAAATGGAAATATAAAATTAGAAATTAAATATTAAACTTAATGATTGAAGCAAAATAGTTTATTAACTAGATTACTAGTATTTTATGCTATCTGCATATTCAAAATGTACAGAGGAATGGAGGTGGTTGTCTATAGCTATGGCTCTTCCCTCCCACCATGGCTCTCTCTGATACCATTAAAGTTGTAAAATGATTGATTAACTTGCACTATGGCAAAAAAAAAAAAAAATTGGATATGAGATTGGATAGCTCTAGCCTGTTGAGACCGTAGTCTTGCATTGGTTTGCACTCTTCAAATCCTAAATTGAATTGTTATGAGCCTGGTCTGTTTGTTTGTTTGTTTTCAAAATATGCAAGACAACATAAATTGCATTGCTTTTAATGGCTGAATGTGCTGAAAATTAGTTTCTTAACAATTAATAATGGCATATTGCAGAAGATAAAGAACATTTATATCTGTGTAGCCTTAATGAAAAGAAGACTGAAGGGCCTGCCTTCACAAAAATAAGGTAATTCATAGTTAACCTATACTTTTAAATTATGTTTTTGTGTAGTATCATCTTTGTGCTAGACACTGAGTTATAGTATCCAGGAACAGTGGATGGGTCAGAAATGGGTAGAAAGCCTCAGCCTTTTTTCCTTGCTTTTCTGTTGTAAAAGACGGGGCCTTAATGTTAATGTAAATCTTTTTGCTTTGGTTGAAGTGGTTAACTTTGTGCGAATTGTGCTGCATATTAAAATAAATAAATAAATATTTTTTATTTTTTATTTTTCTTGAACTGAAACAAGTTTTAGGTGGCTAGACTGGTTTTCCTTTCAATCCTCCATTTCTAGAAAGTTGTGCTGAAGTCTTGATTTTAACTGTGTTTCACTTCACAGGTTTTCTGAAGCAGATGCTGTTTTTCTTACCGTTGCCACTGTTGAGGAACAAAAAATATTGGTATTGCCACTGTTGACAGCACTTGATCAATTAAGTAACTAAGCTTGTACCCTATAAACTTCCTTGTTGTGTAGCTTATACTTTCATCACATGACTTCTTTGCAGTATAAACACTTTATTTATTTCACATTTTAATTTGGAATATTCTGCTAAAAAGGCATTAGGAAAAAAATTAACTTGAGATGATAATTTGAAAATTCAGGTCTTTCTCCATTTTGATTCCCTTCTCCTCCTCCCCCCCCCCCCCACACTTAGTGTATAACTTCAACAGTAGCTCCACAATCTGTCTATAGTTTCCCATTAACAAACAAATGAACATAATTGCTGTTTTGAGGACCAGTGTTTAATGCTTCTTTTCTCTTGTCAAAGTTCAACTAATTAGCTATAAAAAGTGAAATAAAAATCTCTATTACATTTAAAACATTATATCTCTCTTCATACAAGTAATCTGATATCCAGGAATAAAACACTTCAGCTGCAAAACAAAATCAAAAAGGTTAAAACATTCATAACTCCATGGCATGATAATAGCATAACACATGCATTACAATTCAAGAAACCTTGATTAGGCCTGTTTCTGTCTCTTCTGTTTTGTTTCTCTGATGTAGCTCTGTACTAGGGGTGTAATCTCAATGTAATAAACATAGCCAGCACTTTCGGATTTTTTTTTTTTTTTTTAATAAAAAAGATATCCCCTTCAGACAGTTGAATTGGAATCTGGTTTATAGGAAGCTATTAGTCCCCTCTCAGACGAAATTGAGATAATCAAGATGCTATCCAAAAAGGTAGGGGTTGCAGCCAAGGCAAAATAATAGACCATGTAAACAAGATGAGTGGGACAGCTGTGATAGGAACATAGGAATGGCTGCGTCAGACCACTGGTTGATTTAGTCTGTTATCCAGTCTCTGACAATAGCCAGTCCCAGATGCTTCAGAGCAGTAGTTCTCAAACTTCTGTACTGGTGACCCCATTCACATAGCAAGCCTCTGAGTGTGACCTCCCCCGCTTATAAATTAAAAACACTTTAAAATATATTTAACACCATTATAAATGCTGGAAGCAAAGCAGGGTTTGGAGTGGAGGCTGACAGTTCGCGACCCCCAACGTAATAACCTCGCGACCCTCTGAGGGGTCCTGACCCCCAGTTTGAGAACCACAGCTTCAGAGGAAGGTGGGTTTTTTGTTCTGTTTTTGTTTTTTAATCCCATCCTTTTTTTTTTTTTTTTTTTTTTTTAACAGATATAATGTGTAACTATAGGTATTTTCATTTACTCACTGTAAGGTGGCTTCTTACTACCACACACACCTGTGTCTTTCTCTGTGGAATCTAATGTCCACACTTGTGTCTGTGTCTCTGTACGAAGTTTCACTTTCCCTGAGTGTCGGTGTATGTCAGAAAGGTTGATTCCAGGCCAGAACTCTCACCTTGACCAGCCTGGAAGCAACACTGGCAGGAGCCAAAGTACAAGCATGCTCTAGCCTCCTTCCCCATGCTCCCATTAGACCAGGGCTGAACTGCACCAGGGGCACTGCAGACCTCCCTCCATTCATATGGAGCCTCGCTTACTTGGCCAAGGACTGTTTCAAAGTGGTTCTCAATGGCTTGTGACCCTCCCAGGAATGTTTTAGAGCCCCTTTTCAGTAGGCAGCCAGAATGGGTGACACTGTGGTGTTGAGTGCTGTTATCTAAGGTGTGGGTGTGGGAGGGTTGATTCATAGGAGGGGAGGTAGAGGGTTTTCCTTGATTGGGATGGGGCCTGTGTCTGGTAAATAGGGTTTGGGGGAGCATGATTGCAGTTATTTTCTGTATCTCAAATGAAAAGATAGATAATTATAATTCTCTCAAATTTAAAAGGAGGAGTGGATGGGAGGAGGGAGACCAGAGCCTGGAGATTAAATGTTGAGACTACAGGGCCTGAGGCCACATGGGAAGAGAGGAAGGGGAAATGTTGAAGGGTCTGAGGAGGCCATGGGCTAGGTGAGGGGAAAATCCTTGGCCTGAATGGAAGGTGTGGGGGTCTGTACTAGGGACAGAAACAACCTGCCATTGTAGCTGTCTGAGTGGATTTGATGGTCAGGCCACTTTTTCCTGGTAGGAGAAGCCTTTCAATTACTTGTTTGGTTTGGGAGATGGTGGTATTGGAATGTCCATTGAAAGTAGAATTCTAAACGGAACTACTGTCTGAGTAAAGTCTGCAGGGATTGTGGATAAAGGTGAGCTGGCAGATTGCACACAAGTGCTGTGTAGTACACCGTTGCTGGAGCAGGGAAAAGACCGCTATTTCTGAGTTGCTATCCTGTTGCTGCCATCTGATTTGGAGGAGTGCTAGGCTTGGAGACTATATCCAGGTTGTTCAGTCCGAGCCTTGATCTAAACTACAAATTTATGTCGGTATAATTACATCACTCGGGTGTGAAAAATCTTCACTGTTGGGTGACCCAGTTATATCAACCCAGCTTCCTGTGTAGACAGCACTACGTCAATGGGAGGGCTTCTCCTGTCGACATAGCTATATGGTTCTCCTGTCGGCATAGGTAGCATCTTCAGTAAGGGTGGAAGACGCCTGGATGCCTTCTTCACCACCCAGACCTTTGATTTGCTGTCCCAAGGGAAAAGTTAGGGCAAAAAGTTTGAAAAGTCTCTTATAAAGCGTGTAGAAGATGGCGACACTCTAGGATGATCAGAGAGCGGAAAAGAGACTTCACTGGAGCATGCTCCATGTGTCGGACAAGAAGCATGTTTTTAAACATGTTACTGCTAAATTTGTTTCATCAAATGTATTAGCAGTTTAGCAGTGGGTAGGCTGCCTTTTCTGGTGTGTGTGGGTGTGTGTGGTGGGCCGAGGGGGACTAAAGGGAGGAAGATGCAACACGGCGTGCCAAATCAACTTCTGTTGCGGCAGTTGGGCAGCTAATGCATAACATCATTATATATATGTACATCTTTGTAACAAATGTACCATATTCAACATGAACAATTAAAGTATCTACTTGGGGAACAGAAATTTGATAGAGGGCTATTCAATCTATCAGATGAAGAGACAACAAGATACAGTGTCTAAAAGTTGAAGCTAGACAAATTCAGAATAGAAACAAGGTACAAATTTTTAACTATGAAGGTAATTAATCATTGGAACAATCTACCAAGGACTGTGGTGGATTCTCCATTACTGGAAAGTTTTTAATCAAGAGTGGATATTTTTCTAAGACATGCTAGTTCAGAGAGGTAAGGTGGGGGAGGTAATCACCTTCTGCAGGTAAGAGACACGCGCTTTTGAGCGCGTCTCTCACCTGCAGAAATTTGTCCAATAAAAGAGATTACTTCACCCAACTTGTCTTTCTAATAACCTGGGGCTGACACGGCTACAACTACACTGCACACAACATGTGCTAGTTCAAGCACAGCTTGTTGGACTTGAAGCAGAAATTAATACAGGATGGTCCTATAGCTGTGTTGAGGTCAGAAGGGACTAACTTAGTCCTAAAATCAATGAATCTATGAACGTCTTACAGTCATTCACAAGACTTTAACTTGAGAGCAGTGCAGAGTAGTTCAAGTATACAGTAAAGTCGTTGCTGTTGATAACACTTCTCTGCATTAATTTTCACTGAATTTTAAAGTTCTAATTTTACAAGTTCCTGTTATTCTAAGTTTTTTGTCAAATCTTCTAGCATTTTATTATGAGTTGTCATTTATGGGTTTTTTAGAATATAGTTTTTTTTCCCCACACAATTGGAATTTACATTTGTTTCGTATCCATGCTTAAGTCTGTATTGTAAAGATGTACATAGCAAATTGGGTTCCCTTAAACTATAAAGGTAGACACCATGTTGGTAAAACAAAGAACAGAAAAATGGTAAAGGGTAGTTTCTAAACTAAAATTACATATTTCATTTATTGTAGGGCCTAAAATCCCCAACTAGGTTTTGAAGCTTTATTTTGCAGGTGCCGTTCCTGCCCCATAGAGTTTACAATCAAACTTAAGACAAAGTAGCAAAGTTTATTTTAGTCAGAGTCAGGAGATGTGATTTGTAAATGCACAGATGGAGTCAGTTAGTTGAGAAGGAAGGTGCCATTTTCTACAGTCTCTTCTTCTCCAATAGAGTAGTGGAGTAAAGCCAGCTAACTTTCATGCGTTAGCTTTGCAAACACAAATATTTTTTCATATTGTTGCTTACTTGACTTCATGCTGCTTTGTTAGAAAATAGTTTTGTTTTTGCTTGTGTTGATAAAATAGAAGAATCATTATTATAAAATGAGATGGCCCGCATAAAAAGGGACATGAAAAAGGATATTACCTGCTGAACTAAAGCTCTTCTCTACATAAAACTATTTCCGTAGGTTACAGTGCTTATTTTTCTTTTAAAACACTAATTACTATTTTTTTCTAGTACATTATGTATACCTTGTATCACTAAATTATAACTTGCAAGTGGATAATAAAGTGCTTTCTGGTAGAACATTGGTGCAATCCAGTTGATACTCACTTTCTTGGAAGACATTTCGTTACAGAAGGTGAAGACTTGATCCTCTTTCGCAGAAGAAATTGTCCTCATTTACTACTGGTTTGAGGTCCCAGGCTTAAGAAACTGCTGGGGTTAGTTTGACCTAGGTTATTGGCAGACCTACTTTAAAGTTATGAATGCTTGGTGTCCTGGGACTACACAGAGATTAGTGACTGTCCAGGAATCAAAAAAAGGGTATTTCACAGTCCTGAGGTTTTCCGATCTCAGTGTTTTACATGTTAAAATCTATGGAGTCTTTCATTTGATGCAAGTGTATTTTGTATTAAAAACTTTTCAAAAGTGTTTTTTAGATTGGTATGTATGTTCCTTTTTGTTTTTTGAATTTAAAGATGTTTCCAGAATTTCCATTTATATCTAATGTTGTTCCATGGCAACCACTGTAAGTATGGAAAGGCTTGTATGGCCAGGAAGTCCCTGTAGCCTAATATAGCATTATGGTAATTGGATCAACAAACGATGAGGCAGAAGGGACCAGGTGTCTTAAGATATATTGCAGTGCCTTTTATGACATTTAAGTTAAACTGCTGGAATAGGTAGTATGTGAGCAGTTTTGATCACCATGTATAGGGCACTGAGTTTCAAGATAGCAGATCTATATGAAATTAAAATTGCCTTTTGATTTTACTTGTAACCCTTGTGTAAATATATGTAGTTTTGTTCTTTCAAAACTGACTACAGTCATTGTGATAATAGTGAATAGATCTAAGCAATCCCCCCCCCCCTTTTTTTTTTTAAGATGAGTGTCATGCTTCTATTTTACCTTTTCTTGTCCTAGAGAAGGTACCTTTCTCAGCTAAAGTGATCTAAGATGAAAACCTGTCTTGGTATAATTATTTTGATAAGAGTGATTATTATTTGGAGACAGTCTATAGCCTTTTTGCCTCCCTCTGCCCCAGGAACGTACTGTAGCTTTAATACTATTTTTCTCAGCTGTGTAGCATTCTGTATTTGCCAGTGGTACAAGCAAGTTGAGCTATCTTGTGACCAAGTTTTTTGTTTTATTTTTCTTTAAACCACTATTTATTAGTTGAAGAATTTATGCTATTGAAGACTTGACGAATGTTATGGGGGGTGGGGAGGGGACAACAAGGGGAGCTTTCCAGTCCAAAAATATCAAATTGTTTGGTCCTGATCTCTGCAGTATGATTTACTCAAACTAATTTTACCACCAATTGCAGCATATTGTGAGCAGTGCTAGTGACAAACTGCCATAAATCATGCAAATTATCCTGTTGGCATAGCACACTTATGCCACTGTTTTATATCAGTAAGCAGAAGAAAACATAAAACATTTACTTTTGATTTTCATGATAAGTATTTCTTTGTTACTTTTTTAAAAAATTTTGCTTGAGAGCAATTGGAATCTCTCTTCATATAGTATAGTAGATTAGCCAACGCCTTTACATATCAAATCTGAGTTGTTTGAAAAATCTTAAAACTTAAGTCTTTCCTGTAATATAAGATGATAATACTGGGCAAACTGGTTGAAACTATAGTAAAGAACAAAATTGTCAGACACCATAGATGAACATAATTTACTGGGGAAGAGTCAACATGGTTTTTGTAAAGGGAAATCCTGCTTTACCAATCTACTAGAATTCTTTGAGTGAGTCAACAAGCATGTGAACAAGGGGGATCCAGTGGATTTAGCGTACTTAGATTTTCAAAAAGCCTTTGACAAGGTCCCTCACCAAAGGCTTTTATGCAAAGTAAGCTGTGATGGGTTAAGAGGGAAGGTCCTCTCATGGACTGGTAACTGGTTAAAAGATAGGAAACAAAGGGTAGGAATAAATGTTCCGTTTTCAGAATGGAGAGTGGTTAATAGTGATGTCCCCCAGGGGTCTGTACTGGGACCAGTCCTATTCAGCATATTCATAAATGATCTGGAAAAATGGATAAACAGTGAGGTGGCAAAATTTGCAGATGATACAAAACTACTCAAGATAGTTAAGTCCCAAGCAGACTGCGAAGAGCTACAAAAGGACTCTCAAAACGGAGTGACTGGTCAAAAAAATGGCAGATGAAAATCAGTGTTGATAAATGAAAAGTAATGCATATTGGAAAACATAATCCCAACTATACATATAAAATGATGGGGTCTAAATTAACTGTTACCACTCAAGAAAGGGATCTTGGAGTCGTGGATAGTTCTCTGAAAACATCCATTCAATGTGAAGCGGCAATCAAAAAAGTGAACAGAATGTTGGGAATCCTTAAGGGATAGATAATAAGACAGAAAATATCATTGCCTCTATATAAATCCATGGTACACCCACATCTAGAATACTGTGTGCAGATGTGGTCATACCATCTCAAAAAAGATGCATTGGAATTGGAAAAGGTTCAGAAAAGGGCAACAATTATTAGGGGTATGGAACAGCTTCCATATGAGATATGATTAATAAGACTGGGGCTTTTCATCTTGGAAAAGAGACGACTAAGGAGGGATATGATAGAGGTCTATAAAATCATAACGTGGGGAGAAAGTAAATAAGGAAGTGTTATTTACTTCTCATAAACACAAGAACTAGGGGAGACCAAATGAAATTAATAGACAGCAGGATTAAAACAAACAAAATGAAGTATTTTTTCACACAACGTACAGTCAACCTATCATTGACAGAGGGTGTTGTGAAGGCCAAGACTATAACAGGATTCAAAAAAGAACTAGATAAATTCATGGAGGATAGATCCATCAATGGCTATTAGCCAGGATGGGCAGGGATGGTGTCCTGAACCTCTGTTTGCCAGAAGTTGAGAATGGGTGAGAAGGGATGGGTCACTTGATGATTATCTGTTCTGTTCATTCCCTCTGGGGCCCTTGGCATTGAGGACAGGATACTGGGTTAGATGGACCTTTGGTCTAACCCAGTGTTGCCGTTCTTATGTTCCTAAACTAATACTTTTATAATGAAGGCTTTTCTCCGTAATAGCTTCTAGTTGCCATAGTAGTATTCACAGTGGTTTCTTAGGGTTGAAGATAACACCATCAATCTCTCGGTTTCCCTAGTAGAAAGGTGAGCATTATAAAGGGATTATTTATCACTTAGACAGTGGCTTAAAATGGGTGCCTTCTCTTTCCTTTTTATTTTGTGTTCTTAAAGGGTACCGCTTGGAATATTTTTAACTTTGTGTGTTAGCTTTGTACCATGTTCCTTAACAATAGCAGGAACAGTCTCACTTTATTTCTTAATGAGTTAGCACTGAACCATGCAATTTATATACCTTTGGATAACTTCAAATACTTGACCAGTTTTTATAATGTAAGAAGGTGTCACTATTAGACGTTGGCCAAAGAATTTTTAAGCAAACGGTCCTGTTCCAAATGGGAACTTTTAGTCCCTATTCAGCAAGGAGTTTAAGTTGATTGATTGATTTTAAATGGGATTACTCATATGCCTGAAATTAGGCACATACTTGACCCTGATGTAGCAAGATATTTAGTGCCAAAAGTCTACATGAGAGTTGTTTCAATGATATCTGGCAGCCTTGATACTGTTACCAGTTAGGATATTGGGCCAGGTTCTTGGCTGGTGTAGTTCGGCCTTGCTCTGTGGACATTAGCAGAACTGTGCCAATGTATACCAGATGAGGATCTGGTTCACTATATTGCTAATAAGATACTGGCCAATAATTACAGAAGGGAAGACGTTGGTCTTCAGTTATCCACGTGCCATTTCCACTGGAATCTGAGAGTTGCTTGTGTTTAAGGACAGAATTTGGCCCTTAGATTTTTTGGTTCAGTAGCACCATGGATTATTTCTTTTGATTTCCAGATCACTTCTATCCTCTCTCTATCTAGTGAAACCTTTACTTGGGATACACTGAAATAAGACAGAAGGAGAACCCCTCCTGTTAGTGTAGGTAGTGTCTATATTGAAGCATTACAACAGCATATCAGGATCATTCTAGCTATTCTGCTGTGACATTATGTACTTCAAAGTAGCACCCAGGAACCTCCATATCCACCCTGGTTATATTATTATATGTTTCGTGCAAAGTCCATCTTGTGAGGTATCATTTTAAATCTTGTTCTGTTGAACATTAATAATCTATTGGATTGTATGTACTATCATTGTATTTGAAATTATGAAGTATTGCTATATGTGTTACTGAAATATTTTAACACCCAGAACCAGCCTTTCAGTTCCAACAAAGAAGTAGCCTTCAATGATAATGGCTCATCAACATATAGTTCACTATTCTCGAGACTTCTCGGAGGAGGCACGTGCGCCATGGGGGTGGACTAACCTACATCACAGTAAATATCTTTTCAACAAGCTGAAAAAAAATATTAGAGAGAGTGACATCATCAGCTGGCCTCTATCATCCCCCCAGTTGAACAGCTGGAAGAATGTGTGGGGGATGACTTTGAACTAGAGAATGGTGGTCCTAGGCTGGAAGGTAGTCCCAGCCTGTGTATTGAGGAACTGCAAGCTGCTTTGTTACCAGATTTGCCCGTTACTTTAGGGTACGTTCATTTATTCGGGTTACTCTCCTGGTGTGTGTGTGGGATTTCTGTAATTCTATCAATGTACTGCTTGTGTCACGTTTTGTGTTTTCATATGGAGCTCTACTCCTCCCTTATGCAAGTCCCTCCCAATGGAGCTATCCTGCAGGACCTAGGTTCCCTAGGGCTGGGTTCCTCCAGCCCCAGAACCGGATGAACGAAAACGCCCACACCCTCACACTGAGTGGACTGGGTCAATCAGCACTTTCAAGTTGACCTCTTACATGTCTCTGGACTCAATGGGCTGAATTGAGCAATACTTTCAAGCTGCCCCCCTTATGCTTCCCAGATTCAGCACGTCCCTATCCCCAATCTGACATCACAATTGTACTCGTAGTCACCTACTTGATGAGCAAACCCCACAGTATTTTGGGTGCTGCAGGGATCTTTAGCTTAGGTAAAAGAAGCGTTGCTGTAGAGTAAATGGGGGAAGCTAAAAACACAAGAGTAAAGCTCAGCGATAGAGAGAGAGAGAAGCAACCAGCTTACCCAAACAAGTTATTTATTGAATAATAGCGATAACTATACAAGGAGGGCTAAACCAACATAACCTACATTATTAAAGGTTAATACCTAAGGTAGAAAGGAAAATGGAGCGAGAATCTCACTGCTCCCTGAAGCTTGAACTCGTTGGGGTTCCCAGGTGATGGTGGTAGCTCAGGGCACTGAGGGCAGGAGACAGGCAAAGCCCCCAGCACGATCAGTCAGGAGATGGAGTCCCAGTGGAACTGATGCAGAGCTTGGGTCTATGCATCAGAACACTGACTGGAGGGTGAGTAGGGATTTGTGTAGGGAGAGCACTAGATTTGTTTATAGGTAAACTGATGACTTAAGGGTTTTCATTAGGCTAGACCAGGGGTGGCAAACTTTTTGGCCTGAGGGCCACATTGCAGTTGTAAAACGGTAGGGAAGGCTGTGCCTCCCCAAACAGCCTGCCCCCCCGCCCCCTCCCACTTCCCAACCCCCTCTGCTCCTTGTCTCCTGACTGCCCCCTCCCGGGACCACACCCCCTATCCGACCCCCCCTGCTCCCAGTCCCCTGACTCCTCTGATCCCATCCACACCCCTGTGCCTTGACAGGCCCCCCAGGACACCAACCCCTATCCAAACCTCCCCCATTCCCTGACCGGGACCCCTGCCCCCCCCCCCCCCCCGGAACTCCACCCCCCCAACCTCTTTTGGAATGTGGCCCTGCGAACATGGATAAAGGACTCAGGAGGAGCAGGGACAGCTGCGCAGCCGGAGAGAAGCGGCGGTTTCCCCTTTAAAGCGCAGCTTCTCTCCGGCCGGCTGCATGCTTGCCCGGTGCTCCCCCTGATTCCTCCGGCCGCGTTTGCCATGCTCCTGCTGCCTGCACCTCCCCTGAGGCTGTGGGTGAGCCTCCCTCCCTGCTTTCCCCTGCCCCCCTGCAGGGGGTGCGCTGGTGCTGAGCTACCTGGCAACGCAGTTAGCCGAGGCTGCAGCGGAAGGGAAAGGGAGGGGCCGGGGGTGAGCCTCCCCAGCTGGGAGCTCAGGGGCTGGGCAGGATGGTCCCGCGGGCTGGATGTGGCCCGTGGGCTATACTTTGCCCACCTCTGGGCTAGAGGTTTATAGAATTTAGTTTGTAAATTTATTTTTATTTCTTAAGTAACCAACTTTGATCTCTATGCTTGCTACTTATAATCACTTAAAATCTATCTTTCTGTGGTTAATAAACCAGTGTGTTTTGGTTGAAGTGCTTCGGAAATCTCAGCTCAGGTTAACAAGAGCTGTTGCCTGTCCACTACACTTTTGTCAGAGTGGTGAACTTGCTAATGAACTTACACTGGCCAGTATAGTTCTGGGGTGCAAGGCTCCGGAGCTGGGGGGAATTGGCTGGAGCCTCCCTATTGATGGTTCATGAATGGCTGGGAGATCATTCATGTAACAAATGGGCGTGTCTCTGCCTGTGGATGTCTGTGTAAGTGCAGTGCCTATCCGAGGCTTGTAGCCTGACATCAGTGTGGGGTCATACCCCAGGCTTGTGTATTTTGGAGGGCTCCGTGGTCCCACAGTCTAGGTTGTACCCTAGGGCCCCATCATAGCTGCTGTGGCATTTTAAGTGTAGACATTTCCTGTATTTCAAGATTAGTGCCCTCTCCTATAGTACAGCTGACAAAAGGTGTAAAAGCTTAATTTCAAATATTTTAATGTCAGTTTTCAGTAGACATACTTTATTACTGGAAAGGTGACCTGCAAAGGGGGAGTAGGGATTTGAGCTTGCGCATATTTTATGATGTATAATGGAAAAAAACAAGATTGAGTGTATTCTTCCCCCTCCCACTCTACTTTTTTTTTTTTTTTTTTTTTTAATTCTGCTCTTGAGGGAGCTTGTCTGAGACAGCATGGCTTTGCTGGTCTCATATGCCCTACTCATTGCTTTACTTAACCACTCCCCTTTCCTCCTATCCCTTAACATCTATGGATGTCTGTATTTGAACAATGACAAGGAGAGGAGATTACATTGACTAGGGGGTTAGAAACGCGACTGACTATACAGCAATATGTTGATAGAATCTGCTTTAATTTCTAAAGGAGGGGCCCTCACTTTAACCTATTATGTTCTGATTCAAAGGTCTTCTTGGAAGTGGACGTGGTATGTCTATCTCAGGTTCAGTTTAGTTGCTAAGAAGTTAGGTCCCTAACTCATTTTGCCGGTGGGACCCAAGCAAGAGTATAATGGAATCAGACAAAAATAAGTTAATGTGGCTAAATAAGGTCAGAATTCTCCTTTAGAGATTAGGGTAGATTCTATCAGGGTACTGCTGAGTAGAAATGTCCATCTCCCCGTCCTCCCTTCAGATTCCACCAACCTACTTTCTAGTCAGGTTTGTTAAGATCTGCTATGAGATTTATCTGATAAGTGAAGCAGCAATAAAAACTGGTAGCCAGCAAACCCTTCTCTACAGGGGCAATGATATTGCAAAAAAAAGTTCATGTCTCCATTGCTGGAAAAAAGGAAGTTTTATACTCTTGTCTGGTATAGCATAAAGGGACTCACTGAAAACGAATGAACCATTCCACTGCAGAGTTTAGGAAATTGAACAGTTGGCCATGTACGGAAAATTTGCGCTGAAGTCAAACCATCTAGAACCCTGGCATTCTTACTTGAAAACAACTGATGGGAGTACAAATGATTCCACAATATTACAGGGTAAAACCTATTAAAAATATGAGAGATACCTGGGGGTAGAGACTGTAGGATCTGGCTGGAAAAAAAATCAGATTCTGAAAATCATCTTGCCTGCTTAATAACTAATATCTGAGCACCTAAAAACCAAGAGGTTCCCAGACTGAGCAAAGTTCATCTGTATTTGAAAACGGTATCTTCCCCCATCCGCTCCCTTATTTGTGCAATATTATGGCCCTAGATGTCTCTTGTGATAAAGAACTCTTGAAAATTTCAAACAAAAATCCTTCTTCTGTCTATTTTCTACTCTTTCTCCCCCCGCCCCCAATGGAATTCAGTTTTTTTTTTTTAAACTGTCCCTATAAACACTTTCCACTGTTCACGGTTTACAAGCCATTTGATTAGTAACAGTGGCCGCTCTGTGGAGGATGGCTGAGAATATAAACAAACTTTACATCTCTTCTAGTTATAAAAGGTAACAATATTGAAAATATCACAAAGTATAAGAAATATTTTTTAAATTCCTAAGATTTGACTGTATTGCAAACAGTAGGTGTTACTGTGAATTATAATACTTTGAATTTTCCCCAGTGTGCTCCTTTCTCCAGATTTTTTTTATTGAACATTGACTTGATAGCATTCTCATAATACAATGTTAAAGCATTATCATAGTCACTTGGTAAACCTCTTGTACAGCACAGTTTCAAATAGTGTAAAATAACTATCCATTTTCTGGATTGTACAAATTGTTTACTACACTCTACGACAGAGAAAATGAAAATATTTATTAAAGATAATGAACTATTGATTTCTAATCTGTTTTGAATGTTCAGGAGGAGAAGGGTAAAATAAAATTATTTCACTATGGAAAACTAACAAATGTCTCTAATAGTCCTGTGCCATCTTTATTTGGGACATAGGCATCCTTCCTTGTAGTGATCCACTAGTTTTCAGAATGGCATGGTTTTTGTGTCACCCTCTTCCATGTAACCTAACCATCATTTATCATTCTTTCAAAGCCTTTTCTTTTGTGCATTAACTTAAATAAGATATTCTTGGTATGTTCCCATTTCCCCTCCCCCCCCCCCAACACTAACCATCTTCCCAAGAGAAGATCTTTCCCACACAATTATAATACTTAGCAGTTTTTATAGCTTTTTACACCTTCAGACCACTATTAACGTTATCTAATCCTTAATGTACAGATTACGATATGGATGCAGTCAGGTTTTTTGGACTTCAGTGTAGAATATTCCAAAGTATCTTTTCACTTATTAAGGATGTTAACATTAGTAGGTTCTTAATATTTTTGGCAAAATAGTCATCTGTAATTGACAAAGATATTGTTGCTTTTGAATGTGTAGATACAGATGGATAACCCTAAACATTCCCTCAGGGTGAGTGAATGCAGCACTTGAAACAAAGGGCTGGTCCACACTAACCCCCGAGTTCGAACTAAGATACGCAACTTCAGCTATGTGAATAACATAGCTGAAGTACCTTAGTTCGAACTTAAAGGTACTTACCAAAGATCCACATGCGGCAGGCAGGCTCCCCCATCGACTCCGCCTACTCCTCTCGCGGAGCAGGAGTACCAGCGTCGACGACGAGCGCTTCCGGGATCGATTTATCGCGTCTAGACAAGACGCGATAAATCGATCCCAGAAGATCGATTGGGTACGTCTATACTTGCCTCCAGGTTTGGCAGTAAGCAAAGTTACAAGATACCAGTGTGCTAATGAAGAGATTTTTAACAACTAAATAAATAAACTCAAAAATTTTTTGGTTGCCTGGTATATTGTCTTTAAAATTACATTAGTTCCCCAAATAGATCGTTTAAACAGTAATAAACTAAGTGTAATTGTGTAGATTTGTATTATGCAAAAAAAGTCATATAAGGGCTTGGTGTTTGTGGCTGCATCTGTGCTGGTTATTGTGTCTGGTGATTAAGAGTTTTGAAAAATAAAAAGGAGAAAGCGAATGTAAAAAACCCTATATCAGTGTACAGCTACAATGACTAAATTCTGTTTTAGTAATTGAAAAGAATATTTAAAACTGTATTAGCTAATCGGTGTCACTTCAATCGTAAACTCGTCATCCATTACTTTTGGCACATTAAAATATAGTGCCTATAAAATTGTCTTTTTATTTTATTTTTTTAATGGGATTCATTGTTCCCTTTTTGGTTAGTTTCCATGTTTAAAGCCAGAGATACGGACTAAATTAAGTGCCTAGCACATTGTTGGTTATACACAAATATTTAAAACATTACGCTTTTGTTTAGGAGTTCTGATAAACTAAGTCTAGTCACGTTGAGGCCTATGGGAATGTCTCAAGTTAGTGTAGTATGAGTACTCATTAATATTAATTCATTTCAATAAATGTGAAATGTGTTAATTTTAAGGTCTAACACTTGTCCGGGTTTATAATGTTTACTTTAAGGATACCATCAATCTAATAAATTTTAAGTTATCACTTAAACTAACTCTTTCATCCCCAGTTTAATTACAGTACATTGTAATTAAACTGTGTACATGTGTAATGTATTATGTCACAGCCCACATATACCAGTTTCTCCACCCTAGTCCAGGAGCACCACTTCTATGGACTCACTGAAAACAAAATACCTTTCACATCTGTTGATAAGCATGCCAATAATGATTGGTCAACAGTTAATATGAAGTTTGAGGTACATTTAACTCTTCTCCTTTATAACTTGGCAATTTGAAAGTGTAATTAGGGAAGGAGAATGTACCCGTTCATGTACTGAGACTATAACTCTTTTTGTTTTTAAGTTAACATGCTTTAAGGAGTATTTAGTGTGCAAATATATACAGGGAATTATAATCCATTTGTAAAACCTGGGAAATGTCAAGAAACAAAGACTGGAACACTTTTCAAACTGTTACACTAGTGATTATGCTGCATTTTAAAAATAGACATCAATTTGAATAACTTTTTTTTTTCTTTTAAATTTTAAGAATTACAGCATAATTTAAACATGGCAGTTTTCACGTTTGCAGTGTCGCACTGCTAATTAACTGACTAACAGCTGTTTGACATAATAGAAGTAGAAAGTATGTTTTAGGTGATTGAGGTGTGTGTGTGTGTGTGTGTGTGTGTGTGTGTGAGAGAGAGAGAAAATAAGTGAAAGACTAAATAAAGTTTTGTAAAACTCTTCAAATGTTGTTTTTCTCCCATCCTACAAAGAAACCGTCCTTTTACGGAGGGCTGTATGTCTTCATTTGCCTCAAAGATGTGAAAAACTGTCAGTGATGGCTCATGTAACTAGTAATTTGTTTATTTAGCTGGTCTTAGTGTGGAATGGTGTACATCTTTTTTTTTTTTTTGGAAGAAGGGAGAGAGAGAGAAAAAGAGGGACTGAATTACATACATGGCTTTGCCATTTTTGGATGGCCATTGTATTTTGTATTTCTGTATTAACTTTCATCAAATAATTACAAAATGCTTTACGAAGTTGTAATTGACTTCCAGCCTTTCTGTGAGGTAGCAAGTTTTATCACTCCTGATTTGCATATGGGGCGAAAAAGTGAGTCTCAACGAGGTTGACTTGTCCAACGCCATGCAACACGTGAGCATCAGACCTAGGATTAGCACCCAGGTCACTTAGTCCTATATGTAACTAACTGTGAAGAAATACATTGTTTTCATGAACAGCATTTAACATCCCTGTGCCTCTTTCTCCATCTTCAACATGTATCTATATGCACACACAATGAGTTTTTGTTTCTTTAGAAATTTGAAGATGTGTACATAAATGTTGTTTGTTGAAATATTCTGTATATATTGAGAGATCAGAGAACAGCACCGCATCCAGGATAGCAAACATCTCCTGGTTCTGCTGTCTTCAAAAGACTAGCCCCTGAGTCAGAGATGTTAGGGGCAAATTTTACTTCAGTTTTTGCCTGTCATCAGTGTGCACCCTACTTAGAGTTTGATGCATGACTGACAAGTATCACAGCGAGTTGACATGCTAAGTCCATGTATAGTGGCTTCATGTTAAACTCAGGACTTGAGAAAAATACATAATGTTATCTCAGTATTTGCTGCATATTAATGAAGCAAAATTCCTTTTGTGTTCTCTATAGTAAGTATAGGAAATTACAAGGTAGTAAATCCCAAACTATTTATCTCTGCTAAAATATAGTCCAAACTAAGAAGTGTGAGAACCTATGTTCAAAGAGATGCAATGAACAAACTACTTACCTAATGCAAAACACTGACAAATTTTTAAGGGTTACTTGTGTATCCTGGTAGTTTAGCCAGTTACTAAGGAGCCCTGGGACATCTTAAATGTCAGATATTTTGGCACTTCACGTACAACTGTGGATTTATTAAACCACATCAATTGCTGTTTATGCAGTAGACTGTATGTGGTGAATTGCAAGGAGTAGACAGTGTTTGAAAATGTCACAACTACAAGATGTGTCAAACTAGTGTAGGCAGTTGAGGATTTTAAATGGTAACTAGTAATTTGTTTATTTAGTTGGTTTTAGAGTAAGGGGAATATATTTGGAAAGTGGGTTCTTTTCTTTTTTTCCTCTCCTTTTTCCCTCTTTTCCTTATTCCATTTTTCTTCAATATCCTATGTCTTTTTCAGTGTTGCTCATGCCCTCTTTTCTCCATTTATCTATCTTGAGGTTTTTTATCATGAAATCTCTCCTCTCTTTGGATATGTCTACACTGCCTACGTTACAGCGCGGTCGCTGTAGTCGCACTTCATTCCCGGGGTAGAGCTCTCCTGGCAATAAAAAATAACCACCCCAAACGAAGGGTGGTAGCTTTATCGCTGGGATGATGTGCTTTCAACTATCTTGACCTTGAATGGCTGACTAGCAGAAATCCAAAAATGTTTTTACTAGTGCTACTGCTAATATATCTAATTTAGGAGTTTGAAACAAATGTTTCACAGTTTTGTTTTATTTAATTGGAAAATAAGTACAGTACTATGGGACCAATTTCAAAGAGCCTTCCAAGCTGTGCCTACAAACATTGTTCATGCATCTGGTTGCTTGTGAAAAATGGCTAATTGTGCAGATAAGTGCCCATAACTGTGTGCACAAATTTGGCCCCTCTGGAAAATTTGGACTTCTAAAACAGTAAGCTAATAGCCTGGAGGGTTGTACCTTTTTAAAGAGTTCATTTTTTTCAGGATTAAGAGGTCTTCTGCATTAACTCTTTTCTTGAAGAAATTTAGCTTTGTACCTGATCACAGTAAACTGCGAGGGCTTCTAGGTGCTATGGTAATACAAATAATCAGAAATAAACATGTATCTTACATTGGTTGCTGTGAGTGTCCCTTATCTACTTTGTCAGATATTTTGTAAATGTAAATTAACTGTAGATCGAGTCGGATGCTATCAAAAGATTATAGAGAGAAAAGCAGACTAAAATAAAAAGTCTGAACATTTTAACAATGTGATACTTCTTGGCCTGTTTTATGCCCTCTTGGGTTGCTGGAGTGGGAGGAGGGACCAGGCCTGTACATCTTTTTTTCATCACTTATCCCCACTCTTCACACCTGCCCTCATGCTCCTTCTGTCCCCTTCTTCCACTCCATTTCCATTCAGTTCTTTAGGCATGGAACACCCCTTCCCAAGCTTCTATCCACTCCAAGCAAGCTGTGAACTGCAGATAACTTGAAGTTTTTTCTTTTGTTGGTGGTTTTTAATGTTCTTTCCCTGTACCTTGTATCTTCTCTATTCCATTTTGAAATTTTTGTGCGGTGGGGAAACTCTTTATTTTGTATCTTATACAGTGCCCAGCACACTCTTTGGCTAAAAATAAATAAGAAACCCTTCAGGACTTAACTACGTTTGTGAAATAAAACCACATGAACTAACAACATTGAGAATCCTGTGATTTTTGTAGTTGCCTTTACAAACTAATGAAAATTGGATTAGAAGTGAACTGTTAATTTGATTTCCAGTTGATAGCTCTACACTGGACTGCTGCTGACTCTGATTTCACTTTTTTTAAACACCGTTTTACAGCCTAGTTAAAAATAATTCTCCTACACGTGGGAAATATTGAAGTAATTAAACACATTTGGGTTTTATGCATAAATTTTCTAAAATTAACTGTCTTTTTCACACTAATCTTTCTTGTCTCTAATTGGGTTGAAATGTGTGAAAGGGAAAAAACTTTGATATGGAACTATTTTTCAAAGAGTAGCTTAACTACAGTATACATACAGGTGTTATTAGATATGGTTTGAAAAACTTCTCTGTTAACAGGAGCAGTAGCTTTTGTATTAATATCTGTTGCATAAGTTTGAGTAAAAACCTGTTATTTCCAGATTGCTGTAGCTTTCATTCATGTGAAAAACTTAGACATGTCTCATTTGAGGACTGCATCATTTCAGGAATGAAGGGAAAAATTCAGGTTCTGTAATCACCATGTCAATCACAGTAGATTTTTCCTTCTCATATCTTCAGAAAGTTACATCACATTGTTAGATGGATTTATATTGGATTTTGTTAGTTTTTGCCATTTTTTGATTGCATAGCAAAGAAAAGTCTATAGCAGTATTCCCCAGCCTTTTCAGTCCTTTAACCTGTCTCTAACAAATATAACCAATGAATGCCCCAGTTGCATGATAAACCATACTGTAACACGTCTAATATTAGGAATAGAAACATTGATTATTTTGTATCACAATATTGCTGTAGTTGAGTTATTGCAATATAATGAAACCAGTGGTTAAAATCTTTAGACCAGCGGTTCTCAACTGGGGGGGCACCGAGCAGGTTTCAGGGAGTCTATCAAGCATGCCGGCCCTGGCTTTTATATACAGAAAAACAGCTGTTATGGAGTTTTTATAACATGTTGGTGGGGGGCTCAGAAAGAAAAAGGTTGAGAACCCCCGCTTTAGACTATATCATCAGTTCTTTTGATTACCAGGTTATTTAAGTGGTGCACATGTTTGTTTATGGCAGAAACCCTAAGCATTTCCCTACGTAAGGCAATAGCAACAACTTTTCTCTAGCAGTAAGAGACTTTTTTACATTTTTAAATTTTGGGTTGCACAGAGTAGGAAGCTTCCACAGTTTGCACACTTTGCCTGGTTAACTTTTGTAATATGGGCCTAATTAGAGGTGGCTTTTCTAGTCTCAAGTCTCAGAGAGAATTCCTGACCCTTGTTGGCATTTTGGCCCAAAATGTGATTATGCTGAAATGCTGACAAGCTGCTTGAAATTTACTTCCCCATCCTCTGCAGAGGAGCCAAAGGTATTTCATAAAAACCGAAAGGAGAATAAGTCAGATGATTCCCACTGTGCAAATGCTAACTGATAACATTTGATCTGCACATAACTAATTGCATCCTTCCAGCCAATTCATCTAATCTTTAGAAGTTACCCATTGAAAAGAAAAGGTCTGTGAATTACTGCTCCTAATAGAGATTTGATTTTAGCTGTAGATCTGTAATAGAGGTCAACACCACATCTTCAGATACTTTGGCTCAAACAGCTGGGTAGCTCTCTAAAGGACTTATAAAGGAGTTGGTCTTGCGTGGTGCTGTCTACCAACTATGCCTCACTATTGTTTTTATTGAACGAATTGCTGTGCTCCTCTCTCTTCCACACAAGTCTCCCAATGAGGCAAGAAGTTCTCTGGCTTACTAGACGTGGTATCCACACACATGCTTTCTGAGATGCTCATAAGTCGAAAAAAGAACTGAAACTTTAGCTTATTTAAGCATATATTGGATTATGTTATAAACAAATTAGCTTTCAACCTCAAAAGCAATTTTTGCCTAAGGATGGATAAAAGCTCTATGAGATCCTATTTCATTTTCCTTTTTTATTTTTGCCGTTTATATTGTACTATTGACACATGAATCAAATTAAAGAACCATAAGTTATAAATCACCAGTTTGTACTATGATTTACAGTTCACAGAAGCAATTTGTAAGTATTCTGTATTTACTTTTTGTGAGCTTAATAAAATCCACAACAAATATCAAATGGTGCAGGAGAGTACTGTTTTAAATAGCAAAGCAGAAAGAATTTGGAAAAATCTTGTTTTGTTGTTTTCTCATTAAGCCTTCTTCTGGCCTCAAGTCCATGTCTTAGCACTTTGTGCAAAATTACTTTGATGTTTTAGCTGTCTCTAAAGTGTCTCTTTCATGTATCTTTAGGAAAGTCCTTCTTTACATTCTCTCCCTAAAGTAGTTGGCCTATGAATTGCTCTTTGTGTGTGCCCCACCAAAATTTGTTACATGAAACTTCATACATAACTTGTGATAAATGCATCTGTCACAGTTCAGCGTAACTGTCTTGTATTCTTTCTCTATAGTCCAGCAAGGGCACTCACTCTAGGCTTCTGGCTCCCCAGCCATTGCCTATCTTTGGTGGAGACATATGTTTCTCTCCCTTCCCAGGCTGCACAGTACCCTGACTGTGATATCCTCAGCAAAAGATCGGCTGCCAATGCAGGCTTCTTTGAGACAGTACACTGTCGTCTTCTTCTGAGACAGTACACTGTGTAATTGCCACAAGTGTAAGTCACCATGCAGATCGTTCGAAGCAAGACCACTTTATTCTCAAGGAAAAAGCATTACAGAAAAAATATATTAAAAACAATAAAAGAACCTAAACACATGCTAATAAGTTTACCAGAGATTTCTCTGACTCCAACATGGACTCTGGCAGGTGAGGAGAAGTCCTTCAAAATTCATCCCAGGATTTCCTGTAGTTTCAAGTTCATAACACCCTTTACTCAGAAGAACAACACCGGTGACTGAGGACTTGTCTACACTACCAAGTTTTGTCGCCAAAACTGCCGTTTGCTGACCCAAATAATGAGTGAGTACACACTGTGAGGTGACTTTTGTTGGGGAAAATGCCCGGTTTGGGCGACAAAATACGTCCACCCTCATGAAAGATTTGTCTTTGTCGACAAAAACATAGAGGAAAAAGTGGCAAGTGCAGAAACCACACTTCATTTCGTCGCTTTAATTGGCCTCCAGGAGGTGTCCCACAATGCCCATCTTGACCACTCTGGTCAGCAGTTTGAACTCCACTGTCCTGCAGCCAACTAAACAACCATCTGCTCCTCCCCCTTAGAAGCCCTGGGAATTTTTGAAATTCCATTTCCTGTTTGCTCTGCGTGGAAAGGCCTCATTGCCTCTTTCTAGGTGACCATGGCAGGTTATTGCAGCAAACGCTCTCCTGCTTGGACCACTGCAGAGCTCCTGAATCTGCTCAGTATAGTGGCAGAGGAAGATTGTGCAGTCCCAGCTGCGCTTGAGCCATAGGAATTGGGATACCTATGGGCAGATTTCTTGAGGCTTGTGCGAAAAGGGCTATGATTGGGACACACTGCGGTGCAGAGTGAAGATTAAGGAGCTGAGGCAGGCGTACCATAAAGCGAGATGCTTCACCTAAGACCTGCCGGTTCTATAAGGAGCTGGATGTTATCCTCAGTGGTGACCCCACCTCCGTCACCAAGAGCCCTGTGGATACTTTGGAGGGCACGGAGGAAGCAGAAAGAGGACCTAACCCGGAAGATGAAGTTATTGATGAAGAGGTGGAGTTAGATGAGATGTGCAGTTCCTGGTGGGGTCGCCCAGTGGGGCAGGCAGCCAGGAACTGCTCTTCACTCCAGAGGTGTCTAGCCAGTCCCAGCAGTTGCTCTCCAGCAAGCAAGAAGCAGGAGAGGCGACTCCTGGTAAGTGGCTGTGGCTTGTATAGTGCGGAGGTGGGTTCAGGGCAAAGAAATGTGGGAGGCTGGCTGTGTTTCTATGAGCTGGACATTTCCCTGTGTAGCTAATCAATACGGCAGAACAGGGTGTTGCTGCACGCCGAGATCTCACGGGAATCCTCCAGAGAGATCTCCAGGAAAGTTTAATAACTTTTTTACAAGAATATAAGGCCCCAAATGTCACCACTGCCCCCTAGGACAACTACATGGAATGTAACATTAAAGCGACTCAGACAGAATGTATGTTACTGTTGGTCATTGTCAAAGTGCTGCCTCAAAGCCTCCCTGATTTGTATAGCTCCCCTCTGGGCTCTCTGACCACTTCACAGAGATTATGCAACGTGGAACATGCGGCTATGACCATAGGAATATTATCTCCAGTGAGGTCCAACCTGCCATAAAGGCATCGCCAGCGCACCTTTAATCTGCCAAAGGCACATTCAACTGTCATCCGGCACCTACTGAGCCTGATATTGAACTGCTCCTTACTGCTGTCCAGGTGTCCGGTGTAAGGTTTCATAAGCCACGGCTGTAAGAAGTATGCTGGGGCGAACTCCGTGCACAATTCCAGGAAGGTGGCTTTCCGGAAGTTCTGTAGCCACTGCTCGTCATCCCATACCTGCACGATGATACGATCCCACCATTCAGTGCTTGTTTCACGAGCCCAACAGCAACTGTCTACCCTATGCACCTGCTCTGTGAATGCCAAAAGCAATCTAAAGTTGCTCCTATCCATATCACGCAGAATGTCGGGCACCTGCGAGTCTCAGTTAGGAACTTCACGATTAACTGCATTGCCATCTGTGATGTCTTCATGACTGTTAACGAGCATAGAAGAGCCATGCAGGATCCATTCCTTCTCACAAAAATGCTGGGGTGCATAGCAAAGAAGGGCCATTGCAAAAATGCCACGAAAGAAAGCCGGAAGCCCATGGAGTGCTGGGACAGAAAGCAATGCATCACGGGACATTTAGCACTTTCCCAAGACGTGTCGCCATCCGCTCCGTCGTCCCACAATACCTAGCGACCCAAGGACTGTGGATAGGTACCCACAGTACATTGCTCACAATGTTGATGATGGTGCCCCCACTGTGGACGTGATCTGCTGACAGGGGGGGCAAGTGTGAACACGAAATTGTGATTTTTATTATGTAGACTTTTGGGTGTCCACATCACTTTGACACAAATTGGTAGTGTAGATGCGGTCTGAGTCATTTTTCCTATTTGGGCTGTTGAAGAGACCTTGAATAGGTAATCATCCAGACAGTGGTTTTCTGCTCAAGGGGCAGCTTCAAAAAGGTGGATTTGGAGGGGAGTCATTTGCATTCCCTCACCAAGTATTTCGTAGGAAATCCACTTCACACATTGTCCCGAAAGGTCTGCTGAAGTCCCTAATACTAATACAGAGATTGCATTAATAGTGTCTTCCACCTAAAAAATATTTGATACAATCCCACAAGAGTATATAACCATTTGTATTTTTAACATAGTGCACTCCTAACATACTTTAATTTAGTAAGGTTTCACTTAATTCCATAAGGTTTGTCCAGTTATTGCAGGATATTGTCTCATCTGTCACATCTACTTCTAAAGGGAAAAACGGAGTATGAACTTGTTCCATACCAATCCTCTTGCAGTGTTGTTAACTAGAAAGAATTTCCCTAACCAAGGTTTATAAATATTTTATTTCAATAGGTTCATTTGTTTAGTTATAGCACTATTCATAATATTGTATATGCCTTCCATCTTCTAATGGGATTGCTTCGTTGTTGGTTTAAAAATCCACTGAGCTTGCTCTGAAGCCTGGAGATATTTTCCATATTTGCACCAATTTTAGGAATTCTTAAACTAGGAAAAAGGCTTGCCTTGTAGCTAAATGTCATCAAACTCGCTGATGTATTTAGACTGACTTTATGGGCAGTCTGTGTAGTGGGCTCATTAGTGTATGTATCTACTTTATTCCCCAGTTGTACGGAAAGTGAATATAGATAGTTTCTTGCTTCAAATGTATTTTGTTGGCCAGTAATATTTCAACTTTCACTTGGAAATATTGTGCCAATGTTGTATATATAGTAGGGTTTTGGAGTACAATATCTGTACATGGGAAAAATAGGGGAGGAGGGGACATTATCTCTGCCTCCTCTAGGTTCCCCGTCACAAGTGAATCTTTTCTATCAGTGAGAAGTCAGGAGGCCATGCTGCAAGCAATCTTTTCTCTTTTCCCCCCTTCCTGGGCCCGAGCTGTTGGGCTGCAAAACACTGGTAATTTCAAAATTACAGCAATGTCAACTGATCTTTTCCTTTTTGCCTCCCATTGCTGTTGAAAATAAAAGGAACAGCCCTGAAGAAATAATGTGTGGTATTTACTTGTCCAAGAGGGAGTGGGAGGTGGAAGGAACACTGTTGGCAGTCGTCCTCGGGCAGTAAACTAATAATGGAAGATATAGCTCAGTGTCTATAAAAACCTGGTCAAGGATGAATACATCTCTGTGCCTGCACAATAGGTATGTTAGTTAGACTATGTTTCACCAGGCCATTGAAAATCTGTTGCGGTATCTGTTGAAACTAGATGTAATTTAAACAATTTAAAGATGACTGAATGGTGCTACTGTAGTTATAGCTTGTATAGGCAATAAATGATGAATTAGGAAGATGTGATTATTTGCATAACTGCGAACTTACATATCAAATACAAAAAATAGAAAAGTACATAATTTATAGAGTACTGCATTGTAGATCTACCCAGAGCTTTGTAGAACACTTAAGGATTTGACGTCTCCATTCAGAAGGAGTTTTAGTATAGCTTGTACAAATATAAAAGACCAACAGTTCAGATATAAGATTGGAGAGACAAAGATGGTGAGAATAAACATTACTGGAATCTTAGAATTTTTTCCATATTACTTTAGGTAGTAATTGTAGACTTTATTTCTTCTTCTTCTAGACTAGCAAAATAGAAATACTGTATTGAATTGCATTTGAATACTTAATATTTGCTTTATATATTTCTGTAGACCATAATAAAGGAACAGGCAGGCTTATCTACAAAATGAGCAACTTAACATTAGAAATAGAATACTATCTAGATCTGTGTAATGTGTTCTTAATATAACCAGACAATAAAATGTCGTCTTGGTGTCTAGGTTTCAGAGCCTCTGTATTTCATGTTTCATAATTTATACTTCATTGTCATTGCCTTATTTTGCTTTGCAAACTAACAAAGACTAATGATACTGATACATTTCTGTGGCCAAATTCCGGCCTTCGCAGGCTTTGAGATGCTGGTAGGTATACGTTAATGATACAAACCCAACATTAATATGGGCAAGGAGGGAGGGTAACAGCTTTCCATGAGATACACAAGTTTTCAAACCACACAGAGCTCTTCTTCAGGTCTGGGAAAGGAACTCCCAACCGCATCACAGCAAAATGCAAGGTGGAACAGAATTGTTTAGCATAAGTTGTTAGTGCATAATGTAAGTGACAGAGTGGCCCATTAACACCTCTGCCCTCAGAAGAGAAAGAGGGGGTTAGTGGATTACAGATTGTTTATAATAAACTGTAAATCCAGTATCACTACTTCAATCCATGAGTTTTGTTGTCTAGTAGATCCCATGCTCACCTTTTGAAAGTGTTGTGCAAGTTTCTTTGAGGATGAGGACAGATAGGTCAGATACAGAGTGATCGCTTTGCGAAATGGGCATGCATTTGGTTCCATGTGCAGATTATTTTTACCAGGGGCAAGAAAAAATCTGGGTGAGAGATTGGTCTTGGGTTTGAACTAAAGCTGCTCCTGGGCTGTGCCCAGAATGCACTCTGCAGCTCTAACCGCAGAAGACCAAAGAGGCAAACGGTGGGGAAACCCAGAGAGGGGATGTAACAGCTATGTCCCACTTTATGTGTACACGGAAGAGCAGCTTGTATATAAAGAAAAACTGGTGGCTAAATTTAAAATATGAATTCTCTGAAACCTAGTTTAAATTCTTTGTTTTCTGTTGGGAAGTTTGTTTTAATATCCATAAAATGTTCATGTAACTTCCAGTAAGATGCCCCAGAATTTTGGAAAATGGCAGGTAAATTTGTGTTGGCGAAGCATAGTATTGTTGGGGGGGGAAAAAAAATCTTTACAGTGCTCCTGCTGAGGTGTGTGGTTGCTTTTGTGTCTCTTTTTTATTACACGAATCTGTATGACGGTTTTGTCTCATATTAACACACTTAATCTGCTATTGAAAAGCATCAGTAATGATTTTCCACTTTTTGCACCAGGCTATTTTTAAAAACAGTTCCTTTAAAAAAAAAAAAAATCTGCTGTACAATTTTGGCAAACAGCATGAGCCCTGCATTTGATAACAAAGAAGTAGCAGATTGTAATGTTTTTGTTGGGGGAAGAAAAAAGTGCAATCAAAAAAAGAATTGAAATGATATAAATTAGCTTTATTGTTCGGCAAATTGCAAGAGTTAGGTAGGAATTGTAGATAAGAATAGCCCTTAGCCCTCTTAAGGATCACCAGAGACGTATGTGCATGCATGAGAAAACCAAGCCTTTGTTAGTGTCCTTTCTGAAATGGCTATTAAAATAATTACAGTAATTTATACATTTTTTTTCCCCCAATTTAAAATGAGTTCCATTTTCCTCATCCTTTGTCTTGATTTCCTGTTTTTGTGGTAGCAGTTGGGTAGCCTTTGAATTATCTGTACCCATTGCGAATTAGGTGTGGTATGTAAAGAACTATAATGTTTTGTGGAGATTGGAGAGGTAGTTTTGTCCGCTTTACTATCAGGAAGACTTGATAATAAGAATTTTTATGTACAATGCTGTGGCTTAATGTTTAATTATAGTTTGTCATGGGACCATTTAAAATAGCTGTTTTGATTTTAAAAGACATTTTAAGATGCCTTTTAAAAAAAATTACTGTTCACAGCTTAAAAACAGATTTTGCTATTATCCTTTGTTGCTTTTTATCATTTTAATGTTGTATGGATATCAGAGCAGTATTACTTAATGTGCAAGGCTTTTAGGTGGTCTTTCTTTCTTTCTTTCTTTCTTTCTTTTAGTATAACTTTAATATTTTTTAATATAGAAAATGCTCTTAAGGCAGGTTCTGTTAATATAATTTTTTAACTAGCATGCAAATCTGAGAACATTCTGATTTTTTTTTTTTCATTAGACAAACTCAAGCCTTTTAGATTGACATTTTGTTAAATGGACAGCTTACCAAGCATTTGGACTAGGGAGAAATACTTTTTCCAAACATAATATAAAACATCTTAAAAGAGATGATAGCATGTAGGGGTGTGTGATGGTTGGTTGATCAGCCATTTGCATTACTGATTAGTATGTTTAATGTATTGGACATAGGGTTGTTTTCTCCTAACCTTAGGGTCATATATGTTGCCTTCTAAAATTTCATGAAATATTATCGGTATTTTAACTTGCATTTTAATTTTGCAAAAGAGACAATGGCATCACTGATTTACAGTAAGCTTTTAGTTTTATACTGAGGAGATTAAGGTAAAGTAACTTCGGTTGTTGTCTTTGGATCATTGCAACCACAGTGTAAAAGGGTGGCTTGCCCTTAAGGTGGAGTGGACAAACTTTTTGGCCCGAGGGCCATATCGGGGTATGGAAATTGTATGGTGGGCCATGAATGCTCAAGAAATTGTAGGTTGGGGGTGCGGGCTTTGGGGTGCAGGAGGGTGGAAGAGAGGGGTTTGGAGGGCGGAAGGGGGATCAGGGCTGGGGCAGGGGGTTGGGGCACGGGAGGGGTCAGGGGTGCAGGCTCCAAGCGGTGCTTACCTCAAGCAGCTCCCAGAAGCAGCGCCATGTCCCCCCTCTGGCTCCAACGCGGAAACGTGGCCAGGCAGCTCTGCGCGCTGCGCTGTCCACAGGCGCCGCCCCTGCAGCTCCCATTGGCCCCATTTGCTGGCCAATGGGAGCTGCGGGGGCGGCACTTGCACAGGGGCAGTGTGCGGAGCCCCTGGGCTGTCCCTACACATAGGAGCCAGAGAGGTGATGTGCTGCTTCTTCCGGGAGCTGCGTGAAGGAAGCCCCTGA
The DNA here is from genome assembly GCF_027887155.1 of Malaclemys terrapin pileata. Taxonomy (NCBI): domain Eukaryota; kingdom Metazoa; phylum Chordata; order Testudines; family Emydidae; genus Malaclemys; species Malaclemys terrapin. The sequence goes on along the minus strand of NC_071515.1, from coordinate 19,721,462 downwards.
CCCTGCTCCCTGGCAGGAGCTTGAGGGCTGGATGTGGCCCCCGGGTTGTAATTTGTCCACCCCTGCCTTAAGGGATGTAGGGCTGAGGCTAGCCAATCTGATTACAGAATGAGGCATACCTTCCTTGAATATGGTAATTCCCTGTACAGGGCAGCAGTGGCTGGAGTGAAGGGGAAAGCGTAGGCAGCAGTGGCAGAGTCTTCAAGGAGTGAGGAAGGGCTGCTGCAGGAAAGACCCAGAGACTAGGGTAGTTGCTCTAGGCAGGGAGACCTGGGACCAAGTAGGGGAAGGACTGCAAACATAGGTGCCACCGACTCGTGGGTGATCTGGGGCTGGAGCACCCACAGGGGAAAAAATCGTGGGTGCTGAGCACCCCCCGGCAGCGCCCCTATCAGCCCCTCTTCGTCTTGCCCGCTGGCAGGCCCTGCCAATCAGCGTTTCCCCCTCCCTCCCCATGCCTCCTGCCTGTCACAATCAGCTGTTTTGCTACATGCAGGAGGAGGATGGGCGGGGGAGCGGGGATGCAGCATGCTTGGGGGAGGGGGTGAAACGGGGCAGGAAGAGGTGGAGCGGGGGTGTGGCCTTGAGGGAAGGGGTGGAGTGGGGGCGGGGTCTGGGGCAGAGCCAGAAGCTGAGCACCCGCCAGCACAATGGAAAGTCGGCACCTGTGACTGCAAAGCTCTCCAGGCAGGGAGGCCTTGAAAAGACCTTGCTTCCTAAGGGGAGGAGGAAGAGAAAACTTGTGTGGAATTAGGAATGGACTTTGTTTTGAGATTTTGAGTTTTATTTGCAGTTTATTTTATATTAATAAACCTAGTCACAAAGGCGGGTTATTTTTGACCAGGACAATGCTTGAAGGAATAGTTTTATTTGAACAGTCCAAGAGGGGAAACTGAGGCAGGTTGCCTGTCTCATGACCCCAGGCCACAAGGAGGTGCACAAGAGACAGCTAGCCCTGTTACAGCGAGCATAGCTGGCAGGATCCTGCAGACCTCCTCCCATCAAGGAGGGAAATTGAAAGTGTGGGACTTGTCAGATGCACAGAATGGAGGAAGTTGGTCATTTGTTGGCTGACCAGCAGCAATAGACATCGGCAGTTCTTCTGGAAGATGCAGTTGGCCATGCAGCAAAAAGTACAGATGGCAGGGATATGGAAACCTGTCTACAAGAAACCTATTTCACACAATGGCACCAACAGGCATCAAATGGTAATTACAATACTTTTGGTCACTATAAACCAGGTTTGGATTTGAATTGATGGCTTAGAGGTGAAAGACTCCCTATATTGTATTGCATTACCAACCACTTGAACCATTCAGATAATCTAAAACAGTGGCTTTCAACCAGGAGTCCGGGGCTCCCTGGGGGCCCGCAAGCAGGTCTCAGGGGGTCCATCAAGCAGGGCCAGTGTTAGACTTGCTGGGGCCCAGGGCAAAAAGCTGAAGCCCCACCACATGGGGCTGAAGCCCAGGGCCCTGAGCAACATACTTTCGTTGGCCTTGTAGCAGAGGCACCAGGCAATTGCCCTGCTTGCTACCCCCTAACACCAACCCTGGCTTTTATAGACCAAAAACCAGTTATTGTGGCAGAGGTGGACCAGGGAATTTTCGTAGCGTGTTGGAGGGGGGGCTCGGAAAGAAAAAGGTTGAGGCCCCCTGATCTAGAATGCATTTTAAATACAACCCCCTATCCAATTGAAGGATTTCTACCCAGCAAAGCTTCCTCCAAATTATATTTAGTGTTTGGAGAGAGGGAACAAAAATCCAGGCTCGAGTAGGAGTTAAAGAAAACATTTCATGTAACCCCAGCCTAATCTCAAATTAAATATATTGACTACAGTATCACAATGCTGGCTACATTGCCACAAAGCAGGATAGTGAGAGTAAAGGTTGGTAATCTAGTTGACAAAAGGTACTGTAGAAGCTGTTCTGTTGCTAGTTTGGTGGATCTAAGTATTAGAATAACCACCAGCTTTGGAGATTGTCTGCCCCATTCTTCGCAGTTTTTCCTAATTGAGGAACCACAGCATCCTCGTCCTCCTCCCTCAAAACCCCGGTCACAGGGTAAGGGAATGAAAGCTTCCCCAGCTGCTCACTAATGTGCCTCACCCTGAAGCAGGACAGTGGATTGGCCTGGATGCATGTCAGTTCAACCCTTGCCTTCTCTACAAATCCTACCAAAACAAAAAAAACTTTACAAGAAAAAAATATGCCAGAGTTTCTTCCAGAGGCTGTGTGCAGTACATTTGGAGCACTTTTAGATCCCCCTGAGAAAGAGACGTCTCTTCTGTCCCTTTTGAGTCTCCACCTGGAAGTGCATTTATAGCCTCAGACCAGCTCTCTTTGCTGGTAAGAACCTCTGGCTGAACCCAGAGCCTTTGATTGTAGAGTTAGGGTAGGAAGGTTAAGAGTAATTTAAGGCATTTTGGGGGGCCCTGGGAAGGTGCAGATTGTGTGCCTACGTAATACGTGTTTGGGAAGATCGAGGCAGTCAGATATTTCTGAAATGTGTTTTACAACTCTTAAGAATTACAGCCCATTTTTTTCCCTTTTGCCAGAGCTTCATTGCTTACTTTTCACTTTGCATGTTTTTTCCCCCTCCTTGGCGAATATCTGGCACAGCTGATGTAGGAATGTAGTAATATTAATATTTTCAAGTGCTGTGCTTCCTTTTGTGAAGTTATATGCATGTTGTGCAAAATGGAGAATGTTTTGTTGAAAATATTGAATGTAGACTAGAAAAATAATAAGACACTGAATTAAATGGCATGTGGTATAAAAAGCAACATTCTTAAAGCCTCAGTAAAGAAAATAATCAATTAGGATATATTAATTTTTTTAGCACTATGTGGATAAAACACTAGTGTTTACTCCCAAAATCTTTGATTCATGTCCACATTTGGAGTATATCTGATCTTAAATTTTATATTTTCCATTAGTCAGGTGGGTTTGGTCAGAAAGTGTCATGTGTTCAGCACATTTGCTATTTTTTGTTTGGAAGTGCCATGAAGAGATGGCATGGCATGGAGACGAAAACATCCTTTTATGCTATGTTTTGAGGATGGGGGAGGAAAGGGAAAGAGGACAGGGCTGAGGTGCCTTTTCAGAACAGGATTATGGTAATTGGTTGGGCAGTGTTGTGGGGGAAAAGGATGTACTGGGGCTGCCTGATGCATACTCTAGTTGGCTTGTGCATAAGTAGAGACTTTAAATTCCCTGTGTTGCCAGAACCTAAAGATACATTTATATTTGTATTTGACTAGCTTATTTGAGGACCTGTGCTTAAAAATTTAGATCTATTTGTGTTCTCTGCCACTCCAACAAGTGTTCTGTGTATTGTGAGATTCAGTGCTTTACTGCCTGCTAAGAATTTGAGGTCTTAGCCTAATTAATCATTAAATGTTGTCAGTCTATCATGATGTGGTTAATTATGAGCGACACTGTATGCATTTCAGATAGTCATGACCCTTTCATGAGTAACTATAGAAACCTAAGCAACCATAGTTATTTGCTAAAATTATGGAATTTAAAAGCATTTCAGCCTGTCAGTGACTAAAAATTTGCGAGTCTGAAATAATGAAGAAAAGCTTTTTAAAAACTCCATAATTTTGGCTCATTTATATTTGAAACAGTGAAGTTATCAAGAGAGATGTTTTTGTTGTAGTTTATAGATTTAGCTTTATAAGGCCTCCCGGTCCTGTCTTTCTGAGGAGTTACAAAATACTTGTGTGAACTGTTGGGGAGAACCAAACAGCGCAAGCTTCAGGCTCAGCAGCAGATTCCCAGTTCCTGGAATTACCCAAATAGTAACTGAAAGCCTTTTATAAGTTCCTGAAACGTATAGGGTAGGAGGAAGAGTTTCTTTACTAGCAGGCCTGGTGGCCAACAAAAACTCTAAGGAAGATCCTAGTCTACGAAAAGTGAGGCGTAAGAAGAACGGGAGCTATAGAGTAACCCTTGTTTGCATAGCAGCATTTCATAGTCAGAGCATAAATGTTTCAGAAAATAGGTGCTTACATTATTGGTGTTCCCTCAGCAGATTGGTGGCATTGGGTTTAAGGAATTTATTTTTGCAATAATAGATTCTCTCTAGTTCTTCATAGGCCAGAAACTGTATATTTGATGTGCAACTTAAGCCAAGTATTTTCTTTAGTTTTTCTTTCCTTTTGCATGTCCACTTACATTCAGGTGAAACATGAAGTGAGGAGAAGTGGAGCATTCTTCTATGTTTTAGGTACAATAGCATAATACTAGATTATTGATGGGTGTTAGTTCTAGTCCCATGGCTTTTATTTTCAATTGATTGTAATGAAACCATAGTAATATACTTACTGTAGGGGTACGATAAAGAAAAGAGAACCGATGTAATTTTTATTTTAAGGTATTGTTATAGTCAAAATGATTGTAAATAACAATGTGGAATTGTCTGTAAATTACAGTTATTCTTTTTCAATGTTCTTGATATATAAACTTTTTGTTCAGATTATAAACAAAAACTTTATTTTTTAACTGCCAGTGCCGGGCTCTAATATTAAGCCATGTTCTTTCTGCTTCTTACATCATCACGAGTAGTAAAGATTCTGGAATCAGAATCCCACTGACAGTTCGATTGAGGCAGAATGGAAATCTGCTCCCTTTATTAAAAAATAAAAATAAAAAAATAAAAAATAGATTGTAGATCTGCAGTGTAAACATGTTGAGTACTAGGTTTCTGTATGAAGTTATTTCCTGTATGTAAATATACATTTAAAAAAAAAAGTAATTTGCTTCAGTAAGAGGAATGTCTGTGAACTTAGTTTCGCTAGTCACCATGTTAAACAAATATGCTCAACATTTTTTGTTAAACAAAAGCTTGATTTTTAGAAGTCAAAATTTATAGTGATTGTGGACATCAGAAACTGATATTTTTAGGGATATCTTAAAAGTGTTTTTGGGGGGGCTTTTTGTTACTTACATACAATAACTCTATTTTCATTACATTATACAGTAACTTGCTTTGTAATTCTTTCTTTTAATTCTTCAGTAATAAGTGATATTATTTAAGATAACTAGACGTATGGTAACTTTTTAAAAATTCACTTAAATCACAAATATTACAAATACACAGCGTTCGTGTTTAAATTGTAATATGTAGAATGTAATGTGATGCTGGAATAGTGATCAACCTAATTATCTGACAATCTTATTGTTCTGTAGCATGCTGTAGCTGTAACTCTTTCTTTGTGCCTTATTCTGAATTTCATTTACATTGTTATAAACCTAATATAACAGCATTGAGGTCAATGAAATTCCCCCTTTTAAAGTGAGTGTAGCAGTGAATTTACACATTGCTTATGAACTTGAGAACATTTTATCTGATCGCTAAATTACTTATGAGTTTAACTTCTAATTAATGGATGAACTGATGGATAATTATAAGCTTTTTTTTTTCTCAATTATCATACCTGTAATGCAGGTTATGGAGTAGCTTTAACCTAAAAATGGTTTCCTTATAGGGGGAAAGAGGGAGAAATTTCAGGATTTGGACATGGCCTATAAATATATAATTAAACTGTGGAACTTATTGCCACAGGATGTTGGTAAGGCCAAAAATTGAACAAGATTGGGGGGGGAAAAGGGGATTGGACATTAATATGGAAAACAAGTTACAATAACAGGTTTCAGAGTAACAGCCGTGTTAGTCTGTATCCGCAAAAAGAAGAACAGGAGTACGTGTGGCACCTTAGAGACTAACAAATTTATTTGGGCTGTAGTCCACGAAAGCTTATGCTCTAATAAATTTGTTAGTCTCTAAGGTGCCACACGTACTCCTGTTCTTCAAGTTACAATAATTAATGATAACCAATGTTAGAAGAAATAGTAAACATCATACTTCATGGTTTAAATGAATTTTTGGGGGATTAGGAGAAGCCTTAATGTGGGGAGAGGCGAACATTATCTCTCTGTTTCATGTGGTACTGACCACTGTTGGAGACAAGATACTGGACTAGATGTAGTCCAGTATCTTGTTCTGATACAGTTCTGATACCGTATGGTAATTCCTGAGTGTCGCTATAGCAGTTAAAAGCTTTAAACTAGGGTCATTCTAACCCAGATTTGTGTACAGTGGTGTGGGTTAGGAAATGGGAATATATTGTAACTGCTTTCTTCAGAGAACAAGAATTACACGTTATTTTCAATATTGGCTGTTATTTTAAGTAGTTTTAATCTTGTCACTATGGACATTTTGTGAGATCAGATTTATTTCCTTTATTTTTTTTAAAAAAGGTAAATTTTATTAAAAACAAAAAGGAAAAAAGATACAACTGGAATTTAGGCTTTTGCTAGATTTTAAAAGAGCAATTCCAAAAATTAAGCACCCAAAATAGCTTTCTTGGGGGTTCAGCTTAAAGGTTACATGCAAACAAAAGCATCTGGGGTTAGCACAGAGAAGATCCACAAGCCAAAATAAATAGAAGAAATCAACCTGATTGCATCTATCTAAACATTTCTAATTTACTTGCATATTTGGGGGTTTCAAATAAGTAATTCTAGGTATAATCAGATGATTTCTCATACCTGGCTTAAAGCTTTACACAGCATTCCTGCTGCGTGACGGAGAATAACCACTGACAACAAAGGGGAGTCTTGTTTTCCAGTTTTAAAAAGTTCTAGCCTTCCCATTGGCTCTTTTGGTCAGGTGCCCACTCCTTTTCTTTTACCTGTGGACTTGTTAACCCTTTACAGATAAAGCAAGAAGAGAACAGACACAAGAGGGATTTTACAGCTAACTGGCTGGGTGGGTGTCCCTAAAAGGGAGCTACCCCCACTGCATTTATCACAAACACACTTAGTACACACTATTTATTATTACATTATTATTTATCGTTATTAATTTTACTACATTATGAAAATGGCAACACTCTTCCAATATTTCACTTTTGTAGCTCATATCACTTCAATTAAGCCTCCTACATGTTTCATCAAGGAGTACCAGATGTGAAACATCATGAAGGTATTTAAGAAGCCAACTCAAATAAAGAGTTCCTCCCACAAGCATTCGGGTCTTGAGTAGTCCAGGCAAACAACGCAGGACTACGAGACAGCTTAAACTTGTTCTTCATAATAATTTTAAAAACAACACTTGCAGCCTATTTAATTTTAGAAACAGCAAAAAATATCCACGTCCCTTTCCATTTCTTGTAAGGAGTGTTGAAGTTTAAATCTCCTCAGTGTGATGGATTCACTTGCTTTGATCTGCATAGCTCTTGGAAGTCCGGAGTCAGGTCTGGTTCAGCATTGAGTCTGCTTCTGTATTTGGTTTTGGCTTTTGCTGGGGACTTCTGTGTTTGATTTTCAGATATGCGTACGAGGAAAATGCTTTCTCGCATAAGTATGTTGTTGAAAATCGTAATAAAACTATAGTAGCTTTTTCTGCTAGCAGGGGGTACTCGTTTCTTAAACTCAGCCAAAAGTTGATCAATAACTAGTCTGACCAGATAGTAAGTGTCAAAAATCAGGACAGGAGGTGGGGGAATAATAGGTGCCCATGTGAACTAAGCATCAAAAATTGTGACTGTCCCTATAAAATTGGGACATCTGATCACCCTATCAATGACAGACTTCTGAAACTCCTTTTCCGTTCGTAATCACAGGTGATCTCAATCAATTTCTCTTTTTCCTCAGTGCTCAATATCTGCGTTGAGAAAATGGTATCATCAAAGGGGTTGCGAAGCCAGTCATTATCACCTGACGTAGCTGGAAACTATTGTCTGAACGTTGTGCAAAGACCTTTTAGGTGTGCAGTTATATTGGTTTTAGTGCACTGATCCAACTGAAGTTTATGTTCTGCCAGGAAGTCATGGTCACGGGGCAGAGGCTGCCGGCCCCCGCGTGCAGAGTCCCTAGGGACTGCTCTGTCCGCCATTACAGATTTTTTTTCTGAGAACCCCCTGATAGATTTCGCAAACCCCCAAGGGTTCATGAACCCCATTTTGGGAACCACAGCTGTACAGAGACAAAATACAGCACAATCCAGTTTCCCTATCTATATATTGTGGCTAATTACTCCTGAGGGAATTATGCAGCCAACTGGCTGCATTGAGGTGGGAGATCATCCTGAAGCCCCCACCTCCCCCAGTACAGGGACTCGGCAGTGAGGATGCACCTGACCCTGACACAGTGCAAAGGCTGGACCTGCCCCAGAAACACCCCAGGGCCCTGACCCTCTGTGCCAGGTGTGGGTAGGCAGGCTCAGCCAAGCAGGATCCAAGTGTGGAGGTGCTTAGTGTGGGGGGATCCACGTGTGGGGTGAAAGGTTTCTGTGTGGGGCGAGAGGTTTCTGTGTGGGGCAATCTGGTTGTGGGCATCTCAGTGGGAGATCTAGATGCACAGGGGCTCGTTGGGGGGTTCTGGGTACAGGGGCAATGAGACTCTGCAGGGGAGCCAGGTGATCGTGGTTGGGCTCAGCGAGGGGGTCTGGGTGTGGGGAGATGGGGCTTAATGGGGGAGTTTGGAGGGTCCAGGGGTAGGGCTTGTCAGAGTGAGGGTTCGATGCCCCTCTCCCTCCTGATGGTGATCACGCAGGCATGCACATCCGGCCCCCTTCTCTGAGGTTGTTCCAGGCATGCTGGAACAAGCGCGCTGCCTGGGCTGCTGGGGTAAAAGCATGTGTCCCCCAGTAGATTTTTTTTGTATGCATTTTTCTGCGCAGGGAGCACAGAAAAATGCGGGCCATATGAATTCTGTTTCCCCGCCTCGGCACAGAATCCTCCCAGGAGTAGATAATGATAGTTGACCTCCTTTGTAAAGCATTTTGCGATCTACTGATGAAAAATGCTGTGTAAGAACTAGATGTTGTTTATTGATGTGTCTCAGTAGATGACTTTTTGCAATAATAAATGGGAATCTGATTTAACAGAAGCCATTATTCTGAAGGGAAATCCTGTTACAGGACAGACTTGTGGAGTTGAGAGAGAACATTATCTGCAGTGGGATAGGACCGAATTGGCTGCCTACAGAGTCTGAGGGGTAGCTGCAAGGTGCCTAGCATGAATGAATGGCATGGAAGGAACAAGCTAGCAGACAGGAGTGCAACGTTTCATAGGCAGTCAGCATCTATCACTGCAATGGGGAATATGGAGATTAAAAGATGCTGTTAGAGGAGCAGATTCATAGAACCAGCATTTGTTTGAGATGCATCTAAATATTTAAGTTCCAATAAAATTGCTTATATCTTATTCTAGTTAATTATCACTCCCAGCCCCATAGTCTTTTGACTGTCAGTTAGGGCCAGATTGTGACCCCTTCAGCCACACTGGAGACCTGTTACACATGTAGGTCCATTGAAGTCAGTGGTGCTACTTGTGTGAGTAAGGGTTCTCAGTCTGGCCCTGAGTAGCATTGATTAAGTAGATCGTGAGTAGTAGTGCACTATACTGCATTACATGCTCATCAGAGAGAAACAGTTGTCCATACTATTGTGCCGGGGAGAGCTGGTTTTCTTTTGTTTTTTGTTTTGTTTGTTTCTATTTCTCCTAACAATGTAGTTTATTATTATAACATGGGTTGTTCAATGCACAGGGAATGGATCACTTGATGATTACCTTCTCTGCCCCTTCCCTCTGGGGCACCTGGCATTGGCTGCTTTCAGAAGACAGGATACTGGGCTAGATGGACCTTTGATCTGACCCAGTATGGCAGTTCTTATGTTAACAGGAGCTTTTCTGGCAGAATGCCATTGGTTCACAGGGGAGGAGCTGCCCTCTAACATAAAAAATTAAATCTCTCTAGGTGAAAAAGTCTCTCTGAATAACATACAGTACTTCTCTAGAGTAGGAACAGTTCACAACTAACTCCTAGTTTAATAATTACTGTTTTGCCCTCTGTCACTAGTGGTGAGAGAATCTAACTTCATTCTTGTGTGTCCAATCAAAAATAGTGTATGTATGCATGTAATATAATTATGTATTTAAAAATACATAACCTGTCTGTGTGCATCCTCTGTATTTGCAGGTGTTATCCGGGTGGGTGGTGAATGCATTTCTGATGCACTTTTGAATGCTTCACTTGTCTTCCCCAGAAAATCTATCCACCTTCTTCCCTGGAACTTATTTCAGCATTCCAAGAAACTGAGAATTGTCAAATAGCCACCAGCTTTTTATAAACAACGTTTCAGAGAAACATGTCTGTCTTTTCCCCTCATAAATATACCTGCCTGGTCCAAGTCAATTACAATTCAAGGTCTGATATTTTGTGACCCTTAAGTTGCATTTTATGCCTTTGGAATGTAGTAGATCTTCCCTTTTTTTTAAAATGAAAACAAGCCCCTGCCTTTAGCACCACTGTCTTTTGATTTTTAGGTTTGAAAATGAAACAAGATTTTTATATACGTAAAAGCCATATTAGGTCATTCTTAAGAGGATTTTATGGCTATCCCTATGCAGTTGGCTTTATAGGTTGAGGTATACGGATTATAAAATTTCTTTGCAACATGTGCCATATTCAAAAATATATTATTAGCATGATGTTAATCACTTACGGCTTTGCTGCTTGTGATGAACGAGACCATGCCAAGTGCATGCAGATAAAACCTTTATATACAGCGTATATTTAGCACGCGTGCTTACACACACACACACACACACACACACACACACACACACACACACACACACACACACACACAATTTAAGATTCTCTGAGTGTATATGTTTCTGTGATTTAGCTTGGAAGGATTCGATTTTTATCAGTAAATCTAGATAAACAATTTCACCGTACACACACAAACCGACAAAAAAAACAAAAACAAAAAAAAAACCTAAACTTTTCATTGATCAAAATGTTCAGATAGGCCCAACAACAAAAACCCACATCGTTTTGAGAACTTATTAGAATTTGGTGTAAGGATGTTTACTTTATGTATTTTGATGTGATGACAATTTTGTGATTATAAAGATTGAACTTTTTTTAATCTCAATGTCCAGTCATTACATAATTGTATGACCCTTCATAATTTCCTGCAACTGTGAAAATTTAAATTGAGGGTGTGTGTGTGTGTGTGTGTGTGTGTGGAAATCAATATTATCCATCAAAATTAGAAAAAATTAATTTGACCAAGTCTATATATTGCATAGACTCAAATGTCTTGTATAGAAACATATTTTCTAAGATGTGGGCAATTTAACACTTATTAAAATTGCACAGTTTTTCTAAAGCTGAGACCCAGCCTGAGCACCCAGAATAAAATAAATGGACTTGGCAGAATTCAATTTTTATTTTATTTTTATTTTGATGGATAATATGGATGTTTATTTTTAAGCATTTTTTTTTTCATTTTGTATCTATTTAAATTTCCATAGTTATGAGAAATGGGATTGTGGTGGTGGGGAAATCAGACAATTATTTAATGACCGTAGTCGTTCACATTCAAAAAACTAAAGCTTTATAGTGTTAAAACACAAGTTGTCAACATCACATGTCAAAATACACAAAGTAAATATCCTTAAATCAAACTCTTAAGTGCTCAAGCAGCATTTTTTTTTTAAATTTAGCTTTTGTGTAAATTTTGATTATTCTCAATGGAAATATTTTTTTCACCGGTTTGTGCATATACCAATAAAAAAAATCGAATCCTGTCAAGTCTTAAAAGAATAAACCAGCCAGCAATCAAATAATGGTATGTAGAAATACTAAAAATCTATAACCGGTAACTTCTTAGTCTACTCATGCTATATTTTGCAGACCCTTTCATATGTTTGGACAGTGTTCTAGGAGGGTTTTTGGGGGGAGGGGTCTTATTGGAAACATTCCTGATGATTTCTTCCCGTTCAGGTAGAGTTGTGGGAGATGGATCCTATTTCTCATTTATACTCAGAACTACTTCGTTGTTTTTTTACAAATGATTCCTTTTGGTAATTTGGCAGAAAATGTTCAGTTCCTTTAGATTTTCCAGCTTGTATTTTGCAGAGTCTAATAATTTATTGTTGTTACTATTCCCTTTAGCATTTCTGGGGCTGAAGGTTGCACTGGAGTTCACGGTGGTATTTGTTTTCCTGACTCTTCGTATATGTTAAATTTGGTCATTGCTCTAACCCTAGTGTCTAATTTTCTGTAGCGCTCTTTACGTAATTTTATAAATTGAGCAATTTTGACTGTCCAATCACCTGTTTTTCAGTGACACTATACGGTAAAGCTTGCTTCATTTCACATTCACAAGTTAGTTTTTCTTTGAAGTTATTCCATACAATATGTTTTTATTGTATGACCAGATACAGTGATATTTGAGCCTAGGAAGCCATCTAGTTTACTGATATGAAGTGGTAATGTCCTTGCTCTTGCTAACAGAATTGAAACAAAGGTATATTTAATGTAGAACATGGAATTACAAATAGATTTTTCCCTCAATCAAAATAGAAACAAAAGGAGTAAAAATATAAGGCAGATTCCACTGATTAACGTGTTTAAAGTATCTTGGAGAGCCAAATTTAAGTGCAAAAAACAAAACAAACAAACAAAAAATTGGGGGGTTCTGTAACTTTTGTGTGGCTGCAATACAGAAATGGGAGGTAGTTGTGTAGTTGAGGTGGGCTCATGTTTCTGGTTACTGCTAATATTTGAAATTTTATCATTGATTAGGTCTTGGCAGTGATGGCAGAATTTATCTCTAAAAGGTAAAGGAGGGTGATGCTTTTTTTAAAAAAAAAAATTAATTTTATTTTTAAGTAAAAAGGTAGAAAATGGTGGGGGTGTCTAAGTTCAATATAAATCAGTCTCTTGAGATTTGTTTTTATGTACTATTTAAAGGGAAGTTTGAGAGTAATTACTGTATTATGTGATATTCTTGAAAATAATTTCACCAGTGCATATGTTAATCCTGTTTAAAATACAGTGCTGAGGGGAAAAAATGAGAATATTACTAAAGAATAATTAGCAGAATGACATTGAGTTAATAGGTGCGACATCCAATTATTTTCTGCCCTGGAGATAAATATCAAGTGAAGGTTGAATATTACAACCTTAGTTTGGCACCCCTGCTTGTTCAAAGTCAGACTGAAAGGATAGTAGCCATATTGTGTAAGGAAAGAGATTCACTGTCTACCATTACTGCTATTGTGTGATTTAGACAGCTGCTGCTATCAGGAGTTCCTGCTCTTATTTGTTTTGAAGCTGGCATCATGGCAAGTTAATTTAAGTGTGTTTCTATGCTATGCAAGAAAACTATTCCAGGGACAATACTTCTACAAAAGGGTTGAAAATCTTCCTTATCTGGGTAACAGTTTAGTACATTTACACAGCAGATGTGCTTTTGACAGAACTGGTGAATCCCCATGCATCATCTGTCGCAACTGAGGTTGTATCCCTGCATTACTGATGTACGCAGTCCATAATTCCTACCATTATTATTAGGAGTGCTGGCTTTTGGCAATTGGTAAATACAATTGCATTGCATTGTGTAGTGGAGGATTGGACTGAGCCAGTGCACCTTCAATACTTTGGCTTCCTGATCCATATTGAGGGGGAAAACACCATAGCTTGAACCAGGTTAGGCAGAACTAAGTTATAGGCCTCTCCTTCATCGCAACCAAATTGTACAACCATTGCTTGTAAACTACCGTAGATAGCTGTGTGAAATTTATTTCAAGTTTCTCTGAAATATTAAATAGACCTTAACTCTCTGAAGTAAGATGCATTGAATTTTATACATTTTGCGTTTGCTGTTGGTGTGTTTGTATATTTTCGTCCGTTTTCTGGCATTGTGACTAGATCCAAGAGTTAGTGTATGTGTTCCCTAATATAGCTCTATCAGTGGACCTCAGTTCTGACTTCTGATACACTGCTAATGCAGTCTTCCACCTCCTCCTCATAGACCAGTGGTTCTCAAACTTTTGTATTGATGACCCCTTTCAGACAGGAAGCCTCTGAGTGTGACCCCCTTATAAATTGAAAACATTTTTTTTTATATTTAACACTACTATAAATGCTGGAGGCAGAGGCTAACAGCTCGCGACCCCCCACATAATAACCTCGTGACCATTTGAGGGGTCACGACCCCCAGTTTGAGAACCCCTGGACTGTCAGATGTCAGACTGCCATGTTTTATGGATGTTTTGTAATGCAGACAAGTGTCTACTGGGGACTAGATTTGAGAACGTCATACTCATTTTACTTGATTTGAGTATAACACAGGCATTCAGATGTGAAGAATAAGTTTATGAACTTCTAACACCATACAATTTAAACTCTTATGTAAAAGGAAGATGCACTGAGACATTAGTAAGGAGACTGACATCCATCACTCAAATGAAAAAAAAAGTTGCAGGAATAATGGAAAGAATAACCTTGCCTTTCAAGTGCTACCTGGAAAATATGTAAATACTTTTGTAAAAATTAACAGAATTAATTTCATTTTCACTTTGCTTGGATGAAACTTCAATTCCCATACCTTTCAGTTTTTCGTGTTGTATTTGTGTGGATCATTAACTTTTCTAGTAACTGGCAATAAGTGTTTGTTTGTTTCCTAGGAATAAACACAAGCTAAAAAAATCAGCGGTACTTTGTATACAAATTTGAATAAAGCAATGATCCATACTCACTGTTGTTGAAATATTATTGTGTGTAGAACTAATGTAAGCAATCCAACATTAGCTGTGTCTTGCTGCATTTTTTTCAGATTTTGTCACATTGATGGAATAGGCAGAAAACCCCAGAGTGTTCTAGGGGAATTTACTAAATGTATCCTCTGTTGCACAGGAAACCATAATGGTAGTGAAGACCTGTTCATTTGTGGTAATGAAATTCCAATTCCAGTGCTTTCAAAATCAGTTCAGAAATGTATATAGAGTTCCATATAGAATATAAAAGCTGGAGAGAATTGACTATTGAGTTGTAATTTTTGGGAAACAAACCATCCCCTACGTTATAGGGTTGCCAGGTGTCCAGTTTTCGACTGGAACGCCTGGTCGAAAAGGGACCCTGGCAACTCCAGTCAGCAGTGCTGACCGGGCCATTAAAAGTCTGGTTGGTGTGGCTGGCAGGCTCCCTATCTAGCTCCACGTAGCTCCCCAGAAGCAGCAACATGTCCCTTGGCTCCTAGGCCGCGTGCTGCCCCCACCCTAAGTGCTGTTTCCGCAGCTCCCATTGGCTGGGAACCGCAGCCAATGGGAGCTGCAGGGGCGGAGCCTGCAGGCAGAGGCAGCGTGCACAGCACAGAGCCGCCTGGCTGCGCCTCTGTCTAGGAACATGTTGCCGCTTCTGGGGAGCCCCTCGAGGTAAGTGCCATTCGGAGTCCACACCCCTTACCCCCTGCCCCACCCCGCACCCCTTCCTGCACCCAAACTCCCTCCCAGAGCCTGCACCCCCCCTGAGCCCCTCCAGAGCCCCCTCCCGCACCCAAACACTCTGAGGAGCCCACTCCTGCACCCTGAATGTCTCTTTTCTGGCCCCACCTGACAGCCCGTACCCCCAGTCCAGAACCGTTACTCCCTCCCACACCCCAACCCCCTGCCTCAGCCCGGAACCCCCTCCCACACTCTGTACCTCTTGGCTCCATCCCCCCCAGCCTCGAGCCCCCTCCTGCACCCAAAGCCCTCATCCCTGGCCCCACCCCAGAGCCTGCACCCTGCCCAGTAGCCTAGCCTGGAGCTCCCCCCTCCCCCTGCACCCTAAACCCCTGTGAGAATGCATGAGTGAGGGTGGGGGAGAGTGAGCAACAGAGGAAGGGGGGATGGAGTGGGAGGGGCAGAGCCTCGGAGAAGGGCCAGAGAAGGGGGCAGGGCAAGGGTGTTCAGTTTTGTGCGATTAGAAAGTTGGCAACCCTACCTACGTAATGTGAAGCTTTACAACTAGTGTTTCTCTTGTGAAGTCCATATGTATCCCTGAGCTCTTCGTAATAGCAGTTACATACTGTAATGGTAGACACCTTAATTATACAGTCATACCGCTCAGAAACTGAAGAACGAAACACAAAGACTCAGCAGAATAGAGGGGGAGTAAATATAAAACTCAAAAACAAATTGAAATCTATTTTGAACAAATTTGAGTTTTATTCAGTAAGTAGTGAACTATGGACTTGTTTTCTTGGATTTTTTGGTAATTGTTAATACACCATTGATTTGAGAATGTACAGCTTCCCCCCTTTTAAAAAAAAAAAAATCTTTGAGATTATTGCTGTAAGATTCAGAAATAAGGCCTGGTGCTTCAATTCAAATTATAAAATGAGTTTGAAAGCCAAATTCTGCTCTCCGTTATAACAGTGAATCTGGAGTATTTACATTTGCTGCCAACATGCAGGATACTAGAATGGCTGTTTCATTGATCATTTTAGCCTCAGCAGCTGAGAAACTCTTGGCTGTTTCAGCTACAAGGACAATTGATCAGATTGTTGCAGGTGATCATCTTCAGCGTAAACTCCCTCACTATGTGAATGTACTGACCCTGGAGGGTGTTAATATGAATATTGTTCTGCTTTGAGATATCAAATACACTGATGACATTTCCTGGTTTGGTGAAACACTGCAGCTGATTGCTGATCTGTTTGGACAAGAAACAGCACATATTGGTCCAATGATGAATCCAGATAAAACTAAGTCCCTGGCCATTACCATCAAGCAGCCTCCAGATTGCAACCAGCTCAGTGTTAACCTGTCTGGTTGGGACATAAAGCTGGTGACAACTGTCAAATACTTGGGCAGCATCATAGACAGCATTGGAGGCATCTTGAAAGATTTGGATGTTTGTATAGCAGAGCTGCTGTCACATTTCAGTCCTTTTAGTGGTCTCTTTGGCGATGTCGTGATTTGAAGCTTGCTAGGAAGTGGATGATCTATAGAACCAGGGTTTTACCAACTTTATTGTATAGTAGTGAAACGAGGGCACTAAGGAAGTCTGAAGAGCAGCAGATTAATAGTTTGTTATCATTGTCTTTGTCAGCTCTCCATATTAAGGACAAGATCAGAAATGAGGATATTCATAGTGGATACCAGCAGTTGCCTCTGTCAGCACTGGTTTGGTTTCAGCGGCTTTCTTGGTACAGACATATGATTAGGACTGAAGATCAATGAATTATGAAACATGTTTATCAAGGAATGCTGCTACATGGCTGGTGATCATATGGTCGCCAAAAGCTTTGATGGTTCAATAAAATGGCCAGTGATGACATATAAACTGAATAAGGTGGGCTGGATATACAAGAACCTATCTAGAGATCAGTCCAGGTTGCATTCTGTCTCCAAGGATGCTATGTCCCTTTGGTATTTTTGGTGATGTAGATGAAGAAGAATAGACTGGAGTATTCTGGATTAACTCTAGTGTATGTGAACAGGATTTGGTCCTGACTGTTAATGCAATGTTCTAATTGCCTGGCTTGATCTTTATAGTTGTGTTGCAACTGTTTACTGAATCTCACTTAATATACCACTGAGACTTCATTCCTTACAACACTTGTAAGTCTATTCATCCATTATCTAAAGGCAGTGGTAAGAAAAAAGAAATGTTGACATTCTTCCCTACTGCACTTCAATGAAGAGAAGGGAGTTACCTTACAAATGGAGAACCAGTGTTGACAGGATTTTCCTTGTTGGGCCTGTCCTGTTGTAGGTGACTTCTGGGTACCTGTCTCGCTTTGTCAATCTGTTTCCTTACTTCCCCAGGTGGGTATTTTAGTTTTAGGAATGCGTGATAAAGATCTTGTAAATGGACACAAATCAGACATCAGGAATGGTAACATACAAAAGCCAGTGGGAGAACACTTAAATCTTCCTGGACATTCTATAGCCGATTTAAAAGTAGCCATACTTGAACAAAAAAACTTCAGAAACAGACTTCAAAGAGAAACTGCAGAACTAAAATTCATTTGCAAAATTTAACACCATTAATTTAGGCTTGAATAGGAACTGGGAGTGGCTGGCTCACTACAAAAGCAGCTTTGCCTCTCCTGGAATTGACACCTCCTCATCTATTATTGGGAGTGGACTACATCCACCCTGATTGAACTGGCCCTGTCAACACTGGTTCTCCACTTATGAGGTAACTCCTTTCTCTTCATTTGTCAGTATATAATGCCTGCATCTGTAATTTTCAGTCCATGCATCTCAAGAAGTGTCTTTTTAACCCACGAAAGCTTATGCCCAAATAAATCTGTTAGTCTTTAAGGTGCCACCGCACTCCTTAAAATCCCTAAAAACATTGTAACGACTGAAGAGCTAAGTCCGTAATCATTCGTGTAATGAATCATCCAATATTGTATTATTAAGGTATCAGAAACAGAGCTTTGATAAGAACTTGTCAGTTTAATTACAATACATTTAACTGTTCAGTTAATAGGACTATTTAGAATTTTGTTCTGAATATTGTTTTTAAAGTATTTTTTGTACAGAGATATGAAAGGAGAGATTGAAAACTAGCATCCTGAGTCTAGTTTTGACTATTTTTTTTGTCAATCAACTTTACTAGGAGTGGATGAAGACTCAGGTTGTTGCGTCACCCTTTCTATTGAAGTTGCCAATTACTCTGTATAATGTGTTCATATATAATTTTAAATATTTACAAGGAGATAGGTGGATGTCATCAAGATCTAGAGAACCTTTGCTAAACAAAAGGGACTTCTTTCTTAGTTTTGAGTTGATTCTGAGATCTGGGAATGTTAACATTTTTTTTAAACCACAAAACAACTTGTCACTTTGTAAAACTAACCCTAATTAACAAGCGTTCAGCATAAGAGAAAAAGAAAATTGTATGTTTCTTATAAGATTTGTTGGAACCTTCTAATTTGAATCCCATCGTTAATGATTTCTCAGGTTCTTCCTTGGCAGCCATTTCCATGTGCTGTAACACTTCGCTTATAGGGGGAAAGCATGTCTTCCTAAAGGGGAGGAACTTCCTTTTTTATGAAAAGTTTTATAAAACTTAATTGCTAAATGTTCCATGGTGATCCTCATCACTATATTTTGAAAACTTGGGATTTCCAGTAAAGTCTTTTTTTTTCAAAATTTCCTTTTTAATCAAATGCTTACATTGTCAGTGTGTCTCAGCCATTTTTAAGAAGGTTCCAAAAAAATTGTTTGTGGGGACATCACAAGGTTCTGATGCTGGCAAATTCAAAGGCAACTAATTACCCCGTCTGCTTTCTCCACTTTGCCATCTTGCTCCCCCCCCCGTAGCAGTGCAGGAAAAATCTGTTAAAGCCAATGTTTCTTTTTGAGAGGAAGGAAGTAAAATACCACTCTACTAAAAAAGAGCTAAAAACACAATTTAGAGGAGTTGAGCAACACATTTGTTCAGTTATTTATTGATGTTTTAAAAGTGTATTAATTCTTGCTTTGCTTGTATTTACTAAATTCACATCTGAAGTTTTTAATGGGGTACTTCAAGCAGGCAGAGATTAAGACAAATATGTATATATTTTTAATTCTTGAAGCAGTATCGCTTCACATCAGTATGTTAATATACACCATACATCACATATAGTTATATATGTCATTGAAAACATTCTCATTTGCCTTTTTTAATTAACTTGGAGCAATAATAAAATCCACATAAATATTTTATAAGTGCATTACGTTTGCGATAATGAAATGATAACCGGTTTACAACTTAACTGGAAAATCCAAAATGGTATAGGATTGCAAGAAGAAGAATACTTGAAGCTCCTGTTAATCAGAGATTTGTTTGTTAAATTATGTTTTCACTCATCTTTAGAGGGGAAGTTTAAAGAACTGTGTTGATTGCCAATTTGTACTTAAGTCTACATTACCTTGGCTTCTCACTACACTGGATTCATTATTATAACATGCACAGCTATTAAGATTGATCTGAGAGATATCTTGTCTTTTGCGGATGAAGGGACCCTGCTGTTCCCTGGGGAATTAGTATATCAACTCACTTTTTAAAAATCTTTTGTTTGTAGCTCTCTTTTGAAAAGATTTTCTTTTGTGTGTTATCAGTCACCAGGCTCACCTTGCTCGTGTTGAAAATGCTATAGGCTCTCGAATGCAGGCCTGCTTGATAATAGGCTCAGTCTGTAGCAGGGTTTACAGACACCGTTTATAGTGTGTTAGTTTACAGATACGGTTCGTTCTTGTGCAGCTTTATCTTTTTTTACTGAGGTCACCATTAAGAAAGCAAGTTGCCATACATCTGAAAAAAGTTATTTCCAATACTTAGTTTCTCAGATACAAAGGTGTGGTAACTATTCATTACAGCAGTAGTTCTCAAACTTTTGTATTAGTGACCCCTTTCACATAGCAAGCCTCTGAATGCGACCCCCCCCCATACATTAAAAACACTTTTTTATATATTTAACACCATTATAAATGCTGGATGCAAAGCAGGGTTTGGGGAGGAGACTGACAGCTCACGACCCCCCCAGGTAATAAACTCACAACTCCCTGAGGGGTCCCGACTCCCAGTTTGAGAACCCCTGCATTACAGCTTTCATGAACATAAACAGTCCTTCTGGAAAAGTCCTACAGAACTTTTCAAATTACTTTTCAGTAAGGTATTTTTACCATTTCTTTAATGTAATAATTAACATTTGCTATTAAATTGTATTGCTTTAAACTCTCTGGGCAGGGACCATCTTCTATGCAGTGCCTACCATGACCCTAATCCTTGTATGAGCTGTCTAGGCTATCACATAATACAAACAATAATAGTTTGTAGAGTCATTTCCATGGATTTTCTGACTTTATCCCTGTTAAATTCTATAATATTTTTACATATGCGTACAATTACAGTTCCAGCTAGTCAGCGCAAATTTGCATTCACCTTGAGACTGGAGGATTTGGTATCTTCACTGAGTAACGCTGTGTAGCTGCAAATGTAACTGATTGTATGTGAAAGGACACTGTAAGATGGTACTTTTTTGGCAGCTGGGAGCATCACTAAGATTTGTACCAGCTTGAGAAGAGTCCTAAAACTTCTCATCAACCTGCATCTTCCATAGGACAGTGCATAACACTGCCACTTAAGGACAATCTAACCACTCTAAAGTGGAGGAGAGTGCAAGGAGCCCTGTTATGTGGTGCTTGCACACCCAGAACTGTGAGCCATTGTGTTACCACTCTGGCTTAGCAAGAATGAGAGCTTTGCTGCTGCCAAGTTGTCAGTTCCCTGATATACCAGTCTACTGCCTTGCCAGCTAAATTGTTCAAGGCTCTGCCAGTCTAAATCTTCCCTTGCAGGTAACAATCAGTTCCTGAGTTCCCCAGAGGAATCTACGTGCAGTGTCTAGGCCCTATTGTTGGACACTCAGAAATTAAGTTCGCTACTCCAAAGAGACAGAGCACATGTCAGCCTGTTTGGTTAGCTGAAAATTCACCTTTCTTTTTAATACACAGCACTGAGATGGCTTTGTAATAAAACAAGAATCAGTTTAACAACAAAGACTAAAGATTTGTGATGCTAAGCAGGAATAAAAGAGGTGGGTATGAATACAAGCAAAACAAAATATGCCCTCTAATGACTAAAACTTTTATTTCAGCAACTTATAATCTGTATCTAAGTAGGTCTCGCGCTTACATCAAGTTTCCAGAAGCACTTGGCTTTCAGACCTAGAGGTAGGTTCCAGCTTTCGTAGGCGCAAAGAGTGCTGTACCCTATTGTCCCCTCAGTGATTGATAACTCTGTCTTTTTGCTCCCCTTACATTACCCAAAATTCATTTTCTCTGCCTCAACAGCCAGGAAGGATTTCTGGGGTGCAGACTCTGTCCCTTGGTGTGCTCACAAAGCTGCCATTCGTTAGCTTGATTGTTTTGTTTGTTATATGTAAATATACTTTCATTGCAGACTTGTGACAATCAGGGTGCAGACACTCTCTGAACTCCTCACGCAGGGGCCACCTGGAGGAAAGAACTGCATGGGACTAGACCTACTGTTGGCAGTAATGATCCTAATGGGGTATCACTGCCCATTCGGCCTTTGACTAGTGAACAGATTTGCCCATTTATCCATGATTCCCCTCTGCACCTGGAAACTCGAGGAGACAAACCTCCCGGAAACACAGTGACTTACAGGCATAAGAGTTCTCAACCACTTGACCCTGGAATGTTTTCCTATTTGGTATTAAAAATAGAATGTAGTCAGTTCAGAGTCGATTGACCGCTCCTGTGATTTATGCAGTTGATGGCTACTTAACAATATTAGATTTATATATAGCTGTGTGTTGAGAATATGCTACAGAACTAAATTGTTCATTATTTTAATCGTAATATATCACAGTCACAGCTATATGCATCACCTGTACAGCCATAACATTTGCTGTGCTAGCATTGTTGTAAATAGGACACAAACGAAGAAATCACAAATTCAGGTATCAATGGGTTGATGACACTTTTAAAATTAATTTTAAACTTAAATAAATATTTCAATTTTTTTTTTATTTTTATTTCAAAATTCATAATGTTTGAAGCAACTGGATTTGCCCTATTTCCAACTACTGTTGCTTTATTTATGTTTTTGGAAGAGCAAAACGTCAAAGATCCTTACTTGTTGATGTCACATGGATATTTATGATTTAGCAAGAGTATGAGCTCTTTTATTTAGCCAAGATTTGCCAGAACAATAGCTGGAAAATGCATCTAGCAACCTGTCCACGTGCTTCCAAATAGATTATCATTTTTAGCTTATTCGCTGTTAAGCATTGTATTTTTTCTTTCCTAAAACTGACAAGTAATTAAAAGAAGGTTAACAAGAAATATTTGATTAATAATGATACTTTATATTTATGAATGTTTTGTCTCCTGATCTTTAATGTCATGTGTGTCTGGTAGCATCCATAGTAAACTAACACTTTCCACTAACAACTTCCCCAAACTTGAGGACCAGATAGTGAGTTATCTATTGCCAACAGCATGGCTCAGCAGTCAAAGCTCATTCTTTTCTAATGTCAGAGGACAGTATCTGTGAACACAGTTGCTAGATTTTCTGTGTCTGACAAATTTATTCAATAAATGCAGAATTAGTGTGTTTTTAAAAGGCTCCTCTCTAGAAATCTTACAACTAATTTTTTTCTTCAAGAATTCCAGATAGCATATTTTATATTTGATTTTAACTCGGTGCAGCATTAAAATGATCCTGGATATTAATTGTTGAGTACAGTTTCTCTACTGTACATATTTTGTATATTGTCATCTCAGATGAAGTTCCATGTGATGACATTGACTCAAAAATTGGTTTTAGAAGATTAACTGAAAAATGAATCTGACAAGGCAAAAAATTGTAAAGTAACAGTCAATTTGGTATTGAAGGAAGCCATGCAGTCCAACTAGATCTGTCTCAAACCTGTCTGGTTTGTAGTGTTCATGGTGTGTGTGTGTGTGTGTGTGTGTAACTGCATGTTGATGAAAACACCTTTGCAGAATATTAACTAAACATTCTCTAGTACTGTTAACAAATGGCTTCTCTATGTATTATTTTTAATAATAAATAATTTTGACATTTCACCACTGATACGATTTCTTTTTTCCTTTTAGATCAGAGTTAGCACTTGCATTGAATTAACTGCCTCAGTGCAAAAGCATGAGTCTAAGACTCAATCAGTGATGAAATTGATTTAGAAAGCAGTACAGTGGTGCTGCAGATAACTAAGGCAATTGGATTGGAGTGCTGGGGGGTAAGTCCTTTAGTGTTACGTGAAGGGAGTAAATAAAATGTAATCACAGACAAACTGGTTTGATTCTTGCTTTAGGTCTGTGCTGTGCCCATCAGCTGAACAGAGTACTGGGTTTCCTTGCAATATAAAAAAGAACAGATGATTGTATTTGGTATCATTTGGTTAGAACTCATTTCATATCGGTTAAGTTTGGGGGGGGGGGGGGGAAGAGAGGGAGAGAAAACCAGACTGAAAAAGTAGTGATCGGTTATTAACCAAGAATTACAAAGGGCAGAAAGCCATTTCTCTCAATCAATACGAGTTTTCTGATGGTAGGAGCCTTTCAGAATGTGTCTTGAGTACTGCAGCCTGCTCCTCAGTCTTGAGTGCAGCAATATTGTTCATTTTTAATTCAGAATGCTGCAGCTACAGATGGCATGCTTGATAAAAAAGAACAGGAGTACTTGTGGCACCTTAGAGACTAATAAATTTATTAGAGCATAAGCTTTCGTGGACTACAGCCCACTTCTTTGGATGCAGAAGTGGGCTGTAGTCCCCGAAAGCTTATGCTCTAATAAATTTGTTAGTCTCTAAGGTGCCACAAGTACTCCTGTTCTTCTTTTTGCGGATACAGACTAACACGGCTGTTACTCTGAAACTTGATAAAAAAGATAGAGCAAAGCTAAATTGTGAAGGTCTTTAAAGGTAAGAGCAAGAAACCTCTATTGACTATAACTACATTAGCAACTCCAGACACTTCATTCTTAAGGCCTGAATCAGGAAAGCACTTGCATAATAACTAAGCATGTGAATAGCCACACTGACTTCATTGAGACTTCTGAGGACAAAATTCTAATTGCTCTTTAATTTATAAACTTGTTCCAACATTTCCTCCTTTGATACCTCAGTCTTTGACAATGCTCCCCCCTTCATTACTTGGAAAAAGTAGTATTAGAGAAGAAAATAAATATTTTTAGTATTGGTAACTCTGAAAGTTGGTGTGTCTACTATTTTCTAGAAAATGAAGCAGATTATATTTTGCTATACCCCTCATGGTAGTACAATATTTAGAAGTAGCATCATGGTTCAACTGCACATGTACCTGAACACTCAACCATAGTATCAGCACTGAGTTTTGGTAACGCAGAGCCATAGTCCTGTAGATACCAATATTATAGCTCAGATCCTGCATCAAGGCACCCCATATGTCCAACTAACTTTGTGCACAAGGATAGTGAATTTCCTGCTCTTCCTCTAATCACAGGAGGCCAACTGTGGACAACAGGGGAAAGGAGTGTGTGTGGATGTATGTGTACACACCCACTAATACCAATATTCACATGTATGGAATTCTTGCAGGGCATTTAAGGTTGCTGTTCAGAGATACTGAGCCCTCACAATGTTAGGCGGATATCTATGAGATCTGCAAGTGTTTTGCACCTCAGAAAACCAGGCCCTTAATTGTTGGACAGACAAAGTGGCTGGGATACTAGTGTAACCTACACACCTCCTGGGTGCGGTGCTCTGTCACCGTCTAGTGGCACTGAGACCACTTAGAGATTAATGAATCTGCTTCAGCTAAGAGCCACATGGCTTTTAGTTCATACAGTAGAGGCTCATGCATTAAGCTTCATACGTCTCAGGTTCGATTCCACCTGCTGACGACCGGGTTCTGTCGGTGTTACACTAGCACTACTGTTAGTGTCTATAGAGGGGGTTCTCAAACTTCATTGCACCGTGACTCCCTTCTGACAACAAAAATTACTACATGACCCCAAGAGTGGGGACTGAAGCTTGAGCCC
Organism: Malaclemys terrapin pileata; assembly: GCF_027887155.1. NCBI lineage: Eukaryota > Metazoa > Chordata > Testudines > Emydidae > Malaclemys > Malaclemys terrapin. The sequence goes on along the minus strand of NC_071515.1, from coordinate 19,696,095 downwards.
ACCAGAGCCTTTCCACCTGGGAAGGGGGAAGAGGCACTAATCAAAGCCTAAGGGCTTTAGCCCCAAGTAGGGGGCCTGTAACTTGAGCCCTGCTGCCCAGGCACCGGACGATGGTTCTCAGGTTTCAGCTTCGGCCTGAGGCCCCAGCAAGTCTAACGCCAGCCCTGGCGACCCCATTAAAATGGGGTTGCAACCTAAGTTCCTTCTAAGATGTGTGGCCATGCAGCTGCGCAGCTCCCATTAAGTCCCGCACAGGAGCTCAGGGCTGCAGTGGGGAGAGATGCCTCTCCCCCAGCACGAACCTGCCGCAGCGACCGGGAGATGCGCCCCTCCCTGCCGGCCCCAGCACGGACCTGCCATGGCGGCCAGGAGAGGCACCTATCCCCACCGGCCCCAGCGCGGACCTGCCGCAGCAGCTGGGAGAGGTGCCCCTCCCCAGCGCAGACCTGCCGGGGCGGCAGGGAGGGGTGCTTCTCTCTGCCGTCCCCAGCGAGGACCTGCCACGGCAGCCGGCAGAGGCACCCTCCCCACCGGCCCCAGAGCCCGCATCCCCTGCACCTCAACCCTCTGTCCCAGCCCTGAGCCTTCTCCCGCACCCCAATCTTCTCATCTCTGACCCCACCCCAGGGCCTTCACCCCTAGCCAGAGCCCTCACCCGCTGCACCCAACCCTCTGCCTCGGCTTTGAGCCCCCTCCCACACCCCGAGTCCCTCAGCCCCACCACATGGCACATAACAAAATTCATTCTGCATGTGGATCTAAAAAAATAGAGGGAACACCGGTTGTGACCCACTTTGGGGGCCCGACCCATAGATTGAAAACTGCTGCTTTGGAGAATCATCCCTGACTGCTGTATTGCAGTCATGCAGAAATGTTACCTGCTCTCACTTCTCCGGCTCAGGCCCAGTAGCACTCGGATACTGATTGTTACTTTCAAGTAGTTACCAGGACCAAACTTAGTGTGACCCTATAAATGTGACTCTGTAAATACTGAGTTGGGATGTTGCAGAAAGAAACTTCTTTTCACTTAAATGTGTTTGGTTTCAGTGGAGAACTGTTAATAATACAATTAGGTAATCTTAGAAATTAATTTCCTAACATTGTCAAAGGTTGTAGGAATAATGTATGAAGCATAGTGGTGTATGTGGAATTCAGATAAGTGAGGTAATAAAACTTAAGTTGGTATTTTTCCAGTGGTCATGTTAACGTCATAGAAAATTTACTATCAGAATAATTTATTGTTGAAGACTGAAAATAACTTGAAATATTATGTTTTCATGGTTTCTAAGGGATTCTTTGGGATCATGAAAATAATTCAGAAATGTAAATATTGCATTTTATTTTTCTCATGTTCTTTTTAATCAAGCCAATCTCTGGTGTCATAAAGTAGGCAGTATAGAACACCCAGGCAGCTACTAAATTTTACATATGTTAGTAATGTCAGAAGAGAAAGAAGACGACTGAAGGATCGTATTGGGTTTATGTGCTATGGAATTAAAAGTAGACCAGGTTGTTTGCTTGTTTTTAAAAAAGAAAGTAAATCTTCTCTCAAATGTACAGAATGAAATAATAGATGTGAGTAGTTTACTCACATTTTGTGTGGAGAGTTGTAAATCATACTATGGATTAACAATAGAGGAAAATTAAAAACAAACCCAAAACCCAGCGAACAAAAAACACCCAAAGAAGTTTTGGAAAATAAATACTTGTGATGAGTAAGGGAGTGGAATATGTTAAATTGTCTTCTGTTCATCAAGTTCCTAAATCGTTATTTTCTGTATTAACAGTTTTTATTCTTGTGTATTGAATGATGATGTGAACATATGTTGGTGGAATTTACAAAGGCTTCTTATGAGTATAATGAATGAATTGCGCTTGGTTTAGTATTGAATTTAGTAGGTGTGTCCTGCAATTTTAGAATTATAAAAAGAATATAAGGTACTAAAAGTAGCCTAAGTAGTTCTGGAGTTAGGCAAAAACACATCCTGACAACCATAATGTCAGAAAATAAAATAATTAAAACACAGAAACCCTTTCATCTGAAGCTTTCAAAGCACTTTACAGGGGTGAATAAATATTATTCCTCTTATTTTACAGGTGGGGAAAATGAGGCAGGGAGGTTGAATGATGTGCCTAAGGCCAAACAATGGAGACAGTGGGTGAAGTGCAGTTAGAACCCATTCGTTCCTGGCTTCCATTGCTGTATTTAGACTGCTAGACAATGCTGTCTTTCTAGTTTGGCTTACATTTTAGAACCGTATAAATATACTGATGCCTTCTTATTGTAAATGTGAAGAAATGCATACATTTGATACATGTGAAACTCATACTTCAAATTAAATTTATGATCAAATGAAGCCTGGTTATCTAGAAGACTTTTTATAACAGATCGTAGACCAATATCATTGATGCTCTCTCTCATACCCAGGAGGATAAGTCCGTGTTAACGTACCTAATTTGACAGACAAATCTCAAAGGCAACACGTAGGAATAACCTGCTTCTGAATGGAATTTTAAAATCAAGTTAGTATCTGATTAGTATTTTAAGATTTTACTGGTCTCCTTAAACTTGTATTTATTTATATATTATACAAATATAAACATAAATAATTTGGAATACAAGGAGATTCTTGTATTCCTAGGCACTTTCTGAAACTGTATCTGTTAAATATTAATTATAGAGGTGGGCAGAGAAAGGTATCCTGTTTCATGGAGAAACTTTGTCATAATTGAACTACCTCAGTGAACCTTTGATTTTGAGAAATCAGCAATTTTTAACGAAGAAATGTTTTGTCCAAATTTTTCCTATCAGCTTTAAGTACGTTTAGTCTTTTAGACATGATATATTCACCATGCAGGACCTAAAATATGTTTTTAACATGAGGTAAATTAACATCTATGTAGCTACAAAATAGGAAAGAAAGCTTCAATTTGAAAACATTTGTCAATTTTTTGTTAAAATATTTTAAAGCAGTTATTAAAAGCCCTTTATTTTAAGATTCACAGTGTTCCTTTTAATTTGTTCAAAATTCTTTTAATTACAAAAGGAAAGGCTGTGGCCAAATCGCCCCCTCAAATATATTAACTAGTAAATTTTAGCCTATATATTTATCTTAACATATAAGGTACATGTCTGCTGTTTCAACGCAAAAGTTTCTTCTGCCAGTTAAAACCATCTATTACCTTGAGGATGGAAAAACCTTATTTATGGAAAAGCTTCAGGTCATGAAGGAAAAATCTCCACATAGTTACTAATACCAGTTAAGGTCAATCACTGATCAAATACAAGTTGTTCCTATAAACAGCACAATTACCCAATAAGTCATTTGAAGCCATGGTGTTTCTAAAAACCAAACAGTAAAATGCATAATTTAATTAAAGCACAATTTGAATCAATTAATCTTGAACTCAATATTTATGAAATGTGTTAGTAATTTCAGTTCACTTGCACTTATACAAATATTTACATTTTGGAGAGTCCAGGCAGAGAGACATGGAGCCTGAATTATTTTTCCTTAACCTGAGATGTGGTCCTTTTGCTGTCCATTCATGGGGCACTCTGCTTATGAAGTTAACATACCTAATGGTAAATAAGGCCAGAGAGTAGAAAATAGCAAAATTCTTACAGATTTTTGAATTTAATTGTTCTATTGAAATAGCTTTTTTTCTCTTATGGCATCTTTCAGTTGATATCATTGCAGCTAAAGTTTTGTATCTACAGTTGCTGTTCTTAAATTTCACTAAAATTGGGTGAATAATTTTATTATTTGGATTTTGGATCCCAGCAGTTCACCTACTATATCATGGAAAGTACTACTAACCATTTTTAATATAAAATTGCTGGTACCGTAACAAATTGCTGTAGTACTTGCTTCATGTTCATTTTTTTGGTGTGTGTGTGTGTGTGTGTGTGTGTGTGTGTGTGTGTGTGTGTGTGTGTAAATATGAGAGAATTAGCTTGTCATTCCCTCCTTCACCCTGATGCCTTAATACAAGGATTATGTATGTGCAGGTGTAGTTAAACAAAACAAATACTTTTCAAGCATAAGAGATTCAAGTACAATGGCAGTTGACTTGACCTCAGCAGAGAATTTCTGTGGATTATTGTATTTCCCAAGAGACTAAGTAAATTTGCCTTTGGCTTGTGCCTTAATGTACCAGACTAGACAAGTAGTAAATCTGCAGAAATGTAGTGCCCTAGAGTGCCTTATGTCTTAATTGTATAAGAGTTCTAATTATTCTCCTCTAAGTGCTGACTTATTTGAAGTTCTGCATATAACTTAGTTGGAATGTGAACCAGGTGAATCAAATGAGGCTCTCAAAAGATGATTCTAGAAAATGGACTTAAAGATATTTTAGAAAGTATTAGTGATGAAAGGAGCCATCATTGATTGGATTAAGGATATTATTTAGAGAATCTAAGACTTTTAAATTATCTAAATCTGTACCACTTGTTTCTATGATGGCACCAACTCTCCCTGCTTAAGCAGTCGGACCAAACTTCTATTTAGATTGGAAAATTGCAAGGAACTGCTAGATCTAGATGCATGCATCAGGAAGCAGTTATGTTGATTCATTAAGTATGCAGCATAGCTGTATCTCTGATAGGGTGACCAGACATTCCGATTTTATCGGGACTGTCCCGATTTTTGCTGCTTTGTCCCGCGTCCCGACCGATGTTTGGTCTCGACACTGGACAAAAAAGAAATGTTGCGCTCCTCCTTCCCCCATTGGCTCCCGCCCCAAATCCCCGCCCTGGCCCCGCCTCTTCCCCAACCACGCAGCATTCCTCCTCCTCCCTCCCAGGCTTGCAGCATGGCGGCGCAAGCCTGGGAGGGAGGGGGTGGCGGCGGTGCCTGGATCCTGGAGCTGGTGAGTCAAAGGGGGGCTGGCAAGGGAGGGAGACGGGGGGCTCAGCTTTAAGACCCCCGCCCCGACAGAGGGCTCCTGCCCAGGCCGCTGCACCCGGGAGCGGAGCCTGGAGCCTGCTTCAGCCCTGCAGCCCGCGGGGTAGCGCGGTGGGTCCGGGCGGGGGCAGCGTGGAGCGGGCAGGGGCCGGTTGGGCGGTGTGGGCCGAATCCCTGCTGCTGCCAGGGAGCCCTGCGCCTCTCCCTCCTGCTCGCGGCTGCGGCTCCTTCCCGGCGGGACGCGCCCCCCGGCCTGCCCCGGCCACATGCGTCCAGCTGCTCCTTCCCGGCGGGAGGGAGAGTAGGCACGGGGGACACATGCCGCATGTGGCCGGGGCGGCGGGAGGCGCGTCCCGCCGGGAAGGAGCCGCAGCCGCGAGCGGGTGGGAGAGGCGCGGGGCTCCCTGGCAGCAGCGGGGATTCGGCACCTGCCGCCTGCCCGCTCCGCGTTGCCCCCGCCCGGATCCACCGCGTGTCGCATATGCCCGTGGCGGGTCGGGGGGTGGGAGGCTCCGCGGGGAGGGCAGCGCGCGGGGCTGGGCCTGCTAATGCCCCCGGCCCCTTTTAAACGCCTCTTTTTTTTTTTTTTTTTTTTTTTTCCCCTCCATCCCTCCACCGTCTCGATATTTTGGACTGCTGATCTGGTCACCCTACTGATAGTCCCAGGAGAGACAAGGAAGCTTCTTGGCTCTCTATGAGCTGAGGGGTGAAAACATTATCTAGAGGAGGGAGAGAGATGCTTTTGAGCCACACAGAGCTCTTCTTCAGGTCTGGGAAGGATTCCAGGGTTACAGCAAAATGCAAGGTGGAACAGATTGTTTAGCATAAGTAGTTAGCATGTATTGTAAGGGACCATTCAAGGTAGAGTGGCCTGTTAACACCTCTCCAGTCATAGGACTAAAAGAGGGAGGCTAGGGTTACAGTGTGTGGACCTTTTCCTTTGAAAACAATGCTCGAGTATGGTGTTTGGAGACATTACACTGCTGGAGTTGACATCCTTTAGATGAAACCTATAATCATTTTTACTGATTGTGATTTGAAGAGTCAAAGGCCTGTTTTTTGTAACAGGGTTGCTACTTTGACGTCCAATTTCAGTAGCTTCTCCTTGCAGTGTTAGGTGGGTACATGTTATCTTCATTTCTTCTTCTGTAGTGTTGCTCTGTGCTGTTAAAGCTACTTTATGTTCTATTCTAGTGGTGGCTGTGTTTATGGTGGCCGGTGAAGTGAACCTGATTATGCCGCTAACAGGTTGCCAGAAAATTACATAGGGTCCAGGACTCACTTTTAAATGACAGGTCAGATGGTGAGATTTATTATGTCAAATCCAAGAGATAGAAGAGGAGTTGGAGCTTCTCTGAGGTAGAGGGAAACTAGGGGCACAGACAGGGAGGGATCCCATAAGGAAAACCCTTGGAACAGCCAACCTGAGGAGAAAACCTCCGCCTAGGACTGGTGGTGGTTGTTTAAGTTAACAATAAATTCAAATCCCAGAAAGAACGTGCGCACTAAAAATGTGCGGAACTCTTTGTATGAATTCCACTTAATTACAGTGCTTTACCTACTGAACCTCAGAAAGGATGGCAGGTTACTTAAATGTTAGTTAACTGTAAAACAGTTTGAAATCCTCCAATAAAAGGCGCCATTTATAAGATACTTTATATTATTTTATTGCTAAGTTTTATAAGAAATAGGCCACTGTTTCTGATCATCTTGTGGTATTTTGTTTACTCCACCTACCCTTAACTAATTCAATGAACAGAAAGGTAATTAAAAATAATAATGGCAGAGATTTTGGGCCTTCGTGTTCTATGGCTTGAGGGTGCAGTTCCATGGGGGGAAAAAAGAAATGTTTGGTAGAGAGAATAATAATAATTTATTTATTAAGCTTTGTTGTTGCTATGCAAATTAATTGTTTCTTCAATGCTGGTCTAGGAATTCTCACTTGGAAAGTATTCATTGTTTTACATTCTTCGAAACCGTGTCCTGAGATTGTGTAATGCAGCAAGGCAGTGTGCGCATTCATGGGAGAGCTCTCAGCGGAATTCTTTAAGATAGTCATTTCAAGTCCACAATTTTTGGTTCCCTAACCATTTAAATCACAGAACTAGCTTTCCTTACCTCTATGGAATGCTTTCTTGATTATAAGAAAGACAGTATAAGTCCATATTCTTGTCTGCTCACTTTCTCAGTGCCTCTAACTCTGTCTGGGGCTAATGATTGTAAGTTTTCAGAAATCAAAATATCTCTGAACCACAGGCACCGGCTTTCCAAAGTGCTGGGGTTGCTCAAACCTGGCTCTGTCCCAGGCCCCACTCCCGCTCCACCCCCACCCTGCCTCTTCCCATCCAGTTCCGACCCCTCCCCCCTTTCGTGCCGCATCCTTGCTCCTCCCTCCTGCCTGCACCCCGCGAAACAGCTGATTGGGGGAGGCGCTGATCCATGGGGCCTCCCGGCGGGTGGAAGGTGCTGGGGAGGTGGGGAGAGCTGATAGGAGGCAGCTGGTGAACACTCAGGACCCACCATTTTTTCTCCTTGGGTGCTCCAGCCCTGGAGCACCCAGGGAGTCGGCGCCTGTGCTCTGCATTCTTACTTAAACCGACTAATGGAAAGGATGGGTGGGTGGATAGATAGATTCCAAAATCATCTCCCAGCAGCAGAAGAGACAGTAGCAGGGTCTGCATCAGCCTATCTGCAGCTCCTGGAAAATAGTCAACTAATTAGATGACTAAACTTAAGATACTGAAAATGAAAAGTGTTGACTCAATATACTGCTCCTGGGTCTGCCTGAATGGTTGGATCAGGGTTTTCCACTAAGCTTTTTCGGAATGGGTCCCAGAACGCTTAGATTCACAGGCAGAAGTGGTGTAAGTTTTTTTTTTTTTTTTTTTAAGTGCCAAGTATAGCTATGAGCTGTAGCCCCAAACTGTAATTATTCTCCTATATTAATTTAGAGAAGACTCATCCATGAAAAAGAGATCTTGCTCAAAAAGGAGAGAACCACTTTTATAGAGTTGGGGAATTGTGTTCAATCCAACAAGAAAACTACAGATTGGTTCCTGGATGGATTATTTCATACCCAATAGCACCGAAGAGTCTTAAAAGAACATAAACCATTCTCATTAATACCTTGGTGAAACTCTGAAATATGCAAAGACTCAAGAGCAGAAACTTAACAAGAATCTTAAGGCACTTTTTTGTTTTAATGCTGGTGTGATATTAAATTGGCAGCAATATTTGTTATATGAAAGATATTTAAATTTTTTTTATTAGTTATAAGTATGCACTTAGCTTCAGTGATTTATAGGGGACATTTCCTGTAATAATTTTTATGACAGTCTATACTTTTGATGGTTTGGAATGAGCATAGTCTTTGCATTCCATATACTATATTCAGTGTATAATTAATTATATTGGTTCTGTGTTAACTTTAATAACTTGGGCCCTACCAAATTCACAACCATGAAAAACGTGTCATGGATTGTGAAATCTGCTCTCCCTCATGAAATCTGGTCTCCCCCGTGAAATCTGGCTTGTGTGTGTGTGTGGTGGGAGGGAGCGTGGTATTGCCACCCTTACTTCCAGGGCCACCCAGAGTATTCAGGGAGCCTGGGGCAAAGCAATTTCAGGGGAGCGGACATAAAAAAAGGTACCACATGCTGCGGCGCTTGCACTCATCAGGCGGAGCTCCGAGTCTTCGGTGGCGGGTCCATCACTCACTCTGGGTCTTCCGTGGCACTGAAGGACCCGCCGCCAAAGACACAGAGCGAGTGAAGAACCTGCCGCCGAAGACCTGGAGCGCCGCCGGGTGAGTAAAAATTAAAAAGACGCCTCTAGCCAGGAAACGGATTCTCGGCCAGGGCTCACGGGGCCCCTGTGGGGCCTGGGGCAAATTGCCCCACTTGGCCGCCCCCCCTCCTCTGGGCGGCCCTGCTTACTTCTGCGCTGCTTTCAGAGCTGGGTGGCTGGATAGTGGTGGCTGCTGGCAAGGCACCCAACCCCCCTACAATAGCCTTGTGACCCCTCCATCCCTGTGACCCTCTTTTGGTTTGGGGCCTCCATGGTTACAGCATTGTGAAATTTAAGATTTAACTATCTGAAACCGTTAAATTCAAGATTTTTTTTTTAAAATGCTATGACTGTGAAATGTACTAAAATAAACCATGAATTTGGTAGGGCTATGTTCTATATTAAATCATGGCCATTTGTAAAGACTTTTTGTTTACAAACTGATATTTCATTGTGTATTCATGAAATAAAATACTATAAAAACCCAATAATATAACAATAAAAATATAAAACTAATGTATACAGAGTCTAAATGGAAACAAAACTAGATCCAATGTAAGTTTTTTAGAAGTATTATTTTATGGGAAACAGAAATTTCAACATTTTTCTGAGATTCAGAATGAATTTTTTTAACATGTCGGCATTTCCCATGGAACGGAAATGCCAACTTTCAACCACCTTGAGTATTGAGTCTGTTTGTTTATTTTGCCCTCAGCAGGGTAATCTATGTAGTTTTAGTTTCAGAGTAGCAGCCGTGTTAGTCTTTATCCGCAAAAAGAACAGGAGGACTTGTGGCACATTAGAGACTAACAAATTTATTAGAGCATATGCATATGCATCCAAAGAAGTGGGCTGTAGTCCACGAAAGCTTATGCTCTAATAAATTTGTTAGTCTCTAAGGTGCCACAAGTACTCCTGTTCTTTATGTAGTTTGAGTGTGTAAGAATATTTTAAAATTTTGAAGGTTTTTTTGGTGTAATTATTCAGTTTTCATCAGACTGAGACCCAATAGTTTCCCTGTGAGAGGGTGTTTCTGGAAGGCAAAATTACATTGAGAACTGCCTGTTTAGACCAAAATTGCTTGGACAGACATTAAGAAATGCAGCCTCCCACGACTTGTGTCCCTGCCAGCAGGTATATGGGATCTTGGGGAGCAATTACCACACAGGTGGGGTGCCAATTAATTTCTTTATTAAAGGAAAAAGGAAGTGGTGGGAATTTAACAATGAAATACGATGGGATGGGGTGTATAGGATGTTTACAATAGACAATGATGGGGGGGGTTCTTCTAGTAAATGGGATGGGGATTTCAATAGTGGGGTACAATACAGTGGGGTACAATACAGTTGGTAACCAATTAACACTGAAGTATAAATGTAACGGGTAGCTAACAATTTCTATGTAAAGAGTGTGTCACAGCAGCAGATAACCAACTAACAGTATGGGTAAAATGGGTTAAATAACCAACAACTTTAGGTAAAAATGTGTCACAGTGGTGTAAATGTAAAATGTGAGGTGTGTTAGAGAGAAAAGGGGTAACCAATGGGGTTTTATGCTAGAAAGAGAGCAGACAGGCTGTAAGTTTAAACAGCAGAGAGGAAGAGAGAGAGAGAGAGAGAGGTAGAGAAGTGAGGTTGGGGGATGGGAGAAGAGGAGCACGGGGTGGAGGGAGATTTAAACTCAGGGAGACACAGAACAGACAGGCTGCAAGTTTAAACAGCAGAGAGACAATTATACAAAACACAGCAAAATCTTATCTATGATTTAACTTAACCAAAACTACACAAATTGGCAAGTAACAAAACACAATGCAACAATTCTTTAAGCCTAACTTACAGGGTACAATGCAAGCAATTTTCTAAACCTAACTTAACTACAGCTATGCAAAATGAAATTACAACTTATCTAGACTAAAGGACAAAATCTAACTAATGGGTGCACCTTATACTAGGGGTAGTTCCAGAGGGCAGAGTGATGTGTGCCCAGGATACTGCTCCAAGGGGGGAGGGGGATTTAACTAGTGGTGGCTGCAAGCGAGGGGGGGCGGGGGGGGCTGCAAGCTGGCAGCCCAGGATACAGTCCAGGGAGGCACAGGCTTATTTCTAGCAGCAAAGGTGCTGCAAAGCAAGAAACAGATTATAGATACAGACCAAGGAGTTTGAGAGGTTTTAAGACACAGACCAAGGTTTAGCTTGAGTCTGTGTGCTGGGGAAACAGAGCCAGCAGCTAAAGTAATAAAAGTATAGAAAGTTTCACAGAGGGATTCTTACCAGTCCCCAAGACAGCAGCAAAGGCAGAAGCAGCAACAACATCAGAAGAAGCAAGGAGGGCTCGGTACGGTCTTGATAATCAGGAGGTCTCTCAGGCAGCAATTCGTTCTTCGTGGGGGGGGTTTAAAAACGGGGGTACGCTCAAAAATAAAACGACAGCGGAGAAAGGACCCCCCAGAACCCCTGGCTGATCAGACCAGGTAGCAATGCAGGAACCTTTCTGATGTTTGTTTCAAAAATACCTGTTCTTAAAGGCAATCTCAGGCAGTTTCCCCACCTGTCCCTGATAGGCTCCTTCTGTCACAGGGGAGGAGATACAGGGGAAAACTGCAGGTGAGCATAGAGACGTGCCTGGGCAGAGTCCTGGACCATAGGCGTGAGTTCACACCTCAGGACTCAAAAGCACATGAGGTCTATGTGCCTCCTAGATCATGCCTAGGATCTCAAAAACACATTAGGTCTTGCAGCTCTGGACATTGCCTACTCTACACCGAGCCTAGGTTTAATAAGGTGATAACAGGACCAACCCTTTGAACAGGGCAGTGGTCCCACTTAGCATGCAGCACAAGTGGCCATCCATCCCTTTGAGAAGGGCAGTGGCCCTGGTAAACAACTTAACAGCCAGGGAGGGGCGGCCACAGGAAGAGAACAAAAACAAAATGGAGTAAGGGGACAGCTGTAAGAAACAAAATGGAATGGGGGAAAGCTGTAACAGACAACTTGTACTTCATTATTTAGAGTTCTGTACATAGACGATTAAGGAAGTAATCACCCAATAAAATGTCAGGAAGTCCTCTTCTTTCATAAGAAATAAATCTGAATATTGCCTAATTCAGGAAACACCTCTAAATTATTGAATATAACAAATTAGGTGGGACAAGTAGTAGCTGCATTCCGTGCTACCTAGGAAGGAAAGAAACTATATTAATACAAAAGAACGTAAGTTTTGTATTACTTTGTAATTCCTGCAGATGAGAGAGGATGTTATCTCTTGTTTTCTAGCATACTGGCAATAATGTCTGCTGAGGGTATAGATCTCCTGATAAATCTGATAGAAAACTGAGAGATTTATGTACCAGTTATTCCTGTCTAACAAATGAGTTCTTATTGGGAAAGACTTTAGTGCTGTGAAAACACAAATTCTATACTAGCTCCCTCCCCTCCAATTTTTAGATAAACAGAAAATCAAACCCTCAGTTCTGTCTTTGTGGAACAAGATGTATTGAATATCTGAAGGCGGCTAAACCCAAGTGGTAAAGATTTCATTTTTTTATGCCGAAGTATGTGATTCCTCAACTAGAATACAATTTTTCAGTAAAAGTGAAAAAGCTTTAAAATACTTAGTTTCTATGATAAGTGTGGTACCTGTTTCAGATCATGCACCAGTATATGCAGTGATAGATTCACAATTATTTTAAAATAAATGATCTATCTTGGGGGTTTATACTGCTGCCCATTATCACTGTATCTGAGCACCTGCCATATAAAATTAATAACAATAGTGAAGTCCTTTTGGGATTTTATGGAGTCTCTGGCCCCTCTCCATTTTCAGGTTAGAGTTTATTTATACATTTTATTTGATTGTTTTTTCATTGATTTCTCCCCCCCCTTGGTAGAATGGAGTGTCAGCATTGTCATAGAATCATAGACTCTCAGGGTTGGAAGGGACCTCAGGAGAACATCTAGTCCAACCCCCTGCTTAAAGCAGGACCAATCCCCAGATCGATTTTTGCCCCAGATCCCTAAATGGTCCCCTCAAGGATTGAACTCACAACCCTGGGTTTAGCAGGCCAATGCTCAAACCACTGAGCTATCCTTCCCCCTGATATGACTGTCATTATGTTGAAAAGGCCTGTTCAGAGAGGAAGGTTTGGCACCTGATGTTCTCATGCTAGTCTAGAGCATGGAAGACATGAGCGGCTGCTTCCTGTAGCAGCTGGAGCCTGTGCATTATTTTCACATTAAGGGCTAGTCTCCACTATCAGGGGGATCGACGCTGCTGCAATCAGTGCAGTGGGGATCATTTTAGTGGGTCTAGTGAAGACCCACTAAATCGACAGCAGAGCGCTCTCTGGGTATGTCTATACTTACGCGCTGGTTCGGCGGCAGGCAATAGAATTTCTGGGTTCGCCATGGACTCCGGAAATCCTGCTCGGTGAGAGGAGAACGCGGAGTCGACGGGGGAGCCTGCCTGCTGTGTCTGGACTGCGGTAAGTTTGAACTAAGGTACGTCGACTTCAGCTACGTTATTCACGTAGCTGAAGTTGCGTACCTTAGTTCGAATTGGGGGGTTAGTGTAGACCAGGCCTCTGATCGACGCTGGTATTCCAGCTCTCAGAGAAGAGTAAGGTGTGTTTTTTTTTTTTTTTTTTTTTTTTTTAAATTAAACTTTTTTTAAGTGCCAAGTATAGCTATGAGTCGACCAGAGAGCATCCCCTGTTGTTGCAGTGCAATGAAGACACCGGGATAAGTCTACCAAAGCTGTGTCGACTCCAGCTGGAGTAACGTGACTTAGATTGACTTACCCCAGTAGTGAAGGCAAGCCCTAAGCTTCAGATACAGTGAATTACAGCAATCCAGCCTAGAGATCACAGATTCGGGGATCACCGTGGCCAAGTTCTCATCTGGGAGGAAGGGACAAAGTTTCCTAGTGAGCTAGAGATGAAAGGCAGAATTTTTAGAAATGGATGCTATCTTTTATCCAAGCTTTGCGAGGAGTCAGCAGCTTCTCAACACTTTGAATGGAGGCTACATGCCTTCATTGGAAGGTAGAGACACTGTCTCTGCTAGCTATCCAAAATATTTGCATTTACCTATGAGCATCACTTTGTTCCTGCCCAGGTTGATTTTGAGCCAGCTGCTCTTCATCCAGTACCTGATTTCTTGTGGATTTTTTGACATCTTTGTTTGCAGTGTTGTTGTGGCCATGTTGTCCCAGAGTATTAGAGAGACAGGGTGGGTGAGGGTAATATATTTTGTTGGACCAACTTCTGTTGATGAAAAATACAAGCTTTCAAGCTAGACAGAGCTCTTCTTCTGGTCTGGGAGAGGTACTCAGAGGGTCACAGCTAAATACAAGGTGGAACAGATTGTTTAGCATAAGTAGTTAAGTAATATAAGTAGTTAAAACATATCCTAAGGGACAAACACACTATGAAACCAATGATATACCTGAGATACATCAATGATACTTTTATCCTCTGAAGAGAGGGTTAAACTCCTTCACAGATTTCGGCCACAACTTCAACAACCACCACCTGTCCATTAAACTCTCTGGAACATTCCTGCACTATCATCAACTTCATGAGCACCAGAATCAGTTTCACCAATAGAACCCTAGAGACAACTATATACAGGAAACCCATGGATCACCACAGCTACCTTCATCGATCCAGTAACCACCCCAAACACACCAGGAAATCTGGTATCTACAGCCAGGCACTCAGATACCACAGAATATGCTCGGAGTAAAAAGTACAGGATACACTCGTTAACACACTTGAAACCACCTTCACCAAACAAGGACACTCCAACAGATAAGTAGATCACATCATGGAATGGGCCACCCAAATACTGTGAGAGAACCTGCTTCAATTTAGAAATAATAAAACCCCTGCTACTGCACACTCCTAGTTGTTATCTACCACTCCACCCTGGAACCCATATGGGGTATCATTAAACAAATACATCCCATATTTGATGGAGACCCCATTCTGAAATCTTTCCTGAACCCCCTCTTCTGGCCTTCAGTCAAAAATTGGAACTACTGTATACTGGGCTATTTACTAAATTGCAGTCATTCTGTAGGTTTTGTGGAAAGATTTAAGGAAATACCTTATAGGAATAACCATTATTATATACATGGTGCAAACCATAAGACCCCCTTTTAGCAGAGCAGTTGAACTTGGAAAGGAAATTGTAACAACATTGCTGCTTCCTAAGAAAAACTCAAGCCAAATAAATTCAGTTACAATTTTAAAACTGTCACAGACAATTCTCTTGCATGGCCCATAAGAGACTGGAAATACTGTATTGTTTAAAATTGTTAATAACCCAAATGTCTAACTCTCAGTTGTAATGGAAGAAAACAAAAAATGATTTAAAAAAATAAAGCACTACAAAATTTTTCATTAATTCTTGGAACCTCTTACTGCAACACCAACATGGGTGTGCGTTGTCTGTATATTTGGGTGCGGTGTGTGTGTGGAGAGTTGAACCTAAAAATCCGACAGGTTACCAAATAACAAAATACTACTAATTACTGAAAAACGAAAAGTACAATTTTGAAACAGATGTAGTAGATGTAGAGGAAGTTCACAATTCTTCTCAGGACCTTCCAAAAAGTTAATGTGTAGGGGCCATAGGTCTTTAGCAGCAAGGTTTATAAATCCTTACAGAAATTCTAATACGTCAAACACTTCAAAGATTTTATCACTCCTTTTGAACAAGGAAAATTGCCCCAAATCCTGTTTAGAGTGCCAGTGTAACTGTACTTCTGAAAAAGGCTGAAAATTCCTTTAAAAAAAGACACATCAGATTAATCCATATAATTAATTTAGACAATAAAATTTAGCAGAAGTCTTAATAAATGTGCTGTCACTTGCCCTACCATTATAATTCACACAGACCCATCTTGTTTTATTCCATGGGAAGCCACAAATCCTAATATTCAACAAGCAGTGAATCGTTCATCACATTAAATGAGTAGATTAAAACTGTCTTTTGCCATCATTAGATGCAGAGAAAACATTCAATAGGGGTTTTCTTAGGACTATCATTTTGTAGTAGAGAAGAAATTTAACTTTAAACATCGATTTATGTCCGTCATACTGTTCTAGAATTTTTCATGTCCATTCTTTAATTTGAGCTGGTTCCAGACAGACTTTCTCCTTGGAGAGCAGCACCAGGCAAGGGCATCCTTTATCACCATTCCTCTTTTGCTCCATAAGTTGAAACACTTGCAATAGCTATCAAAGTGCCCACTACAATGTCTCCACAATCCAGTGCTGGCTGAAATGACACCTTAAACAAAGATTTGTAGCTATTTGTCTTATTTTCAAGCGGCACAGACATTTCTCAAGTTATTCCTAACATCGCCAGTAACTCTAATGGAAGATATAATTTTCCATGGTGACCTTCTACAGTAAGTTTCAGAAGTTCAAAATGTGACCTCTAACAATTCAACGAAATCTACTTAACCTTTATAAAAATAGCCCAGTGGACTAATGTGTGAAACAAATTTGATTCTAGATCAAGTCACTTTGGATTTATGCTTTTATAATTTTTTTTCTAAAAAACAAGCTTTTTTTGCAAGGTCGAGTCCCTTGTTTTTTTGATTAACCTCAAACTTTAAAGAGCTTTGACCCTATAAAAGAAATTTTGGGAAATAAGGAAAGAAAGTTCAGTGATTATGGATACAAAGGGAAAGGCTGTGTTTAAAAAACAAACAATAAAATCCCACAAAGCCTCCTTTTGCCCCCTTTCCCACAGTTGGGAAACTGAGTCATAACTGTGGATCCATTGTGATAGACTATAGCTTGTTTTAAAGGCTTCAGTTCTGCTTCTAAATACAGTATCTGAAACTTAGATATAGAACTGCATCGTTTCTCACAAATGAGCCGGATAATCAGTTGAAACTTTATTTTTGTGACAGGGAGAGCAAACTTTGCAGTTTTCCAGATTTTACTGTTGCTGTGTTATTCTGGGACATCTGATGAGCATCTCAGAAAACAATCCCTGAAAGGAGGTTAGCCACTGATATAGACATTAGATAAACTCATTGTAGTAACAGACCTAGAAAGAAATACCCTGGAGTATAATCCACAGCAAAACCTAAACGCTCTTGCTTTAAGGAATTTCCTAGTAGCCCGAGGGAGGATATTAATGGAACTCCTAAGGTTTAACCTTGTTTTAAGACTATTATGCAGCCCTTGCTTTAAAGTGAGGAATTTTAACTAGATTAACATGACGAACAACATGGTACAGCATAAGGCTAGCATGACACTGTTGTTACTGTCCAACTGACTTATTCATTATAAGCATACTTGCTCCTTTAAAATCATGCAGATCAGTTCCTGGAGTTTTATTCTTTTTGGTTTAAGGGAAATATTTGACCTTCATTTAAAGGAATATTTTTCTTAATCTAAAAGAAAGATAAAACAATATGTATTTATGATAAATTGTTTGGCATTTTTACTTTAATGATTTTAAGAATGAAAGAGGGAGATCAAAATATATGTAACTTAAAGCATAATGTATTTGATTCTAATAGTAAATTAATAATTTACAGAGAACATTTCAAAGCACTGTTTAAAGTTTACCAGAAAGTGCATCAAACATTTCTTTGATACCTACGAATGGGGCAGCTAATTTCTTGGGGATACTATGTTAAAACCATTAAACATACAAGTGGGATAGTTCACAAGCACTCTGACTTTTGCTGGGATTTTCAAAGGAGTCCAGGGGAGTTAGGTGTTCAGTACCATTACAGGTCAATGGAAGTTGGGTGCCTAACTCCTTAAGGCTTCTTTGAAAATCCCAATCCAAATCCAGAAATGCATATTTTATTTGTATTGGTGAAATAAAGGATAAGGAAAAATACTAGTACCAGTAAATCATGCTATTGTGGTTTAAATCTTTCCACACATCATTAGTTCTTGGTTTTGTTAGCCATGTAGTCATAACAAGTTACTTAAAAATTTGCTTCTAACCCTTGTTGTTCTTCTAAACCCTTAATCTTTTTCAGTAAGGAGTGTACTTGCATATACTTTACATCACATCCTTTTTTACTTACTGAAAGTATATGGTGACTTTTTCAGTAAGTACTAATTTATGGGTAATTGTGATGTCTACACATCTGTATGAGTATTCAAATTCAAAACTGTTTTGTATCAACTGAATGCTTTGCTGGGTGGGCCTAATTTAACTAAAGGAACTGGCGGAAAGTCGTTTTTATGCCTATCGTTTGATCTATTCTGTACTTCTAGTATATAAAGCAAGACCAGATAGAAGGTGTGTTGAAACAAAACAGGAAGAATTACAGCACAATTTCACTACTCAAACACGAAGAGCATTGAGGTCAAGCAAGAAGAACTGGAAGTGAAGTGATACTAAATGATGGAGGATCTAGAGAACATAATAGAAATTTGGTTGGGAGGATTCTCATAACAAGTATGTCACTATAGAGTAAGTAATATGAGCTATAAAGAAGAGATTAAATGAAGAAGAGGGAAAAGGGAGGATGTCAAAATTATGTACAATGCTATTGAGCTACAATCTGCCAATGACTAAATTCTTTCAGGAAAATTTAAAGAATGAAAATAAAGAAGTGACTGAGCATCTGCTACAGACTATCAGGACAGAAAGAAAAAAGGGACGAATTCTCAGACCTACAGTCAATGTACTCTAAGGTACAGAGCACCATTTTATTTTCGGATTTCAACAATTGGACATGTGGTAGACAACAAACAGTCTAACAGTTTTCATCAAAGAAGTTTCTAAGTTACAAAGAAGGGAAGTTTGAGTTGGAAAAGTAAAGATTCCAACCAGTATCCTCTACTTACTGATAGGGGAATTTAGGAATCAGTGACCATGAGTTTCTTGAATTCAGCACATTAAGGAATGCGTTCATAGTACACTGCGGCCTGGTCTACACTACGGGGTTAGAACGAATTTAGCCCCTTTTGGTCGATTTAAAAATGAATGTGTCCACACAACCAACCCCGTTCAGTCGACCTAAAGGGCTCTTAAAATCGACTTCTGTACTCCTCCCCGGCAAGGGGAGTAGCGCTAAAATCGACCTTGCTGGGTTGAATTTGGGGTAGTGTGGACGCAAATCGACGGTATTGGCCTCTGGGAGCTATTCCAGAATGCTCCATTGTGACCGCTCTGGACAGCACTTTGAACTCCGATGCACTAGCCAGGTACACAGGAAAAGCCCCGGGAACTTTTGAATTTCATTTCCTGTTTGGTCAGCATGGCAAACTCAGCAGCACAGGTGACTATGCAGTCCTCCCAGAATTGTAGCGCGTAGAATGTTTCTATTCTCCCCCTATCATCTCCGTCCCTGAGGTTATCACAGATTAGAAGGTGAAAAAACTGCACTCGCGATGACATGATTTCCGAGCTCATGCAGTCCTCCCGCACTGATAGGGCACAGCTTAATGCATGGAGGCATTCAGTGGCAGAGGCCAGGAAAGAATTAAGTGAGCATGAAGAGCGGAGGCAGGACGCGATGCTGAGGCTAGTGGGGGAGCAAACGGACATGATGAAGCGTCTGTTGGAGCTGCAGGAAAGCCAAAAAGAGCACAGACCCCTGCTGCATCCACTGTATAACCGCCTCCCCTCCTCCCAATGTTCCATAGCCTCCTCTCCCAGATGGCCAAGAACGCGGGGGAGACGGGGCTCCGGGCACCCAGCCACTCCAGAGGATGGCCCAAGCAACAGAAGGCTGTCATTCAAACAGTTTGATTTTTAGTGTGGCTACAATAAGCAATGTAGCCTTGTCCTTCCCCCCACCCGCTCCCCCATCCCACCCGGGCTACTTTGTCCGTTTTCATTTTTTTTTTTAAATTAATAAAGAAGGAATGCATTGTTTCAAAACAATAGTTACTTTATCTCGAAGCGGGGAGGGTGGTTGGCTTACAGGGAATTAAAATAAAAAAAGGGGGCGGGTTTGAATCAAGGAGAAAAACACACAACTGTCACACCGAAGCCTGGCCAGTCATGAAACTGGTTTTCAAAGCCTCTCTGACGCGCATCGTGCCTTGCAGTGCTCTTCTAATCACCTTGGTGTCTGGCTGCTCAAAATCGAACGCCAGGTGATTTGCTTCAACCTCCCACCCTGCCATAAAGGTCTCCCCCTTACTCTCACAGATATTATGGAGCACACAGCAAACAGCAATAACAATGGGAATGTTGGTTGTGTTGAGGTCTGACCAACAGTGCCAGCGAGCTTTTAAACTCCAAAGGCACATTCTGCCACCATTCTGCACTTGCTCAGCCTATAGTTGAATTGCTTCTTACTACTGTCCAGGCTTCATGAACGAATCCCCTGAGCTTGTCGCTGGGGAGCAGGAGAGCAGAGTTGCAAGGGAAGTGATGGAGCCATACACCATGCCCTGGAGGTTGCTAGGAGCTGGGCAAGGAAGACGTTCCCAGAATCCCCAGCCAAGCTACATGGCTGATGAGGATGGTTACCAGTCCTACTGCACCGTCTGCTGCCAGCAGCACCCAGGGGGACCAGTACGGATCCCCCGAGCTCGTTGCTGGGAAGCAGGAGAGCAGAGTTGCAGTGGAAGTGATGGATGATGACGGTTAGCAGACCTACTGTACCGTCTGCTGTGAAGGTAAGGAGTTGCTTCTGTTTAGCAATGCCAGCCGCTGCAGGTGCTTCTGTGTCGAATGCTTGGAGGTCCGGGTAGGGCAAGGTACCTCGTCCAAGGCAAAAGAGCAAGAGCCCTGGAGCTGTTACATGTATCAACCACAGAAGTGCAATGGGGTGTTACAGCGCCGACCGGACTGGAATGTACGGCTGCAAGACTTTTTCACTAGCGACAAAGGACAGGAATACGATGCACCTAAAATCTAAAAAGGCCCGCACATTTCCCAGAGTCACTACCCTTGATAACAGAACGTCAATGATTGCATTGGCTACTTGTATCACAGCAGCCCCCACAGTAGACTTGCCCACAACAGCAGCGGTGACAGCGAGCTGCGCTTAATATGGACATACGCAATAGCCTGTATAAAATCTATTTCTAAAAATCAACTTCTATAAAATCGACCTCATTTCGTAGTGTAGACATACCCTACTATTATAGTTCAAGGAAACAAATTCTGAGGAATTAAGAAAGCTATTGAATAAGGTGTGTTGTCAGATGCTACCAGTGTGGTGCTCTGCTTTCTCCTATGTTGATATCACTCGTCTGCGTGCGTGTATTCCCTCTGTGTGCTGTTCCAACTCTGCAGATAGCTGACACAGCAAACCCGACGAGAACCCCCAATAACCACAGAGTCTAGTAAGATGCAAAATCACGTCATAGAATCATAGAATCATAGAATATCAGAGTTGGAAGGGACCTCAAGAGGTCATCTAGTCCAACCCCCTGCTCAAAGCAGGACCAATTCCCAGCTAAATCATCCCAGCCAGGGCTTTGTCAAGCCGGGCCTTAAAAACCTCCAAGGAAGGAGACTCCACCACCTCCCTAGGTAACGCATTCCAGTGTTTCACCACCCTCCTAGCGAAATAGTTTTTCCTGATATCCAACCTGGACCTCCCCCACTGCAACTTGAGACCATTGGTCCTTGTTCTGTCGTCTGCCACCACTGAGAACAGCCGAGCTCCATCCTCTTTGGAACCCCCCTTCAGGTAGTTGAAGGCTGCTATCAAATCCCCCCTCATTCTTCTCTTCTGGAGACTAAACAATCCCAGTTCCCTCAGCCTCTCCTCATAAGTCATGTGCTCCAGACCCCTAATCATTTTTGTTGCCCTCCGCTGGACTCTTTCCAATTTTTCCACATCCTTCTTGTAGTGTGGGGCCCAAAACTGGACACAGTATTCCAGATGAGGCCTCACCAATGTCGAATAAAGGGGAACGATCACGTCCCTCGATCTGCTGGCAATGCCCCTACTTATACAGCCCAAAATGCTGTTAGCCTTCTTGGCAACAAGAGCACACTGTTGACTCATATCCAGCTTCTCGTCCACTGTGACCCCTAGGTCCTTTTCTGCAGAACTGCTACCTAGCCATTCGGTCCCTAGTCTGTAGCAGTGCATGGGATTCTTCCGTCCTAAGTGCAGGACTCTGCACTTGTCCTTGTTGAACCTCATCAGGTTTTTTTCGGCCCAATCTTCTAATTTGTCTAGGTCCCTCTGTATCCGATCCCTACCCTCTAGTGTATCTACCACGCCTCCTAGTTTAGTGTCATCTGCAAACTTGCTGAGAGTGCAGTCCACACCATCCTCCAGATCATTAATAAAGATATTAAACAAAACCGGCCCCAGGACCGACCCTTGGGGCACTCCACTTGAAACCGGCTGCCAACTAGACATGGAGCCATTGATCACTACCCGTTGAGCCCGATGATCTAGCCAGCTTTCTATCCACCTTACAGTCCATTCATCCAGCCCATACTTCTTTAACTTGGCGGCAAGAATACTGTGGGAGACCGTATCAAAAGCTTTGCTAAAGTCAAGGAATAACATATCCACTGCTTTCCCCTCATCCACAGAGCCAGTTATCTCATCATAGAAGGCAATTAGGTTAGTCAGGCACGACTTCCCCTTCGTGAATCCATGCTGACTGTTCCTGATCACTTTCCTCTCCTCTAAATGTTTCATAATTGATTCCTTGAGGACCTGCTCCATGATTTTTCCAGGGACTGAGGTGAGGCTGACTGGCCTGTAGTTCCCCGGATCCTCCTTCTTCCCTTTTTTAAAGATGGGCACTACATTAGCCTTTTTCCAGTCATCTGGGACCTCCCCCAATCGCCATGAGTTTTCAAAAATAATGGCTAATGGCTCTGCAATCTAACCCGCCAACTCCTTTAGCACCCTCGGATGCAGCGCATCCGGCCCCATGGACTTGTGCACGTCCAGTTTTTCTAAATAGTCCCGAACCACTTCTTTCTCCACAGAGGGTTGGTCACCTTCTCCCCATGCTGTACTGCCCAGTGCAGCAGTCTGGGAGCTGACCTTGTTCGTGAAGACAGAGGCAAAAAAATCATTGAGTACATTAGCTTTTTCCACATCCTCGGTCACTAGGTTGCCTCCCTCATTCAGTAAGGGGCCCACACTTTCCTTGATTTTCTTCTTGTTGCTAACATACCTGAAGAAACCCTTCTTGTTACTCTTAACATCTCTTGCTAGCTGCAACTCCAACTGTGATTTGGCCTTCCTGATTTCACTCCTGCACGCCTGAGCAATATTTTTATACTCCTCCCTGGTCATTTGTCCAATCTTCCACTTCTTGTAAGCTTCTTTTTTGCGTTTAAGATCAGCAAGGATTTCGCTGTTTAGCCAAGCTGGTCGCCTGCCATATTTACTATTCTTTCTACACATCGGGATGGTTTGTTCCTGCAACCTCAATAAGGATTCTTTAAAATACAGCCAGCTCTCCTGGACCCCTTTGCCCTTCATGTTATTCTCCCAGGGGATCCTGCCCATCTGTTCCCTGAGGGAGTCAAAGTCTGCTTTTCTGAAGTCCAGGGTCCGTATTCTGCTGCTCTCCTTTCTTCCTTGTGTCAGGATCCTGAACTCGACCATCTCATGGTCACTGCCTCCCAGATTCCCATCCACTTTTGCTTCCCCTACTAGTTCTTCTCTGTTTGTGAGTAGCAGGTCAAGAAAAGCTTTGCCCCTAGTTGGTTCCTCCAGCACTTGCACCAGGAAATTGTCCCCTACACTATCCAAAAATTTCCTGGATTGCCTGTGCACCGCTATATTGCTCTCCCAGCAGATATCAGGGTGATTAAAGTCTCCCATGAGAACCAGGGCCTGCGATCTAGCAACTTCTGCTAGTTGCCAGAAGAAAGCCTCGTCCACCTCATCCCCCTCGTCTGGTGGTCTATAGCAGACTCCAACCACGACATCACCCTTGTTGCTCACACTTCTCAACTTTATCCAGAGACTCTCAGGTTTTTCTGCAGTTTCATACCGGAGCTCTGAGCAGTCATACTCCTCTCTTACATACAACGCAACTCCCCCACCTTTTCTGCCCTGCCTGTCCTTCCTGAACAGTTTATATCCATCCATGACAGTACTCCAGTCATGTGAGTTATCCCACCAAGTCTCTGTTATTCCAATCACATCATAGTTCCCTGACTGTGCCAGGACTTCCAGTTCTCCCTGCTTGTTTCCCAGGCTTCTTGCATTTGTGTATAGGCACTTTAGATAACTCCTCGATCGTCCCTCTTTCTCAGCATGAGACAGGAGTCTTCCCCTCTTGCACTCTCCTGCTTGTGCTTCCTCCCAGGATCCCATTTCCCCACTTACCTCAGGGCTTTGGTCTCCTTCCCCCGGTGAACCTAGTTTAAAGCCCTCCTCACTAGGTTGGCCAGCCTGCTGGCGAAGATGCTCTTCCCTCTCTTCGTTAGGTGGAGCCCGTCTCTGCCTAGCACTCCTTCTTCTTGGAACACCATCCCATGGTCGAAGAATCCAAAGCCTTCTCTCCGACACCACCTGCGTAGCCATTCGTTGACTTCCACGATTCGACGGTCTCTACCCCGGCCTTTTCCTTGCACAGGGAGGATGGACGAGAACACCACTTGCGCCTCAAACTCCTTTATCCTTCTTCCAAGAGCCACGTAGTCTACAGTGATCCGCTCAAGGTCATTCTTGGCAGTATCATTGGTGCCCACGTGGAGAAGCAGGAAGGGGTAGCGATCCGAGGGCTTGATGAGTCTCGGCAGTCTCTCAGTCACATCGTGTATCCTAGCTCCTGGCAAGCAGCAGACCTCTCGGTTTTCCCGGTCGGGGCGGCAGATAGATGACTCAGTCCCCCTGAGGAGGGAGTCCCCGACCACCACCACCCTCCTCCTCCTCTTGGGAGTGGTGGTCATGGAACCCCCATCCTTAGGACAGTGCATCTTTTGCCTTCCAATCGGTGGAGTCTCCTTCTGCTCCCTTCCCTCAGATGGGTCATCTAGTCCATTCTCCGCATTAGTACCTGTAGAGAGAACATGGAAACGATTGCTCACCTGTATTTCCATTGCTGGTACATGGACGCTCCTCTTTCTCCTTCTGAAGGTCACATGCTGCCAAACCTCCTCACAATCCTTCTGTCCCTGCTGCGCCTGCTCTGAATCTTCAGAACATTGTGGCCGTAGAAGCATCTCCTGACGTCTGTCCGGGAAATCTTCATTTTCCCTTATGCAACTCAGAGTCGATACTCGTTTCTCCAGCCCTCGAACCTTCTCTTCCAATATGGCGACCAGTTTGCACTTTGTACAGACAAAGTCGCTTCTGTCCTGTGGCAGAAAGACAAACATAGCACAACCTGTGCAGGTTACAACAGCTGATCGCTCACCTTCCATATCACCGTCCTCTTAAGAGCTTCCTCAACTGTTGCAGAAACTACTCAGAGAAACCTGGAGATGAAAGCCTCAGTGCGCTCTCCCCACGCGAACTCCCGCTGTTAGCCTCTGCTGTTCGCCGCCGTCGAACTAGGTTTATTGCATTCTCGGACACAATTGCAGTTCCCTGTAGATTACTTAGTCTACCGGGCATACTACTAATAGATGCCTCTTGGCAATGGACCTGGCTCAGTCAGTGGCAGGACTTTTCACTGCCCCCTCGGCTGGACAAAGACACCACCCCAGGGATACATTCTTATACACAGGTACAAACCAGTTACACATCACTCCTGACGTGTTGAGGTGCAACCCCTCTACGTAGCAAGGTACAACCCCTGTACATAGTAAGGTGCCGCCTCTCACCTTGTACATGTTGGTTCGATCAAAACAACTCTATCCATCATTTTACCCTTTTGCCCCTGTCATTAGGATGGGTCGGCCTGTTCCATGTTATCTGTGGAATGTTCCAGTATAGTGTATGTTCTGATATCTGGTGTCCAGTACCTTTTAGGTATGTCTCTCTTTGCAGCATCAGCCCTTTCCTTGCCAGCTTCTGGGAGCAGGGCCTGCCTCTGGCTCACAGCTTAACTTTGCTTTTTGTTAGCAAAGTCTTGACCATTACTTTAGTTCAGGCCTTAGGCCTCATACCAGGCCTCTGATACCAAGGTTTATCTCTCAGGGCCTCCTCTTACTACATTCCCCCACTTTTTGTCTTTTTACGGGGAGGATGTTTACCTATCGTCCCAGAAAAGCATAATGCATGGACTAAAGATAATCCAGTGGGCTAAACACTGTTATGTGGTTATCTTATTTTACCATTCATACACCCATGCCCCATCTGTCTTTTTAGTTTGCACATTCCCACATACGACTGATAGGCAGATTTTATTATCCAATTATTTTTTAATCCCATATGGTGGGCCTGGGAATGTTAGGCCCGGGACCATGACTGAGGAATGTAGTATTATGATTGAGCCTTAGAGGCACTCCCAAATAATTAATATATATGAATTATATGGATATGGCATATATATTTGTAGTGTGTATGGGCATATATATATAGTATGTATGTGTACATATGACACCACCTTATATCCAAGTATAACCCATCTTTTTCCAGTCTGGTGGTGTACTCTGGTCCTTTTACTTTGGTAACACAGATAGAAACACATTCCTATTAGGGCAATTCCAGTTATCACCTGTCTCATTATTAGTAGTAGGCTGAGTGTTTTGAAATACTGGGATAGGGATTGTGATGGTGTTTTCCAGAGTGCTATGTATATGAGAAGAAAAACAGAAATTTGGAGTAGTGACACTACCACTGAGGCCTTTATATATAAATATATTGTAATTAGTTACTACACAGTACTGTCCATTCATGTTATAGGTTACCCTTACTGCTAGTTGTCACCCTCTGGTTAGCTTTCTTGCGCAGGAAATAGAAGTGGCTAGCTTCTCTGTTCCACTGGATGGGCGGCTCTGCGATACACCAGTAGTTGTCATAGATCCAGTTGGTTCTTATGGATGCTGTCTTCCAGATAACCCACTGAATGGACAGTAACCAATTTATTAAATATTGCTGTGTCAGGATTTAGTATTGGTACCCAGACACTGAACAAGATTGTTTTGAATAACGTGTGCCTTAGTTAGGATGCAGTGTCACTGACCCAAATTATGACTGGTACTAACAGGCAATTTGTTTACCCAATTTGTAGTTACTATGTAACTTTTTGTTTGTTGTACAGCAATAAGACAGTACAGCAATAAGACAACAGTACAACAATACAGTGGTACAGCAATAATACAGTTGTTTTTACATAGTAACCAAGTTGAAATTAAATGATGGCTTATTCTGGTCCAGCTAGTGTTTTTTAGCTGATTGTTCACTTAATTGTTTATATATGGTAGATAGAGGTGTATTTAGTTTCTTATTTATAAAGCACTTTATTTTTCTTTTCTTGATGCTTGGGTTTTTTTTCACTGTATACTGATATTATTTGGTATTTTTGTGGCGTGATGTCTTTTGGTGCTTTTAGTTTGTGGAATGCAACTTAAACAACTTTTGTTAGTTAACAGAGTAAAGTTTGTTTTTTGTTTTAGTAACCCAAACTTAATACACAGTTTAACTTAGTTTGTTTACAATGTAATAAGAACAAGGTAATAGGGACCGAGCCTTTTATAACACAAGCTATAATTTTGCAATTGTTGTATAGACATTCTTTTTCATTTGAAGTGCATTACTAATATTTTTATACGAAATGTAATGCTTAACGGCTAAAATAAATGCTTACAATCTTCCATGAGAAGGTGTATTGCTTTCCCTTGCTGAACAATTTGTTTCAGCAAAGGAGTTAACAGAATTTTTACCAAGCTTTTTAGTTAATTTGCTTGTGATACCAATTTCAGTCTTGTCAACTGTTTAGAAGCACAGCTTTAACAACCACTGCTTCCCATTAACATAACATAACAAAAGAAAAGCATAAAAAATTAAACCAACTATAAAATTAAACCAAAATAAATTTTAAATACTTACGTTTTGTTGGTGGATTTTCATAATTAGATCATAATATAGTTGGAGGGTGGCAGTCTGAAAGTGTTCAAATAGGAATTAAAGGATTTAAACCAAAGATTAGAGTCTCTTTTTATCCAATAAATGCATAGACAAGATCAGTGGGACAGGTATGGTATCTACTACCTGGCCTGAGTGATCCATAGTACTAAAAGCATATTCCATATAGACAACCCATACCATTCCTGATAGGGATTGGTAAATTCCACTTGGAATAAGTCACTCTTGACTTTCTAGATCCCCTGCAACTGACTATAGGAATTTCCACTGGAGTGAGTATGGAGATTTTTATGTATTTACTTAATTTTTTGTCATGCTGAAGAAAACTTTATATAAACTGCAGTGGATTTGGTTTTCTTTTGGCATTTCTATTGTTAAATACATATACCACAGAGCCTCCCAAATTTTCACTTTGCTCATCTCTAAATAACCACAGTAATTATCACAAAGAGCATCGTTTCTACCCTCTAACTGGTGCAGTCAGAACTTGTTACTAAAACTTTCACTTATGAAAAATACGCAGCGCATGCTATGATTTAAAAATACTGTAGACTACAAGTGTCAAAAATAATGTGGTAAATTTTGTACTACAGTGCAAAACCCTAAGGTTTTTAATATTGTTTGTTCGCTTATTGGGCAGTTTGCAAAAGTCTGTAACCCACAAAGCGTCTCCTAGTCGTACATACAAATCGATGAAATACTACTCTGTTGTTCATAGTGAGCTCATCCTGTCTCACTATTTTATCTGAAATTATATCAGGAATCTGAATTTATAACAGTTCAATCATTTCCGTTGCAAGAAAATGATGTAAAAACACAGGATTTTGCTTAACTGAAGAATCTATCAGACAAAACTCTCTATCAGTCCAGCTTAAAGTTCTAATTAAATGAGTATTGTCACAAATTGAAATTGAGGAAAATACAGATAAGAACATTTTTTAAATGTTCTCTTTAACTGCTTAAGTTTTGCATACATTTTTACTGACCCTTCCACTTTCAGATACAACATAGAAGTAGTGGATGGTTAAGCCAGTAAGATAGATGTTTCATTTTAAAAGTTAGTAACTAATGACAGAGTCTGTATCTTAGCTGGTGATGTTTAACCCTTACGATAAACTTGCATGCTAAATGTATCCTTAAAATAACATGTTCAACTGGAAACTAACTCATGTGTTTAGGAGAACTAGAAGTCTGCTCATAGTGTTTTGCAGGCTGTGTATTTCTCTGAGGCCTCTATTGACCTGTTGAGCAGTACTCATCCTGTAGCTCAGTGCATCTAATGCGCCTGCTAGGTCAATGAACGTTAACTTTGGAAAGGGTTTGATCCTTTGTCTTCTTGAATTAGAGAATAGGTACGATGCATGTGAAACTAAGTGAGGTACGGCCGAGCATTTATAGGTTAAAAGCAGGAGAGTCCTAATTCCCCTCCCTTTGTTTTGGCAAATGAAGGATGAATTTTTATACAATAAGACTGCTACCTAAATGGAAAAAGATCAGAATGGAGAATAATCATATACATAAAAGAAATGGTTAGAACCAATTGTTTCATTTAAAAAAAAGTAATTTCACACCTATGCCAGTTATACAGTCAGTTTTTATATTACATTATTGTGTGCAAATCATGCTGAAATTTCCTGCTTCTGTATTTAGTTATTGCATAGAGTTCTGTTGTACAGAGCTAGATGGAGCTATAAGATCTTTTGTGGATAGATACAAGGCGAGGGACTTTTCTTCAAGTTCATTTGTAGCACCTACCAAATTTCCCATTTTAAGAGGTTTCGTACCACCTTTCTCCTAAAAAGGGTGTCAGAAAGTGATTCCTGAGAGTTGCAGGTGCATAGTTCAAGTAGAAATATGATTCTGAATTTTATTATGGATTATTTGTCTGTGAGAAGCTTCTGAAAAGTAAAAACGTGCTAGCCCATAAATGTTCTCTAACTGAAGAGACATTGTCTAACTCACATTTTTTTAATCTGAAAAATGTGCTCCATTGATGAATGCAGACATTATTGAAACTGACAGGAGAGTGAATGTGATGGTAGCATATATAGGACCTGTCTGAAAAGTATGAGAGTCGAGGAGGCTGGAAGTGCAGACAACTTGGAGAAGCTGATAAACAGCTTTTTCTTTTCTAAAAGCATTTGGCTGGTATAGATAATTAACTACTCCATTCTTCATAAGTGTAGGGGCATGAGGAGTAGTAGCAGAATATCATTTGTCAGAACTGTTACAGTAAACAAGTGCTTTCAGGCTCATCCTCTTCCCTACATTGAGAGAGCCATAATTTTGCCTTGTGCCTCAGAAAGCACCTGAGGCATATGAGCATTTAGCATGATGCACTGACTTTGTCTTATTACTTAAATAGGATTCCTGTGTATTTGTTAAGATGGTAGTTTATTAAAGGTCACCTTCTTCCTCTGATAAATTAATTGTAACAAATTACTGTGTTGGATGCTATAACTGGATTAGTTATGTCTTTACACTGTTTATGTATTTGGATAGTCATGCTAGTGAGTTACTGCCATTTGTTAATTTTTCAAGCCCTATTGGAATAAATTATCTCTCTTACTCTGTGCTTTAGCTCTCTAAATGTTGGTACATTTCTTATCTTGAATCTTCCTTTTTATCTGTCAACTTGCCTTCAGCCTGGTGAATACCACTAGGCTATAGATCAGGGGTGGGCAAACAAAGGCCCTCAGGCCACATCTGGCCTGCCAGCTGTTTTAATCTGCCCTCGAGCTCCCGCAGGGGTCTGGAGCTTGCCTTGCTCCGGCGCTCCAGTTGGGGAGCAGGGTTGGGGGTCGCTCCATGTGGCTCCCGGAAGCAGCAGCATGTCCCCTCCCTCCGGCTCCTACGCCATGGGGCAGCCAGGGGGCTTAGCTGCCCCCGCCCCAAGCGCCACCCCCGCAGCTCCCATTGGTCGGGAACCATGGCCGATGGGCGTTGCAGGGGTGGTGCCTGCGGACAGGGCGGTGCGCAGCAGAGCTGCCTGGCCATGTAGGAGCCAGTGGGGGGACATGGGATAGCTCAGTGGTTTGAGCATTGGCCTGCTAAACCCAGGGTTATGAGTTTAATCCTTGAGGGGGCATTCAGGGATTTAGTTGGGGATTGGTCCTGCTTTGAGCAGGGTGTTGGACTTGATGACCTCCTGAGGTCCCTTCCAACCCTGATGATCTATGATGCTTCCAGGAGCTGCTTGAGGTAAGCACTGCCTGGAGCTTGCACCTTGACCTTCTCCTGCACCCCTGCCCCAGCCCTGTTTGAGCATTCATGGCCTGCCATATAATTTCTATACCCAGATGTGGCCCTTGGGCCAAAAAGTTTGTCCACCCCACTATAGATTCTGTGCAAGGTAACAGGGAAAAGGCCATAGAATTTTTACAGAAATATTATTGTGATGGTTTGGATGTTGTAATGAACGTATTTAATTCTGACTCTGCTATGCTGACAGTCATGGTGACAAAAGTCCTCTATGTACAGAACATACAGTGACTGTGCGAAGTTCCCTAGTTAAAAGATATGCTGTTGTGCCTCAACCCTGGAAGGGCAACTTCCAAGACTATGTGTGTAGTCCAGTCTCCAATCCTCTGCTGGATTGCCAACAAGCGTTTCAGTATTGGTGTTTGTTTTCTGATGTGCATGCATGTCCACTGGGTATTCGACTGAGGCTTCTCTTTATGTAGGAACATAATTGCCACTGTGGATCAGATCCTTTTTGTTTTTGTATTTTTAATTTGTTTATAGGGTTTTTGATGGCACTTACAATCTTAGCATGTGATTACCATATGTGTTTCAGTGAATTTGTTCCCATAAGTCTCCCGAGGAGCTAGGGAAGTATTATTCATATTTTACAGATGGGGTACTTGGGTACGTACAGACTTTGTGTGTAACATTAAGCAACAGACCTTGGAACAAAACATAAACTTTCCTGAATTCCATCCTTAACCATAAGAGCATTCTCCTTTTTCAGCAATGGATCAGTGGTCCAGCTAGTCTGATAGCCGGTCTCTGACTATGGCTACTATGAAAGGTATAAAATCCACGTAGTAACAAATATGAAATAGCTTGCCCATGGTTGAAATTTCTTTCTAATCCCCTGCAGTTAGTGATTGGCTTCTGCCTTGAAGTATATGGGTTTATATCTTTATCCATTTTCATCCTTTCTAATGTTACTGTGGATGTTCTCATTATCCATATAGACAGCTAATCCTTTTTTAAAATTCTATTAAGCGCTTGGTTTCGGTATTTTAGGCTAGTGAATTTCATAGGGTCATTATGTATTGTGTTTTTAAAAATGTTTTCTTTGATCATTTTTATTTTAACAGTTTAATTTCATTGAATGTCCTTTTTTTGCTTTCTGGTCCTAAATGACCCTTTCTGTGCTACCCATAATTTTTCATAACATAGACCATCAGTTGACCATTAGATGGTGACAGGTTCTGGTCACTCTGATCTTGGGCTGTATTTGAACTGATAACCTAGAAAAAGATTTCAAATCCCATTACCAATCTCCTGATCCATCTAATTCCCTTGTTTGCGTAACTCTTATCCAAATATTACTGTATTACATAATAACATTCTGAGCACTGAACTGTTCCTATACTGTCGCTGCCCTTTGTTTTAATTGCTGTAGAATACTGCAGTATTTTAAGTGGTGGTGTAGCCCTCTTGGTTCTTGGATATGAGACTAGGGTGACCAGATGTCCCGATTTTTGGGTCTCTTTCTTGTATAGACTCCTATTACCCCTCACCCCCCGTCCTGATTTTTCACATTTGCTGTCTGGTTACTGTATGAGACAGACAAGGTGGGTGAGGTAATACCTTCTATTGGACCAATATCTGTTGGTGAAAGAGACAAGCTTTCGAGCTACACAATGCTCTTCTTCAGATCTATGAAGCTTTTGAGCCACATAGATGTGAAGAAGAGAATTGTGTAGCTCGAAAGCTTGTTTCTTTCACCAACAGAAATTGGTCCAATAAAAGAGATTACCTCATCCATCTTGTTTCTCACAGTATTGTAAGGCAGTAATCCTTTAATGTATTCATAAACTTAAGTCTCTTCTTGGTTGTTAGCTCATAACTACTTGTTACTGGACCACCACCCAACTACAATTTAATGAATGTAATTTAATACACTAAATTTTGCAACAAACACATGTAAAACCCTTTTTAGATTTTTGATAGTGTGTTAATATATGATAACAAAGGCTGTTTAGCTGTAAAATATTGGAATGTGACACAGTGTGTTTGTTTTGGAATATCCTATTTATGTGATAACTGAATATGCAGACATAGCTAAAATTGTCTGAAGCTTCTCCATTTAAGTATTTGTCATATTTCTGTTGCTGGACAAAATTACTGTAATGCCTACCTTGAACTGATTCCATTTTCTCTTATTTATAGACTATACGTTTATCAGAATACGTTTACAATGGTTCTCACAGGAACAAAAGATTGAACAAACATTTTAGCAGGAATGTTGTACTGTACTGTTGTACAGGGGTACTGTGTCCTGTTCTGGCTGCCACATTTCAGGAAAGATATGGACAAATTGGAGAAGTCTAGAGAAGAATAACAATGATTAAAGGTCTAGAAAACATGACCTATGAGGATTTTTTTTTTTTTTTTAAATTGGGTTTGTTTGGTCTGGAGAAGAGAAGACTGAGAGGGAACATAATAACAGCCTTCAATTACATACAAGGTTGTTACAAGAAGAAGGGAGAAAAATTGTTCTCCTTAATCTCTGAGGATAGGACAAGATGCAATGGGCTTAAATTGCAGCAAGGGCGGTTTAGGTTGGACATTAGGAAAAACTTCCCAACTGTCAGAGTGGTTAAGCACTGGAATAAATTGCCTACGGAGGTTGTGGAATCTCCATCATTGGAGATTTTTAAGAGCAGGTTGGTCAAACACCTGTCAGGGATGGTCTAGATAATTCTTCATCCTGCCATGAATGCAGGGGACTGGACTAGATGACCTCTTGAGGTCCATTATAGTCCTATGATTCTATGATTTATCAGGGAAATTCTGGTTTTGTTACCCCGTTTTATTTATAACTGAAAGCATGTTAATATCTAGCTCCTGTATAGTTTAGCTCACAGTTTTAAATGTTTTTTGGTTTTGAAGTACTCAGAAAAATGGCTCTACTTTACAAAAGTAGATATTTTGCCAAAACTTTCAAACCTGGTTCCCTAGAATTGGGCACCTGAATCTATATTTAAGCACCTAAATAAGTAGCCTGACTTTTCAAAGATGAGCACCCACAAATCTCATCTTCAGGCATCTCTATCCCGTGTGATCAACCAGGTCTCTCACATAGGTGTCTACATGCACACTTAAGTAGCTACCTTTAGCCACTCAGGTTTGAAAATGTTGACAATAGGCCTTAAATAGGACAGATGATTGATAGTTTGCCTCGTGTTTTCTTTCTTCTTGGGTGGAGTCATGTAACACGATGTAATGGTGCTCTGTTTGTAGGATTGCGGGGGGGGGGGGGCGGAAACTTGACAAACTGAACTAATCACAATCTTTAGCTTTTTTTTAAAAAAAGTGAAAATTATAGCAATACCAATAATACACGCACAGTACATCTGCAGTACTTGTTTAGGTTTACAAGAATAACTTTTAAAAAAAGAAGATTCTGCATTCTAAACTAACCTGGAGGTTGTAATTGTTGGGTGCTGTAGTTGCCCTCTGTTATTTGTGCCTCATCTACATCAGCCTACAAGAGTGCTGCTATAAATGTTCTACTACTATAATTTTCATTGCTGCAGAACATTTCATTTTCAGTTAGTTGCCAGGAAAGGAGGTAAGCAAATGGTATATGGTAGCCTAATAAAATGATGGCCTTTCAATTTCAAAAACTGCAAAACTTAGCACATTTCTATATGACTTGATCATTAGGTTATTAAAAGAAATTAAGATGTAGTACAGATATTTTCAGTTTTAGAGTTTTTCATTAGAGTTGGCAGCAATGAAATTACTGTGTAGAAGTTGTGACAAGCTTATTGCTCAATAGGGGTAATGGGTGTCTGTCTGTGGGTCTTTTACATTTTTTTCTTAGAATCACAATCTTTTTATTGTTTTAAAGGCTTTTATATAAAGGGCAGGGGAAGAAAAAGGGCAAATTGATAAAATTGATGCAATTTGCCATTTCCCCCCCGGGCCTCTTTCTCTCTCCTCGTCCCCCCTCTCTTTAGTTCCTGTGCTGAGCAGGAACCAGGACCCACAAGACTCCATTCATGGAGGATAGGACCTTTAGTGGCAGTCAAGGACGCAACCCCATGCTCTGTGTCCCCCTAAACTTCCAACTGCCAGAAGCACCTGACACTGGCCACTGTCAGAGACAGGATACTGGGCTAGATGGACCATTGATCTGACCCACTATGGCCATTCTTAGGTTCTGAAATTCAAATTGCTGTTCCAACTCAGGCAGAAGGGAGATTTGAACCCCAGTCTCATGCTCTAATCTCTGGGTGTGGGTTTAGGTGTGCGCTCAGCATGCCTATGGATCAGACCCCAAAGACATTATAGGCAGGGAAATGCCTAGTTTGTGAGTCCTGCTGGAGTGTAGATGTGTTAAGTGCAGAGCTGCTGGGCTGCTACTTAAGCAGCTGTGTGCATGTCCTGCCCCTGCAATTTAGGCACCTCAGGGACTGTAAGTGTGGAAACGTAAGTGTGTAGGGACTTTAGGCACCTGCAGGGATAGTGGCGGCTGAGGAGAGCATTTTGTGAATGCTAGCGGCACCAAAATGTTGAACTTTGGCAACTAAGTCCCTCTTGTGAACCTTACTTTTTTCATCACCTCATATGTCTCTAGCATAGACGCGGACTCCGTGGGTGCTCCGGGGCTGGAGTACCCACGGGGGAAAAAATAATGGGTGCTAAGCACCCACTGACAGCCCCCCATCACTGCCTCCCACCCCCGCCAGCACCTTCCTCCTATCGGCGGGCCCTGTGGATCAGAACCTCCCCCTCTCTCCCTGCACCTCGCGCTCGCCTCAACCAGCTGTTTCGTGGTGTGCAGGCAGAAGGCTTGGGGGACAGGGAGGAGGAGTGAGGATGCGGTGCGCACGGGGGAGGGGGTGGAACTGGGGAGGAAGAGGCGGGGTACGGGTGGAACAGGGATGGGAAGAGGTGGGGCAGGGGTGGGGCCTTGGGGGAAAGGGTGGAGTGGGGGCGGGACCTGGGGCAGAGCCAGGGGTCGAGCACCCTCCCTCCCCAGCACTTTGAAAAGTCGGCGCCTGTGGCCTCGAGTAAGAAATATATCATGAGATTTGTGTTAAAATGTTGAGAGTTGTCAAAATGAACTGCATCTTGGGCTGTTTTGTGTGTGTGTGTGTGTGTGTGTGTGTGTGCGCGCACACTAGAAGAATTCCATCTTTGGTGGCAACAGCTTTCAGTATCCTGTGGCTTCTTTTGCTCTACCCTTCCATAGTCTTCTGAATCCAGTGAGTCTTTTAGGTATCTATGCTTTGACACCACATGATAATAGATTCGTGGTTATTCCCTAAATTGGCATGGGACTAAACTTTGTCCACCTCAATCCGTCATAACCTGCTTATCAAATTACAAATCAAAAAATAAAATAATAAATTCAGCTTCCTTAGGTGTGTTCTTACTTTTAATTTCTGTTAATCCCTGTGTGGTGTTAACGCATGGTTTTATACCAGGTCTCACAATATTTGGTGTTTTTCTTACAGTTCTGGGTACTGGAATCAGATGATTATGTGAAACTCTCAGCATACTTTTTTTTTTTTTTTTAAATGAGTTTCTATCGTTTATGGTTGTGTAATTAAGATTTAAAATGTAGCCTCCAAAGGCCAAAAAAAAATAAAATAAAATAAAATAAAAAGTACCCAGAATTTATTTTTGTTTAAATCTCATGACTTTTAAAATCAGATTAGGATTTTTGAATGCTTGACAATACCAGATCCCTTTTTAATGGCACTGAATTATTTGAACATTTAACTATTGTCTCTAGCTTTTAGATGTACTTAAATATATTTTAATTGTTACTGGGGAGGTATCTCTTCCAGCATCTTGCCAGAAAACGCCTTCTGCTTGAGTGGTGAAGTGGGTTGTCCTCCAGGAGAACTTGTCAGAGAATGCAGATGGATGGAAGGAAGGGCGGAGAAAGATGGGGGCGGGGGTGAAAGGTGGGAGGGAAGAGTATTCTGGGTCTGTGAACGGGAAGGAGAAAATCTGTGTGGGGAATGCGAATGCCAGTGCTGTGTTGGTGGCAAATTTATTTAAGGTTTAGGTAGTGTGACAAAGTTCCTCCTCTATCTTGGTGGGTCCTGCGCTTATTGGTGGATGTTCTTGCCTGAGAGATTCACCATGTGGGTTAGGGAACAGCCCAGAGACCTTCCCCTTTGGAAGAACCCACAGTCCAGGTCAATTGGGAGGTTTGGGGGGAACCCGGGCCCGCCCTCTACTCTGGGTTCCAGCCCAGGGCCCTGTGGACTGCAGCTGTCTATAGTCCTTCCTGTAACAACTGCATGACAGCTACAACTCCCTGGGCTACTTCCCCATGGCCTCCTCCAAACACCTTCCTTATTCTCACCACAGGACCTTCCTCCTGGTGTCTGATAACACTTGTGCTCCTCAGTCCTCCCAGCAGCACACCCTCTCCCTCTCCCTCTCCCTCTCAGCTCCTCTCACACTCACCACAAACTGAAGTGAGCTCCTTTTAAAACCCAGGTGCCCTGATTAGCCTGCCTTAATTGATTCTAGCAGCTTCTTCTTAATTGGCTCCAGGTGTCCTAATTAGCCTGCCTGCCTTAACTGGTTCTAGCAGGTTCCTGATTACTCTAGTGCAGCCCCTTCTCTGGTCACTCAGGGAACAGAAAACTACTCATCCAGTGTACTGTACCCCACTGGTCTGGGTCTGTCACAGTAGACTTCACATGTTTAAACCTTTGTATGACTAGGAAGTTCCGAGCAATCTGAGGTTTGACCATTACAATTTTTAAAAGACTAAAGAATAGAAATTTGTATCTGGTGATTCTGCCAGTAGAGTGCTATGCATGTTGTGATTTTGGAACTCACACTGCTGATCATCTTGCTGGAACTCTTGTTGCTAGTACCAGATTAATTTTGGATGGGAGTTTGCCAACAATATCCAGGGGCCAGGTGCTATAGAGTCTTAACTGGACATGTACTGATGTCTTTCAGGAATGTTAGTTTGGAGAAGAGAGACATCGTGCCTATGTGTTTGAAATAATTGGTGAGATTGTGGAATGTTTTCTTAGGCTTAAAAGGAAAAAATATTGTGATCGTATGGCTGTTGGATGAGTTCCATTTCTTATGTGCAATAGAAATTCCCAGCTGGAGATAAATTGTATTCCCTGGGAAGAGAGAGGGTGTGGACCATTACCTTTCTTTACCAAACCACTAGCTGCTAACTGGCTTTTTCTGCTCTGAATCACTCATTTCTAGACAAGAGTTTGCCTGGTTTTAATATCATTTCTTGCTATTTTAATACAGGGTATGGGAGACTGAAAGCAAGTAAATGAAGGCTGGTGGTGACATCCTGAGGGAAAGAGTCTAGAAGAGGAGCTAAAGATTTAATGTAACTGTAGGCCTTCAAAGTCATCAGCTCCTCTATATCTCCATCTCCTTTGGCTAGTTGCCTGAATGTTCCACACAGCATTTTGAAAATACTGGGGAGTGTGTAAAAAGCCTCGTTATCTCACAGAAACTTACAGCTGATGTGTAGCTGCACACAAATTACTTTCCCATGGACAGGATAACTAGTTCTTCTTTTTTTTTTTTAATTTGCATAACCCTATAGGGAACAGGGGCTAACTAATGTAATAATTACTTAGGAGCAGAGCCAGCATCCTGCAATTATTTTAGAGAAAATATGCTGCAGTGTTTCTGTTTATTGATGTACTTCCCCTGACTTCTTGAATCAATGTTTTATAATCTTTCATAAGGAAAATACCTAGTGATAGAGACTTGGGAGTGAAGTGAGCAGTTCCCTTATGTAGCAAGAATGGGAAATGATTCTTTGAGCCAAATCTGAGATGTCTTCGCACAAAATAAATTTTACTCCATTATATCATTTAGGACACTTGATACATACATTTGTGTGCTGAGCTGAGACCAAACAGGTTCTATCAGGTCTGTGAATGAGGGCAGAATAGAATTGGATGGACATTTTGGTTAGAATTTTGATGGGTTACACCCCCACTCTGGCGTGCCCCCTGATGTACTGGGGTACGATTGAGCCGACCTATTCCACTAGCCTCGGCTCCCTTACAGTGTCAGGCTGAGCCAGGCCCTTCAAGTCTCCTCCAGCCTGCACACAGGTAAGGTAGGGACACACCCAGCTGCAGAAAGACAGACACTGAAATCAGCTCTGCCTGGGAAGACTCAGCTAGGGAATTGCCCAGGACTCAAGTGCACACCCCCGGATTCTGGGGAGTTCCAAGTTGGCGTAGAGCCAGCACTTCCAGCTTCTCTTGCAGCCGCAATGCTGGGGGTGGCGTATGACTGGAATACTACTGGTCCAACTATTTTTAGGTGGTATACTGGCCCTTCAGGTCCATAGCTAGAGGGCACGGCTAGTGTCAGTGTAGAAATGACCTCAGGAGCCACAGCCAGCTCCTTCACATGCAAAAACCTTCCGGTGCCTGTACTCAGCAGGGAATCTAGATCGATCGATCTAATCTATCTATCTTTATATGAGACGTACTGAGAGGTATATACAACTACAGATAACCCATGGTGATGTTGCTTGTTAGGTCATGGTATGTGTGTCTAGACCTAGTAAGTGTTCGTTATTTGTTTAGTACTTAGAAGTTTTTTGACTTGTTAGACAAAGAGGAGTCTATAATGAGAGTATGCTGACAACTTCAGTACTGTGTAGTAGTAGTAATTAATATTTAGTGTGGTATATGGTAATTTTCAGCTTCAGTGCACTTCACAAACATTAATTAATAGTCACAACACCCCTGTGCAGTAGGTAAATGCCTCTTTTTCTGCCATTTTATACAGCTGGCTGGCAGCCCTAAGATTTACAGATTTGCTGGGTTTGACTTATTGAGCTGCCTTTTTTTTTTTAAGAAAAATTCTTCTGTTAAATTAGGATAATTTGTTATTGATGCTGGGTAAAATCAGTGATGATTGTATTATCATAGCATCAGATTCTGTAGTGTTGTCTTTCTGTGTTAGAGCCCACAGATTACCAAAAGAAGGCAAAATACAGCTTTAAAGACCATGATTGTTTTGTTTGCATTTAGATGTCTTGTGGATGCTGAGTAACCCCCTTCTGAGCTTTTCTTTGTTTATTTGAAAAATATTGAGTGAACACTGCTGAAACTGATATCTTTATTATGATTTTCAGTGGCATTTATACCCTGGCGTGTTGGTATCCCAAAAGTATTCCTCATCTCTTTTAAGAACATAAAAACGGCTATACCAGGTCAGACTAATGGTCCATCTAGCCCAGTATTCTGCCTTCCGACAGTGGCCAATGCCAGGTACCCCAGAGGGAATGAACAGAATAGGCAATCAAGTGATGCATCCCCTGTCGTCCACTGCCAGCTTCTGGCAAACGGAGGGTAGGATGGTGCTGCATCCCTGTCCATCCTGGCTAATAGCCATTGATGGACCTACCCTCCAGGAGGTTATCTACTTCTTTTTTTAACCTTGCTATAGTTTTGGCCTTCACAAAATCCCCTGGCAAGGAGTTCCACATGTTGACTGTGCATTGTGTGAGTATGCAAGTACGTCTTTTGTTTCGTTTAAACCTGTTGCCTATTAATTTCATTGGGTGACCCCTACTTCTTCTGTTCTGTGAAGGAATCAATAACATTTCCTTATTCATTTTCTCTGCATCAGTCAAGATTTTATAGACTTCTATCATATTCCCCCCCCTTAGTCGTCTCTTTTCCAAAAGTCCTGGACTTTTTAATCTCATATGGAAGCTGTTCCATACTGCTCATCATTTTTGTTGCCCTTCTTTGTACCTTTTCCAGTTCAGGGGGTGGGGAGTGGTTGGATGGGACGTGGGAGTCCCAAGGGTCTGTCTGGGGGTGTGGATAAGGGTTGGGGCAGTCAAGGGACAGGTAGGGGGTAGGGTCCTAGGGGGCCAGTTAGGATGGGGGGAGGGTCTCAGGAGGGGGCAGTCAGGGGACAAGAGGCAGGGAGGCTTAGGGAGGGGGTGGAGTCCTTGGGGGCAGTTAGGGGCAGGGGTCTCAGGAGGGGTCAGTCAGGGGACAAGGAGCAGAGGGAGGGTTGGAAGTGGGAGGGGCAGGGGCGGGGCTAGGGCAGGACGGGGGCAGGGCTAGGGCGGGGCTCCTCCTGTTCTCTTTTTTGCTTGCTGAAATATGGTAACCCTAATGAAGTCCTTTGTACATATGTGTCTGGCTATTGTCTGCGGTCTTCTGTTTGCTCACTTCTGTATAAATCTCAAGCATAACAGCTCTGACTGAAGACTTCCTGCTACTGTATTGCTTCACTCTAGAATCCAATTCTAATTAGAGCTGCTGACACCTCATGAAAGCATTTGAAAAACATTTTGCTTACAGGAACAATTCTACTGACATTTTCTTTCCTATCTTTTTATTACAAGTAGCATTTGCATGAAAACAGGGTCTCTGTTTATTGAGAATTCACAATCCTCAGTTTGACAACATAATCAGATCAGTGTTCAACTTTCATAATGGAAGTAGATGAAACTCCCCTGATTTTTCTCACTAACCTGAAACTCAGGCCCAATTTAATGAGTTAGAAGCAAGATTGGCTCAAGTCATAGTTCTGAGTGGAAACCAGGCAAGATTAAGAATGAAGCTTGAGGGGTTCACAGGAGAACCCCCTGCTATAATTCCATCTCTGATCAGTGTGATCCATCTCCACAGCAACTAATTGTGATGTCTTTGTAGGCTAGGATTTTAGGTGAGGAATAAGCAGCAGAAGCAGATGAACTCCTGAGCAGCAAATATCCTGTTATCCAGATATGACTCGTATAGTTTGTTTTTTTTTTTTTTTTTAAAAAAAAGGCTGGCTGTGAGGAGTCAGGGAAGGATTTACACGAAATCTGATCCATGTAAACAAAATTGTCTCTAAATAGAATTTTCATGTAAAAAGTGGCTCTTTAGCAGTGAACAAAACAGCTGCCCTGACCGTGCCTAAATCTGTTGCCTCTGCCTCCTCTTAACACAGAAATCCCTAGTTGTTTATGCAG
The DNA here is from genome assembly GCF_027887155.1 of Malaclemys terrapin pileata. Taxonomy (NCBI): domain Eukaryota; kingdom Metazoa; phylum Chordata; order Testudines; family Emydidae; genus Malaclemys; species Malaclemys terrapin. The sequence continues at coordinate 19,654,296 of NC_071515.1, read as the reverse complement.
AACACAGATACGTAGATGTGCAGGGTTCTGTATTTTATGGTGAATGTTTTTTAGGAATTGTCTAATCCACCCATGACACAGATATTTGATAGTGTGCAAATGTTTCTTCATTTGCTCTTTACTAAAATAATGTGTTTATTAATTCACTCATGCATATTTTCCTCTCCTTCCCCTTTTCTAAACTGTATCTGGTGTTAATACTTTCTGAGGTTTGGAGTGTTCAGTGCAGATTTTTGCACTGCTCCGGTTCAAATGAATACCAGCTGGGTTCTACTGCTTCAACAGTTTGGAGTATTTTTTTATTTTTATGTTGTTTGTTTGGAGTACCATCTGTTTTTTCTTGCAGGTAACTTTTTAAAAGAAACATAGATTAGTTACTGAGTTTCGCAATCTTTTTCCATGATTATTTTTAAGGTGTACAGTAGCAGAAAATAGAAAAGTTTTTTTTTTTTTTTTTTTTTTATGGTGCTCTGTTTAGAGAGCTTTCTGGAAAGTAGATTTTGGATGGGGGATAAGTTAAGTATTCTGAAGGAGACAGTAATAGTATTGGAATGGCAGTAATATATTATTTTAGAAGTGTATGTTCTTCCATTGTTTCAGATTGCAAAACAATTTCAATACTTATAACTTCCTATGTCTATTTTTGAAATTGTAGAGTGGTATCATATTTTTTGCTGTGTTCTAGAATATTCTACCCAGTGTGCTTCCATTTTTTTCTATGTTTTTTCATTTCAAGAAACAGCTATCAGAATGTAAACACATCTGCTGCCTTGTTACATAGCTTTGCAGTAGATTGTCTGCAGTCAAGCTATGGTCTTGATCCTATAGACTCTTACTCATGTGAGTAATGGTTTTCAGAATTGGACCCTACGACAGTAGCAAAAATGTAAACTCTAACCCTTTATCATCTTTTATCTTAATGAAGTGTAAATTTCTTCTAAATGTAATTGACACTACATAAATGCTAATTTTAATAAATATTAACATTTTCTAGCTTTTTGCCTTTCTTTTAAAAAAATAAACAGGGAGAACGATGTGCAAAGAGCAGCTCTTTTGGCCATTAAAAGGTTTCATGTAGTATTTTGTGAAGTACTTTGCGATGTTGAGATGAAATGTGCCGTATAAAAGTAAAGTGTTACTATAAATTCATCCTATAATTAACATAAAATCTTTTTTCACAAATGTACCACTTGATTTTTCATGAAAGGAAGAAAAATCTAAATTAATTGTCTAAAAGTAGTTTTAAAACAATTTTATCTGTTAATTTTTATATTTTCCAGTGTTGTAATAGTCCATTTTGGAACTATTGAAAATAAATTGCCCTAACAGTTTTGTTATCTTGTATTAAGACAAGATACATTTTTTGCTTATTTTCTATTATTTTTTTAAATAATGGCACTATAAATGCATGGGAATGATTTTAAAAGCTTTATTTTATATACATACACTAAAATGTTTTGTTATTTTCATTATATACCAGCAGAAATGAGATTGAGAGTCCTGAAATGGTTTAGTTGCTGCTACAGACCAGAGGAAAGTCGAAGATAGTGACTACTTAATGTTAAATTTCTTAACAATGGAGTGGTACAATAGATAATTATTAGTGGGGGGGGGGAACCCTAGTCTATAAAAATTTGAATATTCAGTGTTCACATAAAACTTTGCAATTATAAATGTTGTTTATCCTTTTGATGCATAGTTTAAAAAATAATGGGTCAGTGTCTGAAGTATTATCCAGGGTCATGACATTCCCCTGTAATTATGTTGGGATATTCTGAAGTACTATATATTCTGACTGCCTCTTGCAAGTGAAGCAGAATGAATAACCGTATTTCCTTTTCATGTCTGTCTTATCACACCAAATTGGATTATATTCCTACTTGGTGGCTGCTGACAAAATTGCTGCAGGACCACTTGTAATATCCATGACTCGCTGGCAGCTCTGTTAATTCCTATGACACAGCTGCACAGTGGCTTTTCTTTTCTTTCTTTTTTTTTTTTTTTTTTTTTTTTTGTTTATTTTTTGGAAGCAGTATGCTATTAAATACCTATATATCCAATTCATCTTCCTGCAGCTCCATTTGTTTGATTAGTATTACGATGGCATGACAAGGCAATATATCAGTAGTAATCGATCTGATTAGTATGGAGACGATATAAACACAGATTGTATTGATGTTTAATAGCACAGGCACCCAGGTGCTGTAAATATTATAGATGTTTTATATGCTGCACGAAAGGTCTCTATAATGAAGAAGCAACCACAGCAGATTTTTGAGCCAGACTTTTTTCTGCCAAATTCCACAGTAGGTCTTGGATAGAATATGACTCAGCTATGTTGGATATGGTGGTCAGATGAGCTTGCACTAAATGTTTTTAATTGGTTCTCAAAATATGCACACATTTTCACAAAGCAGATATTAATCTTTACTACTTAAATTTATTTACATTATTAACAGTTTATCGCAGCACCGTATTCAATATTGCACTGCAGATTTACATGAAAACAAATGCCCTTTTTCATTATTTGTTATCTTCATGTTATATTTCCATTTCCTATTTTCACTTCTAAATCTTGATCTGTAGAACAAGATTTTTCATATGGGGGAAACATTCTCTCTCCCCTCTCTTCTTCTGTTCCTCTTCCTGCCCCCACCCCAGGAAAAAAAAAGACTGGTAAGAAAATAAGATAAGATGTAGATAAATAGGGTGAAGTCCATTAATAGTACAAAATATATATGGTAGCCTATTTTATTCAGTGAATAAATAGAAATTAACAAGAGGTGTGGAAATAGAACTATATGGTAAAATTATGGAATGAAGCAGATATAATTATTTACTTTGAAGAGGAGGAGGATTAATTCAATATTCTATTTAGTTCCGAGTACTTCATTGGAATAATTATTTTAAAAGAGAAAATGGAGATACAATTTAAGTAATGTAGAGTAGTCCGAATGCATTACAGAAACAGCATCCTTAACTATTGTGTACTGGCATCCGCTAATAGCACATTATAATTCTTATGGTTCAAAGTGAGGGGGGAAAAATCAGTGGTACTTTTTCAAGCTCCTCTCTCTCACCAGTCTCTACCCATCTGAGACACAGTCTAAGATGCCTCGCTCAGTGCAGATGAAAAGATTATGTTAATATGTGTCCTGCTGAGCTCCTCAAAGTTTGCACCCTTTAGGAGGGCTCATATGCCCAGTTGGGCCACTCAGGCTTCATTCTGGCTTGGTGGGGAATCACTCAGATGCTATCCCTGGACTTGCCTCAGTGGAGGTGCCCTGCTGGTCTCTGTTGGGATGCTTGATCTTGGCTCTGCTTTGGTGGGCTCAGATGCCCTTCTGTGCTGTGTCAATCCCTTCTGGCTTGTCTCCTTCATGAGTCAGAGGGGGGAAAGTGTGTGTGGGTTAGGTTTCTTTGTAACCATTAGGGCTAGAGAGACTTGCATTCTCGTTTAAATGAAAGATGAAATTCTGAAGCTCAGAGTGGCAGCCTTTTAAAAAAAAAAAAATTCCACAGAGCTGCCACAAGCTGGCTCAATTTGAGCCCTGATTATGCTGCAACTGACAGACTCCAAAAAGCCATCTTCCTGTAGTAGTTCAGCCCTCCCTCCTTCCTCCCCTCCCCCCACTACCTGACTGAAAGACATAATATATCCATGCTGCCATTTGTATTCTCTGCACTTGAAATATTTTCTCATTTCTTCCTATCAAGCTGGATCCTTGAGAGGAATTGGAAGGGGTGATTTTCCCCTTAGTTCTGACAGTGCCTTGGCATGGTTCCTGAAAACCCCAAACAAGAAAATCCAGATGAAAATATTACTCTTAAAATGTTAGTGCAGTTCAGATCTTCCGGCTAGGAGGGGAGAAAGGAGCAGGCCCCAAGCTGCAGACTCCAGAAACAGGATTGGTTTGTAAAATGGAAAGTTGTGTGGGAGATGGAAGTGGAAATGAAAACAACACTTCAGGTCTGACTTTTATTAAGGTCTACATCTATGTAAAATTGTTCAAAGTTCAATATTTTTTCCTACTAATACAATGTTCCTTTTACATTCAGGGGACATAGCCAGTGCTGCCTAGTAGTTACTTTAACACCTGTAAAATCTCTTATTTTTAATAAACAAAGAATGTGCAAACAGTGGAAGAAAAAACACTTACATTTCAAAGGTATTGCTTTCAGATCCTATATTACCTTGTGTAGCTTGACCATTTTAAATGGAAAGCCTTTTTCTTACCTGTTTATTTTTATAGCTATTTCTTATTTATGTAACTTAACCATTCTCTTTCTAACTTCGCTTTTAAAAAAAAAAAGTGAAATGTTTTGGATCAGATGATACCTAATTTGAACCAGCCGTCTGGTTAAAAATTCAGTTGGGGGGAAAAGAAGGTTGATTTACCCAACTGCCTTAATATCATTGAATATATGTCCTAATCTGTATTCAGCTACAAAATTGTTTGGAAACAGCTGCAGATCACTGTATGTTTTCTATTTGTATAATTACAAACAAAAATAGTGACTGAGGTTTGTAGACATTGATAGGAACAGACAATTCTTTGGGTAGAGCTTTGGTGAATTCCTTAGCTAAAGGAATTTAAGGATAGATGGAATACAAATACTAGTGTGGGAAAGAAGTGCGTAAATCCATGTTTATTAATGAAAAGTTTTGGTTTATAAAATGTAGGAGAGACTTGTTTGGGAAAACGATTCTTTTAAATAGCTGTTTTCCAGTGGCTTTTTTCCTAGATGAAAGGAATAATATAATCCAAGATATTTTGGGGTCTGAATGGTCACATTTTTTAAAATTTATTGGATACAGTTCCTAATACTGGATTCAGCTTCCAATATTGTACCTTTGCCATTTAAGGAAGATAAACATATCACTGTATGTGAGGGGAAAAGAGTACTCTTCAGGTTCTTATAGCCATCCTTGGCATGACATTTTTTGGGTCCCTTCTTCAACTTCTAGAAAACTGTGCACAGTAAAGCTTTAAAATATTCATTTTGGTGGAGGGGTAGCAATGCTATAGTTAAGGACATGGCAGTGTTCATTTGGCAGTGTTCATTTTAATGGCACAGTTTAAGCCTTCATTTTTAAGTGTTTTTGTAAAGGTGTTTTATTTTGTGATAAATAAAACAAATTAGAATGTACATTATATTTGAATTTTCTGTTTTGCTTTCGTGTGGTTCAGGTTCATACACAAAGAACAACAAGACTTCAAAAATTGTCACTTTACAAATTTTTTAGTGGGGTGCCTCACCATTTTTGTATCCTTCCTGCAAAACATCTGTGGGACTCACTTTTACATTATACTCTCTGTTTATGTAGAATATTGAGAGAGAGAGAACACAAGTGCTAGCTAGAACAAGAACAATTAGAAGTAATGTTTTTTATTTATTTTTTCAATTTTAAAAATTACTGTTGTTAAATATCTTGATATCCCCTTATTAGAGTGGTGATAATATTTTCAGCAGGTACTACAACAAAGTGTTTTCAGCATAGATTTTAAGTCAACATTAGATGATACAATGGCAGTCATTTACTTAAAATTTACATATTGGAGATGATTTCTCTCCACCACCTGATTTCAAGGATTTCAGTTATTAGCATCCCTTAATGGGGGTAGGGATGCATCAAGGAACCCCTCTGCTCCCCTATTCTGAAAAATAAGGAATGTTGGAAACTCACTGTGACTCAGGTGCTTACTTGGCTGTTGGTCTTATGCACAGGAGTCCCTCATCCATGTGCATCTGTAGCCTACTGACCCTCAAACCCTGATTTTTTGACTCCTTTCTCCATGATCCTTGCTGCGCTGACAGATTGACCAGCCTTATTTAGGCTGAAGCTGAAATGTTGTCTTCAGTGTGTGCGTGCGTGTGTTTGTGCGCGCTTGCATGTGTTTTAAGTCTCAAGGATAAATGCTGCTTAATCCACAAACAATTGTGCGGGAAAATGTTTGAATACACACGTTTTGGTCCCTTCTCACACACCTAGGATGCTAGTCATGTACTGGCAGATTTGAAAGCTTGAGAGATACATTTCACACTGGTACAGATGGTGGACCCAGAAGGAGAGGAAGTAGAATATGCAGAGCTGCTGCTGGAGTGCCTGTCTGTACACTCTGGGGCTGCAGTCACTCTTGTCCAATTTCCAGATATGCATGAGAGTCAGCAGCATGTTCTGGGAAGTGAGTGAGGATGCAGATTCCTTTGCAGAGGTTCTCTTTCCTGCTAAGTATGGTGGGTTGCTCCTGGTGTACATACTTTCAATAACTTTTAAGTAGTTATTTTAAACAAGGATAAAATGTTATAGATACAAAGACCTTCCTGATGCACATTGCAGCCTTTCATGTCCTTCAGAAGGATCAACATATTCAGGAGCAACTTCAGAAGTACAGTTTATCCCTCTGATTCCCAGGCAGGTGCAACTTCCTTACCACTTTCACCTCCCGGTGTCTGGAGGGAGAGCCACTGAAGCACACCAGCCTCGTGTGTGTATTATATTAATCTGTCCATTCATCTACGTGCCAAGGAAATTAACACAAACCACTAAGATTGCATCTGGGCACACCCCACGCATCCAAAATCTTATAAGATATTGAAGGGAAAGTCTCTGACATTCATTGCCACCATCATGTTGTCCATGAAGCTATCACTAGTGAATTCCATAAGCCATTCATTTTCATCTCAAATGGATACCAAAAAGCAATGTGTACCCCCCAAAAGCTTAACAGAGACTTCATCAATATTAAGGCAGAATAACTTTTCAATGTATGGATTGTGTGACAGTCAGATGTGTCGATCTGGTGGTACAGTAGCAGATGAGGTGGCTGTTCATGTTTTGTGAGAGAGCATAAGTATGTCCTGACTCAACCTTAACTGTCTCTCTAAACAAGGGTGGTGTGGTTGAGCGAGAGAGAGAATGAATGAATTCTCAGCAGGCATCCTTCCTGAGAAATTGTTTAGAATTAATGACAGGTTTCAGAGTAGCAGCCGTGTTAGTCTGTATCCGCAAAAAGAACAGGAGTACTTGTGGCACCTTAGAGACTAACATTTATTTGAGCATAAGCTTTCGTGGGCTACAGCCCACTTCATCGGATGCATGTAGTGGAAAATACAGTAGGAAGATATAGATAGATAGATATACACACAGAGAACATGAAACAATGGGTGTTACCATACACACTTTAAGGAGAGTGATCAGTTAAGGTGAACTTTTATCAGCAGGAGAGAAAAAGAACTGTTTGTAGTGGTAATGAAAATGGCCCATTTCCAGCAATTGACAAGGAGATATGAGGAACTGGGGGGGGGGGGGGGGAGAGAATAAATGGACACAAATCAGACGTCAAGAATTATAACATTCAAAAACCAATTGGAGAACACTTCAATCTCCCTGGCCACTCGATTACAGACCTAAAAGTCGCAATATTACAACAAAAAAAACTTCAAAAACAGACTCCAGCGAGAGACCGCTGAATTGGAATTAATTTGCAAATTGGACACCACTAAATTAGGCTTAAATAAAGACTGGGAGTGGATGGGCCATTACACAAAGTAAAACTATTTCCCTATGCTTATTTCCCCACCCCCCAGTCTTTTGGTTAAGGCACTGGACTGGGAATGAGGAGACCTGGGTTCGATTCCTGACTGCCACAGGCTTCCTGAGAACCTTGAGCAGTCTCTTAATCTCTGTGCTTCAGTTTCCTATCTGTAAAATGGGGATGGAAATTCGTCCTTTCTACTGTTCTTTCCTATTTGGATTATGAACTCGTCTGTCACCGTACAGTATATATCACAATGGGGCCCCTGATTTTAGCTGGAACCAGGATTTAATCCCAGATATCTGATGCAGTTCTGAACATGAATTGGCCAGATCTGAATTGGCTGCACAATCATAGTCAGCATCATGTCATATCACTCAGTGTTTCATACCCATCTTCAAATGTCTCTGGTCACCCATCTTGAGTAACATTGCCTTCCCAAAATGGGTGAATACTTTGTAGTTTTAGAAGTATAGGGGGAAAAATACTAGGAACTTTTATCATATGCTAAATTATGATACTGTCAATGAGTAAATTTATCAAAAATGATTTTTGTATAGAAATAGATATTTATAGAAAACAAGTACTTTAGTGGATCATGTCACAATTCAGTATTTATGATGTTACATTTTACTCAAAGTATAGAAAATTAAAAATTGACATTGGAACTTCTTGTTTAAAATGTAGCTGTAGAAAAATGATCGGGAATGTCATTGTTGTTAATATTATGCAATTGAAAAGTACCTATTTTCAGTTTTTTTCATAAATCAGTCCCATTATGGTAGCATTTTCCCAAAGAATTCATTTCAAAATGCAGTTGCAGTAAAGAAAGCAAATATACAGTGGGGATATATTGTTGGAAGGCTGAAGTGTGAATAAAAGGTAATTCTATGAATCAAAAATAACTGCCTGCCATTCAGCTCATGACTTCAGGTCAGTAACTCCCAAAGCTACTTCATTCTCAGCATGCTGCTGCTTTCCATTTAACAACATTCTCCATGTTTATTCTTTCTTTTAAAACTTTTTCTAAATTTAGCTGCAACTTTTCAGAGTGAAAATACCCATTGACTACACGGTTTTCACAAATCCTTTCAGTTGCCTAATCTGCGAACATGAAAAATCCCTCTTCTGCCCTGAGATATATGTACACAATCCTCATTGTCTTTATTGAGTTCCATAAGTTCATATGAGAGCAAAAGTCTCAATATCTTTATCTAATTCTCATGCATAATAATTGAATGTGGAGATCCGTCATTCATTCTCTTTATTAGTAATCATTTTCTAAGTTGGAAAGGTTCCATATATGCTTAAACCTTTTGTTTCCTTACCTCAGTAACGTTTGATATCTGCTTATTTCAAGATTCCGTCCCCCATGTGGAATTCAGTCAACCATTTTGTTGCAAATCTATATCCAGAATTTTTCTTATTTACGCTGGCAGTAGTGTCCTCAAATAATTCCAACATTAGTGAGGCATGATCTTCTCATAAAATTGTCAGTGATTTTAAATTAAGTGTAAACGTGCCCATGACTGCTATAATGAACAGGGCCGGCTCCAGGCACCAGCTTGCCAAGCAGGTGCTTGGGGCGGCCACTCCGGAGAGGGGCGGCACGTCCAGGTATTCAGCGGCAATTCGGTGGACGGTCCCTCACTCCCGCTCGGAGCGAAGGACCTCCCGCCGAATTGCTGCCGCTTGGGGTGGCAAAAACCCTGGAGCCGGCTCTGATAATGAAATAGTTCTTAAGATAGTCTACTACAACTGAAGTCCATAGAACAGGCCCATTATAAGCTGGATCCTGCAATGGGGCTGGTTTTCTGTCCCCAGAACAGTAAAGTAGTTAAGCAAGTGCTTAACTTTAAGAATATGTGTAGACCTATTGACTTCAGTGGGATTGTTCATGTGTTTAAAATTAAGCATGCATGTAAGTGCTATGCTGGAATAGGGGCAGAGTGCTCAGCACCATGGAGGATGGAGCCCCCTATTGCTTGGTTTATTAAATCACCCAGTGTCTGATGTAGCCAATCTCAAAAGTGGAAACCTGTAATTACCAGCTTTCTGAATGTCTCCCTCTTGTCTCTTATTGAAGCATATACCTATGGTAAAGCCTTCCTGATTAAAAATTTAAAATGCTGTCTGTATGCTATGCACACTTGGGAGAATGGCTACAACACATTGTATGGTACTGAAGCAACACTGGGACTCCACTTTACCCTAGTTAGGCTATTAAGCAGAAGTTACTAAAAGACACATTCAATTCCAAAGTAGTTGGATTGTTTTAAATTTTTATGGGTTGCCTTAAATAGAGTTGGTTATGATTCAAGCTTGTTTGGTGTGTGATGGAATGTTGTTTAATGAATTCTCTGCTAACAGCTCTAGTGTTTGGCCATATGCTGATTCATGAAGAGCTGTACAAACATAAGATCTTAACCAGGGAAAGTGTGAGGGTGGATTGTTTTCCACAATTTCCTTCTCGGACTTGTTGTAATTTACATTTTGGAATATAAGGCTGTGATGGATTTTATTAATTTTATTTATTGTAATTTTACTTTGTAATCAGAAGTTATTAATGTTCTATTGTGATCTTCCAAGATGCCTCCTGTGAAGTGCAGATCACCGTTAACTCCCATTACTGTTACTGGGAATTAAGATCAATCAACACTTCATTGGATCACACCCAGAAATTGGGCTGCAGTTATTGCTCTTTTTGAAAAATCTAGGACAGATGTGTATCTAGTATAATCGTACACAAGATATCGTTACTCAAATAAAAGTTGTTATATTTTTAAATTGTTGATTTTTAAAAATGCTTCAGTGTAAGGAGACATAAAATGAAAATATATATTTTATCATCAGTTTAACATTTGAAACACTATAGTCTTTGGGAGCTTGCTTTTTTACGTAGGAAGCTCAAGTGGCACCCTCAGCTCAAACCGACAAGAACTTGAACAGTTTTGCTATTGGTGGCCACATTCCTTCCGCTCCAGCTTCCGTGGCAACTGACCTCAGATTGGCAGAACCAGAATGACTAACTTAAAATAAACACCTGAAAGGGTAAATGTTTTGAGGACCCTTGTCTCATTTTTGCAGATCCCACATTTGTTTCTGTGAAAACAGCATCCAGAATTGTTAAAACTCTTCCACATTTCCTCTAGGGTTCCCCAATGAACTCAGAGTACTATATGTCAGACATCCATTGTCTACAATCGTTAAGATACAGTAGATTGCTAAAGAATGCAGATTTGAACTTTACAAAAAGAAAGAACTGACTTGAGGGATGGTTAATTAGCTGACTAAGAAGTGATACTGGGTGAGGAGCTGGGGCTAGAGCTGGAACTGGCCAGGCGGCGGAGAGGGAATGAGGACAGAGCTGGGTTGAGGATGGAGCAGGGGACGGAGTGGAGCTGTGTCTGGTGCTGGAGCTGGGTTTGGGGTGGAGTGGAGCTGTGGTTGGGGCCGTCACTGGGCTGGAGGCAGAGCAGGGCTGGGCGGTGCTCCCTTCTCCTCCCCCCCCCTTATGAGGGCTGGCCCAGTTCCTGCCGCGCCTCTCCAAATGTCCTCTGTGCCCCTCCTAGGTGTGTGGGGACTGCTGCATTAAGAATTGTTCGAGGTTTTTGTATTTTTCAAACCTGGAGAAGAGACCAGCAGCTGCAGAGGACAGAGAGAACAAAATAAGAAAAAGACAAGCTTTGGGCTTCTTCCTGTATTATGATCCCTGTTCGAACCACCGTCCTCTGCTTCTTTCATGGCTACAGGGAATCTTTGTAGAACTGGGTACAACCAATTGCAGATTATAGCCACATTTGCGTACCTGGGACCTTGTGCTGCAAAAATTCCCCAGAGGAATTCACATAATCTGTCCCAGCTCATTCATTAATATATCTCTGGTTACTACTGGCCAAGGTAACTATTGATTCCTTCTCTTCTTTGTTGAATAATAGTATTTTGGGGGTGGTGGTGGGTTCTGTGCATTATGGAAAGAAGCATTTTTAGTGGAACGACCCCTGCTTGTGAATTAACTATTGTGTGGTGCTAAGTGTTTCATGCTACCTTATGTGATATCTGTATAAAGTGCTTTTTAAAAAATATGTACTGTTCAGTGCTGTGGCCATTTTTAAAAGTTATGTTTTATCAACTGAATATTTTGTGGAAAATATTAATAAATATATTTTTGATTTATGCTGATGAAATTGTTGGTAAATGAATCCTTGAGATTAGATTAGATATGGTTTATGGGAAGACGTACACACTTTGTCCACTTTTTTCCTCTCTTCCTATGTGCTCAATTCTGTCAAGCAGATATTGAAACAATGATTAGTTCTGCTTTCTATAAAAGTTTGGGATTGTTTGTTTATTTTTTGGTTTGTTATTTTCTGGAAAATACGGTAATATTGTTTGTTTAATCCTGATTTTGGAGTACTAAAAACGTATAGCTTTTTAATCATGAGGATGATTTATCTATATTTAACTAACATTGCTCCCTTCACCCCTCTGTTGAAGAAATGTTGTTTTCAGTCCTTTTAATTGCTTCTCAGGAGACAGACATTTTCTTCTTGACTCATGAAGAAACCAAGGGAAGGTGCTCTCCCATGATATAATGAGATTGGAAAGCACAAACGTAGCCAATTAACACACACAAAATATGTTTAAGTAACATTGAGGTTTTGACACAACATGACAGATGCAAGGAAATTAAAAGGTATGGCTGACGGTTCTTAATTCAACACATTTTGCCTAGATCCTGAGCATATATGGTACACTGCAACATCATTCATTGCTTGAAGCTCCATGCAGTACCTCATGAATGTTGGGCATAACAGGACAGGTAGCTTGAACTTGGAATTTCCTTGCTTTTGTCTGTTTACATCATATCTTCATTAAATATTCTTGAGTAAAATTTGTAAAGCTTTCAATGTTTGTTTGTTTGTTTGTAAAGCTTTCAGTGAGAAAAACCCATAGAACTATGAGAGTCTTTGTACTAAACTAAATCAACTTAATACCATTTATTGTCTAAGAAAATTAAAATTTAAGAAAATGTTTACAAACTAGATAAAGCTGGAGGAAGCTACTTGTACTGAATTCTGTTACAGTGAAGCTCCAGTTAAAGAGAAACTGTTAAATTGACTGACTTTAACTAATTTCCAAAAATTCCAGTTTCCATTTAAATAGTTGACACTGCACCCCATATTTATCATAGTAATATTATTATGATACGATTATGGCATAATTATGATGCATTTTGTACAAGATGGGTCATGTACGGTGTCATTGGAAAAGTTATGATTTGCTGAGTCTGATTATCCTATTTGTATGCATGTATCATTTTTGTATCTTAAGTTATGATTATTGAGTATGGAGCTATATTTCAAATGGGCTTACTCTGGAAAACACCCACCACCAGCCTTTCAGGTATAACAATGAAGAAGCCAGACAGTGCTAATGGCTCATTGTCAAAGACAATGGGCTGTGGAATAGCTTAGTCTTCCTGAGAACCCTCCAGACAGCCTTTAAGTAATGGCTGCTATGACTCTGCAAGGGCATGTGACCAGACCACATGTCTCTGGACTCCATTTTGGGTACCTGTATTTTTCCACAAACTGGGCTGGGAACTATTTTTGGAACAAAAGGTTCCTGCCATATGCTAAAGCTGTTGTTTTTCACTCCCCCACAACTGAGCACCTGAGAGAAGCTCCGAAAGAGAAGGACTTGGAATGGGGGCGGGGATCCCACGCTGCAAAGCAAGTGCAGCTTGTGCCTTGAGAATCTGCAAGCCTGCTTGTGTGATTGTGGTGAGAAATTGCTAATTCATATCCAGTCATTGTGCTCCTGCCTGTGTGAATGCTGGAGGAAGTGTAGAACTGGGAGTGGTCTATAGCTTGTCACAGCAGCACAGTGTGAGAGGGAGCCCAGGCTGGTGAGTCAGAGCTCTTAGTGGTACCCCAGTTCCAGGAGGCACCTGGGGGGAACCCATCACAAGTCCTGGATTCTCCGCCCACCCCCCCAAAAAAAAAAAATTGTAAGGGCTTTCTGTTCCCCTGTAGGTGTTGTTAAGGGACAAATTGACTGACTGCTTCTACTGGGGAAACACTAAATACTAGCCCAGTAATGGTGGATGCACAGTTAACAAACAGGAAAAAAGTCATTTGTGGTGGTGAGACAAGGAGCTCATTTTAAAACCGCTTTCTGTGTCCTCAATGACCAACTTTCTGCACAGCCTATCTGTCCCTCTCTTCTTGTAAAGGGTTTACTACAGTCATCCTGGTGTAGTTTTGGGGGAAGGGAGAAGGAATTGGGCCTGCTGTGTGGAAAAATATGTATAATACAGGTTTGGAAAAGCTCAAATTATTTGGGATGGGGCAGCTTTGCCTTCAGTCCATTCAAGCCCATCTTTCATCCATAAATGACAGCTGTGTCTTGGATCCGAGGGACATTCTGTAAATTATTGGACCTAGTCATTCTCTGCTCTCACTGTGCTGAGGAAAAACAGCCTCCTTGCCCCAAAGGTACTGTGGATGTGCTGTCTACTTTGATCCTCAGCTGTCATGGACTGTGTTTCTGGGGAGGGAGGATGGATTGATTACCATGCTTGAGGGAGTGTCCTCTACACATAATTCAGTTTTCTCTATATGGAGCATAGGCAGACTGCCTTCTCTGAGAGCTATGCCATGGAGGAGTCACTCCTTCAGAGTCATCAAGTTTCCACTTGCTATTCTTATTGGAAGCAGCAGGTTCCACTGTACTATTTCCCATGGAATTCAGCGATCACATGCCAGATAGGTGTCAAAGGGTGATTCTACTCTGAAAAGTGTCTTTGTAAAAATTACATTGTTTGGCTCCAGAGTCATTGTATCCCACTGATTCCGCATGTAATTCGATCAGGTTTAAAATAAATAGGTGCTTAGTATCCTGCAAACTTGCCTTAGGGCTTGGCTACATTTGCAGCTGTAGAGCGCTTTGGGTTAAACCAGCCTTCGGAGAGCGCACTAGGGAAAGCGCTGCAGTCTGTCCACACTTGACAGCTGCAAGCGCCCTGATGTGGCCACCTTTGCAGCACTTGCAGTGGCATTGGGAGCGGTGGATTATGAGCAGCTATCCCAGTGTTCAAGTGGCTGCAAAGTGCTTTTCAAATGAGGGGGGTGGGGTGGCGTGGGTTGTGTGTATGTGGGTGGGGAGAGAGAGAGTGAGTTTTTGGAGTGCTGAGAGTGTGTCAGCACGCTAAGTTCAGATCCCACTAGCCCCCCTACCTCTCTCTCACTCACTCAGTAAACTTGCTTTGCCCCGTTGCAGATAAGCAGCCACTGTCTGAAATGGAGCTCTGAAAAGGCACTTCCGCATTCCTCAGCCAATTTCACAACAAAGAGAAGAGAGGCCACTTGACTTAAGGGGATTATGGAACATTTCCGGAGGTCAATCAGAGTGCTGTAATGTAACTCCTCGTTCACACAGGCCCTGCGGTGTCTCAGCCAATACTCAATAGCCGTTATCCCTCTCATGGAGGTGGAGTACCAGGAGCGCTCTAGCCAGGGAGTCAGAGCGCTCTACGTGCCTTGCCAGTGTGGACGGGGGGAGTAAGGTAGAACGCTCTGGGAGGCCTTATTGCGGTATAAAGTGCCAGTGTAGCCAAGCCCTTAGGCTCTGACACTGAAGCTGGATTCTTTTAATCTCACATCATCACCAGTAATGCAAGTATCAGAGGGGTAGCCGTGTTAGTTTGGATCTGTAAAAAGCGATAGAGTCCTGTGGCACCTTATAGACTAACAGATGTAACATAAGCTTTCGTGGGTGAATACCCACTTTGTCAGATGCAGATTCTGCAGGCAAAATTGGGCCCTCATTGACACCTGTTCAATTTCATTGGGCCTTGAGTCATTGAAGGAAGGATCAGAAGACAATAGGGTTGTTAAAGGTGTAGGTGAGGACCTATTTTGGCTTGGCTTCCTGAGGCTGTACTGGTGGTGCATGAGGTTGGAAAAAACCCAGGGTGAATTTGCAGGTCTATCAAAATATATATCACTGATCTATAGACCTCTACCCTGATATAACGCTGTCCTCAGGAGCCAAAAAATCTTACCGCGTTATAGGTGAAACAGCATTATATTGAACTTGCTTTGATCCGCCCGAGTGCGCAGCCCCGCCCCCCCAGAGCACTGCTTTACTGTGTTATATCCGAATTCATGTTATATCGGGTCACAGTATATCGGGGTAGAGGTGTACATAAATTGTAGAGTTTACAAAGGTGTGTGCATGTCCGTATAATTTCTTGCAAACTTCATAATTTCAATATTAAATCAGTGAGATACCATCTACTGTATATCAGTGTTTTTTAACCCACAGCCCGCAGGGCCACTTGCGGCCCAATCAGCACGTAGCCGCAGCCCATGTGACATCCACAGGGCCGTACAGGTGGTATATATATTTTATGGATGCAGCCCACATACCACACAGAGAGCTGCCTATGTGGCTCTGTCACGGAGTATTGGGGGACTCAGGGCCCTGCACCCCCGGCTTCCTGCGATTCACCATGACTCTCAGCCAGCCAGTAAAGCAGAAGGTTTATTTGGATGACAGGAATACAGTCCAAGACAGGTCTTGCAGGCACAGACAACAGGGCCCCCCCTCAGTTAGGTCCAGCTTGGGGTCCCAGGGCATCCCAGCCCACCCCCCTTTGGGGGGTCAGAGCCATCTCTCCAGCCCGCTTCCAGCACTCTGCCTTCAGCGACCCCTCCCACCGCCTTTGTTCAGTTTCCCGGGCCAAGGTGTCACCTGGCCTCCAACCCCCTCCTGGGTTCTCATGTTACACGCTCAGGTATTCGCCTTCGGGCAGACTTCCATCCTCCAATGCAGACTATCCTAGCCACACTCCCCTGTCAGCATTCACAGACCACAGTAAGAACAGGCCCAGTTCGTCACAGGCTCACAGTGGAAAATAGGTTGAGAACCACTTATCTATATAAAGCACTATAGTACTGTTTTCTTTTAGACTATCATGTTTTTAAGGTATTCCTACATTAAATGCTGCATTTGAAGGCAATGGTCACCTTCTGTTTATCTTCAGCTATAGTAGAAGAGGAGAGAGAGAGAGAAAAGAAGTTGTATTTATCACAGGAATCCCTGACTCCTGGTCTTGATCCTGCTATTCTCAGCCATTGGTGAAGACAGGCTGATCTGGTCTTGTAGTGGGTGTGATGGTTTGGGTGAGTTAACGATAAGGGCTTCCACAGCATCCTCACATCTATTGCTGCCAAAGTTCTCCGCAGCAATAGATGTTAGGCAGGCCCATATTGACTAAATGCAAAGCCTTAGGAGCACTTATGGGACTACCCATGGCTCCTCTCTTAACTCCATCTCTGTGCCATAGCCCTGACCCCACTTGGGAGCATTGGTGGCAGAGGAGCAAGAGCATTGGCATGTGCCCCCCCCCTTTCCTTCCTGGAGTAGCAAAAGGGTTCTGTTCTCCCTTCTAGACAGAGATGGTTGGCTGCCAAAGGGACCTCTGGTATTTACTTTAGCAGGTGGGGTGGTATAGCTGTTTGGATGAATGGGCCAGGCTTGCTGCCAAGCACAGAATTTTCTCCTGGGGTGGTGGTGGGGAAAATGAAAACACATGCACACACTGTTTTTCTTTCTTGCTCTTTGCTGACTCAGATGTCCCAACATCACCCACACTTAATGTTTTCAAGCTTTTGTTCACAACCATGATGCCTAGAACCTAATTTTTCTTTTAAATGAGAGTTGAGATTCTGGTATAATCACATGATTCCAGGAGCTGTGGCCCGAACCACAGACCTTCAGTGCCTATCCCTTAATCTAGCCTTTGCTGACCCTTTTCTTGTTACGGTGACATTTCACCTGTAATGAAGTGTTTTTTGATTTTTAAATGCTTTATGAAATGCAGAATATTGAATCACTTACTGTAGCAACTATTTTAGTGTAGAAATCAATATTGAAAATGATCAGGCTCTTCCACAAACAGAGCTTCAACACTTGTTTTGCAGCAGATACGTACACCAGGGCCTCTCTTGAAAATTTAAAAGAGAATAAAAAAGTTCCTCATTTTTTTTTTTAAACAAGAAACCTACTGGAATTAAATAGAAGATTAAAGGAATAGAAAGAAGAAAGGAGTAAAGAATGGTTAATTCAAGTCTTATCTTATCTGTTAAGTGCTTGCTCCAGCATTACCATATTGCCTATGATCTACTCCTCAGCTCAGCCCTGTGCTGTAACGTTACAGGACTTTCTCTCATGCAGTAGTGGAGATGAAAAGGTATTATGAAAATGTTTTAAAATATAGAATTTTTAAATGAGTATCACGTCTTCAAATAAGCCAATACCAACTGGTCATGTTTTTGTATTTAGACCAATTGTGAAATGCTAACTGGGCTATCTGTATAATAATAATTCACCTTTTCAAAAGTGTAACCACAACCATTGTAAATATAGATTTTGTTCACAATCTATAAAACCTATGAGTTATCTGTTCAGTGTTTTGTTTTCTTTAATACAATAATAATACGTGTAGTTAAAAAAATATAACCAAAATTGTGCTGTTAAAAGATATTGTACAGCATGTTTGATCCTAGAAGAAATTTTGATGGTGCAGTTGTGAGGAATAATATAATCTTAACTTTAACATTGCAGGTAATATCAAAACAAACTCTCTTATACCACAGGATATGCTCCTAATGTGTTTTTAAATGACTGTTTAGCCATGTGAGGTAGGGTATCGTTAACAGGACCTGTATAGCTAAATCTCTGTACCAATACATTAAGAATTTGCCTCTAACTCTTACTGGCCACATTTTCAGTGAGTTCTATTTTGTGCTTTTGGTGTGTTTTCATATGAACAGATACCAGTCGGGGCATGTAAATGATTGTGTGCACAAATATTGTATTCACACAAGGGAGTGGTCAGATAAAAATTTGGTACTAAATGTTAAGATTTTTGGGAGATGTCATCTTTAAAGATTCTGATCTATGCTGTGATTTTGTTTTCACTGATGCATATTAACATAATCAGACAAATGAAGTGCCTTTCATAATTGCCCATTTCAAAGCATTGTAAAAATCCAATATGAAACAATTAAAAAATCATTTGAAGTTTACGGTTGTTAATTTGACTGATTAAAGGTTGAGAGATCAGTTCATAAATGTTCTTTAATAGACTGAGTTGTGGCTTCCTAAGGATATCACTTCTTCCCTCCATTGGTCATTCACTGTTGATATTAAAATGTCATATGAAGATGTGCCCTTTTCTTGTTATCCAAAAAAATTAAACAAAATATTGAGATACATTCAGTGAGATGGAGTTCAAAAAACTAAAACCGGTCTAGACTTGATTGCCAATCTGGGGTACAGCCCAGGCAACATCTACCATTAAAACTTTATTCTTTGTACTTTTGTACAGACCTGTTACACTCCAACAAAAGAGGTGAAGAAGACATTTAATACAGATTGTATAGCATATGCTGTCGGAGAAGAAATCCCTTCTATAGAAATATTTCAGGATTTTTGCTTATTAATGTATTTATTTAGAAGAAGCAAAATGCACAGTTACTCATGAAAAGTAAGTCACCAGTGCAGTATATTTTGGCAAGCTGTAACATATCATCATCATCCAGTTGGTCACTAGGCTACACTGCCACTAGGAAGCATGGGAAAAGGAGGTCATCCAGTATTCCTAATGTTTCCCCCAAAGAAGCTCCCTTGTACATACCTGGCTGCTGGTGCTGTACTGTGGCTAGGATTTGGACCTTGGGCAGTTCCCTTCCCTTGGTTTCTTGCTAGCTATCTGCAAGATAACCTTCCTAATATGAAAGGATATATCTTCATAACCGTAAGGGCTAGAAGCTTAACCTGGGGAGACGGAAAATTTAGGTTCTGCAGAAACTCCTGGGTAAAACCCCTGCTAGCCTTTCTTCATGGGCAAGTGGATTTGTCAAGCCCTATTTTTATGTAAATGTTAATATGTTTGATTGCCTGGTTAGATAATGAATAATTAAACTGTGACAGAATAAAAATGGCTGGATTAAAAGAGAGTTCATGGTTTATGGCCTCAATCTTGCATTGTGACATATGCAGTCACCTTACCATGCCCATGTGGAAATCTAGTAAAGTCTATCTCCCAAATCACGCTGAATTCAGTGGGTCTCTATCTGGGTACTACAGCGCACCTGTATGCTATCAGTTGCAGAATTGTAGCCTAAATAGCAGCTATAAATGATTCAATCCAAGGTACTTTGTTTCTGGAGTTGCACAAAACTTTAATTTAGGAGCAGTGAATTGGTAAGACTGGACCAAGTTTGCCATAGTTGTTTAACTAAGTTGGCCAGCATCTGTTGTTTTTGCATACCTATAAGTGTGCATATAGATATAGCCACATAAAGATATTATATTTTAACTTAGTATGTTTTTATACTTTTTTTAGTTAATCTGTATCAAGAAGATTCATTTCACATTAATTTTTAAATGTATGTAGGGTTCTTTAAACTGACAGTGACACTCCTGTAGCGCAGTTCTGCTAGATATTTTAAGATGTGAAGAGATAACAGCCAATTAGTTTTTCCACTAATGGTTATCTTTTTTTCTTTAAACATGTAGGTGTTCTCAAGATTTTCTAAGACTAAAGCTGATCTTTTTAGGATTGGAGGATAATGAAGATTTTAATATTTAATAGAATATTAAAGTTCACTATCGTATATAATATTTTAATGTTAGATAGTGTTGGTGACTTGAAACAATGTACAACAGAAGTACAGAATGGTATATGTCAGGTGAAATACTAACAAATGTTTCACTGTCTTTTCTCCTTTTAGGAGAGGCAGAAGGTAGTGTAATTATCAAGAATCCTGACTAAAGATGAGTTCAATAATACTTTTTATGCAACTTTTTAACAACAATGTTTTCTACTTTGGCCTTTTTTCTTGGTTGTCTGTTTGTGAACAGTGGTTGCATGTGCACAGATGCATCAACTCTGATATTAGCTCAGAGTGATGAGACTTGCCATTGCTAGCTGTCTAGATCTGGAGAAGAATGGTTTTATAGTTAATGCACTGGCTGAGACTCAGGACCTCTGGTTTAGTGACTGGCTTTGCCAAAGACTTCCTGTATGGCTTTGAGCACGTCACTTAATCTGCCTCTACCGGAGTTCCTTTTCTATATAATGGGGATAATAATAATCCTTTTCTCCATCCTTTGTCTGTCTTGTCAGACTTAAACTGGATGGGCAGGGACAGTGTCCCTAGCTTCTGTTTGCCAGAAGCTGGGAATGGGCAACAGGGGATGGATCACTTGATGATTACCCGTTCTGTTCATTCCCCCTGCATTGGCCACTGTCAGAAGCCAGGATACTGGGCTAGATGGATCTGTGGTCTGACCCAGTATGGCCGTTCTTATGTTTTTACGGAAGGTCTTTGAGTCAGCATCAGTCTCTTAGTACATGTTTGTGTTTATAAAGCACCTAACACGGTTGGTCCCGAATCTTGGTTGGCGCTTCTAGTACAAATATCTAATAATAGTAATTAATAATGACATAATATCCTGCCAGTTTTTAAGTGTGGGGACCATTCTTCCAGTGTCTCTGCACCATATGTGAAAGAAGTGAACTCCAAATATTTATGGCCCTCAAGATATCTAGGAAGGGAGGACCATGGTGGATCTGATGTAGTTGAACCAGTACATGAAATACCAAAGCCAAGTCTCTCTGATGTTGACAGCCATTCACAAATGAACTTCTTTGCTTCCATTGTGTGTATTTGCATCCTGATTGTGTAGTCCCATCAGATTCCTTAGGTATGTGTCAGGTTATATTTTATCTTTCAGCAAGTAAAGGTTCCTCTTCTTTGGTTTGGCCTCACTCCTTGCCCCCCACAGGCAGTTACCAGACTTGTTAGTCATTGCAGCATCCCTCTAAACGGACAGAGTCTTTGTGATCCCATGCTCAAACAACACTTCCATTTGGGCAAAATCACGTAGAGAAGCAAACAATGCAGTTGCCACATAAATCCTGATGTTCCAGGCCATGGTCCCCTAGTGGCCAAGAATAGAGTTCTTTGGAACCTTCAAAGACTGACATATCTCTGGTCAGAAGGATGCAGGAAAACTTGCCCTTCCCAGAAGGGGATTTCCATGCTCCAGTCCATTATCAGGCACACTAGGACAGCCACTTCATCAGCATGTCCTTGATCCAGATCCTGCTCTTGTGTCAGGATTTAATCCTATGGACACAGTTCCGTTCTTATCCTCTCCAATAGCTCCCTTAGATAGCCCTTCAGTAGACATTTTAATAGCATCTACTGTTTTCTTTATTTGGCTTTTGAGTTCTTCATCTCACAACCTTAACATTACTTTAATACTAACAGAATATGTCTCTAGTGAGCACAATAACAGTTATAATGCATCCTTGCATTAGCCACTCCTATTAAAGGCTCAATCCAGTGTGGTTTAAAGCAAGACATTATTTGATTTGATTAAATGCAAAAATCTTCTCTTATAAGCTTGCTTGCTTTTTTCCAGTGTGTGTATTGTATAGGCTTTTTATTTACACTGCCAGATTGACAAGATTATAAATGAGAGCTGTGTGTGGAAGCCTCTAATTTTTCATAAGTAAATGAATTAATTTATCATAGCTGTTGTGTTTTATTGCTGTCTCCATGCCAGGCTGGCCAGCTCCTTTATTCCCTTTTACCTTCTAAATACTGAATCCATGTCATTGTGTTTGACAGCTTTCTGATTCCCCTGTCAGATGCAATTTGGCGCTAATCACATTTCCTTTGCTTAGTGTCAGTGCTACAGGCCATGCATAATATTCCTGTATGTCCACTTACTTACTTGCCACAAAGCTGAAATGTCTTGGACATTAATCTGATAGAGCTGCTACATTGAAATGCAAAAATGATGCTTGAGTAGTAAGATAATGTGGTATGGCAGATGTGCAATAGATAAGTGGGGCTAAACTGGTGATCTTCACCAAGCTCTGGTGCATTTTATTTATCAGTTTTGAATACCTTTTGCAAAATGGAGACTCTAATCAGTACTGGTTCAATAGAGCCACATAATTTATAACAGAATTTCTTCTGTGTGGTCAATGTCTGAAATAATTAATTTTTATTTCCCCTCCCCCCTTTAAGCAGGTTATAGAATTTTTAAAATGTAGGGCAAAGTGTTATAGATTGCTAACTAGTCACTACTAGCTATTTGGTTTTTTTGGGGTTTGGAAATGAATTTTGACTTTAAAATTCAGTATCCTGCATTTAAAATTATTTTTTTCAAGTTTTAAGCTTAGTTCTTGCATTATTTGACAGCTTTCTCTTCACAGCTGTTGTTTTTAAGTGACTGCTGTACTTTAAATATTTAAGTTTTTTATAAATATTGGTAGCATGCAATAGCTGGTGACAGAGGTAGGTACTGTGGGTGCTCTTAGTCTGTTGAACTCCTGTCAAAGTTAGTTTGCAGCACTTAGCCAAAGCTATGTTTTATATAATATATTTTCTCCAGTATACTATTTACATTTTTGCTTTATGGGTAATTTTTTAATGTCTTTAACACTTCAAAAGGAAATGGACATTCCTATGGGATGTGAAGCAATAGAATCCTTTGAAACTTGGTTCCTTGTGGGGTATATAAAAATTTAGGTAACTACTAATGAAAATGTAAAATTATTTTAATTATGCAATTTCTTTACTTTCAGCATAATTTACATCTGCCCTGAAATACTGGTGCCTAATATCGTATTTCCTTTTAACAGCAGTGACTCCAAATGATGGGGCAACTCAGTAAGGTTATAGCTGCTTTGTGTGATTACTGAAGATTTTCTCTCTTCTTTCTAAAAATGTATCCTTAATGGTAAAATTGGAGAATGAGGATTTTTTTTTTTTTTTTGTGCTTGTGGCTCTGTCACCTAAATTGACTTTTTAAAGATACATATATTTTTTTTACCATGTTTTGCACTTGTCAACTGTGCAGTTAGTTGCTTATTTAAGAAGTTTTCCTCTAATATTTGGTCTTTTTCCTTTTTCCATTCTATGACGAGCCTCAGTGAAAGGATTTATTTCTTTGAGGATCTATACTGCTGCCAAAGTGAGTACTTCAGCAGTATAGTTCATCACATTTAAATCTCCTGTGCATGTCGACTCCTTGCTCGGAAATTCCAGGCTGAAATAGTGCCCGATGGAGAACAACCCAGTCATCCATGAAGAGTAAAACTTGAATAATATGAAGTAAATCTCAAGTTCCCAGTATTTTAATCAAGTGGTAAGGGGATTACACAGCTAGAAGTTCCACAACAGTTCAGTCCCATGCGAAAACTCCCGGAAAGTCTCATAGCAACTCATGAGCAATATTCATGAAAACTGGTGGTTCACGTTGAAATATTCAATTAATCCCATTTGCTGTTTCTTCAGTCTGTGCAGAAATTGCCCTTCAGAACTTGGAACAAAAATGCTTGGATCCTAGACCAGTAAAGTTACAATTAAAGAAAGTGGATTAAAATCTCTAATCTCTATCTGTAGCAGTAGTGTGTATATACACTTTGCTAACCTCTAGCCACTGAGGGTGCGTGACCATTGCAGTTTGTTGCTGACATGTTTAATATGAGCTGTACGTTTTTAATCTACCACAAGTCTAAGACCTGCGTATCTATTCCCAGCAGAACACCAGTTTTAGGAAGCTCACTGTTGTGTCTCAAATTGGCAGGTGAGCAAGCCTTTTCTGTAGTGGGCACTCAGGTCTGGATATCACTCCCGTGTGATTTCTGCCTCAGTCTGTTTCTGCCTACTTGTAAGAGACCCCTTTTAAAACTATGTATTTCTTAGTATAACCCTATGTTTGTTTGTTTGTTTTTGGCATGGGAGTGTGTTCCACACTGAGACTGTAAGATCTGAAAGGGAGTGTTGGTATTTGGGTGAATAAAAGCTGAGATGTGGAAAGAATAGTTGCTGCCCATAATGTTACATGTATTGGTGAAGTGTGGGTCAGTTGAAGAGTTTTTTTTCTTAACAGTTGGGTTGGGTTGAAATTCTTGATAAGATACTGTTTTATGGTTCATGATAGTATTCAGGCAACAATGCTGAGATTATTTCTCTTCGTTAAAAATTTGCTTGGTCCAGCTTCAGGAAGATAAAATGTGAACATTCATGTGTAGTATTGTCATTGTGTTCTTAAGTGTTGCAAAGGGCAAATACGAAAGTCCTGCTTTTTTGCTCATAAAAATTAGTTGCAAAATGTCATGGATCATTAGATTAGCTGAAGCCCCAATTCCAGTGGGAGGAAGGTCAAAGCACTCCAGGCAGTAAAAGCTTTTTAAGAGTCCTCCATCTCAAATCTTACATTTCTGGTGTGAAGGCACGCTTTCTTTGAGATTTCAGTAAGTAGTGTACTTGCAATAATTTCCTAACAATAACTGTTCTCATCATTAGAATTAATAAAAAACATAGCGCTCTGTGCACATATCTGCCTTGGGTAAAATTATCCCTAGCCGTCGATAAATAAAATTTACAAGAAACTAGTGCAGATGAGTAAAGTACTGGATTGCATAGTTACAGAGCCGCAATTAATGTACAGTGGATTTTAATTGATGGGACCCTGCATTATCGGAGGGGTTTTAAATTAAGGAACTAGAATGTAGGCGTTTTGAAATATTGGTAAATGGAAATAGAGGAGGTTTAACTAATGAAGTGTGGGTTTATTAAACATTTCATCCATTAAGGGAAAAATCTGAGGAATTTCTATAGATGGTCTTCTCTTTGTAGGCTTAAAAAAGTAAAGTATTTAGACAACCTTGCAGGTAGACTATTATTTTTGTTATAGTTTGTATAAAAATTTACACTATTTGTTCTACTAGAAACCTACATTCAGTGGAAAATCAGGAATATTTTTGTTGTTCCTGTTAATTTAATATTTAGTTATATTTATTTGCAATTTATATTTACTTATCTTTTTTTAGATTATTATCAGTAGTGTAGCTACTTAGTTACAAACACACGGATGAGTCCTCATACGTCAGTAGTAGAAAGACTTAAGCTCAATTGTGAATTGTATTATTAGAACCAAATATACTTTTTGTAGAGTTTAATAAAGTGAGCTCAGATTTATAGGACAATACATAGAGCTACAAAATTTGAGTGCTAACACTCTGTCCCCTTCATTGTTTAAGGAACCATACTTCTGATATATAATAGGTGTTTTTTATTTTATGTATTTGGAGTAAATTTTATCATCCCGAAAGTGTCAGATCGACATAACTGTAGACCAGTCTTCTGTTTGGGAACCCTTTTTAGAGAGATATGCTTCAGCATCCATGCCCATTCAGTTCTTGTTCTTTCTGATGAAACTCCCAGTAGTAGTGGTACATTTTGTAATGTGCATACTTGTCCATGAGAAATTGGACTGAGACTCCCAAATTTTTCGTTTAGGTCATCATCCATCAAGAGACTTCACATCCTTACTAATGTGGATCAGGTTGGACAAGTGACTTAGATAAGGCTCCTTAGGTACTAACAAATTCATGAACCGGTTATACCCCTGGCCCCACTCATGGTCCTGCTCCTCAAGGATAATGTACATTTGTGTTATTTAATGTCAGAAAATTATTAGTAGAAGGGTGACCAGTAGGGTACTGTGCTACAAACTGTTGTTCAGATGCATATGTGTACACTACAGGAAATGCTAATCTATATTCAGTGTCATTTAATAATATCTGGGAGAATCCAGTTTTAAGGAATGTTGTAGACTAAGCAAGATGATCTCTGGAGATCAAAGATGAAATGATATTTCTCTAGAACCCTGGAGAGAGAATAAGAGACTGGCATACATATATAAACTGGGAAGTTAGGTGAATTGAATGTATGCAATGCTGATTAGGAAATCTTGGACTTGCAGGATTGCGTCTGAGAGAGAACATGTAATGAATACTGAAAGGGATTCAGATACCAGAGAAGAGCCACTCACTTACTAAAAGTTCAACCTTCTTCTAAAAGTAAAGTGTTGTTCTCCCCCAAAATTTCCTATTTGTCCATTCTAAAGAGTGGAATTTTAGATAGCATCTTCCGTGTTGTGTGTACTGGTGAAATTGTTTGATGGTAACTGATTGATTGATTTTAGCCTCTTTGTACACAAAATAAGTCTTTAGAATATAATGTTTAGTCTTTTAAAGGCAATCTAGAAAGTACATTTTGTGCTGAAGGATATTTGGTATAACAACCCAGTGTTTTGGAAGAATATCATGATCAGGTTTAAAAAGAATTTAAAGAAAACCTTCTAGAGGTATGGTCATGAAAGCCTCTTTGGAAGGCAAATACAAACAGGGATGTTGAAGAAACTGATTGTACAACTGAGTTGGTGCCTTCATTAGCAAATTCTTGTATATCACATTCATGACAATGAGTTCATCCTGTTTTTGCTGGTGCTTTTATAGGGGAAAACTTTCTGAGACAGTTAGCTGCATAATCAAAATGGCAATAGTCACCTTTTTGTTGTCATCGTTCACTTAGCCATAGTGTCTGCAATATCTTCATTTTTTGCAAACACGACTTACTATTAGAATTAATGTCTGATGTTGGGTCTGAAGAACGGCTTTGAATGTTAATGCTATTATGCATGCTTTATCTACCCCTTTCTGCTTGCATTTTAATAGGGTTAGCAAGAATTTTTTAGTTTTAATGGCATTTGAGAAGTTCTGTCAAGAGAGTAAATGTGTGGGTATCCCATCAGTGATGCACACTTTTGTGAGAAGCCCAGGTCTCCTCCATTCTCACTTTGCATGCACACACATACATGCACCTGATGCTCTTATTTACTGCAAAAATGGAAGGTCCTGAGATTTGTTAGGATTCTGTCCCAGGACCCTGGTTGGTGACAGCAGCTTTTGTAATGAGCTAGTAGGATGTGTGATAAATTTGAACTTACACTTTCCTCTGCCTCTTTGCTGCTCCAGGAGAGGAGTTCCCACACTAGCATTTCCCTAGCCTGTAAGGAGGAGAGAGAAAAATGATCTGTTTCTCCATCATTCCTGTAGCCTTTATTTCTGTGACCTCCTCAGTGAGCAACACCAGTGTTTGCCTCTGCTAATGTCCAGATTTTCAATGGTAGCATTGTGAAAATGGCATGATTCTTACAAGTTTCACTGCTGCCCACCTGGTTCTGATAACAGCAGACAAAACTGACTCAACTTCAGAATGCTGCTAATTGGCAGGGCTGTGAGCAGCAGCTGAGTCACTTCGCGTGTCAGTCTGCAGTCTAAGAAAAACACTGTTTCGGTTTTACATTGGATTCCCTTTTGGAGAATTCTTTGTGACCATAAAGGGTAGAATGTGTGGTTTCTTTTTTTTTTTTTTAATAAAAGTTTTTTATTTTTATTTTTTTAAATTTTGTAGAGATTGATGGTGAATGTCCCCCATGCTTTTGATGTAAGCGTCCCATTCACCATTGTTGAGTGGATTTTTGAAGCCGTCTGCCTCTGTAAATCAGAAATGATCTTATTCTGGAGATTTTACCAAACACCATTATGTATGGCTACTGAGTTACTGATGGGAATGTTTGTTACAGATTAGATCTCTCTCTCCCCATCATGTGCACCCACTGAATCAGGAGACTACATCCGCTACTGTGCCCATTTCTTCCATCAACTTGAACATTCATAGATCTCAGTGTACTAGAAGAATGCCAATTTAGAAGACTTTAAAAACAGCGTAGTAACACTGTGATCTTAGTCAGGGACAGGGCAGCATAAATGCCTGATTGTCAAAGATTTCCTGTTGTTTATCCTGCTCCATTTGTATGTATGTATTTATTTTAGGTTATGTTGAAGCCACAGGATCAATTTTACCCCAGTTATAAGTGTATACAGCTCTTGTAGTTAATGGGTCTGCACTGTCTTATGTCAGTGTGACCGGAGTCCCAGGAGAGCCAGCTGAGGTCACTCAATTAGGGTGAACTGCAAAGAGTGAGGCAGACAATCCCCAAAGCTGGTGGATATTCCAGTACTTAGATTTACTAAGCCGGCATGAAACAGCTTCTATAATACCTTACTGGTTACCCAGAAGCCAACAACTCGGTTCTCTTAAAGCAACCCAGCCTCAGGCTTCTACCCAGACACCCAAGTCAAATATGATGAGGATTACTGAAAATCTTATTCATCATATAAAAAAGTTCTACCAATCCCAAAGGATCAGACACATTACCTCCCAGGTTAATGAAGATTACAGATCTTACCCAAATGCATGCTTACAGCCAATTCTTATTAACTATCTTTTCTTTTTTAATACATTTTATTTTAGAGAGCATTGGTTAAAAGATCAATATACATACAGACATGAGTACAGTTCTTGAGATTCAGATTCATAACAGAGATGGTGAGCTTTGTAGTTGCAAAGAGTTCTTTCAGAAATAGTTCATAGGTTATAGTCCAATGTTTATATTCAGGATGGTCCAGTCAGGACTGGGATCTGTCCTTATGGTTTAGGCTTCCCCTGCATGAAGCCTCAAGCAGATCTGAGATAAAAAAAGGATTGGGACCAAAAGTCTTTTATACACTTTCAGGCCCCCTTGTGACAGCTTGGAGTCCTTCGGCAAACAATAGGCACTCATGGGGACTTTGACATGGACCCATTTTCTAAGCATCACTGGTAATTATCCAGACAGAGTAACATAAGGGAATTGCCTGTTTTTCTACCATGCACAGATGATTTGCTGTACATTTCAAAGAGAGATGAATACAGCGATATCCTATGTGTACAGTTCATTTAAATGTTAAGATGTCCCTTTGGTCTCTGAATTAACAGAATACAGCATAGACGGGGACTGTTTGATTACATTGTTGACCTCTACCAATATATATGTATATACACAAAAACACAAACATTATCTACCCCTGTGCCTTTAAGGGTTGAATATGAGTCCTTTATCCTGCAGGATGGGATGCTTAACCCTTTCTGGCTATGCGTCACAGTCAGGTTCTTACACCTGGTCTACACTACAAAGTTAGATCAATGTAAGCAGTCTTGCATCAATTAAGTTGTGCATGTGTCTACACTTAAAATTTGTCTCCCACTGATGTAAGCACTCCAATATGCCGACATAGTCATACCGCCAACATAGTCATACCACCTCCATAAGCAGCAGTGAGCCTTGGTTGATCTGTTGAGGTTGATGCAGTGTGAATGTAGACACTGTTACCTGTGTCAGCCCTAATAGTCTTACAACAGCTGTCCCACGATGCCTGATATTGACTGCTCTGGTCACAATTGTGAACTCCATTGCCCAGGGATTATGGCAACTGGAAGGCCTCTCCACCCTTTAAAGCCCCGAGAATTTTTGAAATGCATTTTTTTCCTAATTGTCCACCTACGAGGTCTCCACTGTTGTGCACAACTGCCCAGGTGACCATTCGGGCTACATACCCCCGACATGCTCCAGTTTGTTGTAGACAGGAGATATTGGATCTCCTGGGCCTGTAGGGAGAAGAGGCTGTGCAAGCATAGCTATGGACCAGCTGTAGAAACATGGCCATCTCCAAGCAGATTGCATGGAGGATGCAGGAGAAGATGAGAGGGATCAGCAGCAGTGCCGCGTGAAAGCAAAGGAACTGCGGCAGGCGTACCAGAAGGCCAGGGAGTCCAGTAGTAGGGTTACCATACGTCCGGTTTTTCCCGGACATGTCCGGCTTTTCAGCAATCAAACCCCCGTCCGGGGGGAATTGCCGAAAAGCCACACATGTCCGGGAAAATGGCCGGCACTTCCTCTCCCCTGCGGCTCTGCTCCACTCCCCCTCTCTCAGATTTACAGAGCCAAGCTGCCCGAGCCAGCGCTACTGGCTTCGGGCAGCCCCCCCCTTGCCTCTGGACCCCGAGCCCCCAGCCAGGCACTTCTTCTACCTGGCTCCAGCTGAGCTGCTCCCCAGGTGCAAGGTCCGGAGGCAGGGGGGGAGGCTGCCTGAAGCCGGTAACCCTGGCTTCTGCAGCTCTGCTCTGTAAGTCTGAGGGGGAGGAGCCAAGCAGCTCGGCTGGAGCTGGGGAAGGGACGTGCCCAGCCAGCTCTGGGTCCTGAGGTAGGGGAGGGCTGCAGCTCGGCTCTTACATTCTGAGAGGGGGGGAGCAGCTCAGCTGGAGCCCAGGTAGGAGAAGTGGGATCCGGAGGCAGGGCTGGGGGGTGCTGAGCGGGCCGGGGGGGCCAGGGAGTGCTCAGCCGGAGTCCGGGCCGGGGGGTGCTGAGCGGGCTGGGGGGCCGGCGGGGCTGGGGGGTGCTGAGCAGGCTGGGGGATGCTTGGCCGGGGGTCCAGGGGCTGGCGGGGCCAGGGGGTGCTCGGCCGGGGATCGGGGGCCAGGCCGGGGGGTGCTGAGCGGGCCGGGGGGCCAGCGGGGCTGGGGGGTGCTGAGCGGGCCGGGGGATGCTTGGCCGGGGGGCCAGGGGCTGGCGGGGCCAGGGGGTGCTCGGCCGGGGATCGGGGGCCAGGCCGGGGGGTGCTGAGCGGGCCGGGGGGCAGCGGGGCTGGGGGGTGCTGAGTGGGCCGGGGGATGCTCGGCTGGGGGTCCGGGGGCCGGCGGGGCAAGGGGGTGCTCGGCCAGGGCCGGCCCAGGCTGGAAACGCCGGGGGGGGGGCAGCCTGGGCCGCTCCTCCTCCCCCCACACCCCCCCTTACCTGCTTCAGGCTTCCCGCGAATCAAATGTTCGCGGGAAGCAGGGGAGGGGGCGGAGTTGGGGCGTGGGCGGGGCTGGGGGTGGGGCCGGGGTCCGGTGGAGTGTCCTCCTTTTGGAGGCTCGAAATATGGTAACCCTATCCAGTAGTCTATCCAGTGCCGAGCCACAGACCTCTGCTTTTACAAAGAGATGTATGCCATACTTGGCGGGAACACCAGCACCACCCCATGCACCGCTGTGGATACCTCGGAGAAGCCCAAGTCACTGACCCCTGGTGTGAGGAAGGATGAGGAACATGCGACCGGGGAGAAGGCGGGTGCAGCAATGCCATGAGCCAGAACCTATTTGAGACTCCACTGCAGTCCAGTCAGTCTCAGCAGGCGAGCATAGGCAAGCCTGATGCAGGGACAGCAACCTTGGGTGAGTGTGTATATTTATTTCTCATTCTGGTGGTGGCACCCCCAATGTCGCAGGACACAGCTATTGCCTTTTCGTTAATTTACTCATAGTAGAAGAGAGAGCAGTACAACAAAGAGAGGCAGAGTTATCTGTTTTTCATTCCTGTGTTCAGTTAGGTGGGGAGGGCATGCAGGGTAATTTGTTCATCTACACAGGAATATCGCTTGAATCTTCCTGAGAGAGCTCAGTGAAACTTTCATGGAGGTACTCTGCAATCCTCTCCTGAAGGTTTCTAGGGATGGCAGCCTTATTTCTTCCTCCATGGGAGGACGCTTTCCTATACCAGTTGACGATAACTTGGGCAGGCACCATTGCAGTAACAGCAGCGTGCGGGCCTGGGACGGCTTAGGGACGTCTGTAGCAGCTGTGCTTTCTCTGCCTTTGTTACCCTCAGGAGTGAGAGATCTAAAATCACCACCACCTGTCAAAAATCATGCCATTATTCACTGCTATTGCCCTATACTCATAGTTTCATGCAACTGAGCAATTCCCTCCTCATCCTGGTGGGCTATATTCACCATGGCTGGAGCCGTGAGTGGCACTGTGCAGAAGCACTCTAAAGCAGAAGTTTCAACATGTCATCTGTAAAACATCAGGGGAGCAAGAGAAGGGAGTTCTGAAACTTAACTTCCGCTTTCTGTTGTGACTGTACTGACAACGGTACCTCTGTGCGTTATCTGTAATTGCTGCTGTTGTGGCCTTGAGGGGTTTCTCCTCTCCCCCTCCCCCATTCCTTTCCCCCCACCCATGGAACACCTGAGCCAGATAAGGATGAGAATGGAGATGACTCGGGGTGATGTGTTCAGTGAGATCCTGCCAGCTTGTGCTGCATCAGACCATGAACAGAGGGCCTGGAGAATGAACATTACAGATTTTATGGAGAAGGAAAGAGGCCAAGGAGTCAGAGAAGATGTACCAGGACATAATGGGGCTTCTACGGCAGCAGAAACAGATGCTGCAGACTTGTATACCTACAGGTTCAAAAATCCCAGACTCACCTACCTATGCAGTGCATGCAGAATTCCAGTATAGTACGTCCCTCCGCCCCTCCCCCCTCCCCCAAGTGGCATCAGGTACTGTCCCTACCACTCCACTCCAGGGGACATGAAAAACAACCACAGCTTCACATTTACATACACATCTGACCTGTGAGAGCCATGGTTGCTGTATGTGTAGCTAAAATGCACATGAATGTTCCTTCTCTTTCTTTAAGCTCTGTTTCATATATTTATTAAGGTTTTAATGTATTTGCTTTTAACTTGCACAGAATTTTTGGAGTGTTTTTGTTGCTCAGTAATACTCTGTTGTTTGGAAATCAATTCCTCTTTAATAGTTCCCCACGTATGCTGCAGAATGGCTGGTGTTATAGAAAGCATCCTCTTAATTGTGACACTTTAACACAACTCATAAGATCAGTGACAAACACAGTGTAATAATCATACGTGTACAAGAAGCACCACAGAAGGAATAGGTGCATTGTCACTTTTATTCGTAGATGTGCACCAAGCACCACCCAACTCCAAACTGCCCCCCACCCCCAAAGTGCAGGAGCAGGTAGAGCACAGTATACCACATGTTACTTAATCTCACTGTGAAAAGTCTCCCTGAGCCCTATAACTCCTCATTGAGCTCTTCTGATCGCCCTTATATCTGGCTGTTCAAACACAGCAGACAGCCATTCCACCTCCAACCTGGCAGCAACTTTTCCCTCTTTGTCTCACAGATACTATGCAGGACACACCAGCACCCTTTCAGTCTACCAAAAACACATTCAACTGCCATTCTGCACCTACTGAGATGGTAGTTGAGTCTTTTCTTGGTGCTGTTGAGGTGGCCAGCGTACAGCTTCATGAGCCCAGGGGAGTAAGGGAGATGCTGCATCCTCTTGGATCGCTATTGGCATTTCAACATTGCCAATGGTCATCTGCCGGTTGGGGGAGAGAGGCCCTGCTTGCAGCTTTCTGAAAAGTCCTGTGTTCTTAGAGAGTCCCCAGTGATCCACCAGGGTTTGTTTAACTATAGAAATATAGCTTTTTCTGTTGATGTACTCTGGCAAGGTGTCTGGTGCCAAAATAGGGATATGCTTGCTGTCTCTTGCTCCCCTGCAGTTCAGGAACCCCATTGCTGAAAATCCATTATTATGTCCTTCACGTTGCTGAGAGTCGCAGTCCTGTGCTTCGGGAAATGATTAAAGGCCCTGCACACTTGCATGACAATGGCTCTCACTGTGGAATTTCGAATTCCAGAATGATTTCCTACTGACTAGTAGCAATCTGGTGTTGCAAGTTTCCACAATATGATCACCACTCTCTTCGCCACTGTCAGAGCAGTCCTCATTTTGGTGTCCATGCACTGGAGGGCTGGGGTGAACTCGGCACACTGATCCAGGAATGTGACCTTGCACATCTGAAAGTTCTGCAGCTACTGCTCATCACCCCAAACCTGCATTATGATGCAATCTTAAGTCAGTGCTCGTTTCTCGGTCCCAGGAGTGGCGCTTTACCAGTTGCAGCTGCTTCATAAACGACACCAACAACTTTGAATTAGTTTTCACTGTGTCCCATGGCACTCTGTCCTTTACAAAATCGTGATTTTCTGCACAGCTCTTCTTGTGTCTCTGCAGATACCGGAGTATCATGTCTTGTGCTTTCAATGCTTATGACAACAGTGCAGAACTGTGCAGGGTCCATGCTTCTGTCACAGATGGCAGATAGTGACAAGTCCTGTGCAGGTTCATGGGATTTTCAAAATAGGTGCACATATTATAGAGAAGGCATTGTGGGGTGGAGAAAGTTGCATGATGGGAATTTGACCACTTGTTCCCAGTCACCTCTGTGCGACTTGTTTCTGCCCCACCATGCCTTGCCAAAACTTCCCAAAAGACACTGTGCGTGGATGGTTACAAGTTGCACACTGGGACACCTATCATGGTGCATTACACTGTGCATGGAAACAAGCACTCCTGGTGAATATGCGCATTGCTGATGCGAGACACCAAGTATGCATGTGCACAAACCTAACTGCGGTGGCTTTATGCTGATGTAACTTGTGTTGGCAAAAGTTTGTGGTGTAGACATGCCCTTAATGCACTGTTTTGTTAATCATAGAATTTGATAATTTGAAGCCTTTCTACGTAATGTGCTGGAATATAGTTTTTAAGATGCACCTCTACCCCGATATAACATGAATTCGGATATAACACGGTAAAGCAGCGCTC
This sequence comes from Malaclemys terrapin pileata, assembly GCF_027887155.1. Lineage (NCBI taxonomy): Eukaryota > Metazoa > Chordata > Testudines > Emydidae > Malaclemys > Malaclemys terrapin. The sequence continues at coordinate 19,619,455 of NC_071515.1, read as the reverse complement.
CAGAGGGGTGGGGCTGCGCACTCTGGCAGATCAAAGCAAGTTCAATATAACACAGTTTCACCTATAACACGGTAAGATTTTTTTGTCTCCCGAGGACAGCGTTATATTGGGGTACAGGTGTATGTTCTTTTATCCTTTAAAAACATCATTAGTTCTATGGCTGAATCTCTACCACTGTAATATTTTGATCCACTAGAGGTGCTGTATTGCTGACAGAACTATAGTAGGTGAACTTATCATACTAGGTATCTCCATTGACTTCTTATACTTGGAATAGGAGATAATGTAGTACAATGCACTGTGAAGTAGCAGATCAGTTTTTATTGGTGCCCTCTTGTACTATGATTAAGGCTACGATTTAGTCATGGGTATTTATAGTAAAAGGCATGGAGAGGTCACGGGCAATAAACAAAAAGTCATGGCCAGTGACCTGTCCATGACTTTTACTAAAAATACCCCTAACTAATCTTATGTGCTGGGGAAGGCAGATGCTGCTGCTCTGGGCAGTGGGGGGTGGCCCAAGGCCCCACCACTGCTCCTGGGAGGGGCAGCTGCCTGGGGCTGCCTGAGCAGTGGCCGGTGCAGCTGGCCCCGGGGCTGCCAGAGCAGTGGCTGGCCCCAGGGCCATGCCCGGCTGCTCAGGCAGCCCTGGGGTCAGCTGCTGCTGCAGTGGAAGTCACAGAGGTCCCGGAAAGTCACGGAATCTGAGACTTCCATGACCTCCATGAAAGACTCGCAGGCTTAACTATAATGAATACATCTGCAACCACTGAAATCTCCTGTCTTGTCTATTATTAATATTTATTTTTCGGAATATGATATCTGTTGTCTTAAATGAAATAAAGATTTTGTAACATGTTGAAGTAATTAGGGATCTGATTGTGCAACCGTTACTCGCCTTGAGCGACACTTACGTGAGAAGACCCATTGACTTGAATGGTTTACAGTAGAGCTATTTACATGCATAAATGCTTCTCAACATGAAGAATGTAGACAAACTAGAAAGTGGGAGCACTACTCTTAAGTTATAGTGACAATTTTAAAATATTATCAAATCCATATAATTTCAGGAGCCAGAAAATTCTTCTTTGGCCAAAAGTGTTTATCACCCTCGAGGAACATGGTAGAGTTTGTTTAACTTTGGAACCATAGAATATTGGAGTCTAGTTCATAATTCATTTTTGTGCATGGGAATGCTAAAAGTTCTGTCTATGTTTTATGAATAAGTTCTTAAAATAAATGGCTAGCAATTATCCCTTGAAGAAAACTACATTTTAAATTTATTATATGTGCACTGACCAGTCAAATGTGATTGTTCCCAAGGTGAATCCTTGTTTTGCAGAGAACTTGAGCTAATTTGATCAAAAGTAAACTATTTCCTAAACATGCAAAAGTTTTACAATGGTCTGAGGTCTTACTAGTCAGTCAGACTGATATTTTATCAAATAATATTAATCTGGAATTTGGATTTTTTTGCGAAATGTACTTTTGAACAATTTTATTGCCTAAATATTAGGCATTTTAGCTTGATTTAATTAGTAGGTGTTCCTAGGGTTACCATATCTAATAAATAAAAAAAAGGACCCTCCACGGGCCCTAGCCCCGCCCCAACTCCGCCCCTTCCCTGCCCTAACTCTGCCCCCTCCTCTCTCCCACTCCCAGCCACGGGGAAAGGGCTGCCTGAGCGCTACCGGCTTCACGGTTTGCCGGGCAGCCCCCAGACCCTGCGCCCCCGGCCGGCGCTTCCCCAGCGCAGCTGGAGCCCGGGAGGGGAAGCGCCCAGCCAGGGGCGCAGGGTCTGGAGGCTGCCCGGCAAACCGTGAAGCCAGTAGCGCTCGGGCTTTGGGCAGCCTCTATGCCTCCGGACCCTGCGCCCCCAGCCGGGCACTTCCCCTCCCGGGCTCCGGCGGCGCAGGGTCCGGAGGCACGGGGGCTGCCCGAAGCTGGTCGCGCTCGGGCAGCCCGGCTCTTAAACAGAGCCGAAGAGTCAGGGAGGAGCAGAGCCATCATTTTCCTGGACATGTTCGTTTTTTTGGCAATTCCCCCTGGACGGGGGTTTGACTGCCGAAAAGCCGGACATGTCCGGGAAAAAGAGGACATATGGTAACCCTAGGTGTTCTGTATGTTCAGTTCACTGGTAAAAGTGTGCATCCAACAGGATTGTTTCCCTTTGTTTTGCTGCCTTCCTAGTTTTAACTGAGGAAGATGTTCTCTAACTTTTTCATGTAGATTTACAGTAAGAATAGTTTTAACCTTTGTTCATACTGGAGATATACAGAATTACAATGCTCTACTTTTTATAACTAAGTGAAACAAAAAATGGGTATGAGTCTGAAGTATTCTGCAAAACACTTGAAGTAAAGGTACTCTGAAACACAGCCTGACATTTAGGGCAATTCAAGAATCTAGGGAAGAAGGGCAATTACAGCACAATTTAAGGAAGAAATTCTAGTGTTATGTTTTGAATCCTGCATTTCATTTGGGATAAAAGTATTCCTAATACAGCAGTCTTCTGAATATTCATTATTCATCATATGTATTCTGTTTGGAAAGGAGATGTGCACGCTCTGAATATGAAATGCAAGTGCTATATAACTTGCAGTAAACAGAGGAAGTGGTGCATTCTTGAAGCCCTGCTCATTCACAAATCTAACCGCATGTATGTGTGCATATGCACGTACAATATGTATGCACATGCACACCTCTCTCTAACTTTACATATAGTACTCCATCAGCAGTAGTAGTCTGAATTCACTGTGAATTATAGCAGCTAAAAATATTGTACTTAATATCCTTATGAGTTTTGGGTGTGATGTCAGCGTTCTAGTTGTTTACTAAGAAACTGTGAAATTTAACTATGAAATTATACTGTAGGAAGCTAATGCTAGGGAAGAAAACGGACTGAAATTTGCAGCATGTAGACCATTCTTTTAAGGACTATAATAAGCAAAGCAGCAGTAGGATGTCTGCTACGAACTGATTGCTGAAGTGAGTAATTGTCACTGAAGGGTTTTTTTTTTTATTATTGCTAGAGCTGTGACTTTATCTCTGGAAATGTTACTTTTAGTTTCATTGTTTTCACAGTAACGCTGCATTAAGATGTTGAGTCAAAATAGTTTTTCAAGTCTCTCCTTTTGATAGTTTGAGAACTAATATTTCTAAAAATGTAATGTTGAGGATCACAATTCTTCTAAATAAAGTTACTAAACGTTGCATGATTTTGCATTTTATTGATCTTCTCCTAAGAAGAGCATAGCTTGATACAAATCTTCTTTTTCACCCATTCTAGACATATGCATATCTCTTTTTTTTAAATCTTTGCCTTTAGAAAGAAAATAGATTATATATAAACACAAGTCAGCTGTGTGGGTCAGTAATTGAATATGCAGTCAATTATTAATTTATGTGGTAATATGAATCTTACTAACTAGGGTTACCATATTTTGTGCCTCCAAATGGAGGACACTCCCCGGGGCCCCGGCCCCGCCCCCAGCCCCGCCCACGCCCCTGCCCCAACTCCGCCCCCTCCCAAAGTCTCCGCCCCCTCCCCTGCTTCCCGCAAACATTTAATTCGCGGGAAGCCTGAAGCAGGTAAGGGGGGGGGAGGAGGCGCGGCCCAGGCTGGCCCCCCCGGCCGCTCCAGCCTGGGTCGGCTCGGGCCCTGGGGTGCCGGCCCCGACCGACCACCCCCTGCGGGCCCGGCTCCCGGCCCGGCGCACCCCCCTGCTCCCCGACCCCGGCTCCCCGGCCCGGCGTACCCCCCGGCTCCCCGACCCCGGCTCACTCCCCGACCCCGGCTCCCGGCCCGGCGCACCCCCCGGCTCACTCCCCGACCCCGGCTCCCCGGCCCGGCGCACCCCCCGGCTCACTCCCCGACCCCGGCCCGGCGCACTCCCCGACCCTGGCTCCCGGCCCGGCGCACCCCCCGGCTCACTCCCCGACCCCGGCCCCGCGGGCCCGGCCCCGCACCCAGCCCGGCCCGGCACCATGCCCCCGGCCCCGGACAAAGAGGCCCCGGCCGAGCCTCCCGATTTTCCTGGACATGCCCGGCTTTTGGGGATTTCCCCCCGGACGGGGATTTGAGCCCCCAAAAGCCGGACATGTCCGGGAAAATCCGGACGTATGGTAACCCTATATTAACAGACCAATTACTTAAACCAGTTCTGAAGATTTCTGTGCAATTCCTGTTCACTTTTTTCCTCTTATGAATTTCATCTTTCATGAAGAATGTATTCAAGGAATTATTAGAGGGTTTCTTTAGGGTCATGCCTGCCTGAGACAAGGTCACATTTAGTGTGCTCATAAGGGATAAGACTTTAGGGTTATTCCTGGTATGAGACTAGGTCACTCACAGTGCACGTAAGACCATAGGAAGTGTTTTCTTGTTTCAAAAGTGTGTATAGTTTTTATAATAGACCAGGAGCCCCCCAGAATATCTTTTAGTGTTGGAGGGCCCTCAAAGATTTGTAACATCATCTTACTATTGGATACAACCTTGTCCACGTCATAATGACTCTGTTATGTATAAACTGTTGTAAGCTGGGCAAATGGTACAGACTTGCTAAACCAACCATCAGTAAGACTAATAGTTGTGGCAGCTGTAAATAACTAATGTTTTTCTGCATGAACAGGAATAGTGCTAGAGCTCCGTGATGAGTTGGCAGCATCCCAAGATTTATCAAGTCTGCATGTACTAATGAAAGTTGTCATGCACGTTGTGCTGTACAGATGGTTTTACATTTTCTCCTAGGCTTGGCCAGTTTAAGTATTGTTTGCATTTCTTTTTCTTTGCTTTCTACCTCTCAAGCCTCCTTATCTCCATTTCCACCCCCTTACCCCCACCCCCACACACTAAACCCTGGCATCAGCTAACAAAAAAACACCACCACCAAAATCTTATTTCAGTCAACCTTGAAAATAAAATTAACATCTATATTACATACCAAGGACGACAAATGTGGCTTAAGGACAGACCATATTGTCACACCTGGTGTATACTTGAAGATTCATATGGTGCAGGGGGGAGAGAATAGACTGCTAGAAGTTCCTCCAGGCCACGTCAGTCCCTCTTTATTTTAATAGCATCTAGCTTCTATTTAAAGAGATTTTTGCTCTGGTTTTATGAAAATAACCAACCAAAATTAATGACTTTTACAAAAATGGGGTTGGAATCTGTAAAGGAAATTAAACAGTAAAATTATAAAAGCTTAATTGATTAGTTTACAGAGAAGCATGGCAATTTTTTGCTGTTCTATATCATAAATATTTTATGAACTAAGAAGGCCAAGTAAATAGCTGTGTAAAACCTGCACAGGCTTGGAGGAAGCAAAGAGAGAGGGTCATATGTAGGATGAAAAAACGGGTATTTCAGTTACAGAAAAATAACTAGCACTGTACATAAGGCCAAATTTGGATTTGATATGCAGATTTACTATATCTGAGAGCAACCAGGTGCTTACAGTTAGCTTGCTGTGGTTTGAAAAATCAGAACACATGCTGTAAAAGGCACATACAGTTCATATTCTCTCTCTGATGTATTAAATGGAATTATGCTCTCTCCAAATACCATTCAGTCCACTTCCTTTAGAATGTTCACTTTTGTGTTTCTACTACTTTGAAATTCTTTAGAGAATTGAGAGTTGGCAATCCCAATAAAGATATAGTGATGTATCTCAGACATCATAGTGCAATAAAAGTTGCATATTTTATGGCAACCATTTGACAATCATACGTATTATATCTAATAAAGATCTTACAATCTGATTTTTATGGTGTATCTCAGTGTGACTTTAAAAGGTGTTCTCCAAAACCAGCCAGTCGTCTATAAAGTCCTTATATGTGACAGTAATCAGTTTGAAGGTAAATCAGAAAGCAAACAATCCATCTTGAATTTAATAGTGTTTCCTCTGTTTGTTTTTACTGGGACAGATGAAAAATGAAAACAAAGGGCATTTCTTATCGAGCAAAACTCAGAAGCAGTATCACATGAAAACATAATGAGTATGACAGCCTACAAATAACATTGAATGTGAATTTTCTTACACAAGAAAGGAAAAAGGTTCTTTGGGATATTTACTTCAATCAACACTAATAAGTCTTGCTTTATGTATTTTATGCATCTGCCATCATAATTATAAATCCTTGACATTTTAGCATGAGCATTTATATATGTCAGGAAAGCAGCCTACAGTCAGCCTTAAAGGAATGGCTGTATTGTTATTCTAGATCTGCATAACTGTATTAAAATACTTGTTAAGTGGCTTAAGAAAATTATAATTCAGTCACGCGTGAAGAGTTCATCAGCTAAATTTTGCCCCAAATCTCAGTGTTAACTACTCAATCTACTGTCACCCATGCTAACCACAGCCAGAATTGGACTGAAATGAATAAATGCAGTCTCATCAATCAATTAGATATGCACACCTGGCACATAAATACGATGGGTCAGAAGATGAAAACTTTTTGGCCAGATTTGAAGCGAAATTGCTCAGATGATTTGAGAGATGAGAATTAGAAACATTGAGTATTTTGCCTGTTTTACAAATTAACACTTTATCACATTGTGACAAACTTTAAACTTGGTTTGTTGAGAAGATTTGAAGATTCTGCAACACACTGCCTTTGCCATTTTCAAAAAATGGTGGTATGTATTTAGGAAGTTAATGGGGTTAATTATAAATGTCAGAGTGTACTGTCAATACATGAAGCCCACCAATGTTCCACAGATCCTGTATGTAACTAAGATGTCCACAAACACGAGGACAAGGGTGATCCAGTGGATATAGTGTAATTGGACTTTCAGAAAGTCATTGACAAGGTCCCTCACCGAATGCTTTTAAGCAAAGTAGGTAGTCATGAGATGAGAGAAGGTCCTCTCGAGGATCAGTGACTGACTGAAATATAGGAAACAAAGTGTAGCCATAAATGGTCAGTTTTTACAGTGTAGAGAGGTAAATAGAGGGGTCTCCCAAGGATTTGTACTGGGACCAGTGCAGTTCAACATAGTCATAAATGATCTGGAAAGAGGGGTAAACAGTGAGGTGGCAAAGTTTGCTGATGATGCAAAATTAGTCAAGATACTTAAATCCAAAGCAGACAGCAAAGAGTCTTAAAGGAATTTCACAAAACTGGGTAACTGGGCAACAAAATGACAGATGAAATTCAGTGTTGGTAAATGCAAAGTAATGCCCAGTGGAAAAAATAATCCACATTATATATACAAAATGATGGGGTCTAAATTAGCTGTTACCATTCATGAAACAGCTCTTGAAATTATTGTGGATAGTTCTCTGAAAACATCTGCTCAGTGTGTTGTGGCAGTCAAAAAAGCTAGCAGAATGTTAAGAACCATTAGGAAAGTGATAGATAAGACAGAAAAAATTGTAATGCCACTGTATACGTCCATGGTATGCCCACGTCTTGAATACTATGTTGCAGTTCTGGTTGCCCCATCTCAAAAAAGATATATTGGAACTGGAAAAAGTACAGAGAAGGTGAACAAAAATAATTAGAGGTATGGAACAGCTTCCACATGAGAGATTAAAAAAACCTGGGACTGTCCAGCTTGGACAAGAGACGACAAAGAAAGAATATGGGAGAAATCTTAAAATCATGAATGGTATGGAAAAAATGAATAAGGAGGTGTTATTTACCCCTACAAATAACATATGAACCAGGAGTCACTAAATGAAATTAATAGGTTTAAAACAAACAAAGAATTCCTTCACACAATGTACAGTTAACCTGTGGAACTTATTGCCAGAGGATGTAATGGCCAAAAGTATAACTGAGTTAAAAATAGAATTAGCTAAGTTAATGGAGGATAGAGCCATCAATGGCTATTTGTTTAGATGGTCAGGGACACAATCCTGTGTTCCTGAACTTCTGAGTGCCAGAAGCTGGGACTGGACGACAAGTGATGGATCACTCAATAAATTTCCTTTTTCTTTTCACTTTCTCTGAAGTATCTGGCACTGGCTGGGTTAGATAGACCATTGGTCTGACCCAGTGTGGCCAATTTTACGTTATGTTCAAACTTGCAAAGGATCTGATGGATTGGCAACTTGGCCAAACAAATGCGTATCAGACTTCAGCAGAATTGCTAAGCCTCCGAAAGGGTGTAGCAGGCACTGGAAACATAAATACACTACATGGAGCATCCTAATCACTGCAGAACTCTTGAGGTCTTTAGAGTCTGATACAGAGGTTCTGAATGGAATTCAGAATTTAAGAAATTTTCAGGTGCTCCTTGGAAGATACTTTGGTGCAGATATAACAAGAAGGCAAAGAAGTTATGATGAGTAACATGGCTTTCACCTAAAAGAGGGTGTAAATCTGTTTACACACTTGGATGTAACTGAATGCTTCCATATGGCATGCATTTTTGTGTTTTACCTAGGCAGCTTTCACAAAAAGCTAAAGACATTGCAAAAGAAAACATCATTAAACAAGATTTAACATTGCAAATACATGTCAATAACTTAGGGTAAAATATCTTAACTCTAAAGAAAGACGTTAAAAAGCCAGGAAAGTTTAAATTTAAAAATTAAATAAAAATGATGTGTGATCACTGAAGCCATGATATATTCTAGATCTGCAAACTTTCTTGTAGTGGACAGGTTCCTTACTGGTGCAGTTACATGATAGCTTGACTATCAGGCTGTGTCTAAGGTCTCAGCCGAGCCATTTATGATTCTATCACCTTTTCTTGACACTAGGCACACCTGAGCCACAATGTCTTGGTACTTCCCAGATGCCTTATTTCATAAGATGGGGAAGAACATGTCCTCCAGGGAGTTTCCTTTTTATCTTCTGCAATCTGCACTAGTAGATCTAGAAGGTAGAAAGGGTTTTTCTCCTTGATCTCCATTCCCAGATTTGTGATCTTGGTAGGAGATGTGGCACCGTGTAGAAGTACTGGAGCTAAGAGCTATTTATCTAACCAGCAAGGCTTTCTCCTCTTCATAAAATCCAAATCTATGTAAATTGTGAAGGAATGCACTACACAGACCACCAAAGGGGTTCGTTCTAGCCAGCTGAGTCGAGAAATTTCTTAATAAATTCAGTATCCTCATTGATCGGGTTAAGATTTTGCCACGGTTATTTTTAGTAAAAGTCATGGACAGGTCGCGGACAATAAACAAAAATTCACGGAAGCCCATGATCTGTCTGTGAATTTTACTAAAAATAATGGGAGGGAGGGCGGGTTTGACATGGGGGCTGACTGAAGCCCGAGTCCCGCCACGGGGGTGGTGGTGGTGGTGGTGGTGGTATGTATTTGAGGAGAAAGATCCTGAGCCTTGTTGCGGGGGGGGACGGCATCTAGCACCCATCGCAGCCCCAGCCGCTCAGAGCTCTGGTGCCCCTGTCACAGTTCCAGGGGCTCAGAGCTCAGGCCTCCACTATCCACAGCAGCTGACTTCTCCAGGATCCTTGTGTTACTTTGGACCTCCAGCATTCCTGCCATCCGCGGTGGCTTACGGCTCCGTGGCTTCCACCACGTGCACTGCCTTGGAGCTCTAAGGCCTACTACTATCCGTGACGGCTGACAGGTGCACATTCCTGCGCTGCACCAGGCTGAAGTAGAAAATGTCACGTATGTCACAGAATCCATTACTTCGGTGACCTCCATGACACAATCTTATCCTTATTTACAACAAAGTTCTCTGACTGTGAAACGTATGACACCTGCCTCCTTAAATGTAAATGAGGCTAAGGGACAAACCGATATTGTAGTGGTCTGAAAGAGATGGAGATACCAGGTATCTTACATAGTTAGGAAGGAGATGCAGGCAGGATCACCTGTTCAGTAAGAATGCAACTTATATCGCAATAAAGCTCTAAAAAGTCAAGAATGGCTTTATAGAAATACAGTACAAAGAACAATCTGACCAGTGTTTAAATGGAAGACTATTAGTTTTATAAACAAAAAAAATTACAATATCTGAGTTTATGCTAGAAGGGGACACCCTTAGGATGAGACAAATGAACCTATTCTTCAGTATTTGCAGTACATCCCAAGAATAACAATGCCAAGTTTAGTCCTCATTTCTGTAGCTCTCACAGCAAAATACTATCCCAAGCAGCTTTAGGTATATACTGAGCAACTCTGTCATAGATAAGGTTATTTCAAAGTGAGGAAAGACTCTCTATCTGCAGCAGTGGTTGTAATAGAAAAATAACTAAATGTCTCTTGGCAGAAATCCAAAAAGGTGGGTTTTTTGGGTCTCTTTTGGGTGGGTTTGTTTTTGTTTTTTGTTTTTTAAACTATCCGAAGTATAATAATCTAGAACAGTCAAGGAGGATCTTATCAGATCCACTCACTCAGATGCTGCATAGATGAAGAATCTGTTTCAATTCATGGAGTATGTTTGACTGATCAAAGACACCGCCTTTTTAATAGGATCTTTTAGACCTCAGAATAACACTCAGAATCAAGAATCCCAGAAATCTGGAATCAAGATGCCAAATATAGTCTGCTGGGTCTCCTTCCCCTGAAATGAGCCTCCCCCCATCATTTCAAAGGCTGGAGACCCAGCAGTTTGCAAAGCAAAAATTTATGGCAGTTAATATCTTACCCATGATATTGAATGACAGAATCACCAATCTTTAATGATGTCATGGAGGTCACAGAATCTGTGACTTTCAGAGACCTTCATGACATTTTCTGCTTCAGTGCAGGGGCAGAGCGGGCAGCGGGGGGGGGGGACCCCAGAGCTCCGAGCCGCGGCGGGAGGGACCCCAGAGCCATCAGCTGCCAAGGGTGGCGGGGGGTGGGGGGCCTGGAGCTCTCTGCTGCTGCAGGCAGTGGTGGGCCCTGGAGCTCCAATGTACCATGGGCAGTGGGGGCCATAGAGCAGTAAGCAACGGCGGGTGGTGGGGACCTTCGAGGGGGCCCTGGAGCTGTCAGCTGCTGTGGGCAGGGGGCCCAGAGTTCTGAGCCACAGGGGCTGTGGTGGGGTCCTCGGAGCACTGAGCCACTGGATGCCCACCCTCCTGCTGCTGGGCTTGGGCTTCAGACCCTTCCCCACCCCTCGTTATATCCTTGGAATACTCCGGGATGTAAGGGGGAGGAAGGGGTAAGTGGCCCCAATGGACACTGCATTTCAGAATGTTCTGGAAATTCACAGTGTAGGCGCCCTGATCCCACAAGTATTAATATACAGAACATCATCTTGAAGAAGTCCGGTTACAGTTAAGTAACCTTCATTTATTTTTGTGAAGTAGGAAAGTGACAAAGTTGTATGAGACTGTACTAAACCTCAGCTTTTACTTCCATCATTTCTACGTAGGTCACAGAGTTCAATGGCAAGCCCATTGAACCATTCCTTTACCATGTACCCACAATTTTTTGTTGAAACATGAGTGATTCTTGACTGAACATTCTTTGGTGAATTAGGAAATGTGTTTATTATGAGGCTTAAGATGTTGAGAAATACTGTTCATGAAGGAGCCCTGTCAAGCAGGAATTGGAAATTTATAGTTTGTTTAAAAATTAAGTTTTTTTAAACACTTTTTTTCCTGCAGTGTTTGCAGTCACAAGCCTGTATCATCAGAACTGAAACAAAGCTGATTGTAAATAAAGCAGGACCCTGTCTAGTCTGCGTTCACAGTCCAAACTGAGTGAAGGGCATTTAAAAAACCCAAACCAAACTATGACTGGTGAAAACTATTTGAGGGGGGGAGAGGAGGTTGTTATCAAAGGCACAAAGTGCAGTTAGTCACCCATCTCCAACTGAAAGTTAATGGAAGTTGGTCACCTAACTCCTATTTGTGACTGAAAAGTATCCCCCTGCTTCTTAAAAAATCCTTCCTTTTTAATCTTCTAATGTGTTATTAACATAGGTAAAAACATTTACTTTTTAAATGATTTTTAATCTGTCAGTACTTGAAAGCTGATGAATTTAATTGCATGCAAGTTTTGTTATTTTCCTTTGAGGTTTACACCAAAGTGGCACTATGTAGATGAAGAATGTTTTGGGTTGGAGAGGAAATAGAAGTATCTCTTTAGTTCCACTTATGTTGGCTGAAATTAGTGAAGTCATATTTTTATGCCTGTTCTTGTACCCATGAAGACTCTTATTAAAAAAAAAAAAGATTAACAACACTAATCTAGTTGTCAAAAGCATTTTTTTAAAAAGAGAAATCATTTATGAAGTCTTTGTTTAAAACGGTATACAAAAAGCCAGTTGCTGTTGAGGTACAGATAGACAAATGCTTTCAAATAAGTCTACAACGTTCCACCATTCATTCAAAGGTGATAATTTGTTTTTCTCTCCTTGTGAAATTGTGAAACTTCACGGTATTATTTAGATTTAATTGTGCTTGGTTAAAACTTGAAACTAATCAGATTTTTCATTGGAACATATTATGTAGTTTGCTTCTTTTTATATTGTTGCATGCTAATAAATACAGTGTATATGATTAAACAATGTACTGTATATGTATGTATATGTTTATATATGCATGCACACTCTGGAAGTGGGGAGAACATGCAGTTGCTAAAGGTTATTAAGGTAGAATGTAGCCAGTTTTGAAAAGACTGATAGCCCTTGGAAAACATGCCATTTCTTATGGGGAGAAGGGATGAGGGAACATTTTATCTTTGGGTGACTCTTAAATGAAACATTCCATCAATTTTCTGCATCTTAGTGGGCCACTGATTCCCTCAGGTGCAACACTTTACTGATTTGTATTCAGTCCCTCTCATTCAATAGCATTATTTTCCTCCTATTGTCGTTTACCCTTCTTCTCGTATATGAGATTATATCTGTGTTTGTTGAATGCATGTTTGTAGCTCTGTGTTCGGGTATATTCTCTAAACTTGTACACACATTTTTTCTGTAAATCATGTAATTGGAATAATTATAAAATGTTGATTGTTTTAGTACCTCTTGATATGCCTTTAACATAGGACACCCTTACAAAATCAAAATTTGACTTTACTAAATTGCTTTACAAAAAGCTTTCCACATTTACTGGCAACTGTAGTGGTAATAAAATATCTGTTCCATGTTGCTACCTTATGGTGGGTTTTTGCATACTTAAAATCCTTTGTGTACAAAATAACAAGTAAGTGCAATAGATCTGATAATTTATTATTTGTCTTGGTGACTGATAGATTATTAAAAGGTGCTAGATTTAAATGGAGATTACAATGATGTGTGGAGTTGAAGTCCTAATTATACAAAAATGCCTTTTAAAGATACTCCATAATGACAAATACTTGTATATTCTTTCCTCAAGTCACTTTTTTTTAAAAATGGAATATTTTTAACAAATATACCAAGTGGACAATTTTTATCAATAGAATAATGGGATCACATTTTGCAGATTGTTTGTATATATTGATAGAATAATCTTTTGATACACTGATGTATTTAAAATAATTAGTATGCTTATCCACATAGCTTAACTTAACAGAGTGACCATTTGAAAACATGAGGATATTTGGTAATATATATTAATGTACGATTTTTTTTAAATCTTGCTTGTTAGACCATCATGTCTTTCCTGATGTGAGAGGATAGTAGTCTTCTTCAATTAAAGAATTTTCAATACTGGAAATGAGCAGTCAATTACTAACATTATTTTTGAATAGCTAATTTGCATATCCTTAATTGTATTCATTCCTTTTTGAGAGGCTGAAGTTGATATTTATAATGTTTTGATTGATTAGTAATGCATTTGTAATGTTAATATGGTTACAAGCTAGGTGCTGTTGTAAATGGAGTCCTAAGTAGCTCTTCTGAATAAATGTTTTTAATAAATAAATTAGTTTTTATTTCATTGATGAAGGAAGATCTTAAATTTTTTAGCTACTAGTATCCTCAGTGCATGAAATATCACCTCTTTTACACGGTGTAAAAGATGGAAGTTTAAGTCCAGTTCAAATAACGTAATTGGTGGTGACTGTTATAGAAATGCCTATAAATAATTACTGTAATAAGAATCTGACAAAAAGATGCACAGCTAAGAAGACTTCTAGACTCTTCATTGTTGCTGGTTTCTCAAATAATGACAGCAGTAGAAAATACTTTTACTAATTTAGGCTGGCTAGGGGACCACATCCCACTTTGGCATATAGATTTGGTCAAAATTATCCGCTCATCTGTAATCTCCGCATTTGATTAGTGAGTTAAGACCTGGGTTCTCTTTACAGCTTTGCCATTGACTAATTGTGTGACTTTGTATCTGGGAAGAGGCAGTTTCAAAGACAGCCAGGGCCTGGCTCATAGATAACTTCAACAATCAAGATTAGTATCTTAAAATGATTTGATAATTGTTGGGTAGCCAGTGAGGTGAATGGAGCATGGTAGTGATGTGTTTTTGTCACCCTGTGTTGGTCAGTGGGTGGTGTATTGCATGTTATACCATGTGGAATTTCTTCACTACCTGTTTCAGAGTAGCAGCCGTGTTAGTCTGTATCCGCAAAAAGAACAGGAGTACTTGTGGCACCTTAGAGACTAACAAATTTATTAGAGCATAAGCTTTCGTGGACTACAGCCCACTTCTTCGGATTCATATAGAATGGAACATATATTGAGGAGATATATATACACACATACAGAGAGCATGAACAGGTGGGAGTTGTCTTACCAACTCTGAGAGGCCAATTAAGTAAGAGAAAAAAAACTTCTGAAGTGATAATCAAGCTAGCCCAGTACAGACAGGTTGATAAGAAGTGTGAGAATACTTACAAGGTGAGATAGATTCAATGTTTGTAATGGCTCAGCCATTCCCAGTCCTTATTCAATCCTTTGTTGATTGTGTCTAGTTTGCATATCAATTCCAGCTCAGCAGTCTCTCCTTGGAGTCTGTTTTTGAAGTTTTTCTGTTGTAATATAGCCACCGGCAGGTCTGTCACTGAATGAGCTTATGCTCTAATAAATTTGTTAGTCTCTAAGGTGCCACAAGTACTCCTGTTCTTTTTGCGGATACAGACTAACACGGCTGCTACTCTGAAACAGGTAGTGAAGAAATTCCACATGGTATAACTAGAATTAGTCTTTTCTAATAAGTTTAGGTTAAATACAAAACAAATTATGTGTAATAAGAATATAAGCGTGGTCATGGAAAGAAAGCAGTCTTCGTCTAAAAAGGAAAGCAAGTTTTCTTCCTAATTATTCAGGGTGTTTTGTGTGTTGCTGGAATATGTATTGGTAAACATGAACTGACACATTTCTAGCAACCAAATTATAAATGAGTGGGAGACCTAAAAATGTCAGTTTCTTCTTTAGAAGCACTTCAGTTTTTTTCCTCCTCTTATTCCCTCCTTTATTTTGTCTCTCATTCCTTTATCTTGTATACTTCTTTATTCCCTTAGGCAAACGAGTGTCTTTAAATGTTTGTCTCTTTGCTTCAATATTTTACTTATCTCAGTGTATCTTTTTGATACAAATCTTCAAGGTATATCTATATACGTGATTCTCTCTCTCTCACTCACACACACACACACACACACACACACACACACACACTCTGTATCTTTGTATTGTGTATATATAAAATACAAAGATATATATTATATAGTGTGTGTGTGTGTGTATGTATATGTGTATATATAGTATGTGTGTATATATATGTGTGTGAGTGTATGTGTGTATATATATATATATAAAAAAACCCAAACCTTAATGCTTGGTTTTTGGAATGATCTAGAAAGTGCTCTTTTCAAATTTAGTATAGACTAAATCAATCTCTTAATAAATCCTAAGTATTAAAACAAAATATGTACACCCTAAACTGCAGAAACCATTTCAGATGATATTCAGTGGACAACATATGTCCATTTAAAGCACAGAATGAGATAACTTCCTCAATGAAATACACTGATTATGAAGTTGTTAATATTGTTGCAATCACATCCTCTGCCCTTGATGCCAGTGGATACTCTGAGAATGGATCAAAAGACACATGTGCCTTAAATTTAATCTCCAAAAGCTCTCTGATGTAAATGACACTGGGATTTTAAAACTGGAAAAACAAAAGAGGTTATTCAATGATATTTTGTATTCTTGAACATGCTGTCTTATAAATAGCTTAGGATATTGTAAGATCACAGTATTCATCTATTGTCCCATTTTTATTTACCAGAAGATAAACCGAAAACAACAAAAAGTCTTGTATACCTCACTTATATGTACCTGCGTTGTACTCTGGGACCCCCTCCCCCCCCACAAGTGTTTAAACTTGGCCAACTGGATTTCTCCCCCCCCCCCGACCCCCCCCACAATTTTGGTCTCTGAAAGTTAGCCTAGAAGAGTATGGAAGCAGTGCTTCAGTTAAGAGTTATTTTTTGTGGCTGAAATATGGATTTCTCTAAATAGAGGTTTGTAATGAAAATCCTAAGAGAAATTTTCCATTACACTAAGGTGCTAACTAATAATGACACCACATTGTGGCCCTGATTCAAAAAAGCCTCTCTTTTCGGGTCACCACTTAAGAACGTGCTTAAGTCCCATTGAAGTCAGTGGATTTAAGCACACATTTAAGTACTTTCCTGAATCTGTGCCTCTATCATCTGTCATTTTAAAATCTGTTTGATACTTTTATCCTATCGTCAAGGCAATATTTGTACTGAAAAACAGTGTCAGACATATTTTAAGTATAAACTGTAATATCTTTTGTTTTACAGCTGATTGCCGTGTATGAGGAACAAGAATTGCACAATAAGATTGACAGCATCAGTGGCAGTTTGACAGACAGACCCAGCCCAGAATCTTTTGAGATGGAGGTGGCTGCCCAGCTGGCTGCCTTTCAGCCAATTGGTGGTGAGATTGAGGTGACTCCTTCTGCACTGAAATTGGGTACGTGCGCGTTGTCTTCCAATTTTTAAAATGATTACTGGTCATCATCTAGGAGGGTTGTGTGCCATAGCCTCTCTACATTGCTGGTCTCTTGCCTCTTTATTTTCATCCTTCCTGTTGGTGTGTGTTTGTTGCATCTGTCTTCACTGGTGATAATGCGGTGGTGAGGCCACACAGAATTTTTCAGAAACAGATTGAAGGTGACTCCCATTCTGATGTGCCCTCAAAGCAGCAGCACTGCCTGACAGGTATCCAGAAAGTTAATGACACTAAGGGATGTTTTCCTGTTTTCTACGAGATCTCTCTTCAAAATTTTAATAGTGATCTCCCTAATAAACCAAGTATGTGGCTTAGAACACAAAACGTAAGAAGTAAGGCTACTACCCTGCCTTACTTTACCCTAATGTGACTATGTATTATAGGGGTCTCTGAACAGTGTGTGATAAAATTCCTGAGCACATGTGGGTGGGTTAAGGATGGAATTTCAGTCTTGGGTCTGAAATGTTTGTGCCTTTGTTGGTTTAAAGTTAGACCACTTATGACTTTTGAAATTGAATGTTTTAATTTCATTTTTTTTAAAAGGAAAAGACTGATAAAAAGAACATTCCACCAACATTTTATTGAAAAGGAAGTTAATACTGTGAACAGAACCTTTACTGTTCTAGTTTGTGCCTGTCAGGGAAAGCATTCAATTTAACTGAAGTCAATGAAACCTTCCAGACTAAGGTTTACATTATAATAGGTCATTCAGAGTGTTTGTAATTTCAACCTTCTGCAGGATTTCTTCGGGCCTGTAGTCTTGGGAAATAATGTATTCTTGCTGTAACTTCCATATATTTCAGAATGTTATGAACTGTATTCTTGATATGTATGGAAAGGCTTCATCTATCTGAAGGACCTCTAATTGAATGTGTTAACATTCTATGTTACACACACAAGATCTTGCATGAAATGTAAAAGATATCTTAACTTGTTTTGAAAAATAAATACTGTTCACACAATCCCCCTGAAGCATATTTTAATGGACCAGTACACATGCCCTGTCTTAGCTCAATACTGTAGTCACATCTTGGGAGAGGGAAGGAATTATATTTCATATTTTAGCCTCCATGCAAACTTATGTAAAGCAACTAAATTGAATTTTTGTTCAGAATGGCAATGCCAATAGACCTTTAATTTTAGCAGTGCTGGAGGTCACCACTATGTCATTTACCAGACAGTTTCATTTTCATAACAGAAATGATGCTAGGATGTTCTGGAGTATTAAGAAGAATGAAGATAGTGTAAAAAGATCAGCCAATTATGGTCCCAGTTAATTTCCAATCTATACACATGTTTCTCTGGAAATAAAAGTGAATGTCTCCTCTAAAAAGGGACTAGGTAAAAATGAGGATGTTGGGCTTCCATATTTGTCTCAATGATTGCATTTCAAATTGGTTTCATTTAAATGAAGGGTTTTCTGACTGTCTGCCCTACAAACTCAATATGAGTTCTGAAAGTCCACCTGTTTTCTTTCTGGCTATTGCATCTCATTGATGACAAAAATTCTGCAAAGCTAATTTTGCCCTTATTGTCGTCTATGCAAGTCTATTGTCTTTTGTCCTCCGTTATACTAGACCCAAATGCAAACTGAATTAAAAATGCAAATAAAACATAGTTATCAATACTATTGAGGTATGAGCTAGATTAGAATATGGTGCATCCTCTTGATTCTGCATTGGGTACCAGCAGCAAAAAGTAGTAAAGTGTTTTCACTGAAGAAAGATATGACTGTGAATATACATAGTGAGCAAATCCCTGGAGTAAGAAGATAACCATTTTTATGTAGTCACTTTTCAGGATAGGCATGTACTTTAAGCATGTGCCAGAGTTCTCAGACTTTTAAGGAGTCTCTAAATGTACAAAAGATCTCTGAATTTACTTAAATAGGGATTATAGCTATGTGGTTCAAATGGACAAAATATATAGTTATACACTTCTACCTCGATATAACGCTGTCCTCGGGAGCCAAAAAATCTTGCCGCGTTATAGGTGAAATCGCTTTATATCGGGTTGTGTTATATAGGGGTAGCGGTGTAGTCTGCTTTTAATATTCATTGAAGAATCTATACTTTAGAAGTCTGGGTCCACCATATTGTCCATATGATGGACAAGGTTTTAATGATGTCCCCAGAAGAATACCTAGAATTTGGGGCTGAATAAACAGAAGATTACTAAATTATTTCTTTTACAACCATGAGGGAATCCATATAAAATTTAAGAAACTATATCGTAAGTGTTGGCTAATCAGTCTTTATTTATACTAGATATGTTACTAGATATCTCTTTTGTTATTTTTTCCTCTTTACTTTGTCTTAGAATTACTTATTTCATATCCTTTGTGCTCAGTGCTTTCCAGATAGTAACCAGTCCTACTAAGACTACGATTTTAGTTTTCCCTTTACCAAGTTAGTTATTCTTGGTTTTCTGTTAGCAAATCACTTGAACTTTGAAAATGATCCAATTCTTATTTCAAAAACAACCCTTTTTGACTTTGAAGCTAAAAGTATGCCAGACGCTATATTGTTTCCATATGTGTGTTAACAAAATTTTTTCAAAAAAGTATATGAACCTTGGTTTTTATCTAATTGTTTTCATAATATTTAGCATTTATCTCTTTTCAGAAGTTTACAGATAATTATATAACTTGATTATTGTCAAATTTTATATAGTTTTCTGTTAAGTCAAATCAAAATTATTGCATGGAGAAACACATGGAAGTATTTGCATGCACTGTTATAAAAAGCTAAAACCCTCTTCTGGTGTTGCCTTTAAGAAAATGAAGGGGAATGTGATGCCTTTAATTAGGCCACAGTGTCTAAGTATCTGCCATGCCCATAATATGAGGTTAAATATTGGCATCTGATCCTAGACAAACATACTTGCACCACACACACAGCAGAACTGAAGCAGGGTATCTGGTATTGCTGCTGACAGTGTCTGAATTCAGACTACAAAGCAAGTAAGTATGTAATGGTTTCTTATTGCTAGAAGGGCTTTGCTAAAGTCTTTAGAATTGAGGAATGAAATTTACTGCAGGAACTGGAGTTGTTTGCTTCAGTTAGCTCCATAAGTCACAATTTGGTCATGGACTTTAATCTTACCGGTTTCTTGTTAGGCCTGATTACCAAACAATTAACACTGAGGAGAAGGCCTTTTTCTTAGTCTAATGTCTTATCTATGCAATAGAGGAATGATCTAGTAATTAGCTATGGTAACTTTCTACTTTTCATTCAGGTACAGATACATATATATTTATATCTATATATAGATATATGAAGATCTTGCATACTTTCACATGACCAATTTCCTTGTTTCTTCAAGAAGAGTAGCAATGTTATTTTCATTCTGTTGGGCGGGAAGAGGACAGTAACAGAAAAGTTGGGTGGGACTGAGTTCATTCTCCCTATTTCTTGCCTTTCTTTGTTTTGTGAAATGGAAAGCACTCCAGTATACTGTGTACACTACAGGGCACTTGCCCCTTCAATTCATAACTCAGATATACTTCATGAGACTGTCAAGGCTGCCAAGAATCACTGGCTACACTGAGTTGCCCTAAAACAAAACCTGCCTTTTTAAACTCATATTGAAAATATTAATTGCAAAGGTAATGTCAAAAGTTAAATAAATTTAAATCAGATTTTCAGATATAAGTTTCATACCCATTTTTCTGTAATTATTCAGGAGGTGGGAGTGGGAGAGTGAAGAATTTTATCTCCTCCTCCTCCCTCCCCCACAAACTCACTTCCTGACCCCTCTTCAGGGACCACTGTCCTGAGGAAATCCTCCATCAGGAGGTGGACTCTTTCCTCTAGTGAGGGCTATAGAGCAGAGGTCCCCAAACTGTTGGGCGCGGAGGGACATTTTGGGGGGCCCAGTTGCCTGGTCCAGCCCCCACGGGGGGTGGGGAAGATGTGCCACCCAGTTCCACTCCTGACCCTGGCTCCAGCTGCCCACCCTGCCCCCAGCTGTGGCCCCAGCCTTGGCTTCCCTTACTCCTGTTCACATCTCCCTGCTCCAGCTGAGCGGGGGCTGCGGACAGGAACAAAGAACGGGATGTGACCCTAAAACATTTGGGGACCACTGCTCTATAGCAAGTGCAACCTCAGCATCAAGGGAATAGGGGTTTTTCTCCCCATATTTCATAGCTTCGAAGAGAAGAGGAGAATGGAGACCCATTCTTCATCTACACCAGATGAATCTTTATTCACAAATCTAAATTTCACTTGGTAACATGGGCATCAATAATTTCCTCCCTGGAGAAGGACAGATGGTTCGCGACTCTTGACACGAAAGTTGCTTACTTTCATGTGCATGTTTATCCATCCCACAGAATGTTCATCAGATTCATAGTGGGACAAGACCACCACTAGTGTACTTCTAGAGTACTTCTTGTTCAAGCTGGCAACAGCACCCAGGGCCTTCAGGAAGGTTCTCTCAGTGATGGTGGCCCAGATGAGACAAAAGGGCTTGACTGTCCTCCCATAACTTGGATGATTGTCTCCTAAAGGGCAGATCCAACCAAGAAGTTCAGTCAGCAACACTATCCTTGCTCCATCTTCCGTCATCATTAGGAATCTGTGTAAACCGGAAAAAAGTCTCCTTTGACTCCCACAAATATTGTAGACTGTATAGGATGAGCCCTAGACTCAACCTCAGCAAAGGTCTACCTCCCCATGAACAGATTCCAGGCCATGAGAAGCCTGATTAAACAAGGCATCCTCTGACCTCCAATCACAGTCAAGATCTCCTTCTCCTCTTTTAGGTCACGTGTCCTCATGTACTTGCATAACACTGTTCAGCAGGCTTCACCTCCATTGCTTACAGGTCTGGTTCTAGTCTGTTTACTCTACAGATAGAGACAACATGAATACCAAGGTAACAACTCCTGCCAAGGTCATGGCTTCTCTTGTATGGTGGATGAACCCAGAACAAGTGCGTGCAGGAGTCCCTTTCTTTCCACCCACACCTGATGCAACCATAATCACACGTGCATCCCTTGTAGTCTAGGGAGCACACATGGGCAGTCATGCTGCGCAGGACACATGGACGCCTATCAGTCTCCTAGATTTAAGGGCAGTCTGCATAGCCTGCAATGCATTCCTCCCATTGAGAGTCCTGTCGCATCCAGATAATGTCGGACAACATGGCAACCGCCTTTTATATAAACAAACACGGTGGGGCAAAATTTCTTCCTCTATATATAGAGGCAGTCAATTTATGAAACTGGTGCATCAGAAACGACATCACACTTTTGGAAGCATAGCTACCAGGTATTCAGAGCTCTCTAGCAGACAGTCTCTGTAGTCGCTTCCTTACAGGCCAGTGGTAGATACACAGTTCCACCCTAAACAAAATCCCCACCACCACCTCCCCCAGTGGGAAACACCATCCTGGGACCTTTTCGACTCCCAGATGAACAAGAAGTTCAGTTTATACTGCCACAGCACTGGGCTGGGACTCCAGGGGCAATGCCCTTCTGTTATCCTGGACAGAGCACTTGAGATACGCCTTTTCTCCAATGACACGGCTACCACAGATCCTGCAAAATATTCATCACACCAAAGCTTAGGCCATTCTCATTGCACCAGCTGGCCCAGACAGTTTTGGTTTCCTGACGTTTTACGAATGTCAACCTGTCCTCCCATCAAAATTCGTCCCTTCCTGGATCTATTAATTTTGGAGCTTGACAAGATCAAGCATCTCAGCCCAGATGGTTGCCACCTCACAGTTAAGTATTCGGAGGGGCATGAGACCTAGAGTGTTCATATTCAGACACCATTCAATCAAAGCAGAAAATACTCCACTAGAAAATGCTGTCTGGTTAAAATGAGGCATTTATCTATCTGGACGCAACAGAACCAATTATCCCCAGAAACTGTGGGTACTTCTGCTATTTTAGACTACTTCCTCATCCTCAAGATATCAGGGCTTTCCATTTGCTTCCTGTATGTCCATCGAGCAGCAATCAGTGCCTTCCATACTCTGGTTGAAGGCTATTTTATTTTTAAATACCCCACAACAGTCACATTCCTGAAAGGTCTTATTTGGACTTTTCCACCGTGATAAAATGAACACTGCAATTGGACCTTGTTCTTGAACTCTAACTATTTACAAGCCCACCCTTTGAACCACTGGCCAATTTCCCACCTGTCCATGAAGGTTGCCTACCTAGTTGCCATCATGTCAGCCAGAAAGGTGAGCAAATTTGGAGCATTCATAGCTGCCTTCAATGTACTATATTTCATAAGAAGAAGGTTATGCTATTTCATTCATTGAATGGAGAATGTCTCGAAGAAAATACTGGTAAAACCCTGGACAAATTCAACAGGTTTAACAAATTTATTCTACAAAAATTAGCACCATTTTCATTTTGAAAGGGCACTTCATTTCCTGTAGAAACTTCCTCTTCAAAACTAAGAGAGAATATTGATGCAGAACCACAAAATGTCTGTGAAACTTCCCCCCTCCCACTTTCACCAGAGATGAACATTTTCTCACAGATCTTTACTAAAGACTGCTGAAAGTTTGTAAAGCACTCTCAAAATGCTTGTCTAAAGGAGTCCTTTTAGAATGAAATTAACTACCATATAACAGCTCTATGTACCCAGGTGCAAGAGAAGCACAATTTGAAAAATCTCTCACAAAGGCAACAAAGTTTTTTTTTTAAGATTGTTTGTTTGAAACCTGTGACATTATTATTTTATACTTCAGCCAAATTTTTTTGCTGGTCAGTCACAGGGGGAAAAATGTGTTTGGATCTGAAGCTAGAATGTATTTATAATAAATGTATGCACTTGTGCCCAATAGGTCTCCAACTTTTAGACTAAATGACACATTTTGCAATAGTATGGGTGTCAGTTTCAGGGCAAGCTGTGCTTTTGACCCCTTTTAGTCCTTCTCGAGTGCATCCATCAGGTAACAGGCTTAGCCTCTTTCACCTCTCTCAGAGGGTAGAACCCCATGAACCAACTACTGTTGGACTAGATCTGTGGGTGGTGAACCTCCTGTTTCTCAACCATGTAAACACAAGAGGCCTAACTGTGTTTGGCAACTGTAAGCCCCTTCACTCCAGGGACCAGCAAGCTGATTAAAGTGACTCAAAAGCAACTTCTTCAAAACAAAACATTCTTTATTTTTCCACTCACAGGTATATAGCATTCAGAGGGAAGGGTTAAAACAATAAAAACCATACTTCCCTTACGTGATCCCTGATCTTTCCTTGCAAATTTTGGTAAATTCCATTCAGCCCAGTTACCTCGATCTCTGGATTTAGAAACGCAGACTGCTGCTGTAGAATGCTATTTCTCTCTATCAGAGACTAACCTCCAGTTGATGGCTGATGATCCTCCTTCCTGCGTAGGCTAGGATCTTTTCTAGTATCCCCTTGGATCCTAAGTTCAGCATGGGAAGAATAAACCTTTCCGGATTAGTTGGAGCCAAGTTGTAGCTACCCTGTTTGTTTCCCCAATGCTCCAAAAATAGTACCTCATCTTTGCCATTGCTGTTGGTTTCCCTCTCACAGCCTCCTTTGATTTAACTCTGTGCAGTCAGTCAGGATAATGTCAACAGGTAAACTGAGGTACACGTATTTACAAAACATAATACAGATATTACCCTCATTTTCCACAACAGGTATTAATTTTGGTGTCCTGGCCAAATTTCTATTTGGCTGATTGAAAATAACAGTAGATAGGCATAATGTTGTGTGTGTATGTGTGTGTGTACATACATACATATAATATAAAAAAATTATATTGCACCAAAACATAGTATGTATAATGCTTTGCAGGGAGATGCATGTTATCTGCCTAATTTATAATACAAGTATCCAACATACTAACAAACATTCATAATTGATAAACATAGGGGGAATCAGAAACAACCTATACAAAGCATTGTAAATGAGCAGTGGAATTAGTTATGAGTTTTATTAGCTCTCTGAATTTTTACATTATTTTTTTTCTATTTATTGAGTTAATGTTTGATTTTTTCAGTTGTATATTTAGTGATGCTTCTTTTTGGCTAGTGGTGGTTTACCAACAGGCTTTATAGAAAAGGAACTAAATTCCTTTTGTAGATTTAATTGACTGGTACTCTTCATTACTTGTTGTAAACTATTGTTGTAGTGATATTAGACACAGCGTTGTCATGTTTCCCCTTAGAGGTACGTTCTATTAGCAAACGATATACATGCTTTTCATCCATTACCTAAATGCTTTTCTATAGCTCAGGATCTAAAGGGTTACATAAATGTAATAGATACTAAAAATAAGTAATCTACAGTACTAGCTGAGTATTTTTTATTCTAATAGATTGAGATGTTAATGCAGATAAGCACTTAATCTCAGGACTGTTAAAAAAATGAACCAGTGACACAGGAGAGGTAAGACGTGCTTTGTTAGTAAAGAGAGGTCTAATGTGTTATGTATCAATTGATTGCAGGTCCCCTAAAATATTGTCAACTCTTCTTCTCTGAGCTGCTTACCAGTATTGGACCCATATTGAGTCACTCTCTATAAATCTCTTCCACATGAAAGGCCACCCACATACAATACTGTGCTCATAATAGTTCAGAGTGCCCATGATTTTTTTAAATCTCTATTGCATGTTGCTGCTAATCTAATATCTAGTGAAAATATGCTTGCTAAACACCCATCTATAAGTATAGGGAATACTTTCAGTGTGATCATCAGCTTCATCCACACTGATAAGTTGTGTTACTAGAAACCACTCAGCACCTAATATTTCACTATATTTGCAATTGTCCTCTGCTTTCTAAATATTGTTACATATTATTTAGAGTATAGCAAGGTTTAGCATTTCCATTTCTGCCTTTGGTGATTTGAGGAAACACTTTTTACTCTTTCTTTAAGAAAATATTATTTCAATCTCTTTCTCCGCCTCTGGAAGCTGCTGTCTTAATAGTGGTATCATTCCTGTGCACTGTTTGGTCAGAGGTTTTATGTGGATGACAGCATGCTTGATAGCTCTTCTCCTCTGCAGCATTGTTTAATTTGATTTTAAATAATTGTGATGATCAATTAAAGCCTACTAGTGCTTTTTAAAACAAATGGTGCCTGTTTCTGGAGATCTGAAGGTTTGAAGATAACTTCTCTTTTCAGTCAGTGTGTAGGCATGATGTACTTTGAGTTTGTGACTTAAGGTTGAGCTTGAATCATGGAGTTAAGGTTTGCACTAGTTCCTCTTGATGGAACTGGAATAGTATTTCAGTGCTTTTGTAAAGAGACATAGGAACAAGAATCATAGAATATCAGGGTTGGAAGGGACCTCAGGAGGTCATCTAGTCCACCCCCCTGCTCAAAGCAGGACCAATCCCCAACTAAATCATCCCAGCCAGGGCTTTGTTAAGCCTGACCTTAAAAAAAGGAAGGAGATTCCACGACCTCCCTAGGTAACTCATTCTGGTGCTTCACCACCCTCCTAGTGAAAAAGTTTTTCCTAATATCCAACCTAAACCTCCCACACTACAACTTGAGACCATTACTCCTTGTTCTGTCATCTGCTACCACTGAGAACAGCCTAGATCCATCCTCTTTGGAACCCCATTTCAGGTAGTTGAAAGCAGCTATCAAATCCCCCCTCATTCTTCTCTTCTGCAGACTAAACAATACAATAATATGTATGTCTTCCAGCACATTAAGTAAGGAGTAAATGACTTTCTGGCTTGACTTCTATCTCCTATCCGAAAGTGACGCCGTGCCTGAAATGTCCAGGCTTTCAGAGCTTGTAGGTTTTTTTTTTTAAAGATAGGATTGTTTTTCTGTGGAAACTATGATGCATTTTCTGGGTATTAGACTCCTTTTAAACGTATGTTTTCTGTGCGGATTTTAACCTCACACAAATTGTTTCTTGATTCCCTCTTTTACTGAGTATTATTGCATCTCTTGCTATGAAAATTGACATCTGTTTGTTTTTAAGAAATACGAAGAAAAACTATATTTTAGATTAAGAAGCGTAAAAGTATTAAGTTATATTAATATTAATTTTTTCAGCAGTTATAGTCAAATTAAGACTGTTAGCAAAATAAAAACCCCTAAAGAAGGCCAAAAAATAATAATCCTGGCCTCATAGTAGCAACCACCTTTTTTTTCTTTTTTAAATCTAGGAGTCCAATTATATAATTTTTCATGTATATATTTAATTTGTATTAACCTATGTCTGTTTGCTATAGACATCAACATACCCATTGTACAGTTTGACCAAAATAAAATACAGTTAAGGATTCAGACAGCTTGCCCACTGCCATATACTCCTTACTCATTTTCTATCACCCACCGTAACTTTAGCACTTTCAGGCCCTCACGTTGTGTTTAATTTTTGTTAGCCATTGGCTTTGGGAGAAGCATCCCTTCATATCTTGTTGGTTTTCAGGACAGAAATTTAGCGTCTTAGCCAGAACTGGAGAAAGAATCATTAATTTATTCTATTTTAAAGTACCTGGATTTCTTTTTCCTTGATTCAGTCCATGGTTTCCTCCTAGATGCACTGTTAGCTGCCCTTTATTTTGTTTTCTTCATAACTCTGTTACCCTAGTACCAAGAACTCTGTTTTCAGTAGACATTAAGCAAATGAAGAATGCAACTGCAGGCAAATGTGTCTCGTTTTCATGCCAAGGAGCTCTCTGCATATGCTTAATGAGATCTGTGACCAGATGAAACCACACAGAATATTTGGATGGGAAGAATAAGTGCTCTTATTACGCTTTGAGACTTGTTTGAAAGGCAGTAATGAATCTCTTCCCACACACTCCTTCACAAAGCCCATTGATATTGCCAGGAGAAGTTCTGAAGCTATTGGGTCTGTTACCATTGCTGTACTACATCCAGGCCTAAAACCAGTCCATAGGGTCCAAGTATGCCTATGAGATTATGAAGTAATTAGAGCTGCTCCAATACCAATTTAACCTTCCCTGAGAAATGGGAAATTAGACAAAGTGTAGCAACAGGTGAGGTTAAAAACGAGATTGGTTCAGGCAGGTGTTTGACCTGATTAAGGGTAACTGGTACCCTGCCTTCACAAAAGGAAGTGGTAATTCTTGTAATTCTCCAGAACCTCCCTCGCCATGAGGAGGCAAGGGTCTAGTTCAAGCTATGTGGAGCAAAACAGGATAAAATCCATCTAGAGACAACAATTTGTTTGATCTGACACTCATGGTTTCATCCAAATAATCTTGGATACAATCTGTGTCTTCAGAAACATCGATGGAAAATTCCTTATAGTAAGAAGCTTGATATCCTAATAAAGTTAAGGCAATCTGTTGGTGACATAAATGCAGATAAAAAAATGATTTCACTTCTCTCCCCATCACACACAAATGTGTAAATTTTCTATACCCAATTAATAGCACTTGGAGTGAGGTTTTTCACAACTAGCACTCTAGCCTCTTTCCTTGCCACTTCATTGCCCATAGGTGTTCTATAAGTGCTTGTCTATACATGAAATTTGTTGTAGGGTAACTTGAATTATGTAATGTTTAAGTGCCTTATGTGCACAACCACATTGTTTTTGTTACAAATCATCTGGCTTTTCAATATGGGTTATTAAAGTGGGGTTATGAGATGCAGGATGAGTTTATCTGCAGTAGAGTAGAGGTGGATGCACCCCTACCCCAAAACAACTATTGCACATCTGCCAAGACCTCCCACAGTTATCCCACACAGTGTTTCTGGCTACCTGGGTTGGCCTGTCTGTTTACTTGTGTGGGCTGTACTGTTCCAGGGTCATTCTGACCAGATGTTACCTCTCTGTTTAAATGCTTGTGTGTAGCCAGGTGTTGTCCTTTGCAATTCCAGCCTGAGAGTTTAGATACCTGAGTTATACTCCTATTTATTGATCAGTCATGCCTCATGTTTCATCATGGTCTGATGCAGAGGTCCTTGACTTCATTGCCCTTTGGCAAGAGTAGTATGTACAGGCCCATCTAAATTCTAGCCACTGGAATGCACAACTATAAAGCAGCTGTCTGAGTAAATGAAGGAAAGGGGGTACAACTGGGACCCAAACCAGTGGCTCATTATGACAGCCTGTATCCCTATCTTCACCTTTTTTTACAAAACAATTAGTGGATTTTGGAACAAAGTATGCCTCGTGAGGTATCATTTGAAAAATCATAATTCGCTGATCATTATTGTCCTGGTACAATATGTGTGGCAACATTGTATGTAAAGTTATAAGATTCTACTGTATGACATTAGTGAGAGATTACAAGTCTGCAAAAATAACAACAAACCAGTTCCTCAGAAACAAAAGGCAAACCGACACCTCAGCCAGGTGTCAACAAGATCAAATAGATTATCACCTGGTCAAGTGACCATTCTTTGGCAGGAAAAGGGGTGTGAATGAGAAATATACATCTTGGCACAGAAACAACTTAGAGGTTCCTGTCTCCACTGACCGTCTGTTTCCTGAACCTCAAGTGGAGATGATTTTCAAAGAAAGAGAAGTATAAGAATGGGGAACAGACACCCCAAAATATTTCTCCCTTCATCTCTACCCTCGGCATCGGCAACACTTGAAGGACAAAGGAAGCATCATGGGACTTGGGAGGAATCCTGGCTGAAAAATTCAGCTAGTAACACTGCTAGAATAGGAGGTGAGAGAGACCTTTTGCTTTGAATTAATTTAGCTTGTTAAATTAGATATTAATTGCATTTTATCTTTTATTTTCTTGTAACCCGTTCTGACTTTTTATGCATCATTTTCTGTAATCACTTAAAATCTATCTTTCTGTAGATAATAAACTTGTTTTATCAAAAACAGTGTGCTTGGATTGAAGTGTTTGGGAAACTTCATTTGTGATAAGATCTGTGCAAATCATTTTCTGTTAATGAAATGACAGACTTTATATGAGCTTGTATTGTCCAGGAAGGTGCTGGGGAGTACAAGATGCACATTTCTGGGGGAAAGTCTGGGGCTGGGTGTTTGCTGGTGTTGCCTTGCAGTGTAATTAATGAGTAGCTGGTTATAACACTCATATAGTATAGCTGTGAGTAATTTACATGCTGAAGGCTGTGTGTGGGCAGGCCAGGAGTGGTTGCTCTCACAGCGAAGCAGTGTAAAAAGTCAGCCCCAGCTGGAGAATTGAGGGGACACAGCTGTTTAACAGTCCAGATTGTACCCTGGGTAATGTCACACTCAGTAAGGGAAAGCCGCTCTGTCTGGGTTATAAGAATGTGAAGGATAATGATAGGGAGAGCTGTAAGGATTTCACTCCGCTTTGTGCTATGCAGAATGTCTGTTTTACAGTGCACTTTGTGCTGATCTAAGGGTGTTCAGAAAAGAGAATTTAAGCCAAAGGAAGTGTTCTGATTTGACATGAAGATTGCACAGCAGTGCAACTCTGTTGGCAGTACTCGTATGGGTTGTGGTTCCCTTCCACTTCTGCACCAGCTATGGGGACACCATCCTGGCACAACAGCAGCACACTATATTTTCCCAGTTTGCCCATTGCCTTTTTAATAGAACCCTTCTCTGTCTTTTTGGGGACATGCTTCAGGATAATATCTACCAAAGGAAGGAGAGTCTGCAGAAGTGCACGTACAGTTATTGACCTGTGTCTACTGTTAGCTCCTGAACTGCTATCCTATTGGCGATCTGCAGAAGTGCATAGGCAATTACTAATCTGCCTCTACTGCACTGTCTTTACCTAGTGCCACCCCTTGATGCTCACAGTCCACCTTGTATTCATTACTCCTTCTCCCAAGTTGGCAGAACCATCCCACAGCCACTCCCCCTCACTCCACAGGCCCAGGGGACATGCATGAGTATTGAAAACATATTACAATCTGCAGGCTCACCCAAAGGACGGGGTGCTAACATTAAGTGAACTCCTGTCTGTGTAGGAAGAAGAGAAGCTCCAGGGTTGAGATGTTCAAAGAACTCTTGTGCGCATCCCAGGGGAGGGATAAAAAGACAGAGGAGTAGAGGCAGGGGTTCCTGGAACAAGACAAAGAGGAAAGAGAAAAGGACAGAAAAATGGCTAGATCCTCACCGGCACATCTGCTGAGGATGGTATTGAGGCAGACACTCCTCTGGGCTGTTTTCTGATCAAGGACTGCACCACAGCTGAGGCATGCCATGTAGCCCTCTACCTCTGAAATCTCCACATTCTAGGACACACCATTCGCTGCAACAGTGCCCAGAAAAAGGGCCTTTTGGAGGCATTCTACACCACAGAACAACAAAGGAAAACAGGAGACAATGGGAGTTCTCACCTACAAGAGGCTCTTTTATTGCCATCCCACATCCCAGGATGCAGAGAGCAGTTTTGAGTGCCCCGTGTGCATACATTTGTGACCTCAGAAGTGTAAAATTGTTTTCACGCTACTCTTTACAATTTCTTAAGGTTGTTTGCTTTTCAATTTGCACATTACGTATGTGTAATAATATTTTTGTAGTGCTCTCAATGTTTAAAATGTTGTATTTATTATTTATTAAAATTCATTGAAAATGTCTTTGCAGTTATGGTTCTGCATCTAGAACAATTCATTAGTGTCTAACTCCACTGCACTAATTCAGTAAACAATTCATGAAAATGTTCACCTGCACGTGCAATATAATAAAATCCACAAGTATACTCTGAAAATTCGTGCATATTTGAGAATCCTCACCTGTTGCATAACCAAAGCTTTGCAGCACTGCATATACAGTACACATTGATATGTGTGCAGTAATCCTGATTTATTCTTTATCTGAAAGCATGTACATTGTTCACAAGTGAGCTGCTAGCTTCAAATTTAGAGCACAGTGCATCCCTGACTGTGCCCCTCAGTTAGTTGCAGCATGCTGTAGAGCAGAGGTAGGCAACCTATGGCATGTGCGCCGAAGGCGGCACGTGAGCCGATTTTCAGTGGCACTCACACTGCTGGGTCTTGGCCACCGGTCCAGGGGGCTCTGCATTTTAATTTAATTTTAAATGAAGCTTCTTAAAACATTTTAAAAACCTTATTTACTTTACATACAGTAATAGTTTAGTTATATATTATAGACTTAGAGAAAGAGACCTTCTAAAAATGTTAAAATGTATTACTGGCACACGAAACCTTAAATTAGAGTGAATAGATGAAGAATCGGCACACCACTTCTGAAAGGTTGCCGACCCCTGCTGTAGAGGCATTGTCTCTGGCTGATGAAAACATTTAGCAAGCTTGCCACCCTTTTCCTCCCATCCATTTCAAGGCTCTCCCCTTTTCTCAAAATGGTTGTGTAAAACACAACAAGTAGCTATCATAAGAGGCAGATAGTTCTCATCAGCCTCCAGCCTGGGCATTCTACCTTTGAATGAATGTTCCAAATGAACATTCCACTGTCTTGATACTCAGGGTTTAGTTCTTCCCTCATCCAACTGTCCGGTAAAAGGCTTTTTTAAGACAGGAAAGAAGAGGGTAAGATGAGTCTCCCAGAATGACTACAGGAATGGCAATGCCATGAATGTCTATAGAGACCATGGGAGAAGTCCAACTTGTAGTGACAGCAAACAGTCCAGAGTTTCTAAAGGTCCTGGTATCCTGTACCCTTACAGACCACCCTGCATTAATAGTGGTGAACCTTCTGCAGTGATCAACCAGGTCTTGCTGCATCATGGAGAAATAGCCTTTTCTGTTTCTGAACTCTGAGGCATGGTGTGGGGTGCAAAGAATAGCCGTGCTCTTCTCCCCCCCCCCCCCATGACCCCAACAATGCCAAACCATTAATAAACTCCTGTGCATTGTCCAGTCTTATGACCTTTATTGGATAGCATCTTCTTGACAGGAGTGCACTCTTACTGGACAACAGCCTTGATGGTTGATCTGCTAACACCAAACTGGTTAGCTACTGACTGGTAGTGTTCAGCTGTGGCAAGCTTCCAAATGACGAAGGACACTTGCTTCTCCATGCTGAGGAGAGCTCTCACATAGGCATTCTGCTGCTGCAGCTCCCGGACAAGCGCAGCATAGATTTCCGGGAAAGTGTCTTTTGATACCTTGCAGAACTGCCATCACTGCTGGTCATCCCAGGTCTGCATCGTTATCCCATCCGACTAGTCAAGCCCCAGAACAGCAGTCTATCAGGTGAAACTGCTCCAGGAAAAAATGTAGGAGATGTGTCTGCTCAACTTCAGCCTCCTCCCCAGGTGCCATCATTGCCCTGGTTCTGATTTCATCACACAACTTTAGATATGCTTGCAACAGCCTGTTGATATTCATCACCATGGGGTTTGCAGATCTTGCCAGTGTTTCCTCCATGCTGCCGGACAGTGCTTTAAAAATTGTGCTGGCTTGCAAACTCCAGATGGATGATGGGAGGAAAGGAGAGTAATCAGGGGAATTATTTAGTTTGAGCTGAAGCCATCGAATTCCATTGCCTTCTGGGAGGAATACCACAATGTGCAGTGAGAAAAGTCCCAACATTTATGAAGCGCAATGACAGTGCAGTGCACTATGGGATGTCTGACCAGAATGCTAAGTGCTGATTTTGAACCATCGCTGTGCTGTGTGGCTGCAGTGATATGAGGCAAATGTACTTCACTTGCGAAATGATGTGGTGTGCGTGCATGGCTTGTGCAACAGGTGTTGCAGATCACATGACATAACATGGGTACACCAAAAAATAAGTTACAAGTTTAGACAACTGCCTACAATCAGTAGTGATTCAGTGAAGAAGAATTGTCCCTCAGAGGCACCTTGAGCTCAATTCAATCTATACACTTCCTCAGTGGAGCATTAAAAACCGCTGCTCCACGATGACAGAGGTGATTGTAGGCCTTGATATCAATCTGCATCTGGCAGATGTAGTGATTTAACCAGGATCTATTCAAACTCCAAATTTCAGTCCTGAAGATAAGATCTCTTTTAAGCATGGTACATTAGGGAGGAAAAAAAATGTCTACAAGCAGCACAGTTACTGGTAATTCTTCTGTAAATGTGTAATGCCGTAAGATAAGGAGGCATTAACTTCGTTTCATGCTGATATTTCAGTTCTGAAGTTTAAGGGTCTGGATTAAATGTACTACTGAAAATTTAACATCCAAGATTCTCGTTCTAGTAGGTAAATGTGTGAACCCAAGATGATCTATTTTAAAATGTTCAATCCCTTAATAGTTCTATGATGTGACTCTAAACACCACGGTACGAATAAGTGACGGTCACGTTAACACCACCCTATATCGAAAACTCACTGACCGCTATGCCTACCTTCATGCCTCCAGCCTCCATCCCGGACACACCACACGATCCATTGTCTACAACCAAGCGCTGAGGTATAACCGCTTTTGCTCCAACCCCTCAGACAGAAACCAACACCTACAAGATCTTCACCAAGCATTCTCAAAACTACAATACCCACACGAGGAAATAAGGAAACAAATCAACAGAGCCAGACATGTACCCAGAAGCCTCCTACTCCAAGACAAGCCCAAGAAAGAAACCAACAGAACTCCACTGGCCATCACCTACAGTCCTCAGCTAAAACCTCTCCAAAACCTCATCAGTGATCTACAACCCATCCTGGACAACGACCCCTCGCTTTCACAGGCCTTGGGAGGCAGGCCAGTCCTCGCCCACAGGCAACCCGCCAACCTTAAGCATATTCTCACCAACAACCACACACCGCACCATAGTAACTCTAACTCAGGAACCAATCCCTGCAACAAACCTCGATGCCAACTCTGCCCACATATTTACACCAGTGACACCATCACAGGACCTAACCAGATCAGCCACATAATCACTGGTTCATTCACCTGCACGTCCACCAATGTAATATACGCCATCATGTGCCAGCAATGCCCCTCTGCTATGTACATCGGCCAAACTGGACAATCCCTACATAAAAGGACAAATGGACACAAGTCAGACATTAGGAATGGCAATATACAAAAACCTGTAGGAGAACACTTCAACCTCCCTGGACACACAATAGCAGATTTAAAGGTAGCCATCTTGCAGCAAAAAAACTTCAGGACCAGACTCCAAAGAGAAACTGCAAATTTGACACCATCAGCTCAGGATTAAACAAAGACTGTGAATGGCTATCCAACTACAGAAGCAGTTTCTCCTCCCTTGGTGTTCACACCTCAACTGCTAGCAGAGCACCTCACCCTCCCTGATTGAACTGACCTCGTTATCTCCAGACTGATTCTGACCTGCATGTTTATACCTGCCCCTGGAAGTTTCCACCACACGCATCTGACGAAGTGGGTATTCACCCACGAAAGCTCATGCTCCAATACGTCGGTTAGTCTATAAGGTGCCACAGGACTCTCTGTTGCTTTCTAAACAGTGAGAACCCCAAAGACGTTTGGCTGTGAATGTATAAAGCATAGGCGCAATTACTGTGTTTTATAAAACGTAATGAATGAAAATAAGTAAGTGTTTTATAATGTGTGCGACAGGAACCTTCTTCCGGCACCATTAAAAACAAATATATAAATAAAAGGCCGTGTTTTTGTTAAAGCCTCTTTAAGATTTTACTTGCACTTGCTTTTTCCTAATATGAGAAAAACCGTTTCACTTTATGGGGTAGGGTTGCTTTATGAATTAATTCAAACGGGAGCATACAAAAGGGTTCATACTTTAGAAATGGATTTACTTCCATTTGGAGGATTGGATTGAGTCAATTGCCTGATTGTTTGCCTAGTCCCAGTCTGTTAATCTAATCCTTGTACCATGAGAATTTAAATATCACGGTGATAGGCACTCTAAAAATACCTAAGACAGATAGTCAAACATCTTAAATTATATAGATAGCTGCTATTATGAGTAATTAAAATTGGCTTTAACCTAAAAAGTAGATGCGCATTACATAAGAGAAAGTGGCATAGCTTTGTAATGAGGCTAGCATGGACTGCCTACTGAGAGTTACATTTTAAGTACATGTTAGGACAAATGCACATTGCCTCAGGTGATATTAAGTGACGAGACTGAAGGCTGAGTGAATTTTACTATCCTAGTTAATATGCACTGTCTTAAAATGCACTGACTGGCTGGAGTATCTCTTTGATTGTAACATGAAATTTCTGTAGAAAACTAAGGAAAACAGACCTATTTACTGGATACTAAGGGTATAATATGTTACTGACAACCAAACTGGAGTTCTAATTGTATCTCGGGTTCTTATGATATTAAATAAATTGTAGCAATGCGCTTTCCTGGATTAAAAAAAAATCTTATTTTGTAATGCTTGCTTTATTTTCAGTGCCTGGGTTGATTCATTATAGAACCAGTTTAAAAGCCAGTGTGAGTCCTGGTTTGTATGGTTGTTACTGTCTGTTTAGTATGTCAGATATTTTTCAATCAATAATTATCCAACTACACTGAGACTGCAATTTCAGACTTAGATGGTGGTTTGTATTTTTGTGTACGTTCAACACTGGATAAAAGTTTTGAGATTTGAGCAAAGGCAGTTGTTCTAAAATTTCTAGGGGTGGGTGTGAGAGAGAATTTTTATTGTCTGCTGTAGAATATGTAATGCATAGCCAGTCAAAAGAGTAATTGTCATTGGAATGACTTCTCCAATTGACAATTTGATACACACTTGATGGGCAGCTTTTTCCCATCACAGTCAGCCTTTTAGTGTGCAGGAACAACATTTGAAATTATGACTTTAATTTTGTAGATGGTTTATTACAAATCTCCTTCCATCCAGTTTATGGTACTCAATCCAAGCATGTATGCTCACTT
The DNA here is from genome assembly GCF_027887155.1 of Malaclemys terrapin pileata. NCBI lineage: Eukaryota > Metazoa > Chordata > Testudines > Emydidae > Malaclemys > Malaclemys terrapin. The sequence goes on along the minus strand of NC_071515.1, from coordinate 19,582,926 downwards.
CTATAGTCGTTCTTCCTTTTTATTTGAACAAACCAAGACAGAGGTGCCGACTCCATGGGTGTGCTCCGGAGCTCAAGCTCCCATGGAAAAAAAAGAGGGTGCTCAGCTCTCACCAGCCACAGCTGTTTGGCGGGTCTGCTGATCAGCTGTTTGGCAGCTGGCTGGAGGTGCTTGGGGGAGGATGGAGAGCTGCGGGGGTGGGGCTTTGGGGCAGGAGACGGAGTGGGATGGGAGGGGGGTGAGGACGGGACCTGGGGGAAAGGGCGGAGTGGGGGTGGAGAACCCACTGGGAAAAATAAGTCAGCACCTGTGAACCAAGATACAAAGTATTAGAGGGTTAACACTTGCTAACATGATTTAACCATAGTATTAGTATTTTGTACATTAACATTACTTCTCTGGGCTGTTTCATCCCAAACTAGTGGTGTAGCCACTTGGTTGTATTCCCAATAACCAATGACAATAAAACTCACTTTCAAATTCACCGTATGTGATTTGATATTCACCTATCCAGCACTGTGTTAATGTGGTGGAGGTGGACAAATGCCACAGTGGACCAGTACAGGAAGTGGCCAATGATCTCCGAGGACAAGGGCTGAAGCTGGCCCCACGACACCTACGTGCAACATCAAGCCTGGAGGAATCAGGTTTCAGAGCTGATGCAGAGAGAAGCTAGACATTCGGCTGAGCAATCGAGAGCAAAGAACTCTAAGGGTATGTCTACACTGGCAGAGTTACAGCACCGCTAAGAGCGCCGAAGGGAAACCGCTGTTGTGTGTTCACACTGTCAGCTGCCTGTGCAATAGCGTGTTCACACTTGTGGCACTTGCATCAGTATTTGGAGTGGTGCACTCTGGGTAGCTATCCCACAGAGCATCTCTTCCCTTTCTGCCGCTAAGAGTTGTGGGAAGGCAGAGGGGATCATGGGGCATCCTGGGTCCTGTCCCAAAGATGCATTGCTTCACATCTCAGCTATCCCTGTGCTTCCATCTGCATTTGGCACTGTCTTCCAACAGTTTGTGTACTGTGTGCTCTGCCTCTTGGGTCTGTAGGAATGGATCCTGTACTGTCGACAAATATGCTGCTTGCTCTCAATAAAGCGTCATGAGTGGCAGTGGAGTTATTCCTTCAACTACAAAGGCAAGAGGAGTTCTACATTGATCTTGCCACACGTAGTAGCTACGACACGAGATTGCTTTTGGGCTTGGGAAACGAACACTGACTGGTGGGATTACATTGTCATGCATGTCTGGGATGGCGAGCAGTGGCTGCAGAACTTTCGGATGAGGAAAGCCACATTCATGGGACTGTGTGATGAGCTTGCCCCAGCCCTGGGGCACAAGGACACAAGAATGAGAGCTTCCCTGTCGCTGGAGAAGCACGTGGCGATTGCACTGTGGAAGCTGCTACTCCAGACTGCTACCGATCAGTTGCTAACCAGTTGGGAGTGGGAAAGTCGACCGTTGGACTCGTGTTGACTGAAGTCTGCAGGGCCGTTAATCACATCCTGCTCTGAAAGACTGTGACTCTGAGCAACGTGCATGACATTGTGGCTGGCTTTGCACAAATGGGCTTCCCTAACTGCTGAGGGGTGATAGATGACACGCATATTCCAATTCTGGGACCAGACCACCTAGCCACCGAGTACATTAATTGGAAGGTATTTCTCTATGGTTCTCCAGGCGCTTGTGAATCACCATAGGCATTTCACAGACATTAACGCAGGCTGGTCCAGAAAAGTGCATGATGCACACATCTTTCGGAACACTGGTCTGTTTAGGAAGCTGCCAGCAGGGACTTTCTTCCCAGACCAGAAGATCACCGTAGGAGAAGTCGAAATGCCCATCCTGGGAGACCTTGCCTACCCCTTAATGTCATGGCTTATGAAGCCATATACTGGGCACCTTGACAGCAGCAAGTAGTTCAACAACAGGCTGAGCAAGTGCAGAATGACTGTTGAGTGCTTTTGGCCGATTAAAGACCTGCTGGCGCTCTGTGGCTTCGTTCTGGTGCACTGCATTCTTCTTTTGGTTCCTCTTCTCACTGTCCCGCCACTCCCTCAATTCTTGTTTTTCATCTGGCGAGTGCATCATGACCTCATGCAGAAAGTCCTCTTTAGTTCTTCGTGGCTGCTTTCTGATTCTGCGCAGCCGTTCAGCTGGCAATAACAGAGGGAGGCTGGGCTCCCAAGGTCCTATCTGTGAATGCAAAATGCACCATTTTATGGAAGCAGTATTGTTTGCAACACAGAGACCACTGATTCAGTGATTTAAAACACAGCCACTATTCACATACATGTCACTAGCTGGCTGACCTCAGGCAAGCACACATAAGCCACAAGACCCCCAAAATGGTGAGTAACCACAAGGGCAGGGGAAATCCAGTGTCCCAGGACCGTACTGTACACTGGGCATGTGGCTTTTGGGGACAGCCAGTGCTGTAGGGCGGGCTGTGTTCATTATGGAAGATATCTCGCTGCTGAGGATGAGCAGGGAATCAAGGGAAGGTCTTCTCCAAGACGACAGCTTCTGCCCTGGCCCTTATGCATCTCATCTGTGTGCAGCAATGGTCACCCTCTCCCTCCCCCCGAGTGACGACACAGTGGTGCGGGAAAGTTACCCTTAATGGGGCAAGACACAAAGCAGCTCTGCCAAACAACCCGCAGCAGCGGATTGCCCAGTATCTCCATGAGAGTTACATGGAGATCTCTGGGGCAGATTCCAGAAGTGAGGGAATCAATCAACACCCTGTTCCACTGCTCAGACTAGGGCATGTGGTGGTAGGCACATCATACAGACACAAGCCTGCTTTCTGTAACCCTCCTGCCCCCCAACAACTCGCTTCTGTGATTCCCAAAATCAAAGGCACTTACCAGGGGCCTCCTCTCCTGTTTGCGCTTCAGAAAGCTCCGACAGCTGTGACTGGCTAGCCTCCGCCGGGGTAGAGAAGCGCTCCTGACTGCACACATCTCTGACCTCAGAGTTGTCCTCTGCCTCTGGGTCCCCCTCCACATCCTCATCCAAGATTTCCTCCTCCTGGCTCGGTCCACTCTCGACTGGCATGTGAGCCACCGAGGTATCCACAGTGACCTTCGCAGTGGAGGTGGGGTCTCTTTGTAGAACCAGCAGCTCGTGGGCACAGCACCAGAGCAGCAGTTTGCCTCCCGCGCCTTGTGGTAGGCGTTCTGTAACTCCTTCACTTTGACCCTGCACTGCAGAGTGTCCTGGTAATGACCCCTTCCTGTCATGCATCATGAAATCTGTCCATAGGTGGTATAATTCCTACAGCTGAAGCGCAGCTGGGACTGGACAGCCTCCTCTCCCCAAATGCTGATGAGGTCCAGCAGCTTGGCATTGCTCCAAGCGGGGGATCGCCTGGTGCATGGAGCAGCCATGGCCATCTGGAAAGATGTGCTGAGACCACTGCACGCATCACCGAGCAAACAGGAAGGGGACTTTCAATATTACTAAGGAATTTAAGGGGTGGGGCTCATGGTTGGTCACCTGAGGGCAGGGCAGTAGAGTTCAAACCGATGACTAGAAAGGTGAGAACAGGCATTGTGGGACACCTCCCAGAGGCCAATCGCAGTGCTATAATAGATCAGGGTGTCTACACTGGCACCGTGGTGCTTTAGCCCTGGCGCAGAAAGTATACACCTCTCATCAGGGTGTGTTGTGGTGGTGGTGTTTTTTAACAGCGCTGCAACTGCGCCATTTCTGCGCACTAAGTGGCTCGGCAGTGTGTACGCCTCGGGAGTTACGCCGCAGAAAGCTGTTTTAGTGCGCAGGAACTTGCCAGTGTAGACAAGGCCTCAGAACAGGCAACTTTGAGCTTAAGGCTTGGAACACTGTTGTGTTATTGCTCACTTAGTTTCCCTAAAGTCAATCACTGGGAAAAGTGGTGAGTTTGAGCCTACACAGGGCATGTGAACTGTGCCTTAGAATGGAGGGGAAAGTAACCTCGTTAGTGTATGCATTCATATCTCATAAATACATTTGATGAACTTTTTCTAAAATAAAAATAAAGCAGTGCTTAAATGTATTCTGTATGGAGATATTTCCTCTGACATTGTATTTATCCAAATGTTTCAGTTATTAATTGGGCTCAAATAGCAGAACTGCTCTCCTCTACTTTCCCTAATGTAATTAATTTAAAATCTACATGTAAAAAAGGCTGTGGTTTATACCATATGCTTGTTTCAACTATTATTTCAGTTTAAAAAAAATTCTTTCCAAAACATAAGGATTAGTGGAAAATGTATTGTTAACAGTGAATCTCTGTAGATACTAATCCTTTGGCAAGGTTAAATGGAAAATGATTGATCTACATTGCTTGAAACTAGATAATACACAGTTTACTTTAAGGGAAAGATCGCAGGGCATTTTCTTATCAGCCTTGTCAAAGTTTAAATATATAACAATAACGTTGACACAGCCATATGCACATTAGAGCCTTTAACATGCAATAGGATGCTGAATTTTTGGTTCTACATTAAAATTATAGAGTGGGGGAAACTCCCTGCATTGAGGTTATAAAATACGGTCACAAGGAGGCATTTACAATTTTAGAGGTGCATTTGAATTTGTCATCTGGAATTTATGAATTTCACAAAAGATGAGATAATACTTTCAGTTCTTGAACATAAATTTGGGGGTTTTACAATATCACCAAATACTTTACCTGCAAACAATAGTGTTTCTAGATAATCTGATTACTTGCCCTACCGAGAAAAGGATGTTATGTGTTTTGGCATTCAAAGAAAGAACTGCATTGTCTATCTGATCTTATATGGATTATTATAAATATTCAAAGCCAATGCCACAGCATAAGTAGAATAATATAGAAATACAAGGTAATAAAAGGAGAGCGGAACCCTCCGCCCCCTTTAATAAGACCCAATAAACTAACAAAAACACTTTGTTCCCTAACTGAGGTAAGGAAAAAGATGATAGAACTGTCTATATTTATTTTAAAAAAAAAGTGTCCAGTTATCTAAAATAGATCGGCACTGGATGGAAAAAAAATGATGGTGCTCAGTATGTTTTATCAGTGTTCGGAGGGGAGATAGTAGTGAATACGCTTAAGATATGTATGTGTAATGGGCACACACCATGCTTTTACTGTATGTATTATCAAGGTACCATTATCTATATACAGAGTTTCCTAATTATTCCTTAGTACTAACACTGGTTAGAGAGTATATTTGTATCACTATCAGAAGGTCCATATTTTTTTCACAAGTATTGACAGCTGGTTTGCACTGGAGTTTCGTGAGTACTGTACAGCTAGGTTTGGAAAGATTCAATTTTTATTGGTAACTGTCGGTAAACATCGATTTCACCACACACGCACACAAACCTATGAGAAAATATTTCCATCAGTAGTAATCAAAATTTACAGATAGGCAAAGTAAGAAAAATGCTGCTTGAGAATTTATTAAAATTGTATTTAAAGATATTTATTTTGTATATGTTAACAATTTGTTTTAACAGTTATAAAGCTTTAACTTTTTGAATCTCAACATTTACTGTCATTAAATAATTGTTTAACCTTCCCCCCATAGTTTTGTGGAACGGTGAAAATTTAAATAGATGGAAATCTAAAAATAGCTTTAAAATAAACATGGATATTACCCATTGAATTATTCCAAGCCTATGTACATCCTTATTACAGTTCTTTAATTCTTGTTAGCTTTCTCAAACAGATTTTTTTTGTTAAGTTTATCGTGTAAAGGTGACAATAGACCCTTGATTTCCACACTATTTGTCTCTTTCACAGGGTAGTAGCCAGTGACTTAGTAGGAATGTATTTTTATGAAATACCCAAAACAATAAATGACATACCAAAATAGTATCTGGTTTTCCCATGGCTGGCCTTTAATTGCAGAAAACAAATGGCCTTGGCTTTATTTATTGCAATAAGATGAGATTAAATAAATGCCACTCATTGGGTTCTGATTACTTTCTGTGGCTTTGTTTGCATGCTGCTTAGCTGGGAAATAGTTTTTCAGATACAACTGATCCTGGCATATGACAGAGGTCCCCAGACTGTGGGGCGTGCTTCTCTAGGGAGGTGCAGAGGAATGTCCAGGGGGGCGTGGCGGGGCCTGGGTCAGCCCCAATGGGGGGTGGGTGGGAGCACCACTCAGCCCCTCCCCACCCCCAGCTCTGCTCTGGCCCAGCCCTGCCCCCAGCCACATACCTAGCCCTGGGCCCCTCCCCATCCCCAGCCTCGGCGCAGCTCATTCCTGGCCCAGGGCCGGGAGCAGCCCACACCTGGCCACAGGCCCAGCTTCCAGCCCCAGTCTCCCCCGTCATCCCCCAGCCACGGCCCCTCCCCCCCCAGCCCCCTCTCCAGGGCTGTGTGGGGGCAAACACAGGGTAAGGAGAGGCGCCACCTTCAAAAGTATGGGGATCACTGGCGTATGATGCAAGTACAGTGTGGCACTGAACTGTTAAGACTATAATTATCTCACACAATATATATATATTTCAGATTCTTTACCACTTACGTGTACTGTAGCTTTTCTTGATCTTTAACCTCTTATTCCGTGAAATGAAGAAGAAAATGGAACACAGCCAGTGTAACCATCAGTTTTTGACTGTTTTTTCTTAGGTTCATAATCAAGGCTAAAACTGTACACTTTTATGGGAGCTATTCTTATTACTGGACCAGATGACCCAGGCCATAGAAGCAGCAACAGTATAAATGATGTATCTTCTTCTAGTGTAAGCATGGTTTGTGAACCATGAGAAAATGCAGTTTGAGAGAGTGGCAACTACAGGATTGACTGGGTTTATTTCTCTGTTGCAATTTTCCTTTCCTATTTTGTTGGATTCAGTTTGAGGTTGATGTTGTTTACCAACCTTTATAACGTTGGGACTGGTTTATGAGAGTTCCGTGGGAAATTTGCCCGTGTAAGTAGAAATATAAGCTAAATGTTGAGTTGATGCAAATTGGTGATATGTTCAGCGTACGAAGGGAAGAAAACAAAGTAATAACTGCAGTAGTAATGGAGTATAGCTAGACCTGGGTGGGATGTTCTGCCAAAAAACACTGGAGTTGCAACATGCTGATTCATCAAACTGAAACTGTTTGCAGGAAATGGTTGGCTTTAACACATCTCCCAATTTGAAATAAAAAAAAAAAAAAAATTGTTGAAATGTCCCGTTGTGATGTTTTGAAGCGAAGTGTTGTTTTTGGGTTCAAAATTACTTTTTGTTTTGGAATTTCATGCCAAGAAAGCTAAACATTTTTAAAAGGTCAAAATATAAATGAAATGGTTCAGAATTATCAAAACAAAATGTTTTAATTCACACAATCCAAAAAATGTATGGATTATCAGTTTGTGAAAAATTTTGAGATTTTTTTTTTTTTTTTTACTTTTTTGTCCCGATTCAGGACTGGAAAATTTTTAGAAATCTTGAAAATTTTTGCAGGATGGGAAAACCATTTCCCTCCCACCTCTTAAGCTATTATACTGTTATGACGTGAGTCATGCACCAGATGGCACTGTTACAAAGTATTTTTACTTAAGATGGGAGCACATATGTGAGCACCACTCAACCTTTTGAAGGAATCCTTGTACTGTATTGTTAGTTTTTTGATTGGGTTTCTTTTGGGGATTAGCTGTTGCAAGCAGCAGGAACATTTGCCATGTGCCTTAATATCATCAAGAGTGTGTCTATACTACCCGCTGGATTGGTGGGCAGCGATCAATCCAGTGGGGGTCGATTTATCGTGTCTAGTCTAGACACCATAAATCGACCCCCGAGCGCTTTCCCATCGACTCCTGTACTCCACCACCGCGAGAGGTGCAGGCAGAGTTGACGGGGGAGCGGCAGCAGTTGACTCACCGTAGTAAAGACACCGCGGTGAGTAGATCTAAGTACGTCAACTTCAGCTACGTTATTCACATAGCTGAAGTTGCGTAACTTCGATCAATTTTCCCCCTCTCCCCCACCCCCCCAGTGTAGACCAGGCCTAATTCTTGGGGGCAAAGCTGTTCCCGGAGTACCTAGCACTGGTGTCTGAGTTGAGATTTCTGAAGTATTTTAATGGGAAGAGGTCTCCAAAACAGAGGCTGTGGGTTGAGTAGAGTAGGGGAGATCACCTTGCAGCAGCCAAAAAATTAAGGGAAAGGTAGAATAACAAACACACACTGATTCATCCTATTAGCCAAGAAGCTGTTGGATGAAAGACAGAATGTCCCTTCTCTCACCAGTCTTGGGAGATTAGAGACTTCAAATATGTTAGTTACTAGCCGGAGACTGATATGGAAGATGGGGAGACCCTGAGCAGGGGTCCAGGTACAGCAACTTGGTAGGGACACTAGCACCTTCTACTTTCACAGCACTTAAGTTTAAAGGGGGTGGTGTTGGCCCCTTTATATGGGCATTGTTTTTGGACAGTAGGCCAGCCCATCTTTTGTGCATGTCTTTTGGTTGATAGGTTATCTAGCTATTAATTTTCAGATAAACTTTCGAAGGCTTGTGAGTGATTAGGTAAGTGGGAGGGATGGGATGACAAGGAAAAGATGAAGCAGTCACAGAAGCCAATCCTAAAAAAGGAAACCTTTTTAAATGGCAGGGGGTGTGGTTTTGGAAGGGGGCATGATCTAGGGGGTTGGGGCTGTTGTTTTTCTCCCCCACTAACAGGTGTTGGGTAAATTCTTCCCTCCCTGCAAATCTTGATTTGTGACCCTGAGAGGAGGGAGTCATGAGGTTTGGATAGTGGCCTTTAAATAGGGTAACCAGATGACACAACTGAAATATTGGGACGCAGGGGGGAGGGAAAAAAAAAAGGCGAAGCGAAAAAAAAAAAAAAAAAAAAAAGCCTGAGCGCTCCCCCCCCCCGGCACGCCGTGTCTCCACCTCCCCCCATGCAATCCTGTCAGAGTGGCGGCCCCGGAGTTGGGGGAGTGGGGGCTTTCACAGTCAGGGTCCGAGGCAAGGCTTTCGCAGCCCTGCTCACACCTGACTATCCCTCCGCGCGGGTTCAAGTTCCAGCTATGCACTGGGGAATGGAGCGCAGCGGCAGCAGAGGCTCTGCACGATTTTACAGCGCACGCTGTGCGGGGCCCGAGAGCCTGCGTGCACTGAGCTGGCTTATGCCTGCTCGGGTCCCGGCTGCTTCCGCCCCAGGGCCGGGGCACACATGGTGGAAGTGAAACCCCGAGGAACCGGCATCCCCACGCGGGCAGCTACTGCACCCCCACCCCCACTCCCACCCACACCCATTGGCACGTAGGGAGCCAGTTCCCCTGGCCGGACCTGGCGCTGCCCCCCCTGCAGGTACCGCCCCGCCCTCCTGCCTGTGCTCGGGCTGGGGCCAGGCCGGACTCACCCCACCGTGCCCGGGCCTCCTCCCTCCAGCGCTTGCCTGGGAGAGAGGAGGAATGCGGCGTGCTTGGGGAAGCAGTGGGGATTTGGGGAGGGATCCAATGGGGCAGTGAGGGGGCGGAGTCGGGCTGGGGGGTGGGGCGCGAGCCAGAGTGGAGGGCAGAAATTGCTTGTTTGTCCAGTGTCCCGACCAAACATTGGTCGGGACGCGGGACAAACAAGCAAATATTGGGACAGTCCTGATAAACATCTGGTCACCCTACCTTTAAAGTATAGTTGTGTTTTTAGCTTTCCTTTTAAAAAAGTGTATTGGGTGGAGTTGAAGTAAGAATCACAGAGTTTTGGAAGATACTAACAAAAATACCAATCTGACATTAGCCTTGGTAGCTTAGAGAGAGAGCGATCTTTCTTCTATGGTGTTTGCATTACATGAAAAGAGAATGGGCTATTAGAAGACACCAACTGATTCAAATTGTAATGTCTCAGGAGTTGTTTTGAAATCATTACGGAAGAGGAGAGAAAAAGGAAATTGTAGACAGCTCTTTTGAAACTGCCTGTTCCTACAAGGAAAAATTTTCTTTTAAAGAATAGGTAGCTTATCTGAGCAATCAAGGAGTGGCTTGTTTTTTCAAGTCTGAGTGCTTTGAAGCTGTTGGCTTGGCTATAAAATAAATGTTTTACACACAATTTTATCAAGACAGTTAGTTAATCTACAGTTAGGTTTCAGCTGGCATTTCCATTATGAATCCCAAGTTTCAGGTTTAATATTTGACTACCATCTGACAAACTATCAATATACAAATGATCAGCCACCATATTTTTATAATTCAGATAATTATCTAGTTAACTACTGTTGTGGTTCTTGAGGTTTAATATATTTTATTATTTTATTGAGTGAGAGTCCTATGTCCTGCAGGATTCCAGAACGTTGACTGGCAGAGCTCGCTCACAATAGTTTCACTTTGAATAGCCCGACATAAAAGTTATTGCTGCACAGCTGAATAATACTTGTAGAGAGAGTAAGAGAGAAATTGAGACATAGGCAAAGGAGGAAGATAATTTCAGCTGAGATTTGAAATAAATTGAATCAGTGGGGCAAAGTGACATAGTAAGGTTAGTCTCGACATCCAAAGCTTGTGAGGAGAGTGCGGTATGCTCACGATGGTGAGACTGAATGAAGAGGTTAACGCTGGGTCACCAAGAAAGGGTATGGACAGAGTCTGGGTCAGTGAGAGAACCTGAAGTATATCTGTGGAGGGATTTTTAAAAAAAGAGGGCCAGTTTGACTTGGCAGTGAGGTTGTTTGAAGATGGGAGTGATGTGGATGTACATACTTCTCTGCACGTGGGAGGAGGCAGGCAACTGCATTCGGCACATGCTACAGGTTAGCTGTCATTTGGAGAGGCCACAGAAAAGGTACTGCTGTAGTTGAAGTGAGAGGAAATTAAGACATGAGAGATGTGGGCAATTGAGAGACTATCAGAGTCCAGGATGATGCCAGGGTTACGGACCCTGCAGTTAAATGGAAGGTTAAAATCAAGGGAGATAAGAGTTTTATGTAAGATTGAGGATGTTTCTTATGCCCAACACAAGCTCTTTTATTTTGAGATATCTAGCTAAAGGAAGTTGAGATGAAGATGTAGTTTGATTTAATTTGTAGAAGATGTAGTTTGTAGCTTGAAGGCTGGCAGAGAAAGTGGATGGATTAGAGTTGGAGGTAAAAATTTGTACATGTAATATCGTTAGTATTAAAATATTAGTTAAGGGGAAAAGTAAAGACAGGATAACCAAAAAGGCAAATGTGCCTATGGATAAAATAGAGCAGAGTTCTGAAATTTATGGAGTGCAATAGAAGAGGGGTCTTGAAACATACATAGCGTTGTCACCGAAGGTAGGTAGGAATGAAACCTTCACAGGAAAGAAACAAACATGGAGTCTGTCCAAAAGGTCTGAATTGGCTAATTGCAGTAACTATGCTTAGGTCAAGGTTAGATTAGGAAGGAAAAGTAACTTTCATAAGCAGAAAGGTGTGTGACTAATTTTGTGGAATTGAGCAGATTCTGTGCTATTGGTAGACCTGAAATTGGTCCAGAATATTAGTGTCAAAGGTGTCTAGAGAGAGGAGGAAAGCCTACTGTCTCAAGCACTTTGCTAAGGATGGTAAGATTTGCGATATGACAGGTTAAAGAAAAGTGATAAAGTTACAGGACAAATGTGAACAGGATGTTTGGAATAAACACCAAACCGGATGGAATGGAATGTCACAAAAATATGTGTACTGATATCATCTTGGTCTTCTGGGGTAACCCCAGATAGAGTGCACTGGAAGTCATAAAGGCATGAATAACTTCGGTGAGATCCAAATCAGAGAGAAATGGCTGCAATAGGTGAGCCAAGTGCATGCATGCAGATAGATAGATATAGATATAAACTGCATTTGGCCACAGATGCTACCTTAGAATCCAGGCACAAGTCGGGGATCAAGAAGAACTGCCAAGGTTGTGAAACCTGTTGATGGAAGGTCTAGGCATGCTCAGTAATGTGGAACAGATACTGCTACTACTACAATAGATGTAGATGCTTGCTTCTGCCTAACACCACCACCACCTCTGTTTTGTCTGGACTGTGTCTGTCAGCTTCAGGCCCTTCCTGAGTCAGGCATTGGGAAAGCAGAGAGATGTACCATTTAAGTCTTGTGGAAAAGAGACTTAGAAAGGTATATTATTTCTCTGCTTGTGGCATTGCAGCCCAAATGGCCTCAGATGTATGTTGAATAGGGGACTATAATCTTTCAGAGCATTGCATAAAAGGCTTGAGACAGATGAGTAATTGCCCATACTGCTTTGGGATACCTTTGATGAAAGGAGAGAACTACTGAAATGTGTTCCTGAGATCCAATTCTACCAAGCTAGTGTCTGTAGTAAAACAATAAAGTAAAAGTTGGCCTGAGACATGAAAGGCTGTTGGTACATCTGAAAATGTCAGCCTGGACACCTAACCTCTATTTATCACTGGAAACTAACAAAACTAGCAGTCTTTGTACCCTATGGGGTCATTCCTTAAAGTGGGCATATGGTTTCCATATTGGAATGTGATTCTACATATGGCCATAAAGCCCTGCAGTGGTTATTTTATTGGTTTTGAAAGAAGGTCACTTCCCCCCCTGCTTGTCAGCATTTTTTTATTTTAGCGTCCGTGTGGTCAATTTAGCGTTGCCATCATGGAGGATTGTGCAGTTGGGTCTATGGCTTTTGTGATGTCTGTAGGTCAGTGGATAATAAGTGACAGAATACGATCAGATCGAATAATTTACAGGCACCTATTGAAATAATAAGCTTGTGTGAAAAAGGAAGCTGCAAGTCTTTTGAATTAAATTGCACACAGCTTTACCCTGAAGCTCTTTTGACTCAACCTTTTATTTTGTCTTTTAGGCACACCGCTGCTAGTGAGGAGGAGCAGTGACCCAGCGCTGGGCCCACCTGCTGGCTTCCACCCAGGTGTTGCACACCCCACCGACAATAGTCTGAAATCCGTTGTGGCTGTAAGTATCACGTCATTTATGTTTTTAAGAGGGGTGAAATTTGTTTTTACAGTACTTGCATATATAACTTTGTTTTGTGAACTAAATTAATAGGTCCTTGAAACAGGGTGTCAAGCTCATTCTATGGAGAGGGCTGAATTCTATTTACGCTCTGTCAGAGTATAATTTTTGGATTATATAATATCCTTAATTCACAGTGAGTCTCTTCTCTTATTAATGGAAGATTTAAGTAAAGAGTGAGAGTAGACTATGACTTTTGTGCAGTAGCTGAACTTTTAGTAATTCTCCTCATTCATTATTTGTTCAATACCATATAGTCCAATTCAGCATCACTCAGTGGCAAAATTCTCTCTTTTAGGACCACCACAGTTTGTATCCTTTGTTTATTTTTTCTTCATCCTCCTTTCTTTCTGTGCTTTCTTTCCTCTTTTCTTCACTCTGCATTTCTTTCCTCCTGCATCATCCAGTCACCATTCTCCGAGGCCTTCACTTCACCCACTTCCTGATTTTACAGACTATTTAATTGCTGATCACTTTAATGTTGATATAGCTGTTCTCATTAGGCATTAGTGCTAACATACAAATAAGATTAATGGGATGGCCAGGGAGTTTATACCTCACTGGACCATTGTTTCAGGCTGTGTGCAGATTCATGAAAGCAATACAGTTCGGTTACAGTTGGGTCACATTTGGAAGGTTTTATTTGCAAATATAAGGTAAAAACCTTTTTTTTAAACATAAGACTAGATTCTGCAGATCTGACTATGTCCAATGGGTCACACAAATCTATCATGCAGGAGAGAGTCAGTCTGTGGGCCTGGTTTTTGCTCACAAAGCTCAATGGGCCTGATTCTGCACTTCTTTACCTTCGTTATACGCTGGTGTAACTAATGAGTCACAGCATTCTAGAACTGAAATAACATAGGAGAGAATCAAGCTACATATGTAGTAATGCTATGTGTGCTACTCTTAATTTTGCAAATGCTGCAGACTCACACTGTATATTATCTCTCTTACTGGATATTATTTACCTGTCCATCGATCCTGTTCATATGACTAACTCTTTTTTTACATCCTATTTTCTCATACGCATCCTAGTTTATAGAGTTGCTGTGTTGGTTATTTGCAAAGTAGTATGGTTCGAGTGTGCCAGAGATCCTCATGTATATAATATCCTACTTCAACACTCTACAAGGTCAATGTACTAATTCAGTTGTCAGTTCTTTTTAAGCTGAGAGGTAGATTTTCCTTGTCAGATGCCCATTGCCAACAACAATGAATTTAAAAAGGGTCAACTTAGTTGACACACTAGAATTCTCAGCGCTTTAAAACACCTTTTTTTGTTTGAGTCCTTGAGTGGCCTGCAAAATAGGCACAGTGGTACATAGTACCATCGGCACCATAGATGGTTGTCAGGGCAAGCTGGTAGTTTGGGCTGCTGAGTAGGGGCAGTCATCGCTTTTGGCACATGGGGCACCATCAATGAAATAGTTGACAATATTAGAATTCAAATGATCATCTTTTGGGTTGAAGATTTAACACCCAATTGAGGTGAATGGGGCAGCTCACACCTCTCAGCTATTCTATAGACTCATAAAGGGTTTAACTGTACCAGACCTAGCTACATCGCTCAGGGCTGTGAAAAATCTCTGGTACGTAGTTAGGTTGATCTACCTCCCACTGTAGATGTAGCTAGGTCAATGGAAGTATTCTTCTGTTGACTTAGCTACTGCTTCTTGGTGAATTTACTGCAGTGACAGAAAACCCCATTCTGTTGCTGTAGTAAGTGTCTAGGCTACAATGGTATAGCTGGAGCTGTGCTGCTGATGTGCTTGTAGTGTAGCCATAGCTGTGTCCGTTCATATTTTCAGGGTTTTCTTTGCAACCATGAGGGCTAGAAAGATTATTTTTTTTAAAACGTAAAGATGAGATTCTGGGGTAAAAGCTTTGTAGCAAATGTGAATTTCGTGGCATTAAAGAATACATGGGACTCCTATTTCCCCACTTTTTATAGATGGGAGACACAGAATGACTTGAATCAGATCACACACAAGATGCCTCTGTGCCTCAAACACAGGACAATCACTTCCATTATGGGTGCAACAAGAAAAACCAAACACCTAATAATAGTGGGGAAAGGCATCAGATTTTTAAATATCATCTAATTATTGCCTTAAAATCACTTAAGAAGACAGAGAGGATAATGGTAATGTTTTGTGATATAAAAACATGTCCGGTATAGTACTTAGAGAAGCCTCTTTTTGTTGCAGCAGCACTAACAAACCCCATTCCTAGAACTTGCACAGTTAATAGTGCTGATGCTTTGTCAAAAAAGTTATTGAATTAAAAATCGTTATTAGCTAAAGATTGTTTTAGATCACAGGGAGAAAAAAAAATCAATCTCTGGCAAACTGAAAAATGCAGTATCAAAAACTTACTTTGAACATCTGTAAGATCTTCCAAATGTATGCTAAAAAATTATTTTAACGAAAATTACATTGGATTTCCAATAGCAGAAGACAGAACAAATTATCCTTCCCCCCCCCCCCATAACATTAATTTAATTTAAATTACCTTCATGAATGCAGAGCCAAAGGTAAATTACATCTGGTTATCCCTAACAGATGATGCCAATTTAGAACAGTGTGTGTAATACAAATAAGTATACATGTTCATGGCGCAGCTGACTTTCCTTAAAGCTTTACATTTATAATTGTGGTTAACTTTTATAATTAGATTGGTTTATGCTGACATTTGAACTAAGAGTAGAGAGAAATAAAAAGTTAGTGTAGAATATATAGTTCAAAAAGTTGTATTCATTTGCTATATGGATATGTATTTACTAACACAACATTCTCTCTGTACTGTTACATTGGCTTACAAATATATTTCCAGGTCTTGAGAGGTGTATTATCATCTGAGTCCCAATGGAAGTGAACACTGATTTGGCTTACAAAGAATACACTACAAACAGATATGAGAGGATATTATAGAAAATAAAATAACTAGGGTTGTCGATTAATCTCCGTTAACTCACACGATTAACTCAAAAAATTAATTGCGATTAAAAAAATTAATAGTGATTAATTGCAGTTTTAATCACACAGTTAAACAATAGAATACTAATTCGAATTTATTAAATATTTTGGATGTTTTTCTACTTTTTCAAATATATTGATATAAATTACAATACAGAATACAAAGTGTACAGTGCTTACTTTATATTATTTTTTATTACAAATATTTGCATTGTAAAAATGATAAACAGAAATAGTATTTTTCAGTTCACCTCATACAAGTGCTGTAGTGCAATCTATTGTGCAAGTGCAACTTACAAATGTAGGGTTTTTTTTGTTACATACTGCACTCAAAAACAAAACAATGTAAAACTTTAGCGCCTACAAGTCCACTCGGTCCTACTTCTTGTTCAGCCAATCACTAAGACAAAGAAGTTTGTTTACATTTACAGGAGATAATGCTGCCTGCTTCTTATTTACAATGTCATGAGAAAGTGAGAACAGGCATTTACATGGCACTTTTGTAGCAAGCATTACGAGGTATTTACGTGCCAGATATGCTAAACCAGGGGTCGGCAACCTACGGCACGCGTTCCAAACATGGCACGCAAGCCGATTTTGAGTGGCACACTGCTGCCTGCCGCGGTCTCAGCCCCACCCCACCCCGCTCCCCCCGCTCTCCCCTGCAGGGGCAGGAGGCAGAAGCTTGGTCCTGCGGCAGGCAAGCTTCCACCCACCCCCACTTCTTCCCCCAGCGTGGTGCTTTCCTGCCCCATCTCCTCTCCTTCCCTGTGCCGATCAGCTGGTGGCCCTTGCAAGGGGGCGGGGAAGGAGTGGCAGCGTGCTCGCTGTTCCGTAGAGGAGGCAGAGAAGAGGTAGGGTCGGGGCCTTGGGGAAGGGGGTGTAACAGGGCATATCCCTTCCAGCCCCCTGCCATGAGCCGCTCAGGGCAGGGAGCTGGGAGCATCCCCACCAGCCAAGCACCCCAGCCCTCTGCCCTGCACCTCCACACACCCCCAGCCCTCTGCCCTGACCCCTGAACTCCCCCCCCACACACCCAGCCTTCTGCCCTGCACCCTCCACACACCCAGCCTTCTGCCTTGAACCCACCCACACCCCCATGCCCTCTGCCCTGAACCTCCCCCCACACCCAGCCTTCTCCCCTGCACCCCCCCACACGCCCCAGCCCTCTGCCCTGACCCCTGAACCCCCCCACCTCCAGTCTTCTGCCCTGCATCCTCCCATACCCCCAGCCCTCTGCCCTGAACCCCCCACACACCCAGCTTCTGCCTTTCCCCCCCCCTGCCCTCAGTCCTCTGCCCTGACCCCTGAACCCCCCACACACCCAGACTTCTGCCCTACACCCCCACACACCCCAGCCCTCTGCCCTGAACCCCCCCACCCCCACCGTCCTCTGTTCTGACCTCTGAACCTCCCCACACTCAGCCTTCTGCCCTGCACCCCCACACCCCCCAGCCCTCTGCCCTGACCCTGAACCCCCCCACACACCCAGCCTTCTGCCCTGCACCTCCCGCACCCCGCAGCCCTCTGCCCTGACCCCGAACCCCCCCCACACCCAGCCTTCTGCCCTGCACCCCCCGCACCTCCCAGCCCTCTGGCCTAACCCCTGAACCCCCCCACACCCAGCCTTCTGCCCCGCACCCCCCAGCCCTCTGGCCTGACCCCTGAACCGCCCCCCAGGTCTGGGGTCCCGACTGCCGGCCCCTTTCCAGCCGGCGTCCCAGCCGCAGGCCCTGCTCAGCCCGCTGCCGGCCCAGGTGAACAGAACCCCAGACTGACAGCGAGCTGAGCAGGCTGGCAGCGTAAGATCAGCATTTTCATTTAATTTTAAATGAAGCTTCTTAAACATTTTGAAAACCTTATTTACTTTCCATACAACAATAGTTTAGTTATATATTATAGACTTATAGAGAGAGACCTTCTAAAAAAACATTCAAATGTATTATTGGCACGCGAAACCTTAAATTAAAGTGAATAAATGAAGACTCGGCACCCCACTGCTGAAAGGTTGCCTACCCCTGTGCTAAACATTCGTATGCCCCTTCGTGCTTCAGCCACCATTCCAGAGGACTTATATTAGGTGAATTGAAAAATACTATTTCTTTTGTTTTTTATAGTGCAAATATTTGTAATAAAAAATAAATGTAAAGTAAGCACTGTACACTTTTTATTGTGTTTTGTAACTGAAAACAATATATTTGAAGATGTAGAAAACATCCAAAAATATTTAAAGGTATTCTCCAGTATAATTTTTTAACATCTCTATTAATCACGATTAATTTTTTTAATCGCGTGACAGCCCTAAAAATAACACATATTCAGCAATTTAATAAAAGGAGGTTCTATCTTGGAGTTCTGGTGACAAATCACATGACCAGCTGCATGTCTGCTGTTTATAATGCCCGCAGGACCCAAATGGAAGTATTTGTATTACATGGTTGTTTATCTGGAACACATATATACAAATGAATAAATCACAATATGTGATAACTGAAAGAACATTACAACTAATGTATAAGCAAGAAGTAATCATATAGGTTACAATAACCTAATCTAAAATATATTTTTCTTGAAATTCACAAGCTGCAGGTCAGAAGCGTCTGTGGTATCACATAAGTATTACTGTTATAATGATGTTAAGTGTCATAACTTTCAAAGAGATGCCAACAGATATGTCGATATACGTAGTTGGAAGTGGTGGTAAAGGAATATTGAATACATGTGAGTTTGCAATAGAATGCCTTAATGTGGGTATGGATTACATTTGGTGCAGCCAGTAGGCTTCACAGCAGAGATGGACAATCTGCTGGCAGGCTGCCAGACAGTTTGTTTACATTTGCCCGGTTTCCGCAGCTCCCAGTGGCTACGGTTTGCCATTCCAGCTAATCTGAATCTGAAATCATTCTAAATATTGATGGATGAAATGTTCCAACCAAAATCTGAATCCAAAATCATAACCCCATTGTATCTGTCACAAGATATCATAGTTTGATAAATTCACAAACAAGGTTCACTTTGAGAAATCCTGGCCCCAATGAAATGAATGGGAGTTTTTCCATTTACTTCAGTGAGGCCAGGATTCCACCCGCAGTGAACTCTCTGGCCTAATTTGGGGAAACATTATGACTTCCTTTATGTTGTCTTGGTCCCTGAGAAGATGTTTAGCTGACCTCTGAGTTAATCAATGGGCTGTTTAAATTGCATTTAGTCCATATTTTAAAGATTAAGAGCTGCTCCCATGGCTCAACCCACTCTCAATTTTTTGCTAAACATGTCAAAACTGGTTTCATTTTCTGTATTGTGGACATGTAATTTGCAATTTTGGATAAGGTTCATATTTAATCAGAACCTTTTCATGTTTCAAGTCCTTGTTAAAAAGGGTCAGAACCTCCTCCAGTTCTTCCAACATTAATTGTGATTTTAAAGTATCAGCCTTTGTGATTAAGTGTCTGAAGATTAGCATAAAGTGTGTATGTGTATGCACCAGCCCAACTCAATTGTTTGTTCCCTTTACATATGCTTCTATATAAATGTGTAAACACAGATGTAAATTAATGCTGCAATTCAAAGCTTTCATTTGGGGTAAAGATTTATCAATAGTTTTTTCCAAAATAAAAAAGACATAAATATTGTAAGAAAAAAATGGGCAAATACTATGTTGTTTAATCTCATTATTTAAAAGCACTGCAGGGCAGAAAAGGTCTTTTTGACGCAGTGATTTTAATAATAGCTGTAGACTTTGTAAATCCAGCAGTTCAAGCTGGATTCTGGTAAGACTAGAGCTAGGAGACTGCATTGCAATGAGGCTTTTTCATATAGCTTCGTTTTTAAAAGATGAAATCTATCTCATAGAGCTGGAAGGGACCCTGAAAGATCGAGTCCAGCCTCCTGCCTTCACTAGCAGGACCAAGTACTGATTTTGCCCCAGATCCCTAAGTGCCCCTCTCAAGGATTGAACTCACAACCTTGGATTTAGCAGGCCAAGGCTCAAACCACTAAGCTATCCCTCCCCCAAAAAACCTCTGTCCCATATGCTTAGCAGGGCCAAACGTTCACTCACGCTGGTCAGTTCAGGCAGTTTTAATTTCTGGTGTCTTTGTACATGATAGAATTTAAAGCTGAAATTCTTCCACAACTCCAGGAGCTGGGGCTTTAGGAAAGACACTAAACATGATGAGACTTGCGATAGAATTGCAAGAGTTGGCAACACTGGAACAGTCGTACGCTTGATTTATTTCATGAAAGAAGGGAGAGGGAGGATCATATTTTGAGGATTTGCGCAATCAACTATGAGTGACACCTCACTTTGCGATTATGAATGAGGTGGGACAAGGACATACTGCCATCCACTTCGGTGTTCTTCCCTGGGTCAAGAAGGAGCCTAGAAGGGCCCAGTGGAGTATCTGAGATTCCCTTTGCCTTGCACCCCCAATAGGGAAACCAAGGTTAAAAAGGACAGTGGGGCATATGAGCCTCACTGGGGGAAAGCCAAGCACAGGCAGCCCAATAGAGCCTGGGTGTCCATGGACCCCACTGAGCAACAAACCCAAGGAGTTCAGAGACCTTGTGTAATTGTAATTTCAACCTCTGCAAATTCTACTGTAAGTGACATCTCGGTAGGCTGAGACTATAGCATGGACAGAGTTTGAAAGCATATCACTAAGGCCTTGTCTACACTACGAGAGTAGTTCGATTTTACTTAAATCGAATTTTTGGAATCGATATTGCAAAGTCGAACGTGTGTGTCCACACTAAGGACAGTAATTCGACTTTGTGAGTCCACACTAACGGGGAAAGCGTCGACATTGGAAGTGGTGCACTGTGGTCAGCTATCCCACAGTTCCCGGAGTCCCCGCTGCCCATTGGAATTCTGGGTGGAGCCGCAAATGCCTTCTGGGTAAAAAAAATGTGTCCAGGGTGCTTTTGGGTAACTGTCGTCATCCGTCCATCACTCCCGCCCTCCCTCCCTGAAAGCGCCGGCGGGAAATCAGTTCGCGCACTTTTCTAGTCAGTGACAGCGCGGACGCCACAGCACTGCGAGCATGGAGCCTGCTGCAACCATCACTGCAGTTGTGGCCGCTCTCAACACCTCGCAACTTATCATACACCTTTCCCTGAGGCAGATGCAGAAAAGTCAGGCGAGGAGGCTACGTCAACGCGGTGATGGCCTGAAGTCTGAGAGTAGCACAGACCTCTCAGAAAGCAGGGGACCCAGCGCCGAGAACATCACGGTGGCAATGGGTCATGTTGATGCCGTGGAAAGGAGATTCTGGGCACGGGAAACAAGCACTGAGTGGTGGGACCGCATAGTGCTGCAGGTCTGGGATGAATCCCAGTGGCTGCGAAACTTTCGCATGCGGAAGGGAACTTTCCTGGAACTTTGTGAGTTGCTGTCCCCTGCCCTGAAGCGCAATGACACCCGGATGCGAGCAGCCCTGACTGTCCAGAAGCGAGTGGCCATAGCCCTGTGGAAGCTTGCAACGCCAGACAGCTACCGGTCAGTCGCGAACCAGTTTGGGGTGGGCAAATCTACCGTGGGGGTTGTTGTGATGCAAGTAGCCAAGGCAATCGTTGATGTACTGCTGCCAAAGGTAGTGACCCTGGGAAACGTGGAGGCGATCATAGATGGCTTCGCAGCGATGGGATTCCCAAACTGCGGTGGGGCCATAGATGGAACTCACATCCCTATCCTGGCACCGGAACACCAGGCCAGCCAGTACATTAACAGAAAGGGCTACTTTTCCATGGTGCTGCAAGCACTGGTGGACCACAGGGGACGTTTTACCAACATCTACGTGGGATGGCCGGGCAAGGTTCATGACGCTCGTGTTTTCAGGAACTCTGGTCTGTTTAGACGGCTGCAGCAAGGTATTTACTTCCCGGACCACAAAATAACTCTTGGGGATGTGGAGATGCCTATAGTCATCCTCGGGGACCCAGCCTACCCGCTAATGCCCTGGCTCATGAAGCCCTATACTGGCGCCCTGGACACTGAAAAAGAACTCTTCAACTACCGGCTGAGCAAGTGCAGAATGGTGGTGGAGTGTGCTTTTGGACGTCTCAAGGGGAGATGGAGAAGCTTACTGACTCGCTGTGATCTCAGCGAAACCAATATCCCCATTGTTATTGCAGCTTGCTGTGTGCTCCACAATCTCTGTGAGAGCAAGGGGGAGACCTTTATGGCGGGGTGGGAGGTTGAGGAAAATAGCCTGGCTGCTGATTACTCACAGCCAGACAGCCGGGCGATTAGAAGAGACCAGCGGGAAGCGCTGTGCATCCGGAAGGCTTTGAAAGCAAAGTTCCTGAGTGAGCAGGGTAACCTGTGACTTTAAAGTTTGTGTATTGAGAAGCTAAACCTGCCCCCGTTTCTTTACCCAGTTAATGTTGACTATCCTATCCAGTTACATACCCCCTTCACCCCACTTCCAACACACGTTTCAAAATAAAAATAGTTCTACTTTGTTAAAGCACACCGTTTTCTTTAATACTGTATTCGCGGGAATTTTTTAAAACTGGGACGCAGACTGTGGTGCGGAGCGGGTGTACTGTAGTGGCGCGAATGCAGCTTCTAAACTCAAGGATTGACAGGCTCCGCTGCGGTGGGATGGTTGTTTCAACGGAGCCTGTCACCCCTCCTGATAGGGACTGTGTGTATGGGGGGGTCTATGTGACTTTGTGGCAGGGGGAGGACGGTTACAGATCCCCTGCTGTGTGGCTCTGTGATCCTGCCTAAGGACCGCCGCTTAAGATCTGTAACTGCCCTCCCCTGCCACAAAGTCACAGAGCAACCCACCCCCCACCACATAACATGAAAACAACCTCCCAGACTAACCAGGGTAACTAGTCACTGCATCACTGCACTATGTATGTGCCCTGCTGCTGTGCCTGCCCCCGACTATATACCCTGCCAAAGGTGACTGTCCTGTCGAATTACCAACCCCCTATCCCCCCCTCCTCCAAAAGAACATGATGGAAACAGTAGTTAACAGAAACGTATTTTTTATTATCAACCAAACATGGAACTGGGAAAGTGAAACTTGGATGGGGGCTTGTGTCAGGCGGGAAGGAAAGAACTTGTCAAATTTTGGGGAATGAGAGCCTTCTGCTGCTCGAGCTCTCTGCAGGGGTGGAGTGAGAGTTAGCAGGGACTCTGCCGCCTCTCCTTCTGTGCACTTTGGGTGAGGGGAGTATGGGACTTGGTGGCGGGGGAGGGCGGTTAGAGATGGACTGCAGCGGGGCTCTGTCCTCCTGCCTCCGTTCCTGCAGAACATCCACAAGGCGCCGGAGCGTGTCCGTTTGCTCCCTCATTAGTCCAAGCAGGGTTTGAGTCGCCTGCTGGTCTTCCTGACGCCACCTCTCCTCCCGATCCATGTTGGCTTGGTGCATTCGGGTCAAGTTCTCCCGCCACTGGGTCTGCTGTGCTGCCTGGGCTCTGGAGCAGGCTATAAGCTCCGAGAACATGTCCTCCCGTGTCCTCTTCTTCTTATGCCTAATCCGCGCTAGCCTCTGGCAGTGTGATGACAGGCTAGGTTGTGAGACAGTCGCAGATGGGGCTGTGGGAATGGGAAAAAGGGAGTGAATTCCTCAGAAAGATAAATGTAGTTGTGAACAAAGAACATAGTCTTTCTCTGTGAACAAGACTATGCACAGCACCTATCACATGCGCACTCAGCACAAGGTCGAATTCTCGGCCTTCGCATTCAGTGCCTGGGGTCTTCTACAGCACATTTGAGAAGCCTCTCAGGAGAACGGAATTTCTGTTGCAGGCAGACATGGTAAGCCGTAGACTTGTGGCAGCTTAAAACTTTAATATTAGCAATGGCCTCATTTCACATTGAAATCAATGTCGGTCCCTGCTGCCAGCAATTCGGCAAGCAGGAAGTCTGCTCCTGTCCCACACCCTCGCGGCTGTCCCCGGGAACGATCCCTTTCGGCTGCCCCTCTCCCGCCTCCACCGCGTGGCTGCAAACCAGCGGTTACAGTTCTGTAAAGGAACGGCAAAGCAGTCCCAACACTAACATTCCCCTACCTCATTCAAAGCAAGTCATCATGAGCGACATCACCCTCATGAGGATCTCTGACAGCGAGAAAGAGCGAATGCTCCGGGAAAGCCTGCAAAGACCAGGGCCGTATGCCGCCATGCTGTGCAGAGCAATGATTCCAGAGTACTTGCTTGTCTCGTGGCGTGGCAACGTGTCCTACTACGGAGGACCCAATAAGGCCGCTCTCCCCAAGAACCTAATGCAGCGGATTTCCAATTACCTCCAGGAGAGCTTCCTCGAGATGTCACAGGAGGATTTCTGCTCCATCCCCGGACATATAGACCGCATTTTACTGTAGCTGCTGTAGCAGTGACTAACCAGTAGAGCGGCTTGGGCAGGACAATCATGCAAAACCGGACATTGCTAGATTTTTTTTCAATAGTTGCACTGCCCATGACTGAACCGTTAAGCTAATCAAACTAATCATGAGAAACCCATTTTTTAAATTGTTAATATTCCTGTTCTGTTACAAATAAATGTTTAGATTTTTACAACACTTACTGGCTGATCCTTCCCCAGATTCTGTGTCCGGGGTAACGGCTGGGGAGGGTTGGTAGGGGATCTCTGTAAGGGTGATGAAGAGATCCTGGCTGTCGGGGAAATCAGCGTTGTGAGCGCTGTCGACTGCCTCGTCCTCCTCATCTCCTTCCTCATCTTCCCCGTCCGCTAACATGTCCGAGGATCCAGCCGTGGACACTATCCCATCCTCAGAGTCCACGGTCACTGGTGGGGTAGTGGTGGCGGCCGCATCGAGGATGGAATGCAGTGCCTCGTAGAAACGGGATGTCTGGGGATGGGATCCGGAGCGTCCGTTTGCCTCTTTGGTCTTCTGGTAGCCTTGTCTCAGCTCCTTGATTTTCACGCGGCACTGCGTTACATCCCGGCTGTATCCTCTCTCTGCCATGTCTTTAGAGATCTTCTCGTAGATCTTTGCATTCTGTCTTTTGGATCGCAGCTCGGAAAGCACGGACTCATCGCCCCACACAGCGATGAGATCCAAGACTTCCCGATCAGTCCATGCTGGGGCCCTCTTTCTATTCTGAGATTGCACGGCCATCACTGCTGGAGAGCTCTGCATCGTTGCCAGTGCTGCTGAGCTCGCCACGATGTCCAGACAGGAAATGAGATTCAAACTGGCCAGACAGGAAAAGGAATTCAAATTCAAATTTTCCCGGGGCTTTTCCTGTGTGGCAGTTCAGAGCATCCGAGCTCGTACTGCTGTCCAGAGCGTCAACAGAGTGGTGCACTGTGGGATAGCTCCCGGAGCTATTAGCGTCGATTTCCATCCACACCTAGCCTAATTCGACATGGCCATGTCGAATTTAGCGCTACTCCCCTCGTCGGGGAGGAGTACAGAAGTCGAATTAAAGAGACCTCTATGTCGAACTAAATACCTTCGCGGTGTGGACGGGTGCAGGGTTAATTCGATGTAACGGCGCTAACTTCGACATAAACGCCTAGTGTAGACCAGGCCTAAGTTCACCCCCTCCCCCAAATCTGCCTTCTGATCAGATATGACCGTATTAGAGACATAGATGGAAAGTAAGCAAAAGCGGGGGATATCTTTTGTGTAAACTGTGTTTTGAATGCCACTTTTCTGCCAGGGAATCTAATGGGGTGCTTCTACTGATGTATGAAAGAAATACAGCCAAGAACATTTCTTATTTCTTAGATCCCACCTTCCCTGGGACAACAACAAACAAAAAACTAAGTGGAACAATTGAATTGGAACAATCTGACACACAAAGCCTGGATCTTTGTGATCCAGGTCTGCAAACTGGTGTTTCCAAGGCCGTGCTTGAGCGTCCAGACTGTGTTGGAAACCTGAGCCTCACAACCATTTTGACACATCCACACAGGCCCAGGTCAGAGCTTCAGCGTCCATGAGTGTATACTATTGTATCGCAGGATTTCTAGTACCCTCGCCAGATGAAGCTGCTCTAGGGCTTGTTTCATAGTGGATTCTGAGAGAACTTGCCTGTGGATCCAGACTCAGTCGTATTTTGGGAAACAGGCAGAGCATCTGTGAGATGTTGATGACACTTTGGAGGCAATTTTTGAAGTGGCAGAAGGACCTCTCAGGGGCATGCTGACATGCTGGCTGTGACCCAGCTGATGCCGCTCATGCTTGTTGTCTTAGCGGCAGATTCCCCGCTGTGTAGAGCAGCACTTCTGGAGCACGGCCACAGACACAGACTGGTGAGATCACATTGCTATGAGGACCTAGGATGATCAGCAGCATGTCCAGAACTTTTGCAAGAAGAAGCAGGTGTTTCTGCCATTGTGTGATCGGTTTGCCCCCCAGCATCAGGACATAGGCATGACGGAGGCCATGATGGTCCAGAAGAGGGTCGCTATAGCCATCTGGAAGCTGGTTACCCCAGCCTGCTATGGGTCTGTGGCTAACTAGTTTGGAGTTAGCGAATCAACTGTGGGGTTGTTGTGGCAGAGGTCTGTGAGTTGATCAGAACTGTGATGCACCCAAACGGTTGGACATTACAAATGTTCCTGAAATAATTGCTGGCTTTGAGAGAATGGGCTTTCCAAACTGCACAGGGGCCATTGATGGGACTCATGTGCCTGTAGTTCGCCCACTACAAGGAGCACATAAACCGCAGAGGGTACTACTCCGTTGTTATGGTTAGCCCGGTTGACTATGGGGCAGATTCATGGACACTGATGTGGACATGCACTGGCAGGATGCGTGATGCCAGGGTCTTCTGGAGAATGGGACTTTACCTTCATGGACAAAGTGGGTCATTATTCCCACTGAGTGATGTTATAAATGGAGTCAAGTATCAGAGGGGTAGCCGTGTTAGTCTGAATCTGTAAAAAGTAACAGAGGGTCCTGTGGCACCTTTAAGACTAACAGAAGTATAGGGAGCATAAGCTTTCGTGGGTAAGAACCTCACTTTTTCAGATGCACTTGCTAAGACTAACTTCTGTTAGTCTTAAAGGTGCCACAGGACCCTCTGTTACTTGTTATAAATGGAGTCACTGTCCCTACTGTTATACTAGGGGACCTGATTTCAGAGGACCTGACCAAAAAAGGTTCAGCTACACACTCAGTAGCTGTAGGATGGTGGTGGAATGTGCATTTGGCAGATTGAAATCCCATTGGTGCTGCCTTTAAAACTGCTTTAATGTCATCAGTGTAGTCCATGTTATTGTGGCGTGCTATGTTCTGCAAAATGTCAGCAAGGAGAAGGGGCCGTTCTGGGCACCACCAAAAATTATACAAACCTGACGCCCCTGCTGGGGGGTCGCCTCTGTTTTCCTGGGTTTTTCTGGTACATTTTCCACACATGGGCTATGGCTGGACAGATGTGGATGAATGCACAGAGTACATTTGTCTGTTCCATGTGTTACTGTTCATTACCTGATACATTGTCCAGCCATCCCCTGTATTCTCCAAAGCACACACAGTCTGCAGGATATGCTAGCATGGAGGAGACTCGGTGTGGGGCAAGTGCAGGAGCTGAAGGTGGCAGTGGAGCTTGCAATGTGGTAACCAAGAGTGCAAGTAATCTCTCGAGCAGCTCCTTCTGCTGTTCTCAGTCTTCCTCCCTCAATCTGCAGTCATGCTCCATGAGTCTGTCCACCAGTTTCCTCTTGTGTTGTGCAGCCTCTGTGTCTCTTCCACTCTTCATGCATCCTTATCCTTGTGGAACCCTATCTGCCAATTTGTTTTATCTAGCAGCTTTCCCATCAATTCACCTTGGACTCTTACTCTTCCCCAGGCTCCTGGTGCCATGTGTTTGCACTGTGGAGATGGAAAGACCTTGAAAGGAGAGAAAAGAGCACGTTATCTGACCATGATGAAAAATTATATTTCCCACTCCGTCAATGGGCTGTATTTTATTCTCACATATAACACTGCTCCCTTCAGACATCCCTGGAGCAGCACTGAAAACCATCACACATCGTAGCAAGTCACACATACAAAATTCAGTTAAAATTATTGCTGTATCCCCCACTTAGGAGTGGTCTGGTCATTAGCTGTGTGTTTTCAGTCATGTCAGGTGGGACAAGCTCTAGAGAACATTGATATTCTGGAGTCCCCCAAGTGGCAGCATGGGAACTTCTGGTTCAGGCCAGCAGAGGACAGATATCAGTGCATGCTAAGGAGATACTTAGGCATCTAGTGACCAAACAGCCCATCATGGAATGACGGGAACTTGTGAGTTACAGTGGGGCCCTAAGTATGCTGTGCCGCACAACGTCATCAACCAAATGAAGTGCCTGCTGTTTGAGAAGTTCGCTTTCATCACAGTCAGCAATGGGTGAAGAATCATAATAAAAGCAAAAAGATGCTGATTTGGCAGAACACCCGTGTTCATGAACATGCCCAACTCACTGCCAGCCATGGGGATTGCTAAAACAGAGACACTGCCACCCTCTGCTGTAATTTGGACTTGTATATTAAAGCCAGCAATGGACCAAATACACACTCCAGTTTTCTTTGGACTTGTTACAGCCAGTTTTTTGGGGACTCAGTTTATAGGAAGGTTGACGTAGTGCAGGCGTGGCCGATGTATAAGGTGTGCTGTATTACTCGGGAGGGGTATGTGGAGTCACAACCCATACTTAAAACAATCAGTGAGTAACTAGTACAAGTTTAATGATAACTGCTTTAACTTTTTTCCTCCTTTTGTGTGGTCCATTTTGAATCCCATGTGGCGTGCGGGAAAAGTAGGGGGACTGTGCTAGGGGAATGGCATGGATTCTGCCCTGAATACCAAAACCACAGCTTGTAGTAATAACTTAATAGGCCCATATTCCAGAAATAGCTCCCATCCCATCCATCTATCAATAAAAACAAACATGGCAGCAGAAACTTACCAGGCTCTGTCTCTGGCTCCAGCTTCAGCATCTTTTGTTTTGATGCCAGTTCTGCAGCGCGCTGCTGCCAAGGCCCGTCTGCAAATAACTCTTCTGAGTACAGATCCAGGAGGTGCTGTAGCTGCTCCAGCAGCATATTCTGTTTCCACCCTCAACTCTAGGGTCACTTCTTGCCTTTCGGCTGGCGGCTGGCTCTCTTCCAGTGGTGCCTGTGACCGTGGAGGCATTATAAGGGTGCCGTCCCAATCAGCAAATTGTCATGCACCACTGGGTTCAGTGCTTGCTACAGTTCCCATATGTGGTCACATTCCTCAGAAGGCAGGCAGACGGTGTTCCCAGGGGTGCCATTAGCATCCCTGACTTTGTGGTACTCTGTCTTCAGCCACTTGATTTGCTCACTTCAGTGTTCTGCTGTCTGATCGCCAGTGCCTCCAGCTGCTTGGATATAGTTTTGTAGTCCTGATCACTTCTTGCGCTCTTACTGAAGTTGAGTGTCTTGCTTTCCTCTTGTCAGAAGTTAACCAGAATCTGTCTGTTTCTCTCTGGCCCGCTACCAGTGTGCTTGATGCAGGATTTTTTTACTGCTGGCCATAGATACTGCATCAGCTGACATGTAATAAATGAGCACTGACCTTGTTTCCAGTTGAGCAGTATGCATAGAAATGAAGGGTTAAATGCTGTGAAGCTGCATTTAAATCAGGAGATTGCTTTGCTTTCCTGGCACAGAAAGTTTTGGGATTGAAGGACTGTGGGATAGCATTGGTAGAGTCTTCATATCTGAGTCTGGCGACCTGGACTTGAGCTCTGTCCACAGTGAAAAATGTCTGGGCTTTGACCTGTGTCACAGCAGGGTTCAGGCTGTGACCCACCTCTCAGCAGGGCCTGAGCCCAGAGGGGTTCTTGACACCAGTCAGACTAATTTCTGTGTGGATGGAATGAGGGCGTGGGCTTAAAGCTGAGTCAAACCCCAGATTTAGTGTGAGGTGTAGACATAACACGAGAATACTTTATATAGGTTCTAAACCACATACTTACAACTATGTAGTGCTGTTTTTTATATTCATTATGTGCTCCTATCCTTGACTCTTATGCACTTCAAATTTTATTTATCTTTGTAGTAATAATGTTAAAGAAAGAGATTATAGCAGTCTGATATTCTGAGGTTTATCTAGTAATAGCCAGTTTGATCAAACTTACTTTTACATAGGACTAAAAGGGGCTGTTACTGTATTGTAGGTATTCTCAAACTAAGCTTAGAAAAAACAATTGCCCCTTCCCATAATTTACTAAGACAACACAAAGAATTGAAAATGCTGTGCTTTGCAAGAATACGAGTAATAAAGTAGAAGGCTTTGATCTATATACAGTAGAACCTCAGAGTTATGAACACCTCGGGAATGGAAGTTGTTCGTAACTCTGAACAAAATGTTATGGTTCTTTCAGAATTTTACAACAGTACACTTACTTAATACGGCTTTGAAACTTTATTATGCAGAAGAAAAATGCTGCTTTTAACCATCTTAATTTAAATGAAACAAGCACAGAAGCAGTTTCCTACCTTGTCAAATCTTTTTTTAAACTTTCCTTTTATTTTTTTAGTAGTAGTACTGTACTGTATTTGCTTTCTGTCTGTCTGTCTTGCCTCTGCTGCCTGATTGCGTACATCCAGTTCCAAATGAGGTGTGGGGTTGACTGTTCAGTTTTAACTCTGGTGTTCCTAACTCTGAGGTTCTACTGTAGTTATAAAGACAGTATTAGTGTCATAAATACTAATTTCATTTCATAAAGCACCCTTTTGCGTTATCACACAGTTCTGTTCAAAAAGAGTACCAATCGCAGCAGCTAAAATAATGCTGCACAAACATTTTAGGAAATCATAACACCCACTGATTGTGTGACACCTCCTGCTCTTACCAATTTGCATGGGCTCCAGGATGAAGAGAACAGGGTTCGTGGGTGCTGGGCTCACAGGAAGGGAGCAGGGCCTCTTTTAAGTGCAGGCGGAGCCCCCAGGCAGGTGGCAGACCAGGGGGTTCAGTGTGAGGCACTCACCAGTCCACCAGCACTTTGAGGTCTGTGTCAGTATGGTGCAGCAGGAAGTCAATGCCGATGCTGGGTAACCTCCTCCAGGGATGGGGAAGGCCAGGTCGAGGCGAGGTCACCCCAGACAGGACCAGCTGCTTTACTTAGACTCCAGATGTACATTCTGCCATGGGGGAAGCAGCACATCACTCAGGGCAGGAACTATGTGGGACCCAGCTCCTTGACCCAGGAGGAGCTCTGGTTGCATCTGCCCCATCCCCATGCTGAGTGGAGTTCTGGATATTCTCCAGCATCTCTACGTCCCTGGCCAAAAGACAGGGCTACTGGCCCTTCCCTGGCGTACTCCCATGCCTCATAGTTTGAGAACCCCTGCTGTATTGTATATCTCCTCTTCGTAACAGGTACCCAAGGAGCATGGTAGAACACTTTCTTAGGCAGGACAGTAACGTTGGTATGAGTATAGAAGAGAGGCAAGATTCTGGTACACTGAAGTACTGCAGCACCCAGTCCTCTCCACAGAGAATGGCAAGGTTATTAGATGTTTATAAGACATGAAAAAATTTCAGTATCAGGTTCTCCTATTAATAATCCAGTTTAACTGCTACTCTTGAAACATTTGCCATTGCAGTGTACAGAAAATTTTGGGGAGGTTTAAAAGATTTTTCTATCACTCAAAAGGTAGAGAATTTCTTCTCTGAACTGCTCATGTGTTTTAAAATAGAATTCTGATTTAGATGAATCCCATTTTTAAAGTAGCAACTGTGTGTGTGCATGTGTGTGTGCGGGTGTGTGTGTATGTGTTTATGCTGTGGAAACATATATAGAATACTTATAATCAGTGTGAGAGCTTGTCAGTGTACTGTTTTTGATGTCTGATTAGATGATCATAGGGACATCTGGAGTGAGTTAGTTTTGAAGTTGTTGGCGTGAGGCACTGCAGAAGCTGTCTGGCAGTTTTAAACCACAAAAAATGCTACTTTTTAAAGAATCTTTTATAAAGCATAGCATGCAACTAGCTGAGGACTGTCAAGTTAACAAATGCTGCTCTTTCGTCCTGATTTTTCTCTTGTTTCTCAATCCTGTACTAGTTTTCCTTCTACCTTTATTGTGAAGGGTGCTATGGTATATGTGCCAAAAGGAAACCGTATGTACTTCAGAAGAAAGGCGAGGGCATTACAAAAATTATGTTCAAACATTCAACAAGATTTCAGTACAATAAATTGATTAACTGGAAGAGGAGGTGAAAGTGTCCTGTGCTACGCGATGCTTTTAGTTCTTTGTGATTGCTTGCTCTATTGGAACATCAGATTTTACTGTTTTTTCTAAGCTTTTGAGAACCAACTAGGGATTAGTGGAAATAAAAAGGCAAAAATAAATACATATAAATATTTGAAATGGGCAGCTAGGCCTTTTTGTGGTATTTAATAAGAGCTAGAAATTAACAGCTGCTATTTTAGTAAAATTGTTTCAAAGATGGATGTTTGCTTGGTGCTGGAGCTGTACTTATTGTTAATTTTGTTTTTCTGTTGTAAAATACTCAGTCGGCCTTCGCTTTTACTTCAAAGAATCCTAGGGCCTGATTTGTCACCACCTTCTACCTTGTGCAGTTGTTTGATTGTACAAATAGAAGGCAGTGGAGAATCAGGCAAAAAAGAAGAGAGAATGTTTTGGAGAGAAAGGAATAAAAACACAGGTGAGGGAGGTGACACATGGCTGACCAAAAGCATGACTGGCTTTCAATGCCGTTTACACATTCCATCTCTCCCCACATCTTATAGGTCCTACCAAATATTATTCTATCTGGGAAAAGTTTTTATAGCCAGCTTAGTTAATTATGAGTTTCATAAACTCCACCATCACTGGCTTATTGCACAGATGTTGGAGTAAAACTTTAGTAAGTTACTTCACTGACAAGCTTGACAGTGAAATTTAAAAACTGAAGTGGAGAACAACAGTCAACATGTATCATGCAGTTCTCTCATGTACAAGCTCTAGAAACATTTTGTTAAAATAAAGTGGAATCTTACATGAGTCTGACCTAATAAAATGTATATTTGTCCATCTGCTAGTCCACTCTGAGAGTAGTGGCAGAGATCTTACTGAGTGATGCATTGGTAACCTCTAAGAACTATATGGAATTTAAGAAAAACTGTGCTCAAACGTTTTAATATAACATATCTTAAAGTATTGAAATATGATGCTTATCTCTCAGATTCTAGGTCATTTCTGTATGCCATTGCAAATGGGTTCAGTGGCTTTTTTCAGTCTCTAATTGACAAAGTGTACAGATACTCAGTGTTTAATTTGGGTCAATTAGCTGTGTGTGTTTGGATGAGTGAGCATGGATCCTTTACCTGTCCCTAGAGATTTTTCAAGTCTGGGGTTCAGTCATCGTGGGTACCCAATGTCTCCCCTGACCTGTAGTTACATGTCTTGAAATTATCATGTTGGCCTGCCACTGTTAAGCACATACATGAGCACTGGAAAAATCTTGATTGTTGGCAATCATAACTTACTTTAAGTTCATAGAGCAATTTAGTAAAAACTGAAATTAGAATATTCCTCTGGAGATTCCAGTTTTTACATACCCTTTATAGTTTTGATGTCACTTGTATTTATTTATATTTTATTGTATTTATACTAGTGACGTACCAAAGCTGGAACTAATAATCTTAGACACCTTTACATTTGGAAGGCAGGTGGTGAGGGAGAATCAGCAATCAGGATTTTGAGCCAAATATATGGCTTTGCTTGCATGTCAGATCCAAAACAAGGAGGGGCCTATTTTTCAATTCCAGTTTCACTGCAGTTGAAATGTCACAGGAGAATACAAATTTTGGCCCAAAGTAGGAGAATCTTGCAGAAATCTGATGATTATATCAGCTGTTATTGCAACTTTGGTTGAAAAATCAACTGGGAATAGCTATGAGATGTTGGTGGTACTGACTCAGCCCATAAATCTCAACTTAATCTAGATCTGAATCCAGACACCTCGATCCCCATCTCTGATTTTCATTAGTAAAGTATACAGATATGTACGATCTTTTTCCTACTTGAATTGATCATACAATCGTTTGTGAGTAATATTTTAAATGCATAAATTGCAAAACATAAGAGAATTTGTTGAAGGAGTATTGTGAGACCTAAAATAGTTCCATATTACTCTCCCGTCTAGTCAATAATTGTTTGCATCCAGACTATTGTCTATTAAGCAATTGGTTGAGACAGGGTAACATGACCCTGTAACCTACAATAAAAGAGCCTCTGCACAAGGTAGGTCTGCTACAGCTCATCGAAGGCTAAATAACCCCATATTTGAGGCAATCACACTTATTCTACA
Source organism: Malaclemys terrapin pileata (assembly GCF_027887155.1). Lineage (NCBI taxonomy): Eukaryota > Metazoa > Chordata > Testudines > Emydidae > Malaclemys > Malaclemys terrapin. The sequence continues at coordinate 19,548,739 of NC_071515.1, read as the reverse complement.
TTTAATACTCTTAGAGGTAAATTGGGCTCTTTTTCTTCCTCTCCTGCTGCTTTTTTAGTCGTATTAACCACAGTCTGTGAAATAGACTGTGAAAAAATTAAATAAAAATGGCATGAAAGTAGCATACACGTTAGCTTTTCTGAAAGAAAGAAGGTCCTCCATTTCTGCTGGCCTAATGTAAGGCTAGGAAATATGATGACTGCTCTTCCAATTTGGAGTTGGGGGGTGGGTGGGGCGGGGGGGGGGAAGACTGTGCAAGATCTGCTGTTCTTTAGACAGCAGAATAGACATCAAACGGAAAATGCTGCCTTGGGGTGAGTGCGTTTCTGTGAGCAGCAATGCTGAGCAAGGGCCAGCTGTTCTCCATCCTCCTCATCTTTTGACATTTTCCACGGGAGCCAAAATTAATTATCTGCTTCTGACCCAGGAGAGGCGTATTCCAAGGGGGATTTTATGAAACACTTTTTAGAAAAGTTGCAAGGACATTGGGGAAAGAGGAAGGTCAAGGAACAAGACAAAAGATTAAATAGTTTCTAAAACCATGAAGGAGAAATATTTCCATTTAACAGTAAAAGAAATGATGTTATTCCCTTCTACTTGGTCTGAAAGTCGAACCAAAACTTGAATGTGCCAACAACAAAGATGCCAGACAGCCAGTATTCTTAGTAACAAATTTTATTATAGTGGTCTGTCAAAAATTCATATTCCCCTTTGTGACGGGTTGGATCACAGAGACCCCCTTGGGACTGCCACCTGATGTGCTGAGACTACCCCTGAGGCTGTTTTCCCTGCCAGCTTGGGACTTAAGTACCCTGTCTTGTTGAGCCAGACACACTAGCCTGCTGCAAACACGGACCCAGGTCTGACCCATGTCCCCCCAAAGCTGCAGACTTAACTGAAAATGGCTTAGAAAGTGCTCCTGTCTCTAGCACCCAGATACCCAGTTCCCAGTGGGATCCAAACCCCAAATAAATCTGTTTTACTCTATATAAAGCTCATACAGAGTAAACTCATAAATTGTCTGCCCTCTATATCACTGATAGAGAGATATGTACAGCTGTTTGCTCCCCCAGGTATTAGTCACTAACTCTGGGTTCAATAATAAGCAACAGTGATTTTATTAAATATAAAAAGTAGGATTTAAGTGGTTCTAAGTAATAACAGAACAAAGTAAGTTACCAAGCAAAATAAAAAAACAACACCACGCAAGTCTAAGCCTAATACATTAAAAAACTGATTACAGATGAAATCTCACCCCCAGAGATGTTCCAATAAGCTTCTTTCACAGACTGGACTCTTTCCTAGTCTGGGTCCAGCAATCACACACATCCCTGTAGTTACTGTCCTTTGTTCCAATTTCTTTCAGTCCTCTCTTTGGGGTGGAGAGGCCATCTCATAAGCCAGCTGAAGACAAAATGGATCAGGGCTTTTTATATTTTCTCTCTTGTGAGCAGAAACCCCTTTGTTCTTCTGTGCAAAGTCACAGCAACAAGATGGAGTTTGTAGCCACCGGGGCAAGTCACATGTCTATGAATGATTCAGCTTTTTGCAGGCCAACACCATTGTTTACACATTAATTTGAACGTTCCCAGGAAAGCTCAGATGTGGAATGAGGTCTCCCAAAGTCCGTTGTCAGTTAAGTGTTTCTTGATTGGCCACTTACTGAGGATAAGAACAGGAGTACTTGTGGCACCTTAGAGACTAACATATTTATTTGAGCATAAGCTTTCGTGGGCTACAGCCCGCTTCTTCAGATGCATAGAAGGGAATATATATTGAGGATATATATATACACACACACATACAGAGAGCATGAAAAGGTGGGAGTTGTCTTACCAACTCTGAGAGGCCAATTAAGTAAGAGAAAAAACTTTTGAAGTGATAATCAAGATAGCCCAGTACAGACAGTTTGATAAGAAGTGTGAGAATACTTATATGGGGAGATAGATTCAATGTTTGTAATGGTTCAATCATTCCCAGTCTCTATTCAAGACTAAGTTGATTGTATCTAGCTTGCATATCAATTCAAGTTCAGCAGTTTCTCATTGGAGTCTATTTTTGAAGCTTTTCTGTTGCAAAATTGCCACCCTCAGGTCTGTTATTGAGTGACCAGACAGGTTAAAGTGTTCTCCTACTGGTTTTTGAATGTTATGATTCCTGATGTTAGATTTGAGTCCATTTATTCTTTTGCGTAGAGACTGTCGGTTTTGGCCAATGTACAAGGAATAATCCTTTCTCAAGAAGCTGACCAAATGCTTCACTGAGGCTACTTAGAATCAAACACATTGAGATAGATATATAGCCAATATTCATAACTTCAAATACAAAAATGATGCATACACACAGCATAATCATATCCAGCAAAAACCTTTCCATAGACGCCCCACTTGACGTCCTCTGTACAAGACCTGGTGCAACCATAGAACTCTCGTTCAACAATGATCTATACAGTCACAGTTCATGTCAATAATGTTACACCCTTCTCCAAAGAATTTTCTGCTCTTCTCATAGATGAGGTGTTTTTGTTTGTTTCTTTTGTTTTAAATTCCTGTGTTCACCACACAGGAACATGGAATCTTCACTCAAAGGCATCAACAGTTTCCACATGCTTTCACAGGAGCATCCTTTTTTGGCTTAATGATCTTAGTGAAAATACAGAAGCACAAAACACAAGTATCAAGGCTAAGATAATAATTTGAGGGATTACCATATTACTTCACAAGTGGCAGAGCCAAAGCTGGGATCTGAAGGTGACTTCAGTGATCAGAAATCTTTGCCTAATGCCCCACCATTATCTTAACAACTTTCCCCTTGTCTTGTAGTTGAAGCAAGAAACTTAATGATATAGAGGTTTTTATAGAATTGATTTTGCTCTGTCAGTGTCCAGTTCATTTGTGTGCAATTGCCATTTTAAAAAAAAACAATAGTTTGAGAGACAAATTAACTGCAGTATTCCATTAAATAAACCAAAAAGGCATTTGTTATTGACAAGTAAAGTAAGATACATTTCTAATACTAATAAACCTTTGCAAACAAAAGAAATTGTGCTGTTGCTTAATGCTCCCTTTGGTTTTTACTGAGGTGCCATGTACATAGAGTACTGCAATTTTTGAGCTTTTACTCTGACTAGAATATGTATTTAAAAATACGATGGTAAATATACAAAATATTATCAAATTATAGGTCTCCGGCCTTTTAACACTTATAACTCTGTATAGTGCTTACTGCCACAAGTGGTCTTATTTACCTATTTTTATGAGTTTCCCAAATATAAGTTTCACACACAGGGTTTTATCAGTAAATGGTTTGTTTTATTAATACCTTGTTGGTGGCGGCATTATACCCCTGACCATGGAAACACTTTGTGGTTATTTCTTTAATTTATTAATTATTCATACTGAGTTTGAATCTGATCTTTCTTGCTATGAGCTCAGCCAGAAGGCTCTATATTTGGGGCTAGTTTGCAACTTTGAGGAATTGTAGGGATAATACCCAAAGACACATGGTTAGTAAGTGAAAATTAAACCTCAGAAACTATATTTGTTGTTTTGATATGTACAGTTTGCTACTGACTTATTTTGCAGTTTGAATAAGATGAAATTTCGGTTTTTGGCTGGTATATATTAACTATCTCAAACATTTTTTGCAAGAGGAACATTTTTAAGTATTACAGTATAGATTAACCAGGAATACAAGTCCTACTTATTGGCTTCTGGAAACAAATCAGAGTATAATAAAAATTAAGAGAGGACACCAGGAGCTCTGTTTATTGGTGAAGACATGCTACATCATTGGGAAATAATTCTAAGCAATGCTGTCTGGTGACTTGTATCTATCAAGTGTGCATTCACCTAATACATTGTATTGCCAAGATATATTGTAAATTCAGTTCTTTTCTTATCTCAGATATTTTGTTGTTTGACAAGAGTGGACTAAATGTATGTATTTAGTTAGATTTAAAAATATTAGATGATGGTAGTCAACACTGTATGCACCCCAGTGCCTTCATTAGTTATAAAATATAATTGTATTATATCAGCACTGAAATGATCATTCCAGCAGGACACTGACCAAAACTATTTCCCACCCCTTCCTCATCTAGGAAGCATTCCCTCAGCCCTCTCCAAACACTGTTTCAAACAGGGGCCATTTGCAGCGTGTCTGAAGATCACCAAAAATGGGCTATTTTGGGACAATGGTGGGGGGACAAGTTCCAGAGTCCTGGAGCCCTCACAGAGATCAGTTGAACAGCCGCCCTCTCTTAGAGAGAGGAGGATCCAGTTCAGGTGTCCCTGCTGACCCGCAGGTATGATGGTGCGAGAGGCAATCCCTCAGGCAGACCTGTCCCAGGCCATCTAGCACTTTTTATATTCTAGTCAACACTTTGAACTCCACCCAGACACCATCAAAGACATTTAAAAACTGTAAAGGCTTTTTCTGATGTGGAATCACTTTGGTCCTGATGCAACAAGGTATTTTTGCATAACTTTGAGCATGTTAGTGGTCTAACTGGCACATGCTTAAGTACCTTGCTGAATTGAGACCTTAATCATTTTTGGGGGGGTGGGGATGGGGTTCAGTTAATTCAAGTAAACAAGAGGGATTAAAACTTGGGTCTAAACTTTTTTGAGCTCTCCCTGTTGGTAATTCTAACTGGAATGAGTGTGAGAAAAGCTTGCTGTATTCTACACATAACTGGCATAGGGGAACAGAAGACAAAATAAGACAAATGGAACTGAAAGTGTTTAGCTTCTATTCCAGGGGTCGGCAACGTTCGGCACGCGGCTTGCCAGGGCAAGCACCCTAGCGGGCCGGGCCAGTTTATTTACTTGCTGACGCGGCAGGTTCGGCCGATCGTGGCCCCCACTGGCCAGCACATCCCTCGGCCCGCGCCGCTTCCCGCCGCCCCCATTGGCCCGGGACGGTGAACCGCGGTGAGTGGGGGCCGTGATTGGCCGAACCTGCCACGTCAGCAGGTAAATAAACTGGCCCAGCCTGCTAGGGTGCTTACCCTGGCAAGCCGCGTGCCCAACGTTGCCGACCCCTGTTCTATTCTAATATGTTTTTCACACTGCAAATGGCACTCCTGGGTTCATTATGGTGTGTGCTCTTGTAAATAGTCTTTTCTGACTCAAGGCTGTTGTGCCTTGCAATTTAAAGCAGATAGAAGCTGGCACATTTTTTCTGTTTTAATTTTACAAACATGTCAGATACTGAAACTGTTCCTTATACTGGAAGTGCTTTGAAGTGGGGAGATAAACAAAGAGCTAAAATAAAATTAAAAGGAACACAAACAACTTTTCATCTTAGTGCTTTTTGAATTAATCTGAATGGATGTAGTAGCCTTGTGCCACTGTAGTAAGTCTGCAGACGTTATCCGATCAATCTAAATTGAGTTAGTGTATATGCAGTAAGCAGAAACAGGTGGAAATTAGTTTATCTGCGCCAGACTCTTTCTATTTACTTTGAACAGCGCAACATAAACTAGTTTTTAGACCTGATTAGTTTTGTTTATTTTCAGAGATGGGTGGAGGCAGAGCATGTGCTAGATCTATACTAGCTTTTAGGGCAGGAAACCATTGTAAAGTCATAGCTGCAAGTGCGACATCTGTAGATAAGAGAAAGGTCTTTCTATAGCTAAGTTTGAAATGAAGCTATGACCTTGGTCGTCTTAAGTCTCATTTTTATAAACAACTGGATTTATCTGCTCATTCCTTCATGGTTTACTAACAAGGGGAAGAGAACCTTCTTCCTCCCCCTCCTTCCCACCCTCCCCCCCCGCTTTTCTCCCCACGATCCAGAAACACTAAGCAACTGCAGCCTGGAAAAAGGTTAAAATCACCTCTGCCAGTTCTGCAGGTTTGCTTTTCTCCTCCATCCTCCACAGGAAAGAACATGTTCAGCATAAGCAAATGGTGTTTTAGCATCAACTCTTATGTATATTTGTATACATACATATATTTGTAGGTATAGCACTAATTTTTCAGTTTAATGGGATTTAGGGATCCAAATCCCTTAGACATCTTAGAAAATCTTAGCCATCCATATATAACCTCTCTCCAGTAATGAGAAGTATTCACCAGGCAGAGGAACACAGACTTCTCAGAAACAGTGGAGTGGGTCACCTCTGTGCTACCAGGAACCAATTTCACTTCCTGGGTCTGATAGTGTCACTGCCCTGACTCTGAAAGTAGTAACTCGCACTTCCCCTTCACAGCAGGCAGCAGAGCACCTTCTCCAGCTCAGGCAATATTCAGCACCACCATGGGACATAGGCTAAGTCCCCTACTACTCTGAACCCAAGGCTGCCTCTACACTGCCACTTTCAGCTCTAGAACTTTAGTCGTTCAGGGGCGTGAAAAAACACCTCCCCACCCACCCCCGAGCGACAAAAGTTTTAGTGCTGAAAAGCACCAGTATAGACAGCACTTTATTGCCGGGAGAGGTTTATCATTCAGGGTGGTTATTTTTTATCACCGGAAGAGCTGTCCATCTAAAATCTCCATAATATCCACCTATCCAAACCTAAAATCTCCAAACTATCCACCTTAGGTTGCTCATAGGTAAACTTCAGACTCTCACGCATTGCCATCTATACCCTGGTCTGCATGTGTTCATAAGAAATTCAAGAATTTTGTGTCCCCCTATCTGATTAGACCAATTCCTCCTTCAGGTGGAAATAAGGATTCCATTGCAAGACAAGAAGAAATCACCACCGTGTTCTTCCCCTGAAATGTCTTGGGCTATGTCTACGCTGCACTGCGGACTACGCGAGTATGAATTGCAGAGCGCACCAGAGTGTGTCACTCTGACTGCCCCATGTGGACACTGCTGGCACAAACTAAAAGATACCTAGTTCGCATTAATGTAGTCCTGTTTTATTTTGCACCAGTGGTATTCACGCAGGGCAGTTTGAGCACAGCGATTTGATGCGCTCTGCAGTTCACACCCATGTAGTTTACGCTGTGGCGTGGTGTAGACAAGCCCTAGGACTCTTAAATTACAAAACTTTGCCCAACGTAGAGGCGGAGGAGTGAGCAAGCAGTACAATTTCCAGACTGCCTCCACTCAGCCCCTGAACTCAACATTTCTTAGAGTGAAGAATTATTTTATTCCGCACAGATTAGATTTGTCAGATCCAGGATGGTTTCATGGGCCACCAAGAACAACAAGCTGAACATAGGACAAGAAGCACTATGTCCTTCTTTCAGGAATTCAGCTCACTCTCACAAGTAGTAGTCTTGAAGCATTGATGGCATTTGGGCTCTCCACTGATGACCTGAACACCTGTTTATCCTGGATAGCAAAAGCAAATAATCTTACTAGCTGAGAGAGTCAATGCTTCCTTTGAGAAAGACGATCCATCACCACCCTAAAATGTGCAATAGACTGAAAAGTATTAATTGCTTGGCACTAATTACTTCCCAAACTACTACTTGCTACCAGCCTCCCTTTTAGAAGCAAGCTAATTGCAGACTGGTTTTTGCTAGCTTCTCAACAACAGGAGTCAATATACTGACTCCTATTTAATCAGGCTTCCAACGAGACTATGGTACAGATGCAGTCCATGTTGTTCTTGTGGATGATCTCCTTCTATCTACAGAGAAGGGAGGGACATTCATTGTGTGTGTTCTCTGACATTTGATACCATTGATAATCAAATACTCCTGCCCTGCCTTCAAGTGGTTCGGAAGGTGAACAGGAAATAACTTGAGGTGGCTCAGGTCCTTCCCATCAGACTGAATCTAGAGGTGCATTATGGGCAACTGTTCCTCCACCTCCAAAGCCCTCATCTGCAGTCCCACAAGGCTCAGTTCTTTCCTCCTTTATATTATTCAACATCTGTATGAAGCCAATGGGAGGGCTGTTCCTCCACCGCCTTTGGAGGTGGAGGAACAGTTGTCCATAATACACCTCTAGGTTCAGTCAGACGGGAAGGACCTGTGCCACTTCAGGTTATTGGGCTGAAGTTGCAGGTGACACTGAGGTCAACATCTTTATGTCCAATGTAAGCAATATTATCTCCCAACTTTCTAATTGCCCAGACAAAATCAGGCAAGATTGAAGTGTTACAGGTAGGCAGAGGGAAGAACTTAAAGAATTTGGCTGCCTCTTTATTATCCCTCACTTTCAACAGCATCTGGGTTCAGGCTTTTAAGTGGGTCTGCTGTATTGGGGTCTTATTGGTTGTTGCTGTTGATGTGTGAATAGCCATGATGACACAAACATCCACTTAAGTCTGATTGGCTAGAAGATTGTGCCCCTTGATATGGGGCTCAGACAGAACCATGGTAATCCATGCATACATGACATCAAGGCAATTTATATCTAGGAGTGAAACCACCTACCCTCAAAAAGCTCCAGTTGATACAAAATGCAGCAGTCTATCTACTTAGCCACACAGGTCAGCATGATCACATTGCCTTAGTTCTCTGTTCCCTGTATTCGCTATTCCCCATTGAATATAGAGTTCCATACAAGGTTTCTGTGCTGAATTTCAAAGCATTCAATGGGATTATACCCAACTACTTGAGATTAGTGCCTTTCCCTTCGTGACTGTGACTTCCACTGGACGTTACATTGCCCTAGAAATATGAAACTCTTGCACTCGCAAACCATGATTGAGAGAGAGAACTTTGACAGGATCCTAGACTAGGGACCTGGGCTGTGGAGTGAGTGACTACTATCCCTTGCCCCATTCAGAAGTAAAAATGCAAAACGAAATCCTTTGACTTGGCTTTTGTTCAATAAGGTGTGTGTATGTATACACACACACACAGAGCTATTTCTCCTACGCTCTGGGAAGAAAGCATGAGCTGTATTTTTACTTATAGTTTTTAAATACATGGAAGACATTCACATACTACAGTCACTTTTGTAGGCTATTAAGTATGCAGATAAATAGAAACTATAGTGTTCACTATAAGCTAAACTGCAAGCAAAGTACAATAACCTGAAATCAATTGTTCATACTATTAAAAAGATCTGTGGGAAATGCCTTACAATTCCATGAGGCAAAGTGGGGAAGCTTTAACGTGTGACCTCAGTACACAAAACATTCTACTAGCTAATTTATTTTTACCAGGTGTTTGTTTCAATTAGTTTAGCATAGATCTTCCTGTTTTCCAATAGGTGCATAGACATGTTGTTGTTCTTTCAGCAGTTCTGCCTGTGAAGTATTTCTAATTATAATCAGACCTGGATAATTCATGTTTGGTTTATCCGTAAGGAATAATATTTGAAATAATCAAGTGGTAAACAAAACTGCACTATTTGCTGTGTATAAGCTTATTAAACTGAAGTTTTAAAACCTAAATAATATATATACATACATACATACATACACACACACTCTCTCTCTCTCTCTTTAACTTATATTTAAGGTTGTCCAAGTAAATTTCCTATCAACATAGTCATTACAAATCAAGGAAATCACCAATTAAGGCAACTTTAATATTTAGGATGAACTTCAATCCACATTCTAAGCATCATAAGTACTCAGTCTCAGACTCCTTGTCACTTCCAACATCCATCCATCATATTCCTCCAACTCAATCACACGCAAAACTTTAACTCTGACTCTGGAACTTTTTAAGGTGGTACTAGATTATGGCTTCTGAATTAAAAGTTTAGCAATAAGATTTTGAGGAACTGGAAGGGTGTGCATTACGTTTGGGTTACTTGTGGCACCTTAGAGACTAACAAATTTATTAGTCTCTAAGGTGCCACAAGTACTCCTGTTCTTCTTTTTGCGGATACAGACTAACACGGCTGTTACTCTGAAACCTACGTTTGGGTTGTATGTTGAACATGAGGGGAGGTTTTTTTTTTTCTTTGGATGGATTTTAATTTCTGTGTGAAGATGTGCTCGTTCTATCATGTTATGACTCATTACTGCCTCTGTGCAAAACAAATCTTTCAATCAACCCTACCTTTTCCTGGCACACTTGCACTAATTCAACCTTCCTGTCTGGAGTGCCATGCAATGAGTGCTGCACTTCCGGCTGGCTAAAATGCATGGTGATGGGGGTTGAGTGTAATGGGTAAGGGTCACAGTTTGCAGGGCTGGGTGGTGAAGCTACAGGTATTGAAGGCAGCTGGTGGCGATGATAAACTGGATATTGGGGGAAGTGGGTTGGCGGTGACATAGGGGCAGAAGGGAAAGAGTTTTGGGGCAGGGGCTAGGGCTGCGGGGTTGGGGTGCGGATCTGCTCCATCTGCAGTGCTATGAGCATCTGCATCGAGTCCGCTTGGCGCTCCATGATGCTTAGGCGCCGCTCTGTGTTTTGGTGCTGGCGATCCGCATTCTGCTGGCAGAGCCTGCTTTCAGTCTCCCACCACTCCTGTACTTGTTGATTTTCAGTAAGGGACTGCTGCATGACTTCATGAAGTCATGCAGCAGGTCCTCTTTGGTTCTTCACGGACGCTTCCTGATTCTTTGGAGTCTTTCGGCCGTTGATAACAAGGATGGCTGGCATCTCAAGGTTGCACCTGTAAAGCCAAAATGCAACACTTAACAGAGGCAGCATTGTTCACACCAGACAGCGCAATGATTCAGCTGTACTTAAAGACAAGTACAGTGTTCAAAGTAGCAGAAAGTGCCGGTCCCAAAACGAGCGCACATAACCCACAGGAGCCCCAAAATGGTGAGTAAGCACAGGGGCAAAGGGGACTGATTGTTTCAGGGCCATACTGTCCTCTGGGGTTCTGTGCCTTGGGGAGAGCCAACAGCTGCAAGGGGCCCCTATACTGAACACTGTCCCCACATTTTCCACAGGATGAGTTTGTCCTGGAAGATATCTTGCAGCTGAGGGTGACCTGGGAAGCAAGGGAGGGTCTTCTTCTACAATGCAGCTTCCGCCCTGGCCCATATGCCCCTTGCCTGTGTGCAGCAATTGTTCCCCCACCACAGTGGGGCGGACATGTTAGCCTTACTGGGACAAGGAGTACAGTAGCTCTGCCAAGGAACCTGTGCAAGCGGATTACCCTTCTTCTGCATGAGACCTCTGAAGAGATCACTGAGGCCGATTACCACGATGTGAGAGAGCACATGAACGCCCTATTCCGCATCGAGGCATGCACACAGCCTTCTTTCTGTAACCCTCCTCGCCCCAAGAGCCCACACCGAACAACTACCTTCCCAAAATAAAAGCCAGTTACCAGGCACCTCCTTTGGTGTTTGTTCTTCCCCAAGCACCGTCCGCTGCAACTGGCTACCTTCCTCCTGGCTTGAAAACAGCTCCTGGCAGCATGCATCTAGGGATGCCGGGCCGTCCTCTGGCTCTGGTCCCCCCTCCTCCTCAGCACCCTCGCTCCGCTTTCCTCCTCCTGCCTCGTTGAACTCTGGGCTGCTACGGCCTCTGAAGTGTCCAGGGTGCTCTTCGGAGTGGATGTGGGGTCGCCTCCAAGTATCTCATCCAGCTGTTTGTAGAAACGGCAGGTCATGGGGGCAGCACTGAAGCAGCGGTTTGCCTCTCGCACTTTGCGGTAGGCATTCCGCAGCTCCTTCACTTTAACCCTGAACTGCACTGCGTCCCAGTCATGGCCCCTTTCTATCATAGCCCTTGATATCTGCCCATAGGTATCATAATTCCTATGGCTGGAGTGCAGCTGGGACTGGACAGCTTCCTCCCCACAAACACTGAGGAGATCCAGCACCTCGCCATTGCTCCATACTGGGGATCACCTGGTGCGTGGAGGCATGGTCACCTGGAAAGATGCGCTGAGAGCACTCCACACCTTGCTGAGCAAACAGGAAGGGGATTTTCAAAATTCCCAGAGAATTTAAAGGGCGGGTCTGACGATTGGTCACCTGAGGGCAGGGCAGTAGAGTTCAAAGTGATGACCAGAGTGGCTAGAACAGGCATTGTGGGACACTTCTGGAAGCCGATCAGAGCGCATTAACAGACCCGGGCGTCCACACTGGCACCGCGACGCTCCAGCCAGGGCGCAGCAAGCTTTGTTCTCGTGGAGGTGGATTATCAGGGGTGCTCCAGCCATAGAGTCCAGGTGCTCTAAGTGCCTTCTCAGTGTGGACACCTCAGGAGTTAGGGCGCCCGGGGCTGATTTAATGCGCTCTGACTTGCAAGTGTAGCCAAGGCCTAAGAAGCTGACCAAAATATAGCTACCCGCATCTAGTTTAAAAAAAAAAAATGTCAAAGCACTTCATGGAAACCTGAACAGAAAATCACAAGCATGTTAACACGAGCAGCAGTCTTATATGCTACTCAGATATAAGGTTTTTTATTATTATACATTCCGTGCATTAGTTAAAGTGATCCTAACATGGAATTTGACTGATTGTCATGAAGTCACTTGTTTTGATTGAGATTTAAGTGTGGAAAGACCAAGCTGATAGAATGACAATTTAGTCAACACCTACTAACAACAGATTAGGAATGTTGTTTGATTTTGTTATATGGAGCCAGAATGTTGGTAACGGAGGTTACACTGTGAAGTTTATTGCGTCTCTGAGATATGACTATCCCTTATTTGAAGGAAGCAAAGAAAAAAGAGTTATTCTGTCACAGTGGATGTGTTTCCATTGAAATTGAAACTAGCTTGAAGATCTCCTACAGAGGCATGGGGAGATGATGGAACTAGTTAATGGCACTAGCAGAGATAGATTAGATGTCGCCTTTCACTTTGTATCACAGACATCTGTACTAAACATGCTTCTGGGGATATCTTGTTTACAGGAAACCACCGTATAAGTGATAACATTTACTTAAAAAACAGTTACTGCTGCTAGAAGCCCATTTTATTGCTAACTACCCTTACAGCTCACTTATTTCCCTGTCTGAACAATGGGAGACCAGTGGGCCAGAGAACTTTGCATGTTTGTGTAGGGAGGTACACAAGAAACAGGAGATCTAATAACCTGTTCTATTCTCTTATTGAGTAGTACTCATTTGCTCATGTTACTTGTCATGCTTACCTAAGCAGCAACAATCTACTCCCTGACCCTTGCTCTTGCAATTAAGGATGCAGCTCTATTAGTTTACAGCTATAGTTCAATTAAACCCTTCTATAATCCCAAAGAAGTGATTTCAGTCAATAAACATACCTGTATGATATGAAAATGAAGTTAGCGATGGGTATCGTGTTGTTATTTTCCTAGAATTAATTAGAAATCAGGCGCATTAGTAGCAGGTCTTACAGTACTTGTGATTGGTCCCTTTGTATTTATAATCTTTACCAGTAGGAGATATTATGCAAGACTCTGTTTGTTATAGTATTTCAACCCTAATTAATCTTATATGGCTTTATTATTGCTGTGCTGGTTTGTACCCAGTGAATTTCCATCTGATGAACTGTCTTTGCTTAAAAAATTTCAGTGCACCTTAGCTTCTCTCAATCATTTTTTTAATAAAATAATTATTTTGCCTTTTCCATAGCAATTTATACCACCATGCTGTCAAATTATTTACTCACCCAGGCTGTTACTTCAAAAAGCAGTTAATAATTAACATAAAACCAAAAGCATTTTACAAAAGGTTATTTTCTAGTGTATTTTTAAACCCTGAGAGAGGTTGAAAATACCTTCATGGATTCAAAAGGATTTGTTAGAAATTTTCTCTCAGGTGATCACTCTTTGTGTTTTAAATTACGTTGTGGATTTAAGATAAGCCAGTGGTATTAATGTCTTAGTCGTGTGAGTCAACTCCTATGGATTTATTATAAGTATCCACTCATAAATATAGGGTTATACTAAAGCTGCAATTTCAGATCCTAAAATGAAGTTTACAATATTGCACGTTTTTGTATATAGAATTGTACAAAATTAAAATGCTAAAATTTAATTGTAGAGAATTAAAATAATACAGAGTTGCCTTAGTTCCCTTTGAGGATTAGGATCAAGATCAAGAGCTCTATCTAGGGCAATATATTTTCTTACGTTTAAATGGCAATCCTTAATTCTTCAAAGAGATTCAGGCTTTCATTTAACCCTTATTATGCCTGTATTGTGTTGGCTGTCTTAAACTCCCCTCCTCCCTCCCCTCCAACCAAGGAGAATGTTTGATTGGACTTGCAGGGGGGAGAGACCTACAGGAGTTTTGAAAGGAGGGGCAGGACTGTCTACTCTAGGGCTCCCCCCTCTCCCTGAGTAGCTATAGATGGATATCCTGCCTAGGTGGTGGTAAGAGGGGGAGGCGAGTATTCTCTACCTCTCCCCACTGCCATTGTTTAGGTTGGGGGTAGCTGATTGTCTCCCATATCTTTCCCCTTCCTGTATATGAAGCCCATAAAGCGTGCAGCATGCATTCTGCTGCGGCTGCTTGTTGCTGCCCCACCCTCACACTCTTATGATGGAGGAGTAGCTTGAACTGGTGCTGCAGATCTGACTGCCAGCTTTTGGGATCAGGAAGGAAGTTTTCTCTCAGTGCAGGATTGGCAAGGTGTCCGGCCAGTGGACTTTTTTGCCTTCCTCGCCACATTCTGGAGGCTAATAAAGAGTAAGAACAGGATTTAAAAGTTGTAAGTTTGTAAGTGAGTTAATAATTAAAACATGGCTCACAACTGGGGTCTTATGCGGGTGAGAGGCTCAAACCTCCCAGAGGTAAATGTGAGACCCAGGAGATCAACTGGTGGACACTATTAGACTGGAGGAAGAGCATAAGTCTTTGCAGACTGATGTACCCTCATTCCACCCCGTAAAATGGGCTGAATGCTATGGGTTAGGTTGAAGAGGGCTAACCTTGAATTTGTGATTTGATATGGAGGCTATTTAACACGGCTCTGGACTTAAATAATGGTTTTATTTGTTTGTTTATTTAGCACCAGTAAGGCTAAAAGTGAATTGTGTCCTTCCACTTCAAAATTTATCCCTATGTTTATGTCCCATTCTCCTGCAAGTTTTGCTCAATACCCAGTTATCCGTGTGCACAGTAGGCCAGGAAGATCACATGTGGTAAATTTATTATCTTTGAGGATAGATTCTGCAAATACAAACGTGTTCAGTATATTGGCATTTAACAGGAAATACTTTATTTTAACAACCTATGTACATCCACAAAGTTAAGAGGTATTGGCTGGCTTTATATTTCCCGTATCCTGGTGCAGAATAAAGAAAAACGGGACCCTGGGGATTTGTGCACTGTACTGGGAAATGTTATGAAGCTTTTTATTGTCCTTATGTCCAGATATAACTTTGGGGGGCTTTTTTAGCTCTAGTTTTTTTAATTTCTTATGAGACTGAAGCTTCATCTATAATTGGGCAGTAAAGGCTAAACTATAAATGTCTGAGGGGATCATGCTTAGTGTTAGGGTTACCATATTTCCACAAGCGAAAAAGAGGACACTGAGGGGGAGGAGCCCCCCTCTAGCCCCCCCCTGCCCCGCCCCATCCACCCCCTCCCACTTCCCACCCCCTGATTGCCCCCCCTCAGAACTCTCAACCCCCCCCTGCTCCTTGTCCCCTGACTGCCCCCTCCTGGGACCCCGCCACTAACTGCCCCCTAGGACCTCACCCCCTATCTAAGCCACCCTGCTTCTTGTCCCCTGACTGTCCCCTCCTGAGAACCCCCTACGACCCTACCTGTCCCCTGACTGCCCCGACCCCTTATCCACACCCCCACCCCATATTCACACCCCCACCCCCAGACAGACCCCCGGGGACTCCCATGCCCTATACAACTGCTCCCCACCCCTTGACAGGACCCCCAGAACTCCTGACCCATCCAACCCCCTCTGCTGCCTGTCTGCCTCGACCCCTCTCCACACCCCTGCCGCCCTGACAGCCCCCCCTGAACCCCAGACCCATCTAACCCCCCCGCTCCCTGTCCCTGAATGTCCCAACCCCTCTCCACACCCCTGCCCCCCTGACTGCCCCCCTGACACTCCCCCCCCAAACTCCCGACCCATACAACCCCCCTCCCTGTCCCCTGACCAGGACCAGCTTTAAAGAGCCCAGGAATCAGGCTGCACTCCGGCCGGGGTTGCGGGGCTTGGGGCTGGGCCGGAGGTGCTTGGCTGGGGCTGGCCCGGCGCGCTCGGCCAGAACCAGGGCTGGCACTGCTGGGGCCCGAGCCGGACCGGGCCGGTGCCGCTGGGGCCCGAGCCGGGCCGGGCCCGAGCTGGGCCAGAGCCGCTGGGGCCGCCGGGCACTGCTCAGCCCGGGCTGCGCCTCCCCAGAGCTCTCCTCTTCGCGCCCCCCCCCCGCCCCAGTTTACCTGCTGCTGCCTCCTCCCGCTTGCCCCTGCTTCTTTTCAGACTTCCCGGGAAGATCTGATTCGCGGGAAGCAGGGGAGGGGGAGGAGCAGGTGGGCGGAGCGTTCAGGGGAGTGGAGGAGGGGGAAGACAGCTGCGGGGTAGGACAGCATGGTAAGGCTGCAGGGGATGGGGGGAGCCGGGAAGGGGCTTTGGGTGCCCAGCGGCGCTTGGCCGCCGCTTTTCTGTCTATAAATAGCCAACCGGGGGGGAAATCCCGGACATTTTTAGATTTTTAAAGATCACCCCCGGACGGCCATTTATAGATCGAAAAGCCGTACATGTCCGGGGAAATCCGGACATATGGTAGCCCTACTTAGTGTGTTACAAATAAGCTACTTGCATTGAAGTGAGCTGATAAGTCTTTCATTAACTCAGTGCCTGAATCTATTGAAGAGCAAATAAATGTGCAGTCTACCCTCACCCCGTACACACACACAAAAGCGAATACTTTACTCTCACCAGGAACAAAAATTCCTTTTATCTAACTAAGTGATGTCACATTGGTGCACGGTGTTCAAGGGGCGGGGTTTAAGATGGGAAAGTTCTAAAGTAACCAGAAAGCCTGATTGCAGGCTTGTTCTGGAACTTTCTTGGGAGAGTGTTGGGTAAGTGGGTCTCAATCAAGTTGCTCCCTTTCCCTCTCAGTGTCCTGATCTTGAGTTACATAAAGATTTAGATAGTCATGGAGAATGATACTGTAAGTTTCAGGAAGTGGATATGTACTTTTACCAAATAACTATTTTTCAGCAAGGCATTCCTGTATAAATCCTGTTTTTAATTTCATGCTTCCTCAGTTGGTGTTCGACCTTGTAAATAGTGTCAAATAAATACTATATCCAGAATACCTTTTGACTGCCCTGTATTTCCAGCGAGTTCATTCTTGTCCTACATCTTGACAGCATGTCCATTGGTGGCAGATCTGTAAGTCCTTGTTAGCCACCAAAAAGGGAAGAGGGCTTAAATTAAAGCCCTAATATCTAAATTGTGTGTGTGTACACACACCCTTTTTAAATGCAAGACATGAGAGTTTGCACCCCTGTGCACTGAAGGGATGTGGGCCTTGCTCATCTGGGAAAGATATTTTTTAGTTGCTCTCTTTTCTCTTGTTACATTTTATAGAGGGCTGCATAATAAGAAAAATGTAGAGCCTGATATTCTGCTACTTGCAAGGGCTTGGGTAGCATTGGTTTCTTTAAGTCATTCATTGTTGTTGTCCTCCCCCCCCCCCCCCCCTTCAGAGGTTAACTGGAGGCTAGAATATCCCGAATGGGATGTATTTCCACTTGTCCCTTTCGGAGTGAGACTAGTGAGTATTTTTCCTGGTTTGCCCTGCATCTTGCCCTGTGCCTTGTTCCCTAGTAGGCCACAATTCCTACATTGGTGGCAGGGAAGAACAGTTGGTGTAGGAACTATGGCATCGGAGGATCCCTGTACACTGAGTTTATCCTTCCATGGCCAGGTGTAGGACCATAATCTGCTAGTGATATAATGTAAAATAGCCTCTCTATACTGGAAGGTCAGGGCCATGTGATCTGCTTCTTATCATTTCCAAGTTTTATCTGTTGAGTTTATTGACAATTGGCCAAGTCACTTCCTTACCAACTGAACCTAAATCAATATAAGGGACCTTTAAAACAAAATAAAGGCATCCCCACACCAGGAGATTGCATTGATTTAACTAAGTTTCTAAACCAATTTAGCTAAATCAGCACAATTTTTTCATGTAGACAGGGCCTAACTTTTGCCCTCCCTCGCTATAGGATATTAGGTGTTGAAGACATGATGTGCCTGAAAGACAAGACATTCTTCTTCTCAGCAGTGCAGAATGAACAGAACAGTGGAAAAGCAAGCCACACTATTTTGTGCATCACAAGCGTTAAGCTGTCTCTGATTTTAGAGTTAAAATCATTGGTGGTGAAGTGCAAACAAAAAAAATACATACCTTGAAATTTTAATAATGGGCAAAACTGGAAGCTGGTTTGGATTTTAACATTTGGAAACCAAGCTCACTGCAGTTTATGGTGAGGGGGTGGTTTCAGATAAATGCTTTTTGCACCATCACTGTTGATTTTCAGATACCAGCATAAGCTTGTGTGTGTGTCATTTAAAAAAAAAAAAAAGGAATTGTTTGTTTGTCTATGAAACTCAGCTAAATTTGATAATGGGTTAACTGAAGGGAATAAAGATATAACACTAAGCTGTCATTTGTACAATCAGTTTTCAGAATATAAGTGTACTTTCAGGTGTTTCAGATAGCACTGAATACACATTGGTTGCTGTTAAAGAAAGGGTTTAGGTTTTAATTGGTTACTACTAACTAAATTTGTAAAGATTTTTCCATGTAACTGTATGTAATTTTGAAAATATTCCTTCTTGTCTCATATGCTGGTACTAAAATTTGGATTCCATTTTTCAGTGATTGGAGATGTGCAATAGCATGCATGACTGCACAGGATACAATTTAGAACATTAACTAGATGAAATAAAACAGTGCTTTTAGTGATTATTTTTAAAAGGGATGTGACCTATTACTCTTTGCACAACTGACAAAGAAACCAAACTGTAGATTTGTAGTCTTCAAATCTTGTCTACACATAACAGCGGTGCAGCTGCATGGCACCATGACTGGTAAAGACGCTCTATGCCAACAGGAGAGAGCTCTCCCGTTAGCATAATAAAACCACCTCTGTGAGTGGCGGTAGCTTCTCCTGTCAACATAGCACTGTTTGCCCCGGCGCTTATGTTGGTGTAACTCATATCCCTGAGCTACATAAGTTATGCTGACATAAGCTGTAGTGTAGACATAGCCCAGGAATCAACTCTTCCCCATCCTCCAAATACTATTGATCCAAAGAAAAGTACCATTCCCAAATAGTGCCATTTAGTGGTGTTTTCTGCTGCTTGTGGCAGAAATACAAAGAGAAAAGTATATCTGAAGTGCAGGAAAAAAATAAACTTATTGTTTTTTGTTAAATCATGTTGTATGCATACATACTGTTAACGTAAACCATTCAGTATCCAATATACACCTCTACCTCGATATAACGCGACTCGATATAACACGAATTCGGATATAACGCAGTAAAGCAGTGATCCGGGGGGGCGGGGCTGCGCACTCCGGTGGATCAAAGCAAGTTCGATATATCGCGGTAAGATTCTTTGGCTCCCGAGGACAGCATTATATTGAGGTAGAGATGTACTAGTTGTAAATATACTAGATAGATTAAAATATAGATTTCCAGTGTGAATATTCTGAGCAACCTTCCACTAGTTTTCATTGCTAGTGTCTTACAAGAAAATTTATTTGCAGTTAATGCAAATGCCGAAAATGAACTAAGGTTGTCCTAGTGCCAAGGTGCAAATAATAATAAAAGTGGAGTATAAAAACTGCTAAGTTTAGTTCTGTTGTTTAATGGACAGATGTTACACTGGAAATAGACTATCCACCCTCTCTAATTGATATGTCTCTAGAGGTATTATACATATGTTTTTTCTCAAATAATATGCTTCATTCTATGCCTTTAAATTCAAAGGCACTGCTTTATATTACAGTGGGGAGCAAAGGAAAATGAGCACAAAGTACCCAAAACTAATACAAGTGCAGAGTGGGCAGCATGACAGAATAATTTCCTGTTTCTCCTCCCCCTTGTGGGAAAGTCCTTCATGTAAACCATGTTTTGGGCTCTGGATTTTGAGGGGCTGGAGGTGGCATGTCAGGCTGGAAGGCGATGACATTAAGTTTTGTTCATTTGCTCTGAGACCAATTGGTAGATTTCCTGGCAGAAATATATGTGAAATTAAATGCTACTTTTTGCATTTATTTATTGCCCCAAGGAATTCCCACCCAGCTGGGAAAGAGGTAAGTGTTTTTTGGAGCCAAAGTAGTTTCTCAGTGATCTTTGTTCCCATGTGAATGCTCCAAAACAACTCTGGTGGGAACTCAAATGTCCAAAGGTTATGCACCATACTTGAATACAAACCTCTCATGTCCAAGAGCGGGAAGCAGTGGGAACGGTAAATTTCAGCTCATAATACCTGGTTCTTCACTGTCTTGCACTGATGTTTAGTGTTGGTATATATTTTCCATAAATAAAGTAAGTCATGGATTTGCAGGACTGTTAATCTAGCACGTTTCTACTAAATTCACATCAAATTAATTAAAAGACCAAAAGGTAAATAAGGTATTAAAATTAAAAAGTACATTTGCACAGCTGGAACCATCCACAGTGCCTGCCCATGCGATATCTGGCTCTTAGCAGTGCTTTCAGTGCTTTATTTACACAAGCTCGAAAATCTGCAAAGTAGAATCTATGTTGCTCAAAGACAGAGCAGTTTTTATTATCAATAAGACTTCTGCCTTCTGTCTTAGGTCTTATTTTTATTCTTTCTTGAAGCACTTAGGGTAAGTGATTGATTATAGATTTATACATTTTGAATAATTACTTAATTTTTCTGCTACTTTCTCTGTTAGCATGCATTCCATTTAAAAAAACAAAACAAACACAATTCTTTCTGCAGTTAGTTAGCTGATCTTTAGTATGTGATATAGTGCAGGCTTCTAATTGTGGAAAGATAGTCTTATTTAAAAAAATTCTGAAGGTCTAATTAAAGACTCTTACATGTATATAGCTTCTTTCATCATGACGGTTCTCAAAGGATTTTAAAAACGCATGCATCTATGTAGGTGTATACATACACTAGACTGTGAAGTTGATATCTATGTGATGGGTGATAAATGTAGTCATCACACACCTCTGCTTATTAGATTCATATAATCACATGACTGGCCCATTCTATCTTCCTGGGATTTATTTTAATATTCCAAATCCCTGAGCAACTTCAAACAGCCGCTATGTTTTTTTCTTTCCAGAAATGTTTCCTTTTCTTCATCCCAAATGCTGAATTTCCTTTGCAAAAGTTTATTGCCACCTGAAGTCTAAGACAGGCAAAATTCAGTTTTAGGGCTTGTCTGAATTTAAAATGCTATAGCAGGAAACTGCAACTGTGCTGCTGTAGAATTTCAGTGTAGACACTGCCTATGCCAACGGGAGGGGATCTCCTGCCTGCTCCACTCAGGGCTGTGGATTTTTCACACTGCTGAGTGATGTAGTTATGCTAGGGTTGCCAACTTTCTAATCACACAAAACCTAACACCCCTACCCCGCTCCTTCCCTGAGGCCCTGCCATGGCAAGCTCCATCCCCCCTCCCTCCATTGCTCGCCCTCCCCATCCTCACTCACTTTCACCGGGCTGTGGCAGGGGGTTGAGGTGTGGGAAGGGGATGAGGGCTCTGGCTGGGGGTGCAGACTGGGGCAGGAGGTTGGGGTAAGGGGGGGTATGGGCTCTGGGCTGGGGGTGCGGGCTGCAGGTGGGGCCAGAAATGAGGGGTTCAGGGTGTGGGAGAGGGCTTTGGGCTGGGGCAGGGGGTTAAGGGTGCAGGGGGGGGTGAGGGCTCTGGGGCGGGGGCTGGGGATGA
Organism: Malaclemys terrapin pileata; assembly: GCF_027887155.1. Taxonomy (NCBI): domain Eukaryota; kingdom Metazoa; phylum Chordata; order Testudines; family Emydidae; genus Malaclemys; species Malaclemys terrapin. The sequence goes on along the minus strand of NC_071515.1, from coordinate 19,527,051 downwards.
GGGGTTTTGGGTGCAGGAGGGGGCGGGGGGTTGGAGTGAGGGGGGGTATGGGCACTGGGTTGGCGGTACGGATTCTGGGGTGGGGCTGGGGATGAGGATTTGGGGTGCCGGAGGGGGCAAAAGGTTGAGGGGGGGGCTCTGGGAGGACGTAGATGCATGGGCAGCTAGGGAAGCGCCAGGCGCCGCCCCCATGCCTGCAGGCGCCGCCCTTGCAGCTCCTATTAGTCGCGGTTTCCGGCCAATGTTAGTTGTGGAGCAGGCCTTTGGGGCCGGGGCAGCGCACAGAGTCTCCCTGACTGCTCATGCATCTAGGGGCTGCAGGGACCTGGCGTCCGCTTCCGGGATCCATGTGGAACTAGGGCAGACAGGGAGCCTGCCTTAGCCCTGGACCCCTGCTGTGCTGCCGACCGGACTTTTAATGGTCCGGTTGGCAGTGCCAGCTGGAGCTGCCAGGGTTCCTTTTCGACCAGGTGTTCCGGTCGAAAACTGGACACCTGGCAACTCTAAGCTATGCTGACCTAATTTTCTAGTGTAGACATGGCCTTAGACCAGTAATGGCTTTAAATCCCAATATCTTGTATCCTTTGCAAGGCTTACAAAAGGCAGCTTTTATACCACGCTGGAGAAGAGACTGCTCATGTGTAGCCCTGGAAGCTCTCAAGTCTCAAGCCCTGGACTTAAGTCCTGACAGGTTTTGTGTGCAGAGGAGTGATGTGACATCACTTCTGAAGACGTTTACCAATATTAGCATTAATTTTTCTCTTCCTTTGAGCCCTGCGCTTAGTTACACTAGGATTTGCTCTGTCTGTTCTTCCTAGCCCCCGTCACAAAGCAACTGACTAAAAAAGGGGTAAATGCTAATACTATTACAGCTAATAGAGAATTTCCTTTACCTTAAGTGTTAAGAGGACTTTGATTTTGGTGCTGAGGCCTTGTGTTTCATTGCCCTGGCAGCTTTTATACAGTTTGTTGGCTAGGGTTACCATATTTCAGCAAGCAAAAAAGAAGACGTGAGGAGCCCCATCCCTGTCCTGCCCTAGCCCTGCCCCTGCCCCTCCCACTTCCCGCCCCCCTTAGAACCCCCAACCCTCCCCCCGCTCCTTGTCCCCTGACTGCCCCCTCCTGGGACCCCTGCCCCTAACTGCCCCCCCAGGACTCCACCCCCTACCTAAGCCTCCCTGCCTCTTGTCCCCTGACTGCCCCCTCCTGAGACCCTCCCCCCCCTCCTAACTCGCTCCCTAGGACCTTACCCCCTACCTGTACCCTGACTGCTCCAACCCTTATCCACACCCCCACCCCCTGACAGACTCCTGGGACTCCCACGCCCCATCCAACCACTCCCCACCCCCTGATAGCCCCCCCCCAAAACTCCCAACCCATCTAAACCCCTCTGCTCCCTGTCCCCTGACTGCTCCGATCTCTCTCTCCACTCCTGCCCCCTGACAGCACCCCCACAACTCCCAACCCCCCCCTCGCTCCTTGTCCCCTGACTGCCCCCTCCTGGGACCCCTGCTCCTAACTGCCCTCCAGAACCCCACCCCCTACCTAACCCTCCCTGTTCCTTGTCCCCTAACTGCCCCCCAGGACCCTACCCCCTACCTGTACCCTGACTGCCCAAAACTTTATCCACACCCCCCTAGAAAGCCACCCCCCGTCTCTTGACTGCCCCCTCCAGAACCTCCCTGCCCCTTCTCCGACCCCCTGGCCCCCTTACCCTGCTGTTCATCCCGGCACGCTGGGCAGCAGTGGAGGAGGAGCGGGGGAGGAGCTCCAGACTGCTGGTGGCGATCTGCGAATGCAGGGAGAGAGGGAGGGAGGGAGTGATCTCTGCTGCAGGGGAAGCGGAGGAGGGGCTCTCTCTGGCAGTCGAAGCCCCATGTAAGTGGCACCATCCAGCCGGCTGTCCTGTTAGCCACGCGCGCTCTGCATGGGGAGGGGGTGAGAAGTCCGGACATTTACAAATTCCCCCCAGATGCTATTTTTAGCTCAAAAAGCCGGACATGTCCGGGGGAATCCGGATGAATGGTAACCCTATTGTTGGCAGACCAATACTGTGTGTACTAGTTACAATTCCCCAGGCCTGAAATGATCCCTGCTCTACTTAAATCTATTAAAATGCATAATTTACTCTTCACTTGCATCATAATCCCTTTACTCTGAAGGAGCACAAATATTACTATTTCTACACCATCTCAGATTTTGTATAGCTCTGTACAAAATTCTTTAAGATACACATTGTTATACTACATTCAAATGTACACACAACAGTATTTTCCTGGCCCTCAGTTTTACTTTAGGGTGAGATACAAGACAGCCTCTATCCAGCTTTTCATGTTATGATTATTTCTGCATGTATCATGATGCAATGCCTGAATTTTCAAATATTTACATTGGCCCTTGTGCAGTATATCTGTGTAGAGTTTTTACTGTAGCAGAAACTTTCCAAGGACAGCATGGTTTAGTTTTAAAAGATATTTAACATACTGTGTATATATATAATTTTATTAATATAGAATTTAAAATTACTGACCATAGTGATTAATGCTCATAATAGAGAAAACTCACAAAGAATGTGTGCAAACCCAAACAAATAACTGAAAACTAAACCCAGATTAAGATGTTTAAAATAAATAAGGGCAGGATTCCCCCCCCCCCTTTTTTTTTGCAGTCAGTAAGTTTTTTCATTTGAACTTTTGTTTCCTCTCCCCGTACCCCCTTTTGTCAAATTTTCCAGTGTTATTTTGATGATGGTACCATAACAGGTGTTCCTAACCACTAGCTCTTTCCTTCCTTGTCCCAATTCTCATCCTGGCACCAATTCAGCAAGATACTAAAGCATGTGCTCAACTTTAAGCACATGCGTAGTCCCATTGATTACCTAAGCACATGCTTAGGAACTATTTTATTGAATTGGAGCCTCTAGTGGCACATGCAGTCATCCAGGAAATCCCCATGTAGTCATGGGGGGTGGGAGGGGGAGGGAAATGTTTCTGCCATTTCTCGACTTATCACATGTTGGAAGTCAAAATATATGTGGCCTAAACGTAGTTACTAAACATCAGATCACTTGAATATTGTGTTAAGAACATCTGAAGAAGTCGAATTTTTTTCTATTGTTTTTTTTTTTTAAATGAGCCCTTTGCTTAATCAGTCTATCAACTGGTCTCATACTACTTTCCCAAATCATATCAAGGAGTCCAGTGGAATACATTTCAATTGACAAAACTGAAAGAAGGTTTAAGATTCATGTTTTCATATTTGTTGCCTATGCCTGCCCTAAAATCATCTTCAGCAAGGGATTAATTGCATTTGTAGACACTGCACAATTCCATCAATTATCTATTTCAAATGCATTTTATTCTGAATGGTTAAGAGGATGATGTAGTTTAATCAGTACGTGAAATGGAAGTATTGCAGACTGTTTAAGAATACATATCACGTTTTATGGTGGCAGAGTGATCTACATTAAGCACACTTCTGGAAAGATTGGAAAAGTCTGGTAGAAAATATTGCAATCTTTTCCTTCAGTTTAGCAGTATTTTATTGGCTGGCATGTACATTAGTTTGGCTTATTTAAAAAGAGTCTGGTTGATGTTTTGATGGTAGTTATGCTATGGGGATCCTAGACGAATGGATGTTATACAATTAGGAATGTTTCATTCTTTTTAAAATATATATTTACAGTTATAAAAATATTGGTTAAAATATGGCAGTTTAGATGTCCATCAGTCAGCATCTTCATCTTTGAGATGGACTTTGCAATTAAGAGCATGCTCAGAAATGCATTTTTCTCTGACTGGCTGTTTTTCAAGGGACTAGTTTCATGTTTGAATTTAGTGGAGGAAATAAATAGCAAGGTGTTAAAATGAAGCCAGAATTCTCTTGAAGCATCTTTTAGCTCTACATATGCAGTACTAAACATTCTGCTTGCAAACATCTATTTCAGACAGCTTTTTTCTCCTTTTATTTGTTACTGTGTGGGTAGAGACAGACAGGGTGGTGATAGCCTAATGTTGAAAGATTTGCTGAACAGATGAAATGCTGATCTTGACATCAATAGTTTTTGTTTCTGATACCTAAATGAGTTTAATCTTTTGTGTAGTCCACCAAAAGTATTTAATACACAGCAGGCTTGTGTTTTTTCTTTGCTGTTTAAAAAGTCTTTTTTGTATTGATCCATCCTTTCTTCTACAAAGATGGCAAAGAACAGATTGCTGATAACTGACTGCTTATTTTGTAAGATACATCACAGTCAATATATTGTCTAGCTTTAAAATACCCTTGCTCTGTAGAAGAAGAAATAGCTAATGGTTACTTTTATTTAAAGTAAATGTCTGTTTAATGTTCACAGATATTAGCTTTCCCTGTGGTGCTTTCTTAATAACCAGTTAAAATTTACTTGGAGTTAGGCAACTGGTAATATTTAACTGCAAGCTACTTCATACAGACTTTTATGTTAAACTATTTGCCTAAAGGCTACTAGATTAGGGCTGGACCTATAAACCCAAAATACCACTGGAAGTTTTGTAATAATAGTGCAGTAGTTAGAAATGAGCCTGAGATCAGTTATTTAGATTGGAATCCAGAGTCTGAATACCTCCTCCCAACTATCTTTCACACCCTAAAACTGAGAAGTGTTTGCATCCAAGGTTTAGATTAGGCCCATAGTAGACTTAGGGACACTAAATGTGCAGCAGGACAATGCAGATAAGGTTTGGATTCTGAACCCTTTACAATATTTCTAGGGTTTTTGGATTTGATACCTGTAGTAATACTGTAATAATAAAAGACACTGATTATTGTAATTCAACAAACAGTGCTTCATTTGGTTTTTACACACACACACACACACACACACACACACACTGTTTATGTGTATATGTATGTGTTTATATATCAGTAATCTTTGCTTTGTTCTAACAGAGCAAGGTGAAAAAAATACGAAGTTTTTCTGAGGAAATGCATTAAGATGTGGAATCATTCTATCAAAATCTTAAAAGCTGTACAACAGGTGTTTTTGAACATTTTGAACAGTTCTCAGTTAGTCGCACTGTGTCTGTGAGATTCAACTGATTTACATTAAGGTTAAGTTAAAATATGTTAAAATTAAACAGGGTAAATTTGTATATTTGTAAACCTTGATAGTCGATTGGGCTTGCGCTCTTTTGTCTCTTATGTGGAGTCTGTAAATTGTTGGGTCTAGTCCTAACTAAATGTAAACACCTTTACTTTCTAGCTGCTGCTAATTGGTTTGGGAATATTTATGGAAGTGTTTATTTTTAAAGCTAAAAATAGTGCTGCGGTGTTTAAACTCATTCTGGCTGTCAGAAATGCTCCCGTGATCCTGAAAGTGTTGCTAAAAATGTTCACTTTTTAAATGTGGTAATTAAACTTGTCTGTGAGAACAACAGATGATACATTTCCTGCATTTGTAAACTAAGTATTCCTTTAAGCCCACAAGTTTCCTTGCATGGTTCTTTCTCCGTTAGGTTGGTAAGATCTGAACTCCTGCTGAACTTTCTTGAAAGGAGGGCTGCTATTGGCCAAATAAGGAAATAAAGAGCTGTAACCTGCTGCTGCTGCTTTATGACCTTTTACTTTTAGGATTAGGATTTTCTGGTACTGCGTTTCCTTTGTTAATAAAAGCCTGTGTCCTCAAGGGATGCGGCACTGTAAGCTTGAACTTCAAATAACTATTTTCACTTTTAACTCTTTCAATTAAAATAAAGTTCCAAATCAAGATATTTCACTTTTGGGCTTCGTCTATATGTACATAAACTCCCCTAGCTGATGCATTCTTCAAAATGATAAAAGATAGTGTTAAGTGCACATCTTATGCACTAGGTGCAAGGTGTTCCTCCTGCAGGGCTGCCACCTGGGGTTTTCTTCAGGCATTTACACAGCACTACTCTCTCAACTCAGCATCTGATTCTGAGACTTGCTTTGAGAACCATCATCATCATGGCACATCCCAAAGGAACATGGTCTCCTAGCAGACTGAGCACCTCCCAGATTGATCTCTAGATGGGTTCTTAAGGTAGTCTGGCTGAATACTCAGTTTGTCCATCCCTGGAAATCTTATCGCACCTCTGAAGCTTTTGGCAACCACCTGATCGCCAGCTGTGTAGCGGCATTCTTTGGGAAAGATGCTTCAGAATTTGTTGGACTTTCATCCTAATAACATGTCCATGCCAAGAAAGCTGCCTAAGCCGAACTAGTGCTGATGGAGGCAATTGCTGTGTTTGGCTTAGAATATCCTCATTTCTGATCTTGTCCTGACACTTAATGTGGAGCAGCTGGCAAACACAATAAGAATTGAAAATGTCAGTCCAGTGCTCTTCAGACTTGGTCAGTGCCATGTTTTGCTGCTATGCAACAAAGTTGATATAACCAAGGGTTCTATTGATATGCAGCTTTGAAGCAAGCTTTGATGTTGTGGCATCTCCACAGAGGCTGCCGAAGGGCCCAAAATATGGCAGCAGCTGCTGCTATACAGGTGTCTACATCTCTTGAGCATCCTCCATTACTCTCTATGATGCTGTCCAAGTCTTCAACAGTTGCCACTTTCCCAATGTCCTGCCCGGACAGGTTAATACTGAGCTGGTTATAATCTGGAGCTAGAGGCTGCATCATAGTGATGGTCAGGGTCTTTGTTTTAGCCTGTTTAATAACCAGACCAATGTGTGCTACTTCTTGCCTGACAAGATTGACCTGTGAGTGCAGCGATTCACCAAACTGAGCCAACAAGAAATGTCATTGGCTTATTCAAGATCTCAAAACAGAATAGTGCTCAGCTCAGCAGCATCGACAGCTGCCTCCTCAAGCTTATCCATCACCCAGTCGATGCTAATATTGAAAACAATGGTGGCAGAACTCCTGTGGAGGTAGGAAACCACGCTGTGTATCTGCCATTGACTGGACCACAAGAAGAAAATTATGGTTACTTGTCATAACTGTACTCTTCAAGAGTTTTGTATCAGCATTTTCACACTGCCTGCCCATCTTCCCCATTGCCTATAAGTACTAATCTCACAACATTCTTGGTTTACCAGGAGGAATTGAGGTAGTTGGGGGTCCCTTTATAACCTGAGCTCTGAATATTTATGAAGCTGAGCATTGCTGAGTTGGGGACACATTTCTCTCTAGTGTGACTATGCAGACATAGTGCTGTTGAAGAATCACAATAAAAGGTAAGTAGCCATTTTATCATCCTAGCTTTGTAATGGAACATTTTTACACCTGTTTGCCTGGTTATCTCTAACATCTTCTCGGTGTTGTGTTTAATGTACAGCAAATCTAAACAGTATTTTTTGTTGAGAAGGAATGATAGTACATCTTCTCAAGGTGGGAGGTTTTTAATATATCTCAATCAATGGTTTGCACACACTCTCAGGCGCATGCAGGCGTGCGCAATTTGAGAGCTGTAACAAAAGGAATACAAGAAATTTTCAAGCACTTGGGTGATATGTGTTTGTACAGGACTGGCCAAGAGAATAGATTTCAAAGTTGACTTTATTACAGAAGGCTTGTTTTCTCCCTTCTGATTCTAATTTGAAAGACATGTTTTTAACAGCACTTTCTTTAAATTTCTTAAATAAGCTGAAAGTAAAAATATTTTCTCTATTTTTAGATATGTGCAATTTCATGACTTTCCTTTCACCACATGATTTAGCATGTTATACTCTTTATTTGCAAAATACAAACTGTAGTGCTTTTGTATTATGCTGTCAGTTGACTTTGAGTAAATTATGTGGTGACACAGTTATTACTTCTGCTGCTGTTGAAAAATCTAAAATCCGCCCTGGAAGCATTGTTGTGGGATTATTTGTTGGTTTTTTTTAATGGTTCTTGTGTTGCCATAAGCTTACGTGCTAGCATTCTCACATTTGGGCCAGAAGGTGATGGTCTTAAACCTAGTACACTTCTACAGGTTAGCTACGGTATTACATGGAATTCCCTTCTGTCCATTTCTGGCGATTATCGCACTGAAACAAGAGAGTCCATTCCACTTCTCCGATGGTAAACTCAGTGTTCTGGTCCACCTTCCCTCTGTCAATAAGAGGTTTTAATATGTAAGGCTGTGTGAATACTATTTGTCAGCTCCTAATAATGACTATTGTGATTGAGTGCCTTATGTCTTTGAGTCGAGAGTACAGCTCGAACAGAAGTTCTGGGTTTGATGCAGAAATTACGGGGTGAGTTTCTAAGGTCTTTGTTATGCTGGAGATCAGGTGATCAAAAAGGTCCTTTATGTCTTAAAATCTAGGAATACTTGTGAGTAAAAGGCGCAGTATGAGATCAAATTCTGATATTTCTATTCCTGTTACTATTGCCAAAAGCCTCTTCGGCACCAGTATTACCATGTTGTTATAGGGTTTGCTTTGCTAGTGAGTTGCTAGATCTCGTACATTCTTGTTAATGAAGTTTGTCTGCTTGTGGACCTTATTGTCATCAAGGCTGGATTTGCTAGGAAGTGGAAGTCATCACTTGGAGACTGTGTGTCAGATTTGCATCACTTACCCTTTGTTTGAGATTGCATTGTTCATTTAGGAGATAATACTGAGTAGGGAATTCTTACAGTTTATCAGAGAATTGTCCCTTGAAGAGTGGTTCCACTATGAAAATGTCTGCAAAATATCTGCCTCCTCTGTGTACTCAGTCTTATTTACTTACTTTAATGACAAAAAAATAGCTTTTGTTCTTATTAGCTGTATTGGTTTTACTGTTCTACATTGGAGTGAGCTGGCTTCTATTCAGATTAGGTAACAATTCTGTTGATATGTTAGATTCCACTTACAAAATAGTTTGTGAACAAGATAAAACCCAGCTTGATCTACCGATTCCAAACTTAGTTTGCAAGAAAAATCTATCTTTTTTCCACCTTGTTACTTATAAACTGAACAACTTGTCATAGAAATCATCGAGACACCATATGTATTGCTCCCACCAATGCCAGTCTTACAAAATCATATTTCTCTGAGAAATGGAAAGTTATAATATAGTTTCTTCTTAGGCCATAAGCTCTTATTATTGAGAAATAGAATAACCAATCCAGCTGGTATTTTTAGATTTGATATACAACCTTGCCACTCTGGTTATCTGAAGACAACTTGGTAACAGCAAGAATATACACTGGAAGAATGTGTGCCATTGCACCAAAAAAAAAAAAAAAATTAACTTTATTTTTTATCTGGTTAAGATCAAACAATGAATTGAATTCTCTTTGTGTGTTGACATCTGAAGATTTATATCTTCCAGCTATATTCCTGTTACAGAGCTGGCAGAAGTGACCTCTCCAGAGAAGGTCTTTGTTATGGATTTTGCTCTGTTTACATTATTGCCATGAGGGTCACAGTGAAGTACAGTACATTAAAGCTAATACATCACAAGCTGACAGTTGTCTTATCTCTTTGGTACCTCTTCCATTTCCCAAATAAAGAAAAAAGCAAACACAAAGAACATGAGGTTCTGGAACAGAAAGTTAAATAATAGTTTCCAAAGTGCTTTGGTGTTAATGTCCGGTCCCTGTGTGCAACAAATTTTGTGTCTGGTCAAATGGCTGTGTCATGTCCTTTTCTGTGAGGTTGTTGCAAAAAAACTGCTTTTACCCCATAAATATTCTCCCTGGTATAGCACGATTGCCAAAGCAGATAATGAAGAAGAGGCAAAGCTATTGGGTTTCTTCAAAGCCAGCCAGTTCATCATGGGCTGAGGAGGTGGCTCTGGATCAGAAAAAGTGAGAGTTTCAGGACAGCTCTGCATAAGAGAGAGTACCTCTACTATACCTCCATGGAGCTCAGAAGCTCCAGAAAAATTCAGGTTTCAGAGTAGCAGCCGTGTTAGTCTGTATCTGCAAAAAGAAGAACAGGAGTACTTGTGGCACCTTAGAGACTAACAAATTTATTAGAGCATAAGCTTTCGGGGACTACAGCCCACTTCTTCGGATGCATAGAAGATATGCATCCGAAGAAGTGGGCTGTAGTCCACGAAAGCTTATGCTCTAATGAATTTGTTAGTCTCTAAGGTGCCACAAGTACTCCTGTTCTTCTTTTTGAGAAAAATTCAGCTTCAAGTACTTTCTTGCAGAGTTTCGGTGATTCTTCACAACACTTTCCCTCCAGCTATTCCCCCTCATCCTCTGGCAAATGGCATTGGGGAAGCCAGAAGGCTTTTTCTGTTTCCAAGCAGGTTTTTGGGTATGTAAGCTCTAGTCTGCAGCGTCTGCACTGTCCCTTCAATTTGGAGAGTGCTGTGGGGGCCACATGAGTATGTCATGCCTCTCTCTCTGACTCATGAGGGGAGAGGAGATCTAGACTTGTGGGGCAAGATGGCCAAGTGAGCCAGGCTCCAGCAGAATCAGTTTTCCTCCTCTCTGATCCCCTTCCACCCTGACCTGACAGACACTGAGCATATCGGAGTCACCAGTGGACCATGTAAATTTGGGGAGGGAATGAACTGCTCAGGGAAGGCGAAGAAAATGAGGAATTAGGCACAACCACGAGATAAAAGGGGAGGTGCCTCACCAAATCCCTCAACAAGCCAAATAAATTTGGGCAGGGGAGATTGCTGCTATATAATATAGACCTAATGTACCGTATAATACACGTGGCCTTAATTGCTGTACAGTATGTTAGCATTTGAGTTCTGAAAGATCCTTTCTGAAAGCAAATAATGATCATGGACTTCCCAGAGTATTAAACCAGAAAGTCATTGTAAACACGAAGGACGCTGTTCAGTAAGGAAAACACCTCAGATACAAAGTACTCAGAGAAACAGCAGAGTGCCTCACATTCTATATATAGAACAGAATCTCTCCTTTCAACTGCCAATTGGAATGCTGAGAATACTTCTTGTTCTTGTTTTCCATTTCAAGCAGAGACTCAAATATCATACAACTATTGTTTCAAATCCATAAAAATATATTTTGTTTCAAAATGTGACTCTCTCAATAGGGTGCAACACAATTATCTTTTGAAGATGGAGAAATGGATCTCACTGGGCACACTGAACAGCTGACATCTATGAAGGCCAAGTTCACTTTCAGGTATGAGTACCTTCTGTTTAATATTGATTCATGAATACGTTTGCCAGCATGCAGGACAAGAAGATTATTACATTTTTATTTTAAGTACATGTGCTCATCATCATAGTGCCTCCCTCCTTTTTTCCTTTTCCACCCTGAAAATTCACTTCACTCGCATACTTAAGCGCTTTTATGTTTGTGAGTACCGTTTACCTTGGATGATGAACGTTTATGACTTGTATTGTATGTTCTGACTGGTTGTGGGATATGGGGGAAGGAAGAAATATGCTGCTCTTTTATATGTTTGTATTTTGCTTTTTAAACAATTTCACAAGCAGCTTAAAGACTTAAGATAGGTGGAGTGCATGTATCTAAACAAATAAGCACTCCTCTGAGCCACAATATCCCACAAAAAGTAGATAATTTTCTTGGTTAAAATGTCATCTCTCTTTTTATTATTAAGGTTATTCCTTCAGTTGCTTTTTAAATTTTTATTATATTTGTAGATACACTCTTATAACCTGTAAAATGCTATATCCAGAGCATCCACTATACAGGATGGGCAAATTTGCATAGGCACCTTTTGTGAGACCTGTTCCTCTGGGACAATCGGATGAGTAACTCCTCTTTCTCCCTCAGTTATGCTAGGCAGGAGATAACTGGTGCAGAAGTCTAACACTGTTGTTGTGATCTAAATTGTTGGTTAGTTATTCTGACTGCTTGGGAAAGACTGCTGAAAGGATAAACCTAGGCCAAGTTTTGAGTGAAATAAAGATGATTTCCAATTTGGATTGGAAACCATGGAAGATTTGGTATAAACTAGGTGTTTCACTTTGAGTTTTTGGGTTTCTTCCAATCTGAAATTCTAAGCAAAACTCAGAATGTGAACCAAAACAAAAAATAACCTTTGGGTAAACCCAGTGAACCAAAGTCATCAAGTTTCAAGGTGGGTCAGATCCTCCACTGGTATAATTGGTGCCATGCTGAATTTCATTAAGGACTTAGTCTAGTGAGTTCAGAGCAAAATGATTCCATGCTAGTGTTCACCTGTCCTTATGCCAAGTTAAATCTTAATCTTGGGAAGTTATTCACATGAATCACATTGCTATGAAGTCACTTTTTAGAATGTGAAATAATCTGGTGTCCGTTAATATGCTTTGTCGTAGAAAATTAGTTATGACAATACATTGCCTAACTGTGAAGTAAAAGGTGTAATTTGGAAAACTAAACATGACAGCTAAGATATCATAATCAAACTAACAACTCAATTTTGGTGAAGGCAAATAATCCTTTCCTATAATTTTGCATTTTCTAGTCAGTTGTCAAAACTGTGTGAACTAAAAGCCCTGAGCAGTATGTGTAAAACTCCATCCCCACATACAGCTTTGCTTTCATTTTGTTCTTCTCTTTTGCTCACTCCACTCCGTGCCATCTCACTCATCTTTGCCTTCCTTTAGTCTGCTCCTATGCTTGGAATCACCTACTATTTCTGTGTACTAAGCACCTTCCATTTCCTACTTTTAAATACCTCCTTAAAATCCACTTCTTTAATGTAAGCTTATTACACTGATTCGCTCTGAAATTGTCTCCAACTTCTTGGGACTAAATTGTTGTCCCGTGTTTCACACTTTAGCAGAGTTGGATAATAAGCTATTAGAAACAGTAAACTTGTTTTTTCTCCACGTTTGTTTTGTACATCTTCTGTACCATCTTATGGTGCTCTAAATCTAAATAAAGATTTCCCCATCCCTATCCTTCCTACAGCGTAGATGTATATTCATGTAGAAGACACAGGATGCCACAAGGATATTTAACCACTGTTTCACACTCTTTTTAGGACCCCTCTGGACATATGACAGTCTGTTCATGGAATACTTTTTCTTCCTTATTGAGCAGTCTTTGTTTTGAAATCTATTTTCTAATCACAGTATTGCTAACTTCTGTGATTTTTATCATGTCTAGCAATTTCGGGGTGTTTTTTAACCTCTCTCATGAAAACGTGATAAAAGGCTTCCAGTTCACAAATTTTCCCTTATTCAGAATGGCCACCATCTCCTATTACTGTCAATGGGGCTGAACTTGCAAGATAGCCACCAATCTCTCATGATTTTTGATCTCTTGAAATTTGGCTTACTGTAATCAGCACTGTCATGAGGATTTCTTATCTAATTTATCTGTCACACTTATATGGTCCCCATCACTCCAGTACCTGAGCCCGTCGCAATATTTAATGTGTTATTCGTACAATTCCCATGTGAAGTAAGGAAGCACTATTATCCCCATTTTACAGATGGGGAACTGAGACAGAGATGGTAAGGACTTGCTGAGATCACACAGGAAGTCTGTTGCCTCTCACAAGACCCAGGCTACAGCTCTTAACTACCAGATCATCTTTCCTTTTTGGGCACATCACCAATTCCTTTTGCCCTATCAATAAAGATGCTTCTTTGTTTGTTTCTTTCTCCTTCTTTCTCTGTTGTTGTCATTTCACTTTGTGTCTGGCTTTCTCCTCTTTTAAGGAACAGTGGAGAAGGCCATGGTCTTCAACCCATCTGTCTGATTTGTTTTGTTTGTTTAGCCTCCCTCTTTGGGACCCTGGTCATCATCTGGATGGTATGGCAATTTCCAGTTTCTTTTTAAATCCTTTCTGACATCGGTCTGTTTGTAGAATGGTAACGTTGTTGTGAAGAGGTATCAAAGTTTTTTTTTTTTTTCCAGCTTGCTATGCACCTGCCAGGTCTCCAAGCTATATGCTTGCTGATTAGCGTTCATCAGACATGTATTGAACCTAGTCAGCTTGGTTGCCAATGTTTTTTATAAAATTTAGTGAAAGGCTGCTACAGCCTGTTTCACCTGATGTAATTATTATGCATCGCCAAATCTGTGCATTCATTTGTTTCTTTCATGTCTCTTGATCCCATTAATTTGTAATTGGGATTAATCAAGCCCTGCTCACGATATACTCATGATTATTGTTGTCCTTATCTTATGCTTGTACCCAGTGTGTTTTTGATAATGTCACTTCTTCCCTGATTCATATTGTTCTTGTTATTTGACATGTTTATCAAGATAACTAAGACCTTGCCTCTACTCAGGATTCTTCATAATTGTGTGCATCTCCAGCTATCAATCACTTGTCTTTTTGTATTATTGAGGTGCCTCCCAAGTAAATTAGACTTACAAGGTGAGGTCTCTAGTTCATGAAGTCTTCTGCACTTCTCTCTCACCCTAGTACAGAAGGCTATATTGTCTGTTTGCATTTAATCTCTGTATCCTGCACCTCATTCTGGTTGTGGTATGAAGACTTTCACACAAATAGCAGGGTTTTATAGCATGCCCATAAACTGATCAAACTCTGAACTAGTCTGATTTTGTCTGGAAGCTCATTTCACAGCCATTGAATGAGAATAGTTGATCTCCAGATCTTATATGATTCATCTTGAGTTTTGTAAACTCTCTGGCAGTTCATGGCTGGAGATATGCCATAGGAGATGTAATTGGCTCTTGATCCATTGAAGACTTTGAACATTGAAATCAAAGCTTGAACAGGCCGGGGAAGCACATCAGGAGACAATGGAGGGGCCAGAACAAAGCGATGATATGTTTTGTAGCAAACTCTGTCTGTGTTCCTTCTACCTGCAGTCACAGATACAGGGAGCTACCATATCCAGTCTGGGACTGATGAATTCAAGGATAATGGTGGCCAAATTTGAAAGTGGGGAGTAGGAAATGGATCCTAATGAATCCTAATCAGATAAAAAGCCGCACTAAATTAATTTTCTGGCAGAAAATACCTTGTTCATGCATATCACAATTTTAAACTTGTTTAAATGCGAGAGATTTGATGTATTTAAAAACAATACTTTTCCCCTCCCCAAAACATAAAGTGAGGCGTCTGAAACTCTTCTCCCCATAGTTTGGAAATATGTACTGGGGTAATTTCTTGCATTTTAGAGGATTTAAAGTAAATTCAAGACAAAGATTTCATCCTGAAAAAACAAAGGTGACCTGCGATTTCTGTGGAATTCAGCCAGCAGTGGCTATAATCTATTAAAAACTCGGAGCAAAATTTCAGTTCTTAAATTTCAAGGGCTTTGCTTTGTTGTCATGCATGCTTTCCCTTAGTAAAGAAGGGGAAGACTACCTTAAAAAAATTGCAGGAGTACTTGTGGCACCTTAGAGACTAACAAATTTATTAGAGCATAAGCTTTCGTGGACTACAGCCCACTTCTTCGGATGCATATAGAATATACGAAAGCTTATGCTCTAATAAATTTATTAGTCTCTAAGGTGCCACAAGAGTTGTCCTGTTCTTTTTGCGGATACAGACTAACACGGCTGCTACTCTGAAACCTTAAAAAAATTGACAGTCTTTGCTCTCTAAACAACTGACTTCTAAAGAAAATAGTGAGATGAGTACTGAAGAGAAACTATCCACCTTACTAATACCTCAATTTGACTGCCTGAAAATATTAAAAATATTAGCAATATTTGTAATAATAACAGTTCTTGCCAGAAATTAGCAAAATAGTTTTGTCTTTTATTAAGTTTCAAATTAGATCCTTTTGCTATGCTATTTCTGGAACAATTATTTTCCTGTATATGCAAGTATTATTTCTTTTTATATTTTGCTGTCTTCTCTTTTTTTCCTCTTTAATTGTCTAAATGTATCTCATGTTTTTCTTGAGGCCTTTTTAAATGTTTAAGACTCTAAATTGTTACTGTCAGATGAGAATGATGTATCTTGAAATAACATGTTCAAAACAAACTCCACAAACAGTTGCCAAAACCACCAGAACCCAAACCTTGTTGAATACTGTTCACCATATTCACAAACTTTTTTTTTTTCCAACTGTGGCAAAATTGTTTCAGTGATTTTGAGTCATGCAAATGTAAAAATAAATAAATTGAAAATCTTTATGCATATGTTATGATTGAAATTTTATGACTTTATAATTCAGTCAGGTGAAGTTAAAAGCTTCAGACAACTTGTTTTATACTCTTCATTAAGGTAGGAAAAACTATTCCATTTGGAGAAAAACAGTTCATTTACTGAAAGCTCTGAACATTTATATGTGGCGTCTCATAAAAATAGAAATGGAAGGTGCTAAGCACTTTCAGAAGGTGCTAAGAACCTCATAGGATGAGCCCTTATCTGCCTAGACTGTCCAAGCACTTTCCCTGTAAAGGTGCTTTGGTACCCTGTGGACCTTACTTATCCTGTAGGGTTCTGAGACTCTTGAGAACTGAAGGTATTCAACACCTTGCAGGCAGAGAACCTGTGTTCTATAACTGACCCTCCCTAGGTTTTCTGTTTGTTTGGGTGGCAGGGGGGTGTTTGGTTTTTTTAACATACGGTATGAAGGCTGGAGTTTGTTACAATCCACTGTAGGTCTATTTTTTGCAATTTTTGAAGGTGTCATTTTTATTTTGGATCTGCTACCAGGATGAAGATATTCAGGGGAAGAAGGGGGTGTTTTGTTTGTATAGCAGGTGGGGGAAATAATGGTCAAAGGGGAAGGAACAAATTGCATTGTTCAGTAATAAATGCTCCAATAAACATGTATAAAATAAAAGAAACACTTATTAAAATCAAATCCATATTTTTCTACTTAGCATGCAGATCACAATTTTATGGACTGTTATACAAGAACAGTAAAACATTTGTGCAGAATAAATACTGTATTTCTCCTCACTACCATTCCCCTTTCCTGACTGGATTACTTGAGTGAAGGGGTTTACAGCTAGCAGAAGGATCTCTGGACTCTACAGTAGTTCAGTAGGAATTTATCGCCAGCCCTGAAATTCCACCCCTTGGCACACCATGTGGAAACAGAAGTGTTGTTTTTGCAGATCTCATTTTAAAAAGTTTTTCCATAGCAAAAATAACCCTGTTAACAAAAAATAAACCTAATCTATTTGAAAGTAGATATTTAGTTTATTAACATTGGATTACTTGGAATTCAGAGAATATTTCATGCATGGATAATTCATTAAGTGTTTAATTACACTTGTCCCCTCTTGCCTTCCATTTCTTTTCAGCAGAGGCGAGGGTCACAGTTCCTTGACCCACTTGATTTAAACGCTGCGAATATATAAATAAAGCATATCTGTAGCACCTTCCTTCTCCTCCTCTCCTCACTTTGCTTATGTTCTTCTTTGTCTTGCTGTATCATGACAGCCTGAAAAGCAGAGGTGGAGCATATTGTTAAAACCTGGTACCTGCAAGCTGCGTGATTTTTTTCTGCATTTTTAGGCAGTTGATCTAATGTGAATTAAGCAAAAAAACAGGTTTTTAGTGGACAGATTCTTGATTTTGGTGCTCAGTATTTTGAGTCTCTCCTAGATAAATACATTTAAGTTACATACATGAGGTGGTGAAGGTGAGGCTTCTTTTTAAAACTGATTTTGGAGGCTTCTTAAATTCTTTCACATTTAATGTGTTTATTTTTCCTTTTTTTTTGGTGGCAATTCATTTGTAGGGTAGGGAGAATCTGTGGTTCTCCTCCTCTCTCTGACTGCAACTCCCACACCATCCTCTGAATGTTCAGCTGCCTTCTTCATCTCATGACAGTGTATTCTCCACTACCTTTTACTGTTGTTAAGATCTTTCCCTTTATCTTCCACAGCACTCATCCCACCTAGCATCGCCATCCACAGACTCTCCTTTTAGATCCTACATCATTTTGGTTTGATTCTGACCATCTCTGTTTTTTTTTTTTTAAATCAATTTGTCTTCTGACTGAGTCTGTTGGAATCACTACTAGGGGGGCAGTTTACTCTCTCACCCAGTGAGTGTCCGCTGGCAGCTTTTAAAAATTCCAGGTTTGGTGTAGAAATTGAATTAGCATATGCAAATACATTAGTATAATATGTAAATAAAATATTGGGTCAAAACCATGTACATTCCCTATATGGATAAAAATATTTATGCTGCTTCTGAAATTCCCATTAGTAATTGGGCACAGAGCATATTTTTGCCCCTGAAAAAGCACAACCCTGTGCTTGCCAAACAAACAGCACAGCCTGTGTTTGCGGGTGCTTTACCTTGTGGATGTTTTCCCTTATGGCAGGGCAGGCTCTGGCTTTTTTGCCGCCCCAGGCAAAAAAGCCTCCCGCTGCCCCCAACCCCCCAGCGCGGCAGGGGAGGGCGCCGAGCCCGGCCGTGCGCCGCTCTCCCCAACCGGCCGGAGCGCAGGGGGGAGGGCGGCGAGCCCGCCGCGGCTCCGCTGGTGGCCGGAGCCCCGGGAGGAGGGCGGAGAGCCCGGCCGGGGCTCCGCTGTCCCCGGCGGCCAGAGCCGGAGCACTGCGCCATGCCACCCCTCTCCAGGTGCTGCCCCAAGCACAAGCTTGGTGGGCTGGTGCCTGGAGCCGGCCCTGCCTTATGGAATGCCCACAGCCGTTGATATGGCTGGATATGTTTGTGTAATACAAGCAAGGGATGAAAAGCACAGTTCAGTAAGTACATTTAACCTCCCTGTATTTGGGAGTAAACATTTCCTTTGCTTCTCATTTATCTATGGTCACTGTAGATTCCACAGGGTGTGCTCAGGGTTGCAACTCTGCATTCCTACTTGTTCTGGAGAATTCAATTCCAAAGGCAGCAATTTCATAATCTTCATTTTTTTCCTCTTACAAATTTCCATGGAATTTATAGTTTTCAGCCCAAGAAATGCTGCCTCACCAAGTTCAGCCTGTGCTAAGGATTATTTGGCACACCGCCTGGACAAGGCTGTAACAGTACTGGAGCTAAAGGAATAAGTAAATAGCATGTTGGGTATTTGACCTTTACTTTATTTATTCAGTTTGTTGCTGCTTGTTGGGTTACACACAATCTCACATACAGTTGAATAAGATGATTTTTCTCCTGTCCTCAGTCTGGAGGGAGGCTTCTTTCAGCGGAGATTGGGGGTACTTCCCCATCATGTCCTGAGGCCAACAGCCCAATATGGGTCCAATCCAGGGAATTCCATCAAGGCACAGGTCCTCACGTTAACTTTATGAAAGTCAAAAAGAACAGGCTTCATTAGTTGTCTCTGAACAAATCCCATACAGCAGTCCAGATCTGTTGTCTGTGTTTTTCTGAAAAGTTTGTGTAGAATGCCTTAGTTTAAGAACTCATCAGATTAATTTTCCCATTTTAAATTTCACAAAACATTAATTCCTAATATAGTATTTTTTGGCGGTTGATGGGGGGAAAGATTCAGGTATCTGGCTACAAAGGCACTGTAGGTACACAGCAACTCTAAAGATCAGGCTATGCACTTAGGGCACCTAAGATTAGGCCTTAACTTAGAAAATTTTGCCCTTGGTGTTTCAAATGAACTATTGAGTATGCATGCTACTACATTTTTTTTTTTAAACCATACTCATCAGCATTTTTAACAGTGTGCTTGGAAGCCCATCCTGACCAATGTGATGGACTGTAAAGGATCCTGGCAGAGATCAATAAACATTGAGCAATGAAGAATTTAAATGGTAAATGATAATAGCACCTTTGGTCGATGGTATGCCAGACTGTGGTCTCAGCTACCACAGTATGGTATCATCAGGCAGATATTCTCTTTTTAATATAGACCACTGTAGTAGATTTAGCACAATAGACTTGGAGGCACACAAGCACATACTTAGATTATCCTAAATATGCTAGTGAGGGGCGAACCTTGAAAGGCTGGCAAGTTTGATTCAAATAAAAGTGCTTGTTAAATTCTCATAGGATGCAAAATAATCTGTACTTTTTTTGTATAGAAATTATGTTGAAAGTCTGATAAGGACAGTCATAGGCCTTACTGGTGCTATGGAACCTAGAAAGGCAGCACGCAGATGCACATTCCATGCACCAAAGTTCCCCTTTGTTGCTGTTTTGACTTACTGGGCCAGACCTGCTTTTTCCATTACAAATGTATTAAAATGCTTAAGATATGTAGGATGAGTTTAAAACGTGGTTAAGGCAAAACAAACAAACATCACAAACATTTTGTGAGGGTGTGTTCCCCCTGGCTCCACTGAGATGGTAGTGCTTGCTTACCCGTTTTCCAAGCCTTCACCCTTCTGTGTACGCTGGGTGGAACAGAGTCTATAAAGACCCTCTCCTGTGGGTCCACTCCTGGGTTTTTGTTTTGTGGGGAAACTTTTTTTCCTCTCTGAATTTTTAAACTTCAGCTGTCAAGAATTTATAAGGCCTGTGAGCACATTGTCAGCAGAGCTTGTAATTGCTGTGAGCACCACAGTCTACTAGATGTAGCTGTGCCTGTGGAATTCATTAATTTCTGAGGCCTGAAATTTGGGGCTCATTCATGTGATCATAAGCTCAGAAATTTTGCTGAAATAGCTTTTGAACTACTGCTCTCTACCTTCCCTCCGGTTATTCACCAAGTGATATGACATAATCTGCAGGGGCAGAGATACATCTATTGCATCTTTTTTTCCCTCCTCAGTATCAGCTTGTATACTGCTTGTTGACAAAATTGTGATCCCTTTTCAATCAAGGGCCTGGATGTGAAGGCTGTAAGCACCCGTCTTTAAAGTACCCAAATATCCCTTCTATCCACCGTGGGCTGACTGGACGTGTGGAAGAGTACATTGTTGTAATTCATATACTCTAAGGCAGTGGTTTTCAAACTTTTTTTTCTGGGAACCCGGTTGAAGAAAATTGTTGATGCCCGTGACCCAGTAGAGCTGGGGATGTGGGGGTTGGGGTATGGAAGGGGCTCAGGGATGGGGCAGAAGGTTGGGGGGTGAGGGGTCGGACCGGGAATGAGGGGTTCAGGGTGTGGGAGGGGGCTCTGGGCTGGGGGTTAGGAGGCAGTAGGGGCTCTAGGCAGGTGGTGTAGGCTCTGGGGTGGGGTCGGAGATGAGCGGTTTGGGGTGCAGGAGGGGTTCTGGGTTTGGGGCAGGGGCTCAGGACTGGGACAGGGGATTGGGGCGTGGAGTAGGGGTGCACACTTACCTCCGTTGGCTCCCGGTCAGCGGCGCAGCCGGGGTGCAGAGGCAGGCTTCCTGCCTGTCCTGGCACCATGGACCGCGCTGCGCCCCGGAAGCGGCCAGCAACGGCAACCTAGGCGGAGATGTGCAAGCGGTTTCACGCAACTTTCACCCGCAGGCACCGGCCCCGCCCCCAACTCCCATTGGCCGGTGCTCGGGGCAGGGACAGTGTGCGGAGCCCCGTGGCCCCCCTGTCTAGAAGCCGGATCTGCCTTAGCTGGGCAGCACCGCCAACGGGACTTTTAACGTCCTGGTCAGCAGTGCTGACCAGAGCAAGGCAACTCAGTGCCTTCCATGCCGCGACCGAGTACTGCGACCCATACCGCGACCCATGGTTTGAAAAACACTGCTCTAAGGGACAGACTAAAGTGACAGCTAGCTACTCCAGATTGTGGGTACAGGGTGCACATGTATATAGGGAAGATGTTGGAAGTTTAATTGCAAATGTCTTGAGTGTCTGCTCTTCAGGATTTTTAAACCTATAAAGAACTATTTTCTGTTCTTGCACTGTGGCATTTTCATAGGTCTAACGAAAAGCAGAATTTGCTCCTAATAGTCTATTAATGTTGTTCTAAAGAGCAATATCTTCTCATCTTAAACAGTTTGGTTAAGAGAAAGTTAATCTGGGAGTAAAAATTCATTTAGATAAGGACTAGTGATCATTTTTTGGTTTAAAAAAAGTTTAAAGTATTTTTTCCTAGTGCATATATGAAATGTGCTCTTCCTATTTTAGGCCTCAATATTGCAAATACTCTGCATATGTGTAACTGTTAAGCACATGCTTAAGTGTTTGTGGAATGAGGACATTAATATATAAGTTGTCCATCTCCTGTTTTAAAAACCTTGTATTTCTGTTCATTTGTTTTTATGTTCGACTTAAAAATAAACGTGTATGTTTTCATTGGCTTTGAGCCTAAGTTTTTACCGGTAAATATATTAATTTAAGGTGACAGACCCTATCTGTCATGATTATCCTTACAATATTCCTCTATAATACACAGAACAGGAAGACAACCCCTAGCCCATAGAACTTAAACAAAATAGTAGTTACTTGGAGAAAGCTGTAATTCTTGCTAATTTTCCCTCTACAAATCAAACACCAAATTCACTTCTTGTGGTTGTCTTTTTTGGGTCTGTAGGAGTCAGCAGTTTAATTTCTTGGTATTCTTCGGTTCTGAACAGGTCTACAATATCAGAAAAGTAGTCTTCTTGTTTTTTGGTGATTCCACTTCTATCTGAAAGCAGGAATTGGAGGAAAGACTGAAAAAAATTAATCAAACTTTTTCTCACACACAAGATTTTTACAGAGTTTTTGACAGTAGTTCTGATCAGACCTTAATTTTTCTGAACAATTTCATCAGTTAAATTTAGTCTATTAATTACCTAGAAATTCTACATGAATTTATACTAATACTTTGACAATCCATCCCTCCCCTTCTAAATCTTGAAGGTGAAGTAAAGAAAAAGAAGGAAAATATGTAGCAAAATAAAGCAGAGATTTTGAAAGTCTATTGCTTGCGACTGCTATAGGAATAAAATTCCACACAAGATAAAGTATTTCATAGAAGACATTTATTTTGGGATTGATTTCTTTAAGTGCTCTCCATTCCATTTTTAGAGAGTATGCATTTTTTAAAAACAGAATGTATTTTAGCAGTAGCTGTGTTGAAAAACAAAGTTGCAAAAGATCATGTGACAAGGCTACTTTAATTAGCTTTTCATTTCCACATTATCTTTAGCAAACCAGCCTAATTTCTAAATCAAGTTGCTTCCAAGTCATCATTATGCAATTGAATAAAGAATCTTAACCTGGAAATTTACTTCATTAAGGGAAAAGAAATGCCTAAATCTGTCAACATGCACTTGCAATCAGTGTCCTCTTCCTGGTCAAAGAAGGTGGATGACTCACTCTTGGCAATATGTGGAGTGGCCCCCTTGGTTTAGCTTCACACTTTCTCTAAACAGGGAATTAACATCCGTTGTTTAATGTAACTTCTTGTAGTCTGATTCAATTTGGATCTGCTTAAGATTGAAGAAACATCCAGCAGACTTTTGTTAGATGGTGAGTCTTCCCTTCTGCTCTTTTCAACACTGGTTTTGGAGGTTCCAACACTCTAGATGGCATAAGGAAATGGAAATCAGACTGACAAAGAGAGTGGGAAATTTTTTCTACCTGATGATTTTTCTTGAGATTTTATGTCAATCCAAATGCCTTCTTTTTTCATATTAGCAACTGCTGATGTATAGTTTACATTTTAATGCCTATGGAGAAGCCATGTGTTTCAAGATATTGTGTAAGCGAGTTTCATGTGACCTTCATTGAGCCAACAAGCAGCAAAAAAATATTAGCGTCATCTCCAGCAGCTAGCAGGGAGGTACTATATCCCACATCTGAACCATCATAGAGGATCTCAAAAATTTTCAGGATGGAAATATTTCCCATTTAAGTGGGCCAAATTGTGTCTTCAGAGGTGCTCATTCTAAGTCAGTAGGGTTGCATGCATGTAATTGAGGGCACAGTGTATGGACCACTTTGTTGTAATTACATGTTGACTGCTTTTCATATTGGTTTGATATCCTTAAAATATAGTATGCATATTTAGGGATTGTCTGCATAGGGAAACTGACTGAAATAGCTATTTCAGTCAAGCTATTTTGCAGTAGTTCCCTGTGTGGCTATTCTGTTCTGGAACAAGTCACTTTATTCTGGAACAACAATTATTCTGCAATAAAACAACTTTTATTCCAGAATAGAGTGCTCACACGGGGAGCTATAGCTCATTCTGCAATAGCTGCTCCAGTCAATTTCCCCATGTAAACAACTAATGTAATGTCTTCCTTTCTCATTCAAAACATATAAAATCAAAGAGATGTCAGCCATTTCCAGTTGCAACATCTCTTATGTACATTGAATTCTGCACTTAAATTCCTTTGACTGCCTTTCTTGTCTGTCTTAATGTGGTTTTTTTATAGATATTTCTCATGTATTCCTTAGTACAGCTTCATGTGTGTTTTTGCTCCCTCTTTCTTAGTGATATGACAAGAACAGTAGAGATTTCTGGGGAAGGTGGCCCTCTGGGGATCCATGTAGTACCCTTCTTTTCATCTCTGAGTGGAAGGTAAGATGTTTTCCATATTTTAGAGAAGCATGTTAATGAAAAAGGTGTCAGCTATGTTTATTTCTCTTAAAATATCTCTACTGTGAAAGCATGAGGGGGAGCTAAAACTGTTTTTTCACAGCGGATAACCAAGCCCAATATACTGTATTCCTTCACTGACATCTATTTTGTTCTGTGTGTATATTCGGAGAACAGAACTCACTTCTGTTGTATGTTCATAATGTTTGTACTTTCAAGGATCTCTGAATTTTTTTTTCTGAATGAAAACATGGTAACATGGTCTCTAGTTAAGATTATTGTACTTCTTGAAAGGTGGTTTTTTATCCAGTTGGATTTTTCTCCCCGACCCCTTATTGCTAAATAGCAGAGCAGACATAGAAAAGTCAAAATGACTTGCTTGTCAGTTCTTCGTTCATTTTTTTTTTTCAAGTCCCCTTTCGAATTAGGTTCTTTAGCATTTACAAAAAGTGTACTATACCATGGACTTTTCTTTGGCATGGTAAGATTATTTTAATTGTAAATTATTAAATATAGCTTATTGAGATCACAAAAGACTACCATAGTGGAAAGTTCATATTGATGTATTGTAGTTGAGTATATGTCAGCATTTTCATTATAACTCCCTATTTTCCAAGTTATGTAACTCAGATGTAAAATTTTTCTCTAGACTGAAATTTGACATATGAGGTTTCTGCCAAAGAGCTAATTTGTAGTGCTGTCAGTATGAGAGCCTGTGACAGGGATCGAAAATTGCTAGTGTCATAAATGGCATCACTTTATAGTAAAATGGCTGCTTCTAGTATTAGGCCAATTATAATTATAAACTTTAAAAAAGGTCATAGTCTAATAAGGAAAAGAAATGTTTCTTAATTTATTGATTTCACTACTCTACAGCCAAAATACTTCTGAAATAAATGTAGTCAAACTTTACTAATTCTGGGTTACTGACAATGAAAATGATGCTTAAAATTGTTGATTGGCTCTAGTTTTAAAGATATGCTATTGGGTCAGTATATACGACCCTTGACTTGGGAATGGCGGAGGATAAGTGAGTTATAAAGGGAAGGGATCTCAATTTAAACCAGAAATGACTAAAATACATCTTTGACTGGATCTATGAATAAATCTATGACTGGGTTTGGACAGTACTTGCTTTTTAGGCAAAACAGTGAATGATGCAATCTGAAGCGGGTATTGCATCATATGTGATATGAATTGCATCATGTTATTCCTAGAAGTCCTGGATGATGCAATCATAACGAAGCTTACATCACTCTGCTGAACAAATTGCCCTATATCAGCTCTAGAAATCATACAGTGTCGTGATCTCTTATTTGTCAGTGTTTGATTTTGCAAAGGGACACATTTCTGTTTAGCCAAAGTGAGCAGAGATGCCTCGTACTTGTGTGAACAGTGCAGATAACTTCAGCTATGTTTGTGGTGAAGTGACTTTTGCATCACAAAAGCGCAGTATAACCACTATGGTTAAGAAAGCCTATCACCTTTATTTTGGCTGCAAAATTGGAGATCAGGACAAGAGGTTGGCCCCACACATATGCTGCAACATTTGTGCAACAAATCTTCGCCAGTGGTTGAACAGGAAAAGGAAATCTATGCCTTCTGCAGTGCCGATGATTTGGAGAGAGCCAACAGATCATACCAGCAATTGTTACTTCTGCATGGTGCCTCCAGTTGGGAAAGGTGTGTCAAAGAAGAAAAAGTGGACTGTACATTATCCAAACATTCCATCAGCTATATGCCCAATATCCCACAGAGAAGGACTGCTGGTTCCTGATGTACCAGAATCATTCTCACTTGAGTCAGATGAGGAAGAGGATGAAACTTCTGGTCCTGAAGCATCAATGTCACAGGACCCACATTTTCTCCCATCCTCCTCCTCTGAACCACACCTCATAACACAAGGTGAACTGAATGACCTTGTCAGGGATTTGGAACTACCCAAGAGTAAGGCAGAACTGTTGGGCTCCAGACTACAGCAGTGGAATCTCCTGGCAGGTGATGTTAAGGTTTCCATGTTCCATGACTGTCAAAAGGATCTTGTCCCATTCTTCTTCATGGAAGGTGATCTTGTAGCCTGCAACAACATAGATGGTGTGATGGCAGCCCTCAACATCGTTCACGATCCAGATGAGTGGAGACTGTTCATTGATTCATCAAAGACGAGTCTTAAAGCTGTTTTACTGCATAATGGCAATGTTTTGCCATCAATTCCAGTTGGTCATGCAGTCCATATGAAGGAAACCTGTGACAACATGAAACAACTTTTGAGGTGCATAAACTATGACCAACATCAGTGGCAGCTTTGTGGCGATTTGAAGGTTGTTGCTCTCTTGCTTGGTCTGCAGACTGGATACACAAAGTACTGCTGCTTTCTCTGCAAATGGGATAGTCGTGCAAGAGATTCCTGCTACATCAAGAAAGATTGGCCACTCCGACAGTCATTGGAGCTTGGGAGGAAAAGTGTTCAGCATCCACCACTCGTTGAATCAAGGAAGATTTTGTTACCACCCTTACACATCAAGCTGGGTCTGATGAAGAACTTTGTCAAGGCCATTGACAAAACACAAGCAGCTTTCAAGTACCTCCGTGGAAAATTTCCAAGGTTAAGTGAAGCTAAGATAAAGGAAGGTGTCTTTGTTGGTCCTCAGATTCGTGAACTTCTTCAAGATGATGCATTTGACCATGCACTGCGTGGCAAGGAAAAGACGGCATGGAAAGCCTTCCAGTTAGTGGCAATAAATTTTCTCGGAAACAACAAGGCAGACAACTACAGGTGGCTGGTGGAAAACCTCCTCAAGGCATACAAAAGCCTTGGTTGCAACATGTCACTAACGATACATGTTTTGCACTCTCGTCTAGCTTTTTTTCCACCGAACTGCGGAGCAGTGAGCAACGAGCACGGCGAGCGATTTCACCAGGACATTGCAACAATGGAGAAACGCTATCAGGGCAAATGGAGCCCATCAATGCTTGCAGACTATTGCTGGACAGTGACAAGAGATGCTCCATTTAATGAATACAAGAGACAAGCCAAGAAGCGCCGAGTAGACACTGAATAGGACTAAACTATGTACATAATAGTTTTTTGCCTTTTGTTTCATAATAAATTTTATTTATATAATCCTTTTGCTGATTTTTAAAGTGTTCCATAAACAGAACAGGTGACATATTATCATGTAAAGCAACCATAAACACATGAAAAGACCTAGGTTTACAATTTATGATTAAAACTGTACTATCTACACAATATACATAGACATAAAATGTAAAAACTTAACTATCTTAGAAACAGTAGCCAATCAGTTGTTTTAATTGTCATATTTGAATTCAGCACATCAAAATACATAATAAATAGCACATTTTATCTCTGAAACAGACGACTTCTCAAAAATTGTAGACCAGTGTTTTCAGAATGTTACGGTGAGGAGAAAAAAGTGGTATGTGTTTCTTTTCAAGTAGTATATTGTTTGTGAATATTTCCTCAGCAGGATCTGAGACTTTAGATGGACTCATTCAACTGGGGTATTTTAACCAAATCAAAAAGCAGGTTGACCATTTGCTGCTTGAAAAAAATGTCATCACCTTATTTCAGGAGGAAGGATTGGAAGTCAGGAGTTCTGAGTTCTATCATTGGCTCCATCTCAGACTTCCTGTTTTACCTTGGGCAAGCCATTCTGTTTCCCCATCTCTAAAACATAGGCAATGCTTCCTTATATTATAGGGGCATAGTGAGGCTTAATTTGCTAATTCTTCTTTGAGATCCTCAGGTGGAAGGCACTATAAAATTGCAAAATATCAGTAATTTAATATTACTGCAATACTTGTGATGCTGAATTCTAACTGCTTAGGGTTCATCTTTAAAAGAATTCACTGAATAACCAGCAGAGCTCCTTGGCCTACTTTCTGTGCATGTTAATATTCTTGTTTACAAATGCTGTGGAGCATGGCTTACAGCAAGCTATTTTTTGACAGACAGGCTGAGTGTTTACCCAGTTGTCTTGAGAAATTCTAATGACACTTGGCAGAATTGTACTGGTGCCTTTTGTAAAATACCAGAATGGTTTAACCACTTGTTCCTGTTATTTAATCAAACAGGGACTAGTGCATACATTTCATAATTCATCAAAACACAAGAAAGAACAGAAGTGTTTTCCATTTCTGTTGATAACAGGGCAGGTTTTATCAAGCATGTTGGCCATCCACCTTGACTGGTATTTTTGTTGTAACAGTTTGTAGAAAACTGGTATTTTCTAATAAGAATAGTATTGATATTACACTAATAACAGGTATTCATCTTCAGTGAATAACATTTAGGAATAATATTTCATTGTAATCCTGTTCTGTTTGGTTTTTTTTCAGAATGAGTTTAAGCAAAATGCTTGGCACTTAGGCTTTAGTATACAAATGAGCAACAATAACTAGTTGAAATAATGTTTCATTTTCTTTGCACTTTAGACTTACCATAAAAGAAAGGAAATGAAATTTAAAAATCACATTAAGGTAATGTTAAAGTTGAGACTTCAAACAATAAAATTAATGAAGTAACGAGGTTAGGCTGTCACAGCATATTTAACTCAACCCATGTGTCCAGATAATGCAGCACATATGGGGAATATCAGGCCAGTCAGTGATCTTATAGTTCTATGTGGCTGTTGAGTCTGGGCACAGTGGGATTAGTTAAGATCATAGCAACAGACTTAATTTTCAATTTCTTTAATTTCCTTATTTTTACTAGATTGAATCTTAATGTAATTATTTGAAATTAAATTGTAATATTTAACTCCTTGGTTGCAGCTAATTGGCTGTTTCTATTGGTATTCATGGAAATTGTCAAATTTTGCCTGCCCCAAAATAAAAAGTTTTCTTTATTACACTACAATGTTATTAGGGGTTCATCTACATGACAAATTTATTACAATGCAAAATTCCAGTCTACTAATGCTCCTTAGTGGAAAACACACACTTAAAAAAAAAAATTTTTTTTGTAGATAAACAAAACTCATATCTTTTTGCCGTTCTGTTACTTAGTAGATTTAAATACTAATCAGATGAATAGTACTGGTGTAAAGGAACTGTGAAGTTGAAAATTACATATTGGTGCTTTACTGAGTGAAACCAATGAAAAGGGCCTCTAAGGCAATGTCTACACTATAATGTAAGCCTAGGGTTAGTGGATCTCAAGTCAGTAGGTCCTGGGTTAGAGAACCCAGGTCTTGAGCATCTACATTGATTGTCAACCATAGATTCGGAATTTTCTAACCCAGGCCTAACTCGAGGCTCCGACGTTCATGTTGCAATACGCAGACTCAGATCCAACCAACCATATCCCAGACTTCCTAGCGCCCTCCCGAAATGTGGCCGCTCTAGCCCTTGGTTTGTGGTGCAGCGTGGAAAAACTTGACTGTCCACCAAACTTGATTGTCCAAAGGAAGAGAGAGTTGTTTCATAGGATTGTGGGATCCTTTTAGGGATCTCCCAGTACACAAGTCTACTAAGACTGCATATATACTGCAGAGCAATAGGACTTGGACCCAGGGACTGACTTGACTCAGGTTTGGACCCACCACCCCTGTAGGGTCCTATGACCCTGGGTCCAGGCCCTGGATTAGCACGATTTTGTGTGTAGATGGAGGTCAAAGGTAGGCTTGAGCCTGAGTTCGAACCCTGAGTTTACATTGCAGTGTAGACATATCCTAAATGTCATCTATGTTATGGCATGTGTAGGTTAATACATAAAAATGAGATTATAAGGGCTCTGTGTACACACAGTCTTCAATTACATGGAATGTCTCGGTGACACCCCAGGTTTTTAATCCAGTCTCAAGCAAGTACAGTTTTTTACCTGAAATCATTCCCATTTGCAGATTTAGTGCTTAGCATAGTGCTTAGCATGCTATGAGAAGGACATCATCCTCTCTAAGGCAGAAGTCTGACTCTTCTTTATGTAATTTACTTTGCACTTGTACAACAACACTTTCTGTTTGAGCTTCTGAAAGCACTTTACAAATATGAATGTAGTAAACTTCACAATACACCTGTGAGGTAGGAAATTAATATTGATCTCATTTGTCATGGAAATGAGGAAACTGTGAGTCAGTGGGGATTTAATTGACTTGAGAAACGATGTATAGGAAGTCCATAGGAATACAACGCAGATCTCCTTGCAAGGGCTTTTCAAAATGTTAATAACAAATTCACACTGCCCCTCCACCTGGATCACTGTGGTTTGCAGTGGTTCAAGAAACCCTAGGCCTCAATACAGGCAAGATTAGCCTAATTTCTCGGTTTCTTCGGATTTGACTAGAAAGAGATTGTTCCTTGTGCACGTCATCCTTTCCTCAGCAGAAACAGGCTTCCAATTCCTTGTAGCAATGCCTCTGTATTTTGATCTAGTATAATTAGAACCACTGTTTTGCACTTAACTTTAACCTTTTCCTTGTAATTGATTCCATCGTATTTGTTAACATGTATCTATCCTGCATAAATTCTATCCTAACATTTTGTCTGGAAGGATGGGGCTGGTTTCCCCCTCCCTTTCTCCAACCCCTGATTAATGCGGTTAACACTTTCTGAAGTGTTAGGAAGGGTTACCAACAGTGTCAGCAGACTACAATTATACTGGCTGGTTTCATATTCTTTTTGGAGTCCTGGTTCATTAATGGAAAACAAATTTTGGAAATCTCTCCTTTAAACTAAAGACTTAATATGGTGTGATTAGTAGACCACAAGAAGAACTTTGTTCCTTCCTTAGTAGAGACCAATATCTATTTGTAATTATTATAAATGTCTTGTATACAAATCTAATACAGAATAATCATCAGCTTTATTATTGCTTTTCAGGATTCTAGGTCTCTTTATTCGTGGTATTGAGGAGAACAGCAGGTCTAGGCGTGATGGTCTTTTCCATGAAAACGAGTGTATTGTGAAAATTAACAATGTGGACCTCGTAGATAAAACCTTTCCACAGTGAGTGCTACTTAATTACTTAATTGATTCTGTTAACCACCAGAATTTTATATAATGCTGTACTTATTGAGGTGATTAATGTAGCATGTTGCAAGTAAAATACCATAAAATATGTATATAACTAAAGCATCATAATTCTCTTTCATGAAACTTCCAAATGCAGTAATATATAGTTCCCATCATAGACTCAAATTATAGAAATTATAATATTGGAAAAACCTTCACCTGCCAGTGAAGCAGAACTTTCTACAATGTATTCTAAATTGTTTTGTCCACTCCAGTTTTAAAGAATTCAAACAATGGAACACTACTTCTGATGAGATACTATTCAGCATTAGGAAATTTTTCCTTACATCAGTGCTTTTGTATTTCATTACTCCTTATTGCATGCCTTTGGAACATCCTAAATAAATCCTCTCCCTCCTTTGTGTTTACACTTCAGAAAGGTATTGGCTTTACATTATCTCCTACTAGTAATTGTTTAGCCAAACAATACTGTGCAGATTTAGTTTGCATAACTTTTAAATATAAGTCAATCCCTTCACCCCCACTTACTTTTTCTACTCGTCATAGAATCATAGAATATCAGGGTTGGAAGGGACCTCAAGAGGTCATCTAGTCCAACCCCCTGCTCAAAGTAGGACCAATTCCCAACTAAATCATCCCAGCCAGGGCTTTGTCAAGCCGGGCCTTAAAAACCTCCAAGGAAGGAGACTCCACCACCTCCCTAGGTAACGCATTCCAGTGCTTCACCACCCTCCTAGTGAAATGGTGTTTCCTAATATCCAACCTGGACCTTCCCCACTGCAACTTGAGACCATTGCTCCTTGTTCTGTCATCTGCCACCACTGAGAACAGCCGAGCTCCATCCTCTTTGGAACCCCCCTTCAGGTAGTTGAAGGCTGCTATCAAATTCTTCTCTTCTGGAGACTAAACAATCCCAGTTCCCTCAGCCTCTCCTCATAAGTTATGTGCTCCAGACCCCTAATCATTTTTGTTGCCCTCTGCTGGACTCTTTCCAATTTTTCCACATCCTTCTTGTAGTGTGGGGCCCAAAACTGGACACAGTATTCCAGATGAGGCCTCACCAATGTCGAATAAAGGGGAATGATCACGTTCCTCGATCTGCTGGCAATGCCCCTACTTATACAGCCCAAAATGCCATTAGCCTTCTTGGCAACAAGAGCACACTGTTGACTCATATCCAGCTTCTCGTCCACTGTGACCCCTAGGTCTTTTTCTGCAGAACTGCTACCTAGCCATTCGGTCCCTAGTCTGTAACAGTGCATGGGATTCTTCCGTCCTAAGTGCAGGACTCTGCACTTGTCCTTGTTGAACCTCATCAGGTTTTTTTTGGCCCAATCCTCTAATTTGTCTAGGTCCCTCTGCATCTTTTGCCTTCCAATCGGTGGAGTCTCCTTCTGCTCCCTTCCCTCAGATGGGTCATCTAGTCCACTCTCCGCATTTGTACCTGTAGAGAGAACATGGAAATGATTGCTCACCTGTATCTCCATTGCTGGTGCATGGACGCTCTTCTTTCTCCTTCTGGAGGTCACATGCTGCCAAACCTCTTCACAATCCTTCTGTCCCTGCTGCACCTGCTTTGAATCTTCAGAACATTGTAGCTGTAGAAGCATCTCCTCACGTCTGTCCAGGAAATCTTCATTTTCCCGTATGCAACGCAGAGTCGATACTCGTTTCTCCAGCCCTCGAACCTTCTCTTCCAATATGGCGACCAGCTTGCACTTTGTACAGACAAAGTCGCTTCTGTCCTGTGGAAGAAAGACAAACATGGCACAACCTGTGCAGGTTACAACAGCTGATCGCTCACCTTCCATATCACCGTCCTCTTAAGAGCTTCCTCAACTGTTGCAGGAACTACTCAGAGAAACCTGCAGATGAAAGCCTCAGTGAGCTCTCCCCAGGCGAGCTCCCGGGCAAACTCCCTCTGTTAGCCTCTGCTGTTCGCCGCTCTGCTAGTTCGCTGCTGACTGCCCTTATATACCAGTCAGGCCTACTCAAGGCCCACCTGGAACAAAGCACTCCCAATTCACACTTTTCAGACAAGCAAGCAATCAAGCACACGGTCAAACTGACCAACTGTCCCAGCAGCAGACACTCAGGTACTCACCAACACAGCCTTTTTAGTCTTTTATTTCCTTCCAATTTTTTGAGAAATTTCTAGTATTAAGGTATCCAAAACTGAACATATAGTATTTTTGGTGGTGCCCACAACTTCTGAGAATGTGGTGTTTCTTTAAATAGTTAAGAAGAAAGAGAGACTCTCTTGTGCTACAACTCTTTTCAGGTGTCTAAAAATGGTTAAAGATTAATGATTTCCAACACAAAGTATAAAGCAGTTGAACTAAGTTGCAAGGCTAACTTTAGGTTAAAAGCATAGAGTAATAAGTTTTGTAGTTTTGACTTAAAATCTGTTGACGTTATTGTTCATCCCTAATTGGTTTATGTAACAGAGAATACTTTGGATAATCTATGCATTCAAGACGACTTTTTTTTTGCTGGAATGAATAGCCTCTTAAATTTCACAGTCACAAATATTTGCTTAAAATTAAATAGTAATTTATTTTTATTTTTAATCCCTATATTACAAGACACGAGTGATATTCATCAGACAACAAAATCTGTTGAGGGCTCAAGGGAGTTGATGCTTAACATTTTAAACCATAAGCCAAATGCTCAATGTTTTTGCTCAATGCAAAATTTCAGTGTTACATATGAATATGTGCAGTTCTACAGTAGTTTGATTAAAAACAGTGCTGATCTTATGCTTTAGTGGCTAAGGTTTTTGTGGATTCCCTCCCCCCTTTTTCCCTGGTTGTACATGTTCAAAATATCTGATAATAAGCCTATTCCATGGTACATTTTCGTTTTGGTGATTGATAAGTGTCAGAACCTAACCAATCTTTTCCCCCCTGCAGTGGAAAATAGTTTCCACATCATAACAGAGACCACTAGGGAGTTCCATGACCCCATGAATTCCCTGCTCCCACCTGCCAAATGTTCACAGATGATGCTAGGAAAACCTGGTGACTTCAGCTTCAAATTAGCAAAGTGTATGCTTAAGTAAAATCCTTATTCAACATGTTTAAGCACATGCTTCGCTAGAAGTATCTACTCAGGTGCTATTGCAGTTAACAGAAATTGGGCATGTGCTTAATTTTAAGGACCTTCTTAAGTGCTTTGCTGAATAGCTATGGACTGCTAAATCAAGGCATTTGTCCCATAAAACTGAAATGCTGAAAAAAGTTTTAATGCTACATTTGAGTGCCTTCTGCATTTCTAGTCCATGCCAGAAAAGGGAAATTTTAAGAAAAGGGAAATTTAGACAAGAAAAACAATAGATTTAAATGTGATGTGTAAGGTAAACATAACAAAACCCCATCAACCTATATTGTTTGTATTTTCATATGGATATTTTTAGCCTACTACACAGGTAGATATATTTGGTGTGGTATTATACAGGTAAGAATGCAAGTATACAAATGTGTTGCAGTATGAATGTAGATGTGGTCCAGCACGGTTGTACACAGGTAGACATACTGGTATTTGGTGCAGTATTGTTATATGCTAGTAATAAGTCAATAAGTAATTGATGTAAAGCTTTTATACATAAATAACGTAGATGTTTGTTGCAGACTAGTTTTTGCAAAATCAATCCCTTTTACTTATTTAGTTATCAATTATACCACAAAATAATTTGATCCCTAAATTGTCAAATGAATTTTAAGTTATGGGGTTGTAACGTAAAGGCCAATGGTCTTACCTAGCAGCTAGTGTTTTATTAAGAAAATAAAATACATCTTTCTCAAATGATTTTTTGCATTGATCAAATTATTTTTTGAAATTTTGAATGACTGAGTAGAAGTTTGCAGTCCCCTTCCTGCCTCCTCTGGAACACACTATAGATTTTGAATGCCTCTGGCCTGTAGCAATGTGGAGAATTTCACCCTCTGATTTCTCTGCAATACTGCTAGCTTTCTGGAATACTTGGAAGCACTACAGTAACTGCCAGTTCTCTATCAGTTTCCCTTTTAAACTGAGAGATTAAGGAGACTTCACTTGCTCAGTTTTTGCCAAAGATTTAATTTTCTTCTGACACCATGTAACCTACAAGAGTAACATAATAGTTTTTACTTCCTGGCCCCATCACCTGAAATGAATCGGAGGTACAAAAGTTTGATGCCTCTGTCAAATGACAGGGGTTTATAGTCACTTGTTGCATTGGCTACTGATACAGAAAGAGCAATCAGTTTGACTGTATTAGTGGTAAGGTCATGGTTTCTCCTGCTGATTGCAAAGGGTCCTTTAATGGTTAGCAAAGACTGTAGTGATTACATGTTCTTTTTCAGTTTGTCTATTTTAGATGGAAGTTTTTGAATACTGCTCTGAAAGGTTGCTTTTCCTCACTAGAAGGCAATTTGTTGTAGTTTCGTGTTCATAATGGTTTTATATCTCTCTACTGTGAGTCTCCTTTTTCATTTTGTGTTAATAAATTCAATGATATTCTGCTGTGTTCTGGAGATCTTAGCACCTCTTTTGGTTGAGTCTTTGCCTTTTATTTCTTTAAGTATGCATTTGGGGGCTCAAAGAATTTGACTTCCACTGCCCATTACATTTTTCTAAAAAAAAAAAAAAAAAAAAAAAAAAAAAAAAAAAAAAAGTCCTGGCAATTATTTCCCCCTCAGGTACTGCTTCTAGGTTTCCTACAGATTTACTGGTGTTCTCACCATTATTTTTAGTTTGTGAGAGATCTCCTATTTCTATCTCTCTGATATGTTTAAAATGTGCATGTCCTAAAAATGAGCTTTTAAGCCACCATATAGTGTATTGTCACGTGGCTGCTTGCAATGATATGAGAATGGGGAGTGGTCTGAGATAAATTAAGTGAGGATTTTACATTCTTAAATATCTATTAGCTGGTGGTTTAGGGATGAGAAATAAGTTTGTTTTGAAATAAACAGTATATGGTACAGAAGCAGGCATAACCTACAACTCTAATGTCTGTGGAGAATATGGACTGAGGAGCATAGTTCTTTCACTACTGTAGTTAAAGCATTTTTGAGCTTTATCTTGTGTGTATAATAGAGTTGGGGCGCTTTTAAACTCTTCTGCTCAGATTAATCTAGAGAGAGTTTATTCCAGAGATCCCTTTCAACTAGGATTACCATATTTAAAAAAAAAAAAAAAAAGAGGACACTCCATGGGGCCCCAGCCCTGTCCCAACTCCGCCCCTTCCCCACCCCAGCTCCGCCCCTTCCCCAAAGTCCCCACCCCCTGCTCTTCCCCCTCCCCTGCACACTCCGCCCCCCTGCTCCTCCCCCTCCCCTGCTTCCCGCAAATCAAATGTTCACGGAAAGCCTGAAACAGGCAGGTAGCAGGTAAGCTGGTGCGGGGGAGGGGGGGCGCGGCCCAGTCCGGCCCCCCCCAGCCGAGCGGCTCTGGCCCGGCTTGGCTCGGGCCCTGGGGCGCTGGCCCCGGTTCCGCCCGAGTGGCTCCAGCCCGCCCCGGCCCGGCCACTTCAGCTCAGCTCGGGCCCCGATCATTAATATTCTTGTGTGATGTATGCACATGGTGTGTATTAAGAGTTTTGACTATACTCTGGAATTAAAGTGTGTTTAAACTGTGCAACACAAGTATGTAGGGACAGAATTAAAAAGGCCAAGGCAGAAAATGAGATTAAACTAACTAGAGACATAAAAGGTAAAAAGAAAACATTCTACAAATACATTAGCAGCAAGAGGGAAGACCAAGAACAGGGTAGGCCCATTACTCAGTGAAGGGGGTAGCAGGGGGATGGAAACAATAACAAAAAACGTGGAAATGGCAGAAGTGTTTAAATTTTTTTTTTGGTCAGTTTTCACCAAAAAGTTTAGTAGCAATTGGACATTAATGAATGCCAATGAAAATGAGGTAGTATTATAGACTAAAATAAAGAAAGAACAAGTTAAAAATTACTTAGACAATTTAGATGTTTTCAAGTCACCAGTGCCTGATGAAATATATGCTAGAATATTCAAGGAGCTGACTGAGGAGATATCTGAACCATTAGTGATTATCTTCTAAAAGTCATGGAAGATGGGTCAGATTCCAGAGGACTGGAAAAGGGCAAATGTAGTGCCAATCTATAAAAAGGGGAGTAAGAACAACCCAGGAAATTACAGACCAGTCAGTTTAAGTTCAGTACCGGGAAAGATAATAGAGAAATAATTAAGCAATCAGTTTGCAGAAACATAGAAGATAATAAGTAACAGCACGGATTTGTCAAGAACAAATAGTGTCAAACCAACCTAATAGCTTTCTTTGACAGAATAACAAGCCTCGGGGATGGGGGGAAGCAGTAGATGTGGTATATCTTGACTTTTGTAAGGCTTTTGATACTCTCTGACATGACCATCTGATAAACAAACTAGGGAAATACAACCTAGATGGAGCTACTATAAGGTGGATGCATAACTGATTGGAAAACCATTCCCAGAGGGTAGTTATCAGTGGTTCACAGTTGAGCTGGAAGGGTGTATCAAGTGGGGTTCCACAGGGATCACTTCTGGGTCTGGTTCTATTCAATATCTTCATCAATGATTTAGATAATGGCATAGAGGACAATACCAAGCTGGGAGGAGTTGCAAGTGCTTTGGAGGATAAGATTAAAATTCAAAATGGAATGGACAAACTGGAGAAATGGTTTGAAATAAATAGGATGAAATTCAATAAGGACAAATGCAATATATTCCTGTAGCAGGGTGAATGCCCGCTCCAGCCCTGAAGGGGTTGGAAAAGTCCTGCAGAGGGCTGGGCTGTGGAAAGGGGCAAAACCCCGGCTGATTGGGGAAGTGGCTACAGCTGGAGCCATGCCCCAAACTGAGCCACTCAGCCTTATAAGAAGGCCAGGTTAGCCAGAGCTGAGGAGTCTCCCTCTGACAGGAGAGAGAGAGAGAGACAGACCTGGCTGCAGGGAACTCACCAGGGACCTAGAGTGAGGCAGGGCTGGGGAAAGGCCTTGGGGGCTGGGAAGCCATAGGCCAGCAACTCCCCAGGCTGCAGGGCCTGGTCCTAGGCCCACATAGGTATTGAGGTTACAGAGGGGCAACCTGAGGATGGTTAAAGGCAAATGTATGGATCAACACTATATGAGGAAATATGGATACTTAATGATATTATGCTTTAAAGTCTGTGGCCAAAAAGGGAGAAACAGGTTCCCTCTCAGACAGGAGAGAAAGCAGCTATTTACCTGTCTCCTATGTATATTAAGCATGGTGGAATGAAAATAGTGGAAACCCCATTAATGTACAGGGGAATGGGAAATCCAAAGGAAGGGAAAAACAACATGAGTTCATCATGCCCCTTGAAACAAAGGCATTGAACTTTAGAAGACGTAAGCAAAAATAGAAGCCGTCTTTGTCATCCCTCACTAGACGGAGACCAGAGGCCAGAGCTCTTGCAAGATGAGAAATATGGGTTCTTCAACCATGGAGGGGTTGAAGTCTCTGGAAACTGAATATAGTTGACACTTAGGAAGACAAGGGAAGCCAGAGCTTTGTCTTCTGTGGAAGGTCCTGACTGAGGGAAAGTCAACCATGGTTGGAAAGGAGGAAGACTGATGAGGGAAACCATCTAGAACAAAACATATAACTTGCTAGATTAAGTTTTAGACTTTTATGTTCATGTTTTCACTTTTGTTTGTATGTAGCCCTGTCTAACTTTATTCCTTTAAATTGGTATCACTTAACCTATGTCTAATTGTTAATAAACTTGGTTCATTTTCCCTATAAACCAGCTCAGTTCTATGTTTGTAGGGAAGGGTGTATTAACCCCAGTTAAGTTACTAAGTTGTGATGTACCTTATTGTTTCTCTAAACTGTCCTGGAGAGGGCTGGACATTGCAGAACACATGGTTTTGGAAAATTTGGGACTGAGGGTGTATGGGGGTCACCCTGCAAGTAGTAACTGAGGCTGGTAGAAGTCGATGTGGGGCAGCAGACAGGCAGCTAAAGTCAGAGCTGCTGAACCATGGTGTGACTTGCATGCTGGTAGGCTGGCTGTGAGTGGCCCAGCATGGAAGCTGCAGCAGCAAAGCATTGTAAGGCACTCAAGCTTGCTGGCAGGTCTTACTGGTCTGCATTGCACCCCAAACCCCATAACATACAGATTTTCTGGTTTTGATTAATCTGTTTTCATGCTTTTCTTTAAAGGGCTCAGGATATCTTCCGTCAGGCAATGAAATCTCCAAGTGTCTTCTTGGAAGTGGTTCCTCCATATAATCGTGAACAATATGAAAAGTCTGTCATTGCTCCCCTTTGTTTGCTCGATAATGATGAAGGAGTTCCAAAAACAAAGGTTTCACCTCCTGTTCTTACGAAACCAACTGTGAAAACAGTAGATCTCTCTGGAATGAACAGCCTGGAGGCGGATCTGCAGGCAACACTACAACACGCTAAGAGCCCCAATCTCCCAAGGTTGGGTAAGAAACCATCTTCGCCATCACTGTCTCCTCTGATGGGCTTCGGCAACAAGAAAAATGCAAAGAGAATAAAGATAGACCTTAAGAAAGGTAAAGGTTCAACAATCAGCAGTGATGTACTGTAACAACTCCATGTTCTCTGTATTGGTACCTTAACTTTTAACGGAACTAGTGACACGGGGCCATCTGAGTGTTTAAACAGTTTAGTTATTGATACTTTAGTAAAAGATAAACACAATATTCTGAATATGTCACCGGGGACTCTTGCCACGTTTTTCCTGCCCTGTTTTGTTTTTACATGCTGGTGTGACATCGTTGGGGGAGGAAGTTCATATAAGGTGA
Organism: Malaclemys terrapin pileata; assembly: GCF_027887155.1. Taxonomy (NCBI): domain Eukaryota; kingdom Metazoa; phylum Chordata; order Testudines; family Emydidae; genus Malaclemys; species Malaclemys terrapin. The sequence continues at coordinate 19,487,117 of NC_071515.1, read as the reverse complement.
TGTTGTTGCATTCTGCACTTAGGAAAAAATGAGCAGAACAGGAAAAACAAATACAAAATTTCCATGGCTTTGTAGTTAGAAGAGCCAGAGGCCACATAATCTGAAGTGAAGAAGAAGCTGTGTAGAGTGTGCAAGGGGGATAGTTTAAAAGAACAATAAAGTAGAGTAAGTACATGGGATGCAGCAATTAAATTTGAGAATGTGCGGTGGAGCCCCACAGATTAATTGGAGTGGAGCTTTCAGGCACATCCCTGTAATTCATGGATTTTGAAGCCAGAAAGGACCATTATGATCATTTGGTCTGACCTGATATGTGGTTCATGATATGTAACACAGGCCAGAGGAGTTCCTGTTATGAATGCCTGCATCATGTCCAGTAGTTAGAGCACATCTTTTATAAAAACATCCAGTCTTGATTTTAAAATTTCCAGTGATCGAGAATCTTCTACAACCTTTGATAAATGGTTTCAATGTTTAATTGCTCTCACTGTTACAATCAGCACCTTATTTCTAGTCTGAATTTGTCTAGCTCCATCTCCCAGCCATTGGCTCTTGTTATACTTTTGTTTGTTTAACTGAATAATTCTTTATTCTCCGCATGTAGATGCTTAATTTTCTCTTTGATAAGCTTGAGTCTATCACTGTAAGGCATGTTTTACAGTCCCTTCATCAGTGTTTTGACTTTTCTCTGAATTTCTTCCGATTGAATATTCTTTTTGAAATGTGGATACCAGAACAGGACAGAGTGTTCCCATAGGGGTTGCACTGGTGCCCAATACAGAGATATTGCCTCCCTATTCCTACTTGATATTCCTCGGTTTATATGTCATGACTCCCTAAGTCCTTTTCAGAGTCACTGCTTCGCAGGATAGAGTCCCACATCCTGTAAGTATGGGCTCCATTCTTTGTTCCTAGATGGTATGACCTTATATTTGGCTATATTGAAATTTGCCTGCACTCACCTTGCTAAGCAATCCAGATCTATCACCTTAATTATTTACCACTTCCACAATCTCTGTGTCATCTGCAAACTTTATCAGTAGTGATTTTGTTTTCTTCCAGAGCATTGATAAAAATATTAAATAGCTTAGAGACCAGAACCAGTCTCTGCAGGACCTTACTGGAAACACACCCTTTAATGATGATTCCCTATTTACAATTATATTTCGCTATCAGTATGCTAGTTTTTAATCCATTTAATATGTGCCATGTTATTTTTTTTTAGAATTCTAGTTTTTTAATCAAAATGTCATGCTACCAAGCCAAATGCCTTACCGAAGTCTAAGTGTATTTATCAACCAAACCTATTCTCTCATCAAAAAATGATGCTAACTTAGTTTGACAAGATATATTTTCCATAAACCCATGTTAGTTGGCATTATAAAAACATTAATTCTTTATTAATCAAGTCAGTTACTCAGGTCATCCTATTTACTCTTTTTAAATATTGGTAAAATGTTATCTTTTTCTAGAACATCCATGGTGTTCCAAGTCTTACTAAACATAAGCAGTTAACGCTCAAGAGAGTTCTTTGGTCAGCTCTTTTAAAACTACTGATTTAAAGATGTGTAACTTTAGCTGCTGTTTAATATTCTGTGTAGTTATTGTTGGAATGGAAAGTGTATGATAGGAATATATCATCTGGCTTTTTCCTAAGTACAGAACAGAAATATTTATTTAACATTTCTGTCTTTTTGTTATTATTACTGACAATTCTACCATTTCCATCTAGTAATGGGCCAATATCATTGTTAAGGTTTTTTTTATTTGTGATGTTTTTAAAAAAACGCAAAACCCTCTTTCTTACTGTGCGGTCTCTTCTGGCCATATATTTCTGCTTGTGTCCTTTTGCGTCCCTTATTAATTTTCCACAATTCCTAGCATCTGACTTCTATTTATTGTTATCAGTGCCCCTTTTTTCCATTTATTATAAATGGGGTTGTTTTTGTTCTGTTTATATTGCTGTTTTTTTGCTTCCCTTTTGAACCAGGCTGAGGTTTATTTTTTGTTTTTAAACTATCATAGCCTGCTTTCTCGATTTTGTGGCTTTTTGGGTGTCGGAGAAAAATGTTCTTAAACAGTTCCCAATTATCATTCATATTTTTATTTAAAATTTTTCTCCCAGCTGATTTGGTTCATAATTGTTTTCTGCTTTGCAATATAGGCTCTTTTAAATTCTGTTTACACATAACAAATGTAAGATAGTCATGATCACTTGCACTAAGCAACCACTAATTTTTAGTTCTGTGATATATTCTTCTTTAGCTGTCAAACAGAGGTTCAATATAGAATTCCCCTGTTATAGCTGCCACACTTTTTGTGTTAGGAAATAGTCATATATGACTTTTAGAAATTACAAGGATGTTCTAATACTGGCAACATGCTAACTCTAGTATATGTCACCCAAATTGAAATCGCTCATGATGAGTTTTCACTATACATTACAGATGGGTGCTTAAGAAGACACTCGTCGTCTTCTCTCTTGATTTGGTGGTCTAGAGCAGACACGCATTGGCACCAGTCTTGAGCTGTAACTGTTAAAACATTGATCCATAAGCATTCAAGATTGTTTGCGTCCAAAGTTGTCGGTGACTTGGACATAGGCAATGCCATCATGACACAGAGTCTACTCCTCATCTCCTTTTGCACACTTGATCCTTCCTGGAATAGGTTATAACCAGAGATGTTGACATTCCAATCATGCAAATTTTCCCACCATGTTTCAATAATATCAACAAGGTTGAATTTATCCTCATAACTGAGCAATTCTAATTGCTCGTTTATTACCCACTCTCCTAGCGTTGGTGTACAGGCAATTAAAAATTTTCTTCTCTTGGTGCCTTGATTAATTTGGTTCATGGCATCTTGATTTTGCACTAAATAAATGCTCATTTGTCCGTCCTCCCCTCGCTTCACTCACTCCTTTTGTTGTTAAACATCCTGCTGTTCCCTAGAAGCTTGGTTCGCCTTCCGCTAAAATGGAAGCTATCCCATCTATACAACCACTCTCTCCATAAGAGGTAGGTCAATGTTCCTCACAATTAAAACCTATTACCTTACGCTACTTACTCAGCAGTTCTCTACCAGAATCTCCTTCTTTCTGTCTTCCTTCACTCTTGGGACAGAAAGGATCTCAAGAAGAATCATTTGGACATGGCTCCTTCAGCACTCTTCCAAGTTCTCTGAAGTTGTCTGTAACATGTGAGATATCATGTGAAGCAGTATCTTTAATGCCAATATGCAGGGCTGGCTTGGATAACCTCAATCTCCCAGACCCTTGCCAGACCGATGAAAACCTAAGTGTGCATAGATTTCTACTTAAGATAATACTGAGTCATTCTGCATTACTAAGACTTAAGTAGAATTTTCCATACCCTTTGAATGGTATAAAGTTTTTGTGCTCTTCATCACTGTCACCATATTTCTGCCTTTAAATTAATTTTGGCATATTTTGGGTAACAATCATGCCATTGATTATAGGCACATAATATGGTGTCAGTCAGTCCCCCTTCCTGTATTTGTGCTGCTTTGCCTAATTTTTTTTACCATAATTTTTTTTTGCTTTACCCCACTATACGCAAAATATTTTATGAGATGATTTGACTCTAAAGAATTAATATCTAAAGCAGTCCCAAAACTACCTGGGAAAGAGGCATTATATTTAGAGTGTGAGCCCTCCATTTAGTTTCTGATTGGAACATGGGTAATTCAAAACTATTTTAGTTTATGCATATTAACAGCAGGGTCTGAACCTGTCTCTTCTGACAGTGGCATAATATTTACTCTTCTGGTCTTCCGTGAAATCATGATCAATGGCTGAAGCAGCTTTCGTTGAAAGCTCATCTAAATGCTTGCTCTTGATACTTACACTTTTAAATTTTACTGTTCCGTTATTTTAATTAATATCATTTTCTTGTTGAAATTTACAATGAGCCTTTTCTGTCTGCACTCTAGGTCCTGAAGGACTTGGTTTCACTGTGGTTACCAGAGACTCTTCAGTTCATGGTCCTGGTCCTATTTTTGTGAAGAATATTTTGCCAAAGGGGGCAGCAGTCAAAGATGGTCGTTTGCAGTCAGGAGACCGAATACTGGAGGTTAGCAGAACTGGGAATATCAAACATCCCTTCCTTTTTCACCACTAAATATTTTTTTATTGACTTTTAAAATATATATTTTAGATATATTTGTATTTTCTGTAATTACTAGTGACTAACATAGCATGGCATGTTCCTAATTTAAACCCCATATTTCCCCATTTTGCAGGTTGTTGGGTTGTTGTTTTTTAAAGTACAGTGCTTTCATACTGCTTGTTGACTTAAATATACAGTTCAGAATCAGGTGCCTATGAAAATAGTCTTGCAAGGCATTCAAACAAGGGAGAGCTGATAAAATGGCTGCCTGATTTTTGAAAGTAGATGCATCAATTGAAATAATATCCAAGAATCTGTGTATTCACTGTGAATGTTTTTCTAATGCACATTTTAAATCAGTTGCATTGTATTTTCTCGGTTTTAAATGTTCATACTTGTATGACTTATGAACTCATTATCTATGGGGCTATTTTTACTTGCTAACCTCAAAGAGCGCTAATGTAAACAACATTAATACGTACCTCTTGTTTAGTGGTTTTCATTTTCAAAGAGCTTTACAAACTGATTAATCTTTACAAAACCCCTGCCAGGTAGGTATTATAAATCCCCATTAACAGATGGTGAAAACTAGCAAAGAGGATAAGTGATTTGTGCAGGCCTGAGAGGAAACTCACTGTGGCAACCAAATTAAGAGCTTGGGTGCATGGCTCTGAAGCACAGATTACGGGGGTGTGAATTTCAGCATGCACTGAAGTGTTGCTCTGTAACTGCCCCATATAAATCTTGCTAGTATGAAGTCACAGGTTTGCAGTAATGTAGTCCCAGAAGACTATGTCAATGCAAGCTAGGTACTTTGTAGTTCCCGCTAGTAGGGTCTACACGGGGCAATCACAGCTCAACACTTCAATGTGGGCTGCAACTCACGGTCCCGTGGTCTGTGCTACAGGACCTTAAAACTCAATATTTCTTGGTTCTCAGACCACTGAACCACACCTCTCCCAGTTTAGAAAGTCAAAGACCGCACTCGTTAGTCAGAATTATTGTTTGTTTGTTTCCTAATTATGTCCATTAGGTGAATGGCAGAGATGTCACTGGCAGGACCCAGGAAGAACTAGTGGCTATGTTGAGAAGCACTAAGCAAGGGGAGACTGTCTCTCTGATCGTGGCTCGGCAGGAGGAAGCCTTTCTGCCTCGAGAGCTGGTAATGTTTTTTTCCGCTATGCCGAATCAGACTAGTTCTCTGTGTTTAAAAATTGACCTAAGAAATACAAGTAAACTGTCGCTGGATGAGAAGCCAGTGAAGGGCAATTATTTAAGGCTGGTCTTGGAGAAGTATTTATATTTAATTTTATCCATTATTTAATATAATTCTTTGAAATTTGATTTTCATCCCAGAAGTGACATCATAGGCATAATTCACAAGGGAATACTGTAAATGAATTATGTAATGATGAGATTGAGCATGTCTGAAAATAAAGTACTCTTTTTTTAGGCTTCGGGTTTTGTTTTAAGTTTGAGTGTATCTAGTGAATTTCATTGCTTGTGAAAGTAATGGACTAATGACACTGGTTGCTGACAGGCTCTGAAGCTTCCCTACACAATACTGACAGTGCCTCTAAAACATGCGTTGTTCAGAACTGGGCATCTCCTAAATTGGGAATGCCAGTTGTGTGGCGGTTATATGTGCTGAAGGGAAAATTCCATAGTAGTTCTCAGGGCTAATAGGGGAGAACCTTGCTTTCTTGGCAAACATTCTAATATGTGTGAGCTATTCTTAAGCTGTTTAACAGATTTCACATTCATTTACTAAGCCAGTGTACTACTGTCAAATAGAGCAGTGCTTTGGGAAACCTTGAATGTAAAACCATATTCCTTTCCACCCTAAATATACATAGGAGTCCATTAATATAGAAATACATACTTGTTTCCTCTCAAAGAAGGCCATCTCTTTTCCCTTATCTTGACCGATGCATATACTTGTCTTTTCAGTGAGAGCTCTGCAGGATAAAGGAAGGACAGCACTTCCTGCCTTTGTCTCATTCTATTTTCTTTGAAGAAAACAAATGGCCTTTCTTGTTTTCTTACTTGAAGAACTTGCCTTCTCCCTTTTGTCAGGACTTCGCTTTTCCTTTTGCTTTACCCCCTGTTAGCACCATCTCCTTTTGCAATCCACTTTGGTATGTTTTCTCATACTTTTCCTCTTGTTTCCTTGTTATCACTTAGTCCTTGTTGAGCAAAGTGTGTGTGTTGCCCGCACTCCTATCGGAAGCCCTGGAGTAGGTTAGTTGCTGTGATGTGACCCTCTGTCTTTCTGCAGCTGCTAGCCACTGCTTCCTGTACATGTACTACTGATCCAGAGCCAAAATGAAGTGTGCTGAGCTAATCTATTTTTGTTTTAATTTTCCTTTTTGCTTGAGCAATTATGTAAGGGGGAAAATTAGTGATGGAATGCTATCAAAACCATCCCAGGTTTATTAAAGAGATAACATTGCTAATTAGTGGTTCCCAGAGCTGCCAACCATGCTGACCTTTGTGAGGCCCTATTTAGAAAGATCCTGAGCTCTAAATTCACTGTGTGTATGGGCATGAAGGAGAGAATTTCTAAGTAAATGTACAAACCTGTCCATCATATTTAGGATCAAAACTCAAATGCAATTCTCCTTCTTCCTCTCCCCAATTTTTTTAAACAATAAAGATAAAGGGAGAAAAAAGCAAACAGTGTTGTTATGTAAGTTAGAAAATACCATTGCTTGAGAAGTGTATGGGTTTTTTTAAGTGTGCCATACTTTTTTTTTTTAACCATTTCCGTGTCTATATCTTTCCCACCTAGCGTTATGTTTTCTGCTTTGCTGCCAGATTATGCTGGAAATCACAGCAATCCCTGGTGGGTAAAAGAGGCTGTAGAGATTTCTATCTGCCAAGCTTGCTTTCTATTCAATTCTAGACCCTACAGCAAGGATTAGCTATATTTCACAAGTTACTTCTGACTGGCAAGATTGAGACCCAAAAGGTAGCCACATTTATCCTGCTGGTTTGGCCTTCACTTAAATTGCTTTCTCTATGAGAGTGATGCACAGATGGCCCTCAGAGCAACAGTGATGGCATGTGAATTCTAATATAGTACTATAGTCCTTGTAAACCCGTTGATTTACCATATAACATATTTTAGTAACTGAAATTTATATTGGATGCTTTTAAGGAACATGTCCTTCTAATTTAGAAGCCTTTCAGTAATATCTACTTGGTAGCTTGCTATAGAAATATGGCTTACAATACTGCTTGGCTACCAGATGTTCAGATTAATGCGATGTTTGATGGAAGTCATGTGGCATCTGAAAATAGTCTCAGCAGAGATTTAAAAGGAATCAAAACTACTTGATGTGCCTTTTTTGTTGTTTTTAATTTTAAGATTGAATAAGAGTAATCCTCTGCCACCAACAATACATTTTTGGTGGCAGAGGATTAGAAGAGAAGAAAGAATTAGAGGATTAGAAGAGGAGGAGAAGAAACCACAAACAAACAAAATAACTTAGAATGTTTGTTTGTAGGAGGAAAGTAGATGGTTAATCCAATATTTGCTAAGGATGATTTTAGCTACCGGTTGAAACCCTGTGTACTGCATGTAGAATATGACCCAAAAGTTTGTTGTGGTGGTGGTTTTAACAATAGGGTAAATGCTGCTACAGCAAACCTGTTCCTCATTTGAGCAGTGCTCTGAATATATGAGTTCACTTCAGGTTGTTGGTAATCTCAAAAGATCTGAATGGTTTGGCAACTTTGCTGTTGAAAGGTCCAATTCAAATACTCCGTGTCCTCATGGCAGACTCTGTCTTTCACAGTCTCCAAGGCATGGTGCAAAACACCTTTATTTTGTTTATCATTCCATTATTTAAATAAACATATTGGCTGCTTCAAGCACCTGTCCCAACAGAAATGAGTAAAATAACACAGGGTGACATTCTGGTACCTGCCCCCTAACAGTATGTTATAAGGTAAAGTAATAGGGAGGGTAAAACAAAGCCCCTTTTTATGAAGGCTTGCCCTCAGTAACATTTCAACTGTATTAGATTGCACAGGAGCACTATTTGAGGGTATTGCCATTCTGATCTTATGCTGATAATTTGCTATCAAATATAAAAATTAGATATTGAGAGCAGTAAACCTTTATCCTGAGTGTCTCTTGCTGCTGGTGTAGGTGAGGGGATGTTGTAAAAAGAAGATATTATTGGATTGCAGAGGATTGGGATTTAGTTATACTAACCCTGTCAAAGTTAACATCTGAGAGCTGTATGACTACATTGTTCATACATTATAAACATTAAATAAAACCTAAAGCACGCTCTTTGAGTTATTGTCATTACTCAAAAAGAGAATAAGGGGCTCTTATGAGATTTTCTTATTGAAGCAGATGAGCAAAGTGGAATTTGGACCAACCACAGACTGTCCAGTTAGCCAAAAGGCACTAGGAATTCCTGCTGCTTGTTAACCATGTAATAGCTGAGTAAGGAGGTGGTTACAAACTCAGGATGAGCTTGAATTGCTTAATTATCCCCGACTACAGACTAGCCTGTGACTAGTGCATACTATAGGTGCATTTTGTATTTAAGTTATGCAGTATTGTGTACGTTTTCTAAAGTGTTTAAAGATTAGAGAAAAAATGACTCACTGATCAGGGTTGGATTATCCAGCTATTACAAAATAAATAAAACATACATCAAACTGAGGCTACTGTTCCATCCTATTCTGAAAATATACACAGAGTTTTGATCATGTATTTATCTGTCTCTCTCTCTTCTCTCATTTTCCCCATGAAAAAATGTGTGATCTTAAGGTGGCATTCTCTTTTTTTAAATGATTTAAAGATCATTTTTCTTTTTCTCCAAGTTGGTAAAATACAAAGCCACTTAAATTAGAATCAGCTAAAACTTAACCCTTCTTTGGCATGGCACTGTTCATTCTCTGGGCAGTGGCTTTTAAAAACGTTCTTATTATTTTTAATGAGTGTTCAAGCTACAGGATGTGTATGCACAGAGGCAGAGAAGTGCCCTTCCACCAAACTTGTCACAAATAATAAAGCATTGAAAAGGTTAATATGTATTTTTATGTATTTTAAGCCTTGGCATGCACATTACTGTAAGCTTTGTATCTCTATTGTTTTAAAGATGGTTTTAAATAATCAAGTCTAGTTGTGATCATTATTTGTCTTGTTACCGCACACATTTTTCCCCCGAGGGAGGAAGTAAACAAAGCAAAACAACAAACAAACAAAAAACCCTCACACTGGTGTTTTTATAACAAATGCTATAGGAGAAGAACCTGTATAATGTAACTGTTGATCTTTAAATCTAGAATTCTCTCTTTTTACATATTTATTACACAGTATGGAAGGAAGCACGGTTAGTGGCAAGTTCAGTTATGCTTTTTCTTCCACTCACTCAGTTGTGATTAACTTTTACGTTTTAGCTTTTTTCTAATTAATTCTTTGCACTACCTGGAATTCTTCACCTAAAGGAAGATTTCTTGCTTGTCTGAAATGTTGTCCTTTTTATTTTAAGTATTCAAAGCTTGATTTCTTTATTGTTTCTTACCTGTTAATCTGCAGGAAAGACTGCACCAAATTTCAGTGCAGCCTTAACCATTATTGTACCTCCTATTGTTTGTACTCCCAATTTCAATAACTTTTATGTTTAAAATCCCTGATTTGGAACTCCTCTCATATACAAGTATCCTAAATTATGGTTCAAATAAATTCAGTCACCTCAGCAATTAACTGTTCTCTCTCAAAAATGAAGTCTAGTTTTTGAAAATCTGGCCCATGATACACATCACATGTTAATGCTTTTAAAGACTATATAATACAATTTCTATATGAATATTTTTGTACCTTATATAGATACAGGGGAGAAAATCTTAAATGTATATAGAACCTTTCATTCCAAGGTATATACATATCAAAATCACATCTCCCTCAAGAATTTCTTGTGCAGAGAGTCGGGGTTGTGGGCACCACTAATCTGGAACAATCTAAAAAGTATTGACAGAGGGGACCATGCACATGCATCTTTGTACATCAGAACATTTTGCACAAGGGTATAGTAGTCAGCCTTTAAACTCTGCAGTTTACATGAACTAAATGTATACAGTAACCTCAGTATTTGCAGGATTAGCTATACTTACTGTAGATAACATCTAGAGTACTAGAAATATTGTACTGAGGTAGTGTTATTTAGTTATCTTGTTCATTATCTAAAATAACTATCACGTTTTTTATGCAGGGGATCATAGCATGAAGTATGGCGAGCTGGTCTTGATATCATCTACCTGTTTATTTCTGCTGCTTAGAATAATTTGTTTGAGTTTAGCTTTTTGTTAAGATTTTTTTTTATTGAGTAGGTGTTATTTTTGCACCATTTTGGCAGTGCTGTTGTGCATCAGTCTAGCTCCCATTAAAACAAAGAATTTTAGTTGGTTCCCAACCTTTCTCAAGGAGGGTCAGCAATATCTGTGTTGAGAGCTGCAGGGGAGCTGACTTCATTTGGAACTGGCGTTGCTTTGGACCCAAATCCTTTGAAGGTGTTTAAGGGTGGCTGTCTTGGATTTTGAATCAGGATTGTCTGTTTCCAAAGACTTATGAAAAACGCCTTGAAGATCTGCAGATAAGATCAGTGTATTTGGCATCATATACACCAGAGAGCTCAGAAGTCTTAGTTGGCATCACACTTGAATCCATGAAATTAGAAACCAGAAAGACTTATGAATAGGAGTGGAGACACTATAACATATGGCTCTCAACAGAAACTTAGGCTTTGTATGCCTCAACTCCCAGCTATCTGGGCTACAATATTTATTTGCTGTAAAATCAAGATTTGCTTTGGCCATTACTTAAATCCACTTGGCAGCTAGAGTGGGTTACCATCTGAAAGCATCATCAGATCTGATTTATCTACCCATCAGCAATGATGATCATGGTCCCTTCTGGCCCCAAGATCTATGAATGTATCTATGAAAAAGTTCTTCCAGGACAGTGGTTTTCAAACTTTTTTTCTGGTGACCCAGTTGATGAAAATTGTTGATGCCTGCAACCCAACGGAGCTGGGGATGAGAGGTTTGGGGTGTGGGAGTGGCTGAGGGCTGGGGCAGAAGGTTGGGGTGCAGGGGTGAGGGCTGTGGGGTGGTGCCGAGAATGAGGGGTTCAGTGTATGGGAGGTGCCTCCGGTTTGGGGTGTGGGAGGGGGTCAGGGCTCTGAGCTGGGGGTGAAGGCTCAGGGGTGGGGCATGGGATGAGGGGCTTGGGGTGCAGGGCGGGGCTCTGGGTTTGGGGGGGGGCTCAGGGCTGGGGCATGGGGTTGGGGCGTGAGCTTACCTCGGGCGGCTCCCGGTCAGCGGCGCAGCAGGGCTGCTAAGGCAGGCTTCCTGCCTGTCCTGGCACCGCGGACTGCGCTGCGCCATGGAAGCAGCCAGCAGCAGGTCAGCAGGTCCGGCTCTTAGGCGGAAGTGCACAAGTGGCTCTGCGTGGCTCTTGCCCGCAGGCCCCCCGCCCCAGCTCCCATTGGTCGGTTCTGGTCAATGGAGTGCAGAGCCGAGTTTGGGGTGGGGGCAGCACGCGGAGCCCCGTGGCCCCTCTGCCTAGGAGCTGGACCTGCTGCTGGCTGCTTCCGGGGTGCAACGCGGTGTCAGAACAGGTAGGGACTAGCCTGCCTTAGCCAGGCAGCACCGACGATGGGACTTTTAACGGCGCAGTCGTTGGTGCTGACCAGAGCCGCTGTGACTTAGTGCCTAGACCTAGTCCTGGGTCGCAACCTGCAGTTTGAAAACCACTGTTCTAGGATATGACTTCTTATTGTGAACCTCTCTGGGATTTGAAGTGGGTAGACAAAACTATCCAAAGGGTGTTCTCTTTACCATCCCTACTTTAAAACTGTAGCTATTAAGTCAGTTAGAAAAATTAATAAGATTTGTATGTGGCTGACCATCTACTAACAGTATTCCATAGAGCCTGGGTAATATCTCAGTGCTGTGCTAAACTCTTCTTTAAGGTAGTGTGCAAATTTAGGTCCTGATTCAGCAAGGTCTTCAACCATATGCCTGCCTTCAAGTATGTTAGATGTTAGTGGGATTACTTGCATGATTAAATGTCTGGCTGAAATGTGTCTTTGGTCTTAACTAGTTAATGTGCCTCCCGGTCTACTTCCCAGAGTCTCATAACTTACAAAAGGAAGCGAGGCTGGATAGTTAGGTGTTAAGAGTGCAGTAAGGCACTGAGCTATTACTTATGATAAAACCCTTTCACAAAGGGAGACCATTTTCTCTCATAAAAATCACCATGAGATTTTGAATAATTATACAAAGGAAGTTGGAGGATCTTGTTTTTGAAGTCTCTGACGGAGTCTCACATGGTAAAATGTGAAATGCAATTTATCATCCTTGGAGGATTGAAGTGCTGAATCTGATTCTGTCAGTATTCAAAGCTGTGGTTCCAAGGCGTCTAGGTATTTCAAACTAAAGCCTTTCTATCCAATGTGACATGAACTTGCAGTGCACTTCATTAATGTGCAAAATACCCAAGCACAATAGAACATTCACCTCTGTCCTTTTAACAGGAGTTACCATTAGTGACTATTTTTATCACAATATAGTAGATAGATTAATGCAGATAAAAAGCTTCTGTAAAAGTGTGGTAAGGGATATATGCAACAGTGACGTCAGTTATTTACCTCATTGTGACATTACATCAGACCATTACCTTGGAGCATTGTTTTCAGAAGCGTCACAGTATATCTACCACAACATATAATATGGTAACTCACTAAATAATTGGCCACCAAAGTGTGTGTATGTGTTTTTAAACTGTGTCTACGTTCTTATTGGAAAGAAGGTAACGAACGGTGTAAACAATTCGGCATGTTTTTTCAGACCTTTCTGTCAAATCATAGTCAATGTTCAGAGACTGCTCTTTAACCTGTAGGGTTTCTTGCAGAAAATAGTAGTGAAAGCATGTAAATGTCTTATTTCCTTCATAAGCCTTTGAAAATAATCCTCCTGGGTACATTGCCTCTCACTCTGAGCTCTAAATGGCACTCAAGGGAGTTGGCATCTCTTATCAGAACTGAGCAGCTAGGCAAGGGGCAGCCAGCACATTGAGAGGCCATGATAGTGTGCTGGTCAAGGGCATCAGTCAGGTAGTGAAAGGCCTCTTGTTGTGTTAAACAAATGCTATTTCCTTCCTGGCTTCAGTGAGAACTGTTTTTTGTAAGCTTCTCTTTTGGCAAAAGAACAATGGGGATAAATAAGGCAGCCCTTCCAGTCAGGGAGATGTGCATTAGATTATCATAAATCCACAGATAAAAAGTGCAGTGGTCAATGAGAACAGGCGTTCTGAGATTAAATAAGAGGTTTAATTGAAAGTGGTGTCTCAGGAGATGGAGGATTGAGCATAATATTTAGTAGATACCATGGACCGTATTGAGAAGAAATAACACAATGAAAAGTGCTTATTTTTAAAACCTTCCAGTTCTGTTTCTGTTGTAGGTAGAAGACAGTTTCTACTGTAGACAGTGGGGAAGATTGAAGATGCATTTTGACTGTGCCCTGTAGGTGTGGAAAGATATTAGGAGTATATAAGTAGATATTACACTGTTTGAAGCATTACATATAGTTTTTTAATTAACAAGTCAGAGATCTGTAACACAGATGTACTTGTTAAAGCTAAGTAAAAACCAGTGGTGACACTTACTTGCGTACACTGCTAGCTAACGAAGTCTCCTGAAACTCTCAATTCAAGATTTTCTATCTATTGCATTGACCATTGGTTTGCTATAGTTGTAAGTTTTTCTGCTAATATGTCTAACAGGTTTACACAGTCCTCTCACCTTTTTTTGAAGTGTAGTCCTTTATGAACTTTGTTGGCCATTTTCTGACTAATTTGACTAATGAGTAAGAGTTTGTAGGAGAGAGGGCTTTGGGGTGTTTTTGTTTTGTTATGTTATCAAACTCCAGTCATCAATCCCAGGTTTGGGAGCAAAACTTCTCAAACAAGAGCCTTGGTTTTACTGATATAACAGTGAAGTCATTTGCATTTTGAGACAATTGATTCTATTGTTCAGTCATATCAAACAAATTATGAAATTGCTGCAGATTGCCTATATCCAATATACATTGAATTTTCAGAGGTCTGCCATAAGATTTAAGAGAGATTTGATTACAGCAAGTGTTTAATTTTTGGAAAATTACTGTTTTCACTTATTTCAAATCTTGTAGTTGCCAAGTAATACCAGCTGTCATAATAATCTATGTATGAATATCAGTGCATGCCTACCCCCACTGGAAAACTTTTCAGAAGGATGCTGCAGTTAGAGCTTACTGGAGATCCCAGAGACACTTTCCAGTTCTTTGCCTACACAACCTAAAAATTAAAAATTGATGAATTTATAGATGGAGCGACAGTGATACATGCATTAAGGATGTCTGTCATTTTCCATAATACACCCCTAGTTGCTTATGTCTCAATACCCACAATTTTGGAACTGTCTTTTTTCTTATTGGGGAGTCTATAACCAGATGAGCTCAGACCAGTGAGACCTGGAAATAGTGGACAAAGGTTGTTTATCCAATTCCAACCCCTCCCTACTCTTTTCCTTTCCTCTTCTGGGACTGTTTCACAAGATATTGCTCAGAAACAAAGTGGACTCCCTTCCGCAACTCAGAGACATGGAAGAAATGTCCATGAAAGTCGAGGGCAGGGGAGTTATTCTCATTATTTCCTAGCCCTAAATAAGAAAAAAGGTTGAAATCACATTTTGGATCTCTGACAACTCAACAGATTCATCCATTGTTTCAAATTCATGGATGATAAATTCAGATTCCTACCTGAGATCCTGAAGACAGTTCACAGCTCCTGACTTGCAAGATGCCTAGTTCCATATCGTAATTCATATCACTCACAGGAAATACTTCTAGTTTCTTGTGGGAAAGTCTCATTACTGATTCACAATGGTTCCCTTTGGCATCTCCACAGCCCTAAGAGGCCTCACCAAGTGCTAGCAGTCATGGCTGCACATCCAAGAAGGCAATGGAGTCAAGTACCATAGTTGATGACTGGCTCACAGAGGATCAATCATCACATGAGAAGCTCAGCCAGACAGTCCTGGATCTTTTTGCTGCTCTCGGCCTCAAAGACAAGATAGCAGAGTCCACTCTCACTGCTGTTCAGTTCATCGACCTACCATTCCCCCCCTGTGTCCCCCCCCAAATCTCACCACTCGGCAGCAGGGAGGCCAAACTTCACACCTTAGATGTTATCAGATCTGTCAGTTGCTATCTGGACTGAGTGAAACTATTCAGGAATTCTGCCAGACTGTTTCTAGTGTTCACCAACAGAATGAAGGGTCAACTAGTCTTCACCCAAAGACTGTTGAAATGGACTGTATCAGAACATGTTATACAGTAGCGTGCTTTATACAGCATCCACCTGGAGTTCAACTCACTCCTTTACTCAGCATTACTCCTTAGTAAAGGGCTCCATATCCAGTGTCTGCTTTGGCAAAGCTGCCCTACAGTCATTGTTTCAGTAGGTTCTAAGTACCCACCTCCAGGACATGAGTTACTGCTTCAGTCACCAGAAGTGGAATACATGGGGACAATCACTCAAAGAAAGGATGGTTAATTTACCCTACGGTAACTTTGGTCTTCAAGATGTTCATGTGTATTCCATAATCTCCATTCCTTTTCTGTTACTATGGAGTCGTTGGCAATCTGGATTCTGTTTTAGTTAAGGAACTGGAGAGTGATTGTGGTTGCACTGTCCTTTATACCCTCAGCTACAGGGTGCTGGAGGGCCTGCAAGGTGCAGGTGTAGCCCCACAGATTCTACTATTCAAAAGATTCCAGTTTCATAATCATGGAGCACATGTGCACCAGAAGAGGAATATCTATGGACAATAGATCTCGAAGAACCACAATTACTGTAGGCTAAGTAACTATTCTTTACTCAAGCATAACCCTGAAGTTTATTTATTTCCTTTAGGTTCATGAATATATCTAGGCAGAATTAAAATTCAGCGCCTTTTGATTTCCAATACTTGTAATTTAATATATATAAAGGGTTTCTAGGGATCATCTTGTGATGGATGCATGATCTCGGGAGCATGAAAACTTCAAAAGACTATTATATTGAGATGTGCCAAATGCCATAGGCCTTGGGAGTAGTAATACATTTTTTGAATCTATAAATGTTATATATCCTTGTGAACTAAGGATCGTATGACTAACTCTATGGGGGAGGGTTACTGAGTTTCTCCCGAGAAGTAAAATCAGTGGGGGATAATTACTGCAGACCCTAGGACTGCTAAACAACTCCAGAAAAGTACCACCTCTTGAGGTGACTTACATTAACTGGTTCATACTGTGTTCAAGAGGCCCACAGACAATGAGCTTGTGGTATAAAGGGCCAGACTGAACTGGCTGAGAAGGGCTCTCATTTTGATCCAAAAACAACATAAGATTTTATCGAAGAAGGAAAAACCCTGCTGGAAGGGTTTCAGGGACTGGAAACCTAGTAGTGTCTCCATGTGGAAGACGAGTGACGCTGCTAAGCTTAGCATGCATATAGACTGTTTTTTCTTCGTAATACTTTTGTCCTAAAATAAATAGACTCTACTTTGTGAAAGCTGGCTGGCCACTGGTAACCCTGGCATTGTTCCCAAGAGAGCAATCTGCAGATGCTGGACTGACGTCAAACCTGCTGGGATAGTCACAGTGAATTGCAGGGGACTGCACCTAAATCCCCGGTCTGAAGGGAGAGACGCAGGTCCTTTCCCATAGAGAGGTGAGGCCTAATACCTAAAGGGCACCCTTGAGGATACTGTGGAGGGAGCAGAGGTGCTGTTAAACACAGAACTGTGACCCACCGTACCCCTGAATTGCTTACCTGACTCTGTAGTGGAATGCAACTTCAACAGTACACTACACTTTAAGAGATGTGGGTGTATAGTCTATATACTGTGGAGAAAAATTCATCTTAATTACTGCCTGGAGTAATTCTAAAATATTGGTTGTGTTGAAAGAGAAACCCTGAGGTGATCCAGCAGAAACCCAAGTTTGTGTCACTTTGGACAGTCACTGTGTTCTTTCTGGAACAGAAACTAATTAGTGTTGCAGCTCATTGCATTCACACCATCCTCAAGTGAACTAGGATTATAGGATGATATCAGTTTTGAAGTAAAGAACTGAGAGCAAAGGTATTTCTAATAGAATTGAAGACTTAGTGCATCAGAGTAGAGGTTGCTTTACCAGACCATAAGTCTTTCAGTCAAAGATTGCTGCTCTGCTGTAAAATATTGATGTATTGGGATAGTGTTCTGGCAATATAAGGGAAATTTAGGATTGGGGAAAGTTGCTACTAACAAATGAATATTCATGAGACTGGTTGCTCAAAAAAGGCAGTTAACTGGACAGATTCCCTTACTTTTAGGAAGTTGCAGCTGTTTACGGTCACCGGTGAAGGGACATCTATTATAAAGAACAGAAGGAGTTATGAGGATGAGAATTTAAAGTTACTGGTGTACTGAAGGAAACCAAACTTTTAGGAACTATATTTGTATTTCTTCCTCTGCCAACAGAAATTTTCAGTAGGTTTTTCATTGCTGTAGTTGTCTGTGATGAAGTAATTGCTACTTGCTATGCTGAGCATCCAAGCATTTGCGGTTAGATTCCACAGAATAGGTAAGGAATGGTATGTCTTAAGTGAAGAGATAAGGACAGGGCTACTGTAGTTTCACACTGAGCTGTGGAATTGGCTTTTACGTATGATGCAGCTTTCCTCTCACCTATCCTCTAAAGAGTTGTAGTCAGTGGGATTTCATCCAGTTTCATTTCATGGCTAGCTAGTGTGTGACATTACAGTTAAAACAAACCAGGCTTAGTTTGATTTTAAGTCACAGTTATCTGGATCTTAGGATAAACTTCACTTCATTTTTTGACTCCTTTTCCCATTTACACTGGATCAGAGGTGCCCACAATTCTTCGCCATCCTTCCAGTCCATAGCATGGGTTCATATGTCTTGGAGTTCCGTTCCTTTTCTCTTCAAACTTCTCTTAACACAGTCTTTCCACTGTATCCTTGGTCTTCCTTATCCTTTTTTGCTGTCCTCTTCCGCCCACACTTTCTTTGCTGATCATTATCACATGTGCCGCCTACCTCAAACATGTGCTTCCCAGGCTTTCTATAACTAAGGGTATGTCTACACTGCAGTTAGACCCCTCTGGCTGGCCTGTGTCAGCTGACTCAGACTCGTGGGGCTCGGGCTAAGGAACTGTTTGATTGTGGTGTAAACATTTGGACTTGGGCTCCGGTCCCTCTCTTCTCGTGAGGTCCCAGAGCTCACTCTCCAGCCCAAGCCCAAACATCTACACCGCAGTTAAACAGCCCCATTGCCCAAGTCAGCTGACATGGGCCAGCTGTGGGTTTTTAATTGCAGTGTAGACATACCCAAAGAGTTCCAAGTTCATCTTTCCCCTGATTTCTTCCATGTGCCCTCTAAGCTCTGCTTGTTTTCCTTTCTCCTCAGTATATTGTTGTTTACTACCTATATAGTTTTTTCTTCCCTTTCCATCAGATCCTCCCTTTCCAAACTGTAGGCAGGCAGGGACAAACACATGCCTTGTACACTTTTCCTTTCAGTTTGTTCCTTGATTGCTGGTCCCACAGTGCTCCTGCCACCTTTTTCACAGCTGCCCATGCATACTGGGTGGTTCTTTTCAATTCTCCAGAATTCTCTCCATTGGCAGTAAGTGTATTTTCCAATACAAAATTCTTTCTTCTGATTCAGCTTCTCTCCTGAAACTCCTATCAACAGTTCTTTCTCCACCTTCGTTGCTTGCATAACTTCAGTTTGCTTTGCATTTACTTTCAAACACAGATGTCCACTCTGATACCATGTTTACCACTTCCTTTTTGCTATCAGCCAAAAGGGCCAGATTGTCAGCATTCATTAGCTGGATCTTAGGGTAAAGCTGAATGTAAATATGCACCCAAGAAGGGGCAGTTTTTAAACCAATTTAGCTCTACTGCATAAGGAGCAGTTGTGAAAGGTATTAGGGGGATTGTCTGGAGAGTTCTTTGAGTAATAGGTACAAGCAGCTGTTGTTTTAAATTGAACTTTAATTTACTGAGGTTTTCTTATAATAAAATTACACAATACTTAGAGCGCTGCAGTGAAAGGGTTGTGAAACTATAAGGATTCCAAACTGGGTATTGAAGGAGAGCTGAAAGAAACCTAATACTGAAAAAAAAAAAAATAGTATTTGTCTCACTGAACACATTTTAAAATCTCATTTGATACAAATAGCATGTCTAGGCACTCAGATGATAACCCAATGGATTAGTGAAAAGCACTAATTCACAGAATACCTTTATTAAATAAATGTAAAAATGTTGTCCAAAACTTGAAGAGTTTGGTTAGCTTTTCACATGTTTTAGCAGTCTACTTATATAGGAATCTAGTTTAAAACTGAACTCACTTATATTTAGAAACAATGTTATAAAGCACATGTTTGTAGTTATTATTTATAGCATACAAATATAAAGTAATTGCCTAGTTATTGTAATGTTGTCCACTAGAATTAACAGCATTTTGCAGCTTCTGTTATAAAATATTCTGTCCTTTGTAGGGACATGGCAAAAAAGAAGAAAAGACACAGACACACACACACACACAGACACACACACACACACACACACAGACACACACACACACACACACACACAGACACACACACACACCCCTTGACAGAGCTGTTCACGAGTGAACAGTCTGTTTTATCTATGCTGTCTCTCCTGTCATCATTTAAGGACATGAGCAATTTTCCAACTTCTTCACTATAAAGATCTGTCTTACAGCCAGACTTCCTTGCACTGTGCTGAGGGGGCACAAAGGTTTCAGTTGTACTGGCCTGGTATGATGATAGGGAGTTGTTTTATGTTTTGTGTTGTTTCAGCAGCCGTTTATTTTGTGATCCAAAAGGATACTGACAGAAAATCCCAGAGACTATATAAGTGAATGATGTCAGCAAGTGCACCCAATATTCATGATGTGAAATGATATGATTATATGAGGTATCATGGATGTTACCTGTCCATTTCCTATGCTGTTAGTTGAAAATAAAGCTCATATTTGGTGCAGCAAGCAAGTAGCAGGCAGAAATGTAGGTGATCCAGTTTATATAAGGCATTTGGGGTGCTATCATTGCATTAGGAGATACTTGAGATGTTTGGTGTGGTTGTGGTATATATTTCAGTGAGAAGCCAGAATTTTTTTGTTGTTGGTATTTTACTTTGGGTCCAAAATTTAGTGCCACGCCTCCCTCCCTCCCCACCCTCCTCCCGCATTTCAAATGTGCGCTCGCGCTCTCTCTCTCTCTCTCAGTATTTATTTAGAGCCTCATCTCCATAATATCTGAGTGTTGATGCTAAAACTCATCTTCCCTCACACTGATCCTGGGATTGTCAGATTTGGGCTTCAGTTCGCTCCACATCTAAGATTTCTTGTGGCTGGACAAAATACATCTTAGATCAAGGATTCCCTCTTTTGAGCCACGTTGTGGGATACGTATCTTAGCATTAGATTCCTAGCAGCCCTATTGTGGTAATATATTTCATAACTACAAATCATTAATCAGTAAGATCCAGTCTAATTAACTTCAGCTAGAGGTGAGGCTGAGGCGCTGCTCATGGGCCATGTGATTAAGTGACTTGACAGAACTCATATGATGAGTCATTGTCACAGGCGACAATACAAATCCACAAAAAGAACAGGAGTACTTGTGGCACCTTAGAGACTAACAAATTTATTAGAGCATAAGCTTTCGTGGACTACCCGAAGAAGTGGGCTGTAGTCCACGAAAGCTTATGCTCTAATAAATGTGTTAGTCTCTAAGGTGCCACAAGTACTCCTGTTCTTTTTGCGGATACAGACTAACACGGCTGCTACTCTGAAAGCAATACAAATCCAGACATCCAACCATATTCTCTAATCACTCTAGCCCAGTTTCCCTTATTTATTTTTATTCATTGGCTTTGGGAACTTTTACAGGACTGTTGCCTCCATATGTTATAATTTTGTTAATTACTTATGTAAGAAAAAATGCCACAGAAAGTTGTGTACTTCAGGTGAACAAAGGCAAGAGCACAGAAGTGGAGCAAGAGTACTGGAGATAAGCTAAAGTCATCAAGACAGTAATTATCAGTGTCAACACCGTGCCATTTTTGTATTTTCCAATTAAATTAAATGAACTGACTTTCATGCAATTAATTTTTAATAAATATTTGTATATGGTACATATTAGAATCAAGGTTTATAGTTCTAGCTCACTGAATAGTATGACCCCTCCCTCAGACAGTAGTTACTCTCCATCAGCAATAGTGGTACCTTAGATACATGTAAGTGAGTCATGTATTCAATTGATACTATTTCAATGGTTGACATTCACTTACATTTAGTTTTTACCCTTATCTTTTTTTATCACACCTCTTGCTGCCCATGTAGGGTGTTAAATGTATTGTCTAGTGGCCTCAGTCCACTGCCAGTTGGACCAAATAATAAACTTTAAGGTCATAAAGGAATCATTATGATTATCCAGAAACCAGCCCCACGACTGCCACACATTGATACTGTGTGGACAATCTCAGCAGAGATGGCAAGGGGGTGGGGCGTGAACTTCCTTGTACCCATTGAGGTGGTACAGTAGAACCTCTGAGTTACAAACACGTCGGGAATGGTTCGTAACTCTGAACAAAACGTTATGGTTGTTCATTCAAAAGTTTACAATTGAACATTGACTTAATACAACTTTGAAACTTTACTGTGCAGAAGAAAAATGCAGCTTGTAGGCTATCTTAATTTAAATTAAACAAGCATAGAAACATTTTCCTTATCTTGCCAAATATTTTTTTTAAACTTTCCCTTTATTTTTTTTTACTAGTGTGTGTTTAACACAGTACTGTGCTGTATTTGCTTTTTTTGGTCTCTGCTGCTGCCCGATTGTGTACTTCCGGTTCCAAATGGCTGATTGGTCAGTTCCTAATTCTGGTGTTTGTAACTCTGAGGTTCTACTATACCTCCAAGTTAGGTTTGAGGAACATTGGCAAGACAGTGTTGAGAAGTTTCCACTCCCACTTCCAGTATGGTGCCCACTTCCTGCGTGGATTAACAGAGGACTTCAGTCCAGCACCTTTGAGAAATGCTAACTTCATGTTCTGCTTTTTAAAATGGTATTTTTCTCCATATACCATTTTTCTATTAATTTTGTTTCTTACCCTGCTGCTCCAAACTTTAAAAGATATCCAAAGCATGCACCAATTCATCCACTAAGGGTGCAATAATTTTTTAAGGATTTTACTTAGAGCGGTATGAAATCTAACCACACAACTCCTATTAAAATCAGTGAGCGCTACATGTAAGGGCAGTGGGAATTATATGAGTACATTTTTAATGTAGCTGTTTGTATATGTTTGAAATGCAGAGTCCTTCGCCTTAAATGTCTTGCAGCATCAAACTTGTAGTACCTTGAACTGAAGTGTTTCCATATTCTATGTAATCATATTTATAAATATTTTTAATCATATATATTAGGTCACAAAATCATGTGACCAAATCATAGGCAATAGCCCAAAAGCTATTGACTAGATAAAGGAACTATGGCGTAAAACTATTTTTAGTTACGTGAACCTGTCCAAAGGTTTAGATCTGGGAAACCTAGAATGCACTGTGTTAATATTCTCTTTTTTTTTTTTTTTCTTCCACTGGTTTCATCTTTCAATTTCTCCAACAGAAAGGAGAGCCCAACTGCAGTATTCTTTCACTGGAGACCACAGAACAGCTGACCTTTGAGATACCCCTGAATGATTCAGGTTCTGCTGGACTTGGTGTCAGCTTGAAAGGCAACAAATCTCGGGAGACTGGGGCTGACCTTGGGATTTTCATCAAATCCATTATCCATGGAGGTGCAGCTTTTAAGGTATGGAAGAATTCTATTAGCTCTTGTCTCTGGTAGCATTCAGATGTTCACATGCTCTTCTAGGAGTTTTTATTAAGAGAGTTCTTATCTTCTAACTTCCAGAAAATTACTGGAATGCTCTTCTAAATAGTGCTAATTCCAACACATCACATAATATCCCATGTACATTAACATATATAAATATATATATATTTAGCTCACACACCAATATTTACCTCATAGTTAAGATTGCTCAAGTGTTTCTTTACTCTATAAAAAGATCTTACAAAGATGCATACTTGTATTGAAAAAAAATGTATATTTTTCTACTTTTTTTTACAGTGATGTCAGAATTAAGGCTGTGCATTTGAGTGAACTTTTGCGGAATTGACTGTGAGCTTTGTGGTTAGTGTATTTTGGAGTGAAATGGGATTTGGGTAGAATTTCCAAAAGTGCCCTACGTGAAGAGGACTTAGGCCTCCTTCATCACATAGGCATTTTTGAAAAGTCCACTCTTTGTCTCAGGCTACGTCTACACTACGGGGGGGATCGATTTTAGATACGCAAATTCAGCTACAGGAATAGCGTAGCTGAATTCGACGTATCTGATCCGATTTACCCCGCTGTGAGGACGACGGCAAATCGACCGCTGCGGCTCCCCCGTCGACGGCGCTTACTCCTACCTGGGCTGGTTCGATTCGGGGATCGATTATCGCATCCCGACGAGACGCGATAAATCGATCCCCAAGAGATCGATTTCTATCCGCCGATCCGGGCGGGTGGTGAAGACAAGCCCTTAGAGTTGAGGAGTCTGTGATTGTATTTGGTGGGGGTAAAAGATGTGAATTGAGGTTTGTTTGGATGTTAATATTGCCTAAACTGGTGATTTCCTTGATTTTTAATTTGTGCTGATAGGAAATACACTCGAGCAACTTTAACTGTACGTTAATGGCATTTTTGGTGTGAGAATTTCCTTGGTGTGTGGTGGTTTTGTTTTAACAACAAAAGTTTTAAGTAGTCCTGGTGGGTAAGTACTGAAGGGGGAAAACTAAGCTCTGGTAGATGTCATGAGGCACACCATAGCAATGGTGGGTACTGCAGTGGCCTCTTCTGCTTGTAGATTTTTATATATGGGGTGTGTGTGTTGAGGGGGGATTTATAGCTTCATGGAATGTGAAGGAAGGAAGATAGTTCAGGCAAGCTCTTTTTCCAAGTTGAAAGTGCTAAACTTTGCATGCTTAAAATGTCTAACAGGGAGAAAGGTGTTTCTCTGTCCCTGTGCCCCCTATGCTGCCTTCTCATTCCACCTTTGTCCCCGACCTTTATAGGTGCCTTCTGTACCCTCTGAAGTTGCGGCTTCCTTGTTATCTGTCATCCTCTAAATCACCCATTCCCCTTAATTTTTTGTAGACTTGCTAGAGTTTGAGACCGAAAGCCCTGAATTCGCATACCTAGCAAGGTCTGTCAGAATGAATGCCGATCTGGTAAGGTGCTCTGGAAGGTGTTTAGACTCCACAGTGCAGTGCGGTGTAAGAACCTGGATAGGATTGTCAGATGGGGAGGTGGCCTTCCTCATGACCTGGGAAGCAACCGAAGCTGGCTGTGAACATTCAGTACTCTGCCAGCCTCCATGGCGCAAGAAAACAAACCAAAACAAAGTTATAACAGAAAAACCAAATCACATTTTATATTTTTATTTTTCCTCACAAATAACTCCAGGTTGGGCTTTAATGCAAGTTGAAACCCTTGTGAAATTGTACATTTGTGACTTGAGATTGTGATGTTATGTGACCTTGGGGGAAAAAAAATCGGTGGAAACCTGAAAAAAGCGATTTTAAACCTTTTTGAATTGTACCACAGTGGCACTTAAAAGTGTGAAGTGCCATAGAAGATTACAGTTCTTGCAAAAGCCCATTTTTGAGAGTGATTTCTGTGAATGTTCCTGTTTTAATTAAGGGATTCATACCTTGCTTTAAGTGAAGAACTCAAAACAGCCTTAACTACTGAGCCATTAGGGCAGTGATGTCCAAATTGTGGTGCATGCCCCGCTAGAGGGGTGCGTAGGAACTTTTTTTGGGGGGGTGGAGGAGTGGCGAGGCCTGGACGAGTGGCGAGGCCTGGGCAGCCCCTACGGGGGAGGGGGGGCAAGGGCTGCCACCCAGCCCCACTCTGCCCCCAGCCATAACTCCACTCTGCCCCCACTCCACTGCCAGGCCATCTCCGCCTCTAGCCCCAGCTCCTCCCCCATCCCGAGTTCAGCCCCCAGCTGCACCTTCAGCCCAAACTCCTCTGCTGAGCCAACTGTGCCGTAATGGAGGGGATTCCATTACTGGTAGGGGGGCGGGGAGGGCATGACAGGAAAAGTTTGGACACCGCTGCATTAGGGCATTTCTGTAATAGCGTATTGCATGTAGACTTGCTAGAGTTTGAGACCGAAAGCCCTGAATTCGCATACCTAGCAAGGTCTGTCAGAATGAATGCCGATCTGGTAAGGTGCTCTGGAAGGTGTTTAGACTCCACAGTGCAGTGCGGTGTAAGAACCTGGATAGTTCAGCCCCCAGCTGCACCTTCAGCCCAAACTCCTCTGTTGAGCCAACTGTGCCGTAATGGAGGGGATTCCATTACTGGTAGGGGGGCGGGGAGGGCATGACAGGAAAAGTTTGGACACCGCTGCATTAGGGCATTTCTGTAATAGCGTATTGCATGTAGCATTCTCTCTGGGCTGCTTTTAGTCTTTCCAGAGTTCCAAGGGTGACACCGCTGGACCCATAAAGCAGTGTAAAGACAATGAAATTACAAACTTATTTAGTGTTTACAAGAATAAAAATTCAGCAAGCCTGTGAGATAGAGAATAATGTATTCAATCTGAACTGTCAGTGGAAACCTAGTTTGTCATATTCTTATTCCTTGCCAATCAAAATATTGTTAGTATTATGGACAAAGCATGCCTTAGTTGAGGTTAACAACAGTTGCATAGAACTGATGTCTGAGCTGAACACAAACTGATAAATCACAACATTATGACTTGTTCATCTCTCTCATGGAAGTAAGGACTCTTGTTCACTTTTTTGATTAAAAAGCACTTGAATAACTTGCTAATGTTTAGGAAATTTATTGGCAGCAAATTCACCAAATAAAATTTGAATAGAGATAGCTTTAGTGAAATTAAAAACAAGAGTCTTAATCATCTTGTCATGTAATACGTTTAGCTCTTTTGGATCTATAATGTAATATTTTCTTTTGTGTTATCTCAGCAGATCCGAACAATTCTATTTTCTGTAGAAACACCTTTAATTCAGTTTGTGTAAATTCCTCTCCTGACACTAGCCTGCTGAGTAAGACAATTCACAACATTAAAAACTACACAACCACATATTTACAGCTGGTATTAAATGCCAGATGGCATCAATCAAGGCTTTAGCCTTTATATGATTGTTTAATACTTAGTTGCCTTTATTTACCTTTCCAAAAAGGAAGGGGGTTGTTTTTGTGACAGCAAGAAAATTGATTAACCAAGAAACAAAGTTTGTTTTTCTTTGCTGGGGTTTCAAGCATCAGAATTTTACCCACATGACCTACTCCCCTTTTACCAACAATGGGATGAGCATTTTTCCCTGTTCTCCAGTTCTAGAATTGAGAGAGGGTTTTAAACTTTGTTTATTGTAGTATTGTGAATCCATGTATAGTTAGAAACATATATAACAGATTTAAACTAAAATATTAACAATTAACACGTCTGCCAAATTCCTCCCATCATCTCCCCAACTCTTTCCGTTGCTGTTGTTTATAACAGTACATTTCCCTTTGTAGAGAGTGAAATTATAAAGAACATAAGGGAAAGAATACATATAATTTCTTTCATTCTAAGGTCACTGCTTGTTTCTTTTCCCACCTGTATAGTTGCTAGCGCAGTACTTTGGGATAGATAGCTGTATCAGAAATGGATCTATGGAGGTGGTACTAAATTGTATGTTAAAGATTTTAATAGATTTTAATCTATGATAATGCAGCCTGACCACAGTGCTATTATCCTCATTTTATAGATGGGTCACTGAGAGACACAGTAACTTGGCCAAAGTCACAAAGGGTAGGGAATTGAATCCTGGTCTCCCAAGTCCCAGGCTAATCACTGGACCATCCTTCCTCTCACTGTACTTATATATGAATGCACTATTAACTACTGGGCAAAATCTGCTTACAATGCTCTAGGCATGAACCACCCAAATGACCTGTTAACAAAAGTTCCATTTCACAAGTTGTTACATTAGGGCCAGTACAACCCTTAAAACCAGACTGGATACAAAACGTCCTTTCACAAGGAGGAATAACATGCAGCAATGGAAGGGGGCAATCCAAAAAGAGGTTGCTCATTGTCCACACCTGCTTGGAACAGAATGATAAATGAGTTAGACAAAGCAAACGTGGAAAGATAATGTAAAGAGTATCAGAACTCGTATAGCTGTTGATATAAGGAACATAACTTTTGGAGGAACAAAGAAGCCAGGTATTCCTATAAAGCCGAGGGACTTCCTCAGACAGACAGACACACTCATGCTGTTGCTGGACATACAACCCAAAGCTATTCTCTGACTACCAACTGGCTAGCTCCTCCCTCCTGTTTAGAGCAAAGGTAGTGGGAACTTTCTATGCACTATGAAAACAGCCTTCTACTGACACAGATAGCAAGTCCCACAGTCACTCCCAAGTCTGGATCTTCTTCAGAGTAGCCCAGTATGATACAGCCAAGTCACCACACCAACCTTAATTGTATTATGTAAATAAAGCTACTCTTTCTGAGTTTCCAATTCTCTATGTTCCTGTGGTTGGATATCTTGCACAGAACAGTCGACACCCAACTGTGAACAACTATAAATTTCCTTGCATCAATTTAAAAAGAGTGTGTGTGTGTGTGTGTGTGTGTGTGTGTGTGTGTGTGTGTGTGTGTAAATCAGGACTTCTAACATTTATGTTAAAAGCTTTATGTATTGGGAATTTTAAATTCAAATTTGCACTTATTCTGAGCATTTCCCCCTGCAGTTTATTGTACTAGATTCTAGAACCAAAAACACTTGGATTTAAGCACATGTATTGCTTTTCAGTAAACCAAGGTTCTTTTGTGAAATTGTGACTACTGCAAAATCAAGATGTTCATAACCCTTTAGGCATGAGGATGATCTCAGTATCTCACTTTTGTGGCTGGAATGTAAAAACGAATCTGGTCTTTGTTATATTGTTAGATGTTACAGTTTTGAAAAACAACCTCCTCCCACACAATCACAATTGGTCTTCAGAAGAGCATGGATTCAGGATTTGCAGATCAGCTTGAAGTCATCAGATTATTTCTTACCCTTTTATAGATCACACATACCAGCAAGAGACCAACAAATTTGTCTCAGCATTGCAATAGATGTAGTGCTACAAATTGGATATTTATTCATGGAAAGTGCCTTTTTATGCTGTCCAAATGTCTTTAAAGTGTCAGAGTTTGAGACTTCTTTCACTGATGTCTATTTTCCAGAATGAAAAGAATGTATTAGGTTATGTACAAAATGCAAACAATTTGGTTGGTTAGTATTATCTCTTATCAGTCTGGACAGAAGGTCTGAAGATGGGCCAACATTTTTCAATGACTTCTGAAATTTTAGCACAGTGATTTAACTCACTTGTTTGAGCAGGCAGTGAAGAAACCCAGTAAATAAATTGTGGAAAATGTAGGGGGAAATTGAAATCTTTAGGCTAATTTTTATATATCTTATAGATTTTTAGAGAATCCCAACTCATGCAGTTTACCCACAGAGACCACCAGAATACCTAGTGATCATTGGATAACTTAAGTCCTCCAGCCGTTAGTGTCTTAAAAAAAAATTAGTGACATGGAAAAACTTAATAATCCTAATAAGAATCCTGATGCATTTAAAGAACCGTACAAGATTAAACCACTGTTCTACTTGATGATTGCTCTTTAATGGCCCACATCAACATCCTTTTGTGATTTTTGCAAAGAATGTACTCTTTGGCTTCAATAGCTATAAGTGAGGTATTACCAATGTACATGACATTTGCAGTTATATAGGACAGGATGCTAAAGATGCTTTCATCTGAGGACAAGATGCTAAGATGCTATTGAGATGAATGTGCTTAGATGCATCCTATCCCTCTTTAATTGTATTGTTTTCAATTTCCTGTCTTGTACATATTGGCAGGGCACTTGGTATGGAATCCTGCTCCTCCTACACACATCCTCCTCTGTAGCGGAAATGCAGTAGAACTACTACTGTAAGCTTTTCAGGGCAGAGATTGTTTCTTCCTGTATGTTTGTACCACATCCAACACAATGGAGTCCAAGTCTCTTCAGAGGCTCTAGATGCAATAGTAATGTAAATATTAGTAGTTAATTGTATGGGGTGGGTCAGGGAACAGAATGGCTGCACTGAATGCCAGGAACAGTTCACTCAGAGGGAAGAAGGTCAAAGGTGGTCCCAGGGAGTGGCCAGAGTGTGATTTAAGGGGGCAAACTCCACATAGGAGAATACAGTGCCATGGCCACTATTTCAGTCAAAATGCTAAGTGTCCTGTGGCCTGCCTACAAATAGAGGTGGCCATAAATTTCCCTTTTGCTTTGATTACCCACATAAATCACATTTACTCAGACTATGCCAGGGGACATTAATTTCATTCTTAATGACTGTGGCCCACTTGCAGGTTCAAAGATAGAATGAAAAAATACCTGATTTGTTCAGACTCTAAAAGTTGTTTTCCTAATCAAAAGGCAGAAAGAAATCTTTTAGAGATAAAAGGAAAAGTACAAATACTGTACAGCAGCACAAACATGTAGCTTGTCTTGAGCCAAGTGGATTATCGTGCAGTACAGTGTACTAACACTAGACCATAACACCAGTAATGTGCAAATCTGAGTTTGAGGGTTGTTCAAACATTTTCCCCACTTCTCAAAATCACAGAAAGTCTCTGTGCTAAATAACTTTCTCCTGATCCCCTGCAAAAACAGTATTCAGCTGCCTTCCAACTGTTTATTATCTTTGGTGGAATGGTTTAGTAGTTCTAAATGCACTGCATTGTAAAACATGTAGGACTACTTTGCTTTTATTCAGTCCATCATGTCATGAGCTTTGCATTTAAGCCTACCACATTTAAAGAGGTCAAAAGAGCTTTTAAGAACTGACTTTATAAAAGACAGCCAACATTTGCAGAAATACTAAATCTCACATGAAAGAATTGCAAAGCAAAAACCTGACAGTACAGGAGTTTCTAAGACTGTACTGATTAATTAAAAATAATTTATTGGCATATTCCTGTATGTAGGCTAAAATTTGAAAATGTCGAGTGTGTACTTGTACATATTTGTGAAAGCAGCTTCAACAGATTTTTAAGCAAGAGGGCTTACTCACAGATATATGCACAGAACAGGAAAGAGAGTATGGGATTGTACGAGAAGTATATGAATCTGTTTAAAAAAAAAAAATCAAAATCTTTAGAGGCTTACAAAAAGGCGGCTTTTTTCCCCTCATGCTCCCCTTGAAATCAAGGGAATCATTATTTTCAGTGAATTTTATTAGGGTACAAAGGAATTATAACTGATGTGCAAGTAATCAAGGGCCCTGTCCCAAAGTGTTAATTCTTTTCACCTTCACATATCCTAAGGCACCATTTTTTGTATGGGGTGGAAGGGTGGAGCTAGCATATTCCTTTGGCTATATGTAAATTTATGTTGGCATCAAACACAAACAATGGAGTGTTTTCCATTATATTCCTCCCAAATGGTACTACTGCTTCCTGTGCTCTTTTCCTGGTCCCTCTCTACAAAGGTCAAAATCATCCTTATTTTCTTCTGTCCTTTCACCCTCCCTCATTGTTTCACTCATCTTTCAGTCCTCTCCTTCCTCCTAGTCCCTTCCTGTTTATTTTCCTTTTCTGGCCTCTATTGTTCCGTTTAGTACTATGACAGTGCTTTCTCATCGTACCCT
The DNA here is from genome assembly GCF_027887155.1 of Malaclemys terrapin pileata. Taxonomy (NCBI): domain Eukaryota; kingdom Metazoa; phylum Chordata; order Testudines; family Emydidae; genus Malaclemys; species Malaclemys terrapin. Next base: position 19,456,054 of record NC_071515.1, on the reverse strand, counting down.
GCTCTGGTAACAATGATTGATTCCCAGTTCCAGCTAAAATAATACTTAAGAAAACTGGGTTTAACATGGCTACTGTCGCTCACACAAAAATCATTTAGTTAGACCTGGCAGCAATGCTACAAGAGTTAACTGAACATCCATGTGATAGAAAAATAAAAATGGAAAAGTATACACATTTTGGACTGCACAGCTATGAGATGTATAAACAGTTCTGATGAGGGCATTATGAAGAACACATAAGTGAACCAAGTTTCAGAGTAACAGCCGTGTTAGTCTGTATCCGCAAAAAGAAGAACAGGAGTACTTGTGGCACCTTAGAGACTAACAAATTTATTAGAGCATAAGCTTTCGTGGACTACAGCCCACTTCTTCGGATGCATATAGAATGGAACATATAATGAGGAGATATATATACACACATACAGAGAGCATAAACAGGTGGGAGTTGTCTTACCAACTCTGAGAGGCCAATTAATTAAGAGAAAAAAAACTTTTGAAGTGATAATCAAGCTAGCCGAGTACAGACAGTGTGATAAGAAGTGTGAGAGTACTTACAAGGGGAGATAGAGTCAACGTTCACCTGCACATCTACCAATGTGATATATGCCATCATGTGCCAGCAATGCCCCTCTGCCATGTACATTGGCCAAACCGGACAGTCTCTACGCAAAAGAATTAATGGACACAAATCTGACATCAGGAATCAAAATACTCAAAAACCAGTGGGAGAACACTTTAACCTGTCTGGTCATTCAGTGACAGACCTGCGGGTGGCTATATTACAACAGAAAAACTTCAAAAACAGACTCCAAAGAGAGACTGCAGAGCTAGAATTGATCTGCAAACTAGACACAATCAACTCCGGTTTGAATAAGGACTGGGAATGGCTGAGCCATTACAAACGTTGACTCTATCTCCCCTTGTAAGTACTCTCACACTTCTTATCACACTGTCTGTACTCGGCTAGCTTGATTATCACTTCAAAAGTTTTTTTTCTCTTAATTAATTGGCCTCTCAGAGTTGGTAAGACAACTCCCACCTGTTTATGCTCTCTGTATGTGTGTATATATATCTCCTCATTATATGTTCCATTCTATATGCATCCGAAGAAGTGGGCTGTAGTCCACGAAAGCTTATGCTCTAATAAATTTGTTAGTGTATAAGTGAACCAAATTCATTTTAAGCCAGCTAATGATTTTTTGGTCCCACTTCCTTTCCTGCTATTCTTTCAGCCCTTCTTCCCATTCATGATAGATTTCTTCAGTCTCACCCCTTTCTTTTTCTTCTTTCAGAGTTCTGACACCAACTTGATAGTTGTGAACTGACTGAACTCTATGGGTATGTCTTCACTACCAACGTAGCGCTTTAACATGGCTTTGTAGTCACGGCACCAGTGCTGGGAGAGCTCTCCCAACGCTATAAAAAAAACCCACCCCCATGAGGGGAGTAGTTACCAGTGCTGGGGGCGCGGCTCCCAGCGCTGGTGCACTGTCTACACTGCCACTTTACAGCTATGAAACTTGCATCGCTCAGGGGGGTGTTTTTTTTACACCCCTGAGCACGAAAGTTTCAGCGCTGTAAAGTGGCAGTGTAGACAAAGCCTAAGAGAAACCTTCAATTCTTGATCAGCAGAATTTCTCTGTATTTTTATTTCTCTGTATTCTCTGCATACAGAAACAAAAAAATCATTCACAGATATTAATAAAAGTACCAATATGCCTAGTAAAGGCAGAAAATAAGTGTCCATACGTTTATTATGCCTACAGCTGTCAGCAAACTCTGGCAATGAAAGTGAATGGATTTCTTCAAAAACACAAACCACTCTAGATGGCACAACTTCAATTTTGTTATTGGCAGCACGGTTAGCTGTTAAAATACATGAAGAGCTTTTCATTAAAATGTGGATGCTTTCGTCTTAGTGACCATTCTGTATGAGAACACTTCCTTATATGGTGGCATATTAACTATGGCATGATGAGCACTATAGGACAGAGTAATTTGTGGAGCTGTATCATTTCTTAGCAGATTCTGACAACAGATGCACAGAATTTAAAAATATGCTGCAATGTTCATTCTTGGTTGTACAACTGATACTAACAGATGTGGTATAAGTTCTCTATCCCAGAGTCCATATTCCCATTTTCTTCTCTTTAGGACTGGCACAAAGTGCCTATGCTTTTGTAATTGTCTCGTGAACTGTACTTCTCAAATACTGGGAATTGGCCAGCTAGCGCTACCTAGACTTTTTACATAGACTTGGTGATATTTACAACTGGATTGTATGTAGCTTCTAAGAAAGAAACATGACTGTATCTTGCTCTCCTATATATGTTGCCCCTACATGGTATTACTTTAATATTTTTGGTTGCCTTCTAGGATGGCCGCCTGCGAATAAATGACCAGCTGATTGCAGTGAATGGAGAGTCTCTTCTGGGGAAATCCAACCATGAAGCCATGGAGACACTGAGACGTTCCATGTCTATGGAAGGGAACATTCGCGGGATGATTCAGTTGGTGGTTCTCAGGAGACTGGAGAGACAAATGCAGGTGATGCAAAAAACTTGTTCATGAGTTAGACCTCCTTGTGGTAAGCAAAGTATTGTATTCACAGTTCCATTAATAATAGCTATTGGGGCAATTCTCCATCCACCATTTTGAAAATATCTTCCTATTTCTATGTGCGTCTTAAAGATACTGGGTGAAAAATCTTGGCCTCATTGAAGTCAATGGCAAACCCCCTAATTGGTTTCAATGGGGTTACAATTTCACTCACCGTATGGCTTTAACTAACACTTAAAAAATAAACTCATTTAAATTATAGTTCTGACTTCCTAAACCTGGCACATCCCTGCACTGATTCAAAAGAGCGCATTAGTACTTGCATTAAGCAAAGCCACTTTTTAAAAAAGTTACTACAGTTTTGAGTTCTTGAATTTTTTGAACTCAGCTCTAGGAAATGAGGTAAACGATCAGTCTGTGTGCCTTTACTATTCTTGTAAAGAAATATGCTGTCTGCCCTTGGCTTCTGGAGGTGCTTATCCACCCGTCACACTAATTTTAACGTTCACTTTTAAATAACAATTTTTTTAGTGGATTTTCAATATATATACTGTTCACAAGAAACAGATACAACTGTGATTAAGATCAAAAAGAAAAAAGGGCCTTTAGAAATCACGTGATAGTACTCTGGGTGAATGTTTGAGAATAATATTTTGTGTATGTATTTATATATAAAAGATAAGAGAGAATGGTGGTTCTGGGGAAGGGAAGCTGTCTTCCCTTAAGCTGTGAACAGTTAACTCTATATGGTAGATTCCACTTCACTAGTTATATTTAAACTTGCTTTACCTCCCACCTGGATTGACATTAAAAAAAAAAATTGCTAAATTTTATACTGTTACTGCACTGGGAAGTTGCTTTTCACAAAGGCTGTCTCATGTGGATACACTGTGACACAGCAGAGGGGAGACAAGGAAAGCAAGTGTGTACTTTACCTGGGGCATTTTCTGAGATTACTGGCTAATATTTTCAAATCTTTTCCTGTAGGAGACATAGACCCTTTATAGTCTTATTACCACAATTAGACAATCAATGGTGACACCACTCTAGACAGGTTGAAAGCATATTCTAGGGTTATTATACTTAAATTTAAGAAAGCAAATTGATTCAACTGCAGTTATCTTTCATGGTCTGTACCTTATGTAAAACTAGTATTATGCATTTATATTTATTCTGTGTTCTGATGAAGTATGAATGATAATCCACCGACTGAGAAAACTAGAAAGAAAGCTTATCATTGCTACCTTCTATTTTTAAAAAGTCAACTTTGGCAAAAATACTACAACTGAATTATTGATGTAATAAAAATACAAGAAGCTGCTTTTCATAGTCAGAGTATATAGTTTTATACATTACCCAGATGTATGAAACACATAAACAATTCTGACACATGCCCTGTGAAGAATACATAATGAGCTCTTGATTGAATCAAATTCATTTTAAACAGAAATTAATTTTTATAGAATGTGCTCGAGGTTCAATTGTAATTCCATTTGAGGCTGGAGACTATAGCAAAATGGGCCATGACCCATTCTTTCCCTTCCCCAAAACTGTTTCCTGCCTGCTACATTCCAGCTTCGTATAAGCAGAATATGTTTTAAAATCCATTATTTGTTTTATTGGTCAGGACACTAATGGAGGCCTTCCATGACAGCTCTGTTTTACAAGCTGAATACTCTAATTAAGCTGGTTACTGATCAGTTGTTGGGATATCGATTGTGTCATTTATCAAAGAGCTGGAAAAGCAGATTTTTTTGGGGGGGTGGTTTTTGTTAATTTAAGGCTGCCTCTCCCAGTGGGTCCCCATCTTTAATTTAGTAGTAGTAGTTTGTATCAGTGCAGGGGTTGATTTTAGCCGGCATTATACTTGCAAAAGGTAATAGATGTGGATCACTTGGCATAAGGAATAAGTGTTAAATCTTCCCAATGTAACTTAAAGAATTCTGGTACACCGGAGGCATGTACAATTGTTAACCATGGGTGTTCCCCATAATAAAGAGACTCTGAATATACTATTTAACTGTCTGTGAATGGAACATTCTAATGAGGTGGAGGGGAAAACAGTCAACATGTTATTTGGCCAGTGGCTACTGAAAGAAAAGAAGAAGCTTATGAGACTAGGTCTGTAGCTGTCTCTGTGTTGTCACCAGTAGGCTCTCAAAATTGATGAAGTGGTCTTAGTAAAGGTGGCCTTATGGCCAGCCTGTCTTTCTCTGGAAAATCACTAGTCTTATCAGGCAAAACAAGAACCATGTAATGATCAATGGCAAATGGCAACGCTCACTGACAGATGCGAAAGTGAGAAGGGGGGCAGATGTTGGCAGCCATCACCACCTTGTGACAGCTTCCATCAAGCTAAAACTGAGAAGTGTGGGTCCACCAAACAAGGGACAGAGACATTATGATATTGACAAGCTAAAGTCCCTTGAAATACAGAGAGCCTTTGGTCTGCAGTTAAAGAACAGGTTTGAAGCACTTGATGAAGAGAAGGGGAATGCAGATGAGGAGATCAACAAGAAGTTGGACAAAGTAACAGCAATTTATAAACAGAGCAGTGAAGCCTGTCTAGGCTACAGGCAGAAGAGAAGGAAGTAGTGGGTTACACCCAGCACATGGAACACCATACTAACCCTGAAGAAAAAAGTTTTAGACACAAAATCCCCGAAGCAAAAGGACAAATACCATGAGCAGTATAGCAAGGCACACTGGGAGGTCAAACGCCTTGTGAGAGCAGACAAACTGCATTATATTGATAATCTGGCAACACAAGCAGAGGATGCAGCTGCTTGTGGTGAACAAGGAACCGTCTACAAAATGATGGGGCTTATCAGTGGTAAATGGCAGACACCAACAAACACTCTCATCAGGGACAAACAAGGACACCTGCTAACAATCGAAAAAGAACAAGAAATGCACTGGACAGAGCATTTCAAAGAATTGCTGAACAGGGAGCCACCTAAAGAGAAAGCAAACATCCAGGAGGCAGAAGAAGATCTTGATATCAACACAGATACCCCAACTAAGGAAGAGATCATTCAAGCCATCAAATCCTTAAAAAATGGGAAAGCTTCTGGCAAGGATAACTTGAATGCAGAATTTTTGAAGGTAAATCCTAAATTAGCTGCATCTATCCCGACCCCTCTATTTACATCAGTCTGAGAAAGGGGAAAAGTGCCAGATGAGTGGACCAGTGGGGTTATAGTGAAGATACCGAAGAAATGAACTCTCAGTGATTGTAATAACTGGCGTGGTATCACACGTTTATCTGTGCCAAGCAAAGTATTGTGTAAGATCATAGTCCAGTGTATATCAAAGACAGCTGATAGTGTTCTGAGAAAAGAGCAAGCTGGTTTTTGGAAAGGGCGTGAATGCACAGATCAGATCTTCACGCTACGAAACATAATAGAACAGTGCTTAGAATGCAACGGCAACTCTACATACATTTCATAGACTTTAAGAAGGCTTTTGGTAGCATCCACGGGACCAGCTTATGGTGCATTCTGTGGGCATATGGAATTCCTTTCTATATAATCAACGTCATCAAAAGCTTCTATTTCAACTTTACATGCAGTGTTGATCACAGTGAGCTCAGTTTTGAAGTCAAAACAGAAATACGTCGGGGTGTGTCATGTCTGCAATCCTCTTCAACATTGCCATCGACTGGGTAATGCGACGTAAAACAGAAGACATGTCAAGAGGCATTAAATGGACACTCTTCTCATCCCTAGAAGACCTGGACTTCGCAGATGATGTCGCTCTCCTATCACATATGCAACACCATATACAAGAAAAAACAACCCGACGCAATGCATTCAGCCAGCATATTGGACTGAAAATCAACTGCAATAAGACAACTATCATGACCTTTAATGTTGCCTCACCATCACCAGTACAGATAGAGGATTATGTTCTCACCAATGTAGAAACATTTACATATTTGGGCAGCACCATCAGCCAGAACGGAGGAACAAGCCAGGACAATCCGGAACAAAATCAGTAAAGCCAGGAACACCTTCAGGAGTTTAAATACAGTCTGGAAATTATCAAAATATAATACCAAAACCAAACTGAAGATTTATCAGAGCTGTGTACTTTCAACACTACTTTATAGTGCAGAATGCTGGGGAATGAGAAAGTATGACATGTCCAAACCGTCTTCATTCCATACAACCTGCCTCAGCAAAATCCTCCGTATCTTTTGGCCCAGAACAATCTCAAACCAAGATCTATTGACACAGTGCAGCCAAGAAGATCTGAGCACCATCATTGCCAGGAGGTGTTGGAGATGGATCGGTCATGTGCTTCCGATGGAAACTGATTCCATTGCCAGAATAGCAATAAGATGGACACCTAAAGGCAAGCGGAAACGAGGCTGCCCGAAAACAACATGGCGATGAGCTGTGGAAGCTGAGCTGAAAAACCTGGGGCATAGCTGGGGAACCGTTGAAAGACTTGCCAGAAACAGACTGGAGTGGTGGAGCTTCGTCACTGCACTAAACTCCAGAGGCGTAATAGGAACATCATGATGATGATGATGATGAAAAGTTTCAAAGGCAATTTAACCCAGTCTCTATTGCTTTGAGCATAACTTTGCAGACATGCCCCCTTGCATGCATTTTTCAGTACCATCAGTTATGCGCATAGAAGATAAAAGTTATACACACAAAACGCATAATCTGTGTGCACAAGTGATAGTACCCGAAAAGGGATGCATAAGTGTTGGTGCCTGTGTTGCACTCTCAGGACCAGGCGTGCTGTTTAAAACTGGAACATTTTATTAAAACCGTAATCAGAATCAGGCAAACACAGAGTGTGCAAAAGCCCACTGCAATAGAGGCCTTGGGTACACTTGCAAGTTACAGCGCTGTAAAGTCTCCCCCAACGCTGTAACTCACTCCCCGTCCACACTGGCAGGGCACTTACAGCGCTGTATCTCCCTGGGTACTCCACATCTCCGAGAGGAATAACAGCTGCAGCGGAGTGGCTATGACTCTCAGGTGTGAGTGTAAACGCTTGCAGCGTTGTACTAATCACCTTGTCAAGTGGCCAATCCTCTCCATTGTTGTGACTGGCTGCAGGAATGCGGAAGTGCTGGTTTCAAAGCTCGTACCACAGAGAAAAGCAAACAGTTTGCAGCTTGCTTTGAGTGAGTGAATGAATGAGCAGGGGGCTGGGAGTTCGGAACTTGCAAAATAGAGAGCTGACATGCTCCAAAAAGCACTCTCTCTCCCCCCACACTCCCTGTCACAATCCACCCCACCCCCCCATTTTGAAAAGCACGTTGCAGCCATATGAATGCTGGGATAGCTGCCCATAATGCACTGCTCCCAGCACAGCTGCAAATGTTACAAGTGTGGCCACACCACTGTGCTGGCAGCTATCAGTGTGGACAGACTGCAGCGCTCTTTCCTACTCAGCTGTACGAAGACAGGTTTACCTCACAGCGCTGTACAGCTGCAAGTGTAGCCAAGGCCAGAGTCTTCCAGGAGTGCTAGACTCTTCTTTCACCACACCCTGCTCCCTTTGACCTCTTCAGCACAGTTCCTTGCCTTAAAGTAGGGGTCTCAAACTCCTGGCCTACATCTGTGGCCCGAGACCCTCTCCAATGTGGGGCTCCAGCAATTTTGGGACCGGGTCTCTCCCTTGGCCCCGTCTGCCACCCCCACATGTGCTACCCCCTGCGCATCCCCTGGGCGATTTAAAATGGCCCTGGGGCCCTGCCCACCACTGGCATCACAGTGGAGCTGAGTGGCTTCCAGCTTGCTCGCTCCACGTGGCTGCTGGTCCCTCCCTGCGGCCCCGGGACAGGGCTGTGCCTCTACACACTGCCCCCACCCCAAGCATCCCTGCAGCCAATGGGAAGCTGCAGGGGCGGTGCCTGGGGGCAGCAGCGCCCGGAGGCTCCCCGGCCCGCCCTGCCTTGGAGCCCCAGGTAAGTGCTGCACCCCCTGATCCCCTCCCAGAGCCTGCACCCACACCCCCTCCAAACATACTCCCTCCTGCCTCCAAACTCCCTCCCAGAGCCTGCAGCCCCTCCCTACACCCCATCCTGTCCCCAATCTCCCTCCCAGAGCCTGCACCCCCTTCCCACACATCTCCTCCTACCCCCAAACTCCCTCCCAGAGCCTGCAACCCCACCCCCTCCTCCTGCACCTCCACTCCCTGCACCAGTCCAGAGCCTGCATCCAGCACCCAAACTCCCCAGAGCCTTCGGCAGGTGGGGGCGGAGTTTTGGGGGGTGGGTTCTGGGCAGCATGAGTGACATTATTGGCCCATTTGGAGGATTTGAGGACTGGTGCTGGCCCTAAGGTAAATTGAGTTTGAGACCCTGCCTTAAAGGGACAGGATGTAGGTAAATATAGCCTTGGCATTCCATCTACTTCTTACTAAAAGATTCTAACATACATGTTCTAAAATGTTTAAGTGCTACAACTGCAATATGAAATCCGCTGGCCCAGGTGAAGTCAACTTTGTAAAATGAAGGCCAAGTGGAGGCTCCTTTCTGGTTATGTATCAGCTTTTCAAAGTGTGACGAACTGGGACTGTTCTTACTGTGGTCTGTGAATGCTGACAGGGGAATGTGGCTAGGATAGTCTGCATTGGGGGATGGGAGACTGACCGGAGAATACCTGAGCATGTAACATGAGAACCCAGGAAGGGGTTGGAGGCCAGGCGACACCTTGGCCCGGGAAACTGAACAAAGGCTGTGGGAGGGGTCGCTGAAGGCAGAGTCTTGGAAGCTGGGTGGTGAGATGGTGGGGAGGCAGAGATTGCTCTGACCTCCCAAGGGGGGCTGGGATGCCCTGGGACCCCAAGATGGACCTAACTGAGGGGGTCCCTGTTGTCTGTGCCTGCAAGACCTGTCTTGGACTGTATTCCTGTCATCCAAATAAACCTTCTGCTTTACTGGCTGGCTGAGAGTCATGGTGAATCGCAGGAGGCCGGGGGTGCAGGGCCCTGAGTTCCCCAATACTCCGTGACAACTGGTGGCAGCGGCGGGATCTACTGCACCCCGTGGACGGCGCTTCCTGCAGTAAGTGACTGGGGAGCAGTAAAACGAAGGGGGATTGACGGGGACCAGGCGTGCTGGAGAGTGAGAGAGAGACGGTTATTACCCCTGGGAGTGTGTGACCAGCGAGAAGGACTTTTGCAGTAACAGGGTCCCCCGGGGGGATCGCAGCGAGTGGTCCCAGGGGCGGAGGAGTCTGCAGCTCGACCCTGGCAGAGAGGTGGTGACCTCGAGAAGGGCTGGCACACTAGGGGTCCCCCTGGGAACTGTGGGGAGCTGTGAGCACACAGGCCGGTGAGTGGCCAGCAGGAAGATGTATGCCAAGCGGCTTAAGAGCGACCTGGTGGAGCTGTGCAAGCAGAGGGGGCTGCGCATTGGGAGGCTCACCAAAGAACAGCTCATTGCCCGGCTGGAGGCGGAAGATCGCGCGAATGAACTGATCCCTGTGTCTCAGGGAAGCAGCCTGGCAAATACAGCGCAGGCACCAGAGTCTGTCCCAGCTGGGAGTGGTCAGCCAGCTGCTGAGGGCTTCCCGAGACCCCTCCTTCCTATGCCTAGGGGAAGGGTGGGGAGGAACCCAGCAAATACCGAAGGCGCCGTGACCCCCCGGGCCAGCAGGGAATCCTCCCGGCGAAGCTCGCCGGCCAGCAGAGGATCCTCCCGGCGACGTTCGGCATCCGTGGAGCGGAATTGGCTGGAATGGGAGAAAGAGCTAAAACTGAGAGAGCTGGAGGATCGTGAACAACAGAGACAGCGTCAGCATGAACGGGAGGAGAAAGAGAGACAGAGACAGCATGAACGGGAGGAGAAAGAGAGACAGAGACAGCATGAAGAGAGACAGCGTCAGCATGAACGGGAGGAGAAAGAGAGACAGAGACCGCATGAAGAGAGACAGCGTCAGCATGAACGGGAGGAGAAAGAGAGACAGAGACAGCATGAAGAGAGACAGCGTCAGCATGAACTGGAACTGGCGAGATTGAAGGGCAGCGAACCCCCGGCTGCGGTGAGTGAGGGGGGACCCGGGACTGCACGGAGCTTTGATAAGTGCATCCTGGCCCCACGCAAGGAGGGGGAGGACATGGATGACTTCCTGGAGGCCTTTGAGACGGCCTGCGAGCTGCACCGGGTTGATCCCGCGGACAGACTCCGGGTCCTTACCCCCTTACTGGACCCCAAAGCCGTGGCATTGTACCGCCAACTGGAAGAGGCAGAGAAAGGGGACTACAAACTATTCAAAAAGGCCCTGCTACGTGAGTTTGGGCTGACTCCTGAGATGTACTGGGAAAGGTTCCGGAGTCAGGAAAAAACCCCTGAGATCTCCTATCTGCAACTAGCCGTCCGCATGGAAGGATACGCCAGCAAGTGGGCTGATGGGGCCCAGACGAAGGAGGACCTGGTCAAACTGCTGGTACTGGAGCAACTGTATGAGCGGTGCCCATCTGACCTGAGGCTGTGGTTGGTGGACAGAAAGCCAGAGAACCCGCGACATGCAGGCCGGCTGGCCGATGAGTTTGTAAAGAGCCGGTCAGGAGATAACAGGGAGGAGTCCCAAAGGAACAGTCCCACCACAACGCAGAGAGAGAGTCACCATGGGACCTCCCCGTGGGAAAATACAGAAAAACCCCATCAAAGGGGAACATCCGGCGTCAGGACCATCCGACCCACTCGGGGGGACCCATGGGACATGGGCTGCTACCACTGCAGCCAAAAAGGCCACATACGGGCCCAGTGCCCCAGGCTCGGGGACAGACTGAGCAGACCGAACCCACAGAGGGTTGACTGGGTAGAGACCCAGCCCGGCGAGAGGCAGCATTCCCAGGGAAGGGGGGCTGGCAGAGTACCACCTGCTAAGGAGGGAGGAGAGCACCAGGCCAGCTCCTCTAGGGGGCTGGATGCTCCAGACTCAGGGTTTTTGGTTTATACGGTGGGCGCGGGGCTGTCCCTCCGGAGAGAGTACCTTGTTCCCCTGGAGGTGGATGGGAGGAAGGTCAATGGATACTGGGATACGGGCGCAGAGGTGACGCTGGCCCGGCCCGAGGTGGTGGCCCCAGATCAGGTGGTGCCCAACACCTACCTGACCCTGACGGGGGTGGGCGGAACACCAGTCAAAGTGCCCGTGGCAAGGGTACACCTGAAGTGGGGGGCCAAGGAGGGCCCCAAGGATGTGGGGGTACACCCGTATTTGCCCACCGAGGTATTGATGGGGGGGGACCTGGAGAACTGGCCAAGCAACCCCCAAAGGGCACTGGTTGTGACCCGCAGTCAGAGCCGGTGAGGGGCACTGCGCCCTGGCCTTGGGGGGGGTGCCTTGCCTGAGGCGCAGGACCCTAACCCGGTGGGGAGGGAACGCCCAGGGACACGGCTCAGGGAGGCTGCAGCTTCAGACCCAGCCGGCGAGAAAGAGCAGGTGGCCATCCCTGTCCCAGCTGCTGAGTTCCAGGCCGAGTTGCAGAGAGATCCCTCCTTGCGGAAGATAAGGGACCTGGCCGACCTCAATGCGGTACAGACCATGGGACGAGGTGGCCGGAAAAGGTTCCTGTGGGAGAAGGGATTCCTGTACCGAGAATGGGCTCCCCCAGGGAAAATGGAGTCAGGGGGGATCAGGAGGCAGCTGGTGGTACCCCAGAAGTATCGCCGCCAGCTGCTGTGCCGGGCCCATGACATTCCCCTCTCAGGGCACCAGGGAACCTGGCGTACCCAGCAGAGGCTGCTACGGAGCTTTTACTGGCCTGGGGTCTTTGTTACTGTCCGACAGTACTGCAGATCCTGTGACCCCTGTCAGAGGGGGAGGAAGGCCTGGGACAAGGGGAAAACAGCTTTGGGACCCTTGCCCAGCATAAAGGATCCTTTCCGGAGGGTGGCCAAGGTTAAAAGGGCGGCTCTAAACCAAGAGAGCCCAAAGCACAGACCTCCAGACTGGAGCGCTGGGAGAAGACCACAGCCCAGTTGGAACCCCAGAGGTATAGGGGTGGGAAAAGGGCACAGGCCGCATAAACCTTCCCACATGCGAACTGCGAGTGCCATCAAGCACCCCCGACCTAAGGGGGGGCGTGAAACTGGAGGGGCCTGGTGTAATTCTCACCAAGGAATGGGAGGGATGCGGGGGCATCCATGGGAACGGGGGTAGGTTCGAACTTCCCCGGGTCACTGGTTAAAGTGACCCTGCTCAGTTCGGTCTCGAAGGGGGGAGATGTGACGAACTGGAACTGTTCTTACTGTGGTCTGTGAATGCTGACAGGGGAATGTGGCTAGGATAGTCTGCATTGGGGGATGGGAGACTGACCGGAGAATACCTGAGCATGTAACATGAGAACCCAGGAAGGGGTTGGAGGCCAGGCGACACCTTGGCCCGGGAAACTGAACAAAGGCTGTGGGAGGGGTCGCTGAAGGCAGAGTCTTGGAAGCTGGGTGGTGAGATGGTGGGGAGGCAGAGATTGCTCTGACCTCCCAAGGGGGGCTGGGATGCCCTGGGACCCCAAGATGGACCTAACTGAGGGGGTCCCTGTTGTCTGTGCCTGCAAGACCTGTCTTGGACTGTATTCCTGTCATCCAAATAAACCTTCTGCTTTACTGGCTGGCTGAGAGTCATGGTGAATCGCAGGAGGCCGGGGGTGCAGGGCCCTGAGTTCCCCAATACTCCGTGACACAAAGAAACTACAATATTGAGAATATCATTCTACCTGGTAATAATGAGCCAAAGCATTTTACTGTCTATATTAATAATTTCCCCTGTACAACAACTACAGAAGTGCCTTTTTGAGTTTGTCCCAGTTTGATAAATTGTGCATTTTTTAACTGCAACTGTCAGGAGAATAAATGAGGAGCTGCAATATGGATATGGGGTTGGGGGGGGGGAAATATCTCAAAAGAAAAACAGACAAGAGGTGTGGCAAAAGTTTGTTCAGCTGCCAGCCAGAAGACCTAGGTTTAGGGGTTACAAGGCTGCTTTAGTGTGTGATCATCAGAGCATACACACTCAGTCTCTGAGCGAAGGGAACCAGCTGGCTGGCCAAGAAATATCACTGGCATTGCCTGTGCCCTTATGTTGACAATACCACAAGCTGCCCTCGCAGATGGAGGAATAACATGAAGCCAGTTGTGGGTCAGAAAAGAAGTCCTTTTCTCTGTTTATCATCCTTAATGATCGTTTCTCATGTAAGGATAATCTCTTTTTTCATGGTCAGCAATGGTCTGAAGACATCTTTCATGTTTCTCTTTGCAGAGTTAATAATGTACAATAAACGCCTGACAAATAATGCACAAACCCCAGTGTGATTTAGTGATTACTGTTCCTTGGCTCTGTTGGACATTTATTTTTTACATTAAAATATGTGATTCTGTTTCTTCTTAGGAACACTCAGATCATGGTTTTTTTCCAAAACGAGCACTTGAGGGCAGTCAGACCTTTACCACTATCTCCAGGCGCAATGATGCTGTCCTGCAGCAATTTGTAACTTACAGTCCTCAGGAAAGACTAAAAGGTATGTACTGTACGGCCTTCTTCATGCCAAAAAAAAAAAAAAGTGCTCTTTTTGTTTTCAGAAATCCATATCAACTAGAAAAACAGTTAATTAGAGTAAGTGCAGGCTCTGTTACTTTGAAGCTTGAAGATCCAGGGAGGGTGGGAGAGCTGACTCAGAAGTTGTGAATTAAATTCCTGGCACACGTTCCAGTTTAAGTAACAGTTTCTAGCTCACTGCCCAACACGTAAGTTTGGATAAAAAACAAATGATGATTGCAAAATATATATTGTCAAAATGTTTATTTTCTATACATCCTTGATGGGTACAGTGATTATTTTTAAAAGCAAATTGTCTAGTTTGTGTCACATTTTATAATCCAGTAGGAATTTATACTATACCATAATATTCATAAGATTTGCTATTTTAGTTTATTAAGATTTAAAATATTTTTAAGGTTCGAAACAGACCCTTAATGTACAATAGAATTAGGACAACATATTTACATACCCCATTCCAGACTTTGAAACTAGTAACTATAATTTTCTTAGTCTGTAAATAACTGAGTACAACACCCAGCTTTAACACTGACACTTTGTTCCTACCTCCTCCCCGTACCAGCAGAAAAACCCCACTGGCGGCCATGTATAGCCTTGACGCCACAAGGTATTTAAGCATATGCCTAATTTTAAGCATTTGAGAAGTCTCATTAGGTGTTCTCACCCATTCAGTGGGACTCCTCATGTTCCTAATCAGGCACTTTTTAAAGTACCTAGATAAGGATCAGAATAAGTCCTGTTTGGAAGAGCTATACTTTCTGAGGGATCCTAGCAGCAGAGGTTGCTAGTGTGTGTCTTTTTGTTTTGCTCGTTCTTTGTGTTACATTTTTGAGGGGCTAAAGGAAAGAGACAACCCACCACGATGTGAGAGGTGAATGGATGTTAGATGTTGAGAGGACACCACAGACATAGGGCAAAGAGAGACCCCTTTATGAGGGAGGAAAGAGAGAGAGAGAGAGAAACCAAGGCCTGGGAAGATATGCGTGATGTCAGTCAAAGGGCTAAGGAGAGAGAATTTTAAATATTACTGAGAAACTAAGTGAAGTATCTTTGTATTGTGACTTACATTTAAAAAAAGATTTATTTAGTGAAATCAAATAGAATTGGGGGGGTGGGGACGGGGAGAATGGGACACGCATTTGCCTAGAGTAGCAAAATACCTAGTAGAGGGTTCTGTATATCAGAGCTGAAATCCTTCAGGTAGATGTGAGCAGAGGATATGGCCCTAAAATAATACAGTGCACATACATGTGACGTGTATTTTACTGTAGAAATAGTTGTTTAATTTTGAACATTTAACCTACTTTAACCCACATTCCTCTCAGTGTTACCCTTTTCTCCATGCCCACCCCCATATCATTTGTTACAAAAAGTTTTTGCATTTTCTTTTATAATAGGCTCCGATCCTACAATGGTATCTGCACACGTGAAACCATGCAACCCCACAGGGCCCCAGTGAACCCAAATGTGCTTGTGTGTCTTCCCACACTGAACAAGTTGCAGGATTACAGTCTTATATCGGATACAGGGATTGTCTCTTGCTATATGTTTTCATGGTGCCTTGCCCATTGAAGTTCCAGTCCTGATCTGAAACTTTGGGTGCTACCATAATGTAAATAGTAATAAAAGATAGCAGAGATGTCAATACAATACCCAGTGTGCCCAATGCAAAAAAAAATTTGTGGCAGAAGTTGAATTGTGTTTAATAAATATACTCTCCGTTAATGTTTTCAAATAAGTTACTTCTAATACTAGTCACTACTCTACACATAAGACTGTTCTAGAAGCTCAATAAAAATAGATTGAAGCTTGGCTTATTAATACTAGATTTTTTTTTAAAAGGATCTTTTTTGTTATACACGAGCAAGATCAAATGTAATGTCTGAGGAAAAGCTGTTATAGCCAAAACATTACATTTTGTCTTGCCTGTGGATATTTCAATAAAGGAGGGTTTTTAATCCAATATTGAAATGCCAATGTTCAGTCTATTTTTGCATGCATAATGCTTGCCACCCACAGGTCCCTACTTTTTTTTCTTGCCAAGCTGTTGTTCAGAAATAGCAGTTTTAGAACAACCTCTTCGAGAAGCAATACTTCAGTGCCAGCAACTTCACATTTCTGGTGCTGAAAGATTACTGGAATCTGCCTCATCAGAAGCTCTTTTACATCCAAAAAATGATCAGAGTTGCAAGGGAATTGATGTCATCTCTCTAGTTAAGAAATATTGTAAAGATAAAGTATCTACCCTACAATAGCTTCGCATGCTGAATCTTCATGGTTGTACAAGTATCTACATTTAAAAGTGGCATGTGTGCATGAAAAGATTAATTGATATAGAAAATAACTATTACTATTTTATTTTTAAAAATTTGCATGCTATAAAAACAATACCAGAAACATTCCCTACTCCAAATGGCATAAAACCTAAGGCCCAACTGTCACAGTTAGTGAGCTACTTGCACTGTTGACCCACTTGGTCTCTTAGACACATGAGGGAAGTGCGCTCTGTCTCAAGCCATATCTTTTCTCCTGGATTGGAATCATGCAATTCTCCTATTCTCAGATCAGGCCTTGGGCCACAACCTCCTGTAATTTAACCATGCTTATCTTAGCAGATCTGATTTATCTTCAGTACCTGCAGCTTTGTCCCCTCCAGGTGCTATGATAGTGGTAACCAGTGACCAGACAGCCATCTTAAAGCAAAGTGTTATTTATTTAGAACCAAAACATTTAAGAGAACATTTTAAAATAATAAGCCAGTCTGTATGCAGACCTGTCTACTGAGAGCTTACCATCTCTCTGATGTTACTGTGGCAGGCCCATGCCCAGCTCCCTCAGACTCCCTGTGAAGAGCCTCTCTTTATGCCACCCTGTCCCCCGGGACAGCCCTTGACAGCTGACCCCTCCTTCTCTCCTGAGAGGGGCTTTTTAACTGTTTGGTGCCTTTTTTGGTTTCTAGGCCCTGAGCCTGGCAAAACAAACCATATATCTTCATGGGAGACAGGATATAGGATCCTCAAAGCTAACAGCTGTCTTCATTGTCTCTCAAGTGTGTGCTGTGGTGATCTTCTCTGGAAGCCATGGTGTTGCCTTCCTGCTTGTTTTTTTCCAACAGCCTCTACTAAACTAGATGAATATATTCATTCAGGAAAGTCTAATAGCCCAATATATTGTAACTTCACCTCATTGATCAGTTCACATGTATCGTAATTTTATGAATACTGTATCAGTATTAATAGATTATTACATGGCAGCTCTGCATCTACCACACCAACCCTCAGATGTACTGAGTACACCATTCCCACTGAATTTCAGTGGAGTAAAGTCAGTGGGAATTTAAGGGCACGCACTATATTGCAAAATGCACTTGGTAACTCACAGGATCAGGGCCTTTAGGGAGGGAACTGATGTAATAGATTAGCTTGTGGTATAGGTCAATTTGGGACAGTAGGAGTAATGCTGTCTAGAAAGGAAAAAGGGCAGGTTGGAAGGATGAGGGAGTGAGAACACGCAGTGGAAGAAGTCAATATAGTCACTAGTTGTTCTCCAGAGATACTCAGTAATGTGAGACCAGAATGGAGGTAGCATATAATGGGGAAGTCAAGGGTGGGGCTTACAGGAGCATTCAGAATGGCATGAGAGGAAATGAGGAGTTACGGGGAGAGGGACAGAGTTGAAAGTGGCAATCATGATGCTGATGGCCGTTAGTGACGACAAGGAGAAAAGGTGAAGACTAGGAGAAAGAAAAGTCAGAGATGTTCATAGACTGGTGATCACAAAGGGAGTAAGTGATAGGAAAGTACAGAGTAGAAGGAAGGAATGATGGTGAAGAGGAACTTTTCATGTTCGTAGTCGTAGACGGGTATTACAGGAGGAATTTAGACAATGATCCGGGGCTTCGGGCTTATCCATCCTGTCATGGGATAGTAGCAACTTTTCTTTTCTCCTATTAAGAACAGAGAAGGAGAAGGAGATATCTGCAGGGAAGGCACCTTACTACCTATCTCGGAGTTAATAAATGTTGCAAACCAAAAAACTTAAAACAGTTGAACTTACTATTATTTAGTTAGTTTAGGTATTTGTATAATTTGTGGATCACTTCAGGCCTTCCAGTCCAGTTATGGATCAGTGAACTGGTGTAATATAATTGCTCCTCCTACTTTGTTTAACCCTTTTTAGTTTCAGAGCTGACTATGTCTGATCGTGGTAGTGCCGAGAATGAAGTTCCACCTCCCCTGCCCCCACATCCCAGTGAGGAGCTGCTTTCTGAAGATTATAATCATAGGTTTGGATTTACTTTTTATTGCAGTTATTTTTATTATTTATAGCTAGAATGTCTCCGTTCTCACTGATAATTATGATGTTATTTCTCATTGATTAAAAGCACTATTATTGTGTGTGTGTGTGTGTGTGTGTGTGTGTGTGTAAGTAGATGTGGAATCTGCACCATAATAGTTATGGTCAAGTTGACATTTCTGCAATATAAATCATGCTTGGTTATTTTGGAATGTAATATCCTGTCTATTTCAGTAGTTTTCAAATTATGGTACATCTATCACTCTTCATTGGTACACAGATTTTTAAAAAATAAATTATTTTCATAATCATGCACTATTTTGCAAAGAAAACAGTATATCATACAGTTTTTTTCTATAACTTTAAACCAGTGGTGGGCAACCTGTAGCCCTTCAGGGTAATCTGCTGGCAGGTCGCGAGACAGTTTGTTTACATTGACCGTCCGCAGGCATGGCCGCCCGTTGTTCCCATTGGCAGGGAATGGCGAACTGCAGCCACGGGGAGCTGCGGATGGTCGTGCCTGCGGACAATCAATGTAAACAAACTGTCTCATGACCTGCCAGCAGATTACCCTGATGAGCCGCAGATTGCCCACCACTGCCTTAAACACTTCATACCCAGGTAGATTCTTATAATTTTTTTCATTCTGTTTTACTTAATGTACATGAATTTCATTGGTGTCAATTTTGTTTTTTTAATATGATATTCTCTTGTCTCTAAGGTGTATAACACACTCACACATACAAACTAACATAAACACGCAAACAAAATCCTTTGTAAATTAATCAAATGATGGGCCAGATTCTCAGTTGCTTTACCCTCAGTGAGGATTTGGCTATATACCTCCTGCAGACTGGGAAGGAAGGAAGGAAGAGAGAGATTGTTGTTCTTATTTCTCTTTTTAAATATTTCGGATATGCTCATCTGACATGGATTGAAACTGAGAGTAGAGCTAGTCAAAAAAAACTTGGAACCATTTTCTGTCAGAAAATGCAGTTGCAACTAAATTGAAATGCTTTGCAAAATTGTGTCTGTCTTGCTGAAATTCCCTTTGGGGGAAAAATGGGCAGTGGGGAGGAATCAAATTCTTGAAACATCCTTTTTCAACATTCTTTGAATGAAATTTTCCAGTCTTTCGTTTTGAAATTACTTTTGTTTGAAATTATCTTAAATTTTGAATTATATGTTTAAATATAAAATCAAAATGAAAACAAAAAGTTTTCATTGAGCCAAAATTGCTTTTTGGGGGGCAGGCAGGGAGAATTTTCCTTCATAGAGAATTTTGAAATTTTCAGGTTTCATTCCAATTCTAAACTGAACCAAATTTCAAATCTCAGTCCTTTGTGAAACAGAATTTTGCTCCTCCATGCAGGTTTATTTCTGGTGAGCTTCTGTGAAATGGCGATGGGTGGTGGTGTTTTTAAATGCCATCATTCACATAGATTGTTGACATGTCAGAGAGAGTGAACCAGGTGCAGGGGCTGCATTTTGTGCAACCTCTTTGGTAAACAATTCAGACAGGAGGTAGTTAAATAGGAGCTCAGCAGAAGAGAAAACAAGACTGTTGGCACTGGATATTTCCCCTTCTGTTCTGTTAAATAAAATCATATTTAAATATTAAGCATGTAAAATCAGCAGTTATCTTCACGAAGAATCTGTATTCAAATATATATAATTAAATACATGTGAGTAGAGGTGTTAAATCTCACAAAAGAAACGTGACAATCAGAGATTGATTTAAGATGCATGATTGCAAACAACTGGAGGGGAAAATACATTTATATTGTGAAAGTTTTAATTACTTCACTTGGTTTTGTATTAGTGCCTAAATGTTTTGCATGGCTTTTTCCACAGCTCTGTAGTGGATTCAGCAGCATATTTAACAGATCAGAACATCAACTTCAGATCTTTGACAACAGCCAAGCAGCCTGAATCAATTAATCTGAAAACCTCCAAAAGCATGGATCTTGGTAAGATGGAGGGGGGTGGGGGTCATCAGGTCATCGTTTTAGCCATAGCACATCTGCAGTATCTTCTTATTTTCCGCTTTTGTTACTTAAACACATAGATCAGTGAGCATATTCTTCAGCAGAGCTGCTGTGGTAGGGACAATAGTCTGCCTCCTATAACATCTAATCACAATTACCATTTTTATCGAATTAAGCATATTTTTTCCCCAAATATCATTTTGTTGTCATGCAGTGTATAGAAATTTCAGCTGAGGGAAAGAGAGCTTTTGTGAAAATAAGGTAGAAGAATTGCCAGAGTTATGTCTTTAAACAATCCATGCATGTCTAAGTTTATAACAAAACAATAAACATATTATTTTCTGATAGAATTTAGACGATTGTAAAACTGAATTAGACAACCGCTGACTTTCTTAGGACAAGATCATTGACAATAACAAAGTTGAACAATCAAAACATCGCAGTAGATTTTCATAGAGGCTTGAAAGGAGTATGGTTATGGTACAATACCCATCAGAGCTGTGCAGAAAATTTTGCAGTGTGGGTGACACTGAGGGAAAATTGTTTTTACAATATTAGCAAACTGTTTGTGGAAGGGTTGATTTTTTGTTTTGTTTTGTTTTGTTTTTACCCAATACTTTTCTGTGGGGAAAACTGAGTTGTATTTTAGCAGTAGCAAGAAGAAAAGTCTCCAAGCCTTTTAAAATTCAAAGGATCAGGAACCAAGTAAAACCTTTTGTATTTCTTCTGCATGGCACATCTCACTTTTTCTGGGTATTTCATATTTAGGCACTGATCCAGTAGGTTTGAGTAGTTCCACTGGTGTGGCGCTAAACATGTGCTTAGGTGTTCTGCTGGATGGGCCTTAAATATATCATGAGTGGTTTATTTATACACACACAGAGCCAACAGATTAAAGCTTCTTAAATGGTGGTCGCACTGTATTTCCTTCTGACATAGTGCATGTTTATCTTAGTATTTTGTGTTCTGATTTTTTTTTTTATCCAGAAAATATGTGCATTTTCATAGTAGGCAGGAAGTGAACAACAGGGGCAGGGCCTTGGAGGGGTGGGGGCAAGAAGTGAAGAAGGGGTGTGGCCTGGGGGGAAGAGGTAGAGCAGGGGTGGGCCTTTGAGGGAAGAGGTGGGGCACTGGGCGGAGTCTTGGGGGTCTGGTTACTAGCATTTAGAAAGGTGGCAACCCCAATAGACCTGTGGAATGAGATTAGACATACTGAAATCTCTGAGGAACCTTTACAATCATGCCTTTTATGCAGCTTTTTCCCTTTTAAACCAGGGAACTCTAATTTGAGTCCCTACATGGATACAATTGCCACAGTATCACATGGTAGAGAGAACCAGTCTCTTCAGTTGCAAGGTCCAAAACCATTTAAGGCTTTCAGTGTCAACATTTTGAACTCTATATACAGACAGTACAGAACATGGAGCACTAGTGAAACAGTTTCTGAGTAGTCCCTAGGGTAGTCAAATGTACGATAGGTTACAATAGCCTAATCTCAAGATGACAAAGGCACAGATAACTGCAACAAGATCTGCATCAGAAAGATCACCCAGCCCAGAGGACATAACTATGTTGGGCACATCCTTCTGCCTGGCATCCAGGAGCAACCTCAAACAGTGAACTTGTCTGACACACTCCCTAAATCCAGGGTTCCAATCAGCACTTCTTCTAGTTGCTTCTCCCATCGCACCAATATTGTATTGCATTCTTCCTGCATTAAACCGGAACCAGCTTTCTTATCCATGCTCCCATCTTTTAAGAGACTGGGTCATTTGCTTCATTGCACAAGCCAGGCCAAGCATGGAGAACAGTGAGTTGGATGTTGGCATTATTCAAACACACCACGGCCCATGTCCCTTCACTGTCCCTCTCAACTAACGTGCATATCTGTTGAACGGGAGGGTGACAAAATCTATTTCTGAGGTATCCCTCATGACAGAGCCCTTAGAGCACAAGACCAGTTGTCCAAAACTATCCACTGGGGTCTCTCTCACAAAGACAATAGCAGTTCTACTTGCCCTGTTGGGTACCACAGATGAGCCCATATCATCTGTTGATCAGAGGCATCAAAAACTGCTGACAAACAAAAGAACTGTCATGAATACTTGACCTTCATCCATTGTTAGCAGGTCATCAGCCAGGCCATTTTCCATCTTGTTCTCAGGCCTGAAACCTGTGTGACTTAAAGTCAAGGAAACCTGATTGAAAAAGGATCATAGTTTCCCTCAGAAAAGGCAGATTAGATCCAGATGGATAGCTCTCAAGATTGTCAGTGTCAACAATTGGTTTTCTGAATTAGCTGTCTTACAAGAACTTGGTTAAAAATAAGTCACACCCTACTCCCTCTTCCATGTTTCTTCATCCCATAGAGAACAATCTTAGCCAGTACTGAGCCCAGTACTTCCCTACTTGCCTTCCTTTGCCACCAAGACGGGTGAGGGTCCAAATTACAGGTTGTAATCTGGAGCACCTCCCAGAATCAAGGTGAGCAACCCTGGCTGAAACTGCAGAAGAAACAGTATTTGTAATCTCAAAAAAACCTCTGCCTCATCTCCATAGAGGCAGACAGCTCAGTTGTGATCTGACTAATTTTGTTTACAAAGTATAATGAAAATTCTTCAGTGAAAAATATTCAGCTCTGATAGCGAATACTATGCAGTTTAACTAGGTTAATCACCATTCAAAAAGATCTGTTATCTGAGAGTTTGCAGACACTATGGGGGTAGAGACAAAGACAATCTTCTTTGCCTCCTGTACGGCAGTGACAAAGACTTCAAAAATGCTTTGTCACTATCAGTCTGACTCGTCATGGGATTTCTGCCATTGGTATTCTAGCATCTTCTAACTCATTTCATTTGTTGCAGATCATTAAAAAAGCATAGCAGCCTATGGCTACGGACCCAGCAAATGGTCATTTAGAAGCCACAATATCAAAAGTCAAGGACATATGGTTATTATAAAATTCTAGTAGTGGTTAGTGTGATCTGTCGGCAAAATAGTATTCTTCAAAGCCATCTGGAATATGATATGCTCCATTAGTCTAGAAGGACAGACCCTCGGGTCCATCACATTGATAAAAGAGGAGTCTTACCATTTATTAAATCACGACCCTCCCAGGGCAGCCTTTTACACAAGTTGGAGTTGAAGTGGGTATTTAGTTTTTATGTCCCAAGAAAATCAGACCTTGGTAAATCACACTCTCTCGCTTGCATATGGAGTATAGTCCAAAGTGAAATTTGTTTCTGTCCTAAGGCTGTGTAAACTGACACCTTCTGTGAAGAGACTCATGTTACAGCAAAAGCTCTCAAGACTCATTTTGCCAATGTTACGATAGCACAGCTACTGGGAGTTTTGTGCAGTTCTCCACATCATTGCTATTGAGCTGCTGAGGCTAGGTCAAATGCTTGCTTGTAGAATATGATTACGTTTATTCCTCTGCCCCCCTTTGAGAGTTTACACCTCTCTAGTCATCGAGGCTGGAGATCTTAGATGCAAATATTCTGATGCTTTCAAAAGTTTACTAGTATATGCTTTTAAATGATGCTGTATCATATCTTTGTTATGTACCAGCGTTCTCGTTGTGCAGTTTACTTACAGCAAAAGCCAGGTACTAGTTAATTGAAATACCAAAGAAACTCGGACACTGACATTAGTCATCCACAGAAAGTTGCAGACACTTACTAAAATGTGAAAATCAGTAATAATAGTTTGGATTTCTGTGCTTTCATTCTATTAAAGTATGTTGTGTACCCACCATTAGCTTTTATTGCACACACAGAAGTATCTCTGCAAGATAGGCTATATGTAGAAAACTGCATCTCAGTTGCACAAGGGAGACATCTTCCAGGCATCAACAATAGTCTACTTCAGCTGTTTTTTGTTGTTTTTCACTTGCCCATTCCAGCTACATAGTCTTCACTGCAGTTGACCAGGTGTCACTGATTAGACCTGTAATTGGAAATTAGTAAACGCGTCTATTGGTGACACAAGAAAGAGCAGAGCCCAACTCACTACCTCTTATCTGGTTTGCACTGTGGAGCTAACAAGTTTATGAAATAGTAAAAACCTTTTTGTCTCTAAAATGAGCTGATATATACACAAGGAGCAATTCTGTTGAGTAAGAATATGCTGCTGTTATATTCTCACTTTTCCGAGTAGAATCATGCTTAAAACTATCGTTATTTTCCCTTCAATTCTACTTTTTTTTGTAGGTCTGAAAACCTTTGTGGAAGACCAATCTGTTTTCCAATTGTGGCAATACAAATTAAGTTAAATCATTACTAATACCTTTAATGACTGACACTTAATAGCAGGAAATAAGAGGGAGAGATCAAATAGTATAGGGGACTTAATATACAGCATCACTTTGTCATTTTAAATCTCCTCTGTACAGTTGAGGGAGCTGCACGTATGAAGATAAAGCTAGAGATTACTTAGCAGTAGCTACTCCTCTTTTACAGTATTGCCGTCTCCTAATTTCTGTCTCCATCACTGATTGTACACAGGGGCAGCAACTAAGGGGGTTGGACCCTGGCACCTGTTTTTGTAGATGCAGTCTCTGTAATGCATATGTGATGAATCATATGGTCTGGCTCAAGGTTAATAATGACTCGAAGGTGCATGTGGTATAGCATTTGACTTCAAAAATGAGACTCTATGGAGCCTATATATTTGGAGAAACCCCCAGTTACTTGTAGGGTACCTAGTTTCTACTGGAATACACTAGCAGTGATTAAAGTGTTTATTGTTGGAAATACTAATTAAATTTTACATCCTTTGAAGTCTGAGAAAAATCTACATAGCAAGTGTGCTGATACTGTTTTTCAGGGAGGGGAGTGAAAGCATACCTTTTCTGTGTTGGTACAAAACATCCATGTGTGAGGATACTTGTAGATTGTTCTGCTGTGTGTCTGGCTCAAGGCCCTAGCCTTCATTATTGTAGAGTAAAAGTCAAGGGATCTCTCAAACCTTTTATTGCCACCACTATAGCGGCAGGATACAGAGGGGTTCTAAGTCACCAGCAGATCCTAATGACATTCTGCCTGATTCTGAGGTAAAGGAGCCAGAATACCTCCAGGAGCATAGGGGGAGCTTACGTGAGAGCAACACTACCATTTGAAAGGTGTGGTATATGTTTCCTTCCCTCCCCTGCTCTGATTTGAGTCCAACAGTTAGTGCAGGAGGAGGGTGACAGCATGACCTTTCCCCTTTTGTGGAGTCTATTGCTCCTTGTGGAACTCAACCCGCCGCTCCTTGTGCTGCAGGTGCGCACACATTCGGTATGAGCGATGCCCCTTGCTCTGTTGTGCAAGGAGGAGGAGGGCTCCTTATACCTTGCTGCCAGACACCGCTGCAAGGCCAGCCAAAATCCGATCCTGACGCTTGCACAATTAGATTGAGATTACTGGCCAAATTTAGACCTGTGCATTATGTACCCTTATAAACCCCAGCACAACAAATTCAAAACTGGAGAAATGAGAATGTGTTGTATCTTCCTCTTCACAAATAAGTCAGACACTTATCTCAAAAGATAATGGCACATGAGAAAGGAGAGGCAGCAATCAATTCATCGAAAGAATGATTTTTCCCTCTCCTTTAACCACCTTCTATACATGCACATGTCCCCACACAGTTGTCTAGAAAATAACTACCATAATAACTCACCAACATCCATTTACATTAGCTTTCTTCCCCCTCAACTGTTTTTTCCCCCAAAAAAGTAATACTATATGGCAAGATGGATTTTTTTGTTGCTGTTGTTGACCTGGAGGGTGAAAATTAGTGTGTGTTAAAAGAAAAAGGAGTGTTTTATTGTTTGCTTATAAACCCCTTTGATTTCCATAAATTGTTACGCACAGGAATAACTTGGGCTTTGCATAAATATACTATAAAAACTACATCCATGAGAACTGTATGCAAAACATGAAAGTGCTGCTTGCTTTAACCTGCAGCCACATGAAATTGAAGGATATTAGTGTATAGCAATTTTGTTGTATATCAGTTCAAGCAAAATACTCTGTAGACTAGCTATTTAAAGATATCATTTTTATGTGCAACACAACACCCATGACCAGTACCCTATGGTGCTTTTCAGAACATCTTTCTACAACAAGCAGACCTCAGTTGGTTAGGCTGCATGATCTGGAAAAACAGGGAGGTTTTTCACCTGTTTTTAAATGTGGATGAAGAATTAGCTGTTATAACATCATTAGACATATTCATAGAGTTCCTTAACCTTGTGGCATGATTAGTGGAGACACCAGCCAACTCCATTTATGTATTTAGGGGTAATTATTAAATGATATGCTAAAACACAGGGTATGGGATGTTCTGCAAGGAGGCAAACATTTAGCATTTTTCTGACAATGAAGGATTTTGTAGGTTGCATGTCAGACTTTTCAAGTCATCTCAAAATTGTGAGAAGTCAGTGTTTTAGAGAAGGGTATGGGAGATAGGATCTTTATCAGTTACCTTATTGGATTGCTCTGAGCCGGATGATGCTTTGGGAGACTGAGATAGAAGTCCGAGATCCCAGGAAGTAACTAAGCTAGGGGCAGACAGAATGGTAGTGGAGATAATTATTTCTCAAATAGAGGAATGTCTTGATTGGATGAAAAGCTACTTAGGGGAAGATCTGTGCTGACTGTTGCAGAGACCAAATAGAAGAAAGTGACTCTGTCTGTGTTGGTGAGTAAGTTACTTCAGAATATAAATCAGACGTGTTTGGGTTGTGAACAAGTTTAAAACCCAGTCAAGTTCTTGAGAGAATGAATGAAGAGACTGAAGACATGCTGGAGGATCACCACTTTCTAATATACTTTCTTAATAAGAATTTGGGTACAACTTTAATTTGCCAAATCATCCATTGGAGGGCAGGACTTTTTTAAAAATAAAAGTCAGACTCTCCTTTCAGCTAATATGGGGCTAAGCAAAATTATAATACACAAGCCCTTGGCTGTCTGGGGGACAAAGTATTAACCAACATCTCAAAACCTTTCTATCTCACATCACAAGTAACTTTCTAATACTGTAAAATTTTCTGAGGGCAGATTACAAGGTGAAGTATTAGAAATGGATGCTATTGTGTTCTCAAAAATTAGTGAAACATTTGAACGCCTTAGTAGATTTCTAATTGGAGAACAAACCCCAATCTGTTGTAAAATTTGGGGTTACTTGATTTAGACAATTAAAATATTAGAACAAATTAATTATATGCATGTATTGATGTTGTGAACATGAAGAGACTAGTGGTAATCAAGTTTAAATTTTAGATCAGTTTTAAGATAATTACATTATAAACCTTATTCCCCACCCAGTGGCTCTAACTTATAAATGACAGATTTGATTATGAACTTTTGGATTAACTCTGGGAGCCTAGGAGAAGTGATAATGACATAGTGTAGGTTTATAGTCAAGCTAGATCAGTATTAATGTTGTACTGTGTTTCATTAGAAAGATTCATCTGCTTTGGTAGTGGTCCGAGAGAATTAGAAAAGGCAACTGTAGCCTTCATAATGTTGATGGGTTGATATTGCCAATGGTATGTCAAACTATAGTAGCTTGTGCCAAAGGTTCGAGCTCCCTAAGGGCTGCAATATCTGAATTAGCAGGGTGACAACCACTAATAGAAATATCATTAGTTCGGGAGACTGTAGGAGCACACAGGGAGCAATAGCAGTGACCACAAAAACATTCACAAGTTATCAATCGTCCCTTTATTAAAAACCATAATACACAGATAATGTTTTAGATACATAAATGAAAATGGAGGATTACCATAAAATGTCCAGCATCAATGTTTTCAGACTCACATCCCCAATGATACCACTGAGATGGGTGGATCTCTCATCAGGTGGCCATCTGTGGAAGGTGGAGGTGGATTTTTCCTCCCTATTGATGCTGAGGAAACCCTTTTATTCTGTGTTACACTCTCACACCCATAATCCTTATGCAGATGCATGATAGTTCCAACCCTTTCCCTTTTCAGGACTTCCACGCCCCATAAATCCCAAACCCCACTTTCCATCGCCTATATTCTGAGTTCCCCATATCATCATTTACATCAATAAGTTCCCATGGTAATTTGCAGTTATTGCAGAATTTCCCATGATGTTACCATCGGGCAACTTGCGGTAATGACGGGCACATGGTCGCATATTTTCCTGAACATCACCCATTAACACATCTTTTATGATAATCTTGCAACTTTGCTGGTACAGGGTTACCCTTGGGTCAACTAGTCATGTCAACTTCTTTCAGGCCTAAGGCCTTATGTGGCTAAGCTGAAATTTGACGGGTCTCATTTTACAGTCTTACCTTACTTGTATACCTAACACACTCTTACCAATAATATATGCATATCAATCCTATACCCCTATAATATTATCCTACATGTTCCTACACTATTACCTACAACATAAATTTATTCATCACACATTGATTACATATGAATTAACCCCAACAATAGAAAACAATGAAATGATTATATAAGGTATTTAGCTACACAACAAAGGTGTAAAATAAGGGGGATGGCCTCAATTGACAGTGTAAGACTGAAGAATGAAGTTGATGTGCCACTAAAAGAAAAGGAAGAATTTGGCGACTGTGATGGTACAATGAGGCGGTATGCTGCCAAATAAAAAGCTTTAATTTAAAAATAGAAATGTGGTCCCTGTGTACTGTCCAGCACTGAGTATATATAGTCGGTTCTTTAGCAGTAATAGTTGGTGCAAGTAGAGGCTTGTGCCAAAGTATGGGTTGTATTGAATCTACAATGTCAGGGAAGCTCTTGGAACATAACTGAATTAAGCTGTCAAGTTAATTACAATCTTTCTTAAAAGAACAGTTTAGAGCAAAGAAGTACAGATGAGAAAAAGAATCTGAGAAGTCTTTCAGCTCCTTAATGCTTCAGGCTCTAAGTAGCTCACGTTGGACACCCAAATATTAAGGCACTTTGGAAAATGTTGCCCTTTGTTACTACTTAAAAGCCATACTTTATCCTCAGTCTTTGTGCAAACCTCCCATTAGGCTTCATGCTGGGAATGTTGAGTATCTGTAACTCCCATTAAAGTGAGCAGAGCTAGCCAGTGCTCAGCATCTCTCAGGATCAGGCCCATTGTTATCAGTAGGGGAGAGTGGTTATGGACTGCGGATAATTTATGTCTCTCACTTTGTAGACCTGGCCCATGATCACAATTTAAAATGTAAGATGGCCCTTGCGTGCTTTAGAGCATCACTAGAAACCGTAAATTCTAGAGGAAAAGAGGTATGAAATATGACTGCTTAGGGAACTGATCTGAGTTTTCAGCTTGTATCCTACCATGTAACAGTAAACCATCCTCCCCAGTACAGAGGGATAAAAGTCCACCGCACTTCTAAAATGTAGTAGGGAGATTCCAAAAAATAAATGAAACGGCTAGCAAACATTCACAGGGATGGGTGAGAGCCAAAATTTGACACCATCCCTGTGAGTAATTTACTCCCACGTCTAGATTGGGAGCCACTGCACCAAAAAAATAAAAGCTGCAAGAGAGTCATGTCATTGGCACGATCATTGACTACAATTAATTGATAGTGCTATGTCTTGATTATGTTGAAAGGGCTGTGTAAGGATAACATCCATCTGGAAAGCCAGTGACCGATTTGTTGCCTTGTTTTACTGTAATATGTTTAGATCAGAAAAAGTAATTTATTTAGATTCTAAAAAGCAGCGTTTGTGTATGTAGCTAGGGAGTAAAGTCCTTGCTAATGAATTTGCTTATTATAAAAAGTTTTTTGTTAGGCTTTTTCAAACAGAGAACGTTGTTTGAGGAATTAGTTTTCCAGGAAATTCCTTGATGTTTTATTGGTTTAGGTTTGCTTTTTTTATTTTTATAATCAGAAACGCAAAACTGTATCATTTTGTTGACAAGAAGTATGGTACTATAGCCTTCACACGCTTTTAAAAGTTTTTTTAAATAGGTATCAGTCAGTGTGTAAAAACTGTGATGTAAAGAGGCACTGCAAGTTAAAATAGTAATACCCTGCTTTTGGTAAAAAAGAGCAACTTGATTTTTTGTACAGAACAGCTTTATGTTAGCTTGAGAAAAGAAAGCTATGGTGCTAAAACTGATCTGCAAAAAAGGAGGAACATTGCATCTGCCAATAGTGATAATCATTGATTTTGATTTTCTAAATAACTGTTTGGAATTAATTTACTGACCATTAAGGAAAGTGTTATTGTATCTAGAGAGGCAAAACTCTTATGACCCTATTTAGAATATGCACTGCATGCTACTCCACTGAAAAGAAAAACATTGATGTAAAACACATAACTTGGTTGTCTTGAGCGTGGCATGGAGATGCCAATCAAAGGGTATGTCTACACTACGGGATTAATCCGAATTTACAGAATTTGAATTTTGGAAACAGATTGTATAAAGTCGAATGTATGCGGCCACACTAAGCATATTAATTCGGCAGTGTGTGTCCATGTACCGGGGCTAGCGTCGATTTCCGGAGCGTTGCACTGTGGGTAAAAAGCAACAGAGGGTCCTGTGGCACCTTTGAGACTAACAGAAGTACTGGGAGCATAAGCTTTCGTGGGTAAGAACCTCACTTCTTCAGATGCAAGTAATGGAAATCTCCAGAGGCAGGTATATATCAGTGTGGAGATAACGAGGTTAGTTCAATCAGGGAGGGTGAGGTGCTCTGCTAGCAGTTGAGGTGTGAACACCAAGGGAGGAGAAACTGTTTCTGTAGTTGGATAGCCATTCACAGTCTTTGTTTAATCCTGATCTGATGGTGTCAAATTTGCAAATGTACTGGAGCTCAGCAGTTTCTCTTTGGAGTCTGGTCCTGAAGTTTTTTTGCTGTAAGATGGCAACCTTTACATCTGCTATTGTGTGGCCAGGGAGGTTGAAGTGTTCTCCTACAGGTTTTTGTATATTGCCATTCCTGATATCTGACTTGTGTCCATTTATCCTCTTGCGTAGTGACTGTCCAGAAAAACATCAAGAAAGAGCTCTCCAACCTGGGGACTCTCATAAATAATCAACCCTCCACACAAACGGACTTTACTAAAATAAGACAGGAGATCTACATTACACACTTCACCTCTCTACAAAGGAAAAAGGACCGTAAGCTGTCTAAAATCCTACCTGCCACATGGGGCCACAACAGGGGTACCCCTAACTCACCCAGCAATATCGTCAATTTATCCAGCTACACACTCAACCCAGCAGAAGAGTCTGTCCTATCTCGGGGACTCTCCTTTTGCCCCAGCACCCCCACGAACATGATACAGTTCTGTGGTGATCTGGAAGCCTACTTTCGCCGCCTCCGACTCAAAGAATACTTTCATGATAACACTGAACAGCGCACTGATACACAGATACCCTCCCACCAACAACACAGGAAGAAGAACTCCACATGGACTCCTCCTGAGGGTCGAAATGACAGTCTGGACCTATACATAGAATGCTTCCGCCGACGTGCACAGGCAGAAATTGTGGAAAAACAACATCGCTTGCCTCATAACCTAAGTCGTGCAGAACGCAATGCCATCCACAGCCTCAGAAACCACCCTGACATTATCATCAAAGAGGCTGATAAAGGAGGTGCTGTTGTCATCATGAACAGGTCTGACTACCAGAAGGAGGCTGCCAGACAACTCTCCAATATCCAATTCTACAGGCCGCTTTCCTCAGATCCCACTGAGGAATACACTAAGAAACTACACCATCTACTCAGGACACTCCCTACACTAACACAGGAACAAATCAACATACCCTTAGAGCCCCGACCGGGGTTATTCTATCTACTACCTAAGATCCACAAACCTGGAAATCCTGGACGCCCCATCATCTCGGGCATTGGCACTCTCACTGAAGGACTGTCTGGATAGGACTCCCTACTCAGACCCTACGCCACCAGCACTCCCAGCTATCTCCGTGACACCACAGATTTCCTGAGGAAACTACAGTGCATTGGTGACCTCCCAGAAAACACCATCCTAGCCACCATGGATGTAGAGGCTCTCTACACAAACATTCCACATACAGATGGAATACAAGCTGTCAGGAACAGTATCCCTGATGATGACACAGCACAACTTATTGCTGAGCTCTGTGACTTTATCCTCACGCACAATTATTTCAAATTTGGTGACAATATATACCTCCAGACCAGTGGCACCGCTGTGGGCACCCGCATGGCCCCACAATATGCCAACATTTTTATGGCTGACCTGGAACAACGCTTCCTCAGCTCCCGTCCACTCATGCCCCTTCTTTACCAACGCTATATTGATGACATCTTCATCATCTGGACCCATGGGAAGGAGGCCCTGGAAGAATTCCACCATGCTTTCAACAGCTTCCACCCCACCATCAACCTCAGCCTGGACCAATCTACACGGGAGGTCCACTTCCTGGACACCACCGTACAAATAAGCGATGGCCACATTAACACCACCCTATACCGAAAACCCACCGACCGCTACGCCTACCTTCATGCCTCCAGCTTCCACCCCGGTCACACCACACGATCCATCGTCTACAGCCAAGCACTGAGGTACAATCGCATCTGCTCCAACCCCTCAGACAGAGACCAACACCTTCAAGGTCTTCACCAAGCATTCTCAAAACTACGATACCCACACAAGGAAATAAAGAAACAAATCAACAGAGCCAGACGTGTACCCAGAAGCCTCCTGCTACAAGACAGGCCCAGAAGAGAAACCAACAGAACTCCACTGGCCATCACCTACAGTCCTCAGCTTAAACCTCTCCAACGCATCATCAGTGATCTACAACCCATCCTGGACAATGATCCCTCACTTTCACAGACCTTGGGAGGCAGGCCAGTCCTCGCCCACAGACAACCTGCCAACCTTAAGCATATTCTCACTAGCAACCACGCACCGCACCATAACAACTCTAACTCAGGAACCAACCCATGCAACAAACCTCGATGCCAACTCTGCCCACATATCTACACCAGCAACACCATCACTGGACCTAACCAGATCAGCTACAACATCACCGGCTCATTCACCTGCACGTCCACCAATGTTATATATGCCATCATATGCCAGCAATGCCCCTCTGCTATGTACATTGGCCAAACTGGACAGTCACTGGGGGGGGGGGAGGGATAGCTCAGTGGTTTGAGCATTGGCCTGCTAAACCCAGGGTTGTGAGTTGTGAGTTCAATCCTTGAGGGGGCCACTTGGGGATCTGGGGCAAAATCAGTACTTGGTCCTGCTAGTGAAGGCAGGGGGCTGGACTCGATGACCTTTCAAGGTCCCTTCCAGTTCTAGGAGATGGGATATCTCCATTAATTTAATTTAATTTAATTTAATCACAGTTGAGAAGCGAGTGGCGATAGCCCTGTGGAAGCTTGCAACGCCAGACAGCTACCGGTCAGTCAGGAATCAATTTGGAGTGGGCAAATCTACTATGGGGGCTGCTGTGATGCAAGTAGCCAAAGCAATCACTGAGCTGCTGCTATGAAAGGTAGTGACTCTGGGAAATGTGCAAGTCATAGTGGATGGCTTTGCTGCAATGGGATTCCCCTAACTGTGGTGGGGCGATAGATGGAACCCATATCCCTATCTTGGCACCGGAGCACCAGGGTACCCAGTACATAAACCGCAAGGGGTACTTTTCAATGGTGCTGCAAGCACTTGTGGATCACAAGGGACGTTTCACCAACATCAACGTGGGCTGGCCGGGAGGGGTTCATGACGCTCGCGTCTTCAGGAACACTAATCTGTTTAAATGGCTGCAGCAAGGAACTTACTTCCCGGACCAGAAAATAACCGTTGGGGATGTTGAAATGCTAATAGTTATTCTTAGGGACCCAGCCTACCCCTTAATGCCATGGCTCATGAAGCCATACACAGGAAGCCTGGACAGGAGTCAGGAGCTGTTCAACTACAGGCTAAGCAAGTGCAGAATGGTGGTAGATGTGCATTTGGCCGTTTAAAAGGTTGCTGGCAATCGTTACTGACTCGGTCAGACCTCAGCCAAACCAATATCCCCATTGTTATTGCTGCTTGCTGTGTGCTCCACAATCTCTGTGAAAGTAAGGGGGAGACCTTTATGGCGGGGTGGGAGGCTAAGGCAAATCACCTGGCTGCTGATTACGCGCAGCCAGACACCAGGGCGATTAGAAGATCACACCAGGAAGCGCTGTGCATCAGAGAAGCTTTGAAAACCAGTTTCATGACTGGCCAGGCTACAGTGTGAAATTTGTTTGTTTCTCCTTCATGAAAACCCGCCCCCTTTATTGACTCATTCTCTGTAAGGAACCCACCCGCCTCCTTCCCCCAGCGTGCTTTCAAAGGAAATAAAGTCACTATAGTTTAACAATCATTTATTCTTTATTAATTGATTATAAAAAGAGGGAGAGAACCCGGGTGGGGTTTGGGAGGAGGATTGGCGGGAAGGAAAAGGCCACTAAAAAAAGGTTTAAAAAATGACATCTTTTTGCTTGGGCTGTCCACTGGGGTGGAATGGGAGTGTGTACAGAGCCTCACACCCACCCCCCCCCCCCCCGCGTTCTTACACGTCTGGGTGAGGAGGCTATGGAACATGGTGAGTGGGGAGGGGGGTTATACAGGGACTGTAGCGGCACTCTGTTATCCTGCTGCCATTCCTGAAGCTCCACCAGATGCTGGAGCATGTCTGTTTGCTCACGCAGCAACCCTAGCGTTGCATCCTGCCTCCTCTGATCTTCATGCCGCCACCTCTCATCTCAAGCATCTCTCCTGTCCTCACGTTGGTCCCTCCTGTCCTCACATTCACTGGCATCTTTCTTATACTTTGAAACCGTGTCCTTCCACTCGTTCAGATGAGCTCTTTCACTGCGAGTGGATTCCATGATTTCTGCGAACATCTCGTCTCGCGTCTTCTTTTTCCAACGCCTTATCTGAGATAGCCTTCGGGACGGAGGAGGGAGGCTTGAAAAATTTGCAGCTGCTGGAGGGAGGGGAAAAAAGGAGAGAATTTTTTTAAAAGATACATTTTACAGAACAATGCTTATACTCTTTCACTGTGAGCAACACTATTCACATTACATAGCACATGTGATTTCTGTGCAAGGTCGCATTTTGCCTCTTAATATTGAGTGCCTGTGGCTTGCTGCTAGAGATCACAGACACAGGTCCGGGCACCAGAATTTGGCTTGCATGCGGCCATGGTAAGCCATTGTCTTTCGGCTTCTGCGCCTTCCTTTCCCACATACCAAGCAAAGCCCATTGAGTGCTGCAGTTTTCCTGTTAACCTTCAGCAGCAGAAAACAAACTAACCCCCTCCCCATCCAATTCTCTGGATAATCGCTTTACCCCTCCCCCCACCGCGTGGCTGGTTTCAGGGAAGATCCCTGCTAGCCAAACGCGAAAAGCTCAGGGCCAATCCTCCCCCGCGCGCTTGATTAACTGCAGGGAAGGATTTCTTTTCAGCCACAGGCAAACAGCCCAGTAGGAACGGCCACCTCTGTCCCCTTAATTAAATTCCCGTATTTCAACCAGGTTACCATGAGAGATATCGCTCTCCTGAGGATTACACAGCGAGATAAAAAACGGATGTTGCTTGAATGCCAGCAAACACCGGGACCATACGCTGCCAGGCTTTGTCATGCAATGATACCAGATTACTTGCTGCAAGCATGGCGTGGTCAAGTGTCCTACCATGGAGGACGGAATAAGGCTGCACTGCCCAGAAACCTTGTGGCAAGGCTTTTGGAGTACCTCCAGGAGAGCTTCATGGAGATGTCCCTGGAGGATTTCCGCTCCATCCCCAGACACGTTAACAGACTTTTCCAGTAGCTGTACTGGCCGCGAATGCATCCCAAGTCCTCAGGGCAAAGTAATCATTAAAAAACGCTTGCTTTTAAAACAAGTTTTATATTTTAAAAGGTAAACTCACCTGAGGTCCCTTCCATGGGGTCATGGTGTTGGATAGTGGGTTGGGAGGGTACTTCAGTCAGGCTGAGAAAAAGATCCTGGCTGTTGGGGAGAATGGAGTGCTTGGTGCTCTACGCAAGCTCGTCCTCCTCCTCCTCCTCTTCCCCGTCCGCAGAATCCTCAGGTGTAGCTGATGAGATTATCCCGCCTCGGAATCCACGGTCAGAGGTGGGGTAGTGGTGGCGGCCCCCACAGAACTGCATGCAGCTCGGCGTAGAAGCGGCATGTCCGCGGCTCTGACCCGGAGCGACCGTTTGCCTCCTTTGTTTTTTGATAGGCTTGTCTGAGCTCCTTGACTTTCACGCGGCACTGATGTGAGTCCCTATTGTGGCCTCTCTCCATCATGCCCTTGGAGATTTTTTCAAAAGTTTTGGCATTTCATCTTTTCGAACGAAGTTCTGCTAGCACTGAATCCTCTCCCCATATAGCGATCAGATTCAGTACCTCCTGTATGGTCCATGCTGGTGCTCTTTTTCGATTATCGGCCTGCATGGTTACCTGTGCTGATGAGCTAGCTGTTGTCAAACAGGAAATAAAATTCCACGCTGGGCAAACAGGAAATAAAATTCAAATGTTCGCGGGGCTTTTTCTGTCTACCTGCCCAGTGCATCCGAGTTCAGATTGCTGTCCAGAGCGGTCACAATGGTGCACTGTGGGGTAGCTCCCGGAGGCCAATACCATCGAATTGCAGCCACACTAACCCTAATTCAAAATGACAATATCGATTTTGGCGCTACTCCGCTCGTCGGGGTGGAGTACAGAAATCGATTTTAAGAGCCCTTTATTTAGAAATAAATGGCTTCGTTGTGTGGACTGGTGCAGGGTTAATTCGATTTAACGCTGCTAAATCCGAATTAAAGTCATAGTGTAGACCAGGCCAAAGACTGAGTAGAAGGGAGTAGACAAGCATTTTTACCATCATGCTACTTCTACTGATATTAAGCATTACATCATGTTCTAGAGTGCTGCTTTACTTCAAGCATTTCAACATGAAATATTGGAAATCTTAACATAATTGCATATTCATGTTATAGAGTTTTTCCACCTCTTGACATAGTGTTGGCATTGTAAAAAGAGTAATGCTAGCTGTGAGTGTTTAACTGGAGAGATTTCTGCTTATTAGCAATATGCCATCTTCTGTCATCAGAGGATGATCATGTGGGTTTTGCAAACTCCCCAGATCTGTACACTTGTATTAAGTGGTTGTAGTCCTTACTAGTCACTTACATTTCAATGAGCATTGCAGGTGCTGGCTGCAAACAAGTGGCTGGTTTCACCAGTTATAATTAGGGCTAGGATTTTGTCATGAAGGTCACGGAATCCGTGACTTCCAGAAACGTCCATGACTTGAGCCCATGGTGCCTGGGAGCTGCAGCGTCCCCCCACAGCAGGTGGTGGCTGGGGACTGTGGTGGCCCCAAGCTCTCAGCCACCGCAGGAGGAAGGGGTGCCCTGGAGCTCAGAGCCACCGCAGGCGGTTGGTATGCCCCACAGCTCCCAGGTGCTGTGGGCGGTGGGGGTTCCCCGAGAGCTCCCAGTCCCCATGGGCAGAAGGGTCCCTGGGAGCTCCCAGCTGCCACAGGCGGCGTTAGTGCCTCGAAACTCAGAGCCGCCACGGGCAGCCAGGGTGCCCCAGAGCTTGGAGCCACAGGCAGTGGGGAGACCCTGCAGCTCTGAGCTGGGGCCCTGGAGTGGTGTGGGGACTGCAGAGCTTCCCAGTTTGTCATGCATATTTTTAGTAAAAGTCGCCAAGAGGTCACTGGCTTCCGTGAATTTTTCTTTATTGCCCATGACCTGTCGGTGACTTTTACTAAAAATATGCGTGACAAAACCTTATCCATAATTATAATGTATTTCTTGAGATGTGCGGATAACTGACAAACAAATAATGCATATTATGAAAATAATCATTTCATTATATAGATGTATTCTACAATGATCCAAATGTATGTCTCATTTTTTTTTAATTCAGCAACAGAAAGTATCTTTAATGTGCATACATTTACTCCTGGATTTTGCGCCAAAAAATTAAAAATTCTGCACACAATATTTTA
Source organism: Malaclemys terrapin pileata (assembly GCF_027887155.1). NCBI lineage: Eukaryota > Metazoa > Chordata > Testudines > Emydidae > Malaclemys > Malaclemys terrapin. The sequence goes on along the minus strand of NC_071515.1, from coordinate 19,417,681 downwards.
AAATTCTGCAAATTTTAATTGTCAAAATAACACTACATAATCACACCAGTTTCAATTATTTTGGCAATTTATTTCAAAATACCTGTCAGCAAGTATGTCTGTAACAACACAGACACACACAAATTCCCCAAGGAGTAGAGAGTTAAAGAAACTCCTATGACAACCCAGTCTCTGTTTCTCTGCCCCCTTCCCCTCCCCCAAGAGCCCAGTTTGGGGGTGGGGGTAGGGCAGACACCCACAATCCCTCCTCCCTTAAGAGCCCAGCCATGATCTTCCCTCCCCCCCCCCAGCCAATACACCCAAACCCCCTCTTCCCCCAGAGCCCAGACGCAGGGCCCCCCTTGCCCAGATACCCACATCCACTCCCCCCAAAGCCCAGCTGTGGCCTCCCCCAGCCCAGACACCTGCCCCCCTTCCCCACCCAGAGCCCAGGGATCTAGAGGGAGAAACAGAATGTTCTGAGCATCTCAAGATAGCAGTGCATACAGAAAAACTTCTGGGTCCAGGGCTTGTGTGGAGTTTCCTGTGCGCCGCCGTCTCCTTCCCTCAGGGCGTGCTGGGAACTGCAGCTGCCATGAACCCTCTAGTTCCCTATCCTTCCCTCTGGCAGTGTCTTCTAGGTGCAAGCTGGGCTCTGCTGGGTCCAGAGGTCTTTAGTGGCTGCCAGGAGAACTGCAGCAGATTTCTGTGGGGGAAAGAAAATTCTGCGTGCACAATGTTAATTTCTGCAAAATTCTGCATTGCGCAGTGGCGCAGAATTCCTCCAGAAGTAATACATCTTTATACTGCTCATTTTCATTTGTTTGTTTGCTCCCCATTCCTTACTTCCTGGTCCCAGAAATAAATAGATTTTTTTTGTAGTTTATCACATTTAACTTTCTTACATTAAAAACATATATATGTATATATAGCATTCTCATTAGGTAAAGTTATAGTTGAATTTTTGTTCTGTGAAGTTTTTCCGTATGCACTGCTATCCTGAGATGCTCAGAACATTCTCAGGCATTTTTCTCTTGGGCTGAAACTTTCCATGGTTAGTCTTTTGTTATGATTTCAGAGGTAATTTCTTCTCTAAATGTTTCTTCAAAAACAATCCAGCCATTATTGAGTTAGTAGTGATTTGGAGAGAGGGTTTTCCCTCCCCCAACTTAAAAAAAAAAATCAGATGCCTTTCTGCAGAGATACTCCAACAGTGGCTGAAATTTAAAAATAAAACTTTCCATGTGGCTAGGCCTTGCTGAAGAAAAAAGAACACAAATGAAAAATGAATGTTGTCATTATTGTGCAGTACTCAGCTTATTAATGTGTTTTTATATTACTTAGATGTGAGGCATTATGATGGAATACATCCCTTTATTCACACCCTGCACATTTTTGTAATAATCCTTATACAATATATGCCTTGTGAGATCTCATTTGGAAAGTCATAACTTGCTGATCAGTAATATCATGGTAAAGTGCCTGTTTACAACAGTATATGTAAAGTTATAAACATAAGCTGAAATCATGACTGAAGTGTGTTTTCCAGTTAAGTCTGGGGAATGTTTAAACGAGTTTCTCAAAGACAAAGGGCAAGCTGACGTATTTTTTGTAAGATTTTTCAGTTTATAATCATTTCACTCTTCTACTTTCCCTCCAATATTAAAATCTAATTTTTATATGTGAAGCCAGTATGTAGGTATGCTTGAGTTAAATGGGTTTATCCCTTTTAATAATATAAACCTGCCTCAGGCAAATACAATCATCAACAGAGTTTTTAAAAAAAAATCTATGAATCTTGGTATCTTGTTTTTTTTATAGTTACCATGTACTGTAATACAACCTGCTTCAGGTAATTACCATATATTATAGCGGTTGCCATTAGTGACTGCTATAATTAAGGTTGCAAATCAGTTTCCATTATAATCCCTTGTTTTCACACAATCATAACTTGTCAAAACATTAACCTTTGGGACTGAAGTTTTCCATGCTTACTTTCAGCTTGAAGATAGATATTTTCGGGGGCACAGTTTGAAATATCATGCAGGAAACTCATTTCCAGTCTTTTTGAGTTCTGAGGGCTGTTTAACTGGGTAGTGAAATGTGTGTCTGACTGTCATCTCCTCCAGAGACGATATGCCCTAAAGAATGAGTATAGGCCCTGGAGCCCATACCTCTTTTTGTGTTCCCTTCCCACTTTGGCCTGGCCTCAACAATACTTTGCGCTTATACAGAAATTTACAAAGATTACTTGGGCCTGGCTACACTACCACTTATTTCAGCAAAATGTATGTTGCTCACTCAGGGGTGTGAAAAAACACACCTCTGAGCAATCTAAATTACACCGACAAAAGCGCTGATGCGTACAGCACTTTGTCGATGGGAGAGTTTCTCCCGCTGACATGGCTACCGCTGCTCATTGGGGGTGGTTAAATTATGTCGATGGGAGAGCTCTCTCCCGTCCACATAAAGGGGTTACATCATGAGCGATCTTACAGCTGCATCGGTACAGCTGTGCTGCTGTAAGCTCTCTAGTGTAGATATAGTCTCAGTCATTTTTCACAAGAGTCTCTCCCCATAAAGTAGTCCAAATTAAATTGTCTGTTTTACTGATGAGGAATGTGGGCTTTGTGTATTGAGAGTGTGGGGGACATAGTGGTCTAGTGACTTGATCATGGTCCTGTGCATCAGGCGACCTGGACTCTAATGCTGAATATGACGCTGCCGTTCAGGTTGACTTTGGGCAAGACTCTTTACCAGACTGTTCCTCTGTTTCCCATTTGTAAAACTGGGATGATATTTACCTACCTTTTAGATCTCCATTGAGACTTAAACATCGAGCCAGGTCTGATGGCTACATACAATACTGTAAATTATTGTACAGTAGTTGCTGTTCAATTTTGTCATTTACCTACATTTACCACACAGGGGTATCTAAGATTCTACAGTTTTTCCACATAGCGAGAATAGGAAGTTTCCCTTGTAATACAAGTCTTACTGTGGTCTTTCCTGCAACTGTGGGTAAACATTGACTTTTTAATGGTGGTCACTACAGGGAAGGTTGTATAATAAATTCCAGTTTGTATTATATTTTGTATGACTTGACAATCTGTTATGCTGTAAAGGCATGCATAAGTCCAAAGAGGTGGCTAGGCAGGTAGAGTTAAGGATAAGCGATCAGCCTTAATGCTCATTTCTCTGCTTGATTCATGAGCCTTAACATTACATTAGCACTTGTTCTTTTGCATAAATTTCTTTTTAAGAAAAGGTGATTGGTTTTTCCACACAAGCTTCTAAGAGAATGTTTTAATTAGTTTCATGAGATATATGATAATAAACTGAAGTATACTTACTATGCAAAATTACAGTTTTTTGTTAAGTTTAGAAATAGTTCTCCATGATTTATTCTGTATGCAGACTGATATGACTATATAGATCCATGCTTTGCAAGATGATGTAGACTGTAAAGGTATGAGTTATAAACCAGTTTTTTTCATAACTATAAGAAAGCACAAATCCTACAAAGGGATCTGCTTCCAGGAGACCTGATGCCTGCACAGAATCTATTGACTTCAGTGGGACTTCATGCAGATGTGAGGGTCCCCGCTTGTGGATTCTTTCCCAGGATTGTGGCCTCCGACCTGAAAATGTTACAATTCTCCAAAGTCCTATGATTTTTCTGGCAAAATATGGTATTTACAAAATCAGTTACCCTGGCCACACCTGAATTTCAAATGTAGAAATGCTATGGGACTGTTCCATTGAATTTAACAGGCGTTGGATCAGCTGCTAGATCTCTGAGGTATCCCAGGTGGATCAGAGGAAAAAAAGCCTTTATGCAAATCATTACAAACTAAAAAATTAATATAACATGTGTCTGAAATGATTTGACATTATTTCAAAGACTACTCGTTTTAAATGAATTTCTGATCTCTGTCTCTCTCTCTTTCTTTGTCTCCTCCAGTGGCAGATGAAAGCCAGGTTAGTTCGTTGGCTGGACACAAACAAGGTAAGAACTTTCTTGTAGGTTATTTCACCTGCCCTTCCCTCAAAAAAGAGCCAATCTGTGAGCAACAGCTGGATCTAACTTATAGCAACTGTGGTGGCTGAAAGGTTTGCAAATTAATGCATAACTTCACTTCCACAGTGATAAATTAAGGCTTACTTATTGCTTGGCAGTGTATGTAGTTCCATACATAGGCTGGGCTCATTTTCAGGAAAAGCAATAACGGTTTCTTTAAAAATATATCTATTGAACATTGAGCAGAGTGTGAGTTAAAATAAGTAAAGGACAAAACCTGTAATCTTTTCATGTGCCAATGTAGGCACTTAAACAGTGTAAATTGTGAACAATATAAATGTCTTATTCTCTTTGTCCTCCTGGAAGAATTTCAGTTTTCCACTCTCACAATCTGAAATATTGAAGATAGACAGCCCTACCGAAGCTTTCACTATTGTTTTTTTATTCCCATTTATTCATCTGCAGAAGTTGTTCTTTCAGTGTGACTATACTAATGAAAGGATCCACTTTTTCTTAAACTGCTTAAGATCTATATTTGTTAGCAATGAAGGTTTATATCCAGCAGTATTACCATAAAGTCTTGTAATGACAATTCTGTGAAACAAGTTGCAGTACTGTACAAGGTGCAGTTGCTTTATTACAGTAACAAGCCTTGTGGATAAGGGGGGAAGTGATAGATGTGGTGTATCTTGACTTTAGTAAGGCTTTTGATATTGTTTCGCATGAACTTCTCATAAACAAGCTAGGGAAATGCAACCTAGATGGAGCTACTATAAGGTGGGTTTATAACTGGTTGGAAAATCATTCCCAGAGTAGTTATCAGTGGTTCACAGTCAAGCTGGAAGGGCGTATCAAGTGGGGCCCTGCAGGGATCAGTTTAGGGTCCAGTTCTGTTAAATATCTTCATCAGTGATTTAGATAATGGCATAGAGAGTACACTTATAAAGTTTGCGGATAATACCAAGCTGGGAGGGGTTGCAAATGCTTTAGAGGATACGATTAAAATTCGAAATGATCTGGACAAACTGGAGATATGGTCTGAAGTAAATAAGATGAAATACAATAAGGACAAATGCAAAGTACTCCATTTAGGAAGGAAAAATCAGTTTCACACATAGAAAATGGGAAATGACTGCATAGGAAGGAGTACTGCAGAAAGGGATTTGGGAGTCATAGTGGATCACAAGCTAAATATGAGTCAACAGTGTAACCCTGTTGCAAAAAAAAGCAAACATCATTCTGGGATGTATTAGCAGGAGTATTGTAAGCAAGACACGAGAAGTAATTCTTCTGCTCTACTCTGTGCTGATTAGGCCTCAACTAGAGTATTGTGTTCAGTTCTAGGCACCACATTTCAGGAAAGATGTGGACAAATTGGAGAAAGTCCAGAGAAGAGCAACAAAATTATTAAAAGTCTAGAAAACATGACCTATGAGGGAAAATTGAAAAAATTGGGTGTGTTTAGTCTGGAGAAGAGAAGACTGAGAGGGGACATAACAGTTTTCAGGTACATAAAAGGTTGTTACAAGGAGGAGGGAGAAAAATTGTTCTTCTTTCTTAACCTCTGAGGATACGACAAGAAGCAATAGGCTTAAATTGCAGCAAGGGCGGTTTAGGTTGAACATTAGGAAAAACTTCCTAACTGTCAGAGTGATTAAGCACTGGAATAAATTGCCTACAGAGGTTGTGGAATCTCCATCATTGGGGATTTTTAAGAGCAGGTTAGACATACACCTGTCAGGGATGGTCTAGATAATACTTAGTCCTGCCATGAGTGCAGGGGACTGGACTAGAAGACCTCTTGCGATCCCTTCCAGTCCTACGATTCTAAGATAAATTTTCAAGTATGCATCCCAAAGGATTGTTATTTTTAGGGTAACCATTAAACAATGATGCAAAAACTCATGTGACTTAAGAGACATGGAAACAGGGTTTCTAGAAATTTCAGGTTATCCACTGATGAACTTTTACCTATAATAGATAACCACGAAATTCAGTGCTGTTCCTTATTACATGTTTTATATATGCTATATTTTTACATCAGTTTGTAAGATCTGAAACAAGTTCACCTTTCTATTTCATTCGACAAAGTTTAATTTTTTCATAAGTCTGTTGTTTTCCTAGTACAAGTATATATCTATTCATTTTTGACCATTAGAGCAGTGGTTCTAGTAAAAAAACAAACAAACAAAAAAAAAACCAACAGAATTTCTTTAGTGTCAATAAAATTCTTTCAACATCTAACCCTGAGAAAAGTAGCAAATGAAAATTCAAGACTCTCGGGGGAAATGTTTTTATGAAATGTCCATCACAGACCAGCATTTGCTCTACTTATTAGGTACAGTGACAGTCCCTATGAAGTCATGAGCCTGGTTTGTCACTTATTGTCTTTCTCTGATCTGGCACAAGAAATGCCTGTGCCTGTGTTCCAGATCTTCTCACATGTGTGGACAGCTCCAGCTTTGCTTTCTGATAGTTGTTTTCTTTGTTTAGCTCTTCCGTTTTTCTCATGACATGCCTTTCTCTGCATGGAACATCCACTGATTTCCTGATTCAGTTCTCAAAGAGTTACTGTACAGATTTCCTTACAGCCACTTTTGTTTCAAAAACCTGGATTTAAAGACCAGTCAATAACGAGATTTCTTCATATGTAAGGCTGTATAGGCCAGGTACACCATAAATGTCAGCTGTAGCTTTGTTGTTATACAGCTCTCTGATTTAGGCATTCCATACTTGAAGACCATTTCCTTGTTGAGGTCAGACAAATCCAAAGGATAGCAGTTGCTCTTGTCTCCCTAAAATTGGCCCTTTAAATTCTTTCTCTGGCTTCCTCCTCTTGTCTGTGTACCTCAAATATTCTTTCTGAAACTGGAGGATCAGCTCATATGTCCTGTTCCTACAGCTGAGGAGGAACATTTTGTTTCAGCTGCCTCTCCTTTGGTTATGAAAAAGCTTCTAAAAATGACTCATCAGATAGAAAGGTCTTTGGGTGTGCCCCTTTTCTCCAGTCAGGAGAAGGTTCACAAATATTGCAACATCATTCAATTTGCCAAGGATAAACAGAGGGTCTTCCGATCAACGAACACTGGAACAGAGCCTGTTGAGATCATAAATTGTTGGCAGTCAGTTGCTAAAAGGTGCTAATAACCTAAATATCAGGTTCTTAAGCAGCACTTCCAATTTTCTTTACACACCCTTCTCCAGCTTCTCTATAGATGACCTAATGAAAGATGCAGCAGTCCCAAGTCTTTTATTGTTTGGGGGTATTTTTAGATATTTTGGCCAATTTTAGGGAGACAAGAGCAACTGCTATCCTTTGGATTTGTCTGACCTCAACATGGAAAGCAACTCTGTCAGCAGAGGATTGAAAAGCACTTTTTTCCCCATGGATACCAGCATCTAGTATTGCCTAAACCACTTTTCAAAAAACCAAACCAACCAAACAAAAAGCAACGGACTCCTCCTTTCAGCTTCTCAAGCACCTTCCTGCATTGGCCCCTGCAAATAGTCATATTTAAAATTCACTCAAGAGCATGGAGTTATTTTCCTACTGTTCCTGTTTGCCTGACATATTCTGTCACTTTATACTATTGGGTCTTAAAGGTTGAAAGACCAGGGCTATCCTTTCCTGTTTCATCTTCCATCACATAGCGTTCCTAGGTTTCCCATTTCTGCTGCAGGAAGCAAAACAGCCTATTATTTTCTCATTGCAAAAAGGAGAGATTCCACCTCATCCTAGACTTCAGGAAATTAAACATATATTTCTCTAGTGAATTAATTATCACATACTGACAATCAATGCAATTATCCCTTCTCTCCTTCAGCATGACTATTCTATGAGATGTGTGGTTCAATAACTCTCGAAGGAAAAATCCTTCTGGTATGTAGTGGATGGAAAACGCTTCCATCCTTTAGTCTCACCCTTTGGTCTAGTTACAGTTTGGAGGGTATTTACTAGTTACTGGGCAGAAGTGATAGCACATTTTGGTCTACCTCTGCCTAGGCAAATGTTTTTTCAGAGCTATGTCCCAAGGCAAGGCATTAGAAGCATGTGTAGCTATAGCCTCCTATTTCTATTTCCTGGTATATTTCACCCACAAAAAGTAGTCTTTTTTTATTCTCTAATGAAAATATGTGCTTTTAGAAACATCCCTGGATTTCCCCAGGACTGAAGCATTCCTATTGGAAGATGTGTCCCTGCAGGTACTTCTATTTTACTCACATGCACCACAAACAACAAGAGTATGACTATATGTTCAGGTTATTGTGACATTATGCACCTTGATTGTGCGCGTGGCCTGTCTGAGAATGAGGCTACTGCAAAACCTATTTTAAGTTCTTAGAACTGCAGATGTTTTCTGCAGAAACTTCTGCTCATTGCAGTGGAAAGAGAAGAATCCCTGAATTAGTGTGTTGATATGTCCCATTTAGCCTGCCCTGGAAAGAACCTAGAAACTCAAAATTCCTTCAGGAAGGCAGGAGTGTTTTCTTATCTCCACCTCCCCTTGCATTTAGCATAGTAAACTTTTTCATTCCCTAAATCTCAGTGATAACAAAGTTGAGAGGGAGAGACAAACAGTGCCTCTTTAAAAATGTGAATGACCCAAAAATATCCAAGAGATCAAAATCTAGAGAATATTAGTTCAGTTTTGTATGAGCTCTTCCTTAAACTTGTCTTTCATTTTCCTTCACTAGAAGAACAATAACAGGAGGAGGAGGAAGATATTATTTACAAGATCCTTGTGATGTAGAAAAAATACTGCCATTTTTTTATTTTATTAAAAGACCCAAATCATGTACTGGTAGCTTATAGCTATTTGTGTTTTATTTTCTTTTTTTCCCCCACTTTCCTTTTCTATTTTGATTTACTGCTTGAAATTTTTTTAATATGTATTGACTGTCTGCTGAGGTCCTTGCTGACACAGCTCTTTAAGATGATGCAGTACTGGAGAAAAGCTGATGAGTTCTTCTTTATGAGCTTTGACATATTAATTAGTAAAATGGGCTAAAAAAGCTTTCCTATATCTGTTTTAATGTCTCATTTTCCAAAACACCCTTCTGTATAGATGTAAAACAGAAAGGCACCATAAAAGCACCAGTGAGTGAAAGGGGTAAAGATACTTGTTAGCAAGTTTATGATCTGTGTTTTACTTTCGATAGTCCAGATCACAAGATCAGGTGGATGGGGAAGCTGCACTGTCTTCTCATAAAGGGTCTCGCTGTTTTACAAAGCAAGTGCTCCCTGTGCTCCCTGTGACACAGATATCATTGTGGCTGGAAATTTCAAAGGGGCCTAAGGGCACCAGGCACTCAGCGCCCAGGGAATTTCAATGGGAGATAGATCCCAAAATGCCAGCCAAAGAAAATAGTTTAGTAGTTTAAATCACTGCTGACCTAGTTGACACTTGCAATTGGAAGCCCTGCTCTAAAACGGACCTTACCACCATCTGACTGGAGGGGGGCAGTATATAAAGTCCTGCCATTTCCTTTGAATTGTGGGGGCTTTATTTATTTGTTTATTCATTTTGGATAATGTTCCCAGATGGGCCTCTCATTCTTGTTAGTGTTATTGGCTCTCTTGTGGTTTGAATCTTTGGATTGTGGGGTGATGTTGGATGACTTCTTATTGTGCACATTTTGGCAGATAATCTTGATATCTTTTTTTCTTTATTCATGATGGATTTGCCTCTTTGATCCATTTTTTAAGTTCTGTTAAACCTTGGTTTGGCTTCTCTAGGTATATTGGCGCAAAGAAGTTGTCACCTGAAAATTCACACCATCACATGCAACTGGGAAACCTGAAATAATGGTAGCAGGGCACGAGGAGGCCTCTCTTTCAGAAGTTTGCTTTATGGTTTTCTACCTCCCAGTTATGTAGATTGTGTCTTCTGTGGGATTAGAATCAATACGTAGGCTGAGAAATAATCTGCAGCAAGGGAGATTTAGTTTAGATAAAATTTAGGAACACTTTCTAACTAGAAGGATAGTTAACATCTGGAGGATAGGGATAATTTCTTCTTGACAGGGATTTTGATTCTCTTCCCCCAGAGCTCAAGCTGTGCTGGAATGAATCTTTGTGCAAGTCTCCTCTTCATGAGTAAAAAGAAGAACAGGAGTACTTGTGGCACCTTAGAGACTAACAAATTTATTAGAGCATAAGCTTTCGTGGACTACAGCCCACTTCTTCGGATGCATAAAGCTTATGCTCTAATAAATTTGTTAGTCTCTAAGGTGCCACAAGTACTCCTGTTCTTCTTTTTGCGGATACAGACTAACACGGCTGTTACTCTGAAACTCTTCATGAGTGTGGGGGAAGCAATCAACAAAGTCTTTTGTCCACTGATGTTCCATATTGACTCATCTGGTGTCTATGGGCCTTCTTTTGTGGGGCAGGCGATGACACTTCTTGTGGTAAACTAGTATTTCACACTTGGTAATGCTTCTCTCCTGACTGTGAGGGTTTACAGTAGTAGAGCAAACACTTTTATAGTCACAAAGCAAACACTTAAATATTACCCTATAGCATAAAAACAATGAGGAGTCTGGTGGCACCTTAAAGACTAACAGATTTATTTGGGCATAAGCTTTTGTGGGTAAAAAACTCACTTCAGATGCATGGAGTGAAAATTACAGATAAAGGTTTAAATACATATTGGCACATGAAGGGAAGGGAGTTACATTACGAAGTGGAGAACCAATGTTGAAGGCCAGATTAGTCAGGGTGGATGTAGTCCACTCCCAATAATCGATGAGGAGGTGTCAATACCAAGAAAGGGAAAATTGCTTTTGTAGTGAGCCAGCCACTCCCAGTCCCTATTCAAGCCCAAATTGATGGTGTTAAGTTTGCAAATGAATTGTAGCTCAGCAGTTTCTCTTTTAAATCTGTTTTTGAATTTTTTGTTGTTGAAGAATGGCTACTTTTAAATCTGTTATTGGATCTCCAGGGAGATTAAAGTGTTCTCCTTCTGGCTTTTGTATGTTACCATTCCTGGTATCTGATTTGTGTCCATTTATCCGTTTACGTAGAGACAGTCCGGTTTGGCCAATGTACGTGGCAGAGGGCATTGCTGGCTCATAATGGCATATATCACATTAGTAGATGTGCAAGTGAATGAGTCTCTGATGGTATGGCTGGGTCCTATGATGGTGTCGCTAGAGTAGATATGGGGCAGAGAAGGCAACGGGGTTTGTTACAGGGATTGGTTCCTGGGTTAGTGTTTCTGTGGTGTGGTGTGTAGTTGCTGGTGAGTATTTGCTTCAGGTTGGGTGGCTGTCTGTAAGCAAGGCCTGCCTCCCAAGGCTTGTGAGAGTGGGGGATCGTTTTCCAGGATAGGTTGTAGATTGTCAATCTGTTTCCTCACTTCTCCAGGTGGGTATTGTAGTTTTAAGAATGCTTGATAGAGATCTTGTAGGTGTTTGTCTCTGTCTGAGGGACTGGAGCAAATTCGGTTGTATCTTAAGGCTTGGCTGTAGACAATGGATCGTGTGATGTGTCCTGGATGGAAGCTGAAGGCATATAGGTAAGAATAGCAGTCAGTAGGTTTCCGGTATAGGGTCATGTTTATGTGATCATCACTTATGTGCACTGTAGTGCCCAGGAAGTGGATTTCTTGTGAGGACTGGTCCAGGCTGAGGTTGATGGTGGGGTGAAAATAGTTGAAATCCCGGTGAAATTCTTCAAGGGCCTCCTTCCCATGGGTCCATATGATGAAGATGTCATCAATGTAGCGTAAGAAGAGGAAGGGCGCTAGGGGATGAGAGCTGAGGAAGCGTTGTTCTAAGTCAGCCGTAAAAATGTTAACATACTGTGGGGCCATGCAGGTACCCCTAGCAGTGCTGTTGACTTGAAGTTATAGATTGTCCCCAAATCTGAAGTGGTTGTGGATGAGGACAAAGTCACAAAGCTCAGCCACCAAGTGTGCCGTGGCTACATCAGGGATACTGTTCCTGACAGCTTGTAGTCCATCCTCTTGTGGAATGTTGGTGTAAAGAGCTTCTACATCCATGGTGGCCAGGATGGTGTTTTCAGGAAGATCACCAATGCATTGTAGTTTCCTCAGGAAGTCAGTGGTGTCTCGAAGACAGCTAGGAGGTACCTCCCTTCTCTTCATGTGCCAATATATATTTATGCCTGTATCTGTAATTTTCACTCCATGCATCTGAAGAAGTGAACTTTTTACCCACGAAGGCTTATGCCCAAATAAATCTGCTAGTCTTTAAGGTGCCACTGGGCTCCTCGTTGTTTTTGTGGATACAGACTAACATGGCTACCCATCTGATATCTGGTACCCTATAGAATGGCACACAGATGTTATAAGTGAGATTAACGCATGCAGCAACTCACAAACATTTCATTAAATCTAAACACTCAACACATTTTTATAAATCTAATACCTGTGTTAACAATATGAACACATAGGTGAGCCGGACTGGTTTCCAGCTCTGCATTTGTCAGTGTTCAGTGAGGCCTACGGGCCTTGGATGAGCTGGGACTTGGTCTGCCTGCATCACAGTATAATTACACTGATACAAAAAAAAAAATCACACCCCTAACCCACGTAGTTATACTAGTACAAAAACTGTGCGTACACCATGCATAAGGGACAGGAACAGAACACAACTTCCACCAATTTAAAATGGGCCAGTATTTCACTCTCTGTAAGTAACCTCCCCAGTGGCAGGGAAAGGGGGTGACAAAATGATGGACAAGCCTCGGCAAGAAAGAAATGTTTCCTCATTGTCTGGTTGCTAGAGCAAGGTGCCTGAGAAGGTTTTTAGGTGTCAAGAGTCCCACTAACAGTCTTCTTCTCCTGCCCTTATGAATCAACTGGTATAGGGCAGGACAATAAGGATAGTCCAGCCTCAACAGAATAAGCCCTGAGTTTGGGCTGTGTCTGAACTGTGCTCAGCAAAACTAGAGAATGGAGGCAAAGGGAGCTTTACAATACCTTTATGTACCTTTCTTCCCTCTACAGATGAGTCTCTGATGTAGATTAGAGAAGCTTCGGGTCTGCTCCAATTTACATAAATCTGCAAAGGGGTTGTTCTGGCATCCAGGGATTACTGGGGCAATGTCCCCTTTCTCCAGATACATCCCTATTCAGGGGGCTGGTAAGAGATGTTGGAGCCACTACAGCAGAATTACATTACGCCGGGAATCCTCCACCAGCCTGTTAATCCAACTTTATAGCTTCCATGTGTTCCTGGAGCAGAAAAAGCAGCTGTAGACCTTGCTGTCTCCTGCCCCATGCTTCCTCTTCCTGTTTGGCCCCCTCTATTTCTGTGTTTTTCTTTATTTAAACCCCTTCTGCTCACCTGGTCTCTCTTGTTCTACTCCTGGTAAGTTTCCACTGCTCCTATTTTCCCTGTTCGAGGAATCTGCTAAAATGGTTTTCTAAGGAGACAGCTCACCCACGTTTCCAGATGTTTGCACCTGAATAGGGTCTTTACGCCATAAGCACCTTCTATTGTATCTGTCTGATGCGTACTTTCTACAGGGCTTGTCAGCGATGGTGGATCCACGCATGTACAGGCACTCATAATACAGCTGTGTTTCATAATACAATTTCACAATATCAATCGCAATTCATAAGTTGTACAGACATAGCCCCAGTTCATCACAGGGTTTTTCTTTTATCTTCCCATTACATAAACTTTGCTAACCAGAGTTTTATGTTGCTGGAATTTCTTCCTGTTGCTAGGCATTACTAGATGTTGCTCTGTATTTAATTCAGTGAAGCCAATCCAATTGGGGTGTGGCAAAATACCACAAGCGTGTTAAAAACAGGAAAATGTATGGTTTTATTGAATGCTACACTAATAAAACAGATTTTTAAGAGCTGTAATTAATATTTCCTTTTTGCATATGGTCTTTTAGTGTCTAAAATGAACACACACACCCTCTTTTGAGACTGAATATGTTGGCTGTCAGATTACAGTGGACTAAAAGGAGGCACACACGCAGAGGTCTCAATCTGTTGCAGGCTGAAATACTCATCCTGGGAATGGTGCAATGTCAGCATGAGTGATTGGAGGGTGTTCACCGCTTGCATGTTCCAGCTGAAAATCACAGTCTCTTTTCTTATGCCAGCCTGCACTTGTTCCTAACCTGCCACATTTCATGTCCCCACTGCAGAGTTCTGCTTTGAGTCAGAGCTTTCTGCTGCAGGTGCTCTTCTATCATTTTCAGGCTTGAGGGCAGGAAAACTCTTAAACACCATGTCTCCGCTTCTCCCTTATTTGTCTTGCACCTTGTTGTTGCGATTTATACTTGTGCCGTGTGGATGCAAAATGCTGCCATTCTGATTTGGAAGCATTTATACCCACTTCGCACTGACGTAAATGAGAACCCAGTCTGACCTGCCACCCAGTCTGCTGGCGATGTGAAGAGGTCAGAGATTTCTCAAAGAGAGCTGTTAATTGAAACTGTCTTGGGGATGTAATGGTCCACCTACCTCTGCGAAGTGAAAGGGACAAGGAACTTTCTGATCTGCCTTCAAAGCTTCCTGCATGCTGTGAAGGCTGTGGGGAGGTCTGCACTATTATGCCACATACATACACCCCCCACTAGAGCCTACTGGCTGATGGGGGGAGGAGGGGAGAGAACGCCTCAATTTTGGGATCTTCCTTGTCCATGAATATCTCCAGGCCCACCACTTGCTGCTACCCTCTAGCTTTGTCAAGCAGCTGCTTAATTCTTGTCAGTTTCACCTCTGCCCACGAGGTTCTGAATAGCAACTATCATGACTAGAAACAATTATTTTTAAATGAAACTTTTAACTTCTGCAGTAATGAATAGTTTATGGCCCCTGTAGCCTGCCAGAGAAAGTGTCCCACGTGCTGTGAATTAGGTTTGGGCTCAGTTTGTTGAATAAACTGGTCATAAACTGATATGTTTTCACGTGCATAGGATGTGCAACTAAGGCAGTGGTTGGAACTACATCAAATCAAAATAACTATAGATTAGATTGCTGACATTGCACGCACATTTACAGGAATACACGCATACACACATCTAATCAAATTCTAAAATGATTTACATCCGGTGCAATCACACTGGAAAGGGGATGTAAATCCGCATAGAATACATAAGTACTTAAGACAGCTCTTTATGATACTCCAAACCCCTCAATCTCTGCTCCTAGCAGCAATGCTGTGAGTGAATGTGTGACGTTTCACTCCATATTCTTTATGAAAATATGCTTATTATATGAATGACATAACTGAGATATGCTTTATGCGAGATGGCTCATGTGAGAGGTCATTGGGAAGGTTATGATTTACTGAATGTGATTATCCCACGTATATGCCTGTATCTTTTCTGTATGTTAAATTAGGAATATTAACTACATATCTGTATTTCAAATGTGTTACTTTGGGTGTCACCCCCAACCAGTCCTTCAGGTACAATAATGGAAAAGCCAGAAAGGGCTCAGGGGCCCTTAGCAGAGACAATGGACTATGAAAGGGCTTAGTCTTCCTGTGGAGGCTGGCGACAGCTTATGAGCAATGGCTGCCACAGCCTTGCAGAGACATGGGTCCAAGTCACCTGCTACTGGATACCCCTCCTCCTCTTTTGGAATGCCAGTGGTTTTCCACTAGAAGACAAAGGGTTCCTGCCTTACACTAAAGCTATATAAGGCAGGGGAGTGACATTTTCATGGTTCTCCTCTGCCTCCCCACCAAAAGAGACACCAGGAAGCAAAAAACTGGTGGGGGAGAAGGGTTGAGTCCAAGCTGGGAGGGCGTCTAGCTTGTCAGTAACAATACCTGAGGTCTCAAGAGGGAGACCAGTGCAGCTGCCTTTCAAGACTTTCTGTAATCTGCCTGCAACAATATCTAGGGTGAGAAATACTGTTTGTAACCAATTTCTTTAGTGAAACTAGCTTAGTTTGCATGTCTGGTTTCATTTGCTTAGTAATCTGCTTTGTTCTGTTTGCTACCCCTTTTACCACTTAAAATCTGCCTTATATAGTTCATTAAATTTGTTTTGTTTATTAGTAAACCCAGTTTCTGTCATTTCTAATGTGGGGGGGAGAGGAGAAGTTGCACATACCTTCCTCCACATTGAGGGAGGAGGCGGATTTCATAATATATCTGTGGGTCTGCACTCCAAGGGAGGTGGACACTTGTGTGCTGGGGCAAGTCCCTTAAACTGAGCCTTCCCAGAACTGATCTCAGTGTCTGTTTCGTTCTGCAGTTGGGTGTGGCCCTGCCTGTGTGTGTGTTGGAAGAGGCTTAATAGCCCGGATCAACAAGACAGGTAAAAAGGGTGCCCAAACTGGCATAACAGGCGGGCTCAGCGGTATCTCTGCACGTCGGGTGGCATCCTAAGGGCGGCAACCTGTCCAATAAGATTAAGAAATAATACCTAGAGTTTTTCTTAAATGAGCAGTGATGGTAAAATCTTAATATAACGGAGTCTGCAATAGATGTAGCCAGAAGAAAAGGCCTGATATTTAGAAGTACTGAGGTCTTCCAACTCCCATTCACTTCTGTTGGAACCATGGATGCTCAGGACTCTTTCAAGTTAAGCGTCACCTTGGGAGCAGTCAGTAAGGTGAATTTAACATTTAGAATCTTGGGAATTTTGCCATTGTTAATCTCTAAATCAAGGATCGCTTGCCTGCTCGTTGCATCTGAGCGTAAAGCAAAATGCTCAAAGGACTTGTATTTGGCTGATAAAACTTCAGTTTCTACATGGAAATTCTCTGATCTAAAGAAAACTCTTGAATCCTGCAAATGGGTCAGGCAGTTTCCATTCATGTATAGGGCCTTCTAAGCAAAGGGCTCTTCAAGAAGTAATGTTGATCAGATATGGTGACTGATTACAGCAGGCAGACTGAGTCCATTGCAGAAAGCACCAGGAGTGGCTTGAGAACCTGTGTCAGCCACTAGTGAGAAGAAACTGCTCATGTGATTCTAAAACCATTGGGCTACATATTTACAAATGTACAAATTCAGATCTTACTGTGTACCCTCATCACCAGTCTTTCTTATCTGCATCTCACTGCTATGTTTAGTCCCCCAGCTGGTGTGTGTACATTTCTCAAGCCCTGTTCATGACAATGGTCTGCAGATGTTTGGGAAAACCCTTGAGTGTATTAGGGACTGAAAAGCATTGGCAGTTACTATGGTTCCTTTAGTTGTTCATTGTGACTGAAGAAACCTGCAGCCACTGTTGAGTGCCTCATTTCTTAATCCTTTCCCTCCAGGAGTTAAGTTTTTATGGGCATAACAGCCAGTGCTGGCAATGGGCACACTGAAATCACTGGCGCCAAGGAGTTGATGAATTTGGAAAACTTCCCAGATGACACATCTGCCCCTCTAACTTACAGTTCAGCGGATGAGGCAGTGAAGGAGGATTAGTGAACAACTGTATGCCCCCTTTTTCTAGCTATGCAACAGAATTGGGGGGAAGCAAGAATAGGTTATTGGTGACTCACTGGAAAATACAAAATGAAATAACTCATAGATTTACCTGGGTTTTTTTTCTGCTCCAACTCCACTGCTTACCACATGCATCTTGTTCTACTTTCTGGGGTTTGGGTCTGTGGGAGAGAGGGGATCTATAATCCTCAGCAGAGTTGAGAATTTTTTATTATTATTATTTAAATCCTCTCATCTTTCTTTGCTAAGATGTAGGTTTTTAAGGGTAGCAGCGGGTAATTGATATTCCAACTCCAGTTTATTTCTCAAACATTGTCTTATGTAGTATTTACTTTTCATAACATTGTAAATAAGGTTTTATTGTAAGAAATAGGTTGCCAGCACTATTAATATACGTCTTTGCATAGTAAAAACTGTACACAGTAATATTATGCAGGGGGAAAAAACTTTGAAGAAAGAATTGTGTAGTTACTCATGGAACAGCATCAATCATTTTTAGCAGTTCTTGCAATAATAATAATAACAATACCACCTAGCACTTTTCATACAAATTGCTTCCAAAAGGTTACTAAAATACTTTTTATTGTACATAGACAGCATGCTTAGGACAGTCAGTTTTAATTGTATTCCTGTTTCTGCTTTGCATTTGTTTGATCTTTACTGTTAATTATGAAGGGTGGCACTGACTGGATTAAGCAGTAATCCCTTAAATTTAGTTATCACTAGCAGTTCAGTTGTTAGTTAACCAGCAGAACTGAAGATTAAGCCAATGGCAGTTACTGCAGTTAACAATCAATTCTGGTTTCACTGTAATAGTGAACAGTCTGTGTGTGCTTGCAATAAGCTGTTAAGGAGAAAGCCAGTTGTAGGTTGTTTTGATGATATTTGATTCTGTTAGAGACCAAGAAATAGGCTTGAAACAAGTTAGAAAACACCAGCCAGGGAAGGTGAAATCACACTCTGAAGGCACAGCTCCAATTCTCTTTTCAGGGTTTTTCATTATTAACAAAAGGTTCAAAACAAACCCATGCACCTCAAAGCAGCCTCACAGCCCTGCAGGGTCTTACCTTTGCTCACATCTCCAGGACTTCCTAGCCCTTCCCAATAGCCAACCCCTTCCTGTAGGGCACCTTACTAGGAGCTAGCAAGTAACCTGCAATGACAACTCTCCGTTTTAAAGGCTGTAAAAGGTGTATTGAGACGTAACAGGCCCAGTGCCCTGTTACAATGAGTATGTGTGCATATGTCTATATGTATACAGATAAAAACATCATATGGTAATACATGCATAATTGTAAAATAGATCATTGGAGCCAAATTCTTTGGTTGGCCCTAAATTTAGCCCACGTCTGAGGATAAGAGGTGAAAAGGCAACTTTAAGCCACCTTTGCTTTGAATTTATCCTGTAGCCCTTCTAGTTCTAGTCAACTCCCTGATGCTACTTCAATGCTGCTCCTGTATAGGCTGCCCATAGCCCCAAGGGGCCATCAGCTGGGCCCAGGGATTATTGACTATGGTCTTGGGGAAGGGATAGCTCAGTAGGGGGAAGGGATAGCTCAGTGGTTTGAGTATTGGCTTGCTAAACCCAGGGTTGTGAGTTCAGTCCTTGAGGGGGCCACTTGGGGATCTGGGGCAAAATCAGTACTTGGTCCTGCTAGTGAAGGCAGGGGGCTGGACTCGATGACCTTTCAGGGTCCCTTCCAGCTCTAGGAGATAGGTATATCTCCATATATATATATTGATGCTTGCACAGAATTTTTGTTGAGACTATTAATACTGTATTGCCTTCCTGTGGATGATCTCATGCGTTCTTATTCATACTAACGGCATAAAATGTGTTACTTTAAGTTTGAAAACTCGACAGACAGAGAATATGAGGGAGATATATTGTGTTCATTTTTGAAGGGCTCATTAGGGACAAAGCACCTTGAGAGGAGAAGTTATTACAGAGACATAGAGTCTAATCCTGCAAAGCACTGAATTTCCTCATCACCCACTGACTTCACGGAGGTTGAGGCTGCTCAGTGTCTTGTAGGCAGAAGGCCAAAATTGTGATGCCACAATGAAGGTTTTCTTCATGAGGTCCAGTTCCTCCAGTTCAGCCAAGCTACACTCTATTTTTAGGACCTGGATGGGTCGGGAGAGAAATGTGTCTTGTTTGTCCCATGGTGGAAGTCTGCTCTGACGTTCATTAGCTTATAGCAGCCCTTTAGGGACCATTACACTAGCGAGGATTGCAAAAAAAAAAAATCCCCAGGTAACCTGCTAGGGCAGTTTTCCTGCCTCTTTGTACTGTGGGAGTAGTGCGTAGGGGCCAGAAGAGGACCTGAACATCTAGCATGGATTTGTTTGGGATTTTGATGTAATTACAGTATATGTGATTATATGCTAGATGTCAAGCAACAAATATCAAAAGAAGCAAACAACTTCCAAAACCTTGAAAAGATTTGGAAAAGGTGGCATGTTTGGCACTGACAAAAAACATGAATCTTTAATACCGTTGTTATGTCTGTCGTCCTTTTTGGAGCAGAGTAAAGGAAACCTACACAAGAAATTGATAAAATCAATTCATTCCAAAATAAATGCCTGTAGATCTTCTGAGTCCATTGGAAAGAGTTTCTTGCAACTTCAGAAATTCTAAGTAAAAGCAAACCAATTTAAAGTGTCAAATAGGGATAAGAATACAATGATGAACATGTTTAGGAACATGCTTAAAGAAGCCACTAACATAGCAAGTATATGGAGACCACCTGGAAAGAGAAAAAGAGGATCATAGAATCATATCCTAGAATATCAGGGTTGGAAGGGACCCCAGGAGGTCATCTAGTCCAACCCTCTGCTCAAAGCAGGACCAATCCCCAACTAAATCATCCCAGTCAGGGCTTTGTCAAGCCTGACCTTAGAAACCTCTAAGGAAGGAGATTCCACCACCTCCCTAGGTAACCCATTCTAGTGCTTCACCACCCTCCTAGTGAAAAAGTTTTTCCTAATATCCAACCTAAACCTCCCCCATTGCAACTTGAGACCATTACTCCTTTGTCTAGGTCCCTCTGTATCCTATCCCTACCCTCCAGCGTATCTACCACTCCTCCCAGGTTAGTGTAATCTGCAAACTTGCTATGGGTGCAATCCACGTCATTCTCCAGATCATTAATGAAGATATTGAACTAAACCGGCCCCAGGACCGACCCTTGGGGCACTCCGCTTGATACCAGCTGCCAACTAGACATGGAGCATTGATCACTACATGTTTAGCCCGATGATCTAGCCAGCTTTCTGTCCACCTTATAGTCCATTCATCCAGCCCATACTTCTTTAACTTGCCAGCAAGAATACTGTGGGAGACCATATCAAAAGCTTTACTAAAGTCAAGGAATAACACGTCCACTGCTTTCTTCTCGTCCACAGAGCCAGTTATCACATTATAGAAGGCAATTAGGTTAGTCAGGCATGACTTGCCCTTGGTGAATCCATGCTCACTGTTCCTGATCACTTTTCTCTCCTCAAAGTGCTTCAAAATTCATTTCATGAGGACATGCTCCATGATTTTTCCAGGTGGGGTTGATTGGCCTGTAATTCCCCGGATCCTTTTTTAAAGATGGGCACTACATTAGCCTTTTTCCAGTCATCCGGGACTTTCCCCGATCACCATGAGTTTTCTAAGATAATGGCCAATGGTTCTGCAATCACATCCACCAGCTCCTTTAGCACCCTCGGATGCAGTGCATCCGTCCCCATGGACTTGTGGTCGTTCAGCTTTTCTAAATAGTCCGAACCAGTTCTAGAGAAGTAATATACAGAACAATAGAGAAAGAATCCATCAATATGATCATGAAATGGTAGAGTTCATGATCTAAGGAATGATAAGAGGGAGAAAAGCACAATAAAGACAATGGATTTCAAGAAGGCAACTTTAGCAAACTCAGGGAGTTGGTAGGTAAAATCCCATGGGAAGCAAATCTAAGGGGAAAAACAATTGAAGACAGTTGGCAATTTTTTAAAGAGACATTATTAAGGGCACAAGAGCAAACTGTCCCACTGCATAGGAAAGATAGGCAGTATGGCCAGAGACCATCCTGGCTTAACCAGGAGATCTTCAAACTCAAACTCAAAAAACTCAGAGTCCTACAAAAAGTGGAAACTTTGTCAAATTACAAAGGATAAATATAAACAAATAACACAAGTATGTAGGGACAAAATTAGAAAAGCCAAGGCACAAAACGAGATCAAACTAGCTAGGGACATAAAAGGAAACAAGAAAACATTCTACAAATACATTAGAAGCAAGAGGAAGACCGAGGACAGAGTAGGCCCATTACTCAATGAGCGGGGGAAAGACAATAACAGAAAATGTGGAAATGGCAGAGTTGATTAATGACTTCTTTGTTTCGGTTTTCACCAAGAAGGTTGGTGGCGATTGGACGTCTAACATAGGCCTGATCTACAGTGCGGGTGGTCAATCTAAGATACGCAACTTCAGCTACGAGAATAGCATAGCTGAAGTCGACGTATCTTACATGGACTTAGATTGACTTACTTGCGTCCTCGTGGCGCGGGATCGACGGCCGCCGCTCCCCCATCGACTCTGCTTCCGCCTCTCACCCTGGTGGAGTTCCGGAGTCGACGGGGAGCATGTTCAGGGATCGATTTATCGCATCGAGATGAGACACAATACATCAATCCCCAATAGATCGATCACTACCCGCCAAGACAAGTTAAAAGTCTTCAAATCACCAGGGCCTGATGAAATGCATCCTAGAATACTCAAGAAGCTGACTTAGGAGATATCTGAACCATTAGTGATTATCTTCTAAAAGTCATGGAAGATGGGTGGGATTCCAGAAGACTGGAAAAGGGCAATTATAGTGCCAATCTATAAAAAGGGGAATAAGGACAATCCGGGAAATTACAGACAAGTCAGTTTAAGTTCAGTACCGGGAAAGATAATGGAGCACTCGGAAGCCTGAACAGACATGACTGAAAGAAATGGTGGAAACTGGTGGAGGCTGAATGTACCGCATTGTGCAGGAGGATAAAGAAGAAAGTTAGTATTTGTTGCCTGTCTGCAGTTGGCATGATTTCCTATATTCACAAAAGGTTTATTTTTTAGTTTTAGATAAGAGAAATTAAATAAAATATGGCTATTCAGATGCCTCTTTTTTCATTGCTTTATAATCTGTTCAAATGTTTAAATTCTGAAAATAAAATGATGAAATTCTTTGACTGAAGCCCTCTGGAATTGATACATTATTTTAAAATAAAACACTTCCTATTCATTTTACAGATACAGAAAATAGAAAAAAATTACATGTAGAGCTAAGTGTTTTCAACTATTATATTATATAAAATAACTTGCTGCTTATTTTTGAAACCTACAGCACGATAAAAATTAATGCAAATAGTAGTCAAAATATCATCCTAATCCTATTCCTCCAAATTATATTAAATATTGAATACACCAATAATAGATCACGCATAAGGCTATTTATTAGAGTATTTCTTATCTTTCTATCTATCCTTTAGACAATAAAGGCAAACTACTAAAGTTATTAAATATCAATTAATCCCTGTTCTCAAACCTATCATAACTAAAAAAAGTATTAGTACAGTGTCTAATATACAGATTAGTGTATTCTTTTTAACTACTAATTAAAATTTCATGAGCCCTTTTAGCAAATGAGTAAGAAAATGGAAATAAATTATGCACTTTATTTTTCATATGGTAGATACAGTATTATAGGGTTGGTAAACAAATTAGAATGTAGAAAGTGCAGTGCAGTCTATAAACAATATCTAGTTTTAAAAAATATTTGCCGCTACTGAAATGAACGATAGCTAACAGTGAGGGTAAATGCACCAGCTTTTGAACAGTGTAGTGCAACAGAAGATAATTATAGAATACCTCATGCCATTGAAATAAATTTGTGAGATCATTACAAAATCAAGGGCCATGGTTTTCAGAAGTGACTAGTGATTTTTGATGTACAACTTGACACATTAAAGTGCATGTTTTTGAGAGGGCAGTATCACACTTAACTGCACCTATGTGGTCTCCTCAAGGGTTCCCCTTTTGGTCTCAGACCTCCAGCTGTCACCTCTCTATGATGGGGGCCCATATTCCTCTCCCTTCAGACTGGAGAGTTAGATTTGCAGTCTCCCTGCAATTCACTGTGACTATCCCAGCAGTCTGACCTTATTCCAGTACCTGTGGTTCTGCTTTTTTTTCAGATATGATGACAGGGTTACCAGTGACCCTTTCACAAAGTGCCATACATTGATTTTAGGATAAAAATGCTATAAAGAAACAACAGTCTACACGCATGCATACACGCATAGGCAACCCGTCTTCCACATGGAGCCCCTAGGAGGTTTCCCATGCTGCAAACAATTTCAGCTGGGTTTTACTTTCTTGGTTATGATCTCATGTCAGTTTCTCCAACCAAGGTTGGAGAAATTTCAACAGAACCATACTCCATTGGTATATGTGGTTCCATCGAAATTGAGTTGATTTTCACTGAATTTTGTTTTGGAAGCAAACTGGAGAAAAAAGTTCTGCCAATGTTGAAGAATCCTGTTCTGACATTTTTGGAATAAAACATTTTGATTTTGAAATGACTTTTTGTTTAGAATTTGTTAAAAATTTAGTGTGTAACGTACTACAAAATAGTAAAAATCTAAATGGAACTTATCGATCAACCCAAACAAAACAATATGGGGATTTTCAGTCATAGAGTATTTTTCAGTTTTATTCCAGTTCAGAATGAAGCAATTTCAAAATTTCTAAATCCTCTCTGAAATGGAACTTCCATCCTCTACACAGGTCTATTGAGCACTCTGAAAATCTCATCCATTTAAGGGGTTTAAAGTTAGGAACCCAACAAAATAAAGCACCCAAAATCACGAGCCACTTTTGAAAATCCTGGCTTGAGCATTTATCTACTAAAGAAGTTAAACACACCAGAAGAAAATACTGCTTTGTTTTATGCCTCTATTTTTCCAAAGGCATCTGTGGAACAGAGGAAATTTAGGTAGGCCCAATGCATTTACCCAAAGACGGCCAATTTAGATACACATTTAAGAGCTCAGTGCCAAAACAAAATAATAAAAGAACTCTTAAGTGACTTTTATTCTTCAGAGTCATGAAACAACTTTCCTAGTAGCATGTATGCAGACCCTCAAAAGATTAATACCTTCTTCTGACTGGAATTTCAAGATAAAGCCAGATTCTGACATCCTTTCTCATGTTTAGTACTTTGTTTTCACTAGGAGAACAAGGAATTCCTAGTATCTAACATCAATGGTAAAATTGCCAGATATGGCGCAAACTCTGCTCCCTATGTTCATGTTGAATAGTTACTTACGTGAAAATAGTCTGATTCGTTTCAATATAATTCTTCAAATGTTACAATTATAGTAAACGTGTATATAGTAAGTATTTGTTGTCATATATGATTTTATCTGATTTGAAATAAAAACTGTACCTTCTTTCTCTTGTATTCTTTTGTTAGAGCAAATTTTCTGCAACTCCGGGTAAAAGATGAGAACTTGAACATCCATAAAGCAATTCTTTATAGTAAAAGAAGTAGAAGCAAGATTTCTCTCTCCAATCTAATGATGAGTTACACTTACAATATATGAAGTGACTCCACTTACACTCTAATTTACATTAGTAGGAAAGACACTCCCATTTTGTGTGTTTTTAGAAAATGGAAACCATGAGTGGATTCTTGAGTAAATAGAATCAATAAACAATGAAATTAAGAACAATACTAGAATCACTACTGTTGAGAAGTGCTTTAACAATTTTGATTGTGCCCACCTGTGTGTTCTCTTTGATAGGGAATTATTTTTAATTTCAAATAGAATTTCTCAGTGTCTTTATATAAATCAATAGCCTGAAGTTTTCAAGATAACCAGTTTAATTTCTAAACCAAATTAAGAAAATCTAGTGATTGAAATGCAGCAGTCATACATTATATGGCAACATCAATGTTGGTTATTAATCAAACTAGCTATTTTCGATTAAACTGCCAAAATACTATCCTTCCAATTTCTTCAGTGTGCTCCACTGAATTTGAACATCATTCAAACCGACTACAGCAGGCAAGAATGCTGACATTGAAGACTTATATAGTTAACTATACAAATGTATTAATGCTGTGTCAAAATGTGAGCTACTGATGACTAGGTGGTCAGTGCTAAAGTAGATTACAGGCTTTTGATTAGAATGTACAGTATTAGGAAAATTTACCTTTTTTTGTAAAAATGGAAGGGCAGGGCTATTAACATTGACTCAGAATAATTGATTCTCAAAAACAGTTTACATACCAACAGCAGAAAATTCTGTGCTTGACTTCAGGAGCCAAGTTGATTGTATTATTTTTCAGAAGAGATGAACCACTTGTGTCTTCATCTAAAAGATACTATGAGGAGTTGACACTGACTCAATTACAGGCTGACACTCACAACATTCATCTGAAATACTATACTTAACTAAACAACAATTCAGGTTCAATCTCAACATAAATCTGAGAGAATTAATTTTACATCAAAACAGTTGCTTATTTCCACCTTAAAGTGGAAAACATCTGAGTGGGCTGGAGAGAGAGAGACATAGGGGCATGTTGAGGTGACATGCTCATAAAGAGGAGGAATGTACTGTATACTACCCTTTTGCAGCTCATACAATGCTGAACAATCATCTGCAAGGAAAGTAGAACACTGCAAAGACAAGGAGTCTACAGCCTAGCCACTCAAAAGGAATACTGTGCATTGAAATTAGCCAGGGCTGCAGAAGGGCAACAAAACACTCTTAGGCTGTAAACCCTTTGGGGAAGTACCATCTTTTTTGTTCTGTGTTTTCACAGCACCTATCCCAAGGCGTTACTGCAATACAAATAATAATAATATAATTGAATGAAAAGTGTGAAGTGATGTTAGAAACAGCAGCCCCCTTTGTTGGTCGATTTTAGTCAGAAATTTCACAGAAGACGTTAAAGCAAGAAAATATTCCACCAAGCCAAGAAGCAATAAAATCATAATAGGAGGCAACGAAATTGAGAAAAAGTTAATGAATAATTGGTTATTTTTACTAATATCCTTGATTGCTGGTTTACCCCCTTATTGAGAGATCAGTCTGCTCTATAGAATCTCTAGCACTGGGAAATTGTGTTATTCACTGAAATTTCTATTTCAAGTGGGAATTATCCAGGCAATACTGGATTTACTGTGCCAGCACTTTTAGGGGAAAATATCAGGCCCTACAATTGGAGCAAAAATGTTCAGTGTTACTACTGCGTGGAATGTCCACTGTTCCATCATATTTGGGTTGCTTCTCCTTACTTTAGAGATGCAGGAAACTAGAGTTCTCAAAGTGAGTGAATTAAGGGTTCCCTACTACCAACTTCCATTCAAAAGTCTTTCTCTGCTAAGCTGCAGCTGACAGTAGTAGCTCCAATTTCCTCTTCTTACCAAGCTGCAGGAAGACATCAGTGACTGACTTTCTGCTGCTTTATTGGCTGAACTATTGCTTCATATTTTTTTCTTTTTTCACTTGCTCTCCCCTACAGCACAGAGTTTGGCAAATTCGGGCAGCCAGTATGTTAAAGATGGTAGATTTCCAAGAGACTTTCTGTTTTTCCCACCGTGGGGAGTACATCCAGACATAGTTCCAAGTGTCTCCCCTTGCTCACAGGCACCTGAGACTGACCTGGAACTCCTCAATTTGAAGAAAGTGAGTCTAGAAGTGACCTGGATTCTAGGAGTGCTTCCCTGTCAAGGTCCATGTGCATAAAGACGTCAGCTCTACCCCAATCTATAACTACATTAAATAAGCTTAGAGAGCTAATGGGATGGTAGCGTCAAAGGGGCTTAGAGCTTACTCAACCAAATCCGCTGGGGCTTGTTGGACAGAGAAGTCCTGTTCATCAGAAGAAGAAATCTGTGAAGCAGCAACCTGGTCTGTCTTACACACATTCATATACAATTATATACTGGATCTCCAGACTTCTGCCAATGCATCCTTTGGCTTCTTTATGCTTTGGTATCTCTGTAATCTTGTGCCAGTATTTTTTCCTTGCCTCAGTTTTCTTTCACTCTGGACACATCCCATGTGTGATGGATCAATGGCCATGTAACTAGGAAGAGAGACTACTTTTGTCTTGCCTGTTAAGTTCTTTTATTTTATTTTAGAGAGACATGCCCTGCCTCTTATCCCATGTCCACCATGCATGCAGACACCTTTTCTTGACAGGGATATGATTCAGCATGCTATAGGTCACATATAAAATTAATCTTTATGTTCCAAATATTTGAGTTTAGCTTCCTGGTCTGAGGTAAACTCCTTAATATGTATATGTATCAGTTGGGAGTTACCAGAGTATTTGTTGAAATGGATCTTTAATGGCCCACAGCGGGGCAAATTGTTACCGGTACCAATGAAAATTCAGATTCAATTTGCTCAGTGCACAGCAATTTATTTGAGAGAGAATCACACAAGCAGTAAAAGGTTATATAATACCTCTCCCTAGTAAGATTCAATTCTCCAAGCATAAACCCTCAGTAACTATGTTGGCCTTACACAGTAGCCTAATTGGCAAACAAAGCAGGTACAGCAACCAGTCCTAGATGGAGACTTCTTTTCCCCTCTCAAGTACTTGGTCTGTCAAATGTCCCCCGAAGCAGGGTCTTGGTTATCTTGAGGCTCTCTGTCTTACAGCGTCACAGACCTCTTCAGATGTTAATTGGGGAACTACTAACTAACTTCCTCTGCTTAGCATTTATACCTCTTGTTCTCAAAGGAGTCCCATGTCCCATAAATGTGCCTTGTGGGCGTTTCATTACAGGTTTTTCTAATTAATATTTTAAAAGAGACTGTAAAACAGACAGAAACAAAAGATCAGTTGGCGTTTACCCTCTCATCAATCATTCACTTGAGCTCCTAGTGCAGTGTCATCCAAAAGGGGTTATTTTGACCTGGGTCAACCTGTACCAAGCCCACTGATCGGGTGTTTTTGCATTTTCTTTACTTTGTGAGCTGGTCAATCGGCTGACATGTTTCAAAGTCTCATGTTAAAACACGCACAGATAGAGATTCAATTAAACATTTAAGTGCAATTTAAGCACCCTCAATAAATTTCCACACCACCTGTCTGATGCTAAGAGAATCCTGCTCCCAAAATCCTCTAGCACATTCAGATGTACCAAGCCATACAAACTTCATGTTCACCACATTCATTCATATCAGTCACAGTAATTTATAATAATAGTTTGTTAAGCATAAGGAGAAAAAGCTATTGAGTAATACTAGTTAGCCATGCCATGGTAATCATAAAGTTTTGAAATTTTTATAAATATTGAAGTAATTGATCATGAGTCAGTCCCTAATCATAATACAGGTTGCTATTCATTACCTTCCCAAAGAATTAGAATAGAATGACTTTTATAGATTAGCAAAGAAAATCCTCTTATTTTTAGTACAAATAATATATTTTATTGGTCTATAGCTGGGGTCGGCAACCTTTCAGAAGTGGTGTACCGAGTCTTCATTTATTCACTCTAATTTAAGGTTTTGTGCGCCAGTAATACATTGTAATGTTTTTAGAAGGTCTCTTTCTTCAAGTTTATAATATATAACTAAACTATTGTTATATGTAAAGTAAATAAGGTTTTTAAAATGTTTAAGAAGCTTCCTTTAAAATGCAGAGCCCCCCGGACCGGTGGCCAGGACTCGGGCAGTGTGAGTGCCGCTGAAAATCAGCTCGCGTGCTGCCTTTGGCACACGTGCCATGGGTTGCCTACCCCTGGTCTATAGAGAGAGATTGCAGGTAAAGAAAGAAAAATAGGATGTGTGCCAAATAATGGAATACAGGTTCAGGTATTCAGTCTTCAAATACTTACAGAAGAAACAAAAGCATAAAATAAAAGAGTTGATATAATTGTATGGGTTACAAAAAGGTTTGATTAAGCAGATCATGGAACACTCTAGAGAAGCTATTTTCCTCCACATTTGGTCAACTTAAAGTGTAATTTAAATTGTAGCGGTAGTCACAGTAACAAAAGGTACAATAAGATGTTCTGACATTGGAAAAGAAGTGTAGCAGAGCTGTTTAATATCTTTGCAATTGTTCAAAATGCTAATGTACATTGTTCTTAATGGTTATGAGGGAGGTGTTAACTTTAGTTGAAGCAGAAGCTATAATCTCTGGTATGTTAGCGATATTGTCATTATTTAGTCTTAAGACTCTATTAAAGAGCTAGTAACACAAGTAATGATATCTAATGTGTATTTCTGACTCTTCTAACATTTAGAAATAAAATTGATGCATCCGAGAGGCAGCATATTACCACAAGAAGTGAAAGTTTGTACTTTTAGGTTGTAAATAAAAGTGTTTGACGATGGAGATAATTCAGATAAACAAGGCAGAAAATATTTTAGCAAAAGCCTGTTAAGAGTTTGGAAAGGGAAAGCTTTATCAGGGGAAAGGAACATGTTGAGGAGCTTGAAGATCAGGGCAGTGCAAGGTCCCTCATTTTCTGGGTGTCCAACTTAATACCCCGTGACCTGATTTACAGAAGTGCTGAGCATTCAGGTCTGCAACTGGACTCAACGGGAGCCATGTTTTGAACCTATAAAGTGCTGTATAATGGTAAGTACTCTGAAAAAACAGGTCCTAGATGTCAATTGGGCACCCAAAATTAGTGGAAGTTTTGACCTTAATCTATCTCTCTGTGCCTCAGTTCCCCACCTATAAAATAGTGATAATATCACCCTTTCTTCTCAAAGGTGTTATGAAGATAAATTAATTGTTTGTAAGCCACTGGGATACTATAGTGATGAGCACCATAGAAAAGCTCAGGAGGAAATTAATTACTCTGTCTTGAAAGCATGGGGTGAACAGTGTGCACTAAATAAGGCATGCGGGTCACAAATTGAACAATGAGGAGAAAACAAAATATTCACCACCTTCTCACGCTGTGTGTCTCTGTCTGTGTGTGTGTAGGGGGTGGGTGAGTGGGAGGGCAGCAGCTAGAGTGAGACCTGGAAGCCAACTGATAGAGAATGTTGTGCTGTCACGCAAGCACTAAGTAATCAGAATGTAACACACAAAGAGAGATTACTGGAAGGGGGAGCATTTATTTCTGAGAACGCTTGAGGATCTAAAAAGGACATTGTAAACTAAAATATCACACTTGTATCTCAAAATTTTATATCTACTAACACTGAAAATTACCAGAGCAGAAAGAGATGGAAGAAAAATATTTTTCCTCCCTTGATTCCTGCCATCAGTATTAGAACAATAACTTTGTTCTCATAAAAGTGTTGTGGTTAGAGATCATGTCCACAACCCTTCCTGAGGCTCAGCAAGAGGATGGTCACTGGGAATGGCAGCAGTGAAACTGAAGAGTCTATAAATAGGCGTTTGGACGGAGAATGCGTGACCCAATATATGTCTGAAGATGTTATCAGGCCCAAAAATGGCCATCTGGACATCAGCAGAAGAGTCGGGAACCCTATATATATTCACACACACACACACACACTCTCACACTATTTAAAAGGTGTTCTTATCAAAAATATATTTCACTAATTTAAAAAAAAATTCAAAATGGCAGTGTTCTTTTTAATACATATTGGAAATATCTTTATAGCTAAAAGAAAATGAAAACTAGAAGAAGAAAAGAATATGCAGGGAAGAACTTGCAGTAAATAGACTCAAAGAAATGAGTAGTTTGGCAAAGTCAGGTAGCTGGACCTCACAAGAGAATGGAGGAAGCAGTAATCAAGCCTGCTTTCATGGAGTGTAGTTTGCAGGAGTGCCCTCACAGATGATGGTTGCACATAGTTATGTACTTTGAGGTGTAGGATAATATTTCATGACCCACTGATAATCTGAGAAGGGGTAATTTTATACAGTTTTTTAAAATCTTTATGATCTTATTTCTTTCCTCATGGTGTGAATTTCTTGAATAAATGAAAACAGAATTTACAGAACAGTAAAAATATTTTTGTGGTGTTGGAAAAAGAAAAGCCTTGGATTCATGGTTATGGGAATTACCATAGCCTGACTGAAAATATTTTTTCTGGGGAACTAATATAGAGGGCTTAGTGGATTGTGAAAGCAATGAAAAGCTTTTCACATACACGGTAGAACCTCAGAGTTACGAACAGACAGTCAACCACACACTTGATTTGGAACTGGAAGTATGCAATCATGCAGCAGCTGGGGAGGGGGGGCAGAAAATACAGTACAGTACTGTTAAACATAAACTACTAAAAATATAAATGGAAAGGTTAGAAAAAAGATTTGGCAAGGTAGGAAACTGTTTCCGTGCTTGCTTCATTTAAATTCAGATGGTTAAAAGCAGCATTTTTATTCTGCATAGTAAAGTTTCAAAGCTGTATTAAGTCAGTGTTCATTTGTAAAGAACAACTGTAATGTTTGTTCAGAGTTACGAATATTTCAGAGTTATGAACAACCTCCATTCCCGAAGTGTTCGTAACTCTCAGGTTCTACCATAAGTCATTAGTATGAATTCAACGCAGGCTATAGTTGTTAACATCTGATCTTTGTGCTGTAATTTATATGAAATGGGTTATACTCTGACTGACTCCTTGTGGGCAGGTGTCTCCTGGCAAAAAGTAACACCAAAATTTGGTGCCTGTATTCCAAATGTAAGCAGCGAGACCAAGGGTCAGATCCTCAGCTAGTGTAAATTGTTGTCCATTGCCGCAAGTGGATATTTGATTATTTACACCAACTGAGGATCTGGCCCTTGGTCTCCAGCCCTAAATATGGTCCCTGATGGTCTGGGTGAAGGTCTATTAGGATAGTATTTGTAGAATGGCCATCATCCACCCTTAGGTACCTGAATTAAGCAAAGGTTTCAGTGTTCTCTGCTATTAATCTTTCATATGTGTCAGCTCACTTTAATGGGAGCAACAAACATTTCTGTGAACTGAAAATTATTTTTTTTAAGACCAGAAAGGATCATTATGATCATTTAGATCAGGGGTGGCCAACCTGTGACTCCGGAGCCACATGCGGCTCTTCAGAAGTTAATATGCGGCTCCGTGTATAGGCACCGACTCTGGAGCTGGAGATACAGGCGCCAACTTTCCAATGTGCCGGGGGCTGCTCACTGCTCAACCCCTGGCTCTGCCACAGGCCCTGCCCTCACTCCACCCCTTCCCTCCTCCGAGCCTGCTGTGCCCTCGCTCCTTCCCCTCCCCCCCCCATCCCCTTCTCCTGAGCCACCTGCACAACATGAAACAGCTAATCAGGAGGGGAGGGGAGGGAAGGGAGAGGGAGGCACAGATTGGCAGGGCTGCCAGTGGGCGGGAGGTGCTGGGAGCGGAGGCGGGGAGGGGGCACGGTGTGAGCTGATGCGGGGGGGGATGCTGACTTATTACTGTGGCTCTTTGGCAATGTACATTGGTAAATTCTGGCTCCTTCTCAACCTCAGGTTGGCCACCCCTGATTTAAATTTGCCTTCTGTATTGCCTTAAAATTGCAGCTCTATTTATCCATCCCAACAACTTGTGGCTGAACTAGAGCCTACCTTTCAAAAAGACATTCAACCTTAATATAAAGATTTCAACTGAAGGAGAATTTATCACATCCCTCGATTAGTTTTAACTGTGACCTGTCCTCAATGTTATTTATCATCCCACCAATATTAGCGTCACCTGCAAACTTTGGCCCTGAGTCAGGAAAACACTTTGAGTGCATGGTTAAGTCCATTCCTTTTTGGTATTTAAGCACGTGTTTTACCAAATGAGGATGCTTTTCTAAATTTGGGGCCTTTATCAGTAATTATTTTATATTTTCTTCCAGATCATGGATAAAATTATTAAATAGTGTTGGGCCAAAAACTAGGTCCTATGTGGCCTGACTAGAAATACACTAATTTGTTGATCATTCTCTATAAACAGTTACATTTAAAGATCACCCTTTGTCTTCCTCTGACCCTGTATCTCCTGTAGTCTGGTCCAGTGTTACTGCTAGGAAGAATCTTTGCACCCATTCTCCATCTACTGGGCAGATGGATGGAAACCTAGCACTCTCATACACACACAGAACCAAATGTTCTAAACTTTGCACAGGTGACGTGAAGTGGAAGACCAGGGCGAGTGACTACATATGTTATATTTAGGCATTCATTTGCTTGAAGTAGTAATCTAGCCCGCTGTATTTAAACCATGTGCATAGGTGTGAACCATGCAAAAAAGGGAGGCGATGGAGGAGGAGATTCACTCTTTTGGAGCAACAATCCTACCCACATATTTATAATTTGCAATTAAAACAAGTCTTAGCAATACAGAACAGTGTATGTATTTGTCAACTGTTTAAACACACAAGTAATTAGTAGTATGGTAAGGCTTATTTAAGGGTTTTTAAAGACAGACGTCAAAATCCTCCGAATAATATTGGGAAAAGGCTGTAATGGTAATGGAGACAGAGGAGACTAACAAGAAGAGATTTAGGAAGACTTAGTCTTTTAAGATGATATTTAGGGTTAGAGCATATTTTGTAAATGTCTGAGTGGAGTGGGTTTTACAAAAATACAGATTTGAGGAAACTAGCTTTATTTGGTCTCTCATTCACTCTTGCCAATTTCTTTTTAAAAATAACTTTTGTACTGAAGGAACACATCATGACATAAAAATCCCATGGGGGAGCTACAAAACTCTTTTAAGAAGGATAGCACCATGTACCCAAACAGATTTAAAATACAAAGTAATACATGATAGAATTAAGCCTCAACCTTAATCAACATAGGTAGCTAAGGAGGTATTTTTTGTCGTATTTTTAGCTGAGGCTGGGTTTCTAAGCCAGTTGCGGATGCCAGCTAATCCCAACAAGGCTGCCAAATGTCATATTAGTCCATGTCTTTGCATATTGTATAATACTTTGTAAGACCTTCTGTTGTAGCTGCTTAGAAGAACATTTGTTTTTGCCACTTTCTGCATGAATTGGACATGTTTTTATAACGATTTACTTTCATGGAAAAAGCCATAAAATCAGTCTGCTCGGTACTAAAGTTTTTCTTAATTTACTTATTTTTCCCCCACATCCATTTTGCCTTCCAGAGTTTATCACTTGTATCTTCCAAAGTTGTCGGTTGAGGAGCATTTGCAAGTATCCCTTTATAGCTGCGGGTGGGTGGATGGACAGATAATTGCTTGTTAATTGCTCATCTAAGTATTGCTAACAATGAATCTGAAATATGTCTGCATATTCTCTTGCCTGTGGGAAATGTTCTGTAGGTGCAAGATTATTGCCAAAATTAAACAGATCCAAATAAAGTTAGAGGAAATAAACCAGACGTGGAAATTAAACTTCCCTTCTCCCCAAATCCTAGAAAGGAATCTAGTTCTCAGGCTATTTACATGGAAAGTTTGGAAGATTTTCTGAGTTTTTGGTGAATGGGAAAAGAGTATTATACTTATGTAAAAATGTTCTTTTTCCCCTACTCAGTAACTCAAACATAGTTGAAGGGAGTTTTATTTATCCCCCCCCCCCCATTTTCCAAAAAAAAAATCCCACCAAAACCAAAAGAAAACAACAAGACTTCATCTCTGGGCTGGGACCATGCATGGAAAGTTTCAGGATAATTTCAAGAAAGAAAGTCCTAATGTAACTTCAGCTGTAGCTCCAGCTATTAAGAAAGCTATAATAAAAAACTTTTTAAAAATTCTGATAATCTTTTTAGAACACAGAAGGGGATAAAAAGGACCTTTTGATGAGGGCACTTTTGTAGAAAACCTACATAATCCTTTCCCAGATCTTTTGGACTTTTTGAGAGCGAGATGTACTATAAAACCCCTTTTCTTGATTAATAATAGGTCTGATAAAATTCTGTATTTGCCAGTTTGAGAGCTGTGTTTTTGTTTTAGTTTAGATACAATGGCTTTTTTTAACCCTTTTCTAAGAAAAAAATTATTTAAGTTTATAACCTGTAATTTCAAATGCATCAATGTTTTTGTGAAGTAACCTGTGTGCATGGGCCTCAACTGAATCTGCATCTTTTATGTAGGTAATTTAAAGGCATCTTCTGGCAAAAAGTGTGATAATTTCCCAGGCTGAAACTTAACCAGCACATTTCCTCATAAACACATGTAGATAAGTACAAAAAAATGGGTTTGCATGATGACTCTTGAAAATCTAGTCACAAATTGAGCCAAATTTAGGTTTAGGATTAAGAGACCTGAAAGCAGTTCTGTTCTTTGATTCTGTTTTGTTTTCAAGTGCAATGAAGACTAATCTGTCAGGTTTCTGTACTACTGGACAT
Source organism: Malaclemys terrapin pileata (assembly GCF_027887155.1). Taxonomy (NCBI): domain Eukaryota; kingdom Metazoa; phylum Chordata; order Testudines; family Emydidae; genus Malaclemys; species Malaclemys terrapin. Next base: position 19,381,998 of record NC_071515.1, on the reverse strand, counting down.
ACTAATTATTGCTATAGGTGATTTTGTTTGCACTCAGGGATTACAGTTATGGGGGTAGGTGGCTGAAATGTACTAGGGGAAGCACATCTCAATGTCCACTGGAGCTTTTGTGCATAAGTGTTGCATAGGGTTACCATATCTAATAAATAAAAAAAGAGGACCCTCCACGGGCCCTGGCCTCGCCCATTTCCCCACCCCTAGCCCCGCCCCAACTCCGCCCCCTCCTCCCTCCTACTCCCAGCCACGGGGAAAGGGCTGACCCAGCGCTACCGGCTTCACGGTTTGCCGGGCAGCCCCCAGACCCTGCGCCCCCGGCCGCCGCTTCCCCAGCGCCGCTGGAGCCCGGGAGGGGAAGCGCCCAGCTGGGGGCGCAGGGTCTGGAGGCTGCCCGGCAAACCATGAAGCCGGTAGCGCTCAGGCTTTGGGCAGCTCCTATGCCTCCGGACCCTGCGCTCCCAGCCAGGCACTTCCCCTCCTGGGCTCTGGCGGCGCAGGGTCCGGAGGCACTGGGGCTGCCTGAAGCCGGTAGCGCTCGGGCAGCCCGGCTCTTAAACAGAGCCGAGCTGCCCGAGCGCTACCGGCTTCGGGCAGCCCCCCCTGCCTCCGGACCCCGAGCTGCGGGCCAGGCACTTCCCTTCCCGGGCTCCAGCTGAGCTGCTCCGTTCCTCCCCTCTCAGACTTTAAAAGCCGAGCTGCCTGAGCCAGCGCTACCGACTTCGGGCAGCCCCCCCTGCCTCCGGTCCCTGAGCCGCCGGCCAGGCACTTCCCTTCCCGGGCTCCAGCTGAGCTGCTCCGTTCCTCCCCTCTCAGACTTTAAAAGCCGAGCTGCCTGAGCCAGCGCTACTGGCTTCGGGCAGCCCCCCCTGCCTCCGGACCCCAAGCCGCCAGAGCAGAGCAGCTGGAGCCCGGGAAGGGAAGTGCCTGGCCCGCGGCTCAGGGTCCGGAGGCAGGGGGCGCTGCCCGAAGCCAGTAGTGCTGGCTCAGGCAGCTCGGCTCTTAAAGTCCCTGAGAGGGGAGAAGCGGAGCAGAGCAGCCGCGGGAGGGGAAGTGCCCGGCCGGCATTTTCCCGGACATGTTTGGCTTTTTGGCAATTCCCCCCGGACAGGGGTTTGATTGCCGAAAAGCCGGACATGTCCGGGAAAAAACGGACGTATGGTAACCCTAGTGTTGCAGGATCTTCACAGAGGGAGATGCATTTGTGTTTGTAGTCTGCTAATCTAAAAGTGGTTTTCTGATAAGGTTAATGCCCACATAATTCCTCAGGGCCTTGACATAGGGTTTAATTGCCACTTGGCCAACAAATGTTTGTTTCTTTTCCTGTGTGGAATTTGAGGGGACCCAGCAATGCAAACTATTGACTGATGGAGGGCAAACAAAGAAAATACAGTATTTTATGTTCTTTTAATTCAGGTCCAAGTGGATTTGGATTAAGTGTTTATTCAGTTTGCTGGCTGCTTCAGATGCTGTGGCATATTGATTCCTTTTATTACTAGCAGCCATTTAACCTGACCTCTCCCAGATCCAGTATTTTAAAAGCCATAAATTTTAACTTTACTTATGAGCAAAGGCTGAAATGCTGTGAAAAGCCTTTTTATTAGCTGAGCTTTCCCTTGCTCCGTGTTCATGTGTCACCCATGGCAACAATATTTAGAGCTTCTTAAATGAGAGTGGCTGTTGGGCAGTTACAGGAGTGGGGGGGAACGGCAATAAAATGAACTCATAAACATCTCCAGTATGCAGGACTCACTGAGCAGAGAGCAGGCAGGTGTACAGAAGAAATATTTTTTAAGCAAAGGATTTTCCCCCATTTATTTTGTTAGAGATTTAGTTTTCTGCTAGTCTTCTAATTTCTGCAGAAGGAAAAAAAAAAGGATTATTTTATGCAATGATTTTTTTTTTTAATTGCAGGTTAAATCAGTAACATTGAAATGTTTTTCTTCGCTCTCCTAACCCTGGCTTTTCTTTTATAATAATGATAATCTTCCCATGTTGCTATAATACCCTTGATTAATCCCCAAAATGATTCTTGAAAAAATTTTCACCGTGGAGCCCCATATGGGTGTGTGTGTGTTTGTAAAAATGTGTCCAGACTGAAACTTGCTGTAAAAAATTGGCTTGGCACTTCTTAATTTAATCAATTGTAAATAAGATGACTGATTTTAAAAGGATTTTTTTCATTCACATGCAAATAACTCAGAAACCGCTTCAATTAGAAAACACTGAAAAGCTAGAAGTTCATAATAAGATTTTTTTATTTTCTGTTTTTAATTTCAATATAGATATTTATATAAGGTATGTTTCTAAAAAATCTGATTGCAAGATCGGAGCCTAAGATGATTAAGTGGTTACTCTGGCCCTCATTCAACAAACAGTTTAAATACATGCCTAAATCCCACTGAAGTCAGTGGAATTTAAGAATAGGCTTAACTTAAAGCATATGCTTAATTACTTGGCTAAATATAGATGGATTTAAATATGTGTCTAAAGTTAAGCATTTGCTGGAGTGCTTTACCAAATCAAAGCTATAAGTATAATTTCCATTGACTTGAAGTCAATGGGGTTTTTACCTTTGATTCTAATGAAATGGCATCAGGCTCCATATTTCCAGTCCCTGGGGCAACAGTGCTTTGTGTCACTCACCAGATCTCTGTCCTGTTCTACACTGTGGACCTACTGTGCTCTACCATGATTAACATTTTGAAAAGATGTTCCACTTCCTTTCTTTCTTTGGCATTTATCCACATCTAATACAGAAAATTAAGGCAAGCTTTTTACATTGAAGTCATTGCAAAAGGGGCAGTATTTCCCAATGTATAGATAGCCCAAATTTAAAGGAACAACAAAATGTCACACTGGGAAAATACGCCTGTTTTAAAACAAATCCATGTACCTTGTATCTTTTATTTATTTATTTATTAAGAAAAACTGCCTATTTTGCTGATTATCAGAGCTTTTATTGTTTAAACGAGCGTTTTCTTCCTCAGCCTATCAGCCCTTATTATGTTGCACATGGGTAGTTCCCTGTGCCCACACGGAGCCATGTTGAAGCAGATGCAGGGGTTCTCCTGTGCATAATACAGTGCAGAATCAGGGTCTGAATTTGTTTCTGAGACAAGTCATTATTGTGGATTTGAGATATCTGTCATTTCCTTAGCAACAGACTGATGTAATAAAAACAAGGTTATTACTTCACTGCAGTATCAAGCAAGAACAGAAGCTGAGTGAGAAGGCTCAAATGAAAATATTTGCAACTAAAAAAAGGGAAACGGAAACTAGCAAAGTAAATGGCATTTTGTATAAATGTCCACTTTTTTCATATTTCTCAGTAAAAAGAAGTCGTCTCTCTCAATTAAATGTTGTCTAATTGATTTGCCTTATTTTCCCCCATATCATCCTTCCTCCTACAGTCTATGAAGAATCATGCTACTGTGCTCAGAAGTAAAATTTAACGTTGTAGATAGCCTCATAGTCACACACACAGAAGTGAAGTTGCGTGGATATTAGCATTGGGCCCCTCATTTATTGTGCAGCTTTGGATTGGATTGTTTTATGTCTGTGCCTTTGTAATCTAGATCGATTTATCGAAAGTATCACGTCCCTTGGTCATCTGTAGCATGGAAAAGATCTGTGATTTTTGTCAGAGAGAGGGGGAATCGAAGTAAACAGGGCACTGGAACTCTTACTACTTTTCAGTTTTGGACTGATCAATTTACAAATTGCCTGAACTCACTCGGAATCATATTTTCTGAAACCTGGAGATTTTCCAGTCTGTTTGGCCTTTCCCATATGCATTCTCCACTAGTAGCTTGTAACAGCTAAATCCTAGAATGCATTTAATAGACATAAATCATCCTTAGGAGAAATCTCCTGTTTTGAAGACGGTAAAGTAGCTTAATTTATTCCTAGAGTCACACTAACTGCAGGCCCCTCAATTTGCACCAAATGGGAAAAAACTACAAGCTATCTTGGGGTAGAGACTCAAATTTCCTATGAAAACATTTTGCTGCATGTAGTGCTGTGGTATAAAGTAAAAGGTTGTGTCAGAGGTTAAACTGTGCCATCAAATAAAGAAAGCTAATTATTCTAATGGGGGCATCAAATTTTGTGAAGAGACTAACTTAGTTTGTATTTTGTCTAAAATGTTCATCACAAAGCTGAACATGCCTTTGCTTGAAACTAACTTTCTTTTTAATTCGTACTCTTATTTCTGTGACTCTGTGAAGCTCATTACCATTTTGCTGAGATGTATAGAAAAACTCATGTTTAGTGACAGGCAGTTTTTCTTCTTGAAATATTAACACATTGCCTCACAACTGCAATATCTGTTAGTGGTAGACTGTCAAGAGTGGCTACACCAGTGTTCGTTCCCAGCACAGCATAGTCCTGCATTTCTGACTAATATCTAGTGACTGCATTAGTCCATGCATTTCCTCCTCAGCTAACGAACGGCATCCTTTCCTGGCCTTCAAGATGTAAACCGCCATTATTCATAGTTGAAATTGTAGATCATACAAGTATGAACTAATTTGCAATCATGATGTACAGTAAAATAGATTGAAATGTCAGTAAATCTTAAGTCTGTAGCAAACTTTTTCAATCAGAGAACTTGTTAAATTCCCCGATGCGTTGATTTTTCTTTCTTAGATGTATCTGTCAGGTGTAACATTATTCAGCACTTGGTATTTCTGCTTCTAATTTAGGATACTTGGCTTGAAGTATAAACCAACTAGAAGATGCACGTTATCTCTTATTTGTGAGTGCAGGAAATTTAGCACATTTTCCTTGCTTTTATCTAGTTTTTCATAATGTCTTCCATGCTAAATTAACTAGTGCTGAAAGGGCCATAGCATCATTAAGGTCTCTCTACAGAAATCGCCTCTGATAGCTGCTTGCTTGAAAAGCACAAACTAAACAGTGCAATGACTTTGAAATCCGTCCTTTCCAAATCATTCTGAGCATCTGAGCAGTTGATGTTTCGGGAAGTTTGAGTGAGAGAGAGAGAGAGAGAGAGAGAGAAGTCCTTTTCAACTGTATACATTGTGATGCCTACCAGAAATACATGTAATCATGTTAAACTAAGACTGTTTGCAAAAAAGTGAATATGAATTAACTGAGTCACTGTATAATCTTACGAGACCCTTGTGGGCAGGGACCATGACTATCTTTCTGTTTTCTGAGGTGCCTAGCGCACCAGGTTGTTAATAATGACAACTACTTTCTCTTGTGACCTAGTGCTTATTAGAAGGGAAACTTACACTTTTTCTTTTATACATCAATTTATTTAGAGGAGGATTTTCAAAGGCATACAGGAGAATTAGGCAATCTACTTTCATTATTTACCTATTTACCAGTCTTTTAGGTGGCTGAACAAGGGGTAGCATGCCTCAACCTGGTCTGTTCCCATCCGGCATAAGAGATTAAGGTGTAGGTTTGTTTGCGTGTTGGAGAGAGAGAGATGGATGTGAATGGAAATGTATGACCCCTACAAAGACGGAAAGGTAGAAACAGGAAGAAAACTTGTCCTCTATTTGTATATCAAAGAAGAACATAGTTTTCGTATTGGTGTCAAAGAATGAATCAGGCAAACAATACACCATTTTCCTGTTAAAGATAATCACTTCTAGGTTGCTTCTTTGACCAGGGTCAGTAAGAGGGAAATTGCCCACCTAACATATGGTCCAAAATAAATGTTGGTCTCCAAGGAAAGAAATCACTGAGATCAGAAAGACATGACCTCCAATACTTTGGAAGTTAGCCTAGGAGATAATTATTCGAGCCATCATGGAAAGAAAGAAAGATCTGCATAGCATAAGCTAAATTTAGATCTTGGAATATTGCACATAAACACTGTCAGAATTATTCATTTTGAATTGGTCCTGTTTCTGTTTATGAACTATTCCTGATTTTATTAATGTATTCTTTGTTCATAAGTATTCACTGAATCATCTAGACAAGCAGTTTTCAACATAGGACTTTACACAGCTGATTCACCTACAACCTTCATTATTTGCTGTTTTTGTTTTTGTTTGTTTGTGATTTTTAATTGGTCACCTAAGTCCCAGGGTATTGTTTCTGGAAAAATAATGAATGAAGAACCCTCTTGTTTGAACACAAATATCCTGGTTTACATGTGAGTTCAGGTATTCAAAAGAACAACAACCAGTACCCAAAGAACCATATGAAAAAAAACTGCTTATGAATACTGTATAAATAGTATGGACATTGTCAAATCAAACAGCCATTCATAACTCAGAGGATTTTTCACATATGCTGCTTATGCTCTACTAGCAGACCGTTTTTAAACTTAGTGGATTAGGAGCAAAACAGATTTGTCAAGGGATATAAGAGAACTGATTCATCAGTAAGAGAAATCTAATAATAAACTGACAATTTCAGTAAAGTTGATCTACAAAGGATAATAGAGAAGGATTCACCCACTTTTTGGACACTGCGGTTAAGTTCAGATCAGTCTATCACAAAAGGGTTGTGGCATCATCAGAAAGGGTCCCGAGAAAGCCAAAATTGTCAGAAGAAAGGAAATATACATAGGGGAGGAGATTTTAAAAATTAGGAATACGTATTTTAGAAGTAAAGGTATATAAAATAATGAACAGCTATCAAAAAGTAAATCAGGTGCTCCTATTTACACTTCATTATAAAACTATAACAAGGGGACATCCAATAAAATGAAAACACAACAGATTTAAAACTGATGATAGGAAATATTTTGTACACGGTGAATTAACCTGTGAAACTCATTGCTTCACTATTTGTGCCCAAAATCTTGTTAGGAATCAGTAAAGGAATAGATGTTTACATGAACAGTAAGAATATCTACAGTTATTGCATAGGATGGATTTTGTACAAGGGATATAAATTCTCATGCTTCACCGTATAAGCCAATCATAAATTGCTGGTGGGGAGGGGGTAAGGGGAACACTTCCACAAAGAGCAGTCTATTCCATAATTGTTCATTATGGGGTTTTGTGCATCTTAAAGCATCTGGTAATGGCCACTGTCTGTGAAAGGATAGTAAAGTAGAGGGGTCCTTGGTCTGCCTATTTGTGGCAGTTCCTACATCTCTTAACAAGTAGATTGACTAGCACGATTGTCACGGCCTCACGGAGAAAGATGAAGGAAATAAAAACTGAAATGGAAAAGGTGTTAACTGTAAAACTGTCTGAGAGTTAGACCTAACTCTCCTCTTAAAGTAAACACCTTCACTAAATATTCCCATTTTAATAAGGGAATAATTTAATAATTGATAGCACTGACATCAATAATGAAAAATTTAATCAATGTTCATCTGGATTCAGGTAGTCTTTCATTGGCAGATTTTAGTGCTAGAGCGGGAAGTTCCAGTGTTGCCAATGAAATTTCAGACTAAATGATTATAGCCTGAGGAAAAGGGGAACTAAATGCTCAACTATTAATCTGTTAGAGAAGGGCCTTGATAAGCTTTTGAATAAATGAAGATACCTTTTAAAATGACAGAAAATGGGGAGCTCACAGATGAAATTTCACTTTCATTTCTAGTGAGTGGGAAGTGTAGTTAATCTTTAGTATTTCAGCACATCTTTTGAAGGTAACACAATATTTTATAATGTGAATGGAAATGATCACAAGCTATTGAACTTTTGCTTTAATTTTAGGGACATTAGCAAGGATTTCAATTATTTAATGAAGCATTTGACTGAATTTACTAGATAAATAAATAGTGCTCCTTTTTTTCTCTCTTTTTGAACAGCAAACCTAAAACATTACATGAAAGTGACTAAGTGTTCTTAGGGGAAAAAAACAGGAAGTTCCTAGTTACTGCTAAAATTAATTCCTCAGAGGGACTTTCACGGTAGGACAAGCTGGCAAAATAAAGAATGCTTATACAAAAAGTTGAATACTTTGCCAATAACTTTGTGTTTCCCATGCAATTGTTGAAGATTTAAGAGTCTTCTCTCACAACCCAGATTGTACTGGATAATATGGTATCATGTAACGAAAGACTGCATCTTAGGTTATGTCTACACCCAGCCGCTAATTCGGCGGCTGGCAATCGAAGTTCTGGGTTCGACTTATCGCGTCTTGTCTGGACGCGATAAGTCGAACCAGGAAGTGCTCGCCGTCGACTGCGGTACTCCAGCTAGACGAGAGGAGTACCGCGGAGTCGACGGGGGAGCCTGCCTGCCGCGTGTGGACCGAGGTAAGTTCGAACTAAGGTACTTTGAACTTCAGCTACGTTATTCACGTAGCTGAAGTTGCGTACCTTAGTTCGATTTGGGGGTTTAGTGTAGACCAAGCCTTAATATCTACACACAAACTGACTGAGGGGTTGGTGGGATGGGGAAGAGGTGTTGGGTAGAGTGATGGGCAGGAGCTCAATAAGGTGGCGTATAGAAACATGAGCAGATGAGGGGACAGGGTTTAAAGCTTGGTGCCAGGACAAATTAAGGTTGTGCAAGTAACTTTAATTCTGGCATTTCCTAAGTCCTGAGTGCTTGACTTTGCAACAGGAACAATGCTCTCTCTCTATGTAAGCGACTGCATTTAAAAAATAAAAACACTTACAATTTAAAAAATAACCCTTGTTTCTTTATGTGGAATTATATTGACCCCCACATGGGTCATCTGTAGCGCTGCAATCTTTAGCTCAAGCGATAGAAGACTGTTCTATGGATATAATGGAGCAGATGGTAGCAGTAGAAGGTGGTTACCTTCTATATGGATGGGGATGGAGACATGCACTTTGCCGGTTGGCTTCACAGCTATTTGCTACACAGTAAGGGAGTGTAGAGACTCCGGAATAGTGGGTTCAATTCCAAATTCTGTAAGGGTTTGCTCTCAAGGGGTTACAGAGTCATCTTCCTGTGTCCCCTTCTGCTTCGATCCCACCACTTCCTACCTCTTTCCCCTCCTCTGCTGCACACCCCTCTTGCCCTATTCTTGTTCCTGTCCTCCCCTATCTTCCTCCTGCTTCTGCCTCTATCCTTTTTCTTGTTCCTATCCCCCATCTGCTCCTGTTTTTAACACAGCTCCCTCCTGAGTTCCTGCCTGTCATCCCACCCTCTACTGTTCCCCCTCCCAGACCCCATTCCCTACCCCTCTGCATTCGAGTCAGACTGTTTCCTCATCATCATCATTAGTGCGTAGGCTCCGGGCTGTAGGGTGAATCCTCCAGGGAGTGTAGAGATGTCACACTTGGACACTTTTCATGCAGTCTTTGATGCCTCGGCACACTTCCTGCTGGTGCAGAAACTAGGCAGCCTGACTTGGAGCAGTTGCAGGCTGCAGCGACACAGAGCAGGAGGGAGTTTGTTATTTCACTGCTGTCCATAGTCCCTGTTCATAATAAAGAGTGTATCTTGATGCCACGCTGCTCAGCAGTGAGATACACTGTGGTGCCAGGAATGGGGCACAGCATGCTGGAAAACCTAGTGAGAGATAACATTGAACTGGCTATTAAAGAGCCTGTGGAACTGCAAGTGACTCCTCCACCAGCCATGAGAATCAGTGGAAAAGCTGAATATGCCTAGAAACAATTCAAACAGCAGTATGAGCTGTGTGTGAAAGCCACTGGGGCAAATAAACTGGAGGTTGAGCGAAAGATTGATCTGCTGTTAACAGTGGCAGACACAGAAGCCTTAGATGTATACAGTGTGTTCCATACAGATGGTGGTGGGGAAGGAGAGAAAAGCTTTGCAGAAATAATGAAAATGTTTAAGGATCATTTTGTTCGTAGAAAAAATGTACCGATGAAAGAGATGTCCAGGATGAGACCACAGAATGAAGGGGAAACAATAGAGGAGTTTGTCAGACTTAAAACTAAGTCCTGTGACTAAGTCAGTCCTGTGAATATGGAATATTAAAAGACTCTCTTTAAAGACCACATTGTTCTGTGGTTTAACAATAACAAAGTCTATGAACAGTTACTAAGGGAGATGGCTCTGACACTAGAAAGAGCAATATGTGTATGCCAAGCATCTTAAACAACAACAAAGCCTAGAGAAAGACACACACCACATAACTGTGAGTATCAGAACTTAACCAGCAAGGGAAAGTTCACAAAAAATAAATTGGCCAAGGATGGAAACCAGGAAGTAATGCCAGTGATGAGGCAACCAGCATGTGTATAGGAAATGCCCAGCATTCAGGCAAATATGTAGAAACTGTAATAAACCCAACCCTTGTGCTAAAATGTGCAGAGAAAGTACATGTATTGGGTGCAGAAAGGAGTTCCTGAAGTGAAGAGAAAAAGCTGTTCTTAAGCACAATGTTGGAGGAGGCTGAAAACTCAAAAGATTGGCTAATTAAAATGTGCACAAATGGCACTTATGTGAGATACGAGATAGACACTGGGGCACGAGTAAATGTGATAACAGAAAATGAAATTGAGATGTAAGGAGCACAGGAAAGTGGGAGTTTAAAAAGTGTCTATGAAAGTCTATAATGGAGGAACAATTCCAGTGTTGGGAGAGTACACACTGATGCTTCAATACAAAGGGAAATCATAAAACAAGAGTTTGTGATAATACACGGAGACAAGCAACCAAACTTGTGCCTACACACGAGAGACGCTTGGTCTTGTTAAGAGGATGTATGCTATAGAGAGTCATAAAGATAACACAGAACTGGATATTCAAGTATTGCTATGATCACGTAAAGCTGTATTCACAGGAAATGGATGTTTCCCAGTAAAATACAAGATACGGTTAAGAGAAGATGCAGACCCCGTGGTGCATGCTACATGAAAAGCTCAAAAACCTTAAAAGAGAGGCTAGAAGAGGAGTTGCAAAACATGACGTCAAATACTATCATTTGGAGAAGAGAAGAGTCAACCGGTTGGATTCGCTCTTTAATAATTGTAGAGAAAAACGGGTTGTGTTCAGACCCTAGGGAGCTGAACAAAAACATAAAAAGAGAACACTTCCAGTTGCCCACAAAGACGTGAACTGTTGTCTGAAACAGCAGGAGCCAAATTCTTCAGCAAATTAGACGCATCGAGGGGATTTTGGCAGATCATCTTTTGAACATGGAGAGCTCCAAGATCTGCACTTTCAAAACAGACCTTGGCAGATACTGTTTCCTAGGACTGTTTTTGGCGTATGTTTGGCTCAAGAAGTATTTCACCGTCCAATGAGCCATTTGCTAGAGGGTCTGGCAGGCGTAAAAGTGCACATCGATGACGTAATAATTTGGGCCAGTTCTGTGATTGAGCATCAGGAATGAGGAGAGTACAGTAAACTGTAAGAGCTAATAACCAATTGAATAAGACCAAATGTCAATTTCAAACAACAGAAATTACATACTTGGGAGAGATTGACCTCCGAGGGTAGCTTTTCTAATCAATCAAAGATTCAAGTAAACCTGAACATGACTTTCATGACTTTCCCTATAGTCGGAGTGCCAAAGCAGAAACTCTCACAAACCACTGACTGCACTACACAAAAAGGGGCTTAGTGAAGCACCACCAATGATACAGTGACTGCTTTTGAAAAAGAAAAAGTATGATGTAACCCTGAAGTGCCAGCTGATGCCACCACAGGTGCCAGCTTTTTCCTTTCCCTGGAGGTGCCCAACCCCTGCTCAGCCCCAGACCCCACCCACACTCCACTCCTTCCCCCAAGGCACCACCCCTGCTCTGCCCCACCCACACCTTCCCCCAAGACGCTGCCCCAGGCCCTCGCCCCACCCATCCCTTTCCCCAAGGTGCCGCCCCGCCTCTTCCTTTTCTGCCCAATTCCGCCCCCTCCACCGAGCATGCCCCATCCCCGCTCCTCCCCATGCCTGCTATTGCCTCCTGCATGCCGCAGAACAGCTGATCGTGGTGGGCGAGAGGCACTGGGCAGGGAGGGGGAGGAGTTGATCGGTGGGGCCACCGGTGGGCAGAGGGCACTGAGGAGGGGGCAGGGAGGAGCTGGCTGCCAGTGGGTGCTAAGCACCTGCTAATTTTTTTCCGTGGGTGCTCTAGTCCTGGAGCACCCACGGAGTTGGCGCCTATTGATGCCACATAGTAAAGGCAGACACTCTCCCAAGAGCACAAGCTCCATCTTACAATACGTAGCCTGGAACAGACAGTAAACATATACAGAAACAGCTAAAAATGAAATGCTGCAAGGAGTGATACAAGCAATAAGCAAAGGAGTCAAAAATCAACCCTTCCCACTGGCATACCCCTGCTGTAAAAAGGAGGTTTCAGTGATCTCAGGAGTGCTCTTGAAGGGAACACACATTGTGGTTCTCCAAGTGATGAGAAGGAAAATATTGGAGTGAATACATGAAGGGTACCTGGGAATGACCAAATCAAAAAGGAGAGCTAGAGAAGTTGTTTTCTGGCTGCAGATGAATAGTGACATCAAAGTAATGGCAAGCAGCTGTGGAACATGTCAGAAGTACAGAACTCCTCTACAACTTATGTATAAATACTCAATTACCAGATAAAAACAAAGGATGACCAAGGCTATGGCTACGCTACAGCATAAGTCGACATAAGTTATATCACTCGGGGCGTGAATTAGCCACCCCCCTGAGCAATATAACTTATGCCAACTTAAGTGCCGGTGTTGACAGATGATGTCAGCGGGAGAAGCTCTGACATAGATTTCGCCACTCGTTGGGGGTGGATTAATTAAATCAACGGGAGAGGTCTCTCCCATTGGCTTAGAGCAGCTCCACTAGCAGCTCTCTAGTGTAGCCATAGCCAAAGAAGTCTGTTGATAGTGAGGAAAGGACTGGGAAAGTACAATCAGACACAATTTTACAATAAAAAAGCAAGACCTCCCACAGTTAAGAAAACAAAGAGTCAGTGAGAATTGGGCAAGAGGGGTACTGGCCAAGTCAAAGTTAAAGTGATGGAAGAGTCAACTCACTCATACTCAGTGATCACAGATGAAGGCAAAATCTTACTAAGGAATCGTAAGTGTCTGCTCAAAGATACTTGACAACTTGACATGGTTATGTGTCTGCTCTCACTTCAGTTAAGATTAAAGCAATTAATAAACTGACCCTGTTATTGACCATGAGACTGACCAGTCTCTTACAAATGAGGATTTGACAAAAGAAGGTTTGCAATGCAGCAGATTGGGAAGACTGCTGAAATGCCCTAAGAGATTGAATGAGGCAGGTCGAATCTCCTTCCTTAGAGGTTTTTAAGGTCAGGCTTGACAAAGTCCTGGCTGGGATGATTTAGTTGGGGTTGGTCCTGCTTTGAGCAGGGGGTTGGACTAGATGACCCCTTGAGGTCCCTTCCAACCCTAATCTTCTATGATTCTATGTTAGGGTTGTGTTTAAGTGACCTGAACAGTTGAGTCAGAGTTACTGTATTTGTAATAGTTTGGTAGTGTTTTAGTTCCATCAGGAAATTTTTAAAAGGATCTAAAAAAAGGAAGTTGTGTTTTGAAGTAAATCCTCCAGGAAGTGTACAGATGCTACGTTTCCTGTACACTCCAGATACAGTCTTTGTTTTCTTAGACACACTGTATGGCTGGGGGCAGAAACAAAGAACACCAGCACAAGGCAGTCGCAGGCTGCAACTACATAGAATAGTAGGAAGTTTCTTGCCTCTTTGTATACATAGGTCAATTCATAATAAAAAGTTTAGTACTTGAAACAGGACTGCTCATCAGTGAAATACAACAGGCACTAGCAATAGTGGTCATTCACAGCATAGGATACATGGTCACTCTGTTCTCAGTTCCAGCACCGACAGCCCTGGGTAACAGGAGGCTAGAACATGCCCAATACAATTGGAATCTTCAGAGAATTTAGCTGCCAAACTTTAACAAGTCTGTATTGAGCATAGGCTAACCAAGATTTTTCAGAGGCTCGTAACTTGACCAAATTGGATCAAATTTTCATGAACGTGGTAAAACACAATTCTGACAGCAGGGCTATTCCCCTGCCAAATTTCAAGTCCCTGCTCCAAACCATGGAGACACTAGAGCATCTCAGTTAAACATCTGTAAGAATATTTGAGAACACTTCAATCTCCCTGGACACTCAATAACAGACTTAAAAGTGGCAATTCTTCAACAAAAAAACTTCAAAAACAGATTCCAATGAGAAACTGCAGTATTGGAATTAATTTGCAAACTGACACCATCAAATTAGGCCTGAATAAAGACTGGGAGTGGATGGGTCACTATAAAAACTAATTTTTCCCTGCTGATACTTACACCTCCTTGTCAACTGTTTGAAATGAGCCACCTTGGTTACATTGGCCACATTAGAATTCACCCCTTCTTGTCAACTGTTGAGAATAGCCCACTTCCACCTTAATTGAATTGGTTCGTTAGCACTGCTCCCCCGCCCCCGGTAAGGCATCTTTTTGTGTGCTGTGTATTTATACCTGCCTCTGTATTTTTCACTCCATGCATCTGGTGAAGTAGGTTTTAGCCCACGGAAGCTTATGCCCAAATACATTTCTTAGTCTCTAAGGTGCCACAAGGACTCCTCGTTTTTGCTGATACATACTAACACGGCTACCACTTTGGGGAAAAAAACCATGTTTCCCTAACCTTGTTCTCAAAAAGAGCTGAACCATTTTAGCTGAAACTTAAAAAAAAAACCAGCATGAGGCAGACACAATGTGAGAAATTTTACCCCAAATGGTTATATTTAGTGTGATATAGTTTTAAATTCAACATTTTCTCTAACCTCTCTCACAGTGCCTTAGTATAAGTGCAAATGCTGTGTAAAATGTCCTACTTATTTGGAAATCGATATGGATTTCATTGATGAGTTAAGGATAGTCTTCCAGCCTGAATTGCTGGCTTATTTCTATTTAAGGTACCTAGTTTTTTATATATTACTTGTTTCTTGTGGAGGTGGGAACTCTGTGCATGACCTTCTCCAAACCTGCTGTTAACGATGCTCTATTAATTATTTGCCAGTGATGCAGGAAGCAGCTGCTCCCCATGGAAGTCAAAGGCATCACCTCTGTAATAACCTTGCCTACATTTGTCCAGACAGAAGTCCTAACCCTAGGTCTGCTTCATGGTTCAGTCCAGTTCCAGGGTTGTATTTAGTTTAGCTGATGCAATGTACCATGCTCTAATTTATTGAGAGCTGTGTAGTGGCTTCCTGTCCAAACCTAGCAATCAGAGCTGTTTTCTGACTGAAAAGCTCTTTCTGTGCTGATCAGAGAGGTTTTCACTTTGCCCTTTCTTTTGCAGTGATTATGCTTCCCTTGTCTCTTGTTCCTCACTCTCCGCCTGAGACAGACACCACAGTGCCTTTTACTGATGCACACGTTTTGAGTGATTTTAAGCACCTTTATGTTGTATGCAAGTCAATGCTCTAAATCCATTTTAGCACTCGCTAATTTGGCAATAATGGTAGTCTCCAGAATGGCAATTAATGAACAAAAGAAGGTTGCACTTCGTGACCTAGCAACCAGGTTTCCCTTAAACTGGGTTTCTGTCTTTTCATTTTTTTTTAACCTCATGTCAAAGTCCCAGGAAATGGCAGTGTAAATTGCTTTGTGTAGACTCTTATGATGATTCGACATTTGGTGCCAATGCTTAGCTTTTCCCATTTCTTTTTAAGATTTCACTAATTGCATTTTTTTTATTTCTCAGCTCTTATTTTTTACAAAAAAAATGGACATTTAAAATGACTGAGACTTTTTCGAGAATTGCTGAAATAACAGCATAGTATCAATATTTCTGGTTTTCTTGTGATCCTAGAATCTCTTCAATAGGGACAGTCAGTGAAATTGTATGTGATAGTCTCTTGTTCAGATGTCATCCAGCTACTTGTGGTGGTAACACCTATCGACACGGTTTTATATATTGTGCCTTTTAATATGACTTACTCTGAAGCCTTGGCGTACATAAACTGCTTTTATTTTCTACCTTTATTGGTTCTATTTCCTGGCTTGTCATATACAAATTAAGTAAAACCCAAAATACTATTTCAAATTGAGTCATATCTATGCATTTCCCTCCGGATTAGTGTATCTCAGAACTCTCACTTTCTTTTTAGCTTTCCCGCCTCTTGAAACCTGTTTTTGTAAGTGACAAATCTTGGTGAATTGCAGTGTGGCACAGCAATTATATTAACAGTAGCCTCCCCCAAAAATTCAGTCACCCATGAGATGGATGTGTTCATAGACAGAAGATATCTACTAGGAATCTACTTGCTTTCTCCTGAAAAGGAAAGAGGCAGCATCCCTGGGCAAATAAGTTTATATTTTGTTTGTTTTGCTAGAAATGTTTATGCTTTGTTCCTGAAAACCATTATGAGTGTATTGATAGCATAGCACAGCGTTCAGCTTATGTGACTTGAAGTGAAGGCTTTGGATAAAGACCTTGTAGGAGATCTGGAGATCTATTCTCACAAGAAATTTGTTTGCAAATATCTACCGCCCATGCAATCTGAGCCATTCCAAAAGCCAAAAGTTTGTTTTTCATAAATATTTCTGTGAGCTCTAAGGATACGTCATCTCTAACAGCAATGTCCTGAATTGGGGTGTTTGCTGTCGGCAGGGCCGGCTCCAGGCACCAGCACAGGAAGCAGGTGCTTGGGGCGGCCAATGGAAAGGGGTGGCATGTCCGGGTCTTCAGTGGCAATTCGGCGGCAGGTCCCTCGGTCCCTCTCGGAGGGAAGGACCGGCCACCGAATTGCCGCCAAAGAATGAAGCGGCACGGTAGAGCTGCCGCCGATCGCGGGTTTTGTTTTTTTTTCTTCTTCTTCTTCGCCTCTTGGGGCGTCAAAAAAGCTGGAGCCGGGCCTGGCTGTCGGTACAGGAATCATTGCAAACCTCACCTTAAGTTTGGTCAGAGGGGAGCTCCAGAACAGCACTAGTAAAATGTCTCCTCTGTAAAGACACAAATCTTAGCTGGAATCTCTATAGAACTTTGTTTATCTTGATGTTGTTAAAATTAATTCCATTGATTGCATTGTATTTTAAAGCCACTGAGTAATGGATGTGTACAGTTAAACATGTATAATTGTTAGGGCAGTCGATTAAACACAGTTAACTCATGCGATTAACTCAAAAAAATTAATCACGATTAATCGCAGTTTTAATCGCACTGTTAGATAATAGAATCCCAATTGAAATTTATTAAATATTTTTGGATGTTTTTCAACATTTTCAAATATATTGACTTCAGTTACAACACAGAATACGAAGTATACAGTGTTCACTTCATTTTTTATTACAAATATATGCACTGTAAAAATGATAGACAAAAGAAATAGTATTTTTCAATTCACCTCATACAAGTACCATAGTGCAATCTATTTATTGTGGAAGTGTAACTTACAAATGTAGATATTTCTTTTGTTACATAACTGCACTCAAAAACAAAACAGTGTAAAACTTTAGAGCCTACAAGTCCACTCAGTCCTACTTCTTGTTCAGCCAATTGCTAAGACAAACAAGTTCATTTACATTTACAGGAGATAATGCTGCCCTCTTCTTATTTACAGTGACACCTGAAAGTGAGAACAGATGTTCACATGGCACTGTTGTAGCTGGCATTGGATGGTATTTACATGCCAGATATGCTAAACATTCGTATGCCCCTTCATGCTTTGGCCACCATTCTAGAGGACATGCTTCCATGCGGATGTCGCTCGTTAAAAAAAAGAATGCTTTAATTCAATTTGTGACTGATCTCCTTGTGGGAGAATTGTATACCTCCTTCTCTGTTTTACCCGTATTCTGCCATATATTTCATGTTATAGCAGTCTCGGATGATGATCCAGCACGTTGTTCATTTTAAGAACACTTTCACTGCAGATTTGACAAAACGCAAAGAAGGTACCAATGTGAGATTTCTAAGGATAGATACGGTACTTGACCCAAGGTTTAAGAATCTGAAGTGCCTTCCAAAATCTGAGAGCGACGAGATGTGGAGCATGCTTTCAGATATCTTAAAAGAGCAAGACTCGGATGCAGAAACTACAGAACCCGAACCACCAAAAAGGAAAATCAGTCTTCTGCTGGTGGCATCTGACTCAGATGATGAAAATAAACATGAATTGGTCTGCACTGTTTTGAATCGTTATTGAGCAGAACCTATCATCAGCATGAACGAATGTCCTCTAGAATGGTGGTTGCAGCATGAAGAGACTTATGAATCTTTAGCGCATACGGCATGTAACTATCTTGTGAACACTGGCTATGACAGTCCCATGCGACACCTATTCTCACTTTCAGGTGACATTGTAAACAAGAAGCAGGCAGTATTATCTCCTGAAAATGTAAACAAACTTCTTTGTCTGAGCAATTGGCTGAACAAGAAGTAGGACTGAGTGGACTTGTAGGCTCTAAAGTTTTACAGTGTTTAATTTTTGAATTAAGGCTTTTTGTACATAATTGTACATTAGTAAGTTCAACTTTCATGATAGAGATTGCAGTACAGTACTTGTAATGGGGGAATTGAAAAATACTGTTTCTTTTGTTTTCAAAAATAAATATAAAGTGAGCACTGTACATTTTGTATTGTGTTGTAATTAAAATCAATATATTTAAAAATATAGAAAACGTCCAAAAATATTTAAATAAATGGTATTCTATTATTGTTTAACAGTGCGATTAATTAATGTTTTAATCGCACAATTAATTGATTAAATTTTTAATTGCTTGACTGCCCTAATTGTATTGCTTTTATTTCTATGTACTTTAAATGTAAACATTAAGTTTTCCTTCCCCAGAATCTCCTGGCAAAGATTTTGGTCCCACTCTGGGCTTAAAAAAGTCCAGCTCCCTGGAGAGCTTGCAGACGGCTGTGGCTGAAGTCAGGAAGAATGAACTTCCTTTCCACAGACCCAGGCCTCACATGGTCCGTGGTCGGGGCTGTAACGAGAGCTTCAGAGCTGCCATTGACAAATCTTATGATGGACCTGAAGATGCAGAAGAGGGTATGCTGTTTCATGTACTTATTTGGGAAGCTTTCACCACTTAGTACAGACTAAGGCTCCATTCAGCAAAGCATTCAAAGGAGGTGCTTAAATCCAGTTGAAGGCATTGTGCATAAGTGTTCTGCTGAATTAGGGCCAAATTACTGTGTATGCTGTCCTAGGGCCTGAGCCAACTTCCACTGAAGTCTCGGCAGTGAGTCTCAGCCTTTTCCTTTGCAGCTCCCTTTTCCATACGGAGACCATACCGGAACCCCCTCCCGTCTAGCAGGAGCCCTGTTTAGCAATACAGGAAGGACAGAGTAGCCACAACACCTTGACCCCACTTGTTCATGACACCTATGGGGGTCACAATCCCCAGACTGGGAACCCCCTGCTTTACAGCATGAACTGCATCATTATGTTCAGTTCTTGAGTTCCTAAAGTGAAACTACCCTAGCTCTCCTCTAAACAGGCAGAGAAATTGTCTTGCTGTTCCTTTTAGAGACATCAGAAATAGCCTGAGAGCAAGGAGTGACTGCATTAGTTTTGTACAGTAGTTAGGATATGCAGGTTCTTAGAACCTCTTGTTGAAATAAGCTCTCGCTGTTTGTGTCCCAGCTTGTGGGCTTTCTTGACTTGATGGAAGTTAACAAGCCAGATTTCAAAAAGAAGAATGTTTTACCACATGTCAAGATTTTCATACCAGAAATAATAACTAGAAAACAAGTAACTATAATAATTCTGTGCTTAATTGACAATAGAGCCCTGCTTGAATTAACTAGATATATGTTTAGTCTGCTTTTTTAAATGATACGATTAAATGAACATGCATTGTGAACTATTGCAGCACTTTATTCTACACTGATTCCATATTGCTCGTTTGCATTTTCCTGATCAGAAATGGCCCATAACCATATTTACTGATTCTCTTTCTGTCTCTGCAGATGGTCTGTCTGATAAGAGCTCTCTCTCTGCTCAAGAAACTCAGAACTTTGAATCAGCCCCGCAAGGGAATCCTGAACTAGAAGATGTAGAAACCAAGGCAAAGAAAGACAAAAAAAATAAAGAGAAGGAGAAGAAAAAAGGAAAGAGCAAAGCTAAAGTCAAAGAGAAGAAAAGGAAGGAAGAAAATGAAGATCCAGAGAAGAAAACGAAGAAGAAGGGTTTTGGTGCCATGTTGAGGTATGGTTCTTGTGCTTAAAACATATGCACGCACACGCGCGCACACACACACGCATACATATTTTCCTGAAGAAGCTCATGAAAATATTCTGTGAAATCACTGATGATCTCAACAAGCAGACAAAAATGTTTGTCAGTTAAAAAGAAAGCACTATCGATTTTTATACCAAACCATTAGCTATTGTTTAGCTGGCAAAACTTTTTGTGCCCTTGGAATTCATGTGCATTTGGTAGGAAAACTGTATGAGGCTTGAGCATAAAGAAAATATAAGGGAAAAATGCATTTGGGGGGAATGTTTGCTATTTCCAGGTATTACATTAAACTTTTGGACACTACTGGTATATTCTGGCCTGTAGGCCAACCTAGTATGGAACAAAACCTTGGTGCATAGTTTAAATGGAAGAAGTGTTTTGCTGTAACTTCAGAAATTCTACTACAAAGATGCCCCACAGATCATGCTTTTCAAAATATAGAGGTTGGAACATACAAACTAGGCTTGTTTCCTCTTGATGTCCTTGATACACCGCATATGGAGTTTGTTTCCAAAGTGTTATGTGCAAGGACTTCACTGTTTTTCTTCCACATAATGTCAATACAACCCTATTAAATTTGTGCACACCATTTAGAAATTTTCCACGTGTTTATGGACTGCCAGGGTATGATTGTCCAAACTATATGTGCACAAATGTATACTTAATTTGCACATACAGTTACCACAAGGATTAATGAGAATACGATAGTTGTCCATAAATGCACAGATATGCATACTATTTGAATAATTATACATGCTAACTAAGTGTGCAATTTGCACACACATTTGTGTTCATAGAGTTTAAAGAAATCTGTCTTAAAATGAATGTCAGGTTTTTTTTAATTAATTATAATAGTGAGTTCTTCAACAGCTCTTCTCTTTGTGTATCTTTAGTCTCATATCTGCTTTTGTGCTCCCGTTAACCCTGGAGAGCTAATAAAGCTGTGAGAATGGAAACTGGATTGCACGCTAATTTGGCAAAAATGTAATTATTCTGGCTCATGCATCACCAACAGATCTGTTGACTAAGATCCACATTCAAAATCTTTATTACTGGTGAAGATGTATGCTTGATTTCAGATCCAAGATCGAGTTTGTTCGGTTGGCAGTGTTATTGATAAACAAGAAACATGGAACCAAAGGACTCCAGTACTACTGATTCACTTTTTAGAGTATAACTTCACTTCAAGCAAAAGTAATACTGTTTTTCTAGAGAGAGATAACAACATGAAGTCTACATGTTTCATATTTTGACTACATGCATATATTATTCATCTGAACTTTTCCCACAGTTAGATTTAATTTTGATAGGGAGTCTTATCAACTGATATTTTTCATTATTACTGTTTATTATATATCCATCAAGCATGACAAAGGGACAGGACAAAGATGGAATTCCTGCCTCAAATTGTTTACAGTCTAAATTAAGACACATGGAAAATGGAGGTGACAAGATTAGATGGAACAGAAGGAGGGAAGTTTGTAGGCAAGGACAATATAATTGTGTACTCACTTGGGAAGTTTGTAGATCTTCTAAAGAGTAACTAAGGGTTTTCTTTTTGTTTTTCATTTGTTTGTATTTTTAAAACATGATTATAATTTATATCTCTTTTAATGTTAGGGGGCTATCACTTAAAAGCTTTCTTGAAGAGTGGATTTTGAGAAGGGACTTGGAGGAGGAACAGGTGGAGGCATGATGGGTGGGGTCAGGAAGGATGTCCCAGTCATAGAGGGGAGCATGAAACAAGGAATGGAGATGAGCAATTTGGGCTGAGCAACGAGGGCATTTGAGGAAATAAGAGTAGGATTTAGCAAAGCACCTAAGTGACTCAGAACACGTCTTATTGACTCTCAAATCAAACCTAAATGGGGGAGGGGCAAATGCAGACAGGTATTGGGGGGGGGGAGGCAATTGTGGATGGCCTTAAAAGCATGAACAAGGAGCTTTGGGGCACAAGTGAAAGAATTTTAGAAGGAGACTGATTTTG
Organism: Malaclemys terrapin pileata; assembly: GCF_027887155.1. Taxonomy (NCBI): domain Eukaryota; kingdom Metazoa; phylum Chordata; order Testudines; family Emydidae; genus Malaclemys; species Malaclemys terrapin. The sequence goes on along the minus strand of NC_071515.1, from coordinate 19,359,953 downwards.
TGATAGCATTAGGTATCAGAGGTGATATTCACAGCAAAGTTTTGGATTGATTAGAGTGAGGAGAGTGTCAGAAGGGTCAGAAAGAAGGGGATTGAAGTAATAAAGGTTCAGGATGATCAAGGATTTTAGCAGCAGGAATGTAAAGAAAGGCAGATTTTTAAGATGTTACAGAAGTGAAACTGGCATGATTTAGTGGTAGAACATCTGTAGGGTAGAGAGAGAAGATGAAGATGACACAAAGGTGGTGAGTGCTACATGGAGGATGGCGGATAATAGTTAATATTTATAGCGAAAGAAGTGGTGGGAAGTTTTTTTTTTTTTTTTTAATAAAGAAAGTCGAGTTCGGTTTTTGACATGTTGAATTCCAGCTGGCAGAAGGAAATGTCATAGGAGTTATCAGAAATACGAGTGCAAACAAGGAAGAGAAAGTTTGGATGGAGAAAGAAACCTGGGAGTCTGCGTTATAGAGATGGTAGTTCTAGTTACAAGGCTGCCCCGAAAAAGTGTAGAGTGAGAGGAGAATGAGGGCAAAGGACGTAACCCTGTGATAGACTGATAGAGGAAGGGAGGAAGTGCCAACAGAGGAGACACTGAAGCAGCAGCTAGAAGAAGTAGTAGGAGAACTGGCAAAGCAGAATTGTTGAAACCAAGCAAGGAAGAGGTTTTAAGAAGGGTGGTTCTGCCATGTTGACGGTCCCAGATCTAGGAAGATAACAATGGAGAAGCAGCCTTGAGATTTGATCAGGAAGAGATCATTGTTAACCATGACACAGGTCATTTCAGTGGAATAGGAGGAAGCTAGACTGTAAAGAGAGAGATAATGACGAGCTGTTCAAGGCACAAATTAATCCATTACCTACTAGGAAAGTTACACTAGGCCGGAGTGGGCCAACTTTTGGCCCAAGGACTACATCGGGGTTGTGAAACAGTATGGAGGGCCGGGTAAGGAAGGCTGTGCCTCCCCAAACAGACTGGCCTCCGCCTCCTCCCACTTCCCGCCCCCTGACTGCCCCCCTCAGAGCCTCCAACCCATCCAACCATCCCTTCCCAGGACCCCAACCCTATCCGCCCCCCGGAACCCTCCCCATCCAACCCCTGTGCTCCTTGTCCCCTGACCACCTCCTCCCAGGACCGCCCCCTATCTAACCCCTCCCCCCTGTTCCCTGACTGCCCTGACCCCTATCCACACCCCCGCCCCCTGACAGGCCTCCCCCCCAGGAGTCCCACGCCTATCCAACCCCCCTGTTCTCCGTCCCCTGACTGCCCCCCCCCCAGAACCTCCAACCCATCCAACTGCACCCTGTCACCTGACCGCCCGCCGGGACTCCCCGCCCCCCCCCCCCAGGACCCCTTATCCCACCCCACTGCTCCCTGCCCCCTTACCATGCCTCTCAGAATGGCAGGACTGGCTTATTAGAAAGCCTGGGAGGTAGGCGGGCGCAAGCTGTGCAGCCTGACAGGAGCGACAGGCCAGAGCGCTCCCCATGCGGCAGCGCGGCTGCGGGGGAGGAGGGGCAGCAGGGGAGGGGCCAGGGACTAGCCTCCCCCGCTGGGAGCTCAGGGGCCGGGTAGGACCGTCTCGCCGGCCGGATGTGGCCCGCGGGCCGTAGTTTGCCCACCCCTGCACTAGACTGTGGTGGATATTTTTATGCACTACATGCATACTTACTATGCAGTATATAGCGATTGCACATTTTTCATATCTGTAATATGTCTATGTGAGCTTGCTTGTTTCGCTTGTCAACACCAATGCAGTTTAATGTATTAAAACCACCCCTAACCTTTGTCTTTAGTACGAAAAAAGTAACTGCTGCTATAGCCTTTCTCAGATGAGATTTCTGAACATATTGGAATCGCTGCTGAACACTTTCCCCTCCCCTCCCCCCCTTTTAACAACAGAAAATATCAAAGCTGTTACCAGTTGCTAACAGATTTCACTTAGTTCCTCATCTGTTGCTCAGCTGCTATTTACTTGTGGATTGTGAATTTTTTTTTTTTAATTAAAAAAATAATTGCTTTCCTGCTAAATTTCTCATGGATTGAAGTTTTATTTAGGTGGATATGATTCAGAGAGACCATCAAGCACGAATGCTTGTATTGTTCTAATCACTGTTTAAAAACTCAGTGTTATATTTTAAACAGTTAAACATGGACTGTCAGCTTCCACATTTTCTGGGTTTACCCCTTTTGGCCAGGTGTGAGATTTTTAAACATAGCTGAAGCTGGTTCTCAACTTGACAGTTTTTTAAAATCCATAATAGTGTTTGATAGTGTTTAGTTGCAGGACACTTCATTGTACGATGTTTGATGTTCTACTTCTTGGTAGTAAGGGCTAGGTATTGTGAGTAGTGATGTATTTATGACCTCCCTCAATATTGGCCCATATATGAACTATCCAAAGAATAACAGACATCTACTTGAGTAAGATGTTTGCATTTAGCATTAGCTCACATAGCGTCATTATGTATTTTACCGTACCCTGTTACATTGGCTCATAATGACTTATAAAGTGACCCAACACAAGACAACATAATTAAAGTTATTTGATGTTGTATATCAGGTAATAATTACTGTATATTAAATATTGTCATTAATGGAGCTGTGATTGAATTTATGCCATAATGTCAGGAAAAGCCAATGTCTAGCACCAAGCAATTACTCTTTTTGAATATATCAAAATATTCTCATTCAGTTACACTCTAAACTTTTATGTATTTCATAGAAACCCGAAACAGCAGTGAGACTAGACAGTATCCCATTAAGTTCTCAGTTCAGCCCTTTCTTCCTGCACTAATCATTGTTTCAGGCCATGGCAAGGTTTGGGGAGGCGTGCTCTTCCTCAAGTCAACTCTCTTCATCTTGAAGGATTCTTCATTTGCATGAGAAACTGTGTGCTGTAATGACATACTTTATGCTTTAAATAAGGCCATTGTGTCATTCATTGTTTCAGAATTGCATCTAAGCCCTTTCTAAATTACTCTTTTGGCTATTTTGAAGGGTTAATTAACCCCTTGGTGCAGGGCATTGGAATTTCCTGATGTTGAACACTAATGTAAAATGCATTAGCACTTAGCATTGGGAGCTCTGGACAGATCTAACCAAGAGGTTAATCTGAGGAAAATATCTTTTTCCAGAGTTTGCTAGGTGAGGGACTCTAGATTCTTAATTTGTGGTCTATAGTTATTTAATTGTCCTGCCTGTCATTATATACTTTCCCCACAAAGCTGGGCTTTAACTCAGGTTTCAAATTAAGTTAAAGACTGAACCTTTAAATCACCAAGGGAATGTGACATCTGTCCTACTCTGTCCCTGATCCCACCACAGCTGCTACGGGCCTAGTGTATAATAAATGTAACATGTCTATGGCCCTGTTATTACCTTTTCCAGATAGGGTTGTAAAATTTCTGGATAGCCATTCAGCTTTATGGGTAAGAAGGTAAGTTAGCTAATGGACTGCAGCCATGCCAGTGAAATTTTAATAGCTAGTTCCCTGCAGGCAGAGGCCAACAGGCTGCAGTCATGATGTTTTGCTGTAGTACCAGACCAACTGTGTACTTGATGATTCAGAGGCAAAAGGACAGCCAAACTGGTGCGCACAGGGAAGAAGCTTCTCATTCTTTCTTCAGTTTGGGTTCAGAAGCCCACTGAAAAGAAGAACTCTTGTCTTAATGTAACATAACTCCATTTGTACAATTAGCTTTACTGGATTGGTATCAGTAAAAAAAAACACTAGATTTGCATGTCAATGGCCACTGCCGTTCACATAAGTGGTTCAAGAAATAGAGAAGAGAATATTAGTTACAGTCACTTTTTTCCTCTTTGGAAATGCTACTTTTCCTCACATAACAATTCATCTTAAATTATTTACTTTCCTTTTCACAATATGAGCCATGAATATTTTATTTTTTGTACTCTTAATTTGCCAATTTTCCTTTGAGCTAAGTGCCCTAGTGATTTTAATTTTTCATTTTAGTTGGAAGAGAGAAATGACCCTCGTTCCCTCTATTCCCACCCCCTGTTATTACCATTACAGGCCTTGTACTCAGAATGATACTTTTTATGACTGGCGGTGTTGATCCTGTAATGGTATTGCAGAGTAGATAGCATAATATTCAGGTATTGACTTCCATTAAGTGTAGTGGTGTGATACCTTCTAGTATCATTTTTTTCTAGCCTGTGTTGCTCTGCAAAATTAAGCGTTTGTGAGAAAAGTTAGCAATATAACGTAGACAGATTGGGCAAATAATAGCTATCTGCTGCCTGGAGAGAAATTTAATATGTATAGAGAGAGTGATGGAAATAAATAGGTAGACATGGGTAAACAAAAAAGAGACAACTAGATTAAATTATAATCAGATTAATTTAAGGTGATTTTAGAGTCATTTGTATCTCAACTAACAGAGAAATCTGAGACAGATTGTCCTTTTGTATTTGGTGGAGAGGACCAGTTGAGGTGGCCAGTGTTCTGGGAAGCTGTTAAGCTATTATGAGACTTTAATTTCCTTTCATCTGTTAAGCACATCTACTGTACAAATATCTCAGTAAAATAAAACTGTTTATTTTAGTGTGTACAGAAGGGGGGGGAGGTTGCAGCTAATGAATTTAAAAATGTATTGGTGGTTTGTCAAATCATTTTTTTTTTAAACTGAATGATGTATGACACGTTCTTCCTCCTCCTCCATAGTATTGATGACTACTTAGTTATGTTTATAGTTTGTCCAAAGCAGAGACAAGAGGATTTTTCTGTACTAAAAATGATCATGCAGACTGCCTACTAAAGACTTATTTGTTTAATTAGGGGTCTGTTCTCCTCTTAATATGCATGCATAAATCTCATTAATGTTAATGAGACTTGTACAAGTGCATTGAAGAAGAATAGACCCCTTATTCTCATTCCTTCACATGGATAATGAGATATTTGCTTAACAGATCAGAGCACAAAGTCCAGCTTGATTACTTTTAAAGACTAGAAATCACAAACTTGTATTTTGAGAAGCAAAGTATACTTTTATAAAATAGCTGCATCTCTACTTCAAGTTAAAATACCATTATTTAATATGTAATTAAATGAATACAATTGAGAGCTGTATCTTTAAAGGACAATTTGCATACTCATTTACTTAAATATACACACACACACTTAATTTTCATGTCTGTGTATGTAGTGCTTGTTAAAACAAATGGGAACTCCAATGCTGCTTAAAATATGAGTTCTAATTTAATAAGCAGGACTTTCCTGGGGATGACAAGCTTCTCACAGGCTTTTCTGGGCTTCTGTGTTTGAATTAGTGCATGACTCAATCTACAGGGCACTAGCTTGTTGTGCACTAACTCGCCGTGTTGCTCCTGCTACTGAATTCACTATGGAACTTAGTGTGCAGTAGCAAGGTCCACGCGATGTGTTAATGCAGTGGTGCCCAAACTTTTCCTGTCATGCCCGCCCCCTTAACAGTAATAGAATCTGTCTGCGTCCCCCCTACATTACGGCACAGTTGGCTCAGCGGAGAAGCTTGGGCTGAAGATGGAGTTGGTGGCTAAACTGGGGATAGGGGAGGAGGTGGGGCTAGAGATGGAGCTGGCCTGGGGGGTGGAGAGGGAATGAGGGCAGAGCTGGGCTGGAGGCGGAACAGGGGGAGAGTGGAGCTGTGGATGGGGGCAGAGTGGAGCTGGGCTGGGGGCGGAGTGGAGTTGTGGCTGAGGACAGAGCCGGGCTGGGGGCAGAGCAGTGGGTGGCACTCCCTCCCCACTCCCCGTGGGGGCTGGCCCAGGTCCCACCTCATGCCCCCATGCAAAAATTCCTCCACGTTTCCCTAATTGGGCATGCCTCACAGTTTGGAGACCACTGTGTTAATGCACGGCAGGCTAGCATGCTGCACATTCACACCCTGGTTTGCAACATATAAACCCACTATATAGACCAGACCTCAGACTCCAATTTACTTGTCTCCCAGAGTACTCCTCTGCGGAAGTGGCCTAACACAAACTGCAAGATGAGTCCTTGAAGTGTTTCCTCAGTGGGTACACTTTAGTGTTGTGTTTATTCTTCATTCAATAGACTTTTCCATTACTCATTTTAACAACCTTTATCAACAAGAAATAAATACAGTGCAAGTACCAGACATTAATTCTACCTTTAAAGAACAGTATTTTTTCTTTGGCTCGTGTACTTCAATAATTCTTGCTACATAAATAAAGAAAAAATACTTAACAGCAAATTTATAGAAATAGGGACATATAATAGGAATACTAACAGATTCCTTAACTACAAAGTTTTGGCAGGTGCCAGTTTAACAGGTATTGCCATTAACAGCCATCTGTACAGAAAGTGAAATGTACTTATCTCACTGAATTATGATTTATGCCAGACAAAGCAGTCAAACTAAAGTAATATTTATTTTATAATACAGAGACATTGATTAAATGCACATGGCATCTCAAATCCAATTGACATTTTAAATCGCAATGATTAAAGACATGCAGCCATTTATTTAACTATTGCTTTAAAAAATATGTCTTACTGTTACTAGACGAAAGTCAGGCCTTGCCAGTATTTTTTTAGCAGGCTGACCTTTTGTTTTGCTGACATGTAAAAGGGAGCAAAGCTGATTTCTGGGTAATCATAATTTTAGAGCATGTGGAGTTACAGTCACTTAAGAATACCAGACCCCTTTGAGCCACTCTTCCCCACACTCCTGCTCCTTTTTCTCAGTGCAGGATGTTAGAGGAGGATAGTCCAGAGAGGAAGAATAGTCCAGTGGATACAGTATTAGTGTGGGACTTGAGAATTCTAGATTCAATTCCTTAGTCTGTGGCACCTTGGGAAAGTCCTGTGGGACCAGATTTTTAAAGGTATTTAGACACCTAACTCCCATTGATTTTGATGCCTCAGTTCTCTACTTGTACAGTGGGGATAATATCACTTCCCTACCTCACAAGGTAGCTGTGAGGATAAATACATTAAAGATTGTGAGATGCTCAGATACTACATTAATAGATGTCATATAAGTACTTAAGATTGTTTTCTTTCTTAAAAATATAAGATGATCTGGCATGACTTCCCCCAGCCCTTTTTCCTCCAGCTCCCTAGTATACCCTCCTCCTCTTCTCCTGTCACTGAGACTTTCTGCCTGCTTTCTTCCAGCCTTTCAACTCTTTACCTCCATGGTATCTACTCTCACCTCCCCTCTCAATTCTCTCATCAACTTCTCATTCTCAGTAGGTTCTTTTCTCCCCAAGTATTAGCATGCTTTAAACTCCCCTATCTTAAAAAATGACCCACCCTCAAGCCATTACCCTATCTTTCTCCTCCTCTTTGTCTCCACCTCCTTGAACATGCTGTCTACAATCATCACCTGAATCTCCTTTCTTGCAATTTCTTGACCTTACCTAATCAAGCTTCAACCCTCGACACTCCACTAAAACTGTTCTTGCCAGAGTCTCTAATGACTTCTTCTTAGCCAGTCTCTGGGCCTGTGTTCTGTTATCCTCCTTGACATGTCAGAATCTTTTAGCACTCTTAGCTTTTAGAATGTTGAGTTCTGACCTTCATTAGCTTCTGCTGTCTGTTCGCTCAGCTTCTCCTATTCCTCTGATTGTTCCAGCTAAGTCTTGTTTCTTAATTGTCCTCTTCACTTTCCCCCCTTTCTCTGGGTATCTCGCAAGGCTCCATTTGTGGTCCCTTCCTCTCCCTCTACTCCCTATCTATAATGAGGAAACTAAGGCACAGAGAAATTAAGGCAAGGTCACAGAGGACATCTGGCAGCCATTGCTATGTGGAATTCTAGGTAAATGATGACTATGCTGTATAATTTGTGGTGAGATATATATTGCTGCCTATTGCCAGTAGTCTAGGAACTTTAAAAAATGTGTTTTGAGTCTTGAAAATTGACTCACAAGTTGAATAGTAGTCTGTGTATATGTATAGTATCTGTTATACAAAGTTCTGAGACTGTACTGTAGCTCTTCACTATTTAACTTCAGCGTTAGGTTTGAAGTAATATACCATAGTCTTGTGCCCTTTATTGTTCTGTATTTGAAGGTAGTGGAGACCTGGCCTTGCACTAACCCCGGATTATCAGATTTATAGGTAATAAAGTGAAAATAGAGTTGTAAAAATTATTTTCCAGTGACAGATGGCCAGTAGAGTTATATAGAGACTTTTTTTTCTGGTAAGAAAATAACAAGGTAAAAGGCAAGCTGTACTTCTTTGTATTCTTTCTGCTCCACAACCATGTTTTGTTGTTTTTTTTGTTTTGTTTTTCATCGTCTGGAAACCTGGATGCTTTTGCTGTTGGAGTTGTTTAATATAAGTGACATACTAATGTTCTGCATTGAATTAAAAACTAGATTGATGAGTAAACTATTCAAAGAAATCCACTTTCCTTTATTCTCTTGTTGTGGAAGGGTGTGTCCCTTAAAGTGCCGCTCAGCCTCCCTGACAACCAACAAAAGGTGACTGAAAGAGTTCACTGGGTTAAAATATATTTAGTCTTGTTAGAGATACATGATAACATGATTGATTTTTTTTTTAATGTGACTGACACTATAAAATAACAATCTAAATGTGAGAGCTTTGTGACAAAAGGTGGAGATTTTGCAGTACGGTACTTCCCATTACATTTCTGTAAAGCAATAATTCATGCTCCATAAAAGGACCAGGAAATGTGATATTTCCTTGAGGCTGGAAGTAACCTGCTTGACCTAAATTACTCTAAAATAAATTAGTAATTATTTCTTTCCCGTAAAAAAGTTAAGAGCAATAGATTAATTCACTAGCCTTTCTCCTCTGGACACAATTTTTTCTTAATGTCTACCTGTTTAGTCTTTTTCTGCTTCCTACTGGATATTTGTCTCTTCATAAAGCCACTCTTCACCTGGAACACTTCAGCCTGCTTAACAAAGGGTCAGGACTGCAATGGTAGATCCAGACTGAAATGCTTTGGAAAGTTACGTGGAGAAATTTTCAAGCATGGTACTCTGTGTCTGCCTATAGCCACTAGTGTTAACCACTTCCATCATGTATAGTAAATATTTGCTGAATTCATTTAAATTTAAAATAGCAGTTTAAAATCCTTCAAACAATAGATAAAACTGTATCTGTGGCATCCTTAATATGAACACCGATGGCGTTTTATGAAATCTCCCCATTATGATGTTTGTAATTCTTGCAGACTGGTTCTGTGTGAAACTGCCTAATTTGTTGATTTGCATGTGATGTATGTTGTACCCAGTGAGTAGTGAAAACCCATCTGGCATGCCTCTTCCTAGTTCTGAATGGATAACTGGCTTTAGTCCTTACTAAAGTCCCATACTTCAACGTTCTAGAAAGACCTTTCTGGATTTTTGGCAGGGAGAGAGAGGAAGCTGTGCTATGATGTAATATGTGATCTATCATCCCAGTTAGAAACACATCACATTTTAGACAGTCTGAAATACACTAAAAATATTTCTGTGTGTGTGTATAATCCTTCACATTTATTTTAGTTGAAATACTGGCTTCCTCTTATCTTGTGAAAGTATTCAAACTGGAGTGAATGGGTTTTAATCATTTCTGGGTTTAGCGCGGAGTTAAAAAAAATTGTAAGTGGATGATCCTGTCATAGTGGGGGAAAAAATCACTACAGACTAGGGCCTACTGTGGAAATCTTATGTCATACTATAAACTGCTGTCCACACACTTGCTCCATTTTCAGTTGGGTACACAGACAAGTTAATCTTTGACTGGAGGAAGTTTTTTTTTTTTAAACTACCAAAAGTAAAAAATAAAATCTTCGTGGACTGAAGTTTGAATAGTTAAAAGTTCAGGACTTACCTCTGAAGTTAATTAACTTACAGATATCTCAGTCCAACACCAAGCAAAGGAACATGCAATAAATACAACTCTACTATCAATACATTATCTTTTTTTGGTCTAGATTTTTATTAAAACACTGTATGTACACACATAGTAAAAGTCTACAGCAAAGCTAAAATTAGAGCATTTAACCATCTCTTCTGAGATGTGTGTATGTATATAATGTATAATATATAGTGAAGGCCCATAACATTACTGTTTTAAATTCCTAGCTATATTCACACACAGACCCTGTGAATCGATATGAGTCACCTGAAATGTTATTAATTTAGTTTTCAGAAGAACACTACACATCTTTTTCGGAAAAATTAGGTATTATTATTCTGTCTCTTAACTCTTATATAATGCTTTGCATCAGTTGATCCCAAAATGCCTCACAACCATTCATGTGTCTATCCTCACCGCACCCTTGTGAGAAAGGGAAATGTTATTAGCTCCATTTTACAGATATGTAACTTGAGGCACAGAGAAGCTAAGGGACTTGCCCAAGATCCCACACAAAGTCTTTGGCAGAACAGGGAATTGAACCAGGATCTCCCAAGTCCTAGTAGGTGCCCTAACCATTGGCCAGCCTTCATATCAGTGTTTGTAAGCAGGCATAACACATTTGAGTCATGGGATGTCAGTGTTTTTTGTTTTTTGGTGTGGGAAGGATGCCTGTTACAGAGAGGGAAAATTAAGGAATAAAGAAACCAAGAATAATCTTGTGGAGAAAACTCATTATGAAGTGTTTCATTAGTCTGCCCACAGAGGCTGATGGACCCAAATTTGTGGATGACATCTCTAAGGGAAGACATCAAATGGCTAATGGATCTTAATATTAGTGGCCTTGGGGGATATTGTAGCTGTTAATACAGTGACTCTTAATTGTCCTTCTCAGATATTTATTTATTGTAAATTGTCATCTCATCAGTCACCTGGGTGACCACATGACCTGTCAGAAGTTATTGGGAAGAGATTAGATCACTCATGATGGTCCTCTCACTGTGAGGCTCTTTGTGGCAGCCATGTGTTGCTTTTTGTTTTGTTTTGTTTTTGACATCTGCAGAGCACTTATCACAGTCGTATCCAAGCATACAGGAATTAAAATACAGTGCAGTTGTTCCAGGTGGTGGACAGCTTGGTGAATTTGGGCTGTCATCATTTGGAAACAGTCAAAAAAATTCATCGTGAAGAGTTTTCTATCTTCTTTTTGCAGATCAGATTTAGACTGGATCACTCACTTCTATAAAGGTGGGTCCATGCCTAGAAGGGGCAAACATTACATCATCTCTGCTTCAGCTAAGACCAGTTTCATTCATAGGTTTCCATAAAACTTAATGGGAAAATTACTTAAACAGTTCAAAGCTTTAAGCTTAATGAAGCAAGGGAGGCAGAATATAGACACAAAACAAGCCTTGTAAAGGTGTAGCAGAGATCTGTGCCTTAAATATCAGAAAGAATTCTAAACCTTAATCTTTAAAATCTAGAAATGACCAGTGCCTGAAATGAGTAGTTTAGAAGAAAGAGGGAACAATGAAAATGAAATGGACTGTGTAATGCTCTACCGATTTATAATCCCAAAGGAGAACGTTTGTGACATTTAGCAAGAAGATCTTGCTTGTGATAAAGCAGAGAAACACTCGAGCTTAGTCACAAAATCTATCAGCTAGTCTCCAATTTGGGAAATATTTAGCAAATGCAATCTGAAGTTTCCAATTATTTACTTGAAATTTGAGTTTAAAAAGTCAGAGTATAAAAAATACTCCCAAATGTCACAGTCTACAAACCAGTTAATCGGAAGGAAGTGTTTTTCTCAAAGCAAAAAGACCAAAAGTAGAAAACGAAAACTTATTGTATAGCTACAGTTACCTCATATTCTTGTTCAAATAAGAAGCTCATGCACTCAGTTGCAAAGATCAGCCAAAGAGAGAAACATTCTAAGGTAGAAGCCTTCAGAAAAAGATCCTCAGGAGGAAACAGACAGATACCTAACACCTAGAAAGAAATGTCAATTGACACATCATCTACATACAGATAATTGAAGCAATGAGATTTAATTAACCACACCAAGTGACTATTACTATTAAGAATAAAGCAGTGGGCCCAGAAAAGAATCCCACTGACTATCCACAGGAAATTTAAAAACGCAAGATAAGAAGAAGAATTTTACCATAGACTACACAGAAAAAGACATTACGTGAGGAAGGACTCAAACCATAAGAGTGCAAAACCACTGGATACCAAATTTAGATGACACTGTATAAACCTCTTACGATCAATTGTATTGAATGGTGCAGACAAGTTACATAGAATCAACACAAATGACAATCCTCATAACTGAGCAATAGTAAGATCATTATAGACCTTTAATAAGGCAGTGTCAGTTCAGTATCTATTCAGTCATAAAATCCAGTTTTTAAATAATCATGTTGGTCTTTTGAAGAAACAGCAAAATTTGATTCAGGTCAATACACTTTTGCAATTTTGAGATATAGAACAAAGAAGTTGGGCAAAAATTACTGACAACGTGCAGTTTTATATTAGACTTCTTTAGAACCGAGGCTAGCAATCTTAGGGCTGGTCCACACTAACCCCCCAGTTCGAACGAAGATACGCAACTTCAGCTACAAGTACCTTAGTTCGAACTACAAGGTACATACCGCAGATCCACACGCAGCAGGCAGGCTCCCCCGTCGACTCCGCGTACTCCTCTCGCAGAGCAGGAGTACCGGGGTCGACGGCGAGCACTTCCGGGATCGATTTATCGCGTCGTCTAGACTCGATAAATCAATCCCAGAAGATCAATTGCTTACTGCCGAACCCGGAGGTAAGTGTAGACGTGCCCTTAGATGCTGATGGAAAAATCCCAGAAACAAGGAACAAATTAGTATCACCAGTGATAGGACTGACAATAAAATAAGTTAATTGCTTCAGGGAAAAAATAAAGAATAGGGATACGCTGAACAAGTACTCATACTCAGCTTGACTACAGAACTCAAAAAACAGCAGTGTCAACTGAAGCTGAGTAAAATGGTCAGAATGAAGCAAAAGGTGCTAAAGGAAGCCATCGGGAAGCTGGATGCTAAATAATACCCCTAATCAAGCAGAGGACAACCTGAAGCATTCTGATCTTATTAGAGAAGAAATTAGGAAACTTGTCAAGCTAATATATATTGGTGTGAAACCATAAAACTAAGAAGACATTGCCTTAAGCAGTGTCAAAATCATCCAGAGCCAGATTCAAAGCTCACTGAAGTCAATGGGTGTCTCAGTTCACTTCAGTGGGCATTGGATCAGGCCCCCAAAATTGCCATGGATTATGCCTTTGTGATTCAACTGAACCAATATAAAACTGTTGTTTAGGACTAATGCATTTTCTTTTGGGTTAAAAGGTTACAGTGGAATTTACTCTGAGTTCTACCGAGACTTCAGAGTGAAGCTTTTCCCAAACTTCCTAGAAAGAGCTTAGCTTGAGATAGAGGACTCTTTAAGTGCACTTCTTCCCTGAATAGTGACTCTAAAAGTGGCATGGCCAAGTTCTGTGTTTCACTCATTAACTCCATATCAGATTTTCTCAGTTCACAAGTAAGTTTTAACTGCTAGCCCTGCAAACTCTCCCTGGGATGGGAAAATCAAGACATTTCTTCCTGCTCAGTCATTATCCCCAAATACAAAGTTTTTGAGGCCAGGTGGCTATTCCCTTTGTTAAATCTGTGCAATCCCATTCTCTTGAGTGGCATTTCACAGGTATAATTCAGAGCAGAATTTAGCCTGTTAATTGGAATGGAGTTTACAATTCTGTTGATCATTCAAAATGGGAATAAAATCCTGTTCTCCCTCTTTTAGCTGTGTTGGGTCTGCTAGATTAACAGAATAAAAAGTAGTAAAAACTTGTTATTTCTAATGTAAACTAATATAACTGAATTTGAGGGAAGCAGTCTGTTATGTAAGAAGGTAACATGTCTCTTTTGTAGAGCTGGGCAAGAAACATTTCCCTCCCTGCAAGAGTTTGAGATTTCAAAAATTTCCCCATCTTGAAATGGGACAAAAAGTCAATCTCAAAAGTTTTCACAAACCAGTACTGGGGAGGTGGGGGAAGGGGCGGAGATTCAGATTGGGTAAATTGAAATTTTATTTTTGATAATTCAGAATGTTTTGTTTCCATTTTGACCTTTTAAAAAAATGTACCCTTTTTTTTAGGGTAAGTTAACTAAAATTTCAAATCAAAAAGGCGTTTTGAAATGAAAATGAAACTTTTTGTTTTGAAAATGTCCAAACAGGGCATTTCAATAATTTTGGGGGATGGGGGGGAATAAAAAAGAATTCAAATTGGGAGCATCTTAGAAACCAAACTTTTTCCCTCAAACAGTTTCTGTTTTGACAACTTAACATTTCTCATGAAAAACGTTTCACCTGAAAATTCCCATCCAGCTCTACTCTTGTGTTACTTTTAGAGTACAATTTACTAGCTAGGAAACCACAGGATTATTAATATGTTAGGAAAATAGCTGTTTTAATGTTGAACCCAGAGTTTAAATAATAAAATATGCGCAAGATGTGGGGGGAGCAGGGAAAGGATACAGAGGAAAAGCGAAGGATGGTGACTAACAGCTGTTCTCAGAATATGGAAAGAGACTACTAAACTTGAAACTCGATGCATCTATTTGTCTTCTTTGCTTCCTCTCACTTTATTAAAAGATGGGTTCAGGAAGAGAGTAATCTTGATCTTTTTTTTTCTTCCTCTCGAAAAGGAAAAAAAAGGATGATGATTTGGGGGCTTCCCAGTAACGAGTCTCATCTTTCTGTCACTTGGAGAAGGTCCCCTGAGCAAACCCACTGCATAGGACGAGCTCTGCTGCGGTGCGGGGGGACACAGAGCTCTGCCATTCCCCTTCTCTAGGGCACCAAATGCCATTGGGCTTGGTTCCTGCACACATGTGTAAGGGGATTAAAGCTCCTTGCACCTGCTTTCTTTCTGCTGCCTCCATCCCATGCAGGTATGGACACAAGTCCCAAGATTGGATTTGCACAACTGATCCCTCACTGTATGAAGGGAAAACAAGGTTACAGTTGGTTGCATTAGCCAATGTAAAGTGCCCATGTTAGCCTGTGAAAAATATCTAAACCTTTAGCTAAAGAAAAGGTGTAAGTCAACTTCACTGCCTTTGCCCCTTTACATAAGGGACTCTAAGATAATACATTGGGGGGGTAGAGGGGCAGGGATGGCAAAGTCCTCTTAACATAACCATGGCTAGTCAATACAAAAGTCTACAAGAAAACACCAATATAATACATATGAATAAGTGAAATAAATATAATTGAAGACAAAATTCGAGGTAAATTAAGGACAGAATGGTCATTAAAACTGTGATTGCCCTTCATTATTTAACACTATTTTTTTTCTTAATTTTAACTTTCTGGCATGTTTTTCTCTTAGTCCAGGAAAGCATTCTCTTTATACTGTAGCTCCCAGAATCCCCGATATGGGATTTTCCTTTGTGTTAATCACTCATGGGTTTGTGTCAAGATATCCTCCTCAGCTTGTTTCTAAAATGAAAGTGGGCGTTATGCTTGTTATTGTTCAGTTAGACACAAAGTGAAACAGCCTTTGAAAAATCATTTACAGAAGAATTGCTATGACTATTGATGTTTTTTGACAGTCTAATTTCCTCCTACAGGCCCTCTTGCCGTCCCTGTCACTGAACAGCAGAAATATATGTGGGGCAGGGAAAAGCATATGAATCCAACTTCTAAATATCCTCTAACTGACCTTAGGCAGACACTTAGATGGAGCTAAGGTTGCAGATGGTCCATATTGACAAGTCTGTTTATATTAGATGATGATGTGCTCCGAGCCTGGTGTTTGAGTATTCTTTTACAACACATAAGGAACAGGCTCAGTCCCATTCATTCTTAAAACCGACACCATATTCTTTTTCTTAACATGACCCAGTCCTTTTGATAAGGGGGACGTTTGTCGCTGGTTTAACAGAAGACCGTTTTTTGGGGAAACGATGCTTAAAATCATAGGTTCTGAAGCAGATCCTATCTTTGTCCTTTAGGATACTGATATAAATGCCTAATGCTTTCAGAAAGAAAAGAGCAAGAAAGTCTGGAGAGTCATGTAAAAATTGGATGTTTGTGGCTTTTGGAGTAGACAGTATAACATGGGATTGTGATTCAAACTAACTTTAAACGTAATTTAATCTGAGAATTTAGCCACAAACTAACCCATGGAATGTAGCAGGATATCAATAATACTGTGAGCTTTATTGCTCACATTATGTCAACACATAATCATTTACCTCCAAAAACCTTCATTTTTACTGGGGTAATCTTTTAATAGTGATTAGCCGAATTGTCTATGTAATTCATTACCCCCTGAGCTGTAGTATGAATGGGATATGTTATGGGTTGTCATTATTCTCCATGGTGGCATGGAGAATAGACTGGAGATTTAAATTGCCTTCCACTGCATGAGCTAGATACATTCTGATGACTTGCTGTGAAATTGCATTTAGTTTTGGGGTCTCTGATGCTTCAGAATATAGTACAGTCAGTTGTACTGATGAACGAAGGTATGCGATTTATATAGATAGACGAGGTAAAATGAAAGAGGACTAGGGGAAAATACAATTAAAATGTTAGTTGATGTTATTTTTAAGTGTGACTTGTTGAATACATGGAAAGAGTAAAAAATTGCTATCAAGAGGAACATAAGTGTAATAGCAGAAATATTATATAACTATGGATATCTATCTATATATATGTAAAGATATAAAATGTGAGACATAGTATAATCTTAACATTGACATTGTACTCTTATGACTGCACTGGCTCATTACCCATTGCATCAAGGATCCTAAAGTGTTTATTATGCCATTTACCAAATGATAGTTATTTCCAGAACAACTGGCCTCTACTGACTGTACTTGTATTCTGTCCATCTTTAATAATGAAGCCTGCACTTTTCAGCAGAGAAATGATCAGCAGGAAATAAGAGAGAATTGGTAATCTCTTTAGCTCTGCTATTTTACATTGTTTCATTTGCTTCTCCAAGTATTCATTTAGAGAACTTGGGTATTGTGGACCGGGCAGATGGATCTCTTAGTGGATATTTGAAAGCAGGCTAGAAAACAAATAATTCTCAAGTCAATTGTATACAGCATTTTTCTCGATCAGATCTAAGATTTATCCTGTCCATCTTGGTCTTGTTATAATAATAATAATTAATAAACTACAACTGTATAGCACTTTACAAGCATAAATTAATCACTACAAGATCCCAGCCAGTAAATAATCATTGTTATCACCATTTGATAAATAAGTTAGGCAGGGCCAGTAGAGGTCAAGTGAGTTGTCAAAAGTTCAGGCAGTAACTTAAGAGCACAACCAATTTAAGAACTCGTAAATTCCTGGCTATATACTGAGTCATAGATTATGTTAACCAAACGGTCATGGTCCTGTTATAGTAAGCAAATTTCAGAAATTAGATGGAGAATGTTAAACAATTTTTATTGTCATATCTCTTAAAAGTAGCATTGATGTTTAAAAAAATAGACTTTAAAAAATAAATCTGTGTATTTTGGTTTTTAACCATACCTTTGATTAACACTGAAAGAACTTTAAAAATTCTGTCCGCTGTGTACCTTCTATGATGTGTTTCATTTTTTCCATTTCACTCATTTGGGACATTGAGAATAGATGAGTCAATTTCACTTCCTATTCCTTATGCTTTAGCACAATGCCACAATAGCTAAGCCTCGGCAAGGCTGTTTGGATCTAATTATAAAAACAGTTTTTATTTTATTTTAACATTCAGAAAAATGTTTCTCATAAGTTTTGAAAAATTGCTCTAAATAAAACCTTCACCTTGGGACACTGTCCCTTAAATTATATATACAAAACAGCTGCAAAATACCTTCAAATGATGGGGAGTGCATTACAGTGTGATAAATGAATATTTTGATTTTAATTTAGGATCTTTTGTTTTTAACATTTTTTTTCAGAGAAACAAAAGGAGAAATGTGATTAAATTATCCAATGAGAATTTTGGATAAATTTAGTGCACCAAATTGCTATGCGTTACATTTTTCAAATAATTCAAAATTAAATGCTGCTTACGATATGGTTTAGTCAGGAAAAAAATGTAGGGTTTTTTTCTTTTTAAAAGGAAAGGTAAAAGGACTGCTTTTCGTCATAAAGAGTTAAACATGGTGCCTTTTGAGTCCTTTAAACATACTGAGTAATTACACAAAACTAGTATTCTAAAGGTACCAGCAGTCAGCTCTCAAAGTTGGTTGTTTCTGTGTAGTTGGAATACAGCTGCATCCTCTTTAGGTTCTAAATGTTTTTTCTCTTCTCAATACTGTGTACTCATTGCTGTTGTAATAGAGAGCAGTGGTCTGGTTTGGTTTATTAAAAACTTGGGTTTAAGTTAAAAGTACATCAGAGACAGACATGTGTTGAACATTATTCTGTGTCTGGACTTTAAGAGCACTCAGGTATATTTAGAATTTTGTATGATGAGGAGCTGAATTAGGTTTTAAGGTACTTGAATCCACCCTAATTTTATTGCCAATCTTTTTCTTTACAAGAGATGCTCTCCAGCCCCTAAGTCCATGCATCTGCATTTGATAAGGCTGACAAATGTCTTTGATTAGACTTTTTGGAGTAGCCATTCAGAAGCAATCTTCTCCTGTATTCTGTTGTATCTCATAAAGAAAGATTTTTCACATTAAAGCACTTGATTACACTGAAGCAACGTAGCTCTGTGTTATAAACTTGTTTGGATTTAAAAAACAAAACAAATGTTGCCATATTTTGTTCTGATCTGGTTTTCTTTAGTTCCTTCCGTGTTGTTTCATCCATTCTGTCCTCTTAGAAATTTTGTCATGATACTTAAAGCACCTAGTAACGTCAAAGCAAGAAGCAAGAGATCAACTTTTTCCCAGATAAGATTCCACACTTGTACTGTGAATTTAGAATTGCTACAAAGGTTAGCTAGAGCTCTAACAGCACTTTTTTTCTCCTGAAAAGAGAACTTAACACATCTATCATGTCTGGAAATTTCTGCCTTCATAGAGGAAAATGTGTCACTACTGTGCATGTACTCTGACCTGACTATCCTAGAGATTTGTATTCCTTTTATCTCTTACACTCGTATATAATGAAGGAAGTCCTCGTAGGCATGATCAGCCACAGTGAGTGAGTGAAACATAATGGTTTCAATCAAGGCTTCTGCTAACCCAAGTTAGTTGTTACTCCTTTAGTCAAAGGTGCTGGCATTCACCTTGGAAACTGAAGATAACGATTCTATTCTCAGACGTGTTCCTCAGATATTTTACTAGTATGTACTAAGGAGCCACTGGTCACATCCTTACATTTAAACTTGCAAGATATTTTTCATTCTAAATCCTGTTCTTTCCCCTTTCTTAAAATAACCTACTTGTGATCTAAATTTGTTCTTCATTTAGGGAATTTCATGATGGCATCCACTTTGCATACATAGCTAGGGAGGAAAGATTTCCAAATACTTTGTGTCAATCTGCCTACGTTCCAGATGTGTATGTGGTTGTTCAAGGAGGCACAATCATAGTTAACTGAGAGAAAACAGACTCTTTATACAGCAGATATCTTTCTACAACACTGAAATAGCTGAAGAAAGATTTACAGTGAAAAGTCTTAAAGCTGCTATATGCAGCACTGTTTATTATTACCAAGTTATCCCTAGGATCCTTGGAGAGAGAGTGTGTGTGTGTTATAAAAAGATGGTATTTTTATAAAAATGGAAAAAAATAATTTCCATTTCGCAGAAGATTTTGATATTTCAGAATTTGGTTTTGTTCTGATTAGGAACAAACCCCCACAATTTTGAAATTGTCAGCCAAAGGAAATAGAGCCACAGCTGCAGGATAGTCCAAGTGGTGAGCTGCCCCTGAAAGCCCTGGGGTCCCCGGCCATGTGGACTGCTGCAGACCAAGGCAGGCTGCTGAGGGGGTGAGCTGGCCTGAAACCAGGCAGTTTTTCATCTGTCTGTGTTCCATTGGAACACTGGCAAAATCAGGCTATCTCCAGGAAAGGTTTTCATGCTGCCAAATCAGCAAATTCAGACAAAACTGTATTTCATCAAAATTTTTCCGACCAGCTCCACTTTGTAGTGGCTGCAAATCATAGATTCCCTTATAATGACAGCAGAATGCAACAGCAAGCACAAACCAAGGACTGAATATTTAAACTTTGTGTGTGTACAGAAAATCACAGCAACACTTTTCTTTGCATTGCACAGTTATGGATTATCTTTTATGGCTGGAAATTCATTGCAGACCTTTGTGGTTTCTTGTGTCCTGGATTACAGGGAGTTCTGTAAATAGGTTTCATATGGTTAATGCATGACTCTAGAAGTCTCTCTTAAAGGTAATTATTTTCACAGTTTTCGTTTGATCCTTTCTACCCAGAGAATGACTTATCTGAGCATTTGTTAGTGGCCTAAAAGTTTAACTTATATAAAATAAAATAGATTCTTCTCAATACTTTTTCCCTGGTTTTGGTGTAAATTATTTGACTATTAGAATGGCGATCTAGAAGCTGAAAATGTGGTGAGTGAAATGGCCCTTATTTCTCTTTAGATTGAGTCTGCAAGAGGAAAGTCCAGTTTTCTCGGTTTGGAATACCATTGCAGTAAGCTTTGTGTGTGTGTGTGTGTATATATTGACTAAAGGTAATAGCATTGATATAATATACTTCTGGTAAGGCATTTGACTTGATAAATTAGAAGGACACAAAATCAACATAGCACACATTAAATGGATTAAGGAGTACTTGTGTTACCTTAGAGACTAACAAATTTATTTGGCCATAAGCTTTTGTGGGCTAAAACCCACTTCATCGGATGCATGAAGTGGAAAATACAGTAGGAAGATATATATATATATATATATAGAGAGAGAGAGAGAGAGAACATGAAAAATGGGTGTTGCTATACCAATTATAATAAGACTAATCAATTAAGGTGGGCTATTGTCAGCAGGAGAAAAAAAAACTTTTCTGTAATAATCAGGATGGCCCATTTCCAGCAGTTTATAAGAAGGTGTGAGTAACAGTAGGGGGAAAAAATAGCATGGGGAAATAGTTTTTACTTTGTGTAATGATCCATCCACTCCCAGTCTTTATTCAAGCCTAATTTAATGGTGTCCTGTTAGCAAATTAATTTCAATTCTGCAGTTTCTCATTGGAGTCTGTGTTTGAAGTTTTTTTGTTGGAGTATTGCAACTTTTAGGTATGTAATTGAGTGACCAGGGAGGTTGAAGTGTTCTCTGACTGGCTTTTGAATGTTATAATTCTTGATGTCTGATTTGTGTCCATTTATTCTTTTGCATAGAATTAACTCAAAACATAATTGTAATTGCGGAGTCATCATTGATGGGGTGTGTTTTTAGTGGAGTCCTGAAGGGATCGGTTCCTGGCCCTATGCTATTTTAACATTTTAGCAGTGATCTGGAAGAAATATAAAATTATTATTAATAAACTTTGCAGATGATACAAAAATGGGGAAGTGGGGCATAATGATTATAGGCCACTGATACAGAGTGAGCTGAATTGTTTGGTAAGCTGAATGCTGGCAAAAAAATGTGTGTTTGAACATCGTCAGATATAAAGTCATACTTCTAGGAATAAAGAATATAGGCCATACTCTCAGGTTGTGAGACTCTATCCTGGGAAGCAGTGAATCTGAAAAGGATAGTGTAATGTTATGGCCAAATGGGCTAATGCTAGCCTGGGGTGTAAAAATGGGAATATTCAGTAGGAGTAGGGATGTTATATTACCTTTGTATTTGGCTCTGGTGCAACCATTACTGGAATGCTGTGTCCATATCGGTGTTCACAATTCAAGTAGGATGTTGATAAATTGAAGATTGTTCAGAGAAGGGCTACAAGAATGATTCAAGGAATGGAAAACCTGCCTTATAGTAACAGATTCAAGGAGCTCAGTCTGTTTAGTTCCACAAAGAGAAGGTTAAGGAGAGACTTGATCAGTCTATAAGTACCTACTTGGGAAACATAAATTTGATAATAAAGGGCTCTTCAGTCTAGTAGGCAAAGGTACACCAAGATCCAATGGCTGGAAGTTGAAGCTAGACAAATTCAGACTGGAAATAAGGCGCAAACTTTTAACAGTGAGGATAATTTGCTATTGGAACAATTTTTGTGGTGGATTCTCCATCAATTAAAAATTCTAAATTAAAATTAGATATTTTTCTAAAAAATATACTCCAGTTCAAATGAGAAGTCATTCAAGAAAATCTGATGATCTGTGATATACAGGAATTTGAATTAAATGATCACAATGGTCCCTTCTGGTTATAATCTATGAATCATCAATTATTATTAACAGACCCGTTTTAACCCTAACTATATGTGATACAGGATGTTATTCTTAAGTAAGAAAGTGAATAGTGCTCCCTTACTGCTTTTTAAAAAAGATGCACTGAAGCCTGTAGCACTGATTTGGCCAAAGACCCTTTTTGCATTTGTATTTTTGAAACTTGAATCTCTTCCATGAAATTAGAAACTCCTTTCACATCTGCATGTGCCACTGAACTTGCAAAAATCCTCCTTTCTTGTCTGAAGACTGTTAATTTCTTTGCTCATTCTGTGATTAAAAAAAGGACTTGAAGTTAAACAGTGTCACTTAGGTTAAAAAAATATTCAGTGTAGAGTAGTTATTGCATTAGAAGGGAAAAGATGTTTGGATGAGAGGGCAGAATTGGTAACAATAATAACTTAAATTTATGTACTTAAGAAAAAAAGTTTAAATCCTCCACTTTAACTTTTAATATGAAAATATCAGCAAATGAATAATGAAAATGCAAGTATGTGCCAGATACCGATAAGACTCAGTACCCCTGTCAATTGTCTAGAGATGGACTGCAAACCCTTCTAACCCTTGATACATCAAACACAGTTTTGTCCCCTTATGCATAGGTATTACAATACTTTTCTGAAATGAGCTTTTGCTATGACTCAAGCTCATTCCCCCTAGTTCAAAGAGAGTAGGCAGGCAGTGACATCTTGGGATAACTTTTTGTTTTAGGAAGTGGAGCAAGTAACCAGGGAGACAGCCATTTTAGACTTGATTCTGACTAACAAGAAGGAAATGGTTGTGAATATGAAGGTTGAAGGCAATTTGGGTGAAAGTGATCCTGAAATGATAAAGTTTATGATTTTAAGAACAGGAAGGAGGAGTGAGAACAGCAGACTAAGGATAGTGGATTTAAAAAAAAAAAGATTTTAACAAATGCAGAGAACTGGTAGGTAAGGTCTCATGAGAAGGAAGAATCAAGGAGTTCAGGAGAGCTAGCAGTTTCTCAAGGAGACAGTATTTAAGGCACAACTGCCAACTATCCCAATGCAAAGGAAAGATAGGAAAAATAGTAAGAGGCCAATATGGCTCCATCAGGATTTCTTTAATGCCCTGAAACCCAAAAAGGAATCCTACAAAAAGTGGAAACAGGTGAATTTCTAAGGAGGTGTACAAAAGAATAACACAAGTATGTAGGGACAAAATCAGAAAAGCTAAGGCACAAAATGAGTTACACCTATCAAGGGACATAAAAGGCAATTAGAAGAGGTTCATTAAATACATTAGGAGCAAGAAAAAGACAAAGTAAAGTGTAGGACCTGTATCTAGTGGGGATGGAGAGCTAATAACTGATGACATCAGAAGGCTGAAGTGTTAAATGCCTGCTTTGCTTCAGGTCTTCACTAAAAGGTTTAATGGTGACCAGATATTCAAAACAATTAATATTAATAACAAGGGGGAAGGAATGCAAGCCAAAATAGGGAAAGAATAGGTTAAAGAATATTTAGATAAGTTAAATTAATTCCAGGCTTGATGAAATTCATCCTAGAATACTTAAGAAACTACCTGAAGCAATCTCAAAATCATTAGCGGTTATCAAGAAATCATGAAGGATAAGTGACGTCCCCGAGTATTGGAAATGGGCAAACATAGTACCAATTTTTTAAAAGGGGAGCAGAGAGGACCCAGAGAGTTGTAGACCTGTCAGTCTAACTTGGATTCCTGTAAAGATACTGGAAGAAATTGTTAAACAATCAATTTGGAAGCACAAAGAGGGCAATAGGGTTATAAGATACTGCTAGCATGGATTTGTCAAGAACAAATCATGCCAAACCAACCTAATTTCCTTCTTTGATGAGGTTACTGGCCCAGTGGATGGGGGAAGCAGTAGATGTGATATATCTTAATTTTAGTAAGGCTTTTGACACCGTCCCACATTACATTCTTGTAAGCAAACTAGGAAAATGTGGTCTAGATAAAATTACTATAAAATGGGTGCACAATTATTAGAGGTTTGCTATCAAACTGGGAGCATGCATTTAGTGGAGTCATGCAAGGGTCTTTCCTGGTTCCAGTACTAGTCAATATTTCCATTAATGACTCCAAACTGGGAGGGGTTTCAAGTACATTTGAGGACAGGTTTAGAATTCAAAATGACCTTGACAAATTAGAGAATTGGTCTGAAATCAGCAAAATGAAATTCAATAAAGATAAATGTGAAGTACTACAATTAGCAAGGAAAAATCAAATGAACAGCTGCAAAATGGAGAATAACTGGCTAAGTAGTAATACTACTGAAAAAGATCTGGGAGTTATAGTGGATCAAAATTGAATAGCAGTCAACAATGTGATGCAGTTGTGAAAAAGGCTAATATAATCCTGGGGTGGATTAACAGGAGTGTCGTATGTAAGACATGGGAGGTAATTGTCCTGTTCTACTTGGCACTGGTGAGGCTTCAGCTGAAATATTGTGTCCAGTTCTGGGCACCACACTTTAGGAAATCTGTGGATAAATTAGAGAGAGTCCAGAAGAGAGCAAGAACTATGATAAAAGGTTTAGAAAACCTGACCTATGAGGAAAGGTTAAAAAAAACAGGCATGTTTAATCTTGAGCAAAGAAGACTGAGTCGGAACCTGATAAAACCCTTCAAATATGTTAAGGGCTGTTTTAAAGAAGATAGTGCTCAATTGTTCTTCATGTCCACTAAAGGTAGGACAAGACGTAATGGGCTAAATCTGCAGCAAAGGAAATTCAGGTTATATGTTAGGGAAAACTTTCTAACTATAGGGTAGTAAGTTTTGGAATAGGCTTCCAAGGATGGTTGTGGAATCTCCATTCTTGCAGGGTTTTAAGAACAGGTTGGAAAAACACATGTCGGGAATGGTCTAGGTTTACTTTGTCCTTGCTCAGTGCAAGGTCCCTTCCAGCCCTACGTTTCTATGATTCTGTGATTGGTATCTCTGATCATGTTAAGATGGTGAACTGGGTGATAAATTTATAGGATGAGAATATACGTGCAATGAATTGTAGGCTTAATTGGTAACATTTAAACATCTAACTGCAGATAAGCAGCCCAAACAGTTAATTAGTGTTACCAATTGTATGTCTAAAATTAGAAGCCATTGCTGAAAATTAGGACCATTGAAGCAATACATCTGTAACCTAGACTAACCAACTGCATAAGGAAGTGTTATGGTTCTTTGTATTTATCTATTCTAGAAATATGTATGTGCTTAAAGGGTGGGGGAGATCCCCATAGATACATGCTCATTTTAAGCCCCAGATCTCCCTTTTTGCAGCTGTACAAGGCCTCCATGTCCCTACAATCCTAATCCAAGTGTCATATACTGTGTATTGTAATGTGTGACTGCAGGAAGGAAGACTTGAGTTTTGGGAGGATTTTGGCAGTGGTGGGGAGTGGCATTGTGGGTTAGGATGGCCCGATCTAACACCCTTTGAAGTCATTGGGCAACTTTCCACTCATTTCAGTGAGAACTGGATCGAGCCTGTAATGAGGCTAGAGAGAGGGAAATTAGTCTCCTGCCTGGGATTCCTATTTAAATATGCACATATTTAAATAAGGGAGGATTGCAGAATTTGGCTATGTACATATGAGTATAATAATATGCATATTCAAATATGTTCATGGCCAAGACAACAAATACTTACATACATACCCAAGCAGTGTGCCGCCTCCATCCCAGCCAGGGGGAAATGGTCCCAAGTGGTTATCTTGTCTCCACCACTGCTAATGGAATCCTGCCTGAAGTGGGTGGGGAGAAGTGTTTTGTGCCTTTTCAGAGCCAGTGGGTGAGTTGCACCCATGGAGAGTGCCATTGTTCATCTCCAAGTACCTGCCTCTTCTGTTGCCTGTTGTTTTCTGCATTTGCTACTGTCATTGGAGGTTGTAATTTCTGTTGGTGCTAACTAACTCAGAACCTGGCAGTTAAGAATTCAAAAGTGAATAACGCTTTAATGTATAAATCCAGCCTCTTCCACTGTGCACTTGAATGTATAGAGGGCTATGTACATGAGATGTAAAGGTGATGATTTAAAAGGTAGCCATTATGTATGTTTGTTTGTGGGATATAGACTACAACTTTCTATGCATTATCCCCAAACCACATTTTTACACTTAAAAAAAATTGGAAAGGAGATTTTTTTTAAAGTGATTATATTCACAACAGGTACTATACGCTCATCACTGGCCTCAGGATGCCTACATAGGCTCCATGGCTGACTCCCCTACTGCTAATACCAGCGGTAATAGTTCATCGAGCCTGCACACATGCTTGCTTGCTCTCTGATAAGCTCACATGGAGGGTGGATTGATTTAAATCACCAATTTGAATGTGTTTTCGATTTGTACTATGCTACTTGCTAATTTGGTGCTTCTTTTTGCTAACCAGGAGGACACGCTTTATCTATACATATTTATTTAAGCAATTATGTAGCTTAATTTTTATTTATTCAGATTCTTAATTTTTCCATTTTTTACTATATTAGAAAATGGTGATGCATTTCTTATTTACTGGATGATTAATTTTTTACTTGTGATTTGTGTCAAGCTCTAGTTGGATGGAAATTCAAAATCAATTAAAAATGCACTAAAAGAGGTTTTTTTGTTTGTTTGTTTTTTTGTTTTTGTTTTTTTAACTAATAGTACCTTACATGTGCTGGATACATTAGAAAAACATTTATCAAAACATGTTTTGCATTCAAAACTAACTGCTTTATTAAACAAAGGAAGTATTATCTGTAGTTAGTGAATTGAACTGATTTATTTGGTCACTATATCCTTCAGAATTTTAGAACTAGTAGATCTCATCCTCTCAACCTGCTTTTTATTTATGGATTGAAAGAGGAAAATAAGCTTCCCTGCTTTTCCAACTCCCAATTCTTTACTTTGAATGAACTTGTCATTGAACTGAACTAAATTGAATAAACTGAAATGAAGAAAATATTTTCTCTGCATCTGCAGAAGAGGCTACTGCTGTCGAAAGCCAGTTTGGCACTTCAGCAAATTCTGCTTACAGGTGCTTAGCCAGTTCAGTCATCTGACTTTCTTTAAAACTTGGCAGCAAATGTGTACTGCTTAATAGTATTTTTGTATTTAATTTAAATTATTTGAATATATTATAAAAAGTTTAGTACTTAGCACTGCTTGTCAATTTCAAATTTAATTTTAAATCGTTTTTTTAAATATATTTAATTTAAATTAAAAAAAAAACAAAACTTTTTTTCCTGCCCACATGTATTCACCTTAATACCAGCACTGGTGCTTTCAGTATTCTTCTTCCTGCTCCATTAGCTCTGTATTAGCAGGAGCTCTGCAGTAGTAGATTTAAACATTTATCATTCAACTGTTTACCTAGATCCATAGGCGCTGGAACTAGGGGTGCTGCAGCACCCCCTGGCTTGAAGTGGTTTCCATTGTATACAGGGTTTACAGTTTGGTTCAGTGGCTCTCAGCACCCACTGTATAAAAATTGTTCCATCACACCTGCCTAGATCATTTGGGAGGTCAGTTTCTGCTTAAGGCAAACTTAACCCACTTGTTGTTACTTAACCAGCTATTGCTGTTGTCCCACTGCCAGGATATGAAATGTGAGAAGTTGGGGATTGTGGTGGGGGAGGGAATCTAAGTGCTGGGATCCTCCTGTGAATTGTGGTTCTGGGGAAGCTCTGTGAAACCAAGGCAACAAAGATGACTGAGTCCTAAGGGCAGTGCTTGGACAAGGACTCCCAATAATGGCCAGTGCTACTTCACCTTTGTCTGATTGCTGCTGGTTCTGTGGGAGCACCTGGTAATTCTACCCCTCCAACAGAGTTAACATGGAGGAGCAGGAAGAGCACTGTGATAGGTGCATCAATAGGGAAGCATGTAAGGGTGTTCTGGATATGTTTGCCCAGCTCCATTGTCCAAGCATAGTATCATGGCTGACTGTCAGGCTCATGTGCAAGGAAAGTCATTCTAGCATTTAGCAATGGCCTGATTCCACCTACCATGGTAACATGGAAACCAAAGAGAGACACAATAGAAGTCAACAGATGGTGCTCTTGCATCTACGTAAATCTGCAGGCAGCTCTCTTGCTATCTGCAGGAATCAGCTAAGCTACAGACTGGGTCCTGTGCGCATTATTTTATAGAAAAGTTCAGCTGAAAAGTCCCCAGGATTTAGGACAGTACAGGTAGCTGGCAATGTAAAAGCAGTAGTTGGAGATTTAAATATTTTCATGGTTTCAATCTTGGCATGCACAATTTGCTCTCAGTATGAAACAGAAGCTCTACTATACAATTAAAGTCAGAACAAAATAGCCTAGTTTTATTCTGATTTTGTTTTCCACTGTTCCAGGAGATATTTATTCTTGTTGGTACAGCTAAAAAAAGATTCAGCTTCTTGTTCAATATGTTATGCAGCACAGCTGATAGCTTGTTAAATAATTGTATATAGTCTCGTGAAATCCTATGTAAAATTTTGTAACTAAGTGAAAGGCTTGCTGTGAAGTTCACCTACTCAAATTACTCCAAGTATGTGTTCATGTTTGCCAGGTTTAGGACAGGATTTCGCAAAGATTTTGCAAGTGCCTTGAGGATCCAGGTTCCATCTTTCTTTTCCTCTTTGGCTTTACTAATGAATTTCACTTCAGTGTAGATGAATTGATTAATATATGCTAACAAATCAAAAGAGTCATTGCCTTATGAGGCAAAGTGCAGGCTTTTGTAGGATGCTGCGAGATCTATGAAATTTTGTCACCCTTTGCCAAGGAGGAGCAAATTCTCTCATCCGTTTGTAAAGCTTAAAGAGGGTGACTTTCAAAGGCAAAAAGAGGAAATGGATCCCCAACTTCCACCTATCCAGGGAGACCAAACTCCCTTTTGTGCCTTTGAATATCACACTATTTTAAAGCCAAATGTAGCATCAGTCATGGTGGGTGGACCATGTTCCATGCCTATGTGCAAAAAGTTTTTAAAAGTTTCATTTTTTCTATTTGTTTCACTTAAAGTCTTTAAAGCTTTAAAAGGTAAGAAAAGTAAAAACAGTGTCTTACTCAGAGGGATTGAAAATGAGAGTCACAAGATGGTGTTTGGAGAGATCACGCTGTTTCCCAGGATGGGAATTTTATGACATCTATAGGTCCAATTCTTTCAAAGTGGTGGCATTGTAGTAAAAGTTCAGCCTGCACCACTCTCCATCAGTCTTTAATGACTGGCTTTGCAGCTAAGGAGGAGGCTGCTTGCACTTATTTATTTAGTAATGCTTAAAAGCATTTACTATGATATGTACTTGCTTTTATAAAAAAGAAAGACATTCTTATATTGTGCTCTGAAGATCATCTAACTCTTGACCTGGCAAAGAGCAGCAGATTCCAGAGATGTGGGTCCTCAAGCAAGAAAGTCAGTCTCAGAAAGTAGAGCAGCCCAGCTGGTTTTAATTGCTGTGGTATGATCTAAGGTGGGATCTAAGGTGAAAAGCAGTTTCTTGGGTAGCCATGGCCCCGATCTGTCTAGGACTGTTACCACCACTTGAATGGCACCCAAAAGTGAACAGTGAGTCATCGCAGAGCCTGGAGCAGATTGCTATGTGCTCCTAGCAGATCCCTCCCAAACCCCGACAATTTGTGTCAGCTGACTTCTTAGGGTACGTCTACACTGAGGTAAAAAATCCGTGGCACAGAGTATCAAAGCCTGGGTCAGCTGGCTCAGGCTGCAGGGATATAAAATTGCAGTGTTGACATTTAGGCTTGGGCTAGAGCCCAGACTCCAGCCGAAGCCTGCATGTCTGTACTGGAATTTTATAGCCCTGCAAGCCCGAGTCAGCTGACTCAGGTCAGGTGCAGCCATACCATGGGTCTTTTATTGCAGTGTAGTCGTATCCTTATCCTCTTCAAGGATCCTAAAGCAGACAAGCCTGGAGATGACAAAGGTGTGAATGAGTTATGAGGCCTGTATTAGGCTTTGTCTACACTGCACTTTCATCAGTAAAACTTCTGTAGTTCAGTGGTGTGGGAAAAAACACACACACACACCCCGAACAACATAAGTTTTACTGACAAAAAGCACCATGTGAACAGCACTTTGTTGGCAGGACAGTTCTCCCAACAACAAAGCTACCATCTCTCATTGGAGGTGGATTAATTTTGTTGACGGGAGAGTTCTCTCCTGCCGACAAAGAGCAGCTACACTGCGCGCCTTTTAGCGGCACAGCTGTCTCGCTAAAAGGTGTGTAGTGTAGACATAGTCTTAGAGAGGAGATATCTCAATCTCTTGGCTAGTCACCTATGTACAGTGGCACTGTGGGCCACCTCTGTGCCTTGGCGATCAGAGAGTGGTAATGAATACATTAGTGCTATAAGGCTGTGAACCATCTTGACAAAATGCAGACAACCCCCCACTGCAGATAAGCAAACACTGCCTTTCCCCATTCATCTCAACACTTTCCCTGGCAGACAGTCATCACTTTTGACTTGTCGAGATTAAATTGCAGCCAGTTTCTTTCAACCAGATCCCTATCTTGGTCAGATACTGGGAAAGTAATGTGGCTGTGTGGTAAATCTACGTTCGATGACAGGAGAGACAGAATGAGTATTGTTGATATGATCACTTGATAACTGCAGGACAAGCATAATATTTGAATTAGTTCAGAGCAGCTGTTCTGTAAAATGGTAAATTCTAGCTGTACTAGGAAAAAAAGATGCACTAGGGTGAGAGACTTTTTGGTGTCATTTGTCTCTGCCTCAGGGAAACGAAATTCCTCTGAACATGCCATGGCTGGAGCCAAATAGACAGGAAAAGGCTTAAATGCCTACTCACTAACACAGGCACACGTGCGCATGCTCTCACACACAAAACAATGCAACTACTAGAACTAGAGGATGGGGAAGAGAATTCCCAGCAAGTTTGTTCAGATTTCATTACTCATTTATTTCTATTTAATTGTATTGATAAAAAATAAATTAGTATAAACTACCTAGAAAATAAAATAACATTTAAAATTAATGGTTAGAATATAAATAAATCTGACTTTACTCTGGGAGTCACTATTCTGGGAGTCAGGGGTTGGTGATTCCTGTGTCAGCTTCCTTGAGAATAGTTCAATGTAAGTATTTTCTCCTTCTGTGTTTTGTTTAAATTAAAGTGACGTAAATAAGAGACTTGTTCCTCCCTGGTGTACTATTTTCTTTGTCCCTTATTGTTTAAGCCTAGAAATTACATCTGAGTTCTTTTGTGTTCAGGTGACAAAAAGCATATTTTGCATTTCAATGCAGTTAAATCCTTAGGTTACTTCCTTTCTTAAACTGCCCAGGCATTTAAACTCTCAAACTCTCCATTCTGCCTCCTTGGTATTTCCGAGGCAGAGAAGAGCATTCAACTATCTCCACTGAAGAGGCTTCTGAGTGTCAATCTATTTCTAAATAATACTGATCATATTACACAAAGGATGATTTTTCATTGTCATATATTTCATATGAAGCTACAATGCTTAAAGTGAGGTTCTATCTGCCAGAAGTCAAGCAGAGCTGGATTTTTCAAAGGAAATTAAACCAATAGTGAAAGATTCTTTAGCCATATTAAAAAAAAAAAAACAAAGTAAGGAAAGAGTAAGTGGGGCCACTTAAGCACCGAGGATGGGGTGGAGATTAAAGATAATCTAGTTATGGCCCAACAGCTAAACGAATATTTTGCCTCAATTTTTAATGAGAGTAATGAGGCGCTTGGAGACAGGGTGGGTACTGGGAACGAAGATACGAAAGTAGAAATTACCACATCCAAGGTGGAAGCCAAACTCAAACAGCTTAATGGGACCAAATCGGGGGCCCAGATAATTTCCACCCAAGAATATTAAAGGAACTGGTACATGAAATTGCAAGCCCATTAGCAAGGATTTTTTATGAATCATAAACTCAGGGATGATACTCTCTGACTAGAGAATTGCAAAATCAGTACCTATATTTAAGAAAGGGGAAAGAAGTGATCCAGGAAAGTACAGGCCCTTTAGTTTGACCTCAGTTGTATGCAAGGTCTTAGAACAAATTTTGAGAGAGAGAGAGTAGTTAAGGACATATAGAGGTAAACAATAATTGGGATAAAATAAAACCTGGTTTTACAAAAGGTAGATCTTGCCAGACCAACCTGATTTCTTTCTTTGAGAAGATAGCTGACTTTCTAGACAAAAGAAATGCAGTAAATCTAGTCTACCTGGATTTCAGTAAAGCATTTGATACAGTTCCACATGGGAAATTATTAGCAAATTGGAGAAGATGTGGATTAATACAAGAATTGAAAGGTGGGTAAGAACCGGTTAAAGAGGAGGCTAGAACAGGTTATGCTGAAAGGTGATCTGTCCAGCAAGAGGGAGGTTACTAGTGGAGTTCCTCAGAGATTGGTCTTGGGACCGATCTTATTTAACATTTTCATTAATGACCTTGGCTCAAAAAGTGGGAGAATTTGTGGATGACACACATGAAGGAGGACTGGAATACCATACAAGAATATTTGGACAACCTTGAAAACTGGAGTAATAGAAATGGGATGAAATTTAATAATGCAGAGTGCAAGGCCATGCATTTAGGGACTAACAGCAAAAATTTTTGCTATAAGCTGGGGACTTACCAGTTGAAGGTGACAGAGGAAGAGAGAGACCGGGGTGTATTGGTTGTTGACAGGGTGACAATGAGTCACCAATGTGATGCAGCCATGAAAAAGGCTAATGCAACCCTAAAATGCATCAGGTGAGGTATTGCCAATAGAGATGGTGGAGTGTGATTACATTATACACTAGTGAGACCTCTTCTGGAATACTATGTGCAATTTTGATCTCCCATGTTTAAGAAAGATAAATTCAAACTGGAACAGGTGCAGAGGAGGGCTACTAGGATGATCAGAGAGATGGAGAACCTATCTTTAGAGAGGAAACTCAAGGAGTTTGGCTTGGTTAGCCTACCAAAATGAAGGCTGTGAGGGGAGACATGATTGCTCTTTAGATAGATAGATAAATTAGATCGATCACAGAGATAAACAACAAAGGAGGAGCAGCACAAGAACAAATGGATATAAAGTGGCCATCAATAAGTTTAGTCTTGAAATTAGATTAAAGTTTCTAATGATCAAAAGAGTGGAGCTGTGGAACAGCCTTCCCAGGAGAACAGTGGGGGCAAAAAACCTAACTTGTTTCAAGACTGGGCTTGATAAGTTTATGGAGGGGATGGTATGATGAGGTTGCCTTACAATGGGACATGGTCCATCTACAACTGCTATTAGCAAATATCTCCAATGACCAGAAATGGGACACTAGATGAGGAGGGCTCTGAGTTACTACAGAGAATTCTTTCCCGTGTGTGACTGGTGGGTCTCACTCACATGCTCAGGGTCTAACTGATCTCCATATTTGGGGCCAGGAATTTCTGCCCAGGTCAAATTGCAGAGATCCTGGGGGGGGGGGGGGTTGCCTTCCTCTGCAGCATGGGGCATGGGCCATTTGCTGCTTTGAACTAAAATAAATGGTGGATTCTCTGTAATTTGAAGTCTTTAAATCAAGATTTGAGGACTTCAATAACTCAGCCAGAGGTTTTGAGTCTATTAGTAGATAGGTGAGGTTCTGTGGCCTGCAATGTGCCAAAGGCCAGACTAGATAATTATGATGGCCCCTTCTGGCCGTAAAGTCTATGAGTCTATCTTTCCATAAAATTCACACAGGCTTCAACTGACCTGGTAAATAAAGTGTTCGTTACCGGCTTTGGTTAAAGCTTTCTGGCTGAAGATTGGAAATAACCCTTATAACGATGGAGAAGTTACTCAATTTTAATATTACCTTTATTTTAGAGAAATAAGTTAGGTATCTGTTATAGTAAGAATATCTAGCAGCACAAAAGAGACATTTGTTGAATTCAGCTGTTGTAACTAAACTCAGCAGATTTTATTTTCCAGGTATGCAACTTTCCAGAGACTGTAGTTCAGGACCTTGGATTTGACCCTGATTTTTTGCTTCACGCTCCTGTGTCTGTTACTCTTCTCCTCCAAAGATTATTGGGCTATGTTTCTAAGGCTAATCTCCCATCCAGAAGCAGCTGGGAAAAAGACACAGTGGTAGACTTCACCAGCGACTGTTGAAAGAGTAGAGCAGAAAGTGACAGGAAATTGTGTGACTGGAGAGAAAAGAATAGCAGTGACTTCATTCCCAACCACTGGACCCAAGCAAGGGGAAGAAAAAAATAATTGAGACCAGAGTGCTTTTGTTATATAATGCCGTTATATACATCAATAGTACATCCTCACCTGGAATTCATGTCTGGCCAGACTGTCTCAAACGATATAACAAAAATATAGGGGGTCAATAGGATGAAGGAAATTATTGGTAATGGGCAGAGGCGGCTCCAGGCAACAGCCAGCAAGCGCGTGCCTGGGATGGCAAGCCGCGTGGGGCGGCGTGCCGGTTGCTGTGAGGGCGGCAGTCAGGAGGCCTTCGGCAGCGTGCCTGCAGGAGGTCTGCCGGTCCCGTGGTTTCGGCGGAAATTCGGCAGCGGGTACGCCGAAGCTGCGGCACTGGCAGATCACCCGCAGAAACACCGCCGAATCCGCATGACCGTGGACCGCCCACAGCCATGCCACCGAAGGCTGCCTGACTGCCGTGCTTGTGGCGGCAAAAAACATAGAAAACTTCCAGATGAAGAAAGTTTGAAAAGGCTGAACTGTTAAGTTTAGAGTAGTAAAAGAGGAGGGGACATTATAGAGAGAGATCAAATAATGAATGAATGATATAGAGAAGGTAAATCTGCTTTTACCCTTTTCATAATACAAGATCAAGGAGACATCCAGTGAAATTGAAAGCAAGTGTTGAAGTCTTTTCAGGATCAGGGCTCTAGTTTGTTCTCCAGCCCAGATAAATTATATCTCACTGAAACTATCAACTGTGAATGGATGCATTACAGCTGGTCAAATAGTGTAAAAGCCTGTTCACAAACATTTGCATGGTTGAACCTTTCTTCATACAGTTGTTCTCATGCAGCAAACTTTGGGCCTATAGCCAAAATATGTTCAATCAAGAAATGAAGTGTTTAAGGAAATAGTTTCTAAATATTAGGTCATCCAGTCAGGGAGCAGAAACAATACTATGCTACCAATCACAGACAACAAATATCCAAAATGTTCAGTATGATGAATAACCCTAATGTGCAATTCATGGATAGCTAAAATTTGTTCACACAAGTAATTTGATGAACAAACACAGATAACTACAAATTCAGGAGAACCATGATTGATTTGTGGACAGTTTGGGACAAAAAAATTGCTAAGTTAATTGACTACGTTATTTACAAATAGTCTGGTATTTATCCATACAATTTCCTTGTCATTCTTACAGTAATAGTGAAATGGAATGAATTAATAAAATCTCAGATAATGCAAAGGGGAAAATTTTGAACAGAAATCAAAGGGAAACCCTGGTAGCAAGCATGGTGTCACTACACATAAATAGGAAAGTAGCAGAGAGTCATTAAAGTTTTTACTATATTTCATGGAAAATAATGGCAGGCTGTCACCATAAACTTGCTAACAAATGCAATAAAATGAGTTTAAACCGATCTGTTTCAAGTAACCAAAGCATAATGGACAAGAAAATGCAGGGAGAGAAAAGATTCTGGGAGCTGGCATAGCCTAGCCAAAATTAGAATGTTCATATTGTTTTAAGCTACCTTGTTAGAATGTAGATGGCAATACATAAGTACTTAAAGTTTTTAAGATCTGTTCTACAAATTCTCCATGCCCTTGTCTATCAAAATGAATTTATCTGACTGTTAGCTCAAAAAGCAGGGCTTCTTTGATATTAAAGAAATAGAAATGATCGTCAAGTTTTTATTGAAACCATATGTATTTGGTAAGCAATACCTGAAATATAATATTGAAAATATTGTGTCTAATGTATAGCAGAACTGGGTAGTTCATATAATAGTGGTCATAAAGTTTTCAGCTGTGATTGCAGCTTCCCATTGTTCTGAGATTTATTTTTGTACATAAAGCAGGCACTGAGAAAAGCGTGTAGTATGTGCGGCCTACTTTCTTCAGAGTTTGATGAGAGAATGTATTGTGTATCACAGATGGACAAGTCCTCCCGTGTCTTGAGCTCTGTCACTGAGGTGCCAGAGACATCTTGTGATTATGGTATAGTCCTCAGCTTTTACCTTTATTGATTGGTCACTCTACTGTCATGAAATTAGCAGCAGAGTGACCAAAATGTTCTAAGTCGTACTGACTTGTTTTTATACACCGTTTTTGATTATCTACAAGAGGAAATAACTAGTATCCAAAGCTACCATATCCTGAGTCCCTCCATTGAAGGTACGTTGTCATTCTCTCCAAAACTTAAACACAGCTGTAACTAACTATTTGATTTCTAATAACTACTTTCAAAATCCACATAAATTCAGTAGCGAAGTGTTAGGGCAAAGGGAAGTTGAAATGTATCTACTGTGCTTTTCCCTTAATGTCATCCTCTCAACAGGGAGCTCTCGCCATTCTTGACATTTGACAATTGGCTTTGTGTCAACCATGGCAAGAGCTCCCTCTTGAGATTGATAACTGAGGTTCTTGTTTAATTAACTAGCAGAGATGCTGCCTGAGAATGACAGCGTGTATCTCCCTCAGTCCCCAAAATGAGGTGCAGTTAATCTCCTGCAATATACAGTACATGGGAGCATGTTCTCCTCAGTATGTTTGTATAACTCTTAGTAATACTAATGAGACTTACGTGCTTGTATCAAAGGGCAAATAGCTAACTCTGCTCCAGAGTTCGGTCCTAAATTAGGTTCTTCTAGTGAACAGTGTAATTGCAGCCTTCAGCTAGCTGTTTTTTATGCATTCTATTTTTCAACCGTTCCATTATTTCCTCTCCGATTTAGTAACATTGTAACTGTCTAAATGTTTTGCTAAGAAGTCAGCTACAGAAATGAGCTGGAGCCATATTTGTCAAGTTGTCCCATTTAAACTCTTTAAAACAGGAATCTCTGTGTAAGGCTTTCTGGGGAAAATATCTCAAAGGGCGTTTGAGAAGACTAGACGCTACTTCTCCTGGACTCTGGGTTGAAAAATCATAGTGCATTTGTGTCATGTGGGCAGATGTTTCTCCCACAGCCCCTCTAGCTCAAGAGAAAATCACTCAGACCCATGCATCGCTTGAAATCTCTACTACCACCAAGATATTTAAAGGAATTGTATTTATAGTTATAATTGATAGCCACTGTTTTGACAGGCAGACAGATTTCTCCTCCCAGTGGCTTCTTGTTATTGGCCTCCAGTGGACCTTAACATTAACAGAATTCTACTGAAAAGAGTCTATAAGCTAACAATAAATCTCTAGGGAATGATGTTAACCACATTCTGCTATGTCTAATTAGAAATGTACAATAGTTCCATGGTTATGGCCACGGAGGAAAGGTATTTTTTATCATGCAGCCTGATTTTGACAGTTAAAAATGCAAAAACATCTATTATTTATTGTACTGAAACACATCTTTCAAATGATAACACAACAAATCTTTTGTTTGTTTGTTTGTTTGTTTTTTGCTTTGTTCTGCATTACACCTAAAAATGTCACACATACAAGAGACTGTGGGGTTGGAATTAGTAATGGCTAAACCATAAAAGTTCATTGTGGATCCTACTGTGAATCTTTTAATGTCTTCTCTTTGCCTGTACTCCCTTTCCTGCTCTTCCTAGCTATCTTTCCCCCTCTTCCAGACCAATCACTGGAAGGAGGCCCAGGAGCTCTGTTTTTCCTGCTTTCCAAGACTGATCCCTTCTTGTGGTGTCTCCAACAGAAATTTTCAAATATCAAGAACTTGTATTTCTATAGCATCCTTCACAGCCACATTTCAGGGCACTGTAGAATAAACCATGAAAGGGGAATGGAGGAAGTAGAAGATGGAGAGAGAGAGAGAGCAGGGAAAGGGGAAATGAAAGGCAGAAGAGATTTAGAAAATGGAAAAAATAATAGTAGGGAAAAGAGGCACTTAAACTGATAGAAATGAGGAAGGCAAACTAAACGTAGCCATTTCTATTGGATAGAACATGTAGTGGGAGCCCGGTATCTCTTCAATTCTTTTCCTGGCTATACCATTACATTTCTATGTGACCTTGGCCAAGTCACTTAACCTCTCCATCTCAATTTCTTCATTTGTAAAATGGGTATAATAAAATCCGCCTAATGGATGTTGTGAGGATTGATTGTTTCTGAAGCTTTTTGAAAGGTCTGAAGTGCTGTGGACATTAGGGTGAACGTGTCTCCCGAGAACAGGGGGGAATGTCCTTAGCGCCCATGTCAGTTTTACCCAAAACTGTTTTGTCCTGTTTTCCTTATAAGCCTACAGGCCCCAGGGGGCTTCCAGTGACCAGCCCCATTCTGCAGAATCCCCCAAGCCGGCTCACCCCGAGTGAAATCCACAAGGTGGCAGAGAAGGAGAAAGAAGCATGTGGCTTGGCCGAGG
Source organism: Malaclemys terrapin pileata (assembly GCF_027887155.1). Lineage (NCBI taxonomy): Eukaryota > Metazoa > Chordata > Testudines > Emydidae > Malaclemys > Malaclemys terrapin. The sequence continues at coordinate 19,321,277 of NC_071515.1, read as the reverse complement.
AGGGCAATATTGCCAACCCCAAGAATTGGAAAAATCATGAATCTGGAACCTCAAAAAATGATGAGATTAGCTTTAAAACTGAGATTTTTAAAAATAAATGTTGGGGTCTTTTAATTTGTCTTCTGGTTTCTGAGCCTTTAAGATACACCCACTTCACATTTTCAGGCTGTTCTCCACAACCATGAAGGCTAGAAACTAACTTTCCTTTCAGATCAGAGTGGTGATTCTTGTGCACTCTCTTGATTCTAGCAGCTGGAGCTTTAAGAAATACCATGAGACTTGTCAACACTGGGAGAAGTGTCTCCCTTAGCTGCAAATCCCCTTCTATGTACATCTCGCTGATTCCCACCAAAATTATCCACAGTGTACCTGTCATGACCTGTATCCCAGCTTTCTACTTAGAAATTCTGGTCAGCCCATAAGTTAAGTAGAAGCAGCATTACTAATAGTAGAAAAAAAGTGAAGTGGAATGAAGGAAGAGAGAGAGAGAAAAGAACCAAGGGAGATGTGGTAGATTTTTTTTAAAAATTGTTTTATAAAGTTTGGATCCCTAATGGCTGTCTGATTGCAGCATTCATGTGACAACTGATTCTTTTCCTTTCCACACCCTCCAAACTTCTCTGACCTGGACTGTTAGGAGGTGGAGGGAGTGAAGTAGAGCGCACCAAGGAACAATGTCCCGGTGTAGCCTATGTAAAGTAGAAATTAGGGTTTGTCCTAAGTTAGCCTAAGCGTAGAGAGGTATGAAAAATTGAGTTCCGGTGTGAGTAGAAGTTAGAGATAAGTTGGAGACATTAAGATGGGGAAAATGGAAGTTAGCAAGGTTATGTTGCTGTTAAGTTTCAGTTACAACTGGTTTGAGCAAGGTTTTTAATGAGTTCTTTGGAGAATTGTGAAATGGATTGAAATGGTATCTATACTGATAGTATTGGAAGGTCATTGGTGAAGGTGTTAATTTAAAGACTATGTAATTTAAAGAGCCAGTAAGGTAGCAGAAATGTGAATCTGGTAATGGGGAGGTTTGTTAATTAGTGTTATAATGGATTATAAAGGGGGTAGTTTTTGTTAATTTGGGGAGAGCGCCAGTTAACCTCAAAGTAGTACTGTTAAGTTCCAGGACTATGACACTGTGCTTCACTCTATTGCCAGTGGACTGATCACCCACTGATAAGCTATTTCATCTTTGAGTGTAAGTGTAATTGAACTGTTGTGTAAGTGGTGATTGCATGCCTGTTTGCTTAACTAATCATTTTTCTTTTAAGTAAAGTTTGCTGTTATCATTCAGAGTGTCACCCAGGGGTCGTCTACTAAATACATTTTCTGTAACTGACCCAGAGGCTCAAACCTGGAAAATGTTGGGTTTTATTGCACCCTTATCTTTAACAACTTAATATTAATTGGGAACATTTCAACATAAAGATTACAAAGGGTTACACCAATTCAGCAGAATCCCCAGCTGCACCCAGAGGGAGAAGCAAATTTAGCAGGGAGTGACAGAGACACACCTCAATTTGAAGCACCAGTTGATTGCTCTAGTATCAGGGGGTAGCCGTGTTAGTCTGTATCTACACAAACAACAAGGAGTCTGGTGGCACCTTAAAGACTAACAGATTTATTTGGGCATAAGCTTTCGTGAGTAAAAACCTCACTTCTTCGGATGCACTATGCATCCGAAGAAGTGAGGTTTTTACTCACGAAAGCTTATGCCCAAATAAATCTGTTAGTCTTTAAGGTGCCACCAGACTCCTTGTTGTTTGAGTTGATTGCTCTGTGAGTCTCTCTCTTCACCCTCTAGGCTTGGCCTTGCCTCCTTCAAAAGCTAACACTAAGAAGGATAGGCTCCAATCAAAACCTGCATTTGTTTTCTCCTCCCTGCATGAAACAGGGCCCCAGACTCCTCAGAAGGGGGAAAGGTAGGAGGCCATCCTGGCTACCAGTTCTTCCGGTCAGGATTGGGAATCCATTGTGCTGGGGTGCTGTACAAAGAGAATGGAAGGCCTGGGCCCTGCTCCTAAGATCTTTTTAAAATTGGACTCAATCCAAAAAATGTTAAGCTTTGGGTTTAGTTTGTGAATTGGGCTATTACGATTTTGCCAGTTGCCTCTCTGACACAGTGTGTTAGTGTATTTAGCTGTTAACCGCAAGATTGGTGGTTCGAGCTCACCCAAAGACAGTTTTTGAAATGGGACCTGATAACAGTCTTCACATATGTGAAGGGCTGTTATAAAGAGGACAGCAATCAATTATTTTCCTTGTCCACTGAAGGTAGGACGAGAAGTGATGGATTTAATCTGCAGCTGGGGAGATTTCAGTTAGATTTTAGGAAAAACTTTCCAACTAGAAGGATAGTTAAATTCTGCAATAGTCTTCCAGTGGAAGTGGTGGAATCCTCACTATTAGTTTTAAAGAAGAGGTTGGACAAACACCTGTCAGGGATGGTTAGGTTTACTTGCTCCTGCCCCAGAGCAGGGAGCTGGACTTATGACATCTTGAGGTCCCTTCCAGCCCTACCTTTCTATAATGCTATTATTCTGTTTTGATCAGAACTAACTTAACCATCTGTACTTTGAAAGAGCCTTGTTAGAACTCTGATTTCTGAGGATGACGCTTCATTGTTAAAAAGGACAGCTTAGTGCAGCACCGTGGGCAGAGGGTGAACCCTGGGCTCAGAGAGGCTAGCCCAAGGTCCCGCCCTTCCCACCCTCCTCCCCCTGCCTCCCACGGCCTCCAGCACACACACCCCAGCCCCAGAGTGCCAGGTGGGCAGTGTGTCCCCCAACCCCCAAACACCAGGCTGGCGGCGCAAGCACTAGGGTTGCCAACTTTCTAATTGCACAAAACTGAACACCCTAGCCCCACCACTTCCCAAAGGCCCCGCCATCCCGCTCACTACATTCCCCTTCCCTCAGTGGCTTTCTCTCCCCCACCCTCACTCACTTTCACTGGGCAGGAGCTTGAGGTGCAAGAAGGGGTGAGGGCTCTAACTGGGGGTCTGGGCTCCAGGGTGGGGCCAGAAATGAGGGGTTCAGGGTACAGGAGGGGGCTCCTGGCTGGGCAGGGAGTTGGGGTGCAGGAGGGGATGAGGGCTCCGGCTGGAGGTCCAGGCTCTGGGGTGGGGCTGGGGTTGAGGGATTTGGGGTATAGATAGGGCCTCCATGCTGGGTCCGAGGGATTCGGAAAGTGGGAGGGGGCTGCGGGTTGAGGCAGGGGGTTGAGGTGCAGGAAGGGGTGAGGGCTCTGGGGTGGGGGCAGCACGCGGATCCCCATGTCCTTAGGAGCTGGACCTGCTAGGTGCCAGGACAGGTAGGGACTAGCCTGCCTTAGCACTGCCAACTGGACTTTTAACAGCCCGGTCGGCAGTGCTGACCAGAGCCACCAGGGTCCTTTTCAAATGGATGTTCCAGTCAAAAACCGGACAGCTGGTCACCCTAGCAAGCACCAGTTCCAGCCACCTATAGTCCCTGGGCACGGGCCGGCCCTATCCCCAGCCTCAGCTCCAGCCACGGGGGGAAGAGTGGCAGAATGCCAGCGAGAAGCAGGAGAGGGAGCATCACTTACTGGACCATCCCACTGACTAAGAATAAATGAATTCAAGTTCTATTACTTTACTACAAAATTAGATATAAATATTTTAGTAGAAATAAATACAGTTGTTATGGGGGATAGATGTTAGTGCACATAAAAATAAGGGAATGACACCATTGAATGAGGCCAAGTAGATATGAGCAGATGCTTTGCAGGCCTTATTCTCCTTACTCTGCTAGCATGTTTCAGTCTTGACCCACAAGAAGTTTGTGATTCCATCTCTGAGTGTTCTGAGCAGAGGTCGCCAGTGGCGTTTAAATGTGTCAGATTATGTTAACGTTGATGTATAAGGGTATGTCTACACTACGAGAGTAGTTCGATTTTACTTAAAGCGAATTTGTGGAACCGATATTACAAAGTCGAACGTGTGTATCCACACTAAGGACAGTAATTCGACTTTGTGAGTCCACACTAATGGGGCAAGCGTTGACATTGGAAGCGGAGCACTGTGGGTAGCTATCCCATAGTTCCCGCAGTCCCCGCTGCCCATTGGAATTCTGGGTCGAGCCCCCAATGCCTGCTGGGGCAAAAAAATGTGTTGAGGGTGGTTTTGGGTAACAGTCGTCATTCAACCCTCATTCCCGCCCTCCCTCCGTGAAAGCGCCGGTGGGCAATCAGTTCACGCACTTTTCTGGTGATTGACAGCGCGGACGCCACAGCACCGCGAGCATGGAGCCCGCTGCAATCATCACTGCAGTTATGGCCATTGTCAACATCTCGCGCCTTATCATGCACCTTTTTCAGAGGCAGATGCTGAGAAATCGGGCGAGGAGGCTACGGCAGCGCGGTGAGGACATTAAGTCTGAGAGGGGCACAGACCTCTCACAAAGCACAGGACCCCACGCCGTGGACATCATGGTGGCAATGGGTCATGTTGATGTTCTGGAACGGCGATTCTGGGCCCAGGAAACAAGCACGGCCTGGTGGGACCGCATAGTGCTGCAGGTCTGGGATGAATCACAGTGACTGCGAAACTTTCGGATGCGTAAGGGAACTTTCCTGGAACTTTGTGAGTTGCTGTCCCCTGCCCTGAAGTGCAAGGACACCTGGATGCGAGCAGCCCTGACTGTCCAGAAGCAAGTGGCCATAGCCAGACAGCTACTGGTCAGTCGCCAATCAATTTGGAGTGGGCAGATCTACCGTGGGGGTTGCTGTGATGCAAGTAGCCAACGCAATCGTTGAGCTACTGCTCTCAAAGGTAGTGACCCTGGGAAACGTGCAGGTGATCATAGATGGCTTCGCTGCGATGGGATTCCCAAACTGCGGTGGGGCTATAGATGGAACTCACATCCCTATCCTGGGACTGGACCACCAGGCCAGCCAGTACATTAACTGAAAGGGCTACTTTTCAATGGTGCTGCAAGCACTGGTGGACCATAGGGGACGTTTTACCAACATCAACGTCGGATGGCCGGGCAAGGTTCATGATGCTCGCGTTTTCAGGAACTCTGGTCTGTTTAGACGGCTGCAGGAAGGTATTTACTTCCCGGACCACAAAATAACTGTTGGGGATGTGGAGATGCCTATAGTCATCCTCGGGGACCCAGCATACCCGCTAATGCCCTGGCTCATGAAGCCCTATATAGGTGCCCTGGACAGTGAAAAAGAACTCTTCAACTACCGGCTGAACAAGTGCAGAATGGTGGTGGAGTGTGCTTTTGGACGTCTGAAGGGGAGATGGAGAAGCTTACTGACTCGCTCTGATCTCAGCGAAACCAATATCCCCATTGTTATTGCAGCTTGCTGTGTGCTCCACAATCTCTGTGAGAGCAAGGGGGAGACGTTTATGACGGGGTGGGAGGTTGAGGCAAATCGCCTGGCTGCTGATTACGCCCAACCAGACACCCGGGCGATTAGAAGAGCCCAGCAGGACGCACTGTGCATCCGGGAAGCTTTGAAAGCTAGGTTCCAGAGTGAGCAGGATAACCTGGGACTATTACGTTTGTTTACAGAGAAGCTGAACCTGCCCCCGTTTCTTTACCCAATTAATGTTGACTATCCTCTCCAGTTACCAATCACCTCCCCCCCCCATCCAACACACCTTTAAAAATAAAATAAATGAAACTTTGTTCATTAACACTGTTTTCTTTATTAAGGATTTCGCAGTAAAGTGTTGAAACTGGGATGCAGACTGTGGTGGGGAGCGGGTGTAGTGATGGAAAGGACACTTCTGAACTCGAGGAATGACAGGCTCCTGCTCCTAGAGCAGTCTACAGTGGTGGACTGGCCTGCCACCCCTCCTTTTCGGGACTCTGTGTGTGGGGCTATGTGACTTTGTGGCGGGGGAGGGCGGTTACAGATCCCCTGCTGCGTGGCTCTGTCATCCAGGCTAAAGACTGCTGCATAAGATCTGTAATCGCCCTCCCCTGCCACAAACTCACATAGCCCCCCCACACAGAACATGAAAACCACCTCCCAGACTGACCAGGGTGCCTAGTGACTGCAGTGTGTGTGTGACCTGCTGCTGAACCTGCCCCCATGTCTGTACCCTAGTAAAGGTGACTGTGCTCTCCAATTACCAACCTCCTTCCCCCCCTTCAAATACACTGTCCTCTAAAAGAACATGAGGGAAACAGTAATTAACAGAAACGTATTTTTTATTAAGAACTACACAGTTAGGGGATGAAACTGGGACGGGGGCTTGGGTGAGGTGCATTTGGAGGGAAGGAAAGGATGTATCAAATCTTTGGGAATGAGAGCCTTCTACAATTTGAGCAGTCTGCAGGCGTGGAGTGACTGTTTTCACGGCCCCTGCCGCCCCTCCTTCTTGGGACTTTGGGTGAGGGGGGGATGGGACTTTGTGGCGGGGGAGGGCAGTTAGAGATAGAATGCAGGGGGGCTCTGTCCTCCTGCCTCCGGTCCTGCAGAACATCTACAAGGCTCCGGAGTGTGTCCGTTTGCTCCCTCATTAGTCCAAGCAGCATTTGAGTCGCCTGCTGGTCTTCCTGCCGCCACCTGTCCTCTCTTTTGCTGTGTGATCGCTGGTATTGCGACATGTTCTCCCCCCACTGGGTCTGCGGTGCCGCCTCGGCTCGGGAACGGACCATAAGTGCTGAGAACATCTCGTCCCATGTCCTCTTCTTTCGCCACCTGATCTGTGCCAGCCTCTGGGAGGGGGATGCCGGGGTAGCTCGGGAGACGCTTTCAGCTGTGGGATGGGAAAAAGGGAGTGAATTCCTCAAAAAGATACATTTTTGCAAACAATGAATATAGTCTTTCTCTGTGAACAAGACCATGCACAGTACCTATCACATGTGCACTCAGTACAAGGTTGAATTTTCTGTCTTCGCCTTGAGTGCCTGGGGTCTTGCTGTACAGATCACACAAGCGGGGCCGGACACCGGAATTCTGCTAGCAGGCGGCCATGGTAAGCCGTAGACTTTTGGCTGCTTAAAGCTTAATTTACAGCAGTGCCCTCCTTTCACGTTCCAAGCAATGCTCCTAGCGTTGGCCAGTTCCTGCTGCTGGCGATCCGGCTGGCATGAACTCTGCCCCTGTCCTACCCCCGTCGCGGCTGTCCCCGGGAAAGATCCCTGCATGCTACCGGCAAACTGCTTAGCAGGAATGGTTCGCCTCCCCGCCCTCACCACGTGGCTGGGCTCGGGAAAGATCCCTGCACGCTGCCGGCGAACCACTCAGCAAGAACGGTTCGCCTCCTCGCCCCCACCGCGTGGCTGTAAACCGCCGGTTACACTTATTTAAAGGAACAGGCAATCAGTCCCCATACTAAAATTCCCCTAATTCAAAGCAGGTCACCATGAGTGATATCACTCTGATGAGAATTACGGAGGCAGAGAGAGACCGCATGCTGCGTGAATGCCAGCAAACACCAGGGCCGTATGCCACCATGCTTTGCCAGGCAATGATACCGGAGTACCTACTGCTAGCCTGGCGCAGAAAAGTTTCCTACCATGGAGGAGTCAATAAGGCCACTCTCCCCAGGAACCTGATGCAAAGGCTTTCACATTACCTCCAGGAGAGCTTCGTGGAGATGTCCCTGGAGGATTTCTACTCTATCCCTGGACATGTTAACAGACTTTTCCAGTAGCTGCACTGGCAAGGACTAAAAAGTTAAGCGCCTATGGCAAACTAATCATTAAAAACCCATTGCTAACATACCATGCCTATTCTATTCAAAATAAATGTTTAAAACACTTACCTACTGATGTTTCCCCTGATTCACGGTCCAGCTTACCGCCTTGAGAGGGTTGGTAGGGGATCTCCGTGAGGGTGATGAAGAGATCCTGGCTATCAGGGAAATCAGCACTGAAAGCGCTGTCGACTGCCTCGTCCTCCTCATCCCCTTCCTCATCTTCCCCGTCCGCGAACAGCTCCGAGGAAGTGGCCGTCGATAATACCCCATCATCAGAGTCCACGGACAGTGGTGGGGTAGTGGTGGCGGACGCACCTAGAATGGAATGCAGTGCCTCGTAGAAATGGCATGTCTGGGGCTGGGATCCGGAGCGTCCGTTTGACTCTTTGGTCTTCTGGTATGCTTGTCTCAGCTCCTTGATTTTCACGCGGCACTGCGTTGCATCCCGGCTGTATCCTCTCTCCGTCATGGCTTTTGAGATCTTCTCGTAGATCTTTGCATTCCGTCTTTTCAATCGCAGCTCCGAAAGGACGGACTCATCGCCCCACACAGCGATCAGATCCAAGACTTCCCGATCAGTCCATGCTGGGGCCCTCTTTCTATTCTGAGATTGCACGGCCATCACTGCTGGAGAGCTCTGCATCGTTGCCAGTGCTGCTGAGCTCGCCACGATGTCCAAACAGGAAATGAGAATCAAACTAGCCAGACAGGAAAAGGAATTCAAATTTTCCCGGGGCTTTTCCTGTGTGGCTGGTCAGAGCATTTGAGCTCGGACTGCTGTCCAGAGTGTCAACAGAATGGTGCACTGTGGGATAGCTCCCGGAGTTATTAGCGTCGAATTCCGTCCACACTAACCCTAATTCGACATGGCCATGTCGAATTTAGCGCTACTCCCCTCGTCGAGGAGGAGTACAGAAATCGATTTAAAGAGACTTCTATGTCGAAATAAATAGCTTCGTTGTGTGGACGGGTGCAGGGTTAATTCGAATTAACGCTGCTAAATTCGACATAACCTTCTAGTGTAGACCAGGCCTAAGTAATTGTTCAGTGAGATCTAGACTTAAGACCTCCAACCTCATTCCTGTTTGTGACTTAATCCAGATTTACCCTAGGTGCCCAAAAAGGGGTTGGGGGGACAGGGCCGGCTCTGGCTTTTTTGCCGCCCCAGGCGACCAGGGGGAGGGCGCCCGGAGCCCTGGGAGGAGGGCGGCGGTCCGCTCTCCCCCCGGCGGCCGGGGGGAGGGCGGCCGGAGTCCTGGGAGGAAGGCGGCGAGCCCCGGTGGGGGCTCCGCTCTCCCCCCGGCGGCCGGGGGGCCGGAGCCCTGGGAGGAGGGTGGTGAGCCCCAGTGGGGGCTCCGCTCTCCCCCCGGCCGCCAGAGCGCAGGGGGCAGGATGGCGAGCCCCAGCCAGCCCCCTCCAGGTGCCGCCCCAAGCACAAGCTTGGTGGGCTGGTGCCTGGAGCCGGCCCTGGGGGGGGAAATAAACACAACAGCGTATTAACTCACTTTGTCACTCAGCCACTGACCCAATATTAGGCATCAGCAAGGTAGCAGCCGCTAGAGTGCCAAAATATTAGGGAGGGCTTTCTGTGAAATCTGCCTAGCTTTGTAGTGGCCTGGCACTGAAATCTTTCAGGAAGCTCTTGCTATGGGCTTTGTGATGGGAATAAGTAGGGGGCTTTAGTGATGCCTGATATGCAACCTAGTTGTCAGCGGTATCTATTCTGACTCTGCCTACCCCCACCACATTCTCACGGTCTTGTTAAAATGTACTAGGTATCACAGCTGGTACGTTTTTCTGACCACAGATTTCAGATTCATTATATGATGCATTTTAGGAGTTGACACTTAAATTTAACACCAAAACAATAAGGAACATTTTCAAAGTAACATAAGTGACCAAGGAGCCTAAATCCCTTTTCAAAAATGACTTTTAGGCATTTAAGAGCCAAAGATTTATTGAAAATCAGTGGAAAGTCCGTCATTTTTGACTATGGGATGTAGCTGCCTTTGAAAATTTCTGGGCTACCACAGGGATTACATTTGCAAACTCCATATAAACTAATATCTAGAACAGTATTTGCTTTCACTTTAGATGTAATTACTTGCCTGTGGTATTGAACAAAGGGGGAAAAATCAGCCACTGGTATGGGAAAGGAAGAAAATATAAGAATATATGGGAGTATGGTAGTTACACAGTCTAGTGGACAAGCAAATAGAACTTGGTGGATTGGACAGACTATAAATCAATTTCTGATTCCTCTGGTCAAGTTGTAAATCATAGCTATGCCACAGTACTGTAGGGTTGATATGCTTGATGTGGGCGTATACACTGCTTGGAATGGGTGCCCCTTGCAAGAAAGAAAGAAAGAAAATGTTAATTAGGAGATCTGAGCACTAGCTTGTGTGAACATGGAAATAGAAGCAAGGGCACCATTCGATGTCACAGATTTCCTACAGTTAGTTAATATCACAGGAAAACACCACTTAGTAAAGGCACAATTCCCGCTCCCCCCTCCCATTCCGTACAATGTGAATACTTTATCACTTGCTCCAAAAATAAATATCTTAAACTGTTGTTATCCTTAATAACCACCCTTTATCCCTAGTATTTACATAGCTCGAGAAGCTAATGAGAGTTATTCCATGCAACTGATTCAATAGATTGGCACAGTGCTTTTGCAGATGGCCTCTTCTAACACAGAAGACCTGAGTAGGAGAGTGGAGTGCTTTCAGATGTCTCTTCCTTTCTGGCTCTGGTGGAACTACTGTATTGCAGAGGTGTTGCTCGGCTTTTGGTGATGGGGGATAGAGCTGCCCTACTAGATAAGCATTTCCTACCAGCCAATTCACACAACGTGGTGCAGTGCTCACTGCTATTGAAGTTGAGGACAAATTCAGCATTTAAAAGGAGGGATTTGAGGCATATAGAAGTAAGGATAATGACAATTCTAGAGAGAAAATTGTAGGGACCTGTCTAGACCAGCTTTAGTCTGCAACATCTATGGAAAAGAGCTGACTCGCAGAAAACTAGATGGGGTGTATTTGTTTATCTGATATTGGAGCTTGTATTCTGTCCAAAACACCAAAATCAGGAGACATTTAATCCTAGATGACCATTTTTTATTGCTTTTCACATGGACGCTACAGTATTAAGCTTCACTGTGTAATGTAGGTCTTGCATTTGACATTTAGCTTCTGAATTTGGTACTCTGCATTTAATATAGATATTTATTTGTCAAGTACTACAGCAAAGAAACTCTTCAGAAGATGTGATACTAGGAGTTTCTGGACTGACCCTTAAAGGTAGTAACAATTTTGGGAGCCAAGCATGTATATAAATGCTATTGGACTCTGTTTGCTTCATTCTATTGATGCCTCTGAATTTACGTAATCAGCTGTATGTAAAAATAAACACTTCAAGATTTGCATGTTCCAATGGAAAAGTTCTCTGCTGTAGCAACTTTTGAGTCAAGAGTCTTTTTCTTTCTAGAAGAACTTGAGTAGAAAAATATTGCACTATTGGTTTATTTTGTCAGGGAATTCAGAAGGCGGATAGTATGGGATGTAGAAAGTTACATGGAATATGGAGGGTTAATGCTCTGTGTTCTTAATTTTAAATTCCAGTAAATATGGTTTCAGCTTTGATCCTATCAGGACTAATTCCTTTGTCACTCTACTAATTAATTCAGCATGCTGGAGGAAAGATGCTAATTTGAGCATCAAAGAAGTAGAGGGTGGGGGTTTTTTTTTTGTTTTTTTGTTTTTAATCAGAGTTGTTAAAAAGATACATTTTACTCCCATTAGACTGAATCTGAAAGCTCGGTCATTTTAGTCTTGTTCCCAACAGTTGAATATAATAAAAAATATGTCCTTGTTTCTCTCAAAATGGCATAAAAAACCAGCAGCAACCAATATTAGTGTTAATAATGTAGGCTTCTTTAATGAGACTGCTTCATCCTTAATAAAGAGAGAAATCTTCTGAATATCAACTTTTGTCTGCCTAACCTTTCCTTTTCCTGTTGCCTGGAATCAGCTAAACCCCATTGTTTTATTGCTGGAATTGAACTCTCTCCAAAATGGGTTTGAAGATGGTTAGCATGAGCATACTTTGATTTACCAAAATGTAGCTGAATTTAGAGCTTAATTTAAAAAATTCACATCAGATTTATAGTTACAGAAAATCTAATAAATTGACCTGGGCCGCACATAACTAAATTCATTAGCCTGTGGCCAGATCAGTTTTCTCTTTCCTCAGATTGTCTCAGCAGCCCTATGAATGCAGAGTTCGATTGTGTTTACTGCTTAGAACTACTTCCATCTGCAAATAATTCTGTGCTCAGTGCAGCTTTTGAAGTGATCCATAGCAGGTTGAGTGGATTTGAGAATCCCAAGATGTCTATGTAACCCACACCCTGCTGGCAAAAGAAACCAAATCTGCTTACAGATCCTATTGCTCCCTCATAGTTTGTGGAAAGGGTTGTGCCAGGCATGAAAGAAAAGGAAGGCGGGTACCTGCCTTTGCCGAGCAGAGGCAATTCTTCTCTATAGTGCTTTATTTTAAACTCTGACTGACTTGTGCGTTATATTTGTGTTGAGTGCACTTGTTCTCCAATCGTGAGCTACTTCTACTGAGACCTGCTGTATAGTCTCTGTAGTACGGTAACGTCAGTAAAATCTTTTCTTCCAATAATATTATACGGCTTGCTTAGCTTCTGTCCAATAAGTAAACATTTAATAACAACCCTTTTAGGTAGTTAGAAAAACACTAAAAATATAAAACAAATATTTAATTAACATTGCTGTTAAAATAAATATAAGCATAAAATGAGTCTGGAGCAGTAATCACAAGCAGTTAATCTGACTCACTAAAGATCTTTACAGCAATGTCTAATACCCTGTAAAAGTGTATGTATGAAACTAATTAATCAAAGCACAGCATTGCTTCTAGAGAGTATTTCTTCTGCTGTAAAGCTGAGTGATAAAATAACTTAAAACACACGGCAGTAGCAGCAGTTAATAAGCTTTTTATAGTCCCTGTGTGGACCTGAAAATCATACCTTATTAGTATCTTTATCTTTCTTGCTCACCCATCTTACTTGCATTCAGATTTAATTTTGAGGGTTATTTTTATATTTCTAGTCTTTCATAGTGGAGCTGCTTTAATAATCTCAGCATGGGTTTTTTTGTTCATTTGCTGTGAAATGGGTGTTTCTGTTATATACACTTTACAAATCACTCTGGGGTTTTTTCCCAAACTTCCAAATTTCTGGAGATGCCATGGCATTGTTGGGATATGTGTGTGTTTGGTTTTTTCATGTCTTGGACCAGTTGAATTATTTTTCTTTCACCACAGATGTTTGTAATTCCATTCTTTATTAGCTGCAGTGACACCTACCGATAGGGGGAACCTAATTAACTAAAGAATTCCCAATTGCTGAATTTAGCTAGCAAGCTGCTTGGGACTGTACCCAGCAGATGTTTCTCCTGCTTAGAAGTATGGGGACTTTATAGACCTCCCTGCTTTTTAATCCTTGAAGCAAACATCAACACATTTGAGATCTGGAAACTCACTGTTCAACACAGAAATGAAATGTTGCCATGACCACAGTTTTAGGTCTTGCATTTAAGACATTTTCCCCAGGAACAACAGGGAAGGACCATAGAACAGGAGGTTTGCTTTTGTCCTTGAAATCTTGAAATTTAAAAAGGAATGAAGGCATTGACAGAATGAACAGTCCAGTAGCATTTTTTCACAATCTTTTAACATTCACTGTAGAAATATAAACATTCCCTCTTTATATACCAGAACCAATAATATAGTCATAAATATTCCAGTAAGAAATCACACATTTGGTATTCAAAGAGTTGATTCACTCAGTGTTTCTAATGGAAAATACCTTAATTATTCTCAGGACGTTGGTGATTTCTTTCAATGGGTAAAGCTAATGCTAGCAAAGGGAAATCCATCTGAGTAGTACAACACGTTTGCAAGAATAGTACATGGGCTTTCACATGAGGATGACTCACTCATTTTCATCTTTCTGAGGGCAGATCACGTAAAGAAAATCCCTCGCTACTTCTGCATGCAGGCGTAGCGTGCTCAGAGCATTTGGAATATTGCCCTTGTATAGTGAAAAGCATACTAATGATTCTATGTCTACAACTTCCTTCACAGGCATTACACCAGGTAATCACTACATTGCGTAGGACACATAAATGCATAACTTTGCTACATGTTTTTTTCCCCTCTATTATTATTTTAAGTGGTTTCATTCCACACAAAACAATCTAAGCAGATGTATACAATCTATTCATTTTTCAGGTCTTCTAATTATATTCCTCCCTTTGCTATATACGTTTTTGAATAAGTAACAATTCTGTCAGATAGTACCTTAAGAGAATTTTGCTACATACAGTGTAGTGGAAAGAGCTTTTAAAGATTGGTGTGCAATAAATTTATTCACTAATGGTTTCGGTCTTATATCAATCATTTTAATATAAAAAGCAGGTTTTACTGTAATCCAGTTATTTGTTGTCTGTAGATTTTGTAAGCCTCGAGGCCAAAAGCCATTCACTTTTCACAAAATTTTCATCTTAACTTGATTAATACCCATAACACAGTTGTTACAACAGCCTTGTTCCCATACATTAAACTCAGTGGGAGTTTAGAATCAGGCCCAATGTGAGGTTAGCAAGAAAAGAATTTTGTCCCCCAAACGTTAGAGAAATAACAAAATTATGCAAAATTACAATAAGTAGAAGTTAATTTCATCAGCATATGTCTGTGGTAATTTAGAACACATCAGAGAACACAGACCTTTGCAAATACCATAACTTTCAGGGAATGATGTATACATGCAGTCAGAGAAGATGCTGGATATTTTGTGGTTTTATGCAGTACATATGGTTTTTTAAATTGGTGTTGTATTTTTGCAATTTATATATACACCCTCTCTCTCTCTCTCTCTTAATGTCCATGCTGGATTTTTGCTGTTCTGCAAAACATCATCATCATAATTAACAGTAATAATAATAAGGAATAGATTTTTAAGAGTTTAGTAATGAACGGAAGAGGCCAAAATCAGAACATTTCCCCAGCCTTAGGCAACATATTGCATATTTAGTATGGAAGGTAAATATTGTAAGTCCACACAGCTCTAGGGTGAAGTCAAAAATAGCAGAAAAACTTGTTTTCATCAAGACCAACCCACCATTGCTAGTTTATAATTATATTTGACCTTACCAATTTGTGGCAACAGCCGCTATACTAGCAGACAGCAGTGTTTGTGCAAAGAGATGTCAAACTGGCAGTTATTACAAACAAAATTATCATTTTATTAAAAAAATATTTCCTTTTGTAAGCAACAAATAATACCCAGACTTGAAAGTCAGAGGGGTTCAATCTTTTTTTTTTTTTTTTTTTGGTATGCTACATATCTAACTTTACCTCCCTACAGCAACACAAAATGCCCAAGAATAATGTTTTCAACGTCTATAAATACTCAAAACAAATACTAGACTCCACAAAGCCCTAACTGATACTGTGGGGGAACTGTAGGCAGGAAGAATATAAACAAATTGCCAGAGTCAGATCAGGGCCAGGACTCAAGAGCTAATACATTCTCTCTTGAGGATACTGCCATGAGAGAATATGCAGGTGCTGGAAAACAGATTCTTTTCCCATCCATCCTGCAGGTGTTGGACTAAGGTATGTAGGTGGGTTTGGTTTGGTTTGGTTTTTCCCTCCATTCCTATATGAAATAACATCTGTAAGGTCCCATGTAGCTTTTCTTTTATGCCTGTGTTTTCTCACCAGTCTCTGTGTCCATCTCTCTTGCTCAGTATTCTCTCACACACACATGTTCTCAATCTCTCTGTCACATATAGGTATACACACCCACATGCCTGCCCTTACCCATCTCTTCCTAGCTGCAACGTTCCCCCCTCAGATTGTGGAAAACTTCCCTTCACATGTATGCGGCTCCAGAGTCTCTGGAGACCACAGGAACCCAGAAGCTGATAATGGAGCCAGAGTGTAGACTTTCCGCTCGGAAAGAGCACAGTTATGAAATGTAATGATTCTGATAGCACCGTAGTGAGATGGGACTATAGAAGGAGAACCAAGAGTGGCTTGTGGGTCAGGTGTGTGTTTGGAACAGGGATCCCTAAAAAAGTGGCATGTATTTTCTGGAGCAGCAGGCCGTTACTGCTTTAAATAGGACTTGGGGTCTGGCTGCTACTGCAGAGATGTGGGGAAGAGTAAGACGAGGTATGTACAGACACATCCACCATACCGCCAATATACCCAGTCTCCTTCCTCATTCCATTGCAAAGAGCCACCCTGGAGCTCTTCTGTACCTTTACAAGGGAGGGTCAAGTCCTCTTGCCTGGCACCTCTGCTGCTTCCCCCTCCTCCTCCACCCTCACCATGTCTCTTTCTCTCACTCACCCACAAACATGCAGTGGCGCTGGAACATTTTTAGTAGTGGGGGTGCTGACAGCCAGCCCCCTGACCTCTGTCCATGCCCTCCTCCCCCAAGCTGAGGCTGGGAGCAGGGCTGTGTCTCTGTGAGGGGGGACCTGTAGAGGGGTAAGGGGGCGGAAGCTGTGGCCAGAGCTGGGAGTGGGCATGGGGCCAGGAGCAGAGCCCTGGGCAGGGGACAGCTGCTGGGACCCCACATGTACCGCCACTCCCCACTGCCTATGACACCATGGTTACACTACTATTTTTATGTGAGCACGTCTGCTTGAGCTGGGCCTCACACCTCTAGCTCCGCAGTCTGTCTGAACAGTCACAGTAATTCCGCTTTGGTCAAAGGAAGTCTGCGTTGTACAGCGTAAGTCTATGCAGTGTAGTTCAGCTATCGTACTGAAGACAGTTTGGACTAAAATGAAAAATAAAAAAGGATAAAGGAAAGATCACCGAGGAAATGTTACTGACTTCCATAGAACTATTCAAAAAGTTGTGAGGCGTAGTAATGAAGTTAAAATACTGCATGCTCCATGAAGAAATATTTTTTGTAAATCGCTAGCCTTAATTTGCATGTAAAGGCACTTGGAAGGTTGCAATATGATAAAAATGACTGATCATTTGTAACATATGAAATTCAGGAATTCAAATTTGGGGGGATGGGAGGGTTAGCCCATAATGCCGTGTGTGTCCAACCTCAAGATCTAACTCAATGAGAAATGAAATATAGCTCTGCCACTTAATATCCTCTTGCAAGCTCTGTGAAGAAAGGAATATAGTTTTGCATATCTTCGTATAGTGCCTAATACAATGGAACCCCAGGAGTGACTGGGATCTCTGGAGCACTCTCATAATATCAATATTAAATAATAATATATTATTAGATAGAAAGTAAAGCATTTAAGAGGGGACTTTTGTGAAGTTGCTCGCTCTCTCTCATCTTGCAATAGGGCAAGATTTATTTTTGATCCTGATTGCACCTTCCTGTGATTTTAAACAAAAATCAACCCTGTACCTTTAAATTAAAGTCATATGCGAACGAGTGACAATTTTTACCAATAGGAGTAGAACATGTGGTCAACTCTGTATGTTGGCACATATGATTGCTCTGAAGATCACTTTCAGAGAGCCTATTCTCTGGTAAGAAGAAACTTCAGCTACTTTGAAATGTATGCTAATAATAGCTTAGCATAGCAGCTGCTTTTGTTTCAGGTCTTGAGTGCGTTAGAGAAATGACCACCCCGCAAGGTTCAAATACATTCATGATCAAATACTGTGTAAATGGTCTATAGTCAGAATTATTGGTAATTAATTTTATTATTGCGATAGGTCCCTTACTCTAGGCAATCGCTCACTACGTTATCGTTGCGTAAATCTCCAGCTTTGTAGTCTACTCAGTAAATATTGCATTTTTCCTCTTCTCCTGACCCTTCCCTAATGTCTTAATCAGATTTGGAAAGAAGAAAGAGGAGAAAGGTGGGAAAGCTGACCAGAAGGGAAATCCAAAACACAGCACACTGAGAGAAGAAGAACTAGAAAAGATGAAAGATGAGCGTGAAAGGTGAGTAAATCATGTAAACATCTATGTTGATTAGAAGAACAGACGGCAAAGACCTCCTATGTAGGAGGGAAAACCAGGGCAGTTGTTCCAGGCCTAGGCCAGTGATATGCCATCCCAGCCTTCTGCCAGTCGGTCTCTGCAGTGCAACGTTGTTAGGCCAGACTTCTGGCTTTCCCTTCCTGAGGCTGCTGCCATGCTGGGCTACTGCATAACATCTATTCTGCTTCCTCTACTTCTCTGATAGTGCTTAATGCATTCTCTGCCCAGCCTGGTGCAGCAGCTTCTCTTCAGGGCCCACACTACCCAATGCCAGTAAGGGGACCTTCTCCTGAGGCCTAGCCTCATTTCTCCTCCCTTCCCTCCCAATGCTACGACCTGCTACTTCTGGAGCTCTGTGCACTGGGCTCCCCCTCTCCTCCATAAGGCAGTAGGAGCAGCTTCTTATGGGCCTCCAGGTTCCCTTTCTTCCGATAGCCCCCATAGTGGTTTGCAGCACTCCAGGCCTCTTCTGACTTTGACTGACTAAGGTGCCAATCAATAGGTTTTCTGTTTTAAGTGCAGCTTTGGTATATTCATCTTTATGTTGTTTCCTCCTTTTTTGTGTTGTGTTCACTCAAGGTTATAGAAGAAATTAATCTCTAGATTCATGTTGTAATAATATAAAGTACACAAATGCTGAATATGCCTAAGGACAATGGGAATAAAGTAGTGCCCAAAGGTTAGGACAGGTCCTGAGACTGAAGAACCATTGTAAACCAAGGAGGTTTTATTTTACTTCTGTTTTTTTTTTTTCTCTCTCATAAAATATACAGTGAAATCCCACTATACCGTGATGCTTGAGGTCCAAAAAATTACATCGCGCTAAATGCGGGGTCGCGGTATAGCGGGGTTTCAAGCCCGTCAGTGGTCCCCAAGGTGGTGCATTGATGTGCGCTGCCTAGTGCCCCTAGTGCCCAGCAGGGGAGAGAAGCCGCGGCCCCGCACCTGTCCAGGACAGAGAGCACCGGCGCCGGCAGCCCTGTTCTTCTCTATCCCCGGCAGGCGTGGGGCTGCGGCTTCTCTTGAAGCTGGAGAGGAGCCGCGGCCCCGCACCTGTCCGGGACAGAGAGCACCGGTGCCTGCAGCCCTGGAGCTCTCTGTCCCCGGCAGGCGCGGGGCCGCAGCTTCTTCCCCTGCCTGGCACTAGGCGGGGGCACATCAATGTCCCGGCAGCCATCATGGCGCTGCGGACCACTGGTACAGTACATACAGTACTGTATTACTGTGTGTCTTAAAGGGGGGCCAAATTGTGGTCGCGTTATATGCGATTTCGCGTTATGGCGGGGCGCCTTATTGCGGGGTTTGACTATATCTGTCCCATCCATTATCTCAACAACCTCGCTGCTTTTCCAGCCCAATAGAACTAATAGCTTTTACTTCTCCTGACTCCCACCCTCCTGAGTTCCCACTCTTGAAAAAGCCTGGAAAAATAGGTAATCCTTGCAGTGCTGCCCCGAAGGTGAGCAAACGCTTCTCTCCTGCTCCCCAATAAAGACTAGCCTTCTGGGTGCAACCACATTCCCACAAGGTGAGTCTTTGTTCCCCTCCAGTAGGTGGTGCACGTAGGGTGACCAGACAGCAAATGTGAAAAATCGGGACAGGGGGTGGGGAGCAATAGGAGCCTATATAAGAAAAAAGACCCAAAAATCGGGACTGTCCTTATAAAATCGGGACATCTGGTCATCCTAGGTGCACGTAAGAGGTTAATGAGACTGCTACAGTTGCCATCAAGGGGATGCAGTCTCTTAGCTCAAGCAATAGTGGCACGTGCTTTTCATATGAGACGACCCACAGTGTGGTAATGTGTGTTACCTGGGGAGGGAGGCACACTGCAGGGCCCTCCTACCCTCATTAGAGTATTCTGCTTGTTGGGAGATGGGGAGAAAACGGGCATCGCTGCTTTCTCAATGTACCCGGGCAGCTGCCTTCTCTCTCTTTGCAGGGATGTCATACACACAAGAGCTAAGGGGACAGCCCTACCTTTGCGTTGCTGGTGACAAGCCATTGAGACATCTAGCCTCCCTTCATGCACTGTTACCCAGTTGGGAGACTATTGCACAATGTATTTTAGTCATGTGACCTGGTGACTAATGGGATTTGATGGGAGAAAATATCCCAAAGGTCACTAATAATATTTATTCCACTCATTTCAGGAGATGGTGAGCTATCCAGTTACTGCAGTACTGATATTGAATATATTTACCCAATGTTTTAATAGGTAGTTTATCTAAATTAAATAATTTCAGGGTAGGATTTATACCATTTGCTTTAAAATTTCTGTAGCATGTCCCTGGTTTTGCCAGGCAGTTGAGTGCCACCTTTATTTTAAACTGCTGATTCCCAGTTTGGATGCTGGCAATTTGAGAGGTATGTGTCCTTCATTTTAAAGAAGCCAGTGTCTTTTATTAGGATACTGGCAAGCTAAGAAGTATGTATCCCATCTGTTAAAGGGCCAGTGTCATTTACTAAAATGTTGGCAGACTGAAAGGAATGAGCCCTTCTGTCTAAAGGGCTAATGTTCCAACTGGACATGAGATAATTGTTCTTAACATTTCTTTCGTGTTAACTGCTTTTTAAAAATCCATAGTCACTGACTGACAGTAAATCGGCACGGGTGTATTAGAAACAGGCAGACTAATGTCTTCATCATTCTGTTTTCTCTTCTCTAATAATGATTTAACTTTCTGCCCTGGAAGTGTTTGAACTGAAATGGAGAACAGCAGGTGTGTTGAGAAGTTGATGAACTTAACTGATATTTTTAACTCACTTATTTGATTCTTCTTCCACAATGCAGATGAATAGAAATATCACCCTCTCCCCATCAGATAATTCTGCTTACATAAAAAAAAATACTCGTATTATCCCCAAAGTGGTATAACATACATTGTATATACAAGCAGGTCATGACGCTTCTCTAACTAAAACAAGAACATAGTTCTCTATGTTTGGTAGTTCAAGACTATCTACTAGTTGACTCTTGAACCCTATCTTGTACTACTGCTCACAGGAGGGCAAAGATTTTAGCAATGATAAAGGAAAAGTGCATACTGTAGCTGGTTTTCTCACCACACGTTCCTGTGCAAGAATAATATGAGGGGTTGATTAAGATCAGCTCAAGATAAGTAACCCAGTTTAAATGAAATTGAGTACTTTATATTGTTGTTGACTATTCACCTAATGATGATGCTTATGAAGACAGTATAGATGAGTTTTATAACTGTGTCCCAAGATTCAGTAATCCTATAATGTATAATGTAATTCAAGCCTAAGATTTTAATGCACATATTGGCAAAGAAAACCATGCGGAGAGCCTACACCATAGATCTCGCTGCTAGTATGACTTCACTAACTGCAATTCTGCATACGTTGTCTCATCTTTAACAAACCAAGCTTCACTAAAGATTTACTAGAATGTAGGCATCATATTTTCAACTGCTCTCTTGTTTGGAGTGAAATGTATTTATGACAAAACTAACAAGTACTTGACTGTAGAGTGATTGTCTTGTTTACAGTTCTGTAGTCTATCTCCTAACTAACCTTGAGCAAAGTATTAATTACTTTTCTAATTTTGACTTTCATAAGTGATATTAATTACCTATCTAATTTTACCTTTCCATGAATAGTTACATGAGTAATTTTTATTGTGAAGTCTCAATTCCATCCCTAGAATAACAAACTTAGTTTGGCTGCTTGAGGTTGTATGTCAGTTAAATGCTGACTGCCTGGGTTTTTCAAAGGTCTACCACACTAACCAATACTCCTTCACCACACGTGTGTGTACATCGATCTGACACATTTTTTTTCAGACCCTGAGCTATCTATATCAGGTGTTAGTGGCAGAGGTCCAAGTCGTTGATTTTTGGGGTGGGTGGGATAGGATTAATGATCAAGTACATTTCAGCATCCTAGCAGCTGTGTGGACCTTGCATGATGTCGGGAGATTGGTTTTGCATGCACTGCACGTTTGGCATGCCTCCAAAGGCACAAGATCTCTGTGGGGTGTGTTTTCCAGTAGGAAGTGCATTCACAACTTAGAAGAGTAGGATTTCTTTGGAGTTTTGCAAAGTGCAAATATCCCCCCCACCCAATAAGATCATATTTCATAAAGTCCAGTGGGCATCAGGCTGCATATATGACTCTTACAAGGTGAAATGTTGTTGCTGTACCCATGTAAACATTATTGCCATTTCACGTCTTTCTTTTTTAATCCTTTCTTTTCTGTGTTTCCTTTCCTTGCTTCTCTGTACCAGTTTTGTACCAGCAACACACCCTACGCTAAAATGTGAAGGTAAAACATCATCATTATTATTTATAGTGCTGGCTGGAAAGCAAGAGTTCCATTCCGCAAAAGAAATTTGAGGTTTTGAAATTTGAAATGAAAACATGAGAAAGAACTAATTAAATGTTCACTGGGCCAGAGAGAGACTGACTCTGTAGCCTAGTCATTGGGGCATTTACCAGCAATGTAGGGGAACCAGGTTCAAGTCCCTGCTCCAATTCAGGCTGAGCAGGGACTTAAAACCTGGATCTTCCATAGCCCAGCCCTAACCACCAGGCTATTGGCTATTTTGGGGTGGGTTTCTCTGTGGTTTTGGCTAGAAATTGTTTCCTGGACCTGAAAAACCTTCCCAACGAAGATGATAAATTTCTGCAAAAAGTTTGTTTCAATAAATTGGCACGTTCCATTGAAAAACTCTCGACCAGCTCTCATGATTTACTGTTTATATTAGAAGTAGTTCCTAGCGGTCCCAACCAAGATCAGGTCTTCATTGTGTTAGATGCTGTAAAAACACATACTAAGCCTCAGACCTTGTCCCAAGAGCTTACAGGAGAGATATAAAAGACAAAGGTTGGGAGAAAGAAAATAGCATCATTATTCTAATTTTATGGATGCCAATTCAGTGATTTGTCCAGGATCACAAAAGAAAGTTTCTATCAGAGCTGGGAACTGGGCCCACATTTCCTGATTCACCATCTACCTCCTCAACCAAAAACCTACCCTTTCTTTCTGCAACCTGTATTATATTCTATGATTGATGCTACTATGGGCTTGAAGTGGTTAATGGGAATTTAGGATGTTAGTCTTACTTCCTCAGTAATAGCCTTATCTATATCTAATTGTATATGAACTCAGCACCTCCTCCAAATTTCACAGTTTATTCCTTTTTTCCACTCTCCTTCAGTCTTTCATTGCTTATAGTAGCATGTCTGACTAAATCCTCACAGAAGAATGTTAGAACTTCATGGCAATATTGTATTAGGAGGTTTTCCTTATCCGGCTACTTGATTCTCTGAGCTGATAGTTTGTCCTTTCTAATGCAAGTCAATGGTTCATTGGACTGAGGCCCAATTTTAAATAAACTCATCGTTTTGTTCGCGCTTCAGAGGCTTTGGCCATAATTAAACATCAGCTCCAAAGGGCTAGAATCTCCCCATAAAAGCAATAAAAGCAAATATTATGTATAAGGCTGATTTTTTAAAAAAAAAAAAAGTTGATCAACCTGAGTCAAATTTATATTTTTAGTGTGTTCAGAGTCAGTTACTACCAAATTGTCATTTTTTACATTTTAAAAACAAGCTGTTATTTTAGTAAATTATTAAGTACTGAAGAGGTGGTCATTTTATTTGTTTAATTTTTTCAACCCAGGCTTTTTCCCTTCCTTTTCTGTCTAGCTCATGTAGGGATGCCTTTTAATTTTTTAACATTTGAAAACTATTGTAAAACAAACAAGAAAAATATATTAGGTACTTGAGTTTTACATGTAGTAATTTATTCTCTTTTCAAATGCAAATAAAGTGAGTATCAGTTGAAAGAGAACTATTTTTTCCTGTTTGTTTAGGATGATTTTACTGGAGCATCCCTGCTGAGACCAAAGTCTCCTTTCCAGCAGTCGAACATCTTACAGACGTTAGAATAAAATTTCCCTAAATGAAGCTCCTCATTGACACCGGGGTGATTTTAATAAATAACATATGACTTAGTGAATATAAAGACACATTGTGTACAGACTAATGCCCTGCACTGCTTCCTTATGAGAGGTAGCTAGTTTATTTTGTTAATTAAACCTTAGTTTTGTGTTTCTCATTGAAATTAATTGAGGAGATTTCAAAAAGTAGCATTTAAGTTTTTGTGCAGAAAGGAAGGAAAGCAAAGGAAATGGTCCTTATTTTCAAAAACTGGCCTGAACTGAAGGTAGGTAAGAGCAAATCTCAAATTTGGAGAAAGTTAATTGGATTCAATTTCTACATTGAAGATTCTAAATTTTCATTCCAAAAGCTGTGAGACCTTCTCCCTTGTCTTATCGGCTGCTGCATTTGTTGCCCGTTCTCATAGTTTAAATCAATACATGTGTTTTTGATATTTGGCAAACTGAAATTTAATTTTGCAGCTGCGTGATTCCTGTAGAAACTAAATGCGTCTTACAGAAATAAAAACATTCAGAGAGAAAACATTTTGAGAGAATGCTAGTGAGGGAAAATCTATTCCTGTTCTATCAGCATTTATTTCATTTTATTTAATTACAGAGGATTTGTATGTTACTGGAAATGAAAATGAAAACCGGAATAGCCACATGAGCTGCAATCTGATAAAACAGCCAGCTATTGTTTGGAATGAAAAGTGAATGCTTGTGGTGTTCAAAAACAAAATTTTAAGAGTTTTAACTGTACAGTATATTTTAAAACCTATACACACAGATAGCTAACAAACCCATGTGGTTTTTGTGCGATAATCTGCTAAGTCTTGGAGTATTATTATTATTATTTTAATAAAAATAAAAACCTGGAGATGGTCATATTGAGTCTCTGATAAAATCTTGGTAATTGATTTCTTTCCCAGCTCAGTTCTGGGAAGACCATACCTGTTTGGGACGCCCATGTTTTTTGGTATCACTATTTATTAAGGGTTAATCCAACCTGGCATTACTGTTCATTGAATATTCCTGACTTTGCAGCACAGCTAGGTCCTGTGGTTTAGACAAAATAAAGTGTTGGATGGGATCCCAGTTTTAATAGTCCCAATTTATTATAACCATTGAACCCTGATCAGATCACAGATTGGATTAGATCCCAGTTTTTTAAATGTCCCAATTTATTGCTGCCTTGGAACCCTGATAAGAATACATATTTGATTAAGGCTTCGGTTTTCAAAAAATTCCAGTTAATTACTTGTAGATTCTTATTAGATCATAGCAGGGTAGCACGGTATGTAGGAGTTCTGAAAAAATTACTGGATGATGTTACACAGGTCAAGGTCAGCGCTTCATTTTGTGCTGACAGTATGAAGTTATCAGATTTCTGTTTATTACAGTGGCAGCACTTGCACTGGACAGGAGGACAGACGAATCCCATCCCATTGATTCTCAGTGATTCTCATTTTAGATCTGCTGCTGCTATATATATACCAGAAAGTGTAATAAAAGCCTACCAGTGAGCAGTGAGGGTCGGATATGTGGCTATGACTGACTGATGTCAGCAATCCTCTCCCACTTCCATAGGGGATGACATTGCATTTAAACCAAGTGGTGGGTTTTAAGCTTCCAGTTCCAATTTACATTGTTACTAAAACAGAATTTGCTCTGACAGCCTCAGCAAGCTGCATACTGCTAGTCCACAAAGAAGGACACCTCCAGTACAGAGCTGGTTTGGGGCTTGAACCCAGAATGTTCTGGCTCAGAGCTGAGTACTGTACTGGGTGTGGGAGCCAGACTGACGCACGGTGTAGATTATTTGACAGATGATCCTTTTGTCCAATCACCAGGTTTCTTTCCCAGATGCCGCAGTCCAGTTGGCACTTTCCAATACGTCATAGCGTGTCCCTCTAAAGAACCCCCGAGTCTCATTCCCATAGCATCGCTGGCTTGCCCTTCATTGAGACAATAATTTCACTATGATCCGGATGCTCTTTTTCAAAGACTGTGCTGTCTGGCCATCTAAAGAGTCAAAACATTTTGTTGGTAATGGCCTCGCTTTCTCTGGAGTACTATGCTAAGCTGTGACACTTTTTTGAAGATACATCTTTAAAATGATGCTGTCAAAGAGAATTATAACTGATTGCATTATTGACTGCCTACAAGCCAAAGGCATACTTCATAGGAAACATAGGATTAAAATGGAACTTGGAAAAGTAATAATCAAGTTGTTTTGTTATTGTTGCTGGAAAGTTTAGTTGCAGAGACAGAGATTGAGATCCTCCGCTAAGGGAAATTCTCTTTGGTACTGCTCAAGCAATGCAGAGGGCTTGATGTAGGGGAGCTTCCCAGTGCTATAAAGCTGGATCTATGCATTCTGCTGCACACAGGGGACATTCAAAGATGGGGCTCATGCATGCCACTGTTCTATGATCCTGGACTCACAGAATGGTTCCCAGGAGACTGTTTCATCTGACATAAGCGAGAGAAGTCTGGTGGCTGCTCTAACTTACCAGTGGAGCTAGTTCAGCTTCTTGCCAATGCCAGGGTCAGAGGAGGCAGAAAAATGGCTCGGAAAGCCCACCGCTGCTTCCCCACATAGAAATCTGTATGCCCTTCAGCACTTTGCATCAGCATGTGCTTGGGGAAATACCATAATTGCAGACTTCCTCTTCTCTCTCCCCCTCTCTGCCAGAGAGTCTAAGGCAAACGTTTGTAGGCATGGGCAGTTAGCAAAGGAGTTTTTCATAGAATCGTAGGACTGGAAGGGACTTCGAGTGGTTATCTAATCCAGTCCCCTGCATTTATGGCAGGACTAAGTATTATCTAGACCATTCCTGACAGGTGTTTGTCTAACCTGCTCTTAAAAATCTCTAGTGATGCAGTTTCCACAACCTCCCTGGGCAATTTAGTCCAGTGCTTAACCTGACAGGAAGTTTTTCCTAATGTCCAACCTAAACCGCTTTGCTGCAATTTAAGCCCATTGCTTCTTGTTCTATCCTCAGAAGTTAAGAACAACAATTTTTCTTCCGCTTCCTTGTAACCACCTTTTATGTATTTGAAAACTGTTATCATGTCCCCTCTGTCTTCTCTTCTCCAGATTAAACAAACCCAATTTTTTCAATCTTCCCTCATAGGTCATGTTTTGTAGACCTTTAATCGTTTTTTTTTTTTTTTTGTTGCTCTTCTCTGGACTTTCTCCAATTTGTCTACATCTTTCCTGAAATATGGCGCCCAGAACTAGACACAATATTCCAGCTGAAGCCTAATTAGCACAGGGTAGAGTGGAAGAATTACTTCTTGTGTCTTGCTTACAACACTCCTGCTAATAGATCCCAGAATTATGTTTGCTTTTTTTGCAACAATGTTACACTGTTGAGGCTTGTGATCCACTATGATCCCCATATCCCTTTCTGAAGTTCTCCTTCCTAGGCAGTCATTTCCCATTCCGTATGTGTACAGCAGATTGTTCCTTCCTAAGTGGAGTACTTGGCATTTGTCCTTATTGAATTTAATCTATTTACTTCAGACCATTTCTCCAGTTTGTCCAGATCATTTTGAATTTTAATCCTATTCTCCAAAGCACTTGCAACTCCTCCTAGCTTGGTATCATCCACAAACGTTATAAGTGTACTCCCTATGCCATTATCTAAATCATTGATGAAGATACTGAACAGAACCGGAACCAGAAATGATCCCTGCAAGACTCTACTTGATATGCTTTTCTAGCTTGACTGTGAACCACTGATAACTACTCTCTGGGAACAGTTTTTCAACCAGTTTTGCATCCACCTTATAATAGCTCCATCTAGGTTGTATTTCCCTAGTTTCTTTATGAGACGGTCATGCGAGACAGTATAAAAATATTCACTAAAGTCAAGCTGTACCACATCTACCGCTTCTTCCCATCCACAAGGCATGTTACTCTGTCAAAGAAAGCTATTACGATGGTTTAACATGATTTGATCTTGACGAATCCATGCCAACTGTTACTTATCACCTTATTATCTTCTAGATGTTTGCAATTTGTGTGTGAGTGTGTGTGCAGTGCACACATTTAATTCTCCACAACATATTTAGTACTGGAAAACTAAAAAGTCCCATCTCTTCATGTTCAGCTTAGTTTTAAATCAGGGACTATTAATTAAAAAGTAAACCTTTCATTCCCAAACTCAGGTGAATTTGTCTCTATTTCATGCAGGTAGACTCTGTATATGTGTCTATAAACATAAATTGAATATAATATATAATGAAGAAATTTTTAGGGAAAAATCATATCACAGGGATATCGTTTTAAATCTTCCACTCTTTGAATTTCTTTCAGATGGAGAAAAATAACATCATTTATGCACTCCAGTACTTTGTGCTGTAAGCTCATAAGATCTCACTAACCTAAGCAAAGTTGTGACAGCTTAGTGTTGGACAGGAGACTTTCCAAGGACACCTAGCGCTACAGGAAATGGTGTTGGTGATTGAGTAAATGTCAGTCTTCCCTTTGAGTTGGTCATGAACCAACATTGCAGCATAAAGTTTCAGATGCTGTCTTTTGAATGCAGTGTAAAATGAAAATCTTCACATCCTGGGATCAGTACAGGTCACATGGTATTTTTCTTAAGAACAGTGGTATTAATCTCTTTTTTTTTTTTGCCAGATTCCAAATCCGATACTCACTAGAGCTGAGCAAATAATGTGCAAGTAAATTACAATTTCCTCACATTGAGTCATCATTCAATTTATCTGGTTGTTTGTTTATGAAATGTTTACTTTATGGAAAGATCATAGATATTCAGAACTTGAGCTGTGTTGTATAGTTGTGATTGTTTGTTTCTTTTCCTTGATTGGTTAAGTTGCAAGGACTTTGGGGAGAATATTTTCATCAACAAATACGTGCCATTTGCAATTCTCTTTCTATGGCTATTTGCTCCAGTAAAAGTTGACCACTTTTAAATTGACTGAAACACACACACACGAGATAAAACCATGATCAAAACAAATTCACTGAAAAATATTGAAATTACATTAATGGAAAACCTTATATAGCCTTCACCCTGCTGTTCAAAAAGTAGCAAATGTTCTAGTATGTTTTGCCTACCTAAATTTCTCCTGTAATTTCAATTGGACAGTGTTGCTGTTCACTGTTAAACAGCCATGTGTCACCTCAAAGGTGGTTGCACTTCAGTGGTGGACAAAGTAATCTCTCTAGTATGTATCTCCTAGCTACCTTACAGGGATGTTGACGCTTACTAAATTAATGTTTGATCCTACATAGCACAGGTTTGGTGCGGGGTGGGAGTGTGAGCTCGGGGTAAAGAGTGATGAGCAGGAGAGGAGGTGCAGGGAATATGAATCTGCATTAAGCAGAGTGCTGCAAGCATTGCCGTGCATCTTGTTACAGTTGCCTACAATTATGCAAACTGGGTGTAATGTACTCGACCAGCTTAGAATAGTAGAGTTTTACACTTGTGTATATTACTATACGCAGTGCAAGGCAATTGAAAAGAAGCCCTGGTAGTCAAGCTGGGGTCTTTCCTTTTCATGCTTGATATATCTAGTAATAACAATACTGCAGTCACACTTATACTGGTCCAACCCAGCTGCCTTCAGATGATTCCTTCAGTTACCCATTGTTTTGGGGGTTGAAGACTAAAGCACTGAACTATGAGAAATACTTAACTTTTCTCTTTAAAATATTGGGCCTGACCAGAGAATAAAAGATTGACAAACACAAATGAGACTTTTAAAGGTAACACATTCAGGTTATGAATAAGATTTGTTAATACTTGTATGAAAAGTTCATGCATATTAATAATGATAAAATAAAAAATTTAAAGTATTTGACCAGATGCTGCCTCAGATAGTCACATGAAATACTCAATTCACTTTAGTGAGTGCTGCATATGAAGGTCTAAAGGCAGAATTTATTTGGTCCACTTTTATGTAGATGAATGAAAATCTGATGTTTTAACCATTGGAATATATTGTGCTACCAGATAGAAAAAAGTATTGAAACCTTAAACCCAACTGAAATCCAAATGACCTCCTGGGGCAGTAGGGTACTTTCTCCTAGATAACGCTTTTTTCAGTCTATGTATGAATTAGGGAAATGAGAGACAAAAGCAGAAATGTTATGTAAAATCACAGTTGAGATATTAAGACTCTAAATCAGATGTAAATTGAGTAATCATTGCGGTTTGGAGATCTCAGGCAGCATCACGTGAGTGGAAAAATGCAGCGGCTTTTATTCTGCTGCACACAAGGAAAGACCAAATGAATGGAAGAATGTGTATTACACCAATTAACCTGATTAAAAGACTCACAGGATTGGGCCTTTTTGTAAAAGTCCAGCTACATCTCAAGCCGCTTTCACAACCACTCCCTTTTCACTATATTAATTGCAAATCGAATATTAATTATTGTAAATGACCTATGCCTCCTATTGTACACTTCACCTTTGCTAGTTATTGTTCCTTCTCCTATTTTGCCTTTGGGAACTTCCTTCACTGATGCACTAATGCTTGGTCAAATCGCTGCTTAAAACATACATTTTCTGCAAAGCCTATCAATTTTAATCCTTTGTATCAAAATATATTGCTGTACTCTATTAAAAATGAAGCAATCCCTCCCCACCACCATTGTTTGGTCACCAGGTGTATTTTCTGTTTGACTGTATTGTCTACTTAGATTGGCACCTTGGAGCATGGATCATGGCATTCCATGTGCTCTACACAGCATCGGGCACACAATCTGTACTTGACGTATAATAAAACAGATTGTTGTACTTCTTGTTGTACATTTTCAGCAGAAAGTTTGTTCTTGCTGGCTAGAAGAAAATAGTACATTATCTGCCTTTTGGGATCCCTCAAGCAATTTCAGTGCTGTCAGTAGGAGCCTTTGAGCTGTGTCTACATGGCCACAATTGTAACTGCAGCCTTTCTGCAGTAGCTAGCAATTTTTGTTCATGTTTTCATTACAGATGGTAACTGGCAGCATTTGGTTTGCATGCTGCACATTGTGCTAACCAGTTGTTCTTCTCACCTGAGATATACAACAGAGAAGAACTTGAAGGCTGGAATGTTCTGCTCCTTCCCACTAAGAAAAGATGTGGTTATTGAATAGAAGTTCCTTACAGAGTTCATACTTGTGGTACACAAAAAAGGTGCCAGCTATGGAATTTGTGTTAATGGATCATATTTAGGGCCCTACCAAATTCACAGCCAAGAAAAACACGTCACGGACCATGAAATCTGGTCTCTCCCTGAGAAATCTGGTCTTTTGTGTGCTTTTACCCTCTGCTATACAGATTACATGGGTGAGACCAGCATTTCTCAAATTGGGGGGTCCTGACCCCAAAAGGGAGTTGCCGGAGGGGTTGCAAGATTATTTTAGGGGTGTTGCCTTATTGCCACCCTTCCTTCTGCGCTGCCTTCAGCGCTGGGTGGCCGGAGAGCGGCAGCTGTTCACTGGACCCCACCAGCAGCAACAGCGCAGAAGTAAGGGTGGTAATACCATACCATGCCATCCTTGCTTCTGCGCTGCGGCTGGCGGCGGCTCTGCCTTCAGAACTGGGCTCCTGGCCAGCAGCCGCCACTCTCCAGCTGCTCCGTTCTGAAGGCAGCAGTGCAGAAGTAAGGATGGCATGGTATGATATTGCCACCCTTCTGCGCTGCTGGTGGCGAGCTGCCTTCAGAGCTGTGTGCCCGGCCAACAGCTGCCGCTCTCCGGCCGCCCAGCTCTGAAGGCAGCGCAGAAGTAAGGGTAGCGGTACTGCAACCCCTCGCTACAACAGCCTTGGGACACCACCACTGCCAACTCCTTTTTGGGTCAGGACCCCTACCATTACAACACTGTGAAATTTCAGCTTTAAATAGCTGAAATCACAACATTTACGATTTTAAAAATCCTATGACCATGAAATGGACTGTGAATTTGGTAGGCTCCTAGTCATATTGGAAGGAGGTCTGAGGAATAAATGAACGTGTATACCATAAATTATTGTTCTTGTGCTGAGCAGCCCCAGATATGGGGTAAAAGTTTCAAATGCACATAAGTTCAATTTTTCAGAACTGAACTTTTCTAGACATTTAGAAGCCTAAGGCCCATTGACTTTCAATGAGATTTAGACTCCTTCAATGTCTTAAGCCAGTTTTGAAAATGGTACTTAAGTTATTTTGAAAACTTTACTCATATTCTTATCAGGGTTATATAAAAAATCTGCAATGTGAGCATTTGGCCTTTGCAGCCCAAAATTATTGGCTTATATGTGGCTAGGAAAAGTTATGCATGATAGATTCTGGGATTTGGAAGCTACGGAAAATCTTTAGGCAGGAACTATGTGTTTGGCTTTGGATGACAATTAAAAGAGAGGGGGAATCACAGGAGGTTAAGAGGGCAGGACATGCTACAGCATTTCTAAGATGCCTATGCTCTAGCTACCTAGGTGAGAGGGCTGTGTTTTCACAGATGCACAGCTAACGGAAGTTGATGCATTCGTCATGCAGTGATTTAACTGGATGCTTGGTTTCAGGTGGCAGAATAGAGTGAGCAGAATTGATATGGGATACAGAAGGGAAATGTGACTGGCTTCCTTCCATCCTATGTGGTTTATTTCCCATTCCCTCATCAGGAAGTTTGTATAAACTTAGTATTAGGCTAAACTGTTCAGATTGTGACCTGTGCCTCTCCTCTTTAGTTTCACTGCTGGTGTCAGGGTGGTGAGTGACATGTAATCTCTTGCTTCCACTTGTTTAACCAGACCCATCCTGTGATACATGTTGGTCTCTTCTGTAATTGTAGTTCTCTAGTTGTAGTTTCAAGGCTGTTTGCGGTGACAATTCTGTTGATTTGGCAGATTTCTGTGATGAGGGTAAGAGGTGGAACTAGTCTAAATTATAAGAAAAATCAACAAAAGAGAAGTAAGAGTAGGGGAACAGGGCAAAACACTGTACAAATGTGCAACACATAGCAGGTTGGGGAGGCAAGACAGAATGTTATATGGGAGAGGAAGGTAATAGGGTGAAGCAGGATAAAAGATTATTAGGCACTTATTGGTATGTTTTGTAGAAAACAAATGTTCTTAAGGATTGGGTCAGAACATGGTGATGTTATGCAATCAGGATATTTAAAACTTTAGAAAATGGAAAATGGAAAAACTTTAGAAAATAGAAACTACAATGGTAAGAGGAATAAAGGAAGGTTTAGTAAAATAGGTAGATACAAAATTGAAATTATACAGCCTGTGTAGTTCAATTCTCACATCAGGTAGAGCTTGGATTGAAATGAAAAACAGAAACAGTAAAAGAGAGATCATTGAGCAGATGTTATAGATTTCCATGGAAGAGTGAGAAAGAAACAAGAAATATTAATACAATTACAATGGCCCTATTGAAAAGATGAGGCATTGATCATCAAGAAATTCACATAAACTGGCATTGACTGGTCAGCATAATATAGAAAGTAAGTAATTTGTTCTTGAGCAGGTACAGATCATAGCAGTGAAAGTGACTGTAGGCTGCATTCATAAGGAAAATTTGAAGACGCTAGGCTTATTCACAGTAACAAAAGAAAATTGTGCTAACCTAATTCCAGCTTTTGTTGTGCAGAAGGTACCAGTATTGATGGCAGAACAAATTACTTTCACTGTCAAACATGAAAGCAAGTTACACATGATGCCACTGTGTTGTGCTACTCTGTTACCGTCAAGTCTGCAATCTCTAAGGGGTATCGTACGTATCGGTTCAGAGTCCATTTCCGTTCACCATTGCAATTCCCATGAGTTGCCCCAAGTCTTCTCCTCTAGAGAATGTTATGTGCTGCTGCTTTTGCCCTCCCTCACGAGACAATCCAAGGAGATACAACATCCCATCATTAAGGCTAATAGAAAACCTGTACGTTATCCCACCTGTAGAAATTCTCTGATGTGCAGCATAAAGGTATTGGGCTAGCTCCTCAGCTGATGTCAATAGGCGCACCCCCACTGAAGTCAATCGAGTTATGCCATTTTAGACCAGTTGAGGATCTGGTCTATTGTCTTCGGTTTCCTGGATATATTTGCAAATGCTCAGCATCTCTCAGGATTTGGCCCAATAGCAGAAATAATCTTAAATTGCTATAAAAGCATTTAATGGGCAAAAGGCAGAACTTTCAGAGACAGGGACTGTAGAACTGATAAATGTACTGGGTCCAATAGCTATAAGCTATTTGGGGTGTGTGGGTGGGGGTTAAACAAATAGAGTGCTTTCATCTTTCCATTTCTAAACAGAACACCATGTGGGGCATGTAAAATATTAATCTTTCTGCAAGATGATTTCTTGTGAAGGCACTTTATGGATAAAAGACAGAAACCAGTGATACAGCCCCGCTCCCTGCTGTATTGATGTCTGTAGCTGTATTGCAAATGGAAATCCATCCCTGTCATCATAGTACAGTAAGCACTCCCTGACAACAGGATCCATACTGCACTCGCCCTGGAAAGATTGTTTTGTTGCAAGAATTGATCGGATTAGAACTTTTTCCAAAATGACTTAACATAAAATGTGGTGAGTTTGTTCTGGCAGCTCTGACGCAGGCAGGCTGGGTCCCTCCTGCTGTGTAGTCTTTCTTTTATCGTTATTCAGGAACCCGTAGAGGATGAAGCCTTTTGCATATTTTCATCTACTCACTAATTATTCGTGCTAGGGCTGGTTTGAGGTTTGACGCTACAGTATAGAAAGGAAAACCAATCACTGCTTATTAGTGTTTGTTTTCATCTGTGGTAATTTCAGCATAGACTTCAGCTGTATATCCATACTTGCCTTTTTCTCCACCCCAGAGTACCCATGTGTCCCTGAGTAAAGGAATGTCCCTTTTCCTCAATATCTATCCCAGTGTCCCTGTGTGTTTTACAAAAAACAGACGTCTCCCCCACTTTATGTAAACCCCATCAAACTCTGGCCCTCCAAAGGAGTCAGAAGCTAGCTGAGCCAATGAAATTGACAGCAGGTTAGCTGAGAGCATGTGTGCCTCACTGACCAGGTCTGCTATATGTCAACCCCATGATATACCCTCCATGAGACGCCCAAACACACCCCACCCCAGTGAAATCTCCCATTCGCATAGTAACAGATCCATGTGGAATCAAAGACACTCTGAATCCTGGCAGTGCTATGAGTTGTGAGCCTACAGGCTGGTCAGCCTCCACCATCCACACAGGGCTACTGACCTGGCTGGGCCAGCATGTGAATTAGAGACAAAGAATGTGTGTGGTGGAATGAGAGAATGAGGGGAGTAGAAAAGCAGAGAAGACTGAAGGGTACAGAGAGAGCAGGATTGGGTAGAGGAGAGAAACAGGAAAAGGCCAAAAGAAAAAAAACAAAACATAGAAGGTATAAGAACAGAAAGCCCAAGTGGTTTGAGGAACTTAGTAGGAACAAAGAAATAAAAAAGGAAACAGAAGAAATACAGTAAGAGCCAGAATAAATAAATGTAGCCTTATCTGCAGAAAATGCAGTAAATGGATGGGGGCTAGAGGACTTGGAGAAAACAGTAGAGAGGACACAGAAAACTACTGTTCTTTCACCCGTTACTGACTGTACACGTTAGGTTTTATTCTGAAAGAGGAAGGGTGACCTGGGAGGAGGAGGAGAGAAGTGTTCCATGGCTGAGGAAGTAGGAGAGGAAAAATTGAACACACTTTCCTCTTTTCCATCCCTCCCTCCCGCCAGCTGCCAAAACCTTGGTGTGTGCACCTCATTGAGACCCATCAAAGCTGTCTGCTGCATCGTCCCTCCCCACCACAAGATGCATCTTGGTTTTTCATACTGAAATATATTTTCTAATGAAGCAAAATAAAAATCCTCAGGTACATATTCCAGTTGGTTGCACATATCTGGAAAGAATGGATCAACTGGATGTACAGCAATGCTTTAATATCTCAGTGTGATTTAGTCGTCTTATTTCCAGAGCTATATATCTTTCAGGGCCCTTCCAAATTTTCTCCAAAACCTCTTCTTTTCTCATCTCCAGGCTTCTGACTATTTGTCCTGCACACTCTGTGTGTTTTTGGCCACAGTCATCACCAATGTTTAACCACATTAAGTATTTTCCTACTTCTTGTTCTTTCTATAGACTCACTATATTTATCAAGTATCAGAGGGGTAGCCGTGTTAGTCTGTATCTGTAAAAAGCGACAAAGAGTCCTGTGGCAGATTATAGATTAACAGATGTATTGGAGCATAAGCTTTCGTGGCTGAATACATCTGACGAAGTGGATATTCACCCACGAAAGCTTATGCTCCAATACATCTTTTAGTCTATATGGTGCCACAGGACTCTGTCGCTATATTTATTAAATATGGGGAAATGCTACTATACTTCAGATACAGTGACAGTGGGTAAATGTTGACGTTTACAGGTGTGCTACATGCTTCTGCCTTGCATCTTTTCCTGCATCAAAAACTTCCATAAGTACAGTCTCCATACTACGGTCAGCACGCTGCTGTCATTCTTCTCTTTGTGTTTAATTATGCCATCTTAAAGAGGAACTGAACATTTAACAGAAGTTGCACATTCATGGAACTTTATTGTATTTTTTTGATTCAGGAGTAAATATTGAATCGTTGAAGTTTGGGTTTGAAATTTACCTGAATATGTTTTACCATTCCTATTCCCCACAGATTACACAATGGCACTGATTAGCAGAAGCGTTTTGTAATACCACTTAAGGCTTTATCACAGTGGAGCACTGCCAGTAATAGTCTTTAATT
Source organism: Malaclemys terrapin pileata (assembly GCF_027887155.1). Lineage (NCBI taxonomy): Eukaryota > Metazoa > Chordata > Testudines > Emydidae > Malaclemys > Malaclemys terrapin. The sequence goes on along the minus strand of NC_071515.1, from coordinate 19,284,878 downwards.
CACTTATATGTACCAATCCATCTCTGTCAGGTTTCTATTAATTTCTTCCCTGTTTTACTCTGTCCCTAGCCCCTATATAATGAGGCATTTATGGAAAAAGAATATATATATATATATTTTAAATCTCAAGCAAATTGCTTTTGCTCCTGCTTTGCAAACAACTGTGCCATCTTCACATTTATTTCACGTTTAATCCACTTTTCGCAAGTTAATTTATTTAGAAGAATATGTGTCGGTCAAGAGGCCAAAGAGGCAATAATATTTTTATTAGCTAATTTAGATGAAAAGTTTGAAGATTAGGTTAGATATTTAAGCCTGCGTTGTGGTTTTAACACAAACCTTTAGTAGAGATGTATTTCTAAAATATTAGATCTGTGTATGATTAAAACTGTGTTTGTGCACATATACACAAACAGCACTTACCAGGAATACTTGTGAAAAATTGCACCCTGTTCTGCAATAATCTGTTGTCAGAGTGCGGAATGATAACATGACTTGTTTACAAAGATGCATGCCAAAGGAATAGAACCTAGAGATTTCTGCTTGCATTGGAGTTCTACTGTCTTGAAATATACATATAGTTATAACAGCTGAGAGATGTTTTTAAAATTTTCCTTGATGCATCACTGGTTTGATGTCATTGCTGGAGTAAATCCAAATGTGTTGTCTTTCTTTGTTTCTTTCTAATGATTAGGATTGGTGCAAAACATCAGGAATTACGGCAAAAGCAGGCAAGAGGGCTTGCTGATTACTCCACAAGCCCTGTAAGTCCACCACCTGATGATGATGATGATGATGAGATGGACCCAAATTATGCCAGAGTGAATCACTTCAGAGAGGCTTACCCAGCAGCAAATGTCTACAGGCCATCGTCTCCACCTGTAACAGAAACCTTTGGATACCCACGGGATATCCCTTCAGTATCAGGAGAGAGGGAACATTTGGAAGGACTGTATGCAAAGATAAACAAGCAGCACCATCCCCAGACGTCTGCTGACAGGTAATACTTCCCAATGGCTGCAGATCACCTGATTTTTCAATTTCACGTGCACTTGTATTTACCGAATAGAAAAAAATGGTTTTACTCTTGATATACATTGTTTTAACCAAGAACAGCCTTTGCCCCAACAGCACCCCTGAAGAGGGTCTACATAAAGCAGCAGACAAATAAAAATCATTAGAGAAAGGTCCATATTTCACAAACAGAATGAATGAACTGCCTCCAATCCAATTCCTATGCTGCTGAGAAAGTATTTTTTTCTCTTTTAGACAGGAAAAGTTCTTCTTCTTCAGCAAAACTCTGACTTTTGGTCCTGATGATCACCCAGTGCCCATTCGTAACGGGTTTTTGTGTGATAGTGTGATATATTGCATATGTTTACAGTTTACATTTCCCCAGCTGTGAGATATTATGCACTTTCAATTAGGTTGGGGAGAGAACTGGGAATCATGGCATTTTATGCAGACTGTAAAGTGTAGCTTCACAAGACTGATTACCTTTCACAGCCTTTCCAATAACCAACTGAGAAAGAAGGAGCAATTTTTAATCCTTACTGTCAAGCTTCCGGGTTGATAACATTAAAGAAAGATGGTGAAGTTTTTCTTTGAATTAAAAAGAAAACCCTGTGACTCAGTGATGCAGCCATCACTGTGAGGTTTCTAAAGCTGGTTACTTCTGGAGGTAGGGGGTATGAAAAATATATGATTTCATTAGTGTCATGGTGTTAATAAATGTACATGGGATTTTTCTGGCCAGTATGTGACTGTGCAAGGAAGATGGGTGAATGGACATTAGAGGAATTGGGAATATGGGATGGGGGAACAGTTTAAATATTAGTGAATGAATCTTGTACTGTGGCTTGTAATGTGGTTCCTCACTGCCACATTCTATGCTGGATGTGTTTGAGAGGCTGTGTGAGCATAGACATGGGAGAGTTTTGAGTTTGTAGGGATACAATACTTTGGATATGTCTTAGGCAGGGCCAGGCCACAACATTTTGGCACCTGAGGCGGGGAGCTCAAATGACGCCCCCATGCCCCCTCGCTTGGGCCAAAACTTAGAAAGGTCTCAATTCTGCCTTCTTCCTGTTCTACTCCTCTAGTGGTACTGCTCTGCTACCTACCCCAATAAAGGAGAACTAACAACTTAAAATGCCTCATTCAAAAATTGTAAGTAACACTTAACTTTCAAATGCCTGAACAGCAAATGTAACTTTTCTTGTCTGCATAGTAAACACTGGCATTTTTATCTGTTTGAATAACCAAAGTGGTGCCTTTTTGGTCGCAAAGATTTGAACTGCTTCCTGAAGGTCCACAGTCTGGGCCAGCTCATGCTCTGTTGAGATGGTTGCAAGGCCGACCAGCCTCTCCTGTGTCATTATGGAGTATAGATGTGTTTTTATTAACTTCAGCTTGGAGAAGCTGCGTTCTCCACTGGCAACTGTTACAGGAAGTGTTAGAAGTATGCGCAGAGCAACAAAAGCATTTGGAAAGAGGGTGGTCATCTTATTTGTGCACATATATTCCAGAATAGCCTTTGGAGTTGATCCTGCTGAAATGTATCTTGAAAGGGCTTTCAGTTCATCGCCTAAATCACTCGCATCAATATCGTGCATGTCATCATGTGTCACCACTGTCTCTAGTGCCCTGCATTGCTGGTGTAGGTCTTCTTCAGGTATAGTGAGGAGTTTTGGAATATCATACAACAAATATACTGCTGCGTTCCTTGAGCTGCATGAAATATTCTTCAACTTACTGTATTGCACAATCTAGCATCTGGTTAAAGAATTCAACTTTGAATTGTTGTTTGGGATCTCTTATGGGATTATCCTGTGCCTCATAATCAAAATGTCGTCGTCTTCTTCGGTGACTCTTGCATTCTTGAATGGGTGGGAAAACAGCTTCAGTGTGAAGTTCCTCTGTGCACTCTTCAGAAATCCCTCATCTGACCGGTAAGACTGTAGGTATGACTTTGCTTTGTCCAGTTGTTCCATTGCTCCAGATATATCAAGGTCAACACCTTGGAGTCTCTTGCTTACAACATTTATTTCAAACAGTATGTCATGCAACAACACTAAGCCACACAGAAATTTGAAGTTATGTATTTTTCTGGTGATTCCATTTTCCTCTGCCACTGTTCTCCCACGAACAGTTCCTGTCATAGCATTATCCTCCATAATGGCAACTATGGCATCATCTATCTTCCCAGTTTGGTGTTTGATAGGCTTTATCGCCTCCACTTGACTTTCCCATCATGTGGCACTCAGTGGTTTCAGTGTCAGAGAGGATGTTGCTTCAAAATTTGCCATCGATGAGTTGATGGAGAGAAAAATACATAGATGCTTTGAATTACATTAAAAAATTCAGCAGCCTCACTAGAAGCTGATGCTGCATCACTGACCACCAAGTTCAATGAATGAGAACTGCATGGGACAAAAAAAGCTCAAGGGTTTAACTCTCAGATCCGTGTCTGCACTCCTCTGTTCTTTCCTCTCATGTTGGCACCATTATTGTAGCCCTGACCTCTCATGTCAGCTATCGCAATTCCTGTATCTTCCAGCTTTTTAAGAAGCACATTTGTCATACCAGCTCCTGTAGTATCATCAATGTCAATAAATTCTAGAAAATGCTCTCTGACAGTCACCATTGCAGGGACATTTTCACTAGGTTCTGTTGTTACAAACGCACCATTAAAGTCATTTGTTCCGTATGGCTGATGTCAGGTGTGCAGTCCAGAATAACAGAGTAATAAACAGATCTGCCACAAGCTTTTGTTTGACTTTTGTTGCCAGTAACTGTATGATCTCATTTTGAATTGTTTTTCCAAGGTAATGGTGTGTGTATATTTCTTGGGTGGTGACTCTTCTCAGATGCTTCTGGAGTACAGCATCAAACTCAGCCATCAGCTCCACAATTTTAAGGAAGTTTCCATTGTTTGGCACATACAGCTGATCTGAAGTGCCATGCAGTGCTATGTTTTGGGTAGCCAGCATTCTCACAATGGCAATGAGCCTTTTCAAAACGTTTTGCCAGTAGAGAGACACTGATGCAATCTTCTCTTGATGCTGATCATCTGTGGTGGCCTTTAACCTTAGTCTCATCTCAAGCTCTTTCCACCTATGGAATGCTCTCTGGTGATTTGCTGCCTTCTCATAGCATATCAGATTTCTAGCCAGATTTTTCCAGTCCTTTGTTCCTGTAGAACCCAATGTGGCTGGAACATTAGACTGGAAGAGTTTGCAACAAAACATTCTGGGTTTTTGAGTACATAAGCCATGGCCTCTCCACTTTGTCACCATTGGGGATTTCATGCCAGTAATGTGTGGGAGGAAACTTCTATTTTCATTGTCTTTGAGGAACATGAAGTTTTTCACTTGCTGTGGCCCATGCAGTACAAGGAAGTCCCTCAGGCTACTGCTCAAGTGGGTCCACAGTCCTGAGTCATCTAGACTTAAGGAACTAAACTCAGCAGCAGCTGTTTCTTGCGCCTCCACCACAATCTTCTCTGATCTACACTTTTCTTCAGGAATGTGCATGGTTACATACGTTTAAGATGGAGATATGGACGCTGCAGTTGCGGGTAGGTCACCTGCACTCTGACTAACTGGAAGATCAGGCATCTCCTCACCACTCTCATCCTCACTAGGGTGACCAGACAGCAAGTGTGAAAAATCAGGACTGGTGGGGGGGGGGGGGGGCAATAGGAGCCTATATAAGAAAAAAAAAAAAAAAATCAGGACTGTCCCTATAAAATCGGGACATCTGGTCACCCTAACCCTCCCTGGGGCCGGAAGGCTCACTGTGAACATTTGTGTCTACGGGAACATTTGTGTCTCCTGTGTCTCAGGAGAGCTCCTTCCTGCTTAGATAGAAAAGCTTCCTTTGCTTTCTTTCCTTTTCTGAATGCTGCCCCAGAGGGGCGTTTTCTTCTTTCACTCATGACTGCTGTTCTGTCCAGCTATAGTGGCTCTCAACACTCAATTGAAGGGGACAAATAAGCAGGCTGGTAGCAGGGCCTGAGTGAGGGAAGATATCAGCGTCTTAAGGGCCTAACTGGCTCCTAGTACTTCAGTTGACTGCCTGTTCTCCTCAAGTGGGTTCAGGGAAGAAGCAGGAAACAATAAGCTCCCTGAGAAGCTGGTGTTAATCAGTCCAGGCTCCTGGGGGTGCTGGAGAGGTACATAAGAGGCTGCTCCTCCTCTCTCTCCCTGCAGCTCCTGCTGCTTTCTGTTATTCCCTCTCACCTTTTCTCCTGGCTGCCTGTTATGTCTCTTGTGCCCTCCTTCCTCCAGCACAGCACTCCACCATCTCTGTGCATCTAGAGCAGAGAGAATACATATGCACCAGCAGCAGACACAATTTTCTACACTCTGGGTCCTAGTGGCGTCCCACACCTAGGGTTACCATATTTCAGCAAGCAAAAAAGAGGACGGGAGGAGCCCCGCCCTAGCCCCGCCCCTGCCCCTCCCACTTCCCGCCCCCCCCAGATCCCCCAACCCTCCCCCCGTTCCTTGTCCCCTGACTGCCCCCTCCTGGGACCCCTGCCCCTAACTGCCCTCCAGAACCCCACCCCCTACCTAAGACTCCCTGTTCCTTGTCCCCTAACTGCCCCCTCCTAAGACCCCCCCCCCAACTGCCCCCCAGGACCCTACCCCCTACTGCCCAAAACTTTCTCCACTCCCCCCAAAAAGCCCCCCCTGAACTCCCGACCCCCCCCCGTTTCTTGACTGCCCCCTCCAGAACCTCCCTGCCCCTTCTCCTGCCCCCTGGCCCCCTTACCCTGCTGCTCAGAACAGGGTGTTGGGCTCTGTGCGAGCCGGACACGTGGCTGCGCTCCCCAGCACAACACACAACCCGGTCCCTGGCCCTGCACAGTGCTGCTGGAGCGGGGCGCGGGGCTGCAGGGGAGGAGAAGCTGCCGGCTCAGAATGCAGGGAGGGATGGGGGGGGGGAGGAGGAGCTCCTCTACAGCTGCCCCGGAGTCCAGCCCGTGACTTTCCTGCAGCCCTCCCAGCCGCTCGCTCTGCTCTGCCGGGGGGGGAAATCCCGGACATTTTGAGTGATTTACAAATTCCCCCCGGATGCTATTTTTAGCACAAAAAGGAGGACATGTCCGGGTAAATCCGGACGAATGGTAACCCTATCCCCACCCCACCCACCCACACACACAGTCTTGCACCTGAGGCGGCTGCCTCAGTTCGCCTCATGGTAAGGCCAGCCCTGGTCTTAGGTCATTGAGATACAGATCATTGGAAATTTGTGACATGAACAGAAATGTAAATGTTTAGCAGGGAATATGCCAAATTCTCTTTCTCATTCATCTGAATACAGTATTGGAGAAAGCTCTCAATCAGATAGTCAAGAAGTGGATAGCTGCCATACAAAGGAGAGGCAGCTAATTGGCATCTCCCCTTCCATACCATCAACCCCCATGCATAGGAGCCAGTTATGTCAACTCAATGCTAAATGTAGAGGATTCGAAATCCAGATCCAAATCTGAAATTTCTCACATTCAAACATACTTAGATTAGACCCATTATTAGGTGTGGTGCTAATTAGGGGTCGAGTTCTGGTAGAGTTCCATTTTAACAGGACCATTTTGTACAATTCCCATTGAAACGGAAGTTGTGGTGTGTATTGCTTTCTTGTGAAGGTGAAAAGGACTGTACAAGTCTCTCCCATGAACATGTGGGTTTTGGCTGGATAGAATGTGTCTTGCCTCTAAATGTAGACTTTGTCTGCTATTGTGATAAGATTGAGCTGCAAACTCTGATACAGATCCAGGTCTGGTTGCATTTTTTGGAGCTGGGATTTTAGCATGAGCTCATCTCTAATTCCGAGCCACACAAGCAACATTTACTGGAAAACTAAAACCAAAACTTAAACAGGAAAACACCAACTTAAAAAAAAAAATTGATGATGAGGTGAGGCATGAGGCAGAGGTAGCCCTGGGTGAGCCTGGTCTCCCTGCGCTGGTCCATTACCAATCTGCTAGCAATAAAATCTAAGTTGAATCTGGGACTTGTAGAGCCTGTTTGACCATATTGGAGAAACTGGAATTCCTGTTAGGCTGCCTTTGCCAGTATTAAATCTATATTTCCTCTCTCTCAAAGACAAAAGTTTGTTTGTATTTGCCATTAGAGTTGTGCCCAACCTGAATAAACGGATATGAATTTATAGAATGGCTTGTGACATCTAAACCAACAGTTACTGAAAATACTGACAACTGGAGGCAAGGAAATCCTGCCAGTGTGGGCTACTGAGAGGAGATGGAGATGTGGAAAAAAAAACTACATTACCAAACAAATCTATCTTAGGTCAGGTGTGAAAACGACCTTGTCTGCATCAGAATAATGGGGAGGTGGATAATGGATGCTTATTAGCCAAACAAAAGTTATTTTGCTTTTATCAGCAGGTTGTTCATGGAATAGTTCATGTTTTGCTAGGTTTCCCTCTCTCTCTCTCTCTCTCTCTCTCTCTCTCTCTCTCATGATTTTTTGCTGTTAATTTTTCTTCAGAATACTGTCTTTTCCCTCCCACTTCTGAATCACAGCTGGTGATATAGTGTGTGGGGACTTGAGTAGTGACTAAAGTTTAAAAAAAAAATCTTTTTTGGTTTCAGCAAAGCGTAGATGATCTCATTTTAGTCTGGGAATTCCAGTTATGTGTCATTGCCAGAGAGAATTAAAACTCATCAGTTGAATCAAGCAATCAGATTTTTTTTTAAATGTATTATCATTTTTATGACTTTTATAAAATTATAAAGCCACTTATAATGAGAGAATCTCTGTGGCCAGATAAGTGCTACTAATCGCTGATATATAATTAACCGCCTTTCCCTTCCCCCACTAAAAAACACATAACGATCTGAATTTATTCTTTTACTATAGTGACCCACTCATGGGTTGTCCCATACCGACCTGGGAACCCTCTACAGTGCAAAATGCAGGCTGCAGTGCTCTATGCATGTGCTGAGATTATTACTCAGGTGATTAGGAAGTACATGATTAACCCCTGCTATATAAATGCATCCATTTGGGGCAGGTTCCTCTTGTATTTCCAACATGCATAGTTACATCCCTTCTACCTAAAACTCCATCTGTAATTTCAGTTTTGCATAGTTTTCTTTTCTTCTTGTTTTAAACTGCTATGTAGCATTCCTGTGCACTGTTAAACAGTTGGTGCATTTCTTCTCAGTGATGGCTGCATTGCAGTGAAGGTGAAGTAATCCTATGTATATTTTGCCAAGATCTTTGAGATGAGAGGTGCTATAGAAATTTGAGTGGTTCTTCTTCGTGAATGTAGCCAAAGCGTTAGTATGATCAGTGCACTCTGGGAATCCTAAGAACTGACATAAGTTAAAAATAGAAACACATTAACTTGAAAAAAAAATCACACTTATTTCTTTGTCAACCAGCATTTTTCTGTTTATTTCTAATCACCCTAAATTTTTGGTAATGCAGCCTCTTGTATGTATCCAGGGCTATGCCTTTTAATAGTGCAAACTTTCTATGAGAAGGTAGAGGAGGTAGGACTTCAGTATCAAAAAGCCATATAGTTGTCTCTTCAGAGGACATAGTCCATTCACAACCATGTAGTGTAAAATTTTCAGAAGTCGAAGGGCTTGTCTCCATAGGAAAAATCACCAGTGACCAGGAGGCGAACCCTTAAGTTATCCTTTACCTGATGAGAAAACGTCTTGGCCATTAGAAAGTTCACTCCTCTTTAAAGTCCAGTAAACCTTTGCAATGTATTCTTCTGAAATGTATCCCCACATAAAGCTTCTTTTCCCAGCTAGGTGTGGGTGCCGTGCTGGTTGTGATGGGTGCTCAACTCACCACTAGGCTGGCACTGGGAAATAGCTCATGAGGTCGATGCTCCTTTCTGCAGTGGCATGCTATCGCTCTGCCTCTCTCTCTCTCTCTCTGGGTCTGCAGCCCCTCTCACTCCATGAGCTGCTGCTGCCTCTTCACGACTCAGCCCTCCGGCCAGATCCCTGTACATGTTTTCCCCTTCTGGGATATCAAAATCTTCCTTCAGCAGTCCTAGGAAGTTGTCCCATTCAGTGCCTCATTGCCACTCCCTCAGTGGCTGGCAGGGGAATCTGGGCCCACCCTCAAGCACCCTCTAGACAGCAGTCAAGGTCTGTTTCCTTTTAGGCCTTTCCCTGAGCCCCTTTCCTTACCGTCTGGCACTCCGCCATCTCTGGGTTTGCTGGCTTCACCACTCCCTCCTCCCAGGGAGCAGCTGTAGCCTACATGTCTCTGCAGCCTCCGAAGGCTAGGACTATAACTGTGTTTAAAAAAGAACTAGATAAATTCATGGAGTTTAAGTCCATTAATGGCTGTTAGCCAGGATGGGTAAGGAATGGTGTCCCTAGCCTCTGTTTGTCAGAGGGTGGTGATGGACGGCAGGAGAGAGATCACTTGATCATTACCTGTTAGGGTCACTCCCTCTGGGACATCTGGCATTGGTCACTTTCGGTAGACAGGATACTGGGCTGGATGGACCTTTGGTCTGACCCAGTACGGCCATTCTTATGTTCTTATGAAACACTCCTCCCTTCTCCAGGCAGTGACTGCAGCATATTTCCCTACTGCCCCCTTCCACAACCAATTTCCTGGCTTTATAAATCCAGCACAGCTCTTTCCTCCTCAGCTGGGCTCCCTCCTTCAGTCACGGGATTACTTAAGCCACCTGATTCCTGTCAGCTATGGCCTGTCTGGTTAATTGGCCACCTTCTTAGCCTACATTAACCCTTTCCAGGCAAGTGTGGGGTATATACCCCATCAAACTGGTGCAGACTCCATGCTGTCTTTTCTGCTGTTGGTAATGTTTACAATACAAATTATCTCTTCCTGCAACTTCTGATACAAATGCCTAGCCCATTAACCAGGTATGGCCAAATTCAGAGGAGTTAACCTCTTTCCTTTGTCTGGAGAAAGCCTGTTTATCAACACCCCTTGACATACCTGGAGGAGTTTAAACATTTTTAGTCACAGACTGTAAAGCATAATAGCAGTGAGTATCCATAAATCCACATACAACATTGTCACACATGTTTATTATTGACCAGTGTGTTGTTAGTTTTCAGATGTACCTTATAAGGTACAAATATCATTGCAATCGTGTATAGAGTGTGAATACAGAGGTGCCTTGGGTCACACTCGCCCACTCGCCTCTTTCCTGTCAATACCATGGGATAGCTTGTATGGACCATGTATAGGTTGGGATGGAGACTGAGCAGAGAACTTCCAATCCCTCTTGTATGCCCTATATAAGGACCAGCCACAGTTATATTTATTGCATTGGGAGGACCACAAGGTCTTCTCACTTAATGTGTCCATGTGCCACTCATATCACCCTACCAACCTGTGGAATACCCTTACCCTACCAAGAGGAGAAAGCTATATGATCGCAAAGGGTGATGCAGTCTGTGCCATCACCGTGTGCACCTGGGGAACTAAGGAGGGACTGTACCTGAGACAAATGTGTATTGTCTCAATATGCAATAGTGGCTGCGGTATTTTGTGGTACATATGTTACTGAAAGGAATAGTGAGTCACATATCTCTTACAGTGCTTACTCATCTAGGCTGTCTCATAATATTGCTAACTTCTGCCATAGCACAACCTAGGTGTCACCGTGCCTCAGTGGGTTACAGCTGAGGATGCCAGATTTAGGACAAACTTCTGAGAAATAGAGCAGACTCACCCTAAATTGATGGTTAAACTCCCACCTGTTTATGCTCTCTGTATGTGTGTATATATATCTCCTCATTATATGTTCCATTCTATATGCATCCGAAGAAGTGGGCTGTAGTCCACGAAAGCTAATGCTCTAATAAATTTGTTAGTCTCTAAGGTGCCACAAGTACTCCTGTTCTTCTTTTTGCGGATACAGACTAACACGGCTGTTACTCTGAAACTTGTCCGGGGGGGATTTCTAATCAAGTAGAAATGTCCGGGATTTCCCCCTTCCCCTCGTGCGGCGCAGCTGATTGGACGCCTGGCCTGATTGAAAGCTGCTCGCAGCCACTAGGGCCTCTAGCAGCCAGAGTCCCTCACCCTCCCCCGCTCCCTCCTCCCCCACAGAGCAGCGGGGCTGTGTTTGATTCCACGTGGAGCCTGCATTTCTCCCTCTGCCGGGTGAGCGGGGGGGGGAGCAGGGCAGGCGGCGGGGGTGTGTGTGTGTGTGTGGAGGCTGCAGGGGCGGGGGGGTGCAGAGGCTGCAGGGCAAGTGGGGAGCAGGGGACACAGAGGCTGCAGGGGCGGGGGGGTGCAGAGGCTGCAGGGCGAGTGGGGAGCAGGGGGTACAGAGGCTGCAGGGCGAGGAGGAGCAGGGGGTGCAGAGGCTGCAGGGCGAGGAGGAGCAGGGCAGGCAGGGGTCGCAGAGGCTGCAGGGCGAGTGGGGAGCAGGGGGCACAGAGGCTGCAGGGGCGGGGGGGTGCAGAGGCTGCAGGGTGAGGAGGAGCAGGGCAGGCAAGGGCATAGGGGCTGCGGGTCGAGTGGGGAGCAGGGAAGCACTTAGCAACCCCCAACCAAGATCAGAGCGGGAGGGAGGAGGGGAAATGCAGGGTGCTCAGAGGAGGGGGCAGAGTTGGGGCAGGGACTTTGGGGAAGGAGTTGGAATGGGGGCGGAGAAGGGGTGGAGTTGGGGCGGGGCAGGGGCGTGGGCGGGGCGGGGAAGGGACGGAGTTGGGCCGGGGGCGGGGCCAGGGCCGGGGCCCTGTGGTGTGTCCTCTTTTTTAAATGTTTGAATATGGTAACTCTAATAATATCCAAAGGTTTATTTATAAGAGAAAAGAAAAAGGAGAGAGTTAAAATGGTCAAAGGAATCAAATACATACAATCATTGCAAAGTTCTTGGATCAGATTTGTAGCAGTGATGGAATAAACTGCTGGCTTATATGTTCCATTCTATATGCATCCGAAGAAGTGGGCTGTAGTCCACGAAAGCTTATGCTCTAATAAATTTGTTAGTCTCTAAGGTGCCACAAGTACTCCTGTTCTTCTTTTTGCGGATACAGACTAACACGGCTGTTACTCTGAAACTTGCTGGCTTATAATGTCTCTGGTAACATCCAAAAGATTAGAGGGTCCTCAGTCCATTGGCTGTAATACTGCTGCTAGTGTAAATCCAGAATCCAGAAATCAGAGCCGGAAAGAGGCAAAATGGAGATGCTTCCTCGGCCTTCTATACTTTCTCCCATGTGGAGGGAAAACTCTCAGTCTTAGTTTGTGGAAAAGTACATGCACAAGATGGAGTTCATGGTCACATGAGCAAGTCACATGTCCTTGCATGCTTCGATGACTCAGGAGCAGCCATTACCCGTATTGAGGCTGAAGTATTCCCATATTCAGGAAGGCCCATCGGGTGCGGATAAGCTTCTTCCATGGCCCATTGTGTTTGTTGATGGGCCATCAACTTGAATGGTCCATTCACAATGTGCTGGCTAGACTAGATGTAAACTAACCACCTTATGGGTGTTACCACAGGAGCAAATACATTTGAAACACAGGTATATAGTTAATATTCATAACTTTCAATACAAAAATGATATGCACATACAATAGTCATCAAATCATAACTTTTCCATTGACACCTTATGACATACTTTGTACAAGATTTGTTCCAATTGTATAACAATGGTAGCAACAATGATATAAATGGTCATACTTTAATCAGGTGTCACATCATAGTCAAAAAGTGATATAGTCCACATTCCTATCCCTTAGATGACATGCATGGTGCATGCTGCAACCCCATTTCATACTTTAAAAAAGCAATTTCCTCTTTTTCCTTTAAAACATAGTGATGTAAAAGATTTATGAAACACTTGATATATCTCAGGAACGGTGCTAAAGAAGAACAAATCGCTCAATGTGTTTGCTCAGCCCAGTAGTATGCATTTTAAAGTATGCCAAATTCATTGCCAAATATAGTTCTTAATTTATTTATGCTACTTATCTTTGGAAATTTCAAAGTGCTAGTCTGAGGAAAATGAGTACAGTTTTCCTTTACATAACATGAATAACTTTGAAGCTGCATCTGCCACAGATTAAAATTCACTATTTTATTTATATAGCAGTAAAGTCTCAAGCCATAGTCAGAACCAGTGTTCCTCTGTGGTAGGTACTAAGATGGTCACTGCCTGGAAGAGCTTACAATAATACATACATTCTTCCTGTAAGCTGTCCACTGGTTAGCAGACCTAATATCTCCTGGGACTGGTCACAAATCCAGCCAAGGACATCCTGAGTGCTAGGTTTGCATTTGGATCATTTTCCTTATTGACAGATGTGTAAAATCTTATATACTATAATCCAGCAACTCCCTAGGAACTGCTCTGCTACAGAGGCTGATGAGTCTGTTATTGCAGATGTGATAAGCATTCATGTATATCAGATTTTTTCCCCTCCAGATCCACCTTTTCTTATGTGATAATACTGCCTGGTATCATTCTGTGATAACTTTGCCTATTTACTGTTAACCCCACATCCTTTTTTTTGCAGTCCTTGGACACATATGCAAAAGGCATATATGTGTCTGAGCATCTGCCCTCACTTGTGTTGGAGGATGATGTTGCCAGCTTCTTAAATGTATAAATAAAAGCGAAAGTTGAGATCTTTCCATACAGCTTGAATGGTATTATATGGCCCTGCCTGTCTCTCTTCCATTGATGATTTTTCTGGCTGAGGGCAAAAGGTCCCAATTTCTGTCTTGTGCAGGAGGTTGTTTGACCAAAAGCTGGTTTTTGTACCTTTAACAAGCAGGAGAATAATCTGAGTATTAACTTTTCTCTGCACATTAAGTCTTTTTAAAAAACGGCCATTTAATTTTAAATGCTAATATGTATGTGATTAATTAAGAAGCCAAAATTGACTATAGGGTTGGTGAGCTCTAAGAAAGAGAGAGGGAGATCATTACGCTATTGCTCATAGATAGCTATTTGTGTACCAGCTGATAATGTGCAAAATTAAGATTTCGTAAGTGGCATTTTAAATGAATGGTTAATGGCTGAAGATTAATTAAACAGTCAGAGCTGTTCAAAAGAGAAGCTGTTAAAATCTTGTTTATAGGCCAGTCACTTGCATATTGAAAGTGCAAACCTCTAATAGCTTGTGGTATTTCCATTTAGCAGGCTAGCAATTTAACTAAACAGTTCTTCTTGAACAGGAAAATCTACCTTAGTAGATGTGCTGTAAGGAAATACGTTTTTTCTACATTTTTTTCATACTTAATAGCTGCACAATGGGAACATGAACAGAGAAATACATAACCTCTGGGATGTTGGTAATCCTAAATAAAAATACCAAATCTAATTCTAATTAAAAAGTGGAGAAAATTATTAAAACTCTCATGTAATTTTATTTTCCCGCTAGTTTCCAGTGGTCTGTAGCTCTCAGCTAGAGCTGGACAGAAAATGATTTTCCTGTCCCACAAGACATTTTCAGATTTCAGAAATGTTCCTGTTTCACATCAGGACAAAACCGAGACCTTTTGAAGCTTTTTGTGAAAAATAAGAGAAAATGAGATTCCCCCCGTACCAGCTCGGTAGTTCAGGGACACGCTTGGGATGTTCAAGACCAAGGCTCAGCTCCAGGCTGATTTGGAGCAAGAACTTTAATGGGGTCTCCTACAGCCCTGGGGAGTGCCCTAGCCACAGGCTATTGGCTAGTCTAGTATGGGTCTCTTTCAGTCTCTCTCCTGCTGGAGCTGTTCTGCTTTGTATAAAAAATTGGGCCAGAGAAAGAGAGAGGGGCTGATTCTATAACCCAGTGGTCTGGGTACTCGCCTGGGATGTTGGAGACTCCGATTTAAGTCCCTATTCCAGTGTATATTTAATTATTTATTTTTTAAAAATTGAACCACTCCAACAGGAATGTTCTCTACCCAGAATAGCCAGTAGTCTGGTAGATAGGGCGCTCTCCTGGCATGTGGGAGATCAAGATTCAAATCCTTGGTCTGAATCGGGCAGAGTCAGGAGCTGAACCTGGCTCTTCCACATTATTTGAGTTCCTGAACCACTGGACAGTTGGCTATTCTGAGGAGAGGAGGTGTCTCTCACTCTAGTTTTGTCCAGAAATTGCATCCTTAACCTTTCCCAATGAAAGTTTAATCAAAACTGAGAGACGCCTGCAAAAAATTTGATTTCAGTGAATTGAAAATTCACAGTCATCTCTATTCTCAACTAATACTGGAAGGGATTCTCACCCCTTTCCTCCTCTTGGAGTCAATGGGAATTGTTGTCTCATTGGCCCAATGAACTAGCCAATTTGCAGGACTTACAGGATTGTTTCCATTAGGGAGAGAAATTGATGATACAAGTTACCTATATTCTTTGGTACAATCCTGTTTGTTTACAAAGACTGTTCACAAAGTCCTGTTTCCCTGAAGACAGTAGATACAAACAGCAGATAGTGCCTTACTCAAAATTTCCATGTCTGTCTCTCCAGTCGGTTATGTGCCTAAGCAACCCTGGCTCTCTGCTCCCTCTAAAGGCCATGGCCACAATCGTTACTCTCGCTGTCTGGTTCCTTTTTTTGGTTGTGTGGAGGAGAGGGGGAAGTAGACACAACATTGTTTTGCTGGCCCACCTCAAAAGTCTAGCTGTGTTTAAGACAGCACAGAGCTCAAGGCCAATAAATATGGAGAAGTGGTTCCTAGACTTGGCAAGGAAGAGTGACATCAGTGGACGTGGATTGAATGGATTTGAATGAGAGAAAGTTGAGGTACCAGAAAAAGAGAACACAATAACTAAATTACATCTTTAAAGAAAAGAAAAAAAGTTTTACCTGCTTGCAGTTCTGGATGGGACATTGACTGCCAGGTATATCTTCACTTTGAGAGTTGACTCAGGCTCTTACTTGGGTCTCACTCCTAACTCTTCTGTCCACACATAAAAATCTCTGACCCATGTTTAGTGGTGCTTTCAATCTGAGCTAGCTAGCTTGACTGGGGGTATAGGCTTAAGCTTGAGTGAGGACACCCACTTTTTAGTGAGGACACATGCTAAATAACTCGAGTGCTGATAGTCCTCCAATGTTTTCGCACAATTCCCCCCTGTGTGCCCAGAATAACAGACAAATTCTCCCATGATTCATTGGGAAAGAATTATAGAGCAACTCACCTTACTGCAGCACAAAGAACCAAGGAATCTACACTCAAGTGAGCGAAGCACCAGTGTGGAACATAGTGACGGCTTTGCAGTGTGGCTGCTAACCTGGGTGCGCAGACCTGGATGCCAATCACTTGAGTTAACTCTGAAGTGGAGACATACCCCTAGGTGTCTATAAGTACAGTAGGTAGAGTTCTTGCTCTATTCTGAGCAGAATAGACAAATACTGGATTTACAGTAGTGCAAACTTACCCCTTCTTGGGGCTTGCATTTATTGTTAACTTAAATAATAACAGAACATAAACTTCAGCCTACGCTTTCTCCCCAGCTTGGCTGTTCTCTAGGATTTTCCCTGCAGGACCAATCAGTCCCAGCCCATAGTTTCCTCTGTCTCAGAGAATCAGTCAAATCCTTTTCTATCCTGGGCTAGAACTAATAGGATCCACCTGATCAGAACTCAGAGTGAGTCAACAAAAATAACACTACATCTTTATGCAGTGTCAAGTGTGTGACATTAGGAGAGATCAATGGAAAAGCCTTATTATTCCTAAACAGAGTCCAGGACCCTGATAGTGTCAAGATGTAATTGATGGAAAGACAAGCAAAGACTGAGTAACACTGCGGTAGTATTGATGGCAAATATAGACAGGAGGAAAAAAACTGGATCCTGTAGTCACTAGAAAAAACAAGAATCTATCTTGTTTTAAAAATGTAGTCATTACTATATGTTGCTAACAAAAATATTTGGATGACTGGAGAGAGGTGGAAGAACTGGGTAGAGGCAAGATTCACTATAAAAAGAGAAAAATTGTGATATTGCCTGGCAGTTGTGCAGGGCATGCAGTTGATGATAGACTTAGAAACGTTATTTTTCTACCAGTGATCATGATGTCATTGATACAGCCAGTAGTCCAAAGGGGTCACAGCAAACTTTGAGAGGCGGTGTGGTATCATTCTCTTTTCTTCATCAGCTCAGGCATACTATTGATGTTAGAAGTGATAAATGAGCAGCTACTCTGGTAAAGACTCTGAACTCTTTGACTGCTTACATCTACAAAGGGAAGCCTGGCACCATATGGCAACCAAAGTAAGTGCTGCTGAGGGGCTTGACTCACTAACAGATTCGCTGCCAGGTGTGACATTCTGCAGCAGATTTGTTGTTGACATTGGTAGTCCAATAGAATTTTGGCCATTGTACAGAGACTGACACTGGGACTGCTACAGAAAGAAAAATAACTTATTTGTAACCATAGTCTGGATTGTATCCCAGAGAAAGCAAGGCCTCTTGTGAGGACACAGGGACATGGGAAAGTCATATTGCTTCAGCTAACCCAGCGGCAAGTACCTTTATATCACTACACATCCTAGATGTCTGGAGTCCATTTTTAGAGACCAACAGAGAGCACTCATATGAAACATTTTGTGCTGTCCAGTTACCTACAAAACAGGTGGCTGCCTCTGTTTGTCACTCCTTCAAGAAGGAGAAAAACTCTCAAATTAATTTGAAAAAGATTTTTTTTTTTAATTTTTAAAAAGCAAAGCGAACCAACTTTAGAAACTTCTGGAATGGTTTGAATGCAACTGTGGGAACAAAAACAAGCTCATCAAGTCTTTGGCTCATTTCCTTCCTACCTCCCATCTCTCCCCTGATCATCTCTTCTTTGTCCCGCAGGCCATCAAGGCTCTTCTCCTCAGAATAGCAGTCAGATGTTGTGTTTGCATTGTTTGTTTGCATTGGAAGAATCCATACTCTTCCCTCCCAATTCAGGGTGGAGGGTGCATGACTTTTCTTGATTTGCAGGGAAGGTGTGGGCTGGGAGCAAGAGAATCATGAGGAGAGGAGGGCTAATGGAGCAAGAAAGGGCCAAACAAGTGTTTTAACTTTTTAAACACTCATTTGACAGCCCATTTTTATGGTTGATTTTCTTTGTTCATTTAAAATTTCAATTTTAAATTAAAATGTTCAGTGTAATAATAACTTGAGGGTGTTTCCTATCAATGTAGTATTAACTAAAGTATATCCTTCAGCCTCAGAGTTTATCTACCATAAACACGTCCGCCTTGGGCCTTAGAGTTGTATTCAGCCCATTATTACCTCATAAATGGGAATCAGCCTCAGATAATCATTATGGTATCTGCATAAAATCCATGAAAAACAAATAATGAGTCTGAGGACAGTCTAGAAGTTTATAGTCTAGGACACAAGTAGAGAGAGAGAGAGAGTGTGTGTGTGTGTGTGTGTGTGTGTAAAAACTTTAGGGGTTTAAAGAAAACCTTCAAAATAGAATAACCTGGTGATGCTCGTGCAGCTTTGTTATTGCCCAGCTAGAAAATGTACAGCTTTGATGGAGGGGTGAAAGCACATTCTGTTTTTTGGGGCTATTTTCTATGTCTGAGTTGCTGTAATGCTCAATAATTGTCTGAAAGGGCTGCTTTAATTGAGCACTTGTATGCAGTAAGTGTGCCGCTAACCAGGGAACCTGAAGTGCTTCTGCTCTGTTCTCAGGTAATGATAGAGGAAGCTTGTTGCAATGCAAGTCCTTGCTTTACAAATCAGCAGCTACTTCCATAATAATGTGACAGGGGTATGGGTTAGTGTAGGAAGGCTTGGGGAACAGCATTAAATCAGCAAAGCGCCTGTTCCTAATTGTTATTGATTGTTAAGTACACAAATTACAGGCAGATGGTCTGCAGTCCCTCACCTGAAGAAAGTGTTTTCTTTCTTTGAAATTTCCAGTTATTGCTATCCCTGGTTTGAAAAAATACAAAGGACAGTTGCTTTATGTTTTATACAGTGTTTATGCAGCTGCTTCAGAAAAGGGAGAATAAAGGGGGTGGGTTGATCTTTTCCTTCTTTTCTCTGTAAATGCCACCGTCTGCATCAGTGTTGATGCTTTGACCTCCTTGCTGCACAGCTTGAGAAGTCTTGTGCACCTTACCAACACATTCTGACTCCACAGCTGAACAGGCAGAAATCTAATGTTCATTCTGGAGCACCACTGCCAACTTGCCAGTTCTTTGCCAATGATGTACAGTATCTCAATCTATCTCCACCAAACCCAGTTCATCTGAACTAAATATTCCCATTTATACCACATGTGTCCATGTGACAAGCAATATTTATTTTGTATCTTTGATCATTTAACCTGCACTCTGCCCACTAATTCATCTCTGGTAGGTCTACTTCTAATATGGCAAACCTCTGTACAGCTTCTAACCGCTGTTTTTTTTTTTTTTAAATAACTTCACACAAACATGTATTTTCCTTTCTCCTTAGATGTGAAAATCTATCCCCTCCCATGGATCCAAGACTAACAGTATTCAATTTTTGGCTAGTGAAAGGATTGAGGTATCATATCTTCTGAATGCTTTATCCCACTGGAGAGTGTTTGCAGTGACAAAGCATTTTAATCTAGTCCTGTTTTTTTTCCATAATGAATTATAGCACATGGCAACACCACTATAGTTAAAGTTGTGTCAAGTTCTGTTTAAAGTTTGACCTTTCTAAGTCCTCTCAAATCAACATGCTTAGTTGGATTGCTTTGAAATTTGGTGTACCTCAGGAGAGTGCAGAATAGGATTTGTGACCCAGATTTGGGATCATTTGAGCTATAGGTTGCAGAGATATAAAAAAATAGACATTTTTCAGAATGTTTATTGTTGGGTTTTTTGTTTTTTTTTTCCCCTCAGAGCTAGGGATCAAACTATTGATGTTATGCAGGTAAAAACAGTTTTAGTCTGTTGAGTTTTCCCCAACAAAGTGCATGGCACCTACTAAATCTTTGGGGCACCCAAATTGAGACCGGCATTTAAGAGCATGTTCACTACTACACTTACATAGATGTGTAATCTGGAAGGATTACAGTGTGCATTCTCCAATAAAGGGAAAACAGAGAGAGGGTTTCTAGGCAGCCACTTTATGCTTGCCCGGGTAGTTCAAGGGAATGTGCTGATGCCATTGCCCCAGTGAACACCCCACCACTGATCTTTCTAGTCTGAACCTCTGCACTCCCGGTTACTAAAGATTTATTAAGTCATGTTGCTTGCTACAAATTGTCTCAGTTATAAAATAGAAGCCCATAATAGAGGCTCCGACTAAATATATATCCCAAATCAAAAAGACAGTAGAAGGGCCAAAAGAATACCACCGGGGCTAAACAGCACAGTAATGGAGGTCATTAGAAGCAAAAAGGCATCCTTTAACATTTGGAAATCAGATACTACTGAGGAAAATAGGAAGGTGCGCAAACCTGGCAAGTAAATTGAAAAGAAAGAGTTAGGGCTTGTCTACACTAGCAATTAACAGCGCTGCAACTTCTGGCTCAGGGGCATGAAAAAACACCCCCCTGAGCGCTGCAAGTTCCAGCGCTGTAAAGTGCCAGTGTAGACAGTGCACCAGCACTGGGAGCTCCGCCCCTCGTGGAGGTGGGTTTTTAGAGAGCTGCGACCACACAAGGCACGTTAAAGCGCTGCCAGTGTAGACGAGCCCTCAGAGAAGCAACTTGCCAGAGACTCAAAAACTAATCATAACTTTTTTTTAAGTAAATCATAAGCAGGAATCTAGCTGGGCCCCTAGACGCCAAAGGTGTTAAAGGAGCTCTCAAGGAAGACAAGGTCCTTGTAGAGAAGCTAAATGAATTGTTTTGCATTAGTCTTCACTGCCAAGGATGTGGGGGAGAGATCCCCATCAGAGCTATTCTTTTTGGGTGACATTCTGAGGTACTGTCCCAAATTGATGCGTCAGTAGAAGAAGTTTTAGAACAAATTGATAAATTAAACAGTAATCAGTCACCAGAAGCAAATGGTATTCACCCAAGAGTTCAGATGATACTCAAATAGGAAAGTGCAAAGCTGCTACCTGTAGTCTGTAACTTGTCATTGAAATCAGCCTCTGGGTGACTAGGCAGCACAATGGCAGATGAAATGCAACATTGATAAGTGCCCAGTAATGCACGCTGGAAGAAATAATCCGGACTATCCAGATACAATGATAGGTTCTAAATACGCTGTTACCACCCAAGAAAGGGATCTTGGAAACACCTTGGCTAAGTTCTCTGAGAAATTCTGCTCAGAGCACAGCAGCAGTCAAAAAGGCTAACAGAATATTAGCAACTATTAGGAAAGGGATAGAAGATAAGACCGAAAATATCATAATGACACTATACAAATCCATGGTATGCCCGCATAGATGAACACACTTTGTTGGGGACCAGTCAACATGGCTTTTGTAAAGGGAAACCATGCCTCCCCAATCTACTAGAATTCTTGGAGGAGGTCAACTACCGTGGATAAGGGTGATCCAGTGTTCTTAGATGTAGTGTTCTTTGATTTTCAGAGAGCTCTTAACAAGATCCCTCACGGAAGGCTCTTAAGCAAGATAAGAGGGAAGGTTCGCTCATGAATCAATAACTGGTTAAAAGACAGTAAACAAAGGGTAGGAATAAATGGCCAGTTTTCAGAATGGAAAGAAATAAATAGTGGTGTCCCCCAGGGGTCTGTCCTGGGACCAGTGCCATTCATAATGTTCAGAAATGATCTGGAAAAAGGGATCAGCAGTGAGATGGCAAAATTTGTAGACAATACAAAATTAATCAAGATAGTTAAGTCCAAAGCAGACTGCAAAAAGTTGCAAAGGGTCTCACAAAACTGGGTGAGTGGGCAACAAAATGGCAGATGAAATTCAGTATTGATAAATTCAAAGTAAAGCATATTGGAAAACAAAATCCCAGTTATACATACAAAATCATGTAAATAGTGCCAAGAAAAAATGTTTCTATTAACAAAATTTCAGAATACATTTTCTGTAAAGTGTGACATAACAAAATACATGACATAAGGTTTGTTGGCACTTGTTTGGGATGACCTAACTCACTTCTTGTTTCACCACTTGTTTGATACTAACACTTAGTGTTTATGTAGCACTTTACATCTTAAAAGCAATGTACAAAACATTAATTCCCCCACCAACTCTGCCGGGTAAGTGAGAAGACTGATTCAGCAATATGCACTGGTGTAAAACTGGAGTAATGCAGTAGTGAATCTGGACTGGTATAATTTGCTTTAATAGAGTAGTTCTTTAAAATGCTCAGAAAATCAACCTGTTGATTTAAATGTAATATATATGAATACATGTATACTGGGGAGAAATGTGATAATCCAGTGTCAGAATGCAGGTAGGCATCTTTATAAATGTAGTTAATAAATACTATAGACAGTAAACATGTAATCACAGCGGTATAGGGTATGGTAAAAGGAATTACCACACTACATAACCGCATACAGTAACATGTGAAATCATTATTGATTTCATTCTCTGTTCTCTTATTTCAGCTAAGATAGCATGCTGGTGCTTAAGGATGTGTATCTTTGAAAATCAGCAGGTATGATTTTCCAGAATACACAGAAATTTGTATCCAATATCAGAGGCAAAAATGATCCATTAGACCTGACATTTGAAAAAATTGCAAATTATGTCCTTGTTACCTTTATCTAGTCCAGATGTTGTAGGTTTCCTTTCTGCAGCCTGAAATGCAAATAATTGTTGCCTATGGACTCATGTTGTCTGTTGTGAAGGCTGAATTCTAAAATAAAATCCTGACCTCATTGAAGTAAATGACAAAACTCCTGTTGATTACGATGGAAGGATCAGGATTTCACCCCTAGTCCCTGGGATCTCCCTGTAAAGAATGATGAAGTGATGTTTTCTTTTCCATTTTATACTCATTAGTTTCACAGCCAGATTACTGTAACCTGAGCTCTTTTTTTGCCATATTCCTGCAGGGCTGTTTTTTGTTTTTGTAAACGGTATTTTTTACCTTTTGACCTGTTCTTTTAAAGTCATGCTATTGGGGAAAATGAGTTTTACATTGTTTTCAAAGTTTAGAACTAGTAATACAGAGAAAATTCGTAACAAATTGTCTGCAACATTAATTGGACTAGACTGTAGCATTTAAAGTAACCTGTTCTATCGTCCATTTACCTCCTATGTGAAATGAAAACTCTATTTTGATCTGAACTGTCACCGATAATTTCTGCATATAAAACACATCCAGGGACAGCTTTCAAATGGAGTTGTCACTTCTTGTTTAGCAGGCAAGGGACTCTCTATTGTTGTCAAACCCTCTTTGCAAAAGCATCACTAACATACTGATATGCACAGTTATGTGTAAGAGGGGAAATGGTTGCACAGCCCTGTGAAACAAGAACCTGTGTGTATTGGATTCTCCATCACTATTGTAGATGCTAGTATCCTCCGGTGTCGCACTCATCGACTCCTTAGGGACAAATGTTTTTAAAGTGTTTTACAAAAGCGATGGAGAGTAAGAAAATCTAGTTAAGTGTGAATAGATTAATAGGTCTTTATTAAAATATTTTTCCTTGGCAGTGATTTACAGTATGACCAGTATTGTATGCATTGGAGGATGTCAGAGTGAGGAATGCACTAATGAAAAATAAGAAAGTTTAAAAAAAACATACCTCGGGCAGAGTATGTTTGATTTCGTATGCATCCCTCTTTGTGAATTGTTTCCCTTTCATTAGATGTAATAATAATGAATAGTACTTTGTACTTCTGTAGAGAGAGTCTGCCATTTTAGGATCTGAACACAATTAACAAATGTTACAGTAGTCTCTCAACTCCCTTTTGAGGTAGGTAAATATAATTTTTCTGTCTCCTGACTTCTGTTCCAATCCATCATTCATGGGCTTTGCCTCCTCTCAACTGATCTGAGACAATCCATAGTCTAGGTGAAAATTCTCAATTTCATAGGAGTAAGGGTATAGTCTGTGCATAGCATTAATCTGGATTTGAGGGATTGTGATGTTGTCTCACGGGCTTTAGACAATGGCCAAGTGAAGGAAGCACATATGACTGATGCACTGTATCTTACACTGGCTGTCCGTACATTTCTGGATCTTTTTCAATGTGTCAGTCCTTGATGGGCTAGGTCCATGCTAGCTCAGAGACCACCTGTGTGCGTGTCTTTCTCTGTCTGCCTCTGTCCCTCTGTATGCCCCATCATAGCAGGTATGATTAAACAAGCTGACAATCTCCAAGCAAGTTATCCAAGAGTGTTCTAGACGAAAGGCCCTCCTTGGCTATGGAAGTACCCACAACTGGAGATCAGGATGAGTCTGCATATTAAGCATGCTATGAAATTCATCTCTTTTTGTAAGCTTTCCCGCAATAGCAGACTGAGATAACTTGTTGCGGATCTTTTGGAAAACGACTGACAGCATAAGAAACAAGGGAAAAGTTGAACTGGGTTTGTTCTGTTCCAGACACACAGTTCATTGTGAATCTCCGGGCTTGTCTTCACTGGAGTGTTAGCTTGAAGTATATCTCAAGTGTTGCCCCTACCCCGACTCTCGTACACGCACAAAAATCTCCAGCACAAGTGGTGCTTTCAACTCGAGCTAGCTGACCCATCCGGGAGTAGGGGTTGAAGCTCAAGGGCTGCTGATGCTCCAGCTAACAATGCAGTGAGAGCTCAGCTACTCTGTCATTGTCATTGACTTCCACAGGACCACTATGTCACCCATAACCTTGTTACAGATTTTTAAGAATTCCTAAGAAAGCACATTGAGCGCATATCTGAATTATAAAATCTACTATCCAAGCATATATTCCTGCCAAGAAACAATGAAGAGATGCGGATAAGAACTCTAGGAAGCTAGTTTCAAAACTGCTATTCTGATGCAGACCACCATCCTCTGGAACATCAGAGCTATGAAATACCCGAGTAAGTTAATACATTCTTTGGGATATTATTTCCCTTTTAATTAAATGAAAAGTTGAAATACCATTCTGCAAGGACTCTATTTTTATACCACTTGCAAAGCACTGGAATATGATCTGTTTTCTTAAAGGAAATTTGCCCACGGATCCAGATTGCACCCACATGAGTATATGTTGTTGGAATGCTCAGCTGAACTGCAGTAATATAGCGCCTTTTATTTTATTTTTCTCTGAAGGACAAAGAATTGACTGATTCTGCCCTAGGATTTAGGGGTGGAGGATTTAGTTAGTGTGATGAGTGAGCCATAGGCACTTCATCATTGTCTCCATGACTACCATAGGCAGTACTGAACTATTTTGTAATGTTCTGTTCGTCGTGGTAAGCTTGTAATTGGCACAATTCTCATAGGGCCTGATGTCAATGGAACCTTTGCCATTGTCTTTAGTGGGCACAGGATCCGGTCAATATTTTACAGGTGGTCACAATATTGCAATGCCAATGTGAACATATAGTCCCGTGTTTTCTTCATGGGTGTGAATTCTGTGGCTGTCTCCTTCATGTCAGTTGTTTTGTTTTGTTTCCTACATTAATAAAAAAGATACAGCAGAAATCTGGAATAGAAAACAAAACTGACAGTGCAAAGCAGCCTGAGGGATTAGGGAAAGCACATTTTGCAGCCAAACAGAAAACCCAGGACCAAGATCAGATTCTGATTTCCAGACTGCATGCCTGAAGATTCAGGGTATATTCAAGAAGCACATATTCAATATGTCACAGGCTCTCCACTGGAGAGGGGTAAGATGGTAAGAGTGTATCTCTGTTCTTGCTTTTGCCTGTAAATGGAGCTAATTCATGGAACAGCCTTAATGACTATTCCATAGGGAGCACTGTTCAGATGGAAAGAAAAGGAAGGGTAATTTTTTGCATATTAATAAGATCAGAAATCCATTTGATTATCGACAAATGGGTTTCAAGGGAAATGAGAAATTTTAAGGTGATTGTGCTTTAGACAGTAATAATCTACCTCCTTTGGGGTTTAGAATCACTGGTCATTACAAAATGCATCAGATGGAAACTTGATATCAATTTTTTTTTTCTAATCTGGATGTACGTTTTTTTTTATGACACAGCTTTATTTCTTCCCTACAATTAGTGCTCATGAAGGATGCTGGATAGACAGCACTAAATAATGACATTCTCTGTCCACTGAACAGATACAGTGCGGTCAGCAGTGCAAATTCCCTCAATCCAATCTGCCAAAGTGCATCATACCAGCCCCGCAGGAACATCCTTGATGGGTGATACTCTGGGGTTGGAAGCTCTGATCCATTTGTATGCTTATTTGGTCCTTGATTTTTCTGCTGAGATTGCCAATTGTGATATGGGCATCAGTCCATCATTACTACCTACGCTGGGAAACTGAAATGCCTGAGACTTTACTCTTGGCTGACCCTTACACACTTCCCTTCCACCAAAGTTGCTTTTTCCAGTTTGCCAAGAAAATATATCCAGTCATTTAAAAAAAAAATCAGGCAAATAATATACGGTAGACTTTAAAGAGAATCCAGACAACAGGGGGTCTCAGGCTCATGAACTGTCTTCTTTGCAGCCTGCCTAGGCAAGACACATCTTTCTTTCTCTTCTAATATATTCAGCATCACTGTCACACATACTGCTACCTTGTGTCCTCCCCCCGCCCCATCTTCCTGTTGTATCTGTCTACTCCCACATCTGCTGGTGTAAGCTTCTTATGTCATACTTAGATTGTAAACTCTTTGGGGCAGGGACGGCCTATTTTGTTCTGTGTTTGTACAGCACGTGCCACAATGGGGCTTTCTCCATGCCTGGGGCTCTTAGGTGCAACTGCAATACAAATAATAATAGTCTCTTTTATGTTTTGTACTACTGAAGATCCTAAGATTTTGTAGGCAGTTTCACAGGCCAGAGAAATTTCCAAAAGCCTGTGGGTAGGCAAGTATACTATCCATTAGAAACTGGAGTAAGACCCGCACTGCATTTCACATAAATGACACTGAAAAACCATCTGATGGTAAAAAGAAGAACAGGAGTACTTGTGGCACCTTAGAGACTAACAAATTTATTAGAGCATAAGCTTTCGTGGACTACAGCCCATCTGATGGTAATGAATTTTGGTCACAATTGATCAAAGCCAGATTCAAACTTGTGTCCAAGAGGGGAAAGGTTATGTATATCTTATTACCCTTGAACTATACATTTCCCAACATAAACAAGGGCTAGTTTTAGTTGATCAAACCAAATAGAACCAGAGGAGAAAAGAGAAGATAGGACTGGAGAGAATGAGTGTGAAGGAAGGGAGGAAGAGAATGGAAGGGGGGGCTGTGAAGTTTATGAGATAAATTGTAGAAAAACAGGTACAAAGATAGAAAACAGGAGAGAAATTAAGAAAGAGGAATGAAATGATTGAGAAAATGTGTATGGTGCACTTCTTGTCATTGACAGGGAGTTTAGCCTAAAGAAAAGTTAATTCAGGTATTGAAAATTGCATGAGCAGTCTGGAAGACCTGAATTACATGATTAAAGTGAAATCTTGGAACAGAAACAAATGTTTGAGGGAAAGAGAGAGAAAGTGGGTGTATATCTCTTGCACTTCCAAAATTATTACTCCTCCCCGTCAGAGCCCTTTAATAATATTGTAGCTACCTCAGACACTGTTAAACATTGTTTTTTTAAACGTTCATGGGTATTAATGTTAAATTGGATCACTCTATTGGCATCTGAAAATATTTTTTAAATTATAATTATATTTCAGCCTCTGCATTTTCACAGCAACTTCTGTGCTTATCGAACAGTGCCAATATCCATCACTGCAGTAAGAAATGTACCATTCAGTAGACATGCCAAGAGAATCCTCTGGTTAAGACCTGTTAAAGATGTCTTCCAGTAACAAAAAATCCCATTCAAATGGAGGAGGCTGCAGCATTATTCATTTCTACATGTATCACCTATTGCATAGCAATATACTGTGTTTCATATTATTGTTGTTTGTTTGTATCACTGTAATTCCTAGGAGCCCTAGTCATAGACCTGAACCCCATTGTGCAGGGTGCTGTACAAACAGAATGAAAAGACAGTCCCTTCCCCAATACCAAGTTACTTTCACTAGAAACAGTACTGAAACAAATATAAATGTAAATACAAAACTTCATACTGAGGGCCATATACGATGATAAAAGAAAGGCCATTCCCAACAGTAAGGCAGCATGGCATCTTTAACCCAACCCAAAGTGTGTCTAAATCTTTAAGGGCTACCTTCTGCCCTTGTGTGCACTCCTTGCAATCTCACTGCAATCAATTGCATCACAGTAAAATGGAGGCACAATTTGGCCCTTAACCTTTATTAAGCTCTATAAGTAGAGCCCTACCAAATTCACGGACTGTGAAATCTGGTTTCCCGCCCCCCATGAAATCTGGTCTTTTGTGTGCTTTTACCCTATACTATACCAATTTCACGTGGGAGACCAGCGTTTCTCAAATTGGGGGTCCTGATCCAAAAGGGAGTTGCTGGGGGGGTTGCAAGGTTATTTTAGAGGGATCGTGGAATTGCCACCCTTACTTCTGCGCTGCCTTCAGAGCTGGGTGGCCAGAGAATGTTGGCTGCTGACTGATGGCCCAGGTCTGCAGGCAGCAGCACAGAAGAAAGGGTAGCAGTACTGCAAACCCTCCTACAATAGCCACCCCCACACACACTGCTCCTTTTTTGGGCCAGACCCCCTACAATTACAACACTGTGAAATTTCATATTTAAATAGCTGAAATCATGAAATTTACAATAATAAAAAAACTATGACCGTGAAATTGATTAAAGTGGACCATTAAATTGGTAGGGCCCTCTCTATAAGGGGACTTCACAATGCTGTGGGATGATATGGCTCTGTATATGCTACATTGCCTGCTAACACTGGAGAAGTGATTGCCCATTGCCATTGGTGGCATATCCCATTACTGACCATAAATGAGCAATATCAGCTGCTTGTTTTAAGTGCTTATTTCAAAAATTACCTTGGAGTGCGTGTCCCCAATAACCCTTAACATTATCCAAATTTAGTTTTCAGTATTTCATTTTATGTGTGTTAGCTCAGCAGCAAGAGAAGAAGAGATTTCTTCGTTTTCTGATTCTTTGCCTGTGTAGTGGGGCGGCTGCCCCACTCCCTGAGATTATGGGCTGCGGCAGGCCAGGAGGCCTGTGCAGACGCACAGCCAATGAGAGAAGGGCTTACTGGGAGCCAATCAGGGCCCAGGTTGGAGACAGCCAATCAGGGCCAGGCTCAGCCCTATAAAAGGCTGCTCAGGGAAAGAGCAGTCGGTCTGTCCCAGGCCTTCGAGAGGGGAAGGTCTATCCCCAAGCTGGGAGGCTAGCACCGCGGACAGTGCAGTGCTGGGCAGGCCCGGGGGAGTAAAGGGAAACTCCAGCCTGGTGTCTGCCAGGCTGCAGGCCCTGAGTGGAAGGGCCTAGTGGGTGGAAGGGGCCGTAGG
This sequence comes from Malaclemys terrapin pileata, assembly GCF_027887155.1. Lineage (NCBI taxonomy): Eukaryota > Metazoa > Chordata > Testudines > Emydidae > Malaclemys > Malaclemys terrapin. Next base: position 19,255,505 of record NC_071515.1, on the reverse strand, counting down.
GGAAGCGGACAGACGAGGACAGCGAGGCTGCTGCCAGAGGGTCCCTGGGTTGGGACCCAGAGTAGAGGGCGGGCCTGGGTCCCCTTCTACCCCCCATGCAGTACAACCAGCCATTGGCCGTAGGGAGCGGCTATTACAGACCATGCCAGATCCCTGACGGGAGGGATTAGACTTTGGGGGTGTGTGGTTGACCGCAGTGACTGGAACATAGGGACTGCAGATTGACCCCTGCCCCGGAAGGGGGTGTGGAAGGACTAAGGGGCACTGCTGGAGGGCAGTGGTCCTGAAGAGGACGCCGCGAGTTGGTGAGCGACGTGGGCTCAGAAGCCAACCGAGGGCCAGATAACAGACGGGACACCACCAGGAGTGGGGCGCTGCGGTGGTGAGTCCCAACCCTGTTACAGCCTGGAATAAATGTATGAATTGAATTGAATGAATTAATGGAGACATCCTATCTCTTAGAATGGAAGGGACCTTGAAAGGTCATTGAGTCCAGCCCCCTGCCTTCACTAGCAGGACCAAGTACTGATATTTGCCCCAGATCCCTAAGTGGCCCCTTCAAGGATTGAACTCACAACCCTGGGTTTAGTAGACCAATGCTCAAACCACTGAGCTATTCCTCCCCCCTTCAACACTCCGTAACCCTTCTTTAACATTCACTATTCAGCTTCAGCTATGTTCCCAAAGGCTAAGGTTTCCATCACGGTATAATAAACAATGAGACTGCTAGGCTTTGTGTCACCACCAACACTTACATTTCAGATTGATCTGAGCAGCAAAGATCATGGTAATGTGTGATGATAAGCCTGCATAAGAATTAATCTAGACTTTTTTTTTGTCTATTCCACTCTGATTCTTATATCATCCCCATCATCGTGGTATCTAATTGATGAAGCAACTCTGGGATGTAGATAGCTAGAACCCCTCCAAATGTAAATTCATAAGGCAAATCACTGACCAATCGCTTGTCAAACTGTGCCAGATAATTTTTTTATCATGTTAATGTGATATTTCCTTTAGCAGCATTATCGGTTTGAATGGAGGGATTTTAGGAAGAATAATATTCTTATCAGTTAATGAAAAAAGGAATGTTACACTCAAGTGTGGATAGTCTTATGACAACACAACATCAATCTGTCATCATCATCATCATCAAGCCTTTTTGCATTTTGAAGAGCTGTTTCTGTTAAAGCGGTGTGTGTATATGCATGCACACACACAAACAGATATACACACAATTATATATATAAACACTTTGAAAGCCCACACCTGACTTGCTAGTTCCAGGTTCAGTTGATAGACAGCTAACTCAGCCTCTTTTTATAGTCCATTTCTAAAATGAAACCATAAATTTTAAAGCTGGGCTTCATCATTGCAGAGAAAAAAGCTTTTCCAGCCTATTGATGAAATATAACATTTGATAGGATTTATGAGGCCCAGATTCAGGAAGATCATTTGCAGAGCACTTAAAACTGATTTTCCTGCCCTTTGCCTTCCCTCCTCTCAAACGCACATACCAAAAAGAAGCCATTAGTAATGAAAAATTATGAGGAAGATTTTGCTTGATTCCACACAAATGTCAGTTTAAGGGGGGGGGGGGGGAGTCACAGGGATTTACAGTAAGGGGTCTGTCTAAAACCAGGCTGGCTCTTTGTGAGAGGAATACTAACTTTGCTGCAAAAACAAGCACCTGGTATGTTTATTTGTTATAATAAATTCATATATACAGCATAGTGCAGGGTTATGAATTTATATTGTGCTCCCACCTACAGACATTCGCAGAGTAGCTTCCTAAAGTTAAAAATAAAATAAAATAAAATTATGCCCTGCTTCTGTACCTTGATAATGTTTCCTTCTGGCTAGTTTTACTGGAATGATAATTTCACAGAGGAAAATACATTCTCTGTAACTTGTGATCACAGTATCTGTCAAATGGTAGGAAATGAAGAAAACTGCCAGACAGTGTCAGATTTATTAGCAGCTCTAAGAAGTCCAAAATTAATGCATTTTCTTGTCTTTGATGGGTGAGATATCCATGTGCTGTACTTATCCTAATGGACAAGTGAAGGAAGTAGCACTCGTCAATTAGCTATCTCATTAAGCTGACTGCAGCTTCATATGGAACACATGCAGGAGTGGTACCTACTCACCCAGCCAGCCCTCCAATTTGTTGTTGTTCTGTAATATTTATATTGCGGTTGTGCTGAAAGGTCAGAATCAGGTCTCCACGGTGACAGATGTTGTACAAAACATATGATGACTCTGTTCCTGGTCCAAGAAGCTTACAATTTCCGAAGACAGTTCACATATGAAGAGTGGAAGAAGTATCATACAGTCAAATATATTCCACTCTTCTTATGAGCAGAGCTGGTAGTGACACTTCCCATTATGAGATCCTGTTCTCCCTTGCTTATAACTTTGCTGAACTTTAACCATTCAGATTCAGTTTTCCCATGTTGGGTGTCTGCCTCAGGCTGAATTTTTTTGGAAAGCTAAAATAGTTTTTCTGTTTTCACTGATTCCAAGGCCAGAAGGAATCATTGCGATCATAATATAGTCTGACCTCCTCTAGAACAGAGGCCATAGAAGTTCCCCAAAATAATTCCTAGCATGTATCTTTATAGAAAAGCATCCAATCTTGATTTAAAAATTGTCAAAAGTGATGGAGAATCCACCACGGTCCCTGGTAAATTGTTCCAATGGTTAATTACCCTTACTGCCAAAAATTTCCACCTTATTTCCAGTTTAAATTTGTCTCGCTTCAACTTCCAGTTATTGGATTGTGTTATATCTGTCTCTGCCAGATTGAAGAGTCCATTATTAAATATTTGTTTCCCATGTAGGTAGTTAGACACTGTAATCGAGTCACCCCTTAACCTTCTCTTTGTTAAACTAAAGAGATTGAGCTCTTTCAGTCTCACTATTTTGACAGAGAGATTAGGGGGAAATATATTGTTTTACCCATATTTTAAAAAAATCTTGTTTCATTGTGTAAGCTGTAGTGCCTCTATGCTTTGGAACAGGGACTTGGAATTTGCGAGGGGAGTCAGTCTAGTCTCAGTGACGTGCCTTTTGCCCAGGAAAATCCACCCCAGTTTGGCCAAGTTATAAGCCTTAGAAAATTTGCAGTTCTCGCATACTCAATAGAGAGACAAGGGCAGAAGAGGAGAATTTCTTTTATTGGACCAATTTTTGTTGGTAAAAAAGAGAAACTTTACACAGAGCTCTTCTTCAGATCTTGAAGAACGTTTTCTAACTTTTAAGTGTTTGACTTGACAGTATTAATATTTTGATGAAGTTGTTGTTAATGAAGTATGCATTATAGCCATTAGCATTTTTAAATTGTTGAGAAAGATAAAGGATGTGTCTACTATCCCCATCTGCCCCACAATCTATCCATTATTAACCGACTGACTGCTTTATGAGTATCTCTGGAGAGATGCATCTCAAAGGTGGATTTGATGGCGGAGAGGTAGTCACTTCACCCACTAGAGAAGGCTTTATGTGTAAGGCCAGCCTAGGGGAAGGGAAAGAGTTGGTGGGAGAAGCTAACAAATGGGTGGATGAGGCTGGCATCCACTAGCCTGCAGGGCATTCAGGAGGAGATGTCAGAAAGACAGGCTGAGGTGCAAGAAGGAGGGGAGAAAGACAAGTCAAGTATGGAAAGATAGATTTCTAAGTCATATCCCTAAGGATGGTCACTGAAACAGTGGGAGCAGATGTAATTGGAGAAGAGGAGAGGGTTAAGGACGGAGCTCTGTGGAAGGGGGGAGGAAGACCCATTGAAAGATACAGGGAAATGCTGGCCATCACTTCCCGCAGCTCCCATTGGTTGGGAACGGCAAACCACGGTCACTGGGAGCTATGGGCGGTGGTCAATGTAAACAAAATGTCTCTCGGCCCGCCAGCAGATTACGCTGATGGGACGCATGCGGCCCGCGGGCTGAAGATTGCCCACCACAGCTTTGGAGTAAGTTCCAACTCAAAGCCAAAATGTTTTCTTGTTCCTTTCTCTACAGTGGGTCATACCAATGCAAACACCTTTAACTTTGGGGAAATTTGGAATGGGGTCTGAATCCAGAGCCAAACTCTGTGGTGGGGTCCAGTTGTAGTTTATACATTTTTGACCGCCTGATTTAATTTAACATTGTCATAATAACTATATATAAGAATGAAGCTAGAACATCTGTCAGGGCAGATGTGCCGTTGGGCAGGTAGAGGAACACATAAAAGGGGCCAGCTGAAAGAATCCATCCATCAAACAGTACTTTTAGAGAGGGAAAACTTTTGGGACTTAACAACATAAAGGACATGGAAAGAGTAGCCCAGACAGGAATGCCCAGGAATGGCAGAGCCTTGTTCGTGCCCTATATATAAATGAGGGGGAAAGGTAGAAGCCAAATTTGCAAACCTTCAGTGCACATCAAACATTAGGGCCTCCAGGTTTGAAATATTTGGCCAAAATGCAGTTCCAATCAAACCCTTTTTTAAATTACAGAATTTACCATAAAGTGCATTTTATCCCCTGAGATATGTCAGTCTTTGTTGATGTGAATTAAGATGCGTCTAGAAAACGTGCATGTGCAACTTTGCACGCTAGCTTTTGTGCACACAAGAGACAGTGTTTAGATCTGACATGTGTAAAATCTGTTTGTGCCTCAGTTGCAGACATGGCCCTTTGTCTATCATGTGCACACCTGTGAGAATGCATACATGTGAGCCATAGCTTGAAAATGTGACCATATCATTTTGACAGCTCAAATGAATTTGTCTTGCTGCACCACCCATGGCAGAGCTAATGTATTGCAATAGAGATTTTAGTCCCTTGAACTGCAGCTTCCCCAAGAAAGTAACTCTTTTAAGCCCACCCTATGTATTAAGTGTAATTTTGAACATCCATGTTGCATCTATATTAAAACCCTCTTGTATCATTTCAGTGATATATTTAAGATGAGTGAATTTTGGATCATTATATTAGACCTGGGATGTTCCAAAGATTTCCTGTAAATGCATCTCTAATAAGAAGCCCCATGTTTCGTAAGGGCTATTCTAGCATGTTTGGATACTACGTAGTATGGTTTTCTCTTGCCACACATTGCACTGACAGCTAATGAAATACATTAAAAGCTATTTCATTTGCTATTTACACTATTCCTCTTTGTTTTGTAGTTAGAATATTATATTCTTCCTTGTAAGGTTTACACTTTTCACCTTACACATGCTGGTGGCTTAAGAATATCTATTGTCTTTCTATAGAAAATGTGATTTTCGCTTTTCACGTGTTTGGTTGTACATAAAAGTAAGTAGAATTAGATGTATGTGAAGATGCACATCAAATTGGAAAGAGTAACAAGTAATATCAGCTCTTCTGTATTTCAGATTGTCAGGGTTCTGAATTGAAAACAAGGTCATGAAGTCTCCAAATAACATCTTTATTTACACAGTAAGGTGTATGAGAGTACATCCTAACCTAATTAGATCTCTGATTTCTTAGGAGTGGGCCGTATATCCACTACTGTCTCAATAGTCCAGATTTGTTCTTTCATTATATTTGGCTTGTTATACAGTGAAGCGTAGGAGAGCATTACTCCAGATGTCTTTATTTGTTGGCTCCCTTTACCATTTTCGTTGCTGTCAGCAGCAAAATTCAGTTTCAGCTCAACAGTGCAAATTCCCTTTAAATTTTTGGATGCCCTAACCAGGGCAATGTTGGACTATGTGTAAACGTCTGCACAGTATGGCAGTTGGAGTGGCTGATGTAAGAGAAGCTAGGAAATGGCTCCAGCTGGGGAACATTCTTGAGGGAAGCATAAAATTATTTCCAAATTGTCAGCATGCCGCTCAGTAAAAACATGAGAAATAGATCATTCTTCGCCTGCTTTGCTTTCGTTAATGCACATTCGATATCGCCAAAGGAGGCAACTTTAGTTTTCAACAGTTTATATAAAATAGTCCTTAGGTTTTACTTCCATTTTTCAGTATTTATGAATATATTTTTCCATCTGGTTGTGTGTGTAGTCTTAGTGTAGGTATATTTGTATAGATATTTAACACCAGGTGTGTTTTAATAAGTACTGTGTATTTGTCCATTAATAATATTTATATGGAACTGAGGGCTTTGGTTCTTATGATTTTTAATAAACATTGATGGTGTTACTAGTTTGTACTAAGCATTCAGTATGCTCCATCAAAATGGCAGCTCTAATTAGGTTCCTTGAATTAGCTAATGGATTTTGAGAAAGATAGCTTACAAAGCTCTTACAGCTGTCCAAGATATTCCTGCCATGGCAGAAAGACAAAAGGCCCCTGGAAGCTACAGACTTTAAAGCTCTAGAAATGCAGCTGACAGTTAAAGAGATAAATTACATTTGTATTTTTTTTCCCGTAAAAGTCCTAATACTAGATTAATGTTATCCCAGTAGTGATCATCCATTAAAAAAAACCACTTTATAATGAGGATGCATTTTGACCATATGATCTATCGTCCCCTCCCCACCCCTGACATTTTGGGCAGGGTATAAATAATTTTTTTTAAAGAAGAGAGGAGTCCATTATTTCTTCAACAGGGTTACAAACTCAGTGAATTGTAATTTTAAGTTTAGGGAACTTCACTGGTGACATTTAAAATGTTCAGTATTTTCTACTTAGGCCAGGTATTGTAGAAAGAATCCACACAGTGAATTAGTTCCCGCTGCTCTACAAGTAGCATGGGTTTGCATGTGTGTAACAGAGCGGAATGTAGTCCCTTGTGAAGAACTTGGAGAGGTGCTTTCTTTGACATAATAGATTAAGTCAACTCTGGGTTTGCTGTTTTCAGCAAAATATATTTTAGGATGTGGATTGCATTGCTCACTATGCTTGAGTTCTCAGATCCTCCATCTCGTACATCACATGGGAGCTCAGAAATGAATGCTGCAGTGTACTGTCACCCAGTATCTATCCTGCTTTTGTTTTTTGTAGTAAATGGCCTGCTGGGGGGCTCTTCCTAGAAGTCTTCAAGGTGTTTTATTTAATTTTTCTGCCTTTTTAAAAAAAAGGTTAGTAAACTCAAGTCCAGAAAAGCAGTAGTGTGCAAATAAAAAAAAACCTAGTTGCCAATTACATACAGGTGTGATAGCCATTAAGAAATGTAACTGTATTTCCTTGCAATGATTTAACATTCAGCATTTGCTTTGTTGAATTGTTAAAGCTGCTGTAAATGGTGTGGGAGGGTTGAAAACATGCACTCTGTGTTGGTGTGACCTATACATTGCAAATATGCCAGCTGCTTTTCTTCAGTAAAATAAAAGAACAAAACCCTGTTGTAATACAAAGTGCCAAAAAAGGCAATTTAAGTACTTTGCCTTATAAATCCAAAAGAAATTACCTCAGAGAGAAGGCCCTCAATTATGCCTAGCACGTGACTTTATCATGATGGATAAAATGCATAATTGATATAATCTTTACCGAAGAAACCAGAAACTGTTGCATTGTCTAGAGGCTACTGACAATACCAGGAAAATCTGTTTTTAATTATTTTTACTGTGTATTGTTTATGGAGAGTTCAGTTGTAGTCAGCACCCGAGTCCCTAATCTGTCTGCTCTTCCTAACCCTTCTGAGACACATTCACATCTCAGATCAACAAGACAGAAGTAAACTGTTCACATGCCAGAAACTCAGGCATTACCACTAACTAGACTGAACTGTAAGCCACCTTTTTTTTTATATTAATTAAAATCTGGTGATTGCTTCCCCCTAACCGGCATAATAAACTGAGCAGAACGAAACAATCACTTTCCATCACAAAGAATACATGCTTGTTATGCACAAGAAATGTTAAAAAAATTGTCTTTCCTTCCCATTTGATCACAAATAACCTGTTTTAATTGGAATTACATATGTCTCTCCCTTTTATACCTGCTCATGATGAGGTTAACCCTTTGGTATGCCAGCTTTGTTTTTCTAAGGCAAAAGGAGGCTGACTTCCCATTTTCATGTGACACGGTGATAGCCAGCTACAGGTTGTAAAAGGAACAGGAATGGAGACAAAATGTGGCCCTGAATGAAGAGATGGTCCTCGCCTGAGTGGCTGGGCCATCTGCCACCACAAATAAGAAACGGTGCTGCATGTCACGAGAAAGGGGGGACAATAAATAGATGCTTCATGTCCAGTCACAGAGAGATGCTTTATAAACAGTTTTGATAAAAGTTATCTATCAGTCTCAGTCTTCAAATAATTCTGCGAGGTTCTTGTGAATACATTGTCAGCTGGTTTGGGCAGGAAAAGGTTAATTATACAGCTAATTGCCCTGGTAAGGATAGGAAAGAGAGAAAACTTTAAAAAAAAATGAATCCACAGGAGCCTAAGAATATTATCTGCCTTCTATCCACTAAGCTCCTAATGTCAAAGGGTCAGCAATGATGTTATAAGGTCAGTCGGGCTCAATTTACATCCAGACAAATGATGGTCATGTGCTGCTTTAGGAGTCTTTGACCTTTTGGACATAAGTGGTTGTAGTGCTTTTATGTTGCTCTGCAGAGTTGAAAGGTGACAACATATGTGCAGCTGAGTAACTTTTATGACTTTTTCTTTAGGTATTGTAGAGCAAATTATGACTCAAGGATGCTCGTCAGAAATTTTAGTATGTAGACTTAAACTTATAAAGGAAGTTATCTCTAATTTGGTTTTTCTCTAATTATCTGTGTATGCATGCAGCTTGAGAGGTATTTGTGTACGTTTCTAGATATAGAAAGGTGTATGCTTCTCGGTATCTATCTGCTTCTTGTCTATCAACCTGTCTATGCACACACCTCTTAATATATCCCCATTCAAATGGTTAGGCGGAATCACAGACTCTGTTCCCAGGATCTGACAAGCATTTCACAGTTGCCAAATGAAGCATCCTGCTGTGGCCCCTTTTCCACAGGTGAAGTCTGTAATTACATACACACAAGGTACCTTCCTGGTCAGAGCAGAAAGGTAAGTGCTGCAAAGTCCATCAAGCTCAGGGAATTTCCATAGCTCAGAATGCTAAAGATTTATATTTCCCAGATTTGGTTGTCAGTGCCTGATGTATATTCCTAAAACTTGAGTTGTGTCTCTATGAACCTTTAAGACATTACTTTTATTATCTTGCAGGTTCTGGAATTGTCAATGAGAATTTTTCTGACAAGCCTTTTATTGGAATATCATTCATTTACTCAAGTGCAGATGTCAATAACAAAAGCTCATTGCTTCCTAAACTCTCTCTTTCTCGGTGGCTGACAAAGATGGACGTTGAAATACTGTAGAATTATGTTTGACTATGGATTTTCTTTGTCATTTTTTCAACCATTTTTTCCTCTTCCCCCCCTATTATTGAGGTTGCTAAAACACTTTGATAAACAACGTAACATTTCAGTGTAGGGAGATAAATGCTGGCACCATATTGTATCCTCTGAAATGCTTTGGTCTTGACTTCTTAAATGAGAGGTACCATAGATGAACAGTACTAATCTGCAGTGTGGTGTATTGTTTCTTTATATTCTATATGTATATTCAAGGCAATAAATTCTTTTCAGTAGCTTTGATATAATTAGTTTTGTGTTATAATAGGTAGTGAATGGAAGATTCAGCCCATTCTTTTGAATCAACATGAGATTCGTTTTGTATATTATTCATTTGTGAATGAAAGCTTCAGCAAGTATTCATTTTTCATAATTGTTGGGGGGGGAATTAAAATGTAATCACGAGTTGCTTATAGGCTGCCAGTCAACTGAGGAAAATTAGATCCTGAGGTAAGCGGCCGAAAAGAAGAGCTTTGCAATATTAATGCATTTAGGAAACCCACTGGAAACCAAATGTTCTTTGCCTTTTAGAAATATATGTATATGTCTTTAAAGGATTCAGCTGAGTCCTTACATGCTACATTTGTTTGTAATTTTGCAGTGTGCAGAGACACAAATCTAGTCAGGGCCAGCTCCAGGGTTTTGACCGCCCCAAGCAGCCAAAACAAAATAAAACAAAAGCCGCTATCGCAATCGCGATCTGCGGCAGCAATTCGGCGGGAGGTCCTTCGCTCCCAGGCGGAGTGAGGAACCGTCTGCCAAATTGCCGCCGAATACCTGGACGTGCCGCCCCTCTCCGGAGCGGCCGCCCCAAGCACCTGCTTGAGAAGCTGGTGCCTGGAGCTGGCCCTGAATCTAGTCAAGCACCTCCTCTTGGCCACTCAGACTGCTGTGAGCGGATCTAGCCACTGAATCCCCAGGTGTCTTAGGCCTCTGGAATCTGAACGGAGTCCATTCACTGTGCCTATCTTGGAGGCTCTAGGCACACCCTTGGGGTGCCGATCCTCTGTCTAGCACTCTCCCCTAAGAGTGTGGCCAGGGTTTACTGAGTCTCCCAGGGGGGTCATGTGGCTCAACTCTCCAGCTGGATGATTGTCACAGTATTCTTCCAGGGTAACAAAAGTCCAAATAACCCAAGTACTAGGAGAGGAAAGTCAAATGCACAACTACAACATGGGGAATAACTGGCGAGGTGATAGTACTGCTGAAAAGAATCTGGGGGTTATAGTGGATCAGAAATTGAATGAGAGGCAGCAATGTGATGCGATTGTGAAAAAGGCTAATATCATCCTGGGATGTGTGTGTAAGACACTGGAGGTAATTGTCCTGCTCTGCTCGACCATGGGAAGGCCTCATCTGGAGTACTGTGTTCAGTTTTGGGCACCACACTATAGAAAAGATATGGGCAAACTGGAGAGAGTCCAGAGGAGACCAGCAAAAATGTTAAAAGGTTTAGAAAACCTGACCTACGAGGAAAGGTTTAAACTGGGCCTGTTTAGTCTTAAGGAAAGATGACTGTGGGGGGAGCTAATAAGAGTCTTCAAAATGTTAAGGACGGTTATAAAGAGGACGGAGATCAATTGTTCTCCATTTCCACTGAAAGTTGGACAAGAAGTAATAGACTTAATCTGTGGCAAGGGAGATCTAGGTTAGATATTAGGAAAAATTTTCAAGCAGTTAAGTCTGGAATAAGCTTCCAAGGGAGGTTGTGGAAGCCCCATCATTGGAGGTATTTAAGAAGAGGTTGTCAGGGGTGGCCTAGGCTTAGCTTGTTCTGCCTCAGTGCAGGGGACTCCTTCTAGGCCTACATTTCAATGATTCTGATATTCATGCCAACCTCAGCCACTTCTAATTCAATCGCATTAAATTCATGAAAATCATTCTGAAATCTGCTACAAAGTCTTCTGGCTTTATATGGAGTGGGTGGTTCACTTGAAATCTTTTCTCAATAGGTGACAACTCCGTAGCCTTCTTAAATTTTTTGTGTGAATGTGTGTGATCAGGTGTATTGTGTAACTCTATGTGTGAAGAGCTTATTGTGTGAGAAGCTAAGTCAATTAAATTAGCTAGGCACTAAATTGTGTAAGTGGCAATGTCTGTGGTCATTTTTAGCTCTTTCAGGATGTGAGCACCAAATTGTAGGTTGGCCTCCTGCAATAGTTCTGTCTTCTGAACTCACAAGCCTAAATGAGTATTTCCAATGGGTTTATTTAATATAAATTGACTTTGATTGGGACATTGTTTTTATATTTCTTCTGTAAGGTCAGGCTTCTTTTCAGCATAAGCAGACATGCATTCTAAGCATTTGAATTGGTATTCTTCTACTGTTCTCCTACTTGAGAACTGCTATCTGATCAAACCCATATTTTTTAATTATGTATTTATAGGCAGATGGGAGAATAGTTTACAGGCAACATATGATCTTCCCTGCAAATGTCGGAAAATTGTGGATTTTTTTAATATTGCCTTATCGGTTTCTTTTTTTTATTACTGATGACTTCATTCTCTCTGAATTCAATGCTTCAGTTTCTTTGGGGGTAAACTAATAGATTATGTATGCGATATTTGCACAGCACTGATTGAATTCATCTGGTGAGTTTGAATGTGGTTCATATATTCACATAATTGTCAGGAGCCAAGTTGAAATTCAGAACTGTTGCATGAGCATTGGAGAAGGCATCATATTCATCTCACATTTCTCCAGAGTGAGTGAGACTGCTTTATGTTACACTAGCACAGCTCTAAGTTCTCTCCCAATATAAAGAGGGGGACTTGAGCCTTAAAAAGCAAGAATCTCTTTAAATGTTTTGCTAGAGAGAAAAATCAGGATTTTTTCACCCTCAAAAGCTATGCTTATTGTTTATATGTTATGGATAAAATAGGGCACATTGCTGAGGTCTGCCTTTATTAAATGAGTAACTTTTCTTTCAAAAGCATCTTTAGCTTATATTTGCCTGTTGAATCTTATCGCTGCAACCTGCAGGTGAATTTGGGTTGACTCTGGGGTTTGCTAAAGAAAAGGTACCAAATACAGTCTTTAACATATATCGAGGGTGAAGATTCCCTACACTGTGCCCTGGCACATCTATGCATGGTCCATGTGCTTATGTGATTAGCATCTTTATTGTTTTGCGTACACACAAAATGGAAGAGTTAAGGTTGCAGGATAAGAGAATATATGATTGTGCCTCAATATTAAGGTTTTGTTCGTATGAGTTTGGGGTGACCACATTACTGCAAAGCCATTAGGCACACATCTCAAATAAGTGCCAATAAAACCTTTATTCTACCATGTAGTCTGCATTTGCCGTATACGATACATTACAGAAAAACTATTTTAGAAGAGTTCCATAGACTCGGACTAGTGGGGCTTGTGCTAGTGCTCTAAAAATAGGTATGTAGACAGTGCTTCTAGTGTTCCAACCTTGGGAAATAGGGGAAGAAAAAAAAAGTCAAGCTATAAAATAGTGACATTATTATAAATGGGAACGTAGTATCTGATCATTTTAAATGTTTGTCAAATGTATTCAGCCCTAATCCTACAAAGACTTATGCATGTGCTGAACTCATGCGCTGTCAGTCGCTCCATTGACTTGATTATGACTATTCTCAGTGCATAAAGTTCAGCATGTATAAGTCTTCGCAGTATTAGGGTTGAATACATTTTACAAACATTTAAAAGTACCAGATGCTACTCTTCCATATGTAATAATGTCCCCATTTTATAGTTTGACTCCCCCACCATTTCTCAAGGCTGGAACCTTAGTTCTTTCTGTAATTGAGAGTGGGATTCCCGCCTTTTTTATGGTATAGAACTTTTTGTTCCTAGCCCTGATAGCTCATGAAATATCAGACCAGAAAGTGTATACTGCTCCAGGTCTGAGTGCTACTTACCTCAGTCATACGCAATTTCAGGGAAAATTCCGTAGTTAGAGTGACAAAGTAAATATTTCTGTGGCAGTTGATTATTATTATTTATTTAAATATGGTAGCCATTGGTCATTGTTCATAGAAATGCCTGTGCAGGGTACAGGTGAGAGGGTCAGAGTTCATCACATTGGTATCAGCATTATATGGAGGGTGGGAAGTGTACATATGTAATTTATTATTTTATTTTCCAGTGGCTGTCCAGCTGGTGTGAATGCAGACCGTATCCAGAAGCTACGGAAGGAATACCATCAGGCCAGGCGAGACGGTTTACCTTTCTACGAGGATGATGAGATGAGAACACGGTCATCTGATTATGATCAGCACTGGGTAGGTTGCTATCCAGCAAATCTTTTTGAAGTATGGAAAGCTTGCAGAAGACATTGGCTGGTTTGTTTTTGTTTTCCAGATACTGTGTCTCTGTATCAGTTTAACATGACTATTTGGGTTTTGTAAGTAACTTCAGCCCATCAAACAAATCATTTATATAATTTAAACTCTACTAAAGTGAGTCATTTCCAATGCTGTCATGTCCACCCAGTTAGATGTAAGCACTGGCCCAGATTTGCCCCATCCCCGGGGCAACTCGCTGCAGGTGGTCCCAGCCTGCATGATTCCTCCCAAAACATTTAGGCACACAAGGCGGCACTAGGTCTCTTAGCAGGATGCAGTACGGTCCCTCTGCTCATCAAGCTGTTTCCCTTTGGGGTGACGTGGGGATTAGGAGAACACAGACTCAAATTGTGCCTGGTTGCTGCATGGGAATGAGGAGACGCAAGTGTGGGGGGCAAGGTTACTCACACCCTCCCCTTGCACACCTGTGCCAGGGTCATTAACAGTCCGGGCCAAACACTCCCCTTGCCTCCCCTTGTTTCACATTTTAAGTGAAGAAACTAATACCTTACCCTTTTATAGAGCCTTCACTCAGAGGATCTCTAAGTGGTTTACCAATAGGATTGAATTAAGTTTAATAACACAGCTGTCTAGTAGGAAAATTCCGTTTTCCCCATATTACAGCTAGGGATGCTGGAGAACAAAGTGCTGTGACTGTCCCAAGGGCCTACCGTGCCAGTGTGGGATAGAGCCAGCAATAGAATCCAGTGCTCCTGACTCCTCTGATGCCTTAAATATATGGAATATCTTAATATCATAGGAGACCATTATGGGGGCCTGCAGCTCTCTGAGTTCTGCCTGGACAAGAATTTCAGGGTTGCGCTCGGTCTCTAAAAATAAATAAGGCCAATCAATGTTCAGACATGCAACTCTCTATCATGCTGCCATTCGTGGTGCAATTTAAACTAAATTCAAACTTTGTTTTAAAAAACAAATGTAACAATTTAAAACATGTTAAAACCCAAGTATAATTGAATTTTTATAAGTACTAACATCATCAATGTCTCCAGTATTCCCCAAACTTGCCAGACTATCAGTTTGAATGAAAAATTGAAATCTTCAGTTACTGTGCTTTGTGTTCCTAAAAAACAAAACGTGGCTTTATCACAATCACAAGTGTATATTACGCATGTGTGAATTTCAGAAATATCATTCCCAGCAAGATCCCTTAGAGCAATTAATTTTGTTCTGTGGGCTTGAAGGTTGTGAACCAAATTTGGGAATCTGTTAAATTTCCATTCTTGGTTTAAAAAAATCTTTTAACAAACCAAATTTATAATCTAAATAAAATATATCTATCTATCCAAGACAGATGTTAAAGAAATAATCAGTATCTTGGCAGATACTCCAGACCTGGCCAATGATGCACCTAAAGCAGACTGAGGATTTCCACTTCTTATCTGAAACTGATAAGGCTTTATTACCCCTCCAAAGAGGTTCAGATTTATGGTCCAATATAATTTCCAAAGTTTCACGAAGGTCCCTTATAGGTAATCCCTTTTAAGCCTTTTCTATTAAATGTAATGCCCAAAGATTACCGATTTCCAAAGCTTCCTTTTTCCTGTGAGGCAAGATGTCCTTAATCAAAGCACCCGAGAGAGCTTTAAAGCTCTCAATCTTAGATTGATTAATATTAGAGGCATCAAGATAGTTTCTGTTCCTCTTTCTAAGGCATGAATTTTTAACTGTTTTTGTTGAGAGGAAGAGCTGCTATATAGTGTCTGCTCTAAATTCTAACTTTACCTTGATGGCTGAAGTTTGTTGCAACACCTAAATAGTTCCACCAGTCGAAGTCACTTGTACAGTTTCAAAGGCCTTGAGTGCCTGACCTTCTCTAAAAAGTATCAACAACTGGGAAGATACAAGAGCGAAATCTCCTGCCTGCCACAATCTCTCCATCCCCAATTTGGTATTGCACCATATTCTGGACCAGGGAAAATGGTGGCCACTGCTCCATTTCTCCTCACACTTGTTGGTAGTTCAAGAGCAGCCCTCTGATTTGGGCCCTTCCACTGCTGGTTTTAACACTGATCCCTGGCAGTGTTATGGTAACACAGATTGAGCAACAGCCAATTTCCTCAACCTCTGTTCGCCAGTAAAAAGACAATCTGATGACTAATTCCATCACTGTAAATAAAGAAAAACTTACTTTAGTCTCCACTTGTCAGATCTCTCCCCTAAAGAGGCAGCAGGCGGCTGAGCAGGAGGAAATCCTGCTGTTATGGGCTTTATGGGCTTTTCTTCTCACAGCTGGAGAAGAGGAGAGGCCTCCTGATGTATTTTTAATACTAGATAAGTTTAATACTATGCTTTTGTCAGTCAGCATGATACCTAAGCCAGCTCTCCTTTAAGATGTCTTGCTAATGTACAGCAGCTACTGTAATCACTGTACACCAGCTAATGAAACATTCAGATAAATTGGAAAATAACATAAGATCATTTAAGAAGACACTATCCACAGCGAAGCAGGAGGTTCAGAGATGGACGTTAGGGCTTGTCCTCCAAAAAATAAGTCTGAGAGCTCACACCGCACATTTCTATCTTACAAAGCTGACATTGACAAGTGGCCTTTAGCTGACACTATAATGGGACAGAATTTCTGGTGGAAAGGGTATTTCTAACAATCTACTTTTTAAAAAATGGGATAAATCAAGTTAAAGTGCAGAGCCAGCTGAAAAGCCAGCATTGTAAGGGAACATAATCTCATGACAGGCAATTGGGATCCATAAATGTTTTAAAAATAAGGTCAAAAATTCATTTTAAATAAGCTTGCTAGTCGCTCTTCATTCCTTCCCCCACCTCCATGTTTTTTTCAATTCTCCTCTGTTCTTCTCATTTGTTGTTGTATATATTTTTGCTCCCTCGCTCTTTTTTCTGCTCTCCCTCTTTCTCAGCCTGCTTTTTCTTTTTCTAAGGAACAGCTGAATAATTCAGTTTTAGTATGTCTAAGTAAAGAGATACATTTATATGGCACGGTTTGTACTATCTAGCATAAAACTTCAAAATTATTTCCAGTTACTCTGTTTTTTTGGGTGGCTGTTTGGTTTCATGCTCTTTAGACTCTCTCTCTCCAGCTTCATTACTCTAGGGAAAAATGATAAGCCAGATTCACAAGGGTTAGATGGCTTAAAGTGAAACATCTTTATTTCTCTAGGGCCAATTAAGTAAAGGGAGATGTTGATTATAAAGTATAAATACTTTCCAGAAAAAAAATGGCTGTTTTATTTTCATTGAAAAAACTGAAGTCCACTGGTAACCATGTGGGTGTATTATTGGAGTGTACTGGTTCCCATGTCAGTGAGTGCGTGAGTGCACGTATGTATATGTCTGAATAGCCCACCCGTTAAATAATGCACATTTTCATGACAATAGCAAAGTCCATTAGAGAGTCCCATTGACTTAAAATGAGCTGTTGTTCAAATCCTAAGAGAACTTTGTTAGAGATGGGCCATAGGAACTTAGGACAGTCACTTTAGGAATTGGAGGGAATTACAGCAGGCACATTTTATGGGTGCTGCCCTTCCCATTGCTTCACAAACAAAAAAACAAAACAAAAAAATAAGGGGGGGAAACGAATGTTCAATCAAGGCAATAAAGTATGTGTATGGGAGGGAGAGAGAGAAAGTTTGAAAAACTCAGAATAAAAAACCTATTTGTGGATTTACTTGGATTGTGTCACAGATTTCATACCAATCCTGTTACTTAAAACCTCAGTCCTGTCTTCACTGGGACATTAAATTCTTCCTGCAGCCTTATTTTGTTCATGTTCTTCCAGGGACTGTGTATAATTCATTACAAATCGAGTGTGGTTCTTCACCTTTAGGAAACTGCAGCAGCCTGACAATATCCTATAGGATACCTTGTATATAGCAGATCTTACGACTTTTTATTCCTCATGTGCAAATTAGATTTATATGTTGACAAAAAATGAAAGGAAAAAAATCCTTTCTTCAGCTATCTGATCTCCACTCAGATCTGTGCACTAGGCCTTAATATATTATCTGTCAACGGGTTTTGATTGAAGCAATTTTGTAATGTAGTGAATTTTGTCAGTTCCCAATTGAGGTTACAAAAAGAAGAATCATACCCTTTTGTGTTAAAGGCCAAGCAGTTTATTGTGTATCTGGCAAAGGTCCATACCTAAAAATCAAACAGAGAAAAGGAAGGTTGAGAACTGCATTATTTTTCCATAATGTGTCAAAAGGTTCTATACTTACTTTGGAGTGAAAAAGGAGCTCTTTGTGTTTTAATGAGCAATTAATTCCAGCTTCAGGATGTTGAGTTTAAAGCAGGTTAGGTTCCAAAAAACCACAAACGTTTGTTTTGGATCATGGTTAAAAACCAAAATTCCAACTTCTAGAATAATAACATTCCTGTCTTCTAGTGCAATGGGAGAAATGACAATTTTATGTACTAAGGGAAACCATAGGAGAGCTCCTATGAATTCCAGATTTTCTGAAAGGCTGCTGACGACTACTCAGTTGAATACATTTAATTCTTTTTAGGGGAAAAGTAAACTCGTTTAGAGTAGAGCAACTTTGAAAACTAGCATTCAGAAATACTTGTGCTATTACAAAAGCATCTTATGACTAATGAAGATTAAAACCTCCTATTAAAATGTGTTTTTACCCATCAAGAACTCCTCTTTGGCCAAAGCTTCTATTCTGTCTGACCTGTGAAGAGTTTGGATTGGGATAATTCTGAAACAATGTCATCTGCTCTGACAAGCAATGAGATTCTGATTTTTTGTGGGATGCGGGAGGATTGTCGTGGTGAAATCTTAGCCAAACCTCATGTGAAAAATAAACTGTTCCAGAAAGGACAAACAAAGAGACCCAAATCTACCCATTATTAGTGGTAAGCATGAGTGACTCCATAATTTGGAGTCACTCCTCCTTATGCCAAAGTTGAAATAGGCACAAAATATCTAAACTAGAGCAGAACCTGAAATGCTGATGTCTCTTAGCTAACGTTGTCAAAGTACTCTCTTCTCTTTACCAAGGGAAGCAATACTATTACATACCATCTTAATAAACTCCACTGGGTAGCATGCATGCCTTAAAAATTATGTTGAATTCCAATAATATGTAGTGTCGCTTATTCTGAAAATCAAGATGTTGCTTTTCACAATATTTAAATGTAGAAGTTGGCGTCTGAGGGGAGCAAATATTAAAGCTTCTCTGTTACATCTCCAAGTGAATGATTTAAATAAACAGAAGCAAATAATATCCTGTTTCTTTCCTTTGCTTACTGCTGTAAAAGACTACTACTTTGATACATCAACAATGCCTCTCGTATATATGGATGAAGTCATCTTTAAACAGCTCCCAGCACACTCAGGAGAACTTTATATATTAACGCATGCTGCAGTGGTCACATCTCGTGCAGTTAGTGAATGATCATCTCGTCTCTCTCAAGCTGAGAATTTGAGCACAATATCACAAAAAACGTAACAGCTGCTGCCGCATGTGTTGATGTATTGTAAAGAACCCCAGAGGTTTTATTTTATAATTTTTAAGTACAAACTAACCCACTTAGCTGAAATATTTAAGGGACATCAGAAACAAACATCTAATTGGTGATTTAGACGATCAGTGGAGTTACTGAATAAGTGATTATGCCATGGGAGGTGTGAGCAATTACTGCCACTTGTGTGCTTAAACAGGCGTTTGCATGTCATTTGGTGCACAGTTTTCTGCATACAAAAATGGGCTTTTAAAAGCTTGGACCTATGTGTATTTATTTGTGGGTTTGTATTTGCTAGTGGGGCAATGTGGTTTATCTGAGTGGTAAGATAGCTGGCTCTTTGAGAATTATTTCCTTTTTTGGCAAACCATTTCTAGTCCAGCTTTTCCAATTTTCTAGCCACCTGCTGGCTTTTCTAAGAATCACTCCATACATGAGCATGTGTGCACACTCATAAACATGCCAGATCTCAGGCTTGCCTCATATGTGAGAGAGCGTGAATCATGGTGAAAGTGAAAGAGGATGGGGGTTTTAATGCTGAGCCTTCATGAGAAGTTGTCAGAGCTAGTATTTCTCTCTGTGAACCTTCCCTTTCCCTTGCAGAAATGTATTCCTGCATGACAGCTCAATTCCTGACCTCCAGCAAGTCAGTGCCCCCACATACCATAGGAACAAATACAGCTGCTCACAACTCTGACTACAGTGGGGACAAAAAGTAAAAAATGACCTCCCTCTTCCACTAGTAAGGGATTTTTCTGACTTCTGGAATGGGGCCTTGGTCAGCAGAGCACTTAACTTTAAGCACATGAAATCAGTGGGACTACTCAGATGCTTGAGTACTTTGTTGGGTTGGGGTCTGATAGACCAATATCAAGGCTCAAAGTCAGATCCCCATATGGAAGGAGTTGCAAAAGGTTTTATTTTTAATATTAAATATCTAGTGTATTTTAAAATAAATTGACATTTTTGGCTCCTAACTCTTGCAGTGTTATATACAAATCTCTCTATATTGTATGTCTTCATTTTTATGTGATACTGATCTGTCAAGTTCCCTAAAATAGCTTACAGAAGATCTACCTAGCTACTGTAGAATGAGAAGGTAAATGTTGCTCCATATCCCTGCAGTCCTTACTTAGGAAAACTTCCAGAAATCAATAGGCATTTTGAGTAAGGACTTTCAAAACTTTGTCCATTTAAGGTAATTGAAGGCAGCTTTCAGAATAACGTCGGTGCAGCAGCCCACAGTGGTTTATACAGAACTCATGGAATAACGTAGAGGCCAAAATGAGTTGGATCATGCAAAGCAACAATTTCATTGAGCGTATGCCGAAGTACAGCTCTCTCATTTGTAAAAATAACATAGCTATAGTTAAATATTATAGCCATTGAAGATATTTTAAAATATATTTTCAAAAACATGAATTTTTTGGACTGACCTTTTTATGATATATCTATATAGTTGGGAGGTTGTGGGTTTTTGTTGTTGTTGTTTTGTCTTTTGTGGTGTGGTTTGGTTTTTTTAATGTTACGGCATAAGCCAGTGGTTCTCAAACTTTTGTACTGGTGACCCCTTTCATGTAGCAAGCCTTTGAGTGCAACCCCCCCTTACAAATTAAAAAACTCTGGCATAAGCTGTAAGATATATTTCCTTAAAGTTTCTCTGAAGGAAATGCTCACTGCAAAATGCATTTAGCAGAACTGTTTGTTAAATTACATCATAGCCACAAGTCCAGTAGCACTGAGCTTTGAAAGTAGCGTGGGTATGTTGTTGTCAGGCAGTTGAGAACACTAGAGTTTTCAAGATTTCTTCACAGCAAAGATGTGAAAAGTAATTAGAATGTATCGCTGGATGTTGTGTATAAGCAATTATCTATGAATATAGAGAGGCTTGATTTTTCTCAGCAAACAGGCGACATTGTTATAATTATTTAGAATGAAAAATAAAGTCAGTGACTCAGACACCGAGAGATTGGGTGGATAACTTTATTAGTTCCTAGTATAAGGTCTGAAGTGCAGATGCTAATCTAATAACAAGACAGCATTAAAATACAGTACAAAAAATGGGAGAAGAAAACTCCATTTACCAGGTCAGGCTGATGCATTACATGACTTTGGCTCTTTTGTCCAAGACCTAGTCTCTTTTTCAATTTTCGGTCCACATTTTTGTGACCAACTCTAATTGTTAATGGGAGCTTGGAAAAAGGAGCACTGACCTCTTAATGCTAAAGATGTGATGTAATGAAAAGAGAGACAAGGTGGGTGAAGTAATATCTTTTATTGGACCAACTTCTGTTGATGAAAGGGACAAACTCCACAGAGCTCTTCTTCAGGTCCCCACAGAGCTCTGTGAAGCTCAAAAGTTTGTCTCTTTCACCAGTCCAATAAAAGGCATTACCTGACCCACTTTATCTCTCATAGCCTGAGTCCAATATGACAACCACAACACTGCAAACATCTAATTAAAAAGCATTCCATCTAGTGAATGTGCTGTGTTAAGGAGCTCTGCACAAATTCTTAGTTAATTCTTTTTGTGTTTGCATTTCTAATTTTAAAATCTGTTTTTTTAATGTTCATGTATACTTTAGTAAATTGGATTTTTTTTTAAAGTCTCTGTGCTTAGAAATTTACCAGTACAAAAAAGGACTCTGTCTGAGTCATGATAACAGACACTTGTTCAAAGTAAACTGATCTAAGGGATCAACCTTGATGTTAAGCTGGTTTTTGTCTTTTTATGGTACTTGCAGATCAGCCATTTATTTGTTTGGCAATTAGTGTGGCAAATGCCACAGTTTGTTTTGTTACCTTTTTCTATTGTAGTCATGTAAATAATAGTCTAGCTAATGTGTATGTGTCTCACAGCCACTGCATTGCTGCTGAGTTGCATGTCGTATGTCCCATACTGGCAATAGCTAACTAAATTCTCCTTTAAATCAAGTGGTAGAGGTTTGAATGCTTTTTGGAGCAGAAAGATATGGGTTCTATCCCTACCACCTCCACTAAGGCCCAGGTAGTCATGGTGCATAATCTGTTAATCCTGAAGTGCTAGGTCACCACAGATGTGTTACCAATAGTATATACCTCTACCCCGATAGAACACTGTCCTCGGGAGCCAAAAAATCTTACCACGTTAGAGGTGAAAGCGTTATATCGAACTTGCTTTGATCCGCCGGAGCGCACAGCCCCGTCCCGCCGGAGCGCTGCTTTACCGCGTTATATCCGAATTCGTGTTATATCGGGTCGCGTTATATCGGGGTAGAGGTGTATTAAATTCTGTATTAATACCATCAGTATCTGCTAGTCGTGTGAGACTGTGTAAAAGAGAGGCTATTCCAGGATTTCTTCTGACATTCTGTTTAGTCCAGTTTTGGTCGTGAGTACATTGTTCTACTCTTAAATGTTTATATTTGCTGTGCCAAAAGTAGTGATTGTCATAATTATTATACATCACATTATTGTGAACAATATAATCATATATTCAGCAGGCTATTAGATGTGCCCCTTTGTAGGTTATTGAAAGTACTGTATATGTAATTAATGTGAGAGTAGTTACTTTGGGACCTGGAGGCCGTTGGTATCTGAGAACAGAGTGGGTAAGTTTTTTTACACATTAAGGTATTCCCAAGAACAAATCATAGCAGCAGCAGATAAAGATCAGGATGAAATCTTGACCCTGGTGAAGTCAAGGTGGCAGAAGTCCCATTTCACCATAGGTCATTCAAAACAAGGTAAGCAGAGCCTGACCCCTGCAGACATCCCACACTCTTGCTTCTATTTAATATACCTCTACTTGAATTACATATAAGGCACAGTAATTTCACAACATATTTTCCAAAAAAAGTGGTACACATGTATCATTCAAAGTACATGACGGTGCCCTACATATCCGTCCTGTCATCAGCAAAACAGAAATTTTGACAATCTAAATTCTGCCTTTCCTGAGGAATTACATAGGGAATTAATAAAGTACTGTTTGGTGGCTACCAACTAGCAGATCCATATTAACATTTCTATTTGCATTAGAGGCTAATTTTCAAAGTATTTTCCATTAATTTGCCAGGGAGATACCTGTCAAGTTAGCAATTAAACTGTAATTGGTCACCCAGGTGCTTACAGGGATTAATAGATCTCTCCCTTCAACATATGTTCCCAAGTTTGAAATAATAGCTATACTGTATGGTAGCATGACCCCACTTGAGTCTAACAAAAAAAAAAATCAAATTCCATCATATTTTAATGCAAATTTTACCTTTGTAAATGATGGCCTGGAAAGAAAGAGTTTCCATGGTAACCTTGGGGAACACATAACCTGTTTATCATAACTTCTCTATGAAGCAAATTGGGGGGTGGGGAATATGCTTTGATGTCAGCTATATTTTCCATCAGACATCATTCTAGTGCTGAGTGTATAGATAATTTAACTAAGCACAACTGTATTTTCTTAAGTAAACTTTGAAAAAAACCTTACAGAATGGCATTGGAAGTAACTGTGGTATGCAGCATTTAAAACCACTAACTGACCTTTTTACTTCTGTCTCCAGTTCGACAATCAGGTCGACAACTTGAAAGACCCAAATCAAAAATTAATACTTATAACAGGTCTCTTCCACTGCTTTCTCTCTTTTTTCTTCTCTCTCCATGCTTTGTGCTCAGTATTAAGGTATCCCTGATACTGTTCAAAGGCACTTAAAGTTGTTGTTTTCTTGTTATTCCATTTTGCCACTAAAAATACTGTTTGAAAGCTGCCCTACTGTATCTCTGAACTTCTGTATTGTGGCACTATTACAGAAAAAGAATATATTGATTATACTTCACATTCAGTCCTGACCGTAGTAGTTGAGGTGGTAGCTTCTGGAGGTGCCATTAGCCAGGAGTGAGTATGATGTCTGCAAGCTGTTGGAAGGTTGTATTTTCCTGCAGATGTATTGTAACTCCTTGGGTAAAGGAAAGTATGACTATAACATTTTTTAAGGTCATTAGGAGTAAGGAACAGATGTTGAGATTTTTCAGAGTACTGCTTTGAAGTGCCATTTAGGAGTCAACTAACTGACCAGACTGACCCTCTCGGCAGTGAATTTGGGACTGGAACACAGGGAAGGCATTGCCCACAATACCCCATCTGGTATCCATCTGGTACCAGCAAACAACAGACAGTACCAGATCACAGAGAAACTATACCAACTGCTCAACTGGTATCAGCAAGCAAGGAAGGTCGCCACCCATCAGCAGTTGCAAGCATGAGAAACAATGTCTGTAGCATTTGCAGACTGGTACCACGGGATCCAAAAGAACCTGATGCCAGAGCATATGGAAAGCAACTGCTCTTGAAACCTGCTCATGCTGATGCAGTTTGCTCAGTATTAATCCAGGGATTTTTTTTTTCAGACAGATTGAATTGGCAGTGTGGAGAGCTTTTGTCATAATGCCATTGCAAGAGAGAGACTCTCTTTAGTCATATCTGTGTTTAACAGGATTAAGGTGGATTTAATACCCCGTGATACAGACTAACCATTGAAATTCTAAGAAGGTTGTTCCAGTGTGCTGTTAAATCACAATAGAAGGAATTGGGGTTAAATTTTAACAACTTGATGATAACTGTTTGCTGTTTTCTTTAACATGAGCTATTTGGGGGGCGGGATTGTGGAGGGGGTTTGTTTTCCACTTTTATCTGCTGGCTTGCTTGCTTTTTTCTTTGTTCTGTTTTTCCCCCTCTATCTCCTTTTCTTCCCTGAGGTAGTGCACTGGTTGGTACAGTAGCTAAGTGTTTAGAATGTAATAATACAAGTGAGAGATTTTCTGCCTCTAGGCTACCCCTTCCACTCTTGAGGACCTCCAGCAAGGCAAGATTTTATAGACAATGAAAGGCTTTCTCTCCCCTGTGAGTCTGCCTAACTGTAGGAAGCTTTTCACTGTCTATTTCCACCACTTGCTCTGCAATTTTGTTCCATGCCCTGCTATTTCCCTCCCTCTCCAACACACACACACACACACCACCCCCGCATCCAGCATCAACACCAGATGCAGGCAGATATGGCAGTATATCAGAGTCAGATTCTGAACATTAAATGCTACAAAAGCTGGCCTGGAGACTTTAGTCTGCCATCACCATAATGAATGTAAATCTTGAGATGCTCTCCTGTTTGCTCCCCAGGTTCTAACATTACAATCCCATTTTCCCTAGTAAAGTTAAATGATTGTGCCTGTGCTACAAAGAGTAACCATTGCACATTGGCATTGGGTGCTGAGAACTCTGCTGACTTAGCTGAAGAAAGATGCTGAAAGCCCCTGACTTTGAGAAAAAAAAAATTCAATTCAATTTACTCCATACAGTGTCTCTTATACAAAGTATTTCAAAATGCTTTATATTAAGAGATAACATAATGAGAAAATGCCTTCTAGAACTGGGTACACGGCTAGCAAGTCAAAATGATGCAAGATGATGAACTGGAGTAAAAGAAAAGAAGACTGTAATTTAAAAGCGGTAATCATGTGGATAAGTAGTCTTGTAAACTAATTACAGTGAAGGGAAAAGCAAAGAATGCAAGACTGGGGAGGAGCAAAAAGGGGCCTAGTCTCAATCATAGGCTAACACAAAGAGTTGGATTTAAGGTAGATTTTTGAAGCGATGGGAAGAACTGGCTCACAGCATTTTGTAACATACTTAAAAGGGAGATGGCCTATGCTGATTCCCCCCCACCAACCCCCCCAAAAAAAGTTAATCATAAGTTAAATGGCTCCTCCTCTTAGAGGTTTGGGATGAGACTATGTGAATTGATCTGGTTCCATGTTAAAGTAATTGAAATGCACCTACTGTCTGAGGAAGAAACGGCAGATATGATATAAGTCTCTCTACTGAAGTTTGGGGGTGGGGAGGAGGGTTAATGTTCTTCTATTATTAGTTGAAGGGTCTCTGTTTTAACCATGAGTAGTAAGTATTGTGAGTGAGGATCACCAGTCTGGTGTTCATTAAAGACAATTAAGAGGTAGAATTAACAAAAACACATTATAGGATTAATGGAAAGAAAAGCCACCCAGGGAGAAAGTCACGGGCCAGGAAATGATCTAATTTAGCCTGGGCAAAGGAAACTGATAGCCCTCAAGGATCTGGGACCAGGGGATCATTGAGCAGAGGTTCAGAAAACAGAATATCCACTCAGAGTGACTATGCTCAAAACCTTTTTTAGTTTTGCCTTAGATAACTTCATCTCCCCCTTTGCTGAATTCTCTATATTTAGTTATAGGGGATACGGCAAATGATGAGATCATGTTTTCTATTCATCTATGGCAATTGCCATGTTTTTAAACACAACCACTGTATAGGAACAGCCTGTTTCCCTTTTAAAGTTCCCATCTACGTTTGTAGTCCCTCAGTCTATTGTCTTTATAAAGATTTTTTCTCTGTATCTAAATCTAAGTCACAAGTTCACCTCAATGAGTAAGAGCTAGGGCCTTACTGAGGAGAAAAAATAAATACTAAGTTAATCAGCCCTACTAGTTTCAAGTTTGATGCACAGTTGTCATTGAAGTTTCCTGGTGGTTTTGGGATAAGGAAGAGGGATGCTGACAAACAAAATCATTGTATATCAGCAACACCACTATCTAAGCCCTATTGTTTATATCTCTTTTGTTTGTTTGTTTTCCAAAAGAAGAGGGCTCATGAGATTAAGAAACACTTAATTGTCTAGCAAGCTGATTGTCAAATTAATGTTCTGACTGCTTTGGCTGATCTTTTAAGCAAAACTGTTCAAAACCACTAACCAGGGAAACCAAGATCATCAGTAACTCTGATGTGCTTGTCTCTGTGCATTTTTTATGGGAAAGAGGAAGGATGGTGTGATTATCATCTTTTTTCTTTATACAAGAATGTTTTCTTCACCCAAGGGAAATGCATTCTAGCAGCATGAACATAACTATTAATCAACGCTTATAGCGATAATCAGTGAATGAAAAATGATGACCAGAAACTGAAAATGTGCAAGCATAGCTGCCTTGAAGATCTTCCTTTGAGATCATGCCCTTGCATTTTAACATGGATAATTCTTTAAAATGGATAATTCTTACAAAATTAATGTTGATGTATTCTGAAATGCAGTGATTTAGAAAACTAGTGCTTATTTTTCACCCTGTGTGGAAAAATATATACACACTAAGAGTGGGCGATAGATTAAGATAGTGAGAGGTAATGTTTTAAAGACATTCCAGTATATTACTTGCTGTCCTAAAAATGTTTGAGACAGATCATCAACAGGGGTAATCAGCATAGCATCTGTGAATTAATTTGGACATAGGGACACAGGGTTCTCCACTGTTAGAATGGTGGTGAAGTGTGTGCGAAAACATGTCTGGTTCCTGATTTAATTATATATTTTCACTGAGAAAAGGAAGTGACCCTGAGGAGAGATGCAGGTGTATCTCACTTCTCATGATTTTTCCAAGAAGAATTTGATGCTATTAACATGATGA
The DNA here is from genome assembly GCF_027887155.1 of Malaclemys terrapin pileata. Taxonomy (NCBI): domain Eukaryota; kingdom Metazoa; phylum Chordata; order Testudines; family Emydidae; genus Malaclemys; species Malaclemys terrapin. The sequence goes on along the minus strand of NC_071515.1, from coordinate 19,227,952 downwards.
CAAACATTGTCAAAAATAGTAGGAGGGGCAAAGGAGGTATTCCTCTGAGTCTTTGATCCTGCAAAGTGCTGAGTACTCTGGCATGTAAACACACCCCTAACTTGTTAAGCATGTGAGTAGTCCTATTGAAATCAATGGGACTATACATGTGCTTAAAGTTAAGCACATGCTTAAGCACTTTGCTGGATCAGGTCCAGAATGCTCGGCACCTTATAAGCCTGAGCCCACAGAGCATTAATTTAAAAATCAGTGAGGCCTTGACCCTGCACCTGGGACTCTGTGCAGACACAGGGGTCAACCCACACAGGGCCATTGTTGGATCAGGTCCCTAAAATATTTGCTCCTCATTCTGAGCTGTCAAGGAGATGCTAAGGGTAAGAATTAGTTGCCTCCCCACCCAACGTAAGATATTCAGGGCATCATATAATAATTTAAGACATAAATATAAAATTACACACCCCAAACTTAAAATAGAAACAAAGGCAAGAAATTCCTCAGAAGCCATAGTGCAGTTCCATGAGCACATGGAAAACATTGATTCCTTCTTCATTCTCCAAAACTATCCTGTATGTAGGTTTAGCACGTACTAGGGAAGTCAAAGTGATCTCAGTCAAATAGAGGCGATTCTGAGGTTTTCCACTGAACGTCATTTGGGTTTGCCATCACAGCCACTTGAAAAAGAAAAGAGTATACAATGGAGAAGTATTGAAGGTGCTATCCTATGTCCAAACAATGGCAGAGCGGTATTGATGGGATCATATAACACTCGCCCCTTCTTTGAGGACTGCTTCTGTCATTAAAATCAATGCAACTTAATTAAAGCAAATTATAGATAGATACATCTATAAATAAGATATTAAAGTGTGCTGCTGAATATGATAATTGCCGCATATTTAGCAATCAGCGTGTGTGTTCTGCTTTTGCCAGGAGGGATTTCTTTCAGTGAAATCAATGGAGCTTTATTAAAAACCATCCAAATTAGAGGGAGAAATGATGAGTGTTATAATAACGCAAAATCACTGTTTCAACTTTCATTGCAAAACCAGGAAACCAAAATACATCCCTTTTTCTGTCTGTAAGGAAAACATCCGAAATATTCTTTTGAACTAGGGACACAGTTAGAATTTTTAAATTTAAATGTTTGCCTTTTGATTTAAAAATTAAACAGAGATGGATGAAGGTCTTGAAAGACGTAGTAATGAGAGTATCATAGAATCCAGGGGTGGAAAAGACCTGTTTGGCCAACTCCCTGAGTTCAGCAAATCCATCTCCCTGTATAACACCCTTTCTTCCACTTTGACTAGAAAAGAAAAATGTATCAAGTCAAATGGCTGTTTTTTAAAATGTCCAGTCGCTAGAGCTATGTGAATGGTAAAAATGGTGAGTTTTGAATTTTGACATGTGCACAAAACATTAAGAGGGAGATGGGGACAAATTCATTTTTACCTCCTTCGGTTTTTCTCAATTTTCACCTAATAGAAAACAAAAACCAAGTGTGTCTCAGCAGAGGGGAGACCTGCAGGTCAAAGAGCAAATTCCTCTTACCATGGCTCTTTCTCGCATGCTGAATGGCAACCTATGTGATTAGAAGTGCTCACAGACAAAAGGAGAGCCTTGAGAAGGGAGGTCAGACAAGCATCTGGAGCAAGCCCTTTAACAGATAATCACAAGAAATGTACTAAGCAGCAAAGCATATGGCATGCTATGCTTATTTTCAGCCTCCTGTCCAAAGATCTCAGGGTGCTGGGTAGATATTGGGTGGGCTTTTCAAAAAACCCGAACTGACTTAGACTTTCAATGAGACTTGTGCTCCTAAGGACTCATGCACTGGGTCCCACCCATTAAGTCTCACATCACCCCTGTGAGCTAGGTGAGTATAATTATTATTATTATTATTATGTCCTGTGTGTCCTACATGCGCCTGTCCTACCCCATCCCAGGCAGTGGCTTTGTATCATTGCCTTCTCTGGTGTAGTTCAGTGGAAGCTGGAGTTTTCAGTCAGCATGAGAGCTGTGTTACACTCCATATAACTCCATTCTAACAAACCACAAGCTGAAAGGATCATAGCAGGGAACTCCAGTAGCTCACCAGGGAATTCATGACCTATCAAATAGGCAAGGTAGAACCCAAAAGAGAAGTAGAATGCCATTCAGAGTGAGATCTCCCCCCAAAAAGGGAGCATGGGAGTTATGGGAAGAGAATTATTATTATTATTATTATTTATATTGTGGTAGCACCTTGGGACCCCAATCATAACCCAGGACCCCTTCATGTTAGGCAGTGTACAAACACATAGACAGTCCCTGCACTGAGACGTTTAATGGACTCCCTGTGTCAATATATAGATTTTTAGAGGTTTGTTTGTGTACAAAAAATACCCAACCAGCGCCAGGCGTGCTCACTGGCCCCTGTATTGAACGGCAAAGCCCAAATAGTTCCTGGCTAAGTAATTTCCTAGCCCTAAACTTATGTTGGATTCAGAGAACAGACCGTAAGACAAGTCAAGTGTGGACAAGGAGGAATGAAATGAAACCCTTCCTGAGCAAAAGAAGTGAGACTACCGTTTGCAAAGTAGTCTCATTCTCCGCATGAAAGAGAGCACTTCTCTGCTTGTGGCCATACTCTTTTTTTTGGTACCACCAATTATTTGTAGGTAAATCCAAGAAAGTATTTCCAAATACCCAATTAACAGTCAGTTCATGACAACACTCGCTGGCACATGACAACTCATGCCTTGTCATTCCAGCACAGGCCCTCTGCTGCTCTAAGATATTTGTTCACTGGGTTTAATCTTTATGTGCATATTCACATAATTTTTGGTTTGGGGGCAGTTTTCTTCGGAAGAATTGGCAGGTTTGGGAAATTATTTGCAACCAGCCTATCATTTTTTCTTCTTAGAAGTCTCAGATAAAGTACCATACAGCTATCATAGTTGGCAGGGCCATAGCTTACTGTGACGTTAGCTGATTTAAAAATATGACCATATAGATCATTTTGCAACCACTGTTACATATTTGCAGCAAATATTGTACAAAGGTTGTCGAGTAAGATGCTAACTCCCACGAAGTAATCAACCAGATATGCCACGTAAGATATCTGCAAAGATGTCCTAATTTGCCAGATATGATAATTGTGTTTATATATTTGTATCACCCTATATTATGAGTTATAGATATGTACGTATGTCTGTATTTCAAACTTGTGCTATGCTTCTGGGTGACACCCCCAGACAGTTTGGCATCAGCACTGCCTAGCCTGCGTGATGGCCCTTTAAGGACCATCAGCTATACAATTAATCCATTGAGAGAAGGCAGATACACCTTATGACTCAGCAAGGCATGCAGGGAAATGCCTATGGAGAGAACTCTAAGGCTTCCAAGCCATGTGCTGGGCAGCTTGTGTTTGAAACAAAGGATGCATCGGCCGCATGGCAAGAAACTATAAAAGGCAGCTGCATCTTCTCCATTTTGTCTTCAATCCTGCTTCTTACCTCTGGAGGAACCTTGCTACAAACTGAAGCTCTGAACAATGGACTGAATGACCCATCCAAGCTGTGGATGTACTCCAGAGACTTGACCTAAACCAGCAGTTTATTCCATTACTGCTACAAGCCTGAACCAAGAACTTTACCATTACTGTATGTAATTGATTCCTTTAACCAACTTTAACTCTCACCTTTCTTTTCTTTTCTTTTCTTTTCTTTTTACAAATAAACCTTTAGATTTTAGTTAATAAGAATTGGCTGTAGCACGTATTTGGGTAAGATCTGAAACATTCGTTAACCTGGGAGGTAATGTGTCCGATCCTTTGGGATTGGTAGAACCTGTTCTTTTATTTGATGAAATAAGATTTACAGAAATTTTCATTATATTTGACGTGGATGGAGGCCTGAGGCTGGATCACTTTAAGGGAATTGTGTTGTTTGGACTTCTGAGTAACCAGTAAGGTAATAAAGAAGCTTGTTTTGTGCCGGCTTGGTGAATCTAAGTATTGGAATATCCACCAGCTTTTTGGCTGCCCCATTCTTTGCAGTTCACCCTAACTGAATGACCACAGCTGGCTCCCCACTAGGACCCTGGGCACAGTGGCGTAGTCGGCAGGATACACATTACCACAGGTTAATTGGGGTTTTGGATCAGAACCACACGCTTGTCAAAATTTAATTTTGATATTGGAGAGTTTAAGGGTTAAAAATCAGTTACAATGAGTGACCCATGATCAAGATCCTGACAGAAAAAGTCTGGAAGAATTGTGCTTACAGAGAGGATTGTATTTTAAGCAAAAAGCCCCAGAGCAGGAACTGAAAAATCTGTTAATTGCCAGTGATAAGGAAGCAGACGCAGAGAAAATGCTTGCAGTGAGAAACCAGTACCTAGAACTTGAACAAAAGCAAAAAATAGCTGATATGGAAGGAGAAACTGCTGAAAGAGAATGTGCCTGTGTTTTGAACATGGACAAAAAATGGCATATATTTGATTGAGGAACTAGAAGCTAAGGCAAAACTGGACAGACTTAAGCTCCAACTCAAGAGAATAAAGGAACAACAGGAACTGTATCATACTGAAAAAACAGTTCCTTGCAATAACAAAGATGGGGATGGAATCTATCCAGTTTGTAACAATGTTGGTATGTTGTTTGACTCTGAGCAGTTGTCTGCGTATAACCAAATTTATCCCAACACTGCCACCTTTTATGTAAATGCTTTTACTGCGAGCTTGAGTGAAGGTAACCCCATAACTTGTGCAGAGAATGTAAAAGTCAATGGTAAACGCTGTTTAGGGCAAATTACAGCTTCTAATATCACTCTTGTTAAAGCAGATCTTGTCAAAGAGGAAGATTATTTACCAAATCAGAGTATGAATATTGTAATCCTCTATGAGTTTACTGGAAGTGTGCCTTTAGCCCCAGAATCCATCTTGAATGGAATGGTATTAAACATGAAGTTATAGCTGGTGTAAGGAAGTTATTGCCTAAGGATCTTTTGATTGGGGATGATATTAAAGCTTTGTTCAGTCAGGTTGACATAAACCAGTCACAAGAAAGAAATAATCCTGAACCTGTGTCTATTGAGGCAAGGATTTGCCTATGGAGGGTTTCTCCAAATGTTTGTCTGAGGAAGATGGCTGCTTGTCTGTGCAAAGAAGCAGTGCATATGTGGAAAAAAATTCTGAGTGTGTGTCTGGTATCTCAGAAGCGAATCTGGCATTAGATAAGGCTCAGGAAGATGTTTCTCTAGAACAAATTAAAATTTGTTAGGTTCTTATTAACTAAAATAGGTTAAAGCCCTAACTGAGGAAGGAAAGGGTACATTCTTGGTGAGTGATAAATTGTTGGCTAGTAAAGCTTGGGAAAGTAAGCCTGACCCAGGTAAAAGTGATGTGCTTAAAGTAGCTCAGTGTAATAAGGCACTGTTTGTGGAAAACAGCAGTTTATCTATTAAGGGAGGAGAAGGCAAAGAAAGTTTAGATGAGCATAGGCTGCCTTCTGGGCTGATGGCTTTGTCTAATCAGCAGTTTGGGAAGGCAAGGTTAGTGGAACATGAGTATCCCTACACCTTACCTGCTCCCCCGTCTCCCTCCTGGGGGAGCAGCCCCCTTGCCCGCCCGGTGCCGGAGCTCGTACTCACCAGCTCCAGGAAGTGGAAGCCATGCCACCACCTCCTCCCTCCGACTTGCACCGCCATTACAGCTGCAAGCCTGGGAGGGAGGAGGAATGCCGCTCAGCTGAGGATCCAGGATGAGGGGGGGGAGGGGGGAACTCGGCTTCTTACCTGGCCTGTGGCAGCCGGCGGGACGTGCTGGCGTGGGGCAGGGACGGTACCCCCCTACACAGGCGAGAGCCGGCCGGGGTCCCCCTCGAGCCGATAAACTTTACATGGCCTGCTCGTGGCCCGAGCCGCTCTCCCCCGCCACTGCCGGGGTCCGGAGCTCCCCCGTCTCCCTCCTGGGGGAGCAGCCCCCTTGCCCTCCCGGTGCCGGAGCTCGTACTCACCAGCTTCAGGAAGTGGAAGCTGCACCACCACCCTCTCCCTCCAGGCTTGCGCCGCCATTACAGCTTCAAGCCTGGGAGGGAGGAGGAATGTCACATGCTTGGGGAAGAGGCGGAGCCAGGCCGGGGATTTGGGGAGGGATCCAATGGGGGAAGGAAGGGACGGCATCGGGCGGGGGGGGTGAGAGTTCCTCCGGGAGGGCAAAATTGCTTGTTTGTCCAGTGTCCCGATCGCACATCAGTAGGGACGCGGGACAAACAAGCAAATATCGGGACGTCTGGTCACCCTAGAGCTACCCCAATCTCCAAGCAATTGTCCGTGAACAGCCATGTGTTCTGGGACAAAGGAAAGGATATAAGCTGTTTGTCTGTTAAAGGGGACTGTTTCTGTTTGCAGAGCAGACAGAAGAAGGTTGTCAGCCTATGATGGTTGAAAATTTATCAGCTGACCCAAAGTTGGTTCTGGATACAACTAAAGCCCAGGAAGGAAGTATTCCTAAATTTGTGTCTGCTAGGGAGGGTGACATTGTAATTAGGTTGCATCCAGTTAATGTCATAAATAGTTCTGTTTTGCCTGTTGCTATTGTGTTGCTGGGTAAAGGTACAACAGCTCTGTTTAGCCAGGACACAAGGAGAGCATGAAGGTGATTTAACTGTGTTACCCACTAACAGTGTGAAAACTTGTAACAAGGAGGAAATGATTCCCAAGCTTGTGTGTGGCAGAGGGAAAGAAAGTGCTTCTAACCTTTTGACTAGTGAATCTATCAGCTTGCCTGAAAGGGGGTTATGTAAAAATCCTCGTGATGGACCAGAGGTGATTCTGGATTTAAGTGAAACCCAGGAAGAGTCTGTTGTTGCTCAGGAAAATGTTCCTTTAGAGCAAGCCCTAGGTGAAAAGGGTAAAGGCAGAATTTCTGTGGAAAATGGGTTGTTGCTTAGAAAGATTCCTGAAGAGAAAAATCTTCAGGGTAGTTTTTGCAAGCAGTTTTCCACATCCATCAGTTGCGGAAGTGATTTGATTGAGTTAACTCAGGGTGAATCACTTTACAGATAAAGCAACAGTTTGTTTGGGAGGCTTGTTTCAGTTCCTAACTGCCAGAGTCTTTCTGAGGTGTAGAGCCACTGACTTTGCTTTGGAAAGACCCAGTGTGGATAGCTTTGAGGAGATTTCAGATGGAATAAACATTATTAGGGACTTTAAACAGCCCTATAAGCTTAACCAGCTTGTTGGGAAGACCGTGGTGTTGAAACTGTCTCCATGTTGATTCTTTGAGTAAACGATCTGTATCTCAGGTTCAGAGGGAAGACTGGACAGCTGAATCTGCAGAGTAGGAGGACAGCTGTGCAGTTAATCTCTCGAGAATACAGGGAATGGCAAGTAAACTCTTTTCTAGATACTTTGGAAATGTCTTGTAGTGTCTTAGTGGACTTGACATCTGAGTCCATGTGGAAGCAGAGGTTGGTAATGGAAGGACAAAAGAACCTTGAGTCTAACATGCTAGTGAAAATCTCTTTAAGACAGAGTCCAGCCTTGGAATTGGTAACAGTTAAGGATCTGAAAACTAATAAACAAGCTAGTGTCTGTGTTGATGCAAATTACCTGACTGACTGAGGGGGGAGAAAGACCTACCTGTAGCTGTAGCAAAAAGGACACACCCAGCCGGCCAATGAATTTGGTTAATCAAAAGAGCTCAGATTTTGACCCTCCAGATCAGGAAGTAAGGGGAAAAGTTTATCATGCTAATGAAAGCCACAGGTTATCCCTAAAATGCCAGGACCACATTGGTATTGAGCCAAAGGTGTGTCATGACAAAAATAAACATAAATGTACACCCGCAATGAATTTAATGTTAATAGTAATGCTAATGTTAACTTTTGTGACTAACATGTTGCTAATAACAAGAATTGTAAAAATGTACAATGTGCCTAATCTTTTGGAAAAACCCTTGAACATGGTAAGAGTAATACATAAAAGCACACTTTATGTTAAGACTTTGATACTAATATTTCACAGTTACTGCCTGTAACTAGGCAAATATAGTGCCCATCTTTTTAAAAAAGGGAAGGAGGAGAACCCGGCGAACTACAGACCGGTCAGGCTCACCTCAGTCCCTGGAAAAATCATGGAGCAGGTCCTCAAGGAAACCATTTTGAAGCACTTGGAGGAGAGGAAGGTGATCAGGAACAGTCAACATGGATTCACCAACCTGATTACCTTCTATGATGAGATAACTGGCTCTGTGGATATGGGAAAGCGGAGGAGTGATATATCTTGACTTTAGCAAAGCTTTTGATACCGTCTCCCACAGTATTCTTGCCAAAAAGTTAAAGTATGGATTGGATGAATGGACTATAAGGTGGATGGAAAGCTGGCTTGATTGTTGGGCTCAATGGGTAGTGATCAACCAGCTCGATGTCTAGTAGGCAGCCGGTATCAAGCGGAGTGTCCCAGGGGTCAGTCCTGGGACCGGTTTTGTTCAACATGTTTATTAACGATGGGATAGATTGCATCCTCAGCAAGTTCGCGGATGACACTAAGTTGCGGGGAGAGGTAAATACGCTGGAGGGTAGAGATAGGGTCCAGAGTGGCCTAGACAAATTGGAGGATTGGGCCAAAAAAATTTGATGAGGTTCAAGTGCAGAGTCCTGCACTTAGGATGGAAGAATCCCATGGGGACCGACTGGCTAAGTAGCAGTTCTGCAGAAAAGGACCTGGGGATTATGGATATGAGTCAGCAGTGTGCCCTTGTTGCTAAGAAGGCTAACAGCATATTGGGCTGCATTAGTAGGAGCTTTGCCAGCAGACCGAGGGAAGTGATTATTCCCCTCTATTCAGCACTGGGGAGGCAACATCTGGAGTAGTGTGTCCAGTTTTGGTCCCCTTGCTACAGAAAGGATGTGGACAAATTGGAAAGAGTCCAGTGGAGGGCAACAAAAATGATCAGGGGGCTGGGGCACATGACTTATGGGGAGAGGCTGTGGGAACTGGGCTTGTTTAGTCTGCAGAAAAGAAGAGTGAGGGGGGATTTGATAGCAACCGTCAACTACCTGAAGGGGGTGGGGAGAGGTTCCAAAGAGGATGGAGCTCAGCTGTTCTCAGTGGTGGCAGATGACAGAACAAGGAGCAATGATCTCAAGTTGCAGTGGGGGAGGTCTAGGTTGGATATTAGGAAACACTATTTCACTAGGAGGGTGGTAAAGCACTGGAATAGGTTACCTAGGGAGGTGGTGGAATCTCCATCCTTAGAGGTTTTTAAGGCCCGGGTTGACAAAGCCCAGGCTGGGATGATTTAGTTGGTGTTGGTCCTGCTTTGAGCAGGGGCTGGACTAGATGACCTCCTGAGGTCTCTTCCAACCCTAATCTTCTATGATTCTATGCTTCCAGTAATTTTTCACCATTTCTACTATATTCTATAGAATAATTGAAAGTGAGCACAGTATTCCAGCTAAAGCCATTGCGCTGATTATTTATTTAATTGTATTATAAAAGTTTCTGCATAATTCTCTATCCCATTCCTTTTGCATCCCAATATTTTGCTTGCGTTATTTGACCTCTTCTATAAATTGAGCAAAGATCTATAGCGAACTCTCATCACAACAGTGATGGCTAGGTCTTTTTTCTGAGTTAATACAGTTAATTATTTATAGTTAATACTAAGGCAAGTAAATACGGTGTTTAAAACTTATTGTGTACCAATGCTTAGACCTGAAGATCAACTTTGTTCTTACTGCTTGGTGCTTGATCTTTTAAGTTAGTCCTTCTAAAACAAATTATTAGCCTAACTAATCCCAAAGAGCATAGAGACTGATACAGAACCATCCTTTATACTGTTCCCAGAACATAGCGAACAATTTAAAGAGGTAGACATTTCTAGTGCAATAACTTTTTCCTTTGTCTTTTCGTCAGGTCAATATCTTCTTTCAGAAATCATTTTACTTGTGATTCAGTAATGTATCATCTTTACTGATGTGTAGACAGATGGGGAAAAGGAAATGAGAAGGGATGGCTAAGTCTTTAATTAAAGACACAGAATTTGCTCTTTAAGCTTATTGGACAGTTCTACATGGGGTGCAGAGAATCATCATAGAGCCCCATGTTTTTCACGAATGTGAAATAACATGAAATAAAACAAAAAAAAACCTAACCTCACAGCAGCAGCTCCTGTGCAGTGGGGCTGGGCTCTGCTCCAGGTGTTGTGACCTGGCGCACGGAGTCACTCTGCCGCTCTGGGTTGATCCAGCCACCCACCAAGATGGAAGGGTTGCCAGGCCAAACCTGAGGGCAGCACAGTGCCCGGAGCGGGCAGGCAGGCCCAGCACCAGGGCACAGGAGCCGCCACTGCTCAGTGAGTGTCAGGTAGGCTCATTCTGCAACTGCAGGGCATCCCGACCACCCCACCTGGCCCCCAAAATGAAATGGAAAAACTATAAAATGAAAAAGGGTTTCACAGGGGTCTACTCATCAGCTACGTGGAGCCAAATTTGTGAAATTGTATCCACAATTAGTTTCTATGGTAACTGTATCTCAGAGCACAAACACAAACAGAACTGGCAGGAGGCACCTGATTTTATTTTCTCTGTAAGAAACAATCAGAAGATTGATGCTTCAGGTTGTTACAATGCACACATCTAATGTAGATACTTTTTACTTGCATAGTGACTACATAAGTTTTCCTTGGTAAACACCCAGTAAATTTCATCATTTCATGTTGCTGTACGTTGATTGCTGTTACACTTAGTAGACTTAAAAGTAATCACCAGGAAACTTGCATTCCGGTTTAGAATTTGGAATTAACTACCCGTGTGTATCATTTATCCTGTATCCTCTATCATGAATCAAGCAGGTAGACCATATTTTACATGATTTTTGTGCTCAGTAAACAAAAGCTTAAATCTGTTTTCTTTCCTTTGCTTTTCCGCAAAAAATAGCAAAAAGTTCTGGGATTGTCTATCACCAGAGTACCCAGCTATTTAAGGAAAATTACCAAAGTGTGAGAACAGCTGAAGTGACTGTGAATTTTTGTATTCACTTTCTGTATAAAACGTGTCTCACTTTTACTGGTGGAAAAATGAACAAAACAATCTGTTTGGCCTTCTACCCACCTTATGAAATCTAGGACAGTGATTTTTTTTTTCCTCAGTGAGGCACTATTAAAGTAGGGTTATTTCAAATCAGAGATGATTATTTTCTGGTACTCATCAACCCCTTAACGTCCCCTTACCATTTTGATTCAAATCAAGAGGCATTAGCCAAGGGCCCCTCCAGAATAAATTGTTCACTTAGCAAAAGGCTGGATTATTACTAATATTAGCTCGGAATATTAGGCGGCAGACTTGGCATAATGCTACTAGTCTACAATAATTCCTGAAACTCTCTCTGCCTAGCAACTTAGCCTGATAACACTGCTCTACAGCCAAAACGCTTCTGAAATAAATGTAGTCAAACTTTACTAATTCTGGGTCACTGAGAACGAAAATGATGCTTAAAATTGTTGCTTGGCTCTAGTTTTCAAGATATGCTATTGGGTCAGTATATACGACCCTTGACTTGGGAATGGCGGAGGATAAGTGAGTTATAAAGGGAAGGGATCTCAATTTAAACCAGAAATGACTAAAATACATCTTTGACTGGATCTATGAATAAATCTATGACTGGGTTTGGACAGTACTTGCTTTTTAGGCAAAACAATGAATGATGCAATCTGAAGCTGGTATTGCATCATACATGATATGAATTGTATCATGTTATTCCTAGAAGTCATGGATGATGCAATCATAACGAAGCTTACATCACTCTGCTGAACAAATTGCCCTATATCAGCTCTAGAAATCATACAGTGTCGTGATCTCTTATTTGTCAGTGTTTGATTTTGCAAAGGGACACATTTCTGTTTAGCCAAAGTGAGCAGAGATGCCTCGTACTTGTGTGAACAGTGCAGATAACTTCAGCTATGTTTGTGGTGAAGTGACTTTTGCATCACAAAAGTGCAGTATAACCACTATGGTTAAGAAAGCCTATCACCTTTATTTTGGCTGCAAAATTGGAGATCAGGACAAGAGGTGGGCCCCACGCATATGCTGCAACACTTGTGCAACAAATCTTCGCCAGTGCTTGAACAGGAAAAGGAAATCTATGCCTTTTGCAGTGCCGATGATTTGGAGAGAGCCAACAGATCATACCAGCAATTGTCACTTCTGCATGGTGCCTCCAGTTGGGAAAGGTGTGTCAAAGAAGAAAAAGTGGACTGTGCATTATCCAAACATTCCATCAGCTATACGCCCAGTACCCCACGGAGAAGGACTGCCGGTTCCTGATGCATCAGAATCATTCTCACTTGAGTGAGACGAGGAAGAGGATGAAACTTCTGGTCCTGAACCATCAATGTCACAGGACCCACATTTTCTCCCATCCTCCTCCTCTGAACCATACCTCATAACACAAGGTGAACTGAATGACCTTGTCAGGGATTTGGAACTACCCAAGAGTAAGGCAGAGCTGTTGGGCTCCAGACTACAGCAGTGGAATCTCCTGGCAGGTGATGTTAGGGTTTCCATGTTCCATGACCGTCAAAAGGATCTTGTCCCATTCTTCTTCATGGAAGGTGATCTTGTAGCCTGCAACAACATCAATGGTGTGATGGCAGGCCTCAACATCGTTCACGATCCAGATGAGTGGAGACTGTTCATTGATTCATCAAAGACGAGTCTTAAAGCTGTTTTATTGCATAATGGCAAAATTTTGCCATCAATTCCAGTTGGTCATGCAGTCCATATGAAGGAAACCTATGACAACATGAAACAACTTTTGAGGTGCATAAACTATGACCAACATCAGTAGCAGCTTTGCGGCGATTTGAAGGTTGTTGCTCTCTTGCTTGGTCTGCAGACTGGATACACAAAGTACTGCTGTTTTCTCTGCGAATGGGATAGTCGTGCAAGAGATTCCCACTGCATCAAGAAAGATTGGCCACTCCGACAGTCATTGGAGCCTGGGAGGAAAAGTGTTCAGCATCCACCACTTGTTGAATCAAGGAAGATTTTGTTACCACCCTTACACATCAAGCTGGGTCTGATGAAGAACTTTGTCAAGGCCATTGACAAAACACAAGCAGCTTTCAAGTACCTCCGTGGAAAATTTCCAAGGTTAAGTGAAGCTAAAATAAAGGAAGGTGTCTTTGTTGGTCCTCAGATTCGTGAACTTCTTCGAGATGATGATGCATTTGACCATGCACTGCGTGGCAAGGAAAAGACGGCATGGAAAGCCTTCCAGTTAGTGGCAATAAATTTCTCGGAAACAACAAGGCAGACAACTACAGGTTGTTGGTGGAAAACCTCCTCAAGGCATACAAAAGCCTTGGTTGCAACATGTCACTAAAGATACATTTTTTGCACTCTCATCTAGATTTTTTTCCACCAAACTGCGGAGCAGTGAGCAACGAACACGGCGAGCGATTTCACCAGGACATTGCAACAATAGAGAAACGCTATCAGGGCAAATGGAGCCCATCAATGCTTGCAGACTATTGCTGGACAGTGACAAGAGATGCTCCATTTAATGAATACAAGAGACAAGCCAAGAAGCGCCAAGTAGACACTGAATAGGACTAAACTATGTACATAATAATTTTTTGCCTTTTGTTTCATAATAAATTTTATTTATATAATCCTTTTGCTGATTTTTAAAGTGTTACATAAACAGGACAGGTGACATATTATCATGTAAAGCAACCATAAACACATGAAAAGACCTAGCTTTACAATTTATGATTTAAACTCTACTATCTACACAATATACATAGACATAAAATGTAAAAACTTAACTGTCTTAGAAACAGTAGCCAATCAGTTGTTTTAATTGTCATATTTGAATTCAGCACATCAAAATGCATAATAAATAGCACATTTTATCTCTGAAGCAGACGACTTCTCAAAAATTGTAGACCAGTGTAATACATCTGTTTACACTGGACTTGGTTTTTGTTATGGATCTCTCTAAGAGATATTTTACATGAAAACATTATATACAGGTGAATAAGCCTAATTAACTCACTGCACAAACTTTCCATCACGACAGATTTTAAATCTCTTTAGTGAAACTGACGTATTGTGCATAAATGCCAAGATTGACAGAAGGGTGCTCTCTAACCTGTAGAATGTGAAAAACATGTTACTTTTAGTTTGTGTTTCCTCTTTTTATAATCAGACATTTACAGAAAGCCGAGTGTGATTTATTCTTTTCTTCTTAATGAATTGTTAAGAAGTGTTTGAAAAGGCATTAAATCTTCCCTTCTGCCATGAATCTGTAAAAGGGGAAGAGGATTTTAAATGGCCTCACGGTATATTGCTTTATAAAACTGCTGATTCTAGCAGTGCCAGAATAGGACTACATACTTTAATGTAGGAAACACTGAATGCAGTCAGTGAGCCTTCTGCATTTATGGAGGAAAAGACTAATAGCTACATTTGAACAAGGCTCTTAACACTTGGGCCATCAGCAGGCATTGAGTGAGTGAAATTGGGAAAACTCCTATGAGCTAAAAGCATCTAAGTTCAGCATTCTTCCCTCAGTTTGAGTCTTCCTGATAGGATTTCACACTCCAGCCAACTCGAGCTGCCATCTTGAAAACAAACCAAGTAGAGAACTGATGTTTTCACTGAGCGCATTAATGCTTCACTTCTGAAATGACACTAGAGCATGATAAATGCACCGACGTCCCTGTTGGATATTCAGCTTTACAACAGTGTTAGGGAAAGCTTCTAGATTTGTGTTGTGAGTGAAAGCAAAGGTTGTTTATATCACCTTTTTTACTGTAGAAAACTTAACAGATGATAAACAGATCTGGAACTAGTATGTAAACTCATTCTTTCCTTTGAATAATGTGTGCATTACTCAGCAATATTAAAATGCTTTTATTTAATCAGGTTTATCTCCTGATTTTACTGAATTACAGGTGGGAGACTAACCAAAAACGTTTACAGTATCCCTGCTGGCCTACTGCCAAGGGAACCGCACTGAGGAAGGTACCTGTTCTAAACAGTCCTTTGATATGGAACCCTTTCTTGTTAGCAGTGATAAGATTAAGTATGGGATTTGTGGATTCTCTGAGCCTCTGCCTTTCTTTTGTTGATTTTGGCACCCTGCAGCATCATTTGTTCTCTGATTATCATTTTGAGATGCATTGTCAGTAACCAGGGTGTATAATTGATCTTCATCTCTAATTACTCTTCTCTCCACAGGTGCCTGGAAAAGGTCCAGATGGGAGTTCACACAATCTCCACTTTGAAGGGATGGAAAGGCAATATGCATCCTTACCCAGGTACATCATTGAGGCTTCCTCATGCACTGATTTTATCTGCATAGAACAGCCGTCTGGCTCTGAAATGAGAGATTATGTTGCAGTTTTGTCTCGCTGCCTTCTGTTGATGATTTAGTGCCATCTTTATAACTGTATTAATAATTTAGACAGTTGATTTAAAAAAAAATAAAGTCGTTCTCATTGAACATGTCAGCAAGAGTCATGATCCACAGGGGAAGAACATGACATTGAGGAAGCTTAGTGTGCTAGAGTTATAGCAGGTCTTAGCAGGGCATAACTGTGACAAAGTTTATAGTGCTAAAATCATAGCTGGCAATGACAGAGCATTGCTGTGAGGCGTTTGCACTGCAGCCGTGACAGCTCCTACAGTCCCACCATTGCTGGAAGGAAAATTTGACTAGCAATCCTGTTCCAGTATGGTAACTATATACTGTAATTCAACCCTATTGGAAATGAGAGAGAATTCTTAGGGGTTTGGGGGGCTTTTTTATTAATAATTTTAGTCTGGAATCAGCAGGGCATGACAAAGAGGAAACCTTTCAAAGATTACAATCCAGATTCTGTGGGAGTTCTAATAGGAGAGTGTGAGAATTAGCAAGCTAGAAAAAGAAATGAAGAAAGGTTAGAGCAGTGGGGAGAAAATGAAAATAGAGAATATTTATCCTCCAAGCATGCTAAGCAAGAAAGTGGCTCTTAGGTAGAGATGTGGAGGAGCAAGTTTTCCTAAATGAGGGTGAGACAATCAACTAGTGCCACATTTCCTGGGGACCCCAAAGGGCATGGCACATCGGTGCTGGTATTTTTAGGAAATAAATGAATGTGCATTCTAGCTATATCTTTTCTTCTATTTTTTCCATTTGACTGTTTGTTTCTAAATGTGTTATTGCAAAGGCTGATTGACCTTAATGTAATATGACATACCACTATGAGCTAGAATATAGAGAATAGCTCAATGCTTGAAAATAATGAGATCTCTCTAAGAAAAGCTGTTTCACAAACTTCAGCATTGTTGGACTTAAGTAAGAACTTTTTAATGCATGATGTGTTGTTTAAACCACAGAATGCATCTGTGGTTCAATGACTGCCTTTTATCAACTTGTATTGGTGGTTGTTTGCAGTGGTGGTCTAGTGATGTTGGTCCCAGGATATTAGACAGACAAGGTGTGGGTGAGTTAATATCTTTTATTGGACCAACTTCTGTTGGTGGAGGAATATGCTTTCAAGCTTCACAAAGCCTCAAAGGACCTGATGAAAAGTTCTTTGAAACTTGAAACTGTGTCTCTTCCGTCAACAGAAGCTGGTCCAATAAAAGTCTCACCCACTTGTCTCTCATATACTGGGACCAACACTGCTGCAGCAACACAGCTTAACAGAGTGCTGTTTGATTCCCAGCAATGTTTTTTATATTTTTTCCTGTTCTCATTATCCATAATATATGTCCAATTCTTTTTTCTGAATCCTACTAAGTTCTTGTCCTCAGTTATCTTTTAGCAGCAAGTTCCACAGGTTAAATATATGTAGAGTTAAAAAAAATTGCCTTTTTATCAGTTTTAAAATTTACTGCCTTTCAGTTTTATTGATAATCCACTTGTTCTTGAATCACGAGAAAAACTTGAACAGTAATACCCAATATACCTTCTCTGCACCATTCATTGTTTTGCATTCCTCTTTCATGTCCTCTCTTATTCATCTGCTCTCCAAACTAAACAATCCTATTCTTTTCAATCTCTCTTAATATGGTAGTCTTCCTATGCCGCTAATCACTTTAATTACCCATCTCTGAATTCCCTCTTATTTCAGCTATATCTTTTTTTGAGATAGGATGACCAGAACTGATCACAGTGTTCCAGATATGAGCATACCATTCTTTTATATGACATTAGACTGGATCTCGCTCAGCTGCCCATCGCTGACTGCAGCCTGACTGATCTGCAATAGGCTAGCGTTTTCCCCAAGCTCGTCATGGGAAGTATGATCAAACTGAGCATCTTGAACATTGTGGGAAATTTGTAAAAAATGTGGGTGGTCTGATCTAACGGTAAATTATCAAAATCCTTCTCACCTTCCTTTTATCAGCCAATCAATGCAAAAAGGTGTAATTGAATGTAAACAACTGGCTTTTAGGACTAGACAGGGGTGGTGGAATTGGGTTGCAGAGACCATTTCCTAACAAATTAAGCACATTTCTAATCTTACACAGTTTTATAAAAGTAAGCCTCTGTCACCAGCACGTGGGACTTACCTAAATTTGCCAAGTTTCAAAAGTCCCAGGGAGGAAGGGAGAACACTTCTGCAACAGAAAGGAGAGCATCCGGGCTTGGGCTGTGGCTGATTTCTCTTGGGAAAAAAATCAGCACAATAGCTGGAATAATGAGATGCCCATGCAATAAAACTGTTACTGCTACCTGGCAACAAGAAGGAGCCATGTTGGAGGGCATGAGAGATTGGAATGAACGAATGAATAGGAGAGCTTTGGCATCCCTCTGAAATGGGCAAGCGAGAACTAGGGTTACCATCACATTATTTTGAAAAATATGCCGTACATTCCCAGGGCGCCCGTTCAGCTCTGAAGGTGTGCGAGGCTACCTACAAAGAAGGCATGATTGTCACTGGTAGCATACCCAAGCTCTCCTGCTATATCTTTCATTAAAGTTCAAATCCCAGCTTTAAAACACCGTGGCACTTCGCCCTATGGCCTTATGTTTTCATTTCCCTTCCCTGTGGGTGCTGAGAAGTTTAACCAAAGCACAATGGATCAGATTCTTAGCTGGTGTAAATCAATGTAGCTTCACTGGCTCATGACCTCTATTTTATAGCAGAATTAGAGAAAACGCGGTTCTGTACGTGTGCTTGCCTTGTCAACAAAAGAAGCAAAGAATTTAAAATATAGGGAGGTAATCCTGCTCCTATTGAACTCAGTGACAAAACCCTGCTGGCTTTGATGGGAGCAGGATCTGTTCTATCTAAGGTTATTTTTTAATTAAAAGTTGAAATACTTCTGTCTGTTTTAAAAAAAAAAAAAAAAAAAAATAGGCAACAGCCTTAAAGGAAGCTTTAATATGTGACTAGCTTAATCAGTAGCCAACTGAGTTACGTGGTCAAGTTTTTATCGAAGCTAGTATCAGATTATGGGCTTTATTTGAAAACATCTAGAGAGAGGCAAATGTTATCTACTGAGTTATTGGTGTGTTACTATGGCAGGCTAGTGACAGGTCCCCGTCTCAGACTGCACTGTGCTATATCATCTCCTGAAGGGAAGCAAAATGGTAAAGGCAGAACATAAAGCTTTGCAAGAAAGATACAGTTCTTGGCACTCAGTAGTTATGCAATGCCCCAGGGCTAAGGCTGAGTAGTGCTGAATGGTATTATTAAGCAATGTTAAATCCTCCCTCTTAGAAGGAAAAGGGCTTGATTCTTAGGCTCCTCGGGGTACTATTTGGGAAATAGGAGCATGGCTATAATATGAGGAGCTAGAAAAATATTTGTGGTCGTTTGTTTGTCTTCAGTAACCCACCTCTCTCTCTCACACACATTTGGTTAAACCAGTGGACAAATATGAACTTGAAGCTGGTTTATTTGCTCACAGGTTTGTTTTTTTTTGCACTTCAATTTCATTGCAGTCTGTCATAGTGTAAGCTATAATTTTGCTCATGGCAGCCCCAATTGGAGAAATATTGTGTCCTAAGCACAAAGAGTTATTCCTTTCTTCTAATGGATTCAATAGTAGGCTCTGACTAGTAACTGGGCTGACAGTCACTAAGACAGGCCCAGGGATTGGTGATGCTGTGATATATACCACAAATCTCAGTCCCCTTGCTAGTAAGAAATGCTGATGCCAAAAAAAGTCCATGTTTCAGTTCCTCTCATGATCCAAGAACAAGTGTTTGTGGCAAAAAGAGCATTAAAAAATAACTGTAAAGACTAAAAAATGAATTCAGATTGTATCGATCATTTCCATGGCCAAGGAGAAGAGGACTGAGCAGAATGGCACTTTACATTCACAAGAGTGTTTAAGTTCAATATAATATGTACCATAAAGATGGGAAATCTATTAATGTATTAATTAAAGAAGTGGCAGCACAATGCCTTTCCATTGTCAGGAGACTCATGTTCAGGATCCACTCTGCAGCTTGCACCTCCTAGGTCAGTAAATAAAAGGGGTATCGTAGATTCCAAGGCCAGACAGGACTATTGTGATCACCTAGTCTGACCTGCTTAATAACACAGGCCCCTAGAACCTTACCCAGTAGTTTCTGCATCAAGATCATAACTTCTGTTTGAGCTATGCATGGGTAGCCAAACTGTGGCTCACGAGCCACATGCAGCTCATTACCGTTAACGTGCGGCTCGCTGAGCCCCCTATGCCACCCACCCCATTCTCCACCCACCACACTTGGGGGGGAGCTCAGGACCTCTGCCTTGCAGTGGGGTGGTGTAGGGTAGGGTAGGGAATTCTGTCCAGTGGGGAGGTGAGCCTTGGGGCTTGAGCCCCACAGCGCACCAGCCGGGCCTCATGGCTTCAGCAGGAGTGGGGCTGAAGCCCCAAGCCCCAGCAGGCATCTCTTGTGGGGCTGAAGCCCCAAGCCCCAGCAGATGTGCCCCAGCTCTCGAACTTCTGAAGATTGTCGTATGAAGCTTAGAGGGTCAGTAAGTTTGGCCATCCCGGAGCTATGGAATGTCTTCTACAAAGATATCTAGTCTTGATTTTAAGACTTCACTGATGGAGAATCCACCACTTTTCTAGATAAATTGTTCCACAGGTTCTTCACCCTCAGGATTAAAAAATTGTGCCTTGTTTCTAATCTGAATTTATCTAGCTTCAGCTTCCATTCATTGGATCTTGTTGTGCCTTTTTTGGCTAGATTAAAGAGCTGCCTACTGTCAGAAATCTCTGCTCAAGTAGGTGCTTGTACTCTGTGATCACTTCATCTCTTAACCTTATCTTGGATAAATTAAAGAGGCTGAGCTGCTTACGTTTCTCACTAAAGGCATGAAGACAGCATTGTCAAAGGAGCTGAAGCCTTCCCTGCTGGACAGTTTGTGAGGCAGCATTGACAGTCATGTAGGCAAAAGCCATTTCCCACCATTCTGGGCAAAAGAAGAGTTTTCATAACAGCTGCCCTCATAAAGGAGGCTCTCAGAGAGACAAATAGGAGGCGTAGGCTCCTCACCAAGCTCTGGCATCCTCATCAAGTTCACGCTAGTTGCCATCATTTCGAGATTGTGAAGTCTGCTTTTGCCTACAAGTCTGCTCTCATTTTACAGCTTCATTGCTTTTCCCTTGTGCACTGCAAATAACTCCCCACCTCGCCTGGCCCTTCATAACCTTCAACTCTCATCTCATCTGCTCTTCCATGCTGCCTTCATCTTCTGGAAATGCCTCTCACTCCCACTGTACAAGGCAACAACCCTCTTTCCATGCGAATAATTCCTTAAAATTCTTTTTTGAAACCTGCATCTGTATTAACCTGCTTCAGTAAAAATGTCACCTGCCAATTAAAAATGGCTCCCTTCTTGGATAGAACCGCCATCTGGCTCATCCAGTGCATTCTGTGTTTGATTTGTATTGTCTGTCCCATTTAAACTGCTCTCCTTTGGTACACAGCTAACCAAAAAATAATCACTCTGTCCTATGATATTATTCCTGGGATGGTCTACCTAGTTATCTTCTGACACCTTTCCTAGTGCTTAAAACTTATCTGCCCTTCTGTTTTCCTTTGTTTGTCTCTTCAATTAATATCTGCATTATACACTGCCTTGGAATTTCCATTTGCTTACTGCAGCATTGTTTTTAGCACATGCAAGAGGATGGCAATGATATTACATTCAACAGATATGTATTCCAAGTAATGCCAGTACTGATCATTGGCGCCACTGCAACTTTAGTAGCAATAACCTGGGACAAAGGAGAGTGCACAGAATGACCCATATGTTGTATGTTTATAAATGTGTCCTTCTTGCCAAACTTTTATCAGCAATGAAATAATTTATTAATCCAAGTCCAGACAGATCTTGAGAATTATCAAAGGTCTGTTCCTTCATGGAAGCTGCGTTACTGAGTATATCTTACGCATTTGTACAAAGCTAATCCGTCAACTTTTGATGTTCAGTAGAATATACTTCCCTGTTACAGTCATCATAGAATTCGAAATGTTCACCTTGAGGTTGAAACAACTCCGATTTAGCTGCATTTATTTTTTTTCCTGCAAAATTCTGTAGAGAGGTAGGCAACTTTCTCATCTTGGGATAAGCAACAATTAATCTTTATCCCTCCCTCCTCCACTCCATCACTGACCACTCTATCCTATATCTATCTTAGTGATATCATACTAATGTATTTTGATATCCATTCTTGTCCTTAAGTCACTGCACTGTAAACTGTTGATTGTCACACAGATTATGTGGTCACACACATATCTAAACTGGTTAACTTGCCTCAAACCTTGCCTTCTACTTCCACACATGACAAATCTTGAAAAATCAATGAAGTTCATGGACAGTGGAGGATTAAACTTCCTCCTTTCCATCAGTTTTCCCAGATGGAAAATGCAGTCCCAAGCACCTCTCCCTATTGTGTCTCGAGCCTGTCTGAATGACATCTCTGACTCCACCTCACTCCTAGGGGCTACCTACACTACAGAAACGTCAGAGGACTGGTGTGACGAACTGGGACTGTTCTTAATGTGGTCTGTGAATGCTGACAGGGGAGTGTGGCTAGGATAGTCTGCATTGGGGGATGGGAGACTGACCGATGGAGAATACCTGAGCATGTAACATGAGAACCCAGGAAGGGGTTAGAGGCCAGGTGACACCTTTGCCCGGGAAACTGAACAAAGGCTGTGGGAGGGGTCGCTGAAGGCAGAGTCTGAGGAGCTGGTTTGTGAGGTGGCTGGGAGGCAGAGAGGGCTCTGACCTCCCAAGGGGGCTGGGGTGCCCGAGGACCCCAAGATGGACCTAACTGAGGGGTATCCTGTTGTATGTGCCTGCAAGACCTGTCTTGGACTGTGTCGCTGTCATCTAAATAAACCTTCTGCTTTACTGGCTGGCTGAGAGTCATGGTGAATCGCAGGAAGCCAGGGGTGCAGGGCCCTGAGTTCCCCCACACTCCGTGACAATTGGTTACAACATGATTGTCCATCACCTGGTTAAAGTTTGTAGTGTGCACTGGGACCTAATAATGGTATAACTGGGCAAAAGTGTGGGATGTATATGCACAATCAGGCAGGGAGATCAGTTTGAGAAGGTCAAGTCCACTATTCTCAGTTGGGGCCAGGATGTGGGGCTGCAGCTTCTCCATGCCACTTGTGCAATCTAGCTACTGGAACCATGTAAAACTTGATTCTCTGGCCCCTTTCTTGTGTGCAAAATAGTGAGGAATAAGGCACCACCATGTGGTCACTCCAGCTGCAGTCCAGCATAAGGGTTGAGTGATGCAGGAAAAACTCTGCTGGCCCCTCTACTCCAGTGTAAACTTCCTTAGGGAAGAAATAAATCTTTTGATACTGAAAAGATCTAAAATGATGGTTCTTCAGTATCTGGAGCCTTGAATCCTCCTGAGTTGGTACCAGCTACGTGTCAGTTTCCTGACTGTAATGTTTGTATGTACTTCCCCATTTGCTCCCAAAAGGGGGTTCTTTCATAGATAGGTTGATGCTTAGGAAAGTCCAGATCTCCCTCATTTCTTATATTATTCTCCGAGCTCTCAATGTTTTTCTTTTTTATTGTCACTCTCCCATCTGCCTCCTATTGCTTATTGCTGTGGGAATCATTGTTGTGCTGAGTTTCTTGACTGTGCTCAAATGTTTTGCTCAATACGCCACTCTCATTCTGCATACTTCTCTCTTCTGTCCTCATCTTGGCACACTGTCAACCATTGTTTCTCAATCAGGGAGCTTCTATTCATTGTATTCTATGTGGTGGTCTCATGAAGTCATCCTAATGTGATACTTGTCTGATCTCCACTCTGCCTAGCTCCTTCTCTGTTACTTTTGTTTTCTGCCACATCAAATAGCAGTTTTACAATACAAAAGGGGGAAAAAAAGATGATGATGATATGATGGAACTTCTTGTAAGAATTAAAATGCTTTCAATGTCAAGGAAAGGATACTTAACTGTGCTAATTAAATGTGAGTTTACAAAAATAACACTTAATTTTAGATTGGCATTTTAAATCTGCCTTTGGTAAAAAAAAAGTACCCAATGATTAGTGGTTCATGGCAATTACAAAACGTGGCCCTTTTATTGAAAATACAGCAAAATCTTAAAATCTGATATCTTCCCATGCAATGATCTCATTATAAGTGAAATATGTGTAGGGTTTTAGTTGGTTTTAGTTGGTTTTAAAGTCCTGACAGGTGTGTTTTGAATCCGTTTTAATGGGAATATTGGTCTTCCCAAGGACCTCCAGGAAAAAAGTGGTCATAAAACAGCCAAGATGAAATACACGCAGAGAAAAAAAAGAGATTGTTCCTCCCTGATAGAGCACTAGCTTGGGAACTGAGCTGATGTGCTCATTTAAAGATTAGCTTAAATCCAAAATCACAGTGGAGTCTAACTACCTAACTTACTGTACTTACCACTGCCAGGTAATAAAACTGATTACTACAAAAACTGCCTAAAAGCCAGAGCTATCAAGAAAGTCATTATGCTTCGAGGAGGACAGAGTCTAAATCCTGAATGGAATTTCTCATACCAATGATCGTTCCATACATGTCAGCCATTCAAAGCAGAAACGTGGAGATTCTCTCATTTCTGCATATTGGTACATGCAGCATTTTATGGTGAAACTGTGACCCAGTATCACACTGATAGCTTCAGTCTTATTTTGAAACACAGAGTCAAAATCTAATCCCCAGAAAGTGCGTGTAGAGATCATAAACAAGTGTATTTATTATCTTAAATAAATAAAGCAGGCAGCAAAGTGGGAAGGTTGGTGCTAATTTTAAACATATCTCACAAAATGGGCTTGCATCTAAGCAGACATGACTTCTCCAAAACTCTTGTCTAAAAGGAGGGGTTAAAGATTGTAAACAGGATCATAGTTACAAAAACCTTATCGTAGAATTTGAAAGTGAAGACGGTTTGTTTTTAGGAGTAATTTCAGCTTCCTTAAAAATAGAGTGGAACATTAGTTGAAATTAACAAGATGCTTCCTATCTAAGCCAAATTAGGTCTTTACTACTGAAAGGCATTCTTTAAGAAGTCAAGGGTCAAGACATCAAGTCACGAAGTGCAGCTGTCAGGCCACCTCTGCAATTTCCATGGGAGTAACTAAAGAAAATTTAGCAAAGAAAATATCTACAGCAGCAGGGATATTTCTTACAAAAAAACAAAAACTAAAAAACAGATCTCCCAGAAGAATACTTTGGAGGTGGACAGGGGGGCTGATAGAGGTGGGTTTTGTCAGTTTTTCTAATAAAGCCTCTCAACTCCTCATAGCGAAGAGCCAGTTGATGCAATATGGAATGGTTTAAAAGTCAATTAATTTTTTGAAACTAAACAGCTGGCCTAGGTTGTAAGTAGATATTAGTTGGGATAAATAAATATTCTTTAAAGTGTCACGTGAACAAAAAGCATGAGTCTTGTAGAGAATTTAATGTATGTTGAGGCATAAGGGCCTCCTACTAAATAAAAGGGTACTAAATTCTGCTTAAAAAAAACTAGAGATCTAGAAAAAAGGCTGTCTCCAAGGAGAAGCATTTGAGTTAATATTATATTACACATAGTGAAATTATGGAGACATGGCCTCATTAACAGAAAAAGAAGCACTATTAGCCAGCCCTCCAATGAGTACAACAAAACAGATTTTCAGCAACAAAACATTAATGAAAGAAATAAGTGTCAGTAAAAACGTTTTAGGTTGAGATGAAGGATCTGTGGAAAAAAGATAAGTGAATGCAAATTAAAAAGAGTAAGCTCAAATTAAAAAACAAAGAGTATGTCCCACAGAATACATCAACAGAGTGACATGCTGAGTGAAACCTGGGGAATGAGATGTGCTACGAAATGCAAATGTATCCTCTGCATTATCAACATTGATGTTGAAATCGCCCAGGAGACCAACAGATTGGGAAACTCAACTGGCTGGTTTATAAATAGAAGATCTGTATACATAGGGTGAAAACATAGCTGCTTAAGATGTATTATAAATGAAATCTGAAAAAGTGTAGACCTTGGATTTTTAAAGTGAGGAAATGGCACTTTGTTTTTCCTTGAGGTTCACTTAAAATAAGTTGAGGAAGAGACAACTCTTCCAGCCCAAGCTCTTGTGATTCACTTTCTCTATATAAATAGACCTGGAGGTAAGGTTGAGAGACAGGCCTTCACCAGTGAAAAGTGGCAGTAATACCCAATAGATACCGCCAGCAAAGGAGGAAGGAAAGAATCCATCAATACATAGCTCTGACACACAGAACGTAGTAGGTCCAGTTTTGTAGTTTGCTCCATCAATATTCTTCAGCAAGCTTCTAACAGCATAATCCATGAATGTCTTACCCCTTCTATCAAGTTTCAGCTAGACTCCAATAAACAAATAGCTGTTCAACCATTGTACTGTTGGTGTCCACTAGTAAGGCAAGCTGCTGTTGGTTTTTATAACCTCCGCCCATCTCCTAGCCTTTATCCAATCTTTACAGGACAGATGTGGTAGTTTAATTATAGTAAAGAAGGTTTTATCACAGAGTTATGCTGTCATAGTATCAAGATGCTGGCTCTCATAATAAACATATAAAGCGCCCTTAGCAACTATGCTATTATGGAACAGGAAAGAAGAAAATATGATAAGAAATAGAAAGGTAAGTTTTTTGTGGGCCATCTTAATTGGACAGCTTACGAAATTTACACGCCATGTAAACCTCAGCGACTGAAATATAGTTCTGGTTCATTAGCAAATATGCAGCACACATACTACAAGCACAAATGATACCACATACTAAGAAAGCAAAATAAAATGGAATGCCAGGAGGGATAAACCGAGCCATATAGAAGCAGTAGGGCCAGACTTCTTAACAAAAATGAAGTCAGTGGTCACTAGTGTTCTCAGTGAAACCATGGCCACCTTGTGTGGAGAGAGTTTCACAATATTAAAAAGCAACAGAGGGTCCTGTGGCACCTTTAAGGCCTGGTCCCCACTTAGTCCGGACTTCGGACTAAGGTACGCAAATTCAGCTACGTTAATAACGTAGCTGAATTCGAAGTACCTTAGTCCGAACTTACCGCGGTCCAGACGCGGCCGGAAGTCTCCCCCCGTCGACGCCGCGTACTCCTCTTGGCGAGCTGGAGTACCGGCGCCGACTGTGAGCACTTCCGGGATCGATCCCAGAACATCGATGGCGTGCCGCCGGACCAGCCGGTAAGTGAAGACTAGGCCTAAGACTAACAGAAGTATTGGAGCATAAGCTCCAATAAGCTTTCGTGGTGAATGCCCACTTCATCAGACCTAATTTGGGATTGAGAGAGATCACTGAAGAAGTTAATAGTAAAAGTTAATAGTAAAAGCAGTTGGTAGTGCAGCTGTTACCACACAGCTCATACAGGTGGCAGCCAGACTGCTTCCATTGCATGAGTGAGGGATGTATTTCTCTGAACAGTTTAGATATCGGCCTACTAAAAACATGTCAAGACAGTTTTCTAAATTTCATTTTTCATCCATCTTTCTCTTCTTCCATTTATCCATCCAAGGTTCTTTTATTGCACGCATCAGCATAGTATCCAAGTGTGATATTTTCTAAGGGCCTGATACTGTCATACATTGAGTAATAGCAAGAAGTGACATTCAGGTCAATATGGGCATGAATTAATGGCAGTTGAAATCACTGGAAATATCCCATTGACTTCAGCAGGTGTTGGGTCAGACCTAAATGCAATCATGGAACTCATGAATAAATTCCTTCATTTCTTCAACCACACGGTAAATTCCATAATAATGTGATTAAACTCTGGAGCTGTGGAATACACAGAATTTACTCATTTGATTTTCTTATCTATACTCTGCCCACCGACCCAGGACTGCTCCTAGCATTCCAACCTTTCAAATAGCAACTCTTTTGGTTTTTTAAACAAAAGAACCTTCCACAGCATGCTATTTATCTTCTCCCCAAATATGAATCAAGTAAAACCTGGACTGGAAAATTATTGTGGTCCAAGCTCCTATCTAGGATTGGTAGTGTTCAGACCAGTAACAGTATTGGAGGTTACGGTTAACATTAAGATCCCATATCTCCTGACAACTTGGAGCTAGTAACACCTGTTGTGTCCCATGATGCCATTAGAAAAATTTAAGTCCCTGCTTACCTGAAACGTGCAACATTCATTTCTAGCCCTGGAAAAATTTTGATTGTTTATATATATATATATATATATATTAAAAACTCAAGAAACAATCAAAATTTGTCAAGAGATATGGGATCTTAATGTTAACCTTAACCTCCAATACTGTTACTGGTCTGAACATTACCAATCCTAGATATATTTATATATATATTTGGATTCATTCTTATATCATTTGATGCCTGTACAAAATGTTCTGCTGTAGGTTTTCTTTGTGGCATAAACAAAATTCAACATGGTGTAAAATGGCACAAAGGTTTTATTCACCCTAATTTGGGAGGATTTGCATAACGCTTTTCTGGCTTCACCACAAGTAATGTTAATAAGTAATGTGCCCATGCCAATAAAAACTTTATACATGTGTGCATGTGAGTATATATAATACATATACCATTAGACTGGAGTTTTAAATAACTTTGGAAACAGTAAAGATATTAAAAGCTTAGCTGTGTCTTTAAGCCGTGTTAGTATCTTGTTGCACTTAAAATCTTTGTACCACAGAGCAAAGTTTAAAATACAACTGTATATGATTAAGTAGGTGTTAACAAAATTCATACTTGCTACTGACTTTAATCTATATTAATGTGGGCCTCACTTTGCTAGCATACTGCTCCTTTTTGGTGTGTTAAAAGCTGAGCAGGAAGTATCCCATTGTGGAAAATATTACTTTAAAAAGGGTTAATCCACTCTGATGAGACATTTAATGGAAAAAGGGAGAGAGAGCTCTGCTTCGAGAAGACTCAAATAGGCATTAATTTAAATGTTACAGCAATTGATAAGAGGTGAGAAGTAACGTGAGCTAGGAGCCGTTCCTCTGGTCAGCATCCTCTGTGCACGAAGTAATTGATATCCCATACTCTTGCAACAGCTGAAAAAACAAAGCAGAACATGGAAACATGTCCACTACATAATAGCCATAGGAAGTGAGAGAAGGCGAGTGTTACGCTTTATCGAAAGTGAATTACCTACCATTTTTGTTCCACTTCAGATGTAATTCGACAAAGAGAATGTGAAATGTGTCTTAGATTCTGTCAGACCAAGCTTTGGAAATTGGCATCCATGCATGGTGGAAGAGAGAAGAACTAGTGGTAGCAAGCCTGTGTAAAAATCCCCCATGTTAACAGTGGGCCTTGAGTCAGTGGGAGGTCCTCACATATTTAATAGTAGAAGCTTTTTTCCTTTCAAGAAGAAAAATAGCCTTTGTTGTTGAGGTCAAAAAAGGTATTTTACCGTGCAATCTACTGTAGGACGCAACAAAATCTGGCAAGCAAAAACAATCTCAGCGGGATTTCACAGCTGAAAATCCATGCGAATGACTTTTTACATGGATCAAGGTACCAGCACACTGTGTTCATATGACAGTATTTCACCCTTTTGTTGAGACGGATTTGGCATTTTCATTATGAATTTTGACTCCATTTATTGAAAAACGGAGAAGCAATATATACAAACAGAATGGTGTGTGCACGTTTACAGGACTGTATGAGTCTCAGTTAAAAAAAAAAAAAAAAAACTCAGCCAATCAGGAGCAAATGTACTGTTATGCTGTACAACCAACAGCAAGTAATAATTCATACTGCAGATACAGCGCAAAACCAAAATAAAACTGTAGAAAATTAACGCCAGAATGTTCTAATGTAAGAAAAATTGACATTTACATAGTGCCTTTCATCTAACAATCCCAAAACAGTCAACATACTTTACAACTACATGTAAAGAGAATAAAATGTTCAGCATCGCTTCTTTGCAGTATTGTTGTAACCATGTTGGTTCAGGATATTAGAGAAACCTGAAGAAGAGCTCCGTGTAAGCTCGAAAGCTTGTCTCTTTCATCAATAGAAGTTGATCCAATAAAAGATATCGCTTAACACACCTTGCCTCTCCATCACTTATGTTACTAAGGCATTTCTGAAAATTGTATCCAGGGATCACTTTACCTGTGGCTATAATGCAGCCACCTATGGAGTGAAATGTGAAAGTTGTTTAACAGTACATACTAATGCTACCCAATAGCTTGTGGCAGAAAGTGAAGAACAGTGGAGCTTATCCAATTGAAACTACAGGGAATTTTGAGTAGGTAGAATGTAATTACCCAATTGGAAATGAGCTAGAGCTAACAACTAGGATATTTAGGCCCAGCAAAGTAATTAAGCATCTGCTTAACTTTGATATTTGGTAGGAATTGGGTGCCTACTTCTCTTAGGCTCCTTTGAAAATCCCAGCCTAAATGCACGCTAAGGCCCTTCATTTTCAGTTTTTATTGATTTTTACTGAAAAATTCCTGGGTTCTACAATGCTATTATTTGCTTTGTATTGATTTTCACCCAAAATTTGGAACACTCAAATACATGAAAATATTAATTTTGTTAAGAAAATCCAAGACATTACATTAGGTAGATGTGTTCATGTTAATAATAAGTTAGTCTAAGTGCAAATGTGAGGCCGTCTGTTAAAGTAAGGCAACGTAAAGGAAGACGTGTACACATGCATATGTGTATGTACAGTTCATGAAATAAACCACATTATTGAACTTTTTATTTTCAATACTCTTATTTTTTTTTCTTTGTTGCTTTTTTTCTATCCCCCATCCTCCAATATTAACACAGTAAAATGTGATGTTAATTTTTTGCACTTTTTTTTTTTTACCATGTTTTAATTTTTGTAAGAAACACTGATAAATTCCCAGGAAATGTTAAAATAAAAACTGAAAAAAGGAGAGCCTGTGTGCGGACTATAAAACACACAGGAGGTGCAACGTGGCTGAATCAATGTTGCTTGCTGAAACTTAGCTTTTGCATCTCCTAGTTTTTTTGCAATTTGAACTGTGCCTCCTTAACATTGCATTAATGCAGTATTTTCCACTTAACATTGTAAACAATAATGAAACAAATTATTTGCTGAATTCTACAACTGTTTTTCTCAGCCACTTGTTAGCACTCTTAACACAGAATTTCTTTGATATTATTGGAGCGAGTATCAACCCTAATGTCATTTTAACGTAATTCTTTTGTGTGACGAGCTGGCTGCTCTCCCTTCTCTTTTGTTATCGAACATCTAAGGAAAGCTCTGTTAGTGAGAGATTACTCCAGTGGTTCCTTGGTCTTACAGAGATTTCATCAGAAATGTTTCTTCTTTTTTAATGGACAATGGAAAATGTTCGACTGTCCGTTATTACACTTCTTTGTACACAGTCTACAAATATAAATGGAAATTATAATTACATCTAGTGTTGGGTCACAATGGAAATCACTTTAATCCCAGTGTGGAGGTAGGAGGGGGAGAATCAATAAAAAACCCTTAACCCTGATCTTTTCTTCTTAGACATTTCATTTTGAGTTGCATCAGCTTGCACCAGTAGTGTTAAAAGTTTAAAGGACGACTTCTTCGGTACACAGAGAACCATTTTGCATCCTTAGAAAAGTAACGCTGTCTTGCCTTATTCCCATGTAGAAAACATCAAGAGGATTCTTTTTAAGCATTTATCAAGTGTTTCGTATTATGTAGAATGCTCCACATGTTCATCCTTCACTTATTTCAAAAAAAAAGGGGGGGCCATCAAACATTTAAACTTTTCTACTGGAAATAGCACTTACTATTTTTGTACTATAGAATCATAGAAGATTAGGGTTGGAAGAGACCTCATGAGGTCATTCTAGTCCAATCCCATGCTCAAAGCAGGACCAACACCAACTAGATCATCCCAGCCAGGACTTTGTCAAGCCGGGCCTTAAAAACCTCTTAGGATGGAGATTCCACCACCTCCATTCCAGTGCTTCACCACCCTCCTAGTGAAATAGTGTTTCCTAATATCCAACCTAGATCTCCCGCACTGCAATTTGAGCCCGTTGCTTCTTGTTCTGTCATCTGCCACCACTGAGAACAGCCGAGCTCCATCCTCTTTGGAACCCCCCTTCAAGTAGTTGAAGGCTGCTGTAGATGGGTGTGAGCCAAAACCTCAGATCGGAACAGTCCTGAACTTTGGAAAAGTACAGACCTGGGTGTAAACATCACAGCCGGCACTTATTTCTATGATGGGCTTTGCCAATTCCCAAAACTCAGACCTTTGAACTTTGGGGATGGATGCTCAATTCAGGATCTGAATTTTATCTTGGCTCATCTCAAGATCTTGCATTGAAAATCTTTAAAACTGAGTTTTGATAACTTCCAGAAGCATAGGCTCTGCACCAAGTGTTCTGTTGTTCTGCAGCTTTGGATCCACCTCTTACTGCAGAATTGTGTTCTAGAACCAATGGCTTCATTTTTTACAATTGTTTGTTTGGATTTTTAAAAATATTTTCTTTATGCTTTGAGGCATAAGCCAACAACTAACTGATGAGGTTGGGAAGAAGCTTCATTATTTGGTGGGTTATGCCATAATTGTCCACAATGGAATTTTGTGAAACTTTGTCAGAGAGGTCTGATTCTGGCCACTGTCAGAATCATAGAATATCAGAGTTGGAAGGGACCTCAAGAGGTCATCTAGTCCAACCCCCTGCTCAAAGCAGGACCAATTCCCAGCTAAATCATCCCAGCCAGGGCTTTGTCAAGCCGGGCCTTAAAAACCTCCAAGGAAGGAGACTCCACCACCTCCCTAGGTAACGCATTCCAGTGTTTCACCACCCTCCTAGTGAAATAGTTTTTCCTGATATCCAACCTGGACCTCTCCCACTGCAACTTGAGACCATTGCTCCTTGTTCTGTCATCTGCCACCACTGAGAACAGCCGAGCTCCATCCTCTTTGGAACCCCCCTTCAGGTAGTTGAAGGCTGCTATCAAATCCCCCCTCATTCTTCTCTTCTGGAGACTAAACAATCCCAGTTCCCTCAGCCTCTCCTCATAAGTCATGTGATCCAGACCCCTAATCATTTTTGTTGCCCTCCGCTGGACTCTTTCCAATTTTTCCACATCCTTCTTGTAGTGTGGGGCCCAAAACTGGACACAGTATTCCAGATGAGGCCTCACCAATGTCGAATAAAGGGGAACGATCACGTTCCTCGATCTGCTGGCAATGCCCCTACTTATACAGCCCAAAATGCCGTTAGCCTTCTTGGCAACAAGAGCACACTGTTGACTCATATCCAGCTTCTCGTCCACTGTGACCCCTAGGTCCTTTTCTGCAGAACTGCTACCTAGCCATTCGGTCCCTAGTCTGTAGCAGTGCATGGGATTCTTCCGTCCTAAGTGCAGGACTCTGCACTTGTCCTTGTTGAACCTCATCAGGTTTTTTTTGGCCCAATCCTCTAATTTGTCTAGGTCCCTCTGTATCCGATCCCTACCCTCTAGTGTATCTACCACGCCTCCTAGTTTAGTGTCATCTGCAAACTTGCTGAGAGTGCAGTCCACACCATCCTCCAGATCATTAATAAAGATATTAAACAAAACCGGCCCCAGGACCGACCCTTGGGGCACTCCGCTTGAAACCGGCTGTCAACTAGACATGGAGCCATTGATCACTACCCGGTGAGCCCGACGATCTAGCCAGCTTTCTATCCACCTTACAGTCCATTCATCCAGCCCAAACTTCTTTAACTTGGTGGCAAGAATACTGTGGGAGACCATGTCAAAAGCTTTGCTAAAGTCAAGGAATAACACATCCACTGCTTTCCCCTCATCCACAGAGCCAGTTATCTCATCATAGAAGGCAATTAGTTTAGTCAGACACGTCTTCCCCTTCGTGAATCCATGCTGACTGTTCCTGATCACTTTCCTCTCCTCTAAATGTTTCATAATTGATTCCTTGAGGACCTGCTCCATGATTTTTCCAGGGACTGAGGTGAGGCTGACTGGCCTGTAGTTCCCCGGATCCTCCTTCTTCCCTTTTTTAAAGATGGGCACTACATTAGCCGTTTTCCAGTCATCTGGGACCTCCCCCCGATCGCCATGAGTTTTCAAAAATAATGGCTAATGGCTCTGCAATCTCACCCGCCAACTCCTTTAGCACCCTCGGATGCAGCGCATCCGGCCCCATGGACTTGTGCACGTCCAGTTTTTCTAAATAGTCCCGAACCACTTCTTTCTCCACAGAGGGTTGGTCACCTTCTCCCCATGCTGTACTGCCCAGTGCAGCAATCTGGGAGCTGACCTTGTGCGTGAAGACAGAGGCAAAAAAATCATTGAGTACATTAGCTTTTTCCACATCCTCGGTCACTAGGTTGCCTCCCTCATTCAGTAAGGGGCCCACACTTTCCTTGATTTTCTTCTTGTTGCTAACATACCTGAAGAAACCCTTCTTGTTACTCTTAACATCTCTTGCTAACTGCAACTCCAAGTGCGATTTGGCCTTCCTGATTTCACTCCTGCATGCCTGAGCAATATTTTTATACTCCTCCCTGGTCATTTGTCCAATCTTCCACTTCTTGTAAGCTTCTTTTTTGCGTTTGAGATCAGCAAGGATTTCACTGTTTAGCCAAGCTGGTCGCCTGCCATATTTACTATTCTTTCTACACATCGGGATGGTTTGTTCCTGCAACCTCAATAAGGATTCTTTAAAATACAGCCAGCTCTCCTGGACCCCTTTGCCCTTCATGTTATTCTCCCAGGGGATCCTGCCCATCTGTTCCCTGAGGGAGTCAAAGTCTGCTTTTCTGAAGTCCAGGGTCCGTATTCTGCTGCTCTCCTTTCTTCCTTGTGTCAGGATCCTGAACTTGACCATCTCATGGTCACTGCCTCCCAGGTTCCCATCCACTTTTGCTTCCCCTACTAGTTCTTCCCTGTTTGTGAGTAGCAGGTCAAGAAAAGCTTTGCCCCTAGTTGGTTCCTCCAGCACTTGCACCAGGAAATTGTCCCCTACACTATCCAAAAATTTCCTGGATTGCCAGAGACAACATATTGAAATAGATAGCCCACTGGTCTGATACCTGTGTTCCTAATTAGATACAACATCTACAGAATGTAATTAAGATCCATTCTGTGCAATATCCTGTTCCTTCCTGATTGCATGCAGAATTCAGAGTTCTCTCTGGACAAGGAAAATTTATTTGAAAGTATGAAAATCATTTTATTCCGGTCTTTCTTTTCTTAGAAGAAAATAATCTAACAACTTTTCAATATGTACAATGGATTTTCTTAGCAATCCAAACCTAGTACTTTGGGGGGTTCACTTTCTCCATTAGGTTGTTGATTTTGAGCCTTAACTACAGTACTTGCTGGGGACTCCCTGGATACAGATATTTTGTGAATTTATTTTGTTCTTCTATTCTTAATGTAATTTCCCTTTAAAAAGGCCTAATCCAAAATTTATTGAAGTCTTTGGACGAAAACGCAATTAATTTATGCCACCATGTTTCTCATTTCATTGCATTGTTGCCCTTCCTGCCTCTGTTGTATTCAGCCATGGTAAAGCATTCTTTCTGTTTTACCTCCCTCTGGGAAGCATCCTGATTCTTTTTACAAACATCCTGCACAAAGATACATTGCACTATATGGTCTAAAAATACATTGCACTGTGTTGTATCGAAGTGACCTTTGTTATTCATTAGTGAATCAGCAGCCTGGGGAACTGTGGCTTTCAATGAGCTATTTTAATAGGTCTTTATTGTCAGTGATGATTTCCTTGATTTAAATATACTGGAGCAAGGATAATTCTTTGATTGATTCATTATGTAAAATATTTGTTTCAGTGTTAGAATTTAATTCTTTACATACTAGTTGGCCAAATTGAGAGATTCCTTCTTTAAACCACTCTGAAATATCTTCCAGATTCTCAACAGGTTCCACTAAGGAGGTACTGTTTCTTCTATTTCCCTCACTTCTGGGCAAATCCTACCACTCCTGTTGGCAGGAGGTTCCCTTATGCAGTGGTTCAGGGGGTGCACATCTTATACATGAAATATAGTTCTGTGAGGCTATCCAAGGTGGGCAAGGACTGGAGGATGTGTCTGGGACCAGTGCATTCATTCCTACACATATTCATTGGCTATTGCACCATGTGGACATGGCCCTCTGCAGTTCCCCTACACACACACACCCTGTGGAAATCCCCCTCTACCCCCCCCCCCCCCGCCCCCCCGCACGCAGCCTGATACCTAGGAATATGCACTAAATTGTTTATGTGCATTTTACTCTTTTAAACAAGGAAATTAAATGCAACAAAATGAAAAAAATACTTCCACAATGTTAATGTGGAGATTTTTAAGCACATAAAAGTCAGCAATTATGGTTTCCACATCTGTGAACAGGCCACATTGCTCATATATATCTAAAAGCATTAAAGTTAATGCCATGTATAGTAATAAAAATACTACATATGCACAAAGGGCTGAGTTACAGTTGCTTGTGGGAACTATATCTTGAATTTCCTGAATTTTGTGCAGTTAATGTCTCAACTTAACATCGCATTGATGTTTCTCTCTCTCACACACACACACACACACACACACACACACACACACACACACACACACACTCTGTATGTGTTGAGATGGCGTTTGAAGAATTAAATGGATTCACAGCAGTTTCTCACTTTTCAGTACAATATGCTTCCTGCTACTAGAATTGGGTTCATTAAACCTTCTTAATCTAATCAAATAAGCAGACCATCCCAGGCTGCCATTTTGGAGAATAGCAAGGACTTTGTAAACAAGTAAAACAATTGAATGGTAAGTTCACACTTCATCACACTGCTTAACAGCCTGATAACAGTTAATTACATACAGTATTTATAAAATGCATGCAAGAGACAGAGAATTTAGATAGAGATGGGGCACAAACACTCATTCCACAGACCCATGGGTTAACCTCTCAGTAGCCATCTACAACAGGATTACAGCCTTCTAGTTCTGAATCCTGCCAGTATTACACATTTACTTTTAGCTAACTTTTTACAATACCTGCGGCCATATCTTGGCTCTTCCTCAACTGCAGTTATGCTGTGGAAAGGAATGGGGCTGGACTGGGGAGACTGCTTAAGTACTCTACATCCTCAGTGATCTTCAGAACTCTGTTCTGTGGAGGTTTCCTGTTTCCCTAGAGGCATGGGGAAGGGTTGAGATGTGGAAGAGCTTGGATCCATGACTAGGCAGATCTATTGACTATTTCCCTTCCACAGAAGGTGGTGGTGTTTACACTGTCATTTTTCTTTAAATCATCTTGTGTACTGCACTGTCTCTAGTGTAAAAAGAGGGCTTCACCTGGTCTGATCTGAATTAGGCAAAATGGTGGTAAAAACCCCACGCCCTGCTCAGTTTTGAGCCAGAAAGGGGACAAATGGCAGAGACTCCCTGAAGTCCACTGCAGACTTTGCTATTGACTTTACATGGAAGATGCTAAGATACTACGGTGATGGGCAGCAATATAAAAAAAGGTAATTCTGTAGGCAATGTCAAACCTTTAGCTAGAGTATGTCCAATCTACAGTTGTTCCCCAGATGCAGCTGCACTTACGCTAGTGTAACAGTGGGAGATTTTAAGAATAAACCAGCATAAACACAGCTCAAATGTACCCCAGCTCCAAGGGTTATTGCAGCTATAATGTTGTTGTAGTAACCTCTAGGCAACGCTACAGCTACTCTATGCACCGTGTAGTATTCCTATGCACCATGCAGGATTCCTGTCCTCTCGGCCTGGGAGATTACCAGCTCACAAGTGTGCACGGGTTCCAGGATTTGACCCCTGTTATTTAGGGCCAAACTTGAGGAGCCCCACAACATTTGTAACCTTGCTTGTGGCTGCAAATTGAGTAGTTGTCAGGTATAATTACCTGATTTGCCTTCACAAATATGGAGATTTACACACTTTGTAAGTGCCTTAACTGCAGCTGTAAAATTATATGTTCAGTCACTTATCCTATTATAAACCTTTAGATTTATATTATATAAATTATTGCAGCTGATGTTTCCTGACTAGCTGAAGAGGGGGTGGTTAGTGGAGTATTAATGGAGCGCAGTATGTTGAGAAATCTATAGCCTACACCAGCAGTTCTCAAACTGTGGGTCAGGACCCCAAAGTTGCTACCCTGGTATAATGGGGTCACCAGGGCTCGTGTTAGACTTGCTGGGGTCCGGGGCTGAAGCTGACGCCTGAGCCGCACTGCCCAGGGTTGAAGCCCTAGGGCAGGGGTTGGCAACCTTTGAGAAGTGGTGTGCCAAGTCTTCATTAATTTATGGTTTTGCATGCTAGTAAAATGTTTCGCGTTCCAGACCGGCAGCGCAGACAGCAGATGGAACCCCAGACTGGCCGCGGGCTGAGCCGCTCAGCCCGTTGCCGGTCTGGGGCTCCTTCTGCCCCTGCCAGCCAGTGTCCATCCAGGCCGGCAGCGGGCTGAGCGGGGCCGGCCACTGGGACCCCGGTGGGCAATGGGCTGGCGGCCGGAACCCCAGACCAGCAGCGGGCTGAGCAGCTCATCCTGCTACTGGTCTGAGGTTCCATAATCCAGGTCGGCAGCGGGCTGAGGAGGGCCGGCGGCCGGGACCCCGGCTGGCAGCAGCGTGCCACTAAAAATCAGCCCACGTGCCACAGGTTGCCGACCCCTGCCCTAGGGCTTCAGGTTACAGGCTCCCTGCCTGGAGCTGAAGCCCTTGGGCTTCAGATTTGGCCACCCCACTCAGGGTGGTGGGGCTTGGGTGGGTTCAAGCTTTGGTCCTCCCTTCTGTGGTTGTGTAGAAATTTTTGTTGTCAGAAGGGGGTCAGGGCGCAAGGAAGATTGAGAACCCCGGTCTACCAGCATATGTAAATGTGTGTAGAAGTAAATGTCTAGATTCAAACAAAATACAAATAGGGAATAAAGAATGAATTTACAGTTTCTTTGAGTTGTTTAGGAACAAATCACTAAATCAGAGGCTTGGAGACAATGCAGGTTGAAATAGCATCTAAAGAAAGACGACAAAAGCTTTTATGCAAAAGCAACTGTCAGCTTCCTTAGGACTTTTAGCTTTGGTTTTACTGCAAGGAAGAAAAAACAAAACAGGACGTCTCAGTGAGTTTAACTGAATCCAGAAACAAAAAGAAATGAAGAGGAAAATAACCAGCTACCATTAATTCCAACTGTATATCTCCTTTATGTATTGAAGCATGATTTTACCACCCAGTTTGTACCCTGGGAGGTAGAGCTGACAGCCGTACTCCATCATGGCAATGGGGGGAAAACTGCTAGGAATACTTTAATTTAGATGAAGAATGATTTTTTTTAAAAAATAAAAGCTTGGTAATAACATTAATAACCCATTCTTACAGGTTTTTACTAGCCTGCTGAAGATCAGACAGTATGTTCAGATCCCAGTGGCTGAATAGTGAAAACCTCAGCTTGGGTTGTTATTACTTCGAAAGACTCTTTTAATGACTTCTATTATTTGTTGAAAATCATTTTAACAACACAGCTGAATAATCACTGTGCTTTAAATTCATTTCATGTGACGAATGGAATGGAATTTGGTTTTAGTGTCTTTCAAAGCGCTGTGCAAAATGAGTTGGATACTGTAGTTCAGCGAGTGTACAGGCAAAAGGAGGAACTATTATATGTTCAGCAATAGCTTTCATGTGGCCTGGACATTACACACAACCTGTGAGCTTTTTTTAAGAGAAGAAATTTTGGATGGGGCACTGGGATTAGGTTTCTTAGAACACCGTGGGACCTTTAATTTCCACTCGGAAGCACCCAGAAAAGTAGCAGTACTGGGTAGGACACTGGCGTAATCTGTGTTCTAGTCTTGGTTCTTCCACTGACTTGCTGGGCGACCTTGGTCAAGTTACTTTACCCCCTCTCTGCTTCTCTTTCCCCGTTACCCTTTGTCTGATTTGTCTAGCTAGATAGTAATCTTTTGGGGGCAGTCACTGTCTTACAGTGCCTAGTACAATGGGGTCCCAGTTTTAATTGGAAGCCTCTAGGAGCTCATGTAATACAAATAACATCAGCTAGAGAGACTTGGGTGTAACCTGGCTCACAGTAGTGGCAGTGTTGCACCTGTTCAGTATTTGTCATCCTTGGGTATGAGTCTAAATCTAAATGTAGTATTCAGCGGGATCCTGAACTTACTTTTCTTTTGCCGGGTTCAGATGTGTGAGCCTGATTTTTTTTTCTTCTAAATATTGAGTGACTTTTAGTGTATTGAGCTGATATTACTGAAAATAACCCTCTTACACAGGCTTCATTTGTTGAAAATACAAGATTCCTCATATAAAAATGGATTTTTCTACACTCAGAATGTAACTTGATTCCCCCTCCGCCTCCCCCCCAGCCCTCCCCAGACACAAAATCTTCCCTTGGTTCACACCTGCCCACAGGTCATAAGACCCCCGTGTTACAATAGTCAAGACAAGTTGGGTAGGATTCCCATTAGTGCATAACTCCCTTGATTGGTCAGAGAAGTTATTGCAGTGTGATGCAAGACAGTCTTACAAAAGGCTTTCGTCTCTATAGTGAGCTTTCAGCGCATGCTGATCTAGGAAACAAAAGGCCAAGGGGACCTGAAAATCTAATCCAGGCCTTTCGCATGATAGCACGTGGAGGTTCCCAGTGCAAGAGACACGACTGCCTAGTATTGAGACCGGGTTGCTTATGCTAAGAGGTTAATGACTCACAAGGCATTATGCAGTGTCGAATAATGAGTAACATTCGAAATGACATATGTGGTAACGACTCACCACTTAAGTTACCGATCTATTTAAGACCCCTGTAAGCTTGAAAAGATCACAGAATAGAAATGTCTTGCTCAACGGGCAATTCTTTATTCCATATACCCCACCAGAGGAGACGTTCCACGCTTGAGAGCATATGAACAAAATGAGAGGGAGCGACCTAGGGAAGATTACCAGAGCAGTTGTCTTGTATCCGTATCAGGTACTTATAAAATACCAACCACTGTGCTTGGAGTTTTTTAGGTTTTTAACCTAATTACTTAATTATCATGGCTCCTGATATTTGTAGGCAGGGTTTTTTGCATGGGGGGGGGAGGAGTAGCTTTTGCGTGGAGGGTGGGATTTTCAAAAGTTGGCCTAATTCCTTCCACTGAAATCAATTGGAGTTTCACACTTACTTTCAATAGGAGCAGAATTTAGCCAGTGCTGAGTGTTTTGTGAAAATCCCTCCCTAAATTCTGATGCTGGCCAGACTAGAGCACAGTTCATTCCTATTTTCTATAAGAGGCTCAGTACAGTTGCCATTACGGTGGTGCTCATATGTACAAAAGGAATCATTAAGCTCCCTAAGGAAAGCCTCACATCATGTGTTATTGTCATCTCATGGTAGATGTTTAAAACATTCTTTCAGGTTACTAAATTGCATTTTTTTAATTCTTTCTGTACCTCTTTTGACCTATGTGGAGAGTTGTCATCAGTAGCTAAATTCCCTGATTTGGTCCCAGTTTTGAGAGGCACTGAGCACCTGATAAATATCTTCAATTCCTAATAAGTTCAGGTGCCCAGCACCTCTCAAAATGAGCCCCTATGCTGCTGCTTCTGTGGCGTCTTCATTACAGAAAGTTTACAACCATGGCAGTCCATTCTGTATGATCCTTTGCTAGTCTATTTATGGATGAATAGTCCTTTTAATCCACCCAGGATACCACATTGTCCATCCAAGACTTTATTTTTCTGCCTCATATTCTTCTGCCATCAAGTTTCCCTTCCAGTGCCCATAAACATGCATCACCTGCTGAACCCCTTAAAATGTGTCCTGCAAACAGAAGCTATGTTTTCATAAGATCTCTGACTAGCATTTGCTGAGTTCGTCATCTCCAATACTTTTTATTGGCTAGAGGCTATCCATGATATGCTTTCAAAATGAAAAAGGCCTGATTTTCCAGTCACTTAAGGCTGGTCTACACACCATTTTTGTCCTGCTATAACCAGGGGTAGGCAACCTATGGCACGTGTGCCGAAGGCGGCATGCAAGCTGATTTTCAGTGGCACTCACACTGCCCGGGTCCTGGCCACCGGTCTGGGGAGCTCTGCACTTTAATTTAATTTTAAATGAAGCTTCTTAAACATTTTAAAAACTTTATTTACTTTACATACAACAATAGTTTAGTTATATATTATAGACTTATAGAAAGAGACCTTCTAAAAACGTTAAAATGTGTCCCTGACACGCGAAACCTTAAATTAGAGTGAATAAATGAAGACTCGGCACCCCACTTCTGAAAGGTTGCTGACCCCTGAACTATACCAATATGAAGAACAGGAGTACTTGTGGCACCTTATATACCAATATGAGCATCCTTATATGGTCTAACTGCACACATATTTGGGAATTGAC
The DNA here is from genome assembly GCF_027887155.1 of Malaclemys terrapin pileata. Classification (NCBI taxonomy): domain Eukaryota; kingdom Metazoa; phylum Chordata; order Testudines; family Emydidae; genus Malaclemys; species Malaclemys terrapin. Next base: position 19,186,132 of record NC_071515.1, on the reverse strand, counting down.
TACTTTATACTGGTTTCTAAACTATATTCAAAACGTTAACTCTTTTGTTATAGTAGCACAAAAACTGTGCAGACAAGCTCTTACACTAGGATCAGTCAGGGGTAACTGTTGAAGTTAGAGGAGTTTCAACAGTGTAAAACTGCTGTGAACGGAGGATCAGGCCCTAGGTATCTGCTTCGTGTCTGTAATTTATCCCTGCTTGAATTCCCAGCAAACTGTGAGGGACCTCTCTGCCTTGCAATCCAAAGCAAACACAAGTAGCAAAAGTAGATGTTTTTCCATTTCCCCCCCAGTAATATAGGTCATGAAATGATCGTTATTTTTATGGGTCCGCAAATCCTATAGAAATCAAAGCTATGTAATATACATTGCAAAGTGTTCTGCTAATCCTGTCCAACCGCATTCGTGCCTTCACTGGGGATGAGGGGTCTGGTAACTGGAAACCTGACACTGAAGGAATTCCAAACAACAGTCCTCCAACTAAAAACAGCTCTCTCTGTATGGCATGTGCTACATGAGACACTAGGATTGTATTAGTTTACATTATCTGATTTTTTAGTTGTGCATTGTTGATAAAAGAACAGGAGGAGAAAGCACCTCCACCAGCTCTGCCCATAAATAATCTGTGTGGGGTGTGTTTGAGGTTAGTATGACATTGCTAGACATCTGCCTTCTGCTGAGAGGTACAACCATCTCTCACTGACAGCAGCAACAGAGCAATGCCTTGTGCTGCAGTTTCCTCCTTGTCATAGGATACAAAATTTGGTTTCATTCAGCTTTTTTAAATGCAAAAAACATGATCTTAATTGATAAAGGTTGGTTTGAAATGACACAGAAAATTTGTTTTAGGAGTAACCAGCCTGCAAATGAGAGACTTTAATGAAACTCAGAACCATGCAGTGACTTTTTTAAAAACCTGCAATTGACTTTTTAGGTATCGCACCCTGAATATTAAGCTGCTGACGTTTTTGGTGCTACTGCCTAGAACCAGCACTTCTTTCTCTATTAGGTGCCATGACTTTAAATATCAGAGAGCGAGACTACATAGCCACTGAGCCAGGATTTTTAAAAATATAAGTTAGAAACAGTTTTATAAGATCCGCTCTCAGAAGAAACACTTTGTATATTTGTTGTAAGATTGTTTGCCTCATTTAATTCCTAGATCTGTTCTTGGTTTTTATCTTCTTCTTTAAATGTAGTTAGGGCCCTTATCACAGAGAACAGGCAGCACTCCATTGTGATGCATATATAGAGAATGCTTTGCTGACATCCTAGGACACAGACAGGACTCTGTTCTCTTTGGCCCTCTAATCACCGCCTTTGTTGCCTCATGCCATCACCCAGGATCTCTCTAAGGCTACATCTACACTACAGGGGGGGGTCGATTTAAGATACGCAAATTCAGCTACGCGAATAGCGTAGCTGAATTCGACGTATCGCAGCCGACTTACCCCGCTGTAGGGACGGCGGCAAAATCGACCTCTGCGGCTTCCCGTCGACGGCGCTTACTCCCACCTCTGCTGGTGGAGTAAGAGCGTCGATTCGGGGATTGATTGTCGTGTCCCAACGGGACGCGATAAATCGATCCCCGAGAGGTCGATTTCTACCCGCCGATTCAGGCGGGTAGTGTAGACCCAGCCTAAGTCTTGCATAGACTAAACAGTCATGGAAGAGGATGCAAAAGAGGCTGCAGCCAAGTATGAGTTTCCATTAGCTACAAAGTATGTGACTTCTTTGGGTGTATTTCAACAAGTACTTCCCCTCAGAGTAGGAGAAATTCTTTTTTCTGATAACTGGAGAACTACTGAAATGGGGACATCACAAGACCCAAGAGAGCAGAAGTTGAGCAAGTGAGAAGAGAAACAATTTGTAATCCATTTTTTATTGACGCCCATTTAACGTCAATCACTAATTGGAAAGAGGAAGATCTTCCTTAAAGAGTCTGCTCCTTTCAGTTAGGTTGTAAACAACCCTGAAAGCTCTCTGAGCTTCGTGGCAAAACCAGGGAATATCAGACTTGACATTCTTGATATTTCTAAGGTAAAAACAAGCAGGAAAAGAAAAAATGTTCAGGCCGCCTTTATCCATCAGCAAGAAGTAAAAAAGGGCACAAGCATAATATTTTAATCATCCTTTGCAGGTCACCTTTAAAACAAGGGTTATATTGGGCAATTTGGGCTCCTAATTACAGAAATGGATCAGAGTTCCTAACTGATCAGTGTCTTGAAGATCAACCAGCACAGCTCCGAACCAGTAGGTTAAGGTGGAAACAAGTTGGCAGGAAGTGTGGGGAAGTTTGCATTACTTCTATCTGTGCCATACCTCCTCTGTGGGGATGGGTATTTCCCATCATCACAATTCAATACACAGGCTTTTGGAAGGCACCTACCTCAGGTCACTATTTGGGGAGAGAGTTTTCACGCGGCTCTAATGGCTTTGATTCCTTCCTTGAAGTCAGTGCTCCCGCCTTCTCTCTTTCCACAACTTCCTTAACAAGAAGTATGTTAACGTAGCTGGTCCTGCGTCTTCTGCTCCCAACTCCTGCACTGGGAAAAGGCACAAGTGAGCCAGTCAGTAAAAGGCTGAGCTACAAGATCAGCTCCTTCCTGTGCTGTTGTGTAAGTTCCCTATCTGCAGCCAGACATTGAGCCCACTGGCCCCCTAGGTCAAACAACTGACCAGAAAGCAAACAGCTGACGGTCAGAGCAGTTCATGCCCAGCGTGTCCTCTTAAAGGGCACGCTCCTAATCAGGCCCTTTGGAGTGGCTGGACCTGCTTGACCCAATTTGTGGGGTTTGGATGGGTCCCATGGGTCAGTGATTTTCCACTTCTAGTTGTTGGTCTGACCACAAGCTGTGGGTCACTGGGGAGGTGTGAGCCAGCCTTCTGAACTCTGAACCCACCAGGAGCTAACAAAAACAGAGCGGGAGGGGGAAAGAATTTCATTAGGGCCTCTGCCGAGAGAAAATGCAGAGTTGTTTTGCTTCTACTCAGAAATGAACACCGTGTCCAAGGGGCTGCAATTGAAAAGGTGTTTGGTTTGGCTTATGGGTTGTTTTTTTTTTTTTAAAGAAAAGTAATAACATACACAAGCAGACTGTATAAGGTCAGATGAAAATTGAGGTGCTTCAAAGTGGCAATGCATTCGCTCTCCGGAATCACCATTATTAGAAATTGCCCCCAAATCTCCCTTTATTCGTGTGAGTCCAGCTTTTCCTGGTGACGGCATTTCTGATGCTGCAGGTTGCCTTAGAAATACTGACTTTCTGTCCACTTAAAAAAATAATAAAAGGGACGTTCAGGGTTGGTCAAGCGCCAGCCATTCTTTCCTTTTCTTCATCTTACAAATTCTTAGCTGCTGGTTAATGTGATGTGGGGACTGGGGGCTTCGAACCACACTCTGACTCCCTTTTAAAATCACTAATGCCAGCAGGCCTGGATTTGGGAGGAAATCATCCATAATAAACCAACAAGCATGAGGCAGGGGAGGGGAGAGAGTAATAGAAACATAGAGCTTAAGGCCGGTAGGGATCATGAGATGATCTAGAATGAATCATCAGGGAATAGTTCAGTTTCAACATCCAGGGCTTATTATAAATAGGAACAATGGCCTGGGTCATCCCCTCCCCTCCTTTCAGAAATACCCTGGGGAAGTGAGCTGGGCAAGGGGGGCTGACACATCCACAAGGACCCTTTGTTGAGTTTCCCTCAGCTCGTTCTCCTCAGGGGTCGCCAGCGGAGCAGAATTGCCAGGGCTCCCCCAGCCTTCCCTGCCCACAGAGACTCCCTTGAAGTGTTCGTGGCTTTGTATCCGAAGGGTGGCGGAAGCTGCAGAAGTATTAACACGCTGACTTTTCCGAAGCCTCTGTGTGAAGTGGAACCATGCCCGGCTCTACCCACTCCTTCCTCAGCCTGACCATCCTCCAGCTGCCAATCCCGACCCCATAGGCATAGCTGAGCCATTTGTACTCCACCCCCAGAAGAGGTGAAGAGGGGCCTGGAGAGGGAACGCTCTGCATGGGTAAAATTGGCCATCATACCTGATCCCAATATTTTTTCAGTGGAACCTGGTTTCTTCCTTCCCAAGTGTTACTCTAAAGGGTTCCACATCCCCAGCACACTCAACTCTCCTGAAAAGAAGCCATTCCCTATAGGCGCCGACTCCGTGGGTGCGCCGGAGCACCCACCAGCAGCCCCGCCAATCAGCTCCTACCCCTCCTTCCGAGTGCCTCCTGCCTGCCTTGATCAGCTATTCAGCAGGGTGCAGGAGGCACTGGGGGGAGGAGGAGTGGGGGCGAGGGTGGAACGAGGCGGGGGCTTGTGGGAAGGGGTGGAGTGGGGGTAGAGCCCCCTCCCAGAAACAGAGAAAGTCAGCGCCTATGCTCTACAGCCTCCTGCCCCTCCTCCACGCTGTGCGGACACGTAATGCTGCTCCTTTGCCACATCCAGACCCCGAAGAGTGAGGGTCTGTTGAGGTGCCACTGGTGATCACAGCAGCTTGTTCCAAGAGCAACTGTAACTGCAGCTTTAACAGAATCTGTTTTCCACCAATTACATTTGAAATACTTTAAAATCATAAATTCAGCTTTCCATTAAGGGCTCAATTCAAAGCTGCCCAGATTCCCACTGGACTTTGCATCTGTCCTAAGCACGTTTGCATTATTTTGATTTTTTTAAAACACGATTAGCAAAAATTCTGTCTAATGATAACAGCTAAGAAAAATTACATTAAAACATATGACCATTATCTTGACAAATATCCTTTTAAGCATTGCACGTCTCTCGAGTCTTGAAAAAGGAAACTAAAGCCAAGTATGACACACTAACATTTGTTCCCTTTGTTTTATTCCTTGACACACAACTGCTTCCTCTTTTAATTTCTCTTGCACATAAACACAAGCTTCCAGTTGCAAGATATGGTGTGGATGGCTCGTCCACCAGTCTTGTCATCGTTCCGGCCACCTCTGATAGAAACACACGGCGCAACCCTTTGGCTTGCTGTGGAAGTTAGACTTTGTTGCAAGGCCTATGTGTGAGAGTAGAGATACCAGTTGTCTGAACACATGTGGGTTAAGAGTCCTTTTAGTATCTCAGAGGGTGGTTTGAACCCCTTCAGCACTTTGCCTGGACTGTCTCATGAACAAAACAGGAGGGCCTGTCTTTTATAATGTTCTGTTTTTAAAGCAAAATGTCTCTGGGGACCGTAGGGTCCTAAAAGTCCAAGGCCTGGAATTCTTCCTTTCTCTCTTTCCATTTTAAACAGGAAACATTTGCACTAAGCGATTCCAGGGGGAGTGTTGTAGGTTCATTTCAAGGCAGATAATGTTTGTTCATTGCCTATGTCTGTGATTTACCCCATGGGCTTAAACGAGTGCAGCAGAAAACCACATGTTGTGTTTCACTTCATGCAAAACAATTTTCGATGGCATCTGGGAGGGGAGCCCCGGTTAAGAAATGAGAAGCATGCTTATAAAATCCCTGTGTGAACAAAAGAGAGAGTTTGGTGGAGGAAGTGAAAGTCATCAGCAAATTGGACACCTGATATCTTTTACAATAGAGATTTTTTTTTTAATAAATCCACAAAAATGTATTTCAACAACAGCTGATGAATGTAGTCCTGTGCCCCTAGGGCAGGTGTGTCTAATTTACATTTTCAGTCTTCTCTTTGGGTCAAAATCCTGCAGTTCCTTCAGCTTGTCCTCGGGCAAAAAATTCAATGGGAGGTTTTGCCCTAGTGAAGTATAAGGACATTTGCAGTCACAACAGTAAAACTCCTAATTGTGCTGAACTGTTGTGGATGCTGCAGTGACATATCTATGCAGAACAATTATTTTTGCCATTTAGAAGTATCACATGTTAAACTATTTTAGGGAGAAATATCAATCCCTCATTAGTGTAAATCATGGCATTTAAGACACTGAAAGGTACAGAGGGGACTTTATAGCACATCCTCTGGGATTACATGTTCACATGTTGCTTTTCACATGCACCAGAGCTTGCCAAACCCTTATGGATGCAGACAAGTTACAGAGCAGACTTAACATCAGGCTCTCCAGCTCACAGGGGGGTTTTGAAACCTCACTGGCGGCTAGCCCATTAAACACAGATACTGTATCCTAACATCCCTGTTGTTTCTTCCAGGAGTTCCAAGATTTCCAACTATGGTGTTTTGAGAGTTTTACAGTCTGACATGTTAGAAGAAAAAAGTGGGCCAGGGCTGGGAGGTGTGATTATTTGTGCACATACGGCTTATGGGATTTGCAAAGCTGTAGCCCAAACTCATCTGTTTATCCTCAGGCTAGATAAGACACAGTCAAACACACACTGTTTGAAGGATCTTTGTTTCCATTATGACAAATGGATCAAAGGAGGCTGGCTTTGTGAGCTGCAGAGCTCTTCCTTTGTCAGTGGGCTGTGATGGGCGCAGGACCCTTGCGCCCAGTATCCTGTGAATTAGAAATACTGCATCATGTAGCTGGGAGGGTTTTTTTTACTCTCAAGTTCTGTTTTGACTCATCAGGTCAAGTTACTGCTGAGGTGGCATTTCCTGTCCCACATTAAATGTAGAATTTTAACGACCGTGTGTTGCTGGCTTGGAATACTGCTTTATTTATCTAGATGTATTTTCTTCCTTCCCAGGTGTGGCCCAGCAGAACCAATGGAGTATTTAACAGGGCCCCGAGTGATATACAAAGAGCGAGATCTTCCATACTACCAAGGAGGGCAGCCTGCTGTCCACCCCTCTAAAGGAAACTACTCTCGTGCACAAGACATGAGGGCAGCAGAATTGCGGTATCCCCAGTATTACCCCGGCCAACAACTAACCACCCAGCACAAGGGACCCCTCCGTCAGGATGTCCCACCTTCACCTCCCCAAGCACACAGAGTGCCAGCTTATAATGAAATGGGCCGAACAGGACAGCGTGGGAGCAGCCCGGATCAATACCAATATAGACATCAGGATTCCAGGCAGAAGAATCCCATGACTGCAGCTGTATAGCCTGAAACTGGACTTTGTCAACATGGGCTGGGATGGAGGATTCCTGACATTCCCTTTTTTTACAGTTGGTCCTGGCAAGCTTAACAGCATGTAGGAATGGCCCCTTCACTGGAATCATTCTTACTGAACCTGCCTCAGGATAGGTTCGTTTTCATAGGAATCTTGGGCCATATCAAATTAAGAGACTGTGTCTTTTAGGTACGTGCGTTGCCAGACAGTCAAGTGTTTTTAACACCAGTTAAAAATAGAAAGTGATGGCTGAAAAGTAAGTGTAACTGTTAGTACAGCTCAGGGCTATTTACCACATCTGGCTACACACACACACACACACACACACACACAGCGAGCCCTCTGTACAAGACCAGTCGTGATACCACCAGAGTCCATTTTGGATCCACACCACAGGAGTATTATATCACAGAAGCCTTCTGGTGACCTGACACTGTGTTCAGGGCAGTGCTGCTCTTCTTGGGGTCAGAGAGTCTTGTGTAATCTAGTGCCGTGTGCAGTGGTGACTTTACCAATGACTTCCCTGCTGTCCCACTCCCACTCGGACCAGCAGTTTTATATTTTGAGAATGCCGTAGTCATTGGTTTTTAATCTTGCCTGTATCTTCCTCTTTCTGCTTGTTTGCTGGAGCATGCATCTGGGAGCCCGCATTTTTGGAAGTTCTGCATCAAGCTTATCCTCTTTTCATATTGCAGATAACACAGTTGGGCTAAAATGAACTAAACTTCCTCAGCTGTACTTGGGCAGTTTAGAGAGTATTCATAGAACTGTCCTACAGGATCATTAGGGGATGAGGCAACCATCTGAAAAATGTCTCTGTCTGTCTGTTCCCATTTGTACGTATATTATGCAGTGCACAGCTCTTAAATGTAAGGCCTTGGGGTCAGGTGCGCAGCAGCTTTCAATGAGTGTAGCTTCCTTGACTTCAGTGGAGCTAATCCTATTTATACCTGCTGAGGATCTGGCCCGAGGTGTGAAGTACAGTAAGTGCTATTAAAGTTGTTACTCCATCACGTATTCAGATGGATCAAGGAGGGCAGAGCCTGTACTTGCCCCCCCTCTAGTCAGGTTTGCATAAAGGTGTCTGCTGGCGTATCAGTTAATGAATTCTGAGCCTGCAGTTGTAAGCTTCTATCCTATTCTTCTGCTGTCACTATGCATGGCTCCTGCCGTTCGAATTGTCACCTGTTAATGCAGGGCCCCGCTGCTGATCATGGCAAGGAAGCTCAGGCTCTGGCAGTGCTGGTACTGTGCGAAGTGCCAAACAATGCCAATTCGTCTGGCAATGCTCCGCACGGCAACTGGAAAAGGGAGGTGGGTGGGAGGCGTTAGACTTTTAAAAGCAACAGGGGATGGAGAAGAGAATGAGGATAACAGAGGAGAGATTGCTTTAGAAACGTTGGGGGCAAAAAGAAAAGGAATGAGGAGAATGGTTTAAACAATTAAGGTTTTTTAAAACAATTAGGCGAGGAGAGACGCTGAGGTTGATGGAGAAAGAGAAGAGAAGGGGAAGGACAAGTGGGGTGGGAGGGGGAGAAGGTAGGAGAAGGACCTAGCTTCTTTCCCCCAGCTCTCTGCAGACATTAGCTCAGGGCTGCTCTGGCCTTAAGGAGGTAAATGATGCTCTGAGGCAGTTTGAAATGTGCCTCCCAGCCATGCGACTTCCCAACTCCACAGACATTTGCTGCACCGTCTAACCGGGCTTCAGATGCTTGGATGCTTTGCTCAATGATTTGTCATGCTAAGCATTGCTTAGGGAACCACAGAGCCTGTAACTAGGAACACACTTTAAGTAGCTTCTGAGTGTCCGTAATTCTTCAAGCTCTGCCTTTGGAAGCAACAGAAGCTCGTTTGGGCCCCTCTCCTCTGAGGGAGAGGTCTGGGACCTGGCCTGGCTGACGCCCTTTGGTATGCAGCAAATGCATCAGGATTCATTGCACAGGTCACCTCCCAGTTATAGATCACACGAAGGGTCCATTCATCTGGTGCATATCCCTTTATCAGGACTGGTAAGGATTCATTTGATCTCTAGAGACTGGCGCATGGTGTATCTGAGTCTCACACAGGTTTGCGCAGCTGCATTCCAAAGGGCTCTTCCAACCACTAGCTGCATTCCCATTCCACTGTAAACACTGTGTAGGGTACATGCCACACACAGCCTTGTACTTCTTTGAACAAGCTTTCTGTACTGGGTGGTATACTCGGTTAATAAAGATTTGGCAGCCACAGGGTAGCTGCTAGTGACATGAACGTCCACCTAAAGCGAAGTGAAAACAAATTAAAATACTTTCCTTTCCTCTTTTGAAATACAGCCCCAGATACATTTGATCCAGCTGTAAAGAAACTAATATGTTTGTGACAGTGGCTTGATCAAGCCAGACCACAATTAAGAACAGCTCTGAATATAAGCTACTGCCTTATCATTCATTATCTACTAACCCTTCAAATGCTCCGCAGCACAGCTTACAGAACTCATTTAGAGTATTTCACGAGCCAGGGCCAAATAAAAACAGGATGAAAACAGCTTCTGGGTTATTTATGGCCTTTGAAGGGCTTGCTCAATTGTCTCTCTGTAACCTGAAACCTCCCGTGGAGGCTCACATTGACTGCACTGGCACCGCTTGGTTTGGGCCGACAGATCAAACGAGCACCTTCCAAGTTGTTAATCTTACCCAACAGGTTACACAGACGAGACTTAACAAAAAGTAGTGGAGACTATTATAATCTATGGACACATCGTACACTGCTGGAAGCTATGAAGGAGAAAACTTCTGACCTTGCTGGGGGACAGGAGCAAAAGGTATTACAGACCATCTCATTAATCTGTGGTGCCGGTCTAGGAGAAAATTGCAATTTGCTGGTTTAATATCTTGTAGAGGTACAGTATTTGCAAAGCATGATATATAACTACTGTATATATAGTCTGCTTCTGTGCAATGTAAAATGTATGATTTTAGCACCATATTGTGGAAAATATGTACCGTGCAAATTTCACGAGGTGCTACAACTGACAGTTGAAAATACACCACTTGCAAAATCCAAAAGAGCCGTTCAGTAACAGGTTGCTCTTTTCCCCATATGTCCATATGTTTTGGAGTGTTACGTGTCTGAAATGCTCTTGACACATAGTTGCCTCACACTCCTTCATCAGAAATGTGCCAATCCAGCAAAAACCTTCCTGCCGTGCTCTGGGTTTGCCAGGAGCGCCCAGGTTGCTGCTGGAGCCGGAACATGGTACATTTGCACGGTGGCATGAGTCAAGATTAAACAAGAGCAAGCTGCTTGCATGCCAGGAGGGCTGCTGTGACTCCCCAAGCTACTGTGCTGGCTGAGTTGCATCATCGGTTTCTGATTCTGGTAAAGGGGCAGGTGGGCAGTGAAGGATTTAGAGACACAAATAGAAACGGGTGACTTGCTGAGTGACCGAGCACTAGTGATCCACTGACATTGGCCCGTGAGGAACCATTACCACTGTGATAACTACTATTATAAGGAGGCTCTGTGGGCACTCCTGCAAAGATGTCTTTGTGAAAAACGGAAGGGACCCAAGAATAAAAACAACCACTGTCCCTAAATAATGCCTGCAGCCCTGAACACCAGCTCACACAAACGTCCTAAACTAGAAATAGCTTCACATGCTGCCTAATTTTTGTATAGAGTGAAAGTGCTACCTCCTCCACATCATCATCATCACAAGCAGCCTCAAAGATTTGCTTTTCAGACAGAGAGAGTTCTGCATAAATCCCATTACTCTTCTGGGGCCTGATCCTTTCCACCGAATTGAAGTTGTTTATCTCCTCCCAGGGTGAGGCCCTATCCTGCAGATTGCAGTTGTTTGTGAGAGTATTCTAACCTTACACGCACCGTCTGGAGAGCGCCGTTTACTATCAACATATAATAAACCAGGATGTTTTGTTTCTAAGTCACTTTTCTATTATTTCTTCGCTTTTTTATGATACTTGACTATGGTTGTGTGTGTTGAATAAAAAAATATAGTGAAATCAGTGGGGGGGGGAGGATTCAACACCAAATTTGAGAAAAAATTTTGGTACCATAAATGATTTTGCATTTTTTTGTTATATATAACTGTATAAATTTTACCTGTTTTATTTTGCATTAAAATAAAGGCTTTACGACTACAAACTACCATCTATTTGCATATTGATTCTCTCACTTCTTTGCATTTCTGAAGGCATCATCATCTTGGGTTGTGATCTGGCGTGGTCAGGATCAGTGGGAGAACTTCAAGGAAAACCCACCATTGCTGCAGAAAATGGTGACAATGACTAATTACACTTAAGTTGGATTCCCTCAGAGCCAGCTTTGAATCAGTGCTCCAGCTTTGTGGTACGTGATGCTCTGCTGTTGGACATTCCATGTTCCAGATGAGTTGTAAAACCAAGGTCCTGATTCCATGGCACCTTTCACAGAGATGTTAGCTTCTGTCACCTGCTGACTGACCCCTTTAAGAGGGGACAGGCTCCAGCGCACCTGTGACTGATTACTTGCTGCTCGGTTGGGCTTAAGAGAAGGCACCTGAGCCTTGTAGAGGAAGCTGTGGCAGAGGCTGCAGAAGAGTTGCAGCAAGCAGGAGGTGCCTGTAGGAGACCCTTGACTGGAGGAAGGGTTTTGAGGCTGGAAGCCAGACCTAGAAATCTGAGTTCCAGCTAGGAAGGGCTAGGAGTGGCTTCGTGAACAGCAGGCTGGGACAGAACAAGAGCTCTGGATGTGGTAGAAAACTCCAGAGAATGAACTTTGCAGATGTGGAGACAGCCTATATTTTGGAACCTTGAGTCTTGCTTTTGAACTGTTCCTGTAATTCAACCAGCCCCAGGCAGGGGTGATGTCAGCCATAAAAAAGTCTGTGTGGAGTTCCTAAGGGCCCAGAAGATGGGGAAACTCAGGCAGGGCTCGACAGGGGGCGCATAAGAGATGGTCAACTCTGTTACAGCCATGACCAAATTCCAGTTTCGGCAGCTACATTTGGCCTACCTAAATTCCCCCCACCATTTCAATTCAAAGCAGAATTCATCATTTCCTGTTCTCAACTGAAGCGTAGTGTTGCTGTGTGTTATGTAACAGCTACCCCATTCAACCCCAGCTGAGGTTGCATTTCAATGCGATGGGTGCAGTGCTTCCTTTACATACATTTCAGAACCCTTGAAACTCTGATGCAGGTGCTTAACTTGAAGTATGAGAATCGTCTTATTAAAGTCAATGGCAAACTACTTACATGCTCAACGTTATGCACACATGGAAGCATCAGGGCCATAGTTTGTATAGTACATTGGCATCTGTTCAGATGTAATAACGAAATTCTCCAAACCGAATATAAAGATGTTCAGTGTTTAGGAGGAAAGTCACTAGGCCAGGGAGCCACTAAAGATGTATCACTTCTATGAATAATGTTCTCTGTGTTGCTTCTAAGAAACATAGGAAATGGAGAAAGAGGACAATGAGACAGGGGAAATGAAGGACTGAAAATAGGAAAGGCTTACAAAATGGGGTATATCAAAAGTCATGACTGTTGTTTATTAAAAACATGTGCAACACTCAAGAAAATTCAGTACAAGTAAATGCAGATTGTCATGTATCTCCATATGGATGGAGTAAACACCCTACACAGGCCCTGAATGGGTTAATACAGGCCAGAGAGACCGGTTATGTTATCTGGCTGCACCTGGAGAGAGTGTCAGGCTTAATCATCCTGAAGCCCAGCTGGGCAGGAGCAGGCTCCTTAAAAGAGAAGAGGCCTGTAGCAGGACGGGTGCTGCAGTCACCCTCCAGGAATAGAGATGTGGTGAGAAGGAAGCCCGGGGGGAGAATAAGCCCTGGGATCCTAGCCTAACTCGCAAACAGCTGAGAAAGTGTAAAGCAGCCCCTGAGATGGAGCAGGCCCTGGTGGTGCGCCCTGAAAGAGGGGCAGAATTTGGACTGCTAGGGAGCGAGAGTCCTGGGAGGTGTTCTGTGGAGGAACAGAATAAGGGGAACTGACAAGGCTTAGTAGGAAGGAGCCCAGGGAAACAGCAGCAAGGAATGGGAGTGTGCAGTCCTTGGCTACTGATGATACGGTCCCTGGGTTTGAACCCAGTATAGTGGGAGGGCCTGGGTTCCTCTTCCTCCGTGGCAAGATGGCATGAGTCCGGAGATGGGAACAAGGACATTGGAAAGCCCTGAGGTAAGGGTGTGAGGACCAGGGACCTGGATTTGGGGCCAAAGACCCTCTGGTGAGGACATTGGCCTGTATCATGTTGGGCTTTCTGTTATCCTGGAGGTGACTGACTAAATTGTGAGGTGGCCAGAGGGCCGAGTTTCAGGAAGAGACACAGACCACCGCAGCACCAGAGTGACCATCAGCAGCGGGAGAGAGCTGCTTTGTCACACCTGGGCACAAAGAGATGCTCCTGTGGTGAGTGAACCTCTTCACACCAACACAGTCATCAAGCCACACTGAGTCAGCTTTAGCACATATTACATTCTAATCCATGCAGACACCAGGTTTGAAAGGGATCCTGCCAAAGAAGAGGGACCTTTCGCTAAAGCTGGACGAGTAGATAAAGTTTTGATGTCTTAATTCCTCCTTTGCTAATGATAACCAGAGAGCTCGCTAGAGATAGTTAGAAGGCAAGGTAAGAGCTGAAAACTCAGTAATCATGATTTCAAAATAGTTCTCTTGCTTCCCTGGCTATTTGTTTTCCAAGGCTTCCCAACTGCAGCACTCTCCTCACCTGGGAACTGTGCTCCCAGGATGTCGAACCGAGTGTCTGTCCTCCAATCACTGCTGCCCTTTGCATAAAGAGCTATGTGGCGTTTTAGTTAGGTGAGGCCCATCCATTTTAATGAGCCATGCAGCTAAAACCTAACACAGATCTTTATTCTAATAGTAATAACATTATTTTCTGTGAAGCCTTTCAGTGTAGAGGATCCCAAATGGGTGTGGGTGTGGGTGTGGACTACTCACACAGCACTGAAATGCAGTCACCTCCAGGGTGGAATGTGACAGCATTGTGGTGCAACACTGCATAACCTGCTTCAATGTACGAAGGACAACTTCAGCTGAGACTTGGGAGACTTTCAGGAAGCAAAGTGTAATTATCTAAGCTGGAATTTGGCAAGGGTTGATATAATGAATGATTACAAGTGGCCAGGAGCTCACCTTTCTGTCTCATCCAACACTCAGCAGTTCCAGAGCCTCGTGTTGAGGTTGCATGTGCTTTACGCTCCTTTGCAATGCTGTGATATAACGAAAGAGAGAATTCTGGGGCAGGAAGAATGTCTTGGACTGTGCTGGGGGAAGGGGAACGTTGCTAGAGACGGCAAATGTGGCAGAATGGATTTATCCAAACACAAATTACTTGTGGGCAGCCAAGAAGTAAGCTGGGGGCTCCCAGGTAATCTGATGTCGCTGCCCAGGTAATTTTTGCATTTGCCTCAGAAGTTGCCTAGTGCCCACTGGAGCCATTCAGGTTAGGTACCTTTTTAAAGTACAAAATAACCATTGCCACTTTAAGAGGTGGAGGGGGTATAGAATGGAGTGGCAGAGCCAAGCTAGCTACCAGCTAGCTCTAAGCAATGGGTAATAAAGGAATTTGGCTGGGAGGGATAGTTCCTCTTATGGAAACGAAGTGCTTCTCTTCACCACATAATTATGCTGAGTCAGAACACATGCTCGGGGATTGGTGGTAACTAACTCAACATGGACTCTCATTGAGTAGTCACTGTAGACAGAGAGAATGCTGAATATAACTTGTATCAGCTGGTTGTGGGTCAAATTGGAACCAAGCGGCTGATTGGTCTCTCATAAGATCCTTCTCTCTTAGATGTGAGTCTGTATGATTTAAAGTGAGTCAAAGCTTCATCATCTCCGACCTGTCTAAATATCCCCAAGCAGCTCCTGGGAACAATGGTGTGATCACAGTGTTTAAGAGGAAAATAACTTTTGAATGGGCCTGAAAAGGAACTTGACAAGCCATCCACCCAAAAAGCCAATGCTGGCAGCGCTCGCAGCAGAAAACCTCGCACAGAGGGGCTCTAAGTGGAAACTGCCTTGCATCACTTTTCCAGAAGAACATCTGCATCTGAAAGAAAATAATATCTTGGGAAACATGTACAGTGGAGTAAAACTGCAAAATAAGACATTCAATTGAGAATTCTATATAAAACCCATGCCCTTTGCCTCCAGCAAGTAATGAATAAAAATGCTATAAAGAAGCAATGAACATTCAATGTTTTATATTTAAAATATGTTTTGTGAGGAAAACAATGCGCCATAGAAATGGGACTGAAAGGTTCTCAGAGATAATGCCAGAAACTGCAAGATGTTAACTGCATTGTCATATAAGTTTCAAGGTAGGATTTTAATTTTCTCATATGAATCATAGACACACAGTGAAAGCTGCCATTAAAATTCATTAGAAGAAACGTAAACTTACATTAAAATCTACCCCATTCTTCTCTGAATTCTTGGTCCTATTAGTATGAGCTGTCTGCCAGTCTGCCAAACCTTACCTACGCCGTGTGATTTAATCTAAGAGGTTCTGCGAAATTGGAGTTTTTCATGCATCACATCCTTGAATCCAAGGTAAAACAAAAACAAAACAAAACAAAAATACCCCACAAAACACTGCTCTAAATTGCAGCCTATATTTTAAAAACAGCAAACTCATGTTTTAAGAGACTGGGTATGTCAGTGTTTTTCTGTGCATATGAAAGAACGGCAGGTTTGAAAAGGTGGCTTGAAAATAAAAGGGGAAACGTGTCTCTGCATATTTGTGCCTGTTCGCCCCAAATCTAATTGGCTTGTCCCAGCAATTTTCTCCACGACACAATGAACCCAGTTCAGGGATGTAAGATGCACATCTGGGGATCTGGCAAAATGGTGCCTAGTGCACTGATTTGGTATTGAGTGATGTGTAAATGAGTGTGATTACACACCCAGCGCATGGCGGGGGGCCGTTTAGCAGCAAGAGGTAAAGATGAAGCAGACTTTCCCCATGCTATGCGGACCCCTGCACTTCCACTGAGCACCGAATGGAGGTAAGGGACACGCATGCTCCACAAGCAGGGCCTGATTCTCTCTTGTGGGGTGGCTCGTGGACACTGCTTGAGTCATGTCAATGGGCCTCACAGGCAACATATCTTGCCACCATCCCTGCCTGGGGACATTCCCCTGGTAGCATAGGGCTGCTGCTCTGTGCTTGACTCTCTTGCCAGGTGCGGTGTGGATGAGGAGGAAGAGAGCAAGGATGGACTGCAGTGCAATCCAGCTACTCTCGCCTGGCAGATAGTGCCTGTGGGGCTATTATAGTCAGTGCAACCCTGAGGCTGCTCTACTATATAGCGGGGGTGGGAGGGAGCTGAACAGTTCCCTTACTGCCCTGGATAGGGCATATAAAGGCCTTTAAATGGAGGCACAGATCGCCATGACCCTGCTCAGTGCTAATCCAGCTGCCGTTTTGTATCTAAGGTGTAGAATATTAGAGAATGGGTCACTGTGAGCTTGCGCTCTCTCGTTCTGTAGGTCGCTGTGCACTTTCGTGCTCTCTCTCTTTCTGGATCGCTGTGCGCTTGCGCGCTCTCACTCTGCGGGTCACTGCTAGATCTAAAGATGAAGCCATAATTGCTGAGATCACAGCTGTTTTGATTACACGAGATGAGGGGGGAGGGAGTCAATCACCTGCTGCGTTTTTTTAACTATTTAGGAAGTTTTAGCAAGTTTACAAATCCTTCCCATGTAAATATCAGAAACAAAACAGCATCATTACAACTGTGAGCTTTTGTTCAAAGAGACATTACACAGGAGTATAGTCAGCGGATCTTTCTGCTTAACAGGGTGTCACCATATTACAGAGTAAGCATCATTGCAACACCTATAATAAGTTGTTTCTAGTGATTTTATTAAATTGACTGCAATTTCTGTATGCACATACTTAACAGACCAGGTATGTTGATCAAATGTTGTTAATCAAAAAAATTGGACAGGTTGCTGGCTTTCTTGCAGGTGAATATACTTTGTGTGAGTACTGAATAAAAGGTAACCAAAATATCTAAGTATTTATCTGTCCTCTATCTGTTTTGCTGGGTAATAATTGGTGTGTTAATTTTTCCATAACCACAACCTCCTCTATTTCTGTTGTGAACCATTCCTCAATGATAGGGCTATTTTTCTTTTTCCAGTGGGAGGCCACCAAAAGTCAAGCAGCTACTGGCCGATGAGAGATGAATTCTTCATTCCCTTTTATGTGACCATTTCCACTAGGATGTCCCAGGATGATTACCAACGGCTCATTTGGTAATAAAGATCCAACCATTTGTGATGTTTGGTGACAAATTGTATCCCCAAACTCTTGAATGACTGGACATGGCCACCATATATGCATAAAATCTTTCACACGATTTTTGCAACGTTTATACCCATTCAATCGTTCTATATTTTTCAACTTGACAGTTGTGAGGTACCATTAAACAGTATCTTAAAGAAATTTTCTTTTATTGTGCTACAGACTGAGGTTGCTGGTCCTTTTTTCCAGATCAAATCCCATTCCTCTGGGGTAATTTGTTTATCCAGTGTGTCACCTTTTTGTTAGAAAAGCTGCCTGCAAAGATTGATATAAATTAGTTGTAATTGTTTTGTTTCCTAATTGACCAAATGCCATCACTTCTATTAAGTTAGGTTTCTGTATAAAACAGGTTTTCTAGAAAGTCGAAAAACATAATGTCTAACTTGAACATACTTGTACCGGGGAGAGTGGGCCAGTTAAAGTTAGTTAGAAGTTTCTTTTGAGAATAGCTGGCCAACCGTGTGTACTGCATGACTCTCCCAATCTTTGAACCTCTCTGGTTTGCGATTTGGAGTAAGATCTGGGTGACATTGGCAAGGGAAAAGAACTGATCTTGTCTCTAGTTCTATCCCAGACTCAGAGAGTAGGCTTTGCTAAAGGATTTGTGTAAATTTCTGTGGGGGCGTGATTTTTTTTTTTTTAATTAATCCATGGTAGCCTAGTGATGCCACAATTTTCTTGTTCAATGAAGACCTGGCGTTTGGCTGAGTAATAGGGCCCCCAATCTGTTACTGCTTTGAGCTGGCTGGCTTGATAGACATGCTGCATTTTTAATTAATATAATTAGGAAGGCCTCTGAATAATGGACAGCTTGACATGGAGCCAGATCCTGCAGGCCAGTTATTAACCTGTGTGCTTTGCAGGTTCACTACTGTATATACCCTTGTAACTCCTGTCACTGATGTCCATGCGCAGCGGGGGTGAAATTCCACCGCTCTGATTTGGTACCATTTTACACCCAGAGGCACGTGGATAAATGACAACGCAAGATGCAGGGCAATGGAGTATCCAGCCCTATGTCTTCCAAGGAGGAATGATGGCAAGGTGCCGAGCTCCTCGGTTAATAAACCCGCCTTTTGTTCTCAGCGCTCCTGTACTTCTGTGTTGTTGTTTGTAAATCAGACCCGCTAAGTCGAAATAGAAAATGAAGGATTTGTGTTTTCACTGCACCTTTTGTCCTGGGATCTGAGTGGCTTTACAGCACTGATGAATTAGGCCCTGATCCAAAGCCCATGGAAGACAATGAGAGTCTTGCCACTGACTCTAGTGGGCTTTGTGTGACTCGCTGGCCAGTGGGTTACACTACGTCCCCACTCCATGCCCGGTCCCCAGGGATGTGAGTCACGTACAGCCCCCAGCTTCCATAGAAACTCTAGAGTTCCTGGTGTCAGCCGGCAGCCATCACCTCAATGGGGATCAGGCTTTTAAGCCTAAGAACAACCCTGTGAGGAGGAAGATGCCGTGTCCATTTTACAGACCGGGACATTGGTGGTGCTGAGAGATTAATGCCAATACATTGTCAGAGGTGCTGAGCCCCCACAGACTTCACCCAGCATTGTGGGTACTCAGCACTGCTGAAAAACCAGGCCCCAAGTGTCTCAGGTGGAGCACTCAGCATCAGAGACTCTCTTTGAAAGCCCGTCAGCACCACGCCTGGTCAGTGGCAAAGCCAACAATGGAGCTGAGGCTCCCTTTGGTGTGAGGCCACAAGGATCCCGGCTTCTGCCTCAGAACAGAGCCACGTCTATTACAAATCAAGCACATCTCTTTAAAGGAGACCAACCTCTGTCATGCAGCAGTTTTGCCGCCCTGTAATTGTTAGTATTAATTTCGTGCCAAAAATGTGCCCTGCGCTGTGCCGGCAGCAGGGAGAGAATGGGAAATCCTGCTGTATTTGGCTGGGGTGTTTATCCCTGACTCGTAATGACACTGCTCTGACAGGGATGGATGTGGGCTTTGCAGAGAGATGGGGGAGGAGGCAGGGGCTGAGGTTCTACGGCATTTGCCATGCTGGCGATTCTGATCCTGGGGGTGTCTGTATGGAGTGAGTCAAGCATATGTAAAGTGGGTGTGCCTTTGTTGTGGTGCACATGAGTCTTGCATGTGTTTTATGTCATGCACGTTTGTGACTGTATTGAGAGGACAGTGCTATGGTGGGTGTGGGCTCTGTTCACATCTACCCCCTTCTCGGAGCGCTCTCAAATGAAGATGTTTCAGCTTGTCCTCATGGTCTGATGACTAGTGTGACACTGTGGGAGTGTAAACACAGGAAAAGAACAAGACAAAAAAACACCCACAAAAATTTCAGGCTGGTGTTGTGCAGCCAGGATATTTCTCTTCCTAACAGGATATGGGATCTCAAGAAAATATATGTGCTTGTTCTGTGGGTTTTTTTTTTCTTTTCGGAAAGATGAGCTGGAAAATAAAACTCCAGAAAACAAATGAAACTAGACCATGCAGCATCAGACCCTTGCAGCTGTAGGCCTGTGGCTGACCCAGCTCAGATAAGTGAACATTTCTGGGGCTGAACAGTGATGCATGTATAAGGTTTCTGACAATCTCCCACCCTCACCTACACTGTTGGCACGCGGAGCCACTATGGGGCAGCACTGAGGGTGCACGGCTACTTGTGGTGATGGGTTCTTACCCCACCATGTCAGCTGACACAGTGATAAAAAATGTCAACAGCCTGGCCAGCGCTCTTACCATTGCTATCCCTGGTGGAGCTGCACCAGGTGACGGTGGGAAACTTCCGCAAGTTTACCAGTGTAGAGTGGGTCCTTGTTTACTACCGTAATCTCAGATTGTCCCAGAACAAAAAAAAAAACAAAACATCCCACCCCTCACCCCAGTGACCTGTTAAATCCCAGCAGGTAGGAGAAGGGAAAACAAGGAAGAGTTTGCAGAAAGGGTGTTTATTAAAATCAGAGCCAGTAGCTGACCATGGGAAATCTTGCTTCCTTGTTCTCATGCACACACGCCCTTCCCTAGGGCATCAGGGAAGTGTCACTGCCTTCACCCAGAGGGTAGGAGGACTGGAACTCAGCAAACATCCTGCCTTCCGTAGGGAGAAGAGCAAGAGATGGCAGGAAAAGCCTCACACCCTGCCACTGGGTTATGAATACTGACTGCCCTACAGAGAGGCCGTGCGCTGGCGGGGGGGAGAGAAGCCAAACTCGTGGTATTTCTGCCCTGGTTGGAAGGAAGGAGTCCTGGGACTCAGTTCCCAGGGGGGTTCCAGCCCAGTATTGATTTTGCAAAGAGGCTCAGGTAGTGTGGGTGAGCTCTGGATAAACCCCAAGTGTCTGATTCCTCACTGCTAGCTTGCATTGGAGTCTCACCAGTGTGACACTTGGGAGAATCAGGCCCTCAGCTTATTAACCAAACGCCTGAGCTGCAGCCACCACCAGTCTCTCGCTGGACAGTCTGGCTTCTGCTGAATGGGAGTTGCTAAAGAACTAACAGTGCTAGGGACTCTTTTAATAATTTTTTTTTTAAATTAATGGAGATATCCTATCTCCTAGAACTGTAAGGGACCCTGAAAGGTCATCGCGTCCAGCCCCCTGCCTTCACTAGGCTAGCAGGACCAAGTACTGATTTTGCCCCAGTTCCCTAAATGGCCCCTTCAAGGATTGAACTCACAACCTTGGGTTTAGCAGGCCAATGCTTATCCCTCCCCCCCAAACTTTTGAGTGAGTTCGTCCTTTTCCTTCATCTGGGATCAATTCCAGAAGCACATCACCTCCACCTAATACTAAACACTGCTTGAGCTCTGCGGCTTGTCCTTCTCGTGGAAGATGGTGATATATGGACCTTGTTACTGATGAACCTTCTTTCAACCAGCCTCGATCCCCAGTGAAATTCTCCCTGCATGTGCTAAAGCAAAGCACATCTGCTGATCAAGAATGACTGATGCCAGGTTCCCCAATCTCATCTAGAGGTACAAAAAGCCAATATGGTGGTGGGGGTCCAGAGATATATGGGGGAGACACAGCTGAAGGAGGGGTGGATTCCAGTCAGCTGAACCCAGACAAAGCCAGGAAGCTGATCCCACTCAGCCAGTTCAGGGAGAGCAAGATTTCCACAACAATAAACACATCTGATTACCAGGAAAACATGGTCTTTGAGCAGGGCCTTGCACACAAAGGGAGACTAGCTCCTGCGCCCTCTGAATGGGAAGTGGCCGCTGTGACAGAGCAGGAAAGAGAAGTGCGCTGTCTCTTAGAAACTTTGATCAGCCACTCTTAATTATGCAGGCTCCGAAAACTGATGGCAACAACAAGATTCCCACTGGGGAGAGTTGGAATGTCTCTCTCCCACCTACCAGGCTCTCCGCTCTGCCTCTTTGAAATCCCTCACTGCCACCGGCATGGGGTTCCAGCAGCTGGCCATTCAGCCTCCTGCGAAGTTCCTTCCTTCCAGCCCCTCGCCAGTCTCAGCGAGCTCCCTTCTAATCCGCTGCTGCAGGCAAACACCGTCAGGGTGGGACTCTGTTCCCCCCCACACACACACACACAGGGCATCACAGAGTGCCTTGTGTTTCTGAAGTGTACTCATCTGGGTCTCCCTGCAAACAAGCCTGAGCAAAAGAGGCCCTTTCATCCACTCATTATCCGTAGACCAGACCGTCAGACAGAGAGACTTCATAGTGCCAGGCGAAGTTTGATTCTAATTTGGTAACAGATTGCGGATGAGCAAAGGCGGCAAAGGGCAAGTAATGAGAGCATCTTCCAATTCCACCTCTCGCGGCGCTTCAGTCGTCTGTTCACAGTAACAGGCAGTCTGGTGTTTTCCTTCTTTTTTGGATCTCTCTGTTATTGTGTCTATTCGAAAAACAAGAGTCCCAGAGACGGGGTCCCCGCAGAGCTATAATATCGGCTCAGTCTGGTGAGAATCCTTTATTTAGCGGGACATTTCGAACGGCTCCTTCGCCTTGCGCGGCGGACTTGCCAATAGTTATGGAGAGGCCTCTGCTGCGGTGCCTGCATTTTGATGGATTAGTATAACCCTCCTCTTGGTTTGTATAAGGCTAATAATTATCCTGCGTGAGCACTTCACTGGGAAAGGATATCATTTGGCTGTTGTTGATAGATTTTGCATCTTTGCAACTTTCAGTGGTCTGCAGCCAGGGCCGGCTCCAGGCACCAGCTTGCCAAGCAGGTGCTTGCGGCGGTCACTCCGGAGAGGGGCGGCACGTCCAGGTATTCGGCGGCAATTCGGTGGACGGTCCCTCACTCCCGTTTGGAGCAAAGGACCTCCCGCCAAATTGCTGCCGAAGATCGCGATCGCGGATTTATTTATTTATTTTTTTTTTTGCGCCGCTTGGGGTGGCAAAAACCCTGGAACCGGCTCTGTCTGCAGCAGCTAACAACCAAAGCCTTCCTGCTGTAAATACCTATGCATGAGTAACTTTACACATGGGAGTAGTCATCTTACCCCAAGGGATTACTCTTGTGTGTAAAGATTTGCAGGATTAGGGCTCACATATATATTCCATCAGACTGCACTACAATAAACTGCAAAGGTGACCCTTCATGTAACTGTATTTGGCCCAGGGCATCATAGTATCTGAAAGTAATAACAATGCTTGACACTTAAAGTGCTGCTCATCTGAGGATTTCAAAGCACTTTACAAATGTAAATTAATGAATTAAACCTCACACACTTTTGTAAGAGAATTATACATTAGTGCACCTGGAATGGAAGTGGGCAAACAACATGGAAAAATGCACTGACGCTCCAAGGCAAATTCAGCTAAACCAAAAAAGATCACTGTTCTTCTGAGTAAGAGTGTTCACATGGGGAGTTATAGTGGTATAATTATATTGAGCTAGTAATGCCAGTAAGTTTTCCCATGTAGACAAACCTGAAGGTCTTGTCTAGGTTATGTTTCACAGTTTCGATAATTAAATCTGAAAACATATATTAAAAATCAACTCCAGTCTTCACTTCTTATTCTGGGTGTTTGCTTTCTGAAGAACTCTCAGCTTGGATGAATTGCAGAACAGATGCAGTAGCTACAGTTTAACTGAAATGCAGCTTTTTGCTCTTGGCTTGGATGAGATGCAGAATAAGTCATTACAAAGTCATTTTTATTTGCAATTGTTTTTTAGTCAGTTTCATTTTCTGGTCTCTGGTAGGAGCACAGAGCCGGTGAATGTTTGCAGCCATTGCTACTTGCACGATCCTGCTGACGCACATGCAGGGAAGAGAAATGGTAGACGTATTTGGTCTCCCCTCTGGTTGTCAGAAATAATCTGATCCGTTCAGTTGCTGGGGAATGATGCTGCTGCATGTGCGCACAAATGGAAAACAGAGCCTCACATCAGTGTAGGTAGGTAATCCACCTCCCCAAAAGCTGGTAGCAAGGTCAGTGGAAGAAAACGTGCATTAACCTAGCACTGTCTACATAGAGACTTAGGTTGGCTTAACTATGTCACTCAGGGGTGTGAATTTTTTCATACCCCTGAGTGACATAGTTAAGATAACTAGGGTTACCATACGTCCTCTTTTTCCCAGACACGTCCGGCTTTTTGGCACTCAAACCCCCGTCTGGGGGGAATTGCAAAAAAGCCGAACATGTCCGGGAAAATGGCAGCTCTGCTCCTCCCCTGACTCTTCGGCTCTGTTTAAGAGCCGAGCTGCCCGAGTGCTATGGGCTTCAGGCAGCCCCCTTGCCTCCAGACCCCAGCCGCCAGCCGGGCACTTCCCCTCCCGGGCTCCAGCTGCGCTGGGGAAGCACCGGCCAGGGGGGCAGGGTCTGGGGGCTGCCCGGCAAACCATGAAGCTGGTAGCGCTTGGGCAGCCCTTTCCGCGTGGCTGGGAGTGGGAGGGAGGAGGGGCGGAGTTAGGGCGGGGAAGGGACGGAGTTGGGGTGGGGGTGGGGGAAATGGGCGGGGCCAGGGCCCGTGGAGGGTCCTCTTTTTTTATTTATTAGATATGGTAACCCTAAGATAACCTACTTTTCTAGTGTAGACCAAGCCCTACTGCCATTTTCAGAGTACAGCAGAACCTCAGAGTTATGAACACCTCAGGAATGGAGGTGGTTCGTAACTCTGAAATGTTCGTAACTCTGAACAAAACGTGATGGTTCTTTCAAATGTTTACAACTGAACATTGATGTAATACTGCTTTGAAACTTTACTATGCAGAAGAAAAACGCTGCTTTCCTTTTACTTTTGTAGTAGTTTACATTTAACACTGTACTATACTGTATTTGTGTTGTTGTTGTTGTTTTTGTGTCTGCTGCTGCCTGGTTACATACTGCTGGTTCCAAATGCGGTGTGTGGTTGACTGCTCAGTTCGTAACTCTGGTGTTCATAACTCTGAGGTTCGACTGTACTTGGCACTGTACAGTCCCTGCCCAAAGGACTTCACATCCTAAAATGCTCTTTGGTGGGTCTCATGACTTTTCAAGCCGTTTCTTAACTGAGGGCGAGGGTGACCCAGGAGGTGGGTGATGGAACAGGGGATGTGGTGAAAACAGGTTTCCTGGGTAAAGATTGAATGAAAGGTAGGACCCTACCAAATTCATGGTCCATTTTGGTCAATTTCACGGTCATAGGATTTGAAAAATTGCAAATTTCATGATTTCAGCTATTTAAATCTGAAATGTCATGGTGTTGTCATTGTAGGGGTCAATGACCCAAAAAAGGGAGTTGAGGGGAGTTCACAAGGTTATTGTAGGGGGGGCTGCCACCCTTACTTCTGCGCTGCTGTTGGAGGCGGCGCTGCCTTCGGAGCTGGGCAACTGGAGAGCGTCAGCTGCTGGCCAGGCACCCAGCTCTGAAGGCAGCGCCGCTGCCAGCAGCAGCACAGAAGTAAGGGTGGCATGATAAGATATTGCCACCCCTTTCTTCTGAGCTGCTGCTGGCAGGGTGCTGCCTAGGGTGACCAGATGTCCCGTTTTTAAAGAGACAGTCCCATTTTGGGGGATTTTTTTCTTATATAGGCACCTATTACCCCCCACTCCCTGTCCTGTTTTTTCACAGTTGCTATCTGGGCACCACAGTGCTGCCGGCCAACAGCCGCCACTCTCCAGCCACCCAGCTCTGAAGGCAGCGCAGAAATAAGGGTGGCAATACTGTAACCCCCTAAAATAACCTTGTGACCCCTCCTGCAACTCCCTCTTGGGTCCAGGACCCCCAATTTGAGAAATGCTGGTCTCTCCCATGAAATCTGTTCTAGTATAGGGTAAAAGCACCCAAAAGACCAGATCTCACGGGTGGGACACCAGATCTCACGGTCCATGATGCATTTTTCAGGGCTGTGAATTTGGTAGGGCCCTAATGACAGAAGAACACAGGATTTTGGTGCTCTCCTGTCTCAGCTTTGAGATGTTAAATCAGACAGAGATCTACAGGGCTGTGGTTAATAGTGTGACTGAAAACCATTTCTCTAGCCTGATCCTAGTTAGAGGATACTCTGAACCTTGGACAATCCCAGAGGAATCCCTGGCTGGGGAGCTGTGTCTAGCCACAAAAAGGAAAAAGAGAGCGAAGATTTCCAGATACAGCCTGTCCCTGCTCAGTGTCATCTCTGTACGTAAAAAAATGGGGGGGGAAGAGGGGAGAGCCTACAGCAATGCCCATTTGGCCTAGACCAGCCTACTGCATTGCTTTCCTAGGTTACATTCAAGGAATTATATATTTTCAGTAGGGTTAGTCAGAATTGTCTAGCACAGCAACATCAGCAGCCATTAATCCTCAGCAGTGACTGCTGCATAGAGGCAGAGCAGGCACTAAAAACATGGTTTCTGCCCCAATTACAATATTTCTAATAGATCATGGGGGAATTGCTTACACGTCACGTGGCCCTTGTACGGCCTCTGTTGATTGTTTACTGTTTATAATAGCGTAACTCCAACAACCAGCCCTGGGAAATCTGCACTCTACATTCTCCAAGAACCAGAAAAAATTGAAGCGGGAGTTAAAAAGAAAGAGTGTGTTGTGTCATCTCCTCAGCAACTGTGAGCTCTGAAAAGAGGAAATTCAGAATGAATGGTTGTTTATCCGCAAAAGTAGAGGGCCCAATTCCCATCTGCTCTGCATCTCTGCTGTCATTTATATGAGTGCAAAGCAGGCAAAAAAACCCCACCACCTCCAAATTCTCCACTCACCCCAGTAGTAGTATTTTACATCCACTTGGCACAGTCTAACTGACTTCACTCGATACAAGGCAGTGGGGAGTCAGGCAAATAATGTGGAAGCGGCACGGGATTTAGATTTGGCAAAGGAAACTCTGATAGCTCAGATCTTATAAGAAGTTTGTGCCTCAAAGCAGCAAAATGTATCCCCAATTTGAGTCTTGAAAAATTGTGGTAGAGAAATCAGAATAACAGCATCTTACAGGTATATAGTCAGTGCATTTCATCTCAAAGTAATTAATAACTCTAACAGAACTCTACAGAAGGATTGCTTACTCCATTTCTTTACTTCGATTGTAAGATCTTTGGGGGCATGGATTGTCTCTTTGTTAGATGTTTACACAGTGCCTAGCACACTCGGGCTCTGATCCTGGATTGGAGCATCCAGGTACTACCACAATACAAATAATAAATGATGATAAGGTGCAGCTGCCTCTGGGGTGAAACATGGCAGATATTTAACAGTGCACAGCAACACACTATAACACTTCATGACAAGAAGTGAAAAAACACAGAATCCACTTAAAAGTGGTAGACAGAATGTAATGCGACCCAAGCTGGAATATGGCTAGCACACTGGAACTAACATCCCTGTTCCTATGAAAAGTGCCCTAAGATCCTTAATAACTACAAATAATCAGGAGCTTAATTGTGTGTCTCATTGGCCAGATGACATTTCCAGTAGCAAGAGCTCCCTAACACAATGCATTCATTCAGTACAACACCCCGTGAGGGGCATTAGCATTATCCCCTTTTTTCCAGCTAAGGAAAGCAGAGAGGCTTGCTTAAAGTCACACACAGGCAATCTGGCCACAGCGTATAGGACTAAGTTAATGTCTCTTTAAATAATTTGTGAGCCCTCTAGTGACTCTCAGCATGTTCTAGGTTTAGAAGCCACCAGAACCTGGTCCCAGCTGAATGTAGGTAGGCCTTGTATGTTGGTATATATTTTGTTAACATGGTTATTTGGGAACCAGCTCTTTCTGTGTTGCGTCTTCAAGTTGCTTTTGTTGAATAACGAGCAAAAGAAATCAGTGACTCACAAGCTTGTGCCTTTAGCTGCTCCTTTCCTTGGAGTGGGGGGATGTGGACATGGAGTTTACAGAGTGACAACGGACAAGTCTTTACTTCTCCTTTTTCTTTCTGGAAATCGCGATGGATGGATTTGTGTGGCGTTAGTTCCAGGACTCATGATTCTATAGAGAGGAAGGCATGAGAGCAGCAAAGTAAGGACAAATGGACTTCAAAAAAAGCAGACTTTAACAAACTCATGAAAAGTGGCACTGTAGGTAGGATCCCCTGGGAAGAAAATCTAAGGGATAATGGAGTTCAGGAGAGCTGGCAGTTTCTCACGGAGACAATATTTAAGGCACATCTGCAAGTTATTCAGATGTGAAGGAAAGAGAGGAAGACTAGTAAAGGCCAATGCAGCTGTATCAGGAGTTCTTTAATGATCTGAAAATCAAAAAAGAATCCTACAAAAAGTGAAAATATGGAGGAGTACAAAAGCACAAGCATACAGGACAAAATAAGAAAGAATAAGGCACCAAATGAGTTAAAAGGCAGTAAGAAGAGGTTCTATAACTACATTAGGAGCTAAGGGAAGATGACGGAAAGTGTGTCTGTTAACTACTTGGTGGGGAAGAAGAGCTAATAACAGAGGTGGTTTTTAATGCAAATTTTGTTTCAGTCTTCACTGAAAAGAGAAACTGTGACTAAATGCTTAACACAATTAATATAAACAACAAGGAGGAAGGAACACAAGCCAGAGTAGGGAAGGAACAGGTTAAATCATATTTAGATAAGTTGATGTATTCAAGTTGGCAAGGCCTGACAAAACTCACCCTAGGGTACTTAAGGAACGAGCTGAAGCAATATCAGAACCATTAGTGATTATCTTTGAGAACTCAGGGAGGATGGGTGAGGTCCCAAAGGACTGGAAAAGGGCATATGTAGTACTTTGTCTTTAAAAAGGGGAACAGAGAGAACCTGTGGAATTATAGACCTGTCAGCCTAACTTCAATACCTGGAAAGATACAGGAACAAATTATTAAACAATCAATTTGAAAGCACCTAGAGGATAATAGGGTGATAAGTAACAGCCAATATGGATTTGTCAAGAACAAATCATGCCAGACCAACCTAATTTCTTTCTTTAGCAGGCTACTGGCCTAGTGGATAGGGGGAAGCAATAGACATGATATATCTTGATTTTATTAAGACTTTTGATGCAGTTCCACATGACATTCTCATGAGCAAACTAGGGAAATGGAATCTAGATGAAATTACTAAAAGATGGATGCACAACTGGTTAAAAGACCATACTCAAAGAGTAGTTATCAATGGTTTGCTGTCAAAATGGGAGGGTGTACCTAGTGGGGTCCCTCGGCAGTCAGTCAGCAGCAGTCCCGGGTCCAATACTAGCCAAAATTTTCATTAATGACTTGTGTCATGAAGTGGAGAATTTGCTTATAAAATTTGCTGTGAGGGGTGACAAGCATTTAGGAGGCCTAGAATTCAAAACAACCTGGACAAACTGGAGAATTGGTCTGAAATCAACAAGATGAAATTCAATAAAGAGCAGTGCAAAGTACTACACTTAGGAAGAAAAATCAAATACAGCTACAAAATGGGGAATAACTGACTAGGTGGTAGTACTGTTGAAAAGGATCTGAAGGTTATAGTGGATCACAAATTGAACACGAGTCAATGATGTGTCAACGATGTAGTTGCTAAAAAGGCTAATATCATCCTAGGTCCTAGGATGTGTTTAGCAGGAGTACTGTACATAAGACGCAGGAGGTAATTGACCTGAGCTACTAAGCACTAGTGAGGCCTCAGCTGGAGTATTGTGTCAGTTCTGGGTGCTGTACTTTGACAGATGACAAACTGGAGACAGTCCAGAGGAGAGCAACAAGAATGATAAAAGGTTTAGAAAACTGGACCTATGAGAAAAGGTTAAAAAACTGGTTATGTTTAGTCTTGAGAAAAGAAGACTGAGTGGGGACTTGATAGGAGTCTTCTAATATGTTAAGGGGAGTTATAAAGAGGACAGTGATCAATAGTTTTCCATATCTACAGAAGGTAGGACAAGAAGTAATCAGCTTAATCTGCAGTAAGCGAGATTTAGGTTAGATATTAAGAAAAACGTTTTATCTCTAAGGATAGTTAAGTACCGGAATAGGTTACCAAGGGAGGTTGTAGAATCTCCATCCTTGGAGATGTTTATGAACAAGTTAGACAAATAGGGATGGCCTACGTTTATTTGACCCTGCCTCAGCATGGGCAGACGGACTAGATTAGAGGTTCTCAAACTGTGGTCCGCAGACCACCGGAGGTCCGTGAGCTCCATTCAGGTGGTCCGCAGATAGTTCCTGCTAAGGTGCACACTTGGATGGTCACACACCTAATTAGTGGACCACGCCTGGACCCTGGAGAAGATGCACATGTAAGGTGAGGTGGCGGCCTTGGGGGGGAGTAGGAGGTAGGTGGGAGGGGGCAGTGGGGTGAAGTATGGGGAATAGGGAGTGCTTGTCCCGGAGTGAGTGAAGGACCCACCGCCGAATTTCCGCCAAAGACCTGGAGTGGAAGGACCCACCGCCGCCGAATTTCCGCCGAGGGTACCAAAATGCCACCCTAGGCGACCGCCTAGGGTCGCCTAGTGGAAGCACCGGCCCTGCCTAATAGTCAACCTAGACCTCCCCCACTGCAACTTGAGCCCATTGCTCCTTGTTCTGTCATCTGCCACCACTGAGAACAGCCTCGCTCCATTCTCTCTGGAACCCCCTTCAGGTAGTTGAAGGCTGTTATCAAATCCCCCCTCACTCTTCTCTTCTGCAGACTAAATAACCCCCATTCCCTCAGCCTCTCCTTGTAAGTCATGTCCCCCAGCCCCCTAATTCTTTTTGTTGCCCTCTGCTGGACTCTCTCCAATGTATCCATATCCTTTCTGTAGATGATCCCTTCCAGCCCTACATTTCAAAGATTCTGTTCTCTCAGAAGTTCTCTGGAGTCATGCGTCAGCAGCTAGGCATACTGAAGCATTTCTCTGCCTTTAGGAGCCATTTTTCTTTTCTGGACCCTACTGGATTCCAAATAACAGACTCCTCTGTCTCCTCTCCTAGCCTCACTCCCACCACCTTCCCCCTCTCACCTTCAGCACACTGGTTTGGATCCAATACACAATACCCTGAAATTCTGACTTCCATTTACATGTTGCACAGAAGTTCCTCCTTCCTGGAATCTCATTTCCCAATAATTGATAGAGGAGGGGAGGAATCTAAAATATACATTAACAAAGCAGAGATCCAGGAAGCAACTGGTTACACTGATTTTTAAAGTGAAAGTCCAGGTGCAATCTCTCCAGTGTGGATACTATCTGCCTTTCAACCAGATGTCTTCATGTAAAGCTCCCGCTGGCGTCCCGTTCCCTTTGTGTATCGGTGCACAGAGAACTAGAATGAGAGACAATATAAATTAATATCCATTGGAATGACAGCTGCTTGTGCCTCGCGTAGCTCCGAACACGTGCCCTAGAAGTAGAGGGATTAGTAGTAGAGCTGGATATTTGTGCTTGATCAATTACAGAAAAACAACAAAGAGAACAGGAGTACTTGTGGCACCTTAGAGACTAACAAATTTATTAGAACATAAGCATATAGAGTGAGACTCTATATGCATCCGAAGAAGTGGGTTGTAGCCCACGAAAGCTTATGCTCTAATAAATTTGTTAGTCTCTAAGGTGCCACAAGTACTCCTGTTCTTTTTGAGGATACAGACTAACACGGCTGTTACCCTGAAAGAAAAACAACAGATTGTTTTTTCCCTACCTGGGCCGGGGTAATAGCATTTTCAATAGCCACAAACAATTTGGGACCGGACTTGCAGATGGGGTGGGAACCAGTGGCTCCCAGCAAAGTCAGTGATTGCTGGGAATCCACAGGACCTCTGAAAATTAGTCCTGGGTTTATTCTACAAGCATCCTAATGCAGTAGAGCTGTAGATGCAAACGCCCAAGGCTAGGCTTAGCTGATGCCTCATAATATCCAAGTAGATAACAATGCAAAACATTAGGCACTAGTACCTGTAGCCATAAGGAGTTGTTTCATTTTGTTTTGTCCCTAATTGTCTTTTTTCTCCCAGTTAAGCAATAAGGTGCTTGTCAGATGAGTGTCCAATTAGTAGCTATAATGAGTTACAGTAATATGACGATGACTTCAATTCCAATTCCTTAGCAACTGTAATTGCAGAAACAGATTGCGTTCCCCTTCCCCAAAGAAGTTGAGTTACATGTAGCAATATTTTTAATGGAAATACCAATGGGGTGAACAGTAATATTCAGCCAGTCAATGATCAAGCAATTGCATTTGTGCTGGCAACAGAGGACCCTCTAAACACTGCTCAGGTAATTCTTCCTCTCATTAGGAGCACAATAATTCATAGGCATAAATCTATAGGCATTTGCTTTATTGTTAAAACATCCATGGAAATAAAAAGAAATACATACAGCTTTCAAGTGGTACAGCATGTGCTAGTCATAAATCAATCCACAAGGGGGCTGGTTCAGCTCCCACTGAAGCCAGTGGGGATTTTGCCATTGACTTCAGTGGAAGCGGGCTGGGGTTTTAAGTCATTTTTTTGGACTTATTTTAAACTGGGACTTTGTTGCTGTGGGAAGCATTCAGTCCACAGATATATTTCAGTCCTAGGTTTGAACTCCGGTCTGTTCACCTTCCATGTGCTTACAATATGGGGCTTCTCACCGCTCCCCTGCTGTTTAACTCCACAATGCAGCCATCGGGCTGTAAGGGTGACGGCACCATTGTATCTATGCCATCAGACGCAGAACGGGGGCTGCAATGTGGAATCAATATGTGGAGGAGAATAAATAAGAATGTGGCGCCTTTACGGGATGCCTTCCACCTGAGAGCATCAGAGACTTCTGAAGGGAGAAAGCCCCCCCATTCAAACTCAAAGGGACCACAGGGAAGAAATGCTTTTAACGTGAAAAGGGATTAGTGTGGTCTACTAAGGGGAGGTCAGGAGATCTATGTTCTGACCAGACAGTGCTAATAACTGTCTGCGTGGTGCATATAAGGATTCCATGCCTCAGTTTCCCCATCTCTAAAATGGCAGTATTACTATGACTGGTCCACCCTCCCAAACCACTCTGAGCCCTGCAGATGAAAGGCGCAATGGATGTTCCCACTATCATTAATGAATGTCCTTGTACTGGTATTGGTTTTTGTTTGCCCCAGTGTGAAGGCCCCCTTCCCCACCCTTAGCCACTTTTTCTCCTCAGAGCGTTTACTCCCAGTCAGCTCCTTTCCACTGGGGCTCCTTCGTCCCGCCACCCCCACCTGCCTTTCTCTCCTTGCTGTTCCTGCTCCTGCCTCCCAACCTCGGCCTGCTGCTCCAGCTGCCCACTCCTGCCATAACTCTCGTACTGCAGCTCTCTGCGATACCTCCTTCCCCCAGCGCCTCTCTAAGTCCCCTCTTGCATTATTCACCCACGACACCCTGCTCTGCTCTCGCTACTCCCCAGTCCCCCTCCCAGCTGCTGCTGATTTACCACCACCACCCCCCAAACACACTTCCTAAATTTTCCACCACAACAAAAAACTCAGGATTGAGGCAATTAATATGTATTATTTCAATAGGAGAGTTAAAAACAAAGAGCTTATGCGACAACTTCCCAGTCAGAACTGCAGAGACTATTGTGAGGCAGAAAACCTATGAAATGGCAGCTGTAAAATATATTAAAAAGCCTTTATTCACTGCTATCACAATGGGGCTGTCATAACTATAAAGGGAAGGGTAATAGCTGTCCTGTGTACAGTACTATAAATCCCTCCTGGCCAGAGACTCCAAAATCCTTTTTCCTGTAAAGGGTTAAGAAGCTCAGGTAACCTGGCTGGCATCTGACCTAAAGGACCAATAAGGGGACAAGATACTTTCAAATCTTGGGGGGGGAAGGCTTTTGTTTGTGTTCTTTGTTTGGGAGTGTGTTCGTTCTCGGGGACTGAGAGGGACCAGACATCAATCCAGGTTCTCCACATCTTTCTAAGCAAGTCTCTCCTATTTCAAACTTGTAAGTAAATAGCCAGGCAAGGCGTGTTAGTTTTCCTTTGTTTTCTCAACTTGTAAATGTACCTTTTACTAGAGTGTTTCTCTTTGTTTGCTGTACTTTGAACCTGAGACTAGAGGGGAGTCCTCTGAGCTCTTTAAGTTTGATTACCCTGTAAGGTTGATTTCCATACTGATTTTACAGAGATGATTTTTACCTTTTTCTTTAATTAAAAACCTTCTTTTTAAGAACCTGATTGATTTTCCTTGTTTTAGATCCAAAGGGGTTTTGGATCTTGATTCACCAGGAGTTGGTGGGAGGAAGGAGGGGGGATGGTTAATTTCTCCCTGTTATAGATCCCAGGGGGGGGGGTTGGAACTGATTCACCAGGAGTTGGTGGGAGGAAGGAGGGGAATGGTTAATTTCCCCTTGTTTTAAATCCAAGGGGTTGGATTTGTTTTCACCAGGGATTTGGTGAAGGTTTTTCAAGGTTTCCCAGGGAGGGAATCCATTGAAAATGGTGGCAGCCGAACCAGAGCTAAGCTGGTAATTAAGCTTAGAAGTTTTTATGCAGGCCCCTACATTTGTACCCTAAAGTTCAAAGTGGGGATCTCAGTCCTGACATGGTGAATAGCGGTGGGATCATTTTATACCCAAAAAGCCAGTGAGATTTTTTTTCCTTCTAGCTGCTTGGAAAGCCGAGCTAGAAGTAGATAGATGCATATCTTATCTCTCCTTGCCTGAAGGCAGAGGTGTTAAGTTTTTTTTACAGGTCCTTTGTTAAGAGAAGGGTTCAATTAGCAAATGACTGGTAAAAGGTATTTACAAGCTGAATTGTTTTTTTTTCTTTTTACATCCTCCGGAGTAGCTAGTTAGAAAGTTACTGTTAACTCTGCAGCAGCCAGAGCTGAGAGCTTCCCAGTTTGTCAACTGCAAAGGGGGTGACCCAGCACAAGAAAACAGGAAAATGACTACCAAAGAAGTAGCTAACAAAATAGAACTGGCCAAACTAGAAGCAGAAGAAAATGAAAGAAAACATCAGAGACTGCTTCAATTAACAAAACTCGAGACAGAGCAGAGAGAAAGAGAAGAAAAAGCCAAAGAGGAGGCCCACAAGAGAGAGATGGAGCTGAAAGAAAAAGAGATGAAGATGAAAGAAAAAGAGATGGAGGAGAGAGAAAAAGAAAGGAAGCATGAACTGGAAGTAGCAAAGGCTAAGCAGGATGCACCAGCCAATGCTAACAACCCCCCTCCAGGTACCACTTCCCATCCCAGAAGATTCCCCACCTACAAGGCAGGCGATGATACTGAGGCCTTCTTAGAAAATTTTGAAAGGGCCTGCCTTGGATACAGCATCGCTACAGACCAGTACATGGTAGAGCTGAGGCCACAGCTCAGTGGACCCTTAGCAGAGGTGGCGGCTGAAATGCCTAAGGAACACATGAACAGTTATGAACTTTTTAAAAACAAGGCCAGAATCAGAATGGGGATAACACCCGAGCATGCCCGTCGGCGGTTCAGAGCCCTAAAGTGGAAACCGGATGTGTCATTTACCCGTCATGCCTACCACATTGACAAAAATTGTGATGCCTGGGTATCAGGAGCAAATGTTAAATCTCTGGAAGATCTGCTTTCCCTAGTAAAAATGGAGCAGTTTTTAGAGGGTGTTCCTGAGGAAATAGAAAGGTACATCCTAGATAGGAAGCCCAAAACTGTAACTGAGGCGGGGGAGATTGGAGCCCAATGGGTGGAGGTGGCAGAAAAGAAAAAAACTAGTAGCAGTTGGAGCGAATATCAGAAGGGGCGAGCCGAAACAAAACCTTACCACCGGGGACAACCCAAGGCCCCACCCACATCCCAAAGGAAACCCCAGACGCCTTCTCACCCCACCACACCAGTCTCCACCAACCAACCTCGTCCCGGTGATACCTTAGCAGGGCGATGTTTTAAATGTAATGGACTGGGACATATAAAGGCTCACTGCCCCAAGAACCCCAACCGATTACAGTTCATTACACCCCAATCACACCAAAGATCCCCAAACCCAGATGCCTCTCTCATACCCTCGGAGCGAAGGGAAACCTTGAGAGTGGGCGGAAGGAAGGTTACCGCTTGGAGGGACACTGGGGCTCAAGTGTCAACTATCCACCAATCCCTAGTGGACCCCAAACTCATCAACCCAGAGGCTACAGTGACAATTCAACCCTTCGTGTCACAATCTGTAACCTTGCCTACAGCCACGTTGCATGTCCAGTACAAGGGCTGGTCAGGAATGTGGACTTTTGCAGTCTATGACAATTATCCCATTCCCATGCTGCTGGGGGAAGATTTGGCCAACCATGTGAAGGTAGCCAAGAGGGTGGGAATAGTCACCCGCAGCCAGGCTAAGCAAGCTTTCACCCCCATCCCTGTTCCTGAGCCGTCCACCAGGGCCCCGTCTGTGTTACCGGAGACCCAGACAAAGGTGGTGGAACTGGATCCTCTGCCAACGACTGCAACAGCCGTAGTGGATCCAATCCCAGAGACCCAGCCAAAGCCAGTCCCAGAACCGGAACTGGCAACGCAACCAGCACCAGAACCATTGCCAGCCCTGAGTCCAGCGCTTGCAAACCCATCTACAACTCCAACGCCAGAGGGCACCAGCGAGCCTGAACTGGCAGAAGCAGCAGATAAGCCTACCCAAGAGGCTCAGCCAGAGCCTGAGATACCACATAGTGCACCAGCGGACAGCGGTTCACAGTCAATGGAAACAGCCCCAGCACCTGCATCGCTTCCAGAGGGACCAAGCCCCAGTCCACAGTCCAAGGAGGAACTGATGTCTCCAGCATCAAGGGAACAGTTCCAGGCCGAGCAGGAAGCAGATGACAGCCTTCAGAAAGCTTGGGCGGCGGCGCGGAGCACCCCACCGCCTCTCAGCTCTTCTAACCGATCCCGGTTTGTTGTAGAACAAGGACTTTTATACAAGGAGACTCTTTCTGGTGGGCACCAGGAAGACTGGCATCCTCAAAGACAGTTGGTAGTTCCCACTAAGTATCGGGTAAAGCTCTTGAGCTTAGCCCATGATCATCCCAGTGGCCATTCTGGGGTGAACAGAACCAAGGACCGGTTGGGGAAGTCCTTCCACTGGGAGGGAATGGGCAAGGACGTTGCTAATTATGTCCGGTCTTGTGAGGTGTGCCAACGAGTGGGAAAACCCCAAGACCAGGTTAAAGCCCCTCTCCAGCCACTACCCATAATTGAGGTCCCATTTCAGCGCGTAGCTGTGGATATTCTGGGTCCTTTCCCAAAGAAGACACCCAGAGGAAAGCAGTACGTACTGACTTTCATGGATTTTGCTACCCGATGGCCGGAAGCAGTACCCTTAAGCAACACCAGGGCTAAAAGTGTGTGCCAGGCATTAACAGACATTTTTGCCAGGGTAGGTTGGCCCTCCGACATCCTTACAGATTCGGGAACTAACTTCCTGGCAGGAACCATGGAAAACCTGTGGGAAGCTCATGGGGTGAATCACTTGGTTGCCACCCCTTACCACCATGAAACGAATGGCCTGGTGGAGAGGTTTAATGGAACTTTGGGGGCCATGATACGTAAATTTGTAAATGAACACTCCAATGATTGGGACCTCGTGTTGCAGCAGTTGCTTTTTGCCTACAGGGCTGTACCACATCCCAGTTTAGGGTTTTCACCATTTGAACTTGTGTATGGCCGTGAGGTTAAGGGGCCATTACAGTTGGTGAAGCAGCAATGGGAGGGGTTTACGCCTTCTCCAGGAACAAACATTCTAGACTTTGTAAGCAACCTACAAAACACCCTCCGACATTCTTTGGCCCTTGCTAAAGAAAACCTAAAGGATGCTCAGGAAGAGCAAAAGGCCTGGTATGATAAACATTCCAGAGAACGGTCCTTCAAAGTAGGAGACCAAGTCATGGTCTTAAAGGCAATCCAGGCCCATAAAATGGAAGCATCGTGGGAAGGACCATTCACGGTCCAGGAGCGCCTAGGAGCTGTTAACTATCTCATAGCCTCCCCCACCTCCAACATAAAGCCTAAAGTATACCATGTTAATTCTCTTAAGCCCTTTTATTCCAGAGAATTAAACGTTTGCCAGTTTACAGCCCAGGAAACAGATGACGCGGAGTGGCCTGAAGGTGTCTACTACGAAGGAAAAAAGGATGGTGGCGTGGAAGAGGTGAACCTCTCCATGACCCTTGGACGTCTGCAGCGACAGCAGATCAAGGAGCTGTGCACAAGCTTTGCACCAATTTTCTCAGCCACTCCAGGATGGACCGAACGGGCATACCACTCCATTGACACAGGTAATGCTCACCCTATTAGAACCCCACCCTACCGGGAGTCACCTCATGCCAAAACTGCTATACAAAGGGAGATCCAGGACATGCTACAGATGGGTATAATCCGCCCCTCTAAGAGTGCATGGGCATCTCCAGTGGTTCTAGTTCCCAAACCAGATGGGGAAATACGCTTTTGCGTGGACTACCGTAAGCTAAATGCTGTAACTCGTCCTGACAACTATCCAATGCCACGCACAGATGAGCTATTGGAGAAATTGGGACATGCCCAATTCATCTCTACTTTAGACTTAACCAAGGGGTACTGGCAAGTACCACTAGATGAACCCGCTAAGGAAAGGTCAGCCTTCGTCACCCAGGCAGGGGTGTATGAATTCAATGTACTCCCTTTCGGGTTGCGAAATGCACCCGCCACCTTCCAAAGACTTGTAGATGGTCTCCTAGCGGGATTGGGAGAATCTGCAGTTGCCTACCTCGATGATGTGGCCATTTTTTCTGATTCATGGGTAGAGCACATGGAGCACCTGGAAAAAGTTTTCGAGCGCATCCAGCAGGCAGGGCTAACTGTTAAGGCTAAAAAGTGTCAAATAGGCCAAAACAGAGTGACTTACCTGGGGCACCAGGTGGGTCAAGGAACTATAAATCCCATACAGGCCAAAGTGGATGCTATCCAAAAGTGGCCGGTTCCAAAGTCTAAGAAACAGGTCCAATCCTTCTTAGGCTTGGCTGGATATTATAGGCGATTTGTACCCCACTACAGCCAAATCGCCGCCCCGCTGACAGACCTAACCAGAAAGAAACAGCCAAATGCAGTTCAGTGGACTGATGAGTGTCAAAAGGCCTTTAACCAGCTTAAGGCAACACTCATGTCTGACCCTGTGCTAAGGGCCCCAGACTTTGACAAACCGTTCCAAGTAACCACAGATGCGTCCGAGCGAGGCGTGGGAGCAGTTTTAATGCAGGAAGGACCGGATCAAGAATTCCATCCTGTCGTATTTCTCAGTAAGAAACTGTCTGAGAGGGAAAGCCATTGGTCAATCAGCGAAAAGGAATGCTATGCCATTGTGTACGCGCTGGAAAAGCTACGCCCATATGTTTGGGGACGGCGTTTCCAACTACAAACAGACCATGCTGCGCTACAGTGGCTTCATACCGCCAAGGGAAATAACAAAAAACTTCTTCGGTGGAGTTTAGCTCTCCAAGATTTTGATTTTGAAATACAACACATTTCGGGAGCTTCTAACAAAGTGGCTGATGCACTCTCCCGGGAAAGTTTCCCAGAGTTAACTGGTTAACAATTGTTTTTGGAATGAAACATATTGTTAGTTTTTATATAATCAGTAGTATGTCTAAAGGTACATGTGTCTTATTAACTCTGTTTTCTCCTAGAACTCCAGGAAGAAATCACAGCCAGTGTGGAACCGAACATCCAACACTATCTGTGATTTGGGGGGCGTGTCATAACTATAAAGGGAAGGGTAATAGCTGTCCTGTGTACAGTACTATAAATCCCTCCTGGCCAGAGACTCCAAAATCCTTTTTCCTGTAAAGGGTTAAGAAGCTCAGGTAACCTGGCTGGCATCTGACCTAAAGGACCAATAAGGGGACAAGATACTTTCAAATCTTGGGGGGGGAAGGCTTTTGTTTGTGTTCTTTGTTTGGGAGTGTGTTCGTTCTCGGGGACTGAGAGGGACCAGACATCAATCCAGGTTCTCCACATCTTTCTAAGCAAGTCTCTCCTATTTCAAACTTGTAAGTAAATAGCCAGGCAAGGCGTGTTAGTTTTCCTTTGTTTTCTCAACTTGTAAATGTACCTTTTACTAGAGTGTTTCTCTTTGTTTGCTGTACTTTGAACCTGAGACTAGAGGGGAGTCCTCTGAGCTCTTTAAGTTTGATTACCCTGTAAGGTTGATTTCCATACTGATTTTACAGAGATGATTTTTACCTTTTTCTTTAATTAAAAACCTTCTTTTTAAGAACCTGATTGATTTTCCTTGTTTTAGATCCAAAGGGGTTTTGGATCTTGATTCACCAGGAGTTGGTGGGAGGAAGGAGGGGGGATGGTTAATTTCTCCCTGTTATAGATCCCAGGGGGGGGGGTTGGAACTGATTCACCAGGAGTTGGTGGGAGGAAGGAGGGGAATGGTTAATTTCCCCTTGTTTTAAATCCAAGGGGTTGGATTTGTTTTCACCAGGGATTTGGTGAAGGTTTTTCAAGGTTTCCCAGGGAGGGAATCCATTGAAAATGGTGGCAGCCGAACCAGAGCTAAGCTGGTAATTAAGCTTAGAAGTTTTTATGCAGGCCCCTACATTTGTACCCTAAAGTTCAAAGTGGGGATCTCAGTCCTGACATGTGTCCCCGGTGGTCCAGTCAGAACTGCAGAGACTATTGTGAGGCAGAAAACCTATGAAATGGCAGCTGTAAAATATATTAAAAAGCCTTTATTCACTGCTATCACAATGGGGCAAAAGAGACTAAATACAGCTTTTCATTTGTTTAACTAAAAGCTGCCATTCCTCAGTCTCTCTGATGATAATGATCCCCACGGTTACCATCAAACTCGCACTCACTCACAAGACACTGAGTTTCATACTAACTTTGCTCGGTATCTCCTTGTTAGCGAGGTTCACAGAACCGCCCGCTCCAGACGCGGTCAGAGCGACCGAGTTCTGAACGCATTACAGCTGTGGCTGATGCATGGAATGTCTCACACTGAGAGATGAGGCACGAAGAAGACACTACAATTGTTATTATCTGTCTTATGGTAGCACATGTGCTAGGCGCTGTACAGGCAATAGAATAAGAGACAGTCCCTGACAGGAGCCGCCCATCTAATAAAGACAGACAACAGGTGAGAGAGGAAGTAGTATTACCCCTAGTGTACAGATGGGGAACTGAGACACAGAGAGATTAAGGGTCCAATCCAGAGCTGATTGATTTCAATTGGATTGGGCCCCAGGTGACATGACCAAGTCACTCATGGAGTCTTGGCCATTAAACTCAGCTCTCCTGGTTCCCACCCCAGTGCCTTAGCTTTCTTCCTCTCAAGGTACCCTTTCTCCCTTAGTTGTAATTTTATTTTATTTTTGTTTACAAGTTCCAAGCGCTTACGGGCAACATTTTAAAATGTGGGCACCCAAAACTAGACCCCTACATCCGCATTAAGACACTTAAATAAATGGCCTGAATTTCAGAGGGGCCGAGTGCCTGCAGTTCCCCTTGGAGTCAGCTTTAGGGACTTGGATTGGAAAACATTGGGCCTATGATAAAATAACATTAAAGGGGTGGCCTGCTTGTTCTGTGCTATAAAGAGAGACAGGCATGGTTCCCAATCCCAGCGCCCCAGAATACTGTGCATTGAGTCCAGTATGACATAGCTCTCGATGCCAGGGAGCCATATCATGCTATTGAGGGTTAAGCAGGCTTC
The DNA here is from genome assembly GCF_027887155.1 of Malaclemys terrapin pileata. Classification (NCBI taxonomy): domain Eukaryota; kingdom Metazoa; phylum Chordata; order Testudines; family Emydidae; genus Malaclemys; species Malaclemys terrapin. The sequence continues at coordinate 19,144,834 of NC_071515.1, read as the reverse complement.
ACCATTAATCTCAATGAGAAGTTCTTCTGACAAATCGATGACGTAACATGGGCCTAGGTTCGGCATGTTAAGAGATGGTGCACGTTCACCTCTGGGGGTGAAGGAACCACTCAGCAGTGATTAAGGAGCAGCACTGACTGGGAGCCACATAACATCCACCTTGACCAAATGGGGGGTGACGTCTCAGGGCCTTCGAGTTGGAAGGCAGGAAAGCAGGCAAAATGTGGGGCTGTGTCAGGGATGAAGTCTCTTTATGTGGGTGGGGCATAATATTCGGGGCCTGATTGAAGGGGCTTGCACTTGTCAGAGAAACTCTTACGAGGGGGACCTTTACTCTGAAACATCAGAGCTGTCTCATGTCAGACCCCAGCATGGAGTTGGTGTAACATGCAGGTTCAGGCTGCTGAGATCAGCCCCAAATGTGGGACCAAACTTTCCCAACACCAAATCCGTTTGCACCTCAGGGCCTCCTGTTCTCTGCCTGTGTCACACAGTAGCTGACTCTGCTGAGGGCAGTAATGCTTTGGTCTAACTCTGGTTGTTGGGTTTGGTGTGGGGGTGGCAGGGTGGTGTTTAGAGGCCTGTGCTATACAGGAGGTCAGATTAGATAATCTGATCATCCTATGATTTTGAAACTAACCGGTTCTTAGATTGTGAGGTTCTCAGGGCATGGGCCATCCCTCCTTGAGTAGCTGGAAAGTGCCTAGTGTGCTGTGGGTACCTCTACACAGGGGTAAAAGACCCACAGCAAAGCTGCATCTGGCCCGGATCAGCTGACTCACACTTGCAGGGCTCAGGCTTATCTACACAGCAATTTTTTTCAGCTCTAGAGCCTGACCCCTGTGAGCCCGAATCAGTTGAAAAGATCCTACCATCATGGACCTTTCCAGACCACTCTGCATTAATGTTTGTGAACCCGCCACAGTGATCAGCCAAGCCTTGCAACACTGTGGAGAAATATCCCTTTCTGTTTATAGACTTGAGGCCTGGTGGGGGGCAAATGGCAGGCACATAGATCCCATTAGTTGCCCCAGTACAATTTAGGAACCCCGTGCATGCAAAGCTATCAATAACCTGAGCATTGGCAAGCCAGCCACAGGTTTTTTTATCCCTGTGTAGACGTACCCTGTGACACAACTATCAGCTAATACAATTCTGTACTTCCCCCTATTGTTGTTGTTTGTATTGTGGCCTCAGCTGAGATTAAGGCCCCGTATGTACTAGGCACTGCACATACATAACAAAAAGACTGCAAACTCCTGGGGCAGGGGCTATCTATGTAAATGTTGCAAGTATAATCAATGCACATATCGCATAGTTTTTGGTTGGCTATTAGTTTCTATCTGGTCTATTTAGATTGTAAACTCTTTGGGATTGTCTTTTATTTGGTGTTGGTACGGTGCCTAGCGCAATGGAATCCCAATCTTTATTGAGGCGCTACTGTAATACAAATAATAATAATATAGGGAGCAAATGAAATATTTTTTTCAAAAATCATATAAAGAAACCCAAACCTTTTCCTAATGGTCCAGAAGAGGGCATTATCTTCTAGAGGGGTGTATATGAATCTATTTGTAGCTGTGAGAACTATGTGACTGCATCACAAAGAGAATACACTGCAGAATGTGCATGAATATTAGAGCAGAGGAGAGGTCAAAAGCTAAAACATGATAAGAAAAGAAAAAGCATCTTTAAATATACACATGCATTTTCTTGCCAGGATCTATCAAACCAAGTGCCAAAATAATGGTAATGACATTTTGTTTATAAGAAAGAAGAAATTGCTTCTGGCTGAGACTTTGTTTGCCAAGTTTCAGGCAGGAGACCCTGTGATAATGGGGTTTAGGAATGCATGTGTTTTAAAGAGGTGTGATAATGGGATTGCTTGCAAACCCCCTGTAACACTGTTAGGGACCAGTCCTGCACCAGCACTTACTACCCATGTATAGTGCTTATGTCCATGAACAGCCCTGCTGAAGTCAATGGCACGGCTTATAATTAGTATTATTTATTATTTGTATTATTGTAGTACCTAGAGACCCCAGTCATGGACCCAGACCCCATTGTGCTAGGCTCTATACAAACACGGAACAAAAAGACAGTCCCAACCCCAAGGGGTTTACCGTCTAAGTATAAGACAAGGGACAACAGATGGAGACAGGCAGATGAGGGAACACAAGGAAACAATGAGATAATATTGGTCAGCATGATAGCACTGGTCTCTGCACACCAGCAGCTGAACTATTATCAAGTTTTTAGTAGGCAACACAGCAAAGGAGAGTTTTGAGAAGGGATTTGGAGGTGATTAAAGAGGTAGCTTTGCTTACAGTGATCGGCTCTATGCTTTGTAGTGTTTCAGGTCTGACCCCTTTGAGTCTGACCCAAATCTCAATGACGTCAATGGACGACACCCACTCTCCCCCCCCCCACCCCACCCCGACATCAATGGCCCTCGGATAAGGCCCTTAGTTTGTGACTGTAGTTGACTGGGCGCCCAATCCGACTCCTGTTCAATTCACTATGTGGAAGTTTTGCCATTGACACTATTGGGAGCAGAGTCCGGCCCTAGTTGTTCACAGGCAGGAGGGGCTAAGGTGAGGCCCATTGAACACTGCAACGTGGCTACTGAACTTCATCATCATCATGTTCCTATTATGCCTCTGGCGTTTAGGGCAGTAACGAAGCTCCTCCACTCCTGTCTGTTTCTGGCAAGTCTTTCAACGGTTCCCCAGCTGTGCCCCAGGTTTTTCAGCTCGGCTTCCACAGCTCTTCGCCATGTTGTTTTCGGGCAGCCTAGTTTTCGCTTGCCTTCAGGTGTCCATCTTATTGCTACTCTGGTGATGGAATCAGTTTCCATCCGAAGCACGTGACCGATCCATCTCCAACCCCTCCTGGCCATGATGGTGCTCAGATCCTCTTGGCTGCACTGTGTCAATAGATCTTGGTTTGAGATTGTTCTGAGCCAAAAGATATGGAGGATTTTTCTGAGGCAGGTTGTATGTAGTGACCTTACTCATCATTAAAACAGAGGTGCTGTCTGTGGAGACCACAGGTCCCAGCAGGCAATGCACCATCTTGGATCCACTCAAAGGCTGGATATGTGGGGCCCAATTCTCCTTTCAATCATGCTGGGGTAATTCTGACTTTGAGGGAGTTAGCTGCACCTGAGTTACAGTGGCGTAAGAAAGTCAAGGCCATGTCAAAGCCACAACACTTGGCAATGGAACTACTTGGTTGAGAGTCAGAGAGGAATCAGCAGTTGAGTCTCTGTAAGTCACCCTTCCCCATTACTGAGGAAAATCTCTGCTACATACACCATTTCCTGTAAATGAGGGCCTGATCCAAAGTCTGGTGACATTATTGGGAGCCTTGCCATTGACCTCAGTAGGCTTTGGATTAGTCCCGTAATGTGGTCCTTGGGCTCCTGGCAAGTTGCCTCTGCAGCCCTTGGTTGGGCAAACTCAGATGTCCCCTCTTTAAGGGAATTGGGGAATTCAGAATCCAGAATGGAAACCCCACTCCCATCATCTGCAGAAAACAGTCCCCAGGGGATAAACATCACTTCCTGGCATCAGCTGCTGTACAGAGAAAGGGGAACTAAAGAAACCCTCTAACCACTTTAACTGTTCATCACAAAGAGATCAGGGGCAGCAGGAAAGTTCAGCTCCAGCCCCAAACTTCCCTATGGTTTGGTCTGGCCTGAGGTTTTGGTTCCGTGACCACCCTAACCATCAGTGTAGCGCCAGGTCCTTGCTTGCTATTACAGTAGCTGAGGAGGCAGCCCCTACATCCCAGGCTCTGTGTTCCCTCTTCATTCCACTTCCCATGCAAACCATCAACTTACAATCATCCCACTGGGGGTTGTTGCTGCCTAATGCACCCACCCAGTGGGGAGCCCATCAAACATTAAAGCAGTGGATGGAGCCTTTAATGAAGTTAACCTGCTGAAACCAGGAGAGTGCATTTGGCTGAAGTACACCCGAAAGCCCTGGATTATACTGCAGCTGCTTCAAAAGAAATCCATTCCCTCCTTTCACAGTGCTGCTGTATTGAGAAATAATACGGCACCTTTATATTCACAGCCTAATTTAGTCAGCTTGCTGAAGTCTGAAAGCTTTTTTATTAACTCTGAAGATGCAGCTTTTTTCCTCTAGTATCACAAACCCTTCCCATGCACACCAGCTCAGAGCAGGCTTTGAACAGCCGGGCTCAGAGTAGAACCTCAGGGTTTAAAGTCCTCTCAGAGAGAGAGAGAGACATCTCCTAGAGCAAGGATGAATCATTACCTCTGCTAATCCGATTATGTATTTTAACTCTATTAGTTCATTTTCTTTCTTCTCTTTCACATTTCTTTTTATTGGTTCATTTTCCTATTCCCTTGTTGTGGTTTTGACTATTCTCTTTTTCTTCATTTCCCTTTTCTGCTTTCTTCATGTTTTGCTCTCATTATATTTTTTCCCTGCTTTTTCCTCTTTCATGTCTTTCCTGACTTGCCTCCGTATTTCCTTAATTTCCTCCTTCGTCTCTTCTTTTCCTTTCCCCTTTGTTTTCTCTTGCTGTGTTCTTTTTTGGTCACAGCTGCCCCCTGATGGTTCCCAGGAACATTGCAGCTCAATGCTAGAAGGAAAAACAGAGCAATGCCTAATATGGGTAATAATGATGAATGTGAATAGGGGTGGGAAATGCGTGAATTCAGTTTTAGTTTAAACACAATAAAGGCAGAGAAGCAAAAAGTAAGACTGTCCTCTCCAGACAAGTAACTTTGTTAATTAAAAAGTGAGCAGAAGAGGAGGAGACTCAACCCCAACCCCACGGTCTAAAGTTTGACTGACATCTTAGTAAACTGTGTAGGAGTACATATTGGAAGGAAGACTGTGAACTAATGACTAAAGTGGGTGTGAGTTGACCCACCCTGAAGCATCTTCAGTAGCAAAAAGGTCAACGTCCCCAGCCCTATCCTTTCAATCACTATTTTCAGACTCAAATTAGCAGCAATTGCACTGGCAATGAAACAATAACCAGATTGCTAACTATAGTTTGAAAGGTTATCCGCTTAGAAAAACTAGTTCACAAATTGAATTGGAGTTGGTCTCTATATAACTAGGAGTACAACTTCCCAGATGAGATTTTGACCCTATTTAAGTTCATACTCATAGGACATTTGGTTAATTATTATTTGTGGCCATAAATTGAGACAGACACAGATCTGATAGACAAATAGTAGTAATTAATATTTTGCACTTGTATAGTGCTTTTCATCTGTGGACCTCAAAGTGCTTTACAAAGGTAGGGAAGCATTATTTTATAATGGGAGGATTGAGGCACAGACATCTTAAGTTCCAGGCCTAATGTCACAGTGCATCAGTAAGAGAACGCAGGTCTCCTGACCCAGTCCTGAGCTCTAACTGCTAGGTTATGTGGCCCCAGAATCTTTGAATCATCTCTCTTTTGCTATTGGCACAATCTCTGTTTATATTCTCATGCAGGCCCAGGTATCAGTTTTTAGTCTCAATTCTAACAGTGTTTCAGCCCTGCCATATTGTTTGTTTGCTTTGCAAAATTGTCAAGTGTCTGATGGAAATATGTCCTGATATAAAGGTGGAAAGAACCTGTTTTGTCTCACTGCTCTGGGGCCCTGAGAGTGGTATAAAAATACATGACACACCTCTGATTAATTATTTAACTAAGGGAGAGGTGTTAAGGTAAGGCTGAAGATTTTCTATCTTACTAGCACCTCCTGTTGGCCAGTTCACGGAGTAACATGGCATCAGTCAGGGTGAAAGCTGCTGCACCAATCAAAGAAAAAGTGATTGGATGGCTGCTATTGAAAAGATGGGTAATTAGGGGAAAGGGCAAAGCTAACGAGTGCCAGGGAAATCCTACCTATATTAGTCCTTAGGTCAGGAGCAGAAAAAACGAGGAAGAGTCAATATTTGAGGAAGCCAATGTTCTCGGCTACAGAGGAGTGGGAGGGAGAGAATTCCATTACATCTAAACTGTAACCAACACTTCGTCTGTGAAATTCTTTCAACCAAATCTAATGCAGCTGGTGCAATAAATGATATATTAAAGTACAATTAAATTACATATTGTCTCGTTTTCAGTGAGGTTTTGTGGCTGTTTCTTATAGTCAAATATGGAAAAAACGTTGCTATGCCCACTACGCCTGGTGAATACTTGCTGAGCCTTAAAACTCCAGGGAAATGGCATAACGAGCCTGATGCTAAGAAAGAACCTTCTATGAGCAGAGCTCCCGGTGAAGTAAAGGGAGGTTCTACATGTTGGAGAGCTTGCAAAATCCAGCCCTAAATTTTGCACTGAGCCATGCTCATTGTTGTGAACAACTATTGGCAAGTGATACACAGGAGGGCAGCCTAGATGGTCTGGGGTCCCTTCTAACCTTTAAATCCATGTTAGGACTAAACAGCTTCAGCTCAAAGTAGGTACCTTCAAAGGGCCTGGTCCCGTATTTTGCGGGAATCAATGGCAAAGCTCCCAGTGGCTTTTGGTCCAAAGCTAATATTTGACCCATCCCTGTCCTAACTCCAAACTGGTAGATGCCACCAACTTGGTTGTCTTCATCTCCTGAAGTCACATAAGAACGGCCATACTGGGTCAGACCAAAGGTCCATCCAGCCCAGTATCTTGTCTTCTGACAGTGGCCAATGCCGGGTGCCCCAGAGGGAATGAACAGACCAGGTAATCATCAAGTGACCCATCCCCTGTCACTCATTCCCAGCTTCTGGCAAACAGAAGCTGGGGACACCATCCCTGCCCATCCTGGCTAATAGCCATTGATGGACCTATCCTCCATGAATTTATCTAGTTCTTTTTTGCACCTTGTTGTAGTCTTGGCCTTCACAACATCCTCTGCCAAGGAGTTCCACAGGTTGACTGTGCATTGTGTGAAAAAATACTTCCTTTTGTTTGTTTTAAACCTGCTACCTATTAATTTCATTTGGTGACCCCTAATTCTTGTGTTATGAGAAAGAGTAAATAACACTTCCTTGTTTACTTTCTCCACACCAGTAATGATTTTATAGACCTCTATCACAGTTGTCTTTTTTCCAAGCTGAAAAGCCCCAGTCTTATTAATCTCTCCTCATATGGCAGCCATTCCTTACCCCTAATCATTTGTGTAGCCTTTTTCTGAACCTTTTTCAATTACAATTCCAATATATCTTTTTTGAGATGGGGTGACCACATTTGCACGCGATATTCCACATAGTGGAAAGTGGAGCTTAAAGGAATTACTACGTTGGGCAATGCTGATTGATATTCTAATTCTGCCTTTAGTAGAAATAGCACATTCTGGAGAGGATACTTCCAGGGATGATATTATTAAACCCTTGACAGCCCCCACTGGTGTGTAGTGTCCATAGAGAGGTACTGAAAAGTGATTGGGAGAAATCTCTAAGGAGCAGCAGGTAACTTCAGATTTGACCGCTGATATTTTTTTACTTAAGTTTATCGTCTTCTCTTACCCCGTGGCAGAAGAGTGCTGCAACAGCAAAAACTCATTTACAAATGTAGCTTTCCCTTAGACTGTAAAGAACCCAATCAGACAACAACCCCTAGCCAGATAAAACACCCAATGAAATCAGTGGGAATTTTGCTCACATACTGTAACTCTGCAAGATCAGAACCAAAGCAAAGTCAGCTTTCTCTCTGATTAGGACTTGGTAACCTTTCCTTTTTCTATGCTCTTTTGATACACATCTCAAGAGAGGAATGATTCATTCTGTGGATTTTTGTAACACTCTGATATCTGTGTTATGGTTTGTGACAACTATTTATATACTAAAAATCACACTTTCCTAGTTTGCTAGTCATCTAACCATTAGCAAGTAGTAAATAATAGTCATATATTTTCAAACTGGAAATGCAATAAATACGGGAGCTAGTTCTGCTCCCGCTGAAGTAAATGGGAATCTTTTCATTGACTTCAATGGGAATTTGATCAGGCCTAAGATGAAGTCTCAAAATGACGTATCAAAACACACAGATGAAACCAGCACTGCATAGCACTGAAGGTAACACTCATTATAGATCCCGTACCAAGTGGGCCCAATCCAGCACCCACTGGTGTCAATGGAAAGACTCTCAGGCCTGGACCCACAAAGGGACTTAGGCATCTCTCTCAGGCCTAATGACTATTTAAGTATTTATCCAAAATGTGCCAGAGAGAAAGCAAGAGAATGGCACTATCGGCCTGTGGTTAGGGCACCCCCCTGGGAGGTAGGAGACTGTGGGTCCAGTCCCCCTGCTCCAATCACTCTTCCATTGTTTATCCACAGTGGAACAGCTTCAACAGGAGCAACTGAGGGAGCCCCACATCAGACTATCCTCTAGCTCAGTGGTTAGAGCAGCCTCCTGAGAGGTGGGAGACCCCCTGTTTAAATTGCTTCTCCTGAACAGGCGGGGGTGGGGGTGGTGGAATTGAACATGAGTCTTCTACATCCAAGATGAGTGCTCTAACCACTGGGCGGTGACAACAGCTCTTCCTCTGGCTGGATTTCCAAGAGGACTCGACAGAGGGCAAGTCTACACTACAGTGCTACATTGGTACAACTGTGGTAGAGCGTCGCCTGCCAACATAGTGCCAGTGTGGACAGCACTTAAGCCAATGTAACTTACGTCGCTCAGGGGATCTCTTTCACACCCCTGAGTGCCATAAGTTGCATCGACTTAAGCAGTAGTGTACACCAGCCCTGAGTGGTCTTTGAGCATGTCTCCCAGATCGGGCCCCACAAGATAGGTGAGCAAACACCTATCTTCCCCAGGTTTGTGAATCGCTCTGGGGCTTAGGTGGCAGATAGGTGTCCGAACATCTAGTGAGAGGCAGCAGTGCACATACCCAGCGACAGGAACTTAGGCTCTGAGAGAACTTTCACGGCAAGAACATAGGCACTGAGTCAGTTTAGGCATGTATAGGGTTTGGCAGGAGTCTTGTGGATGGCATTGGAGCCTATAAGTGGGACTTTGGCGCCTAAACCTGAAAGTTAGGCACCTGTCATTTATGATCAGGGCCTCATTGATTTCCATGATAACGGAATCAGTCCCCATTTGTGTATGTGTGTTCACATTGTATTGTAAAGATTCTATTGGCACGAATTGATAAAATTACATATAAATTATAAGCGGTGGAACTCAAGTAAATTATGCCCATCACCCTAAACAAATTCTGATGAAACTTTTATACCCCCCCCCACACACGCACCCATTATGTATTTTGCAACAGAGGGTCCTGTGGCACCTTTAAAACTAACAGAAGTATTGGGAGCATAAGCTTTCGTGGGTAAGAACCTCACTTCTTCAGATGCAGTGAGGTTCTTATTCACGAAAGCTGATGCTCCCAATACTTCTGTTAGTCTTAAAGGTGCCACAGGACCCTCTGTTGCTTTTTACAGATTCAGACTAACACGGCTACCCCTCTGATACTTGACATTATGTATTTTGTTTCTGTTGCCTTTTAGTGACCAACTTTTTTATAATTGGAGCATTTTGGTATTTTTCAGTCCATCTGCCTCAGGTAAACCGAGGTTTACCTTAAATTACCATATAGAAACTTGTGAGTGTTAGGAAATATAGCCTAGACTGTTTAAACGACTCTATAAATAGCTTTTCTACATATCAGAGTGTCATGACTGTAGGGTTCACTCTAACTTTGTCCTCTTAGCCTGAAATTCCAGCTCTCAGGGCTTGTCTACACTTTCAGCACTGCAACTGCACTCATGCAGCTGCACCACTGTAGCACCTATTCTTCTTCTTCTGTAGGCATAGGTACCCCCCCTCCTCAAGAGGCAGTAGTTAAATTGACTTTTGTGGCATTCTTTTTTTTTTTTTAAGATGACTTTAAAAGTTGCTCTGAAGTTTGGAATGTTAAAGTCCTGCTGCAGAGCAGGGAGATGAATGCAGGTGAAACAGTCAAAGGTGTGAAATAACAGCAGTTTAATGGTTGTAGAATGAATGGGATTCTTCATGTAGCTATCATTGCCACCTACGTGATATAATGTATATGGGATGAGGAAGAGATTTTTTATTTTCTCGGTTTTATTTAATTTGTATTATATACGGATGGCCTTAAGCATAGGCGAAGGAAGCAGTCACTTGGATTCTTATGTTATGGAAGCACTGGATTTTCCCCTCCAGCAGCAGATGTAGAGAGGAAGCAATTTGCCCTCAGAATTGCCCAGGGGCATAAGAAATTCTTGTCCTGATGCTTCCCCATCTGACATTTTTTCCGTGTCCTACTTTTGCATGGAGTCACACCAAAAGCCAGGCTAGCCCTGGTGTTGTGTCATTATTTTAATCATTTTGGCTATTTACAGCCTTGGTGATAATGCAGTAATGAATGTTTACTGAAGTAAGACAACTTGGAACCCACAAGTTCATCCTAAAATACAAGGTGCAGCCGATGTGTTTCAGAAACTGTTAGCCTGGGGCTCTATGTAAACATTTTTTCCCCATCTTGCTTTAAAAATAGTTAGTTCGCATAAATTGTCTGCTTCTTGGAACATTTGTGACTGTGCTACCATCAGGATAAAAGTTTCTTCACTTCTTCCTGTCTTCGTTTCTCCTCTTTTCCAACTGGCTTCTTTCTGGTTTTTTGCTTGTTTGTTTTCCCTTGCACTGACCTAGCTAAAATCCCACAAAAAATTTTAATTCCAAAAAAGTATTTACACATCAGCATGTGTAGTTATTTAAAAAAAAAAATCTAACCATCAATTAATGCTTTCCTGATCATTATGAAAAATACGTATTTTAATTATGTGATTATTTAGCAGCCAGTGCAACATTTTTTTCTTTCATGGAATAAGGAAAAGTATAATTAACTTCTGAGTGTTTTGGTTTGATTTAATCAGAATGTCTGATGAATTCAAGGCTGCTGCACCGTTATCTTTCTTTGGACGTTGATCTAGCTTCATCTGTTCATCTGCTGCAGCATTGTATTGGGTGCCTGCTAACCTTGGGTATAGTTGAGGTTACATCAAAGCAGTCCCTGCATCTTCATATGCCCATATCTTTGTGAGGAATTCTCTTTTTGGGGACTAAAATTTGTCATGCTCGGTCTCAGCCTAGAGGCTCTGTATGTATTTATTTTGCTGGCGAGTTTGAGCAAAATCCTTTCAGCTATTTGAAGAATGGCGGTTAGGCCCTGATGGTCAGGGATGCAACCCCATGCTCTGGATGTCCCTAAGCCTCTCACTGCCAGGTGTTGGGACTGGAGGGCAGGGGACGGATCACTTGATAACTGCCCTGTTCGATTAATTCCCTCTGAAGCATCTAGCATTGGCCACTGGCGGGAGACTGGATGCTGGGCTAGATGGACCATTAGTCTGACCCAGTGTGGCTGTTATGTTGTAGCTAGTATGGCTCCAGCCTGTAGCTGCTATTGGGAGGGAGGGGCGCATTGGGAGCCCAGGGGGTTGCTGGAGGAAGCTGTGATGTCCACTAGCTCCCAGGGGCCAGGTCCTGGTTAGCTAGTTAGTAGCTAGTTAGTTACTAACCTGGTTAGTAACCTCCCCCTCCCCCCTTGAGTGGGGCTTGGGGTCAGTGAGGGGACCCAGGTGTGGCTCTTGGATGGGGCAAGTCTTAGGTCTGCTCCAGCCCTGTCGGGAGAGGAGGGGCGGTGCGGCTGGCGGCTGGCTGCGCGCTGGGTGCCCGCCGGGTGGCCGCTTTCCTGGGGAACACAGAAGGGGCGGGCCCTGGGCGAGCGTGTAATCGGATAGCTCTGCCTCTCCGCGCTGACATGCACGCGCGGCGGCCTGAAAAGGCTGCGAGGAGCCGGGAGGGAGGCACAGGCAGGCTCCCAGCGCTGCGCGCCTGAACCTCTCCAGAGAGGGACGCAGGCGGGAGCGGGGTGTGTGCGTGTGTGGGGCTAGGGAGACACGCGCGCACACCACTCGCGGCCCGGCCAGCGGCACGTGAACCCTCCGCCTCTCCCAGTGCCACTGCCCGGAGCCCCGGCCACAGCCACGCAGGGCAGGGAAACCACGCGCCGCGGCGCCACCCTGCAGCCTCCAGCCCCGGGGCGGTGCGATGCCCCGGGCGAGTCATTTCTGCCGCTGGCTCTCGGGAAGTGGGGGCGATGGTACGTTGAAGGAAATGACCCGCTGAGGGACTGTGGCGATCACACACACACGCGCGTTGCAGGCACGCGCGATTTGTAGACTAGATTTTGGGGGTGGAGGGGAAGCAGCAGCCGGCTTCCCTCGCTTCTGCATTAAAGGAGTTCCTGGGCTTCTGCTCCTGCTAGTGGGTTTGTACAAGGCAGCGGAGCGGGGGCAAGGCAGGACGCCAAGGCACGGAGGAGGAGGAGGAGAAGCGAAAGACAACTCGGAACATTTGCCGAGGAAATTCTAAGGTGCGGGGTGAAGACCAGCGTGACTTCCAGTTCCCGAGGAAAGCCCCTCGCAAACCCAGCGGGGGAGAAAACCACCCTGTCCCCGCTAAACATGGATACATTGCCTCTCGTTTGGGGATTTTTAGCTCTGTCCTTGGCTGGATCCGGAGTGCTAGGCGAAGCAGGTAAGACACACAAAAGTTAATTTCCTCAGCTGTACATGTTAATCATTTGCCTTTGAAAGCAGGCAGGGGATGAGGCGTCCTCTCTTCCCGTTACACAATTCCACAGCAGGTTTGCTTAGCTAGAGCCAGGACTCTCTCCCCTTGCTGGAAACACAACTTTTCTCTCCCTGGATGCAGTGTGCTGAGATCTGGGTGTCTATGTTTTGAAACACACTCACACGGAGACAGGCTTTGGCTGTGTTCAGATGTCACATATGGAATAAATCAAAAGGGTTTTTTTACAAAAAAAAAAAAAAAAAAAACTACAAAGTCTTTGCATTACAGTTTTCGGGAGATTTTTCTTTTAAATGTTTTGAAGCAGAACATATCTCCCTGGAGTTTTTTTCCCCAACCCAGCCAGAAAGGCATACATAATTTATAGCCACTCGGTTGTAGATACATTTACCAAGTCTAATTAAATAAGGTTTGAATGGGCAAGGGAGGAAAGCAACCTACTTTTGCATCTGAAAAAGTTCGTATGTTTTTAAGACGGGGTGGCGGTTTCAAAAAACACCCCCATGGCTCTTAGCAGATCATTTCGTGCCTACTGTCTAATAAAATACACCGCTCTGTAGCAGCTGGGGATGCCCCCCTCCTCCCTTCAGTGTCTGTGTTTCCAGGGAAAGAGAAGCTAGTGCATATACATTTTTATTAATAAAACAAACAGCGCGGACCTCAGAGGTCTAAGGAGCCCTCTGAAGTGGTTAGAAACTTTTCTTGATGGAATTCGGTCCTAAGCAGTGGCCAAAAGAGAGGGAAAAAATGAGGGGTGTGGGGGGAGCGGAGAGAGGAGTGGAGGGATGAGGACAAACTGTGTTGAGATAAGGGAAACAAAGAGACTCTGATCAAATTCCAAATCCCCGGTTTAATTCGGACAATCGGTAAATACATTTTGGGCTGCGCAGAACAGCCGTGGAGGGACTGGCGTGTGGCTGGCTAACTCCCTGCTCACTGGCGAAGGGCACACTAAACCCATTCTGCTTAATTACTCCGCCGGAGATCTGACAGAGCCCTTTCCAGCTCATTAACCGCTGGGCAGGGAGTGAAACCCTGATAAGACAGATCGGGGGGGAGGGAGAACCCGCAAGAATAAATATACAAACCTCACATGTCCTACTGTTTAGCGTCGTTCTTAAAAGATGTGCAAGTCCTGGAAGCCGCTAGCTAACAGCCGGGAGGCGGGGTGAGCCGAGGCGAAGCTAGCATCATGCTCCCCCATGGCTCCGCGTGGAGGCACTCGCTATATGTCAGTGAACATCATTATTTCATTGAGAGCGGAGCCTTCGTGCCACCACAGGCTGCGGATCCTGTCACTTCTGATTCCCCCGGGCGTGTGCCGAGGCGGAAGGAGCCTCTCTCATTCAGAACCAGTGCCTGGCGCTGGGAAGCCCGGACACCTCCTGGCACGTTATGTGGGGCGGTAAAGTCCGGCTAAGGTGACACCGGTGCCAGGGTTTTGCATTTGAAAGTGCAGCTCGGCGCCTGGTCGGGGCTGCAGGCCGGGGGGTGCCCCTGGCCTGTCACAGAGCTCAGCCGGGCAGAAATGCAGCGTGCAAGGGGCCCTGAGCGATGCACCTCACACAAACGCACCGAGGCCAGCTCGGACTGAGAAACCTCCGCGCCTGCCCCCGGGGGGCCGTGCACCGAAAGCAGCGGGGGCCCGGGGGCACCTCCCTCGGCTGGGGCCGGATCCTGCTGCCGGCGAAGCCAACGGGAAGCAGGATCGGGGCCGCAGCGGAGGGCGCCTGCCTCCCGTAGACGTGTTTGTGCTGCCACCTCCTAGACCCAGCGTCCGCCTGCTGCCATGTCCCCCCTTCACCTCTCCCTCCCCGATCCGGGGCCAGGCGCGCCGCGGGGGAAGATCTAACGCAATCGGCAGCGGGGGAGAAACTTTCAAGGGAAACCCTTTGAATGGGATTTACACTCAGACCAGCTCCGAAGGGTGGGTGTATGGAGGGGGGGGGTCCCGATAAAGCGTGTCCCGCACACACCCCAGCCTCTCCCATGCAGCGGCGGCGGTGCAGAAACAAGCGGGGATGGGAACTGAGCCACACACCCCGTCTCCTTCCTCCAGCGAGACAGGGCTTTCTGGTCGCTCCCTCCCCCGCCTCCAGCCGGCGGCGGCTGCGTCTCTCGTGTGCACGGGCAGCCTCGCTCCCACTTGGCATCGATCTGCTTGGGCCGGTGGAGCGGAGAGAAAGGCGGGGCGATCCGTACCAGTCCTGCCAGCACAGCGCTTCCCCCGCCTAAGCCGGAGGCGAGACCGCTCAGCCAGAGACGCCCATTGACTGGAGGGAAACCTCTGCTCGCTTCCACCGCGCCCTGCCACCAGCCCCTCCTGGTCCGGGCTCTCTGGAGGGGCTGCCTGCATTGGGGGTGCATATGTCTCTCCCCTCCCAGTCGGAGAGTGAGACTCTCTCATTCGCTCCACCAGAAGTGATTTCAGTTGCAAATGAGCCTGGGGGTGTTGTTGCTTTTCCCACGTGAGGAGGAAATGCTGCTGGCTAATGCTTCATTTCAGCTGCCTGATTCCTCCCTAAAACCAACAGCAGGTAATAGGGGAGATCAGAGCTGTGGTTAATTAAGCTCCCGTTTGCCGGAGCTGGGCTGAACTGCAGTTCTTCCCCTGGCACCAAAGAACCTGAACCTAGTTTGGATCAGCACAGCAGTGACTGGTCTGTGGATGCATTAGTGTTGCCCCCTTAAGGGGAAATGCCATGGTAGAGGAAACTAGATCATTTATACCAAAGGGATTGGACGCCGACAGTCCCGTTAGGTTTCTTTTGCTATTATTTAAGATTCTTTTTTTGGTGAATTTAGTGCTCATGAAAGGTAGGCGCCGGCTTTCACAGCCCTGGCCTGACCCAGGCAGAACACTTCTAAGGGAGAGTGTGGGAGTTCACAGTCCCTGCCCGTTCAGGCCTGGGCCTTTCTGAAGAGCTTGCCAATTAGCGCTGGTGATGATGTTTGATGTGGACATCTGTTCACTTAGGAGCTAGGCTGACACTGTAAAGAAAATATGTGCTGCAGGGAGCGGGCACAAGTACTGAATCACACACACTTGCAGCGGTAGGACTAGAACATGGCCCTTCAGCTCCAGCTTGTCCGCTGAAAGGAATCCATAGCTGATTGTAGTAGTAGGTTCTTTCCCCTACCTCTGGACAAGCCATGAGAGGGCAAAACCACACCCACCCACTACTAGAGGGCAAATGTATTCATTCTTTTGCAACCCTCCCTACTAGAGGGCCTCCTCCCTCCAACTATAGGACCATCTAACTCAGGGGTTCTCAAACTTCATTGCACCGCGACCCCTTTCTGACAACAAAAATTACTACACAACCCCAGGAGGGGGGACTGAAGCCTGAGCCCACCCAACCCCACCACCCCAGATGGAGGGTGGGGGGGTCCAAAGCCAAAGCCTGAGCCCCGCTGCCCCTGGTGGTGATGGTGGTGGGGTCAAAGCTGAAGCCAGAAGGCCTCAGCCCCAGACAGAGGGCCTGTAAACTGAGCCTCACTGCCCAGGACTTGGGCTTCGGAGCCAGGTGGTTGGGCTTGGGCTTTGGCCCCAGCAAGTCTAAGCCAACCCTGGCGACCCCATTAAAACAGGGTCCCAACCCACTTTTGGGTCCCAACCCACAGTTTGAGAATGCCAGGTCTAACTCATACAGCATATGCCACCAAGCAGCTCAAATGATGCCCTGGTGGGGATTTTAGCAGTCTGCCCCTGACTGACTGAGTTCATCCCTGTCCTGGACATCTCTGTCAGAGCAGATTTATCCCTGGAATTTCATAACGCTCCTAAAGAAGACATTTATTGCCTTTGTTATGGACCAGATGACAGTTGTTTTTCTTAAAAAAAGTCTCGTGAAGAAATCCACAGGCCCCTCCTGCACGTTCTCCTGCTTCGCCCCACCCTCTGCCCCACAAGACTTGCACTTCAAATTACAAAATGGGAAGACTTTGCTATCTGGGAGATTCAGTGGATGTTACTGGAATGATGCATACTTCACTCTCTCCTATGCCGGCACAGGCATGTGTGGGAAAAGGGTTTTTTCACAGTCTGAAAGGGGACATTGTGCGGGACACCCTTATTTGATGAAACAAGTCTCAGTACTTTCCCTAGGAACTGAAATTAGAGGGGTGTTCGAATTTACAGGGGCATTGGAAAACAGCTAAATTGGCAACAACACACACAACTCTGATTCTGTTAGGTGTTGTGTGCCCTCATGTCCTTGAGTAGATACAGAATCAGGTTCCTAGAGGTGAAGGGCTCTGTATCCATTCCCATTCCCTGGTGCCATGCAGTTCAATAAAAATATTTGGGTGAGTGCCTTCCTCCTCCCCGCAATCCAGCCTCCGGTGCTGTTTGCGTTTGCAATGAAGTTCTCATCCTGTTTGACATGAGACTTTTTGTTGTCAAGGAAGTGGTTGTGATATCACAAATACTGGAATATGACATCATTGTGTAATCCAATAAGAGACAATAAACTGTGACAGGGCGCACACTCTGATTTATATTCAAGTAGTTTTAGTAATTAGCAAACATGGTAAGAAAAACATGTCAGAGGTGGATGGATTTATATTGGAAGTCTGGTGTATTTGAAAGCTTTCCCCCATTATGAGAGTCCCTCTTTAAGCTCCCCCAAGGGATGTAAATAGAGAGGGGAGAGATTTTTTAATAGACAATAATATGATAATCCACACAGAAAAAAACCTCTTCCAGTCATTTTTACTGTAAGAGATAAACACTGCAGCTGCCAATTTATTTGTAGTCAAGCAAAGACTAAGATAACTATGTAGGGAGTGGGTTGGAGGCCCTGGAAAGATAAATCTGATGGTTGGACGTCTGTGTGTTTTTCATCTTCCCTCAGCTAGTTGCAAAACCAATCATATAAGAAAGTAAAGGTTTTGAGTGACCCAAGTACAGAGTGATTCAGATGATGTTTATGCAACTCTGAGCAATGCTCACTTGTAAAGACTTTCAAATATTTTCCTAAAAGCTGGTATTTTTAGAAATGACTTCTGTAATCTAGCAGAACCAACAACCCACTTGCATGCACACACGCGTGGGTGGCACACAAACTCTCATTGCTTTGCCTTTTAAATCCTGTTATGCTGTTAACTGAAAACTTACTGGGAGAGAGAGGATTTTTAGACTAGGAATCTGGCAGTTGCCAAGAGCTTCATTAAAACATACGAGTATGTGCTCAGTGAGGGACTATAACCCATGTCAAGGGGGTATTTGTTTTTCTAACTTTTTTCTGGCACAGAATTATCATTGTTTGTGGCGTCTGCTGTAGCAGGCAGACATGCTTTTCCCCAGAGGGCTCGAGGAGACACTTTCCATCTCCATCTCCCGGCTTTCCCTCCTCCCATTATTTACTCTTTGCTTTAGGTACATTGCGCCAGGCTAAGGGGGCTGAGATCAGAAAGCAAACTAGTTCCGTTCTGGGAAGCTGTGCTGGAGAAGAAGCTCTCCCCCACTTCAACAGTATGTCACTTTGCACAGGCCATTGGATTGGCTTCCTAACCGGATCTAGTGCAGTTGGGTTCCCGGACACAGTGGCCTTGTATCACGGATAGCCTTAGAGGAGAAAGCATCCTTCACAGGGTTTAGGAAGCTGTCAGGTTCAGATAAGGCTGGGATCCTATCCTGTGGGACCCCCAGTTGTATTAATAAGGAAAAATTAATTTTTAAGCTCTGGGACGGCTGCCAAATTATGTGACCTCTGACAGACCAGCTGTGCTGTATAAATACATCGTATGTATCTGAACACCGTGCTCCGATCTGAAGTTGAAATATTGAAGTAAGCATTTAGCAGTTTTGGTGGGGGCCATTTGCAGCAGTGTGAGAGAAAACTGCAAGCTGCTAAACTCTCTTCCATTGTGATATGAAGTCGCAGAGGCAAGCCTCACATCTTGGGGTCTCCCGCTTGGGGTCTCTAATCCAGAAAGCAGGGAAAGATGACAGAATTTACACACTGGAGAGTGAGGGGGAGGCGTGAACAGCTCCAGTTTTACCCTCATCATACAAGAGCCCTTTGACACATTTCTAATTGAAACAAAGGGATAACTAGGTTATTTTCAAAATCCCTCTTCACACACTCTGGTTTAAACTGTGGTAGCGGCATCCACACAGATCAGGGTTGTTGCTAGCACAGTTTTGCAGTGGTTTGGGCTACAGTGGCATGGTTTTAATCACAATCAGAATCAAATGGTCATCTCCCAGAAGTCAAAGTCACATCAAAGTCTCAAAGGGCCAAGTTGTTCTCCAGAGATAGACACAAGAACTGACTTCAGTGGGAGTTTTGTCTGAAGGAGTTCAGGAATTGGTCCAGATTGATCAACCTGTTCGGCTCCCCTCAAAAACAAGGACTCATCCCAGTAAGCCTTTATTCACACAAGTAGTCCAGCTGAATTCAATGGGACTGCTTACATAAGGGCATGTAGGACTGGGCCCCAATCCTGGCTGTTAAACAAAGACTTAGTGTTTAAAAAAAAATTCCAGGTGACCTTCTGTCATTTTGACTTCATCTACAAATTTTGTTTTGGGGAAAGGATTTTCCTTTGTGCCTTTAGTTTTTTTTTAAATAGTCTCTTAGAGCTGTTCCTTTTCCTAAGAGGGATGTAGAGGAAGTGATCCAAGTGTCGTGGGGAGGGATCGATCGTGATAAAGATTGCATTAGCTGGCATGCAAAGTGAACCCACATATTAATAGAAGAGGGTGGACAGCACTGGAACCTTTTATCTGAATTGCCCCTTTCCTCTCCAGACTTGATGGTTCAAGAAAAATTGGATCCAAAGCTTGAACCACCCATGTTTTGGGTCTTTTCTGATTTGCCCATTATGTAGGTAAGACAAAAGTGATAGCTCGTATACAGACACCCTGAGCTCTGAACCACTCTTGGTTTGGGTTTTGAAAACCTGGCCTTCTCTGGCCCACCTCTACATGATAGGACTAATAAGCCAATAGGCTTCCATGCCAATGCCATTCATTTTCAGTTTGCATGTGTTTCTTAGAGGGATCCCTCAGAACCTAGCCCTGGCCTGGAATTCTCTCTTCCAGAGTGGGGAGGGCGAGAGAGAGCTGTAAAGAAACATGTTCATGTGCAAGCCACACCCACCCTTCCTTTCCTCCCTGACCACTGAATGTTTGCTCAGCAGGAAACAATGTATTTAAGACATTTTCCAGAATGTGTAATAACTTCTGCTCTGGTATGAAGGCTTAGCAGTAGCTGCATTTGAGAGAGCCCTCAGAAAGACAAAATAGCTTTTGCCCAGCAAGGCTCTTAAATAATACCATCTCCTCCTGTGTCTTCATAAAAGAACCACGATCTAATCCAGAAGAGTGGGGGAAGACGACAGCAGGGGGATTGTGTCCAGTGTGGCGGTGGACATTAGCATGCTACTGACACGCCTGTTGGACAGCACAGTGCCAAATGCTCAGTGTAAAGCCGTTTAACTTGCTCTGTAGCTTCAGCAGGTCCTCTGATAAGGATCCTTCTTGGAGAGCCTGGCCCCGTGAAGGGGAGGAAGGGAACGAAGGGAACGGTAGTTGACTGGATGGGGATTGCAACAATAAGTGTTGGATACAGAAGGCGTTATGAGGTGGGGGTGAGGGGGTAAGATGCAGGATCTCCTTCTTGGCATTGTAGTAATAATAATAATAATTAATAATTTCAGATTTATATAACACCTGTCATCAAAAGAGATCAAAGCTCTTTACACATGTATCCTAGGTGAATGCACGGTCCCTTCCTTAATTCATGAAAGTCAATTGCCTCTTAATCTTCTTCCACTATCCCCCCACCTGCCTTTTTGCAGGGGGAAGATGATCACAGTATTTTGCTTATTATGTGTTCTGTGGCTAAGTGGATAGGGGACCTGGGTTCTACTCCCAGTGCTGCTGTGTGACCCTGGGCAAGTCATTTCACTACTCTGTGCCTCAGTTTCCCCATCTGTAAAGCAGAGGTTATGATACCTCCTGTGCAAAGTGCTTTGAGATCTACAGATGAAAAGCACTCTGCAGGCCCTAGATATCATTATGAAACAGTAGTAGTCCTTTCTGCAATTTCAGTTGCTCGGAATTATAATACAAAAGCAAGTGGAAACAGACGCTGTTCCTTGTTGACCTGAAAGTTCTAATGTTGTTTGTTCCTCCACTCAAATGACTATTGGAGTAGCCATGAATTGTAATTCCAGACCTATCACCAATGGCTCCAGAATTACATTTGCAGTAAGGCCTGGAGAAGAGTGGACATAAATATAAACTAACACTATTAGATCAGTTGCCCTATTGGAATTGCATTTGTTTATGATATCAGATGACAAATAATGAGGTTAGTGCAGGTGGCATTATGTGAAATGGCTATGATGTGAAATCTCATCAAAGTAACATTTTTTTAAAATGAAATGAGAATTTTTAAAGGCTAGGGGTCAGATCCTCAACTATTGTAAATCAATCTAGCTGCATTGATTTACACCAGCTGAGGTTCTGGCCCTGTGATTTTTCAGGGAAGAGTTTCTAGTTGTCCCAGTGTTAGGTTTCTATTTCAAGTTCCTCCCTGGATTAAGGTAGCAACGAAGGGTGCAAAGATTGGAAATCTTTTAATTTGTCACTTTTTAAAAAAGTTAATATGATTTTTCCTTGTAGAAGTTCACAGGGAACAATTCCATTTGATCAGTTACCAGGAGGTCACCGTTCACTGCTGTCCAGTGCTAGGAAGTAAATATATTGTATCCCTTCCAGTTGCCTTAGGAAGTGGTCAAACGGCTGCATTCCTAGCCTGATGGATTGGCTCGTTTCTTTTTTGCTTAAGCCCAGACAGAGTTTTTATGAGGCTGTCTCGTGACAGGCTGAAGTCACTCTGAATAAAACAAAATCCTAGTTCAGATCACAGATAGAGCCCTTACAATCGGCTTAGCTGTGGCTCTAGCATGAAATTTAGTTAAACTCTGAGTGCAGCTTGGAGGGACTCAGATGAGACGGGATGGCATCTGGGGCACTTCCCGTTTTATAAAATCCTGAAAAGTGTGTGCGTGTGCTTAATCACTTGGTGATCATCTTACAGAAGGCGCTGGATAGCTAAATAAGTGCATTTACATGTGTATATATCTGTATCTATTAAGTTGTTCAGGAAGCCTTTGAAACTTTATCCCACAACAGAAATCAAACCAATGTGACACCTCAGTTAAATATGACCTCCACTTTTGGGCTAAAATAGCTAACCTTATTAGCTCTCCCCTGTGCTATGTGTCTTTCCTTGACAGATCATTAAGCAATGTTTAAATCAGAGATACCACATTTGTGGTGTTTGATCCCTGTTCATATTCCTAGATTGGAAACTCCCTGGGGCAGGTTTCAGAGTAGCAGCCGTGTTAGTCTGTATCCGCAAAAAGAACAGGAGTCCTTGTGGCACCTTAGAGACTAACAAATTTATTTGAGCATAAGCTTTCGTGGGCTTTCGTGCATCTGAAGAAGTGAGCTGTAGCCCACAAAAGCTTATGCTCAAATAAATTTGTTAGTCTCTAAGGTGCCACAAGTACTCCTGTTCTTTTTCCCTGGGGCAAGGATTTTATCTTATGGTAGGGGCTCAGCTAGCACTGTGATGTGGAACCCTATAAAAACCTATATAGATACTTCAAAAGCACTGTGGATGGTGGTAATAATAATGAATCCATCAAGATGTTAGAACGCTAGTTTTTCTACCCAGGCAAAGGACTTAAGCACATGCTTAAGTGCTTTACTGAATGGGGATGGTTTGCTGAATTGGGGCTGAAGGTCTGATCCTGGGAGGCGCTGAGCACCCTCAACTCTCATTCACGTCCCTGGGAGCTGAGGGCACTCTGCTCTTCACAAGGGGCATTCAGCCTGTGGCAGGATCCCTTCGTTACTGAGCTATACGTGGATATGTGCTGGCATGAAAAGGAGCTGTTAGGGCAAGGATTCTCACAACACATTTTTTGGTGGTCTCAGAGTGCAGCCACCAACTCTTGCTGGTGGCCGCACTGACATTTTCCCCTATAATACATAATTAACTTTAGGAAAAACAAATAAATACACACAGATATACATCTAAATCATTGTCATTTATTTATGTGGGTGTTTTTTTGTGTGTGGCCTCAATAATAAAAATAATTATGTGAAAAGTGATATTTGTATGTTCATTAATATCGCTTTTCACAGCACACTTTTTCTCAGGAAGCCCCAGGACAAATTAAGCCCTAAATCGGGAGTCAGAGAGGGAGGTAGCAGGGACCAGGACGATGATGGAATGGATGTGGGGCCAGGAAGGCAGTGGGAGTCCAGGGGGATGGATGGGGAGCCTGGGGAGGCAGCAAGGGTCTGGGGCGATGGGGTGGGGGGAGCCTACATGGCCGGAGCCGAGGGTCAGCACTCGCTGCTGCATGGTCAGAGCCAGAGGCTGCACAGTTGAAGCCAGGGGTTGGAGCCCGCTGCCTCGTGGCTGGAGCCAGGGGTCAGTACCCAGGGCTGACTCCTGCTGCCACACAGCTGGAGCCCGGGACCTGAGCCAGGGGCCAGTGTCCAGAGCCAGGGGCTGGAGCCCAAAGCTGAGGTCACATGGCCAGAAAAGCCATGCAGCCAGGCTCCCAAAGTCCCGCCACTGGAGCCTGCCGCCTAACCACTGAGTGCCACCAAGGTGGGTCGAGAATTCACCTTGCTCCTGCAGTGTTGTGCCCCACGTGTCTCCAGAGGTGGTGCAAGGCAGCAACAGGAAGGGAGGGAGGGGAAGAAGCCAATAGTTTGCTTCCCTTCCCATCACCACCCAGGAGGCTGTCATGGCTGCAGGGTGGCCGCATTTGAGAAACACTGCTTTAGGGCATCTCTCCTTTGTGCTGAATTCCGAGGAGCAGAGATCTTTGGGCCTGTGAGGGAGGAGGGAGTGGAGCGCGGGCTGCAGTGTTCATGGCATTTAAAAAAAAGTACATAACGAATGCTGCTTGAGGGGATGGAGCCCTGACCACCAATAAGCAACCACTGCTCATCCTCCCCTCCTGTCTCTTTGCCCTCGGACAGAGATCTCACAGCCTGCTTCACGCATCCTTCTTTCTCCCTGGCTGTGGTTTCAGGGAATACTGGCTCTTTGATCTCATTTATTCCTAACTCAGATGTACTTGAGTGATACTCCTGACCCAGATAAAGCTCATTTGTTTTCTGTGGGCCAGATGACAGGCACAGTTTGTAGGGGCGGGCACCACGGAAACAGCCTACGGCTTTGTGCCTGGGCAGCCCTGATGTTTTGCAGATGCTCCCAATTTGGCTGCAAGGAGCTTTGACTCTCACTCTCCTTGGACTCTGACATACAACAAACGGACTCAAAGGGTCTGCATGTCACCCAGCTACTGGGAGCTCCTTAAATCAAGGCATTGGGACTTGGTAGGGAAGTACATAAACTTCATAGTTCATTCATGTCTGCTCAGAGTGTGTGTTGACATGGCTCTGGTTACGCCCCCAAAGTCCTGTCCCAGCATGCACTGGGCTCAGCCAAAGGATTCTCTGGGCAGCAGCCTCCTCTTCGGTGGTTCTAAAGTCCTGGCTGTGACTCTCCACAAAATGTTACCTAGTCTGGTCCTCACTCTTGGTGCAGGCAGAACTCCCACTACCTACCTGGTGCTGGAATGTCTCAGCTCTGTCTCCTTCCTTGAATGGGTATGAGAGCAGGAGCTGCTCCTATGTCATGTGCTATTTTTGCATGAATGCATCGTAACCAAATATGACCCTAGTGAATCAAAAAGATTTATTGGTGGTTTCTTGTTGGAAGCCACCAACTCTGAGCGGCTGCAGCATGTGTGTTTGTTTTGAAATGCACCTCTTTGGCCAGGGTAAGTTTAAGTTACACTTGGAGTTGGCCGTTGCTTTTTGCATCCAAGATCAGAGGATGCATTGAACCCTGCTCTTCTGATGTCAGCAAAATCTGGTGTGATTTAATTGGCAGAAAACTCACTCAGTGGGAGAACACCCTCTCTCTCAAGATTTCAGAGCGTTCGAAGGCGGCAGGGCACTCTCATATCATCTCTTAGGCAGATCCCTGGGCCCAACCATCTGCTTTGATCCACTTGTGTAATGCTTGCCAGGCCAACTTCAAAGGGAGTGGTGTGCACATGCACGTGAGGGGCTGATCTTGGCCAGTGAATTTCAGCAAGGAGAGGTTTCTCCTAATTTTCCCATGGGGAGATGAGGGGAAATATGTTCTGCACCACGGAGTGGGCAAGGATCTCGGCTCTCCAAACCCAGCTGCGTGGGGAAACCTTGCAGTTCTCAGAACACCTTTGGAGGGCTGGAGCCTTTGTGCTGTGTCCAATGTTTTTATGTGATGCCTCAGGCCTTTGGTTCCCCACCATTACATTGCACAGTACTCAGGGAGCTGTATTACCATGGGCTTCCCATCAACCTTCCAGGGTCAGTCCCAGACTCCCAGTGTGGCGGAGGAAGCAGTGTAAGGTCATGCTGGAAAGATCTTACTCCCCTGGGGATCTGAGGGCGGATGATGCCCAGGAGAGCAGCTGCCCCCGCCCCCACCAGAGCCATGGCAGCACTGTAGAGTTGGTTTAGAGAAGTTTCCCTGTGATTGAGGGCAGGGGAGGAGCAAGCCAGAGATCTGCTGCTTCCCCTGCTGACCCACCACCCTAGATCTAGCTCCCCTCCTCCAGCTAGCCTGGGAGGGAGCACAGGAGAGCGGTTTCCAAACAGCGCATTTAGCTACTGAGTGGCGGAACATACTGGGCCCCTAGCAGACCTGGCTAATATTTAACGTTTCATTTTAATTTTATTAAGTGAATTTAAGGCTGGTGAAAGCTTCCAGGGCATGCTGAAGACTGACGTCTTCTGTTTAATCCATACAACACACATAGCTTGTGCGGCAGCAGTTCCTGCTTCCTTCACCCTGCCCAGCCCACGTGGCTCAAGTCCTGACCTGTGTGGACAGACCTGGGCTGGAAATGTGGCTCAGGCCTTGTCCACACACAAACTTGCACCGGTTTAGTTAAACCAGCTTGAGTGGATTCTGTGATTTCGGTTTAAGAGTGTCTTATTTCTGTTTAGCTTAAGCCTGTGGGCTAGCTTGCCTTTATTATATTCACTGCTTTCCATTATATTCTGCTTTGCATTATATTCAGCAGTAATGCAAGAAACCCACAGGCCTGTATTCTGTAAGACATTAGCTTCAGCAAGTTAGCATAAGGCTTGAGGCCTCTGAACGTTGAACAGATAAACTTTGCACAGATAAATGGCCCAACAGAAAACCCAAAGTATTTGGGGAGCTGATAATAGAGTTAAAGGGGAAGTTCTGACCACAGATACATGAGTCACCACAGAAGTGTCCTGGCAATGAACTGACGTACATAACAGGTACATGAGATACATCTAAGGCTAACCTGCTTACTTGCCTAGACATCTTTTCTTCTAAGTTTCTTATTTTCTTATGGGGTTGATTATTTGTTTTATAGGTTTATATTACAGTATATTTTGGTTGTAACACAAGGGACCTACAGGCTACATCCTGTATGTTGAGCTAAGGCAAAGTTCACATACATGTTTGGACCTTTCACCTAGAGAGATGGTGATGAGCTAAAGCATAAGGTCCATATATGGCTGCGACCTTTAACATAGAGGATGCATTGAAATAGGTTGGTATGGGACACAGGCGCCAGCTTCTAATTTTCCCTGGGGTGCTCAACCCCCACTCAGTTCCAGGCCATCCCCACCACCCCACCCCTTTCCCTAAACCCCCCTCCTGCCCAGCCTCTTCCCACCCCCGCTCCACCCCTTTCCCCAAGGTCCCACCTCCGCCCAGCCTCTTCCCGCCTCTGCTCCAACTCCACCCCGCCTCTTTCCGCCCCCTCCCCCAAGCGCACCCCCTTCCTGCTCCTCCCCCTCCCTCCCAGCACCTCCTGCACTCTGCAAAACATCTGATCTGCAGCGTTCAGGAGGCGCTGGGAGGGAGGGAGAGGAGTTGATCGGCGGGGGCTACTGGTGGGGGGCAGGGAGGGGAGCTGGCTGCCAGTGGGTGCTAAGCACCAGCTAATTTTTCTCTGTGGGTGCTCCAGCCCTGGCGCCTATGCATAGGGGGCTTCCTAAGTTCATGATGGATCACAACTTGGAATTTGGAAAGAACCAAAAAACCTGGTTAGGACAGAAATAACAAATGTGATACCTACCCACAAAAGGGCCATGGTAACGAATTGACGTATACGATAATAAGTTGAGATCATTGATATACTAACCTATAGGAAAAAGCCGCTTCGATATTAGTAAAGTGAGGAAATACAAATAAGCAAATAGGGAAAAATCCCCTACAGAATATGCATCAAACATAACGGCAGCGTAACATATTATAAAAGTGGCATCGCAGCCGAGGGGCAGTAGGAGAAGGAGATGTAGTCCTTGGGAGGTGCCAGAATGATGGCCACTGGTGATGAAGGGAAGGTGATGGTGATGAGGAAGGTGATGGCTAACACTTCAGGGGATGATGTGAGTATATGGACGTGCAGATGTACATTCTGTAGTATCTCTATCTACCTTACTGAGTTGGGGTGTTGTCACTGTGCTAAATGTATTCATAAACTATATTTATAAATAGAGAAGAGTTCCTATAGTGTGAGTGTTGCAACTGTGCACATCGGGGTTCCCAACTATATCATAATTTGAATAATACTGGGCCTGATCTTGGGGCAAGGACCTGTCAATCCTCAAAGTTATAACTGGGGATTCTTAAGTAATCAATATAATTAATACATAATCTAAAGATCAGGCAACTTAATTGACTTAAGCTAAATTGAAACAAGCCTGATTTTTGCTGAAATGCAAACAGCCACACAGCCTTTTGCACCAATTAAGCTGAACTGGCTTAAAATGACACTGTTATTTCAACGCGGTATGTAAACTAGCCTTCAGTTTTCATGCACATCAGTACTTGGCCGCTCCGCTGGGGCTGCCAACAAGGGGTGACCATTCTGGTGGTGCATTTTTGTGGTGAGGGCATTTGTCCACTGGAAGCTGGACTGACACCAGCGCCAAATTGTCTAGCCCCCCTCCCACCCCCCCAAGGAGCCATTAGATCATTTGGTCAGACAGGGTTGCTTTATGAGGCCTCATCTAGCTGATGTAATATCCGCCGTCATAGTATCTAAGTGCTGATTATGGACCAGCTGCTGCTGTGGTGTATACCCTTTGCAACCCTGTTTATTTCAACGGGGCTGCTAAGGGAGGAATGCCACAGCAGCCTCTGGCCCTGTTAGAGTAGCAGGTGACATGTTCCTGCAGGTGAGGTGTTCTAACAGTAACAAAGAGAAACACAGTTGTTGATCTCCCTAGTATCTATGGAGCTGAGAAATGCAGCCCCCCCACCCCATCTGTTTGTTTGTTTCATTCAGTTCAATTACATTTTGTCTTTTAGACTGTAATCATAAAAGGAATTCGGGTGTAAAACCGTTGGGCCTGATTGTGATCTCACCTACCTGGTATAAATCAGGAGTATCTCCACTGAAGTCAGTGAAAATGCTCAGAGTCAAAACTGGTGGGAGATAAGAATCAAGCCCATGGGATCAGTCAGTCCCGCCCTGTCTACCTGGTATGGGTTTACACAGAAATGTGTGAACCCAAGATTTGGGGTGAAAGTAGATTTCTGCACCTCATTTTATCAGCCAAGAATGAAAGAAGAAAGGTCAGATTCTGATACCCATGTTCACATGGTGGATCTCCTTAATGCATGAGTTGTCTTATTGACTTTATTGGGACTGCCTCTGGAGTATTCATTCTGTTGTTCAGCATGAGTAAGGGTGCGAGAATCCTGTGACGAGTTGGTGATACCAGACTAGTGAGTAAGCATGTTGAAAAAGCTGGAGAGAGGATGATGATGTGTGGAAGGATTGAATTTGTTTTCATTGCTTCAAGACTTCACCCTTTCCAAGAAAAGCAGTCTGCAGCTTGAATATTTATCTTCATTAGCAGGGTGTACAAGTGTGCAAATGATGTGTGGATTTTTATGGGAGGGTGTGGAAGTGTGTACATGAGTGAAGTGTGAATCACACATATATATCTCGGCATCAACAGATAGGCAGACACATCGGCGCGCACTATCTGTCTAAAATCCACATAGCCACATGTAGGTGCATGTGCTTCAGAAGAGAGGGAAAGAGATCTGCGCAAGAATGTGCGTTTGTAAATATTTTTGTATTGAGCAAGCTCTCTGTGGAACAAAACCAGATGTTTTTATGAGTCCTCAGCTCTTAACTGTTTTGATGTGCTTTTTTTTTTTTAGGATTTTGTTTTATTTGGGGAAAGGGAAAGTCACAGCGATGCCCTTTAAGGTGCGAGGAGAAAGCTATTTTTAAGGAGGAATATGGTTTAGAACATCAACAAGTAGGAGGGGATAAAAATAGTCCTGTTTTGTGGCAAAGGAAGTGATTACTCCATTGTGGGAAGGACAGAGCACCCCTCCTCCTTTGAGGAGGCTTCCTGTCGCTATTGTTCACCGCTGGGTCTGCATGCAGCACAGGCTTTTTCTTTTTTCCAGGGAATTTGCAGGGAAGAGGCAGCGGGTTAAGTTGAAGTGATGTCTTAAGAACCATCCCACCTGGCTGCACGGTTCTCATTGCAGAAAGACTGGCACGGAGCAAGTCGATTGCTGGGCTGTGGTTTTCCTGCAAAGAGCTCTGGCAGAGGAGCATACAAATTGGAAAATCACACCCTCTGCAGCCTATAAGGCAGCTGCTGCTCCACGTTCAGACACCTTTAAGGCCAGATCCTCAGCTGGCGTAAATCAGAATAGTTCCATTGGCATCAATGGAGTTAGGCCGGTTTGCACCAGCTAAGGATCTTGGCCTTAAATCTTCCCAAAGGATAAGCCTATATTTCCAGTTGCACTGACTAACAAGATGTTACAAAACCTGTATGAGTGCTGTCCTGCAGTGTATGCAGTACACAGAGCACCCAGAGGAATGTAATTTAGTTTGCTTAAAGAGGCGAGGGAGTAACTTTCAGAAGTGGGCTCATTTGTGATGGGCTAATTATCTCTGCCTTTGTGTAAGACCTGGTGTAATTGTTCATCTGTGCTAGAGATCAGGCTCCCTCCTGTGCTTTGTCAGTGAGTACAAGATTGTGCATCCCCCTTAAAGGAAACGGCCTGGCTCTGTTTTGTGATCTAATGCAGATTAGCACATCAGAGCTGGAACAAGTGGAGGAGGCATGGCTTTAGTGCAGTGCTGCACGCGTGCCCTTTCTTTCCCCTGTGCATTTGAACTCTAGACAAGCTGTTTGTTTGTCTAAGATGGAAATGGCGCAGACAATAATATTGCCAGGCTGGGGAATGGCTGAACTGCACCTGTAGCGAAGAAGATCCGGTCCTGATGGGTGGCTGCTGAGAGGTAATCTATAATTCACAAGGCCTTGCTGCTTCATGCAGATGGTGATATTGAAGCATGACTGATGCCAGCGGCGCAAAATCTCGGAGGCATTTCCTTCCGCCACCCCACCCCCCTTTTGTCTTATTCTTTCCTCCTGGTTTGCTGTGGCTCTTAAATTAAAACCTTCCCAAGGCTAAGTGCGCCTGGTGCTGAGGAATTTCAGCCTTTGCTCACAAACATCCCACATTTTCAGTGGCGGGTGGTACACTTCCCACATATGGCTTCAGTGACAATTGAGGTCACTCAGTCTGTTAACAAGAGTGGGCTTGGGCTGGTTTATAGCTTGGGAATGAGTGGGGACACACATGCACTTGCGTCCACTAAGTCTATTTCATTGTTCTAGTCTAGGCTGGGTGTGGCAGGGAGGAGGAAGCCTGTCTCTGAACCAGGAATCAGGCTACAAGAGTGACTTAACTATTGTCTGAATAGTGTCTGCATCTGGGAAGGCGACACAAGCACTTTCCGTAGCCACTTGATGCTGTTGGCTTAGCATCATCTGGTTGGCAGCCCCCATTGGATTGCTATGGAGCAGCACGATTGGCTGAATGGAGCCAGCGGCGGCACACAGTGGTGGCAGTGATGGCCGCTCTGCTGGGATTGAGGGAATCAAGGAATGTAAACTATAGATGTCTATTGTAGAAAGATACTTTGTTAGGAATCTTAGTATGTTATCAATTGACTCTATGATGCAGATTTTCCTCCCAGCGAGTAATGAAATAATAAATCAGATTTGTGGTGTTCATAAGATTAAATGTTTTTTTGAAGATGAAATCGCCCTCTAGGGCCTGTTATAACCCAAAGCTGAAAGTGCTTCCTTTGCTCAACATGTAATTGTTACCAGGCTATTTCTGGGCCACAAAACCACCATTGTTGATTATTGGAGTCTGTAATTCCAACTGCTCCGTGGCTTGAAGTGTTTCAAGAGAAGAGAGACAAAACTGAGAGGAGAGGTACTTAGAAGAGGGGAAGGAAGAAGGGAGTGGAAAGACTGTCTTGTGGTTTAAAGCACGAGGCAGGGAGTCAGGCGATTGGGGATCTATTCCCATCTCTGTCACATACTTCCTGTATGAACTTGGGCAAGTCACTTAACCCTATGTGCCTCAGTTTCCTTACCTGCAATGTTAGGATGATGCTACTTCCCTAAGTTGCAGGGGTATTTTGTGCATTTTCATCCAGCAATGTTTGTACAGTGCCTTTGTGGTTTCTATGGAAGAGTGCCATAGGAAGCTTGTAAAAGAGCCAATAGAGGGAGAAAATAAAGGCTGCTCCAAATGATCTGATATCTCACTGCCTCTTTTTTAATAAATCTGTAATTGCATAGGGAGGAGCGTTTATGGCTCTTTTCTGGTCTGTCTAAAATGTGGTATGTGTGTGTGTATGGGGGGGGGATTGTGGTATATAATAATCGCCTTCACTGTAAGCACCCAGTGATTAGCTTTGTAGTTGCAGACCGCACTGCCGTAAAGGCCTGTTAAACATTCTTTATCAGACAACCAAAGGCATAAATGTGAATGTTTTGAAGTTCATAGCCAATTTCAGCCACTTGTTCTCTTGATTGTTTTTGCAGTTCAGTCATGCGGGGGTCGTTTGAATTCAAAGGATGCTGGTTACATCACTTCACCAGAATACCCACAGGACTACCCCTCCCACCAGAACTGCGAGTGGGTCATTTACGCCCCGGAAGCAAATCAGAAGATTATCCTCAACTTCAACCCTCATTTTGAAATTGAGAAACATGACTGCAAGTAAGAGCCTTCCTCTTCTTCTTTACTAGATAATCTGCTCCTCCTCCTCTTCCTCTCTTAATCTAGAAATGTCAGGACCAAGCACTCCCGGAAACAGGAAACTGGGTGGTGGCCCCAGTCTCCAAAGCATACCTCGTTATGTCACCCTCCTTCAGAGTAAGCAAAAATCTGGCTTACCTTGTAGCAGGCTGTCACACTCAAAAGGAAAGGCTCTGAATCCCAGCCTTGGGTAGCGATCCTTGGCACATAGACGGTGTTGGGTTCTGTTCCCTGCATCGCTGCTGATTCTGCCACACTTGGTGAATTGTGATTTTGAAGGAGAGACCAGGAAGCGGGATATCCAGGAAAATCAATTAGCAGCTAGTAAATAATTAACAGCATCAATGGGCACCATTAAAGGTTGAATTAATGATGTGGTCTCTGTGGATTTATAATCGGTATGTGCCCTCCGGAGTCCATGACTAACTATTGAGATGTCTGAAATGTGGAAAAGTTTAGGGTCTCCTAAAATGGGGCTGATTCTGCAATCTTTCCACACACAGTATTTCCTTTGATTTATGAAAGCATCCACATATGAGACTCTAGGATCAGGCCCACTGACACAAAACAATCAGCAAAATCTTAGGTGAAGATTAAAAATGATGGCGCCAGATCCTCAGCCGGTGTAAATCAGCGTAGCTCCATTGGTTTCAATGGAAGCACACTGCTTTACACCAGTTGAGGATGTGGCCCATTAGATACACATGGGCCTTGATCCAACCAGTGCTGAAGTCGGTGAGTGTTGAGGGAATTCAGCACTTTTGCAGGATCAGGCCCATGTACAGTGCGGGGAGTGGGGCTGAACATGGACATAAGGGACACAGGTGATCTAAGCAAAATTGTGAGGGAGTGATCCTGGTTTTATTGTTGTGCGTTTAGGCCGAGCTGCTTAACTTACTGGCGGTTAAATGCAGTCACCCAAAACTCATGGTAATAAAATATTATAGTTCCACTGGAGTGTGACTCAGGAGACTTGGAGTCTATTTCTGGCTCTGCAACTGGCGTATTGGGTGACCTTGGGCAAGTCATTTCCCCTCTCTGGGTGCCAGTTTCCCCTTTTGTAAAATGGGTAGTGATCTCCCTTGTAAAACTCTTCGAGTATATAGAGGGGAGTGTGCTATGGTAGTAGGAGTTAAGAGTCCAGGTTCTGACACTGGCTCGTTCTGTTGCCTTGGGCAAGTTAAGGCCAATATTGCAAAAGTGCTTCACTCCCACAGGCAGCCCCAGCTTTCAGAAGAACCGAGTATGTTGGAAGCTGAATGCTTTTGGAAATCTGGCCCTTTAGCAGTCTGTGGGAGCTGAGCTCTTTTTGAAAAGCTGTCCCCAGCTGCGGGTGTAAGCACTTGAAAATCTGACCCTGAAACTGTTGCCTCACGTCTTGCCTGTTTTCCCATCTATAAAATGGGGATAAGAATGCAGTTGTGGCAAGCACCACCAGCTGTCACTATTACAGCTAGTTATCCAAGTTCTTTTTCTTATTGTGTGTGAGCAATTTTGTTGCCTGAGAAGAAAGGTTGGTGTTGGTACTTTTGGTTGCATAAGGCTCTAGGTGGAGGGAGTTTTGTGAGCAGCAAGAGAATTTGCTGTCCGCAGTGGTCTCTGGTTAGAATCAATTCTTGAGGCAGAGTAGCTCCCTAGGAACTAGGGATCAGTGCTGGGCTGAGAGTGCTGAAGTTGGAGATTGCCTGCATCTCTGTTCTAGGACTAGTGCATGTGTGTAATTAATGCAAGTTACACTTTTGGAATATGCCCACACCACTGATTCCGCCTCCTCCTTCTTTGAGCTGCAAGGGCCTGGATGCCTACTTCAGCTCCACAAGGGTGCAAGGCTGGTGTTAGAATGGGATATTGGTGTTGGAAGGGGCACTAAATACGTGTTAATTCCTGAGTAAGGCTCAGTCAGTGAGCTTTCTGAGATCACTGCAAAGAAGAGTTTCTCCCACGGTGCTGATTATTTTAATTATTTTCTCTTTTGCCAGGTTTTTTTTTTTTTTTGGAGGCACATCTGTTCAGTCCCATATTTCTTTTTCTTTTTTTAAGCGTGTCCAGCCACATTGGGAAGTAACTGGGCCTTCCCCCTCACTCCCCCCATCATGAAAGGAATAATTTGGTGTAATTGAAGCCCTCGAAGGCCTTTCTCTCTCTCTGCTTCATCCCTGCTCCAAAGAAGCTCCTTAGTTTGGAAAGCACTTCAAAACAAAGAAAATTGGCCGTCTTCTGTTATTTTCTCCTCCTGTGTATTAGTCACAGCCAGGATCTTAATGCTTGTAGGGTGGGCGCTTTCTAAAATGAAGCTTGGAAAAAACAGGCCATTGTCTGTGCTGCCCTTCCAACACAATAATGCAGCAGTAAAGCCGGGAGCAAAAGGGGAAAGGGAAAGAGAGATGCTCTCGTTAAGACCAGCCAAACTATTCGGAAATAATTGTAATAGCCCGTCTGC
The DNA here is from genome assembly GCF_027887155.1 of Malaclemys terrapin pileata. Lineage (NCBI taxonomy): Eukaryota > Metazoa > Chordata > Testudines > Emydidae > Malaclemys > Malaclemys terrapin. The sequence goes on along the minus strand of NC_071515.1, from coordinate 19,110,616 downwards.
TCGCCATTTCTTCCTCTCAGCACTGCGAGTGCAGCTGCCGTTTTCCTACTGCTGCTCTTCAGTCCCATGCAGTGGGATTGGGTGTCTGCTATCTGAACCGGGAAGCGGTATCCAGTTTGAAAAGAGCATGCTGCTTTTGTGAAAGGTTGCCATTCTGTCACATTGCATTGCGTAAGCCCTGCAGTCCTGCACATGCCAAGTTTTATTTTGATCTCAGGAGAGACTTGAACCAGCCTCCCATAGATGAGAAATGAAGATTTTCTCTATAAGTGGCTGTTCTACCCCATCCTTCGTAATTGCCATTTCTCTGTTCAGTCTGTGCTGTTTGCTTGGAAAATCCAACTCAGAAGCTTCAGTGTTGCGTGAATCACTGCATTCTATAGCCACCTTTTCCAGTCACGTGTCCCTTCTCCAGCTACGTTTCTCTTTGGACCATTAAAAGCCTCTTCCAGAGATTGTCTCCTGAAATCTACCATCCACTGCTCTGCTGAACTAATGGTGCTGAAGGATTAGACTGGGTAGAGCTGCCTTTGAATTCCAAGTCTTTTCTGTATAAACAAGGTGGAGGCAGATTCATTTCACATCATAGTGGAACAGTCTTGCTCCCACTACAAACAAAAGAACCTCTCATTCGAGTCATAACAGCTTAACCAGGAAAACATTATCTAAAAATATACATACATAAAAAACAGCCCAGCATGTTTTTTCTGTCGACTTTTTCTGAACATGAAATGCAGTTGAATTATGAATAACCCAATGGACATGCTGTCTCTGGCTGTGATGATTTCACATACAGTATTGGCTTCAACAAGAGTACTTGTAGCCCCCTCTGGTGGTATCATGCCAAACAAGGCATATATCTCAAGAGAGTTTGGACCTTGTGAGAGGTGGCTGTTCAGAGAGCTGGCAGAATGAAAACCAAAGATGAGCCTGAGCCACAGAGTTTGGACCTTCCGTCGAATTTGGATCCAAAGGAGTGGCCTCATCGTGAATGAAAACTGTTTTTAGAAAAAGGGTACGGTAGAAAGTACTATGGGAAATTCATGCACATTTACCCTGCTGTGAGGAGAACAGAACTTAAAGGGACAGTGCTCCCAGTCTTGTGCTGGCCTGCCCATAATTTAACTCATCTTACACATGTCTCATATTTTGTTTTAAAGCTACTCTGCTGATCTTGGAAAATATCAGTTTCCCCAAAGGGGGGTAGCAGCATTGACTGATAGCCAAATTCTCTGCTGCTGATTAATTATTTGTATTACAGTAGCACCTAGTGTTCCCAACTAAGATCGGGACACCATGGTGCTAGACTGTACCAACACAGAAGGGGAGACAGTCCCACCCCCAAAGAGTGGCTGCTCTAAATAGACAAGACACACAATGGGTGGGAGGGGAAAGAGAGGTGAAGTTTCTTGCCTAGGGTCATATAGTTCATCAGTCAGGAAGCCAAGAGTAGAACCCAGGGCTCATGACTCCTAGATCAACCAAAACACATCTCCTTTGCTACTAGACACCAATGATAACAACCATGCTGCTGTGTGTTCCATGGAAGCCGTGGGTGTTTGATGTGGGATGGGATCCCATTAGACACATCAAGCTAGAGTCCAGTTAGCCTGCAAGGTCTTGTTGTGGTTGCATGAACCTCTCAGTATTTCTAGCAACCTGGGCACTGAAACAAGCAAACAAAAATATTCTGCTTTCCGAGCTGAGTCCTGTAGATTTAATATTCTGTGTGCTCACAAGAAAAGAGCAGGGCAGAGTCAATGCAAAGAGGGGGTGAGTGCCCACAAACCAAACCACAGCTTGCAACTATAATTTTAGGCCCAGCACCCTTGACCAAATCCCTTCACACAAGAACATAACATTGCAAGAAATCTTCCTTCCATCAGCAGAGGTTAAAGAGCAGACAAGACAGCAATTATAGGTGACTAATTAGTAAATGTTTTGAAAAAATATGCAGAATTAGCTCAATAGTAAACATTTTAGAAACAATGCCATTTCTTTCTGAACTGGGAAAATCCCTAGAAAATAGAAATATATGAATAATGTTAGAGAGAGATGTGTTTTGAGGGGACGTAGTAAGCAACCATACTGTATCTTCTGTGAATGAAACAATGGGGAGAGTTCAACTTTAAGCATGAAGGGAAGGGAAATCATAGAGGAAACATTCGTGAAGGCATTTGGTTGCTTGTAGGTTTATGGGCTGGACAAGCAGAAACAGTGTTTTGAGCTGGAGCTGTTCGGACATCAGCACTGTCTGCAGTGGAATCTGTGGTTAAACTGGGGCATACTGTAACCTAACTCTGCCACCATCCCTATCTCCATTCATAATCCCTGGGTAGGTGGGCGCATTTGCCAGAACAATCAACAGCAAATGAGTCAACCATGTTGACATTTAAACATTGCATTAGTCTTCAGAGTTAACAGCCACTGAATTGAATGGAACAGCTCACGTGACTCTTTGAGTTATTGTGGCCCGTTGACTGTCAACAGAAGCATACAGCCAGCTCTGAATCAGTTTGTGCTTGTGTTCTCAGTCGTAAATCCTTAAAGGATAGTTTGAATTCTTCAGACACTGATGAGGCAGAAGAAGTGCTGCTATGTTTATCCCACCACACTATTTTACCCAGCCTGCTGGGCGCAGGAAGGTCAGGATTTGGTTCTGTACAGTGTATCCCTGTTGGAACTGTTAGAAATTAAGGGCCAAATTGTGGCTTTAGACACTGCCCCTGTGGGCCTCAGAGACATACTTCTGAGTCACCGTTCTGCCCCTGTTTCATCCTGGCACCTGGGGGGTAGTGGTTTACTGCTAGCCTATCTCCTCAATAAATTACTACTCACACTGCACTCGCTCAGCTTGTCTGGGTAGAGAGGAAGGGGACAGAGCCAAGGCACTGGTCACCTATTGCAAGGAGGGAGTAGGCAAATGAATAGCCCTGCTTATTCCTGTGTACCTGGACCCAAGATCCAGACAGCCCAATGGAAGAATAACGGGGATTCCTGCTGCCCGACACAGTCACTCTCTAGCCTGATGGTATTTCTTCTGTATTTCCTTCTGTATCCTGTATTGACCACACGTAATGAAAATCCAATGTAAAAGTAATGAAGCAGTCTAATTAAAACAAATGGACAATAACCACAAGGAGTGAAATACTAGTGGCTGTGGGTCAGCATGCTTGGGTTCTGTTGGTGGCAATGCTCCAGACTTGCTGTGTAGCTTTGAGAATATCACTTGTCTCTTCTTTTTGTGTCAGTTTCTCCTTCTACAAAATGGGGATAATAATGCTTACACATTTCAGAGGATTGTTATGAGGATTAGTGAATTATTATTTGTGGAGAACTTTGAGGCTGTATGAAAGGTGCCATATGTATAAAAATGTATTCTTTAAGTGCCTGATACAAAGCCTACTGCTATCAGTATAAGCCTTTCCACTGACTTTTAGGGGCATTGGAGCTGTCCTTTAATGAGATTCCAGCTACCTTTGCTGCATGTAGTTTCTTAATTTATGTTATTCAGATATTTATTTATGTATGGGAGAAAGGAGGGGCCTGAAGCTAATATCTAGGACTGGGAGTTAAGAGATCTGGATTCTATTCCTGCCTGCTGCCTCCATCTTTGGCTTACTGTGTGGCCTGGGGCAAATCACGTAGGGTGCTTTAGTTTCCCCATATGTAAAATGGGAGACACTATTTAACTCATAGCCCACTCCAAGCATAAGGAGAGGTGGAGTTCCTGCAATGGGGGAATTCTGTACAAAGGATACCATGTCATAACAACACACAGCATCAGGTCAGAGTGCTAAGCACCAGGCACATTGTTCATCTAAGAACAGAGGCCAAGAAGTCCTCTTCTGACCAGACATGAGTTTCACCATCAAGTGTGAAATCTGCAATAAACAAAGGCAGCAGAATGCAAAAGAGTCACTGGAACCACAGGAGATTTTTGATTTTCCAAGGTTGGCACTGATCTATTTGAATTAAAAGAGAGAGATTATCTCTTATTAGGAGACTAGCATTCAACATTTATTTGAAATGCAGCTGTTGCACAACACATCGAGTAGCAATGTAATAATACATTGAGTGTAAATCAGTTTGTTTGCTGTGCAATTCCTGATGGGCTAATAACAGGTATGGCCTACAGTTCATGACTAGCTCATTTTAGCCACACTGACATATCAGTTCGAGCACACTGTGTCAGACCCTCACTATGCTGATTAGTAGAAAAATCATTACAAATAGCAAAGAACTTGATTTTTTTTTTCTTTAAAGAAAGAAGCCCTGGGAGATTCGTGGGATCCACACAGAGCGTTGTTAGACTACTGCAACTCGGGGCTTTTATTTTTTAATAGTCAAAACAACTCAGAGATGAAGGTTGCCAGTATCTAATAAGCTTCTTGAGCCAAAGCCAATTAATCCTGGGGAAACTATCAGAGCAAGATCCTGTACCAAGGATGTCAGAGAGTGACCCCTCTTGCAAGTGGGACAGGATTACGTGCCACAGTTGCCACTGAGGGTCAGTCCTACAGGAGGAACAGAAGATCCCAAAATAAAAGCAAGGAAGAGAGTGACTCTTTCTTGAGGACATTCAGAATTCTCCTTTGCTGACACAAGGAGCACAGGCACTGATCATGAGAAACACCCCCCGCAACAAACACAGACTGCAGTTCACAGATCTTCCTTAGTTCCTCACATGAGGAACTTCCATGAGAACAAGAAGTGGCCAATGCATCAGAAATTCAGTGGGATTCAGAGCCAGTAGTTATTGACAGACATCCAATGAGAGCTAAAATGTTAGGGGGATCAGGGCATCTGCCCTGACTTCTTTCCTAGGACCGTTGTTTGATTTGTGCATGCTAAAGTAATATTTTAGTTCCATTTTTATTAAAATAAAAAGGGGAAGATATAACAGTAGCCCCAGGAGTTGGGATACTGACCCTGACATTTGACAAAGGTGTTAATCTTTGGTAGTCTTGACCTGTGGCAGGTGGCTATCAGCGGGAAATAAATACTGGTCCCTTATCAGCACGCCTGTGTGTCACATGATTATTACAGGGGCAAGAACCCACAGTATCCTGTGTTTGCTGTGGCTTGCTTAAAGTTATTTTGCTCCATTTGATTTCTTAAGATTTCCTTTGTGATCGTTTCCTGCCATGCGCCTTCCAGTTGCGGGCAGGTGGTCAAGGAGTGAGACATCTTTCTGTCTCTTTAATTATGGCAGCTTGGGGTACCCCGACCCTCCCATGCCCCCTCCTTCTTCTCCCTTTTCATCTGGAATCTGGAGATGTGAGGCTATAGTATAATAGAGTGTCAGAGGAAGTAATTGATTCCTCATATACACAGAGAATTCTCTTGCCTTTAGTGTCAATGGAGCTGAACCAAAGCCTTGGAGGGTGAGAAAGGCGTGTAAGGCTCCCTGGCTGAGTTGTCAGGGCAAAACAGACATGCTGGGGGAGACTGAGTGAGAGAGTGAAACAAAGGATTGTTTTAATAGTAAAGGAAATAAATATCTCTGAACAAAGAAGTAGCAGGGCATTGTTTGTGGGGGGAGCAGGGAGATTTCAGTTGCCTAGATTGATAGATTATAGTCACCCTACTTCCAAATTGTTCCTCAATAAGAGGAAATATATCGATCCACTTCACATTCCCACCCACTGCTCCTTCTGCTTTTCCCCAAGTTTGTTCCTCTCAGGCCTTGCTTCCATTAGACTGTGTTATCACTCATGCAGATGCTGTACTCACATGGTATGTGACTCGGCAGTAAAAATGCTTATCTCTAGTCTGCGCTAGTTCTTGGCCCAGTGCTAGAGTCTGTGGAGCACTAACCATTGGGAATAGTGGGCAAGAACATTTCTAGTGCAGACACAACCTTTGAGGAAGTTGCAGTTTCGGCTATTCTGCTAAGGGTGGATTTCAACTGGCACAGGAGATCTACTTTCTACTGTAGGACTATTGAGAAGGGACACGCTTTCTCCCCACTGCAGGTCCTATCCTCATCCAGCCTCTTCTCCTGTGATACAGGTCCCGGTGTTCTTGCCTGCTTTCTGTTGAATGGCCTGTATTTCTAGCTGGTGTGCAAAATTAACTTTTGAAAATTGTACTCTAGCCAGGCCAAACTGCAGGATATTTACCAGACAAGTCAGGATGCTTTTAGCATCTGAGTCACCCTGGCTTGATCCATCCCTTCATTGCACTGTATCTAATTGGCTGGGATGTGCAGGTTTATATGCAAATTATCAAATACATGATGGTGCTCTAGGGTATGGTGGAATACAGTAAGTAGCTTTCCTAATGTATAGACATTGTCAATTGCACAACCAGTCCAGCCCCTAAGAAGGAGGGAGAAAGAGTAGAACTTCAGTCCAGCCTTACTGTAACAGGGTTGCTTTTAAACTGAGCAATGTCTTCATAATTCCTCTGACAGAAAAGGAGCCAGAATATAAACTAGAGGAGAGTGAAAAACTACTGAGCAAAAGAAGTCAGCTTAGCAGACCAGCCATTGGAAGACCTTCCCATACCATCATTAAGGACAGGACTATTACAGGGAAGGTGGGAAACAAACTGCTAGGAGGATTAGGGTGAGCTGATCATTTTTGGGTTCTCATAGTTTTAGGTTAATGTGGCTGGTGCTATATTTATTCCAAGAGTGAAACAAACAAAAGGCTGCGCAGTAAGCAACAAAGTGTGAATGGGTTCGAGGTAGTAGTGGGCCTGAGCGACAAACTTCCCACCTGACTCTGATTGTGAACTAGGTGAGGAATCAGGCCCAGGTCTGTGGCTGTGATATGACACCAACTTGGTCTGTCGCTGAGCTTCTGCCTTGTACTTTCCTTCAGTGAACCTTCTGCTACTTATTATTATCTCTTATTTATTATATTTCTTCTGCTAGTGAGCAAGCGTCAGTGAGTGGTGACAGTAAAATGAAATAGAAAACAAAGTCCAATTTTCTCCACAAATGGATTGTAGCAGAAGCAGGGAGGTGCAAATGGAGTTTCTCAAGTGTCTGTGTGACAGGATGGGCTGTGAGTTGTTTCAATTCTATTACAATATTAACAAAGTAGAACAGTGTGGAAGCTGGGGGTGATCCTTGAAGTATTTAATCCATTTTATTCCTGTTTTCATTCTGATTTACTTTTTTTTTTGGAATACTAAAGACTTCTTGCAACAAAAGAGCCCCGAAGCTAAAGATAGAAAGGTGAAGAATGTATATAGAGATGGCTTTAGAGACAGAAATAAAATTAAACAGCCACGTGTAACTCCTGAATAACAGCCTGCAGAAAACCCCTAACGTGCACATTAGCACATCTTATTTTCTTCTATAATGAACAGTTTTCCAGATATGTCCCAGATGCAAGCTCTTCTCTCCTCCAACGCTCCTTTCGGCTGAGATCTGCCACAGGAATGCAGCCTGAAGAAGGGATGGTAACAAATGTGGGGGAAGTATTCAGAGTTCATTTTGGCGAGGGGCAGTGAATGGGAAGCTGGAACTAAATACTCATCTGAGTCTGAACTTGCCAAAGAAGCAGTTTTAAAAATCTTTGATTCTCCTTTCTGCAAGGTATATTTGGCTGGATTTCACGTAATGTACAGTAATTGCTGGAAGAATCTCTACATCGGCACTGCTATCATGGCAGTGAAAAAAAACAAAGATTATAAATAGATGTTATTTGTGGTTTCCATTTATTTATTTATTTTTGTCTCTGAGGCATTTTGGAAGCAGTCTTCCAATCTGTTTTGGGTTATTCTCTCTCTTTCTACTGCCTGAACTGGATGGCTAGTTTTTCTCTCTTCTCAGAAGTTCTGGTCATTTGGGTTAGGAAGAGTTGAGAGAATAACCCAAAACAGAGTGGAAGAATTGTTTGTTCATAAAACCCCATAATACCACGTACACACCACACAACTCTAGGCCTGAGTCTCCTCTCACTTACACCAGTTTTAAACCACTGTAACTTCATTGACTCCAGTGAAGTCACTTCTGATTTGCACATTAGATGAGGATCAGGCCCTTTGGGCTTTGCTACTCCACTGCCCTGCAATGAGAGCAAAGTGGGCATAAAACACTACCATTCTGAATTAGTAGCATTCTATGGCCATTGTGCACTGCATGAATGAGTATACAAGCGGCAGACTAGAATCACACCCTTTATGTCTACACACCAATTTATAGATACAAATACCGATATACATCAGGCCTGGTTCTGCTCTCACACCCATGTAAATTAGGAGTGACTTCACATAAATTGATGAATTACACCCATGTAAAACCAATGTAAGTCAAATCCATCTGCCATATTTATAATTAATGGCTATAGATAAAATCCCACTGGCAGCAAATATAAGTTCTTTGCTATGATGTCATCAGAAAGATTACTTTCATGCCTCTGACATCATGACCGTAAATATGCCATTTAAAAATCCCCTGCACCTTTTGCAACAGTTTGACTTGTGTTATTTGTATGCTGCTATTGCTTAAGATTCTATAATCCTCACGCTTCCAAAATCTTCTGTTTGATTTGAAAGCGGTTTATGGAAAAGCACAATGTTGGGTGGTGACATCAGAGCAACTGACAGAGCCAACCAGCATGCAGTTGACATTAATTCTGCCTGCTGCAAAACATCAGTGTTAGACTGAGTTGCTGGTTCACCTACCTCTTTCCCCACCTAATGCTGAACTGTTCCGTAACCATTTTTAATAAAACTATTGATTCTCAGCTCTGACATCATCACCATGAAATAGGATATTCTTAAAGCATGTTTAAAAACCACCCACAACTTTCGGAGGATTTTATAAAAGGGATATTGTGAACAGGACCGCCTAGAGGATTCAGGGAACCTGGGGTCTTCGGCGGCGGGGGACCCCGGGGCGGAAGGACCCCCCGCCGCTGAATTGCCACTGAAGACCCGGAGCAGAAGAAGCTCTGGGGGCCCGGAGCCCGCGAGAGTTTTCCGGGCCTCCCGGAGCGAATGAAGGACCCCACTCCAGGGCCCCCGAAAAACTCTCGTGGGGGCCCCTGTGGGGCCCGGGGCCTGGGGCAAATTGCCCCACTTGCCGCTCCCCCCCCCCCCCCCCCGGGCGGCCCTGATTGTGAAAGAGGCAATTAAATTGGCTGGCAAAAGTTCTGGCTAAGCAGTCTGCCAATATACCTGCACTAGCTGGCAGTATATTAGCCCTTTCGGGCGAGAATTTGCAATATAATAGTGATTCACACACACACCCTTCCAATTTTTTCCTATTATGAGCACTTACAGTAGGACATGCTGTGCTAAACAGGACAAAGGAGTGAGTGCAGGGCTGGGAGGCCTAAATCAACATTGACCATTCCCAAATTTGAGAATGTTTGGATTTAATCTAAGTATCTATTTGTCTGTCTTTCTGTTGGTCTGTCTGTGTAGCCTAGACTAGTCTAATATAATGTAATCTGTTTAATCAAGTCTGGATCCTATTCCTGGCTCCATTGCAAACTTCCTGTGTGACCTTGGGCAAGTCACCAATCCTCTCGACTTTCCTACCTCCCAGGGTCTTCTGAGGATACATTCATTAATGTTTGCCAGGTGCTGAGATATTGCAGTCACGAGCACCATGGAAATGCTTCTACTATAAATAAAACTAATAATAAAATGTGGGGAAAGTTGAGATTATAACTTTGCGGCTAGTTCTCATCTCTAGATCACAAGCGTGGTTTCATGAGATAAACGGCAAATAGGGTCGGTTTTATCTAATCTCTCTCCTTTTTAAAAAGGTGAAAGTAAAAAATGTAGAGAAAATACCATCCGAGCTAAAGTTTTGCATGTGACTATTGCAGTTGGGAAACTAACGGTTTGAGCATTGGCCTGCTAAACCCAGGGTTGTCAGTTCAATCCTAGAGGGGGCCACTTAGGGATCTGGGGCAAAATCAGTACTTGGTCCTGCTAGTGAAGGCAGGGGACTGGACTCGATGCTTTCAGGGTCCCTTCCAGTTCTATGATATAGCTATATCTCCATATATTATAATTCAGGCTTTTGTGGTAAGCACGGGGGTTACGCTGGGCAGTCATGAGGGTCTATAGACCCTCTGTTGCTTTTCATGAGGGTCTATGTGTTTTTCTTTGTCCTGCTTTAAGCTCTGCCTTCCATTCCCAGTGACTGCATCCCCTCCTCCTCCTGCTACCACTTGCTTACATGTCCCTGCAGTGTTATCTTACCATGTTTGAATGACTCTGGCCTCAGCAGCTAGGAGGATGTGGTTGACAGTAGGTTCGTTGATCTCTGCTTTTGCACTGAGCAGCATGAATTTAGGCTCTGCACTTTTGGCTGTGTTGCTCAGCATGGTAGCTGCAGGGTGAGTCTGCTGGAGAGCCCAGAGGTATCTGGTTACATTCTTGCTAGGTGTATACTGATGTTTCTGGACTTTGTCTCTTCCTGGGACCATGCAAGGGTGGAGGTGTATGTTGCCTCAGGTCGATTGTGAGGAGGAAGCACTGGTGTATCTACATCCCAAGGAGCAGCATAGCTCTTTGCCTGTCTGGGTGCCATTTTGGGGCCAAGCTGCAAGAAAGAACCGAGGTGCAAACCGGGGCAGCAGGACTTTGGTTGGTTTGTGATAGTCACACACTGATTCCACTTAGACTACTCCTGTGAGTGAGGCAAGCTAGATTCACTCCAGCATATGAACTGGTTGCCAGTGTAACCTTACAGTACTACAATACTAATGCCTGCAACCCCAAACCTGGCCTTCAGTTAGGGCTACCATATGTCCGGATTTCCCCGGACATGTCCGGCTTTTCGTTCTATAAATAGCCGTCCGGGGGGGATTTTTAAAAATCTAAAAATGTCCAGGATTTCCCCAGTCGGCTATTTATAGATCGAAAAGCAGCGGCCAAGTGCCGCTGGGCAGCCAAAGCCCCTTCCCGGCTCCCCCCATCCCCTGCAGCCTTACCACTCCGCTGGCCCCGCAGCTATCTTCCCCCTCCTCCCCTCCCCTGAACGCTCCGCCCCCTGCTCCCCTGATTCCCGCGAAGCTCGAAATGAAGCAGGGGCAGGCCGGCGGCAGCAGCAGGTAAGCTGGGGGGGAGGAGGAGGAGAGCTCCGGGGAGGCGCGGCCCTGGCCAAGCGGCGCCCGGCGGCCCCAGCAGCACCGGCCAGGACCCGGCCCGGGCCCCAGCACCCCCGGCCCCGGCCCGGCCCGGGCCCCAGCAGCGCCGGCCCCAGCACCCCCGGACCCGGCCCGGGCCCCAGCAGCGCCGGCCCCAGCACCCCCGGCCCGGGCCCCAGCAGCGCCGGCCCCAGCACGCCCGGCCCGGGCCCCAGCACCCCCGGCCCGGCTCGGGCCCCAGCACCCCCGGCCCGGACCCGGCCCAGGCCCCAGCAGCGCCGGCTGAGCACCTCCGGCCCGACCCCAAGCCCTGCAACCCCGGCCGGAGCGCAGCCCGATTCCTGGGCTCTTTAAAGCTGGCCCTGGTCAGGGGACAGGGAGGGGGGGTTGGATGGGTCGGGAGTTTTGGGGGGGGGGCTACCAGGGGGGCAAGGGTGTGGAGAGGGGTTGCGACAGTCATAGACAGGGAGTGGGGGGGTTAGATGGGTCTGGAGGGGCTGTCAGGGGGCCAGGGGTGTGGAGAGGGTTTGGGACAGTCAGGGACAGGGAGCAGGGGGGGTTAGATGGGTCTGGGGTTCTGGGAGGGCTGTCAGGGGGCAGGGGTGTGGAGAGTGGTCGAGGCAGGCAGGTAGCAGAGGGGGTTGGATGGGTCAGGAGTTCTGGGGGTCCTGTCGGGGGCAGGGAGCAGTTGGATAGGGCATGGGAGTCACCAGGGGTCTGTCTGGGGGCAGGGGTTTGAATATGGGGTGGGAGTGTGGATAAGGGTCGGGGCAGTCAGGGGACAGGTAGGGTAGTAGGGCATTTTCAGGAGGGGGCAGTCAGGGGACAAGAAGCAGGGGGGCTTAGATAAGCGGTGGGATCCTAGGGGGGCAGTTAGTGGCAGGGGTCCCAGGAGGGGGCAGTCAGGGGACAAGGAGCGGGGGGTTGGGGGTTCTGAGGGGGGCAATCAGGGGGTGGGAAGTGGGAGGGAGTGGATGGGGGTGGAGCTGGGGCGGGGCTAGAGCGGGGCTCCTCCCCCCCCAGTGTCCTCTTTTTTGCTTGTAGAAATATGGTAACCCTACTTCAGTGTTCTAAGGGCTAACACCAAAGCTGCTTACAAACCGGAGAAAACACAGAGTAGCAAGATACTGAGCAATAGACAGGGCTGGCAATAAGAAAAAAGAAAGTAGTAGAGACATTAAAAGGCCTTATACTGAATTATAAAAACTCTCTTAACACCGGTAAAGCAAGGTCACTTTCTGTTAAAAAAGAATCTTTAATAAATTGCAACACCATTTGTAAGTGATAGATGTTTTCTCAAAAAGAAGAACAGGAGTACTTGTGGCACCTTAGAGAAGAGTAGCTAAGCATGTATTCCCTGCTCTCTCTGCTCTCTCCCCCCATTGCCTAGGTAGGCAGAAGCACTTCGACTTTCACTCCCTGCATCACAAAACACCCAATGATGTGTGTACAATGCTGAGAATAAACAAAACCCTGTGTTTGAGACTGTTTCAAGCCCAGTAACCCCCCTTCCTCCTTTAGCTGCTGTTGCAAGTAGTTGTTCCATTGGTGTAGACTGTGGTCTGCATCCATGTAAAAAAAACATACTTAATCCCTTGACCACGTTTTCTTGTAATGGGTGTTGATTGCTGGGCCAACCGTTTGCATCGCTGTCTTGTTGGGGATTGGAATAGGAATTGGTTATGGTATTTGACAGTAGTTTTCTCTGTGCAGATATGACCTAGGAGTTCAGCTAACCAGTAAAATTGTGCCTTGTGTTGGGCTATGTTTACTTAACCAATGGAATTATAGTATTGCATATGAATGAAAACCAGCTGTTTTGTGATTGGCTGAGATAGTTCAGATGCCATCATGCCATTATGTTGCCCCACCCAACAATGAGCTGTTCCATAACCGTCTGGAAATGAAACTGTAAGTGCTGAAAAAGTCCAAAGGGTTCCACCCCCTCCAACCCCCAACACACTGGAAAAGGAACCAAGTTTGGAAATTGTGCTTAAACTTGATGTAAACAAAATTCTAGCAAAACCAGATTTTAACATGGTTTGGCCAGTGACCCCAGCATAACAGAAGTACATTTAACAACGTACTTGAGTTTGGGCCAGTGTGTGGGCAGAACCTAAGTGTGAAAGAAAATGAGCAGTCTCCATTGCGGAAGTTAGCCTAGATTCTCAATTTAGTATGTGAATTCTTGGAATGAACATATTTGCTCTTTCACTTTTAAGGAATCAAGCATGAAATCTAACTTGCTCTTATAGTGCATTCTGGCAGAAGTAATCTCCTGGTGTGAATACTGTCCCACTTTGCAGATCTGTTTATGAGTACTGTAAAAACATAATGAGAATTTTGCCTGAGTAAGGACTGCAGGGTTTGGGCCAAGATTTTTAACAACAACAACAAAAATCCCTTATGTGTTTATATTAATTCCCCATTTGGCAAAAACGATCTCTCGACCTCCCGCAGACTTATTTAGTTGGTTGTAAGATTTGATTTATTAAGGATTAGTTTCATGAGGAGAAAACTCCTCTTTAAATGCTTGGATGAGGCCAAATGTTTTAATGTAGAGAGGAGCAATTATTCCCCATTGAATAACTCATTAGATGAATTTAGACTTTTTTTTTTTCTATTTGCAAATTGTCTTTGAGCAGATTGCAAAATTCACGAGTTTTATTTGTTTTTTGAAATTATTCACTAATTCTTGGTCTACAGGATGTTATAGATCTTGTCATTTCATAATGTGTTGCTTGATTTCATAAGTCATGTATCTTTTCTTCTGGATACTGATTGGTTGATTTATGTCACGGAGACAGCATGAACTCACAATTCCTGCTGTGCTGTTGAGTTACATAAACGAGAGAACAGAAACGACGCGATTTGACTTACGGGGATGTAAACCAGCCTATTCAGCACAAATGGCAAATTTTATAATCAAATGTACAATTTGAAATTCACTTTTGATGAATTTTCAAGAATTCGTGCTAGTTAACTTGGGAGCACACAGATATTCACTGAATGTGAAAGGGCTGCAAAGGTGGTTAGAAAAAAAAAGTCTTTTGAATTTGAGTAGATATTCACTAGAAAAAAAAGGTCTCCTTTGATTGCTGGGCTCTGGTTGAAACAAACAGAGAAACAAAACCCTACCAAAACAAAGCATTGCTCGGCACATACAATTTTTCCCCTGGGGAGAGGATGAGAGAGAGAACAAACCACATGTGAGAGATGTTAATCATGTTGCTTAATGCGCTAATGGAAGCTGCTTAGATATCCCGTGTGAGGCCAGATCCTCGGCTGGTGTAAGTCAGTGTAGCTCCATACACCAGCTGAGGTTCTAGCCCCATGCACGTTCTTCTTTTGGTAGATCACTCTTTTTAAAGGAGGTTTAAAATGTGATTTGGTTTCTTTCACGCTGGCCAGCCAAATTGTGTTTGTCACCAAATTATAGGCTGGCTAGTTATTGCTAACTCAGTGCCTGGCCAAGTATAGATAGCACTTTAGCTTCAGGCGTTTTTCAGTTGGAGTCCAGCCTGATTAACTCCCTGAAAGGAGTGAGACCTGGCCTATCCGGACTGCGGTCCTTTCTGAGCAGCACATTTAGTTCTGGGGTTGTTGCTTAATGATGTATGTGTGTCTTGCAGAACAGGAATGAGTCACATGAGAATCCTTCTGTGTCCAACAAGCTACTTCTGTTTTCAACTCTCAGTTTCCAAATAGAGGATCTTGTGACGAAGTGGAAAGTAAGAAGCCTGGCAGTGTGTAACATTTCTGCGTTCTCCTGTCCCCCGGAGGAGAAGATGCATAGCATGTTGTTTTCACAGGTTGATGCTAAGCAAATAAACAGAGAAAGAAAGATGGGTAGTTTTCTGTAAATAATGGTAGGCTGGTCAGAGACTAAACACAGAAAGGAGAGAGAAAGTGTGTAAAGATTGCATGATGTTCATGTAAAAACTACTTATCTGCCACACAGAGATACCAATGCTACCCTGCCACAAGACATGCGGCAAGAGGAACACTCCAAGGGCTTTAGTGGGAGTTTTAGATTCAGATGAGAATTTCACAGTGGGCTTTTATCTCTAATGGGCCATACTAAAACCAGAATTATTATTTATTTGTAGCACCTAAGAGCCCTAGTCGTGGACCAGGACTCCATTGTGCCAGGCTCTGTACAAACACTGAACAGAGAGACAGTCCCTGCCCCCAAAAGCTTACAATGTAAGTGTAAGAGAAGAAAAACAGGTGGATACAGACAGACAGGGGAATGCAAAGAAACAATAAGATTAAATTGGTCATTATATAATAGACAGAGTGGTCTTGGCACACTGGTAAGGATCCAACACCATTAAGCTTTGGATGATTTGAAATCTGGCTGTAGATCTGAATTCTCAAAAACAACAAGGAGTCCGGTGGATAGTAGACTAACTATCTGGATACAGACTAACACGGCTATCCCCGATCTGAATTCTATGACTTGGGCCCATCTCTAATAGCCTTGAGGGTTTCATTTCTCTCTCTCTCTCTCTCTCTCTCTCTCTCTCTCTCTCTCTCTCTCTATATATATATACTTAGCATGGTGTCTGCCCAAGTGCTGATCACAGCAAGGTTCTGTATGTGATTAATTAGACCTCGTTATCAGCAGTCACTTTTATGTTGCTTCTCTCAGCAGTGTGTGCGCCTGATGATGATGATGTGAATTACAGAGTGCGGTTTCCAAACTTTGGCACCCACACTGAGCGCCCAAATGCCTCATCTGGGCTTACAAATGTCCAGTTAGGCATGTCAAATAGAATTTGGGCATCTATGTGCCAAACAGCACCAGGATACAGGCTGCAGGTGCTTAATTTAGGCATAAATTTGCAATTCGTTCCCCAATATTTGCATTTAGGGTTTCACCCAGTGCTTTAGGAGGAGTTGGTAGAGTAATGATAATAATACGGAGCTCTTATCTAGCACTTTTGATCCATAGTTCTCAAAGCGCTTTACAAAGATAAATATCATTATCCTGGATTTACAGATGGGGAAACTGAGGCACCGAGCAGTGACATCACCTGACAGGCCAGAGGCAGAGCCAGGAGTAGAACCCGAGTCCTAGGGCAGAGCTCTGATCACTAGGCCACACTACCTCTATTTGTTATAATGTCACATTTGGTATGATATATATGTTGAACTAAATGGTTACATGGCCATGTTGTTTGAGCATTTACTGCTTGTCTAACTTTTGTACGCCTACAGCCACATACTATTTGATGGGCGTGTAATAAATCAACATATAAATAAATATATATATATTTCCTTCCAGTTACTTCAATTACTGGTTAATTAGAGATTCTATTTAATTGGATCAAAACCTAAAGAAATAAATATTTGTGGTAAAAATAACCCAAATTCCACCCTTTATTCGGATCAGTTTAAAGAGGTAGCAGATTATTCAATCCGTATCCTTGGGATATTCTGTTTAATTAATACAGGAGGGTAAACATTCTGAATGAAATCAAAGAAGGAGCACCAGGAAGTCCCTTCTGATGACAAAAGATGGCTAAAATGAAAAGATGTGTTGTTCAGCCACTGTTATCCATGTTGTTACAGATGGCTTTCAACTACTAAATTTAGGGGGTCAGGTCCTAAATTGGTGTAAACTGACATACATCTGTTGATGGCAGTTGAGGATCTCCTTCCGGATATGAACCCAAATTGCCCAAGTTCTGAAGGTGTTTGGATCTGGAGTTTTGTCTTGGGCCCATCTCTGCCTTCTGTGGACTGAGCTGGTGGTGTGTGTGTGTGTGTGTGTGTTAACTAATCCTTAAATTGTTACATGAACTTCCTTTGAAGCCAATAGGGGATGCGTGTAAAGACTTCAGGGTTAGGCACAAGATTTCTCCACCCCTACTTGATGGTCATATGGATAATGCCATAACCCACTTAAGTCAATCAAAGTGAGAGGTATGGAAAACTGTGTATAGAGAGTGTTAAAATGGAAACTCTTACCAAGTAGGCTAGAGGAATAAGCATGGGTCTGGGGGTTAAGAGTGTTTTATTCCTGTCTTTGCCACTGCCCTCCTGTGTGCCCTTGGGCAAGTCATCTAGGGAGGGATTGTCAAATCCCTTGGGATTTATGCTCCTAAATCACTTATGTGCATTTGAAAATCCCATCGTTACCTCTCTGGCAAGTGTGAAATAGGGATAATGATAGTAACGTACCTACTGTGCAGGAGTGCTTGGAGAGTGAATGATCATTTGGACAGAGAGCGATATCTGAGAGCTGAATATAAATAACAAATAATACAACTTACTAGAGAGAACAAGGGAAGGAATTGAGGGAAAGGAAACACACAAGCTAGTTATGGAATGGGAGGTAGGTCTAGGAGCAAAGTTTCAGTAGAGGGAGGTGTTTGTTATAATTAAGATTGCTTATTATTTGTATCGTGGGTAGCACCTAGAGGCCTCAGTCCCATTGTGCCAGGGGCTGTTCAGACTATAACAAAGAGATGACCCAGGCCCCAATGTTTAAGATGAAAGACAACAGGTGGATACAGCAAACTGCTGGGAGACAAGGAAGCAGTGAGGCCATTATGAACAGTGGAATAAGCAGTGATCACCGCACACCAGCTGTCTAAGAATTGTCAAGTGTTTTGTAGGCATCATGGGACAGTGCCTTTTAAGAAGAGATGTAAAGGAGGATAATGGTCTGGAAGATTTTTATAGGGTGCTTCTCCTTCGCATAAGTGGTAGCACGGGAGACTGCATGATGACCGCTTGTCTGAAAATTTGGCAAATGGGCAATCAAGGGTGACATTGTGGGCAAAGTGGAGGTGAGAGTTTACACCTGTCTAGCGGATTAGAGATCCTAGGTAGGACAGGCATAAGCCATAAAGGGCCTAAAAGGTGAAGACAAGTAGCTTGTGCTTACTGCAGTGGAAATGGAGAGATGCAAGCAAGGGGGTGATATGGTCGAAGCACGCAGCCTGGCAGATGCTTCTGTTAAGTATGTAGGCACGTATAGGGTGGGAAGAAGGACGCATTGTGTTTGTGCTATACATTCTGTAACATGACCCTGTTTGTCATGTGTCTCTTCTGTCTCCCTTTTCACTCCTTGGACAGATATGACTTTATCGAGATACGGGACGGAGACAGCGAGTCGGCAGACCTGCTGGGCAAACACTGTGGGAACATCGCTCCTCCGACCATCATCTCCTCAGGCTCCTCTCTCTACATTAAGTTCACCTCGGACTACGCACGGCAAGGCGCTGGCTTCTCTTTGCGCTATGAGATCTACAAGACAGGTCAGTGTCAAAGGCAGACTTCGGACTGGCAGACCTACAGCACCTATCTTCCCAGCAGTTGACATTGGGATCATCACAGGGCAAATCCCATAAGCCACATTTTCAGTAGGGTTTTTAGCATGTGCTCAGTACAAAGGGTATTATTTTTTGGCAAGTCTGTTTCATCACATTTCCAAGAAGGTACAGATTTTAGTGGTGCGTTATAGTGCTTTTTGATTCGTATCTTGGCATGAAAAGCAGGTTTCCTCATTAAATTCTCTTGCATTCCAGAACTACAAACAGTCTATCTTTTCTTCATGGCATGTAAGCGCTTGTTAAGTCAGGGCTAAGTGAAGATTGTCCCTCCTTTAGAACTGTGTAGAGCTCCTGTGGATATACAACTTAAGCACTGATCAATGACTCTTGTTTTCTCTTTCTGGAAGGCAAGGGTTTTTGTAACGGGTGGACTTCTCGTTTAAAGGGGCTGCTGCCTGCAGTGTCAGCAGGGGAGTCAGACAGGCGGCTGTTGAATTCAGTATAACAGGAACTATTCATAATTCTGTTTTATACAAAACTATTCTGGAAGAAAGTAAAGGCTGCTCAAAAGGCCTTTTTATATTAGCTCTGTCTAAATATTTGTCAGAACTGTATGCATGAGAACAAGTAGTCTCAAGAAAATACGAAACTCTATGTTTGTGTGTGCACACGCATGAGTATGTGTGTGAGAGAGAGAGGAGAGATTGAGGGGTTGTACATACTTCTACTTATGTCGGTATAACTTATGTCGCTCAGGGGTGTGAATAATGTCTTCCCCTCCTGCTCCGCCCCCCGTGCAATATAGCCGGTGTGGACAGCGCTATGTCGGTAGGATTGCTTCTCCCACGGACATAGCTACCACCTCTCACGGAGATGGCTTACGTCGATGGGAGAGCGCTCTCCCATCGGCATAAAGCGTCTTCTCTAGACGCGCTACAGCGGCACAGCTGCATACAGTAGCCCTGAGAGAGAGAGAAAGAGAGAGCTTGTGTGCACATGAACGGCATAAGTATGTTTTGCACAAGGATACCCGAAGCTATCTGTCACAGGACCAGGCCCTCTGCCCACATTCCATTGCTAGAGTAGTGGAAGAAAACACACGACTGTCACATCATCAGCAGAATATGAAACAAATACATGAATATACTGGAGAATCAAAAATAGACGCAGCTTTGTTTGTTTCTTTTTCAGAATCTTAATACAAGCACATAAGTATTTAGTGTTTTTGAGCACAGTTATATATTATTTAGAGACAGATGCTTGTAAATACACAGAGACATACTCACATACAGACTCGGGTGCTGATGACGGGCTGCCTGGGGATGGGAATACAAATGAAATAGGACTTCCTGACTTTAATTTAGAAGGGGAGAGGGTGGATTAAAAAAATCTATCAGTGTATCTATCTATTCCTGGGGTGACTCGTTAAAATGGAGAATCGTTATGAGGGTGTGGCCATGTAAAGCCTCTGGCACACAGTTGAGCAGCTCTTTTTCCATCCAGTAGAGGGCAGTGGTGCACATACACACCAGCCAGTTCATGACATGATTGTCCCACTTAATGGTTGAACATTGATTAATCCTGAAGGGGTTAGTTAACCCATCAGGACTGGCAGTTTTCGTGGGATTTGCTGAGGGAATAGTGGACACTGAGGCAGGGATCAGGATGAGTCTTTGTACAGGTGGAAAGATAGTTGACTCAAACCAGGGCTGTCTTGCCTCTTCCTACCCATAACCCTTAATCCTATCCCAGTCCCTCCTGTGTGCCTTGTCCCACTTGCCCTTGCTGCCAGTCCCAGGCCCTGACTTTTATGTCATGAAGCAGGACTGGGAGTAGTCCAGGATGCAGCAGTGGCCAGGATGAGGCTGAGCTGACACAAAACCAGGCAGTGACGCTGTGCCGAGAGGCCGGCTGGCAGGGAGGTACAACGGGCAGAGAGTGAGAAGCACTCTGTCCATTGAGTACGAACCAGGAAGGGGCTAACGTCATGGGAAAAGACCATCGGAGGAAGAGGAAGTAAGGGCTGCGTCACAGAGGCAGAAGGAGTAGGAGGAAGGCAGGCGCTGAGTTTTCTCATTTCCTGTCCCTCAGCTTGGATTCCCTAGACAAATATACTTCCCTTCAGGTAGAAGACCTCGGGCTGGGGCTTCATCAAGTACAGGCCTCCTTGTTGGTACTGAGTGCTGTTAAAATGCTCACTGTACTCTCTGAAGAGGGCTTTTGGCTTGAAACCACTCTAGACAAAATTCAAAACATAAGCAAGGTTTCAGTTTCTGGAGGGTGGGAGGCACTGAAGCCAGTTGTTTACCCAATCTCAGAGTGCACACAGCCCACCTAGAGAGATCAGTGTCCCCTGAAACCATCTTTAGGGGTAGGAGGGTCTCTGGCCTCAGATCTGTGGGGTAAACAAATCCTGCCTTTTGTGTGTAGACAAATAAATAGGGCGGATGGATCAGCACTAAGGTTTAGTCGGAACTGGTGATTAGCCTGAAGTTCCACTGGCTTTAAAGGGCATCCAGTTAAGATACTCCATGTCAGTCACACACACACACAC
This sequence comes from Malaclemys terrapin pileata, assembly GCF_027887155.1. Classification (NCBI taxonomy): domain Eukaryota; kingdom Metazoa; phylum Chordata; order Testudines; family Emydidae; genus Malaclemys; species Malaclemys terrapin. Next base: position 19,089,710 of record NC_071515.1, on the reverse strand, counting down.
ACACACAATTAAGAGAGGCACTTGGCATATAAACAGCTGCTTCCTAATGGTTAAGTCCCCTGGTTTTGTATTGGTCAGTTTTGCTGTGACACCCCAAAAGATGACATCCAGGTCACAATTTTCAAACATGTCTAATGAGTTTGAGCACCCTACTCAAGCAATACAGCTTAACAGAGCCTGAATTTCAGAAAATGCTGAGCACACCCGTCCTCTGAAAATCAGGCCTCATTAAGGGTGTCTCAAGTTTGGCCCCCAGAATCATTACGCTTTTGAAAAGTTTGGCCCCATGACACCCCCTCATACTAAGGAAACTCTGCTGCCAGGTACATCCCAGGTTAGTTCTTATTTCTTTTACTACCTGGTAGAGTTTTCAAAGCTCCTTTTTATTATTAAAAATGGAAGAAGAATAAATTAAGCACACTTTGAAAACTATTCCAAAAAAAGAAAAACAACCCACTCCCCTTTATGCAGGAGTTCATGTATATAGCCATGATATTGATGCCTTCCAGGAGAGATGAGTCCAAACCAACACCCTCTCGCCAAATGCCACTATACTTTGGGAGAGATCAGATCTGAACTTCATGGCTCCAGCCATCCCTACCTCTGGGGCGTGACAGTGAGAGCAGTTGGACAAGCCTGTTTTTAAGGGCATGTCTACACTGCCCACGTTACAGCGTGGCAACGCGGCCACACTGTGACGTGGGCAGTGTAGTCACACTTTATCGCCGGGGGAGAGCTCTCCTGGCGATAAAAAATAACTACCCCGAACAAGGGGTGGTAGCTTTATCACCGGGAGTGCGGCTCCTGGCGATAAAGCACTGTCTATACTGGCGCTTTTCAGCACTAAAACTTTTGTTGCTTCTGGGTGTGTTTTTTCACACCCTTGACCGAGAAAGTTGCAGCTCTGTAAAGTGCCAGTTAGACAAGCCCTAAGTGGTTTCCTTTTAGTTGTTTATGTGCTGAATTGTTCCCTCAGCCTGGTGAGTGGGAGCATTTAGCACATATTGCTGAAGTAAACATGATTTCCATTTATTATTTGCAGGTTACCTGTAAAGCCAGTCATTGTTTGCTGGTTACAGTCAAGCTATTGACAAAGATACTAACCACTACAAGCGACCCAAATGAGGAAATCGTTGCTATCTAACAGTATCACAGTTACATTTCTGTACAGTCCCTAGGGGACATTTCCTGACAGTCAACATCTGGTTTATTGAATATTTCTGTGCTTTCCTCCTTGGCTTGGAGTGTGTATTAGTCTCTTCATAAATCTGGCTGCCTTTTTATTTGATCAGGAGTAAATACATTCTTATTCTTGTTCATTGTGTTGTCTTGCGATTTGTGCTTGGCCTCTTCTATTTCCCTCTGCATTATCACACCAGAGAAGCTGGCTGCTCTCCTATAGTCAGTTAAGAAATTCCTCTCAATGTTACTCCACCTAGGGGTACTACAGTACCAGTGGTCCAGCTGTTATCTCAAGTTGCTCTCCTAACTTGCGTAGGCTAGTGCAGATCTTAATAACAAGGTCCAATTGGTCCCAAGAAGACTTGCACCGACTCGGTGAGTGGGAGCAGTGAGTTTATAGAGAAGTGCAGCATCCCTATAAAACAAAAGTCAAAGCCTTAGTGAATGTTAACCCTCTGTTACAGTCATGGAGATAAAGGCCTCTGTAACACCCTCTTTGCCCCTCCGATGGCCCACAGGCTGGAGATTTCCATTGTCAATTGTCCAGCCTCTAAAGAACAGTGGTTTTAAAGCAGCCATGGTATGAATAGGACACAACCTCCTCTTCTCCCCCACCACCCTGAGGCACCTTGAGCAGGCTGTGGTACGAGGGAGGCCAGCGTCAAGGTCAGCAATAAATAAGTGGCAACATTGTCTGCCCTGTTGGCAATCAGAAAGTCTTCCTCAAGAATAGAAATAACTAACATTTCTGGTGCAGACAGCTGAATAAGAGAGAAAGAGCACTCTGTTCCTCCTGTCAACAGAATCTCTCTCACACACGCATGTGCGCGCACACACACACACACCAGTCCTCCGACCCCCGAAATCTTTCAGCAGCCACTGTCTGGAGACATAGGCTGGACCAGCCATTCATACGCTCTACAGCTAAGGTCCGAGGCTTTGGGTGAAGTTGCGGAGAGGTTGCTCTGCTAATTGCCACTCCAATGGAAAATAAAATACATAATAGCGATAATGAATCATTGATCATTTATACTTCGCTAGCAATTGCCCATGTGAGGATTTCAGAATGCTTTATAAGCAGTACTGAAGTAAGCCTCACAGCAGCATTGTTTCTAGGTAAACATTAGTATCCCTATTTTGCTGATAGAGAAACTGAGGTACAGAAAGGCTAAGTGACTTGCCCAAGGCCTTGCAGGAAGTCTGTGCCACAGCTGAGAAAATAACCCAGATCTCATGACTCTCAAGAGGAAATTTTAGCTCAGATACCGCAGTGATGGGTGCTAGTGCTAAGTTCTAAGATAGATAAGCAGACAGACACAAAATCAGTAAGTCAGGGAGATCTCTTTTAAAAATTAGACAAATTCCTTGGCCCTGCCAGATTCCATTCCTTTCTCCTTCCTCCCTTTGTCAGTCACCCTCCCTGATTGTGGGTCATGATTCCCTCAATTAGTTCCCCAAATATAGCCCTAGAGAGCTAGATCTTTAGTCTGGCCATATATGTGTTTTACTCTTTATGCCCATTTCTCCCCCTGCCTCCCCACAATATACTGGGGGAACCGGTATATTATTTACACTAACCCAATTGCAGTCTGCTGAGTTGACCCCAAACATGCTGAGTCCAGGTCCATTTTTGGTGATGGTGTGTCACAAGAATGGTTGCATCTTGGTTGCATTCATGTCACAGTGCCAGCTAAGAAGACCCTGTGCTCCAAGAGCCCATCGGTAGACTGTAGGAATGGGGTGAAAAAGAACAGCAAACTCTTCCTCATGCCTGACCCACTACTGCTGATCGTGCTGTTGCCTCAGAGCATAACCCCTGTACTGCTGGCATGGTGACATTATAACATTGTGTTGCAACAGGTGTTGGCACATTGCAGTGCAGCTTGGGCTTCCAACCTTTTGGGCTTTCCTATTCCCTTAATACCATTTTCAGAGTATTTGCAGCGGGATTAGCTATCGATTCTGAGTGAGGTTTTCAAAGCAGTCTAGGCACACGTCTACAGTGAACGTGAGATGTTCAGTCCAAAGCCCGTCGGAATTATTTAAAAAGCTCACCCTCTGTCTTTATGAAATGTACAAAGCTCTTGTGTCCCAAGAAGTTGCTAGCAAAAATCCTGACAACGCTCTGGATACAGAGTGAATATTGCCAAGCGCACAAGGAGGCGAGAGCAGTCAATGTCAGCCATGTTGTTGTTAGTTACGTCCACTTTTTCTACCCCTGCAGGCTCTGAAGACTGTTCTAGAAACTTCACCAGCTCCAATGGCACTATTGAGTCCCCAGGATTCCCTGATAAGTATCCCCACAACTTGGACTGCACTTTCACCATCATGGCCAAGCCAAAGATGGAAATCATCCTTCAGTTTCTGACCTTTGACCTGGAGCATGACCCCTTGCAGGTCGGAGAGGGAGATTGCAAGTATGATTGGCTGGACATCTGGGATGGCATTCCTCAAGGTAAGCACTGGGGCGATGTATCACCAAGGCTTTTCTCTATGTCTGACTAGTCTCCCATTAACCAGCTGTAATGATGAGTCTGGAAAATTCCATAGCGGGGCATGACTTGTCGGTATTCTGCAGCACTAACAAATGCAAAATATTGTTGGCCTTTTCTCAGCTGTTAGGATTTGCATCATCACCATATTTATCTGTCCCCAATACTGGGTTTGTCAACATAGACTTCATATTACTGATGAACCTACACTTTTAATTTTCTAATTGTATCATTGGATCATTTGAGTTAGAGATGAAAAAGATCTATTGATCACTGAGTCCATCTCCCTGCAAGTACAGAATAACATCTGTCCTATAGAGGATGTATCAGATGTGTTATATAGTACATGCAGTAGAAATGCAGATAGATGGACACACAAATGTGCACTAGAAATTCGGAGAGGTGAACAAACTGATATTACACTTGATCTACCTCTGTTCTTGTAAAAATATAAGTGATAGAAATTAAACAATCAAAAATGCCTTCATTTCATCTGGATTGGTTCTGTAGGGTTGATTAGTACTCGCTTTCCACCACTAATGTATTCTTGCCAAGTAGTGCTGACTTGTCAGGTTAGATAAAGACTAACGAGTCCAACCAAAAGGCTGGAGCTACTTTGCTGCTCTTTCTTTTGCAGTTGGCCCTTTGATAGGCAGGTACTGTGGCACTAGGACACCTTCTGAGATCCGCTCAGCTACTGGTATTCTCTCGCTTACCTTCCATACTGATCTGGCAGTGGCTAAAGATGGCTTCTCTGCCCGCTACTACTTGGTCCAGCAGGAGATCCCGGAAAGTAAGTTGGAAATTTTACAGTCAGGCCTGTTGGTGGGACTCATGCAGTCATGTGGGATTTTTATTGAATTTCTGGGAGTGTTTCCATCATTCAGTGTGTCAGTGTATGCAAGCATTTGTATGAGTGAGCCAGGATGAGGGTTTTCAAGAGGTTGTTTTCCCAGACAGCCGTACAGAGAGAAAGGAAACTATGTATATTTTAGCTTCTGCGTGGAAACTATAGTTACTGATTGTGACGGGTTGGACCCCCATTCTGGGACGCCACTTGATATACAGGTATTTCACTGAGCCTTCCCTGCACAATCAGCCTGCGTTCCCTCTCCCTGCTTTGCTGAATTAGGCTGTCTGACCTCTTGCAGCACACACACAGGTAGGTCCACACCCCACTGCAGACACAGACTGAAGTCAGTTCTGTGTGAGAGGACTCCCCCAGCACTCACGTGCACACCCCTTTTGGGAGAGAAACCCAAAATAATACTGTCTTGCATTGTATAGAAAAATCTGTCCAGTGCAAGCTCATAAAAATCCGCCCTCTTCCTCAATCTGAAGAGAGATGTGCACACTTTTTGCCCCCCCCCCCCCCCAGTTAGAAATGGCATAAACTGGGTTTTATTATAAACAAGAAATAAGTTTATTAACTACCAAAGGTAGATTTTAAGTGAATATAAGAGATAACAGACAGAACAAAGCAGATTACTAAGCAAATGAAACCAAACACGCAAACTAAGCTAATTTCACTAAAGAAATTGGTTACAAACAGTATTTCTCACCCTAGATATTGTTGCAGGCAGATTACAGAAAGTCTTGAAAGGCAGCTGCACTGGTCTCCCTCTTGAGACCTCAGGTATTATTACTCACAAGCTAGACGCCCTCCCAGCTTGGGCTCAACCCTTCCCCCCCACAGTTCAGTTCTTGCTTCCAGGTCTTTTTACAGTGTCTCTTTTGGTGGGGAGGCAGAGGAGAACCCATGATAATGTCACTCCCCTGCCTTATATAGCTCTAGTGTAAGGCGGGAACCCTTTGTCTTCAGTGGAACCCACTGGCATTCCAAAAGAGGAGGAGGGGTATCCAGGGCCAGGTGACTTGGACTCATGTCTCTGCAAGGCTGTGGCAGCCATTGCTCGTAAGCTGTCGCCAGCCTCCACAGGAAGACTAAGCCCTTTCACAGTCCATTGTCTCTGCTAATGGCCCCTGAGCCCTGTCTGGCTTTTCCATTGTTGTACCTCAAGGGCTGGTTGGGGGTGACACCCAAAATAAGACATTTGAAATACAGATACATAGTTAATATTCTCAACTTCAGATACAGAAATGATACAGGCATACAAATTGGATAATCACATTCAGTAAATCATAACCTTCCCAATGATATCTCACATGAGCCATCTTGCATAAAGTGTATCTCAGTTATGTCAGATTCATATCATAAGCATATCTTTTTATTTTTCTTCATGGCATCCTCCACCTAAGACCCTGGTCAAAACCTTTCTGTAGTGTGATGCCATGTTACAACCGAAAATAGTTTCAGGACACCCCTCTCAGAAGTTTCAAGGCCCCCCCCCACCCCCCAAAAAAAGAAAGAAAGGGAGGCTGGCTGTTGAGAACCCATGACCTAGAGCAGTTTAGAAGTTTAGAATACTGGACATGCACAGTCAGGGTCTGCTCTGCTAAGGACATTTGCATTATGGTTGCCTTTGTGCAGTAGTCTTGCGTTCAATATATCTCAGTTAGGAATGCCTCAGCTAGGGTTGCATGAGTTAAGGATGCCTCAGTTAAGGACACTTCAGTTTTTCATTTTTTCCCCCTCCCCCCCTGTTTTTGTCCCCTTTTTATTCTCTTCTTTAAAAAAACAAGGACATTAAATGTACACGCTAAGGTCAAGTTTGAAAAATCAAAGGGACTAAAGTTAGAAAATGAAAAAGGTTAGCGTCAAATCCTGCTCTCACTCGCGCTGGTGTAAATTGAGACTTTAATGGCACCACTTAGAGCATAATTTGGCCCAGTTTCTAGTGCAGCGTTAACTCAGCCGTGTTCAACATATGGGACGTTAGTAGAGCTATATCAGTTTACACCAGCTTAGGGTCTGGCCCATGTAGTACTTGCTACTGATGTGTTCTTTGTGGAATGTATCTTACTGTTTCTTAGGAAACATATGCCGTAAAATATACAAGACATGACCCATGGCTGAGTTAATGTGGATTTAAAAGCCTTAAAAGTGAGGAAATTCAAAAAGTTGAATTCTAGATTTCTCACTCTTAATGGTAGCGACCTTTTAAGCCAGTCTACCCTATGCAGCCACCTATGGACCCACACTTTCCCATAGGGCAACACATACCTACACATAGACATCTTTCAAACCTGCGCACCATTCTTGATCACTCATGTATGTTCCCATCTGTCTCTGGCATCTGTGGGATATGGCAGAGAGTGCATTCCTTGGTGTATTCCTTTCCTGCTTTCCCAGCTTTGGCTAGAATTCACCTCTTGGCTTCAAGAGGTTATAAGTTGCCAAGCAGCTTCACAATCAGGTAGGGGGCGTGGCACACCTTGAAAAGAGACTGGGGGAGTCGTAAACAGGGTATGGCCAGGGGGAGAGTTGTGGGTCTGCAAAGGTGGAAGAACCCTATTATAGAGGGGAAAGGATTTGGACTGAGCCCCCCCACATGTGTTAATTTACAGAGGGTCTTGCAAACCTAAGGCCAGTCCTGTACTTAATGTTGAATAGTTTTTTGCATTGGATGTGTGCACCGATATTTCTGTGTAAATCCGATCATCATCGTGACAGACATATGGGTTTGATCTAGGATGCTGGGGAGTAATTCATGGCTTACTTCCAGTTGGGAGTGAAAGATACAGAATTTGTAATTGTCTGTGTGTTTGTGTGTGCGCGTCTGCTCCAGACTTCCAGTGCAACGTTCCTTTGGGGATGGAATCTGGCAGAATCTCCAATGAACAGATCAGTGCCTCCTCCACCTACTCGGATGGAAGGTGGACCCCACAGCAGAGCCGGCTCAACAGTGATGACAACGGATGGACCCCCAACCTGGATTCCAACAAGGAGTTCCTCCAGGTTCGTACAGGTCCCCGTGACAGGAAGAGGAAATCATCGAGGATAAATATTAGATCTTGATTTTATTAAGGCATTTGACACAGTCCCACATGACAAACTAAGCAAACTAGGGAAATGTGGACTAAACGAAAATACCATAAGGTGGGCACAAGTGCGTGAAGGATTGTATTCAAAGAGTAATTATCAATGGTTCACTCTCAAACTAGGAGGAAAGGTTTCAGAGGGGTAGCCGTGTTAGTCTATATCAGTAAAAACAACGAGGAGTCCTTGTGGCACCTTAGAGACTAACAAATTCATTTGGGCGTAAGCTTTTGTGGGCTATAAGTGGGTTATAGCCCATGAAAACTGGGAGGATGTATCTACTGGGGATGCACAAGGGTCTGTCCTGCATCCGGAACTAGTCAACATTTTCATTAATGACTTGAAACATGGAGTGGAGAGTACGCTTATAAAATTTTATGGGAGGGACAGCAAGCATTTTGGAGGACAGGATTAGAATTTAAAACTACCTTGACAAATTGGAGAATTGGTCTGAAATCAACAAGATGAAATTCAGTAAAGACAAGTGCAAAGTACTACACTTAAGAAGGCAAAATAAAATGCACAACTACAAAATGGGAAATAACTAGATAGGCAGTGGTATTGCTTAAAAGGATCTGGGGTTAATAGTGGATCATAAATTGAATGTGACCCAACAATGTGATACAGTTGTGAAAAAGTCTAATATCTTTCTGGGGTGTATTAACTGGAGTGTCGTATGTAGGATATGGGAGGTAATTGTCCTCCTCCACTGCAGTATTGTGTCCAGTTTTGGGCTCCACACTTTAAGAAAGATGTGGACAAATTGGAGAGAGTCCAGAGGAGAGCAACAAAATGATAAAAGGTTTAGAAACCTGACCTATGAGGAAAAATTTAACAAAAATGGATTTGTTTAGTCTTCAGAAAAGAAGACTGGGAGGGGACCTGATAAGAGCCTTCAAAAATGTTAAGGGCTTCTATAAAGAGGACAGTGATCAATAGTTTTCCATGCCTGCAGAAGGTAGGACAAGAAGTAATCAGCTTAATCTGCAGTAAGCGAGATTTAGGTTAGATATTAGGAAAAACGTTTTACCTCTAAGGATAGTTAAGTACTGGAATAGGTTACCAAATGAGGTTGTAGAACAGGGGTAGGCAACCTATGGCATGCGTGCCGAAGGCGGCACACGAGCTGATTTTCAGTGGCACTCACATTGCCAGGGTCCTGGCCACCAGTCCGGGGCGCTCTGCATTTTAATTTAATTTTAAATGAAGCTTCTTAAACATTTTAAAATCCTTATTTACTTTACATACAACAATAGTTTAGTTATATATTATAGACTTATAGAAAGAGACCTTCTAAAAATGTTACAATGTATTACTGGCATGCGAAACCCTAAATTAGAGTGAATAAATGAAGACTCGGCACCCCACTTCTGAAAGGTTGCCGACCCTGTTGTAGAATCTCCATCCTTGGAGGTTTTTAAGAACAGGTCAGACAAACATCTTGCTGGGATGGTCTGTGTTTACTTGGTTTTACCTGGCCCTGCTGCATCATGGGAGGGCTGGTCTAGATGACCTCTCAAGATCCCTTCCAGCCCTACATGTCTATGATTCTATGATTAATGTGCTGTGGAGATGGGGAATTGGGGCTATAATACTGGGCTTAGCAACAGTTTTGTGTTGCCAGGCAGCTGCTGCAGTGTGCAGTATTGAACTGACCTCTAGATCACTTTTGTCAAAAGCATGGTCTGCTAGAGGCCCAGCCAGCATTGTCCTCTGAGCAAGTGCTGAAAGGGCACGCTGGCACTGGCAGGCACTGCTGTGCGGGCCTGGTAGCCAGCACTGGCAGAGTGATGCTGTGAGAAAGCATCTCTGCTGGACGCCAAGCCAGCATTGGCAAAGCCCCACCATTGCACTCCAAACCTTCAGCTTTCCTCCCTCCCCCACTTTGAGCCACATTTGAGTGTCCTGCTGTTAAACTGACCCTTGAACATAATAAGGCTTGTGGGCTCTTTTATTGCCTTTGTGACATGCAGAGAGTCAGCGGTGGCTGAGCTGCTGTTTAGGGATGTCAGGATGACTCTGCCTTTGTGAAAGGAGCCAGCCCTGCTGCTGGCCCATTAACATTCCTGCACAAGTCCTGACTTGACCTTATGCCCCCTGAACCTCCATGGACTTTCGAGAGAGCTGAGAGAGAGAGAGAGAGAGAGAGAGAGTCTCCTGCTACTTACAAGGACCATTGACTCTGCAGCCACCCTGATGGCTGGAATCTTAAAAAAATGTTGTGAATGTGCAGCTAGAATAATATTGATTGTGCTGGAGATGTAGTGAGCATTGTCAGTGTGGATTTCAATTCGGGACTTCAGAGCAAAGGCTTTCCTTAGGCCCTTCGTTAGAAACACATTGTCTCTCCACAAAGGGTATCTGAGGGGCTATAGCGCAGATGGTGCTTGCTAATGGGCATTAAGAACTGTAGGTACGGAAGTGTCATTGCCTGAAGCAGATGTCCAAGGGCTTGTCTACACTACTGCGCGGGTTCGATCTAAGTTACGCAACTTCAGCTATGTGAATAGCGTAGCTGAAGTCGACGTACTTAGATCTACTTACCGCTGTGTCTGTAAATCGACAGCTGATGCTCTCCCATCTACTCCGCTTGAGTACCTCATTCTGGTGGAGTCGATGGGAGAGCGTTCAGCGATTGATTTATCTTGTCTATACTAGACGCGATAAATCGACACCCGCTGGATCGAACGCTGCCCGCCGAGCTAGCGGGTAGTGTAGACAAGCCCTAAGGCTACATTCGTGGCAGTGCTAGCAAGCCAGATTGCGTGATTTTTTTTAACCCACATAACTAAAATAAACATTAAAAACATTGAAAACTGCTGCTCTTGCTAATTGGCCATCATGACTTTATTTTACATGGGAAAGCTCTGTCCGGTGGCTTCTGTCCCATTTAAAAGGACACAAGCATTCAATTTTAGTGACGATCCTGTTGTCTGGTCTGAGGGGAGACTTTGTACTTTAATTTATGGCCAAACTTCAAAGTCCTTAATCAGTTTCACCCAGTCCTCACACTAGCTAAATTCCTGCTGAGGTCAAACCCTGCTTTTTTCCCATTAAAATCAATGGGAGTTTACTTAAAGACTGAGTACAAACTGCAAAAGGGCATCAAGATTTTGCCCCTTGTGATCAATCACACATTCGTACACAGTCACTTGGCCTGTTTCATACTTAAACAGACAGAGACACTTGCACCATACTTTCCCCTCGCTTTCCCCCGAAAGTATAAAATTGCTTGAAAACTGCAGAGCATGAAACATTTTTTCTCTGTGGCATGTTCTTCAGTTAAGTGGTCTGAAAATCAGCCCTGGGACAGTACTGCTGAGTTTCCAAACCAGTGTGACCCTTGTTGCACAGAACTCTCAAGCAATGCAGTGGCAAAACCCACAGCTGTGTCTACAGGCTCTAACAAAAGCAAATGGGATATTAGATCCGCTGCTGGTATAAATCAACAAAGCTCCAATCGAGCCATGCTGGTTTGCACCCTCTGAGCAACTGGCCCTTAGTTTTTAAAAATGAGGGGATGATCCCGTCCATCGTGGGACGGATGGTAGTCACCATTTTCTTCCTTGTCCTCCTTTCCCTTCTCTCCTCACCCCCCGATCAGGTGGACCTTCGTTTCCTGACCATGTTGACGGCCATTGCTACCCAGGGTGCCATCTCCAGAGAAACGCAGAATGGCTACTATGTCCGCTCCTACAAGCTGGAGATCAGCACCAATGGCGAGGACTGGATGATGTACCGGCATGGTAAAAACCATAAGGTAAATGCATTGTCCCTTAACAGCTGCACCCGTGGGAGCCTTGTCATCAGCGGAGGAGCGGGAGGGAAAAGGCGAGAATACATTTTACGGACTTAGGGATTTATTTTGCAAGGCCTGTTTTGCTGCCGCTGCTTGGTTGGGTCTGACAGGCTGCGTGGAGAGGCCTTCCCCAGAAATGATCTTTCTCATCGATAGAGCGATCACTGTTCCTTAGAAAACCTGGCTGCTGTTGAGTCTTGCTCAGTGGAGAGAGCCTGCAGTATGTTCTTTGACTGCAAATGAAGGAGAAAATGCTTTTCACAGCCCGTGTTTTGCCATACAAGATTCATTGAGAATTTATGGCTGCAGCCCCATCCCCATGCTGGGTTAACAATCACAAAACCACATGAAACTGCAATTCAGGAGTTATTGAGGCCTGGAAATGAAAGGGCAGAAATCCTAGGAGGGGATCACTATGTCCCGGAGAATAAAGCGAACAATAAATAACGAGGGACAATTCAGTTTGTCAGGCACACGGGATCTGCAGTAGCAATCACAGTTGGCAGTGCTGCTTGTGCCTGCTGTAGCTGCAGCTCCTGGAGGTGTGTAGTGGGGTGGGGAGGTGGATTGTGTGTAATATGGATGTTTGACCCTTGGAGATCTTTGAGCCTCCAGATGCACCATGAATGCACAATGAAGGGAACGCTCGTGTGGCGCTGTGTTTTTGAGAGTGGGTAGGGGAACAGCTGATGCACAGAGTGCAGCTGTATATAAAACAGACGTGGCTTTAGGAAGGTGCGGCACTGTAATTTGCCTGGGCTGTACAGGTGCCCTTTAATTAAAGGAACTTCTGAAATGCCCCTGAAAGCATTGGCACTGAAGTTGGCTGCTGTGTTGGCGTCCCCTAGTGGATCGTGTACATAGGCACTATACAGTGCGTGGAACAGGAGCAGTTATGCCACAAACAAGAATTTCGTCTGCACAATCTGTTCTGTTACATTAACTGCTGAGGGTTGGGCACAAAACTGAGATGAAGGTGAAGTGATTTCGCTGGGACTTTATTTATTTCTTTTTCATTTTCCTGAGTGAGGCTTTCAGCCCTCCATTGGCAGAGGGCGTGAAACCCTTTGGCTCAACTTTGCAGCCATTCGTCCAAACATTTTCTTTCCTCTGTGTCCTCGTGGTTTCACCTACCCCACAAGTGTCTTTCAGTGTGTGTCTCAGGTTCAAACTAACTGTCTAAGGTGCTTATTTGGTCCCCATTACCATTGTATTTGAGCACCTCACACTGACGTATTTGTCCCCAGAACACCCCTGGTGAGGCACGGAGGGGAAACTGAGGCAGAGAGCGGCTAAGTAACTTGCCCAGGTCACACAGAAAGTCTGTGGCAGAGCAGGGAATTGAATGCAGGTCTCCTGTGTCCTATGATAATGCCCTAACCATTGACCGACCCGTCCTCTCAAAGCTCACTGCAAATCAACTAGCACCCCTTGGATTCACACTGAAAGCATGAAACTCCACATTTCCTGAAGATGGGCCTGACCCAGACTCCCAGATCCAAACACCTTTGGGCAGATTGGCTCTGGAGCTGCACGTGGCGGCTAGGGCCCATCTCTTAAATGTCACATCATCAGGGCTGGTGCTACCATTAAGGCAAACTAGGTGGTTGCCTAGGGCGCCAAGATTTGGGGGCACCAAAAAGCGGTGCCCCCAATTTTTTTTAAAGCGTTCCTACGCCCCCTCCCCGAGCGCGCGGTCGCCACTCCACTTCTCCCACCTTCCAGGCTTGCAGCGCCAATCAGCTTTTTGGCACCGCAAGCCTGGGAGGGGTGGAGAATTAGAGCGGGAGTGGCATGCTCGGGAAGGAGGCGGAGCAGAGGTGAGCTGGGGTGGGGAGCTGCCGCATGGCTCCCCGGGGGGGAGCTGCCGTGGGGGGGACGCCTCAGGGCAGAAGTGGGGGAGCTGCCACGGGGGGGGGGGGGGGGGCGGGGAGCTGCCGCAGGGCTGGGGTGGGGGCGCAAGGTGGAAGTTTCGCCTAGGGCATGAAACTTCCTTGCACCGGCCCTGCACAGCATTCCAGTACAAAATTATCCGGCGTCTGTGGCTGCCTCCCAGCTGGGCCCAGGTTATCTCTGAAGGCTCCTAGGCCTTAGCAGACCTCTTGATGAGCGTTGGCTGAGTTTCCAGACTGCAACAAAACATACAATCAGAGGAGTTTGAAGTTTCATTGGGACCATTTTTGCGCAGCATACAGAGAATGGGCAAAACTATGGTTAGAAAGATGTGCTCTGAAAAACCAAGTTGGTCAGGCTGGTGTTTAAATTGCCATTTGCAGGAATTTGCAAGTCAGGGTCAGTTTCAGTGTGAAGCAGATTTAGACAGTGATTTTTGTCACCTCTGAATTTATCCTTCCCTGCCACAGGACTCTGTAGACATGAAACCAGATCCTCAGCTGGTGTCAATTAGGGCAGCTGGGTTGACTTCAATGGAGCTAAGTTGTTCTACACCGGCTGGAGATCTAGTCCACAAAGCGTGAGATCCGTCAGCCCAGATCCTCCGCTGGGGTCACTCGGTGCAGTTCACAGCAGTCAGTGGAGCTGTACTCATTGACACCAGCTGAAGATCTGGCCCCTTTGTATGTAGAAAGACCAGCTCAGCTACACAACCTCCTTCAAGCCCATTCTCTGCCTTAGTTTTTAAATATAAATCTCTCCCTCTTTACTCCTTTATGCTCATTCCAGTCTCTCTCCCTCTCCCTTGTGCTGGACTCAATTTAGCAGACACCTCCTGAGGCTGGTGGAGAAGTAATTGCTTTTTGGTGACCTGCCTAGCCTGAAATGAGGGGGACTGGTTTGTTCCCCTCCCCTTTAAACGTTCAGCCTCCAGCAGCTGAACAGTAGCAGGATGAGTGCGGAACCGTCTGATTGGACTGTACATCCCTGAGCCCTGTAGCACAGCTCTGTGCCTGGAGCACGAGCGAGCTGCCCGTGCTTCCCGTTTAACGTTAATCACTGCTGGTCTTTCATCAGGAAACCTCCCAGATGTCTGTATTTAATGTGCAGATTCCACACTGTTCCTGGTGCGTCAGTGCAGCTCTCCGCACGGTTCAAAGTGAAATAGTTGAGCGAACCGTGCCAAACAGATTTGTCAAGTCTGCCGCAGTTTGATTTGATGCCACGAGGAGTGGGGAGGGGCGGGGGACTTGATATTCCTGTGTATACACGTATAGATGGATCAGCCCATCTCCCTCTTGCCTGTGTAAGGTGGGCAGGGAGCCAAGTTTAACTGGCGCTACCCGCGAGTCGGCTAACATCTACATCTTCCTCCGAGAGAGATACAAAAGAGGAGAAGGAGTGAGCATAGGAGGGGTGGATGGCAGATAATGTTCTCTCCAGAAAGTGGAGGGCAGGTATGACCTCCCCTCCAGTGCTTATGGTGCCAAGGAAGAGGAAAGGGTGGGTAGATGTGGTGTTTACTGCAGAATTTGAAGGCTAGACTTCAATTCCCTGGCTGCTGTCAGCGTTGATACAGTGTACCAAAGGCAAGGGAACAGGAAAAAGGAGAATAAATTGGAGGAAAACAAGATTAATGAGAGCTCAAGGCAGTGGGGGACGACTGTTGTTGTCTTGCAGAGTGCTAATATATTTGGGGGGAGAGGGAAGGGAGGGTAGCCAAATTGCAGACATGCTGCTGGAATGAGATCAGGACTAATCAGAGTCTTTCTGTTTCCACTCCTGTCCACCAACCTGCCTCCTCAGCCCAGCTGCTCCCAGTCAACAGGTGAGGGAGGCTGTGCTGTGCAGAGGAAAGCGATTACAGCTTAGTCTGGGGCATTGCAGGCATGCTTCTCTCCAGATTTAGCCTAGAAAATTGTACACATAGGCAATACGTCCACAGTCATCTACATGAATATGGAACAGACGTGCCTGTTATACATTAGTCCATTAGTGTCTCTCTCTCGTACACACACACACACACGTATGAGACATGGGCCCAGGGAGGAAAATATGGATGCAAATTTCCAACGCTCCCAAATACGTGGTTTATCTCTGTAACAGAGAGAAGGGGCAGAGTTGGGGGCTTCCTCTCTGCCATGCACACACACTGTGTATAATTACACCACAGAACAGAGAATCAATGGACCCAATGGGCCATATTTCTAAGTGCAGTATAGTGTCCATTTACATCAGTCCCTTGTCAGGCATTTTTTTAAGATGTAACAAAAAGAACTTGAACTCTCACTTTGGACATCTGGGTGGAAGCTCAGTCTTGTGGCTTCTTTATCTAGAGAGCTGCAGGGAAGATCTAGCCCTCAGCCCACACTCTCCTCTGCACTAAGGTACCTGTCTCCCAAATCCTGACTTGCTTTCTCTGTTTGTGCAGACAAAACAAGGATCACTTCGGATTTGTCCATATTTGGAAAATTAGGACTTAGAATTTGCCCCTGGATCTGCACCTGTGGAGAACTACAGGTCCCAGCTCTCCTAGCATAGCTACAATCCTATGCTTATGGGGCCCAATTCATCCTTTGTAGCATACCAGTAGCTCCCATTGCCCTTGGGTACCAGCTGACTCGATCCAGGATTGGTGTAGTATATAGGATCCTATACACCTCTACCCCGATATAACACGGCCTGATACAACATGAATTCGGATATAACGCGGTAAAGCAGCGTTCCAGGGCGGGCGGGGCTGCGCACTCCGGCGGATCAAAGCTAGTTCGATATAACTCGGTTTCACCTCTAGCACGGTAAGATTTTTTGGCTCCCTAGGACAGCGTTATATCGGGGTAGAGGTGTATTATATCTTTAATGGGAATAACTTTTGATCCAGTAAAGGGCACACTCAAATGCAGAGATTCCGCCCCAGCGATGGCTCTCTGCCCAGTCTACACAGAGCCCAGTCTTGCATGCATTCCTCAGGCAATGCTCCCATGGCAGGCAATGGGAGTGAAGTGTAGAGGCTGAGGTGCACTGTCTGGCTGCAGGAGCATTTCTCTCCCCTCCCCCCCACTTCGCTGTTCCTGGATTTAATAAATGCAGAACTATCCATCTCCTCTTTTCCAGGATCCTCACGCCACCAAGCTGCCCTGCTCCTCATTTCAAGTCCTCCCTATCTGGCAAGAAAAATAATCTCCCCGACTTTTCTCCTTCATGCTTCTCTGTCTCAAATCCTGAAACCCTAATCCCGTTAACGCGCTCTGTTCCAGGCCTCTGTCTCCATGGGGTAACCTAATCCTGCCGTAAATCTAGTCCGTGCAGAGAGAGAGACACACGCAGCTGGGGGAGGAGCGGCTGCTATTCCCACCCCCACCCTAGAAAACACAAAACCTGTCTCTGGAATGTCCCAAGAAATTGCATGATGACAAATTTCAGAGTAACAGCCGTGTTAGTCTGTATCCGCAAAAAGAAGAACAGGAGTACTTGTGGCACCTTAGAGACTAACAAATTTATTAGAGCATAAGCTTTCGTGGACTACAGCCCACTTCTTCGGATGCATATCCGAAGAAGTGGGCTGTAGTCCACGAAAGCTTATGCTCTAATAAATTTGTTAGTCTCTAAGGTGCCACAAGTACTCCTGTTCTTCTTTTCATGATGACAAAAACAGCACTAAAAATAAATAAGGCAAGAGACTGTCCCCAGCCATAAACTGCTTTTTGGATTTAATGGTGCTTTTCTCACCTTTGCTTCACTTCTGACTTGGCAGCTGGCAGGATTCCCACACCCGCTGGAACTAATGCAGCTTAAAAAAATCCCCTAGCCGACAAGGGGAAGTTTTAAAGTGAAGAGTGTCCTGGGTATGATTTACAAGTGGAGGCAGGAGGTGGAAAACCCACCCTGGCATCCTCCAGCCCCGGCTTCTTCTCCCTTCCCTGTGTTTCTGCAGCAAATTAATTAAGCGAGTCAGCTCTCATTGATTATCAATTTAATTTTACATGTAGACCTGTTGGCTGGACTAAAACGGAAGTAAAAATAAAAGTGTAGGGAGGGGACAGGCAGGCCTTCGATGCTGCAGTGAAAGTGTGCCGCCTTGGTCGCTGCTTAGAAGATGCTTTTAATTTGTTAATGGTTTTTACATTTGTCTTCCAACTCTGCCACCCTTGTGTGTGTACTTTCATCGATCACAGCCAGCTCCTCGGATTGTGTAAATCATTGCAGATCCGTATAAGTCAATGGATCTACCTGGATTTACACCAGCTCTGGATCTGGCGCGTCATGTGTGTTGAGTGGCTTGCGATGTACAAAAGGTAGGGAGACAATGTGCTGTTCTCATTGTGTAACAAAACATATCTGCTTCCTTGGAGCGCTGGGTTTCACCAGTTCTCCTGCTGGTCCTTCCTGGGCTATGAAAGTGAACTCCGGGCATGATTCAAAGCTACTGAAATCAATGGGAATCTTTCCCTGGATCTCAAGGGGCTTTGGATCAGACTTTTAGTTAAAACAAATTCGATCAACAATAGATTTCTCACCAACAGGTCAGCATCCAGCAGCTCAAAAGAAGGAAGGGGGCCAAGGTTTCCAGAAGGGATCAGGGATGGTGGGTGTCTCAATTTGGGAAGGGGGCGTTCCAGTTGAGACACCTTAAGGGGCCTGATTTTCTGAAAGTGCTGAGCACCCACCCTCTGAAAATCTGGCCCCTTAAAGGTGTTCCACGCTGGACACCCAAACCCCCCAAATGCAGGCCATGTGCGGGTCTGAGGCTGATCCCGTCAATGCCGACGATAGGAAAATTAGAGGTAACGTGTAGCAATGCAATCAGCTTCAAAAGGGGTTGAGTGTTTAGGGGACTGGCAAAAAACATCTCCTGGAGTAACGCAAAGTAAGTAACCTTAGAGCAAATAGCCAAAGTTAAGGGATCTGATCAGGGCAAGGATCTGGGACTTAGGGCAGGTCTACACTAACCCCCCAATTCGAACTAAGGTACGCAACGTCAGCTACGTGAATAACGTAGCTGAAGTTCAAAGTACCTTAGTTCGAACTTACCTCAGTCCAGATGCGGCAGGCAGGCTCCCTCGTCGACTTCGCAGTACTCCTCTCGCTGAGCTGTCGACGGCGAGCACTTCCGGGTTCGACTTATCTCGTCCAGACAAGACGCGATAAGTCGAACCCAGAAGTTCGATTTGCTTGCCGCCGAACTACCGAGTAGTGTAGACCTACCCTTATTATGGAAAAAACATTAAAACTGTCAGCCCAGAGCAGAGGTACAGTAATAAAGGCGCAGGAGATGCTAGGGCCAGGTCTGCACTCCAGAGACTAGAGCAGCATAGCTCTGGTGCAGTAGCTGTGCCGGCATAACCACTTAACACAGACTCCGCCCACACCAACAGAAGGGATTTTTCCATCACTGTAGGGACACCACCTCCCCAAGCAATGAGAGCGAGGTTAACCAAGCTGCCTCTACACCTGGGGGTAGGTCACCCCCGGGTGCCATAGCTACGTCGACCTCAGTGTTCAGTGTAGACCAGGCCTCGGTCCTATAGTATATAAGAGGTGGTATTGTTACTGATTAAAGCGCTTAAAAGACATACCACAAGTGCTGCCTCCTGTCTGCTCTGTTTAGTATTAATCTCTGCACAGTACCAAAGGGAGGATGCAGCAAAGGCAACAAAGATGCCATCTGGCTTTAAAAAACAAATTGGGGTCACTTCGGGCCTGCACATCCTTACCAGCCGCTCCTATTGATGGGAGTTGCACGTAACTCATAACCAAGGCCCGGATTCAGCACAGTTCTTGCATGCGTGCCTAACTTGAAGCACATGCTGAAGTGCTTCCCTGAATCGGGTTCTGTCTGGGGAAGAAATGTGGCCCTAAGTTCTGAAGCCAAATGTAAGGGCAAGGGACTCGTCTCATTAGAAACAGGAGGAGGATTTCAGGCAACCTAAGAGATGTTTTCAGCATTACAAAAGAGATTGATAAAGGCCCAATACTGGAATTTATTTCATGGGTGTAAATCCAGAGTCACTCTGCTGAAGTCCATGGCACCCTATACTGAAGTAAATTCAGAATTAGGCCCATGTTTTTCATACTGCAAAGGGAGTTCAAAAATTAGGTAATATAAACCAGGAAACAAGCCAGAATGGGAGTAATCAGCAAATGGGCCAGAGTGGGGGTAATCCTCAAATGGAATAAATTATCAGGAAAGGTGCCTGAAACGAGGAGAATAAATACATCTAAAAGAGAGACGTAGATGTGTTTGGAGAAGGACGGGATTGATGCACAGGGTGAAAAAGCAAGAAACTGGGATTATATTTAAACCAAATAAAAGGTGGTTACATTAGAGCCGGATAAACATTTCCCGTTCTCCTGTCTTATGTTCTTAGGTGATTTGCTGCACATCAGCTTTTCAGGTGACATAAAGCTGGAGCCTTTGGTTTAGGGTGGAAATATATCCTCTCACTCAGAGTGTGGGCCTTCTCTCTCTCTCTCTCTCTGTCACACACACACTGAGCCTTCTCTCTCTCACACATACAGCCTTCTCTCTCTCACACACACACACACACAGCCTTCTCTCTCTCTCTCTCTGTCTCTCTCTCTCTCTCTCTCACACACACACACACACCCTTCTCTCTCTCTCTCACACACACACACACTCTCTCTCTTTCTCACACACACACACACTGAGCCTTCTCTCTCTCTCTCTCTCTCTCTCTCACACACACACACAGAGCCTTCTCTCTCTCACACACACACTTTCTCTCTCTCTCTCACACACACACACGCACACACACACACACACTGAGCCTTCTCTCTCTCTCTCTCTCTCTCTGTCTCTGTCTCTCACACACACACATACTTACTCACTCACAACAGCCACCATTTGTCTAGCCCTCCTGCTGGAAAAAGGGTGTTTGGTGACTGCTGAGCAAGGAAAGGATGGGACGTGGGGGTCGGACAGGGATAAAATAGGATATTAAAAACCCATAAACCATGCTGTGTTGCTAAACAGTACCAGCATGATCTATAGTCTCTGGATTAGCATTTCTGTTGAAGTTCATATCTACTCCAAATCCCAATTATCAACCAGATTTGCAGACAGAGCCTTGCACAGCCCCCATCTCCTCACCACCCCATAACTAACGCCGTAACTTCCTAGAGGCAGGATCCCAGCACTTTGCATGGAGCGCAGAGTTCAGGTTGCGGCGCTGTGAACACTGACAGCAGCCGTCACGGGTTTGGTGCTGAATTACTCTCTCCCTGCTGTAACAATCTCCATGCCCCAGTGTGTTGGATTCCAGGAGAGCTGCATTAATGTGTCCTGTCTGCAGGCTTTTAAAAAAATATGTCAGTGGGAGCCTTGCTCCTGTTCAAGGCAACGGGCCAGGTTACAGCCTCACTTGATTTTCTCCGAATTGCAGGGATCTATGGTTGAATTATTTAACTCTTGCCTCTAACAGAGGTGAGTCAGTGCCAGGCATTTTCTTTCTCCTCCCTCCTGGTTTACTCTCAGATAAACTTCATGGAAGCTCTTGTGCTTAGCAAAGCATATGCAGGGTAGGAGAGAGCATAAAGCATAGCCAGCGTTGCAGTGTCTATGCAGTTCCTGGCTTGCAACAGATGATGCACTAACCCCGAAAGCCTGGCATGCTCAGAAAGGAGAGCATCAGCTTCTCTCTGGAAGTAATGACTTCAGCGCCCCAGGGTGGGCAGTTGTAGGGCACAGAGAACCCGTTTAAAACTGCACTCAAGTTGGATGTTTCCTTTTTCACTTGTTCCACCCGATGGCATTGAAAACTAAGACAGACCCAAGAGTATACCGTATAATGGAAGAGCAAGCGAGCGAGAAAAAACGCCACATGGTAGTTATTGATTATGGCCATCTGGTAAGACAGTAGCTTGTTTGTACCATGCTGGATCACAGACTGCCCCTGAAAGCTTTCTTTTACGTGAGTGGCACGGGTGGTCATTGATTATAAAGAGGCAGCCACAGCGTGGTCCTAAATAACGATGCTTCGAACTTGCACACTGATGTTCTCTGTAGATCTCGGTACACGTCACAAAGATGGGAAAGGGCTATTATCTCCATTTTAGAAATGAGGAAACTCAGGCACAGAAAAGTTAAGGTCAAAATTGGCCTTTTATTTTATTTATTCAGGTTTTTAGGGCCAAACATCCACTGCTCCAGATGAAGCCAATGGGAAAGGAGGCCCAACTGGGCACCCAAATCAGAGGCCATTTTTGGCCTAAGCGACTTCCCCAAGGTCACACAATGAATCAATGGCAGCGCACCCTGCCCACTCCAGCCAGTCCAGCTCCCTGTGCACTGCTCCTCAAAGCTTCCTGCTGGTCGGGCACTAGCCCATCTTAGAAAGCTTTTGCTTTGGGTGATTATTTTGCTTAGTCAAGGACATCCTGATATTTTCTCCCCATTGCAGGTATTTCAAGCTAACACTGATGTCACTGAAGTGGTCCTGAACAAGATCCACGCTCCGGTGCTGACTCGGTTTGTCCGGATCCGTCCCCAAGTCTGGCACAATGGGATTGCTCTCAGACTTGAGCTCTATGGCTGCCGCATCACAGGTTAGGAGATTTCTAGTTCTTTCCCTTCTTCCTCCCCCCTCCTGTTCCTCTTGCCTGTGTGAGCCTCTCCTATGTAAAGCAGAGCAAAGGACATTAATTCTTCAATACTCCTTCGGAACAGATCACAGACACACCCTGCCCCTTATTCTGCCTGCCTTAGCCTCCTCAGGGGCAGTGCCGAAGTCCTGGCCTTGCAGGGGGAGGACACACCCAGGCTTTTTTGACAGGACATACATTTTGTAAAGAAAGCTGTGACCGTATGATCAGCAGCCAGGACTCTGCTATGAAAGAGATGTTTTTAACAGACTCAGAAGTAGATGTGGGTGAGAAGCCAGCAATTGGAGGCAGGGGATGATTTGCACAGAGCTTCCAAAAGTGAGGATGTTGTGAACGTCTGTTGAGAGGTTCCTGCAGCCTCTGAGGGCGGCAATAAAGGGAATTACAGCTGGTGTAAGTGTTTTGACATTTCAGTACCTAGCAGTTAAGCGCAGTGGGACGTTGCCCTGTTAGCATAACGCTGACACACTTCAATGTGTTATTGTATGGTTTCCCTCTCTCCCCTGCTCCTTTTCTCTCCGCGCAGATTCACCCTGCTCCAACATGCTGGGGATGCTTTCCGGCCTTATCTCAGACTCCCAGATCTCTGCCTCCTCAATCAGAGGGTACGACTGGTCCCCTAGCATGGCGCGGCTGGTCAGCAGCCGCTCTGGATGGTTCCCACGAATCCCCCAAGCCCAGCCAGGGGAAGAGTGGCTGCAGGTGGACCTGGGAGTCCCTAAGAATGTGAAAGGAGTGGTTATCCAAGGGGCCCGAGGAGGAGACAGCATCACCATGGTAGAGGCTCGATCCTTCGTGAAGAAGTTTAAAGTGGCCTACAGCATGAATGGCAAGGACTGGGAGTATATACAGGACACCAAAACCATGCAACCCAAGGTAGGGCCCGTCTATCGGAATAAGACCTTTGAGGACGATAATACTGGGTTGGATAGCTCCACATCCAGCTTTGCCCCACTCACTGTCCCTGCTGGCCTGTTTTTCTTCACAGTGGGGTTGGTTAGTCCTCAGAGCGAGCACAGCATGTAAGGGCTGTGGTGGTGTGGGGATTGGGCCATCAGCCCCAGGCTTTCACGACATTATCCCCATATTATTGCACTCCATACCTGCCCTGCCTGGGGAAGGTCTGATTCCCTTCATCTCCTGCACCAGCCACTGAGAATGGAGAGCTCTTTCTGGAGCTCCCATCCAGTGCCTGGTAGGAGCAGGCAGAGCTGCTGGTACATCAGGAAGAACCTTCCCCTCCAGGAGGTGTGACCATCACCCATGCGATCCTCCCAGCTCCTACAAGTAGGAGGATGAAGGAACCCATTGGACAGTGTGTTGTTTCCCTGCAGAGAGGCTAAATACACCTTTTAAAGGAAGATGCCTTCTAGGTGTTACTTAGGGTACGTCTTCACTACCCGCCGTATCGGCAGGTAGCAATCAATTTATCCAGGATCGATATATCGCGTCTCATGATATATCGATCCCCGAACGTGCTCCCCGTTGTCTCCGGAACTCCACCAGAGTGAGTGGCAGTAGCGCAGTCGACGGGGGAGCTGCAGCCATCGATCCCGCGTCATGTGGACCCCAGGTAATTCGATCTAAGATACTTCGACTTCAGCTACGCTATTCACGTAGCTGAAGTTGCGTATCTTAGATCGATTCCCACCTACCCCCCAGTGTAGACCAGCCCTTACCCTCTGAGACAAGAAGGTGATGTAGGACACATGATGTTCTCCACCTTTTCTATACCACAAATCTCTTTTTGCCTATGGGGACAATCCTGGAACCTCCCTTTCCCATCTACGTGGGACTCCCACTGCCCCCAGATGTAGCACTTACGGGACAGGCAGGATGATTGTGATCCCCCTGCTCTAAGGAATTAAGTCATTGGATTCTAGTGAACTTCTTCGTGCATGTGTATGTGAATGTTTCTCATCTTGAAGGCTTGAAAGAGTTGAACTTTTTGCAACACTGTAACAATCCCAATCCCACAAATGAGTTTTGCAGGACTAGCTGCGACAATAAACTTAAATTTGATCCCAATACACAGGCAACTGAAAGGGGAGATGTCTGCAATGCTTTTTCAGTAGCCACTGCTTAGACACGGGAAAAATGAGAATTCAAATGATCCCAGACAATAGCCTCTCTATAAAAGCCAGGGACAAAATGTGATGTCATTTATGCTGGAAGACAGTGGAGTAACGCCAGCCTTGCACCAGCGTGTAGCTTGGATGGGAATCTGGCATGGGCGATATAAAGTTTGGGCCGAGGCATGTGGTATGGTTTCATTAGAAACAGACTCTGTGGTTCTCTTGAGACTGAGTTGGGGACAGCATATGTTCACTCACAGAGCTACAAATTGGAAATAAGACCCAGAGTAGTACAGCCAAAACTGTCTGTTTCTGGTAACACAGGACATTGCCAGATCTGCGCTATCTAGGCTGAACCTGAGCTACCTTCTAATGCAAGAGTGTTTTAACCTCTTGTTTTCCTGCACTTCCTTCCCCATTTTCATACTTTGTCCCTGATCTGTCATACATGCATGGACTGTAGGATAGCCCCAAGTCTGGAAATCCTCCTCATGCTTTTGTAGCTTACTGCTACAGATACCTTGTTGTATCTACTGTGCTTCAAGTTCTTTTGCTTTATGACAATGGACAGTGATTTTGGACTGTGGAACAAAAGGTTCAAATGAACATGAACTAGTAATTGGTTTGCCAGAATGCTTCATGTTCCAGGTTTGTTGGTGGATAATATACATGATGCATAGAGTAGCTTCTCTCTTTTTGCAGCTTTTTGAAGGTAACATGCATTATGACATCCCTGAAGTCCGAAGGTTTGACCCTGTTCCTGCACAGTACATCCGGGTTCACCCAGAACGGTGGTCTCCAGCAGGGATTGGGATGCGTTTGGAGGTGTTGGGCTGCGATTGGACAGGTATGAACCTTGCTTTCATTTCTATACCTGGTCAGTAGGACATGGTGCTATTTCTTGAAATAATAAAGTAGGTGGGATATAGTTATTTCTGTCTCCCTACATTCCCACAGGAGGTGGTGTTCTAATTCTGCAACCTCAGCAGAGGTAAACCTGAGCTGTGAAGCTACAATTTAGAGCATGATCCAAATCCAAACTTTTCCATACTAAAATGTGGTCAGATTTGGTGCTCCGCTTGAGACCAGATCTCGTTGCAAAGTTTGGACCCAGATTCAAGCTATCCCAAAGTTTTGCAGGATTCAGATGTGGGGTTTGGGCGCAGGCCTGTCTCTGATTCTCATTTACTATCTAAAGGGCGATCATTTCCCATTTTTAATGTTAATAATTATACTACACACGTGTTTAGAGGCCCTAACCAAGATCAAGGCCTTGTGCTAGTCGTTGTACAGACATGTAGAAAGAAACAGTCTCTCTCCTGAAGATACAGGAGATACACAAGGTGCAGAGTGACTATACAAGGTCACAGAGCAGGTCATTGCCAGAGGCAGGAATAGAGCCATGGTGACTTGATTCCCAGCCCAGTGTCCTGTCTGCTAGATCTCTGCTAAGGAATTTTTTCTCTGCCATAGAGTACCACAGAAATCCTGATGCTGATGCATCTTGAGACAGTTCTAGAACTTGTAGGACAGAGGTGGGCAAACTACGGCCCGTAGGCCACATCCGGCCCGTGGGACTGTCTTGCCTGGCCCCTGAGCTCCTGGCCGGGGAAGTTAGCCCCTGCCCCCCGCCCCCCTGCAGCCTCACCTCGCTTCGCCGCGCCACCAGTGCTCTGGCCTGCCGCTCCTGCCGGGCAGCACGGGCGGCGGGGCTGGCTCCAGCTGGGTGGCGAGGCTGTGAGCTCCTGCTGCTCTGAGCAGCATGGTAAGGGGGCAGGGCAGGGGGGGGAATGGATAAGGGGCAGGGGGTCCCTGGGGGCAGTCAGGGGACAGGGAGCAGGGGGGGTTGGATAGGGGGTGAGGTCCCAGGGGGTGGTTAGGGGCGGAGGTCCCGGGAAGGGGCAGTCAGGGGACAAGGAGCAGGAGGGGTTGGATGGGTCAGGGGTTCTGAGGGGGGCAGGAAGTGGGAGGGGGCGGATAGGTGGCGGAGGCCAGGCTGTTTGGGGAGGCACAGCCTTCCCTACCCAGCCCTCCATACAGTTTTGCAACCCAATGTGGTCCTTGGGCCAAAAAGTTTGCCCACCCCTGTTCTAGGACCAGGGAACCAAAAGTTTATCCACCTCATTTTCATAACTGGAGCAGCTGCTCTTGCCTTGAATGCAGACGTATGGCCCATGAAAACTGCAGAACAAATTCACAGAGGTCATGGGGAGTTGTGCTTGATGCTGTCCCTTTGGGCTAGAGGAATATCCCTGTGTTTTTCGGGTTTTTCTAAATAATACAATGATCTGTTTAAATCTGGATCTGGTCTCCAGATGTCAGTGATAAAGAGGTATGATTTCCATGTAAAGCAACATCTGTATGAGGCATTTTCTTGTAAGAATTCCTGCTCCAAGAAGCTTAAATGACGTATAGCCCACTGCTAGCCTTTCGCTGGGTTTTTACTACCCCTTTCTTCTATTATGTATACAAAATATGTTACGATCATTTACCAGCAAATTATAAAACAAACAAAAAACAGTAAGGGTGAAATCTTGCCTCCATAGAAATCAATGGCAGAAGGTCCCATTGAGTTCAGTGGGGCCAGGGTCTCACCCTAAATTATTTAACTTTAAATCAAGACAGGATATCTTTCTAAAAGATAAGTAATAGGACAAACTGAAATTCCAGGCTTGATGCAGACACCTCATGCTGAAGTTTTATGGCCTGTGACATGCAGTGGTCAAACCACATAGTCATAATGGTCCCTTCTGGCCTTAAGATCTATGACATTTTGAAAACATTGATTCGTAGCCTGCGGCAGGTTTTCAGCAGAGCAACCTCCCTTTTGGCAGGTGTAAATTGCACCCTCAGTTGAATTGTGGAGGCAGATCTGAGTACTTTTGTCTTTGCCTGTTATATATTTAGTAAGGTGACCAGATGTCCCGAATTTACAGGGACAGTCCCGATATTCAGGGCTTTGTCTTATATAGGCGCCTGTTACCCCCCACTCCCTGTCCTGATTTTTCACATTTGCTGTCTGGTCACCCTAGTACTTAGACATCCACATACTCAGACGTGCTCTGGCGATTCATTTTGTGTGTACAAATTTTTTAGATGTAACCCCCAGGTCAGCATGTGTTGCGTGTCGCCCTCTGTGCCTGATCCACAGTGGATGTGAGTCTGTTACAGCATCCAGCTAGAGCCTGGCTCTTTGAGGCAAGCTGTAGAGATTCTTGCTTTTAACTAGGGAGATCCCTGCTCCAATCCCTGGTGTGTCTGTCAAGATAGCAGGCTCAGACAGCCACAGTTTATACCCAGAAAAGAGAGAACAGGCCTTAGAGTAGCTGAAGATGTACTCATTCTGGGCCAGATTTTCTCCTCTGCTCCATCACTTGTGTGCTGCTCTGGCAGTGCCAAGGGAACAGGGACTGGGTGCAATCCCCGTTGAGACCTCCCCTAGCACGGAGGAGTCAACAATGGGTGTAGAGTCAGCAGAGCAAGCTTCTATGCCTCCTTCCCTCTGCAGCTTTCTGCTATCCCCAGATGACAGACAGTCCCTTGGGGACCATTGCCAGCTAGTGTAGCTTAGAGCAGCCCCCAGGCTACTCTAACCCATGCTAAGCCAGGCAGACAATTGACTCCATGATGTATCTCCCACCTTCCCCCACAGCTCACTCTGTTGCAGCAAAGAATCCAGACCATACTCTACAGTGCAGCTGTCTCAATCCTTTCTGCTTTTTGTGTAAGTTCACCTGCATGGCTCTGTCCACAGTGAGCTTTGAACTTGTGCTAGCAACAACCTTGTTAAAAAAGGATCGTCAAGCACAATTTTTCCAAGTAATGTCCTTGACCATCATTTCCCAACATGACTGTGTAGTCCTTTGTAGTTTGCAACTTTTAAAAGGAAAAACTGCTGGCCACAAATGCGCTTAACTTAATTTATTTACAAGAATTCATCGCTATAACGGTAACATGGTTTGTAATTCTGGAAGTGTGGGAGCAAACCTTGTTACAATTGCTTTTTCAAGCAATCTGGGGAGCGGAAAGTACCTGGGGTTTCATGTAAACTACAAAACCCAACCGGTTACAATGAGGCAATCCCTCGGTGTGACTAACGGCTTGTCTACACAAACAATTAGAGTGTGAGAAGCTGGGGTGTGAATCCACGCTGCGCTACCCTGCCTCGGTCTGGCTATCCATGTGCACTCTGCTGATCCTTTGAGCTAGTCCTATTTCAAAGAGGACTAGATCAAAGCGCTCTAACAGCTGTCAGCAGGGTGCACATGGTTAGTCTGCAGCAAGGTAGCGTGGGGTAGATTCACCCCCCCAGCTTGCTGCAACCTACTCGTTCGTGTAGCTGAGCCTTAAGACATGGCTCTGTTCAGTAGGTGAGACCCAAACATGTTACCGAGCTGTGCTTAAGCCTGGCTGTGAAGCCCAAGGCTGTAGCACGTGCTTGGGAACAAGGTCAGGAGCGTGGTTAAAACACAACGAGTGAAAATGTTTTCAAATAGGGTTACACATTGTAGAGTGGATCCTGCCCAACTGCCACTGTTTCTATCAATATCTAGTGACTTTATCCGATTCAAACAGGTAACTAATAGCAACTAGGGTCAAAAATGGGTTGTTGGCAGGTAGCTAAAAAAAAGCTGAAGTGACCGGTCAGCAACTGGCTCATATCAAAGACGTGCTAACATTTTTCCTCTGAAGACTGGAGATTGATGAACATGAGCTTGTGATTGCTCTTCTCTCCTTTGAAGTTCCACACATCTGGTTTCAGTTGCCCAACAACTCTGCACCATGATCAGCAGGTACCTCTCGCCGCACGGACACTGCCCGGTGGAAGAGAGACCTTCTCCTTCTCACTACATTTCACACCCCACGTTGGCTCCATGATTTTCATTATCTCGTCTCACCATCTTGTCATGCTCCACCATAGTCACTGATTCTCAGGGTACACAGTGCTGGGCAGTGGAACGATACCAATTGACAGCAGCCGAGCATCTGGACTGCATATAGTACTTTGCCTTTCAAGGTCCTTTCCCATTGTCACATTCCTACTATAAATCTCAAAGCCCAAGAACAGCAACAACAAAAACACATACCGAGTGGAAGTAACTTGCAGCTTTTGACGTGTTGCCTTCAGCTGATGGTTTTTTTTTTTTTTTTTTTTAAATGACCGTTTTTGTGCCTTGCTGCTTGCAATTTGCTTCTCGGTAACATTTTGCAGTTTTATGGGGTAGTAACAAATTTGGACTTAAATATTAGGAGGCTTTGAGGTTGTTCAGTATTTTACCGTGAATAAAAGGCAGCTGAAAGGAAAAAAGGAACCCAAGAGTTTATGTGCAATATGTTCAATCACAGAAGCTGGGAAGCAGTGTATGGAAACTATTCAATGTATTTAGCCATTTCCTTCAGCTGCTGGCTTTATTAAATAATATCCTGAAGGGTGCCGATAAAGAATCCTAATCACATGTAATAGAGCAAAGAAACCTTTTTAAAACTGGGAAGAATGCTGGACTCTGCTGACTGCTCTACTCCCCATGTAAACGGAGAGGAAGATGGAACTTAATGTCATGTACCATTGATCTTAATATCTTCTTGCTTAAATTTCCTTGCCACCTGCTTTTAGGTAGGTTCCCAGAGTCTATATGGAGGAGAGGGAAATAGGACAGAGCCACTTTAAATTGTCAGGAAGATGGAGCATGAAACCAGATGCTTTCTGCTTTGAGCCAGAGCGTGCTAGGGATTCTCTGGGTCCATTTGTGGTTACATCATTTGTGGTGTCGAGTGACTTGTTTTTATAAAACTGGCACAATTGGTGGGAATATGTTTTTATGTAGTTAGGTCTTTATGAAAGAAAGGAATGTGCTGCCTGGGATCTCTGTTATCCAGCGTAACAACAAACCTGCTGGAGCTAGTATATACATACATAGTAAAAAAACAGCCTGTCGGTTTAAAGGCGATCCTTATCCTACAGGGTCCACAGCTCAGAGAATTCCGTATTTCCACTTCGGGTGTAAAAGAAGCCTCACAAGTGATTCAAGCCATGCTGATATTTCTTGCCATCTGGTGATAAGATTCAGAAAGAAGAGTTCTGTTTGGTTTCCTCTGTTGGGCTCTCTGAGGATGAGGCTCATTATCACCTGTTCTCCTTCATTGTCTTTATGCAGATGTAAAACCCACTTCAGAGACACTGAAGCCCACCTTGAAGAGTGAGGAGACCACGTCTCCATTCCCTACTGATGAGGAGACAACAGAGTGTGGTGATGGCTGTGGAGAAGGTGATGGTACGTACCAGACCCAGGCACCCTTAGCGCAGTAAATGATTGGTTAACAGTTAAGTGAACACTCTTGTCTTTCCATTGGCTCCTACCCAGTGGGACTCAGTCCTGGAAACCTGTAGAATGATAGTACTCACAAGACTCAGGGTCAAAGTCTGATCTGTTATACCAGGGAAGGATAATACAGTGAGGGAGAAAGGAAGGATAATACAGTGGTAAGGACACTAGCCTGGGACTTGGGCGATCTGGGTTCAATTCCCTGCTCTACCACAGATTCCCTGTGGTCTCTCCATGCCTCAGTTTCCCATCTGTAACATGGGGATAGTAGCACTGCCCTACCTCAAACACGTGTTGAGAGGATAAAAGCATTAAAGGTTGTGGGATGCTCATATACTATGTTAAAGGGACCACATAAGCACCATAAATATGTAGGGCACTGAATTCAATGGGCTTACTCCGTTGTAATTGGAAGCAGAGTTTGACCCTTAGAGTTGAGGGTTTGGATAAGTACCCTACAGCATGGACATTTATTCAGACCTCATGATTTGGCAAACTTTGACTAGAAATTGCATCAGAAGAGGCTTCCAGGTGAGATTTCTGCCAGTGTTTTGACCCATCAGCTTTAAGGCCTGGATGGAAACATAAAAGGGGAACCTAATGAGATCTTGAAAACAAGTTAACTATTTCACACCGTTCATAATGATTCAGTTCTAGAAATGTGAGCCGCAGCACAAAGGGCCTGATCCTCACTGCACCAGTGTTACACCTGTTGAACTCCTCTGACGTCAGTGGAGTGACTTTGGAATTCAGGATGCCATTTTTCGTTAAAGCCACAGAAATCAGGAGTGCCATGCAGTGCAGTGTGAGACGTACTTTCTACCCTGGTGATACGTTTTAACGTGTGGAGCCAGTACCCAAGATGGTCCCCTTCATATTTTGCTGTGATTTTCATCCTCCAACTTCACAAGCAGTGAGGCATATTTCTCTGGACCATCAGATTTATGAGACTTCAACAGAAAGAGTCCTTCTCCCTGGGGAGCTAGATTAGGTTGCAATAAAAGGAGCCAGGTCCACACTGCTTTATTCTAACCTGGGACTGGGTAGGGAATGGCTCTTTCCACCGCACAGCAGTGTTCACCTGATGGCTATTGCCTGGGTCACTGAGCTCTTGCTGACTGTCATTAACGTTGGGGGCGTGATGATGTGAAATTTCCTCTTTGTTCAGGAAAGATACAAACAAGCCTTTGCTATATTTGGCCCCTCCACCGGTGCTTCCCAGTCAGGAGCGTATCCTCTGACATTCTCAGCGTGCTGCTTTAGAACCTAAGTCCCTTCTTCTAGCCTTCATGCAGTGACTGACCTGCTCAGATGGCATTGCAGCCTCTTCTCTCCGAGACTAAGCCTCCTCCGGGACTTTCATTGTGCTATAGCAGTGTCCATACGGGATGTTGCTGCACAGCAAGCTGGCATGCTGTAGAGTCACACACTGGCTTGCCACACGGTGTTAGACATGGCCTGAGCTTCAAGCCTCCTCTGACACCCGCCCCTGTGGCCCAAGAGCTATCCCTGTCCAAAGTTCTGCTACTGAGGGCTCTGTTCACTTCATATAATAATGCTTTGAGCTGAGAATGAAATCTGTCCAGAGGTTTCAAAGCACTATGCAAAGGTAGGCAAGCATTGTCCTCATTTTATAGATGGGAAAACTGAGAGGTTAAGTGACTTGCTCAGGGTCACAAAGTGAGTCAGTGGTGGAGCTGGGAATAGAACCTAGTTCTCTTAACTCGGATTATTCCACTAGACCACTGCTGCCCCATAGCTGCATAGGTAGCATTTTCATTAGTGGATGGTGACCCAGGGGTGACCATTCATAATTCCAGGCATCCTGTTCTCTTCTGGCACAAATGCTTAGATCTGTCACTCGATAGCTGGGCTTTTGAGGCACTTGAGATTCTTCTTTTTTTGGAGCCAGAGTGGAACTACACTGCACCACAAGGGCACTTGGGAAACATTCGTCTCTGACATTTAAGAAGGAATTTAATATTTGGCCACTCCAGGGGATGAAGAGAAGGTGCTGATTAGAGCCTGGAAGCATTTGGTGCCTGCATTTATATTTGCTTAGTTTGGTGGATTAGCTGAAGGACTTGATGTGAGCATTTTGATGATGCAGAATTTAAGGCTGATCCTCAGAGCTGACGAAACATGAGATAGGTTGAAAGCATCCGTGAGAGAGAGATTTCATGCTTTCTTCAGTATTTATGACTTGCCAGCTATTTTAGTTTTTAAATAGCATCCCTCTATTGCAGGTTGTTCTTTAATCAAATTTTATTTTGTTATGTTCCTTTTATAAGATGCTCAGCTTCCTGTAGGATTCAATTGCAACTTTGACCTCCCTGAAGACCTGTGTGGTTGGTCTAATGACCCTGAAACAGATTATACGTGGTCTTTCCATTCTAGAAGCACCTGGTTCAGCAATTCAGGACCAAGCACTGGGTCCTTACCTGGTAAGCCATTTCATACATTATAAGGGGAAAGGGGGAAAGGCTATGGCATTTTCTCCATGGAAAAGATTATTGCAACGCTGCTTAACAGTGGTAGAGATTCTGGAGAAGTGGAGGTTTTCCTTTGTTAATTCTTTGGATATTCTGCTTTGTGGTCCGATAACCATGTCACTGAATTACACTAACTCTCCACTAGAGATGGGCTTGAACCAAGCAGCCTGGTGCTGAATCTCCTCCCCCACCCTATATAGGGAAGTTTGGACTTGCATCAAAATCCTGATCCAGTTTCCTCACGGGGGCCCATCAGTACTCCCCACCGTGTGTTTCCCTTCTTGCTATGGGCACACACATCATAATAAGTCCATGGCTGGACAGAGCTTGACTTCAGCTATTCTGCACCCTGTGGTTGCATGGGATAGACTTAAGTCATCTGTCGGGATTGAACTTGCCAGGACCTAAAGATACAAAAAATTCTGCTTAAGTTTTACTCTTGATCCGTTCCGGCATAGGCCTGTGTTGTGGGAACAGAGGATTTGGTGTTCTAACTAGAGTTGAGGGAGCCTTGCAGGGCTTAGCTGAAGAGAGTTTTGCTAAGATTTGTTTGCAGAGATTGGAATGAGACAACCCCTGCAAGTTTGCTTGGAGGCAGAAGTTCCCTATCCCTGTATCTTGGAACCAGCCCTGATTCCTGTATCTTGGAACCAGCCCTGGGACCTGTGCCATCTTCTTACCTGAGATGACGTTGGAGGAGTGTTGTTGGGGGTACAAAGCAGGTTCACCAGCTTCCAAATAACTTGAACCTATGTTCACTTAATTTTGATGAACATGGACTGAGTTTTGTGCAGGAAATTCAAAGGTCCCACTGAGTCAGCTTGAGGTTCAGATGAATATTTCACGCAGCTTTACTTCCGTTCCAGATGCCACATGGAGGCACAAGGACTTTAATGCCTGTATCTAAAGAGCATGAGGATTTGATGGATCGAGTTGACCCCTCCCATTAGCTCTTACCAATAGATTTGAGTGTTGAAACCAAAACATTCAACCTGTCAGCCACATGACAGAGGCACTGGCCAGAGTGACAGTTCTAACAGCCAACTAGAAGGCAGCATAGGGAGCACCTGGCAGGCAAAGCCAAAGAGGAATGCATATATATATATGAAATACATTGACCGATGAGAGTCCACTACACCTCTACAGACACCTCACTCTTAAACACACACATGCGTGCACACACACTTTTACTTATACACACACACGCACACTTTTTCCCATTGATCAATGGGGCGCCCAGATCTCTTACAACCCCCATTAGCGCTGTATTAAGCACAGGCTCTCTGGACATCTGACAGATTCTTTGGCTTGACACAGGTTACAGTGTGAAAAACGGAGAAACACATTTTCATATTTTGAGTGTTTATCTCTTCAGCCTTTGAGTGCTTGAGAAGATTAATATCTGAAGATCACTGGGGCCTCAGGCAACAGGAGAGAACACTTACCGCCAGTCCCAGGCTTAATAACCCTCCCCATCTCATTCGCTGTAATAATGTTTAATTAATGTAATAAGCCTCCTGCAAGTAGGAAAAAAAATTACTTATTTTTATAACTCAGACTCAATTTTTCATTTCATTTCCTCTCCCCCGAGTCTTCCTACAATTAATTGCCCTTTTTTTCCTTAAAAGACTCGTGTGTGTTTGTTTAGGGACAATCTGGGATGAGTGATGCTCCTGCAGAGGATATGGCCTTCTCTGTGTGTCTGCAACATTAGTGGAGTTTTCTTCCTCTGTCCTTCAGTTTCTTACCCTGCCTCTCTTTTTCTCTGGTACTTCTGAATTTCAGGTCCCTCTAGTCCTTAGGGCCTGTTCCCCAGCTCACTGAAGCCGGTGGGAGTCTTTCCGTTGATTTAGTGAGCTTTGCAGCTGGCCACCACAGAGAGATTTCTCTGAGTAGTTGTTGTTTGCATTACAGTGGCAGCTAGAGTGTAGCGGTGGCCAGGTTGGTCCCAGGATACTAGAGAGACGAGGTGGGTGTTGTCTCTCCAGTAGAGCCTAGAGTCCCCCACGCAGTTTGGAGCCCCATTGTGCTAGATCCTCTACAGACACATAGGACAAGAGAGTCCCTGCCCTGAAGAGCTTACAGTCTAAACAGACAGGACAGACAGGGAGGATACAGAGGCATCGAGGGAGGAAGTGATTTGCCCAAGATCACACAGCAGATCAGTGGCAGAGCTTCGAATAGAGCCTAGGTCTCTTTCTGAGCCTGGAATGCTTCATGACGACAAAGGCTGCTGAAAGGCGAGCTGGCTCCCCAAAGTGGTGCTGGCCCCTTCTCCTCCCTCTGCCGCCACTCTCACCTGAAGCACCGAGTCCGTGAGAAGAGCTAGTGGCTTTAGAATCACAGCTGGCCCTGCCACGTTGCTCAGTTACACCCTGTTGTTTTGAAAAGAAAGTCAGACACGATCATGTATGAGCCCGGCTGGCTGTGAGCGTGTCTAGCTTTTCACTGCATTGAAGAAATATAAAGGGATTTATACAAAAAAGGACCATTGGGTCTAACTTTGTTCCCACTTTAAGAAA
Organism: Malaclemys terrapin pileata; assembly: GCF_027887155.1. NCBI lineage: Eukaryota > Metazoa > Chordata > Testudines > Emydidae > Malaclemys > Malaclemys terrapin. The sequence goes on along the minus strand of NC_071515.1, from coordinate 19,054,370 downwards.
TTAGGAAGGAAAACACAACACAAAGGGAAACAACTATTTGCTTTTTCCAGCTTTAAAAAGAGACCTGTAATGTTAAAAAGAGCCTCTTGTAGCCTGCTGACTGGGAGCAGAATAGCTATATTGTTAGTTCACACTCCTTCATTCCTCTGATGGTTTTCTAGTCACCCCCTCCGGCATTTTGCTTCTACTTATAAAACTCATCATCAGATACCAGGCAAGAAAGGATGAAAAGTCCTTTCTGTTCAGGGTGGTCTTTCCTTCTGAACCCCTGCTCCTACAAAGGGTGAGCAGTTGGGTGAAGGAGAGCAGCTGTGCTTAGTTTAGGGGCAGGGCACATGCTAATGAGGGGTTCAGAGTTGTTGGAGATCCTTAAAATTTTAAGGTGCTGACCTGGAACGTTTGGCTCGCCCATGATAGAAAGAAATGCACTGTGCCTTTAAGAGGTATTTGGAATGTGTTTCTGTTTCTTCTTCAGATGGCAAAACAAAAAAATTAAATTAGAAGGAGGGGCCCTGGCTGAGTGAGCATGGGAAGGAGGAAGTGGCCGTGCCGAAATATCATCTGAAAGGCATTTAAAGTCTGTTGAAAAACAGGCTCAGATTCCTTAGATATCTTCCCATTTCATTGTGTGTGTGTGTGCTCACAATTATTTCTCTTCTTTAGCATGGGTAATGGCTCCTCGAGACTGCCAAGACATCCTCTGCTTTCATTCCACTAGTTTTATTTCCAAGATACTCTCACAGGCACCTTGGAGTTTCTTTTATCAGCACCATGTTCCTTGTGCTTTTAGCGACATGGATTGTCTCTATTTCATTCCTTAAAACCTCCTATGACAAATTCAGCTATCCCTACTGGTGAAAGTGGAGCCAAGCTGCTCAACTCAGCAGAAGCCTGTTCTTACTCCAGCTGCTATTTGCCTTTTTGTGGGGCAAAGGAACCCCGTTTCTTCCACAGTCGTGCCCCGAAGAGGGATTGCAGTTTTTTCTCTATGGATTTTCACATGCTTCCCAGATTTCCCCCGTTAGCTGCCTTGATGGAATTTATCACAATTTGCAACAAGATCAGGTTTCAATGAGGTTCTGGTCCTACTCCCCCGGAAGTCAATGGCAAAATGCCCATTGGTGTCAGCGGAGCAGGATCCAGGCCCTGAGAGACCTGAAGATAAACCCACTTATTCCAGTTGTTAAGCTGAGTGTCTTGAGACGGATAGGTGCCGACAAGCCCTGCCAAAGTCATCATCTTCACTGACTGCCAGGAGTCTGAAAAGACACTGGGCATCATATTTCCAACTGGTATAAATCGGTCTTGTTCCATTGCCATTAGCGGAATACACCAGCTGAGAATCTGGACCACGGATGTTTAGACTTTTTTACGGTTGTTAAGGAAATGATTAGAAGATGTTACAAGAACACTGTCAGTTTAGAAATCCTAGGGCTGCATCGTCCCTCCCTTATACGTCCACTCCTATCTAGCCAAGTGAGCAAAGGTTTTTCAGACCTACGTATGGGAAATAAGCACCTGTATGAATCCACCATTGCTAACCACACCTGTGACTCTACAAAACTAAAATTTTACAATGTATCTTTCCCCCTATTGTTGTACTTTCTCTGAGACTGAGCCATGAAATCAATGGAGAGAATTTCACTGTGTTTTTTGGTCTGTAGCCTGCTTCACTTTGGGGGGCAGAAGTGCTGCCGTACTTGGGTTGCAGACCCAGCAGGGGAAGGTTTATTTGTTTAAAAATGTTTCCAGTGGGGAAATGTTTGCATTGCTCTGAGGTTTTGCAAGAGCTCATTTTGTAAAAAGAACACAAATATTGGGCCATACTTAAGCTGCCAGTGACCCTTTTACCATCCTTGTGTTATTCCTCTGGAGTTTTTAAGGGCTAATTTTTTATCGCAGTCCATGAGAATTTAGGCACTCGGACCCCAATCCTGCCCCACTGAATCAATAAAAGCCAGGACGGGTCCCAGTGAGGTTCGGGGCAGTATTTGCAGTGTTACGTCCTGCTCAGTGTCACTAAGGGTAACACAGTTTAACCCTTTGAGGCCAAGCCCCATCACTTTAAAGTCAGTGGGAGTTTTGCCATTGATTCAGTTGGAGCCAAGTGAGCCGTCCAGTCCTAACTTCCGTGAATACACCTTGATCCTTGCGAGCTTTGCCAGCACCCCAGCTAAGAAGGAGGTAAGCTGCACCGCCCCAAGAACAGACCCCGAACCACATAGTGAGTTACAGTGTGATTGCTGATTCTTCCCTTGCCCCCAGGTCTACACCTGGTGCTGATCCCTTCACCTGGTGCACCAGCGAAGCTGCTCAAGCCACTCCCCACGCCCATGCACAAGAGGGAGAGCAGCAGCCCGGCAATGGTGGTTCTTCGGCCCCTCCCTTCCCCCTGTGATGCAGGTAGCCTGAGCCGGGGAGAAAGGGAGTCCTTATGTCCCTTACCCTCCTGCACTGCAGCACAGCCAGTGCTGTGTCCACACTCTGTCCTTGAAGGCCTGGCAGAACTCCCATTAACTTCAGTGACGGTAGTACTTGGCCCTAGGCTTATCCACAGAGGCCAGTCTTCCTTTTGTGGCGTATACATGGACGTTTGCATTCCTTTGCTGGTGTTTGGCTCCACGTACAAATACCCACATATTGCCTGTAAAACTGGGCGGGAGTATTCTTTGGAAAGCAAAGAGGATTTTTTAAAATGTTAGGTAGTGGACTGGCTCGCCCCATGGATTCATGAAAATGGCTCAACGGCGAGTGACTCCCAGGGCCAGGTTTTGAAACGTGTGCGTGCCCAACATGGGTCAACAAAAACGGATGCCCGGATTGTGCATGGCATGCCTTTATTTGTGGGTTGATGGCTTTCGTTGTGCATGCATAAAAGTGTGTAGGCACACAGATCGGTGTGTGGGAGCCTGGGCACACGCACATCCAATTCATACAAAAGTGCGCCGTTTCCATTGGTTTGTAGATGATCCTCATACAAATACTGAGAACATTTATCATAAACATCTGGCTCTAACTACTACTTGAGCGTCTGAGGGACTGAGCACCCACCACCAGAATTCATATGGCCCTCATCACCATATTGGAGAACCCCACAATCAGTATGAATTTTTAGCATACCAACACCCTGCGAGGTAGGGGAGGATTTCACAGATGGAGAGCTAAGTACAGGGTCACACAGCAGGTCAGTAGCATAGCTCGGAATTGAACCTCAGATCAGTGCCCCGTCCACTGGACCATTTACTGCAAGCTTGGAAGAGCAGGAGCTAGCTATAGATACATAGATACAGATGGACTTGGTAGTTGTGAATATGACCTAGTGATGGAAATCACAGACAACAAAGTTCTGCAGCTAGCAGCAGGACATGAAGACCTAAAGGAGTGGGAGAATGTATTTGCTTTAGCCAATATGAGGCAGGTGTTGGTGAGGTGCAGTGCTTTCACTGAAAGTCCCAGAGGAATTAGCTTGGTAATGATGATCAGTGCAGTGACTTGTGAAAGAGGTCTAGGTGAATGCAAAGATCCTGCATAAGAGTAGCAGTTGTAAGTCAACAATGTCCAGTGAAGAGGAAACTCTATGACCTTTGACTGAGAATTGTGGTAATTGATTGTCTATATCCGACCCAACGTGTTCTGTTGGAACACCTCCAGATGTGCTGCTGTGACCAGTCATTGTATCTGTTTTTCTTGGGAGCCAATTGTTGTGTATTCAGGAACCAAGTACAGATAGATTGACCTTGTGAGATAAACTGCTGTACCAACTCATGATTTAAGCATGACCTGAGCTGTGAGACTTCATCTCCTGCTGCACCTAATACTCTCTCAGATGGCTCACTAGTAGGAGGGGAAGGTGCTAGCCAAAAGAAGTGTGTGTTGGCCAGATGGTTTGTTTGGATTTCCAGATGGTTTGTTTGGAGGATCAGTCTTCTGATTGATCTGGGGCTCACTAAGGTGCACATATAATTGATTATGCTGTTGTCTGGTCGGTGACGGTTGCATGTTCACGCTGCTCTTGCTCTACTAAATCCAGATGCATCCATAAATCTCCATGGGAAGTGACAGAAGGACCGATTGCAGAAACAGCAGTAGGCTAACATGCCTGAACATATTTGTCCTGCGAGCTGGCCTTTTGAACCTCTGATCCCAGTTCTGTGGGAGCCTTATCGACTGTGTCATTAGCAAGAACAGATGCTTTGAATCAAAGATCCAGGGAAGTGGCTGAAATGCATTTTTTGATCCTGAAAGGATTGATCAAATCTTCTGTATAGTCTTTCTTCAAATGTTTTAGCAACACAAGAGATTTTCTTTCAGGTGTCTTCTCTGCGCTGCAAGCCTTCCATTAACTGTGTCAAAAATATCAACTACTGGAACAGCAAGGCTCAGACATGCTGAGTCAGCAATTAGCTCTGCGGTGGCCTTGTTTAGTTGGTCTCAGCATGTTCACAAGGCTTTTCATTAAGGTCCCTCCAGCCATTAGAATGACCCACTAGCTTCATGTTCAAATGGCATAGCAAGTAATGTCTGCCTTTGCTCAACTAGTCTCTCTAAACTGCATTATAAAGCACAAAAACACATCCCAACAAAACCCGCTGTCCGCTGCAGGGGAGCAGTTGGTGGAATTGCCCAAAGAATGAACACACCTGTGAATCATACTACTTGGTATTGTTCAAATAGGTCAAGGCAGCACTTTATCACTCCAAAAAGAGATCAGCCGAGAGTCCTTATAAACACAGGGAACTTAGAGTTTCAGCAGGCTGCTACATCTCTGAAAGAGGTTGTGTTGAGGCGATATTGGATTGTTTTTGGCAGCATTTCAGAAGATTCTTTGATTACACACACTGCTGGAAATGGGAAGAGTTAACAGGTCAGATCAGCCCTGCTATATAAGTAGACACAATTCTACTGAAGTCAACATATTTTCTCCAGGGCTGGATTTAGCCCAGGCGGTTTTCCTGGCCCAGCAGTGGCGTGATGCACAGCCAGATCAATGTGTGCATGTGCACAAAGCAAGGTGCCAGTGCCATGTTTTCTTCAACTGTGTAATTTGTGCAACCTCCTGTTTTTTTCAGAGCCTTTGACCATCTTCAAGACCTTCAGTGGGAGCTAGGGTTGCTCAGCACCTCACTCGATGAGGCCACTTTTATTTAGATGCCTAAATGAGGATTGACTCTAGCTTTGGGAAGCTAGGTATACAGAGGCCACATTTAGGATCGAGGCCCCATTGTGCTAGGTGCTGTACAAACGCATAGGAAGACATCCCTACCCCAAACAGCTTACAGTTCAAGGCACCAGTTCAGCAATTGGATCCACCAGACAGCCCCTGGTACCAGACAGCGCCCCGTTGACTTGACTGGATCTCTCCAGGGACACAAGGATCTCATGGCAGGATCAAAGTCTAAGAAGTCAAGCAACACATGGAGGATGATGATACAGTCAAATATACTCCATTTTCAGAAAGTGCTAAAAACTCAGAAATCCAAGTGGTGTTTTTTATTCATGACTGGGTGACTTGCCTGGGAAGCAGTTTTAACTTCAAGATAATTATACTGTTGCTGTTTGTTTTTTTCTTTTGAGGATATTTTTTTGGTTGGTTGGTTGGTTTTGTTTTTCTTTTGAAAAGACTGGTGGTGAATTACAGAAAGAGAATTTGAATTCTGGAGACCTTGGCGACTGATTACATCTTATCACTGCTTATGCGTGAAGTACAGCTTGTTCTCTTTGCTTCCTCCACTTGTTTATCTCTTGCATCTTCTCCTCCTCCACCACCACTCTGTAGTGAATCACTAGTCCCCTCCTCCATTAGAGAACAGCATGGTACTTTTTCAAATGATTTTCATTCAGCTGGGACTTGGCAAACACTCTTTGATCTTTTCTTTGCTGATGTTTGCATTAAAGTGGACAAAGTAGACAAATTCATGTGACGTCATTGGAATTTCTCAAGGAATGAATGTGTCTCTGTTACTTTTTGATCATATGTCCAGGAAGTACACAAAAGTTTGGTATTTTCGTCAGACAAAATTTGACTTTAACTTCATTTAGCTGTTGCAGCAACAGTAGAAATTTGATTGTATGGGTTTTTTTGGGTGGGAGGGGAGGGATCTGCCTTTTGGTGTTTTGAAACCTGAGTTCAGTCAATCTACAGGTCTCTGTTTTAAGTTCTGGAGATGCATTTGGTCTGATTTTCAAATTGCTCAGTGTTGAACTAATTCTTCTGTTGATATTGGTGGTAAAACTTCAATGGGAGCAGACTTAGGCCAATTAAGAGCTTTTCAAAATCCCACCCATCAAGGTCAAAGGAGCTAAGATAGCAGAAGTGCAGTAGGGAGAGGAAACTACACATCACTAAGCCTGGTGGTATCCGTGTCAGAGTGAAGGAAAGGAGAAAAGGGCTGCCACATGTATGCTAATGACAAATACCAGCTATAGAGTTCATTTTTGTATTGGATAGGCAGAAGAACTGGCACATAAAGTACAGTAATATCCGCAATAACTTTCCTTCTAAATTCAATGTATTTCAGAATTCCAGGGCTTCCTCATATTGTATTACAGGAGTAGCGCATAGAGGGGACCACATGGTCCTTTTGTGGAATTTATTTTAATGCCATGGGTTAGATAAAGATATCAAGTAGTCTAGATCAACCCAGCCAAGTGCCATGCTAAAGGCCTTTTGCTGCTACATGCATTTCCGAGTCCAGTTACATCTGTGGACTTCGTCTGTGTGATCAGATGTGGTTGGCCTTTATAAGTACTGCTATCTGTTCCTCCTCCCTAGGGATTGTTATATGGTTATAGTCTGAAAAGTGACTTGTGTGTTTTAAAAAAGCATCACTGTACTCAACACACCTGCTCCTGGTGTTTAATGCTGTCTGAGTCATATTTGCTTATTTTTCTTACAAAAACAAGTTTGATCTCTTATTTGCACTTCAGGGCCAATCCAGCTACAGCATGGAAAAACGGAGAGCTGGGTTTATTCTGCCTCACGTATCATCAACAAAATTGTCAGCTAGGTTTTGATTGCAAAGTACTTACCGCTGGTGATGAAAAGAGTCACAAAGAACACAGCTTGATAAGCTTGATATCCAGATAGTAAGATGCGTTTGCAATGCTGGCGGTTAGAAAAATCAACTTCAAGCTTGTAAGCTAAGCAAATTTCAGGCAGAATAAATATGAACCCCCCCCCCACAGTGTCATTATTATAGTCATTTTTTCTGACGATAACTGCACTGAAACTTGTCCTAATTACGTCAATCTTTGGCTTATGCTTTCCAGTGTCATTATTGGTATCCTACTGCACTATGGCTGCTGGTGAAAAAGACATCTCCTTTACTGCTCAGGCTTTTTATTTATACAGTGGGTATTTCTCTTTCAAACACTAAACTCCACAGAAGTACTGAGTGTATGCTTGGTACAGCCCAGGTTTTCTAACTCCCAGTAATATCTCTTGATTTATCTGGATTGTTTGCAATGTTGCCCTTGGCAGGGCTAGTTTTGTCTCAGTCCCTGTAAAATCCTGATCTTGTCACAGAATTCTTTTCTCTAGAATGTTTCTGTCACTATTGGTTTTCACTTCACAGACATACGTCTCAGATTTCCCAACAGCAGGAACAAAGTTTTCAGTTTATTTGTTATTCCAGTCTCTCCCTCCCAACAGCTACCACCCTGTGTATCTCCCCTCCATGAAACGGTGCTGAATGAATGTGCAGCAGTGTTTTTGTTTGTTTTTAAAATGAGAAACACCTCAGGATTGCCCTAAGTATTGCCCAGGGTATTTTGTTGGGATCCCTGTTGTGAATCCTCTGAGGCTATGTTCTGAGCTAGTTCATGCTGGACGTACAGCAAGAATGGACACATTTATTCTTTCTGCCCATTTTTTGATTCAGCACCAGTAGAAATTAAGCCCAGTATTCATGTTCCAAATAAAAAGGAAATCCCAGTTTGGGGATATGTTTGAATCTGAATATGAAGTTCACCTGGCTCTATACAGCAAATGACTCGCTAAACAATTGTGTGTGAGTTTCAATTACTATATGATACTCAAAAAGGGTGCCCCTTAATGTCCACAGTGTAGGTTCTAAGGACCAGCATACTCCATGAAGCAAAATATGAGTTGATGTCCTTTAGAAGAACCAAGACATGAAGCATCACACAAAGAATGTATTGTGGGCTCCGTTTTCAAACCTGAATACCTAAGTTAGAGCACCCAACTTTGCCCGTGGGTACTCAAATCAACATGGGCACCCAAAGACCCATTTAGGGCTCTTGTTCCCATTTGAGCATCCAGGTATAGATCCAAGTGCCGTAACTTAACTACCTGGGTTTGAAAATTGGTCCAACTAACAGGTGGAAAAGTAATCAACCCTCTGGGACAACAACGTTGGGTTCCTATTGGAGAACTTCTCCTCTGGATGAGAACTATGAAGTGCCCTCAGCTGTGCTTGCTATCCTCTCCAACTGAGAACTGGAAGGTGTAACATTCATTACAAATGCTAAGAGGTGATCTGATCAGGTTTTACTTCTTTTCTCCTTGAACAGAGAGTAAAAGCTACTTGCGGCCGCAGAGCAGTGGAGGGAGAGAGGAACAGCACACCCGGCTCCTCAGCCCCATGATCTACTTGCCCAGGAGTGCTGTCTGCATGGTGTTCCAGTACCAAGCATCGGGCGGGAGTGGGATAATGCTGCAGGTGTGGCGGGAAGCGAGCCAGGAGAAAAAGCTGTTGTGGATCATCTCGGAAGACCAAGGGGATGAGTGGAAAGAGGGACGGATCATTCTGCCAAGCTACGATATGGCCTATCGAGTAAGATGATAAAGGGCCATTTGTTCTGAGCTTCCAGTGGCTTTTAGTGATAGTTATGTCAATATTTCAAAGGGCTGTGCCCATTCATCATTAGGGAACGTTGTCGAGCGGAGCAGTTTTCATTGTATTTCTTATGTTGCTATAGTAACTAAATAACACTCTATTTGTTATTCAGAATGTGCCTGTCTTTATACACAGACTTAGGTCTTTGTTCATCCTGTTGCCTTTTATATTCCTGAAATCTCCCCTTTTACAAATATTTTCCTCCCTTTTCTTTTAGATGATTATCAGGTAATCTGACAAGAGACACAAAGCCCTAAGGAGCAAACACAAACAAATCCTGCCAGCAGAAAGGTGGGGAGGTGGGAGGGAGGGAGCCCACTTTGAAAAAGTGAATGAAAAAAAAGCAAACACCACTTTCCTGACATTGGCTCCAAGTCGGGGTGTTGCGGATGGGGGAGGGTGAAATAAGGTCTCTGTGCATCTTGAGACCAGAAGGCATTCAAGGCAAGCAAACTTAAGTGCCCGATCCTGCCTCCATTGTGTCAGTGGGAAGAGGATCGGGCCCACATAGATATGACCCATGTGCCCAGTCCTGCAAAATCTCTCCAAAACTGCCAGCACCCCATTGTGAAGTTAATGAAAGGGTTTGCAGAACAGCGTATCAATCTCTTCTCCAGCCAAAGAGCAGCTACGGTTGGCTGGTAAGGCAAGCCAAAACTCAGCCAGCTAGCCAGAGAACATGTGCTGCCTATTCTTACTTATTATTGAGTCACTGTGCTCAGCATTGTCCAAAACAGAAGGGAAAACATGGTCCCCGCCCTGTGGAACTTAGGGTCTGACCCTGCAGTCTCGACTCCTGCAAAACTCCCAGTTGAGGTCAGGAGGGGTTTTGCTTCTGTGAGGACTGCAGGATTGGGCTTCAAGTTATCAGTGAAAAGGAAGCAGTGGCTACAAACATGAAGCAAAGGTCTTTGCGCCGGTGTCCCTGGAGATGAGTTGCTGGTTTGTGTGCGTTCCTTTGGCTTTTTAATAAAATACCAGTGCACGCAATGTGCTTACAGATAGGGTACTTGGCATTTGGATAGTTAAAAATGATGTACAGCCATTAACTAACTGAATATTACTTAAATAATGCAGGTATTTTCACTCAGCATTTTTCACAACTAACTATTATCACTTTAAACTTACTCCAGGTATTAAACCTCTTTTTTATCATGTCCTGTGTCCAGTATTAACTCAATCAGCTAGCACCTCAGCTGGTATAAATCCATGTTGCTCCATTGACTTCACTGGAACTATGCTGATTCAGTCCTGCTGAGCCCAGGATAACCAATGAAACCCCAAGTCCATCGCCCTGTTTTGTAGTCCCTGAAAAATGCGTTTTATTCAAATAAACTGCGAGTTGGGAATCCAGCTGTCAATTGATGGGCCAAATGATGAACTCCCTGAATTTTTACTCAGTCCCTACTCAGACAGAACTCTCACTGCCAATGGAAGTTTTGCCGCAGTGAGGACTGGTAAAACCGGGTAAGGACGCCAACATTTGGCCCCTGGCCATTAGCTTCTCAGGTGTGACTGAAAAGTGGGGAGCACATTTTCAGCTCTTTCTCCCAGGGGAACGAGGACTGCGTGCACTGCTTGGGAGTGGAAGCCTAACGGTGACATTTCTGTTCTGATTTGCTCGTAGATTGTGTTCGACGGTGTTATACGCAAAGGAGATTCGGGAGAAATTGCCATTGATGACATCCGGATTGGCTCCGATATCTCCCTAGAGAATTGTATGGGTATGTAAACATCTGTCTCGCAGACTTATAGATTTTTAGGGCCAGAATGGATCTTTGTGACATCTAGTCTGACCTCCAGCATAACGCAGCTCATGGAATTACACCCGGTGATTCTGGTATCCTCTCGGCTGCACATAATGAGACAAGGAATCACTGTTGCATGCAGCAAAAGTAGTCCAGTTCATGAGAGCCTTTGTTTCTAGGATTCTGCCAAGGGACTGGAACTCTTCTCCTGCCTGAGCTATAGTGATTTTCTGGATTTCAATAAAGCTACTCTTTGCATCTGAAGGAAATCAGGGAAAATAAGTCCCTAGGGAACATAGGTACTGGTGTCAAAGGCATCAAGGGGAATATATATGTCTACAGAGGAGGGCTGAAACAATAGGTGGGGTTATTAAAGAATACTCTGTATAAAAAGGACATACACAAAATTTAAAAGGAAAGTGCTAGACACAGGAAACCAGCTGCCAGTCAGCATTACATGCTTGGAGGGGCTGATGGGTTCAATAGGAGCCTTTTCTAATGAGAAATAAATAGCAGAGGGGTTTTATAGCAGTGTTAACACAATAATGAAAGAGGAGCTTGTGCTAGAATTCATCATTTCCCAGTCCAGGGCAAAAGTCAGGTAGACAGGTTCATTAAACATGAAAGCTACATAAGCTTTAAAAACGTTTATTAGAGGAATGGTAATTCAACCGTTCATCCATCTAGCCTACCCATACCTCTATTGTATTTAGATAATGGCAGTCCCCAGATAATGAACATGGGATAGAGTCTGCCAAGATGTCCCGGCAGGGTCTGGCCCTAGAGGAGCAGTGGGTGGAGTTGGACTACGTAAAATATCTATTTAGCAGGGTCTGTGTTGGCAGATGTCCATGGGAGTGGGCCTCCTATTCTGTACAGCGGCAGGAGAAGAGCTTGGCTGTTACACACCTCCTAAAGGGCCACACCCAACCGGACTGAAATCAGAGTCTTTCCATTGGAGCTGGCCGTAGCCCAAGGTGGACTTAAAAAGGTTCACATCAGCAAGATGTCTCTGCACAGGTTGCCAGGGGCCTCCTAAATTCAGCAAGATAGGGCACTAGGACGAGCGAGAAAATGAACCACACATGACAGTTGTTAGTCACGTTGCTTAATGCACCGCTGGAAGGCTCAGATACTGCGGTGATGAGGGCAGTACAAGAACCTGAATAGAATAGAATAGAATAGAATAGAGGTCAACTGCTTGTCCTGGAGTGGTTCTGAGCTCCGTGGGTCCAAGTTTCTTTGAAGCTTTGAACTCTATTGACCGCTTGCCCTTGTGCCAGAAGAGCTAATGTTGCATGTGAAAAATTCTGTGCTGGCATTTGACAAACATGGCCTGGCGTCCATAGTATAAGAAAGAAACACGAATGATGAATAATGCTAATATCTTTTCTTTTCTAGCTTTTTTAAAATACTCAAACTTGCCTGATTAGCTAACATTTTGTTTTTATCTACATGTAAGAAAAGCTTTAAGTGTTAAAACAAAGCCCTTTGTAAGTCATAAAGGTCCAAAAAAATGTTAGACACTAGCTCTAAAAATTGCTTCAAACTGCTACATAGATTTACTTGTATCTTTTCAGGAACTTAAATCTGGACCTATGAACCTAATAGTAAATGGTGATATTTTGGTTTTGATCATGCCTGACAAAGGGATTTTTAAATGGTTTTAACTGAAAAATGTAACGCTATTTCAGCTGTAAGGTCACTTCTGAAGCCACCATAGTAATATGAAACAATATGCGCATACCACATTCCCTCTTTGTCAGCACCATAAAAATAACTGACAAGGGTAACAGGCTACTGTTTTTAAAATGTAATCCTGGGAAGTAATCGGATTCCTTTTTAGCCTGAAAAGAACTCTAACTCTCAATAATTTTTTCCTTTCGAAAACCTGTCACTAGTGTTCACTAGTGTTCTGAACTTGAGCGATGATTTCACAGTGCTCTATACAGCCACAGCCTGGTTCTGTGACTCACAGGCGTAATGCAGAAGTAATCTAAAAATACTCAGAAGTCTATTACTTTTGAGAGCAAGTAATCACTAATAAGCACTGATTATTGCTTTTCAGATCCAGTAATTTGTAACAGATCACTTCTTCAAAGTAACTGCAAAAATCACACTCCTTTGTTTATTGGTATTGTAAGACAGAGGGATGCATGGCTAGCCAGAAGTGACGTGGCCTGTGAAAATTGAAACTAGAGATGGGCTGGAACCCAGACCCCAGATCCAAACACCGCCCACCTTTCAGGGTGTTTTGGAATCTGAACACTGATTCAGATTGGGATTTGGTAGCAGGCTCCTATTTCTATGATGAGTGAATCCCTGAATTCAAACACTTCTGAACTTGGGGCATATTGTACCCTGAAGTCTGGATCTAAATCCAACTTTTTAGCTCAGGCCAATCTCAGACTGCCTATGATGGCATGTGGCCCATGGGTAATGGCCAGTAGCAAAAATTCCCAATGGCTGGAGACGGGACACTAGATGGGAGGGCTCTGAGTTACTACAGAGAATTCTTTCCCAGGTATCTGCCTGGTAGATCTTGCCTACATGCTTGGGGTCTAACTGATCACCATATTTGGGGTTGGGAAGGAATTTTGCTCCAGGTCAGATTGGCAGAGACCCTGAGGTTGGTTTTTTTTGCCTTCCCCTGCAGCATGACCAAGTCATTTGCAGGTTTAAACTACTGTAAATGGTGGATTCTCTGTAACTTGAAGTCTTTAAACCATGATTTGAGGACTTCAGTAACTCAGCCAGACATGAGGGGTTGATTTCAGGAGTGGGTGGGTGAGGTTCTGTGGCCTGCAATGTGCAGGAGGTGAGACGAGATGATCATGATGGTCTCTTCTGGCCTTAAAGTCTATAAGTCTATGGAAGAGGGGCCTCTGCAATATTGTGAAATCCACACCCCTGCTTCCATTGAGGGGTTCCTGTGAGTTATCGCAGTGTTTCCTAGATAGGGTTACCACCTTTTAAATGCAAAAAAACCCCTATCCCCCCCTGGCCCGCCAAGGCAAGCCTACCACAACCCCAACAACAAGGTAACTCCACAACACCCCCTTCAACAGCCACTTATAGTATCTAGATAGAGAGGTAATGATTGATAACGTCATTGATAACAAATGGGCATTTGTTTTATCAGCACATTTTGCAAGCCAATCTTTGTAGTCTGTTTAGTTTAGCCCATTGTCACTGAATGTGCAGTTTCTGATTCAAACTTTTTTTTTTCCGTGCGTGTAGTAGGATCACTTGCACCATTGCCTTGATCGTCCATATATCATCCATATGTCTCGCATATCTCATGACTCAAACCCTCTCTAACACACGCGCTTGCGTGTTGGTGGGCAGACAGCTGCTGTATTTTCAACAATTTTGATCTGTTATCACTTAAACTGCGGAAGTGGGAATACTGCAGCATCTTTAGCTGGACACAGAAACTTTTAACGTCAGCTATCCCAGTGTATTGTGATAATAATGCAAATCTTTAGACCCACATTAAAAAAAACCTGGCAGATTACATTATTTTTCTGGCAACTGGCAAATCCATAAAAAAACAGCCAGACCAGTCAAATTCTGGCCAGGTGGTAACCCTGTCCCAGACAGTGGCTTGTGGGGCCCAGTGTGGAGGAGGCCTGGACAAGTGGTTTGGAGAGCAAGCCCACCCGCACTCACCCCACAGCCTCAGCTCCTGTCCTGCTTCAGCAGGCCAAAACTGAGTGGCGCTGCGACCCAGCAGGCCAGGTCACAACACCCAGTATGGGGAGCTGGGCCCAATCCCGTGGGCAAGAGCTGCTACTGCCAGGTGGGTGCAGGGCAGGCTTGCTCTCCAAAACCTTCCTCCTCCACCCCACCCTGGGCCTCTCCTCGACCCCAGCCCAGGATTAGGGCTGCAGTGCCGGGGCAGTGTAGCTGCAGGTGGTGAGTGCCTCCTAACATGGCCAGAAGAACGCAGCGGAGGAGGAGAAGGACGCTGGTGTATGATTTTGGGCCCCACCCAGGAATTTATATACAGTTAAATTAAATTAATGGAGATATCCCATCTCCTAGAACTGGAAGGGACCTTGAAAGGTCATCAAGTCCAGCCCCCTGCCTTCACTAGCAGGACCAAGTACTGATTTTGCCCCAGATCCCTAAATGGCCCCCTCAAGGATTGAACTCACAACCCTGGGTTTAGCAGGCCAATGCTCAAACCACTGAGCTATAGTTTGGGAACCATTGGATTAGGGCTCGCCATTTAGTCACAGGGGTCACAGATACCAATGTCGGGCCTGAGGAGATGTCACTGATAAGTAACTAGGGACGCATCCGATGTGATCTTCTGTTTGTTTTAAACATTCTCCTTACTAAAATCAGAATATTATTTTCCCTTTGCAGAACCCATCACAGCTTTCCCAGGTGAGAACTTCTACATTCCAGGTAAAATGGCACTTATTTGAGTAATTTCTCTGATGGCATGATTTCATTTTTGGTTTTTATTTTTATTTTTAATCCGTGTGCGTGCATATGAAAATAATGTGTGCTGTTACGAGACAAGAGAAACTGTAAATGTGCAATATGCCTTCCCATCAGCAGATGGCACTAGCCTATGCACTCTTTGGGGAGGGGAGGGGAGGGGAAAGGATAGCAGAGCAGGCTTTGCTACCTCATGTCTAATTAAAGTTCAGAAACCCATAATCAAGACAAATAAGACCAGATAAAGTGCTCTGCTTTGCAATGCCCAGTGAGGCGCAATAAAGCTTAAATGTAGGACCCAGGAGCAAAGAGAAACCACCAACAGATTTAACCAAAAAAATTGGTAGTGAATTAAGAGTAAAAGGGGTGGCAGTGATTTATTTTAGCATGAAGATGGGTGCTTTCCAGCGTACAGATGCCAAAGCTATTAGTGAGGTACAGTGACAGCAGGCCTGCTTGCAAGGAGAAGGAAATTAGGCGGTAGAATTGGAAGAACAACTGCCACCAGGAGTTTGGAAGTTGACATTCAATAAAAGGGAAACAAGGTGAAATGGTGCATTTAATAGCGTAATGCTAGTCTAAAGAATAGCAAATGGGATTCTTCTCTTTGATAAAACCTACAGAGTAAAACAAAAGGAAGCGGAATTCAGATATAGTGCCTGCTCATTAAACATGTTTCTGGTTCAGCAGGGATGCTGTTTTCTACACTGAAAAAATGTGAGCTGTCCTCTTTTGGGGAAGATTTTTCATCTCTTTTTCAGTGTCTAAGGCTGACTACCTCTCCAGGAGTGAATGTGTAGGTTGTCAAACTCCAAAAAAGGAAAAGCAGGACTCCTTAGTTTTAAAAGGCATTCTGCCTATTTAAAAATGGCCCCTTTATTTTCAGCTGGTAGATTCTCCATCACCTGATGGTGGTAGATTCTCCATCATTAAAAATGGATGTCTGTCTAACTCTAGGTCAACCAGCAGGTATGGGCTTGATGCTGGAGTCATTTGGTTGAAATACTATGGCCAGTGTTATACAGGAGGTCAGACTAGATAGTCAGAATGGCCCTTTCTGGCCTTAGAATCTATGAAAAACACTGCCATGTTAATAGTCCATATTGGCATATTTTTCAGTGATTTCTAAGAGGATTGTGTATCTGTGACATGGTTGTGGCACAGGGCCACAGACTTAGGGGTTCTAGACATATTATTTTCTACTTTTGTCCTTTATGATTTTTGTTCTTACCTAACTAAATCTTTGGTTTTAATGTTAAATCCTGAAATTGCTGTGTGGCTGGGAGGGTGGGGTGGTAGTGCGTAGACAGCACAAGGGTGAACATCAGCACACGTTGCACACACACAAAATGTCCCAGAGCCTGTGGTCTGAATCAGACTTACAATGATATGCATCCCAAGTCATGCATAACACAAAGTGCACACAAACCTGACGGAAACAGAAAGGTGTTTTTTTTAGAACTAGGGCTCTAATGAATGAAAGAAAGGAGAGAGCGTGGGATATGTGGGAGAACGTAAGGGCGACCAGAAGAGTGATGCAGTTAAGAGGATGGGTTTTTTTAATCTTAGCAGAGCACTTTTCTATATATAAAATAAACTTCCAGAAAACAAAGAGCCAATAAAAACAGAGCAGATAACATCGGTGTACTGTATGCATGTACTGAATGACTGGCAGCTATTTTTAGCAGTCGACAGCATAAGGAAGAACTACATTTAATGCTAGAAGTTGGTTTTGTTAATGCTTAAAGACAAATGAGTGGGATTCCTTAACTAGCTGAGTTGCTAAATTGACTTTCCAGACCTCTGCTATCTCCTCAGCCTACCTTGGGCCAGTGTGATGTAGTAATTAAAGCAAGAGACCTGGTGCTAGATCCTTGGGATTGGGCTGGAGTAGAGCAGAGGTGGCTTGAAGCCATCTTTATGCCCTCCCAGTTCTGAGCTGGCCCTGGCCTGGCTCAGTTTCTGGAGCAAGTTAGAGTAGCGTACGGGTTGCTCTAAGTTGCACTGGGCCTTAGCCTCGAAGGAGCTAGGTATCTTTGGAGTCCAATGGTGCTCTAGTCACACTCTCTCTCGCCCCTTCCCCCAATCATGCCAGCTGCACCAGTGGGGCTGGGAAGGAGTGGTATAGAGTTGACTGCACAGGCCCTATACCATCCGGGATCCCCCTCTACTTGGGGGAATAAGAGCTAACCTAGTTTTGTGGCTGCTGGGGTCAGGACTTCTAGTTTCTCTTCACATTTCTGGCCCCACCTAATGTACAGCCCTGGGCGTTAACCTCTCTATGCCTCAGTGTGCTTCTCAAATAAATGCATAGGATAATGAATTCATGTCTGGTAGTCAGGGCCCCCTGGACTCCATTTCACAGGGAGACCAAACTCTGCAGCCACAACCCCTAAAATTCACTGTGACATTAACTGATCACCCTTTTGTTCCCCTCTCCTCAATCCCCACATATGCACTGGCTCAGACCTGAAGATGCTCACGACTGTGAAATTCATGGACAATAGTTTTCAAGGATGGGTTCTTTCTCTGTACTCTCCCAAGAGGTTTAGCTCCCACAGAATTCTTCAGCAGCCAGGCTCAGCACCTCCTTTCCCCCTCATGTGTGCCAGGGAAGGGGACGCTTATACCTATCTTCAGCAGCTCATTACCCTGGCTCCCAAGGTCCTGGTGGCTGTACTGTTTGTTCTCCAGGCCGCCTAGCTTGCCAGCCTACGCTTCTGGCTCCCCTTTGCCTGGCTATAAGATGGCCTCCCGCTCTGCTTCCCAACCCCCTGCTGCCCAGTTGCATGGTACAGTGCAGAACATGAATTCCAATAAATGCCCTCTTGTGGAGAAATCTGGAGAGCAAGAGGCAGGTTCCAGAAGGGTGGGGAGACAGACTCAAAATCAGGTGCGTGGCTGCAACAAAATGGCAAATTCTCCAGCAAAACTGCTGGACTTCAGAGGATCTTAGGAAAATGCCAAATTCCACAGATATGGAATTGCAGAGTCCACTGGGCCCTGACTGAGGTGAATGGTTCAGTTCACACCTCTCGACGCAATTGTTTCAGACTCTCTGCAGACTCAGGCAGGCATTGCTATCTTGGTTTACACTGTTCACATTTTAAGATTATGTCTGCAAGCATAAAGGGACAAAACTTTCTTTGAATGAACGTTGAGATTCTGGGCATGATTTCTGTGGCCAGGAGCAAATTCGATGGTAAATTCCATGATGTACCTGGGGTCGTAGCTCAGAGTAGCTATGTGAGGCGAAGTTAATTGTTTGTAAAGCTCTCTTCAATGGAAAGTGTTATGTAAGCACATCATATTGTTATCCAGGCTATGTACTACTGGCCTTTGCACCCAGAATTGAGCCTTCAGTGTTTGAGAGGCAGCTGTTGTATTGCTACTTCTCATGCCCCATCTAGCTGTCAGATTAAGAGTAGGTGTTTTTGAGCAAGCAAGGATGGTGATTAGACATACGTAAATTTGTTAGGGCTCAGCTAAGTGGATTTGCTTTTGGAAACAGTAACTGGTTATCTCTGAGACTCGCTGGTATATTATATACCCTCACAGAGCTCTGGCAAAGCCCCCGTCATTTAAAATTAAATAACTGTCCAGGTCCATTTGGCAGAGGGAAGGCAAGTTTCTTTCACACACTTCCGCAGCCTTCACCTAAATAAAGCGCAATCCTTGATTTTAAAGAGAAGAAAGCAGCAAGCCTTTGGGAACGGAGAAGAGACGACTACTCTCTTTTCCAGCCAGGGCATGAATTTAAGGTATTTGGGGCCAGATCCTCAGCTGGTGTGAGTAGGCCTCACTCCTCCCACTTCAATAGTGCTATGCTGGTACACACCAGCTGAGAATCTGGGCCTTGAAGTGCCAGTTAGCGCCAAACAGCCATAATTAAAACGTCTGTACGTTTCCATTCCTGTGCTGCCTGGGCGGCAAGCAGAGATCTAGTGGAGATATTTGCATCGTTTGTCATTTTGCAGGACAGTTTGTACTTTTACACCCTCCCCAAAGAGATCAGCAGTTTATTACTTGGGTATTGTTTTATGACCACATTGTAAACTCTCTTCTCAGCGCACCAGCCAGCTTGAAATAAGGCAGTTTTTCTACAAGAACATTAAATAAACATTCTCATTTGGAATTTTTTTCCGTCGGCACTTGTGTGCACTTCCGTTTAGCTCAGTGTAGTCAGTAATCTCCTCTTACGCATCCCCTCACACTTTGCACACCGCCTATCAACGACAACACACTGCCATCGGATAGCCACATGTGCCCACATGGGGCGCAGAACTGTGCTAGCTACAGCGGTGTGCAGAGCATCTGTGCCCCTACCTTTGCGTGTCAGAAATAACCTAATATGGGTCTATTTAAAGACAAAAAACTGGGGTGGGGGGATTTTAGGACCCCCCTCCAAATATTTGATAGGGAGCAAACCAGGCTCCCTCATGGTAGCAACTATGGGAAGGAGCAAGGAGCCCCTGCAGTGGCGTGAGGTGACAACAGCGCCCAGGGCCCCTTATAGCCAGGTATGTGGGGAGAAGGGGCAGATTGGCCAACCCCATCCAGGAGTCTTGGAGAGTCAAGACTGGCACCACCACCACTACTCACCCCTCAGGAACTGGCTCAGGGAGAGTGGCCAGGAGGACGATAGTCAAATGGTGTTTTATTATTTAGCATGTGTATTATTGTAGCTCCTAGTCATGTTGTGCTTTTCTTTCCTTGTCTTTCATGGCCCCCCACTATCATAGCATCTGAGCACATCACAATCTGTGATGTATTTATCCTCACTTAGGAGCTAGGGCAGTGCTGTTATCCCCATTGTACACAAGGCCGTCCTTACCCATATGCAAAGTACGCAGCTGTGTAGGGCACCAGGGGCACCAAATTTCCTGGTGCCCTGCGCAGCTGCGTGCTGCTCCAGCCCCTGCTCCGGCAATTCCCCGGGGCCCCCGCCCCTGCTCCGCCCCAGCCCCACCTCTTCCCACTCCTGCTCCGTCCCCACTCCCCTGAGGACTCCAGAAGCTGTCGGGCCTGCACTCACCGGTAAGTGGAGCGACCCGGCACCAGCCTGCTCTGGTTCCCTGGCTCCCAGCCGCGCCGCTGGTGAGTGCTGGGGGGCGGTTCCCCCTCCCCCCCGAGCCTGGGAGCCAGGGGAGCAGAACAGGCTGGGGCTGGGTCACTCCACTTCCCGCAGGAAGTGGCCATCCCCCATTCCCCACAGAGGCCTGGGGCCAGCCTCCCTCCTTCCCCCCGTTACTCCCCACGGAGGCCTAGGGCCCCACACAGCCCCCCCACGGGGGGGCTGCATGGGGCACCAAAATAGCTAGGGACAGCTCTGATTGTACAGATGGGGAACTGAGGCACAGAGAGGCTCAATGACTTGCCCAACGTCACGTAGGTCAGACATCCTTGGCATCTCTGCTTATGCCCAGAATAGGTGCAGCATGGGCAGCCACACTACAGGCTTCTCCCATGCTGTCCCCCCCGCCCCCCCATGTCCCTCCACTCTATTCTGGAGAGACTGCCTCTGGGGGAGGGTGAAAGGAGAGTTCATCCTTCTGTTACCATCCAGTAAATGGCCTCTCTGCTGAGACAGAGGCCAGTTAATGATGGTTGAGACAGTGTGTGTATCATGGGAGGAACGTACATTTCTTCTGAGAAAGGAGACTCTTTCTTGCCTGGAATTACAAACGTGTGGGTCGTTTCCAATCTCCTGCGCCGAAGAAGCAGGATGTACCCTATCAATCTTTACCAAGCTCTCTGAATGTAGTTTTGATCCCTGTTTTTCACTCCCATCACTTTTTGTGACTAAGAAGCAACTGATCTCCTATGTAGGCTACAGCAAAACAAAACTCTGCAGACCTACCACATAGATCACCACCTCCATCTCGTAGGACACCTGGGGGAGGTGGGGACTGTTATGGGAAACATCCTTGCTGTGTGCATAGCAGGACTCATCATTCAGTATTTCGTTTTCCCCTTGGAATCTTCTGCGCATGCACTGAAAACAGACACAGAACAGAGTTGGTTGCCAAGCAGCAGTTATTATCAGTGAGCTGAATAATAAGTTGACACCAATTCACAGAAGCCCACAAACTATCCACTTTAAGACGCTCCTGGCAACTCCGTCTGTGTGGGAAGAGTCCTTCTATTGCAGAAACGATAGCAAAATGAGAGGAGCGTCAGGCTGCCTCCAGAGAAATACTAAAATGTCTTTGTTCAACAACAGAACAAGTGATCTGGAAAGTTTCCTCAGAGACTCTCGCCCATGGACCAGCCAATCAATAAATTCCAAAAGTGCATCCCCAATTAGATAGGACTTGTCTCCAAAAGCAACATTTGAGCAGTCTGAGTAATAGTTGCGTGAGCATTAGTGCCGCCCTGCTTTAGTGAGATAGGTGGGTTTTAGTCTAAACATACCACTTAGCATCTTCTGAGTCTGTTGGAGGACGTATGTGCGCGGGGTCTGGCAGTAAAACAGAATTCGTATGTATGCCGTATTGTCTGGACATGACCTTTAAAACAAATAGCTCGGCCACAAAACGATACATGCCTCCCCCCACCTTCCTTTTTTGTGTGAGATATGTGCTGGCACAAAAAGGGTTAAACATGGCGGAACAGGGAGACACTTAACCAAGCCTGAATTCAGCGACACAGGTGGCTGACAGTAGTTTAGTTTTCATCAGCGTGGATTGTGCATCCCTGGCTTGCTAGACGATCATCATGGTCCCATCTCTGTATAGGTGTCTAAGGCACTCTGGGTGAGAGATCTTTTTCACGGTTTTTCCCTTAACAATGAAGAATATTTCTCCCTCTGATTTCTTTCCCGGCATTCTACTGCGACTTCCTTATTGCTTTGCTATAAAACTCTACCTCCAGTTAAAACGGTGACGTTTTGTCATTGCCTGACACAACTGTCATGTGGAGACAAGACCAAGCTGATTCGGGGAAGGTCTCCCCCTCCCCCCCCAAAAAATAAAAAAAAAATCCTGGATTTTGTTCATATCAAAAGTGCTGGAATTTGTATTTAAGTCCAGGTTGGCTAATTAATAATCTGCTTTAATATGTCTGCTCATCAAACACCCAAATTGTGTTTCTCCCAAAGAGGAAGTTTTGTATCTGGAGCTGGGTCACATAACCTCACTTAATGCTGCGCTGTACTCTTGAAAGCATGTGTGTTTCTTTTTATTAGTCTGCATGCATCCCACCTAGCAACACTCTTCTATGTCTCTCCACCAGGGGGCACCCTTCTGCCAGGGAGCGAGCCCACAGTGGACACGGTGTCAGTGCAGCCCATCCCAGCCTACTGGTATTACGTTATGGCCGCCGGAGGTGCTGTTCTGGTGCTGGTCTCCGTCGCGCTGGCCCTTGTGCTCCACTACCACCGGTTCCGCTATGCGGCCAAGAAGAGTGATTACGCCATCACCTACAAAACCTCCCACTATACCAACGGGGCCCCTTTGGCAGTGGAGCCCACCTTAACAATAAAACTAGAGCAAGACCACAGCTCGCGCTGCTGAGAGCCGAACAGGAGCAAGAACAAAACAAACAAAAACAAAAATTCAGATACGTTGCCTCGATTTTTGCACTTTTCTCCTCACCTAGCGTCTGTGTGACCTCTAGACATCTCTGTCCCTGTCCCCTACCTTCCCAGCCCTTCCTGTTCTTTTACAACCTCTAAACTAATGCTGCAGCTTGGAGCGCCAGACGAGAGATCCCGCCCATGTCACTTTGAGAGGGAACGCTCCTCTTTATTGTTTTCAAAGACTGATTCTCCCAGTAGGCAACCTGCAAGGAACCTTGATGGCAAGTCGAGAAGCTGGTGTGCGTGCGTGTGTCTGTATAAATATATGTATGTACGTGTGCATGGGAGTGCGTGAGGCTGACTGACTGAATGTATATTTACAAGAGGCCCCTTTTTAACTTGCTTGTATTGCTTCTGCTTACACAGGGAATGCGTTATCCCTCTGGAAGGCCTGGGATACCATTTGCGATAAATAGACTGATTTGTTTACTTGGGGAAGAAAACAATGCTTTTTGTTGCCTTATCTAGCTTTGGCTGGGTTTATATTTCATACCGTAATGTCAGCGGGTGCATAATGAAAAGAACAGGCCATGCTGGACAGTCCAAAAGACCCCCTTGGATGGTGGGAAGAATCCAGAGAGGTTCATAGCCATTCAAAATTAAGACCTGTCTTATTATTTCTTCAGCCAGCATGATAACACAGCCATTGTTTGGTAGCGGAAACCACCTCCCACCCCATCCCTGTCCAGAAGTGAAGCTATTTCAAGTTGCCTTATAACAGAGAAGCTCATAAAGAATGTTTAGTTTATATTTGTTAAACCCAGCCTTGGAGTAATGTGTAGACTTAAAGCAAATCTAAGGTGGATGTTAAATACTGTAGTTTCTTGAATCTGAGGTTTATTTATTTTTTAAGGAACCTCACTCCGGATGCTGATGTTTTTGTGTTTATCTTTTTGCAGGGGAAGTGGGAATCCTCTTCCTTGTCATTTTACTAGAAATTTACAAAAGACGAGTCTAATTTACCTTCTGTTTTCTCTGCCCAAGTTCGTAGCTGCTGGATCATAAAATGGCTAATTGACTTTCTAGAATGTCAATTAGTTTTGCATTTGCTAATGTTCTGCTTCTTAGAGCATCAGTAACATCTAGCAAACAAAGCACTAGCAGGCAGGCCTGGTGCAATCCAGATATTGCTGCATCTTTAACTAAGGAGAAATAATGGAAACCAAGATAAGCCTCCACCTATTGATTGGCTCTGAAGTAATGCAGTGAAAATGCCTTATATAAATTACCAAGCGATGACACGCAAAGGTGGTTTGAATCATTAAGTCTGATCTATTTGTGCAGAATGCACCTCCATGGAACAAAGTTCAGGCTTTTTCATGTTCGGTTGTGGCAAGTGATCAGATTCCCCCCATTAAGACCTCCAGCCACCCTTTCTGCCCCCTGCCCCCAGAAAAAAAGATAACAGTTCTACTAACTGTTTGCAGTCTTGCTCATTCTGTCAGATCAGGAAAGTATGTCCTACACATGCAGGCTTGGCACGTATCACGACAGAGACCAAGGCTGCTAGAGTCTTAGCCAATCCCCAATGGTGCACGTCCATGGGGATGTCACTCTTGTTCTCTCCTTCCCAGCCTTAGTCAGTAGCATGCTTCAGTGCACGCGGCAGTTTACTCTGCCGATTTCGGAGATGCCCGCTTAGCTGGTAACATCACACAGTGCTGCTTTGGTAGGGAGATAGTTTTTAAAGTGCACAACGTCTAAAACCGATTCTCCGCATTGAGCGCATGTGGTGGTGGATGCATCTAGAAAGAGAGAGATGTGCAGAGTAAACACATATCTGGGATTGCAAGCCTGGGGGCCAGAGGACTAAGTGCCTTCAACTCCCATTGAAGTCAGGAGGCACTCAGGGGCATCCATCACCTCTCAGGATACGTTCAGTACCACGTGAGCCCTAGGAGAGCTTCTTCCAGCATGGAAGTCATTTATTAGTGAGCATCTTCATTATGTAGCACTAGCAGGATCGAACATATCACTTCTGCTATGAAATCCCCAATGCTAAGTTATCAGAGATAATAATGGACATAAAATATTGAAAGACTGTTGCTGCGTTTTCAGATCAAACCTACAGTTTCAATCGGGTAGGGAAGCCTCTAGTAATATTTCCGAAGTTGGTACGACATCCCTGTGTAAAATTTTCCTCTCGGCTACAGCAAGGCAAGCCTGCTGACGTTAGGGAGGGTGCTTTGGTGTACGTGAGAGGAGGATTTGAGGGCCAATCTTAAAAATAAAAATCACCAAAGACGACAACAACAAAAATCACTTAAAAGATTTTTACTCCCGATTCTCCTCCTCCTAGAACTGTGACATCCCCAGCATCGCGCAGTTGCCTGTGTGTGAAAATAACTTGTGGAAATTTGAAACTCTTTAAAGATGTATTGTGTGGAATGTAATAAAAGGATAATATTTTTATACAAACATCTGGGAAGGGTTTCTTTGTTTGTTTATGAGAACAACATTGGGCAAACTGACGTTTCATTACACGTTCCCTTCAGAGTTGTAGGGCTCTTTCCTTTAGCAACTCAAAGCTTGATTATGCTTCCATTCAAGTCACTAACAAAAACCTCATGGCCAGATCCCCAGCTGGTGTACATGAAGTCACTGTAGGTGTGCCAAGATTATAATCAGCTGAGAATCTGACCCCCCTATCCTCAGGATCAGGTCCTTAACAGTGGCTTTTAGACTCTCTTGTACCATTCCTAGGATTAGGAGTTTGGGACAGCTGAGCCAACACATGATTGTTTGGGGATTTTGCTAAAGTTACTTAAGTGCTAAATTGCTACATGTGATTATATGGAATTTCTCGGGATGGTAATCCTGGGACCTATAATTTCATAGTGCCCCAGGGGAAGCTGGCTAGCTCAACTAAATTGTGCACTTAGTCCCTACATGAGATACACACAATATAAAATTTAAAAAAATTGCAACGGTTTTTTTTAAAAACCTTTCTGCTCCTCTGAATGTCAGCTGTACAGAAAAGTGGCAGCGGTTTGTTCACCGTTGCCAGGAGTTTGTCACATGGACTGGCACAGTGTTTAGAATTAAATGGTCAAGGCAGCGTGGGCCAGACCCTTGCTGGGGTCTGTGGGCACCACTCCAGTAACACCAGTTGAATTGCGCCATTTTACACCAACCGAGGACCTCGGCCCCCCTGCCTTTTGTGCTCAAAGCACCAAAAGAGGCCGATGGCTACTGTGCAGATGGCTCTGGGCGTGAGGGGTAAAGTTTTGTAGTTAAAGGACTCTGTCATGTAATGGTTATAAACCAAAGCTAAAATAGGAAGTGAGGGCCAGAGCCTCAGCTAGCGTTAGTCAACACAGCACAGTTGCTTTCAGTGCAGCTTATTGGAGCTGCAGGCAGGTGGGGCGGGAGGGGGAGTGAGTCTCAGCTCACAGAGATGTACCTCTGCTCGAGCTAGCTTGCTAAAAATAGCAATGTAGCCGGCATAGCAGGGTGATGGCTCAGGAGAGCCGCCCCAGTACAAAAGAAGAGGCGCTCAGCAGCCCTTGGGTTTAGGGTACATCTAGGCTGCAGCTGGGAGAAGGAATTTCCAGCTCAGGTAGCCGTAGATACTCTCACTCTGATTAAGCCAGCAGCTAAAAAATAGCATGACCAGGGCAGCTTGGGCTAATTACCCAAGCCCAGAGACCCTCGGTACGTATGTGGGTGACTAGCCTGAGCCGCTGAAGCCATTCTTCTGTTCTTAGCGCCAGGGCCGGCTCCAGGCACCAGCTGAGCAAGCACGTGCTTGGGGAGACCAAGGGGAAGGGGCGGCACGTCGGGCTCTTCGGCGGCGGGTCCCTCGGTCCCTCTCGGAGGGAATGACCTGCCGCCGAAGAAGAAAGCGGTGTGGTGGCGCTGCTGCGAATCGCGATCGCGGCTTTTTTTTTTTTTTTTCCGCCGCTTGGGGCGGCAAAAACCCTGGAGCCGGCCCTGCTTAGCGCTCTAGCTCCAGCCGAGCTAACGCGGGTCTGTCTACCCACATTGGGAAGCAGGGGCCCAGCTGCACTGGAGAAAGCCCTAGGATTAATACAGATGCCTCTGGTGTAGTATTTCTCCTTGTCCTGGGCTTTATGTTGGCCTGTGCATCTTACGCTGTCTCAGAAGAGCCAGCAACTAGGCCTCTGATTTTAAATCTATTTTGACGCCAGTTCTATTTTTTTCTAAAGAGAACATTTATGTATATATTTATTTTTCTTCGGCATTAAGCTTTAGTCTGACATTCATATAGCTTTGCAGTGGCACTTCCTGGATTTACTTGGATTTTAGGCCAAAATCAAAGAATTCAGAGTTCAAATTTTGTCCTCTTGCTGTGCTGTACAAATATAAGCATAGCCGAAGAGCTGTAGACCTTTTTTTTTTTTTTTTTTTTTTTGCTTTAATTGTGCAGCTCACTGGAGCTCCAACACTCGTAATTTGCATTTTGTACACTTCAGTGACCATCCAAGCAAAATGCAAAACAAACATGCACAAAACAGAGAGCGGGCGAGAAAATGTCTGATGGTCTCACTATGAGCAAAAATCTTTTAAGTAAACAAATGAAAAGGGAGGGGTAGTTCGGGGGTTAATTGCGCCTTATACACTTCACACACAAATCAACCAAGATTCAAACAGGAGCACATACAGGCTGGATGGGGAGCATGTCGTGCACAAACAGCCAAAATTAGCACATGATTGCAAAAAACAAAGCGTACGTGCAATTCCAGTAAACTCTCTTTAGCAATAAATACGAAGCACAGAGTTCATCCCTAGAAAGCAATCTCAAAACTGTAGAGCAGGGATGGTCAATAGGCAGCCAAATCCAGCCCGCCAGAGACTTCTGAATGGACTCTGCACTCTTTTTATTTACTTATCATTAGTGTTGGGGTTTTTTTTTATTATTTTCTCTGGAATCTAGACCTTTCCCACACCTTGACCAGGAAATTTGGCCCTTGACAAAAAATAATTGACTCCCTCTGTGGTAGAGCTTTCCTGGGCAGGGCCAGCTGACTAGTGAAGGATCAGCGTTCCAATATGCAGCATTCCCCTCCTTTAGAGCAAAGAATGGAAGCAGGTCATATCTATTGTGCAATAGGCAGAAGACCCAGCGGCAGCCTCCGCAGTTATATACACAAAGTGATTGTGAGTATCTTTGTCATCATAAGCACACCTTTGTGGATGTAACCCGGCGCTCTACCCATGGAGACGTACCCTGAGCATGCTGACAGATAAAGAAATACAGTCAGCCATTGTGTGATTGAAGGAAGACTTGAGGGGCTTGTGTTAGTGACGCAGGGCTTTGCTTACACTTTAAACACTACAGTAGTGCTTCAGTGTAGACACTACCTACGCCAAGGGGCGACTCCCATCAGTGCAGGTAATCCACTTCCCCCAGAGGTGGTAGCTACATCACCAGGCAAATTCTTCCATCAGCCTAGCGCTGTCTACTCAGGGACTTTGGTCGGCGTCACTACGGCACTCAGGGAGGTGGATTTTTTCAAACTCCAACCAACACAGTTAAACCAACCTAGTTCGCTAGTGTAGATCTGGCCGTTGGACAATAACTGCAATAGGTTCATGGCGTTCAGGTCTCAGCTTCAGTATCAGTCCTGTAGTATGAGTAGTATAGCGGCTGGTCACACAAGGCACCCGTGTATATGCTTGAGGAAAAGCATCTCACTCTCCTGTAGCATCAAAGAACACAGGTGATTTAAAGCAAGTGGTTAAGTTCTAATACATAAAACTATCTTAGGTCTGGTCTATACTACCCGCCTGAATCGGTGGGTAGAAATCGACCTCTCGGGGATCGATTTATCGCGTCCCATCGGGACGCGACAATCGATCCCCGAATCGGCGCTCTAACTCCACCAGCGGAGGTGGGAGTAAGCGCCGCCGACAAAAAGCGGCAGAAGTCGATTTTGCCGCCGTCCTCACAACGGGGTAAGTCGGCTGCGATACGTCGAATTCAGCTACGCTATTCACGTAGCTGAATTTGCGTATCTTAAATCGACTCCCCGCTGTAGTGTAGATGTACCCTTAGCTACAAAACTACTAGGTAGTTAACTTAGGTATCAGGGTCTGATTGGTTGGCTAAGCCAATTTATACCAGCTGAAGAGCTGGTCCTTAAAATCCCACTGGTCCTTCAGGAAAGGAAGGAGGGTTTTTTGGTTTGCTCGCTTTTTACAGGAACTCAAGGTTATTCAATGGAATTCACCCTGCAGGACAAATAGAATTTTAAAGTGCTAGGATTCCAAGTTGATCTAAATCTAAGTTAAGTGGAGTTGACAAGTGTAAGTGAGATCAGAAGCAGAACTACTGTCTGTACACGGCCCTCAAAAATATGCCAGAAAGGTTCATTTAAATGCTAGTATAGTGGTGGGGCTGTTTCAGTGTATATAATATATAAGTACTTATTTAGTTTTTACTCTAATTTAAAATAGCTCCATTTGTAGGGACATGGTGGGTGAGTTTCTTTGGTGCGTTTGTTGCCTGTGAAACATACCAGATTAACTGTCTTGGAGGCTGAAGCTGCCTGGGCATTTTCTGTCCTTGGCCTCTTTGCTGAGAGTGCCATTGTATGGCAATTCTGACAGTAGCTTTTGGTTGCTCTATGATTAATTGTGAAGGATCATATTTATGCCAGAAAAGTATGTTCACGGTAATCAGCCTTTATGGGTGACTCTGGACACCAAAGTGAAGCCAAGGCATCTGATGATTTTATTTGTATTATGGAAGCACTTATAGGCTGCAGCTCCATTGTACTAGGCACAATCAAAACAAACACCATGAATAGTAAGTGTGCATCTGCCTGAATATTCTACCCATTGTAGGACAGGACAAAAGAAGCAGCAACAAATCACAGCATTAAAGAAGAAAAAGATTGTGTGTTGTGCTGTGCTGTTGAAAGTTCTGGGCTGCTTCCTTCTTGGGCTACCCCTTCACATCGAGGGTGTGACTTAGATGAAGAATTGCTCAGAAGAGGTCCAGAAGGTGCAATAATTATTCAGTGAGCAGCATGACTGGACACACACTGGGCCACATGCCTTGCTGGGAGAATGCCATTGATTTCAGGGCAGCTCCCCCAGGAGTGCCTATGGCAGATAGCATCAATAATTGGATTTTGTTTCTCATTTGAAAGGGTGCATTTGCTTTTCCTGAGCTGTGAACTGAGGAGGCGAGAGTCTGCTCTCCTTGACACCGGTTTTACACTGCCAGACTTACAAGACTTCAGCACAGCTTTTCCTGATTTACACCAGAGTAAGTGGCAGCAGACTCAGGCTCAAAGATTCTAGGAAGGGACCAGAAGCTAGACAGCATCCTGGCTCTTGGCCACAGCACTTCCATTAGTGGCTTGAGACACCAATAGCAATCACAGGCGTGACTGCCGGTTTGAGGGATAGCGGCATTACCCATTATCCAAAAAAAAGGCAACAAGGAGGGAGATGAAAAGATCAAGAGGTAGTAGAGCAGCTCATTCCTTTTCTCCTCACCATTTTTAGTGTTCATGAAAGGTGGCGGCTTGGCAGCTCTAGCCACCAAACATGGCCGAGCTGTCTTCAGCCCTGTTCTGCAGGTAGCACCTGTCAGTGTGAGATGGTAGGTCAGTCTCCACGCGCATTCAACATTCGGCCTCTCGCCTGGAAATGACAACTGGCAGCACCAACTTAGAGAGTTCTGTTTTGTCACCTGGACAACTTATTCCACACCAGACATCAGATTGGAAACAACTTTCTCTGATCACCGCCCTTGGATGGCATCGAACAAGTGACCTGCAAGTGAAGGGCTCCATTATGAATCACTTCACTCAGCCAGTTGCCTAGATAGTGCAGCACAGCAGCACCACTGGCACACCAGCAGCGTAGTCTGTTGCTTACTCCGTACGTTAGAAGGAGTGAGAGCAAAATATCTGTTAGGTATCTGGTCGCCTCGACTCAGGAGACGAGGCAGTTTCCGATTATACTGTTTGTGTGTGAGCACACCAGGGCAGGAGACAGTCAAGCTATAGTCTAACACTGGGTAGCATAATACAGATGTTGGTACATCTGCTCATCATTAGACACATCTGCAATCTGCATCATTTCACCACAGCTTTCACTGGTGATATGCAAAAATCAGAAGCCTTCCAGGATCCTATGTGGAACGGCTTAAGGCTCTAATGATGGGGGTCTTCGTTTGCTACATACCTGCTAAAGTCAGCCCTGGCGTGACATCATCGCTGAATCTCTCACATCCACTTTGTTCTTATTGCTTCCTGTGCCAATCTGTTAGGTAAAATGTATGACCAACCCCCTGTCTAGAGGCCTGATCCCATACCATTGAAATGGTTGGGACTCTTGAGATTGACTTCAATAGGAGCAGGTTGAGGCCATAGGGGAGGAAGCTTTCTGAAGAAAGAGGGATATGACTATATGTCCCCCATGCTCTCGTCCCCTCCTGTTTATCCTTGCACCTTTTTTTCTGAATCGCCATTCTTTAGTTTTTCTTTTTTAGTGAAAATCCCTCTTTCTATATTTAACTGAAAATGCAAACTGACCCTGAGGTTCGCATGGATTCAGAATGTAGCATACAGCAAGAGCACGAGAATGTCCCTCTAGATCAGTGGTTTCCAAACTTTAACAACCTGTGAACCCCTTTCACTAAAATGTCAAGTCTCGCAAACCCCCTCCTAAAAATAAATATTTCCAGGGATTTTCTCCTTTACCTGAGTATAAATTATAAAAGCACTGATCTTGGAAATATAAAATTTGTTTTTATGACATGCTTATTACACACTATTAATTATTAATTATAATTACACTATTTTTATTACATTATGAAAATGGCAACACTCTTCCAAGATCTCACTTCCGTAGCTTGTATCACTTTGAATAAGCCTGTTATAAGACAAAGCTCCTATGTTTCATCAAGGAGTATCAGATTTGAAACAGTATGAAGGTATTTAAGAAGCCAACTCAAAGAGTTCCTCCTACATAAGCATTCAGGTCTTGAGTAGTCAAAGGCAAACAACGCACGTTACAACAAAGCTTAAACTTGTTCTTCATAATAATTTTAAAAACAATACTACCTGCCTATTTAATTTTAAAAACAGCAAAAAATATCCACCTCCCTTTTCCATTTCTTATAAGGAGTCTTGAAGTTTAAATCTCCTCAGTCTGATAGATATGCTTGCTTTGATCTGCTTAGCTCTTGGAAGTCCAGGGGCTCTGGGCTGCTGGCCCCGTGCTGTCTGGGGATCCTAGGGACAGCTCTGTCCGCCATTAGGGAATTTTTTCCTGAGAACCTCCTGTAACATTACACGAACCCCAGTTTGGGAACCACTGCTCTAGATACATCTGCACAGCAGCTAACGGGTGTAATTCCCAGCTTGGGTGACATACTGAAGCCAGCTCTGCTCGAGCTACCATGCAAACAACAGTAGTGTTGCTGGGCGGCACAGTTGGTGGCTAGGGCTAGCCACCCAAGTACCACCCCATCTGACATCCTATGTACAGACTTGGGCAGCTAGCCCAAGCCACCTCCCTGTGCCACCACGGCCACGTGGCTATTTTTAACATGCTAACTAGAGCAGAGCTAGTGCATGCATGTTGATCCAAGCTCGGAAGGACTCCTCCAGCTGCTGTATAGGTGTGTCCATAGTGACATACACTGTCACGTGCCCCACACCTTTCTGAGTTCTGAGGTTAGTCCCAAGCCAGGGCTTCCTGGGAGGTGGTTTAAATACAAAGTAGAGAAGTTACAATATCAAGCAGGACAGTCAAGCTGATACTAGGGGCTTTTTCCCTTTTACGTTAAGCTCTATCCAAAACATGGCTTTCCTTTAAAATTGGGCAGGGATTTAGTCTGTGTGTAAACTAAATGTGTTTAGTGTTCGGGGGTAAAAATTGTTTAGAAATGGTGAGGATATTTCATTTAGAAAAACAGCTACTAAGCGTATGAGATAGTAACCCTTCCTGCGGTGCGTGTGTTTAAGTGTTTTTCCATTCGCTCGCACTGGGACCTATCAACCTCACAACAACCGATCACATCTATAGAGACAACACTGCAGTGGGGAAGGGAAACAAAGCAATGGCAAGGAGGGTCCATACAGGCTGCTTCACGATGACAAAACAAAATGACGTCCATTTGAGTTGTTATTCCGTTATTTTAAAAAAAGAGCTAGAAATAAACAACTAAAGGAAGTAAAAGGCTAGTTAAAAGTATGTTAAAGTTGGAGCCCTTATTCCTTATGGCAGATAAGTTCTAGTTTCCGACACAGCATTTTTGATAGAGCATGCAAGTACCGGCGCACTGCTTTATATGCTGTATACGCTACACACTGTTACAGGCCTTTGGGGGACATATTTCTGCAGTGTGGTCTCCTTGTGTGCCTTGTACTAGTACTGCACTCTATGTGCAGGGCCGGCTCTGGCTTTTTTGCCACCCCAGGCAAAAAAGCCTCCGGCCGGCCAGCCGCCCACCCCCCCCCCCCCCCCGCCACCTTCAGCACAGCAGGGGAGGGCGCCCGGAGCCCTGGGAGGAGGGCAGAGTGCCCGGCCGGGGCTCCGCTCTCCCTGGCGGCCAGAGCACCACACCGCGCCGCCCCCCTCCAGGTGCCGCCCCAAGCACAAGCTTGGTGGGCTGGTGCCTGGAGCCGGCCCTGTCTATGTGTAAAGAACCATAGAGATTACATGATATCACCCAGTAACGTGCGACATTCAGAGTAGAGGACCAAAGGTGTTGCAATGTCTAGATACAATGGAGCTGAGCGTATGGGTGCATGGAAATGACAGATAGAAGAGTGCGCATTGTGATGACCTTTAAAAGCTTGCTATGTTAGCTTACCTCACACTGGTTCTGAGTCAGGAAAATACTTAAGCACACACTCTACCCCAACTCTAGTCAGCAAAACACATAAGGACTTATTTAACGTTAAGCTTTGCTGTCCTGGGCTGCTTTCCTGAATCAGGCCCTTAATTGATACCACTACTAACAATCCCTAGCTCATACATAGCACTGGGCATCCATAGATCCCAAAGCGCTTACAAAGGAAGTCAGTATCATTATCTCCATTTACAGGGAGGGAAGTGACTTGCATCCCTCGTAGGATGGTGGCAGAGCTGGGACTAGGACCGAGGTCTCCTGAGTTCCAGGCCAGTGCTCTGTCCACTAGGCCACACTACCTCCTTAATAATTGTAACACATACCTAGGAAATACCAAAAACACAAAGGCAATTGACAGATTCTAAAGATAATTGTTGTCGGTCAGTTAGTCCATTTCCGGCCAACGCAAGGATTACTCTCTGCAGTACATTTCCAGCCTTTCCTTTATGAAAATATTACAGTAGCCTATGATAGTCCATTTTTCTGCTAGCACAAGGCTGGTTCCTACCGTACATTGCCCAGTGCTCCCTTTTTTAAAATACTGGAGTGGTCCACGCTCCTACTAAGGCAAGAGTGAATTGGCCCAAAATACTTGTAAACTGTAGGGCTTCAGATCATTCCTCTAAATCTTTTTAAAAGAAATGGCTCGGTTTTAAATGGCTGAGGCAATAAAAGTTCCCAGGTGGGCAGGACAACTTTAACCCTGAGTGTCCATGCATGTCCGAGTTTAATATCAAGCTGTCCTGTGCATTATTGTTTGGTCACATGGTGGTACTCAGTCTCTCTGGTCACCAATACTCCATTATAATCACTCATTTACAATTGCACTCATGCTGCGCTGCCCACTCAATATGTTCTCTCTCCAGCGGATGGGGTAGTGATAAGTGTGTAAGTGGGAGTGATGAATATGTAGGTGGATTTCTTTCTTTGGGGAAATTCCCAGTGCACTATGTCAGCAAATAACCTGCTGTTATTTTAAGCGATCACTTTGGCACTCGGTCAGATTTCAAAGTACACCAAGCATGCAAAATAAACTAGAGTAATTCAGATACGTTCTAAAAAAAAGAAAGAAATAGATGTTTGCATACATCGCTGATGAGTGAAATGCAGTGAAAAACAGGAGTTATGTATGAGTCACCCTCATGGAGCTCTGACAGGTCACCTCAGTCCCGGCGTCTACAAAATCCCTACAAGGTTCTTCTAAGTAAAGTGTGTTATGTATACGGTAGCTGTAGTATTTGGGAGCAGACAACCCAAAGCAGCTCAGGTTCTGATTACGTGCAAACGTCAGTGAACCTGGAACCTTTCCTGCGTTGGAAAATAGTAGTGTTTGCATCATGACACTGCCACATTGTGAGCCCATGTTCTGGGAGCCCAGCCTCAGAGCACCAGCAGGGTTCCACAGGGAAAGCAGCCTGTCAAGATGAGCCCTGCAGACTAGGAGCCCGTCCTTAGACCTATCTAAGGTCTAACTGAATGTGAGCTCCCAAGGCAATGTTGTAGCTAAGAAAGCAAATGCAAACTTTGGATCCCTGAGCAGAGGGATATCAAATGGGAGGAGGGAGGTAATATTAACTCTGTATAGGGCATTAGTGAGACCATTACTGGAACACTGTGTTCAGTTCGGGGTCCACACTTCAAAAAGGATGTTGACAAATTGGAAAGAGTTCAGAAAATAACTACAAGAATGATTTGAGGTCTGGAAAACTGGCCTTCTAGACAGAGAAACAGGCCCCCTAGAGAGAAATATATGGGCATGATGCAAAATTTACGGTGCGTGGTTCTGTTGTGGCCCATGTTGTAGGTAGACTCTGCTAGGCACGCTGGTTTTGAGATGTCAATGTGGTTTGAACAAGTGTCGTTCCCTCAACAATGCCACTGCACTGAAACCAAACTTCATAGACCGAAGCGGAGCTGGTTGGGTGGGCTTAAAGCCATTTAGCCAGCACACTAACCGAAACATACACATGCATATCGGCTCCAGACTACTCTGAGATCTCTATGCTGTTTTCACTTACAACGTAAGCCCAATCTGAGTGAAAGCAGCAAAAAAGGTCAGCACATTACCTCCTATGTCACATCCCCTGCGATCATTATGTTCAGTCACTTTTTTAATGTAGCGTACATTAAACCTCCTAATGTCTCTGAAAATACCAACCTCTGTCCTGCTAGCCCCATGTCTTGAGCTTCTATGTTCATTCTATTTAAGATGTTTCAACTACATTGATTAAAACCTCCTCATCTTCCTTTTTCAGGATTCATAAATTAGCCTTTTAGCTTGCTGGCGGTGATCTCAGATACAATAGATAACAGGCTCTGCTAGGCATCCGGCCATTTCGAAAGCCATCACTTACGTTGGCTTCACCTTTACTGCTTTTCAGCGTGAATAGCTGGAGGTTTGTAGCCATAATTCAACACATTTTTCTTAAAAAGGGCCTTTCACACCGGGCAAAGCTTTCAAATGCATCATACTTAAATAGAGTTTCACTTAACTTTCTTGCATAACTTTCCTTAATGATTTTTTCATTTAACATTTTCAAGTAACTTTAGTACGTGAAAGATAGCAGATGGATAGCCCTTGAAGAATGAAAGCCCTCTGTTTATGCACAGGAGAGCTGCATTAAATCCTGTTTATGCACACGATGGGTGTGGCACAACACATGGGCAAGTCATGGTTCCACCAACGTGCCTGGAACCTGACTTAGAGGGAGTACGTCCAAGGGGTCAGTTTTCATGGCCCACCCAGGTCTTCACACCTGTGCTGAGACTTGTCAACAAAGGTGCTAATTAATGCCAAATGCAGGGCTGTTTTCTGCGATGGGAGCACATAGCTACTAGGAACTGGATGTGAGTCTGGTGGTCTCAGCGCCACAGGCCACCAAAAAGCCAAGGCTGATTTTGCTAATTACTTATGGAAAAAAGAAGGGGTTTTTTTTGGTTTCATCCATAGACAGCGCATTGGAGCAGATGCATGACATCACAAACAAGTCGATGGCAATAGCATGCTGTGTGATAAATAGAGGATCCTGGCTCTGCTACAGAACTAAGCTGAAAGAGGAAATGGATTGTGTAGGAGAAAGCTCTTAAAACACAAATATCAGCAATATTAGCAAAGGGAGTAGAGAAAATTGCTAGCAGAGTAAATAGCATTTTGTATAAATGTTCTCTTTATTCAAGTTTTCCCCAGTGCTCAGTCCTCCCTTTAAGGCTTGGAGAATTGATGTTCTTTTAAAAGCGTTGATTATCCGATACGCTTTTAGTTCCTTCCTGCTCACCAAAACTAACTGAGAAGAAACTAAAACAGAGTTGAGTTTCTCATGCGTTTTCGGACAAAATGAATAGCCTTTGGAATAGCCCAAGGCAGGCACCTACTCTGCTGTCTCAATGGAGTCCAGAGATTCCCTTTCCAGGCAGTTGGCCAAATTCTAGCTTAATTTATGCTCATGCTCTCTATGTTTTCAAAATGGTTGCATGGATGAAACTGACAGCAGAATTTGACCTCTTGTCTCCTGATTGATGATTAGCTTGAAGCACTTTCTGAGTGATTTTTGGACAGGAACAATTCCAAATACTTGCACGAGGCCCTCAGGCAGTTCTTCAGATCCTAAAAGGTTTCCATCTGGGTGGGTCAAGTCCTAGAAGTGCTCAGAAATCAGGTGAACTTGCTCCTTCTTTTTTGAAAAACTACTGATAGAAGAGCCTCAGCTTAATTAATTGGGTCTCTCATCGCTGATCATTATGAGGGACACAAACAATCCCTTCTGTGTTCATATTCCCATCTTCACTTGAAAATTAAAAGAAACATTTTTAACTACTTGAATAATGAGGGTGAAGGGAAATGCTGTGCTCATGACTATGTGGGAAAGTAATAGCATTAACACCAGTGTTAAGGATACTGCAGTCAGTCTCCAATCTTTCCTTGGGAGCTGAAGAAATGCCGAGACAAAGACCTAAGTTCAGCCTAGCCTGAGCCTATAGAGCTCAAACCTGCATTGACTCCATCTGAAAAACATTCGATCTGATCTTCCCCAACGTTTAGGGTGATTTGGACCTGGGGTTTTATATTGGGCTTATCTCTAGGTCTGGATTGAGAGACCTGTAGACGGTGAACCATTCCATTCTACATCCTTATGCTATGAAAGTTAAATTCCAAACTCACAGGCTTTTCCAAGTATCTGTGTTGTTGTTTCCTCTAATAAGGCACCTGATCCAAAACCCAGTTAAGTCAATGAAAAACTCTCGTTGACTTTAGTAGGTTCTGGGATCAGGCCCAAACGTCTGCTCCATCCAGGTCTCTCACTCTCCCTTTATGCCCGATTCAAACAGAGCATCTGAATTACCATCTAGAAGTGCCTCTCTGCATTCTGTGACCTCTCCAGGCAGGAGCTTTCTATTTAAAGCCATGATGCCCAATAAACGATACCATTTTGATGTGGAGATCATTGCACTGACGATCATGATGGTGGTACTGAACGTTCTTGGCAGGATTGCCACAGTGGCCTAGTGGTGGTGCTTTCCCATGTAAACACCCATTGTTAAATTCCCAGTTCTGGATTCATTTCTTCTGAAGAGGCCAAGAACTATGAGGAGAGACAGTGGAACAAACTGCTTACACCAGCAGTGAATTTGGTCCACCAGGCCCTTTAAGGAAGGCGTGTCTCATGCTGCTTAATGGCCCAGTGAGCTCCATTTACTCATATTGCCTTTAAAGAAGCCTGATTTACATAGGGTGAGTGCTCAGTAATTCTGGCCTCTTTAAGGCACCCCAACATTGAGGCATCTCAACATGTACTCATTTGGCCCGGTAGGAGCAACATTGATGTGTTCGGAAGGCGAATTGCACCCAGTCTCTCCTTAACCAGAACGATGGTGGGGCTTCAATGGCGTGGTGGGAATCTAGGGTTCGGGCGGGGACAGAGAGGCGCTCTTGAGGGGGACAGTGCTGCTGATATACACCCAGGCTTCTAGGGTAATGCACATGGAGGCAGTGATGGATAGACTATTGATTTTGTTTGCTAAGACACTGAAGTTCTTTCCCTCTTGATAAGTGTTGATGGGGTAACAGTTCAAACTACTCAATGGATGTGTGTATGTCTTTCCCCCTTCTTGTCAAGCTTAGTCATTCTGCAATATAAATTGCCCTAACTCAATAAATGAATAGTATTAAGCTGGAGGTCTTGAAAACAGTAGAGCCCTATACAAATTTCTGAACAGGGGCACCTGTGTAACAGTCTCATGGCAAACACATTAATTCAGGTTTAATCAGTAGCTTGCAATTTTTGGAAAGGCGAGATTTTGCTTTTTAGGCACATTACACTTCTTTGACCTTGTCATTTTTAGGTGATTTTTTTTTTAATTACATTGATCTCTTTCTTCTTTTGCAACTCGTGTAAGATACACAACAGTAGCTTATATTCTCAAAAGTGACTCTTTTTTGGAGTGCGTAACTTGAGATGCTTTCGAGGAGTCTGATTTTCAGATGGCTGGGTGCTCAGCAAGTTTGGTCTTCTTTAAGTGTCTCCAGGTGGGCACCCAAAAAAACATAGTTAGTTTTGAAAAATGTAGGCAGTGTAAATAGAAAGGCATTTATCCTAGAATAGAGCTAATACTGGAAAGATTACATGGAAAAGTAACTTAGCTCTACTCCGACTGCAGCAAGCACATTTGGTTAGTAGGGTTTGATCTATGCTGAACAATAAAAAGAAATGTCACCACTAAAAGGCGTTTGGATCAGAGAGATGTTAACATAAATGCCTGAATATGGACACCTAGTTACAAATCTCCCCGTCTCGCTCGGTCTCAACCAGCTTTTACATTAAAACTTGTAATGATGATACATGACTTCCTTAAATTACTATGAATTTATTTGAAACCAAAGAGAAAGTGGGTCATTGAGGCTTTGTGTCCACTAAGATGTATGTGGGATGATGAAATGTAGAGTGTGTTAAATGGATCTACCATTAATGGCAACTAATGATGGGCACTAAGATACTATTGAAAGTTATAAGTATAATACCCATGACCATGTTAATAATGAGTTATGGCCATTACGAAGACAGTAGTGACAATATTTCAATGGTATGCAGATTCTCCAGTTTCTTTCTTTTTCCTCTGTTTCGTTTTCTTAAAAGCTGGTCATTTAGTGGGGAAAAAATGTGATGCGAATGCCCATGAAGCACCTGTTCTGTTGTACACTCGAGATAATTCGTTGGCTTTGGCCATAGCTATGGAAAACTTTGCAATAGTTCAAACCTGGCAGGTCTCATAACAAAGTGACCGTTTTCAATACTCCAAAAACATGTTTTGTCTTTCTAGTGGACCTCCCAAGGTTAGAGGACGGCTTTGCAATCCCTGGGCGAGACACTGGAGATGACAATGAAGCTGGTAAGTATAAAACGGACAATTTAGGGGAAAACTTATGTTGCAGGTTCTGGTTCATGCCTATCTCTAATTATTACGTGGTTCCAATCCCCAAGGGGCCCATTCATCTCAGTTCCCCCTTCCTGATCCTAACAACCCTCCAGAAACCACCTTACCCCTCAACTCCTGTTCCCCAATCCCAAACCGACTCTCTATATTTGGTAATAAACCATCATTGGGAGGGTAGACAGACAGTGTCACACCTGACAATCACAGTGATTCTCAACCAGGAGTACATGTACCCCTGGGGGTACACTGAGGTCTTCCAGGGGGTACATCAACTCATCTAGATATTTGCCTAGTTTTACAACAGGCTACATAAAAAGCATTAATGAAGTCAGTACAAACTAAAATGTCATACAATGATTTGTTTATACTGTTCTATATACTATACACTGAAATGTAAGTACAATATTTATATTCCAGTTGATTTATTTTATAATGATATCATTAAAAATGAGATAGTAAGCAATTTTTCAGTAATACTGTGCTTTTGTTAGGTGAAACTTGGGGGTACACAAGACAAATCAGATTCCTTAAAGGGGTACAGTTGTCTGGAAAGATTGAGAGCCACTGGTCTATCGGGTGGGTTCTGAATGGCTGGTCTGTTAAAATCTCACATGCTCCAACTCTTCCCCCAGATCATAGCAGAATCCTCTGCTCTGAACTAGGAGCAGTGTACATTGTTTACAAAATTTGAAGAAGCAGTGTGGTCTAGTGGTCACAGCCAAGGACTTGGCATCAGGAGAGCGGAGTTTTAGTTCAACTCTGCTACTGGCTCTTTGTGTGGCCTTGGACCAGTCATCAATCTCTCTGTGTTTTGGTTTCCCCTTCTCCAAAGTGGGGGTAATAATACTCTTCTCTCCTTAGCAAAGTACTTTGAGATCTGCAGAGTATTACAATTGAGACAGCAGCCGGACGGTTTAAGAGACACTGGCTGATTTCAGCAAAGGAAGGAGACACCTCTTCAGGCAGAGAGAGCTGGGCCTTAAATATAATTGAACTTTACAAATCTTCAAAAATTCTTAGGGATTCATTTCAGGATTTGGGATGAGGTTTGGCCATTTTTTTTTTAATCAAAATAATGGGCCAGATCTTCAACTGGTGAATCAGCGTAGTTCCACTGAACCCAGCTCATGGCCCCTGAGAATCTACCTCTTATGTCTTTATGGAGCCTATGACTAAAGTTCACCTGAGCATAGGGTTTGAAGTCTGGGAGTCCTCACTAGGCAGCCTTGGGATGATAATACTTATCTCCCTGCCTCACAGGGGCTGTTGTGAGAATTAACAAATGTGTGTGCCTACAGGGTTTTGAACACGTCCCAGTTACTGATGGAAATGTACTACAATAGTAGTTACAAGTAACACTCTTGCCTTCAGTGAAACCCAACAATGATATTGCATAGGAAGTATGGGCCTGATCCTGTGCCCATTGTCATAAATAACAAAGCTCCGATTGACACCAGTGGTGCAGGATAAGGTCCTGTTGGATGAGTGCTTTCTATAGATGAAGCGTCCTTTCAGTCAAGACCGATGTACTTAGTATAGGAACGTTTATAGTGATGCTGCTTAACACCTTCTCTGTTTATTTCTCAAGGACTTAAAATGCGGTATGGTAAAAAAAAAATGGTTATATAAAAGCAGATACTAAATCTGTGCTGACCCTATTACTGTATATGTGCCATTCAAGTGGCATCTAAGTTTCTAAAAAATACAAATTTTCCCTTTTTTTACTACTATCAGCACTGCAAAGTCGACAAACTGTTTTTGTGGTGGCACCAACAGAACTGAACGTTCAAACATTAATTCGAGCTCACATTGCATCTTGTCTTGTAAATGGAGCAAATTAGGTATGGAAGCTTTGACAGGTCACAGAGACCCTGAGAGGTGATTCCCACAGAACCAGATTTCTGACTACAACTGCACTTGAAAAGTCAGATCCTCAGCTGGTTTAAACTGTTATAGCTCCATTGACTTAAAGCTCTGCTGATTTATGCCAGCCGAGGATCTGGGCCTAAATCTGACCATCGCAGATTCCATTATTTACAAATAAGTTTAAGGTGAATAAATGATCTCTGTCAATTATATTGCAGATTATTTTGATCTGGATAACAACACCACGCTGTTCTCTACTAACTCTCCAGTAGCCCCAAAGCTGGACAAAGACAAGAGCTGGCTCTACACTCTGGATCCAATCCTAGTCACCATCATAGCTATGAGTTCGCTTGGAGTTCTCCTAGGGGCCATTTGTGCTGGGTTATTGCTCTACTGTACATGCTCCTATACTGGTCTTTCCTCTCGAAGCTCCACTACTCTGGAGAACTACAACTTTGAGCTGTATGATGGCATCAAGCACAAAGTCAAAATGAACCACCAGAAGTGCTGTTCTGAGGCATGACTGATTGCACCGGAATCACATGTGACATTTCATTCCAGCGAGAGTAGCTGGTGAAGATTACTTGTTGTCTATGGGAATGGAATGCCATAATCTCAAACCAATCTGGAATACAGAAGGGGGCATGGGCATGAGGCCCCTGTCGTAAACTACAGTTGTAGACTCCAGTAAGCGGATTACAATCTGCAAGGACTATGGTAGCTGAATAATTATTTTAATGATGAGAACTTGTGTTGGAACAAGGAAAGGAGCTCAGATGCTCCCCTGCCCCTTTATGTGAATGATTGAGACGTGTCCAAGAAAATGTTGCTTTATCTTTTGGATGTGAGAAATAAAATGTTGATCATTATTTCCCACTTCCTTTCCCGAATACGTGGCTGAAAATTCCTCAGCAATTCTGTCTTTAGAAATAACACACACACAAAAGCCCATCCCGCTTCTCTCCCCATTCAGATATTCTTTTGAGTTAAGGGATTTGTTCTTGGTGCACGTTATACAAACCTGGCGATCTGCACTTTCTACACCTAAAATGAAAGCAGTTTGTTGCCTTTAACTTTCCATATCCAGGCGGCGTAGGGGGTGGAAAGAATTACACCAATTTTAGGGTCAATGGA
The DNA here is from genome assembly GCF_027887155.1 of Malaclemys terrapin pileata. NCBI lineage: Eukaryota > Metazoa > Chordata > Testudines > Emydidae > Malaclemys > Malaclemys terrapin. The sequence continues at coordinate 19,011,464 of NC_071515.1, read as the reverse complement.
AACAGCCGTGCTGTCTTAAGAGATTAAGAAGCAAAATGGAAAGGAAACCTTACATGTAGATGCACCCCTCAGAGAGAAGCTGAAGAGCCTTAAAGTGATTTATGAATAAGAGCCATTTATTAAATCCAGAACTTGGATTGAAACAGCAGTGACCTTCCTCAGAAGGGCTCTTTTTATTTCTTTTATCCTTTTTTAAAGTATATATATATATATATATAAGAAAATTGCAGCAAACAAAAGACACACAATTGTAAGGTTCCCAAGACTCTGGAGATGGTTTTTTTGAGAGAATGGTCTGCTATATATATAGCTATATATTTAAATTCTTTGATAATGTGATGGCCACTCAGAATAAGAAGGAAAAAATTAACTATTATCATGCACCATTCCGTGGAGTGGGATGCGGCGCGGGGTGAGACCCAACACACTTAGATTAATTGACTGCCCTACTAAGACAGTAACCATTCTTTCTCCTTTGGGTTATGGTAACTTCCTCTGCTTTCCACGGAGTCAGGTATGAGCTGCAAGACTCCAGTCTGGATATCAAGTAAACAGTTTAGACCAAAATGCGGTCATCTTCTCATCCCTTCAGAGCGAAGTGCTCTGCTTCTGACCTGTTGCCAACACCAACAACAAAATTATGTGGTGGTTTGTTTTGTTTGTTAATCAAGTGCCTTAGAAAAACATAGTGTTTCTATGTCTAGAGATCAGTGATGTATCAGACTACAAGCAAGGCGTTCATCCTTCCCCTCTTCGTAATATAGTCTTCATGGGCGCTCTACTGAGTAGAGCCTAATTGAAGAGTCTTGTCTTTGTACTTGCAAATGGTCTGGCTATATTTTCTCTCTGTGTCTGTGTGATCATGCCACACAAGAGATGTATGATGTCCATAGTGTAGTAAATGAAAAGGTTTAAAATCCCTGGTTTCACATCAATGATGTTATTTCAGTTTTAATACAGCTGGGTTATCTATATGAATGTTTCCATATTACTGCACATGGGTTATCCATATGCCAGCAAGAACCCAACACCCAATTTTATTCCTAAAGGGTCCATACATCCTGTTGTTTTCATATGATCTTCCAGGATCTTCTTGTGAGAACCTGACGTAGCTTCGCTTTTCATTTCAGATATCAACATTTTTGGTTTTTTTTTACACAGTCTCAGAGTTTTCTGGGCATAACGCTACATGGAGCAGCATTTGCTGTGTGTACTAGGAACAAGCCAGCCAATAGAACAAGTTCTCAGTGTGATGAGCAGCATTTGGAGTGAAGAAGTAGAATGACTGTGGGCACAATTCACGGGTTCTTTAGCTCACCATGAATGTTAATGGCTCTTGTTGAGAGTTTCATGAAAAGCTCACTTGGAAAAATCCGCCTGAAAAATAAGCATGAACCCTTGTTGAGTTGGAAGCTGGCAGGTGTGACACTTACACACACTTTTTGAAAAGTGCATTCTTATCTAGTATGTGACTATTTCATGTCCCTAACAAAAAAAAAAAAACATTGGCACAAAACCATCCCGTTTTTTTTATTTTGAAAAATTGGTCACTTTAGCGTGGTCATTCTCCATACACAAACTACCCATTACTCTGCCCCACCCAAAAAAACTAAACCCACCAACCATACACACAGTGATAGTAAAATATATCAGACCATTTCAAAGGTGGATTGCTGCTACTCATCAACTTTATCCCTCTTCTAAATCACACAAAAGGGGAAGGGTGAATGGAAAATGACCATAGTCACCCACCTGTAAAAGTCAACTTATAGAAACAATAGTCACTAATATATGGTAATGTTACAGTGTCTAGTAGGCAGCTAGAGGGGGAGAGGTCGTATATACATAGAGTCAGTTTGATGTGTGTTTATGCACACGTGAATTCTCTGTATGTATTGTGTATGTGAATGATTACGTGGGACTGAATAGTGTTACTGTAGCTCTGGTCTGGGGCAGGAGAGTACTGCTGTTCGTGGCACTAATTTGGGAGGGACCTAGCCAAGCTGTGCTTAATGGAAAAGCACACCCCATAAGAGTCCTGCGTTTCAAGTCCACGTGGGTTGGTACAGGGACCTGAATGTGCACACTTGCTGAGCAGAAACAGGCCAATAATGCTGCATAGCTGATACCTCACTTACCGCTGCTGTGTGCTTTACTGTTCTAATACAGTATAATAACTGTGTTTGCTTGTAACTTTAACAGGAAAAATAAAATTGGTGCAGTCTCATCTGCAAATACAAACTATTTGTTAACCCATGTTCTCAAGCAACGCCCTTTCCAAAATACACTAATAACGCAGTGTTAATAATGCCTGTGCTGATGTATGTTATCTCCACACCCTCCCAGTGTCAGGTAATCATTACTAACAGGCATGTTTGTCATGTTGCTGATTTCATTTTGCAGGGAGGTGAGCATGGGAATTAACCCTTAAGAAACTGTATGCAGAAGCTGAACTTCTCCAAGGTTTGCAGTGCAAGGTAGTCAACCATTCACTGGCTGAGCCAGGACATGTGAGCTTCAGCTCTTTTACTGTGATTCTTCAGTGTAAAAAGACAAATCAAACTGTGTTTATATGATTTGTATAAAAACCCTTTAAAAATGCCTATTTAATAAACATTACAGTAGAGAGGCTGTTCCAGTTTGTTTTGTAAAAGGAAAACTTAAAAGTAAGGGGTGGGGAGTATGCTGGCGTCTTTATGTGGGTGTGTTGTGAGCCCCCAGTTATTGGTGGCTTGGCCTGTTAACGCAAAGGAACCCAGGGAAATGTAGTTTTGAGGCAGGGCTGAGGAGTGATGTAACCCCAGATGGAAATCACATGCTTTCGGGAATGTCTACAAGGCAAGGCTATGGCTCACTCTAGTGAAGTTTGGGTAGCAGTAAAACCAAGATCTCCATCAGGGCCAGATAGCTGGCCTGAGGCATGGAGCTTGGGAGGGTTCTTAGAGCAGGCAGGAGAAAGACATTAAGGAGGTGGTAGAAGGAAAAGTCCTGAGGCAGTACGGTACAGCTTGGCTGGAGGCCCACTGATGGAACTAGCATTCATTTAGAGGCAGGAGGCATCCCAAGGAGGAAGGATATCCTGCTTTCCTGCCCTCTCAAATCCAGCCCTGCAGGAATCTTTACCCTGATTAGGCCTGGTAAGGACAAAAGACTATTGATTGACTCCACGAAGATCAAATCGTTACTAATGTGCTCTGGGGAGGGTGAAGCTGCTGGGTAAGGCTGAGAGGGTTCACCAGAGTGAAACACGCCTCCAGCTGAGGTGGGTTGAACGTCCAGCTTGTGTTTCCATTGGACTCTCCTTTAAACTCTGGAAAGAGGCAGGGGAAGGGGGGGAGTGGGACTTCTTGGGTTTTCAACAGAGGATCCAAAGTATCCCATCGACCCACATGCCTGAGGCAAACTGTCAGCAGCAGGGAAACAAAGGCAAAGCTGCAGGACTCATGCTGGAGTGGTAAATCGCTTGTCTCAAGGGAGACTGGATAGAGCAGGAGATTGGCTCTTCTGCCTCGATATTGCTAGTTTAAATTGCCCCAGGTCAGTAGTAACCAAAACTTCCTAGTATGGTGATATTTGTTGTAGGTGAAGTAAGCTGCTGGGCTCAGTTAACAGCTGTAGATGTCACCAGTGATCTTCACCACTGGCACTAATCCCACTCGAATTGTCACACCCAGTCCCTGAAGTCAGCAAGGAAATGGCCAGGAGGGTTTGACTGCCTCCTCAGCCCTCTAGACTCTAGCTCAGGGAGGAGGGAGGATGGTGAGGCATTGTAGGACAGCGTCCAATGCAGTTGCCCTAACTGCCCATTCCATGGATAGACCTGTGAAGCCTGATTTCATTGGTGATCCTGTTATAGACACAACCCCCAGTGTGAGCCTGCAGTCACCTTTTACACAATTCCACAAGCCTGGAAGCTGTCTGACTGTTGGCCTAGTTACTAATCTTCAGGACAAAAATAAGGTTCAGAAAAAGAAAACAAGTTACGAGTCTTGCATTTTTTGCAGCTCGGTGTCCTTGGGGCAGGAGCTTTGACATTTCCACTGAATTAAAAAAATGCCTCCTGGCATGCCGCACTCCATTGTTTACGGAGAACTTTTCCTTCTTATCTGCGTCCTGCTGAAGATGTTGACACAGGCAGGGTGGAAGGCTGAGCCAGCTTCAGGAATGGCAGAGGTCTGAAAGTGGACCCAGTGCAGACATGATTAGGCCAAAACATGTCCAGCTGCATTCTGGGGCCAGTCTGGGCCCTGGTGGCGGGGATGGTGATGAAGTGATGAAAGTGACACTTTGCCTTTCCATTCCCACATATTTCATGCGGTTATCTCAGCTGGTGCCAGAACAAATGGCTAGTTCTTGGGAGTGGAATGCTCAGCTATGCTGTTACCGCCTGCGTGTTTGACAGAGGTTGTTACAACCAGCCCCTTGCCAGGGAGGCCTATACTAATCACACACACCCCTTCATTAGAAATCTTCTCTCTTTTGTTATCCCTCCTCCGCCTCCCCCAACCACATACACTGTGGGTCCTTGGTGTGACTGAAAGATGGATCAAAACAAAAATTCTATGACCATTTCACAGCTTACGCCCCCCGCCCCCTCCCGAAAGAGTGTAGACAAACTCTGCTTATCAGCACAGAAGGAAGAACACTCTTGAAGGGGGTAAACTCAAGTCTTCCTCCATGCTCACCTCTGCTCAGAGCAATTATTCCCTGAGCCAGTTTTCTTGTGGTTTGCAATAGGAGCAGGGCCGGCTTAACCTTTTGTGGACCCGGCGCCAAACATTTGTGGGCCCCCATGGGGCAATGAAGCATGGCATGGGGGGAGGGGGAGGTGTCGGTCAGGGGCATGGCATAGCAGGGGTGGCCCAGCCCAGTGCAAGGGCACTATTTACAAACTGGCAGTTGCCAGACGCACAGTGACTGCCAGGCCCTGTGCTGTCAGCCTGCCCCTTCCCCTCGGGGGTGGGCCCACGCTGGGCCACACGGCCCCCGCCTCCCCCCCGCTCAACACCGGAACACACACACCCAATTTCCTATGGCCAGAGTCCCCTGAGACTCACTGTGCCCAGCATTCCCCTGCCACAAATGCACAGCGCCCTGCACAGCACCCCACAGCAACTGCCCAGGGCCAGCACCCCACACAGAACCCCCACTCCCTAGTGCCCCAGCACACACAGCTCTTCCCACCCCTCCCAGCCCAGCACCCCTCCCCCAGACCCACACCCCCAAGCTCTGCCTCCCGGCTGCACTCACCAGCCCCGCTGGGCGGCGACTGCGTCTGCCGGACTGAGCCAACAGTGCAGCCAGGGCTGGACCCGGGGTGGGGAAATCGCTCCGGCCCCTCAGGAGTGGTGCGATCAGCCAGCGCAGGGCCTGTTCCAGCTGGGCTCCCTGAGGCCCCACTTGCTTAGCAAGGCCCAGCCAAGCCTCCCACACTGCACCCCCCTCCCCAAACTGACCGAGACTGGCCAGGCTTCTGCACCGCCTGCTTACACAATGGAGCAGACTGCGGTGTACGCATTAACTGGTCACATGGCTGTCTGGCCTACATTTGCACCCGGGACAGATGGGGTGGGGGGTTTCAATGTAGCACAGTGAAGGACTTTTAGCTACCTAATCAACCAGGCTATGGTTAAAATAATTCATTGTTGCCCCTTCTTCTGCCGCTAATGTACCTTTGCCAAGTGGTAGCAGGCATCAGGGCCCTGGCAGGTTGGCTTCCTAGCAGAGGAGAAATTAGTGACATAAATGCTGCATCCATTCAAAGTAACTTACATGCACCCCAGTTCGGAAGCAGAGGCAGTCACAGACACAGGCAGTGCCCTCTTCCAGGCATACCAGCCCACACGCCAATACCCGCGGCCGAGGAAGCTGCTGTGTGCCCAAAGGGCTGCCAAATATAGAGAAGAAGAATGAGATTAAACTATCTACCACAGCATCTCTCAAGGATTTCTGTCTCACACCACAGCAAGACAACACTGCTTTAAAGACTATATTTGCTGGCATGCTAAGACTCCAACAGCACCATCTGGTGACACCTGGCAGAACATCTTGATTACATTCCGAGCCGGTGTAAACAGGTAACACATTACTCCCATGCTTACACCCTATCAGAGCACCTGCCTAGATCTGGCAAGTTTATGCCATAGTTTTTAATGTCAAGTCTCCCATTATGTTAATAGTACAAATATTAGATTCCACTCATTAATATTCCCCACCGACGATTGCTGCCCATATTAAAGGCTCATTTGCCTTATGTGGAAGGTCACCAAGGAGTCGGTCAACAATCTGCAGCTGGATCGAGCAAGAGTCACTCCTTAAAAGGGATTTTTCCCCTTCTCCGCTTCCCTAAATGTCATTCGTGTGTACATGGGCTGATAGCTAAACCTGGCGTCAAAGTCAAACGCAAAGGCAACCTTTGTTTTGTCAGAGCATGAGACAGATGAACTTTTACTGGTACATTCTCCAAGACTCCTGGTACTTGTCGCTGATTCTGCTAACCGCCACACTGTCTCTCGCCTTTGCAAATCAGCCCCTAGAGTGTTCCTGTTCCAAACTTCAGCCTAAGGTGCGGCTGAACAGACGAACTACTCACACTGTAAAATGTTCAGTGTTGAGGCTGTTATGACATGATCATGACCAACTACCCTGTAATATGGTTTGGCATTGTGTATGTACACAGGAGCCCAAGCTGCCATGACAATGCCAAGGAGCTTTGTTACAGGTGGGGGCGGTGGGGCCTGTTTACAAAGAAATTCTACGGACTTAAATGGAGTTACTCTGGATTTCCAGTGGCATAGCTGAGACTAGAATTTGTCCCTAGTTTTCAAAAGGAACATGTCATTTCTCCCCACCCTGGTTACTAGAACTACTTGCCTTATAGTGTTACCAAAGGCCAACCAACATCGAGGGATCCAGGACCTTTTTCACCAGGTGCTGGGCAAAACGCATTCCCCTGCCACAAGGAGCTTACAGTCTAAATAGACAGGAGTGACAATGGAATTATTCCTTTCCCACTTTAGAGTGGAAACGGAGATCCTGGCTTCCCCGGAGTCTGTGGCAGCTCTAGAAATTGAATCCCAAAGTGACTGTGTCCCAGTTTTGGGCTTTAATCACACCCACATAATACAGGAGGGGCCCAAGTGTGCTAGGACGTGGCTTGGTCTAACCTGTGTGGATAATACCACATCATATTCTAATTCTAGTACGGTCACTACACTGGTCCCAAACACTGCAGCCAAGACTAGCTCTTACACACAGTCCAATGATGTGCAATCAAACCACCTAGCAAAGTGCCCGTGCTGGACCTGACCATTCCATCATGCACTGGTCCTTGGGCATAAGGCGATTGTAGCTCTTGACGGGTAACGCCCCAGAGCCTTGCACTGCCTTTTCAGTGCTTTGGAAGCCTTCTACAATATGCAGATTGTCTAAAGCCCATCCAGCATTAGTGTCAGCGTGTTCATTTTTCAGTACAGTGAAAGAAAAGCGTCATTGCAGTTGGGCCTGAGCTGAAAGCCAGGCTCATGCACAGAGCGGATTCTTTCTTCCCCTCCCTTTACAGTGGGAGGACGTCCTGGCCGCTGCCTACTGGCATTTTAAATCGTCTTGCTGGCTCTGTTTGTTCCAAGACATTTGCATGTCTAGCCTCTCTTCAGCATCTCACAGCAGTAATGACATCACAATTGTTTCGGCTGCATCAGCCTGTCAATGACCGAGTTAGGGCGAAGATTGCAGCCATTACCATGACAGGGGGAAGCAGGGCTGAGGAAAATTCCTCTTTACTTATAGATGGCCTCACAAATTAAAGCCAATCAGGCCCAGCCACCTCCAAAGCAAATGAAATTTTGCAGAAGTTGTGACTCTCGCCATGTTCAAAGCGTTGGCCCTCTGGGCGTAAAAGACCCTCTTTAAGCAATGAAGGGCAGCTGGCAGTTTAGATGAAGATGACAGTCAGAATGCAACCCTGACAGCTCTTCCCTCACCTAGGAATAAAGAACTGATGCGCTGATTGATACCTGAGGGAGAGGCTGTCATCTAACGGGACACAGAAGGGAGATAAGCAACTCCATCAGTGTCAGACCTGTCCTGCCATAACACAGCCTGTAAATCACTGCTGTTCAAGAGTCCCCACTGCTAAAGTGGAGAGCAAAAAGCAGGTAATAGAAGAATGGGAGGCAAAGCAGTTGCATTTAAAATGTAATAGATGGGGATACAGCCCTGCCAATACTCCAGGGAGCATTAACCATTGACTCCAGAAAACCAAAATCCTCTCATTGTTACCAGAAGCTAGGCTCGGCCTGTTGTTGTTACGGTTTTGTTTTTTTAATGGAGGTTTGAAACCAGGTGATGCCCCTTTTCTGTTGTGTTTGCACTCTGGAGAACAATGATGATGTACCACAGCCTAATCCTGACACCATCTGCAAGTGACAGGGAAGTGGCGGGGAGGAGGCTTTTATTGTGATACAAGAGTAATCAAAGGCCTAATGCAATAGATTTCCCCATTTTCAGATTGCTGAGAGACTGGGCTCCAGCCACTCCAGAACACATGCAAGAGCCGATTCCAATCTAACATGCTTTTTTGTTTAAAAAAAAAAAATGCTCTGAGTTTTGTTTCAATGAGGAATTTTTAAATAAAACACATTCTCGAAGGAATGAGGGGGGACAGTGAGGAGACGGGGACCCAACTCCAGGTCTGAACTAATGAATGGATTAGTAATTAATTAATTACTGGCAGGAGCAGGTAGCGCAGCCTGTGGCTCTCCCCTGCTTATTCACTTTCTCTCCCCTAAGATCTTGTCTTTCTGATTTTTAATTAGTTTCTTGTCACCCGGGCACTTCTTCTATCAAATATTCAAATGAATTAAACAAATACATTATGGCTATACTGGCTTTTATGCCAAAAAATACCTACCATTAACACTACTGGTGAAGTCACAGTCCTGCCTATGAGACCAACAACAGGAACGCCAGAGGAGATGGGACAGAGGTGGGTGGAGGTTTTTTTTACCCCTATGTAATCTAAGGGTTTGTCTCCAATCAAGTTCCTTAACTCAAGTTAAGTGATTGCTAATGAACCGAGTTATCTAATATGTGGGTCTAGTCTGGACAACCCACAAATGTTTATTCTTAGGCACCTACATCTGTAGGCAAAGCCCCGAGTAATAGCTGCTGGCTGCCTTCATTGTGCTCTAGTAAACCACTTGAGTTAACTGGCACTCCATTAATTGGAGTTAAACTCAAGTGTAGACAGACTCTTGTAAGCAGGAGTTAGAATGTCGCACAGGCATGGAAGTCCTCCAAGGCTCTGCACCAATTAGCCATGACCTACCTTTGAGATCATGGGTCTTATAGCTACAGTAACACCCACCTTCACGATTCCCAGCTATCCCATACACACACATAGCTTGTGCTATGTCATGCCATCCCTGTGCTTGGGAAAGACTCCGAAAAATGGTGACTCAGACCACTGTAACTGCTAACTTAAGCCTTCACCTGGCTCTCCTGTTACAGTGTCTGTAACAATTTAGAACTACAGTATCTTGACTGGATCATTATGTTCTCTGTACGTATAGCGTGTGTTCATTCACTAGCTGATTTGCCAGGATTTGCACCCAGAAAGTGAGGATGGGTCCCAATATTCACATCCCTTCCTGGCAAACTTTTCAAGAGATAAGACACAATGCAGAGCCCTCAGCTTTGAAGTGTATCTCGATCACTCAGCTGGTATCACCAGGCACAGGACAGAACCAAGACCATTGGCTGGTTTAAAAAGGAAGTCCCTGAAGGGGACCTAGGGGTTACAGTGGATGAGAAGCTGGATATGAGTCAACAGTGTGCCCTTGTTGCCAAAAAGGATAATGGCATTTTGGGCTGTATAAGCAGGAGCATTGCCAGCAGATCGAGGGACGTGATCATTCCCCTCTATTTGACATTGGTGAGGCCTCATCTGGAGTATTGTGTCCAGTTTTGGGCCCCATGCTACAAGAAGGATGTGGAAAAATTGGAAAGAGTCCAACGGAGGGCAACAAAAATGATGAGGGGGCTGGAGCACATGAGTTATGAGGAGAGGCTGAGGGAACTGGGATTGTTTAGTCTGCAGAAGAGAAGAGTGAGGGGGGATTTAGGGTGACCAGATCACCCAAGTCAAATATCGGGACGCGGGGGGAGTGGGGGAGGGTGACGCCGGGGGGGGGGGGGCGTGGTGGGGGGGGCGAGGCAAAAAAAAACAACCACCCTTCCTCCACAAGTGCTGGAGGGGCCCAGGAGACGGAGGGGAAGCACGGGGCCAGGGTGAGTGAGAGTCCGGCCTGGCCCCGAGTGCAGGCAGGACTCAGTCGGGCGGTAGGGAGAGGAGGGGGGCGGCTCGCGGGGCCAGGCGGTGGCTGTTCTCACCCCCGGGCAGTGGGACTCGGGAGCAGCCGCTGCTGCAGCTCCCACTGCCCTGGGGGGAGGAAGCGGCCGATGGCCAAGCTCAGCGGCTGCGGCTCTGGCGCCCCTGAACCCCTCGAGCTGGGGCCTGCTGTGGGGACCCAGCAGTGCGCACGCTGTGCCCAGCCCCTGGCCAGTCGCGTCTGGGCTGCTGCCCAGCTGGTGCAATCCCGCGGCGGCCCCGGAGTGGGGGCAGCAGACCCCAGCCCCCCCCGTCCCGCTCGGGTCCCGCAGGGGAACGAACGGGGCTGGGCGGCCGATGCCTCTGCCCCGGGGCCGCCGCGGGATAGCACCACCTGGGCAGCAGCCCAGACGCGACTGGCCAGGGGCTGGTTGCAGCGTGCGCGCTGCTGGGTCCCCGCAACAGGCCCAGGCTCGGGGGAGTTCGGGGGCGCCAGAGCCGCAGCCGCGGAGCGCCATGGCCGCTTCCTCCCCCCACGGCAGTGGGAGCTGCAGCAGCGGCTGCTCCCGAGTGCCACTGCCCGGGGGGGGGGGGGGGGGAGAGAACAGCCCCGCGGGCCGCCCCCCTCCTCTCCCTACCACCCAACTGAGTCCTGCCTGCTCAGGGCCAGGCCGGACTCTTACTCACCCCGGCCCCGCGCTTCCTCTGAGTCTCCCAGGCCTCCCTCCAGCGCTTGCGGAGGGAGGAGGAATGGTGAGCCTGGGGAAGAGGCGGGGATTCGGGGAGGGAGCCAATCGGGGGAGGAGGGGGTGGAGTCGGGGCGGGGGGCGGGGGGGGTGCGAGCACTTCCGGGCTCCAGGCTCCGGCACATTTCCTTGTTTGTCCAGTGTCCCGACCGCACGTCGGTCGGGACGCGGGACAAACAAGGAAATATTGGGACAGTCCCGATAAAATCGGGATGTCTGGTCACCCTAGGGGGATTTGATAGCTGTTTTCAACTACCTGAAAGGGGGTTCCAAAGAGGATGGAGCTAGGCTGTTCTCAGTGGTACCAGATGGCAGAAAAAGGAGCAATGGTCTCAAGTTGCAGTGGGGGAGGTTTAGGATATTAGGAAAAACTTTTTCACTAGGAGGGTGGTGAAGCACTGGAATGGGTTACCTAGGGAGGTGGTGGAATCTCCTTCCTTAGAGGTTTTTAAGGCCCGGCTTGATAAAGCCCTGGCTGGGATGATTTAGTTGGGGGATTGGTCCTGCTTTGAGCAGGGGGTTGGACTAGATGACCTCCTAAAGTCCCTTCCAATCCTGATAGTCTATGATTCTAAGGACAGGAAGTAAGACTGAGGCAGAGGCTGTTGAGAGGCAGACTAGCAGCACCCAGACCGCAAGGCAGGTCAATAAGATAGACATATAGATTTTTTTATTTTTTTTTTAAACAAAACTCTTGACTTATGCTTTGCCTTTTTCCTATTGTTAAGAATAAAGAATACTTTGTTTTAAGAAGGCTATTTTAGGTCTCTGAATTCATTATTGGTTACAGCTCCCAAGGGGAAGAACCGTAGGTAGCGGCTCCAGTAGGACCTGCTGGGGGCAAGGTCTTTAGATGCTACCACGATAATAACAACAACTGTTGATGACTGTGACTCCTGTTCACACTAGTGCACCCACCATAGTTGCTCCCCGGCAGTTGTAGCTACCAGGGAAGTCTTACTGTTTCCCCCCCCCCCACTGTAGACCAGGCCATAGGGCATAGCAAAACCAAGTGACTTGCTATGATATTTAATTGGAATTTCAACCCCTTTTTTTTTTAAAGCAGGCATGAATCCCTGGGTTTGCTGAAGCTTTCATGTCTATCCTTGGAGTTTTCTTTTGCCACCTGGCTAATCACTCCCATATGCGTCAAGGGGAAGGGGGGGAGAGAGATTTCTTTTTTTATGCTGCCTGATTGGGTTAAGTCTCTGATCTTGTTGATTGCTTAACAGGCTGTGTCAGAAAACAAGCCTTGTACAACATCCAAGAACAAAGCAGGCTCCTTTACCCCCAGCAGCCTCTCATCCTATCACTCCTCACTGTAACTGAGACTCTCCCACCCCCAGGCCTCCCCCCAATGTTCTGGCTTCTTTATAGGCTGCCCATTTGTTTGCAGCCATCCCTTGATCTGCCAGGTTTTTTGTTTGTTTTTTCCTTGATCTCTGTAATAACCATTTTATCCCCTACATTAGTACAGCCAAGCAGCAGCAACAAAAAAGGAAGCAGACATTCGAAGAGAAGGAGATACACAGGAGATATGTTTTCTTAGGCTAACTCTAAACATCACTGCAGAATGAATTTTAGCCAAAAGGTTCACAATTAGCTGCCTAAAGCTGCCCCTGAAAGCCACATTTAAGCCCCTAAATAACTTGTCACGGTGCTGCAACAAACCGCTCCCATTGATTTCCAAGCCACTTACATAGGTGCTTAACATTCGGGCACCTACATCATTTTGGGCTCAGTGCGGAGACACTAATATTGTCCTCTGTTTTCTTTCCTATGGCACCTGTGGCAAGTGAAAGGCACCTGGAAAATGTGAACACCCATCTCAAGACACAAGCTGTTCACATCAAGCTGTTGTAAGGGCTTGTTTATACGGAGACTTAGCTCATAGCAAGCTGTGGTGTGACTTCAACGTGCTAGCTAGCCGCGCATTAGGTGGCCACGTGGACCCTGCTACCATGCACTAAATGTTCAGTAGCGTGCACAGATGCATAGGCATTTCAAATAACAGTAGGTCTTCCATGGGAAGCTCAATTTCATTTTTAATAATATCATAAAAATACCAAGGAACTAGACCATAAAAAAATACCGAGCGTCTGACCTTGACAATGCTTTGTTGAAAATTCTGAGCTGTCACTTCATCATTGACTTACCTGGTTGTAGCGAGGTATCATAATGCAGACGGTAAATTGGCCATGCCAAATTCACCACCAGCCAAAGGGGTCGGGTCTCAACCATTTCCTCCAGAGGTGAAATGAGCCCATTAGGTAACGCCGCGTAGGCACAGAGATGAACTTCATCCGTGTGCAGAGGGCCAGCACGAGATCTGTGCATCACACCCGTCCATCTTAAGCCCTATTTTGAGGTGTAAGTGGCACATAACAAGTGCATAGGCCTAGTGTCCCTCTTCCCCAGGGTGAATTTCCCCCACTGTCACTTAAGGACACTCAGGCCAGGCCCACACTGGGAAGGCTTTGCTGGTATAACTCTACGGGGATACTATGCCAGCAAAATGCCCCTAGTGTGGATATCCCATCTCCTAGAACTGGAAAGGACCTTGTTGAAAGGTCATCGAGTCCAGCCCCCTGCCTTCACTAGCAGGACCAAGTACTGATTTTGCCCCAAATCCCCCCCTCAAGGATTGAACTCACAACCCTGGGTTTAAGCAGGCCAATGCTCAAACCACTGAGCTATCCCTCCCCCCTTGAGGTTTGAGCATTGGCCTGCTAAACTTAGGGTTGTGAGTTCAATCCTTGAGGGGGCCACTTAGGGAGCTGGGGCAAAATCAGTACTTGGTCCTGCTAGTGAAGGCAGGGGGCTGGACTTGATGACCTTTCAAAGTCCCTTCCAGTTCTAGGAGATAGGATATCTCCATTAATTTATTTTGGGGAGGGATAGCTCAGTGGTTTGAGCATTGGCCTGCTAAACCAAGGGTTGTGAGTTCAATCCTTGAGGGGGCCATTTAGGGAACTGGGATAAAAATCTGTCTGGGGATTGGCCCTGCTTTGAGCAGGGGGTTGGACTAGATGACCTCCTGAGGTCCCTTCCAACCCTGATATTCTATGATTCTATGGATGCAGCTTATACTGGCCCAAACTGTGCTTTTGCTGGCATAGCTTATTACAGCCAGCCTCCTCCCCTTCCCCCTCCAAAGTAAAATAAACTACGCTGGTAAAAGTGCACTTTGGCCAGTATAACTTCATCTATGTGTCGGTCACAGATCACACCTCTTCAGCCCAGGCCGGCGAAGGTTTGTAGTGTACAGTTGGCTTTGGGCCAGAGAGCTACATTCTGCCTATAGGTCATGCCCAGTCGGCCTCCAAGCACTCTCCTGTTCCCAGTGAAAACAATAGTTAAACTTTCATAGGTTTGGACACATATGTTCTATTCTTGGTGCTACCACTTACCCGATGGGTGACTTGGAACAAGTCACATGAGTTCTCTGTGCCTAAGGTCCCCCATCTGTAGCGAGCTACTTTATACAGCACTGTGGTATCTACAGATGAAGAATGCCACTTAAGTACATTGTACCATGCACTCTTACTTACAGATTCTGCTTACAGACTTCAGTGGTGTTATAATAGCGTAACTGAGGACAGAAACTTTATTACTACATTTATGATCCAAACCACTACAACTCACAATAGTGATGTTACAGTGTTTTGGGACAGTCCTATTGATGATTGAGAGAAGTTACACTTGTCCTGTTCTTGCAAGAGCACATGAAACATGTCACGTGCTGGCTATGTTTGTCATCCCCCCTGCCCCTCATGTCTAGCAGCAGATTCAGATAAAGGATAAGAGCTTACTACTACTACTATCAGTTAGTGGGTTTTTTGTTTAGAGCCAGTGGCCTGTGCCTTTGTCCACTGCGCCAACGGCTGGAGATACTCCTTTAACTCTAGTGGAAGCAGCCAGTGCTCCAGGACCCATGCTGGAGTTCATTATGCTGATTTCAGTCCCATCTCCTTCTTGCTCCCCTAGACTCTTGGAGAGCATCCAGGAGACGGCCCACTGCAATCGTCGAGCAATACGGGACAGAGGTGGTGAGCCCTTTAGCCCCCTTCAAGGACAGCGATTGCCAATTGAATTTCAAAACCATGTTTTAGGAAGACATCCAGTGTGCTTAACAGCGCGGGGGAGCCCTTTATATGTCGGCAATAATCCGGCATTCTTCAACGAAATCCCAAGCACAATGGCGCTTCTATCCTTTTCAGTGGGGAAGCTTTATTAACTTCTGGTGTGGCAAGCTTCTAAAAGCCAAAGTCTTGCTACCTCAGAGAGAAATCAGGATGATTTAAGCAGAGTCTGTGTATAATTGAGGGGGAGAAAGAGTCCCCATCCCTCCCCCGCTGACACAGAGAGGAAAAAATGTAAGCATAAGATGCATTTCTTAAAGAAAGAAGTTAGGGATCTGCAAAGCCAACCATTTTAAGCACTCTCTGCTAGTATGTTAATAAAAAACACAACAATTCCACAGCAAATCATGGCTTTGAAGAAAAAAACGTCAATCCCTGTCAAGTTTTGAAGAATTGTCTGAGCCTATGGAAAACTAAATTCATCAGTAATGCTTTGCTTCCCCCCCCCCTTCTTTCTCCCCCAGTCATACGCAACGAACAAATCCACTGCAAAATAGTTCAAGAGAACAGCTGCAGATCACAGTGTACGTTGGGGGTGGGGGGAAATATTATCAAATACCTGAAAGTTCTACGGAAGGACCAAAGCCGAAAGAAAATAAAAGCTATAGTCTCAGTATTACAATATTAAAGGACCTGAAGAACGGCAGTGAATCTGATTGGGGGCAGGGGGGGGACGGGGGGAGGATCTGTCATCAGTCAGAGACATATGGCAGGAGTTCTTGACAACTCATAAATCTGACACAGGAGAAGAAATACAGCCCAATCAGACCCAAAATAAGAAAAGGGCAATAAAAAGATTTTAAGGCATTTGGGGGGGGGAGTGGAGATGGAAAAGGAGAGAGAGCAAAGGAGGATTAGAGCAGTGAAAGCAGCGATGAGATAAAAATAGGAGCAGCTATGGAGGGTGTGTGTGTAAAATTGTCAAGAGTGCCTAAATGTTTTCGGCACCTAAATCCCATTAGAAATCAATGAGAATTAGGCGCCTATCACTTAGGTACTTTTCACAAGTTTTCCCAACATGGCGTCTTCTTATTTTTATTACACTAGTGCCTAAAGGCCCCAAATGACTTAGGTACTGCATAAACACAGTCCCTGCCACAGAGAGTGTGCAATTTAAATAGACAAGACAGTCAGGGAGGAAATATTAACCCCATTTTACAGCTGGGGAACCAAGGCATGAGAAATTAAGTGACTTATTCAAGGTCACACAGAACGACTGTGGCAAAACTGGGAGTTGAACCTCATTTTCCTGAGTAGTGCTTAACTACAGGACCACCTGAGGCTACTGTACGTCTTAGAGAGACCCAGAATCAAATAGACTCAGCAAGGAGTGAATACAGGGAGAATAAACCTACCTAATATTCCTTTTTAATCACCGAATACTCGTAGTTTACTGGGGCTTTCATCTTGCGAAAGCAGCATTTCCATACACGGAAATACACTAATACATGATTCATAGATAGTGCTTTCCATTGATAGATCCCAAGGGCTAGACTCTGACTATGCATCCAAGGAAGAAGGGATAAGAACTCCCTTTATATCCTTCATGGACTACCTGGCTTTTGGTTCTGCACACATAGGGTTAAGTGGGGCAGCTTCCCCACTTCCTCCCTCCCTGGAGCCAGAGTCTTGGTTCCCTTAGGGTTACCATTCGTCCGGATTTACCCGGACATGTCCTCCTTTTTGTGCTAAAAATAGCATCGGGGGGAATTTGTAAAGCACTCAAAATGTCTGGGATTTCCCCCCTCCCCCGGCAGAGCAGAGCGAGCGGCTGGGAGGGCTGCAGGGAAGTCACGGGCTGGACTCCGGAGCAGCTGTAGAGGAGCTCCGCCCTGCATTCTGAGCCGGCAGCTCTCCCCTGCAGCCCGGCTCCGGCAGCACTGTGCAGGGCCAGGGACCGGGTTGTGTGTTGTGCTGGGGAGCGCAGCCACGTGTCCGGCTCGCACAGAGCCCAACACCCTGTTCTGAGCAGCAGGGTAAGGGGGCCAGGGGGCAGGAGAAGGGGCAGGGAGGTTCTGGAGGGGACAGTCAAGAAACGGGGGGGGGGTCGGGAGTTCAGGGGGGGGATTTTTGGGGGGAGTGGATAAGGTTTTGGGCAGTCAGGGTACAGGTAGGGGGTAGGGTCCTGGGGGGCAGTTGGGGGGGGTCTTAGGAGGGGGCAGTTAGGGGACAAGGAACAGGGAGGCTTAGGTAGGGGGTGGGGTTCTGGAGGGCAGTTAGGAGCAGGGGTCCCAGGAGGGGGCAGTCAGGGGACAAGGAACGGGGGGGGGTGTTTGGGAGTTCTGGGGGGGAGCTGTCAGGGGGCAGGAGTGGGGAGAGGGATCGGAGCAGTCAGGGGACAGGGAGCAGAGGGGTTTAGATGGGTTGGGAGTTCTGGGGGGAGCTGTCAGGGGGTGGGGAGTGGTTGGATGGGGCGTGGGAGTCCCAGGGGTCTGTCTGGGGGTGGGGGTGTGGATAAGGGTTGGGGCAGTCAGGGGACAAGAGGCAGGGAGGCTTAGATAGGGAGTGGAGTCCTGGGGGGCAGTTAGGGGCAGGGGTCCCAGGAGGGGGCAGTCAGGGGACAAGGAACGGGGGGAGGGTTGGGGTTTCTGGGGGGGCGGGAAGTGGGAGGGGCAGGGGCGGAGCTAGGGCAGGGCTCCTCCCGTCCTCTTTTTTGCTTGCTGAAATATGGTAACCCTAGGTTCTCTCCTTCTGCTTACTAGCCAGGGTGAGCCAAAGCAAACAATCTACTGCGATGGCTAGCACTAAAACACCATCTCCCGGGGACAAGCCAAAAGAAGGGGAGGGATTGTGACAAGGACGTGGATGTCTGTAGGCTAAATGCCTCCCAGGGCTATTCCGGGGGTAATAGTATTTACACACTACCCCTTGCTCAAGGCTATGCCTAGAGTCAGAGTCCAGCCCAAAGTGCTTCACAGAGGTGGGTAAATACTATCCCCATTTGACTGATGGGAAAATTGAACTGAATCCTGCACCACGCTGAGCACCCTCAACTCCCACTGAACCCAGGGCAAAACCTGTATTGTGCAAACTAGCACCCACACATGCAAATCTAGTAACTGAATGTGCAAATTGGTGCTCAAAAGTGCAATACTTAACGTGAGTACTCAGATGCTAGGGGCATGCATGCATTTTGCCTCATCTGTTGCATTAGGCTTTGAAAATAAATTGGTCCTTAGCACATTACAAAAGCTTTCACAAGGCCATTCGGCTAATTGCACAGCTTATTAACACTGCTGGAGACAAGGATTTTGCAGCAGTCCAGGCTCAATGTGCACGCCAACTCCTGCTGCAATTTTATGGCTTTCTCCCCTCATTGTCAGTGCTAGACACAAAATTAATGACTTTCAAGGAAGTTTCCTCATTGGCCAACGCCTGGCCGAGGTGCCTGAGAACAAAGCTGTCAAGTCAGCTCTGTTTGCTGCCCTTACCCTTTCACATGGAATGACTGATTCGGAATGAAAACTAAAGCAGGACACATGAGAGGAATTAAACGGCCTGCTTTCGCAGTGGGCTCATTTACATGAGGATGAGGAGAGATTTCAAATCACGATGGCAACTGCAGCCAAAACTATTAGTAAGTTGGGAAACAGGGCGCAGGGCAGACCATATTTATGAAATATTGTCTTTTAGCCAAACCCTCTGAAACACTAAACAAAAACAACGTTCAGATATATTTCAGAGGAAACAAGAAGCATCTGGTCCCCTTAGCTGGTGTACATAGCAAGGGAAGAGTTGGCAGTACATCTGATTACCATAAAAGAGAGAGCTATGCAGAAAAAGCCACATTAGAGTAGCGTCGACCAAAACAAAGTCAAATGTCTGAATTGTGAATACATTTATGGTAGACATTTGAATAAAGGTCAGCCCAAATTAACAAGAACTGCAAATGAATTGGCTCGGTGGTAGCTGGTTCCTTGCCATGACATTTCACCTTGTGATTTTTGTTGTTGTTGTTGGGTGATTAAATGACCGACAACATGCAGAAATACTTTATGGGGGTTTCCCCTATCAGCAATCTTAGCAGCTTCTGAAGCAGGGCTCAGGAATCACTTGTTCGCATATCTTCACCTATGGCCTGTGTTATACAGGAGAAGGAGATCAGACTAGATGACCATGATGGTCCCCTTCTGGCTTGAAGTCTCTTTCCCCTCTCCTGCTTTTCTCTTCCCAAGGAAGCACCATTTCCAAGGCAACTGCTTCTGCCAAATTGGTCCATGGCTAATAGCAGTAGACATTCATCTGCCTGCGATTTCATTGAGTCAGGGAAGCAGCACATGTAGGGGACTAAGAGACAAGGAGAACTTGACTCTTCCTGATTCTGCCACGGACACATTGCGTGAGGTTGAGCAAGTCACCCGACTGCCCAGTGCCTCAGTTTCTTCATCTGTAAAATGGAAAGCATCAGACGAAAAGCACGATAGCTACAGAGTGTTGGTATTATCGCGAGGCAACACGGTCTAGGGCCCTCAGCTGGCACCCAAGGACCTGGGGGTCCATTCCTTAATCTGCCACTGAGCTGCAGTGTGACTTGGAGCAAGTCACTTCACCTCTGTCCATCCCACACCCTTTTTCTGTCTTCTCTACTGAGAACGTTAGGGTAGGAACTGTCACCTACTATGTGTCTGGTCCCAGTATCCACTGGGATCGCTAGGTGCTAGTATCATACAAATAAAAATCATTATCACAAAAATAAACCACTGGATTTGACACCTCTTCTAAAGAAGTACAACAGGCTCCTCACTTTCAGAATAACACAGCCATTTTTAAGCCCCCTGTCCAGGTCGCTCTATACCGTAAAGGGTTTTCCTGTCTTTATTTCTGATCCTCTAGCAGGGATTGACAGCGAAAACTGTTGAAAACATTCTTTTAAAGAAAACAACCCTTGACAGCTGAGCCTCCTGCAAAGGA
This sequence comes from Malaclemys terrapin pileata, assembly GCF_027887155.1. Classification (NCBI taxonomy): domain Eukaryota; kingdom Metazoa; phylum Chordata; order Testudines; family Emydidae; genus Malaclemys; species Malaclemys terrapin. Next base: position 18,991,335 of record NC_071515.1, on the reverse strand, counting down.
AATGCTAGCAAGTCAAACCTTGATTTTGCTGAACTTCAAATATACAAACACCTCCTCTGTCCAAATAGCTCCTTCCAACTTTGCATAGCAACACATGCTAAAAAGAGCTGAGTAAACAAGCCAAGGAGAAAATGATTAAAAGTCCAAAGAGAAAGGGGAAGGAGAGGAAAAGGTCTACTATTCTATTAACCCTTCTGGAATTGCAAATGGCACCAGTCTGGATGTTAATGTACCTTGGGATCTTCATAAGGGGGTGAGGAACTCAATAAATATTGTGGTTTTATATCATTACTAGGCAGTAAAGGGGATCATTCTGCCACTGAAGGCCAGCCAGTGATTCCTTTTACCTCCATCAGAAGGAGAATATTTTATGCACCCTTTATCCAAAAGGAGGGAAAATCTTGGGGTTAAGGCACTGGGACCCGGAAAGTCTGGCTCTGCCACAGCTATCTGAATGATTTTGGGCAAGTCACTTAGCAATGGCAGGATCTTTATTTAGAAGTGCCTAGGTAGGGAGGATGTATTCAGCCACTCAGCCTGGGTCTCCAAGAACAGGCGTTGCAAACAGACAGCTTCACCGGTTGTAAAGAGAACTGGAATGATAAAAACAGCAAGAGCAGAATGACACGGCGACAGATTTGCTGAAGAACTAAAAATGGAATGAACCGCCTACAAGTTACGCCAATATCAATCTGGAGTGACTCCATTCAGGAGAATCCAGGCCTGTGCTGTCCAGCTCAAAGGGGCTGCAGAGAGGCAGTTAGATCACCCGGGGGGAATATCCCTGGTGCCAGAGACCTTCTGCAGGAGCCGGAGTGAGCACTGACACAAGGGGCTTGTCTAGATGAGAAAACAGCCAGTTTAAATGTAAATCACGCTGACCCCACACGAGGGGTTACATTGAGTCAGTTATAGCCATTTCTAAACAGTTGTAATTTAACTAGCACAAAAACAAAAAAAACCCAGTGTTTAGACCAGCCCTAAATCATTAAAAAAACCCTACACCAATCGTTAAACGATTGCAACATGGTGTATAGCTCAGGCCTATGGAACCCCAGAGCAGGGGACCATTCCACAGCAGGATGGGCCAGCAAGGGGGTTTGCCCTCGTCTGTTCCAGAGGCTGAACCAGCTCCCTGCAACCCAGAGCACGGAAGGTGCAAATTGCCAGCGTTCTGTCCCTAGTGCCCCCATAAACCTGGCCCCACTGCAAATAAAGATCTAAGGGTATGTCTCTACCGCAACTGCTACAGCAACACACCTACCATGCTGCAGCTATGCCGCTGTAGTGTAGACGCTTCCTACATTAGTGGAAGGGGTTTTCTCATCAATGTAGTTAATCCATCTCTCCAAGAGGTGATAACCAGGTCGACAGACGAATTCTTCTGTTGACCTAGATGCATCAACACCAGGGGTATGTAATTACGGCACTCAGGACACTACATTTTTCACAGTCCTGAATCCACAGCTTTCCTGCTTGCTCAGAGGCCATGACAAATATCTACCTGGCCACATACGACACCTCGCTGCCGCACAAGGGGGCCTGATCTCAGCTGAGATCGAAAGGCAGTATGGCTCAGCTTCTTCACAGGGACTCAGATGTGCCTAACTCCCAGTTTAGGTGCCTAAATGCCTTTGAGGATCTGACCCCACCATACTACTACTGCTAATAACACCACACGTTTTCCGCCCTTTATACCATAGCCAAGCATAGTTAGAGTATTAATTTGTCCTGCTTTGCAGAAAGAAACACCTAGATGGATACAAAAGGGAACAAGAGAGATGGAGAAAGGAAAAGAAAATGAAGACCATTCGTTGCCATCTTAGGCCCATTAAACACTGAGATTTGAAATTGTGTTAGCACATAGCTAAAGAACCATGTTTAAACAGGTACTGACACTGTTGCCCATCTCTGTGCATCCAGGGGCTACCTGTGTTATAAAATGGATTTTTACAGACCCTCGCTATGGGCTCCCATCCCCTCTAACATTGTTTCATAAACAAGCTTTTTAAAAGCTAAGCCCTGTGGACTTTGAGATCTGAAACTGCGACAGCATCATTGTAGAGAGAAAGCCACATTTCAGGGAAAGAGTCACAATTCTCTAACATCATTTCAAATCTTGGCTGTAGCCAAAAAGTGCTATCAGTGTTAATCCAGCAGGGGCACCAAACAGCCAATACACTCTGTACACACAACAGATTAATTAGCCTCGCTGACCGCTTTAAAAAACCCAATTCCACATCATTGATCTAATCTAAAAAGCTCATTAAAACATGCCAATGTCATACCCAGCAAAGATCTGCCTTAAAGCTTTTGGGTGCCATGTTAAAAACATTAAAACAGAGAGCCATAATCCATGAAGGATGCTGCCGTCTACATATGCTGGAGCATGTGGTGGAAAGGATATAAAGCAACCTGCAACGGAGCTGGTATAAATTGTGATCTGTTTCGAGGGACAGAGATGATAATAATGCTGCCCAAATGGCAAAGAATTCTGCAGATGGCTCTAGGGGAGAAAAAGCTTGGTGTGCATGTGATATTTTTGGATGTGCACAGTATGATAAACAGGACATTGCTCAATGACTTAAGAAATGAACAACTCTGCCTTAGGTTATCATCTCCTGGATAACGACAAGGTTATGAATGCAGCCATGTTGCCGAAATTGAACAGATTCAGTATTCTGACTCTGGAATAAGTTCTGATGATTCCCCCAGATACTCAGGGTGAAGTAGAGATAATGCTGATAAAATGCATGGCGTGGAGTGAGCAATGTGAAAACAGTGACTCAATTGCAGCTGCCTCTGCCACCTGGCAACCTATAAAATATTTTAACTCACTTAAACGAGCCACCATCCATGTTTTCCTGATGCCTACAGGATATCCCTGTGAGTGCTGCTCTGATCTGGACAGGAACAAGAGAAAACTGGGGTTTCCCTGACTGTGAGGCCTGTTCAGGACTTCGATAGCTTTTTGTTTGTTTGTTTGTTTGTTTGTTTGTTTGTTTGTTTGCAGCATTCAATCCTTCATAGAGACAAAGGGTGATCTGGGGTTAAAGCACTAGACGGTGGCTCAGGAGATGTGGGTTCAGTTCTCACTCTGCCACTGCCTCCCCGTGCGACTTTCCCCAAGTCATTTAATCTCTGTGCCTCAGTTCCCTCCCCGTAGATCGGGCTAATCGTAATCATATCCCTTACTATGTGTCTGTACAACACCAGCCACAGTAGGGCCCAAGTTCCCTAGGCCTGGCTGTAATCCATGTAATAAATAATACATTTCCAGCTCTTTCCAGAGATAACCAACACAATTCAGGCTGTAAACCATGACATTCCTGCCCATGCCTGCACCAAAACTACATCCAGACAAAGAGCAGCACAGCTGTGAATTAATTCTCCCTCCCTGTTCACTTCAGGTAGGTGCTAGCATTTCCAATTAGGCTTTGAAATTAGCATTATTGATCAGGGCAGACTAATCACCAACACCCTGCATAGGCTGCAAGCAAGTTACCTGCGTGGCCCTAGTTCCTTCCATGACAGCTGCGCTCTCCGGGAACCAGGCTTGTGAGAGCTGGAAACTAAGCGGTTTCTCACTACTGGGAGCCACTCTTGAGCAGCTGATATGACCATTAACCTATCCGATCCCAACGCAGGGCTCACCTCTGTGTTCCAGCTTTCCCTGCTACTGAGCCAGACCCTCCGCTGGTACAAATCAGCATAAATGACTGCAACGGAGTGACACTGATTTACACCAACTGAGGATGTGGCCCACTCTATTTAATGTCTCCCCAGACCCTGGACCTCAGGTCTGACGAACACTCCTTACTTTTGGAAGCCAGTTGCTTTTAAATTAACTCAAGGGATTGGGTCAGATCCTCAGCTTGTGTGACTGGGAAGACTCCACTGGAAAGTGGTGTCACTCCATTGACCTCACCAGCTGAGTACCTGGCCCAGTCTCTTTAAAGCAAACATTCCACCATTGCTTCACAAAACGCAGGCTGACCTGACAAAGCGACATCCGGCTTCCATTATGGGTCCGTGATCGTTTAATTAATGAACATAATCACTGAGCCTGCTTTAACCCTTACTACCTTGTATACTCTAAATCCAGTTATAATAACCACCTTGGATCAAGCTAGCAGATAGAAACTCAGGATTAGCGTTCGTCAGTGCTCATTGTCCAAGGAAATAGGGGGGTCTCACCCTTCTGAACTGGAAACCCCTGTAACTATGCATCATGACTACTGGCAACACTTCAAATCTAGCATCAAACGATTCAACGGGATACGATTTCTTCTGTTAGAATGAGTTCTTTAGCCTCCTTTCTAAAATCAGAATGACCTAATATAGCTAAAACACAATCTGATTAGAACTCTACCCTGGCAATAACAACAACAAAAAGAAAGAAGTGAAGAGGCTTAAATATAAAATACCATTTTATGACTACCACACTTATTATAAGACTTATCAGCCTGCAAATGAAAACAACATTCCAAGCCCTGGGCTCTTTGCACTATTGTTACCCTAAATGAATGACTTCCCCACACCCCCACCCTGCCAGAATATACTCTGGCCTTCTTCAGTCCACTATAGAAACAAGTTCCCATGTCCATACAATTAAGGGACTGTATAACTAAAGACTGGATCCAGCTCATTACTGGTATTTCATGCAACAGACATAGAGGAGACACCTTCACTGTATGCCAGCTCTGAGCTTGTTGGGTGTCAGCACCGAGGATAATGTCAGTGAGTGCGAAACTGATGCTATCAACACGTTTTCACTGATAGCTGATCTAAACTGGCAGATGTCGAAAGCAAAACCCGTGTCTGACAACTGGAAATTTGAAATAATTAATTATCTTAAGCGTACATACTATCTACAAGGGCAACACAGCAAATCTGCTGGCATATGCTTCACTTATTCAGAGCATGCAAGCTTTGGCTAGATCAGTACTCATCCCACACAGCCAGGTTTCTCCCATGCCTTACTGTACCAGTGAATATGAAAACTGTCCCAAGTTGGGACAAGCCCTCCAGATCTACCATAGACTAATTCCCAATGTGAGCTTGACACCTGAATATCTTTAAAAATGTGGCCATCAGTGTCCAATATCTTACTAGGTGTGAGTATGTAACAACATGGAACTTGGCACGTAATGGGTTAATTATTTCATAAATACTTACCCTGCCTTCCTGATTCTTAAATAGTCTGTATTCCCTTCAAGGAAGTAAATTCTAATTAGTGCAAGTGGAAATTAAGGACCTTCTCCCCAATTCAGCATAGCATCTAGGTAGGTGCTTTGCTGAATCAGTGCCAAAATTGTTAAACCTAAACATTCATATGTTATCTTTGTTTAATTTACTTCTCCTTTATTCTTGTCTTTGTTGTTTTGTACAATAATTAGCATTCACACCCAGGAGTGCGTGTGCACTTAGTTAATCAGGAAACAGTAACAATACCATGTAACAGACCCGGCCAAGCACAACTAGCCAATTCAGCTCAAAATAAATTCAAGGTCAATCTAGAGAGTTTTAAATAGGTGACAATTGGGGCCTTTCCTAATCAGAAATATTGGAACCAGTGCGCTGACATAGTTTCACCAGTGCAAACCCCTAATGCTGATGTATTGGACTGGTTTATAAATGGGGTTTATACTGATGCAGCTTAATCCAGTAACTTTCTGGAGTCAACCACGCAGAGTAAACCCTGCCAGGCATTGATGTGGGCACATCTATGTGAGGGGTTTTCACTGCACCATCACTGCTCCATCAGTGCAACCATTTTGTCTAATGTGGACTGAGCCTTAATTTCCAATGCAGAGTACATCTGAGGGAACTGCAATCTGGTCATGGATATTCTGTGAGCAGGAAAAGATGCTAAATTCATTTGATAAATTATTCACTGTGAATTGTTCGCTCGTCTCTAAACGTGAGCCCCGCACACAAGTCTGGCTGACTGATCTGCTGGGAGAGGTTGCCTGCAACAGAGTTTGATCCTTGAAAAGATCTACAGTCTGCTCAGAAGAAAGAGACTAACAGCGACATCTGTGAGAGGAAAGCTCTGTGCAAAAGGGCGGCAGGGTTTTTTAGCTTCCATTTTAAGCGTCTTTAAAGCGTAGTCGAGAATAGCCCTCGGCTGTTTAGACTGAACTCTTCGAGCCTTTTCAACTGAATTTAGTGCCAGTGAGAAGGGCCCATTTGACAGCTGTGAATCAGAAGTTCTCTACACAGCAGTAGTGATGTGCTAGCCAGCACCAAACTGTACTAACCAATACACCAAAAAGAAATAAAATGGATCCCTAACTAGAATAAGAAACATTGGAGCAGATCTTCAGCTGGTGTAAATTGCTGATTTCAGTGGAGCTAAGCCAATTTCCACCAGCTGAGGGAGGATCTGGCTCACCATGCAGGAGCAGTATACTGACCATTCACATACAGGTTTGCCTCCAGGCATATTGGGAAGCAGACGAAGGGTGCTGAAGGAACCACAATCCAGCACTGGAGTGAGTGTAGATAGACACCATCCTCATGGGAGCCTGTGAAGGGGAACACTCACTGCCTGTGCTGCCTAGGGGCCAGGCAGGGGTGCAGCAGGTAGCCTTCCTCCCGGGCTTCCCTCACTATAGCTCCGCCCTGTGGTGATCCATCCCTTGTTTGTGACTCATCCCTCGGGCCAAGTCAAACGTTCCAGTCCACCCCTTTTGGGGTACACACACACACAAAAAGTCCAATAACGGGAAAATTTTCAGCTGCCTGCAAGGGCTTCCTCCTTAGGTCAGGGACTTTGGGCATGGACCCTTGTGTGTTCAGGGCCTTCCCCAGCTGGGTTCCCTGCTGAGGGAACTGGCTCCTATCATTGTCCCCTCTTTCAGGTTTGGTAGGGGAGCCTAGGCCCACCCTCTCCACTGGGTGCCAAGCCAGGCCCAATGGTGGGCAACTAAGTCCTGCACCTAGGGGCACTAAGAGTCTGCTTTCCTGGATCACTTCCTAGCAGAATCCCCTTTTTCCCACGGGATAAATTAGAGCATGGAACATGAGATGAAGTTTCTGACCTTCCAGAGCCATCACCAGTCCCTCCTTCACAGGCTTGCTTCAGTATTGCCAGCCAGGTCTCAGGCAACAACCACAGCTCATTCCCAAGCACACAGATCTGCTCCCTTCCACTGGCTGCCTGCCTCTGAGCTGCTTCTGCTTCCCTTTGTCAGCTACCCTCCAGCATGTGCAGACACAGCCGGACATGACCACCTGGGGCCAGAGCAGCTCATTAACTCCACGGCCTCCAGTGTGAGGTTTGTATGCCCCACCCCAGAGCCCCAAGAGGAGTTCTGCCTCAGGCAGCCCTGCGGGAGGCACGGTGTTCACAGGAGCCCCCGGGGGGAGAAGGGCACACACAAGAATTAGGCTGCCGGGGCGCAGGGGGATGAGGGTGAAGGCACAAAAGTCAGGCTTCCAGGGTAGCGAGGTGGGGGGCACAAGGGCTACTCGATTCCTGAGAAGAAGGAGGGAGCCCAAAGATTAGTCTCCTCCTACCCCCTCCCTGCTCACACACCAGGAGAGAGAACAAGACTCGTCTGGCTGGAAGTCAGCAAGCAATTCTTGTCTGTGCTTTCAATGTGTAAGAAAATGTTACTGAAGGCACCAACGTAGGAGTGGATGCATGGAAACAATGGCCACCAAAATCTAGTTATGTACGTCACGAGAACTAAACCGCCTCGAATGGACTCATTGCAATGGATAGGCCATGTTTCCAACACCACCCAGCACTCTGTTCCCCATGGCTTTCTGACTAGGGCTGAGCAGGAAAATGCAGTTTTCCCATCTCACAAAAATCTCATAAATTGTAAAAAAAAAAAAAATCCTGCCCAAATCAGGATGGAAAGTTGAAATTCTGAAAATTTTCATGAAGTGACAAATAAAAAAAAATAATGTGGTTCCACTCCATCAAAGCGTTTCATTTCCAGTTTTTCTTTTAAGGGGTTTTTTTTTTTTTTTTGGTCTAGAGATTTACTCAACTTTCAAAACCAAAAGTCATTTCAACTCAAAGACCCAAAACTGCTCATTTAGAAAAATGTCAAAACCGAATGTTTGAACAAATTAAAAAAAAAAAATCACCCCAAAAAAGTGTTTTTGAATTCAGAGATTCATCAAAACCAACGCTGCTTTACAAATAGTTTCGGTTTCAACAAGTTGGCATTTTTCAGCCCTCCTCCCTACCCCCTCAAAAAAACCAGTTTGTCAAAAAATTCCTCACCAGCTCTGTTTCTGAGCAACAAGGCTTGACCACTTGCTTTTCTTAATGGGAGAAGATGGCTTTCAGGCCTTGATCCAATGTCCACTGAAGTCAATGTGGAGGCTTAACAGAATAAGAAGAGTTATTAAGCGTTTTTAAAAGCAAAATCCCTGTTTATGTTGTCTTAGAAGAAGAAAACACACCTACGAATAAAAAATACATGGAAACAAATATATTAATTAATGAAATTCAATAAAAGAGTGGATAGGAACTGGACGAGTCATGATGCATATGCTCTTCTGAGTCGTGTTGCCTTTACTACCATTGGGACACATCCTGATGGCAGTATAATGGAGATTGAGATATTTACCTTCCTTTGCAAAATACTTTGCGATCTGCAGATGCAAAGCTTTACATAAGAGCTATTATTCCTCCATCATCACAGGCAAACTTCCCATGGAAGTCTATGGGAAGGCTTGTCTGCGCTAGAAATGCTTTGCTTGTATAGCTGCAATGCCAGAGCCCTCTAGTAGCGACGCAGCGTGAGCTGACAGGAGGAAGAGCTCCGCTGGCATACTTAAAAACCACCTGCTCAAAGGACACTAGCTAAAAGTTGCAACTACATCGGGGGTGTTGCCAGGCTAGCTATGTCAGCGAGGGGGTGTGGTTTCTTCACACTCCTAGGCGACTATGCCAGCAGAACTTTGTAGTGGAAACTAAGCTAGAGTTTTGCCTAGGGATTTGTTAGCATAATCAATAGATGACATATTTTTGGTGACCTTGAGAGGAAAAGCATTCATACAAGAAGAGTTGTGAGCCACGGAACCACGCCAAAGTCTCTCCCTTTGTACGGTATGTAAAGCAACATGTGGCACTCTGCCAGCTGTGCCTTCTTTCTAACCAGGGAGGTTTTGCATAATTAATCATGAAAACACATTCTGTGAGCTGAACAAAAAATCTGGCCTCTTCCCAGGTGCCGTATGTCAAGCGGTTATGTACAGTCTGTGACACTGTTCAAGATCCAGGACTCTGCCAGCACGAAGTGGGTGTGAGTCATCACGGCCACATTATGCAAAATCCAGGATTCTGCCAGTTTGTTGCACAGACCAATTGGAATGCCCATTAGGGAATCACGAAAACCCATCTGCAAGTGTTGAAAAGGATTCGGGACCCTGCTGGTGGTGCAGCGCCAGCTAATCAGAACATGCATAACCAATCAGGAAAACACATCCCGTGATCTGAGCAAACCTCTGGGCCCCTCCACTATGCTAACATGTCAACCAGTGACAGCGTGCATGACAAATCCTGAAACACATTCTGTGACAGGGTATGAAATGCTGGACACTGCCAGTGCCCCACGCGTACCATGCACAGCGAGCATGACTAATCGTGAAGCAGATGTTGTGACATTGCTGGGCTCTGCCAGAGTCCCGTGCAAGCCAACCGGGATGTGCCAGTGAATAATGAATCAAGGGGCTGCATTTGGTGAGTATCTTGCACTCTGCCAGCGGCCTGTGCCAGTCAATCAAAGGGGCATGACAAATCGTGATACACGGTCCATGACACGTTTTTAAAATATCCTGGATTCACAATCCAGAATTCGGCAGTTTTGCTTGTTCTTGTTCTTTTTTCCTTTCCTTTTTTTTTAAACTTGCCATGGAATGTGCTTTTTGATTCGTCACGCTCACTTTGCTACCACATCTGCTACCAAACTGAAAACGCACTGCTGGACAGCTATACAGGACAACAATATTCTAGTCCTATTCTCATCGGTTACCTTTCCCAAGTAATCTCAGCACTAACATCATAGACCTTAAGGCCAGAAAGGACCATCGTGACCATCTAGTCTCACCTCCTGCACATTGCAGGCCACAGAACCTCGCCCACCCACTCCTGAAATAGACCCCTAACCTCTGGCTGAGTGACTGAAGTCCTCAAATTATGATTTAAAGACTTCAAGTTACAGAGAATCCACATTTACACTCATTTAAACCTGTGAGTGACCCATGCTCCATGCTGCAAAGGAAAGTGAAAACCCCCAAGGTCTCTACCAATCTGACCCAAGGGAAAATACCTTCCTGACCCCAAATATGGCGATCAGTTAGACCCTGAGCATGTGGGCAAGACTCACCAGACAGATACCTGGGAAAGAATTCTCTGAAGTAACTCAGAGCCCTCCCATCTAGTGTCCCATCACCGGCCGTTGGAGATATTTGCTGCTAGCAGTCACAGATCGGGTATATGCCATGGTAGGCAGTCTCATCATACCATGCCCTCCATAAGCTTAGCAAGCTCAGACTTGAAGCCAGTTAGGTTTTTTGCCCCCACCGCTCCCCTTGAAAGACTGTTCCAGAACTTCACTCTTCTGATGGTTAGACACCATTCTGCTATAAGGGGCCAAATCTGGAGGTCCACACTCAGGCTTTCGTCAATCCTTCCTCAACTAAACTTCCTTTGAAGTCAAGGTCTGTTGGGTTTGGGCTGATATTTTCAAAGCTGGGTGCCCAAAACTAGGAACCTAAAGACTAATTAAAGAGGCCCTAAATTAAAGAGGCCCAATTTTCAGACGCACTAAGGGGAGAGTTTTGAAGGCACAAAGCAGACTTTCAATGGGAATTGAGGGCCAGATTTTTAAAGGTATTTAGGAACCTAACTCTCATTGATTTCAATGGGAGTTCGGCACCTACATAGCTTGAAAAAATCTAGCCCTGGGTGCCTTTGAAAAATCATCCCAAGCCCATTTGTCTCTTCTCTCTTTTATGGGCCAGCCTTTAAAGAAGCTATAAGCATCACAGCTGGGAACCTCTTAATTCCTAGTGCCTGCATTAACCCTTTCCTTACTTCTCCAGTGCATCTCAGAACGTCACAAAAGTAATTAATGGGGGTCATTGCCCATGAGAAGAGGGAATGTATCCCATCATATTGTGCAACTGCAGTCCCAGCATGACCTCGACAATGGTGAAAAGAAGTTGGGAGGATGGTCTGGGGCAGGCAGGTGGGGGGGAGAGAGCGGGAGGCTGTGGGTTATAGGTGGAGTAGGCCACCTTGGATTAGATAAGCAGGACCAGATTCTCTGTGCACCCAGTTTATGCTGGGTGGAGAGCGGGGCTGTCACGGGGCCAGTTACAACCCTTGTTTGCTGCCTCGCCCCTGGTCCTGAGAGCAGGTTAGAGCAGCCATGGGAGCTGCACCAGTTGGCAATGACTTGTAAAGGACCAGCCACTAGCTGGAGATTGCCAGAGCACATTGCTCTTCCCAGCCCCCGACACATGCATTCCCCAGTGCCTGGAGAACTGCCACCAAGAGACTTGCAGACAAGCCTCCACTCCCTTTGTGCTGCCTGAGCGAGCAGGGCAGGGAATGTGCCGCAACAGGGTTCAAACCACAGCCCTTTAAAAGCACTAAGCTAAGAAGGAGAAAAAGGAAGAGCACCCTGAGCAGTGCTCAGCGGTTACAGCAAAAATGATCACCTGCTAACAGCAGCCTGTGTGCGGACGGGAAAGCCGCAGGGGCACGCAGACACCAGCGTGGCACATTGTGCTTTGTTTGCAAGGGAGCAGATTTCAATTTCTTACACACCGCGGATCTACCACACGAGCACGAGAACAGCGAGTGCGTGACCCCCACGAGGGAGCACACAAGCATCTGTGGCCCGGCAGGCAGCAGAGCTAGTGGACTGGAAGGGCCCATGTGCCACATTGTTTGAAGGCAAAACATTCGAATAGAAGAATTTCTCCAGAAAACAGACCGACCCATTCCCAAAGCAGAAGGGAAGTGCAGTGTGGCCCTACACATCCCTCACACTAGCTGTGTGAGTAGCGCCCTCCCCTCCCCCCCCCCCCCGAAAGATACAACTCATTTTCACTCCACCATCACGTTCTTGTTTTGGGGGAGCCAGTGGATTTCATGCCACTTCCTTGGAGAGTCCTTCTATGTACCCACACACATTTGGCATTGCTCCAGCCTTTTAGCACCAAATTAGGCCTTCCTTTCTGCTCCCACACAATGTAGAGGTACAGGAATTGTGGATGTAGTCTTCCACTCACATCACAATTCTCTTCAGGCAATTACCATCCCTTGGACTTCTGTGGACTTGACTGAACTTGCGAACCAGGTTTTCGGACAATTCCATGCAACCAGTTTGCCAGCACAAATGGAGGTCAGCTTTTAAACACTTGGCAGGCGAGCCCAGATCTTCCAAGGTGTGTAGGCATCTCACTCCCACCTTTGCTGGAATTGTATTGATCCCAACTGGTGGCTTTTATTGGCTAGAACCTGAGCTGGGCCAAAGTTACACTCAGTGCAGCTGAGGTGAGAGAAGGGGGATGGTGACTCTAAACCACCTTTCTGCTCCCCTGACCCTACGCTGACAGGCGACCAAAATGGCCTCAGGGAGATTTAAATCGCACCTATTGTAGTGCTGTGCCAGCTGGGGAATGGGTCAAATGCCATGTGCTCTTCCCCATCTGCTCCGATCCCTGGCACACCCCTTATCCCACAGTTGACACAACCCCTGTACTGAGAGGCCAGCTGTGTCAGATCTCCAGCATCAGAGAATTGCTGCTCCGAGAGGAACCTTCCGGCAGCTTTCCTCAAAACTGGTGGTGTCAAGGCCAAGAACGGGGCCTATGTCTGATCTGCAGTACTAGTTCCTGTGTCATGACACATTAGGTTCCTTTATCTGTGAGTGGGTGTTTGCTTTATGTGAGAGTCACACGCTCAGTCCTCGGATGGCACGAGGGGAGGTAGGACCTTGCCCTTATTTTGTTCCGCTTTACCATGAAAATGACTTTTGAAAGAGTATTATTAAAAAATCCCACACTCTTATTTTTTTCCGCCAGCAGCAGCGATCCAGGATAATGAACTGCTGAGACTGTCATTCAAAGAGTTCTTAATGACAGTATTCACTGTCTGTGTGTGTGTGGAGCAACGGCGGCTCTCAAACCTCTCATTATGAATCGTTTTCAAGATGTTTTGACTATTATCCGCTACACAGAGAAACTCACTGTTAATTGCCTATTTCCAGAGCCCGAACTGTCCAATACAGGATATAGACTCTAGCTAGATTATGGGAACCAAGACCCAGCAGTGAGATCCTCAACATTACCCCCAGCCCTTTAAGGTCACATAAAAGGGCCGGAATGGTGTCAAAGCCCATGCTCCAGCCAGGGGAGGACTCTGCAGAGACAGCCATACTCTGTCTTCCACCACTCTCCTGGCATAGGGAGCGAGGGGGTGGGACGGGGGTGTCAGGGCAGGGCCATGGCACACAGCAACTGGAGATTGTGGACAGCATTGTGGTCCATAGGGCAGCGCCAGGGAGGCTGCAGTGATTTAGGCTCCTAGGGATGTCTATGTTATGCCCAGAGCCTTCCCAGCCTCTGAAGCAGCCCAGGATTGGGAGGGTGCAAAGGTGACTTAAAAAGACACCTTCTCCACCCTCCCCCCTGAGCTGCAGATCCTGGGTCACAGAAGCTCATGCCACAGTTTCAAACCTGCGTACATAGAGTTAGGCACCTATATCCATTTAGTCACCTAAAAATCAATGGCCCCATTTTTAGAAGTGCTGAGCACAGACAAATTCTGTTGAAGCCAATGAGCGCTATAGGTGCCAAGTACTTTTGAAAACCAGGCTATTTTATGTAATAAATCATGAAGAATAATAAATAAATATATAATATTTTATTCTTACATAGCACTTTCATCCAAAGATCTCAAAGCACTTGCCAAAGGAAGGTCAGTATCCTTATGCCCATTTTATAGATAGGGAAACTGAAGCATGGTTGACGTGACCGAGGTCACCCTGCGAGTCAGTGTGAGAGCCAGGAGTAGCATGTTGGCACCCTGACCGAGGTATCTTGGTGTGAGATTTTCAAGAGGGCTCAGAAGCGATCTTTTTGACTAGTAAGTGTTACAAATTGTTCCCACTGAATGCAATGATAAAACTTCCCTGGGGAGCAGAGTTAGATCAACACTGAGCACTTCTGAAAATCCTCCCTTAATGTGGATATAGGAACTTAACTATAGGCATCACTGTTTGGACATTTTGTCCTGTCTTCCTTGTTGTTCTTTTGTGGGGGATATGTCCTTTGAGCTGTCCTCCCCTAGTCATCCATCCTTTTCCTCTCCTTTGGGTCCTTGTTTCAGGATCACAGTCCTTTCATCTCAACATCGGTAATTGGTAGCCCAACAGTGCATCTTCTGAACCGCCAGCAAGTTCGCCTTCTCCTCTAGGGCCGAGGGAGGAACGATGCCTTTTATTTCATACTGAAGTATGTGACAATGTGATGTGGTTGGGAAAGTTCAGGATTCCAGTAGAAGGTAATTCTCTTGGTGGGGAATAAAGGACTGGGCTGCTCGGTCCTATTGTTTAGTCTATTTAGGGTATGGCCACAGTGCCACTTACCGTTTTCAGCCAGGACTGATATTAAATAGCAAAAGCAGCAGGACAGCTTGCCGAGCTCCAGAGAGTAGCCGCATTCAAACCTCCAGCCAACCAGCAAACTCTGGCCCAAACTGCTGTGTCACCCTCTTGCTCTTCCCCATGCACATTCAGATCCTGGGGACCCGAGCTGGCGAGGTTTAAAATCATACACTGTCCCCTCCCAGGGCTTGATCCCGTGGACTGCCAGGTGCCGATTAAGGCGGGGTGGTGAGGCAAAGCGCTAGCAATGAACACACGGCTTTGAGACATGCAGTGTGAGACACAACGTTCCGTCCCCATGTGCACCAGCTAGCAGAGAGGAGGGTGGCCTGCTGGGATGGAGGGAGAGAAATGGGGGGTAGGAGACAAGGTGTGGACAGGGCAAGGGGCCTGAAATGCTATCCTGGGCACAGGGCCACAAGTGCAAATGGCAGGTGCAGCAGCCAGGTTCATTATCCCAAGACCTGAGTGCCAGGAAGAGCTGACCTGGGGCCACGAAGCCTTGTTCCTCACCACTAGCCGCTCAGTGCTTCCCGGTGCATGCTGGGTAGTGGGTATACACCCAGTATCCCCCAGCTGCCAGTTCATCATCATCATTCTGAAGCATCCACTCGCCTCACCCCCGCTTTGCTTTAGTGCAGGGATTCTCAACCTAGGGCTTGCAAACAGGTTTTGGAGGGTGGGGGGCTTGATGTCCCTCAATACTTTATGGTTAGGTGGAAGGCAAGTCCCAAAGCTTTCTTCCTTTGTGTTATGGAACTGTGGTATGGAAAAAGTTGAGAACCTCGGCCTGGGCTATTTGGATTGCAAGTAACAAACCGTCATGCACAACAGCCCTACTGATGGGATAGCCTTATTCTAAAACACTCATCCACACCCCAAATCCATGAGCTGGATGTAGGTTCACATCCCATCCCAGAGATAACATAAATATATGTTCCACATCTTCTTCACTTTTGCTATGAGTGCCGGGGTCTCCTGGCCACTCTGACATCCAGGCTGTTAGTACCATGCTCTAAGCTGCTAAAAGTCTTCCAGATGAGGAGAGTGCATTCATGATTTGCACTGATTCTGGTCCAACTATCAGCTACAGAGTAAGTGATACCATCTAGCTACTGTTGTTTTCTTCCCCAGCCCCTAAGGACAGAGCGAGAAGCATGCCACCATGTCATCCACCGATTTTACTCAGAAAGTCACAGGATGCAGCTTCAGACCCCAAAAGATCCATACAGACTTGTTTGTTGTGTTTTGGCTTCTGGGGCCTGGGTCTAATGAACACTGTCAGGCATGTTAATGAGTCAGGAAGCGAGTCTGCCTAGAGGCCTGCTCATTTGGAAGTCACCTCAGATTGCTATTAAAAATTAGCAGCAAAAGCTACAAGGTATCTGTGACATGTTTCAAGATAGATCAGGAGGCCAGAAGTTGATATATTATTTTTTCTGCTTATTTGCTAATTTTGGATTTGCATCCAAACAGCTGTTGTAACAGCCTCAGATTACCCAGGAGAAAGCTCCCAGACAGCAGAACATATTTAACACGTAAGACTGAATAACCATTCCATAATATTTATTCCCACCACCTTTGATGGCTGGAGGTATCAGGGGCCACATGATGACATTTGTGACTGTAAAACCCGTGACTGTTGCATTGGTGGTAACACACAGCATGCAGGAAGTGAACTTTCATTTTTGGGAGCTGTATAACGATGCAAACACAGCAGAATTATTAATTAATGGGCAATTGTAGCAGCAGCCATGTTGGGGCAGTGGACACAGATATATTTCATATACCCACTTGGCAGAAGGAGCAACAGTGTGGTACCAGCACCTCCAATAGTAACAATGACTGGAGGAGTAGTGGTTATGCCACTTCCAACTAGAACTGTGGTGTATTCATTTCTCTCCACTACCAAGAGATATCTAGCACTGATAGCCTGCCAGGCTAATATCTTTACTTTGCATTTCTTTGGTTACCATTAGAGCTATGGAAATGTATTGACTTTGTCAACATTTTCAACAGAAAATTATCAAAAGGATTAGTTTAAATAAAGCTATTTCATTTCGACTATCGAAATGTTGCATTTCAACATTATCTTTTTGCCTTTTATGTCACATGATATTTTATCGTAGAACAGTCAAAATATTTCAACTTTTATATCATAAATTATATGATAATGTAAAAGTAAAGTCAAGTTGATAAAGTCAAAACCAACTGTCATTTTGATGTTTCTGAAACAATTTTGGAATTTTCATTCTGCAAGAAATTTGGAATTTTCATTTAGATTCAGAATGAGGAAAAAATTAAAATATCAGAATTTCCTACAGAACAAGAATTCTGGGTTCCAGCCAACTCTACCTATCATTTTCCTTTAGCTCTTACCTTGTTGCTCCTTCTCAAAACAGCTCTGCAGTCTTGAAAAGATCATGCATATATCACCCAGCTGGGGATATTTTCTTTCCAATTCGTATTTCCCCAAGCTACCTCTCAGCTTCACAGAGACCACAAAACACAGCAAGAACACCCATTCACAATTCTACCACAATCCATTAAAACCAATAGCTCGACTACAACTCCAATCAGCTTTCCAATGGACTATGAGAGACAACTCACATCTCTCTCACCACCAGTGGCATCATTGGTAGCGTAGCAAAGAGAGCAGATGGCTCTACTCAGCGTTTTTTGTGTTGTACCTAGGTTGTACCACTTAAATACAGTGGGCCAGAGCCTCAGCAGTGTGGTCTCCAACCCTTTTAAGCACAAGATCACTTTTTGAATTTAAGTGTAACCCAGGATCTACCCCGTCCCTTCCCTGAGGCCTTGCCCCCTCTCCAAGGCCCTGCCCCACTCCCTCCATCGCCCCTCCCTCCATCGCTCACTCTCCCCCACTCTCACTCACTTTCACCAGGCTGGGGCAGGGGGTTGGAGTGTGGGAGGGGATGCAGGAGGGGGTGCGGGGTGCAAGCTCTGGCAGGGAGTTTGGGTACAGGAGGGGGTTCCGGGCTGGGGCAGGGGGTTGGGGTGCAGGAGGGTGTTCAGGGTGTGGGAGGGAGTATGGGGTGCTGGTTCCGGGAGGGGGTTCAGGGCTGGGGCAGGCAGTTGGGAGAGGGGAGGGGTGTGGGCTCCTGCTGGGTGGCGCTTACCTCGGGCAGCGGCATGACAGGGGTAAGGCAGGCTCTCTGCCTGCCCCGGGCCCGCGCTGCTCCCAGAAACGGCCAGCAGCACATCACCGTGGCCCCTGGGCTGGGGGCACGTGGCTCCGCGTGCTGCCCCTCCCTGCAGGCACCGCCCCCACAGCTCCCATTGGCCGTAGTTCCCCGTTCCCGGCCAATGGGAGCTGTGGTGGTGGTACCTGCAGGCAGGAGCAGTGCACGGAGACCCCCTGCCACTCTCCCTTCCCAGGGGCCGCAGGGACATGCTGCTGGCCGCTTCTGGGAGCAGCGTGGGGTCAGGGCAGGTAGGGAGCCTGCCTTAGCTCCACTGCACCGCCAGACTTTTAGCAGCCAGAGACTGTGATCGACTAGCAGAAGCTCCACGATCAATCAATCGCAATCTTCCAGTTGGTGACCACCGGCCTAGCAGATAGAACATTGGACTCGGACTTAGGGGACCTGCGTTCTATTCCTGGCACTACAGCTGGCCTGTTGGGTGACCATAGCTTAATCCCTTCCCCAATTTGTGCCTTGATTTCCCTATCTGTGGCATGGGAATTATGATACTGATCTTCTTTGTAAAGCATTGTGTGGGAAGGAGGATAAAGGAGTTTGAGGTGTAAGTGGTGTTCTCATCCATCCTCCCTGTGGAAGGAAAAGGCCCGGGTAGAGACCTTCGAATCGTGGAAGTCAACGAATGGCTATGCAGGTGGTGTCGAAGAAAAGGTTTTGGATTCTTTGACCATGGAAAGGTGTTCCAAGAAGGAGGATTGCTAGGCAGAGATAGTCTCCACCTAAGGAAGAGAGGGAAGAGCATCTTCGCAAGCAAGCTGGCTAACCTAGTGAGGAGGGCTTTAAACTAGGTTCACCGGGGGAAGGAGACCAAAGCCCTGAGGTAAGTGGGGAAGTGGGATGCCGGGGGGAAGCATGAGCAGGAGAGCGCAAGAGGGGAGGACTCTTGCCTCATACTGAGAAAACAGGACAATCAGCGAGTTATCTTAAGTGCCTATACACAAATGCAAGAAGCCTGGGAAACAATCAAGGAGAACTGGAAGTCTTGGCACAGTCAAGGAATTATGATGTGATTGGAATAACAGAGACTTGGTGGGATAACTCACATGACTGGAGTACTGTCATGGATGGATATAAACTGTTCAGGAAGGACAGGCAGGGCAGAAAAGGTGGGGGAGTTGCACTGTATGTAAGAGAGCAGTATGACTGTTCAGAGCTCCGGTATGAAACTGCAGAAAAACCTGAGAGTCTCTGGATTAAGTTTAGAAGTGTGAGCAACAAGGGTGATGTCGTGGTGGGAGTCTGCTATAGACCACCAGACCAGGGAGATGAGGTGGATGAGGCTTTCTTCCAGCAACTAGCAGACGTTACTAGATCGCAGGCCCTGGTTCTCATGGGGGACTTCAATCACCCCGATATCTACTGGGAGAGCAATACAGTGGTATAGACAATCCAGGAAGTTTTTGGAAAGTGTAGGGGACAATTTCTTGGTGCAAGTTCTGGAGGAACCAACTAGGGGCAGAGCTCTTCTTGATCTGCTGCTCACAAACAGGGAAGAATTAGTAGGGGAAGCAAAAGTGGATGGGAACCTGGGAGGCAGTGACCATGAGATGGTCGAGTTCAGGATCCTGACACAAGGACGAAGGGAGAGCAGCAGAATACGGACCCTGGACTTCAGAAAAGCAGACTTTGACTCTCTCAGGGAACTAATAGGCAGGATCCCCTGGGAGAGTAACATGAGGGGAAAAGGAGTCCAGGAGACTAGCTGTATTTTAAAGAATCCTTATTGAGGTTGCATGAACAAACCATCCTGCTGTATAGAAAGAATAGTAAATATGGCAGGTGATCAGCTTGGTTTAACAGTGAAATCCTTGCTGATCTTAAACACAAAAAAGAAGCTTACAAGAAGTGGAAGATTGGACAAATGACCAGGGAGGAGTATAAAAATATTGCTCAGGCATGCAGGAGTGAAATCAGGAAGGCCAAATCACACTTGGAGTTACAGCTAGCAAGAGAGGTTAAGAGTAACAGGAAGGGTTTCTTCAGGTATGTTAGCAACAAAAAGAAGGTCAAGGAAAGTGTGGGCCCCTTACTGAATGAGGGAGGCAGCCTAGTGACAGAGGATGTGGAAAAAGCTAATGTACTCAATGTTTTTTTTGCCTCTGTCTTCACAAACGAGGTCAGCTCCCAGACTGCTGCACTGGGCAGCACAGTATGGGGAGGAGGTGACCAGCCCTCTGTGGAGAAAGAAGTGGTTCGGGACTATTTAGAAAAGCTGGACAAGCACAAGTCCATGGGGCCGGATGCGCTGCATCCGAGGATGCTAAAGGAGTTGGCGGATGTGATTGCAGAGCCATTGGCCATTATCTTTGAAAACTCATGGCGATCGGGGGAGGTCCCGGATGACTGGAAAAAGGCCAATGTAGTGCCCATCTTTAAAAAAGGGAAGGAGGAGAATCCGGAGAACTACAGGCCAGTCAGCCTCACCTCAATCCCTGGAAAAATCATGGAGCAGGTCCTCAAGGAATCAATTCTGAAGCACTTAGAGGAGAGGAAAGTGATCAGGAACAGTCAGCATGGATTCACCAAGGGTAAGTCACACCTGACTAACCTAATTGCCTTCTATGACAAGATAACTGGCTCTGCGGATGAAGGGAAAGCCGTGGACGTGTTATTCCTTGACTTAGCAAAGCTTTTGATACCATCTCCCATAGTATTCTTGCCGGCAAGTTAAAGAAGTATGGGCGGAATGAATGGACTATAAGGTGGATAGAAAGCTGGCTAGATCGTTGGGCTCAATGGATAGTGATCAATGGCTTCATGTCTATTTGGCAGCCAGTATCAAGCAGAGTGCCCCCAGGGTTGGTCCTGGGCCGGTTTGTTCAATATCTTCATTAATGATCTGGAGGATGGCGTGGACTGCACTCTCAGCAAGTTTGCAGATGACACTAAACTGGGAGGAGTGGTAGATACGCTGGAGGGTAGGGATAGGATACAGAGGGACCTAGACAAATTAGAGGATTGGGCCAAAAGAAATCTGATGAGGTTCAACAAGGACAAGTGCAGAGTCCTGCACTTAGGATGGAAGAATCCCATGCACTGCTACAGACTAGGGACCGAATGGCTATGCAGCAGTTCTGCAGAAAAGGACCTAGGGGTTACAGTGGACGAGAAGCTGGATATGAGTCGACAGTGTGCCCTTGTTGCCAAGAAGGCTAATGGCATTTTGGGCTGTATAAGTAGGGCATTGCCAGCAGATCGAGGGACGTGATCGTTCCCCTCTATTCAACATTGGTGAGGCCTCATCTGGAATACTGTGTCCAGTTTTGGGCCCCACACTACAAGAAGGATGTGGAAAAATTGGAAAGAGTCCAGTGCAGGGCAACAAAAACAATTAGGGGTCTGGAGCACATGATTTATGAGGAGAGGCTGAGGGAACTGGGATTGTTTAGTCTGCAGAAGAGAAGAATGAGGGGGGATTTGATAGCTGCTTTCAACTACCTGAAAGGGGGTTCCAAAGAGGATGGATCTAGAATGTTCTCAGTGGTAGCAGATGACAGAAAAAGGAGTAATGGTCTCAAGTTGCAGTGGGGGAGGTTTAGGTTGGATATTAGGAAAAACTATTTCACTAGGAGGGTGGTGAAGCACTGGAATGGGTTACCTAGGAGGAATCTCCTTCCTTAGAGGTTTTTAAGGTCAGGCATGACAAAGCCCTGGCTGGGATGATTTAGTTGAGGATTGGTCCTGCTTTGAGCAGGATTTTGAACTAGATGACCTCCTGAGTTCCCTTCCATCCCTGATATTCTATGATTCTATAATCTACGGATGAAAGGCGGTGTATAAGAGCTAGGTGTTATCATTAGCTTTTGTGAACTGGCATATCTCTATTGACGCCAGTGGAGTGGCACCAGTTCACACCAGCTGAAGATCTGGCTCATTATTCCTGCAATTCCACTGTTTCTGTTTTCGAGTGCCACCTGCCAGCTTGCAGTACCACTGTTGGCCCTACACACCCTGAACCTGTTTGTTTGTTTCCCACGCACTGGCAGGTTACCAGCAATAGTGTTAACACGCTGCGGAAAGCGTTGCTTGCGTTCACATACAGGGCAACTGGGAACGCACTCAAAGCACTCTACAGCCTGTCACCCCCCGCTGACTGCCGGCGGGCCAGTGATGCAGAGGGAATGAGAACATGAAGAGGCTCCAGAGCCTTGAGGACTCAGCTAGGAGAACTGGAGATGCTCCTGCTCCACATACCAAACCAACCGAGTTCAACAATGGCTATTAAACTGTATTGTGGCTGAATCGGGTTATAAACCAGTTTACCCAGTAAGTGTGAATGCGGCAAGCCTAAGTGCCTACCAGCCTCTCTCCCTGGCTTGGCTACTTTGGCTGTGTCTATACTAATCTTTTTTGGGCAGACCCACCAGTGATGGCAATGTAGTACTAGGGGAGACAGGTACTGCTACCTTCACCACCTTGTCATCTAACCCCTTTGGAGCAGCTCTAGATGACACAATAGTCACAACACAAGTGGCCTGCTGAGCCTTGTCTACACTAGCACCTCCACGGTTGTTAGCACTGGTGGAGCTGCACGCATGGGAGATTCCCCCCCAAAATCTAGTGTGAACAAAGCCAACACCATGCAGCTGGACCAAACCATGTTATACTCCAGTTCAGCCACAGTCAAACATCACTTGTTTTCATGGTGTAAATAAAACCATGGAGAGAGGTGGGTTGATACCTAGATGGGAAGGGCAGAGTCAATGCTAAGAAAGGGACATGAGGAGCAACATCTCAGGACTGAGCTAATCATTCCAGCTACTGGGACACTGAGACACTGTGTGTAGCCTGGCAGCTTCTGTTCTCATACTTTTATCTGCATTACCATCGTGTCCAGGAGCCTCAGGGCTGGACCAGGAACCCATTGTGCCAGGCACTGTGCACACGCAGAGCAAGGAGACGGTGCCTGCCCCAAAGAGCTTACAATCTCCGTAATCACGTCTTCGATGTTTATACTGGAGAGCAGTTCTGAGCACTATCGCCCTCTGGCAACATCATCATCTTCCTTGTGGGCATGTCCTTCCCCCCCAACCTTTACCTTTCCACCTCTACAATCTATTACCCCCTCCACAGAAGCCATGACCAACACACAAAGCTGCGTGGGCTCCAAAAAAGCACGTCACAGCCATGTTCCCTGACTAGGACAAGGAGGCCCCGTAGATTTGCTTCCAGACAGGCACAAAGTCTGTCATTCAAAATCAAATATTCCCCATCGTCTGGTCCTAATGCGCTGCTCTCCTGGAAATGCCACTGCACTGAAAGAGTTAACAGAGAAGAGAGAGGGAAAAAAACCCAAAAGCTCCTTGTCAGCCTGTCAGAGCACTTCACAGGGATAATGTAAAGTCTGGCATTTCCTTTAGATAGCAGAGTCTAAGGTAACAATTATAGAGACAGTCTGAAGGAAAAAAATACAGCTGGTGTTATCGCCACGTCGCCTACCACACAGCCCGTCGCACGCCTGCCTCTGAATAACCATGCCAGGGATTCTTAGCAATCAGTTCCATCGGGCAGGGCGAGGTTATGCAATCCAGGCCCTGAGGCACCCCAGCTGTGTGTCATGGCCCTGCCCCTGGTTGGGGAGGCAACGGAGTGGCCACTCACACAGGAGCAATTTATCATCACTCCTCTTTGGGCAAGCTAGGGCCTGGATACGCCTCTGGCCCCTACTCTCCATCTTCAAGGCTCCATTCCCGAGGAGGGAGAACTCACCCTATGTGTAAGTGGTACCAACACCACCCTACCAGGGCCATGACTGTGGTGACAGCAAGAGTCCCACACACAGGGCGTCCTCTGCTGGGGTTGTGTCAGAGCAGCAAGATACAGAGCTAGCAGCCCATGCCGATACTGGGGCTCTTCTGTAATATAGAGAACAATGCTACTAAATGTCCCCGCCCTTTCCTAATGTCCTTGCCAGGAGAGGTGAGCAGATTGCCAAGGGGGCAGTTTAAATCACTTCTTGGAGACTGATCAGTTCCAGGTTTTGCTGTGCTCTATGTCGTAGGCTGGTTTGCTCTTTGTTGTTGGGCAGCAAACATGTTTTGTGGCTTCCTTTTTGAAAACGCTGCTTTAAAAAAAGGAAAAGAAACAGATGTCAGCTTCCAACATCCAAGGGGGGGCATGAAAACTACAGCGACGGGGAGTAAATCATTATTTAAATATTACGAAAAACACCTTGAACAGCATCTTTTGACTAAGAGCCCTTTGAACACTTGTTGCTTTGCTGAACAAGACCAAATCTAAGGCTGCTATTCGCACAGCTCAATAAAAACCCCATGGGATAGTTTGTGGTTCATTTTGGCAACTTGCTCAATATTCATGCTGTTTTCTTCATGTTTTTAAACCAATTACAAAGGGATGTTGTTTGAATGAGAAAAATCCTCCGCTTTCTCTCCTTGTTCTCCACTCAGTGGGTTCCCTTTCCAGCCAGGTGAGAAAACGATGTCATTTGAATGTAGAGGTCTCTTTGAACGCCGCACAGGAGGTATAACGAACATGTCTAACTCAGACCTGGAACAGTTCCCAGACCCAAAACGAATGAACACCATGGTGTCTAAACAGAAGTCTGGCTTTCTTTCAGTCCAGGGACTTATTAGGTTTGATGCTTCCCTACGACGCTTTGTTCTGCCTCTCTAAATCCTCCTTCTGAAGTATTATGTAGCAAATACTGAGGAGCATCGTCCCTCTGTCGCCATAGTAACCTGAGTGCACTCTAGCAAGCACTATGCTCTGGATGAAATGTGCAAACAACCCACAGTACCCCCAGCTAATGCACAGAACCTCACCCCCTGAGCAATGGAACAGGGTAATTCTATTAAGCAAGAGTTGGCAAGAGCTGAAGAGTCTGCATCCAATTTAGGGAAATACCCTGCATCAAGATTAACCTTATGTTCCCTCTTCAGAGGTATGTAGCTCTGTTTCTCTGCACCTCACTTATCAGAACCCCCCAGCTACTCACATCAGGGTCAAGTCCATCGTCTTTAGCTGAGGCTGGGACCCTGTGTCAGAGAACAGAGGGGTTTCAGAGAAGTGATGCCTGGTTAATCAGGAAACCTAAGAGTCCGGATTGTGAGGGGAAGCATTTAGTTAAATCAATCTCACTGAAAATGTTGTGTTAAAGACCCTCTGCTAAAGCGTTTGTGTTGGACCGTGGCTTAAGCACTGCACATCAGTTTGCACATGCTCTTCGTCACATTTGGCCCTTAAACTGCCCACTGTTCCCTGGTTTCCTCTTCTTGGGCGTCTCCTGCCAGATAATTAGGAACACCTGGGTTTCCTATCATCGAGTTTGCCCTTCACTTTGGGCCAGATCCGCAGCTGGTGTTAACTAGCCTAGGCCCATGAAAGTCGAAGGAGTTGTGCTGGTTGATACCAGCTTTCAGGGTCTGGCCCATATGCACTAATCTTTAGGTTCAAATTGCCATCATCAGGAAGATACTCCACCCACTAAAATTTACACAGAGCCGATCTTGTGACTGGGGAGGTGAATGGGGACATAGGTACTTTCTGTCGAAATAATGTTTCGTTTTGATTACGTTAAACAACAAGGAAGTCAAGGCTCAGTGAGACAGCATGGCGTCTCCTCTGATACGCTGCACTAACTGTGAGGACAAAATGGCTGCTGAACTCTGACCACCAGTAAAGTTTTCAGACACTTAAACAGAGTACACACACACACAAACCCCCACCAGGCATCACAGTGTCATAGCTACGTACATCTCATGTACCTCTAGAACAGCCCATAAAACAGGAAAACAAAGTTCATGAACATTTCAGCATGTCCTAGATGTTTACACGTCTGAAATGGACCCATTTGTCCTGACATTTTTAAGACATCCTTTTTGAAATCATGATCAACATTTTGCCAAAACCACGTACTCATAACATTAGGACTCCATGGATCCAAATACCAATCCGCAGTTTTCAGAAGGCTTTCGGACAATTTCAGATGAAGTTTCACAATCTCTCTAGGTCCTTTTATGTCCCCCATCACCACAGAATCTGAGTGCCTCAAAATCCTGAAGTGACTTTACCCTCCCAAAACCTCTGTGGTGTAGGGATGTATGATCTCCATCTGACAGCTGGGGAATGGAAGTACAGGGTAGATTCAGAGAAGCATGGATTTTAAAGCCAGAAGGAACCATTATGATAATCTAAACTGACCTGCACAGCACAGGCCCCATGACTTGTCCAAGGTCATGGGAAGTTTCTGGCTGGGTTGAGAACTGAACCCAGGGCTTCTGAGCCCCAAACCAACCTTCTTCCACCACTCCAATGTGGCACAAAAGTTTCTAAAATTCATGACACAGCTTGACATATTCTTTGTAGTTTTAAATGGTGTCAGCTCATCCAAACACCCCACTTCTAGGAGGATAGTGTCAATGAATGCTGGTCACAGAATAATAAACAGACACTGAATTCTGCTGGAGTCAACACCTAGATTTATTGACTGAGACAAACTTAATCGACCTAGGCTTCACCTCGCTCAATATGTATCTGGAGAGACAATAAATCTTGACGCCGACCTAAACTGAAAGTTAATATATGTGCACTGTAACATACTTTCCATTCCCACAAGTGATATGGATTTCAATATAGTTTCATTCTAAATTATCAACTGGGCACAGCTTACTAATGCATGTGGGAAATGTAGAGCTGGGAACACGATGGCTGTGTTTGTTCACTGTAATCCCATTGTCAGTGCAGGCAGGGCCGGCTCCAGGCACCAGCCCACCAAGCTTGTGCTTTGGGCGGCACCTCGAGGGGGGCGGCGCGGTGCAGTGCTCCGGCTCCGGCCGCCGGGGAGAGCGGAGCCCCGGCCGGGCACTCCGCCCTCCTCCCAGGGCTCCAGCTGCCCTCCCCCCCGGCGCCCTCCCCCCGGCCGCCGGGGAGAGCGGAGCCCCGGCCAGGGCTCGCCGCCCTCCCCCGCAGCGCTCTAGCCGCCGGGGAGAACGGAGCCCCAGCCGGGCACAACGCCCTCCTCCCAGGGCTCCAGCTGCCCTCCCCCCCGGCGCCCTCCCCCCGGCCGCCGGGGAGAGCGGAGCCCCAGCCAGGGCTCGCCGCCCTCCCCCCAGCACTCTGGCCGCCGGGGAGAGCGGAGCCCCGGCCGGGCACTCTGCCCTCCTCCCAGGGCTCCAGCTGCCCTCCCCCCCCAGCGCCCTCCCCCCAGCCGCCAGGGAGAGTGGAGCCCCAGCCAGGGCTCGCCGCCCTCCCCCCAGCACTCTGGCCGCCGGGGAGAGCGGAGCCCCGGCCGGGCACTCTGCCCTCCTCCCAGGGCTCCAGCTGCCCTCCCCCCCCAGCGCCCTCCCCCCAGCCGCCAGGGAGAGTGGAGCCCCGGCCAGGCTCGCCGCCCTCCTCCCGGCGCTCTGGCTGCCGCGGAGAGCGGAGCCCCGGCTGGGCACTCTGCCCCTCCCCCCGGCACTCTGGCTGCCGGGGAGAGCGGAGCCCCGGCCGGGCACTCTGCCCCTCCCCCCGACGCTCTGGCCACCGGGAAGAGCGGAGCCCCGGCTGGGCACTCTGCCCTGCTCCCAGGGCTCCGGCTGCCCTCCCCCCCCGGCGCCCTCCCCCAGGCCGCCGGGGAGAGCGGATCCCCGGCAGGGGCTTGCCGCCCTCCTCCCCCCCCCTCGCCGTCCCCTGCCGCGCTCGGGGCGGGGTGGCAGGAGGCTTTTTTGCCTGGGGTGGCAAAAAAGCCAGAGCCGGCCCTGAGTGCAGGGTAGCTGTGTTTTGAACGATGCATTTTTACAGACAGCCGACTATCAGGCATTGGTCTGCAGCAGGACCATTTCATGCACAATGATGTCATTCTTGTTGGGAGAGTTTGTTGAGTCCCTTGTGAATACCCACTGGATATCTGTCCTTACAGAAAAGACAAATGGTGTATTATAATTGTCGCTCGGCATACATTTCAGTTGGGAGCAATGCTGTCCTGCTAAGCAACAACTGAAAGAAACCTCCAGGAGGTCACATTCCACTGGAGATTTTTTTTATTATGTGGGCAGTGACCATCTTGACAATGGTAACAACTAGTTGGCAGAAAATTGTAAACACTTTTCTCCAAAAGGGCCAGACCTACACAGGTTTCTTGGTCTCAGTTTCATCCCTGTAATATCTTGATGTGTTCCCAAGAACAGTCATTATAGCCAGGTGATAAAAAGACCAGTATTTGTGAAGAATGATTGCCTTCATAAAAGCTCCCAACAGAAGTTTCATTCTGCACAGTGGATAATAACTGTCTTGGGCTTGATTCCCAAAGCAGATGCATTTTCCAAGGCTACAAAAGTTACTAAGATCCCTGGCGCCACATTTTTCAAGTGTCACTTACTGGCAGTCACAAAGCTTCTGAATGTTGAAGTTAAGGCTCCTAGATGATTCTGAATATCATCAGGTTTTTCTACTTCTACAGACCAATTTTTTCTGGACTTCCTCGAGGCTTCTTCTGACATCTTGGCAATGGGGAGAGGTAGTTGCGTGACCTCAAACAAGAGACTTCTTTAGGCACCTAAGCTTTTTTTATATATATCTTTTTCTTTTCCCAGTTGCAACTAGGAGAGAGAACTTTTTAAGCCCTCTTCTCTGAGACAAAACCTTCCTGTCCATGACTAGCTGTTTGCATTATGACATCATGCGATACATCACCACATCATGAGGCATATATTGTCGCCACCTCAGTGCTACATGATATCACCACATGAGACCATATCACAGGGCCCAGCAACATTTTACAGTTTTACCATGTCCTGCAATCAACACAACAGTGTTGTCAATGCTTGGACTGTTGACAGGCTGACAGCCACAACTGTGCACCTTCCTTACCTTGACCTGATCATTTCTGAGGTCAGGGATAGGTTATGCCGGGCTAATCTACTCTGACCTTCCTGTATTTACTGGCAGAAAACGCACTTTTAAGGGCCCGTTCCCAACCAAGGACAGATACAAATCACACAGAAGTCAATGGGAATCTTTCCACTGACTTCAATGGGCCTCGGAGGTATTGCAGTTCTCCCATTGACTTCAACAGGAATAGGAGCCAGCCCACATTGGCTTTGTGATCAATGAAAAATCCCTTCTACACCAGTCTCCTGGAAATGAGACGTCAGCACAAACGTCTGACCATGTCACAATGTGCTGGCGATCTGGATATCATCATTTTGGGAGGGTGACTGTTTTCTCTCTTTAAAATTCTGTTTAAAGGTTTCCGAAAGAAGCCGTTACATCTCTCCATCTTGAGTGACTTCAGGCCTCAGAACACAGGGGTCAACATTTTAGAAAAACATCTCGGTGTTGGGAGTACTGGGTTAGAGATTCCCAGCCCCCTGAGAGTCAGTCTGGGCTTTCGATTCATGTGAATCACATAAGTAAACAGTGATCCAGGGAGAGCTCGATGACAGAAAATGTATGAAATGTGTGTCCCTGCATCATCCTTCTCTTCTATTTCCTTCTCTTCCTTGCCTATGCGAGGAGGCCTGATCCAAAACCTACTGAAATCAATAGGAGTCTTTCCCTAGACTTCAGTGGGCTCTGGATCAGGCCCTAACAGCAGCATGTCAGTGGTAGAGCAGAACACTTGAAAAACGGAGATTATATTCAATTTCGCTGACATTGCTGCTAAGCTGCAGTGAAATTCTCCCCTCTGCAAGAACCTGCTCAAGGGGCCACCAATTAAATCCCATTTAAACCCTTAAAATAGGATTTAAGTGGTGCCCTGGATGCAGAGGTGATCCTTATCCATGGAAAGAGACAGGATAGAAAAGGGGGGGTAGGGGGCAGCAGGAGTACTCTGTGTGTGTGGGGGGGGGGGAAACCAATGGAAGGTTGGGGAAGAGAGATCCAACAAGAAAATGGAAATGGGGGAGTGGAGGAGACATAATCAGTGTTGCCGTCTTTCGCAATCTCACTGGGAGTCTTGTGATATTTGGAGTTTTTTCTTAAATCCCCAGCTCCTGGAGTCTGGTGATTACATAAGAATCTCAGCTTTCATATATATATATATATATTTTTTTTTTTTAAAGGAAGTCTCTAGCACTTCAAAGTTGTGATCCCCCTCAGGGCTCAGAAACCAGAGGATAAATAAAAACACCGCAAATTTATTATTTTTTTTTAAATCTCATGATTTTTAAGCCAATTTCATGACTTTTGCAGACCTGATTCATGATTTTTGAACACTTGGGATCAGCAGCAATGGACAACACATGTCTTTCCCTCTGTAACCATGTAGTCATTCTTCTCCTGCACTGCTTCCCCTCCCAGCACTTGTTCCTGCCCCCTGCTCCTGTCCAGACCTCCTGATCCGCTCTCCTAGATCCCCCAACCCATGTATCCATCCCAGTCCCCTTTCCTGGCTGCAAACTCTTACTATCGGTTCTGGTGACAGTACCTGTAGCCTCGCACCATGCTCAATTCCATACGAAATTCAGAGTTGGGGTTTCTCAAGTATTAGCCACTCAAGACAATAACTTGCGGCACTTGCACTGCTCTATGCAGATGGGCGGTGTTTGCATTTGTCATTAGCACCCGGTGCATGTCTCGTAATTCATTTCAGGGAATGCACTTTGGCAGTGCAAAACCAGAATGAGACAGTACAGCACTGAAGGGCGCTGTGAATGTATTGTTCCTACATGATGGATAGGGATCTTATAGGTTTCAACTTATTTTTTATCGTATAAATCCCATATACCAGTGTCATTTCCACTCAGCCCTTCCATCTATTCACCCGATCCAAGCACTTTACCATGTTGTACGTTTCTGCCTTTTTTCCCCTGGTGCTAGGATTTTCTGAATATAGCAGCCTTTGCTTGCTTCCCTTTTTTACCTTTTGAAATTCCTCATTGAATGAAGTTCTCATCATCTCCTACATATTCAGATACCAGTCTCAGCAGCTTGATGACTGTGAAGATCTGGAGGGGGGTGGGGTTAGGAAGGGGAGCTTTTTTTAAAAAAAGATGGGCTTTGATGCTATTTACATGTTAAAAACTTCATTTGATCTTAAATTCATCTCAGTATAAAAGTTGCATTAGTAGAGAACACGCTTAATATCCTAGAAAACATGCTGCCTAGCGATGATGAATGCCAAGGTCAGAACACTGGGGCTGGTGTTTTCCAAAGGGCCCAAGGTAGATAGGCGCCCACCTGCCCCAGAATTTCAATGCACTTTAGGCTCTGTCGAAACTCCCAGCCAGGGCCAACGTCATCCCTTACTGAAGTTCATGGTGTTACATCAATGATGAATCTGAACCATTACCTATTGAATGAAGCCAGGTCTGCTTCTATTCAGAGTACAGTAGGTCTGGGTCCACTGAACATAGTTATTGCACTGGATCAGATGACTGCTCCAGCCTGCCCTTTAGCAGTGGCTAGTATCCTCCACTTCGGATACAGAAAAAAATCCTCCTTTTCTTATAGTTTCCTACATGCTGCTTCCAGCCCACTCCTATGCAGCACATCTTCAGCTAGGAACTCACTTTCTGCAGAGCACAGGAACGGACAGTCCCTCGCCCTATTCCCGTGCCTCTAAATATTGTTTTCCAAGCAGTTGGGGGTGACCGTTCTCAGCGGAACTACCATTTACCCCCTGGCTGTTGGGATTTGGGATTTCAGGACAGTAAGCACAGACGTTAAATGCCTGAGTGCTTAGTGGCAGAAGCTTCTGGCTGCTGGTGTCAAAAGAGGTTAAATAAGCATATTAACTAGATCCAGTCTGACATATCATGTTTACGGATAGGATGTTTGCCATGTTCTTTGATGACTTCAATAAGAGATTCTTTAAAGCTGAAGCCTCCACTTGGGAAATATATTTTCCAGCAGTTGTTCCAAACCGAAGAGTGCTTCATAGGCCTTTTGTCAATATGATTTTATGGTTTGTTTACAAATGGTTAAATGGCTATTGAATTTCTCTCACTGCCCTATCAAATCCCTCTTCAGCACCCACCCCTGCCACCAACTAAAAGTAATGACAAGGTAGACAGTAGTCGGGACTTCTGCTATTTCTCAGATGTGTTTACTTATAGCTCATCACTGATAAAGAAAAAAAATTGGTTTTTTTTTTAAGTAAAATGTAACGGACTCAAACACACGTGGACAGTCCCAGCGGCGTGCCTGGCACTTTGCACTCCAGGCTGAGCGAGGGGCTGCCTGGCGCTGTGCTGTCTGAGGAGCCGGGCCAGGACCAGACTGTGACTTCGGGTGTGTCGGCTCTGCAAGCAGAGGGGTGGCTGCAGCACACGGAGCCATTCCGAGCTAGCTTGGAGCTAGCTAGCTCAGGTACCAACAGCAGCCACGGCCACTCGGGTGGCAGCTCAGGCTGTACAAGCCCACCCAGGACAGTGGGTGTGCACTCAAGCAGCTACTGCACCTTCATTGCTATTGCTAGATCAAAGCTAGCTCCAGTAAGTCTCCACGTGCCACCATCAGACCTCTGACGGCAGTGCAGACTTGCCCTTAGGGTATGTCTGTGCTGCAACTAAAAACCTGCGGCTGGCCCGGAACAGCTGACTGCCAGTTGGCGGGGCTCGGCCTAAGGGATCATTGTATTGCAGTGTAGACGTCCAGGCTTGGTCTGGAGCCCAGGCCCTGTGAGGTGGGAGGGTCCCAGAGCTTGGGCTCCAGCCCAAGCCCCAATTAAACAGCCCCTTAGCCCGCACCCTGCGAGCCTGAGTCAGCTGGCACCGGCCAACTGCGGGTGTCCAACTGAAATGTAGTCATACCCCCAGACTCCAGAGTCAGCCTCTGCATCCCCTTTGCTCCTTGAGGGAAGGAAGCAGAGTCATTTCTATTGCTGGCACAGGTTACTTCCCCCTCTGCACTGGACCAGCCTGCTAGGGAATGGGCGGGGCCAATGGGAATGGAAGCTACCCTCTCCTTGTGCAGGGGCTGGAGGATGGGAGTAGCTCATACAGGGGGATAAGGGAATCCTTACTCCCCTGTGTGGGCATGCAGGGTGAGCCCATAGCTGGCCTACATACACACATGTTCTGATTACTGTTTCCCTCAACCTCCCGCCCCCATTGCCTCCAATGGCTTGTTACGCCCACCTGTTGTCTCTGGTCTCGGAAGTTCTCCGAGGCAGGGACTGTCTTTTGTGCAGCACCCAGCACAATGGGTCTCTGATCCCAACTAGAGCATCCAAGCGCTTCTGAAATACATATAGCGAATCATAGCCACCCTTAGACCCACCCTGCAACCGGGTTATTTTGCTGCAGAGATACACAACTATTGTTCATCATCCATCATATCCATCGCCTGCGACGTCCAAGGAGTTTAACTCTGGCTTACAAGCATTTTCTCTGCATTGAATTACAGTGCATAGCAACAGTGTGGAAATTCTCTCCTGCAAGATGCTCACGTACAGATCGCTTTGCCTGGTAATCCCATCCACATTCCGATCTATTTTATGTTGTGTTAGCAATAAATTGGGCAGCAGAGTTGTTAACCAAGTTTATTAGGACGTTCCCTTGCAGCTAAAGCTATAGTTAAGGCTCTGGTGAGACTTCCATTACTTCCTCTTTTCACATGGTTGTAACTTGCTGAAAAAATTGCTTCTGGCAGAAATGTTCCCTGCTTGGCTCCAAGTCCAAACATGGTGGTTGTTTATTTAACGTTTGAGAAAATCTATTTCCGAGTTGTGGGGAAGTGAATAAAATGGGCTCTTTTGGGCTGTGAAAGGGTTATGATCTTTTTGTTGGTGTTCACGCATAACTCAAAACCAGCTGAAGTGACCCGGATGGGCTCTGAGCCTCGCTGAGGACTAGTCTGCAGGCCAAGCTAAGAGATCAAACTTTTCAAACTGGCCATTTTAAAGCAGTTGGATAGCCCATTCTGCACATGAGCTGTGAGAGAAATCACAGTAGTGCTGTGAACATCTAGAAACTTGCTGGTCCGGAGCCCAAGCTGCAGCCAAAGAGGTACCTCAGGAGGAAAACTATTGTAAGCTCTTTGGGGCAAGGACTGTCTTTTTGTTCTGTGTTTGTCCAGCGCATGGCACAATGGGGTCTTGGTCCGTGTTTGGGGCTCCTAGATGTGGCCACAGTGCAAATAGTAAATAAATAAATCAACAACAGTCACCATGATGCAGAAGTTCAGGAGAGGGATGCTATCCTGAAACCTGGGTCTTCTGTGCACCAAGCCAGTCCCTCAGTGTCATTTAGAGCAGCCTGAAAGCTGCCCTAGATTATACTGGCTGCAAATGGCCTCAAGGGACATTCATGACAGTCAGGAATTACTGGGGAATAGGGAAGACCTGGCCACACCCCCTGCAGTAGCTGCAGGATAGCATAGGAGCCACTACGCCAGCTCTATACCACCAGAGGGTGCCCCTTCCCTGGGGTAGGTCTCCCATGGTCAGCTATGCCAGCTTTAGGGGCACTTTAGCCCTGTATCCTGGTAGAAAGTAGCCCTAGCCCAGGGGAGAATTTGGGCCATATTATGTATAATAATATCATGCTTATGTTAATAGTTATAGAGGTTGATTTTCAGCTTTTGTTTCATTATCAAGTCCTGGATTGGCGCATGCATTTGATTATAATGGAATATGTGCAGTAACACTGATTGCAGTTTGGTTATAGTGGATGTGGGCATTTAACATTAGGTGCATGTTTTATGGCTCCTCTGGGCCCTAATTCAGCAAAGCACATAAGTGTGGTATTGGGGACTCTGCCTTTAAGGGCTAAACTTCCTAGACTAAGACGCTGAGTGGGGCACTGTGAAACTCTTGTTGCTCCGCACGGGCAGCTGGAATCAGACACAGAATTAAGGAGGGCACTTGCAAACCCCTTAAGCACTGCGGGATCACTCAACAGCCCGTTAAGCACTCACTTACTTCAATGGAATTTAAGCACATGCTTAATTCTATCCCAAACAGAGGCCATAAAACATTTGGGTTTGGAAGAGAAGATGGATCACTGGCCAGGTCCACTATAATAATAATAATTAATGGAGATATCCCATCTCCTAGAACTGGAAGGGACTTTGAAAGGTCATCAAAGTCCAGCCCCCTACCTTCACTAGCAGGACCAAGTACTGATTTTGCCCCAGATCCCTAAGTGGCCCCCTCAAGGATTGAACTCACAACCCTGGGTTTAGCTGGCCAATGCTCAAACCACTAAGCTATCCCTCCTCCTATGGCAATCCCTCAGTTCTTATTTAACAGAGATGTTTCAGTAATACATGGGCTTAGCATGTATGGTCATGTGTCCCTCTAGTAGCTGGTTCAAACCATTGTAACAGCTTGCTACATCTTTGTAGCTAAATGAGTTTATCTTTAGCTCAAATGGTAGAGACCTAGGACAAACTCCTGGCCCCTTTAAAATCAATGGGGATTTTGCCATTGACTTCAATTTGTCATTGACTTCAATGGGGCCAGGATTTCTCCTTGCAGGTTTTGATGTCTGAGTTTATGTGCCCAGTTACTGTTCTAGTTAATTAATACTTTGTTACATTTTCAGAGTAAGTCGCTTGTAATTTCTGATCTTTGCAATTTTTCCCATTTATAGATATCCATGCAATTATACATATCTGTTCATAAAACAACACTGCTCAGAGCAAACAAAGCAGAAACCTGGTTTTGCTAATTTAAATGCTTTTCCTATTGACTAAGGAATTAACTAGGGGAAAAAAAACATGATTTTCAAAAAAGCATCCCTTTAAGCAAACAGAACTATTAAAGGCTTTTCCACTCTCTCTCAGCCGCACTTCTTACACTTCATCAGCAATTTAATTTAAAGGTGACTGTGATCTGAAGTTGAAGTTTCACAGTTTATTTGGAGGATAATCTACTTTTCTTTCAAAAACCATCATTCTTACAAGTCACCCCTGTCTGAGAAAGCAAAGCACGGACTCCCCATCCAAAAACATTTGCTCGTGATAGTAAATATTTTGTTTCAGAGTAGCAGCCGTGTTAGTCTGTATCCGCAAAAAGAACAGGAGTACTTGTGGCACCTTAGAGACTAACAAATTTATTAGAGCATAAGAAGTGGGCTGTAGTCCACGAAAGCTTATGCTCTAATAAATTTGTTAGTCTCTAAGGTGCCACAAGTACTCCTGTTCTTTTTGTAAATATTTTGTATCATGCTGATCTAATTTACAGTCTGCGTGCGAGCAGTTTAGGGAGTCAGTATGCACACAACACTAAATGAAGCCATATATGCTGTGAGAATTCTACCCTCTTCCTGAGTCAGCACTTTCCTGGTCATTTACATTCTGCCATTTTGGACTGCGGCCATCACCTCACCTTTACCACTTCGGTATGGTGGAGTGGATTCTCAGTCGGTGTAAAATGGAGTACTTCCATTTACCTCAATGGAGTGATGCCAGTTTCCACCAGCTCAGGATCTGGCCCTTCATATTGTCTTTTACCACTTAGGAACATTTTCTAAGCAGCTGGGAATATCACCCTCCAGTAACACAGTATCC
Organism: Malaclemys terrapin pileata; assembly: GCF_027887155.1. NCBI lineage: Eukaryota > Metazoa > Chordata > Testudines > Emydidae > Malaclemys > Malaclemys terrapin. The sequence continues at coordinate 18,955,064 of NC_071515.1, read as the reverse complement.
ATTCCCAGCCCCTTGGCACCTCCTTCTTCCCAGCATGGTCTGTTATGACATACAGCAAATGCCATTTCGGCATCGATCCCTGTGGACCAACTCCAGATCCCAACAACATCAAGGGAAGTTTTGGTCACTGACTTCAACAGAAGGAGGAAATGATCCTTTGTTCTTGGGGCCAGAGTGTTGGCTGGTGTAAAGGAGACACTCCAATTTACATCAGCTGAGGATCTGGCTCTTCAAATTTAGTTTTTTCTTAATTAGCTCTTGTGCCTAGAGATGGGCTCATACAAGATGTATTCCAAGATCTCCTGCAGCACATGGGCAAACGGAGTAAGTGGAAGACCTAGTGGCATTCTTACCCATTACTGGGGTTCATTTGACCTTTAATTGCTTCTTTATGTTTGCCCCAGAGACCCTCTAAATCCCTCATCATCCCGCTTTCCCCACTTTAAAAGTCTCTCTACCAAGGCCCAGCCAACACGGTGGCTTTCTTTCTCCTAACAGAGGACAAGTGGACAAGGGTCCCTTTGGAGCCCAACTGTGCAGTGGTAGGCCATTTGGAAATGTTGATTTTCATTTGTCTGGCAGCCCAGAAAGGACATGATCCCATAGAACAGAGAGCTCATAAAACCAGAATAGCTATACGTCCACTGCCTGCTGAAATACTCCTCTTCCAAGTGTTCCTTATCCGGGGTTTATAAGTTGGTTGAGTGCGGCAGGAAGGAGTGGGTGTTGATCTTCTGCCAGTGGCTTGTGGAGTCTGCAGTTTTATGGACTTTGGCACAACAGACATGTCTGCTTTCGACTGGATGAAAGCTGGTGTTTGCATGGTTGCACAGTGTCTTCTAAATATCTTTGGCATCACTCCTGCTTCTTAATCAGCTGTGGGAATGGCTGGCTTGCTAACAGCTGTGGGTGTTTGTGATGTTCCCCTCTGGTGTTGTCCGGACCGGTGATCTGCTAGGTCACTCCTATCCTTGACTCTGGGAGCCAGCCTTAGCCTGCTGTGCTGTGAGAACCCCCACTCCTGGGCTGTTCACACACAGCCTCTGGCATGTAAGCTGCTCCCAGCTACTTGCAACTGAATGACACTAGACAATATCTCCGGTCTCAGACACAACCCTAGGAACCTCCGTCTTGCAGTGTCCAGTTATGCCCGCTGGACGCTGCAAGCTTATATAAGTTTGTCAATTTAACAAAGAGATTTATATGTACCAGGCTTGTTATCCCAAGGGGAGCATCTGACACACTTCAAACCAAATGCACTGCTTCAGGTAGAATAAACAGATTTATTAACTATAAAGATAGATTTTAAGTGATTATAAGTCAAAGCATAACAAGTCAGATTTGGTCAAATGAAATAAAAGCAAAACACATTCTAAGCTGATCTTAACACTTTCAATGTCCATACAAACTTAGATGCTTCTCACCACAGGCTGGCTAATTGCTTTTCAGCCAGGCTCTCCCTTTTGATCAGCGCTTCAGTCACTTGGTGTGGTGTCTGTGGTGTAGATGGAGGAGAGAGGAAGAGCATGGCAAACATCTCTGCCTTTTATTATGTCCTTTCCTTCCTCTTGGCTTTGCCCCTCCCACCCTTTAGAGTCAGATGAGTATTCCTGAATCTCTCCAAGAAAGGTTGAGCAATTCCTCTGCTGTGGCCTCATACAGGCAGGGCCGGCTCAGGCACCAGCCGACCAAGCACGTGCTTGGGGCGGCACCTTAGAAGGGGCGGCCAATGTTGGGCGGTGTTTTTGTTTTTTTGTTCGGCGGGGCGGCGCTTGAGGGGTTTTCTTTGTTTGTTTTGGCCGGCAGCGCGGGGAGCGTTTTGGCGGTGCGGTGCTGGGGGGGGTTGAGCGGCCCGGTGCACCGGGGGTTTGGCCGGCCCGGCCCGGTGCTGGGGGGTTTGGGCGGCGTGGCACGGCGCTCAGGGGTGGGGGGTTTGAGCAGCACAGTGCTCCGGGGGTTTGGGCGGCCTGGCCCTGCACTCGGGGAGGGGCGGGGGGTTCCGCAGCCTGGCCCAGCGCAGTGCGGTGCTCGGAGGGGGGCGGGGGGAGTTGAGTGGCCCAGCGCTCTGGGGGTTTGGGCAGCCCGGCCCGGCCCGGCCCAGCACTGTGGGGGGGAGTTACGGCAGGGCGGCACTCTTCTTTTTTGCCTGGGGCGGCAAAAAAGTTAGAGCCGGCCCTGCATACAGATGAGTCATTGCATTGTAGTTCCCTTGCTGGACAATGGTTGTTGATGGGTTGTTTGACACCCTGCCCGGGCGTTGGTTACTTTCCTTGCTGTTGCCTTTGGGGAGCTAATATCTGGCTGATTTCCCCAACATACAGCATGTTTTAGTGACAACCATACTACACATTTCTTATAACTTCATATGCATTAATGATACACATATATGGATAGAGAAATGACTTTCAGCAGATCATAACTTTTCCCCTGATACCTTACAAGGCATGCTTTATATGTAAGATCACAAGTACGTGAAAATGAGGAATATGGAGGTTGCAGTACGTTCCCTCAAGGTATAGAACCTCACAGTGTTGCAGTCACAGGGCCCCCCATCCCCATCCTCTGTCTGGGGAGTAAGATGCTGGAGATGGAGAAGTCAGATGTTCTACTGCATTATGACAGTTCTATGCTGCTGTTATTCCATTTAAATCAATGGAGTTTCACCAGTTGAAGACTGGAGTAATGAGCAGTAGAGAACCTGGGTATTCTGTATGGCACTGCTGAATGCTATGACTAAGCCAGTGACCAACCTCTTAACTTGATTTTAAAGGACTGCAAGTGTATTCAGTGTGAAATAAGGCAGATTAGGGTATTTCAGCAAGGTTTTCAGTCAAAAGCAAAGTAAGTAGATACCAGAGCAAGGCACAGACCTCTGCCGTAAGGAAAAATTCAAAATTGGGAACAGATACAGGGTTGAAGTAAGAAAAGAAAACTATCCCGAGGTAAAGACACAAAGGATTATAGCTACATTCCATGGTCTTTGTTTGACAAAGAGTAATCTCACTCATTTAAATTCATTTGGCAATACACTTGATGAGCATGCACTTACCTTCATGGGAAGTGGTTGAAACATCTTGTGTTTATGCATTAGATCGAAATAACTCTCTTAGCGCAACAGAAGATGCAATGGACAGAATTCAGCACATAATGTCACTGGCAATGTGACTAAATGAAATCCCATCTCAAGCAGCAAAGCGGTAATCAGCCAGATGTATCGTTCTTTCATGTAATTTCTCCCTCCACATTTTCCTCCCAGACCACTTATAAATAAAGTGACTTCATTCTCAGCTAGTTGTGGCCAGCTCAGTTTTACGATACAATACCGGAACCAGCTTCTATTATCGTTTAAGTCAAGGCCTCAATCAGTACCAATGGACCACCATCTCCTCACCAATTTTGGATCCAGATCCAGACTACCCTTTGCAAAACCAAAAAGCCACCAAGAAAGTCTTGCTAAGCCAGAAAAGCCAGCTAGTCCTGCCTAGCTCCACTCATCAGCAGAGGGTGCATCGCAAACTAATGTGCTCAAATTTCCTTTACAGTTGATTTGAGGTTAACAGGCTTTTTCGGAGCACTGGACATTCCCACAGCCTGTCCCAGACTTCGCCACACTGATTAAGCACTCAACAAGGGACGATGAGGTGTTCAATAAAATCAGCCCCTTGACCCTCACAGATTTCAAAGCACCACTGAAGAATCTTTTCTTCCATAATTGGAAATACAGTGAGCCCTTCATTAAAAAATTATTGGCAAATATCGCTTCCCTTAGGTGAGGCTGCCACACCATGGCAAACCCTTCAGCCCATCAACAGAGTATAACCTACTGACCTGACAAAGACTGCATCAATCCCTTTCACATTAACCCTAGTAAATCTTTATCACTTCCTGTGCCTTTGCTTTGGACCACATTAATCACCAATATTGCAGAACTCCCCATATCCCATAATGCAGAAAATCATTTGTTTGGAGGATTAACCAGTATAAATGGCAATTTAGCCATTTCCAGCATCAGACTATTCGTATTATTATGTTTATTACAGTAACACACACCAAGATCAGGGCCCCATTATCCCAGGCACAATGCAAAGACTGAAAGATAATCCCTGTCCCAAAGAGTCTAAATCGACAAGAGAGTGATTTATTTGTCCAGCTCTGTAGTAGAAATGGGACTAGAACAAATGTCTTACTGCATGCTAGGCCAGTTCTCTAGCTCTGGACCACACTGCCTCCCAACGCAAATTGTAAAATATACAGCTATAGCGAGGTGAGGGTTTTTGTCTGTCTACTGTAGCCTAATCTCTAGATATCAAAGAGTATCATTCATCACATGATAAAAAACTAGCCGTCAACTCCGTTTGCAGCCATCCAAATTTCAGCAGGCTCGGAAAACTCATTGTGCCTCAAGATTTGCACAAGTTCGGTTATTTTTATTTTTAGTGTTCTGGTCTGTCATAAAAAAAATTACTGAGTGCAAATCCTTGTGTTTCTTTTCCGCCGGCATCATAACTTTCAAATGTATTATTGCTGAGAGATTCCACTCTCTCTGCCAGCAAGTCCCTGGAGAGACGCACTAGCAGAAGAAAAGAACTTTGTACAGCTTCTTCATAAGAGAAAGTCAGCAATCCACTGGACCTAATCAAGTTTTCCTAGACATGAGGGGGTGCGATCCTCAGCTAGTGTAAACTGGTGTAACCTCATTTAAATCAACTGCGTTCTGTCAATTTACAGCTGAGGATCTAGCCCTTGATCTCATAAGAGAAGGACAGAAGAAGGTTCCAGCTGTGTTCTTCCCCTTTGTTTTCTTTCTTCTTGGTAGAAATTTGTTACTTCTCCCACTGCAAACTGTGATGGGCGATAGTGATGGATTGATATTGCAGCCTAGGAAGCACTAATAGAAAAAGAGTAGTGTGTAAGTAAAAACACTTACCAGGACTATAGATCTACTTAACGGGTCAGCCTGATAATGTATCAGCACAGCTGGAAGATGTGAATAAAAGAACCCATGGTTGAACAGTCTGGTGGCTTTTAGACTGCTCTTCTTGCTCAATAGCAGAGCACTAGTGCTAGAAATTTCAGCTCTTGCCCCATTAGTGACTGATCTCTGCCTTTAGGAGCTGTGTGATGTACAGGAGCAGAGTTCCATTTAGAAAGTGCACCATGGCCTCTAGGGTCATTTCACTTACGTTTAGAGCTAAAGGCATCCGCGGATGTGGTTACAACTTAGAATGTCAAAAATCATTTGAGAATGTTTCTCAACAGAGAGGAACCTCTTGGAAATTGTTGGCTTATGTATATTCAATTTTGCTGGCAGGCTAAAAAAGGCCAGCGTACTAAGAGTTAATAATAGACAGAGTCATTGAATATGGTATAAAGCCAAGCTATTAGATAGAAAACTGTCACCCTTGTAAAACAAACACTGGTGCAGGCTGAAGGAATCACCAAAAAACTGCAAAAGCTCTATTATAAAATGTTCATTTTGATTCACCCCAGGGCTGCAGGCTGGATCGGGATGCCATGAATGAACCCAAGCAAAGATTCACCTCCAGGGAGGGGGTCGGCAGTAGTACAGCACCACTCTCCACCACAGTGGATAACTTTAAATTGGGGTCTGTTCCCACTCTGCCACTGCCCTTCTGGGCAGCCTTGGGCAAGTCCCTTCACCTCTGTTCCCCAGTTTTGCCATCTATAAAACAGGGACACTGATATTTATCTTCCTTTGTCAAGCACATTGAGATCTATGGACAAAGAGTGCTACATGGGCCCGATCCAGTGATCAATTATTTCACTGAAAGCTGGATCACGACTTCAGGAACTGAGTATTATCCTCAAACTGGAGCTGGAGCCCTGGACACTGTGCAGGAGACGGACTGAATCAACACTTCTTACCAGCCACTTGATGGGTGCCACGGGCCAGCTGCAGTGGAGCAGGGCCTGGGGCAGCTTGCACCTCCCACAGCAGGACATTCCCCTCCAGGCCCAGTTATGGATCTGGCATATGGTCTGTTGGTCTACAAGTTAAGATAGATTATGTAGCTCTCTCTCCTTCCTTGTGTGATGCCTACAACACCTTGATCGCTGCTAGTGGACAAGGTAAGCAGCAGGCGGGTATAGCTGATGTGTATTTACTTAGTATGAAAGCTCCCAAAACCGCCACAAAAATGGATTGCTTCCCTCGCCCTATATTTGGCTGGCAGTCTGTGTGCTGACTGGCCATGTATTATGCTTGTCTTCTTAGGGACACATTGCGGTACACTTACTAACACCGAAAGGCACCTTTTGCCCTGAGCAGTCCCACTGACATCTATTGGGTCACCTGCACAGGAAGGCGTTATTCAGGATGAGTAAGGGTGTCACCATCTGGCCTGTGGGACATATACCACTTTGGGGGCAGGGAATTTGTCTTCCTGGATGTAGCTCATTATAATGTGCAGGAGTTAGGAATCCAGAATGTGACAAATGGAACCCCGGAGAGCTAGTGAACGCAAAGGCTAAACAAACAGGGCAAGATCTCAGCTGGAGTAAACCAACAGCGCTTCGTTGACATCCATCTCCAAATTTCTCTTGCCCAAACAGATGCCTTTGGTGGTAGACATTGTCCATGCTTGGTGTCTGTCCAAAGGTGACTTTTGTGTCTGTGTGGAAAGGGAACCTGATGGAATACCAATGTCAATGGAACTACAGCCATTTACAACAGCTGAGGAGTTAGCCCAGAGCATAAATAACAAAGCCGAGTTATTCAAGGAAGGCATCTCAAATGCAAAAGTAACAGGAGTACTTGTGGCACCTTAGAGACTAACAAATTTATTAGAGCATAAGCTTTCGTGGGCTACAGCCAAATGCAAAAGTGAGTGTCAATACAACATGAAGGTTGCGAAATCAAGGACTTAGCAAGTTGAGGGTTTTCCAGTGTACCTAGAGGAGATCCAAAAATGGGGAGATTTTGCCACATAAACTTGGAGTTTTAATCTGAGAAACAAAAGTCAAATTTGCACTTCATCAACCAAATCTCCCCCGCCTGCCCCCCCTAAAAAAATTCAGTGGAAAACGGCATCTTTGTGGCTTTCTGATACAAAGATTGAACATTTTTAGGAATTCAGACACTTGCCATGAAAATTTTCATTTAATCTAAAACCCAATTTTCTAGCAAAAAAGTTTTGAAAGAAAAATTTTGACCAGCCCTAAATGCACCCTTAGATCAAGCCATACTGTAGGACTTATTTAGCTTCTGGCACACATTTAATTACCAGTCGTGCCCATGACAGCCGCACCCCTCACGACCTATGCGGTCTGTTCAAGCTCCATGACTCAAACTTTTCACATACGAAAAATTCATCTCTGGGTAAAACCAAACATGGAAAATTTCTGCTACAAAGGAATCTGTCCGTGAAAGTATGAGCCATCAAAAAATGAGGGTTCGAATGGAAACTACCCGTGTACAGTGTAACAAATGACATGACATACAGGATTGGTTTCTAGAGAGAGAAAGAGTTGTGGAGTGTGGAGCAAAAAACCCAGAATCTGGGATTATCTTCATCCAGAAACTGACAGCCAAATTGAGCAGTTCTGCAGCAACAGTCCACTATCAAGAATAAATCAAGAGTAGATGCAATAGATGTCACGTCCAGAAGGGACTATTACGCTGACCTCCTGTGTAACAGGCCACAGCAGCTCAAGCCCAGAGCATATCTTTTAGGAAGACGGCCAATCTTGATTTCAAGTCTTCAGGGGATGGAGAATCCACTGTGTTCCTAGATAAGTTGTTCTAATGTTCACTGTTAAAAATTTGTTCCTTATTTCTAGTCTGAATTTGTCTAGCTTCAGCTTCCAACCACTAAGTCTAGTTATGCCTTTATCTGCTAGATTAAAGAGCCCTGTGCTATCAGAAATATCTTCCCCAGGTATATATCTTCCCCAAGGCCCTACCTCTCCCCTCTGTCTGCTGGAGCCCCTAGCGCCCGCCCCCACCATTCACCAAAGCCCTGAGCAACCCCCATCCCAAGACAAGGGGATCCCCGGCTGAACCGCCCAGTGCCCCCAGCCAGCACCAGCACTGGGCCATTGGGCCATCCCAGCGCCGGTCCCCAGTGCCGGGCCGCCATCGCACCAGCTCCCAGTGCCAGGTTGGCCTCAGCGCCAGCCCCCAGCACCGGGCCACCAGCCAGTCTCAGCACTAGGTGGCCCCCAGCGCCGGCCACCCCCAGTGCTGACCCGCTAGCCTCTGGCCAGCAGTGGAGCTGAGCTCCTGCTGGCTTGGGCCCCGGCATGGGGGAGAGGGCAGAGCATAGGTGGAGCCAGGGCATGGCTTAGGGGAGGCTTATCCTCCCCTGGCCTATTATACCCACTGCCCATGCCAGGTAGTTACTTTTAGGGTCTAGCTACCCTGAGATAAGAGACCCACAGCACAGCCTGGGTCAGCTGACTTGGGTTCACGGGCCTATACAATTGCAATGCAGCTGTTCAGGCTCTGCCTGGAGCCCAGGCTTTGAGACGCCGTGAAGAGGGGAGGGCCTCAGAGCCTGGCCCCGAACATCTACACTGCAATATCTAGCCCTGCAGCCCGAGCCCAAGTCACCTGACCCAGCGTCTCAGACTCAGTGCCATGGGGTTTTATTGCAGTGTAGACATACCCTCTGGTGATCAAGCCACTTTTTCAGCTTCTCTTTCTTCTGCTAAAATTAATTTTCGCTTCCTCGCTGTAAGGCAGGTTTTCAAAACCTCAGAACATTCCCGCAGCTCTTTTCTGAGCCCTTTTCAATTTGTCAATATCCTTTGAACAGTGTGGGCACTGGAACTGGACCCAGTGTTGCAGTAAGGTCTCACTAATGCCATAAAGTGGTAATAATGGTATAAAAGATGTTGAGATTAAACAGGAAGTTGAGACTATAATTATCTGGTAGGCAAGTAAGGACATGTTCTTATCCTGTTCCCAACACTTTCCCCAAAGCTATTTACAAGAATATATTGGCTTCCAACCTGGACATACTAAGCGATCCATCTAAGAGGGGCAATGGAAAGGAAATGTCATTCATTCTCTACTTAACAAACATTGCATTTCTAATGCTGGAGGCATCAGCATGAGCAGCTGATCTTGGTCCGATTCTCTGCCTGAGCACCCTCGTCTCTCTTAAGGATGCCTGACAGCAAGTTGACAGCTCAAGCAATAATATCAGTTAGTTAACAGCAGGGAGAGCTCATGGGCGGTTTTTATATGTGGCTCACCAAAATTCTGAATGTTCGTTTCATTTGTTCACTGCTTCCTTGGCAACTGACTGATGGATTTCAACAACTATCTCCTGTTGCTGACTAGATAATACTTTGGGGGCCAAAAAAAATAGATAAGCGTCCCTTTATCCTCGCTTTGAAGAAAAGGTTCCAGCAAAAATCTTTGTGCTTTCTCCTATGCCTCCACTTACTTATGCATAGAAGGAGGTCCCATAAATATTCACAAAGCCACCTCACCATCCTCCTTCACACTCTCCTCTGCGGTGAGTATAAAGCACTCAGCATTGGTCAGGCAGCTGATGCACTGTTTTTCATATTAAATTAAATTAATGGAGATATCCTATCTCCTAGAACTGGAAGGGACCTTGAAATGTCATTGAGTCCAGCCCCCTGCCTTCACTAGGAGGACCAAGTACTGTTTTTGCCCCAGATCCCTAAGTGGCCCCCTCAAGGATTGAACTCACAACCCTGGGCTTAGGAGGCCAATGCTCAAACCACTGAGCTATCCCTGCCCTCCTCATGCTTTCCTTGTGCTGTGTCATCTCCATTTCTCACAGCTACCTGTTGTCTATTAGATTGTGAGCTCTTCAGGGCAAGGAGACTGTCTCTTTGTTTGTACAGTTCCTAACACAATGGGTGTTGCCTCTTGGCCCTAGTGTGATACATATATTAAATACTGTAAATAGGGCAGAATAAGGAAGGCAGAAGTCGACAAAATATCACTTACAATAAAGTTTCTCCCATTTACCCACAGGCTCCTATATTTTTATATCTCCTCCTCGGAAAAATATCATCATGACAACAGCTTGCACCAGATAATGCATTTTTTATCAGCATTACCTTACCCTGCTCCATGACTGCTGACACAAGCTGGTCAATATGCCCCATGGGCAAGTCAGTCTGTAGAAACCGGGGAAGGTGGCAACGAAGATCATCTTAGCCTTTAAACTCATTTGTAGGGTTGTCATAGCCGTGTCGGGCCCAGGATATTAGAGAGACAAGGTGGGTGAGGTAATATCTTTTATTGGACCAGCTTCTATTGGTGAGAGACAAGCTCTCGAGCTATACAGAGCTCTTCTTCAGGGCTGGGAACAGAGCGTCACAGTGAAATACCTGGTGGAACAGATTGTTTAGCATAAGCGGATAACACTTATTCTAAGGGACCATTCAAGGTGAAGTTGCCCATTAACACCTCTGCAATGACCATAACAACCCTGTGATGACTGTGTCAATGAGAACAGGAGTACTTGTGGCACCTTAGAGACTAACAAATTGATTAGAGCATAAGCTTTCGTGGACTACAGCCCACTTCTTCGGATGCATATAGAGTGGAATAAATATTGAGGAGATATATATACACACATACAGAGAGCATAAACAGGTGGGAGTTGTCTTACCAACTCTGAGAGGCCAGTTAAGTAAGAGAAAAAAAACTTTTGAAGTGATAATCAAGATAGCCCAGTACAGACAGTTTGATAAGAAGTGTGAGCATACTTACAAGGGGAGATAGATTCAATGTTTGTAATGGCTCAGCCATTCCCAGTCCTTATTCAATCCTGAGTTGATTGTGTCTAGTTTGCATATCAATTCCAGCTCAGCAGTCTCTCGTTGGAGTCTGTTTTTGAAATTTTTCTGTTGTAATATAGCCACCCGCAGGTCTGTCATTGAATGACCAGACAGGTTAAAGTGTTCTCCCACTGGTTTTTGAGTATTATGATTCCTGATGTCAGATTTGTGTCCATTAATTCTTTTGCGTAGAGACTGTCCGGTTTGGCCAATGTACATGGCGGAGGGGCATTGCTAGCACATGATGGCATATATCACATTGGTAAATGTGCAGGTGAATGAGCCCCTGATGGTATGGCTGATGTGATTAGGTCCTATGATGATGTCACTTGAATAGATATGTGGACAGAGTTGGTATCGGGCTTTGTTACAAGGATAGGTTCCTGGGTCAGTGGTTTTGTTCAGTGATGTGTGGTTGCTGGTGAGTATTTGCTTTAGGTTGGGGGGTTGTCTGTAAGCGAGACATGTGTCAATGAGACCAACCGACAACTCTCCTATACCACCTGCTTTAAAAAGAACTCAAAGAAGACCTCACACCATAATTTATGCAGGAATTTAAGAATACTGTCAAATCCTTTCCCAAACAACTCCAAGAGAAACTCTACAACCTCATCCCTCACAAACCCCCTCCAGGGACCTTCTGCATGCTTCCCAAGATACACAAACAAGGGAACCCAGGCACACCCGTCATATCTGGCCACGACATTCTGACTGAAGGAATATCTTCAGGACTCATAGAAACCATCCTCAAACCACTCACCACACAAAGGGCCAGCTTCCTCCATGACACAACCAACTTTCTCCAGAAACTCCGCAACATTAACAACCTCCTTCAGAAGACCATCCTTGCCACCATGGATGTCACTTCCCTGTACACCAACATCCCTCACAATGATGACATTGCTGCCTGCCTCAAATATTTACAAGATAATGGACAGTCCTCAGATATCCACCCCAAACACATCGCCGAACTCATCCATTTCATCCTCGCCCATAGCAATTTTACATTCAACAACAAACACTTTGTCCAATGCATGGGTATTGCTGTGGGTACTAGGATGGTTCCTTATTATGCCAACCTCTTCATGGGCCACCTTGAGGGAGAGTTTCTGGACAATTGCACCATGAAATAAATGATATACGTGGGATACATCAATAATATTTTCATCCTCTGGACAGACAACCTAAATGCCATCATGGATTTCCACCACAGGTTCAACGATCACCACCCATCCATCAGATTCTCTCTAGAACATTCTCACACCAGCACCAACTTCCTAGACACTGTGATCAGATTCAACAATGCAACCTTACAGACCACTCTATACAAAAACCCACAGATCACCATGTCTACCTTCACAGATTCAGTAACCACCCCAAACACACCTAGAAATCTTAGATACCACAGCATAAGCTCTGAGGAGAAAGTCCAGGATATACACAGTAACACTCTTAAAACCACCTTCACCAAACAAGAACATTCCATTAGAGAAGTAGATTGCATCATGGAATGGGTCACCCAAATACCCCCAGGGAACCTGCTTCAATACAGAAAAAAAAAAAAAAAACCTCTCCAGCCATCCACACCTAGTTGTCACCTACCGCCCCACACTGGAACCCATTCAGGAGATCACTAAACAATTACAGCCCATACTCAATGGGGACTACTATCTGAAAGAAATCTTTCCTGAACCCCTTTTTCTTGCCTTCAAACAACCCTCCAACCTCACCAATCTCATCATCCAAAGCAAGCTTCCCTCAGATCAGGACACACCAACTCAAAATGGCACCAGACCCTGCCATAACAACAGATGCAAAACCTATAGACATATCTCCACTCTACAATGATCAATACCCTCTCAACACATCTTACCAGATCCCTGGGTCCTACACATGCCCATCACAACATGTGGTGTACCTCATCCAAAGCACTGAATGTCCCAGTAACAACTGTGTGGGTGAAGCCAGGCAATCACTGTGCTCTCAGATGGGAAAATGATAAGAGACAAAAACACCCTATCACCAATGGGCGAACACCTTTCACAGAATGATCCCTCTATATCTGACCTCTCAGTCCTCATCCTCAAATGAAACCTGCACAGCACTTTCAAAAGACATGCCTGGGAGCTTCAATTCATCACTTTGCTAGACACTGACCATCACGGTTTTCATAAAGGCACTGGATTTATGACTCATTGCAACAATCTGTAGCCCACTAACCTGTCCCCCTCGCCCCCACCCCCTTTTTTTTGTCCTACGATTAGGCCTTTCATTTCTGTCCACAGAGGGCTAGACAAGCCAACTGGAGTGTGCTGCATCCCACTTTAGCCCATTTAATGGCCACTTCACCTTGAATGGCTCCCTTAGAGTAGGTTTTAATTACTTATGCTAAATAATCTGTTCCACCTTGTGTTTAGTTGTGACTCTGGGTATGGCTACACAGCAATTAATCACCCATGGCTGGCCATGTCAGCTAACGCAGGCTCGCAGGGCTGTAAAATCACAGTGTAGACGTTCAGGCTCGGGCTGGAGCCCGAGCTCTGGGACCCCATGGGAGGCGGGGCGGGGGTCTCTTTCAAATGCAGTCAGTTCAATAACAAATATTATCTCACACACTTTGTCTCTTTAAACTGGTGACATTTCTCCAAAAGGTGAAGGAGAGCAGACAGGCCTAGTGAGGTCAGCGGCACTGTTCTTTCACCCCGGCCAAACCACCTGGGAAGAATGGTTCGTTAGGCCCTGCCTTTGCAGCTAGTCACAGCTTTACTTCCAGGGCTTCTCTTCACTGCAAGAGTTGGCTCAAATTAGTACTAACTCCGCTAGCTGGAGCGAGAGCAACCACCCTGGGAGACAAAACTCTGCACAGAGCGATTAGCAGCACAGTGTGACTGGATTAGCATGGGCATGAGTTGTTGTAGTAACTCAAGCTGCCGCTTCCCCACTCCATTGCTAGCTCTAGCAGCAGCAGCAGAGTTACACGCACACCCCCATCACACCTCTGATAGGCCATCTAGCTTCCGTTTAAAGCACTATTTAGCTCAAGCTAGAGATTTTTGGTGTGTGAAGGGGAGTCTGGTTAGTGGCAAAACTTGAGTGATACCATGAGCTAACACTGCAGGAAAGCCCTGTGGCTTTTAGGTACATGATCTCATCTCTGCATACTTCCCAACATTTCAAGTGGCTAAGCGGGAAGCAGCACCACTCCAGTTTGGCTTGTCTACCCCCCGTAGATGGAGACGGAAGCTGAGACAGGCCAAATTTGACTGGCATCATGACCTAATGCACATACAAATGCTAATTAAGTTTTGCCTGGTCACCCATCTGTAAATGGAGATAGGGCAAGCAGGCCAAACCTGAGTGGCGGTGCAGCCCTGTGCACCAGGTCGCAATGCCCCTCAAGTTGGGGTCCCTATCATATGGCGGGCCCCAGGAAATTACCCTTTTTCCTTTCCCCTCCTCTGGGCAGCCGTGAACGTGGGAAATGTTTTGCTTCAAGTGGGACAGGAGTCTTGGGGGTGGAAAACGGAACAATTGGGAGATCTGGCCCCTGGATGCAAATTAGCTGCCGTAATTAACTGCTGGGAAATGTTCCTTGTTCACTGTTAAACCTCCTGCCTAATGAAGTGATCAGGAGATCACTGCTTCTCTGGGATTTGGAATTAACACTAATATCTGTTAAAGAGCCACGGTGAGGGAGGTAATATCTTTTATTGGACCAACTTCTGTGAGAGAGAGACCAGCTTTCGAGCCACACAGAGCATTTCTCCAGGTCACCAATACCTGTTGAAATGCTTCACTCCAGCTTCCGCCAATGCTCATTCACTCCCCACTGTCAGGACTGATAGTGAAAAACAATGACGACCAGTTTCCCCCCACCACCACCACCTTGCATGTATCAAAAGGCATGAGCATGACTGGGGGAGCAGTCAGTCAGAGGATGAAAGCACCATCACCTGCTCTTTGGAGGCTGTGCTTCTCTTCAGTGCAATGGCAAAGGAAACAAGAGACGCAGCTGGCTAGTCAACTCAGCCTTCACCTGTTCATGAACTCAGAGCTCCATCTAGTGGAGTGATCAGAGAAAAACAAGAATATTAAAAAAAAAATTAATTAAGTTTTAGGCGCTGAATTAAAGTTTGCTGCATCCTGACGTGTTCCCTTCTGCGAGATGCTTCTGAGTCATGGCAAAAAACTCTTCCTAAAATGTGCAGTCAAACTCAGAGACTTTCCAGGGGCATGGTTCCTGCTCTGTTCAACGAGGCTGACGTATTTTGTGGATTTCTAGCAAGAAAATGGATGTGACAGAGAATGTGTTGCAGATTATTACAAAAGCCAACCCCTAAATGTTTTTGCTCAAAGCTGGCGATGCCATGACAAATGGCTCCTGATATACCGTATATCAGCAGTCTGCAGAAAACACAATCCAAGCTAGGAAGGAGTTTAGCTCCACAATTCCCATCTGCTCCAGGCATGTGCATGAGCATCTCATGTAGTGATGCCAGAAGGTTCTGGCAAAAGAAGCAATCGGACCTGATCCAGATCTTCCTGACACAGGTGTAAATCGTAGCAATGGCATTGAGTCAATGGAGTTAGAGTGGTGTGAAGCGAATCAGAATGAGATCAGAATCTGGCCAAGAGTTTGTGTTTCCCTCTTTAAAAAGACACCATAAAAATAGATCTCTCAGTATGGACTAGCACAAAGTGAAATGAAAAAAGCTTGATTGGGGAGATTCACTTGAGTTGGCAACGATGGAATTTTCCTACACATCAAATTTAATCACTTCTGAAATGTACCAGAGATGACAACAAACAAAACAGTATCTTCCACAGCATCTTTCGTGCCAAGTGTCCCAAAGAGGCCTTACAGAACAGAACTGAAGCGAGTGCTGAAATGAGAATCCATGCACCCTGGAAAAGAACCTTGTGCAGAGAAGCACTCCAGCCAAGATGGTTCATGCAGTCAGAGATATGTAAGTCCCATTATGTGAATGAGGTAAGAGTTCAGGGCGGGGGCAGCTACTGAAGGGTGACGAATGAATGGATTTCCCCTCCTTCCTAAATTCCAATTCTTTTAGCATTTGGCAGTGTTGTTGGATTTATACTACGGCTCTTGTAAATTGCACCTTGCTTCTTTCCCTCCACATACCCCCAATTCCACCTCCCTCAAAGGTTTCTCTCATTAAAACTATTTGGCGCTGCTTTTCATGTGTTTATAGGTTAGTTATGATCTGCTGCCTACAAAGGTACAGTTCCTTGAACATCTTTAGATTTTCTCTATTTGTTAGGGGCATGGAAACCCATGGATTCCTGGTCTAGGCCCAAGGGAGCTTGTTGAACAGTGCTCATCCCTGGAAAGTGCACAGCTTTTGTTCTGCAGTTGAATCCCTGTGTGGAATTACAAGGGCATGTCCCTACCACCAAATCCATTGGTTAGCCGGGGTGATAATTACCTAGGGGAATGTCCATTGCCTGAGGAACAGAGTGTTCTGACAGCCAGCTGGATTGCAGATTAATGTTTTTTCTAGAGATAAACCCAATTCAGGAGTAGGGCCTGGAGTCCAAGGTTTGCATTCAAGACCCCAGGGTCCTTTACCCTGATTTCTACAAAAAACTTGACAATGATTAGGCTGTGGTGTGCTGAGAGCACAGCCTGTCATGCTGACCAATATTGTCTCATTGTTTCCTTGTGCTCCCCCGTCTGTCTGTATCCACCTGTTGTGTCTTGTCTTACGCTTAGATTATTAAGCTTTTGGGGGCAGGGCCTGTCTTTCTGTTCTGTGTTTATCCAGCACCAATGGTCCCGGTCCATGACTAGGGCTCCTAGGTGTGACAATACTACAAATAATAAAATAATGATGAAATCCGCCATCACTGGCACTTCTCCAGTAGACTTGATGAAAAACAATTTGTAAGGAACTAAACATTAGCAGATTCTGCGAGGAGGGAGCACGGATTTCACAACATTGTCTACACGCTTAAGTATTTTCAGCAATTACTGACAGCTATACAGCTACCACATGACTTGTATTTTAGAGCTGATTGGCTAAGTCACTGTCTGCCCCTGAAACTGAAAGAAATGTAGTTGATGTTTCAGCTACCTGGATGGAATTGCTATTTTGGTTTCTTGACACCCCGTATTCACACACGCATTTCAGATTCTAGCCAACTCCCACCTGCTCCTCCCCCTTGTGAAACCAGTTTAAATCGCCTCTTGTTATTTCTGACAGATTACATATATTTACCTAGCATATATGTATATGCCAGGAGTGATGCAGCTAACCCAAATGAGTATCAGTAAAACCTTTTGCCACCCTACCACTCAGTATATCCACAGACAAACTCTTTTAATAACATTTTAGTGAGTGTACATTTTTTGATTGGTGCTATATTATGTATCCTTCCACCTATAATGCCCAAGTACTTTGAGCTTGATCCAGTCCTGTTAAAGTCAACTGGAAACTTTCCATTGTTTTTCATGGCTGCTAGATCAGAAAATTAGTTACCATGGGTAGGATTTCTAAAGCGGCTGAAAGGAATCAGGTCTCTAATTCCCAATGAATTTCAATGGGATTTGGCTACCTAACTTCTTTAAGCTCCTTTGAAAATCCTAGCTCCTGAGTCCAACTGGGCAGGATTCTGGGGAGCCAAATGACCTACAACAGCTGCTCTAGACCTAAATATGTCACAACTTTGAAGTCCTTTATCCAGGGTCATATTTAGGGGCAGGTGACCCACGCAACTGGCTAGGGTGCTGAGCCCAGGGGGCGCTGGGCTCTAGGTGCTGTTTTTGTTGTTAGCGACAAAAGGGAAAATAGAATGTTGGAAGTAATATGTTTCAGGTGTTCCGTATGTGGATTCATTTTTCACTAACTTCCTAGAATGTTCTGGACCTTTGCAGAATCTCATGGAACCTTCCAGACTTTCTGAGAACTACATTTTCCTCAAACCTCCTAGAATGTTTTCAGCCATGCCCCCCGCGGGTATATAAGGGGCAGGGCGTAGCCAGTCAGTCAGTGAGTTATAAGAATGAAGTGAAGTCAAGTAAGAGCCAAGCTGAGATACTGTGAACCTTGTTTTATTGTGTAATTGTGAAAGTATATTTGTGTTTTAAGACTTGAAGAGTGTAAGCACTGACTAATAAAGGACATATTTAGTGAGATGCCAGAGATATCTATCAAACCCCTATCTATGCAACAATATAAAGGAAATAGTTACTTCTTTTGCCATGCTTAACACATAACGTTTGATGAATTTCTAAGATTGCGGAACATACTTTTGCTCTCACTAATACTGTTTGTTTTCCCCTGCAGACAATAAAAGATACCCCCAAAGAATCCTTCAGGTGCTCAGTATAGGAAGTGAGATGCTCAGTTGCAATCTAGTTTGCAGCAAGGGCAAATTTGATGGGAAAATATCTGAAACAGAACAACATAGCCTGGACTTCAGGCAGTAGCGATTGACCCAGTGCAGAAGAAATTGAGGAGCAAAGCGTAAATGATGGAAGTCCTAACACCAAGGAATTAGCAGATTTACTTGAAGATAAGGAATGGAAAGGTGAGAAAAGTGATGGAGAATCATCCGGTTTTCCTGGTGGTATAAAGGAGAGTGATGATAAAGAAGAATGTGGCTCACATGAAAAGGAGAGAAATGACAAAGAAAAATCTAGTTACATGAAAAGGAGAGAAATGATAAAGAAGAATCAGCCTTGCATGATGACAGAAACAGCAGTGAGAAAAATGGCACTCCACAAATTGATACATCAGATCCTGCTTTATGGCTGGCGATCCTAAACTCTGCCAATATTGATTGGGCTGGGCAAAATCAAGGATATGACGTTTCCAGTAAATGAGCAGAAGGGACAACTCTCAAAGTCAAACTGCGGAAGAGTGCTCGAGAATGGTGAGAAACAGAACTGGCGCATTATTAATGTAGAAACCCAGCATTGGAGGAGCGTGATCGAGTGTCTGATCTCAATTACCCTCTTCCTTGGAAAGAATAATTCGGCTTTCCAGGGCTCGTCGGATAAATTGTTCACTGAACATAACGGTAATTTCCTCAGTTTGGTATTGCTGCTTGGGAAATACAATGATGTCATGCATGAGTACCTACTCCCAGTAGTTCCTAAAGAAGCTATGGACCATTACTGCAGCAAAACAATTCAAAACGAATTGATTGACCTTATGGAAAGGAAGGTGCTTGATAACATATTGACGCAACTTGGCAAATCGAAGTACTACACTGTAATAATGGACTGTACTCCCGATATTAGTCACAGTGAAAAGATGTCATTTACAGTAAGGTTTGTTGTCGACAAGGATGGCCGTATCCAAATAGAGGAACACTTTATCTGTTTCCGGTCTGTGGAGGACTCTACTGTGGAGGCCTAACAAAACTGTTCATGAATATTTTGAATGAGAAGAAAATAAAGTGTCAGGACTGCTGCGGCCAAGGCTATGACAACAGCATGAACATGAAGGGAAGAAACAGTGGCATCTAGGTCAGGGATCCTTGCGCTGAATCCAACAGCTATCTTCACGCCTTGTGGCTGCCATTCACTCAACCTGGTTGTGTCAGATGCAGTGTCATCTTCTTTAGATTCAGTATCTCTCTTCGGAGTGCTGCAAAACATACATGTCCTGTTTTCAGCATCGACTATCAGGTAGAAGATCCTCATGGACAACGTTACAAACCTGATCGTGAAGCCACTAAGTGACACTTGCTGGGAGAGCCGCATTGACAGCATAAGGCCAGTGAGGTGCCAAGTGACTGAGGTTTATGATGCCCTAATGGACCTGGCAGAGTCGAGTAAAGCCGAGGCTGGACTCAGACACAAGGCGCAAAGCCTGGCAAACCAGTCACTGACTTAAAATTTCTGGTCTCAGTTGTGGTTTGGCATGATAGCCTGTTCCAAGTAGAGGCTCAACTTAAATGTATTCCCCAAATTAAAAAACATAGTAAGAGAACCAAAAAAAGTTCCACTGTGACTAAACAACAAACTAAAAGAAGCAGTGAGATGCAAAAAGGCATCCTTTAAAAAGTGGAAGTTAAATCCTAGTGAGGAAATTAGAAAAGAGCATAAACTCTGGCAAATGAAGTACAAAAGTATAATTAGGAAGGCCAAAAAAGAATTTGAAGAACACCTAGCCAAAGACTCAAAAAGTAATAGCAAAAAAAATTATAAGTACATCAGAAGCAGGAAGCCTGCTAAACAACCAGTGGGGCCACTGGATGATCGAGATGTTAAAGCAGCACTCAAGGACAATAAGGCCATTGCAGAGAAACTAAATGAATTCTTTGCATCGGTCTTCACAGCTGAGGATGTGAGGGAGATTCCCAAACCTGAGCCAGTCTTTTTAAGTGACATATCTGAGGAATTGTCCCAGATTGAGGTGTCATTAGAGGAGGTTTTGGAACAAATTGATAAACTAAACAGTAATAAGTCACCAGGACCAGATGATATTCACCCAAGAATTCTGAAGGAACTCAAATGTGAAATTGCAGGACTACTAACTGTCGTCTGTAACCTATCACTTAAATCAGCTTCTGTACCAAATGACTGGAGGAGAGCTAATGTGACACCAATTTTTAAGAGGGACTCCAGAGGTGATCCCGGCAATTACAGGCTGGTAAGCCTGATTTCAGTACTGGGCAAACTGGTTGAAACTATAGTCAAGAACAAAATTGTCAGACACATAGATGAACATAATTTGTTTGGGATGAGTCAACATGTTTTTTGTAACCGGAAATCATGCCTCACCAATCTGCTAGAATTCTTTGAGGGGGTCAACAAGTATGTGGACAAGGAGGATCCAGTGGATATAGTGTACTTAGATTTTCAGAAAGCCTTTGACAAAGTCCCTCATCAAAGGCTCTTAAGAAAAGTAAGCTGTCGTGGGATAAGAGGGAAGGTCCTCTCATGGATTGGTAACTGGTTAAAAGATAGGAAACAAAGGATAGGAATAAATGGTCAGTTTTCAGAATGGAGAGAGGTAAACAGTGGTGTCCCCCAGGGTCTGTACTGGGACCAGTCCTATTCAACATGTTCATAAGTGATCTGGAAAAACGGGTAAACAGTGAGGTGGCAAAATTTGCAGATGATACAAAATTACTCCAGACAATTAAATCCCAGGCAGATTCCAAAGAGCTACAAAAGGATCTCTCAAAACTGGGTGACTGGGCAACAAAATGGCAGATGAAATTCAATGTTGATAAATGCAAAGTAATGCACATTGGAAAACATAATCCCAACCACACATAAATGATGGGGTCTAAATTAGCTGTTACCACTCAAGAAAGAGATCTTGGAGTCACTGTGGATAGTTCTCTGAAAACATCCACTCAATGTGCAGCAGCAGTCAACAAAGTGAGCAGAATGTTGAGAATCATTAAGAAAGGGATAGATAAGAAGACAGAAAATATATTGCCTCTCTATAAATCCACGGTATGCCCACATCTTCAATACTGTATGCAGATGTGGTCACGCCATCTCAAAAAAGATATATTGGAATTGGAAAAAGTTCAGAAAAGGGCAACGAAAAAGATTAGGAGTATGGAATGGTTTCCTTATGAGGGGAGATTAAGAAGACTGGGACTTTTCAGCTTGGAAAAGAGATGGCTAAGGGAGGATATGATTGAGGTCTATAAAATCATGACTGGCATGGAGAAAGTAAATAAGGAAGTGTTATTTACGCCTCATAACACAAGAACTAGGGGTCACCAAATGAAATTAATAGACAGAAGTTGTTAAAACAAACAAAAGGAAGTATTTCTTCACACAACGCACAGTCAACCTGTGGAACTCTTTGCCAAAGGATGCTGTGAAGACCAAGACTATAACAGGGTTCAAAAAAGAACTAGATAAATTCATGGAGGATAGATCCATCAGTGGCTATTAGCCAGGATGGCAGGGATGGTCTCCCTAACCTCTGTTTGCCAGAAGCTGGGAATGAGCAACGGAATGGATCACTTGATGATTACCTGTTCATTCCCTCTGGGGCACCTGGCACTGGCCACTGTTAGAAGACAGGATCCTGGGCTAGATGGACCTTTGGACTGACCCGGGATGGCTGTTCTTAAGTAAACATTGTAAGCAAGGCATTATAAATTCAGTCAGTAGACATCACAACCACTACTACTTTGATAAGAAGCTGACTTGATTTTGTTGTGGCCTACAGTGACAACATATTTGAAGATGCCATCACTGCTGTCAAAGAAATGGCAGAAAACTTAGGAGTTGAGCCAGTCTTCAAGGAAACTTGCATTCATCAGAAGAAGAGACAGTTTGGTCAAGACGACAAAGATGAGGTGATGGGATGCTCAGAAGAAAAATTCAAGACGGAGCTTTTTTGCTCACTCATTGACACTGCTCGAGTGTCCATTGAAGAAAGGTTTGGACAAATGAAGCACCACAAAAAGACCTGGGGGGTTTTGCATGAGCTTAGTAAGCTGCTGATGGACAGGAAAACGCTCTTGAACAATTGTACGGACCTTCGCTGGACACTGACATATGGGGAATGTTCAGACATCAATGATAAAGACCTCTATGTTGACCTGGACAATATCCATCACATTTTGCAACACGGGAAGCATTCTCCACTTCAAGTTCTCCAATTCATTCATGATGCCGAGCTGAAGGACACTTTTCCTAACGTGTGGATAGTTCTGAGGATTCTGCTCACGCTGCTGGTCACAGTCTCAAGTGGTGAGTGTAGCTTTTCGAAGCTCAGGATCATTAAAACATATCTTCAATCAACGATGGCCGACGAGAGACTGAAAATGCCATTGGCCAGCCTTCGGATCTCTCTGACACTGTGCTTCAGTTTGCGAGGGCATAAACTTAGAGGAAACAAATGTTTTTTATTTGCTTATATATGGCATGAATAAATACAGATTTACAGATCCTAGCGTGCAAATTTATTATCTTATATGACAGGGATAAATTATGCATGCAAATCATGCATCAAAGTTGTGAAATGGGCTACAAATGCAACAAAATATAAGGTATTCAAAAGCTTAACAAATGGAGGGGGGCACCGAAGATGCTCCTCGCCTGGGGCACCATTTGGTCTAGGGCCGGCCATGCCTTTATCTCAGACCTTTGAATGTTAGAGGCAAGCAGTGGGTTCTATCGGGAATCTGAAACGCCCCTTTCCAAGAGCATAAAACTGCCGTTTCTACCCCTGCAGGGTCACAAGATTTTGAACTTTAAAATCACACCATCGTTATGTGAAGAAAAATCTAGCATTGTCCTCAGACTGAATTTTGCCCATTCTGGGCCCTGGGTAGGTGTAATCTAGAAGGGAAAGTCCATATTTGAGAGGAGGAGGAAGAAACATTTCTGTGACAGGCTGGTTTTTGAGAAATGGCAGTGGTTTATTACTAGTATTGTCATACTACTTTCCCAGATGGTGCAGATTTACATTGACACGCCTGTGCACACACCTAACCAAATTCATCCCTGGTGTAACACCATTGGCTTTCACATCTAGGTCATCAAATTTAAACATTACATATGCCCACTAGACTACAATTTGCTCAGTTACATTTGAGCAGTCTCCCTGAAGTCGACATGGGCACCACCACGTAACTGAGCATCTGAGTGTGTGTATGTCTTGTCTAGGTAACCCACACCAATTTCAGTGTGGTGCTCTGTCGCCCTCTAGTGGTAGCTGGGATACAGAGGGTGATGAACTTGCTAACAGAACTGGGTCTTTTAGCTTAGGTAATAGAGGCTCATGTTGGTAGATGACCCACCCAGGGGCATGGCATTACATGTAGTTATTAGAAGTGATTGCTATTTCAGATAGAATTACACCTGCCACCTGCTTTGATATCATACCGCGTGCTTCCAAAGCTGTGCCTGGATGACAGGCATGGAAAGCACAGCTATTCTGCCTATGTCTCAAACGCGCTCTCAAGTGTTTTTCTTGATTAGCAATTTCCTGGGGCCTGTTAGTTCAATGCAGATTGTCACTGCATGGAATCTTCACTTTCATTTCTTCTGCTTCATACTTTAAAGCATCTACATTCCAGATGCCTGGGATCCAAAGGGTAAGAGTAAATGCGCCTATTTACCGGCTTGGTCACTGTGTGAAATTCAGCAAAACTCGGCAGGAATTAGGGTTCTGGTCTCTCTGGAGAGTCTGAAGTAGCTCTTTCCTCTCAAATAAAAACTGTACGCAGCTAAATCAACTAAAATGTACCTGCAGAATATCCCTGTCAATAGATCCCCTGTTCTAGGGGTAGAGATGGCACAATATCAAACAGTTGCTTGTCTGGGGTGAGCTGATGACCTCGGACTGGTGCCCTCATCCCCTCCCACACACCACTAACAAAATATTCCTCCAGCAGTGAACAAATCATTCATTTCACAGACAGTCACCAAAAAAAAATCAAAAGCTCAAGCCAGTTATTAATATCCTAGCGCTTCTTCCCCGGAGAAGGCTAATGTTGAGCTCTTTATCTCCTCTGCGTTCCTGCTTTCCCCAAGACTCTTTGATTTTTCTCAGTTGCAGGTAATTCCGCTCTGTTTGATCAGGACTCACTCAGGTGTCTAATGACTTCAAATTATCTATTTATTCCGCTAGCCAACCAGATTTCACCGCACCAGTTCCGCTAAGGACTCCCAGATGCCTGGCCTCGTCTCTTGTCAGCAATTTAGCCAGAGATACTTTCTGCCACTGGGGAGAATGGAAAAAAGAATGAATTCGAAAGCTGGGAAAGGCTTAATTCATTGTGCATCCCAAGTATCTCTCTGTCTAGTCATTTCTAAGAGTGTTTCCATAACTGTTACTTTCACCAACCCTAATCTTCAGCTGTATCAGCTTCCTGAACAGGGCAGTGGGACAGATTCTTAACACAGACACACCAGTCTACGTCCCATATCATCCCATTGAATCAAGTCCATTGAAGTTACATTGGGCTAAAAGTCAGATCAGAATCCAGTCTGGAGGGCCCTCTCCAGTCCCCAGTGAAACCAACTAAAGGGCTCCATCCCATTGATTTCTAGAGGCGCTGGCATGGGCACTTTGTATTTCTGAGGATCTGAGTAGTAGCACTGGCTGGAGCCTGCAGACAACATGCAAGTTTCCTTCCACAGATTTGTGAACATAAATATCTTGGCTTGTCCTGTTTTGATCTTTCATAATTAATGATTACCAAGTGGGCCTGCCCATGTAATAATTTGGTGATGTGCACATAAATTAATAATAATGCCTAGCTCTTGGATAGCATTTTCTTCAGTAGCTCTCAAAGCGCTTTACAAAGGCGGTCAGTATCATCAGCATTAAACAGATGGGGAAACTGAGGCCCAAATCAGGGAAGTGACTTGCACATGGTCAGCCAGCAAAGCAGTAGCAAAGCCAGGCATAGTAACCAGGTCTTCTGAGTCCCGTCCATGAACTCCTAGGCCATCCTGCCTCTCTAAAGGGGCTAGGATAAGACCACCAACCTGTTTCACTACAAACCACAGGCACGATTTTAATTCAAGTCTCCAGGGGTGAACGGCTAGTGGCGCTACCTAATGCACCATCATATACTTGTTAAGAAAGTAATCATTACTATTGTAAAGCACTATGTGCCTGAGTGCCACATATCACTAACATGTTCAAAATACTGAGAAAACAACAGTGACTCAGTCCCCACCACACCCCTGTGCAGGGCGCCCACTGAAGTCAATTGGAGTGGTGGACACCCAGCACCTGCAAAAAGCAAGCCCAGTGCCTCCATTTTACATATGGGGAAACTGAGGCAGACTAGCAGGGACGGTTGGACACAGTACAGATCTAGCCTAAGCATTTCTGACACTGGCCATTATGGATCTCTAAGGACTCCAATCAAATCTGGACAGATCACCTGTAGCTGTGAGTCTTCAGAATCAGGCCCATTCAGTCTTGTCTCCCAAGCGGGGTGCCAGCTATTATTGGTGCTTGTGACGCCCGTGTGACACTGCACCCCATATTCTTCATAGAGATGGGCTGAGCAAATCTGCACTATTCCATATGTTGGCGTCCTGTGGATTCATATAGAGACAATATGATATTTTTCTCTTATTATCTATTCCTTTCCTAATGATTCCCAATATTCTGTTGGCTTTTTAATTGCCACTGCACATTGAGCAGATGCTTTCGGAGAACTATCCACAAATGACTCCAAGTTCTCTTTATTGATGGGTTCAGCTAATTTAGACCCCCTCATTTTGTATGAATAGTTGGGATTATATTTTGCCAAGTGCATTACTTTGCATTTATCAACATTGAATTTCTTCTGCCATTGTGTTGCCCAGTCACCCAGTTTTGTGAGATCCCTTTGTAACTTTTCACAGTCTGTTTGGACTTAAGTATCAGAGGGGTAGCCGTGTTAGTCTGGATCTGTAAAAAGCCTTAATTATCTTGAGTAATTTTGTATCATCTGCAAATGTTGCCACCTCCCGCTTTACCCTTTTTCCAGATCATTTATGAATATGTTGAATAGAACTGGTCCCAGTACAGGCCCCTGCTGGACTATTTACCGCTCTCCATTCTCACCTTTTATTCCTACCCTTTGTTTCCTATCTTTTAACTGAAGTGCCTGGCAGTGCTTTCAGGATCGTCTAAGGATCCTTAATTTACTTTAATAATAAGCCTTTTGTTACCTTAATTACACTCAAGCTGTTGCAGTTAAGAGCTCTGTCTGGGGCTAGGGTGAGTAGATGCCCCATCGAAACCTCAGGGGAGGGGGGGACACTAAAGCCCTCCCCTGCCCCCTCCTAAATGGTGTCCCTGAAACACTGCAGCCCAGCTTATTAGGAATCCTTCAAAAGTGGATTTCTACAGCTTTGCAAAGAATTTTCAAACAAACTCCCATCCACCACCTTGCACAGTTGATGGATCACTGCTTTGTTTTTAAAACCATTTGTAACAAAGGGCCTGATGCAGCAGGAGACTTACTGAATGATGTCAGGCACATGCTTAATCTCAATGGGAGTACTCGTGTGCATAAAGCAAGGTGTGTGCTTATGTACCCGCAGAATCAGGTCTAAGAAGCTAATAATGAAATTGGTGGGGGGGGGAACAGTCACTTCATTGGCTCTGCCACTCTCTAAATAGTAGCTAGAAATGACCAACACTTCCATTTATTTTTAATCTGTTTGGTTCAAAGAGTCCTCTTGCAATGTTCCTCAAGGAAGTGTCCTATACATCTTCAATTGTATTTCCCATTAATGTGGGGAGTTGGAGAAGTGGCACTCTTTATTTATGCACTTCCTTGTATTTTCTCTCCAGTGATGTCTCATTGGACAGGCTTGAAAGAGATCTAGCTCCCTTACAGCAGTGAGCCGAAGAAAATGTCTGCAGCCTCAAATGCATTCTTTCTATTATTTACTACATCGGGTCCAAGACTGGAGAACGTCACCAAAGACATGCACTTTGCCCGTAAAAGCAGATGGGGTTTCCAACTTCCCACATGCTTCCAGGACAATGAGTTTAAACTTACATTTTCCATATGCAAAGAGCAAAACATGTACGTTCTCGATGACTTTAAGCTAGATTAAGGAAAAATAAAGAATGCGCAAATAGAGAATCCCTGTTATTAGTTGTTAGGACGATGGTAAACCCCGGCTGATGTCAGGGCCCCATTGTGCTGAGCTTTGTAAAACATAAGAGACACTCTCTGCCCTAAAATAGATGAGCCAGACAAAGGATGGGAGAAAGGAAAGATTATTGCCCCCATTGTCTATAGACAACTGAGATACAGAAGGACTGAGTGACTTGCCCAAAGACACACAGCAATGTCTATGGGTGGTGCTGTGATTAGAACCCAGAACCTCTTAAGTCCTATTCCAGTTCCTTAACCACCAGGCCTTTCTTTGTCTCCAAAGAACAAACATAAAATCCTGACATCAGAGCGAAAACAGAATCTCTCTCGAGAGCCTCCATCTTGGACTAACCACTAGGAAGAGAGTCTCCCAAAGTCACTCTAGGGGGCCCAACACACTCTTAGAGGTGCAGTACAGAGAAAGACCAGCTTTACATCCTTCCCCACCGTTTAGCCAGCTCCAAGAGTCACTCCTGCATTTCTGGGTCAGCAGTTTTTTAGCTGTGCAATGACCCCCTTACTCCCAACAGCACTTTTCTCCAGGCCTTATGCTGACAATCAGTTGTCTGAGGATTGTGCAAATTGATTTATTTCCTATTCTATACAATATTTTGGAAAAAAATTGAGTGGTGACTAAGATGTAAATAGCCTCTGCCAAAAGTCCTCAGCAGTTAGCTCTTGGTTCTCTGTATGGAATCCAGCTGGAGAAAGACTGGGCCAGTAGCAAGTTTTTCTAGTCTTGGCCCATTTTTTTTTTTTTTTTAAATAAGCAAATTTAAGATTGAACAAAGGAAATCCTTTTTCACAAAAAGCACAATGAGCCTGTGGAACTCATTGCCATATGAGATTGAAGCCAAGAGTTGAGCAGAATTCCAGAAAGGATCACACATTTATATGGAGAACCAGAACATTCGGAGTTACAACAGTAAGGTTGGGTTTTTTTTTAAGAAGGGACACAAACCCTCCTGCATCAAGGCATAAATCAGCCACTAACCGGTGGGATGAAGAAAAACTTCCCGATGGGCAAATGACTCCAAATCTGCCTACCCCTGTATTCTTCAGCCTTCCTCTGAAGTAGCTGGTGCTACTTTCTTTTGAGGCTGGATATTGGTCAGATCCAGTCTGTCAAATTTCTGTTGAGACTTTTGGATTAGCAGTATTCTGTCCAGTCTCCTGCCCTATAAATACTGGTGGCTGATTTCATGTGTACACTTGGAATGTTGGCCCTTGATATGAAAATCTGTGTTGTTGTATGTTCTTTGCTGGTTTAAATTATGACTGATCCAATTCTATTATTGCCTCAAGGGCAATCTTCACCATCCCCAGATGGGGGACATCTGCATTTTATGAGATTATTATTCTTATTTGTATTGAAGAACTTTTCTCTCTTGGAAAGTCTAGGGTGCACGGATTGTTGTCCTGATATCTTCTAGACAAGAAGCCCTGGTGTAAGTGGGTGTAGTTCCTACTGAGGCCAGCCGAGGCTGTGCTAGGCTCAGCTATGCACCACGGTAAATTAAAGGATCAGATTCTGACCTCATTCACACCAGGTGCAACTCCACTGCAGTCAACTGAGTTGTATTAGCATAAACCTGGAGTGAAATCAGAATCATGCCCCAAACAGGAAACGTGCTGCTTATTTATTTACACTAAAGCATGTCCAAGGAGTATATCAGAAACAGGAACATTTTTAGCAGTAGGGGTGCTGAAAGCCAGCCCCCTTACAGCTGTCCACCCTGCCAGCTGAGGCTGGGAGCAGGGCTGTGACTCCGGGAGAGGGGGAACCAGACAGGAGGAAGGGGGCTGAGGCCACAGCTGGGGGGGGGAGGGCACAAGCAGAGCCATGGGCAGGGGACGGCAGCCAGGACCCCATGTGCAGGGCCAAGAGCAGAGCTCCAGCTGTGGGGCTGGGTGTGGGACCCCGGGAGTGGAGCCCGGGAGCGGGGGCCTGGGGCCAGTAGCCAGGGAGCAGGGCCAGCCACCAGGGCCCCAGGATCAGAGCCCCGGGTGTAGGGGAGTGGAGGCCTGGGAGCAAGGGCTGGGTATGGGGCCCCAGGTACAGGGGCAGCGGCCAGGACCTGAGCCCCAGGTGAGGTGAGGGGTTGGGGAGTGGAGTGTGGGCAGGGGGCCGGGCCAAGGTATAGGTGTGGGAAGCACACCCAGGTTTTTGCTCGGAGTCAGCAGCTGGGGAGTGGGGCCAGTGTCCCCACATAAAACCTGGGGGTTCTGCAGAAACTCTGCCCCTCACTGCCTGCGCCTGGGATAATAAAACATCTCTGTCATATTCACGGGAGAGGAACATACAAAGAACAACATTTTCAAAAATAGCCTCTAACAGTGGAGGTACAATTTTGTGCCCACATGTGGACCCTGTTTGGCCCTTATGTTGGGCATACTTACGCATGGGCCTAAGCTCATGCGCAACCCCATTGAATGCACTGGGACTGTTTACATGCTGAAAGTTATGTAAATGCATAAAGGTTTGCAGGATTGGAATCCCTTAGATTCTAAACTACCTGACTCAACTTGCAAATGAAGTAGCTTGATACTTAAATGTGCATAATTCACAGGTGCAATTAATTGTACCCACAATTTGGTGCCTGCATTTAGCTGCAGGCAAAACATTTGCTGACATAAAAGAGCACCTGCAGTTCCGGAGTCTGGTTTGAGACCCACGTAAAAATCAGGACCAAAATAAGGTAACTAATGAAATATACAAAAGCTCCAAGTGACAAACACAATGGGCTTGATTCTGATCTCACAAATGCTTGTTTAAATCAGGTTCAATTCCACTGAAATGGTAGAGTTGCACATATAAAAATGGTGTGAAAGGAGAATCAGACACTCTCGTGCAAGAATCTTTTATGCTGAAAATCCTACCACTTTCCTCCACAAAATTCCCCCTCCCCCCAAATGCAAGCCCTGGTGTTGAATACAGAATAGGAGTTTCTGATGACAAAAGGAAAAAAAAAAATCCTGAAAACAGTACACTCATCTAACAATGCTTCCTTTTCCATCAGACTGTCATTTGAAATGCCCAAAAATGTTCCAAGCTGAAAATGAGAGGAGAGGAAGCTTAGAGAGGTTCATTACACCTGAAAATGAGAGATACGATCAGAACACAAGATAGCAAGGTGGTATCATCAACAGATGTTTGGAGGGCTCCAGCATACAAATGGACCCTGCAAGTCTCCCCTGATGGGGGCTGGTATCTAATAAGGGGCTTTTTTAACTTTGCCACACAACATGGAAGAACTTTTAGAGAGACATGATGAAAGAAAAACTGAATGGGACCGAGGCTTTATATTATTAAAGGAAGCACGGGGCTTAGTTTCATGCTGCCATTTAAAGCTTGCTCAAAAACGAGATGAGCAGAGCGGAGAAAGGCTCGTTATGCTTGAGACATGAGATTCCTAGAAATCTCAGATGACTTGAATGGCAAGACAGCCTTTCAGATAGGTGGGGCTAACACATACACGTGCAGAGGTGATCTCAGTCCTCTGGTGCTGAAAGTCACTTATAGAATAAAATAAGGGTTTACTACAGATCTGTAGTAAACCCTTATCACCCACATTACCACGAAATCTGAGCACCTCACAATCTTCCTCCTCACAACACCCTGTGAGGTCGGGAAGTGCTATTGGGGAATCGAGGCATGAAGATACTGGGTGACTTGGCCTAAGGGAGTCTTTGGCAGAGCAGCGAATTGATCCCAAGCTCAAGGCTTGCTCCCTAACCACTAGACCATCCTGCCTCAGAACGTGAAGCTTCTAAAGACAACTCCAGAGCATCATATAAATTACAGAAGAAGGGCCAATTCCTGCACAGGTGTAAATCAGTATAGCACCATCAAGTCAATATGGTTGAGGACCTGGCTGAAAATATACCCATCGGTCATATAGTCCATCCCCTTCCAATGCAGGCTTGTTCCCTACAGCGGTGCTTCTCAACGACTGGTCCATGGACCAGCACCAGTTTTTGAGATCTCCCTGGCACAGTTTAGCAAGGCAGCAAGCCGGTCCTGATATCAGAAAGTTGAGAAACACTGCCGTATAGTATATCTTTCTAATGCTTTGTCTAGTCTCCTGTCTTAAACAACTCCGGTGACAGCTTCTATAAAAGTTGTCCATAAAAATGATACTCAAAAGCAGACCTTAAGACAAAATAATCACAATGATCTTCGTGAGCCTCAAAAATAATTGGTATGTTGTTCTGAGATAGGCCAGTCAAATGGCATTTTTGATCAACTGGAGTTCAAGTGTCACATTATGCCCCATTGATATCAAAACTCCATTGACGTAAGTAAAAACAAAACCGCAAGCCTTGGAAATGGATCCAAACATATGGAAGACGGATGGCGGAAGGCTTGAGAAAAACGTTTGCAGGGCTGCTAGAAGAAGCTTTACGCAGCGAGTCTGGAGCTGTCAAAAATCTGAGTTGTCAGGATAATTGAAGAAAAGCAATTTCCTAAAGAGTAATGAGCCAAAGAGATGAAAATGTATTTCCTCAGCTCTGGAAACAGGATATACGGAATTATCACATAGCGAGGGGTCCCACTGAGACATTTTGACATACGTCACTCAGGCATTAAAGATTTGCATCCTCCTTACGATATTAAGTGATGATGGTGAATAAGAATAAAGGGAAATGATGAAATGGGAGGATGAAAGGTGTGAATGCTTAGTATTATTTGGGGCTTGCAGCCCAGAGAACATAACAGACAACTCTGACGAAATATATAAGCCTTCACTTGAACAGTATCGAGCAAGAATCAAACCCAACATAAAAGCACAAATACAGAAAAGGAAACACAAAAGGAAATGAGAACTGAATAAGAATCTTCCCTTTAAAACGTAATAAAGATATCCCACTTCCCTGCTCCTTCTCCCTTATCTCATTCTGTCTGGCCACCACCAGTTCTGTATGAATTAGTATATATGCATGCAGGAGTGAATATTACACAAAGTCATTTTTATTTCTGAAAAGGCCAAAGGATTATGAGAACTAAATGTATGGGCCAGCTCCTCCGCTGGTGGAAAGGAGCATAGCTGTTTAAATCCCCAGCGGAAGATCTGGACCCAGTTACTGCAGGGGTAAACCAGGAGTAACTCCCCTGGAGCAGTGGAATTACATCAGGGTAAAGCTGGTGCAAGTGAGAGGAGATTTCAGGCCCACAGCAAATATTACTGATAGCGTTTTATCACTCTGTATTCTAAAACACACCTGCTCGTTTTTGCAATAGGACGAGGGCGGCAAGTTAAGGAGAGGTGTAAAATCAAAGCTGACAGATGTACATAGCTCTGTCTATATATCCTGGAGGTAGAAGTTGGTGCAGCTCCATTATAGCCAAGAAAGTTGCATGAGAACCTGGCCCTGTGCCCTTTGTTTTTTCCATCCAAAGGTTAGTTCTTCATATATGGACTGATGCCACATTCGGCACTTACACATGCTTGCTGATGACTGTGCTGCTGAAGGAGGTTCTTTCATATATCCTGGGCCACGGCACATGGACTTGGGGGGAAATTCAGATGTGGGCCTGAATTTCAGAGCTTGGGCTCATTTTTAGTTCAAGAGGGAACAAACAAGCCAGCATACAAGAGGCTTGTTACTCTTCCAGAAAGTTTCAATGGAGTCAAAAAAAGTCTAAGGGTATGTCTACACTACGGGATTAATCAGAATTTAGATAATTCGGATTTGAGAAACAGGTTGTATAAAGTCGAAATGAGTGCGGCCACACTAGCACAGTAATTCGGTGGTGTGCGTCCAAGTACCAGGGCTAGCGTCGATTTCTGCACCGTTGCACTGTGGGTAGCAATTCCATAGCTATCCCATAGTTCCCGCAGTCTCCCGCGCCCATTGGGATTGTGGGTTAAGATCCCAGTGCCTGATGGGACAAAAAACATCGTCGCAGGTGGTTCTGGGTACAGCCTCACTTCCTCCCTCCCTCCCTCCCTCCATGAAAGCAACGGACGGCAGACAACCATTTTCACGCCTTTTTTCCTGGGTGGGTGAACACTGCAGACTCCATACCACGGCAAGCATGGAGCCCGCTGAGGTCAAGACAGCACTCATGAATATTGCAAACACCTCGCGCGTTCTCGTGGAGTTTATGCTCAGCCAGGACCAGAAAAACGAGGCGAGGAGGCAGCGGCGGCGGCAGCGCAGCGACAAGCATGATGAGGACATGGACACGGACACGGACACAGACACAGAATTCAGTGAAACCACAGGCCCCGGTGCTTTGGAGATCATGTTGTTAATGGGGCAGATTCTATCCATGGAACGCCGATTCTGGGCAAGGGAAACAAGCACAGACTGGTGGGACCGCATAGTGTTGCAGGTCTGGGACGATTCCCAGTGGCTGCGGAACTTTCGCATGCGTAAGGGCACTTTCATGGAACTTTGTGACTTGCTGTCTCCTGCCCTGAAACGCCAGAATACCAAGATGAGAGCAGCCCTCACAGTTGAGAAGCGCGTGGCGATAGCCCTGTGGAAGCTTGCAACGCCAGACAGCTACCGGTCAGTCGGGAATCAATTTGGAGTGGGCAAATCTACTGTGGGGGCTGCTGTGATGCAAGTAGCCAAAGCAATCACTCAGGTGCTGCTACGAAAGTTAGTGACTCTGGGAAATGTGCAGGCTATAGTGGATGGTTTTGCTGCAATGGGATTCCCTAACTGTGGTGGGGCAATAGACGGAACCCATATCCCTATCTTGGCACCGGAGCACCAAGCCACCGAGTACATAAACCGCAAGGGGTACTTTTCAATGGTGCTGCAAGCACTTGTGGATCACAAGGGACGTTTCACCAACATCAACGCGGGCTGGGCGGGAAGGGTTCATGACACTCGCATCTTCAGGAACACTACTCTGTTTAAAGGGCTGCAGCAAGGGACTTACTTTCCGGACCAGAAAATAACCGTTGGGGATGTTGAAATGCCCATAGTTATTCTTGGGGACCCAGCCTACCCCTTAATGCCATGGCTTATGAAGCCATACACAGGCAGCCTGGACAGGAGTCAGGAGCTGTTTAACTACAGGCTAAGCAAGTGCAGAATGGTGGTAGAATGTGCATTTGGCCGTTTAAAAGGTCGCTGGCGTTCATTATTGACTCGCTCTGACCTCAGCCAAAGAAATCTCCCCATTGTTATTTCTGCTTGCTGTGTGCTCCACAATCTCTGTGAAAGTAAGGGGGAGACCTTTATGGCGGGGTGGGAGGCTGAGGCAAATCGCCTGGCTGCTGATTACGCGCAGCCAGACACCAGGGCGATTAGAAGATCACACCATGAAGCGCTGTGCATCAGAGAAGCTTTGAAAACCAGTTTCATGGCTGGCCAGGCTACCGTGTGAAATATCTGTTTGTTTCTCCTTCATGAAAACCCTCCCCCTTTACTGACTGATTTTCTGTAAGGAACCCACCCTGCCCCTTCCCCCAGCTTTCTTTCAAACCAAATAAAGTCACTATCATTTAAAAATCATTTATTCTTTATTAATAGATTAGAAAAAGAGGGAGGGAACCCGGGTGGTATTTGGGAGGAGGATTGCTGGGAAGGAAAAAGCCACAAAGAAAAGGTTAAAAAAATGACAGCCTTTTGCTTGGGCTGTCTACTGGGGTGGAATGGGAAGGTGTACGGAGCCTCCCCCCCCCGCGTTCTTACACGTCTGGGTGAGGAGGATACGGAACATGGGGAGGGGGGAGGGTGGAACAGGGGCTGAAGCGGCAGTCTGTTTTCCAGCAGCCGTTCCTGAACCTCCACCAGACGCCGGAGCAGCCCCAGCGTTGCATCCTTCATCCTCTGGTCTTCCTGCCGCCATCTCTCATCTCGATCGTCTCTCCTCTCCTCACGTTGGTCCCTCCTCTCCTCACGTTGGTCCCTCCTCTCCTCACGTTCACTGACTTCTTTCCTATACTTTGAAACTGTTTCCTTCCACTCATTCAGATGAGCTCTGTCACTCCTGCTGGATTGCATAATTTCAGAAAACATGTCCTCCCGCGTCTTCTTCTTACGACGCCTTATCTGTGATAACCTTCGGGATGGAGGAGGGAGGCTTGAGGAATTTGCAGCTGCTGTAGGGAGGGGAAAAAAGAGAGAATTGTTTTAAAAGCTACATTTTGCAGAACAATGCTTATACTCTTTCACGATGACCAACACTGTTCACATTACATAGCACATGTGATTTCTGTGCAAGGTCTCATTTTGCCTCTTAATGCTGAGTGCCTGTGGCTTTGCTGCTAGAGATCACAGGTCTGGGCAACAGAATTTGGCTTGCATGCGGCCATGGTAAGCTTCTGCGCCGTGCTTTCCCACATACCAAGCATAGCTTGTAGAGTGCTGCAGAAGCCTGGCCAATCTCAGCCAGTTGGGGGGGGGGCAGTGTGGTGGGGCTTGTCTGGGCCCCTTCAGGCAAGTAGAGTGCTGCGGTTTTTCTGTTAACATTCAGCAGCACCAGAAAACAAACTAACCCCCCCCCCCCCCCGCCATGAATTCTCTGGGATGATCACGGTACCCCTCCCCCCACCGCGTGGCTGGTATCAGGGAAGATCCCTGCAGGCACCAAACTACCCCCCCCCCCGCCCCCGACCCCCCCCCTCGCCATGAATTCTCTGGGATGATCACGGTACCCTCCCCCCACCGCGTGGCTGGTAACAGGGAAGATCCCTGAAAAACTCAGGGCCAATTTCCCATCTGCGCTTGGCTAACTGCAGGGAAGGATTTATTTTCCGCCACAGGCAAACAGCCCAGTAGGAACGGCCACCTCTGTCCCCTTAATTAAGTTCCCGTATTTCAACCAGGTTACCAGGAGTGATATCACTCTCCTGAGGATTACACAACAAGATAAAGAACGGATGTTGCTTGAATGCCAGCAAACACCGGGACCATACGCTGCCAGGCTTTGTCAGGCAATGATACCAGATTACTTGCTGCAAGCATGGCGTGGTCAAGTGTCCTACCATGAAGGAGGGAATAAGGATGCACTGCCCAGAAACCTTCTGGCAAGGCTTTCGGAGTACCTCCAGGAGAGCTTCATGGAGATGTCCCTGGAGGATTTCCGCTCCATCCCCATACACGTTAACAGACTTTTCCAGTAGCTACAGACTTTTCCAGTAGCTGAACTGACCGCGAATGCAAAGTCAGGCAAAGTAATCATTAAAAACCGTTTGCTTTTAAAACAAGTTTTATATTTTAAAAGGTAAACTCACCTGAGGTCCCTTCCATGGGGTCAGAGTCTTGGGTACTGGCTTGGGAGGGTACTTCAGTCAGGGTGATAAAAAGATCCTGGCTGTTGGGGAGAATGGAGTGCTGTGTGCTCTCTGCAAGCTCATCCTCCTCCTCCTCCTCCTCTACCCCATCGGCAGAATCCTCAGGCGTCGAGACTATCCCCGACCCAGAATCCACGAACAAAGGTGGGGTAGTGGTGGCAGCCCCCCCTAGAATTGCATGCAGCTCAGCGTAGTAGCGGCATGTCCGCGGCTCTGACCCGGAGCGACCGTTTGCCTCCTTTGTTTTTTGATAGGCTTGTCTGAGCTCCTTGACCTTCACGCGGCACTGCTCAGAGTCCCTATTGTGGCCTCTCTCCATCATGCCCTTGGAAATTTTTTCAAAAGTTTTTGCATTTCGTCTTTTAGAACGAAGTTCTGCAAGCACTGAATCCTCTCCCCATACAGCGATCAGATCCAGTACCTCCCTCACGGTCCATGCTGGTGCTCTTTTTCGATTATCAGCCTGCATGGTTACCTGTGCTGATGAGGTATCTGTGGTCACCTGTGCTCTCCACGCTGGGCAAACAGGAAATGAAGTTCAAATGTTCGCGGGGCTTTTCCTGTCTACCTGGCCAGTGCATCCGAGTTCGGATTGCTGTCCAGAGCGGTCACAATGATGCACTGTGGGATAGCTCCTGGAGGCCAATACCATCGAATTGCGGCCACGCTAACCCTAATTCGAATTGCTAAAATCGATTTTGGCGCTACTCCGCTCGTTGGGGTGGAGTACAGAAATCGATTTAAAGGGCCCTTTACATCGAATTAAATGGCGTCGTTGTGTGGACGGTTACAGGGTTAATTCGAATTAAAGCTGATAAATCCGAATTAAAGTCGTAGTGTAGACCAGGCCTAAGTCATTTAATTTGAAGCTTTCAGATCCTGACAGACAGCTCTGACTGACAGAGAGTTTGATATGCGGCCATCACACCAAGGTGCTCTTTGAAATCCTCAAGTCAAATAAGAGTTGGAAAGTTAAAATGATTAAAAAATATTGCTTAGATCCCGGTTCAGGTTTGCAGCAAATGGCCTATACCTAAGTCAAGAATGTATGACATTGCTAGACCCTTGCTGCTTTCGAATCTACGTCTAGGGCTGTCTCCTGCCACCAGTTCACACACATTATGCACATACCTTTCTAGTTTAAGGTTGCGCCCCTGAAAGTACTCGTCATGAATTGGCTGAGGCCAGATCCTCAGCTGACTCAAATCACCACAACTCCATCAAAGTCAATAGCACTGCATCAATTTACACCAGATTTCTTGTGTGGAGTAGGTGGCTTAGGGATGCGTTTCTCTCTGGTAGGATGTTGGGATGATTAATGACTATTATTACTGACATTTCCTTTATCATCTTTAAGAAGGAAGTTGATTGGGAAATTAATAAATGAAAAACGTAAGTCCAAACAAAGCAATTAAAGGTGAAAATATGTTCGTGAGGAACTTGCTGGCTCAGGGGACTGGTGATAGGATACAGAATTTTTCACCTCTCAATTGTTGGTTCAAATCCAGATCAGGTCTGTGGTGAAAATAATTTCCACTTGGTAGTGTCCGCGAAATGAGCTGGCAGTCCAGTTCCTAATGCACCACTGGCAGACTCACCAGAAAGGCCAACAGTTGAAGGGGAATGCCCAAGAGTGGTCCCTCAAGTGTGTGTATAGCTTACACATCCATTAGGGAGAAGCTTGGTCTAGGTCAATGGCTCTCAACCTTTCCAGACTACTGTGCCCCTTTCAGGGGTCTGATTTGTCTTATGAACCCCCAAGTTTCACCTCATTTAAAACTACTTGCTTACAAAAATCAGACAGAAATATAAAGGTGTCACAGCAAGCTATTACTGAAAAATTGCTGACTTTCTCTTTTTTACCATATAATTATAAAATAAATCAATTGGAATATAAATATTGCACTTACATTTCAATGTATAGTATGTAGAGCAGTATAAATAAGTCATTGTCTGTATGAAATTTTAGTTTGTACTGACTTTGAAGTGCGTTTTATGTAGCCTGTTGTAAAAGTAGGCAAATATCTAGATGAGTTGATGTGCCCCCTGGAAGACCGCTGCATACCACCAGGGGTACATGTACCCTTGGTTGAGAACAACTGATCTAGTGAAAAGGGCATTAGGCCAAGCACAGGGAACACAGATTTATTTCCCAGCTCTATAACAGCCTGGCTGTGTAACCTTGGACAAGTCATTTAATCTACTTTAGTTCCCCATCTGTAAAATGGGGATAATACTTCCCTTCCTCACATAGCAGTTGTGAGGATCAGATCCATTAATGAGTACAAGGTGCTCAGAGACTATGGGCATGAGGACCATGTGATCCTTAGACAGGTGCTGGTGAATTACCTGTTCTGGGGATAAAAGAGAGAACCTCATTCTCCGCTGTTGGCAATCTGGTACCTTTCACAAGAAATTGCAGATATAAAAGCATAAATTTACAATGCAAGCATCACACAATCTCTCTTTTAAGTAATTTTCCCATAGTAAACTGAAACCCACGGAAACATTTTCCTCTGTATAAAAATGACAAGAAAAATAATCTGAGAAAAACATCCAAAACTAAAAATAAAATAAGATGTGTTGATTTTCTAGGCCTGGAGGAGACATAAAACATAATATTCCAAGTACAGAAGATCGATGTAGCTTGTTTTGGTATGTATAGTCCTTACATCAAATAACACATTCCACTGCAAATCAAGCCATGAATAGCTAATGGGAAAAGCAAGAGGCAGAGGGGAAACTAGACTGAATTATGAATGATATGAAAGAATACATTTATTTTTATGGCATTGAAGGATTTATAACAGAAGTAAGCGTAGGCAAAAAAAATAGAATATTTTTTTATGGGTTTTCCTTGATTTCAGAAGTGTGCAATACACGTCATATTCTAATTGCGGGACCCTAAAGTAATATTAACGTAAAATGGCATTGAAAAAGCATGACTGTGTTCCTTTAGAACATAAAATCTAGACCTGGGGAGATAGATATAACCGGGTCAGCAGCTTCACAGCACGTGCAAGGCAAATTGAAGGCTGGTGGGGTTGGCAGAATGGCTGGAGGATGAACCAGATAGTGCCATTTAAGAATAGTCATTTGGATCACTGACAGCAGCAAAGTGAAACCTTGGGCCACATGAGATAAATTGCTCATCTCAGTCCAAGACCTAAAGGACAATTACCCACATAATAGAAGACAACAGAACAATAGGGACTAACAAGACTGCTGTCTTTTTAAAATTTCTTATGGGAAGCAGTATCTGATAGAGTGCTAAAAAGATTACAGCTGTGATAGGTAATTGCTACTGGTAGCCAGATTTACAAGGCATGCATAATGCAGTAGAAGATTTGCTTAGGTTTCACTCTGGAGGTCAGGAAGAGATTGAAAATAATTTTGATGTGCAACAACGTTTTTCCCTCTAACTGATCCAAAGTGATCTGCTTTAATATACATTCTGGCTCTCGGGTGTTGACATATGAAACAGCTGCTTCATGGAATAATTCTGCAGCTCGAAAGACAAATTCTTCTCTCAGTTACACCCATGTAAATCAGGAGGAATTCCATTGACCACCAAGGAAGGCTGGATTTATATCAGTGTAACTGAGAGCAGAGTTTGGCTCATGACTTGTAGTGCACGAACATTTCCCTTGCTTTCTAGGGAATCTGTCAGAATCCCTGGGCAAAATGTAACTTGGAATGAGAGACTCGGGGCAGATCTACACAACAAACTTGCATTGGTGCAGTTGCACTGCTTCTGGTGAAGACATTCTAAGCTGACGGGAGAGAGCTCGCCCATTGGCTTAGTAACGCCACCTCCATGAGAGGCGGTAGCTATGTTGGCAGGAGAACCTGTCTACATGGTGGGTTACGGTTGGTAGAACTATGTCACTGAGGGGCATGGATTTTTCACACACACCCGCCCCCGAGTGAAGTTATACTGAAGTGTGTAGTGTAGCCCTGGCCTTCAGAAGTCACTCCACTGAAGTAAATGGCAGGCCCATGTAAATACTGGTGTGAGCAAGAGAATCAGGCTTGATGGAGTTAAAACCCAAGAAATTTAAGGAGAGGAGAAGGAAAACTATTTTGTTTCTTCACTTCTCATTTTGCCTGTCAGCCCCCCTGTGATGTTAATGACAACCATGAAAAGAAAAGAAAAATGCTATGATGGGGCGGGGGAGGGGATTTTAAAAAAGGGTATTTTAAAAAGGGTGGGGGCAGGAGAGAAGAATACAAGAGCAATAAGGAAGCTAAATGGTTGACTCCATTAAGAGAACGTCAGGCTACGTCTACACTACGGCCCTTACAGCGGCACAGCTGCGATGCTGTGTAGAGAGCTCTCCCGCTGGCCTAATTAAACCACGCCCAACGAGCGGCGGGAGCTATGTCAGCGGGAGAGCAGCTCCCGCCGACATAGCACTGTCCACACCAGCGCTTTGGTCGGTGAAAATTATGTCAGACAGGGGTGTGGTTTTTTTCCACACTCCTTGTCAGCAAAACTTTTGTCAGTCAAAGTGCTAGTGTAGACAAAGCCTTAGTCTTCAGTGGTTTCTGCAGGAAAATCTATTGCACCTAAGCAGTTTAATTGCGTCAAAGTGGCTGGTTTGGAAGAAACAAGCGCTCTCACAGCTTTAAGTCAAGTGGCTTTCCTGACTCCAAGCACTCAGCCAGACAGAAAATGCTCTTTGCTAAAGCAGCCATGTCAAATGTATGCAAATTGCCAGTAGAAAAATTATAGAAGACTAAGCATTTGGGAAGAGATACTCAGCTAATGTTAATATGTGTTATTCCATTGACTCAAAACAGCTGATCTGAACTTCTGCAGCAAGAGACTGGTGGTGGAGAAACCTAGATGGCCTAGTCCCAGCTCAGCTACTGGCTTTCCGGGTGACCTCTGGAAAGTCATTTTAATCTATGACTCAGTTTCCCCACATGGGGATAAAGATCCTCTGTAAAGAACCTACTGATGAGAAGTGCTATATAAGAACTTGGTATTATTATTAGGTCTTCCCAAAATTGCTTAGAACAGCCTGGTAGCCTACAGGAGAACCTGGCTACCTGGATTCCAGCATACACAGCTGGCCAGTGTGACAGAGGTTGGGAGGTTGTCATGGTCTGCGTGTCCATATGTAGTTGTGTGGACCAACCAACGGTATGTTTGTACAAATTATTCAAATATTTAGTAAGAAGGCACACATGAGGGGACACACAGGACTGATTTCAGGCCAAAGACAGGCACATACTGGGCCTCATTCTGGTTCCCTTTAAACTGGTGTAAATCAGGATTAAGTCTACTGAAGTGACACCAGTATAAAGGAGAGGCAAATCAGACTCACTGACCTAAGACTAAACTTCTGCAGCGTGTGGGCCAGATCCCTAGCTTGCGGGAATCGACATATTTACACCAGCTGGGGCTGCGATACTACAGATCTGTGGGAGGGTTACATCATTTCCCCTGCATTAGCTGGGATTTGGCTCCAAGATACATACCACCACTTTCCTGATGTACATCCATGCTGACAGCCACAAATGGAAGAAATAGGCAGCCTGAAAATGCTCCAATGCAGTCCAAGTATAAAGAAGGAAAAACACCAAGTAATGACAGTGAATAGGGAAACACAAGTCAGATAAATCCTAGCAGCATTGACCATTTCATGGGAACAAAACTTTCCACATTTAGTTAAGACAGCAGCAGAGATGGCTCCAGCAGGCCAAACAAGGATCAGGGGGAAGTGCCAATAGAAGAACGTACATCATTGGCAAATGAGGATTTATTCAAACTCACTCAAGTTTTTAAAGTCAAAACCACAGACTAGTATTTCCAGCATGCGAGAGAAAAAATATTTAGCAGGAACAGCCAAAACCATGTGAAATGTGAGGTCCAGCAGATAAGGCACTGGACTAGGAGCCAGGAAAGGTGAGTTCTACACCCAGCTCAACCAGTCAGCTATGGTGGCAGGGCCCAGGTTGGTGGTGCCCCCTTGTGACACAATCAAGCACTAACCCAGCCGTGGGGTCTCTGACAGTTGCTTACCGCCTCTCACAAGAACCGGTGCCACATTGCTTTAGCCCTCTGGCTGAGTCCCACTTGAGTCCCACCCCCTTCCGGGGTATTAAAAGTCCAAAAATAAAGGAATACTATGAACTTCAAACCCAAGGCCATCCGAGGAGTCTTCAGCAGAATCCCATCCTTCTACTCTACTATTTCTTTTGTTTTTTACTGTACAAATATTTGTAATAAAAATAATTTTAAAGTGAGCACTGTACATTTTGTATTCTGTGTTGTAATTGAAATCAATATATTTGAAAATGTAGAAAACATCCAAAATATTTAAATAAATGGTATTCTATTATTAATAGCACAATCATGATTAATTTGTTTAATTGCTTGACAGCCCTGCAAATAATACATTAATTGAGTAGTGATGAGCATAATAGCACAGTCTGCATAATGAAAACCATTGCCATGTCAACCAGCACGTTGGCAGTCTCAAATAAGAAGCAAAGAACGAATGGGTGCAGAGTCCACACTGCCCTCTGACTGCTCAGAGAGGTGTCAGGCATACTGGTAGGAAGCTTGCATTGCTACCCTCCCCTCTGTAGATAAACAGAGAAATTCAGACCACCCCCTCAATCCCCCCCACGGCTTTCAGGCCGGCACCTTCCACAAGCTCACCAATAATTAAAAACAAGCCAAAAACAACAAGGAGTCTGGTGGCACCTTAAAGACTAACAGATTTATTTGGGCATAAGCTTTCGTGGGTAAAAACCTCACTTCTTCAGATGCAACTTAAAAACAAGCCAGACATCTCCAGGGTAGACCTCATGCCAGGAAATGTGATGGTTACAGGTTAATATTTTTCCAAAAGGAACAACCATTACACAACATTTAATTCAGAGGGGACATTTGCAAAGTGCTGTCTCCTCATGTGTGGCAGGGTCTGCTGTATTGTGAAGAGGATTTCACTCTAAATTCCTCACTGCAAGGCCATACTTTTCCAGTTATTGCCAGGGGATAGGAGTCCTAATGGAATGTGGTAATCTAGCTGAAAGGGCAGCTGACTCTAGCCTGCACAACTGGGTAACTGAATGGTTTATAAAGACAGCGAAACTCCATCCATTCCATTGCTTCCTGGCATATAAACATCAGCCATTGTATCCCTGCTGTTTTTCAGGCAAAGAATTAAATGAGTTTTTCTATAAAAACCATTGTTAGTTATTAAAAAGGATTTGAAGCTCCTTGAGGAACACCACAATATATGCAAGTAGTCAACAGAGTCTGCTGGGGCTGCTGCCTTGCTAGTAAATTAAACAAGATCTCTCTGGTTTTTCAAACACAGAGCTAGAGAGATGCTAGGTGCATAGCAGGTTGTTTTGAAGACTCAAAATGTGTCATTGATTTTAAAAAGCAGTGTAACATCTTTGAGGGTCACGGAAGTTAGAGATGGAAGAAACCTACTAGATCACTGGCTCTCAACCGCTCCCCCTTTCAGGGATCTGATTTGTCTTGGGTACCCCAAGTTTCACCTCATTTAAAAACTCTTTGCTTACAAAATCAGAGATGAAAGTGCCATAGCCCACTAGTACTGAAAAATGGCTGACTCATTTTTACCATAGAATTATAAAATAAATCAATTGGAATATATTGTACTTACATTTCAGTGTATAATACAGCAGTATAAACAAGTCGTATGAAATTTTAGGTTGTACGGACTTCACTAGAGTATTTTATGTAGCCTGTTGTAAAATTAGGCAAATATCTAGATGAGTTGATGTACCTCCTGGAAGACCTCTGTGTACGCCTAGTTGAGAACCACTGTCCTAGATCATTCACTCCATCCCCCTGGGTCAACATAGAGTTCCCTCTGTTTTCTAGTGTTTTGTCCAGTCATTTTAGAAATCCAAAGCTTCCCCCATTTCCCAGCCCAATCTTACCAGCAGGATGTACCTGATACGCAGTCTGAGTCTTTCTTTTGTTGATTTCCCACCTTATCACTCCTAATCAAATCCCATACTGAACATCTCCTTGGTTTTCTTGGTCCTTTACACCCTTCAAGTACCGGCACTGTTTATGGCATAGCTAGCCATATTTCTTTCCTTATAAACCAATCTGTTCAACCCCTCACCATTTTTGTTGTTCTTCTCATCGTTCTAGCAGTGTGGTGTCCACATTGACATATGATATTCCAGAGCCACTCTTCTTAGCTCCAGAAGGTCATGTCTGTGTGTGTAGCCCAGAACTCCATTGGCCTTGGCACATAGCAAATCTCCCCACTATCACCTTCACCCTCATTAGGTCTCATTATTTACAGCTGAGCGGGTTCC
The DNA here is from genome assembly GCF_027887155.1 of Malaclemys terrapin pileata. Taxonomy (NCBI): domain Eukaryota; kingdom Metazoa; phylum Chordata; order Testudines; family Emydidae; genus Malaclemys; species Malaclemys terrapin. The sequence goes on along the minus strand of NC_071515.1, from coordinate 18,910,125 downwards.
TCAGCACAAGTAGTTGTTTCTGATTTTCCCCAGCTGTATTAGTTAGCGTTTTTTTCCAAATTAGATCTGCTTTTGGTTTTTTACCTTCATGCCTGATCTTTCCAGATCCTTTTGTACCACTATCTTGACTGGTGTTTGCACACCGTACTAACATGTAGTTTACTCCTTCTTCCAGGAAGCCAAGATGTTAAAGTGTGAACCAGTATCCTCCTCAACTGTGCAATATGACAATACAGTGCATAAGTGTTAACATACAGGCTGTATCACTCATCATTAATCAGGCTAACTCTTGGATTGCATTACAATCAGACACCAAGAAAAGCAGCTGTAATTATGCTTTGTAGAACGCTTCAGGCACATTTTAAAAAAAAAAAGTCAAAGTACTGACAGTAATCTCTACTCAGTTATTATTCTGACCATCAGTGCTATATTACTATAAAGATGTTTTATGGAAGATGGGAGATGAGAGTGTTTAGGGCATTAATGCTTTTCACCTGCAAGTCACAAATTCAAGTCCAGTCAGTCAGCAATAACCGGTATCAGCTAGAAGAATGTGCTGTATGCTCAGAAATAAGAAAGGGAAGACTAGGAAAAGGCATTACAGGAATAAAAATACTTACCCGATAGAGAGGGAGATACAGCCAATAGCAGTGAAGTATCCACTGTATAGCTGCAGCAGCTCTGCTCTGCCAAATTTAAAGGATCAACCCCAGAAAGGCATGTTGGGATGAAAGCTCTCACAAGAGGGCTAATTCTGCTCTAGGGAGTTAGTGGGGGCCAGTCCGTCCCAAAGGAGGGTGCAGCTTCTGTTTGTTGTCCACCACTGTATTTCACACCATCTGATGGCTACTCAATGACCTATCTCTGAAACAATCTGGGACCCAGTAGCCCTCATCCTACTGCAGAGCTCTCTACATCAAGAGTGGAAGAAAATGTCAATTAGTGATTCACATAATTACAATAGAAACCCCTTTGCTTGGCCTCCTCTAGCACCTATGCGTAGAAATCTAAAGTAACCCAATCATGAGTGGCACTTCTGAAGAATTACCCCAAATCAGGAGTAACCAGCTTGTGTGGTTAAGCCTACTGTAACACAATTTTTAAAATTATATATAATGGAAGGCACTCTAGTATGTAAAAATCTAGTTCTATTCCATACAACCTCAGATTGTACTTCAAATTAGGTCTCAGTTAAAAGAATCTTAAAAAAAAAAAAAAAAATCAATTTTCTGGGATCACTGCTCTGGAGTTGGACAATCCTAAAACTGGAATCTGGAGTATGTCCTAAGGTCCCAATTCTTATCTTTGAACTAAGAGTAACTCCACTGAAGTAAATGGAATTACAAATCAGCATAAAACTAGTGAGAGCAGAATAGATCCTAGATCTGTACCTACACGGGATACATAGAAGTACAGTCATTCATCTATAGGAAAATGATCTATACTTAAGATTTTTATGGCCCAGGCAATATTCATACACCTTGTATTCTGCAAAATAAAAATAGTACGAATAATCTCCATGAATTCACCAGTAATACCTTGGGAGGGGATTTTGCTATAGTAAACAAGGCTACTTCACAGCAAGATTTATTAATACATCCAAAAGAAAGAAAGAAAATCATTTTGTCACACTATATACAGATAATACATACAGTGTTTTATACACATATTACATCAGTTTTTACACAAGAAAAATATACATAAAAATGTAAACTTTTGTATACAAAAACCCTTAAACAAATTAAACAAGGACCAGATAACAAAAGGAGACCAATCTATTATCATTTCATTGATTTTTTTAAAATGGTAATACAGTACATTCATTGAGAAGAATGAGGAACATGTGAGCTAACTCTTCCTATTTAAAGGGAAAGTACAAACACCAACCTGGTTACCCACCCCTGGAATGCTGTCCTCAAGTGCTCCAGCACTTAAAAGCATTAGTGTACGTTTCTATTGATGCTGGGGACTGTATGTGAAATGACTATTCTTCTCAAGCATCCCCATCCACCACATTCTTTAAAAGCAATGTATCTGCAGAAGCAAACTGGACTGGGCTTTTTTTGCATATTAGCTAGTCTTCTAGCTAATATCACGATAGAGGATACAGCAGTGCAAGTTTGTATGTTCCCTTTAAGCAGTTAATGTATTTAATTGTAGGTTATTTACCCCCCCCAATGTATGGCATGTTAAACACATTTGTGTGTCGGGGGTGTGAACAGTCAGAGGGGTGTAGAGACTGCTAGACCTTGCTACCGTGCAGTTATTTCAAAATCGGTTATGTTTACAAGCTGTGATTCACTGGCTTCAGAATGCACTGCCTCACCTTCGCCTTCCCACTGCAACTTGTTTACATTTTAAACTTTAGTGACCAAACAATTGCTATGAGACTCTTTGTCACAAGGCTGTTTCTGATATCAAGCTGCAATCAGACGACCTTTTAAAATGACACAAACATCAACTTCTTTAGGACAGCCAGAAGCATTTCAACATTTCATATTGTCCATTTGCCGCCTTCTTTTCCAGTAAATTTAGATAAAGATATTTACTGCTAATTGTTCTAACAATATTTTACTTGTGTCCTTCATTTCTCCCCTACCTGTCCACAGACATACTGTTTGGAGATGGGGAAAAAAAGTACATGATGGTGAAGAAACAGCTGCAGAAATTCTTTGAAAAACATAGTTCCTTCCTGCTGAAGGCCTTTCATATTAAATAAATTAAAAGCTTGATTCCAGGCATCTTCATGAGAAATTCACTCTACATGGAATGAAAAGAGTAACAGAATAATAATGAGCTGACAAGGTGGGTGAGGTAATATCTTTTATTGGACCAACTGTTGGTGAGGACAAGCTTTTGAGCTTACAGTTCCTTCAGGTTTGGGAAATGTACTCAGAGTATCACAGCTAAATAAAAGGTGGAACAGGTTGTTTAGCATAAGTAGTTAACACATATTCTAAGGGACCATTCAAGGTGAAGTGGCCCATTAACACCTTTCCATGAAAGCTGAAGGGCGGTGTTAGTTGATTATAGGTTATTGTAAATCTATAAATGCCATAACTCCAATGTCTCTATTCAGTCCATGATTTTTAGTGTCTAGCACAGTTATGAATTTAAACTCCCAGACTCATCTTGTGCAGGTTTCCTTTGAGGAGGAGTACTGAGAGGTGAGATATGCAGTGATCACTTTTTTTTCCCCACAAAGTGTTCACCCACAGGTAATATGATGTTTTTGTCTTTATTTTTCTGTGTGAGTTCATTCAAGAGGATAGTGATTGTCTCATTTCACCTACATAGATGTTATTGGGGCATTAAACGAGACAATCACTATGCTCTTGAATGAACTCACACACAAAACTGATAAAAGACAAAAACACTATCACTTGTTAGCAGAAACTTTTCACAAAGCGCTCTCTATATCTGATCTCTCAGTCTTCATCCTCCAATGAAACCTGTACAACACCTTCAAATGATGAGCCTGGAAGCTTAAATACATAATTTTTCTAGACAATAAAAATCATGGACTGAATAGAGCACTAGATTTGTGGCTTATTACTACAATATATAACCCACTAACTTCCCCCTCCTTCTTCTCCTCCCTTCCCCGCCCCCCATGACTGGAGGGGTTTTAATAGGCCACTTCACCTTGAAGGGCCCCTTGAAATATGAAACTACTTAGGCTAAACTCTCTGTTCCACCTTGTATTCAGCGGTGACACTCTGAGTAAGTTTCCTAGAAGAAGAGTTTTGCGTAAATTCAAAAGTTGTTTCTCTCACCAACAGAAGTTGCTCCAATAAAGGATATTACCTCACCCATCTTGTCTCTCTAATATCCTGGGACCAATACAGCTACGACACTGGATATAATAATGAATTGACATTTTTCCTGCAAAGATGAGAGAATCTTAAAGCCTCCTTAGTGAAATTAATATTATTGAACGTATGAGGCAAACAATGCAAAAATATTTGTGTTGAGAAAGTCTGGAGGAGGAACATTTCAAGGAAAATGTGAGTGTTTAGTCGTTTAGTTGAACAGAAAGAAAAAAACCCTAATTACCGTATGCCTTGGCTTCAGAAAAACCAAAAAGAAAAACCATAAAAACTAGTGACTTAGTTTTTTTTTTTTTTTTACAACAATCTCCTTCTAGTTAAAAGACTATTCAAATGACTTTGGATAATTAAGAGTCTCCTTTTTAAATAAAATTTTGATGATTATTTTCCGTTCATTATATATAAATGCAGTTTCAGTGAAAGTATTCCATAAGGGACAGCATTTTGCTAAAGGTAAAAAAAAATTGGCAACCAAAATTCACACATATACATGTGTATATGCAGTATATCTACACTCTATATACATGTTTAATACACATATGCATGAGTATATATCAGGAACCCACGAATGTGTTCTCCACGTTTATGTAAATTGAAATACTGTGTGTAATATATGTGTGTGTATATATATATATATATATATATATATATATATATATACACACACACACACACACACACACACTCAGCACACAGATATACCCATACACACGCCCCAACATATGTATTACAGAAGTCTTCATGTGAAAGCGCAGATGGAACATTACCATAAGGTTACATTTTCCTACGGAATTGCCTGTAAGACAAAATTCCATAGCTGAATTGTGACAAAATAAATATTAAAAATATTGAAAGCAATAAGATTTGAAAACAGAATTGGAAAAACTAAAATACTGGTTAGCCAGGAGCAGACTTTTAACTGTCACTTTCTGTTAAAAGGTTATTGAATCCAGATTTAGCTTTAAAAGGTGAACTAAAATACTGTTTTAAAACAAGAAATACAAAAAACTCGTTGAAAAAGCCAAATCATTTAATACATGAGTAGACTGAAGATATTAATTCAAATATCCTAAAGGGTAACTGTGATTTATTTTTTGAAGTCTCTAAGGTTGAATTTAGAGATCCGCATTTCTCGAGACATTTGATGAAATCACCAATGCCTAGAACAAAGCTGCATTCTCAGCATTGCTTTAAGCATCTGTGGATTCAGAACGTAGAACTCTCCTTTTGTCAGGTAAAAGGGAGGCTTGATTTTTCACTATTTTGTATTACAATTCTGAATTTTTAACTCAACATGCATTTGACTTAACATTCTTTGACACTGAACAGCTTTGTATATCGTTTTCAAAAAGTATTTCAGTTCACATCGCAAAAGAAAATGACCACAGTCACATTGAAATTCTGGATTTACATGAACAATCAGGAGAACAGTGTGTGCGCGCGCGCAGGGCCTGATTCAGCTGTCACTGCAGTCAATCAGAATCTTTCTATTGAGTACAATGAGAGCTGGATCAGGCTCTAAAGCGGACTGCTGATGGAAGTTTGATTTTGAAATGCTGGGGTAGAAGATTAGTTGGGATGAAGGTAATGGTGTAGAGCAGCATAAGAGGTGGGTATTGGAAGAGGCCTCACAAAACATTAATATAGTATAAACATAAGCAAAAATGTACCAGGAAATTCCATTTTGAGGGTTCAGGTAACAAGATCAATAGTTACAACACTGAAGTCATAGCGATTTATGCCATCCAAATTCCTCACTGGAACTAACAACTTCATTTGTGACAGTTGCTTAATTGTTAAACAGGCATTTTGTGGATATTATACATATCTGGATCTCGCTCACACACACATAATACGTATTGTGTGTATGAGATATGTATGTACATTTCATGTATGTATATATAGATTTAGATCTGGTGCATTCATATGTATGTACTGTACATCATGAGGGCAATTCCAAGTTCAGCAAAGTGCTACCCAGATCTCATATCTCTCTCTCTATACAGGTATACACAAGAGGGCTCTATTCTTCCCCATAAATGCATAAAATTGTTTATGCTGGTAACTCCCATTATGATCAACTAATGGGAGGAAAAGGCCTCAGACAACTTCCACCTCCCTGCCCTTCATTTATAGGTGTCTGTACAAGAATTAGCATCATTTAAAAAAATACATATAAACATATTTGAAAGTCTGGGGATGTAAAAAAAAACCTAGTTCAACAACATAAAAAAGGTCTGGATTTGCAACTATTTTTTAAGGAAAAAAGTTGTCCCCCCCCCACCCCCAATTAGAAGTATCTGTAATACTGGAAGCTCTGTTTTAATAAACAGATTTTTAAAGTTTCAGAATTTTCATGATTCAAACTAACAGCAACAGAACATGCATCATTTAGGATTTTACTCTCTCCAGCCTGGATGGTAGAATGATGGATATCAGGATGAGAAGGAGAATAAGTAGGAATGTTTGGGGTTTCCTATGTCTCTCAGGTAAGAACTCCCATACAGATACATCATTTCCCTCTCAAATTATGAATAAATTTAAAATGCTCATAATTCAGTTTAGAATTCACAGCACAAACGAAACTCTCAGGATTGGAAGTAAATTTTGTTTGTATACATTTGTAAGTCCCCAGCAACAAAGTTTTGGTTACAATTAAAATACATAGACCCCTTTAGGAAAACAAATCAGATAACTTTAAAAATGAAACCCTTTAAAGAGAATGGAAACTGGTTCAAAAATCACCCATCTCAATATTTTTTAACCTGAAAACACAAGGACGACTGATTGACAACATATTCCAAGTCAGAGTATGGGAGATTCTGGTATTAACTTGAAAATGGACATTAATTCCTATATCTCACCACCCTAAATATAAATCTTCTCATTTCAAAATTTTCTTTAAGAATACAACTCACCCCCCTTTTTTAAGGCTGTCTTGGGAGCCTGGGATTTTCGTGACATTTTAACAGGGCTCAATACAATTCAATTAAAAAGAATAAAATCAACATGATATCAGAGTTAGCCTTATAACAGAAGACTATGTAGCAGAGAGAGTTTGGTTATTTTTACAATAGTGAGGACAGAGTAACCCCCTACTAAATAATCACATTTCTACAAGTACATTCCATCACCTCTCAACTACTTTTCTCTTTACAAAAACTATGAGCTACGTACAGTATACACATTCATATCACACATACAACCCCCCTAAAATGCATATTTTTGTGTGTGTATATAATACATACATGCACACAAGCAGTCTAATTCTATTTATAAGTCACAGTGGGAATTCCTTTGTAAGGAAAGGAGGGGGGAAAGTTCCTGAATAAGACACTGTGGATTCCGAGATTTAATGTTCTGTCTTGTCAAATTCCAACTCGCATAACTGGAAACAAATACATTAAAAAAAAAAAAAAAGTTCTTACAAACTTGGTTCACAACTTCCAGCTTCAGTAGTTGGATTTTTAATTTGATCTATTTACCCTGTAACTAAACATCTAACCATTACTGGTACAAACCACAGATAAATTATTGCAGAATGTAGCCAAAAAAAAGAGAAAAAGTTAGAGAAGCAGTAATATAGGGACGGGTTAACAAGAGATCTATGTTTTGTTGATGTGGGTTACCATTTTATTTTTATATATCTGCAAGGTAGCAAAGAATAGCTGTAGACCTTGACACGGCAAAGACCCAGTGTAAAAAGGTGCTTTACTAGTTTTTGTTTTTCCAAAAAAGCTTGTATATAATTTTATAGCTATTAAAAACACATATGCAACATAATTCATTACACTCAATACAGCTTTAGTATAAAACTTATAATTTATGAGGTGATGTTAATAGCATAAATTAATATACCTTTTCTCTTAAAATCTACAATAAGTATTCTGAAAGCTCATTGGGGGAAGGGTATCTTTAAATAAAAGTTTAAAGCTGAGCGTGATGGAAAAAGATTCTGTATGTTGAATTTGAGATGAGCACCCCGAGAAGAGAAAAAGTCCCTAAGCCAGACACCGTGGACTACAAAACTCAACAAAATTTCTCTTTCTTGCGCTCTTATTTAGATGAAGCTCTACCTTAAATTATTATTTACTTTTAAAACTATTTACTTTTTATGTTAACTGCCCTTATTTCCACAAGGAATCCCTGAGACATACCCAAAACTGTACAGTGAAAATAATCACTGTCCAGAGAAACTGGTTCAACCCCTTCTAAATAGATGTAGATACTTTGTATGAGAACCAAACTGTCCATCACTTCAGAATGGATCTATTTCCACTGGAATCAATTGTACTTTTTAAGACGCAGGTTAGAGTCATTTCAGGGTAAATCAGTCTACTCCGAAGTATAAGCAATGGTGTAGCAGTCAGCTGCATTAGAGCCATCTGCATCACAGTTAAAGTTTTGCAGGAGAGATTTGGGAGCATTACCTATCTAGAGTTGACTTCAGTGGGGACTGAAGGTGGGAAACACGTTAGTTTTACTAGACCAAGTTCAACATCTGTATCCAATTTACACACATACAATTTGTGTGTGTGTGGTCGTGTGTGTGTTTTGGGGACCAGGGAGGGGAGGGGGAATGAAGAATGCACTTTTCTACACTGAATATATACAGTTTTAAGACTCAAAAGCCTATTTTTTTATCCTATTTGTTTTCAAATTGAATTCTATGAGCTATGGAAGACAAAAAAAAAAAAAAAAAATGTGCCGACTCAAGACTTCAGGCTACCTAGAAAAAACAGGAAAACTTCCAAATGCCATCTCCAAACTGCAATTCAAAGTCTGTTTCCTTCTTTCATGCTTCCACTACATATCCTTGTTCCAGGATAATTGGAAAACTAGCACATGAAAAACCACAATAAGGTGGGGGGAAAACAAGAGAGGTAACTGAATCATGACACAGCCAACAGAGTTACAGACTTTCTTAGAAAAAACTCCTAAGGATCCAGTCATTTTTCCCATATAGACCCAACCATCAGTGATCACAGAATTGCCTTTTGATATGTGGTTGCAGTTTGCTTTCTTCTGTTAATGAGTAGCTTTTTTCTACCCCAACCTCTGTTAGTTCACACAAACAGTATATTTTACTACTGTTTTTTACCTTCTGATAGAGCCAAAGTCCTTCCTGAACTAATTTTGAAAGACCTGGGTTAAATCCTAATGAATCTGAATTTTGTTTTCCCATTGTCATAATCGTATTTTAGTGGGGTTCTTCTTGAGGGTATTTTATCAACTTTGTTTTTTAGATAAGGCTAATTCCATAAGTTTTTCCAGGTAATTTTCTACTGGCAACTTCCTTTAAAATAAAAGGAACTTATGGGAAGAAAAAGATTCCAAGTAATGTTCCTGACATACAGAGCTCTCTCTCTCAGTTGCGACTACAGTTATAGTCTCAGCACCTAGCTCACAATGTACTGGTAATGCCATGTGATACCACATGGTATTTTCATTTTACGCCATATTCTGTGAATTCTTACTCAATATTCTATTGCACTGTAGCTCTGGCTTCCAAACTTATATTATGACTTGCAGGAACCTCTCCTAATCCTTTTTTTAAACAATCGGAGTATTTGCTCTTTATCAATCATACAGGATTTTAAAGGATTGGCAATTTTTGTGCCGGGGTGGTGGAGGAGCGTGAAAAAAGATGGCGAAGAGAGTGGGAAAGAGGGGATGAAATGTAAGGAGGCAAGAGGAACAGCCCAGACGACTCGTCCGCTCCCAGCCTAAGTCAAAGGGCCTTATGAGAAGGTTCTGAGGGCACAGCAACTTGAATCTATTCTTTCAGTTAAATATGCTTCCACCAACATGGGGCTTGGAATTCTGGGTCCACATCTGATCTGGGCTATTTCAGTTTGCCTTGGGGCTGCGTTAAAGGCTCCTTCACTGGCAAGAAGAGAAACAAGCCCTTTGATAAAAGCAACTGCTGAAGAGGAAAATTAAGCTAGACACACCCACCCATCTCAGTGTATGTCTTCACTTGTCTGTCTGCTCACACCCGGTCTACACTAAGGGTAGGTCTACACTTACCTCCGGGTCCGGCAGTAAGCAATCGATCTTCTGGGATCGATTTATCGCGTCTTGTCTAGACACCATAAATCGATCCTGAATCGATCCTGGAAGTGCTCGCCACCGACGCCGGTACTCCAGCTCGGCGAGAGGAGTACGCGGCATCGACGGGGGGAGCCTGCCTGCCGCGTCTGGACCCGCGGTAAGTTCGAACTAAGGTACTTCGAATTCAGCTACGTTATTAACGTAGCTGAATTTGCGTACCTTAGTTCGAAGTGGGGGGTTAGTGTGGACCAGGCCTAACACAGGTGCCCAGACTAGGACGCCTGGGCTAATTTTGAAGTGAAGGCATACTCTCCAAGGACTCATTTTCCTCTTACTTGGTGAACTTAGTTTTCCAACAGGGTAATTCAGCGGTCAGAGAAAGCTTTAACAAACTCAATTCTGTTCTGTGTTCCTGGTGAGACTCTCGCAGCCAGAGCTTGAGCTCTGGTAAATTAGCACAGCTTCAATGAAGCTGATACAGCCATGCTTATTTACACCAGCTGAGAATCTGACCTCTCAATGTCTAAATGTTAGGATCATGATCGCCAATGAAAGCAATTCATGAAGTCAAGAATATAGCTTTCAATGAAGCTACTATTTTTTTAAAAGTTAGCTTCCTCTGCCCACTCCCACTGAAGAACAAACACACATTCCTGACAGCAAAAATATTTCTCTTGCATTTGCGCTTGCAATCTCATCTCCAATGTTTGCTGGCAGATTACAAGCTTCTCAAGGAGGGACCCTAGAAATGCTTACCAAATGAGAACCTTAAATTGCTCAAGAAAACAGTCCTTTGTTTCACTAACCTATGACATGAAACTGGAAAGTCCTTCTATTGCATAGTCTGGCACTCAGTAGGTTAAGCAGAACTGCAGTAAGTTATTTTTGAACAAATGTTCATTGTTAAGATGTGCAAATACATAAGGGCAATCAGCAGAGGCAAGGAAACAAACAAACGTCTTGACCAAACGAAAGGTGGATGATATTCAAAGGTGCTTCTCATAATATAGCAATTAGTAGAGCCAATGGACCAGCCTTTCATTTCACCCTTCCTTTCCCATTAAACAGCCAATGGGAGCTGAGTCCGCTTGCACCAGTGTTAAATTTGACTAAAACTGAATGGTCAAGGGAAATTCTCACAATATGGAATATATATATTAAGTGTAACTGCTTTATAAACCAGGCCAGTATCATGCTGTCCCTCATTGGCCTCCATAAACTGTCCAAGCAAAGCTAATCTTTGTCAAGAGTGTAATCTCCGCCAATTCTTAGGCCTCTGTGCTAAAAATCACCTGACATTACTACCCAAACGGACATTATTGCTTCTAAACTTCTCTGTCAAATGCCTTCTAATTCTTTAAAACCCCAAATTTATAGAAAGAACATAATTTTTAGTTACTAAACTAGGTTTATTCTATTCATTTCATGTATAAGTAGCACAGCGGATACTGATCATTTCAACAAATGGATTGGAATTGCTACACTGACTCTTTGGTGAAAGGGTAATTAGTGCTAATTGCTGTATTACAGGAGATGCACCCTTTTCAAGGCAGGATGAATGAGAACCGTATCAATGGCAGCCGTAAGAACCAAGACAAATCCCATATGGAGCAAACGTATTTCCTGGCGGGAGAGAAGCCAAGTGTCTGGCTGCATAACCCCTTGTCCTTGGCTCCACTACTCTTCCCACAACACTATGGTGCTGATCCTGCACTGATCTCTATGCAGGTGAAGTCAGTGGGCTTTGTGTGGGTATAGGGATCCACCTGCGTGGGGCTCACTGCAGATTTAGGACCTAAAATCAGAACTACTTACTAGGATGCAACTTCATTAAATTAGTTATACTTCCATTAGATGAGGTGAACCTGCATCTGGCAACAATCTGGACCATTTCAAAGCTCTGTACTGGAAAGTAGATAGGGATTCCTTTTCTAATGCATGTCAAATAGAAAACTTTTTTAAAGTAGTGCAGTTTTTGCAAACTCAATCTTCTCATGAAAAATGTTATGCAGCCAATGTTTACAAAAAATCCCCCACAGATCCATAAAGCTGAGATCTAAAGGGTGAGACTTCTGAAGTTGCCTTATGGGAATCTGATTTCAAATGGGAATTATGCACCTACATTCTCTTGGGCATCTTGGAAAATCCCAGCCTAAATAAATGATCAGATTAAGAGCCAGATTCTGTTCTGAGTTACATCGGTGTAAATCCATAGTAACTCATCTGGCTAAGAGAATTACTTCATGATTTACACGGCTGTAACTGAGAACAGAAATTGGGCCCAAGCGTTTTCTCTACTGGTAGGTAAAGGGAAGTGATGAACGTGTGGGAAGATGAGAACAGGCTGCTGTTCCATTACAAATTTTGATGAGCACGAGAAATATTTCAATAATCAAAATCCTCAAACTAATCTGTAGAACATACAGTCACATGACATTTAATACTGGCAGATTTAACAATTGATCATTTACCCATTTGGCAAACTAGTTCACCCTTCTTTTTCAATCAATCATCTCAATACACTAAAGAAGGTATATTAACACAATGGAAAATAATGCAAATCAAACATTTGTCTCCTCACAAACATGGGGGAAGGGAAGAGAACAGAATATATAAAGCCCTATCAGCTCTTCCTCATTTCACAATATCAGTGGGCATTCCTCAATCAGTGGGACAATATAGTGAGGTTTTGTTAAGCCTCATTTCAATTTATGACACGATTTGAAAACGTTTAAATCAGTTACAGACAAATTTAGACCACACTTAAGAACACTGGGATTTATTAGAATATTAAGCCCTGTTTTACCAAGTTTGGGAATAAGGATTTCCCAATATCAAAAACCTGAAAATAAATGTTTCCCCCTCCACCCACATATGCTTGTAATTTCAGCAAGGGATGTACCCAAAGGGCTTATTCCTTTATAATTAAAAAAGGACAAAGCTTTTAAAAAGAAGGGAATGGCTATAACTAGTGGGATATACACCCGAGATGGGCTGCACCCAAGAAGTTTGGATCCAGATCTCAATCCCTACCCTCAGAAGTCTGGGAGCAGAGGGTTTGGGCCCCATCATCACTCACATAAACAGAATACATATATTGAGGGAAGATACATTACTCTCCACATACCAGGGAATAACTGAACTCAGCTGAATAATCCCTTGCTCAAAGAAATTATTAACCCTCATAATGAAACTGCCTTCAACATGAGGAGAGAAAGATTTGCTTTGCTTTTTCATCTTCTCTCATATGCATCTTAGAAGCAAACCAAACAATGGAGACTTTTTATAGCCATCAGGTAGGAATTACTTTCACATAGTGGCTAGTTAGAGCCTTATAAAGTCACAATTTTCTCAAGCACATTCCCTTTTTTGGGACAGGGAGGGAAGGGAGAACAGGGAGATTAAATAATTCAAGCAAACTCCTTGTGATTTTGTTATTCTCCTTTAGGGAAGAAACAGATATAAGAGGAATCCACTGCCTTTATAAGGAGCTGACATTATGACCAAGGAGACTTAAAACCATTTTCAGCAAACAGGCAATAAAAGCAACAAGGTGTTGTGGATAGAAGGAATTTCCCTATTTTGCTTAAGTAAGTTTGGTTTTGGTTAGTGGTAACCACAAATATGTACCCGCTGGTTCCCACATACATTCAACTTCACATCCAGAGCATCAGTCTCACAAGTGTCTCAAAAACCATATGGCTCCTGGTACAAAATCACAACTATTATAGAAAGAGTCTCAGCAGCAACAGATAGTTTGAGAAGTTCAGTAATTTTAAAATTACCAAAGGGGCCTAACGTAGATTTGTTTGAATGGGTAACGTACGGATACATACCAATAGAATTCTTCCAGTTTCAGCTACGAAACACCTTCTATGCAGAGTTCTGGACAAAGCCACAAAGCAAATCATCAACACTACAACGCCACAGTAATTCAGCACTGGTGGGAATTTCTGCATGAGTCTTGACTAGACCATTATTTATTCCAATCTTTCTATTTTCTTGTCTTTTCTCCCTGGGCTAACCTTTGAAACAGCAACAACCCTCAGCGCCCTGGGCAAACAGGTAAAACCTATTTGCCCTAGTCATTGCCTCTCTGCTCAATGAACCTAAAATAATGAAAATAAATCAACATTCAGTAGGAACAGTGACCCATTTCAGAAGGGGACACAATTACTGTTGTCTCAGCAGCAGATGACAAGGAACTGCTGCTCCCCCAAACACACACACGCCCACAGAGGAGGTCAAAAGACTATTTTTAAGGAGTAGTCAAATGAATAATTGAACCATGGTCTTGAGTGCTTCGGTGAACCATTACCAAACCCAAGTGTGGAGCCAACTTTCCATGCCCAGATGCTACCTTTTTTATTTATTTTTTTTTAAACCAAGAGACTTTTCCCCCACTATAAAAACTTCCTACGTGACATGCTAATGGGATGGAAAGCACTGATCTGAACCCTAGGAAACAGTAACGTGCATTGGTAATTTGAGGTATCGTCCCATTTCTAGGTCTTACTGCTAAGGTCAACTACATCCAGTAACTGTGCTGTATCCTTAAGGACATTTTTGGGGTATGGTGAACCTGCCAGTAATAAATGAGCACCAGTGCATAAACAGCACATGTGAACACTAGAGCAAGGTTCACGGAGGGGCCACCCTGGTCTGTACGGAAGCAGGAGGTTTATTTTTAACCCCCTCTTTTTAAAAAAAACAAAACAAAACAAAACATCCTCTTCCGAGGAAGGGGAGGACAATAAAAAGGGAAAAGAAGATAGAAAACACAGGGTCCCCATCTGCCTGCAAATACAGACCAATCAGCTCAGTCAGAGGTGGTGAAGGGAGCAGATGCATTATTGGTACTCGTAGCTGTGGCACCTGTTACTGTGAAGCCTGTGGGAGGAGCTATGGAACTGTGGCTGGGCTGCAGGTCCTTAGGAATGCCACTGTGGGAGCTCAGCTGATGGCCAAAGGCTGCGCTGAACTGAGGGAGTTGCTGTTTGGGGGAAGTGGAGGCCATTAGTTCAGCAGAGGCAGGACCCATGCCACTAAAACTGGTCTGCGGTAACCCCGGAAGCACACTGGAGCTGTTGGGGGTCACAGTGGCGAAGGCAGGCTGTGTGGTCTCTGAGTGCGAGGTGGTAGGTGGTGTGGACAGGGAGGTGGAAAGAAGGTGTCCATCGGCACCAAGAAGGTTGCTAAACGGAGAGGGGTCGCCAAGATTGACAGGGAGATTTCCCCAGTGAGTTCTGGGGTTCACCACCCCGCTAAGTGGCACCTCCAGCTGCGGTGGGAGCAAGTGCTGTGCCATAATGGGCATCTCTGCTGAGAAGGTAGCTGCCAAGTTATCACCAGAATAGGATGTGGCATGGGGGGATGTGATATGGTCGCTGTAGGGAGACGGCACATGCTCACTATCGTAATGGCTTCCATGGGGTGAGGAGTGCGAATGGTCACTGCTGTATTGCTGTCGTGAGGTGATTAGGTCATCTGCCTTGCTCAGCAGCTGGGCAGAGTGTGGCCTCTGGGAGGCATGGCTGCCATCATGAAGTCCATGAAACTGTCCTGGGAAGGCTCTCTCCCCAAGTCCACTCTGGCTTATCAGAGTGGCAGAAGTAAGGCCGACGTTGGCTGGGGCAGAGAATTGCCCCTGGATCTGCCCTGCCAGGGGCGTAGGTGGGTTAGACAAGGTAGCAGAACGGAGCAAGTTCTCATCCAGCTCCAGACTGGAGAAATTATCATGTACTATACGCCCATTCAACAGCTCCCCCAGGTCCGTGTTAACCTCTCTGCTCAAGGACTGCATTCCTGGAGCTCCAGCACCTGTGGTGAACACCCCTATCCCTCTATCTGATAGCTCCTGAACTGGCACACCGTCTGTTTGTGTAAGTACTCCAATGGTACTCAGGCACTCAAGAGAAGTTACAGCCTGCAGAGCCCGTTCCAGTTCCTCCGCCTCTTCGGTAGTAGGAAGGAGGTCTCCATTTTTACCTACAGAAACAGGAACAACAGAAGTTAGTTTACTTTTCAGAGATACGCCTCACACTGTGGCCCTAGGAATACAGCTATCCAAAAAGTTCAATAGGATTTCTACCAGAAAATTATAACAAACATGTGGCTCTTTTACGGTTAAAGTGTGGCTCACAGAGCCCCCCGCACCCTCCCGTTCTCCACTTACTAGACTGGAGTGGGGGAAGCTCGGGGCTTCTGCAAGGAGGTGGGTTGGTGGAGCTATGGGCTTCTGCCCAGTGGGGAGGGAATCCAGAGGCTTCAGCCCTGCGGGAGGTCCCTGCCAGGGCTCGGGGCTTTCAGCCCCGCTCAAGCTGAAGCCCGGAGGACTGGCAGGCACCTCTCGTAGGGCTTAGTCCCACTACCCTGCCGCGGGGCAGAAGCCCCAAGCAAGCGCACTCGGCTCTCAAACTTCTGAAGATTATCGTATGTGGCTCGGAGGATCAGTAAGTTTGGCCACCCCTGCTATAAAAGCTTAAATATCTTTTCAAAGTGTAATGCCACATAGTACTAAGATCAGTCTACAAAGTCCATTTTACTTATTATGTTATAACAACTACTTAAAAATGTGGATGGTGTTCTAAAAGACATGTTCTACGAATTAATTCAGGGAAGTTCTATGGCCTGTGTCATACAGGAGGCCAGACTGTCTGAACATAATGGTCCCTTCTGACCTTGGATTCCATGAATAACCTAAATTTTATTAACAGGATTAAAATGCCAAATTCTGATATCATGTCAGATCAGAAAAGTGACAAAAAGCACAGCAAGAGGTTTCCAAAACTCCTGGTGGATCTATTCCGAGCCTTTTCCCACTGTTAGTGGGCACTGAAGTCAAACGCACAGAAATTCAAGTGTATTTCAGCTCACGAGCAAGTTTCACAGGTATTTTTTTAATTTCTGGTTTTCCTTTGATAAAAAGACAGATGTTGATAAAATAGGGCTGTAATCCTAGTCACAGAATGATCTTTTACTGAGAATTTGGTTGATGGCAATTGTCAGTGACATGCAGAAGAGCACAAAATCAATGATTAAAATGTTAAAATCAATCAGGACTTCCGTAGCACTAAGTATACAAACAAGCAAGTTCTAAAACATGCTCTTTTTAGAGGTCATGTATAAGCAGTAGATGAATGTGCCCTCTTTGTCTAATAGTTCAATTCCCTGCAAGAAAGCAGGTGAACCCTCAAACGCACATTTTAGACTGTTCATTTCCTCACCTCACTATAAATTAAAACAAAAATGTACCTTCAAAGAAATCAAAATCTTGCAAGTCATCAGGCAGCCGTGGTAGGACATCAGAAAAGTCCTCCTGATTCAATTCCAAGTCATGTGGAATGTCTGTGATTTCATTGGCGATGTCATCGGGCAGCTCATCTGTACTCAACTCCGGCGTGGAGGGGCTCCTGGAGAGACAGTGCTGTCAACCACACTCTTAAATCCTGATTTTTCACTACTGCAGCATACTTTACAGAGGGTCTGTTTCAGTCTCTGCTCTCGCCCCCTGCCCTTTTTATGTTTTAAAATCAACAAGTGGAAAGAATGCCTTTTAGACAAGTTTCATTAAAAAACTCTTCAATTTGTTCTACTAATGACACTTATAAGTTGTGCATCGGCAACAAAACATTTTATCCATTTAGCCGAACCTTTGTTGAGATCTGAAATTAACATTTTCCAATTCTTCCTTTCAGCAATGACAGAGATACAAGACACTTGAAGATGTTCATTTCAGTTCAAACACCTAACGAATTTAGAAGGTCAAAATATTAAGTGGTAGGGAAAAGAAAAAGGAAAGTTCGCCCTTCCTCGTCCAGATTTAGCAGACCTAATTAAGCCCATCAAATTGGAGCCGAGGTGTGTCTAGCTTTCATTTAGCCACACTCTGAACAATGTACTGACTCCGCTGCCTTTTCCTATATTGAATTTTTTATTTAAAAAGCTAAAACAAATCAAATGAGCCGCCGCTGGCACTGACCGTATGTGGGAGATCTCCACTGGCAGTGAGATGCTGGTGGGCATGCTGAGGTTCCCTTGGGGCACTGCAGGAGGAATAGGTTTCTGGGGCCTACGTGGTCCCCTCCTTCTTTTCTTCTTGTGTTTTTTGGTAAGTGCAGGTGGCTTCGTTTTTTTCCTGGGTTTCCTCTGCTGCTGGTGCTGAACTTTACGGGAGCTGTCCCCTCTCAAGAAATTATCCTTTGGGAGAAAGAATGAAGGAAGAAGGGACACATTAGGATCCAATGCAACTTTCTTTTCTTGCCATTCCCAAACATTGAGACATAAAGTGAGTGAAGAGAGGATCTTTCTAACTGCCAGCCTGCAAATCCAAGCATGGATATGAAAGCCAAGTTACTTCCTTTCCTCCTCCTGCATCATCACTGAGAACAACGAGCATGTACGTTACACCGATGCAACCTCTCTGGAGGCAAATGAGGTTGCACAGGTTTCATCGAGGGCACAATCTGGGCTGTTTATTACTGGTAATAATAAGTGAGAAAGAACAAACCCAGCTTAATTCTCTGATCGGGTTTGCAGAGCTGGCAGTCAGAAAAAAATCCCACACTATTTGCATCACCAAGGTACAGCAAATATGGAAGCCCACAGTGTCATTTTCAATGACTGTGTCGGAGTAGAACCACAGTTTAATGCACATAAACTCCAACGTAAAAGATTTGGAACACCCCAGGTAAGTATTAAAAGAATGAACAATATTGGGGTGACCTGGTGGCAAGGATTTGTGCACCTAGGTGTAAACCAGAGTTCTAGTCACGTTCCCATTGGTGTAAAGAGACAAGAGCACTGAAGAGACATAGTAAGTGCTGTAGGACTGAGAATTGGCAGGGGACGCAGGTGCACAGCTGCGGGGCCTTGTACTCCTGAAGAGCAACCCACTGGCCAATTACAAAATGAGCACCATTTTATAGGCTCTGAAGCAAGTTGGATTCAGTCTTCGATTTTGATTATGATGGTTGTGACACAGGGCTTTGATGTGCCAAGCAAAGGAAAAAATGGGGGACAATCTTCAGGCCTCTGATAGGGACACTGAGGATTTACCTGGAGAGAGAGAAAAACAACAACCTGGATTAAAATGTTAAGGGTCTGTGTTACACCAATAAAACACAAAGGGAACCTCAGAGTTAAAGGTGACCCAAAAATATTTTTGAAAAAAATGAAATGACACAGGCTAAATGGCAGCTGGCACATAAATTAACCAAAAAATGCTGCTTTTGGGGGAGGTAGAGATCAGAAAAATCGAGGCTATTGTCTCACGTTCCACTGGTTCCCAGTCTGTTATAATGCTCCATAATACACCATGCTGCAGGGTCACAGTGACTGCGATACCACAGTCATAGGCAACCTTAGATATTGTAGCCTGAAACCCTCTCACTAGGTTTTACTATACTATGATTTTATGGAAAGGTCAGGTCAATTTCCATTTTTGGGGGGGGAAAAATAGCATAGCAGTTGATAAACCCAGACCAGATAAATAGAACTCCTGATGACCCCAATTTGTGGGAATAGATACAGCTGCGGTTTATACTTACCATTTTTTTGGCATGTTCTTCACACAGAGGTGTCTGATGTGTAATGTCAAAAACTGGCACGGAACACTGCTGCCCATCTGCAAACTTGGCTGTGCAACTTGAGAAGAGCTGCTGAGAATGGTTCAATAGGATATCTATGCATTTCTGGGTCAGGAGCAACACACCAGACGGTGATGGAGAAATGCCAATATGATAAAAAACAAAGCCTTGAATTCTACCAGTCCATCCAGATGTTTATTTTTAATGAGTATCTTAACTTTGTTATTTAAGTTGAAAGCTAGGTACGGCTCAAACCCAACTTTTCAAGTAACAAATTGCATTAATCCAGACTGCTAAGGATTTTATCATTTGTTATGAAGGGTTCATTGATGCAGGCATTTTGCTAATGAGTTCTTAGAAAGAAGAAGGAAAAAAAAAAAAAAAAGTATTTTTCTTGGAGACTCAATCAATACTATCAGTTTGGACTATTTCCTACTGACTGTCTCTATTAAAACATTAAAAAGAGAATTTGTTAATTTCATCCTTTAAGCTAAATTTTTGGTATTTACCTTTCTTTCTCGAGAACACAAAAAGTTTTAAGATCCTTCCTGTTCCTCTGAAAGCAGATATGTAATCAGACTGAAAAGGTCAAATAAATCTAAACTGAAACTTGTGTTTTCAGACGTTCCTGTAAGTCAAATATGTATTTCACAGCGGGGTTTTTTTTTCTTTCAAATAACGTTAGCAGCTTTCCTTCTGCCCAGAGTAGTTCATAGTCAAACTGCTGCTAGAATCACGGGGCTGGAAGGGACCTTGAGAGGTCATCAAGTCCAGCCCCCTGAGCTGAAGCAGGGCCAAATAAACCTGACAGGTGTTTGTCCAACCTTGTCTTAAAAACCTCCAACGATGGAGATTCCACCGCTTCCCTTGGAAGCTTATTCCATAACTTAACTACCCTGATTGAATAAAAAAATATAATATAGAATAACAAAGGAAAAAGGGAAAACCTAAGGATGGATAAGGCAGGAAACAAGTATCTGAAATGGTGGAAAGAGACTATTTTCATTCTGGGGGAGAGGAGTGAAGGGGAGAGAAAAGCAAAATCAAAACATTCTCTATTTCTCTGAATTGGACTTGATGCATTGCAGAATAATATTTTTGTGGGAATGGAGGTGTGTGTGTGTGTGTGTGTGTGTGTGTGTGTGTGTGTGTGTGTGTGTGTGTGTGTGTGTGTGTGTGTGTGTGTGTGTGTGTGTGTGTGTGTGTGTGTGTGTGTGTGTGTGTGTGTGTGTGTGTGTGTGTGTCTTTTGAAAATCTGACCCCATGTATCTATGCCTTGTAACTGCCCCACATTTAGGCTCCTGTTCACAGAAATCTGTATGTTTAAGATATAAAATTAGAAACCAGCATTGTATTTTGCAGCCATTGCAAGGACAAGCAACAACATGTCCCACAGAGATGCACTATGTTGGTGGAGGCCAAAGTGCACCATCCAATACCCACCCACATCTGCCTTATTAGCTGAACTTTGCACGGCCACACAAAACCCTCAGCTCCTTTCAGATACAGACAAAGACGCAGCATGGGACGTAACTGCCTGCAGACAGTAAGTTACAAAAGCCAATTAGCTCATCATGCACAAGCCTCAAAGCCCTTTACAATGTATTGCCACCCTCATTTTATAGACAGGGAAGATAAGGTATAGAGAAGCAAAGTGACTTGCTCAAAGTCAAACAGCAGGCCGACAGGCCCATGGAGATCTGGAAGCTGAACCCAGATCTGTCCAGTGTGCCTTCCACTGGACCATGGAGCCCACGTTGGATAAGACTGTCAGTGGCCACTGATAGCTTTTGATTTCAACTGACATTAATGTATCTTAAAAATGTATATTAAGAGCCTAAACGGGCAAGGAATAGTCTGTGATTTCCCCCTCTCAGAGGAACTGGTTTTAAAAGCTTTTTATGGTAACTCAGTTTTACACCCAGCACTTTAAGAGACTTTGCTTTTGTCCCGTCCATTTAGATCTTTTCTACCCTTTGCGTTCATTCCCCCACCCTCATCATTTTGCAGCATTCCTTCAGTTCCTAAGGTGGCTGTGAATTCACAGCTATAGTTTTGTGGGGAGGAGGAGAGGGAAGAAAGCTGCGAGAAGATGCAAGTGGGTCTTGTCAGGTAAGAAAGAGTACTTAAAATAAATCATAAAAAATTCATGATAATAATCAGCCTCTTTAGCCTCCAGGTTCAGATATGGAAGCTGGTTTTGACTCTTACAAGGTTCCCCCATACACACACTTTTTGAGGAGAATGCTACACCTCCGCAGATCACATTTCTTTAAGGTTTTCCAGAAATCCCATGTATTCACGTACAGGTTTTTCCTCACCCAGAACTATGTCCTAGGTACTTCTCATTCTTCCCCCGCACAGTCTCATTTAGCAATGCAGGCTATTAGAACCTTCACCATTCATTCACTCTAGGCGACTACTTTACTCCACAGTATTCCTAGTTTCTGCATACACAGCTGAATCCTGTAACACCATCCAGACATTCTATGGAAAGCTACCATCAACTGCACAAGAGCAGTGCAGAGCACATCCTCCCATCAAAGAATGAGATCATCTATAAAGCTGCTGGTAGGCACCAGGCTGAGCTCAGGAGGAGTGTAACCGTGTAACTATGACAGATACCAGTAACTTGAACTATGGGTCTTGCTTATTGTGAATAGATCACCTCCCACTACCCTAAATACCTGTGAGCAGACAGACACAAAGCCAAAACGGTTCAGGAGACATTTGCAAATAAGTATTTCTGATACAAAATTAGCTGTCACTCTAAAGAATGAAACTTTATCAATGGTGTTTCCTTCCTCAATGAGCATAGAGGGGAGGTAAGAGGATACGTTGAAAACAATGCCTGGTGAATGGAAGGGCCTTGTTAGTGCACTGTTCACCCTTCACAGTTCCACAACATGTTGTTGGTTCTGCATCTCTCTGCTTGGCTTGGCTTGTGCTGAAACAAAAATACATTACAACATGGAGTTTAAAAAAAAATAATTAAAAAATCCACTGCCAGCAGATATCCTGGCATAACAGTAACACTAAACATAGCAAAGTGAACCACGACACTCTGGATACACCTGTGTGGTTTACAGTTCACATCTGTGTAGTTATTTACTCTCTTGAGCTGGATACAGGACAGATGTAAACAAGGGGCAAGGGTGACATCTGTGTAACAGCATTACAGAATGAGACAAGCAAGACTTCATCACAACTGTTGTTTGTTTACAGCATCTGACACAACAAGGCCCTGAACCTGATCAGAGACTCCAGGCACGCAATGTAAATATTAAATGATAGAACCCAGAGTTGCATTCTCACTGAAATTCACCTCACATGCAGAAGGCTTGCACAAGGCCTAGGCAATGCAGAAGTCCTACGTAAGACCTCAAAATAGGACTGGCCCTTTGCATGGGGTGAATTTCACTTGTATGCATATTATTCTCGACACTGATTGAAGGTTCTTTGCAGACATTCCAGCTATTACCCTTAGGACTTCATCAACTGTTTTAAACTAGATCACAAGGCTGGGCAAAATAATTTTAGTAAATATTATCATCCCCTATGGCCAACATGAAATATTTGGAGTCGCAAACTCAATTCAGTTCCTACATTTTATGAAATTGGAGCAGTGACTACAGCGCTCTATTATTTTGCTAGACTACCCCCGATTTAATTTTTCATTCACTTCTAATTACACAACTAATCTATGTGCTACAGAGTAGACTTTACTTAGGTTACCAAATAATCTGACCAAATTGCATTGCATTAGCCTAATAATTCTGGCAAGGTTTATAACGTAGTTTAAGTTTGAACACATTTATTTATGTATTTATTTTTAAAAGTTCAATTAGAAATCATTTAATAAAACGGAGGTTCTGAGCTATCCTTACAAAATGGGAGCCTTTTCTTCCAGCCTCAATATATCCCTCACCATAAAGCAGAGTCCTTAGTCCTTCTTTATCCCCCAGAGGAGCTAAGAGAACCCCCATGCAGAGTGCTCTGTGTGAAGAGGGTAGATGCTGCTTTAAGCCTACTCCTGCCACCTGCCTCTCCTCCCCTCCCCCCTCCCACACACACTTCTCTTCAGAGTCCCCCAGAGCCACATGCCTTGGTGAGTGAGGATAGAACCAGAACAGGGAAGCTGCTGATACCTAAGACATAACACCAGGATTTGCACAAATATTCTATACAAAGCAACTCCATGCAAGACAAGAACTGGAGGGATGTTGACATTATCTAAAAGGAAATCCCACAGAAAGTAACCTTAAGAGTTGTTAGAGGATATTTGTTTCACTGTTGAATCTCATTCAATGTTAGATTGAGTCAAATCTAATCAATTAGGAGAGCTTCTGATGATATGCTAGAAAGAGGTAAAGGGAACACAGACTTTAAAAAAAAAAAAAAAAAAAAAAAAAAGAGTCTGAACTGTTGAGGGAATCTGCAGAGCAGACCATAAGTTTCTGTAAAGCATTTAACTAAAAACCCAAGACATGTGGGTGGGTGATCAGTTACAATGACAGAATCAGTAACAAATCAGAAGCTAAAATACTCCGGGTGAAATCCTGACCCTAATGAAGTCAATTAGAATTTTGCCGTTGACTTCACTGGGACCGTGATTTTATCCCAAGGAATTAAAATCATGGGCGTGTGTTGCTGAACAAATGATCCATCTTCTACGCTGCACAGCTAAAAAATGCCTAACCTTTTAAGAAATAAACCGTGCTTTAATTTACTCTACTCTACAGATAAGATTAGTAATGACAGGATAATAATGTCACTATTATTTTGCCTTCCACGTACAGGATCCATGTGGATATTAAGTTGGAAGTTCAACATTTCAACTTAGCCTGCTTGTTTCACTACTGATTCTCACCCAGCCTTGCCTAGGACTGCAGGCAGGTTGGAGTGTATGAGCTCTAACCTGGTCCAAGTGCATGTAGCTCTTCGGAGTTCCTGTATCAGTTGCCCAGCACATTCCGGCTCTCTGCTGGCCGCATGCAGCAAAGCTTTCCGGAGCGTATGCCGGCATTTCTTCTGACGAGATTCTGCCCGCTCCAGGCGGCAGAGGTGCTTATATTTCTGCTGAAAGTAAGTGCAAAGTTGGGTCACCCTGGAACTCCTGCTATCTGCATCATCATCATCTGACCTGTGAAGAAAACACAAAATAGATGGTCTTTTTCAAAGAGAACTAAATTTATAACTCTCTCAAAATTATTCAACAAGCATCTTTCTTCTAATTCCACACTTAGCTAAAGGCTAAAAATAGCCAGGGATATGTTCCCTAAGAGAAACTCAACCAATTCAAACTGTGGGAATCCTTTTAAATTTTAAAGGTATTTAATCTTCTTGGTATGTCAATATTAGAGATTACATCAATTTATCTTTGAGTCTGACACATCTAAGTGTCTGGAACTTGCTGTTTAAAAGAATATTGTTAACCTTTATTTACTGTAAATGTCTCAGCAAATGAAGTTACAGCTTGATTTAAGCTGCAATTATGGAAAGGAGAAAACACTCAGTTGAAATTGATGGAAGAAAGGTCATGCCAGAGAGAAGCATGGTTGAATTCTAAGAACACGGTACCAGACAGCTGACCTTTCTTCATGGATGATTTTACTGTGTGAACTTTTTTCTCCTATTTCCCCAGAAAGCTGGCTCCAAGTTCTGTTCTAACCTGCCCTGGGTTTACACCAATGAAATTCCAGTGACTTTAATTAAATTACTTCAGCTTTACATTGCTACAAATACGATTAGAATCTGGCCTCTGATATTTACTACCCAAATTGACAGGCACTTATTTTGTTCGCAGTGTTACTGTAGTTGTGTTGGTCCCAGAATATTAGAGAGAAAAGGGGGTGAGGTATTATCTTTTATTGGACCAACTTCTGTTGGTGAAAGAGACAATCTTTCGAGCTTATGGTCTTACGTAGCTCTGGAGTGAAATCCTGGCCTCACTGACTGCAGGGGCAAAATTCCCATTGACTTCAGTCCGGCCAGCATTTCACCCCTGGTGAATCAGAATAACTCCAAAGTCCATGTAGATGCACCCACTTGTATCAGAGATGAATATTTTCCCTTTGTCTTTAGTACATTGGGCAATTTTTTAAGTAGTAAAACTAAGACGCTAATATTAAAGACCATAGATGACTTCCCGGTTATGTGCTGTTATGATGAGATACAGTTAAAATCACACACAAAACACACAGTTATGCATTACGTATTTAGTTAGAAAGCAGAGTTTACTACAGGGTAGTGAGAGAGGGATCAAGAAACTGAGTAGAAGCATGAACTGGGAGCACCCAATCAGTCAATCCCAATTTACTCAGGAAGGTTTTTCTCCTTTTATTTTCTTTTTCTAAATGGCAAAGCACACACACCATAAAAATACCCAAACCTGCCAAACATGCTCGGTAGAAGTAATAAAAATCATCACTGGGACTTTTTAAAATCTAGGATCTCTCATGGTACCAAGCAGTCAGCTTCACCCTGATAACACTCAGCAAAACTAGGTTTATGACCAAGGAGCACTGGAGTGAATTTATTTCAAATAAGACTTTCTCTGTTCAGTCTTCTCTGGAGAAAATAAAACTTGGCAATTTTTGCTAAACTTACCAAACCTAAAGCAAAGAAGTTAAAAACGAAGATACAAAGTGCAGAGCTTGATCAGCAAAATCAAATACATTGAAATCCAAATCTCTGAACAACAAAGCATATTGCAAAACTAGTTAATGACAGCCTGGATGCTGACCATCAACTGCAATATTTATTAAATAAAAGAAGATCCAGAAATGTCAGGGTGGTAGGTGCTCCTCTAAGAGAAGGGGATTCAAATTTAATTTCTTTCACGGAAAAACTTGTGCCAAACATTCTCAGTTTAGATGTAACAGTTCCTCTCTGTTTGGGAAGGCCTACTTAATACCCATCAGAAAAGCCCATAAAAATCCAGTGAGGAAGCACGATCATAACAGAAATACAAATCTACCTATATATTTTTATGAGAAAAACTGACCAGGTTATACACTTTAACTATTAAATGCAATACATATTATTCTCAAGAAACAGCCATTACAAAAACTTAACCAAATATATCCACTGCTAATTAATAAATGGAAAATATTATCAGTTAATATAATGAACAGTATCCCTTAATACACCACTACCTCGATATAATGTGACCCGATATAACACGAATTCGAATATAATGCGGTAAAGCAGTGCTCCAGGGGGGTGGGGCTGCGCACTCCAATGGATCAAAGCAAGTTCAATATAACGCGGTTTTACCTATAACGCGGTAAGATTTTTGGGCTCTCGAGGACAGCATTATATCGAGGTAGAGGTGTATATTTAGATAATGATTATAACAAAAATAAGAATGCAATGAATGGGTTAAAATGTCAATTTGATCAATATACAGAATTGCATGGCTTTTTAATTATTTTCTCTTTCTTTCTATTTTAAACAACAAGCATGGGGGAGGAAGATGGGTGGGAGTGAGTAGCCTCTCCTTCTATGAGGCAGTCAACACAAAAATATGTAATACACACATATACTTATAAGCGCTTAATATTTATATTACTTAAAATAAAATTATTCGCAACTGAGCATTATCATTAGAGAAAGGAAACAGTCTGCATTAGAAAGTGAAAGTGGTTTTGAAAAGGTTTTGCTTTCTGATTTGAGTGGCCACCTTTCAGAGAATGTCTTTACAATTATAATAAAACTTTGACTCACCTCCCATTGAGCTGAATGTAGAAAGGTCAAAACATGTATAACTCCTTTTGAATCATAGAATCATAGAATATCAGAGTTGGAAGGGACCTCAAGAGGTCATCTAGTCCAACCCCCTGCTCAAAGCAGGACCAATTCCCAGCTAAATCATCCCAGCCAGGGCTTTGTCAAGCCGGGCCTTAAAAACCTCCAAGGAAGGAGACTCCACCACCTCCCTAGGTAACGCATTCCAGTATTTCACCACCCTCCTAGTGAAATAGTTTTTCCTGATATCCAACCTGGACCTCCCCCACTGCAACTTGAGACCATTGCTCCTTGTTCTGCCATCTGCCACCACTGAGAACAGCCGAGCTCCATCCTCTTTGGAACCCCCCTTCAGGTAGTTGAAGGCTGCTGTCAAATCCCCCCTCATTCTTCTCTTCTGGAGACTAAACAATCCCAGTTCCCTCAGCCTCTCCTCATAAGTCATGTGCTCCAGACCCCTAATCATTTTTGTTGCCCTCCGCTGGACTCTTTCCAATTTTTCCACATCTTTCTTGTAGTGGAAATCATCTTTTGACTGATGAGTTATGAGATAATTCTGAAAATCACAAGTTAAGAGGCACACAGAGGCCCAGAAAGTACTGCAGAAGTGGCTCTAGTATTTTCTGGGAGACAACCAAGTTTTAAATAATACTTAGGACTTTCACTTCCAAGCAAGACTAGCCAAAACATATTTATACATCCCGAGAGACTTTAAAATAGCAGAGTCACATCTACCGTTTTTTGTGTCAAAATTTCAAAAACACATTTTATTTTCACCCTTCTATGCTGAGTTGTTTAACCAAATTACATTTGATTTATTCTCATTAAGCATGTATAACAGAGTACTATGAACCAGGATTGAAAGTCTGGCATTTCACTTTTAAAGTATTGCTGAAACTGCATGGAAGTCTTTCAATAAACAACCTAACATGCCACCTTTCTTAAATAAGTGAAACTGTGACGGGGTGAACTAGGCCCGGAGGCCCTTGCCATAGGCGTCCCAGGAAAGGAGCAATGGAGAGGTCCTCCAAGCAGGCTAGAGTGGCTGCAAGGAAAGCAGCCAATCAGGGAGGCTGCAGGGAGCAGCCAATCAGGGCCTAGGAGGCTCCTATAAAAAGGAGCTGCAGCACCAGAGACAGGCAGTTCCTTGCTGGAGCTAGAGGAATAAAGACAGAGTTCCTGGCTGACCAGAGGGAACTGTAGCACAAAGGACAGCTCAGTGCTAGTAGGGATTGGGGGAGCGAGGAAGCGCTCCTGGACCTGAACACAGAAGAGCCCTGAGCTAAGGCTAAGGCGTTGGTGAAGGCTGGGGGTGCAGGGAAGTTGCCCAAGGAACTGAAGGCAGTTTTGCTAATGAGACACAGTGGTGTGTGGTTGCTATTTTTAGGTCCCTGGTCTGGGACTTGGAGTAGTGGGCGGCAACCCCCCCCACCTCCATAGGCTAGTGGGGAAGGGCCTACAATTGGACAGTAGTAAACCCCCAGAAGAGGGCTGAACTGTCAGTAGGCCCAGCTGGAACCATTGCCTCCAGGGAGGACGCCCTGGGGGTATGGCCCGATACCAGGGCCGAGACTGGTTTAAAGATCACGGCCACACCTGACCAGAAGGGGATGCTCACAAGAGATGGGTGCCACGCCATTACAGGCATGTTCAATGGCATGTACAATTCAGATGTGTTTAACACTGAAGGAATAAATTTTGACTGTCTGCCACGAAAAATGAAAAGGGCACTACCCTATAGAAAGGAAGAGCAAACAGGTGGTGTCCACCAATCCAGTACTGCTAAAGTCAATGAAGGGAGCCTCGGAGAGTCCCTACTGTAAAAAATGGTCAGACTGCTGGAAAAGGTATCCAAACTAGTTTAGAGGGAGCTCTCTGATTTTAGGAGAGCCAATACTCAGTAATCCAACATACAGAATGTCCTCTGTTTTTAAAGTGCTGTGATAAACAGCTTCTTTTCAAGCCAATGAAAAAAGTTCCTGACTTGAGATTAGACGTGAAATTGATGCATATGCCATAACCCAGTGGTTCTCAAACTGTGGACCCTTTATTGGTGAGAAACAAGAAATGTGGAGTTGGGAGGAGTCCTTAAGACGGTTCTCTCTTTCATGAGGCAGCATTCAGAATAAAATGAGTGGGAAAAACTAATAATCCCAGCATTACCACCATCATATCTGCAAAAGACGACCTAGGCCTAACTGCATTCTCTCCATATGCAGCAATACTTTGCCAACTGAAGCTCTCTGCTAATTGCTATTGCATCTTCTGAGGAGGGTTTTAATGAAGACTCTTATGTGGGGGTAAAATTTGGCAGGGGAGAGAACAGGGCATGCCAAGTAGCATGAAGAAACAGACAGGACAAAGGTGACTTTCTCTACAGGGTTTGCCATTGACTAGCTCAGTGTAGTGACCTCTTGTGAATTATTTGCAAAGCCACCACACTACAATGGAAGTGAAAGTATTTTTTAATTGGAAAAAGTCATCCTGCTATTGGAAGTAACAGACAAAGGAACCACCCTTTGTACTGTTGTTCTTTACTACAGAGTAACCAAGAACCCTGCTCTTCCCTCAGGAGGAGATCTGGACTGTGGTACAGGCTAGCAAAACATCGCTGTTAAATATATAAATAAAATCACTCCAGTGTAGTTCTTTTGAACATTAAAGGAAAGAATCTTTAGAATCTTTCCACTCTTCCTTCTGTCATTTCTAGTACCTCTTTTTTTAAAGTGGTAGAGGCTGTATTTATTTGGTGGGTTTTATTATATATTATTGCCATGCAGTATGCCAGAGGGACTGGTGTTAGGACGAACACTAATCATCTCATTTGTTTGTTCTGTTTTTTAAATTCCAAGGAAGTACCTTGGTGTCAGAGGCTGGCTGGCCCTTTTACGGTAAGGCAGGCTCAGCCTTGCCTGTGACCAGACAGTTACCCCCCTGATGAGTATGATAGAGACTTAATTATAATTCCTGATCCCTGCTGTGGTGGAATCAGAGAGAGGACTACTGAAACAGAGCTGTGAACTTAGTCAGGAGATCCAGGAGAGAGGAGCAAGAGAAGTTCCCTCACTCTGGGAAGGGCCTGATAAAGTCAGGCTGGAGGAGACCCACTGGTGAACAGGACAGGCCCTGCGGGGCTGAGTCAGGACCTAAAAGGAGCAGGAAGATCCCCAAGGTAAGATGCCAGAGTCCCTGGGGATGAGAAGCAGTGGGGGAAACTTGCTGGAAAGCAGCAGCATAGGAGAAACTCTGCAAGGCCCACACATACCAGTAAAGAGCAGAGGACTTCAACGTAGCAAAGAGGGGCAGGAGAATGATTAGTTTGGATTCACTTGGATTCACAGTTGGATTTTTGTTACCCCAGAAGAAGGCTTCTGCTAAGGTGACTGACTGGAAGACCAGGCCATGGAAGATCCAGTGAGAGAGACTGACCAACGCAGGACCAAGGAAGTGGCCAATAGGGGTTCTAGAGGCAAAGTCCCGTGCAGCACCACATCCTGACACCCTTGGGTGCTATGGCAGTGGTTGCAACTGTACACGCTTTGGTAGTTTCAACATTTCTGCGGCGCTGATGGCTGTAGGCTCACTTTTGAAGGCTACGATCTTCCTTGTGAACTGATAGCTTTGATGGAGAAAAATTACTTCCCACTGCTTTCAGTGGCAAAAACAGTCTATTCTGACCATTTTAGACAAACTTCAATATATACATTGCCAACAAAGTTGTTCAAATCTGGATTTTGTTTTAAATAAGCTTGTTTTTCTTTACAAGCAGATGAGGGCCAAGGTCAAATCATCCATGGTGTAGCTTCGGGGAGGGCAATGGAGTTGCAAGCAGGGACCACTTAGTTATAGATGAAGATAAGGACTGTTCATGTCTCACCTCCCCCAGGAACCAGTGTTCCGATGAAGAATTTTCCTGGGCTGGAACAGGTTTCCCAGCAAGTCAGTTACTCTTGATTTTAACTCTAGTGTTGCTAACTCTCAGGATTTTAACATAATCTTGCAATATTTGGTGTTTTTCTTCAAGACCCTAGACCTGAAGTCCTGTGAATACACCAGAATCTCAACTTTCATTTTAATAATAATAAAGTAAGTGTATGGCCCCCATGTGTATAGCTCAGTGGTTTGAGCATTAGCCTACTAAACCCAGGGTTGTGAGTTCAATCCTTGAGGGAGTCACTTAGGGATCTGGGGCAAAATCAGTACTTGGCCCTGCTAGTGAAGGCAGGGGGCTGGACTCGATGACCTTTCAAGGTCCCTTCCAGTTTTAGGAGATAATTAATGGAGATATCCTATCCTATTATGTTTTACACACAAGCTTATGCCCAAATAAATGTTAGTCTCTAAGGTACCACAAGTACTCCTTGTTCTTTAAGCTTCAGAATGTGACCCTACAGATTAAAAAAACTAGAAGGCAAACTCCAACTATATTATTTTTAAAATCTCATTAATTTTAAGCCAATATCATGATCGCTGAATGTTGAGCCATACCATCACTGAAAAGTCTAATTGAACACTACGGAGGAAAATTTTCCCTCAAAGAGAAGTACTGAAAACAAGCCAACCTGGTGAATGCAGAATTGCACTCAAAGTCAATCACTTGCTTCTATGGCAGGTTTCAGAGTAACAGCCATGTTAGTCTGTATCCGCAAAAAGAAGAACAGGAGTACTTGTGGCACCTTAGAGACTAACAAATTTATTAGAGCATAAGCTTTCGTGGACTACAGCCCACTTCCGAAGAAGTCCACGAAAGCTTATGCTCTAATAAATTTGTTAGTCTCTAAGGTGCCACAAGTACTCCTGTTCTTCTTTTTGCTTCTATGGGTACATCTACACAGGAGAGATGGGGGGAGAAAAAAGAAAAGAAAAAGACCTGGGCAGCGAATCTCAGAGCCCATGTCAACTATCTCAGGCTCACAGGGCTTGTGCTATGGGGCTGGAACCCAGGCTATGAAACCCAGCCAGGGAGGAGGGTCTCAGAGCCCCACTGTGATTGTCTGCACTGCTGTTTTTTCCCCTCTTTTTAGCGCAAGCCCTGTGAGCCCAAGTCAGTTAACCCAGGCTGAGAGACTCATTGCCATGTTGTTGAATTTTTTTTTGTTTGGTATTTTTTTTGGCAGCATAGTGTACCCTGTTACTCCTTCTTACTTGAGGAGCATTTCCATTGTTATTTTCAGTGAGGTCTGAGTAGGAATAAAGATTTCCCTGCCATCCAGCTCCACTAACTTCCTGCCCTACAGCAATTGGGACACAAGCCAAAGGGGAGGTGAAGGATAGTGCACAGTATCTGTCTACGAAACCAAAACAAGTTAATTTAAAACAGGAATACATTCACTACAAATAAAAAATTCAGATAAGAGTTGAAGCTTTCCTAAGAACACTGTTCAAAGCAGAATGCCATCCCATAGGAATCAATAGGAGATTCTATCCATCACAATTGATCCGGTCAAAGATGGAATGAGTTAAGTTTTACTACATTTATTGTTAAATACAGCATTAATTTTAAAAAGCCAATCCTCAGATTTTGATACCTGATTTTAGAACTTAAGTTTTAGGAAAAGATTCAGTTTGCCATTAAAATCAACCCAAAATTCACAAGAAAGTAAAACAACAAGGTGCTAGCTGCCTTTGGTTAGCTTGCTATCAATTTGAGTAGCTATTAAATTAGTAAGGCAAGGTCACTTTAACTAACCAAACCCATCCATGGAACAGTTTAAATTAATATATCTTCAGAAACAGAGAACATAGTGCAGAATGTCAAAGTAGAACAAGGAATAGATGTTTAGTTAATAATCTTTACTGAAGCTTGACAAATAGAAATACAATTTTGAAAGATTGGAAACAAGCAAATGTGTCAACGTTTATCCATAAACAAAATTAGAAAGAAGTGCTGAAGAGTAGAAGTAGGCAGATTAATAGAAGCGTAAGAGTTGCAAGTGCTGTACAATAATTTATCAGTTATGGTCAATGAAGAGGGCGTTTTAAGTGAAGTGCACAATGTTAAATGAAATAGAAAATGTCAATTAACGTTCATACTTTTGATCAACATGTGAAAAGAACACGGAGGATACAACGAAAGTAAAAAACAACCACCAAACAAAAAA
Source organism: Malaclemys terrapin pileata (assembly GCF_027887155.1). Lineage (NCBI taxonomy): Eukaryota > Metazoa > Chordata > Testudines > Emydidae > Malaclemys > Malaclemys terrapin. Next base: position 18,876,804 of record NC_071515.1, on the reverse strand, counting down.
CAAACCAAAGACTAGGAAGCTAATGCACAACCCCCTTAAAAGCTGAAAAAGAAATTGGGATGTAACATTCCAATCAAATGTCAAGGAGGGGGAAGATTATAGTCATAGGAAGAGTTATTTGATTGGACACATGGCCTTTTTTGAAAGTTATATTTGGTTTAAAAGATGAACTAGACATACTTCCATTCTGACTATAGTTTTCCATTTGCTACCTAATGTTATGTTCCCTAATAGCCAGACTGTGAGGAATACCCAGAGGGGAAAAAAAAAAAAAAAAAAAAAAAGCTTTAATTTAGCTTTATTTTAAAAATATTTGCAACTTCTATGAAACCTCACTGGTTTTCTGCCTAGTGATCCCAAAAGAGCAACTGACTTTCTTGCCAGCTTTAAAAAATTTTTTTTTTTAAATTGGGGAAAAGGAATGTTAAAGGGATGTTTTTGGTCTGCTGATTATCACCAAAGTTTGGCTTGGTGAGGGCATTCATCATATATTTCTGGCCTTCTCTCAATTTTGATCACCTCTTTGCAGTTCACCATGAAGATGCCTTTACAAATTGGTATGTTTTTCTGCAAGCTGGTGTCCTAGCAGTTCAGTTTTGCAGTTTTAAAGATCACATTTGCAAGGGCACTGAAGTATTACCGCCACGCCCATCCATGTCTTTTGGAAGAAGGTGCAATGGTTTTAGACACAAGGAAAATATCTGGTTCTGTACTGAAACTGAACCATACTATAGAAGCTATAACAAAACTTAACAAGGCTGTGATTTCATTTTGTGATTAATATGCCTCAAACTCCTTTCTTCTACATTATCTCAATTTAATTAGAATACTCTGAATGGTATACTTTGCTCCCTGTGTCCTAGAATGACATTAACATAGAGTCACATATGATCATATCCTGTTGTGAGACTGCACAGTCATGGATTAAAAATATTTGCACAATATTTTAAGCCGTTCTGCACCAGCAATACAAACATACTGCCAGTTTATAATTAAAACTTAGAACCTGATGTTACTGGTTAGTCAATGAAGGCTTAATACCACTTCTCAATTACCAATGAAAAGAAGAGCTATACAAACTATCAATCCCATATTCCTCCCTACTGTATCACAAACAAATTAATTTATTAACAAAAATATTACTAAAAGGTAGTAAAAACAGAAAAGAGAAGTCCTGATTTTGGCCCCAATACAGAAAGTCATCCTTATTCAAAAAGCACCTAAGCATGTGCTTAAATCCATTAAGTGGGATTTAAGCACATGCTTAGGTGCTTTTCTGAATCTAGGCCTTTATCCCTGCCCTGTTTCAGCAGCAGACTGCTGGTTCTGTGGGACTGAGAATTGTAGCTCTTACAAATAAATGAACTGAAACAATCCTCACGGGGAAGGGGGGAAAAAAACAATCTTTGCAGAATCTTAGCCCTAGTTAAAATAACTTGCATTCTAGTCCTGGACATCGCCTGAAAATAACATTTGATCTTTTAGCAGGATTATGATAAAGACCAAACTCAAGACCAAAAGTGAACCCAGTGTCTCCAGAAGCAAAAGAACAATTCAGTGACGAAATTATTGATTAGTACAATTTTCAAAAGACAGAAACAACAAAAGATTTTGAAAAATACTATGCAGGGCTGCTACAATAAGGTTTAAAAATTCATGCTCCCATTTTATCTACTAAGAGTTACTCTATTCTCTTTGTACAATAGTTTTTTTAAATTATTCTCTTCCAGAGAAGAGATCAGATTTATGTTCTCATCAAATATAAAATGGAATTTAGAAGTCTACTCTCAGTCTGTTACTGTGATTCCCGATCTCATTTCTGGTATCTGGGGCAGAGCTTCTGGATAGAGCTTAACAACATGTTGACCTGGTACTGCTTTATAATAAAAGGTCTTGATTCAGCAAAGCACTTAAGCCCCACTAACTTTGCTTAAAGTAAAGCCCATGTTTAACTGCTTTGCTGAATTGGGGCCAATACGAATAATAATAAAAAAAAAAGGATACTTACTCATGTCTTTCATATCTGAGAGTTTCCCGTATAGACCACGCAACCTGGTATGGTGAAGTTTGCTCTGAATCCTCCAACTCTTCTCCACTGTCTTCAGACCAGTCCAGCCCTGAGTAGGGGAGAATTGGAAACATGAAGGCTGGATGAAGAGAGACTATAATCCTCAAATATCTGTGAATAACCTGTGGCAATAACCACTATCAATGGCCTCTGCCTATTCTATGTTGTACATAGCGTAGTAGTGAGTATGCATTATATCTGATTCATCATGTAAATTTTCTCAATAATCTACGGACAGTTATGATAGCAGCTTCATTACAGTGTACAAACAGCATGTAACTGCATTTTTCAATGACCAGTTTTAGCCCTTTTATATCTTTATTGGCCTTCTTTGTCCATAAATATATTTATTAAAAACCAAAACTACCATCAGTCTTATGTAAAGACAAATATTATCTCTGTTGTGCTCAAGGTTAGATTTTTTACAAAGATAAAGAGGAAGGCCCTACCATGAAGAGCTGACAGTCCAATAATTAATAGTAAATGGTCTAAATACATTACATAACCCTGTTTCTTATTTCTGTACATATTATAAACCCTCTGCTCCCCCTACTGAAAAGCGTGGAGAATAGCAAAACCATGGGAGAAAGCTACAGGGACAGAGGGGGATATGCAGCTACACAGTATGTTCCTCTGTTCTTTTCTGTGTAAATCACCTGCCATCTACACCAGATATCAATGAGAAAGGGGCTTCCGCTCCAGGGGGAAGAGACAAGAGTTGGGGTCAGTCACTCTTAAGCAGCATGTTCACCTTCCTACACAGCTTAAGAATACCAGATTAATTAATGATTTTTGGAGCAGGATCACTTCATTCTGTGATTTGTGTCCCTCATTACCAAGGAGCCCAGGACAGCATCCTACATAGCACTGCAGGACTTTGCTGAAAAGGGCGACCAAGAAGGACCATGGAGGGAAGTCACTCCAGATGTCTGGGCAGGATCAAGCTAGGGTTCCTATGGATTCTCATCTTCTGCATCTTTTCATGGCCCCACCTTATCCCTGCTGATCCCTTAGAGCAGGATGGGAAAACGCAGTTTCCTTTCCAAACCAGCTGATTTTTTTGTTCTTCTCTCATGTGTTTTTACATATGGCCCTAAATATAGAGCAGGAGTTGGGGACAGAGTGTTAAGGGCCATTTAATTTTTTTTTTTTTTTTTTTTTAAAGCTTATTGTATTTTATCCAAGTAGATTTGGAGCCAAGTTTCCAAACCAGGTGTCTAGAGGCTAGCACTCTAATCAGTATTTAGGCTTCCCTGTGTTAATTCAGGAGCCTAAATACAGATTTGGGGTAAAAATTTCAAAAGCACCTACGTGATTTAGGACACAGGACTTTGATTTAAGAGCCGAGATTTGGAAGCCTAAATTCTGGTTCTTAAGTCACTTAGGTACTTTAGAAAATGTTACTTTTGTGCCTATTTTTAGACATTCAAGTTTGGCCCAAGTGTAAACGCTAAGAAACTTGAAAAATAAAAAACAGATTTACTAGCTAAATTGACATTCCATAAAGGCACAGGCACAATGGATGCAGTGTAATTAATTTTTTGGCACAAATTAAAAACTAATATCATAAGTAGGGCTGTTAAATTTTTTAACTCCTGAAAGGGGAGCATTAGACCTTTTTTCTCATTTTGTTTATACAAACATCAGTTTGCATAGTTTTACTAAAAATTAAGGGTATCTTTTTAAAGATTCTGAAAGTAAGATTCATATCTTGTGCCTGTCAACTCTAGTACTAGATATTTTCTTATATAGAAATCCCAAAAGTTTTTCCACCAGGATAAAAAAGTCTCTAAGAATAGTCCATACTGTGAGCTTGCAAGTAAGTATTTATCTACTCCCACACAGCTAATGTACAATTAAGTGCATTATGTTAATTAGCAGTTATAAAATGCTATAATCTTATCTTCATTTTTATATTTATTATAGCATAACATTTCCACAATTTTGTATTTATATATCTGATAAAACATTTTCCTAAATCCAGGTACAACAGGAAAAGTTATTTTTATAGAAAGTGTTATTGTAGAATGTGACACGCATCACACATAGAATTCTACTCTTATGCGGCTCATGAGGCCAGGTGACTTTCTAGCCTATTTGGGAATCTTGACACTTGGGATGGTCCTGGTATCCTCATTCCTCAAATTAACTGCATTATCCAGAGAATCATGAAACACTTCTTTCAGAACAACATCCTTAAGAGACATGCTGTAGGAGACTCATTAGCTTCCCAACAAACAGCCAAATTGTCCCACAGGTGCCAAAAGGCAGATCTTAATAGCAAATTAAAAAAGATTAATTGAAATAGCAAAAATTACGGATGGTTGTGATGTGTGCCACTAGTTAAATAATTGCCCAGACATACTAGAAGTAAAAACTTTTTTAAAGATACAAATGGTTTGCGGTTTCTATTGCATTGCATTTCTGGTTCTTGTTTTTCCTATTTACTACCCACTTTCTGACCCCTGTAAAAGTAAACTATAATCTAAAGCTAAATTAAAAAGCAAGGTAACATTAGCGGTGTATGTATCTCAACCTCCATTTACAATGGAGGCAAAAAGCCACCACCTTATCCATATTCAAATACCTCTTAAAATTTCAAAAAGCCCTATTTCCACAAGCAGAAGTCAGTAACACAATTTAAATTAAAAACAAACCTAACATATAGGCAGTTAATACAATGATTAAAACGTATTACTGTAGTGTCTGCATACTAATACATTAATAATAGTATATATTATTAATGGGTAAAATGGACAACTTCTGCACAAAATCATGGAAGAACCGCACTTCCATAATCAGATTCTGAATCCTCATTCTCTAGTGGAATACACCACTAGTCTTTCTTTTACTGAATCAGATCCCATATCTTAGCAGTTTGTACTTAAAATTCCCATTGAAGTCAACTGGTGTTTTGGGTGTGCACAGAAGGCACAATTAAAGCCTCAAAGTTGTATCTGCACTTTCATTCCACAATCTCCTTTTTTCATTAGTTTAATATTTGGGTTTTACAACATAGGCTCTAGGTCTAACCTGGTCTATATACTCACTGTAGGAACAATCAGGACCATCTTTACTGCTTCATTTGAAAATGGAACACACTAGCATTTTTTTAACAAGTTATAAAGAAGAAAAAAAGAGTTGTAAAACATATGTGACCTGCCTATACATCTCTTGACATATTTCCCCCTTTCAGAAAGGTATAAGTGCATGTCCTGATGAATTTAAAGGCATATAATCTCATAGCAACCTGAAAAAACAGTGCAGTGATGTACGTAATTATCTACCTACCTAAATGTGGAAACAGATCAGTTTCCAGCTGCTGTTTTCGAGTGCACAGTTTCACCAGTCTCTGTAGCCGGCTCATGCAGGATGAGTGAGGAGAGAAGGCTGTGGCTTTCATGAGGACCCGATCAGTCCTTGGTGGGTCCATGACAGGAGCCCTGGTGGGTGGCAGGAGAGGCAGGGGTCTCTTGTTAGACATCTGCCTTGCTTGTGCTATAGTGTGTGTGGTGGGTGCCACTCCCTGCATTGGTAGGCTGGTGTTCTGAGGTTGAGGTGACTTGCAGACTAAGCCCTGCGGTAGCCCTGTAGGCTTTAAAGAAGTTGATAAAGGTGGCAGATGGGAGTGCTGCTGCTGCTGCAGTGGCTGCTGCTGCAAAGGTGCAGGAAGGGGGCTAAAGTGCTCTTGGTGAACTTTTAAAATCTCTGTTTCTCTCTGGCGCTGCCGGTTTTGGGCCAACTTGCTCTGCAACTTTTTCCTCACTGTTGCCCCTTTCTTTAAGTCATCCTCCTCCTCATTGAAAGCAAAGGGATCTTCTAGTTCTGCTTCCAGGTAGTGGAGAGGAAGCCTAGCCCCTGGTGGAGAGAGGGACATCCCATCCAGTCCATTGGACATCTTCAAGGCCAGTGTGGGCACGGTCAGACTGAAGGCCATAGCATCCATCTGGTGCCTGACCTTCACTTCCTCTATTGGATCATTCTTTTTCTTCCTCTCCTTTTTAGGTATAAAGCCAAGTACCTGTAGGTGGCTGTTGCAGTACCTTCAAAAGTGAAAACAGTAAGTTCCTTTTTCTCTTCTTTTAAACAAACACACTTAAGAAAGCAAAAAAGATGAAACCACAAACAGGAAACCCCAACAACAACAAAAACCATCTGACCTGCCACTGAAAAATTTAGATTATTAACTCACGTTTCTGTACTACTGAGTTTCTACGATCACTTCTCATGTTCCAGATCCATAATGTAAAATAAAAACTTCCACATGAGAGAATTTATCATTTTTGGATTTTTAAAAAGTCTTAGTAGGTTATTCATATGAGAGCCAAATACCTATCCTTTCAAAAAGAATAAAAAAATAAAAATAAATTGCAAGGTGAACAAGACAAATGGACTGTATGATACGTTAGGACAGAGGTTCTCAAACTGTGATCCATGAGTTCCATTCAGGTGGTCTGTGGGTAGTTCCTCCGTGCCTTGACGGCCTCACACAGAGATTGAAGAGCCACCCACCTAATTGGTGGAGCCGTGCAGGCATGGCTCCACTAATTAGGTGCCTGGATCCTGCAGAAGACACACATGTAAGGTGAGGTGGTGGCCTTGGGGGGAATAGGGGGTGGATGGGAGGGGGCAGTGGGGTGAGAAGAGGGGGTGAGGGGCATTTGGGACGTGCAGGGCTGTGGTGGTCAGAGAAAGAGGCAACTTTCCCCAGCTACAGGCTGTGGCTGCTGGGGAGAGACCCACCTCCTTCCCAACCTCAGCTCAGGGGCTGCCGCGGTGGGGGGAGAGACCCCTCTCCTTCCCAGCCCCAGCTCGGTGGCTGCTGCGGTGGGGGAGAGAGGGAGAGACCCCCCTCTCCTTCCCAGCCCCAGCTTGGGGACTGCCGCGGCGGGGGAGAGAGGGCACATCCATTGCATTAGAAAGGTAAGAATACGGATATTAAAATATGAGTTGTGTGCTTTTTATTTTTAGAACAAAAAAACGTTAATTATTATTATTATTTTTTTTAATATAGTATTTTTATCCAAAGCGCTTTGCAATAGTTAGCGAACAGTATAAGCAACATTTGGAAAGATCATTAAGTGGTCTGCCGAGATCCTCAGCAATTTTCAAGTAGTCCGGGGGGGGGGAATTTTGAGAACCACTGCATTAGAATATAAACTGAAGGGCACTGACAAGAAGAAAGCTATTAAGGGCCAGTCAAATGGAACCATTTTAAAATCCCATATTTAAAATTATAATAGAGACTACTACGTCTGCTATCAGGCTGTTCTTTCATGGAGAGTGAATTTGCATGGTTTTAGTATGGTGTACGCTGAAAAGATAGAGTTAATACACTTCTGTGACTGAGAGACAAATTACAAGAGGCTTTTTCCATGGCCAGTCTTGAATTGGAGATCTTTGCTGAGAAGGGCCACTATTTGTGTTTGATGATTAAGCAACTAAATAAATGGCTTTAGCTGTATGTTATTTTCCATGGTTAAGTACGTATCATAAAGAGCAACTGAGTAAATCAGATCAAAAACTATATTAATATAGGCAAAAGTGTTCTATCCTGGCATCACTGTGCATTGCTTATATAATGCAATGAAAATATACACACACACACACACATTATAGCACAAATATGGATTTCAAGCTGCTATAAAATGAACTCTTTTCTAGTTAATTTTATTTTAAAACCATTGATAGTCTGTCTCAGATGTATTAAAACTAAAGGACTAGGGGTAATGATGATCTACAGCGACAGATGACATACTAGATTAGGGGATCTAACAGAAACAATTAATTCTAGGCTGTCTAGATACTCTAGTACCATCAGGTGATTGAGAAATAGCAACTATGATTTCTTTGCACTAGTGTAGAGTCTCTGATGCCAATGGAGGTTTGCCTATTTCAAGTTGCAGGATTGGGGACCATAATTCTTATATTTAAAAAGAAAGATTCAAGGAAGGAGGCTGAAAATTACGGGCTTGAAAATTTAACATCTATATTAAAAACTGGAGATATTTATTGATATCTTAGAGACATGTTTGGGGAGGTACTATTTAACAACTATGAGTCAGTATGCATTTTAAAATGAAATTATTTTTGGTCTATGTGGAGAGGAACAATTGATTTAATATTTTCAAAACCTGTATTTTCAAAACCTCATGACAAAATTTAACACTATTGGTCAGCGGTTTTCAAACTGTGGGTCGGGACCCCAAAGTGGGTCACGACCCCATTTTAATGGGGTTGCCAGGGCTGGCTTAGACTTGCTGAGGCTTGGGGTTGAAGCCAAAGCCCGAGGGATCCAGCCCTGGGCAGCGGGGCTCAGTTACAGGCTCCCTGGCTGGGGCTGAAACCCTTGGGCTTTGGCTTTGACCACTATCCCGCCCAGGGCAGTGGGACTCAGGCTTTGGCTCCCTCATATGGGACAGTGGGAATTAGGTAGACTCAGGCTTCGGTCCCCCCTCCTGGGGTCGTGTAGTAATTTTTGTTGTCAGAAAGGGGTCACGGTGCAATGAAGTTTGATAACCCCTGCTGTAGATTATTGTCTAAATGTAAGTTAGTTAATAGATTACAAAAGGTAATGAATTAATAGGTGGAAAGCAGAGGGCTGATACTAAATGTGTGCAATCTTTGTGGAAAAGTGTGAGAAGGAGATTCCTGCAGAAGGCGTATTGAAATACCTTTTTTTTTTTTTTTTTTAAATTGACTGCTGTAATAGATAAAAGTCATTCAGGACGTAATACTGCTTCAGTTGAAGTCAATGGGAGTACTCACATGCTTAATGTTAAGAAATTAAGTATTTTAAACTAATATAGGTGTCAGTCTAGCAAGAGACACTGTCAGAATGATTTAAGGGAGAAAAAAAGAAAAAAAAAAAGGTACAAAACAAGCACAATGGAAATGTTTCCATGGTTTTGTTGTTGTTATTCCAATAAAAATAGTTTGGTTTGGTTTGAACATTTCACTGTAGTGTTTGTATCCCAAACAAGACAGCCCTGTACTTGGGCATGAGCCGGAAGGTGAAACTGACTAATCTATTTTCATTGCCCAAATCAAAGGAAACACAAAAAACAAGTAACAAAGGACAGGGAGTTAGCCTGAAACTGACCATTTTTTGCAATCTATTTGTTTTTATATAAATAATTTTTAATCGGACATTTTCTCTTGAATAAGGTAGTGGGAAAGGCTTTGGATCTTTTAAATCCTTACCGGATAGTGCTGCAGGATTTAAGGTTAATAGAACATTTACTTATACAGGTATCGGGCTATCATTTCATTCCTATGCTACAAACAAAGGGTAAGTCTGTTCTTTAAGCTATGTGTAAGGTTAGGACTTCTGTTTTTCTAAGGTTATTAGTTTCATTGGGGGGGGGGGGGGGGGGGTATTTTTAGCAATTTGAGTTTTATATATATGTCCAAAATCGGGGGGAAGGAGAGGTAGTTCAGGGCTCTCTTTGAATATATTGTAATGAGTAATCTCTGTAATGTTCCCTTGTGCGCTTTAACATAGTACTGTTTCAAACACAGCACTACATTAAAGCACACTAGAGAATCTTTAGTGCACATCAGCAGGGTCTACATAGACCAATTAATGTGCAACACATTAGTGCAGTTAAAATCATATTCCCGTAGTCCACATTACTGCTCCTTGTAGATTAGCCCTTATATACACAAGTAATGTTTATTGGATAATCACCAATTTCTATTGATGGGTAGTGTTTTACGGATGTTTATCAGTTAAAACTGAAAATCAGAAGCCCTAAGTATTTTATACTGAATGTTACATATGATCATTTCTTCCTCCCCATCCCGAAATCAGTGATAAAAACACCTGTCACTCTGGTGTAGGCAGGGTGAACTGTGATCAACACACACTGTAAGGGAATGTGGTTGATCCCTATTAGGGCTAACAGTCAAATATGAAGTGTACAAAGGATATTAAGCTCCACTGGCTTCCAGCAGAACAATCACTTCAAGGGGGTAGGGATAAGGAGAGCTATGTTTACACCTGATGTCTAACACATTCTGCTTTCTAGTGTATACAAGACTTGAAGTAGTGCGGAGTTCCAATTATCTTATTTAAAGAAAGATCTAGTTAAATTGAAGAGAATCATGTATGTTAAGAAAGATGAAAAAATGGAAAGGAGGGACTTACAAATCAGAAGAGACTAACAAATGTGGATTTATTTCATTTTGAAAGAAGACAATTAAGAGATGAAATAAGTGTTTAATCTATATAAAGTGTAATGCAACATATTTAAAATAATAAAATTGAGTTTCGTTATCTATTTGCAGTACTTGGACAGATCAGAATTAGGGGACAAATTCAAAGTTAAGAGGGAACATGTAATTTTATAGAGAGGCTTGAATAGGCAGAATAGACTTCTAATTGAGGTGATGAAGTCGTGTACTAATAGATTTAATTTGAAGAACTTGAATGGTTAATAATAAATTTAATAAGTTAAAGGAATATTAACTATTTTTCTGCTTGGAGGTCGGGAAATAATTTTGTTTATCGTCTCCTGATCAGATCTGAGGCTTTTTGCATGCAAGTGCTTTTGCCCTCCTTTGTTGTAAGTTTTTTTTATAAGCTTCCAAATTATATAGGACGAAGATGAAAGTTATCGAAGCGTTCTATGGCTCACTTCTGATCCTACACAATTATGTAACAAACTGTATAATGAAAGTGGGTTGTCTGATGTCAGATGAAATACAAAGTCTTGGCATAGAAAATTAAAGGTGGCAAGCAAAGGATGAAGAAATGGCAAATATCTCCATACTGAACTGAGTGTGAAAAGTAAGTCTCCCATGATATAGATATATCCACATCAGCCAAGAACTGTCATTTTGTGTCTGCTCCAAACTTATTATTGGAAACTCATGAAACCCTATTGCTAAACTGCAAACTCTATTCTGAGACGCAGTCTTTGAAAATATTCATTCCAACATCTCTCATTTGAGATTAAAGTTTTATTCCCTTCTTCACACACCTGCTATCCTCAACTTTCAAATGCTGTAATGCAACGCTTATCATGCAGTTTATTCTAATACAACACACTCCAGAAGTTATCATAGTGTGCTGTACACATTTTGATACATTTTATTTTACACAATGAATTGGTTTCACGCTTGAAAGATTAATATCAAATTACATAGGGACACATGGGACCTAGGAACTTTCACTTAAGTTTTGTAGGTTTTATAAAAACTATGATTAGAAGCTGAACAGGGACTTTGGCCCACTTAGTTCTTGCATCTGAAATGACAATGTATCATTTGATCTGACAATTTCCATTATGATTTTTTTTTAAACTTATCTCCAGTCTCTATTGGATACTAGCAGAGGAACGGTCAATGATTATCAAATCATGGCTTGAAATTATTCATACTGTGCCATCTGAGCATTTGCCCTAGAGCTTTTGATAAACATTCTTCTCACTTCATCAGTCTCTTCAACTGAAATGGCAGGTGAAGTGCAAGTTAATTTAGAACACAATCCAACTGTTGTGTCAGAGAAGAGAGGGAGCTGGGATCCGAAAAGGAAGTTATATATAGGGCACAGTGGGAACACTATTAATAATGTGAAAGGTTAGCGAATGGCAGCTAATAACATGAAAGGTCAGTGAAGAGCTGTCCATTTCTTTTTTGTCATATTCTGTTTACTTTTGGGGTTAAAAATAATGATTTACATGGAACAAATTCCAATCTCAGATAGTTAATAAACACTTTATTTCATTGTTTGAAATACCATACTAGTGGTGAGAAGTGTGATAGTGGGTCTTCAGAAATATAATGTCATGGGCACCATGTAGCCAAAATTAGAAGTCAGCCACATTTCTGACCACAACTTGTATGCTGAAAGCCACAACATAAGGAAATTAAAACCAAATTCTGCCCTTACTTACACCCCATGCAGCTCCAATGATGTCAATATTTAAACCAGTCTTAAAGGGCGAGGAAGAATGATCTTATGGCTAAGGCACCGGATTGGGATTCTGGAAGTCTGGTTCCAATTCCTGGCTCTGCCACAGACTTCCTATGTAACCTTGGGCGAGTCATTTAATTTCTGTGCCTCAATCCTCCTACTGTGAGATATGGATAATACTTCCCTACCGCACAGGGATACTCTGAAGATGTATTTATTAACATGTGTGAGGTGCTCAAATAATATGGTTATAGGGGCCATGTGAGTACCTAAACTGATGGAGCCCTGAACTTTGACTCTGTCCTGAGCTCCCCAAACTCTCACCAGGAGCCTATGCACTCTTGCAACTCCCCAGCTATACGTTTTGCCACCCCACCAAACCCAGATGTCCAACCACAATCTTCCTCAAGCAATTCAAACACCTTTTAAGAGCATCAATTCCCAGGTATACTCAGTAGCTAAACAAATGAAGTGGAAAAGTAAGTATTATGTAATCAGTTTGATCAGTAGAGTCTGAAGTGAAATTTGAGGAAAAGCAATAATCTTGCTTGAATATATACTTCGCTTCTTCCTTTTCCCCCATCTGATTCCCCATAAATAACAAAAAAACATATTGGTCTTTAAAAAAAAAAAGAAGACTTACAGAAACATACTGATATTCAATCTATTGACCCCTTTCTCCCTAACCATGAAGACAGTTCCCAATCAGTAAGACCAAATTTGTAGCCAAGCTGACTGAAGCTATTTTCAATTCATGGAGGGCCACCATCACTCACCTACGGTCCTCAGATTTGGGGATAGGGTTGGTGCAGCGTTGGCTGTTATACTTGGCCACATATTCACATTGCTTGAAGGGGGCAGTCTTGTCCTCCAGAACGTGTCTGATACAGAAGGCGTAGCCGTTAAGTCGCCTCTGCTTGCACAGTTTGGGGCTATAGGAGCACAAGGGCTTATTGTCAACCTCAGAGAAGTGTATGTGTTTGCCTTCATACATCACGTGACTCTATTCCTTGTGAACATCAGCTGAAAGAACCAAAAATATTAAGATAAATCACATGAGAAAAAAACGATGCATTAAGTTCTGCATTTTGTTTTTGTTGAGGGGAAGGGCACACGACAGTACCTGATTTTAAATCTTCTGTACCATATCAATGTTAGGAGAGAGCCCCAAGGAGACCACTATCCTGGAATGATGACGAGTCAGATGAAGCAGATTGTCTAAGAAAAAATATCAAAGGTCCAAATCGGTCAAGATTAAAGCAGACAGGACCGTTTTGCATAGTAAGCAAGGTGTTGGATGTTGTTTCTCAGCACGTGGCTCAGCCAACACCCAACAAACTGGATTAATTAGATAATCCACATTCAATTATTAACTGGAATGTAGACATATCACTAACCCAAATTTTTGCACGCTAGTATTTAATTTAATTTTAGCACTCATGCAGCACAGTAAGTTTGTGTTATAACTGCATGGCCCACATCTGGTGTATGGTTTTCGGAATTTGTAATCCCCACAGACTGCATAAATCTGTAATCTGCCTTTTCCAAGGCCAGCCAGATTTTTCTTACTTCGTCATACTTATTGGGTGAAATCCTGGCTCTACTGAAGTCAATAGCAGAACCCCCACTGATTTCAGGAAAGCCAGAATTTCACCCATTAGCTGTAGCAGGGAGTCATTTTTTAAATGCAGAGGTTACTAAAGTATATAGAAAGAAATTTGTGATCTCACATGCCACCCCTTTCATTTCTGATTCCCCACCACTCTGGAGTTTTTAGCAATCACGTCCTTCTTTTCCAAAGCAGCTTTCAATTAGGTTCAGCTCTACATACATGATGCAGCTGCTTTGCTAATGCCCAACTTACACTGTGCAAAACTGTTTGTAATGATCGAGTTCAACTATTAACTAAACAAGCAACCCTGAAGAATTGAAACGCAGTCCCGAACTTGGTGTGCTCTATTTTTTCAATTATTAAGTTTTGTACACCATGTACGTAGAGGTGCTATTCATGTGATAAATTGATTTGTCATATGCTTGTGTAATTTAACACATACCCAGGACCAGCTGACCTACCCTCTCCCCCACTAATTCTTCTTCCTGGGAAATATTTTAATATCGCAAACCACAGTGGAGCTTCAAAGTCTGCCAGAGAAAGGTTTCCTCCTCCCCACCCAAAAAATTACACTCCTACCTGAAGCCTAGTTCAGTCCTGGGCCACAGCAGCTTTTCTATAAATGAAAATGTCATAACTTAAAAGTTAATTATCCAGTGGCCCCACGGGACTAGAAAGGGAGCTTTATATATTGGAAATGGGAACTTCCCACTATGGTCTACAAAAACAACAAAGAGTCTGGTGGCACCTTAAAGACTAACAGATTTATTTGGGCATAAGCTTTCGTGAGTAAAAACCTCACTTCTTCGGATGCATCCGAAGAAGTGAGGTTTTTACTCACGAAAGCTTATGCCCAAATAAATCTGTTAGTCTTTAAGGTGCCACCAGACTCTTTGTTGTTTTTGTAGATACAGACTAACACGGCTACCCCCTGATACTTGACCACTATGGTCTAGTGATCACTTCCTGCCTGATAGCTCCCTGAGAACTACTTTAGTGCTGTGACATTTTTAGGTCTAGAAAAGCCGTTTTAAGTCATTTTTGTGAGTGTTAGTTAAAATGTCTCTCACACCAAGCATTGCACAGTAGTACTTAGGGTAACAAAAGCACCTGGATTTACAAGGAAAGGGATACAAGACACAATTTCAATAAACTAAACAAATTCTATAAAACATTCCTGACAGTTTTACATCTAACATATTTGATATATACTACTGAATACACGATGGGGTAATATGCTGTAAAGTGTTTACTGATAAGTTTGGGGGGAGCTACATAACTCATTTGTGAATAACAAGGGCCATTCCAAACACATGCAATAAAACTTTTATACCAGATCACTCTCTGCGCGCACACACGTGACGTTAGTACTTCATTTGCACCAGAACAATGAAGTACAAATATAAATCAACATCTTATCATACCCCAAATTATACTATTCAAGCCAACACTTTAACCAATTTCTCTGAATGCACCAAGGAGCAAGTACTATAGAAATTCAAAACCAGTCACCAGAATATATCCCATCAGAATGGATTGGAGATCTATTGTTTCCTTGTACTTCCCAGTCTGTCTGTATCCATCTGTTGTCTCTTGTCATAGTTAGACTGTAAGCTTTTTGGGGCAGGGGCCATCTTTCTGTTGTGTTTCTACAGCGCCTAGCACAATGGGGTCCTGGTCCATGAACAGGGCTCCTAGTCACTACAGTAGTACAAATAACAACAATGATAATAATAATAAAGCAAAGACTGTTAAGGCACTGGATTTGCTCTTTAAACCCATAAATGGTTTCGATCCCAGCTATTTGAAAGATGGCTTCATCTATTACTATGGCAGTTGAGATAATCCGAGGTGCTCTAGTTAACTGCCTGGTCAAAATTTGCTTCCCTCCTTGGTTAATCAGAGCTTGGATTTGGTAACATTCAGGAGAAGCTGCAAATTCCAACGGTTCTCCTGGGCTTTTGCAGAGGAGGATGTGGGTTAATTAAGATTATTTAACACAAGTTTGATAATCCATTTGGGCAAATCCTTGAAAACTTGGGATGCCTAATGTTCGGCAACTAAATCCCCATTTAGGCACCTAAATAAGTAGCCTGAGTTTCAGAGGTATAGAGCACCTGTAGCAACCACAGCCACCTCTGAAAACTGGGCGACTCACAAAGAAATTTTTTAAACTATATTTTTATACCATTTCCTGTAATGAAAAACGTAGAGAAGAGTATTTGTTTATTTCTATTCTTAATTTTAACTGTTTTTAAAACTGCCAATTTACACCTCCTCTCTCCCCCCCCCCCCCCAAAAAATAGTTCTATTAAAGAAACAGTTCCATTGCAGATGCTAAGATGCAAAGACTGCAGACACTGGGACTTACTCTCCACTGCCTTGCGTCTTGTGCAGCCATTTACCTGTGTATAATCAGTGTAAAATGCTATGAAATCAGCAGCATTTTAGGCCTGCTTTTCATTGGCATACGTGACTGATCAAGTAGGAAGGCAGTGAAGGATCAGTCCACTGTAGTGAGGAACAGTATTTCAGCAAAATGATCTCATGAAAGTGGATTAATCAAGGAAAAGATGTTTCTGTAAAACACGCTTAAGTAGCCTTATGAGGAAGCCCTTGCCAACTATTAGACAAAAGGATTCCCTTTTGAAACTATGGTTTGGAAAGTTATCACATTTTCAAACGGTTTCAAAAGCTTTGCACTGAAGTCAAAATCACACTAACTATACAGGGTTCATATACATATCACTGACATTGTACCAACATGAGAATCATTCCCTGCATCATCCAAAATCCTGTTAGCCATTCTCAAGACTTCATTTTGAGGAACTAATTTAAGACAATTTTTATAAAATAAAAATAATCTATCATAAAATCAGCAATGCAGATAATACATTCTGTCAAATAAAGTATTTTATTCATTGGCTGGCTATGTTCCCTCTCTCTGATGAGCATTTGTGGAACAGAAATAGAGGTGATAAAAGTGATTTAATTGTATTCAAAAAATAAATAAATTTTAAAAGAAGTAAAGCTTTATGGAGATCTCAAACATCTTGGTAGGAACAAGAGTGTCTTTGATACAGATTAGGAAGTCTTGTTCATACACCTGTTTTACCCCCAGGATAACTCTTATTGATGTCAAAATAGACACACACAACTTAAAAATAAATAAACAAACAGACTTTTGTCCAAAAAGCTTATTCCTGCTATTGTTACAAGGAAAACCCAAGGTTATTAGAACAGAAAGCAGCGGGGAGCTGCAAGGGGAGGGGGGAAATTGTGACAGTCTTTCATACGCACAATGGAAAAGGATTTTTTAAAATAGGAAAACGTGACTGTAAAACCACAAAAATTAGCATGGGACCTTCCCAACGTCAGCTTAACTCATTTTGCTGACAAGATTTCAAGTCGATCAAGTTGATCATGTCCCGAGTGTAAGTGAGCTCAGAATAAGGTTTGTGTGTCCACAACAAGCCAGATTTCTGTACTTTAGTTATTTCCTCTATAGCCATTACGATACCAACTACGATACCCGCGCAAGGAAATAAGGAAACAAATCAACAGAGCCAGACGTGTACCCAGAAGCCTCCTGCTACAAGACAAGCCCAAAAAAGAAACCAACAGAACTCCACTGGCCATCACCTACAGTCCTCAGCTTAAATCTCTCCAACGCATCATCAGTGATCTACAACCCATCCTGGACAATGATCCCTCACTTTCACAGACCTTGGAAGGCAGGCCAGTCCTCGCCCACAGGCAACCCGCCAACCTTAAGCATATTCTCACCAGCAACCACACACCGCACCATAACAACTCTAACTCAGGAACCAATCCATGCAACAAACCTCGATGCCAACTCTGCCCACATATTGACACCAACACCACCATCGCAGGACCTAACCAGATCAGCTACAACATCACCGGTTCATTCACCTGCACGTCCACCAATGTTATATGTGCCAGCAATGCCCCTCTGCTATGTACATTGGCCAAACTGGACAATCACTCCGTAAAAGGACAAATGGACGCAAGTCAGATATCAGGAATGGCAATATACAAAAACCTGTAGGAGAACACTTCAACCTCCCTGGCCACACAATAGCAGATGGAAAGGTTGCCATCTTATAGCAAAAAAACTTCAGGATCAGACTCCAAAGAGAAACTGCTGAGCTTCAGTTCATTTGCAAATTTGACACCATCAGATCAGCATTAAGCAAAGACTGTGAATGGCTCTCCAACTACAGAAGCAGTTTCTCCTCCCTTGGTGTTCACACTTCAACTGCTAGTAGAGAACCTCACCCTCCCTGACTGAACTAACCTCGTTATCTCCAGACTGATTCTTGCCAGCACATTTATACCTGCCCCTGGAAATTTCCATTACATGCATCCGACGAAGTGGGCATTCACCCACAAAAGCTTATGCTCCAATACATTTGTTAGTCTTAAAGGTGCCACAGGACTCTCTGTTGCTTTTTATAGATCCAGACTAACACGGCTACCCCTCTGATACCGTGAAGTACCAGGTCTTGAACCCAGAACTGGGTGTCCCCAAACAGCTGCTGGATCCTGGCCCTGCACCCAATGTCTGCTGAAATCTGGTTGACAGACAAGCTAGTAGCACTGCAATAGGGATTTTCAAACTGGGGGTCAGGATCCTTCAGGAAGTCACGAGGTTATTACATGGGAGGGGGGGTCACGAGCTGTCGGTCTCTACTCCAAACCCTGCTTTGCCTCCAGCATTTATAATATTAAATATATAAAAAAGTGCTTTTAATTTATAAGAGGGGTTGCACTCAGAGGCTTGCTATGTGAAAGGGGTCACCAGTACAAAAATTTGAGAACCACTGCGCTACAGTGTTAGCAAAGGCACCACCCACAGATGCTCTGATTGGAGGATTGGTTGGCTCCACCAACTGGTCCAACCACACTAAGTCAGAAGGAGGCACAGGAAGTTCACCCAAGCAACAAGATGACTTCCTATTATGGCTGCACTGGATTCTGCTTGTGCCTGCCTCCTGCACCTAACCCAAACCCCCCTTCCCTCAACTCCGTTCCTGATTCCTGCTCTGTTCCTGGCTCCTGCCTCACCCCTGCCTTTGCTCCTCTTCCCACTGTGCTTCTGCTCTGTGCTTGACCCTGGCCTCTCCTCCAGTTGCCTGCCCTTACAACCTGCCTCCAATCATCAGTTACCAGTCCTGGCTCTGACCCAAGCCTCTGACCCTGGCTTGACCCTGGGCTCTGGCATTTGACATCTAACCTCAGCTGTGACCCTCAGCTTCAATTCCTGGTTCTGATTCTGACTTGATCCCTGGCTCTGGTAACTGGCAGTTGACTCTGGTGCTGACACTTGGCTTCCACTAGACCTGACTCCTGCTCTGATTACCAGGCCAGACCCCACACATCCCAGTCCATAACAATCACTGGGTTAGAATTACTGGATTCTGTGCTTATGCACCAAGACACACTCATATGAACAGTACCTTGTGAAACATTCTGTCTGATAGGAAGCGATCACTTGCATCACTGTAATCATATAACAGTAGATTTAATAATATACAACGGTAACAGAAACAAATCTATCCATTACATAAAACTGTAGCAGTTGCCTATGTCTTAATCTTGCAATTCGATCTTCAGGGGCAGACCCCAGTGCCCATACAATGAAGTCAGAGGAGCTGTGCAGGAATCTACCCACGTGGGTCTGATTGCATGATCAGGGCCTATATAAACAAAATGTAACCCTGGATCTAAAGAAGCTTTTTCTTTTACTACCATAGCATTTATATATTGTAAGACCTTTATATTTTTTCATTTTGATCTGAACTTGTATTTTACAGTGAATTAAATGCAGCTCTTTTTTACAGAATATTTCTTGCCACTTAATAAGTAGAGCAATACATTGCAATAAGCACAAGTAGCTTATCTGAAAAGAACTGAAACCATGTTTGTTAAATAGTGGGTGGAAGAGAAATTATTTTTGTCCCACAAGATTCAGTAACAGATGAAGACTGTGAAATGTGGACTTCCTCTGGAAAGCCTAGTGCTTTGCCCCCAAAATATCAGGGCATAAAACCTTCTGAAACTTGATTTGTATCTTTTGTGCCTATGATAGAGACTGAATCTTCAGAAGGCTTCAACTCTCTCCAAATTTGTGCCTGCAGTTATCCCATGTATGCACACAAGCTGCTACTTAAAAACCAGATCTGTGTATGAAAACCAGAAGTCACTTTTTTAGAAGCATGGGCTATATATTTAGACAATTTTAAAGCAGTGAGGTTTAATATCAGTCAGCGGCAACAGGGAGAAATACACAAGAGGACCCAGAAAACAGATATCAGCAAAATACAGTTGTTTGCAGTGTGACCAGAAGAGCAGCTCTGTGTAGCTCAAAAGCTTGTCTTTTCTCCAACAGAACTTGGTCCAATAAATGGTACTACCTCACCCATTTTGTCTCAGCAAAATACAGTAACATTTCAAATCGAGGACCATATCATTCTCTCCATGTTTTGCTACTGAGAAGATGAATAAAAGAGAAAACCTGTTCCTCTGGTAAATATTCTGTCTGTGTATGTGAGAGCTAACTCAGCATCATGAGTGAATATGTTGTGAGGCTGGGCTGAACACAAGGCAAAGCCACTCTCTGTGGCATGATCCCCCAGCAAACTGGCGGAGATTTCCCCTTGTAAAATCATATACTGAATGTCAAGTATCAGGGGGTAGCCGTGTTAGTCTGTATCTACAAAAACAACAAAGAGTCTGATGGCACCTTAAAGACTAACAGATTTATTTGGGCATAAGCTTTCGTGAGTAAAAACCTCACTTCTTCGGATGCATAGAGTGAAAGCTACAGATGCAGGCATTATATACAGACACATGGAGAGCAGGGAGTTACTTCAAGTGAAGTAACTCCCTGCTCTCCATGTGTCTGTATATAATGCCTGCATCTGTAGCTTTCACTCTATGCATCCGAAGAAGTGAGGTTTTTACTCACGAAAGCTTATGCCCAAATAAATCTGTTAGTCTTTAAGGTGCCATCAGACTCTTTGTTGTTTTTATACTGAATGTCAGTATTATCTTATGCAGAAACTTGCTATGTGATATGTTCTCTACTCTAGGATGGAAATTGGTGGCCCAGTCACAGAGGGAGAGCCCATGGGAATCTAGCACACCAAGGATACACTCTTAATAATTTTCAGAAGACACTTGTACTGCAAATATTTTAATAATACTTTAATGCACATAGATTAGTTACATTTTAAAATGTATGCTTGGAGATAGACATTTCTATGTGTTTGAGGCACATTTAGGGAATGGAATCCTCAAGTGCATTGTAAATTGGATTGCAATTATCTGTCTGGGGCTAAAAGATGTATAATTATGAGGACTAAGATTCACATTGTAGCTTCCAAACACTTGTCATCATTAAAGATGTCACTTCAATTTGGTTGTTTTGTATTTTTAAAATGTGTAGTGTGGATTTAGTGTTATGATA
Organism: Malaclemys terrapin pileata; assembly: GCF_027887155.1. Lineage (NCBI taxonomy): Eukaryota > Metazoa > Chordata > Testudines > Emydidae > Malaclemys > Malaclemys terrapin. The sequence continues at coordinate 18,855,713 of NC_071515.1, read as the reverse complement.
TTGGTTCACGTGTATGCATGGCATATGACAGACAAATACATTTTCCATGTATGAGTTTCTAAAATGTGCCAATTTGATGGCCAGAGAGACCGAAGTCCTCTATTTACTCACAGAACAATACAGCACGCATAGAAGTTGTGCTAGCTCCAACACTGCTCCTCAACCCTGACCTGGAAAGCCCACCTCTAGGTATCAGAGGTTCGGCTTTCACACCTGTTAAATCGTTAGCTTCCCTGCTGAGACTGCCAATAAGCATAGCAATTTTGGTGGCTTGTGAGACATGGATCTAATCTACTCAGAACTGGACTGAGACCACCCAACTCATCCCACAGCCCAGCCATTTGAAAGACACCATACCTGGCCACTCGATTACAGACCTAAAAGTCGCAATATTACAAAAAAAAAAACTTCAAAAACAGACTCTAACGAGAGACTGATGAATTGGAATTACTTTGCAAATTGGACACCATTAAATTAGGCTTGAATAAAGACTGGGAGTGGATGGGCCATTACACAAAGTAAAACTATTTCCCCATGCTTATTTTCCGCCCCCTACAGTGCCTCATATCTCCTTGTCAATTGCTGGAAATGGGCCATTTTCATTACCACTACAAACAGTTCTTTTTCTCTCCTGCTGATAAAAGCTCACCTTAACTGATCACTCTCCTTATAGCGTGTATGGTAACACCCACTGTTTCATGTTCTCTGTGTATGTGTATATATATATCTACCTACTGTATTTTCCACTACATGCATCCAATGAAGTGGGCTGTAGCCCACGAAAGCTTATGCTCAAATAAATTTGTTAGTCTCTAAGGTGCCACAAGTACTCCTGTTCTTCATACAGGAATAACTTCCAGTTGTTACTGATAGGGGCTGGATTAGAATCAGTGATAGAGCTGAAATGTTCCATTTCATATTACCAATCTTGCACCATCTAGTCTTTCCTTAAAGAGTTTTCTATTCTACAGAGTGAAGTCACACAACACCTCATTTTGATCTTCATCAGTACCATAAAGCTACAACCCTTATTCCCATACTATGATCTAATCATTACTTTAGTTTAATTCCATTTAACAGCTCAGGTCACTGTTACATTCAATAACAAAACCAAATCTGCTATAATTCTGGAAACAACAACAGAACAAAATTAAAAGACTCCATTAGCCAAACAGAACTATCTTCCATCTTCTGACAGAAGAGACTTATAGTAGCATGGAGGGAATGATAGTCAGCAACAAGAGTTAACAAAACATAATTAGAACATCCCTGGCCCTCATCTGTGAGACCTTTGAAGAGCCCTACCAAGAGCAACAGTGCTCCACATGAATGCCAGTGTTCACTCAAGGTCCATTTGCGGGATCAAGGCTCATTGGGATACAACAGTGACTGACCAAACATGTACATATACACAGAAACACACACTCCCTACCTTGTATTAGTGAATTATCACTGCTGATATAAAATCCATTGACTAAAAAATGTTGCCATGATTTAAGCAAAAAATATTTAACACTTGATCCTGAATGTTATTTTAGGAAACAAAGTGATTCAGGTCCTTCATGGCAGCTGCATAGTCTTGCTTTCCCTGTTGGCTCTCAGATTTTAGAAACATGTCAATTTAATCATAATAGCATTTTTCTCTAATTATCTGTAATTCTATATTTGACTATTTTTTCATACATTAAAATCTACCTAGGAAGCTAGAAGTGACAATGTTGTCCTCATTCTGTCTTCTTAGAACTGTTAGGGCTCCAAGTCTGCACAAAGCGGTTGCATGGAACCAAAATGTACTAAGTGAGAATGTGGAACCAAAATGTACTAAGTGAGAAACCTTCAGGCTCAGTTCTGATCAACAGAATTACATTTTTAAATGTACTCAAATGTAATAAAATAATTGTGTTACTCTTATTAATAATGGTCAGACAATGCTTGGATTACAACTGGCAGCAGCAAATGGACCTACTTAGAAACTAACTTTTATTGATATAAAACTGAAATTATTCTTCTATTTATTCTCCTTTGGAAAGTGCACAGAAGTAGGGATTTTAATTCTAGCTGATCCATTTTACCCAATAATCAGCACATAGAATAAGCAGTACAAAGATACACAAACATTAAATACCAGTAACCATTTAAGATGGGGAAGCCGGGAGTTTAACTGTAAAGGATATTTAAAGAAAGGGAGATATGTACAGCAAAATAGCCTGATACTGCAAACCTTACTCAAGGAAATATTCCCAGTGACTTCAATGGGAATATTCATGTCAGTGAGGGTTGCAAGATCAGGATCTATGTCTTCTGAATTATCATTAACACAGACTGCAGCATTTAAAGATATAACTGCAGTCAGACCCACAAAGGCAGAGCCATGTGCCCACCGAGACCCACACCAACTTCTACAGGCTCTCTGCACATATGCTGCTCTGCCAGAGCACGCTCTCTTTGCAGGATACAGGTCTTCGGAAAAAGGAATACAAGGAATCTTTTTTCAGAGTAGCAGCCGTGTTAGTCTGTATCCGCAAAAAGAACAGGAGTACTTGTGGCACCTTAGAGGCTAACCAATTTGTTAGTCTCTAAGGTGCCACAAGTACTCGTGTTCTTTTTAAGGAATCTTTTAGCCATCATAACATTAAAAAAAAAAAAAATTATTGTACTGGTACAATATAAATGTCAAAACAAACTAGAATCCAGTGAGAAAATGTAGAGGCGAAGGACAGGTAGTGAAAACCTTCAAGTATCAGGGGGTAGCCGTGTTAGTCTATATCTACAAAAACAACAAGGAGTCTGGTGGCACCTTAAAGACTAACAGATTTATTTGGGCATAAGCTTTCGTGGGTAAAAACCTCACTTCTTCAGATGCATAGAGTGAAAGTACTCTATGCATCTGAAGAAGTGAGGTTTTTACCCACGAAAGCTTATGCCCAAATAAATCTGTTAGTCTTTAAGGTGCCACCAGACTCCTTGTTGTTTTAGTGAAAACCTTGATAACCCAGAAACGTCTCCAGGAAAGGCCTCCTTTATAACTTTAACTTGCACGGTTTGAAAGTGAACTAATTGTCTTTAGAAAAATTCTGCAATACATCTAGCAGCTATTCTACATCTACCGGGAGAGGGCCATGCTATTATGAAGTACTTATTTTAAATAATTCCAATTATGCACTTGCATATAAGGTTTAACAAAAATCAAATATGCACTTTTATTCCCAATGCTGCAAAGACTTGCACATAAGCTTATCTTTACATACTGAACAGCGCCACTGATTTCAATAGGACCACTCACAGTGTGTAAAATAAGTCACTGGGGGTACTCACAGAGCAGACCCTCAGCTGCTGTAAACTATCATAGCTTCACAATGGAGCTTTGGTAATTTACACCAAACAATGTGTAAAAGTAAGCACATGCATAAATATTTGCAGGATCAGAGCCTAAATTTTCATGAAAACGTGAATCGCACACATTAAAAGAAAATATAGATATAGATAATTTGGGATGTTTTCTTAATGTTGTTAGTTTCTATAATTTTTCCAAAAACAAGAATAAAAATAAAAAGTAGAAACTTTGTATAAATAAAAATATCATTGGGATCCTTCATTCAGAAGTTCATAAGTCAGCTCTGCCAAAGTTATAGCTGTCCCATTGGTTTCCAAGTGCCAGTTTCTTACAACAGAACAGTGCTCTGGAGGTTGGGTTGTCAGTCAGTGTAATACTTTGCCAGCAAAGTCCAAACATGAGCTACTGTTGATACAGGGGAGGGCAATATATGGATAGGACATATTCCTCTAAATTTACGAAGAATGGCAAATCAACTCTCAAGAAGTGCCCACAATGGGGAACATAGACATTTATTGCAGGTTGCTACGTAACAAAATTAGGGCTAACTTGGTTATTCTGAAATCAGAAAGTGGAATATCAGGTGTCAAGTCAAGCTTTTTTTTGCTTTTAAAAATGCTTCAATGTTATATGTACAAAGCAATTAATAAATATTTTTAAAATGCACTGGAACAAATCACTGGTATCTATAGCTATTAAAAATCAGAGCTATTTTATCTATGCTGTGCAAGATGCATGTCTCCCACAGTGGACCCTCTTCTCAAGTATAACTAACACACTTGACTTTCCCCAGGAAAACTGCTTTCGTTTTCAGTTTTATGTACTAGGGTTGTGAAGAGGGTTCCTGGGTAAGAATTATATTCACATCAAATTCATTACTTGCCACTATAAATGATTGACAAATCAGGCCCTGATACTGCAATTAGGGGGTGAGATTCCATATAGACATAATGACCTGCACACAGATTATCAGAGTCAGACTATAGAATCAAGATCCAAGTTTGACAACACCTTTGGATGCAAAAGTTTTTCCTTTCTTGTTATCAAAGAGTGGTCTGTGGAAACATCTTTCCCTAGACATTTTATACAAAACTGACCAGTGGCCCCAACCTGCACACACTTAGTACCAAGCATAGGGCTTACTTAAAGTACCCCCGGTAGTAAACACTACACAAGATAATTGTCTGCAGGATCAGACCTCAAATAAGGAGGAGTTTACACACCCCATTCACAAATCTAGAGTCAGTCCAAGAACGCTGCATGTGTCAGTGTGCTTGGACTATCAATGACAGCACCTAAAAAACTCGCAAGAAGACACAGAAGTTAGCTGGAAAGATATAATGACCCTGCAAGAGTAAATAATTTAGAGGAGTACTAAAGGAGGGGGGAAGATTTATTCACACTCAAAATTACAGAACGAGTTAGGAGTCAAATGATGCAAGGCTGCTTCTAGTGAGACCAACCTATGTCCGTCTAACAACTCCTCAGGTCCCCAAACCTTTAGCCCCCTCCACAAACCAAGGGGGGACCCTGTAAAAAGTTATAATTCAAACAAAATAACTCAAAGCAAAACTGACATGCACATGGTCGAGGAGGCTATAATGAAACAGAAAGGAGGGAGACACGGGTTGGTGGGGGGGGGGGAGGAAGGATTTAAACCCCCCCCCCCCCAATTTAGTAAAGAAGAAAATATACTCCCCATGATTTTACTTATAAATAGCAGCAGCAGGAGGAGGTATAAAACAGGCACGTTATTGGGGGGGAGAAAGGAAACCTTAAATTAAACTTTAAAGGCCGCCGGCTGCTGTTCAATCTACACCCCCCTCCCCCGCGGGACCCGCCTCCCAGGCTGCGATGGGGGAGGGGGTTGTCATTCTCAATCCCTAATTATAATTAAAATAACTTCAGTAATTATATGATCCCATGAAATTCCGCCCCCCGGGGGCTCCGCTGCGCTCCCCCCACATCCCCGTCCGGCGGGCGGGGGGAGGCTCCCACCTCTGCTGCGGCCTCGGCGACCCCCCCAAACCCGTGGAGCCCAGTGCAACATGCAGGGCAGGAGGAGCCCGCCCGTCTTCCTGAGTGGGGGGCCGCAGCGGGGGGACCGGCGGGGGCGGGGAGCGGCTAGGCCCCGCCGGGCTGAGGCCTACCCGCCCCCTTCGCCGCCCTTAACCTTACATTCAAGCACACTGAGGCGCCGCTTCCCGTCCCCCGGGATCCAGCGGCCGCTTCACCCCCGCTTTCCTGCCTCCCTAGCGCCCGAAAGTCTTAAAAATCCCTCCGACACCCCTCACCCCCACTGCGGCCTACGGCACTCCATCGAATCCCCGGGCTCGCGTAGTCCGCGTGGCCGCCCGCCCTGCCCCCTGCGCGCCGCCTGCCGCGCTACGCAAGCCCGAGGATGCAGGCCGGGCCTGGCTTACCTTTCCAGCTGCTTTTTTTTTCTCCTCTCTCGCCTCTCCCCCCTTTCCCTCTGCTGGGCTGACAGATCAGAGTTTCCTCCCCAGCAGAGGGACCGGGAATGGGCTCGGGCTCTGTGCTGAGCAGCTGCTGCCCCCCTAGCTCTGAGGAGATCCTGCTTTTGTGGGGGAGAAAGCTTTGGGGGGCTTTTTATTATTTTAAAAGTACAAAGTGCTCCGAGGGTAGGTGATTATTAAGGGGAATCCCTGAATATATTCTCCAGCAAAGAAGGCAGGGCTGCTGGGGCTGCTCAAGAAGAGAGCCAGCAGCCTCCTACAGCACCACTACAGGCACTGAGAGGACATAACATCAGAGAGCAGCTCCTCTGCCCTCCAAAACAACAACTTTCCTACCATCTTGGAGGTAGTAGAGAGGGGGGGAAAGTACAGAGGGTTTTTATAGAAAGTGTCAGTTTAAAAATAATAATAAAAAAAGACTTTATCTATTTGTGTGACTTAAAAAAAATGCATGTGGCTTAGGAAATATTTTCCTTTATAATTAGTGAAGATCATTTGTCTGAAAAAAAAATTTTTTTAAAGAAGGATGGTCAAAAAGAAATCTCTTATTAGTAAGTTTATTTGTTATGATTTATTTTTAATTAAGAGTGAGAGGTTGGTTTTTGTAATTATTTTATTTTGTATGCCATAAAGTACAAAGTTGTTAACTTTTTTTTTCTGTCTCTGAGTAGCAGTTTTTTAAAAAATTGATGTCTGGAAAGAAACTCATTGATATAACTTGTTTTATTATGGTACTCTTTTATTCGGAGTAAAAGCTGAAACTGATGCGGGATAGTCTGGCAGTTATGTATCATGGTGTCCTCTCTGTCTCTCTCAAGGCACTGTAAATAAAGCAGATTGAATGTATAGGTAGGTAGATATAGCTGTCTAGTTTTTTTCAGAGTGCAAAGAGATATGTAGAGAGGGTTTTAATACAAGTACAGTAAGTGGAACCTGTCACATATCTAGAAAATGATGTTGGTCCATCATAATTTTGGCATTGTCTGCCCATAAAAGATGGGAAGTGAAAAATAAAACTTATAGCAACAAATTTTAAGACAGTAGTTGAGGGGTTTTTTTTGGTTTGTTTTTTAAATTCAAAGCATTTTGCAGCCTTTTAAAATCTGTTTTGATTCTTTTTCTGAGATTGTTTTGATTTGGGTGCTTTGTTCCTGATATTTATGAGTAATGTTATCCCTGACATAATCTTGCAAAGTCAAGAGACAATATTCATTTATTCTATAAGATCTTTTTAAAAATACCTCTAATATTGAAAGGGGTTTTTTAAGGTGCTTTGATTAGACTGAACAAAATGTATGAAATGCTGTTAAAGTAATGTGAGATGCCACCAGGTATCTGTAAATGAAAACATTCTCATTCAGTTCAGCAGATGAGTGATAACATTGCATGCAGTGAGATTCACCAGAGTCCTATGTAGGAATGAACAACTGCAAATACATCGTTCTGTTTTGTCTGCATGGAGGAGGAAGTAATTAGAAAACTAAGAGATATATAGTAGAGAACTGCAAATTTTGCAGCTTTGTAAAAGTTATTTATATGATGTAGGTTGGCTAAACTGCAGTTTGACTGAAGTAACATCAATGCTGAAATTGAATTGGCATAGCCCACTGTCTCTCTTTAATGAACTCTGAAATAAATAAAGAGTTCTGAGTCCTCCACATTTATATCGGTTTCATAGTTCAGAATGTCTCAGATCAGATGTTGCAACATCTCCAATTTTTGTAGCATTCTGATCCTTGAATTTACAAAGAAGTTGCTTTTTGAAAACTTACTTGGATATGGATTTTCTGAGCTAGGATAAGCAATGAGTCTCATTTTGTGCAGATATAGTAGGTCTTCCATTTGGAGGTATGCGTTTTAGAGTTAAAACATAATAAAGAGCCTCCTGGCCCTTGCATTAAGAAGAATATTTTGTTTTGGCTGTTTAAAAAATACTGTTAGCTGATTATGGTAGACTAGAAGGTTGCACCATGATAGAATGCATGGAGTAGAATGCAAAGGAAGTGCTTTACTGGTTCAAAATATTGATCCATTAAATCCAGTATCTTGCTCTGGCAGTGGAAGTTTTAAAAAAAACAACAACCCATAATGCACCTAACTCTTTATGCAATTTTGCATATAGGATGATGATGGGATAGTCAAGAGCTTCCTTTTGACCCTTCCAGTGTGTCAATGATCATCTTATGCCCTGAAGTATAAAATCTGATTATCTTTATCATAGTATGTTTATAACAAATATTTTTGTACATTATACCTACAAATGTACAACAAGTTACAAATGTGATTGATCATTGTTATGTTGTTATACAACCTTTTAAAAAAATTCAGTGACAGTGTTTGACTCAATGACCTTCTGTGGTAGTGAATTCACAAGTTAACTATGTGCTTTATGAACTAGTATTTCCTTTCATTTTATTCTAAATTAATGAAGATTAATTAATGAAAGGCCAAATTCTTCAATTCTTAGTCACCAGTCCTACAAACATACAAATGTTTAACTTTATTCACATGAATTGGTCCTATAAAATCAATGGGACTATTCACAGGAGTAAAGTTAAGCACATGCATAAATATAGAAAGATCAGGGCCTTAACTCAGTACTTTCTTGTATAAAACTCCCTTCAAGTCAATGGGAGTTTGCCTAAATACAGAATTCAGGATTTCCCCATCAAGTGACCTGTTGTTCTAGTATTATGTTAAAGGGTAAAAACAAGGGAATGATCAGTTTTCACTATACCTTTATACTGTGGAATATCTCAGTCAAGTCCCCTCAAACTCTTTTCTTCCCCACGCTAATTCTAGTTTTTTAAAACTTCACATCCTGTTTGTTGTTATTGTTATGCTATGAACAGAGAGGTTCTAATAAAAGGTAGTATTTTACATTGGAAAGGATAACATACACCACTAGAAAAAGCTCGGATTCCAGAGAATACAGTACCCATGGATTTGGGTTTCCTTAGTCTTGTTAAAATGGGATGCACATGATGCACAACATAACAGAAATGCCTTTTAAAGCATTTTGAGATATCTTGAACATAGGATTTGTATTACTTCTTTCTCTGTTGTAGCCCAATTTAACTAACTTTGCAGACCTTAACTTTTCACATCCACTATTTACATTCTTATACTTAAATATGTATGTTTGCAGGATGGAGCTTAAATGCACAAAGCTACAGTACTGTAACTATCCCTGCAATATCAAACTGTTTGCAATATGGCAATTACAGGTGGCCACAACCTGTGAAGGTTTTAATGCCCCTTCCTCTCTCCTGTTCCCCCCCCCCCCCAATCCACAACAATAAAACAAATTTCAGAAACCATTTTGAAAAGTTTAAAACTGAAAGGGATGCTGTTTGAGTAGTTTGTGCCAAAAGTTTTCCTTTTCTTTGAATAGGAATAAAATGATGAAGAAAAGTTCACTAGATGTTCATAATATAGATGGTTATGTTTCAATCTGTTGCTGACAAATGTAAATCAGTGGAGTAAACTAATAGCAAGGAAGTTGTTTTAACTATTCAGGAAGGTTAAGACACGTCCATTTTTCAATAATATTTTGTATAATGTGAAACAAGTGATTACTATAACTAAATCACTTTTTATCACAACAGAATATTAAATTGTAGGGACCAAAGTAAATTGGAGTATTGGAATATTCATAGGGGCAAGATAAGCAGGATTTCACTCTAAAACTGGAAGACAGAGTTATTTTGGTGGTTTGATTTGCAGTGCTGTTTATTTTTCCTGCTGGAGAATAAGTACCAGGTTTCTTGACTCTCTAGAAGATAGAGAACAGAACTATAAATCCAAAGGAAAACATATTGTGATGTCTCAGTTTAAAATGCAAAATGAAGATTTAATTCTGGAGCTTGTAGTCTCTGCCTACCTCCTCACTAAAGATGAGAGTAAATCCAAATCCGTAGACCCATTGCCCACCCAAAGAAGTGTGCCACCCAGAGAGATGCCCACTTGGGGTGTAGGAGGGGGCTCCAGGCTGGGTCAGGGAGTTGGGGTGTGGGAGGGGGTGTGGACTCTGGGCTGGGGATGAGGGGTTTGGGATGCACGAGGGGCTCCAGTCGAAAACTGGGCACCTGGCAATCCCAGATGTAGGCAAGGCCTTGAGTGCGCCTCAGTCATGTTGGGCTACTTCACAGCTAGCTGTAACTGCCATTGCAGTAGTACTTGACCCATGACGGAGGGAAGAGGCCTCCACAAGGCTAGACAATGCTATTCCAAGAACTGACACTGAGCAAAGAGCACCAAGCATAATGTTGCTGAATATCTCTAGAACTAAGTGTATCCGCTTTGTGATGGAAGCTTGGCCTGGGAGGCGATTATCCAGAGGCCTCTTGGACACACTAAACCATATTTTTCTTCCATTTTTTTATAATCGATTCTGAAATAAAATACTTTTACAACTACAGTTCACATATTACAAAGAGTAAATATTCTCTGGGGTCAAGGGCATTCTCCCAGAAAATGCTAACTGTTCATTTAACTGAAATTGTTGCATTGCAGTGCACAGATTAAACAGCAAAGCATTTTTCTTTTTGCTTTGCTTTAAACAAACACTGTTATCTCACTAGTTATGAAAATTAAGCCCAGCAAGCAGGAAGATGTTGCAAATATTTCAGAAGAGATTGCTCATTTGTACCTTATAACAGACTTTTTAAGTTCTTGTGCACTGGGATACAGCCCTCTGTGGTTTAAACAGATGAGATATAGTTTCTTTTGAGTATGTTTAGCTATGGAATGCCATTAACATTGTAGTATCCTCTTTGCTGACAAACTCTGCAATAAGTGTAAAGTTTGTCAGGGATGGCAGGCCAGCATACCATGTAAGCCTGCGTGGGGCTGTGCAGCAGGAATCAGAGGGTGGGTAACTTCTGCAGCTTGCAGAAGGGGATTCCACACTGGCCCCGAACAGGGCAGTCAAAGGATAGCCAAGAGAAAAGCCATGGTACTCACATGGATGGATTCAGTGTCTCAGTATACCATGGAAGTAGCATGGTAGGCTAAGGTTACAGCTGTTACATCAGTCCAGAGGCCCAAGCAGTGGCTGTGGTGAGGCTGTTCTGCAACCTTTGCCCTGGTGCCAGGTTTTGGGCATGGATGGATTTCACCTCTCTACAACCCAGCACAAAGCTACATTATTGAGGTTTTAGGGCCGCAAAAACATTGACTTTGTGCCTTGACCCTATGGGCGTGAGTTAAATTTCAGTGTGAGGGCTTATATACTTGTAGTGCACCATCTTGGGTGGGCCCTCTCTACAGGAATGAATTTTTGTTTTGGGGAATTGCCTTTTATTTTTAAGCAAAGCCTTCTAACTTCGTATCAAACATTCATACAAATAAGTATCTTTGGCCTATCTGTTTTTCAAAGATATAATACTAGACTTGCGCTGTCCAAAATACATGCTTATCTAAGAGACTTGGCTGTCAAAGGTCTGGACAAATTTGTGACTATTAAGGATATCAAACACAACATGTGAAAGGTAACTTTCTCTTCTGAGACCTTGACAAGAGCCATGGCAGACCAACAAAGTAGTTTATAGCTGTCACTAGAGTCTGGTCCATCTAGCTTGCTAGTAATTGTGACGCTGTCAAGGAAGAGAGGAGCCCTGGCTCACCTGAGTTAAACCAGTTTGAAAAGCTGCAATATGTAAATGAACAAGTAGTTCATAGAATATCAGAGTTGGAAGGGACCTCAGGAGTTCATCTAGTCCAACCTCCTGCTCAAAGAAGGACCAATTCCCAACTAAATAATCCCAGCCAGGGCTTTGTCAAGCCTGACCTTAAAAACCTCTAAAGAAGGAGATTCCACCACCTCCCTAGGTAACCCATTCCAGTGCTTCACCACCCTCCTAGTGAAAAAGTTTTTCCTAATATCCAACCTAAACCTCCCCCACTGCAACTTGAGACCATTACTCCTTGTTCTGTCATCTGCTACGACTGAGAACAGTCTAGATCCATCCTCTTTGGAACCCCCTTTCAGGTAGTTGAAAGCAGCTATCAAATCCCCCCTCATTCTTCTCTTCTGCAGACTAAATAATCCCAATTCCCTCAGCCTCTCCTCAGAAGTCATGTGCTTCAGCCCCTAATCATTTTTGTTGTCCTCTGCTATGTGCTACCAAATATATACAGAGCCTTAGCGTTCTATATGGAGGGATAGCTCAGTGGTTTGAGCATTGGCCTGTTAAACTCAGGGTTGTGAGTTCAATCCTTGAGGGGGCCACTTAGGGATCTGGGGCAAAATCAGTACTTGGTCCTGCTAGTGAAGGCAGGGGGCTGGACTTGATGACCTTTCCCTTCTAGCTCTAGGAGATAGGATATCTCCATTATTATAAATATATTCTTCCCTTTAGAATTCCAGTAGAATTCTTCATGCTAGATAACTGTTCTGACTGATGACTTGTTGTTCAAGTGTGTGAATGGGATCCAAGACCCATACAAAGGGATTATTACCATTAACTTTGTTGGGCTTTGTATTAGGACCCATATGAAGTGGCAAACTGACACAGAGAAAAGAATTAGTGCACTGCATGTCCATCAGCTATTAAGTCTTGATCCTGTTCCAATGAAATCAATTTGTATTTTGGTATTGATTTTAATGGGAAGATCAATCTCTTAGAACTTAACTGTTTAACTACTTGGGAGTAAGCCTACATTCTAATTTCCACATAATTGAATTAGTTGATAATTAATTGAATAGTTATTAAAAACATTAAGTAGAGCCTCGCTAATCTGCACTTCATAAATCAATGCACATTAAAAAAATATTAGCAGGGTCCCCCTAAATCTCAGCAAAGATGTAATAGTGTGTATACTACTGTGTTTTAATGTCTTCCAGATCATAGGGTGAGCATCTATTGAGACTTTTGTAAATTGAAAATAAACAAGGTAATAAAATCATAAAAGAACACTGTAATGAGGTCTCATGTTAGTAAAACTTCCATTTTGTAATTCAAAATATACTAATGCATTTACTAGTACATTTGTATGACTTTATTGATATTTCATAAATTACAATCACTGAAATTAATCAACGACATTCTTTGCCTTAGTATCCTTTGTGGTTTTTATTCGATTAGTTCAACTATGCATCAAATCATAAATTTCAGTCATTCACAGTGGGTGGCTCTGTCATTATTGCAAATTAGGAACATCAGAATTCCATATTGGGTAAAGCCCCTGGCCCATTTAGTCCAATATTCTGTCACTAACAAAGACCAGTACTATATGCTTCAGGGGATACTACATAATAGACCATTATATAGCAAACTGACTATAGAGGAAGTTTCTTCATAAGCTGTTAAGTGATTGGCGTATGTCCTAAAACATGAGGAGTAGCCAGGTTCTAGGAGGCCAGACCTTAATGGTCCCTTTTGTGGGTTATTTGTTAGATGTAAAGGCCCAGACCCTCAAAGGTATTTAGGCTCCTAACTTGGAATGAAATTAATGGAAGCTAGGAGCTTAAATACCTTTGAGGATCTGGGTCAAAGTTTTCTGTTCTTAGCTGGATTTGTCCCCTGGATGCACTTGTTTTTCATCTATATGCTAATTCAGACAGGCCAACAGGTGTAGGGAACGGTGACAAGAAGAAAGTAATTTGAATGAAGTATTAATTTCCTTTGAAATTGTATTTAAGCATGCTCAAAACTGGATTAGAATACTAAAATAAATTTTGGAATCTCTCTTGATCTTAAATGTATATTACACTTCCCCAAACCCCTCTAACAAGGGTGTTTTCAAGGGATTAGATGAGAACTGTTCTCAGTTTAAGTAACTACTATCTGCCTCATAATGACTGTTTTAATGGAAGCAGGTTTGAGCAGGGAAAGGCCTCAGAGTCTCCAGGGCTTTCTCAGCTTTAGACACTGTTGCACTGTAGCAGAATGGATGAGTGTGGAGCCAGAAGAAAATATATTATTTAGTAGCAGATTTATTTAGCATTACTGGTTATGGATGCATGCACAAAGTATGTACATAAATATCAAGCTTTCCACACAGACTCCTAAGCTACTAACCCAGGCATGAAAATATTTAAGACTCAATTTTCAGGAAGTATAAGCATCTACTTTTAAATATCTGGATTCCTTGGAACCACAAGTTTGACTGAACTCCATAATTTCAAAGGACACAGATTGTTGCACCATGTAATATACCATGTTGTGTCTTTGGACAAAATCTTGAACAACATCCACTCTGCACTGCATAGCTCTTAAAAAGACACATTTTGGAAGAGTAGGAGGCTTGTCCTTGAGCAGAATATTGCCTTCCTCCCCACTGTAGTGCTGTGTAATAGCAGCCTATATCCCTCCACCCCTGCATTTCATTGGTGGTGTATGCAGATAGTAGGAGGTGAAAGTAATCTACATATGTAAAAGATTGTTTTATGCCACCAGTAACTACTCTGAATGACATGACAACTTGTTCAGAAATTATCATTCAACAGCCACTTGGATTAAAAATATGTCCTGATGTATTAATACCTTAAGGCTATTAATAAGTGAAGGCCTTGAGTCTCATGTACTGTTGATACTCCTTATTCGGTCCTTGATGCTGTCTTTCTTTGGCTTTTATGCCCCTGGCTTCTCTTGGTTCCTCTCCTATCACTCTGTCCACTATTTCAGCATATCTTTTGATGGTTCTTCCTCCTGCCCTCTTTGTGTCGGTGGCCCTCAGGGCTCAGTCTTCAGTCCGCTCCTTTCCATCCTAGGTGACTTCATCTGCTTACATAGATTCAGAAGCCAACACTAGGAACTAATATTAAGAAAATGTTTACTCCCTCTCTCTCTCAGGAGAGTATGTTTTTGCTGTGGGTTAGCCAGGGCTTCTCTTGCAAATACTGTGTGGGGCATGTGTCTGGAGTCAAGGTTTGAGGTGGGATTTTGCTGCCTCTCGCCATTGACCTAGGGGGAAGTTTGCATTGTGTCTCTTGGGAAGAAGCTTGAGGGAAGGCTTTGAGCGAGTTTACTCATCTATATTTTTCCTCTTTAGAATATTTCTCATTCATCTTATTCACAGTTTGACACTGACACAGCCTGCTGCAAAAGTAACTGTGTGAGGGTGAAAAACCTCCTTGTCCTTAGAGTACTAGAATCCTACCTACCTACCTTTAAACTCTTCTCAACCTTTTCCTCAGTACATCTTTCCTTCAGCCTTACAGGCTGTCTCTGTACTAGGAAAAAAAGTGTGTTCTTAACTCAAGATAAAATGCTAGTGAAACCACGTCAGTTTGTAATTTTTGGACGTTAGCAGGCCAGTTAAAGACTGAGGGAGCCTAGTATTTAGCTCAACCTGCAAACTCATCTGAAAACAACAAACTGTCTTGTCTTCACTAGCATTTTACCTTGAGTTAGTTAGCAATACACCTTTTCTTTTCCTAGTGCAGAAAAGGCCACATGAGGGAGAAATTTGAAATGTGGCAGGTTCTCCCCTACTCCCCCAAATATGTTGTTTAAAATCACTGACTGACAACTGCATTTGCCTGATGATTTGATGGGGGAAGAGGTGTTTGACTATTGGACAGATGAGCATAAGCGTAAAGAGAAAGGCAAAGCTAGGCTACTGGAGCACAACTGGTCATATGACAGGTCATGTGACAGCTGCTCCTGCAAGATCAGCAGACAGGAAATGCAGATGCTTCATTCTGGGAGATGTAGTCTCTTCCAGCTCTGTTAGCCAGCAAAAGTAGGGTTACCATACGTCCGGATTTTCCCGGACATGTCCGGCTTTTTAGTCCTCAAATCCCTGTCTGGGGGGAATTGCCAAAAAGCCAAACATGTCCGGGAAAATGCCGGCATCCCTGCCCCAGACCCCTGCTTAGCTGAGCGGCTCCGGCAGGCTGCGAGCTGCAGGCGGATTCCTCACTGCGGCGGTGGCTGCTGCTGCCCCCCCCCCCCCCCGACACCTCAGCTCTGTGCAGCTGAAGAGCCGAGCTGCCCGAACGCTACCGGCTTCACGGTTTGCCGGGCAGCCCCCAGACCTCCAGACCCGCTGCGCCCCCGGCCGGGCGCTTCCCCAGCGCAGCCAGAGCCCGGGAGGGGAAGCGCCCGGCCAGAGGCACAGGGTCGGGAGGTCTGGGGGCTACCCGGCAAACCGTGAAGCCGGTAGCACTCTGGCAGCTGTTTCGTGTGGCTGGGAGGGAGGAGGGGAAATGGGGGGCGCTCAGGGGACGGGGCGGAGTTGCGGCGGAGCCGGGGCAGAGACTTTGGGGAAGGGGCGGAGATGGGGCGGGGCCAGGGCCCCAGGGAGTGTCCTCTTTTTTAAAACCTTAAATATGGTAACCCTAAGCAAAAGCATTTCTGAAAAAAAGATTAAATGAGACATATCCCAACTCTTAGTGCCTCAAACTGTGGCACAGTATTAACATGTTTTTGGCTGTTAACAGAGTGGGTTGCATAACTAATTAAGAAATCCCTATTTATTTTGCTTCTATGATATTTTAATTAGAACATAAGAATAACTATACTGGGTAAGACCAATGGTCCATCTAGCCCAGTACGCTGTCTTCTGATAGTGGCCAATGCCAGATGCTTCAGAGAGAAATGAACAGGACAGGGCAATGTATCAAGTAATCTGTCCCCTGTTGTCCAGTCCCAGCTTCTGGAAATCAGAGGTTAAGGGACGCCCAAAATGTGAGGTTTTGTCCCTGACCATCTTGACTGACAGTCATTGATGGACCTATCCTCTATGAAGTTATCTAATTTTTTTAACCCAGTTATACTTTTGGCCCTTGCAATATCCCCAGGTAAGGTTGACTGTGTGTTGTGTTCAGGGCCAGCTCTAAGTTTTTTGCTGCCCCAGGCAAAAAAGAAGAGTGCCGCTCCACCGTAACATGCCCCCTGCCATAACGCGCCCCAGCGCTGTGCCACCCAAACGCCATGCCGGACTGCCAGAACCCCTTCCCCCCCCGCGCCGGGCTGCCGAAACCCCCGCCCCCCCCAAGCGCTGCACCGCCCAAACCCCTCGAGCGCCGCACCACCGAACAAAAAAACAAAAACAAACCATAACAAAAATACCGTGAGTGCCCCCCGCCACCCCAACATTGGCCGTCCCTTCTAAGGTGCCGCCCCAAGCACGTGCTTGGTCAGCTGGTGCCTGGAGCCGGCCCTGGTTGTGTTATTACTTCCATATGTTTTTGTTTTAAATCTGCTTCCTATTAATTTGAGTGGGCGAGTCTCTGGTTCTTGTGTTTGTGAGGGGGTAAGTAAAACTTCCTTATAGAGTAACTTAAGATTCATGATTTTCTAGACCTCTGTCATATCCCCCTTAGTCATCTCTTTTCTAAACTGAACAGTCCTAGTCTTTTTTAAATCTCTCCTCATAGGGAAGCTGTTCTATACCCCTAATTACTGCACTGTATCCACTGGATCAACCTTGTCCACATGGTTGTTGACTACCTTAAAGAACTGTAATAGATTTGTGAGGCATGATTTCCCTTTACAAAAGCCCCATTGACTCTTCCCCAACATATCATTTTCATCTGTGTGTCTGATAATTCTGTTCTTTACTATAGTTTCAATCAATTTGCCTAGTATCGAAGCTAGCCTTACTGGCCTGTAATTGCCAGGATCTGCTAGTACTCCAGACTACTTTGAGACATCCAATTCTCTCCACACCAGTAGCCCATTGCTTCTTTTTCAATGTTTTATTCTGAAGCTGAGAGGAAATCAGGAACAGAGCCAGTTTGAGAACCAATGTAGGATTGCCAACTTAAAATATTAAATTGAGTGATTTAAAAAAAAAATTGTTTTTAAAGTTTCTTAGTTTTGAATTTCTAGGGTTCATATTTTCATGCTTTTAACTAACACTAGAAACTTTTTTCTAATGAAAGATGATAGTCTCATATAATCACACGACTTCATGAACTGGCACTTTAAAGGAAAGCTTCAACTATCCTAAGAGTTTGCAATAGTGAGTTACATTTTTGCAGTGTTTAAAGAGACTATTTTTAAACAAACCTTCTGTTTGTACCTAAACTAATCTTTACAAACTATTGAGAAATTTTTTCATTTTTTAAATTTTGATGGAGAATTTGAGTAAAATAACCTTGCAATCTCTAACTTGCAGCATGGTAGTAATAAAGTAGTACTTCTATTGGTTAAATTCTTGTTTCATATTCACACACATAATATTTAGATAAATCAATTTAAGGTTATTGCAGTTTGTTTCCCACACATGGTAGTATTGGTATTGTGTATGAAAAAGTGACCCTAACCCATTTAACTACTGAAGCTATCATCTATGAAATGCAAAATAGAACAAATGGTGAAGTTAGATTGATTTAAATTATTTCCCTTAAATATCAGTTGTTACATGGCATTCCATATTCTTTATGAAAATATGCTTGATATGAATGACATACAGATACTTTAGGCAAGATGACTCAAGTGAGATCACTGGAAAGGTTATGATTATCCTATTTGTATGCATGTATCATTTCTGTATTTGAAATTAGGAATATTGACTATGTATCTGTATTTCAACTATGCTACTTTGGGGTGACGCCCACTGCTGACACTTCAGGTACAACAATGGAAAAGCCAGACAGGGCGGATGGCCCATCAGCAAGGACAATGGACTGTGAAAAGCTTGACCTTCCTGTGGACACTCCATACTGCCCCTGACTCATGGACACTGTAATCCTACAGACTCAGGTGGTCTTGGCACCTGATACTAAAACATTACCTGGGACTTCTTGTAACTTTCCCCTGTAAGGGAAGGGGGGGCAGGGGGGGGGTTAAACTAGGAAACAAAGGACTCCTGCCTTATGCAAATCCTCTTTAAGGGTGGGGAGTGAAGTAATTCTGGTCATCAGTTCTCCCCTGCTACCCCACCCAAGATGACTGCTAGAAACAACTAACTGAACAGGGGGAAAAGAACTGGGCCCAGGCTGGAAGGGCGTCTGGCTTGTGAAGAGGATTATTTGAATGACATTTAGGATGAGAACGCGCATGTAACCAGTTTTTCGTGTATTAAGCTTAGTTTGCATGTTCTGTTTTATTTTCTTAGCAATAAGCCAGGTTCTATCTGCTACCTCCTTAACTACTTAAAATAAACCTGTTATAGTTAATAAATTTATTTTCCAATATAACCCAGTTTATGAAATTTCTAACTGGGGGAGGAGGGGGACGAGAAGTCTGCACATTCCTCTTTCACACTGAGGGAAAAGGTGAATTTCCTAATAGATCTGTGGGTCTCTACTCCAAGGGAGGTGGACAGCTGAGTGCTAGAGCAGGTCCCTTAAGTGGAGTCTTCCCAAACCTGATCTGCAGCTTGCTGTGGCCACGCCTGTGCATGTGTTAGAGGAGGCTTTCAGAGCCTGGCTCAGCAAGACAGGTGAAAGGGGGCCCAGGCTGGCAGAATGAGTAGACTCAGTGGTATCTCAGCACATCAGGTGACACCCCCGGGAGTCCAAACCGTCACATCAGTATTGGGAAAACAAGGGATACATTTTAAAGTATTTGAAATCCAATCCTGTCCCTTTAATGCTAAGAGCTATAAACTGCCTTAGCAACTGAGGAGCACTAGGTACTTTAGTTTTACTAGACCTTGGCTGTAGCCTTCTATACTGCATCTTCTGATATGTTTGAATTAGAAACAGCTGTAGGATTTACCAGTTTGGTGTGTGCTTTCTCTCCCTCACAAAAAAAGCCACATTTCACAACTGAAAAATAGGGGATTTTCTTGCTGTAGCAGTTGATGCACATTACATAGCTCAGGAGCTGCCACCATTTGTGACAGTGGAAATAGGCATTTCAAAGCATTTCTACATGTCTCACTGAAACCCACCCCAAAAATCATTATATAAGGTAAAAAGCAGGAGGCAAGAAAGAACGAATAAGCAAGGGGAGGAAGAGAAACGATTAAAACCTTTGAACACAGTCAGTAGAGCTCTTATTGGTGACTGTTTCAAATATTATGGTTAGAACACAGCTTTACATTGTAAAGCCATTCACTTGGCATGGAAAGATGTAGGACACTCGCGATCACTTATTTCTGCCCCTTGGTTGTCCATTTACACATGCAATATAGGCATGCAACTCAATGTAAAGTTGCCTCCTTTTTAAAATCAGGCTTTGACCATCAGGGTGGGGCCTTTCCTAGAGCTGTTTTAGTCTAAGCTAACACTACAAAAGTTCATCTTCGAATTTAAAGGCTTAGAACCTTTACAAGCTTACATACTACAGGAGCAAGGGATGAGATTTTCAAGTCACTTAGGTGACTTTGAAAAATCCCACTCCAGATGAATAAGGCAAGTGTCTCATGATGCAATAGTTTGAGACTTACTACATAACTAAGATGGTTTTACCTTTGGCTCAGAATATAAAGCTATGCCTATAAGGATATGTTTACATGAGGATAAAAGCCCCATGGCATGGCTGCAGCTGGCCCAGGATCTCAGTGCTCAGGCTGGAGGGCTAAAAATTCCCATGTAGCCATTCAGGCTCAGGCTCGACCTGAGCTGTGGGAACCTGGGAGGGTGGAGGGTCTCAGAGCTCAGGCTCTGGCTGGAGTCGGAATGTCTACCCAGCAATTTTTAGGGGGTTTCATCCCCCTGTAGCCATACCCGTTGAAAGCAATTAAGTCTGCACATAGCAAACTACAGGATAGGCTACTGAACTTTTTGCCCAAACTGCTGCAAATGCCTTTCAGAGTTTCAAGAACCTTGCCTGTAACAATATTTTGTCAGCCAAGGGACTGGTGGTATTCAGTCCAAGACTGAATTTGAAGTATGCAGAAAGTCACTAACTTGCAATTTTTTTTTTTAAAGTGATTTCAAAATAAGTTAGCATGCTATTTATTTTTGACACATTTAATGAACATTTTCAGATAGTGCAAACTCCTTTCTTTACTTTGCAAACTGGCAGCTTTTGCCTGGGGCTTCTTTTAAGTTGATAGGTTTCAGAGTGGCAGCAGTGTTAGTCTGTATCTGCAAAAAGAAGAGGAGTACTTGTGGCACCTTAGAGACTAACACCTTTATTTGAGCATAAGCTTTCGTGGGCTACAGCCCACTTCATCCGACGAAAGCTTATGCTCAAATAAATGTTAGTCTCTAAGGTGCCACAAGTACTCCTTCTTTTTAAGTTGATGTGTCTTAACACTTGAAGTCACTCTGAAGCTACATCTTTTACTGCTTCTATAACAGAATGGAGTAATGCAGGAGAAAAGAGATCAAGTCCAAATTGAAAGTACTCTAGTAATGAGCCCCTTCTCTAACTACTGCAACCTCCCTCATGGTAAATGATTTAGGTTTTGTTTTGAGGGGGGTTTTTTTGTTTGTAATTTTCCACTTTTTCTAAATACAGAGCAATTTACCTAAGAAAGGCATCATTGACAGACTGCATGCCATACAGATTTTACTTCTTGCAAGTAAAGTATTTTCCTATCTTGACCAAATGAAAGAATACAATCATCAGTAAACCTCTTAGTTCTTAGCGCTGAGAGTTGTAAATGGGTACATTTGAATGAAGAGAAAGGAGATGTGTCACTCAGGGTGGTAGTACATGGGTTCTACCTTCTGTACATAACAGTAGAATCTTTGCAACTTCAAGGGATGTTTAAAAGTGCCAAATAATTGAGATTTCCAGATGCACTGGAAGTGAAAGAGGAGTTTCCAGAATTTGTGTCACATTGAAAATTTGATTTAAACATAAATCTTAAACTTTATTTTTATGCAAGAGAATCACAAGCCATACAAACCACTTACATAGGAAATAAACTGATTTTAATAATCTACCATGTTTGTACACAATTAATCACTGTATGCATATTATTTTAGGTCCAGCAAATTGAGTGTTGTGTTTAATTTCCAAGTACATGGATAGCCCCAGATTAGGCGATCTGAACTGTTTTCATGAAGATGTGAACATAAAGTGAACCACCATCAAATAATTGTTTTTTGAAAGTTAGTCATACCAACATATTACTAGAATATCTGATGGATTTTGGTAGCTGTGTGATTACATTCTTCAGCAGATGGATGGCTCTTCTACTGCCTGAGCACCTTCAATGACTGCTTTCACACACTTGGCCATTGTCTGGGATGCTCTACTGATTGGATCTGCAAAGACATTTATTTTGGTGTTGAGTGTTCATTTCAGAACACAACCAATAGACCTACAGAGAGACCTAAAGTCATAAAACCCCATGGTTTACTAAAATCTTCATCTGGGGAATATAAAAACCCACACGCACTTAGTTGAAGATATAGGACCAAATTCTACAGACCTTAGTCGTACAAGTTTCCATTGATTTCATGGGGAATTTTGGCTAAATAAGGATTACAGGTCTGTAGTATTCAGCCCTCTGATCTTACTTGTCTCAGGTAAGAACAGTAGATACAAAGTTTTCCAGACAGAAGCATGGTGCATGTTGGTGTCCCTTTAAGGGGTCCTAATATTCCGGAAGCACCTTTAGAATTAATTAATTATGCAACTATGTGTTACAATGTAGCTCTAATGAAATAACAGAGCAAAGCTAAAAGAGTGAGATAAGTTAATAAAATTCTACTTTCATCAAGTAAGGCTGTGACCACATACCTGTCATATAGAAATCTCTAATTGTGAGCTGAGGTGGAACAAGAGGGTCAGCAAGCAACTGTTGATTCGCTAACTGCAATGGAAAAGAAAGAAGGTATATTAGGAGATTAAGCACTCACCTGTGAGGCAGGACTGTGTTACCACAGTACTTGTTTGACTACACTCTCCTGTACAGTGCACTGTGTGTTTAGTAGTACATATAAGCAAGCCTCTTACATAGCTTGATGCTCATAGTTTAAATGTTCAATACCTTGGAGAGTTCATTCGCCTGGCTGAAGTAGTTAGCTTGCTCTACATCATCATATCGGACCAGGTTAGGAGAAACTTCTTCCAATCTGTTCCTTACTTGATCGAGGTTATCGTAAGGGAGGGTCACACCAGTTAGCTTTAATAAAAAAGCCACAAGATTCCATCAAATTTAGTCCTCTGGCCAATACATATTAAGTATTTAAACATTAACTCAAACATCTACAATGAAGCAGGAAGAAAAGCTACACTAATTTGAGGAGTGAATGACTAAAGTGGTGGTCCTCTGCTTAAATTTGCAACATATTATGTTGATCTCTTGATGCCAGTAATTAAGCACTAGAGTCTGTTTGTTACCCAAGGAAGAGGGGAAGCACAACGACAGAAGTGTGGCTTCTCTTCTCCCATGCAAACAGTAGCATCAGATCTCTCCACAGCATTCAGGACAGCACTATAAGAGACTGGTTGATAAACCGTATCTCCTAGAGCCAGTTATGATGTGTTCAGCCCTACCAGATGTTATCAGCATACATACTCTCAGGGGACCCACACAGTTCCTTTTTTGGGAAGCAGTAAAGCATGCCCCCAATCTGTCTTCCAGGTTGCTCTAGGGAATCCTGCCTTGGCTAACAGAATTTGCTGCAGTTAAGAATCCATCGTTCATTTTCATAGCATGTCTAGAAGCTACAATAATGTCAAAATCTCGAAGTGGAAAACACAATCCCATTTACCCCACAGACATCATTAAAGGCAGTCTTGCTTCATATTAATTCAGTCCCACACATACTTCCATGAGACTTTATATCCACAATCCTGAACACAAATCTGCATTCTAAAAAGATACTGTAAACAGTTTCCAAGCTCCATTTAGATTCTTACTAGAAGTTTCAATTTCTAATATAGTTACAGCACCTCCGAGACGGCTCTAATAATTCTCCAGTCCTCTCTTGCCATGCCAGGAGGTGTTACTGCTACTTTTGTCTGCTGGGCCCTGCCCTCAGTGTTCACATACGTTGCAGATTTCTCTGTGTAAGCTGCTCCTGGGAGAATAATATCAGCCATGGGAGCGCCCACATCACCATGATGTCCTGAGGAAAAAAAATGGGAAGAGGAAAAAGTCAAGTTCTGATAGGAAGCGACACAGGAATAACTATAGGGCATCTGTAAACATAATTCAAGAGGAATGATGTATGGACACATTAGAACTACTGTATTCCTCTTAAAAAGGAATTTTTCTTCTGAACTTTTGCTTGAGTAAATTTAGTGTTCTGGAAAGACTGATAGCCCTAGAGATTAAAGTCCTAGTTGTCCATAATATAAGCAGCCTAGTTGGATCACAACCAGTGTCAAAAATGGAGATTGAACTATCATGTCCATTCGATTTTTGGCCTTAGCGGAGACTGCTGTAGGAAAACATGGGTTTCTAGATCAGTAGTTCTCAAACTTTTGTACTAGTGACCCCTTTCAAATAGCAAACCTCTGAGTGTAACCCCCCCTTATAAATTAAAAACACTTTTTTATATATTTAACACCATTATAAATGCTGGATGCAAAGCGGGGTTTAGGGTGGAGGCTGACAGCTCGTGACCCCCCTCCCCCATGTAATAACCTCGCAACCCCCTGAGGGGTTCCGACCCCCAGTTTGAGAACCCCTGATCTAGATCACTGGTAATTACTGCTTTTGTAACACGGACTGGAACGAGAACAGCCTTCCACTAGTAGATTTGACACCATGATCAAGAGAGTAAACCAATTTGTATTTTTTTGCCAATAACCCCAAGTATTCAATCCATGGGAAGGTTTGTTTTCCTAAAATATGAAATAGTCACTACTCCCTGCAGCAGTTAAGTTCAAACATTTTTTCCATTTCCCAACAGGGGTGAGAAGGAGGAATGTCAGTGCTGTGTGAGCACATTAAGTTTAAAAATATTTTGCGCTAAAGCTGATGATAAAAATTAAAAAAAACTTGGAAGGACGAATTTGTCAAAAAGTCATATTCATAATTATGCCAATTGTTTGAGGCAGTATTTCTTGAATTATTAGTTCTAGTTACCCTGATAGATGATAATGCAATCCTTTGGCAAATCTTGACGTGTTATGCAACCTGCATCTGCCCCCAAAAGATATAGCACTTTGGGAGGGTTCTTCCGGATTGCATCCACTCCTGGTTTGAAACCCAGATCCAAAGCAGCTACTTGGCTTGCAACCCTGCAAGGACAGACAGACTTATTACAGATTATAAAGTGTCAGGTTCTCTTCCCCCCTGCCCCAATTTCCTTTTCAACTTTGAAATATTTAAAAAGGGGCATACAATCTCAATCCAACATTTAGTCCTTAAAAAAAAAAAAAAAAAAAAAAAAAAAGTTAAAAGTAATGAAATTTGATGAAAAATTTCTTGGAAAATACTGATTAGTTGAAACACGCAAAGTATGTCAGTTTTGATGACTTTTGTTAGGAAGGTCTCTCACATCTAGGTCATAACCAAAGATACACCCCAGTGGTTAGAACACTCACCTGGGACGTAGGAGACCTAGGTTCAAGTCTCTCTCCTGGATCAGGCAGCGCAGGGACTTAAACCTGGGTCTCCCACACATCCCGGGCAAGTATCCGGACCACTGGGCTTTTGGCTATTCTGGAGTGTGGCTCAAAATTGTGTACAAAAAATATAGCAAAAGATCGGTCTTGTCCCAATGTGGAACAAAAAAAGGGTCAAAACCAACATTTCACAACTGAATTCTTATTTTCTAGCCAGCCCTAATTAAAGAGTTTCCGTAGCACACCTGCAAAATGTCATGTTCTCCACATACAGTGTTGTCAAATATATTAAATTGGAGAAAGAAAGAAAGAAAGAAAGGTCTATTTACACAGTAATATCAGGTGTTACTTGTAATAATAGGCAAACATTTCACAAAGAAAAACACTATTTTTAAGTTGACTCTGTCCCATTAATGCAGCCTTGCATTAATCTACTCACCCATGATGAGGAGGAGATTAGGTTTGCTTTTTTTGTTAACAGGGTAATGCTGGGAAAATAGATTTAAGCTTGGATCAGTAATTTTTTTGGACAGTTTTGGAGGCTGTGTTAACATTGCTACCCCTTTTGGAAAAATGCACAGCTTGTCCTCCATCCAATGAGCCCTATATGGAATTTCCGAATACTTTGGGTTTAAAAACAAGGAAACTGACCTTTAGACCCTTGAGCCCTTTTGAGTGCCCTCCACCCCATTAAAATAATAATAATAATAATAATAAAAACAAATAGTTACGTAAGTTTATCTGCTACAATTACAAATCCAACTTTTGTTGGGGCACCTAAACTTTCTTATGATTGAACTTTCTTATGATTTCTACAGTACGTGTATGGAAGTCTTAATACAGAAGAGACTACCCAAAGATACCTCCTACTACATGCCTTTTTAAATGTAGTATTTGGAAAGAATGACTTATTTTTGTTTCGCCAATATTTTAATGTGAATTTTCTCTCTTCGCTAGCAGTGTTTTATATTTAATTTATATTCAGCAGACCAAATTCTTCCCTTGTTATACCGGTGTAAGTCTATTGACTTCAATGGAGTTACTCCCCCAAGATTTACACTCGTGTAAAAGAATAACTTCACTCAAGATAATTCTCCTTTATAGACACTGACAAGCAGGTGTTTCAGCTTTAAAGTATCTCAGTTACAGTCATAAGCAGAGAAAGGAATAGATGGAACTAGGGTTCTTGTCATCCTATGCGGCAGTTTGTTCCTGATAGCAAAAACAGGAATTATCTTGATAAGTAGTTGAAAAGAGTATCTGGATAATTTCCAGATCTTTTAATATCAAAGTGCAAAAGAATACATCTGGTTAACAGAGGACATTAATTTAGTAGACCACTTGATTAAAAAAGGCAAAAATCTTACCTGGAGAACTATACAAAGCAGGAGAAGTATTAATTAACGGTCTTCTTAAGCACTATTGATATTTTGCCTTTCCTCTATGTAAACAGTACTTGCTTACCAAGTAGCATTGTTTTTCTGTATGTCCTGCTAGGCACAATAGTGTATTATATTGTTAACTCCTCTCATATTCTAAACCCAAATTTGCCTTTGTGCTAACAGTCCCGGTGGCTATCTGAAATGCTTGCTAAATCATGAAACAGAGGTTATGGAAGCTTTTCTGCTAGGTTATATTGGGTCTTAGTTTTAGGTGCTGCTTTATTCCACATAGGAGTCTTGGCAGGCTAGAACCCGTATGGTTGTACTGAGAAGTCTTTACACTTGGCATAAAGAGTTTAATATATACCACAGGTTAGGTAAAGCAGAAAGGCTGTACAGCGAACCTATGAAGGATGTTCATAACTTTCCAGTCAGTACCAACTCCACTTTTTGTCCTTGCATTTTGTGCAATGGTGGAAACTGCAGCATGGATAGCTGCTCCATCACTGCGCTGAAGTGCTGCGCTGCCTACCACCACCATTGGTTTTTTGGCCTCGTTAAGGACCTGAGAGGAAAAAAAAAAAAAATCAAACAAAAATTTAAATAAAGAATGAATTTTCATTCTAAGACAATTACATTGAATTTTAGTACAGAAGAGGATTTCCAAGAAATGATTTATGAATTGTATTATAGTGGTATGGAACATGAAAGAAAACAAATCCAGTGTTTTTAAACACTATCCTTTCAAGCAAGCAGAGCTGCAGCTTTGAAACGATCAATCTATTTTATCTCTAGCAAAAACCTACAGATGTTGCTATAGCAAAGACTTATGTATCTCAGCCAAAGCAATGTTGTTCTGGGCCTTTTCCAGCTAGAAACAGTTTAACTGGAAACAGCAGTGGCTGGAAGGGACAGCTCAGCTCACCCAGAGGAGGACATGTGCCAGAGATTTATGATCATGGACATTTCAGTTTCACACATTGGAAAGAACTTTCAAACCTCAACTTTATGGTGAGCATATTAAACAATTTATAGAGAATCCCTGCTTGTTAACCATTACTACATCAGTGAATGTTATGAAACTGCCCTCCAAAACAGCTTCTAAACACTGCACCTGTGAAAGATAAAATTATATTCTGACATATCTGAATAGGTACATTATTAAGAAGCATATAGACCTTGATGAAGGAGTGTTTTTCTGAAGCAATGTCCTGAAGTATCTGTGGGGAATCTCCCAGATGATCATATGTGTAAGTCAGATCAACTGCACTGCCCACAAGGGCCACCTGCAGATCATTGTGAAGCCAGCTGGAAATATAGCCAGAACAAAATACAGTATAATTCCAGTTATCTGAATTCCATTTATATAAAAATATATCCAAATCCATAGTGTCTCCTCTCTGTAGCCCGCTGATCACCCTGTTAATAACTTCAATAACCTCTTAGTGCCAATCAATGACTTTGTATCTGCATAGCGGTTCCAAACCACTACCTACAATTACTGAGGCCTGGTCTACACTAGGAAGGTAGGTCTGTATAACTATGTTGCTCAGGGGTGTGAAAATCCACACCCCTGAGCAACACAGTTAAACCAACCTAACCCCAATGCAGACAATGCTAAACTGACAGAAAATTCTCCTGTCAACCTAGCTACTGTCCCTCAGGAAGGTGGATTACCTATGCTGATAGGAGAAGCCCTCTGGTCGACATAGGAAGCTTCTTCGTTGAAGCAGTGCCCCGAGGGCTCGTCTACACAATTAGTTCACAGCAAGCTGCGCTGTAAGTCTACCCCACACTAGCCTGTCATGGACTAACTGACCATGTGGATCCTGTAATGCACTTTGATCTCAGAAGCAGATGAAAGCACAAACTGTTAATGCACATCAGAACAGTCCACATGGATAGCTAGTCTGCAGTAGGCTAGTGCTGAGTAGAATCGCATGGCTGCTAACTAACTGTTCATATAGCCCAGCCCCAAGACCTAATTCTGTTCCAGCAGAAATAGCAACTTGGCAGGACTAGATCAATGAAAATGAAATTCAAAATAGCACTTTTGTTTATCTGAATGCCTGGTTATTCAAAAGTTTCAGATGTCCCCAGGCCAATGGGATTGGGCTGTACTGTTAAGACATAGGAAAGCTTGTTAGCCAAATCCAATAAAATGATGATTCTAATGACAAAGCATACGGATGGAATTCTACAGAAGTTCTGTTTTTTTAAATTCTCACCTTTTTCTGCACATGTACGATTTAGTGCAATTTTGTGATTGCCATGTAGATAAGCTTTTTACTATAATTATTTCACTTCTGGATTCAGCACACATGTACATGCAGCATTAGGCCCTATGATTTTTCTTTGGTACTGTGATATGCTGTAGTCTCAGAATGCTACTAAATATATTCTTCTGCTTGACCTACTGCTCAGCTCTTAACTGCACAGAGAGTGAAGAGGATATGCAGTAGGGAACAGTTCCCGGAAAACTAAGTAACTATACATTTCTGTGAGGCAGCACTCACCCTCACACTTTTTAGGGATTACCTGCTTCAGTGGGGGATGGGGGGGAACAGGCGAGGGGTTCAGACTAGAAAGAAGATACAATCCTCCAGAGATTTCTTTAGTTTCTTGCAGACTCTCATTACACTAAATTATAAAAAGGCATAAAAAAATTCCACCAAATGCAGTTATAGAGATTTCCCCTTTTTCTATCAAAAGATTATAAATCACCAATTAAAAAAAATATATATATATCCCAAAACAGTGAGGAGGATTGGCATAATGACAAAACCTACCAGGAAACTGAGGTTTGCAAATTTTAATTGTACATATTTCATAAATTTGCAAAAATGGGTATGTTTGCCTCTCTCTAAAGCTCTTAACATGTTCCTCCCCCCCGCCTAGTCAAAGGCAACTGATAAAACAGTTTTGAATCTGGCACTATTATTAGGAGAGTAGAACCTATTGCTTTAAATTTAAAAAAAAAAAAAAAAAAGTGTGAGCAAAAGCAAGTGCAACTCAAGATAAGAGATGTTGCCATTTGTGGCTTACTTTACCCCAATCAATTGTTGACCAGTTATAGAAAATTACCAGGGCATATTAATAAGATATAGGATTTAGGTTATGTAATTTTTCTTGAATCCTCTTAAATTCTATAATTTAATATGGTAAATTGGATGAACTAAACAACCGAGTTACATTTAAAATCCAATATATATTTTTCCAAATCAAAATGGATGAAATTCTAAACTTCATCTGATTGAAAAACCATTTTATTTTCAAAGACAGATTAATCACTTATCTTATTCCTATTTTCCAAGCAATGACGTCAACTATATCATCACTTCTTACAAGTCATCAAATCACATTTACTACAGCAACAATAATTTTAAAACTTCACTCTGTGCACTGATAGCGCTAAGCAGTGTCCTTTTAGGAATATACTTCAATAACCTTCTATAAAAATAAAATCTGAGGATTTTTTGTTAGTCTGTTCTTCGCTTGATGCATGTGAACTCCCATTAATGATAAGAGGGAGTTAATGGCATATAATCTATGCAACGAAGGGGGAGGGAGGGAAAAGACCCTGTTGTCTGCATGTTTGCATGTGCGTGTGCGCACACACACACACACACACACACACACACAATTAGGACTACATCCTGCAAGTGGATCTGCCTGAGTGAATACTTGCACCCACACAGAGCCCCACTGCAGTAGTGTACATGGGTGGCTCTAGCCCCTACTTTGTAAGTATGGATGGACTATCTCATCTCCATAAAGATACAAACCTCTTTCTAATTCTAGCATTAAACAGGGGTGCCTCAAAGCGTGGATTGGTGCCAACCAGAAGCAGGACATCTGCTTCCTCCACTCCAGAAATCTTGGTATTAAGCAAGTAGTTAGAGCGTAGGTCTGTGCTATAATACAAGAACACAAATAAATTATCTTTTTGTCAGAAAAACAGGAGGAGTGGGGACAAGTAGTTGTAAAGGTCAGTAGCAGGGATGACTATGGAGTGAAGTAAAACTTAAATCTCCAAATTATTTTTTCAGACAGGAAAAAGAAAGAAGAGCATACTCAATGCTAATGATACTAAACCAAATCCAAAACAAAAACACACCCACCTACAGATGGGTAGCCGTAGGTTACTATAATGTAGATATTTTCTGCTGTCTACCAATATAAGATGCTCTCAGCCTTCGTAGACTGGAAAATGCAACTTCATTTCTAGATTTATGTCGATACCAACACAGAGTATTATGGCTGCCCTACAGGTATAGTTCTCACAATAGTACACAAAAGTAAAGCTGGCTAAAGAGATCAGTTTATAGCAGAGTAATCTAATGGGACAGCAAAAAGCTATTGTACTCTACTACTGAACTGCAGTTGTCCCATATTTATCAGATTTGCAACTCTATTACTGTAGAAGCTACTCCTCCATCCACTCTAACGTGCAGACTCAGAACTGTAATATTCTACATGTGGTCTAGTATTCTATTTCATGTCTCTACGCTGGCAGATTTCAGAATGAAATGATTCATAGTTTATCAACATGCCATGGGCTACTGGACAATTCATATGCAAAATCTCTAAGAACGTATTAATACTCTCTAATTGGAAAACATAATTAAGAAAAGTATAAACTTTGCCTGTGTTATCTCACCCAGCTCCAGCATTAGGGAAGACCTCTTCAGTGCACAGAGTGTCAGAGTTTACTCTATTCAGTAAGTCTTTTAGAGCTACCAGTGCTTCTGCATCCACCAGTCCTCCTGCAATCGCAGCCACATCCTTACCTTGGACACCCTGCAGCTGTACAGAGAGGAACAAGATCTGTCTGACATATCTATAAGTAACAACTGAAAACAAGCGCTCTCGCTCTCACCCACACACACTCAAATGATAAGCTATGAAGCAGAGACAGCATCTGAGAAAGTACAGATAGCATCACTGTTCTCCTGTAAAAATGCGATGATGACGCAAGTCAGAATTTTGACTTTTTCATTTTTTAAAAAAAGAAATAAAAAAACTGAAGTTTAGTAGTAGACAATTCCTCCACCTCCACCACGCAAAGTACTCAAAAACGAGAACAGATAAACAAAGGTGTAAGAATAGATACAATTATTAAAGAGCAATGAAACATTCATGCAGTACAACATCTTAACAGCAGAATTAGGGGCACAGAGAAAGCTTTAGACCAGATCTACCCAATCCACAATGTAACTGTTTTGGGAGGTGGGGGAATGGGAGAAGATAGCATAGTTTAATTCCATGAAAAAAAAAAAAAAATCTTGGTAAATAGATTTGGGAATATTCACTTCCTCGTGAATTTCTATAGAAGTAGTACAATATCTTATTTAAATTAAAACTAAGTTAGCATAATCGGGAGGAGAAAAATTAGCCTCATATAATAATTAATGTACAATCTAATCTAGTACCTTCCCTAAAAAACATGATACAGAAGAAGAAAAAACAACCAACCACACTTGAACTCAGAGTAATTTTTTCTGAATTTCTTCATTTCTATGAATTTTGGTAAGTAGAAACAAATTGTCTTCTAATAAGGTATAATTCTCCAAAATTATTCTTACAAAGTAAGACATTAACAGTAGATGGTTGTCTCCAGTCTTCATTATTTGATTTCCTAGGCTTCAGATCAACAGTAATTTGCCCTGCTGCACAGAAGTATTATAACACCCTTAAAAAAAAAAAAAAAAAAAAGAAAGAGAGAGACAGACATGCAAATATTTCTTACCACTCCAGCAACACGAGTCAGGGCATCTTCCCAGGAGGTGTAAACAAACAGCCCTTCTTCATTTTTGACCATTGGTTCAATAAGCCGCTGGCGTTTCAAACCATCATAAGCAAACCTGGATGAAGAAAGCCAAACCAGTACTATTAAAAACACTAAGAGGAAGATGCGGTTTTATAGTACAGGGAATATCATTAATTGTGAGGCAGAGGTCTACAGAGTGAGTGAAATATGACCAAAACCACAGCAGCCTTTGGTTCGGATATCCCAAACAGTTGGAATGAATAACCTATCATTCTACTACAGACTAGTAAATTACCCAAAAGTTGAACCTTTTTAATGGAAATAAAATGAAGGTTTCAACTCTCCCCTTTCAACATATAAAAACAAATTTGTCAGTCACAAAACATTTAAACATTACTACAGTCATGGACTACAAAATATAAAATTCTAGTGCATGGGTTGGTTAACATATATATTTACAGTATCATAAAAAGAAGTCTCAGTTTGCCAACAATGCCTTTAAAATACCAAGTGTAGAACTCAGAGGTCAGTGCTATAGTCTGTATTTCTGGTACACTGTGAAAATGCGCATTTAAAAACAACACATATATACTGGTACCTTGTTTTGTCAGAGATCCATTCCTCATTGATGTCTTCATGCAATCTTGGCAAAATCCTCATCACTTCTCCAGTCCTTGTGCTCACCACAATGTTACTTCCAACGGCATCAAGAACATCAATGGACTCAGTCTTTCTGTGGGGAGGAAAAGGCACAGAAACCTACAACTCATGCATTGTTAAGCGATTGTTCAAAAAGCAATACAAGTCTTTAGTCAAAGGTCACAAATGCTGTATGTAGGTTTCCAGCATTATCAGATATAACTAACATCAAAGGTTTGTTTCCTAAGACATATTGTAAATCACTGACTATAGAATTTGATCTTTCATTTAAGCACTGTATATTCAACTGCTGGCACAATTTAGGGAGACCTGGAAAACAGACTATTCTGATCCTTCTGCCTCCCAGATTACTAGAGATATAAACATACGTAATTTAGAATGACCAACATCTATAAGATGCATGTACTCCTCAATTTAATTGACTTGGTATCAGTCAAAGTAACTCAATTGCTTAATGAATTCAATCTATATCAGAGACACACAAAACTGAAACATTAAGTCTGTTACAGCACTTTCAATTTCTCTTACAAGAGTAGCATAAATATTTATGGTGGGTGAATATTAAAGAGCATATGAAAAATAAACAGACATTAACTTGCATTCAATGTATCACTTAAAATACATACCGTGTCTCCCAGGGACGGGCAGTAAAGGCATATGGCTTGGAGGTGAGGGCTCCTACTGGGCAGATGTCAATAACATTGCCTGATAACTCAGACATAAACATTTTTTCAACGTAAGTGCCAACTTGCATCTCATTTCCTCTGCCTGTTGTTCCCAAGTCATCTACCCCGGCAATCTCACTAGCAAACCTGTTGGATGCAAATAAAATGTAAAAACTGAAATATGTGTATCAATATTACACATTTTTAATTCTTAATCTTTTTCTCTTTCAGTATCAGTCTCTGGAAGAGAAGACATACCTACAGGAGGAAAAAAAAAAAAAAAAAAAAAAAAGAGGCATCTAAATAGATTAGAAAGTCCCTATGTATGTAGTACAATGATTCTAATAGTTGGAAATAGTAAAAAGCAATTATACTGTGTTTGTATAAACATGAAGACATATCCAGCAGCAGTTAGCATATAGGAATACTAGCTTGCTATATTTCATTGGGGTGGGAGGAGAAAGGTGATTCAAGGAACTTGCAACTGGTTTAAGGGAGTTTGATTATCAGTATGAATATAGCCAAATTAAGCAGTAACCAGAATTTCTCACACAAGATAGGCAGAGAAAACTGTGTCTGATCCATACCTGGATAAAGTTCAAGTTCAAATTGAATGATGCTGAAATCTAAAAAGCTATCTTCCTGAGATTTTAGTCTCAGACTGCTGTCACCTTGAGTTACAATCTTGGGACAACGGCTGTTTGAGACTACAGTTTCATACAAACCAGACCTGAAGAAAAGGCCCCTTCATATTTTGGGACCTGTTCTGGAATATAAACGACAGGGCTGGCTCTGAATTTGGAGTTTGATTCCATTTTCTTGCTTTGGCCAACTCTAATTGTTATTGTCTGACAGTTATTCGGTGATTTGTGAGAAATCAGTTGGTTGTCTCCATCAGACACCAACATGTCTCCTTGCACCTTGGTTGCAATCACACAAGAGACAAAGGATTGAATCCATTGGTTTAGCATCTTTCATGATGCATTAGCAACAATCAGTATTTTAAAGATAGATTCTCCCCCGTTATATTTTCCATTGGAGAGAATACTAAGCAGAAAGACATTACCTGATACACCGAGTGCACTGTATACACCGAGTCATAATTGTTTTGACTAATGGGCCAATGTTCTTGTCTTCAACTGCACGTTTTCCCTCTAAAAATCTACTCCTATCATTGCCAAACATCATTGACTGGTCCTAGAATAGGTAACAGAAAATAGTTGAACCCATGTTACTGAAAAATGTAGTTTCACTGAAGATAATTAAAGAGACAAATGTTAGTAAATACGAAGTGTAAAATAATTGAACCGGGCTTTGTACCTGGAGGTCACACTCTCCTCCCTGATCACAGATTGGACAGTCCAATGGGTGGTTTGCCAGCAAGAACTCCATTACACCCTCTCTGTTGGTGTCAGTAGTTACAGAGTTAGTGTCACAATTATACAGTTTTACCCTGCAGTCTAGACTATGAATGGTAGACAAGGCCTCCAGAGCATTAAAAACAGACACTTGCGTCATTATCGCTAAAATGCCAATTTGTGTTTAAAGAACAACAGATTGGGCTAACTGAATGACCTGGGTAATAGTAATGGGAAATGGGCCTTCATCTTCAGGTTACCGTTTTGTGTTTGCCACAGATTGTTACCATCAACACAGCACCAGGATCATCACTACCACCCTTGTTAGCATTCTCAGCCAAGAGACCGGGAAGAATTGCATGGACATGGATTTATTTTAAAATTTTGACTAGAAAGTAAACTCTCTCTCTACATACAGTTTTATAGTATACTGCAAATAAAGTTAACAGCAGTACTTTAAGGGCCTTTATTTAAAAATTAAAAAAAAATAATCAAAGCTGAATACTGCACACTTGTTAAATTAGGCAATGCAATTATAGACGACACAGCCTTCTCTTCCAATAATAAAATAAGCAGCTACATGAAGTCAGATGTGGATACCTTGCTTTCCTGGACTTCTCAGAATTTGTCAGTATGTTCCAACCCTTCATTACTGGCATTGCACAAGCAGCTACTGGCTGCAATCATAATAGGAAAATGCATCAAGAGATCTCCTCTTACAGCAAAGAGTGATTTATTCATACATGTACTGGTTATTAATCTAACATCTTATAGAAAATACAAACATATTTGCCACAAAACTCAGAAAAATCTACCCAATGTAAAAACATAATTGACTTTGGTTTTGAAGTTTTTTCTCCCATTCTTTTTGAAAATCTGTGACATAAGTGGTTAACTTTTGCCATTATCATTAGGACTTTTGATTGAATTAGTGTTAACTTATTTTGTTCATTTTTAAAAGAAAAAAGTTACACTGCACCAAAAGGAGAGAATGCAACTCTGAAAAAGGTTCTGCTATTGACACAGGGCTCAATCCTGCACCACTGAAGTCAATGAGGGTTTTGCAACAGACTTCAATGAACACATAATGCAGTAACACATGGGGCTAGTAAATAAACTGCCATTTCAGTCAGGGACAAAGTTGTAGGCCCCAATCCTTCAGTTAGATCCATGCAGGGTCCAGGGCAAGTTCAGGGCCCTAGTTTGGCCAAATGACCACCTGCAGCTACAGTGTGAGTTTCGTAATGTAACAAAGTATAAACATGTATTTCTGAAAGATATACAACGAAGTAGTGGTTTTCAACCTGTGGTCTGCAGACCCCTAGGGGGCGAAGACTATGTCTAAGGGGTCTGCGAAAGGTGACTACGAGCTGGTCTACGCTAAGTCGATGTAAGTTATGTTGCTCATGGGTGTGAAAAAGACACCTCTCTGAGCAACTTAAGTTACATCGACCTAATCACTGTCCACACTGGCGCTGTGTGGATGGGAAATGCCCTCCCGTCGGCAGAGCACGTCTTCACAAATGTGCTACAGCGGTGCAGCCGTATCGGAGCAGCTGCACCGCTGTAGCCTGGTAGCGTAGACTTGCCCTATGAAAATATAAAGTGTCAGATGCCAGAAAAGGCACTCTTGTTTCTCTAATCAGTCAAAACAATGCAAATACCCCCACCTACAGGTCAAAACCCAGAAGTGATGTTGTTACCACAGAAGCCCACAGTTTAGCGCTCTTTCAAATGCAGGGGTGGTGCTGGGGGGAGGGGAGACTTGCGAGGTTATAGCCACGCCAAAATTTGCTTCGGGCCCCACATCCCTCCCCGTAGCAGCTGCCACTCTGGCCGCCCTGCTCTGAATGCATGGAGAGGGACAGAGCCTCGTAGTAAGGAGGGGCTAAGGCCCATGTCAGTTCCCCCACCGGGAAGAGGTTGGCACCGCCCCTGGTCAAATGCCGTGCCGAGCATGTACAACATTTATAGCTTTATTCTGTTCAGTCAGTTTTCACTTTAAGACTTCTATGACAGGGGTCCACAGACCACATGTTGAATTTCCAATGGGGTCTGCACCGCCATTCGAAGTTTTTTAGTGGTCCACAAATTTAATTAAAAAAAAAAAGTTGAAAACCACTGCAATAAAGCATTGCCATTGTTTTACAAATGGACATGATGTTTTGGGGTGGAGATAAATGCAGAAAAATAATCTGCTTGAAACATCCATATTATAACTCTAGATTATATGCAAGTTATTTTGCAATTACTCACTCTCCAAGTTTTCAGTAGAGTCCTGCAAACACTTATAAAATAATACAATTTCAGTACAGAAAAAGATACATACCTTGGGTGCTTTCTCTATCTCTACAAGGCACATCCTACAGTTTCCCGCAACAGACAATCGATCATGGTAACAAAAGCGAGGTATCTGCATTCCAACCTTTTCACAGGCCTAGGAAAGGAAGAAACAAAGAAAATTAAGTTACAGAATTACCTCTTATGACCTTGGTTCAACTGAATTTTCAATTCTGAAATTTCTCAAAGAATGAAAAATTTGTTTTGGTTTTCATGGAGTGTGTGCTCAGTGTATCTCTTCGGCTTGTGCAGGGTTAGTTTCAGAAGTTTGCCAAAAGGGGAGAGTGGCAAGTCAATAATAAATAAATAAGGGGCTGGGGAGTAATAGGAAAAAGCAGGTTAAAAAAATTGGGCCCAAGGAGAAAGTGTGTTAAGAACTGTAGTAATAAATAGAATATTTGTATTTTGTTGCTCTGCAGTAACAAACTCACAAGAAAGCAAGCACTATATCAAGAAAGGTACACGGGAGGAGAGCTCCAATAAGACTTATAGGAAGAAGGAAAGTAAGAATGAATTTGGAAAGAGGTAGAAAATATGACGTAAAAAAAAAAAAAAAAAAAAAACCAGGCATAAGAAACCTCAAAACAGTACAATGACATGGATGTCCACTATAATCTCACTGAGTGCCCTAAAGATTATAGCGGTTCAAAGTGCCACCTCACACATTCACAGAACAAGCAAACCCTGAGAAAATTTAGTAAGGCTTTTGACGCAGTCCCAACATGACATTCTCATAAGGAAACTAGAAAAATGTAAATTACATGAAATTACTACAAGGTGGGTACAACTGTTTGAAAAACTGTATTCAAAAGAGCAATTATCAATGGTTCACTATCAAACTGGGAGGAAATTTCTAGTGGGGTTTCACAGGGATCTGTCCTGGATCCAGAACTAGTCAACATTTTTATTAATGACTGGATAATGGAGTGGAGAGTATGCTTATAAAACTAGTGGCTGACACCAAGTGACTTTGGAGGACAACATTAGAATTCAAAACAACCTTGACTAATTCTCCAATTTGTCAACAAGATTAAATTAGATAAAGACGAATGCAAAGTACTACACCTTTCAGGAAGGAAAAATCAAATGCACAAATAGGGACTAACTGGCTGGGTAGCAGTACTGCAGAAAAGGATCTGGGAGTTGTGACGTTTTGGGGATCAATCAGACCAGTAAGAGGTTCTGTCATTGCCTGCCCTGTAACTCTGGTATGCCTTAATGCTGTGCTCAGATCCCGGACACCGGTAGTCTGCCCACAAGCACACGGTCTCACCCTGGATTACATCAGCCCTATACCTTGCATGGTAACACCAACAGCTTTCCAGTCCAGAGTCTCCCCAAATCCATCCTCTCCAAGTTCTTAACGACCAGACACTCAGACAGTTCCCCTTTGGTTCGTCACCCCAGAACCAGCTCCCCCTATTATACCAGCTCACTTTGGGATACACACTCCATATAGTTTATTTAATCGAAAAGCCACATATTCAAAGATTAAATAGTAAAGGAAAGCAAACATATATAAGTTACACAGAGAAAAAAAAAGATGCAACCTCATGTTTCAAACTTCTATATTGTATTAGAAAAAGGATTTTATCTAAGTTACCTATTGCGTTTGAACAGTTCCCCAGCATAACACCAAGCACAGTGGTGTGCAAATTGTTCCAGTCACGCTCCCCCTTACCATTAACAGAATCTATCTGTGCCGCCCTCCCACCCCATTACTGCACAGCCAAGGCTTCCTCAGCAGCGGAGCTTGGGCTGAAGACAGAGCTGGGGAGGAGGGAAAAGATGGGGCTAAAAGCAGAGCTAGGCCTGGGGCATGATGCTCCCTCTCATCCCCCTGTGAAAAATCCTGTATTTACACTGTAAATAGATTACACTGCCACTAGATGCAGCAGAGGTATTAAAGTGACATCTGCCTCCCTTTTGATTATTATTATTAATTAATTAACATGAAATCTTGGTTCATTGTCAACTTCCAAAAAAGAGTCTCACGTCAGTAGAGCAGAGAGATAAAGCTGATTAAGTAGCAATGCAGCCTAAGAGAAATACTGCATTGGGCTATTAGCTGGGAACTGTAAAGCCACAACCATTTTAATGTAACTTGCATCCAAAGGCACAATTCTTCCCTCTGAAATGAACCCTGGCTGCATACTTTATGTGCCATTGCTCCATAGCTGGTCCCTTCTTACTGCTCCTAAAAAGTTAGTTTAGAAGTCGACTTGAAAAGCTGGCTTAGTGGACCCAGCTACAATGCTAATCATAGCCTTGAAAAGTTTGGATCCCATTTTGACTTCAGACGTTTTTCCCCCTCAGGCCAGGAAGAGGGAAAGTGCGGCAAAGGCATGCATAGAGTTCTGAGCCATAATAGCTGGGGCAGGAAGGGAAGCTGTATCTTGCTTCACACCATTTAATTAAGTATAGCACAGAGGGCTCTCAAAGAGTCCGGTTCAGTCCACTATAAGAAGAGCAGTAGCCATATAAAGCGTGGAAAGACAGTGGGTGTGACCCCTATTGTTCTGACAAGGACACAAGAGCCACCATCACTGCTCTACATGCACATCTAGAATTTAGTTAAAGCTTGTCTGAATCTATTTACAGCACGGCAGTAGTTATCAATTTCAATTCCTCCTACGACACCTTTCTTTCAGCTAATCAGGTCAGATTTTGCTTTCTCAAATGTAAAGCCGCTACAAGTGATCATCCCATATTAAGTTCTCTGGTGGGTAGCAAAACCACCTATACAGAAGAGCCATAAGACACGCAAAGCGTTCAGTTACACGAAGTGTAACACAATGACAAAAATATACGGTTACAAATGGGGGGGAGGGGAGGGACAGTCAGATGCTGGTCCAGAATTTTTTCTACCTGAAGCACTGTGGTTCCTGGTTCTACGAAGACAGGCTGCCCATCAACGAACACCTCTATCATGTTGCTGGCTGCTGTAGTGGTTGTACGCACTAAAAGATACAAGAAAAAAAAAAAAAACTGAGAATTTAAGTCACTGCTAAATGTGACACACAGTATTTTTGGTCTCTTTACTCTAATTGATTGACCAGAAAGGTTAACATCCAAACCTGTGCTCCAAAAGACTAATAAGCATTTTATTAGTCAGTTGTCCACATACTGGAGGCTACTTTAATTAAGAAGCTGGCATCGAGATATCCTGGTGATGGGCACCATAAAAATCCACAGACAGGATTACTGCAGGCAAATTTCTTAGATGATGCTTACTAATGTTTTGACAGTTATGCAGCCTATTATACTAGCTACATCAAACATAAACCAAACAAAATATATATATATAAACTCTGATTTCCATTAGCTTATCTAAAATTCTTATTCCTCATTGCATCTCATCTAACACATTTGGCATTGCTATGTCTTCCACCATTATGAACTAGGATGCAACCAAAAGCTTAAAAAATATTATTTCTTCAATTGATGCAGTATGTCTAGCAAAACTCTAGGTATATGATCATTATGTAAAAATACATATCGCAATAATTAATCTAAGTTGACCATTTCAAAAACACCAAACAACAACAAAGTGGATATTCCCTAGGGCTGGTATCACTTGTGAAGCTCAGTGAGATGTTATTTCTAACATGAGAGAAGAAAAGTACAGAGAATAGCTGATGGCCAACTTTTAAAAGCAAATTAATCATAATTCATGTGTTTTCTTCCAAACTCTCTCACATAAATTCACTAATAAATGCAGATTTACGGTATAATATAGCTTTATCCCCCACAAAATGGCTTTTTAAATGCTTGCCACATAAAATATTAAAGTGTGCTCTCTTTTTGCTTTGACAATTGCATTGTTTTTCATATGGCAAATTATGGTTAAAAAAAAAAAAGTCAATGTGGCTAACATAACACACCTGTAAACATTCAGCCATTCAGACTGCTTAAGTGGCTTAGCGTTTCTACATCTCTCGTGGAATGTCAATCTCTGGATACTCCAGTGCATTGTTAGTGGTGTTGGGGAATGAGGGAAATTTTAAAGGACATTAGTACCAATCACAGTCAGGACATTCTTCTTTCACATAATTCAAAGTAGCCCTAAATGGGAGGGAGCCACAGACAGGGCATTCTCCATGAAGGCCCCTTGGCTGTGGAATTCACTTCCTTCTGGGCTCTTACAAAGCCAGACTTCTTGTTACATTCCAGCCACACCAAAGGTCCATTTTTTTCTCCTCAATGCATTTGGAAAGGTTTGCAGGTTGAGGGGTAGAAGGATTTTATTGTTATGTTTGTTGGCAAGTTAATGTTAATAATAAAGGGTAGAGTAGTATGAGCAACTTATTGAAGGATGTTTCACATTATTTAACATTGTTAACTTCAGGATATGTAAAAGCTTCCATAGCCTAAGATGGGTGCTTATAGTTATTTGTATTTATAAAAACAACTAATAGCTAGTACAATCCAAACCCCACCAGCAACAAGAGCACTATATGAAACCCAGAGAATGGTAGGAAATTTGTGTAATAACCCCAATATACAATGCCTTCTTTATGTGCATTGTGTCGCTCTGTACAAGTAGGGAAAGGCTTCTCATGCACTTGTGTATAAAATGCAGGCAGACTCACCACATCCTTTGGTTGATTGAGTGACACCAGCTAAGGCCCTGCGGACAGCAGGTAATCGCAGCATGGTGCTGAAAATTAATACAAGAGAAGTTAGGGGTTAAATTTTAGCAATTAAGATCTGCCTGATATTTCTATGATGGTGGATAAAAATCAATAATTTTAATATTTAAATTAAATACAGACTTATTTTAAAAAGTCAATCTAATTAAGTATGAAGTTAACATCTATGTTGGCCTAAATTTATTATATTTAAATTATTTTAATTTAAATTAAATACAAAAAATATTAAGCAGTATCTTTGTGCCACGTTTTAAAGACAGTAAAACAACTGAACTGGTGGAAGTTGCTGACTAAGCATCAGGAACCAGAGTTTGTTGAAGTGCTACCCCAGCTTTTGACAACAGTGCCTCCTTCTGCAGGCACAGAAAGAATACATCTTTTCATTTCAGTTTGTTCAACTAGCTCAGTTCAATGACTAGTGCACTCAAAGTTAAGAAAGCAACTGGAAGTTGTAAGAGCAGGCAAACTTGTTTTCTTCTTCCAATCTGTGAATAAATATTAGATGTGAGAATGAGATCTACTAGTTCTAAAATCCTGAAGAACATGGTGACCAGAAACAATCAATTCAATTCATTAACTACGGATAATACTTCCACTATTTAATGAAGTTAGTATTAAATGCAAAACAGGTTTTGATAAACTTTTTTTCTTAAAACAAACAAAATTAAAATGTTTTTGTGACTGATTTTGAATTTCCATCCAAATAGAGCTTGACAGAAACACTATCTAGTAAGAAGTTAAGTGATATAACCGCTTAAATAAACTGTATCGATATAGTGTATCCTGCTGGACAGCAAAAAAAAGCTATATTTAGTTTCAAATCCGCATGTTTTAACAGTTACCAACCAATAAGAATCAACTTTTTTGGGGGAAAGCAACTAAAAATGCAAATACAAAACATGATTAAAATGGATGGATTTAAATCAAAATCTGCTTGCTGATTTAAATAGTGATTTAAAAGGATGATTTAAGTCAGCTTTAATTTAAATCAATCTGCCCTGATTTCTCCAGATCTTAAGTTTTTAAGTTGTATGCAAGACTGTTCCATACAAATTACAAAAACTTTTGTATCATGTGTCCAAAGCGATGAGTAGATGACAGCACCAAGAATTCTTGAGTTCTAATCCTGGCTCTGACAATGATTACCTTCCATAGCCTTGGGCAAAGCAATCACTCAAGCTCAAATTTTCAGGTGCCCATTAATTCTGGGTGCCTAACTCAGCACAGCCTAAGGCTTGATTTTAGAGGGTGCTGGGCATCCACCATAACGCCAGCTTAAGTCAACGAGAGTAAAAAGTGTGCACTGCTCTTCTGAAAGTTGTGCCCCCAAAACTGAGGCATTCAAAGTTAGTGAACATTTTTGAACATGTGAGCCCAAGAGATTTAATACAGGTCACACTGTGAATCAATAGCAAGGACGGATTTCCAGTCTTGTACCCCCACCAACTGGTCAATGCTGGCTCCCTATTCCAAACTAACAGGGAGCTATCAAAATAAGAATGTTTCCATTAGCGTGCATGTCACTTTACAGAAAAAAAAAGAATGACAAAATCTCTTCCATAAACCGCTCACAGTCTAAAACATATCACTTTAACAAAGCAAATGACAAAAGAACAAGGAAAAAAAAAGAAAGGAAGTTGAAAAAAAAAGACTGCTCTTGGAAAAGCATTATTTGCAATTAATTGTTTCTGATGTGTTGTTTTTAAACTGAATGTTTATTTCTCCTTAGTGTCAGTCTGAATTGGGCTCCCCCAGCTTTCTAAATACATATAAACATCTCATTGTATTACCTAACTGCAAAATAGTTGGTCTGTAGTTTGGAGTGACTTACTATCCTCATAACAAAGCTATCCTCCAAAGCCAAGGAATTTGAAAGTTGAATGGGGTCCATTCTTTTATGAAGAACAAGAGTTAAGAAAATTAGGGCTTGGCTACATGGCATCACAGTCTGTGATGAGACAAGCCCTCAGAAGCTAAGCTATGAGACAAGATTCAAGTGATCATAGGAACTTGATAACAAGAGTGAAGAGTATTTCAGAGTTAGCATGTAACCCATTTTATTTTTCCAAGGGGATGAAACACTGTTGCAGTACTAAAAAGGACATTGTCCTGATGGCAGGTTCTATATTCGACTTCCTCTTTTTTCCACATTTGCAAGTCCATGGTATTCTTTGTTTTCCTGCCCTACAACAAAACACTTCAAAGTTGTTTTCTAAGAGCAGCTTGCTTATGATGAGCAACCTTACAATTAGGAAGTGTGTGATCTTCAGAATTACTATAAACAATTAATAGAAAAAAGTTAATGAGCAATCTGTGTGTGATATATATATAAATACACACACACACACACACAAAAACCCCATAAGAACTGAAAGCAAGCCCAATCCTACTCTCAACGAAGTCACAGCGAGTTTTACCATGGGAGTGGATAGGATGTTAAGCCCTTATCATCACATACAGCGGAACTACTGCAAAAGAATATTGCCTGATTACAGACCAAAAATTATATGATTTTTCAAATGATCAAAGAAGCCTGTTGGAGGAAGTATTAAATTATGAATTACTTACTAATCATTAACGATTTTTCAGAAACAATATTAATTAAACACCATCAACTTGATGCGCTTCTGTCTTATCTAGTACTGTTAGAAGCAGCACTTATTACTGTAAAGCAATGAGATCAGGAAAATATTTTTTTTCTCTAAC
Source organism: Malaclemys terrapin pileata (assembly GCF_027887155.1). Classification (NCBI taxonomy): domain Eukaryota; kingdom Metazoa; phylum Chordata; order Testudines; family Emydidae; genus Malaclemys; species Malaclemys terrapin. Next base: position 18,811,044 of record NC_071515.1, on the reverse strand, counting down.
TTGTTCACTTAGTGAATGAGACAGCATGGGACTCTGTCACAGGAGGAATATCAACCTACTTTTAACTTTTTTTGAAAACGGACTAGATTTCAATATGGTAGATCTTAATGTCTCAGGCTATGCACTTCAAGTTTGATAGCTGCATCATTAGCTTATACAGCTACAGCACTTCCTATTATTTTGGAAGGAGATGAGAAGGGAAGAAGCTGGAGAGTACTAGTCGATCACTCCCTGAAAGTTTCAAAAGCAGAGCTACCCTCCCCTTCAGCTGGTGGGCTGCGTGCAAATTGCTCTGAAGCTAGTCAACAAATTTTGCTCTAAGCATCTACTGGAGATCACTCAAAACCACAGAGAAGCACTCTCCCTCTCCGCACATGGATTTATTGGGCTGCCACAAAACTGTCAGTCTCTGCTGGTTTGAGGAGTGTGGGCAAGAAATTAGGCAATGTACCTGCTGTTCTAGACTAACTGGACTGGACTCAGAGAAACCAATCTAAGAACTAATTATTTAAATTTGTTTAATACTCTATAGAAATTCAGTATTTCAGAGGCTGGAAGGTTCCTCTTCAGTGTAAATACCTGAGGCAAGTCCAAGACACTCACTAGCCCATTACAAAGTGAAAGCACAACACTGCAACCTGAAACGTAAAGAAAAATGATGCAAAACTGAGGCCTGGTCTACACTACAAAGTGTAGTCGACATAAGCCGCATTAGGTCGATTTAATCATGTATGTGTCTACACTACCAAGTCCCTTCCGCCGACCTAAGTGGCCGGTAAAGTCTACTTCTGTACTCCATCCCTGCAAGAGGCATGGCGCTTGATTCGACATCCATGGATTGACATGAGGATAGTGTAGATACTGCATTGTATAATTTGAATGAATTGGCCTCTAGGTGTCCCACAGTGCCTCCGCTGTGACTGCTCTGGAGAGCGCTTTCAACTCCACTACACATCAGCCAGGAACACAGGAAACAGCTGCTCTCCTGTTAAAGCCCCAGAACTTTTGAATTTTCATTTCCTGTTTGATCACCATTGAGAGCTGTCAGCACAGCTGATCATGGAGACTCAGGGCTGCAAATGAGCTCCAGCATGGAGTACACAGGAGGTGCTGGATCTTATTGCTATGTGGGGAGAAGAGTCTATGCAGGCAGAGCTCTGATCCAGCAGAAGAATCACTGACATCTATGCCAAAAATCACACAGGGAATGGCGGAGAAGGGCCAACTCCACCACTATCCCAAAACGCTCCGTGGATACCTCACAGGAGCCCGAGGCGACCTCGAGCAACAACGAGGAGGACATTGTTGATGAGACAGAGGAGGAGAATACAAGGCAGGCAAGCGGAGGATCCATTCTCCCTGACAGCCAAGAACTGTTTTTAACCCTGGAGCCCATCCCTTCACAGGAGCAATTGCTGGCAGAGTGTGATGCCAGGGAAGGCACCTCTGGTGAGTACACATTTCCAGTCAAATTGTAGGGGTTATATGCTATTATTTTTAATGTTTAATCTGACCAAAAAGGAGGTGTAGGTGTATCAGTGGCCATTCCAGCTACACAGAGGGTGCTCTCCAAAAGAGACTGTTTATGTGCACATGGATGGCCCTGGAATCCTCCATGGAGATCTCTAGGAAGCTTTCATGGAGGTACTCTGCAATCTTTTGTAGAAAGTTTCTGGGAAGGGTTGCCTTATTTTGTCTACCACGGTAGGGCACTTTCCCATCCCGTTGACTGCTAATTGCTCCACTCTATGGTTTCTAGCAGGGCTGCTTGCGTGGCATCACATTGTGGTGGCTCCTGTATCAGCTGTGTAAATACTGCAGGATAAGGCGCGAGGTGATTGTAATGCTCACAACAACACTATACAGCTGAGCAGGGTCCATACTTACCATGCTATGTCGTCTGCACGGGTAACCCAGGTTTATGAAAAAAGGCGCAAAAAAGGCTTGGTTTGTTAGCCGTTGATTTCAGGGAGGGAGTGAGGTAAGGGAGGCTAATACCATGTTCCCATAATCACCCGTGCAAATGTTTTGGTCCCATAAAGCATTGAAAGCCCAGCAGGAAATTCCACTCGGCTACATGCACTGTGGGATAGCTACAAACAGTGCAGCGCTTCATGCGTTGATTCAAGCCCTGCTAGTGAGGATGCGCTCAGCCGGCACAATGAGCATAGTGCGGACACACAAGATCGACTTGCTTAAATCGGAGGCTCAACGTCAACTTACATAAAATTGACTTAACTTTGTAGTGTAGACGTGGCCTGAGAAGGAGAATCTTTCATCCTAAATCCCCATATTCTTGAGCCACAAGGTTAAAGGAGCACCATTAATTATAATCTAAAATAACATTCTTAATATTTCTCCCTGTGCTATTAACCATAACAACCAGTGACTGTTTAATTGTAACTGTAAAACAAGATTTACTTTTCTTCATTTATGCTGTTTTACTTTTGGCTTTTCACTCAGTTTGGTCATTGAGAACTCTTTCTTAAAATTAACTCAATTCTTTGTAATAAGACCTCACAAAAAAAAGCATCTCTTGATCTTTCACAGTTGTAACCCTCGCCTTACCATACAAAACCTCCACCTCTTCTTTTGTTTACTGACATCCCTTGCTGAGTTATGTCTAGTATACACACTGATCCTGCACATGCTCATCTATGTAACCTCAACAAGACTATTCATAAGTGTAAAGTTAAGAATGGGTGTGAATCGTTGCAGGATTGCAGCTTTAGACTGTAAGCTACCTGGGGCAGAACCCTGTTATTTTGAGGGTTTTTAAAAGGGACACACACACACTCTTATTGTCCAAAACTCCTGTCCAGTCAGTGCCACTTTCCCGGCCTCATGCCCTACTACATACAACAGCACACAATACCCCAGTAAGGACCCCGGGTGCGGCTGGGGAATAAACACAGCCCTTTAGCAATGACAACGAGTGACCTGGATCAGGTCTGCGAATGCACAAGTTCTAGGGATCAGACACTGCTGTCAGGATGAGACCTGGGCTCTGCTCCCGGCCGGCCAGGGCCCCGCTGGAGACCCTGCCTTTATGTGTCACTCGAGCACCTCTCTGGGACCCCCCAGCGGCTCTCGGAGCGGTCACAGCGGCGCTGCCCCCCGGGGGACCTGCTCACACCAGCGCTGCAGCAGGCGGGGAAGAGTCTGGCGCTGGCTTATGTAACGCCACGAACCCCAGTGCGAGGCCTAACGGGCCGGGTCACCTGTTCAGCGCCAGCACGGGCAAGGGCAGGCCCCCAAGCCTCAGCCGGCAGCGGCACTGAGGAAGCCGGAGCCCGTGAAGGGCATCCACGGGACAGGGTGAAATCATCCCCCGCGCAGGGAAGTACTAACCCCTCCTCGGCACTGGGCTCGCCCCGGACAGGAACACCAGTGCTAAGCCCCCCCCCCGCGTTACCTCCTTGTACTGGGGGGAGCAGCAGCGCCCGCTGCACCGGTTTACTCTTCTGAACCCGAACAAGGCTCCTGAGATCGCTCACCCAACTAATATGGCGGCCATCTCGGTAATTTCCGTCACTAGCGGCGTCGGAGTCGGCAACTTCCATCACGCCCCGGAGGCACCTTCGGCAATTTCCGTCATTAGTGGCCTCGGCAACGTCCGTCACTTCCCGGAGGCACCTTCGGCAACTTCCGTCACTCTCCGGGGGCACCTTCGGCAATTTCCGTCACTAGTGGCCTCGGCAACGTCCGTCACTTCCCGGAGGCACCTTCGGCAACTTCCGTCACTCACCTTCGGCAACTTCCGTCACTCACTCCCCGGCGGTAGCGATTTTCGAAAATTAGGAACCTCCCGGAACATCCTCATTATTAGCCGTTCACTACATTCCGTTCTTCTATTTTCATTTCCAATCCGCCCCGCTCCCTGTACCAGGTGGTGTGTGTGTGTGGGAGGGGTTATTTCCGGGTGCTCCCTGCGGAGGGATAATCTCACGACAGCAATGGCGGTGTGGCGGAGGGATACAACGCACTCTATATAAACGCCGCGCAGGCGAACGGGTCTCTCTTTCTGCGGTGGGTGCTAGAGGTGGTTGGTTTGTTTCTGCGCTGCTCCGCCGCCACCGTCATGGGCTTCGGGGACCTCCGATCCGCTGCCGGCCTCCGGCTCCTCAACGACTTCCTGGCCGACAAGAGCTACATCGAGGGGTGAGCGGCGCGGGGAGCCGGGCGGACGAACGGCCCCTCCCCCGCTAAGCCCTGGGCACTGCTGCGGCTCAGGGTGTCGCGCGCCTGCCTGCGCGTGGGGCGTTACGGGCCGCTGGCCCGCCCGTGCCCAGTGCCGCAGCTCAGCCGCGGGCCTGCCCGTCCCCCAGCGGCCGTTGAGTCCGTTGCCTGGCAGGTGCCGAGCTGCTCTCCCCCGTTCCCCGCCTGCGCCGCTGGAGGGGCGGGGGGTTGCAAGCAGAATGGGACCCTCTGCAGTGTGTGTAATTCCCGTATAACCCTGCTGCAGGGAAAGCTGGTCTTCGCTGGGACAGTAACTCGAGCAGCGGCCCCGGCCCCGCCACAAGTCCTTCACTCTCGTGTGGTGCTGCTGTCGCCGCTAGCTGGCCCGGCCCGTTGGGTGCCATGCACCGCGGCGGGGGTCTGGGTCTGGGAGTTGGCGTGTTGTGCAGTGTGGCCGTTCTCATTTGGGCCCGGCTAAGCTCCGAGCAGCCATGAGTGTGTAGCCAAGTGACTTGTTAAGCTGCAAGTTATTTCACACCCCACTTCTGCTCTGACTGGTACATTACAAAAATCAATTCGTTGTTCTCTTTGAATGTGTTCTTTTCTGTAGGTATGTGCCCTCGCAGGCTGACATTGCCGTTTTTGAAGCCGTGTCTACCCCGCCTCCTGCTGACTTGTTCCACGCTCTCCGCTGGTACAACCACATTAAGTCATATGAAAAGCAAAAAGCAAGGTATGCCGAACTTAATGCACCAGACACCAATTTATATTTATAGGAGAGTAGTTAAACACCATAAACTTTGCAGTTTCCATTCAATTTTTTTGAACAAAGTCTGTTGTGTTTTCATTGGGATTGTAGCCAGCAAACCTAACTTTTTACCTAACTTTTTGTCTTAAAGTTTGTTTGAGCCTCTTTGCTTTTGAAAAGTGTATGCCTTATAGCTGAACAAGGGAGCTCTTTATTTATCCATAGAACTGGTGCAGTGCAGACACGAGTGTAAACCTTCCACACTGTCTTTTGCTAATGCACCTTGTTTCTGATCTAAATGTCAAGAAGCTAATTCTGTCTTCATGCCCACTCAGTCGTTGGGATGGCTGCTTAAACTTCAACAAGGCACCATTTGTGGTGATGCTTTTATGTATACCGTGTTTGTCAACCCATCAACACACAGCTGTTGGCCCGTGGTGAGAGCTGCATATGCATCCCACAATGGTAAATAGGTTGAGAACCACTGATGTAGACCCTGAGCTCTAGGAGTTAGAATGACACTGACCTCATGTAGATTATCAGAATAGTAATTTAAAGTTGATACCACCTGGGTTAGATTTGAACCATACCCCAATACAAATTCCCCATACAATCAAGCTCCTGTAGATTTAAATTTGAAACTTGTACACATACACCAGCTTCTTTTTTTGCCCAAAATGTAGTTTGAGATAGGAACTGAGATAGTTTGAGATACTAATAAACAAAATGATCAACTGTATATTGGGAGACCTTTCATTCAAATGATCATCCTGCAAGCATAAACCAAATTAAATAGTGACCCACAAAGAGGCCTGAAAATGAGGGGGAAATGTGAAAGCAAATGTATTCTTTTCTCTTTTAGTGAATTTAGTGATCATGAAAGTTGCCGTATTGACAGCCATGGAGACTGAAGTCCTCTCTAGAAAAGGTACAGCATATAGGCAGTGTCAGTGTATGCACCTTCACACTGCCTCACCATTATGCCTCAACCCTGTTCTGGGGGGAGCCTCCTGTAGAGTTGAGTGGTTCAGTCTCCTGACCTTTGGCTTTTTTGATGCTACCACTGATTTATATCCCTTGTGATGGTTTCTCTACTTGGAACTAGACTGAAGTTGAAAACTTACTTCACAAAGCTTGCTAAAAATTCTGATATGGTAACTAAATCTAACTAGTGCCAGTCCAACCAAATTCTAAGCAGAAGTGAATATAGAAGAGTGTAATCATTAAGGCTAGTATTCTGTCACTAGAGTTTATAAGAAATAGCAGTCTAATAAAAATGCAAATAGTCAAAAATAGAAATAAAAGCTTAAACTAACAGACCATGCTATTATGGCTTTGGTAGCCACCATTAGAAAAATGAAAGCACAAAGAAAGTCATAGTTAAAGGTAAACAAAATGAGATACTGTACCTTAATGAGGAGGCTGTGGAAAACTGTAGGCTGAAGTCTATATATTTTCAAGCAGTAGATGGAGCTATTTGATGCGTCTGGGATTTGAAAGTACAGTACTTAGCCCATAACACGTTCTTTTGGTTCTTCTGAAATAACATACAAACCTGCTTATGGTTATATGTTGGGTATTAGAAAAAGCAATTCTCAAACAGTTCCGTAGTTTAAAGCACTCACTAAAACACCAAAATCACAGAATTAATTAACCTCTGACAAAGCTAGCTTTACTCATCACCATGCTTACTGAGCGGCTATTAATCCTCCACCAAAAGCAAAGGTTTTCAAGGAAACATTTGGGTAGAAAATAGGAAAATTTACTTTAATGAGACACAGTATATTGTTAATTATCATAACTTGTTTAAATAATCACTAATCTTTCTCTGATGATATATTCTGTAACATCTCTGCACATGGAAAAGAAAATCAAAACTTATCAAAGCACCCATGGACAAAATTCCAGAGAAGTGCTTCGTTTTAGTTGGCTGCTGTTAAGTGGTATGCTGTAGGAAATGCTGCTAGCAAGAACAAAAATAGTATGCCATTTAGCTACCTATGCAGGTGGGATTCACCATAATAATTGTCAGTTTAACTATCCTGCTGTGCAGTGAGTGCACTTTTGAAACTGTAATGTACTTCATTGCTACCACAAGTAATTGTTACTGTAGGTTCACTGATCTGAAAAGTGTTAGTATCGAAATTAGGAGTATATTCATTTTAAACTAATATTATTTTTCCATTTCTTCAGTTTGCCAGGAGTAAAGAAGGCTTTGGGGAAATATGGTCCTGCTGATGTTGAAGACTCCACAGGTACAACCACAGATAGCAAAGATGATGATGACATTGATCTCTTTGGATCTGATGAGGAGGAGGTACTGAGATTTTTTTTTCTTAGAAATAATTTGTGAATTTTTTTGTTTTTGTATTTAAAAGATCATAATTTGATTGAAATGCACCAGAAATTTATTATCACAGCCCTGAAACGCATCTGACTTTGCATGATAAACAGGAAAGAACCTGTGAGGAGATAAATAACTAATGGGGTAGTGAAGAACATGTTACTGTAATAGGCATTAGTAGTAAAAATTAAACTAAAGGAAAGCATTTTACGTATGGAAATTTGCATAGGAAATGAGGGGGAAAGTCTTGTAAGCTGTTGACCTGATCTGTAAGGAACTTCAGAGTGATTTTTTTTTTTTTAACATGGTTTAAACTTGAAAAATGCTTTCTACTTTGTATCTATCAGATCAACAGGAATGTCCATGTGCAAAACTAAGTATAGCGTAAAATTTTCAGTCACCTAAATGACTTAAGCACTTAGAAATATGTCTCATAGATGCTCATGAAAATTTTACCCATAGTCTGCCAAGTGCTTAATACCATTCATGCATTTGAGCATTTCTTTTCATTCCATTCTCATGCTAGTAATGTTTTTGTTCTAAGGATGCAGAAACGTTTTTAGGTGACAAAAACAACGAAAATACCTTACTACAAAATTCTAGTAAACTTTTAACTGGCTTATTAAAGCATCAACTTAAAGATCACATTTAAGTTGTTTTTCTATTCTGTTTGAGTATTAGGAAAAAAATGCTTAGATGACATGTACAGACTCCACTATTGTGTATTGCAAGCTATGCTCAGCCTGTGTCACATAAAGATGGTAGGAGTTTTGTAAACTTCTAGCAAGCTTGCATGAAGTGCCTATTTTTAACTGACTGGTTACATGATGAATAAAACCAAATCACCATCTTTCGGCTGATCTTGTGATGATTTGTTTTTACCTGACTAAAAGCCAGTCTTTTATTAATAGTGGATAAAGAATGTCTGTCTTTGCCTTGTTGTGAATCTATTATTTCTCTTTCAGGAAAGTGAAGAATCAAAGAGACTGAGAGAAGAGCGTCTTGCTCAATATGAATCTAAGAAGTCCAAAAGTATGTCTGGTAGCTTTCTTTAATAGCCTGTTCTATGCACTTGATTAATTTGCAATATGTATTGGAAAGGTGGACAGGAAAAATCTTTCTCTCCCCCAATTATTAGCTGGAGTAGTTACGATTTGCTTCAATCAAGTACATTTGAAATAGTACAGTTTCTCACTATGTTGTGGTAGAGCACTTTTATCACAAGCATACTTTAGTCACTACTTTGAGACTGCTGTGTCAATGAGATGTGACTTGAGTTTGGGATTTGCTTCTAAGGATACAAATGCAAAGTTTAGGCTCTCCATTAATGGCTGGACACGCATCTACTTTAGACACTATCAGGATAACATAACTGTAGGAAGGAAGATTAGAAATCAACCTTTTATTTTAATATTGCAACCTAATCATTTCAATCTAGGATTCCACAGTTACTGGTCTGGAACTGTTCTGACATGTAGCAGTTGCAGTATTCCATCTGTGGGAAATAAACAGTTACACTGTATCATGCTCCTTTTCAGGTCAGCTGAAAAGGACTTTCTATGTAACAGACAAGATGACAAGTTTAGATTTGATGCAAATTTCTGAGTAAGCTTGGCTTGATGACAAGATGAATTCCTATAACAGAAGTTGGAAGTACATGTGTCTTTTAACATTATACTAATTTCCTGGAAATTTTGTAAAAGTTAGGACAAAACAAATCTTTTTACAAGAGATTTTCCACATAAGACTGGAAAGAGTAAAGCCTTCTGCATTGACAGATTCATACATTAAAGCATTATTGTTCATCTGTTTTGACTGTTCTTTTCCTGCTGTATTTTGTATAGGTTTGCAAACAGCTTTTATGAAATGCCTTATAGCAGGGGTCGGCAACCTTTCAGAAGTGGTGTGCCGGGTCTTCATTTATTCACGCTAATTTAAGGTTTCGCGTGCCAGTAATACATTTTAATGTTTTTAGAAGGTCTCTTTCTATAAGTCTATAATATATAACTAAACTATTGTATGTAAAGTAAATAAGGTTTTTAAAATGTTTAAGAAGCTTCATTTAAAATTAAATTAAAATGCAGAGGTCCCCCCAGACTGGTGGCCAGGACCCGGGCAGTGGGAGTACCTCTGAATATCAGCTCGTGTGCCATAGGTTGCCTACCCCTGTCTTATAGCCTAGGAAATGTCCAGGGTATCTTAATTTTAATTTATTCTTGCATCGTGTTGCTTTCTCTCTTCTCCCTCACCATCTTCTTGCCTTTTTTTTAGAACCAACTCTTATTGCCAAATCGTCCATCTTACTGGATGTGAAACCCTGGGATGATGAGACAGACATGGCCAAATTGGAGGAGTGTGTCCGAAGCATTCAGGCAGATGGATTAGTCTGGGGATCTTGTAAGTCGGTGATAAACAAGAATGTGAGAGCAAGGGGATGGTAGTACAATAGTGTGGTTTTTATTTAAAAAAAAAAAATGCTGCAGGCAGAGATATACTTCAAGGCATAACTTCATGGTATGTAGAAATAATACAGATATTATTATTTAGTATATTATGGACCCATGGTAGCCTTTATATAGATCACTGGTGTATTAAAAATAGACCTCTAGATCACTGTTCCAAAATGTAGATTAGTCTAGTTTGATTTGAGAAGTTAATAAGTTGTGGATTGCAGAGCTACTATGTATTGTCTGCCTTGGTAAACATAATACAGCAGTAATTGCTGGAGACTTTAACTTTAATTTTAAAATAAATCTCTGGCCTTCCTTGTAGAGACCTCAAAATTGCTCATGTTGAGTTGTGGGGTGGAGCTTCTCAATGATGGAGAGGAGTGGGTATATTTCCTGGTCAGCTTCCTGTTTTCACCCAGTTCTGTCTCCCTGTGGACTGAAGGTCCTCTGTCAACAGCAAACAAATCTCCCTTGTAAAAGTAGATTTGAAATGGGAAAATACTGTCCATAAGTAGCATAACAAAACACTTTGATTAAGCAAAAGTAACTTGCATTTGAGTCTGTGCTTTTAATGGCCAAGGGATTGATAGGTGATGTGCATATGGAGTATGCTGTTGGTTTCCATGTGTTTTATGCAATTTGGTATTTTGAACTGGTCTAATTCTCATTGTGTAATTAGTGCTTAAAGTGATGCTCTGATGAATAGGGTATTTGGTTAATTGACTCTTAATCACCATATTTCTTTCTTTGACAGCCAAGCTAGTTCCAGTTGGCTATGGTATCAAGAAGCTTCAAATTCAGTGTGTAGTTGAAGATGATAAAGTTGGTACAGATATGTTGGAAGAGAGAATAACAGCCTTTGAAGATTATGTACAATCAATGGATGTAGCTGCTTTTAACAAGATCTAAACCCTGCTATATCTGGAATAAAAGTACTTGAAAGCTTCTGGTCGGTCTATTGTAGCTTATTCCAAATCCCTGAATAATCTAGCTCAATTACAGTTCAAAAAGCTTTTGTTCGCCCATTGAAGTGAACTGCAGAATAAAAATGAAAACTAAATTAAACTGAGATCCTCTACCCCAGGATTGATGGTAGTGGATATCAGTACAGAAATCTGGGTTGGTTCTTGGTACTTCTGGAAGGAGTAAATAATACACACCGACAATTCAGATAATTCTAATGCAGATACCAGTGAGGAAGAGTGGTCTGGTGGTTAAGGTCAGAAAATCTGATTTCTGTGCCTACAACTTCTCTTGAAATCTTGACTGTGTGCAAGTTGTGCCCTGTACCTCCATTTCCCCATCTGTGAAATGGGAATACTACTTCACGGGTGTTTTGGCTAAAATTGTTAATATTGTGAGCTCTTTGGGGCAGAGTCTGAGGGGTGGGCAAACTACGAGCCACATCTGGCCCATGGGATCCTCCTTCCTGGCCTGGGAGGCTAGCCCCCAGCCCCTCCCCTGCTGTTCTCCCTCCCCTGCACTCTCAGCCCACTGCACTGCCAGCACAATGCTTTGGGCGGTGGGCTGTGAGCTCCTGGGGCAGGGCAGCTGCAGAGCCCAGCCTGATCCAGTGCTCTGTGCTGCGCAATGGCATGGCTGGCTCCAGCTGGGCGGCGCAGCTGTAGCACTGCCAGCCACCGGTGCTCCAGGCAATGCGGTAAGGGAATGGGGGGGGAGGTTGGATAGAGGGCAGGGGATCGGGGTGCTCAGAGGGTGGGGAATGGGGGGGTTGACTGGGGGCAGGGGTTGTGAGGGGCAGTCAGGAATGAGAGGAGGGGTTGGATGGGGCAATTGGGACAGGAAGTTGGGGAGGAGGAGATAGGGGGTTGGGGACCATGCCATGAACCCCTCCCCTAACTAGCCTTCCATACAATTTTCCAAAACCCAATGCGGCCCTCAGGCCAAAAAGTTTGCCCGCCCCTGGTCTAGGGACATACAATCCGAGCTGCAGAAATGCTGTCCAGACTTGGTTTGATAATGGATACCAAATAAGTTGCAATGTGATATGACTGTATGAAAAGCCAGTGCAGTTTTGTACTGCATATGTAAAATCATGTCATGGAGTTGGGAGACAGAGGGAACACTGGGGCAGCATATCCCTTTCAATTAAATGCCTAAGTAGACTGAAATACTGGGTTCGTGAACCAATTCTTGTGTATAATGAAGGGTTAATAGGGAGTTCAATAACTTTATATTGCCTCATTTTGTTTCACTTATCTGTTTGGACAGGAACTGTGCTTTAATTGAAGTCAAAGCCCACACCCCTAAGTGGCACAGTGCATTCTCTTTCAGAAGGGAAAAATATCATATCCCACGAGTATTACAGTGAAAAAGCCAAGGATGGTTAAGCTGCACTCATGATACTGCATACTTTTGTTTTCTATATAACACTTGTATAAGCAGATACCCCTTTAGCAGAGTTCAGCTTGCTTGTATCAGGGCTGAATGTGGCTATTATAGATGTGAGGTCCTAGGGTGGTTTTTTTGTTTTCCCCAAAACTTATTCTAATGATGGAATATGCTAGCTGAATGCTTTCCCAGCCAGGACTATGTAAATCTGCACATTGACTGTTTAGGGTTTTCTTCATAAGCCTTTAATTAATGAAATTTCTAGTCCCTTTTGTAGTGCTAGGTAATGTGAAGCACTGAGTTGCCTGGAAGCTGAAACTAGCATTATAGTGTAATGTCATTCATTGCAACTGGGGTAGATTTAATGTGGAAATCTGACATTTTACTTTAAAATCTTCATTTCACTTCTGCTAGTTCTATTGGAAACATGGTGCTTACCTGGGGTGGCAGGACTTGTTGCTCTGTTTGTTCAAAAGGCTGTTGTACAGGAAAAAGGTTGCAAATGCTTTTGATTTATTTTGTTATCCTCCATAAAGGATGCCCTATGTCCCAACAAATGATTAAATAAAACCATATCACAGGCCTTCCCACCCCCACCTTAACAAAATCTTTTAATTCCAATAAGGAAGAACTAGTATAAAAACATCTAATGCTGACTCTGCCCTTGTTTTCTTAATGTTCCACCTAGTAGTTCCTGTCATAACTCATTTTTTTAAAGATCCTCACAGGTGCTGTGAAAAATGAGGGAGACTGGGCAAAAATAATTCCGATGCCTGGCAGGGGTACTGTTTAGATGACCAGGGACAGTAGATCTATCTGCAATACTCTTGCTTTTATTATCAAAAATACTTCAGCTGTTCAAAAACTACTTTTACTTAGACCTTTGAACAGTTTTCTTGAAAGTATAGATCCATGCAGTTAAGAGTGACTTGCAGATTGTAACACTTCAGGAGATAATTATGCCAGCCAGCCACCTGCAGTGTCAGTCTGCACTGTTGGTGGATTGGTGCTGTTTTAATACTGACCGTGCTCCTGCAGAAGTACTGGAGATTTTTATGAAATCTCTGAAAATATTGCTGAATTGAGACTCATGTAAAATAATGGGTTCTAGGCATGTTTTTCAGTTGGTACTGGACAGGAGTAAACACTGCCTGTTGAAGAAGCATTTAGGAATAATCAGGAAAGTAATATTCTACAATCCTGCCATAACATATATAGAGCTGGGAAAAGCCAGTTAACCACAGTTTGATTAGTTTTCTGAACTTTTGTTTGAAGTGGTATATTTCTTAGTCACGAATTCCAAAGACTTTGAGAAGTAACTTCCTTCATAAGTCAATAGCCAATCTTTAATAAATTCCTGGGCCAGCTTGTACCCTCAGTTGGAATAAATGCAAGGTGCTGAGCAACCCTCAATTCTTGTTTCATGATGGGGCTGTGTATTAGAATTCCATAGTAATATCAAAATCTGGATTATTGTGGATTCTTCTACCCCTAAAACTGAAATTAGCCCTCTTGGTTCCACAGAGTAGTTGCAGCACTTGTGACCATTCTGTCTGCCTGAGGGAAGCAGCTGGCGCACTGCTATCTCCATGCACGAGGGAGTGCTGCTACCCCTTCCTTCTCAAACCACCCTAAATTGCTGCTCCTTCCCCCCCCCCCCCACCAGTTTGTTTAATGTTCTAATCTACCTCAGGGCAAGCTCCCTCCTCTTTCTCCAGTGCAAGGTGCCTCAAGTAGAGCTGGGCAGTTTTTTGACCACCACTGTAGGGTGGGGGGGGAAAGAGATTCCTATGTTAACCAAACCATTATGAATGTGTCAAATTCACTAATTTGCTCCAGTTGAAAAAAAAGTCCCTCAAACATTTAAACAGTGCACATTTTGATTCTAAATGACTAGAAATTTCCTTCAATTTCATTTTTACACACCTTCAAAAAAATTTTCAAAATTTTCAGCAAATCAAAGTGTTTTACAAAAAAGTACATTTGGGGATGGGGGGAGAAACCTGATAGCAAACAAATCAGTTATTCAGACAGGTCTAATCAAGAGACAGAGGCTCCTGCTGTATTGTTCAGGCCTTGTCTTGGAGAATGAAGATCGCTCTCCCAGCCGAAGGAAGAGAAGAATGTCTGCCCCTAACACACTGATCCAGAAGGATCAGTGAAAGGAACAGTAAATTCCGGGTGTAACAGAACCGGGAATAGTGGAAAGAGAGATGGGATCAGGCTTACAAAAGTTTAAAAGGTAAAAACTGTCATGAGAGAGGTCATAATCCAGTGGTTACTATACAGCTTCCCTTTATTGAAAAATCACATATAATATCAGCAAAAGAAACAGCCACAAACTAATCCAAGTACTAAACCTCACAGACTGCTTAGGAATGTCAGCGCAGCTGATCAGATGAGAGGACTGTTCTTCTGCTTATCCAGACATCTGTCAATCATTGTTATCTTTTCATCTCAGGCTGGCTTTCCAATCCAACAGCCGCTTTCCCGTCTCATGACAGTTCATCCTGCACGGGCCTGTATAGCTGCTGAGATGGCTCCACCATCTGCACCTAGCAGTTGCTGCTCCTGCCATTTTTCCATAGTCAGTGACTTGAGTAAGCATCTGTCATTTTGATCAGTGTCCAGACTCCATTAGCATCAATCTCACTGTCCTCAGGAAACAGAGAGCTGTGTCTTCCTTGGTTTTGTTTAGATGTCTTCTGTTCCTCCTGTAGAGGTGGCTCATGCAGTAGTTATGATGCATGGGCCTTGGTGTGAATTACTTGGGCAGGTTGCCAGTCCTTTTCTCCCTATCCAGTGGCAGTAACTGGCATTCTTGTGCTGTCTTCAAATCTGTACCTCTCTTATAACTATTTCAGGATTGTTATTAGCTCAAGAAACTTGCTACATGTTGGTTTATGTCCTCCTGTCCCAGGGGTCACTGAACTGCTGTTCCTAATAAACCATGATGATAGTCCAACAATACTAAGCATGGATCTCTTGAATATTCCACAGCTTTAAAAAAAAAAAATCAAATTATTTACTGACTTCTTTGCTAACCCTTTTGACTATGCAAAATAAGAGCTTCAACTACTCTATCAAAGAAAATTGATGCAATGTGCCTTACCCCTGAGACTGAGAAATCGACTATACTTGGATTATATTTTCCAGAACCCTTTGGGTTGAACAAAGGAGCTGTTTTAAGAGCAGACAGCAACCGTACATTTCTGCCGAGGAGAGGAAGTGAAGAATACTGTATTCAAAAACAGCAGAAGGTTAACACCCTGCTCTTAGGAAAAAATGCCAGGGAATCTAAAGAAGAGAGGGTAGAACTTTTGGTTGAGGCATATTCCGCAGCACAAAGCTCATAACACCTTGCTGAGGCACTAGTTCTGTAATGACTCAGGAAAGAGTGGTACCTAACCAATTAGCAACATCATATTTCGTAGCATTTAGGTGTATTTCTGAGATGGTACTGGTGATCCAGTACTAACACTGCTCAGCTCATGAGGCCTAATGAACTCAGACCAAAATGTGGCTGTAGGCAATATTGATCTATTCATATTTGTGCAAATCTAGTTCAAAGTGATAGAATATTTTGTGTAAAAGAACATTATGCATGAATCTATATCTAGCGCCCCATCTACACTGTAAACTTTACTTGTGTAGACAAGGCCATATGGTGTTATAACCATGTTACAGCCCTAATCTTACACGCTGAGGCAAGAATGTGTGTATAGTTTTGTACATACATGTATTCAAGCTGGCTGAAAATATACCTTTACTGGGTATACATGAGCTAACAGGAAACTCAAGGCCTCAGCGAAGAGATGGCGCAAGGGGGGACAAGGTTGTTCATTTTTATGTGCATAGAAAGTTGTTGTTAATAATCTACAGCACTTGTTCAATCTTTTCCATATTTGGGACCCTTTTCTATATTGGAACCCCTTTCCTACTCAGACTGGGCTTCCTCCCCCTTCCACCTAGCTGGGATCTAACCAGGAGTTCTCCTTATTTAGCACTATTGGAAGCGTGGTGTGATCATGACCCCTGACAGCTGCGTGTGAGCTCCAGGCTGAGAACTCCTGGATCCAAGGTGTTACGTAATTCAACAAAGAAATATTTTTGTTATATATGATTATGTTGAGAAGGTGTCACTTTCAACACCTCTTCTGGAATTTACACAACAGGATTAATAGTGGGAATGTTCCTCTATCTGATCCGAATCCCACTGATTGCAGTGGGCTTTGACTCAGGCCCTTTATACATCAAACTAGCATCCTATCCAAATTCTGCAGCCTTAAAAAAAAAATAAAAAAAATTCCAGCTAACATGGGGTACAGCATTAAATTGATTGCAATCAACCCACTGTTCTTGTTCATAGCTAAGATACACATCTGTTTGACTGTGAATCTACTGCTGGTTATATGCACTGAGAAAGATTTTTAAGAGCTGGTCACGGAGTGGTTTCACAATACCGCACAGCCAGATTGCTGTTGTCAGAGTTCCGCAGTTGTTCACTGACTGTTGCAGACCGGCTGACCTCCCAGACTGCAAGTTTTAGTGCCTCAGAAACTGTCGCCCTGACACGGGTTTGGAACTTCTTGCTAATCAGAACATAGAGGATTGGATTGAGGCAGCTGTTGATGAAAGCCAGGCCAGTAGAGAGGGGAATACCGCTGAGAAGCAAGTCATGGATGTGTTCATTATGGTGAGCAGATAGTTCCAGAATGGTAAATATGTGATAGGGGGTCCAGCAAACAAAAAAAGCTACAACTACCGCAAGGATGGTCCAGAAAAGCCTGCTGGAAGTCAGCATGGTTCTCTTCTTCACCTTCAGAACTAGAAATGAGTAACAAAGGACCATGGTCACTAGGGGAAAGAGGTAGCCACAAACAAGCCTCACCCAAATGAAAACATTATGCCTCATCAAAATGAGTTCTTTGTCATGTGGATGGAAGTTGTTATAGCAAATAGTGGAGTTATGAACTGTAATTATGTCTCTGAAGTGTAAGGCAGGGGCACCAATAATAGCAGCTGAAATCCAAATAATCACACTCAGAATGAGGGTGTTCCTTAGGGTCCGATATTTGTTGGAAAAGACTGGGTGTACCAGGCGGATATAGCGGTCAAGGCTGATGATGGTCAGGAAGAAGACACTGGCAAACATATTTAGTAAAGCAATGAAGGAGTTAGTCTTGCAGAGCCATTTCCCAAAGGGCCAATGGAAGCCCATGGCCACATACGTAATGTAAAGAGGCAGGAAAAGAACAAAGATGAAGTCTGCAATGGCCAGGTTGAGGAACCAGAGGGTACTGACTGATTTATCCCATTTAAACCCCATAAACCAGATGACTATGGCATTTCCTGGTACCCCCAGGAGAAAAGCCACACTGCATAAGGAAAGAGAGATGATGTGTGCAACACTGAGATAGGACTGGGGTGGTTCATCTTCCTCATACTCATAGAGATAGGAGTAGTTGTCAAAATTTTCACTCAGCATCATTTCAGGAAACTCCATAGTGTATGGCTACGTTCTGTGGAGAAAAGGAAATGAAAAACTTAAAAGGGAAACGTTTAGGTCAAATCATATCTTAAAAGCTTTTTTTTTTAAAACTGTATTACTAATACCACCATAATTTCATTCAAGGTCTTGGACATCAGAAATAAATGAGTTTCACTGCTTCAAGTGTATCACTTTTTGGCTGTCCAATGCTAGCACAATGCTTTACCCTTTGAGGTGCAGAAACTGCAGGGGAGCATTCACATCTGGACAAAGAAACTATTTACAATGACACTTACAAAAGTCCCATGAAGATGTCTTTTTGTCAAATTTATATGTCATTTTTCTAATAGTCCTATTCTTGTAAAAACCCATAAACAAAACAAGCTATATTTAGAACCTAAATTATCTTGCACAGTCCCTTAAAAAACAACAACAATAACAACCACCCAAGACTAAAATGAGTGCATTTTTTATGTCCCTGTAAGTTTGGACGTGCTCCTGTTCCTGTTGAAGTCATTGGGAATCTTGACCTGTCTGGGAAATGGGTTGAGCTCTGTGGGCCAGATCCTCAGCGGGTGCAAACCCACCTATGCCAATAGTTATACTGATTTACACTGGCTGAGGATCTGGCCCTTTGTTTCCAGGATCACCGTTCAGAGTCATTCACTGGGAGGTGTTGCTTTGTACTTTTTAAATAGAAATGAAAGTAAACCCCAAAGCTGATTATATTAAAATTTAAATTACTATTTAATATACTGGGGCCGGACTGTCTTGTGGCTAGAGCACAGGACTGGGAATCAGTTCCTGACTTTGCCACTGACTTCCTGTATGATCATGGAAACGTGGGGCTGGAAGGGACCTTGAGATGTCATCAATTCCATCTGTGACTGATTTCTGTTACCAATCTGCCTGAGGCCTCAGGTGAACAGGCTGAGGCCGCAGAATCATTTGGGGAGGAGATGATGAAACACACCAAGTGTCTAAGTTTAAAGCTTTATTAATAAAAGAATAGCGGTGAGCATTGGGACTAATCCCACATCACTAAAAGGAAGCAAGAAAGTGTTAGTGCCCCAGCCCTAACCCACTTTCATACTCTCACTCGCACAACCTGAGGCTGGCCAAGCCTGGGTGTAACATAAGAAGAAGAGGGGTGGGGAGTTCTTGCCCCGTGCACGGGTCGTTCAGTGTCCGCTGCGATCTCTGCCTTGCTTTGGCTCTCAGGAGGGTTTTAAGTCCTGGGGTCCTTTGGGGGTGTTTTCGTCCAGGGCCCTCTGTTCCCGGTGCTCTTTGTACCAACCCAAACTGGCTTGCTGTGGCCTCCTCGGCTTCCCAAAACACACCGGCTCCAGAGACTTTGTTTTCCCCCCTGCTGGCCTTCGCCGTCTGATTCGCTTTCACTGCCACGGCCGGCTCCAGCATTTCTGCTGCCCCAAGCAAAAAAAAAAAAAAAAGCCGCGATCAGCAGGGAATGAGAGGGAATACCTAGAGGGAATGAGGGACCTGCCACCCCCGAATTGCCGCAGGTGCCGCCCCTCTCCCTTGGCCGCCCCAAGCACCTGCTTGTTAAGCTGGTGCCTGGAGCCGGCTCTGCTCACTGCTATCTCTGCAGGCCTGCTCAACTTCGTTCTCCTCTTCTCACGGCTGGGCAGCTGCAGATTTCTCATCACACCTATGACCTGGGACCGGGGCCGGCGTCTTATCTTCACACGGAGCTAGCCGAAGTGTCAAGTTAACCCGTTCTCTGCTCTTTTCCTCCTTTCCTCTCTTGGCCTCTCGCTCCCTGCAAAGGAACCTTCCATTCCACACTCATCCCTTTGACCCTTCCTAAAATGCCCTGCAATGCTTGCAACAGCATTAACAAGATACCATGCTGATCTGCCTTCCCCAGGGGACCCCTTGAGAGAGGGGGACATTGGGATGTGACACAGCCCCCTGCACTGAGGCAGGACCAAGTAAACCTAGATCATCCACAACAGAGGTTTGTCCAGCCTGTTATTAAAAACCTCCAGGGATGGGGATTCTACAACCTCCCTTAGAAGCCTATTCCAGTGTTAAAGTACCTTTATAGTTAGAAATATTTTCCTAATATATAAACTAATCTGCAACAAGGGAGATTTAAACTGATTACTTCTCCATGACTACCTAAAACAGAACAATTATCACAGTCCTCTTTATCACAGCCCTTAACATATCTGAAGACTGATCAGGTCTCCCCTTCTCAAAAAAAAAACATGCCCAGTTTATTTAACCTTTCCTCCTAGGTCAGGTTTTCTGAACCTTTTATCATTTTTGATATTGGCCAAATTGCTTAATCTCTCTGCATCTGTTTTCCGACCTGCAAAATGGGATGTTAAGTAGGTGAACTCAATACTGTTGGTAAAGTTCTGGGAGATACTCGGATGGAAGACCTTATAGAAGTGCAAAGTAGTATTCTTTCTTTTTGAGTTTGGGATTTTACAGCTTCTGTCTCCCAGTCCTGTTTGAAGTAGGTTTTATTGGACGTCTGTGGCAGAAATCAGAGAAGAGCCAGGCGTCTGTGTAGGCGAAAGGGTGCAATTAAAATGCTAGGGAGCCAAGTTTCTTGGTTTTTTTTGTTTTGTTTTGTTTTAAATTGCTAAAAATACGATCTGGAATAGCAAGGTCGTAGTTTGGCGATTTAAAGTTCAGGGGTTTATTCCACTCTGACACACAATTTTACAATGAGGAATGCTGAGGCTCAGAAAGCTAAACAGTCCAGACTTCTTAGGGCCAGATTTGAACACCCTTGCTCTTCTTGAGTAACATTTTGCTCCATGAGGAGTCCCACTGACTTCAATAGTTCTGCTCATAGAGTGAGGCAACATGCAGAAGGCTATCAGAATCTATATTAAAGAGTTTATTGTACAAAGATAAAAAAAAAATTAACAGTGGGCTAGGTCCTCAGTTGGTGTAAATCAACTTCGTTCCAGTGAAGCCTCTGCAGCTGTAAGCCAGGTGACACCTGCTGGGGTCTGGCCCAAATTTGTTTTCTTTCCGAAAAGGGGCACTTTTCTCTTGGTTTGCTGAAACAGGAAATTACCTATATTCAAAGTTCATCAAAAGTGGAGTCTCATTATAAGGGATCCATCAGATATCTTATAATGGGCAAAAGGGAGGTGATTTTTTTATTGCGTCATTAAACTAAAGCCATATATGTTGCTGAATTTTCCTTGGCAACTAGTGAAGTGTTCCAATTCAACTACTTTAAGAAAAGTGCTCGTAAAGTATTTCTTGATTTAAGTGGTGGACTCCAGATTTACACAGCTGTAAATGAGATCTGCATCTGGCCTTGAGTTCTTGTTTGTGTCTTGTACGTCCTGGAGCACGTTGCCAGCGTTTAACATGAAATTACCATAGAGATGCTGGATGGGGCATAGATCCATTCCAGGAATGAAAACAATTTGTGAGGCCGATAGTAGTGAAACCAGTTATTAAGAAAAAGAGTCACAACAAAAGGCACCGTGAACCAAACATCTTTGGCTGGCTGGCAGCGGTAACTTTAATATTCTGACAACATAAATGATTTATTTTCTGCCACAAAGGAACAAAGCAATTGATGCAGCTCATCCTAAGGAGGGTTTATTATAAAGCTACGTACAGAAAGCCCTTGAGCTGCTCGGCTTGTAAATGCCCTAGCTAGACCCCTTTAAATTGACTAGTGGTATGGAGCAAGTTTGACACACTGTATTTCTTTGCAGACTCTTTAGAACCCTTAGCATACATGATTGGGGTGACCCCCTCACAGATGGGAAGCCCCTCTCTGTGGAACACAAATGGTCTTGTGGCTTAAGGTATTGACAGGAATTCAAGAGAGCAAGAGTTCAGTTTTTTGTTCTGCCAGAGACTTCCTGGGCGACGCTAAGCAAGTCATTTAATTTCTCTGCACTTCAGAACCCCTGAACCTTCACTTCCCTACCTCACAATGTGTTGTGAGGACAAATGTGTTACAGTTTGGGTAGCATGATATAGGGACCTATAATTACCTAGATAGCATGCTACTGAATCTGGCCCGGCCTAGCTGACAGGATAGCCTCTACAGGAATTATAACTCTTTCCTTGCCCCTTTTGACATTTTAAAGTTTTTCTGCCATTTCTCAAATAATGAAGAAAATGAGACCAGCTCTGCACTCTCTCTCTAAGCACTGAAGCATGTGCATAAGTCTAATCCTATTCAGCAAATCACTTAAACAAGTGCTTATTTTTAAGCTTGTGCTTAAATCCCATTGGCTTCAAGTACTTTACTGAATAGGGATGGATTTATGCACATGCTTAACTTTAAACATGGGGCCGGATGCGCTGCATCCGAGGGTGCTAAAGGAGTTGGCGGGTGAGATTGCAGAGCCATTAGCCATTATTTTTGAAAACTCATGGCGATCGGGGGAGGTCCCAGATGACTGGAAAAAGGCTAATGTAGTGCCCATCTTTAAAAAAGGGAAGAAGGAGGATCCGGGGAACTACAGGCCAGTCAGCCTCACCTCAGTACCTGGAAAAATCATGGAGCAGGTCCTCAAGGAATCAATTATGAAACATTTAGAGGAGAGGAAAGTGATCAGGAACAGTCAGCATGGATTCACGAAGGGGAAGTCGTGCCTGACTAACCTAATTGCCTTCTATGATGAGATAACTGGCTCTGTGGACGAGGGGAAAGCAGTGGATGTGTTATTTCTTGACTTTAGCAAAGCTTTTGATACTGTCTCCCACAGTATTCTTGCCACCAAGTTAAAGAAGTATGGGCTGGATGAATGGACTGTAAGGTGGATAGAAAGCTGGCTAGATCATCGGGCTCAACGGGTAGTGATCAATGGCTCCATGTCTAGTTGGCAGCCGGTTTCAAGTGGAGTGCCCCAAGGGTCGGTCCTGGGGCCGGTTTTGTTTAATATCTTTATTAATGATCTGGAGGATGGTGTGGACTGCACTCTCAGCAAGTTTGCAGATGACACTAAACTAGGAGGCGTGGTAGATACACTAGAGGGTAGGGATCGGATACAGAGGGACCTAGACAAATTAGAGGATTGGGCAGAAAAAAACCTGATGAGGTTCAACAAGGACAAGTGCAGAGTCCTGCACTTAGGACGGAAGAATCCCATGCACTGCTACAGACTAGGGACCGAATGGCTAGGTAGCAGTTCTGCTGAAAAGGACCTAGGGGTCACAGTGGACGAGAAGCTGGATATGAGTCAACAGTGTGCTCTTGTTGCCAAGAAGGCTAACGGCATTTTGGGCTGTATAAGTAGGGGCATTGCCAGCAGATCGAGGAACGTGATCGTTCCCCTTTATTCGACATTGGTGAGGCCTCATCTGGAATACTGTGTCCAGTTTTGGTCCCCACACTACAAGAAGGATGTGGAAAAATTGGAAAGAGTCCAGCGGAGGGCAACAAAAATGATTAGGGGTCTGGAGCACATGACTTATGAGGAGAGGCTGAGAGAACTGGGATTGTTTAGTCTCCAGAAGAGAAGAATGAGGGGGGATTTGATAGCAGCCTTCAACTACCTGAAGGGGGGTTCCAAAGAGGATGGAGCTCGGCTGTTCTCAGTGGTGGCAGATGACAGAACAAGGTGCAATGGTCTCAAGTTGCAGTGGGGGAGGTCCAGGTTGGATATCAGGAAAAACTATTTCACTAGGAGGGTGGTGAAACACTGGAATGCGTTACCTAGGGAGGTGGTGGAGTCTCCTTCCTTGGAGGTTTTTAAGGCCCGGCTTGACAAAGCCCTGGCTGGGATGATTTAGCTGGGAATTGGTCCTGCTTTGAGCAGGGGGTTGGACTAGATGACCTCTTGAGGTCCCTTCCAACTCTGATATTCTATGATTCTAAACATATGCTTAACTCCTTTGCTGAACTGAGACCTGAGGGACAAGCTGTAGAAATTAATGGACTTACATTGAGTAAAAATGGACTAACACGGGTGAATCGGGCCACAAGTTTCATTCGATAAAATACAAATATGTTGGTCTCTGGTGAGCACTTCATTTTGGGCAAAGACTAAGCATGGAAAGTTGCAGGCCAAAGGTTCGAAGAATGTGGGAAAAAAACAGGAAATATTTCATCGTTTTAGTTATAGTGATAGCTACCAGAATAATTGCTATGCAGTAAAGAAAGGATATTCCCCAGCAGAAAGTAATGTCCAACAGGAAAGATAAGGAAAATATGACATGTGCACTCATCAAAGAGGGACTTGAGAAATTAACTGGGTGCAGATGGAGAAGAGGAAGGGTGACTAAAGCTTCCCCAAAAAACAACAGAAAGCACTATAACTAGAAATGATTCCTCAGCAGCAAATGCTTCGCAGGTTAAAAAAAAAAAAAAAAAAAAACCACACACAGTTTCTCAACTTCCCGCTATTGAGACAGCTTCTGGATTTACAATCAGACCATGATTTTCGGGGGAAGAATCTAAAAAGGAAGGGCAGGAAAAACAATAAAAAGTGCCTAGGAAAATAAAGGAAAATGGATAGTAAAAGGAGTTTTAGAGTGAGAAAGGTTTAATAGCATAAAGGAGGCTTAGAAATACTACATTCATTTTGTGAGACCAGCTAAACTACTGATGGACAGCAGAGATGACTATAGCAGGCTTGTTTTGGCAGATCAAGAGTGATTTGTTGCATTAGTGAAGCTGCGATCAAAAGAAACCAAGTTCTCCTCTCAGTTACACCTACAGCTGAGTTCAGCTGTACTGCATGGGTGTAACTGAGAGCAGCCTATGTATGGCCTACTGGATGCAATAAGAGTGAGTTTATTTGTATTATTTTCCCGAGGACTAGTTCTGGGAAGGAGTTAAGACTCAGCATGCAGATTTGGAGCCCAGTTCCATATTTTTTTAATTCCATTAATATTTGCCTGATAAAGTAGGGCAGGAAAAGGCTCTTGAGATATTTTGCTCATTGAACCACATCTTGCATGGCTCTTTGACTTCAAAGGGACTACTCACTTGAGTAAAGTTATGCACACACATAAGTGTTTACAGGATCAGGTCTTTAATGGATGAAAAAGTATAAAATAAGCAGAAGGATGTTATATATCGATATATTCATGTTATAAAGTATATAAAGAAGAGCTACCCCATTTCATCTAGTGAGAGTGACAACTTCTGTCCCTTCTAGTTTACTCAGTCTGAAGGAATTTTATTGTGTGTGTTATTCTGGTCAATATAAGTTTATAAAAATATATTTGTTCAGGTTTTAAGTGAGCCACATTTATGTCATTAAATTATACATCCCCCTGGGGTATGGAATCTGTACAAATACCAGTACCTCCCAGCTGAGTCATTTTTCAAAAAAAATTATATCATCTGCAAGAAGAACATTATAAACATGAGCAGTACCCTTAACAGCTGGAATAAGAGTAAGTTTGAGCCAACAAGAGAACATTTTTTAAAAATCCTGAGATGACCCTTTATGTTTATTTTAAATGCCTTTACATGCATAACAAAGAATACCTTAGATTAAACTGAAATAATTTTTTAAAAGTTAAAAGTAAAATTTGACCATCTATTGCTGGTTACATTCTGCATTACAGTCACCAAGCAGTTCACTTTCTGGTTCTCAAGTACCAGCACAGAGGAGTAATATCTGAGTTGCAAATGCCCCATGGAAATGTTTGAATCCAAACAACTTATTTAAAATTGAAGCTAAAAATAATACTGAAAGAGCATTTTAATATGAGGTTTTGTAAAGCCTCTTAAAACTCCCAAATCTTAATTTGGAAACTAAATTACCTGACAATGTCCCTTCTATGTTTAGATCTTCAGAGATGCTGCCTAACAGGAGAAAAGACATTTATCAAATATCTATGTACTTCTAGTGTGAACCAAAACACACCAAATATAAGACCCCTCTAGAAAGGGGGCCTATTTTTGTGATGTGCAGTATTGTAAATTTGGTTTGAGGAATTATAATTCCAAGGTTATGCTTTGCCCAAGTACCTCACCTCTAACTCCTTTCCTTACCCCACTCTCCCAGAGGCAAAAGGTTTTTACAAGCCTGGGGTCCCTACCCAGCAAACGCATGTGAGCTGTCTCATAAAAGCCATGTGCGTTAAGAGTTTGCAGAGTTAGAACCTAGTTGTTGTTTTTTAAGAAGGAGAGTTGTGAGAAAAATACGTAATGTGCATCTGCTAATAGACGGATAGACAAACGGGGGGGGGGGGGGGGGGGAGCAGGATTGTGGGTTGCCATTGCTGCCTGTGGACAGTCCTTGATTCGACCATCAAGAGTTGATGTAAAGAGCTGCCCAGAGGAAGCCATTTACAGTGTGTGACAAGACTACTGGTCATACAAAACCTAGGACTGTCTACTGGCACCTTAACTAGTTACATATACAGATCTAGAGGGCTCCCCTAACATGGTACATAGTGCCCTGTCTCTCTGCGGGGGCCCCCAAACAGAGCCAAGGGAAGCACCAAGAGCTAGACAGAGGCAGTGAAAACTGATAGGTCTATGAGAGAACCTATCTACAAAAAGAGGTGCAATAAAGATTGCAGGCCGCTGGACAGCGATTGTTGTTAGGGCTTTCTAGACTGTGCATGTCCAGTTGCCAGAGTGTGGTAGGGGTGGGGTTTGGACACATTCAAATATGCAGGCTCACGCCCTGCTGGGCTTTTGGTTGCACAGATCAGCCGGAGAGAGGAAAATATTTCTCAATAAACAGGAAAATGTGGTTAGAAGTTTGGCCGATAGGACTGAGGGATGAGTACAAGTTACAAAATTGCTTTTAATGCATTGAAACCGACCAAGTTTAAAAAATGATTATGTCTGTCAAGAGGTTTTTTAAACAGTAAACAAATCCTTTCTGCAAAGGGCAGGCAGAACACTTGCTCTCTTTGTTGTCCATTCATACTTTCTGAGGTCTAAAGGCCCTCCACAAACTGAGTCCCTTTAATTTGGTTGCCTAACTAACTGTAGATATAGGTGCCTAACTTTAAGCAACCAAGTGTGAAAATGTTTAGCCTGTGTGTCTAAGTTTCCCTGTCTGTAAAAGAGAGAATAATAATTAAGCTACCTCAGAGGAGCATTGTGAGCTTGGATTCATTAATGCTTGTGCCTTGAGATCTTGGCTAGAAAGAGCTAAAGAAATGCAAAGTATTAATAAATGTTTCTAGTACCCAAGAGATTTTACCATGTGCCACAGACAGTGCTTTTTCTATACCGCTCCTCAGCTGATTCCAAGGCCAGATTCTCAACTGTTGTGTAAATTAGCAATGGCATAGCTCCATTGACTCAGTGTCTGGAGTTACTTTCATAGTGTTACCCCCATTGAGCTTCAATTATGTAGATAACCCATTTTTACATTTACTCATAGATTCCAAGGACAGAAGGGACCTTTGTGATCATCTAATCTGACATCCTGTGTAGTACAGGCTACAGAATTCCCCCAAAACCTTAAAGTGTTTCTTTTAGAAAAACATCCAATCTTGATTTTAAAATTGTCAGTGATGGAGAATGCACCATGATCCTTGGTAAATTGCTCCAGTGGTTAATTACTCTCATCATTCAAAATTTCCAGTCTGAATTCATCTAGCTTGAACTTCCAGCACTGGATTATGTTATACCGTTCTCTGCTAGACAGAAAATCTCATTATTAAAAATTTATTCATCATGTAGGCCCTTATAGACTGTAATCAAGTCACCCCTTAACCTTCTCTTTGTTAAACTAAATAGACTATAAGGCAGGTTTTCTCACCCTTTAATCATTCTCGTGGCTCTTCTCTGAACCCTCTCCAATTTATCCACATTCGTCTTGAACTGTTGATATCAGAACTGGACAGAGTATTCCAGCTGCGGTCATACCAGTGCCAAATACAGAGGTAAAATAACCTCTCTACTCCTATTCAAAAGTCCTCTGTTTATCCATCCCAGGATCACATTAGCCCTTTTGGCCACAGCATCACACTGAGAGCTCGTGTTCAGCTGATTATCCACCAGGTCATCTTTTGTTTTTATTTAAAAGTTTTTCACTGTCACATGAAAGATGGGTTTTGTAGTTATAAAATGGGACCTGGAATCTGGCCCTGTGGGTTCTATTCCTGGCTATGCCACAGATTTCCTGTTGGATCTGGGGGAGTCGCTTGACCTCTCTGTGTCTCAGTGTTGAAATCAGACTATGGTTTTCAGTCTAAAATAGCAGATGACAAACGGACAGTCACAATTTCAGTTCATTTTGTACTGTGTGAAGTCTTCTTAAAGGATCAAAGTTCTCCTAAGACCAACAACGTTTGGGCCCTAGTGAATTATCCAGGTATCTTATTCTAGGAATTTGGGCTGCAACCATCTCCCAGATTTGGCTCTCATCTCTTAAAATCAATAGATATGGTAAAGTGAATGTGTGTTTTTAGTCTGTGTTGCTTAAAAATGAACATGAATATATGGGTGGCAAGTCCATTTATTCAGTTTTGTAAACCAAGGTCACTGCATTTGCTTGGGGGAAGGTTTGGCCAGTAAAGTTGATTGTAGAGGTCACAATGGTAAATCCTGTCACAAGAAAGTTGAAACTAGCAGTGCTGGCTGTTTCTCTGCTGTTAATTTTGTGACAAGAATTGTATTACAGAGACCCTCTTCTAAATAATCATGAAAGGTCCTGGACAGGGCTTAAATTCTCACAAAGTATTTCCTGGAGCCCTGAGGCTCAAGACCTCAGCCCCACGGGAGGCACGCCAGGGCTCGGGGCTTCAGCCCTGAGGGTTTGAAAATATTTACCAGCGCTCCATTCCAGACAGCTCCACCTGAATGTAAGAGCTGGTCCTGGTCATTTCAAATTCCACATGTGTGATCTGTGGTTAGCGGAGAATTTGCAGAAGTTCTTGGACTTGGGAGCCCTCGGCTACAGAGGTGAATCAGATCTTCAAAGCAACTAAAATTTTCAAAAGGTTGTCTGATGCTTGTTGGCCATGCCAGGTCTCAGACAGATTTTGGCCTAGAAATCTGTTTCACTCAAGAGATGTCAATGCAAACTATTTCAGACTCTCTGAGAATTTGAAGTGCTTATTTAGGGAGTAATTCTCCTCCCCAAAAAAGGGAACATATCAAGTCCCCCACAAAGTTCACCCACAAAGTTCTCCAAAGAGCAGGTGGGCTGTGTACAGTTTGTCAGAGATATTTAGCTCCCCCAGGCTACTTAAAGGTAGGGGAACTTTGACAAAGGTTCACAAAGGCACCTGTGGAGATTGTAAACCCCACCAGGATTACTGCTGAGATTACAAACTCCCATGCATGGACAGCTGTGCATGTTATCCATAAACAAGAGCAAAACAAAGAGGAATGAATCTCATTTTGCATTTGGTTTCAGGTACTTAACTAAGAAAAAAATATTTCTTAGAAGAGGCGTCCCTGGTTTTTAAATAGCTGGGTTGGGACAGTGATTCAGCTTCCTTGGTTTTTGCATCGTGAGACCCAGGTCGTCACTGCAGACACTGTAAATTGCTAGAAATCTCAGTTTGGCAAAAATGTTGCCGTACATATAGCATCTCAGAGTCAAAAGAAGATATGAGAGATGGAGCAGACTCAGACTTATCATTATAAAGCTATTTGGAATTTGCATTTTCATCTAGTGATGTAGAGCCTCATTCTGATTTCACTTGCTCCAGTGTAAAGCAAGAATAATTCTACAGAAGTCATGGAGTGACAGGTGTAACACGAGTATGTGCAGAACAGAATCAGGCCCACTACATTTGTCATGTGAATAGTAATCAAGATTACTGTTCTAGCCTATGCTAGATGACTGATAATGATGTGATTGCATAGCCTGTAGTTGGACAACTAGAATGGACTATGCAATGGACAAAATGGCTAAATAGAGTCCCTTACAGACATGGGTAAGTTGCAATCAATCATTCAGGCAAGCACAGGTCTGAATGCCTGTAACAGTCTCTTCATTACATCTTTCTGAGTGAAGGAGCATCCCATGCTCATATGCAGGGTGTTATTTCCACATCTCCTAAATGCTGTTATGTCAAAAGCAGCTTTCTTTGAACAAGGCCAGGCATGCTCTGTTACCTACATATCTGCCATATTCAAAACACAAACCTGTTTTGCCAGGCATCAAAAGTCAGGTCTAAGCTTTAAGAAGTTTGCCGTATAGTTATACCAGTGTAGCTAAACTGACAATCCTCCCAGTGTAGACACAACTTATTGGCAAAGTTTTAATGATTTAGCTTATACTAGTTCAACAAGCAAAATACATACCACAAATATTCCCCCTCTCCCCACCAAAAAAACCTGGCATTGCTATACCAGCAAAAGCTTCTAGTGCAGACCTAACCTGAATGCAAGAAGTCATCTGACCACTTGTCACAGGGGAACAATGTATCTTTCCCATACTCAGGGAACTCAGATGACCACAGCCGTAATTCTGACACTATCAGAAGTGATTTATCTTTACACAGGCCCCAAGCACTGAGACTTCCAGAAAATATAATAAGGCAGGAATTCTCCAAATCCATGGAATGATTGATGGTGGTTTGTGGAAGCTGGTTGGGTCTATGGTGTTGGCTCCTCCTTGCTTCCACATGTTAAAAAAATATATACAAACACCTTCCTAACACTACTTTTGTATGTATGGAATTGCTGTAATTGTTACAGGTATGTTACGGGATCAAGAATAATAGAAGTGGTCGGCCTGATTATGAACAGGAAGGGAGATGGCCATGAGACAATCTCCATTAAAGTGTAGCCTAATTGTGAATAAAGCATGAGAACCTTTACAACAGTGTCTAAAAATAAGAGTTTAGGGGGAAAGGGCCATTGCAATTTGAAATATAGCATTGTGCTTACAGTACATGCTACGTGCCAGAACTAAGTACTTACATGCCCTATCTATAGGAGTTGAGCACCTCACAAGGGAAGTACGTTATCCCCAAGGGAACTGGGGCACAGAGAGATTTCAGTGACTAGGTCACACAAGAAGCCCTAAGATAGAACCAGGAATTAAACCCAGAATGCCAGTCCAGTACCCAAACCACAAGACCCTCCTCTCTTTTATAAACATAAACACTAACCCCTCATTTGCAATGGAAGGAGAGAGTCACGACATTCCTCTTCAGAGACTATATGTTCCTGCCCTGAGAGGAGGTTATGCTATATTATAGAAAGCCCTAACCCTTCCCACTCTTACTGTCCTTTATGGGGAAACTGGATCCACCTGGAAAGCAGCTGCAGTTTCTGGATGGTTTGCCAGCTCAGAGCCAGTAAGCGTATGATAGAGACACACAGCATGTGAATTCACAGCCATACCATCTCAACAGTAAATCCCACACTCCTGGTGCAGGGTGTTCCACAGATCCAGGGTGTGCCACAGAGTCAACTAATCCACTCACCATCTGACAAAGCCCAGCTGTGGCGTGCTAATGAACCTACTTAGATTACTGCACAGTGGCATGCACATGAATGATTATTTCAAACAGGTTGGGCGTGCCTTCCATTCATCCTAGAGCCCCAGCAATCCCTTCCTTGGATCACAGCCACAATACCTACACTCCCTCCTGATGGAGCTACCTGCTGTTTAATTTCTTAGCACCTGAGCAACACAATCAGTTAACTGCTGTGATGTCATTATTCTGATCAAGCGTGATGAACAGTGCAGGAAATGTTTTCCCATGACTCTCTAAGTGATGGGTGGGAGGCATATAGTCCTCTTGCTTTACAATTGGTTGGTGTCCAGCAATGAAATAGGATTTTGTTTAGTACTTATATCAGCATTACATTGCTTTGAGCAGTTTCTTTTCTCGTGATTATACCTGTTCAATGAACAGGTGCTTTCACATTATACAGATCCTTTTGCTAGGGTGGGGAGCAGAAGGGGCTTATGTCTAGGGTCCATGTATTGTACAAGGCCCCAGGACATCCATCAAGAACAAAGGTTTCTTTCATACTTTCTTTATCAATCATCATGTTCCAGGAGGGCTAGACATTTACTCAGCCCCCCAGCCTAGCATGGCACTGGCAGCTTTCCCAGCCACTGAAGAGAAAAGATGGACTTGTGGTTAAAGCAGAGAACTAGGCCCCAGAAAATCTAGGCCCTATTCCTGGTTCTGCCACAGGCTTCCTTGGGTATTTCACTTTCCTTCTCACTTAGGGATCAACTCTGCAGGGTATTGAACAATTCTAAAGATGGGAGTTCAGGGTGCTGGGCACCCTGCGAGCTAATACTTCTTCACCATCTCCCAGAGATTGTAGGAGGCTGAGTTCATTCACCTGGGATGAAGAGTCAGGTGGATAAAGTATTACACTGCAAACAGCTGCGTTTGCTTTGCTGTTCACGAATCACCACTGCTCCCCCTGCTTTTTCATCTGGCAGACTTCAGATGGCGTACAGTGCCATGATCACAATTGTTTTAGGAGATTAATGTTTAGAGACGAGTACACAGAGGCACCAGCTGAGATCAGGGCTTCATTGTGTAAGGTTCTGTACATACGCATAGTGAGAAACAGTTCCTGCCCTGCTTCTAGTCTAAACAGACCAGACGGATGAAGGATGGCAGTGGAGACAGAAGTGATGCCCAAGGTCATACAGCAGGTCAGTGGCAGAGATGCAAATAGAATCTGTGCCCCCTGAATGCCAGTTTAGCGCCTACTAGACCACACTGTTTGAACTCAGGGTGAAACGTCTTAAGTATATTCAAGAAGCAGGGGCAACTTTTCTGAAAAATTCTGGGGGAGGCAAATCTGTGTCAGCATATAAAATATTATGTGATTATATTGTATCTTGCAAAAGTTGGGGGAGGAAGGTGGAGCACAAAGACCTATGAAAAGTCGGGGGGGTGGGGGGGAAACCAGGGCTGGGGGGTAACTGCCCCCCTTGTCCCATAGCAAATGACACCCTTGTTAAGAAAGCTGGTGGCCCTCAGTACTGGTGACTATTTAATATCTATTTACTGGGAAGTACAGGGGAGAGGAACAGGAGGGGAGGTTGGGAGGATGGTGAGGAAAGAACATTTTGAAGGAAGGGGAGGAAAAGACAAGAGAGAAGTGAGAAGATAGCGAAGATGGACAGGGCAAAATGTCAAAGGAGGTCTCCAACTATCTAGTTCCTCTGTGTCCCCCTTAATCTTCCTGTGGTCCTAGTAGGAGGCCACAGATCCTGTAAATTAAACAGTGAAAGCTCTTTTCCTCTCATCATAAAGTACTTACGCATGAAAGAGAGACGTAATTGAGAAGTGGGCAATAACCCAGTGCTCCAACTCACACACCACTACTCCCCCTTCTCTCTGAGTGTGCTGTCCAGGGGTGTTTTTCAGATGCCTTGAACTTCACTTGCCAGAGTTAACCTGCCCAAGGGAACAAAATAGGAGTCCAAGCAAATAAATAAATAAATAAGGGGAACATCTACTATAGTCTCTGGGACAACCCACCCACTCAATCCTTATGCAGGCAAAACCTCACTACTGTCAAGGGGAGTTTATACATAAAACTTGAGCAAGGACCTCAGTATTAAAGGGCTTGCAATAACGAATCCATGAACATTCTGCCTGCTATTACAGCAGCACTCAATGGCTTCAGTCAGGCAAAAATATAAGAATTAATGATGTTATCCTTCTGTTCTATTGAAAGGCAAAATGCTCCTCTGGCCAAGGAACCACGAGCAGATGAGTAGGATCCAAGGTAGAAAAAGAGATGCAGAATATTTTCTGTGTGCTTCTCTTTCACCTCTGCAGAAGCCTGTGGGTGAAGCCTGAGAGTCTTGCACCAGAAGGGCAAGGATCTAGCCACATCTACCAGTGCAGGAGGAACAGCCAGAGAAACTAAAAATTGGTGGTTGGGAATAACGTGTTTGGCCAGGAGCTGACTGGGTTGGCAGATGAGTGCTGCAGAAGAGAGGGCGGGGGGAACAGGTTCAGAGAGAAGCCAAAGGCAGTCAAAGAAGGAAAGATGGCGACTCTGTGGGGAATGAGCTACGAGGGAGTTGCAACCCTTTTGGACCCATTGCTGCTGAGGGGGATGGCAGAGAGCTACAATCCCTGACCTCTCTGGATTTACCTGCAACTGAGTCAACTTTGCAAGCCTAAGCTGCAACAACTGGTGTCATAGGTATCCTTTTGAGCCCCATTGCTGGAGAAAAGTTACATCTGAGTTAGAGCTGGTCATTTTGTTTGAAGGATCTTAGTGCAGTAAAGTAAAGCCTCCATATGCCAGTCTGGTGGTGGTAAGGGGCTGTATTGGAGCTGTAACTAGACAGGGGAAAATTCTCCCAGTTACAGGAGCATCCTAGGGCTGATGTGGGATCTTATGCTCCTGCCACCCTGCATGTGCCCCAGCAAAGGGGGCATGCTGGGGTCAGGGCTGAGGGTATATAGTTATAGGAATGGAGTAATAGCTCTTTAAAGTAGTTCGAGCCCTCTATTGACCCTCACTGTCTTCTGTTGCAGAAGCCACCAAAGCTGTGTCAGAGCATAGGATTGTCAGCTGTCCAGGTTTTCCAACAACTGCCCCTTTTTATGAGGTAGCTGTCCTGGAATATCTGCAAGGATGTTCAATGCAGTGCCAGCTGTCCAGTTTTATGGACTCAGAATCATCCGGCATGTCCTGGTTTTTGTACCTCAGATGTGGCAACCGTAGCAGTAGTGTATATATGGAGTTAGGCCTGTTATGTAGTCAGTAAACACTGCGCCAGTGTGGTTCTTTTATATCGCATTTGCTGTGTCGCAGGGTGCTGGAGGAGAAGGCCTTGCCTTCCACCCTCTTCTCCCTTTAGTACAGAGCACAGGGGCAGCCCTGCACTGTTGTGAATTTGTTAGCTTCTGAGTGACTGGATTTAAAACAAAATGCTCTTGGAGCCAGTGAGTGAAAGTCAGCCAGGTATCTGTTCATTAGAACGAGAAACACACGGCTAAGCTGATGGCACTGATTCCGTATTGTGTAATGAATAAATAGGCCTCTACCAAGAGCAGTACACAAAATACCACTCTGTAAACAGTAGGTCAGCATTGTCTGGAGGTATAGAACATCCCCATTCTTTAGATGAAAACAAGAGTAATAACAGATCTAGAAATCCAGGTGGAAAATTTGTTGGCATAGTCAGAAGAGAATACATAAAGACACAAGATTTTATTATTAGCAAAGACAATTATAACTTCACCTTTTTGAATCAAGCTAGCTAGCTGAAATATGAGCTTCCTAAAATAGTAGTTAATAGCATCCCAGAAATTATTCATTAGCTTGTCAGATCAGAAGCAACAGTGCAGAGTAAAAAGGAGAATCTATACTAGTCAGCATCTTAGTCACGAAGATTATCATTAGTGATTAAACGCCCCCACCAGTTCTAGAACTGGGAGGAAATATATGGCAAGAACCTGACTAACCTCAGTAGCCCACCTATATGGATCCAGTTACAGAATTCAGCCTTTCAGGACCAAATCCTCTCTGCTGCTGTGCCAAGCTTGAAGAGGAGGAGGGAAGGAATCCGATCTCTCAGGCCAAAGAATGACAGTAGAGCCCACTCCATGCTGGTTATAGAAGCCGCAAAGCTACAGTAACTGGTGCTTAAAGTGGTCTGAAAAAGGTGTGTGTGGGGTGATGGACAGGGAATCTCTCAACTTCAGAGCAGCAGCTTTAGTAAGACAATGCTTAAAGTACACCCTTCAGCAGGGTCTTTGACCCATTGCAAGCACTTCCCTTCCCCCACTTTAAGCACTGTGTAATAGTGTGGCCACCACCAAGCATCCCCATGAGTCCAGGGTGCCTCTGCAGTGCCCTGTACCTGATTCTTCAGGGCTCCTGAGACTATGTGGGGTTTGTTTTTCTCCTTCAATCACAGCCCTTTTGGGGGTCTGGCTTTCTTTATTTACAAAGCTCAAAAAAAAAAAATCCAAACCAAAAAGGCATTTCTCTAATCACTCCCAGAGTCCCCAAGAATCTGCAGTCCCCCTCCCATCCCAACTGCTTCAGTTCTTGTAAGGAACCAGTTGCCTGAGGCTCCTTTGCTGCACCAGGTGTCTCTGGTTTAGCAAGCCTGCTCTAGTTCTTCAAGTCAGGCAGGCTCCCTCACTCCCTTTGCTCTCCCATACCCCTCACCACTCTGAGTGGCCCGACAGAGCACTCACTGCATGGCTCGCCATCTTTGTCTGTCCTGGACAGAAGGTCTGCAGTCTGGTGGTTCTTGCCGGGACAATGCTGTGCAGGAAAACAAAAGGGCAGGGTACCGATGGGTAACCCAGGCATTTGAATCTCTCATCATCTGGAGCCATCAGAGCACTGCTTGGTCAGTGACAAGGAAAAAGGGAGTCCAATGCAGATAGTAGTGCCGGGCTTCACTGCCCAGCATTCCTTCTGGATGACCAATACCACTCTTCACGGTCCAGGGGTTTCCTACTCCTACAGGATAGGATGTTCCTGATTGTGGAACTTCTAGGACAATACTGCTCCCAGGTCCCAGTGTGGTTCTATCTGGATGGGAACCAGGAAGGGTCTTATGGCATCCCTCGCTGGCAGGTTTGAGGTCTTACCCTACCTGCCAAAGTGACACCCTAGATAGTCACACTCCATCATGGGACACTCTCACTGCCTATGTTCCAAATGCCTAAAGCAATAACATATGATCGGCCCCTCTTGAATGGTCAACAAAGGCCCGCTTGGATCCTGGGGTCTCAAAGTGCCTCTGACTGGAGATCTCCAGGAAGGTAGAGACTCTCTCCCTTGAGGGGGCCCAGTACCAAGGGCACTTCCTCATTCCTGGGGTGCCGAAACCTGGAGCAGTGCCAACAACCCTTGAGTTACTGCAGGCTGGGAGGAGAGTTAGGAGGAATTATTCTAATTCCTGAAGCTTCCACCTCTAGAAACCTCTCTGTTGTTTCTACAGCCTCTGGGATGGTTAATGGACAGAACTGATAAACCTAGGCTTGTACTGCTATGGGGAGAATTTTTAAATGTTGTTTAAAAACAATACTATCCATCAGGTCACCCATGGTCTTAGTTTCAGGGGTCAGCCAGCGAGTGGCCAAGTTGCAGAGCTATTGGGCGACAGCCTCCTTTTAGAAATGGTTCCTCATGAAACTTACTATAATAGATTTCTGGAATGAATCCAAGCTAATCCAATATGGCCACCTTCAGAGTAAAGTAAGATTGGGCTTCATCTGTACTCAGGGCCTTGGAAGTAGCTTAGGCCTCCCCTAGGGAGATCAGGTATCCAGTTTTCAACCGGAACACCCAGTTGAAAAGGGACACTGGCGACTCTGGTCAGCACCGCCAACCGGGCCATTAAAAGTCCAGTCAGCGGTGCTTCAGAGCTAAGGCAGGCTAGTCCCTACCTGTCCTGGCTCCGCACTGCGCCCCAGAAGCAGCCAGCAGGTCTTGCTCCTAGACGGGAGTGGGGAAGGCTACGGGACTCTGCGCGCTGCCCCCACCCTGAGCACTGGCTCTGCACTCCCATTGGCCGGGAACCGCAGCCAATAGGAGCTGCGGGAGCGGTGCCTGAGGGCGAGAGCAGCATGCAGAGCCAGCTGCCATGCCTCTGCCTAGGAGCCAGACCTCCTGGCTGTTTCCGGGACATAGCGTGGAGTCAGGACAGGCAGGAAGCCTCCCTTAGCCCCCCAGCTGCACTGCTGACTGGGAGCCACCAGAGGTAGAGCCGTCCCTTGGGTACAGTGAATTGGGGCAACTGCGCTGGGCCCCGCGCTTTGGGGAGGGGACGGGGAGGTGAGGCGAGTGGGCGAGCGGGGTGAGGAGGTGAATGGGGAGGCGAGTGGCAGGCGGATGGGGCGAGGAGGAGCTCCCCCTACAAGAACTTCCCCCTCCCTCAGCACCTCCTGCCCACCGGCGGGCCCCGCCGATCAGCACCTTCCCCTCCCTCTCAGCGCCAACCGTGGATCAGATGTTTTGCGACCTCAGGAGGCGCTGGGGGAGAGGGCAGAGGAGTGAGGGTGCAGCGTGCTCGGGGGAGGGTGCAGAACTGGGTGGGGAAGGGGTGGGAAGAGGCAGGTTGGGAGCGGGAAGAAGCATGGTCGGGGTGGGGCCTTGGGGAAAGGGGTAGAGTGGGGGTGGGGCCTGGGCGGAGCCAGAGGGGGGAGCAGCCCCCCGGCAGATTAGAAACTTGGCCCCTATGTCCTGGGCCCAGCACCCCCCTAGGGACAGTCCTGACCATAGGTAAGCCCGTGCCCCAACCACCAGCTTGGAGCCCTCTCCTGCACCCCAAGCCCCTCATCCCTGGCCCCACCCCAGGGCCCGCACCCCCAGACAGAGCCCTCACCCCCGCTCCACCCCAACCCCCTGCCTCAACCCGCAGCCTCCTCCCACACCCTGAACCCTTCATTTCTGGCCCCACCCTAGAGCCCTCACCCCCACCTGCACCTCAACCCCCATCCCCAGCCCAGTGAAAGTGAGTGAGAGTGGTGGAGAGCATCAAGCGAGCCACCGAGGGAGGGGGAAATGTAGTGAGTGGGGGGCAGGACCTCTGGGAAGGGGCAGGGAGGGGCTAGGGTGTTCGGTTTTGTGCGATTAGAAAGTTGGCAACCCTAGCCTCCCCATGTAGCTAAAGGGTTGGGGGGGGCTCCTCTCCCAGCCAGTGGTAGCTGTCACCTGCTCAGCTGTCAGGAAAGCTCCCGGGTCAGTAGAGTTAGCTTGGTTAGGGTGGGTCCTGGGAGAGCATCAGCAGGGAACACCCTTGTAGGAGCACCCAGCAAACCTAGCACAAGCAGCCTGGCCACCTTGGCCTGGAACTGCCAATTCTGTTCCTGTTCAGTCAGTTAGGCCTCCTGCGTGCGCTGCTGGGTGGCTAGTAAGGCTTCCTGGAGCAGATGATTTTGCTCCTTGTCTGCCTGTTGCTGCTGTATCATTAATCACAAGACTTCCTCCAATGTCCCCGAAGAAGGGGATGGTAAGATTCCCTGCTCAGGTGCCAGGTGTATTGGGGTGGCCACCACCTGAGTGCCCCTTCATGTCCAGGGGAGCCTCTGCAGTGCCCCACCTCTGTTTTCTTCTTCGTCAGGGCTCCTTAAACAAACCCCACACAGTCTTTCTCCTTTCAATCACAGGCCTTCTTGGGGGTCTGGTTTTCTTCAGGGCCGGCTCCAGCCACCAGCTGAGCAAGTGCAGATTGTTGGAGGCGACATTCTGCCCAATCCTAGGGCGGCATGGCCGCTATTTTTTGTTTTTGTTTTTGTTTGTTCTTGTTCCACTCCGGCCGCCCTGTAGGGGACGGCGGCATGGAGGACGGGAGTGCCCTGCAGGGCAGTCCTCTTCCTTCCCTCCCCGCCGACGGGAGCGGAGCCCTCGCGGCAGGCGGCAGGAGGCGGCGCAGCAGGAGGGGCCGCGTGGCAGCGCCCCTGCTGTAGCCCTGGCCGCCCCCTTCTCTCTCTCTCTCTCCCGCCCGCTCCCAACCCCTCTCCCCCAGCCGGTCCCCCTGCACTCAGAGCTGGCCCTGGTTTTCTTTATTCACAAAGCTCCAAAAAATCAACCCAACAAAAAAAGAATTTCTCCAATCACTCATAGAATTCCCAGAAATCTGTCCCAGTCTGTATCTGGCACTAGCTTCCCTGCTCAAGCTGACTCCCTTGGACCTTCTCCCAGTCAGTCCCTTTCCCTGCAGAATTCCTTCAACTCCTAGAGCAGTGGTCTCTAAACTTTGAGGGTTGCGCCCTACATACCCCATCCAGTGCCCCATCTCAGAGCCGGGATGGACGGGGTAAGGGTCCCAAGGCTGGGGGTGGGGCTGGGGCTGGGCCGGGAACGGGCCCGGGAGCGGAGCCCTGGCTGGGGGCCAAGGCTAGGGGTGGGATTGGAAGAAGAGCCATGGCTGGGCTGTGGTGGGGGCCAGCAGCCAGGGTAGTGCCTGGGTGCAGAGCTGGGGGCAGGACTGGAGCAGAGCTGGGGGCAGAGTGGGGCTGGCCTGGGCACTGCCGCTTCCCCCCCAAATGTTTCTCAGCACCCTGTAGGGGGGCCACAGTCCTAGAGGTTTCTTCCCTGCACCAGGTGTCTCTGGCTGGCTCATTTAGTAAGCCTGCTCCAGGATTCAAATCTCCTGCAGGCAGCTCCCTCACTCCCTGTTCTCTCTCACATGCTGACAGTAACTTTGACAGGAGCTGTGCCCTGTCTGCCCTTCCCTGGCTTACGTGGAGGAGGGGGAATTAGGTGAAGTTTTACAGTTGTGTAGATAGATTTGGAGCAGGTTATCAGAGGCTTGCACCTCCTATTCCAAAGCAGGTGAAACAATAATGAAGATAGCTAATCAAAGTAGTTTAAATCCTGAGCAAATGATTAAATGATTACATCGGTCCAGGTATACTTAATCCTACCTCAGTGCAGGGGAGATGGACTAGAGTACTAGATGACCTCTCAAGGTGCATTCTATTCCTACATTTCTGTGAATTCTCAAGCCTTTATTTAGCAAGGTATGTAAGCATGTGCATAAATTTAAGCATGAACAACCTCGTTGAAACCTAAGGGCTGAGTCCAGCCTGCAGGATTTGACCTATGGAGTTTAGACAATGTTCTACAGTTTTCCAAATTTGGTATGTCCATTTTCTTCCTTTAGCCTGATGATCTCTCTCTCTTCTCCCCTAAAAGATGTAAACTACTGTAATAATTTTCAAAAATTATTCAACAAGATAACTTATTTTTATTTAAACAGTAAATTCTCCTGTACAGAGTTTATAAAGCTTCCTGTTTCTTTTGTTTACATGGTTAGTTCAAAAAGAACAGGAGTACATGGTTAGTTCAGAGATTCAGTTAATAGGATTCTAGAAGGAGTTTAAGTTAGATATATAAATATATATATAATTGATTTTGTGAAATTTTTGTTTTTATTAGATTTCACTTAGAAAAGCTACACCTGACAATTCTGTGGTTATTGCAAATATAGAACTGAATCCTATCCTGTACTACTGTATAATGACACTAACAGGCACAAGTCTGCTTTGTCCTCCACTGTCTGCTACCCAGATACACGCACTTTCTTGGTCACTTCACCAGAGCAGGACAAGACTTTGCTCATTACGAATTACTTCTCAATTCTGATTTATGGAATGATCTTATTAATCGATTACCTGAGCTCATGAGGATTCTTGATTTCTTTTCTAGAATTACGTCTTCAATAAAGCTGTGGATCAGACTCATACTGTCAGTGGAAAGATTCTGTTCACTTCAGGGAGCTTTGGGTCAGACCCCATATGCTTATTTCCAGTGAGACTGGAATTGGTTTAGAGATGTAGCATATTTGTGCAATCCCTAAACAATTTATCTCATTGAAGTCAAAACACAAAGCACCCAGAGAGAGACAGAGAGAGACAGAGAGACTGATCCGGATTCTTGTTTACATTAAGGTTACGTTGCACCACTCTGGCACTCTGGAACTTAAAGTGGGTGTAAATGCACTTTAGTAGAAAGCTATTAAAAATGTAACTCATTCCCACTTTCAGATACCTTGATGCTGCCAGAGTAGTGCAAAGCTAACCTTAGTGTAAATGAGAATCAAGCCCTTTCTTCAAAGAAACCCTTTTAGTAAGCGGGTGTTATCTCATGTTGCTTGTTTGTCTTCAGGAATCATATTGCTGGAAAACGCATTAGCTCAAGACAGTTAACATAAACAAACAGAAAAATCCACATACCAATTTGCTTCTGTTGGAAGAAAATAGCTCTGTAGTGGATGTAACCTCCACAGCTGAAGGAAGACTGAAGTGTAGAGTTCAGAGTGACTTCCCTATGTTCCCAGCTGCTTCCCTTAGCTACCACCTCCTTCTAATGACACTGTAGAAAAATGGAATAACAGTGTCTAGCAAAAACAAAAACAACAAGGAGTACTAGTGGCACCTTAGAGACTAACAAATTTATTTGGGCATAAGCTTTCGTGGGCTAAGCTTTCGTATTCAGCAAGAGGAAACTGGAAAACATTTCCAGATTTCTGTCTTTATAAATCCAGCATCCCACCAAAAATAAATTCTAACCATATGAATGAATCACTTTAGGTCACTGTCTGCAGGGAAGCAGAGGGAGTTGCTGTTGAATGGAAATAGTTGCATGTGTAACATTCATAAGGGAATGTTAAGTAATACATGCTGCTTTCTGATATGCAATGGACGGATTGCACAGTATGTCTTTGGTGTGCATTTTGGTTCATAGAAAGTAATATTAAATTAGCAGAAAAGCATTTAAGAACTCAAAGGAAACATTTTCCAGCACTACAGTGAGGTTAAATCATACATTCTAGTTATTTACTGAAAATAGATTTTTTTCTTTGTGTCTGAGATGCATGAAGCCAACAGATACCACGGGTCAAATCCTCACCTGGTAGACAGCGTGTTCTAGTGGATAGACCACCGGGAAGGGACTCAGGTGAGCTGGGTTCTTTTCCTGGCTCTGACACTGGCCTGCTGGGAGGCTTTGGGCAAATCACTTCACCTCCCTCTGCCTTAGTTTCCCCATCTGTAAAATAAGCAAAATTATACTGAGTTTCTTTGTAAAGCACTTTAAGATCTACTGATGAAAAGTGCTGGGTTTTATAAGAGCGAGGTGGCATTATTAAAAGTCAGTGTGCAATCCCACTTGACACCAGCTGAGGACCAGGCCCCCTATTGTTACACAAAAACACCCAAACACAACTCACCAACAGACGCTTCCTGTTAATATTAGGATTAATACTGGGACACATCTTGAAGCCCTTATTTATTTCTTAATCACTCTTTACTCAGGCAAAACTCCCATGGGGTCATGGGAATTCTACTTGAGAAATAAATGAATAAGAAATAAGGACTTCAGGATTTGGCTCCTTTAGTTGTACCCTCTGTGTCATTGAAACATTTCCTCCTTTCTCTGTGAAGTCAACGATAGATGTACCTTGTAGATGTGCCTCCTTTATTAGGCGTTCTTTTATTCTGGAAGTGTTTGAATGGGAAAATATAGGTCTAGTTGTGTAGCAGATCTCTTCAGTATTCTGCTTGGAGTGGCACATAGCATGTCTGCAGGGTACAATGCCAAATTTGGATATTGTAAGGCAGATAGTTCGAGGGCCAGATTCTTGGTCCTGCTCCAATTCCCTCTGTGCTGCTTCAGCAGTGCAAATGGGGACTTAAAGTTGCCTTAATGAGACAACTGAAGATTCTCCCTCTATAAGGGAAACTTGGCTGGTGCAACGCCAGTGTTGTCAGTGTGGGAAGCCTTCTGGGGTCTGTCAGAGTGCAATACTGTTTCAGTCAGCATAAATTAGAGCAGCCCTGTGACTGCTCTAGTCAAGGTGGATAAAAACTGATTTAAAAATATATTTAAATTGGAGTTTTAAAAAAATAAATCTATTTAAAATTAATTTTGGAATAGATAACCTATGATAAGGCCTAAACTAATAATCTATTAACATAATTTAAATTAAAATTTAAAAATATTAAATGGTACTTATTTTCAGCCAAGTTTCAAAATTAAACCACTGAACTGGTGGAAGTTGTTGGCTAAGCACCTGGAATCAGAGTCTACTCAAGTACTAAACCAGTTTTTGACAGCTGACACTTCTTCTGTAGGTGCAAAAAGCATATTTTCTTCATTTCAATTTATTCAACTAGTTCAGTTCAGTGACTAGTTCATTCAGAGTTAAGAAACTTCCTGGGAATTGAAAACACAGGAAAGCTTGTTTTCCTTTTCCAATCTTTGAATAAAAACTAGATGCGAATGGATGAGATCTACTAATTTTAAAATCTTGACAAGATGACCAGAAACAATTCAATTCACTAACTACAGATACTACTTCCTTTGTTTAATATATCAGTTAGTTTTAAATGCAAAACATGATTTCATAAACTTTTTCTTGTATGTATTTAGCACAGTTAAAGTAGTTTTGTTTAATAAAAAATTAAATGCTGTTTTTATGCACTGTAATTGAATTTGAATTTTCATTAAAATAGAGCTTGACACAAATTGCAAGTAAGTTAATCGCCATCTAGTAAATATGAAATGCATTATCCACCATTTCCTAACATAATAGAAGAGAGAAAAATTAAGAATCTGAATAAATCTACGTTAAGCTCTATAATTGCTTAAATAAATGTATATAGATATAGTGTATCTTCCTGCTTAGCAAAAAGAAGCACCAAATTTAGCATAAAGGCTATATTTAGTTGCCAGCCAACATGTATTATTGGTTACCAATGAACCAATGAGAATTAACCTTTCTTTAGGAAAATAACTACAAAGTATAAATGCAAAACACAATTAAATTTGATTATTTAGTTCAAGGTTTCCTGCTTGTTGGTTTAAATCACGATTTGAAATCAAAGATTTAAATCACTGATTTTGAATTGATCCACCATGGCTTTAATGTGTACCTGGATGTGGTTTGGCCTCTATCTAACTCCAAGATCAAAAGAGGAGTAAAGGTGGTTCATAGTCATTTTCCCAACCACTGTATTGAGCGGGTACACAATACAGTTAAGGATCCAGCCTGTAGTTAAGAGTATACAAACATTAAAAGAGGATTTTTTAAAAATAATCCATTATACTCCACTTAAAAAAATCCATTATACTCAGATTTTCCATCATATCACTTGAAATCAAATGGATCTTTGCCCGTATTTAGAACTCACTGCCATGCAATAGCCAGATTTGGCACAGTATATCCAAATACATAGGATGTGTTCTCATTTGACACCTTGGAAGCAAAATAATCAGTGTGTGTGAGTGCAGAATTTTGCCCTGATTCTGGCAGAGTATAATCTATTTTATTCACAGTCTGGGGTTTTGTGGGATCCAGTTAGAGCTAAACGACCATCTTAACCTTCTATAACTTCCATTGACTTCAGCTAAAATCTCAAGAGCCCAGTGAATACAGAACTGGGCCCCAACGCTTTACTTGTGTTTTATTTCCTTTCTGTGCCCAGACCTAGTGAAAAAGGCAGGGTGAATCTGTACTATTTGGGCATTTCATTATGGTTTCATGCAACTCATTAACTGCTGCTAGCATTTTTACAGTGTGACTATTGGATACTGTTATAACAGTTTAAAACAAAGTTAATGAAAAGCCCCATTCTTCATTTGCTTTCTTGTCCTCTCCTGTTATTGCTGGGAAATTCTTTTACTTTGCCATGTCATTTGTGTTT
The DNA here is from genome assembly GCF_027887155.1 of Malaclemys terrapin pileata. Lineage (NCBI taxonomy): Eukaryota > Metazoa > Chordata > Testudines > Emydidae > Malaclemys > Malaclemys terrapin. The sequence goes on along the minus strand of NC_071515.1, from coordinate 18,766,468 downwards.
CTTTGGTGAAGCAGGGTCAGTTAATGAGGCTTTGGGGCTTTTATTATACATAATAGTAAGGGTGGCATTATGCCAGGGATATTTTGATCAATTAAATGCATTCATGAGCAACACAACTCATGGAAATTTTTTGGAAGGGAGATAAATACTTTGGGTTGTATGTGATGAGGAAAAAACAAAGGGGATTATTTTCATGCAAATTACAGATCCTGGGCTGTTCCATAGTGAATAAGATGGTTATATTGAAAGGCAAATGAGTTATAATGGCACCATCAATGCTTTGGTTTAAAAAAAATTCATTTTATTGATTACACATTTCAAAATAAAATGCAAAACAGAAGACATATGGGAGCTAAGATGCATGGAGAAACAACCCTTCTGAAGGAGATACTTAATGAATGTTAGCCAAAGTACAGATTATAGTTGAGAAATCGGGTAAAATGGTTCCTCATCAGGATTACTAACTATCTCAGGTAGTCCTAAAAATTTTTCCCATTGTGGGGGTTACTGATTTTAAGGAAAATTTATTTAAAATAAAGTTTATTCTTATTTGCAAAAACTCAGATAATATTTTCTAAATTAAAGCATACCAACTGCCAAATTCAATGGAGATTAATTCAATTCAGTAGTACCAGGAATGGATTTGGTCCAATGAATTTAAATCTAAACTCTAAACTGAACCCTTTTAAAAAGATTCTTCATTTTTGCAGGGCTAATTTTAGCCATGCAAGACAATAAAACAAATTATTTTTAAAATCTCTATGTTGCTTTATGACTCCTGCAATGTCTGTTCTGCTGTCCTAAGAATTTGGGTGCTGGTTAATTGACTAATATCCACCCTGGAAAGGTAGACTTTAACTATCTGATAACCTGGAAAAGGATAATATCCTCTTTCTGAGAAATGAAGCAAATTACTACTTCAGGTCAGCTCTCTGAAGAAAGCAGTCATATTTAATAGTGCTTAACTCAGACGTGGGCAAACTATGGCCCGCGGGCCACATCCAGCCCGCGGGACCGTCCTGCCCGGCCCCTGAGCTCCTGGCCGGGGAGCCTAGTCCCCAGCCTCTCCCCTGCTATCACCCTTCTCCCGCAGCCATGCCGCCGTGCAGGCCGCGCTCTGGCCCACCGCTCCCACTGGGCAGTGTTGGGAGCGCAGCTGGCTCTGGCTGGGTGTCGCGGCTACGAGCTCCTGCTGCTGGTAAGGGGGCGGGGAGCGGGGGATCCTGGGGAGCAATCAGGAGGGAGGGGGCAGTTGGATGGGGCAGAGGTTCTGGGGGGGAGGTCAGGGGATGGGGAACAGGGAGGGTTGGGAGTGAGGGTCCTGGGGGGCCTATCAGGGGGCGGGGATGTAGATAGGGGTCGGGAGGGCAGTCAGGGACAGGGAGCGGGGGGGTTAGATAAGGGGGTGGGATCCCGGGGGGCAGTTGGGGCGGGAGGTCCTGGGAGGGGGTGGTCAGGGGACGAGGAGCAGAGGGCACCTGGATAGGGGGTGGGAGTCCCAGGGGGGCTGTCTGGGGGTGGGGGTGTGGATAGGGGACAGGGATCCCAGGAGGGGGTAGTCAGGGGACAAGGAGCAGGGGGTTTAGATGGGTTGCGGGTTCTGAGGGGGGCAGTCAGGGGGCGGGAAGTGGGAGGGGGCGGATGGGAGGGCAGGCGGTTTGGGGAGGCACAGCCTTCCCTACCCAGCCCTCCATACAGTTGCACAACCCCGATGTGGCGCTCGGGTCAAAAAGTTTGCCCATCCCTGGCTTAACTGTTCTTTATGTCCTACGCAGCAAATATCTGAGTGACACCATCTTTGGCATGGTCCGATGACACATTTAATCTAAAACATCTGCTTAATGGAATGTTAAGGGTCATTTAGGCAGGTCCACTCCCTTCCACCCTCTTCAGTATTAGAATTATGGGTATTTTTAAATCTAATACGTTGGAGAAGCTACAATTAACTCTGTAGATAATGTAAGTTGACTTTTCAGATGAAACACACACACTTACAAATAAAGTACTATCTATACATATGCCCCCTGATAGTTTGGTGGGATTTTTCAAACAGTCTAGGTATTTAGCCTCATATTTGTACAGCACCTAACATAATGGGGTCCATGATTAGCGCTTAGTTGTAATAATGGGGGTCTAACAGGCCTACCCGAACTGTGAGCTCAACAGTGGGAAGGTAGATAAAAGTTTATAAAATTTTCCAGTCACCTATAACAATAAATGTTGATGGGGGAAAAGTACAAAAGGGAGACAAACAGATGGAATTAGTCCAACAGAGTCCTTGAGTGATAGTAGTAGGCCTTCTTGTTTGAAATTATGCCTGTAAACAAGAGAAGTGTGAGACCAGAAATCAATCGATCAAAATTGGTGTGTCAAAAATTAGGCCTAATTGGTGAACACAGTAATGAAAGGATGGACTATTCCACCCATCACTTCCTTTTGGGGTCCTTAAAAAAAAGGCTTCGGGGGCATAGGGCTGGAGCACCCATGGAGAAAAATTAGCGGGTGCTTAGCACCCACCGGCAGCCAAGCTCCCCCATCTCCCTCCGCCCCCCAGCACCTCTCCCCCACCGGTGGCCCCGATGATCACTCCTCCCCCTCCCTCCCCCTCCCAGCACCTCCTGCCTGCTGCAAACAGCTGTTTCGCGGTGTGCAGGTCAGCTCCTGGAGGGAGAGGGAGAAGTGGGGATGGGGCGCATTCAAGGGACGGGGCGGAAAAAGGTGGGGAAGAGGCAGGGTGGGGGTAGAGCAGGGGCAGGATGAGGTGGGGCAGAGGTGAGATCTTGGAGGAAGGGGTGAAGTGGGGGGCAGGGCCGGGAAGAGGCGGGGCAAGGGCGGGGGGTTGAGTGGAGTGGGAGTGGGGGTGGGACCTGGGGTGGAGGTGGGGGGGTCGAGCACCCCCTGCATAGAGGGAAAGTTGGCACTTATGTTCAGCGGAAGATCAAATGCTGGCTGGCTGGAAGACAGGTGGACTAAGAAGGAGCAAGCTTCACCATCACGGCTGCCACCCCCACCAACTCCTGGGACCCCAGGATCAACTGTGACACTATTGGACCTTTGTTGTTCTGATCCTGAGACATGTCCTGACCAGACCAGGCCAGAAGGAGGAACCCAGATGACATCACCACCTCCACTAGATCCAGCTAAATCCCAAACACCACCTAGAATATAAGACCTTGTCACGCACACCCTTTCCAGGCGTTTCCTTTTCCTTCCACACGTTATTCTTACTCTTTCCTTTTGCCTTCTGTCTAATAAGCACCTGGCTCAGCCAGCCATGACTATATATTTTGCAATACTATTGTAGTCCTGTGACCACAAAGGCCAATTAAAGCAATGCCCTAAACAGCCCACTGCTGGTGCGAGTTTGCCAGGTCTCTGAGTGACTGATCAGACTGTGCGCTGGGCCTGTGTTTCTCCTGCAGTGAGGTTGCAAGTAAGAGACAGAGACGGAATCTGTGTTTTCAATCTTTGCTCTTCTTTTCTCTCCCCCTGCTTGCATGCTTCTTTAGTTCTGTTTTCAAGGGAATGGGATAGAACTTTAACAACAGCTTCACCCACTTCACCTAACTTCTTTCCTCCCAAAAAGGAGAGTTATTACCATCTCAGAGGCTGTCAGACAGCAAAAGGAAATAAAGGATATTGTTAAAATGAAAGCCTTAATACTTTTTATTTCAAGTGCTTTAATTGTTCTGCCCCTTTTCTGTATCTTTAATAAAAAGATTAAAAGGATTTTTAATAGTATGTTTGCCAAGGGACTAAACAAGTAGAGGTCTCAGTACTCGAAACCATATTTAACTGTTTAGTGTTGTATAGGGACGTGGCCACATTAACACCTTTGACTCTCTGGGGCTACTTATTCCCTTGAAGTTAGCACAACAGCTCCTAGGTACTACAGTAATACAGACAATAAAAATATTTTTCATTAAAATGAATGGAAGATTATGTGGCTAAATCCCTCAGATGGTTTTAATAAAATATTAAGATTTTTCAGAGACATTACTATAAAAGAACAACTAATCTAAAATATAATAGGTGGCATAGTTCATGACTGGCTCTGCTCTCAGTTAAATCTCTGCCACCTCAGGGAATGAATTCATGGCCTGCTCAATTCAGTTAAATCATCAATTTTAGCATGCAACTTAGATGAGAGGGAAAGAAAAGGGTGCATCGGGCAATGACAGATATTACATGGAAAAGTTACTTGTGAGAAATGTCCAATTTCCCATGAATTTTTCATTGATGTTTATGATTTTTTTCAGTGTTCACAAATATTTGGAAATGGTTCTGATACAGACCTTTCAGATCACCGATATTTCTATTCTTGAGTACTATAATAGCAAAATAGGAACAAGATGCCAGAGTCACTCTGTGACTGGCAGTCCAATCTCTGTTCAGCCCAAGATTCTTGAATTTATGCATGTAATAAACCACTTCTCTGGTATTTTGTCAAATATCAGAGAGTAACTATTGTTAGCTAATGAATACAAATAACCAAGCTGACAAGACCGTGGTCTAGTAAGAATGCTTTTCACACAATGGGGGTTCTGCCTCCACCCATGCAGTGGGATACTGGTGTACGGAAAAGTAGTTTCAGAAAGAACCGTGGAGATCTCAAGAATTAGCAAATGGGCATGCCAACTTAAATTGTTTCACAAAGTATTCCACCAATCTGCACTCCTCCTACATGAATGCCTCAATATGTATTAGTACTCTCTTTCAGCTAGTGTAAAGTGTCATGGATCCACTAAAGTCACTGAAACTATGCCAGTATATACCAGCAGAGAATCTAGCCCACCATGGATCTCAGCAGGCACACAGATGAGAGGGGTATAAGTAAATTAGGATTCTGTTCCTCAGCTATGCTGCTGTGAATCAGGAGTAAATGCATTGCCTTCTATGGACAAGTATTAGATTTAGAACAACTAGACTGAGAGCAGAATTGCACTCCATGGTTCTTATCAAGAGATCATGGTAAATGATGGCTGAAGTTCTTTCTTAAATTTTATTCAGTTCTTACTTCTTCCCATTGAGTCTGAAAAGCTTTGTCTGAATAAGGACTCCAGGATTTGGCCCCCTTTGTATGACAAGAAATCTTTGGGGAAGTTTTTATCTTTCATACCAGTTAGATGGGGAAGCATATGTAATGCACTAAGGATGGAAGAAATCAATATGATTTGTTGTTGTTCACCTTAATATCATGCAGGAAGTAAGCTGCATCCTGATAGACATTCCTCCAATTCAGGGAAAACCCTTGCAATTCTCTGTCCAATACAGGTCACTCCAGTTCTTTGTCAACTCTAGTTCCACTCAAACATATCAAAAGGAACAAAGATTCCAATCAACCCCTTCCTATTTTTTAAGCACATATCAACAAACCGACTACATGCCTTAAATTCAGCTCCCCGTAGGAACATTTTACATGGCTAAAGAGACCAGGATGGGAACACCTGTATACACTATTTAATTAGCTATCTATCTCTAAACTCATCCACTTCAGATGTAGGCTGGAAGTATACTACCAGTCTCCTTGTTATGCTTATAAGAAGCACACAGAATCTTTTAAAGGGGATAAGGCAATATGCCAAATACACTCTTCTTTTATAGTAATAAGTTCCGATACAAGCCTCTGGAATTTGCTGTGTTACATCGGAGCTGTTCAAGGTTGCTCCAATCAGCATTATTTGGGTTGTTACTAGGAGTTATCCGCAGTTGTTTCTTATCTCATCCCTCCTGCTTCACTCTTTATCTTGTCCTTGGGGTGTATGCCTTTGCTTTAGGGTCGTCAATCTGCCATCCAGGTGAAAGTTGGCGCCTCTCGACTCCTCTACTCTCTTCTTGACCATCTGGCCTAGCTGTCCTTTCTCAGTTAATTACCATACATTCTTCACTCACACCAAACAGTAAATAAGGCAATTACAGCCATAAAACTTCTTTCCTTCTAAAAACAATCATTAACGCAATCAGTAAAGAATAAACTCAGAACAATTTCTTCTTACTAATTCAAGACTACAATTTCTTCTTACTAATTCAAAGCTAGCAAAATGGAGTATAAAGCAAAATGGAGTAAAATTTTACTTGAGACAATTTCTTCCCATTAGGCTTTTGCTTACATTCTACAACAAGAAATTTGCTCCCCTCTTTTTAAAAATGATTTGAGTAGAAAATGACAAAGGATGGAGTGCTACGAAGGTTTTTGGGGGGGTTTGGACATCTGTCCTCTACATGCAAAAGAGCTTAATATTGAGTTGACATGAGAAACAGTGGCTTTGCCCAATCTGAACTCCACTTTTGCTGGATGAAGAGACTCCCATGCTGTGCTCCACTCCTTCTCTCTCATGTTCCCAGTACAAAGCCTAAATGGAGGCTAAAGCTTTTGAATGTTGACTATCCATTCATGTGATTTGACTGTCCAATAACATGGATGACGACATCACAGTAAGTAGCCAATAGCCATATTATTTGAGTGCTATATGAAAGATTCTGAATACCTTCCCTCTCGGGGCAGCTGTGTACAAATTGCATAATATCGAGAAAGTGGGCTGAGACTGCCAATACATTTCACTCAGGCCATTGGACAGCCATCAGAGATTAAGCTCAGCTCTCTGTTAACACAGTTCTGATTTAAAACAGGGATCTACTGGAGAAGGACCTCATGTTCCAGAATTAGTCACACGAGACAACCAATGAATTCAATAAATATATTTAAAATCTTTGCTTAAGAGTTATCAGTACAGGGTAGAAAATGTTTGATCCTGAAGTACCATAATGGTTAATCTTGAAAAATTGTATTCAACATTTGTCTATCCCAATTTTTTAATATAATTCCACTCCTCCTCCAAATCATCACGGCAAAATACAGATGAATAGATCTTGAGTTTAACCTGGTGAACTTTCATGACATTTGCCAGGCTGCAAAGAGGACTGAAGAAAACAAAAGTCTGAAAAATAATGTGGGCTGACCAGAAATTGGATGAGGGTGAGGAATATATCAATTTTTTAAAAACTTCTTAGTCAGTCTTCTATATCTGTATTTTATTCTGCAGGAAATTTATAATGCTGATTTTGGGCCAAATTGTGAAGTAAATGAGAATTCTGCACACAGGATTGGACCATTTTGATATCTCAAATGTTCCCAAGACAATTGACTGTTACATGACTAAGTTATTTGATTCTTCTCTCTAGCTACATGTCCCTCACTACTGCAGTACTTGAGTGCTTCACTCAATATACCCTTGTGAGGTAGGAAAGTGCAATTATCCCCCTTTTACAGAGGGGGGGAAACTGACACACAGATTAAGTGAACCCAGATCTTCTGAGTCCCAGTCCAGGATCCTAAATACAATACCAACCTATGACATGACAGAGGTTTATGACTTCATTGCAGAATCAAAAATCAAGAGGTCAAGTTCATACAATAGTTTCTTTGATCAGCAGGGGGAATGCTGAAAACTACCAGTCAAATAAATAATTTTTGTTCAAAAGTTCTTTTCACCACCTTCTGGTTTGCCCAGGTGCAAAAGTCCCTACATTTTCTAAATGAAAGAAATGTCTTTTCTCTTACGAAGGCCGGTAGTTTGGCTTATCAGCATTTTTATCCTGTAATTAAAGTTTGTTGTTGGGGAAAAAACAACAAGGAGTCTGGTGGCACCTTAAAACAGAACTTCTCTATTCCTGCTCTTTTCCTGAGGAAGAAATTTTGTTTTTTGCTTCAGAATTACTCACGAGATAACAGAGAGTAAAAGAGCTGGCTTGGCTTCAGATGTGAGGAAATATTTCATGACATTTACTGCAGAAACAATACGAAACATAATACAGTAAAAGCTTTGTCATTCAGCGTGTTGGGAGCATGGCGGGTGCCAGTAAGTCAAAAATTCCAGTTAACTAAGACTTATACTTACCAATGGAGGGAGGGAGGGAGTTTGGGTGTAGGAGGGGGGCTCAAGACTGGGGGTTGGGGTGCGGGAGGAGGTGCAGGGCACAGGCTCTGGGAGGGAGTTTGGATGCAGGAGGGTCTCAGGGCAGGGTGTTGGGGCACAGGAGGGTTTTGGGGTGCCGGATCTGGGATGTGCTCACCTCGGGCGACTCTCTGGAAGAGAAGACATGTCCCTGCGGCTCCGAGGTGGAGGCGTGGCCAGGCGGCTCTGCATGCTGCCTCCGCCCACAGGCGCCGCCCTTGCAGCTCCCGTTGGCTGCAGTTCCAGGCCAATGGGAGCTGCGGAGCCAGGTGGTGGGGCAGGGAAGCGCATGGAGTCGCTGTGGCCGTTTCTCTGTCTAGGAGCAGCAGGGACATGTTGCTACTTCTGGGGAGCCACATGGAGCCAGGTAGGGAGCCTGCTGGACCCAAACCAACTTGACTTTTAATGGATATCAGAAATGCTGGTTTCTAGAGCTTTCCAGTTGGTAAAGTGCCGGATAACACAGCTTTTACTGTATGATTTAGAACAACCAACATGGATGTGAGAGAAGGGAGGGATGCTTACCTCCCTTGGGGCCCAGTTCCAATTCCCTCTTAAATCAACTGGAAAATTTGCATTGACCCACATAATTACATCTTTGGAGTTCTGTGAAGGGGTTCATTCACCAAAGGAGATTCAAAGTTAGGGGTGGCTCTCCAGCTGATGCTGTAGTGTGACTGAAAAAAAAAGTAAAATAAAAACATAACACAATTATAATTGTGTCTGTGATCACAGGTTTGGGCTAGATAAGCTTTGCTTTAAAAAGCTCTGTGTTGTGGCACTATATGGGACAATTTGAACATATTTAGTAGCAATTTCAAATTAAGAATACATGTAATAATTAACTCTTTCTTTCGACTTGGGCCAAGATTAACAATATTCTACCTATGAAAACAAAGTAAGAAATTCACCCACCTCTTACAAGGTACTAACATTGTACGTGAGGCTTTGGCTACACTTGCGAGTTATAGCGCTGTAAAGCCGCCCCCAGCGCTGTAACTCACTCCCCATCCACACTGGCAAGGCATTTGCAGTGCTGTATCTTCATGGTTGCAGCGCTGCATGTACTCCACCTCCCTGAGAGGAACAGCGTGTATTGTGCCGCCGCTGCAGCGCTGCGGCACCAGTGTGGCTGCCCAATGTGCTGTGACTGGCCTCCAGAAGTATTCGGCAGTATCCCACAATGCCTGTTCTAGCCACTCTGGTCATCAGTTCAAACTCTACTGCCCTGGCCTCAGGTAACAACCATGTGACCCTCCCTTAAAATTCCCCGGGAATTTAAAAAATCCCCTTCCTGTTTGCTCAGTCAGGCGTGGCGTGGAGTGCTATCAGCGAATCTTTCCAGGTGACCATACCGCCACACGCCAAGCAAGCCCCAGCATGGAGCAATGGCGAGTTGCTGGACCTCATCAGTGTTTGGGGGAAGGAAGCTGTCCAGTCCCAGCTGCGCTCCAGCCGCAGGAATTACGATACCTTCGGGAAGGTATCAAAGGACATGATGGAAAGGGGCCATGACCGGGATGCCCTGCAGTGCAGGATTAAAGTGAAGGAGCTGCGGAGTGCCTACCGAAAGCCCGTGACGCAAACGGCCGCTCGGGTGCTCCCCCCGCAATCTGCCGATTCTACAAACAGCTGGATGTGATACTTGGGGTTAACCCCACCTCCACTCTGAGCACCACCCTGGACACTTCAGAGCCAGAGTGGGAGGAGGAGGAGGAAAACAGGAGTGAGGATGGTGGGGCGGATGGAGACACCCCGGAATCCCTGGAGGCATGCAGCCAGGAGCTCTTCTCGAGCCAGGAGGAAGGTAGCCAGTCGCAGCGGCTGGTACTTGGTGGAGGACAAACAGAAGAGCAGGTTCCCGGTAAGTGGTTTTTTTTTCAGGAAGGAATTTTTTCGGTGTGGGGTCTTTGGGAGAGGAGGGTTAGGCATGCATGCCTAGATGCGGAATAGTGCATTGATGTGGTTTATTACATCGCGGTAATCGGCCTCGGTAATCTCTTCGAATGTCTCATCCAGAACGTGTGCAATGCGCTTGCGCAGGTTTATTGGGAGAGCCACCATGATCCTTGTCCCAGCCAGGCTAACGTGTCCCCGCCACTGTGCCGCGAGGACCATTGCTGCACACAGGCAAGCTGCATATGGGCCAGGGCGGAAGCCACATTGTAGTAGAAGACCCTCCCTTGCTTCCTAGGTCACCCTCAGCAGCGAGATATCGTCCAGGACGCACTCCTGTGGAAAATGTTGGGACAGTGTTCAGTGTAGGTGCCCCCTGCAGCTGTTGGCTCTCCTCAAGGCACAGAAACCCAGAGGACAGTACAGCCCTGAAACAATCAGTCCCCCTTACTCACCATTTTGAGGCTCCCGTGGACTATGTGTGCTCTGTTTCGGAAGGGAAAATTATGCTATTGTGTAGACCCTGTGTGTGCCCTCCTTAAGTGCGGGGGAAATCATTACTCTGTCTGCTATAAACAATGCTGCCTCTGTTAAATGTTGCATTTTGCCTATACAGCTGCAACAACCTTGAGACCTCAGCCGTCCGTATTATCCCCTGCTCAGAGACTGCAAAGACACAGGAAGAGACCGCGAAAAACCAAAGACATGCTGCAAGAAGTGATGCAGCAATCTATTAAAGAGAATGAAAAAGCACAGAACTGGAGGGAGAGAGAAAGCAGGATCCGCCAGGAAAACGCAGCGCACCGGCGGCAAAGCACCGTGCACTGGCAGCAAAGCACGGATTGGCTCATAAGCATCCTGGAGTGCCAAGCAGACGCTATCCAGGAGCTCGTAGCCATGCAGAAGGAGCAGTACCGCAAACGCAAACGCCATCCCCCCCCACAGCCCTTGTCCCAAAACTCTTTCCCTTGTGCCCCACTGTTACCTCCAACCCACTTTCCCCAACTTCTGGGTTCTTCACACCACCAGCTGCCTCCAACACCAGTATCTTCACCACCCAGCCCTGAAAACCACGACCCTTACCCTCTGCACTCAACCCCCATCACCATGCAATATAGCTATCCTGAAGTGCAGCACTCACTGCACAGCACACCAGACAGGACATACGCAAACCTATGATTGTACTGTTCCCCACTCCACCCCCTTGCCCTTTCTGATTCCAAAGCAGTTGTGTTTCTTTTCAATAACTAAATTTTCTTTTCAATAAATGGATTTTTTGGCTTTGAAAACACTCTTTATTAATGCATAAAGTAAAAGATTCCTTAGCCCAGGAAATAAATAGGCACTGCAAGTCTGCTTAGCAAACACTGATTCCTAAAGATTGGAACCATTGCACTTCACTCCCGTGCAGGGCACCAGATGTCACTGCTGGTTTTCAGCCTCAAATTGCTCCCTCAAGGCATCCCTAATCCTTGCAGCCCCGCACTGGGCCCCTGTAATAGCCCTGCTCTCTGGCTGTGCAAATTCAGCCTCCAGGTGTTCAACCTCTGAGGTCCATGCCTGAGTGAAGCTTTCACCCTTCCCTTCACAAATATTATGGAGGGCACAGCACACGGATATAACCGCAGGGATGCTGTGTTCAGCCAAGTCCAGCTTCCCATACAGAGATCGCCAGTGGCCCTTTAAATGGCCAAAGGCACACTCCAAAGTCATTCGGCACCGGCTCAGCCTGTAGTTGAACCGTTCCTTGCTGCTGTCAAGGCTCCCTGTGTAGGGATTCATGAGCCATGGCATTAATGGGTAAGCGAGGTCTCCAAGGGATCACAATGGGCATTTCAACTTCCCCTACTGTGATTTTCCGTTCTGGGAAAAAAGTCCCGGCCTGCAGCTTCCTGAACAGCCAAGTGTTCTGAAAGATGCGTGCGTCATGCACCTTTCCGGGCCAGCCTGTGTTAATGTCAATGAAACGCATACGGTGATCCACAAGCGCCTGGAGAACCATAGAGTTAGGGAACCCCATTTGTGCAAAGCCATCCACTATGTCCTGCACGTTACCCAGAGTCACGGTTCTTCTGAGTAGGATGCGATTAATGGCTCTGCAAACTTGCATCAACACAATTCCAATGGTCGACTTTCCCACTCCAAACTGGTTTGTGACCGACCGGTAGCTGTCTGGAGTTGCCAGCTTCCAGATTGCAATAGCCACCCGCTTCTCCACTGGCAGGGCAGCTCTCAATCTCGTGTGCTTGCGCCGCAGGGTGGGGGCGAGCTCCTCACACAGTCCCATGAAAGTGGCTTTTCTCATCCGAAAGTTCTGCAGCCACTGCTCGTCATCCCAGACTTCCATGATGATGTGATCCCACCACTCAGTGCTTGTTTCCCGAGCCCAAAAGCGGCGTTCCACAGTGCTGAGCATGTCCGTGAATGCCACAAGCAATTTTGTGTCGTACGCGTTACGCAGCTCGATAGCATCATCGGACTCCTCACTCTCACTGTCACTTTGGATCTTAAGGAATATTTCGACAGCCAAACATGACGTGCTGGCGACTCGTCAGCATACGTCTCAGCAGTTCGGACTCCATTTCCCGCAGACAGATCGCGCTGCACAGAAACCGTTGAAAGATGGTGCCAAAGATGGACGGAAACAAAGGGATTTCTGGGATGCGAAGCGATGCATCACGGGGCGTTGGGACAGGACCCAGAATCCCCCGCACCCATGCCCCCTTCCCACAACCCACAGCGCCAGAATGGGAAGAGGTGCTCTGTGGGATAGCTGCCCGTAATGCACCGCGCCCAGTGGCGCTGCAATTGCTGCAAATGTGGCCATGACAGTGCGCTGGCAGCTGTCAATGTGGACAGACTGCAGCACTTTCCCTACTCAGCTGTACGAAGACAGGTTTCACACACAGCACTGTACAGCTGCAAGTGTAGCCAAGGCCTAAGAATACAGGTGATCAGATAGCCCTCTAGTGGAACATAATAAAACACAGCTGAGTTAAAACTAAAATAGAAACAAGGTTGTATCAGCAAAAAGAACAGGAGTACTTAGAGACTAACAAATTTATTAGAGCATATATAAATAATAAATTTGTTAGTCTCTAAGGTGCCACAAGTACTCCTGTTCTTTTTGCAGATACAGACTAACACGGCTGCTACTCTGAAGGTTGTATCAGGTTTGTATCTCTTTTCTTTCTTTTAACCATTGTCTGCTGTCCTGAAACTTTTTTGAATCCTGCTGAGTTCTTAGACTCAATAGTATCTTGTGGCAGTAAGCTCCATAGGCTAACTGTATGTGGTGTAAAAATAGATTTAAATTTGTTGCTTTAATGCTTTTCAATATTTCGTTGAATGTTCCCTTATTCTTGTATTGTAAGTAAGGGTATATACCCGGGGTCGGCAACCTTTCAGAAGTGGTGTGCCGAGTCTTCATTTATTCACTCTAATTTAAGGTTTCGCGTGCCAGTAATACATTTTAACGTTTTTAGAAGGTCTTTTTCTATAAGCCTATAATATATAACTAAACTATTGTTGTATGTAAAGTAAAAAAGGTTTTTAAAATGTTTAAGAAGCTTCATTTAAACTTAAATTAAAAGGCAGAGCCCCCCGGACCGGTGGCCAGGACCCGGGCAGTGTGAGTGCCTCTGAAAATCAGCTTGCGTGCCGCCTTTGGCACGTGTGCGATAGGTTGCCTATCCCTGGTATATAGGAATGCCTGCTTTACCTTCTCTTTACTGTTCATTATTTTATATTTCTGTATCATATTCCCTCTCCGACCAAACAGTTCCCATTATTTGAATCTTTTCCACACCTCCGATTTTCATCATCCTTCTTTCCATCCCTATTTCTGTTACATATTTTTTCAGATGGGGTGGCCAGATCTGAACTCAGTACTCAAGATGAAGATATACCAGTGATTTATATAATGGTGTTGCAATACTTTTCAGTATTATTTTCCATCCGAATCTTCATACATCCTAGTATTTTTCACTTTTGCTGCTCATATGTATACATACCCATGCATGTGCATGTATATCTATATAATATGATTCTAGGATTGTCACTCTGAAACCTGAGAATGTCTTTTGAGCCAGTATGAAGTGATGGGAACAGCTACAAGCATGGTTGGGAGCTCTTTCTGTTTAGAATATCATCAGGTTCTGTCATCACTGGGACTCATGGTCTGTTACCATCCACTTTTTAAGTTCTTACCCATTTTTGACTTTTTTTTACAGATGACTTTATGATAGCCTGGGCCTTCAGCTACTAGTGTAAAAGTAAAAACAATGAAGCAGCCCCCTTTTTAAAAAAGTCCTAAGCAATTTTTCTGTATAATTTTCTGTATTACTTCAATCCTGAGTGTACATTCTTATCTTAAAGTTGCTCTGCAAGATTTCCCATAGTATGGCACTTTCAATGTGATTTCGTATGTGCACAAGGGTGTAGTTAGATGGATCACACTGCAGAATCCAAACCTGTATTTACAGATGTTGTGATAAATGGAGGGGGGGAGATAGCTCCCTTTTATGGACACCCAGCCAGTCAATTAGCTATAAAATCCCTCTTAGTAGCTGTTCTCTACTTGCTTTACCTGTAAAGGGTTAAAAAGTCCACAGGTAAAAGGAAAGGAGTGGGCATCAGATCACAAGAGTCAATGGGAAGGCTAGAACTTTTTTAAATTGGGAAAAACTTCCCTTTGTCTGTTCTGTTGTTGTTCTCCAGAGAGAGGGGACAGAGCAGAGACAGGGCTGGGACTATGCTGTAAAAGGCTTTTTGTCAGGTCTGGAAATCATCAGATAATACCTAAAACCTACTCATAAATCAGAAAATGTCTAGAAAGACACAATTAGGTTTATTTCTGTTTATTTCTTATTGGCTTGTGGACTCCTCTGTGCTAACTCCAAATGCTTTTTGTTTTGCTTGCAATCTTTAAGCTGGACCTAAAGAAGGTTATTCTTGATGTTTAATTTTTGTAAGTGGGTTTTTTAAATCTAGCAAAAGCCTAAGTTCCAGATGTATTTTCTTTCCTTTTGTTTTCAATAAAATTTACCTTTTTTAAGAACAGGATTGGATTTTTGATGTCCTAAGAGGTTTGTGCATATGTTGTTTAATTAGCTGGGGGCAATAGCTAATTTCCTTTGTTTTCTTTCTCAGTTCTTCCCCGGAAGTGGGGTGAAAGGGCTTGAAGGTATCCCACAGGAAGGAATTCCCAAGTGCACCTTCCTGGGTTCCAAGGGGTTTTGCAAATGCAAAAGAAGCTGTAATCTTGGGAGTTTAATACAAGCCTGGAGTGACCAGTATTAATTTTTAGAATCCTTCCAGGCCCCCACCTTCTTCACTCGAAGTGCCAGAGTGGGGAATCAGCCTTGACAGATGTCGTCAAAGGGCTTGGGCTTTGACTTTGTTTGCATTTGGCCTTACTACCATAACATATGAGGACACACACTAAAAATATTGACCCAATGCCAGGAACAGACTGCAAGGGGGAAAAGATGCAATAGCTCGTCACTCAAAGGAGTATAAGATGAATTTAAAAACCTTAAAGGTTAAAATAAATAGAACATCAGCTAAGCAGTGAGTTTACTATTTTTAACCACACTGCACAATATGCTCTTCCATATAACATGAACACTCTTAGCTATAATTCAGCCAAATTGGGACCTTCATCTCTGATAAGGTTTGATGGGGCAGATATGATGCTTAATGAAAAACAAACTCTTTGTTGATTGCTAAAACGACAATGACAGATATGTCTTTATGTCCTAGTCTTTGTTCAGATGGTGTAAAGAAATTATGTGTTTTAAGGGGTAAGTGCCCAGCGTATTTCTTAGAAAGTAGAAATTTTATTATTGCCAACTTCAAGCATCCAAACATCATGTGTGAGATTGAATTTTTTTTTTAATCAAAAGTATATTTATTTGGGGGGTTTATTTGCCTTCTGTTTGTTGATCCTTTAAGTTTACAGTCAGGTCATACTTTCAAGTTTTCTTCCACAACCACAAGGACTAGAAACTAATTGTTTTTTAAAAGAACGCTGAAATTCTCATGTAATCACTTGTCTCTAGAGGCTGGTTAAGAAGAACAGAAAATATCATGAGACTTGCAATAAAATCATGGGTTGGAAACAATATATGGCTAAACATTGCAAACGCGAGTACTGTATCTCCCATGTTAGCATGGTTATAAATCCAGACATAACACAAGATACACAAAAACTGATGTCAGACTTGCATGCTATGCAGGAATGTAACTTTTTTTCTGAGAAAGGGACAGGTTTTTAAAGGTATTTAAGCACCTAAGAATGCAAATAGGAACCTAGTGGGATTTTCATTGGGTGTAGGCCTCTGACTCCTATTGAAGTTGATAGGCGTTAGGTGCCCAAGTGCTTTGGAAATCTCACTAGGTGTCTCTTCACCTCTCTAGTGAGAGAGGGCCCTTGTAGAGGTAACCCTTCTGCCAGGTGAAGCCAGCAGCAACAAGGGCCAAGTTCACTATCTAGGGGTTCCTTTTCAACAATACAACACAAAATTGGCTCATGCCTCCACCCAGTGACCTAGGACAATTACACACCACACCCTGGGCACCTCTAAGAGGCAATACTTCCCCTCTTGAAAGCACAGATGCTGAGTGTAGCAAAAACTTTTACTAAAAGGAGCAAATTAACTCAGCATTAATTTGGGAAAACATCACAACTAGGGCTCATACACACAAACCATGAGCAAAAGACCCCCAAATAAGCTGGAAGTGTCCTTTTCCCCTCACGGTCTTAAGTTCAGCAACCCCAAAGTCCCTTTAACATGCCCCTCTTCTCTATACCCCACTCACATCAATAGAGATACTATCCTAAAGTAAATCTAATAACTTAGACCTAGGTATCAATGATTTCAGCTCGCAGCATGTAACAAAACTCTCAATTCAGTCTAAACTAGTTCTTCCACTCTACCATGAAGATAGATCAGGTTAAAAAAAAAAATCACTAGAGCCCATACCACTGCGTACAAGTACCTACCCCCCTGTTGGGCTTTGGAACCCATGTCCCCTGCCTAGCAAGTGCTGTTTAGTTGAGGGTGAGTCCCCCCATTGGAGTATGCCAGGTACAGTTCATCTGCCCTCAGTTCACACAACAAGGATAACAACCCTTTATTACTCCTGCCCCAATAAGTGATCATTTGTGCACGCAACCCCATCCAGCTGTGCACCTGGGCAGGGTGGGTGTGTCCATACAAATGAGAGCGGCTTCTGAAGTCTTTTTCCACAGCTCACCCCTAGATGTCAGGAGAGATCTGCTCATCCAGACTCTGCGTACCTAGACCTGGCCCTTGGGGCAGCGATGGGCCTCGCTCGCCCACCAGGCCCCGCCTGAGCCGCCCAATAGACGGCCCATGGAAACAAGAGTCATGCTCGGGGCAATAACCCGGAACAGGAAGTGGAGGTGGCTCCCGTCCTCTGACCCCCACGTAGCACGGAAGGGAAAAAGGGGAAGCGACTGAGGTGAGAGGGGGCTGCTGGGGAGGGTGGTGACCGGTGGGCCGGTTCGCTGGCCGCCGATACAGCGGGACCAGAAAACCCACTGCCGGGAGGGCTTGGGCGGGAGCCGGGGCTGGGGCCAGGGCCGGGGCCGGGGCCGGGGAAGCCGCTGCAGGCGCGCGCACGCTGGGGGCGGGGCTTCATCGCTGTTTACAAAACAACCGCTTGCGCGCTATCCCGCGTGTGCAGGTGCGCGCGCGCCCCCTCGGCTCGTGCGGGCCGAAAAGTAACGGTGCCCCCGTGTGCCACGGCTTCCCGTTCCCTCCCCGCCGGCGTGTGGCCAGGGAATGGGGGGCGGGGCGAGGGGGACCGGCGGCCGGGCACGGGCCCCGTGGGGGCCGGCCTGCGGTTGCTGGCGTAGGACATGAGGCAGGGGACGTGGGTCCCTGTCTAAACCCCACCACGACATCCTCGTGGGCCCGTCCCACGCGTGGCAGGGCATCTCCTGAGGCTGCGATTTGGGACGCGAAGCAGAGGGAATTAAAAGGGGCGGGAAGGGAAAGGGCATCACCAGAGGTCTAACCCCCGGCGTGGGGCTGGTCCCGTGTATGTGCATGTGGGCATCCCACGCCCCGAGCGGCAAATCTCGCTGGTAACGTACCCAGCAGCCTCATGGGCGTGTGGAAAAGACTCGTGAGCTCAGAAATTGGGACTGGCAGTGGCCAGGGTGGAACTGGAGGCTATTACCCAGTGAGGAATTTCTGTTATCTGGATTGCTGCACCTCACTTGCCTGCCCTCAAACGCCACTGTGGGTATGCTCTGTCCTGAGCTAGGGGCACTTAGGGTACATCTTTACTACCCGCCGGATTGGCGGGTAGTAATCGATCTAGCTGGGATCGATATATCGCGTCTCGTTAAGATGCGATATATTGATCCTCGAATGCGCTCCCCGTCGACTCCGGAACTCCACCAGAGCGAGCGGTGGTAGTGCAGTCGACGGGGGAGCCGCAGCCGTCAATCCCGTGCCGTGTGGACCCCAGGTCATTCGATCTAAGATACTTTGACTTCAGCTACATCGATTCCTCTCCTCCTCCTTCCCCCCAGTGTAGACCAGCCCTATGTTACACTTGCACGTGCAGTGCTGGATTGAGAGTCCTTACTCCTGGACTCTGTTTTACTTCTGCAACACCCAAGACATTTACCCATCTGTGTGTGAGTTTCCTGCTCCTAAACAATATTTCCTTATTTCAGAGGTGTGTTGTGAGGCTTAATGTTGGTTAAACAGACCAAGATACCCCAATCGAAGTTGCTATACAACTACAAAATGTGTGTTGAATATTTGTTCATAGTAGATGTAATTCTCCAGCTTGACTGCTCTCCACACCCAGTTCAGTCCACCACCACCACCAAAACCTTAGCTTTTTCTCTTTCACCCTGCTTTTGTTCCCTTCCATGTAAAGCATAGGCCATCCCTTTTATGGGTTTTTCTTCCCTGTGGTTCTAATCTAAAATTAACCTTCTCCTTCCTACACCACTATATGTGCATTAAGGCTTTAGTTATCTAACTGCCCCTGAAACACACAAACAAATATTTCTGTGAAAGTCATCTTGTATTTAGTTTGTAGGATTTTTCTCTTACAAATTGCTGGTTCTGAAGTGCCACAAGCACAGACCATTGCCCAGGTTTCTTTGAAAGATAATTCTGGGAGCCAACCAGCACTCTCGCAGCCGATAACTGCAATATAATCTGGCTATCACAGTGGGCGCACAAAACCAAGTATTCTAGTACCTAAAACCAAGGTAAGTATTTTACTGAACAAATAAAAGACAAGTCTGTGTCTCCAAGAGTTTGCATTCTGTATGTTAGACATGAAGCAATAACTCAGGGCAGTGAACAAAAGGGAGTGATGAGTGTAAAGTGAGACGAGTTAGGTGTGCATTTTGGTGGTTATTTTATTACTTGTTTTTAACTTACTGGTAGAACAACATGGTAGAAATAAGTTTATGGATTTTTAACAAGAAGAGGGTGTTAGGTTAGGGAGTTGGGAGGTTGTTTCATGCATAGGGGATGGCCTGGAATTGGGAGGGGGATGGAAGCAAAGGGGGGAAGAGGCACCCTTGGGGAACAGAGGGGTGAGATGGGAAAATGAGAGGAGATAAGATCAGAGATGTAGGCTGGAACTGAATGATAGAAGTCCATAAATTAAGAATAAGAGTGAACAGTAAAATGGGTAGCTAGTAGAGGGATCCAAAACGTGTGACCAAGACGTGTTGTGAGCAAGAGGTAGAAAGATAGACTTTAGTAACAGTAGATTTCTGCCAAAATTGTTAAGCACAATTGGATCTCCTCTCTTGGAAACCACCTGACTGTTAAAAAAAAAAAAAGATTGCTTAATCTGTAAACTTTGGCACAAGGACTCCTTATTCTGTTTTTACAGCACCTAGCACAAAGGGGTGTGGTCTATGATTAAGGCTCCTAGGAACTACAGTAATACAAATAATAATGGTGGTAGTAGTAGTAATACTGTTGGAGGATGGTGGGTCCCTTTTAAGAGAGATTTTTCCTCCATTTCTCCTTGGTTTTCTACATGACACTGGCTTTCTCAACTAGAGGATCAAGAGAGGTAGTTCTGAGGTGTCCTAGCTGAAATACCAGATTTCAGTTTTCATAGAAACCATAAAAATGGAAGGGATCTTCAGAGTGTGAAACCATTCACACTACTCTGGCTCTTTTGGGTAATGTTGATTGCTAATTTGGTTCCTGAACCACTGAGGTTTGAGTATCACTGACCTAGACCATCCTTGATAGCAGTTGTCAAACCAGTTCTTGAAAAACTCCAATTATGGGGTTTCCAGAACCTCCTTTGGATGCCTGTCCCAGTGCTTAACTGTTTTTATAGTTGAAAAGTTTTTCCCTAATGTCCAACCTAAATCTCCCTTGCTGATTACTTCTTGTCCTACCTTTGGTGGACCTGGAGAACAATTGATCACTGTCTTTTTTTATAACAGACCTTCACATAAAGTTTAAGACTGGTATCAGGTCTTTCCTTAGCCTTCTTTTCGCAAGACTAAAGATGCCCAGATTTTTTAACCTTTCTTTGTAGGTCAGGTTTTCTAAACCTTTTAAAAAATTTTGTTGCTCTGCTCTGGGCTCTCCAATTTGTCCACATGTTATTAAAGTGTGGTGCCCAAAACTGGACACAGTACTCCAGTGGAGGCCTGACTGGCGCTGAGTGTATCGGGACAGTTGCTGTCTGTGTCTTACATAGGATCCTTCTGTTAATACACCCCAGAATATTAGTCTTTTTGCAATTGCATCACATTGTTGACTCATATTCAGTTTGTGATCCACTATAACCCCCCAGATCCTTTTCAGCAGTACTACTGCCTACCCAGATATTTTCCATTTTGCATTTGATTTTTCCTTTGCCCATTACACTTGTTTTTATTGAATTTCACCTTGTTTATTTCAGACCGGTTCTATTCTAATCCTGTCCTTCAAAGTGCTAGCAACCCCTCCCAGTTTGATGTCATCCTCAGGTTTTATAAGCATACCCTCCATTCCATTATCTAAGTCATTAATGAAAATATTAAATAGTACAAGATCCAGGATTGAACCCTGCAGGATCCCACTAGATACCTTTTCCCAACTTGACAGCAAACCATTTGGTAACTACTAGTTTTGCACTTTGTAGTAATTACTTCCAGGCTACCTTTTCCTAGTTTGCTTATAAGACTGTCTGAAGCTTTACTAAAATCAAGATATATCACACTACATCTTCCCCCTATTCACTAGGCCAAAAGAAGGAAATTAGATTGGTTTGACATGATTTTGACAATTCCATGGTGGCTATTACTTATAACCCTATTATCCTTGAGGCACTTCCAAATTGATTGTTTAATCCAGTGGTTCTTAACCTTTACTGCAGCCTGCACCCCTTTGGTTCTCAAAATATGTTCTCGCACCCCTTATCAAAAAATCAAAATATGTTCTCGCACCCATTATCAAAAATCATAGAAGTAGGTCAGTTCTTTAAACCTATATATATATATATTTGTATTTGCAATAATCGTTAAAAAATGTATTATGTTAATAAATACATAGGTTTGACAAAACAAAGTAGTTGTACTTACGTGCCTGTGCTTAATTTGTGTTTTTGGTGATTTACCTTCTAAAAAAATCTGGCATGTCTTGCCCCCCCAGAAAGGGCATCTCACACCCACCGGGAGTGCGTGCACCCCAGGTTAAGAACCACTGGTTTAATCATTTGTTCCGGTATCTTTTGAGATATCAAAGTTCGGCTGACTGGTCTATAACTCCTCAGGTCCTCTTTGTTCCCCTTTTTAAAGATAAGGTACTATGTTTTCCCTTCTCTAGTTCTCCAGGACTTCACCTGTACTCCATGTATTCTGAAAGATAATTGGTAACGGTCCCAAGATTACTTCAGCTAGTTCCTTCAGTATCCTAGATTGAATTTTGTGAGGTCCTGCCAATTTGAATACATCTAACTTATCTATGTAAATAGTCTACAACCTTTTCTTTCCCTATTTTGGCTTGTGTTCCTTCTCCCTTGTTGTTAATATTAATTGTGTTAAAAATCTGGTCACAATTTGCCATTTTAGTGAAGACTGAAGCAAAATAGACATTCTGACACCTCAGCTTTCTTGGTGTTACCCGTTGTTAGCTCTCTTTCCCTCTGAGTGGAGGACCTACACTTTCCTTCATATTTTTTTTTTTTTGCTCCTAAAGTATTTATAGAACCTGTTCTTTTTGCCTTTTATGCCCCTTTGCTATGTGTAACTCATTTTGTGTCTTAGCTTTTCTGATTTTGTCCCTCCATGTGCTATTTTGCTGTACTTGTCCTTAGCAGTTTGTCCATGTTTCCACTTTCTGTAAGATTCCTTTTTGATTTTCAAATCATTAAAGAGTTCCTGATGGAGCCATATTAGCTTCATTATTCTTCATGTCTTTCCTTTGAATTGGGGTAGTTTGCTGTTGCACCTTTAATATTGTCTCCTTGAGAAACTGCCCGCTCTCCTGAATTCCTTTTTTTCCCTTAGATTTTCTTCCTATGGAACCTGTTCTCTGAGTTTCTTAAAATCTGCTTTATTGAAGTCCATTGTCATTATTCTGTTGCTCTCACTCTTTCCTTTTCTTAGAATTATGAACTCTTATCATTTTATTATCACTTCCACCCAAATTGTTTTCAGCCTTCAGATTCACAACCATTTCCTCCCTGTTAGTCAGAATCAAGTCTAAAATCGCTGTCCCCAAGTAATTTCCTCTATCTTCTGAAACACAAGGTCGTCCCCAACACATTATAAGAACTTACTGGACATTTTGTGTTTTGGCATATTATTTTTCCAACACATGTCTGGATAGTTGAAGTCCCCCATTACTTCCAGGTCTTGCATTTTGGATATTTCTGTTATGTGTGCTAAAAGTGCCTTATCCATTTTCTCCTCCTGATTTGATGGGGTCTATCATAGACCCCCCCCACCGTGACATCACCCCTGTTTTGTCACCTTTTTATCTTCACCCAGAGACTTTCATCTGCCTCTCACCCACCTTCTGGACCTCAGAACAAGTGTATATATTCTTGATGTATACAACACTTCCTCCCTTGCCAGTCATTTTGATCATCATCTCCCCTTTGCCCCTTTTTGTTTCTAATTTATCTGTTGCAGGGAAGGCTGAAAGGAGTCTCTAGAGTTTCTTTGATGCCTATGACATTTTCATGTGCTATCGAAATGAGAGTGCTGATTTGTTAAAAAAATATATATTTTTCTTGCCTTATGGTCATCTTTCTTTTGGTCTCCTGTCAGGTCTCATTAGCTGCACTTGTTCAGGACTCCGTACAGTTCTTCATGCTCAGTGACTGCTGTGTGCCATGTAATTCAATAAAACTAAACAAGAAATATCTCTCTCTAACTGCAAGAGACAGCTACAGTAGCCCTATGGGTTATAAATCTGCCAAATCAACCATTCTCAGTTGATGCCAGTCATTACTATGTTTACAACATAATACAAATGTTTTACAATGTTGAAATATTATTTTAAAGGAAAATTATACACATGTAATTTATTTTTAAGCAGTATTGGTATATTGTACTACAATTACATTGAGCTATTTCAAGTTTAGAGATTCCTTAACTGAACAAGAGTTGTTCTTACAACGTCTGTGGATAAAAGAACCTATTATAAAAATATAGATCAAATGAAGAAATACCTTTTGACTTAGCTAGATTAGAAATTAAATGAGACTGCATTATCAAACGCATGAGGATTTGTGCTCCTTTCACTGTGTCTAGATTTTGTTTAGGGGCCACACAAGGCATCTAAGCACGAGCTTTCCCTTGCTCTACTGAACTGAGACCTGAGCATACTTTCAGCCTTTAGGACGGTGGTAAGCAATCAGGGTTTAAGTGTTTTAATTTGCCTACCAATATCCTTAAACATTTTTCTTGTCTTAGGGATATATTTGTCTCTCATGCTTCAACTATATACAGCAGAATCTTGGCAAACAATCTCCTCTGAAACTGATATTTCTCTGACAGCTATTAGGGGTGCTTGAGGCCTTACAAATTTACACCCTACCCTTTGTGAGTGAGAACATCTGGTCCATGACACTCCCTTGCAGCGTGAAAAGTGAGAGATAAGAGCCACACTGGACTTAACTCAGTATACCTAAGGCCTAATCCTGCACTTGAAGTATGTTGACTTCAATGGTGTTACTTAAAGTTAAGCATTAGAGCTGGTCTGGAATTTTTTGATGAATTTTTTTTTGTCAGAAAATGCCAATTCATTGAAACTTTGCGGAATTGTATCTAGATGAAAATTTCATTGGGAAGGTTTCTCAGGTCCACAATGGAATTTCTGGTCAGAGAGAGAGAGAGAGAGAGATTGACTCTCCCAGAATAGCCAAAAGCCCAGTGGTTAGGGCACTCACCTGTGGGAAACCCAAGCTTAAGTCTCTGCTCTGGCTGATTCAGAGTGGGAACTTGAATTTGAGTCTTCCATATCCAGGTGTGTGCTCTAAACACTGGGCTAATGGCTATTCTGGGGTAGGTCTTTCTGTGCAACACATTTTGAAGGGTCTAGTTTTTGTTCCAATATAGAATGAAATTAGACATCAAAACCTTGACACTTTTTGCAAACTGGAATTCTTGTTTTCAAGCCAACCCTATTAAGCATGTGTTGAATTCTTTGCAAGATTAAGGTCTACATGTGTAACGTGCATAATTATATGTAGGGATGAATGACGCCGCATACAAAACTATCATTGCACTCACGCATGATAGTCACATTATTTGTTTGCTCAGGAATGTCCAAAGACAATATTTGGGCTTGATCCTCTACCTACTGAAGCCAGTCGCAAAGCTCCTGTTGGTTTTATTCGTGCAGGATCATGCTCATTAACAAGACTAACTGAAGTCCGAATTAAGGCACTTTTTTATTGCTGTGCCTACCCACCCTGTACTGGCTTTAGACAAGGCTATTATCAGCTCACTTTTGAGTGCAATTAAAAAAATCACAAGCACATTAACAAATGTGCCGAAAAAGTTGCATGGACGATGCCCAAACAGAGGGAAGATACTCAATATATACAGAACAGTGAGAGGAAAAATACAAAAAAAAAAAAAAAAAAATCCATGTAGACTAAAGAGCCTCTATATAAAATGTGTAATGGTACAGGTTTCTTATTGGAGTGTAGATGCATCTCCTCCAATTGTAAGAACAGAGACTGGGAGAGGGGGCAAGAGAGAAAAAATGCGCAAATTTAAAGTGATCCTTATACAGTTTTCATGAGAGCAAAAAGATCTTTATATAAAGTAGGTTTGAAATCAAGAGTTGGTCATGCTGCAGTCAAATATATAACTGGCCTAGTGAGCTGAGCACAGTTCTGGGAATCAGCAAGTCCTGAGCTTTGAGCTTGGCTTTGATGCTTTTTCTGTGTCCATAGGCAAATAACTCTCTCTGCCACTGTTTTCCCATTTGTAACATAGGGCTAAATACCTCACTCTGGTGTTAAAATGGTTAATTTAATAACACTTTCAAAGTGCTTTGAACATCTAAAGTGCAGTGAGAGGGCCAGTTAATTTACTAATCTAGCTGGTTTACACAATATGAGCAGAAGAAGTGATTCTTCAAAGCATGTTGGTGGCTTTATCCGTAACAATCATCTCAAGGCATAATTTGCTTTATATTTAGGAACTGAATTTCATTAACTGATAGACATTTAAATGCATGAACATTAACATCCTAATAGTATATGTTGAATAGGGACTATGAGAAGAGGAGTGAGATCATCATACGAGAAAGTGCTGGGAATGCTAAGGAATATATAAAAAGCTGTCAAAGTTTAGTAAGGAATCTCTGTCAAAATTAATTTCTTAAACAAAAATGTTAATTGGCTGCTTTAAAAAGAGCGTTGTCCATCTTGTGGACCAACTTGCTGGCAGATGGATTCTATGTAGACTGAAACCTTTTCTCCTTTAGAATATAGAACAAACACATCAGTAGCTAGCTAAAAAGACCCTTAATTTCATTATTACCAGGTTGCCAGTGGAGATGAGAGTGGGTGAGTGTCCTGTGCAGAAAATGGCCTCCTGTCTGAGATCTAATGTTCGACAGCCTTGAAATCAGCTTTTGGTGGGGGCCAAAGGTTGGCAACACCAAGGTTAGTGCCTGAAAGATTATTTAAAGTTTCAATTGCAGCATTGTAAAGCTAATGTGGGACACTTCGGAGCTCTTTTGTATTCCCTGACACTAAAACATGAAGTTGGATGTTTTTGCAGAGCCATGCTTCTGTCTAGGTCAGCTTGTGCATCAGGAGATAATGCTGAGCAATAAAGATGGCTTTTCCAGCCTGGATGGTTATCATATTTGTTCCATTTCATTCATGGCTTCTACTAAATAGGTTTTTGGTCTGTGTTTTAAGTGTAGCTGAAGCCATTAAGCCATTAAATGAATTTGGCAGGGACATTGCATAGACCTACTAATGTAGTTTAAGATCTGGATAGGATAATGTTTATCTATTATGAAAGGAGGAGACATTTCCTGATCTAATGTACAAAACCAAAGTGCAAATGTTCCTCTCCATAGAAATCTTTAGTAAAAGGAGAAAGATTTATACAATTTAAAACTGCCCAGTTTGTGACTGTGATGGGGTGTGCTGGAGGCCTTACAGTCTTATCACACCCTGTCCCAGAAAGGAGCAGTGAAGGTGGGTCCTCCAGGCCTGCCTAGAGTGCCTGCAGGGAAGCAGCCAATCAGAATGGAGGAGTGTCAGCTAAAAGAAGCTGCAGGGTGTGAGCAGCTCAGTTGCTGGCTGGGACCAAAAGGGTGAGGCAGGCTTGGAAGGCTGTGAAACTCTCCAAGTGAGGAGGCCTGAAAGAGACCCTACTTAAGCAGGGAACAAACAGAGAATTTTAGCCCTGAGGTAATGGTAAAGTAGAAGCGGCTACGTGGGAAGTGGCCCAGGGAATAAAAGCAGCAACTATTACAGGGAGTACCATGTGGCTGCTATTTAGAGGGACCCTGGGTCAGGACCCAGGATAGTGTGTGGGCACAGATCCCCCCTCCACCCACTGGCAGAGTGGCCAAAGCCCCAAGAATGGGACAAGTTTCATTTAAAAGCCCAAGTGAAAGGCAGGACTTAGAGTCTCCAGGGAAGATGTCCTGGGGGCACTACTCTATAACAGGGTAGGGACGGACTTAAAGCTAGCCCAGAAG
Organism: Malaclemys terrapin pileata; assembly: GCF_027887155.1. NCBI lineage: Eukaryota > Metazoa > Chordata > Testudines > Emydidae > Malaclemys > Malaclemys terrapin. Next base: position 18,739,416 of record NC_071515.1, on the reverse strand, counting down.
TGGCTGAGAACTGAGCCCAGAGACAGGGCTGGAGACATTACCAAGGGCACAGGGACAGGCCCCGTTGGACCTTTTACCCCAGAAGAAGTTCGTTCATGCGTTTGATCGTGTGACTTAGCTGGAGTCACTGAAGACTTGCCTGACAAAGGCAACAGCCGACAGGGGGCACCACGAAAAAAGAGAGAGTGCAGGTTCATGCTCACCCATCAGGAGGCACTCACAAGAGGTGAGTGTGCACTGTCACAATGACCAAAGCACTAGATTTTTGGGGGTGGTTTTTTGCTTCCCTGGCAGATAATTTTCTTCTGACTAATCTGGCCTGCTGCATGCAAAGCCCGCATCTGCAGCTCTCTAGGTTTGGGTTGATTAAGAAGTCTTCATACAATGACTGGGCCCTTGGATAGTGGATAGTATGTGGCATTTATAGAATAATCTAATGAAACAGGAATTTGTTTTGATCACGAAGATTCAGTTGATATTAAATTATAATCCTTATCTGAAACAGTATTGTGTTTTCTCAGTGTTGTCATTTCCTTGGGGCTCAGCCATGCTGACATTGAGAATGGGGTAAAAGCCAAGACTATGCTTTTCATATTTGTTTTCAAGGAAGTGCATGACCAGGTATAATACCAGACCCCAAATCTAGCTAAATTGGACTTTGTGTTGACGGTTTCACTCAGAGAAGGGTAAAAAACTTTATAAAAATGCTGTAGCTATTAAACAACCAGGAAATACAAACTCTGTGCTGAACTTAAAATAAATCAAACATTCACAAGCGTACAAATACACAGTTATGGTACCAAAATAATTTTCATCCTGCCCCCGAAGCCAATACCCCCAGCTTCTTTTTCCTGCCTTCTATACCTACTTATTTTTGGATTAACGACTTTTTCCTTGAGGCCTTAAGAAGTCTTCAAGCTATCCCTTAAAAAACCACTTTATGGAAACAGTGACCATAGCAATGCCTTCGATATTTTCCTCAGATGGACTTTATGGCTATGGAGATGTTGAATTTGGAGAAAGCAGTGTTTATAGTATCAAAAACATGTACTGCTGAATATTGGTTTCATAACTGGTTTCAGATATACACAGTCCTGAAAGCAAATGCAATTCTTCATCACCATATTAGCCTTGAGTCTTTTCATGCAAGTGCTGTAATTTCATAACCTGGGTCCAGGAGGTTTCTATAGTATATCTATTTGTGCTAGCTCTGCATCTAATACTACTGGTTAAAGTCACAGTAATGAAGTGGGGAATGACTGGCTTTTGTATGCTATATTCTAAGCAGAAATGTGTGAAATCAGTCTTGATCAGTGAACTAAGTATAACCATAAAAAAGGAGATGATACAGTCATTGAACAAGTAAGATCAAGGCATGCTTCTTGGATTTGCAGGGAGCTGAAACAATGGCTCACAAACTCAACCCTAAAAGATGGAATTTGAAATGATAACATTGTTTTTTGTATTTGGTTTATAGATGTTTGACAGGAGCAAGCCAACTGATGAAGCTTCTGCTGCTTCAGCACAAGGTAAGCAACTTAATTATTAAAACAAAAATACTGACATTCAAAACACAAAAAAAGCATCTATTTTAACTAAAAATATGTCAATTCCCATTGTTGTTTTGGTTGGGATAGTAGTTTTGTCAATTCCTGTTCTAAATTCATAGAATCCTAGACGTCAAGGATAGACGAAAGACTGTTTAAATTATTAATTCAACTTCCTTGTAGGTGCAATGAATTGTTTTATAGTGAACTGTTAAACAGCTGCTGCATTTTACCCCAGAGGTGACTGCATTATTGTGACAGGTGAAGTGATTTCAGCATACAGGGCCTAACCTTGGTCCCGATTAATTCAATAGAAAAATTCCAATGATGTCAACTGTAAAAAGATAAGGGTTATAGTTTATGCAGCTCTTTGGGGGTGACTGATTCTGTATAAATGCAAGTTTTCCTAAATTTAATCAATTCTACTTTTGTCGTCCTATAAAACACATTATTTTTGACACTGACAATTTAGTGCATAGGTAACAATGACCAGTTTTGATTTCTTCTGCCTGGTTTTCTATCTCTGCTTTTTTTTTTTTTTTTTTTTAAATAGGCATAGAAAGACGAGGTATTGAAGGATCCCTACGACAGGAGAGCAGTAGCAGGTGAGTTAGATGATATAATTAGCATCAAACTTTATTGCTTACACTAAATTAACTAGGGAGAATCTAGCTTTTGACATTAAATTTGACCCCATAAAACTGATGATAATGCAATATTTTCAACTGTACGGTTAATGGTCTCTTTATCCTGTGTATAGGTATCACTAAACACGTACATTGCAGTTGTGCCCTTTGATCCCTCATTAATATCAGCAGTGAGATTGAAGGTCAAAAATTTCATTTTTGGCTTCAGAATTCCAGAGAACCTGAAAAAAAACCCAGCAGCCAACTAGCCCAAAGTCGTTTTTCAAGATTAGCAGAAGGTTTAAATATGACTTCAATTCCTGTTACCTTCTCTTTTTATTAAAAAAATAATCATGTAGACTGGCCATGGGTTTTGATGGCATTTACCTGTGGCTACATTAAAAAGATTCTTGATTTTTTTAAAAGTACTTCCTAATAAGAATTTTATATAGAAATGCTGATATTGCTGGGATGGAGTTGTTTCATTTCTGAAGTTAAAAAAAATCTATCTCTTTTGCTGCTACTTTCGTCTCCCTTGCTCTCCCCATCTCCTCATCCCTAGCTTTTGTCATCCTTTTTCTGCTCTCATTCTCTCTCCTCCTCTCTATTCTCCTTTTCAGTTTAATTCTCAAGTACAGCTACATCTCTTCTGTCTCCATTTTCAGCTCAGACCTCCCATCTGTCTCCTCTGTTCAAAACTGTTGCATCATTGCTGACTCTGTGCTCTCTGTTCCCATATCTCTCAGGTCTGTAGATCTGTCTGTCACTTCTTCTGCAGGGCTGCCTGTGCATATCATTACCTCGGCTTCAGTGCTTATCCAGGCCTTCATTTTCTTTTGCTTGGATTATTGTTGTTTCCTTCTCTGTGGCCTCCCCAAATCCCAGCTTCTTTTCTCCAGCACGTGGTCATGGTAAATGTAGGTACTAGTTACATAGGGAAAAATTGGAGAGAGCTCTCGTAGGCCAAATTTAAGCTGCTAGGTAAGAGAGGAAGGTCCAGGATCTCTTCGATAGCATGCTCTCAAATCCTTCCACACACAGGGCCAGAAAGACAGGCAGGACTTTAGGGTCTCAATGTGTGGATGAGATGATGGTGTAGGGAGGCAGGTTTTAGGTTTATTAGGAACTGGGGAACCTTTTGGTAAAGGAGAAGCCTGTGCAGGCAGGATGAGCTCCACCTAAACCAAAATGGAACCAGATTGCTGGCGTGTAAAATTAAAAAGGTTGTAGAGGATTTTTTTAAACTAAGGACTGGGGAAAAGATGACAGGTGCAGAGGTGCATGCGATTCAGGCAGAGAAAGCCCTAAGGGATGAGTTTATTAAAGGAGAAACTCTGTGTACTAGTAAAGAGGATAGGAAAGAAGCTGGGTAAAGTACAGGTAGAAGCAAGTGAGGAACAGTCAAACATCAGAGTCCCATTTAAATATAACAAATGAAGGCAAGCAACTGAATATTGACAAAATGTACAGGTGCTTATATGCTAGAAGCTGAACACTAGAATTGATGAACTAGTGTGCCTGGCATTAAAAGAATATTGAGCATCACAGAAACTTGATGGAATGAGAATGAACAATGGGACATGGTAATATCAGGGTACAAAATATTTAGGAATGTCAGAGTAGGTTGTGCTGGTGGAGGAGTGGCACTTTGTGAAATAAGGCATAAAGTCAAATAAAGCAAAAATCTTGAATGAACTAAATTACCATAAAATCTCTCTAGATGGCAATTCCATGCTTGAACAATAGGAGTAGGACCATACTACCGACCACCTGACCAGAATGATGACAGTGATTGTGAAATGCTGAGGGAGATTAGAGAGGCTACAAAGGCAGAAAACACAATAATGGGGGATTTCGGCTCTCCTCATATTGACTGGGTTTATGTCATCTCAGAAAGGGATACAGAGATAAAATTTCTACGACCATTAATGACTGCTTCTTGGAGCAACTTGTCCTGGAACCCACAAGGGGAAAGGTAATTCTTGATTTAGTCCTAAGTGGCGCACAGGATCTGGTCAAGAGGTAAATCTAGCTGAACCACTCGGTAATAGTGACTGTAATGTAATTAAATTAAACCTCTGTGTAGGAGGGGGAAATGCCCAAAAAACCCACCAGGGTGGCATTTAACCTCAAAAAGGGGAACTACAAAAAAGGGAGTAGCTAGTTTAATGGAAATTAAAAGGAGCAGTCACAAGGATGAAATGCTTGCAAACTGCATGGCAAATATTTAAAACACCATAATAGAACTGAGACTAAATGTTTACCCCAGATAACAGTAAGAGGATCAAAAATGCAATCATGGCTAAACAGCAGAGGAAAAGAGGCGGTTAGAGTCAAAAAGATATCTTTTTGAAAATTGGAAGTCAGATCCTGGTGAGGAAAATAGAAAGGAGTATAAACTCTGACAAGGAAAGTGTAAAATTATACTAAGGCAGGCCGAGAAAGAACTTGAAGTGTGACTAGCTAAAGAGACAAAAAGTAACAGCGAATTTTTGTTTGAGTGCATCAGAAGCTGGAAGCCTGCCAAACCATCAATGGAGTTACTGGACAAGGTGCTAAAGGAGCACTCAAGGAAGACAAAGCCATTGTAGGGAAGCTAAATGATTTCTTTCCACCCCTCTTCACAATACAGGATGTGGGGGAGATCCCCATACCTAAGCCATTCTTTTTAGGTGATATATCCAAGAAACTGTTCCAGGCTGAGGTGTCAATAGAGGGTTTTTTGGAATAAATTGATAAATTAACCAGTAATAAGTTACCAGAGCCAGATGATATTCACCTAAGAGTTCTGAATGAACTCAAATATAAAATTGCAAAACTACTAACTGTGATATGTAACCTATTGCTTAAAGCAGCCTATGCACCAGATGACTGGTGGATATCTAATGTAACAGATTTTTTTTTAAAAGGTTCTGGAGGTTATTTTGGCGATTATGGGCTGGTAAGCTGAACATCAGTACTAGGCAAATTGGTTGAAGCTGTAGTAAAGAACAGAATTATCAGATACATAGATAAATATGATGTGTTGGTGAAGAGTCAACATGGTTTTTGTAAAGGGAGGCACGCCTTACCAATCTATTAGAATTCTTTGAGTTTGTCAACAAGCATGTGGACAAAGGTGATCCAGTGAACATGGTGTACTTGGACTTTCAGAAAGCCTTTGAGAAGGTCCCTCACCAAAAGCTCTTAAGCAAACTAAGCAGTCATGGGATAAGAGGGAGCATCCTCTCATGGATCAGTAACAGGTTAAAAGATAGGAGACAAAGGGTAGAAATAAATGGTCAATCTTCATAATGGAGAGAGGCAAGTAGCGGTGTCCTCCAAGAATCTGTACTAGGACTTGTGCTGTTCATCATATTCATAAATTATCTGGAAAAAGAGGTGAAAAGTGAGGTGGCAAAATTTGCAGATGATACAGAATTACTCAAGATAGTTAAGTCCAGAGCTGACTGCAAAGAGTTACAAAGGGATCACACAAAACTACTGACTGTGTAACAAAAAGGCAAATAAAATTCAATGTTGATAAGTGAAAGTAATGCACATTGGAAAACATAATCCCAATTATACATATAAAATGATGTTTTCTTAATTACCTGTTACCACTCAAGAAAGAGATCTTGGAATCATAATGGATAGTTTTCTGTAAACATCTGCTCAATTTCACAGAAGCAGTGAAAAAAAGCTAACAATGTTAGGAACCATTAGGAAAGTGATAGATAATAAGTCAGAAAATATCATAATGCCACTATATAAATTCATGGTATGCCCACACCTTGAATAGTATGTGCAGTTCGGGTTATTCAGTCTTAAAAAAGATACATTAGAATTGGCCAAGGTGCAGAGAAGTGTAACAAAAATGATTAGAGGGATGGAACAGCTTCCATATTAAGGGAGATTAAAAAGAATGAGATTTTTCATTTTAGAAAAGAGACAGCTAAGTGGAGATATGATACTGGTCTATAAAATCATGAATGATATGGAGAAACTGAATAGTGAAGTGTTATTTACCCCTTCATATAACACAAGAACCATGGGGTCAACCCAATGAAGTTAACAGGTAGCAGGTTTAAAACAAAAGAAAATACTTTCTCACACAACTCTGTCAACTTGTAGAACTTGTTGGCAGGGGTTGTTGTGAAGGCCAAAAGTGTAACTGGGTTCAAAAAAGAATTAGATAGGTCCACGGAGGATAGGTCCATCAATGGCTATTAGCCAAGATGCTCTGGGACGCAACTCCATGCTGCAGGGGTCCCTAAGAACTCCATCTGCCAGAAATTGGGACTAGATTACAGGGAAGGGATCACTCAAAATTGCCATATATTGTTCGTTCTCTCTGGCACTGGCCACAATCAGAAGACCGCATACTAGGCTAGGTGGGCCATTGGTCTGACCTAGTATGGCCGTTCTTAGGTTGTTTTCTTACATTCCTTAAACAACTCCATTGGCTTCCCATTCATTGTACAGTTCAGTTCAAAATTGTCTTCCTTTTTAATTAAAATCCTTCAAGGGCTCACTGCAGCCTATCTTATGGGACCAGGTCTTTTTATTCCCCTCTGAACTGGCTGCTTCCACGTCTTGCTGCACATTCTTGCCACTGTCACTGTCAGAACCCCTCCTCTGCAGCTGCTGGCTGCACCAGTGTTCTGATATTGCTTCTCTTCATCAATTCTCCATCTCATTTCAATCTCTTCTGAAAATGTATCTTTCCCTACTTCTATCTCTTGATTTTTCTCTCTGCTATTATTTAACTCCCTAAACCAGGGCTTCTCAAACTTTTTTATAGTGTGGACCACATATAAGTCGAGATTTTTGTCTGGCGGACACTGTCCTTTCCTCCTCTTTACTCTTTCTCTTCATTCTTCCCTTCTCTTCCTTGTCCTCTCTCTTGTTTAAGTCTTTAGAAGGTGCTTGATGGCACTTCTGCAGATTAAAAGTGAACTGCAAATATTCACAAATTGCAGTGGCAAGATGGGTATTCAACACAGAATTAATTTTAAACAGTTTTTTCATTTTTTTTCACGCTCCCACACAGCTACATCCTGTGCATTCGTTTGGTTTTTTCTCCTCAATAGTGTTCCTACTCTTCAGGAGAAGTATGGTTTTCACTTCCCACAGCATGGCAGTCATTTTGACATATAAATCTAAATCATATCAACTTCCTTGACATTTATACGATGGAAAATATTCAGGAGTTGGTTTAATCTGCTTCATTAAAAAATATCTTTATTAAAAACATCTTTTGTGACCTGACAGCAGTCAGCACTTACATTTCAAGTTACAGTTCAAGTTACATTTCATAGTTATTTTTGGGTGATGATTTCATCTCTTATTATCTTTATTTCTTTAATTTTGATAATTATGATCTCTGGCCAATACCGTATATAAATAGTGGGGTTATGACTATAAACTTGTTGTACACACCTGTGGGTCCCTCCGAAATCTGCATGGTTATATAGGTTCTTCAAGGCAGAAAGAGTGCTTTCTGATGGTAATTTCTGTAGCCCCTGCAATCTTTTTGCAAAACTTCCCTGCAGTATTCTGAAGGAAGTTTCTTTTTTTTTTTAATTGTATTCATAATACTATGAGTGCTTGCGAGAGTATGGTGAATTCTTGATATACATGACTGGCTTTCTTTTTAGGTTTGCATATGATATTCAGGAAAAACTTCAACACTTCAGCAGCATGAGTGGATTTTAAGCTCAGCACCATGAATCCATCTAAACGATTATGCTTGAATATGAAAAAGAATACATTTTTGATAGTATGTCTTAATGTTTTATTAAACACCTGAAATATAATAGATTTATAAGTCTGATTTTTCTCACTGAAAACTACTAGTAATATCAGTAAACTTTTCTCCTGTCAGTGTAAGCATACGAGGGCCAGAGCAGGTTGGACCTGGGTTATCCAGTGTGCAAAATAGACAAGGCTATTGCAACTGCTGCCACGTGCACTACAGCAATCTTGAACAGGTAAGACATTTGGAGCAGAGTAGGAAATTGGAAATGGGGAGCTTGATTTCATCTGTTTTTCCTCGCTAATTCTCACATCATTATGTCCTATATTAAGAGATGGTTGAAATAACAGGCACTCAGTAGTGTTGCCTGACCAGCTTGTTCAACTGTGTCAATCACTAATACTGAGCATCTTTTTTTAAAGTCAATACTGAATGGAACATAACCATTTTGATAGCTTTTTCTATCATGGATGGTTACATCATAGGAATCTATCATATTATGTGCTTATTAGGCTCCAATTACCTTAGTATCTGAGCACCTCCCAGATTTTTAAAAATAGAAATATCCATTTCTCTTTTTTTTCCCTTCCTTCTTAGGCTGTAGGAGAAGTTGCTTGATTAGTTTGTGGGGGTTTTAAAAATATATGTGTGAAAGAGAGAGAGAGAGAGAAACTGACTGAAGAAAAGCTAAGTGAAAGAAATGAGTTGTGAATTTCCTTCTGAAAGCGGTGAAACCCGTGACCATTCTTTTGTGACCATGGGTTCCATAGTCTTGGTCCAGCTCCTGTGATACAGTCATGTACTGTTGGTAGACAGTCTCATTACGTGGAGTATAGCAGTTGTAGAGTGGAAGGTCGTCTGTCAGGTAACTCATTCCAGACAAGGACAGAGACCTTGAAATAAGCTCTGTGTTTAATGGGGAGCCCAGTGCAAAGAGTGGAGCAGAGGGGTGATTGTTCTCTTCAGCCTGCGTTGCTAAGCTTTGTTTTGCACCTATTAAGCTTTTTCAAGGGCAATGTCTTCATTCCTAGGATCACTATGTAATATGAGATAGCAGTATGAGTATGTTCAATATATAAACTGCACTGCACATCCTAAGGACATGAGTATTTGATCTTCTTTCTCCTGTTCTTTAACTCTACCATGGTCTGAAAGTGTTTGTTGTCTTGTGGACCAATGATAATCAAATAGCAGGAATCTGTTTTGTCTTCATCTGGTTCTGTATTGGGCTACAGATAATTTAAAGGTGTGTTCCCGTTGGGTTATGGGTTTATATTTCCTAAACATCTGAAGTTCAAGAAGTTATTTTTCCCATCATCATTTGTAGAGACTCTGTACCAAGCACAACAGATGCTGTAAGATGTATGCACGCTTTTGGAAGCTGTTAATTACACTTCAGTTCATCAAGATGCTTAACACATGCCTAACTTTGAGTGCATGAATAGTCCTAATGACTTACCCCTTGGCTTTAAAGTTAGGCACGTGCTGAAGTAACCATCCTGAATGAGGTTCTTAAAGACTTAGAGGAGGAGGAAAAATGTTTTTTCAACATCTTTCATTGCAACATGGAGAATTTTAAACTTAGAAAATGAAAGCCACCTTCCTGGAAAGATCCCTGAGTCAGTCAGGATACCAAGCTAGTGATCTGTTTTCTGTCTTTTCAGCATGTTTTCAGTTCCCAGCACAGACATTTCACCATGTACTGCAGGAATCGCACAGGTACCACCACCCTGATGGAGCGTTTCCTGCAAGATGTTCTGCAACATCATCCCCACAGATACCATGACAACAGGTATAACATACAGTTTGTTTTTATCTATGTGTTGGTATAATGCATATATGGTTCAGCTTAGCTGTAGAAATATAAAACTTCAACTACATTCTTCCCATTTTAAGGTAGAAACTTCCACACTGAAGCAACTTTAAAAGAAAAGACTATTTACAAAGAAGGAATAGGAGTGGCTAGTATTTTATGTATTCCCTTTGCATTTATTTCAGATCTTTCTGTTTTATCACTTTATTTAATTATTTTAATATAATCATCATGGTAGCATAATGGCCTGTGACATTAAATGAAAACAAGCACCATATTAAACTAACAGACCACACACTTACAAACCTTACCTCGTGTACATCAACTGAATACATACTAGACTGACAGTAAATTTTTGATGCATTTGTTGAAAGAGTTCAGACATATGCCTTTTTGATGATGATTAAGATAATTTGTGGATTATGTAAACTGAATTTTTACATGTCAGTGTTATTATCTGAATGTAGGAACTGTAAGGGTAATGGGATATTTACATAAACAATCCCAACTGGCTTCTTCAGTACTTGTTAATGCTTAGGTTTTGTATAGTACTGGTGTGTGTGTGTGTGTGTGTGTTTAAATTGCTAGAACTATATTAACTATAAGGTATTTTGTGTAAGATTATCAGACTAGCCAGCTGAAAGGAAACCAAACAGGCTTCACTCCTGATTAAGTCTCCAGTAGGTGCTCAGATACCACAGTGTTGGGCACAGTATAAGAACATCAATAATATTGTACCTTAATAACCACCTTTCTACATTCCAGAGAGCCAGCACCTTAATGCCAACCTCTCTGCTCTTCCTTAAGACAACTTTCTTTTGTAGAGAAAGTTATGTCCCCAAATAATACATTCAGATGAAGTGCTAGAAGAGAGCTGGTAAGGAGTCAGTCTGTCTTGTCAGGAATCGGTCAAGTTGATATTAGAAGAGGATATGACAGAACAATCTTTCAGGCTTGTCCTTGTCAAATTAACTGGGACATGCACACATCAGCATAAATAAAAAGTACTAGTTCGAAAATGCTTTCCATTTTCTCACGAAGAAAATACACGAAGAACTTTAAGGCAACATCCGAATGGACATGTGTTTGATGAGCTGATTGAAATGCAAGATTAGTACATTTGGGGAACAAAACGTACTTGGTAGAAAGAAGCAGTTCCCATTAAGTTGCAGAAATAAAAGAGTGGGATGGGAGAAATAATGGAAAAATTAGTTGAGTGGCTGTGGAAGAACACAGCCCCAAATATAGATGGTGTGGGTGCAGTGACCCAAAGAAGAAAAAGAAATAAGTGCATTGCTTTAAGTACAATTGTGCTCTTCAAAGAGACTATGTAAAAATGGCAGATTATTAACTTTCAGATCAGAGAGTGAGGTGGATACATTCTTTAAAATGAACCAGATTGTTTGCAAAGTTCCAGTCAGTTACACCCGTAGAAACCCAATAAAGACACTGAACTTGTATAGGCAACATTGAAAGCACAGTGTGAAAATAATGTGGTTGCATGGATATGTCTGGGGCCTGATTTGGCTTACAGAACTTGTACTACTGATGATGTGTGTGAGAAGGAAGAACCCAACATGACTTTTGGATCCTAGGATGAGTTTCCAAGGATGATAGCTATACAAACCATCTTTTTACTTAAGTCCTGAAATTTTGTCATTAATTATAATAATTCTGGGAATTCTCAATGTTCATACAAATATCTAGTCCTCTTTTGAATCTTTCTATGATCTTGGCCTAAGTGTGTTTGTGGCAGTGAATTCCACTGTCATAAATATGTATTGTTTTATCATTTTTAATTTCCTGCCCTTTATTTTCATTTTCTATCCCCTTGTTCTTGAGCTACGTGGCAGGGAGAATAGAAACTTCCAATGTACCTTCTCTAGACCATTTATTATTTTATATACGTTTATTATGTATCTCCTTATTCATCCCCTTTTCAAGGTAAATGATCCCAACTTTTTCATTCTCTCTTCATATGAGGTTTTCATGTCCTCAGTCATCCTCAGAACCCTATTAAATTCTGCAACATCCTTTTTGTGATGGGGTGACCAGTATCAATGATCCAGATGAGGCTGTATCATATAAAGGCATTAATAATATTTTCTATATTATACTCCATTCCATTTCATATGCATCCTAACAGCTTAGCTTTGTTTGTTGTGTGTTGAGTAGAGGTCTCCATTGAGCTGTCTATAGTGAATCTGCGGTCCCTTTTCTGAGCTGATACAGTTCATTTAGAATCTTATATGGTGTATGAGTAGTTTAATTTTTTCCCTTCCAATTTGCATGACTTTGCATTTATCAAAATTGAACTTCATTTGCCATTGAGGTGCCCATTCACTTAGTTTGTTTAAGTCTCTCTGAAACTCCTTTCAGTCCTCTATAGACTTGTGAATTGTGAAAGAGTGTACTCAACATTTGGCATGCTCCCCGCAGCTGCATGTAGCATAGCAGACTTGTTCCCCATCTGGTGCCCCCTGTTGATGGTAGTCTCTTTCCTTGTATTTCAGTCAGGTCACGTTAAAATCCACCCCTTCTGGGATAAGTGTCCCACAAATAATCCAGTGCTTTTACAAAAGGTCTTCGGCTTTGACTCTGAACCCTGTAGGCCTTGTGCTCTCTAGGCTCAGGGTTTTGAGTATCCTTATCCTCTTATATTAGGAGTGCTTCACACCACCTTCCCCTGGTGGCTAGTAAGGAAACCCAAGGCCTCCATTTCTGGGTTCCAGACCTGGGATCCTGTAGTGAGCAGGCAAGATCTGTCTATTCATATCTATCCCTGGGCTTCTTCCTACCGTAACCTTTTAGTAGGCCTTCTCCCCACAGCCTCACAGTATTCACCCTCCCCTGGAATCCTCCAACAAAATCCCAAACTAAAAACATAAACTTAAACCAACTTCCTCCCTCCTCAGGCTTGGCCTTTCATGCCACCTATTCTTCTGCAGGCTTCCAGCTTCCAATATACTTCAAGACTCTCTTGTTTATTTTTACATCTTCAGCTATTTGCTCTTCAAAATCCTTTTTGTCCCTTTTAATTTCTTTCTTGTATATTGCCTACTGTTCCTATTTATTGGCTTCACTAGGGTTAGATTTACAAATTTTGAAGGATCTCTTTTTGGCTTAACTACCCTCTTGAACCTTGTTATTTAGCCATATTGGTTTGCTCTCCTTCCTTCCTTGTAATGTTTTTTTTAATGTTTATATGAATAATATACAGACGTTGTATGCACATACACACACTAACTCAGTACACATTATAGTACACATGTTCCCTAGAGGGGAACATGGCACATTTAGATAATGTGTTACACAAATGCTTTGTAGATGTGTATCTGTATAATATAGAGACATGCATGAATGAACACACACTCACACCGCATAACACATTAACTAGATGTGTCATGTTCCCCTTGAGCAGCTGATTCGGATATCTGCTTTACATCCATGAACCATGTTTGCGTATCAGATGCGGATACAAATTTTGTATACGCGCAGGGCTCTAAAGATAAGACCTGTAAGTTGTAATTTTGCAATTTAATGGCCAAGCTCAGCCAGTATACTGACTGAGCCTTAACTATGAAGCCACTACAGTGCTTCCATAATAATCAACTCCTGGGGTGAAACAAACATCTTTTATGTTTTAGTGTAATCACATCATTCACATGTAACAACCAAGAATCAGTGAGTAGGTCACCCTAATGAGTGAAGACTAAAATAGTATTTCACCCCGGCAACTGATATATATTATTTATAAGAAGATAGTGAAAGTGTTTTATTACTTTGTTTTAGCCATTATGATTTTCTTACATGTTGCATTGATGGAAGGAGGAATATTTCTGAAGAATGTTCCACACTATTGACAGTGTTTTCTTTCAAAGGGACAATGGAATAATCCCTATACTGTGGGATGCTGTCACAGATCTGTAACATTCTAACCAGCTGATGTTCCTGTGTTGTAGAGCACTAATTTGTGGTTTGAAATTGATTTCCTCGTGTATAAAGGGAATAGCTCAGAATAAAGAAATGATGTTGACATAATGCATATAACACTTTGTTTATATTTACAACCCTTGAATGTTTATCTATCTGAAAAATTGCATTTATTTATTACTTGTGCAGTCCATGTATATACATATAGTTCCTGTGTGCCTATGTGTATTCTGTTGTGTGTGGACACACACTTATATTCCTGTCCAGCTATTTATAATATAAAGACATGAGTGAAATTATTTGCTTCCTTTGCACAAGTGCTTGATAACCACAGGCTACTCGAGCTGCAACGCTGCAACATTACACTAAGCTTTCCTGCAGCATAGCGCTACCAATCAAATGCAGTGGAGCTAGCTCAAGAAGGAGCGGGCAGATTTTCTTTTCTGGTTTTGCTGTCCCCAAAATAAAATTTTATAAACCGTTCTCCCCCATTGCTCTGGTAGGTCAGAGTACTGTTAATCACGGTGATAAGGATTCTTGGCACCAGGAGTGCTTCTGGGAATAGTGCTGCAGTCTCTTGTAAGCAGAAGATTCTCCAGGTCTTTCCTCCCCCTCATACACTGTATTTACATTCACAGACTGAAAGCTAAAAATACATATTTAAAGAATGTTTAGGTTTTCATGAAATTAAAAATTCAAACTTTAATTCATGATGTCCTGGGGAAAGAATGATGTGAGTTTAGGACAGAATGCGAGGTTGAACTATTATCCACCCTACATTTTATTTAAATTCAGAGTTAAAAAACAAAAAACCCAAACATCAACATTAAGGTTTCCATGACATTCATTTGTTTAATTCACTGTATTCTGAGGAAAAAATAGTGTAAGTTAAGGACATTTTGTGAGTGTGAACTTTGATAGTCTGACTTTGGCTGGTTTGTGTTACAACCTCATACTATCCATCCATTTACTTACTTTTACTATGCTCATTAGCATTATTTAATTATAGTACATATGTATTAACTTTGTCAAAGTTGTGTAATTTTAATTTTAAAAAAAGCTAATGAAAGTTTAAAATCTGTTACTTCCTTTATAAGCCAGTATATTAAATAAACAAATTTACTATCCTGATAGTACTAGACTTTTTTAAAAGCATAAATATATCACAGTTTACAGATTGCGTTAGTTTAGTTTTTATTAATGTAGTGTTTGTCATAGGCCACTGCACATAATACAGTAGAGACAAATTTTAAATCGACAACTCAAAAAAACAGATACAAATTTTAGAAATACAAATCAATATATAAGATTAACCCTTCCCTAACATCACCACCACTAAAATGATATACAAAACCAAGAGAAATATATTAGAACACGATTTCCTTTTGGTCAAAAGTAGCCTCACTTTCACATATTTTCATATTTTTATGGCTGACCAGACAAATAAGGCAGCAGTCCATATAACTTGACAACTTTCACTGGATAGCAAGTATTCAAATTTCTGAGCTGATATGGTAAAAGGTATCTGCTCCAGGAATGGAAATATCCATTTATTTCTTGGGGAGCAGTACAGGTTACAAGATCATAAATAGTGTAAAGTATCAGAGGGGTAACTGTGTTAGTCTGTATCCACAAAAGCAACAAGGAGTCTGGTGGCATCTTAAAGATTAACAGATTTATTTGTGCATAAGCTTTCGTGGGTAACCCCCCCACACACACACCTCTCCCGATGCATGGAGTGAAAATTACAGATACAAGCATAAATATATCAGAGGGGTAGCCGTGTTAGTCTGAATCTGTAAAAAGCAACAGAGGGTCCTGTTTCAGAGTAGCAGCTGTGTTAGTCTGTATCCGCAAAAAGAACAGGAGTACTTGTGGCACCTTAGAGACTAACAAATTTATTAGAGCATAAGCTTTCGTGGGTAAGAGGTTCTTACCCACGAAAGCTTATGCTCCCAATACTTCTGTTAGTCTTAAAGGTACCACAAGCATAAATATATATACTGGCACATGAAGAAAAGGGACTTGCCTTACAAGTGGAGAACCAGTGTTGACAAGGCCAATTCAGTCAGGATGGATGTAGTCCACGCCTAATAATTGAGGAGGAGGTGTCAATACCAAGAGAGGGAAAATGGCTTTTGTAGTGAGCCAGCCACTCCCAGTCCCTATTCAAGCCCAAATTAATGGTGTTAAGTTTGCAAATGAATTGTAGCTCTGCAGTTTCTCTTTGAAGTCTGTTTTTGAAGTTTTTTTTATTGAAGGTTGGCTACTTCTAAATCTATTATTGAATGTCCGGGGAGATTGAAGTGTTCTCCTTCTGGCTTTTGTATGTTACCATTCCTGATGTCTGATTTATGTCCATTTATTCTTTTAAGTAGAGACTGTCCGGTTTGGCCAATGTACATGGCAGAGGGGCATTGCTGGCACATGATGGCATATATCACATTACTAGATGTGCAGGTGAATGAGCCCCTGATGGTGTGGCTGATGTGGTTGGGTCTTCTGATGGTGTCACTAGAGATGGGGATAGAGTAGGCAACGGGGTTTGTTACAGGGATTAGTTCCTGGGTTAGTGTTTCTGTGGTGTGTAGTTGCTGGTGAGTATTTGCTTCAGATTTGGGGGCTGTCTGTAAGCGAGGACTGGCTTGCCTCCCAAGGCCTGTGAGAGTGTAGTACGCCTTCAACCTGGCCAGACCTGCATGGACAAAGACTCTTACGTCTCTCCATACCAGCCTACCTCCCTCCAAATAGGCTCTTTGCATATTACAAATTAATATGTATTACTTAACTAGTCAGTATTACCAGTTCCTTTAGATCTTCTACTGTCCCAGGTAGATATGCATTTCAGTACTGTAAGTTTTTGTTGCTTTTGGACATGCACCTTTGTTAGTAGTAGGCCTTGCTGACCATGTAAGGGCCAAATGCACTCCTTACTTGGGCAAAACTCTTGAGTTTGCTGTTATAAGGAGTGAAGGATTGATCTGTGGATCCATATTTAGCATTTTAAAAGTAGATTTAAAAAAAAATTGATAAAATGATTAATTCATTAGAAGTATACGCACCTATTTGTGAGGTGTATCTATTACTGTACGTGTTAAAATCTTTATAAATGCTTAGATTAAAGAAATTGCATGTTTCTAAACAGGATAATTAGACTTTGTTTTTTAATGAATTAATGGCATGTACTTTTTTAGTTTTAAAATTGAAACACTTTTGAGCTAGCTAAACATTTTGATTGTTACATAAAAATATAATTTTGAAAAAATAGCCAAACCGAATGGTTTACTGTTGAAGGCAATAGTTCTCCCACGCTGAGAATTTGTCTGCCAACTTTAAATCAGCAAATGTGTTAATGTCTGTATTGGAGTAAATCCTTAAGGTGGGACTGTACAATGAAAAGTGGCTAGGTAGAAATGCTTGCTCCTTACTCCACAGATTTGCTCCCCCTATGGAACCCTATGATGGTATTTGTAGAGTCATGTTTCAGAGAACCACTCTTTAAAAGAAGAGAATTTATGTACAAAGATGCTTATAAAGCTCTGTATAGCAGAATGATTAGTAGATCAACTATACATTAAAATAACTTAATTGTTCTTTATAAATCAATGGGATTAAAAGGGAAGAGAAAATCTTTTTCTTCTTTCTCTGCTATCATTTGTAGAATAATGATACTAATGTGATTTTAGCCATTCTGAAAAGCTCCCTGCTAGGAGAGGGTGAAAATAATATCTACCTGATCCTTTATGGCAGGGGTGAGCAAACTACGGCTCGCGGGCCACATGCGGCCTGTCAGACCTTTAATCTGGTCCTTGAGCTCCCGCCAGGGAGCGGGGTTGGGGGCTTGCTCCACTCCACGTGGCTCCCAGGAAACAGGCGACATGTCCCCCCTCTGGCTCCTATGCATAGGAGCAGCCAGGGGGCTCCGCACACTGCCCCTGCTCCAAGCCCCGCCCCTCCCATTGGCTATGGTTCCTGGCCAGTGGGAGCTGCGGGGGCGGGGCCTGTGGATAGGGCAGCGTGCAAAGCTGCCTGGCCGCGCCTCCGCATAGGAGCCAGAGCTGGGGACAGGCTGCTGCTTCCAGAAGATGCTCGAGGTAAGCACTGCCCGGAGTCTGCACCCCTGAGGCCTCCCCCTCCCCGCAACCCCCTGCCCCCACCCCAATCCCCCCCTGCCCTCCAAACCCCTCAATCCCAGTATGGAGCCTCCTCCTGTACCCCAAATCCCTCATCCACGGCCCCACCCCAGAGCCTGCACTCCCTGCCGGAGCACTCACCCCACTCCCTGCACCACAACCCACTGCCCCCACCTGGAGCTCCCTCCCACACCCTGAACTCCTCATTTCTGCCCCACTCTAGAGCCTGCACCCCCATCTGGAACCCACACCCCTACCCCCTATTTTGTGAGCATTCATGGCCCACCATACAATTTCCATACCCAGATGTAGCCCTCAGGCCAAAACTTTGCCCACCTCTGCTTTATGGAATCAGAAAAATGCCCAGTTTATCTTCTTTCTTTGGGGTGCTTTATGGAACATTGACTTTGTTTCCTTTTCTTTTCTTGAAGCTTTACTTTGTAAAGTACTGTAGGTAGTGATTTGAGTTTGTTCTTAGTCCTAATGCACTATACTTTAATAATGGTTATGGAACTCTTAATTCCTTTGTTTGAAAAACTTTATATGTATTTACAACATTTATACAGTTTGTTTTTTCCAGACCAACATATGATGACATGCCATTTCCCATCTCCCCAATGGCTCCCCAGGATGTTTTCCTGCTTCCAGAAGAGGAGAAAGAGGTGGTAAGAAGCATACGGGAGATGCCTGGCACAGACAGTGAATCCATTGTTAAATCATGCTCCCCTCCTCCTTGCAGATCTCAGGAGGGCTTAAAGTCAATTTCTGTGCCACAGACATTTATCCAAAACCTAAAGATGGGACAGGAACACATCTTAGAAATATCCCAGCAAACTTTGGACCTCTGTAGCAGTGAGAAAAGACATACGCTAATGGATGGTGCTCAGATTGCAAATAGTAGCCATGATGGCCAGTTTACAGCTGTGAGCCCAATATCTCACCATTTGCGTAGCACCCCTTTATGTCACAGTTCTCCTGTTAGCCCTGTAATTGCAAAAAATATTAGGTGCTCAGCAACCTCAAATTTGATTCCAAGTATTAGATATGATCACATGCAGAAGGATGTATGCCATAAGGATGGATCATTAAACACAAATCCTAATCCTGTTCTGGCATCAGTTGACCCAAAAAACCCTTCATTTTCACATCAGAGTCCTATCTGCAGCCAAGTCAATGCTTCATATATTATCTCAGGTCAATCTTTTTTTAAACTAGATGGTTTACAATCTCAGGATGAAACTTTGGTGTCTGACTTCTGTCTCAGGGATCTTGTGAGTACTAGCAACTCACTAAGTTTTGGGGCATCCCCACAATTAAAAAGATACAAAGACATGAAGGTGAGCAGGGTTGATGAAACTTCAGTAGATGAGATAATTGAAGAAGTCATTCTGAAGTACTGCCATGGAGCTCCATCTAATGAGTTGTATTGCAAACATGAAGAGAGTAATTCCTATTTAAATATTTCATCACTTCTGGATCACAATAGTCTAGAGGGCTCTGAAATGAGTTTTGATTGTGAGGCACCTGTTTGCTCAGGAGCAGGCCTACCCAAGGCAGCTACAAAGGATATAGAATTCCTAAAAGAGGTCCAAGTAAACCTGGAAGATAGGAACTATGGAACCCAACTTAGTTCTGTTCTAAAAGGTGGTTCAGTGGAGCAAACAGAAGCAGCAAAACAGGATATAATAATTCATAATGAGGAATCCATTCTTCCAGCTCTGCCTCATGTGCCTCCTTCCTTTGTGGGAAAGACGTGGTCCCAGATAATGTATGAAGATGATATAAAAATTGAAGCACTTGTGCGTGATTTCAAGGAAGGTCGTTTCCGTTGTCATTTCAACAGTGAACCCTCTGCCAACTGTACAGGGAAGAGGATGAGAAAGAAGAAGCAGAAAGATGAAAGGAAGAGTGACATTGTTACAGGTAACAGAACAGAAACTTCATCAGTTAAAGCATTGGCAGAATTTAATGATGCTATAAGTGGTGGTTCTGATTTTGATAATCTTTTGGCTTCTGATACACTATGCAACCCACAAATACTTCAGATGCCTAGAAAGAGGACGTGGCGCCTTGCTTCAAGATGCCAAGTGGTCAAAGTCAGCCATGGAACCCAAACCAGTTTAGTGAACTATCCAATAGTAAAAAGAAAAATCATTAGAAAGGAGCCGGATCCACCGGATCAGAAAGCAAACATTATTTGGTCAGAGAATGAAAGAATTTCAAACATGAAAACCAGACTGTGTGCCCTCAAGCTTCCTGAAGCATATACCAAAATTATGAGCCCTCTGCAGCCCAAGACAGTGGTTTATGTCCTTTCATGTCCAGAGATTAAACAATATAAAGGCAAACCCATAGATATTCCCAAAATGAGGAGAAATCGCAACTCCACAGACAGCAAGGATTCTGTAAGGTACAGATACAAACAATGTTCTCTTAAGTATTATGACCCACTGACAAATCGAATTCTGAAAACCCCTCCCAAGAGCACAGTTAGAGAAAAAGCCAAAAATCCCTCCCATGTTCGACAACTGTTTAGGAGTCTAAGCCTTGATGCAAACACAAAGAAACTATCTGATACACAGAGAGAATGTACACCATCTAAATCCTTCAATTGGCCAGGCTTCTATAGTTCTTCTTCAGCGACTTTCTTGTCAGATCCAGTTAAAGGGAATGATATGAATTCAAGTCTGAGGACAGATGGAGCTTCCATTTCCACAGAAAGGTCTGATTTTCCGGTATTTGTTCACTCAGAGAAGTCCTATAAACACGTAGTCATTTCACCTTTCAACTCCCATCAGTCTCAGATAGAAGGAGATGTTAGATTAACCCCAATTAATATCAGGGTTGCCAAAACACCTTTGAGGTCAATCAGGAGCGAACGGTTGGAGAGGGAGAATTCAAAGACAATGTGGAAGAGGAAAGAAGGCACTAGTAGAGAACCAGGTTTTTCCAAAAAGGCTTCAGGACCCATGTCTGTCAATTGTGGCCTTGTGAGAAGAGGAAGTAGAGTAGCCTCAGGCAAACAAGCATCCAGAACTAAAAAGCAAAAAAAGGAGCATATAAGAAGAAAGCTCTCTTGTGCCCAAAAATCATCTTCTGTCTTCTCCATCCATAGGCACCAGACAAGGAAACCTACTTTGGGAAAGCACCTCAAAAAGGAAAAACTTGATGCTAAAAAGCTAAAGGTTAGGAGGAAACCCAGGAGGTCGTTTTTGAACTCTACAGTCATTTCAGGGATTACTGAAAAGAGGCAGAAAATCACAGCAGGGTCTTTTCCGAAGAAGCCAGAACTAGCCTCTTCCAAAGTTAGGGGCTGGGAGATAAGGGTCTCCCCAGCACGGTGAAACAGCCCTCTGGAAGAACTTCTAGTATACCTGTATTGGGAGGCTATCTTGTTTTACCAGGAGATAGCTAGCCAATAAAACAACAACAAACTTTTACTTACCCAACAACTGGGAATAGGCTGAGGAAAAAGTGAACAGAAGGTGGTAATACAAAATCCAGGTGATGTGCCAGAACTGCAGATACAATGAATCGAAAGTCCAGTAATAAACTACTGTAGCAACAAACTAATTTCATGTTGTTGGAATATGGGCGCACTATATATTGCACTGTTTTTCTTCGAGTGATGGTCCCCATTGAATTCCACTGAGAATTTGCATGTGTGCCATGCATCTGGAGCTGGAGAGTTTGAAAGTAGTAGTGTCCATTGGTCTGCGCATCACCCTTGCCTCGCCTCGTGGATTCGTACTAGGTGATAAAGGGCGGGGTGGACGGACTGCATGTCCAGTTCCTTCTCACAGCTGCATGGTCCAAGTCAGAGCTAATAGTGTCCTCTCGACTCTGATGCACTTTTAAAAGAAAAATGTTTTAGAAATTGTCTATAGTTAGTTTTTATTCTGCTGTTATTACTGTTTCTTAGGTAGTTAAGTTTTTAGTAATAGTTTTTGTAGGATTTGGACTTTGGGGGGATCTGTTTTTCTAGTCCCCAGCAGCTACACGCCAGTGCTGGATTATGCCAAAGATGCCAGGGTTCAAGATTTGCGCTTCCTGCCCCCGTTTTGTTCTCCATCAGTGATGAGCACCAACGCTGCTTCTACTGCTTGGGAGAAGCCCACATTTCATCAGCAGTATCTGCCAGTCCTTCCCAAGTCATACCTGAGAAGGCCGGGCTTTCCTCCTCAAGAAGCACCTCATGGAGGTCACCATGACGCCGCAGTTGGACCCAGTCCAGTGACCCACCCCTGTACATCTGACTGAGAAACCCAGTAGTGTGCCTCTGGCCTCAGAGCTTGAACCTGGCTCTGGTGGTACCGCTGCTATGGACCCCATGCCAGGGCCTAGTCGGGAGGAAAGGAAGCATGGACCATAAGCATGGCAGTAAGTCTTCCTCCAAGTCAAAAAAGAAATGATGTGCCTTACATGAGTTCCAGCCACAGAGAAGCAGTGTGTTCCAAGGCGCCCATGCATGACACAAAATTTGTGCAGACCAACAGATCTGCCGGTATAGAGAACCCAGCTACACATGCCTTCACTGTCCGCTTCCCTTAAGACAAGGGATCCATCAGTTCCTGGACAGTCCTCTGCTCTGGTGCTGGCTACAGAACAGGTACCGTTGACGCTGGGATGCTTAGAGAAAGCACCGGAGTCCCATGAGCGGTTTGTCCTGGGGGAACCAAGATGTTCACACCTTCCTCTGCCACCTGCACCTAGAGAAGGCTGATCTCCTATCTGGCACTTGCCACAGTCAGGCCCTACTTGGATGCCTCCTTCTGTGGATTGCACACTTCCGACGGTACTGCCATTGGAACCAGGATCTGAGTTCTCGTCATCCTTGGATTCTGACCGAGCACAAGAGCCACTCGTTCCTTATTGCCAGTATGAGTACCCAAAAGGACTGCCAGTCGTATGGCAATACCTCCCCCAACAACAGAGAAGCCACTGGTTGCCTTCACCTTGCAACATCCACTCGATCAGTCTTTCTGGCCCTATTGAGGGTCCTGGTCTCAGTACCTACCCTCAGAACCTGTCTATTCCACGAGGGAGGCTTTGCCTCTGTTCCCAATTAGGGCACCCTTGAGCAGATACTCTGAACAAGTTATGGAGGATGAACTGCTCAGTCCTGTTCCAACGGTACCGCCAGAGCAGAAAGGCTTCCCTTCATCCTCTTCAAATGCTGCAGTCACTTCAGCCTCCCCCTTGTCTCCTGGTGACTTTTTTGCCAGTTCCAAGAACTTCTGCAAAGGATGGCGGATGAGCTGCATAGTCCACTGGAGAAAGTACAAGACAAGCTGCATCAATGCCTGGACATCTTTCATTCCATGGTACTGAGCAGGGTTGCCCTACCAATCAATAATGCTATTCTTCAGCCAGCTTGAACAGTTTGGAATACCCCGGCGACTTGCACACAGAGAAGAGATACTACGTACCAACCCAGGGGTCGGAGTTTTTTCCCCACCCCAATTTTCTCATGGTGCGAGCAGCAACGGAATGCTCCAGACAGCAACATCTGTGCTCCATCTCGACAGATAAGCAGGGCAAACATTTAGAGCTTCTGGGATGCAAGGTCTTCTCTTCAGCAAGCCTCCAATTCCAAATTTCAAACTAACAGGCCTTGTTGGCCAATTAACGATGGCAAAGTGAAGGACTTTACTGAAAAGCTGCCTCAGCAAAATTGAGCATGTTTCCGGTCTATCCTGGGGGAGGGTAAGCTGGTGGCTAGAATGGTGCTTCAGTCAGCTGTGAATGCTGCAGATTCCGCCTCACACTCGATGGCCACAGGCATTGTCATGCGAAGGGAATCATGGCTTCACTCATGCAGTTTTCCCAGAGAATGGCAGAATACCATTGAGGACCTTCCTTTTGATGAGTTTAATCAGAAAACCAAAAATCCCTCCATTCTCTCAAGGCTTCCAGAGCCACACTTAGATTGCTGGGTATCTATACACTTGAACGCAAGAAAAATTCTACTCCCCAACACCTACAGTGATTCACATCTCCCTAGTTCTTCCATCAGAGGCCATATAAACCTCATTGTAAGTGGCAGAAGACCCAACAGATCCCACCCTCCAGGCCCGGCTTCTCAGTCTTCGTCATCTTACATGCAATCTTCTCAGAAGCGATATTTCTGTGTACCACTAAAGAACCGTCAACCACAAGGCCCTCTGCCATGGAGCCAACCCATCCCCTTTGGGAGTCATCTAGCACTCTTCTTACCAGCTTGGAGTGCAATAATAACTGATAAGTGGGTCCTGGATGACATCCACTATGGTTATACAATCGAGTTCACCACACTACCTCATCCAGATCCCCTGCCTTGATCCCTTTTCAGGGACCACTCTCACGACAGCATCCTTGCCCTAAAAATAGACTCTTTACTGCAAAGGGGAGCAATAGAGCACATTATTCCAAACTATCAGGGCACAGGGTTATTCCACTTACTTCCTGGTACCCAAGAAAAAGGGCGTCTGGAGACCAATCCTGGACCTACGGCACTTCAGCCACTTCATCTGCAAGCCCACATTTAGTATGGTTACCTTAGCAGCCATCATACCTTCTCTACAAAAAGGCATGTGGGTTACGGCTCTATTTTCACATAGACATCCATCCAACCCACAGGAGATTCCTGAGGTTCACGTTGGGTCCTCAGCATTTTCAATGCGGGGTCCTACCATTTGGACTCACCACTGCTCCCCGGGTCTTCACCAAGGTTTTCTTTGTCATAGCAGCCCATCACAGGCACACTAGGGTCCTTTATTTTTCCTCTTTCTCACACCTTCACGCTCAGTGGAATACAGTAAGGACTATCACTTGAAGAAGAACATGTTACTTACCTGTAACTGGAGGTTCTTTGAGGTGTGGGTCCCTGTCTGTATTCCACTTTCTTCTCTGCTTGCCTCTCTGCTGTGGATCTATTCAATTTGTGGTGGAGAAGGAACTGGAGACACGATTGGTCCGCTCCACCCTTTATTGCCTTGGACAAATCCATGAGGCAAGGGAAGGGTGCGTGTGCGGACCAAAGGACACTACTGCTTTCAAATTTTCTGGCTCCTGACACATGGCATGCATGCATAAACCCTCTGCAGAATACAGATAGGGACCACCCAACTCGAGGGTAAGTAACCTCCTTTTCTATTGTGTAAAGTTACAGAAATTGTGTATTTGTTTAAATTAAGCACTTAGGACCCTATTTACTACACTTCAGTGCACTGTCGCCTTTTACAGGAGAAAAACTGTGAGCTTAAATTGTATCATATTGTATTGTGTGATAGTAAATTCAGTGCATTATGTTGCACTAGACTATAATAAAGTATCATGTAGAATCACCATTACTTATTGTGCCTACCTTTCCTCAAAATTGTAAAGTGTAAAAATATGATTAAACAATTGCGCTAAATTAAATGGAGTAATATTAATTTGTAGGGAATATGTATTTTGTGTTTGTATGTGTATATTCACACCCAATTATACATACAATACATTTTCAAGACTGTTTCAAAGGCAGTTTAAATTAATACAGTATGATACAAAGCAGATCAGTGCAATGGTGTCTTCAACAAATATACAATTACAGTATTGTGGCAAGTTGCGTAATTAGTGTTTTTCTAAAACCATGTCCAGCTTTATTGGACAAAACAAGAGCACTGTGGACTTTCACACTAGCAATAATGGATGGTGTTGGTAAGGAAATAATAATCTTTCCAGTGCTATACAAGCAACATGATTGAGATCCTAATGAAACCTCAAAAACCAAAAGAAAGTTAGAGTTAAATCTGAAAATTTAGCTTAATGGTTTGTTTCAACGATGCAAAGGTGAATTATGAATAGAGCAGAGAAAAAGGTTGTACTAGTGAGTGTGAATGGCAGTGGGTTATCCTAAATTTCAGCCTTAACTGTGAAGTCCTTTTGGTTTTTTTTGTGTATTTAAAGCAGACCTGTTTTTACTTAAACTTAGTTTACTGTAGTTGAGAGTTTCCTTCTTTTAAAAACTTATATTTTACAAAATAGTCCTTAGCTGACTAAACTCTCATGGCCATAGATTGTGGGTTTTTTGTTTTTTTTTTTAATATTTTATTATCTGTGGCCATGAGAGTTTAGTCAGCGAAGGACTATTTTGTAAATACTTAACTGCAGTTTTTAAATAATCATATTTCATACTGACTTATGGTTGGTTATTGACAGTCTTAACAATTCCATATACCTATAGGTGGTCCCTACTAAATTCACAGCCATGAAAAACACATCATGGACCATGAAATCTGGTCTCCCCTGTGAAATCTGGCTATTGTAGAGTGGTCACAGTATTACCACCCTTATATTTGCGCTGCCTTCAGAACTGGGCGGCCAGAGAGTGGCAGCTGCTGGCCAGGCGTCCACCACCAGCCGTGCAGAATTAGGAGTGGCATAGTATGGGTGGGGTCATCACTTTTGAGGGGAGCAGGGCTCTCCTTACAGTGGGCGATGTGGGTTAACTTCCCAGGGTGCCATGGTCAGAAGGGCACTGTGGTCTCACCCTCCCCTTCCTCCCCCCCACACAACTAAGGCCTCTTTAACCCCCAAGCACTGGCCCTGGAGCTGGGGAGGGGCCGGGCTGTGGGAGCCCCAGTCGGGGGCTTCTACCATGCGCTGGGCTCCAGCTGCTAGTTCTGGCTTGGGTGGGAAGAGGTGGGACTTCCTCTTCCTCTGCACAGGTCACACCCATCTCTGGGAACCTTCCCAGGCTGTAGGAGGTTCTATGGCTGCTGGCTGGGAGCCCAGCTCTGAAGGCAGCGCTGCTGCTGCCTTCAGAGCTGGGCTTCTGGCCAGCAGCTGCCACACTACGAACACCCAGCTCTGAAGGCAACAGTGCAAAAGCCCATAGCCTTTTTTCTTTTTAGAACTATTATAGTGACAGCCTCTTTTGTCAAGGCATATTTAGAAGACACAAACCCCAATCCTGCAAATACTTCTGCACTTTGAACTCCATGAGACCAGGGCCGGCACCAACTAAGGAAGCAGGTGCTTGGGGCAGCCAAAACAAAGGGGCGGCACTCCATCCGCTATTGGGGTGGCCCGTCCGGGTCTTTGGCAGGAATTCGGTGGCGGGTCCCTCAGTCCCTCTCTTCCTCTTTGAGCTGCCGCCGAAGAGGAAGAGAGGGAGTGAAGGACCCGCCACCGAACTGCCGCCGAAGAATGGAGCGGCATGTTTGAGCTGCCGCCGAAGTGCCACCGATTGGTTTTTTTTTTTTTTTTGGTTGGTTGGTTGTTTTTTTTTCCTGCCACTTGGGGCGGCAGAAAACCTGGAGCCGGCCCTGCATGAGACTGTTCACCTAGGTCAGGTATAGCGTGTGCTTATAATATCTGCAGGATCAGCACCTTAATTTGGAGATGTACAACTTAATAAACAATACAAAATTGTTTGGAATCTTCTGAAATCCATTTGAAAATTAAACAAAAAATAGCAGTAATTTGGAATGGAAAAGACCCATCTAGCCTTGTTATACATCTTCTTGCCCGTGCACAGGATGATTGTGCGTATGCAAAAAGAAAAAAGAAAAAATTTAAAAAACTGGTTTATTTGCATTTTTCCAAAGTGCCCATGGTCACTAGTTTGAGTTAAGGACTTAGTGGACCTCAAAATGTTGGTTTTAAAAACACCATTGCTGAATTTTATTAATTAAAAAAGCACCATAAACAACTAATATATTTTTTAAATAATACTCTTGGCATCTCTTCTTTGGTGCATGTGCATAATTCCCATGAGAAGTAAGAGATTGCATGTATTTACATCACCAGAGATCAGATTCTTTTATAACTCTTGGTCCAACTGATTATTTTTTTTTAACTTTGGAAATAGCTTTTATTTTCCCAGAGACCTTCTTATACACTTGTCAGTCCAAGACAGAATCCTAGGACCATGTTATAAATAACTGGAAATAAGGGTTTCTTTAAAAAAAAAAAAAAAAACACCACTGGTAGCCCCATTAACTAATTGTGCCTCTTTAATTTGATATTTTGTCTAATAATATAACTGATTTTTTTAAAGCAAAGTTGTAAAGGAAAGGTTTTTATAGCAAAGCTAATTTTTAAATAAACGTTTTAAAACAAAAGGGTTTTCTTTAGAGGTAAACTTACGTTTTAAATCAAAGTTTTAAACTAAGTTAGTACCATACGTAAATCTCATGCTGACATATTTTTATGGTATAAGAATGTCCTCTCTACCTAACCTGTTCTGACTCATTTTCAGATATGCATAGTTCTGTTTGTAAATATGGTTTTGTGCACATTCTACTTGAGAACAATTATGTGTGTGTGTGATATAAAATTATATAACTTACGGTCAATAAATGGACTGTCCTTCATGTTCATCAATTGTAAACTTGTGCTTCTCCCACATACACAACTTTCCCTTGGAACCTCATAATAGTCACATGTTGAAAACTTTAGAATGTAAAAAATGTTATGCACTTTTGCATGAAAAATCTTTTGTAAGTAGGGCCCTGAGTCAGTGATTTTTTTTAAATTAAATAATTGACTATATTTAAATAAGAGTTTAAATAATTATATATTTTCCTTTAAAACCAATATGAAGAGTAACAGCTTATTATTTTTTTAAAGAAAAAAAAAAAGTACTTGGAGTATAAGTTTTGGAAAACTATTGGTGTAATAGTAGCAAAACAACATTTATTGTATGTTAAAATTCCTTTATATACCTGACTTCTGACTGTTAAAGACCTTTTCTGTGCATGCTCAATGAATATGGAACAAAGAGAAAACAATGACATGAGAGGTAAATATAGAAACTCGGAAAGAAAAACTGGGGAGAGATAGTGGCAAAGAGATGCTCATAGGAAGCCAATGTGTGTTTGTTTATGGGGTCAGTGAGAGTCATTTGTTTAAAAAGAGCAGGGTTGACATTTTCAAAGTGGTTGTGAGATGTGTGTCTAATTCCCTAGATACACATCCCATTAGAATGAATGGGCCAGATTCCGCTACCATAATACATGTTCAGTAGTATCTTATTTCATGAGTAGTTCCACTGAAAACAAAAGACACGAATAAAGATGGTAGAATCTGGTCAAGTGAAAATGCGGGAAAGGATGTGAGTGAACTTCTGATTGTGTTGAAGGTAATGGAAATATTACTTTTGACTTCAGTGGGGCCAGGATTTCACCCAATGTATCCAAATCATTTGCACACACTGAAAGCCTCAACCCAGATTCACGTAGGGAAGCAAAAAAGAGGGAATGGGCTAGAGGGGGGGGTTTATTTTATTTATATATAATATATAAAATGAATAGTAGCAAAAAAAGAAACACTTCTAAAATAAATTTAGTGAAAGCTTAGACAAAGAATATTTTGTAACAGCTGAAAGAGAATAGTTTCTAGCCCTGTTTCTTGGTCCATGTTATATATTATTGACTTTTACACATTTTTTCACATTTCATTGATTAAAACAAATTTGTGACTTGTCTGACTTCACTACCATGCTCTCTCCACCATTGAAAACCTGGCATTTCTTCCCCACTGAAATTCTTTTATTGTTCTTGTTTATTTGCATTATTGTAGCATCTGGGAGCCCCAGTTATGGACTTGGATCCCATTGTGCTTTGTCTAAATATAGAACAAAAAGATAGTTCGTGCCCCAAAGAGCTTACAATCTAATATAAATTTAGCAATTTCCCTCTCCAATTCTTGTTCCATTTTCCTCTCCAATTCTTTCTAGCTAATTTGCCTGTATTAATTTGTATATGATGTTCTCATGATCATAGTATCAAAATGTTCCTTTTTTGAGGTCCTGATTCAGAAAAGTATTTAAGTATGAGCATAACTAAGTGAACAGAACTACTCAGTTACACACGTATTTAAGTACATTGCTGTACTGGTGCCCAGCTGGATATCATCATTTTGTGCTTAATATTTTCACATTAATTTTTCTTATCTTTATTTTGAATTTTCTCCTTTGATGTTGTAATTCTTTCCGTCTTTTCTCTGTCTGACTCTTCAGTCACTTACTCTTACTGTTATTACAAACTCATTTTGTCTTACATGTTGATTGTTGGCCTTGTGCAATGCTGCAGTTAGATGGCTTTTCCATTTTATTAATATAGTTCTTAATCCTACTGTTTCTTCAGATTTCCTGTTTTTGCCCATTTCCCCTTAAGGCATCTTTGTTTGCATTAGCTCCTTTTTGCATTTTCTGCCATTAAAAAAATTTACCTTCCATCAGGAAACAAATAACAGGAGTCTCTAGTATGGGACCAAATGAACTAAGTTATTCCAGAAGAGGCAAGAACATCCTAACACTTGATTGCTTGTTTATAATCATGTATTGGACTGGGAAAGTAAAGTAAAAAGTATATCATTTTGTAATGTATGCAGAAATGTGTTTTGTGCTATCCGTTGATTTGTTATAAATTACAGTATTTTAGATTACCTTTTCCTGGAAACTTTCCAGTGGCATAGGTCTGAGCATGCCCAGAAAGCAAAGGTTTTCTTTCTTGTTTGTTTTTAATGTTTTACAGATATGAGTTTGTTCATTCCTCCAACCATAAAACATCACAAGTCCTGTTTTAATAAAATAAAGACTGAATTTTGCATTTTTGTTAGTTTCTTTATTCATGAAATATGATTTAGTATATCAACTGGCACTATTCATTCTGGAGAGATCAACACAATTTATGCTTTTTCATAGACAGCCTCTCTTGTCTCATGGATGGCCCTGTCATAATTGATGTGGACATTTATAGTTTCATAATTAGTGACATCCTGGCCCCATTGAAGTCAAAGGGAGTTTTACCATTGATTTCAGTGGAGACAGGATTTTACTCCAAGCTCCTGGGTTAATGATAGCAATTGCTTACGTTGAAAGATATTTTTAGGATAGCATTTAATATATATGCTAGGTGTCTTCAGCTGCTAAAATGCATTTAGAGATGAGGAGTACCAGCCCCATATGGCCTGTCAGCTCCCTGCAGACCACCAACCAGTTCTCCATTGGCCCATAGACCACAGCTTGAGAACCTTAATTTAATGAGCTAGAGCAATGTTTTTGAGGTGTTACAATTTCATGTAGCCTTCCATCTTGGGTAGGACCACTTGGCTTTACTCTGCAATCCTGTAGATCAAACTAGAACTGACCATGGGAATAGATGAACCGAAAGCACCTTGTGCATAAATACTTTGTTTTTTCTGGTAAACAACAGAATTCTTTATCTTTTATCGGGTTATACTGATTAAATATCTTTATACTTACTGCTGCCATACCTCACTAAGAATATGAGTTCTTATAGATCTTCTAAACTAAATCATGTCAGGTTGGATCAATAAACAGCACGCTTTTAAAGAACATTGCAGAAAACAGTGGTGTTGGCTCAGTAGGTGGTACTCTTTCTTCTTATGGCCCCAAATACAGCACTGCACTCAAGCATGTGCTGAAGGTTAGGCATGTGTCATAGTTACAGAGTTTAAGGCTAGAAGGGAACACTAGATCATTTAGTCTGACTTGTATATGACAGGCCACCAACAGTACCCAGCACCCACACACTAATCCCAACACCCAAAATTAGACCAAAGTATTACAACCCATAGGAGACTAGACTATTAAGTGCCACAAGAAGATAATAGGACTGAGTGAGGTGCACCAGTGCTCAAGGCCCCTGCAATGGCAGGAAATTGGCTCAATGAGACATACCCAGATAATCCTGGCAAGTGACCTGCTCCCACATGCTACAGAGGAAAGTAAAAAAACACCCAAAATTCTCTACCAATCTGGCATGGTGAAAAATTCCTTCCTGACCCAGACTATCTGACTATCAGATCCCAAGCATGTGAGCAAAAACCAACTAGCCAAGCACCTTAGAGAGAGAATGCTCAGTGCCACCTTAGAGCCCTGGCTTAAGGGTTTTGATGAATCCGGGCCTAATTTGTTAGTGAACCAATGGCCCAGTATCATGAGAGGAGGCACAATTGGAGGTGCTGTCGATGAAATAGAAAACAAAGTATTGACCATGTGGTCATCAAAGGTTCCATTATACTTCTGTAAATGTAGAGGTGCAAACCCTGTATCCTAATTCTGACTTGGGTAATGATATCTGCATACGATATTTGTAAGATATTCAAGGTGGGGACCACCTCTTTACTATGTGCTTGTACTTTGTAGCTAACTCAGTGGGTCCTGATCCTGGTTGGGGCCTTTGGTTTCACAATAGTACAGATAATCATAGCCTTTTAGTTTCAGCTGGATACCGTAGAATTCTTCAGTATCTGTCCCAACTGTTATGGAGAGCTTCTGTATGCTGCTAAACAGCTGTTTCTCTCCTCCACTCCCAGATGTCAAACTTATTTTATGTATATTAATTAAAGTGTCGAGGGGTCCAGTGGTGTGGGGGGGACGAGAAAGTATCCATATAATGTCACTATTATAGAGGCCAGGTGATTTTAAAGCTGTTTCAGTCTTTGTCATTGCATTCCCTTCTGAAGGTGCAGAAAAATGTAATCTGGTCTCCCCTAATTTCCCCCAGAAATAATAAAGGTGTAGTTGATAGTATCATGTGTTACAGCTGGTTAGTTTTCATACTTGCTGTTTCATTTCCATTTAA
This sequence comes from Malaclemys terrapin pileata, assembly GCF_027887155.1. Classification (NCBI taxonomy): domain Eukaryota; kingdom Metazoa; phylum Chordata; order Testudines; family Emydidae; genus Malaclemys; species Malaclemys terrapin. The sequence continues at coordinate 18,707,048 of NC_071515.1, read as the reverse complement.
GAATTAGCACGGGTTGCAATTTAAGATGTTGGGTTTAACCTGTTTGACTAGCATTGGGGCAATAATATTGTACAAATATATTACAGGACCAAATCATGTCCTGGTCAGCTCATCAAGGGGAGCAGAGATGCTGCTTTATCCTCTAGGCCATACACACTAGCAGGTAGTGAGAGCCATACTTGCTCCTGAGCGCACAAACTACAGCCTTGTGGATGTGATACAAAAGCAGGACCCACTTCTTAACACACTCTTGTGTTGTGATGAGGAGAGGCTCTCTGCTTATTTTCTTCACTCTGTAACCTTGGTACCAGTGCAACAGAAGGCAGGAGTTAGCGCATAGGATAGTTAGAGAATCTGTTGACTTAAACAGATTTTGGCTGAACTTTTACTAAGAAGTGTCCGCAAAAAGAACAGGAGTACTTGTGGCACCTTAGAGACTAACAAATTTATTAGAGCATAAGCTTTCGTGGACTACAGCCCACTTCTTCGGAGTCTCTAAGGTGCCACAAGTACTCCTGTTCTTCTTTTTGCGGATACAGACTAACACGGCTGCTACTCTAAGAAGTGTCCAACATCCAAATAAATCCCCATGGTAACCTTTCTGCTCTAGGTCATTTCAACTTCAGCTCTTTCGTGCTCCCAGTGTGTTATTTTACATAACTAAATGTAAATATTAATAATTTTTACTGTCCATGTCATCCTTTCAGCCCCTGCTATGAGAGAAAACTAGCTATTCTGAGGGGCTGTGTCACATTTCTCTGGTTCAGAGTTAAAGATAAAAGTATTAAAGCAATATCTTGCCATCAACAGACTTTGCGGAACATTTAAAGCACTGTAGTTAGAATTTTGCCCTGACTAATCAAGACTAAGTAGTTGCATGCTCCACTGGTGGTGGAAGCCCTTGTTTAAGAGATTAGAATCTAATATCCTAAGTTATGGACACAATTGAACATAGACTTACAAATTTTCTATGACAGATGTTTATGGCTTTTAGATTCACCAGTGTGTCTCCTTTACACCATCATATTTTTCAGTTTGTTCTAGAAAACTGTCATTTTTGAGTTGTTGCAACATACTGTACCTGTTTTATTGAGTGTGAGGTCAGGATAATGTTGCAGCCAAAGTCAGCATATTTTCATACCTTCCATAATGAGTTAATGTTCATACAGTGCTTTGTGGATGTAAAGAATTCTGTAAGTGGTAAGTATGGTTATCAAGAATTATTTTAACATTTCATCTGTTTAACACTCTCAGTTTAGACTTTATTATTCAATGTGCATCACTTATGAAATGCCATAGCAGAAATCCTACTCTCATATACTGCACATCTTTACAAGTGCGGCACATTATTTATCTTGGAGATTCCAAAAGGACAGTATCATGAAGCTCAAAGTTTTTAAATGTATTTATTTATCTGTTTATTTTTGTACTCTCCATTTTTAAAGCCGCCTTAAAAGCTTGAAAAAGATCTCCATTCTTCTTTTTCTATTTAGCATATTCTGCCTTGCAATTTCCCCCTAGTACCTCTCCATTTTTAAATAGAAATTAGCACCTGATGCAAAGGTCAGGTCCAAAATTTCAGGATGAAGGGGTGTCATTTGGATTTACAATTTTGGTTCAGCCCAAGGAGGTATGTAATTTTACATCTATACGTATAGAGTCTATAAGACTGTCCTCTATCAATGTCACCTTTGAGAATAAAGGCCCCACTATCGTGTTTGCAAGGGGCACTCCCTGTCTGTCTAAGATAACTGCTATGTTACAGAGAGAGTCATGCATGCTCTGCTCTTTTGTGAAGGTTACTGTGACCAGGGATCCAGGGGACCACACTGAAGTTAATCTGGGTGAACTGCAAAGAATGGGGCAGACAGTCCCCAAAGCTGGTGGATATTCCAGTACTTAGATTTACTAAGCCAGCACAAAACAGCTTCTATAATATCTTACTGATCACCCAGAAGCCAATGACACAGTTCCCTTAAAGCAACCCAGCCTTAGGCCTCCACCCAAACACCCAAGTCAAATATGATGAGGATTACTGAAAATCTTATTCATCATATAGGAAAGTTCTACCAGTCCCAAAGGATCAGACATATTACCTCCCAGGTTAATGAATATTCCAGATCTTACCCAAATACACGCTTACAGCCAGTTCTTATTAACGAAACTAAAATTTATTAAAAAAGGAAAAGATATAGAGCATTGATTAAAAGATCAGTATACATACAGACATGAGTACAGTTCTTGAGATTCAGATTCATAGTATAGATGGTGAGCTTTGTAGTTCCGAAGAGTTCTTTCAGAATTAGTTAATAGGTTATAGTCCAATGTTTATATTCAGGGTGATTCCAGGTTAGCATTGGAGATCTCAGCCTTATGATTTATGACCAGCATCAAGCAGGTCTGAGATGAAAAGGATCAGGACCCCAGACATTCTTATACAGTTCCAGGTCTTGTTTGACAGCTTGGAGTCCTTGGCGAACAATAGGCAATTATAGGGACTTTGAAATAGACCTATTTCCTAAGCATCACCGGTAATTAGCTATATGGATTAACATAAATCAATTGCCTCTTTTCCACCATTCTCAGGTGATTTGCTATACATTTCAAAGAGAGATGACTACAGTGATATTACTATGTTTACAGTTCATTTAAATGTTAATATTTCCTTTTGATCTCTGAATCAATAGGTATAGTGACAAATAGGAACTGTTTGTTTACATGGCTAACATCTAACACAATACAATTAGTATCACTTCCAATTCTCTAACAATACAGGTTTGCATTTCCGAGTTCTAGCCTATCTAGCATGGAGTGGTCCTAATTACCATTCACATACTTTTCTGATATGTCTCTAATGGTTGACTCCGGGTCATTTATCCTGCAGGATGCTTAACCATTTCTGGCCATGCATCACACTCTGCTCACTCATGAAGGTTTCAGAAGATTGTGAAGCTTCCATACCATCATGTGTGTTGCTGTAATCCCAGGATGTCTTCTTGATAGCTGCCCAGCCCCTTTGCAACTCCACAATGTGGGCAGTGGCTCAAAGCCACTGGTTTCCTTTGTCAAACTGTTTATCCATTTGCTTAAATGTAGAGCTGGTTGGGAAATAGCTTGTTTTTTTTTTAATCCATGGAAAATTTTGATGGAAAAACAGAACACAAATTTTCTCAAAATTTTCCATGGACAAGTTTGATTTTTTTTTTTTTTTTTTTGGTGAAAAAAAACAACCCTGAAATATTTTGGCTGAAAACTGAAATATTTTGCTTTGGAAACGCTACTGTAGTTCTTCATGGGAACTCTTCTATAGGCCAGGCTTCATGGCCAGCCTATATCTCCCATGATGCACCACGACTTCCCCTCATGGTAAGGGGAGGGGATATCATTATGGGAAGCCCATGGCCTTGATGTATCAGGGGAGATGTAGTCCATTTGGGGAGCTTGGCCCACAGGCGAATGGGGACATGACAAACTACAGCTGACATGAGTTACCATTGCAGGATAGCCAAACTGAGAGAGCTGGTTTTCAGGCATTTGGCTTTTGATGAAAAATCAACATTTCTGTATAAAGCAGACACTTGTTCCTGAGCTCCAGAAAACAGAGTTGTAACAACAGCTGTCCTTAATGGTTATCTTATCACTTTAGAACAGACTTTCTGTTTTGGGATGTTCGCCTACAATTAACACAGACCTTGTAAACTGACAGGCATGTTTCAGTTAGCACAGACTCAGCAGGCTGGCTGAGAGACATAGTTCTTTCTAATGGTCAGGCCAAATCCGGGGTCTGTTCTGGAATCGTTCTTTCTCACGTTTTCCCATAACAGAAATTTATTAATTATTAATTATTACTTTAATCCAACAATGCCACTTTTATTAAAGCGCTGGAATTAAACCGCTGTTGCGTGTCCACATTGTGCTCCTTGTGACAGTGGAGCGCATCCACGTTAGCAGCTCTTGCAACAGCAAAGACAGCAGTGCATTGTGGTAGCCATCCCACTGTGCAACTGGCCGCAGGGTGCTTTGGGAAGGGTTTGCAATGCCTCATGGGGCAGGCACAGCGTCATGTGATGCAGGTTTCCCAATCCCATTGTTCCATTGGCATCCTATTACATTGCCAGCTGCTTTTCAACTGAAGTGGAGGTGGGGAGAGTGTGACAGGGAGTGTGTGTGTGTATGGAGGGGGGGAGAGAGTGTGTGTGTTTTGGGGGACAGAGAGTGTGTCAGCATGCTGTCTTGTAAGTTCAGACAGTGGCAGGAAGCAACCAACACACACACACACCCCTCCGCTTCTGCGTTCAACAGCACGAGCATTCCACATTAATGATTTGCTTTATGTCCTGGAGCAGATCAGCATAGCATGCCAGGGCTGTCGGAAACAGAGCTTTGAAAGGGGAGGGGCGCATGTCTCCAGGGCAACTAGCCTAATTCAAAACAATGAGCAGAGCAGTCACTTGAGGGATTATGGGACATTTCCAGAGGCCAATTGATGGCTTTCTGTGCTGTAATGTGTTTACACTGCCAATACAGCGCTGGAGCCTCTGCGCTGTAAGGCTTACAACTCTCATTGAGGTGGGCTTTTTGCAACGCTGCACCTGAGGAGTTTCCATGCACAAAGTTGCTTGGCAGTGTGTACACCGTGGGAGTTACACCGCAGAAAGCTGCTTTACTGCGCAGAAACTTGGCAGTGTAGACAAGGCCAAAGTGTTCATTTGCTGACAGTTGCCTGCTCTAGGGTAGTAAACTGCTGTTGTACCAGGGCTTTGGCTGCGTTACCTTTGTGGGTTTTTTAGACAATTTTGACTTGCCTCATTGCTTGAAATATCTAATTTGCTACAAGCTATAATATATCTATATAGATACACCTTTCTCTTTCTCGGGAGAAGATGGGAGAACAAACAATATTTGACAGATATGTAATTATGTTGGTTAATGCACAACTAGAGGGGCTCATATACTACCCAGATGAGAGTAGTATGAAAACCGATACTGAATACTTTGTAAAATATCTAACATTTCCAGTAATGCTGGACAGGTTAGTTTAGCAAGCTTTCTGTTGCCATGATGATAATTTTTCCAGTTTTCTTCTGCTATATGTCAAAGCTTGATAAATTAATATTTAGAGAAGCTGAAACTGCATGTAATCCTCATTTTTGTTTTACTTATCTGCCCTGATTATCTCTCAGGTGCCATTTTGTTCTCATTTCTTTCCTACCTGAGCTCTGCCGCATGTCTGTATTGTGAGTACAAGTCCTGCCTCTTAGTTTGACAGAGGTAGGATGAAAGTCTGACACTTTCTTCTTTGTAATTACATTAATTTTTCTGAAGTTAGATACAGAAAAGGGCATGTCTACACTTACAGCAGAGCAATCGATCCACTGGAGGTCGATTTATCGCGTCTAGTGAAGACACGATAAATCGACCGCCGAGCGCTCTCCCGTCGACTCCAGTACTCTACCGGAGCGAGAAGCGTAGGCAAAGTCAATGGAGTGGGAGCAGTTGACCTACCGCAGTGAAGACACCGCAGTAAGTAGCTCTAAGAATGTCGACTTCAGCTATGCTATTTTCGTAGCTGAAGTTGCGTAACTTAGACTGACTTAGCTCCTTCCCCCCCTCACAGTGTAGACCAGGCCTAAGAGATAACATTTTCAAAGGTGCCCAATGACCATGGAGTGTAAGCCCCATTGTCTCTGTAACAAGGTGGCTTATCCCTTTAGGAGCCTGGAAGCCTGGGCTAGTGAGCCCTGTTCAGTTAGTCCCACCCTGCCACACCTGTTGTAGCTGTAGGACTTAAAAAGGGAGGAAGCCCAGCAGAGGGGGACCTGAGGGAAAGCTACAGGAGTGGAGCCAGCATCTGTAATGGGTCCTGGAACAAAGGCTAGGCTCCAGGGATGGAGATGAAGAACAGGCAACTGAGAGACAGGACGAAGTGATGGCTGATTTTTCCCAGTCCAGGGGAGACAGGGGAATTGTAACCTGGCTCTGGAATAAGGAAGGCTCTCAGTGGAGGAAAAGGCCTGAGAGCCAGCACGCAGGTAAATGGTAAGAAAGACTAGTTTAAGTAGAGTGTGATTGAAGACCAGGAGGGGCAGAAGACCTTTTTATTATGTTAGCTTGGGACTGTTGTCAAAGATGGTGTTTATTTTGGAGTTGGAGTAGCCTGAAAGGGGATTGAACTCTGAAAGTGATCCAGCTGCAGGGCTGAGCCACGGAGGCCCCCGGGAGAGGGGAAACTGAGGCAGATGTGCTGCAGGGTCACTTGATGCCATGAGGGGGTGACCCCATAATAGTCACCTTTGTACTTAAGCCACCCGTGAAAATGGGCCTTAGGCACCTAAATCACTTAGGCTCATTTGAAAGTTTTACCCAAAATGTCTAATAATTAAGGCTACGTTTTAATCACAGGTATTTTTAGTACAAGTCATGGACAGGTCACAGGCAATAAACAAAAAGCACAATCCCATGACCTGTCCATGACTTGTACTATAAATACTTCTGACTGAACCTTAGGTGCTCTGGGGGCCTCCAGGGTGCTGTTGCTGCTCGGGGGGGGGGGGCGCACTGCTGATCCAGGAGGAGTGGGCAGCCTGGCTGCTCCAGGGGAAGGGGGGGCTGACCGAGGCGCTGCAGCTGCTCTGGGGGGAGGGGGCCGCCCGGTATAGTATTGCCACCCTTACTTCTGCACTTCTGCTGGGGGGTGCTGCCTTCAGAGATGGGTGCCTGGCCAACATCCTTACTCCAGCGCAGAAGTAAGGATGGCAACATTGTGACCTCCCCTAAAATAACCTTGTGACCCCCCCCCCCCACAACTCCCTTTTGGGTCAGGACCCCCAATTTCAGAAACACTGGTCTCCCCTCTGCTTGGCACCCTTTAGAAGAGGCCCACCTAAACACTGAAGATGCAAAGAAAACAACAAGAGAAGGAGACAGTGTTGCCAACCCTAGGCATTCAACAATGTGAATTTTTTAAAAAGAACATAACATAAGAATGGCCGTACCGGGTCAGACCAAAGGTCCATCTAGCCCAGTGTCCTGTCTACTGACAGTGGCCAATGCCAGGTGCCCCAGAGGGAGTGAACCTAACAGGCAATGATCAAGTGATCTCTCTTCTGCCATCCATCTCCATCCTCTGACAAACAGAGGCTAGGGACACCATTCCTTACCCATCCTGGCTAATAGCCATTAATGGACTTAACCACCATGAATTTATCCAGTTCTCTTTTAAACACTGTTATAGTCCTAGCCTTCACAACCTCCTCAGGTAAGGAGTTCCACAAGTTGACTGTGCGCTGTGTGAAGAAGAACTTCTTTTTATTTGTTTTAAACCTGCTGCCTATTAATTTCATTTGGTGACCCCTAGTTCTTGTATTATGGGAATAAGTAAATAACTTTTCCTTATCCACTTTCTCCACATCACTCATGATTTTATATACCTCTATCATATCCCCCTTAGTCTCCTCTTTCCCAAGCTGAAGAGTCCTAGCCCCTTTAATCTCTCCTCATATGGGACCCGTTCCAAACCCCTAATCATTTTAGTTGCCCTTTTCTGAACCTTTTCTAGTGCCAGTGTATCTTTTTTGAGATGAGGAGACCACATCTGTACGCAGTATTCGAGATGTGGGCATACCACTGATTTATATAAGGGCAATAATATATTCTCAGTCTTATTCTCTATCCCCTTTTTAATGATTTCTAACATCCTGTTTGCTTTTTTGACCGCCTTTGCACACTGCGTGGACATCTTCAGAGAACTATCCACGATGACTCTAAGATCTTTTTCCTGACTCGTTGTAGCTAAATTAGCTCCCATCATATTGTATGCATAGTTGGGGTTATTTTTTCCAATGTGCATTACTTTACATTTATCCACATTTAATTTCATTTGCCATTTTGTTGCCCAATCACTTAGTTTTGTGAGATCTTTTTGAAGTTCTTCACAGTCTGCTTTGGTCTTAACTATCTTGAGCAGTTTAGTATCATCTGCAAACTTTGCCACCTCACTGTTTACCCCTTTCTCCAGATCATTTATGAATAAGTTGAATAGGATTGGTCCGAGGACTGACCCTTGGGAAACACCACTAGTTACCCCTCTCCATTTTGAGAATTTACCATTAATTCCTACCCTTTTTTTCTGTCTTTTAACCAGTTCTCAATCCATGAAAGGACCTTCCCTTTTATCCCATGACAGCTTAATTTACGTAAGAGCCTTTAGTGAGGGACCTTGTCAAAGGCTTTCTGGAAATCTAAGTACACTATGTCCACTGGATCCCCCTTGTCCTCATGTTTGTTGACCCCTTCAAAGAAATCTAATAGATTAGTAAGACATGATTTCCCTTTACAGAAACCATGTTGACTATCGCTCAACAGTTTGTTTTTCTATGTGTCTGACAATTTTATTCTTAACTATTGTTTCGATTAATTTGCCTGGTACCAACGTTAGACTTACCGGTCTGTAATTGCCAGGATCACCTCTAGAGCCCTTTTTAAATATTGGTGTTACACTAGCTAACTTCCAGTCATTGGGTACAGAAGCCGATTTAAAGGACAGGTTACAAACCTTAGTTAATAGTTCCGCAACTTCACATTTGAGTTCTTTCAGAACTCTTGGGTGAATGCCATCTGGTCCCGGTGACTTATTAATGTTGAGTTTATCAATTAATTCCGAAACCTCCTCTAGTGACACTTCAATCTGTGACAGTTCCTCAGATTTGTCACCTGCAAAAGCTGGCTCAGGTTTGGGAATCTCCCTAACATCCTCAGCCGTGAAGACTGAAGCAAAGAATCCATTTAGTTTCTCCGCAATGACTTTATCGTCTTTAAGGCTCCTTTTGTATCTCGATCATCAAGGGGCCCCACTGGTTGTTTAGCAGGCTTCCTGCTCCTGATGTACTTCAAAAACATTTTGTTATTACCTTTGGAGTTTTTGGCTAGCCGTTCTTCAAACTCCTCTTTGGCTTTTCTTATTACATTCTTGCACTTAATTTGGCAGTGTTTATGCTCCTTTCTATTTGCCTCACTAGGATTTGACTTCCACTTTTTAAAGGAAGTCTTTTTATCTCTCACTGCTTCTTTTACATGGTTGTTAAGCCATGGTGGCTCTTTTTTAGTTCTTTTACTGTGTTTCTTAATTTGGGGTATACATTGAAGTTGGGCCTCTATTATGGTGTCTTTAAAAAGCGCCCATGCAGCTTGCAGGGATTTCACTTTAGTCACTGTACCTTTTAAGGAATAAATTTAGACTTTCTTTTATTTGCTTTCTGGTTTGTGAGCCGTTAGGATGCACTGCGTTCATGTTTTCAAGCTTTTCTCCTCAACCAGCAGGGCTAGAAACGTGCCTTTTTAAAATGAAAGCTGAGTTTCTTGTACATTTTCTTGATTTCAGGAGGCTGGGGCTTTAGAATAAAAAGACCAAATATCGCAAGACTTCCAGTAAAATCTCAAGAGTTGGCAACACTGATCTCTCACTGTAAGAAGAATATTAGGAAGAAAAGGCAGACTGTTGGATACATTCAATTCATTATCTCTCTAAATTTTCTGGAACAAAATCTAAAACAGATTTAGCTGAACATTAGAATACCTATTGCAGGGTTAGCTAATTTACTAAATATTGCAGGTGCCACCAACCATCAGCTCACGGGTCGCACATATATTCTCCCCCCCCCTCTCGCCCCCAACAAGTTGCAAAATACTGGAACAATACATACAAAGGTCAGTCCATATTTCTGAATGTAAATATCTGCCCTTCTCCAAAACTCTGTATCCTGGAATTAGTTCAGAAATTACATCTTCCAGCAAACACCAAGAAATGGATATGGATGCATCTATGTGAAAATCTAACATACCGCCAGTGTATTCAGGATTGGTGATTAAGTGGTAAAACACAGTTCTGAGGGAGGAAATAACTCTGTCACCTCCAGAATGGCAAAAAATTACATTCAAATGTGGTGTCCCATAGATGCATTGATGCTATTGTGACAGTAAAGCAACAACTATTAGATTATGGCCCCAATCCTGCAATTCATTGTGTGCATGTGAACTGTTGTTTTTGCATGGAGACCCACTGAAGTCAATGGGGCTGTCCAAGAACTCAGCAGTCTTTTCACATGCAATGCATTGCAGGATTAGAGTCTGCATTTGTAACTAGTACACTCAGAATTAATGGTCATGGACAAGACCTTTCCTGTGTCCAGATTAAAGAAAAAGAGGGTGTGTGTGGAGGGGGCAGAAGGGAAATCCCAGAAACAAAAGTGATAAAGCAAAAGACTATTCTTGCAGTCCTTCATCCTCAGATCAGTAATATGTTCATTACATTAATTTAAAGATCTTGCTTTCTGCCTTGGTTTTGTTTGTTCTTTGCATTCTCTTGAAAAATGAGTAACGAATGTAAAAATAGAGAAGAGGAAACATTTTAGATGGACATGAAAGGCTGAACAATGGTGAAAGGGGGGCTTCTAGTAATCTTACAGCAACATGCATTGGACCTAATCCAAAGCTCATTGGAGTCAATGGAAAGATGATTTCAATGGGCTTTGCATCAGACTCAATGATTTTGGAAACCCATGCATCCAGTCTTTGGTAGGGGTGAAGATAAGCCAGTTTGCAACAGCTCATTGAGTGGTACCTTATTTTAAACTACAATCTTGTGCCCCAGAATCCAAGATTTAATTTAAAAAGTTGTCTCTAAGCTTTTATGAATGCAAAGAGTTAACATTGTGAACTGAGCGTAAACTGGTATAATGATGCCTGAGTCTGCAGACGGCCTGAAACAATACCTAAGAGGTGTGTGCCGCTTCTTTAATTCTGAAACAGTTATCATACATAAATGTTGACCATGTTAACTCTTTCAGCACTGAAACAAAGGGATAGCTCTTACAAAGAGCCGTACAATACTCTGCTAAGTGCCATCTTGTAGCATCTCAGATGGATGGAGATCGGTTTGAGGGCAGAGTGCAGGAGAGCTCTCTTTTATTTCCGTCTAGTTCAACCTAGTTGGTTTGATCCAAAGTCAGCTGAAGTCACTGGCAAGACTCCCATTGATTTCAATGGGCTCTGGCTCAGATCCTAAAACAGGATATGGTATGGTATGCTACAGAGGCACTATTTTTACATGTTTCTCTGGTTCTTTAATATGTTAATTACTTTGATAGGCAGTTATTATGGGTATGGAAATGCTGCACATAAACATAAAATATGCCCATTTATATATACATAGACCTATCTATCTATTTCCTACTAAAACATCCCCAAAAGCCAGTTGCACTCAAGAGCTCCACGGCCATTGCCTCCAATGTAGACATTCTGTATTTTCTGTAATTTGAGTGCAGTTTTGTTATGGCTTGCATAACTGGTAGCATAAAATCAAAGGTCACTTCCTCTCTCTCTCTGCTCCGAGCTGGCTTATTAATTCTTTCTATATTCTTAACTGCTGTTTTGACAGCCTTTGTCACAAGACAGATGACCACATCAGATGTGCTGTCAGAGCGCCTACTCATTCCAACCGCAGTGCTGCTTCAAGCAAGCTAACGATAGCCGTGTTTTTGTGATCCATATTTAAAGACCATCTCTTCGTAAACCATATTAGAAAAATTATAGTAGTAGGAAGTGTTCTCTATCAAACATTTCTACAAGCTACCCGGAACTCCAAATTTCCATATTTATAGATTTAATTTTAGAAGTAGTTTGTCTAATGAAATAAGGATATGAAAGCCTATTAAATAATGCATTAAAGATTGAAATATCTTAAAATTATACGGGATGGATTACAGCAGACATAAAACACAATTTTGGTTTTATTTACATATTTTCCCCCCAGGGTTAAGAATGAGGAATATAAGGATACACTAATCAGGTAAAAGAATATACATATTACTACTAATTGGCACTGAAATAATACTTTACTTTTTTTAAATGTTTCCAAACATTTTTAATTAATCCTCAGAACATTTCTGCATTGTAGTTATGGTGGCGAAACTGAGGTTGGGAGGTTAAGGCCAACATTTTCAAAAGTGCCCAGTAATTGTGTGTGCCCCAATGTTTGGCTTTCCAACTCAAGACAGGTAGGCCCTGGTTTTTGGATGGGCTCAGCATCCAGGACTCCATTGAAAGTCAATGGGAGCTCCAAGTGGTCAGCACCTCTGAAAATCAGGCTGTCGGGGCCCCAGTGTTAGTACCCAAATGCATTAGTAGTGGGCATGTTTGAAAATTTGGTCAATAGTGACTTGCCAAGGGCCACAGAGGAGTCAGTGTTAGAGTGTCAGGGAGCATCAGTGATAGAGCTCAGGCATCATGACTCGTTCCTGTGTTCAGATCACTAGCTAACGGCAATCACACCTGATTTCTCCCCTGCCTCCAGCCAGACTTGCACCTGTGTCACCAAATGCAGTTTGGGCCCTAGTTATGTAGAGCCAGATTTCACCCCCCTTGCTCACAAAGAGTAAAAATTAATTCTGTGAGTAGCCCCATTGAAATCAATGGGCCTACTCTGCAAGTAAGGAACTACTCAGCATGAGCAAGGGGTGGCATGGGGCTTATGTATGCACTGTGCTAATGATTTTGAAAATGTTTTCTTTAATAACTAAGAGTCCTGTCTCTCTCATGAATTCTCTCTAACTAAGCGATCTCTTTAAATATAAATGACTCTGTACCACATTTAGTACTATCAGATTATTTTGTTAAATTATTTACCCCTTTTTATCCTCAGCCGGAGAACTTTTATAGAAATGGGAACAGGATCTTACTCCTGGTTATTTTTAACAGGTGCCAGTGTAAAATCTTATCCCTGTGACAGGGCTCGTGAAGCCTCGCAAAGCTGTTGCGCTATGGATTTTAATAGAATCACAGAAATTGGAAATGAGGAAAAAAGTTCTGTGAAGCCTCCAGCTCCACCCACTCTTGGTCCCCGCAGTGTATTTTTGCACGTTACTATTGAAGTCAGTGGAAGTTGAGGGCACTCAGCACCTCTTGATAGGTCCTAATCAGATTGCTGGATCCAGTCCTTAGTCTGTGAACTTTAAACAAGGGGAAAACTGACATTTAGGAAGGTTTAATTTAGCCTCATGCATTTTTTGCTTTGAAGTAAGGCAAACAGGCAACATGTCTTATTATTTGCATTAGGAGCCCCAGTCCAGGATCAGGGCCCCAATTAGTTAGGCACTATGTGCAGATGAAGAATAAGGATGACTGTTCTTACCCTGGATAGCTCATAATTAGAGGTGGTTAGAATTCCTCCAGTGGAACATTTTTATGTTGAGCATGCCAATTTGTCTAAATCAAGAAGTTCCGTGGAGATGTTTCAATTTTGATGAAAATCTGACGGAAAGCAGGCAGGGTAATGATGGAAGCCTGCCTGCCCAGCAGGTTTCTGCTGGAAACCTGCCTGGTTTCCTGCCAGCTCACTTGCCTAACTCCTTAGCAGCCAACCTGGCGGGGTGAGGGAGAGGCAGGAGCCTGTAAACCATGGGAGGGTCAAGCTGCCAGTCTCACAGTTCTAGAGTCCTGAGGCAGCCAGCCAGGTGCACTGCCTCAGAGTTGGGTTCCTCAGGTCTTCCAGCGTTCACAGCTTTGGGGCAGCGTCACAAGGTTCACTCACTATTGGGGCATCTCCCTTTGGCTGCTCTAGGAATTAGCTCTTTCCAGGTCTGACACCCTCTTCTTCCGCTCATCCACACTCCCTGCCGCCTCTCTCTCTCTCTCTCTCTCTCTCTGATTCAAGGGGTTCTCTCTTTGTGACTTAGCCCTCTGGCCAGGTCACTATACAGTCCTCCCCTTCCAGGGTACCAGAGTCCCACTGGATCAGCTGTTTCAGGCAGTTTTCCCTTCTTCCCAGTCTGTGCCACTTCCCCAGTGGCTGATATGGGAAGCTGGGCCCATCCACTTCTTCGGGTTCATAAGGGTTCCTTATGTCCATCAATGGTCTGATTGCTCCCAGACTCTGTTGCTGTTTCCTTAGACTTCTTCCTGCTTCTCTGCTCTTATCTCCTGGCTTCTCCCATCTCTGGGCTTATCAGCCCAAATTCCATCCCCCCAGGGAGTGCCTGCAGACTACCTAACACTGTAGCCCCTTTCTGCTGCCACCTTCCTGGCTTTATACCAGTCCCACCTATTCCTTATCAGCTGGGTTCTATCTTCAGTCAGCCTTTCCATCCCAGTCTCTTCCCCAGTTGCCGCCTATCAGGTTAATTGATCTCACCTAACCTGCTCTGCCTCGTGTGGAGTGGATGCCTCATCACAGGCAGCTAGCAGGCTGACTGCCTCCAAATCTATGGCTGTGGGGCAGCCAGCCAGTGTGACGGTCCGGAAGTCTTGGGGACCCCAAGGCTTCCATGGTCTGCAGCTTTAGGGCAGCTCAGGGGCTGCCCCGGAGTCAGAGCTCCATCCTCTTTTATGGAGAATTTTGAAATTTTTGGTTTTTGTTGCAAATCGGAATGACACTAAATTTTGAAACATCAATCTTCCATGAAACTGAATTTTCTCTGTGGAACTCTAATCACAATCTACATGACGGATAGGACACAACAAAGAGACAAAACAGACAAATAGTGTGGGGAAGGCTTCGATAACACTGCTCTACAGCCAAAATGCTTCTGAAATAAATGTAGTCAAACTTTACTAATTCTGGGTCACTGAGAATGAAAATGATGCTAAAATTGTTGCTTGGCTCTAGTTTTCAAGATATGCTATTGGGTCAGTATATACGACCCTTGACTTGGGAATGGCGGAGGATAAGTGAGTTATAAAGGGAAAGGATCTCAATTTAAACCAGAAATGACTAAAATACATCTTTGACTGGATCTATGAATAAATCTATGACTGGGTTTGGACAGTACTTGCTTTTTAGGCAAAACAATGAATGATGCAATCTGAAGCTGGTGTTGCATCATACATGATATGAATTGCATCATGTTATTCCTAGAAGTCATGGATGATGCAATCATAACGAAGCTTACATCACTCTGCTGAACAAATTGCCCTATATCAGCTCTAGAAATCATACAGTGCCGTGCTCTCTTATTTGTCAGTGTTTGATTTTGCAAAGGGACACATTTCTGTTTAGCCAAAGTGAGCAGAGATGCCTCGTACTTGTGTGAACACTGCAGATAACTTCTGCTATGTTTGTGGTGAAGTGACTTTTGCATCACAAAAGCGCAGTATAACTACTATGGTTAAGAAAGCCTATCACCTTTATTTTGGCTGCAAAATTGGAGCTCAGGACAAGAGGTGGGCCCCACACATATGCTGCAACACTTGTGCAACAAATCTTTGCCAGTGGTTGAACAGGAAAAGGAAATCTATGCCTTTTGCAGTGCCAATGATTTGGAGAGAGCCAACAGATCATACCAGCAATTGTTACTTCTGCATGGTGCCTCCAGTTGGGAAAGGTGTGTCAAAGAAGAAAAAGTGGACTGTGCGTTATCCAAACATTCCATCAGCTATACGCCCAGTACCCCACGGAGAAGGACTGCCAGTTCCTGATGCACCAGAATCATTCTCACTTGAGTCAGACTAGGAAGAGGAAGAGGATGAAACTTCTGGTCCTGAACCATCAATGTCACAGGACCCACATTTTCTCCAATCCTCCTCCTCTGAACCACACCTCATAGCACAAGGTGAACTGAATGACCTTGTTAGGGATTTGGAACTACCCAAGAGTAAGGCAGAGCTGTTGGGCTCCAGACTACAGCAGTGGACTCTCCTGGCAGGTGATATTAGGGTTTCCATGTTCCGTGACCGTCAAAAGGATCTTGTCCCATTCTTCTTCATGGAAGGTGATCTTGTAGCCTGCAACAACATCGATGGTGTGATGGCAGCCCTCAACATCGTTCACGATCCAGATGAGTGGAGACTGTTCATTGATTCATCGAAGATGAGTCTTAAAGCTGTTTTACTGCATAATGGCAATGTTTTGCCATCAATTCCAGTTGGTCATGCAATCCATATGAAGGAAACCTATGACAACATGAAACAACTTTTGAGGTGCATAAACTATGACCAACATCAGTGGCAGCTTTGTGGCGATTTGTAGGTTGTTGCTCTCTTGCTTGGTCTGCAGACTGGATACACAAAGTACTGCTGTTTTCTCTGCGAATGGGATAGTCGTGCAAGAGATTCCCACTACATCAAGAAAGATTGGCCACTCCAACAGTCATTGGAGCCTGGGAGGAAAAGTGTTCAGCATCCACCACTCGTTGAATCAAGGAAGATTTTGTTACCACCCTTACATATCAAGCTGGGTCTGATGAAGAACTTTGTCAAGGCCATTGACAAAACACAAGCAGCTTTCAAGTATCTCCATGGAAAATTTTCAAGGTTAAGTGAAGCTAAGATAAAGGAAGGTGTCTTTGTTGGTCCTCAGATTCGAGATGATGGTCCTTCTTCGAGATGATGCACTTGACCATGCACTGCATGGCAAGGAAAAGACGGCATGGAAAGCCTTCCAGTTAGTGGCAATAAATTTTCTCGGAAACAACAAGGCAGACAAGTACAGGTTGTTGGTGGAAAACCTCCTCAAGGCATACAAAAGCCTTGGTTGCAACATGTCACTAAAGATACATTTTTTGTACTCTCATCTAGTTTTTTTTCTACCGAACTGCGGAGCAGTGAGTGACGAGCACGGCGAGCGATTTCACCAGGACATTGCAACAATGGAGAAACTCTATCAGGGCAAATGGAGCCCATCAATGCTTGCAGACTATTACTGGACAGTGACAAAAGATGCTCCATTTAATGAATACAAGAGACAAGCCAAGAAGCGCCGAGTAGACGCTGAATAGGACTAAACTATGTACATAATAGTTTTTTGCCTTTTGTTTCATAATAAATTTTATTTATATAACCTTTTTGCTGATTTTTAAAGTGTTACATAAACAGGACAGGTGAAATATTATCATGTAAAGCAACCATAAACACATGAAAAGACCTAGCTTTACAATTTATGATTAAAACTACTATCTACACAATATACATAGACATAAAATGTAAAAACTTAAATATCTTAGAAACAGTAGCCAATCAGTTGTTTTAATTGTCATATTTGAATTCAGCACATCAAAATACATAATAAATAGCACATTTTATCTCTGAAGCAGACGACTTCTCAAAAATTGTAGACCAGTGTAACAAAAGGAAGTGAGTTGAGAGGACATGAGCACTTCTCTCTCTCCTGGTGCCCAGCTCTTTTCTCTATCCCACTCTGAAATAGCCATCTGAATTTATTATACAATCCAACTCCTCTTGTCAAGCCAGGCAAGGACTGGATGATTAAGTACATAATTATTCAATCAGCATACGGGGCTGTCATTAAGGTGACATTTGGGATCTTTCATAACTTAAATAACAGTATAATTTTTGTTCCTCTTCTGGGCTCAATATGGCTGAAATTAAAAATTACGTTGTAGTGAAAAATCCCTCTCTCTGTATCTCGTTCTGCTGTGGTATATTTCAACTTCTCCATTTGGTGCTAATCAGAACTGACATTTTTTTTCCTATGGAAAACTAAGATTCACTGGAATGTATCTCTGGATTAAATTAACAGTTTTATGTTGGAAATGCCCATTTTGTAGTTGGTACAGTAGGGTGACTACAACTACTCTTCTAACCTTTTCAGGTTTTACAGGTATATAGAGTGTGTCCATAGGGTGGCAGAGGAGGGGTTAACCTCTTGCCCTAGCTAGAGGAAGAATTACAGCTGCCTGCCTTGAGTGCAGGGATTTGTAGGGCAGAGCCATCTTGGAGAACTATGCCCCACCATGCAATGGATCTGACACAACTGCTATTGAAGTCACTGGAAAGACTCACATTAACTTCAGTGGGAGCTGGATCAGGCCCTAAAGGCAGGCAGAGTCAGAAAAGAAAGATCTCTGGGGAGGATGGAGGGCTGGAGTGGAGTGAAAGTGACTTTTCCCTCTTCTCTGGTACATGGCTGAAATGACCCACACATTACTGATTGTTTGGACTTGGCTGAAGCAAGCCAGTTCATATAACTTTAAATTTTGGCCAATGGCAAGACCTATTATATTTCTGCTTGGCTGTTCAAGGAAAAGGACATCCTTTATATTCATTTTTCAGTTTTATGCTAAAGCACACCACAGAGGTGTGTACATTCTACATAGGCATGTTGTCCATATAACATGTTCTAAGAGTTTTTGGACCTGCTGCTTCTGAAATTAAACAGCAGTAAAGCCCAACCACCATAGCGAGGTTATTCCCAAGGTTGGGGGTAAAAACACAAGAGATTGTAGTTTTATACAGGAGATAAAACTTAATTTCTGCAGTTTACAAGCCATAGAAAAATGTTTTACCACAGACCAGGGTAGTCAATTATTTTTTGTCAAGGTACAAATTTCTTAGTCAAGGTATAGTCAAGGTCCAGACCTCAGAGAAAATAATAATAATAATAATAATAATAAAAAATAATAAATAAATGAAAAGATTTTGGGGTCCATTCAAAAGCATCTGGCGGTCTGGATTTTGCTCACAGTCCACCTACTGACTACCCCTGCCACAGACCATAGTTATATACCCTCACAACCAGCCTTCATTATAAATGTTTCTAGAAGGCAAGGTAATGGACGGTATGTGTGAGGGATTATAAACCAGTGATAGGATTAAATTGGTTGTTTACTGATATTGGAAGACAGAGCGCACTAGCTTATATAATAGCCCAGAGGCTTGGCGCTCTATAATACTGAAGAGTATTTGTAATAAAGCTGACAGTAGAACTCTAGAAATGTATCCACCTCTCTCTCCAAACAGTTTTTCTGAGAGCTCCTAAAAGGTTCAGAAACCTAAATAGCTCTAGTGACATGAGGGCGTCCAAATGCATAACTTGTCCAGAGGAGGCAGAGCTCAGGTGATTCATCCATGGTTGTGGTCCAGAAGGCAAGGCAATCTGGGAGTTCCACTGGTTCAACAGTGGAAATGTTTTAAAGCCTAAACAACAGTTTAATATAGTGGTCCTGAAGCGCTGTTCATTCAGGAGCTGAGATGGTCCAGGAACCAGACATTTCAATGGCAGAAGGTGGAGCTGGAGTCCAAGAGGTTATCAGGAAGCTTCTTCCATCAAGGTCAGGAATACAAATGTGGACAGCATTTTTGGAATGTGGACGATGATTTGTCTCATCCTGTTTTTATGCTGGAGCCATCTGATGCCTGTGAAGGAGAATGGCAAGAGGTTAAGTGAATCAGCATTCTAACATTGGTGTTGCCACATTCTATTGGAATTCCACTGAAATCAAAATGGAAAGTAATGAAATAGCTGGCATGGCACCTATAGAACTGCTTCTTGCCTGATAAATGTGACCTCACTATATGACTGAGTCAAGTGAAAGTAATCAAGAGAATTCAAGTCCTTCCAGAGCTGTTACAAAGAGGAGGGGAACTACAGTTAAGAAGAACCACACCACCCTGGAAATATGGTATTTAAACCACCTTACCCAGAATTGCCTTCAATGTTGGGGAAACATAATTTGGAAGAGAAAAGGGAACTATGTAATTTAAGACACTCTAATGGAGAGACTAGACACTCTCTGGAATAAAGTGACAAACCATCCCAACATTTAGGGTAATCTGGCTACAATAAATATTGTTACTTGTCTTATCAGGATTATATGGAATGATCTGGATGCTTAGGTGATGTCCCTATGATCTGTCTCTCTGTAGCTCACTGAAAAATCCAATCTGGATCTTGGAGGAGCACCCTGAAATCTGTGTAATATTCCCTGATAGAGGAATACAGTTCTTGGGGTATTGTTATGGATGTGCTCCTCTGCAAAAACCATTGACTTTTCCTGAGGGAGGAGTATTGTTCATGAGACTAATGTTAAGATATTGACTGTGATCTCATGTTTGTAATCTTCAAACAGACATAAACTCTCTGTGGGCATGCTCATATCATTACGTAGTCTAACTTAGGAGTTAATTGAACCTCAAATACCTCTATAAAAGACAATGTTCCATATCCCATGATTATAGTACAGAACAGTGGTTCTCAACCTATTTACCATTGTGGGCCGCATCCAATACTACCTGTATGGCCCTGAGGATGTCACATGGGTCTCAACTCTGTGCTGATTGGACTGCAAGCGGCCCGCGGGCCACAGGTTGAGAACCACTGATATAGAAAGATGGCCACATCATTTTTGATACTAAAATGAACGTAAATATGTGAGGGTGATCTTGCTGTGACACAAATCAATACTTCAGTTACTGGAGTTATATTAACTGATCCAGCAGTTTAGATTGTTCCCTATACATATGCATCACACTGAAAGCTGTGAACTGGATCTTGGAGAACAACATTCCCCAAAAGAGGAGTACTGTACTTGGGGTATTCTTCTGGCTGCATTCCCCTGCTAGAACCATGGACTTTCCCTGAAGTAGGAGTATCATCCATGATTCATTTATGGGAGAGCAATGATTAAATCTACATCTCACTTCCCATGAATGTGGTCAGGTCTTTACACAATCTAAATGAGGTCAATTGAACGGCACATATACGTACAACCGCAATACTTCATATGTCTTTATCACATAAAATGCATCTTAGCATTTTAAATTCCAACTTACCATTCTTTGGAGATGTTCTTCTGACAAGGCACTCTTCATGGAGAAGGATATTGGATCAGGAAATGGAGTGCTCCTGAAAAGCCTGAGTCCAGTAATGCACCTAACTTATAGTATGATTTTTATACATTATTTCAGTGTGTGATCGAGTTGCAAGGACTATTGCCTTCCAGGACTATACTGACTGATCTGGCTGGCTTAGTGATGTCCTTATAACCTTTCCATGTGCATCAATTATAAAGCTGCAGGCTAAATAATACAGGATGTCATTCCCTGACAGAGACGTTCTTGTGGTAGTGTTATGGATGCGCTCCCCTGCTACAACTATTGACTTTCCCTTAAACAAGAGTATTATCCATTAGATTAATGTTAGGGTATTAACTCTGATCACATTTTTGTAATGTTCAAACAAATCCAAATTCTCTGTGGACATGGTCATTTTGTTACACGGTCCCAATTAGAAAATAATTAGGCCTCAAATACCTGTATAAACACAAATTTCTACATCTCAGAATTGCACTACAAAAATGTGGTCTTATATTTTAAAATGATGTGAAAATGAATTTTAAAATGTGTGGGAGATCTGGCTGTGACACATCACCGCTTGTGTCACCAGTGCTAAGCTGACTGATCTGTCAGGTTAGGCGGTGGCCCCCTCACCTTTCATCTCATCAGCTGAGAGTTACCCCACTAGTATGCAATATATAATGAGTCTCCTCTGTCTGCCTAACAAACTATTCAGAGAATGAACAGAAAGAGCCTTCCGTGCTTATCACTAACTGTATGTACTATTATTTCCACTAGTCATTGAAATTCATAGGAATTGTAAAACCAGTAAAATGACATACCAGCTAGAAAAAAAATCTATCAAGAAGGGAAGAGAAACATTCATCCAAACTTCTGAACTGTTGAAATTACTTTGTCACCTGTGATCCATCACATCTGTGATATTATGTTCCCATGTGTTAAATCCCCTTCACTTCTGCTTCTCCCACACATCATCCAAACTCAGCTAATGGGAAACTAACAGAGAGGCTCTCAAGACATCCCCTGTTCCTGTGGTTCACAGAGTCTGGGATGTTTTGCTGCTGCTAGACAGCAGCGATTAGCAAAAGTCAATGATATCAGCAGAACTGTTGCATCAACAGGATGGTGATTAACACCGTAGCAAACCTCACAAACAATACAGTTAAGGTTGCCTTTCCACTTGGCTGATATTTTACTTGTGCATCCAAACAGAATCACCCCTTGTGTTAGCTCAGCTTTGCACTATTCTATTTGTGCAAAGCTGCCCTAAATCTGCCTTACCCACCCAAAAAAAGGTAAGGGAGATCCTTGGGTAGCACCAACCTCATGTGGCTGGCCCCCTTCCTCCCTGCTGTCAGGGCAGAGGCTGTGGCTGGGGATTTGTTATTTTTATTTTTGTAAATTTTTCTGCAGAGCACCCTATTTTCTGACCAGCTCTAATAAAAGTACATGGCTTGTATGTAAGTGATAAATACCCTTCACCACTTTCTCTCTTATGTTCTAACCTAAAACCCATTGGAGTCAATGGGAATCTTTCTGACTTCAGTTACTTTAGCATTAGGCCTTTCATCTCTATTCAAACACCAGTCAAGTCAAAGGGATGGCTCATAGCAAACATCCCAAGGTGCAACCTGCTCCTCTGATTTCCCAGGTCTGCAATGTTGCATTGCTGCTAGGCAGTCTCGATTGGTGGAAGCCAATGGCATTAGCGAGTCTGTGACATCAGCAACAGTAGCAATGTGCTCACTACCTAGCTGACATTTAATTGGTGTATGAAGGCCCTCTATCTGAAGAATCCCTGCCCAACAGGACGGACGGCCTTTCCTGGCCCCAGAGGTCTGAGGGAAGAGACCCCACCAGAGGGGAGAGACTGAACCTGGTGGCTGGTCTGTTGCCACCATGCATGGATGGGCTACGAGAGACTGAGAAGCTCTCCTACCCCTCCTCCCATCAGGGAGGCTGGGAGGAATCCTGCTCTAGCAGGGTGTGGACAGTAAACCCAGGGGTATGGGGAAAATCCTGAAGGAAAAGAGGAATATCCCAGCCCATCGCTAAACGGAAGTGCGGGACCCACAGAGGTGGAGAGGAAGCTCTGTCACATGTGGATAAGCAACTGTGCTCCTGTGTTAATACTTCTAGTTTGTTCTGACTGAAAAATATCCTTCTTCATATTCAGATCTCGGCGTATCTAGTTTTGAGGGATTCAAGCCAAAGGAATATCAATTGATACATTTATTTAAAGAAGTTTTTTCTCCCTCAGTCATTTTACATTTTAACTTACATAGATGCAAGACATAAACTGTCAAATAGCAGGCTTGATTCCCCAGCTACAGTTCGAAGGTTTTGCTTACTAGAAGGGCAGCACATTTTCTGCAGCCAGCCTGTGTTTACTTGCTAAGCATAGCCATGATAGACAAAGGCCTGGTCTACACTACGACTTTAATTCGGATTTATCAGCTTTAATTCGAATTAACCCTGTAACCGTCCACACAACGACGCCATTTAATTCGATGTAAAGGGCCCTTTAAATCGATTTCTGTACTCCACCCCAACGAGCGGAGTAGCGCCAAAATCGATTTTAGCAATTCGATGGTATTGGCCTCCGGGAGCTATCCCACAGTGCATCATTGTGACCGCTCTGGACAGCAATCCGAACTCGGATGCACTGGCCAGGTAGACAGGAAAAGCCCCGCGAACATTTGAACTTCATTTCCTGTTTGCCCAGCGTGGAGAGCACAGGTGACCACAGATACCTCATCAGCACAGGTAACCATGCAGGCTGATAATCGAAAAAGAGCACCAGCATGGACCGTGAGGGAGGTACTGGATCTGATCGCTGTATGGGGAGAGGATTCAGTGCTTGCAGAACTTCGTTCTAAAAGACGAAATGCAAAAACTTTTGAAAAAATTTCCAAGGGCATGATGGAGAGAGGCCACAATAGGGACTCTGAGCAGTGCCGCGTGAAGGTCAAGGAGCTCAGACAAGCCTATCAAAAAACAAAGGAGGCAAACGGTCGCTCCGGGTCAGAGCCGCGGACATGCCGCTACTACGCCGAGCTGCATGCAATTCTAGGGGGGGCTGCCACCACTACCCCACCTTTGTTCGTGGATTCTGGGTCGGGCATAGTCTCGACGCCTGAGGATTCTGCCGATGGGGTAGAGGAGGAGGAGGAGGAGGATGAGCTTGCAGAGAGCACACAGCACTCCATTCTCCCCAACAGCCAGGATCTTTTTCTCACCCTGACTGAAGTACCCTCCCAAGCCTCCCAAGCCAGTACCCAAGACTCTGACCCCATGGAAGGGACCTCAGGTGAATTTACCTTTTAAAATATAAAACTTGTTTTAAAAGCAAACGGTTTTTAATGATTACTTTGCCTGACTTTGCATTCGCGGTCAGTTCAGCTACTGGAAAAGTCTGTAGCTACTGGAAAAGTCTGTTAACGTGTCTGGGGATGGAGCGGAAATCCTCCAGGGACATCTCCATGAAGCTCTCCTGGAGGTACTCCGAAAGCCTTGCCAGAAGGTTTCTGGGCAGTGCATCCTTATTCCCTCCTCCATGGTAGGACACTTGACCACGCCATGCTTGCAGCAAGTAATCTGGTATCATTGCCTGACAAAGCCTAGCAGCGTATGGTCCCGGTGTTTGCTGGCATTCAAGCAACATCCGTTCTTTATCTTGTTGTGTAATCCTCAGGAGAGTGATATCACTCCTGGTAACCTGGTTGAAATACGGGAACTTAATTAAGGGGACAGAGGTGGCCGTTCCTACTGGGCTGTTTGCCTGTGGCGGAAAATAAATCCTTCCCTGCAGTTAGCCAAGCGCAGATGGGAAATTGGCCCTGAAGTTTTCCGCGTTTGGCTAGCAGGGTTCTTCCCTGTTACCAGCCACGCGGTGGGGGGAGGGTACCGTGATCATCCCAGAGAATTCATGGCGAGGGGGGGGGGTCGGCGGCGGGGGGGGGGGTAGTTTGGTGCCTGCAGGGATCTTCCCTGATACCAGCCATGCGGTGGGGGGAGGGGTACCGTGATCATCCCAGAGAATTCATGGCGGGGGGGGGGGTTAGTTTGTTTTCTGGTGCTGCTGAATGTTAACAGAAAAACCGCAGCACTCTACTTGCCTGAAGGGGCCCAGACAAGCCCCCCCCACACTGCCCCCCCCCCCAACTGGCTGAGATTGGCCAGGCTTCTGCAGCACTCTACAGGCTATGCTTGGTATGTGGGAAAGGAGGGTGCAGAAGCTGTAAAACAATGGCTTACCATGGCCGCATGCAAGCCGAATTCTGTTGCCCAGACCTGTGATCTCTAGCAGCAAAGCCACAAGCACTCAGCATTAAGAGGCAAAATGCGACCTTGCACAGAAATCACATGTGCTATGTAATGTGAACAGTGTTGGTCACCGTGAAAGAGTATAAGCATTGTTCTGCAAAATGTAGCTTTTAAAACAATTCTCTCTTTTTTCCCCTCCCTACAGCAGCTGCAAATTCCTCAAGCCTCCCTCCTCCATCCCGAAGGTTATCACAGATAAGGCGTCGTAAGAAGAAGACGCGGGAGGACATGTTTTCTGAAATTATGCAATCCAGCAGGAGTGACAGAGCTCATCTGAATGAGTGGAAGGAAACAGTTTCAAAGTATAGGAAAGAAGTCAGTGAACGTGAGGAGAGGAGGGACCAACGTGAGGAGAGGAGGGACCAACGTGAGGAGAGGAGAGACGATCGAGATGAGAGATGGCGGCAGGAAGACCAGAGGATGAAGGATGCAACGCTGGGGCTGCTCCGGCGTCTGGTGGAGGTTCAGGAACGGCTGCTGGAAAATAGACTGCCGCTTCAGCCCCTGTTCCACCCTCCCCCCTCCCCATGTTCCGTATCCTCCTCACCCAGACGTGTAAGAACGCGGGGGGGGAGGCTCCGTACACCTTCCCATTCCACCCCAGTAGACAGCCCAAGCAAAAGGCTGTCATTTTTTTAACCTTTTCTTTGTGGCTTTTTCCTTCCCAGCAATCCTCCTCCCAAATACCACCCGGGTTCCCTCCCTCTTTTTCTAATCTATTAATAAAGAATAAATGATTTTTAAATGATAGTGACTTTATTTGGTTTGAAAGAAAGCTGGGGGAAGGGGCAGGGTGGGTTCCTTACAGAAAATCAGTCAGTAAAGGGGGAGGGTTTTCATGAAGGAGAAACAAACAGATATTTCACACGGTAGCCTGGCCAGCCATGAAACTGGTTTTCAAAGCTTCTCTGATGCACAGCGCTTCATGGTGTGATCTTCTAATCGCCCTGGTGTCTGGCTGCGCGTAATCAGCAGCCAGGCGATTTGCCTCAGCCTCCCACCCCGCCATAAAGGTTTCCCCCTTACTTTCACAGAGATTGTGGAGCACACAGCAAGCAGAAATAACAATGGGGAGATTTCTTTGGCTGAGGTCAGAGCGAGTCAATAATGAACGCCAGCGACCTTTTAAACGGCCAAATGCACATTCTACCACCATTCTGCACTTGCTTAGCCTGTAGTTAAACAGCTCCTGACTCCTGTCCAGGCTGCCTGTGTATGGCTTCATAAGCCATGGCATTAAGGGGTAGGCTGGGTCCCCAAGAATAACTATGGGCATTTCAACATCCCCAACGGTTATTTTCTGGTCCGGAAAGTAAGTCCCTTGCTGCAGCCCTTTAAACAGAGTAGTGTTCCTGAAGACGCGAGCGTCATGAACCCTTCCCGCCCAGCCCGCGTTGATGTTGGTGAAACGTCCCTTGTGATCCACAAGTGCTTGCAGCACCATTGAAAAGTACCCCTTGCGGTTTATGTACTCGGTGGCTTGGTGCTCCGGTGCCAAGATAGGGATATGGGTTCCGTCTATTGCCCCACCACAGTTAGGGAATCCCATTGCAGCAAAACCATCCACTATAGCCTGCACATTTCCCAGAGTCACTAACTTTCGTAGCAGCACCTGAGTGATTGCTTTGGCTACTTGCATCACAGCAGCCCCCACCGTAGATTTGCCCACTCCAAATTGATTCCCGACTGACCGGTAGCTGTCTGGCGTTGCAAGCTTCCACAGGGCTATCGCCACGCGCTTCTCAACTGTGAGGGCTGCTCTCATCTTGGTATTCTGGCATTTCAGGGCAGGGGAAAGCAAGTCACAAAGTTCCATGAAAGTGCCCTTACGCATGCGAAAGTTCCGCAGCCACTGGGAATCGTCCCAGACCTGCAACACTATGCGGTCCCACCAGTCTGTGCTTGTTTCCCTTGCCCAGAATCGGCGTTCCATGGATAGAATCTGCCCCATTAACAACATGATCTCCAAAGCACTGGGGCCTGTGGTTTCACTGAATTCTGTGTCCGTGTCCGTGTCCATGTCCTCATCATGCTTGTCGCTGCGCTGCCACCGCCGCTGCCTCCTCGCCTCGTTTTTCTGGTCCTGGCTGAGCATAAACTCCACAAGAACGCGCGAGGTGTTTGCAATATTCATGAGTGCTGTCTTGACCTCAGCGGGCTCCATGCTTGCCGTGGTATGGAGTCTGCAGTGTTCACCCACCCAGGAAAAAAGGCGCGAAAATGGTTGTCTGCCGTCCGTTGCTTTCATGCAGGGAGGGAGGGAGGGAGGGAGTGAGGCTGTACCCAGAACCACCTGCGACGATGTTTTTTGTCCCATCAGGCACTGGGATCTTAACCCACAATCCCAATGGGCGCAGGAGACTGCGGGAACTATGGGATAGCTATGGAATTGCTACCCACAGTGCAACGGTGCAGAAATCGACGCTAGCCCCGGTACTTGGACGCACACCACCGAATTACTGTGCTAGTGTGGCCGCACTCATTTCGACTTTATACAACCTGTTTCTCAAATCCGAATTATCTAAATTCGGATTAATCCCGTAGTGTAGACATACCCAAAGTGACAAAAGTGTTCCAGATAGCCCAGCTGAGCAGCCTGTTCCTGCTTCTGTTGTACATCTTGTTAGCAAATGACAATCTGGCGAATAATTGGAGTATTTGGAGTCAGTAATATGGTATTTCTGCTCTTGAAGGCATAAATACTTAATGCCTGGCTGTATTTTTTGTTTTACACAATGGGCAACATACAGTAATTTAAAATATTGCTAAAGAATTTTAAAAGCCAATTTATAAAATCCTCTGGCTGTGAATGGTCCATTACTTGCCCATGCCTAATAGAATGCTTTATTCATTACACATGAGTAGGCAGTGAGTTTATTCTGAAATTACAGCCTACCGTGATTTATTTAAAATACCACTTTCTTGGTATCAGAGATGTCTTAGTGATGCTATTTCACCTGGATAGTAATTTCAGTGCAATTAAAAAAAAACTCTGACCTGTTTTCTGTTGGTAGCAGAGATGGTTTCTCCCCCTGCTGAATATTGGTGAGCTCTGCTATTTTTCTCAACCTGCTTAATTCACCCACTCTTCCCCACCAAGATTTCACTGAATCAAGAAAATTTAGATGACTCCTAATTAGTCCACATATTCTGAGCCATAATTTGGGATTATATGACACTCATGAACGGGTTAATTTGTATAAGGCTACCGTTTCCACAGACAGCTAGCAATAATGTCATGCTCTTGGTGTGTGGTTAGAGCTTCTGTTTTTCTGTGTTTATTTAATTCCATTTTCTGGAGCTTATTTTTAGCAATTTTTGAGGTTTATGTAGATGTTCAAAATCTGGAGTTGGGGGGGGGGTTCTCTCTGTATATACAGTAATTAGTGATGTATACCATATACAATAAAAAAGCTAGGAGTAGGCATCATGGTGCTGGTGTATTTTGCAAAGATTTGTTAAAGTTTAAATTATTCATGCTAATACTTCATAGAATACTCTAAATGTTCCACAATATATTTTATGAAAGTAATTAAACTTCAGTAATGTGAAATCTCAGTTCTGCCCTGTATCTGCTGTTAAATCTTTGCAGAGAACAGGGAAAGGCTACTGTTTTTGGATACAAATTATGGTTTGTGTGGGTTAGGTAAATGTCAGCTGGTGAGGTTCTACTGTAGTTTGACATCCTTTCTGGAATTACTGCTTTACAAGCCAGTAGCATGGCTAATCTTCTTCCCTAGAAGTATTACTTGTGTTCTCTTAGGACAGCATTACATGAATTACTTTTAATGGTTATTTTAGATTGGTTGGTGTACTCAATAGTCAACACTTCAATCTTTCATGACCGCAGTCCAGTCCTTCCTGCACTATGACACCATCTGCTGATGTAACATCTTGAATCTTGCTCCCACTTGATTACTGTAGGGCTGTGTTTAGCAATTGTTACTAGTATTTTGACGATTGTTAGAAATGCCTGTTGTCTTGTATTGCACTATCCCACTTAGTGCTGCAATGCCAGTTTTACATTGTCAACTGATATGTCTTCAATTACCACTCCTTAGTGGCCTTTATTACTGAAGTATTGTTGTATGCCCCTTGTGGCAGACAACAAACATTGGAATTGAATATTTAGTGCTTTGCTTTCTTCATTCACAATAAGCAATGATGGTGATCACCATTAGTTTTATATTTGGAATTTGAACAGATTTTTCTTGAACAGCCCTGTTGCCTGATAGATACCAGAATAAAGCAGATAATTCAGTATCTGAACATGTCTCATTTACATTCTATTTGCAGCAGAAGAATTTGTTCCTTCCATCTACCTTCTATGTGATTGACAATGTAGGAAAAAGCTGTCTTGTTTTCTATAAGATGTAATTCTCTGGCTGCCTGGGAAGAAGTATTGGGTGCTTAAATGAAGACTATTTAACCTTTATTGGAAGACAGAGATTTCCCCCTAAAATTCCTATAGGACCCACTCCCGAAGTTCTCACTTAGGCAAAACTCTCATTGAGATCAATGGGTGTGTTGCCTAAGTGAGAACCAAGGACATATAGGAATGGGACAGTTAGGACAATAAGGCCATCGCGGAGAAACTAAAAGAACTCTTTGCATTGGTCTTCATGACTGAGGATGTGAGGGAGAGTCCCAAACGTGAGCCATTCGTTTTAGGTGACAAATCTGAGGAACTGTCCCACATTGAGGTGTCATTAGAGGAGGTTTTGGAACAAATTGATAAACTAAACAGTAATAAGTCACCAGGACCAGATGGTATTCACCCAAGAGTTCTGAAGGAACTCAAATGTGAAATGCAGAACTACTAACTGTAGTCTGTAACCTATCATTTAAATCAGCTTCTGTACCAAATGACTGGAGGATAGCTAATGTGATGCCAATTTTTAAAAAGGGCTCCAGAGGTGATCCCGGCAATTACAGGCCGGTAAGCCTGACTTCAGTACCGAGCAAACTGGTTGAAACAATAGTAAAGAACAAAATTGTCAGACACATAGATGAACATAATTTGTTTGGGATGAGTCAACATGCCTCACCAATCTACTAGAATTCTTTGAGGGGGTCAACAAGCATGTGGACAAGGGGGATCCAGTTGATATAGGGTACTTAGATTTTCAGAAAGCCTTTGACAAGTTCCCTCACCAAAGGTTCTTAAGCAAAGTAAGCTGTCATGGGATAAGAGGGAAGGTCCTCTCATGGATCGGTAACCAGTTAAAAGATAGGAAACAAAGGGTAGGAATAAATGGTTAGTTTTCAGAATGGAGAAAGGTAAATAGTGATGTCCTCCAAGGGTCTGTACTGGGACCAGTCCTATTCAACATATTCATAAATGATCTGGAAAAAGGGGTAAACAGTGAGGTGGCAAAATTTGCAGATGATACAAAACTTCTCAAGATAGTTAAGTCCCAGGTAGATTGTGAAGAGCTACAAAAGGATCTCACAAAACTGGGTGACTGGGCAACAAAATAGCAGATGAAATTCAATGTTGATAAATGCAAAGTAATGCACATTGGAAAACATAATCCCAACTATACATATAAAATGATGGGTTCTAAATTAGCTATTACCACTCAAAGAGATCTTGGAGTCAATGAGGATAGTTCTCTGAAAACATCCACTCAATGTGCAGCGGCAGTCAAAAAAGCAAACAGAATCATTAAGAAAGGGATAGATAATAAGACAGAAAATATCATATTGTCTCTACATAAATCCATGGTACGCCCACAACTTGAATACTGGTGCACTCCACAATATGTGGTCACTCCATCTCAAAAAATATATATTGGAATTGGAAAAGATTCAGAAAAGGGCAACAAAAATGATTAGGAGTATGGAACGGCTTCCTTATGAGGAGAGATTAATAAGACTGGGACTTTTCAGCTTGGAAAAGAGACAACTAAGGGGGGGATGTGATTGAGGTCTATAAAATCATGACTGGTGTGGAGAAAATAAATAAGGAAGTGTTATTTACTCTTTCTCATAACACGAGAACTAGGGGTCACCAAATGAAATTAATAGGCAGCAGGTTTAAAACAAGCAAAAGAAAGTATTTTTTAACACAACGCACAGTCAACATGTGGGACTCTTTACCAGAGGATGTTGTGAAGGCCAAGACTATAACAGGGTTCAAAAAAGAACTAGATAAATTCATGGAGGATAGGTCCATCAATGGCTATTAGCCAGGATGGGCAGGGATGGTGCTCCTAGCCTCTGTTTGCCAGAAGCTGGGAACGGGCAACAGGGGATGAATCACTTGATGATTTCCTGTTCTGTTCATTCCCTCTGGGACACCTGGCATTGGTGACTATTGGAAGACAGGATACTGGGATAGATGGACCTTTGGTCTGATCCAGTATGGTTGTTCTTATGCAGTCTAGAATCTTTCAGGTCAAGTCAGGTAATACATTCACAACATTTTCTTCATCAGATGTTGAAAAATAATTTGATTGTGTTGAATGATTGGATCTTTTCTCTACTATTGAATTTATAGAATAGGACTACCATTTCCTGACTGGGTAAGGTTGGCACCCATAGCCAAGATTCTTATCAATAGTTTTGAGTCTATATGCTTTGATTTCAACCATAGAATGCAGCCATGTCTAGAGCTCTCTCTCACTATGGAGAAATAACTGGAAGAAAAGGTGAGGATTATATCTATCACCCTCATTGAAGATGGGTGTCTGCCTTTTGTAACTTGAGTTTGCTTTCTGAGGTCCAGGAATGTCCCTAGCTAGTGCTGGAGAATCAGATATCTGCAGCATCCAGGGCTGCTTCTATTCATTTGCAACTGCTTGGGAGGCTGCCAATACTTCTGTTGGATGCAGATGTGGCTACCATGATCCATGCCTTTGTTAGCTCAAGATTAGACTATTTCAATGGGTTCTAGTAGGGGCTACACCTAAAAATTGTTCATAGACTGAAGTTGGTACAGAATGCAGCTGCCATCTTGTTAATTGGGGTATCTCACCTCAAGCTCATTATAGAGGGTTGACAACTATCTACTCACACGAAACCGAACACCCCTACCCCTCCTCTGTGGCCCTGCCTCTTCTCTGAGGCCCTACCCCCATTCACTCAATTCCCCCTCCCTCTGTCACTCACTCTTCCCACCCTCACTTGCTCATTTTCACCAGCTGGCTCAGGGGGTTAGGATGCGGGAGGGGGTGAGGGCTCCAGCTGGGGGTGCGGGCTCTGGGGTGGGGCCAGGGATGAGGAGTTTGGGGTGCAGGAGGGGGAGCAGGGCTGGGACCGAGGGGTTTGGAGGGCAGGAGGGGGATCAGGGCAGGGGATTGGGACACGGGGGGGGTGAGGGCTCCAGCTGGGGGTGTGCGCTCTGTGGTGGGGCTGGGGATGAGGGGTTAGGGGTGCAGGAGGGTTCTCCAGGCTGGGACCGAGGGGTTTGGAGGGCAGGAGGGGGATCAGGGCTGGGGCAGGAGGTTGGGGTGCGGGAGGGGGTCAGGGGTGCTGGCTCTGGGTGGCGTTTATCTCAGGCAGCTCCGGAAGCATGTCCCCCCTCTGGCTCCTACGTGTTCGCAGACACTGCCCCAGCCAATGGGAGCTGCGGAGCTGGCACTTGGAGCGGGGGCAGTGTGTGGAGCCCCTTGGTTGTCCCTATGCCTAGGAACTGGAGGGGGAACATGCTGCTGCTTCCGAGAACTGTGCGGAGCCACGGCAGGCAAAGAGCCTGCGTTAGCCCTGCTGGGCCATCGACCGGACTTTTAACGGCCCAGTCAGTGGTGCTGACCAGAGCCGCCAGGGTCCCTTTTTGACTAGGTGTTCCCATCGAAAACCGCTTTTTGAAATGCAGGTTTTGAGCTATACAGTCATAAGTGGCTTAGGACCTGCCTGCTTGAGAAACTACTTCTCTCTGCATAATACAAGTACTGTTGAGATCAGTGGGAGCACTTTTGTGGCACACATCAGGAGCTCAAAAGACCCTTGAGATGCTCGTTTTTCCCCTTGGTCTTAAATAGCCCGAGTCTATTGACCTTTAGGACATGCTGCAAAGCCTATTTTTTTCCTATTTACTCTTAATACACAAAAACCCATAACACACTATACATAACATTTGCTACCTAACCTACTTGTAACATTTGATTTATATTTTAACCATTTATATTATATATAATCAATTATTTGTTTTATACAGTTTACAAACAAACAAAATGTGTTTATAAAAATCAAATTAGTTAAAAAAATTATTCTGCTTTATCCTTATTTTATGTACAGAGAAATTGGGGTGGGCGGGAAAGAAATTAGAATATGATAAAGAACAGAAGCAAACTTCAGAGGAGGGGAAAACAGAAGAGGAGGGAAGGAAGTAGGCAGAGAAGAGGCAGAGGCAAGGGTAGGCCCCTACATTTAATAGGATCATTCAGATACTTCCTGGAAAGCATCCCATATCTCTGAGAATTTTTCTTGGGTATTTCTGTTATGGTATATAAATCTTTCCATGGTGGCCAAGCTTATGATGTCTAGTCTCCAATCTCTAATTGTTGGTTGCTTTTTGGTTTTCTATGTTTATAGCACTAGTTTTTCAGCAATTATTAGTGCTCTGGTGAGCCAGTTTTTCATATTTATCCAGGTTCCAATTAACATCCATTAGGTTTAAAATTACATATTTATCTTATAACAATTTTTTCCTGTAAAATAAAATTGTAACTCTATAATCAAGTTCTTCCCAAAACATATGCGTGTAGGAGCATTCTCGTGGCAGATGGGTTAAATTAGTGCCTACCAAATCACAGTGCCAACATTTGTCTGACTTAATGGCACCTTGTAGCAGGGTGGTTACCCTGCTCCTGCCCTGAAGGGCTTAAAACAGCCGGGGAGAGGGCTGTGGCAGGGAAAAGCTAGGCTGATTGGGGAAGTAGCCACAGCTGGGCTATGCCCCAATCAGGCCCAGCTGGTGCCTATAAAAGGCTGTGAGCCAGAGGCCCAGAGGAGAGTCTCTCTCTGCATTCAGAGAGAGAAGGGCCTGGCTGCAGGGAGCTAGAGACAGGGTACCTGAGTGGAGCAGGGCTGGGGAAAGGCAAAGGAGCCGGGGAGCTCCAGCCTGGAAAGCCCCAGGCTGTGGCCTAGCAGAAGGCCAAGGAGTACTGGGGGTTGCAGAGGGCAGCTCAGGGGTAGGCCAAGGCAGCAGGTCCAAACCCAACCTTGCCAGTGATGACTAGGCTGATACTGCAGTCTGCCCCAGGGTGTGGGGCTAGATGATGACTGGCAGTAGCCTTATACTGAAGCGAGGTGGGAATAGTGGGTTGGGGTTCCCAGGGGAGAGGAGACCCTAAGATTGAGTGGTTACTGCCAGGGGGCAGCACCCCAGGTAAAAGGGCCCTGGGGTCCAGGGCGGGACACGGGGGCCAGAGGACAGGTGGACCACCGGCCTGCAGAGGGCGCTCCGGAGCTGGAACGAGCTAATTCCCAGAAGTCACCAGCAGGAGGTGCCGCCGCGTGAGTCCGCACTCCTCTACACACCTGTTTTGAACAATCAGCAGGGAGGTCTAATGCATCCTCCATATGATTTTCTGATGCATTAACCTTAACTGGTGGGCCAAGAAGCAGTTCAGAACACTGGCCAAAATTTGTTTCCATTGGTTAGCAGAGAATAATTGGCTCAGTTCCTCCTCCATTTCTTTATTAAGAAATCCATGTTTCATTCAAATTTGCTGGCCTTGGGTGCAGGTCTTGGTAATCTGGGTAATATTTGAAGAAATGAAATATGGATTGGTCGGGATAACGCATGTATCGGGGTAAACTCATGAGAGACGGCATGTGTAAATTGGATATATTGCCATTCCTTCTTAGTTTCTAGATTGAACCTTTCTTTTAATACTGTAAAAAGGAAGAAGATATCATTTTCAGTAAATTGGCTGATGGTCAAAATCTCTTTCTTAATTCAGTCCAGCCAAATGATGGAGTTGCCTGCTGTACAGTGTTTGAATTACTGCAGCTAGAGGCTTTGATATGTAGAAGGGGGTGATTTTTAAATTTACTAGACATAGTATGCCAAGTATTTCTGGCTGCCACACTAATTGGTAATTGCTCTTCAGGGAATTGGTAGTAGTCCGGATGCAGCACATTGGGAAGGGGTAAAGAAGCAACCCACTCTGCTTTCATCTGGAGCCAGTCCAGGGCTCTACAGCACAAGGAAATGAGCCGTTGTGCAGCTTGGCTAAGAATTATTGCCTGATGTTGAAGTTTGCAGTTGGTAAATCTGAAACTACCTGCTTTGATGGGAAGCTGTAATCTGTGCGAGGAGATTCTGGGCTTGTTATTGAAGATGCCTGTCTTTATCCTCCTGGCTTTTTTGGAGGATGGGATGTATAAGAATTGACAGTTGTATAGGGGGAGGTATTTCCAGCATTCACCATTGGTTGGCGGGTATATTTTTATTATATATGATGGAAATTAGATTCTAGACTTTTTTTTAATGTATCTACATTGACATAAACACATTGGAGGACCAGATAATAGGACTAATGTGAGCTGACAATCTGGCATAAGGATTCTAGGAGTGCTTGATGGCAAGGAACTGCTTGGCCAAGTGGATTTTGGAGGAAATATTTTGGTAAAATGAATGTCAAGGAAGACCCTATTTATACAGAAAACTATTATAGATTTCACTGTAGACCTAGATAAGGGAGAAATCCCAAGAGCGGGACATTACCTCTGATGCTTTCAGATTTCCTGTCATCCCACCTGGTGTTTTTTTTCTTTTCCACCCGCTGTGTATCGTCATATGCTTAGATTGTGAGCTCTTTAGAGCAGGGACCTTCTGCCTAGCATGATGGGGCACTTTTTGGGGATTCCATGTGCGAAAGCAAGTAAATAATAACACTACTGCTACTACTCAACAATTTGTGTAGTAATGATTTGTAAAATTGCTTATCTTTTCTAAATAAACAGTTATAAGAAAATAACTCCTGGGACAGGGAAAGAGTATTAAGGAAGATGAGAACAAAGGTGAGAAAATCCATATATTCTTGGAACTACATGCAACACACAGACTCAGGCTAGGAGGAGGGAACTAGAAATAAAGAAGGAAGATCAAAAAGAAAAGCAAAAACATCTTTATTATTACCAAAGGAGCAAGTCATTCACCAAAATAAAATA
Source organism: Malaclemys terrapin pileata (assembly GCF_027887155.1). Lineage (NCBI taxonomy): Eukaryota > Metazoa > Chordata > Testudines > Emydidae > Malaclemys > Malaclemys terrapin. The sequence goes on along the minus strand of NC_071515.1, from coordinate 18,671,015 downwards.
TGCCTATTTTGGGATGTTAAAGACTGTTGGGTGAAATATGTGCTGAGAACTTGAAAGCAAAACTTCTCTCTGATATAAACTTAGCTTGAAGGTTTTCTGACTCCTGGAGTCATAGAACAAGTACAAAGAAACAGGTTAATTTTGTGCTACCCCTTTGAAGCTATATTTATCTTAGCAAATGTTCATCATATTGGTAGTTTATTCTGGGAATGCTGGACAGCAGTAGGAGGGGTTAGAAGCACTTAAACTGTAGGTTCCATACGGTTCCTTTTATGGCCAGATCCTCAGCTGCTGTCTTCAGTGAAGCTATGCTAATTTACAACCGTTGAGATCTGGCTCTGTGTCTTCTTAATATATTAAATGTGTCCTATAGATTTATTGCACAATATATTATCCTTTTCTTCCTTTTATACATACTGTTTTTATATCCTTTGTTGCCCCCTCTCCCGCCCCGAACAACCAATCTGTAAAGGGAATGAAATTATGATTTATAGAAGGGTGGAGATAGACATACCTCTTACTCTCAGTGTAGTCAAACACTGCGGGATTTGGATAAATGGCACCATCTGCTATTGTGTATGACACAGTCTACTGCATTATGAGCGTTATTTAAATGACAATCCATTCAAGGAATAGGTTTATGTGACCTTTTTTTTTTTTAATGAACTGTTTGCTCTCAGAAGTATTGGGAGCATAAGCTTTCGTGGGTAAGAACCTCACTTCTTCAGATGCAAGTAATGGAAATCTCCAGACATTTCTGGAGATTTCCATTACTTGCATCTGAAGAAGTGAGGTTCTTACCCACGAAAGCTTATGCTCCCAATACTTCTGTTAGTCTCAAAGGTGCCACAGGACCCTCTGTTGCTTTTTACAGATTCAGACTAACACGGCTACCCCTCTGATGTTTGCTCTCAGTTTGGCTTTTCTGAAAAATGAAATGCAATCCAGCTATCTGATTGGAAAGAGGGAAATGGCACTTGTGACATTTTGGGGATCACCCAGACCAGTAAGATTCTGTCACCACGTGCCTTGTAACGCTGGGTGTCTTAATTCTATGATACTATGGCTCAGAGCTCTGACACTAGTAGTCAGCCTACAAACATAAAGGTCTCAACTCCAACTTCCACCAGCCTAGTTACTCCTTTCAGGGTGACCTCAACAACCTCCTCTGATCCCAAGTTCCCCCAAATCCATCTCCCCAAGCTCTTAACTACCAGACACTTGGACTGTCCCCCTCTGGTTTGTTACCCCTTAAAAAAGGGAAAGGATTTGAAGTGAAAGCTATCCAGAAAATGAAGACCAGCATCAGAGTATGTCTACACAACAATTAAACAGTCCTGCAGCCCAAGTCAGCTAGCATAGGCCAGCTGCATGTTTTCAATTGCAGTGTAGACCTACCCTGTGATGCTGGCCCTCAGTTTCTGGATAGCCTTCACTTCAAACCCTCTTCCTTTTTTAACAATGTTTACAAGTCTCTTGCCCCCTTCCCCCTTAAACTGTGGTAATTCATGGTTACACTAGGGCAAACTCCCTCCTTCCTTAGTTTTCCAAGACTGGGCTTTTCTTTTCAGTTCTAATGTCTTTCTATTAATTTAATGGTCCACCATTGTCTTTCCCTAGGTTGTACAATGCTAGGTGCTTGCAGTTAGTTTTGTGTAAAATGGGAGATGACCCTCCCTGCCTGATTACTTCACTGCATGTTGTGAGGTGATGCTGCTGTTGCATGCTAGTTACAATTACAGTTTTATACATATATAGATATACATGCATACATCTGTAACCATAACCTGTATATATGTCTCCTAATGAGCAAGTTCAAAACATTACAAGCTTTCATAAAAGACCTTACTTGACATAGAGGGTCCTGTGCACCTTTAAGACTAACAGATGTATTGGAGCATAAGCTTTCGTGGGTGAATGCATGCGTCTGATGAAGTCTGTTGCTTTTTACAGATCCAGACTAACACGGCTACCCCTCTGATACTTACTTGACATATATTTCTACACAATAACATTGCATGCAACCATTTGATTCAATTGCTTATTCTCTGGGGCTCAGACCCTGCTCTCTCCTTGGGGTGGTTGGCCCCTGATTATCACAGCAGTTTTCTTTTAGATTCAGCTTCCAAGCACTGCGGAGTCTGGCTGGGTCAACTACAAGGACGAAACAGGGGTCAGTTGAAAACTACCTACCCAATGTGACTGTTTGTCCTTTCAGCAGCACTGTGTGGTCCTCTTCTAACTCTCCATTTCATTTTAGAACAGAAAGTGAGAGATGAATTGATGAACAGTGGGCCACAACTGTTGCTGGGGGCAGCTGGGCACCGAGGGAATAGAACAGGGGAAGAGAGCTATGAAGAGTCCAGGAAATCTAAGAAAAAGTTGAACCCACCAAGTATACTGGCAGGTCCAATAGCAGTATGCTAAATGAAACATACCATATAGTCATCCCGGGTAACGTTGTTTTGTTGCTGATCAGTTAGGGAACATGCTCGTTTAAAGTTGTGCAATGCTCCCTTATAATGTTGTTTGGCAGCCGCCTGCTTTGTCCACTGCTTGCAGGAAGAGCAGCCCGTTGCAGCTAGCTGGTGGGGGCTTGGAACCAGGGTGGACCGGCAGCCTCCCTATCAGCTCCCCGCTCCCCTAAGTTCCCTGTGCGGCAGCCGCCCATCAGGCTATCAATTTCCGGCAGTTCAGCTGTCCCTCCCCCCACTGCCATGTGCTGCTCCTGCCCTCTGCCTTGGATCTGCTCCCAGGAGCCTCCTGCTTGCTGTGGGGGGAGGGGGTTAATGTCAAGGTGTCCCCTTCCCCCCGCTCTTGCCCCCCTTCTCCATACAGGGGGGGGGGACACACAACAGGGCTCAGAATGAAGAGAGCTTGTTGGCTGCAGCTGCTGTCTCAACTTCCTGATCTAATTAAAAAGGCAATGTACTTAGAGTGGTGTCAACGTACTTAAATGGGCAATGCACATCTCTCTCTCTCCCCCACACACAGGGTGTTTGTCTCTGTCTGCCATGCTGTCTCCCCTCCCTCCATTTGTGCTGCCTTGTAGAGTGTGAGGCTACATTAACAACGTGTTAACCCTTTAGGGCTCAGCCAAATGCTAGTTCATAATTTAGCAGTAAGGCATTCCCTGGGAACTAGCCCACCCTCTTCCACCCTCTAACTTTACCACCTCAACCAAGCTTCACAATCATCATTGTTGTGTACAGTATTAAATTGTTTGTTTAAAACTTATACTGTGTGTGTGTGTGTAAGTTTTTTGTCTGGTGAAAAAAATGTCCCTGTAACCTAACCCCCTCATTTACATTAATTCTTATGGGGCAATTGGATTCACTTAACATCGTTTCGCTTAAAGTCGCATTTTTCAGGAACATAACTACAACGTTAAGCAAAGAATTACTGTGCCATAGTTAAGTATCAGAGGGGTAGCCGTGTTAGTCTGAATCTGTAAAAAGCAACAGAGGGTCCTGTGGCACCTTTGAGACTAACAGAAGTACTGGGAGCATAAGCTTTCGTGGGTAAGAACCTCACTTCTTCAGATGCAAGTAATGGAAATCTCCAGAGGCAGGTATATATCAGTATGGAGATAACGAGGTTAGTTCAATCAGGGAGGGTGAGGTGCTCTGCTAGCAGTTGATGTACCATAGTTAGGAAGTTAAGTACAAGAACAAATTACCTAGGGAGGTTGTGGAATCTCCATCATTGGAGGTTTTAAAGAACAGGTTATATAAACACCTGTCCGAGATGATTTAGATAATACTTAGTCCCAGGGCCGGCTCTGGCTTTTTTGCCACCCCAGGCAAAAAAGCCTCCCACCGCTCCCCCCCCCACTGGTGGGGAGCGTGGCAGGGGAGGGCGCCCAGCCCAGCTGCGGGCCCCAATCTCCCTGACCAGCGAGAGTGCCGGGAGGAGGGCAGCGAGCCCGGCTGCGGGCCCACTCTCCCCGGCCGGCTGGAGCGCTGGGAGGAGGGAGGAGAGCCTGGCTGCTGCCCCGCTCTCCCCGGCCGGCCGGAGTGCCGGGAGGAGGGAGGAGAGCCCGGCCAGGGCCCCGCTCTCCTCGACCGGCCGGAGCGCCGGGGGGAGGGCAGCGAGCCCGGTCACGGCCCCGCTCTCAGGCCGGAGCACCGCCCCCCTTCAGGTGCCGCCCCAAGCACATGCTTGGTAGGCTGGTGCCTGGAGCCGGCCCTGCTTAGTCCTGTCTCAGTGCAGAGGATTGGTCTAGATGACCTATCAAGGTCCCTTCCAGTCCTCTAGAATTTCTATGACATCAGACCTTCCAAGAACACTGTTATGCCCTATGGACTACAGATACTAAGGCAGAATCTGAATATTTCCTTTATACACTTGGCCTTTTTGGTGTAAAAAGGATTCTCGGGCAGGCTGGGGAGGTGTCAGAGCAGATGGCGCAAAGGACAGAGCATAAGTTACTCCAGAAATCCAGGCCAGCAGAATACTTGTTGGGGAGCTATTACCCACCAGTGCAAGTTAGAACAGCTCTGAGGCTGCTCTATCTTGCACTAGAACCAGCTCAGAATCTGGCAGTCTCCAAGGTTGGAAGATAGAAAAGTGGTGGGAAAAACTCCCATCATTCTCAGTTGCACCACGTGTTGCTCTGGTGCATCTTGGGGCCTTGCCCAATAATTATAAATTATCTCCACTCTACATGGTCAAATACCTTCTACATAAAGAATAAACGCCCAGCATCAGGGATCTAGCATATGCCAAAAACCGAATAAGTTACAAATATGATATTGTCAATAGTATGTCATCTCAATAGAAACTTGATCTGATCTAAATACATTAATTCAGTTCCCAAAAACTTACTTAAGGTTGACCAGTAGTGCCATGTCTGCTTCCAGAAAGTTGAATGCACCTATATTTAAACCTCTGAAAAACTGCAAGTACAGTGAAGGTACTCACTAGTCCTTCCCTGCAACATTAATTCTGCTCCCTGGAGCTGGCAAGAGAGCTGGGCACCTCACAGGAAGCACAAGAATTCTTCTTTAGGTCACCTCATTGTCACCAGCTCTGCCCTCTTCCTGGCCCCTCCCTATTCCCTGTAGGGCTGGAGGGACCATAAGGAGGGGAAGGAAGGTGATAATCCATGTGCATCCGAAGAAGTGGGCTGTAGTCCACGAAAGCTTATGCTCTAATAAATTTGTTAGTCTCTAAGGTGCCACAAGTACTCCTATTCTTTTTGCGGATACAGACTAACACGGCTGCTGCTCTGAATCCATGTGCTGTGAGGAACACATCTACCATTTGGAGGCAGCAAGGGGGAATGGAGGGAAGCCCTAAACTCCACACTCCACTTCTGCACTAATGAAAGAGGGAACAGGCTTTGCTCAACCCTCTGCAGCACAGAGGGATTTCAGAGGTGTGAAGTGTGGCTTGTTCATTTTAATGAAATGTTCTCAGACGACGACTCAGAATATCCCTGGAGATGAATACATTCTGACACAATAGCTCTGAGAGGGTGAACTGACTCATTCATCTCAATGGGCGTTTTCTTCCTCCCTTTCCTTAAATCCATCCCAGCTCCTGTGGTGGAATACCAATTTTAAGACAATCTTGCTATGCACATGGTTTTTAGAGCAACTTGAATACAGATGCTCCCCGGGTTACACAAACCCGACTTACGGAAAAAGTTCTGTAAGTTCCATAAGCTTTTTTGTTTTGTTTTTTGCGTAATTGTTGGGTATACGTTCCCAACTTATGCAAAATGTGACTTCCGCAAGGCATTCTGGAACGGAACGCTTGCGTAAGTCGGGGAGCATCTGTACTAAAATCAGCTTCTTATTCAGGGGGCCATATCTGAGGAATTCATTGTCCAAGTTACTCCAAATTGACAGCAAGAAGTGTACCCCACTACTGTTGTGGCATATACTACCGAAGATATTCTCACTATGTATGCAGATGTTAGAGCGATTTGAAAGTTTTTAAAAATCATAATGTGGGGGTGGCTGTATATCAGGAACCCCTTCACCAAATGCCCCAAAATTTGTATTACAAACACTATCCCATCCCCTGTCATGACATGCCATTTTTCAAGACAATCTCTTTTGTTGATGTGGATTTTAGATAATTTTTTAAGTTAAAAGAAGCTTATAACATGGGGGCGGAGGAGTTGTATATCAGTAAGTCCTTAACCAAATAATCTCAGATGTTCACTGCAGACTCTACTCTAGCCCCTTTTGTGGCATACCAATTTTCAAAATATGCATGTAGTTGTCTGAGCACTTTGATTATTCACATCAGCTCCTTTATTGGAGGACTGTATCTGTGGAAGCCCTTGAGCAAATTATCCCAATTTTCACCACTAACTCTACCCAGGACCCTAATGTGACACAGCAATATTATGGTGAGGTGGTAGTGCCACCACAGTTAAGCTTGCATCAGGATTTCCATTTTAAAAGGAGTGAAAAAGGTGTACGGAACTTCTGTCTTTTCAGCTGTTGTATAATTTTTAATTGTTTTTTTGTAGTTCACTTTTTCATTGTTTTATAACAGCTTGTGTGGGAGAGAGGGAGAATATCATTTGAGGTTTGCTATGACTGTTCTAAAAAGGGCTGTATGACTAAAAGTTTCTAATAATAATAATAATACTTAGCTTGTAAATAGATCTCAATGCACTTTACAGAGGATGAGGAAGTAAAATTGATTTGGATTCGTGATGTGAAAAGTCATGACAGAAAGACACTATGTAAAAATATCTAAACTTGTATACATTTTAATTTCATAAATGATTTATTTTCTTTCTGTCTGGGAAATAAATCCTTCAGGGTTTCATCATTTTAAGCTCCATTGAATGATGGGCAGAGCTGAGTTTTTTTGGGGGGGGAGGGCAGGAGAGGGGGTGTTGTATGCTGCAAGATGTTAATGGCTGCCATCAAGTGGGTCTTTGCTTTATAGACCATATCAGACCTGGTTAAAACTGATGGTTGTGCTAAACACCGTTTTTCAGACTAAATGGAAACAGCAATTAAGTTCCTTTTGCATAGTTGTGGCTGGAAACAATAGATGCCACTGATCAGAAGCCAAACTGTGTGGTTTGAGGGACTCCATCATTGTACATGCAGGGGCTAGCAGATTGTTTTTAGCTCTCTGTGTGTGTGTGAGATATCATGTATTTAGCTGTGACACTCTGAGTAAGTTTTCCAGACCTGAAGAAGAGCCTGTAAGCTCAAAAGCTGGTCCTCTCTCACCAACAGAAGTTGGTCTAATAAAAGGTATTACCTCACCCACCTTGTCTCTGAGTGTGGAAGAGGCAGAAAGCCAAAAGAGCAAGCAGGGAGTGAGAGAGGCAGTTATTGAGTGTGGCCTTGAGAAAGAGCAGTGTGACAGCTCTTTGGGGGAATGGAACTTGCATGATACTTGGGAACAGTGAACAAAGCTGCCTGCTGTTGGTTGTTCCTGCTGTGTTCAGGGAAACAGGACTTTGTGTATATTCTTTGTAAATAAACAGGATTGCACCAAAATGTATACCTGACTTGTATTATTAATGTCTCCTCTTAAGAGAAACAAGGCCACAACTTTTGGCCTACTGGTTCAGCCAAAGGGGCAACAGCAGTCACTTGATTTTTGAGTGTCTGATGAATCCTTCAGACCTCTTTTTCCAAGGAACTACAGTACTTTGTGGGGTGAACTTGGATTGGTGTGAACTCTTGGTTTATGTAGATTGGATGAATTATTGTAAAAAGTTGAAATTGGTTTTCAATGTTTATTTTTCATGATAATCATAAGTTAGTTTTGACTGGTGACAATATCGTGGAATTACTTTACTCCACCTTATGCCATTTCTTAAAATAGGGCTATCATGGATGCATTTCCTGATGCTCAGAGGAAACAGAATCATTCATAAATACCACACAGGCAATCCAGAAATTTCAGCCCACACATAAGAAACCATTTCTCAATAAACCATTCTGTCCTAATAATTACCTTAAAATATAAAGCATAGAGCAAACTCTCTGCTATTTGCCACAGCTTCTAAGGACTACCACAAAACAAAACAAAAAAGAAAACATTTCTTCAAAAACTGAAAACTTACTTGCACGTTTAGAAAAAGAACTTGTAAGAATTATAACCATACCAATAATAGTTGTTATATAATGTTTTCACAAAATAGCTCTCAAAGTGCTTTACAAAGGAAGGCAAGTGTCATTAGCCCCTTTATACAGATGGGGAAACTGAGGCAGAGAGGTAAAGTTACTTGCTCAAGGTCACATAGCAGGTCAGTGGCAGAACCAGGACTAGAGCCTAGATCTCCTGATCTCAGTCCAGTGCATTATCCACTGAACAAAAGTGCCTCCCTTAAATTTTTGAAGCTATTATATTTTGGAGAAAAACCACTGTCCCATACTGATTTCACCACTAGAATAAACTATTTTAGTTAGCTGAATTAAAAAAAAATATTCCCAATTCATCAGTCCTGCCTGACAAGCTTCATTTTTTCCTCCTAATGCAACTAAAATTTTCATTAGTATCAGGATTAATCTATATCTTCTCTGTTGATCTCAACTTTGGGAATATGATCTGTCTTTTTAAAAACAAACCAAACAAACAACCTTTACCCATTTCTGCTTGATCAGGTGAAAGTTGTGAAATATAAAGGGATTTATAAAAAATTCTTAAAGCATGCTTTTTGTAAAAAGTAAATATATCATGTTAGGTTCCCCTCCAAAGATATTTTGTCACCCCTCTTTGAGTGTCATGTTATGTCCATTAATTTCAGTGTACTGTATAAAGATGAACACTTGACTATTGATCAAATTATGTTCCATCTTCAATGATTTAATTTAACTAATCATTGGCCACATTTTATATATATATATATATATATATATATATATATGTATGTACAGGCTATTTGCTATACTTTGGGTCTAGTCCTGCAGTCCTTTCTCAGCCATGATGCCCATTGATGTTCATGAGTATTTTGACTGGGTAAGGACTGCAGTACCAGGACCTTTATCTGTATTCCAGGACACTGGACGCTTTTCATTCCTAACCAGTTGCTGCATATGTGGCTTTCTTGTCTTCAGTCTTTTCTTGTCTTCAGACAGTATATAATTTTCAAAAAAAGATTAATATATTTCTGCCATGTTCATCCACTGCCAGCTGAAGATATTTTATGCTCTTCTTCTTCTTCCATCCTTCCAGTGTCTGAGTATTTTTAAGGGAAATATTAAACATTCTGTTTCTCCCACTGACTAGCTAGGTAGTCTTATGCAAATTACTTAACTGTCCTGTGCCTCGGTTTCCCGTTCTATAAAATGGAGATGATGATGCTTACTCACTTTTGGAAAGTGCTTTCAGATCCTTGGAGAAAAAATGTTGTTATATTTATTATTCTTCATTAAATTATCCAACCTTTTTAAAGTACATTGCACAAAGCTCTGCAGTCATTGCTCAGACAGTACTTCCACAGACGTATCTTTCTTTGGCTCTGAACTTTCAAGTTGTGCTGCATGTACCTTTGCAATGGCCCAGAGATCCATTGAAGTCAATTAGCTGGGTACATGGGTGCAGTAAACAACTTGATTTGAGGCCTTTCCTGGTATATTTTTTGTGACTGAAGACTAGAGCTGGTCTGAGATGCCAATTCAAAGAAGTGATATGTTTTGCTACTTCTAGTCAATATCCACAGCTCTGCATCAGGACTTAGGGAGCCCAGGAAGCCTGGAAGCCCTCTAGGCTCCCTGGCCCCGGGTAAGCCCCATGGTGGCCATACCCTGAAACTGCAGATCCTGGGAACCCCAGCAGTGGCTCAGTGAAACTGATAGTCTTGTCTTGTCACCACTGCTTATCACAGACAAGAATGTCAATTTCATATTTTGTTTTTGGAAAGGGCATGATCCAGTGTTTCTGCAGATAAAATGTTCAATTCGCCAAGAATTTTTAGCAAATTTGGTTTCATTGCAACGAGGAAAGAACCCAGGTCATGCAAATCTGAAAGTCTGAAACACGAGTTGGCTTGGCTCATGGATTCCCAGGGCAGAAGGGACCATTGTGATCCTCCAGCCTGACCACCTACATAGCATAGGCCAGACAACTTCTCCCTAATAATTCCTAAGTGGTTAGAAGGAACATTTCTGTTTACACCGCAGGATAAGATGGCCCATCGCATTTCATTTAATAAGTAGGAGTTGGAGTCCAATTTGATTCTTAGTCCAGCGTTCAGCCTTTCGCAAAGCAACCAGTAAATCCCTGCTGGGAGCCACTGGCAAGAGGCAGGCGGGCAGAGCTCTGCGGAGCCGAGGCAGAGATGCCCGTTCCTGGGGGAGTGGGGGGGGGGGGGACTGCCCGCCCGTGCAGCAGGGACCGGGGTCGGGGGGATTTGAGGGGCAGGGGCTCGGCGCCCTCTGCGGCGGGGCTGCTGCATCACTCCGCCGCTGCTGCATTTGCACGGAAGAAGCACGCGCCCCGCCCGCCTCGTCAGCCAGCACCAGGGACCACTGTCTCTCTCGCGCGCGCTCTTCCCCATCTCTGCGCCTGAGACCCTCTCGCCTCTTCCCGGTGCGCGCGCGCGCAGCGACAGTTGCAAGCCCGTGGGGAGGGGAGCGGGGCTGGGGCTCGCGCCGCAACACCGCCAGGCGAACGAGTAATTGGGCAGGAAGAGGGGGGGAGGCGCGGGCGCGCGCCGGCGATGGGGAAGAGCGGGGAGGAGCAGGCGCCGTGCGCGCGCTAGCGATGGATGGGTGGGTGGGTGGATAGAGGGGGACGGAGTCGCGCGCGCCCAGTCAGCAGCAGCAGCAGCAGCCCTTAGCAGCCAAGCGGCGAGCAGGGAGCCAGACGAGCTGGTGCCGCGGTGGAAGCTGCAGCTGGGACCTGTGGGGAGGGGGTGCCGCGCCCCCTCCGGACAGCGCCAGAGACACTCCCCCCGGGGCAGTATGAGGGCGGCGGTGCGGCTGTGATCCCCGCCGCAGAGGGGCAGCCCCGTCCCCGGCTCCTTCGCTGCGGCCGCCCCCAGCCCCCGTTAGAGCGGTGCCCCGGGAGCTATGAGCCATGAAGCCTCCTGGCAGCAGCGCCCTGCGGCAGCCCCTCTCCGGCCGCAGCCTCCCCGAAGCCGCCTCCTGCCTGAGGCTCCGGCCGCCCAGCCGCCTCCAACTGCTGCTGGGGCTGCTGCTCCTCTCCGGCCCCGCCTGGCCCCAGCCCTGGGGGGCTGCTGCAGCCACCGGTGGGTAGAGAGCTGCCCTTGGCGCTGGCAGCGCGCCGCCCCCGGCACAGGGGACACGGGGGTGGTTTTGTGTGTGTGTGTGTGTGTGTGTGTGTGTGTAAGAGTTCTGGGTGTGAGAGATCTGTCCATCTGTGTGTGTGTGTGTGTGTGACAGAGACAGGTGTGTGGGTGTGCAAGAGAGATCTGTCCAGCCATCCATTTCACCCACCCCAAGAATCTTCCATGCCAGTCTGTTTTCTGCATTTAATAGTAATTGTCATATCTCCGCATATGACATTGTCATATCGCCAAATATGGGGCGTGTATCTATATTTGTGCATTTTAAAAATACCAAGCAGTAATGGGTTAAACCCCTCTTTAAATCCTGTATTCAGTTCGGGGGGAGGATATGTATAAAATGCTTTGATGAAGCAGAAACAAATAATGTTTGGGAGGGTATTTTGTGATGTTTGTGGGAAGAACATATCTGAAAATACAATATGTTTTTGAAGGTTTGATTTCCTTTGAGCTGCATTTAAATGGAATGCTGGATGCAATTGTTTTCAATATGCCATTATTATTATTACTGCTATTATATTGCTTACCAGATTGATTGATACCAGATACCTTGAAAATGAACAGAAGGGAAATGGGGGTTTGAGCAGGAAAACCCTGGAATGCTGCCTGCTAGAAGTGCTCTTGGCATTCTCAAAGTTACAAGAATAGGGAAAATTGGCCATTATGTAAAGGGAATTGATTAACATTCAGTGCACATAAACTCGGGACTCAAGTTGTCTTAGGAATGTGGGGAGTGTTCCCAGCAGTTTCACAGATGTATGCATGGTCACTACAGCACAGTGTGCCTGTGTGCAGCCAGCGCAGAGAAGTGTAAGGGAGGGCTGCATGTCCATTAAGAGATTTCCCCCAAGATGAAAGGCTTTAAAATACTCAACATCCGAGATTGCATGTGAAAATATACATGAATTTAAATAATACATAATAGCAGAAAAACGTTTAAAGTGTAAAAATGAATCAAACATACTGCATTAATGAGCAGTCTGTTATTTCTGTTTAAGCAAATAATACACTGGAATACAGCAAAACATATCTCTAGCTTCATTTTATGGAAAGAGACACATTCTGCACTTTAGTTTATGGCAGGCTATTTTTCTTCCTCAGCTCTGCATTGGAATGAAACTGCAGGAGTAATAGCAGGAGCACTGGCAGATAAAGAGAATACATTTCTACAGAGTAACAGCAGTAGCAGTAAGAATAACAACCAGAGCAATGAAATCCAGAAAGAAATCACACTGCCTTCAAGACTGGTCTATTATATCAACAGAGACTCTGAAAGCCCTTACCATATCCTGGACACTAGAGCAAGACACCAGCAGAAACACAACAAGGTAGGGACAAAAGAGACAATGTACAGTAGTTTAAAAGTAATAGTATCTGTTGTGGAACTGTATTACTTTAGAATATTTATTTAGCAGGACACCAAGACTTCAGAGGTCATTGCACCACTTTTAGAAGTGAAAGAAAAAACTCACAATTAATCTAGAATATGTTTCCACTTTTAAAAAAAAAATATTGTGGAAATTTAAAGATAGGCCTGAATTGAAATTCTAGATTAATATCACTAATCCTGGTATTCTAGGGAAGTTGTGGCATTGGATCACAATTCAACAATTTTTTGGCCTATAATTCCCATATAGATCACATTGGTTTGACTTAATCTGAATTGTGATACTGTAAGCAGCAAAATACTCTTTAAAATTGTGCTAGACTACTCAAGTGTTTGTGGCCTTTGCCTTGTTTTTAAACATGAGACCATTTAACTCAAAGTGTTGCTAAATGAACTAAATTCTGGTTTCCTGCTAATGCATGCACAGTAACAATAGTAAAAGTTGCCAGTTTTCAAAATCTTTAGTCAGAAACTGAACACTTTTATAATTAAAAACTGAAAAAAAAATGTTACTTTAATATTTACCTTGGGCTGATACAGATTTATAAACCTGAGCTGGTCAGTAGAAATGTGCCTGAATTGATGTGTGATTTAGGAATATGGAATTGGTTTTGTGTAATGATCAGGTCTAGAAGTAAATATCCTCAAAATATCTCTTTCAAACCATTTTATATTACTTGAAAAATGCTTTTCCATTGAAAAAGGATGAAGGAATTTTACTCCTGCCCATGGATTCTGCATTAAAAAGATAACATTTTGGAAGGTGAAGAGGATTTGTGCAAGAAGAGATCAATGTCTTGGTTCTTATCATGAAAAGTTGGATCTGTGTATAGAATACTGCTATGAGACTCTGATGCATTGGTGTTCCTATTGAATTAGATTAGATTTCTACTAAGATCAAACAAATTCACTATGCTTGATGTTATTTAAATAAATGACTATAAATTTGTTAATATTTTGACATGCATTGTATAACATTTTATAAGCTTGTGGTAATTTTGAGCTAATTATAAATAATATCATTTGGGCCTCCTCATTTAAAATTATTCGGAGTCTCTAATTACGGTTTAATGAGGAGGGAGGTGCTTACTAGGTAATTCAGCACAGAAATACAAGATCCTGGCAGGTGCTGATGGATACTCATACGATTTCTAGGAATATTCTAGGGTACTATAGAAAAGTGAGTCCATTGCTGGAATTCTGTTTAGTTAGCCTCATTTTCCTACTATGCTACTTGCAGAAATGACATCACAGTATCTCACAGGACTGAAATGTCACTTTCCAAAGTGTGGACTCATGTGGTTGTGATGTATGGGTGTGTGTGTGGGAGGTTATTGAGAGTGGAGGTAGAGGGAGAGGAAGTTTGAAGTATTTCACAGAATGATAAATGATAGGGAACAATATGGCATGTTTCCCAAAAGGAGTGGTAGCACTAGCACATAGAAAAATATTTCATCTACACATTTCTTTGATGCTGGATTCTGAACAATTTCCAGAGGTATCTACATTTATCCATTTGTCCAGCTCCTCTTTAAGAAAATTATTATATAAACACAATTTAGTAAAGCTCTTTGTATTGTAATTGTTGCCTATCTTTGACTTCATGAACTGCTTTTCTAGATTTCTATGGAAATATATTTCCTTTGTGTAGTTGCTCATTAGAAATTCTTTATTCTCTCTCCTTAATATCTCCCAAATTTACTGATAAGGATGGTCTTGCTCTTTTCTCTTCTGACTTCTTGCAGAAAGGGAAAACTTAAGGAGGAAATTCAGGGTGGTGCAGTGTGGGGAATCAAGTGTTTGCAGGCCTCCAGAAAGATTTGGGGATGTAGGTCTGGGAATAATGTAGATGATCTGAGATTTGTGGGGAAATTTTGCAGGTCTTGGGGCACATCCAGCCGCTTTACCAGTCTCTCCTTGTATTACTTCTCCATGTATTATTATTATTATTTTTTTTAAGGAGTTTCCCTACCTTCCTGTGCCCTAGTCTCCACCTCAGGTTTGTGTAGAACAGTGGTTCTCAAACTGTGGGTCAGGACCCCAAAGTGGGTTGTGACCCCATTTTAATGGGGTCACCAGGGCTGGCATTAGACTTGCTGGGGCCCGGGGCAGAAACTGAAGTCCAAGCCCCACTTCCTTGGGTTGAAGCCAAAGCCCGAGGGCTTCAGTCCTGGGCAGCTGGGCTCAGGCTTTGGCTTCAGCTCTGAGTGGTGGGGCTCAGGTTACAGGCCCCTCACCTGGTGCTAAAGCCTTGGGCTTTGCCCCTCCACCTTGGGTGGTAGGGCTTGGGTGGGCTCAGGCTTCAGTCCCCCCCTCCTGGGGTCATGTAGTAAGTTTTGTTGTCAGAAGGGGGTCATGATGCAATGAAGTTTGAGAATCCCGGGTGTAGAAACTGTTGATGGAGCAGAACTCTGCAGGAGTTAATGCTGATCTTGTTACCATTAATTTCAATGGGTATGCTCAGGGCTGAGTACTGTGTAGAACTCTTGTTTCCACTCAGCTGTGCCCCCTTGACCTGACTAGCCCCACTATGCAATATTCTTATAGAGGAGTCTCTGTAAGCTTGAAGGTCAAGCAGAACATGTCTTGTTGGCTCTCTTCCTTGAGGGTTTTTGCCCTTTTGGAGCTGAACTTCCACTGCTTTGATCCCTTTCACATAGCAAAGGGATTGACTGTGCTTTCACTGGATTCTCCCTTGTGCATTGCATTATGTTTAAATTGCTCAACTGTTCTTCCAAAGTACTGACAGTTCCAGCTGAGCTTATATTTTGGACCTTGTCCCATATCTATCCTCTTCATTTACTCCACCAACAATTCCTCCCTCAACATTTTGTTTCCTCCTCCTGCGTATTTGTATCATGGAGGACAGCATAAAAATGCATAATCTCCCAATCACAGTTTGCCAAGATACTATTCTTATCACATGAAATGAGTGGGTTTTTTTTATCCTTTCCCAAATATTATAATGACAAATAAGCAAGTTATAGGCACTTTTGGATTTCCCACTGCATTCTGTTTTTTATATGTCTGTCTTGTTTTGGAAGGCCTTCTGGTCATGAATTATTGGTAAAGAGGTGATCACATTGTAAGTGATAAACAAATTAATAATTTTCAAAATCAGTCAACAAGAGGTCTATTTTTAGGGTTGATAATTTAGGTGTAAATAACGAGGGGGCAAACATGACATCCTTTTTAAAATGTGCTAGTTAGTTAAGGAAAGAAATGTTTGATATTTTTATGCATTTTAATGAGATGTATGACCCCAAATCTTGTTTTGTGAGCATTGTTTTATTGCATCTTTTATATGTAATTGGTACTGAAATGCCTAGAAATAAAGGGCCTAATCCTGTAAACCCTCTGTGCAGCTGCCATTGAGGTTAATGGGCATGGGAGCTCCCCATATGGTTGGCTGTGGGATTGGGCCTGAATGCCTCCTAAATGCTGAATCACTATGCAAAGCTTATGGAATGTATGAGTGTGTAAAATGAGAGAGGTGTATGTCGGAGGCGAAATAGAGCAATGCAGAAAGGTTTTTAAAATAGCATTTTTTTCTTTTAAACATCTCTTCCTGATGGTAAAGTGTTTACAAGATGATTATTTTGGAAAATATATATGAATTAAAGAGATAGTGTCAAGATAAAAATAATGGGTTGTATTCTCTTCCCAATTATACTGGTGTAACCCAGTTGCAATAATTGGGATCACGTTGGTGTAACTAAGAGGAGAGTTTGGTCCAATATATTTTTGAAGTCCTTACTGGTAACTCTTGTGACAGTACTGATTATTTAAAAACTCTTTCTGCTGTTTTGACTTATATGTCTAGTCAATTTTCATTTTCCAGTTCTTTTCTGTAGTGCTTGGGTTGCGAATGCTGCGGGGGAATGTCTAACAAAAAAGAAAGCTATATAACTGAAATTCAAAGTATTTCATTAAAACATTTCCTATAGATATTAAATTGCGGGGACTTAAATTATCTTTGGGGTCTAAATCATTTGTCAACATCCATTTATATGAAAAACTGTGTTTCATAAATACAAATGTCTTATGAACAACAAAATATACTACAGTATACTAAACATTTATGAATGGATGATTACATAAAACATAGTGAGGGATTGAGTGGCTCATGAAGATTAGTAATGGGATATAGTACAGAGCTTTTAATCTTTATGTCATCAGTACAAATAAGGCCCAGGACATGGTGGCTGTCATTACCTTCTGACACCTGTGCAGTTGTTTTATGTGTAATGAGCTGGTGGTTTCTTTTCATTCTTGTATTTTTGTGTGGTGGATGCATGACCACTGTTATCATGTCATCTGTTACCATTGTAACCTAGTCCCTGATCCAAAGAGTTTACAATCTATTTTAAATGTTTTTACAGTAAATGCACAATCAAGACCTGATCCTGCCTTGGGCCCTTACGTGCTACTGTAATACAAGTAATTAAACAGACAAACAAAAGAAACAACCTGATACATCAAGTCATGACTGAGGCACAGCCACAGTGCAGTATGGAGAATCGTGCACTTCCACTGTGTATGCTGTACATATTCTGTGGCTAGAGGACTTTAGTCTCCACTGCTGCAACCCTGGTTGTGTACGGAAGTGCTATAGCCATTTAAAAATATTTTTAAAAATTGAAAACTTTCCACACTTATTTTTTTTTAAAGTAGCCTTTAGCAGAGCTGATTGTCTTCTCAGGTAAACAAACTATTTGTGTATCTTTTAAATCTGTTTGCCATCTACTGTATATGTTTGCACAAGCATCTTACACTACTTAGGCTTTGTACCCCCCAGTGATTTTTCTGTTTATCATCTCTTCATTGAAAGGCCACCATAATTAGGTCTAAATAGTCTAAATTATCAGTAAGGCCTCCCAATCTTTTTTATCTTCTGATCTTCCACATTTTCCCACTGTCACTATCTTTTTGGCTAGATGAAAGCTTGAATTTCTAAGTTATAGATAGTGCAGCGCTGAATGTTGAATGTATTTTTCCTTCAGCAACAAGTAGAATATTTTAAAACATTTTGGTACCTGAATTCTTTTTTGGCTCCATGGCTGAGAAGCTCACCAGGCTAGCAACCTATTTTATGTTGAAAACTTACCAAATATATAATAGAAGATGTTTTTGGTTGGGATAATAGCACACCTGTACTGCATTATAATGTATTTAGATTCACCTTCACCTTCTGATATTATCCCAGAAAGATGCATGCAAGTGTAATATTTTATAGACATTAAAATATTCCTATTTTATTTGTAAGAAAATAAAATTTTCCTGGGGAGGGAGTATTTAGAATAGGGGTTTAAGAGTCAGTACTTTGGCTTCTATTCCTCCCATGCCACTGACTGACCTTGGGATGCTACATCCTTCAATTTTTTTATCTATAAGTTGAGCATAATTCCTTCTTTACAGGGGTATTATGAAGTTTATTAATGTGGAGTGCTTTGAGATCATAGGGTGAAAGGCAGCATATAAGTTGTTATTTTTGCCCTTATCCTCCTTTTCCCTCCACTGTTATTAATTTATTTGTTGCATCATCTTAAGTGAGGGCAACATAGAGAACCCTTTACTCATTATAGTGAGAAGTCACTCACATGAATAGTTCAGTTGAAGTCAGTAGGATTACTTCTGTATAAGGAGGCGTTTACCATCTGGGTCTTAAATTTATAACTCATTGGGCAGGGATTGTATGTTTGTATAGAACGTGGCATCCTGGGGGCCCTGACTCTAATTAAGTCTTTGGGCACCTTGTCAATACAGATGAACACTAATTCCCCATGCATCACTATTTAAAAATTACAATTAGTAAGAAGATGGTGGGTACAGAAGATAAACTTTTATGTGAAAAGTAAGCAGGAGCAGATGAAACCCTAAGGAAGCAAGTCTTCATGCAAATAAAATGAGTCCCAGTTGAAATAACTCCTCAGAAATCCTCTGGAAGACTGTGATCCTCAGAAGAGGCTGTGTAGTATCTTACGGTGAGACGATACTATGTCTCTGTTTTTACTTACGTAGTCAGGCCTGCTGCTCTTCAGTCCTGATATGTCAATGAAATCTTTCCCTAATTTACCTGCCATTGGATTGAAAATGATCTCGTATATTGTAAACATTATTCAAAACAAAACAAACAAACAAGATTAGGTTGCAGTGGCTTTCAAGAATATGAGGTATGTGTTTTTAAAAAAATATTTTCCAAACAAACCAAAATCCTCAAATATTAGAATTAAGGTTGCCCTTCTCAAACACAGCACCTATCCTGAGTTTTAAAACAGAGTTTTATAACTTGTTTCATACATACGTTACTGCACTAATGAAGGCGCTTTGGATTTTTTTTTAAAATATAAGTGCTCTAATTAATTTCATGATCTATCATGTAAAGTTTGTTTGTACACATGTAAGTTTGTAAGGTTTACATGTATGGCACTTGGCCTGGTTTACATTACAAACTTGTGTCATTATAGCTACGTTGTTCAGGGTTGTGGAAAATCCACACCCCTGAGCGAAGCAGCTATACTGACCGAACTCCTGGTGTTTTGGGCCCCACCCTACAAGAAGGATGTGGAAAAATTGGAAAGAGTCCAGCGGAGGGCAACAAAAATGATTAGGGGGCTGGAGCACATGAGTTATGAGGAGAGGCTGAGGGAACTGGGATTGTTTAGTCTGCAGAAGAGAAGAATGAGGGGGGATTTGATAGCTGCTTTCAACTACCTGAAAGGGGATTCCAAAGAGGATGGAGCTAGACTGTTCTCAGTGGTACCAGATGACAGAACAAGGAGTAATGGTCTCAAGTTGCAGTGGGGGAGGTTTAGGTTGGATATTAGGAAAAACTTTTTCACTAGGAGGGTGGTGAAGCACTGGAATGGGTTACCTAGGGAGGTGGTGGAATCTCCTTCCTTAGAGGTTTTTAAGATCAGGCTTGACAAAGCCCTGGCTGGGATGATTTAGTTGGGATTAGGTCCTGCTTTGAGCAGGGGGTTGGAATAGATGACCTCCTGAGGTCCCTTCCAACCCTGATATTCTGTGATTCTATGATTCTATGTACACTGTGCTATGTTGACGGGAGGGCATCTCCTGTCGACATAGCTACTACCTCTTGGGAAGGTGGAGTACTTAATGCTGATGGGAAGAGCTCTCTTGTTGGCATAGGTAGCACCTTGACTAAGCGCTACAGCAGTGCAGCTGTACTGTTGCAGCACTAAGTGTAGAAAAGCCCTTGCAGAATTGGCTGGCATGTGGTAAAGCCTGATTATGAGAAGTACTGAGCACTCTCAGCGCTTTGCATGATTGGGACCTTAATGATCCTGTGACGTTATACCCCATATTCTTCATAGAAATAGTTATGATATGCATATGGCATAACCAAGATATATTTTATGCAAGATGACTCATGTAAGGTATCATTGGAAAGGTTATGATTTACTGAACCTGATTATCCAATTTGTATGCATGTATCATTTCTGTGTCTAAAGTTAGGAATATTGACTATGTAACAATGACAACTGTGTGTGTATTTGTGAGACACTCAACAGACAACTGGTCATCACAGCTTTCATGGGCTGTTAGGAAGAAACAATAAGACTGAAGATACTAATCTCTCTCCTTCCTGAGAGGCATCCTGGGATGTAGATGTGATTCTACCAGGTCACGTGATAAGATCACCTGATACAAAATACCACCTTGAACACTGCTGGTACTTTTCCTCTGTAGATGGATGGGGATCAAACAAAGGTTTCCCGCCTCAGGAAAATTCTTTTTAAGCCTGGGGGGAGGAGGGGAAAAAAGGGGAGGTTTAATCTATACCAAGGGTCGGCAACTTTTGGCACACAGCCCATCAGGGTAATTCGCTGGCGGGCTTCCCGCAGCTCCCATTGGCTCAACCACGGCTACTGGGAGGTGCGGGGAGCTGTGCCTGCAGACGGTCAACATAAACAAAATGTCTCGCAGCCTGCCAGCAGATTACCCTGATGGGCTTTGTGCCGAAGGTTGCTGACCTCTGATCTAGACTCTCCTACATTGCCTACCCAAGAAGAAGGACTGTTGAAAGTACCTGAGGGGAAAAAGGAACTAACCTGAAGGGAAAGGAGGTGTGAGTCCAGACTGAGACAGGGGTCCAGTCTGTAAGAGGAAATAACTGGAACTCTGAGCTACAGAAACTCTGCATCCTGCCTAATTCAACATTTAGGGTGAGAAATTACATTTTGTAACCTGTTTCTTTAGTGAATCAAGTTTAGTTTGCGTGTTTTGTTTTATTTGCTTAGTAATCTGTTTTGTTCTGTTTTCTATCCCTTATATTCACTTGAAATCTGCCTTTTACAGTTAATAAATTAGTTTTGTTTATTATTAAACCCAGTTTATGCAATTTCTAACGGGGGTGGGGAGGATAAGTTGTGCATATCTCTCTTCACATTGAAGGAGAGGGCAAATTTTTAGGAGTTTGTTCTGTGCAGATCTTTCTGTACAGCACAAGGCAGTATTATTTTGAGTTTATTCCCCAAAAGGGGTGTGCACGTGAGTGCTGGGTGAATCCTCTCACACAGAGCTGACTTCAGTCTGTGTCTGCAGTTGGATGTGGGCCCCCGACCTCACTGTGTGTGTTGCAAGAGGCTGGAGAGCCTAATTCAGCAAAACAGGGAGAGGGAATCCAGGCTGGTGGAGCAGGAGGAGGGGCTCAGTGAAGCCCCAGTACATCAGGTGGCATCCCAAAGGGGGTCTAACCCGTCACAGATCTCCTAGATACTATGTAACTAAACACAGCTTGTAACATTATTTTATGTGTATGTTGACTTCAATGGGACTTAAGCATGTGTTTAAAGTTAAGCGAGTTTGTAAGTACACTGCTGAATTGGGACCTAGGTGCAGCTAGTGAATTCTTGCAAGTTCTGCTTTATGCTGAAAGTGCTGAACTTGCAACCATGATGATATCATTCAGAAAATAAGGCTTTTGTGGCTTCTGTTTGGTGTCACAAGTGCCCAAGAAATCTTCCAAAGGAAAATGAAAGAAATTCTGCAAGGGCTGAAGGGAGTGGAAGTGTATGTGGGTGACATTTTAGTTTAGTCTAAGTTAGAGGAAAATCACATTGTAAGGTTGGAATAAGTTCTGAAGGCAATTGAGGTTACTTACTGGATTAAAATGAAATAGAGGAAAATGTACTAAACAGAAAATTGAGCTACAGTTCTTGGAGCATGTGATTGATTTTATCTGGATCTGCCCTCCAATCCCCCTTTATCAAAGTATAGTTGAAATGCTACCACCTAAAAGAATTCAGAACCTATGCAGTTTCTTGGAATGATATAGCTATTGAGCAAATTCATATCTAGCTTACCCTCAAAAGGCCAAGCTTGTTATGAACTGCTCTGTGAATCTGGGTTAAAGCACAGGAACATGCTTTTAAGGATCTAAATAATTTATTGACCACATCCCTCTACATTTTATGCTGTTTCTAAATCTAGAGCCATTGTGGAAGATGTTGGCAGCTATGGTCTGGATGTGCTGATAGTTCATTTACATGCAAATGATTGGAAACCTGTAGCATATTGTTCTAGATGGCTTTTAGACTCTTGGACCAATATACAAAAATAGGGAGAGAACATCTGATCATAGGCTCACAAAATATTTGCAAGGTCTTGGTATTTGAAAGCTTCAGACAACCGTGGTCCACTGCCTCCAGTAACAAACAGTAAAGGCACAGATAGGGGGCCTCTTACATGCTAGAGATTGCTAGTGCCTTTACACCTATTGTAAAATATGCTCCACGGAAGTTTGTGGTGGTGGCTACACTTTATCAGGGAGTTCTGTTGGTTACCCACATTCTGCAGAAGCTTGCGATTATATAGAATCACATATTGGTACCATTTTGAGTGTCCTGATAGCTTCCTAATAAAAATCAGAACTGATTAAAATAGACACTCATGCTGATTCCTAACTACCCACTGTATCCAGGATTGTAAGATATAGTTCACACAGGTGTTTTTTTTTAAATATCAGGGTCCCACATCTAACCTGTGACTTCCATGCAATGATACAAGAATTCACCAAAGTTGACAGCTTATGGCAATTTTGTTACCCTATAGTCCTTGAAAGATGATTCATGGTGAAGAATACATGAGACATCAGTCTCACAAAATGCCAGGAGCAAGCCAAAGTATCAGTTGTGGTGTCCCAGCATAGGACAGATCTTAACTGTCCTAGACTTAGAGTGGCCAGAAAAACACAATCCAAAGAGCCTCTAATACTCAGGGTTAATTGGTAGTCCTTGGAAAAGAATTGGCACTAAATTTATGTGAAGAAAAGAGACATACCTATCGGATTTTTTTCTGGGTTTGTAAACATTCTTCTTCTCATTAGACCCACAAGTCAGTAGCTCACAGAGACATTAAAAGGCTCTCATTCTTGAATTCCAGAAGAAATAGTTGCTGATGGGAACAGTTTGCCATGAATTCCAAGCTGGTGGGATAAAGTATGACTTTGGAATAAAGTATTCCTTTCAGCACCAAGCAACTACAAGGGAATGGATTAGTAGATTAGTAGTTCAGATTGTCAAGAGAATGTTACAACAAACAATCTTGTATACTAGGTCTTCTGAGTGATTGCTCAGCTGCTTGTGTTTAATTGAAGAGATCATCCCAGCCAGTTTTGGGGCGATATTTTTGTCCTAAGTGTCCCTGCTTAAAAGATGTGAGGCTGAGACACATCCAACCTAAGAGGTCTCAGGCTTTCATTTTTAACTGACTGAGGCCTTGTCTACACTGGCAAGTTTCTGCACAGTAAAGCAGCTTTCTGGGGAGTAACTCCCGAGGTGTACACACTGCCAGGCCACTTAGTGCACAGAAACTGTGCAGTTACAGTGCTGTAAAAAAACCACCCTGGTGAGAGGTGTACAGCTTTTTGTGCCGGGGCTATAGCCCCCGGTGCCAGTGTAGACACCCTGATTGATTACAGTGCTGTGATTGGCCTCCGGGAGATGTCCCACAATGCCTGTTCTCATCTCTCTGGTCATCGGTTTGAACTCTACTGCCCTGCCCTCAGGTGACCAACCGTGAGCCCCACCCCTTAAATTTCTTGGGAATTTTGAAAGTCCCCTTCCTATTTGCTCGGTGATGTGTGCAGTGGTCTCAGTGCATCTTTCCAGGTGACCATGCCTGCTCCACGCACCAGGCGATCCCCCTCTTGGAGCAATGCTGAGGTGCTAGACCTCATCAGCATTTGTGGAGAGGAGGCTGTCCAGTCCCAGCTGCACTCCAACTGTAGGACAGATTTCATGATGCATGGCAGAAAGGGGCCATGACCGGGACACACTGCAGTGCAGGGTCAAAGTGAAGGAGCTGCGGAATGCCTACCACAAGGCGCGGGAGGCAAACTGCCATTCTGGTGCTGCACCCATGAGCTTCCGGCTCTACAAAGAGCTGGACGTGATACTCGGTGGCGACCCCACCTCCACCGCGAAGGTCACTGTGGATACTTCGGTGGTTCATATGCCAGTCGAGAGTGGACCGAGCCAGGCGGAAGAAATCTTGCACGAGGATGTGGAGGGGGACCCAGAGGCAGAGGACGACTCGGAGGTCAGAGATGCATGCAGACAGGAGTTGTTCTCTAACCCGGAGGAGGCTTGCCAGTCGGAGCTTGGCAAAGCACAAACAGGAGAGGAGGCCCTTGGTAAGTGGCTTTGATTTTGGGAATCGCTGAAGTGAGTTGTTGGGGGCAGGAGGATTACAGAAAGCAGGCTTGTGTCTGTATGATTCGGATACCACCACATGCCTAGTCTGAGTGGTGGAGCAGGGTGTTGATTGACTCCCTCACTTCACGGGAATCTGCCTCAGAGAGCTCCACAAAACTCTCATGGAGATACTGGGCAATCCGCTGCCGCAAGTTCTTTGGCAGAGCTGCTTTGTTTCTTGCCCCATTAAGGGTAACTTTCTCGTGCCACTCTGTCATCACTGGGGGTGTGTGGTGGGGGACCATTGCTGCACACAGGCGAGCCGCATAAGGGCCAGGGCTTGGAGAAGACCCTCCCTTGATTCCCTGCTCACCCTCAGCAGTGAGATATCTTCCATAATGAACACAGCCTGTGGAAAATATGGGGACAGTAATGATTATAAGGCCCCCCCTCAGTGCTGGCTCTCCCTGAAGGGCACGTGCCCAGTGTACAGCAGTACGGTTCTGGAACACTGATTTCCCCTACCCCTGCAGTTACTCACCATTTTGGGGGTCTTGTGGCTCATGTATGCTTGCCTGGTGTCAGCCAGTTAGCTACAGGTATTTGAATAGTGGCTGTGTTCTAAATCACTGAATCAGTGGCCTGTGTGTTGCAAACAATACTGCTTCTGTAAAATGTTTTATTTTGGCTTTACAGATATGACCTTGGGAGCCCAGTCTCCCTCTTTGTTATTGCTGGCTGAACAGCTGCACAGAATTAGAAAGCGGCCATGAAGAACTAAAGAGGATTTTTTGCGTGATGTCATGATGCACTCCCCGGCCGAAAAACAAGAATTGAAGGAGTGGCGGGACAGCGAGAAGAGGGACCAAAAGGAGAATGCGGCGCGCTGGAACAAAGCGGCTCTTAAAGGTTATGGAGCGCCAGGCGGACACGCTCCAGGCACTACTAGCACTGCAAACCGAGCAGCTCTGCGCCCGCCCTCCCCTGCGGTCGCTGTTGCAAAACTCTTTCCCATGCGCCCCCCCAGACACCGCCAACACTCTCTTACCAACCTCCTGGCTCCAGTCTGTACCGCTGCATTTCACTCCTGCCCCATCACAATCCAGCGCTGTGGACTCCCAGGACTCACTTCATTCAACGCCCAACCCTCTGCAGTTTAGCCATGCGGAAGTACAGTACCCACTGCACTGTACTCCAAAGACAAGGTTGCATATGATACCTGGACATACACAAATCTTTAACTCCCTTGGGACCCTCCCTTCCCTCATCCCCCAGAGTGCTGAGGTGTTTTTTTGTTTGTCTCTCTCCTCCAGTTGTTGTTTTTTAATAAAATAATTGTTTTGATTTTAAAGCAATCTTTATTCCATTAATTGAAAGCAAACAGAGCCCTGCAAAGCAACAGGCAATTTTCTTAAACCTTCACAGTTCTGCACCAATCACAATCACCTCCTAGCATTACAAGCACTGCACTCCCGAGCATAGCAACAAATATTAGTGACTTTCAGCTTCAAATTGCTGCCTCACTGCATCCCTGATCCTTATGGCCCCATGCTGCGGCCCTCTAATAGCCCTGGTATCTGGCTGTTCAAATTCAGCCTTCAGATGCTGAGCCTCAGCGGTCCAGCCCTGAGTGAAGCTTTCACCTTTCCCTTCACAACTATTGTGGAGCGTACAGCACGCTGCTATAAGCATAGGAATATTGTCATCAGCCAGGTCCAGCCTTCCGTATAGGCAGCACCAGTGGGCTTTTAAATGGCCAAAAGCACACTCAACTATCATTTTGCACTTGCTCAGCCTGTTGTTGAACCGCTCCTTACTGCTGTGAAGGTACCCCATGTATGGCTTCATAAGCCACGGCATTAAGAGGTAGGCAAGGTCTCCCAGGATCACAATGGGCATTTGGACTTCCCCTACAATGATCTTCTGGTCTGGGAAGAAAGTCCCTACTTGCAGCTTCCTGAACAGGCCAGTGTTCTGAAAGATGCGTACACGATGCATCTTTCTGGACCAGCCTGCGTTAATGTCTGTGAAATGCTTACGGTGATCCACAAGCGCCTGGAGAACCATAGAGAAATACCCCTTCTGATTAATGTACTCGATGGGTAGGTGGTCTGGTGCCAGAATTGGAATATGCATCCCATCTATCGCCCCCCTGCAGTTAGGGAAGCCCATTTGTGCAAAGCCATCCATAATGTCACGCACATTGCCCAGAGTCATGTTTTTTTGGAGCAGGCTACGATTAATGGCCCTGCATACTTCCATCAACATGAGTCCAACGGTCGACTGTCCCACTCCGAACTGGTTAGCGACTGATTGGTAGCAGTCTGGAGTAGCCAGCTTCCACAGTACAATCCTCACGCGCTTCTCCAAAGACAGGGCAGCTCTCATTCTCGTGTCCTTGTGTCAGAGGGCTGGGGCGAGCTCATGAATGTGGCTTTCCTCACCCAAAAGTTCTGCAGCCTCTGCTCGTCATTCCAGATGTGCATAGACGATGTGATCCCAGCACTCAGTACTTGTTTCCTGAGCCCAAAAGTGGCATTCCACTGTCATCAGCACCTCCGTGAATGCCACAAACAATCTCGGGTCATAGCTACCACACGTAGCGAGATCAATGTCGAACTCCTCTTGCCTTTGTAGTTTAAGGAATAACTTCACTGCCACTCGTGAAGTGTTAGTGAGAGCAAGCAGAATCTTGGTCAACAGTGCGGCATCCATTCCTGCAGACCGAAGAGGCAGATGCACAGTATACAAACAGTTGAAAGATGGCACCAAATGCGGACGGGGATTGCTGGGATACGAAGCAATGCATCGTGGGGGATTGGGACAGGACCCAGGATGCCCCGCGACCCCCTCTGCCTTCCTTCAACTCTTAACCGCAGAAGAGGAAGAGGTGCTCTGTGGGATAGCTGCCGAGAGTGCACCACTCTGAATACCGCTGCAAGTGCCGCAAGTGTGAACATGCTATTGTGCAGGCTGCTGACAGTGTGAACACACAGAGCGGTTTCCCTTCAGTGCTTTCTGAGTGGCGCTGTAACTCTGCCAGTGTAGACATACCGTGAGTGCAGCCTAAAGTTTACCCAAGCTTAAACTAGGAGACAGTCTTGATAAAACAGTCCTGAGGAAAATTATGGGATGTTAGCTGTTGTCATGGGATGCATCTTTAGCTTCAGTTCCTACATGGTTGAGACTGATCAAGGTATTCAGTACAGAAGAAAACAGTGGCATCTCCAATTGGGTGCAACCTTTGTAGCAATGGTATTCACTCCACAGTCTGTTTGTTCATTGACGTAGGTGGGGGATTGCATTTAAAAACCCCAGACGGGCACCTTTATTTATATATATGACTAAAATAAGACAAAGTTCAGGAGACATGACCAGTTGGAAAGGCTCCATTTTTTGTAGCCTCTGGCTAATAGATATTTGATTTTTTCCTAACCCCCTCTCTCTTTTCTGGCAGGGAGAAGAAACATTTTTCCTGCCCCCTAGTGCAATGTATATCTCAGTGTTCTGGCTGAAGCAGAGATGATGGTGTGTTTCTGTTAATCAGTTCCTCCTCCCAGTTTTTATTCTTGAGTCCTCCTCTCCAGTGAATAGCTTAGTGCCTGCTTCTGCTGCTTGCAGCCTTCCTGTTCTACAGCAGAGTACAATGGGCCTGATTCTTGTCACTGTCACTACTGCCCACATACAGGGTTTTTTGCATATTTGCAGTGAAAACTGACAAGACTCAGCAGCAGAAGAGGCATTGGAGCTGGATGTAGAACAAGGAAGAAAGCAACTGTCCTTAATTCACCCTTGTAAGTTTTTTTTCAAACATAAGAGCTAGAAGTTTAATATTTTTTAAATGAAAAGCTTAGATTCTGCAAACACTGACATTTGTGTGAGAACTTCCTACATGCCTCACAAGTGGACTATTTTTTAAGCTTTATATGTTTCTCTGTTATCACTGCAGCCTGTACTCTCTTATTGAGTCTGAACCACTTCCGTGATCTACCCTAAAGAATTAAGGGGTGTTTTTGCCATAGTATATCGGGTACCCTTTCCTCCTCTGTGAACTGGGGTTCTGAAAATGCTCCTGAATCAAGTTATACTACATGGAAATAGTGACTCTTGTCTAGTTGTCTGCATTTTTTTTTAAAGTACTGTGGAGCAATATAAAGAGTAAGCAGGACATGTGCCTGGGTAAGATAAAAGTGTCTGCTTTCTTTGCTCTGTGGCGCTAACATTCATCAAAATGACAAGGTGGTCTGATAAGAAGTGATTTTCCAACTTGTGCCTGAAGCAGATAATTAGGGTTGTTCCTTCATTGATGGTCTGTATGTTGTAAGTGTGCATGCTTGAGCCAGCTGTGACAGCAATATTGTGTACACTGTTTAGTTATGAAATGCATTAATTGTTAAGAATGGGGAAAGATTATATGTGAACTTAATACTTATAGGACCCGTGTGAATATTAACTCCATCTGGAGATACCAATTAGTATATAGTACATTTAGAATACTAGTTGATGAACATACATACAAAGTACAAACAAAGTCAGAGACAAGGGTGGAGGTGGTACAACAAATGGCATAGATTTCCTACAACATGGAGTTGATAAAAACGTACACCAGCACTATAAAGGAAACTAAGAAAACTTTATTCTTTCTATAGTGGCCAACAAGATATTATCTTACCCACCTTGTCTCTCATATTCTGAGATCAACATGGCTACAACAGCAAGAAAACAGCTATTCATATAAGTTAATACTTAGCGGTTTATGCTTATATTAGCATATAGTTTTAGTGCTAATTTATAAAAGAAACCTGCTCTGTGTTTTTTCTCTACTTTCTGTGGAAATGTGTATCTAGGAAGGATCTGTTCATTTGTTACAGTATAAATCTCTTGAGTGTTGTGTGAATCAGCAGAGAAAGGCATTGGTGCTACACAGGCATGTGCCCCTCGCCTTTCAAAGCTCTGGGAAGTTCTGACAGCTTAGCATGTCGCTCTGGCAGCAAAGATCAAATCAATAACACGGAATCCTGCTCTCTCAGACACTAGGAGCGCAGGGGCAGGTGTGTGTGTGACTGGTGTGCTGTGAAGAGCCAGAGGGAGGCAGGGGCTGATGTTGAGGGCGTCCCCCTCCCTGATCTCAGGACTGGTTGCCTCGATTGCTGTCTGAACTTAAAGAAAAAGCATGCTGACATTCTCACTGTCCCCCAACACAAATTATCTCTCATACAAACTCCCCCCCACTCTCTCACACACTCCCCCAGTGCACACTCTGTCTCTCCCCCACACATACACTCCCTGTCACATATTTCCCCTCTTCCGCCCACACTTCAGTTGAAAATAGGGTTGCCAACTATCTAATCGCACAAACCCAAACACCCTTGCCCTGCCCCTTCCCTGTACCGAGGCCACACTCTTGCCCCGCCCCTTCTGAGGCCACACCCCCACTCACTCCATCTCCTCTCCCCCCTCACTCACTTTCACCAGGCGGGGGCAGGGGGTTGGGGTGCAGGAGGGGGTGCTGGCTCTGGGCTGGAGTTGAGAGGGTTTGGAGTATGAGAGGGGGCTCCAGGCTGGGGCAGGGGGATGGGGTGCAGGAGGGGGTCGGGGTGTGGGAGGGGGCTCAGGGCTGCAGGAGGGGGCTGCGGTGTGGGAGGGCGTTTGGTTGCAGGAGGAGGTTCGGGGTGCGGGCTCTGGGAGGGCGTTTGGCTGCAGGAGGGGGCTGCGGTGTGGGAGGGGGTTCAGGGCTGCAGGAGGAGGTTTGGGGTGTGGGCTCTGGGAGGGAGTTTGGGTGCAGGAGGGGATGGTGCCTAGGAGCCAGAGGGACGTGCCAGTTGCTTCCGGGAACCACGCAGATCCAGGGCAGGTAGGGAGCCTGCCTTAGCCCTGCTGTGCTGCCGACTGGACTTTTAGCAGAGTATTAAGATCTCCCAGATTGGTTTCAGCAGCCACCGGGAGATCGATTCTGATTCTGGGAGGGTTGGAAACCGTAGTTGAAAAGTGGCTGGCAATCTAGTAGGATGCCCATGGAACGATGGGATTGAGAAACCTGCATCATGTGATGCTGTACCTGTCCCATGAGGCATTGCAAATCCTTCCCAAAACACCCTGGAGTCAGTTGCACAGTGGGATAGCTACCCACATTGCACTGCTCTCTGTATTGATGAAAGAGCTGCTAGTATGGATGCACTTTGCCAACACAAGGAGCATAGTGTGACATGCAACAGTGGTTTAATTAAAGCCGTATAACGTTTGTCGACAAAACTCTGTAGTGTAAACCTGACCTAAAAATAGCAGTGTAGCCAGGGATGGCACGGGTGGCAGCTTGAGCTAGCCACCCAAGTACAAACCTGCCTGGATCCCCTGGGTACATACTTGGGCAACTAGCCTCCCCCAGCTACGCTTCTCATAGACTCATAGACTTTAAGGTCAGAAGGGACCATTATGATCATCTAGTCTGACCTCATGCACAACGGAGGCCACAGAATCTCACCCACCCACTCCTGTAACAAACCCCTAACCTACGTCTGAGTTATTCAAGTCCTTAAATCGTGTTTTAAAAACCTCAAGGTGCAGAGAATCCTCCAGCAAGTGACCTGTGCCTCACGCTGCAGAGGAAGGCGAAAAACCTCCAGGGCCTTTGCCAATCTGCCCTGGAGGAAAATTCCTTCCTGACCCCAAATATGGCAATCAGTAAACCCTGAGCATGTCACAGACCATTGGGCATATTTACCTGCTAATAATCAAAGATCAATTAATTGCCAAAATTATGCTATCCCATCATACCATTCCCTCCATAAACTTATCAGGGTTAGTCTTGAAGCCAGATATGTCTTTTGCCCCCACTTCTCAAGCTAGCATGCTAAATATAGCAGAGCTAGTGTGTCTGTCAACCCAAGCGGGGATGCATGCTCCCAACTACAGTATACACATACTCTAAGAGGTTGTAGAGGGGAGGGAAGAGGACTCCTTTCCACCTTTAAGCCTGGTGTATGGGTGTGGAGCAAGTGGCTGCATGGCCACTCCACTGCTACAGCCAATGAACTGTAGTAACAGATGTTGGGCATTACCCAGATAACTAAACACTATGTGCTAGAAGCTTTTCAAACACAGAAAAAATGATGGGCTCAGAGGGTCTCTCAATCTAAGGAAAAATAAAGAGACAGAGGTGAAGGGAAGAGCAATAACAATAGGCTATTTATATATCTTTTGTTACAGATCAAGCTGATTCAGTATAGTTAGTATGGCTGATATAGCTGTTTAAGAGGAATTTAAATGGGGACAGCTCCAGGCCTGAAATGGTTGTGCATTTCCCCAAGGATTTTCTCTGTAGTTTGTCCCTCCAATGCAGAACTGTGTCAGAGCAGTATTTGCGGCATTCTGGATCTGTGGAATTGAGAGAAAGGAGAATTGGCATAGTTCCTGTTGCAGGAGAGATGATCTTTTTACCTAAAAGTCATCTTGTTTAGGTTATTACAGGAATTCCTATTGGCCCCAACTGAGATCAGGGCTCCATTGTGCTGTATGACACGTGCACACACAGCCACATATACACCCTTCCTCAAAGAGTGTATAATCTGAGCAGATAAGACAAAAGGGCAAGAAAAAGAAAGTATTATTATCCCCATTTTATGGATAAGGAACTGAGACACAGGGAGATTAATGGTAACAGTTTAATCTCATAACTGATATTTTTCTTATGGATATATTAAAGAATATGTATTGCTGTTGATTTAAGGAGTGTGGCAGCCTGCAGTTATTTTTACAGTGAATTTCACTGTTTAATGATGAGTCTGAAATTATGACTGGTTCAAAAATTTCAACTCAGATAACTGGAAATTGGGTGATTCATGGTATGTGATAATGCCTTTATTGTGAAAGGACTCTTTTCTTTGAATAATTCTTTAATTTTCTTAGCCCTTTACAATATTATACCTGTTTGTATTTAGGGTACATAAGGATGGAAGACAGATGGCAGTAGAGAAAAGGAGTGGGGTGGAGTGTTTTGTAGGTGAACATCTTCACCAATATTCAGCAAGTCAGGATTACCTACCATAATAAGAACTCTGGTGAAATAAGAGTTCTTTAGAATGTTGTAGCATTCTAAAAACTAATTAACACATAAAAATGAGTGATCTATGAAGTGAAAAATATGGTCAGAAGATGGCTATTAAATATTTTTGGGTTAGTGAGAAATAAATTAATTTTGCAACAGCTTTCTAGATACTAAAGATATACAGGACACCCTATGACTATTACTGGTAGAGAAGGTACTTTCCAATGTAGCACTGTTTTTGAGGTATCTTGTAAAAATGCACTGTTTTGTTTTATTATCGTAGTGACCCAGGTCAATCACCTAATTGCAGTGAAGCAGTGTTACATCACAGCTTTAAATAAGTACCACTTCCTTTCTGAAGATAATAATTACCTTTTAAGGTTGCTAAAATGTTCCAAATTTTTAAGATTTTTGGCCAGTACTGTTGGAATATTTAATATTGTAAATACACTGAAGTTAAATAGTTTTTAAAACAAAGGGATTAAGAGTTCCATAATCATCATTAAATATAGTGAATTATGGTTAAGAACAAAATAAAACCTATAGCTACAGTACTTTAAAAAAATCAGGCTTCACAAAAAATAAGAGACAAAAAGACAACTTTTCATAAGGTACCCCAAAGAAGGAAGATATTTTGGGGGATTTGTCCAATTCAATGAAGGATCAAGCAGAGAGCTTTTCAGAATGGCTGAAAACCTGTTAATATCATAATTCTACAAATGGCAGGGAGGAGAAGGGACAGAAAACCTTTTTTTTTTAATCCATTGATTTAAAATAATGATAAAGAGGGTTTTTAAATGATACACTAATAAATGTATAACTGAACTACTAAAAAGGTATTGAACATGTTTTTACAGTATGCCGTATATGTATTTACATAAATTCTTTTTTAAAAGTAAGTGGTTCTCTGAAAAGTGACTGCAAAAATTCTACTATGTATATGTTCTTATACCACCAACTTCACCATGTTATCTGAGTACTTTCCAGCACTGATTTAAGCAATGTGACTAACATCTGTCACATGGTGTTTACTCTCTCATCATCTCCCGAAGTAGAGAAGCACGTGCCTTGGAGTGTCTACTTTTGGTAGTATTTTTTTTTCTCATTTACATGTTTTTACGTATTTATGTTAGAGATGACAAGGTCAAAGAAGTGCACCTTGCATGTGGAGCAGAAGGTGGTTAGTTTGTGATAGTCCTTAGGGGAATTCATTCTACAGCCTGGGACGAATAGAAAGTTCTATTCTGTACCAGAGGAGCTTTACCCTTATTGTAGAAAGTCCTATTGTGCCAGAGGAGGGTTGTTGTTGATTAGCCTTCAACCCATAATTTTAGGTAGTCTTTTAGATATCTTGGATCCAGGCCATGGAGTGTCTTAAAGACCAAGACATTGACCTTGATTCAAAATCCTATGGGAAGGCAGTGTAGAGAGCAGAAGACAGGTTTAATGTGCTCACAGTAGCCTGTATTGTGGAGGAGATGTGCTGCAATTTTCTGTGCTAGTTGGAATTCCCTAAGCACTGAAAGCTTCAAGCCCAGCTATTTCCATCATATTGTTGCAGTCTGACCAAGAGGTGACAAAGGTGTGAATAACTGAGGACAGGTCATCGTCCACCAAGGTGGGATGGAGTCTCTTAATCAACCGGAGATGATAGAATGTGATACTTGTGGATGCTGCTATGTGAAAGCTTAGTGTCATCAAGGAATCCAAGAGTCCTCCTAATCTATGGACTTCATTGACCAATTGTGTGTGCTTACCTTCAACCAAGGAGACTGTACCATGGCTGCAAATGATCGAAAATACTTTCCACTGCCCCCCAGCATCAGTTCTTGCTTGGCTTCAGTTTCAAGCAGCTGTTCTTCATGGCATCATGGGGTTCCATTTATTGTATCTCACTGAGATGCAAGGTGGAGTCTGCAAGCCTGGCATCTGTGAAAAAGGCAGAGTTCTTTCTGATACAGACTTCATCACTGTCATGAAGATTCTGCAAGCCAAATTTTGACTACTGTTTGACCCGTTGCTGTAATCACAGATTTTTATGCAGTCTGCCATCAGGGTGTGTTCAGAGTCCTATCTATTGACTAGTGTCAAAAATAAGTTTTCACTCCTGTTAGCCTGGTGAAGTCTACACAGCTGAGAGCAAGAGAGTTAGATTCTGTTTCTTCGTGTTCAACATCAGAGCTGTTTGCTAAGCTCCAACCAGTTTACCTCTGTGCAAATCCACTAAAGGCAACATAAACAAGGGCAATACAATCTAGATGGAGCTACTAGAAGGTGGGTGCATAACTGGTTGAAAAGTCATTCCCAGAGAGTAGTTAAGTGGTTCACAGTCAAGCTGGAAGGGCATGTCGAGTGGGGTCCTACAGGAATCAGTTCTGGATCCAGTTCTGTTCAATATATTCATCAGTGGTTTAGATAATGACAGAGCGTACACTTATAAAGTTTGCAGACAATACCAGGTTGGGAGGGGTTGCAAGTGCTTTGGAGGATAAGGTTAAAATTCAAAATGATCTGGACAAATTGGAGAAATCATTTGAAGTAAATGGGATAAAATTCAATAAGAACAAATGTGAAGTACTCCATTTAGGAAGGAACAATCAGTTGCACACATACAAAATGGGAAATGACTGTCTAGGGGCTCATAAAAACAACAAGGAGTCGGTGGCACCTTAAAGACTAACCGATTTATTTGGGCATAAGCTTTCGTGGGTAAAAACTTCACTTCTTCAGATGCATAGAGTGAAAGTTACAGATGCAGGCATTATATACTGACACATGGAGAGCAGGGAGTTACTTCGCAAGTGGAGAACCAGTGTTGACAGGGCCAATTCAATCAGGGTGGATGTAGTCCACTCCCAATAATAGATGTGGAGGTATCAATTCCAGGAGAGGAAAAGCTGCTTCTGTAATGAGCCAGTCCTCGTTTACAGACAACCCCCCAACCTGAAGCAAATACTCACCAGCAACTACACACCACACCACAGAAACACCAACCCAGGAACCAATCCCTGTAGCAAACCTCGTTGCCTACTCTGTCCCCATATCTACTCTGGCGACACCATCAGAGTACCCAACCACATCAGCCACACCATCAAGGGCTCATTCACCTGCACATCTACTAATGTTATATATGCCATCATGTGCCAGCATTGCCCCTCTGCCATGTACATTGGCCAAACCGGACAGTCCCTCCGCAAAAGAATAAATGGACACAAATCGGACATCAGGAATGGTAACATACAAAAGCCAGTAAGTGAACACTTCAATCTCCCTGGTCATTCTATTACAGATTTAAAAGTCACTATCATTGAACAAAAAAACTTCAGAAACAGACTTCAAAGAGAAACAGCAGAACTAAAATTCATTTGCAAATTTAACAACATTAATCTGGACTTGAATAGGGACTGGGAGTGGCTGGCTCATTACAGAAGCAGTTTTTCCTCTCCTGGAATTGACACCTCCTCATCTATTATTGGGAGTGGACTACATCCACCCTGATTGAATTGGCCCTGTCAACACTGGTTCTCCACTTGCTAAGTAACTCCCTGCTCTCCATGTGTCAGTATATAATGCCTGCATCTGTAACTTTCACTCTATGCATCTGAAGAAGTGAGGTTTTTACCCACAAAAGCTTATGCCCAAATAAATCTGTTAGTCTTTAAGGTGCCACCAGACTCCTTGTTGTTTTTGTAGATACAGACTAACACGGCTACCCCCTGATACTAGGGGCTCATAGTGGATCACAAGCTAAATATGAATCAACAGTGTAACACTGCTACCAAAAAAGCAAACATCATTCTGGGGTGTAGTAGCAGGAGTATTGTAAGCAAGACACGAGAACTAATTCTTCCACTCTACTCTATGCTGATTTGGCCTCAACTGGAGTATTGTTCAGTTCTGCACACCACATTTCAGTAGGGTTACCATATTTCAACACTGAAAAAAGAGGACACTCCACGGGGGTCTGGCCCTGCCCCAACTCCACCCCAACCCCGCCCCTTCCCCAAAGCCCCAACTCTGCCCCCTCCTCTGAGCACCCTGCATTCCCCCTCCTCCCTCCCGCTCTGATCTTGGTTGGGGGTTGCTAAGTGCTTCCCTGCTCCCCACTCACCCTGCAGCCTCTGTGACCCCTGCTCCCCACTCACCCTGCACCCCCTGCCCCTGCAGCCTCTGAGACCCCTGCTCCCCACTCACTCTGCAGCCTCTGAGACCCCTGCTCCCCACTCGCCCTGCAGCCCCTGCACCCCCTGCCCCTGCAGCCTCTGCGCCCCCCCGCCTGCCCTGCCCCTGTACCCCCCCGCCCCTGCGGCCTCTGAGACCCCGGCTCCCCACTCGCCCTGCACCCCCCTGCCCCTGCAGCCTCTGAGACCCCTGCTCCCCACTCGCCCTGCAGCCCCTGCACCCCCCTGCCCCTGCAGCCTCTGCGCCCCCCCCGCCTGCCCTGCCCCTGTATCCCCCCGCCCCTGCAGCCTCTGAGACCCCGGCTCCCCACTTGCCCTTCAGCCCCTGCACTTCCCCGCCTGCCCTGCTCCCCCGCTCACCCGGCAGCCTTTGCCTGCTGGGGGCTTCAGACGCTCGGCAGCGCGGGTCCCTGCAGCCCCGGCCGCAGCTTCCTTCCTGCCGCCAAGCACGTTCCCTGGCCTGTCTGTTCCTGCGGGAAACTGCTCCCGCGGCGCCAGGTTCCGAGCTGCGCAGGGCAACGGGGCCACAGGAAGGGTCCCCCAGTGGCCGAGGGGGTCCCCGCCCGTGAGGGAAGCCCGAGCCCCCCCGTTCCGCACCTGAGCATTGTAGCTGGGGAAGCTGAGCTGTGCTACGGACCCGGTGGATCGTGCTGGGCGGACCCTGGCTTATGCCTCCCTATTTCCTAATTGTTCTCAACCTCAGAGGATCGGACAAGAAGCAATGGGCTTAAATTGCAGCAAGTGAATACTAGGAACATATTTTTGAGCTGAATTATTTCCTTGGTTACACTAATTTCCACTGGCTTTAGTTAAAATCAATGGGAGTTAAACTGAAGTCAATGGAGCTACTCACAGTGCATAAAGTTAAACATGTTCATAAGTCTTTGAAGCACCAAGGGCCTTAGTTACTAAAGTCAGCAGAAATGAAACTGAATACACTCAGGGAGTAAATCTCTGGAGCAAATTTTAGTCACTTTTCTTTGTAGAGTCACACTATAGGTTATTTCTCCAATATAGCCAGGAAAATATTCTCCAATTGAAGGTTAGCAGTCAGATTCTCAGCATGGAAGAACTATTTCTCAAAAATCCAGTTTGTCCATGTGGCAATGCGAGGACTCACCGGCACGGCACTTCCTGTTGGTCGTCCTGGGAATTAGCTCTTACAGCTCAGAGCGCCCTCTGCAGGCCACTGTCTCACCTGCCACTGGCCCCCATGTCCCTCCTGGACCCCGGTGACCCTCTACATCAGGGTTCTGCCCCAAGCAGTACCCCACAGTCTGGGTCTCCCCACCCCGGGGAACCCCCAACCCTCTATCCCCACCTTGCCTCCGTGGCTATTGCCAGTCACCATCTAGCTCCCGCTCCCTGGGGCAGACTGCAGTCTATAAACCATTCATCATCGGCAAGGCGGGTTGGACCAGCTGCCCCTGCCTATCTCTGGGCTGCCCCTCTACAGCCCCAGTACCTTTTGTAGGCCTTTAACAAGGCCTGCAGCCTGGGGTTTTACTAGGCTGGAGCTCCCCCGCTCCCTCTGCCCTTCCCCAGCACTTCTCCACCCTAGGTACCCTGCTCAGCTCCCAGGCAGCTAGGCCCTTCTCTCTCAAAAGCTAGAGAGAAAGTCTTCCTTGAGCGCCTCGCTCACAGCCCTTTTATAGGGCCAGCTGTGGCCTGATTGGGGCGTGGTCCAACTGTGGCTACTTCCCCAATCAGCCTAGCCTTTTTAACAGCCGCAGCCCTCTCCAGAGCTGCTTTTAACCTCTGCTCTTCAGGAGTGGGGCAGCTGCCCCACTACAGTCCATTTAAAAAAAAAAAAAAAAAAAGTATTTTAAGATTATATAGCTCAAAAACAGTTTCAGTTTATAAACTACAACTAATTTTTAAAAAAGCCTAATTATCTCTCTTAGATACATGCGTACACACCTTTTTTTCCATCTAAGCATTTATAACAATTTTAGCACGTACACAGCAGTAGTAGAAATGTACAAAAAGCCAGATATACTTACAGACAAATGGGTATACTTCAGAATCATTAGATTCTTAATTTTAAAAAATCCACTTTTTTAATATG
This sequence comes from Malaclemys terrapin pileata, assembly GCF_027887155.1. Lineage (NCBI taxonomy): Eukaryota > Metazoa > Chordata > Testudines > Emydidae > Malaclemys > Malaclemys terrapin. The sequence continues at coordinate 18,632,436 of NC_071515.1, read as the reverse complement.
GATCAAGAGACCAACTTTTTACAATAGCAGACTCATGAGATTTGCCCAAATAAGAAATGCAACATCTGCCTTTTACATGTTTGGCAAGGCCGGTTACTAAAAATCTGAATTTCTAAAAGCAGCAAACTTAGTGTTAAAATCCATATCTAATGGATATACAGTAGGAGATCTAAAGACACTGTTAATATTGACCAGTTAAATAATGTGTATACTTATGCAAAAAATCTATTCTTTTAAAAATGCCTGGGCCTATCAGATGAATAAACTTGGTAACTTTTAATATATTGGCCTGTAAAGGAAGTAATACAGATTTTAAACTTTTATTAGCTTTTTAAAATTTAAATTACAACAATTCTATGAAATTCATACAACTGAATTACAGTTAAATAATCCTAAAATACTATGATGGCACGGTAAAATAAGTAAATGCATGTATACTACTGAGGTGTGGCACGAACCAGCAAAAGTCGGGTTATCAGAGTTTACACTCACAAAATGTCCTTAATTCATACTATTTTTTTTTCAATACACTGAAAAAACTCATACCGCTTTTTTTCAGTGAGTGAACTGAATTTCAGTGAAACCATAATATTGTTTTTATATAATAATTATGGCTAAAAATCTGTGATTTTTACGAGACCTCTGTGACCTTTTGAAAATTCCAATAATTCAGCCCCGGGCAGTGGGGGCTCGGGCTTTGGATTCAGTCCCGGACAGCAGGGGCTCAGTCTTAGGCTTCAATAAATCCGAGATTTAGAATAATGTATTTACTTATTTCAGTCTGTGAATTTAGGGCATGTAGAGAGAGGAGAGAGAAACTTGGAATCCTGCTGTATACAAGAGACTGCAACATTATTCCCAGAACTGCTCCTGGTGCAATGAATCTCTATCACAATGATTAACAGTATTCTGTCTTACCAGAGCAATGGGGGAGGACTCCTCTCTTCATATAATTTTATTTTGGCGGCAGCAAAAATAGAAAAGAGAATCTGACTCTTCCCTCTTGAGCTAGCTCCACTGCATTTGATTGGTAGCGCTATGCGGCAGGAAAGTTTAGCGTAATATTGCAGCTTTGCAGCTAGAAAGTAGCCTTTGTCGTCATAACAAGCACTTGTGCTGAGGAAGCAAACAGTTTCCTTTTATATCTTTTAAACTACACCTCTACACCGATATAACACTGTCCTCGGGACAGTGTTTTTACCACGTTATAGGTGAAACCACGTTACATCGAACTCGCTTTGATTTGCTGGAGTGCACAGCCCTGCCCCCCCCCCCAGGAATATCCTTTCTTATTTTGATGTATGCGGTCTATGACTTGTTTGTATAAGAGGAAATGAATTTCAAATCACACTTTAGCACTATAAATCACTGGAATGTCAGCGTCCCACAAGATAGGGATTAATGCATTTCTTTAAAAGAGAACAATATCAATAGTGTGTAACATTCTTCAGAAATATTCCCCCTCCCACGAATGAGGCACATTACATAAAATCATAATGGCTGAAACACAAAGTAATAAAACACTTTATGCTAACTTGTTATAAATAATATAAATCAGTTGCCAGGGTGAAATACTATTTTAGTCTTCTCTAATTAGGGTGACCTAGTCGCTGACTCATTGCTGCCACACGTGAATGATGAGATTAGTCTAAACACATAAAAGTAATATGTTTATTTCATCCCAGGGTTGTTCATTATGGTGGTTCCATAGTTCTGATTGAGCTAGGATTTTTGCTTTTGACAGGACCATAAAATCTCTCTGGTGCAGAAGCTGTGAATAGCTGTATATAAATCTTGGTTAGGCATTAACTCTTTACCGTAACACAAGCAATGAAGAATAATTGTGTGTTTGTGCACGCATGTGCATGTATATAATTATTATAGAGGCACCAATCACAAATCCGCGGTTATGGTTGAATTGTATTTTGGCTCTCTGGATTGTATGAAAAATACAGTATATCTTTCTCAACTTTCAGCATTTATTCTTTGAGTGCAGAACGGCTTTTTTGAAAATGTACACGTAAATTTATTAATTTGTTTGGGTTAAAATTCATTATAAACTAGGACTTAAGAAATGTATTGTGAGTCTATTCTTTATCCTGAATGATCTTAACAGTGGAATAACAAGCTCATCAAACTTTCCACATAATCAAAATTAATTTAAATCTTGTGCATAGGCTGCATTTGAAGAATATATATATTCTAATTATTCTAGGTTATTAGTAATTGTATCTAAATGTTATGATTATATTGTTTATGGATAGGCTCAGGTAACTCTTAGTGCGACCATTGTGACTTCATAGATAGCTCAACCAGCTGCCACCCTTTTCCTACAAAAACAAGGAGGAGTCCTTGTGGCACCTTAGAGACTAACACATTTATTTGGGCATAAGCTTTCGTGGGCTAGAACCCACTTCTTCAGATGCATGAAGTGAAAAATACAGGAGCAGGTATAAATACATGAAAGGAAGGGGGTTTCTTTACCAAGCGTGAGGTCGGTCTAACGAGATAAATCAATTAACAGCAGGATACCAAGGGAGAAAAATAACTTTTGAAATGTAAGAGAGTGGCCCATTACAGACTAAACTTAATTTCCCCAATACTAATTTCTCCCTACTGTTACTCACACCTTCTTGTCAACTGTCTGTAATGGGCCACTCTCTTACCACTTCAAAAGTTATTTTTCCTCCCTTGGTATCCTGTTAATTGATTTATCTCGTTAGACTGACTTCCCGCTTGGTAAAGCAACCCCCATCCTTTCATGTATTTATACCTGCTCTTGTATTTTTCTTGTCAATTTCACGGCTCCAGCAGTTTCCTGCTGTGAACCTTGGACCTTGGCTGTGAACCTTGGCTCACAGCTCAGGCTGTCACCCTTGTGTTGGTGGGGGGCTCCAGCTAGAGCCCAGCTGCCTCCCTGGGCTCCCATCCACCCACTCCTAGTGGGCTGCTGCCTGGGCTTCCCTCTGCCCACTGGGAGCCCTGCTTCCTCCCAGCTCCCCACTCCCAGCTGGGCTGCTGCCTGGGCTCCCTGCTCCAAGCCTGGCTGCCAAGCGCTGAGAGCCAGGGCTCCCAGCTCCCAATGGAGAGCCCAGAGCGGTCAGAGAATGGCTGAGTCAATTTCACTGCTGGTTGTCTCTATGCTGTGGGTCTCTGCTTGGGGCTGTCACCCCACGGCAGATCAGGGGCTCCAGCTGTGAGCTCTGCATCGCCGTCAGTGCCCCACAATGCCCCACTTCAGTTGGTGCAAGCGCTCCTGGTGGGAACGTGCTCCACTGATAGAAGAAGGGTAGTGTGGACACCAATTGCCGATTGAATTACTGCGGTGATTGTAGGTTGACCTCAATTAAGTTGACCTAATTTTGTAGTGTAGACAAAGCCGAAAATATCAGTGCTTGAAAAGCTCCTCAAGGCACTGCTGTCTCAGCTCCACTGCACAACAAGGCAGCACTGTTGGGAGAAGTGGGGCAGAAACAGAGGGTCCTTAAAGTGCAAAGACATTCGGATTAAGAGTATTGGTTCTTTTATTTTTTTTAATGTTTTCTCTGTAATATTTTTACTTTAAAAATAAATGTGCTAGCTTAGAAGAGGTTGTGTGGTGACTTAAAACTTTGGACAATTTGCTGGTTATAGCCTTCAGAGAGAAAGGGAAGTGCAGGCACTGGCCTGTCTGGCTTGCTGGGAGTATCATAGTGTAAATCCAGGGAGCTATGCAGTCTTAAAGCTTCCAGGCAGGAGTGAGTGAGATGGGTCTCTGCCTGAGAAAGGTGACAGGTGGGAGCTGGAAGCCTTTAAGTGGGTGCTCTTGAGAAACCATGGAAGGTGAATATAGGTGCAGTTAACCTGAAATTGTGACAAGCTACGTTCCCTCTAAGCTGCGTGGCCATGCAGTTGCCTCTTAAGCCCCACGCAGGGGCTCAGGGCTATGGCAGGGAGAGGCTCCCCTCCCCGTCGGCCCCAGAGCGGACCTGCCTCGGCCGGGGGAGAGGAGCGCTTTCTTGGCCTGGCCCTAGAGCGGACCTGTCTCGGCCCAGCCCTGCCTTGCCAGAGCTGCCACGGACGGGGAGAGGTGCCTCTCCCCAGCCCCAAACTGCTACAGCGAGAGAGGGCTGGGGGAAGTCATCTCTCCCCACCGCAGCCCCTGGGCAGCCTGCACCCCAAACTCCTCATCCCTGGCCCCACCCTAGAGCCCACCTCCCCCACACCCCAAACCTCTGTCCCAGCCCTGAGCCCCCTCCCACACCCCAAGCCCCTCATCCCCAGCCCCACCCCAGAGCCTGCACACTCAGCCAGAGCTCTCATCTCCCCACATCTCAATCCTCTGCCCCAGCCCTGAGCCCTCTCTCACACTCCGAACCCCTCGGCCCTGGCCCCACCCTCACCACATGAAATTTTGTTATGTGCACCAATATGAAGGTGACATGTCACACATCACCTCCATGTTGGTGCACATAACAAAATTAATTCCGCACATGGACGTAAAAAATTAGAGGGAACACTGGACAAGTATCTATGATAATCTTTTATTAAACAAAATTTTGGATAGTCTGTTGTGACCCTGTTTTTCCAGCTAATGTATGAATATGCTGCAGATATTGTTAGTCCCGCTTAGAACAATATTGAGAATTGACTTGATAATTCAGGTTAGAGAATTGAGGACATTCTGTTTTTGGCAGCTAGATCTAATTTGAAGTTAAAGCTGAAATTTAAAGCTCCAGATATGGGACTAGCTATTGAATGAATGTGTTGAGAATTGTTGATCTAGTAACCTCTAGCATGGATACATCCACAGATGCAAAGCCTTGGATCTTAGAGGAAATTATTTTGAAGGAGTCCTGCATACTGTATAATATGAGCTTTGCCATGATTTTGTATTTACATGCTTGCATCACAATGGCCTTAATTATAATTATTCATACTTTTTTAGAATAAGTGAGTGCTATGAGGTGATTGCAATTAGAACACTGTGTATATACTGTAGTAGGGACTTGTTATGCCTTGACTATACTGATCCAAATAATGGCATACAAAAATATGCAGACATTTCTATGGGAATCCTAAATAAGTTATTTTGTACTGTACAATTTACTATAATAAAAAATACAAATCTTGATGACTGATTTGACTTGTTTTAAATATATAGGAAAATTAAAGGTTCTTCTTTTTTCATGTCTACAGGCTGTGCATCTGGCTCAGGCAAGTTTCCAGATTGAGGCCTTCCGCTCCAAATTCATCCTTGACCTCACATTGAATAAGTAAGTGTACGATTGTGGGTTTCCTTGTTTCCTGCTCTTTGTGACTGTCTCTTTGGAAATAGAGCGATTTCTGAAGAAGAGGGCAGTGGGGTAGGGCAGGTGGAATCCTGTGAGCTTTGGAAAACTACCACACCACCCAAATGCATTGATATACTAAAACATTCATGAAAGTTGGAAAGCTTGCCTAAGCTAGGTATTATAAATATAGCTTTCTTTAAGAAAGGATATGTTCCTATTCATCAGTGTTGGAATATATTTGCATGTAAAGAGGAAAAATATAAATATAAATTTAGTTTGGGTCTCAGGAACATAGGTGCCAACTTCCTTTATTCCCAGGGGGTGCTCGACCCCCCGCTCCGCCCCAGAATCCACCCCCACTCCACCCCTTCCACAAAGTCCAAACCCTGCCTCTTCCTGCCACCGCTCTGCCCCAGAATCTGCCCCCCGTTCCCCCCTCCACAGAGTCCAAACCCCGCCTCTTGCTGCCATCGCTCTGCCCCAGGCCCTGCCCCCACTCCACCCCTTGTCCCCGAGCCCTGACCTTTGCCCTGCCCCTTCCTGCCCTCGCTGTGTCCCAGGCTCTGCCCCCACTCCACCCCTTCCTGCAAGCCCCCACCGTCGCCCTGCCTCTTCTCACCCTGCTCTGCCCCTGCCCCGCCTCTTCCCGCTCCCTTCCCCCACCTCTTCCTGCTCCTGGCTCCTCGCCCTGCCCCCCCAGCACCTCCTGCATGCTGCTGAACAGCTGATCCGCGGCAGGTGGGAGGGGCTGGGAGGGAGGAGAGGAGCTGATTGGTGGGTCGGCTGGTGGGTGGGAGGTGTGGGGAAGGGGAGGTGCTGATCCACAGGCCTGCTGGTGGATGCTGAGCACCCACTATTCTTTTCCGGCATCTATGCTCAGGAGCCAAAACATCGTAATTACTGAGGGTCCCAAAACCTCTTAGATATTAATTATGAAAAGTGTCTCAGTACATATACATTACGGCTGTTATCCTTTTCGTTCTTAAGTGCTTTATATACAGTACAAGATTCAGTCCACCACTCAAAAGCAGTCATCTATTGGGCAGAAGGAGGCAATCAGGAAGAAAACTGGCAAGCCATGTGCTGCATAACAGTAGTGGAAGAAATTTCCTGTATCTTTGGTTGCCACTTTGATCTTCCTGTCCTAGATGCATGTTGTCAGGCTACATTTTCTTTAGGAATTACCATTAAAATGGCAGTTTCTGATTGTTACACAGATGCCTGATTCATATCACTGTACTTTACTCTGTTCATCTACAACACTAGCTAAAGCTTAGGTTTGGCTTAAATTGAGAACAGGGACATTTCCTTCTGGGCTGTCTGGAATCCTGGATAGACCAGATATAAATAGTAGTAACTGATAAACAGTTGCAGTTTTCAATTAAGGAATGTATATTCTGAGCCTTAACCAGGTTAATAGTGTTCCATATATCTTCATAAAGGGCCAATTTGAGACAAATGTACTTTAAGTAAGGGATGATACAGGACTTAAAATATCAGTAGCACTAACTAATATTAAATTATGTGGTTTACCAGGATATTTGTAAGTTACTGAATTCAGTTGTTTAAAGACTATTCTTCATTAAGATTAAGATGCCTTTCATCTTGGTACATAAGTGGCCGAAAAATTATGACATATATAAAAAGAACCAGATTTATTTCCTGCACCGATACACTGTGTGCAGGAGAGAAATGAGCAGGAGGAAGTTGTAATTGGCTCTGTGATTCTCAAGCTGCTTTGTCTCTATCTGTGCAATAAAGCTGCTCTAAGGTCCCTAAGGGTATGTCTACACTGCAGCTGGGAGTGTGCCTACCAGCCTAGTTAGACAGACACATCCTAGCTTTGCTGGAGCTTGTGCGATTAAGAAATAACAGTGTGGATGTTGAGGCCTGGGCTAGCTGCCTGAGTACAAGCCTGCTGACCCCCAGGGTCCCCAGTTGGTGGCTAGAACATGCTGTCACCTGTGCTGCAGTGTTCTAGACTATATTTTTAGTGTTCTAGAAGGATCAGAGTTAGTGTGTGTCTGTTTACACTGGCTGGGAGGCATGCTCCCATCTACAGTGTAGAAGTACAGTAAGGGATCAGACACCAGCTGAGTATTGCTATGGGGGAGAAAGTGAAGCAGAGCTCCCCTGTACATTCTCTACTCAGTCATGTTCCTTCCCTTAATATTTATACTGAGGTTGGGGGGCAAGTTGGCTTTACTCCAAATGTGAATTCCCCTTTTCTGAAGGAATTCTCAGTTGGCCAGCTGTGGCTGGATTTTATCTGTTTTGCAAGGCTCAGGTGTTCCAAAGGGGATGGAATTGGAATGAAATTCTAGTCCAAATGCTGCTATTTCTCTGCATTCCCCTGTAACTCAGGGCAATTCTCACAATAATGTTCATACTTTCTCAAGGTGTTTTGATGTATACATTAGCTAATATTTACTATCGTTGTATCATAAATATTGTACTATCAATATTGTATCATTAATAACAAAAATGTCAAATTGTTTTCATATGAACATTTGAAAAATATGTAGACTTTCCAAAGGGCCTAAATATTTTTAGTACACATTAATAATTATATTTAGTTACTATTCAATTAATGTATAATAAATATAGTAAATTATCTGTCTAATTAAAGTTTAATGAAGTATCAATTATTGACAGTTTCTTTAAAGTGCTACCAATTTTAATAACATTTTAATTTGTCTCACTATAGAGAACATGCAATCAAATGGTATGAACGACTATTACTGTTTCTGTCTCTTGTCTGTACTTTGCTATTTCATTGGGCCCCAAATTTGTACCAGAAAAGTATTGTATTGTGGCAAAAGATTGTAGAGATATTTTTTGAACTTAGATTCTGAACAGGAATTTTAAATCTGCTTACTGCACTTTAAATATGATTTAAAAATTCCACACAGGCGCCACGTATAGTAGGACAATGACTTGTTGCTAGCAGTAGTTGTCTTCAACTTGCCTTCCACATGCTGAATGCGTTGGCTGCTATTTTAGTTAACGGAAGATTGTTTTAAATACTGTTACAGAAAGAGAGATAGACAGTGTTCTACCTCATCTCTATTTAAGGGAGGATATGTGGTTCAATGTATAGGGTGCTAGAGTAATTGTAGAAAGATCAGGTTGTATCCTAGCTTTGCCATTGACTGATTGTACATTTACATTAAACTGAGACGCTTATATTTCTTCATCCAGAAGTAGGTCCCAAGTTGTTCTTGTATCCAGAAGGGAAAGCATTTTAGCTCCAACATCCATATTGCCAGGTCTCTCTGTACCTTAGTTTTCCTATCTGTAAATTGGAGATAATAATGCTCACCACCATTGTGAAGGTGTTTTTTTTTTTTTTAAATATCTAGGTGAAATGTACTGTATAAATGTGTATTATTTTTATTTATTTATTTAGACTTTTTGTGATAGTGTTGTAAACAGTCTTGTCTCATCTGTATTAGCAGCCAAGCCTTTTAACCCCTGCTGAATTGGGGGCCATGGCAGTAGCAGGTCACTTTCCTAGCGTACAAGGGATCATATTGTTTGAGTTATATGTGAAAATGACAATATAGGAACCCATTTACGATTGGTGTTTTATTTCATTGGTAGGTAAGACTAGAGGTGTAAAGCAGCTTTCATTAGAGACACAGTTTTTGTCTCATTCTGTTCACTACTTGCACTACCTCTAACATACCTCCCCGAATGTGTCAATATGTTGACATATACTTGCCACTGTATATACTTCTAAAACCAGTGAGACTCCTATAGTGCCAGTGTTTGCCACTGTGTGTACTGATACAGAAGGTGATATCTGAGGAAAAAGAATAGTGGTATAAAAAAAAACCGATTAAATCTGTGATGTGCAAAATTCTGTAAGAACTGCATAAAAAATGCATACGCAGCTTGTGCTGTCCTTGAGCATTTCAGCACATTTTAAAACAAAAATGAATCAGCAGAAATTAGTATTTTTCAATATTGAAGAAGTATTGCTCTCTTCCTGATGTCCAGTTGAGGTCTTACTTTGGTCACTTTGTCAGCAATATTGACATTTTCTTGAGGGGTAAAGATGCAAGTGTATCAAATATTGGGTTTACAGAGCAACAAGCTGTGGCTTTTTAAAATTTGCTAGGTCACTATATTCCCATATCTATTTCGTAGTGCTACTCAGCTCTTCTGCATGAGCTGTTTTGTTTTGAAAGGTGAACTGGAAGGCTTTTTATCTGCCCACAGCTGAATTTAGAGTTAAGTGTTTTCCCCGCAACTAAAGCATTACATGGAATTACATTTGTTAACATACTTTTCAACATTTACACCTTCACCTTTAAAATGTGAAACAATGGCTGAAAAGCATATGAGGACATCAGGAGATGGGGCCAGAGGCTGTGAGGGGCAGGCAGGATGAAGGACCAGAAGAGAGGAAAGAAAGCCTGGAGACATCTAGAGCCTTATGGGAGTTGATTAAGTACTGCAGTGTTTCAGCCACAGGAAGAGATCCCAGTGCATTATGGAATATAGAGTCTGGGCAGGGGAGTAAGAGCTTATACAGGAGGATAGTTGGAGGAAGGACAGTGAACTACCACTCACATGAGGCACCTCAGTGACTCAGGTGACTAGACAGATTCATGTTGACCTAAAATAAAATGTTTCGATTTAGGGCTGTCAAAACAAAAAGTTTTGGTAGTTTGACTTTTTGTCCTGAATTGGGACAAAAGCTAATGTCAAAATATCAGTATTCCCTGCAGGCCAGAAATTCCGGTTTTAGATTAGCTCCATGTACCAGTTTGCCTTTGTATCCAGAATACAAGTAAATGCTATGGGACTAGATCATCAGCTGGTGTAAATCAACATATTAGTAGCAAGCTCCCTCTCTTTTGACTGTGCACTAGAAACTAATAATATATTGGCTTCCTAACTGCACTGGAGCAATATTGATTTATATCAGCTAAGGCTTTGTACCCTAATTTGGTATAATAAAAAGTAACTAGCAACCGAGATAAAATAAAGTAGGTAACCACAAAATTTAGACTAACTAGCAACCAAAACCAAATAAACTGGTAACTGGAGTATCACGGGTATATAAATAACGCTATCTGTATTGCCACATTAGCAATTATATCTAAGCATCTAACTCTCTATACACAGACACTGCTGCATGCTGCACAAGTTTGTTTTAAGTTGACGGGGGCGGGCGAAGGAGGAGGTAAATGTTTTTTTGTTATGATTTACAGTGAATTCATTTTTGTATTGTTAAGTGAGAATAGAGAAAGCGAATTCTCAGTTGGGAGGAAAGAGTCTTTGTTAAAATAGATGTCTATCAGCATTGGGTAATATAGTAGAATTTAATTTCAATTTAGTCATAATTTAATAAATAATTTAGAGCACTTGTAAAAATAACACTGAGTATTGTTTGAATAAATCTTAATTAGGGTGAAGCATAATATGGGGAAAGCATTGGCCAAGAAATTGCTGCTTCTCTAAAGTGCGTAGAACTCTGTCACCAACCAAATGAAAATAGTGGTAAGAAATGTTAATATTAATGCAAGGCCTAGTAAACCATATGGACTAATCTCTCTTCAAGCTGAGAGTCGGGATATTAATGGTTGAGAGTGTGGAAGACCTAAGATCCAAGAATTGTTGCCACAATCACAGCAAGTAATAGATACTATTTTATTATCAAGAAAAGTTTCAGAGTGGTAGCCGTGTTAGTCTGTATTAGCAAAAAGAACGAGGAGTACTTGTGGCACCTTAGAGACTAACAAATTTATTTTAGCATAAGCTTTCGTGGGCTAAACCCACTTCATCGGATGCATGCATGTATTTTCCACTGCATGCATCCAATGAAGTGGGTTTTAGCCCTCGAAAGCTTATGCTCAAATAATTGTGTTAGTCTCTAAGGTGCCACAAGTATTCCTGTTCTTTTTATTATCAAGAAAAAAATTGATTGCTTTATAAGTGATGTAAATTCCACAAGAACAAGTCGTAGTCTGAACATCCTTGGAATTCATACTTAAAGTAAACTCAGCTTTCCATGAGTCCAAGAAGAGAGCTTGCCATTTGTCCATCCCACTCCAGTGCATGAGGAGACTGATGATGGATGACGGAAGGGCTGTTAAATCAGTTTGAAGGAAACAAAGCACGTCAGACAATTGGTAATCTTTTCCATCCAAGATGTAGAGACAATTCAAGTTTCAGATTTGACCAGAGCATAATTGCTTCTGTGTATTGCACAAGATCAGTGGCAAGCCCCTTTCTAAAGGAATTAAAAATCAGTTCACTGTGATGGGGCAGTTCCTGTTGATGTATATGCTTTCCACAGCATCATCTAGTCTTCATATCTTTACAAGGTACATAAGTTGCACTTGACTTCATTTTCATATTCAGCATTTAAGAGGAGGGTCCTACATGGTTGTTGAAGGTTGACAAGAAAATAAAGAAAAAGAGGTAGTGTTCCTTATTATTATGCTGCTTGTTTATTTATTCATGTCCATGTTACAAGGATTGGTGAAAGAATTAGGCTAAAATTGTGCAAAAATGGTGACAACTTTTTTCCCCACAAAATTTCACCTAAAACGGTGGTGACTTTATTTTGCTTAACCTATGCCCCTCAAAATTTGCTTTTTTGTGAAATTAGACAAAATGACTAATTTAAAATATAAAACATAAAAAATTCACTTTTTCTTAAAATGGATCCATAATTTCCCCCTTGGAAATGGCTGTTTCTTGGAATAGGGCCATTTTTGAATGATACATTTGCAAAATGGTTCAATTTTATGCTCATAATGAAATATAAAAACTTATTTCAAGAAGTCTTCCTTTTCCTGGAGAATATTTTGCCCTTGTATACTTTAGATGTGAAGGGAACATTTGCTGCTGCTTCGAGGAGTGTCCCTGTGGGTGCTCCACTTTAGGTGTCTTGGCTCCCTGCGCTTGTAATCGGAGATTTGTAGTAGCAGTGCTCCGGTTGGCCACGCACGTGCGGCAGCTGTCTTGCGCCGTTCTGGGCGGCTACTTAGCATGCACAGCCAACAGTCCCTCAGTTCCTTCTCTACTGCCTTTGGCTTGAGTCAGAGCGACAGCAGCGCCCCTGTCTGTTTCGAAATTGCTTATATTCCCACTTTTATTTATCCCCTTTGTTTCCGTCCTTATTTACCCACTAAAAAAACCCCCCAACCTACCCCACTTTATTTTGTTAGCTTCCCCCCGCAACCGGCGGGTATCTGCAGTGGTGACTGAACTACGAACCTCCACAGGCATGCCTGGTTCCCCCGGCTTTAAACGTTGCCTGACCTGCAGACTTTCAGTTCCTGTATTGGATGGTCACACTCAGTGCATCCGCTGTCTCGGGGAAACCTATGTACCACAGAAGTGTCCACACTGCAAGAAATTATCTGCCAGGACACTGAAAGCCAGGGACCTCTAACTAAAATGATTAATGATGGAGAAATCCCTCAGGCCAGCCTCCCACTCAGAGTCCAGGACTCCTCCTGGCTAACAATTTCCAGCAGCAGCCTCAGAAAAGGGCTCCACCCAAACCATGTCTAAGGACCCTACACCTAAGAAGGTGACCAAACATCGGTCACAGTTATCGCCTCAGAGATCCCCATAAAAAGAAGTGGTCTCCTGGCAACAAATGTGTTCCGGTACCGATGGCACCGAGAACCTCGGACCAAGAGGCACAGGGAACGGTCTGGTACCAAGACGTTCTGAGTAGCCAAGACACCGACACGGCCAGGCTCTCACTCAGGTGCATGAGTCAAAGCTAAGCTCCCTAGCTCTGCACCAATAGTGCCCGAAGAATGCCTCAGCACCTGCTAGTGTAATGGCGCCACCTGCTGCATATACACGGCCTAACAAGACCTTGGCACCGTCAGAGCATACTACGCTGTCATCCACAGCACTGAGCGGAAGAGGGAGAGGAGCAGGTAGAGGCTCCTGAAGGTGATACACTGCCACCCACCCATATTTTATCTTCGTCCCCGGATGAAATAATTATGCCACCGCCTCCCACCACAGGAGATGACTTCAAGTCCTTCCAGGACTTATTCAAACGAGTTGTAGAATCCCTGGACATCTCTTTAGCAGAGTTGCCACAGACCCAGCACAAACTTACTGACATCTTCCAGGCATCCCCATCAGCAAAGATAGCTCTGCCCATCAACGCTGCTATAATGGATCCTGCAAAGATAATACGGCAGACACCTCTTACTGCCTCACCCTCCTGTAAACACTCGAACAGAAAATATGTACCATCGAAAGGGCTGAGTTCTTATTTACTCACCCGGCTCCAAATTCACCGGTCGTAGAGGCAGTAAACCAAAGGGGAAAACAGTACCAGTCAAAAACCACTTCTTATGACAACGACTGGAAAAGGCTTGACTTCTTTGGATGCGAAGCCTATTCCTTGGCCTCACTGCAATTTCGCATAGCAAACTACTCCGCTCTGTTGGCGAAATACACTTACATCTTGTTTAGTAAAATGACATCCTTTATTGAACAAATGCCAGAGGAAGCAAAGGAACAATACAAAGCCAATGTTGCAGAGGGCCAAATGTTGCCAAAACAGCCCTGCGGGCCTCCCTCGATTCCACTGACAGGGCAGCTCATTCTATCGCCATGTCCATGGTCATGTGTCGAGCATCATGGCTCCACCTCTCTGGATTCCCTAGCGAAGTACAAGCCACAGTTGAGGACCTGCCCTTTGAGTGTCAAAAACTATTTGTTAAGGGCACTGATGTATCTCTTCATACCTTAAAGACTTGCGAACAACCTTGAAGACAGGGCGGTGCTCGATCATACCCTCTCTGCTTCAAAGCACTACACCTATGGCAATGGTGCATATCCAACAAGATAGACATTTCTGCAACTTACCTGCCAGGTAGCTGAGCAGACACTTCTCCCAAACCACGAGTGGGAGATGGACTACCCAACCCTCATGACCATATTCAACCAATGGGGGAATCCCTACTATAGATTTATTCTCAACGGCTCACAGGCATTCTCAATGCCTCAGTATTGCTCCCAAGTGGAGCTTGGTCGCCGCTTCCTGGGCGATGCCCTCCTTACAAAATGGGAAGCACCACTAATGTACGCGTTCCCCCCGATTCCTCTATTGAGCCGGGTGCTACACAAAATCAGACAGGACACGGCCAGGGTCATACTTATTGCACCCACATGGCCCAGGCAAACGTGGTTCCCATACCTGAGACAGATGGTGGTGAAACCCCCTCAAACCCTTTCGCTACTTCCTTACCTCCTGACACAGGATCCCGGCCATGTCAGTCACCCCAACCTAGAGGGAGGACATGTTCATCGAGATAATGAACGTCTCAGGAACAGCTGACACAGAGCTCAGAGCCTGGAGGAATTCACTGTCTGAGAAGTTAGCCATGGATATGGAGAGCAGGAAAGCATCCGAGGAGCATGAGCATGCGATGCAGGATGAGATGCTTTGCATTATGAGGGACCAATCCGACACGTTGAGGCATCTGGTTGAGCTGCAGGAACAGAAACAGGAGGCTAGAGTCCCTCTGCAGCCTCTGCTGAACAGCCAGCAAGCATCGCCCAGCTCACAACCTGTCTCCCCCAAACGTTCAATGGGGGCGTGGGGGGAAAAGTCCATTATCCCTTGCACTCAACTCAGGGGGAGGTTACAAGGAGCAGAAGGCACCCATTCACAGACCTTCGATGGAAATGTGGCCTTTGGCTTGTCATTAAAGAGTGATACTTTAACAGAGCAGAAAATGACTTAAGTATTGTTTTTAGTTAATATCGTCTCCTTTTGTACTAAGAGTAATTGGCACGAGTGGGATAAAAAAAATCCCATTTGTGATGAAGAACCATCATAATTAACCTGTGCCTGCCTCAGCTAGGTATATTCCATATCCCACAATAATCTGTTATGTAGCATTTCTCTCTCTCTCTCTCTTCTTGTTAAAGCATTCAATGTTACATGTTTTCAGATTAGTATCATTTTCTTAAATTATATAAATAAAAAGGAGTTTGACTTTTCTTCTTACTTGAATAAAGTAGTAAATGCTATTCTGTATTTGTGTGCAATCTGTGATCTCTAGAGTATGCTTATCTAGTTTTCCTATGTATGTTGTCAGGAACAGATTACAGCCGAGTTTTCTCTTAGTATTTTTTTCATCCAGCATTGAAGGACTTCTCTGTTGTTACTCTGCAGTTCAAGAATAGTGCTCTTCATTAATTTGTATTGTATTGTGCTAGCAGAACCATATGAGTAGACTTAATTTTCTATTTTAAGCTAGTGGGATGGATGTAAGAAGCTAAACCAGAAGTTATCAAAAACATTTAAGTAAAAATATCTGTCCTCTTTGAACATTTTATTGATGAGGTGAGAGTGTTGTCATTGTTGTGCTGCACCACTAGCCTTTGCCTGACATAGACATGGCATTGGCTGACAGTCTGGCACCAGCATCTAAAAATGAAATGACCCGTGTGCTATGAGCTCAGATCAAACTGGAATCAGTGCCGAAAGGATCTTTCCAAGCTGGAATTGGTCTGGGAAAACACATGGTCTGGGAAAACAGCACAGAATCTTTTATTCTAACTACCTAAAAGTGTTTTAAAAACTACAACACTTGCACTCTCTTTAAAAGAACTGTTTAGGTTAGAATGTGGTTTTAAACAAACTTTGGTCATGAGGAGATTCCTACCCCCTCACCTATCTCTGATAAACAAGGCTCTGAGATGATGAGGACCAGATGGTCCTCTTAGGTCTGAACATTTGATGCTGTGAGAAGGTTATTGTCTTGGTCCTAATGGGCATTACTTCCCAGATGGTTCCAAAGCTGTGCTGGGGGTGTTTTCTACCAGCATGAATATGCAAAGGTAGCACTCTAGAATAATTTCAGTTAGTGATTAAATAGCCTTTCTTTCCATAGCATTTGCAGTATTCTTTCAAAATGTTCTTAAAATTTGTGACTTCAAAACAACATATTCCAGAAGAACAGTTTTTGACTTGCTTCCACCTATTTGTTCAACATATTTGCTAAGCAGCATTATGAGAAGTATAAAATAGATTGATGACAGTGATTTGGGGCATTGGTCATATCATCACAGACAACTGACAGAAATTGCTTTAGTAAATGTCTCTTACCCTGGCAACACATTATTAGAATAGCTTAAGAAGAGATTCTCTTCACAAACATAAAGATATTGATATAATCTCAGTAGATTTTAAGTTTGCTTTCAGATAAGAATGTACAATTGGGTTATCCAGAGCATTGAGGTACACATCAGCAGATGCCAATACTTCTATCATATTGGAAACATTTTCTACCACTTTTTTGATACATTGTTTATTTGCCAAATTCTTGACCAGAGGCTACCTGGGTTATCACCTCAGAAAAGACTACTGTTTTCTTTGGGAGAGTCAAGCCCCCCTTTTTTCCCTAAGCACCTGTCTCTCTCTTCCCACCCCCCTTCTTTCCTTCCCTCACCTGGCCCCCATCTTCCTTTCACTGCTCTTAGTAGTCCTTTCTGTAAGCTTAGACAGAGAGAGTCTAAGAGCAGTCTCCCAGGGCCCTACCAGCTGCCTGCACTATCATTCCTGTCTTGCTGAGATTGATTGCTTGATCATCACATTCATATATCTTTTCTCAGCACAGTAAACGGAAAAAATGGTGCAAAGTGTGCCTTTCACATTTTTCACTGAGGTTTTGTTTTTTGTAGCAAATTCTGAAACTGGTGATGAATGTGAAAACAATATACCGTTAGCTCTGGTGTCTGAATCAATGTTTTAATGCTGTGGAAAATTTAAAGGGTTACTGTTGACCTTACACACGCTTAAAACATGAACGATTCAGTTTTCCCTCTAATTTTAATGAGTTGCTTTATTGAGCATATGAGTAAGTTATTTCAGATACTGTGTCTGTATATGCGACTGCTAAGCAGCAAGAACTTTTCATATTTTGAAAGACTAGAAGATCTTTCTGCAAGGTGAGCTTTCTCAGATTTCACTTTGGCAGAACTTCTTTTCCTTAGTCAGTTTTATGGGGCGTTTGAACTGAACAAAATGTACTGTAAAGACGATAGCTAGTAATCAAGTGCCCTCATATTATATGATACAAAGTAAAGAAGTCTGAGTTAGATACATTATTATTAACATTATTGCTAATATTTGAAATAAAATATTAGTAATGTGGTGTGGCTTTATGTGTGACTGAAATTCAGATCCACTCAGAAATACGGTGCTCTGAAGTTGATTATCTTTTTTTAAATTAATTTGCATGTTTTTGCCCATAATTTATTTTTGTGGCTGGCATTGTACTTGGTCTCTGCTATAAGGTTGGGTTTCAGAGGTTTGAGTTTGGTGAAGATGGAAAAAATACCCTAATGTTTTGGAAACTATATAACCGTGTTTCTTGGAACAAGGCTACAGCAAAAACAGCTTGAAATTTGGATGGACACAATTCTCATTGGTTTGAAGAAAATTAATTTTGATTTAACAAAGTTATAATCATTAGAAAATTGGATACTGAACATCTGCAGTACAAACCTTCTATATGTACATAAGTTCACAATACATTTTTACAGATACAGGCCTTGATCCTGCAAAGACTTTGTGCCTATTGACTTGTCGTGCTCAAGTCTTTGCAGGATTGGAGCTATAGTCAGGTGTACATCTGTAGGTACAAAGTCTTATAAGATTTGCTGGTTTTGCATAAGGGTGAAATGGAGTGGATGTTTTTTTAAAAAATATGCTCTAGTTCATCCACAGCTATTGGACATGAAGCAGGAATTAATTCAGAAGGTCCTGTGTTATACAGGAGATCAGACAAGTGATCACAGTGGTTTCTTCTGGCCTTAAAAATCTATGAAATGCACTCCTGTGCCAAGGGCTGGCACGAGTCCTGTGCTATATACCACTAAGTTCTGCTTAAGTTTGCATAGTCTTTTTGTGCTAGACCTCCTCACAGGATGAATTTAACTCAAGGTGAATAGTAGTAGAGAAAAGAACTTTCAAATTCTGCTGACAAAGCCAGCAAACAGTAATCTGATTACCTCCAGATTTTATAATTTATTCCTCTTTCTACCTCCCCCCACCCCCCGAAAAAACATAGGAAATGTGAATGGAAAAATAAATAGAAACCTACTGGTAATTCTGCAAGATTAAGAATTCAAAAGTCAGGAAGTGTCAAAATTGGTCTTTTTTCAAATATACACGGAATGTATTCCCCTTTGTTGTTAATGTATCCTGTAAAATATATAGGATGTGCAAACTGGCTATGTTAATATTATTGTAGCAAGATTCATTTTATAACTTTTTACTTTTGAGTTTTTAATATAACTAATGCTGGGGCTTGGTTTTTTTACACATTTAATAAGTACATGTTCAGAGTGCGGTGTGTGCACTTGCGTATGTATGTATGTCACTTCAGGGAGTCTCA
Source organism: Malaclemys terrapin pileata (assembly GCF_027887155.1). NCBI lineage: Eukaryota > Metazoa > Chordata > Testudines > Emydidae > Malaclemys > Malaclemys terrapin. Next base: position 18,613,757 of record NC_071515.1, on the reverse strand, counting down.
GCTTTAGATAATAGAATTCCATATCTGGTGTAGTTCATGAGTCCAGTTCTACAAGCCCTCTGCAAAACTTTCATTTACTTCAGTGGGAGTTCCACATGCAAAGGGCTAAATGCTCCCTATATTTATCCAGACTAATTAGACCGGACAATTATTTTCCTTTGCCTTTGGTAGGGTTTATAACTGTGATGTGGTGGTGTAAAGAAGCTTGCTTCTCAATTACTGAGTCCAGCCAATAATTAAAAAAAAATAAAGAAAGGAAAACAACAGTCTTATTTAAGAGATTGTATGAATTGTAATAGAATTTGAGTATTTATCTACCTTCCCTTAATGATTCATTTCCATAATTGCTTTGGTATCTTTGTTTCAGTTTTAACAGTAATGTTTGATGTTGTTATATATACATTATAACTCTAATGCTAAGTATGGGAGCAAACTTAATTTATGCCTTGATTATGCAAATATTTATGCATGTATTTAACTTTTATGCTCTGTGAATGACTACTTTTTAGGGAGATTTATCCATATGAAAAATTTGAGAAAGAATCCAAAGATGAGCAAGATTCTAATAAAAAAAAATTCCAATGGGAGTTATTTTGTATGACTTCTAACGTAAACATTGTATGACCAATTTTTGTTCAGCCATGCATAAAAACTGACAGTTTTCAGGCCAAATGAATTTTCCTAATCAAAATTAGAGAGTTAAAAATAGGGCTTATAATAGAACTTGTAACTAAACTTTGGAGCCATGACCATAGTGCCAACTGTAGGTATGTCTGAGTATATATAAAATACAATATTTACAGATAACCTTCTGGTAAACTGAGGATTGTTATGATATCATTTTGTAGGCTTTTGAAAATCTATTGCTTGGGCTGCCTGTACCTGCCTTTCAAGGCCTAATTTACTTGGGCTGTGAGGACTTATTTTTCAGACTGGAGAAAATTGTGTGTCAGAGAACTAATACCCCACCCACGCAAATCTTACCTTCCTCACAATTTATAGGAGTGGCTCTGAATTCATCTTGCCAAATCTGACACATTTTGGATTTAGAGTCAGAGCATCAGAAAGAGGCTGGACACCTCGGAGATACTGCAAAAATAATACCAGAGTCAGCCTCATAAGTAGGCTTTGGTGTTGCTAGGGCATCTGAGGAAAATGTGAATATGTTTCCAGTACAGCAAGGCTCCTAATACATTCTCGTAAGTAAAATTATTCTAAATATTCCATCTGGGGTTACTAATGGAGGGAATTTGATGGTATTGATTTCCTCCAGAGTTGTTAAGATGGCTTCTTATCATATTGGCAAAGAAAGTGGGCATAATTTTTCAGGAATAGGAAATCAGCTTAGGGCTACTACCAAAGTAAATTATGGGGACGGTCTCAGAATCTGGTGTGGTCACTGACAACAGGGTCAAGTCAATTTTTTTTTCTCTCACAAATAAAAATACTCTATTAACCTTAATGAAATAAAGATAATAGAAAAAGAAAATTAAAAGAGTAGACACAGCATCCATTTCTATTGTTCATTTTTCTCTTCTTCCACTAGTGAAGAGGTGTAACTGTTAAATCTGGAAGAATGAGTCTAATCTGCAAAACCAGGGAAGACTATAGGGAGTGTGACCTAGTGGTTAGAGCACTGGACTGGGAATCAGGGTTCTATTCCTGACTTTGCCACTGGACTTCTGGGTGATCTTGGGCAAATCACTTCACCTCTCTCTGTCTCAGTTTCCCCATCTATAAAATGGGGAAAGCCATACTTACCTCTTTTGTAAAGTGCTCTCAGATCTACTGCTGAAAACTGCTATATAAGAGCTTAGTATTATTCAACATGTCTAATAAATAGGGCTGTCAAGCGATTAAAAAAATTAATCGCGATTAATCGCGTGATTTAAAAAAAACCATTTATTTAAATATTTTTGGATGTTTTCTACATTTTCAAATATATTGATTTCAGTTACAACACAGAATACAAAGAGTACAGTGCTCAGTTTATATTTATTTTTATTACAAATATTTGCACTGTAAAAAACAAAAGAAATAGTATTTTTCAATTCCCCCATTGCAAGGATTGTAGTGCAAGCTCTTTATCATGAAAGTTGAATTTACAAAGGTAGAATTATGTAAAAAACACCTGCATTCAAAAATAAAACAATGTAAAACTTTAGCGCCTACAAGTTCACGGAGTCTTACTTCTTGTTCAGCCAATCGCTCAGACAAACAAGTTTGTTTACATTTGCAGGAGATAATGCTGCCTGCTTCTTGTTTACAGTATCATCTGAAAGTGAGAACAGACGTTCACATGGCACTGTTGTAGCCAGCGTCACAAGATATTTATGTGCCAGATGCTCTAAAGATTCATATGTCCCTTTATGCTTCAGTGACCATTCCAGAGGACATGCGTCCATGCCGATGACAAGTTCTGCTCGACAACAATCCAAAGCAGTGCGGACCAACACATGTTCATTTTCATCATCTGAGCCAGATGACACCAGCAGAAGGTTGCTTTTCTTTTTTGGTGGTTTGAGTTCTGTAGTTTCCCCATCGGAATATTGCTCTTTTAAGACATCTGAAAACATGCTCCTCATCTTGTCCCTCTCAGATTTTGGAAGGCACTTCAGATTCATAAACCTTGGGTTGAGTGCCATAGCTATCTTTAGAAATCTCTTATTGGTACCTTTTTTGCGTTTTGTCAAAGTGTTCTTAAAACAAACAACATGTGCTGGGTCATTTTCCGAGACTGGTATAACATGAAATATATGGCAGAATGCAGGTAAAACAGAGCAGGAGACATACAATTCTTCCCCAAAGAGTTCAATCACAAATTTAATTAATGCATTATTTTTTTAATGAGCATCATCAGTATGGAAGCATGTCCTCTGGAATGGTGGCTAAAGCATGAAGGGGAATATGAATGTTTAGCATATCTGGCATGTAAATACCTTGAAATGCTGGCTACAAAAGTGCCATGCGAATGCCTGTTCTCACTTTCAGAGGACCTGGAACAAGACTTTATATCACGGGAAGTAGAGGCCAGACTTACAAAGACCAAAAACACAGCCCCAGGAAAAGATGGCATTCGCTACAACTTCCTGAAAAAACGAGACCCCGGTTGCTAGTTTCAACTAATGCAAACAGTTCCGCTGTACTCCCAACTCCCGGAAGAACTCCATGACGGTGCTTGTCTACAAGAAAGGCGAGCGAGACGACCCCAACAACTGGAGACCCATCTCTCTTTGTTCCACCATGTACAAACTGTATGCCAGCTGCCTCACGGCTAGGATCACAGACTGGTTGGTGAACGGAGGAGTCGTCAGCTCCATCCAGAAAGGCTTCATGTCATGCGAAGGCTGCTACGAACACACTTTGTCCTTCAGACTGCCATCCACACGGTCAGGAAAGCACGGAGGCAACGTGCCATAGCATGGCTTGACCTGGCTAATGCTTTTGGATCGATGCCCCACCAGCACATTTTTGTTATGCTGCGAGAGTTTGGGATACCTGAAAACTTTCTCCAACTGGTCTGGGAACTGTATGAAGTTTGCACCACCACTATCTGCTCCATGGACGGAGAGACGCCCGGAATTCCTATCCATAGCGGCGTGAAGCAAGGCTGCCTCCTGAGCCCCAACATTTTCAACTTAGCCATGGAGCTGCTCATTTGAGCGATCTCCAGCAGTCTAGGTGGTTTCAATCTATACGACAACAGAATGAATATCCTGGCCTACGCAGATGATCTGGTCCTGATTGCAGACAACCCTGAGAGTCTCCAACAGATGCTTGACATCACCAGCCAGGCTGCCAACTGGATGGGACTCTGCTTCAATGCCAGGAAGCGCGCATCCCTTTATATCGATGGCAGTAGAAGTGACTCAGTCCAGGAGACGCCATTTCAGATCCAGGGTGAACCCATGATCTTCCTCGAGAACGGGCAAGTGTACCAACATCTCAGCATGCCCATGGGTATCCGCGTCCAGCAGACACCTGAGGATACCATTGTGGAGATCCTACGAGGTGTGGCCAGAATTGACCAGAAGATCAATGCCTTGAACACCTTCCTGATCCCCCATATCTCATTCGTCCTGAGGGGATCTGCCGTGGTGAAGGTGGTACTTAGCAAGGCAGACAACACCATCCAGCAGTGGATGTTTCCCCAGCAATGAACTGGTGTACATCTCACACAGACAGGGCGGCGCCAACGTCCCTCGAATGGGTGATCTGTGCGAAGTTGCCATGATCACTCACGCCTTCTGACATGCCTGGATGCCACGGTGAGGAACATCGTGGAGAGTGCTCTGAAGGGTGCCGTCAAGAAGTGAATCGCCAGAACCCCCTCCAACCAAGATGTCGCCACCTACTTTGCTTTGCTCTTGACTCGTGCCTGCAACGCAGCGCAACAACTGGAGAAACTTATCGGCTGCCACTGGACGTGGTGCAAGGAACGCCAGGAGCTGGGAGTCCTGGTGCAACAGGTGAAGAATACAGATCACACTATTATCACTCCGAGAGCTAGAACAATGCTGGAGAGGACCCTGAAGGAGGCAATCCGCTGCCAATAGGTGGAAAACCTGAAATGGAAGCCGGACCAGGGCAAGGCATACAAGGTGACGTGCAAGTGGGACGCCAGCAACCACTTCCTCCCCAGGGGTAACTTCACCTGATTTGCAGACTGGAGGTTCATCCACAGGGCCCAGCTTATCTGCGTCCCACTGAATGGAGCCGTCCACAATGGGAATCAGGGCAAGTGATGCAGGAAGTGAGGCTATGCCAACGAGACGCTACCCCACATCCTCTGTAGCTGCAAGCCCCATTCAAGAGCTTGGCAGCTGCGACACATGCCATCCAAGATCGACTGGTCAGAGCCATCCTGCCACCCATGGGGAAGGTTGCCGTAAACTCCGCCATCCTTGGAACCGACAGGCAATTGCGACCAGAAATCGTTATCACTAACAAGGACCGGAAGAAGATTGTCATGGTGGACTTCACAGTGCCCTTTGAGAACAGGACCCCAGCCTTCCACGATGCCCAAGCTCAAAAGGTGGATAAATACGCCCCTGTGGCCGAAACATTGAGAGCTAAGGGTTACCAGGTTCAGACGCACACACTGATCATCGAAGCCTTGGGCGCATGGGACCCCAGTAACGAGCAAGTGCTGAGAGAATGCGAAATTGGTCAATGCTATGCTTGGCTGATGTGGCAACTGATGGTGTCGGATGCCATCAGATGGTCGAGGGACATCTACATAGAATACATCACCGGACATCGGCAATACCAGAAGGGATGAGCTGGAGTGCCGATGAGAAGCGCAGTCAGGAAAGTAACTGAAATACTTTTCTTATGGGTTGTATTTTCTAAATGGACAACCTACCCTAAATTCTCAATTACTGAGGGACAATCTCCATTCATTGATATATTTTGCTTTCCACAACCAAATCTCTGTACAACTTTTCATGAGTGATGTATCCGAGTATTCGGATTCTAATATCTAAACTGTATTGTTAAATCTGTTCACCTAAATTTGGGTTATTGCTGATTATGTACTTTATGTATCATATTACTTTTCAAAACAATCTTTGTATTTGTGTATAATCTAAGCACTATACCCAGATGTACAGACTCTTTTCTCAATCTGTGTATTATATAATTTTTTTAACATTAGCTTTAATAGAATTTTTATATCTGGCATGTAAATACCTTGCAATTCCAGCTACAAAAGTGCCAGGTGAACGCCTGTTCTCACTTTCAGGTGTCATTGTAAATAATAAGCGAGGAGCATTATGTCCCTACATGTAAACGAACTTGTTTGTCTTCGCGATTGGCTGAACAAGAAGTAGGACTGAGTGGACTTATAGGCTCTAAAGTTTTATATTGCTTTGGTTTTGAGTGCAGTGATATAACAAAAAAAAAATCTACATTTGTAAGTTGCACTTTCATGATAGAGATTGTACTACAGTACTTGTATGAGGTGAATTGAAAAATACTATTTCTTTATCATTTTCAGAGTGCAAATATTAGTAATAAAAATAATAATATAAAGTGAGCACTGTACACTTCATATTCTGTGTTGTAATTGAAATCAATATATTTGAAAACGTAGAAAAAACATCTCAAAATATTTCACTTGGTATTCTATTGCTTAACAGTGCGATTAAGACTGCGATTAACTAAAAAAAATTAATTGTGATTAATCGCGAGTTAACTGTGATTAATTGACAGCCATGCTAATAAATAATAATAATAGGATTGAGAACATGTTGGGAATTCAGTCAAACCTGGAAGAGGAAAAGAAACAAAAATTAAAGGTTTCTTTTCTCTTTGTAAATATAAACATCTTATTTAATCTTTGGTAAATAGTATTCAATGGGAACATATTAAGAAAGGCTAATGCCTTCAGACATTGATGACATTTAATAAAATGCAAATAGATAAATCAGAATTGTCCACAATTTCAAAAGTGCATACATATGGTATAGCTAGGCATGACAGATTTTATTTTTATTTTTTTCCCAATTTTGACCATTAATATTGTTTTTTTTTTAATTAACAACTATTTCAGTTTTTACAGTTCTAAGAAATTAAGGGGGAAGGTTGGGGTCAGGGCAGACCTGATAGTGGGGCTGTAAGGGGCTCTGTGCGGGGCCAAGGGGCCAAGAAACCCAGGTGCAAGGTCCAGGGGCGGCTGTGCTCCTGGTCACATGGAGCAGATACTCCTGGTCATGGGAGGAGAGCAAGCCCTGGCTGTGGGGCAGGCCACCCTGCTACTGACCAGGTTTGCCGAGGGATATCGCTTCACACCTGGCTGGTGAGTGAGTGAGTGAGCAGAGCTGCAGTGGGCTCCCTGTGCTGCCAGAGGGCTGGTGACACTGGAACCCTGCAGGCGCAAGGTGTGGAGCAAGGCTGTGGTCCTGATGGGGCAGAGCAGAGACCCCTGGCCAGGACTGCAAGGAGCAGCATGAGTCCCTAGCTTATGGGGAGGCCACACCACTGCTAAATGGCTCTCTCCTTGGGCAGGAGCCATTCAGCAGTGGGGTGGCCCCTCCATCGTTGTCTTCACAGTGTTGGCAGGGGGAATCTCTGCTCTGCCCTGCAAGCACCACAGCCTTCCCCACACCTTGTGCCTGCAGGGATCTAGTGTCACTGGCCCGGTGATCATGCAGGGAGCTCTCTGCAGCTCTACTGTCACAGCCCCGCTCAGATAGTCCCATGATAGGGGGGCTGCAGAGGGCTCTCTGTGCTGCCACAGGGCCAGTGGCACCTGAATCGTGCTAGATGCTGGAGGGAGGCTCCTTCACACCAGCTGTTACTGATGTATATATTTTTTCGTTGATTTCAGCATGTCAGCTGAAATCAGTGCTTACTGACATCTGTCAATTTAAATCGAATCCTGCCAAGCCTAATTGTAGACCTGGCTAAAGATAAGGTGATTCCCATGCAGAGAATTTTTTTCCATCTGCTAAAGATCCAGCAGACAGAAGAGTAGAGGAATAATTAAGATGCAATTTTGAGGCAGCTACAGTATCTCTTAAAACGTCAGTTTTGTCACTTACTTTTCCACAGCAGTTCTGTGAGATTGAGGCACTTCTTGTCGCAAAAAATGAAAGCTCAAGATTCATTATTATAAAATATCTCTGACAGTTTAATTTTTTCAGATGCTTTTGATTAGCTCCTTTGATTAACTGAGATATTCTTCAGGGTCCATGGCCTCCCAGTCCTGCCACAAGGAGATGGTGGAAGCTATGGCAAACTGACATCCACATTAAAGAGATGCTGAGGAACCATTCAAGCATTCTGAAGAGCCATTCAAGCTGCCACTTTGAATGTGACTGCTGACATAACTGAGAAGTATGCTTCTTCCTTCTCAAAAAATGGAAATCGAGGACAAATAAAGGATGAATTTCTTCATGGCCCTACTCCCCAAACTGTTCCAGAGGAGAAACTGGTTTTTAAACAGAGATCACACAGGAGGTAGAAAAGAATCTGGCAATGCATCCTCATTCATGAAAGTCAAACATGATTCTCTGACTCCCTCTCAGTACCTCCTCTCAAATGGGGGAAGATTATCAGGATTTATTCAAGAGTGGCTAGAACATTATCCACAAAAATACTATAAAGGATTTTATCAGATTGTGAGATTCTCCGTAGAATTGATGTACATATCTCCTTTCATTTTCGTTCAGGTACTAAGGAAGAAGTTATTTCTCATCTTTATTCTGGTAACCTATAATTGGGGGGGGGGAGGGGAAGGTGCTGTGGGTGGGGGAGAGCTTTTTTGTGGTTTGGAATTAGAAAGAATCAGAGCAGTACTAGATCTTAAGGGATTTTAAATGGATGTAGCATTTATGCAGGCTTCTATAGGGAAGCATCATTCATATGAACAGTAATAATACTAATAATACTAAGGGACTTCACAGATCTAGTAAAAGTTATCTGGAGATTTCAGTTAATCCCTGTCTCCAGTAATTTCTTACGTTTGCTTTTTTTAAACCCACAGTTTTAATACAAAACACCACCATTTGGCCTATAAACAACTTGCATAGAATATATGAAAATAATACTCATGTTGATTATTGTTTGAGAACACAAGGAATTTGTCTGCAGTACTATTCCTGGATGATATTCTTGTCAGAGTAGCTTCAAAGGCAGCAACCAAAATTGAGATGACTATAAATACATAGTGGAAGCATAGTTCAGTAATAAACTTCAAGAAGAACAATCTAATTTCAGCCAAGTTTATACCTGGGTATAGTTGGGATTGATAATAATAGACTAGGCTACAGAGAGTCTTTCTGCTTCAGAACTTTTTTTTTTTTTAAGCTATAGAAGTTAATCAGATCAGGACTGAGTAACTCAGGGCTGTTCTAAATTACACCCAGTTTAAATAGCCACCAAAGGGACATTCCACAGCTGTAAGTACCAGAGTACATCATCACTTTGGCAACGTCCCATGGCCTGGCAGGCCCCACCACATCACTTATGCTAGAGCTGGGAGGGATTGGTTAGGACTGGCTACACATCTCCACACCCAGGAATTTAGCCATACTTAGGAGAACCCCCACGTAGCCATTTAAGTCAGTTATAAGGGTGGCTGGTGTTGCCAGAGTGGCACAAAATGTTTATATTGGGATCAGGATCTGGTTCTGGCTCCCTCCACTTAAAGCTCTATTATCAAAATTTGATAGCAGGGTCTCATTACTTACTTCACTTTTTAGTGTGATATATTGGTGAAGCTCCTGTTGTCAAGTCAACAAAACATATTTTGTGATGAATTATCCTTGGTTCTAACTAGGGATGTAAATACTGTTAAAAAAGTTAAGAGTTTAAATGATTAAAAATGTTGTTTAAACGGCTAACTGTTTAAGTGGCTGGGGCCCATCTGGCTGGGCCCACTCCAGCTGAGCACCATGGCTGAACCCACTCCAGCCGGCGTGGGGGTTAACTGTTAAGTCAATTAACCGGTAAGACTATGCTTACCAGTTAACCTTTTACATCCCTGGTTCGAACTGTTTTTTGTTTGCTTACTTAGTAATTCACAAAATTTAAGCAATTCACAACCGGCTGCCCTGTCGTTAGTGTTGAGTTTGAAACATGTACAAAATACACAAGCAATCAGTTGATTTATTAGTTCCTAAGATAAACATAATTTAAAGAATATGAAACACAAATAAGTCACAGATATTGCCTGTCTTGTTACTGGCTCCATCTTTAGTTTCTTCAAATTAGTTTTGCTTATTGTTTATAAGGCAAAGTCTTGTGATTTAATAAAATATGGTAGAAAGAAGATGTAGTGAGGCAAGATAGCACAAGTCAGAACAAGACTCAGAAATCAAACTGGACAAGTCCAAGGAATATGGAAAAGTTCAGGGCAATTAAACTCTTCCTCACTCTCGTTACTTCATTCATCCAATCTGAATTTGGATTGCAGTTTGGTTTGGGTACAAGACATCACATTAATGTTCTCTCTTCTGTTCTGGAATCAGTCTACATACATCTCCTGAATTGTTGCCAAATGTGGTTGTGACCAGAGTGATTCTTACAATTAAGGTGGCAAAAAGTTCTAACTCCCTGATTTCACGTATTCATAATTTTCCCAACCTTTTTACTTTTCAGTGAAATTTTTCCTGCTTGATTTTGAAGCATAATTTATTTTTGAAACTTTGAGCAAAATCCTTTCAGCCATATTGGAATTATGAAAGGATTTTTTTTAAAAACGTTTTTCTGAATTAAAAAAAAAATCCTGACAATTTTCATTCTGATAGGATAAATAAAAATGATTAACTTTGAAATGTCACACTTACTAGGTAAATTCATGGTGTGTACTTTGCTTTGTTCTTTTTAAATTAGTTGTCAAACAGTCTATCTGTGCCAGTACCACTTTTAACAATGTAGATTTGATGGGAGAGGCTGCAAAGTTATGCCTCAGCACCGTGGGACATCCTTCATCCTGATCAATGTATTGGTATAATCAATCCATGTTAAAGTTTGGTGCTTTAACACGTTGATTTGGTGGTGCTTAGCACCTTGAGTGAGGCAAGGTTGGTCTGCCATAGGAGATACTCCACAATTCCAGACACTTGGTCAGTTTTGCCCTTGGCTTCAGGGAACAACTGCAAGAGGTGTCCAGTTTCATGTTGGGCCCACATGTTCTGGAGGAGGAATGCAGAGGGGGACAAGAACAGGAGAAGAGGAGGTGGAGAGAGTAGATTGGGATAAGGTTAGAAGCTGCCTGTAGGAGGAGACTGGCTTGGCAAGAAGACTGGGACCCCAGAGTGGAAACAGAGCTGGCGGGGAGGGTGAGACAGAGATCTGATGAAGAGCGGTGAGGGTATGGGATGAGGAGACTGGGACCAGGAGTCTGAGGAGGAAGTCTCAGACTAGGAAGAGTGTGGGTGGATGGAGAGACTGAGATGAAATGAGAAGGCTGGTGGAAGGTTTGGGGCTCACTGGTCAGGGCGACTCGGATGAAGAGTTTATGGAGGGAAAGTAGGACTGGGAGGTAGGGTAGTGGGGAAGACTGGGACTCAGATGGGCAGTAAGACTGACTGTGATGAAGAGTCCAGAGAAATGGAGACTGGGACTGTCTACATGAATAGGCTGGAAGTAGGAGTTGGTTGGGGGCTGGGGGAAGACAGGACTGAGGCAGGGACAGGCTGGAGGGAATGAGCGTAGAAGGGATCAGGCTTGAGGGGAATGGGCAAAAGGGTCTGTAACCATTTAGATTATACTCCCCATAGAGACAGTAATGAATCAAAGAATCTTCAGTCTCAACATTTGTGTTATCAGCAAATATCTGTGAAATCCCCAGCAAAGCATGTGTCTTTTCCCCTCTGGTGGCTGCTCCACATAGAGGATGTTGTCAGTTACTCCATTAGTTCAAGTGACAGAAGTCTGTGTGGTGGCTTTGAAGGTTACAACCATGATGATGGCCTATCTGGGTGTCAATGCCACATGATATAATTTGTTTTTTCAGTTTGTTATTCTAAAACCCAAGGAAATTGTGCATGTGTTTATACACACATACGCGCCTCCATTAAAAAGAATAGTTTTAAAGTTGAAGAAAATGCCAGAACTATGGTCGCCTGTGGAGCGTTAACGTGGCTCCCTTAAGGCTGCTTGAGCGACCTCAATTCAGACATTTTCTACCTTTTGAGTACTTGACTTTGCAACCTTAACATTCTTTTTATGTAGTTTTTTTTCTGTGTAATTACTAATTACATTGTGCAATCTTAATATATGCATATGGATTCAATATGACTCTGTGGGTGTGTGGCCTGATCCTTTGTTTCCTTATGCAAAATTTTCACTTTGTATCATTCTGTTTTACCATTTGAGTTATGTAGTGAGAAAAAGGGTTCAGAGAAATTATTAAACCCACTTTGTTAGTGGTGCTCAGGTCAGTTTGATCTGAAGCAGCAGCAGCATAGCAGGTAAAGGTAGGATGCCAGCGGGAGTCGGTGGCATTTATAAGTTCAACAGTTAGACCAAGCAGACCCTCGCCACAAAGTCCAATTACATCTACAAATATGAGATATAAAATTAGTCCGGAAGCAGTACTCCAAAATGATATGGAAAAGTTTTCTTTTGAAGATTAAAGACTCCTGGCGGGATTTTCAAAAATGGCTAATGGAGTCAGATACTCAACGTCCATTGAAAGTCAGTGAGAACTGGATGCCTAATACCCTCAGACATTTTTGAAAATCCCATCCTATATGGTCATTGCTATACACCATGCAGATGAAGTTAATGTATCCTGTAGAGATAACATTATAATTATTTTTTAAAGAAATTTCTGTGTGCTAAGGTAAGAGACTGTCCTTCTTAATAACAGAAATTCATAGATTTTACATTGGGATCAGCTTCAACTATTGTTAAGCAGTAAATGTGTAACACAATTGTAATATTGCAGTGTACTTTTTAATTGATAAACCTCTGCATACAGAAGCTTTAAGTCTCAGGTGCAAGAGTCAGAGTTGTTTTATGTATTTATATTGGATTTCAGGCTAGTCAAATTAATTGCATATATTCATAATGTTTATGAAATGCCAATATTACTTCTGTAACACAGACTCTTATCCAGAATTGAAATTGTGCAGGTATGTTTACGTTTGGCTTAGAGTTGGATAAGCCAGGGAAAGTACTCTTGGCAATCCAACTACTACTGAAAAAGCTTTTTATTATACCGTGTGTAAGCCTCAGCGCGATTGATGTTTAACACTTTTAAATTAGACTGAATTTGCTCTCTGTCCAGGAAGCTAAATAAATGAATATTCCAGAATGGCTTTCCTAAAAGTGGGTTACACTTGCACCAGTGGACCAGTTCTCAAACTTCCAATGACAGGAGCAAATATTGACTAGTCTGGTCTTTGTTTAACTAGATTATTTTTGTAGTGTCCCATATCTTTGTGATGATCCTGATTCAGTAAATTAGTATACAGGCAACAGGCAATACTGAGGAAGCTCTGATGCTAGAACAAGTGATGCAACCAGAGCCTATTTTGCCACTATTGAAATTCACACAGCCTGGTGTTAATGAATCCTTGGTAACCTTGATTCTTCCAGCCTTTATATAGGCTCAAAAGCCTACAACACATAAATGTTACAGAGGATAAGTTTTTGTGGATCAGGTACTGTATAGAAAATAGTGGATAAGGTCACCCCTTTTTACTTTGGAAACTGCTGAGGGTCTCACAACTATAAAGGTACTTGGAACGAGATTCCCCTGAAAGTAGAGCAGCAGTGCCCGTTCACCCTCCGCTGGAGTAATTGATGAGGGAGGGTAGACAGCACTTGCATACTACCCTGGCTATTGCTAAGACAATTGACATAAAATATATTCTACTTAGAGTACCAATGGCTATTCCTCTCAGTCTCCTTTTGAAAATCTGGTCATGAAGGTAGCAATGGCTGGAGCCAACACTATCTGTGACTCAGATGCTGCAATGACCTTGGATTCTGGATTTACCAGTCTGCTGGTTGTCAGCTTCCTTTGGGATCTATTTTCTGTGGGCAAGTAACAGTTTGACCTGTGGAAGATGGAGAATTGCACATAAAGAAATGTGATGAACTCAAAAGTTAAGCAGTGGGGAAGTGGAAATCACCAGAGAATACATTGTAGATGACTCCTCTAATTGTAGTATCATGAGACTTGATTCTGAAAGGTATACATGGGTGTGATAATCAATCCTAAATGTGGAGGTTCAGCAGAAATTCAATGATGTGCTTTTAGATGAAGAGAATTTATTTTGGAAAGAGATGGATTTTTGCCTTCACTCCAGAAAGATGCCTTTGTCTCTTTGTGGAGCTTTTTACCAGTTGAAAAGCCAGAACATGTCCACAACCTGAGGGTACTTTAAATGGCAGGATGATAGTATCTTAACTGGGCGGCCACCTTTCACTGACTCCTTGCAGCAACTCAACTGAACACAGATGCTGCTGCTGCTCTTAAATTTGTAGAATGTTAGAGACTAAAATCATTACAACCTACAAATCATTACATGCAAATGTTATGTTCCTCAAAGTTTACTGGGATCAGACTATTTCATGTAACCCTGGAGAAAGCCAAAAGAAACCTAACAACTCCAACATTTGTTAAGCCATCAGTATGACATCTACTGAGATGGAGGCTCTGCTCAGATCTAGATTCATGAGATGCGTCTTACAATTCTCACCTGAATGCCAGATGTCCATATCAGACAAGCGGATCTTGGACATAACGCATGGTTGTTACCTGAAGCCAAACCCAGCACCTTCATCTAGTCTCTTATTTCCACCAGTCTGTAAAAAACAACAGATGATTCTTCAAAACATAGCTTGTTTTCTCAGCATAGGGGCCTAGAACTACTTTCCAAACAAAAGAGGTTCTCAAGGCTTTGCTCCATAATTTTCAATGTGCAGAAGAAAATCGGAAGAGCCTAAGCCATTCTTGACTTACAGCCATTCAAACGCTTCATCAGAAAATCAAAGCACAAAATAGATACTCCTGAACTCCACCCAAGCTGTAGTGTCCTTGGGAGTCTTGGCAGACGCTATCCTGCACTTGCTGATAATGCAGTGCCATAGTCAGCTTCTGAACTTGGTTCATGGAGATGATCACATGCTTAATAGCCCTCAGTCAGTGACTTAATGGGCGCTAGTCAGCCTAGAGGAACTTGGATTCATTGTAAATGTAAAGAGTTGTTTAAATCTGGTCCAAAAACATTGCACATTAAGATGTTAAAATATATACATCCCAGGTTGGAGTTTCTCCAACAGAGTGTCATAGCTGGGTTGTGGTCAGAGGCAAAGTCCACAGTCATGAAACAGGAGTTGAGAGTCAGGCTGGGTCAGGATACAAAGAGGTCAGAGGCAGGAGACAAACTGGAGATCAGAACCACAAATCAGATGCCAGAAATCAAGCCAGGTCAGGATGCAAGGAAGTCAAGCCAGGGGAGCAGGAGCAGGGTGGATCCCAGTGGTTTGGACAGCTTCCTGTTCCTGCTGCTGGCTTACGTAAGGCCAGTGGACCAGTCTGCTGCTCTGGGACTCTGCTAATAGGACCTCAGGGATGGAGTTTCAAAATGAGGCCAGGCTTCATGGGTTCTGGATAAACAGTAGTCAGCAGGCCACCAAGTGGAGGGTTGGAGCATGGCTGCTTCTGAGGACCTGGATTCGAGGCCCCATGGCTCATGACAGCACCCCTCCCCTAGGGGCGTCCTCTGGGCCTAGGTTTCTCAGGGTGCTTCTATGGATGAGGATGGGAGCATGAATATTCTCAGCTGGCTTGCATGTGCATTCCTCTGTGCCATAACCTTCCCAGTTGATCAGGTACCACAATTTACCCTGCTTGACCTTAGAATCGAGAACTTCATGGACAATGTATTCTTCCTGACCTGTGGAGGTGGTGATTGGGCTCTCTGGAACAATGTGTTCTCAGTGTAGGGTTTTAGGAGTGAGACATGGAATATGGGTTGGACTGTAAGGGATTAAGGGAGCTAGAGCTTGAAGGTGATCGGGTTGATTTGTTGCCGAATCTGGCGAGGGCCAAGGAACTGGTGGTCTAGTTTCCAAGAGGGTCTGTCTGTACAGAGGTGTTCTGTAGAAAGCCAGACCTTTTGTCCTACAGACTAGACAGGGCCTTGTTGCCTATCATTGTCTGCATGCTTTTTGTAGTCCTTCTTTGCCTTCTCAGGGTGTCCTTTCACCTCTTCTTGGATGTGTGTATAGGTCAAAGGCTGATGGATTAGGGAAGGAGGTCGGTAATTGTGGATGAAATTGAGGGTGGTGCCTATAGTTGACAAAGAAGGGGCTGTGGCCTGTGGATGCGTGGTCTGCATTATTATATGAGAACTTGGCATGTGATAATACTGATAAGACCAGTCATCCTGGTGATGGTTAGTGTAGCATCATAAGTATTGCTCTGGCATCTGGTTGATTCATTCCATTTGGCAATTCAACTGAGGGTGGTAGACAGAGGACAGGTGCATGTAGACAATTAATAGGCACAGAGCCTTGTGCCTGAAGCAGGTAGTGAACTAGGGATCCCAATCAGAGATGACTAGGGCCCTACCAAATTCACGGTTCATTTTGGTAAATTTCACAGTCCTAGGATTTTAAAAAATTTACATTTCATGTTTTCAGATATTTAAATCTGAAATTTCACTGTGTTATAACTGTGGGGGTCCTGACCCAAAGGGAGATCGTGGGGGTATGTGTATCGCAAGGCAATTGGAGGCGGTCAGGGTATTGCCATCCTTACTTCTGCGCTTCTGCTAGTGGCGAGTCTGCCTTCAGAGTTGGGCTCGCAGCCAGCAGCCGTGAAACTTCCTGCAGCTGGAGGAGTTCCCAGAGGTGGGTCTAATCTGGCCCCGGGAGCGGCCTGTGTAGGGGAAAAGAAAGCCCTGTCCCTCCCCAGCCTCTAGCGGCTAGAGCCCAGCGGACAGAAGGAGCCCCCAGCTGGGGTGCCCCAGCCCATTCTGTCCCCAGCTCCAGGCTCAGCACTTGGGGGCTAAAGGAGCCTGGGGCTGGCTGTGCAGGGGGGCGTTATCACAGCACCCCCCGACCACAGCGCTTTGGGCGGTTGCCCATCCATAAGGCCAGCCATGCCCCCACAAAAGTGATGACCCCCCCAATACCATGCCACCCTCGCTTCTGCGCTGCTGCTGGTGGTGGCACTGCCTTTAGAGCTGTGCATCTGGCCAGAAATCACTGCTCTCCAGCTGCCCGCTCTGTGCTGCCTTCAGAAGTAAGGGTGTCAATACTGCGGCCCTCCTACAATAGCCAGATTTCATGAGGGAGACCAGATTTCATTGTTCATGATGTGTTTTTTCATGGTAGGGCCCTAGAGATGAAATGATCCGGGAGGCCATGAAGATAGACTGCTTTGTTTATCCGGAGCCGAGCAGTTTTCCCAGTGGAGGGGAATCCCATGCAAGGGAATGAAGTGAGCGATTTTCTAAAAGCAATCCACTACTGTCAGGATGGTTGTGAAATCACTGGATTTTGGTAGTTTCACCAGAAAATCAAAGGAAATGGCCTCCCAGGACCGAGAAAGTGTTTCCTTAGGGTTTCTGGAATGGGATCTTGGTGTGAGCACACACCTGGCAGAAAACAACAACAGTTTCTATTGTGGGGCACATAAGATGGTTGATATCGACTGAAGAAAGCCCTGGGCTGGGCTATGGCCTTCCAGCAGAGTCAATCTAAAATATCTCCTGTCAGTAGGCTGATTACTAAGGTCACCTTGAACTGGTCAGAGGTATAAATCAGGAACAGAATGTGGCATTGGTTCATGAAGCCTCAGAACCACCAGCAGTTCCCATCGAACCTTTCAGGCAAGGGTTTCTCAGGCTCCTGTTCAGGGCAGGGCACTACAGGTGGTGGTTGTTGCAGCACAGTATTCTCAGCACTAAGCTGCTTCACTTGCTCCTGCTGCTGCTGGTTTCCCCCATCAGCTGTGCAGCTTGGGCCTGCAGTGATTGATTATCTGTCTAGAGGTGGAGGGCCCATTCGAATGATCCACAGAAGGATCCTCTGGGTCCTGGGTAAGCAGTAGTCAGGCCAAGTGAAGGATTGGAGCATGGCTGCTCCTGTGAACCCTGCGGACTTGGGTTCAAGGCCTGTGGATCATGACACAGAGAAGACAATCAACAAGATTCGCACTTGAATCAACCAAAGCTTCAGGAGCACTTCCCATTAGGCTGGCTTTCCAAATGGCAAGTCTCATAGTCTAGTGCACAGGATTACTTCCTGAGATCAGTTTACATATGAGGAAACTGATGAGGTTTATGCTCCAGGTCTAGAATTACTCTCCAAATGTAATGAATGGGAGGGTTTGGGTTCCCAACAGTTTGATATTCCATTAAATGGTAGTTCTAGAAATCCAGTCTGACTGTAAAGACAGAATTCATTATTCCAAATAAAAAAATCACCAAAATGGATGTGATCAGGAACACCTTATAGCTGAGGGAACTTGGTACAGCTCAGATAGGAAACACGTACATTTCTTAGCATTGAGGACAGCCCTTCTGGCCTTTCACAGTACAGTAGAACCTCAGAGTTACGACCACCTCAGGAATGGTGGTTGTTCATAACTCTGAAATGTTCATAACTCTGAACAAAACGTTATGGTTGTTCTTTGAAATGTTTACAACTGAACATTGACTTAATGCAGTTTTGAAACTTTACTTTGCAGAAGAAAAATGCTGCTCCCCCCTTTTTTTTAGTAGTTTATGTTTAACCGTATATTGTATTTGGTTAATTTTTTGTTTGTTTGTTTTTGTCTCTGCTGCTGCCTAATTGCGTACTTCTAGTTCCAAATGAGGTGTGTGGTTGACTGGTCAGTTCGTAACTCTGTTGTTTGTAACTCTGAGGTTCTACTGTAGGATATGAAGCATTTACATTCTATTCATGGCACTAAAGGAGGATGAGTCTTTCAGGATTAGGAATCATGTCTTGATCTTTCTTGGATGGGGCCTGAATCATGTGATTCAGGCATATACTGCTCTTCCTGTTGAGCTCTAGCATTCAATAGATCCATGCTTTTCTTTGTAACAAAATCTGCTTCATAGTCATCACCACCTCTGCTAGTAGAATATGTGAAGAACAGTACTCTGTGTATTACATGATGAAAAGATAATACTCCCTGGCTTAATAGTCAAGGTCCTTTCATACTTGCCAAGAATGTGTCTTCCCTTCATGTTATCCAGGTCCAAAACATCTGAAATGGACACATTCTTTGGTAGAGAAAATCTGCAGAGTTGCAGTTTGGGCCTCATTTATTATGTTTCTGAGACACTACAAACTGAATTTATATGCCTTTGCATATGTATCCTGTGCGAAGAGAGTGCTCTGGCCAGTAGGCCCAGATGATGACCAGATTCTGCATTCCAGTGAGCTGTGCTTAGGAGAGGCAGGTGGAGTAAGGGGCACCTTTTGGTCTTCCTCTATATTTGGATCAAGTACCTGCCTCACCCTGACGTAACTGAGAGTAGTAATTAAACTTCCTATCTAAATTCTGTCCTCATTTGGCAGCAGTGACAGAGCCCATAGATCAACGTTCAAGGCAGAATGTGGAATGAGACTGGTCAGTGCTATAACAGCAAGCATTTGAAAGAAAGCAAAAACTTATTACAGATGCCCTAAGTTAAAATACTACCAGTTTAGAGAACAAATGACACTACAATGTGATACATCCAAGAAGGGACTGAGGGTAGCTCTGTTGCAGAAGCTGCTGATTGCATACACCAGTAGAGTTTTGGTAGAAACTGAACAAGGGTACATCAAATTAGAAAAAGAATTATTGGTTGCGGTGTTGGGGTAGAGTGATTCTACCAATATGGTCATCCTGTAAAATAGTACAATCAGATCACAAACTGCTAGAGACAGTTATGTTGAAGCCTCTCCATAGTGATTCAAAAAGGTTGCAGTGCATATTGCTGTCCCTCCAACACTAGTAAGATACACTACTCAGATACTATCTAGGCTGTTTGCCTGTGTTGGCTGGCACAGTGAGGCGGGAACATGTGCCAGGCATTGGGGAGATGCTAGCACTGGGAGACAGTGCAAGATGATCAGGATGCTGTCCATCAATATGATGCACTGTTTCACATAATTTGCATAACTGAGCATGTGAGAAGTGTCATAAACATATGTTTAAGTGCTTTACTTTATCAGGGCCAAAGTGCCCAAAGTCTTGTTGGATTGAGCTCTAGCTCATTGTGGTTGGGGCATTGAAATGGTCCCAGATATGTAGAGACCGAGACAAAGACTAGTGGGGATAGGAGAATACCCATTTATGGTTCCCTGCTTATCTGGTGGGCAGTGGCAGCAGGCAATCTGGGAACACCAGGACCAATGCCACTCCCACTCCCCCAAACACTACATGAAGCAGAAGCCCCTCTTTCCATGAGTGGAGCCAGCCCTCTGGCACCCAAATGCTGAGTCTTCAGCTGTTGGAGTAGCCAGTATGTTTCCACTATACCCACGATCCCCTCTAGTATTAGGGCTGTGGGTTTTTTTTTTTTTCCTCATCTCTTTGACAGAATGGGGACTTTTGCAGAGGGAGAAGGAGTTTTCAGGCAAGGAAGTGTGGGAAGGATAAAGGGTGAGATTGAGTTGAGTTGAGTCCTGCCAAGATAGTAGAGGCTTTGAAAAGAAATGTTAAAAGTGTTACTAAAATAGTTTGAGTTTGTAGATGAATGTCGAGTAAAGAACTAATATAATAGATAGGAAGAGGGATGATTACGGTTAATAGATAATCAATAATATGTTTTTTCTCTCTATAGACTTCAAGCTCTTGGGACAGGCACTGTGTCTGTTTGTTACTTTGATATGAATAATAAATATAATACTTATTTGAAAACAATAATGAAACTAACCATACATTGGTCAGTTAGATCCAGTGGAAACAAAACGCATAGAGTCAATTTTATATTCATTTTAATTACTGTATACATTAAAAGCAAATTAAATCATACTAATGTAAGACTAACATACTGGAAATTCAGTCAATGAGTGAAATTCCCCAAAGTCTAAAGTCTTTCTTGCCTCAAAATGCAACAGCAAGCCATTTTCTGGAGACAGCTTTCTTGATTCTTTTAATTTACTAGGTTAGAAAAAAATGATTCAAAGATTTCAGCTAAAATGATAAAATTATAGTGATTACATCTACATTTTTTGTTTCTGTTTTTAAGAAATACCATACAAAATCTTTCTTTTTTGTTTTTTTTTTACAGTGATTTGTTATCCTCTGATTATGTGGAGATTCACTATGAAGATGGAAAACCACAATTTTCTAAGGTACTATATATATATTAAATAAGAGAGACTTATTCTCCCCTCCCCCCATACAATGATAATGCAGTAAAACACAAACTTTCTGTGTTGTTTACAATATTTATCAAATACCAAAAGGCATTTACCACATATATCAAGGAATTGTGATCTCGTCTAGTTGATGAAGATTCTTCAGCAGATGACAGGAGAAAAATTGTAATATGTGTGGGCAATTAGCTGCAAATGAAAGTGCCAAAGATGAAAGCTACAGTTTCTAAAGTATCATTTTTTCAATTGCTCCCACACTAGAGGACACAATCACTAAATTCTTCATTAAACATTTACTTCGCATAAACATAACACTTTGCATAAAGTGCAAGGCTAAGTTATAATGGGAAGTCAGTAAACACACTTGCAATGGCTTTTCTTTGCAAGAGTTTTTATAAAACCATGAATCAGAAAAAAAAAATACTGAGTGAAATTCACCCCTCTTCAGAATGTCAGCAGAAAGCCTATGCACCACTTAAGTTCTCAAATTAGAGCTAAAGTAGAATTTAAGCAGTGCATAGGCTTTGGACAGAGATAAATTTTGCCCCTGAGAGAGAGGATTTCATGACCTAGTCCTTTGAGGAGACAGGGGAACAAAAATAAGTATGTTTTTGTTTGATTTAGATAGCACAAGGGATGATTACTATATTACTGGGATGTAGAATAGCAGAGAGAAAGGACGGATATAAAATAAATGTTAAGGCAAGAATGTCTTTAAGTTAACTGAGCTCTTAGACTTTTAAAATCGCTATAAATGCCAGAGTATAGTAGAAGTTGCAAGTCACTATTCATTAGGGTTACCATACTTAACAAATAAAAAAAGAGGACCCTCCACGGGGTCCTGGCCCCTCCCATTTCCCCACCCACAGCCCCGCCCCAACCCCGCCCTAACTCCACCCCCTCCTCCCTCCCACTCCCAGCCACGCGGAAAGGGCTGCCCGAGCGCGACCGGCTTCACGGTTTGCGGGGCAGCCCCCAGACCCTGCACCCCCGGCCGGCGCTTCCCCAGTGCAGCTGGAGCCTAGGAGGGGAAGCGCCCAGCCGGGGGCGCAGGGTCTGGAGGCTGCCCGGCAAACCGTGAAGCCGGTAGCGCTTGGGCTTCAGGCAGCCCCCTTGCCTCCGGACCCTGCGCCCCCAGCCGGGCACTTCCCCTCCCGGGCTCTAGCGGCGCAGGGTCCGGAGGCATGGGAGCTGCCCGAAGCTGGTAGCGCTCGGGCAGCCCGGCTCTTAAACAGAGCCGAAGAGTCAGGGGAGGAGCAGAGCCGCCGCGGCCGGAGGCTCTGCTCCTCCCCTGACTCTTCGGCTCTGTTTAAGAGCCGGGCTGCCCGAGCGGTACCGGCTTCGGGCAGCCCCCTTGCCTCCGGACCCCAGCCGCCGGCCGGGCACTTCCCCTCCCGGGCTCCGGCGGTGCAGGGTCTGGAGGTATGGGGGCTGCCCGAAGCCGGTAGCGCTCGGCTCTTAAACAGAGCCAAAGAGTCGGGGAGGAGCAGAGCCGCCGCGGCCGGAGGCTCTGCTCCTCCCCTGACTCTTCGGCTCTGTTTAAGAGCCGAGCTGCCCCAGCGCTACCGGCTTCGGGCAGCCCCCTTGCCTCCGGACCCTGCGCCGCCGGAGCCCAGGAGGGGAAGTGCCCGGCCGGCGGCTGGGGTCCGGAGGCAAGGGGGCTGCCTGAAGCCCATAGCGCTCGGGCAGCTCGGCTCTTCAACAGAGCCAAAGAGTCAGGGGAGGAGCAGAGCCGCCGCGGGAGGGGAAGTGCCTGGCCGGCATTTTCCCGGACATGTTCGGCTTTTTGGCAGTTCCTCCCGGACGGGGGTTTGAGTGCTGAAAAGCCGGACATGTCCGGGAAAAAACGGACGTATGGTAACCCTATATTCATGAAACTTGTCTCTGTTCAGAGGGCCAGAAGGATAGCACAACATGTGAATCTTACTTTTACGCCCTCAAAACCAGGGTGAATTTCACCCTTTGTGTGGTTGCTATTTGTCCAGTTGCTGTATGTCCATTTGCTTAATCTGATCTCCTCATTGGGGATCTTAAGTAGAGTTCAAATATAGTAGCTTTTATTCTCATGTATCAATTTATACCCTGTTCGTTGGAAAAAATAATTTCGTGCAGTATATCAAGGGAATTGCTTAGGTTTGTTAAGACATTACTCAGGAGAGCAGGCAAAAATGCTAAAGGAAGCAAGAAAACAATCCCTTCTGGCTCTTACACAGACTCGAGCAACTGTCAGCTGCAGAACCAGCAATGAGCACTGCGGTTGCTGAATCATGAGACTAACTGGAGGATTATATTAGAACTTTAGACTCAGCAAATAGGCCACCTTTGCATGCTGCAGTAATTAGATCCAAACTTTCTGAAGGATATTTTCTGAGTTGATTGACTTAGAAACACTAATAGTGCTCTTGAGGTCACATGGTCCACAAGAGGCATAATTAACAAAAGTAAAGAAAATATACTTCTTTAGGGATTTTTTAATCTGCTCAGTCTTATTTAGATATATTTGACGAATGGCAAACTGTTTATTTCTCGTTGAATATAGAGAAGTGAAATCTCGATGAAACCATCTCTTTCTAGAACTACAGTATATAGCTTTATTATAGGGGTGAAAATAACCAGGACCAAATTGTGATCTCCTCACTCCGATGAGTAATCTTATTACATTTCTTGGAACTACTTGTGTTAGTAAAATAATCACAATTTAGCTCTTAGGAAGAACTGTTTAAATTAGGGTTACCATATTTCCACAAGCAAAAAAGAGGACACCGCTCTAGCCCCGCCCCTGCCCTGCCCCCATCCACTCCCTCCCACTTCCCATTCCCTGATTGCCCCCCTCAGAACCTCCAACCCCCCCCCCCGCTCTTTGTTCCCTGACTGCCCCCTCCTGGAGCCGGGGCCAGCGCTGCTGGGGCCTGAGCCGCCCGAGCCGGGTCGGTGCTGCTGGGGCCCGAGCTGGGCCGTCCCGAGCCGGGGGTGCTCGGCCAGCACCGGGGGCGCTGCACTGGGGCCGGAACTGGGGCCGCCACCCTGGGGCCTGAGCCGCCGGGCGCCGCTCGGCCCGGGCCGGAGAGAGCTGCTCGGCCAGGGCCTCGCCTCCCCAGAGCTCTCCTCCTCGCGTTTCCCCCTCTCCCCCCGCCCCAGCTTACCTACTGCTGCCTCCCGCTTGCCCCTGCTTCTTTTCAGACTTCCCGCGAGGATCTGATTCGCGGGAAGCAGGGGAGGGGGAGGAGCAGGTGGGTGGAGCGTTCACGGGAGGGGAGGAGGGGGAAAACAGCTGTGGGGCCGGACAACATGGTAAGGCTGCAGGGGATGGGGGGAGCCGGGAAGGGGCTTTGGGTGCCCAGTGGCGCTTGGCCGCCACTTTTCTGTCTATAAATAGCTGACCGGGGCGGGAAATCCCGGACCTTTTTAGTTTTTTAAAAATCCCCCCCGGATGGCTGTTTATAGACCGAAAAGCCGGACATGTCCGGGGAAATCCGGACATATGGTAGCCCTATTTAAATAAGCCTAGTTCCATAAATTCGAGAATATAGGCCAGTGCATAACGCATATATGGGTAACTGTCGTGTAACAATGGTTATTTACTTAATTTTATTAGAATACATTAACTTAATTGTGCACAGTAAAGGTTGTGCTATACTTGTTCCAGATTCTGAACAGAACATTTCATAAAATAAACAAGATACAAATTGCTGTTGCTGTTTACAGTTCACTAAAAAGTATTATATGCCTGGTGATTCCTTAGGGTACATGGTACGTTAGAACAATTGGAAGAAGCAGTGTGACTGCACTGTATTTACACTTTTCTCAATAAAACTATTGCAAGCACTTTTTTTTCACTTTTTTTATTTTAGCTAAGATTGTTATTGACAGATATTAAAGGCCAGGTTCTTAACGATGTAGATCAGCATGAATCCATTGCCTTTAGTGGAACTACATTGACATGCACTAGCTGAGGATCTGGCATTGAAAGCTTCTAAATTCTTCAGCACTTTCTCTTACATGTTCACTCTCTTTAAATATTTAAATTGAGACTAATGTTTTCAATGTAAGTATATAAGGCCTGAATGGTTTCTAGGTTTGCTCTTGCTGCCAGCCTTCTAATAATAAAAATTAAGTGCACTGTACTTGTTTACTGAATTGAACTATTCACATGAAATTAAATTCTGCCACCCTTATTCACAATGAACAGTCTCTTAAGCCTCTAGCAGTCCCATCAAAAAATGACTCGCGTGGCTCACTGTAATTTAGGGATTAGTAATTTTGCTATTCAGTAATATGGATAGAATTAGATTTTAAGCCTATCAGACTATAGATAAGGGATATAGATTTTGTTCTAGTAATGTGTTGGTATTTTTGTAGTTGCCTAAAGTATAGAATCCATAGGGTACTCTAAAGGTTTTAATTTTTCTTTTCAAAGACTTGACTACTTACAGTCAAAATTAAATATTTATTAATACCACAGTGCTGCTGTACTTTCACAGCATACAGAAATTAAATAGAAAGGATTTGGGCCAAGGAAGAAGACCATTTATATATTGTCACGGAGACTGTGTTTTTTTAACACCAAAGAATATTTTGACAACATTTCTGTCATTTATTTCTATCTCTGTTGCTGGCTCCCATATTTCCCTCTTGCTTATTATGTCATTCTGCTTCTAGTGGGGTTTCTTTTTGTCCCCTGAGTTTATTTGATATTCTCCAACAATAAAAGGTCTTAATTTCCAGCCAAGATTACTCAATTTTATCTTGCCTTTATTCAGGCCCTGCAAATTTGGGAAGAAACTTCTTACATCCTCCCCATTAATGGGCACCCAAATTAAGGGCAAGCACAATCTGTCCACATATTTTATACGTTATGCCATGGAAGAGGCCTGGGTCCAGTCTTTGAAGAGTGACAGTAGAAGTGCCTCATTTCCAGAGCACCATTCTGTGCATGGAATGAGGCAGTGGAAATAGTAGTATGTATTAGTGTAGTTAAAACTGTGTACTAATTGGAGCTGATCAGGAAGCGCTAAAAAAAAATTTCAGAAATTTTCTGATGGGGAAAAAAGTTCTGTTTATGTGAGAGGAAGTAGATGGTGGCAAAATAGGTGATGGAGACTGTGCACATGTTCATCAATGAAATTGAAGAAATAGTGCTGTTTGGCCATGATTATGGCAGAGCTGAAGGAGAACAGAACAAATTTGTTGTGGATGAAGCTCATATAGTCATTTCTTGTCTTGCTTCTTGCTTCCCCTCATGTGTGAAGGTTAACTATTTACTCTGTAAGTTCTCTGAGGCATTGACTTTGCATTCATATCTGTCTATGAAGTGCCCAACATACTTGTGTCTCTTTACTAATATATTTTATTTAAGGTCTGGGTTTTGTCTCAGTATGGTTTACTGATATGTACAAATATCATCTTCTTAGTCAAATGATCTGCTCCTTGTTTGTTTTACAATCACATCTTTTAATATGTCAAAATCAAGTTTTTACTTGTGTTTACCTCAGTTTGCATAGTAGAGACAATACAGTTCTGAGTTTCTGAGCTGGATTTTCTTCCTTAGTCATGCATCAACAACCATATTGTTTAATTAAAGTTCCCATTATATAAAGTTTCATTCTTGAAGACTTTTTAACAAGACAACGTTAAATTTGACTTTCAGATTCCAGGCAGAGCTTATGTGGGTTACTGTTTAAAAAAAAAAAAAAAAGGACTTGTAATTTCAACAGTTTTGATCTGGCCATCACTGAGAAATCATAAATATGGACCCCCATAATACCACATCTAAAGAATAATTTTTGAAAGGGAAATTGCTCTTTAAGGAAACAAAATAATTAATGGCATTGTGAGTTAAGTAAGGAAAGACCAACCTTTGCTATGGCTGGAAGCCATATATAAATAAGTAATGTACTTTTGTCTAGGCACAGTATATTTTCCCCCTTATTAGTGATGAGGAGACTCAGTGATTGTTAATGTAACGGACTCTTTCCTCTAAATTTCTTCACTTGGTGTGTAGGATCCATTTTTCAGTTAGAATTAAATGATAATTAAATGTATTTATTTTTTTCTTTAACATCTTTAGGGTGGAGAGCACTGTTACTATCATGGAAACATCAGAGGTGTCCAAAACTCCAAAGCTGCCCTTTCAACATGTAATGGACTTAAGTGAGTGCAAATCTTCATTCCTCCAAAGAGACTATATTAACTGCTTGCTACTCTTGGATTCCTGTCCTTGGGTCTCATCTCTTGGCACGAGACAGACTGAAATTCTCCAAGCTTTCAAAGATTTTTGGCATCCTGAGGTACAGGCAGACCAGTCTTGTTTCAAGAATAGTGGCTAGTATCTCAGTGACTCCTCTAGAGTATTCTCTGTGAACGCCTTGCTGACCGTGCTCAGCTAAGGAGTTTCTCATTGGCATTGCAGTTTTTTAAACTGCTTATATCCTCTGCCCTGTCTATGGATTTTAGCTTTTGGTTGATGGCTTCTCTGTATCTTCTGATTTTTTTTTCTATTCCCTTTAGTTCTTCAGTGTTCTGCAGTTTCTTCCTCAAGACAGGTTCAGGACTGGAATAGTAGAAATGTTCTGTGTCAGGAGTGAGGTGCATTGGCAAGACAAAGTTGGGAAGCTTGTACAGTACAGACCTACCTTCTGTATACTTGGCTTTAACCACTGCTATTAATTAATTTTTTAAGCACCAGGGATACTAGAAATTTTTGGTGCTGTCTAGCAAAACCCTTGCAGATGGTAAATACCTAGAAATAAATTAATCAAGGTGGCTGATTAAAACAAATAAGAGATCAGAAATATGAACAAAAATCAGACTTCAGCTCTTCACATTACTACAACGGTTCTCAAACTGTGGGTTGGGACTCCAAAGTGGGTCGTAACCCCATTTTAATGGGGTTGCCAGGGCTGGCGTTGGACTTGTTGGGCCTGGGACTGAAGCCAAAGTCAGAGCCCTACCACCCAGGGCTGAAGCCAAAGCCCAAGGGCTTCATCGCTTGGTAGTGGGGCTGAAGCCCTCAAGCTTTGGTCCCCCTACCCCAGGTAGTGGGGCTTGGGCTTTGGCCCCCCTGCCCGAGGCCGTGGGGCTTGGGCTTTGGTCCCCCTTTATGGGGTCGTGCAGTAATTTTTGTTGTCATAAAGGGGTGGCGGTGCAATGAAGTTTGAGAAACCCTGCATTACTATGATTCCAGTACAGTCATACCAGGAATTATAATTTTGAAAAATCAGTCTTTTGATTATTATTTTTGATGTAAGTAAATAATGTAAGATAGTATATGCTCAGTAGCTCTTTGTTGATTATGTGTATATAACTCAGCTGTGTTTGTTGTCTTCTGCATATTAATTGGTGTTTTAGGACGACCAAGATCAGATCTTGACTCTTTCCATTGTTGTGTCAAGTATTCCATTACCAAGGATCCTGTCTAGCACAAAATTGATTTTGCAGATGTGCATCACTACTATATTTTGCCAGTTACCACTGGAATTTTTTATGATGGCTTGTTCACTAGTTTTAAATAGTACAATTGGATTTATTTGACCAAAGACCATTTGTTGGATTAAAATTATTCCTTAGTACTTGTATTGGTCCTAAATCTCTTCCTTTTTCTTTCTAATGTTCCAGTGGCATGTTTGAAGATAGCACCTATGTGTACTTCATAGAACCAATGGATCTGACCCACAGTGCAGTAAGTTTATACTGATTTGTAATTTTTTTGGTTTTGTTTGTTACAGGGATGCCTAAATGTCAGTATGTTTCTCACAAGTAACTTGCAAATCTGAATTATTAAAGATTTATTTTAATTCCATGTTTTAACTTGAATTTTCTAATCTTAAATTCACTTTAGATTTGGGAACAGGCAATTCATGTTGGTGGCTTCTAAGGGCTTATTCCCATGGTGAATGATTTGTAGACTATAAAAGTGTTTACCAATTTCTTCTACTGTCTGAGCTAGTGAATTTGATCCTTTCACTGACTTGGTGAAAACCTATGTTTTGGAGCTGAGGTCAGGCACTCCATACAGAGTGCCGCAGCTGGGTAGTTATCACAGAGGATTGTAGTGCCTGTATGTAATGGCTCTGATACAAATAGATGAATAAATTGGATCAGGGTTTAGGAATATATTTACCCAAATATCTTATTCACACTCTGAACCTGTTCTACTTAACTTGTGGCTCTCTTTAAGTATAGTATGTTTGTACTGTTACTCCTGAAGGCATTGATGTAAACAGAGCTGACTATACTCCAAAGGCTAGTTTACAAATTTCAGCACAATAGACGAGGAATTTTTCTCCTGTGGGATACTTCTGCACTTGCATTTGATTTCCAAGAGACATTTTGGGGTTTTGGGATCCAAGAGACATCAAGATGAGGATTTTCAGGCTTTGTATCTTGCCTGGCACCTCATCAGTGCATGATAAATTACACAAAGTACTGTAATTCTAACTGGTTTCTTTTAAAACCTCTCTTGGTAACAGTAAACATGACAACAGAGTCCCGCAAAGGAACTGCAAGATTGTTAGTCTTTGTGTGATAAGTAAAGATGCTTCAGGTAATGTTAATCCTAGTTAGAATGATAGTGTGACGAGTTGGGTCACAGAAACCCCGTTGGGACTGCCACTTGATGTGCTGGGACTACCTCTGAGCCCGTTTTCCCTGCCAGCTTGGGACTTCAGTACCCTGTCTTGCTGAGCCAGACATGTTAGGCTGCTGCAAACACAGACCCAGGTCTGAACCACGTCCCCCAGAAGCTGCAGATTAATTGAAAACAGCTTAAGAAGTGTTCTTGTCTCCAACACCCAGACACCCAGCTCCCAGTGGGATCCAAACCCCAAATAAATCCATTTTACTCTGTATAAAGCTTATACAGGGTAAACTCATAAATTGTTCACCCTCTATAACACTGATAGAGAGAGATGCACAGCTGTTTGCTCCCCCAGGTATTAGTCACTAACTCTGGGTTCAATAATAAGCAAAAGTGATTTTATTAAGAATAACAAGTAGAATTTAAGTGGTTCCAAGTAATAACAGACAGAACAAAGTACCTTACCAAGCAAAATAAAACAAAAACATGCAAGTCTAAGCCTAATACATTAAGAAACTGATTACAGATAAAATCTCACCCTCAGAGATGTTTCAATAAGTTTCTTTCACAGACTGGACTCCTTCCTAGTCTGGGCCCAATCCTTTCCTCTGGTACAGTCCTTGTTCCAGCTCAGGTGGTAACTAGGAGATTTCTCATGACTGCAGCCTCCTTTGTTCTGTTCCACCCCTTTATATAGCTTTGGCACAAGACGGGAATCTTTTGTCTCTCTGGGTCCCCACCCCACTGTCTAAATGGAAAAGCCCCAGGTTTAAGATGGATTCCAGTACCAGGTGACATGGTCACATGTCCTGTGAGACTCCAAGCCTTCATTCTTCCTGGCCTGACTCACAGGAAGGCTTGCAAGTAAACAGAGCCATTTACAACCAGTTGTCCTAGTTGATGGGAACCATCAAGATTCCAAACCACCATTAATGGCCCACACTTTGCATAATTACAATAGGACCTCAGAGTTATATTTCATATTTCTAGTTTCAGATACAAGAATGATACATTTATACAAATAGGATGATCACACTCAGTAGATTATAAGCTTTGTAATGATACCTTACAGGAGACCTTTTGCACGAAGCATATTCCAGTTACATTATAGTCACACTCATTAGCATATTTCATAAAATCATATGGAGTGCAAGGTCACAGATAGTCCATTGGAAAATAATTTAGGAACCATTCAGTGTGGCAGCTGGAGCAAGGCTCCTTGTTACAAAGCTACATACTGTACTTAAATGTAACCTATATATGACACTGGCTATTGGTTGAAAACTAGGGTGACCAGACAGCAAGTGTGAAAAATCGGGACAGGGAGTGGGGGGTAATAGGAGCTTATACAAGAAAAAGCCCCAAATGTCGGGACTGTTCCTATAAGATCGGGACATCTGGTCACCCTATTGAAAACTGACCATATGTTCACCATTATGGATCTGGTAACCCCTCCTTAATTAGGAGACAGACAATTGGGAGATTATTCTCCTAGGACAGTAGAATTTCACTCTTCATGCTGACACTGTAGTACAGAGCTTGAGGCAATGGAAAGAAATAATTAGGGTTATTTTTAGACTTTGTACAATCACTGTAATTTATGGAAGATTTTAAAATATCTCCTCTGCCACCTCTGTGTGTCCAGGTGGAAGTTTTAAATAGCATAGAGGATAGTTTTGGACAAGAGTATTGTTCTCAATAAAACTACTTTCTTCTATTAACCAAAATAAAATGTCTATAGGGAGATTTTCAGAGCCATAAATGGCAGTGAGGCACCCAACTTGAAAGTCAGTGCAAGTTAGGCACCTGATCTCCCGCTTTGTGCATAATACCTGAGATAGATGTCCACACTAGTTATCTGATTGCGAGCGTTGCTTTCATTGTTTGGTTGGTTAAGTCCTTTCGGATACCTTAGGAATGGAAGGCAGTATATGAAACTAAGTTGTATTTACTGTACATGTGCAGTTTGAATTTTTGAATATTTTACTTCCATGTTTTACACAAATCTCTCAGGAGTTGCACAAAAATAGCATTCTGTCTTTTCAAAAGCATTATTTGACAAGATCAGGTGATGGAATGACAAGGGAGAGGAGACAGAGATCCATGGGGCACATATCAAACTGTGATACTTTGAAATTTATCATTTTAAAAGGAGAAAACTTCAATATATTTATTCTTTTTTGTCCTATATATAGATTTACGGCACTATGCATTAATTATGTTGAAAGAGACATAAATCTTACTGTTCTTTCTGTTGAGTTTCAATACAATTAAGTAGCTTGTCTTTGTGATTTATAATAGGCATATCTTTATTTTTGAGCAGGTGCAGTAAGACTGTATCTAGGTATATGTATGTATGCAGAGAGTAGAATTTGGATTCTTAAGATAATACTTCATACTCTATTAATGTCTTCTCTCTGAGGGTCTCAAAGATATTTATAATCAATGAATTAATCCTTATGACACCTTTGTAATATAGGTGATAAATAAATATTGTCCATGTTTTAGATTAGGAAAAGTGACCAGCCAAGTGATTCACCACACAGCCAGTCAGTAGATGAGGCAGAATTAGAAATAAAGAGGCAAGAAGCCTACCACCAATCCTAATGAGAGACTTGTCTCACCTCCTCTGGCCCTGGAGAAAGATACAGCATTGTTAATCAGGAGCTTGTAACCTGCTCTATTGTTACCCGGGGTTCTTTCAACCCAAAGTCTCCCTGTACACTATGAGAGAGTTCTCCAAATAAGGCCTTCTACAATTGAAGAGTACATCATACTGAATTGTGCAGGCTTTCATGTTTGGATTAATATTCTAAGAATGTAATGAGTAGAAGTTATCCTGGTAAAGTATACATAGCACCAATTTAAAGATATTACATTTATGTCAGTGGATATTACTATTTCCTTTTAGGGAAAAGAACAAATAAGATGTCAATCTACTGTAATAAGTGCATCTTTCTTTTCATTTGGCTTTGCTAATAAGTTGAAAATGTTTTTATACATTTTTTTTTTAAGAAAAGCACAGGCAGGCCACACATCATCCAGAGGACTTTAGGAACACAAACCTCGAAGCAAATGAAGAATGTTGGTATGTATTGGTTACATTATGTTTTCAGTAACAAAAATAATTTTAGTTGTAATGTAAATAGTTTGAGGTTCAGGTTAATGGCGCCTATGTTAAACTGCTGAACTTTTAGAAGAATAAGAAAAAAGATGACCATTATCAAGTTGACTTCTGTATACCAAGTTTATTATCATCACATTGAATTTCAGAAATGTTAAAATTGAACTGAAATATTTTCACCTATCAAGACCTGTGTTTAGGTTCTTCTGGCAGAGAATAGCTGTTGGTTTCATCACTAATACTTTAATCAGCTGATATTTTTTGGATGCTAGTGATTGTCATCAACACATGAAAGAGAAAAAGCAAAACTGTATGGTCAGGTCTTAGTCTCTTTATGTCCCTTTTTAGTGCATGTTTAATTGTAATTTTAAATCTATTCACATACTTTGTTATTGATATGGGATCCTTAAAAGTTATGAATTTTAGAGAATGCTTTGCAATTCACCTTCAAATATTTGTGAATTAGGTATTCTTAGTCCATTTCCCGCTGGATAAGTGTCCACATCACAATGATTTCTAAAATGTTTTATTGAATGTTCTTAGGATTTCACTAAACTTTTTAACTTTTGAAATTTTCCAGCTTTAATTTAGATATAGAGATATATTAATTAATCTCACTGTAAAGAGTTTCCATTCTTACAAGGATTTAAACTGCATGTTCTCCTACATAAATGCTAAATTATGTAAGTTCTGTTAATTTTATTTTCTTCAGAGACCGAATCTAGTTCTGAGTGGTCTTTCCTGTCTGAGTTACGGTGGCTCAGGAAAAGGAGAAGAAAGAGGGCTGTGAGTGTAAGTGTGACACTAAGTTTAGACCTCTGCAGTGCTGCATAAACTTCCAAATTCTTTAATTATAAGTGAGCATTGGTTCTTAGCAAACAAAATCCTTTGGACGCTTGAAACAAAGTTTAAAATATCTCTTTCATATTTTTATAATACAGTACTGTTTTCCACCAAATGATGCCATTATATTTGAACCTGAATCTACAGAATAAAATAGATATAGTTTATATGATGACAGCAATACCATGTACAGTTTGAACAGAAATTTGATAGTGAAAGTGTGATTAAAATTTCAATGATCATTAAGGTCTGATACTATTGTGGACAGAGAACACCCCTGGAGGAAGTCTGACTACTGTAGAGATGTCCTCTCCTATGGTCACATGGCTCATGAAGTAGCATAGCCAAAGCCAAAAGTAACAAATTTGTGATCCAAAATTGGGTTGTTTAGGAAAAAAAAATATGGACAGTTCTCACAGTCTGCAATACATAGAATCATAGAATCATAGAATATCAGAGTTGGAAGGGACCTCAAGAGGTCATCTAGTCCAACCCCCTGCTCAAAGCAGGACCAATTCCCAGCTAAATCATCCCAGCCAGGGCTCTGTCAAGCCGGGCCTTAAAAACCTCCAAGGAAGGAGACTCCACCACCTCCCTAGGTAACGCATTCCAGTGTTTCACCACCCTCCTAGTGAAATAGTTTTTCCTGATATCCAACCTGGACCTCCCCCACTGCAACTTGAGACCATTGCTCCTTGTTCTGTCATCTGCCACCACTGAGAACAGCCGAGCTCCATCCTCTTTGGAACCCCCCTTCAGGTAGTTGAAGGCTGCTATCAAATCCCCCCTCATTCTTCTCTTCTGGAGACTAAACAATCCCAGTTCTCTCAGCCTCTCCTCATAAGTCATGTGCTCCAGACCCCTAATCATTTTTGTTGCCCTCCGCTGGACTCTTTCCAATTTTTCCACATCCTTCTTGTAGTGTGGGGACCAAAACTGGACACAGTATTCCAGATGAGGCCTCACCAATGTCGAATAAAGGGGAACGATCACGTTCCTCGATCTGCTGGCAATGCCCCTACTTATACAGCCCAAAATGCCGTTAGCCTTCTTGGCAACAAGAGCACACTGTTGACTCATATCCAGCTTCATATCCACTGTGACCCCTAGGTCCTTTTCAGCAGAACTGCTACCTAGCCATTCGGTCCCTAGTCACATTATAACTAGTTTAGATTCATCAGTTTGGACTTCATTTTGTTTACATACATGTGCTTGTGGCTTGTTTTAGCTTTCATTAATATTAATTTGTACCCATTTGTCTATTTGAGATCAGCTTTCTCCTGGGATCATACAGCACAATGGGTGGGGTTTCAAACCCTACCTATTTTTAAAAAATCACTTTTTTCCTAGATCTAGTAAATATCGCAATGGAACAAGGGGTATGTTGTTTTCTGGGTCTTTCTAAACGCTAAGTTCTATGGAAACAATAGCCTTTTCTGAAAACATTGGACAAAGAGGTTTGGATCTGAATTTATTCTAAATGAAATGGTCCAGAGCCTCAGCTGATGTAAATCCATGTAACTCCATTGAAGTTAATGGAGCTATGCCGATTTACACTAGTTGAAGAGCTTTCTCAATTCTGGCAAACTTATTCACTTCGAGTAACATTTATGTGAGTAGTCCCGTTGAAGCCAGTGCGGGATACAAACTTGGCTCTCCCACTGCTACCAGATACCTAGGCCAGCTGCAGAGTTATTTTTAAAAATTACCATCACACTGTCATTTCTCACAATGTATTTTTAAATCCAACAGGCATCTCGTGGTATATTTGAAGAGATGAAATATCTGGAGCTCATGATTGTCAATGACCATAAAATGGTAAGGATATAGATTCAGTGGCAATCTTCCTTGTAATCTGATTCAGAAGGTGGTCCATACCTGACTGTCTAAGTTTCTATATCTGAGTTCCTCACTCTCTGGCACAGATTTTTGGGTGTGGAGATAGGATCTATACCCCTCCGTGGTAGCAAGATAAGGTAGCTATGTCCAATGGGGAAAATAAATTACATCCTTTTAAGGGGTGTAGAAATTTACTTCTCACCGCAGAGCAAGACAGGAATAGGGTGACACAGTTCTGAGGAGTGTGTCTGAGGTACTGTACCCCCGGGGCTACCCCTTGCTAGTGCTAAGCTGAAAGACACAGTGTGGCCCATAGTAGTTAATAATACCGAGCATTTTAGACAGCACTTTGAATACTTAAAGTACTTTACAAACATTACCAAATTAATATATATTATTTATATTAGTGTTTTAATATGTATTATTAGTGTTGTATATATAGGTGTGTGTGTGTGTGTATATATATATAGATAAGATGTATGTTAACATATATTTAACTGTTAAGTGGCAGTACTGTTAGAATTTAAAAATTAAATTCCATCTTTTAAGGATTAAAGAAACAGGCTGAGACTGGTAGGACACAATTTAGAGTAAAAAGCTTTGCTATTTGGGCAGTAAGATATGCATGTGAAGCTATCTCTCTCTTTTTTTTTTTTTTCTTCTTCCTGGTAAATCCATGCTTATAAATAGGCAGGGTAGTGAAATAAACAATAAATCTTGCCATTGGATTAAGCAAAATGTGTTACATTTACAAAGAATTCTGCTCTGATTTCTTCTTTTCCTTGAGGAGATATTAAAGAAACTAGATCAGCTGACATTTGCTATTTAAATGTTACTGCTTTCATTAATTGTGCCAAGTAAGATAGGGTTATCAAAATGTCAGCACCCTGCCTGTTCAGCAGATTAAATCAGAAAGGCGGCGCCTGGGGAGTAGTATAGAAGTACTAGGCCTCTCAACAGATGTTGTGGGGTGTCCAGGGAAATTCCCCAAATCTCAGGTTACCCAATGGTTGAATAGACCATGCCCCCGACTACCACATGGGGCCACAAAATCTACCCATCTACTCCCCACACCAGCACATTATGAAGTAGAATTCCTGTAGCCTCAAGACTATGGAGTTTTCCCCTTAACTTTGGCCCTGCTGCATGTTGTTCAGTAGGTGGGCTTGATTTGCGCCTCAGCATTATGTAAAATGTAGATGTTTAGAAGGGAACAAGTGTGCAGATTTTTTTACAAGAATGTATTGAAAATTTCTGTTGACCTGGTTTACAAGCTCAAATTATTTATCCAGTTTATTTTTTTAGTGTTACACGTCTACTGTATATGTGCCTGTAGGTACATATCTTTTCAAGCACTTTAGTTTCAGAAGAAATTAGGTTTAAGTGTTATTTTTTAAAATAATTGGATAATAGCTCAATAATACAAGACAGGGACATTGAAGTGCCACCTGTTGGTAGCAAGAGCCTAACCAAAATATTTGAGTGCCAAAGAAATGCGCTTAGGTCTAGAACGTGGACTAAGAGTACAAGTATTCTGCCAATCTCTCTCGCTCTCTCTGTACCTTGTCTCGTTCTTTTTGTCCAGTCTCCCAATTTAACACAAATATTAGAATGTCAGAATTGTCTCCTACCAGATGTTTCTTAATTCTTTAGATGCATTACAAACTCTTGTTTTTTGACTAGAAAAATATATTTAAGATAGTAAAGACGTGCACTAGATCTAAAGGGAAAATTTCACTCTCTGAAACACACTGCAGAATTTTTTGTTTGTAGAGTAGATTGTAGAAGTAGCTCTAAAAGAAGCATTTGTGAATGTACAATATTTACCCTTTAAATTTGAAGGGCTAGAATATGTAACCCTTACATTGGCGAACACTTAATCCATGTGAGTAATTTCCTTGATGCCGATTCATAGATTCTTTACTATATTCTTAGATTTTCAGGCCAGAAGGAAGTGTTGCAATCATCTTGTCTGACATCCTGAATAATAAGAACATAAGAATGACTATACTGGGTCAGACCACTTGTCCATCTAGCCCATTATCCTGTTTCCGACAGAGGCCAGTGCTAGATGCTTCAGAGGGAATGAACAGAACAAGGCAGTTATCAAGTGATCCCTTGTCATCCAGTCCAGCTTCTCGCATTCAGAGGTTTAGGGACACCCAGAGCATAGGATAGTAAACCTGACCATCTTGGCCAATAGCCATTGGTGGACCTATCCTCCATGAGATTATCTAATTCTTTTTTTTAATCAATTTATACTTTTGGCCTTTGCTACATTTCTTGGCAACAAGTTCCACAGGTTTATTGTATAGTTGTTTTAAACCTGCTGCCTGTTAATTTCATTGGGTGACCTCTGGTTTGTCTGTTTATGTAAATAACACTTATTCATTTTCTCCACACCATTCATGATTTTATGCACATCTATCATATCCCCCCTTAGTCGTCTCTTTTCTAAGATGAACAGTCCCAATCTTTTTAAGCACTTCACATAGAAACTGTTGCTTACCGAATCATTTTTGTAGTCCTTCTCTGTACCTGTTGCAATTCTAATATATCTTTTTGAGTTAGGGAAGCCAGAACTGCATGCAGTAATCAAGGTGTGGGTGTATCCCGGATTTATCTATTGGCATTCTATTTTCTGTCTTCTTATCTATCCCTTTCCTTACATTTGTTTTGCTTGTTTGACTGCAGCTGGACATTGAGCAGATATTTTCAGAGAACTATCCATGATGACTCCAAGATCTGTTTCTTGAGTGGTAACAAGTAATTTAGACCCCATCATTTTGCATATATAGTTTGGATTATTTTTTCAAATGTGCATTACTTTGCACTTATCAACATTGATTTTCATCTACCATTTTGTTGCCCAGTCACTCAGTTTAGTGAGCTCCTTTTGTAATTCTTTAAAGTTAGTTTTGGACTTAACTATTTTGTATAATTTTGTATCATCTGCAGATTTTGTCATCTCACTGTTTACCCCATTTTCCAGAGGCACAGAGGCTGATTTAAGCAATAGGTTACGTAACTCAGTAAGTAGTTCTGCAGTTCCATATTTGAGTTCCTTTAGAACTCTTGGATGAATACCATCTGGTCCTGGGGACCTATTTATCAATTTGTTCTAAAATGTCC
Source organism: Malaclemys terrapin pileata (assembly GCF_027887155.1). Taxonomy (NCBI): domain Eukaryota; kingdom Metazoa; phylum Chordata; order Testudines; family Emydidae; genus Malaclemys; species Malaclemys terrapin. The sequence continues at coordinate 18,575,451 of NC_071515.1, read as the reverse complement.
TCTATTGACACCTCAGTCTGGGACAATTCCTCATATCTGTCACCTAAAAAGAATGGCGCAGATGTGGGGATCTCCCTCACATCCTATGGAGTGAAGACTGATTCAAAGAATTGATTTAGCTTCTCCGCAATGGCTTTGTCTTCCTTGGGTGCTCCTTCAGCCTCTTGATCATCTAGTGGTCCCACTGATTGTTTGGCAGTGTTCCTACTTCTGATGGACTTAAAAAAAATTGTTGCTATCGGTTTTTGTGTCTTTTACTATTTGCTCTTCAAATTCTTTTTTGGCCTGCCTAATTATATGTTTACACTTGACTTGCCAGAGTTTATTCTCCTTTCTATTTTCCTCAAAATGATATGGCTTCCTGTTTTGAGAGGATTCTTTTTTGGCTCTAATCCATTCTTTCCCTCTGTTGCTTAGCCATGGTGGCACTTTTTTAGTCCTCTTGCTGTTATTTTAATAATGGTGTTTTTTAATAATGCGGGCCATAGGACTTCCCCGAATTAATTCCTTAAGTCCAATAGCTGTGCTTGAACTAGAGCATATCTCTTAGAATCCAATCCTGATTTAAAAATTGGCAGTAAAGGAGCATCCTCCACAATCTTTGTTAAGTTTGTGCCTTGTTTCTCATCTGAATTTGTCTACCTTCAGTTTCCAGCCATTAGAACTTGTTATACACCTTTGCTAGATTAAGAACTCTCCCTTATCAAATTTCTGCTCCTCACAAAGGTACTTACGGACTGTGATCAAGTCAACCCTTTATCTTCTCTTTGATAAGTTAAATAGAATGAGTTCTTTGAATCTCTCATTCTAAGGAATGTTTTCCAATCCTTTATATCATTCTTGTTGCTCTTCTCTGAACCTTCTCCTATTTTTCAACATCCTTCATGAAGTGTGGACACCAGAACTGGACACAGTATTTCAGTATTGGTTGCGGCAGTGCCAGATACAGAAGTAATATAACTTCTCTGCTCTTAGTTGATATTTCCCTGTTTATACATCCAAGGATCTCATTAGCCCCTTTAGCCATTGCTTTGTACTAGGAGTTCATGTTCAGCTAATTATCCATCATGACCCGTAAGCCTTTTTTTCAGAGTTGTTGCTTCCCAGGATAGAATTCACTATTCTTCTTTGAGTGCTTGCTCATGTCAATTCCATTTTAGGTGTGTGCGCATGCTCACATGCACAGTTGTTGGAGATTTATGCCTTAGCGGTATCTGTAGGGCCGGCCGGCTGTGGCACTCTCTGGAGTGCCGCGCTCATGCGGCGGTATATCAGGCACCGCCAGCCCTACGCCCTCTCAGTTCCTTCTTACCTCCCGTGATGGTTGATTGGAGTACCTCACCTTGCTTTGCAAGAGCACTAGCGGTTTCTTCATAGCCTTTCGCATAGACTTCGTTCTACTGATTTTTGTATGTAGTTCCTAGTAGTTAGTTGATAGTGTTAAGTTAGTTAGTAGAGTCCCTTTTGGGACTTTGCTCTGAGAGGCTTAAAGTTGTGTTCGGCATGTAGCAGGCTCATGCTAATCAGTGATCCACCTGGCAGTTGTCTCAAGTGCCTGGGGGAAAGCCACAGGAAAGACAGGTGTCGCATCTGCAAAAACTTTTGCCTTCGGACCCGGTGTTGACCCAAAGGTGAGGGCTTGGATACACTCAATGAAGCCACACCAGGTGCATAAGTATAACCAGTTTTATTGCCAAAGTATAATAAGCTTCCCAGCCTTAACGCGTTACTAAATATGTGCTTTTCAGCAAGCAAGCAAGCAAGAATCAATGCTTACGCCCCTTCTGCTATGGACAGTCCCGGACCCTCCAGCCTTGTCCTTGAGGACTCGTAGCAGGCACTGCTCCAGTGTGGGGAATTCCTGGGCACCCATAAGGCCAGGGTCCACAGGTGAGACTGTTCATCTAAAGCAATTTGCAAAGCCATTTTTAATCATCACCTCCTTCTAAGGGGAGGGGGCATATTCACCCACAAACAGGCTCTGGCAGGAAACACTGCTGTTTTCTATTCCCACACTTCACAGTCTTGGGCCTCACTTATCTCTTCACTTGTTTATCCAAGTGGGTGCAGCCAAGTGGGTGCAAGCCAGCCTGTCCAGTCAAAGCCTGTTCACTTCTAGCTCCCCTCGAACCATGCAGTAACAACAGCCCAAGGTAACTTGCGGTCAGCCCCAACACCCAGAAGGAGCGAGATATTCGCTTGAGGGTCCTCCTGATGGAGGCTGCCCTTTTCCCCATGTCTGAGCCCTCCACCACAGAATCTACGCAGAGTACATCGGCCTCGGTGCGCAGCACATCACCGGCCTCAGCCCAGCGCTGCTCCCTTTCACCGGTGCCAAGGAAGCGGCAGAAGATGCAGAGTCCTTTGGCACCGAAGGACAGAGGGGCCACGGGCAAAGGACCTGTATGAAGCCATGCGCCCACTTTGGGGCTTCCCGGGGTGCTGCTGAGGTCAGACCTCCCAGTCTAGCTTGGGACCTGCCCCCCATTCCAGGCAGCGACAGGGGCTCCCAGCCTATCGTGGGGCCTTCAGTGCCTGAACTGGTCCCAGCCGCTAGACAGCAAAGCCGACCGGCTCTGCATGTGCCACGCCAGATGACCAAAACGGCTCCGCCCCCAACACCGAAGCGTAAGCCCACCGGGATGCATCATAAGCCTGGCAGAACTCCCCTGGTCGCCAGACCACAGATGCAGGTCCCTATCACCACAACCTCGGACTCCTTTTAGCCATTGCCAGGACAGCTCTCCAACGAGATCTCCACCTAGTAGGCGTGGGACTTCGGATTTGAGGCGCCGTTCCCTATGCCAACGGTACCAGCAATCCTCTGGCTGCAGGTTTCTGAGGTGGCAGTCACCTTCTCCCAGGCAGTCTCCCAGGCGTCGGTTGCTGTCCTGGAGGGGTCATTCAGGATCTCGGCACCGCTCTTGTTCACCCCAGTACCGTTCCTCGGGCAGGCGGCGCTACTCACCGTCATCCTGCCACTCGCTCACCAGGCCTCAACGGCCCCACCATGGTCATCAGAGGGACAATGATCAGGGTTGGACTGTGACTTCAGCCTGTCGCCAAAAAGGGGCAACTCCCACCAATGAGGAGACCGAGGCAGCACCAGTAGTGATACTGGTGCAACAGGGACAGTGGCCCCCAGTGGTGGTACTGGATCCCATGGTGGGGAGGTGCTGGTGATGCCGGTCCAATACTCCCAGTCCTCCCTGGCTGCATCGGGCAAGCTAGCCGTGGCACTGCCAACACCACAGTCAGAAGGCAGAGGCAGCGCAGTGCACCGCACCCGGGCACCGAAGGAACCCTCCCCCGCGAAAGAAGGGGACGACACTCTCATACAGGCGGTAAAATCTTTGTCGTCATCCCTGGATGAGGCAGTCACCAGGCCACCCCATCCTAGCAGTCCCCCGGACTATTTTAAGGTGCACCAGACCCTCCTTAAATGGGTGGTGGAGAACCTTGGTCTGCAAATTGAGGAGCTCGCTGAGGAGGTTGACAACTTCTTCAACGTCATCTCGGTCACCACCCCAGCACAGGTTGCATTGCCCGTCCACCCGAGGGTCCTGAAGATAGCCAAATCATTGTGGCAATCTCCCTCCTCTATTCTGCTGATTTTCAAGAAAGCGGAAAAGAAATATTACATCCCCGAAGAGGGCTTTGAATATCTGTATACTCATCCCCCGGCAGCATCACTGGTCATGTCCACAGTGAACGAGAGGGACAGGTAGGGACAGATTAGCGGGACACTGAAAAATAAAGACACTAAGAGGCTGGACTTGTTTAGCCAAAAGGCTTATTCAATGGCCAGCTTGCAGTTCCTAGTGTCTAATCACCAGGCCCTGCTGAGACATTATAAGTTCAACCTGTGGGACTCCTTCAATAAGTTCACGAAGGCCCTTCCGCAGGACAGTGCCCAAGAGTTCACTGTGTTAGTGAGCGAAGGCACAGCGGTGGCCAGGGAGTCCTCCAGGCATGGGACGCGATAGTCTCGGCAGCCAGGGTGATCGAGTCAGCAGTGGCCATGAAACGCAGCTCGTGGTTGCAGGCCTCGGGGCTGTCCCCACAGATGCAGGCCACAATCCAGGACCTCCCCGTTGAGGGTTCAGGGCTCTTTTTTGAGCTAACTGACTTGAAGCTCCATGGGCTTAAGGACTCCTGAGCCACCCTCCACTTCTTGGGCATGCATGCCCCTCAGCAGTCCACGAAGCTGTTCTATGGTCCGCCACCACCTCCTTCGCCACAGTCCAGTTCTTCCAGATCAGGCTCTTACAGGAAGAAGGAGAAGGACAGGGGGCCTAAGAGACAGTATCTATCATCTTCCCATCCAGCGGTGCAGCCCGACCCTCCCAAAAATCAGGGAGGCCAGAAGCAGTCGTTTTGAGGGTACGCCCAAGGACGGTGGCCCAGCCAATGTACTGGATCCATCCCCCTCCTTCTTCAAACGCCTCTGCCCTTTCCAGTTGGCCTGGTCCCACATCATATCGGACCACTGGGTACTCAGTACCATTTCTTCGGGTTACACCCTGCAATTTATAGCTGACCATCCCTCCCACCCCACTTCCCCGTTCCTCTTCAGGGATCCTTCTCATGAGCAACTTCTCATTCAGGAGGTCGAAAACCTCCTGCATCTGGGGGCAGTGGAAGAGGTTCCTCGGAACATGGAAGGCAGAGGATTCTACTCCCGCTACTTCCTAATTCTGAAGGCAAAAAGGGGCCTAAGACCTATCCTGGACCTGTGTCGCCTCAACATGTCTCTCAAGAAGTTGAAGTTCTTCTTCGAGGAGTGTCTCTGTGGGTGCTCTACTTTAGGTGTCTGTACTTGTAATCAGAGATTTGTAGTAGCAGTGCCCTGGTTGGCCGCGCACGTGTGGCAGCCACCACTCTGGGCAGCTACTTAGTGTGCGCAGCCAACAGTCCCTCAGTTCCTTCTCTATCCCCTTGGCTTGAGTCAGAGCGACAGCAGCACCCCTGTCTATTTAGTAAATTGTTTATATTCCCACTTTTATTTATCCCCTTTCTTGTTTTTCTTCCAGTTCCATCCTTATTTACCCACTAAAAAACAAGAACCCCAAACCAACCAAACAAAAAACAATAACACTTTATTTCGTTAGCTTCCTCCCGCCACTGGTGGATTTCCACAACAGTGAGTGAACTACGACCGTTTTCTATAGATCTGAACCTCCTCAGGCATGCCTGTTTCCCCCAGCTTTTAACATTGCCTGACCAACAGGCTATCAGTTCCTGTATTGGATGGTCATGGTCAGTGCATCCGCTGTCTTGGGGAAAGCCATGTACCACAGAAGTGTCTACTCTGCAAGAAATTATCTGCCAGGACACTGAAAGCCAGGGACCTCCAACTAAAATGATTAATGATGGAGAAATCCCTCAGGCCAGACTCTGATCCAGAGTCCAGGACTGCTCTTGGCCAGCGGTCTCCAGCAGCAGCCTCAGACAAGGGGTCCACCCAAACTGTGTCTAAGGACCCTGCACCTAAGAAGGCGGCCAAACATCAGTCACAGTCATCACCACAGAAATCCCTCTAAAAAGAAGCGGTGTCCTGGCGAAAAATGTGCCCTGATACCGATGGCACCGAGAACCTCGGACCGAGAGGCACCAAGAACATCCGGTACCGAGACATCCTGAGGAGCTAAGGCACCGAAGCAACCAGGCTTTCGCTCAGGTGCATGAGCTAAAGCTAAGCTCCCTTGTTCAGCACCCACAGTGCTGAAGAATGCCTCAGCACCGACTAGAGTGTAATGGCGCCACCTGTTGCATATACACAGCTTAACAAGACCTCGGCACTGTCAGAGCATACTATGCTGTCATCCACGGCACAGAGCTTCACAGTACCGCCATAGGCGCTGACTCCATGGGTGCTCCGGGGCTGGAGCACCCACAGGCAGCCAAGCTTGCCGACCAGCTCACGTCCGCTCCACCTCCTCCCCTGAGCGCCTGTGTCCCTGCTTCTCCCCCTAGCTCCCAGCGCTTGCCGCCGTGAAACAGCTGGAGGGAGAGAGGGGAGGGGGGAGAACAGGGCATGCTCTGGAAAGAGGCGGGGCTGGGGTGGGGATTTGGGGAAGGGGTTGGAATGGGTCGGAGCAGGGGCGGGAGGGGGCAAGGCCTGGGGCGAGCACCCACCGGTGCCAGGAAAACTTGGCGCCTATGGGGGGTACCACAACTCTTCACCAAACAGGAGGACCTGGCAATCACGTCCACGCCAGGAACCCCTCTTTTTGGCACTGACGGCACCCCAGTCAGTTGAGGACCGAACCGAATAGGATTTGCACCCTCACTATCCAGTGATGAGGACGAAAAGCCTTTACACCCCTCGTCATTCCTCTCCAAAACTGGGACCCCCTCGCCATACTGGGACCCATGGGCAATCTACAGAGCCCAGAATCTTAAACCCCCCAACCTACCAGCGTCATGGGCCACCCAGTCCCCTGTACCCACGAACCCACCACCACCGGAGGCGCAGGAGGAAGAGGGAGAGGAGCAGAAAGAGGCTTCTGAAGGTGATACGTTGCCACCCACCTATATTTTGTCCTCGTCCCCAGACGAAACAATTATTCCACCACCTCCCACCACAGGAAATGACTTCAGGTCCTTCCAGGACTTATTCAAAAGAGTTGCAGAATCCCTGGACATCTCTTTAGCAGAGTTGCCAGAGACCCAGCACAAACTTACTGACATCTTGCAGGCATCCCCATCAGCAAAGATAGCTCTGCCCATCAATGCTGCTATAATGGATCCTGCAAAGATAATACGGCAGACACCTCTTGCTGCTTCACCCTCCTGTAAACACTCGGACAGAAAATATTATGTACCAGTGAAAGGGCTGAGTTCGTATTTACTCACCCGGCTCCAAATTCACTGGTCATAGAGGCATTAAACCAAAGGGGAAAACAGCACCAGTCAAAAACCACCCCTTACGACAACGACTGGAAAAGGCTTGACCACTTTGGACGCGAAGCCTATTTCCATACATTCACCAGGGCCTGCCTACAGCTCCTTGGGCATATGGCTGCTACAACTTATGTAGTCTAAAATGCCAGACTGCATATGAGATGCGTACGGGCCTGGCTTTGCACCTGCTATATACCACACAAGCATTCTCTCCACAAACAGCTCACTATGCCCCGCAGAGTGAAGGATTCCCTCAAGTGATGGATGCAACCACAAAACATCTGCTTGGGGGTCCCATTTCAACAAAAAGCTCCCACTATGACAATCACCACAGATGCTTCCCTTGTGGGATGGAGAGCCCACCTGGACAACACCATCCAGGGACACTGGTCCCCAGCGGAAACCAATCTACATATAAATATTCTAGAGCTCTGAGCAGTCAGAAAAGCATGCGAACACTTCCTTCTGCTTATCCACAACAGTACCATTGATGTCCTCACGGGCAACACAGCCTGCACGTTTTATATAAACCGACAGGGCGGAGCTCAATCATACCCTCTCTGCATCGAGGCACTACACCTATGGCAATGGTGCATATCGAACAAGATAGACATTTCTGCAGCTTTCCTGCCAGGACTTCAGAATACCATGGCAGACCACTGAGAGACACTTCTCACAAACCCATGAGTGGGAGATGGACTACCCAACCCTCATGACCATATTCAACCAGTGGGGGTTCCCTACTATAGATTTATTTGCAATGGCTCTCAATAAGAAATGACTTCAGTATTGCTCCCTAGCGGGGCTCGGTCACCACTCCCTGGGCGATGCCCTCCTTACAAAATGGGAAGCACCACTAATGTACGCGTTCCCCCTGATTCCTCTGTTGAGCCGGGTGCTACACAGAATCAGACAGAACAAGGCCCAGGTCATATTTATTGCACACATGGAACTCGTGGTTCCCATACCTGTGACAGATGGCGGTGAAACCCCCTCAAACCCTTCTGCTACTTTCTCACCTCCTGACACAAGACACTGGCCATGTCAGTCATCCCAACCTAGCGGTTCACTGCCTCAAGGCCTGGTTACTCCATGGCTAATGGACCTGGATCAGGATTACTCTGAGGAGGTTAAAGACATTCTCTTGAATAGTCGCAAACCAAGCACACGCAAAACATATGCTCATAAGTGGGTACATTTCTGCTCCTGGTGTGAGGTTCACCATATGTCTCCTCATTTTGCCCCTCTATCCAGAGTCCTGGACTACATACTAGGCCTTAATAGCTCCAATAGCTCCATAAAGGTACACTTAGCAGCGATCACCTCACTAAACGATAAGGTAGATGGAACCACGATCTTTGCTCATCCATCAACTAAACAGTTTTTAAAGGGCTTGACCAACATCTACCCTCCCCTAAAACACCCTACTCCGATATGGGACCTTAACCTCATGCTACGCACCTGCATGGGGAAACCATTCAAACCCCTTGCGACTTGCTCATTGCTACATTTATCAATGAAGGTCTCCTTCCTTATCGCGATCACTTCAGCAAGAAGAGTAAGGGAGCTAGAGGCCCTAATGGCACACCTGCCGCATACCACATTCCATAAAGACAAAGTGTTCCTAAGAGCCCACCCTAAATTTATACCTAAAGAGGCCTCCTCATTTCATTTAAAGCAACCCATTTACTTACCTGTGTTTTTTCCGAAACTGCAAGCTGAAAACAGGGAGGCATCCCTTCACACTCTTGACATCCGTAGAGCTCTGGCCTTCTACCTAGAAAAAACAAAGACATTTAGAAAATCGTCATGTCTCTTTCTATAAGTCACAGAGTGATCAAAGGGTGAGGCCATCTCTAAACAAAGACTATCTAAGTGGATTTCTGGTTATAGCCACCTGTGCTATCATCAGAGCAACATCCCAGCTCCAGTTGGGGTTCGTACGCACTCCACCAGAGCGCTATCCATGTCAGTAGCGTTTCTCAATAATGTACCCATCATAGACATTTGCAGGGCAGCTACATGGGCCTCGGCCCACACGTTTATCAAAAACTATGCTCTGGAACAACATTACTCTGCCGACACTCAGTTCGGATTCTCGGTGCTATCCACCATTAACAAAGATACTCTGAAGCCCCGTCTTCCATCGAGGGGTACTACTCTATAGTCACCTGAAGTGGAGCACCCACAGGGACAGTCCTTGAAGAAGAAGAGACGGTTACTCACCTGGTGCAGTAACTGAGGTTCTTTGAGATGGTTGTCCCTGTGGGTGCTCCACTACCCTTCCTCCTTCCCTCTACTTTGGAGTTTCACACTGACTCTCTGGGGTAGAGAAGGAACCGAGGGATGGTTGGCTGCATACGCTAAGTAGCTGCCTGCCGCGGCCAACCAGGGCACTGCTACTGCAAATCTCCGATTACAAGTGCAGAGCGCCAAGACACTTAAAGTGGAGCACCCACAGGGACAACCATCTCGAAGAACATCAGTTACTGCACAAGGGGGGTAACCTTCTCTTTCTCATGGTCTCCCTGGCTTCCATCATTCCCTTCCTGGATCTGGGAGACTGGTATGCCTCCCTCGATTTAAAGGACGCATACTTCCATATTTCCATTTTCCCGGGGCACCGGCACTTCGGCCCCTTCATGTTCGGCCCCTTCATGTTCGGCCGCTTCATGTTCGGCCGTGGTCGGGGGCTCGAATGTACGCCTTCCTTTGAGTGCCATTGCTGCCCAGGGTCCTCATGAAAACAGGGTGAAGGTCATCCTCATAGCGCTGGCACGGCTGTGCCAACAGTGGTTCAGCAGTGTTGCCTCTCAGTGGCGACCCCGTTCCAGCTGCCGCTCGGGGTGGACTTGTTTTCCCAGAACCATGGCATTCTTCTGCACCCGAACCCGAACCTGGCCACGCTGCATCTGACGGCTTGGCTGCTGTGTGGCTAAATGTGCAGATGCACCAGTGTTGGGCCGAGGTTCAGCGAGTCTTGTTGGGAAGTAGAAAGCCCTCCATCAGAGTGAGCTACATGATCAAGTGGAAGCAGTTCATCTGCTGGATTGCGGATAAAGGTGTCTGCCGTGAGCGAACTTCATTGCAGCTCATTCTAGACTACCTCCTGCATCTCAAGGTCCAGGGCATGTCCCTCTCATCAATCAAGGTCCATTTTGCAGCTATCTCAGCCTTCCACCCGCCGTTCGAGGGCAGGTCAGTTTTCGCTTAGGATATCACAGCCAGATTCCTTAAGGGCCTGGAGAGCCTCTACCCACATGTTAGGCATCCTGTACCTCCATGGGACTTGAATCTGGTACTGTCGTGGCTCATGGGTCCCCCCTTCGAGCCTCTGGCTTCTTGCTCCCTCCTTCTCCTTTCCTGGAAGGTTGCGTTCCTGGTAGTGGTGACGTCGGCCTGCTGGATATCTGAGATTTGTGCCCTCAACTCAGAACCAGTGTTCATTCTAATTTTTCCCACACATGTGCGGAATGAATTTTGTTATGTGCACCAATATGGAGGTGTGGTGTGACACATCACCTCCATATTGGTGTACATAATAAAATTAATGCGGCAGGGGTGGGGTTGAGGGGTTCGGAGTGTGGGAAGGGGCTCAGGGCTGGGGCAGAGGGTTGAGGTGCAGGAGGGGGTGAGGGCTCTGGCTGGGGATGCGGGCTCTGAGATGGGGCTGGGGATGAGGGGTTTTGGGTGCAGGAGGGGGCTGGAGCAGGGGGTTGGAGTGTGGGGGGAGTGAGGGCTCGGCCTGGGGATGAGGGGTTTGGGGTGCAGGCTGCCCTGGGGCTACGGTGGGGAGAGAGGACTCCCCACAGCTTTCTCTCCCAGCAGCAGCAGCAGCACCTGGTCTTGGGGGGGGGGGAGGGGGAGGGAAGAGGTGGCTCTCCCCACCGTGGTAGCTCCTGGGCTGGGGCCACAGAATAGGCGCCTCTTCCCCATCCGCGGCAGGTCTGGGGCTGGGCTGGGTTGGGTTGGGGACCCTCTCCCCCCATCCGCAGCAGGTCCGGCGGGGGACTGGGCTGGGTTGGGGCTAGGGGAGGGTCACCTCTCCCCCCATCTGTGGCAGGTCTGAGGGGAATGGACTGGGGTCGCGGGAGGGGCGCCTCTCCCCCGGCTGCGGCAGGTCTGCCTGCAGTGCGAGCTGCCAGTGACGGAGTCGCCGCTTTCGTCTCCCTGCGGAAGCCGGAAGCGGCGGACCGTCCCTCACCGGTGGCCCGGAGGAGCGGCAGCAGCTATTGGCTCCTTTCTGCCCCACCCCCTATTATTTGTGTCATTTGCAAACTTTACCAGGAGTACTTTGTTTTCTTCCAGGTTGCTGATAAAAATTTTAAATAGCATAGGGCCGAGAACTGATCCCGTTAGAAACATATGCGCTTGATGATGATTCCCTGTTTACAATTATGTTTTGAGACCTATCAGCCAGTTTTTAATATATTTAATGTGTGCCATGTTAATTTAGTATCTTTTTAGTTTCTTAATCAAAATGTCATGTAGTACCAAGTCAGATGTCCTGCAGAAGTGTAAATAGAGTAACTCCTCACTTAACATTGTAGTTATGTTCCTGAAAAATGCGACTTTAAGCGAAACAATGTTAAGCGAATCCAATTTCCCCATAAGAATTAATGTAAATATGGGGGGGTTAGGTTCCAGGGAAATCTATTTCACCAGACAAAAAACTATATCTTTTTAATATATACACACACACACACACACACACACACACACACACACACACACACACACAGAGTATAAGTTTTAAACAAACAGTTTACTGTACACAGCAATACTGTACACAGCAATGATGATTGTGAAGCTTGGTTGAGGTGGTGGAGTCAGAGGGTGGGATATAGCCCAGGGAATGCCTTACTGCTAAATGATGAACTAGCAATCGACTGAGCCCTCAAGGGTTAACACATTGTTGTGAATGTAGCCTCACACTCTACAAGGCAGCATGAATGGAGGGAGGGGAGACAGCATGCCAGACAGAGACAGAGACACACACCCTGTGTGTGGGGGAGAGAGAGAGATGCGCATTGCCCCTTTGAGTACACTGACACCACTCTATGTACATTGCCTTTAAAAAGATCAGGAAGTTCAGACAGCAGCTGCGACCAGCAAGCTCTCTCCATCCTGAGCCCTGTCTTGTCCCCATCCTGCTCTATATGGAGAAGGGGTAAGCAGGGAGCAGGAGTAGGGGGGAGGGAGGCACCCTGACATTAGCCTCTCTCTTCCCCCCTCCCCTGCACAGCAAGCAGGAGGCTCCTGGGAGCAGCTCCAAGGCAGAGGGCAGGAGCAGCACATGGCAGTGGGGGGAGGGACAGCTGGGCAGTGGCTGCTGCACAGGGAACTTAAGGGAGCGGGGAGCTGATAGGGAGGCTGCCGGTCCACCCTGGTTCCAAGCCTCCACCAGCGAGCTGCAACAGGCTGCTCTTCCTGCAAGCAGTGGACAAAGCAGGCAGCTGCCAAACGACATTAGAAGGGAGCATTGCACAGCTTTAACCAAGCATGTTCCCTAATTGATCAGCAACAAAACAAAGTTACCCAGGACAACTTTTAAGTGAGGAGTTACTGTATATTTCATCAACACTATTACCTTTATTAGTCAAAGTTGAAATCTTATTTAAAAAAAAAAAAGAAGTTAGTTTTGACAAGATCTATTTTCTTTAAATCCGTTTTGATTGGCATTATTTATATTACCCTCTTTTAAGTCTTTATTTATCAAGCTCCATATTAGCTATTCCATTATTTTGTCCAGGATCAAAGTCAGTCTGACAGGCTTGTAATGACCTGGGTTGTGCCATTTACCCTTTTAAAATATTGGCACAACATTAGCTTTCTTCCAGTCCCCTGGAACTTCCACAGTGTTCCAAGACTTATTACAAATCAACATTAATGGTCTAGAGAGCTCCTCTGTCAACTCTTGGATGCAAGTTATCTGGACTTGCTAATTTTAAGAATGTTTGAGGTTAGTAGCTGTTTTTTAGCATCCTCCTGAATCACTTTTGAAATGGAAGGTATTCATCATCATAGGATAAAAATACATTATCTGTATTTTGAAAAAAGCTAAATGAACAGAAGTATGTATTGAACACTTCTGCCAATTTTGCTGCGTCTATCTAGTAGTTGACCAGTACCATCGTTAGGGTTCCTTTTGTTCTAGAAATACATAAAAAAAACCTACAGCTTATTGTCCGTAACTCTGCTGGCCATAGATTTCTCCTTGTGTCCTTTTGCTTCTCTTACCAATTTTCTACAGCTCTAGCTTCTAATTCATATTAATTATTTTTTCCATTTCTATGTTTTTTTTATTTGTGACTGCTGCTTTCACTTCATTGCTAAGCAAGGTTTTTGTTTGTTTGTTTGTTTTAAATACCAGTATAGCCTTCTTTCTCAATTGTGGAATTGTTGGTTTTTTGGAGCATCTAGTAAAATATTCTTAAACATTTCCTAATCATTGTTCAGATTTTTCTTTTTAAGTTATTTCTTCCGGCTGATTCAGCTTATAATTGTTTTCAACTTAGAGAAATTGGCCTTTTAAAAGCACCAAGTATCCATATGACTGGTTTGGCGTATATTCTGTTTGCACATAACAGATGTAATCAAGCCTTCAGCACTTGGACCTACACGGCTACTAATTTTTTAGATCTGTGATTAATTCCTCTTTATCTGTCAAGATAAGGTCTTATATATAATTCCATTTTGTTAGAAGTGACACTTTTTGAATTAGGAAATTGTCATCTATAATATTTAAAAATTCCAAAGGATGTTTTACTACTGGCAGCATGAGAAGTCCAGAACATGTCACTCAGATTGAATCCCCCATATTAACACATTTTATTCCTTACACATTATAAGATAGATTCTTAAGGGAGCCAGTCATACCGTTCTTTAGTGTGATTTGGTGAACTGTAGCAGACACCAGCTAGTATCCCATCTTGTGCTTAGTTGTTAGAACATCGATCCATAAGCATTCAAAATCGTTTGCTTCTGAGTCATCGGTGACTCAGAAACAGGTAATGCCATTTTTTATATGAAATTGTCAAATTAGGCTACTTGTAAGTGTTCACCAATGTGAGTAAGGGTTGTACTACCCAGAACTTATAAGCATATACTTATGAGTTTTGCTTACCAGTAGAGGGCAGATTTCTCCTGCAGTAAGATTTTACTTTGAAAAAATCCTCTTACACAGTGTTGCTGACATTGAAATGTATCAAGTATTGATAATTGTTTAATGTTTTAACTCGCTTTTCATATTTTCTTAAAACTTTCACTCATTGTAACAATGAAGACCCAAGTAAATGCATTATTTCCATTCTTTATTTTTAGACAGTTATATTCATCTTAGTTTCTATTTCTGGAACTTCTCTGGTATTTTATACTGTCAGTATAGCTCTCTGTTTTCAAATATTTTAATGAAGAATGAAACACAAGAATACTGTTTTCACTTTCCACTTCCAGAAAATTGTTTCAACTTGTTAAGGATAAAATATATACTAGTACCAAAGGGTTCCCTAAGGAAAAACCTCAAAATCTACTTTAATGGTGTTGGTGTATACCATTTAAGCCCCATGTTGGTGCTGCATGAGGTGATTTGCTAAAAGAGCAATTGCACAGGTAGGGTCCCCTGCCAACCCTATGTGGTGTGGGAAGTGGGGATCCCAGCACTGGCTGTGCATAGGCCACTGAGGAAGGTGGTGTTCAAGTAGGCCACAGGAGGGAGCCATGGGATCAGTGAATACACAAATCAAATGGCTTATCACCTTGTGCAAGTGGAGTGGATGGGCTGTAGCTGCTTTTTGAGTCAAGGCTGATAGGGTGAAATCCACCATCTCTATGCATTTCATATGTATTTAACTGAATGACTTGCATGAGACAAAAATAGCATCGGTGTGAATGAAAAGAAAAATTAGTATACAGTTTACCAATTTAATGTGATGTAGCAGCTTTGAGAGATTATTTCTATAATGTTTAGTTTGACAGGTAAAGTAACTGGCTGTTTAGATAAAACTATTAAATAGTTGTAATTTTTAAATTTCCTTCTGTAAGGGGCTCCAGGCATATCTGTTAGAGTCCAGGGAGTCTTCATTTTACTCGCCCTGATTCGGAATGGTATTTAAGCATGAGCCTGACTTTAAGCATGTGAGTACTAACTCAGTTGCTTAGAGTTTGGCACACGAACCTTCTTGTCTCACATCAAGTCTACTATGCTTTAGAATGAGGGTAGATAAGACCTTTTGAGGAACCTCATAATATGACTCTTTAGTAGCAAGACCTGTTGCTAGTAAGCAGGATTGGCTGAAATTGGTGAGAACTTTTTCATGGAAAACTTTTAGCTAGTTTGTTTTTTGCAGATTTTGAGTTCATTGTCCATGACATTTTGAAGACACAAATTTTCCTTTTTTGCAGATCATATTGTGAAATACAATTGTAACTTTACAATTTTGTTGAGTCTCAATCATCTTTGGCAAGTTTGACTTGTTGGCAGAGGGGATTGATAGACAATATACAGAAAGTCACATGAACATTTATTATAATACACAAAAAACTTCAGAAACAGTTAAGTCTGCTACACATGCAACATATATCCACAAAAAGAAAGAAAATGAAAAGTTAAGCCATCTAACAATACCTAGTCTCTATTTCTCTACCCTCAAACACTCACTCACCATTATCTTAACACAGATAAAGCACTGCAAGCTTAACTCTGTCCCCTTTTCACCCTTCTACGCATATCCGACCCTAGTAGTTGTGGATGTTTGGTGCGGTAGTAGGATATATTGTGAAAGGATAGGTTGGTAAAGGGTTGTATGTAAAATGATAATTAGAGGGTGGCATCTTCTTGGTGTCAGAGTTCAGGTTGTGGGGCACTGTCAGTGGTGAATGGTAGTTAAATGGTTTAAACGTGACAATTAGGGGCCAGTTCTGAGCTCTCATTTATAAGTTTGAGCTCTAGAAAAACTCACGTTAGCCCCAATTATGTCTTTTTAAAAATTTGACTATTTAAACTCTTAAAGTTTTAAGAGGCTGTTTTATGGCTGAACAGTTTTTACTAAAATATTTTGTATGTGTACATGTTAAATGTTATTGAGCCTGGCACAGGCTTTCATTTAATTCCACAGAAGCATAGACTTTAGGAGGCATGCTGTGATCTGGAAAGACCATTTTTTGTGATTCCTCCCTTAGCATGTGTTAAGATTATTCATTTTCCACATTTGCTGAAACAAATCTAACTCCAGTAATTATTCAAGTTCTAATTTCTTTTTAATTTTTTCTTTTAGTTCAAAAAACATCGTTCTTCCCAGGCGTACACAAACAACTTTGCAAAATCTGTGGTAAACCTTGTAGATGCAGTAAGTATCATTATGGTTCCTGAAAACTATTATCACCGAGTTGATTATTTAAGTCATTATATGGAAAGTTGGCTTTACAGACATTAGGATGAAAATAAATGAAATCAGCACTTGTTAAATGGTTGAAAAAATAATTTTACAGTTTTACTGCAGAGGATTGACTTGGGCTGCTATGTAGAAAGGTTCCTATTTGTAAGAAACCACAGATTTATTCTTGGTATTTTCTCAAAGCTTGCAGCTGCCACAAATTTGCCCTCTGGGGGAACTCAGAACTGTGAAGGAGCTTTCCACGAGTCACTGTTGAATAATTAGATTATCTATCTATATATCTCAAAGCTTGATTAAATCTATCTCTATCTAAGGCTAGGTCTACACGGAGGGGGGGGGAAATCGATTTAAGGTATGCAAATTCAGCTACGCGAATAGCGTAGCTGAATTTGACGTATCCTATTCGACTTACCCCGCTCTGAGGATGGCGGCAAATCGACCGCCGCGGCTCCCCCGTCGACGGCGCTTACTCCTCCTGACAAGGTGGGAGTACGCGCGTTGATTCGGGGATCGATTTATCCATCTAGATGAGACGCGATAAATCGATCCCCGAGAGATCGATTTCTACCCGCCGATCCGGGCGGGTAGTGTAGTCTAGCCATAATATATAAAATCCTGCAGTGCTCCTAACTGCCACAAGTAGGCAATGCTGTGAGCACAGCTCATAGAAAATACAAATATCTGATAGGGGTATAACAGAAGCGTGTGAATAAGTATTTTCATTTCAGTAATATAAAAAGCCTCTTGTGAAGGAACATTTTTATAAGTGAGAGGGATGGAGAACATTTAACAGAATTCACAGCATGCCTAGTACATATACATGTGATAAGAAATGAACTGGTTTTGTATGAAACATATTTTATAAACTGAAAACAAAACTGGAGATAAAACATATGCTTTCTCTCTCCCAGTTATACATATAACTACCGCACACAGTTTTGGGGTTATGTGGCATACTGAAGGAAGAATAGATCTCTGTGTGTTGATTTGACAGCTTCTTAAAGGAAAACATTCTCACATGTCTGAATAGTATCAGTGTTTTCCCCTTAAAAGCTCATATTTAGATATATTTGGCCATGTTTTCCCCTTGTAGTTGCCTGTAATGGAAACCAGCAGGAACCATGAAAGTACTCAGAAACTAATCCAGTTTCAGCTATCAGTTTTGAAGCAACACGACTTTTTGTATCTTGTGAGTAAATTCAGGAAAAGGAAACACATCCAGACTTAATAAGCTGTCTGCTTCAGCACAAAGGGGAAGGGCTGAGAATCATCAGCCCCATCTTGCAGTAGCCAGTGTGGAAGTGCACCAGCACTGCTACTGCAGGACATTAGCAGGAATAGTAGCCAGTAGTCATTACTAAGGCTATGATTTATTTTGTCATGGGTATTTTTAGTAAAAGTCATGGACAGGTCGCAGGCAATAAGGAGCTACGGCTCAGCAAGATGGGGCCAGTGGCACCAGGTGCTGGGGGCTGCTGAGCAGCAAATGCTCTGTCTGCCTGCCTCTGGGACCACTGCTGGGGAGGGGGTGGGGAGGCCGCTACTTGGAGGAGGGCAGTGGCACCAGCTGCTGGGGGCAGCCCCAGGACTTAGGGCCTGAGCAGCTGGCCCTGGGGTCAGCCACACTGGGGGGAACCAGACGTGTCTAAGTGAAATATTTGCAACTTTTTAAAATTTGGAGATAGAAAATAAATATGTACTTCCCATCACTGTGTGAGTAGGCTTGAGATGCTTGTGACGGGGTGCAGTCTGGGAGCCCACTGTGCCTCTCTAAGACACACAGCTGGACTGGCCCTGCTCACAATGCTTGGGGACACAGCCAGCCTCACCCAGGCCCTGTTATCACCCAACACGACAGCAGGTGGCGCCACTCACACAAATCTGAGTGCAACCAGCAGACACCAGCCAATTTCCCAGCTCCCCAGGAACGTACCCTCCACCCTGACCCCCCCCCCCCCCCCCGGAGTATAAATCCAACATTGTACCGTCTTACACTGCACAGAGATTTGTACAAAGTAAGCTCATAAAGTTTGCCCCTCCCTCAATGTGGAGAGGAAACGCAACAGCCCCTGCCCCTTGAGTTAAGATTTCCAAGCACTTCACTCCAATCTTACTGGTTTAGATAAAGCATAAAACAAGTTTATTAACTACAAAAGATCGATTTTAAGTGATTGAGTGATAGCAAAAAAGATCAAAGCAGATTACCTAGCAAATAAACAAAAATGCAAACTAAGCTTAATATACTAGAAGGATAGGATTTGAATTAACAATCTCTCACCCTGGCTGATGACACAAGCAGGCTTGTAGATTCTCAAGGCACAAGCTGCACTTGCTTTGCAGCTTGGGATCCCCACCCCCCGTTCCAAGTCCTTTTCTTTTGGAGCTTCGCTTAGGTGTTCGGTTGTGGGGGAGTGAAGAACAACCAGTGATTTCACTCCCTGCCTTATATAGCTTTTTCAGATGGCGGGAACCTTTTGTTTCAAACTTGGTTCCCAGACCAGTTTGTGGGAAAATACAGGAGTCCAGAGACATGTGGTCTGGTTACATCCCTTGCAGAGTCATAGCAGCCATTACTTATAGGCTGTCTGGCTCTCAGGAAGGCTAAGTTATTCCACGGCCCATTGTCTTTGTTGATCAACTATTAGCACTGTCTGGCTTCTTCATTGTTGTACCTGAAAGGCTGGCTGTGGGTGTTTTCCAAAGTAAGCCCACTTGAAATACAGATCCATAGTCAATATTTATGACTTCAGATACAAAAATGATACATGAATGCAAATAGGATAATCATATTCAGCAAATCAGAACTTTTCCAATGACACCTTTCTTGACCCATCTTGTACAAAGTGCATCATAATTATGTCATAATCATACAACTGTGAAGAATATGGGGTGCAATGTAACAATGCTAATGCAGAAAATGTGCAGCAAAACTATTGCAATTTCAGCTCCATTGTAAATTTGTTGTTATGTATGCCAGAACTATGAGACGGCGAATTTGTTACACATCAGCACTAGATAATGTAGCAGAGCTAGTGCATTCTAGTATCATTGACTATGTAGTATGTCTCGTTGCTGTGCTATCTAACACCTCTAAGCTTTCTTAGGGTACATCTGAACAACAGCTGAGAGGTGTAATTCCCAGTTCAGGTAGACTTAC
This sequence comes from Malaclemys terrapin pileata, assembly GCF_027887155.1. Lineage (NCBI taxonomy): Eukaryota > Metazoa > Chordata > Testudines > Emydidae > Malaclemys > Malaclemys terrapin. The sequence goes on along the minus strand of NC_071515.1, from coordinate 18,555,993 downwards.
ATACACTAGCTCAGGGATCGGCAACTTTTGGCCCACAACTTTTTGGCAGTGGTCTCTGCAGTATGATTTCTAGTGGGAATTGCCTCCATCCATCCAGAGAAGGAATCTACTATCACTAATAAATACTGATTCCCCCTTTGGGTCTTAGGCAATTTATCAATATAATTGTCACGGAGTCCCCGGGCGATGCTCTGGAACTGCTCCCCACAAAGCCAGTCAGGACTTTGGGGAGTCTCCTCTCTGTTGGAGCAGACTGTCTTCAGGGCAAGAAGCTCACACGGTTTCACCTTCCTGGGTCTGACCTTAGAGCATTCAGCATATGCCCCTCCGTGCGCTTCCCACAGCGAGTCCGCCCAGACGGGGTTCTGGGGAAGCCAGAGGGTCCTGCACGCACCCCCACTTCGCAGTCAGACGTGACTCTTAGCCAGCCAGTAAAACAGAGGTTTATTAGATGACAGGAACACGGTCTAAAACAGAGCTTGTAGGTACGGAAAACAGGATCCCTCAGCCGGGTCCATTCTGGGGCCCAGCGAGCCAGACAACCCCGTCTGCACTCACTCCCTGTCCCCAGCCAGCTCCAAACTGAAACTTCCTCCAGCCCCTATTTTCTGGCCTTTGTCTCTTTCCTGGGCCAGGAGGTCACCTGATCTCTTTGTTCACCTTCAGCTATTCCCTTGCAGGGGGGAAGGGCCCCAGCCATTTGTTGCCAGAATACAGTGTGTCGGCCATTTATGCACACTGGAGACTTAAGAAATGCATAGGGGAAACTGAGGCACTCACACAGTATTCAGAGGAAACATTAAGAACAGTCCCACTTTGTCACAATAATCAACTTGTATTCTATTCCATGGCTGCACAATTCTTTGGTGCAACAAGGGTCCCAATTTCAGTGGTCTATTCCAGTCTGCTGCACACCTTTTGCAGTTTTTAACAAAGTTTTCTATGCCCTTTTGCACCTTAGGCCATATTCCAATTTGTTTTACCTTAAAGAGAGTATTCTCTATACCTTCGTGGGCCATGGAGTGACACAGGTTAATAATCTCTTCTCTTTGAAGTTTGTCAGGTGCCCACTTTACCTCTTCTATTTTTTTATTCACCGCATAGCCACCTTGTATATTCCCGTTTCCCAATCTTTCCTCACGTTTAACCTCCGGTTTTATGGCTTGAGCTCTAGTAACTACCATAACTCCCAAAGGTTCCTTTGCTGCTAATTTAGCTAAAGCCTCCGCTTCATCATTTCAATATTTTTCATTCCCTTCTTGCTTTTGATGACCCTTAATATGTCTTGCTCTTAATTTTCCTGGGTGTTTTTTCAACCAATCATAGATAGATTTCCAGTTCTCCTTTTGGACCAAATTTTTCCCCTCAGCTGTTTCCCAATGATTCTTTTTCCAAATCCCAATCCAGTATAACAGTCCTTGTACCATGAAGTCTGAATCCATAAAGACATAAAGACAGTCTGCAACATTATTTTTCTGTTTAAGCAGATCACTAAGAGTTCTGACCTCTGCTCCCTGAGCTGAAGTCATACCCTCAGAACCAGAAGTAGTTTCCCCATCAAGTTGTACAGCAGTATATCCCGTATATTGCCTAGAATTCTCATGGTATGAATTACCATCCGTAAACCAAACCTCTTTTTCTCCGAGGCTTAACACGTCATCTGCTGGGGGTGCTTCTTCAACTAACTTTGGTTCGGTTTCTGGAAGTGGGCATTCATGCTCCTCTCCATCCATCAGGAGGGCATATGGTAACATCCTTGCTTGTTTGTTATTAAGTAACATCTCTGCTAGTTAACATCAAGGTCCATTGGGCCATCCTGGCATTCGATACTCATTTCCCCTGCAGTTTCCCTGATAAAATATACTTCAGGGGAGAGTGAGGTGTTTGTATTGATAATAGGGGCTGTGCCAGTAGTCAAAGCAAAAGCTTCAATTGCCCACACAGCAGCTAAACATTCTTTCACAGATCCCAAACTGCTGCTCTGTATGGGGTTAATCTTCTAGACTCGTATGCCATTGGTATAAACTTAGTGTCAATTTCCTGCATTAATACTGCCGCTAAACTCTGTTGGGTTGCTGCCAACTTAATCACAAATGACTTGTTTATCTCTGGGAATTTCAATGCTGGAGCTTGCATCAAGGCTTGTTTTAAATGACAGAAAGCTTTTTCTTGTTCAGGCCCCCACTCCCATTCGACTTTCTTTTTTAGTAAACGTCACAAGGGTCCAGTTATAATCGCAAAATTCCAGATGTGTTTCCTTAAACAGTTAAACCCTCCTAACATCACCCTCAATGCATGAGAATCCTCTGCCTTGGTAAATTCATTAATGATTTTACCTTTTGTTGATCTACCTGAATTCCTTGTTCCCCTAGGATCACCCCCAAATAATTCACTCTCCTCTGCACTAGTTGGGCTCTCTTTATTAGCCTTGAAAGCGGTTTCCTGGATGAGTCTCAACACTTCTTTAGTCTGCTCAGTCACCTCCTCTTCTGTGTCCCCCCACACTAATATGTCATTCTCCCGATCCTCTTTGGATAATTGATCCAGCAATAACACCACTTGTTGGTGTGCAATAGCCAGAGCACAGTGTAGGCCCTGGGGAATTCTTTTAAATAAATACTGTTGTACCTTAAAAGTAAACACAAAGTGGGCCCCAGAATTGGGACGCAATGGGATGGCAAAAAAACAATTTGCCAAATCTATGACAGAGAACCATTTAGGGGCCTTGTAGCAGCGTGGACTCACCCCTGCGGTGCCTCCTGCTGGTTGTCCTTAGGAATTAGCTCTCCCAGCCTTGGAGCGCCCTCTCCCGGTGGTGTCCCATCCGTCGTATCGCCCTCGGTTGGCGTGTGGACCCGCGTTGCTCCCAACTTGGCGGCGTCCTCTTCAGGCCACCGCCCTCTGGCAGTCCCTTAGTCCATCCTCGCCCCCTTCCGGGGGCAGGTCAATCAGCTGTCTCTTTGTGCCCCGGCCAATGTGGGCAACTGCACCCCCAAAGTCACACCCCTCTTGGCAGGGTGTTGGTGCAGCCCAAGACAGCCACTCCCGTTGGCTGGGTGTAAGGCAAGGGGGAAGGGGGGACCCAGGCCCGCCCACTACTCTGGGTCCCAACTCAGGGACCCTCTAGTGGCAGCTGTCCTGCCCTCCTCTCTCCCTCCGTCTGTCCACATCCCTGAGTTGCTTCCCCTTCAGCCCCTCGCACCAGCTAGGCACTTCCCCTCAGGGCCTGCAGCCTGGCAGACACCAGGCTGGAATTCCCTTCTGCTCCCTCGGGCCTGCCCAGCACTGCGCTGTCCCAGGTGCTAGTCTTCCAGCCCTGGAGACAGACGTTCTCCTATCAAAGGCCTGGGACAGACTGCGTGCTCCCTCTCTGAGCAGCCTTTTTATAGGGCTGAGCCTGGCCCTGATTGGCTCCCAATAAGCCCTCTTCAGCTGCCCCACTACAGGCTTCCTGTATTCTTTCCATCACTTGAGGTAGATCTGCTGCTATTGGTGCCATACTGGGAGTAGCTTTATTAATATGTCTAAAATCCACTGTCAATCTCCAATCTCCTGAGGCTTTTAATATGGGCCAAAGTGGGCTATTTGTATGAGGAATTCCCCTTTTCAATCACTACCTGTTGCTCTAATGATTCAATTATTTTCTCAATTCCTGCCTCTGCTTGCACAGGATATTTATATTGTCTCTGTGGTGGCACTTTGTCCCCCACGATTTTAATACATGCTTCGATTTTTAACACATTCTGCTTTATTCTTAACTCATACATTGGGAAACTCCTTTACCCACACATCCTGTTGATCCAGTATAATCTCCTCCACTGCTTCTGCAGCACATATTCTTGGAATGTACCCTGCTGTCAGGATGCTTTCCGTCCAGCTGGGCACACACCACAGAACTCCATAGATAAATCCAAAACTAACCGATTCCTCTTCAAAAAAGGAGTCCCCAATATTACTGGCTCAGCCGCCTGATCTATCTGAAGCATTTGTTCTTTACTACAAAAATCCCCCACTCTCTCTCTGGGTATAGCTATTTCTACTGAATGTTACATTTTTCCTGTCACTCCTTCCCCAATAAAGGAGGCTGCTGTAATGATCTCTGACACATATCGAGATAAATCACAACTTCTACTTACAATATTAACACCAGCTCCACTATCCAATAGGGCATCTTTGGGTCCATTATCTCCCACAATGACAGTTGTCCTAGGCCTCCCATTTGAATCCCATCTTAATCTAGTTACCATCTCCCACTAGGGTGACCAGATCACCAAAGACAAATATCGGGGGGAGGGTGACGTGGGGGGGGGGGCATGGCGGGGGGCGGGGCCAAAAAAAAAAAAAACCTTCCTCCGCAAGCGCTGGAGGGAGGCCCGGGAGACTCAGGGGAAGCGCGGGGCCGGGGTGAGTGACAGCCCGGCCTGGCCCCGAGTGCAGGCAGGACTCAGTCGGGCGGTAGGGCGAGGAGGGGGGCGGCCCGCGGGGCCAGGCGGTGGCTGTTCTCACCCCCGGGCAGCGGGACTCGGGAGCAGCCGCTGCTGCAGCTCCCACTGCCGCGGGGAAGGAAGCCGCCATGGCGCTCCGCGGCTGCGGCTCTGGCGCCCCCGAACCTCCCGAGCCGGGGCCTGCTGCAGGGACCCAGCAGCGCGTACGCTGGGCCCAGCCCCTGGCCAGTCGCGTCTGGGCTGCTGCCCAGCTGGTGCTATCCCGCGGCGGCCCCAGAGTGGGGGCAGCAGGCCCCAGCCCCCCCGTCCTGCTCGGGTCCCGCAGGGGAACAAACGGGGCTGGGTTGCCGATGCCTCCACCCCGGGGCCGCCCGCGGGATTGCACCAGCTGGGCAGAGCCCAGACGCGACTGGCCAGGGGCTGGGCCCAGCGTACGCGCTGCTGGGTCCCCGCAGCAGGCCCCGGCTCGGGGAGTTCGGGGGCACCAGAGCCGCAGCCGCGGAGCGCCATGGCCGCTTCCTCCCCCCGCGGCAGTGGGAGCTGCAGCAGCGGCTGCTCCCGAGTCCCGCTGCCCGGGGGTGAGAACAGACACCGCCTGGCCCCGCGGGCCGCCCCCCTCCTCGCCCTACCGCCCGACTGAGTCCTGCCTGCAAGGGACCAGGCCGGACTCTTACTCACCCTGGCCCCGCGCTTCCCCTGAGTCTCCCGGGCCTCCCTCCAGCGCTTGCGGAGGGGGGAGGAATGGTGAGCCCGGGGAAGAGGCGGGGATTCGGGGAGGGAGCCAATCGGGGGAGGAGGGGGCGGAGTCGGGGCGGGGGGGGGGGGTGCGAGCACTTCCGGGCTCTAGGCTCCGGGGCATTTCCTTGTTTGTCCGGTTGTCCCGACCGCATGTCGGTCGGGACGCGGGACAAACAAGGAAATATCGGGACGGTCCCGATAAAATCGGGACGTCTGGTCACCCTATCTCCCACTCCTGAGGACCCTTGGGGAGCAACTTGTGATCAGGGCTTCTCTATTGAGCAGGTTTCTCTGAACCCTCAGCTTGCATAGCTGCAACCTTTTTCTGCTCCTTAAACATTTTTTCTTCCATCCTTTGCAGTTCTTGATCAATTCATCAGCACGTCTCCCATTCCACTTATCCATATCTACTCCCCTCAATTTCAAATACCTCCAAGCGATATTCCAAATCACATCTACTCCCTTCTGGAGCTCATTTTGATTATTCCACCCTCTACCTCCTTGGGGTGGGGTGTTTTGTCCTCTATTGCGGTTTCTTCCTCTCTCACAGTATCCTGATCTATAAGCACTCTCATTTGAATATGTTATTGCTTCAACAAAAGGTACTCTAGGTTTCAATTCTTCTATCTGGCTTCCCCCTGTCATCATTTGTTGGCATACTATCCAGTGCTCCAGTGAATCCATAACAGTTAACCTCTCATCCTGGGCGGCTTGGTTCACCAAATTAGTAGACATCTCTAATACTTTTCTGTCCAATCCTTCAAACACATAATTCCAAAATTCCCTTCGATTCAAATCAACTGCCATCAAAGAATCGATTCTGACATGTCTGGTGACCTCCGCCCTGGGATTAGTCACCGGTTGTATTTCTCCAGTCAGTAATCCCAATGTTATTCTTCTTAACAGGTAATCCCTTGTGAATCTCCAGGCTTCATGTAATCTGCACTGGTTAACACCTTCATGGGTCTTTGACGTCTCTCTTTTCCTAACAGCATAATAAATCGTGGTATCAGTTGGTGTGCTTCTGGCTGCCTGTCCAAAGCATTTTTCACTTGATCTACTTCCTGTCTAATCTCTCCAGTAGTAGCTGCCCTGATTAACCTATAAGATTCACTCATATTTAAATTCTCTGTTCCTCCTAATCCTGCCCACTGTACTAGCCATGTAGCTAAATTTTTCATATTCACTGGGCCTAATGACTTTACCATCACCTGAAGTCTGATGAACTTGCACAAATTATTCGTGTCTCCTCTGACTGTATCTCCCCCCCTGCATCCTTAATGGTTGATCTCCATTCTATCACTGCTTCAGACTTTTCTGGCTTAGGCTCTCCCGGACAGTTTCTTATTTCTTCCCTCAACTCAGTATAAAGCCCATCTCGAGGTTGGTCAAATTCCCTTTTCTCTTGACCCCCTCTCAGATCCTCTCCATACCAAATATCATTGGAATCCAAATCTATCTCTTTTTGACACACAGCCACAACTTGCAGCTCCTGTATTTTCACTTGCTATTTCAATGCTGCTATAGTTTTCTGGCACCAACTATGAGAAACGCTTGCGATCTCCTCTTCCTTTTCCTTAGTCAAATCTCGAATTAACTATTTCATTCCTATCACTTGATGGCCTAATTTATCTTTGTCTGCTTTAATCTTTTCCCAATCCATCATTCCGTTCTCCAATTCCCTGTTTTGTTTCCCCATTTGTTCTAATTGAGTTTGCATTATCTGTGCCTGCCTCACTTCCCGTTCCAAATTTTCCTGTCAAGTTTTAAAATTCTCTTGTAATGTTTGTAACTCTGCACAGACTTCCCCCTTACATGCAATTGCCTTTTTTACAGCTTGCCACAACAGCCCGATACCATGCTATTTGCTTTTTACTGGCATTAGGTTTGTACAGTCGTACATAATTCTCAAACATGTTTTCTAAGATATCAAATATTACATCTGGTTCCACTGCACCTTCCATCCAAGGGCATGTCCCAAATGCAATAATCTCCTTCTCTAACAGAAGGGATTTTAACTTTAGTCCACTGGGTTGCCTCTTCCACCCCTTTACTTCTCTTCTTAAACAGTGTTTTAAACATTATTACAATAACACCACGTGGTATCTCCCCACATGTTTTTTTTCTCACACATTTCTCACAAATAAGGAGTCACCTTTATTAGTCTTAAATAAGGACTCCCCCAGCACTGTAAGAACCCGTCTCGAAATCCGGCACTTCTTAATATCTCTCCCCCCTCCCCATTCTCCACCGCATGTTAGACCCGCAGTAGAGGTCTCCGTACGGGATGGGGAGCAGGCAGATACTGGACACAGTAGTGGTATATAATACTCTAAATGCTCTTTATTGATTACAAAACAAACCCTACTCACTACACATTCACACCCCAAACATACTATACAGAGTCCAAAGGTCAGAATGGTCCCGATGGCCAGTCAAGATTCCTTCCGATCAGAAGATGTGGGGAGCCAGCAAAAACCACTTCTACATCCACATGGGACTCTGGATCAATAAACAACTCCAATTTGCAGAAATTATAGGCAACCATTTATAATCCATTCCGTCGCTTCATCAGTTCTTTGCCTTGTTTACTAGGCCTTCTACCCACACAATTACAAAGAGACAATCCTGGGCGGGCTGCCATGAGCCAAGGTGTGCCATTTCCTCCAATTCTTACACAATTTTATATCAGTCTAGCTGGCGTTGTTTCTTTTTCTGCTGATTTTCCGTATTTTTCTCAGAACATAACAAGAGCAGGTTTTTGCACTATTTGTTTTTGCACAAATAGTTCTAATAGTCCTTGACCTTAAGTTCTTGCTTCTGTTGCCAACTTGCAATGCACATATTCATGTCAAGCACGTGTCATTCATACCAGGCCTCAATGACCTATAACATATTACCTGGATATATGAATCACAATGTAGATTGATAAATATATATATCCCAACACATTCAGCTATAATTTATGTACAGTAAAGAAATGTGATGAATCATACTTGTGGCATATATGTTAGGATTGTTTTGTGCACTTTATATTTCCTCTTGTATTTTTCCCACCAGTTAATTCAGATCTTTGAGGTTGGTAAATAAAGCTATGAATACAATTGTTAGCAAGACTCTGAGTCAGACTCTTCTTTCCTTGAAACTCCACTGAAATCAGTGGTATTGTGTGGTGCAGTTCAGTCAAGTATAGCGTGGAGGAAATACCACCTAATCTTTTTCTTTAATTGTTTAATATATTGTACATAAAATGTCATGAAGTACATTGCATAGTTTTTAAGTGAATACAAATATAATGCATAAAAATATTGAAGTGCTTGGAATGTTTTTCAGTAATAACGTGAAACAGCCTATAGTTTCAGAGAGAGTCCTATCAGAGCAATCTTTTGAAAATAGGGACTATTTCTGCATTATTATATTACACATCCCCAAACAAGAGGTACAGAAAGATTAAATATACAGTAGTGACTAGATAGGAAAACAAAGGACAGAGGCAAATACAGTTCAACCCAAGAAAATCTCAGAATTCCTTCCAGGTTAACATTGTAGCTAGCTCTGTGCCTATGTGAGAGTTATTTGTGAAGGATGTTGGCCCCAACAGAGATACCCCTTTTTTAGCCTGACTCCAGCCCACCCTGGGGATAGCCATATGTGCCAGCTTGTATAGGATGGTACAGAGATTCTTTTTTCAGCATGCAGGCATGCATAGACATCCTTGTGTAACCACTTGCTCTGTGACTCCTCCACTAAACCCTAATACTGGTCTTAAGTGATACGGAGGAAGGACGTTTTGCTGGCCCTGTGCACCATAGATGAATGTCATCCTCTGATGTCAAGGACTGAGCGCCTACTGGCATTGTTAGATTCCCCAAACACAGGGATAATTAGGACCAGCGTTCCTCCATCCTCTTCCACACTGGGCAGTAGAATTAAGCTGACGTAGGGAAAGCTCATTCTGCATCATGCTAAAGGTTGCTGCAGCCCTTGCACTGGCATTGACTCCCCCTAGCTTTCATAGGAATTCTGGTAAATCAGCTAGAATGCCTCTGGGAACTCCTGCTGATGAAGAACCCTTCCAAAACATCCCTGTCACCTCAATATGGGCTCTGATTGAGCAAGCAGGGTATGACTAGCTTAAATATGTCTAAAATATATTGTACTATAATAAATTTTCAGTAGGATGAGTTCTAAAAAGACACAGATTCTATATTTTCTTAAAATTTTCTGGTCTTTTTTTCTCCTTGGTATTTTTACAGTGCTTGATAGAACTAATTTGATCTCTCATCACTTTCTGTTTTTATAAATTCTCTTGGTTTTCTCCCTTTTTGCTTGTAGTTAATTTCAGAATAATGATTTTTCAGTCTGGGAAGTCAGTGAATGTATCTTAAGAAATATTTTGACCAAATTCTGCAGTAAACAATGCTATTGTGTCCTTATTTTGGCTGCCAGTGGCCATGCACACACTCCCACCCTTACAGATTAGCACTGATCAATGCAGGAATAATTTGCACAGTGGGTTTTAGCAAGAGTGCACACCGACTGCTGGGTGCATAAACATTCAGACTCTGTCCACTTTTTTCCTTTCATGAAGGGCCTGTAGTGTGGTGTCTCCATTTATTTTAAAAGGAACCTGAAATGTAGCAGAAAGTTTCCTCCTTGCATTCCCCCTATGGATCCAGGGGGCATGGCTGTGTTTCTTGCTGAAGTGTTACTGGTTACTGGCACTTTGAGAGTATCAGGTCCTTACATGTCCCCTCTCCACCTACTCACAATATCTGTCTGCTTCAGGAAGTAGAGTAACTCCCAGCCATCAAACATCAACTAAGATTTTATTCATCTGGCCTTATTGGATTTCCATAATCTCATGATCTTGCTTTTGGCAATCAATAAATCACCCTCTCACAAACAATGGATTACACATACTCTCAACTTGACTCCTTTAGAAAGAACACATTATCACAAGACTTTTCTTGATATCTAATCCTTCTTTCAAATCTTTTCTGGATAAAATTAAACTTGTCTGGTTGATCTCTCCTGTCCCTGTGCTCACTGCCTGTTTTCCAACCTGTGTGTTGCCTGCTGACTCCTTTTAGGCATAAACTGGCTGATGTTCTAATAAAAGGGCTAATGTGATTGTTGATTTATTCAGTGGATGCACCCATCATATTTCAGTAGGCAGGCTAGTTATACATTATATTGGACATTCTAGTCATAATTTGATAAAAAAAATTAAAAAGTGTATTTGTAAAAAAATATGGTGACTCTTGGAGATGCTCTTTAGTAACTGTTGTATGCCACATGAATTAAAAATTAATTGCTTAAAACATTGCTGATTCTATCTGGGTAGGGAGTCCTCTTCATGTGTCACCTTGGCCATGCTTTCTAATTGCAGACAAACAAAGACGAATGAGGAATATAAGGTCCTTTGCAAACCTGCAAGTCTTGCATATGTTATAGAAAACCTAGTACATTAAACTCTGAATTATATAGAACGTTTATTCTATCACGGAAATAACCCTTTGTGACCAAAGATTACTTATATCTTAAAGTTATGTTAATAAATGTTTAGGGCCTGATTCTCATTTGTACTTAAACCCATTTACCCTGCTCTGATAGGACAAGGTGTGGGTGTAAATAGGGTTTATACCACGCTCGCAGTGCGAAGAGGAATTAAAGTGGGAGTGAAGTGGTCTTAGTGTAAATGAGAATCAAACTGTATATGTGAATTATAAAGTTTTTGTAGAACTGTTTTGGAGAAAACAGTACTTGAGATCAATCAGTGTATCTTCAGGAAATTTGTATGGGGAAATGTAAGATATTCCTGTGTAGTGATCAGTTACTTGATCAGACACGAGAAACAGTAAAGGGGAAAAATAGGAGGTCAAAATTGGAATTTGGAAACTGGATTTTGTCCTCTAGAATAGTAAACTGAATAAAATAAGCTTAGCAGATTATAGATTTTTAGGCATATCAGCTAACTATTTCCCCATGTTTCCCTCTTTCTTTATCCTCCTTGTCCTTCTGCTGACTCTGACTGGCTAACTGTGCACGTCTGACCCAGTGTTCTACTCCTATGTCTGTCCTGTCTCTGTCCCCAGATATACAAGGAACAGCTGAACACCAGGGTGGTTTTGGTTGCTGTGGAAACCTGGACAGACAGGGATCGTATTAATATTCGCCCTGACCCTCTGCAGATGCTTCATGACTTCTCCAAATATCGACAGTACTACATCAAACAACATACTGATGCTGTACACCTGCTCTCGTATGTACTATTAGATGATGGTTTAATCCATTAGTTTTTACGCATGTAGAATGTATGCTTGTCTGCCAACCTACCTCTCTCTCTCTTCTTCTCTGCCTGCACATCAACCAACCTTTGACTATATTTGCCAGTTTCTGGTATTTTAATCTAGTAATAGTCCTGTCCACAGTGTGCAACAAGCTATATTACAGGCATACCAACGTGTATTATGAAATTTTGAAGCCTATACAACTATTATTCACTTGTAAATAGAGCCCAGACATATCTTTAATGAGCCATATCTTTAATGAGATCTGATTAGATCTTTGATTAGAGTAGATGTTTGATTTTATAGTTTGCTATCTTAAAAAAAAAGTACTTGTATATGCAGCTTATTTATCAGGGAACAGAGCCTGCTAGTCTCCTGAATGTTTTTCTATTGATGACCATGTGATAGTTTTGATATTGTATATTAGATTATCTTACATAGAGGTTCCCATGGTGGGGCCAGCAGACCTCAAAGACATTCTTGAGGGTCCGGGATGGTGCTGCTATACTCCTATGGCTGAACTCAGTGCAGCTACAGGATTGAGTAAACATGACTATTAGCGTGCCCTTGAGGAGGTTTGGGACGTCAGCCAGCTCTGCAATAAGTAAGTAGCAGGAGAGGGCAGAACTGAGGGTGTCCTCTACAGGAATGTTCCAGTGCCATATTTTACTCACCCCTATGGCCGCACTGAAATCAATCATGGGAACTCATGGAGTTGCACATGCTTAAACCAGAAATGAATTTGGCCTGAGAAGCTATGCATTTTGGGGCAAATCCTACCTACATGTCTGTGGGCACAGAGAGGCCTCTGGCAAGAAAACTAAAATGTTTTTGCTGCACATATCTGGGGGTGGGGGAAAGTAGGTTTGCAGGGGGGGTGTCATAGGGTTGCACATTCATTATGCAGTTCAGAACCTAGCTATGCAGGGGCTCTCTGGTACAACAGTCTGTAGGGGACAGGGTATGGGATCTGTCCATATGCAGGTCCTCAATTTTATCCTCATCAGTTGAAGGCAAATGCTAGGGGTGCAGAAGCTATTCCAGCCAGTAGCTTCCAATGGGTTTTTCTGCCACTCTACAGTCTGGGCAGGGATGGTGTGAATTCTTCCTCCTTACTCACTGTTCTCCCTAGCATCCAGCCGAGATAATTGGTCTGGTTGGTGGTGTGTAGATTTACCCCTTTATTTTTAGTTTTACATTGACTGTGGAACCATTACATTTGTTGCAAGTATGGACATAGATGTAACCAAAGGCTTTTAAGGATTTTCCCTATGCACAGCTCTTGTATACTTAATTTTTGTGCCAAGGAGGGAATTTTTCACTTGACCAGAGCTCTACTAGGGCCCAGTCCTGCAACAATTGTACATCCTATCTTCTTTGACTTAAATGGGAGTTAGAGTTGCCAACTTGGTAATATTTAAAAAATGGACAGTCCAGCAGGAGTGCTGGAACCTCTCCTGACCCGCCCTGCCCCTGCCTGTCCTTTCCCCTCGAGGCCCTGCCCCGTCCACTCCTTCCCCTCGAGGCCCCGCCCCATCCTCTTCTCTTTCTCCCTTCCCCCATCACTCGCTGCATTTCCCCTCCCCCCCAGGTCAGAAGGGACTAACCTGCGGGGCTGAGAGCTGCAGCCGCCTGACGCAGGTAGGAGGCGGCCCTGGCTGAGTAGGGGCTGGCACGGATGATGACCCAGTGCCTCCCCCACCTGCAGAAACTGGATTTTGTGTGTCCGGTCAGTAGATCTGACTGGACACTCATGTCCCCTTTTCGACCAGACTTTTCGGTCGAAAACCGGGCACCTGGCCACCCTTAATGGGAGTGTTGTGTGTGCAAGGACTACAGGATTGTGGCTTTTTTATTCATGTGAAAAAAATCTTGCTGGTAGTGGTTCTATACCATGATTTCTATTGTTTTTTTGTGTTGATTTACTGTATTCACTGCAACAAGGCGGACACTAATCTGTTTTTCATCTATGACATAATTATTCATAACAATCTCCTATTTATTAAGCATTTTCGTGTGCATTTTTTATAATTAGAGGCTGTGCAGCTCAGTTTCAAGAGTTTTATCTTAAGGATAGAATTACTCTTGTAATATTTATCATCGTAGTTCAATGTCCCACCTTTGCTTCAATGATTTTTCTCTTCCTTATAAAATGATTTGAGAGTTGCCAATTTTGGTTGGATGTATTCCTGGAGGTTTCATCACATGACATAATCTTTAATTAAAGATTAATCTTTAATTCCTGGTGACTCCAGGACAATCCTGGAGGGTTGACAACCCTACTTACAACATTTACAGTGATACGAAAAACAACGTAATGGAACATTCAGCCAGAGCTATTAGAGTTTCACAGTTTCCATAACTCTGCCTCCTTCTATTTATGAATTACAACAGAATCTTCATGGAATGATTTTGTAAGATTTGTAATTGTACAAAATGTTATTTACATGGACTTATAAAAGAAATTGCATCCTTTCTAAATATTATACCGTCACTTGCTGAATTAATATATTGTATCTTTTAATTCTGTGTGGTCATGAAATAGACACTTGAAATTGTAAAGTATTGTACACAAAAGAGGGTTGGGTTAGGGGTCCTGTGAGACTCTCGTCTGAATTTACTGACACATGTGCAATTGAACTTCCAAATTACATTCATCTGTGTTTATATAATATCCCTTAAAAGACAATTAAATGTGAAATATAATAGAAAAACTGATGGTAGCAGTGTAATTGGAATTGAAGGATGAGGTTCCATAGGAGATGAAATGGCTGCAGTCTGGTGCACAGAAGATACCATGTTTTTCAGATTCATTTTTCCTTTTGAAGTCTATCCAAGAACGAACTAGGCCTGGCCTTAGCTTGTGACTTCTGATAAGATCCCAACTCATGGCAGTGTGGCAGCAGGCTGCTTGATTTTTTTTTTTTTTTTTTTTACTGTTGAAGTCAATTGAGCAAGATAACAGGAAAATAAATAATGCCCAGGTCTCTAATATAGTATTGTAGAGCATTACCATTATGCTTCAAGTCAAGGCATCAAGTTCTATACTGTATATAAAATCATTCAAAATAAAGCTTATTTACAAATAAATCCATTATGAATAGTTATTGTTATTAGACAGTCAGCAAACCTGGAAAATGAAGTATATTCAAAGGGTCATCTGTCCAAGTACTAATCCAATTCATAGATGCTTAATGTTACAAAATTTAACATTCCTGTTTGGATTAGCAAGATCTAGTACATCTAGCATCCAGTGTTGTAACAGTAACTTATTTTGACTAAGGTTCTCAAGATTCCACAATCTGGCTGCTGCAAGATCGTCTCCAAAACGTAGAAATGTGCTCCAGAATCTAGCCTTCTAATCTTAGGGTCGTGGTTATGCCAGGGGTGGGGAAGAGAAGGAAAGGTCCAGCAATGGATACTATGGCTTTATTTGGTGGTGGTGTTGAGGAGAGACTCGCTCGTTCCTCATCTAAATTGATTATTGTGTGGGTGAAGTTTTCCAGGCCATTGGGTCCCTTTCACTTGTCACTGTTTGTAGAGCTGTCAGTTGGGTAGCTGTCTTCAGGTTGCACAACCCTTTCTGTTGCATCCTAGCTTCCTTTCAGTCATTTGGAGAAGAAATCTGTTGAGACATCAGCGAAGGACTGTGCATAACGTTCCTCAGAACCCAAATACCATAAGGTCCTGGCCTTCAGAGTTCCTCCTCTGTGGATGGAATGTCATTGTTTTGGGTTTTTTTTAACAAGAACTCAGGGCAAGAAATTCCCCTCCAGGAGAAGAATAATTTTTGAAGCTCAGGGCCCCTTGGAGGTGTGGATCCATTATTATCCATAATAGTTGTAAGATTCTTTATAAAATCATACAGTTTATTTCTATGGGGCATTAGCCACTCTACAAAAAACAATCTATTTAGAGAATGTCATTACATGGTACAGTAGCATTTGTTATGTAGCAAAAAACTGATTACATGAGGCAGATGTAGGCCTAGATTAAAAATGGCAGAATACATCTACAGGAAAAGTACTGAATTCTATAAAATTTTTAAATAGGTTGAAATAAAATGAGTCAAGGTAAAATATAATGAATTAGTATCATGATTTTAGTTTAAGAACATCACAATGGAGATGTGCTAAACTGATTACATATATTTTACTGTAGAAATTCCTTCTTGACAACTTACAATAAACTGGAACATTTTCACAGTTTTTGTCTTCTCATGAAAATGGCATCATTTTTTCTTTTAAGAACATCTGATA
The DNA here is from genome assembly GCF_027887155.1 of Malaclemys terrapin pileata. Classification (NCBI taxonomy): domain Eukaryota; kingdom Metazoa; phylum Chordata; order Testudines; family Emydidae; genus Malaclemys; species Malaclemys terrapin. The sequence continues at coordinate 18,540,258 of NC_071515.1, read as the reverse complement.
TATTTGCACTTTCTGATTTTTGTTTGCAGGTTGAGGTTTTGTTATACGCTGGAGAATTACAATAAGAACCAAAACTTGAGTTTAGCCAAATCAAGGCCAAATAAATCACGACCCGGCTTTGCACTCATTTTACAGTCATCACTCTCAGTGACTTCCGTGACACTTTTGTCTGAGTCAAGGGATCAAATTCATAATTGATGCATACAGTGATGTAACTTAGAACCTGTTATGCTAACTTAGGCCTCCGCTCCTCTTGCACTCAGACTCCCTTACCTATAACTTAAGTAGAATAGATGTAATTAAGTCACATGGAATCTATGTGGGGCTAAATCTACAAAATAAGTGTCTCCTTGTTGCAAGTTTCATCTAGTTCAGTCTTTTGATGTGTTCCATTTTAAAAGTGAATCAGTTACCATTGAGAATTTGTCTCTAAATGAATAGATATTAAATGAATACCAATGCGCACAACATATATTGTTATGTGGGAATTTGATCTTTTAGATGACTGAATGGGTGTCCTATTCAAGTTTACTGCATTAAATTTCCCATTCAACATCCTATGCATATTTTATTTAATTTTATTTATTTAATTAATGAATTTATTTATGTTCTTAAGGAATGTGACATTCCACTACAAGAGGAGCAGCTTGAGTTACTTTGGAGGGGTTTGTTCTGTGACCAGAGGAGTTGGAGTGAATGAGGTAACTCTTTCTATTAAAATGTTTTAAATGTACAATTTCCTCCTTATGAATTCACCAATCCTTATATTTGGCACTTGGTTTTAGCCTCTGACAATACTACCAAAAACGCAACAACGCTGTTGAAAATCCATTGTAATGACATGGATCTAGTTACGCTGCCCAAAACCTTTGCCCTCTACATAAATTCTTCTCTTAGTTAGCCAGTGGAACCCCATTGACGATGGTGGGGTTCCACCAGCATAACTGGGAGGAGAATTTGGCCCAATATATATATCATGCTAATTAGTTTGCTTTGAAAAATGTGTATTTTCATTGTGAAAGGTACTGAATGGACCAGATTGATTGCTTGTTAAAGGCAGGTACCAGCTTCTCTGACCTTTGTTTCTTTGGTGTATGCATGCAGTCACACATGGGTTTGATAAAATTACTGTATAGGGTACTGAATTAGTAGTAAACCAGAATGAAATGTTGCAATATAATTTGCAATAACTAACTATGTACTATCTTTACTGTTATCCTCTCCTCTAAAAACAGTATGCCCTCCCATTGGCTATGGCACAGGAATTATCACAAAGTTTGGCTCAGAACCTGGGAATACAGTGGGAGCCAGCAACCAGAAAACCGAGTATGTACTGTCATTATGCATTGACTTTCTTCTGTCCTCCTCTTTTGCCGAACATACAAGCTTTTTGTAAAGTGTGTGGTTACATACAAATGTACATCAACATAACTATAAATAACATACAGCAATTGCTTTTGTTATACGCTGGAGAATTACAATAAGAACCAAAACTTGAGTTTAGCCAAATCAAGGCCAAATAAATCACGACCTGGCTTTGCACTCATTTTACAGTCATCACTCTCAGTGACTTCCGTGACACTTTTGTCTGAGTCAAGGGATCAAATTCATAATTGATGCGTACAGTGATGTAACTTAGAACCTGTTATGCTAACTTAGGCCTCCGCTCCTCTTGCACTCAGACTCCCTTACCTATAACTTAAGTAGAATAGATGTAATTAAGTCACATGGAATCTATGTGCAAAGGAGTCTAACTTAAACTCCGAAAAGGTGCAGGAAAATATAAATTAATGTTGGACGATGGTAGTTTAACTCGCATCTTTTTTACATCTGCTCCACAGCAGGTGAATTAGCCCAACTTAAACACTATAGCACATGAGTAGAGTGGGTGTAAGTACTTCTAGGGGAGCCTGATCCAAAGCCCATTGACTTCCATTTTCCATTTGGAGTTTTTCCATTGACTTCAGTGGGCTTTGGATTTGGTTCTGAGTATTTAACTTTCATCACCTTATGTATCACTTCTGAATTTGACCCACGGAGTCCAGGATGAGGCCCCAATTTTGAGTATCTCAGACATGCTTGTCCAAGTTTCTCTCATCAAAATATTTGTCAAAGCAGTATTCCTTTCACTATTATGTGGTCACGATTAATTAGCAGTTACCATACCATGTATCTGAGGCTACATCTACACTACAGGGGGGGGTCGATTTAAGATACGCAAATTCAGCTACGCGAATAGCGTAGCTGAATTCAACGTATCGCAGCCGACTTACCCCGCTGTAGGGACGGCAGCAAAATCGACCTCTGTGGCTTCCCGTCGATGGCGCTTACTCCCACCTCCGCTGGTAGAGTAAGAGTGTCGATTCGGGGATCAATTGTCGCGTCCCATTGGGACGCGATAAATCGATCCCCGAGAGGTTGATTTCTACCCGCCGATTCGGGCGGGTAGTGTAGACCCAGGCTGAGATACAGCATTATTTCCTTTTACTTAGCACAGTTATTTCCTATTCTATCTCCAGTACTGTTGTGTGATAATTATTGATATATGTTGTTTAGTGGAGATGTCATCAAATCCTTCAAAAAGCAGTAGAATCTAGTCAGGAGCAACTTTCCTCTCATTGTTGGGGTGGGTTAGTACTCTTTCCTTTAAAAAAAAATAATCAAGAAATTGTATCCTTGTTTTAGGTATGTCTTGCAGAGAGTAGCAAGTCTCAACATCATTTTTGAAAGTGATGGTAGAAATGCAAACATTAGTAGCATTACCCAGCAGATAGATACAATAGCCTAACAATGGAAAACTGACCAAGGTGTGAATAATATGGCTAGAAAAGAAGCAAATTCTACCAAATGACATGTGGTTATTCTGTGTTCAGAAATACTGAATGTTTGCAGAGGTATCCAGAATACAGTATTTCTTTTTAACAGATTCTTGTTCACACTATATAATTCTTGCCTGCAGATTGTAAGACATTTTTACTTTAAAAATACAGGAGTAATGTTAATCAATTAACAAATAAGTCATTGTTGACTTAGATGATGTAGCTAGTATAAACTCCTTTCATTCAGCCACTTTCTGCTCTATATGCAATGAACATAAGTTGATTGATAGATTGGGATGTTGTTAATAATAATTCAAAGCAGATGGAACAAAAATCATATGGACAAGGACATTCCAGTTTTAAGGCTAGATTCTGTTATGATAAACAGCCATCTGACCACCATATATATTAATTAAAACCTTCTTTTTATAAAAAGTTTTATTTTTGCTGCCAGTGTATTTATAACAAATTTCCTTCTTTCTTTTGTATGTTTGGTTTTGTCTGAGAAGAATGTGACTGCATAGAATCCTGGGGTGGCTGCATCATGGAGGAAACAGGGTATGCTGTAATAATCAGTAACTGAGGGCTTTGGAGATGAGATCAGAGTGCACATTGTGACATAAGTATTTATTTGTTGAGCATTATAAACCTGTTTCAGCACTAGATGAAAAACTAGTACATTAGCAAACATTTGTGCTGAACAACTCAAACATACAAAAATTAAGGAAGATAATATTGACTTGTAACATGGGATGTTTTGATTCTAGCTTATATTTTTAGAGTGGAGTTCATGGGGGAGCTCATAGGTGTTTCAGCTCAGACTTCACTTGCTCAGTTTCCCTATAAGAGAAGAGACACCAAATCTCTAGCTATGTGAGAACAGGCAGATATTACAGCACTAACACCTGCTGTGTAGAATGACAAAATGGAAGGGAACAAAGACTGAATGTTGCAAAACCAGATTTCATAGCTGAGCTACTTCAACCCAAACTTTCTGAAGAGAAAAAATCTGAGAATTTGTACTGACTGTTTTGGTATGTCCAGTTTGTATTAGTTTTCCAGACAGTAGTTAAAATTACCTTCATATATCTCTTGCATACCAAAAGGATGCCAACATTTTTGTAAACATTTTAAACTGTATATAGGAACCACTGCACCCACTACTGAAGTGCAGTCACTTTTGGGATGGAACAAAATAGGTATTTAACAGAACACAATAATACTACACAATAGTTTAGGATAAGTAGTAAGAAAATAACTGCAGTGGGAATTTAGGTAAGCAGAATGTATAATCCAAACTGGAGTTTTGCCAGGATGCCATTGCTAATATCTGTACTATAATAGGGTGGTCTGTCCCTTTAAGGGCCAGCGGCCTGGGGCCAGTCATCCCTGTTCACTAATCAGATGCAGCTGAAAATGGAACAGGAGTTTCCTATAAATTGCTGCAGGAAACGGGGTTGATAGAGAAAGGGGCTAACTACAGAGAGAAGCTGCAGTCTCCTGCAGTAGTTGCTAGGGAAGGGATACTCTAGATGTAGATGGGAAGTCCTGGGAGTTGTAGCTAGGTAGAAAGCCCCAGCTGGAAGATTAGTTTGTTGTTTGGATAAATGAAGCCAGGATGTAAGGGCTAAAGACTGATTTGGGCATGGCTGATAATTCCCAGACTGGCGAAGAAAGCTAGATTACAGGGACACTGTTGCATCCTTGCTATGAATTCATATAGTAAAGAGAGAAATGTAATTTAAAAAAAATACAAAACTGTTAAAATGCTTGATTTTTTTTTTGTTTTGTTTTTCAAAACATGAAGGACTCCCACTGAACTGCTGTTATTGCTCTGACTGTTGCATACCTCTCTTGTAGCAAAAAACATTTAGAGCAGCTCAAAGGAGGGTTATAATTTTCATCTCTAGTAACTGGGTTCAGTGAGGTATTTACTCAATTGGTTCTTTGTCATTTTAGGGTTTACCACTCCAGAAAATTTTCAAGATGCAGCATTGCAGAATACAAAGAATTTTTACTCAGAGGGGGAGGTGCCTGTCTTTTCAACAGGCCAACAAAGGTAATTTCACGTAGAGGATGAAGCCACTGCCAGGACATCTGTTGACTATCAGACACTACAGTGAAGATTAAATGGTTTCACTGAACCTTCTTTTCCCTTAAAGGCTTTATTCAAATTCCATTGGGCTATTACAGATTTTTCTGGATTTTAGTTGTAGCTTTATGGATCTTCTTCCTCATCAGCAGTCATTTCTATTAATAAGGATTATTCTTCTTCGAGTGCTTGCTCATGTCGATTCCATTCTAGGTGTGTGTGTGCGTGCACAGTTGTCAGAGATTTTTGCCTTAGCGGTATCTGTAGGTTGGCTGTAGCGCCTCCTTGAGTGCCGCGTTCATGAGTTGGTATATTAGGCACTGCCGACCCTATGCCCTCTCAGTTTCTTCTTACAGCCCATGATGGTTGGTCAGAGTGCCTTGTCTTACATCGCAAGAGCAATAGCGGTTCTTACAGTCCGTTGTTCTGTCTCCTTTGTTGTTAGTTGATAGGTACTTAGCTAGACCTTTACGTTAAGTGTTAGAGTAGGAGTTTAGGAGTTAGAGTCCTGGCTGGGACTTCGCCTCAGAGCGGGGCATGCCCTATTCCCCAGCCTTTAAGCCATGTTCATCATGCAGCTGACCGATGCCCATTAGTGACCCCACACGAATGCTGTTTAAAGTGTTTGGGGGAGTCCCACAGAAAGGATAAGTGCAGGATCTGCAAAATGTTTGCCATCAAACTCAGTAGGAGCAGGATATCTGTTTGAGGGCTCTCCTCACGGAGGCTGCGCTTCATCTTACCTGGGAGCCCTCTCGACCTGACTCCACGCTCGGTGTCGGCATGCAGTGCACTACCGGCAACGGAATCCATTGGGATCCCTGGTCATATCCACTGTCAACGAAAGGGCCAGGCAGGGCCAGGCGAGTGGCACACCGAAAAATAAAGATACCAAGAGGCTGGACTTGTTTGGCAGGAAAATTTATTCGACAGCGAGCCTGCAATTTTGGGTGTCTAACCATCAGGCCGTGCTAGACAGGTACAACTTCAACCTGTGGGACTCCATCAGCAAGTTCAAGGAGGGCCTCCCACAGGACCAAGCCCAGGAATTTGCTGCCTTGGTGGAAGAGGGCAAAGAGGTGCCCTCCAGATGACCTGGGACGCTACGGACTTGGTGGCCAGGGTAGTCGCTTCTGCGTTGGTCATGAGGTGCAGCTCCTAATTACAGTCCTCTGGACTGTCCCAGGAGATGCAGACTACCCTTCAGGACCTCCTGTTTTAGGGAACAGGGCTCTTTTCTGAGTCTACACACCACTCTGCAGGCTAGAAAGCTGTTCTGTCCCCCTCTGCCTCCATCAAGGTCCTGGGGTGTCGGTCCAGCTCCTACAGGAAGAAGGACAGAGACAAAGAATTTAAACGGCATCACCCTTCGTCTTCCCATTCCTCTATCCAGCCTGGTTCTTCCAGAGGCCAAGGAAGCCAGAAATGGACGTTTTAAGGATGCGCCTGAGGATGGCACCCCAGTCACTTCCCAGGATCCACCCCCTGCTATTTCCTCAATTGCCTGCGCCCCTTCTGATTGGCCTGGTCGCAGCTGACCTCAGACCATTGGGTGCTCAACATAATATCTTCAGGCTACACCCTGCAGTTCATGGCCGTCCCCCCCCCTTCCCCGTCCCTTTTCAGGATAAAGGTATTTGGCCCGAGCAGGCCTCACTGTGGTTGATCCTGGATTACCTTCTGCATCTCAAACTCCAAGGCCTGTCCCTTTCACTATCAAGGTCCATTGGCCACTATTTCGGCCTTCTGTCTGCTGCTCGAAGGTGGGTAGGTTTTTGCCCAGGACATGACTGCCAGGTTCCTCAAGGGCCTCGAGTGCCTCTACCCGCATGTCAGGGTCCCTGTTCTGCCATGGGACCTGAATCTTGTGCTGTGACTGCTCACGGGACCCCCCTTCAAGCCTCTGGATTCCTGCTTTTTCCTTCTCCTGTTCTGGAAGGTCGCGTTCCTAGTTGCGATAACATCTGCCTGCTGGGTCTCCGAGATTAGTGAACTTACCTCAGAACTGCCCTATATGGTCGTCTATAAAGACAAGGAACAGTTGCAGCCACACCCAGCTTTCCTGCCCCAGGTGATCTCGCAGTTTCATACAGGCCAGGACATTTACTTACCTGTCTTTTTTTCCAAGCCGCATAAGTCAGAGGAGAAGCTTAGATTGCATTCTGTAGACGTCAGGAGGACGCCAGCCTTCTACAGTGAAAGGACCAAGCCGTTCCGCAAGTTGATGCAATTTTTCGTCATGGTGGCCAACAGGATGAAAGACTGTCCAGTGTCTGCTCAAAGAATTTCTTCTTGGATCACTGCCTGCATATGCTGCTGTTACGATCAGGCAAAGGTGCCACCTCCAGCGATCGTAACCTCCCATTCAACCAGGATGCAAGATTCCTTGGCAGCTTTCCTAGCCCACATGCCTACCCAGGACATTTGTAGGGCGGCCACCTGGTTGTCCGTCCACACGTTCACGACCCTTATGCCCTTATCCAGCAGGCCCGATGCTGGCTTCGGTAGAGCAGTACTGCAAGTCACTAGGCTATGAACTCCGAGCCCACCTACGAGGATACTGCTTGTGAGTCACCTAGAATGGAATTGACATGAGTAAGCACTTGAAGAAGAAAAAACGATTACCTACCTTTTTGTAACTGTTCTTCGAGATGTGTTGCTCATGTCCATTCCACTACCCGCCCTCCTACCCCTCTGTCGGAGTTGCCGGCAAGAAAGAACTGAGAGGGCATAGGGTAGGCAGCAAAAATATCTGACGACTGTCCACATGGGCGTGCACACACCTGGAATGGAATGGACATGAGCAACACAGCTCGAAGAACAACAGTTACAAAAAGGTAGGTAACCATTTTTTAAGGAAAGTTAAAACTTGTCTTCAGTGAATTCTTCATGCTCAGATAATAATTGAGGCCCTCATAAGTAGATAGTTGTGACCATTTGGAGCCTCATTCAACATTAGTGCCCTATCCTTTTAAGCCAAAAATAGTGTAAAACAAACCTAGGTGGAGACACAAGAGTAGTTAGTGCTCCATCTCAGTCAATCCTCTGTGCCTGGAGCTATTCGGAAGGGTGCCCATTATTGCAATATGAACTGGACAGAAATCAATAACTTGCTTCACATAGGCCATTAACAACTTTTGGTCGCTACCAACCTGGATTGGGTTTGAATTGGCAACACAGAGGTATAAAGCTCTATAGTCTTCTTCGAATGCTGTTTATTCCACATGTGGGTATATGCATGCGCTCCATGTGCCTGAGACTGGAGATTTGTAGCAAGTAGTGTCTATTGGTCCGCACCCATGCACTTGCTCTCCTCGTGCTCCAAACCGAAGGCATAAAGGGCAGTGTGGACTGACACCTCTCCAATTCCTTCTTACCACCACATGGCCTGAGTTGTAATTCTCTCTGTCAGCTACGATCTTTCTCTATTTTCAACATCTGTAAATATATTTTGTAAATAGCTTTTAGTAAGTTTGGACTTTAGTGTTGTTTTTTTTAAAGCTAGTATAGTTAGTCCTTCTTTGCTGGGAGAACTAAACTATGCTAAAAATCTCAATATTTAAGAAGGGTATCTGCTGACCCCATTCCTTGTCCATCAGTGATGAACACCAGTGCTGCCTTTACTACTTGGGAGAGGCTCACATTGCCACCAAATTCAGCATCTGCCACTTCTTCTGTCTTCAAACCCATGAGGGATGAGAGCTTCATCTGTGGAAGCACCTCAGGGAGAATGCCATGTAACTCCAGTCAGATCCAGACTGGGGAGAACCCCCTGTACAGCAGCCTCAGACTGCAAGCATTGTTCCCTGACCACAAGTTCCAGAGTAGAGGCCAAAACTGTTGAGCCCAAAAACTCTCTCTTCAGAGTAGGGGACATGACCATAAGTGTAAGGACAGATCCCCATCCAGATCTACCTCTAAGAAGTATCTCTTCCTGCCTCAGTCCAAGATGGGTGAATGCTCACCCTAAAGAATTATGTCTGCATAAATCTTCCATCCAAGAAGGAGGAGCGCAAAGGAAGAAGTATCTGACTGTACTGGCTTTGGTTCCATAGGCCAAAAGATCAGCACCTCCCGGCGCCGTCTGGGAGCTTCACAATGGACCCCTATTACATAGTTACAGCACACGCCTAGTAGGATCCTCTGAATACCAGACCATTATACAAGCCGGATCCATCAGTCCCCCCACCTCATGGGCTCCTCAAATTCCAGGAAGGACTGAAACTTTTACCTCTCCAGAGGATATTTTTGCTCTGCCGTATCCAGAGTCTCCTCCTCTATCAGGCCCAGTCCTCCTTAGAGACATTTCAGCACCAGAAGAATCCACCTTGAGAAAAAGGATTCTCCCCTACTGCATCCACAAGTTGGAGCATTCCTCCACCAGTATCACTGGAACTTCTGAGAGAACAGGAACCTACCTTTTCGTCATATGAATCTGATCGTCCAGATGAGTCCCTGTCCTCTCCTCGGCCCTCTAGGGGGACACAACCAGAAAGAACCCATAGGAGGTATTGCCCTCCTCCTCCTCATTACAAATACCCAGGGGACCATTGGTATCCTATCTATCCTATCCCTTGGAGGCCCCCCAATTGGTCAAACCTTCCTATTGGTCTTACTGAGCCCCATGGGATCCATACAATAGATGTCCTGGATCTGTGCAACAATTGCACCAACGCTCTTCTCCCAGCTGTTACCAACCGGCTCCATCGGAGTTTGTTGAGGACGAAATCGGTCCTACCAGGTGTGTCATCCTCCATATCCAATGAGGCAATTACCTTATTATCCCCTTCTCAGCCTGATGTACTTCCTGTGGTCCAGGAACTGTTACAGAGGGTGGTAGCCGAGCTCCAGATACCTCTTGAGGAGGCCTAGAACGCACAACATGGAAACATCATTCTATTGTTGGCACATATCCCTCTCCTGGACAGGTTGAGGGCCCATTCTACAAGAGAGCATGAACGGCTTCAATGGTATCTCTTTGAGAAGTACCAATACTGGATGTTTGTAAGGCGTCTACTTGGAGCCTATCCACACCTTTAATGAAACATTATGCCCTAGTCTAGACTATTTAAGCAGATGCAGCTTTGTATACAGCAGCATTACAGACATCTATACCAACTGCATTCTCGCACCTTCCTCCTGTCTGAATACTGCTTACCAATCTCCCACATGTGGAATACATGTAGGGACCAGCACTCGAAGAAATGGAGGTTACTTACCTGTAACTGGAGGTTCTTGGAGAGGTGTGGTCCCTCTCCGTATTCCACTACCTGACCTCCTTCCTTCTGTGTTGGAGCCCATCTTATTCCAGATAAGAGAAGGCATCGCTCCACACTGCCCTTTATCCCCTCAGTTTGGAGCACGAGGAGAGCAACTTCACATACGTAGACCAACAGACACTATTTTCTACAAATCTCCAGTCTCGGGTGCATGGAGCACGCATGTACCAATGTGTGGAATACAGATAGGGACCACACATTTCAAAGTTCCAGTTACAGATAAGTAACCTCCATTTGTATTATCAATCTTCTTAACCATCCAGTCTCCTTTTGCCCTTTTACAACTCAACAAAGTTAAAAAAAATTCTGATAGACAACAGTAGTTTACGACCCTGTTAAACCCAAAGTAGGGTAAAAACAATCCATATTTCCTTTATAAAACTAACTGAGACTGTGGTCTGGCATTTTACCAAGTTGTCAGCCTTGGAGATTTTAATCCCAAATAAGACTAAATGCTATCTATCTCATTGTGTATACTTTACTATATCTTCTCCCTGACCTCCATTAATTGAAAAGATTTGATTTTATCGTTGCATAGACATTGGCCTTTCCCAAGTTACAGAAAAAACAACAACCTAAAACCTTTATATTTTACATCTTTAGTAGCCTTTGCATATAGAAGACTGTAAAATTGAGTGAATGTGAAGACCCAAAAAAAAGCACAATGTCATGATGATTGTGATCATAGTAAGATTATGGTTGACTAATGTATGAACATGAATAAATCTTCAGTTGACTGAAGATGGAGACCAAAATCCCTCTTACTTGAATGAAAATGTTCCCCAGAGAATGGCTGAAGCACATTTGTGGAGATGATTGTATAATGGAAAACTGATTTTCAGGTTCAGAGCAAGAGCAGGAGAACTTGCTGCCAGTACAGCAATATTGATGACTTGTAGGGGAAAAAATGATGTTTTAATTTTCATATCTTTACAGAGAAGAAAAATTATTCTAAATCATGCTTACATTTTATTAGTGAAGGACTGTGTGTAAGGCAGTTCAGTGTTTATTCAGCCTCTAATGCCCGAAACTATAGCCCCTTTCAGTTAGCTAAACAGTTTCTGTAAAAGAGAAAAATGTGTTTTAATCTTTCATCAGAGCAATATTTTAAAATTGTCCATCTGTTTTTCCCCAAAAAAGTATCCGAAGAAGAGTTCAGTGAAATGTCATGTTGTGTTTGTTACATTTAGCAAAACAACAGGCAAACAGGTACCTGGATGTACCTTGGACATTCAGTAGCATTCTAGTGATTGATATATCCCTGTTAACGTCAAATCTCTTGTTATTGTCATGTTTTTTTATAATATAACTATTACAAAATGTCAAAAGTAGGATATGCTTTTGAAAAATAATTACTTTATAAAATGGCAGAGCTGTAAAAAATCATCATAGCTTCTGCTTACAAAAATTACTATGTTTTGAGAGCTAGCGGGGCAATTATGTCTTGTACAGGTTTAATGAAGTGACTTTACTGCACTCAAAGGATGGAGATCTATTTTAGAGGTCAACAAAAAATCATTGAGAAATGAAAAATTGGACAAGAGGAATTTTAAAGTGACCTTGAATGACTAAGTTGATTCATATGACTCCTGAATCACTGACATTTGTAGAACTCAGCAGTAAGGAACCTGCAGATGTGTTGTTGTCTTGCATCTACCAGTGGGTGTTGCAATAGATGTAACAGTGAAGGGGGGTTTAAAAGATGGAAATGGGGAAAAATTAGGAACTGACAAATGAACCAATTAAATATAATTGTTTACAAATAAGTTACACAAAATGTAAATCAAAACTGTTAATGACCATTGTGGAGGCTCAGTGGGTAGTGGAATGAACTGCCCCTCAGGAGATTGGAATCTAAGACCATCCTCAGGATACTAGTATCCTCAGTGAGGGGAGGCTGAATGGTGTTTTAATTTGGTGTGGTGGGCACATTATTAAAACACAGGCTCAAATATCTGCTGTTGCTTACCACTGAAACAGAAAACAAAATATAACTTCCATAATTACAGAAGAGCTGATTTCTCTATTGTTTTTTAATCATGAGACTTTTTCTGTTTGCAGAATGAAGAGTAAATAGCCAGTGTAAATTACTATTTCTTTGGATCCTGGGAATAGCTATTTAGCAATATTTATTCATATTGATTTGGCTCATCATATGTTAACTGGTGAATAACACACACAGAACATCCTTTGCTTGTGGGGTGTTTCTTGCTTGCTATTTTCCTATTCATGAGTAAAATCAATAAACTGTAATAGACCCCATCTTTCACTAGGGTTGCCAACTTTCTAATTGCACAAAACCAAACACCCTTGCCCCGCCACCCTTCCCTGCCCCAGCCCCAAGGTCCTGCCCCCTGCCATGCCCCTTCTCTGAGGCTCCGCCCCTGCTCACTTCATCCCCCACCCTCTGGTGCTCGCTCATTTTCACTGGACTGGGACAGGGGGTTGGGGTGCAGGACGGGATGAGGGTGTTGGCTGCGGGTGTGTGAGGGGGCTCTGGGCTGAGGCAGGGGGTTGGGGGGTGGGAGGGGGTATGGGCTCTGGGGTGGGGGGGTGGGCTATGGGGTCGGGCCAAAAATTAGGGGTTCAGGGTGTGGGAGGGGGAACTAGGCTGGGGCAGGGGGTTGGAGTGCGGGGAGGGGGGTGAAGGCTGAGGCTGTGGGCTCTGGGGTGAGGCTGTGAATGAGGGATTTGGGATGCAGGAGGGGGCTCCAGGCTGGGGCCGAGGGGTTCAGATTACGGGAGGGGGTTCCGAGCTGAGGCAGGTTGTTGAGGTGCAGGAGGAGTTTGGGGTGTGGGTTCCAGGAGGGAGTTTGGGTGCGGGAGTGGGCTCGGGGCTGGGGCAGGGGATTGGGGTGTGGGAGGGGTTTTGGGGTGGGGGCTCCAGGCAGCACTCACCTCAGGCGGCTCCCCACAAGTGGCAACATGTTCCTCAGCTCTTAGGCAGAGGCGCCGCCAGGCGGCCTCAGTCTGCAGGCACCACCCCGCAGCTCCCATTGGCTGAGAACTGTGGCCAATGGGAGCTGCAGAGCTGGCGCTCGGGGTGGGGGCAGCGTACTGAGTCCCCATGGCCGCCCCTATGCATAGGATCCAGAGGGACATGTCATCGCTTCTTGGGAGCCACGCGGAGCCAGGTGGGGAGCCTGCCAGCCCCGCACCAACTGGACTTTTAACGGCCTGACTGGAGCTGCCAGGGTCCTTTTTCGACCAGGCAGTCCAGTTGAAAACCGGACACCTGGCAACCCTATCTTCCATGCTTCTCTTCATTGGCAAATATAATGTCTAGGTGTGTCACAACCCTGATCAAACTTTCCCTTCTGGATACTCACCAGGCTGCTGTGTTGGGTCATATAACTGGATATCTGTGCTTTTAAGATTTCCTGAGACTAAGAGTCCAGACACTACCTATGGTTCTGAATTTCTAGGCTCACTCTTAGGATGCAGATCTTCCATCCAGCACCATCTTCTGGCTAAACTGAGACCCTGCAGTCCAACTGCCTATGTTCTGAGACTAGTTTTGGTTACCCCAGACTCCCCATTTGCAGATGCTCACCCTTTCCAAGACTGCCAGCCTTGTGGGCACTCTGGTTACAGTTTACCTCTTCAGGAACATATGATAATTGAAGCAGACAGTCACAGACTTTGTAAAGGAGATTTCTAAAAACAATTAGTCTTTCCTTAAACAGCACAAGTGAGACAAGAATCTAGACACAATAAGAAACACCTGCATGTGAAACTTTGCCTCAGTTTCCTAACCACTCTGAGGTATCCAGGATCCCCTATCTAAACATGGGTTCTCCTTTGAAACACAGTCTCTTCTGCCTCTGTAGCCAGCTTCCTTCAGCCTGGGCTGGTCCCATAGTCAAAAAGGTCCCCTTTCCTATGAAAGCATGTCCTTTTCTTCTTTCCTACCCCAAGCGTTTTTAGTTTCTGTGAGGCCCTATGTTTCTGTGTTATTAAATGCTAGTACTAGAACCTGGTTTCTTTGTTTACCATGCTGGAGAAATTCCACTGCTCCAAACCATAGCACTCTGCAGAGAAAACCAATTTTCTCCAACTTATCTAGGATACAGTTACTCCTCTATTATGTTTGGGCAAGCTCTACTGAAGGGGTGATAACAATTATTCTAGTTAAGAGACAGACATGCAGGTACCATTCCTTTCTCTTTAACACACGGGGGATGAGGCAAGGACACAGTACAGATCATCATAAGGCTTAAACACACAGTGACTTCATAATATCATAAGTAAGGCTATGATTTGGTCACGGAGGTTGTGGAAGTAACAGAATCCATGACTTCCGCAGACCTCCATGACTTTAGCCTGCAGTAGCTGGGGTACCCGCACCTCCCAGAGTGGCAGGGGCCTCGGAGCTCCCTAGTCTCCGTGGGCATGGGGGTCCCGCTCAACTACCCATCCCTGCGGGTGGCGGGGGATACCCAGCAGCTCCTCAGCAGCTGTTGCGAGCAGGGGAACCCCCCCCCCCCGGAGCTTCCCAGACCCCGCCGCTGGCAGGGGACCCCTGAAGCTTCCCAGCCACCACCGGCAGGGGACCCCCGGCAGCTCCCCGGCCACCACCACCAGCGGCGGGGGAACCCCCAGAGCTCCCCAGCTGCCATGGGCGGATCCCCCAGAGCTCCCCAGTTCTCGCGGGCAGTGGGAGATCCCCAGCAGCTCCCCAGCCTGGGGGGAGGGGAGAATCTCTCAGAGCTCCCCAGTGCCCAGGCAGCAGGGAATCTCTCGCAGCCACCACAGGCAAGGTCCCTTCTAGCTCCCAGCCACAGCAGGGCGGGGTGCTGGACTCTTTCCCTCCCCATTTTGTCATGGTTATTTTTAGTAAAAGTTAGGGAAAGGTCACGGCTTCCATGAATTTTTGTTTATTGCCCATGACCTGTCCCTTACTTTTACTAAAAATAACCAAAAATCATAGCCTTAATCATAAGTTGTACATAGACAGATTCCCCAAATTGTCATAAGGTGCTTGTATAGATCCCCCAAAATTATATTACATATATTTCCCATAAGGAATAATTACAATGATGGGAATATATAGGATTGGAAGGAGGTAATACTGTTCCACCATAGCACAGTACTGTCTGCATATTTTCCTTTTACTGATTTTATTTCTTTGGGCCAGATTGTTCACAGCAGCTCCCCAACTAATGCAGGAAAGGATACAAGTAGCCCACACACCTTGCACTCCTGAACAATTGGCTGGCTAGCTGCACAAGGGGCTGCATTGCTACCTGCAACTCCCTGAGGAGTAGCTCTGGGTGTTCTGTCTCTGGAGTGGTGTCTTAGAAGCACTGTGATGAGGGTTTGGTCCTTAAAGGCATAGCTGAGTCAGTTGCTAGCTTCCATCATTTTTCACAATGGTTTTATTCTTTGTGTGTCTCTCAGTTGTTTGAAACTCCCGAATGTGGAAATGGATATGTAGAAGCAGGAGAAGAATGCGATTGTGGTTTCCGAATGGTAAGTTTAAAATGTTCTTATGCACTGTTCCTGCAGCCCCTTCTCGCATTAATGTATTGAGCAAAAGTTATATGGATGTTAAAATGGGAAAAGAAAGAATTTTGTGTTGAATTTACGCTGCCTGTCTTGTGGGACAACTTTGATCAGAGAATTGTATTAGTCAACTTTCTGTAAAAGAGGGAGAATATTTTCCCTAATGAGAAAATATTTGTTTCTGCTACACTGTGTTATGCTCAATCTTACAAATACAGAAGAAACCTGTTGCCTTTCCTATATTCCCACTGCACTGCACCCCACCCCACACTTGGCTCAGAAAAGTGCCTCTTAAAGATGGTGTGGAACTGACTGAACCTTGTGAGCAGTGGGGACCATGATGATGGGGCCTGGGTAAAACAGCATTACACCATGTATAAGTGCATAAAGAGAGAGGAGCAAGAAGCTGGGGCAGGGCAGAGTGGCATGCAGCTCCAGACAGAAGAGAGAACTCCTCCTCCTTGCCTCTAATCTGCCCTTGTTCTGGGTGTGGGCGTGGATATGGAGGGATTTTGGCTGTGGCCCTGAGATGGAGAAATGATGAAAGAGAGGGAAAGGAAGGGAGTTATATGAAGATCAAGCTGACCTAGAATAAAGGGGTTGGTTGGGTTCCCACTTGAGCTTGCTAATTATACTTCAAGGGTCTCTGTTCATTCCTGCTTGTAGTGAACTGTCTCTCTTGGTGCTTCAGGAACAGAACATGTTTCCAAAGCTTTTTCATCTGGGGCTGCACACATGCACCCTTTATGTGTACTGAATGTTCAGTGCCTAAGACTATATTAGGTAGTGCAGCCTCAGTTCCTTCTCTTCCACTCCAAAGTGCATTCAGGGAGCCTTTAGCTTTATCCAAGTCTGCACCTGCAGACCTTTATTTAGGCTCCTTTAGTTCTTATGTAAATAATGGTATATATAGTTAGTTCTTTTAGGGGTTTTCCCGAGTGAGTGCAAACTGCCTCAATGGCTTACATTGGCACGGAGTCCATGCTGGAACCTCATCCTCAGACAGGTTTGAGAAGATCTGCATTGTCTCTCTTGCTAGCCCCAAATCCAATATTTGGTTGCTGCTATAGAATTCTTTACACTGGTCTCCCTGCTAGTTTGATGTTTAAATAGCATAAAGGATTCTTTCATCTGGTTTATTTTCTAGTCCAGGCGTCGGCAACCTTTCACAAGTGGTGTGCCGAGTCTTCATTTATTCATTTATTTTCACTCTAATTTAAGGTTTCACTTGCCAGTAATACATTTTAACGTTTTTAGAAGGTCTTTTTATATAAGCCTATAATATATAACTAAACTATTGTTGTATGTAAAGTAAATAAGGTTTCAAAATATTTAAGAAGCTTCATTTAAAATTAAATTAAAATGCAGAGCCCCCCCCGGACTGGTAGCCAGAACCTGGGCAGTGTGAGTGCCACTGAAAATCAGCTTGCGTGCCTACCCTTGTTCTAGTCAGTACAGGATTGAATCATTTTCCTGATCATGATATACAGGATGGTGTGTTTGGATGGTTGAGAAGATTCATAGATCACTTGATGTATTTTCTTTAGGAATGCTATGAAAACTGCTGTAAAAAGTGCTCTCTCTCTAATGGAGCTCACTGTAGCGATGGACCCTGCTGTAACACATCCTGTCTTGTGAGTCTTATTATAGCATTTTTTTCTATTGACTCTCAGTCTTCCCTAGAACTAACGTCTAACCTGATATAGCTCAAATACTGGGGTACAATGGGGGAAAATAGGCCACATATACTGAGTCCAAATGTTTTTAAGGAACATAACATGATTACTGACCTTCAGACAATATGGCAGTAGATGGAATTATGTGTACGTTGCTATTGTTGATGCACACAATGTTATACCATACATCTGGATTTGATTAATTCCACCACCACGACATACATGACCAATCTTGAGAGTTAAAGATTTTTATCTAAATTTTCAAAATATTGTGCTGGTTTGGGTCACAAAACTTTCATTGACTTTGATATGGTTCATATCTCTGAAACCTTGATCAGTACTTTGAAAATGTTATTGAGATTAATGTTAAAACCAGATTACATTTATTTATCTATTTACTTATATGGTTGAAAATAAATGCATTGTGGATAGAGCGACTTTTAAGCTGCTTGGTGTTTTGAGTGCAATGATCTAATAGTATGTAAAGTTGTAATGTGCACATCTCCTTTTCTTCAGCATGAAATAGCAAGTAACTGAATTTATACTTTTGGTAGCATTACTTGTCATCCAGCTGAAACCTCTGGAAGCCACACAGTACAGTATGATACATACTAATAGTTGCTACAAAAGTGCAGGCTTTCTTCTGTGATGTAGTTTGCCAATAGCAGGTATTGAAGAGCATACTAAGCAGCCTCTCACTTGATTTTTCATTTTTAAATATTGTGATTTGTGGTCCAAAATTCTGGATTGCAAGTACTTTAGAAAAAAATAATTTAGATGCTGGTCTCATTGTGATAATATTGGGCCACACTCTGGTATCCTGTTGTTTCATACACAGGACTTCAAATGAAGTCAGTGGGAGTCGTGTGCGTAGCTTATGGCAGGATATGGTGAATTATTAGTATATCTGGGAAATGTTATTAGAGACAGAGCAAACATGAGAATTCCTAAAGGATGTGGCTCAAACTGTTCCATGAGAACTAGAAGAGTTAGGTCTCTGAACATCACAGGAATATAACCTGCCTTTTGACTTGGGGCAGTTGATGCCATTTCTCAGATAACTATCTAAATGTAATTAAAAGACACAGGATGAGACTGGGTTGAGATACAGCATCTTTGTTGGTAAATATTAACAATATTTTTTTTTACT
This sequence comes from Malaclemys terrapin pileata, assembly GCF_027887155.1. Taxonomy (NCBI): domain Eukaryota; kingdom Metazoa; phylum Chordata; order Testudines; family Emydidae; genus Malaclemys; species Malaclemys terrapin. The sequence continues at coordinate 18,521,737 of NC_071515.1, read as the reverse complement.
GTCTCATGCTGCCGGACTTTGTTTTAGCCCCATTAAATTAAACATACACCTAATCTGTATAATGTAGAAGTAGATGTGCTGTTGATAAACCAATGGATAGGTGGGTTGGTTGTTTTGTTTAAAGTCTCAATATTTTCTTGGCAGAAATAAATCTTTATAGTTTTTCCCTTACGCGTAGTGTGTTAATGGTATGAAAAATATTTCTAGCAGAGATGTATCACTGAAGAATACTTTTCAGATTACTGATGTCCACCACTTTCAGTTGAACCAGAAGCTAGCAGTGGGTTTTTTGCTGTTCCTAGATAATTCAGCATTCACTGAAGTGTGTGTGTGTGTGTGTATACACATATGTATGTACACAAGTATTACAAAATGTAGGTTCCTGAGTTAATCATACACTATTTCTGTACTGAAGGCTTCCTCTGGATATGTTTTGTTCTCTCTATTATTGTGTGGGATGTTGATACTGAGACTCATTTGAAAATTGAGAAGTATGGCTTTGAAACATGAGGACTATTTCTAAACAAGAGTCTGGAATATGCCGTTATATAATCTCAGTCCTAACGAATGTTTGTTGTTTTCTAGTTTTTCCCACGAGGCTATGACTGTCGCTATGCAGTGAATGAGTGTGATATTACAGAGTACTGTACTGGCGACTCTGGTCAGGTATGTATACCTAAGCTCTCTGCATACTCTATTCAATTTTGTAATCTTTTTATCCCAATTAAATATATTGAGTAACAAGCTGATACTACATTTGCTCAAAATGACCAGTTCCCTCATTAGTTGTAAATATTAAAAATGTATTTTGTTTGAAGAATATTTGAAGGTGTTTGTTCAAGTGATTAGCAAATGGCTGTTCTCAATTATTTAATAAGTATAAACTCTGTTACAAAAGGAGAAAGGAAAACTCATAAAACAATGCGAAGAATGAATGACACAAACTCCAGCAAAATATCTAAAACTGATAAACAGGTTATTGGCAATAAGCACTTATTACAGATGCACAGTGTAGGTATGCACGTGTTAGCAGAAAGCAAAGCAATTGTTTAAGGAAAGCAAAAGGAAAGAAAGCAATTATAGTAGAAAATAAGGAAAGGAAAATAAAATCCGTTTATGTGCTGTGCTGAATGATTTGTTTCAGAACATAACTTATCAAAAGAAATAATGGCAGAGAGACTGTCTGCCTTTACTCAAACCCCATTGGCATTCCCTGGAGTTTAGTGAGGGCACAACTTAGCAAAAGTATCAAAGAAAAGTTATGCATGTAAAGCTATATTTCATTCTACCCACAATGGAGCCTTGACATTTCATATATTGACTCATCTCCTTAATTTCCATTAGATATATGCAATAAGAGTACAATTTAACATGGTATTTCAAGGGTTATCAGGCAATTAAAGCCATTAGCTGTTCATACCAGTATAATCAATATGCTATTTATGATTTTGGTCTGGGTTACTTAAACTGTACATGATTCAAAGGGAATCCTAGACACTTTGGCTATAGCAGTCTTGGCTGAAAACAAAAGAAAAGACGGAACTTTTATTCTTTACTGATTAAATGTATTTATCTTAAGAGCAAGCATTACAATTTCTGTTTAACAAAGAGCCAGAATTTCTCTGTAGTGGAGAATGAAAGCTGTCCTATCCTAGAGCACTTGTAGAGATGTAGATAGAACAGTGTGCTCAATTTCTTCTCCCTCTCTCCCCCCACACACACTTCCAGTGAGCACCAAAAAAATAACAGAATAATGCCCTAGGCATCTAACATTTACACTGGCTCCCAAAACACTTTGGGTAAGATTATATCTGGTCCTGCAGAATGCACAAGTGGAAAGGCATTGTAGGCCAGTCAGATCCTTGCAGTTCCCTGAATACAAAGACTGCACAAGATTAATGCTGTCAACAGTGGCATCTCCAGAGTCTGTGGGGAGGGACATACATCCCCATCTATCCCTCAGAGCTAATGAGTGCAGAGTGGAGCTGAAATTCCAGCTGCCTCTTATCAGGTGGAAGAGATTAGTTTCAAAGAAAGGGTAGGGGAAAGAGTTTTGATCAGAGACTCTTTGGTTCATGAGAGAACTCCCTCCCCCATGTTTGTTTCTCTCCCCCTTTATATAGACTCTGCGTCCTCACCATCTCCACCATGTTGTCTCTTTCTCCCATCCCATCCTGCACTGTTTCCTTGCTGGTGCTTCACTTGTTTAACAAAAATAGCAGTATGAAAGTAACTAATCTCCTCCTCTCTGACAACTAGCCTTTTTAGTTGCATTTACAGTCTGCTTCTTCTACCAGTAGTATTAGAGCAAGCAACAACAAAAAACCAGCTCGAGAGTAGGTGGTTGGTGTTTAGATACTAAGGAAATGGGTGTTAGAGAAAAACCTTAAATCCACCTTCCTATCTTCACTTAAGAGGACATAGCCGGAATATCATGATGTTCTTTGGCACTCCAAATGTGTGCACCAAACAAAGAAGGATCCAAATCCAATTTAAAATAATTTTAGATCCAGTTCTACCACACACGCTCACTTTGAATAGTATCTTACTCTGCGAGTAGGTCCATTGTTTCTAGTGGACATACTTGCACAGTAACTCGTCTTCATCTTCCTTGATCTATCAGCTGCCATTAATGCCAGCCAAACTCTTCTTGAAATATGGTCGTCTGTTGGCTTTCATGACTGTCCTCACATGGTTCTCCCACTGACTGTTGGATGGGTCCTCCTTCTCCCTCTCTCACCCTCTTTCTGTGGGGAGACCCTCTGGTTTGCATCCTTGGCAGGGCCGGCTCCAGGCACCAACGAAGGAAGCAGGTGCTTGGGGCGGCCAATGGAGAGGGGCGGCACGTCCGGGTCTTTGGCGGCAATTTGGCGGCGGGTCCCTCAGTCCCTCTCGGAGAGAAGGACTTGCCGCCGAAGAATGAAGCGGCACAGTTAAGCTGCCGCCAAAGTGCCGCCGATCACATTTCCCCCCCTCTCTTTTTTTTTCTCTTCGCTGCTTGGGGCGGCAAAAAAGCTGGAGACGGCCCTGATCCTTGGCCCCCTCCTCTTCTCCCTATCCACCCTATCTCTGGGCAAATTTATCTGTAAACATGGCTTTGACTACCGTCTTTATGGTGATGACTCAGAAGTCTGCCTCTCTACTCTGGACCTCTTGCCCTACAATTAGACTAAAATCTTGGCCTGGCTTTCTCGTTGTGGGTGTCCAGTTATCAGCTGAAACTTAACATGGCCAAAACAGAGCTTTTAACTTTTCCGTGAAGCCCTTTCCTGCCCTTCCCTTTCTCTGTCATTGTGGACTTTCACCTTGTCTCTTGGTTTCATTTTTCATTTGGGCCTCTTTCTCATTTGGCCCTGTTGCCTGCGGCCTCAAGTTAATTCAACATGCTATTCCTAAGATCATCTTCCTGGCTTGTCACTTGGACTACATTACCACCCTTTTTAAGTCCCACTATTGGCTCCCCCTCTTCCATCACATCTAATGTAAATTTCTTATCCTAACTTTCCACTGTTTATCCCCGCCCTATCTATCCAGGCCACTATCTTACTGCAAGGTCAACTCCTGTCTTCTCTTTGCCAGTGATTTCAGCCTTGATCGCCCTCTTGTCTGCTTTTCCCACAAGCACCTTTGCGCTTTCTTCCATGCCACCGCCTTGCATGGAAAAAGCTCCCAGTCAAAATCCTTAATCACCACGTTATCCTTCTTCAAGCCCCTTCTCAAAGCTCACCTCTGCCAAAATGTATAAAGCAAACTGCCATCTGGCAGTTGTGATTATTGCTAATATATGGCTAAGATTTGTGCACACGTTGCTGGTCTGCACATGAAAATTAACCCAGAATAAGACAGGAAGTGAATTTAAAGTGGATTAACACTTCCAAAGCTTTAGAGTGGATTAAGCTAATTTGGAATAAGGCATTCTTATTTCAGAATAAGAGTGTCCACACATCGAGTTAGTCAGGAATAGTTACCTCAGAGTAATTTCTCATGTAGATAAGCCCTAAATCTGTATTAAAACATCCAGTTATTTTTTGTTACCCCATTCTCCTCCCAGCCTGCTTGTTTGTCTCATCCATCTGTTATGCCTGTCTCTCAGACTAAGCTCTGCAGGGTAGAGACTGTTAATTTATATATTTTTGTATGATGACTTACTCAATGGGGCCCTGTCGTGGTTGAGGCCAGGGGTGGCCAACCTGAGCCTGAGAAGGAGCCAGAATTTACTAATGTACATTGCCAAAGACCCACAGTAGTACGTCAGCAGCCCCCCATCAGCTCCCGCCCCCCTGCTTCCAGTGCCTCCTACCCACTGGCAACTCCACGATCAGCACCTTCCCTTCCCTCCCCGCACCTCCCAATCAGCTGTTTCATGGCGTGCAGGAGGCTCTGGGGGGGAGGTGGGAGGAGCGAGGGCACGGCAGGCTCAGGGGAAGGGGCGAGAAGGGTGGAGTGGGGGTAGGGCCTGTGGCAGAGCCAGGGGTTGAGCAGTGAGCCCCCCCCGGCACATTGGAACGTTGGCGCCTGTAGCTCCAGTCCCGGAGTCGGTGCCTATACAAGGAGCCGCATATTAACTTCTGAAGAGCCGCATGTGGCTCCGGAGCCACAGGTTGGCCACTCCTGATGTAGGCACTACCACAATATATATATTAAACAATAGTACTAACGAAGTAAGATGCTATTTAATATGAGTCAGTGTGGCAGAATTGTGACCTACATTTATGGGCAGCTGGTGTGAATGAAAAAAATAACCAAGTAACATGAGAAAAAGGAGAGCCCTGGAAAATTAATCTAACAGCATAAACAGACTGATGGCCAAAAATAAAGCTCAAGCAAGAAGAACACTGTCACAGTCCAACTAAGAAAGTATGTGCATTTAGTAGCAGAAATGTTTTAAAAGCCTGCACATTTTAGAAAAGTTAAGTAAAAAAGGCAAATGTGAACGATTAAACCAATATGAGAAGTAGAAGGAAAATGACATTTTTAAAAATGGACTCCCAAATTTTTCACCCCAGTCACTGAATAAATAGATAAATCATTAAAAGAGGTTAGTCAAAATGTAGCCTCTGAGAAAAGTTAAATATGGACAAAACCGAAGCTTTGTTTCTGAAGAAAGTTATAAGCCATTCGGTTTGTGATGTTTGGAAGACATTGCTGAGTGTGCCTACAAATATTTAAATGGATAATGTCACCCTCTTTATGCCCCAGTATCTCACCTATTTTAAAATTGTTCTCCTTCAAGTGATCGTCCTTATGCCCGTCCCAGTGATGGTATGTATACACCTCATGTGAGGAAGATCAGAGCGCATGTCGGTGGAATGTGCATATAGACAGTCACTCAACAGAGAAAGGAAAGTTAATTACTGTATACAGTAACTGGAGTTCTTTGAGATGTTTGTCCATATGCATGTTCCACAACCTACCCTTCCAGCTTCTCTGCATCAGAGTCCTCTTATATAGGATTCTGCAGTCAGAAGGAACCAAATGGCAGTGGGCGTGCTTTGCCCTATTATGCTCTTGCAGAAAAGCATGAGGACTGCAGAGCACACGTGCGCCCTATGCATACTGCTAGCCCCAAAGACTCGGATCTACTTCATGAGCTGCATGCATAGCATCAGTGAAATGTGCATATGGACAACACATCTCGAATAACTCCCGTTACTGTACACAGTAATTAACTTTACTTTTAAACTAGTAAAAAATGTTCTCTGCACCAGAAAAAAATGTTGTGCTATTTTTAACAGATCCACCATTCTGTTATCAAAAACATTAAAGAGGAAAAGCTATTTGCCCTTAGTTTTTAATTGATTATATAAAATTACTGTAACGTGTACTTTTTGTGGACACTTGTTGCTCTGTAGCAGCTATATCTAACAAATACGTGCGTACAAAAACATGAACTGCATGACAGTTTAGTGCGTAGCCATTTCTGTTGATGTCTCCAACAATGTCATAAAATCAGTATACATACAGAAAAACCAAAATAGGCAGTTAGATTAGGGCTCGTTGTCTAGTGACAATGCACAATCACTGCCAATTGGCAGATCCCAGGAGCTGGTCCCAGTAAGGGTTCAGGGCGCTGTGAAAGTAGTATGCTTACTATTTATTTATTTTTTAAGTCATTCTATCTCTGTCCCTTTGTTTCTTGTTCTACAGTTCCACCATTCACGGGACATCCCTGTGAAGCAGGTTTTCTAGTATGTATTAATGATAGGCAAGTTTTCACTGTTTTGATATCAGAACACACAGCTCTAAGAACTGGAAGTGGCTGGTTATCATATAATTCATATATATATGTAACTGTGTGACTGTTTATGAACTTACCACAGAAATATATGTAGTTAGCTAAAGCTGCGTTAGTATTTGGTTGGTGTAAAAGTTAATGAAACCATCAATTAATCTTAAATTATTTCTATATCACTTTTTATCTACATTGTGCAGTATTTCCATTTTTTTTTTGTGTTCATCACTATTGCTGAGCATAACCATGGGAAATTGTTCTTTGTGTGATCTACAGATTGGTGGCATCACTCGTCAGCCAGGATCTTGTACAGCTAAATTCACACACTTCTACCACAGCCGAGTTTATCCTGTGCAGGGTTCTGTACAGGTTCTAAGAGTTGGGCATGTGCCCTCTCGAATCTGGGGCCACTAAGAGCCAGTTAGATCCCTGTAGCTGGTTAGAACAACCCTAAGGGCTGCCCTAACTGGTGCCCAGCTGCTCAAGGACTTTCTGGACTTTGTGGCAGCTCAGGAATAACTGAGGTACGGGACTGCCCTAGTCACACCCCTCTCACTTGTCAGATGACCAGGAATGCTCCCCCACCCAATCAGTGGCTCTTGCAGGGGAGAGGAAGGTATAAGTCTGATGTAGTTAGTTGTGTACCTGTCTAGAGGGGCTCCTGTATCAGGAACAATCCATTAGGGGCCCTGCAACTGCTTTGCAGTCCCTTTGTGACAACATGATTTCTTTAAATGTGTTTTGTAAAGTGTGGGTAGATATAGATATATTTAGATATATTATACTATACAATTTAATCGGTTTATACACATACCTTAATAAAGGACCAGATAAAACAGAACTGTTACAGGTTATGTTAACAAGGTAATGTTTTGGCGAGGATTGGTAAAGTGACCTGCTACATGTCTATCTACCTACCCAGCTAGCACTTTTACTCTGTAAAGTCGTTTTCCTTAAGTTCTTGACTATATTTGGAATTTCTACTGTTTATTGTGGAACAGACTACCAATGGAATTACTTTCATTCAAAGTTTATTCGGAGATTCCTAAATGTGTGCCTGGTTCTTTCTTTGTTTCATTCTATTCCCTCTTGGTTTGAGTTTCACTGTCAAATAGCATTGTGATATTTCTTAAATGGCTGTGTGATGTGACTTGTGTAACCTTTGTCTTCCTTCCTCCCTGTTTCCATCTATTATTTGTTATCTCATGTCTATAGGTAGTATGTGAACTCTTTGATGCATTTACTGTATCATTTTAATTAGTCTGTGAAACATCTACCACATTTTGGATACTATATAAACATAATAAACCTTCTCCATTCTTTTTTTCCTTTGAATCTTATATGCCACAATCATATATCCTATTAGCTTATTTTCTAATAAATATAAACCTAATTTTTCCGACTTCTTATACAGTAGTTATAACCCTTGGGACCCTTTAGCACTCAGGATGACATCTTCTGTTGCACAGTTCCTCTGCATGTATTTTATGCCAACTATTTGTTTTTAAATAATTTGTTAAACATTTATTTATTGTCCTACAATTCCAAATGTTATAATTTGATCAAGAATTTTTATCTTTTGATGGTCAGTGCCCACCAAATCTTCATAAACAAGATGGATATGTTTGTGATTCTAATCAGGTATGTAATGCTTTTAAACCTTTGCAAATCAATGAATAATGAATCCAGTGTAAATTTTCATTTCTTAACTCACTTTTCTTCCTTATTTTTTCATAAACGCTGTGTCTCAGTTTATTCATCCTAAGGGTTTGTCAAACATCATGCAGACAAACAGAGCACCTATTAAATTTAAGCATATCATCCATCCCTCTCTCCCTGCAGTTCTTCAATGTTTTGTTCAGCCTTCCGGTGGGCCATTGTATAGACATAGGGACTGATCTAGTCTCTCACTTTCTTGGTTAAAGTTGAGGCATATTGCATGTAGCGATGTAAAGAAACTTGCACTGATGTTGCCTGTGCTGTCTGTGCTCTGTTTTTAACATTGAGAATTTCAGTTTAAGTACAGTCAGTTTGGCCCTTTTCAGATCACCTTAAAAAAATTCAGCTTTCTCCTCTGATTTTATTTCTGGCCAGCAGGCAGTTTGCAGAAAATAGAAATACAAGCTTGGTGAGGCTCAGTGGGCACCCAAATGTACAGGTGTATATTTTTATATAATTCTGCAATGATTTACTGGTGTTAGTTCCATTGAAGTTAATAGAAATGAAGGGCCAGTTCTTTCATTAGTTTGCATCTTATGCAGGCCTTTACACTTTGCAAAGTGGATTTATAATGCTGCCGCTAGTGTGGGTGAGTGGAAAATCTGATTGGGCAGCATTTTCAACTCACTGTGACTAGTTTAAATGACAACATGAAATGCAGTAGAGAATCAGGCCCCCAGTGTATAAATGTGCTTTCCACTCCTCCCTCCCCCTTCCCACAAGCACACTAAGAGGAGAGTTTATATCCCAATGTATAAAATATAATAATGAAAATGAAAGAGAACTTGTAAAGACAGCTAAAGGACAACATTTGATTGTAATATGTTTGGTTTCCCTTCACTAATTTGTTGTGTTTTTGTTTAGGGACGTTGCTATAATGGAGAATGCAAGACAAGAGACAATCAGTGCAAATACATTTGGGGAATTAGTAGGTTGACGTTGCCTACCTTAAACATATTTTATTCATATGTATTTTTTAGTTTGTATTATTAGTATTTCCACCTACTGTACTTTTCTCCTTCAGTTAAAAGTTTCCACCGTAGAGCAGAGAAAAAATGTCTGTTGAGATAATGTGGGTGACTTGTGATGTCATTTGGTATTTGGGTCTGTGATATGTTGGAGCCGTGGGAGTCAGGTGGTTATAACTTGCTGTGCTCGTAGATATAGGTAAGGTGAGCAGCATATACTACAGCTAACCCAGGCTGAAACTCACCAGAAAATATAAAATTAAATTCTACAAGCACGTTAGGTCAATATCTTTGGATAAATATATTTTTGTCTTCAGAATATTTCTTAATATACCTTAATATAAATGTGTGTTTTTAAAAACTAAATCACACAGATAACTATCAATTCCCTCATCTTCAGGGGAGACATGCACTGGATAATGATTTTGAGCATAAGACAGTAGAACTGAACTACCAGTATGTCCCAGTCTGTTGTACTCATGCCATTGGGATGTTTATGTATGCCAGATTCATCCCAACTTAAGTGATTGTGGGGTGTGTGTGGTCTGTGAGAGAGAAAAGAATGTTCCTACCCATTGTGGAGTTAGGAGATTTCCATCTTTTACTATCTGTCACAAGCAACAAAAGCTATAGTGCATTTAATACAGAGAAAGATGGGGACAGTAGTTTTAGTGGACTCCTGGTACCTTTCCCTTAGCTCAGTGGCAGTACAGTACATTTTTTTCTCTACTAAGGTTATATTTTAATTGAAATTATTTAGATTGTTTTTTCTATATAAGTGCCTATGCTGTAACTGATGCATTGTATTTAGTTGTTACTTTCTCTGTCATTCTAAATAATGGAGACACTTTTTTTTTTTCATGAAAGAAAGCCTAAAGGGCTTGTTAATGAGTCATTTTATATTAACTCCATGAGTCTGGAAGGATGTTTATTGGTCCACCCCCAAGCACAGAAAAGTCACATCACAGACCAAATTCTGAGAACATCTTTTCAGGCTCTGCCTTTGTTCTCTTTCTACTTTCCTCTCTTTCAACAATTTCCCATTATTGTTTGCTCTGCCTCCTCACGGCCGGCTTGCTGCTCCTGCCTTTTTAGGGAGGTGAGACTCTGGAAAGGTTTATTCTTAGCGCAAGCATACTAATGTGTGGAAACCCAAAAAGCCTAAAGAAAAGAAAGGTGGAACATGTTCTAGATTGAATGTGGCTCTTCTAGCCAATCCTACTTTATTAGGAAAGTTAGGACTTCTCTGCTTACACTGAAAAACCGCGAGTTAATCTGTTTTATGCTGTTCTCACTTACTTGGTTTTGTATCTGTTTAACTCCATTACTCCTGATTTACACTGGTGTGAGTGAGAGGAGAATCAGACCCCTTAATTCTTTCCCTGGATACATCGAGAGGCAAACATCTGGTGCTATAGAGAGATAATCTGATTCTACTCTCACACTAGTATAAATCAGGAATAAAAGCAGGGAAAACAGTTAAATTGCACCGCTGTAATACTGATGTATGTGTGAACAAAGTTAGACCCCCAGAATATTCAAGTGAAGAAGATATACACTTAGGTAGATGTTGCTTAGACAAATCACCGAGAGAGAGTCTCCAGACTGATATTCAGCTCAGATATTGGAATGAGTATAAGGTGGGAAATATTTTCCCTTTTCAGCTGCCTGATAGAATTCTGTCTTTTCTTCTCTCTCCTTCCCCTTCTCGTTGTGTAAACAAAATCTACTCCATAAATTAAAACACAGGATGAAATTTCAAAGTCCTGTGTTTATATTTTCTTGTGGCAGTTCTTTACATATTTTACATTAATTTTATGAAGAGAATACTTGCTGCTGTCAACGTAAAGTACATTCTTTTTTCCCTTTTTCATCAACAGAGGCTACAGGGTCTGACAAATTCTGTTATGAGAAGCTTAATACCGAAGGCACAAAAAAAGGAAACTGTGGAAAGGATGGAGACCAATGGATTCAGTGCAGTAAACAGTAAGTTTAGTTTTGTAGAAACTGTCTAAATATTTTGGGTGAAATTGGCCTAATATTTTTCAGATTTTTAATGAACTTTTTCAGCAGTTTGTTTTGCATGGTTTTGAATCCTCTGTTTTTTCTTACAAATTTTCAGAATTCCAAAATATTTCACAGATTGGTTTGCAGAATTCCCAGATGGCTCAAAAATTCACATTTTTGGAATTTCTCACATCTAGATTTTTGTGCAGATGTACTGGCAATTTGGACTTCTGGAGAGAAGTTAAAGGATATAGCAGCACAGTGTCACACATTTGTAATGTACATGCACACAAGGTCAGGCAGGGATGTAAGTGGCCAGAGATATGAATGTTGGTTCCACCTCCAGACGTGGCCCAGGAATCTCTGCTAGATCCTGTGATCTCAGGATAATTCCACCCCGTAGCCGGGGGCGGGAAGGAAGAGGGGAAATGGCAGTGATAGCTTGGTAGTAGTCTGATCTCACTGAGTGAGATCAAGATCTTCCATCATGTTGGACCTCCTCATATACAATATGACCAAATATTTGGAAGACACTAGTAGGCCATGGACAACAGTGAGCTCTGACTGATCTGTGGAAGACAGAGGCTCATTCTACCAATTTGCATCTAGAGATGTCCCATAGCTGGTGTCATATGTCATAAGTAGCCATAGTGCCCACGGGATAGAGGCAGTTGATGCAGTACTAAACTCTTCCTCTGGCTCAACTACTGGTCCTGGCAGTGTAAGCTCCTCCTCTTTACCTCTCCCTATTGTCTTGGGCATTTGTTGAACTTCCAAGCAGGGAGCTAGTTGAGAGAGGATATAACTAGAGGTAAAAGACTTATTTGATTTAGCTCTTTTTTTCCAGTTCAGGAATCATTCAGGAGAACTTCAATGTTTATTAATTTATTTACTATTTGTAATTTAATTGATTAAGTGAACAAATTTTGACCTACGCATGGTTTGTGAACTTGTTCACTACAACTATTTGCTATGTGTCACATGATCTATCTGCTCCTTGGTTGGATGACTGAAACTTTAAAAGTAGGAGAATAATGAATGGTGAATACCCTTGTTAATGTGTGAATGAATAGTCATGTGAAGAACAACCATTCCCCCCAAAGTTCATATTTAAAAAAACACACCTAAAACATATGCATGAATGTTTGAAAATAGTTAATAAAAAGGAGCACAAACCTAGTCAGATGAACAGCCACTTGGAATGCACACAGATATTCACATTTTTTTGCAGTATTCATCCAGCTATATGTGCGACTTCAATGCAAAATTTGGACAGTCCATGCAAGGGAAGCCAGTTTGAGGCTAATAGTCTATTGTGATTTGTTATACAGTGGCAGCAGATAAGCCAGTCTCTTTCCCAAGAATGTAGTGCACCCTGAACATTACTGATTCTTATAATCATTATAATTGTACTGTGATGACCTGGGGAATAAAATAAAATACAAAATAAGCAAACTGCATCAATATAGAGTAACCAAATTACCTGAAAAAGCACAATGTAATGTAGTCCAGCATAACAAAACTATGCATAGTTTGTGCACCTGTGTGCCCCTTTTAATATTATATTCAAGTATTTTTGTGGAAATAGATTTTTGTTCAGATAAACGTGGGGAAATGCTGCTATTCATAATTAACCAATTGGTAGAATTTTGTTTCTGTTTTTACAATTAACAACATCTGCTGATTATGACTAGCTTCTGCCATCCTTATTCCTCTCAAGCAGTACCTTACTTAGAGTAGTACCACCAAAGTCTGTGGTACTACTCACTGAGTAAGTTATTACTTTATGTGACCAGCAGTGGCAAAAGCTGGTCTTAAGTTATTTATTGCAGTAATATTGTTGGTTCCGTGCCTTCATTGCTTTTGACACAACAGTTTGTATCTTATAAATATTGTTAGTAGGACTCTATTTGGTAACTTTGTCTTTGTTTTTCTTTCGCAGTGATGTGTTCTGTGGCTTTTTGCTCTGCACTAATCTTACTCGAGTTCCACGAATTGGTCATCTTCAGGGAGAAATTACCCCAACCTCTTTTTACCACCAGGGGCGTGTAGTGGAGTGCAGGTAAAAGACTACACAGCGTACACGAATGGTTTTTCTATCCGTAACCGAAGTGAATGGATTAAAAGCTGGCTAACTGATAAGTCTGAACATTTAATTATTAAGAAGGCATCATCAAAGGTGCATGTCTCTAGTGGGTCCCACAGGGTTTGGTTCTTGGCCATATGCTATTTAACAATTTTTATTAATGATCTGGAAGAAAAAATAAAGCCGTCACTGATCAAGTTTGCAGATGACACAAAAATTGGGAGAAGGGTAAATAAAGAAGAGGACAGGATACTGATACAGAGTGATCTGGAGCATTTGGTAAGCTGGGCACAAGCAGTATGAGTTTTAATTTGGCTATATGTACACATTGAGGGACAAAGAACGTAGGCCATATTTACACGATGGTGGACTATCCTGAGGATCAATGATTCTGAAAAAGATTTGGGGGTTGTGGGGGATAATCAGCTGAACACAACCTCCCAGTGTGATGCTGTGGCCAAAAGAGCTAATGCAATCCTTGGATGCATAAATAGGGGAATCTCAAATAGAAGCGGAAAGATTATTTTACCTCTCTGTTTGGTGTGGATGGAATACTGTGTCCTGGTCTGGTGTCTACAATTCAAGAAGGGTATTGATAAATTGGAGAAGAGTCAAAGAGGAGACACAAAAATGATTAAAAGTTTGGAAAACATGTCTTTATAGTGATAGATTGAGGTCCTTGAGTCTATTTCCCTTAACAAAGAGAAGGTTAAAGTATGACCTGATCAGTTTTCAGGTACTTACAGGGGGAACAAATATTTAATAATGGCTCTTCAATCTAGTAGAGAAAGGTATAGCATGATCCAGCGTCTGGAAACTGAAGCTAAACAAATTCAGACTGGAAATAAGGTGTAAATTTTTGTCAGTGAGGGTGATTAATCACTGGACCAATTTACCAAGGATCATGAAGGGTTCTCTGTCACAGACAATTTTAAAATCAAGATTGGATGTTTTTCTAAACGATATGCTCTAGGAATTACTTTGGGGAAGTTTTATGGCTGAGGGCTGGTCTACACTGAAAAGTTACATCAGCATAGCTACGTCTCTCAGGGGTGTAAAAAATCCACAGCCTTGAGATATGTAGGTAAATTGACCCTAGCCCCCAGTGCAGACAGCGTTATGTCAACAGAATAATTATATAGCAACAGAAGAGCTGGCTTACTTAGAGCAACAGGAGAACCTCTCCCATTGCTGTAGTCTCTACAATGAAGTGCTACCACAGCGCTGCAGCTGTGCTGCTGCAGTGTCTTAAGTGTAGACATAGCCTGTGCTATCCAGGAAGTCACGCTAGATAATCACAATGGTCCCTTCTGAAATAGGAATTTAGGAAGCTATGAAAAAGATAAAGATAAAAAATTTCAACAGCTAAATTTAAAGTTATTAAAGGTAAAAATCACTATTTTAAATGGTATGTCTCCTTTTATTAAAAATCACTGATATTCTCCGTTTAAGGGTTGAAAAGCATGTGGATTCACAGGTTACCTTCTTGAGACTGGTATCAAACCTTACTGTTCAGCATCACATTGCTCTTCCCTGAAGTTTAAGAATTATAATCCAGAAGAGTGAAAGATCCATGTATAAGACTTCCTGGTTTTGAGCAGTACTATCTCAGCAAGAGGAATTTTGTTTTATATGAATGATTGTGGTAGGAGGAGATCTTTCGTTATCATTTAATTGGTCAGAGGACAGGCACATGTTTTTATTGTCTTGCATGCAGATTACTGGATGGGTGCTTTTAAAAAAATAAATAAAATTTGATTATTAAGTATAGTAAAAGTAACAAAGAATACTCTCTCGTATATATACAATCATTCTCCACCATATTTACTCCCTGTTCCTATTTGAGATTAGAGTTTAAGAATGAAACATTTCTCATAAAATATGCATAAATATATATACATTAACTAGTAATATTTTCTAGAAATATCATTCTATGATATGAAAAAAAGAAAGATGTTCTGTCAGTTATAGACATATAAACTAAGAGCAAATTAAAATTGCATGTCAATACCTAGAATTCTTCTCCATGTTATAGCTATTTCATGTCAGTACTACTGTGAGAATTGTGTGATTAATAGAAAAATTTTGGTGTGAATTTGTGCATACCATATTCTTTCCTATAGTGTGCTGTGGAGTGAAGAAGTTATAGCACTTTTAACATCCCTACCTTTATTGTGTTTTAATATCTTTAAAAGGCTCTAGCCATAATATTAATAGTATTTTAAAACTTTTTCTCTTAGCGGTGCTCATGTGCTTTTAGATGACGATACAGATTTAGGATATGTGGAAGATGGAGCTCCATGTGGCCCTCACATGATGTGTGTAGACAGGAAGTGCCTACCAATTCAGTCCTTGAACATAAGCAGCTGCCCTATTGGTTCTAATGGAAAAGTCTGTTCAGATCATGGGGTAAGTCCATATCCGCGGGATAGCAGATAAGCTCTGTCCATACTTCCACTATAAACAGGGCCTAATGTACAGTGTTGTGCACTGTACCTAAAATCTTCAGTAAAATGACCTGATTTCCTGAATACACAAGTGTTGGATTTTGTGACATACTTTAATTCTATGACAGCGTGAGAGGCATAGATAACATGAGAAAATAAGGTTTTTAAATTGTGTAACACAATTCACTGTAGTTTTCATGTTAATATTTAGAGAGGGATTTTCAAAAGCACTTCTAGTGGCCTGTGCTCCCACTGAAGTCAATAGTAAACTCCAGTACTATAATAACCTCTCTAATGTTTCACCACACATTTCAAACCTTTGAATAATTTCAGTTTGCCACAGAATTTAGTACTAATGCTGCAGAAATTCAGGGTTCTTGCCCTAAAACTTAGAACCAGTATGACATAGCCAGTGTTCTGTGCTGCTTGAAGAGACTGTGAAAGCCCTACTTTACCATCTGGATGCAAGGTCTTTAGAATGGTGGAAGCAGAAATAAGTGGGACAAGGGCATGGGACCTGTGTAGGAGTGGAGCAGATCGGAAAGCACCAGCAAAAGGGAATAGAAATAGACGTTCAGTGGTGCTCCAGAAAGGCTACTGGAGAAAAGTAGACCACACTGAGCAAGTTCATCTTTCAGGACGGATCATGTTTCACTTTGAATGTATGGGGAAACAAATGAGCAGTATTCAGGATTGTGTCATGATCTGAAGCCTGGTTAACTCCTTTTGGTAAGGTGTCTATACCTCCTTGAAATTGGATTAAGATCCATTGGTGCAAATAACTTTGCTTGTCTATGTCAGGGATTGCACCTGTGCAGCAACACTGATAGCTTGCCACCGCAGGCAATAGCCAAGGAAAATCTCCCATGTAGACAAGACCTGAAAATGGCACCTTCTTACTTGTGCTTCTTGTGTGCATTCACTCATACTTGCTGATTTTGTGATTCAAATTTTAAACTACTGGGCCTCACCTCCTTTAGCAACACTGTTTTCTTTATTCTCCACAGATTCTTTTTACATGCAGTATACTTCCTCTGAACATAAACCTATATCCCTCTGTTCCAGTTTATTAACCTTAATTTGATAGAATTTAATAGGATACCTCTTATCGCCTCAGACTCTCCCAGATAAATAATCCCAATATTGTGTCATATGTGAGCCTTCCAGTTCCATTTATTGTCTCCATTGCATCGTGCTGGTCAGGAAGCTCCAAAGGTAGTAACCAGCGCTCGATACATTAACAACTCATTTTCCTAGGGCTGTTAATATGTACTCTTAATACAGAACATCAGGCTATTTAATCCTCTTAGCCTCGCTGCTACATTGTACTCTGGACTGAAAATATGAATGTTGGCCCCCTGCATATGCAGATTGTCTTATTCTGCCTAATTAAAGAAGTCATTACTGTTTAAACCGGGGTTCCCGAACTTCTTTCTTGGAGGTCCATCTGTGCTGCTGCAGTAGGCACTGCAGCCCATTAACACATCTTGAGGGAAATTGTTAATTTTAATTACATACACTAGAACTGTAAATAACGTGCACGTTTTCTTTTCATTTTAATGTAAACAGTTGTAATGATAGAAATTCCTAGCAATATTCACTCAAAGAAATGCATCAAGATCTTTGAAACCAAACACTTTTAAGAAAATGACACTTTTTAAAAAAAATGTTGAGTGAAATGTGGTGTTCAAACAAGGAAAACACAATGTATAAATGTACAGTGTATAAAACTGAATAAGCAACACAACAATGTTAACAAAATTGTTAACATGTGTTATTTGTTGATTTTAAAACAAAATAGTTGTCCAACTTTAAACACTGTGTTTTCAAATTTTTTAGTATATCATCTGAATTTCTGTGCTGTGTAAGTAAAGACCCCCCTACTCTCAACTAATTAGAAAAGAATCAAATATTGTAATTAAAAATATAAAATAACAGTTTATAATATAACACACTGAGGCAATGGGTACTCATCCAATCCAGTAAAGGAGAATCCAAACATCAAGAACGTGTCTTCATATCTTCTTACCACTTTCCTTATTTTTTTTTCTTTGGCTGGCTCGTTTTGTGTAGATGTAGATGGTCTGGGATGCTCATTATGTTCTCCACCAGTGCACCCTCTCGTTTTCAAAAAATAAAATCGATCCATGTCAGATTAAAATACTGCTTGCCATTTTTTATAGTTGTAAATGGCAGTGTTTGTACATTGCTCGATTACCTTGCAGCAAAACACACCATTGTATGTGCGAGAATTAAACTTGCATACAGCACTGCAGCTTATTTTTTTTAAATAATTTTTTTTCTATACTCTGTCCAACATATACAGCTCAAAACATTACATTGATATAGTTTTTACTTAGATTACACGAGTCACTTGGAGTTAAAGATGTACTAAGACTGAGCTTGACAGGAGAATGCAGTCATGCCGGTAGACCACCCAGCACTGTGTCAAGGTGGGCTGAGGCCACATTTTGGAACCCCTGGTTTAAACTATACTTAGTTTTGACACTATTTCCACCCTAGCACATCAGTTTACACTGAGGGATGTTATGCTTCATAGTCCACCTCTGAGTCTATTTGACTAAGTTATCAAGTGTCTTAACTACTGATCAAACACTTTGTTTTTCTGGCTAGTTGTGCTTCCCCCACTCCCACTTTTTTTTTTTTTTTTTAACGGAGAGCAGGGCCAACAAGGGATAAGATAGACTGCTATAATTTTTACAGATATGTACCGTAGAGGACTAGACTCTATATTAGGAAATTGTTTTCTTATTATGGGGAAGATTCATATGGGAAGAGAATCCGTAAAGGGAGACAGACTGAAAGGAGGGTGAATTGGGTTCAGAATGAAGGAGAAAGAGAGAGAGAGGCACAGAGAACGCGGGCAATATAGGAGTTAAGAGAGGGATCCAGACATTCTCTTGACGACTTTGAATTTTTTTCCACATTCCTATTGTGCCTTTGCTAATTCGAATTTTCGGTTCAGTAAACCTTTCTTACAAGTAAGATTAAAGTTATCTTTATCCTTCTTGATAAGCTTCTTTAGTGAACATTAGAGGATGCAGAATGAGATAAAGGTATAAATAAAAATTACATGGCTTATTTACTTTTGATTGTCAGCATTGTACCGTCTGTCAACTTGGTTAAGCATTATCTATAGACTATGTAATCTATAGTTTTTATACATTATGTACCAGTTGATTAGGTACCTCTATTGATGACTAACTGCCCTTCTAATCTTGATCAAAATTTCATTCTTTCTATCTTTATCTGCTTTTCCACCACACCTTCCTTCAGTCACTTTCCTCAGCAACTTACTCCATCTCTAATTTCTTTTTACCATCGTCCATTTACAGCCATCATCCACTATTGATTAGTATTTTAAATGTTATGGGTTTGGTAGAAGTTCATATTTATTACAAGTGTAATGTAATTTTTGGTGGGTTTAAGAACACATTTTCACAGAGATATCCTTCTAAGTGCAGTCTTAAAATGAAGCCCTGGCCTATTCTGCTGGAGGATAGACTGACACCACCAGCCTGGAAGAATGAAGAAGAAACTGTCAGTTGAAAATCAGAATTCCCTCTCTCTCTTACATTGGAACAAGCTGCCTAAGGAAGTATGAGGCCCAAAGTTTGAAAGTGGTTCTGATTACAATGATCAGTTTAGAAATGGATACATATAACAAGTAACTTAATTTGTGTCCCCCTTTCACAGCTTCATGAAAAGAGCAAATTAGTAAGGGCTAGACTGTGGCTTCACCAAATGCCTCATCCACCCAGACCCAAGATCTCTGTTGCCCATGAATAAAAACAAGGGTTCTTAGAGCTCCTGATACCTCTGCACTGACGAGAGTCTACGGGACAGTTGAGCTCTAATGGAGTCTTCTACTCTTGGCATGCTATCTTCTGAGTGTATCTACCTGGGAAATTAAATAAAACTAAGAACTTGATATACCTGTGTCTTGGGGTTTACAGCTCACCACTGTGGCGCCTCCTTGTGGCCGTATCTCAGGATTACCTCTTGGCCAGTCTGATGCCTCCTCCTTTGGTTGCCTACCCTGTGTCCCTCCATCTTTCCTCTTGACTTGATTGCTCCCCCTTTGTAACTCAGGGTGCTCCCTCTTCATGGCTTGTCCTTCTGGCCAAGTCACTATAGTTTTTCCCTTCCAGGGTATCAAAGGATCTGTGTATGAACTCTCTCAGGCAGTCCTCCAATTCACTGCCCAGACTGTGCCACTTCCTTACTGGCTGAGAGGGGAACCCAGGCCTGCCCAGTACTCCAGGTTCCAAGGACCTTCGAATCAGCAGTGAAGGTCTGAACCATCCCAAACCTTGTAACCATTTTCCCTGAACCTTTTCCTACTTTACCTCTTTCAGGCTTCCTTCTCCTACACCTCTCTGGGTATGCCCTTTTCTCAGGGCCTGGATTCCCAGGGCTGCTTCTCTCCTAAGTTTTTCTCCTTCTCCTTTTTAAGCCCAGGACCAACTGGAGGCTTGCACATGGCAGCCCCCTTCTGCCCTCAATGCTTGGCCTTATACCAGCCCCACCTGTTGCTGCTCTTCAGCTTTCCTTGCTCATCAAGCCTAACTCTCCCTATGTGTGACCTCTTAACACCTTCTGAGCCACATTAATGTTTTCCGGGCTAGTATGGGGTGAACATTCCATCCTAACCTGTTATGCACTGGATAAGGTTATTGAGTTCTTGAACATTCTAAACAATCATTCTTGTTATGGTATGTGTTTTGGTAAATTTTATCCTGTGTATCTTGTAACTTATTTCTACCATATGCTGAATAACCTTAATCAAAAGTGTTTCAAAAACAGTTATTTTCATTTTCTTTTCTAGGTGTGTAGTAATGAAGCCACTTGCATTTGTAATTTCTCCTGGGCAGGAACAGACTGCAGTATTGATGACCCTATTAGGGATACTCCCAACAAGAAGGATGAAGGACCTAAGGGTTTGTGTGATTTCAGTTGCAATACTTAGTACACGTTTAGATTAGGCTTCTCTATTAGCACCAGTAGAATTAACATGTGGGAAAGGAAGGTATAACCCTATCATTCAGAATCAAACCCTTGAGAATATTAAAACTATGCCTCTCCGAGAAGATATATGCATGTTAGTTTGAAGACTGTTTGTGAATATACTTTGACTTTTATAATTCCAGATCCCTTTTCTAGAAAGATATGAACCCAGACATTTCGGTTCATCCCAATTTCCCCCTTTATTCTGTCCTTTAATAGCCATCTTCATAATTAAAACCTACATTTACTAGACTTCTACATTTATGGCCATATGGTGAGTTTATTATTTATCCTTTAGTAGAGATTTTCCAGTTGCTGATGTTCCTTGACTGTTCCAAGCTGTTCCTGAGAGCTAGGACATAATGAAGGGGGAAATGAAGCCTCCCTTGTACAAAAATTTCTTTTACAGTTATCTTGACTGTAAAGGGGGCTTCATCTCATTGTGGACCTGGAAGAGTGCTTAGAAAGCTTGGCCTCCTAAGCATCAGATTTCAATGGGAAAGAAAATAAAATATGTTAGGAACTGTTATTTTCTCATACTATTATTACTGTCTTCTGCTTTTGCATGTTTAATAGATGCCTCATTGACTGTATAAGAAGTAGAAAAACCTAGAGGAACTATTAGGGAAATACTCTTCAGAAATACTTTTCACATGGAAAGGTATGCACTTGAAATTGTGGCTCCCCACCTCCTCCAAAACCCAAATCGCTACATTGGCAAGAAATACAGCAAAATTGTACAGTCCATTCAATATCTTAACTGTCTGTGGAAAACCAAAGAGGAATGGGTATTCTCTTTCTTAGGGAACCTTTAGAGGTGCATCCTTCCCCACCACCAACCACCATAGGGCTGTCCAGTTTCTACCTCACCTAGCATAGCTCCCTGCCCTCTCTGCTCCCCTAGAGCCTTCCTGACTTTGTGAAGAGCCATCTGCAAGGACTTAGTAAGGGGAGTCTTCCTTTCTGTGCAGAAGGGTGAGATGCAGCTCCTGTTGTAGCGTTTAAGAGTACTGTAATACTTGTCTTGCAGATGCATTAGATAAGAAATAATAAAAAGAAGCCCCTGTTTAATTTATAAGCAAGTCTACTAAAGACAAGTCGAGAAGTTCATCTGGTCACCTAGATCAAATTCCTATACTACAAACTTTATTTTTTACTTTCAAAATGGAAAAGCCATTCTAGAAATTGACATGCCAACTCTGAGACATTCTGGGAAAATCTCTTCGTGGATAGATACCACCAATGATATTGATGAATAAGATTGTATCAGCAAATACAGACAAATAGATTACTATAATGCAATACGATGGCTATATTGAAAAAATAAACTTGATATATTTTGTTTTCTTTTTAGTTTATTTTGATACAAGAATGGATCATAAGGAGAATTGACACTTTTTTTTAAATTTGTGGCAATATTAGTTTATTGGAAGTTGAATCCCCAAGAGACTTATGACAGGGAATTGGACGTTGACTACTTTCTCCAGTTTATTTTGGTGTGTTAATAGAGAAATCCAATTGGGAAAAGGTATCAGGAAGTATAAAGAAATAGTTTTCTGCAATGATATAAAACTCTAAAGTACTTGAGCACTTCCTATTAAGATTTTCTTTTTATTACTAAAATTACATAACTCACATGTCAGCATACAAACAACAGACATGAACTAAAATACTTTCTATATTTCTTTAGCACAAAATGTGAGTTCCATAACATTGCAGAAGCAGGAAACTCAATTTTCTCAAGATTCAGATAACACAGATTCAATTGTGAGAACATCACAGCTAGATTAACTCCAGTGTCACAAAATGTCATCTAGTATGACCACAGGTTTAAAAAACATGCTAGGATTATTGCACTCTGACTCACAAAATCAATGCAGGGAAAAATACATGAAATAAGAGCCTTTACAAATCTGATGATAGACACCTCAGTGGAATTCATCTCAAACCTTCCATTTTTACTTTTTTGGTTGCAAATACTACACTTCAATATATCAGTGTTGTTGGAGGTTAACTTCTCTTAGAGTGGGATGTAGTGATCTCTCTTGCCCATTTCTCTTGTCCTTCAAATGTAACTTACGGTACTTCCAGAAGGCACAGAAGTCTGGAAAAACAGCTCCAAAGTATTATATTAATTTTTCTACAATGTAAGAAGGCATGGGTTCACTTAATTTGGAATTTATCCAAGGAGTTAGAGGTATTGGTTCCTCCAAATTCTGACACCTGACAGTTCAGATATCTGGAGGGGTTGAGAGAGAGATTTCTAACCTTAACTCTGATGCTTGTTCAAGAATTTTTTTTTTTTAAAAAGTTAAGTCTAAAAATCCTCTACAGCTTCAATATCTTAAACAAATGTTAACAGCACCTTTCCACCTACTCCCTGGCTTACACCATTTATGGACAAAGAGATTGACCGCTTTCTTAGTGCTTGTCTACACGAACAATTAGACCGTGGCAAGCTGGGGGTATGAATCTGCCCCACACTACCCTGCCATGGTCTAACTGCCCGTGTGCACTCATCCTGCTGAGACACATTAACTGTTCGTTAATGCACTTTGAGCAGTCTAGAGCAGCATATAGTCATGCTCCAGCTTACCATGGTCTAATTCTTCAGGTAGACAAGCTCTTAGGAGTATATTCTTATGATGATGAAGGCAGTTATATGTGTAATGTCCTTTCCATTAAAATGAGACTATTCCTTTGGAATAGATACCCTCTTAGTTAAGGGAAAAACAAAACGTAGATTAATTTGAATGCTCATACTGGTTTATATTGACAAGGACTACACTGAAGGAAGAGTTGCAGTAACAGTCAGTCATTCTCTTTCTCCAGTTTTGTTAAATTCTTCAATGTTAATTTTTTCTGACTTTAGTTTTCTACCATGTTCTCTAGTGCTGAAGCATACCCTTAAGAGCAGATAATTTTTGGGGGGAAGGTTACCAACACTTTCTTCTGAGATGTGAAAATTCATATAATTAACAGTTTTTCACACCATAAATCCCTACATTTTTCTTATTATGATTGGTATTATGTATAGCTAACATATTGCTTGCTTTTTCTTTATTCTGTTATGATAATTGATGATTGATTGCTGTTCTTGTTGCACTTCTGTTTTTCTTTTCAGACCTTTACATCATCTATCAGTTGCTTTTTCCTCTTTACTATATTTAAGGATTTAAAAAAATCAGTGGTCATTTATTATTTTGGAATTAATTCATATTGATTTTATGAGCTAGTCTAAACTCAGAAACCTACTGTATCCTGTCGTGGCAGACCAAGAATATAGTATTGCAGGACGGTAGCAATTTTTGGAAGTGAAGGAAACTTGGAGCTACTGACAATAGTGGATCCTATTCTTGAAGTCAGTGGGACTCTTGCACACACAGGCGTCTTTCTGTGCAGATTCATTTGCAAGATTGGACTTTGGCTTGATCTAACTGTATTATACTTGAACCATAACTTTAAGTATATGAAATAGGCTGAAGTGTGAGACTGTATTACTTGTAAAATCTCTGATCATTAAAGCTAGAATAATAGGTAATCATTAGATTCCCAGAGACTCATGCCTGTGTGAGTTCAGTGAGTCAGCTACAGTCTACTACTATTGAATTTAATCTTTTAGAATATGGGACGTATACAGGCAATTTTTCTTCTCTCAGAGGAGAGTTCTTCTCTGTGTCTGAAAAATAAATCCCTGTGTAGTAAGAGAGCATCAGTAAGTAGAAAATACTGAAATCCCAAATCATTGCCTAAAAAGCACTTTTTATTATAAATGACTCCTCTTATAACTGCTGTTACATGTGTCTAAAATATACAATTTTAAATTCATCCCTCTCACCAAAAAAAAAAAAAAATAAATCAGTCCAGCTTAGGAAAGCTTTGCTGTTTAAATAATACAGATACTCTCATCCATTAATAATATATCTGTTTGGAAAAAAAATATCCCTCAACAAAAAATTTCAAACAAAAACAGTTTTCATTTGGATTTGACTTACAATTTCATTTTCAATTCAGTTTAAAAATTGATTTTTGTTTTTCCCCCTGTCTCCTCTTTTTCTCATTGACTACAATAGAATAAATGACATGTAGGGGCTTTGTTTGTCTGTTTTCCCCCCTACTTTGTTTTCCTTTTCCACTATATAAATTTATAAACTTCTCCAACTTCTAAAAAGTAAGAGTGGCAAAAGGAAAAATGGAACACTGTAACTTTGAAGAAATTTTGAAAAGTTAGAGTTAATTTTATTTTCCTTTTGCTACTCTGTAACTTTTCAGAACATCTCCAATTTTGGAAAAGTTATAGAGTGGATAAAAGGAAAAAAGTGGTGATGGTAGGAGAACCAACAAAACGTTGGATGAGGTACTAGCCTGAAACCCAAGAGACCCGGGTTCAGTTCTCTTCTCTGCCACAGATTTCCTGTATGGTGTTGGTCAGATTACCTAATCTCTCTGTGCCTCCATTTCCTTTCTGTAAAATGAAGATAACTCTTCCCTACCTCACAGATAAATACATTAAAGATTGTAAGGCAATCAGATACTGTGGTAGTAGGAGAGTCATAGATAGTTTAGGGGATCTTAGAGAAAGAGAGACAAAACCCCATTATATTGGAATGACCAAGGCCTCCTGCAGTAAAACCCACAGGAGAGAGACAGAAGGCCCAGGAAACTCCTCAAAATTCACCTCACAAATTTTATCTTGAATTCTTCCATCAAGGAGAGGGGTTTGTGGGTGGGCTGCATAAGAGGCAGAAGATATGGCCTCCAAGCACCTCAGCTCCTGGGGAGCCATAGGGAAAGGAGAATGAAACGTTAGTTTGTGCCAGCCTATGTGGTGATGGCTAGTTCTTTGCCATGTAAATATTTTATGAGAAAAGTGCAGGTACAGAATGGGAGCTAACGTTTGGAGCAGCATTAATCCCTGCCCAAATATCTACCAGGCTCAGAGAAGAGCAATACCATGGAGTGGGGTGCACTGTTCCCTCCATCCCCACTCCTAGGACTCCAATACTATTAATTTGGAGTGCAGGGCTTACACAAAATTGGAAAATCCTCAGGGAGACAAGCCAGCAACAAGCCAAGAAGCTCTAGGTATGATAATATCATATACTTTTGAGTTCTGTCATCCTTGCTGTGAGAAATACCAGCACCAAATAAATAACCCCCACTCCACTGCCCCTAATTTCTCATTTACATTTTATGGTTACCCAAAGGAATCAAGGTTAAAAAATTTATACTAGGTGCATTATATCTCAGTTGTGTAAGTTTGCTTTGAACTGAAATTTGGCAAGCATATTCTTTGCCTTAGAGACAATGTTGTTAATTTTTTTTCCAGAATAGTTACATATTAACTTTTAAAAACAGCAGAAGTTGGCTTGCTTTAGAAGAATTTTCTCTGCTTGAATAAATTAAAAAATAGCTTGTTCTTTAGAAGAACTGATTTTGGTAAACAATTAATCCAGAATCAAGAGGTCTACTTATAGAGTAAGGTCTTGCTCAGTATGAGTACAGATGGAAGAATCAGGCTTACGTGTTTTTCTGCAGGAAAAAAACTCTGCCAAGATATCCTAATTCCTTTGAAGTAGTTAGGTTTTTACTTTGCATTCCAATACGCATTTTGGAAAAAAATGTGTAATTCAGTGTTATTTTGATCAGTTGGGTAAAATTGTCCCATTCAAGAATTCTTTTGAATACCCTGACGTGTTATTTCTCTCTTCAACCTTTGTTTGGCGGGTGCAGGGTGAGTGTGATGGGGGAGAGAGAGCAAGAAATTCAAACCTAACTGTGCTAAGAATTAAACCTTTAGAGCAGGGGTTGCCAAAATATTGACCCGTGGGCCAGATCCCGCCCATCTAACATTTCTGTCCAGCCTGCCATGACTAACATTTCTGTCCGGCCTCCTCCGCTCCCTCGCAATCTCTGAGTCCGGGCCGCTAAAAGTCCCGCGGCGCCGCAGGATGCTCAGGCAGGCTGCCTGCCTGCCGTGGCCCCACACTGCTCCCAGAAGCAGACGGCTGCTGCTGGCACGTCTCTGCGTGCCCCTGGCGGGGTTGGGGGAGAGGTGGCTCTGCTCCTGCCCCCAGCACCTTCCTCACAGCTCCCATTGGCCAGAAACATGGAGACCCGCTGCCCCACGCTCCCCAAGGGGCGTGCAGAGATGTGTGTGAGACGTGCAGGAACGGCGTGGGGCTATGGCAGGCAGGCAGCCTGCCTGAGCCCTGCTGTGCCGCCGGCCGGGAGCCACCTGAGGTAAGCGCCTCCCAGCCAGAGCCTGCACCTTGCACCCTCTCCCACACTCCAATCCCCTGCCCCAGCCCGGAGCCCCCTCCTGCACCCAAACTCCCTCCCAGAGCCCACACCCCTCACCCTCTCCTGCATCCCAACACTCTGCACCAGCCCAGAGCTCCCTCCTGCACCCAAATTCCCTCCCAGACCCCGCACCTCCTCCATTAATATAGTAGAAATGTGTGTCCCGCGACGACTTACCAAAATTTGTGGAGTGGCCCCCCTGCGAAAATTATTGCCCACCCCGATTTAGAGGGACTCTATAAACAGGATTCTCCACTGCCTTTCCCTCTGTGTAATCCTTTACACCTATTTTAAATGGGTATAAAACACTACCATACAGATTTGGTGATATTTTACACCTCATTTGAAGTCACTTTGCACTGGTTTAAATGACTCCACAGAGGACAAGGCAGTGGAAAATCTGGCCTGTTGTATCTACAGCAGTGCTTTTTAACCATTTTTTCATTTGTTGGCCCTTAAAAAATTTCGAATGAAGGTGTGGACACCTTTGGACATCTGAAAACCACTGAAAAAGGAGTTCATTGCAGTTAGTAGGTGTTTACATTTTGGGGAGTACTTCAGTCTTTTGTAAGCAACTCTGTACAGTGTAGTAAGTTGACATGATCATCTTTAACTGTTCAGTTTAATGACCTGGATACAGTATGTTTCTGGTGATAGATGAAAGTTTTCTTATTGGTGATCAAATTGTATCTGTTTACATTTTAAATAAATTGTAGGTTTTTGTTACATAAGCTGAGGATATTCTATTTTAAATAAAAATTTGATGTAATCACAGGTTATGAAACCTTACTTAGTTTCAAAATTTACAGTAAAACTTATTAAAGTAATGTTTGTAAGCATTCAAATAAAGCCAAATATAGCCTCAACTACTTCCATATGTTAAAAGTTATAGTATTTGTTTAGAGAGATTTATTGGGAGGTTTGAACTGTTTCACAATCAATGGATTACAAAGTAAAATATCCCTCTGAGGTGCTATTTTATTTTTCATTTCAGACATATACAGTATGTGATCATTTCCTTAAAAATCTTCCCTTTTCCCTCCGCACAGTGAGCATGGCCACTAACAGGCTAATAGGTGCAGTGGCAGGGACCATTCTGGCTCTGGGGGTGATTTTTGGAGGCACAGGGTGGGGAATAGAGTAAGCATTTTTCTTAGTTTAAGAGTTTTATGTTTGGTGCCTAGTGTGTGAGGTACGCACCTGAGCCCTCTGTGTACTATCCCATTAGCTTTGTGTCATGTGGTGACCGTATTCGTCATGTGATTTGAACGTGTCCGTGTCATGTGATTTGCTCATGCAGTGTTGAACCCTCTCCTGTCTGGGACAATGTGGGGCATAAAACAATAAGTTTGTGAATTTTTACATCATCACAATTAATACAATTAAATGTCTAAATGTTTCATTGCTCCAAATTATAAAAAGAATGAAAAAATAGTAATTTGAAGATTGTGATTATCTATTTTTGCAAAATGTAATCTAACAGACCAAGATGGACCATTTGATATAATTCACTTTTTTTTTATTTCAATGAATGGGGCATTCATTCTAACAGTGGGTCATAAAATTCAGTTAAGAAAAAGAAAAAAACTCAGTTGAAATTATAGTATATATATAGACAGCTTTCCAACAAAGTTTCTGAATGTTCTGTTGGTAGGATTTTCAGTTACCTCAAGGCAGTACATTATATAAAGTTTGAGCAACAAATATTGTATTGTCTTTTATGATTTTGGGAAGTTGAAATCTGAGGTATCAGCACATTAATTACCTCTAAGTTTTAACAATGGGGTATTTACACAATGTATATGGTTATGATAATCCTGGAGTAAATTCCTTTAATTCTGCATTCATGGAATACACTGCAAACCATGGAATAAACTGCCATTATTTTGGTCTTTTGACCTTTTTCATATGCATTCTGCCCACTAATTTAACTCCACACAGACTTCATCTAAGATTTCAATCCCATCAAAGTGTTTCCCCTACAGGAATAATGTGTGTTATGTAATTACAGACTGTATCAGAATGAATATATACAAGAAAAGTGAATTAAGTTTGCCCGGCAACCTGAATTCTGGCATTTCTTAACTTCTGAGTGCTTGACTCTGCAACCTTAACATTTTTTTAACATAGTTTTTTGTTTAACAATTTTATAAAACAAACTGTGGAATCATATTGATCACCAGTTAGTGTCCTCAGCAAGATCTGGTTTATTAGATACACAATACTGATGTCTGTCACTTGAGCTAATAGAAGTAGAAGGTTGTTATCCCCTATCTGGACCACCCACTAGAGTGGGATGAGACACACATTTTGCCAGTGGGTTTCACTGCTATTTAGTGACAGCAAAAGACTGTAGAGATGCAGGAATCCAGGGTTCAATTCCAGCCTCTGAAGGTGCATGAGCTTTTATGATTACAAACCATTCTGCCCTTGCATCCCCAGCCTCTCTGACATTTCTGCTCCTATCCACCCCTACATCCCAGCTCCTGCTCCACTTCCATTCTGCTTCTAATCAAACCCTGTTCCTGCTTCCCATCACTCTGCTCAAGCCCCAGCTCCTCCCGACCTCTGCTCCAGCCCACAACCACTCACCCTGGCTCCTTCTCCTTCTCCTCTGCTCCCAACCTCACCCTCTGCCCTTGTCAACCCTCCTTCCAGTCTCTCTCTTCCTATCCATCCCTCCTTTCTTGGCTCCCCATATCTCCATTCCTTCCCACTATCTGGTTCATGCAGCACCCTCTGCTTTTGCAGCAGACAGCTTAGCTTCCTCCTTCTTGTTGTGTAGGGGCCAGGAAAAGAAGCATTGAAAGCACAAGAGAGATGGTTTTCCTGCTCCCTGTTCCTCTGCCTAGTGCCACAGTGGCCCCTGGCTGCTCACAGCAACAATTGCAGGGGAAGTCCCGCTGAGCCCCTGAAGTCCAGGGCTTGAACATGCAGAATTTAGCTGCCAAACTTTAAACAATTCTCTTCAGAGCATGTGCAAACTGATATTTTTCAGAGGCACATCTCTGACACCAGGGAAATTCCACTTCCAAATATGAAGCCGCCCTCCAAGTACGGAGGTGCTAGAGCTTTTCAATTAAATGATTGAAGGAATTTTTTTAACATGAACACAACATAGTATTTTCCCATAATCTCATTCTCAGAAATAACAGAACTGTTTTATCTGAAACTTTCCAAAAAAATTCAGCGTGAGAGAGGCATTGAAAATTTTAGTGTGAACATTTACATTTGGCAAAATTATAAGCAACTGAAAACAGGATCTTATAATGAAAAATTTCAGGCAACCTTAACTAAAGGCAGCCTATAATAGAATCATAGAAAATTAGGATTGGAAGAGACCTCAGGAGGTCATCTAGTCCAACCCCCCCGTCTCAAAGCAGGAGCAACCTCCAACTAAATCATCCCAGCCAGGGCTTTGTCCTAATATCCAGCTTAGACCTCCCGCACTGCAACTTGAGACCATTGCTCCTTGTTCTGTCATCTGCCACCATTGAGAACAGCCTAGCTCCATCCTCTTTGGAACCGCCCTTCAGTTAATTGAAGGCTGCTATCAAATCTCCCCTCACTCTTCTCTTCTGCAGACTAAATAAGACCAGTTCCATCAGCCTCTTCTCATAAGTCATGTGCCCCAGCCCCCTGGTCATTTTTGCTGCCCTCCTCTGGACTCTCTCCAATTTGTCCACATCTTTCTGTAGTGGGGAGCCCAAAACTGGATGCAATGTGGCAAATGTTGCCTCACCTGTGCCAAATTGAGGGGACTAATCACTTCCCTCGATCTGCTGGCAATGCTCCTACCAATGCAGTCCAATATGCCGTTAGCCTTCTTGGCAACAAGGGCACAGTGCTGACTCATATCCAGCTTCTCGTCCACTGTAATCCCCAGGTCCTTTTCTGCAGAACTGCTGCTCAGCCAGTCAGTCCCCAGCCTGTACCAGTGCATGGGATTCTTCTGTCCTAAGTGCAGGATTCTGCACTTGTCCTTGTTGAACCTTATCAGATTTCCTTTAGCCCAATCCTCCAATTTGTCCAGGTCACCCGGGACCCTATCCCTACCCTCCAGCTTATCTACCTCTCTCCCCAGCTGAATGTCATCTGTGAACTTGCTGAGGGTGCAATCCATCCCATCATCCAAATCATTAAAGAAGATGTTGAACAAAACCAGGCCTAGAACAGACCCCTGGGGCATTCCCCTTGATACTGGCTGCCAACTAGACATCGAGCCGTTGATCACTATCCATTGAGCCCAACGATCTAGCCAGCTTTCTATCCACCTTATAGTCCATTCATCCAATCCATACTTTTTTAACTTGCTGGCAAGAATACTGTGGGAGATGGTATCAAAAGCTTTGCTTAAGTCAAGATATATCACATCCACCGCATTCCCCATATCAACAGAGCCAGTTATCTCATCATAGAAGGCAATTAGGTTGGTCAGGCATGACTTGCCCTTGGTGAATCCATGTTGACTTTCCTGATCACCTTCCTCTCCTCCAAGTGCTTCAAAATGGATTCCTTGAGGACCTGCTCCATGATTTTTCCAGGGACTAAGGTGAGGCTGACCTATCTGTAGTTCCCCAGATTCTCCTCCTTCCCTTTTTTAAAGATGGGCACTATATATGTGCCTTTTTCCAATCGTCCGGGACGTCCCCCGATCACCATGAGTTTTCAAAGATAATGGCCAATGGCTCTGCAGTCGCATCAGCTAACTCCCTCAGCACCCTCGGGTGCATTAGATCTGGCCCCATGGACTTGTGCATGTCCAGCTTTTCTATATAGTCCTTGAGCTGTTCTTTCACCACTGAGGACTGCTCACCTCCTCCCCATACTGTGCTGCCCAGTTCAGCAGTCTGGGAGCTGACCTTGTCTGTGAAGACCGAGGCAAAAAAAGCATTGAGTAGTTCAACTTTTTCCACATCATCTGTCACTAGGTTGCCTCCCCCATTCAGTAAGGGTCCCACACTTTCCCTGACCACCTTCTTGTTGCTAGATTGGCCTAATCTAGAACTGTAATTAATATTCTCAGTAATAGATCTACAGGACATTAATTTTAGTTGGTCTCTTCAATAGGATCATCCCGGTGATGGGGATATAGAGCTTGATCCAAAGCCCTTTGAAGTCAGTGGGATTCTTTCCATTCATAAAAAGTACCTATAGACTGCATGGTGGCAAATACATGGAGTTGGCAGATCAACAGTAGTAATAGATCTGAAAGAATTCATCCACCACAACTTTTATTTCTCTCCACCAGGCAGAATAGAAAATGCCTCCAAAATACCATAGTTAATAAAATCTCTTACTTTACATTTGCATTTTATTCCATGTTAATCCAGTGACTATAGAAATTATATGGCTGAAATCTATTAGCTGTTGTTTCCTCCATAAATGGTACTTTTTATCATTCATTAAAGTAATGAACAAACATCTAGTGGTCTTTAGATTAGCAGCTAAATCATGGCATATTGATAAAAATATAAATTTCCTATGTATTTATTTATTTGATAAAATGTAATATGTATTTTTAAAAAAAACAACAAAGTAAACATTAAAATATAAAAATGCCCAATTTTCGTGGTATTTAAAATGATCTTACAAAATATGCTCAATGTATTGTAACATATTCTTTAAAAATTGTTTTCCAGTCCCTGATCTTTTTATAAATTTCCAAACTGGTACTAGTGACCTGGAGAATTCTCTGGTAAAGAAATTCATCTTTACCTTTTTTTGTTATTGTTCTGTGTTTGTACAGCGCCTAGCATACTGTTTGTCCTGGTCTGTGACTGGGGCTCCTAGGCACTATGGAATTATTATTATAATTCTTTACACAGAAGGAATCACACGATATGTCTCTCCATTGAAGACTCAAGTGAAATCCTGGACCCACTGAAGTCAATGGCAAAATTCCCATTGAATTCCATGAAGCAGGATTTCACACTGAGTGTAGTCATTTTCAGTTTCTTTGTTTGGTAGATTTAGCAAAAAGAGGAATTAATCTGTATGAATGGTAATTGTCACTCCTAATCTATTGACTAGCAGTATTTACTTCGATTCCACAGGAAAAAGAGTAGTTTTAGCCAGAATCTTTTTAACGAGGGTCTCAACTATCTACTGCTATGTTATTTTACCATTTTTAAAGCTGTTGGCCCAAGTGCTTAGTTTTCAAATTATTTTCTGTGCTAAAAGAAAAGATGCCCTTCGATAGTTATGACACTTACAGTTGGGTCAGTCCCCAAATAGGTGATTTGTATCAGGACTTTCTGGTATTCACCACAGTTATAGTAACTTTAAAGGGTTTTCCATATTTTCTAAATCTAATTTTCATTTAATTGTCTAATCTTATTTAAATCCATCAGCTTGGTGGTGAATTTATTCACAGTAACAGTAATGCCATTGCTTTCTTTCCTTAAGTCCAAGCCTACTGTTGAATCGTTAACACGTACTTGAAACATTTTATCAAACATATAATAAACACATGGAAAATTATTTTTTCTGTACAAGTAGACATATTTCAAATATCCTGAAATGGATATTCTGGACTTCTGTTTCCAAATTACAAATATGTCACTATCAGATAAATGTACTACTGCAATATTTCTGTGGAAAAGTGACTTCCTGAGGCCAGGCCAAAAAATAATTTCTGTGGATTTTCCAAAGCTTCTGAAACGTTGTGTAAATCAGTTACTTGTTGTGTTTGCAAAACCTCTAAAATAGTATGCTTGCATTGAATCCAAATCCATCTACCAAACAAAAAAAAAGATAGAAGTTGTGTTTTGGGTCAGGCAAAGATAATAGATGAAAAATCATAAAGTTGCTAGTACTTGAGGAAAAATCTCTTAATTGGAAATAGAATGCCCATGTGCCAGCATTTGTTTATCTTCCAACATGCTCAATGTTATTGATCTGTAGCCAACTCTGACTATGAAAGGTAAGTTCAGTAAGATGCATTTTCCATTAGTAGAAAATGTACATTTGATTATTGTTGTTACGTTTGTGCACTGCTCGTATCTGTTAAGTTAGATTCTTATTAATATCCCTGAATACTTGGTATTGTCTAGATAGGAAGTATTTTAAAAAGGGAATATATTCATTAATTTTAGACTGCTTTCATATAATTTTTGGGGCCATAGTCTGCCCCCCTCATCTGTGGTGAGTACCCATAAGTAATTCCATTGGAAGTAAATGAGACTATTACAAGACTAAGGCACTACTCGACATAAGTAAGAATTGCAGGATCTGAGCCATTGTTTTTAAGGATGACAAGAAAATAATTTTTATAAACTCTGTATGTTAATTCAGAATGATAAATCACGAATGATCTGCAGCATGGTATGTATCCTGTTTAATCCCAAAATCATGCATTGACACGAGCTAGTAAAACATATGCTGTATACAGAATGATTCTTTCTTTGCACTGTATGTTGCAAATAAAAGCTGGTGAGCTTGCTTTTTATTCAGTCTGATGTGATATCTAAAATAAAACCCAAGGAAACAACTGACTTATGTAATGTATTGTTCAAAAACAGATCACTGTGATGAATTTTAAAATGTAGGGTTGTGTTTGGGACTGCGCAGTGTTATAAGGTATCTGTGACACTGAACTAGCCTCTGAGCTCCTTCAGCTATTCCAGCTACCCCTCTCTGCTTTTCTTCTCCCATCTTTTCTTGATGCTCCTCTTTTCCTCCCTGTATCTCTCTGACAGTATTCCAAACACCTCGTCATACCAAAACCAGAGCTGTGCTACTTAGAATAGCAAAATGGCCTTTGCAGTGGGGGAGCTCTCACTTTGGATTTTTTTTTTTCATTAGTAATATTTTTGAAAAGCTAATAATGGGCATTTAAATATTTATGTTCAATTATAAGGTATGTGATATGCAGAAGAATTGTTGTATTAGGTTTTACTTTGCCTTGGACTTAGAGACAGTAGATTTACATCAGAGCGTGCCTGAGAGCGGAGAATATTGTGGTCTGGAATTAATTTGGGCAAACAAACATCATAGTCAGATCTATTTTGTATTTTCTTTTCCTCCTCCTCCCCATGCAAATAAAGCACTTATGTAAGAAATTCATAATTGATCCTACAGTGCTTTCTTGCCTTTTTAGAGAAAATTACACCAAATGGATTTTATGTCACCTTTTTTTTCTTCTTTTTCCCTGCCCCACTTTATTGTTCAGTGGCTGCTTGAGGATGATGAAGAGATGCATTAATGTTTGGAATGCTTCAGTGGGAATGCAGCTTTTATTTCAATTACAGATCTTTACTATTTTTGATTTGAATCATACCCTTTTACTCCATCACCCTTTCTGCTGAACTCTCTGTAGTTAGTAAACTTAAGGTTGACATAACCATAGGGACTATAAGGTGCTGTGTGCCTTCTAAGAAGTGCTGAACACTATCAGATCAAATTGAAATAAGTGGGAGCTGAGGGTACTCAGCACCTTACAAGATCAGAGCTATATGAAAAGCAGAATTGATGGACTTTGGGGTTTTTCATTTGCCTTGGGAGTGAAATAAGTAGGCATGAAGCACAACATTCGTGTTTTATTACCCCTTGGATCCTATTTTAAAAAATTTTTAAGACTTTATTTAATTTTACAAATATCTGAATTTTCTGAACTGATGGTTCATGTACTATGTGTTTATTGGAGTAGTTAAGCCAGAGAATGAAGTGAATGTGACAGGGTTGTTAATTTCTGAGATAGGTAAATATCTAGTATTAGAAAGGAGGCATAGCACAGTGAGAAATGTTACAATAGCTTTGTTTATTCATACTATTAATGAAAAGCAAGTGGGGCCCTTTGAAAATGTTTAGCGACATCTTGTAGGTTATTTGTTTTCCTAAATTGCTTGATTACGTTTCCCTTGTCATGAATGAAGTGGTTGGTTCTTATGTCTTTCTTCCCGTAATCCTTTATCGCAGGTCCTAGTGCCACCAATCTTATAATAGGTTCCATCGCTGGTGCCATCCTGGTAGCAGCTATTGTCCTTGGGGGGACAGGATGGGGCTTTAAGTAAGCAATGCCGCATGTCTTCTCTTCAGTGGCTATGGCATTTCTATTTTCTGCTTACATCACTAAGTTTTGAGTTCCTGCTACAAGACTCAAAGTGAAAAATACTGCTTCAAATAGTTACACTTGCACTGAAAAAGAGGAGAAATGTAAAAAAACACAGATGTCACCAGGGTGCAAAGTTGGAGAACAGTAGTATACGTGGATTAACCTTCATGAGATTATAGAAAACAACTCCAAAAGTGAAAAACGAAATACTTTTCTTCTCATGAAGAAGGTCTAGCCATCTCCCTATATCAATATTATTTTGGCATGCTTCGCCGAGAGCGAAACATAGTGGTAGGAAATCTAACGGTACATTTTGAAAAATACATGAACACTGAAGTTGTGCACAGCAATACTTGAAAACTGATACAAGGCTGCTCTGTGTCTAACCAAGATATGAAGTATGCTATAGAATTTGTTCTGAGTTTTTTGACAAAATGTCTTTCTGTCAAAAATGCTGATTCATTGAAACAGAAACCTTTCATGGGAAATGGGCAGTTTCAAGAAATTTCCAATTTTGAAAACATTTTGAGGAGGATGTTTGACATTTTCAAAATGAAAAGTTCTATTTAGAAATTTAAATTAATTTATAGTTTAAAAAAGATAGAAAACAAAACATTTCAAAATTATTGAAACAAAAGTTTTAATTAACTCAAACTGATTTTTTTTTCAGATTATCAGTTCATGAAAATTTTCAAAGATTTTGACTTTTGTCCATGATTTACAAAATCTCAGAATTTTTCTGAGACAAGAAAACTGATTCCTGCCCAGCTCTAGTATATTAACATTGATTGACATGAAACATATATTGAGCAAAGTTCATTCCAGGTGTAACTTCCATTAACCAAAATGGAGTTATATTTTGATGAATTGGACTATTATATGCTTTTCCTTGTAATGTCAATGACACACATCCTGTCCATATCAAACTAGCACACTAGGTCTAAGTTTGGAACTAGTGTAAATCAGCAAAGCTCCACTGACTTCTGTGGAGTTGATTTACACCAACTGAGGATCTGGCCCCAGATGTTTAGCACCACCAAAGGTGGTGATAACACTCACCAATCTTGCAGTCAGAGAAGACAACTAAGATTGTGGCTGCTTTTTTGTGCATCCATGAATGGCAACAACAACTGACCCTTAATTGTGGGCTTGATTGAAGATTACTTAAAATGTACAAATTAAAAAAACACCTGTTTAAGATCTTAAATCTTTGACAATGGGTAGTCGTAAAAATTACACGTGTATTTAGAAACACAATGTTTAGAAAATAATTTCCTTTCTTGCATACTACCCAACACCAGATTTCAGGATTCTAAAAATCTCCTGCAAAAGCCCATTACATCAAATCATCTAAAGCTTTGTAAGAAATACAGCTGTGTACTGTTTTCAGTGTTCTCTTCTAGGAGAAATAAAACCTTGTCCTCAAATCTTGGTAGGTTAAAAAAAATCTGTTTCCTTTTAAAACCTATTAATTTGTCATGTTAATGCTACACATTCACATTCCATTGGGGCAAGTCTTGTCTCCATCTCTATGGGTGCAAAGGGCTCTTTTTAAGCATTGTGGTTGTGAGGATTGTAGAGTCCAGTTCCATGGGAGCAGTTTATGTACGTTGGACAGGGTAAGGCTGGATGATAGCCAGGCTAGAGTCCGAAAAGGCTACTCCTACTCCAGTTTACTATTTGGCAGAGGCAAAATGGAAGCAACCTGGATGATGAATACATCCCAACTTTTGCCATTGTACACAAATGCTCAGCCAGGTTATTCCAGCTGGGAACATGATGCAAGCAATAATCACTGAAGTTCTTAAATATTTTTTTGTATTTATTGCTTTTATATTTTTTAAAAACCACTTCAGATCAGTTATAATAAGAATCAGAAATCTAGGTTAAATATCATTGCTTTGCATGCTCAAATAGTACAAGGGAGGTGATATCCAATCTGTGTAAAAAAATATTATTTTCCTAATCTCTCATTCAGTTTCCTCAGGAGTAGTATACGAAACCCACTAGAATTAAGGTGGTATGATAGCTGCTCAAAACTAAATGAAATTAAAAAGGAAGAAAAGGATAATTAAAATAGGGTTACCATATTTAAAAAATAAAAAAAGAGGACACTCCACGGGTCCCTGGCCCCGCCCCTTTCCCACCCCCAGCCCCGCCCCAACTCTGCTCCTTCCCCAAAGTCCCCGCCCTAACTCCCCCTCCTCCCTCCCAGCCACGCGAAAAGGGCTGCCCAAGTGCTACCGGCTTCACGGTTTGCCGGGCAGCCCCCAGACCTTGTGCCCCCGGCCAGCGCTTCCCCAGCGCAGCTGGAGCCCAGGAGGGGAAGCGCCCAGCTGGGGGGCTCAGGGTCTGGAGGCTGCCCGGCAAACCGTGAAGCTGGTAGCGCTCGGGCTTCGGGCAGCCCCCATGCCTCCGGACCCTGCGTCCCCGGCCGGGCACTTCCCCTCCCAGGCTCCGGCTGCTGTGCTCCTCCCCTGACTCTTCGGCTCTGTTTAAGAGCCAAGCTGCCCCAGCGCTACCGGCTTCGGGCAGCCCCCTTGCCTCTGGACCCTGCGCCGCCGGAGCAGAGCAGCTGGAGCCCGGGAGAGGAAGTGCCCGGCCGGCGGCTAGGGTCCGGAGGCAAGGGGGCTGCCCGAAGCCAGTAGCGCTTGGGCAGCTCGGCTCTTAAACAGAGCCGAAGAGTCAGGGGAGGAGCAGAGCAGCCGCGGGAGGGGAAGTGCCCGGCCGGTATTTTCCCGGACATGTTTGGCTTTTTGGCAATTCCCCCCAGACGGGGGTTTGATTACCAAAAAGCTGGACATGTCCGGGAAAAACCAGACGTATGGTAACCCTAGTTAAAAATACTTGATTCAGTCCATGCTTTACACATGAGCAAAAAAGACTCCCACTTGCCTGTTCATAATTCTTTTTTTACCAAACTGCCAATATATTAGAGTTTAAAAACAAAATTCTGCCCTCATTGTTTCTTGTGCTCCCTATTAATGTCAATAGCTTTGGATAAGTGTGAGGGCAGAATCTGGCCCCAAATTAATGTCTTCCTTGTAAGATAGTCTTAATGATGACCTGTATTTGTTCATCACATTTTCTCACAAAACCACTTCTGACATTGAGAGTTCCACACATTTAAAGATGGAAGAATGTGACTCTTTGTTACTTATGACATTCAATGCATGGGTTAAAAGCAGAACAATAGTTGAGGTATGTATTTTGGAGTATACAGCTACTGATCTGATTTACAGCCCTTTGCATGCAGACTCGCCATTGAAGTAATTGGGGCTTCTGCAAGCAGAGAGACTGCAAGATTGCTTATAATGTATAAAGGCCTAGTCTGTGAAACATTAATTACTGTTCACAATCTTTTGTTGCATATTGTGTTATGTTGGTGTACTTTGCATCTTATATAGCACAGGTTCTATTAGATGCAAAAGTATAAAAGAAAAGAAGTCATAAAAATTACACGTGTAAGAAGCTGTCTGCATTAACATAGCATATACCTTATATAGAAATATGTAATTTAGAGAACTTATTTTAATTATAGTGTTGTTAATTCTGTTTAGGAACTTTAGCCAAATTCTGCACTCCTTCATTGAGCAAATGTTCAATGAAGGACTGCAGAATTTGTACCTTTATAAGCCTACACATACAAGTAATGTTAAGTCTGGCCTTCCCTCCACTTGTGGACTATTTTCCTGGGAATTAACACAGTGGGAGTAACATGATTGAATGACAGTATATGCCTCTAGGTCTGTATTTGGCCATTAGACACGTGCCACTCCCAGTGAAGTAAATGGGAGCCATATACATATATCCATGTGCAGATGTTTGTGCTCAGCCCTAAAAATATATATTTTGGGATGCATCTCCAGTAAAAAATTGTTTAAAATGTTGTGTTCCAGGGCATATCCTTTTAAATGCAGACCTACAAACTCCTTTAAAGATTGATCTTGTGATACTGTGTGATAGTGGCTTCTGGATACTAGTATGGTAAACCTGGATTCAGGAAAGCATCCTTGAGCATATGCTTAACATGCTTGCTTAAAGCAGTTAAGTGCAGTCCTGAATGGGGTGAAGTTAAGTTCACACTTAAGTGCATTCCTGAATCAGGGCTTTAAATTGTCCAATTCTGGCTTAAGTCAAACAATATCAATTGTTTTTCTTGGTATTGTCAACATTTTTTTTTTTTTTTGTCCAGCACAAAACTAACCTGCTCCCCATCACTTAAATCACCGATACAAATGTTCCACTTTGCATCCTGCATGTCTTTCTGTCATACAAAAATATAAAAGTATTTGGTATCCCTGTATGAGTAAGCTCTCGTATTGAAAATATCAGTTCAATATTTTAAAAAGAGCAAGATATGAATATTTATTCTGTAGCAGAACCTCAAATACAATAGCCTGGCCTAGCTCACAGCTTGAAGTGCATGTTTTTGGGGGGGAAACTGAAAAGGCTTTTTCACTTGTATGTGGAAGAAGATTAGCACAATATAGGGCCTCTCACTCTTTGCTTCCAGATTTTTTTGTAGGATGTCCAAGACTAATAGAATGGGTTTTAATTTTCCTTTTAAGCAAGTGATGTTTCAGTCTTTAGTAATGTGAGAAGAAGTAGCCAATATTTTACAAACTAGGAGATGTGATTTTTGTTCCACAGGTTATCAGGTGTTCACATGCACATACGGTACTGTGGTGTCAAGTCCAAATCAAACGTAAGCTGCAATTAAGCAAATTTTGTTCATGCACTTAGTGGGTCAGTTTGGTATAAATTAGCAAAACAAAGTTTTTCTTTAAAGAAATAAACAAACTAGGATTTATGTTTAGACATTTTCTGGAAATATATGGATAAAAATAGGAAAGAAAAGATGTTGTGATCAAGTCTCAGTAAAATGTTCAGTGCACATAGATCTTAAGGAACATATTTAGTG
Organism: Malaclemys terrapin pileata; assembly: GCF_027887155.1. Classification (NCBI taxonomy): domain Eukaryota; kingdom Metazoa; phylum Chordata; order Testudines; family Emydidae; genus Malaclemys; species Malaclemys terrapin. Next base: position 18,480,968 of record NC_071515.1, on the reverse strand, counting down.
AATTTGAGTTAAATGCTGCTAGTGAGCACCCTGTTAGAAACTATATTTTGTTTGACAGAAGACCTTGCTTAATATTTTGACAAAGTTGTAATTGTTTTTTGTACTACTGTAGTGTTTAGGGTCCCCTCTCATGGGTCAGGGCTGCACTGTTCTAGGCACTCTGCAAACACATAACCTGCATTGATGGTGAAGTTAACATAATCGCAGCAGGTCCATGGAGCGCCCTTCAAACCATTACAATGCTTCATTAAGGACTAAAGTGGAAGCCGAATGAGGGGTTAGTTAATGTGGGCAGTCTTGTGTGGGCCCTCTGAATTTCACATTTAGGCCTAGTTTCCAGTTCTTTTTAATATAGAATTACTTGACAGTAGTGAATGTATAAGTGTGTAGTTTTGGTACAGTAACGAATTCAGTTGCTTTTTTCAATGCTGGCTTGATAGTTTGTTACATTTTGAAAGGGGATACTTGGTAAATAAATAACAATATTAAGTAGTAGTACTGGTAAGGGCTAAATTAAAAAGATATGTGGGAAGTTCCTTTTGAAACTGCATAATAGTCCTCAGAATGTGGAATAGACTAGTAGGGGAGGTGCTGTGGCGGGTAAAAATGTATAGGCACAGTATTATTCCCAGTAATATCTGCTAAAAACAGAGCTTTCCTGCCAAGTTACTAAGGTTACTAGGTGGGCCAAATATTTACCCAATCCTTAAACTTCTGCATAAAGGCAGCTTTAGGAATTCAAATTGAGCCAAATCCTGTATCCGGTAGATGCTAGAAAGTCAAAAATGATCAGAAATGCTGTTTCTGTTGTGGTGTAGGGCAATACAGTAGAGAGGCTGTGCAGTGAGATTCTGAAACCTTGTGTATGCTTCATATAGGAACTACATACCAGCTCTCTGGTTTGTCAGTAACATCTATTTTTCTTTCCACTCTGCATTTCCTTGCAAAGTGTGTGCAGTGGGTCCATGAGCAGCATGAATCCACCTGCTCAAAATCAAATAACATGCTATGTCTACTACTATTCCTCATGCCAACAGATGGCAACAGGCTAACTAAGCAGGTGCCCTAGACTCTGTCACTGTTTTGAGGCTGATGATCCCATCCCCCAACTTTATTTTAATTTTCAGTTTCAGATAGCAACAGCCCGGTTACTGTGGGTTTGCTCACTTTTTCAAGATCTGGTATGGGGAAACTTTACAGAAACATTACTGATTTGAAGGGACTGTGCAGTCATTGGAGTAACCCTTAATTTTTTTTGGCAAGACTTTGTGTTTCTGTGAACATGGAGGAAGGCACTGACTTACAAGAACACAATAAACTGCAATAGCAACACTAGTAGTTAGCTGCTACTAAAATAGGCAGTGTGTTTGTGCATTAGTTGCTGTGTTCTTCTCAAAACAGTTATAAGCAAAGAGGAGAAAAAATAGGATACATCAAAACTATAATAAAAGACTGGGGTAGCAATGGCTTTATTTTGTATATTTATTTTTGCAAAGAATGAACTATGCCGTCAAAAGGTTTAAAAGCAACTATCCTAAATGGAATGTAGGTGATTATTACTTTGCACTGTGGCTTGTTATAGTTATGCTATGAGTATTTTATTTTTAACAGAAGTAATAGTTGTGTTTTTTTTATATTCAGAGCTAATGGAGGCTGAACTTTTATTACTGTGAATTATTGAAGCTGGAATTAAATGTAAAAAAAAAAAAAAAAGTTAATTCTCTGTTAGAGTTCCATGGCTAAAACGGCACCAAAAACAACAGGCAATGCAGAAGTTAAGATGGTGGCCTCAGCATCATTCTCTGTAGCGTGACCCTTCCCCCAAGGGCTCATCTCCTCTTCCTCATGTTGGTGTTTACTGCACTAGTGAAGGCACCCACACTGTTCTTCCTTCTCCTCTGGCCAATGAGCATGTGTGGACCTGGATCCTTGAAGAAGGGCCACTGCTTGTATGTGCTGGAGGAGGAAATATGGAGCCCTAAACAGCAGCCTCTTGTGGAGTGGAAGGGAAGTGGTCTTAGTGCTTCTGCCTTTTGCTGCTGAGGAAGATTGAGCAGAAGGGGCCAAGAGGGAGTCCAACGGAGCAGCCGTTGCTAGCAGACAGGGAGCACATCTGTCTCCCTGAAGCAGCAGTGAAGCCAGGTGAAGTTCCTGTTAGGGTCTGTCTATACAGCATTTGGATCGAGCCTCCCAGCCCCGGTCGACAGACTCAGGGCTTGTGCTAGTCCTTTAAAATGCTGGCAATGCAGCTATTTTTAAAGTTGCCACTCAGATTGGATCTCGGGCTCCGAAGCCTAGGAAAGGGGGTCAACCCTGACTGGGAGGCTCACTCCAAAATGCTGTGTAGAGATACCCCTATTGGCCAGAGAGGGGTGGCTGCTTTCAGTATCTCAGAACAGCTATTCCAAGAGGCAGGTGAGCCAACCACCAGTGAAAGACCACACACCTGTCAATCCTAGCCAGGCCTGTCTCCCACCTCCTCAAGATAGGGCCCAGAATATCTACTCTCCTGTGGTAGGCCAAATTCTGCACTCACATGCACAAATTTGTGTTTTCTTCAGTGGAATCCATATGCATTCATTTGGGGGAAGAATGTGACTGAGTTTGTGTTTAGTTCTGGGGAACTTAACATTTAACAAAGCATTGCTAAAACTAACAATCTTCCAACATTTCCATTTGAAACCTCTGTTTTAAGTATTTTACAACTCAGCTATAAAAATGGTTTGCACTTCGATATACATCTTTTCTGCTAATAATTTGTTTTATTATCGGAAGCTGTTTCACATTTTTGAAGTTACAAAAATATAGCACAGTAGTCTTAGATGTAATTGGATGTTAATGGCACCTTTAGTCCATTATATGAACTGAGCTTTATATATAAAGGGCTAACACATGCTTTGAAGCCACAGGCTGCAACTGGGGCGAGTGCAAAGCCGCACTGCCACATTGGCGCTCCTGAGGCTTCCTGGGACAAAGCACAGCCTCTGCAATTCCCTTTAAGAGAATGTGGCATGTGCCTCTCCACCCTGACCGCACATAAGGCCTATTCTGCTGAGTAATATGTGGGAGGAGCATGACTCTTTTGGGGAGTCTAGGTTCCTGTGTGCGTTAACCCAATTGTCCTTGTGTGCTCTGACTGCAAGGATTGCACTTGGTGTATGGGTGAGGGAAACAATTATACAGCCAGGTGGGGATCTTGATATAGCAGGGTAGAGGGCTTAGTTGACTTCTCACCAGTGTTTACCAGGAAGGTTTATATAATATGGCTTTTTTTTAGCAATGCTTGGAGCTTAGCTATAATGGAGGATTAGCAGAATAGTATAGGAAATTCATTATGATGAATTGCTACACTTTACTTGGCCCATGAATAAATGGGGATCCTTCAGTAGTAATATTGTTAGTTCCCTTACTTCTAGTTATGACTTTTTTGGGGAGAAAACCGAGATTTGTTCATCCGTTTGCAGTTTTTTACATGGACTAGTATCTTCATCTCAACATATAATGTGTTGTGAGTAGAGATGGGGTTTTTAGTGGTTAGAACATGTGACTCTGTCAGGAGGCCTGAATTCTGCTCTCAGTTCTGCCACTGGCTTATTGTATAACCTTGGGTGAGATAATGCTATCCAACTTAGTTAAGCAGTTTGAGATATTCAGATAAGTATTACGTAAGAGCAAGGTGTTGTTATTTCTTAGCAAAAAATTAATATGCAAAAGTGACTTACTGAACAGCAAGCATAGTGTATTTCAAAAACAGTTTTGTGTGCTCATTTTGAATGTCACATTTAGATCCCTACACCCTTCATTTTCAGGCATGACAACTTTGTCAGACTCTGATATTGTGGAGAAAACAGTTGTTAGTAATGATTGACCAGAGGAAACATAACATTTTGATGTAACATATTAAGAAAATACTGAAAAAGAAGAAAGGCATTAGCTGAGTTAATTTTTTACCTTTGGAAGAATGTATTTTCATTTAATGAACTGTAGGGCATGATCAAAATAGATTTGTGGCTTTGAAATAGACCCTAAAAGACATTTGATATGATGTGGGCTGTGGTACAGTTCCATAAGAATTTGGCAGTTGTTCCAAAGAACGGCCATCACTGCTCAGAGACAGTACTAGCAGGACTGTGCTGCTCAGGAGTACTACTCTAGCAAGGGGTCAGTTGGAAAGACCTGGAGGGTTATATTGGAAGGCTAGCAAAACATGTTCCCACTGTAACGTCGTACTAAATGTCACATAGCCCACTCATCAATTTAATAGAAAAACTTCAGGCAACACATTTGACTTTAAGTATAGGCTTTTAGTGGTTTGTTCCCTTAAAAATAACAGGAATGCAAACATTCAATGGACGGTTAAATCATCTGAATTTTTCACACATATTAGTGATCTGATTTTTCAGATTTGTTTTAAAGGTAAATAACTGTTGGTTAGTGGAGTTTGAATTTCAGTATGCTGTGTAATAAAAAATAGATAGTCATTTAAAGCACTGCTTTTCATACACCATAGAGAGAAACTGACAGAGAGAGTAAGTCCAGACAAGTTTTGATTCAGATTTAAATAGTCAATATTATTCAGACTTCCTACTATACTATTCTACATCTGACTAAATCTACTCAGAGGATATGAATGCTACAGAGATTGTTGGGTTGATATATCTAAATAGTGCAGTCAGTTTGAGTCACAGTGAAGATTAGTACAACACTTTTCTATAAAAAGGGAAACAATGAAATTTTAAAAGCCTATAACTCTTACGCTGCATGTCTTAATAACAAATACTCAAGCAGGCACTGGCACAAGATCAAAGGCTGCCAGGTCCTCTGAAAGACCTGTCCTGGATAACTTTTCTTTTTGCACTGATTCCTAAGTCACCTGTACAACTTAGGAAAGGCTTGCTTTCAGCTTAAACACTACAGCAATGGTGGTATTGGGAGAGCACAGTCAAAAAGGAAATTTTGGGCTTTGTGTATTTAATTTTTAATTCCTGTTCTATGTCTTTTGCATGACAATTTGGTGGCGGTAGTGGTGCACATGCCCAATGTTCAGACTAAATGCATGAGCCCCTTGCTTGATGCCCCACATAAAGCCAGATTATGGGGAGGTTGCACCCAACTTGTGCTGTTGCCTTGTAATGTCTTGCTGTTTATTGATATAGGGTATCAATATCGTAGGAGACTGGACATTAGTATAAAAGCTAAATTGTAATGGCATAATTAAAAGTCTCTGTCCATTCTCCTTCGACTGCAGTGTCTCAGTATCTGCTATATTTTGTACCTTATTGGAGATTCAAAGTGCTTTGTCCATAGTATGGTAAAAGCTCACAGAGACACTAAGATAGCTTGGTCAACTATAAAATTATCTGTGGATTCAGTGTAGCCACTCAAAGATGGATACCTGAGGGGGCATGGTCACCTTATTTGTGGAAGATCCATGTTTTGGAGATTAATGAGTATCTGTTATAAACAGCCAGATGCCTTTTTGCATTTTAAGAGTGATTTTGTATATGAAATGTGACTGTTTTGAGTGGTTCCAAATGATGTACAAATGCTGTCCTGGTTTAATGTATAGATACGTCAGACAGTCTGAAAGACTTTCCATCTAAATAGGATTGACTGCCACTTGCAGTACTGAAAAAAAAAAAAAGTTAATTATATACACTGTCTAGATTTAACACATGCAATTTTAAACTTCATAGCAACAGCAGGAATTGATACTGTAATACAGTGTGTCCAAACCCTCTCAAAGTCAAATCATTACAGTTACTTCACTGTAAGGTTAGTTTGTGAGACTACCTCAAAGTGAGCTTATTACTTTACTATGGTGTTAGCACTGCTTCTCTCCCATTATGCCTAACTAATGTTTTATGTTTTTCTTCCTCATTTCATCTCCTTTTGACGCACATTGGAAGAAATGTCAAAAAGAGAAGGTACGATCCAAATCAGCAAGGTCCTATCTGAAGAAACTTAACTGGAAAAGCTTCTTCTTGCACTACTGGATTCTGGGTGTAAAGTCTTTGCTGTCACTGTGCAGAAACTCAATCAATAAAGAAGAACATTAGAAATGGTAATGACTAAAGTTGAGTTGCTGGGGATGGAGTGAAGGAACACTGTCTTTTTTGGAGATAAGTTCAAATACTCCCTTCCTTTCATCTTTCTCTTAAAAAAAAAAAAAAGACAGTGATGGACAACTGTTTATTTTTTTGTTTTGTTTTTTCAACGAAAGAAAGAAGGGGGCAAACCAACCAAGTGCAATAAGAGAACTGTTTCAAAATAGTAAAATAGAAGATTTTTTTCCCTAGCCTGCTGGCACTCTAACTTGAGTTCGCATGACTTTTTTTTTCATATTAAATGACAAACTCCAGTGGCATGAGCAGCTAATTTTGGAAAGGGTAAATTGCATGGCATATATACAACAAACAAACAAGCTAGCAAGCCGACCCACGCAAGATCTGCACCCAAATCTATACAGAGAAGAAAACAACAAAACACAGAACGCAGAGGTGGTGATAGGCTCTTCTTATGAAATCTTCTTCCACCAGTGCAGTGCATTCTTTCTCTCTGGAGAGAAAGTTCCCTATTCTGTGGATTCCTTGCCCCTGTTCTTTTACCTCCTGGACTAAAATTCCTTTGGGCATGGGAACTATTGTTTTTGAGCAGTGATAATGTATAGTTCTTCTATAGAAAGAAAAATGTATATATGGAAATAAGAGATTGACATATCATTTTCACAGATCTTTAGTGAAGGATTTCCTTAGAAAGATTCTATTCTCTATGTAAATCTATTTTTGGTGGTTTAATTTTGCTCCCCTTTTAATCTTTCTAGCATGTTGTATAGCGGGTGTTCTGGGCTTGCTCAAAAAAGGCAGATGTAGCATGCAGATCCAGGGAGTTCTGGCACCAAACAGGTGTGATCTAAAGTTTGTATGCTTGAAACCAAAAAACAAACCATATTAAAATGTGTAAATGCATATGTATTTAATAAGTCTCTTTTGAATTACGTTTTTGGCTGTCATGCAGATTTTCTGTATATAATGTAAGAAAATTGACACCATCTCAAATTAATCACGAAAGTGCCAAGTTCATAGCTTTTTAATTTTCACAACTATTTTCCTCTGTCTAGCTTTTTCAAGTGAAAGGAAAACAAGCTTAAGTAAGCCTTAAAATATTCACAAAATGCTGAAAGCTTGAAACAGGCTACGGCTTTCCCGTTTAGTCTCCATTTTCCCACCCATTCTCCTCTCTCCCTTCCTGGCAGGCTTGCAAAGATGATCCAAACATCCAAGTCACTCTGAGTTTCCCTCTTTAGTACCTATCACCTTTCAAAGTACAATCTGGATAGCTACTATTTCTGCTATGGATGGTTAGTATCACTCTTAGGGTTTGTTCAGATTTCACTTCCGAGGGTTGGCACATTAATGCTATTACTTGTATGTTCACACATGGGGCACAGTCCAGTCCACTGACAAAGTGGAAGGGCTCCCATTAACTTAAACAGGCATTGGACTTGGGCCTTGGTGAACTGAGCAAATAAAAGCTTTAGAGCCTGTTCATAATTCTCCTTACTCTGAATTACACTGGAATTACCTCTTTTTGATATTAGTATAAATGAGAGGGAGTTAGTCCTATAACTCAAACTCCATTTAGGTCTTATATTTCATTTTCCTGACTTTCATTTTCCTTGTTCAAATCTTGAGTCAGTTTCTGGATTTAGCTTTAAAATTAACTGATGGAAATACTAGGAAAAAATTAGTGTTGCAATTAGTATAATTTTTTTTTTTGCTTTGTTCAATAAAACATTTTTGCCTCCAAACATATTTCAAACTCTGACAATATCCAATCTGAAAGAGAAGTCTTTCCCATGAAAACTATATTGTTTTGCAGTCAAGATGGTTATTTGTCAAATGATGTTTTAGATAACGTGATTTTGTTAAATCTACCACTGTTATTGCATTATGAGTAAGAGGTAGTCTGTGTTGATATAGATCTACTCCATATTGTGATAACAGGGCTATTTACAGCATTATTTCAACATTATCCGACTTCAGAGCAAGAGTTTTGGTTGTATTAATGTTCAATGACAATGAATACTTGTAATTTTGAGGGGAACTCAAAGTACTTGTGTTGTAATATTGCCCACTGGTACTATGTTGCTTATTTCCACTTTGCTACTGCGTATGGAAGGTATAATTACTCTCTGGCAGGTACTAAACTGCACATTTTGGTTCTACTGCAGAATCAATGTGGTAACTACAGTAGAAATGCCACTGTGGTTACAAAATCAATTAGGTGTCTAATGTAACTACCTGTATAATAAAACTTTGATGATAAGCATTTCACAAATAACATTGTAAATGTGCGATGTGATGTTTTTAATCAGACCACAGTGGTCCCCAAATATTATGTACATATGGTAAGTGTTGGTGTAACTTTTTGTTACACCAGCAGTTTCATAGGAAATATGATTTCTTGACTGAATTTACGCTCCACTGTTTAGCTGTGTGCGTGTATGTGTAAAACACACAAGCATTATGCTCTGTATGTACAGGATGTAAATGACATCACATAACTCACAAAAGTGGATTCTAATCAATCTTTTCTGTGGTACTAGGGTTATGTAGTCTTAACCATTTAGCTAGATATTGTTGATTTTCTAAGCCATTCGTTTGCCACATTTAGTAGAGTACACATGCTACTTACGTTAATTTATCTTAACAAGTGTCAGAATTTAATATTAATAGAGTAAACGTTAAGCAATGACGATTCCCCATTTCACCCACTATATTTTTGCTCCATTATATGATTCATCTTGACAAGAAAATGTCTGGTAACTATACAGCTCTTACTGGTATGCTGCATGATCCCACTGAATTGACCTAATCCTTTTATAAGAGAGCTCTGTGAGGCAAATTAAATATACTGTAGGTGCATGTTAAAAAATAAATTACATAGAACTAGAGTTTTATAAAGTTTTCTTTACTATGCAAAGATGGGTATTGCACAAACAAAATTTAAAGACAAATGTCTGAGGAACTTTACAAAATAATACTTGAATTTATTTTTGTTTGAAAGCCTATCAACCATGTTTTATATTCATTGTTGCTTCCACTATTAATCTTCCTTTTTAAAATGATTTGTAAATATTTTTTAAGTGCACAATATGATGTTATGAGCCAGTTTTTGTTTGGAGTTAATGCTCATTCATATCTTGTTGGCTGCTGATGAATGGAAATTTAATAGTCATTGTTCTGCAACTCTTAGTAAAATCGCATTAAAAACATCATGAACATGGAATGTTGTAGCTTTGTTTTGATCATTTTTCTTCTTTATTATGTATGCTTATTTTATTAAATTCCCATGTTCAGAATGTCACCAAGCTTGCAGGAACAATCAGAAGCCTCAATAAGAATCTCTGATGATAGATTCTGACCAAGATTCATCCAACCTCAAAGGCTGAAAGATTCTTTCTAATTATTAGTTTCAGGTGAGATCTTTTCTTTTAAAATGTACAGACTTTCCCCATCAGAAGAAAAAACTGGGGGAGTGGGATCAGCAGAGATGCCAGTTCTAATCTCCGGCCCGGTGAGCTAAAACCGGGTTTTACACTTGTTCTGAGTCCTACACTTGTTCCCCCTGTGGAACTCCCATTTACATCAGTGGGAGTTACAATGCTTCTGCATTCTCAGTTAGTTTAAAAATAAGATATCATCCTGACTTATTTTGCTACCAAGTCTTTAATACAGAGCCAGATCTAAATGAGGCATTGATGTATGTGTAAAGAGGGATAAAATGTTGGTCTGTTGTATATGAAAATTTACAATATTTTTGCTTTCAAGGAATGAAATCTTATGTAAGTACCATAAAAGCCAACATAATAAATTAGTGAATATGAATGAATTTCTGTCCTTGTTTATACAAGTGCAACTCCAGTGTAATCAGTGGAGTTGCATGCTTACAATAGAGTGACAGTTGGCCCTCTTATTGATATAATAATATAACAGCAAAGGAAATATTAGATGTATGACAGTAGTGTCAGAAGCTGAATGTCCTTACTAATTTCTTCAGTCCTTCATGGGAGAAGAGCATGGTTTTGTCTTAATGCTTCACAAATTATGTAAATCAAATTTCTCATGCGAATAGTATATGGGTAAAATTCCCAAAGCTGTGGAAAGTGACAAAGAAGCCTAAGTCCCATTGAAAGTCAATAGTTTTCCACGTGTATGTAGAAGTCAGTGGAACAGAAGAGCCATTCCTGGGGGAATTCTGCACCACTGCACATGCGCAAAATTCCTGTGCTGTGCAGAATTCCACCCTCCCCCCACCGACCTCCCGCAGAAAATACATTCTGCTGGAAAGATGCTGTGGTTACGCCTTTTGCTAACAAGGGACCGCTGTCATGCTAGAACAGAGATCAGTTGCTCCTGAATCAGCCCAAGCTGCAGATAGGGAACAGAAGAGACTGTCTTCCTCACAGCACCATGCCTGTGAGGTGAGGTCAGGAGACACAGGATATGGAGAGGACTGCTGGAGGGGGGACACTGGGGTGGGGGCTGAATGGGAGTGGGTGTAGGGACACCTGGGGACATGGGGGGTGCAGACATCTGGGGATGGGGATGAGGGGGCTGAGTAGGGGTAAAGGAACACATGGGAATGGGGAAGGGGTGAAGGGACACATGGGGGAAAGCAGGGTGCCCGAGTGAGGGTACAGGGATACATGGGGATGGGAGGGAGGGGTGGCTGAGTGGGGTGCAAGGAAACAAGGGATTTTGGGGTGCAGTGACAGATGTGCCTGACTGAATGAGAGAGGCTAGGGGTCAGTCAGGGTCTACATGGTGAAGACTCCCTAACAATCCCTCCCCTCCCAAAAAAAACCCCAAAACTTGTTCTTTACTTCTCCCACCCACACCCAACAACCTCCCAGGTTCAAACCCAAGCTCCTTCCCAGCAATTGCTTCTGTCTCCCTCAGCTCCTCTGTTACCCGTGACTCCCCCAAGCCTTTGCACTGCTTTTGAGGGGTGCAGGAAACACATTTCTGTATTGTAGGTTAAATTAATCAGAGTTCTGTATTAATATGCCTAGTAAAGAGTCTTTGTCAAAAAGCATTTCCTGAATCTTTTGTTGCCTGTATTGTTACAGACAGGGCCATCCCTAGGGGGGTGCAGGGCCCGGGGCGGAAGTGACAAATTCGTCTCTTCCAGGACCAACCGTGCCGGCCAATCACACCAGCCCATGGGGCCCCCCAAAGTGTGGGACCTGGAGCGGTCGCCCTGATTGAAACTGGTGTGATTATATTGAGTTATGTTGACAAAAAATATGCAGAATTTTTAAATTTTTGGCACAGAATTCCCCCAGGAGTAGGGAGCCTAAAACTCATTGATTTTTCAAAGGGACTCAATCTTCTGTCACTTTATGCACTTTTGAAAATATTATCCCACATCTGTAAATCAGACTGACTGGGAACTTTTGGACTGGACCAGTCTACCATTCTTTTTGTATCCCAGTCAGATGGCCATAAATCTGTGACGATGTGAAAGGAGGATCATTGGAGCTACACTGATAGACATCAACTGAGGATCTAGCCCGCAGTTTTTAAAGCCTTCTAAGTAGGTAGTCAAAATTATCACTAAGTACAAAGGTACTTTAAAATACAATAATGGGCCAAATTCAGAATTAGTTGAGGTTCAAGGGTAAAGTTTTCAAAAATGTCCCTGTTACATAAAAGCTCTTGAAGATTTTATCCAGTTTTTTTCACAAACTTGGGCTTTGGATCGTGACTAGTATGACTTAATTAAGGAAGATTGATTCCTTGATAACACTTGTAGTGCTGCCATATCTGAGTTATGATTAAACTTCACTGTAAAAAACACTTGCCAGCTGATGAGGGTTTTTAAACTTCCTTTTCTTGATTTTTAGATTTAACATTTCCATTTCTTTGCAAAGGCTTGTAGCACTATGTAGTAATTATTAAAAAAAAATCATTCAAACCTAACAAATATCTGTAAAACTATATATATATCAATGTCAACTTAAACATAGCTGATGCATAGAAATGAAAATGATATAAGGAAAATATCTATCGTTTACTTTTCTTTATTATTTTACCATGAACTAGATGTTAAAATGGACAACTTGACAAATCAGTACTCTAAGAAATGACGAGTACTGATTGAATTTATGGAAGCTATATATTTACCTTTACATCTTTGGTTATTTTGTACTCTAAGATCTGCAACTGGAATTTTGAAGACAAGAAAACTCTGATTGCAAAAAACATGAACAGCAAGGTGCCAAGGCGAAGGGTAGCTCAGGTCAGAATTTATGGGAAGATATAATGGATCTCTTAAAACCTACAATATCTAATTTCTGATTAGTCACTCTATATTTCACCAAGGGGAGCAGAATATAGCTCTGTGTTCTTAGTTTTGTAATGCATTGACTACATCCTTTTCTCTTTTGTTTTCTTCTCCCAATACCATATGTTAACTGTTCTTGAATCTGCCCCCATGCTAACATTGAAATCTAACAAACTTACTAGTTGTGCTGATATTTAAAGTCTCTACTTATATTGCCATTTGAACTCCTACTTCTTCAGTATAGAAAGGTCAGCCCTGCAAACTCACTAGTTCAGATTTAGCAGCAGTTGGTAGTCTCTACTAAAACTACTCAATAACCTAAATGTATAAAGTTAGACCTATGGTATGTGGCCATAATGGCAGTATTTAGATTCAAACCTGCTTTATGAGACACAAGAAACAATGGCATGCTAGTGCTGTATTTCAAACTTGCACCATTATAACCACAGATACATTCATGAGATCTACCTGAGGCATTTGCTGTAAAAGTTAACTACTATTTTAAAAAGTCATATACAAATAAGAAATAACCCACTTGGATAAGCAGCCAGTAATTAATGAATTTGGAGCAATAAGACTTGAATGAATGATATGGGTGACATATGATCATTCCTCTTACATTACATCAGAGCTAGACCTAGATCAGAGCAGATCTAGATCAAAGCTAGCTCAGGTATGTCTATGGGAGGGAGATCCAATCACACCTTCTGATTGCATAGTAGACATGCCCTTAGAACCACATACTCAAGCAGATGGGGCCTTACCTAAAACCCATAGAAGTCAATGGGCTTTAGATCAGGCCCAAGATGTACATCCATTTTGATATTCGTTCTATTAGCAACTGTATATCACTGTGGTAACCTAATAATACCACAATACTATAATATGTAGGGCCTCCCTGATTTAGTGCCAAAATGTTTCTCTGGTGATGTTTCTCTAAAAAGTGACAAATACTAATTTTCTGACTTAAGTGTTTGGATACTGTAGGCTGTTTTAAATTAAATTCTTTGCTCTGGGACTTGGATTCCATATTTTGATTGGTATAACATGCTGCTTTATTTGAAGGTACTAGGTGTGGTTGGCACCAGAATTTGGCTGGGAATGTGGGTAAGTTTTGTAACAAATAGCCTTCTTAATCTGTTCATAAGTTAATTTTTATCTTCTCACCCTTCTTTGTCCAACATCGCTCTTCCTTTCTGCTTTGGCCCCATTGTCTACATGCCTGATTCTGTAATAGTCATTGGTAAAGACACATTGTGTCTGTTTCAGCTTGTGTAATGACTGCTCTGATCCATCATTAGCATTGTCCCTATGATCAACTGATTAGGGTGGGGAGCCCTTTATCTGATGCACAAAGCCCCTATAAGTAATTCCTGTAGGATTGACAGATTTCATCTGGATCTTTGGAGCAGGAATCAGTCTGCTTATGGTGTACAGCACTGTAGCACACTTTGTATAAATAGTATTTTGAGGGGAAGCAGGGCTGGGGGAATTACTGTTTCTTGATGCTGCTGATTGACTTTCACCTGAGGCTCCAAGTAAAGAGTCATAGCCTTGGTGGACCAAAAGCTGTGCGCCTTTGATCCCTCAAATAAGAGCAACCCTGCTTAGGTCAAAGAACTATCTCACACTTTCCACCCATTGGGTCTACCTGCCAGCCATCAGAACCTAAAGGGGGATGGGGAGGAACCTAGATCAGGATCCTGTTGTTCTCCGAGGTCAGGGATTTGCTGAAGATTATGGTGTGGACAGAATCAAGAATATCAAAACTTGCAGCAGTCAGTCAAGCTATTGGCAGGAACTTCATTATTGTATGGATTGCGTGTGTGTGTTGTAAAATTATAGCATGTACTGGGAAATGGGGACTAGTGTCATTGGAAAGATTGTTTCCTTTAGATTTGCAGTAGGACATATTAGCTCATATGTATGACTTTGACTGCTTGAGTTGGCCCAGAATCAGTCCTAGACTTAAGAAGTCTGGTAATGCATCACTGGAAAAGTAATTATCCAGAGATTTGGTCTATGGCCTTGATGTCAAAAAGCTGTATTTCATTTATACTCTGTTATTGTAGCTGTGTTGGTCCCAAGCTATTAGAGAGATCATGTGGGTGAGGTAATCTCCACAACGTCAGTTGGTGAGAGAGACAAAGCTCTTTGTATAAGCTCTTTGTGTAAGCTCAAAAGTTTGTATCTCTGATCAACAGAAGTTGGTCCAATAAAAGATTTCACTCACCTTGTCTCCCAAATTTCAAATATCCAACGTAACTTATTTACACTGAATAAATCCATTCCTTGGAAAATAATCTTCACTAATCATAGGATCATAGGACTGCAAGGGACCTCGAGAGGTCATCTAGTCCAGTCCGCTGCACTCATGGCAGGACTAAGTATTATCTAGACCATCCCTGACAGGTGTTTGTCCAACCTGCTCTTAAAAATCTCCAATGATGGAGATTCCACAACCTCCCTAGGCAATTTATTCCTGTGCTTAACCACCCCGATAGGAAGTTTTTCCTAATGTCCAACCTTAAACCTCCCTTGCTGCAATTTAAGCCCATTGCTTCTTGTCCTATCCTCAGAAGTTAAGAAGAACAATTTTTCTCCATCTTCCTTGTAACAACCTTTTATGTACTTGAAAACTGTTATCATGTCTCCTCTCAGTCTTCTCTTTTCCAGACTAAACAAACCCAATTTTTTCAATCTTCTCTCATAGGTCATGTTTTCTAATGACCTTTAATCATATATAGGCAGAGATTGTTTTACCCTAACTTCACATTCATAATTAACATATGAGGATTCCTCCATCCCACCCTAAAATGAAACACTGGAGATGAGATATTGATTTTTCTATCATTATCAGTTAATATATATAGTGGTTAGAGCTGGGGACTGGGAATCTGAACCTCCAAATTCTATTCCCAGCTTTTTCACCGATTTACAATGTGATTGAGTCAATCAAATAGACTTTGTGCTTCAGTTAACTCATCAATAAGTGGGGATCATAGTACTTCCCTATCTTAGAGGATGTCAGAATCAAGGTTCTCTCTCTGATCTTCTCTACCAGTTCAGACGCTTGGGTTATAGTTCATCCCAAGCAGTAGGTAGAGATGATACACAATGACTTTTGATGACAACTTACTCCTAATAGCCATCTTTCAGATTCAAATTGTTTCTGCCTCCAGCAGCCTGAATAGTAAGGGAGGACGTCAGAAGCTTTAAAACCTGCCTACAGCCATTCAGCTCCCTGTGCAGGACCAGTTTAGCTGGAGACCGCTCTGATCAGCCATGGCTGATCAAAGGCAGAGAATTGGGAAATCCAGCTCTCTGGGCCTCAGGTGGCTTCCTGAGGCCTCATGCCATTCTGAGTGCTTTGAGCACATAAATCCCCTGCTTGTTCCTCAGCTCCTGCCATGAGCAGCAGGAGAACAACAGAGGATCTTCTCTGACAGCAGCAGCTGGGCTTCACAGCAGCTCCCCAGCCCTTGCAGAAGAGTCCAGGTAAGGAACAGAAGAAACCTCTCCAGCAGCCACAGCTGTTAAGTAAGGGGGAAATATTAGAAGGATAACTGCTTGGCAGTGAGATCAATCCACCTATGGAATAGTCTCCCAAGGGAAGAGAAGCCCCAGTATTTGGTAGAGTTAGACTGGACAAAACCCTGGCAAATGTACAATATGGAATAATATAAACTGGGAGGGGAATGGATTATGGTCTTGTCTACAGGGTGAGTTATGGCACTGCAAGTCTGAGGGTGGATCCACAGTGCAGAAGTTTGCCACGCTGTAACCTCTGGGTGGATGCTGCAACAGTGCAGCATAAATCCTAGAACGCAGCTTGGGCATGCAGCTGTTCGAAAGCATAGTATGCTAAGCCGCACCCCAGGACTTCCACTGCACTGTAGCAGTGCCCCCATCGCATGGCTGGTGCTGTAGATTCACACCCTGGCTTGCTGCATACTAACTCGCCATGTAGACATGGCCTCAGATTCTGTGTGCACCCAAAGAGCATTTTCCTTTTAACAAGGCATATTCAAAATAGCTGTCCTTGCACAAACATACCAGCTGAAGTCCTTTCTCCACGATCAGATCTCCCTGCAATTTCAAGGCAAATTCCAATTTGCTTTTCATGTCAGATGTTAAAGGCATTAGCAGCTCTGCTTCTATTTGCTAAATACTTAAAGGAGCCTCATCTATCCCCACTATCAACTGCAGTCACAACATTGTAGTTGCAATTTTGTTGTTGTTGTTGTTGCTGCACAAAAGATAGGGCTAATATTTGACTACCTGATTTGTAGGTGAAATTGCATAATTAGAGATCTAGGGCCAGCATCGCTGATAGGCTGAGCTGTGCTTAGTGCAAGTCTGGGTTGAAGGAAGGCAGAGTTGATGGCACAAGAAAGAGCTTTTTCTGTCTTACTCAGGCAGTCTATGATCCTTGGAGGGCATTATGGTAAGTGGAGATCATGTAGCTCCCCAGCGATGCCCTAAACCCCGGGGCCAGAAAGGGGGTGGTATAAGAGCCACAGAACCAGAAACCCCATGTAGCTGATTAAACTGACTTTAAATCTGCCCTCTAGATCTTCCAGTCTAAATTGATAAGACTGACAAAAGGTGGGAGTAGAAGCAAATCAACTTGTCCAAAGTCACACAGCAGCTCCATGGCACTGCTGGGCATAGAACCCACGTCTTCCGACGCCCAGTGCAGCACCCCTACTCCCTTGGCTACACTGCTTCTCTGGGATAAATGATACAGAAGGGAATTATTTGTCCTCATTCTCTAGAATGAAGCAGCTATGATGCTTGAGTTCAGGGCCTCCTCATTAACCACAGGAAGATTTAAAAACCCTAATTTCCTGAAGCTTTTCAATGACTGCTTGAAGCTACTATAATAGTTCATGCTTCTTGGAACAGCACTCTCATTCCGCTGAAATCTTAGTCAAGCGTGTATTATTATCTGTAAATTATATTGCCATTAACAATATCTGTAAGAGTAAACTTCAAACGGAGCAAGTCTAGGTAATAGCACCACAGGACTAGGACTCTGACAGTCTAAAGGGAAGGGTGACAAATCAGCTAATTATTTCAAAATAAATAACAGATTTACCCCTCTGCTACAGCTTTGCATCTATTTTATATTCTGCAGATTCTATTCCACCCTCACTTTGATTCAAATACGTGAAGAGGAGAAAAGGAATGAACTAGTTACATACCTATTTATGTCATTTTTCAAGAGGAGGTTTAGGGGGCAAAATAATATTGCATATTCTGACCAAATATCTATTTACTCCTAGTGAATAAAGTTCACATGCTTGCTCTTTTAAGTAGAGAACAGTGCCTCTGTTATAGAACTAACCCCAAGCCTCTTTGCAAGCACTGGTAGGCACTGTGGTTCTGCACGACAGTGAATCTCTACTATTGCGATCCCAATAGGCAGGCCCTCCTTCCATTATCTAGTTGTAATGAATAGTATGTTAGAAGCACATTGATGAACCAATATGTGGACCAGATCCTGAGCTGGTTTTAATTGGCATACCTCCATCAAGGCAAGTGTCCATAATACTAATTATTGCTTATTTTAATAGTTTGGTGTGCTGCGTTGTTTTTATTACTTGGCAGTACAGTTCACAACCATCACTTGGTCATGGCATAACTTCAGAAACCCAAGCATTTCTGTAATACAATCATTACCAGAACATTTCTTGCACTAACTGCACCTGTGATGAATTTCTATGCCAGTTTGTGCTCACTTGCAAAGTTTCAGAGAGCTGAACTTGTCTCCCTACATGGATACTATAAAAGGCTCAAATTACAGGGGGAGTGGGAGTGGGGAGTACTAGTATCCCGCCAAGCTCCACCTGCTTGAGAGGCCAGTCAACACAGATCATGCAGATGTTTGAACTAGGCGGTTTGCAGTTTGAAGTGCAGATTATGGCACAGCTGGAGGGCTGCTCACCTGGTCCCCCAGCTGTATGTAGAGAATTATGGAGATTCTCTTGTATTACAGATGGGACTCCTCACGATGTTGCCTGGATTGAGTCTGATGTGCAGGCTGTGACTGTATAAGTCACTGCTGCCAGAGCAATTCATTCTCCCCTGCCTCTGCTGGCATTCTAGGGTGTGGGGGGCTCTTACACCCTAGCCACTGGTTTGGGCAGTTCTGTATCCTCCTTTATGAAGCTGCCCTTACAGGGCAAAGTTAGGAGGGTATCAATTTTCCCTTCCTTAACACCACACTAACATTCCTGTGGCAAATGATTCCTTCTCCCTCTCTAGTGCTCATACCTATTACAGAATTGTAGATCGTCTTCCTACTGTCCTTTTGCTTTAGCTTTACTTCACTATTTTTCATTAATAGACACAAGAAGCAGCCTATTCCAGACTCTAGGCCCTAACAAACAAAATCCAAACGTTAATGGTTGAAGTGGGGAGGGGGGTTATGGGACTGGTCAATTTTATGGTTGACTATTTGAGAATTATCACAGAGTGCCCTAGAGGAAATCCTCCAAGTGAAAATAAATAATAGGAAAATGACAGTAGATCCCACAAAACCCAGTCCTTCTAGAGAGACCATACTAAATATCTCCACCTCCAGTTCTCCCAGCCCACCCACACCTCAGCCCTTCCTGAATACTCAACAAAACAAACTTCTCTCTCCATCTTTCTTCTTAAATTGGTTCCTCCTAGCCTGTTTTAGGGCTGGTTTAGAACGACACTTCTACACTCAATATACTATAGACCTGGCCACCACAGAGCAGTAACACTATAAAACTGGAGGGGGGGGGCACTAGGCTGGTAAGAAGGCTTTAAATTGGTAAAGATGGTGTATTTTTAGGGAAGAAGGCAGTGCTGGAGTTTTGACGATACTGATCTGAGATAAACGCACCCTAACTTCCAACCGTGCAAGGGGCCTAGCGCTCCCTGACAGGCACTTGAGAAAACCAAGTGAATCCTACTTTTCTTCAAGCACAGGGGAAAAAATCTCTCCCCCACTCAGAAGGTTTGGCTGTGAAATGATAGGAGAAAAGGGCATAAGTGAAATTATCTGCTATTCTGTAATGGGTTTTGCCACCTTAGTTTTAGGTTGATGCCCATCAAAGTGTTTCACCCAGAACTGTCCTTTCAACCCAGGGCATATGTGGGGTGATGCATAGCCTTCCTAGAATGCCTCAAGGAAGGGGGCTCTATTATTGCCTGCAAATAATGGACAAATTCAAGAAGAAAAAGAAAAAACTAATGATTTTACGATGTGGCATGAAGTGCTAAAGCAGCACCTCAGCAGTAGCTCCCCCACCCATCTGCAAATTAATGCTCTTCTGAAAGCACAAATGCCACACAAATACTCTTGGACTTCATTAAAATTAATCACAAAGGCTCTTCTTGTAATCTCTATAAAAATTTCCTCGTTTCAGCTATTTGGAGCAACCTGTCCTCAGGCCCCAAGCAGTTAATTGTCTGCACCTTCATTACAAAGATACTTTTTGAATTTTCCTGGAGATATTCTGTAAATTACCGTTGAGATACCTAGATAATGAGCATCAGGTATTTGTAACAGATGAGAGACTGAGGGGACATAGTAAATTATGAAACTCATATCCTGAATCTACCAAGTTATCAAAATAATTTATATTCCAGAGTTTGAGTTTAATTCTCTAACTACTAACCTAACATAATTTTGTTAGTATTTCATTGTAACAGTCAGAGCAAACATTTCTTCAAACTTGTGCTAAATCCAAATGCTATAAGAGTAGAAGAGGAGTTAAGGTTGCTTGGCAATCCCTCGTACCCTTCCAGAATGTGGAAGTTGGCAGCAAAAAACTGAAACCTCAGAGCCATGAAGGGAAAAGAGGGGCTGATTCTCATTTACCTAATTTACATTTTACTCTGTTCTGGAGTGTAGAGGGAGCTTTAAAATGGGTCTCAATTACACTCTAAGGCCCTTTTTCAGCTGTCAGTATGATGTAGAGTGGCAATGAGAATAAGGCCATTTGTGTCCAAATTATCACACAAATAAAAAGTAGAAAACAGAATCTGATTTAGGAACACTGAGCTCATGGCAAGTGGATGTTAAACAGAGGAGAACGGTATATGCCAGATACCAAGTAATCAATGAAGTAGTACCATCAGCTTTACATAGCAGAGGTCACAAAATAGAGAAGGGGCCTGCATTCCTTGCACACCAAGAACTCCCACTAAATGCATTGGCACACAGGAAATTAAAAAAAAAAAGTCACTGAATGTTCATCCCTGAGTTTTTAAAAGCTAATGAGTCAAAACACCAACATTACTTAGATCCAATCTAAAAGCCTGGAAAATTCCAATATTCCACATGTAGTTGGAAAAAATTGTTGTCAACAAAATAGAACAAAATCTGAAGTGAACAGAGGTGTTGTACTAAACTCTCAGATATCATAGGACTTATGGGGAAAATTTCCAAAAGCATCTAAGTCACTTGGGACCCTAGCCCTATTGGCTTTCAATAGAATTTAGGCATTTTAAAAAATGGAACTTAAAAGCTTTAAAAATGTTATGTCCCATTTTCAAGTGCCTATGTCCTATTAAATGCCACTGGGACTAAGACTCTTAAGTGACTTAGGTGCTTTAGGTCAGTGGCTCTCAGCCTTTCCAGACTACTACCCTTTCAGGAGTTTGATTTGTCTTGCATACCCCCAAATTTCACCTCATTTAAAAACTACTTACAAAATCAGACATAAAAATACAAGAAGTGTCACAGCACACTATCACTGAAAAAATGCTTAATTTCTTATTTACCATATAATTACAAAATAAATCAATTGGAATATAACTATTGTACTTACATTTCAGTGTATAGTATGTAGAGCAGTATTAAGTCACTGACGTTATGAAATTTTAGTTTGTACTGACTTTACTCGTGCTCTTTATGTAGCCTGTTTAAAACTAGGCAAATATCTAGATGAGTTGTTGTACCCTCTGGAAGACCCCTGCATACCCCCAGGGGTACTTATACCCCTGGTTGAGAACCACTGCTTTAAGTCATGGGGTAGAAGAGCCTTAAAAATTGTATCCTATAATATTATCACCAATAAAGGGAAAGCTGGATGGCTCTGAAGATTCATAGTGGGATATCAGAACCAGGTTAGTGGCTAAAATCCACCCAAGGCAGGTGGTGAGTGAAGAAAAGTCACGAACAACGGATGGGCTGAGAAAATAAGTTCTCCAGGGTAGGGACAGTCACTGTACTGTATAGTGCCCAGCACAACAGGGCCTATCAGTGCTACAATAGAGGAAACCACAACAGGCTGTTTGGTGGTGTGTGTTCTGAGACAGTTGCTTCAGCCTAGTTCCTACTGGACTGTCCATCATCTCAACCCATCATTCCATCCGGCAGTCTCAGCAAAGAGGCCAAGAGCTCAACAGGAATGAAGAATGGACCATCCTCTTCAGTGAGTCCAATCAGAACAAGGTGGAGGGACAATGGCAAGTGGCTTGATCGGAGATGTAGCCAGGAGTGAAATTTCTGTGGCTGCTGCACACGTGGCACCTATGCAGAGAATAAATAGAAGAGCCCGAGGACTGTCGGTCTTGGCCCGTTTGTGAACTTTACATTCATTTAAAACTTCTACTCTCACACAATGCAGGGGTCATCTACAAGGGATTGCATAATAACTCCCTCCTCAGGTCTAGGCAGAGTGATAAAGTATCATTGTTAACAGCAACATTTTCCACCTGAAAACTAAATGTAACAGTAAAAACAATGTCTCTGGAGGAATTTTCTGAGCTGCAAGAAAGAGGCAGCAACAAAGTTAGGGATCAAGAGAGGCAGCTCAGAGCAGACTGTCCAGAGGAGGAGGAGGAGGAACAAACTGGTGCTGCTATACCCCTAGATGAGCTAGCCACTGCCACTCACAGGAGCTGCTCAAAGGCAGGGATCAGCAAGCGAACACCATAGTGCAGGCCCACATAAGGCTACTTCACAGCATGAGGATTCCAGCCAAGGGGGCTGAAGATAAGGAGAACAGGGACACAACCATTTCCCTTTCAGCATTAATGAGAGAAACTGATGTGCACCATTTGAGCACTGGAGGCTGCTTTGAAATTTGCTCTGGCTCTAGAAACATGAGAAAGTTAGGCCCCCATACTGCAGCTGGTCCTGTTGGGTTCCAGGAAGTGGCATACTGCAGCTGGGAGTGTTCAGGCAGACTTCTGCAGCTGGGCTATTAGTTTATTATTTCCTACAGTTATTCAGCTTTCATTTTCTTAAGGTATACTACTGTATTTTAAAATGCCTAACTCGCTAATATCTACCGATTTCAATACAGCATTATATATGCATCCCACCCATCATATTAACATGAGGAAGCAGCTTGAAAATTAGATATTATTTATGTTGCAGTAGTACATAAAAGACCCCAATCAGAGATCAGGGTCCCATTATGCTAGGTGCTGTACACACAATAAAATATGCGACAGTTCCCACCATACACTGCTTATGAAGTGTGTGTTTACATACATTAGGCATGCTTGTGAATTTTCTTTGCAGATACATGCAGTACACACCTCGTACTGGAAAGGAAAGGGTTAAGGGGCTACTTTGGGCTCAAGCAGTCCCACCACACCACACCTGCAAAATATGTATGGGCTGCAGGAGGAGCCCAAGAGGAGACCAGACCAGCTCAATAGGAAGCAGCCAGTGGAAGTGAATAGACTCACACTGTTAGTACCTATGAGGAAGCACTGCTGTCTGAGATCTTGGCTATTAAGACTCCCAGACCTGCTGAGGAAAAAAGGATTCTGGATATTCCTCAGGTCTGGGATTTACTTTTAATTTCTATTGTTTAATGTCTTCACTTCCCTTTTTGGAAAAAGGGGACTGGTAGGAAACCATCCAGAGATGTAAGAGACAGATCTTTGCTGCTTACCATAGGGCTCTGGATTAGCGCCTAGTGAAGAAGGTGGGAGTCGGTTCCCCTACCAACTTCTAGAGATGCTGAGGGCTGCTAGCATACTCTAGCATAAGAAAACCTGAATGGAGAAAAAGGCCCTGAAACCCAGGGAATAGGGACCTCGAGAGAGACTCAGGGCAGGCCTGGAGATCCCCTTCACTGGTCCTACAACTGTCCACTGCAGGATTCTTTGCATATCCTGAGAGGAGAAAGGCACTGCTTGACTCTGAGCCTTGAACTAGCTTCCCACATGAAGGGATTACACCCAGTGGTGGGTGAATGACTAGGGGCAGCCTCCCCATGACACTGCCCAGATGCAAGAGATGCGTTGGTGCTGAGTGGCCTACCACAGTACCTCATATGCTTATCAAAAGTTATACCAGCTATACTGGCTAGTAGGATTGAGCAAATCAATTATGTTTGACTTGACCGATTTGTCTTCTTACCTGTTTGCAGAACTCCCTCCCCCAATTTGTTTACTCTTTTTGCTTTGAAATTTGTTGTGTGTTTAGTTGGTTTATCAAATAGGTGCTATTTGTGTTTGAGTAGGAACCCTATCCAAAGCCCATTGACAACAATGAAACCAGCCCTTCCCCCACCACCATCACTTAGCTTTGGATCAGGCATGAAAGCTCTGTTCAACAAAGCTCATCAACATATTTATTAGCATGTTCTTGAGGGACAGGATCAAAGGCACAAAAGGGAGTTAGATCTAACCCAACTCCCTTTCGTGCCTTTGAAACTCTCCCCCTAAATCCTTTGCTGAATAGGTGTGTGGCGTAAATCCATTGTTAAAGTTGTAGGGTAAAATCCTTGCCCTACTGAGTCCCATTGACTTCAACAGGGCCAGGGTTTCACCCATAAGAGCTATGCTCATTTACGTCCCAATTCAGCAAAACACTTTGAACATATGCTTAACTTTAAGCATCCATTTAAAGAGCTTTGCTGTATTGTGGCCTCAATCAAGTCTGATGCAAATATTGGTGGAAAGTGTAGGCTTAACACTGGGTTTCCACGAGCACTTTTACTAACAAAAATCCCACTGCATGAATGTTCGCAGAGTGAACGCAAGAAGGGAATAACTACTGATAATACAGAGCTGTGCAAAGTTATTGGTGGAACACTGTTTGCACTACTTTGCCAGCTTTGCTAAATAGTTTAACAAGCCTCTTATTTAAAATGTAATAAGCTGGTAGCTCAAGGATTACAAGCTCTTTCTGTGCAAAATTCTACACTTGTGACTCTTTGAGCTGGATAGAATTTAGCACCCATCTGAATGAAATCAAGATATGGCAAACATTCAAAGTGTCTACATGTACTAAGGATTATCGAGGGGATGAATCATTATTTACAATGGAAGAATTTTTTCATATCCTAAGCGGGGGAACACATCCACTACGCAGAGCTCTCTAGAAAGACTCAGCTTGACCCCAAAGATCACAGAAAGGGAATGGGTTGGCCAACTATACTCATTTATTCCAGTTAATGAGTCCCTCCCCCAGGAGCAAAAAGCCTTTACGGAGCAGCAGTATTTTAGGGTATGTCTACACTGGCAGAGTTACAGCGCCACTCAGAGAGCACTGAAGGGAAACTGCTGTGGTGTGTTCACAGTCAGCTGCCTGCGCAACGGCGTGTTCACACTTGCGGCACTTGCTGCAGTATTCGGAGCGGTGCACTCTGGAGCTATCCCACAGAGCATCTTTTCCTCTTCTGCTGCTGAGAGTTGTGGGAAGGTGGAGGGGGTCATGGGGCATCCTGGGTCCTGTCCCAATGCACCTTGATATATTGCTTCACATCCAAGCAATCCCTGTGCTTCTGTCTGCATTTGGCGCCATCTTTCAACGGTTTGTGTACTGCGTGCTCTGCCTCTTCGGGCTGCAGGAATGGATGCTGAACTGTTGACCAATATGCTGCTCGCTCTCACTAACACGTCATGAGTGGCAGTGGAGTTGTTCCTTAAACTACAGAGGGAAGAGGAGTTTGATATTGATCTCACCACGCATAGTAGCTATAACATGGGATTGCTTGTGGCATTCACGGAGGTGCTGACTACAGTGGAACCCCGCTTTTGGGCTCAGGAAACAAGCACTGAGTGGTGGGATCACATAGTCATGCACCTCTGGGATGACGAGCAGTGGCTGCAGAACTTTCGGATGAGGTACTGTGTGGTGAGCTCGCCCCAGCCCTGCGGTGCAAAGACACAAGAATGAGAGCTGCCCTGTCGTTGGAGAAGTGCATGGCGATTGCACTGTGGAAACTGGATACTCCAGACTGCTACCGATCAGTCGCTAACCAATTCGAAGTGAGAAAGTTGACCGTTGGACTCACGTTGATGGAAGTCTGCAGGGCCATTAATAGCATCCTGCTCCAAAAGACCATGACTCTGGGCAATATGCGTGACACAGATGGTTTTGCACAAATGGGCTTCCCTAACTGCGGAGGGGCGATACATGGCATGTATATTCCAATTCTGGCACCAGACCACCTAGCCTCCGAGTACATTAATTGGAAGGTATTTCTCTCTGGTTTTCCAGGTGCTTCTGGATCACCATAGGCATTTCACAGACATTAACGCAGGCTGGTCCAGAAAGGTGCATGACTCACATATCTTTCGGAACACTGGCCTGTTCAGGAAGCTGCCAGCAGGAACTTTCTTCCCGGATCAGAAGATCACCGTAGGGGAA
Source organism: Malaclemys terrapin pileata (assembly GCF_027887155.1). NCBI lineage: Eukaryota > Metazoa > Chordata > Testudines > Emydidae > Malaclemys > Malaclemys terrapin. The sequence continues at coordinate 18,455,014 of NC_071515.1, read as the reverse complement.
GTCGAAATGCCCATCCTGGGAGACCTTGCCTACCCCTTAGTGCTGTGGCTTATGAAGCCATACACGGGGCGCCTTGACAGCAGCAAGGAGCGGTTCAACAACAGGCTGAGCAATTGCAGAATGACTGTTGAGTGTGCTTTTGGCCGTTTAAAGGCCTGCTGGTGCTGCCTATATGGGAGGCAGGCCCTGGCCGATGACAATATTCCTATGCTTATAGCCGTGTGCTGTACGCTCCATAATATTTGTGAAGGGAAGGGTGAAAGCTTCACTCAGGGCTGGACCACTGAGGCTCAGTGCCTGGAGGCTGAATTTGAGCAGCCAGAAACTAGGGCTATTAGAGGGGCGCAGCATGGGGCCATAAGGATCAGGGATGCCTTGAGGCAGCAATTTGAAGCTGAAATCCATTAATATTTGGTGCTATGCTCGGGAGTGCAGTGCTTGTAATGCTAGGAGATTATTGTGATTGGTGCAGACGATGCACCATGAAGGTTTAAGAAAATTGCCTGTTGCTTTGCAGGGCTCTCTTTGCTTTCAATTAATGGAATAAAGATTGCTTTCAACCCAAAGCAATTACTTTATTAAAAAACATCAGAGGGGAGAGAGAAAAAAACAACACATCAGCACTGGGCGGATGGGGGAAGAGAGGATCCCAGGAGGAGGTGGGGTCCCAGGAAGGTTAAAGATTTGTGTATGTCCAGGTATCATATGCAACCTTGTCCTTTGGAGTACAATGCAGCGGGTACTGTACTTCAGCAGGGCTAAACTGCAGAGGAAGGGGTGTTGAGTGCAATGGGTACTGGGAGTCTGCAGGGCTGGAGTGTGATGGGGCAGGAGTGAAATGCAGCTGGTACGGACTGGAGCCAGGAGTTTGATAAGAGTGTGTTGGCGGTGTCTGGGGGGCGCATGGGAAAGAGTTTTGTGACAGCAGCTGCAGGGAAGGGTGGGCGCAGAGCTGCTCGGTTTGCAGTGCTAGTAGCACCTGGAGCATGTCTGCTTGGCACTCCATAACTTTTAAGAGCCGCTCCATGGCTTCGTTCTGGCGCGCTGCATTCTCCTTTCAGTCCCTCTTCTTGCTGTCCTGCCACTCCTTCAATTCTTGTGTTTTGGCCGGGGAGTGCATCGTGACATCACGCAGAAAGTCCTCTTTAGTTCTTCGTGGCTGCTTTCTAATTCTGCGCAGCCGTTCAGCCAGCGATAACACAGAGGGAGGCTGGGCTCCCAAGGTCATATCTGTGAAGCCAAAATGCAACATTTTGCAGAAGCAGTATTGGTTGCAACACACAGACCACTGATTCAGTGATTTAAAACACAGCCACTATTCACATACCTGTCAGTAACTGGCTGACCCCAGGCAAGCACACTTGAGCCACAAGACCCCCAAAATGGTCAGTAACCGCAGGGGCAGGGGAAATCGGTGTTCCAGGACCTTACTGTACACTCGGCATGTGGCTCTTGGGGAGAGCCAACACTGTAGGGGGGGCCTTTATAATCATTACTGTTCCCACATTTTCCACAGGCTGCGTTCATTATGGAAGATATCTCACTGCTGAGGATGAGCAGGGAATCAAGGGAGGGTCTTCTCCAAGACTGCGGCTTCCACCCTGCCCTTATGCATCTCGCCTGTGTGCAGCAATGGTTCTCCCCCGAGTGACAGCACAGTGGTGCGGGAAAGTTACCCTTAATGGGGCAAGAAACAAAGCAGCTCTGCCAAAGAACCTGCAGCAGCAGATTGCCCAGTATCTCCATGAGAGTTACATGGAGATCTCTGAGGCAGATTCCTGTGAAGTGCGGGAGTCAATTAATACCCTATTTCGCCACTCAGACTAGGCATGTGGTGGTACGTGTATCATACAGACACAAGCCTACTTTCTGCAGCCCTTCTGTCCCCAACAACTCACCTCAGTGATTCCCTAAATCAAAGCCACTTACCAGGGGCCGTCTCCTCCTGTTTATGCTTTGCCAAGCGCCGACAGCTGTGACTGGCTAGCCTCTGCCGGGGTAGAGAAGAGCTCCTGGATGCATGCATCTCTGACTTCCGAGTCATCCTCTGCCTCTGGGTCCCCCTCCACATCCTTGTCCAAGATTTCCTCCACCTGGCTTGGTCCACTCTCGACTGGCACATGAGCCACCAAAGTATCCACAGTGGCCTTCACATTTGAGGTGGGGTGGCCACTGAGTATCGTGTCCAGCTCTTTGTAGAACCGGCAGCTCATAGGAGTACTGGAGCAGTGGTTTGCCTCCCATGCTTTGTGGTAGGCATTCTGCAGCTCCTTCACCAGGGCCGGCTCCAGCATTTCTGCCACCCCAAGCAAAAAAAAAAAAAAAAAAAATCCGTGATCAGTGGCGGCAGGTCCCTCGCTCCTAGAGGGAGTGAGGGACCTGCCGCCCCCAAATTGCCGCAGGTGCCGCCCCTCTCCCTTGGCCGCCCCAAGCACCTGCTTGTTAAGCTGGTGCCTGGAGCCGGCCCTGTCCTTCACTGTGACTCTGCACTGCAGTATGTCCCGGTCATGACCCCTTTCGGTCATGCATCATGAAATCTGTCCACAGGTATCCATTCCTATGGCTGGAGTGCAGCTGGGACTGGACAGCCTCCTCTCCCCAAATGCTGATGAGGTCCAGAAGCTCGGCATTGCTCCAAGAGGGATCACCTGGTGTGTGGAGCAGGCATGGTCACCTGGAAAGATGCGCTGAGACCACTGCACATGTCACCGAGCAAACAGGAAGGGGACTTTCAAAATTCCCAAGGAATTTAAGAGGTGGGACTCATGGTTGGTCACTTGAGGGCAGGGCAGTAGAGTTCAAACCAATGACCAGAGAGGTGAGAACAGGCCAGTCGCAGCGCTGTAATCGACCTGGGTGTCTACACTGGCACAGAGGTGCTGTACTCCCAGCGCAGAAAGCTGTATGCCTCTCGTTGGGATGGGTTTTTTTACAGTGCTGCAACTGCGCAGTTTCTGCACACTGGCTTGGCAGTGTGTACAGCTAGGGAGTTACACTGCAGAAAGCTGTTTCACTGCACAGAAACTTGCCAATGTAGACAAGGCCTTCGTTGTAACACTTATTCTCTCTCCCTCTGAGTATTGACTGACTTATTTTCATCAGATCCCCTGGTTAGCCATCCTCAAATCTGAAAGATTATTTTCTATTGGTATGAAACTACCATCATACTTGATCCAACACTCCAATGAAAGAGAGCAAACAAACTCACTTATTAGAACAAATCTGTGAAGATTTCAAATTAAATTTTCTCTCTCCTAGTCTATCAATTTACCAGATTTTTACTTTCACTTCTAACCTTCAGAACGCCTCTAGCTTAGATAGAATGGGGCACAGTCCATGCTGCAGCTCTGGAGAAACATAGCAAAAGTGCTGCTTAGTAGGGGGTTTGGAGTGAGGAGCAAAGGTCATTTTAGTGCCATCTGGATTCTAGCTTTGAAAAGGGCCCTGGTGTAAATTAAAGCAGTGCCTAGGACTGGCAGCCTTTTCACAGCTGCCCATGGGTTGCACCACAGCCCAGAATCCCAATAATGCCATTGCTGCATGCTATGGGCATACCTCCTTCTTTCCTTAATCCACCCTGTCTCACTGCCAGTCATACCCCCAGCACACCCCCTATGCCAGGGCTTGAAAGGGGAGACAGAATAGGGCTGCTTGTGTTGTCTTATGCTACTCCTTTACTAGACAAATACTTCCCCATGCCAGCCTGTTGCAGTTCCTTTACAGCCTACATATGCCACTCCTGGAATCAGCTCCCGTCTAACCTAAGAACCAAGATTTAGAGAATTGCTTCACTCAAAAATAGGCCCAGAGATTGTCTCTGATCATGCACCAATTTCAGGGGGGAGGGAGATGAGGTAGAGAAGAGGAGGAAACTTTGATTGAGGGAGGGATAGAAATTTCCTAGGCAAAAGAGGCTTTATCCTGCCACACTGAGTGCATCTTGCAAGGTGCAGAGTCTCCTCAGCTCCTATTAAAACCTATAGCGGTGGAGATTGCTGAGCCCCACATAGGGCTCAAACCCTGTGTCTCAACCCATATAATGAATATCTTGAATTCAGTAAGAATTCCATATATCTGGATGTACAACATGCACACCCATGTGCCAAAGAAATCCTGCAGTATGTGTGCTTCAATCAGACAGGATATAATAATCTGAGATCTATTTAGATACTGTTGCTTATAAAAGGGATGCATGAAATGTATCCATTTTGCTCCTTCACAATATAAAAGAATGACCATGTAGCATGTTTCGGACACATCTCAGACAGAATAGAATTAAAAAAAAAACGAAACTACTTGGTATGCCAAGAGATGTGACAAGCAGAATATGTAATTATTTACTCCTGGGGGAATTCTGCATCACTCTGCAGAATTTGTGTCCCCCTGCAGATTCTTTTTCTCAGTTAGAATGTATTTTCTGCAGAGAGGCATTGCAGTTACATGTTTTGCCCACTAGGGGCCACTGTGGTGCCAGAAGAGAGTGAAGCCAACTCACCGGCCATAGCAGTGAGCTACAGCAGAAGGAAGGAAGAGGAGGCTGCGTTCCTCAGAGTGCCCTGCCCACAGGCAGGGGCGGCTCCAGGCACCAGAACAGCAAGCGCGTGCCTGGGACGGCAAGCCGCCGGGGGCAGCATGCTGGTTGCTGTGAGGGCAGCAGTCAGGCAGCCTTCAGTGGCATGCCTGCGGGAGGTCCGCCAGTCCCACGGCTTCAGCGGCAATTCGGCAGCAGGTACGCCAAAGGCGTGGAACTGGCAGATCAACCACAGAACCGCCGCCAAATCCGTGTGACCAGCGGACCGCCCGCAGGCATGCCACCAAAGGCCGCCTGACTGCCATGCTTGGGGTGGCAAAAAACATAGAGCCGCTCCTGCCCGCAGGGCCAGATCAGGAGGCATATATGTGGGGGTGTTAACAGAGTGGGGCACATGGGGCTGCTGGGGGATCACAAACTTGGGTTCAGAAGGGCTAGTGTGGGGACAGACTGGGATGGAGGCTGAATGGGAGTGGGGCTGCAGGGCCACAGGAGGATGAGGGGGAGGAGGGCTGCAGGGGGAAATGGGACAGATGTGCCTGACTGAATGGGAGAGGCTAGGGGTCAGCCAGGGTCTGCATGGGGGAAGCTCCCCAATAACCCTCCCACCCCTAAAACACCTGTTCCATACTTCTCTCACCCATACCCAGCAGCCCTCCAAGTTCATTACCAGGCTCTTTCCCTCTTCCTCAACTCCTCTGTTACCCCTGACTCCCACAAGTCTTTGCACTGCTTCTGAGGGGTGCAGGAAATATGGTTCTGTATTATAATTTAAATCCGTAATTCTCAACCGGGGTACACAGAGGTCTTCCATGGGGTACATCAACTCATCTAGATACTTGCCTAGTTTTACAACAGGCTACATAAAAAGCATTAGCGAAGTCAGTACAAACTAAAATTTCATACGACTGTTCTATATACTATACATTGAAATGTAATGTGTGTGTGTGTGTGTCTGAATATATATATATATATATATATATACACACCAGTTGATTTATAGTTACTGAAAAATTGCATACTTATTTTTATTATATAATACAGAAGTGTCATGGCACGCTATTTTTGTCTGATTTTGTAAGCAAGTAGTTTGCTTACTCCCAAGTTTATGAAGTGAAACTTGGGAGTACGCAAGACAAATCAGACCCCGGAAAGGGATGTACAGTAGTCTGGAAAGGTTGAGAGCCACTGGTTTAAATGAATTACTCAATGTTTGTATTAATATGCCTAGTAAGGAATCTTGGTCAAAAAACGTTTCCTGAATCTTTTTGTTGTTGTTGTCTGTATTGTTACAGACATAGTTGCTGACAGGTATTTTGAAATAAATTACCAAAATAATTGAAATTGGCATGATTATATTGTGTTATTTTGACAAAATATGTTGAATTTTGCAGAACTTTAAAAATATTGTGCGCAGAATTTTTAATTTTTGTGCAGAATTCCCCCAGGGAGTAGTAACTGAAAAAAGATGAGCATTTAGAGTCAGTTCTTCAGCTGACGTGAGCTGGTGTGATGGCTGTTGTGACTTCAACTGAGTGGTGTTGATTTATATCTGGTGAGGATCTGTCTGAAACAAAAAGGGATGATTGCACTCTCCAAGTGCAAAGCAGCACAAGCTGAGGGATGTGTAGTGGGCCAGGACAAAGTCACTGGAAAGAATGGAATAGTTTCTCAGTTGGTGGAAAGGCACCAATTTACATTGACTTCATTGGAACTATGCAGATTTACACAAGCTGAGAAACTAACAGGAAGGAAAAAATTGGGACCACACTAAGTCAGCAAGTATGGGTTCGAAACACGTATTTTAGCAGTTTCTCAGATATTTTGCCTAAATGGTTTATTCTAGTGCAAACGTAATGGAGCAACCATGCTGGACAAGGCAGGATATTTTACTCACTTTTATCTGACAACTGGGGTATTGATTTCTTTAGTGTGGAGGCCAAATCAACATAGCTCCACTGATGTAGGCCTATTTACAGCCATCCGAGGGATCTGGTCCCTAGATATCTATTTAAGTACGGTACATACTAGTCATCAGACACTTTACTGCACCCTCATGTTCTTCACTGCAGAACAAGAGTTCTCCTGGTGAAGTCAAGCATAGCTCCAACTCTGCCAAATGGTTTTTCCATTTTAACTTCAGGCAGCCTTTGTTTTTGCACCTCCCAAGACCTTCCCTGCTCAGCACTAGATCATTAGCCGGGGGCTGAGAGTGGGGGTCAAGTCACAGAACCACCTAAGCTAATTTCCCAACATTCTTTATTTCAACCACGGCGCAGAACCGAAGTCTCACCTGGAGGCATCTCCACGTGTCGCTGCCCGAAGGGCGCAGGAAGTGCGTCACCCACCGCTGGCTTTCAAAACCAGGCTGAGAAGCAGGTGCAGGGAAACTTAAGCGAAACTCAGTCCGCTCCTAATGCTCGAACGCGGCCCCTGGCCCCGAGCTGACGCCTGCCTCGGGCGCTAGGGTGACTGGCCCTGCGCGGCAGCGTAGTCCCGGCGGGACCGAGTGCCCGGAGCTCAGGCTCTAGCCCGCTCTCCGCACCTGCCGGGCGGGGACCCGAGGTGCAAGTGGGGATCAGCCAGACTCCAGCGGCGCGAGGCGGGCGGGTCCTTCCCTCAGCGCGCCGCGGGCTGCGAGTCCCCCCCCCCCCCGGGGCGCAGGGGGGAGTGTGAGGTGCCTCGGGCGGGCTGTGGCGGGCTGGGAGTCCCCCCCCCCCGGGGCGCAGGGGGGAGTGTGAGGTGTCTGGGGCGGACCGTGGCGGGCTGCGAGCCCCCCCGAGGCGCTGGGCGGGAGTGTGAGGTGCCTCGGGCGGGCTGTGGCGGGCTGGGAGTCCCCCCCCCCCGGGGCGCTGGGCGGGAGTGTGAGGTGTCTCGGGCGGGCTGTGGCGGGCTGGGAGTCCCCCCCCCGGGGCGCAGGGCGGGAGTGTGAGGTGTCTCGGGCGGGCTGTGGCGGGCTGGGAGTCCCCCCCCCCGGGGCGCTGGCGGGAGTGTGAGGTGTCTCGGGCGGGCTGTGGCGGGCTGGGAGTCCCCCCCCCGGGGCGCTGGCGGGAGTGTGAGGTGCCTCGGGCGGGCTGTGGCGGGCTGGGAGTCCCCCCCCCCCCGGGGCGCTGGGCGGGAGTGTGAGGTGCCTCGGGCGGGCTGTGGCGGGCTGGGAGTCCCCCCCCCGGGGCGCAGGGCGGGAGTGTGAGGTGCCTCGGGCGGGCTGTGGCGGGCTGGGAGTCCCCCCCCCCGGGGCGCTGGCGGGAGTGTGAGGTGTCTCGGGCGGGCTGTGGCGGGCTGGGAGTCCCCCCCCCGGGGCGCTGGGCGGGAGTGTGAGGTGTCTCGGGCGGGCTGTGGCGGGCTGGGAGTCCCCCCCCCGGGGCGCTGGGCGGGAGTGTGAGGTGTCTCGGGCGGGCTGTGGCGGGCTGGGAGTCCCCCCCCCGGGGCGCAGGGCGGGAGTGTGAGGTGTCTCGGGCGGGCTGTGGCGGGCGCGAGCCCCGTGGGGGCGGGGGCGGGGGTTTCCGCGGGGCTGAAGCGGCAGCTGACCGGAGCCTCTCTCGGAAGGGGGGGGGGCTTCGCCCAGGAGCCTTGACGTAACCTAGAGGGACCGCGCGCCCCCCTTCTTAAGGAGCGACGGGAGCCGCCACAAGCCCGGGCAGCGACGGGAGCCGGGCGCCACCGGGCTGGAGTCGGACTCGGCGGCTGGCGGAGGTAAGGGGCTTCGGGGCACGGGACAGACTCCAGCACCCCGGACAGCGCCGGCCGGGCCCCGGGAGCGGCGCGCGCCAGAGGGGACGGGAGCCCCAGGGCGCAGCTGGCGCCTGGCTCCGGGTGTCCCCGCTCGGGGCTCCCCGCGGCTGCCCTCACGGCTCCGCTCCGGCTAGGCGCTGCGGGGTGGTGCCACGGCTGCAAACAGCCTGTGTCAGGGCGGGGAGCCCGGTAGCTGCACCCGCCCGTAGCGCCTGCTGGCCCCGGGCTCGCCCAGGAGAGCCCGCGGGTGTTCGCCGGCAGCCCCGCAAGGAGCGGCACCGAGCCCCGCCTGGGCAGGGGGCTGCTGGACACAGCTTTCGCTCCCGGGGGACGGGAAACATGCACTCGCTGGGGGGAAACCTGCAGCTGAAGCAACTCGTTGCCCCGGGCTAGGAAGTCTGCCCTTCGCCCGCGCTCAGCACTCGCCTGCTGTTCTAGTGCTGGCGTTATGCTAAAGGTGACAAACGCGGATGTGCACACACAGCTCTTCACCCCACTTCCCCACGCACGGCCTCTCGAGAGCTGGGTGTTTGTCCCATCGCGATCCCGGGGGCCAGTATAGACCAGTTCCTTCGGTTTAGATTTATTGACCTCGGGCTCTGGAGTCTTAAAATATAGAACTGTTACAAAAGGCTACTGCAATGTAGACAGCCACTACTTCTGACCCGACATATTTACTGTAGGTCGATGGGAACATTTTGAGCAGCACTGTTTAACCATTCATGGGAAAATAAACACACCGATGAGAAGTTGCAATCTACACTATACAATTTGCATACAACTCTTGTCACTTGGCTGACAACTAAATACTCAACCCCTTTGCTGTTTATGGAGAAGGTAGAGTACTCTGCGCTTGAGGCAAAGACCCTCTTCATATAAATGCATGCTCTGAGTAGAAGCCAGAACAAAAGATCACCTCAGAAATACCTTTAACGCCAAAGGGCCAAAAGAGCAATTACTCTGGGGACAAGCACCTTAACTCCAGTTAAGCTGCAATAGCTATGGGGATTTATGCTACTATAAAATTTGGCCCCAAATCTTTCCATTTTGGAAGAGGGCATCTTCTCTGATGAAATCATCTAGCTCCTCAATGAGATGTAGCTACCAACAGAATTTGTCAAGAGAGTATTTGGTGAATATTTCCCTGTCATCACTAGGGATGGTTTTCTCAATATTTTCATTTTATGAGATTTGATTTAAGTGTAAGTATTTGTTATGTTCAGTGTCTAGGCTGATAAAAGGATCTCACTTCTTTTATCTGAATCATATTATATGGATGCTACAAGTTAATAGGCTGAAATAAATAACACAAATCATTCTCTCTTCCTAAAGTTTTTCTAAATTTCAAAATAATGGAAGGATTTGAAAGAAAGTCCTAGAGGATGCAAACAGCATGTTTGGGGTGGAGGATAATCAGAACTCCATGTAAAGACTAGACTTCAGGGAATTTTCCTCCAGTTATTTTTAGAGCTGACTGAAATTTTCCATGAACATTTCTGAAAAAATGTAAAAATATTCACCATTTTTTCCCAAACAAATGAAGCTACTAAGACTCGTATATCTTAGTTTACATCAATCATCTGGATGTGACTGGCTTTTTGGGAATAGATAAAGCAATGTACCTCTAAATCATCAATTAAAATTAGCCCAGGGTGGTAGTGACCAAAGAGTACTTATTTAATTGCTGTCTCGTGGGTAATGTAGGCTAATGTAGACTTATGGAAGAGTTTCCAAGTGCAAAAACTAAACAGGTGTTACAATGGCTGATCAGTATGGCTATGTACACCAGATTGCTCTCCACCGAGATGACAGCACATCCCTTAACGGGACATCAACTTAACTATCACACTTCTGCATGAAGTATTTATATTACTGGCAGCATCTGAGATTACTAGAACTGAAGGAGAAAAATACTCTCTTTATGGGGAAGCATTGAGGCCTAGTAAGTTGGCCTACTTGTGACTCAGTTTCCCTATCTATAAAACAGGGATAAAGATACACCTACTTTGTAAAGTGCTGTGAGATTTACAGGTTAAGAGAACTAGCTATTATGTACATTTTTATCTAATCAGTTCACTATTTAGCCCGCATTATGGTCAATCTCTTACACAGCTTTTGGTTGTGTGGCTCTTTCCTGTTAAATGAGAGGTTTTTTTAGAAAATAAAGTGTAAATAAAGCCAAATATTGTTAGGGGAATCAGAGGCAGACGTAGCACCTGAATGACTTTAAACTCATGAAAAAAGCAACAAAGAGTCCTGTGGCACCTTAAAGACTAACAGATGTGTTGGAGCATAAGCTTTCGTGGGTGAATTCATTCACCCACGAAAGCTTATGCTCCAGTACATCTATTAGTCCTTAAGATGCCACAGGACTCTTTGTTGCTTTTTACAGATCCAGACTAACATGGCTACCCCTCTGATACTTTAAATTCATGCTTTTTTTTTTTAACTGACTAGATTTGAAGTTGACAAAGTCAGAGCAAATGGTACAGATTGCACTACATCAGGGGTAGGCAACCTATGGCACACGTGCCAAAGGTGGCACGTGAGCTGATTTTCAGTGGCACTCACACTGCCCGGGTCCTGGCCACCGGTCCGGGGCGCTCTGCATTTTAATTTAATTTTAAATGAAGCTTCTTAAATATTTTAAAAACCTTATTTACTTTGCATACAACAATAGTTTAGTTAAATATTATAGACTTATAGAAAGAGACCTTCTAAAACATTAAAATGTATTACTGGCACGTATTACTTAAATTAGAGTGAATAAATGAAGACTCGGCACCCCACTTCTGAAAGGTTGCCGAACCCTGCACTACATAGTAAGAGTGGGAGTGGTAATGGGGAAGGGCCTCATTGAGAGCATCCTAAGATCACCACCAAAGCTCAGCTGTGGAGACTGACCATAAAGAGTATTCAATCAACACATACCTACAGCAATAGAGTATAGGGCAGGAGGTGCTCTTGGTAGCTTCAGTCTCAGGCTGAAGATGAGGAGGGTCCAGTTTGTATTAGACAGGCATCAACTTCATAAAACTACCACCATCGTGGTGTGAGCTGGCCTGGCACTTCATTGAGGGCAGGGTTTCTTACAGCTGCAAGACGGTGTAGGAAAGCTTGTGTTGCCCTTTTTCTGTTGATAAAATGTAGGACTTCAGATCCAGGGTTATCAAACTAGAGTTTTTTATGGGCACCTAATTCACTTTATGAATTGCTGTAAATCTCTAAAATGTTAAGTCTCATTAGGGTGTAAATACCCCTCCTCCTCTCTCTCTCTCCTCCTTCCCTCCCCATCCTCCTATTCCCAAACCAAGTAGCAGGGCTGAATGCTGGGGAGGAATCTTAGTCCCAAGACATGGAACTTCTCCGAAGAGGTCTTAGCAGACACCCTCCAATGGAGGGAGGGTCCAATATCAGCACCCCTGTTCTTTCCCTGCACCCCACTAAAGCTGCATGCTAGGCCGGAAGTGTATATCCCCTTGCATGACCAGCCCTGATTCCATCCATTCCCCTTACACAGTAGAACAGCACTGTTTATGTTGTCCAGGACCCTCTGTACCCTCAAAGGCATGGAAGAGGCCTAGCTATACAAAGCTATGCTGTACCTAGATGTAGTTTCAGAAGTTAGCTTTGGCTCCCTGAGATAAAATATCCAAATAAAATACCCTGCAGCAATCGGGGCAAGTGATATAACTAGCTGCAATACTTGGAAAAGCAGCTTTGATCACCCATCCAAAAAAAACATATAGAAATGGTGACCTCTAGCAGCATGATCAACTCACAGTAGAAGTTATGAGGATTTTTCTTTTTGGTAAACTGTTATCTCCTAATACAGATGCAAGAGCATGTAGTGGATGAAATTGACTAGAGTGGTGATCTTTTGGTGACAGCTGATGGGAAGGTCAGATTTCAGATATTTTCTCTTTGTAGCATATAAACATGTAAGTATCAAATTTCATGATTCTAGCTCAACAGGAAAGTGTCACTGAGTCATCTGTTACAAGGGTGTGTATTTAATATGACCTGCACACTTCATTCCAGAGCCTTTCCAAAAATAATATATACACACAGTTAAACATTATTTTGGAAATGTTCTGAAAGAAATATACTTTGTAAAATATTCCTATTTAAGGCGGTGTTCTTGGCCAATTTACATCAGGGGACAAACTGCTGTTTTAGATAAGAAGAAGTCTTGAATGAGTTTAGTGGATTTAGCTTTTGGGTAATAAACTTGGATGTTTATATCAAATATAATGGAATTGAATTAACAAAGTACACACCAGGCTTAAGGCCAGAAGGGGCCAATGCTATTATCTAGGCCAACCTCCTGTATAACACAGGCTGTAGGATTTGATTTCACCCATCCCATTCCTTCATTTAACCCAGTAACATATGAAGGTTAGACAATTTTTCAACTTCTTCTGTTTTTGTGAAGTTTCAGTGACAATGGATCCTGGGAACAGAGGAAGAATTCACTCCGTGAGACTTATCTGCTCTCTGTTAATCATGGGAGTGTTTTGTGTGACTCCTTTCTTCTGCCACAGCCAAAATGATCCACTGGCCCTTGGCCGAGCTGATCCCCAGTGCTGGGAGTTCTCCACAGCTGCCTTGCTGGAGATGAGGAAGCCACGTATTTCTGACTCAGTCAGTGGCTTTTGGGACTTTATGATCTTCCTGAAGTCATCAGAGAACTTGAAGCATGGGGCTCTGTTCTGGGACCTGGCTCAGCTCTTCTGGGATATCTATGTAGACTGTGTGCTCTCCAGAACCCATGGCCTAGGGAGGAGGCAACTGGCGGAGGCTGAACAGAAAATCACAGCTCTGCATTCTCAGCTCACAGAGCAAAAGCAAGGTTATTACTTCTCCTCTATCCAATACATGTACACCTTGTGGTGGAGAAACAGCAGTAGTGTACATAAAAATCAGACACCAGTAGAGAAATAGAAACAGATGGATGCAAGTTTGAATTGGAGAATGAGAACCATGCAAGGGTTAGCATAAAAACAACTGAGTGCTTGGTGCTGTACAAGTCAAAGATTAATATGTTCATTAAAGAAGCTTAATCATGCTCAAAAACTTCTGAATGGGAGTTTTGCCTGAGAAACAACTGCAGATCAGGCCCAATATATGATTGACTTTTCCCACAGGGATCATAAGAAGAGGTAGAAGTGAACCACTTGAAACATGTATGGATACAGACAGGGAAGATAGATAAGTAACCAAACACATGAAGATATATTGCCCCATTAAGTTTTACTGGGTAACGCCTGGTCTAGGCCAGCCTTATTCACATTCAGTAGTATCCTATTCCTTGAGCAGTCCCACTGGAACCATTGTGGAGTATGATACTAAATATGAGCGCAATTAATTAATATACCGTGAGTAAAGTTTTTTGCCATTAGCTGTCTCCAAGTTCCAGCCAGGGCCTGATTACTGGTAGATCATGTAGACAAAGCTGGGAATCAGGCTGTGTAGAGGCTGTTAGTGTGCACAGGTTCTTTTTAAATACATACTTTCTGCTTAAGACTGATACCATACATCATGACACTAAGTAGGATGAAGAGATTTTTAGACACAGTCCAGTGCATGCACACTCTTAGAAAAGGAGGGATATTTTACTTCTGTTCTTACTCCTACTCTGTTTTGTGAGTTGTAATCTGATTTCTTAATGCTGTTGACTAACACCAGCTGGTAGTGGTCAGACTGCTACAGTGACAGCCTAATTTTTGTTGTAGAACTATCTAAGCTCTCATCCAAGGTCTTGTAGCGTCTTAAAACCACGTTGTTCATATCTGCCTTGCTTAGTCAGTGAAACCAAAAGTCAATTGCTAGAAGGAGATTGCTATCTGCAAATGTTATGAGGAATTGAATTTCCATTTCTTAAGCATAACAAATTGTGCAAGCTTGATTCTTTAGTTTGAGCTGAACTATTAGCAGTTGAATGATTTCATGGACCAATTCTGGGTCTAGATGGGAGAACCAAGGCAACTTTCAGTGGGTTTCTTTGAATATAAAACAATCTTCCAAGTTTCTCCCTTCATACTTCTATTGTATCTTTTCACACTCGGTTGCTACAAACTGAAACGATCCTTGTCTTACTTTTTGAAAATATTTAATGCTGGCTTACACTGTTTAAACCTAACAAACAATAATAGTGTAATATCTGAAGCTGCCTCAGAGCCTTAGTCACAGTAATATCTAGGATATCCCACTATAGTGGTATCAGTCAAACTAGGAAAAACCCTGAATCGATGTAGCTCAGCTCTCAGGCCCACTGGCTAGAGAAATGGGTGAGGAGTCAGGAGACCTGAGTTCTATTCCCAGGTCTGCCATGAATCTGCTGTGACCTTGGGTAAGTCACTTCACAGTGCCTCAATTTCCCCAGCTAGAAAATTGGACTAATGCTACTTCCTTAATAATGTGCCTTGAGGTGTAGGGATCAAGAGAGTTAGGTATTATCCGCGCATCTGATTTGGGTACCAAAAGGTAAGTCTCCTCAGTTTCGCTAATTATATCAATATATCTGTTTATCATTAGTAGCGAATAGATTCATAGACTTTAAGGTCAGAAGGGACCATTATGATCATCCAGTCTGACCTCCTGTACAACGCAGGCCACAGAATCTCACCCATCCACTCCTGTAACAAACCCCTAATCTATGTCTGAGTTATTCAAGTCCTCAAATCGTGTTTTAAAGACCTCAAGGTGCAGAGAATCCTCCAGCAAGTGACCCGTGCCCCATGCTGCAGAGGAAGGCGAAAAACTTCCAGGCCCTCTGCCAATCTGCCCTGGAGGAAAATTCCTTCCCGACCCCAAATATGGTGATCAGCTAAACCCTGAGCATGTGGGCAAGACTCACCAGCCAGCACCCAGGAAAGAATTCTCTGTAGTAACTCAGATCCCACCCCATCTAACATCCCATCACAACCATTGGGCCTATTTACCTGCTAATAATCAAAGATCAATTAATTGCCAAAATTAGGCTATCCCATCATACCATTCCCTCCATTAACTTATGAAGCTTAGTCTTGAAGCCAGATAGGTCTTTTGCCCCCACTACTCCCCTTGGAAGGCTGTTCCAGAACTTCACTCCTCTAATGGTTAGAAACCTTCATCTAATTTCAAGTCTAAACTTCCTAATGTCCAGTTTATATCCATTTGTTCTTGTGTCCACATTGGTACTAAGCTTAAATAATTCATCTCCTTCCCTGATATTTATCCCTCTGATATATTTATAAAGAGCAATCATATCTCCCCTCCGCCTTCTTTGGTTAGGCTAAACAAGCCAAGCTCTTTGAGTTTCCTTTCATAAGTCAGGTTTTCCATTCCTTGGATCATCCTAGTAGCCCCTCTCTGTACCTGTTCCAGTTTTAATTCATCCTTCTTAAACATGGACCAGAATTGCACACTGTATTCCAGATGAGGTCTCACCAGTGCCTTGTATAACGGTACTAACACCTCCTTATCTTTACTGGAAATACCTCACCTGATGCATCCCATTAGCCTTTTTAACAGCCATATCACATTGGCGGCTCGTAGTCATCCTGTGATCAACCAATACTCCGAGGTCCTTCTCCTCCTCTGTTACTTCCAACTGATATGTCTCCAATTTATAACCAAAATTCTTGTTATTAATCCCTAAATGCATGACCTTGCACTTTTCACTATTAAATTTCATCTTATTACTATTACTCCAGTTTACAAGGTCATCCAGATCTTCCTGTATGATATCCCGGTTCTTCTCTGTATTAGCAATACCTCCCAGCTGTGTGTCATCCACAAACTATATTAGCACATTCCCACTTTTTGTGCCAAGCTCAGTAATAAAAAGATTAAATAAGATTGGTTCCAAAACCGATCCCTGAGGAACTCCACTAGTAACTTCCTTCCAGCTTGACAGTTCACCTTTCAGTATGACCCATTGTAGTCTCCCCTTTAACCAGTTCTTTATCCACCTTTCAATACTAAATACTGGAGAGTGGGCTTTTATGCAATGAAGGACTAACTAAAGCTCTTGAAAGAGCTGTAAAAATGTATAGCCCCACTTAGCACTGTTCTCTTATACATCTCAAAGTGGAGAAAGGTTGAGTGTCTTGCCCAGGATCATGTCACAAGTCAAGCCTGGTCTACACTGGGGGGTGGGGTGGGGATCGATCTAAGATACGCAACTTCAGCTACGAGAATAGCGTAGCTGAAGTTGCCGTATCTTAGATCAACTTAGATTGACTTACTTCGCGTCCTCGTGGCGCGGGATCGACTCCGCTTCCGCCTCTTGCCCTGGTGGAGTTCCAGAGTCGACGGGGAGCGCGTTTGGGGATCAAGACGCGATACATTGATCCCCGATAGATGGATCACTACCCGCCAATCCGGCGGGTAGTGTAGACGTACCCGCAGTGACAGAACTAAGCATAATGCTCAGGTACCCGAATCACATTTCCATGGCCTGTTTGCTATGCCACAATACCTCCTGGTGGTTAATCCTCAGGGTAGAGTCAGTCTAAAAGGTGCTTTTTAATAAGCACCTTAACATTCAATATCATTCACAGAAAAAAAGCCATTACTTTCCGCATCAAATATACTAAGTGATATGATATGGGTCATTTGCTGGAAGATTCTCTGCATCTTGAAGTCTTTAAACCATGATTTGGTTTTTGGACTTCAATGGCTCAGACACAGGTTTGATACAGGAGTGGGTGGGTGAGATTCTGTGGCCTGCGTTATGTAGGAGGTCAGACGAGATGATCATAATGGTCCCTTCTGACCTTAAAGTCTATGATAAATAGTTCATACCCATTGAAGTACTAGTTGACCAAACTATAGCTTTAGCACATTGCTTGCCTATCAAGGAATCAGCCCCCAGGGTTCCCTTCAGGTTTTCACCTAGTTTGCCTCTGCTTTCACCAGTGACTATGTAAAAAGAATACTCTCAAATGAGGTGCTTATTCTGTCTCCAGGGCAAATATGCTCCATTCACAAATCCAGAGATGGCCTTTCATAGCCCTACACATTCAACATGCACTGGCTCTTTCTTTCTCACACTATTGTATGAGGTCAGATGCTGCCTCCACTATCACCTGTGCAACTCCCACAGTGGGTTTGTACAGGTAACTAATTGAACCTGTAATTAGATTTTTAGCATGCAATCCTGCTGACTGTGCACCAGAAGGAAAATAATCTAGCTTGTTCTCTTAGCTGTGTTGGTTCTGCAGGGCTAACAGGAGTGAAATGCAGTAAAAGCTTATGTATGTCCCTAAAATAAGCAGCTATGATTGTAATAAACATAGGGAGCAGGTCTGTTGCTATTTTTATTTTTTTAGAGAGACAAGGTAGGTGAGATAATATCTTTTATTGGAACAATTTCTTTTGGTCCAATTTCTTCTTCAAGTCTGGGATATGTACTCAGCGTCACACCTAAATACAAGTTACAACAGATTGTTTAGCATAGATAGTTAACACATATTCTAGGCGACCATTCAAGGTAAAGTGGTCCATTAATACCTCTACACTCATAGGACAAAAAAAGGGGGGAGTAGTGGGTTACAAATTGTTGCAAGTGTCTTTATTAAGACCATGACTTTTAGCATCTAGCAAAGTTATGAATTTAAGCTCCCAGGCTTGTTTTTTGAAGGTCTCGTGCAGGTTTTCTTTAGGATGAGGACTGAAAGGCCAGATATGGAGTGGTTGTTTTGTGAAAAGTGTTCGCCCAGGAGTGATAATGTTTTTGTCTTTTATTGTTTTTCTGTGTGCATTCAGTTGAGAGCATAGTGACTGTCTGGTTTCACCCGTGTTGTTCTTAGTGGGGCATTTAGTGCACTGGATGAGATACTTCACATTGTGATAGGCATGTGTAGGGCCTGTGGATCTTGAAAGCTGTGTTGTGCGGGGTATTGGCTGCAGGTTTTGAGTCTGTTATACCAGGGTCTGGTGCTGCTTTGACTTGGTGGGTCCCACTTTTCAGACTAGAACTACACTTAACAAAGCAACTTGCTGGCTTTTGGGCCTTATCCTGCACTCATTCAAATAAAGAGCAAGACTCCTAGTGAATGAAATGGTAAAGGATCACTATGGAGCTGGTCCGAAGCCTAGTGAAATTGAGAGTCCATTGACTTCAACAGGATTTGGATCAGGTTCTGATTGTGACTGACAGCAACAGACAATATGATGATTCTGCATTTCTTACCAGGAGAAAACCTATTATTGTCCTGTATGGCTCATGCTAAGGCTCCAGGATAGGGTCCATAATGGAAAAACACAGATTTCAAAGTAATTTACCAACTAGGGACACTTGCTTAGTTTTGCTCATTGTAAGACTGCATCTGATGCCAATGATTGGCTCTGATTAGTTGGCTACTTATCTTAAATATCAGACTGGCAAAACATGGAGGATGAAAGCTACATAGGCTGCCAGCTTTACATTGTTTGGAAGCTGACCCTGATTTCCTCAGACATGTTTTCATGTCCCTTCTTTTTTTTTTTTTTTTCTCCCTAATTTCTAGGGACATTTTCTCACAATCAGAGGACACGAGTGCTGAACAAGAAAGAGCTGATTGAAGACTTAAGCATCCATGTGCACAAGAGTGGATCTGCATTACTCCGAAGAGTTATTGGAGGGCTAGGGATAAAGAGGAAACAATGAGTCTAGTCTGAGGTTTATCTGTACAGTGGATATTTTTTAAACAATTTCCTTTTGGTTTTTGTTTTTAATCTTCATTGGAAAGCTGCTCTCGGTGGAGGGGGAGTGCCTGTAGCTATCAACATTGTACCTTTGGGTTAGCTTTGACTTTTTGGACTGTTGTGGCTCTTCTTTTTTTTTTAATGATGCCCATGAATTCAGTCTCTTTAACAAACGGCATGATTTATAAGCAGTTGGCCACCTTATTGTGTACATGAGCTACTGAAATTGTGTCTGGGGGGCTGCTGGAGAATAAGGCCCAGTCATGCAACTGGATGTGTACAGGCAGATCAGGGGACCAACACGGAGCTCTACTGAAATCCACAGTTTTGCCTGTATGGATTCAGTTACAGGATTGGAGCCAAGTAGCTGTACTTGCTCTGTTTTAACTATAGTTTTTTACATATAAGGCACAAACAGCAGCCAAAAGATCATCCTATTTAAAAATAAAGAGTTAAAAAAATCCAGAACCTCTGAACTTCAAGCTTCCAGTTTTTTCCCATAGGTTAATAAGACCCAAACATTCTCCACACCATAAGTGAACAGATGTTCGCAAAGTTAACATTCCAGGAAGAGCGTCCATAAACAACACCCACATGCATATTCATTTTCATGTACAATAGCAGCTATTTCCCTCAGGTAGCACCTGATCCTGCTCCACTGCAGTCAGTAGGCGTTTTGCCATTGATTTCACTGGGAGCAGGATCGGCCCTGGGAAACCAAAATGAAGTAAGTCAAAAGTAAGAAACAATTCTATTCTAAAGAAAGCACACACAAAAAAGCTTTCGGTGTCAGTTTCAGTCAGCACATGGTTACCTTTCAATTCCTAAGGGATGCTAGAATAAAGTTAAATGCTGTACTGTGACCCAGGCAGGCAAGCTGCTTCCTCTGTATAGAGTCCAGATGACTTTGCCCCTGCAGCACACAATGCAGATTGGTCCTCAGGTTCTTATCAGGAATGGAGAGCTCCTAGATACATCATAGGCAGAACAGGATGTGTAGCTTATTACTAGAGCTAGTTAGAAAATGGTAAATATTTTCTGCAAAAAGTTTAAAACAAAATTTTGTTTTCACAAATTTAATGGAAAGTTCCTAATTTTTCAGCAAAAATGTGAAAATAAAAAAAACAAAACCAAAATATATTACCAACTCCCCCTCCCCAAAAATTGTTTTGGTTTTCCATTGGAAAAAAATTGGAAAATTTAAACCAAGTAAATACTTCCTACATAGTCATCTTTTTTGAGGGGGGAAGGGGAAGGGAGTTATTACATAAAAAAATTATGTTGTTGATGGAAATGTTTCCATTAGCTATGTGTGACATAATTTGGATATTTGACAAATTTTGCTGCTTTTTCTGTTTGCAGATTGTCTGCAGATAAATCAGTTTCTTCAAACTAACATCCAGTTTAAAGAATTATTCAAAACTATTAGCATTGAAGGATAAATTAATTTGAGGAAACTGATTAAATGTGCCATTCATTGCAAGAATTTAGTATTCAAAATTGTGGCTTTTTTTAGTGGATGCCTAGGTCAGAGGGCATGTTTCTATTTCCTGGCTGAATGAATGTAACTATTAAGCTACGTCTACACTACAAGCTAGGAGTGCGATTCCCCTGTGTAGGTGTACTCATACTAGCTCTCAGCAAGCTAGCAGTAGTATAAATAGCAGCGCAGCCACAGTATCATGGATGTCCGCAGCGGAGGCACAGCTGAGCTGGGTCAGGTACATACCCACTGGTGTACTCCACTGCCACTACTCGTGCTACAGCAGCTAAGCAGCTATTTACACCCATGCCATCTCAATGAGAGCTAGGCCGAGGATGTGTAGGCGAGTAGGGTCATCACACCCTAGCTTGCAGAGCTGCCATAGCCTTAGAATCAGGTTTACAGAGCAAATACGTCCAAGTTACAAATTTAAAATGACTTTCCTTGAATATTCTGCAATATTTTCTATTCTGGCAAGTGTATCTGCCAGAAAACTCATTTACTGATGGACTCAATCCTGATAGGTGCTAGGCACTCTGCCCCAGTCCAGAAAAACAAATAAGCACATAGTTGACTTAAAGCATGCACGTACAGGGAAATTCTGGCCCTATTAAAGTCGATGACAAAACTCCCATTGATCTCAGTATGGCCAGGATTTCACCCATTTACTTCAATGGGACTACATATGTACTTAAAGTTAAGCTTGTGTTTAAGTGTCTAAAATATCTGTAGGAGACAACCCCAACAGGAGCATGAACACGGGGACAGAACCTTTGTTTTCAAATATTTAGCAACTTTCATCAGCCTTAACTGTCTTAGGCTGTGGCTATGGCCTACTAGTGTGTCCCCAGTACTTGCCTGGGAGTGGTGCCAGGACCATTCTTGCACTACGTTGCAGTACCAATTGGTATCAGCGCCTCATGGTGCTAGGTGTTGTACAAACACATACAAAGAAACAATTCCTGACCCAAAGAACTCACTGTCTATGAAGACAAGTGATAGCCAAAGATTATGGGGGAGAAGGATACAATTCAGCATACACATAGGTACACTTGCAATTGTTATTACTATGGATAGACAATCGACAGGTGGGGAGAGCTGGCACTATCTCCCAAGATTTCACTAGAAAAGTAGCAGCAGAGAGATTTTCAGACGACACTGCTTTCTGCCTCTGACACGCTTTAGGAGGGGCCTTCAGGAAGAGGCTACTACTATGGGCTTGTTTTCGCAATTGATGCAGCAGCATCGATTTAGCAGGTCTAGTGAAGACACGCTCAATTAATGGGAGAGCGCTCCCATTGATTTCTGTACTCCACCTCAACGAGAGGCAGAAGCAATGTCAGCGGGAGAGCATCTCCCATTGACATAGTATAGTGTGGACCCCACGGTAAGTAGATCTAAGCTATGTCAACTTGAGTTACGCTACTAATGTAACTCAAATTGTGTAGCTTAGATCGACCGGCAGTGGTGGTGTAGACCAGGCCTGTAATTTTATATACTTTCCCTCTCGAACAACAGGATCCTGCATCCTCCTTTCTCCCGTTGAATAGCAAGACTGTTGGTGAAAGGTAATTGCTGGCCAAGACAACATTCAGCTTTGGACCAATCCACCATACAGCTCTGCATCAGCTCTTTTCCTTCATTAAGAAACTATAGCAGCCATTTGACCTTTGAGGAAATGGGCAGGGAAAGGTGTGTGGGGGAGTGGGGTTGAAAGAATAGTGGTCTGGAGGCTGCTGCTGTAAGGGAAACAATTCATGGTATTAATTTTGCTGAAATAAAAGAGTGAGGCAATTAAATGTAAACTTGCAAGTAATGAAATTCCTGAAGGAACTGTTACCTCAGGCATTTTCTCCTGTCTGAAGACCTCAGAGCCTAATTCCATTTCATAGCATTGACCATGTTTGTTTTTGACTGGAGCTCAATTGCTTGGCATGAAAATGCAACCTGATGATATTGAAAAAAAGATGACCTTGATGTTTGCTATAGATTCACTGACTCTAAATTGGGGCCCTGTCACAGACTGGCTGGTGCTTTTAGGAGAGCTGGGCCAGGCCTTGCCTGTGAGGGTAGTAGCCATGCACCAGCTGATCCTGATGTAGTGATTTAATTACACCCAGTAGCCTGGGCTGTGAAAGGGTCAGGGTGGACTACAAAGAGAGCGAGAGCACGCTTGCACACACACACACACACACTCAGCTAGAGAAAGGAGCTCTGGAGTGGGCTGCTGAAGGGACTCATAGTGAGTAATATATGCCTGTCTATCAAGGGTGAGCCTAGGAAAAAGGACAAGGTCCAGAAAGGCAGTTCTGTGGGCTAGTGTTCTAGAGGAGGACCAAGGAGCTGGGCAGACCTAGGGAGAAGGCTGAGGGTATGTCTATATTGCAGCTGGAAGTGAGCCTCCTAGCCTCACACTAGCATACTAAAAATATCTGTGTGGGTGGTTTTGTGGTAATAGCAGAGGCTCAGGCTAGCCACCCAAGCTCAAGCCCAAGTTGGTCTGAGCCCACAGGATAGGCTGAGAAGTATCCCATGAGAGGCTGAAGGATCTCTTATTGGGACATGAACTTCTACCTGGACTTCTGTTACCCCAGAAAGGGCCTGGACTAGATGTGGCTTAGCCACAGGGCAAGTTTGGATGGAAACAGGTCACTGTGGGACCAAAGTGGCTGACAACTGGCATGCTAGATGCAAACACCTTCAGCATGATGCTCTAAAACTACATGATGCTAACACAACAGCAGTGAGTAGAACTGCTTACAGGCTCTCAAGGACACCTGTTAGGAAGAAAGTATGTACTCAATTATGAATTGCAAGTATGTGCATTCTCAGGGCTCCGCAATCTTAAAACTCAGTTCCTGGAATCAGGCTCATTGCTAATGGGAAGAAATGCAGCTGCCTCCCACCATTACCCCCTGCAGCCCTAGGAGTAGCTCTGATGTGAGCCCAGTGTACTGCTGCCCCTTCCTTACTATTCCTCAGCCTGAGCACCAGAACGGGAGTGTAACAGAACATAAGAACTGCCTAGAAGGAGGGACTGTGGCCTTTTAACCATTTTTTTAATTGACTAGAGGTAGCTGCCTCCTGTAGGTCCCCCATTCCACTACGTGTTCTATTTCTTCTTGTGTCATCACTGATTAGATACCACTGGTAGAGATGGCTGTGTAAGGGAATCCATCTCCTTTGGCAAGTGCCAACTATGAGCCACAGCTGCAACCCTGTATCTGGGCTACTATAAAGGGGCAGTCAGGGATCCCCCCGCTATAAGGGAATCCTTAGGTGGTACAAAGCTGGTATAGTCAGCTCTATTACTGTACTCCCCCACAGCCCCAACATCACAGAGGATGTCAGGGCAGTGTGGGAATTCACAGCACTCTGGCCGATCCTCAGCTGGTGTAGCAGTCCCCCGAGGCTGCTCTAGTCTAGGGGATGTTGGAGGATGTTTTGGCCCTTCCTGTTTACAAGAATGGCAGAATGGAAAGGTAAGTTTGAGCCACCTTTCTCCTCCCCTCAGCTGTGCTGAGGATTTAGCCCAATATCAGTAGTATTTAGATCAGCTGGTTCAATGGAAAATACTGTCATTTATTTATATTTAAATAATACAAATAAAGCCCAGGCAAGAAGCTCCGCATGCCCTAACAATTAGATTTATAATCTCAAATCATCAACATGCAGCAGAAAAATGTGCAAACAATGACTGAATTCAGCCAATCAGTGCAGGAAATCTGCACTTTTAGCACACCAGGAATATACCCCCAGCTTTTTCCCCACCCTCACCTCCAAAGCCTTATCAAATAATTTGAGTTTACACCATGCATGGAAGGGCATCAAGGTCAGGCTATTTTGGACCATATTTTTGTTAAAACGGAATTCTGTACCACCAATTTGCTGTGATCTCAGAGAGGATCATTATCGTCTTTTGGGGGTGAAGTATCAGTATGGTGCATGGGGATTCATCCATATGAAATCTGCTAGTGCAAACCTTGAAGTCCTCACTCAGATCTTTCTGGGGACAAGTCTCAGACTTCAGCGTGAGCTGTCCTGAGGCAAACCTGAGTAAAAACAGAGTTAAGGCTTCAGTCCCTTGTATTTATTGTGAAATGGGCAGCCAAATAGCTATGTACCATATGAAAATGTACTTCCTTATGTCACAATCTGGGGCCATCAAGCATAGAGTCCTAGGCAAATGGGACTATGTACTATACCGTTGCTACTGCCAAGGCTACTAAGTTCCCATCCAGATCTTATTCCCCCCTCCCCCCGCTTCTGTGTGTCTTTATGGGGATATAGCTGTACCTGCTTCCCAGTGGTCCCTATTACCCGGCCATTTGTTCCATTTCTTCTTGTATTATCACAAGCCAACTAGTATTTTACTTGCTTTAACGTCTGTTCATTTGTAGATAAAGTGCTTATTAACATCTAGAGCCTTCCCTTCATTTGTCATATGTATTCTTTGACGTTTGTGTTAAGCATGATTTGGGGCTTCTGTGACTAAAGTCTATATGAAGAATTAGGAATGTTTATTACCATGATCGCTACTTTAAAGGTCTCTTGAATGGGTGGCTGAGGTCTCGCCAAAGAAAAACTTTCTATTCATCTTGATTCGAGTCAGATAGCCCCCTTTATCTTGATGCCTTATAATCCCGTCAAGACTTCTAAAAAAACAGAACTTTTCTAGCAAAAAAGAAAGCTGTCCATTGAGACTGCCTCTCTTTGTTAAACTCCATGTTTCAATCTGCGTAAATGTTGCTGCATTATTGATGGAGCTCTGTTTCAGCATATGATCTCCTTCATTTTATCTTCATCCAACAGTGCATTAATTTCCCCCAAGTCGAGTTCTTTTTCTGGTCCTTAAAGCCACGAACAGTCTCTGGTTGTCCTTAGAAGTTTTATTTTTGGGCGCTAGATTCTCAGCTGGTGTCAGTTGGTGTAGCATCCTTAACTTCACCTGTAAGTGATCTAGTTGGTACATTATTTTTGGAATTATGTCTGCTCTCATGATTTATGTAAATCCATGTCTCTGTACTCTGTTCACTAGGTCTTCTGTGTAGTCTTGCAGAACATTGATAGCATGTTGAGGAATCTGTAATTCCACTGTCTGAAGAGATACTGAATCACTTTCATTTCTTATTCGTTAAAGTATATTTGTAACTTCAGAGTAATTGATTCCTCATTTGTGTCATCAACTGGAAACATACAGCTGCATTTGATGGAAATAACCAATCATATAATAATACATCACATAGCAAGAATGGGCTGACAAAGAGCAAAATTAGCAATAGTCAGCACTGGTGAAGAGCCAAGTCAGAAAACTTCAGTTCATCCTCTCATTTAACAAAGTATCTGCTTCTAATCCAGTGAGTCATTGTCACATTCTGGGGTGCAGCCCAGACCAGCAAGGGGGTTATGTCACTGCCTTCCCTGTAACCGTGGGTGCCTCACAATGCATCTCTGTTGTAGCTCCCAACCTGGACTGCTCACAGCCAGCCTACCAGCATGCAGGTTGCATCCTGAGTATGTGTGTGCTAGGCAATCCTGGTTCAGCAGCTCTGATCCCACCAGCCTGATCCCACAGCTCCACTCTGGTTTCCACCAGCCTCAGTTACTTCTTGCAGGGTGACCCCAACATGCTCCCAGTCCCAGATTTCCCCCCAAAATACGTGTTCTGCACTGTCCAGCTCTTTCCTGGAAAGTTCAGATATTAAGGTTCATTGCTCCTGTAAAGAGTTGATATTCAATCGTTTACTTCAACTGGACTTACCAAACAGTTCAGTTTAAATAAAGTACTGGATCAGTTTAGATTAAAAATAAAACAAGTTTATTAAGTATTAACAAAGAAGATAGGATTTTAAGTGAATGCAAGTATAAGAGAGAAAGTTAGAAATGGTTACCTGTAAATATCAGTGAAAAAATGCATCTAAAAGTCAAACTTATTCTAGCAAGTTTTGGCTCAATGCTTTGCTCGAGATGGCCTTTCTTATCCACAGTCTTCCAGCAAGATGGAGGTTGACAGTTTCCTTGGTCAGGATCTCTCCCAGAGGCCCAAAGGTGTTGGTGCCTTAGTCTTTTTAGAAGAAAGAGACAGAACTTGGGGTTCTCTGACCCTTTCTTTGGTGGATTCTTCAGAGGGTTACCCTTCAAAGCAGGGTGGGCAAACTTTTTGGCCCGAGGGCCACATCTGGGTATGGAAATTTTATGGCGGGCCATGAATGCTCATGAAATTGGGATTGGGGTGCAGGAGGGGGTCAGGGCTCTGGCTGGGGGTGCAGGCTCTGGGATGGGGCCAGAAATGAGAAATTGAGGGTTTGGGAGGGGGCTCCAGGCTGGGGCAGGAGGTTGGGGTGTGTGTGTGGGCGGGTGAGGGCTGCAGCTGGAAGTGTAGGCTCTGGGGTGGGGCTGAGGGATTTGGGATATAGGAAGGTACTTCAGGCTGGGCCCGAGCAGTTCAGAGGGTGGGAGGGGGATCAGGGCTGGAACAGGGGGTTGGAGCACGGGGGGGGGGGGGATTAGGGCTCTGGCTGGGGGTGCGGGCTCTGGGGTGGGGTCAGGGATCTGGGCTTTGGGGTGCAGGAGGGTGCTTCGGGCTGGGTTCAAGGGGTTTGGAGGGCAGGAGGGAGATCAGGGCTGGGCAGAGAGTTGGGGCACGGGAGGGGTTCAGGGAAGCAGTGATATGTCCCCCCTCCAGCTCCTACGTGGAGACATGGCCAGGTAGCTCTGCACGCTGCCCCATTGGCTGCAGTTCCCGGCCAGTGGGAGCTGCTGGGGCGGCACTTGGGGCGGGGGCAGTGCGTGGAGCCCCCTGGCTGCCCCTAAACATAGGAGCCAGAGTGGGGACATGCTGCTGCTTCCGGGAGCCGCAGCACATGTGTGTGGAGCGGCCCCCGACCCCGTTCCCCGGCTGGAGTATGGGAGCAGGGCAAGCCCCATACCCTGCTCCCCAGCAGGAGCTCAAGGGCCAGATTAAATCGGCTGCTGGGTTGGATGTGGCCCACGGGCCGCAGTTTGCCCACCCTTGCTTCAAAGTAAAGTTTATTCAAGCAGTAAAGAAGGCAACATGGAGTCTGGTGATGAAGGAGGCTCCATGCCCTTTTTTTCTCCCTTTGTCTTTGATGAAATCCAACTCGTTCTGTTTCTAGTCATCTCTTCCTCCTGCTATCTCAAGGACCCTATTTACTATTTATATGTACATTGAGGGGTAAACATACATGCCTTTATTTAGGATATGCCTGTTTAACAACTTTTGCCTAGACAGAGCTGTCTGGTTGTGAACATGTGTTAATATCACATAGAGTGAATTTGTAACGTCACATATAATACTGTCATACATTTCACCATATTATTGACCAGCAAGTTATTTATTATTTTCAAATGAAATCTTACAAGGCATATTTCATACAAAGATTACAACAGTGTGTAGAGTGTGAACACAGGGATGCTTTTGGTCACAGTTACCCACAAAAATATCAAAAAACCCCACCACAATTAATAGTCCAAACGACTGCCTAGCCTACTCACCATTGTCTCAATCTTCAGCATTGCTATTCCAGAGCAACACTGTCATGGGCGTGACTCTCTTCTGTTACCTCAATTTATGTCAATAGCACTCCATTGAAATCGGGGAGTTATATTGGTGTAAAACAGATGTAACCATGGAGAATCAGGCCCACGGCCAGGACATTAAAGAATAGCATGTAGTGCAAGTGGCTTTTCTTCTAAGTGTGAGCTCAGCCCTTTCCTTCCAGATCTCTCACCTACGCACCAGAAGGAGAGAAAGTGGAATGTGGCACATCTTATAGATGAATCATTGAGGAATAATATATTCACTTTTTGTCCACTATCTTACTCCCCTCCGAATCCCAGATTATCCCCCAAAGCATCCAAGGCTGAAAGTTTGCACTGCTGAGTCAATAGAAGCTTTGCCGTTGGCTTCAATGGGCACAGGATCTGGTGGTCAGCTAGCAACAACCTAAATAACCATCTAAACCCTTATAAGAATTCCAATATCTCTCAACGGCATGCAGACCTTCCAGATAGAAACACCATCCTTAAATATTTTCAATGCTGTGTTGGAAATGTTTTCATAATTTGTTTTCAGCTGACTCTGTGAATACCCTGTGCTAGCAACAAAAGAAAAACAAAAATTTCTTTTCTGATGTTGTAAGTCCTTCAAGTAATATTAAGCTCTTTAATAATTCCATATATATGGGGCTTCTAAAGCAATAAAATGCCTCTAATTGTTCACAGCTCTTCCGTCTCACCAATTTAGTTGCTAATTTAGTAAAATGACTGTCAGATGTTGGAGACAATGGACAACTTGGAGAAGACAACTAAAGATTTACTCCTTCTATTCATTGCTTCTTGAACTATGATACAATGTCAGACAACTTATCAATGAGATTGGTTAGCTAAAGCCATCTCCATGTGTGCGTGTGGGGAAAAAAATCCTCTTGTTTCCTGAAACACAAGCAATTATCAGGTACTATAGTAATGAGAGGATAGTATGGGCCAGATCATTAGCTGTGTATGTTAGCATAGGCTCACTGAAGTCAACAGAACTATATTGATATGCATTGGCCAAGATCTGGCCCTATATTTTCTTCAGGTTAGGAATAGGCTAGGAATACATGGTACTAATATAAGGGAGAATTCCTTCTCTAACACCACAGAAGACTCTGGTAAAGACCCCAGAGTCAGAACTTGATTA
The DNA here is from genome assembly GCF_027887155.1 of Malaclemys terrapin pileata. Taxonomy (NCBI): domain Eukaryota; kingdom Metazoa; phylum Chordata; order Testudines; family Emydidae; genus Malaclemys; species Malaclemys terrapin. The sequence continues at coordinate 18,425,890 of NC_071515.1, read as the reverse complement.
TGTTAGATTATTACAGTTCAATATCTGACCAACTTTAGAGATGACACATGGCTGTAATTACCTGGGCAACAGTGGGATGAAGTAGTAAGGCTAATACCGGCATCCTATTTCTTCCAAGCAGGCAAAGTCACGTGGTTGATGAGGTCAGAGAAGGACCTGCAAACATGCTCAGCTGTGGAGACCAACTCCTGCTTTATAGCAGACTGCTGAGCTGGAAAGAAAAGAGATTATTTCACAGCACCTAAATGCAGTAAAATCCCTGTACGACTCTTTAAAAGACTCTAATTCAAGGTAATTCTATAGAAACAAAAGTTTTATCCGCTGGCTTTCCTTATTACATTCTTATCAATGAAAGTGAGGCATCCTGAGAGCTGAACAAAGCTATGCTGTAATAAGACCATTGATTACAAGAGGATTTTATGTGATTGGGAGGCTGGCTGTGGGGTCAAACAATTACACTGTCATAGAAATTGGAGACAGAAAAGACCACCAATGCAAGTTTGTTCCATATTGACTGCTGAGAGTGACTTCCTCTACAGTACTATGTCTTCTCCAGTTTTAAATGACTCAAGCAGTGAGGGGTTAAATGTTGAGCTCACATGAATGCAAATCTGGAGTAATTCTAGAGTGATTGCATGCTGAGAGAGGAAGGCTAGTGTTGTGGTGACAGCACTGCAGTGGAAATTAGAAGATCTGGGTTCAATGCTTGACTGCCACATGTTTAATATGGTATTTATAAACTATGAACGGAGTGTCAGATCATATCTCTACTCATGTTGAGTTAGTCTTTGCTCTGTGACTTATATGGATTACTTACAGTAAGAGACTGCTCTTTGGGTCCATTCCTAAGCACCTTGTATATAACAGCAGCATTGGTAGGACTGACTATTATTAAGGTTGCCCAAGAGTTCCCATTATAAGACCCTGTTTTCAGTTGCTTATAACTTTGCTAAACTTTAACCCTTTGGGCTGACATTTTCTGCACTGCACAGCTTCCCCAGGCTGAACTTGTTCCTCCTCCATAAGGCTACAAGGGCAAAGTCAAACTTTCCCTGTAGTGGCTGCTCTGGTCCAGGGCGGAACTGGCACTAGAACTTGAGAGCAATGAGCTTGTCTCTCCTGTGCGCTCAGTGATCCCCTACTGGCAGTCAGCTAGCACAGAGGAGAAAGCTGTCTCATTTGAATACAGTGGTAACAAAAACTGGACTGTGGAGGAGGGAAGAGTAGATTGGGACAAGGTGTCTGGTGAAACTGGAAGTGGAGCAGGGGTAAAAGAAACTGTGCCTGGAACCTGGGGTGAGGGGCAGAATTGGGACTGGCTAGGCAAAGAGGTGGGACTGGAAGTCAGGGAGGAGAATGGAGGCTAGAACTGGTTGCTGGGGGGTGGGAGGCAAGGGTCCTGTGGAAAAAATAGTATATGATCATGTATTTAAAGACTGACTTATAATGCAAATGCATAAAAGGGCTGAATTAAGGGTTCAGAAGCAACCTTAATTCTGGCATTTTCCAACTTTTTGCAATCTCAGTAATGTTATTTTCACATGGTTTTTTGTGTGTAATATATATTTATAGGGCCAGATGTAATGGACACAGAGTGCCTTGGGCCTTGCATGATAAGGCTTAATAGAATGTTATTAATTTCAGATTTTAAGCAGTTTTAAATTATTTTGTAAATCTTCCCAGCTCATTTTTACAGCGTTATTTTATCTTTTCTCATATTCAACTCCCCTACCTCCTTGAAAATCCATCCAGCATAACAGAGGTGACCTATGAATCTAGCCACTTCCTGTCAGTGAGAGACAAAAACCGGTTATCTGCCTTTCATAACTGTTGTTCTTCAAGATGTGTTGCTCATGTCCATTCCAAGTAGGTGTGTGCGTGTGCATGCATGATTGTTGGAAGGTTTTTCCCCTAGTAGTACCCTGTTGGCTGTGGAGCCCCCCGGAATGGTGCCCTTATGGCGGTGAATATAGGTCCTGCCGACCCGCTGCCTCTTCAGTTCCTTCTTGCCGGATACTCTGACAGAGGGGAGGTGGGTGGGTCTCGGAATGGACATGAACAACACATCTCGAAGAACAACAGGTACGAAAGGTCAGTAACCATTTTTTTTCTTCTTCAAGTGATTGCTCATGTCAATTCCAAGTAGGTGACTCCCAAGCAGTCCCCTGGAGGAGGGGTCGGAGTTCACTGAGCTGCCGACTGTAGCACGGCTCTACCAAACACGGCATTGTCTCTCGCCTGCTGAGTGATGGTGTAGTGTGACATAAAGGTGTGAATAGACGACCACGTCCCCGCCCGGCAGATGTCATGAATGGGGACCTGTGCCAGGACTGCTGCAGATGAAGCCTGCACTCTTGTGGAGTGCGTTGTCAACGCTGGGACCAGAATCTTTGCTAGATAACAGCATATTCTGATGCAGGCCGTGATCCAGAACAGATTCTCTGAGACGAAATAGGGAGATCTTTCATTCTTTCTGTAATAGCGATGAAGAACTGCATCAACTTCCTAAACGGCTTTGTTCACTTGATGTAAAAGGCTAATGCCCATCTGACATGCAGGGAATGGAGCATGCATTCCCTGTCATTGGCACGTGGCTTAGGACAGAACACTGGCAGAAAGATGTCCTGATTTGTGTGAAATTGCGAATCTACCTTCAGGAGAAAACCTGGGTGCGGTCACAATTGTACCTTGTCCTTATAAAACACAGTATAAGGGGGCTCCAACGTCAAAGCCTTGAGCTCAGACCCCCTTCTGGCTGATGTTATAGCCACTAGGAACGCCATTTTCCAAGACAGGTGGAACAGTGAACTCATTGCTAGGGGCTCAAAGGGGGGGCCCAGGAGCCTTGAGAGCACCAGGTTAAGCTCCCATGGAGGGATTAGTTGTTTTACTTGGGAGTACAGTTTGTCTGGCCCCTTGAGGAAATAGCCAACCACAGGGTTAGCAAACACTGAGCGTCCTGTTGAGCCAGTATGGAAAGCCGAAATTACTACCAGGTGCACCTTTACTGATGAAACTGCCAGCCCCGGTTGCTTCAGGTGAAGCAAATAGCCCAGGATAAAGGGAATCGAGGACTGCAACGGAGGGGTACCTTTCTGGAGGGACCAAATGGAAAATCTCTTCCACTTTGCCAGATAAGTGGCACGAGTGGAAGGCTTTCTGCTGCCGAGGAGAACCTCCCTAACCGAGTCTGAGAAGGTAAGTTCTAGAGGATTCAGCCATGGAGTTTCCATGCTATGAGATGGAGAGATTCTGGGTTAGGGTGCTGGAAGTGGCCATGGTCCTGTGTGATCAAGTCCAGAACCAAGGGCAAAGTAATGGGTGTATTCACTGACAGATCCCGCAACGTGGTGAACCAGTGCTGACATGGCCACGCTGGTGCTATTAAACTCAACGACGTTTTCTCTCACTGGACATTGAGGAGGACCTTGTGGGTGAGTGGGAAGGGTGGGAATGTATACAGCAGGCACCCTTTTCAGGACAGGAAGAGGGCATCCGTGAGCAAGCCTGGACTGTGGTTCAGGAAGGAGCAGAACTGTTGACACTTCCTGTTGCATCGTGTTGCAAACAAGCCTATCTGGGGAGATCCCCACTTTTGGAAGATGTTGATGGTGGCATCTGGGTGCAGGGATCAGTTGTGGCTGTAAAACGACCTGCTGAGGCGATCGGCCGGTTCATTCTGCGAACAGGGAAGGTACAAGGCCTCCAATTGTATCAAGTGGGTGATGCAGAAGTCCCACAGCTTGAGGGCTTCCTAGCACAGGGAGAGGAGTGAGCACCACCCTGTCTGTTTATATAAAACATTGCTGTGGTATTGTCTGTCAGTACTGATACACATCTTCCCTGTAGATGGGTTTGAAATGTCTGGCAAGCGAGACGAACCACCCACAGCTCCCTGACGTTGATGTGCAGCAAAAGTTCCACCTGGGATCAAGAGGCCTTGTGTCTTGAGTTCGCTCAGGTGCACCCCCCATTTCATCGCCGCCGCATCTGTGACTAGAGACAGCGACGGCTGAAGTATGGAGAAGGGCACTCCCACACATATTGCTTGTGGGTTGAGCCACCATCGGAGGGATTTGAGAACCTGAGGAGTAAGAGTGACCAGTCTGTCTATGCGATCTCTGTTTGGCCTGTAAACTTGGGCTAACCACGTCTGAAGCAGGTGTAGCTGCAACCTGGCATGGTGTACCACATACACATGCAGGCAGCCATATGCCGAAGCAACTTCAGACAAGTTTGCGCCATTGTAGTGGGGAATCTCTTGAGATCCTCTATGACGGCGCTTATGGTGAGGAAATGAGCTTCTAGGAGAAAAGTCCTGGCCTGGGTGGAGTCGAGGAGGGCCCGATGAACTCTATCCTCTGCATAGGGGTTATAGTTGACTTTTTTTTCTACATTTAGAATGAGACCGAGACTGAGGAATGTCATGTGCACCAGGCTCACATGGTCCTCCACTTGGGCCCAAGATTGACCCTTGATCAGCCAGTCGTCCAGATATGGGAACACTTGCACCTGCTGCTTTCACAGGAAGGCCGCCACAATCGCCATGCACTTTGTGAACACCCGAGGGGCTGCTGAGAGGCTGACGGGGAGGACCATGAACTGATAATGGGTGTTGTTGACAACAAATCAAAGGAAATGTCTGTGGGACTGGACTATGGACACATGGAAGTACGCGTCCTTCAGGTCGTGGGCGGCACACCAGTCTCCTGCATCCAGAGAGGGAATGATGGAAGGCAATGAGACCGTGCAGAACTTCAGCTTCTTCATGAATCTGTTGAGGTTTTGCAGGTCCCCTTGGCCTTGGGGATTAGGAAATAACGGGAATAGAATCCCCTGCCCCTGAACTCCATAGGTACCTCTTCTACTGCCCCAAGTTGTAGGAGCATTTGCACTCCTGCACTAGAAGTTGCTCATGAGAAGGGACCCTGAAGTGGGACAGGGAAGGTGGGTGGGAAGATATAGAATTGGAGAGAATATCCCAATTCTACCATGCTCAAGACCCAGCTATCTGATGTTGTTTGAGCCCAAGCATGGTATAAATGGGATAGATGGTTCACAAAAGAAGGAGGATCCGGGATATGGACTGACGCGTCAGCCCTGGGTGCACCTTCGAAAGCTTTTCTTGGGAGCCAGTGACTGTCTCGCCAAGTCTTGGCCCTGGGTAGAGGAGGACTGCAGAGGCCTTCTCCTATTACTCCTATCCCATCTCCTGTTTATAGTCTTGCTGCAGCTGAGAGGGGTAGAAGTGAGGCGGGGGCTGAGGCTTAAAATGCTTTCTTTGTGGGGCCAGCGTATGAAGCCCCAAAAGACTTTAAGGTTGCTCTAGAGTCTTTGAGATTATGGAGTCTAGAGTCCATCTGCTCAGCGAAGAGACCTGCACCATTGAAGGACAGGTCCTGTATAGTCTGTTGGACCTCTGGGGAGGGCTGAGACTTATAGCCACGAACTAGTCACATGACAATGGCAGTAGACACTGTACAGGTGGCTGAGTCCACTGAGTCTAATGCAGCCTTCAAGGAAGTCCTTGCAATGGTCTTGCCTACCTCCAGGGCAGCCCCAAAGTCAGAGCGGGAGTCAGACATAAGTAGCTCCTTAAACTTGGACAGGGAGTTCCAAGAGTTAAATCTGTAGCGGCTAAGAACTGCCTGCTGATTGACAATTCGAAGCTGGAGCCCCCTAGTGGAATAGACCTTATGGCTGAAGAGGTCCAGCTTCTTTGCCTCTTTAGACTTTGGAGTGGGGCACTGGTGACCTGCCTTTCCTTGGCCTTGGCCACATCCACTGCCAGCATGCCCAGCTGGGAGTGGGTGAAAAGGTATTTGTACCCCTTAAAACAGTGGTCCCCAACCTTTTCTGTGGGGCAGGCACCGGACGACTAGTCGCCGAAGACTGTGGCTGCCGGACAAGCAGCCGCCGAAATGCCGCCGTGAAGCGGCAACATTAAGAGGCATCGCCGCCGAAATGCTGCCGTGAAGCAGCAGCATCAAGAGGCGTCGCCGCCGAAATGCCACCAAAATTCGGCGGCATTTCGGCGGTAGCGCTTCTTGACATTGCCACTTCTCGGCGGCATTTCGGCGGCTGCTTTTCCGGTGGCCAGTAGGTGGGCGCACATGGATACCCTGGCTCGCACCATGGCACCCACGGGCACTGCGTTGGGGACCCCTGCTTTAGAGGGTACAAAGTACTTCCTCTTCACCCCTTTAGCCATTGGAGGAATGGAAGCAGGAGTGTGCCAGAAGGTCTTGGTAGTATTGTGGATGGACTTGACCAATTGCGAGGCCACCCTGGAAGCACCTTCTGGTGTCAAAATGTCCACCATAGGGTCCATTTCTGCTGACACCTCCTCTGCTTGCAGGCCAAGATTTCGGGCTACTCTTCTGAGCAGCTCCTGATGGGCTCTATTGTCCAAAGCCGGTAATGAGGCAGACAAGCCCGCTACTGCTTCGTCCAGGGAGGAAGATGAAGAAGCCCTCATAGGCATGGGCTCCTCCTGACCTTCCAACTCACAGAAGTCCTCCCGAGCAGGTGCTTCCTGCACAGTGGCAGATGCGTTGCCAGATGCAAACTCGGTGCCAGGTTCGGTGCCGGCTCAGGCACTGGGCTCCGAACCCCTTGGAGGTTCCCTTACCATGGAGGCAGACTGAGGTCCCCGTCTGTCCGAGGTGACCGAAAGGGACCTGGAGCTTGGCTCCTGGGCTTGATGATACGCCCATGGGGACCAGAACGGCCACTGAGTAGGTGCCTGCCACTGCGGTGGCCAGGGCATCATCGGAAGTTGTTGCATCTTGTTATGCCTGGACTGAAGAGACTGGTGCCAGCTGCATTTGGAGACGTATGATTCTGGTTCTGACTCCGAGAACGAGTCTGATCTCGGGCTCCATGGCAATGCCACGTGGGCCGGTGCTGGTGATCAGTGCTGAGGTGAGGACGACCAGTGCCGCAGCGTGGCTGGTTTGCCCTTGGACAGTCCAGCCCCCCTGCATGGTGCTGGTGCTGGAGCTGCTGGTGCCAGCGCTGTTGGCTCTGCCGGTGCCAGGGAGTGCTGGATTGCCATCTCTATGAAGTCCCTGGCAGCCTCAAACGTGTCAGGAGTGGACGGCATGTCCAACTCCCCAATTTGGCTCTCCCATCCCGGAGAGTCCAACAGAACCGGACTCAACGGTTTTGCCTGGGCCGCCGGAATCAACAGTACCAGCTGTCCCTGAGCGGGAGCTGAATGTCCTGATGTGGGACACACTCCACTGGCACCATCGTGCTCCACTGCTCGGACTTTTGGTGAGTTCTTTTGGCTCTTCTCAGCTTCTTATGCAGCACCGGTGAGTGAGATCAGTGCCGAGAAATCGCCGAACTTGTCTTTGGTGCCGAAGAGTGGCGGTGCCACGGGTCTCTGGGCCCCAAATCCTTCTCCAGCACCACATCCTCCCTTACTGAGGCTGGTGCACTCAGCACCAAAGTGCTGGGCTTGGATCTTGACGTGGTCTGAGCCAGCTGGGGATGGAGAGCTGACTCCATAAGGAAAAGCTTAAGTCCAAAGTCTCTCTCCTTCGGTCCTTGGGTGGAAACTCCTGCAGATCTTGCATTTGTTGGTCTGGTGGGCTTCCCCCAAGCACTTTATGCAGGAGTCATGAGGGTCTCCCCTGGGCATAGGCTTCTGGCAAGACCCGCAAGTTCTGAAGCCTGGAGACCGAAGCATGCCCTGGTCCCTGGAGGGGAGTAGGAAAACTCCTAGTAGGAAAAAGTGGGGGGTAATTCCCAACAGAAACTTATCTACAAACTAACTTAATTAAAATACTAGAACACCTATACTACGTAGAACTATATACAATACAAGAATAACTATTCGCTAGGAGAAGAGCTTATCCAAGGCAAGAGAACAAAGTAGCTTCAAAGACTGTCACTGGTGGTAAGAAGGAACTGAAGAGGCAGCAGGTCAGCAGGGACCTATATTCACCACCATAGGGCGCCACTCCAGGGGGCTCCACAGCCAGGGCTGGCTCCAGCTTTCCTGCCGCCCCAAGCGGCCAAAAATAAATAAATAAATTAAAAAAGATGAGCGGTGGCACTTCGGCGGCAGCTCAATCGCACCGCTTCTTCAGCGGCAATTTGGTGGCGGGTCCTCCCTCTCTTCCTCTTTGGCGGCAATTCGGCGGCAACTCAAAGAGGAAGAGAGGGAATGCGGGACCCGCTGCTGAATTCCCGCCGAAGACCGCCCTGACACTGAACGGAGTGCCGCCCCTTTGAATTGGCCGCCCCAAGCACCAGCTTCCTACACTGGTGCCTGGAGCCGGCCCTGTCCACAGCCGACTCGACGGGTACCACTAGGGGAAAAACCTTTCGACAATTGTGCACGCAGCATGCACACACCTACTTGGCACTGACATGAGCAATCACTGAAAGAACACAGGTTCCTCAGAATGCCATGTCACTCCCTCCTTAGTAATTTACAGTGCCAGGAAGCACATCTAACACAAATATCCTGAGACCTATTGCCTCCCGTGCATTTCAGATTTCCATGTAAAAGCTTTCTGCTAATGTCAAGGGATGCAGTGAGGTTTAGTTACTGCACATCTAGAAATAAAAAAAAAATGTATGTAACACAAGTTATCTAGTTAATAATATACTGTCTAACCAAATTATATTCAAATTGATGAAAAACAGCAGGTGCCATCATTACATACTCTAGGACTTTTGTGAAGAGGGGATATGAAGGACACCTCCCCTGTGTTTAAAGAATGGATGTGAACTCTGTGGGCATCCTTTTTAGAGTAATTTTAAACCAGTGAAAGAAATTCAAATGAGACCTCAAATTCATAGAGAAGGCAAGAAAATGAGCACCCTCTTGTTGGGAACATAACCTGCTGAACCTTTAAAGCATTTCCAAAGGTGAAATATAATTTCACAGAAAGACTGAACAATATTTGCTGAGTACGGGCTTGAGTAGTATTTAATGAGCATCTCACACGTTGCAACTTTTATATTCTGGGTAATTCCTAGAGTTGCTCAGGATGCAGATAAGTGCAGCACCTGACTGACCCAAAGTGTAAATATAAAGGCACCTCATGCTAGACTCAATGGACTAAATTCTCTGTTGGTGTCAAAGGGTGACACTTTATTAAGTCAGTGATGCTTCACCCATTTACACCAGAATAGAGAGTTTGGTCCATCAGGTCTAATTCTCCACTCACGTATATATGTCCGGAGTAGCTCCAATGAAGTCTATAGAACTATGCTGGGGTAAACCGGATGTAGGTCCGAAGACAATCAGGCCCAATATCTGTGATGTTAGAACTCTTACCTGGTTGCAGTTGGAGAGATAATGCATCCTCCAGCTTCAGCACTAGCTGCTGCAGTTCCTTCTCTTCATTCACCTCCTTCTCATTAAATGGCACTTCTGCAGCAGTGGGACTAGAAGCTGTGGTCATAATTCCCTGGGGAAGGTTCCCGGTCCTTTCAGGTTGTGATATCCCCTCCTGGTCTGTCTGAGGAATTCCCTTCTCTTTTGATTTTTCATGCTGTCTCATTAGGGGGTTGCCATTCTGCAGGAATATCGACCCTAAAGTGGTACCTGATGATCTCAGGTTCATTGCAACTGGATCAGTCTGAGTCTGTAATAGCTGCCTTTTTTCTGCAGCTGAGGAGGGATTCAGGGATTTCCACTCAGTATAGCTAGTGGGGATGGGTTTTGCCAGAGCTGAATCTGATCCATTGTGAAGCTTTCTTTCCTCCCAGGGGTCTTCACTTTTTGGCATCGTATTTTGACACAATACAAATGAAGGATAGTTTGGTGGTTGTAACATTGCCTGAAATAAACACAACACAGGAAACCTGTTGCTTATAAAGCTTGATACAAAGCCAATGGAAGCCTGTTAAAGAGGTAGGATGGTTTTGTGGTTAAAGAACTGAAATGAGACTTGAGAGATCTGGTTTCAGTTCCCTCCCATCCCTGCCACAGAAACCATATATGACCTTGGGCAAATCAGTGAATCTCCATGACTCAGTTTCCCCACCTGTAAAAAGGGGATAGTAATGCTTCCCTTGTCAGTCTTGTCTAATTAGTTTATAGCTTTTCAGGACAGGGACTTTCTCTTCATATGCTTGTACAGCACTTAGCACAATGGAGTCCTGATCGTGGCTGGGGATTTTCGACACTACTGCAATATAACAACAAATCAATAGGAATTATTCCATTGACTTCAGTGGAATTTGGATCAGGCCCATAAAAACTTTGGTGTCTAACCAGAAACACCTTGTCTCTGCCTTTTTCTTCTTCTAGTTATCCCCTGCCTGATTTTAAGTGTATTGGGTCTAATTATATTGTACACAGGTTTCATTCCACAATTTTCAATGTCTCAATTTATTGTAATTTCAGTCTCAAGATATTATACCTTATTGTGCCAGTAAAAAGGGGACGTCATAGTAGCTCAAGATTTAATTTGCTGGAAAATTATTCTAAAATAATTTAACTAAGGGGGAAAATATATATATATACACACACCCACACACATCCATGCAATGTGTGCATGCATATTTCGGTGTGTGTATATGTGTCTTTGTACGTATGACTCATACAAACAAATTGCATGTATATCCAGTTGTAAGATGCCATGTATTTGCATAGCATATGGACTAATATTTTAGAGTGAAAACATCATTTAAACTTTAGAAACCAAAGGTTACTTTAAATGAATCAGAATTAAAATATTTCAAAAGAAAAAGGCAAAATAAGATATTGATCCGCAGCAAGGAAAGACTTTCCTTTAATTATCAGACTAGATCTCTAATTCTTATCACCTGACAAGATAAGATTGTTCTTTAGACTGCACTGTCTAGTGATGTGTCCAGTCTTGATTAAGATGCATTGAGCAATTCTCTTTGGAGACTTTTTTTTTATGGTTGGAATTTCTCTAAGGGTGTTTTCACTCTTACGCATTATTTATTATTCATTATATTTGTTTATTTGTAATGTGGTAATGCCTACGAGCCCCATTGTGGATCAGAGCCCCATTGTGCTAGGTGCTGTATAAACAGAACAAAAAGAGTCCCCGCTTACTGTCTGTCTGTCTGTCTATGTCGATAGATAGATAGATACAAGAGACAACAGGGGAAGCACAAAGTAACAACGAGACAATGCTGGTGCGCAGTGCTCAGAGCATGCCAATAGCCAAATCGTTGTCAAGATTCTTGGCACATTGTTCTCTGTACCTTTATTTCCTGCATCATTTGCTGCAGCTCCGCCTGCACACACTCATGGTTTGCTATCAGGGCTTGGAGCTTTGCTTCTAGTCTGCAGCTTTTGTCTTCCTGGGAGTTGTGGAGGAGCAGCACTTTGTCTTTCCATTTGTTTAACTGCTTTCTCAGGTACCTGCCAGGCAACAGAGAGCGACAGGGGAGTTACTGGACTAAATTACCTTCCATGCACACTCCTTAGTGCAGAGCACGAGAGAGAACAAATATTGCAGCTGGGCTGGTGCAAAGGGGCCATAGCACAGGTAAAAGAACCTTCCCACCAGGGTGCAGGGGGCCAGTACTCCAGGAGCTGAAGTGCCTCCACAGCAGCCTATGCACAGGGGCATTGCAGGAAGCCCAGGACATGGCGGGCAGGATGGAGAAGGTGTGCCCAGGATGGTCCTGGGCTCTGGTGATTCAACATTCCTGGAATGGCCCATGGGACTGTCACAACAGAGACAAGAGACAGGGCAGCCCACAAGGCTGCCCTTCCCTGTGCCTGGGGTAAAGCCAGCTCCTGCCAGCTCTCAAAGTGAGGAAGTGCAAGCTGTCTGTCCTGGCCCCAGCACACGGATGAATCTGCCCCATTGTTCCCTGATGATGATCCTTCTCGCTAAGGACCTTCTGTATGGCCTCCATTGATTGCACAGAAAGTTTCGACAGAAGCCACTGTCCTTGGAAATATGAGGTTATTGCAATCAAAAGTGCTACCCACACACATACTAGAGACGATGCACCTAATATCTACTCAGGGCAGACAATACATAATACTACCCATTTCTCTAATCTAGAGGCAGACTCCTACGGAGACGTGCTGCCCACAGGATAGCAATACAGCTCTGTCTTGCCCACTGCTGAGGCGGAAAGGGAGATATAAAAGCTGGTTAGCACTGGCGAAATAAGACAGCTGCTGTATATTGCTCAACTGAAATAGTTCTCCCCACTCTTCTATTACATCCAAGAGTTCTAGTTTATTAACTTTCTATTGGATAATGTGTTGGTTCATATAAGCAAGAAGTAACGGTGTTATAAATCTGTCTTTTACTAAACGGTTTCTTCCAGCTCTATTTTTGAAAGAAGAAATACATCAGTCAGTACGCACTCAGAAAAACCCACTTTCGCTAGGGATAAAGGCAGAACTCATCTGCTCACTTTCCTCATGTGAGTAGCCCTACTGACCCCTTCAATGAGATTATACATATCAGCTGAGCAAGACTTGGCCAGAAGGCTTGTAAAAAGCCTAGACATGCAAAGTTAACACTAGTATTTAGATCTGGGTTTAGAATAGGTTTTCCTGTCCTGCAAGAGTTTTTCAGATTTTTGAAATTTTTTCCCACCCTGAGATGGGACAAAAAGTCAATCTCAAATTTTTTTTGTGAACCAATGAAATTTTTTTGGTTCGGATCAATTGAAACATCTCGTTTTGATACCTACCTTTTAATTTTTTTAAAAACTTATTTTAATACAAATTAAAATGTCTAAGCAAAAAGTTATTTTGAATCAGAAAATGAACAGATCATTTCCTGATGAAAAATGTTTCATTGGAAAATTCTTGACCAGCTCTACTAGTCCTTTTAATAGTCCTTATATTTCAGCATTTAATGGCCCTGTCCTGTGCGATTCTGAGAATCTTTAGCTATTTCTGTGCCCATTTCTGTCAGCAAACATGCACCTGAGAAACTTAACCTGTGCAAGTATTTCCACTGACTAGGAATGAAGGGGACTACTCCCGTGAGCAAAGTTACTCATTTTCCTGTTTACAGGATTGGGTTGCCAACTTTGGTTGGATGTATTCTTGGAGGTTTCATCACATGACATAATCTTTAAAGATTCATTTTTAATTCCTGGAGACTCCAGGACAATCCTGGAGGATTGGCAACCCTAGTCTTGAGTCAGGACAGAGTACATTTCTGAAGGAGCAGGCTTCACACGCACCATCTCCGCTACCATTAACTTCAGTGGGAGTTGAAGATATTCAGCATCTCACAGGACTGGCCCCTATGGGTATGTCTGCACTGCAGTGTAAGCCTGTGCTTGAGCTTGGGCTCAAGCCTAACACCTTTTGCATCTACACTGCAATTGCTCTAACCCAGGACTCAGTCCCAGGACCCTGCAGGGTCCAAGCACAAGTCGAGCTGGGACCCAGGATTTCACCCCTATTACTTTGCAGTGCAGATGCAGTCCACTCGATACATGTCCCAGTAGTCTGCCAGAAGTATCCCACAATTCCATGGGACAACTTCCTTAGTCCTCTCTATCCCAACAATCTCCAATCCACTCTATTGAAAACAGAAGCCAACCCCCCCTTTGGCAAATGGCAGCAGCTCATGCCAGCATTAACCCATTCTCTTCTGATCACTGATCTGCAAGCACACTATCGGAGAACCTCTGGGTTTGCAATGGAGAGCAAAACAATCAAGCCTTTTGCAAAGTGAGCTGCTTCATGGCCACAGGAGCACAGCCAAATTTTGGTGAATCTCTGATGCGAGGCTAGTAAAACACCAGGAACAATTATGCATACCAGCAAATAGATAAAAACCTAGCAGCTCTACAGATTTTCTGGACAAGTGGTCATATTAAGAGGCTAAAGAGTGAATACAGGAAGACCAGGAACAAGAACCGCACCTCAGGCAGCTTGCTAATGACATGACCATTTTATGATGACTTTGACCGGGTTCTGGGCACTGTGCCCAGCACGGAGCCAACCGTGCTTCATGACGACCTGGTCTGTCATGATGTTGCCCTTTAAAAAAGGGAAGAAGGAGAATCCGGGGAACTACAGACTGGTCAGCCTCACCTCAGTCCCCAGAAAAATCATGGAGCATGTCCTCAAGGAATCCATTTTGAAGCACTTGGAGGAGAGGAAGGTGATCAGGAACAATCAACATGGATTCACCAAGGGCAAGTCATGCCTGACCAACCTGATTGCCTTCTATGCAGTGATGAGCTGCCAAAATATTAACAACCGGTTCCCTTCTCCTGACCCCACGAGGGAGTTGTGCCCCCCCCCAGGACTCCTGCACCATCCAACCACCCCTTCTCTCTATCCCCTGACTGCCCCTGGAACTCCTGCCCCTGACTGCCCCCCACCGCCCCATCCAACCCCTGCTCCTTCCTGACGGCTCCCCCCAGACCCCTTGCCCCCATTCAATCCCCCTGTTCCCTGCCCTCTGACCGCCCCGACCCTAATCCACCCCTCCAACACCCCCACCCTCTATCCAACACCCCCTCCCTGTTCCCTGCCCCCTTACCGCACTGCCTGGAGGTGGGAGCTGGGGTAGGGGCCGGGCCTGGGCCCGGGGGCCACGAAGGCCGGCCGGGGCCAGAGCCGTGCGGCACCTGGAGCCCTCCTCGCGCACCCGCCCCAGCTCACCTGCGGGAAGCCGCTGCTTCCTTCTCAGCCCTCCCAGGCTTCCCACACAAACAGCTGATTCGCAGGAAGCCGGGGAGGGGGAGGAGAAGCCAGGGGAGCATTCAGGGGAGGAGGCGGAGCGAGGTGAGCTGGATTCGCAGGAAGCCGGGGAGGGGGAGGAGAAGCCAGGGGAGCATTCAGGAGAGGAGGCGGAGCGAGGTGAGCTGGGGCCAGGGGAAGGGCAGGGAGCTGCTGGAGCTTTTGTTAAATTTAAAAGCCTTTTTAGAACCAGTTGTCCCGTGCGGGACAACCGGTTCTAAAAGGGCTTCTAAATTTAACAGGTTCCCACGAACTGGTGGGAATTGGCTCCAGCTCACCTCTGCTTCTATGATCAGATAACTGGTTCTGTGGATATAGGGAAAGTGGTGGACGTGATATACCTTGACTTTAGGAAAGCTTTTGATACGGTCTCCCACAGTATTCTTGCCAGCAAGTTAAAAAAGTATGGATTGGATGAATGGACTATAAGGTGGATACAAAGTTGGCTAGATCGTCTGGCTCAATGGGTAGCGATCAATGGCTCGATGTCTAGTTGGTAGCCGGTATCAAGCAGAGTGTCCCAGGGGTTGGTCCTGGGGCTGGTTTTGTTCAACATCTTCATTAATGATCTGGATGAAGGAATGGATTGCACCCTAGCAAGTTCACAGATGACACTAAGATGAGGGGAGAGGTAGATATGCTGGAGGTTAGGGATAGGTTCCAGAGTGACCTAGACAAATTGGAGGATTTGGCCAAAAGAAATCTGATGAGGTTCAACAATGATAAGTGCAGAGTCTTGCGCTTAGGATGGACTAAGCAGCAGTTCTGCAGAAAAGGACCTGGGGATTACAGTGGACGAGAAGCTGGATATGAGTCAGCAGTGTGCCCTTGTTGCCAAGAAGGCTAATGGCATATTGGGCTGCATTCGTAGGAGCATTGGCAGCAGATCGAGGGAAGTGATTATTCCCCTCTATTTGGCACACATCTGGTGAGGCCACATCTGGAGTATTGCATCCAGTTTTGGGCCCCCCACTACAGAAAGGATGTGGACAAATTGGAGACAGTCCAGCGGAGGGCAACAGAAATGATTAGGGGGCTGGGGCACATGACTTATGAGGAGAGGCTGAGGGAACTCTGCTTATTTAGTCTTCAGAAAAGAAGAGTGAGGGGGATTTGATAGCAGCCTTCAACTACCCGAAGGGTGGTTCCAAAGAAGATAGAGCTAGGCTGTTCTCAGTGGTGGCAGATGACAGAACAAGGAGAAATGGTCTCAAGTGACAGTGGGGGAGGTCTAGGTTGGATATTAGGAAAAACTATTTCACTAGGAGAGTGGTGAAGCACTAGAATAGGTTACCTAGGGAGGCGGTGGAATCTCCAGCCTTAGAGGTTTTTAAGGCCTGGCTTGACAAAGCCCTGGCTGGGATGATTTAGTTGGGGATTGGTCCTGCTTTGAGCAGGGGGTCAGACTAGATGACCTCCTGAGGTCTCTTCCAACCCTGATATTCTGTGATTCTATGTTAGCCCCTGAATCCCCCATGAGGACTGAAGGCAGTCAGCAGCAGGCTCCAAGTGAGGAGCATGAAGTGACTCTCTTAATGAAACCAGTTCCAGAGCAAGCCGTGGATCAGGATCAACAGCGAGTTCTTGGTCCCTACTTGGAAGAGCTGTTTGATCGCCCTGCCCGAGGAACAGCCCACTGCCAAGTCTGCTGCAAACACGGTGGAGTCTGAAGTGGCCCCAGAGCCTGGTAAGTGTATGATTCAAATTTACAGTTTATTATTCCAGTAATGGGAGGGATTTCTGCTCTAAGAAGCAATGTAAAAGTAACTCCCAGCTATCAGCATGTGGCCAATAATGGTGGATTGTAGCACAGCACCATGTTGTTCGCCTTCCCTTCCCCCACCTGTTTAGTTCAAAATGGCAACTTGAAATTTCAAAGATTAATAAACAGCTGTAAAGGTTATTGTAACTGTTAAGTCACAGATGTTTGCTAGAGTCATTCATGATTTCCTTTCAGCAATAAGAAATACGCCACTTTGTAATCACTCCTCCTGGGTCTATGCAGCTGCCTGTAAACAGCGAACTGAGTGTGTGTGTATTTGGGAAAAAGTCTTCTATTTCCAAATCTAGTCCATTTCTGTTAGAGGTAATCCATGCAGTCTGCGGGTCACAAATTCATTTCTCCGAAGTACGAATGGGGCGTCAGTTTTTTCCCCAGAACTGTGCCGGGTGCAGAAAAGCTGCAGATTTTAGCATATTTGCATGTGGCAGTAACAGGGTAGGCCAAAGATGCTGTGTCAGCTCATAAGATTAATTCCTTCACGGATTCTGGCCCAATTCTGGCTGCTGATAGCTGCATGCTTTTCCTGAAGCAGGAGCTCCACATAGATTGCAGGGAAGGGCATATTTTCCAGACCCCCCGTTTAGCTGACTAATCCACCCAACTTTCAAATATGCTGTTTGGTCACTATATGTTTGAATATTTCAGCTGCACAGAGTGCATGTTTCTCTCCAGCAGCTTGGAATAACATGTCTCTCTGCCAATAGGGCACCACAAGAACACTTATGTCATCTTCCAAAATATGAAAGACCTGAAATGACAGAAAAAGCCTTTTGCAGCAAGGGCATTATACACATCTCTCCTCCTCCCCCGCATGACAATTAGTTATGAAATTTTTATGAAACAGAAAAGATTATAATTTTTAACTTACCCTTGTCTCCATACTTCTGTTACAGTGACTAACAAGGCTGTGTTCAGAGACAGCATGAGGATTAAAGCAGCCCCTTCACAATATTTGTTCACTTTAGAAATGTTACATATTATGTTCTTGAGATTCCACCATAATTAATTCTGTGATACTAATCTACTTTAGACAATAATCCTTTTTTCTTGTCCTATTTCAGGACCCTCAACCTCTACTGCCTGCTGTTCTTCAGGAACTTGATTCCTGGCCCAAGGTACTTTCACGGACCATTCCAAAAGGAAGAGTTTCCATGACAAAGTTATGGTCGATGATCTTAAGAGGGCAGACCAGCGGGTCCGGTACCAGAAGAAGAGGGATGAAAGACTGGAACAACAGCATACTGACAGGCAAGAGGAAAGGCTGGGGCATGCCACCCAGGTAGAGAACAGGGTTTCCGCGATGGGGCTGGCACTTGGAAAGCAGTTCCTGGAACAGGAATGGTGGCTTAGGGAGGGAGACAGAGCTCAACAGAGAACTGTTTCAGCGACTCCCATCCATAATGGCTGCCAGAGTACCATCTCCTGCTGCCTCCCCCACACCATGGCAGGATAACCCTGCAACATACCTCAGTCCTGCAGTAGCTTGGGCAACCCCATATCAGGGTGATCGATGCATTCAGGACTCAAAAGCAGTGGGGCAGGACAACTAAACTCCATGCAGCCTTCCTTCTTCAACTCTTCTCTAGTGGAAACCTCCATCTGCCTACCCCTCTGCCAAGTGAAGGGAAAATGTGTAAAGGGAAAGGAGAACATGGGGCCAGAGGACATGTAGCGGCATGGGGATTCTGTCAGGTATTAAATATTTCCTGCCTTTTTTTTTTTTTTTTTTTGTGCATTTGTGTATGGTTTTGTTAAGGCAGCTGGTCTGCCCAACAGTGTGTGAGTGTTTTGCTATTTTAAGACATGTTTACAAATAAAACATATGTTTTCAAGAAAGTTTATTGCTATCAATGCATCACTTCGTGCAATCATGATTTGAGCTAATAAAGCTAAAAACATATTCAGGAGCAATTAAACATTAGTAAGCAAATAGTATTCCTCGATTTAGCTAGGTATGGCCATTCACATTTCAATAAATTCCATCTGGGCACCCATTCTACCACCTCCAATTCATTATTCTTTATGTCATTCAGACTTACAGTGCATGGCAATCAACCCCACACTCCTCCCAAGCACTGCTCTCTGCTCCCCTCAAAAATAATGAGCCACTTTTCCCCCACAAGCACATTCCTACAGGTACTATTCCCCCTCTTCCATTGGGCCATTGCAAGTCCATAATGTGAGAGCACAAAGCATCCCTCACTTTTGGTGCCCAGGTGCAACCAGCTCCCATAGGGGTAGCTGCACTTTCTGGCTGAGAGTACCAATCCAGCATCCCCTTGCTATCATAGGTCCATTCTCGGGGAAATGGCTTCACAAAAGTTATGAAGAGTGCAGCAAGTCACAGTAATGCGGACAGTATTGATGACACTGGCATCCAAATGGGTCTGTAGACACCTCCAATCAGGGCCGGCTCCAGGTTTTCTGCAGCCCCAAGCAGCAAAGAAAAAAAAAGCTGCGGCAGCGCGATCGCGCCGCTCCACTCTTCTGCGGCAATTTGGTGGCAGGTCCTTCGCTCTGAGAGGGACTGAGGGACCTGCCGCCGAAGACCCGGACGTGCCGCCCCAATAGTGGCTGGAGTGCCGCTCCTTGGTATTGGCCACCCCAAGCACCTGCTTCTTTAGCTGGTGCCTGGAGCCGGCCCTGCCTCCAATATGATTTTAATCTGCCAAAAAGTACATTCAACAACCATTCTACACCTGCTGAGAGTGTAATTTAACCTTCTTTTGCCAGGGCCTCTGAATTCATGGTATGGTTTCATAAGCCACGGCAAAAGGGGGTATGTGGAGTCCCCCAGAATAACAGTAACACTGTTTATGTCATGTCATTTGTGGGAATAATGTCCCAGCCTGTCCATGAATGTAGACTCCTGAGCGGGGGAAAAACTGGCACCATGCTCTTTTCCAGTACAGTCCATGATGATTTTGTTCATAAATCTGCCTCTGTGGTCCATTAGTGTCTGTATAACAGTAGAGTAGTATCCTTTGTAGTTTATGTACTCATGCTCTTTGAGGAGGGCAAACTATGGGCAAATGAGTCTCATTCATGGCCCCAGCACTGGTAGGAAACCATTCTCTCAAAGTCAGCAGTTACCTCCAGAATATCTTTAATGCCTGCCACCTTGGGGCAAACCACATGCCTGACTGCCTCAGTTAGCTCTGCCACCATGTTACCAACTCTTGACTTTCCAACCCCAAACTGGTTGGCAATGGACCTGTAGCAGTTTGGGGTATCCAGCTTCCAGACGGTTATAGCAACCCGCTTCTGGGCCGGCAAGAGTTACCTTAGTTGTCTCTTTACGGTGGAGGGTGGGGGCAAGCTACTCAAAAAGCTCCAGAAATGTGGATTTCTTCATGCGAGAGGTCTAGACCCACTGCTGGTCATCCCAGTTCTGCATGACTATGTGGTTCCACCAGTCTGAATGTGGTCCTGCACCAGAAGCGATGGTCTACATAGGGGACATCAGTGGCTTTGCCAATTATACTGAGCAGTCTCTGCCAATGCGAGTCTGCAATGCCAGGGTACTCCTCCTGCCAATCCATCAGGAAATCTGTCAAGTACCTTTGGTGGGACAGAAAATGCCACTGAAATGTCTACCCGTGCCTTGCCAGTTTCTTGATACAAGAGTGAAAGCACAAGCAAGAGAAGTTCATCAAACAGCGCCTTCTCCATGTTACTGGCTTCGGTAGCTGGGATTGCACAGACCAAAATGACTGCTTGGCAAGCTGCATTGGTGGGCTGTTCAAACTTCCTGTAATGTGCAGGGCAGGCAGTAAAGTTTTCCCACAATGAACCACAGGCCATAGAACGCCAACCAATAATTTCAGCATCAAGCCCATAACTTCTGCTTGAGCTAAAGCATATATTTTCCAATGACATCCAATCTTGATTTAAAGACTTCAAGTGATGGAGAATCTACCACGTCCCTAAATAAATATATTCCAGGGGTTACTTATCCTCATTTTTTTAAAATTGCACTTTATTGCTGCTCTAGTTGGACCTAGCAGAGATGGAGACTCAGACACAGAGGAGCTTATGGAAGCAGAGTTAGCTGCTGTGGAAATTGTTATTGTTCTGGCTGCAAACTGAAACTAACACCAAAGTAAGGCTTTGCACAGGGTGGGGGGAGTGCTCAAACATTTAAAGGGACAGGACATCACAACTTCTAGATTGAATATTAGTATTTATAGACAGGGTGAGACTCAAAAGGGTGCTGTGTTGACCTAATTCTATTCCCAGTAAAGTAAATGATAAAACTCCCATTGACTTCAGGGGGAGCAGTTAGGCCATCCATGAGCACTTTTAAAAATCCCATCCAAAATGTCTAGTTGTTATACAGCAGAGTTCATTTTCTAACCAGTATTTTAGTAAAGCGAAGACTGGCTAATAATCACTTGCACTGGGTTTTGATATGTCCATGAGTCCCCCACAATATTGATGCCACACCGGGAGTAGGAATCCGATTTACAATCCAACTGTTAATTTTTCTAAAGACATTTCTGTTGGTTGATGCTGGTGTGAAGCTTTTCTTTTCTTACCATGGGTATATTCAAACTGTTCTGCTGAACAACATGGGTGCAGATTCAAATCTGCATTCTAGGGGTTATTTCCAACTTGTGTTCTGGAAAAGGCAGAAGATTTTTGCTTGTATTAGTAGTAAATTAAATAATATTATAGTAATCTAAAGAAGGACTTGGAAAATTGCTATTCGTATTTTTTTTTGTGTGTTCTTTTGCAGGGACGATAGGAGCTGGACTATCTTGCTCGTGTTCATAAGGAGCCAATACAAACAGCTTAATTATTGTAACAATATTTAAAGAGAAATTAATAAGTGACAACAATATTAGTGAGGTTCTCTGGCATGGCTCTTGAGAACATGAAAAGAGAATAAGAGGCCACAATTAACATACACTGCACTTAATGGTCTATATTGTGTATATATTACTGACCCATGTATAAGCCCAAATTCTTCCCTGGTGTAAACTGGCACAGTTTCTTTGACTTAACTGGAACCATGCCAATTGACACCAGCAGAAAATTTGGATCATTAAATTGATGCCCACACGGCAGAATTAAAATCTCTTAACACTTGCAAGCTATCTCATTGAATAATGCACATGAGACCTGTATCCCAGCATTTGACAGCTAGAAAAAATCTGATGGACACACACACACTGTGCACAAGGATAAAAACCTTTCTCTTGCTCTCTTGCTTTGGTCCAGTTTAGTGTTGGAAATGAAGGGTTGGGACTAGAAGGAAAGAAGTAGTAATGTTTATTCAAGTTGTCTGGTTTTAATATGAAAACGCTTATCTCCATTAGGCTCCAGCTTTGGTGTTAACACACCTACCTACCTCTTCTCCCTGTGAAGGGCTTTGATGGATTCATGAACTTTTAATAATTCTGCCTTAACAGAGGCTATTGCCTATGGAAGAAAGAGAGAAGATTCTGTTTTGAATTTTACTAGTGTGCTGCTTGTAATCATATTTGCTGTGTAAACCTTGCTATAAGCAGTAATATCACATTTAGGATATGTCTACATTATAGTTTTTGCCTTGAGTTAATTGACTGCCATTAACTTGAGGTATTAGCACATTTCTAACACTCTGGATATTTCTCTGTGGGTCATACTTTCCCACTGTGCCTGGAAGCAGATCCTCAGGAACTGCTAAGCATCTTAATTTAGAACATGTCCGGTACAAGTTCTGGTACATCCTATATCTACTTTCTGACAAAACAGGACTCTAGGACTTTCAATCTGTGTCTTTTAAAGCAACACTGAAAAACCTGCATGATGTCCGTGTAGAACACGAAAGGAGGATAAAACTCCTCAGAAAGAATTCTCAGCCCATGGAGAAACTAAACAAGTCAACAGCCAGCATGCAAAACCCCAGGTTACCTCACCAGATGGAAAATGAACACAGTGCAGGAACTGGGGGGGGATAGTTCAGTGGTTTGAGCATTGGCCTCCTAAACCCAGGGTTGTGAGTTCAATCTTTGAGGGGGCCACTTAGGGATCTGGAGCAAAATCAGTACTTGGTCCTCCTAGTGAAGGCAGGGGCTGGACTCAATGACCTTTCAGGGTCCCTTTCCAGTTCCATGAGATAGGTATATCTCCATATATAACCCAAAGGTGGCAGTCCTATCTACCTCTCTTCTGAAATGAGTGCATGCCTGGCAATGAGGTGAAGTGCTCTTGACTTGAACAGCTGCAGATGCTCACAGCTGATACATGCTGGCTGACACTGTCTCATGTTCTCCATGGAAGTACAGCTCCTGAAGAGAGGTCTTTAGAGGTAGAGCGCAGATGTGATGCCAAAATGGATGAGCTGATATAGGGGGACTGATTCTCAGTCACTCCATTCTGAAGCTGAGGGAGGGGAGGCAAAATTGGCCTTGAGACACCTTTTGTGCTCCCCATAGTTTAGGGCTATGCAGGGGCTGCCTAACTTACACTCTGCTTCCCATGGCCCCTGGAAAATAAAGAAATACTGTTGTCAGTGCATTCACCTACACCCTCCACTCACTCCCTGCATGCCCCTAACATGGGTGCTGGGCAGGGGCAGGGTTGGTTTAGAGCCTTTATGCCAATTTTACATTGGCTGGAGAGAATCACTACTCCGGGCATATCTTCAGGGGGACCATTTCTGCTGCCTTTATGCTGTCACAATGGCAGAGAATGGCCCGAGCCTAACTGAGAATCAGGCCTGTGATGTCTTCCCTTGAACTATTGCTTTCAGAAGGGAGGGGTGACGGTATTTTGATCACAAGCTCAGCTCGGGCCTCTAATGTGCTACTGTAATGCAAATAAAAAATAACAACAGAACAAATAACCCTGCAGTGCAAATAACTGAGTGCGCTGCCACAGTCAGGCAGTGAGGTCTGGATTCACAAAGGGACATAGGAGTTGTGGTGCTCAGTGTTACAATGCCTTTCTTTTAGGCACAAAAGAAATCACAGGAACAACACTGTGATCCACAGATCGTGAGTTGGGGGCTAGGCTCCCTTCGCAGTGATTGGAGCTAGACTGTGATTCACAAAGCCAGCAACTAAGTGGGGAGCTGCCTAAGCTAGCCAATGGGAGATGCTGACCAGGGGGGTATGTGCTAGCACCTATCTCTGCTAGTGATTCTCAGCTGTGAACCCTTTTCTGGAGTTAGGGGCCCAAAGTTGTTTTTGCGAATTGCTGGGGAGAGCAGGGTACTCTGCTGGGATGTCAGAGATCCCTAGTTCAACTGCCCCCTCCACCTGATGAAGAGAAGGGACTTGACTGGGAATCTGCTACCTTCCAGGTGAGCACCCTAATCATTGGGCAATAGGAAATTCTGACATGGGGCTCCCTCAATCTCAGCTGTTCTACTGTGTATAAATAAAAAGTAATTGGAACAGGGGGACTGGACCCTGGACTTCCACATCCCAGGTGATGGCCCTAACCACTCAGCTAAAAGTTATGTAGGGCCTTTATAAGCTGGAAAGAAGCACTGCCTTAGGACATCCCTGTTGTAAAGGTGCAGGAGGCTAGAGCCCAGGTTCATGGAGCTTGGGACACCTGAAGTTCCCACATCACCACTATGCTACAAGTTATGAGGGAGCAGATCCTCCTCCTCCTCCTCCTCCTTCTCACCCCAGCCATTTTGTGTGAGCTTGCCTGTGGGACCCAATCTGGAAGGTGTGCTCTGAGTATGCTGAGTGGATAGGGCTCTGCAGGTGAGTTAAGCAGAGAAATGTCTATATTCACCTGGTTCTTGAAGATAAGTGTTCAGGTCCCTAGTGTGGTGCAGCAGTGCACATGCCCAGAGGCAGAAACTTAGGTACCTAAGGAAATTTTATTCTTGAAAAGTTTAGTGCTAAATAAGTGTAGGTGCCTACCAGGGTCAGTGGGGGTCTTGTGAATTGCAGTGGTGACTAAAAGCTGGGATGTAGGTACCTAAATCTGGGCTTTAGGCATGTAACTCCCTTTATGAATCTGGGCCTAGTCACTATGATTGGGTGTATACATCCCAGACTTGGTAACCAGGAGTCAATGGAGTCTGAGCCCAATTAAGCCTCTGGGTGTCAGGCAGAACTGATGATCATACCCAGCTGGGAGGAGCTGGGCCTTTATAAAGGAAGGACTAAGGAGCATTGAGCAATAGGAAGGCAGGTAGAAGACCTAAGTGAGAGACCGTTAGAAAGCTTATCTGAACTAAAGGCAAAGAGAAGCTAGGGCCTAAGGTGCATTTGGACTGAAGTTTGAGGGGATACAGCTGAAGAGGCTACAGAGAACAAGTGGAT
Source organism: Malaclemys terrapin pileata (assembly GCF_027887155.1). NCBI lineage: Eukaryota > Metazoa > Chordata > Testudines > Emydidae > Malaclemys > Malaclemys terrapin. The sequence continues at coordinate 18,401,154 of NC_071515.1, read as the reverse complement.
CCTGTGGGAGACCCTGAGTCAGAGTCCGCAAGAAGCAGGGAGAGGTTGGAGGAGCTGAATAGGGCCTGGAGAGTAGATCACTGCAGAAGCCCTAACATAATGGTTGTAGTTAGTAGGAAGAGGTCCAGAGATGTAGCAGCAAGGAGTCTCACAGAGCAGACTACTGCTGCTTGTTACATGATACCTGCTCTGGAACCTAGTGGGGTGGGAGGACCTGGGTTTCCTTACCAGCCACAGGAAAGGTGGCATGAAGCTCCCTAAGAGGGGAATAAGGATGATTGGAAACCCTGAGAGAAGGAGTGTGAAGACCTTTTGTAAGGACATTGGGACCGTTATTTGTTAGACTCTCTGACTCAAAGAGGGGAGGGGGGACTAAAATGTAATGGGGCCAGAGGGCTGAGTTGCAAGACCAGACAAATCATTGCAGGGCTAGAGAAACTGTTGACAGCGTTAAGCAAAAAAGAGCTGCTATCCCCAGCTCTGCCATCAGGGGACCTGCCAATGGTGAGTCAACTCTTCTGCAGTCACCAATACTGAAATGTGGCCAAGTTCTTTAAGGGATGACTCTACAAAGTTTCCAGGTTCTTGATTTGTTTCCCTCTACTTTCTCCTGCCCTCTTCCATCCCTCCAACATGAGACATTAACAGGGTTGAAGTTAACCAAGGGAACATCTTAGGATCAGTATTTAATAGGCAGTCTGAAAGCTGATCGAGAATTGGTCAGGGTCTCTCTGCACCGCTTCAATATTCACCCTGATTTGTTCAGTGTGGCTATATCTTGGTTTTGCTCACCTGTGCTGATGTCTTGTCTTGTGCTGGTGCCCTGTTGTCATTCTCAATCTGCTGTACTGGAGACCCCTTTTCAGCTAAGTGCTTGGATAATGCTGGGGCCAGTCTGTATGCTGGGGAGGATAGGTAACTATGGGCAGGCTGTGTGGACGTGCTGAGCTCTATAGAGGGCCTGTACCAGAAAGAAAGCAAAAATAGAGAGAGGATGAAATGAGAAGCTCAACAGGAGAACTCTTAGGTTCCTTTCCCTGGAATCTAGAATCATCATAAATAAAACTTTTGTTTTCAACAGAGTAATAACTGTCATGCCTGAGTAAGAATTATGGGTTAGTTATGACCGCTGTTAGCTAGCACTATATTTGGCTGGAAAAAATGGATAACGTATAGTGGATGTCCTTTTGTTTATTGAATGGAGACCATAAAGTCCCTAGCACAGAATTCTAGTTCCCTTTCATTTAGCAACAGTACAGCTGCTCTCTCTTTTCAACTTCCCCTGTTTCTTAGCCACTGGCAGTAGAGGGCCAACTAAACTAGGCAATTCAATTAAGGAAAGTTTTAGAAAGCCAGAAATCCTGCGGTCCAATCTAGGTTCAGTGCTAGGCTGAAGTACCAAATGAGCCTTTTAATGACACCTGGAAAAGCAACTCCAAATTCTGCTCTCACTGACGGCACATCCTGATGCAAGCAAAAACCCATCAAGTTATCAAATGACCTTGTGGACTCAGAGAAAGATTACGGTAAAGTTCATGTAAAGAAGGGAGCTTTTGTTGCTAACTGAAAGTAAGGAAATATCAGTCATGAAAGAATTAATGGGCAACTTGCATTCAATCACATTCCATGCTAAGGCACAAACACTCAAGTAACATCTCAGTGATCAAATAGCTTGCTGACACTGTTTATATTCCATCAAACTATTCATACTGTAGCTGTGGTTCTTGATTAGTCTGAATGTATTTAAAATTGGTTTCTAATAGAAATAACGCCACCCAGTGTTTTTGCACTGTAACGTTTAGTAAATATATTTTCCATTTCTTTCCTGTTGGGAAGGATGAAATTCACCCCTGTTCAAAAGGGTGAATGCCATTACTTAATTCTACTTCAGCCCTGTTTGGCAGATATTTAAGTCTACAAACTGAACAGACCAATTAGGCAAGACAAATACTCAGAACTTGTGCCAAGGACCAGCACCTGGTTAAGAGACCTCTTCAGTCTCCTTCATGTCCTCCATAGACAAAGTGCAAAAATGGATCAAATGAAGGACAAGCATAACAAGATGCCAAAACAACTCCCAGACATAGAGTATTGCCGTGAACTCTGAGGTGCTTAAGAGGAGCCTTTTCTCACACCTGGATGACATAAAGGGCCATGGATCATTCAGGAATGGAGGTAACAGATTTAAGTCAGTTACCTGAGTCTAAAGGGCACAGAGCAGTCCCATTGACATCAGTGAGGTTATCCACAGTGGGAGGCACTGTCTGGTAGTAAGTATTGTGAAGCTGGGCCCGAGATTAGGAGTGACAAAACATGGCACAAAGAGCTGATGTTAAGAAGAGAAAACAAAATAAATGTGTGCTTGTTTGTGAATGGGGCTCATAATTCTAATTCCATCTTTGTTGTTTTATTTAGATAGTTACTAGTATGGCCCCCAGCACCATAATATTCAAACCCCTGTAGAAGGTTGGTGTAAGAAGTCACATGCCTTTAAATTCATTGTTCACCTACTCTGCTGCCAAGCAACCTAAAGAGTTGATGGACTACAACACCCATGACGCCCCCTAAAGGAGCGTATGTGTTATAGAATAACTGACTCATCCAAAGCTGCTTGCTTATTTGTATTATGGTAATACCTAGTGAATCCACCTGAGATCAGGACCCTATTGTGTTAGGTCTGTACAAATACCTAGAAAAACATGGTACCTGTCCTAAAGCATTTACATTCTAAATAGACAAAGGAAGCATTGTTGTCCCCACCTTCAGATGGGAAACTGAGGTTCAGAGAAAGTAAATGACTTGCCCAAGGTGTCACATCAGTAGCAGAGCTGGGAACTAAACCCAGAGCTTCTGAATCCCAACCCAAGGCCATAACCACAAGACCAACCTTCCTTTCTACTTGTCAGCAAGGCTGAGTTCTGCAGTTACTGTACAGGACCAAAGCCTGATAGTGTTTTACAATTTCTTTTATGGAAGTGTATTAGATTTGACAAAATGCCTTGTTGATAGGTCTCTGCGTGCGAGCCATTGCGACCACCTTCACATTCTCTAGAGTGAGAGGAGCAGGAATCTGCAAAACGTTCTGCCATAATATGAAGTCACGGCATGAAAAAGGTTATTTCACTGACCCCATAGACTGTAATGGCTCCTTTGTGGGCACAGTATCAATATATCATGCAAATACTTATTCAGATGACTGATATTTTTAAAAAAGCCTGGAAAGAAACTGATTTTACTGTACAGTTTCAATCCTTCCATTTTGTAATTTTAATTTCAGTTTTATGAACTGATCACTGACCACATTTCATCTGTCAAATCAAAGTCATTTACTGTATGGGCACAGTCAAGTAGATAATGTTCAAAATTGTTTCTATATTAGCACTGTTAGATGCAGGTGATGAATGTGCTGCAGCTTGGAAGTATCTGGTCTCTTCAAATTCACCACTCCAGTGGTATAAATACACTGGGACTGACACTCACGGTGCTTGCTCATGTTCTGGGAAGTCCCCTCCCTCCATCATTTCCAGTGTCTGCCTTCTCCGAGCCTCCTTTCTTCTGCAGCGCTCTTGAAGCAGGTTGTTTCTGACAGTGCGAAAAAAGATCTTTGCATTCTCCTTTGCTGACATCTGCTGGAACGACACGCAACAGAGAAAGGAGTGGATTTAAAACAAGCACTGCTCTGAAGCAGCAAGCAGTCAGTCAACACAATCCCAGATAAAGCTGAGTGATGCTATCTTCTCCCCTCCACCCACAAGAAAGCAAATGTTACTCCAGACTTTTGTGGATGCTGGCTAAGAGACTGCAGAGCTAGAATTGATATGCAAACTAGACACAATCAACTCCGGTTTGAATAAGGACTGGGAATGGCTGAGCCATTACAAACGTTGACTATCTCCCCTTGTAAGTACTCTCACACTTCTTATCACACTGTCTGTACTCGGCTAGCTTGATTATCACTTCAAAAGTTTTTTTTCTTTTTCTCTTAATTAATTGGCCTCTCAGAGTTAGTAAGACAACTCCCACCTGTTTATGCTCTCTGTATGTGTGTATATATATCTCCTCATTATATGTTCCATTCTATATGCATCCGAAGAAGTGGGCTGTAGTCCACGAAAGCTTATGCTCTAATAAATTTGTTAGTCTCTAAGGTGCCACAAGTACTCCTGTTCTTCTTTTGGCTAACTTTAGTTGCTCTTCCCTAGTTGATGCTCATTATGCACCTAGTGCATCTACATGGGGAATTGTGAAAGAGGAAACAGGAAAAAATAATGTAACCACTGTACCTTCTACTCATTTCTTACACTGATGATAAACTACCACAAGGTGTCACTGTGGTAAAGAAAAACAGCATTGACATTGTAAACATTATCTTTCTATACGCCCCAGGCCAATGTAAAGCAGGGGTTCTCAACCTTTTTCTTTCTGAGTCCCTCCCCTGCAACATGCTATAAAAACTCCATGGCCCACCTGTGCCGCAACAACTTGTTTTCTGCATAGAAAAGCCTGGGCCTGTATTAGGGGATAGCAAGCAGGGCAATTGCCTGGGGCCTCATGCCACAGGGGCCCCTGCAAAGCTAAATTGCTCAGGCTGCGCCTTCAGCCCCAAGTGGCAGGGCTCAGAGACCCGGGCTTCAGCCCCATGCAGTGGGGCTTCAGCTTTCTGCCCTGAGCCCCAGTGAGTCTAACAGTGGCCCTGCTTGGCGGACCACCTGAAACCTGCTCATGGCCCCCCAGGGGGCCCTGGACCTCCTGTAACTGAGGGTTGATCTCAGTTGGTGTCTGTGCCTCCACACTGCTAGGTGAAGCCATGATAAAAAAGGAATTCTCCTTTCAAGCACACTGCCCCTGGGGCCTCCTCACAAAGCTTGGTAAACCAACTAGAAGAAGCTTTACAGAGGATTTCACACAGCTTTACACTGAATTAGCTCCTGAATGGACACAGGGTGGGGTGGAAGGGAGGGGGAATATTGCATGTCTCCTCCAGCCATATGCCAAGCTCCCTTCCTTCCTACCACCTCCCCAGCCAGTCTGCACACACACAACTCTGGTGCCATGGAGGGCCCCTTCCACAGATCCAAAAATGGGATGTCAGATGTCTGGGGGTGGTGACCTGACATACCACACACACAGGAGGGAGCAGGATTTACTCCTCACTGTCCCATGTGACTAGAATGTGTCTTTATCTCAAAGCAGAGTGAAAATTCTAAACTTAAAACCCCACTTTCTTCTTTTGCTCACCTAACATTGCTTGGCAACGGGTGCAGATATATTTTATGGGGGTGATCTCTCTCACACACACACACACACACGTGCGCGCTCGCTCTCTCTCTCTCTCTCTTTCTAATCATCATAGCCAAGAGCCTACCTATCCACACCAATAGGCCAAGCAAGCAGATGAGTCAGTAAAATGGGATGGTACCTTCACACAGTACTCCATCACAGGATGTGACCTCTTGTGTGGTTTGCTCTGACGCTCAGTGAAGAAGCAGACTTGGCAAAGATCAAAATTCAGGCACTTCAGACAGCGATACCTGTCAGGGAAAACAGAAAGGATAAGATTAACCTCCAAGGACTGGCAACTTCATACAAGTGAATTGGGATCTTGGAAATCAGCACCCATGAATGTTTGATGATATAGACAGAGGTGGGCAGGCAACAGTTTTCCTGGTCCAAGAAAATTTGAGATATTGAAAATCTTTCTGTCCTAAATAAGGATGAATAGTCAAAATCTTGAATGTTCACAAACTGAAAATTTAAAAAATATTTTGGTTTGGGTCAAGTGAAACATTTCATTTTGATAATTTTGAAATGTTTTGGTTTTTTTTATTTGTGACCTTTTTTTATTTTCGGTTGGGTTTTTTTGACCTTTTAGACTAAATTTACTGAAACTTTGAAACAAAAAAGTTGTTTTGACTCAAAACTGAAACTTTCTGGTTTTAAAATGTCAGTTTTCTTTTCCAAAAATGTTTTGAAGTTGGACACTTTGTTGAAATCAACCCTGGTCATCAAATTTGGCATTTTTCATTGAAAAATTGGTTAATCAAAAAACCTAGCTTTTCTGATGACACTATCAATGTAGTAATGATTCCCCCAGCTAGGGGACAGCCAAGGAGTTCATCATCAAAATGAGTAATTGTTCAGCTGACAATGTTCTAATACTTAGAACAGCTTTATTTTTATAGCTAATAACTGATGCACTGAATTTCGTATAGTGGAGCAATAGTTGCCAATGATGCCATTTTTGGTACTGTTGCTGTATCCTCGTATTTCACATGCTTCAGTTTATCTCTATATTCAGTCCATTGTGGGCTGTAACATCCCAGCATGCTGAATTCTGGGGCATCAGAGCAAAGTGGGACCTATGACATTGAAAAAACTTAAAAGTCAATAATGCAAGTTAAGATTGCCACAAAAGTGTAATAGTAAAACTCCCTGTCCTGGGTTCATCACTGTCATCTCGCCTAGTCCTGCCTTCTCTCAGACATCCCCCCTTCACCCTTCCCACAGCACCTGTCCAAGAGGTGGGGAAAGATAAGCTGGAGTTAACTCCTGGTTTGCTGGAGACCAGGCAATAGAGCAGGGTAAAGCTTTTCAGCTGAAACTTTTTTCAATTAAAAATGCAGACTTGAGTCAACTGAAACTTTTTGAGATTAGGGTCCAATTGTTTCATTAAAAAAATCAGAATCTGAAACACTTATTTCAAGATTTTTGAAATGTTATGATTTTTCAACTCAAAAAGCCTTTGTTTCAAATTTTACAGCAATTTTATTTTAAAAAAGGTGACCCCACCCCCCCCCCCCCCCAAAAAAAAAAAAAAACCTAAAGGAAATGTTTCATTTAACCCAAAATGTAAAAGTTTAATTTTTTTGTTTTGGTTTGCTGAAAATTGTTTTTGAATGGAGTCAACTCAAAACAATTTTCCCCACCATGATTTAGTTCAGCCACTGAACTGAAAAAGCAGTTATTCACACAGTTTAACAAGGCAGTACTCTGAGCCCTGTTCCACTATTATTAAACCAGGTGTGAGATACCGAACTCAAAACTAGAGGCCTTGATTACAGCTAGACGAGGATGGAGAACGGAGTGCTCCCTGTGTAGCCCTCACTGGACTTTGAATACTTGTAAAGCTCTTGAGACTAGAGGAGCTTTGTAAAATGGATCTAGGCAAACACTGCCGGAGGATATTCAAAACCAGATCATGATCTAGTTTCATGAAAACATTTATATTAATATTAAGCTTTTGATATTTGCTTTTTATTTTGGGCCCTAGCTACCTGGTAGCATTCTTATAATACTCTGAGGTATTTTTTTAGTTGCATGGATGTAAAGCAGAGGTTCTCAAACTTCATGGCACTGCAATCCCCTTCTGACAACAAAAATTACTACACGACCCCAGGAGGAGGGACTGAAACCTGAGCCCTGCCACCCAGGGCTGAATCCTTCAGGCTTTGGCTTGGGCCCCGAGCCCCAGCAAGTGTAAAAAGAACAGGAGTACTTGTGGCACCTTAGAGACTAACAAATTTATTAGAGCATAAGCTTTCGTGGACTACAGCCCACTTCTTCGGATGCATAGTGTAAGCAGTCCTGACCCACAGTTTGAGAACCGCTGATGTAACGGATATTGTAGCTAACCAACTGGAGAAGGCAAAACAAGATTTAATAACAAAAAGACACCATGGCTACAATGTATGCAGTGTAGTTGTAGCCGGGTCAGTCCCAGGATATTACAGAGACCACGTGGGTGAGGTAACTGTTGTATGCAATGTTCTGAGGGTTACAGATGGTGAGACCTCTGGGGATAATGATTTGTTTCTTGCATTTGCTCAGGAAGTAGATGTTGTTGTTAAGTTTTGCTACAAGGCAGCATTGCATAATGGCCAGGGTAGTGGCCCAAGGCTCAGGAAACCTGAGTTCTATACCCAGCTCTGCTACTGGCCTGCTGGTGATCTCAGGCATGTCACTTTCCCTCTCTGTGCCTCTATTTCCCCATCTGTCTTATCCAATTATACTGTAAGCTCTTTGAGGCTGCAACTATCTCTCACTACGTCCATGTAAAATGCCTAGCACAATGGGGTGCTGATCTGTACACACTACAAATAATACTTTATAGTAAGTATGCTGTACCTTAGTCCAGTAATGGGGAAATTCTTACAGATGCTACATCTAACGTGATGCATAACCATTTCAGTGGCTGATAATCTATAACAGGTAGGAAGCCACAGGAGAAGGCCAGGTTCAGATTGTAGCCAAGATAGGAATTTCTCTTCACCGATTGCTGAGTTCAGAACCTGGAAAAGAATATCAATCTCAGGTTCAATCACTTACTTAAATAGAACTATTGCCTCTGTCACACCTCATAATATAAGCCCTGATCCTAGACAGGATATGCTAGCACAGACTCCTCCACACATGTAGAAGACCACTGGCTTCAAAGGGTCTCCACATGAGTACAGGGGTCCATGCTAGTACCTTACTGAGTATTCTTCTTTATTGGTGTCAGATGTTTACCATGTGGAACTAGGAAGCAAGCTTGTCCCTTAAAATGAGGTAACTTTAATTGCTGTAATGTGATACACTGGCAATTTCAATCAGTCAGCAACATTCATGGTCACTTCCCAAGGTCATCTGAATTCTACTCACCCCATGGAAGCAGCTTCGAATAGCAATTTCCACACAAGAAGGAGCACAGCTTTCTCCCACAATGGCTGGGATCTACATCAGGAAGACAGACAGCTGTTCAGAACCACCATGATAAGACAGCTATCACCACCAGGCTATACCAATGTAGTGACAGCACAGATGGTGAAGTGTCAAAGGAAAAGCCATTTACTTCTTATGGTGGGGAAAAGACTGTTTAAATTTACACACATGACACCAGTGTAATTCCAAACCTGACTATGTGTCAGAATGATGTCTCTGGCCCAGTAATTAGATATGAATCAACAGATTGTGCTGTCGGGCTAAAGCACTGAACCCAGTAGTGGGACAGACTTTTTTTTCCCCCAGCATAGACTTATTCCATGTTTTCCTAAACACAGTGAAGTGAGAAAACTCCCACCTTAACCTCCACACCTCATAGCGTCTCCTGGCTGAGAGCTTCTTGAAGGCCATTCTCAGAGCCATGCCAATGAGTAATGCCTGTCTGCTGCTGCTGTTTATTATTTGTATTATCATAGCCCCATAGGAGCCCCAGTCATGGACCAAGACCCCATTATGCTAGGCCCTGGACAAACACAACAAAAAGAAGGTCCCCTAAACATAAGAATGGCCATACTGGCACAGGACACCATTCCTGTCCATCCTGGCTAATAGCTATTGATGGACCTATTCTCCATGAACTTATCTAGTTCATGTTTGAACCCTGTTATAGTCTTGGCCTTCACAATATCCTCTGGCAAGGAGTTCCATAGGTTGACTGTGCATTGTGTGGGGAAAAAATACTTCCTTTTGTTTGTTTTAAACCTGCTGCCTATTAATTTCATTGGGTGACCCCTAGTTCTTGTGTTATGAGAAGGAGTAAATAACACTTCCTTATTTACTTTCTCCACACCAGTCATGATTTTATAGACCTCTATCATACCCCGTCCCCCATTAGTCGTCTCTTTTTCAAGGTGAAAAGTCCCAGTCTTATTAATCTCTCCTCATATGGCAGCTGTTCCATTCCCCTAATCATTTTTGTTGCCCTTTTCTGAACATTTTTCAATTCCACTATATCTTTTTTGAGATGGGGCAACCACATCTGCATGCAGAATTCAAGATGTGGGCGTACCATGGATTTATATAGAGGCAATATGATATTTTCTGCCTTATTATCTATCCCTTTCTTACTGATTCCCAACAATGTTTGCTTTTTTGCTGCTGCACATTGAGTGGATGTTCTCAGAGATCTTTCTTGAGTGGTAGCAGCCAATGTAGAACCCATCATTTTATATGTATAGTTGGGATTATGTTTTCCAATGTGCATTACTTTGCATTTATCAACATTGAATTTCATCTGCCATTTTGTTGCCCAGTCACCCAGTTTTGAGAGATTCTTTTGTAGCTCTTCGCAGTTGGCCTGGGACTCAACTATCTTCAGCAATTTTGTATCATCTGCAAATTTTGCCACCTCATTATTTACCTCTTTTTCCAGATCATTTATGAATATACTGAATAGGACTGGGCCCAGTACAGAGCCGTGGGGGACACCACTATTTACCTCTCTCCGTTTTGAAAACTGACCATTTATTCCTACCCTTTGTTTCCTATCTTTTAACCAGTTACTGATCCACGAGAGGACCTTCCCTCTTATCCAATGACAGCGTACTTTGCTTCAGAGCCTTTAGTGAGGGACCTTGTCAAAGGCTTTCTGAAAATCTAAATACACTATATCCCCAACAAATCTCTTCCCCAACAAATTATGTTAATCTATGTGTTTGACAATTTTGTTCTTTACTATAGTTTCAACCAGTTTGCCCGGTACTGAAGTCAGTTAGTAGTTCTGCAATTTCACATTTGCATTCCTTCAGAACTCTTGGGTGAACACCATCTGGTCCTGGTGACTTATTACTGTTTAGTTTATCAATTTGTCCCAAAACCTCCTCCTCCCTTCCCCCAAGGAGCTTACAATCTAAGTAGCTATGGCCTGGACCCAGCAAGCAGCTGGAGCCCCTTTTGACAACAACAGGATTCTGCATAGGTGCAATTCCATGCTCTTGGAACTACTTACAGGATCTGGCTACCATAAAGTTAGCCAAAACTCAAGCTGCAGAGGCACTGATATCAATGGGAATTTTGACTGAGTGAAGACAACAGGATTTGACACTGAAGCCCTGGTCCAACAACTGGTCTACATGGCAGATCCCTGTGCTTACATGGAGCCCCAATGACTTCAGTTTTGTAAAGGGACTGCTCAGTTCAACAAAACAAACTCTCTACTCACAGTGCTGCAGGCTGGGAACTTGCTGCTTTATTCACCTGTAGCACAACAGAGTGAGGGAAAGCCTCCCACCTTACAAAAGAGGAAGTAAGGGAAGGGTGGAGCAAGGCTCCATCCCATAATATTTGGGGTAACCTAGTTAGCCCTTTTACAACCACTTTACTACACTTAGCCATTCCATGTGTAGAGTAGCAGTGATATCACCTGATGTAAGTCTGTCAGCAGACTCCTCACGGCACTCCGAGTGATCAGAGTCCCCCTCCCATTGGGGTCAGCATAGAGTTGAAACAAAGCTGCAAAGGACCAGAGAAGACAGCTTTACAATCCTGGCAGAGCCTGAAGATTCTCAATGTAACTTCTTTCCAACCAGAGCTGCCATGGCAACACTTGGATGTCTCATCAATACACCACTACCAAGAAAGCAATTACCACTATCATATTGTCTGTGACTTGTTCTGAGATGCTTACACAAAGGGTGGTTGGATATTACTCTTCTTCATCAACCTTTTTCCTACAATAAAGCCACAGATTTTGGTCCCATGTACTTACATTTGTGCACACTTGGACCCTGTTTTCTTTTTATGTAGAAATAAAATAGATTGGAGATTTGGTCAACACTCAGTACATAGTACCTTAAGTAGTGTGTACAGGTCTGTTTTTCCCACCTTTGTATTTAGTAAGCAGACTGTCTCCTGAGAGAGCAATTAGGGCAGCTGCGGCCGATCTGGCTTTGATAAAACCTGTTCCAGTCCTAGAAAAAGATTAAAAAATAAAGCTAGGAATGTGAAAGCTAAAGCTACTCGTGCAAAAACCATTGTTATATTGGAAGACAACCTCATATAAAAGGACCTGGATTCTTATGTACATGCTTTGATATACCATATTATTTATATCAAAAATGTGCCACTGTGCCAGGCTCTGTACAAACACAAAACAAAAAGATTACAATCTAAGTAGATTTTAGCGTTGGATTTTACACTGTGATATCACAAACTGTAACAAGATTATGTCCCATCTGAAACCCTGTGTTAAAATGTGATTCTGTTCTGAAAGGTACCCTATAAAATGGCATTTTTTTTACTCAATAGACCTGCTTCATGTCACTGAACTCCCTCCCTAAGTTTTTACTATCTCTGACTCCTGTGGAGCCAGTACAGCTGTGGGAGAGAAAGCTGGGTTCTACTATGTTTTATGTATCATCAAAAGAATTAACTTGGTCCCCAGCCCAGTAGTGGGCTCTGTGTGGGCAGATCCCAGTGACTGAGCAGATCCTCACTGACTTCATTGGGACGCTTGATAGGTTTACGGATAGGCAGGATCAGGGCATAAGCTCTAACTGTTGAAGTGCAGGCCAGAAAGGACCCAGCTTAATTTTTAGCTCAACTGCAGTTTGCAAGGTGGACAGTTAATATAGATATATTTTTTTAAAACCTGAAAACAGGGAAGAGCAAGCTCCTACTGTTCACAGAAAAGCCTTTGTGATGTTCTCAGCAGGCGTACAAATAAACTAACACATGGCTACACAAGAGGGACATACCAGAACCTTTTAGGAAAAAATGTTTTAGCTTCAGATAGTGGAAAAAACTATAGATGGAAGTAAAACAATCACTGGAAGAAAACAAAATGACACGTGAAGCTTTTCCTACAGTGAAAGTCACTGGCAAAATCAGATATCCAGCAAGACGACAATGATGCCCGGCCTTGGGAAGTCAGAAAATGGCTTGAAAAAAGGGACCAAGTCAGTCCTATAATGGAGATTCTTCTATTCAATTTCCCTTGGGTTGTACGTACTTAGAGTATGAAGCATAGAAAATACTCCTGATATTTCTCGTTTTGTTCCAAAATACTCTAGTTTATATTTAACCTTCAAGTGATTTCTGTAAGCTGTTCATCACATGGAATTGCAAACAGAAGATCAACTTATTCATTACGGGAAAGTCAAGGGGGATAGTAAAAGTACAATGAATGACTTAAGTTCTGCTTTGGAGGGCTTAAGTGGTACATAGGTTTTGTTCTTGCTCTTTGTGCGGGGTAAGTTCCATCCGTTGTGAATAAATTAAACAATGAATTTAACTTTTTTCTTTTGTTCCTGATTGATTCTGCTTATGAATGGATGACAGACTTTTTAAACTGGAGAATGATGGATAGTAACGCAGGGGCTAGCAAAGGGTGAAACTGAACGACTGAGTAGGTTCAAATGAATTTTGGCAAAACTGTCTGATAAGCCTTGTGTTCACTAGTGAAATTTTGCAAAAATTTCCCACCATGATTAAAACTAGTTCATCTTTGTGGCTTCCTTGTTAGTAAAAACCCAGCTGTCAGCACCACCCTTTCACTGCCTAATGAGCCGCTGCTGTCAGCACGCACTCTCTCTGCTTGTCTCCCTAGTTTGGGCATTTCTTTTCAGTTCAGTGAAGGGGTTTATCCACTGCATTGTTCAACAGCAAATCAGGTTCATACACCTTTCCAATTCATCATCTCTTGGTTTCTCAGGTCAGAGCTACACAGAGCATTCACAGTTCATGCCGTGTAACCTAGCACTACATTTTTTTTCAGGGCATGGGAAGCCACCATAGATTCAACCCTTGTTGTACATAATTACTGTTCTTTTGTAGCATGAGTGAGGTTGTTCACACAACAACAAAGTTTCTCCAAGTCTTGTTCTTACCAACAAAACCCACTTGTACATTTCCCATTTTTGTTGTTGTTTGTGAACTTAGTGCTCATTATATTTGATAACTGGGATTGGTGGGTGAAGCTCACCAGATCTGGAGACTGAATTACTCTATCAGACTGAATAGCTGTAGAATGGGATGCCATCATGCAAGCTTCCCTGCACTGCTCTGCCAACATGCCTCAACCCTCACCTGGAAGCACTGCTTCTAAGGTTGAAGAGGTCATTCACCTTCCCCGCACTTTCAGTCCCTAGCCCCTTGGCTGAGATTGCCATCAAGGGGGTTGATTCAAAATGGCATAAATTTTGCAAAAGCAGCATAGTTCGTGAGATTTCCACCAAGTTGGCCTGAAAGCTCATGAGAACAAGTCTGCAAGATTTTGGTGCTATCTGACCTGAACCTTAGCCCTGATTTGAGCTTTGACCTGAGCCTCAAACTTTAGCCTAAACTTAATCCAGATCTGAAGATGAACCCCTCTGACTATGTGTAATTTAAATAACACATGCCTTCTGAGCGGCGGGGGGGGCACTTACTGAAATGGCATGTAAAAGCAGGAGGGGATGGAAATGGGTGTTACTATAGTGATGATGAAGTCACTGGTGCACTTGCTCTCACCTGTCATACATGGCAGTTAGCAGGTTCTGGGTGAGCTCAGGGGCTTGTGGATCTACCTGGCCTGGTTTATCTAATCTGGCATTCTGGAATAGCGCCTTCAGCAACTGTGATAGCTGCTGTGTTGTCAGGGAGCTCTGCTTCTCCCTCTGACACTGGTGGCTCGGCAGGATGTGCTGAATCAGGGAGACATCAGTCAAACCCACTGTGGGAAAACAATGGGAGAAATTAGTCAATCCCTATATCTTTATCGTAAATGGAAGCAGAACATTTCTTAATTGAAAATGCATAACTAAAACCTGTCTGGAAAGCAAAGACTCTTACAATACTTGGTATAAAACTGAATGGGGAAATACCCTGCAAGGGCTCTTGTGCTGGGTTTTCATATTCAGCTAATATTCTGAGAGTCCAAAGAAGGAAAAGATCAATTGAGGTTTCATGGGCCTGGTTTTTAAATGGTGATACAGGAAAAGTGCAGGATGCAATTAATCATCCAAACTGCACATGTAACTTTTGTATGTGGGATGCAACACCCCTGGGCAGAGGGATAACACGAAGCCTATGCACCACTTACAACCTCAAAATAAGGCTTAAGTGGGACTTCAGGCTTCCTTGCCCTTCACTGTAGGTTTCCGTACAATGTCCGCTAGAATAAAAGAGCATGGGAAATGGTTTGGCCAAGAACACCGGGGTAACTGCCCTATTATAAAAAAGTGCCATGGGATAGTTAATGTCCACAGAGTGCAGACAGAACTCTGATCTTTTTAAGATCACATCCAAAAGACCATAAGCCAAAGTAAACAGCATAGAACTAACTGTATCCAAGTAGAGGAAAAAGTGCATGGAAAGTGACTGGAAAGGGAGAAGAGATGAACAAAACCAACGTGAACAGCAGGAGTATATCCTTGGCGTTCACTCAACAACTGAGACCGTTAATATGAGCATGCCCTGCACATACATCGATCAGAGAATAGATTCCAAAATGGGAACATCCACTGAACCAACTGGACATATGATCTGAAAATCATCTAGAAAGTCATATTTTGTCAATGATTTTGTGACAACTCTGACATATCGGAAAATATTTTTTTCATAGATTACAAGGCCCAAAGGGACCCCTGTGATGGTCTAGTCTGTCCCCTATAATGATATTTATGGGATATTTTACTTTACTAAATCCAAGCCTTAATTTGGTTTTGATTATTATTTATTATTACAGTAGATGCAATGGGCTCGAGCTGAGATCAGGGCCCCATAGTGCCAGATATAGTACATGCATACAGTGAGACAGTCCTTGCCGCTAAGAGTTCACACTCTATATGGATCAGGGATGGGAGGAAAAAAGTATTAAAACCCCTTCTTAGGAAAAGGCAACTAAGGCACAGAGAGATTAAGGGTGGGATTTTGAAAACACCTAAGTGATTTAGGAACAGAGGGTCTATCGACTTTCAAATGACTTCAGTATTTTGAAATTCCCAGCCAACATGACTTGCCAACACACAGAAAGTCTGTGAGAGAACTGGGAACGGAACCCAGATTTCTAGTGCCGTAACACCAAGCTAATCTTCCTTGCCATACTGCCTTTTGCCTTAAAGGTAATGACTGCTATTTTTGTACCTTCTCAGGAACAGACTGTTTCAGGTGAGGATGCTGGGGCATTCACCTTGCTGAAAGTGACACAAAGACAACCAATTCCATATGCTTCCACTCTGTGTTAAGCTTGCATTCAGAATTAGAGAGCAAGAAACCCAGAACTCTACTCAGTAACACCTTACTAAGACAAAAGTCCCACTGACTTCAGTGAGAATTTTGCCTGGAGAAGCAGTGCTGAATAGATCCTTTATAGTCTTATTTATTTTGTGGTTGTTAATGATAATAGTATTAATAATACTGTTTGCAAATCACCCATGCATTTTTGATGATTTATGTCTATTTCCAATAAATCAATTCCTAAGCAACACATCAGATTTTGATATTTAACAAGAACATATACGGAGTTCCATAATCGTTGGCAACTTTTACACTATGTTAGCAATGTAATATATTGTAATAATAATGCAAAGATTCCTTATCTTGCAAAACTTTTTTAAAAGCTCTACTGTCTGTCTGGCCAGCCCTCTAAGGTGACCAATCTAGCCTATGACTTAGCAGTTAACAACCCCAAGCTGATAGTGATCTGGACTCCATTACACTTAGTGATCCCAGCTGTGGAAGGGCCAGGGAGACTACCTGAAGAAGGGAGAGAACAGACACAGGAGGAGGTCCAGGAGAAAGGGGAGTTCTTGTTCTCTGGGAAGGGCCTGGTGAAGACAGACTGAGCAGGGCCCTGGAGACAGAACTAGTCCTTGTGGTGGAGCTGGAAAAGGAGAAAGGTCTAGGGAGGCAGCCTTGTGGGTTGGTGTTCCAGGGTAGGAACAAAGAACTAGGAGTACCTTGGGAGAAGCTTTAGAGCCAGAGGAGAGGCTGTATTATCCATAAGCTATTAGGACGTGGAGGTAAGAAGTGGCCCAGGGAAACAGATCTAAAGGAAAGAACCTAGTTGCTCAACAAAAGGCCACTGGGCTGGAAACCACAGTGGAGGAGTGGGAAGAAATTGGGGTTCCCCTACGAGCTGGGGAAAGGATGTAAAAACTCCATCACAAGGACTATTGAGTCCAGAGTGGGGCTCAGGATTGAGCCCAGATGATGGATTTAGGAGTAGCCCTAGTGGGTTGAAAGGATCTCTTGTTGGGATGTGTGAACTTCTAGCTGGTCTTCTGTTACTCCAGAAGATATCTGGACTAAATGTGACTTAGAGGGCAAGTTGTGGACCAAAATGGTGGTCAACCGGGGCTGTTAGAGGCAAAGATTCCTGTGGTGGCATGCTAAGGCAGTGAGTAGAACTGTTTACAAAGATCTATTAAAGGGAGAGTTCTTTTGAATTTCACGGATGCAGTGAACTATCTACTACTGCCATTATAGCATATCTGCTTTTTCTGTAATAGCATTGACTGTGCTCCTCAACCTTCACCACTCTTTCCATTAGAGAGCTGAGATGGTTATGACGCTCTGTGCTAAGTAGCTACTGAGTGACCAGCCCCTTACCCCCTTTTCACAAATAGTATTTGCCAGTGTATTTGGGGTTATGTTACCATCTGGTTTAGCATAGGGGTTGAATGTCTGACTTTGACATTTTACATTGTAGTTTGCAATGTTGGAGCTGAGAGAGACCAGGTCGGAGAGGTAATATCTTTCCTTGGATGAATTTCTGTTGGTGAAAGAGACAAGCTTTTAAGCTACACAGAACTCTCCTTCAGGTCTGGGAAAGGTATTCTGAGAATATGTCTATACTGCAATGTAAACCCAGGATTAGTAGAACTTGAGTTAGCAGTCTTTGGGTTTGTTAAATGTAGATGTTCAGTCCTTAGGTTATCTGTAACCCCAGGTTAGGAATTGTTGAACCCCGAGTCCCAAACTGGGCCTCGCTACACTGTATTATGCAGGCCCAAATCCAGCCACACACATCCCAGACTTCCTAGTGCCCTCCCAAAATATGGCCACTTTACCTTTGTTCATGATGCAGTGTGGGAAAGCTTGACTGTCCAGAGGACAAAGTTGGTTTGTGAGATTGTGGAATACTTTTGGCAGATTCCCAGAATCTGAGTCTAGAGGGGCTGTGTCCATGCTGCAAAGCAATAGGCCTTGAATCCTGGGTCCCAGTTTGACTCAGGTTCTGACCCTCCTCTCCCTTGGGGTCATAAGACCTTGAATCCTAGCCCTGGGTTAGCACAATTTGTGTGTAGACAGAAGGCAGCTTAAGCTTGAGGCGGCGTTCAAACCCTGGGTTTACAATGCAGTGTAGAATAGACATACCCAGAGTGTCACAGCTTAAAACAAGGTGCAACAGATTGTTTAGCGTATGTAGTTAACACATGTTCTAAGGGACCACTCAAGGTGAAGTGGTCCTTTAACACCTCTTCACTCATAGGAGAAAAGAAAGGGGGGAGGTTAGTGGGTTATAGATTATTGTAATAAACCAGGGATAAGCAACCTATGGCATGCGTGCCAAAGGCGGCACACGAGCTGATTTTCAGTAGCACTCACACTGCCCGGGCCTTGGCCACCGGTCCAGGGGGCTCTGCATTTTAATTTAATTTTAAATGAAGCTTCTTAAACATTTTAAAAACCTTACTTACTTTACATACAAGAGTTTAGTTATATATTATAGACTTATAGAAATAGACCTTCTAAAAACGTTAAAATGTATTACTGGCACACGAAACCTTACATTAGAGTGAATAAATGAAGACTCGGCACATCACTTCTGAAAGGTTGCCGACCCCTGTAATAAACCATAAATCCAGTGCCTTTATTAAGACCATGATTTTTAGTGTCTAGCAGAGTTATAGAATCATAGAATATCAGGGTTGGAAAGGACCTCAGGAGGTCATCTAGTCCAACCCCCTGCTCAAAGTAGGACCAATCCCCAGACGTAAGCTCCCAGGCTTATCTTCTAAAGGTCTTGTGCAGGTTTCCTTTGAGGACAAGGAGTGAGAGGTCAGCTACAGAGTGATCATTTTGTGAAAAGTGTTCGCCCAAGGGTGATATGGTGTTTCTTCTCTCCCCACTCTTTTCCCCCCCCTCCCATGTGAGTTCATTCAAGAGTTGTCATGAACACACAGCTAAGGGTAGCATAAAATCCCTCCTTTACCTGTAGAGGGTTAAGAAGTTCAAATAAACTGGTTGACACCTGACCAAAAGGACCAATAAGGGGAGAAGATACTTTCAAATCTGAGGGGGAAGGTTTTTGTTTTGGCTCTCTTTGTTGTTCTCTCTGGGACGGAGAGGGACCAGGACAGGAAAAATACATCTCCTAAAGCCATATCTGAAATAAGATTACAAATTGTAAGTAATAGCAATGAAATGCGTTAGGTTATCTTTTGTTCTAGCTTGTGGATTTTCCCTATGCTAAGAGGGAGGTTTATTCCTGTTTTTTGTAACTTTAAAGTTTTGCCTAGAGGGGAAATCTTTGTGTTTTAACTCTTACTACCCTGTAAAATTATCTTCCATCCTGATTTTACAGAGGTGCTTCTTTTACTTTTTCTTTATAATAAAGTTCTGTTTTTAAGAACCTGATGGGTTTTTAGTGTCCTAAAAACCCAAAGGTCTGGTCTGTGCTCACCTTGTTTACCTATTTGGGTGGTATATTATTCTCCAGCCTCCCCAGGAAAGGGGTTGAGGGGACTTGTGGGGGGGGGATACTTTGGGGAAAACAGGAACTCAAAGTGGTTCTTTTCCTGAATCTTTGTCTAACTCACTTGGTGGCGGCAGCATACCGTCCAAGGACAAGGAATAATTCGTGCCTTGGGGAAGTTTTTAACCTAAGCTGGTAGAAATAAGCTTGGGGGGTCTTTCATGCAGGTCCCCACATCTGTACCCTGGAGTTCAGAGTGGGGAGGGAACCCTGACTCGAGTGTAGTGAGGTTGGGACATTGGTGCACAGGATGAGGTATACCATATGTTGTGATGGGCATGTGGAGGACCGGCGGATCTTGAAAGGTGTGTTTGGTGGGGGTGGGGGGGCGTGGTATTGGTCATCGTAGCAGTGGAGATATGTCTGCTGGTTTTGCATCTATTCTGTCAGGGTCTGGGGTGCCCAGGTCTGTGGGAAGCTTGCTTCTGATGATGAGGTTGGAGGGAGTTATTTGAAGGACACAAGAGGGGGTCCAGGAAAGATTTCTTTCAGGATGTAGTTCCCATTGAGTATGGATTGTAATTGTGTAATGATACCCTGTATGGGTTCCAGTGTGGGGATGTAGGTGACAACTAGGTGTGGATGGTCAGAGGGTGTTTTTTCCTGTATTGAATTAGGTTTCCTTGGGGTACTTGGATGTCTCATTTCATGATGCAATCTACTTTGGTGGAGAGTTTTTGTTTGCCAAAAGTGGTTTTAAGTGTGTTGTGTTGTTGTGTGTATCCCAGACTTTCTCCTCAGAGCATATTCTGCGGTATCTGATGAGTGCCTGGCTGTAGATAAGTTTTGGGTAGTTACTGGATCTGTGAAGGTAACTGTGGTAATCTGTGAGTTTCTTGTACATAGTTGTCTGCAGGGTTCCATAGCTGAAGCTGATTGTGGTGTCCAATTACTCAATAGTAAGTGTGGGCAGGGCAAAGCTGATCTCCAAGGCAAATGGAGAACATCTGCTTCTCTTTCTGGGGTGAGTCTGCCATCCTACAGGGTACAATCTCTTTGTAAGAATACTGTTACTGTTTGTCTGGTCACTGGGATTCTCCCACACCCAGGGCTGGTGCAACCATTTAGGCGACCTAGGCGGTTGTCTAGGGCACCAGGATTTGGGGGGGCGCCATTTTCTTCGACAGCGACCACGGCGGCCAGATCTTTGGCTGCCCTGGTCACCGCTAGTATTTAGGCAGAGGGAGCTGGGGCAGTGGAGCGCGGGCAGGGCCGCCTGCAGCAACGGGGATGGGGTGGCACCTTTTTTATTATACAGTGAAAACAAATTAAATACTTATTTTTAGCTTTTCCAGTGGAGAAGGAAAAAAGTGAGGGAAAAATGGGTATTTTCCTGATATTTTAAAAGAAATTTTAAAAGAAATTTTCAATCTTCTCATTCCTTTTGAAATTTTTTCAAACAAAATGTTTAATCAAATCAAAATTTTCTACAGAAAATCTTTTCAAGTGAAACCCCACTTTTATTTTTTATTTTATTTTTTTTGCTGCTGAAAATACTTTGAGCCGTTCTAGATGTACTTATTTGATAACACAAATGGAGATAATGATACTTATCCATGTCACATCTGTGTTGTGAGGCTTTGGGAAATCATTTAGTTGTTAGAAAAGGTAGAATCTGAGCTCTGCTCCTAACGAATTGATTACGCTGTCATTTTGGGCAAGACATTTAACCCCTTTGAGCTTCCATTTCTCAATCAGTAAAATGGGAATAATGAGATTTAGTGTCTTTCAACTGAGAATCTCAAAGGAAGCTAATACACGTATGAAGTATTATTTATTAGTTCATTAATGTTGATGATAATCTTTGAGATCATCAGATGGAAAGCATTAGAGAAGAGCAAGTAGTATTATTTATGATTGCAACTCAGAGCCAGCACTCTTCCAGATTCTCCTCCCACAGGACTCCTTTGAGCTACTTACACTGGCACAAGGTTTGCACTGAGCGTAGTTTCAGGGCTGTTCTATAGACAGAATTCTGAATGTCATTTAGAGCTTCTGTAAAGGAAAACAAATATATATTAACTAGCACAAGAGAATCTATGGTATGAAGGGAAGGGATGGTGAAACGCTTAAGAGAACATGAAAGGAGTTTTCAAAGACCTGACCTCTGAGACCAGGGTTTCTCAAACTGTCCAGCTCTCACCTGATCCCAGTTTGGACTCAATTACAATTAGTGAGTAAAAACTGACTAAGGACACAGGATTTATCCCAAGAACTTCAGTGAGATAGTCAAGGGGAAGCATTAAAGCTGAAAAATTGTTTGATTCTAAGCGGGCCACAGATGTTTGTCTTAACATAAAATTTGCCCAGTGCAAGGAACACAATAGCCCTGCTAGGTGTGAGGGTAACTGAACAGGCTCTTATAGAAACAGCATCTCTGCACTGATAAAGAAAGGGCACTGTTTTTAGAAATATTGTTTCATTATTAACTTGGCAAAAGGTATGCCCAGTGCTCATCCTCACTCTGCACCATAAACAGAGCCAATGCCCAGAGGAGTTAATAGGTTTCTGTTCCAGAACTGTAGGACCCAAGTGTTGTTTTTACAGTATAGCGTACACATGGTACAGAAAAACAGTGCTCTCCTGATGTGAATCTTTCAAAGAGAGACTAGCCTACTAGTTTGATCACTATTTTAGACTCTCTCCATAAATAATGCTAGAGGGACTAGCCTGTCATCACTGGAGTCACAAGACAGGAGGATCCCATTTTGGGGAGGTACTACAGACTGACAGAGCTCATGCTATACTATAGCTGGTCAAAAATGTCCACTGAAATAGTTTTTTTGATAGAAAATAGCTTTACAACAAAATGGAAAAATTTGCAGACTTTAAAAAAAAAAAAAAAAAAAAACCCAACAACTTGGCTTCAACAAAAATCTAAAACTTTGAAGGAAAATGGATGAAAACCAAAACAATTTCATTTTTGTAGTCTTTTGCAGGGAAAAACAATTTCTCAACCAGTTGTACTTTATACTGTGAAAACAATGCTTGGGTCTTACATCTGTGGCTCTGTTAGAACCAAACAATTTGTCAGCAATCTCACTGAAGTTCTTGGGTTAAATCCTGTGTCGTTACTACTTCTACTCACTCCGTTCAAGTCAATGGGCATTTGAGTAGGAACTGAGTAAGGGGCTTCATGACTTGAGCTGTTGTTTATACAGTGCCAAAAATATTCCTGGTGCTTTACAGACATACACGTAAACTCTGTATTTAAAAAAAAATGCTTATATACAGTATCTTTAGATTTCAGAGTAGCAGCCGTGTTAGTCTGTATCCGCAAAAAGAAGAACAGGAGTACTTGTGGCACCTTAGAGACTAACAAATTTATTAGAGCATAAGCTTTCGTGGACTACAGCCACTGTAGTCCACGAAAGCTTATGCTCTAATAAATTTGTTAGTCTCTAAGGTGCCACAAGTACTCCTAGTATCTTTAGAAGCTATCAAAGGACTTATTAGCTTGTTCCTTTCTCCCGGTAAGCCATATATATCCCTGCAGTTCAAATAGGAAGCAAATACTTACAGATGATGAAGGGTGTAGATAAACTGCAAACATGCATAACTGAGTAGAAATAGGTCACAAAACTCTCCACTTGTTTCCTGTGGAAATGGACCAATTTGTGGTTCCTCACATACATGCCAGTCTAATGCTAATAGTCAGCACATTATGGACTCTGCTGGTTCTCAGTTGCTTCCTATGGTATAGAAGTAAACCTGTTTCTGCTATGCCATCTGTCCAGTCTTGTTTTGTCAGGTTATGTTGCTGCCTGCTGTTTGGAGAAGTTATGCAGCATAATGCACCACATCAAGTAATGCAATATGGAAAAAGAGTTTGGTTTTGCTGGCTTGTAGTACTAGTGATTTTTTTTTTCTTCAAGGGCCTGATTCAAAGCACATTAAAGCCAACTGAAAGATTCCCACTGATTTTAATAGGCTTTGGATCAGGTCCCAAGTCTGATTTACAGAAGGAGAACAAGAAGCATCCTGAGATGAGGGAATTTCATGCTATCATCTGACATTCTCAGGCTCACTTGCAGTGGGCACTGGTAGCCGTCTGCTTTGGAAACATTTCACCATATTTTTTACTTTTATGTCAATCCTTAACAAACATTAGGTTACTGATTGCTCATATTTGTAGGTTCGTCTGTACCAATCAACTAACATTTCCAAAACTAATCTGCAAGGTGTCCAAGTAAAGAAGATATTAGCCCAAGTTACATATCAATCAGAGTTACTATTGATGAGAAGACATTTTACAAGATATAAATTAAATATCTAATTGGGGTGAAATTCACCTGTGCAGAGAACCAGCAGGAGGCCTATGCACCACTGAATCCCACATTTGCCCTATATGGACTTCTTTCATGGGACTTAACTGGGGCATAGGCCTTGTGAAGGTCCGGGGCTTAAATGGTCCTTATGTGGTGCTAGACCTTGTGCTGACTCTCTGCACAGGGTGAATTGTACCCAAGACCACTAGGTTTTTAAAAAAACACAACTCGGGAGTCATTAATTTATAGTTGGGAGGGTTTTAGAGCCTGAGAATCAAAACCAACAAGAGGAAAAATAGCACGCAGAGCACCAATATTACAGTAGACTTTCTCTCCATGTTACCTGGCAGTAAATAAATTATTACTGAACAAAAGGGTTTATTAATACATTGTATTCAGTTTGGGGCTACACCAGACAGCAGAAGCTGGGCTGAGGACCTCCTGAACTTCAATTAGACTAGGTTGGCCAAGATGCTGCTGCTAGCCCTCAATTTTAAAACTCACGAAAATGGCATAGGCCAAGTAATTGATGGTCCTTGATGTAAAACTCTTGCTTTTATAATAGTTTGCTGATTAACTTGCATTAATGAGAGGGGACATAACAGTTTTCAAGTATATATGTTTGTTACAAAGGGAAGGGAGAAACGTTGTTCTTCTTAAACTCTGAGAATAGGACAAGAAGCAATGGGCTTAAATTGCAGCAAGGGCAGTTTAGGCTGGACACTGAGAAAAACTTCCTGACTGTCAGGGTGGTTAAGCACTGGACTAAATTGCCTAGGGAGGTTGTGGAATCTCCATCATTGGAGATTTTTAAGAGCAGGTTAGACAAACACCTGTCAGGAATGGAATAGATAATACTTAGTCCTGCCATGAGTGCAGGGACTGGACTAGATGACCTCTCGAGATCCGTTACAGTCCTATGATTACATTGGTTTGTTACATATTTTTGTCCTCCTTGTTTCCTTACACCTCACATCTAATTATCCAGCAGTTTTGCATCTTATTGACTTGAATGGCAGATGAGATAGGAGAACAGATACTATTTTATATATAATACAGGGAATACTGTAAGAACAACACAACCAGGAAATCCTTTTTCCAGGCTGTATGATGTAAAGCAACAGGCTGATCTGCCATAACATTCAATCTTGTCTCCTGCATTATAACAAAAAGATTCTGAAGATGAAACAACTCCAGTTAAGTTCACTAGTTTGGACACTGGGAAATCTCTTGTGAAATGTGGGAAGCACTTGACAACAATACTTGCCTTGCTGGTCTGGATCCATAACAGAGAGGCTTATAATAGGCAGATGCCACTGGACTTCCTGTAACCAAACAAACCATGGTATTAAATCCCAGCTCCCAGCCAGGATATGTACAAGCTCTTTAAACTGGACATCATTTAATCTGCATCATTTACTGGGTATATTTACAAGATGAAATTAAATAAAAATTACATAAAACAAGTTTTTACTTTAAAATGGACTCCCTCATGGTGCAGTTCCATGTGCATAACTTCCATTAAATGGAGGACAATGGGCCTGACTTCCCTCTCCCAATCAGTGTGAAACAGGAGTAATTGTAAATTGGTGTGAGAGAAGAATCAGGACCAATGGGAATTTAAATGCAGGTATATGGGATCCTTTGCTATTCAGTGATCCAATGTGCATGTACAACATTACCACCCACTCAAGATTAAATAATACCAGAGAAGAAAGCATGTTTTGAAGTCTGCTAGCCACTTAGTAAGTGCACTTGCTTTAATAATTCAACTTTTTACATTGTTCCAAGTGGACTAAGATTCTTCAACTAAGGTGCTATTATTTCTTTTCAGAGGTGAATATGGAAAGGTAGAATGGAAAACATACATACACCTAACCTCTGTAACTCACCCCTGCTCTGGAAAATAGTTTTTGGAGAAAGTATTCTCCATTGAGATTAGTGGAGACTTCAAGCCCTGCTCTCAACTTACATGTCAGAAATACAATAAATTAAATTCTGTTATTAGCTGCTGTCAAAATTCCTGTGAAGTTTATCTTCTAGCTATGCACTCACCTTTAGCAACACAGGGCACAATGGAACAGTTATGAGGTTCCAAAAGCATTATGTATGGCTCAGTGAAAAATCTTCATGTTCAATTGAACATGAAATGAGTAACCTAGACAGAGTTGGAAATGGTCTGAAACATTAATAGTAAATATGACATTAAAGCTAAACTTACCCAAACTTGCATCATATTGTATTTTTCCACTCATAGCCATTGACCACTACTTATCAAATAAACATGATAGTACATATGCCAATTCCACAGCATAGAAATTCAATGACCTATAGTTATTAGTGAGTCTGAAAAATGATGTCTATTATAGATGTATTGATTCCCATTTTATTGTGTGAAAGCTGTGACTCTGGGTCCCAATCTTACTCCCATATTAATATTTTAAATAGAGGAACCTACAGTTACTTTTGTTTCTTCATTTATAGACTCTTTCAAAACTCTTGCTTTGAAAGGAATATCACTTTTTAAAAATTCTCCTTATTCCATGACTTTCTTCCTTATTACAGTTTATCGGCCTGATTCTCCATTAGCTCTGATAGCCCCAATTCTCAAAGTATTTAAGCAGGTGTATAACTTTGCTTACTAAAGTCCTCCCAGGATTGGGGCAGAGGTGTATACTGATGTATTAGTGCAGTCCCAGGGAAATCAGTGGGACCCCAGAACAGCGGGGTTCCATGCTAGTGCATCAGGGAATACATTATTAAAGGTGTAGTTACCTAAAGGCTGCCTCACTTTTCTTATAAGACGTAGACTTATATAGACGCAGCCCGCTTCATGAAATATCTCTTACCTTGTTTTCCCGACAAAGATATACAAAATAAAGCAAGAGGTGACATTGTGTATAAAGGTACATGGGGCAAACTCGGTGTTAACAAAAATGGTAACAGTTCCACTGACTTCAATGAAGTTATGCAGTGAGTGCAAATCTGTTAAGTCTTGATCCTGCAAAATGTTGCACATTTTAGCCTGATCCACCAAAACATTTATGCACCAAAACACTTAACCCTAAAAGTTAAGTATAGATGTAGTACTGTTGAAGTAAATGGGACTATATAGGTGCTTATAGTGAAACACGTGCTCATGTGTTTTGCTGAGTTGGGCTAGAGTGCTCAGCATCTTGCAGGATTGAGCCCTCCGATATCAAAGGAGTTGCATTCACGTGCATCAGCAATGCATTTGGCTCAAAGCGTTTTAAAGGCATTATTACACCCACACACATTATGAATGTATAAACTTTGGTGTGTTAAAGAGGGAGGTAACTAAATCGTGATTGCCTTTAATGGGGACTACTCGTGAGGTGAACAGGATTTGGCCCAAGGTTAATATCTGTTCTATACATAAAGTAAGCAAGATTAAACAGGTAAAAGTAATATTTATCCAGGTAGCAACTAATTGTTGCATTGACACCTCTTAGCAATTTCAGTAGGATCTGATGTACTATACTTAATGCACAGTATAGCAGGTCAGTAACAAGTCTAAATGCTTTATTTAATAATTAAATAGGCCTTAACCGAACGTAGTAATAGTAGTATAAGATAAATCATGAATATGCAGGACATAACTCCTACAACCTGAGGGACTAATCCTGCAAACACAAGTAACAATAGAAGTGCAAGGTATAAGTAACATTACTCACATAAGTAGTTCCATTGAAGCTAGCAGGAATAGTCACATGCATTAAAGTTACTCATTTGTAAGAGTGTTTGCAGAATCGGGTCTTGCATCATTTTTTTAAAAAAATAGGCTAACTAAGATTCTAGAAGGCAAAGATATCTACAGTAGATCAATAGCCCCAATCCTGCAGTCTTTAGTGAGGCAAAACTGAGTCAGGTGAGATATTCAGGGTGCTCTGTACTTAAATACCCTGAAGAAGCCATAGCAATATAAAACATTTTCTTATATATTTTTTGGGGGGGAGAAGGGAATTATTTTCATGCTGTAATTGTAAATACAATCTCTTCTCAAATACAGTAATGGTTCTTACCTTTCTCTATTACCTACCAAAGGCCTGGAAGTCGCAAGGTATTGTGGAAGCAGTTCAGTAGTTTTACAGTAGTTAAAAGATGATTTCAAGACACAACTATTTTGCTTTTAAATGAATGCTGTTCACGGTAATACACAGGAAAGGCTCAGCTCAAGACATCGTACATTGTCTCAGCAGTCAAAACACAGAAGAGTAATTAATAAATATTCTGAATGATTAAATACAGAACTTCCTTGTTCGTTGTTTCAAAGGGCCATTTTTCTTATACTGCGAGGTAATAGTTCTAGAAGGGGGGAACACAAACAAGCCTCTCCGGGTTGCTGAGAAACATGACGTTACTATGGACACTGGAGGAAGTCATTCTCTCTCAGGCAGGAAGCAGTGTCCTGTGACAATCAACTAGTCTGACAATTCAAACAGGGACAGTAATAAGTCAAACTGGTAATGTAACCCCCTAGGTAAAGCAGTGTTAGTGTAACCAGAAAGCTTACATGTTTTACAGTACAACCAAATGGTACAATATGTGCAATGCATGTGCTAAAATTGGCAAGATAAATTCATTTATTTAAAGAAGTTTTAAAATTAAGCTTTTCCAGTTATTCTGACAGGCAGTATATCAGAACTCACATGCTCTACACATTCCCTGCGTAAAGTATGTACTGGAAATTATTTATGGCTTAAAAGATACTAAATCTGAGAATATATGAACAAATATCTTACAATGAGGCTGTTACAATATCAGATTTTAACTACCCTCTAATTTAGGCTTAGAAAATTGGTCTGGTCTAAAAATTGGTAGAAATACTCTGAAGGCCAAGAAGAACATAATTACAAAGTTTGAAGAAAATGTGACAAACTGGTTTTCAGTAGAGCTACATGTATTCCCTTAAACCTGTGCCCCCAATGACGCACCCTTGCCCCATGAATCATCTGACTCCTACATGATTTCCCTAAGACACCCAGCAGACTCTTGATTCCAGTATGAACTCTGCCAGTGAGACACTTGCCCCCATCAGAAACTTAGGGGTCCCTCACTTGCTGCCTCCATGACACTATTCCCATTTGTGCTGTTCCTTCCGTAAAACACTCAACTCCCATGTCCAAATCCTACCCAACACCCAATCTCCCACCTTTCTTTGGGCCACCTGAGCACTCTTCTCATAAGCTCACTTTCCTTTGACCCACAAGACTCCCTCTCCCCATTTAGTCCATCTCAGCGGGCAGAGAACCAGAACTAAGAACTCCACTTAGTTTCCTCCCCTGTCAAATGGAGCCTCCATTGGAACAGAAATGAGTTTATTCAAACACTATTTATTTGTTGCAGATAACAGCAAAAATGTTTATCCTGTTTCCAAGCTTTGCAGCAAAAGGAAATTAAGAATGCACAATGGCATTTAATTTGTTTTTAAGACTGTCTATTAAAAGATGTAGACTAACAAAAGAAAGGAGTTCCCAATATAAGTGAACAACCAGCTTCCACTGAGTGCATATGAAAAGGTTTACTGCAACTATCCAACACCCTGATTTGGGCAAGGACTTAAGCACCTGCTTACCTTTCAGCATAAGAATAATGCCTTTTGAAACTAATGGAATGAATGAAATAATGAATGGAGGAAAAAATGAAAGAAAAGTTGATATTTTTTCTTCCTTTTAAGACGATGCACTAAGAAGCAAAGAAATGATCTTTTGTGATTAAAGAGAATTCTTTCCCTGACCATAACACTGTTGTCCTGTAACTGAATCGGGGATGTCAAGAACCACAGCTTGGCTGATCACACAGAGTTGACTGTCTCTTACGCCTCCCATTTTATTACTGCTTATATTTTCTAGAGCCAATCCTGAGAGCAAAATGTACTTTTGCTGTGCTGATTAGAGTGTGCTACACAGAATTTACATTCAGAAAGAAAATGCTTTCAATGGCTGTGTCAAGAAATTAAGGCCAAATCCTGAGGTCCTTACCCTGGCAAAACTTTCGTTGACGGTAATGGGAGCTGTGCGTTGGTCCATAAGCAGCAGAGAACACCTCTCAATAATGTTTTGTTCAAATCTGTTCCCTTTGTAAAGGGAGTGGTCCTGGCACCACTACATTTATCTTATGTAATAAATATGGATGGAATTTTTCCCTTAGTACCTGCTCTCTAGTAGGTGACAATGACCCTTGAAAATGTATTTTGTGTATTACCTTGGGTTGAGCAAACTTTGTAGAGATTAAGGTTTTGTGGACCTTTCAAATGATTCTTTGGATATGCAAAACCAGTCTGAGTTTCCTATAAATTGCATAAAAGTTTCCATTCTATCCCTTTGATGTTATTCATTTATCAAACGCCAGATCCTGCAACCCTTACTCACACGAGTATTCCTATTGATTCCATGACCCTGCCCAGACGTGACTCCCTTAGGACCAACAGTGCTGCCAGCAGTGCTCACTGGCCTCCACTAATGCTCCCCAGGTACTGAAGCCAAGCTATTGCTACATCTGGACAGATGCACTAAAGGCCCTTTTAGCTGGGTGCACCTAAGGAGAGGGTGAGTTTAAAACCTACAAAGCTGCAAAAAAAAAAAAAAGCACAACAGTGCAACTCTACAGTGTCCAGTGAAGGCGCTTTTCTTTATTGTATCTTGACTTCTCCAGCACAAATTAAAAAAAAAAAACAAGGCAATTCTTGCTTAAGAGCCTCAATATTTTGAAAGGCCTCAGGTTTTTTTTTTTCATTCTCTGATTCTTTCTTTTCTGTTCGATGTGAAGTTCTAGTCTGAAAAGTGACTTTGCAAAGTTGATATCATGGCTTCCATGTTCATTGTATTACTAATTTTTGTGTCAAATGTGCTCAGTACATAAGTAAAAGATTTGTTTCCTAACTACCACCTCATTCTGGAGTCTGAGGAGCAATTCGCACGTTTTCAATCCTGCATCAGCATCTTTGATAAAGCTTCTGTAAGGCAAACTGGGACTCAGCTTTATCTGTGCAACATTTTCTTCAGTGGGTTTGCACAGGTGTAAATGATTGGAACTCGGTAAACAATCTGCGGAAGCTGTGCAAGATTGAATGAGATGCAGATTCTATTCCATCTTAGTTCTGTTGGCTCTGTAAAGCTAAGAATATTTTTGTCACTGAAGTGAGCAAATACGTTACTGTTGTGCATACAGAGTTCTATTTGCTGAGCAAAGAGATGCCATTTTTACTGTCACTTCTCAGAGTAAAACTACACTTTAAATATGTAATATTTATGCTACACTGGCATCGTTTTAATTTCTTATTTTAGTACAATATTAATATTACTAATTCAAACATACAGGTATCAGAAAACAAATAAAAGAAAGCCAGGATTTTAAAAAAGGGATGCTTAAAGTTATGCTCTCATTTTTGAAAATGTTGGCCTAAGATTTTTGCTTAGGCTGTTAAATATTTACTTTAATATACAACACGTGCAATGTGAATGACTTATTGATAAAATAATGTTAACATTTTTATTTATTGAATTTGTGTTTAAATTTGCAATCCTGTAGAATCAATTAACATGAGGTGTGTGTGGGGTTTTTTTTTAAATGTGCCAGTTCCTATAGGTTCTTAAATAACTACTACAAAAGAAAATCTGTGAAGGTTCAAAGCCATGAATCTGTCTCTGTCAGATCACAGAAGTAATATGTTCCAAGCACTATAGCATATCCCTTGCTGTAGTTTACTTGATCGGAAATTATTTAAGGGTTTTCATTGTTTTCTGCATTGCTCAGACTGGTCTCTGATTGATTTAAGCCCTCAGATGAAGTTTCAGGATCTGTAAAAACAGATTTAAAATATTTTAGGTTAACAAGACAAATTCTCTTTTTTTTAGAGTTTCTCCCTATTTGTTCTTGGTTTTCTGATGGTCTGTAGGAGCCAGATCACGCTCTCTGTGGAAATTGCCATCTTAAAGTAGCCAGTACATGTATGTCTACCTGAGCTGTGAATCACATCTCCCAACTGCTGCGTAGACATTCCCTTAGGGGGCAAGTAAAATTCATTGGCCAGGTTTTCGAAAGAGCTCATCTCCAAGATAGGAACCTAAATGATGTGGCCAGACTTTTAAAAGTGCTCAGCTACCAACAATCCCAACTGAGAAGCTATTAATACCTACTTTGCTTGTTTATGCTACATTTGCCGTTAGCTGAATGGATAAATCTTTATATTCTGTTTTAAATTAAACCAACTGGGGCAGTGATTGAATAAACTATTTAGACCTGGTATTTTGCTATCCTGTTTACTTACAAAAGTTTTCCATTGTTTTGTTTCTGGACCCTGTGAAAAGTTGAGGATTTGTATCCAGGTTTGTCAAAAGGTGTTGGAGTTACAATTTGAACATTATGAACAATAAAAAAAAAATTATATTTAAGCATCTTGGCCTACCATCTATGGGCTCTTGGACTTTTTCTTCTTCCAGCATCTCTGACTGAAGTAACTCATTGGGTGGAGCTTCAGGTTCTGTAATAAACAAAATGAAAGGACCAAAATGCTCTACTTTTATGACAGTCATGCCTGGATTTCAATTACTATTTCTTTGCTCGCCATTTTCTGAGAATGTATTAGTCTCTTTCCTTTTTTGAGAACGAAATTTGGTATCAGAAGGCACCTAGGACAGTACTCCAACACTTTCAGCAACACTAACCAGTACACATGCAACTGAGGGCTTGTCTACACCTACAGTGCTGCACCAGTGCAGCTGTACCACTGTAGTGCTTAGTTAAGACGTTGCTTATGCCAATGGGAAAGCTTCTCCCATTGATGTAGGTACGCCACCTCCCCAAGAGGTGGTAGCTGTGTTGTCAGGAGAAGATCTTCCGTTGACATAGTGCTGTCAACTCCAGGGATTAGGTCAGTATAATTATGTCACTCAGCGGTGTGGAAGATCCACACCCCTGCGCGATGTAGTTATACTGACATAAGTTTGTAGTGTAAACCAGGGTTGAGGCTTAGGGGAAGATGAATCCTAGAATCATAGAATCTCAGGGTTGGAAGGGACCTCAGGAGGTCATCTAGTCCAACCCCCTGCTCAAAGCAGGACCAATTCCCAACTAAATCATCCCAGCCAGGACTTTGTCAAGCCTGACCTTAAAAACCTCAAGGAAGGAGATTCCACCACCTCCCTAGGGAACCCATTCCAGTGCTTCACCACCCTCCCTAGTGAAAAAGTTTTTCCTAATATCCAACCTAAACCTCTCGCACTGCAACTTGAGACCATTACTCCTTGTTCTGTCACCTGGTAACACTGAGAACAGTCTAGATCCATCCTCTTTGGAACCCCCTTTCAGGTAGCTGAAAGCAGCTATCAAATCCCCCCTCATTATGAGATATGGAACAGATTAGAACTGAATGAGGCGAGGAAGGCTAACTGTGGCTAATGCACTGGGCAGGGACTCAGAAGATAGGGATTCTGATCCCATTTCTGGTACAGACTTCCTGCGTGACCTTGCCTTGACCATTCAATCAGTAATGCATATGAGGTGCTTAGATACGGAAAAGCCTTCAGAAAAACTGACAGTCTTTGAATAAAATAGAGGATCATGATTTGACTTTTGTCAGGCAATGTGTTACCCAAACACATGTGATTTGTGACATTTGGTCCTAAAATGTATAAATGGATATCAATTGCACTTAGAACTTCCTGTGAAGACAGCCATTTTTTGATAGCTAGATGTCTAGACTAAATACTGAACAATGTTTAGAAACAGGCTGGCTTGCCAATAGGCTCCATGTGAATAATAAATAATAATACTTAATACTTGTGTAGTCACAATGCTTTACAAACGTGGCCAAGTATCATTTTATACATGAAAAAACTGATGATAGTGTGAGGGAAAGGCCCATTTCTCCAAAAGCAGTCAGTGATTTTTGGGGCCTTGGTTCTTGGATGCCCAATTTGAGACTTCTTGGGTCTGATTTTTAGAAGTGCTGAGCCAATGGGAGTGATGGGTGTTCAAAAATTCTGGAAATTAGGTCCCAGTGTCTAAAAGTGGGCACCCCAAATCAGTGACAACTTTTGAACATGCTGGCCTCAGTGATTTGTCAAAAACCATAGACTGAGTCAGTGTAAGAGCACAGGAGTAGAACTCTCAATCTAATTTTTTAGCAACTAGACCACACTTTTAGATATCAGGGTTTATAATTCTGCTTATAAGGAACTCCAAAGTTGCAATGGTTCTAGGTATCTGTGGGTTAAAAACATGCCTTCATTAACTGGAGAACCAAGTTCACAGTCTATGCACTATGATGTACATAAGGGAAGCAGTATGTGGAGAGACAGAGGAACTGAAAGAAAAGGTATCTGGGGCAAGTGCAAGCAATAAGGAAATGTGACAGAGTATATTGTGACATTCTTTTGACCATGAACAAATAAAGGATCATCTTTAATTAAGCCTCTTGGTATATCCTCAGTGGGAGTTTTTCTCCTTCTGGAGTCTCTGGCTGAAATAAGTCACTGGAAGAAGCTTCAGCTTCTACAGTAAACAGAATTAGAGGATGAAATGTTTTACATTCATGAGTGAGATAATTTGCATTTTCCATGCTCTTCCCCTGTTCTCTGATATGCCTGGTTTGTGTCTAATAGTACTGAGGAGGAGAAGAGGGTATTAGAAGGGTCTTACAGCATTTCAGTGAGCAGTCCCCTTGGCCTCATCAATATTAAACAGTATATGTGTTTTTTGCTCAATAAGCCTCTCTCTCTTCATTAAAGGCCCAAAATTGAAATCAAGGAAAAGACTCCCATTGGACTTTGGTTCAGATCCTAATAGGATACAGCAATAGAGGCAACATTTGTTTTCATTTACATATATTTCTTGGTTGGTGGAACAAGCTATTTCTCTTTAGCGGTATTTAATATAAGGAAGATACTGATGATATTCTGCTTAGCCGGGAGGGTTTCAAGAGGATGTGGAGATTTTTGAAAATGTGATCAGTTATGATAGTGTTGTCTTATGTTTCACCTTTATATCTGTTATGTCAAGTTGAGCTTTTGGATATGATCACGAGTGGTAAATTACAAAGCAATAAGACAACTTTAGTTAACAATTTGCAGTTGGATTGGAATGACCATCCTAAGGGCCAATTTCTCAGGGGGACTTACAGGTAGTGGAAATTGATTTTATACATATTTTCCTGAATGCTTTCAGGAAAGGATTATCATATCTATTTAGCTATCTGTGATTGTGTCTGTAAGTATGTATTTGACCAAAAACCCTAAAATTGGGTACATAAATCTTTCACAGAGAAAGGACAAAGAAAGCTCAACCTTAACTATTCCTCTTGTTTATATATATTCTTACAAAGGAGTTGTCATTTATTATATTTGACCCCCTGAGGAGGCAGGAGCTTGGGGCTGTGAAACACTTCCTTTTACCTGTGAATACCATTGTTCAGTATAACCTGAATGTGAGTATTTTGGACAATAGAGGAAGATTTGTAATAGTTTGTTGGCCTACATGGCTACAAACCATTAAACATACAAGGTGAAATCCTGGCCTCATTGACTTCAGTGGGTCCAGGATTTCACAGAAGCTTTGCCCTCTTGTCAGGGAATGTCACATTTGCATTGTTTTTGTTTTTCAACCTGCTTCTGCATAAAGAGCTCCAGCCTTCAGATGTTATCAATGAGGAAAATTTTGTAGAAACTATAATATTCTGGAACATATAGTTTACCATCAGTGGTTGTTTGGACTTTTTCTCCTTCTCCTTCCTGGGTCTCTGGCTGAAGTAAGCCATTGGATAAGGTGTCCACGTCTGTAACAAACAAAATAATAGAATGCTCTGTATTTTAAAACACACATCTCCTCATATTTAAATATGCAGGATGACAGGAAAGGTATTTTGATACGTTTTGCTATTATCTGAATAATATGATGCTATGAAGATTTGATCCTAAGACCTCCAAAGCCTTAGGGAAACTTGACTTGCAGGGTTCTCCACCAATTGAGTATTTAGGTTACTACTGGCTAGCTGACTGCCTGTAGCTGAGTTGCTCTTCTGCTGAGCTGCCAGTGTGCTCTTTTTTGCCACAAAGGATGAGGCAGTTTTGCAAAAGAGCAGGACAGGGCACCAGGTGGCAGCCAGGTAGGAAGAGTCCTGTTCTCACTTGAAGTCTGTCTCTGAGAGCACCAGGATGTGGCCTGTGTGGATCACTGAGCCCTTCATATATCAAGAATTCATCACTGGGGCTGTGGACTATGATCAGAGACCAAAATACACAGGTGCTCTCTGGAGGTGTGGAGCTGCAGAGATGCCACTCCCATTCCTCTTCCTGTTTCCCAGTATGTGCATCTATAGAGTCGATGGAAAAGAAGAAAAGTTTTCAGGGAAAAGAGAGTTGCTATGACCTGAAAGAGAAGGAATTTTAGGGGATCTGAGAGAAGGAAAGCAATTTAGGACCAGGGGAAATAGTAGCACCTGCGTAAGGGAAAGGAGATAACTGGGGCATTATGAGAACAAGAGGAAAGAGATTTGGGGGACTGAGAAATAAGACAGGAGAAACTCAGTGGAAATGAGAAGAATCCAGGGAAAGAGGGATAGTGAGAAAGGGAAATGACACAAAGGAAGAGGGAGAGAGACATGGAAAGAGTAAAAACTAAAATTGAGAGAGAACTGTAGTTTAAAAAGATGAAAAAAGAGAACATGGAATGTAGCTAAGAAAATAAAACTTGGAGATGGAAGGAAGGAGAGCAAAAAATGGGAAAACAGAATAAACCGCAAGAACACATAGCTTTCAGATTAGGAAATTTTCAATTTCATGGATGCTCTTTCTTTTTTCCCTAATGTAATCATCCTGAAGTGACAGGGCAGAGAATCCAAGTAGCAAAACTGGTGGGAAATGAAGCAACGGAAGAGGTGGATTAGGAC
Organism: Malaclemys terrapin pileata; assembly: GCF_027887155.1. Taxonomy (NCBI): domain Eukaryota; kingdom Metazoa; phylum Chordata; order Testudines; family Emydidae; genus Malaclemys; species Malaclemys terrapin. The sequence goes on along the minus strand of NC_071515.1, from coordinate 18,364,541 downwards.
TTGGCCTTGTATTGTGGATTGGAAAAATAGATTGGGGAAGGCTCAAGAGTTTGTCATGGCATTGTGATGTGGTTTGCAGGTCCCGCCAAACTAATCCTGCTTATCTCTCAAACTCCCAAAGTAGAGATGATGAAATTAATGGACAGCAGGTTTAAAACAAATAAAAGGAAGTTCTTCTTCACACAGCACACAGTCAACTTGTGGAACTCCTTGCCTGAGGAGGTTGTGAAGGCTAGGACTATAACAGGGTTTAAAAGAGAACTGGATAAATTCATGGAGGTTAAGTCCATTAATGGCTATTAGCCAGGATGGGTAAGGAATGGTGTCCCTAGCCTCTGTTTGTCAGAGGGTGGAGATGGACGACAGGAGAGAGAGAACTTGATCCTTAACAGTTAGGTTCACTCCCTCTGGGGCACCTGGCATTGGCCACTGTCGGTAGACAGGATACTGGGCTAGATGGACCTTTGGTCTGACCCAGTACGGCCGTTCTTATGTTCTTAGAAGAGATGCTGGATTTTCTGTAAGTATTGATAGGGTTCGGTTTATGTGGTTATGCACTTGAACTTTACCATGGTAACCTGGGAATTTTACTTTAAGTGAAGCCAAGTGGATCAATAATTTAGTGCTGGTATAAAAGATCTCTTCTTTCTTGTAATTGGGACCTCCTGAGGAAGTGACAAGATGTAACAGTGAAATATTGGATTTAACTTCCCTGAAATAATTGGGGCTACTATCATGTTTTTTAGCCTACCCTCTGGGGGTGTTCGAACGTTTTCCTCTTCCAGAAGTGCTAGCAGATTGAAGCCATTGAATGCAGGTTCTGTAAAAAACATCCACATGAAAAGATTCAAATTCACATTTACAACAGCCTTTTTTGCATCTGAGGTTTTCCCTTTTTTTTTTTTTTAAATGGCAGGTGGTTAACAAAGAGGCCAAAAGAGCCCATGATATACCAGAGTAGCTTCAAAAACATTAACCAAGACATATGGCAAAAGTATTTTCCAATTAGTCATTTCAATATGGAAAGAGGCTTAATGTTCAATATTAAACAATGACAAGATATAAATCCTACATCCCAACTCAAGTGATGATATTCATAATCTCTGAATGCTAGAAGATCAACAAACCAAAACATGACTGCCACCCATCCAGTCTTGCACTCTCTAAGGGCTATGAGATTACAACAGTACAGTAGGATCAGGACCCTTAATACCAGCACTTAAAATAACTTCAGAAATCCAGAAGGCAGAATTTTAATCCATCGAAAAAAAAAATCATACAACCCAGTCATCACACCCACTTCTTTAAATCCCCCTCAAAATCTTATTTTATTTCCTCTGTTATACGACACAGCTTTAAACCAATATTTACTACTGAGGGTACGTCTATACCCAGCCGCTAGTTCGGCGGCTGGCAATCGAACTTCTGGGTTCGACTTATCGCGTCTTGTCTGGACGCGATAAGTCGAACCCGGAAGTGCTCGCCGTCGACTGCGGTACTCCAGCTCGGCGAGAGGAGTACCGCGGAGTCGACGGGGGAGCCTGCCTGCCGCGTGTGGACCGAGGTAAGTTCGAACTAAGGTACTTCGAACTTCAGCTACGTTATTCACGTAGCTGATGTTGCGTACCTTAGTTCGATTTGGGGGTTTAGTGTAGACCAAGCCTAAGGGTTTTACCTTTATATGGACGCATTTCTGGTATTTCCCCTAGTGCAACTTGTTTTTCCTACATGAGAAAGAGACCTTTATTATCATATACTATTTACAACAGTTACAATTTCTAGGATGAATTCAAAATGTTCCGATGAAGATACTCCCTACATACTATTAACATGACTAAAGAGAAAAAAATGAATGATGTGAAAGTGAAGTGTTTGAGATCAGTCCTCTTGTATTCAATATTAATAACAATTTGCAACTTATTGTGAATGACACACTGAAAAGAAATTGCTGTTAGCTTATTTTGTGTTTTATGAGAAATTCTAGGCTTTGAAAAAACCCAGTATTTGAAAAAAACCACTGGGGAACTGCCTGAGACCGTTGGTATGGAAAGATGTTGATAGTCCAGAAGGTGAACCACTCAGTGACCTGACCAGAGGACTGAGTCACAAAGAGGAAGCCGCAGCTCCTGGAGCGAGAGAGTGGCTGCAGAGTGAGAATAATAGAGTGCAACCACAGGAAGGGGCATTGGCCTGGCAGTGCTAATCCCCAGAACAACCAGGAGGAGGCGCTTCCAAGCGGTGAGTAGAGTACCCTGTGACATACCCATAGATGGTCGAATGGAAATAATACTAGATGGAGAGTGACATCACCTGTATCAGATCATGGGCTAAACGCTTCAGAGCTTCTTGGGTTTCTTCATTAATTTCTGTTTCTGTAATGACCTCCCAGCTACCATCCTGGAACCTCACAGGCATGGAAAAGATAATCCCTTCAGGGATACAAAATTGACCTAAAGAAAAAATTCCCCCCAAACATGTTTCTTTCTGATTAAAACACACAGTGATGTGCTCAAATACTGTAGTGGTGAGTAGCAATGTAAAACCCTAAAATAGACAGATTATTGCCTTTCTCATCTTACAATACAAAGAACACTGAACTCCCTGATTTATCATGACTGCAAGTTTTAATTAGGAATCCACAAAATCATTGTGTACCTTAACACTAGATATGCAAAATTCCTTATTTCCATCTGTGCTTTAAATGGCACTTACGAAAATATTTCTAAATGTATTTGGACTCATAATCACAGTTAAAGGACATTCTTTCAAAATGTAGCCCAAAGAATCAATAAGGAATTTAAAAATCCTTTCTACAAAGCAGTGACTACATAAAATCAATTGAATTAGTGGGTTAAAATAGAGGGCCAGGAAAATGAAACCACAAAAACACCTGAGTAATTTTTTGAGATGCATGTAAAAAGTACATACAGCATTCTAGGATCTTGGTAGAATAATTTCTTAGATTTGGAAGCTCTTGTGTTAAGAAAATAAGTTATCCTCAGAGAATCATGATTTAATTGAAAATTGTTAAAGATCTGAATTAAAAAATTACTATTACACTTACTGAAGGAAGCTATAGAGTAAAGAGAAATCTTCACAGTATGTGTGAACTACAAATTGAAATTTACCTTCGCTGAGTATTCCCATTGAGACAATCTCCCCGGGAGGAGAGTCTTGATACCAGTATCTCAGCACAGTAGCTATTACATGAGCAGGTGACATGCCTAAGCAGTGATGCTCCCGGGAACTCAGGGAACTCAGTACAAATGAAAATTCTGAACGCACCCAGTTGCTGTCATCAAGAAAGGAGAGATTTTTAATATAACTATGGAAGACTCAAGATCAGGTAGTTCTTCTAGATTAAATAAGAACTAAAGACAGAGGAAGATGTCAGTATGGACTAATACAGTTCTCAAACTTCATTGCACCATGACCCCCTTCTGACAACAAAAATTACTACACGACCCCAGGAAGGGGAACCGAAGCCTGAGTCTGCCTGATTCCCACTGCCCTGGGTGGGGAGCCAAAGCCCAAGCCCAAGCCCCATTGCCTAGGCAGGGTAGGGATAAAAGCCAAAGCCCAAGGGCTTCAGCCCCAGCCAGGGGGCCTATAACCTGAGCCCCGCCACCCAGGGCTGAATCCCTTGGGCTTCAGCTTTGGCCCCTGGCTTCAGCCCCAAGCCCCAGCAACTCTAAACTAGCTCTGGCGACCCCATTAACATGACCCACTCTGGGGTCCCAACCCACAGTTTGAGAGCTCCTGGACTAATTCAATCTTGAGTGCTTAAAGCTAGTCATCTACAGCTACAGATAAAAGCACAGAGGTAGAAGTGGCCTGGTTGTCAGAGGTGAAGAGTGTTGCAGGTGCAGGTCATTTATTCAAATGCTTTTTTTCAGCATTCTAAACTGTAGTGGGGACTCCATAAGGCCTTTTTGGTGGAGGTAACCAGAGGAATGTGCTGAATTTGCAAAACCTTGGTCATAACCTCTCTGCTGCTCCCTTGTGGCTGCAGGGTCCCCTCAGAACACAGATTGTTTGACTAGTGCTATCAAGTTAATAAAGCCAGGTTTCGAAAGGTATTTAGGCACATAAAGATGTAGACAGGTGCCTTAGCTGGTTTGTCAATAGAGATTAGGGCCTGGATCCACAAGGGACTTAGATGTTGCGACACCGACATCACACCCTCTAACTTTTAGGCACCTAGAAAATCACAGGAACAGCACTGTGATCCACAAAGCCTGGGTTAGGTGCCCAGGCTCCTTGTACAATGCATGAGGGGAGACAGACACCTTAGCATCGTAGGCCTCACTTGACATGAGTAACTAGACAGAGGCGAGGCCTCATTTCTTGGGAGACAGAATTATGGAGGTAAATGGATTAGCAGGCTGGAAACAATGTCTGTATTAACTGAGATAAGGGGGAACATCCAGGGAATCATTTACAATGGACAAGACAACAATGTATAAAATAAGCCTGGAATGTAAGGTGAGGTAAAGAGTAAGTCAAACACTAATAGCACGTGGACCGAGCATGCTGTACAATGATTGGTTCCTACAAAGTAATAAAGCCAATACCAAAACATGATGCTATGTATAGTAAATTAATGTGATGTGTAAATGTGTATATAAAGAAAGGGGGGGGGGGATTCTGTGTAACTTTGGATTCATGGTATACCCGGTACCCACCCACTACATTTGTCTGATCAACTCAGTGTAGCTTTGCTGTATGCCAAATAAAAAATACAAAAAAAAAAACCTGAGTGATGAGACTAGTATCTGAGTTCATGGGGGAACCGAGTGCAAGAGGTCTTGGAGGCTACCCCAATAAGCATGAGCTCCACAAACCTAGTATGGTAGGTAGGGAGTTGCCTAACCTAACCAGTGGGAGATGGAGATAGCTGCCTATTTCTTCCAGTGATCCATGAACCAAGGAAAGATAGGTGCTCCTTTGCCTAATTCAAGTGCAGGGCCTGATATGATAGGTGTGTTTAGACGCTGACTAACTCCATACAAAGTAGCTAGTGGAGTAAGCTCTCTCTTATAACCTTTAGCCCAGTGGTTAGACCACTCACCTGGGATGTGGAAGACCACCAGTTCAAGTCCCTCTTCTGCCTGCTGAGAAGGGGTTTGAACAGAAATTTGTCATTTCCCAGGTGAGTGTCCTGACCACTGGGCTATAGAGTCAGTCTCACTCTTTGGCCCATTTAATAGTCAATTTTTTAATTAAAGTGGAACAATTTCAACAGGAGAGATTGAGAGTACCCCTCCCCCCCCCATCAGAATCTCCTGTAGCCCAGTGGTGCGAGCACTTACCTAAGAGATGGCAGATCCATGTTCAATTCCCTTCTCCTCACATCCCAGGTAAATACCCCAGCCACTGGGTTAAAGGTTATAAGTGAAGTTTTTCTCTCTCTACCCCAGCTGTTTTGTGTGGAGTTAGGCAGCCTTTGAGCATACCTACTGAATGAGGTCCCATGTGCCAGTTAGGTGGAGGAGTGCCTATCTTCTCCCAGTTTGTGGATCGTATTGGGGCTTAAGTGGGAGGTCCACACCTGGATGTCTAGAGTGAGGCAGCAGTGTACCTCCCCAAAGGCAGAAACCTAGGCGCTTTCAGAATGTTAACTGCAAAAACCCCCATACTGAGTGAGTTTACGTGTCTACCGGGTTGGGCAGCAGCTGAGCAGGATGCGGTGATTCCTAGGCCTTGTCTACACTACGAGAGTAGTTCGATTTTACTTAAATCGAATTTTTGGAATCGATATTGCAAAGTCGAACGTGTGTGTCCACACTAAGGACAGTAATTCGACTTTGTGAGTCCACACTAACGGGGAAAGCGTCGACATTGGAAGTGGTGCACTGTGGTCAGCTATCCCACAGTTCCCGGAGTCCCCGCTGCCCATTGGAATTCTGGGTGGAGCCGCAAATGCCTTCTGGGTAAAAAAAAATGTGTCCAGGGTGCTTTTGGGTAACTGTCGTCATCCGTCCATCACTCCCGCCCTCCCTCCCTGAAAGCGCCGGCGGGAAATCAGTTCGCGCACTTTTCTAGTCAGTGACAGCGCGGACACCACAGCACTGCGAGCATGGAGCCTGCTGCAACCATCACTGCAGTTGTGGCCGCTCTCAACGCCTCGCAACTTATCATACACCTTTCCCTGAGGCAGATGCAGAAAAGTCAGGCGAGGAGGCTACGTCAACGCGGTGATGGCCTGAAGTCTGAGAGTAGCACAGACCTCTCAGAAAGCAGGGGACCCAGCGCCGAGAACATCACGGTGGCAATGGGTCATGTTGATGCCGTGGAACGGCGATTCTGGGCACGGGAAACAAGCACTGAGTGGTGGGACCGCATAGTGCTGCAGGTCTGGGATGAATCCCAGTGGCTGCGAAACTTTCGCATGCGGAAGGGAACTTTCCTGGAACTTTGTGAGTTGCTGTCCCCTGCCCTGAAGCGCAATGACACCCGGATGCGAGCAGCCCTGACTGTCCAGAAGCGAGTGGCCATAGCCCTGTGGAAGCTTGCAACGCCAGACAGCTACCGGTCAGTCGCGAACCAGTTTGGGGTGGGCAAATCTACCGTGGGGGTTGTTGTGATGCAAGTAGCCAAGGCAATCGTTGATGTACTGCTGCCAAAGGTAGTGACCCTGGGAAACGTGGAGGCCATCATAGATGGCTTCGCAGCGATGGGATTCCCAAACTGCGGTGGGGCCATAGATGGAACTCACATCCCTATCCTGGCACCGGAACACCAGGCCAGCCAGTACATTAACAGAAAGGGATACTTTTCCATGGTGCTGCAAGCACTGGTGGACCACAGGGGACGTTTTACCAACATCTACGTGGGATGGCCGGGCAAGGTTCATGACGCTCGTGTTTTCAGGAACTCTGGTCTGTTTAGACGGCTGCAGCAAGGTATTTACTTCCCGGACCACAAAATAACTCTTGGGGATGTGGAGATGCCTATAGTCATCCTCGGGGACCCAGCCTACCCGCTAATGCCCTGGCTCATGAAGCCCTATACTGGCGCCCTGGACACTGAAAAAGAACTCTTCAACTACCGGCTGAGCAAGTGCAGAATGGTGGTGGAGTGTGCTTTTGGCCGTCTCAAGGGGAGATGGAGATGGACGCATTTCTGGTATTTCCCCTAGTGCAACTTGTTTTTCCTACATGAGAAAGAGACCTTTATTATCATATACTATTTACAACAGTTACAATTTCTAGGATGAATTCAAAATGTTCCGATGAAGATACTCCCTACATACTATTAACATGACTAAAGAGAAAAAAATGAATGATGTGAAAGTGAAGTGTTTGAGATCAGTCCTCTTGTATTCAATATTAATAACAATTTGCAACTTATTGTGAATGACACACTGAAAAGAAATTGCTGTTAGCTTATTTTGTGTTTTATGAGAAATTCTAGGCTTTGAAAAAACCCAGTATTTGAAAAAAACCACTGGGGAACTGCCTGAGACCGTTGGTATGGAAAGATGTTGATAGTCCAGAAGGTGAACCACTCAGTGACCTGACCAGAGGACTGAGTCACAAAGAGGAAGCCGCAGCTCCTGGAGCGAGAGAGTGGCTGCAGAGTGAGAATAATAGAGTGCAACCACAGGAAGGGGCATTGGCCTGGCAGTGCTAATCCCCAGAACAACCAGGAGGAGGCGCTTCCAAGCGGTGAGTAGAGTACCCTGTGACATACCCATAGATGGTCGAATGGAAATAATACTAGATGGAGAGTGACATCACCTGTATCAGATCATGGGCTAAACGCTTCAGAGCTTCTTGGGTTTCTTCATTAATTTCTGTTTCTGTAATGACCTCCCAGCTACCATCCTGGAACCTCACAGGCATGGAAAAGATAATCCCTTCAGGGATACAAAATTGACCTAAAGAAAAAATTCCCCCCAAACATGTTTCTTTCTGATTAAAACACACAGTGATGTGCTCAAATACTGTAGTGGTGAGTAGCAATGTAAAACCCTAAAATAGACAGATTATTGCCTTTCTCATCTTACAATACAAAGAACACTGAACTCCCTGATTTATCATGACTGCAAGTTTTAATTAGGAATCCACAAAATCATTGTGTACCTTAACACTAGATATGCAAAATTCCTTATTTCCATCTGTGCTTTAAATGGCACTTACGAAAATATTTCTAAATGTATTTGGACTCATAATCACAGTTAAAGGACATTCTTTCAAAATGTAGCCCAAAGAATCAATAAGGAATTTAAAAATCCTTTCTACAAAGCAGTGACTACATAAAATCAATTGAATTAGTGGGTTAAAATAGAGGGCCAGGAAAATGAAACCACAAAAACACCTGAGTAATTTTTTGAGATGCATGTAAAAAGTACATACAGCATTCTAGGATCTTGGTAGAATAATTTCTTAGATTTGGAAGCTCTTGTGTTAAGAAAATAAGTTATCCTCAGAGAATCATGATTTAATTGAAAATTGTTAAAGATCTGAATTAAAAAATTACTATTACACTTACTGAAGGAAGCTATAGAGTAAAGAGAAATCTTCACAGTATGTGTGAACTACAAATTGAAATTTACCTTCGCTGAGTATTCCCATTGAGACAATCTCCCCGGGAGGAGAGTCTTGATACCAGTATCTCAGCACAGTAGCTATTACATGAGCAGGTGACATGCCTAAGCAGTGATGCTCCCGGGAACTCAGGGAACTCAGTACAAATGAAAATTCTGAACGCACCCAGTTGCTGTCATCAAGAAAGGAGAGATTTTTAATATAACTATGGAAGACTCAAGATCAGGTAGTTCTTCTAGATTAAATAAGAACTAAAGACAGAGGAAGATGTCAGTATGGACTAATACAGTTCTCAAACTTCATTGCACCATGACCCCCTTCTGACAACAAAAATTACTACACGACCCCAGGAAGGGGAACCGAAGCCTGAGTCTGCCTGATTCCCACTGCCCTGGGTGGGGAGCCAAAGCCCAAGCCCAAGCCCCATTGCCTAGGCAGGGTAGGGATAAAAGCCAAAGCCCAAGGGCTTCAGCCCCAGCCAGGGGGCCTATAACCTGAGCCCCGCCACCCAGGGCTGAATCCCTTGGGCTTCAGCTTTGGCCCCTGGCTTCAGCCCCAAGCCCCAGCAACTCTAAACTAGCTCTGGCGACCCCATTAACATGACCCACTCTGGGGTCCCAACCCACAGTTTGAGAGCTCCTGGACTAATTCAATCTTGAGTGCTTAAAGCTAGTCATCTACAGCTACAGATAAAAGCACAGAGGTAGAAGTGGCCTGGTTGTCAGAGGTGAAGAGTGTTGCAGGTGCAGGTCATTTATTCAAATGCTTTTTTTCAGCATTCTAAACTGTAGTGGGGACTCCATAAGGCCTTTTTGGTGGAGGTAACCAGAGGAATGTGCTGAATTTGCAAAACCTTGGTCATAACCTCTCTGCTGCTCCCTTGTGGCTGCAGGGTCCCCTCAGAACACAGATTGTTTGACTAGTGCTATCAAGTTAATAAAGCCAGGTTTCGAAAGGTATTTAGGCACATAAAGATGTAGACAGGTGCCTTAGCTGGTTTGTCAATAGAGATTAGGGCCTGGATCCACAAGGGACTTAGATGTTGCGACACCGACATCACACCCTCTAACTTTTAGGCACCTAGAAAATCACAGGAACAGCACTGTGATCCACAAAGCCTGGGTTAGGTGCCCAGGCTCCTTGTACAATGCATGAGGGGAGACAGACACCTTAGCATCGTAGGCCTCACTTGACATGAGTAACTAGACAGAGGCGAGGCCTCATTTCTTGGGAGACAGAATTATGGAGGTAAATGGATTAGCAGGCTGGAAACAATGTCTGTATTAACTGAGATAAGGGGGAACATCCAGGGAATCATTTACAATGGACAAGACAACAATGTATAAAATAAGCCTGGAATGTAAGGTGAGGTAAAGAGTAAGTCAAACACTAATAGCACGTGGACCGAGCATGCTGTACAATGATTGGTTCCTACAAAGTAATAAAGCCAATACCAAAACATGATGCTATGTATAGTAAATTAATGTGATGTGTAAATGTGTATATAAAGAAAGGGGGGGGGGGATTCTGTGTAACTTTGGATTCATGGTATACCCGGTACCCACCCACTACATTTGTCTGATCAACTCAGTGTAGCTTTGCTGTATGCCAAATAAAAAATACAAAAAAAAAAACCTGAGTGATGAGACTAGTATCTGAGTTCATGGGGGAACCGAGTGCAAGAGGTCTTGGAGGCTACCCCAATAAGCATGAGCTCCACAAACCTAGTATGGTAGGGAGTTGCCTAACCTAACCAGTGGGAGATGGAGATAGCTGCCTATTTCTTCCAGTGATCCATGAACCAAGGAAAGATAGGTGCTCCTTTGCCTAATTCAAGTGCAGGGCCTGATATGATAGGTGTGTTTAGACGCTGACTAACTCCATACAAAGTAGCTAGTGGAGTAAGCTCTCTCTTATAACCTTTAGCCCAGTGGTTAGACCACTCACCTGGGATGTGGAAGACCACCAGTTCAAGTCCCTCTTCTGCCTGCTGAGAAGGGGTTTGAACAGAAATTTGTCATTTCCCAGGTGAGTGTCCTGACCACTGGGCTATAGAGTCAGTCTCACTCTTTGGCCCATTTAATAGTCAATTTTTTAATTAAAGTGGAACAATTTCAACAGGAGAGATTGAGAGTACCCCTCCCCCCCCCATCAGAATCTCCTGTAGCCCAGTGGTGCGAGCACTTACCTAAGAGATGGCAGATCCATGTTCAATTCCCTTCTCCTCACATCCCAGGTAAATACCCCAGCCACTGGGTTAAAGGTTATAAGTGAAGTTTTTCTCTCTCTACCCCAGCTGTTTTGTGTGGAGTTAGGCAGCCTTTGAGCATACCTACTGAATGAGGTCCCATGTGCCAGTTAGGTGGAGGAGTGCCTATCTTCTCCCAGTTTGTGGATCGTATTGGGGCTTAAGTGGGAGGTCCACACCTGGATGTCTAGAGTGAGGCAGCAGTGTACCTCCCCAAAGGCAGAAACCTAGGCGCTTTCAGAATGTTAACTGCAAAAACCCCCATACTGAGTGAGTTTACGTGTCTACCGGGTTGGGCAGCAGCTGAGCAGGATGCGGTGATTCCTAGGCCTTGTCTACACTACGAGAGTAGTTCGATTTTACTTAAATCGAATTTTTGGAATCGATATTGCAAAGTCGAACGTGTGTGTCCACACTAAGGACAGTAATTCGACTTTGTGAGTCCACACTAACGGGGAAAGCGTCGACATTGGAAGTGGTGCACTGTGGTCAGCTATCCCACAGTTCCCGGAGTCCCCGCTGCCCATTGGAATTCTGGGTGGAGCCGCAAATGCCTTCTGGGTAAAAAAAAATGTGTCCAGGGTGCTTTTGGGTAACTGGCGTCATCCGTCCATCACTCCCGCCCTCCCTCCCTGAAAGCGCCGGCGGGAAATCAGTTCGCGCACTTTTCTAGTCAGTGACAGCGCGGACACCACAGCACTGCGAGCATGGAGCCTGCTGCAACCATCACTGCAGTTGTGGCCGCTCTCAACGCCTCGCAACTTATCATACACCTTTCCCTGAGGCAGATGCAGAAAAGTCAGGCGAGGAGGCTACGTCAACGCGGTGATGGCCTGAAGTCTGAGAGTAGCACAGACCTCTCAGAAAGCAGGGGACCCAGCGCCGAGAACATCACGGTGGCAATGGGTCATGTTGATGCCGTGGAACGGCGATTCTGGGCACGGGAAACAAGCACTGAGTGGTGGGACCGCATAGTGCTGCAGGTCTGGGATGAATCCCAGTGGCTGCGAAACTTTCGCATGCGGAAGGGAACTTTCCTGGAACTTTGTGAGTTGCTGTCCCCTGCCCTGAAGCGCAATGACACCCGGATGCGAGCAGCCCTGACTGTCCAGAAGCGAGTGGCCATAGCCCTGTGGAAGCTTGCAACGCCAGACAGCTACCGGTCAGTCGCGAACCAGTTTGGGGTGGGCAAATCTACCGTGGGGGTTGTTGTGATGCAAGTAGCCAAGGCAATCGTTGATGTACTGCTGCCAAAGGTAGTGACCCTGGGAAACGTGGAGGCCATCATAGATGGCTTCGCAGCGATGGGATTCCCAAACTGCGGTGGGGCCATAGATGGAACTCACATCCCTATCCTGGCACCGGAACACCAGGCCAGCCAGTACATTAACAGAAAGGGATACTTTTCCATGGTGCTGCAAGCACTGGTGGACCACAGGGGACGTTTTACCAACATCTACGTGGGATGGCCGGGCAAGGTTCATGACGCTCGTGTTTTCAGGAACTCTGGTCTGTTTAGACGGCTGCAGCAAGGTATTTACTTCCCGGACCACAAAATAACTCTTGGGGATGTGGAGATGCCTATAGTCATCCTCGGGGACCCAGCCTACCCGCTAATGCCCTGGCTCATGAAGCCCTATACTGGCGCCCTGGACACTGAAAAAGAACTCTTCAACTACCGGCTGAGCAAGTGCAGAATGGTGGTGGAGTGTGCTTTTGGCCGTCTCAAGGGGAGATGGAGAAGCTTACTGACTCGCTGTGATCTCAGCGAAACCAATATCCCCATTGTTATTGCAGCTTGCTGTGTGCTCCACAATCTCTGTGAGAGCAAGGGGGAGACCTTTATGGTGGGGTGGGAGGTTGAGGAAAATAGCCTGGCTGCTGATTACTCACAGCCAGACAGCCGGGCGATTAGAAGAGACCAGCGGGAAGCGCTGTGCATCCGGAAGGCTTTGAAAGCAAAGTTCCTGAGTGAGCAGGGTAACCTGTGACTTTAAAGTTTGTGTATTGAGAAGCTAAACCTGCCCCCGTTTCTTTACCCAGTTAATGTTGACTATCCTATCCAGTTACATACCCCCTTCACCCCACTTCCAACACACGTTTCAAAATAAAAATAGTTCTACTTTGTTAAAGCACACCGTTTTCTTTAATACTGTATTCGCGGGAATTTTTTAAAACTGGGACGCAGACTGTGGTGCGGAGCGGGTGTACTGTAGTGGCGCGAATGCAGCTTCTAAACTCAAGGATTGACAGGCTCCGCTGCGGTGGGATGGTTGTTTCAACGGAGCCTGTCACCCCTCCTGATAGGGACTGTGTGTATGGGGTGGTCTATGTGACTTTGTGGCAGGGGGAGGACGGTTACAGATCCCCTGCTGTGTGGCTCTGTGATCCTGCCTAAGGACCGCCGCTTAAGATCTGTAACTGCCCTCCCCTGCCACAAAGTCACAGAGCAACCCACCCCCCACCACATAACATGAAAACAACCTCCCAGACTAACCAGGGTAACTAGTCACTGCATCACTGCACTATGTATGTGCCCTGCTGCTGTGCCTGCCCCCGACTATATACCCTGCCAAAGGTGACTGTCCTGTCGAATTACCAACCCCCTATCCCCCCCTCCTCCAAAAGAACATGATGGAAACAGTAGTTAACAGAAACGTATTTTTTATTATCAACCAAACATGGAACTGGGAAAGTGAAACTTGGACGGGGGCTTGTGTCAGGCGGGAAGGAAAGAACTTGTCAAATTTTGGGGAATGAGAGCCTTCTGCTGCTCGAGCTCTCTGCAGGGGTGGAGTGAGAGTTAGCAGGGACTCTGCCGCCTCTCCTTCTGTGCACTTTGGGTGAGGGGAGTATGGGACTTGGTGGCGGGGGAGGGCGGTTAGAGATGGACTGCAGCGGGGCTCTGTCCTCCTGCCTCCGTTCCTGCAGAACATCCACAAGGCGCCGGAGCGTGTCCGTTTGCTCCCTCATTAGTCCAAGCAGGGTTTGAGTCGCCTGCTGGTCTTCCTGACGCCACCTCTCCTCCCGATCCATGTTGGCTTGGTGCATTCGGGTCAAGTTCTCCCGCCACTGGGTCTGCTGTGCTGCCTGGGCTCTGGAGCAGGCTATAAGCTCCGAGAACATGTCCTCCCGTGTCCTCTTCTTCTTATGCCTAATCCGCGCTAGCCTCTGGGAGTGTGATGACAGGCTAGGTTGTGAGACAGTCGCAGATGGGGCTGTGGGAATGGGAAAAAGGGAGTGAATTCCTCAGAAAGATAAATGTAGTTGTGAACAAAGAACATAGTCTTTCTCTGTTAACAAGACCATGCACAGCACCTATCACATGCGCACTCAGCACAAGGTCGAATTCTCGGCCTTCGCATTCAGTGCCTGGGGTCTTCTACAGCACATTTGAGAAGCCTCTCAGGAGAACGGAATTTCTGTTGCAGGCAGACATGGTAAGCCGTAGACTTGTGGCAGCTTAAAACTTTAATATTAGCAATGGCCTCATTTCACATTGAAATCAATGTTGGTCCCTGCTGCCAGCAATTCGGCAAGCAGGAAGTCTGCTCCTGTCCCACACCCTCGCGGCTGTCCCCGGGAACGATCCCTTTCGGCTGCCCCTCTCCCGCCTCCACCGCGTGGCTGCAAACCAGCGGTTACAGTTCTGTAAAGGAACGGCAAAGCAGTCCCAACACTAACATTCCCCTACCTCATTCAAAGCAGGTCATCATGAGCGACATCACCCTCATGAGGATCTCTGACAGCGAGAAAGAGAGAATGCTCCGGGAAAGCCTGCAAAGACCAGGGCCGTATGCCGCCATGCTGTGCAGAGCAATGATTCCAGAGTACTTGATAGTCTCGTGGCGTGGCAACGTGTCCTACTACGGAGGACCCAATAAGGCCGCTCTCCCCAAGAACCTAATGCAGCGGATTTCCAATTACCTCCAGGAGAGCTTCCTCGAGATGTCACAGGAGGATTTCTGCTCCATCCCCGGACATATAGACCGCATTTTACTGTAGCTGCTGTAGCAGTGACTAACCAGTAGAGCGGCTTGGGCAGGACAATCATGCAAAACCGGACATTGCTAGATTTTTTTTCAATAGTTGCACTGCCCATGACTGAACCGTTAAGCTAATCAAACTAATCATGAGAAACCCATTTTTTAAATTGTTAATATTCCTGTTCTGTTACAAATAAATGTTTAGATTTTTACAACACTTACTGGCTGATCCTTCCCCAGATTCTGTGTCCGGGGTAACGGCTGGGGAGGGTTGGTAGGGGATCTCTGTAAGGGTGATGAAGAGATCCTGGCTGTCGGGGAAATCAGCGTTGTGAGCGCTGTCGACTGCCTCGTCCTCCTCATCTCCTTCCTCATCTTCCCCGTCCGCTAACATGTCCGAGGATCCAGCCGTGGACACTATCCCATCCTCAGAGTCCACAGTCACTGGTGGGGTAGTGGTGGCGGCCGCACCGAGGATGGAATGCAGTGCCTCGTAGAAACGGGATGTCTGGGGATGGGATCCGGAGCGTCCGTTTGCCTCTTTGGTCTTCTGGTAGCCTTGTCTCAGCTCCTTGATTTTCACGCGGCACTGCGTTACATCCCGGCTGTATCCTCTCTCTGCCATGTCTTTAGAGATCTTCTCGTAGATCTTTGCATTCCGTCTTTTGGATCGCAGCTCGGAAAGCACGGACTCATCGCCCCACACAGCGATGAGATCCAAGACTTCCCGATCAGTCCATGCTGGGGCCCTCTTTCTATTCTGAGATTGCACGGCCATCACTGCTGGAGAGCTCTGCATCGTTGCCAGTGCTGCTGAGCTCGCCACGATGTCCAGACAGGAAATGAGATTCAAACTGGCCAGACAGGAAAAGGAATTCAAATTCAAATTTTCCCGGGGCTTTTCCTGTGTGGCAGTTCAGAGCATCCGAGCTCGTACTGCTGTCCAGAGCGTCAACAGAGTGGTGCACTGTGGGATAGCTCCCGGAGCTATTAGCGTCGATTTCCATCCACACCTAGCCTAATTCGACATGGCCATGTCGAATTTAGCGCTACTCCCCTCGTCGGGGAGGAGTACAGAAGTCGAATTAAAGAGACCTCTATGTCGAACTAAATACCTTCGCGGTGTGGACGGGTGCAGGGTTAATTCGATGTAACGGCGCTAACTTCGACATAAACGCCTAGTGTAGACCAGGCCCTAAAAATGGACTTAGGTGGATCTGGGCCTAAGTGCCTAGCTCACTTAGACACTTTTGAAAATCCCACTAGGGGCTTATCTGCTTCTTTAGGTGCCTAAATACCTTTGAAAATCTGGCCCATAGTGAGTTTTTCTTGTTTCTCTAGTCCTTTACATGGTTACATGGGAGAGAAAAAAAATTATACAATCAATTTTCCTACTTTTTAATCACAAAAATTGGCAGGGAACAGAGAAATAAATGTCGTTCATGAAACTACTTTAACTCATTTTTGGGAAATGACTCTATTTCAAGTTGATTTGTGCCCCTGTAGTATTATGCTAGAAAGTATCATCTTTAATAATAATAATCTCCATGTATTTGTGAGCGGCCTCAGGTTGATATGGATTTAAAAAGGGTAACATTTAAAAGATCAGAACGAAAAATAAATGTATACTGTACCCATCATAAATCATGTCCAGCAAACGGCGTGAAAAGTTAGGTGGACCCCAGATAGCACTGTCATATCTGTAAACTTTTGCTTTAGACAGATCAATGTAGCTATTGCCACTGATATTACCCCAAACAATCACATCTTTGACTCCTGTAACAAAGAAGAATATATAAAGATGAGTGAACAGAAAGATATTGTGTTTTAAATGCCTACTGCCTTGTAGCAGGAGTCATTTTACCTCAAAATTGCTACAATAATAAAAAAGAACTTAATGTATGAAACCCAGACAAAAATAGAAGAAGGAACTTTAACCTATCTGATGCTATTGTATACATTAGTGCAGGGGTTCTCAAACTGGGGGTTGGGACCCCTCAGGAGGTCGTGAGGTTATTACATGAGGGGTCGCAAGCTGTCAACCTCCACCCCAACCCTGCTTTACCTCCAGCATTTATAATGGTGTTAAATATATAAACATTTTTTTTTAATTTATAAGGGGGGGGGGGTCGTCGCACTCAGAGGCTTGCTGTGTGAAAGGGGTCACCAGTACAAAAGTTTGAGAACCACTGCATTAGTGTATATCGTAGTGCCAATTTAAGTTACCGGAAAACAAATCAAAACAAATTGCAAACATGGTAATATTACTTTTAAAGCCTTAGACACCAATTCTTAATGGTGACCTGTAAAAGATAATTAAATAAAAAATCAAACTGCTTTGGTGAATACCAAAATAGCAAATACCTGGTGAATTCCCCAAATAATAGAATATTTAACATATTAACTTCAAAGAAAGGCGGTGATTGCACCTGCAAAAATGAGTGTGCACCCATTATGCTTATAAATGTCTGCACTTCTCTTATGTAGAATCCCACATTTGCAGATGTAATGGGTGTACTTCTGTTTTTACATATACTCCAACTGCATCCTGATTTGAAAATGCATAATTCTGACCACTGAAGTTCCCAGATTGTGACTGATATTGAAGAGTACAAATACAAATTACTCACCTGCTGAACTCATATTCAGTTTCCTGGCCAGCATAGCTTTAGCTGCGTTTTCCAAGAACATTGCCAAAGCGATAACATTCTGGCCGTCAATGGATGGGGCAAATGTCATAATCATTAATGCCCTAAGGTTCACAAAAGTTTTTCCTGACACAATAACTTTGACCCTGCTGTTGGCATTCTTCTCAATCAGGGGACCATACACCTTACATTGCTCAGTCACCTGTCTGATGCAGTCTTCAAGTGATGGGATCTCATGTTGTAAGAGGATATCATCAAGCAAAATTACAATATCAGCCTGAACAAAGGCATCGTCTAATTCAGTGTGCATTGAGACACTGCGAAGGAGGGGGAATGCTAAGTCTTGAGCCTCCATTACAATACCATGCAGAATTTCCTTGTAATGGCTACTGTCGAGCAGATGAATGCTAACCTCTGTTGCCATCCCAAACACTTCTCCATTGGCCAATAATGGAATCAGGTTATAACAGGCAGGAGCTGATGCACTGATGAGAAAATTTAGATACGGAAAATCTTTGTTAATCAGTAAATGCTGCCGTTTGTACTATAAAATGTATTATAAAAATGGATGACAAAGAACGTAGTCTTGTAGTTGATTAATATTCAAATGATCTATTACCTTAGATCATTTCAGTCTTGCTTTCATATCAAAATGTTAAAAATTAATACAGATCAGGCTTCCCTCCACTTAAAGGTATACTGTCAGGTTAAAAATCATATTTAAAAAATCCAACAAATTAATAAATAAAAGTACAAGAATTTTTTAAGTCTAATTTACTCTTGTATGCTGCTTGTTTCCTTTTTGCATTTCCATTATGGTGGACAATATAAATAAACCAATCCATTTTTCTTTTGTTTCTAGTCAACTTCATTTTTACTGTTCATGTATTAGCATAATGCTGCAATGTTTGGATTATCAACACTATATGGGAATATTTATTCATGTAAAAATTTCCTCTATGCTTTAAAATAAAACATTTCTTCAAAATATTTCTGTTGGGTTCTGCTATTGTAAAAATGTTCTTTTTCCAAGGTCATTTGGGGGCTAAATTTTGCCCAACAGTGTCCCTTTAAGTTCATATCACCTTATCAGTTTTTGGGGGGGGGGGAAATGGGGCACAAGAAGGATTGGATGGGGGGGGGTTAGAAGCTGCAAACAAAACATAAATACATTCTGGAATATCTACTGAATGCCCATAAACAATAGTGATGAGTGCAGTAAAAATGACTAAATATATACGACCTATTCCAAGTAAACGAATCAGCAAGTACTTGAACAATTTAGTGCTTTATTTATGGTATTTTTTTAAAACAAATTGCTACAGCTATGGACAATGTTTTACAAAAAGAGCTTTTTAATTAACATTAATATTTAATTAAAAGGGACATCAAAAGTTGGTGTAGTAATGTGTTTTAAGGTTTAGGATTTTAAAGAAAGAATTTACAAAAAAGATAAATTACTTGTAAAGTGTATGTACCTCAGTTAATATAAACAATATCAAAATGTATATGTGCAAGCCCCAGATTCATTTAATCAGCTGAAGGAAGACTGTATGAGAAGAAATACATTATTCTAAAGCTGAATTAATATAACTGTGCTTTTGCTTTCTCACCTGCTGATCCAGACCTGCAAGGGGTCGATAAGACTTTTAATATATTCCTCCTGTTTCTCAATTTCTATGTGGGTCTGCAAATTCTCCTCAGCAATTCTCAGCATCTGCTCACTCAGCATGTCCGAGGTGATGCCATAGTAATGCTCACAATGAAGAAAGGACATTCAGTAATCAAGAGTGTGGCCCCAACACAACTAAGTTTTACCACATAACATTACTTTATGTAACATTTCAAAAAGGAGGAAGGAATGATAAAAGACTGCAAAATGTTGATTAGCAGTACAGTAACTCCTCACTTAACGTTGCAGTAATGTTCCTGAAAAATGCAACTTTACGTGAAACCATGTTAAATGAATCCAATTTTCCCATAAGATTTAATGTAAATGCGGGGGGTTAGGTAGGGTTACCATACGTCCGGATTTTCCCGGACATGTCCGGCTTTTGGGGGCTCAAATCCCCGTCCGGGGGGAAATCCCCAAAAGCCGGGCATGTCCGGGAAAATCGGGAGGGAGGGAGGGCTCGGCCGGGGCCTCTTTGGCCGGGGCCGGTGCGGGGCCGGGCCGGGGTCGCAGTGCCGGGCCGGGCTGGGCGCAGGGCCAGGCGGGGAGCAGGGGGCGCGGTGCCGGGAGCCGGTCCGGGCCCGCGGGGCCGGGCCGCTGGGGGGGTGCGCCGGGCCGGGCTGCTGGGGGGGGCCGCGGGGTCGCGGGGGTGCGCCGGGCCGCGGAGCCGGTCCGGGAGCCGGTCTGGGGCCGCGGGGGTGCGCCGGGCCGGGGGGCCAGGCCGGGAGCCGGGCCGGGGTCGCGGGGCCGGGGGGTGCGCCGGGCCGGGAGCCGCGGGGGTGCGCTGAGCCGGGGGGCCGGTCCGGGAGCCGGTCCGGGGCCGCGGGGCCGGGGGGTGCGCCGGGCCGCGGAGCCGCGGGGGTGCACCGGGCCGGGGGGCCGGTCCGGGGTTGCGGAGCCGCGGGGGTGCGCTGGGCCGTGGAGCCGCGGGGTGCGCTGAGCCGGGGGGCCGGGCCGGGGTCGCGGGGCCGGGGGGTGCGCCGGGCCGCGGAGCCGCGCCGGGCCGGGAGCCGCGGGGTGCGCTGAGCCGGGGGGCCGGTCTGGGAGCCGGTCCGGGGCCGGGGGGGGTGCGCGGGGCCGGGGGGTGCGCCGGGCCGCGGGGTGCGCTGAGCCGGGGGGCCGGTCCGGGAGCCGGTCAGTGGTCGCGGGGCCGGGGGGTGCGCCGGGCCGCCAGGGGCCAGCCGGCAGTGCTGGGCGGGCCGGGGGTGGTCGGCCGGGGCTGGCACCCCAGGGCCCGAGACGACCCAGGCTGGAGCCGCCAGGGGGGCCAGCCTGGGCTCGCACCTCCTCCCCCCCCCTTACCTGCTTCAGGCTTCCCGCGAATTAAATGTTCGCGGGAAGCAGGGGAGGGGGCGGAGACTTTGGGGAGGGGGCGGAGTTGGGGCGGGGGCGTGGACGGGGCTGGGAGTGGGGCCGGGGCCCCGTGGAGTGTCCTCCATTTGGAGGCACAAAATATGGTAACCCTAGGTTAGGTTCCAAGGAAATTTTTTTGGGGCAGACAAAACGCATTATATACTGTACAGTACTGTACTGTGGTGGGGCGGTGCCCCTGGCTTACCCCACACAGGCACAGCCCGCTGCAGACAATGAGGCAGGCAAGAACGCTAGGAAGCACTTTGCACAGCAGCAGCTTGCCCCCAGAAGAACAAGTGCTGACTTTGCTGGGGGGATGCTCCAGGCCTACCTCTTCCTGTCCCCACTCCACTCCAGGCCTGCTTCTTCCCACCCCCGCTCCACCTCCTCCCCGGAGCATGCCGTGTCCCCGCTCCTCCCCCTCCCTCTTTTTTTCTCCATTCTCCTCCTGGGGCTCAAGGCTGGGAGTACAGGGTCTGGGAGGAAGTTAGGGTGTGGGAGCAGGGCCAGCTCCAGGCACCAGCTTAACAAGCAGGTGCTTGGGGTGGCCAAAGGAGAGGGGCGGCACCTGTAGCAATTCGGGGGTGGCAGGTCCCTCATTCCCTATAGGAGCGAAGGACCTGCCGCTGAACTGCTGCCGCTGATCGCGGCTTTTTTTTTTTTTTTTTTTTTCCAATTGTTGCCGCCGATTGTGATCGCGGCTTTTTTTTTTTTTCCTTGGGGCGGCAGAAATGCTGGAGCCCACCCTGTGTGGGAGGGCGCTCAGGGTTCGGTGAGGGGTCTGGGAGGGAGTTAGAGTGTGGGAGGGTGCTCAGGGTGGGGTGCAGGAGGAGGCTCAGGCAGGCAGGAGGTGCAGAGCACTTACCTGGGGCGACTCTTGTTTGGTGCAGGGGGTGTGCAGGTGGCTCTGCGCAGCGCAGCACCGCCCCCATGGCCGCGATTCTGGGAGCCGCGATTCTGGGAGCTGCTCCCCCACCCCCCCGGCAGGACTCAAGACAAGCAGGGGCAGCCGCGCAGCCAGCGGCAGGAGAGAAGCAGCGCTTTCCCCTTCAAAGCCGGCCAGAGAGAAGCGGAGCTTTGAAGGGGAAAGCGCTGCTTCTCTTCGGCCGCTGGCTGTGCGGCTGCCCCTGCTCCTCCTGAGTCCTCTGGCCTGTGCTCGCAGGGCCTCATTCTGAAAGGGGCTTTAGAGCTGCAGGCCAGGGCCCCGGGACCCCTTAGCCCAGGGCCCTGCAGCCCCTAAAGCCCCTGCATTACGGGTGGCCCTGCCTGCCGGGGCAGGGGAGGGGGCAGCTTCCCTGCTCGCTCGCTGCCTCCCTCCCAGAAAGTCCTAAGCGCCGCCAAACAGCTGTTTGGCGGCAGGGGAAGCACTGGTAGGGAGGGAGCGAAGGGGCGGAGGTGGAGAAGAGGAACTTGTGCAATGCTCCCTTGTAAAGTCAGCCAAACGATGTTATAAGGGAGCATTGCACAACTTTAAACGAGCATGTCCCCTAATGGAGCAGTGACGTAACTTCAAAACAACGTTAAGCAAGAGGATGTTAAGTGAGGAGTTATTGTACTGTGAGTCTTGTTACCTGGGCATGCTCCATAAAATCGTTAAATCCTCCCAGAAGCAGGCCCTTCCCTCCACGGTCCAATAATTCCCTCCAAACAATTGGTGAGCGTTTGTGTTTCCATCCATTCTTTTCACAGATATCATGAAGCCACTGCTATAGGCAACACACCCAAAACAATTTTAATAATTTTTTCACATGCAAAAAGGCAATATTTAAATATTACTGCTGGTATTTTCCAATGTAAAATAGTAATTCTTATCTAAATGCACAGCTGTGGGATACTTCACAGGTCTCCCAAATGTGAATATTTGAAAAACAGAGGAACCTGACCAAGCAGATGGCTGTGATGTATTGTGCACGGAATTAATTAGCATGAGAACAAAATATCATACTTGTCTCCTTAATCATATGATTGTGAAAAGTATTGCTCAGTTGGTTTAGCAGTGAACTCAGCAAATTCTAAGAGGTGATACTATTGGTAAAACCTCTCTTACAGCTTTGACTGCCTCATGAGTTAGTTCTGGGATTTTTTTCTAGTAACTTCCCCTAGTCTCTCTGCTGCAGGTAAGATATTACCATTACCCTAAATAGCTACCAGCAGTTAGATAATAAAGGAAATTACATCTAAGAGATTTAATTTTTCTGTAACACATGCAAGAAACGCCATTTCAATAAGGAAGAACTTGAAGGAGGCAACTGTCTTTTTCCATTGTCTTTTTGGTAGCCCTTTTTATTAATAAATATTATTTCAACTGCTTTGAAATAGATGATGCAAGCTGGTTTACAGATGGGCTGAAAGAGTTGTCTAGTTGTTCACTGTAGCTTCTATAATGTACAGCATTTTATCAAATGCTATTTTGTAACTACTGTCATCCATACAACTACAGCTACTACCGTACTTACTATGCTGCACTCTACCGATTTAGTTTAATTGGTTATTAGAAGCATTCGCAGAAATCAATTTCATAAGTCATCTAATAGTTTGATTATACTGATTCTTAATTAGTCTGACTTACTCTAGATATGATCTAGTATATTATCGCCACAATAAAAAGGAAATTATCTTCAGCTGGACATTTCGGATACTATCCATTGCACAGTCACACACTTAGTGACAGATTCTCATTTACACTAACGATCTTTTACAGCATGCTGCTATTACTATAATGTATTCTTTGTATTATTATAGCACTTAGAAGTATGGACCAGGACCCCATTGTGTGAGGCACTGTACAAACATACCCCAAAAAGCTCACAGTCTAAGTCAAGAGACAACAGATAGATACTAACAGACAGAGCAGTAAGCACAAGGAAACAATGAGATAGTACTGTCAGAGTAAGGTGATCTATGTGACACCACCAAAGTGCTGTAAAGGGAACTTAGAGTAAATGAGAATGGGGCTTTTAGTTTCAATATTTTCAGGTTTTGAAACATAAAGCTGTTGGAGTCTAGAATTCCTTCTCCACAGATTTATTGGCAAATAATGACTGAGAAGGAATATATATTTGAAATACGCACATATTAGAGGATCAGTATATAATAGGCTAAGCAGGCACTTGTACACTGAAAGAAATAGTAATTTCTTTAAGATTTTAATATCAAAATATAATCTTAGTCTGGTAATCATTCTGCCATCATATTTTGTATTATGATTTGCAAATGTCCCAGACTATCTACAATAGTAATGTGGTGTCTGAAACTCATGTAGTTTTCAGAGTCAGAAAGTGGTGCTAATATGCGCAACAAAGGAAGCACAGTACAGATCAGAGGCACATTCCATGCTCAACCTGAAGCACATAGGCATCTATTAATGAATTGAATTAAATACCCTTACCTCCCACTTGTCAGGATGCTGAGTAATCTTGTGTATCTTGAAATTAGGCAAATTAATCTGAAGATAGTCGGCCAGAAGTTCTGCCTTAGCAAAATGTGGACAGTCTGCCTTACCTGAAAATAAGGGAATTAGCATAACTCTAAGAATTTATTAATCTGATTGATGAAAACCTCATAAGATACACATTTTGGAAAACAAGTCATTCTGATTCAAAAGAAGGAATAAGAGAGGGGACTTTACAGGACCAGTTTTCTGTGGGCTCAGGAACAGTAGTAGTATAAGCAGGGCTGGCTCCAGGGTTTTGGCCACCCCAAGTAGCCAAAAAAAAAAAAAAAGCCGCGATCGCGATGGCAATTCGGCAGAAGGTCCTTCGCTCTGAGCGGGAGTGAGGGACCATCCGCCAAATTGCCGACGAATAGCTGGACCTGCCGCCCCTCTCCGGAGTGGCACCCCAAGCACCTGCTTGCCAAGCTGGTGCCTGGAGCCGGCCCTGAGTATAAGGATATTAAAAACCAGGGAAGAAAATTTTAGGGACCTAAGACATCTAAACTCCAATTCAACAAAAGTATTTATTCACATGCTTAACTTTAAAGGGGTTAAGGAGGATATAGCGGGCGTGATAGTAGCAGTAGGAAGAAGGTTCATTAATAAATGAAGAGGGAGATGAAATTAACGATGATTCAGAAATAGCTAAGATACTGTAATTCTTTTCTTTTTTTCTTTTTAAAAAATCTGTCTTTAACAAGAAAATAAAAGCTTTGAAAATCCAGAAGTAAGAGAGTCTCTTTAAAAAGCAGAACCTGACTAACTCATGCTAATGACCGGGAGACCCTAACCAGGATAATTGAATCTTATAAGTTAGGCTACAATCCTTCAAGGTGCACTACACAGCCAGATCTCACTGCACCTGCATGGAGCCCCGGTGAAGTCAATAGGGGACTACCCACATGGGAAACTTTACAGGATAGGGACCTAAGTGACAAGGCAATTTTTTAAAATGCAAGGATACAGAATTAAAGCGCATGCTGTTCATTTATATGTCAAGTGCCATTTTTGATTATGTATGACTATACTCCATGATATACTGCTAAGGATATGTCTATACTGCAATTAAACACCCGTGACTAGTCTGTGTCAGCTGACTTGAACTTTCACGGCTTGGGCTGTGGAGCTATAAAACTGCAGTGTAGACATCCGGGCTTGGGATGGAGCCTGGGCTCTGGGATCCCACGAGGAGGGAGGGTCCCAGAGCCCAGGCTCCAGACCAAACCCAAACATCTACACTGCAATTTTTTGGCCCCATAGCCTGAGTCAGCTGACATGGGTCAGCCATGGCTGTTTAATTACAGTGTAGACACACTCTAAATATTCTGTAGCATATTTTGTAAATGTAATGAAGATGTAGTAATATGTGACATCACTACAGCGCTCTCTGTGCTATTAAATTTTTGCTGAGATGGGAAGACAATACCATTACTTGTAAGAATTATAAGTCTGCAGACTAGCAATATTCTACTGTACTTATAAAGAACAGGTAAGACTTGAAAAAAGTGAACACATCAGTCTTTCTAGATGATATACATGCTTGAAAATCAGTTCAGGAAAGCATCCCAATTCAGGATTGCATTTAAGTGCCTGCTTACATTCATATCCCATTGAAGTCAATTACTTTCATGAATGAGGGGAAAAGAGTTAGAGGTAATCATTTGATAAAGTTTCTTGTGAAATCTTACTCTCCAACTATGTTCAAATTGGTTTAGCTAGGAACTGTGCCATTGGTCCTGAACACTGGCTAACCAGCCATAATGCAAGTGTAATGATAAGGTTGTAATATTTACTGTTGTTGTTATCTTAACATCTTCATTAATGAGCCACAACAGAAAAAAATATTTCATTTCCAAATGAGACCAAGTTGAGAGTTGTATGATTTATACTCCTCACACTATTGCTACCACTGGACACAGAGTAATTTAAAAAAAAAACAGCCATAACGTAACAAAATGAAATTTCATTTGAAAAAAGAAGTAATATATCTGGAATAAAATAATCAAAAATACTAGGATACCATGGAAGAAAGAAACCAAACCCAATAATATGGAATGAAGACAAGGTCTGATAGTAGACAGCAAATCAGATGTATTTGCAACATTATGTAACAGCAAATACAAAATGCATGTGCAACTGAACAGGGCAGTTCGATAAACCCTCTATGCTGCAATCATGGACCACTCTTGGATGCTAAGGCCTGCAATAATGAGTGTGCTGAAGAGCAACATTTAGTCTGAGTGTAAGGGAAATCTTCCTGGCACTGAGATGTATAAGGCTCCCAGGGAGAGCAGGTGAGGCCTCATCCCTACCACCAGGCTGGGTAAAACACTACAGAATGTGAAACAAGCCTATATGGGCCCCGAAGGATATGAATTGAGTGAGCATGGAGCTGCCCCCAAATACTCTCCCTGCCCTAACTGCCCCCATACCTCTCCCTGTCCCCTCCAACTGCCTATACCTCTCTGCCCCCCATATCCCTGCCCCCTTCCTGTCCCCTCCAACTGCCTATACCTCTCTGCCCCCCATATCCCTGCCCCCTTCCTGTCCCCTCCAACTGCCCCCATAGCCCTCCCTGGCCCCTCTAACTGCCCCCATGCCCCTCCAACAGCCTATACCCCTCTCTGCCCCTCATATCCCTGCCCCCTTCCTGTCCCTTCTAACTGCCCCCTCCTTACCCCTCCAACTGCCCCCATAGCCCTCCCTGGCCCCTCTAACTGCCCCCATAGCCCTCTAACTTCCCCCATGCCCCTCCAACTGCCTATACCCCTCTCTGCCCCTCATATCCCTGCCCCCTTCCTGGCCCCTCTAACTGCCCCCCTTCCCCTAACTGCCCCTCATACCGTGTCCGTGTCCCTCTCCCCGCTAACTAGCTCATAACTAGCTCAGCACCCTCCGCTCCGCCGCCGCCGGTCCCACTGCTCGAGTCCCCGGCCCCGCGGGGGAGTCCCTGCGGGAGCGGGCGGGTCTCTCACCAGCCAGCACGAACTTTGCCATGAGGTGACTGGCGGCGGGCCACGAGCCCCTTGGGCAGCGGCGCTTGGATGTTGCTTAGCAACGTGGCGACGCTGCCTCTAGTCAACCTCGCCGCGCGAGGGAGAGCGCGAGAAGTTGTCCCCTGCTCCGCCCCGTACTCTCGCGAGATGTACAGAGGGCACGTCAGGAAGGTATCATGGCGGCTCGTGTAGGCCGCTCGCACGAGGCGTAGCCGGGTCGGTTCACTGTCTGGTGAGGTCGCCCCTGGGGAATCAGCCTGGCTGCTGCCCTGGAATAGCGAGAGGGCCCGGGACTAACCGGCTGCCTCCAGCCGCGGCGGGGGCCAGGGGGCTTGTGAGTCCCCACAGTGCGGGTGACGGGGGGAGGGTCTGCCCCGGTCCCCGCTGGTGTGTGGGTGGGGTGTCCCCGTGGGGGGCTTCCATGGGCTCAGGCCATGAAGCCACGGGGCGTTCACAGGTGTCTCTGCTGGTATGTGACGATCAGGGCCCGTGTATCGTGCAGCTGAGGTGCAGGATCCACCCCGGCTGCCATGGTGCTCCGGGCCCTGAGGTTTCTTTTAAGGAAGGTTATAAGTCTTGTGACCACGAAGGCGTACGTTTAGCTTTGTAAATGGCACATAGCCGAAACAGTGGTGTCTGCCTGAGTCTGCAGGCAGCCTGAAACTGCACCTCTGAGATGTGTGTGATCTGCCCTGTGGTCAACGGTTGAAACCTAAAGATAACTGCTTAAAGAGAACCGTTGCTAACTCTTTTGCAGCTTCTTGTGTTAACAGAAACATGCAGTTAATGGGGCACCTGGTTGCTGAGTTATGAAAGTTGGGGTTGGAGCCTCCCCCTAAATCTTAAAAGTCCCCTCTGCATGCATCTGCAAATGGAAAAAAGAGAAGTGCCACCCCAGCTACTTAAATGCTCAACTGCTATCTGTCTGCTAAAACTTCCAGGTTTTCTCCATACAACTTCTAATATGCAACTGTAGTTTCTGCACAATTTTTAGCATATTGATGATTAAAAATTTGTCAGTAGTGTAAAATCAAAACTTAATAAAAAAGAAACAATTCTAATTTTTCTTAGTCTTCATATTTAATGATAACACATCTTTAATTTATATCTTGCTTGAAGTTGCCGCAGAACTGTTAGTCTCCCACAACAAAGGGCTACAACATGGACTCCTTTCTGCCCTAAAATACACAGAATTCTGCTTACAATTATACCTTCAGTTATATCTCATTAAAACATAATAGACTTAAGTGGATTGAAAAATAAAAAAATGTCCATTTCCCTTCAGAAATTCTGCAGGTCTGAAAGTAAAATCCCTGAAGATTTCTACTGCCTGTACTGAAATGTGTCTTCTACTTGTGGCGTGCTGTTCATGAGAGAAACGGAGTCCTGTCTGGCCCTAGTACATCAGATTGTTCCATAAATTATGAGCTTTAATTTCTCTTCATAACATTTGTAGTTATTATGCAAGTTATGACATCAGGCCCTGATCATACATTTCTTGAACACCCAAGACTCCCCATGAGTTAACTGGATCCATGACTTCTGTCTGCACCACAAAAATGGATGCAACCTTTGATAGAAGCCCTTGGGTTGTGCAAAGAAAGGTGCAGGAAGCCCTTAATAGTTAAATGTATGGTGTTATCTTTTACTTGGTCCTGTTTAGTCTCATAATATAGGTCTTCTATCTGTCTCAGACATTTCTAGAGGCTCCTATCTCTATGTTGTCTACCTGCTGAATTTGTTGCAAGTGTCAGAATTTTATCACTTCTGGTAAATCAGGAGTGGCGCATGGCTCCGGGAGGCTTGGGGGAAACAGAAATCAGGAAAGTGAAGGTACAGACTTTGGACTCGGTCCTGTAAGTGCACCCATGAGGACAGACCTCTGTGCCAGTGTGTGTGGAGACCCATTTAAATCAATTTACCAGTGTAGATGCAAGATCAGGGCTTAAGTCTGCCCAGTTTCTCTTCAAATCCTATCCCTCTTCAATTTTACTGTGGAATTGCAAAAGTTTTGTGACCATGAGACCCTGTGTAATTGTGGAATCAGAAGCAGAAGATGCTCATTAATTGATGACGGATTACAAATGAAAATGAACTATTTCCAGAGCTGTCTATTTCAGGTTCCCTCTGTAAAAGATGTGTTGGTAGATGTGGTATTTTAACCTTTAAACCAAAAGCTTGTTAATGATTTTATAATTTTCAATTGATTTCACAGATAATGCATTTTACCTGGTGTCCAAAGACCTGTTTCTGTGGGCTTGAATCTGATTAAGGCCCTGTCTTGTGAGCTGGCATTTGAAAGCTGTTTATAACAGTAGCAAAAATGAACAATAAAGTGGGTTATTTGATAAGGACAATCAGACATTTGCATGTATGTGGTTCTAAACTGGGTCCCAACTTTAGAACTACAATGAGGACATACACATTAGGGATCAGTAGACGTAAGAATGCCATACAAAGTGTGAACCTGAGAAGATTCCTGTTAAATGTTCCTCCTCGGCGGCTTGAACCATCTCTCCGATTGCTGTCTCAGGGGGTGCCTGTTTATAGTAAAGGAGATGCCACTGTACAAGAACAGAATGCTGCAAAGACTCTATTAGATGAACATGTGCAAAGTTCATCTAGTGCCGTGGACCCTCTAGAAGAAGATAGAAGTGTTGTTGAAGAGAATCTGGTAGTGAAGAGCAAACGGAGTCAGTCACAACAGTTCTTTGATGACCTTCAAAAATGCACATCTCCCTGTGATGTATTAGACCTAGTTTCAAAGTATGCTATTTCTGAGAAGCATTGTAGTTCTTGTTTTAATGCTATGTGGATGCTTACCAAAAAGCTATCCGAAGACCAGAAGCGTTATGAGAAACAACTGATGGTCGAGCATCCTGAATTTATGCAGCTATGTCAGTGTCTGATGAAAAATTCTAGGAGCATGTGGTGTGATGACTTGGTATACAGTCTACATGCTGTGGTGAAGCTAGAGTTACCCCAGAACACTCAACTGGTTCAGACTTTGCTGAGGGTCTGTCAGGTAAGTATTGGAATCTTTTAAAGATTGGAATAAAATTCCAGCGCCAGTTCTTACAGGTTGTAGAGGCTATAGCCTTAGAGGGTCTCCACATGGAATGCCTGTGGTTTGAGTTCTGCCCATGCTTTATTTTCATTCCTCTACACACACACACACACACACACACACACACACACACACACACACACACACACACACACACACACACACACACACACACACACACACACACACACACACACACACACACACACACACACACACACACACACACACACACACACACACACACACACACCCCCATATAAAGAGAGAGGGCTGAAAGAATACTTGCGCTTCAGGCTGTGCCAAAACTCTAGATCTGTTTGAGGCTTAGAAAAACTCTTTTCTCCCTCCACCCTCCCTTCCCCCTCTCCTTTCTCCTCACATGATATGAAGCAGGTTTGAGAGTGAGCAGTCGTGAGGAAAGGTATTTTTGATATTTTGATTTGAGGGCACAGGCCAGTGTCGTCCTTGACTCCCTGTTCCTTCACCTGCTGCTTCTGGGAGCTTTCTTTGGTCTACCCACTATTAGCTGTATTATGCTCCCCTTGTCTTGGGGATTTTTACAGGACCTTCCCTAGCTGCTGATGCAACTAGGGACGTCCTCTGAGCATCATATGACTTTCATGCTGTGCTAGGTGAGGGTTTCTCCATTTCTGGACCTGCTGCTGCCCTGGGAGATTCTTTCTTGACTTTCTTCAGAGCCCCCCACCAACTACTCCACCCACCCACTGTGTGAAACTTTCTCCCTGTTTCTTCCCTTTCTGTTCCCTTAGACCAGTCTGTCCTCATCCTTACCTCCACCTCCCCCTAACTCTGCACCTAGCCAACCCATCCTACTTTGTAGAGTTGTATGTGTTTTAATAAAGCAGTATGCAACTTTCAGAGGGAAAGAGGGCACTGACTTATTACATGCGATTTTTCTTTTAGGCCTGATTTCTCATTTTCTCAGGGGAAATTGGGAGTTAACTCCACAGAAGTCAGTAGAATTATACCAGTGTGTAGGTCAAAGTAGAATCAGCCCCAGTGACTTGACCTTTTTCTTTGTGTGGGCAGGGGAGATGGGGGGGCGCGAAGATAGCTGGTAAAAATTGACCATTCCACCACTTAGTCTTAAGAATTTTCTAACATTCTAACATTGTGAAAATATCTTTAATAGGAGCGCCTCAATGATTTTGATGACCGATGTGTCGCTGTTCTGGCAGCCACCTTGGCAACCATGGGAAAAAGCAGAAATGTGGATGCTCTTCAAGCCGGATTACAGTGAGAACAATTAAATTTTTTTTATGGTTTCCTTACTTACAAGTCTTGTCATGTGACCATTTATTTCTGTTGGAGGAAAATAAATATGGCATGAAAGGAGAGTGAGCATCTTTACTCTTCTGCCCAAAATTCACTTCGATATTTTCTGGCTTACATTTTTAGCATTTTCTTGAGGATTATTTAATGATATATTGTATTAGAACGTTTTAGTAATCCCTGCAGTGTTCTCATATGTAAAATATGGTAGAAATGTCCAAAGCAGGAAGACACTTGAACCTTTAAGTAACTTTACACGGTCTTAGACAATCAGGGACACTCTGTAGTGACCATGGCTGTAATTCTACATTGAACTCTGTGTGACAGCTCTGTGCAGAGTCCACCCTGAGAAGCTCATTGCAGGATTGGGGCCCAAGTCATTACCATCAGATAGTAGCTGAAACAAATAGCTCTCTTTGGCATCATTGTTGGTATTCTCAGCAGAAAGGGTGGAGATAGGTTAGAACACTGGACCATGGCACAGGAGACCTGGTCTCTGCCACAGGCCTGCTCGGTGACCTTGGGCAAGTCATTCCACCTCTCTGTACTTTAGTTTCCCCATTTGTAAAGTGAGGATAAAACTGCCCTCCTTTGTATAGTGCTTTGAGATCTATTAGTGAAAAGCCGTATGTTTCAGCTAGGTATTCTTCTTGATTTCAATAGGAAAAGCCATTGAGTTGGAATACCATTTTACCTTGTATTCCGCCTGTATTCAAATGTAGGGGTGGGAGAAGCATTACATCTAAACTTGTTTCAGAATAACTTGTTTATGGGTGGTGGTTTTGTACTCAGATTGTTAGTCTACAAAGCCCCATCTGCTCACCCCTTCAGAGATCTAGTGTTCCTGAGCTTCTAACAGAACATATTGGTGGATTTGTATTGTATGTATCAATTCAATTTCAGCTCCAGCTACAAAAGGATGGGCATGTTGGTTAAATAACAGCATATTCTGTTAGAAGTTCAGGTGCACAGTTCTGGAGGAAAGTAGGTTATCCCTCTCTATTTTTCACTTAGAAGACTTTGGCTCCATCTTGATTAATCAAACTCCTACCTGTTCACAGGGAAATGTCAATCTCAGTGGGTCAGTTTCAGAGCCTTCCACTGCCATACAGACGCTGGAATTTCCAAAACTAGTGCTCTGATATTTGATTAAAAAAAATACTGGTTGAAAGAGTTGGGGGTTTGGGGGCTCTTTAGTCATTTTGTTTCCTACTGAGCCAAAATGGCAACCACAGATACACCAGATCAGAGTCCTTCTCTGTGTGATGCTTTGCCTTCTGCTATATCAAGATCCTGTTCTTCTCCTACAGACCATAGTATCACTTGTTCTCCTTTCCATCTGCTCCACTTTGCTGTGTCCTGTATGAGGCTCTCCTGAATTTCATGGGTCACTGGGGGCTTGTCTCCACAGAGAAATTGCACTGGGATAAGTTACGTCAGTTTAGTTAAACTGATACTAAACTATTTCCCTGCCATGTGTTCACTCTGTTGCGCTTGCATTGGTGTATGTTGCACTGTTGCAGCACTGTGTCCACACAGCAGCATTCTGCATCAGTGTAAGCATGGTGCGGTATGGGTGGGCATTCCAGGGTCCTCTGCACTGCTTGGGCAGTGGAGTTTAGAAAGGTTGCCGGACAGAACATGGCACGTAGTGAGAAGTCCTCCTACTGATATCTCACGCCAGTGTAGTTACTTCAGTGTCAGGAGATGGCCACATTGCTATTAAGTCAATTTAACTACGTCAGTGTAGAGCTGCGCCATTTTTTTTTTTAAAAGAAAAAGTGTGTGTGTGTGTGTGTGTGTGTGTGTGTGTGTAAGAGGAGTGAGGAACTACACCAGTTTAACTCAGGATTCATCCATGGAAGACAGATGTGTGCCTGCTCCTGCCAAAAATAAGCAGAGCTTTACTGGTGCAACTTGTGTGTGTGTGTAGGCCAAGCCTCCTTAAACCAATTCCATTTTTTCCCTTATCAGGTTACTGGTGGAGCAGCGAATTCCAAAGATCAGTAACATTTTTATGTTGCAAAGCTTGATGAAATGCTTTGGGAAAGATGCCCCACTCTCTCTCAAAAGGAAATTTGAGGTAAAAGATTAAAATCATTGGTGGGTCCTACTATTATTCCTGCATAGCTATTGCTCCTGTGTTGCTATTTATTAGTTGTTTATGGTAGCACCTGTTGTACGCTAGGCAGTTTCCAGACATTGAAAATGAATGGTAACTTCCCCAAGTTGCTCATCCTCCAGGGACAGGTAAGCAAGGAAACAGTGGTTTGAGAAAGGGGAAACAATGACTATACATGTCAATTAAGTTTGCTGTAGCCTGCCCAACAGAGAGATGTCTGCAGGAGGGACTTAAATAAGTAGAGGGTGGGAAAGTCAAACCATGCATAGGGATAGAAAGTGTGGAGATGTTTATGTAAGAAATTGGTCGCATAAAAAATAAGATGCTATCTGTGAGCTTCATTGTAACAGGGCTTTGTATGTAATGAATCATGCTATCGAGAGGCAAGTAACTACATCTGCCCTAGTTCCAATAGAATGGAATTCTTAAAATGTTTTCTGAATCCAGTGAAAGGAGCTGGGGTTGATGTAGTATTTTTAAACATTGTTTTGACATTTTTTTTCTATTACTGATACATTTTTTCATTGCCCTTTATATGTCTTTGAGAATGTACTGGGTGAAACTATTTTAAGAGCTGGTGAAACTGAAATTAGTGGGCCTAATTTTTGCTGCTGGTTGCGTCAGTATAATCCTAACCATGCAAACAGTCACTCCTGATTTACTGTGGCTTAAGTGATATCAGAAGTGGGCCCACTAACTTTAGCTTCACCAGTTTTTTAAATCTTGTTTAATTTAGTGTACATCTGCCAAAGGTGTATCACAAAGGGCAATAGAAAATAGTGAGTCATTTACTAAGGATTTAGAATAACTTAGAGTTCTTGCACATGGCAAAGACTAGATATCATCCTGACTCTGCAGTATTGGTAAATATGCCATCCATGCTAAGTAGCAATCCACCATTCTTTCAAGTACTGGTAGGAAAACTATATACATAGTAACCAGGAATAAGTATTAAGTTCCTCTTGTATTGATTTTATTCAAGGGAGAAACGGGAGCACCTGAGAACTTTTTAAGGACAGCTCACACTAAACATTAGAATAGCTGTAGTTGTTTCTATAAGAAAAGCGATTGGAAGGAGTTATTTTAAGCTCCTTCCAACCCTTTCTTCAGTGCGAATCTGGTGAGGTTACTGGATTGGAGTAGTTTTGATCTTCCCAACTCACTTAATTCTTCGGCAGAGATAATTTGGACTGCCAATGCCAAGAATGAAGAGTCTAATCAATTGAATTCATTTTAGGATAGAGTTTTGAGAGAGCTGGACCACTTGACTCCTGTGAATGCTCAAAACATGTTTAGTGCTCTGGCTGCGATGAATTACTGCTCCACCGTAATCCTGGATGCCTCGAGTAACAAAATCATTGGTGAGTTAAAGTGAATTTTTAAACTTCCCCTCTCCTTTACTCTGACTCTTCCTAATGAAAATGTCTTATTCCAATTTCCTTTTAAACCCAGAAAACATGATTGTTTTGTAGTCTAACAATACAGATCCATCAGACAAAATACAGTACAAAAAATTTGGAGGACTGATGGATGATCAAAGAAAGTAGTTCTTATGGTCTCTGCCCTCATTAATACCATGAAATGTCATCTCTGTGGATTATAATGGCACTCTTCATAGCTCTGAAGTTAAAATTCTGTTTTCTTTTCCCCAAATTCTATAAATAGAGAAAATGCTAACTAAAGGCCAGCAAGTAAAATTAGTGGTTTCAGATGTGCTTTTAAAACTGTTTCTGAACTGGAAATTTGCATCTCATAGTATGAATTGACAACTCTGTGTTTAGGGAGTAAGCAAAAGGGGACATGAATAAGTGGATTTCGTTATTGAGTTCTGCTTAATAAATGATGGCTCAGTCGAGCCCAAAGGAACTTAAAATGAAGGTTAATTCTCTGACCTTTACTCAGACCTTTGCAATAAGTATTGTAGACATAATTGATCAATATGTATTAATATATACTCTTGCATCCAAAACTATGGTAAAAGAACATTAATGTTGCGAAGTCAAGCCCTCAAAAGGTAGGAAATGTCAAAGTTCAGGTTGCGTGTGCAGCCTTAATTTGGTCTCCTTGTGCATACACCTTATGATATAATCTTTAATTATATGGCAACAAACTATTTTCTCCCACGGGATCCCTGCTTCATTAATGTACAGGATGGATGGTATTCATAGTATGAAGCTATTGAATACTTTGTTGCATCCTCATTGTTTAGCGTACAGCCATAGGTCTTATTTACTACACGTGAGTCAAATCCTGCTCTGAAGACAGAATTATTAATTTCCTAATTTGCTTTTCTGTGGCATTTATCGCTATAATATCTGAGTGCTTCACAAATATGGATTTATTTTCATAACACCGAAGAGTGAGGTAGTGGTATCTGCATTTTAAATATGCTGGACTGAAGCACACAGATATTAAGGTCAGAAGTGTCCACTAATTTTGAGTTCCCAATCTGAAATGCATTGGACCTGATTTTTTCAGAGCACTTAGCGTTATTTGGCACTTATATGTTTGAAGCACAGCTCCTCTTGATTTAACTTGCAGCTGTGAGTGCTCAGCAGTTCTGCAAATCAGATTCCAGGGTCTCAACCTGGGTACCCAGAGAATGAGGAACACATTGGGTTAAGTGATTTTCCCAGCATTACATAGGATTGAAGGATAGAAGACAAAGCTTGTCAAGGATAGAATCCAGGATGACATTCAAGTAGCCTTAACCATGAGACCATCCTTCCTATTTCTGCAGTCATCTGTCTCATTCAATATACGCCTTCCAACTATTGCAACAAATGAAGCAGGGGCTAGACAACAACCTCCTTCATTATGCAACCCTGATGATCCCCTGATCACGTCCATACTGTGCACTGAACGAGGCACAGGTCTTGTAGAAAAAATAGAATGAGATCATGAAATTACAGACTGTATCATAATGCATATGCACTAGGGGAACTGAATTAAGGTTACACAGGAAGCCTTAATTCTTGCATTTCCTAACTTTTGAGTGTTTGACTTTGCAGCCTTGCTATTTTTCTTTTAATACAAATTGTTTTGGGGTTTGTGTGTGCATGTGTATCCGTACGTATAATTTCCTAGGGTTTTAAAAGCAAACTTAAAAAAAACAAATTCCATCCTGTGATATCATACTGATGCCCACATAAAAGTCATCAGCAAGACTGGAATGTTTAGACAAGTGGTTTTCAACCTGTGGTCTGCGCACAGGGGGTACACAGATTGTCTAAGATTTCCAAAGGGAATTCTCCATTCAAAATTTTTTTTTATAGGTCCACAAATGAAAAAAGATTGAAAACCACTGCTTTAGATCCAGCTCATACACCTCTGCCTCTACATATAAGGGAGTAACTTATAGCAATAATAGTTGGTGATCCTCAATATGGACCAGCACTAGAGAGGGATGAGACACATTGCTGTCTGCAAATAGCTGTGAAACCCATAGGCAGAGGAATGGTAAGATTCAGGATGTTTGGGTTCCATTCCAGGCTCTGGTGGGCACAGACTTTTCTGCTCATTCCTCTCCTCTCAAGCTTTGTCCCTTCTGCCCTGTCCCAGCCATGTCTCTTCCCCCACCCTCAGCTCCTTGTCCCAGTCTTGTTTTCCTCACCAAACCAGTCTGTCTCCACTCCTCAGCGTTCTCATCCTAGTTCCAGTCTCCTTGCCCAATTAGTCCCAACATCTCCCCTCTATGCTCCTAGTCAAAGTCCCAGTCTGTATCCCCAAACTTTTCATCCCGGTCTCCTTTGCCCAGCCAGTCCCAGTCTCTTCCATGGTTCCCCATCTGATTTTTCACAGCACACGCCGCTGGCTGCTGGTCCCAGTTGTATCCCACAATGCGCAGCTCACAGTCACTGTTATTTTTTTTTGTTCCTCTGTTACAGAGAGTATCCATGGTTTTTCATTTTGGCAGCTAATCCATGTTCTGAAATCATGCAGCATCCTCCGGTACCGCAATGTGGTTCTGTATTCTGCAATAGCAAACTACGTGACTTCCCACATCTACATGTGGGACACTAATCAGGTGAGGTAGTGACACCGCTAGAACTGCCAGTACTCAGCTGTGCCTAGGTGACACCACTAGAACTACCAGTACTCAGCTGTGCCCAGGCGCGCACAAACACAATTTACAGAGTTGCTAGTTATGACTCAGTACTTCAGTTTGCATTCTGAAATGGGCTTAAAATTGGGCATAAATTCCAGTTTTGCTCTACATGTAGAGCAACTACATAATGTTTGAATTTTCTAAGGGCATAAAAAACAATGCAGTTTTTCTCTGGTTTCTTTTCATGAACGTTTAATAGGAATAACTTGGTAGAAATTGGTCCATGGCTGGAAAATGTCAGTTTCAAACTTCTTTTTCTTGATGTATATCTTTGAAACAACATTGTCTATTTATACAGATTGGTTAAGGGGAAATCTTCAGTAAAACTGGTACATTGGCTGTCGTTGTTTTATTTGTTAGTGTAGCACCGACAAGCCCTCATCATGGACCTGAACCCTTCTGCTCAGTGCTAGACAAACACAGAACCAAAAGGCAGTCCCTGCCCCAAAGAGCTTGCAATCTAAGTGTAAGACAAGAAACAACAGAGGGATACAGACATACAGAGGGTGAATCAGAGGGAAACAACGAGACAATATTAGTTTAAATATTTTAATAAGTGTTTGGGAGTTCAACAGTCCATTGTTCTCCTATTTATTGCAGTATGGTAATAAATAATACAGTTAGTCATGCTCATAACAAAATATTACAATTTTCAAAAGTTTATTTTCATTTTTAAAAACCTCTCTGATGCTATAACACCAGACAATTAAGTAAATTTCCATATTGAGGCTCTTCCTCCAGGTTTAATTTGTTGGATTTAGCCTTAAAAATGTTTTTCTTCATATACTTTTTTTTTTTTTTTTGCGCGTTTTAGATTGCCCTGTTTTTGTCTGCCTTCGGGGGACTTCGCTTTCGACCTGTTGAGCTGATGGATATTTTGGCTGAGAAGGTGACAAGTCATCCTGAATCCCTGGACCTGAAGTATATTCTAGGTGTTCTCCGGGTGTATTCACTTCTCAACCATGTTCCCAAATGCCAAAATCAGGAGTAAGTTCTGGCTTAGAAAGCCTTGTGTTAAATTACATAGTTGTTATGTGGGTGTCTGAACAGGCACCCGAAAGAGTACCTGCTACTGATCTGGGATTCCAGTTGTGAAATAATTCTCACTTGGTCCTGTTTTACTAATCTGTGAGGTAAACTTGCTATACCTGTCACTATTATAAAAAAAAAAAAGGCAGATATCCATTTTTTCCAAACAGTAAAGCAATGTAATAGAGAATGCACAAGATGTAATAGAGAATGGGTGCCCATCACTTAAGTGGTAGACTGATAAAAGTGGTGAACAGGTTGTAGCTAGCGGGAAGCTTAGATGCTGGACTTGGGTTCTGGTTATCCAAGTAAATTGGAATGTCTGGGGTTTTATTTCAAAAGTATGGATTTATATTTTATAGAGATTTTTAGGAAAGTCTGAGTTTATTTATAAATTGGTATGTAAAGATGTCTTTTTTTCTTTTGAAGGTTCCTGGAGTCTCTCAACGGTGCCTTGAATAACTACCTCACCAGGATTTCTAATGTGGATCTGCTGAAGGCAGTGTATTCATTTTGCATTTTAGACTATTTGCCCCAGCCTGCACTTAGTCAGCTCCTGCAAGAGGACAACCTCAACGAGTTACTAAAATCAGGTCAGGCATTAATGTATTCATGTGTGTTATGCCATTGAATTCACAGTAATGTGTAGAGAAGAGTAGTAGTAGCTTCAACACAATCACTCCTTAGGGCAGGGGTCTCAATCTCAAATGACCACGAGGGCCCCATGTGGATTAGTACATTGGCCTGAGGGCTGCATTTACTGACACCTCCCCCCCCCGCTGCCCTCGGCCCCGCCCCCACTCCACCCCTTCCATGAGGCCCCGCCCCTGCCCCGCCTCTTCCCACCTCTTCCCCACCCCCATTCCAACCCCTTCCTCAAAATCCCCACCCCAACTCTGGGGGTGCAGGAGGGGTGTGGGGTGTGGCGGGGGCTCAGGGCAGAGGGCGTTGGGGTGAGGGGTGCAGCAGGGGGCTCAGGGCAGGGGGTCGGGGTGCAGGGTGCGGCAGGGGGTTGGGGTGCAGGAGGGGTGCAGGGTGCGGCAGGGGGTTGGGGTGCAGGAGGGGTGCAGGGTGCGGCAGGGGGCTCGGGGTGCAGGAGGGGTGCAGGGTGCGGCAGGGGGCTCGGGGCAGGGGGTTTGGCTGCAGGGCGCGGCAGGGGGCTAAGGGCAGGGGGTTTGGCTGCAGGAGGGGTTCGGGGGGCGGGCTCCGGCCTGACGCGCACCAGGGGCAAGGCAGGCTCCCTGCCTGCCCTGCCCCCGCGCCGCTCCGGGAAGCGGCCAGAACCTGGGGAATGAGGGGCACAGGGGTGGGTGTGTTTGCTGTTGCTTTAGGCACTGCCCCTAGCATCTCCCATTGGCTGCGGTTCCCCGTTCTGCCCCCGCTGTGTGTCTGGCCGGAGCCGCTCTAGGTAAACGCTGGGGGAGGGCCGGGGGGCTGCGAGGAGCTCACAGGCCACAGAAAATAACCCCGTGGGCCGCATGTTTGAGACCCCTGTTTTAGGGTGTGGTTGCATTGAAGCTCACAAGCTAAGTGGGGCAGATGGGTTAATATTGGATATGAAATAAAAAACTGAGTTCTGCAAGTTGTTGTTACTTGTGAGTGATTCAGGAGACTCTGTCCTCAGACTCAGCACTGAACCAATGCCCTCATCATGGTGTTGGGATGTATTGTGCTGTTGGAGGTACCATTTTCAGATAAGACACTTCAGTAGTGAGGAAAGTGTTTTCTAGGTAACTGAAAGATAGTAAGTGTAAGATTTGTTGTAGAAAGTCAGATGTGAACAAATTGTGGATTCTTCTGGGACACGCATTCAAGATTTTCCAAGAACATTTAAAAAAAAATAACCAAAGTGATGCATGTTTTTCAGCTAAATCAAAGTTTAGCTCAAAATACAACTCGTGGTTAGAAGTTGCTTGACTGTTTTGCTTTAGGATGAAGGACCCTAACTGAAATGGTTCAAGGTAGTCGTTCAGCTTCGTGTTATAATTCTCTACAGCTAATTGCTTAGTTTGGCACTGAGTCAGGGTGTAAGTGTATTTGTTGCTTGCAGATTCTGTATACTCTGGGACGTTCTGTTAGTCCCTACACTTCAACAAAACAGTCTGTCTACTTGGAACCTGAATAGTTCAGTACCACTAAGTGAATAATTGACTCTTCCATTCACTGGCTGAATCAAAGGGGGGAAAAATCAGTTTATTTTGAACTGAAATTGATATATTTTTATTTATTTATTTATTTATTGGCTTTTCCCACTGAAATGAAAAAAA
This sequence comes from Malaclemys terrapin pileata, assembly GCF_027887155.1. Lineage (NCBI taxonomy): Eukaryota > Metazoa > Chordata > Testudines > Emydidae > Malaclemys > Malaclemys terrapin. The sequence continues at coordinate 18,323,764 of NC_071515.1, read as the reverse complement.
TCCATTCAGATAAAATGAAATGTTTGCAGTTGTTTTGAAAAAACATTTCCACAATTTTTTTCCCCGAAACTATTTGCTGAATTTTATCCAAACTTGCAAATAGTTTCACTCACCCCAAAACCTGCATTTTATCAGAGAATTTGCCATTCAGCTGAAGAATTTTGCTCAGCTCTATAGTTTGGTACTGTTAAAGCATGCTCTCAAAGTGACATCCAAAATGTGACTTAACTTCTTGTGTTTTATCAATATCCATTAAAGTTTTTTTTTTTTTTTTTAAGAACAGCCTCCATGTGTGCATAACTGTTTTACACTTATTAGTATCCCTGCTGTAACAGGGTAACGTGTGTAGCTGTGCACAATAGACGGGGGAAAAGTGAGTAAATGAATAGATTTCAGACTTTCAAGAGTGGATGGTCCAGTGGTTAGGGTGGAAACCTAGACCCTGAGAGCCCTGGGGTTCAACTCCCTGCTCTGTCACAAACTTTCTTGGTGACCTTGGATAAGTCTTAGCCTCTTTGTGCCTCAGTTCTCCATCTGTACAATGGGAATAATAGCATTGCTCTCCCTCACCAGGAGATTGATTCTACAGTAATGTGTGTCTTGTAAATTGCTTAGATAGCTGTATAGAACAAGAAGCTTTTAACGACGTCTTGATGGCATCTTTTCAAGAAACAATTAGTTTTATTATGCCTAATCTGGAATTAATCTACTGCTCAGCAAAGCTGAAATCTCTTCATACTGCAAATAGTAGCCAGTGAAATTGTGGATTTCATGAGATAAAACGATACAATATAAATATAATGAGTCCACTATAATGCTACAATGCTTTTTTCAGATGGCCTCAACAAGGAGCAGAATGAAATGATGGTGCTATATATAATGCTATAATGCTTTTTTCAGATGGCCTCAACAAGGAGCAGAATGAAATGATGGTGCACTGTGTGAACGTGTGTCTGGAACTTGATAGTCCTTCATTCACCAAACCAGCAACTGTGTTTATAAAGAAACCCTTCTCACCTTTGGTTTCTGATCTCCCTGAGGTTCAGATGGCTCTGCTGAAACTTCTGGGAGATGAGCGTATGTTTCAGCAAAACATCCAACTGCCATATGATTACAACATTGGTATGGGACCAGTTCATTGTCATGTGTCTTTGAATATTGATTTATAGTGGTAGAGAAATGGACTGGCAACTGTTACCTATAATATAAGGGGTTTAAAATATAAATTTCTGGTGATAAGGTCTATTTGGCAACTATGCCTTTATGGTTGTATTTTCTATGACATTCACGTTAGAATAGTTGGATAGTTGACTAAAATATTGTTACTGCTCTGGTTTGTAAAATTGCATTGGGCTTTTCGTGGTTAAAATCTGGCTTTTGATGCAACTAATCCTACATAAACCCAATAGGCCATAACTATATTAAACAACACTGACCTTTTAATGCTAACATACTTTTTAAATCTTGGATTAAAGAAACAATACAAGATGGCAAAATATGAAACTTCAAGGTGATTGTTTTAGCTGTGGAACAGTTTTCCTTTTTCTTTGATTTAAACAGGATATGACCTTCATTGAGAGACCATTTATAAATTTAGTAAAGTTCCATGGTGTATGGTTTCTTTTGTATGCAGGTTTTATACTTCTATGATGATATCATTTGCAAGCTACTTGCATTACCTGTGTCAAGTATCAGAGGGGTAGCCGTGTTAGTCTGGGTCTGTAAAAAACGACGAGTCCTGTGGCACCTTATAGACTAACAGATGTATTGGAGCATAAGCTTTTGTGGGTGACTACCCACTTCATCAGACGCATGTGTCTATAAGGTGCCACAGGACTCTTTGTTGCTTTTTTCATTACCTGATTCACTTATTATACTTCTGGTATTTTTATTCCTAAATTTATCAAACCCAGTGATAAAAGGACAAGGGAATATGTATGGATCTGTCTGAGGTTTCATAGCAACCTGGTCAGAATTTTTTTTTTCTTTAAATCCTGAATTGATACACCTAGGCATACTGTATCTATGATTTGCGATAACAAGCACCTTTTCTGACTGTGTCAATGTGCCAGCTGAATATATTTGTTGCTCTCGAAGGAACTGCAATATATTGTGCAAACTGTCCCACAAATGCAATAGTTATAGCTGTTTCTTTTCTATTGACTCCATGAAATATATTGGAATGATCAAAGCCTCTTTACATGGTCAAAGCCTCTTGTGCCATTTAATATTTGACTGTTTTTGCTTTCAGATTTTGAAATCAAAATGGATGCAGACAGAAAAAAAGTGCTTCCAGTAACTGAAGTAGATGATCCTGCCGATGCTCCAGATGTTCAAAGGTACCTTTATTTGGTTACAAGTTTTCTTTACCAGGCTATATTCTATGTGAGGCTCTTCCTGTTGCTTCTTTGGCTCATTGATCTGCAGAGCCAGTGATTCACATTCTCTGTGCTCTCACAGGAGCATAAGAATTGTCATTCTGGATCAGACCAGTGTGACGGGTTGGATCACAGAAACCCCCTTGGGAGCTGCCACCTAATGTACCAAGACTACCTCTGCTCCTGTTTTCCCTGCCAGCTCAGGACTCCAGCACCCTGTCTTGCTGAGCCGGACACTCCCGTCTGCTCCAGCACAGACCCAGGGTCTGAATTACTTGCCCCAAAGCTGCAGGTTTATCTGAAAACAGCTCCCAGAAGTGTGCTTGTCTTTAGCACTCAGATGCCCAACTCCCAGTGGGGTCTAAACCCAAATAAATCCGTTTTACCCTGTATAAAGCTTATACGGGGTAAACTCATAAATTGTTCGCCTTCTATAACACTGATAGAGAGAGATGCTGCACAGTTGTTTGTTCCCCCAGGTACTCATACATATGCTGAGTTAATTAATAAGTAAAAAGTGATGTTATTAAATACTGACAGTAGGATTTAAGTGATTCCAAGTAGTAACAGACAGAACAAAGTAAGTCACCAAGCAAAATAAAATAAAATGGCAAATCTATGTCTAATCAAACTGAATACAGATAATCTCACACTCAGAGATGCTTCAGTAAGTTTTTTCTCAGACTGGACACCTTCCAGGGCTAGGCACAATTCTTTCCCCTGGTACAGCTCTTCTTCCAGCTCAGATGGTAGCTAGGAGATTCTTCATGATGGCTCTTCTTTTCCCTTTGTTCTGTTCCACCCCTTTATATATCTTCTGCATAAGGCGTGAACCCTTTGTCCCTCTGGGTTTCCACTGCCCCTCACTGGAAAAGCACCAGGTTAAAGATGGATTCCAGTTCAGGTGACATGATCACATGTCACTGCAAGACTTCATGGCCCACTTGCCAGCACACACACATATAGGAAGACTCACAGGTAAAACACAGCCATCTACATCATCTACAGACAATGGTCCTGGTTAATGGGAGGCATCAAGATTCCAAACCACCATTAATGGCTCACACTTTGCATAATTACAATAGTCCCTCAGAGTTATATTTTATATTTCTAGTTTTAGATACAAGAGTGGTACATTTATACAAATAGGATGATCACATTCAGTAGATTATACGGTTTGTAATGATACCTTACAAGAGACCTTTTGCATGAAGCAAATTCCAGTTACGTTATATTCACTTATTATCAAGTTTTTATAAAACCATATAGACTGCACAACGTCACACAGGTCCTAGTCCAGTATCTTGCCTCCAACAGGGACCAGCCCTGGATGCTTCAGTGGCAGATGCAAGAAACTCCACAGTGGGTAGATGTGGGATAATCTGCCCTCATAAAGGTCTCCTAGGTTATAAGGCCAGAAGGGGCGGATCACTTTGATCATCTAGTCTATGACCTGTGTTAGGCAGGATGTCAGAACTTCCCTGAATTAACTCCTGTTTGAACTAGAGCATCTCTCTTAGAAAAACAGCCAGTCTTGGTTTAAAAATTGCCAGTGATGGAGAATCCACCATGACTCTTGGTGAATTTGTTCCAACGGTTAATTACCCTCACTGTTAAAACATTACACATTATTTCCAGTCTGAATTTGTCTAGCTTCAACTTCCAGCCATTGGATCTTGTTATACCTTTGGCCACTAGATTGAAGAGCTCCCTCCCTCCCCCTTTATCAAATTTCTGTTCCCCATATGTAGGTACTTATAGCCTGTGATAAAGTCACCCCTTAACCCTCTCTGTTAAACTGAGCAGATTGAAGTCTTTGAATCTGTTGCTATAAGATGTGTTTTCAAATCCTTTAATCATTCCCGTGTCTCTGAACCCTCTCCAGTATATCAACACCAAAACAGGGCCTCCTCCCCTAAGAGTTTAGCATAAATCCTGAAACATGAGATTTTGATTCTCTTCCAAAAATTTTTTTGCATTAACTACAACTGTGAATATTCTTGTTATCTATATAAACGTTGAATCCCTCTGTGACACTTACTAAAGTTAACCTCAACAGGATCCTGTGGCAATGAGTTCCAGTCTAATTATGCATTGCGTGAAAAACTATATCTCTATTCCGTGTTAGAATGGAGAGAGCAATTCAACTCTATGCTAAGGAATGTTGGGTTTGGTTTTTTTTTAAGTAAATGAAGTATGTATAAATCCATTGACCCAATTTTTGAACCGTGTTACAAACTCGGAAACCTAAATCATGACTTTGAGACCACAATGATACTGCAGATTTTGGATCTCTAACAATAACGTATCCCTTGTTGACACCACTTAAGTCGTATTTTGAGGGCTTAGGTGGGATCTAAGTGATGCATGGCCTTGCACAGATGAATTTCTGTCTGTCTATTGGGGGGGGGGAAGGGAACTGGTTACTCTGTGCCAATACTGCTTGTCAGGCTACCAAATCATTGAACTTTTCTGAACCTTCCAAGCAGGTTAGGGATTTGCACAGCAGATAATGGAAGAAAGAAGGAAATAAATGTTACATGCGTAAGAACATAGGAACTGCCATACTGGGTCAGACCAATGGTCCATCTATCCCAGTATCCTGTCTTCCACCAGTAGCCAATGCCAGATGCTTCATAGGGAATGAACAGAACAGGGCAATTATTGAGTGATCCAACCCTGTCGTCCAGCATCCGGCAGTCAGAAGTTTCAGGACACCCAGAGCATGGGATTGCATCCCTGATGCAATCCCATATTTTGGATGCTTCTATTTCACATAATGCACCATTCTGAACTTCTCCAGAAGTTGCAGAATGATTTGAGACCTAAGAGTTCAATCTTTGCTGTAAGAACTGCATGGGCAGCCCTCGGCACCTAGATAAAACACATTGCAGGAGAGAGGGATTTAAGTTGCTTAAGTCCGGAGAAGCAAAAGAATGATTAAATTAGAAATGTACAAAAATATTAGCAATAAACAAACACAGCAGTGCTATTCCTTAATATTAAAGGCATTTTCTGAACAGTTAACTGTGAAGAATACTTAAAATGCACCAACATAATGCTGTTTGCCAGCTCCCTCAGAAATTATTACTGTTTTTGGCTTTAGAGTGGCTATTCTCTGTGCTTCTCCGTCTGCTTTCTGTTTTGGCACAAGACACCCCCAAGGCAAGCTGGCAATGAAGATGAGACATCTGAAAAAACTCGGCTATCATGTGATACTGGTAAGAAGTCTAAATGCAGTTCTCATCAATATGGTGACATGTATGATAGGTGAAGAACAGAGTACTGGGAGTGGTGAGCTTAACCTAAATTGACACTGCTGGAAAAACTCCTTAATCAGTGATGGTATTCTATGGTGTTGGGCAAAGGGACTCCACTATGGTAAACTATGTCCAGGTGGAGTTTGATCGTTTCTTTGTCATGAACTACACCATAATTCTCCAAAAGCTAAAACTGAGTTACTGACTTCAGTTCCTCAGAACCTTGCATGAATTTGATCAGATATTGACTCATTGACCTGTTTTCACGTGGAATTGCTGATCTGAACCGATCACTTTCTGGAATGCATCAGTTTCCCTTTACTAAGTGCCTTGGTTCACAAGACAATGTGAGTTTGTGATTTAGCAGCAGAACTAATGCACCTTTTCCTTTCCTTTCCTTTCCTCTCCTCTCCTCTCCACTAAGGTCCACTACCAGGAGTTTAAAAATCTGAAGAAAGAAGAAGCAATTGAGTGTTTGAAGGGAGAAATCTATTCAGCAGATGCTTTTCCTGTTTCTGATGTGAATTTGCAGGATACTATTTAAAATGGACTGGGAACTTCAGATCTCCTGCTTTTTTCCCCATCACAGACATTGACAAGAAGAAGGAAGCGGTTTCATATATTCCTGAAAAATGCCTCAAGACATTGTACCCTGTAGAAAGTTTGTAAATTCAACTATATCTACCAAAGGAGTTCTTTAGCAAATAACTGCTTCTATTGCCAAGGCTCCTTAAACAATAATTGACTGCATTTAAAAAAAAAAAAATTGAAAATCTCAATTTTTTTTTTTTTGTTTAATTACATATAGGCTACTCCAGTGGGCTAAACTTCTCATGTGTTGAACTGGGGAAGTGTAACAATCTTTCAGAGCAGTTGGGACTATGACTGCTTTCACTGTAGTGAGAGTGGAACAACATGAGTCAGTCCGTCATTAGCTTTCAGTAAGAACTCCAGCCAGAAAAGCAGTAAATCATTAGATATTGACTGGAGTGGAAAATCGAAACTCCCAAATCTCTGGACAAGTTTGTAACTCAAAAAATAATTTTCTCGTCTTGTTTTCAGAAGTCTGGGAAAGCAAATGATTCTTTATTCTCCATGCTTCTTCAGTCTCAAGCTTTTCCCTCTGTTATAAAGCGCTCTGAGACTCATAGATGTAAGATTCTGTCCCTCATATAAATTGCCTTGTAAATGTCAGCTCGTGATTCAGTATTAGCTCTTCCAAGACTACTTACTGCTATTGTACAATACTTAGTTTGATTCATCACATGATGAAATGACTGCCTAGGAAGGAGTACTGTGGAAAGGGATCTGGGGGTCATAGTGGACCACAAGCTGTTGCAAAAAAAGCAAATATCCTTCTGGGATGTATTAGCAGGAGTGTCGTAAGCAAGACACTCTACTCTGCTCTGATTAGGCCTCAACTGGAGTATTGTGTCCAGTTCTGGGCGCCACATTTTAGGAAGGATGTGGATAAATTGGAGAGTCCAGAAAAGAGCAACAGAAATGATTTAAAGGTCTAGAAAACACGATCTATGAGGGAAGATTGAAAAAATTGGGTTTGTTTAGTCTGGAAAAGAGAAGACTGGGAGGGGACAGAACAGTTTTCAAGTGTGTAAAAGGTTGTTGCAAGGAGGAAGAAGAAAAATTGTTTTTCTTAACCTCTGAGGATAGAACAAGAAGCAATAGGCTTAAATTGCAGCCAGGGAGGTTTAGGTTGGTGTAACGGGGTTGGGACACACCACCGGGCACCTCCTACTGGTTGTCTCGGGGAATTTGCTCTGTCCCTGGAGCTCCCCCTCCTGGTGATGTCCCGTCCGTCTCTCCCTCAGTAGCGGGGTAGTGTGGCCCAATGGCCAGAGTCCATATAACTCCCCTCAGTAGCGGGATAGCATGGCCCAATGGCCAGAGGCATAGGGGGGCCCAGGCCCTCCCTCTCCATCAGGTCCCGACCCAGGGCTCTCCTAATGGCGGGGTTCCCCTTGATGTTGGTTTGGCAGAGATCCGGCCGCCACACGCCGAACATCAGTGTTGCTCTAACGTGGCTCGTCCCTAAAGTTCCCCTGGGTCACTTCCTACTCTCAATGTCGCGGTCTCCTCTGGAGACGTGGGTTCCGGTCCATTCCCCTCTGGCGGGTTCTCCATCTGAGATGCAGGGTTCAGGCTGGCTTCTGGAGCCTGGAATGTGGGCTGCTCCTCCTCGGGAACTGGCTGTGTGCGTCCTTCTCCGGTGGTCAGCCCCAACTGAGCAGCTTTGTAGGCTTTTATACCTAGTCTCCAGTTGGAGCATGCCCAGCAGGGCTTCTGGGGCAGGGCTTTCTCTGCCAGGAAGGAAGCATTAACCCCTGCTGCGCCAGTGCGGGGCCACTCTGCCCTGTCACATATCCCCCCCTTTAAAACCATGGCTGGGGCCGGCGGTTCCTGGGGCCCTTCTTCCCCTTCCCCGAGGCGGGAAAAGAAGTCCGCATTCCCATGGGCCTTCCCTGGCTGGTGTGACACTTGGAAGGAGTAGGGTTGGAGGGACAGGTACCACCGCATGATCCGTGCATTCGTTTCCTTCATACTATTGATCCATCTGAAGGGTGCGTGATCCGTCACCAGGGAGAAAGTGTTCCCTAACAGGTAATACCTCAGTGCATCAATGGCCCATTTAACTGCCAGGGCCTCTCACTCTACAGTGGAATACTGGGTGTCTCGGGGAAACAGCTTATGACTTAAGTATAAGATGGGGTGCTCTTATCCCTCCTCCTCATGGGACAACACGGCTCCCAGCCCTACCTCAGAGGCGTCGGTCTGGAGAATAAAGGGCTTCGCGAAATCTGGCTGTCTCAGTACCGGCTCCTGGGTTAAGTGGTTGTGCAGGGCACCAAAAGCTTCTTCACAGGCTGTTGACCACTGGACCTTCTTGGGCTGGGAGCTTCTCATCAGGTCTGTGAGGGGGACTGCGAGTGTGGCAAAGTTGGGCACAAACCGTTGGTAGTATCCGGCTAGTCCTAGGAACTGCCGAACTTGTCTTTTCATTGTAGGCGTGGGGTAGCTCTTCAAGGCCTCGACTTTGTCCACCAACGGGCGGAGTCTTCCCCGACCCACTATGTAGCCTAGGTATGTTACTTCCTGTTGGCCCAAGTGGCATTTGGCCGGGTTTGTGGTGAGACCGGCCTTACCCAGGGCACGTCAGTGAGGTGTTGGAGATGTTCCTCCCAACTACAACTGTAGACGACGATGTCGTCTATGTATGCTGCGGCGTACAACCCGTGGGGACTCAGCACCTGATTCATAAGTCGCTGGAAGGTGGCTGTGGCCCCGTGTAACCCGAAAGGCATCATCGTAAATTGGAAGGGGCCGAAGGGTGTGGGAAAAGCTGTCCTTTCTTTAGAGGTGGGTGTCAGAGGGATCTGCCAATATCCCTTGGTCAGGTCCAGGGTAGAAATGAATTCAGCCTTCCCCAATTGTTCCAGCAACTCGTCCACCCGTGGCATGGGGTAGGCATCAAAACGGGAGATCGCGTTTATCTTGTGAAAGTCTATGCAGAATCAGACTGTCCCATCTGGTTTGGGGACAAGGAGTATGGGGCTCTGCCATTCGCTTCTTGATTCTTCTACGACTCCCAGTGCCAACATCATCTCAAGCTCTTTTTTCACCATTTCCCACAGCTTCCTAGGAAGGTGCCGGTGGTTCTCCCTCACCTTGTTGCCAGGGAGGGTGGCGATGTGGTGGCTGGTCAACGTGGTCTTTCCTGGCTGTGTAAATAAGACTGCAGGGAAGGCGGCTACCAACTGGTGTAACTGCGCCTGCTGTATCGGGTTGAGCTCTGGGCTTATTGCTGCCATCCCTGGTTCCTCTGGTTCCCCCATCAAAGGCCCCAACTCGGGTTCGGAGCGATCATCATGTCCTCCCGGTCTCTCCAGGCCTTGAGGAGGTTCACATGGTATACCTTCGTGTCTCTCCTCCGCCCCGACATCTGGACCTCATAGTCAACGGGCCCTATTCGCTTAGTTACCTCAAAGGGGCCTTGCCACTTCGCTAGTAGCTTGGAGGAAGGTAACAGGAGAACTCGGTTCCCCGGCTCAAAGCTTCTCATCCTGGCCCCTTTATTGTATTGAGCTTCTTGATTGCGTTGGGCCCTCTCCAGCTTCTCACATGCCAAGGTGCCTAACTCGCGGAGCCGTTCTCGGAGATGGAGGATGTATTGGATGGATCCTCGGACCTGGGTCTCTTGTTCTTCCCATGTTTCTTTCAAGAGGTCTAAGATCCTCCAGGGTCTCCGCCCATAGAGGAGTTCAAATGGGGAGAAGCCTGTTGACGCCTGTGGTACCTCTCTTATGGCAAAGAGGAGCGCAGGCAGTAGCTTATCCCAGTGTCGGGGCTCATCTTCCACAAACTTCCTCAACATGGATTTCAGGGTTCCATTGAACCCCTCGACTAACCCATCCGTCTGTGGGTGATAAACTGAGGTCTTCAGTGCACGAATGTTTAACAGCCAGCACAATTCCGCCATCAGCGTAGAGGTTACGTTGGTCCCCTGGTCCGTCAACATCTCTTGGGGCAGCCCGACCCGGGCAAAGATATCAGGAGCTCATTGGCGATGATGGGCACCGTGGCGGCCCGGAGGGGCACGGCCTCTGGGTATCTTGTGGCATAGTCAACCACCACCAGGATCTATTTATGTCCAGAGCTGCTCCTGTCCAAGGGCCCCACTAAGTCCAGGCCAATCCACTCAAACGGTGTTCCGACCACCGGCAGAGGCACGAGGGGCACTTTCGGGACCCCTTTCGGGCCGGCCTTCTGGCACTCGGGGCATGAGGCGCAGTAGTCCCGTACTTCCTGATGGATGCCCGGCCAGAAGAACCTCTGGGCCACCCGTTGTAGAGTCTTTTCCCTCCCCAGATGTCCCGCCCAGGGTACGGAGTGGGCCAAGTGGAGCAGGTCCCACCAGAACCGCCGTGGGACCAACAGCTGGCATAGTTCTTCCTGCCTTTGGGGTTCCTGGACCACCCAATAGAGTAGGTCATTATGGATCTTGAAGCGGGGTCCTTGCTGCGGGCGTCCGGGTTATTCTTCTTCCCCAGGGGCGCCCGTCGCCTGCTCCCCCCCTTTGCTCTTCTAGAAAATCGGCGTTGATCTCCAGCCATCTCTGGCCCTCCTTTGTCCGGGTTTCAGTGTGGGGTCGGCCCTCTTAGTCTACCCCACGATTCCCCGAAGGGCCCTCTAGGGGGTTGTCTGGTGGGGTCTGGCCTAAGAGTCCTGGTGTTTTGGCTCAGCTACCTCTTGTCTTTGCCAGTAGCACACTCCACTCTTGTAGGAGTGTGGCAAAGCCCGGCCAGTCGCATCCCAGTACCACCAGGTAAGCTAATTTTGGGGCCACCCCCACTAGGCACCGCCCTCCCTGTTGTGCTGTCTCGAGCTGTACCCAGACGGTGGGGTAGGGTTTTACATCACCATGGATACACTGCAGGTGTATGGGGGGCCCCCATGGGCCCGGTGGGTTCTACCAGCCCTGCCCGGATGATGGTCTCGCTACATCTGGAGTCTACCAATGCCATGGTGGGTGTCCCATCCACTTTCACTGGTGCAAGAATCTTGCCCGGTCCCCACCTCCGGGCCCGCTGCCCTGTGGTCCAAACCTGCCCTTAATTACAGTCCATATATGGGCAGTCCCTCCGGAAATGCCTTATCTATCCACACTCATAACACCTCTCCCTCTTCCTTCGGGTGGGGCATTCTGGGGGACACTCTGCGGGGCACACTACCTCCCCGGCGAATCGCCTAGGCTTTGCATGAGATTCCCCCCTGGAGGCCCCCTCGCGATACGGGTCAGTGTGGTTGCTGAGGGCTGGGGGCGGACACAGGGTTTCCCCACGTCCCCCTTGCGGGGTCCCAGTGCTGGGGCCACATTCAGTTCACCCTGTGTCCCTCCTTTGGAGGCAGTCTTCGGTTCTCCTTCGGCAGCCAGGTAATCCTCCATCAGGGAGGTTGCTTCTGCGAGGGTCTTCGGGCAGTGCCATTGCAACCATTCCCTCTGTCCAGTAGGGAGAATCTGCTGGAACTGCTCCAAAGCCACCGACTCGGCTACTTGGACACTCGTCTGGTATTCTGGCTCGAGCCATCTCCAGCAGAGGTCGTGAATGCGCTGTGCCAGAACTCGAGGCCTATCCCCTGGTGCGTGTCTCTCTCATCGGAGCCGCTGGCGGTAAGTCTCGGGGCGAATCCCAATTTGATCCAAAATGGCCACCTTGACCTTGGAATAATCCAGCGCCTCCTGTGGGTTGAGGTTGCAATATGAGGCCTGTGCCTGGCCTGTCAGGTAAGGGGCTAGAATAGTGGCCCAATGCGCGCTGGGCCACTGGACGGCGGTTGCCACCAGCTCAAACGTTACCAGAAAGGCCTCGGGATCATCCCCCGGCCCCATCTTTGTTAGGCATACTGGCAATCCTCCGAGACCATCACATGCACTGCCGCTGGCTGTGCCTACGGGCGGGCCCGGTGCATGCCCTAGCAGTGTAGCCATCTGCTGAAACAGTCGTTCCTGGTTGGCGCTTTGTTGGGCGTTTAGCTCCCGGATCAGCTGTTGCTGCTGTTCCTGTTGCTGCACCGCTTGCAGCTGTTGTGGGGCTGCCAGCTGTTGGAGCAGCTGGGCTTGCTGCTGCTGCTGTTGCACCGTCTGCTGCTGTTGGTTCTCCAGGAGCCATTTCAGAAGTTTTTCCAGTTCCATCGTGGGTCTCTGGGTCCTTACTTCAGGCCTTCATCACTGCCCACTTTCTCCACCAGTGTAATGAGGTTGGGACTCACCACCTGGCGTCTCCTACTGGTTGTCTCGGGGAATTAGCTCTGTCCAGTGGAGCGCCCCTTCCTGGTGGTGTCCCATCCGTCGTCTCTTCCCTCAGTAGCAGGGTAGTGTGGCCCAACGGCCAGAGGCCATATATAACTCCCCTCAGTAGTGGGATAGCATGGCCCAATAGCCAGAGGCATAGGGGGACCCGGGCCCTCCCTCTCCAACCGGGTCCTGGCCCAGGGCTCTCCTAATGGCGGGGTTCCCCTTGCCGTTCGCTTGGCGGGGATCCGGCCACCGCACACCGAACGTCAGTGTTGCTCTAACGCGGCTCGTCCCTAAAGTTCCCCTGGGTCACTTCCTACCCCCAATGTCGTGGTCTTCTCTGGAGACGTGGGTTCCAGCCCGTTCTTCTCCATCTGAGATGCAGGGATTGGGACAGCTAGGCTGGCTCCTGGAGCCTGGAACATGGGCTGTTCCTCCTCGGGAGCTGGCTGTGTGCGTCCTTCTCCTCCGGTGGTCAGCCCCAACTGAGCAGCTTTGCAGGCTTTTATACCTAGCCTCCAGTTGGAGCATGCCCAGCCGGGCTTCCGGGGCGGGGCTTTCTCTGCCAGGAAGGAAGCATTAACCCCTGCTGCGCCAGTGCGGGGCCGCTCTGCCCCGTCACAGTTGGACATTACAAAAAACTTCCTAATTGTCAGGTTGATTAAGCACAAGAATAAATTGCTTAGGGATGTTGTGGAATCTCCATCACTGGAGATTTTTAAGAGCAGGTTAGACAAACACCTGTCTGAGGTGGTCTAGATAGTATATAGTCCTGCCATGAGTGCAGGGGACTGGACTGGATGACCTCTCGAGGTCCCTTCCAGTCCTATGATTCTGTGATGCAACACAATGTCCACTGGCCCACTACATAGTAAAGGATAAACCAAAATAATGGTGGTATTGCCTACTGATGTAAATGTGAAGTTCATAGAATGCTCTAAGTTGAAGGAGTGGAAGAGACAGACATAGCTTTTCCATCCTGTTCTTGGAAATATTCATTGGTACTTGCCTTCAAGAGTCAGTCAATGAAAACTTGACAGAAAAATTAAAATGTATTTTTTGTTTTAGTGAAGTGCAATTTTGAATAGGAGCATTTTGAACATTTACTTAGTAACAGCATTGAAACGTGATCTTACAAATCTGTTACCCATTTCTGTGTTATCAGTCCTGTGATAACGATATTGTTCAACCAGAACTAGTAAATATATGGCAGAGCCTTTGACAGTAACCTTATTTAACCAAATGGCGGTGCTCTTGCTTCGCCTCATAGTGAGCTGTGAACTGCACACTTCTTTGTCTCTGTGTTTGGCTGAGGATGCGGCTGAAGCTTTGCAATGATGTGGTAAAAGGATTAAGGTGAAAAGAAGAAATGAAGCATTATTTTAATTTGCTGCCCTACCCTTCACAGAGTAGGTCAGCAGAATATGATGTATGTTTCTGGAGGGAACTTGCTAATAAAGATATGTACAGAGTTATGACTGGTAACGTACCACAAGAAGAGCCTGTCCTTGCTGTTTTTCAGACTGGCAGAAACCTTAAAGCATGGAAGTTTTGCCAGAAAGCCTGAACTTGTGAGATTTAAAACTGGATTTTCAGACCAAAGAGATTTGCTCATTGCTGGGATTTCCCTCTTTCTGGATCAGATGCACCAAGAAATACTGATTATCTGAATGAACCTTTCTTTTTCTTGTAGCCAAGATGGCATGCAAGCGATTTTCTTTGCTATCAACACTACTTTAGAGATGTAGAGTACTCATGACCACTGCACTGAATGAGTGACCACTGGAAAAAAAACAGTAGTGAGTGGAACCAATGACACATCTCATTATGCTAGTTATAATGTAATAGCCCCGAATAGAAGGCATATTTCAGGCCATATGCAACGTACTTTGTGATAGTACCTTGCTTCTGCTGTATCACTAGCTGTTTGTATTATTCCTGCATCTTATCGATACAGTGCTATAAATATTCAGCTATAGAATAGTCAAGAAAGATATTTTTTCCCATTGAGGACTTCGGTCTTCAGATTTTCTGAGTCTTTTACCCTATTCTTTCCCTCCTACCGTGGATTCCGCTTGTTAGCAACCTCTCAGTTCCCAGCAAAAAGTTGCTATTATCCAAAGATTGCCAATAAGCAGAAAGTAAGTCCATAGGGGTGCAGCCAGGGAATGAAGCACTGGGACATGTGTGGTACCTCTCCCTGCCTGCCTGCAAACCTGCCTGCGTCTGGGAGGGGCAGCTACGTGCAGGGTAGCAGGAGGGATGCAGCCCAGATGCTGGGGCTTTCCACGTGGGCGGTGGGGGTTGCAGGGCTGTACAGTAGAGGAGCCTGGGCTTGGCATATCCCAGTTCTTCCTCTCCTGGCTGAAACCCCGCAAACCTCCCTGCTGCTGCCCTGCCTGCAGCCTCCCCTCCCAGCCACAGGCAGGCTTGCAGGGCTGCAGACAGGGGAGGCACATCAAAAAGTCAGCAGCATGCCTGTTGCCAATATCCAAATCTTATTACCATTAAAGTCAGTGGGGCAGGATTAGAAAATGTTGCTACCCACTGGAAGTTGATAATACACCTCTACCTCGATATAACGCTGTCCTCAGGAGCCAAAAAATCTTACTGCGTTATAGGTGAAACCGCGTTATATCGAACTTGCTTTGATCCACCAGAATGCGCAGCCCCGCCCCCCACTGCTTTACCGCGTTATATCAGAATTCGCATTATATCGGGTTAGAGGTGTATCAGGATTCCTATTAAATGGCATCCATTGTATTTGCCTCCTAGCATTTCCCTCTAACTTAAGTGTGAATATCATTCATAGTACAGTTGCGACCATGCCATGGCATCTAAAATGCCACAAGATTTTTCAGGTGTCACTCAGCGAAGGCCAAATTCCATTTTTAGGCATGATTCATGGGCCAGAGTATATATTTAGGATAACATGCTCCCACCAATGTCAATGGACATTTTTTATAAAGATCAAATATAGAATTTGACAGTATCTCAACTTATTAATTACTATTCTTTATTAAGCACTTTGTTTTCACATTTGGTATCACTCAGTGGGAAATCATGTGGCCCCCTCATGGGACCACCACCCACTTTTCCTTTTCACCTTCATTTCTCTCCCTCTTCCTTTTCATTCTCTCCTTCTTTCTTCCCTCTGCATTTCTTTCCTCACAGCAATTCCCAATTTCTCAGCACCTGGGGCTTTCTCTCACCCATTCCATCCATTAAAGTGATCAGCAATGATTAACGTTAATGTTGACCCTGAAGGGTTGTTTTAGTTCTCACTCCAGTGAGATTAATAGGGGACAGAGGAGTTCACACCTCTCTGAGCCATTGTTTCAGGCTGGCTGCAGCCTCAGGAAGGCAGCCTTGTGTCTGTTTACCCTCGGTTCACATTTGGAAGGTTTTCTTTCTAGTGATAGCTAGAAACTTCTTTCTGAAATGAAAGCGGAGATTTTGCACAAAGTGAATGTCATGCAGGCTGTGAAGTGAAAAATAGTACCCTTTTCATAGCGCTTTTATAGCAGTTCTGGATATGTCCCAATTGAGATGAAGCTGTAACTTTCTTTTCAAAGAGAGCAGACTGCTTCTTAGAGCTGGCATAGATTTGGCCAGATCCATGCAAGGGGGCAGCATGTTTTATTCCCTGGGCCACAAGGAAATCTGAATAGAGGACCTATGTAACATTCTGTTCCCCCATTATGAATTTGTGAAGTAATAACTAGGGGTTTGTCTACATGGGGAAGCTATTGCAAAATAAGCTAGGGAGCGAATTTAAAGTGCAATAGGTATTTCAAATTAAGAATGCCTTTCTGTGGTTTCATGTAAGTGGAGTAAGCTAAACCCACGTACCCTAAAAGTGCCTATGGCTACACTTAAAATGCTACAGCTGCAGTGTTTCAGTGTAGACACTCACTACAATGATGGAAGGGGTTCTCGCAGTGCTGTAGTTATTCCACTTCCATTGACAGAAGACAGGGTCGGCTCCATGCACCAGCCCACCAAGCGCTCCGGCCAGTCGGGGAGAGTGGGGCCCCGGCCGGGCTCTCCGCCCTCCCCCCCAGCGCTCTGGCCGCCGGGGGCTCTCCGCCCTCCCCCCCCAGCGCTCTGGCCGCCGGGGGCTCTCCGCCCTCCCCCCCGGCACTCTGGCCGCCGGGGAGAGTGGGGAGCCCCGGCCGGGCTCGCCGCCCTTCCCGCGGCGCTCTGGCCGCCGGGGGCTCTCCCCACTCCCCCCGGCGCTCTGGCCGCCGGGGAGAGTGGAGAGCCCCGGCCAGGCTCGCCGCCCTCCCCCCGGCGCTCTGGCCGCCGGGGGCTCTCCACCCTCCCCCCAGCGCTCTGGCCACCGGGGAGAGCGGAGAGCCCCAGCCGGGCTCTCCGCCCAGCTCCCGGCGCTCTGGCCGCCGGGGCTCTCTGCCCTCCCCCTGGTGCTCTGGCCGCCGGGGAGAGTGGAGAGCCCCAGCCGGGCTCTCCGCCCTCCCCCTGGCGCTCTGGTCGCCGGGGAGAGTGGAGAGCCCCGGCCGGGCTCTCAGCCCTGCTCCCAGCGCTCTGGCCCCCAGGGAGATCGGGGAGCCGCAGCGGGCTCTCCGCCCGGCTCCTGGCACTCTGGCCCGCGGGGAGAGCAGCGGCCGCGGCGAGCTCGCTGCCCTCTCCCTGGCGCTCTGGCCGCCGGGGGCTCTCCACCCTCCCCCTGGCGCTCTGGCCACCGGGGAGAGCGGAGAGCCCCGGCTGGGCTCTCAGCCCTGCTCCCAGCGCTCTGGCCCCCGGGGAGAGCGGGGAGCCGCAGCGGGCTCTCCGCCCTCCTCCCGGGGCTCTGGACGCCAGGGAGAGCAGCGGCCGCGGCGAGCTCGCTGCCCTCCCCCCGGCGCTCCGGCCGGTCGGGGATTGCGGGCCCGCGGCTGGGCTCGGCGTTCTCCCCTGCCGCGCGGGGGCAGCGGGTGGCTTTTTTCCCCTAGGGCGGCAAAAAAGCCAGAGCCGGCCCTAATGGAAGAATTCTTGCATCGGCCTAACACTGTCTACACCAGGGGTAGGTTGGCATAGCTACATCTCAGGGGTGTGAAAAAGGCACACCCCTGAGAGGCCTAGCTATGCTGATGTAACTTCCCAGTGTAAACCAGTGCTCATTGTGGGTTAAGCATTCACATGGAGAGCTATTGCAGAATAGCTATTCCAGGCTATTTCCCATTGCAGGCAAAGTATTAGACGCTAGTCCCATTGAATTTAACTGCCCTTTTCACATGAGAAACAAAAACTCTCATGGAAAAGGGTGGCAGGATCAGGTTCGTTTGTGTGTAATCTTTGCTATAAACTGTATGCTAAAAAGCTTTTGACTTAAATAATATAATAAAGATCAGTGATTGAAAGCACAGACAAAGTAATAACTGGCACTATGCAAACCAGGTGAGGTCTAAAAGTGGGCAGAAAGTCAGTGAAGCAAGCGACGGGAAGTGAGATGACAGGTGCTGCAGAGGAGAAGGCTCTTGCAACAGATGGCTGGTGTGAAGGGACAGGAATGGGGCCAGTGCCAGATGAGCAGACGGAGTGAGGTAGCTTGGAAGGGTTAAAAATAAAAATTAGGATAAATAAGTGGATCCTAGAATGAAGGTACAAAAACGTGTTTCTGGGGGAGTGATGTGGTTACGGTTCTATGTAAAGGGCCTGTACGCGAGTATCCTGCATGTGCTGGAGTCCAGAGAATTAGGACTTAGCAATTGCAAACGAGAAGGGCACTGTAGTAGCCAAGAGAGCTACAAAGACTGACCTGACTCTTCCCTAGTTTTTCTGTTCCCAGGCTACTGTAATTGGTATTGTTTTATATTATTATTTATTAATGCTAAGCTGTTCTCATCTCTCCAAGCAAATTGCAGGGCAAATAACCTTGCTTGCATAAGATATCAAGTTTACTTCCTGTTTTTTGGCAACGGAAGAGCTGCATTTGAGAAGAATTTACAGATGTTTTATAGACTCATAGACTTTAAGGTCAGAAGGGACCATTATGATCATCTGGTCTGACCTCCCGCATGATGCAGGCCACAAAGCCATCCCAACCCCTTTCCCTTGACTCTGCTGTTGAAGTCCCCAAATCCTGTGGTTTAGAGACTTCAAGTAGCAGAGAATCCTCCAGCTAGCGACCCCTGCCCCATGCTGCGGAGGAAGGCAAAAAACCTCCGGGGCCTCTGCCAATGTACCCTGGAGGAAAATTCCTTCCCGACTCCAAATATGGCGATCAGCTGAACCCCGAGCATGTAGGCAAGATTCTCCAGCCAGACCCTCATTGGCCATTGATACTATTTACCAGCGATGGCACACTGTTCATTTGACTAAAATCATGTTATCCCATTAAACCATTCCCTCCATAAACTTATCTAGCTTAATCTTAAAGCCAGATAGGTTCTTCGACCCCACCGTTTCCCTCGGAAGGCTGTTCCAATATTTCACCCCTCTGACGGTAAGAAACCTTCGTCTAATTTCAAGCCTAAACTTCCCTACGGCCAGTTTATATCCTTATATCCTTATATCCTTCTCGTGTCCACATTAGTACTGAGCTGAAATAATTCCTCTCCCTCCCTGGTATTTATTCCTCTGATATATTTAAAGAGAGCAATCATATCCCCCCTCAGCCTTCTTTTGGTTAGGCTAAACAACCCGAGCTCCTCGAGTCTCCTTTCATACGACAGGTTTTCCATTCCTCTGATCATCCTAGTGGCCCTTCTCTGTACCCGTTCCAGTTTGAGTTCATCTTTTTTAAACATGGGAGACCAGAACTGCACACAGTACTCCAAATGAGGTCTCACCAGTGCCTTGTACAACGGAAGCAGCACCTCCTTATCCCTACTAGATATACCTCGCCTAATGCATCCCAAGACCGCATGGGCTTTTTTCACCGCTACGTCACATTGCCGACTCATAGTCATCCTGCGGTCTACCAGGACTCCGAGGTCTTTCTCCTCCTCCGTTACTTCCAACCGATGCGTCCCCAGCTTGTAACTAAAATTCCTGTTAGTCATCCGTAAATGCATCACCTTACACTTTTCACTATTAAATTTCATCCTATTTCTGTTACTCCAATTTACAAGGTCATTCAAGTCTCCCTGCAGAATATCCCGATCCTCCTCCGAATTGGCAATACCTCCCAACTTTGTGTCATCCGCAAACTTTATCAGCCCACTCCTACAATTGGTTCCGAGGTCAGTAATAAATAGATTAAATAAAATCGGACCCAAAACCGAACCTTGAGGAACTCCACTGGTGACCTCCCTCCAACCTGACAGTTCACCTTTGTAAGTATCGACAACAGCGGAGGCAAAATGCTGCACATTTCATGTGACAAATGATTAAGTTATGTCTGGAGACAGTAAAATACTGATGTTGAACATGTGAGGGTTGAACATTCTTCTTTTGCCAGTAATCAGCATGGCCCTTGTTTGGAGCATTCCATGTTTATAAAGTGTGTGTGTGTGGGGGGGAATTGTCTCCCAACCCCTCAAATTATATTTTTTGTACTTTATACTAATCCAAGGCTTTAGATCAGTTTAATCTACTTTAAGGCCCTAAATGGATTTAAAGTGCAAAGACAAAATTCCCCAAGATGCAATTTGTGGGGAAAACATGAAGGAATCTGGTAGGCTGAGCAGAGGGTGGGAAGGTATATGTTAAGCAGCAGCCGTCAGGCACCTCTTGCTGTGGATAGAAAATCCAGTGGAGCAACACTGGTTGTGAATCAATAACAAACTCATTAAGAAACCATTTTAGCATTCCCTCCAAATTCAAACACTTAAAGTAGTAATTTTGCTCAGAGTATAACTCTGTGGCTATGTCTAGACTGCACACCACTGTCAGCAGTGTGTAGGGTGTGCGTGGCTACATGCCGCAGTGAAAAGCAGGCTGTGTCCATTGTGGAACACCACTGTGTGTGCTGTGCTGTGTAGCTACATGTATCAGAGAGACAGCTGCCGGGAAAAGCTCAGGCAGCTCCCTGTGGCAGGGGAAGGCTTGGCCAGCAAGGAGCTATTGGAGCCTTTATCCACTGCTGGGAGCTTCCCTGCGGTGGGGAAAGGCTCTGGCAGCAGGGAGGCGGTTGGGCCCTACACTGATAAAAATATCAGTGTAGACAGAGGCGGCACCGCTTGTGTGTAGAGAGTCACACAGGGTACATAACCACAGGATTCAGGCATATCTTTACTCACCTGAGTGCCTCTGCTGATTATACCCATGCTAGGAGAGAACGCAGTGTATGTCATCTACATGCTGCCTTAAGGAATGTGCAGTGTAAACATACCTTGTGTTTCCATTTTTTGCTAGCAGCTATAAAAGCCCAGGACAGCTATGTTGTCCTCCTTTTGAGTGCTGCAATGATAGTTGATATTTGAGCCAGGTATTTAAGATCTGTCATTTTCAGGAACAACAATTTAATCCTTAGCTCTCTGATCCTTTTTACATCTCCAACCTCAACTCTTCAAGGTGGGTGTAAAAGGCTGCCCTTCTGCACCTCCTTTGCATAGATGTAAAAAAAAAAAAAGAGAGCACCCATTGGGCAAGGCAGTGGCGAATTGGTTCCAGCATGTCTGCAGTAGGCATTTAAATAAAGTCCTCCTTTTTCCAGGTAGCATATAGGCTGTCATTCTACTTTGCTCCCTGTTTATGAGAACACCCCCATACAATACTACAGTAGCATGATTACCATAGCATCCATCAAGTGCCAGATCTGCTCTGGCCTTGTGTTGTGAGATGCAAATTCCAATAATTAGGATAATTTTCTTTCATTTGTCACTGTTTAAGGTATTGGATTCTATTGATGCCTTCGGAAAAAGACAGGTTTCAGAGTAACAGCCGTGTTAGTCTGTATCCGCAAAAAGAAGAACAGGAAAAAGAGATAGTATTCAATAAATTTGTTCAATTTACCATTTACAATCATATGCTGCATCTTAGTCTCCTCAATCCATGCTGCAAAGTGGGCTTGTTAAGATTTCTGTATTTTTTGTTTGTTTTGTTGCACAGATCACCTTGTATATAGCTTCATCTGAATTATGCCGCATGTTAAACTAGGGACCAGATGCTCGGCTGATGTAGCTCGGCTGATGTAGCTCCACTGACTTTAATTTACACTCGTTTATACCAGCTCAGGCTCTGGTCCTAAGTCTTCAAAGATGAAAACTTTTGGATTGTTACCCAAACACCATTTTCTCTTTCTGCAACAGTGACGGCTATTGGGCCTGATTCTGATCTCAAGGAAACTGGTGTAAATCAGCCGCGCTCCCAGCACTGGTAGCTATTCCCTTCACGGAGTTTTATTATAGTACTGGGGGAGCTCCCTCCCAGCACAGGAGCTGCGACTACACAGCCAATGTTAACCAACGGTTAATGTTGGCTGTGTAGACATACCCGTAGTTAGACTGTGTTTAGTCTCATTCAGCTGCAATGTCACATGGATAATATAGGTGCTGGATGTTGTATAAAGTAACCAAGAAAGAGAGAGCACTTGGGGATTTGTTCTGTAATGTTCTGTACCCAAAATAAAGTACAAAATGGCAGATGCCTCAGTGCTGTTGGCAAACAGACTCCCTTTCCAACATAGGTACAGTCTTTCCAGTGTGTGGCTACATTATACCACAATGGATATCCCAAAATGGTTGTTGTATGATTCACAAAGCTTGGTCCCTGTGATGGGGTCTACAGGCTCCACACAACCAGTGCTGGGAGTAGAACAATAGTGGGCTAGGAAGGCCCTGTTCCTCAACAGGAACAGGGCACATTCCCAGTGGAGAAACAGTTTAAAAGGACACTGTTAGCCCAGGAAAAGAGCTGCATGCAGCACCAGGGAGTGTGGCTCATGCCAAGAGCTGTGCCTGAAGTTGCAGTAGCTTTGTGAGGGCTGCTCTAGCAGCAGTGACTGGGATTTCCCTGATCCGCTCTTTGGGAGTTGAAAGCACTAAAAGAGATTGACTGAACAAGGCACTAAAAGACAGAGGACAGTCTGTTAAGCCAGCAACCACGTCCTGAACTGAGGCACTTGGACTGGCAGGAAGTGATCTAGAGGAAAACATAATTTGGGGTAGCTCAATAACTGGGCTAGACACTTCATGAACCTCTCTCTGGCAATGGGTTGGGATCTGGTGGAGTAGGTGGGCCAGGGCCCCACCTTGCTCCGCTGTAGTGACAGAACCTCTGGGGGAGCAGCTGGAGCACAAGGGGGTGACTGAGGCCATAGCCAGGCCCCCTCTGGAATGACTAGTCCAGCAGAAACCATAAGGCCATGACCTACCTCTAGGCAAGCTGGTCATTGGATCTTCCCACTGAAATCCCTGAAGCTTCAGGGTAAAGAGCCATCACCTCAGCTTCAGTTGGAGGGAGGAAAAGTGGCAGGTTAAATATAAAAGCACAAAAAAATTGCAAAACTTTCTCTTAAAAAATCAGAGATACAAGGTGGGTGAAGTAATATCTTTTACTGGACCAACTTCTGTTGGTGAGAGACTCAGGGAGCGAAGTCTAAAACCTCAATACTTAAAAAACTAAAAGTTCATTCACATCTAACACTATTGACAACAGCCTCCCTACGAGCAGGAAACAGAGAAGAGGGATGGCCTTGTCTTAAGGCACTAGACTGGGGAGCTGGGGTCAATTCCTAGCTTGGCCACAGGCTGTGTGTGACCTTGGGCAAGTCAGTCAGGGCCAGATTTTTAAAGCCATTTATGCATCTAACTCCCAACTGTGCCCCAGTTACCATCTGTAGAGTGGGGATACTAGAACTTCTTTTCTCCCAGCCTTTGTCTTTCTTCTCTATTTGGATTGTAAGCTCTTCAGGCAAGGGCTGTCTCTTACTACATGTTTGTGCAGCTCACCAGGAGCTGGGATCCTGGCTGGGATCCCAAGGGGTGACTGCTTTATAAAACATACATACTAGTAATACACTCCCCCACTGCCATGCCAATCACAGCGGTGCCTGCCTGTGTGGTGGGGGCAAGGTGTTGGCTAATTACTAGGAAATGGCTCTAATTATCCATCCCCAACCACAAGCAAAATCAACAGGCCTGAACAGAGGTAAAGCCAGACTAAGGCCTGGTCTACACTACGGGTTTAGGTCGACTTTAGCAGCGTTAAACCGAATTAAGCCTGGACACGTCCACACAACGAGGCCCTTTCTTTCGAATTAAAGGGCCCTTTAAACCGGTTTCTTTACACCACCTCCGACGAGGGGATTAGCGATAAAACCGGCCTTTGCGGGTCGGAATTGGGGTAGTGTGGACGGAATTCGATGTTATTGGCCTCCGGGAGCTATCCCACAGTGCTTCATTGTGACCGCTCTGGACAGCGCTCTCAACTCAGATGCACTGACCAGGTAGACAGGAAAAGACCCGCGAAGGTTTGAATTTCATTTCCTGTTTGCCCAGCGTGGAGAGCACAGGTGACCACGCAGAGCTCATCAGCACAGGTAACCGTCATGGAGTCCTCCCAGGATCGCAAAAGAGCTCCAGCATGGACCGAACGGGAGGTACGAGATCTGCTCGCCATATGGGGAGATGAAGCAGTGATAGCTGAACTCCGTAGCAGTAAAAGAAATGGAAAAGTATTAGAAAAGATCTCCAAGGCCATGAAGGACCGAGGCCATAACAGGGACACACAGCAGTGCCGCGTGAAAATTAAGGAGCTAAGGCAAGCCTACCACAAAGCCAGAGAAGCAAACGGAAGGTCCGGGGCAGAGCCGCAAACTTGCCGCTACTACGCGGAGCTGCATGCGATCCTAGGGGGTGCAGCCACCACTACCCCAACCGTGTGCTATGACTCTCTCACTGGAGAAACACACAGGGAAGACGGTTCGGGGAACGAGGAAGATGACGATGGAGGTACTGTAGGTAGCTCACAGCAGCAAGGAAGCGGAGAAACCGGTTTCCCCAACAGCCAGGATATGTTTGTGACCCTGGACCTGGAACCAGTAACCCCCGAACTCACCCAAGACCCTCAGGGCACACAGGAGACCTCTGGTGAGTGTAACTTTGTAAATATTTGTAAACATTACAAAAAAAAAGCAAGCAAGTCTGTTAACGTGTATGGGGATGGGGCGGAAATCCTCCAGGGACATCTCCAGAAAGCTCTCCTGGTTGAAATGGGGTGATTTTATTAAGGGGGACATTCAGAGGCGCCCGTTCCTGCTCTTCTGACCAGAAGTGTTCCCCGCTGTTAACCACGCGGTGGGGGGGAGGGGTGAAGTGATCATCCCAGAGAATCGTGTGTGTGTGTGTGTGGGGGGGTGGTTTACTTGTGTTTGTGCCGCATGTTAACCGGGAAACCGCAGCCCCCTCCTTTTACATTGAAACCCCATTTTAAATGGACAACCCAATTCATCCTTGATATGGGAAATGCGCTGCTGTTTGCAACCTTTCCCGCATGTTAAGAAGGTTAAAAAAGCCAAAACACTGTGGCCTACGATGGCTGCCTGCAAGCCGAAATATGCGACCTTGTAATGAAAGAGTGTACCCATTGTTCCCTAAAATGTGTCCTTTTTAACCACCTCTCCCTTCTCCTCCACCAGCTGCAAATGTTTCTCCTTCGCAGAGGCTCGTGAACATTAGAAAGAGAAAACGTAAGACGAGGGACGAGATGTTCACGGAGCTGCAGATGTCCGCCCAGGCTGATAGAGCACAGCAGAATGCGTGGAGGCAGTCAATGACGGAGATGAGAAAAGCCCAATATGAACGAGAGGAGAGGTGGCGGGCTGAATCGCGGGAAGAACAGAGCAAGTGGCGGGCTGAAGACGATAGGTGGCGTCAGCTTGCAGACAGACGGCAAGAGGCAATGCTCCGTCTGCTGGAGCATCAAAGTGATATGCTCGAGCGTATGGTTGAGTTGCAGGAAAGGCAGCAGGAGCAGAGACCGCCGCTACAGCCCCTGTGTAACCAACAGCCCTCCTCCCCAAGTTCCATAGCCTCCTCACCCAGACGCCCAAGAACACGGTGGGGGGGCCTCCGTCCACCCAGTCACTCCACCCCAGATGATCGCCAAAGCATCAGAAGGCTGGCCTTCAATAAGAGTTAAAGTTTTAAAATGCAGTGTGTCCTTTTCCATCCCTCCTCCCCCACCCATCCCAGGCTACCTTGGCAATTATCCCCCTACCTCTGTAAGGAACTAATAAAGAATGCATGAATGTGAAAAAACAATGACTTTATTGCCTCTGCAAGGGGGAGGGGAGGGTGGGGTGGGGTGGTTGGTTTACAGGGAAGTAGAGTGAACCGGGTCGGGGGGGGGGGGGTTGGAGGGTTCATCAAGGAGAAACAAACAGAAGTTTCACACAGTAGCCTGGCCAGTCACAAAACTCGTTTTCAAAGCTTCTCTGATGCGCACCGCGCCCTGCTGTGCTCCTCTAACCGCCCTGGTGTCTGGCTGCGCGTAATCAGCGGCCAGGCGAGTTGCCTCAACCTCCCACCCCGCCATAAAGGTCTCCCCCTTACTCTCACAGATATTGTGGAGCGCACAGCAAGCAGCAATAACAATAGGGATATTCTTTTCGCTGAGGTCTGAGCGAGTCAGTAAGCTGCGCCAGCGCGCTTTTAAACGTCCAAATGCACATTCCACCACCATTCGGCACTTGCTCAGCCTGTAGTTGAACAGGTCCTGACTCCTGTCCAGGCTGCCTGTGTACGGCTTCATGAGCCATGGCATTAAGGGGTAGGCTGGGTCCCCAAGGATCACGATAGGCATTTCAACATCCCCAATGGTCACTTTCTGGTCCGGGAAGAAAGTCCCTTCCTCCAGCTTTCGAAACAGAGCAGAGTTCCTGAAGACGCGAGCATCATGTACCTTTCCCGGCCATCCCACGTTGATGTTGGTGAAACGTCCCTTGTGATCCACCAGGGCTTGCAGCAGCATTGAAAAGTACCCCTTGCGGTTTACGTAGTCGGTGGCTTGGTGCTCCGGTGACAAGATAGGGATATGGGTTCCGTCTATGGCCCCGCCACAGTTTGGGAATCCCATTTCAGCAAAACCATCCACTATTGACTGCACGTTGCCCAGAGTCACTACCCTTGCTATCACCAGGTCTTTCATTGCCCTGGCAAATTGGATCACAGCAGCCCCCACCGTAGATTTGCCCACTCCAAATTGATTCCCGACTGACCGGTAGCTGTCTGGCGTTGCAAGCTTCCACAGGGCTATCGCCACTCGCTTCTCAACTGTGAGGGCTGCTCTCATCTTGGTATTCTGGCGCTTCAGGGCAGGGGAAAGCAAGTCACAAAGTTCCATGAAAGTGGCCTTACGCATGCGAAAGTTTCGCAGCCACTGGGAATCGTCCCATACCTGCAGCACGATGCGATCCCACCAGTCTGTGCTTGTTTCCCGGGCCCAGAATCGGCGTTCCACGGTATCAACCTGCCCCAGTGACACCATGATTTCCACATTGCTGGGGCCTGTGCCTTGTGAGAGGTCTATGGCCATGTCAATTTCCTCATCACTCTCGTCGCCGTGCTGCAATCGCCTCCTCGCCTGGTCCGGGTTTCGCCTTGGCATGTTCTGGCTCTGCATATACTCCAGGACAATGCGCGTGGTGTTCATAGTGCTCATAATTGCCGCGGTGATCTGAGCGGGCTCCATGATCCCAGTGCTAGCTATGGCGCCTGGTCAGAAAAAAGGCGCGAAAGTAGTATCTGATGGACCAGGAGAAGGAGGGCGGGAGGGAGGGAGGGAGGGAGGGAGGGCCAAGTGACGACATGGCGTACAGGTACAGGAACAGGGAGAAACACAAACAACTGTCACACAGAATGGTCCCCCCAAAGATTAAACTGGAAACCCTGGGCTTAGCAGGCCGTTGATTTCACGGAGGAAGGGGAAGCAAATGAACACAGAATAAATCTATTTTTTACATCTTAAGGTGGCAGCCGACGCTGCAGCATGAGTGACAGCCATACCAGTATGATGATGATGGGTACCAATCATAATATACCATCATCTGCCAAAAGGCAAGGGGCTGCTGCTGTGTAGCAATGCAGCCCCATGTCTGCCAGCCCCACGTCCGCCAGCACCCAGCATCGCCCTCGGCCTCTTCTGGGTGCTTAGCAGACAATATTGGGCAATTGGCAGAAAATAGTACATTATGACTGGTAACCGTCATCATCGAGACAGTAGCATGTCTGCCCAGGTGGCCATGATTGACAGCCACTCCAGTACGACGACGACGGGTACCAGTCATAATATACCATCGCCTGGAAGGGGCTGGTGCAATGCAGCCCTACGGCTGCCAGCCCCACGGCTATCACTCATGCTACACCGTCTACTGCCAAAAGGCAGTTAGCAGCTGCTGCTGTGTAGCAATGCAGTCCCACGTCTGCCGGCACCCAGAGGACATATGGTGACGGTGAGCTCAGCTGTGCTGAGCGGGCTCCATGTTGTCTGCACAGGTAACCCAGGTAACCCAGGTAAAAAGGCGCGAATCTATTGTCTGCCGTTGCTGTGACGGGGGAGGGAGGGGCCTGACGACATGTACCCAGAACCGCCCGCGACACTGTTTTGCATCATCCGGGCATTGGGATCTCAACCCAGAATTCAAAGAAAAGGCGTGAACCGCTTCGCGGCTCGAGCTGTGGCGCAAACGTAGTATCTGACGGCCTAGGGGAAGGAGGGAGGGGGGCCGAGTGACGACATGGCGTACAGGCACAGGGAATTAAAATAAAGAACGGTGGCTGTGCATCAGGGAGAGACACAAACAACTGTCACAGACTGGTCCCCCCCAAAGATTAAACTGAAAACCCTGGGTTTAGCAGGCCGTTGATTTGACGGAGGGAGGGGGAAGCAAATGAATACAGAGAAAATCTATTTTTTACATCTTAAGACGACGGTGCAGCGTGACTGATAGCCCTCGGCATCTTTCTGGGTGCTTGGCAGCAAATACGGGGCGGTGTATGACGATGGTCTTCAGGCCTATTGCACGAGCTGCTGCTCAGGGAAGACTCTGCTAATGTGCGATGACCCGACTTGTAATAGGCCGGCTAACAGTCATAATACACCATTTACTGCCAAAAGGCAAGCCCCACGGCTGCCAGCACCCAGATCGCCGATGAAGGCTACCAGTCTACTGCACCGTCTACCGCCAAAAGGCAGTTAGCAGCTGCTGCTGTGTAGCAATGCAGTCCCACGTCTGCCGGCACCAAGAGGATATATGGTGACGGTGAGCTCAGCTGTGCTGAGCGGGCTCCATGTTGTCTGCACAGGTAACCCAGGTAACTAACCCAGATAAAAGGGCGCGAATCTATTGTCTGCCGTTGCTGTGACGGGGGAGGGAGGGGCCTGACGACATGTACCCAGAACCGCCCGCGACACTGTTTTGCATCATCCGGGCATTGGGATCTCAACCCAGAATTCCAAGGGGCGGCGGAGACTGCGGGAACTGTGGGATAGCTGTGGGATAGCTACCCATAGTGCAATGCTCCGGAAGTCGACGCTAGCCTCGTACTGTGGACGCGGTCTGCCGACTAGAGCACCTAGAGCATTTTATTGTGTGGACATACACAATCGGCTGTATACAACCGATTTCAATAAAACCGGCTTCTATAAATTCGAACTAATTTCGTAGTGTAGACATACCCTAACTAAGATACTGTTGCTAAATCTTTTCAATCCAGCCAACGCTCTCAGAACTGTTTCTCTAGCTATTAACAGCAATGAAGGTTTACAAAATCAGAGGCTAAAAACTTTGCTGTTTCTAATGCACTTAAACCCATAAAGACATACCTACAAATATTTAAAACATGCCTGGTTAAAGCTTTAAGGGCCTGATTCCAAAACTCACTGAAATCTCCTATTAACTTGATGCAGGAATGGGCCCTTATTCAGCTAATCCCTAAAAGCCTCAGTTAAGAACATAAGAACTGCCATACTGGGTGAGACCAATGGTCCATCTAGCCCAGTATCCTGTCTTCTGACAGTGGCCAATGACAGGTGCCCCAGAGGGAATGAACAGAACAGGTAATCATCAAGTGACCCATCCCCTGTCGCCCATTCCCAGCTTCTGGCAAACAGGCTAGGGACACCATCCCTGCCCGTCCTGACTAATAGCCATTGATGGAC
Source organism: Malaclemys terrapin pileata (assembly GCF_027887155.1). Classification (NCBI taxonomy): domain Eukaryota; kingdom Metazoa; phylum Chordata; order Testudines; family Emydidae; genus Malaclemys; species Malaclemys terrapin. The sequence goes on along the minus strand of NC_071515.1, from coordinate 18,294,269 downwards.
CTATCCTCCATGAACTTATCTAGTTCTTTTTTGAACCCTGTTATAATTTTGGCCTTCACAACATCCGTTGCCAAGTTGTTCCACAGGTTGACTGTGTGTTGTGTGAAAAAATACTTCCTTTTGTTGTTATAAACCTGCTGCCTATTAATTTCATTTGGTGACCCCTAGTTCTTGTGTTGTGTCTTTCTCCACACCAGTCATGATTTTATGGACCTCTATCATCGCCCTTCTTAGTCATCTCTTTTTCAAGCTGAAAAGTCCCAGTCTTTTTAATCTCTCCTGTTCCATATCCTTAATTATTTTTATTGCCCTTCTGTGTCCCTTTTCCATTTCAAATATATCTTTTTTTGAGATGGGGCAACCAGAACTGCATGCAGTAGTCAAGGTGTGGATGTATCATGGATTTATATAGTGGCATTACGATATTTTCTGTCTTCTTATCTATCTATCACTTTCCTAATGGTTCCAAATATTCTGTTAGCTTTTTTTGACAGCCACTGCACATTGAGCAGCTGTTTTCAGAGAACTATCCACACTGATGACAAGATCTCTTTCTTTAGAGAGAACATCTAATTGTATGTGTAGTTGGATTATGTTTTCCAGTGTGCATTACTTTGCATATATCAACATTGAATTTCCTCTGCCCTTTTGTTGCTCAGTCACCCCATTTTGTGAGATCCCTTTGTAACTCTTTGCAGTCTGCTTTGGACTTAACTATCTTGAGTGATTTTGTATCAGCTGCAAATGTTGCCACTTCACTATTTACCCCTTTTCCAGATAATTTATGAATATGTTTAACAGCACTGGTCCCAGAACAGACCCCCGGGGGACACCATTATTTACCTCTCTCCATTCTGAAAACTGACCATTTATTCCTACCCTTTGTATCCTGTCTTTTAACCAGTTACTGATCCATGAGACAACCTTCTCTTTTAGCCCATGACTGCTTACTTTGCTTAAGAGCCTTTGGTGAGGGACCTTGTCATTGACTCATATTTAATTTGTGATCCACTATAATTCCCAGATCCTTTGCACCAGTACTACTGCCTACCCAGTTGTTCCCCATTTTGTATTTGTGCATTTGTTTTTTCCTTCCTAAGCAGGGCTTTGGAACTGTGTTCTGGCTCCGCTCCAGCTCCAGGCAAAAACCTGCAGCTCCACTGCTCCGGAGCTGCTCCACACTCCAGCTCCGGGCTCTGCTCCTAAGTATAGTACTTTACACTTGCCTATATTAAATTTCATCTTACTGATTTCAGACCAATCTCTAATTTGTCAAGGTTATTTTGAAGTCTAACCTGCTGTCCTCCAAAGTGCTTGCAACTACTCTCAGCTTAGTGTCACCCACAAATTTTATAAGCATGCACTCCACTCCATTATCCAATTCAGTAGTGAAAATACTGAATAGTACCAGACCCTGGACTGACTCCTGGGGGATCCCATTAGATATGTCCTCCCAATTTGACAGCAAATCATTGATAAGTACTTTTTGACTACGGTCTTTCAACCAGTTGTGCACCCACCTTATAGTAATTGAATCTGGATTACATTTCCCTAGTTCACTTATGAGAATGTCATGTGGGACTGTGTTAAAAGCCTAAAATCAAGATATATTGTATCTATAGCTTCCCCCCATCCAGTAGGCCAGTAATTCTGTCAAAGAAGGAACTTAGGTTGTTTGACATGATTTGTTCTTGACAAACCCATGTTGGCTATTACTTATTACCCTATTATCCTCTAGAAGTTTACAAATTGATTGTTCAATAATTTGCCCCAGTATCTTTCCAGGTATCAAAGATAGGCTGGCTGGTCTGTAAATCCCTGGTCCCTCTTTGTTCCCCCTTTTAAAGATGGCTACTACGTTTGCCCTTCTGCAGTCCCCTGGAATGTCACGCATCCTCCATGTGTTCTCAAAGATAATTGCGAACGGTTCCGAGATTGCTTCAGCTAGTTTCATAAATTACCTCAGTGTGAATTTCGTCAGGCCATCATCTTAAATACATCTAACTCAGTGGTTTTCAAACTGGGGTACGTGTACCCCTAGGGGTATGTGAGTTCTTGTCAGGGGGTGTGCGAGAAAAGCCCTGTAATGGCAGACAATGCATTTTATTTAGTAAGATTTGGCAATCTAATCAACATTTAATCTCCTTTCAGTTAAAACTGCAGCTACATTGGTGTATGTTTCCTTTTTGCTGTGTGAGGTTAACACTATGAGTATATATAATAAAATTGTTCATTATAATAGTAATAATTGTATCAGGGAGAACACACTCCAGGGCTTGTTCACTGTGTTGCATCATGTTATCCCTTGCAGACCTTTTTTTCTGTTTTCATAGGTATGTTATGGGATACCTATCTCAGAGGGAGGTATGCCATAGACCAGTGTTTCTCAAATGCAGCCACTGGGGGACTTTTCTTGTGGCCACAGTCTCCTGGGCTGTGATTGGGAGGGGTGAGGAGGGCAAAGTAGTGCTCCCCTCTCCCTCTCTCCTGGATGCACCTCCTTAGTGTTTGTTGCTACGCCCGCCAGCAGGGGTTGGGCCCTGCCCCCCTCTAGAGTCACCTGGGGCACAACACTGTAGAAGCAGGCAGCCAGTGAGTTCCCCACCTTCCCTGGGCAGTGGGGCTCAGGCTTTGGGCTTCAGCTCGGGTGTGGCAGGGCAGCAGGCTCTGGCTTCGGGTTCCAGCCCTGGGTGCTGGCTGTGTGGCGGCAGGCCCCAGGGTCTGGCCACATGGCTTTGGGCTCCATCCTCGGGCCCCATCCTCCGGCTGTGGGTCTTTGGGCTCTGGCCACAGGGCTTCAGGCTCCAGCTCTCGCTGCCTTCCCCAGCCCCACACACCATCTTCGCTGGCCCTCCCCGCATGGCTTAATTTGTCCCCAGGCTTGCCAGAGCTGAGTAACTCTGCTTTGAAAAGTGATACTTGTATGTTTGTTAATATCACTTTTCACAACAGACTTACTAGCTAGCAATAAATAAATTACAATGATTTGGATGTGTCTAGGTGCATATTTATTTGATTTTCCTAAAGCTAATTACGTATTTTAGGGAAAAGGGAGAGCACGGCCACTAGCCAGAGTTGGTGGCCGCGCTCCGAGGCAACCAAAAACTTTGTCCTGAGAACCCCTGCCATAGACTACGTTATTTGGAAAGGGGTACGCAGCCTAACAAGTTTGAAAACCACTGATCTAACTTATCTAAATATTCTTTAACCTGTTTTTTCCCTATTGTGGCTTGTATTCCTTTCCCCTTGTTGTTAATACTAATTGTGTTAAGCATCGGGCCATAATTAACCCTTTTATTGAAGACTGAAGCAAAATAGGCATAAAACACCTCAGACTTCTTGATGGCATCAGTTATTAGCTCTCCTTCTCTGCAAAGTAATGAACGTACGCTTTCCTTCATCTTTCTCTTATTCCTAATATATTTATAAAACCTCTTCTTCTTGCTTTTTATGTTCCTCACTAGGTGTAACTCATTTTGTGCCTTAGCCTTTCTGATTTTGTCCCTATTTTCTATTCAAGCATAAATGTGCATCTAATCATTTGTGCTATAGTTAAATGGTTAATAAACTATTTTACCGCTTGTAATAAAACCCATAAAAATAAATATAGCTGGATATCCTAAAATGCAGTGCACTAAGCTGTTTCCCAGCCATTAAACAGTAGTAATGGCTTATTTGTTGTCTCTTACTTTAGCTTGTGGTAATAATATAATACTTGGCTTACTTAGAGTTAATTATTTAAAAAAACACTAGTAAAACTGGACTTTTAATGCAGTAAAACAGTCTTTTTAAAAATTTCTTTAAAAATTGTCTAATTTAAATAAAGTACTTAGACGCTCCTACCATCTGTTTGAGGAAGTAGAGGTGAGAGACCCAGTCTAGTTTCTTGCTGCAGTGAGAGTAGGATTTAAGCCACACTCGTCAGCAGTCTGCTGTATTGATCCCTGTGAGTGAGGATTCCATGCCAGATGCACATCATGAGTGCCATACAGCAGCAATGCAGGGGCATTTACTGGAGAAGGATTCAGTCAGTCTAGATGATGACAAGAAAGAAAGAGAAAAATGTCAAACACACCGAATTCCACGTAGTTCTTGTTTGATTTTCAGTTCAGTGTTAGATTAAGCTGTGGAACCGGGGAAACTTCTGACATGACGAAAGAGTGTTTGAGGAGGGGGATGTGTAGAGAATGTTTTACCTAAAGTCCCCAGTGCCCAGAACTCCCATGCAGTGTAGCAGAATCTGGGCACAGAAGGCTTGCAGGATCAAGCCCTCTCTCTGTCTTATTCTGTTTAATTAATCTGTAACTTTTGAGCTGTTTCTCAACAGACTATATGCAGATCCCAGTGGAAAATAGCTGAGCATATGAATAGTACCAGGTTGAAACAATAACAAGCAGGTTGAATCATTCAAACCCTGAAAATCACTTTGACTCTGGGCCAAAAGCTTATCATGAGATGATATCAGTATGGGAAAACTAACAGGCTTAGCTGCCAGCTGGCTGGAGTTGGCATATATTGTATCCACAACTGAAGAGCAGGTGGTTCTTGTATTTAAGGAAGTACGTGACAGGGAGTCAGGAGATTTGGGTTTTATTCCTAGCTTTGCTGCAGAATACTTCTATGACCTTGGGCAAGCTACTAGCTATCGCACTCTCTCTCTCTCTCTCTCTCTCGATCGTTTTCCTCATCTTTAAAGCAGTGGCAGCAATATGCGTCTCAAAGAGGTGTTGTGAAGCTAATTCATTTTGAAAAATTGCTTTGTGATCTGAAGAAGTAAAGTGCTTAAGAAGTCTAAAGTATTATACTGGACAAAAGGAGACGCTAGCATTTCATACTGCATGTTCTTATTCATGACTCTTTCTAAAACCAGAGCATCCCATGTCTTATTGTACCTAGTACTCAAGATGGGAATAAGTGGTTTAAGCTGCCTTCCAGCTGTGCTAGAAAGATAAGCAACTGCCACTGAGAACCAGACTAAAGAACTGACTTCATCAGGCAAGAGTTTTGTTTATGCCCGAGGGGCAACAGACATAGTGAAGTTACTTGTTCATCCTGTGATTATTTTTCCATCTATAGAAGAATCATTTTGCAAAAGATCTTTATTCCAACTTCATTGGTGCTATTCATAGTCTTATTTAGGCACACACATAAGTACCTTGCTGAACTGAGATGCAGCTTTACCAGACTCTGTTAGCAAATAAAGTACAGTGAACACAAAGTCTCTTCTTTTATCAATAAGTTTTGTGCCAAAGCCCAAACCAAAGTCCATGTTTTATATCCATTGTAAAGGGTTGTTTATTATTACTGGTACAGGTGCCCATTGAATTCAACAGCTTTTTCCATTGACTTCAATGGAATCTGAATCAAAAAGATAGAGAGGGACTGTCACTCTACTACCCTTTTATTGGACCAACTTCTGTTGGTAAGAAAGACAAGTTTCAAGCCACACAGAGCTCTTCTTCTGGGATCGACATGGCTACCACTACACTGCGTACCCTAATACTACTACTCTACTACCCTGTTAGGCAAAATGACAACATCTAGCTTGGTAAGTTGTTGACATTACAGAAATAATGTCACCAAAGAATAAATATATCCCATTTTAAAGGTAGACACCTCAGCTTTAGGCTGAAATTTACTTTCAGAAAATCTGAGTTTACATCTTTAGCATTTTGTTTTGTTTTTTATTTAAGCAGGAGAAAAACAAGATTGCCTCAGTTCAGCCTTTTCCCTCTGAACCTCTTTGTCTTGTCCCTAATTTGGACCCCTGTCACATGGCCCAGAGTTGCAGATTTGAGGCTTCCCAGGTCTGATACCATGAGGAAAAGGTCTTGGGAGTTATTGTGGAGAAAACCCTGACAGCACCAGCCCAGTACACAGCTGTGGAGAAAAGACATGCATAGTAGGTTATATTAGCAGAGAGCTGGAATATGAAATAAGTGATTGTCAAGACTGAGATCCCCACTTTGAACTTTAGGGTACAAATGTAGGGGCCTGCATAAAAACTTCTAAGCTTAATTACCAGCTTAGCTCTGGTTCGGCTGCCACCATTTTCAATGGATTCCCTCCCTGGGAAACCTTGAAAAACCTTCACCAAATCCCTGGTGAAAACAAATCCAACCCCTTGGATTTAAAACAAGGGGAAATTAACCATTCCCCTCCTTCCTCCCACCAACTCCTGGTGAATCAAGATCCAAAACCCCTTTGGATCTAAAACAAGGAAAAAATCAATCAGGTTCTTAAAAAGAAGGTTTTTAATTAAAGAAAAAGGTAAAAATCATCTCTGTAAAATCAGTATGGAAATTAACCTTACAGGGTAATCAAACTTAAAGAGCTCAGAGGATTCCCCTCTAGTCTCAGGTTCAAAGTACAGCAAACAAAGAGAAACACTCTAGTAAAAGGTACATTTACAAGTTGAGAAAAACAAAGGAAAACTAACACGCCTTGCCTGGCTATTTACTTACAAGTTTGAAATAGGAGAGGCTTGTTTAGAAAGATGTGGAGAACCTGGATTGATGTCTGGTCCCTCTCAGTCCCCGAGAACGAACACACTCCCAAACAAAGAACACAAACAAAAACCTTCCCCCCCCAAGATTTGAAAGTATCTTGTCCCCTTATTGGTCCTTTAGGTCAGATGCCAGCCAGGTTACCTGAGCTTCTTAACCCTTTACAGGGAAAAGGATTTTGGAGTCTCTGGCCAGGAGGGATTTATAGTACTGTACACAGGACAGCTATTACCCTTCCCTTTATAGTTATGACACGCCCCCCAAATCACAGATAGTGTTGGATGTTCGGTTCCACACTGGCTGTGATTTCTTCCTGGAGTTCTAGGAGAAAACAGAGTTAATAAGACACATGTACCTTTAGACATACTACTGATTATATAAAAACTAACAATATGTTTCATTCCAAAAACAATTGTTAACCAGTTAACTCTGGGAAACTTTCCCGGGAGAGTGCATCAGCCACTTTGTTAGAAGCTCCCGAAATGTGTTGTATTTCAAAATCAAAATCTTGGAGAGCTAAACTCCACCGAAGAAGTTTTTTGTTATTTTCCTTGGCGGTATGAAGCCACTGTAGCGCAGCATGGTCTGTTTGTAGTTGGAAACGCCGTTCCCAAACATATGGGCGTAGCTTTTCCAGCGCATACACAATGGCATAGCATTTCTTTTCGCTGATTGACCAATGGCTTTTCCTCTTAGACAGTTTCTTACTGAGAAATACGACAGGATGGAATTCTTGATCCGGTTCTTCCTGCATTAAAACTGCTCCCACGCCTCGCTCGGACGCATTTGTGGTTACTTGGAACGGTTTGTTAAAGTCTGGGGCCCTTAGCACAGGGTCAGACATGAGTGTTGCCTTAAGCTGGTTAAAGGCCTTTTGACACTCATTAGTTCACTGAACTGCATTTGGCTGTTTTTTTCTGGTTAGGTCTGTCAGCGGGGCGGCGATTTGGCTGTAGTGGGGTACAAATCGCCTATAATATTCAGCCAAGCCTAAGAAGGATTGGACCTGTTTCTTAGACTTTGGAACCGGCCACTTTTGGATAGCATCCACTTTGGCCTGTATGGGATTTATAGTTCCTTGACCCACCTGGTGCCCCAGGTAAGTCACTCTGTTTTGGCCTATTTGACACTTTTTAGCCTTAACAGTTAGTTTTGCCTGCTGGATGCGCTCAAAAACTTTTTCCAGGTGCTCCATGTGCTCTGCCCATGAATTAGAAAAAATGGCCACATCATCGAGGTAGGCAACTGCAGATTCTCCCAATCCCGCTAGGAGACCATCTACAAGTCTTTGGAAGGTGGCGGGTGCATTTCGCAACCCGAAAGGGAGTACATTGAATTTATACACCCCTGCCTGGGTGACGAAGGCTGACCTTTCCTTAGCGGGTTCATCTAGTGGTACTTGCCAGTACCCCTTGGTTAAGTCTAAAGTAGAGATGAATTGGGCATGTCCCAATTTCTCCAATAGCTCATTTGTGCGTGGCATTGGATAGTTGTCAGGACGAGTTACAGCATTTAGCTTACGGTAGTCCACGCAAAAGCGTATTTCCCCATCTGGTTTGGGAACTAGAACCACTGGAGATGCCCATGCACTCTTAGAGGGGCGGATTATACCCATCTGTAGCATGTCCTGGATCTCCCTTTGTATAGCAGTTTTGGCATGAGGTGACTCCCGGTAGGGTGGGGTTCTAATAGGGTGAGCATTACCTGTGTCAATGGAGTGGTATGCCCGTTCGGTCCATCCTGGAGTGGCTGAGAAAATTGGTGCAAAGCTTGTGCACAGCTCCTTGATCTGCTGTCGCTGCAGACGTCCAAGGGTCATGGAGAGGTTCACCTCTTCCACGCCACCATCCTTTTTTCCTTCGTAGTAGACACCTTTAGGCCACTCCGCGTCATCTGTTTCCTGGGCTGTAAACTGGCAAACGTTTAATTCTCTGGAATAAAAGGGCTTAAGAGAATTAACATGGTATACTTTAGGCTTTATGTTGGAGGCGGGGGAGGCTATGAGATAGTTAACAGCTCCTAGGCGCTCCTGGACCGTGAATGGTCCTTCCCACGACGCTTCCATTTTATGGGCCTGGATTGCCTTTAAGACCATGACTTGGTCTCCTACTTTGAAGGACCATTCTCTGGAATGTTTATCATACCAGGCCTTTTGCTCTTCCTGAGCATCCTTTAGGTTTTCTTTAGCAAGGGCCAAAGAATGTCGGAGGGTGTTTTGTAGGTTGCTTACAAAGTCTAGAATGTTTGTTCCTGGAGAAGGCGTAAACCCCTCCCATTGTTGCTTCACCAACTGTAATGGCCCCTTAACCTCACGGCCATACACAAGTTCAAATGGTGAAAACCCTAAACTGGGATGTGGTACAGCCCTGTAGGCAAAAAGCAACTGCTGCAACACTAGGTCCCAATCATTGGAGTGTTCATTTACAAATTTACGTATCATGGCCCCCAAAGTTCCATTAAACCTCTCCACCAGGCCATTGGTTTCATGGTGGTAAGGGGTGGCAACCAAGTGATTCACCCCATGAGCTTCCCACAGGTTTTCCATGGTTCCTGCCAGGAAGTTAGTTCCCGAATCTGTAAGGATGTCGGAGGGCCAACCTACCCTGGCAAAAATGTCTGTTAATGCCTGGCACACACCTTTAGCCCTGGTGTTGCTTAAGGGTACTGCTTCCGGCCATCGGGTAGCAAAATCCATGAAAGTCAGTATGTACTGCTTTCCTCTGGGTGTCTTCTTTGGGAAAGGACCCAGAATATCCACAGCTACGCGCTGAAATGGGACCTCAATTATGGGTAGTGGCTGGAGAGGGGCTTTAACCTGGTCTTGGGGTTTTCCCACTCGTTGGCACACCTCACAAGACCGGACATAATTAGCAACGTCCTTGCCCATTCCCTCCCAGTGGAAGGACTTCCCCAACCGGTCTTTGGTTCTGTTCACCCCAGAATGGCCACTGGGATGATTATGGGCTAAGCTCAAGAGCTTTACCCGATACTTAGTGGGAACTACCAACTGCCTTTGAGGATGTCAGTCTTCCTGGTGCCCACCAGAAAGAGTCTCCTTGTATAAAAGTCCTTGTTCTACAACAAACCGGGATCGGTTAGAAGAGCTGAGAGGCGGTGGGGTGCTCCGCGCCGCCGCCCAAGCTTTCTGAAGGCTGTCATCTGCTTCCTGCTCGGCCTGGAACTGTTCCCTTGATGCTGGAGACATCAGTTCCTCCTTGGACTGTGGACTGGGGCTTGGTCCCTCTGGAAGCGATGCAGGTGCTGGGGCTGTTTCCATTGACTGTGAACCGCTGTCCGCTGGTGCACTATGTGGTATCTCAGGCTCTGGCTGAGCCTCTTGGGTAGGGTTATCTGCTGCTTCTGCCAGTTCAGGCTCGCTGGTGCCCTCTGGCGTTGGAGTTGTAGACGGGTTTGCAAGGGCTGGACTCAGGGCTGGCAATGGTTCTGGTGCTGGTTGCGTTGCCAGTTCCGGTTCTGGGACTGGCTTTGGCTGGGTCTCTGGGATTGGATCCACTACGGCTGTTGCAGTCGTTGGCAGAGGATCCAGTTCCACCACCTTTGTCTGGGTCTCCGGTAACACAGACGGGGCCCTGGTGGACGGCTCAGGAACAGGGATGGGGGTGAAAGCTTGCTTAGCCTGGCTGTGGGTGACTATTCCCACCCTCTTGGCTACCTTCACATGGTTGGCCAAATCTTCCCCCAGCAGCATGGGAATGGGATAATTGTCATAGACTGCAAAAGTCCACATTCCTGACCAGCCCTTGTACTGGACATGCAACGTGGCTGTAGGCAAGGTTACAGATTGTGACACGAAGGGTTGAATTGTCACTGTAGCCTCTGGGTTGATGAGTTTGGGGTCCACTAGGGATTGGTGGATAGTTGACACTTGAGCCCCAGTGTCCCTCCAAGCGGTAACCTTCCTTCCGCCCACTCTCAAGGTTTCCCTTCGCTCCGAGGGTATGAGAGAGGCATCTGGGTTTGGGGATCTTTGGTGTGATTGGGGTGTAATGAACTGTAATCGGTTGGGGTTCTTGGGGCAGTGAGCCTTTATATGTCCCAGTCCATTACATTTAAAACATCGCCCTGCTAAGGTATCACCGGGACGAGGTTGGTTGGTGGAGACTGGTGTGGTGGGGTGAGAAGGCGTCTGGGGTTTCCCTTGGGATGTGGGTGGGGCCTTGGGTTGTCCCCGGTGGTAAGGTTTTGTTTCGGCTTGCCCCTTCTGATATTCGCTCCAACTGCTACTAGTTTTTTTCTTTTCTGCCACCTCCACCCATTGGGCTCCAATCTCCCCCGCCTCAGTTACAGTTTTGGGCTTCCTATCTAGGATGTACCTTTCTATTTCCTCAGGAACACCCTCTAAAAACTGCTCCATTTTTACTAGGGAAAGCAGATCTTCCAGAGATTTAACATTTGCTCCTGATACCCAGGCATCACAATTTTTGTCAATGTGGTAGGCATGACGGGTAAATGACACATCCGGTTTCCACTTTAGGGCTCTGAACCGCCGACGGGCATGCTCGGGTGTTAGCCCCATTCTGAGTCTGGCCTTGTTTTTAAAAAGTTCATAACTGTTCATGTGTTCCTTAGGCATTTCAGCCGCCACCTCTGCTAAGGGTCCACTGAGCTGCGGCCTCAGCTCTACCATGTACTGGTCTGCAGTGATGCTGTATCCAAGGCAGGCCCTTTCAAAATTTTCTAAGAAGGCCTCAGTATCATCGCCTGCCTTGTAGATGGGGAATTTTCTGGGATGGGAAGTGGTACCTGGAGGGGGGTTGTTAGCATTGGCTGGTGCATCCTGCTTAGCCTTTGCTACTTCCAGTTCATGTTTCCTTTCTTTTTCTCTCTCCTCCATCTTTTTCTTTCAGCTCCATCTCTCTCTTGTGGGCCCTCTCTTTGGCTTTTTCCAGCTCCATCTCTCTTTCATGGGCCTCCTTTTTGGCTTTTTCTTCTCTTGCTCTCTGCTCTGTCTCGAGTTTTGTTAATTGAAGCAGTTTTTGATGTTTTCTTTCATTTTCTTCTGCTTCTAGTTTGGCCAGTTCTATTTTGTTAGCTACTTCTTTGGTAGTCATTTTCCTGTTTTCTTGTGCTGGGTAACCCCCTTTGCAGTTGACAAACTGGGAAGCTCTCAGCTCTGGCTGCTGCAGAGTTAACAGTAACTTTCTAACTAGCTACTCCAGAGGATGTAAAAAGAAAAAAAAAAAAACAATTCAGCTTGTAAATACCTTTTACCAGTCATTTGCTAATTGAACCCTTCTCTTAACAAAGGACCTGTAAAAAAAACTTAACACCTCTGCCTTCAGGCAAGGAGAGATAAGATATGCATCTATCTACTTCCAGCTCGGCTTTCCAAGCAGCTAGAAGGAAAAAAAAAATCACTGGCTTTTGGGTTTAAAATGATCCCACCGCTGCCACCATGTCAAGACTGAGATCCCCACTTTGAACTTTAGGGTACAAATGTAGGGGCCTGCATAAAAACTTCTAAGCTTAATTACCAGCTTAGCTCTGGTTCGGCTGCCACCATTTTCAATGGATTCCCTCCCTGGGAAACCTTGAAAAACCTTCACCAAATCCCTGGTGAAAACAAATCCAACCCCTTGGATTTAAAACAAGGGGAAATTAACCATTCCCCTCCTTCCTCCCACCAACTCCTGGTGAATCAAGATCCAAAACCCCTTTGGATCTAAAACAAGGAAAAAATCAATCAGGTTCTTAAAAAGAAGGTTTTTAATTAAAGAAAAAGGTAAAAATCATCTCTGTAAAATCAGTATGGAAATTAACCTTACAGGGTAATCAAACTTAAAGAGCTCAGAGGATTCCCCTCTAGTCTCAGGTTCAAAGTACAGCAAACAAAGAGAAACACTCTAGTAAAAGGTACATTTACAAGTTGAGAAAAACAAAGGAAAACTAACACGCCTTGCCTGGCTATTTACTTACAAGTTTGAAATAGGAGAGGCTTGTTTAGAAAGATGTGGAGAACCTGGATTGATGTCTGGTCCCTCTCAGTCCCCGAGAACGAACACACTCCCAAACAAAGAACACAAACAAAAACCTTCCCCCCCCAAGATTTGAAAGTATCTTGTCCCCTTATTGGTCCTTTAGGTCAGATGCCAGCCAGGTTACCTGAGCTTCTTAACCCTTTACAGGGAAAAGGATTTTGGAGTCTCTGGCCAGGAGGGATTTATAGTACTGTACACAGGACAGCTATTACCCTTCCCTTTATAGTTATGACAGTGATACTACTGCAATATGCGGTATTCAGTCTGCTTCCTCTGGAGAGCTATAACAGAAGGCGCGACCTACTCTGGAATCTACACTTCTGATGGTTACAACTTCAGCACTCAGCTAGGAGGTACGCCACCACCAGTACAGATTTTGTGGGTTGATGGGCTGAGCATTGGAATCAGAACAGTAAAGCTCATGTTCTCTGGAGTTCCCTCATTCTCCCTCCCCCCACAAGCATTTCTCTCATAACTAAATACAAGATAACCCTCCTTCAATTGTTCCAAGTTAATTTTTATATAATATTGCAAACTTTCATGGAGTTCATTAGGCAAAATTTTCTTCAGTTTCTGTAGATTTTGCCACGTAATGTTTGTAATGACAAAAATGATGTGCATAAAAATGTCTGTTCCTGCCTATGCAATTCTGCTTTGGAGGAAATCATGCCAGTTTTTGGGTGAAGGGGGGGGGGGGAAGTAGGAGAAAGCATAATTTACTTAGTAGTGCAAAGAAGGGCAAAACTCTGGGTGGTGTTGATTTTGCAAAAGTTTAGTTCACATCTGGACCTCATTTAATCTGAGGCAACAAAGTTCAGGACTAGAAGGGTTAGTAGGCTGGTAAATTTCAGGTGAGGCCAATATCTTTGTTTCTAACAGATGAGTGGACGTCAGGGGAAAGAAGGGTTGAGCAGATAATTCCAACTTTTTCCAATCTCCAAAGATGTACCATCTCTATATGGGAATTTACACATTTCATCATAGAAAATGACGACGTGATATTGAGTTAATTATTTAACTGTAGTAAATTTCTGCTGAAATCATTTATAAATAGGTTCATCTTCTGTGCGTGAGTCAGTTTGATCCACAGTTGATACTGGAGTCTAGATAACTGTCTGCTCTATGGCCCCGTGCTACTGAGTCTGCTGCTTTTCAGAAGCATGAAGTTATCTCTTGGGGTCTTCTGCCTCTTGGGAGTCCTGATCCCAGGGAGGACTGGCCTGAGGTTGCAATATAATGGGTGAGTATAAATCCTGGCAGGGAGCTGCAGTTTAGGGCTGTACCCTAAAACACCATAATGAAGGCACAACAGCTTACACTACCTCTGAGACAGTGTAATGAAAGGAACAAGGAACTGTAAATTGGGCGTGTCTGTTACAGAGTGCTGAAACACAGGCGGTTACAGTCCTGTACTGGAAATGGAAAATGAGGGTCACCAAATCCAAATACTCAGATATGGTTAAGGCGTGTAGAGAAAATTTAGAGCAAGAAAAAGGGTAACGAGTTAATTCTAATCAAATAGTTACGGACTCAATCATGAAAGGTTCACAGTGCCTCCTTTTGGGTATTCAGCGTGCTCAGCTCCCATTGGCTAAAATCCAGTTGGTGCAGCACCAAGATCGGGCTTTATGGGACTAAAATGCCTTCTACAAATATATCGGGAGTGGGGAGAGGAATGATAAAACAGGAGTAAATCCATTAATCAATGAGGGGTAGGGGGTGGAGATATGCAAAAATGAGTGTCTTCAAAGCTTTTGAGACACCAAACGCCTATTAAAAATCTGTATCAAGAGAAGTGAAAAGAAGAGGACTGGACGATCAGGGAGCAAAGAAATCCCTGTAAAAATAACAGATAAAGTTCAGGGAATGAAAAATTTGGAAAAATCTGCAAATACTAATGATCTGAACCTAGAGTATTAAGGGAATTAAATCAAGAAGTTGTTGTACTATTGACAATTATTTTTGAAAAAGTATGAACTTGATATTTTCTCCTCATTCTTTTCCCCCCCCCCACACACTAAAACTGGCATGATTTCCTTCACAGCAGTATTTCCTAGAAGAAGGCAGACATTTTTAATACACGCTATTTATTGTCTTTACAAAAATGACATGGCAAAGTCCACAGAAACCGCGAAAAACTTTGCCTGTGAATTCCATGAAAGTTTGTAACATTCTGAGAAAATTCACCTGTAACAACCTCAGGAGTGTTGTCTTGCATAGGGTTGTGAGAGATGGTGGGTGCTTGCGCAGGAGGGGAAACGAAGGAGCTCTGGGGCGTGGTTTAGCCCATCCACCCACGGAAGTACATTGGGGTTGACATGCTGGCCTGACCTCCTAGTAGAGTGCTGGAGTTGCAGCCATTAGAAGATGGGATGTGAAAGAGACAAGCTGTGGTTCCCTTATAGGGTGACCAGATTACCCAAGTCAAATATTGGGACGCGGGGGGGCAAGGGCACGGCGGGAGGGGGCAGGGCAAAAAAAAACCCCACCCTCTCCCCCCTTCCTCCACAAGCGCTGGAGGGAGGCCTGGGAGATGCAGGGGAAGCGCGGGGCCGGGGTGAGTGAGAGTCTGGCCTGGCCCCAGTGCAGGCAGGACTCAGTTGGGCGGTAGGGAGAGTAGGGGGGCGTCCTGTGGGGCCAGGTGGCGGCTGTTCTCCCCCCCGGGCAGCGGGACTCGGGAGCAGCCGCTGCTGCAGCTCCCACTGCCGCGGGGGGAGGAAGCGGCTGATGGGCAAGCTCGGCGGCTGCGGCTCTGGCGCCCGGGCCCGCACCCCCCCGAGCCCAGGCCTGCTGCGGGGACCCAGCAGTGCGCACGCTGCACCCAGCCCCTGGCCAGTCGTGTCTGGGCTGCTGCCCAGCTGGTGCAATCCCGCAGCGGCCCCGGAGCGGGGGCAGCAGACCCCAGCCCCCCCGTCCCGCTCGGGTCCTGCAGGGGAACGAACGGGGCTGGGCTGCCGATGCCTCCGCCCCGGGGCCGCCGCAGGATAGCACCAGCTGGGCAGCAGCCCAGACACGACTGGCCAGGGGCTGGGCGCAGCGTGCACACTGCTGGGTACCCGCAACAGTCCCGGGCTCGGGGGGTTTGGGCCCGGGTGCCAGAGCTGCAGCCGCCGAGCGCCATCGGCCGCTTTCCTCCCCCCACGGCAATGGGAGCTGCAGCAGCGGCTGCTCCCGAGTCCCGCTGCCCAGCGGGGAGAACAGCTGTCGCCTGGCCCCGTGGGCCGCCCCCCTACTCTCCCTACCGCCCAACTGAGTCCTGCCTGCTCAGGGCCAGGCTGGACTCTCACTCACCCTGGCCCCGTGCTTCCCCTGCATCTCCCGGGCCTCCCTCCACAAGCGCTGGAGGGAGGAGGAATGGTGAGCCTGGGGAAGAGGCGGGGATTCGAGGAGGGAGCCAGTGGGGGAAAGAGGGGGCAGGGAGGGCGCGAGCACTTCCGGGCTCTGGAGTATTTGCTTGTTTGTCCAGTGTCCCGACCTAACATTGGTCGGGACGCGGGACAAACAAGGAAATATCGGGACAGTCCTGATAAAATCGGGACGTCTGGTCATCCTATTCCCTTAAGAGGAAGGGTTGGAGGTTTTAGAACCTCACCTGGATCTCCTTTTGTGAGCAGAGAGAAATAATTGCAAGGGCCTATAGAGGTGGACACTACCAGAATAGCATTTCAAAGCTGTATGTCATCTCGTAGATCAGGTAAAATTATTGAAAACACACATGCAGGTATAGCTAGAAGAACTGGGCTTAAAATAAGAAGGAAAATTTCCTGCAGAGGGCCAGATTGTATCCTATGTGGAATTTGCTCCTGCAAGGGACAGAAAGTTCCTGGTAATCCATGGAACTTATTATTTATTATTAACTATGTTTATTACAGTGATGCTTAAGGTCCAACCAAGAGTTGAGCCATTGTGCTAGGCACAATACAAACACAGAGTGCTAGCAAGTCCCCTGATGGAATTTCCCCTAGGGAGGGGAGAAGGTAGCACAGTGGGGAGGTGAAATTGCATAAATTAATGCTGCCTCAGATGCATTTGCTTCTAAATGCTAGATGGCAAATGCTGTACTTTTTTACATCCTTTACAAACACACAGAAACTAAAAGGGGTTTTCAGATGGTATAAATCAGCATAGAATCTAATCTCAATTTACCAAAAAATCAGAGACCCATTCATAACAAACCTAAGCAACTGCACAATTCTCTTCTCTTTGCCCTCATTATCCATTATATCATATTCCCTCTTCCTGCGTAGGGGGAA
Source organism: Malaclemys terrapin pileata (assembly GCF_027887155.1). Classification (NCBI taxonomy): domain Eukaryota; kingdom Metazoa; phylum Chordata; order Testudines; family Emydidae; genus Malaclemys; species Malaclemys terrapin. Next base: position 18,277,511 of record NC_071515.1, on the reverse strand, counting down.
TGAGGGAGACATGTCCTCCCCAACCGGGGAGTGCAGTTGCAGGACTAATGCATTCTCACTCCTAAATCCCCTTGCCAACCCCCTTTTTATTTGCTGTTCTCATCATTTTCAGGTTGAAAATCTAGTTTCTTTTGGGTCCGCAGCTGAATCTTCTATTGTTCTGGCAAGAACCCAGCACACTTTAGGCACTAAGGGTCAGATTTTTAAAGGTATTTATGTGCCCTAGTGGGATTTCAAAAGTGCCTAAGTAGGCTAGGCACCTAACTACCATTGAAATCCTATCTGCAGCTTTAGGCACCTAAAGACCTTTGAAAATCTGGCCCTATGCAGATAATAACAGATTGATTTACAGCAGGTTGGGATTTGCTATGGGTTTGGGGTAGGGACATGATGTGATGAGAGCAAAATATCAGTGTCTTATTCCATAACTGAATTACACTGATACAATTTGAGACTGAGCCCAATGCTGGAACTTACCACAGGAAGTATAGCCCAGGGATTCCCCAACTGGCACTGTCAGAAGACTGGAATCTGCTCAGGGGGTGGAACCAATGGGCAGCTTATTTAAATAGGTTCCTGCCTCCCCCATTAGCTGTATAAAACCTCCAGCACAGCAGGCACAGACCCTTCTTCCCCTTTTAGAGACTACAGGTCTGTCTCATCTTACGCTGGGGTTACGTTCCACGGTCAGCGCCTAAATCGAAAATCGCGTATAGTCAAAATTACATTGAGTGTAATGGCGGGCGGAATCGCCCGCACGACAGAAACAGTATTTAAATTGTTGTTATTCTCTTTTTTTTTTGTTTTTTGTTTTTGCCAACCGCGTAAAGCTGAAATCGCGCATGTTAAATGCGCCTAAGATGCAACAGACTTGTATCTATATATCTCCAAGCCCTGGGCCTATTGAATTCAATGGAAAACCTCCCATAGCATTCAGTGTGCTCTTTGGCAATGGACCTAGCACCGTGGGGTCTAATAGCTGACTGGGACTGAGCTCCCAGCTAAACTGGGTTTGGGTCTGGCCCCAGTCTTTGAATAGAGTTTTTAAACCTAACCCAGCCAACCTGTGTTTTGAGTTGGGAGCAGGATGCTACTTAAATAAAGGGACATTATTTGAAATGACTCTGGAAAAGAGCAGCAAGGATATGTTACTTTATCTTAATTTGCCACATACTATATATAAAAAGTAGAAATTCTGACCAGCCAGTCAGAACACAGCTTACACTGACACTATTAGTTTAGCATAATGAGGATGCTTCATTGTGTTTTTATTATTGAAAAACTGCTCTTGATTGGCTGGGTGGATCGACTTTGCACTTCTATAATTGAGAAACCTAGTCCATAATCATAAATGGGCACAATCTTTGTAATATTAGCATACTGTTAAAAATTATCTGCCTCCACATTGGCCATTGTAAAAGGTTTTATCAGTAAATAAGAGCCGGACATCTGGCAGCAATCTGATTGTCTGGCATTTCTTTCATTTGGTGTAATTAAGACATAATGTCAATGGGGACAGAAAAGCATTACAGGATATTGTTTCTTTTCTGATAGACAAAGAGCAAAGCAAGCCCAGGCATTTATGGAAAATAAACTCCCAACTGCAGCTGAGAGATTCATTTTCAGACTGGGAGGCATTTATCCTATATCTACGAGGCTCTGTTGCATCGACATTTACAATGGTTATATCAAATAGTTAGCAATGCAAGTGTTATCATTTTGCCTAATGGACAAAAGTGCAACAGCGTGACACTTTTCCCTGGTATGGGTAATAAACAGCTAATTCCAATTGTCAGAGAAAACGGACCTGTTTTGTGTTTCAGCTAATTAGCAAGCATCATATTTTTAAAAGATCAGGGATTTTTAAACATTTCTTATATTTTTTCCAATGGCTAATGAGAGAGTTAGCTAATTCTATATGCATGTATATATTGAGCTGATATTGTACATTTGCAATGGGAGTGCAAATGCCCAATTAGCAATTATTGTTCATGCAATGAGCGTACATTATATTGGTGATCATAAATGATTTGCTACACAAAACTCTTGTGATAAATTTCCATTATAGTAGAATCTTTGCATTTAAATTCTTTCCTGACCATACATGCACTATAAGAACTTGATCCAAAGCCCATTGAAATCAGGGGAGATGATTGTAAACCAGTGGTTGCTAAGAAATAGAAATATTTCTGGTAGAGCTCTGATTTCATAACAGTGGCAACAGCTCTCTTCTAAAGATACTAACTCACCTTTGGATATCTAATGCAATGTAATCAGAAAATCCACTCCCAGTGATGATGGCACATTCTCGCGTCACAACCTTTCATTTATTGCTTTTAAAAACTCTTATGCAATTTGAAATTCCACATCTGCATGCTACAGGACTACAAGGCTGAGCTGCGTTAATACTCCAGAAAAAAGTATTTAGGAAGATTTGTTTTAATAGAAACCACACATTTGCTTCAACTGTGTTTGTAGCCTTTTTTATTTGTTCTCTGTAAACCTTCCATATTTTTTTTCAGATAAACATTTTCAGAAGGTGAAAGTCTCAGGAATACTTGGCAAATACATCTCCAGACAGGAAGTTTTCATCCAGCCATCTTGAAATCACTGTGATTTTTTTTTTAAATTAGATATTCCTGTTTATAAGTTTCAGTCTACCAATCAGGGAGCAGGAGCACTACCATGTAATTTAGGTGACCTGTCATAGGCCACAACTAATGAATAGTCAAACATATAGCAAGTAGTTTGTAAAATCTTATTGGCTAAAAAAAGGTTTGCATAAAATTTTCGTCAAGCAATTTTGAATAACGAATAAATATGCAAAACAATAAGTCTATTTGTGGATGATTCATGAACAGAAAAAGCTCAAAGTTGATGAAATAGCTGACTGTATATTATTACCAACTTTATTAGGCCCCAGTCCTGCACATACTTAAGGGTTTAATCATGTGAGCAATGTCATTGGTTTCAAAGAGGCTGATACGATGAAATAAAATTGCTCATGTGCTTAAGTGTTTGAAACATCAGGGCACTGGCAAATAAGTAAAGGTAATGTAGGACCCTACCGAGATACCCAGAGAATTTACAGAACTTGATCCAACATATATTTAAAGCAGTGGTTCCCAAACTTGTTCCGCCGCTTGTGCAGGGAAAGCCCCTGGTGGGCCGGGCAGGTTTGTGTACCTGCCGCATACACAGGTTCGGCCGATCGCGGCGCCCAGTGGCCGCAGATCGCTGCTCCGGGCCAATGGGAGCTGCTGGAAGCAGCGTGGGGCCGAGGGACATACTGGCCGCCGCTTCCCGCAGCCCCCCTTGGCCTGGAGCAGTGAACCGCAGCCACTGGGAGCCGCGATCGGCCGAACCTGCGGACGCGACAGGTAAACAAACCAGCCCGGCCCGCCAGGGACTTTCCCTGCACAAGCGGCGGAACAAGTTTGGGAAACACTGATCTGAAGTATTCCATTAATTCATCAGTCAGTCATTTTCTCAATGAAATAGGACTCAGTTAGATGAGCTAACTTCCTTCTGCATAACAAAACAGCTCTTTAGACCTAGGGGAAAGGTGGAAATTTTCAACAGATGCTCGGCTGATTTTTTTTTACTCTTAATTTCCAGGGACCAGGTTTTGCGAGTCTTGCCACAAACATCTGAGCACGTAAAGCAACTTCAGCAGCTTTGTGACACCTTGCTGGTGAGTGATGCTAACAATGTTTACAAGAAAGCTGATGCAAAGTTAGTTCTATGGAACACGTGTATTTAACTTTGGATAGAAATTAAGGAAAAGCAAGCCTGAAGAAGCTTATACCTAAGATCTTTACTAATAAAGGACTGGATTGAACCTTGCCCTTACGTGGTCATAGGAAATTGAGATTTCCCACCCTGTGGCCTGTGAAACAACTGGCCATAATTGATGTCCCATGTCCAGAAAATCACAGGCTGTATCCCAGATGTATGCTCTGGGAACAACCGGTTAGAGAGTTGATGATTGCGGAGGCATGGGTGGAAAGCATTAGGAATGATTGCTTCCTCTTATTCATCCATAGCTAACATATCTTAATTAGATTTTTTTAGCAATGGAAACAGAAATTTTATTTGTGTTCCCATTCTTTCTCTCCAGCTGGATTTGTGGAAGCCACTGCTGCCTGAAGACATCCAGGCTGGAGAAGACCTGCATGTCAGGGTTCCAGCCTCCAGTTTACAGGAGCTGAAAGACAACTTAAATCAGCATTTGATATCTTATGAGTATGTCCACTAATTGCCTGATAGGGATCCTCTTGCGTACTAAATGACTCCATTGGCTTCAAGGACCATCCTCCCTATCATGGACATGGCTAATTTCCCCCAATCCACCCCAGGGTCACCAGACTGTGTTAATTGGATCCAGCCTTTGGATCCTATGTGTGTCCAAGCCAGCTGGGTCTAGGCAGAATCCAGATACTGTCTCCTCCTCTGCGTTTGCACACTCCTGGATTGCAAATTCCCTGTCTGCCCTCCTTTCCTTGGGATGAGGGAGTCTGTGGTCCAGATGACCCAGGCCCTGAATTCAGTGATCTGACCTCCTAAGCCTCCCCAATGGCCTGTGCGCACTCCTCCAGAGCTTCACTTCTATGGGCACTCTAATTTCTAGTTTAACTCCCCGGCGACAGTGTGGTAGGTAACGTGAGGAACATGGGCTTTGCAAGGGAACTTCTTAAATGCACATGCTTTACTCTTAGACAGCACAGGAGAGTTACAGATCTATGCAAAACCATAAACCCCTGAATGCAATCTTCCCCCATCAGGGGACCTCTCCACTCCTGACAGTTCTTGGGGTTGGTTATTGTCCTTGAAGGGAGACAATGTCCCTCCTGCCTCCACTTCTCCAGCTATGTCTTTTGCTGTTTGTGATGGACTGGCTCCCTTTGGCTCTGGGCCAGGTGGTCAGTGGAAGAAACTGCAGATCCCTCAGTGCAGATCCCTCCCTTCTCCCCGAACAGATTTCTCTGAAGAGCTGATCCATTCAAAAGCAAAGGTCCTTCTGGGAAAAACTCCATTGTTCCAGTAAGTGAGAGCCATTCAGTGCTGATGCTGCCTTGACTGCCTGGTCAGACCTTTCCAGACATGGCTTCTCACTACGTGCCAGGTTCCTGCCACCAAATGGATGATCTGAAGTATATCTACACTGCAATTAAAAACCCATAGGTGGCCTGTGCCAGCTGCAGCCCTCCCACCTCCCATGGTCCTAGAGCCTGGGCTTCAGCACCAAGCCCTGAATAATAGAATCTCAGGGTTGGAAGGGACCTCAGGAGGTCATCTAGTCCAACCCCCTGCTCAAAGCAGGACCAATCCCCAGACAGATTTTTGCCCCAGATCCCTAAATGGCCTCAAGGACTGAACTCACAACCCTGGGTTTAGCAGGCCAATGCTCAAACCACTGAGCCTCACAGCCCAAGCCCCATGAGCTCAAGTCTGCTGGCACAGGCGCAGTTGTCTAATTGCAGTGTAGACATACCCCTAGTCACAATGACTGTTACCTGTACAACTAGTGTTCATAAAACCAAATGGTATTCATAATTGGACAAAGATATAGTCCCCAAATTGTCACACATCACATACAAAATTTAAAAACCCAACCCACCAGCTATGTTTCATATGAAAATTACAACTCAGCAGCCATCCAGTGCTAGGATAGTAAATGACTACTAGACATATTGAATACAGCCCAGCTGTAGTGACATTCACTAATAAAAGATACTTTGAAAGAGGATTAAGGTCCATTCTGAAGCTATGACAAGTAAGACAATTCACCGTTAAAGCTGATATCTGATATCTTCCCTAATGAATTCTCTTTAGTAACTAATTAATGTTGGTGCCCTATCAACAAAAGGTGGAGAAATATGGGAGAGGGATGTCAGTATATAAACTATCTAGCATCTGGGATAGGTGTTTGCAGTTTAATTGAAATAATATCGTGGCCCAGATTTTCTAAAACTGGACTCTATGTTTGCACTCATAATGATTTGTGCCTCTATTTTGAGGGGTGCACAAAAGGGAGGCTGAGTGGAAGGGTGGACTGAAAATTTGATTCTCTGTCCTTTAGAGGTGAAAAACAGAATGATAGTTAATTTCTGTATACAGATTTGGAGGAGAAGCCCCTATAAGAAGGTGGGTGGCATACAAGGAAGGCAATATGAAAACTGGAGACATAAATGGCATATTCTATTACGGTCATCAAATATTCAAGCTGCTTTAAAATCAGAGATTTCAGTTCACAGGGGCTGTGATGAGTTTTTTTTGTGTGTGTGTCAGTTCATGTGAGTTTGCACTGCTTACATTTCACCTTGAGACACAGAGGTGAGAAAGCTCAAATTGAAACTCAGCTGAGAGCACTCTCAGAAGTTCAAAGGGCAGCCTTTCAGAAATGCCGGTCAGTGCTTGAGACAGCAGAGTAGCCTACTAGTGCTCTCAATGCATGACATTAACACGTGAACTCGCACTGCTTTTGCAGTTGTCTTATTCTGAGCATTTACTTCAAGCACAGATTTAGAACAGTGGCTGGGTTGTCTTTCAAAGAATTCTCCTAAAAGCACAGGGCCTGATCCAATGCCCAATGGAGCCAGGGGGAGTCTTTCATTGACTTCAGCAATCACTAAAGCAGGCCCATGATGAAGCAGATTCAGAATTAATTTGCGGCTATCCTGCTGGAGCATCTATTTTCCAGGACAAAGACAATTTTTGCAAACCTACAAATAAAGCACCATTGGGAGATCTTCCCCATTTTTTTTTTAAAGTGTGAAGTTTTTTGAAAATTTTTACGTTTTTTTTTTCTTTTTCCAAAATGACAAACCTTTAACTTGATTTTTTTGATCATTGACAAATTTTAACCAGTGCTTATAGCTGGTGAGGAAAAAACCTGAACATTTTTGGGGCTATTTTGGGGGTGGAGGGCAGGGTTGAGGATGGGGGAGGGGTCAAAACGTGAATTTTTAATTAAAATTTTAAAAATCTCAATATTCAGAACACATTGGCCTGTTCTATTACAATTATTATTATTGCTGTATCTAGTGGCCTGGTGAGCAAGAGGTTTGAGGTCGACCATGGAGTAAAGGCCATGTTTTTGATTTAAGGATGTTGCTAAAAGTCATTCTTCAGTTGTTGTTTAGGGAACTTTAATCTTTCTCTCGTTTTTTCTTCAGGGTCCTAATACGTGATGTACAAGAACAGCTGGATAGTAGCATGCCAAGTCACTGGAGGATTCCAGGGGGCTATTCCTACACTGTATATCATCCAATGGAAGAGGTAAGAAGGAAACCAAGTCTATCATTTAGGTGTTACTCCTGCAATGAGTTCTATGCGAATGCTCCTGTGTTTGCAGAGAGCGCCACAGAAGTCAGTGTGATTTAGCCATCTGCCTGCTTGGAGCTCATTGCAAGATCCGGCTTTCTTCAAGTTTGCATGAAATCCTAGCCTGTTGAATTTAATGGGAGTTTTGTCCTTGACTTCAGTCGAGGCAGAATTTCACCGTTCGTTTCTTAATCTCCATAACGTAAATGCTCTGAGTGAAGAATTCATACGTTTAGCTATAGTCCTTCTGTGGACTCTTTTTATCCTTGTTGAACATGATCTATTCCCTCACAGGTAGCATCTATAGGTTTCAACCCATTGTTTGGTGCTTTTAGTCCATATTTTGAGTATTTGAATATCCAGTTATTATGCCTCTTCACTGTTATTTATGTAAGCGTTGACATTGTGCTCAGCACTGACCAAGACATGAAAGGATGACCATCCCAGTAAGCTTATAACATAACAAATAGAAATGGAGAAGATGGGACGCCCTGGGAAGGCCAGAGGAAGGAATAACTTTAATTTTTTTTTCACTTTTGGTTGGGTTCCCTTCTATGGAAGAAGTGAGCCTTTAGAAGAGACTTGAATGTGGTGAGAGTGGAGAGCCAAGACAGCTGGACTTTTGTTCTCATTTATATATTTCACAGTCAATTTAGATGACACACACAAAGAGAGAGCTTTGTGGTAATTCCTCTTCTAAGCATATGATGTGTTTACTGTAAGCATCTGTATAGTTTTGCTTTGGGAACTGCTACTGACCTGAAATGTGGAAAAACTAATAATCATCTGATTGATGGATCACCCAAATGATAGTCTTAGAATTTGACTTCATCATCCAAATCCTAGGGAAGTCAACAGAAAGGCTCCTGATGGGGTTGGAGCATTGAATTGGCTCCTGAAGGAGTCCTAGGCAGTGCTTTTTGATGCCCACCTCTGCAATCTATTACTTTGTATTTAATTTGATGTAAGTGAAATGTCTTCCCCCATTATTTGGTCTTGAACGGTGCTAAGTAATATCACAGCCTGAAATATGCTCAGAGGCATATACTGTGTATCTAAGAAACATAAAACATTTGCTATTTGGAAGTGGGGGTGGAGGGAGGGGAAGAAGGGAACTCCCTGTTTAGAGCAACAATTCCCCATGACTATTTCAGATTTATCACTGGATGTACCAGATAAAGGAGAGCAACAGTGAACTGGTGACACAGCATTATCTAGGAATGACATATGAGAACCGGCCAATGTATTATCTGAAGGTGAGTGGGGAAAGTGTTGTTAAGATAAATAAAAAGCATCTCCATAAAATGATGAGGGAAAATGTCACGGTTCAAACCTTCTCTAAAAAGATTCTTATACAGGTATGCTGAAATAACAGGAGAGGTTTTAGCTCCTAGACAAAACACTACAGAAGTTTGCTATCTTTTGTATTGACAATTGCCCTCAGTCTTTGATACCACTGTTATAGTGTGAAGACACCAGATTTGGCTAAAATCCTGTTTTGAAATATAATATTTAATAAATCTCATTTGGCATTCTATTATTGTTTAGCAGCGTGATTAAAACTGCAATTAATCGTGATTAATTTTTTTAATCAAGTTTGTTTTGAGTTAATCACTTGAGTTAACTGCAATTAATTGACAGCCCTCATAATATACCATAGTCAACCTGTGTAACTACGTTTGCTATAGTTGTGTGTGGTGGAGGGTTTTTGTTTTTCACTATTCTCTATAATCTGGGACCTTTCTGTCTTGATTATTTCATGACAATCCTTATAAGATCTGTCTCCTTTGCTGAGAAAAATTGGTTTATCTTTCTTTCTGCTTTTCCCCTTCCAAAGAAAAGAACCTCAAAATTAGATCAGCCCAGGGAATGATTAATATAAGTGAAGGCAACCATATAAGAATTAGAAACTGCTTTATTGGTACTCTTTGTTCAACACACACTTTAAGATTCTTGGCCTGGGATGATGCAGAGATTGGGTTATTAGGAAGGAAAGCTGGTCATAATGAAGTCTGTAATAGTAAGCATCTCACATGGCTAAGCATAAATCAAGGATCATACTTCACATACTAGAATACGCTAGGCTCTTTTATTTTAATATAACAGTTTTCCTACTGATCACTTTTACACTCCCCAGATAAGTCAACCATCAAATAAGGCCAAGAAGATTATTTGGATGGACTGTGGGATTCATGCCAGGGAATGGATCTCTCCTGCCTTTTGCCAGTGGTTTGTGAAAGAAGTGAGTCCTTTTCCCATTTCAGTATAAAATTTGCAGATAGTTTGGGTTCCTCAGTTCTCTTCCTCTACTTATAAGAAATTGTTAAGCTATCTCTTTAGAGACAGATTATACTTTGAATTAGTGCATTACACAATCACATCTGGAGACCCAAGTTCAAACCAGGGCTTGGGAAGTAACAAATGAAAGTATTTGGCACATGGCATCCTCAGCTTGGGCCTGATACAAAGCCCACTGAAGTCAGTGAGAAGCCTGCCCTTGAGGTCAGTGTGCTTTGAATCATGCATCACAAAGCCACCGTGAAATCTGAAACCATTTTCCATTTCTGATCCCAAGAGTAAAGAGCTAGAAGATTTTGTACAGTGGTGTTCCATATGTCTAGGATCAGTCTCTCCTACTGTGCTTCTCCCTGTGGTATCTATGCACCGCACAACAATGCAAGATAGTACCAATGTAGACTGCAGTATAAATGTAATCTGATATATTATCACTTTTATGAAATGCCTTTGAAGGTGCGGTAGATACCTCGATACATTTGGTGGGCAGGTAGAGTCTCTTCCCAAGGAAGTATTCTAGGATGACCAACCATTCTATGCTAATTCTAAATGAATTCATGTCCAGTGATTGGTTTGTACCAGATGATCTGGTGCTAGTCTTTTGCACTTTTTCTTCTCAGATTTTACAGAATTACAAAACTGACCCAAAGATAAAAAGCTTCCTGCAGAACTTGGACATATATATTCTGCCAGTTCTCAATATCGATGGTTATATCTATTCCTGGACAACAGTAAGTTATGAAAATCCCATAACTGGATTATAAAGATAGATGTACACTGTATTTATATTCATTTCTGGTACAAAAATGGTATCCAAATGTGAATTTTGCAGCTTCCTTTACTAGGAAGGGAAGGTAGTTTTTCTGAGGAAAAAATCCGCATCTTTCTAGCACCAAAACTATGCCTGCTAGTAGTTTTCAGCAGTCTGGACTGCAGTTGTTCTTTTAAGAATCCTTCACTTCTCTGCAGGAGTACCTTGGACAGTGTCACATTGTACCACTATCTTTAATGCTACTTTGCGTCTGGAAGCTCCTTCTAATCCTGCATTTTTTCCAAGTAATCTTTACTGGGGCCTCAGCAGATCTTAAATTAACATCTCAAAGTTTTCAAGAGAATCTACTGCCACACCGTACATGATGGGTTTTACTTGTCACCCACAATTTTCCCCCGACAAAAATGTCCTGAGAGCTCAGTGTGGCCTCATGCAACATCTGTCTGCTTCTTGGCTGCCCAGGAGGCTGTTGACTAGAACTCCTACCCAGCTTCTTGAGCAGACGTCAGCATCAAGCACCTTTGCAGTGTAAAGGTGTTTGTTGCTGATCAGCCCCAGTGACTCCCTGGAAGTTGCAGTCGATAGTCTCTTTCAGGCTGAAGATATGCACTGATCGGACAGTTGCCAGGGGATGCTGACCAAGAGACCAGGATCTTCTCTTCTGGGTTAGGGTGGGTTTCCAGACACAAGGGAAGATGGGGAAGGCATTTTTTTCAGAAAACTAAGGTTAACCTCTGTATGCAGGGTTTGTGTCCTGTCCTCCACCAGAAATGTTCAGTTCTCTACAGTGTTTTTTCCTTGTTCTTGAGCTTCACTGCATGGGGAAAAGAACACAATATGTTGCAATCTTCACCCCTCTCTTCCTTGTATCCCAACTCATGCTTCAGTAACACAAGCCGGAGAAACGGACAGCCCCATCACTGGCATCTGAGTCACAGCCATTTCCCATTTTCCCATCTCCCCGTTATATCAGCATGGAGATACTGTTCTGACCCTAATGAGGCCCTGTAGACCCATCTGCCTCTATGTGGTACCCGTCTGTCTCCCCGTTGAATTGAGTCAGCATTAAGCCTCGTGCCTTCCAAATCGAACATCACCAGATCAGGCAACATCAGGATTTGGAGAGCTCCAATTCTTGTACTCCCTTGCCTGGTTAGTCAGTGGAGAAGTGCACACAGGCAGTGCACAGTGTGAGTTTGAATTCAGCTGCCAAACTGGGCAAGGGCACTACATGGGGGTGGGAGGCTCCGAACTGAAATGTAATGAGGAGATTGGCTGACAACAACAAAAAAATCAGCTGAGTTTATTGAATCTGAGCCACAACCTGGATTCCATTATAATCATTCTTGGACACTGAGGTACCCCCTAAATCCGGGGCTGTCTTTTAAGCTGGGACCTCTGCACTAATGTAGGGGAGTGCCAGGGAAGAAGTCCTATGACCTGGCATGATTGACATCTAGAAATGTACCACACACAGTAGTGGCATTGAATCCAAGTGTTACTAGGATGTGAACTAAAGGTGTACCTGCTATCACAGGGGTTCTCAACCTTTTTCTCTATGAGGCCCCTCTCAACATGATATAAAAACTCCAGGGCCCAATGGGGAAGGGCCTTGTAGTAGTTTGACTACTATTTGGGGGGGGGGCAGGGGCCAGCAGGGCTCGAGCCACCTCTGCATGGTGGGGTCCAGGGAGGAAGTGCCACCTCCCCCCCCCCCCCGACTCACCTCAGCAGGCCACCCAGCTTGTCTGGGTTGGGGGTGGGGGGGCACAAACAAAAATGATAAGTCAAAGGTGGGGGGCTTAGCTCAAAATGTTTGAAAACAGCTTAGGGTGCAGGGAGAGGGTAGATAGGGGCTGTGTACAGGGAGGGGATTCTCAGGGTGCGGGGAGGGGTTAGCTGGGTCTATGTGTGGGCAGGGGGGTAGCTCAGGGTGTAGGGAGGGTATTAGGGGCTGTGTGCTGGGAGGGTTCCCCTGCGGTCTCTGTTCCCAGAGGGGTCTGCCAGCCAGGTCTCCCCATCCGGGCAGCTCTTATCGGCTGCCCCTGTGGCAGCAAAGGGGGCTGGGAGCTGAGGAGCAGCTTCAACCCGGGGCACCAGCAGGTGAGGAGGGAACGGGGCTGCTGCCTGCTCCATGGCACCAGCCAGACCAGCAGCTGCCCTGCACTGTCCGGCTTCCCACCTCTGACCTGGCCAGGGGGCAGGGAGAGGAGATGAGGGGGGAGGTGTGGAGCTGCCCCTGGGATTGCCATGCTCTTACACTGCAGTTTGGGCTGGGGAATGCCCTCCATGTCCTCAACTCTGCCCATGGGCTCAGGGCTTCTGCCCCACAGGGAGCACCAGGCTTTGTGGCTCCAGGATTCAGCCCTGCACCTCCCGGCTTCAGGCCTGCGGGGAACGCCGGGGGATGCTGGGGATTGGGGTTTCAGCCCTGCGCCACCCGGCTTCAGCCCCACAGAGGGCACTAGGGCTCGGGCTCTGGGTTTCAGCTGCAGGGCCCGTGGACCCCTTGAAAGGGCTCGTGGATCCCCTGTCCTATAGCTATAGTACTTTAATCTCTAATCTCCCCGTACACTGTATTATTACATAACTGAAACCATTTCTGCTCAGGAACGTCTGTGGAGAAAATCCCGCTCTGCACATATAAATGGCACCTGCTTTGGAACAGATCTTAACCGTAACTTCAATGGCTCCTGGGGCAGTAAGTTCCACGTATTTCAGATTTTGAGACATGAATAGATAGCGAAGCATGAGAAGCAAGAGCAACAGACCATCATCTGAGCTGTGTCTATCTTGTATTCCAAAGGCTGCAAGGGATTTCTTCAAGAAATGCTTATAAATAGAAATCTCATTTGCAAAAATATTAAGATCCTGATTTTCAACCTGGCCTCAGCCTGGCATTTGTTTTTTCAGGCACAAAAATAGTTTTGCTTCCTTAAATAACTATGCCTCCAATTCTATGAAGGTACAAACATTAGTTGCTGATAGTAATAGTAGTCCGTTATCTAACTGCTAATGTTTGTGCTTGTGGTGAGTTTGAACACGTGCCTTTAACATCATACGAGGGGATTTCATAACTTTATGTTGCTACACACGTTTCACCAGGATATTACTGACGTGAATTATTTTTTTTCAAATGAGGCCTCACAAGGCATATTTTGTACAAAGATTATTACACTAGTGTGTAGGTTGTGAATACCAGGCGCACTCAGTCACAACATTACCAGACCCCTCTGAGCCATCTAGTCCCCCATTTTAAGACTATAATGGAAATGCCACCATGCTCTCGAAATTGGGTTTTGTGAACATCTCTGCTTAGCTTTGTTTTTTAATTCCTGTACAGGTATTGGTGTGTCTCATAACTGCAGCAGCCTCATTTTCTGTGGAACAGGGCCAGAATCAGAACCTGAGACTAAAGCTGTGGCCAGATTTATAGAAAAAAGGAAAAGTGATGTTTTGTGCTTCTTGACTATTCACTCTTATGGACAGTACATTCTCACTCCCTACGGTTACAAAACTGATTTGGCAAGTAACCACCAGGATTTGGTAAGGCAACAGAACCACGCTTGATGTCCGTGTGAAGGATTACGTTTGTATGAACTCTGTACATTTTGATCGTCATCTTTGTGCTTAAGATTGATCTCATGTCTATGTAATATTGTACTCAGTCCCCCTTTGCCTCTCTTTGGTACTGTTGTATTTACCATAGAAATTAGAGTATTTATTGGTATTGACTTGGCATTTGTCTGAAGGGACAGATGAGGTATCAAGAGGAAAAAAATCAGTAATAACTGTTCTTTAATGAACACCTGCAGCTTCCAGGGGGATGGGAAGTTTGCGAAACATTGAAATCTTCAATTTATTAATTTAGGTTTGCGTTCTCTTCTCAGCTCACAGTCTTATACATTGCTGTGTGGTGACTGCAAGTCTTTTTTGGCTGAACTAATCCTGATGCTTCATCATAACTAATTAGCAATTGATTATTAGGGATCTGATTACTGAGGGTCGCCAGGATGTGACTGTTTTTCAAAACATCAAAATCCAGTGCCACGTGCAAAAAATGTGCCTGCCGTTTTATGTGCAAATGCATTTGTCTGCATGATTGCCACGCCTGTGCCCACAAATGCCTAGTGTCTCGTGATAGCGGTTCAGGCTCAGTCTGGAGCCTGGGTTCTAGGACCTTGCAAGGTGGGAGGGTCCCAGAGCTCAGGCTGCAGCCTGAGCCAGAACATCTACACTGCCATCAAACAGCCCTTTAGCCCGAGCCAGCTGGCACAGGCCAACCATGGGTTTTTAATTGCAGTGCAGACATACCCTCAGTGATTTAACATCAGGCCCTATATATTCAGTTAAAATCCATGTTTATAAAACAGTCTAACATTTATGGCACTAACCTTGGACTCAGGAGAGCTGGGTTCGAGTCCCTCTTCTGCCACAGGCTTTCTCAGTGACCTTGGGCAAGTCACCTAGCTGCTTCGTGCCTCGGTTTCCCCTCTAGCGTGGGGATAATAGCACTGCCTTACCATCCCAGGGTGTGGTGAGGATAAATACATCACAGACTGTGTGGAGGTCAGATACAGTGTTAATGGGGGCCCTATATGTACCATAGAGTGGTAGATAGTGATCTCTCTATCCATGCCACAACCACTCAGACCTCTGTTGACAGTGGAAGTATATTACTGAGAGCCTCTTTCTCCAGTAGTACAGGTTCCTACCATTGCAATAAAAAAGGAGTGTTTTTTAGCTGGACACATTTTCCCACCAGCTCTGATGTTGAACTAATAATTGATGCCCAAACCTGAACCCAGTGAGCTACAGAATCAAGCCCGAAACTCCAAATAGTTCATGTGGTTACCAGAACCAGTTAAGACTTTCTTTCCATTTCAAACGTACAGGTGGAAGCTGCAGAGAAAGCAGCAGTCGCCCTGAAGGAAAAGCATGGGACCAATTTTACAGTGGGACCAACTTCTTTGGTTTTGTGTAAGTTTGTGTTTTGAGATTTCTCTATTTTCATGGGGCGAGCAAGGTAGTCCATGTGCCTTGTTCCTCGATATAGCTGTTTCATTGCGTTTCCACTTTGAGTAATAATGGAGGAGCTGGTTTAGATGAGTATCTAAGTTGTAGCCATTTGAATGTGGGATACTTTGTGGAGCCTTGTCATACATTAAACAGCTGACAGCTATGGAGGCTCAACTGGATGCTAATTCTTATATAGAACTCATCATGAGAGTATCACAGGGCACACAAGGGGATTGGTATGTGATATATGGTAAAATCCTGGTGCCTTTGGAATTAATGGCAAAACTCCTATTGACTTCACTGAAGTGATTTCACCATACCTACCAGTCAGCAGTTCAAATCCAGATCAGGTCTATAGTAACGATCAGCCATTATCATCTGGTGGTGGTTTGAGGTTCGGTGTGAAATAAGTTGGTCTAAATCTAGTTCCCAGTGGACAGGTGTCTGTACCACGGCGAGCACTAGATGATGATGGCTGGCACTGTGATTGACAGTTTCAGTAGAGATCATGGAGACTCAAGTTACCCTTGACCCAGAGAGGTATTCCCTCCAAAGAAGGGTTGAGTCACATTGGTGGGGTGGTGTACAGATAATATTCACAATGAATAAATTGACTGGCTCTAGCGAACACACACACACACACACTTGTGTTTGTAAATTACACAGGCACAATGCCTGCATTAATTAGAGCTTGCGTTGCATGTGCTTTAGTGCATGCTTTGCACTGTCTTGAGTGTACACACAAGGTGTTTTGCTTGTGCAATGCTGGCATGTTTAGAAATTAGTGTGCTCTTGGGCCAGTGTTTGTTGTTACATGGAAAGCGGCAGGAGAGAGAGCTCCACAAGGCAGAGGAACAATGAGGTCTGGCCACAAAGAACAGTCAGGGATTTTTCAGGCTGGCACTAAAATGAATATAGCAGGAAATTCCAAATGGTATCAATGAAGGAAATGCAAAACCAGAACAAACCATGGTCCATCTAGCCCCATGTCTTGTCCCCAATAGTAGCTAAGGCCAAAGGCTTCAGAAGAAGGTATATGATCCCTTTAATGCATCTCTGGTTATCGGATAATACTCTCATATGAAGTGGTATTTTCCGTATGCAAGTTCTATAGAAAGATATTTATTGCAATCAAGTACTTCATATAGAACAAGTTTTCCCACTGTGAAGTATGGCTATCTATGGTATGATTACAGTGCTTGGTACAGGGATCTTGTAGCAATTTTGGATAAACTACGGCCAGGGTCATGTATAAAGAATGGTGCCTAATACATTTGCCTCACCTGTACTTTTAAATTCATAGACAAGAACTCTGGCTCCTCGCGGGACTGGGCTCACATGATTGGCATTCCATTCTCCTACACATTTGAGCTGAGAGACAAAGGTGCCTATGGATTTATTCTTCCACCAGACCAGATCCAGCCCACATGTGAGGAGACTACCACAGCTGTGATGACCATCATAGAATATGTAAATCAGAAGCATTTCCCAAACAGTGCAGGGGCAGTGACTTCTGGCAGCCTGTGGCTATGGCTCTGTGTCCTATTCACATGGACCTTGTCCTAAGTAAGCCCTACAGAGCGCAGCAGGAAACTCACATGCAGTGAAAAATTGCATGCAAAGGAAAAATTGACATTACTGGGAAGCTAAGTGGCATAGTGTTGAAATAAATGACCATTACAGTAAATGCAAAGAGTTCTCTGGTGTTCTGGGGGCTTTTTGGAGAAGGAGGAAAGGATAAAGAACAGGCTGTAAAATCAAGCCCTGCTCATCAAAACCAATTGTAGACGGTTAGGTTCCATTCCTTTGTTTAAATTAAGGCAAGCCCATATTAACTTCAAAACCCTTGCTCGCTGTCTCTGCGAGGCCAGATTGAATCTGCATGGGGAGGAAACTTCATTTTTAGACATGGTCTCAGTGACTGCCTTACATCTATGCTTCCCTTTCTGCCAGGCATAGCCCTGCTCTTCTCATGGTCCCCACACCACACTGGCCCACCAGTCAGAACCACTCATTTCCCACCCAGGGTTGGCACCAGCAGGCTGTATGAGAGATTGAGATCTCTGACTGCCACCTCTGTTCTCACTTCAGTGAGGTGTGCTGCTGCTTTGAGTCTTCTTGTCTTCCGGGCCTAAGAGAGTGCGGGGGGAGGGGCAGGGTGTTACAAGAAGCTGTGGTGCCTCAAAACCAGCTGGAAATCAGAAACTAAAGACGTCACAAGCAAGCATAAGGGGTGCTGTGGGGGTGGGAGAAACTTGGTCCTGTCATTCATTTTCAGGAATGTAGGCAAATAAATGAAAGACAGAAATTCATCAATCTTGGTACATAACTACAAGAATGAAGGGAAAAATTAGGGGCTATTCCTATCTCCACAAACCAGGCTAGAAGGGGACTTCTTTACTTTGTCAACCTGCAATGGTATTTTCCTGCACAACAATATGGGTTAAAAATATTTCTCTACAGACCGGCTTGCGATGAAATCCTTTAAAGTGCAGTATTTAAAGGGGTATACTCTGCAAAAGCAACTTTCTTAAAAACCATTTTGGGCTTCCAACTTGGCTTCTCGGTCACGCCATATCATTCTCAGTGAACAAGTACATGGGCCAGATTCCCAGCAGGCATAAATCAATGTAACTCCATTGATTTCTGACAGTCCTGCAAACTCTCGCGGAGATTTGAAGCCAAGCAGAGTCTTTCAGTCTCAGTCTCTTCATCACCAGTAACAGTGTGTCAGCAGTTGAACAATTCTGTTGAACCAGAACAGACTCTGGTTGTCCAGCTGTGTTGACTGCAGGGTGAAAAAGTTGGGGTGGGGTGGAATAAACACCTGTTTTAGTCACTAAGGTAAGCCGATTGCTCACAGTATTCAGAGGCCCCGGTGTAGATCAGAACCCCTTGTAAGCTTAGTAGGGCTGGTCATTTTTTTTTTTTGACAGAAAATGGGGTTTTCGCAAAACACTTCACTTTTTGGAGGGGGGAGGGAGGGGAACCTATTTTCCATGGGAAAAAAATCAAGTTTTTGTTGAAAATGGAAAATGCTTTGGATGAGAACTGAAAATTTTCATTTTAACTTAAAAAACATTTCTGGGGAAGAAAACTCAACTTTCTGACCACCTTCAGTGCTTAGTCCTGTGCAAACACACGGTAAGAAAGAGTTTCTGCCTAAAGAGTTTACAATGGAAACAGACAAAGGACAGGAGAATGGGAATAGTATTAGCCGCATCTTACAGGTGGGGAACTGAGGCCCAGAGAAGCTAAGTGACTTCTCCAAGGTCACACAGGAAATCTGTGGCAGAACCAAGAATAGCACTCAGATGTCTTGAGTCCTAGTCCTTCGCTGTCCTTAACCACAAAACCATTCCTCTCTCTTAATCACAAGGCTGATCAGAGAGATCCCAGAGCCTTTCCTCCACACCACATTTATAAGCATTTTAAAATCAGATTTGTTGCCATTTTTCCAGAGCACATCAATGTAATTTTATTGTAAGTTTGTCTTCACTACCAGCCAATCAGGCCTCACTCCTGTGTTTGGTTTCTAAAGTCCATCATCAAATGGTGTAAGTAAGACTGACTCCTGCGGGTTCCCTAGAGCACAGCCCTTCCAATGTCAGGCATTAATTTACAGTGAGACGCGTCTGTCACCAACTCAGCAGCAGAAGGTGGCACTAATTAGCTCTTCTCCCCGTAGGAACGCTGCTCCCCAAACTTATGTTTGTTTGAGGGTGTGACTTGCAAGTCTTTACATTTCGTTTGTAAATTGCGTCTTCGGAACATTAAGTGTCAGGAGAAGCCCCCATATCGCCCATCATCATGATCTGGCTTTAAACGATTGAGATCTGATCATGAGCAATCCATAAACTTTAGTATGCAAGATTTAGCACCGTTCCAACTGCATCCAATGCAATTGCCACTGCCAGCAGATGGCGCTGCACCATAGGAAGAGATGCCTAAATGAGCCGGCCTCTGCCGGTTATTACAGAGGCATATTCTAAAATGAACCAAGATTTCATAGATACTTTGATGTTCCCCGCAAATGCTTCTGATCAGATTCAAAGTCCTTATAAGGTCCTGAAAACTAAAGGGGAAATTTAAACTGCCGACATTTGGCGTCTTTACAAATGTCACAGTCAGATGTGTGTTAACCCGCAATTCCCTTCAAAAGCCAAATACAAATGGTTGTGTTGTCCAAAGCTCAATTAGCAGGTTTACCAGCATCCACTCGGGGTGCTTCATTATCTTCATTGAGATTAAAAATAATAACCCCCTGCACTGAGGGAGAAGAACCCAGTGAAAGGCCTGGGCCATGGAATTCAATCACAGCATTTCCAATGTGCAAGGGGGGAAGGAGGCTAACGCACAAACAAAGCTTTGGAGCCAGTGCCTGTGATAATGTATCCCTTCTGTTGCATTCCTGTCAGCACAGTGCTGGTCCTTCTGTTGTTACAATGATGCCTCGCACACTGTGTAGTGTAAAGAGACCTCTGAAGGCTGTGGGGAAGAGTCCCGTGCTGCACCCCAAATCAGACACTGTGCACAAGTGTTCACAGGGCATTTCGGGCGCCTCATGGCAAGAGTCAGCCACAGTCCCTAGAAGCTAGAGCTGCAGAAAACTGATCTGTAACAGCATTGTGTGAGGGCTTATATTTCATCTCCACCTGCTCTTACTGATTTTTTTTCATTTATTTTCTGTGCCTTTAACAGAATCCTTATACACATTGGAGAGCTACACGGAGAACTGTATTATGCAGGCGCTACTAGGTCAACCACAGTTTACAAATGGAAATTGTAAAGGAAAACAAACTCTCTAATCTTAACATCTCTCCTCTAACTCCCCTCCTCCGCCTGCTCCCTGACTCCTCTGCATGGCTTCGTCTTGTATTCCTTTGTTGCTTTTTCTTTGAGTGCTGAGTGGTGTGGGGACACATTTTGATTTCATTTATGCTGGGGTAAGCACGGTGTAATGCCACTGAAATTGGTGGGGTTACTTTTAATTTACACCCATGTAAGGGAATCAGAATTTGGCATTGTGTCCCTGCTTAATTAAAACATAGAAGGTGTTATTCTTTATTGTGGTCCGCAAGATCATTTTTACACTCAGCCACTTGCTTTCTGACATGTTCTGCAGGCAAATCCTGCTTGCCTTATTCACATAAGTAGAGTCACTGAAGTCATTTATTTGTAATTTTGGTCATTGGGTTATAATAGGGTGGCCAAAAATTTGACTGATGGAGTTCGACAATATACTTGATAACAGCCCATTTTTAATACATAAGTAGACTGAACAAACTACGGGCCCAATCATGTGATACTCCATTTTCATCCAAGTAGCCTCTTTTAGTCTGCTCCATGCTATATAAATTAGTGCAGCCCAAAGGTTGCCAGCAAGTTCCCAATATGGCCCTTGTTCAGTAAAGTTAAGCTGTCTCAGGGGCAGCGTAATATGAAATGAGTAATACAATGTGCAGCCCGCTTCCTAGGGGCAGCGGGAGAAGATGGAAAAAATAGTTTCTTGAGTGTTTGTGAAAAACATCTCTGTCCATTTTCCAGAGCTATTCAGATTGTCAGCAGGTATTTTCTGTTACACTACTTGGGCCCTAAACTCCACTCAGCTCTTATTCATTTGCGTAACCCTGTGGTTCCATCATAAGTGAAAACTGAAGGTTGGGCCTCACACCCTGGATCTGAACACACCAGACTTTGCATCCAGATTGTATCCAGACTTTGCACCAGGGCTTCAGCTGTTGTAAGTCAGCGTAGCTGCATTGATTTCAATGGAACTATGTGGATTTACACTAGTTGAGAATCTGGTTCTTTGTGTCTCAGCCCCATCTAGTTCAAATTCTCCCTCCCCTAAGCTGCTTGAGTGATATGCTCTTGGAATTCCGGACAGAATGGCAAAGGGCTGAATGGACCTGGAGACTAAACTGCTCTGAGTCAATTTTGGGTTCTCCTGGTGCTTGTAGCCAATAGCACAACTCGAGAGCACTGTCTCGTCTCCTCCCCTTTGCTTTCTTTTGGCTTCTTTGGAGCTTAGTGCTTTTCTTGACCAGATGGGGAGTCCAATTCTAACATAAAGAGAAAATAAAAGGGAGCATATTGCTTCTACAAGACATGCTGTGCCCCTGATTTCCTTCTATGGATATGCCAGGCCAAAGCCAATTTATTTTCATTGCCACAAAGCTGGGGAGGGAACAGTGATAGAGGGAAAGAAATGGAGATCACATCCAAAATGGAGGCTCTTGAATTGCTACTAAACCCAGCTAGGTTACAAAGTTCTCAAGACACCTCTGAATGTTTGGATCTGGGATTTGCATTAGGTTGGGAGTCAATGAGTTTTTGCACCAGTCTCTCATTTCTGGAGACCTAGGTTAAGTCATGTGCCGAGAACACTCTTTAGTATTCATGTGTGCATAAGTGTCAAAACAAAGATGCTTCCACTGGTAGCATATGGACTGTACTCATGGTAAAAACCATAGCCAGTAGACAGACTGGACCACAAATCTTTTAGATTCCTGGCCTCAGGGAAGAGTGGTTGAGTCTTTCCTATTAGTATTTCTTTCTTTCTTGAGGTGGCTGATTTCTTTAATCCTTTGTTTCCTCTTAAAATAGGGTATGTCTTTCAGATCTCTAGCAACCTCCCTAGATAGCCCTGACATGTGACATTATCCTCTAGAAGTAGTAAGACCCAGATCCTCAAAGGCTTTTAGTCCCTAACTCCTAAACTATGCTTTTTGGGGCAGGTGTAGTAAAGTGGTCATTATAGGGTTAATTTGGTTACCCAAAGTATTATGGGATGGAGCCATGTTCCACCCCTTCCTTATTGCTTGTTTTGTAAGTAGGAGTTCCCCACTACACCCTACAAACTCTGTTGTGATGCAGGTGAATAAAGCAGCAAGTTCCCAGCCTGCAGTACTTGTGAGTAGAGTGTTATTTTTGTTGAACTGAGCAGTTTCTTTACAAATGCAGGGACCCTTTATTATTCTGTGTTTGTACGGTGCCTAGTATAATGGGGCCCTATTCTGGCCTAGCCCATAGTCTCTCCTGTAATAAACATGATCAGTAATAATACACTGGCAAACCTTCAAGCTCTGCGGTAGGAAGCAAGCCTCAGGCAGCACCAGTTGATTTAAGTTCCCCTGTTTACAGGTCCTCCCCAGAATTGGGGAAGTAAGTGAAATAGGGGACTAGGGGGGGAAATGGGAAGCAAAATTTGCTGCAGAGTTGCTTGGGGAAAGATATCTTAAAAGCTAGTAAAAAGGGACTGTTGTTCTCGGTGGTAAACTCTGAAGGCATGATGTGAGGAGGATTGCAGCTGAGCGATATGTGGAATCTGGAAGTTTCTGGATAGAGCTGGTGTGTTCCCAGCCATGCTAGCATGTCCCATGCATAGGTCTCTCCTACTTACTCCGATATTAGTTTTGAATATTCTTCACATTGCAGGAGTCAGTTTAATAAGTGGGTATTTTATTTCCTGTATTTGTTTTCTATTTCTCTGCTATATCATGTTGTATCCAAATAACCACCATTGTCTTGTGAGATTTTGGGCTGGCTATGGGGGCCTAGCCTCTAGGTCGCTAATGGTGCTCTTCATAAGCTCTGCTGTTGATTCTCTGTTGCTCTGATATCTCCAGTTTGCATCTGGTATCAAAATATGTTTCTATTTCCTTTGTTTTTGTTATACTCTCTTCTCCTCCCCGCCCACACCCTGTTTGCTAACCCACCTTGTCATTCCTATGTAAGTTTAGGATGATGTCTCAGTAGTCAAAAGTGAATGGGCCTTTGCCATGCAATGAGCCACGACAGGACAACTTTGTTAACCTCAGCATCCTCCTTCCTGGATGTTTGTCCTCAGCAGCAGCTCCCCACTTAATTTGACATGATCGAGAATTCTCCCGAGCAGGGAACGCCAGAGTGGAACAACAGGGATGCTCATTATTAAAGTGCATTACATAATTCCAATCCCACAGTATTGTAAGAAACAGAAGTATCTTCATCCCATATAGACAGAAGGGCAAGGAGCACTCCTGGATGAATCAAGGCATGCAAAGATCCATTATTCAAAGTTCAGTGCAAGGAACATGTAAAGGTCATGCCCAGTTAAAGACATTCTTGCATGTTTCATGCATGATCCCTATATCAGCTGAATGATTATTGCATGGCTGCTGGTATAAAATATATGGACAGGGCTATCTTGTATATACCAGCTTTCATGATATGCAATGTATGCACAGCAGCCATCCCTGCTACTGGCTTCTCTCTCAAAAAACATTAAAGAACCTGATGGTGCTATTACCAAGGCTGCGATGGGTAATCAGAATGAGCAAATGATGTACCCTGGGGAAGACCTTGACAAATCATGGATTCTTGCAAGAGGTTGTTTGGGTATCACACTGGTATAAATTTGGCAACACTTCCAGAAGGTGCTCAGAGGAAGTATATAATTCAGGAAGGGGAAGGATGTTTATCGAGTTTAAGAAGAAGAGGTAAACACTGGATTGTCCAGTGGGAAAGAGGAAACGTGTCATATCCAAGTTCATAATCGTCATGTCTAGCATTAGGGGTCAGTGTGTAAATATGTTAAAACAGCAGACTTTTGTGTAGGGAAACCTTACCTGTCCTGGGCCTAAAATGACCATGAACCCTTACTGGGGAACTGGTGATATTGCTGGGATATAAAAGAATGAAAAATGAATGGAACCAGTGAAGGAGAGACTGAACATGAGAAGAATCACCCAGCATCAAAGATGCGTTTGGGTGACATCCCTGGTGATGATTAGCTATAAAAGACCAGTGTCCAGATCCATGTAACAAAAAGTCTCTAACAGGACAGCCCACTCCTTTAAGGGCCAGGAGGTCTTGGGCCAGCCAGCCCTGTTCAGTTAGCTCTGCCCCACTGCACTTGGGCAGGGGGTGTGACTTAAAAGGAGGAAGAGGAAGCAGGTGGGGGAGGTCCATGGAGAAAAGCAGCTGGAATCCCCTGGTGGGGGGTCTAGACCAGCTGAGGAAAAAGAGATGTAGGGGGAGTCTCCTTGCCAGGCCCAGAGAGGAGAGGCAGCCAGAGAGCTGGCTGGAGAGGGGAGGATGCTGGGCTCTGGCTAGGAACTGGCTGAGGGCTGTGACCTGCTAGAGGCCTGAGGTAAGGGGTAGTCCTGATCCAGGTGATTGGAGCCCAGGAAGAAGTTGATGGTTAGACAGTGAGGCGGGCCGTTGCTGCTGGGAGCCCACCTGTAAGGAAGGGAGCTAAAGGCTGAACCCAGTGGGGCTGAAGACTCTTTTGCTATGATGTTGTGTTAGACTTGGACTAAGGGACTCTGTTACCCTGTAACCCTGCAGAGAGTAGAATAATTTAAAATGGGTTGGCTGCTGAAGATATTTGTGGGGAAACTGAGGCAGAGTGCTGCAATGCTGAGTCTTGCTGTGATGGGACGCTCTGAGACGGTGAGTCTTGTATCAGTGCCCATCTTGAGAAAGCAGAGTAGGTTTGATGGCATTTAAAGCCAATGCCAAGGTAGATCACTCATGTTACAATTGACTGCCTAGCACTCTCACAAGCTGCAACATTAGGTTGCAGGTGATTGGCACTCAAAAAAAGAAATGGTCACCTGATGTCTCTGTTCCTACCAGGAGGTTTGTGGTAAGCAAGAGAGAGAGGCTCTAAAATCTAATGGAGAATCCAGAATATAGGAAAAATATCACCATATCCGGTCCATAATTAACAATCCAGTATCTTGATTCTCCTCCTCATTCCATTCATCTACTGCACAGAGTTCAGGCTTTCAAGGTTTTTTTCAGTAACTATCCCAGGGAGAGGAAAGTGGGGTATTTTTTCTAGGATTTTTACAATTTAACGAAATGTCTGCAGCTTAATTAATCTAAAAGCTGGACCCGCCTGTGCTCAGCATGGTCCTTAACAGCATCCAGGCGAAGTAATGAAAGAGTTGTGAAATGCGATTCAGTACTGAAGGCAGCCTTACTCTCTTCAGCAACTGCTTGTGATACGGACCTGCGACAATGATTGCACACCCATTTTAAAGGGAGATTTAATTATTAGCATGAACAACATGGGCTAGCGCTTCATGGAGGTGAATGACAGGGAGGGCCAGTTCCCTGTCAAACTTTTAATTGGGAAGTGCTCAGAATGGGCCCGGGTAACAACCCCCAGTGCCGACAGGATATGATCCCATGGAGCAAATGATTGCATCATAGCTTTGCTACTGAAATGCATCGTTTGGCATTGCTTCCAGCTCACCAGGCAGGTATCCAATTAGTCACACAAAAGAAATCAATCCAATTTTCTTTTGCCTCGTACTTCAGAATCCCATTAATTTTACAAACTCTTGTTAGTACCTTCAATCTCCAAAACATTACCCAAGGATGTCTTTAGTGTGTGAGCAATAGGGAATCAATAAGGGCTCTGGAAAGGGGCAAAAACAGTAGTAAGAGTTAATAGTAATTATTCATGGAAAGCAATCTAAATCATTTAAAATTTAATTTGAAGTCCAATATTTAAGGATTCTTGAATACTAAAGCCATTTGAATCATGTTTATCCTGTGTCTTATTGAGTAGGACCAGAGTATTACTCATTTGTGTGTGTGTGTGTGTGTGTGTGTGACCCTGAGTTATCAAGGACATGCTGGGCAAACAGCCAAGGGTAATACAAGCTCAATAATAATAATCTATACTTAAAGTTAACATGATGGCTATTATACCACAGCCATGCTGACTGGAGGAGGGTTAGATCCTCTAGCCCTGGTAACTGCTTGACTTAGTACTTGTTTTAGTGCATGAGAAACATTATAAAATTAAAACATATATCTTGCAAGGGGGAAAGGCATGAAATATAAGCAATTAAGAAATGGCTGAATATATGGAACGGGGGTGTTGGGGAGCGCTGAATCCAAAAGCAGCTTGTACTTGTTAAAACAGGCAATAAAACTTATCTGACACCAGGTATACAGCAGATTGCCATTGTGCGCTCCATGAGAACACACCCAGAGATTTGCGAGACCTCTGTTCTATTTAAAGGACTCCACAGCCAGGATGCAGAATCAGAGATGGGAGATGCTCATCAAGGAAAACATCCTCACCGCGTCCCGTATTTCTCCCTATTGCATATTTAATGTCCAGTTGAGTCATAAAATCCCCAAGTGATGCGTTTTCTTCTTCAATGACCTCCCCCAGTTGGTGGCTGTTCTTATAGCTCAGTCCATGGGTTCTCAGTCTGGAGGTCATAACTACCCCTGGGAAGGAAGGCTGGTGAACAGGTTTTCAAGGTCGGGACCGTCTTCCCTTTCCTTGTGGCTGGATGGATAGGAATTGGGAGGTCCCAGAGCTGCCTTCTGTTGTAACAAGGGCTCATGGGATGTGAAAGGTGGTAAATCACTGGCGTAATCCATTCACGGTGAGGACGTTTTCCTTGATATTCATCCTAAATGTGCTGATTGCATTAGCTGAGGCTTTGGCTCCTCAAGTCTATAGTGCTGCTTGGAAGATTGGAAACGCCCCCTCGGACCTGTAGCCCAACAGCATGGCTGGGGCTAAGCTGGTATTGTCCTTCACTCTGTGCTGTGCACAGGAAGCCCCGGAGTAGAATGCTGACAGGCTTGTAAATCTTGCAGATCTGGCCGTTTCATTCCTGGGTAGCTCATGCATAAGGGCCTGCACCGAGAAGCTGTTTAGATGCAATGTAGCTGGGATAGCTAATACCACCTGTGCTCTAGAAAGGCTGAAAGCCTGGTATTTTCTTAGCCTGTAAGGTCTTTGGGACGAGCATCGTTTTCTTCTGCATTTGTACAGCACCTAGCGCAATGGAGGCGTGGCTCATGAATAGGGTTCTGAGGCCCTGCAGTCATGCCAATAACAACTTTGAAAAATGTAACCTGCCTACAGTTGATTTCAGGCACAAAAAGCTATTTATACATTTTCTAGTACATATTTTGGAGCACCAACAGTAGTAGTTGCATTACAAGAGCACCTAGATTGGGGCAGCCTTGTGCCAGGCATTGTGCCAACACATAGCAAGAGAATATCAAAATGAGCAAGACAGACAAAGGGTGGGAGAAGAAACAAACGGGGAAAGTGGCTTGCCCACAGACGACTGTTAGAGCTTGGACTAGAATACAGGTCTCCTGAATCTCATTCCAGGGCTCAATCCTCTAGATGACTCTGCCTCGCTAACATTAGTAGTAACAATATTAATATTTAGTCACAAACAAAGCTTAAAACAAATCTTTACAACTTCAGATTTTTACACTAGCATTTAGGAGCAAATACTAGCTTTCCAGCACCAGATGTACTTTCTGAATATCACAGCATTCCACTTTGAATCTATTTTTTTTTTTTTTTTTTTTTTTTTTGTATAGCACAGTTCTCTTACTTGGTATTTTTAATCACTTCTCATCTCATTGTTACAAAGAAAACCATGACAAGCTCTCACAATAACTGTGAGAGGGACTGTAGTAAATAAATACTATTTAAAGGTGACATTTCCAAATCAAGATCTTAGATTTCCAGACAAAAAGTGAGGCAGGTCTTATACTCACATCTGTATGTAGCATTATTCACATAGTTTTTGCCTTAGTCTCGGGATTCCAAAAAATGATGTCCTGGTAGAGTGCTATATGAAATCCGGACCCCTCTCTGTAAAATCTCCACTGATACTTAATACCCAGCTTCAAAACACACAGAGTTCAGCAAAATCCACAATGAACTTTAATATCCTCATGGGCCAGGAACAGACCGCAACAAGCCGTGAAGGAGGTTTGACCTCACAGAAGGCTAGCGTCTCAGCAGGGTCTTCTCTGAAGAACAGTGTTTTCCAAACACCAAGATGAGCTGTGACATGGAAACTGCTTTAAGGGATATTGTCTACTAAGTTTAAGATGAAAATTCAGGTTTTTATTTGAAAAAAAGAAAGAAACCTCTTTTTTTTAAAAAAAGGTACCAGGCGGCTCTTTCTAACATTGTTTTAACCTATTTATATATTTAGGAAGTATTCACAGGCTTACAAAACATTGCAATGTGCATATCATGGACAAAATGATGATAATTACAACAGAGGACTTTTGTTTAGAGAAATATTTATACAGTAATATAATTGTCAGCTCTGTCTATTTAAAAGGGAGTTATATTGTAGAGTGAGTCTCTTTACACTCCCCAGAACATGTTGTTTTCTGGAGATTTTATTAAATTAAGTGAAACTTTTGATATTTATCAAGCCAGGCAAATTTATCAAATGCTAATATTTTTTTAAAAACTGGACAGGTGTGCTTGATTTTGTTTTTTAGTGGTTTTTGTTGTTGTTTTGAAAGCAAATGTACTTTGAGTATTGAGTAAGTGGTAATCAAATACCTAAGTCAAGATTTAAAAAAAAAAAAATAGCGAAAGCAGGATAATGATTGTAACTAGAACAGGCAATGCGGATATGTTAAACCTATTATAACGACAAACTCAGAATATTAATCTACTATTCAGAGTGCTGCTGAGTTTGATTTCAAATACTTTACTACCCAGTTTCTCAGTGCAGGCTGGGGACACTGTGTGGACCATCCAATCAGAAAGCCATTTGAGGGAGAGTGCCTTCTATCACTAGTTAATCCCCTGACTGAAGGAAAGGAACTAGGCCAGCAGACTGACAGGAGGCTCTTCCCATCCATTTCTCAGGCAGTAGGGAATGATTACCACACATGCCAGTTTAGAGTGGAGGGAACAGGGGAATCAAGGCCTGGCCAATGCCCACAGAAGTCAAGGGAAAGTCTCCCATTCATTTCAGTGGGCATTAGACTGAGCCCTTTGTGAAGATCCTTAGGTCTTTGGCAAGGCTCTAAAGGATGCCAGGACAAACAGATTGTAATCTGAATGTTGTTTTATGTCCCCCCAGTTCAGTGCAGACAAATTGCTCTAAGCTTTTTCAACAAAGACACAATCTTCTGTGCCACACACATCTTTCTCAGCATAACAACATAGGGTCTCAGTCCTTCGGATGATAATTTAGATAATGGTTTGGCTGTGAAGATATGTCATCCATGGAAGGCAACTGACACAAAAATGTAGTGAAAGAGATGCTGTGTGCATTGGAGTGTACCTGATGGTTCTTCCATACAGTCATCCAGCCACTAGCACAGGGGTGGGCAAACTATGGCCTGGGGGCCACAGCCGGTCCTCCAGACGTTTTAATCCAGCCCTTGAGCTCCAGCTGGGGAGTGGGGTCCAGGGCTCCCAGAAGCTGTGGCATGTCCCCGCTCCGGCTCCTACACTTAGGGGCAGCCAAGGGGCTCTGCATGCTGCCCCTGCAGCTTCTATAGGCTGGGAACCGTGGCTCTTGGGAGCTGCAGGGGCAGCGCCTGCGGACAGGGTAGCGTGCAGAGCCACCTGACCGCGCCTCCAAATAGGAGCCGGAGCGGGGGACATGCTACTGCTTCTGGGAGCTGCTTGAGGTAAGCGCCACCCGGAGCCTGCCCCCCTGTCCTCCTCCTGTAGGGTTACCATTTTTTAAAATAACAAAAAGAGGACACTCCAAGGGGCCCTGCCCCACCCCAACTCCGCCCCCTTCCCCGCTCTGCCCCCGCCCCAACTCCGCCCCCTCCCCTGCTTCCCGCGAATCAAATGTTCGCGGGAAGCCTGAAACAGGCAGGGAGGCAGGCAGCAGGTAACCTGGGGCTGGGGAGCACGAGGAAGCGCGGCCCAGTCCGGCCCCCTTGCCAGGGGGCCGGACTGGCCCTGGCGGTTCCAGCTTGGCTCGGGCCCTGGGGCACAGGCCCCGGGCGAGCGGCTCGGGCCCTGGGGCACCGGCCCCGGTTCCGGCGGAGCACACCGGCCCCAGCCCGCCTCGGGCCCTGGGACACGGGCACCGGCCCCGGCCCTGCTGGCTCCGGCCCGGCTCGGGCACCGGCCCTGGTTCTGGCTGAGTGCGCTGACCCCGGCCGAGTGGCTCCGGCCTGCCCCGGCAGCTCCAGCTCGGGGCACCAGCCGAGCAGCTCCGGCCCTGGCAACTCCATCTCGGATCGGGCCCCGGGTCACTGGCACTGGCCCCAGCACCGGCCCCGGCTGAGCGTCGCCGGCCGGCGGCCGAGCCCCGCCAGCCCCAGCGCCTCCGGCTCCGGCCCCAGCGCAGATCCAAGCCCCACGACCCCTCCCTATTTTCCCGAACATGTCTGGCTTTTTGGAATTTCCCCCTGGGCGGATTTGACGACCAAAAAGCCGGACATGTCCGGGAAAATCCAGACGTATGGTAACCCTACCCTCCTGCACCCCAACCTCCTGCTCCCCCTTCCTCCAAACCCCTCAGTCCCAGACTGGAGCACACTCATGCACCCCCAACTCCCCATCCCCAGCCGGAACCCTCACCCCACCCCCCAATTTCATGAGCATTCATGGCCCGCCATACAATTTCCATACCCAGATGTGGCCCTCGGGCCAAAAAGTTTTTCCACCCTTGCACTAGCATAATGACCCTCCAGCAGTCTGTGTTCATGGAAACTTAACACTCGTAGGCTGTTTATTACGTTGTTACACTACATTATTAGTTTGTATTGCAGTAACACAACGGAGCTCCAACCAGAGCTCAGGCCCTCATTGTGCTAGGCATTATTACTCTGTGTAATAAAGAGGAGCTCACAGTCTTAGCATGGGGGGAGAGACAACAGGAAACCATAATGAACAAATAGGGGACAATGAACCAAACAGCTGCTGCAATTATAGAATGACTAAAATGTTGTAGGCCTGATTCTGATCCTCTTTACACCCATTGTAAAGCAGGAGTAAGGCTGCAAATGTCCTTGGAGTTACTGCAGCGTAAAATCTGAATCAGGTCTGAGCGTGTATCTGCCAGGCCTTAAAAACAGAGCCATCCCATTGCACCCATGAAACTGCCTTGAGATGAAAGCATAAAGGGTGCTTTGCTATAGAGTCATGGAGAGCTACACCAGTCCTATATCCTTGGCCTACAGTAGATTACAGGATCATACCTAATAGTCTTGATCAGCTTATTTGGTCGAGTAAGTATCATATGGCTTAAGGGGATAGAAAACTCCCTTTTCGATAATGACTCACGCAGGGATTTCCCCTTGTTTCAGTATTAGCCTTGCTGGATTTTTTTTTTCTTTCCTACCTGCTTTGCTGCTAGGAGATTGCTCATTATAACACGGAATTAAAAAAAGATCCAATCCTGTCAGCATGGGTCTGAGTCGTAAAGTGCTGAACTCTCTCAGGGGGAGGTGAGAGCACTCAGCACTTCCTACAAGCCAGCCTTTCGGAAAGAACATCCCTCGTTACGGTGCAGAGCTGCGTGAAGAAAGCCATTTCCTGTGCGTACAGATATGTTGGTCTACAAAACCCAGGAACTATGCCACATATGGCAGTTTGTTTGTTAAATATTTGTATATATGTACAGCCAGAGCTGTCTTGTAACAGTCACTCTACCTACAGACCCATGGCCAAATTCATAGATGACCTGTATGTTAAAAGCCCTGACGGTAATGTAGGCACACTCACTCACAGTGAAACTCCCTTAGGCATATTGAGAGCCACTCTACCCCGTGTAAGGGAGTCTAATCTGGTATAACATATGCATTGAGGAGCTAGAGGAAGGTGTGAGTTAAGGTGGGATGGAGCCTAATTTAATTGACATCTTCTTTCAACTGCTTGGCTTGTAACAAACATCAGCTTAGCACTACTTACACCCACTCCTGATGTTAGACTCTCTTTACACACCCTCTAAGTTACTGTATGGGGGAGAATGGCATGAATCTATCTTACCCATACTCACCATCACCTCTGAATTTGGCATCCAGTGTTAACATCAAAGTATAATATAGTAATTAATAAGTAATACCTAACACTTACAGTAGGACTTTTCAACAATGGATCTAAAAGTGCTTTAGAAAGGAGGTCAGTACAACCTCCTTTGTATCCCCATTTTACAGATGGAGAAACTGAGGCAAAGAGGTGCCCTGACTTGCCCAAGCTTACCCAGTAGTCTAGTGCCAGAGCTGGGAATACAACTTCTGAGTCCGTCCGTTGCCTTATCCACTGGACTACACTTCTCTGAAGAGAAACCAAGAGTAAAACCCTGAGATTGTCAGAAAGACAAAACCAAACATTATGCAGTGTAAAAATACCCTCCCCGCCCCATCACTTGAAGCTTCCTCCTCTACAGTGATGGTGTTTCTTACTGAGGCCTGATTGTTTCGAAAGGTCCAAATACATCGACTTCAATGGGAGCTCTTGGGTGTTTGGTAGTTGAAAATCACTCATTTAGGCAGCTAGCTAAGGGTTTAGGTACCTAATTTTAATCCCCCTGAGAACGAGGGAGGAGGCTTTAAGAACAAGACACGTGGCATTAGGAAGTAGAACTTCTTTAAAAAATATTGGCCCCCTCAACCAAATAATTCAGTAAGGTGATGTTTGTGATTTTGCTAATAGCACATTCCCACTAAATTTCCAGTGAAGAGCTATGAAATAATCTACCGGCCTCACTTTCTAGACTTCAATAAAGCACTGAAGAAACCAGATAATACTTGTGATGTGCGTGTATGCTGTATAGGTATATGTTTTATGGTTTTGATCCTGCCCTCATTATAAGCGGTGACAAAACTCCCATTGACTTTAAGGGAAATAGGATTGATCCCAGCATATCTGTCCCTAATTTCCTGCTTTCCCCGCAAATCTCTAGCTGCTATCTTTTGCCACCTGTGATTGTTCTTTTTTTATTTCCTCTCTCCAGGAAGTCTGTGTCTGCTTATCTATTTGCTTAAGCCAGCACAAAAGTCTCGGTGGCTTTTTATCTGTAGTTACCCTTTATAGAACATCTGCTTACAGTCCAGTAGTCGTCCGCATCTTTGAAAACAACCAACGCTTTTATTGATTTGTCCGAATCAGGTGTAAAATAGTTATTATTGTACTTCCAAAAATGCTTCCATTCTATTGGTAGAGAGCACACGAAAACAGTAGGTATCCAATAAGATGATCAAGCAAAAACAGAAAGATAGAAAGCACTTTCCAACAGGGCTAATGCATATAATGGTATAATGTATTGAAAAGACAGCAGTGTGTTACATTGTGGATTGTCAACCTGGGTGTTGCACTTAACTGTTGTGAAGTTGTGACCATCCTGCTGTTCTCTTCTTTTTAAATGGAAAGGTGGTGGGTTCTGGAGTGGCTAGATAGATGGTAGATGGGTGTGTGGATCTACTGAGTAGCTCCTGAGGGCTCCTCACAGAAGTCAGGGCCCCGTTGTACAAGGCATATACAAACATATAACACACAGCCAGTCCATGTCCCAGAGAGCTCACAGCCTAGGATACAGACAATACGCAGCTGGAGAATAAGCCGACCTGTGGTGGGGAGAGGGATGGGAAGGTAAGGTAATAGCAGAGACGGGTTCGCTGAACAGAGTCAAAGTCCTAGTGAGCTATGGAGTCAGTCACAGATAGAGGACCACATTTTTTTTTATTTTTGTGTACGTATTCTAAGGGCTGGTCTTCACTACCCGCCAGGATTGGCAGTAGAAAATCGATCTCTTGCGGATCGATTTATCGCATCTCGTCGGGACACGACAATCGATCCCCGAATCGACGCGCGTACTTCACCAGCCCAAGTAGGAGTAAGCGCCGTCGATGGGGGAGCCACGGCGGTCAATTTGCCGCTGTCCTCACAGCGGGGTAAGTCGGATCAGCTACGTCGAATTCAGCTACGCTATTCCCGTGGCTGAATTTGCGTATCTGAAATAGATTTCCCCCATCCCCTCGTAGTGTAGACGTAGCCTTAGAGCTGATAGGGTTGTGCCTGCTAGTTCTGCTACTGGGATGAAAAGGTGCTCCTTTTGGACTCAGTCCTGCTCCCATTGGAGTCTTTGGCATAGAGCAACTCGTGTGAGTTCAAGCCCCTTAGAAGTATTCACTATTGGGTGATTTACATTAGGTAGCTTGTACAGCAATTGGTTACCAATAGAACACCCTCACCTCAGATAAGCATAGAACATACGGCACAGCCGGATTTTCCCCAGTGCGTGAATATCCCTAAAATCTGCCCCAATATCTCTAACAGCTCCGACTGAAGAGTTGGGAGGCAGTCCTCCGGTATCAGTCCTTCCCCGCCTTTAGTGGCTTTTCAGCATCTCTGCTGGGCAGGCAGGGAGCGGGGAGGGGCACGTGCTTTTGTCGGTTAAACATAAGCATGTGTAAATTTAGTGTTGACAAAAGAGGGACACAAATAGTATAGGCTGGAGTTCTTCTGGGTGCAGACACGATTCCAGGTTTTCTCCTTTGTGTTGCTCCTAGACACCCAGAAATGGGCCTGAGGCTTGGTTACTTAATGTAGCCAAGGTCATCCAGGAGACCAATGGTAGAGCCAGGTATTCAGTCCAGTGCTATATCTGCTAAATGGTGCTGCCTCCCTTTACTATACCAAGTAGGATCATTTCATGGGTACTTTGACCTCCTGCCTGTTTGTGTTTTCCTGACATAGTGTCTCTCGTTTGGTTAGACTGCCAGCATTTTGGGGTAGGGCCTGTTTTGTTTTGTTTTTTAATTTAATGTATTGTGTTTATAGAGCCCTGGTTCCTGACTGCAGTACAAACAATAAATGATATTATTATTTTAGACTCACTTCCCCTTCAGAGTCTGTCTATCTAGATTGTCTTAAAATTGTTCCTCGTTTCTGCGTTTATGAGAAGAGCAGTATGAACTGGGTCATTTCTGAGCATCCTATTATTTGATTAGGCAGGTTTCTGAAATACATCACCTTCATTTCACATAAAGTCTAAAAGGCATCCTATGAGTTACATGGACACTTGTATCCTTGAGGTTGTTGTTTGCTGAGTTAAGCCCAACATGTTAAAAGTGGGGGAGGAGAACTAGAGCTTGTATTAAAATTGCCTGAGGGTTTTTGGACTGGTTCATAAAAATAGATGCATCAAAAATCTGAAAAACAAATTCAGCACCAAATAGTTTCTAGTGCCCCCGTCTATTTCAACTAGCGTGATATTAATAGAACACACAACAGCAGGGAGTGGGAAAATCAATGTATTCTCACTCACATAAGGGACTGACTAAATGACTCACAAATGCAAAAATAAATAAATGGCTCCCCATGATAATCTGAAACTGTATTACACTGGCTGAAACAACTTGGCTTTTTAACTGTAACCTAACATGTTAAATTCAATCAGTTTTATTTGAGGCCATAGATTGATCACTCAATCTATCTCCATTACCCTGGGCTCTCTCTCCCCCCCCCCCCCACCTCCTCATCTTTGTGTTACCATTTTTCTTCTTACTAGACATCTCAGTTCATTTCTGTGAGCCTTCTTCATCTTAATGGCTGAATTCCAGATTTAACAATAAACCCCTCAGACATCTAAAGGGAAGTGTGTGTGTGTGTGTGTGTGTGTGTGTGTGTGAAAGAGAGAGAGAGAGCAATGACAATTTTAAAATCATAGATGCTCATTAACACTTTGTGCACTGCTGTCGCTGGATAAATAACATATTTTAGCTTTCACAAATGGGATGTTCAATGTTGTACTGCTGGCTTCAGATGCCATTAATAAAATCTCCCTTCCCCTCCCCCCACCATTGTATAATTGGCAAACAGGTATCTTTCCCCCCCCAACCCCTGAGAAATGGAATGAGGACATAGCAATTAACTCTCCAGTTCCTGCAATCAGAATGCTAATCACATCCTTAGCAACTGCTTGGTCACTACGGTACTGGCACCATCCCTAGCTCAAATCCTTTCTTAGTCATTCTCATAGTAACTTTGGTCAGAGCAGAGGTTATGCACACTTGCTGACACGCCGCCAAATGATCCCATCAATCTCCATTCTGCAAAGTCGGACCTCATTGCAAATGAAAGCAAGCTGGGAGGCTCACAAGGCAGCCATTAACTGGCCAGAGAACCCAGGCTGTTTGCTTTCCAGACACAGCGTGTAAATGACAGACCGAACGTTTCTCTACAGCCTCTCTGCTCTAATAGTCTTAAATGTGAGGCTAATGAACTTTATCTTTCAACTCCATTGAACCTCATTATACTGTAAATACCCCTGGTGTAACATCTTCCAGTGAATCAGCTGCCAAAAACAATAACGATGCTATCAGTAAAGAACTATGGTCTAAAAAACAGCCCAACTAGATTCATTTTTCTCAGTAAAGGTTTGCCCTATGAAGAGTAGAGACAAACTACAGAAGATGTAATAGAAGAATTATAGACGTCATGATACCTGAGGATACTGAAAGAATCAATCAGCAATATACAGTCAATAGATCAAAATTCTAGTCCTGCTGAAGTCAATGGACTCCTGTGTCACTAGGGCCTTGGCTACACTTACCAGCTAGTTCGACGGCTGGAAATCGAAGTTCTGGGTTCGACTTATCGCGTCTAGTCTGGACGCGATAAGTCGAACCCGGAAGTGCTTGCCGTCGACTGCGGTACTCCAGCTCGGCGAGAGGAGTACCGCGGAGTCGACGGGGGAGCCTGCCTGCCGCGTGTGGACCAAGGTAAGTTCGAACTAAGGTACTTCGACTTCAGCTACGTTATTCACGTAGCTGAAGTTGCGTACCTTAGTTCGAATTAGGGGGGGTAGTGTAGACCAAGCCTAAGATTTGACCTGTTAAAAATGGCTCCGTTTCGCTCAGCAGTTCTCATTTGGCCAAAGTCTTCTCTCAGATCCACCACTATAAATCCAGAGTAGCTACTGTATGCAGGTGAAACGGAGAGGAATTTGAATCTCATCTAGTCTATAATGAGCAATCTACCAGACCAGGTGTGAACTACTGTAACCAGGTTTCATTCATTGGATATTTGGAGTCAAATTCACCAGCTCGCTCTAGTGCTTTGAGCCACTCCAGGAACACAAACCAGTCATAAACCCAGTTTCCTGGTTCGTTAAAGTGAGCTTGTGAGTAACGACTTTGCATTGCCAGAGCAGTATAAAACAGCTGGCATGTGTTCATGAATCTAGCCCTTAATTTTTAAATGGCAAAATTCTTGTCTATGGAATGGATCCTTTTACACTAGTTAGCAAGTACCCAGAGAGGGAAATCATAGTTGGAAGGAGGAGAATGATTGTGGCCTATTCAAAGTATGTGAGAGCCCATTTCATGTGTCAATCGCTAGCTATTGGGGATACAAGGAAACAACTCCTCGGGGCAGGTGATTCCAAATCTTCCTAATGCAGGATTTCTCCCTCTGGAGAAGCTGGTATTGGCCCCGTGGAAGGCAGGATACTGAACTAGTGGGTTTGGCCCAGTATGGTAATTTCTATGTTCAGACTTGGAGAACACATTCAGATATAAGGTCTGGGTGTGGAGATGCTGTAGAATAGACAGTTATTAACCCAGAGATCTATCTAAGCATCAATAAATGAGTGGCTTCAAAATGAGGTGCAGAGTGGACATTTTCAGTAATGGCAGCATTTACTATATATTTCTAATTGGAGGATATAAATTCTCCATTTTCCTAATTGATTCCTGTAACAAAGATGCCCTGAGTGCTGTATACAGCTCTCTGATTGCTGGGCAAACATTATTGCAGTGTCAATATTTGCTCTTTTTTCCTAGAGCTATCATTGTCTGAGAGGCTATAATTCATTTGGGACAATGCTCTAGTAGTTTTGTATTTAATACACATGGAAAGTATCTGGCAAATTAACCTACTTCCCCCCTGTGACGGGTTGGATCACAGAAACCCCCTTGGGAGCTGCCACCCAATGTGCCAAGACTACCCCTGCTTCTGTTTTCCCTGCCAGCTCAGGACTCCAGCACCCTGTCTTGCTGAGCCAGACACTCCCGTCTGGCTCCAGACACAGACCCAGGGTCTGAATCACTTGTCCCAAAGCTGCAAGTTTACCTGAAAACAGCTCGCAGTAGCGTGCTTGTCTTTAGCACTCAGATGCCCAACTCCCAATGGGGTCTAAACCCAGATAAATCCGTTTTGCCCTGCATAAAGTTTATGCAGGGCAAACTCATAAATTGTTCGCCCTCTATAACACTGATAGAGAGATATGCACAGTTGTTTGCTCCCCCAGGTATTAATACATACTCTGAGTAAATTACTAAATAAAAAGTGATTTTATTAAATACAGACGGTAGGATTTAAGTGGTTCAAAGTAGTAACAGACAGAACAAAGTAAGTCACCAAGCAAAATAAAATAAAATGCGCGAATCTATGCCTAATCAAACTGAATACAGATAATTTCCTCACCAGTTCCAGAGTGCTCCCTTTTACAGGCTAATCTCCTTTTAGCCTGGGTCCAGCAATCACTCACACCCCCTGCAGTTACTGTCCTTTGTTTCAGTCTCCTTCAAGTATCCTGGGGGGGGGTGGAGAGGCTCCTTCTTTAGCCAGCTGAAGACAAAATGGAGGGGTCTCCCCTGGGTTTAAATAGACTCTCTCTTGTGGGTGGAGACCCCCCTCCTCCCTCCTCTGCAAAGTCCATCTCTAAGATGGAGTTTTGGAGACACCTGGGCAAGTCACATGCCCCTGCATGACTCAGTCTTTGCAGGCTGACGCCATTGTCCACATGGCGTCTTGCATGTCTCCAGGAAGACTTCTCATGTGGATTGGAGCATTCCAAGATGCATTGTTCCCTAAGTGTCTCCTGATCAGGTACTTAACCTGGTGAATTCCTTCCTAAAGAAGCTGACCAAATGTCTCACAAAGCTTACTTAGAAATCAGGCAAGCATACAGCCCATATTCTTAACCTCGAGTAGAAAATGATATATATGTACAAATAGGATGAATAGATATAGTAGACCATAACCTTTACGGAGATATGTTACATGGCACAGCCAGCACAAAACATATTCCAGTTATGTCATACATACATTTATAAGCACCCCCTCCCCATAAAGCCTTATGGGGTACACTGTCACACCCTCCCCCTGAACTTACTGCCAGAGACTTGGACACTGTCCATGGCGGAGGCAGTACCTGTAAAATTTCTGTTTGTTTCTGGTCACACTTCCTTTCAGTACCTTGAAACCATATGATGTCACTCCTGGGGGTTCTAGCCCGTTTTGGGGTTCCTGGTCCCCAGATGCTTGCAAACAGGTAGGGATGTAGTATTGCTAACAGAATGCAGGCAGCAATACTCGTTAACGTGGAGGTATCTTGGCATTTAGCCACCAATGCCATGAGGCGGTGTGCCTCAGTTTCCCCTTCTACACAGCAGCATAGGCCTGTTATGCTTTTGCTGCTTTTTACAGGTATGGGCTGTAAAGTAACATGCTGGTGGGGCTGTCCTGTCACCATCCCCAGCATGTATAACAGCTTATTCCACAAATCAGATATGTTCCACATCTTTAAAGGGTTTACCACTAGTGTGAATTCTTTTGTTTTATCCCATAGGTGAATTAGCAAAAGACACAAGGTTAACAGCAAATCTACAGTGGACAGGCTTCGTTCACTCAATTTGACTTGTTTAGCATCTATTGCGTTTTCCCAGTTCTCTGTGCCCTCTGGTAGACCTTCTGATGCAGATTCCTCTGCCTCTTTGGGGAAGACTTCTAGTTCGGGCATGTGCTTGTCCTCGGCCCCTCCCTCTGGAGTTTCTCTGGGCTGGGCCCCACTCCCTTGTGAAGTTCCTCCCATGAAGAGATTTTCCCCCCCCTGTCTTGGAGAGAGAGTTTTATCTCTTGCAAGTGTAGCAAGAACAGCAGCTTTCCCTGGGGTGCTCTGGACCCCTTTGGGCACCCCACTTGCTGTTTCCAATGGGTCAGCTGGATAGACCCCCTCATCCTGGAGACCTGACCCCCAGGTTTCCCTTAAAACCTGATCCACAGGAGAGCGGGCTGGCATTTCGAATGCAGACTTTTCACCCTCCTCCTGGGAAAGCCCCTCCCCACAAAAGGTGGGTGGACTCTCTGGCCCCCCCTGACCTTCCATCTGGGCTTCCCTCTTTGGTCTCCCCTCTGGGTCCGACACTCTTGTGTCCCCTGAAAGGGAAGGTGATCCTGCCCCAGCTGTGGACTCACAGCTACCAGCTACGACAGACCTCTCACTGGCCAGCAAAATCCCTCCCCTTCCACTCGGGTTGGGCTGGCACTCAGCTATAGGGTCCTTGGGGCCTGTTCCCACCACAGCAGTCCCCAGGACCCCAACTTCCACCTTTGGGACACACGCCTCTGTGCACCCCAGGGCAGGCCTGGCCCCCTGCTGACCTGCAACTTCCTGGCAGTCAGCGGCTGTAGTGGCCTCCTTGCTACAAGGTGGTACATCCCCCTCCCCCGGGGAGATGATTACGGGACAGGAGCTGGCTTCATCCAGCTCCCCCCTCTGGAACTTCCCTTGAGACCCAGGGCTACAGGAACTGGCCACAACCAGCCCTGCCCCCGAAGCTGCATCCTTTACTGCTGCAGAGGAATCTAAGAGACACTCTCCTATTCCCCCAGCAGTCCGTGTGACTTCGCCCCCCCCTCTGGGGCTTTTAGCACAAGATTCCTTCTCACTGCTAACCAACCCTGGGACAGATTCTGCCACACTAAAGAAATCATTCCCCAGTAGAAACGGTGCAAAATTGTGTGCCACCGTTGCAACAGTCAGCTCAGCCTGCAAATCCCGAGTTTGCATGTGTACTTTAGCTAAAGGTGCAAAGACTTTATAACCCCCGACCAGCTCTAATTCTGCCATTTTACCTGGCAACAAATCCTTTTCTTGGATCAGGTCCCTCCTGACCACAGAAATCTCAGCACCCGTGTCCCTTAATCCAAGAAGCATTTGACCATTCAATTTAACAGCATGCATATGCTCATTGCTGGGTTGTGTGGAAGCAAGCTTTACAAATCCTGTGTGGAAAGAGGCCACAGCCTGGCTCTGAGAAGCCGCAGCTTCACTCAGTAAGGGACACTTATTCCTCAGGTGCTCAGTGGACTTACAATGATAGCACCTCTTGGGCTCCTCTGCTTGCACAGGAAATTTGGGTCGAGTACCAGGGGAATGGGGAGGTGACCGCCCAGCCTCTTTTTTCCCAGACCCAGGGGTAAAACGGTGATTCTGCTTTCCCCCAACCTTATACCCTTCTGCCAGTGGTTTGTGTTTGATTGCAGCTTGGGCTTGTTCATAAGAGTCAGCATACTCAGCTAATTCACCCACTGCATTTACCTTTTTGTCCCACAAATACTGTTTTACCTCATCACTGCACATATTCAGGAAATGTTCCTGAGTAACTAGATCACACATCCCTTCAAAGCTGGTAATGCCTCTCCCCCGCACCCATTTATCTACCAAATCTCTCATTTCATTGGCATAAGCCACATTACTTAATCCAGATCCCCTCTTAAGGCTCCTGAATTTAACCCTGTAGGTTTCAGGTGTAACCTGAAACTGTTTCAAAACCAGTTCCTTAAATTTACCATAGTTTGAAGCATCATCAATAGGCATCTTATTGAATATGTCCAGAGCTCTGCCAGTCAATTTTGCTATCAATGTGGTCATCTTCTGATCTTCAGGGATGGCATGGAGGGTGCACAGTCTCTCAAAGGTGATGAAATATTCGGCAATATCGCTGGACTCATCATACTGTGGACATAGCCGCTCCCATTTATGGATTTTTGGGGAAGTGGAGCCAGCAGGGGGAGGGTTTCGTCTCTTTGACTCCATAACAGCCAGTTCATGCTTCCGGGCCTCCCTCTGGGCCTCCATAGCCCTCTCGTGGGCAGCTGCCTCTGCCTCCACTCTCGCTGCCGCCCTCGCTGCCTCTGCCTCCGCCCTCGCTGCCTCGACCTCCATAGCTCTCTTGTGGGCAGCCTCTTCCCTTGCCTGTTCTGCCTCCATGGCACTAATTTCTAATTGTCTTAGTTCCAGCCGTCTCTTATGTTCACTTTCTCTCTCTTTTGCTTCCAACCTGGCCAGCTTTAGTTTAATAGCAGCGTCACTGGTACTCATTGTCCTGCTTTCTCGTGCTGGGCTACAACCACTCTGCAGTTCACTGGAACTGAGATCACTAGTACTCATTGTCCTGCTTTCTTGTGCTGGGCCACAACCCCTCTGCAGTTCACTGAAACTGAGATGCACTCAGCTCAGGGGATTCTTAGTTAACAGAGAGCTTCCTTTTCTGTCCCTACTTCCCTTGCCCGAAATAAGCAAACAGAAAATAACAAACCAGTAACCACTTTGTCTGTTCTCCAGCCACCACACTTAAAACTCACTTAAAATCACTACCAGTATCTCAAAGCAATCAGCTGTGCACAGATCCTGCTCGACTACGCCACTGTGACGGGTTGGATCACAGAAACCCCCTTGGGAGCTGCCACCCAATGTGCCAAGACTACCCCTGCTTCTGTTTTCCCTGCCAGCTCAGGACTCCAGCACCCTGTCTTGCTGAGCCAGACACTCCCGTCTGGCTCCAGACACAGACCCAGGGTCTGAATCACTTGTCCCAAAGCTGCAAGTTTACCTGAAAACAGCTCGCAGTAGCGTGCTTGTCTTTAGCACTCAGATGCCCAACTCCCAATGGGGTCTAAACCCAGATAAATCCGTTTTGCCCTGCATAAAGTTTATGCAGGGCAAACTCATAAATTGTTCGCCCTCTATAACACTGATAGAGAGATATGCACAGTTGTTTGCTCCCCCAGGTATTAATACATACTCTGAGTAAATTACTAAATAAAAAGTGATTTTATTAAATACAGACGGTAGGATTTAAGTGGTTCAAAGTAGTAACAGACAGAACAAAGTAAGTCACCAAGCAAAATAAAATAAAATGCGCGAATCTATGCCTAATCAAACTGAATACAGATAATTTCCTCACCAGTTCCAGAGTGCTCCCTTTTACAGGCTAATCTCCTTTTAGCCTGGGTCCAGCAATCACTCACACCCCCTGCAGTTACTGTCCTTTGTTTCAGTCTCCTTCAAGTATCCTGGGGGGGGGTGGAGAGGCTCCTTCTTTAGCCAGCTGAAGACAAAATGGAGGGGTCTCCCCTGGGTTTAAATAGACTCTCTCTTGTGGGTGGAGACCCCCCTCCTCCCTCCTCTGCAAAGTCCATCTCTAAGATGGAGTTTTGGAGACACCTGGGCAAGTCACATGCCCCTGCATGACTCAGTCTTTGCAGGCTGACGCCATTGTCCACATGGCGTCTTGCATGTCTCCAGGAAGACTTCTCATGTGGATTGGAGCATTCCAAGATGCATTGTTCCCTAAGTGTCTCCTGATCAGGTACTTAACCTGGTGAATTCCTTCCTAAAGAAGCTGACCAAATGTCTCACAAAG
Organism: Malaclemys terrapin pileata; assembly: GCF_027887155.1. Classification (NCBI taxonomy): domain Eukaryota; kingdom Metazoa; phylum Chordata; order Testudines; family Emydidae; genus Malaclemys; species Malaclemys terrapin. The sequence continues at coordinate 18,233,896 of NC_071515.1, read as the reverse complement.
CTTACTTAGAAATCAGGCAAGCATACAGCCCATATTCTTAACCTCGAGTAGAAAATGATATATATGTACAAATAGGATGAATAGATATAGTAGACCATAACCTTTACGGAGATATGTTACATGGCACAGCCAGCACAAAACATATTCCAGTTATGTCATACATACATTTATAAGCACCCCCTCCCCATAAAGCCTTATGGGGTACACTGTCACACCCCCCCCCCATTTGCAGTGAAAACAGTTGTAACTTCATTGCTAAGATTGAAGGCCAAGATGTTCAAAAGTGACTATTGATTTTGGGTGCCTCTTTTTTTTATTTTTACCCTATTGAAGATACACCTCTACCCTGATATAACGCGACCCGATATAACACGAATTCAGATATAACGTGGTAAAGTAGCACTCTGGGAGGGCGGGGCCACGCACTCCGGCGGATCAAAGCAAGTTTGATATAATGCAGTTTCACCTATAACGCGGTAAAATTTTTTGGCTCCCGAGGACAGTGTTCGATCAGGGAAGAGGTGTACCTTTAGAGGGGCCTGGATTTTCAAAGGGTGGGGGCTCAGAATTCATACCCACTTTAAGGCCCTTTTACACTGCCAGAGAGAGGCTGCGTCACCATGTTGGTCCTTCATCTTCCCATGCCCCATCTCCATCTGCTCTGATTGTTCCACCCGCTTGTGGCATTTTTGTCTTGACTCTGGTGAGCTCTTTAGGGTAGGCACTGTCTCTTACTATGTGTTTGCACGGCACCTTGCGCAACAAGGACCTCCATCCTGGTTTGTCTCGCCTGGCACTATTGTAACATAAACAAATAGATGATAAATGTGCCCCAAACTTTTATGCTGGCTGTGGGGGTTCCGTTGCCTGCAAGAGAAGGAATAAGCAATACACCCAGATCTGGTCTGATTTTATTGTGGAGGGAATGAGGAGGATAGTGGATTGAACAGGAGGAGCGAGAAGCTATATTCTGCTCTAGCCAGAGATAAATGAGACTTACCAATTCCTAAAGGGCTTATCTTTTTAATTACTACATGGCTCTGCCATGTAACCCTAGAGCATGAGCAGTAAACCTCCCGCTACTGCTGGTGGGTCCTTGGAGACTTCCTATGACTGCAAGTTTGGCCAAGTTGTCTGAATTGACCCTAAACGTCATGCAAACCACAGCACGGGATCCTCATGGTATTTATCCTACTTGCAATAAGGGTATTTTTGATATGTTGTCTAGGATGCACCACCATGGAATAGTACTTCAGATTATTCCATTGGTCCCTTGGTCTTTTGCATATACGTAATTGTGTTTCAGATCATACTATTCCCAGTTTGACAGATGATCACTATAATTTATGGTAATGAAATGGCTAGGGAGTCCCTTCTGTGTCTGGAAGGAAGCCAGAGCTAAGGAACATTGTGAGAAATAAGTGCCTGGGTGTTAGACCCCAATATAGGACTAGGTATTGACTGAACAGTGTTCATCTATTTCAGATGTACAGAGCAAGACATCCATACCAAGGTCTTCTCACAGCCAGATCTGACCGTAGAAGCTGCAATTCGGATAGGATAGGGCTTACTACAGGTTATTCATAATTGCTGCTTTGCTTTGCTTACTGTCATGTTCATTTTTCACCCTGTTCTGTGTTCCAAAGGGCAGAATTTGGTCTTGTGTGTGTAAAAGGGGGGGGAGGAGAAAAGCATTTTTCCATGGGCAACTAAAATAGGTCACTCCTCTGCAAGCCGACTTGAGAGGAAGCCCAGAGTCCAATATTCATTTCTCCTTACATGCATGGAAATTCAAATTGCATGAATGAAACCCCATCCAGAATATTGGAGTCAAAATCCAAAGTGAGGATCTGAGAAGAGTTTTGCCAGATCTGTGCAAAAACTTAAATTGATATGAGAAGTTACCAAGATCCTGCTGACCAAGAACTCATCTTGCCAATTAAAATGATGATCATTGTGACACACTGGTCCATGTGGGCTACAGGTCCCCCTCTGTGCCCAATCCACTGAGGCTATGAGTCTTATAGAGCCCCAACTGGAGAGCATTAGTTTAAGTTGTAGCTGCTCACACTTTTAGCTCTGGGGGTCCCCGGTTCGGTCCCCAATATGTCAGCCAAGATCATAGCTGCACCAGACACCTTGCTTTTTGTTCTTCATTTCTGCCAAAGCTTCCTCTGACAGTCAAGTTGATGGTCCAGCATTAACCAACAAAATAACTTGAATTTCAAAATAAAGACAGCTACCCAGCCGATAAACTATTTGTTTGAGTCATCAAGCATTCTCCCTCTCAGCCCTCCTCCCTGTCATGTCTTTTTCTGCTACGTGTTCACCTGGACCTTGCTGCAGCTGATAATGCTTCCAGTAGCAACCCTTGCAGATTTGTCTCTGGGACAAATTCTGATCTGACCCCAGGTTTACACTAGTGTAATTGCATGGACTTGGATGGAGTTATTTTTGGTTTACACCAGGATAAATGAGATCAGAATAAGGTCCAGATTGATTGTCAAAATCAACTGGTTGGTCTTCCTTGTTGACTTTTCTCTAGACTCTGACTTGAATACTGAAGACGAATCCTGCGCCACCTTTATTATTTTAATGTGCTGTTCTTTAACTCTAGCAGCCCTAATATAAACGATCCATGGCCTGGTTGTCATTGCCACTAAGGTCCCTTTACACCGCTCCATAATTTGATGGAATCAGTAAATTGATATAATTTGTCATTTATACCCACTTTAAGGCCCTTTATACTACTAGAGCAATGTACAAAGGCCTTTATGTAAATGAGAATCAGGCCCTTAATGACTATTTTGTAGCACCAAATGCTTGTAAGCAAAAATGACTGCATAAAATGATGGTCTGTTCTTAATCTCTTCCATTGCATTTATAAAATCAGGAACATAAAGAACAACTCCTGTGCGACAAAGACTGCTGGATTCCTCAGTAACAGGGGAATTGTAGCAAAAAGCTACCCAGCTGCAGGAAAATTTCAGATGCGCTACTAACAGTTGGCTACCAGAGCCTAGCTCTGTCCTTTCCTATAGATATGGGCTTTGTAGTCTAATAGAAAAGACAAAAGGAGGAAATTAACAAGAAGAAACTTCAGAAAATAGAAACAGGATTATCTACTAGGGATGCCATTTCCTCCTAGATCCCATTTAAGGCCCTGAATGTGGGAAGCCTCTAAGCATGTGCTTAATTTTAAGCATGTGTCTAAGTGCCCTTTGAGAATAGGAATGCGTTCCTGAAGTGGAGCCCTAAGTGCTTTTTCCATTCTCTAGCTCTATAGAGCTTCTTCCCCCCGGCCCCATTGTGTACAATGGATCTCTGAAAAGTTTCTCTTTTCACATTGCTAAATATGGTGGGATGGTGGATCACCCTGGGAGGCAACTTATTCAAATAGTAAGTTAGGGAATAGGTTATAAAAACAACAGCACATTCCCAGCTTTTTAAAGAGGAATTTGTGTTTCTAAATCATTTCAAGTTCACTGTAAGCTTGAGAACTAAATATACATACATACTGACCCAGGATCTGAGTTTTGTATGGATGTTCTTTTTCTATAAATACACCAGTTTAGTATGTTTTAGAAAGCCATAAATTAGCACCAAAGAGACTAACAAATAATAAGTTCTTGCATGGTATTTTTTTTTTAAGTTGAGTCATCTCTGGGTGGTTTTGGCCATCTTTTGGACACTTGCCACAGTGCATTTCTTCTGGACATTTTTAATGTGTGGGAAAATGTTTCCAGTGCTTTTTAATACACTTAATAAAAAGGAAGGCTTTTTTCTTTAATTGCACCTCAAGAGCCTGCTCCTATTGACAATGAGTCACGGTAAGATTTGCCTCTGATTTTCAAAGAATCATGATCAGCCCCTACAATCAGTGGAGGAAAATGACCATTTTAGATTCAGATTTCTGGGCCCAAGATTTTAAAAAATGACTAGTGATTTTGAGTTCCTTAGGTGTTTTTGTTTTTGTTTTTGTTTTTTTTTAAGTGCCCAACTTGAGCCACCTTAAAGGAGACTGATTAGGAAAGGGCAGGTGCTCTGCTCTTCGTAAAAGTCACTCTTCGGGGTGTCTCAGGTTAGAGATAGTGGTTTACCCGCTGGGCACGTGGCTTGAGAATCCACATGAATCCAAGAGAATCTCACTTGGAACCAGGGACAATTTATATAGTGGGGGTGCTGAGAGCCATTGAACCAAATTGTATATGATGGAAACCACTTCAAGCCAGGGGTGCAGCCCCACCCCCACCCCTAGTTCCAGCACTTATGCTTGGAACCCAAAACTTGAGACGTCCAGAACACTAGTCACTCTTGAAAATATTGCCCCTGTCTGTGTGTCACTTTGATAGAAACTAATAGCTGAACCTCTAGAATGGGGAAAAGTAATCTTAAGGGATTTTTTAATTTAAATTTTTGCTACTTCTATTTCTGTTCTTCCTGAATATTTTGTGGAAGCAGAGAAAGAACTGACAGGAAGGGGATGCAATGCATGACAGTTCTTTCTCTGCTTTCACAATTTCTATTACTTTCTTTTTTTTAAAAGATATTAAACTTCCTGGAACAGTCTATACATAGCACAAGCACTCGCGATACACAAACCAAGTGGGGACTATAACCTGCGTTCATTACTCACTCCTTTGGCTACAATGACCTTAACGCTGCAATTTGCTTCCCCATGTGGCCTGATAGAGCCCAAGTCTGCTGACCACCTGCCGGAGCGTGCCCAGTGCATCTGTTTACTCAGGGGCTAAGCAGGGAGAAGCTGATGCTGTGGGATTTTACTTGATGTTCTTTTAGTTTAATGTGAACATTTGGGGCCATATTGCACAGCTGTCAAGCACTGACCTAGGTGACTAATCCCATTGATTATTGTATGTGCTCTACCAGAATGTCTACACTGCAATAATAAAACCTGTTGTACCAAGTCTGAGAGCCCAGGTTAGCCCGCTCGGTCTGGGGCTGGGGGCTATAAAATTGGTGGTGTTCACATTCAGGCTCAGGGCAGGAGCCCAGGCTCTGAGAACCTGCAAGGGGAGGTGGTAGGTCTTAGTGTAGAAACTGAGGCTAGAGCCCAGGCTCTGCCATTTTTAGCCCCACAGCCCAAGCCCTGAGAGCCAGAGTCACCCGACCCAGGCTCTGAGACTCGGTGCCATGTGGGTGGGGAGGGGTGGAGTTGTTGCAGTGCGGACATACCCTTATAGGCCCCGGTCCTGTAAAGGCTTAACCAGACTCATTGTGAGTAGCCCCACTGACTTCAGTAGGAAGGACTCATTGGCTGCAGTAGGATTGCTCAGAGTGAGTTAATCATGAGTGAGGTTTTGTAGGACGGGGGATGTCGTTTGTATGTACCTCCTGATGGCATGGGACTCTCATACACACACTGCCAGCATCTGGGAGACAGCTGGACTATCACTAACAGGATAGCGTTCTGGTTCAGGGGCCACATAATGGGAACGCAGGTAGGAAGAATCCCTTCTAACAAAATCTCATTTGTAACGCTGGGGTGGGAGCCTAACGACTGCTCACTTTAACCCTCTACTGCCCAAGTTAATACAAGACGCTATGTGCTGCCCTTGATGCAGATATAAGTAAGGCTCCCCATGTCTGGAGGGAATCAGTGGGGATAGATCTAGAGCTCTGAAAAGACAGGCCTTGCACTCTTGATTTATTTATTTTTTTTCCCCTGTGGCCTATGACTTTTGGGGGTACTCCACCTTGAGCCTATGGAAATGAATGTCCGCACTTGAGACTGTAAGATCTTTCTGACTAGCATCTACGTTTTTAGATTCCTCTTACCGAAGTTGAGTAACACCATGCTAGATCTTGGCATGACTCTTCCCCAGTGGATGTCAAACAGAGTTACGCTGTTGTTTTATTTAGTGGCTCAGTGAGAGTTAGTACTTTGAACAGGATTCAGATACACATTCAACTGTCTGGTCTTACCACTCAGAAATGCTATCTCCTATGGCATCTTTCAGTTCTAGCGTTATTCTCCCACCTCTGTGACCTAATCTGTCCTTGCTGTCCAGTTTAGACAAGTATTACAATAGCTTATTGATTTTTGTCATTTCACCATTTTTCAGAAATGCCCGTTATGTCAAATTCTTCTTCCATTGCGAGGCACACTACTTAACCTGTTAGCAGTTTTATGTTTCTGATTTATAGACATGTACAATATTTGTTTTTGACTATGTATCTATTTTTAAACAACTATGTTTGCCTGACTCCTTATTACTTTTCCACAACATGGTCTCAGTCCACCTCTCCCTTTTCAAGATCAGCTGCCATTCTTGTTCCTATCCCTCATTACTGGGTACACAGTTGCCTTTATATTACTGACTAAAGCTGGTCAAACAGGGGACACACAATAATGCTTTCCCTTTATCATCAATGAATTTTGAAACCATTTTTTGAGCAGTGATATCCTAGAGCTGGTCAAAATATAGGACTTTTTAAAATGAAAATTGAAAATTTTTCAGATGTGAAACGTTTTGACTAATGCTATTATTGACGTCTCCGTGAAGCTGATTGGAAAGTGGTAGTCTTTGTGGAAAAAAATCTGGAAAACATTGACATTATTTTTTTCCTGCCAAAAGGAATGAGTTTTCATTGTATTCAACATTTTTCATCAAATAAGGAATTTTGAAAGTGTGTGTGTGTGGGGGGGGTCTCTTTAGTCCCCCCCCCTTCTCCTTTTTTCACCTTTTCAGTGAAAAGGTGGAGGGGGAAATTGCATTATCATCTCATCCATGCACTTCACCTCTCATTTTCCCTGTATCTAAGCTGACTCTGTGGGTGAAACTGAAAGCATTTCACAGAACGGGAGCCTATCAGCCCTGAGCTGAAGCTGAAATTCAAACATTTTTAAAATAAACTTTTTTTTTTTTTAACCAGAATGGTTTCTAAAAACTAACATTTTTCAGTTTTTGGTTTTGATTTTTTTTTAATTGAAAAACAGGTTTTATTTTTTAATTTCACACAAAAAGTGGCAGTTTCCTTAGTTCCCTTAGCAACTAATTGAGCAGTCCCATTCCCTCAGATCTGAATGCCCACGCGCGCCAAGCTCAGGTCACTCTGTCACTGCCTCACTCCAACCCAGTGGTTCTCAACCCATTTACCATTGTGGGCCATATGAGGCCCACAATGTGTTACGTCGGCTGCATCCAATACTACCTCTATGGCCCTGAGGATGTCACATGGGCCGCAGCTCTGTGTTGATTGGGCCACTGGTTGAGAACCACTGCTCTGACCCAAGGCCTCTCTCAGCTTGAGAATCTATATGAAACATGAATTCCAGGAGACTATCACAGGGCTTCAGGTTTTGCCGGAAAGATTTCACACAGCTTCACTGAGAAGAAAACCACTCAAAGTAGAGTGAATTAAAAAACATGTCACCGTCATTGTAATGCTTGGAAAAGATGTCCTTCATTATTGCCACATGGAAATATGTGGAATAAAAAAAAGTACGTTCAGCACCATTTTGGAGCATTTGCTACAAATGCACTTGGAAGGAATCTAACTCTTGCCATAAACCATAATTTTGTAGGAAATTGAGCACACTGGGTCACCATCACCCGAGGGAGACGTCCTTGGCGGATGTTGTTAATTTGTTACATTATTAATGCTGAGCCCTGGCGTGGTCCCTGTAGAAAACATTGCTTTCTGTCTCCAGCTGTGCTTATTAAAATCAGAATTGTGCAGAAGAGCAGAGTCTTCACAAGACCTTGCTGCTTGGGGGACCAGGCTCATGGGTGCATACAGAGAGAGTCAAGTCAAATTATCTGCTCTTTGTTTCTATTTTATGACCCCAAAAGAGCTGGAAAAGCTTGGTATGGGGAAGGAAAGTCTCAGTATTCAGCACCAAGAATTAAGGGCCTGATCAAAAATCAATTGAAGTAAATTGGAGACTTTCCATTGGTTTTTTTTCCCCCCAATGGGCTTTGGATCAGGCTCCAGGTTAGCAACAATTCTTACACATGGGAGTGCTGCATCTGATTCGCACCTGAAAACTGCACACTGTGTCTAGCTGCTCAGAGATGCAATAACTGAGCTTCTCTCTCCCTCTCCTTGCAGATGGTTACACTCCTCCCTCCCCCCCCCCACAAATAACCCAACAAAGTAATAGCTGCAAAAGTATTCCGTCTCCCTCTTCCTCGCCCATACGTGTGGAATGCCCATGAGCTTTAATTACTTGTTACCCAGGATGCTCTAGAAAAGAGAAAGATTGAAGCATACACTGATGTGCTCAAGCACTCCTGAGGCAAGTATGTAGCGCACACATGCTGCAGAAAGCGACTCATCGCTCCTCACATATGTATCTTCTTTGTTACCTAGGAGGGACAAGATGCATCAGTGGATCTCAAAGCTTTTCATGGAAGCAGCCGGGTTCATGTTTTGTTTCTGGTGCAGATTGAGATTTGTGAATTCTGCAAAGATCTACTTCTAGATTACAGCTACAAACAAATAGGCATCGAAGCTAGGTTTAGGAATAATGATTCTACACTTGTAAAGCATCCTCTAAGCATTGTATAGACATTAGGACCCCTCTTAAGCAGATATTCGTCCCCATGTTGTAGATGAGGTTTAGAGGCCACATGACTGGCCCAAGACCATGCAGTAGATTGGTGGCAGGAGCTGGGATTGAAACTCGAGAGCTCCCGGCCTCAAAATCGATCCACTGCTCCCTGCTGTTTGTAGCTTTCACATGAGAGGATGGTGCACAAGTACAAGTTTGGTGTACAATTCATGGTGTACAAGCAGGTTTATTATTGTGTATAGAGTTTGTGAAAGCGTGCTAGGCACTTCACAGAACACACACGAAGATACTGTCACTGCCCAGCAAAGCTTTTAGATGTGATGCAACAAGTGACAGTAACAAACAATAGCGAGCATGAAATGGGGAAGGAATAGGGTTGTTGAGTTGCGGTATTTGCATACCCTGATGTTTCCATTAACTTTAATCTTATTTTATGGTAAATTAAGTAGTTTCTCTAGTCAACAAAGGAGTAGGTGTTTAGGAGGGATATGAATGAAGCCAGGGCTTGGGGGAGGGTGTTGCAGGCCAGGGAAAAAGTCAGAGGTGAGTGAGGTGTCATTTTGTCTAGTATATTTATATAGCTCCTCTTGCTATAGCATGTGAACACCTCATGTTGTAAGGTATTTGTCCTCATGATATTATCCCCATTGTACTGGTGGGAAACTGAGGCAGCTGACTTTCCCAAGGTCATGTGGGAAGTCTCTGGTATAGCAGAAAATTGAATCTAACTCATAAGTCCTAGACTAACATAACCACTGGATCATCCTTCTTCATTTACTGCAAGTAGGAATGGGGGTGGGAGAATGAGACCGGAAACCAGACTAGAGATGGTGTTGCCATCTTACCTGTCTTGATATCTTCCAGGGCAACATTTTGATGCTGTGACATTGCACGATGAGTCCATGATGATGCATGAGTTCATAAGATTATCTGTCCTGTCCTGTAAATGTTAGGACCGATGGCAGCGCCAGAGGAGAGGTAAAAGGATATAGGGATTTTCACAACCACGTCTCCAGTCTGAATCTAGAGTTGGAATGTAGTGACCATCTGTAAACTATCTGATAGCTGATTGGTGTCCTACACCCATCAAATGGATTGGTAACTCCAGTCCATTTCTTAGACCTTGTCTACGTTCGCCTATACTTGTGGCGGTGTGTACGGTACATTTAGCTACATGCCACAGTGAAAGTCAGGCTGTGTCCACGCTCACTTGTGGACACAAGCGGCAGTGAAAGGCTCTGGCTCAGGGAGGCAGAGTAGAAAAGCTATGGCAGCTTCCTGCTGCTGGAGCCTTTTACTTCTGGCAAGGAAAGACTCTGGCAGAGGAGAGGCAGTGGGGAAAGGCTCTGGCCGTGAGTCGGCAATAGAACGCTACACTGCTAAAAACAGCAGTATGGCCGTCCAAGGTACTGCCTGAGAATGTAGAGAGCCATGTAGGGTACACACCCTGGGGGTTCAGGTGTGTAGTGCACTCTACCCACCTAGGCAGTGCCTCACCGCCTACACTGTTGTTTATACCTGAGCTAGCCGGATGTCTAGTATAAGTACTCTACACACCACCAAAAAAATAGACCAGGGGTCGGCAACCTTTCAGAAGTGGCATGCCAAGTCTTCATTTATTCACTCTAATTTAAGGTTTCGCGTGCCAGTAATACATTGTAACGTTTTTAGAAGGTCTCTTTCTATAAGTCTATAATATATAACTAAACTATTGTTGTATGGAAAGTAAATAAGGTTTTTAAAATGTTTAAGAAACTTCATTTAAAATTAAATGAAAATGCAGAGCGCCCCAGACTGGTGGCCAGGACCCGGGCAGTGTGAGTGCCGCTGAAAATCAGCTCACGTGCCACCTTCGGCACGCGTGCCATAGGTTGCCTACCCCTGGAGTAGACCTTCCCTTACTGGACATGTATCTACCTTCACAATTGGCATTGCTTGGCACAGTTGTAGGCAGCCAAAGCAGCAAAGGCAATGACTGAATAGGAATGGAGATTAAATTATCCTTTCAATCCTAGAGGAGGTCGCTCTGGGTCAGGGTAGAGGCACATCGGTGGTGAGGTATCAGGAAGGTTCTTTTCTCTGGACAGGGAATCTTAGCATTTTCACCAGCAATAAATTCACACACACAACAAAATCAAACCAAACCCTTACAAGAGGGGAGGGTGTGTGGGCAACAGGCAGCTCTTGTTTTCAATGTTACTTCATCATAAGAGAGTTGGCAGTGTAATCAGAGAAAGAAGAATAGCAGAGGTGCATGAAGGAAAACATCCTTCAATTGGAACATTGAGTTCTCTGTGATTATTTACAAGATCTCTTCAGAAAAACCATACAGGAATGACTGAAATCTCTCCTCCAAAACCGTGTCAGAGGCTGCTATATAAACAATGAATCGCATTGTAATACATGTTGTGGACTAGGTAGTGAGAGGTGCCTTTCCCAAGCTGCTGTCAAACACAACTCACATGCCATGTAGACTCCAAACTTACCCTTTCTGGAATTTTGGATTCGTTAACACGGAAATAAATTAGAACAAATAAGAGCTCAAAACTTCTTCCAGGCATGGTTGCTCCTAGGGTTCCTCCCTCTCAATTGCTCAGCCCTCACCCTAGATCTTCTTGTTCTAGCAAGTCATTTCCACCTTCCTTATATTCCAGTTAGGTGACAAGCCACCTACTTTAGTGAAGCAGCAGAACCCACTTATCTGCTAGCAGATGAGGTGTCTCAGGCAAATATTACCAGCTTGTGACTTTGGAGTTGTTAAATATGAGGGGAATGATTTCATTTAGTTGAGTATGAGCATGTAAATGGAGGCGGGCATGGGGAACTGAGGCAATGAAAATTAAGAGACTTGCCAAAGGTCACACAGGATATCTGTGGCAGAGCTAGGAACTGACCTCACATCTCCAGAGTCCTAATCCACTCTCTCACCACAAAATTCTGCTGGGGTCTCACTGTCTCTAAATCTGTGCATGATCTTTTCTCTTTAACTTTCGCTTCGTTCCTCTCCCTGGGCCAACAGCTGCAAAAAATCCCGAAGTCTGAGGTGTGTCTATTTCTCTATTAAAGTAGAGTGCCCCATGTTGAAAGCATGCTGGACACAAACATATAAGCAATGTACTTGTAGCTGTTGACTTCTTTTTCATCTATTCATACCAGCTTCCTCCTGGTTTCTTTTCCAACTGGAAATTAAGCCTTTTAGAGGGGGGTGGCCAAACCCCTGTTGACATACAGACTTGCTGCCAGCGATTACGGATTGCTTAGGGGTATGTTCTCCCCTTGGTATGTGCGTGATGCAATTCCCACTAACGTCAAAGGGAGAAGAGCCCCCTTAGGCTGGCTGAGCAGCAGCTGCCCAGGGGCTGCTTCTGTCTCTTGATAACATATTGCTCTGCCTCCGGATGTTTTGTTTGCCCTCCCATTGTCGTTGCCCCACTCTTTCCCACACCTCCTTCTGGATCTCCCTCCTCTTTGCCTGTTAACTCAAAGTACCGCAAGACAAAGAATTCGGCGATCCCAAGCCTGACTGCTGGGGTCTGGCATGTGCCTGGATGCCATAACAGCATTGCTGAGTATTGTACAAGGCTGTATCTGGGGCACTGACCGGTCACCTTTCAACCCTGGGGCAACAGGTACTGAGAGTAACACCTGTTCACCATGGCTCGGCTCCCCATACACCCCTTGTGTCCTCCCTCACATGCAGTGGTCACCATTAAAAGGCCAACAATTGCTTACAATTCTAAGAATAATGGCAAGCCTGTGGAGCCTTGCAGTCCGCCAGTGTCTGTGTGAGCCCAGCCTTTCAGTAGCAACTACTGTAACTGGTGCACCAGGCTGTGTTGCTGTGTATACTAGCTGTGTCCATTGTAAAGTGCCAGCATGTCAGCATGGCAAAGAGACCAGCAGCGAAGGGGTTGATAACAATCGAGGCCGAGAAGAATATTTCCAACTGCAGCATTTTTATAATTTATTTAGTAACCGACCCTGCGAGAGAAACTCGAGACTCAGCAACAAGCGCAGCTGGCTTTGCAGCGGGAACAGACCACAAGAAACTGAAAGGGTGGGGAAGGTCATCAAATGGCTGCTCAGGGAGAGAACGGCATGATTTCCACATTCTGTGAAAAGATTGGCTTCACCTGTGTTTCCTGTTCAGTTTCCCCTTCGCCATCACAGGTCTTGCTACCTCTGCGGCGATTTCCAGCTAGTTAAAGAAGTGTTCAGGCTTTCCTCAAAACCAGCCCTCAGGATCAGGGCCAGCTCTTGCGTTTGAAGTCAGGGAGTGTTGGTTGTAAAAGAGAGGCACGATCTGAGCCCCAGGACTCATGTACCATGTAGTAATTTCCCTCCACCCTCAAATTCAATAGCTTTCCTGCCGGAGGAAGAGAGGCCTGGTGGTTAAGGCATTGACCTTGGGTTCAATCCATCCAGTTCTGCTACAAACTTCCCTGGCATTGGGCAGGTCGTTTAATCTCTTGAGCCCAGATCCCCAAAGGTACCGAGGGATTGTTCTGCGCAGCATTGCAACACCTAACCCATAGTGGAATCCTCAGCCAGGTGCCCAGGCTCCCCATAGAATATGTGGGGAGAATTAGGTGCCCAAGAAAGGGATCCTCAGAAATCAGAAAGCTGAGTGGGGAGTTGCCCGAGGTGGCGAGGAGAGGGGTGGGAAGAGGCGCCTCAGCAGCCGACCTTGGGTGCCCGTCTGATGGGACAGGGAGAGGCACCTTCTTTCACTTGGAATCCTCCGCCACAAACACTCTCCTCGAGTTAGCCACCTAAGCCAGGTGAGCTACTTAGGAAGCCCATGTCCTAGCATCTGAAACAGCCTCCGGCTCCTGCTCGATACCTGTCTCGCTCTCTCCCTGCATTTTCCAACTGTCTCTTTTGTGTCCGTGCTGTGCTGTTGCCTACTCCTTCTACCCTGGCTACATCTAGCCCTCCTGCTGCTGGGCGAGATAGGTGTTCCCCCCGCCTAGTTTGAGAACCCTGCTTCAGGGCCAGGGCCGGCTCCAGGCACCAGGCAACCAAGCACGTGCTTGGGGCGGCACCTGGTAAGGGGCGGCCAATCTTGGGGTGGCGGGGGGCAATGCGGCGCGGTGCTCGGCGGGGGGTGTTTGGCGGTGCTCCGCGCGGGGGGCGGGGCTTCAGGAGTGCAGTGCTGCGCGGGGAGTGGAGGTGTTTGGCGGCGCTCCACTGGGGGCGGGGGTGTTCGGCAGCGGGGCAGGGGGGGGCGGGGGCTGTTCGGCAGCGAGGCGCTCGGCAGGGGTTTCGGAGGTGTGGTACTCCGCGGGGGGCGGGGGTGTTCGGCAGCACGGTGCTCGGCGGGGGGCGAGGGGTGTTTGGCAGCGCGGCCGGGGGCGGGGGCTGTTCGGCGGCGCTCCGTGCGGTGGGAGGTTCAGCAGTGCGGCGCGGGGGGTGTTCGACAGTGCGGCAGGGGGCAGGGGCTGTTTGGCGGTGCGGCGCTCGGCCGGGGGTGTTCGGTGGCACTCTGCGCGGGGGGGTTCAGCAGCGCGGCGGGGGGTGGGGGGATGTTCGGCAGCGTGGCAGGGAGGGCGGCGGTTGTTCGGCAGCGCTCGGGGGGGGGGTCGGCGGCGCGGCACTCGGTGGGAGAGTGTTACGGCGGGGCGGCGCTTTTTTTTGCTGCTTGGGGCGGCGAAAAAGTTAGAGCCGGCCCTGTTCAGGGCGAGTGATGGCTTAGAGCTGCTCGTTAGCTGTGGGACGGCATGGGGGTTTAGCAGCCTTTGCAAAAGCTCACCAGCAGAAACTTTCAGGTTAGGTAGCGTGAGGGGGTGGTTTTGAAAATGTTAGTGTGGCCTAAATGGTGGACTTTGCTTCCTAAAGAGGCAGATACGTGCCTAAATAAATTTGAGGATCTGGGTCTTGGTGCCTCAGTTCCCTGTCTGTGAAATGGGGGTGATACGTGCCCTCTCCCACCTCTTGTCTTTTATATTTTGAGGGGTGCAATTTAGTATTTTGTTTTCTCTGCCTTTGCCCGGGCCCTGCTATGTGAGGTGCTACAAGATGGTGCCCGTAACTGGGGAGATTCTAAATGCTATCTGGTCAGGAACATACAAAACTCCTTCCAACAGTTGTGGTGGAAGAGAAAGCAAATGAGCCCTCTCTCTTAATCACTGCCTCACTCTGTGCTGAGCTTCCTGCCCCCTCTTCCTGCCTGTACTCTCCAAGAATCACAGGAAATTAGGTTTCTAATGTGGAAAAAATAACCCCAGCACTTAGCAAAGAAAATTGTAAACATGTCCACCTAGGAGAGGTAATGCTATTTGGCTTGCTGAGAAAACAATTAACTTTATAGAGAAGGGATCTCTGAGCAACAAAAGAATTTTAACTCACTACACTGAGCGCTAGTTATTGTGGGAATTAAGGACAGTGTGTACACTTCAGTGTGGAGAGAGGGAGGAATGCTGAGGAGGGGAGAGAAGATTGACAGCTGTATCACAAATACCACAGCGGAGCAAGGCTGGTCCTGTGGATAAAACACTGGACTGATACCAGGGTTCAATTTCTAGCTCAGCCATGGGTTTCCTGTGCGACCTTGAACAGTTCACTTAATCTACACTGTGCCTCGGTTTCCCATTTTATAAAGGGGGGGATGATACTTCACAACATCAGTTTCAGGTAGGGAGGATAACATCCATTAGTGACTGTGAGGTAATCAGATACTATGATGAGGATGAAGGCCATATAAATACATAGATGGACAGTGTAGCTGCGTCCTCCTAGGGAAGTTCCTTCTAGTGATGTCGAATTTCCCAGGCACTTAGAAGAACTCACCATTCATTAATGGCCCATTGATACAGTGCACGTATAGTGAAAATCTGCCTCTCCTTCATTCTTTATTTTTAGGTCAAAGCAGCTAAGTTTTCTGCTTTACCTGACACACACACACTTAGGCTTTCTTCACACTGACTCAGCAACGCATCGTTCTCTTCACTGAGCTGTGGAGACTGTGACCAGGTCACTGTGCCCATTGTTTCTTGGTGGCCCATGTGCTCCCTGTAAGTAGAGCCTCTTAAACTTGAAGGAAACAGCCTATTGAAGAGGTCTGGCAGAAGTACCAATGTGTTCTTTCTCCAGGCAATATTAAAAACCTGAAATTCACTCCATGGCAGCAAGGGATGAGACACTTCCAAGTGAGATTGAGATGAATTCGAGAGACAAGTTACGTGAGTTAATAAAACTTATTGGGCCAACTTCTGCTGGTGAAAGTGACAAGCTTTCAAGCTATCCAGAGCTCTGTGGAGCTCAAAGGCTTGTCCTCTCACCAATAGAAGTTGGTCCACTAAGAGAGAGTACCTAGCCCACCTTGTCTCTCTCTAATATCCTGAGACCAACACAGCTAATGTGAAGCTGAGAAACGTTTGGAACAGATGTAGACAAGCAAAGCATTATAATCTATTCACCTGAGGATTACAGTGATGACTGAGATGATCTGGGCTTTATGTGAGTTGATGGAGTTGTTAGGAGCTACTATCTTGAATTTATATGGAGAGGTAAAAGGAACCCTTTCTCCTCTCCAATAGTGCTCGGAAAGTTCATGAACACATAAGCACTGTTCATAAACATTTCCCACAGTGCTACGCGTCGTTGCTCTGATTACCAGGACTGCTTTATCTTCCCCTTTTCAGATGAGCTCAACTATCACAGATCTCTTCCTGTGTCCTCTGCTAACCATATCATTGCAGGGTCTGAGGAAGGCATTGGAGAGAGATTTGTATTTGACCTTTCAGAGAGATTCTGTTACTCAAGGCTCTTTTTGCTAAGATTTTGACTCCCAGCTGTGCCACAGCTTTCTATTTCCTAAGATAAGTGGAGTTTTTTGGAGAGTAAGAAGCCGCCTATTTTCAGAAATCCTTCCTGAGCATCCAAACATACTTTTACACCTCAGTTTTGAAATAGTGCTCCATTTAGCACCTCCATCTCCAGTACTTATGTGACCCTATTACCATAGTGTTCGAGCACCTCACAGTCTTTAGTGAATTTGTCCTCACAACACCTTGTGAGGTAGGGCAGTGCTATTATCCCCATTTTACAGCAGAGAAAATGAGGCACAGAGAGGCTTTCATAACTTTCTAAGTTCCCAGGGGAAGGGTCTGTCACGGGGGTGGGGAGGGGTAGGGGAGAGAGCGTAGGAAACTAAACCTTGGTCTCCTGACTCTCAGGCTTCTACTCTAACCACTGGCCATACTTCCCTTCGAGTACATACTCTGCCCTGGACTATTGTTCAGTCTAGTGAGGACTGGGCTGAAATCACCATAGCTGAATCTTTTCCAGCTTAGACCAGTTTTACACCACTGTAACTCCAGTGACTTAAAGGGATTACCCCTGATTTACGCTTGGGTGAGTGACAGGAGAATCATGCCACCAAATGTAGGCCCTGTCATTAAGCACATTTCCATCAGTGTCCTTGTATTGGGGAGAATTTCCTAATGTTTCCTAATTATTTCTCTCTGAACCACTGGATACTAAGTTGGGGATGTATCATGAATACTGAAGTACTCTAGTAATGTTCAGAAACTTCATAATGAGCCCCAGACCAGATGAAATCGGCCTGGTTTGGGCTTTCAGCCTGAAGCCAACACTCTGCTGCTTTGGGAACGCGGGCTGAGTTTGAGGCTATTCCTCCCCGCCCCCCAGGGTAGGTAGAGATTTATGGTTTGGGATAGTTTCCAGATGAAATGCAGCAGCTTCTGGTGAGTTTCGTCAAGTTTCTGAGTGCATTTGGGGGAAGAAAAAACAACTGCTGAGGAGCTGTGAATCCACATGATTAGACCCACTACAACCTGCGCTGGTACCTCTATAATTTGGCCACTAGCCAAGCAATGTAAGCAATAAAAGAATTTGAATCCGCTCAGTTGAATGCCAAGGAAGGGTCTTTGAACACAGGAAACCTCCTACGTGGTTTGAAGCAAAATAGCGTTATCAGGAAACAAAGCAAATCGGCAACCCCTTGCCCTAAAGAGCCCCCGTGACTTTCCGCTTTGATGACTCTGATTGTCTCCCTACACTGTGGTGAAGACACACAGGCCAATGCTGGGTCAGCAGACATGGCTGGAGAAAGAACTGACTTAACTCAGCGATGTGGAGGGTCTTTGGAAAGACGGGGGAGAAAGCTGGTCAAATTTTCATTGAAAAGGGTTTTTGGTTTTTTTATCTTCATTTTTGCCAACAATTTAAAAACGATTTAAAAAAAATCAAAATACTTCAAAACGTTTTCTTTAGTTTTGGTGGGAAGCCTTCGACTGGAAAAAGGTGAGAGAAAATGAGGAAAAAGTAACTCTCTCTCTCTCTCTCTCTCTCTCATTTTTATAGTTTCTTCATGTTTTCTTTTGCCAAACCATCCCCGCATTTTGTTTCGACCAGATCTAGATGAATTTCTGACTAGAAAACAAATGCAAGCTGGCAGCCTTCTATGACACTTTGTACTGTCCACCAGATAGCCTTATACTCTTGGAGTCATGGCTAGGTAGAGGCTGAGTTCATTCAGGAGATGATTGGATTCCTTTAGCCTGAAGGAACAGCCTTACCAGTTCTGCTCTCGCCACACCCTCCTCCAGCTGATGTGCCTTGGAGGAGTATTTGGAGGGAGGGTATCACTTCTAATCTGGGTGGGAAACAAGGGGGGACTGACCATAGGATCAATGGATGCAGATTTTTTTGTTTTAAATGGAGCGAATGCAGTACTGGAATTTGCCCTACGGCAGGAAGAGCACTGGTAGTGGAAGCTGTTGAAGGAGCTTGTTCTCTTTCTGTTAGTTGAGCAGTTTGAGGGGAAAGATGTTTCTTTATATGATCAGCTTTCCTGGCCTTAAGCCCAGGGAAGCATGTGACTGTTATTCTTGTAGACTAAGTAGGTAGCGGCTCCTAAGAGGAAACAAAATATGATAAGGTAAAGGATAGGATTTTCTGACAGTTCCTAGAGAACAAAATTATTAAAATGTTTACCTGTAAGTGAGAGTTATGCATCTGATACACTAGTCAAAGGCTTGGCTCAGTCCTTGATCACAGGCTAAGCAGGCAGAAGTCAGTCAAATTGCACCAAAGGTTTTAGTGATGATGGCTACACTTACTTAATCCAAAACTTCCACAGCACCCAGGGGGAGAGAGAGGTTAAGGATTTGGGCATAAGGTTTGTATGAAAGACGCTATAAAATGCTTATTATATGGTTATAATTCCATATATTGTAAACATTTGAAATAATTATGTACACTGCTATAATTATAGCCACATAATACAAGTATTTCCACCTATAATAAATGGACAAGTGTTTCAGCCTTGTATTTTTGTGGCATGATGTCAAACTACTAAGACTATATTTCACACATACTGTACGAAAATATTTCATTAAAAAAAACCATTGCATTTTAAAAGCAACATCAGGTTTGGACTAGATCCTGAGGTCCCTTCCAACCCTGATATTCTATGATTATTATTTGATCAGCAGAGAGAAAGGAATGCAACCTCAACACTTAAACAAGTGTTGCATTCTTTGTTGAAACAAGTGTAACTAATAATATACTCCCAGATAGGACATGTAGTGGTCACCATTAAATATGAAACATTGACTTGTGCCATCATATTGATTACCAGTCCTTAATTTGTGGTAGGACTGAGCCCCGGCACCTCTAGGCTTGGCAGTTCATAGCCCCACTGTCTTTTGGCTTGCTGCATCAGTTATGAATGGAAAAAAATTGCTTGAGCCCTGGCACCTCTTTCATTACGAAGTAAGCCCTGCTGATTATCCACCCAGCTGGAATCTTTGTCGCCTAACCTATGGCGGGATTTTCAGAAGTGCTCAGTATTGGCCGAGCTCTTCTTCCATGATACTCGTTGGGAGTTTCACCATTGACCTAAATGGGAAAAAGAGTTAAATCAGTGCTGAGTGCTTATGACGTTCCCACCCCCAAATGCCTCTTTTCACAAGCCCCGTAAGTCTATGTGGAACTTTAAAACGACA
This sequence comes from Malaclemys terrapin pileata, assembly GCF_027887155.1. NCBI lineage: Eukaryota > Metazoa > Chordata > Testudines > Emydidae > Malaclemys > Malaclemys terrapin. Next base: position 18,214,384 of record NC_071515.1, on the reverse strand, counting down.
GCTTTTCTCTTACCGAAAACACAAAGCACCCACCATTTTTATATTTCACCAGAAGCCCTTATTAAAAATGTACGCTTAACTACTGAATGAGCACTGTAGTATGCCACCCACGGGTATTGGAAATACTGTGGGTACCCTCTTTAGTCTTCCCCCAGATATGACTGTAGTAGACTTACATCAGTTTTGATCAATATCACTGAGATCAAAACCAAGCAATGGATGTACTACCAGCATCAAAGCCCAATGGGGATCTCATAGAAGTCACTGGGAGTTGTTCACATGCAACTGACTGGATGATCAGTTCCCAAGTGTCTAACACTAATAGTTCTATTAGTAATTCTCTGGGGTAATGAGCTATGCTGTCCCAGGGAGGAAAAAACGATAGATTGCATCATAGGGGCCCAACCAGTCCATCAGATGAGTGCATGCAATTCCTAATGAAGCAGGTGGGTTTGAATATGTACTTCCACCAGCATAAACGTAAAGGGGTTCAAGACAGATTTTAAGTTGATCTCTTTATTTTATGCCAATCATTATTTGTGTTGTCCACAATTACTGTCATTGGCCAGCCAAGTACTTGATTTGTTGGTACAGTCGGGGCTGGGACATCCAAGTGAACTAACTTGTGTCTGCAAAATTGCAGCCACAAAAAGAGGGAGACTAAGTGAGAGTGGAGATGGACATTTTGCTCTATAGTACCTTGAGATGGAATGTGCTCCATAGACAGGAGCATAGGCCTGGAAGTCGGGAGACCTCAATGCTATCCCCACCTCTGCCACTGAGCTGTTCAACCTTTAGCAAGTCACTGAATCTCCTTGTAAAAGAGTATCATCATATTTACTTAACTTGATAAAGTGTTTGGACCGCTACAGATGTAAAGAGCTATGCAAGTGCTGTATGTTGTTATAAAAATGCCATGGGCCAGATCCTCAGCTGGTGTCAACTGGCTTAGCTCCAGCAGAGTAATGCTGATTTATACCAGTTGAGGATCAGTAACATTTTTAATCAAGGGAATATCTTTAGGGTGTCTCTCCCAAACCAGGCATGTAGAGGACATGTATGTAAATGACACTCAGCTGGTCTAAGGTAAAAACAAAGTAGATAATTTAGTTCCTGATCCTGATTTCAATGGGACCATTCATATACTTTAAGGCTGCCATAAAAAAAATGGAGAAAAATTGTTGCCTCTTGTCCTGCCCTCTGGGGTAAGAGAGAATGGGTTCAAACTACAGCATGGCAGATTTAGATTAAATCTCACAAAAAAACTTCCAAACTGTGAGAACAGTAGGACAATCGAACAGACTGCCTAGGGAAGTCGTGGGATCTCCTTCACTGGAGGTTTTCAAAAAGAGGCTGGATAGCCATCTGTCTTGGATAATTTAGACCGGGGTCGGCAACCTTTGGCACGTGGCCTGCCAGGGAAAGCCGTTGATGGGCCGGGCCAGTTTGTTTACCTGCTGCGTCCGCAGGTTCGGCCGATCACAGCTCCCACTGGCTGCGGTTCGCCGTCCCAGGCCAATAGGGGCTGCGGGAAGGGCCAGCACATCCCTCGACCCGCGCCGCTTCCCAGCCTCTTTTTGAAAACACCAGTGAAGGAGATTCCACGACTTTTTAACTTCCTGTTTAAATGAGCTGGCGGGCCGTGTGCCAAAGGCTGCCGATCCCTGATTTAGACACAACAAATCCTGCATCTTGGCAGGTGGCTAGACTAGATGACCCTTGCAGTCCCTTCTAACCCTATGGTTCTATGATTCTATGTATGTGTTTGCAGTGTTAAGGCCGTATTATATGAAGAGGTTTCATTCAGAGAAGTTCCGATAAAGAAATAACATTCAGGACACACTGACCGTTTTCAGGCCAAACACATTCTACTGTTTATTACACATATTACATTCTTAAATAAAAATGCATCACATAACATTTTTGCATAGATATCTTACAATATACCAATTTAAAAAAGAATTATGAAACAGACCAGTAACAAAAATAAATTTTTTCTTCATTAATAATTTTGTAACATTAACATACCACCATCATATAATACAAATAATATTTTTTAAATCTTAAGACTTTTTGTACAGCAAAAAAACTGACAAAGTAATATATTTATATTTATATATATATATATTTATAAAAAGCTTAAAAAAAATAAAATGTCAAAAAAAGGCAGAACTGAGGGCTACAAGATTTGGGTACTTCTGTGATATATTAGAAATACCAGAGTAGGCCTGAGAGAATGTGACCGAGGGCATCTCCAAATGCACTTGTTAGACACATCTGGCAAAAGAAAAATTATAGTGCAAAATGAACATCCTTCAAGCTATGTTGTTTGTGTGTGTGGGGGGGGGAGGGTTGTTTTTGTTTCAAATGGGGAGCACTCATATTTATTTTTGTTTTTGTTAAAGGAAAGACTGATATGGTAGAAAGCAAGAAAGAGCTTAAACAAGGAAGGGGCGTGGGGAGGGGCAGAAAGTAAACTTTGCTATAAAAGAAAAATATCTTGGCCTTATTTTTTACTTCCTGTTTAAATGAGCGGAAATACTAAGGCCTTGTTTTATGTGAGAAAAGTTACAGCATTTCATCTGGATTGATTTTAAAAATCAATCTAGTTAAACCAGTGCCAGCCTCCAATAGAAAGGCACCTAAAATAGCTTAGCTGTTTCTTACATCAGTTAAGATTAATTAAAAGTTACCAATGCAAACTAAACAGACTTGAGCAAAGGTTAAGTGCACCTATGTAGTGGCTTTTTGTATTAGTTTAACAAGCTTGATTTAATAAAACTGGTGCAACTTGTCCGGTAGAGACAAGGCCCCAATAACAAAGTAGTGTTTAAACCAGTGTTTCAAGCTACTCTCAGGGCCTGTAGGGCTCGTGTTCTAAACTACAGGAGAGAGGGGTTAAAATATAAGCTAAGGATCAGCCCCCGCAGCCAACAGGCCTTTCTGGGACTGTGTTGGTTTTTATTTTTCTCTACAGTCCAAAGATAAAGGCTAAAAATGCCATCTCTCTCCATTGTTTCACTCTCAGGGTATATAGTCTGAGCCCTCCTTTCCCCCGCCCCCTAGTTTGCAGCCGCCTAGTTCACAATACATAGCAACAAATACGGTTGAAAACTTCCTATGTAAGCCCACGGTATTTCTAAAATGCACTGGCAACAGTAAGCACCCTCCCCAAACCAAAGGTAATAGGCACAGTTGGCTACCACACTGAAAATGTCAGTAGCTCAATTTCTCCTTCCATGTAAGTATGTGCTGTACATACACACCCAGAGGGAGGGGGTAGAACCTGTTTTCTGGCAGTATTCAGAAGTTGGAATCAAAACACTTAAAAGTAAATGCTTTCATTTTGAAAATTATGAACAGTCCAACTTTAATTTTTACATAAAAATGCTACTAATAAGCTTTAAGGGGGGAAAAAACCCAAAACCCTGTTTGAAAACACCTGCTTCTGAATCTTTTCGGTTAGGTAAGTCCACTTTTGAGGTGGTACAGAAGGCAGCCGGTCACCACATTTTTGAATATAACTGACCTCTTTCTCAAAGAAGGGAGAAAAGTTTCACTACATAAGAGAGACCTTAGTGTGTGGGGGCCAACTGCTGCAGTTCTTACCTGGGCAAAACTTGCCACTGAGATGTTGTGGCTGAGTAAGATTGCAGAATTTGTCCAGGTTATTATTAATGCAACACTTGGAAGATTAACCACATTAGCTTCATTGTGAAATCATCATTCCAAGGGACTAGAAATAATGCTAGTAAGAGAAGGCAAGACTCTTCGATCAAGGGGTGTAAAATCTTATGAAGAAGAGGATTTTCATGTTTTTGTTTTTCAAGTCAATACTGAATAGAGTTATTTTCACATTCTTTTTAAAATATATGATCTACCAGAAACCAACAAAATGTATTTTAAGGGAGTGTTGGGTTAGAGGTTTTGCCCACAAATATGAAAGCTTAAACATACAAAATCCTACTGCATGGGATGCCCAGATGTGTTGAGGCATGAATAAAAGCGTGATTTAAAAACCCTGGAGCCACTGGCGGTTGGCCTTGTGAAAGTGAAATTATTTACAAACTTTTTCCCCTCATATTTTTTTATACGTTGACACATGTAAGGTGGAGGAAAAAAAGGAAACAATTAAACAAGCTTGATTTGTTTCTTATATTGCAAGCATCAGTTATGATCTCTTCAGTACATAGAGAAGCAAAGATACCAACAGCTTAAATAGGGGGGCAATCTTTGTATTGAAAACTGCTAAAGAAACGAAAATGCCCAAAAATGGGGAACAATGAGAGAGAGAGAGAGAGAGAGCGCTTCTGAGTTCGCAAATAGTGATCAAGTCACAGAGAAGGTACATTCAGTCACACTAGCCACCATATTCATCCATTGTCTCAGTTTTAGGCAGGACATCAAAGGTTAGTTGTTGCTTTTATTTAAACTAAACACAGAGTCCTGAAAGCAACGAGCGGATCCCACTTTTACATTCCAATTCACCCTCTTCTCCCATATTTGGTCAATGGTTTCAGGGTATCAAGCAAAATGGTGCTTGCCTTTAAAAAAAAAAAAATCAGATTCCGGGGAAGCCTGCTGCCAATGAGAAGAAAGATAGTATTCTAATGTGCGTATGCACAGTGATGTAAATTACTTTAGATCTAATGGAATTTAACTCCAATGTGTCGGGTAAGGACCCAAGACATAGGGATAGGCTGCATGGTACAGTAATGTCTGCTGACAGAGTCATACTGGGACTTCCATAACTTTTTTCTTTTCGAAGACTTCTCTCCTAATAGAAAAGTCCTATAGAATTTAATATGGAGGAAACTAATAGAGGTCTGTAGAACACCTCTAGACCTATCTGTAGAGACAAGAGTTTCCAAATATTTCAGAAATTTTTGATATTTATCAAAAGGCCCTTGTTCTGCTATATTTTAAATGAGATGTCAACAAGACCTCAAGTGACAAGAGGAAGCAAATATTTTCTCTCCAATTTTTTTTTCATTTTTAAAATAGAGCCTTGTACTTTAATTGCCTTTAATATTAAGTCTTCTGGACTATTAGTAACATTTCTAGAGGCAGGAGTACCTAGAGTTCTGAAGAGAATATTTATACAGGTTCATAGCCAATGACTAATGTAGTGGTGGGTATGTGCACATGTACTGTAGGATATTATGGGAATGAACTTCTTCTAGAGTTTTCTATATTTTTATCTAATTCACTGAATGGATGCTCTATAGTTTCACGCAACTGAGGTTCAAGTATCCTCAAGCTCCCATGAGACATCCTGGTAAGATGCTCCACATATTCAAACACAAGTTGGGTTGTAGGGCCCTCAGAACCCAATTGAACTCCTGGATGGAATGGCCATAAGAAGTATGCAAATACAGAAGTTGAGAACTACGAGATTGTCAGCAAGCAGTGCTCCAGTAATTTTTTTTTTTTAATAGTACAGTTAGTTTTAAATCTTTGGATTAAAACTCAATTTTCTCTTACTTTTTTCACTGTTACATCATTGCCCCCCAAAAAGATGGTTAGATTTTGGTCCATATCTCATGCCGTATGGGCCGTATCATATTCCCCACCAAAGTGTCCAACTGACAGTCAGTGTTTGTAAAAACTGTGAGCAAAATAAACATCTTTCAGGTAGATTCAATCTCTGACTGGAATAAAGGTTGCGCAAACGCTGAGAACGCAAGTACCAATGATTCCAGTGATTGCTCTTACGTTTTACAGCTATGGATTTTTTTTAAAAGTTCAGTTTTGTATCCCAAAAGGGAAATATTTAACAGTCAATGAGTCAAAACAGTCAAAGGAGGGCAGTTGGCTAGTACAGTATAAAAGAGCAGCAACCATTTGTGAACCACATGCCATTTTGTTTCATTTCTAGACATGTCTTGTAGGGAGGGTCCCAGAATATACAAAATATACAACCTGTCCTAATGACCACCCCACCTGCTTGCATAGGCCATTTTATATGGTCCTAAAGGCAGTCTTTGGAGTTAGGGCCAGTGCCAACTTGCTATAAATGCAAGTTGTATTTATATACTATATATATTATTTTTTTTAAACAAGAAATTTAGTCCACTTTGAGCCAAGATGGTCAAATTATCTACAGGATTCAAGGGTGAGCATGAGGCTTCCATTGATCCTGGATGGTACAGACTGAAGGTCGAATAGGACCCATGCTACCAATACTTTAGACCGATCACTTGGAAAATCCTCAGTGCTGTGCACAAAAGCCAACCCTTCATTCACCCTTTAAATATTCTTACACTTTTTTTATATCAGTGGGCTATACCATCACCTTGATGAATGGGAAAGGAGGACTGTGATCTTTACTTTAGAAGATTAATGCTGAATGAAGCCACTTTATTTGGAAGAGGGTCTCACTTTCCCACTCTGGGACCGGAGTAGTATTTTTGGCTTTTTATTTTTTGTAAGATGCTTAACCAAAAGTTAGGCTTAGAAAATAAATGTTTGCAGGTGCTCTTTCAACAAATAAAAGTCAATGTTTTAAACTGGTCAATAGAATAACAAGAACACGCAACACAATTTGTCAATCACTGTGGATTGTAGCCAACATGCTCACATGGTGCTGAAGGAAATCTGTAGTCATGCCTGATTGGCCAGTCCAAGACAGATAAGCAGGTGAAGAAAAGAAGTTCTGAAGATCACTTGTTCATGGAGAAAAGATAAAATGTCTAAGCTTCCACATGAGCTTTTCAAGTTTTCATTAGACAAAACAAGAAGTCCTAGCTATGGCAATAAGGTGATGCCTATGGAGATATAACGTGGTGTTTCAGGGATTCTTTCTTTGGCTGCTTTCCAGTCATGCCAGCAGCTTCCATAATCCCTACCAGTGCATAGGGCATGCAATAGCTTAAAAAAAAGTTAACACAAAAATACCCAAACAAAAATATCATCCTCCATGAAGTCTACATAAACTCAGGCCAAACAGATGATGTATATGTCACAGGTGTCACTCCACAGTCAACTGCCATTAAGGCCATTGGTATTGACTTAAAAGGATCTTAATAGCTCAGTTCTAGGAAGAACCAAAACCAAGACAGATCAAAGTGTCTGTGAGAAGTTTGATGTGTCGAGCATTAGGAATTCTCAGACAAAGAATAAAGGAACCAAGAGGTTAATTTTGGCTACCAAACTGGGATTTGGTTTTCTAGGTCATTATTCCCCCCCATCTATTTAAAAAGAAAAGTTAGTGCTACAAATATGCAACTTGAAGACGACATATTCTCCTATGGAGTTGCATTGAGAAGCGAGTTAAATAAGCCCCTCCTACTTGCTGTCCATCTGCAGAGAAGCCTCTTCCATTTACTTTGATTTCTACTGGCAATAGCTGGAAACAAATCCAAGGGTGATGAAGTACTGTAAGCAATTGTTCTATCTTACTGACTTCACCTCTACCCCATCTCCTCTCCTGCACCTTCTTCCATCCAGCTGGGGCAAGGCATAAAGAACAGATGTATGTATTTAAGTATAGTTGGGTGCATGACAGTGTGAGTGTGTGGTCTGTGTACAGAGGTTTACATGTGATCAAGTTCTCTTCTTCTGCAAGGCAGCGGGTTATAACCGAGTTCCACCCTTCATGCCATGTCTTTTAGCTCAGCTGACATCTATGCCATGCTGACTGATTTTAGGTACTTAGATGTGTCTCTTCATGTGGAGGGCAAGATGGTCAGACCTGGAAAAACACCTGCGAAACAAACAAAATAAGGATTTTACAAAACAGGCCTTTCTGCTCCTCCACCATCATGCACCAGAACAATGTTCACCCAGGTTTACAGCAGCTCCCTTGAACATGCCACCTGTGGTCACAAAGTCAAGGTGACTTCCCCTCCACCATTCAAGATAAGTAGCTATGCTGGCTCTTCGTTAGTAGATTATGCTCCCCTCACTCCAACCCCACCAGATTCATACTGTTAGAAACTGGGGAATGGGCAAGCTAACTCATTAAGCAAGTAGCTGAAGTGATAAAATTAAATAATTTTGCATATTTTATAGGGTCAGATTTTTCAAGTGCTCAGCACCCTTAGGTGTGGGCATATCTTCAAAAGACCTCGGCACCCACTTGGGCATCAAAATAAGAGGCCAGATTTGAGGGCTGAGCTGCTCATTTTGGTACCTAAATCGAAGCAGAGCTCTGTTGAAAATAAGGCCCATAGAGCCTTCTCTCTGAGAATGAGTACGATACAGATATTGATGAAGGTAGTCCCACAACATCCCTGAGAGGAAGCTAGGCATTATTCCCATTTTATAGATGAGGACAGTGAGGCACAGCGAGATAAGGAATTTGCTTGAGGTCCCACAGGAAGTCTGGCAAACCCAGCAACAGAATCCAGGTCTTTCACTTCCCAGTTCTGGGCTTTATCCCCCAAGGCCATCTTATTTTTAGTCCACGTGCAAAACATGCTGGCACTGGTACAAATGTAGATGCATGTTCATGCTTATGAAAGGTTCTCAGAATGAGAGCCCTAGAGAATGAAAACCTCTCTCCAATCACAACATTAACACAGTGCTTTGCTCCACCGAATTGTATTCACTGTGACTGAACTTCTGAGGACAATGGGCAATTCTTTCTTCATGGCCATTCGATCCTTGACCCTTCTGCTAACATTTCCAAAAGGAAGAGAGAACATTAATGCTAAATGTGATATGCTAGGAATTGGACTGAGAGCAGCAACTCATTTCACACTGGCCACCCAAATGCCACTATATACAAAGCAGCCTTAAGCCAAGATTTTCAGAAGTGCCTAGTGAGACCTTTTAAAGAGGACTGCTTCCAGGTCCTTGGCACTTTCTGAAAAATAAGGCCCCTTTCAGATGCCTCAGACTGGGCACTCAAAACCTGAGATGCCCAAAATCGCTTGGAACTTTTGAAAATCTTGGCCTTCACTCTTGTCACTCTAACCTGTAAGACACTTTCTAAGTTATATTTAGTAATAATAAAAAGAATCTACCACAAATTACATTTGCTGCTTGTTGCCGGAATCTTAGCGCAGTGTACGTTGTGGCAGGCCACTTACAGAATTAACCTGTCAGTGATGCTTTGAAAATTCATGCACTGCCACACACAGCTACATTACAAAATAAACACTGGCACACGCTATTTTTTTTTTTTTAAAAAGCTTGTTGCTAGAATTTGTCGTGCACGCAAACAGATTTATGCTGAATAAATTATGATCAAAGCAATAATTGAATTATCTGCATTTCTCAGTAAAAAAGCAGGTAAGGAAATTAACTCAGTCATTGTTTAAAAAAAAAGTTAAACAGGTCCCATAGGTGCCTTCAGCATAAAGCAAAGAAAGAATCATGAAAATCAGAGGGGAAAGACCTGGTAGTGCACTTAGTCTGTCCTTTTGCCATTATTCTCTGATTCTCTGTGTGCCTCCTACTACTTGTATGCAGGGGTGAGCAAATATGATAAATGTTTGTAAGAGCAGAAAATCTGCAAGAAGACTACCTTCACCTACATGGCCAGATCCTCAACGGGCGTATATCGGCATAGCTCCAGTGTAATCAATGATGCTATGTTGATTCATACCAGCTGAGGATCTGGTCCATGCTTCTTTACAAAGCAGAGTAGGAAAAAAATAAAAAGAACAATTTTAGAATGGTATGGAGTGGGAATCCTGCATTCTTTTAATTTCCAGGGTGAAGTATGTGCATTAAATCTGGAGAGAGAGACACACAGAGAGGAAAGCCTTACAATGGAGAGTGGGCTCACCACAGCTAGTATTGTCCAGCTGCAGGGTACCAAATATGTCCTTGGACAGCCATTCCTCTCATCAGGATAATGGAGAAAGCAGCATGCTATGGATATTACACCTGCCAAAACAAGTCTGGGTGCCAGGAAGACAGGCACCAGCTGGCATTTTAGACTATGACCAGCCACAAGACCACCACCTGACCACTGCTTCTCTCAGCTGCCTGCTAATAACCAGAAGCAATACTGATTAAAAGTTTGCTGACTCACTGACATGGCAAGATTTGTTAATGTTAATAACAGAACCAAAACTTTGTTTTGTATCAATAACCTTATGTTCTGGTCCAATATATTTTTACACCTAATAAAATGATACATAACTAATCCTGCAGGCTCTTTCCCGGCTAGTAATTCAGTTAACTTCATCTACTGGGGAGGCTCCTAGAGGAGGACGACAGTTTCAACTGGAAAAAAAAGTCAAAAAAGAATTAGATAACTTCATGGAGGATAGATCCATCAATGGCTATTAGCCAGGATGGGCAGGGATGGTGTCCCTAGCCTCTGTTTGCCAGAAGTTGGGAATGGGCGACGGGATGGATCACTTGATAATGAACAGAACAGGTAATCCCTTCTGAGGCACCTGGCATTGGCCACTGTTGGAAGACAGGATACTGGGCTAGATGGACCTTTTGTCTGACCCAGTATGGCCGTTCTTAGCTAAGTCCCCACAAAATTTTACAGCTAAATCCTACCCTCAAAAAGCCCAAGACACATCTGCAGCTATTAAGTTGCTGAGGTCCAGCCACATTTTCCCTTCTTGGAACTGGTGCTGGCAGTAGAGTTGGCCCAGAATGGGCAGTTGTCCTAAATAGGTTCTGAGATAGGGATCCATGAAGGAAAATCCTGTGGATCTCTGGTCTTCCACAGGACAGGTCTCTGTCTCCACAACTTTGCCACCTCTGTAGCATTGCTGCATGTTGTACCCACGCCCAGCACGTACCCCCTCCAGGATTCAGAAAGGCTGTATGTGTCTCTGCATTGTTCCTAGCAGGGACAGCTTGCAAAGCATAAAAATATCATAATTCCTGATGGGCTTGCATGGACATAAACTGCCTACTCCCAAACATGCTGCTGGGTTTCATCTCCGCATCTGCAGGGCAACAAGAGGAGGCAGCTGGGATGGAAGAAACTATAATGTTCAGCCATCTTTTTCCTCTGCCCAGATCCTGCCCAGTGGGATTTGGTCCTCTGAGCAATCTACCTACCCCTCCAGCTGTGTGGAGGGGAGCACATGGCTCTTCGCTTGCAGTGAAGGAGAATACCCATTTATATATATTAAAATAAAGTTGAAGAGTTTTACATCACGTTTCCCTCAGTTGAACACCTGTGACAGCTGTGGCCATGGGTGTCTCGACATAGGGTATGTAAAGTCACCCCTGGTTCTGAAAAGCTTCTCAACTAATTCTTCGGCAATGCTAATAACCCACACGTTTATGGTGCCTCAGCCACCCTGGGGCCTCTTTCATCTCCTTCTGGGCTACTTCAGCTCCCTCTGCTTTCTCCCCTGCCGCCTCCAAAGCACACACCACTCGCTGTACATATGCTGCTCCTCCCATCGGTGGTAGTTTGCCAACCAAAATTTACAATACGATCTGTGTCCTGTAAGACGGGGGGGCAAAACTAAATACTTCATTTTAAAGGATCCTGTTTTTCCAGAAGAAACTTCAGCTGTTAATCCCCTTTCATGACAAGGAGAGTTGTGTTTACACCCAAGGCCAAAGGTCCACCACAAAACCCTCGGCACCCCCGTTTACATCAAAGACTGTGTGCACCTGAAATTTTGGTGCTTTAAAAAGATGTCACCAACGTTGTTTGAAAAAGAGAGAAAGTGTGTGTGCGTGTGCACTTGGGGAGGGAGAAAACAAAGTGACAGACTTCTAGCTTCTTGTCTCCCCACCCCCACTTCCTTTTCTCACTAAAAGTTATAACACCTGAATTGACCTATATGTGTTGTTTTTAAAATTGTCCTCTAGGCTAATAGCATGAATACAATCCAAAAGGCTAGTGGTGTAAACCCACAGCCCTGAAAGAGGGGTTTTTAATGGACTCGTTGATGGATCACACACATAAACACTCCCCCTACTGGTAGTTCAATCACCATTTTCATGCTCTGCTGGCCAAAGTACTCGCCTTCACCTCTGAAGAGTGGTGTGCAGTTAGTTTACACTACATCGACACTGCTGAAAGATGTACCTAAGGCTACTTAAAGCTCAGAAAGCCAGGATGTTGACTGTAGGCAAGGACCCTTCTGTCATTAATAGCGGGTGAAAAGGAAGAAGTTAAAAAGAAATCTAAGAGGCAGCAGTTTAGAGATGGAGAAATGGGATTCTCACTATCTGGGACCTTAATTTGGGAAAGCACCTGTTTAACCAGAAGCACGTGCTTAAATGCTTTCCTGAATATGGCTGGACTGAAGTATGTGCTTAAGGGCATGCCTGAATCCAGGCCTAGAGTAGGGGGCGGTTAGCACACTTGGGAAGCGGGAAAGAGGAAGAGAAAGGAAAGAAAGTGTGAAGTCAAAGCAGGCCCAGCGAAGTAAAGGAGCCATCACTCTGAACCACTTTGAACACAGCAAGTCCCTGAACTTCCCAAACTAGACCCAGTGAAAGGGTGGTGGGAAATTGATAGACAGATTACACCACATATGATCAGTTTAAACTGGTGAATACTTTTTACCTAGCCATCAATGTGGTCAAAGGAGGAAAAACTGACAATTTTAAGGGAACAAATTCATAGAATAAAACAGCAAAGAGACACTGTGATGGGGGCTGCAATAAAAAAAACACTTAGAGAGGTGGTATTCTTCTAACTCAAAATGTGACAAATGACTAAAGGAGATTGTGGTGTTAATAGTAAGTGGTGAGATTTCCTTGGATCTGAATGATCACAACTGTTGTCTTTTTGTAACAGAAACCAAAAAGGGTGGTTTGTTTGTTTGGGGGTTAAGGAATTGGGGGGGCTTGTTTGGTTCTTAAAGAGCAAAGACCAGCAGAAAGCAGCCTCTTACAATAAAAATAAAAGAACATCAGAAATGCTTATAAAAAGGCAACAATCCAGAGGGTTTGTGCTTGGTTTATTCTTTATCACTCTGAGCAAACAAGAGATAATCCAGGGATAAAAGACAGAGGAAGCCCTTGGTTGGGGGCAGGGGACAGAGGAGGATGAGGATCTTGGAAAGACAGGATGTGCAAATGATCAAATTTCCTTCCCATCAAAGGATGTGTCCCTGTTTATGTTCTATGTATCATTTTTCTGTGCATGCTCTTGGCCAGTCTGGTGTGCCCACAGGCTTTATAACCTCTATATTGTATTACAAACCATTTTCTTATCATAACGGAGAACCTTAGTGCTGCATTAAAAAGACGGGTAATTTTCTTAAGCCTCTTAAAAATATATATAAATAGGATTAGCCGGATAACATGTTCAGATGCAAGCACATTATTTGATTATGCCTATCCTGGATCCAGCCTTCACCGTGGGCATTGCCATCCTCCAGTTTGGGAGGGGGGTGTTATTGTCTGATAACGTCAGTACTGTCAGATGTGATTCCTTGTGTAGTGTCTCTCTTGCTCCACCCCAATTATGTATTTATTTTAAAGAGCCAGATTTTCCAAAATGCTCAGCAACCACAACTGGGACCAGATACTCAAAAGAGCTCTGCTTCCATTCAGGCACCTAAATGAAGAGGCCAGATTTTCAAGAGGAATCAGCGGCCAGCAGCTCCCATTGTTCTGGATGACAGATGCTGAGCAGACAGCTCTGTAGGCAAACCCAGTCACCTCATTTTTTAGCTGCCCCAATGAGAGCTGTTGGATGAGGGTTCTTTGGAAAACCTGCTTTGGGTACCTATCCGTGGATCTTGGTGCTTAAAAAGACAGATGACAAAATATTAAATCTACAGTATCACATAAAATGGAGGTCGTCAAGTGTGTGATTTAAAGACAAGAGGACTAGATTCTCAGTCAGTGTGAATAATCATGGCTTCTTTGATTTCACCCAAAATCTTTGTGGTAACATTTTCACATGTGCCTAAATCACGTAGGCACTTTTGAAAATGTTGCCCTTTGTTTCCCCAGGAACTGTCTGTCCAACTGCCTATAGGAAGAGAGGCAAACATAGGTCTGTGTGCTCAGTTAACTGAACCAGAAGATCAATGATAGATTTAACATGCAGAAAAGGGAAAATGCTGTCAGTCCCCTCGGGTTGGTTCTAGATCTTGGGTGCCTTCGCCATTCCCCTGAGAACCTGTGAGTGTCCCACACTCCCCATCTTAGGCTGTGTTGACTCGCTTGACCCACTGGTTTGTGAGGTTCGACAATCCTCAGGTGACTTCTTTACAGGGATAGGAAGCCAAGAGGTGGAGCCCAATCACAATTTTGTAAGCAAGGAAGGGCAGCTGCAAATTCAGTCTTTTGTTTGTTGCCCAAGTCACATGGGATCATGGAGAGGGAAAGCCAAGATGTTGTTGCAGCTAGCAGGTTGGGTAGAGTTTATGCACATTAAAGCGAGATTTTGCTAAATAAAGCTGTGCATTGGGCCAGACCCTGCTCCAGTCAGAGTCAATGGCAAAACTCCCACTGACTTTGCTCGGACCACAATCTGGCCTTGACTCCATGCTTCTGCTTTAGGTATCCAGAAGAAAAAAAGGTACAGAAATTAGTTGCTGGTCTCAGCCCAGTTGCTAGCGGACAAACTTCCCCAAACCCCCCACCACTCCTGACACTCCTGCTGGCCACTGAGGAAGAGAGGGGTTTCAGGGCAGAAAAAAACATTGGCGATATGCTGTAAGGAAACATGCACTGCTGCGGTGTATGCTATGTGGAAAGCCAGAGGCTTTGGTCCCTGGGGTCGGGCAGTGCGCTGTCTTTTACCAGCAGTACATTTGCTTGAACACTAGATTTAGAAGGCTGCATTACCTGTCACAATGGTTGCATTTAAAGGGTTTTGCCCCTGTGTGTTTCCTGTAGTGCCTTGTGAGCTCGTCGCTTCGTGCAAAACGCCACTCGCACCCTTCCCACGAGCACTTGTAAGGCTTCTCACCTGCAGGGGGATGAGAGATCAATCAGCACTGCAATGAAATTACTGCTGTCTAAACCTTCCCGCCCTTTGCCCCATACCTGGCCAGCCAGCCCTATTCCCCATATCCAGCTGTACTGCCCACCAGCACCCATTCCTTTGCCCCAGCCAGCCAGGCCGTTGCCTCCCAACTAGCCACATAGGGCACGAGCACCACTGATTTTTCCCCACACCTTGTTGCCTAGCACGCAAGCACCAATGACTTACATTCACTCAGATTCTTCAAATCTATGGCAGACTCCCAAAAGCAATTGACCATTCTGAACCTGTTTCAAGGCCTGCGGAAGTCAATAGGAAACTTTCCATCAACTTGAATAGTCTTTGGATCAGGCCCCAACTTCATTACATCTTAAATTCTTACCCTTCCTTGGTGAAAGAAATATTTCAAAACCGTCAGAATGTTTTGGTTCTTTTTTTTTAAAAAAAAAGAACCAAAACACCCCCACAGCTGTGTTGCCATAGGCTTGTTTTCAATTCCTTGGGTCAGCGTTGTGTGCACAAATTTGGTTATTACCCATGCAAGTGAGTATTCCTGTGCACAGATATCATGATTGCCCATGCGTATCAGGCAAATAGGTGTACAACTGCACATGTAATTAAACCCACAGTGCTTAAAATGCCACTTAACGAAAAGGTATTGCTCTAGTTCTGGCTTTCAGGAGTTGCCTTTCACCCCCCGCACTGGTAGCACTCGCATCTCCTTCCACCCAGACCCCACATCTTGTATCCCCACTTAGATGCACCTGCTTAGTTGATTATAAAGTGCAAATGATGTTTTTGGTGCTGCAAGCACAAGAGGAGAAGGGTTCTCTTTAAATCAGTTAATCCCACAGGCGATTGTGACTGATTAGCACCTTTCCGACCATATGTTTATCAGCTGTTATCCCGCATGGAACTCTCTCTCATGCAATTCCCTTGAAGTCAGTGGGGCTGCAGGGGTTGGAAGTCAGTGCAGAATCCGCTCCTCTGTGTTCACTTTCCCCATTTGATACCACAAACCAGGTTCTGGGGGTCAAATGCAGCTCTGGTGTAGCACCCATGACCTCAAGGACGGTACTCTCCATTTTAGAATGGACGTTGTCAAGGTCCAAACCCCCCCCCCCCCTCCTCATGACCCCTTTCTCTATAGGCCTGCAAAGTGCGTGCGTGTGCACAGACTTACCACATCACCTCAGAACAAATGTGTGAATGCTCTTCTACTACATTGCAGCCATGGCACTATGCCCAGCCCTCCTGAGCAGCCCAGCAATAACAAGAGGCTGGATGCATTAGGGGAGGTGGGGATCAGTGAGAACACATTGAGGAAACAGATTTCATTGTTAAGCTTCAAAGGGGGGATTATTAGCAGGGAGGGAAAGTTTTTTTTTTTTTTTTTTTTAATTCTGAAACTTGCTAAGAAGGCGCTTCTTTAAATCTCTCTCTCTCACTCTCAGCAGATTTAAATACCAAATATAGCATGTCAGGTCTCCACGTGTCATGTATTGACCACAGAGTATATTCAGCAGGTACTAGAGAGAGATCTGAATACGTTATAGTCCGAAACTGGGAGCGCCACAGTAAGCAAACGGGACAAGTCAGAAGAGTGTGAGGATCAAATTCATTGCTGGTGTAACTCCACTGACTGCAACAGAGTTGCCCCAGGAACTGATTTGGCCCAGTACGTGTAGGAAAAGCTTCTCTGTGACTAGTCATTTACCAAACATTATTGATTACAAGCTAGGCTCTGCAGCTCCAAAGATAAAGTGGAAAGCTGCCACGGAGAGAAGAGGAGAATGGGCTGGGATATCTACTGGAGTTCAGCAATTCAAGCCTTTTATCCTCAACTCAGGTTTGAAAAGCAAAATCCATAAAAAGATGCATTGCATCGGTCCTATTAGAAGAGGAAACCCTACACGAGGCTGCAGCAGGTGGAGAAATGCCAGGCACAGATCGATCCATCAGTCAAGCAATCACAGTCTACAGGCCCTAAAGAATAAAAGGTAGTGGATGGGGGAGGGTTCGAGGAAAAACAAAAAAGAGGCAGCGGGATTTTCATTTCAAATCACATTCTCCCTGAAGCTCAATCTAGGCAGGTGCTGTTTTTTTTTTTTTTTTTTCAGAATACCATATGAGAGTGTATCAAACAGAGCCCAAATATTTTAAGCCAATTATGAACATTCACCACATTGTACAGGTAACATTCCTCTACAGCTCTAGAGCACATGATCTTAGAACAGCAGGTCCCTCATGCGCTGCAAGACCTAGGCAAAAGAGGCCAATGAAAGACGCCTACATTTGTAGATGCTGTAGTATTTAGGATGCCCTAATTCTCTTCTGATCGGTGTGCTTGTCCTGGCCATTTTTGGGTTAGACCGTAAAAATAAAAGAAATCCTAAAGAAACCGCTGGCTGGTAACAATGAGAAAATAGAACAAACATAGCACAGGCTGGATTGGAACAAGCTAGCTCTACTGAGACAAATTTGTTGAAAAGGAGTTTTCCGTTCAAAAAGCCATTCAAAGTTTTCATTTCCATCAGCGCCTAGATCACGGGCCTGGTGGTGCTTCCCATGCCCATCTCAGCCGTGGCTCGGATGCTGCCCCCAATGCTGACCCACCCAAACACTGCCCTCAAGTGTGCTACAGCCCACATGCTCTCCCCTAGAGATCCAGGGCGGCCCTGTGTCTCCACTGGCATAGAAAGTGGACACCCAGAAATGACGCCCCATATTCTGGACTTGCCCCTGATGGTGGAACCTTCAGCTGCTGCTCTACTGGGACAACTAACACGTTGTTTTTAAAAGCAATACACCACAGTAACAAATTGTGTGTGGGGAGAGGTAATTTGCATGGTGAAAATCATTTAGTTTGTGTGGCTGCAAGAGAAGAAATGCCTCGCTCGCAATGGAGACAGCAAGACAGATGTGTTTCTGCGTGGCTGTGCCTTTGTTGCATACGTTATGGAGAGAGTGAGAGACGCTAACGCTTATTCAAAACTGGCAGCTACAGACAGCCTAACGTACAATTGTCTACAGAACAGAAGGGTTGTTAACAAATACTGTGGTCTTTGCCTGAAATCAGCGAGCATTATGACTGAAGCAGGATTTGTCTAATTAACATTTGCCAAGTGCTTTCATAATGTAGTGTGCTGTATTTAGCTTATTAGAGCCCAGCAGTAATTCTGTTAGGCTTGTCTAGAATACACGTTTGGGTGGGATGCTATGTATCTCTGTTGTCTGTGCTCTGGGGCTCTGTCCCCGATGTGTCTTTGCATAGCATAGAGTCCGGTTTTGTTTTCAGATTCCCTTCCTCTGTAACATTAACCGTGTTCTGCCAAATGTCAGACAGCGCTCCTTTGTGCTCCCAGGCAGCCTGCTTGCTTACAGTCAGCTGTGTGGCATAACAGAAAGGCAAAAGAGCCTGTGACCTTTAAAGCCATGTCAAAAAGGGCTCCTTGCCCCACAGACCTAAAAGAGATTAGCTTCCCCCACCCCCACATAGCAATTTTGAAAAGGAGAGTGTGGGGGTAGGGAGAGAGTTCCATGAGAATCTCTGTGCACAAAGGATAAAAACTAACTGTATCTTTTCATTGCTGCTTTGGTCTTACCCATTGTAGATAAAATTAAATGCCCCTCTTGGCTACTGGTCCCACAAAGGATGTCTGGGAGTGGGGTGTCCCTCTGATCTCATTAGTGGCAATGGTAGAAAAGAATGGTGAGGGATGAATTCCATGTGCTCTTCTGTTTCAGTAAGAAAGTACATGGAGAAATCCTGGCTCTACTGGAGTCAACAGCAAAACTCCCAATGACTTCTAAAATAACAATAAATGAATAGGCCAGGAATGAGTGCACACACACACACACAAACACACCCACCCACAACAGTCAAAATATTTTGGTTGCAACGTCTTTTGTGAAATCATGATGTTTATTTGAAGTAGTATTAGACCCTGATTTGTGCAGGAAGATCCTTGCGTTCATGGGGTCCACATGCACACTGAGCTCTTTTCAACATGCAGGCATAAGTCCCTTATGATCTCTCTCAATTCGCCCCTGTGAGACAGAAAGGAGACTCTCTTCAAGTGTTGTGGAGTCTGCCAAAATATTTTAAGAGTGGGGGGGAGGGGGAAATAGATCCTTGATGACGTACATTTTGAACTTCATTTAAATTAAAAAATGATCACTTTTATTCTTCAATACTATGTAAAGGCACCTTTAAAACATAAAATTAGAAAACCTCCATAAAAAGTCAGCATATGCTCTTCCACTGTAACTTATTTTCACACAGTTTCAGGACCCACAATTGTGTATTTTTCTAACTGGTACAAAACTGGAAATTCTCTTTCTTTCCCTTTTTAAAAATTGGAGATAAAATCAGATTATTTGTGAGAAAAACAATTTCAAAAGCCTGAGCTGCTAAGACATTGTGTGGGCTGAGAGTCACTGCTAGAAATTTGTGTTCCACTGGCTTCCGTGTAGAGATAGTCAAAGGTGAACTGCAAAGCAAAACTGAATATGGAGTTAAATGCAGGCTCTTTCTCCTGAACTCCTCCCCTAAGCAAACTGGGGGGGGGAGGGGGGGGCCGAGCAGCAGGAAGCTATGTCAGTAGGATCAGGACCAGAGCAGCCTCCCTAACTTTTTAGAGAACCTTGTAATAGTTCTCCTTCCCACCCCTTCTGCAAAATCCTTAGTACCTGCTGTTTCACGGAGAGTAGCCTGGAAGGGGCCATCACACACAGCAGAAGTGCCAGTGTCACTGAAACCCATGCAATCCAAGGCATAGGTCACAGAGTAACACATTCTGGGATTGCTTTAGTGAAACAGGAAGTAACAAGAGAATTCCAGATGGGGATGGGGTGGGGTTGGGATTTCAGTGGTGAATGATTCCCAACCCACACTGCCTTGAGGAGATGTGTAATACATGAATTTGGTTTTGCTCGCCGTTTGTCTTAATAACAAAACCCTATTGTATCACAATAAGAAGCCTAATACAATAATCACATTATATGTATCTTACATTTACCTTTCATCCCAGAGAGCTTTACAGCGTACCAGTGAACCAGAGCCTTTGCTGGAGCATGGGTAGTAAACTGGCAGAATACCCAGCACACTGCACAACAGGAAATGTTGTTGGTCAAGAACACTAGATCAAACCTTTATTTCTATGAAAGATGCCAAGTGATCTTCAGCATCAGCATGTTGCAGAAAGGATGACAGATTTCAAGGACGCCTCCAAAAGACTCATACCTTAATAATAAGCCTATTTGTGCCCTATGCACCACCACTACCCACCTCTCATTTCACTGTGCACATTCTACTCCATCATGGCGCATGGGGTTTTGTGAACCCCAGTCTCTCTAGAGACAGATTTGGAGTAGTCCAAGATCCTTTGCTGGCTGCCCAGACAAAGTTTCAGGTGAGGACACAAGTTGCAATTGTATGGCTCACACAGCTGAGATGGAAAAGTCTCCTGAAAAGACACATAGACACACACTCTAGAGGTTAAATATACAACCTCTGTGTCCTGCAACTTGTGTGCCTCTCCTCAACTAAGTAAAAGTGAAACTACTTATAAAATCAATTTCAGCTTCTCTTAAGGTCCTTTCATTCTTCTAATTGATTTTCACTGAGAAATGGAAAATGACTTTTTTATTTAATATACAAAGGACTAGAGAGTACTGGACAGTATTTAACTGTTTCATCATTCTTTTCTGCCTATACAAGAATTGTTTTATTCAGTACCATTTTGGCACCAGCCAGAAAGATAACTACTGCCTCAAAGGTGACAGTACAAAGCAAACGGACATTAGGCAGAATGTGACAGGAGTGTCAAATACACCATGAGACAAGGTTGTGACTCTTTTTAGGTCAACAGGGATGATTACGTGTTAAAATTAGAGCTGATTTGCATATACATGGTATAGATTTTTTCATCCCAAAAGTGCCTGTATAAAGGTGGCTATATTCATGCCCATTTTAGAAGTGGGGAAAGAGAAATTAAAGGCCCAATAAGAGTCTTTCACACACACAGCAGTTTTCTGCACGTAGTCATTCAATGCAATGAAAATATATTATTTGGATTCTACCTTATTTCCTATATACATACACCCCCCCCCCCCACTACACACATACAGGTGTATAACCAACAAGGTTCAAAGCATGTAACTAATTTCAAAGAAAGGAAAACATTCCATTTTCTACCCTCCTTGCAAAGAAGCATTTATTAAATATCCATAGTCCATCGACACGTACGCTGAACACAAAGCAGCCTGAGGAATACCACGTTTATTCTCCCATAAAGCCTTCTAAATTCTGATTTTCTTTTAAATATAGTCTAATAAGCTTAGCCAAGGAAGATGCTCCAGGATTCTGATGTGTGCTCAGAGCAGAAGGATTTAGTTTAAAGAGCAGGACTGGGGACACAGGTGCCAGACGTTGTGTAGAATTTGCACTTATGCTCCATTAATTGCCAACATATCCTCCCCCCACTCCCCGACCCCTCGGGAGAACAGCAGAGCAGCAGGCCCAGACTGGTACCCAGCAGCAACACCAGCAGCAAAAGTAGCCAATTAGCCTCTAGAATAAGTGTGTGTGGGGGAAGGGGGGAGCGGATTCAGTTGCCTAGCAACCAGAGAGCAGAAACAGCTGTGTAGCAGGCCAAGGTTGGTACCCTGGCAGTGACTGCTAGCCAATTAGCAGACTGCATTTAATGCTGATGTGGTTTCCTGGTAACAGGCTGTACAAATCTGTCTGTTGCACTCTCCTCCTCCTTTCCTCATATTTTCCCCCAGTCATGCTAGGTATTGCTGTTTGCCCTAATTACTGATTCTCTGCTGCTTCAAGCTGCCATTATTTTTGTCCCCAGAGAGGTTGGAAGAACTTAAAAAAAAAATCTCCTCTAATAAGAGCTTTTAGTTTCAAATTCAGTTTAGCTCTAAAAGCTCAAGATGCAAGATGAGGTGACCACAGCAAAATAAACAGATGAAGGGGGAGGGGGGCAAAACCTCAAAGATTTCAATTCACTGTGAAAGATTTTTCCAGGACCCTACAATAGATATATATTGTTTGCAAGTTACACTGAAGAGCCAGTAATGAAAAGGGCTATTTATAACACACCATAAATTTCCACAATGCACAACTCTGTGGCAAAGATCTATAGTGCGTGGACTTTCGTTTTGTGCATATAGATTCTCTGAGAAATTCCAGGCAACACAGGAAGACTTATCAGTGATTAGAGCTGGTGGAAAAATGGTTAAATATTTTCACAAAAATATGCTAACATTTTAAATTCTTTTTAGTGCTGCAAGTTTTGAAAAGGGAACATATTTTTGTTTGAAATTCTTTTGTATTCATTTGTACCCCCTTTTTTCCATTTGCCTCTGAAAAATAGGGAGGAAAAAAGGAGGAGAGGGGAAAAAGGAGACAGGGAAAAATCAAAAACTTCCTAGAATTTCTCATTTTCCAGTTTTATAAAAAAAAATCTGATTTTTAAAAAGTAAAAAGGCCATTTTTGAATGAACAAAAAGATGTGGTTAAAAATGTTGAATCATTTCTACTATGATGCCAGGCTGTAGTCTTTTGCTACGGTGTATTGTGCAAGCCAATTTAAGATGGTTTAGTTCAACATGCATGAACTCTTGGCTGGGAAGTTTATATCAGGAATTGCATTATTTCATCTGGATTTTGGAAACAGGCATGGTTAAGTCTCTTCAGTTCTAAGGGAGATGAGAACCCCAGCTCATAAATCATCTGGAGTAATTAACTCCATCAAGTGTAATTAATTATGTTGTGATAAATAATGACACAAATGCACTAAGAATGTGCATCATTTGATGACTTAGAAACTTTACCAGGTTAGTGACCTTATGATATGGGGGGGGGGGAGAGATTTATTTATAATGATAATACCCATTTGCTAGGCCTGATCCAAAGCCCACAGTCAATGAAAAGACTATGCCATTCAGGATACTCTGAACAACACTTAAAAGTGCTAATAAAATTGTACTAATTGTATTGCACATGTGTGAAGAGCAATTTTCAATGAATCATAACTCAGTCAATCCAAACCAGTTTTCACCAGGTATGCTTCAAGGTATGTCTTCTACATAAGGGCTATTGCCATGACCAATACCAACTTTCCAACCCCAGTCCTTACAGTGTTACAATTTTTAAAAACTGTTTTCTAATGGGAAAGTGTTTTCCTGTCCTGTCCCTCCCCAATACTTCTGCCTCTTTTACAAAAACAACATTTTTTGCTCAAACTTTAAAACAAAACAACCAACCACTCCCACTGGGTAAAGACCAAGCACCTGAAAAGGTGAACGTTTTGCAAACTAAAAGGTGACTGAAAGCTTATGCAAGAAGCCATAATGTCTACTGCTAGCTCAACATATAATATACTAAACAAAAATATACACGTTCTATTAATTACACAAGCATTTATATACAACCATCCACCTTTAAATAACATTTTGCTTCCAGAAGTCTCTACTGCATTAATAATCATGTATGGACATGGGAATTGGCCTACTATGACTGCTCAATTGTCCAGCTATCCCAATATCCTGCTGCTTCTGTCAGAGGTAAAGGAGCAGATGCTTCAGGGAAAGGTGTAAAATCCCTATTATACTTCTGATTGTGCAATATTATACTGTGAGGAGACAGTTCATTCGGTGCCCAGCTGGTGATCAGCTTTTATCTTGAAACATGAGCCCTTATAAGGGTTATCTTAGCTAGTAGAACTGCAGATGTTTTCCACTGTGGGCCCAACCTTCAAATCTGAGTTCAACAGTTAGGTGCCTAACTAAAGGTTTAGATGTCTAAAGTAGCACTTGCATGCCTAAACACAGATTTAGGCATTGAACTGTAAAACTCTAGCTCATAAATATCTAATTTTTTAAATTTGTACTCAGCCATTTGCCTCAAGATCTTGTAGCAATAAGTGGCATGAGTTAATCAGATGTACCAAAAAAAAGAGTATTCTCTTCTGTTTTAAAATTGATTTGCAAAGCAAAACAATTGGGTTTATGCCCTTTTGGGCTTCTTTGTAATGTATAAAGATGGCTGTGAGCAGAGAAAGACTTAAGCCTGCTAGGTTTGATTCCCCAGTCATACAAAGGTTTTTGCATGCCCTCTAAGAAGTCTGGATAATTTGGGTTGTACTGTATGCTTCTACCTTCTCCATTCCAAACTGACTAGCCTATTATTTAAACTCTCCTTAGATGGAAGCCCCTGTCTCTTAATCGTTTTTAATCCATTACAGCACATGATCGCTTACTCTTCGGTTACCAACATTCCTTGCACATGGCCTTAAGCAACAGCTTCTTGAAAAGTAAATAAAATGATCCCCACTGGTTCTAGACCCTGTCCTGACCACACGCTCCAACAGCTGCAGCAGGTTAGAAAGGCACAATTATAACTTACAAAAACAATGCTGGGTTATCCCCATCCTATCCAGGTCCTTTATCTGTCTTTAAATTAATTTTCCCAATGGGTGCTAACGTAAGGTTCACAGTTCTCTGTTACCCTCAGGCTTCTGTTTCAGTGTGGACGCAATACATGGGGCACCATCCACTACCCAGGCACTTCACTTTCAAGCACATTGTTTTGTTAGTGGCTCAGATGCTTCAACCTTGGTTTCCTCTGAAATGCTCAGATCAGTCACATCCAGTCAGTGATGTAACTGCGACTGCATTTTAACAACTTCAGATGTTTCCATCTCTGACTGGTTCTCACCTTTGCTAGGTGTGAAAAGCATTCCCAGAGTAGAGATTTCTCCATCATCCTCTGTTGAAAAAACGATGCAGAGAAACAGTTTAGGGCCAGACTCAAATATCCTTACTCCTGCTGAATGGCGCCTGACTCTGCAGAAAGTGCCATTGATTTCAATGGGATGGCTCAAGGAGTAAGGTGACACCCAAAGGGAATACAGGTATCAGAATCTCCCCCTTAGCTTTGCTGCACAGTGCATTACTTCCCTTTGCTAGGTATTTGATTGTCTAGGCAGAAGTTATTGTACCCCATTACTCTTCTCCTACTAGGTTCAGGAATGTTGTTGCTATCTAGGCTAGGCCTTGTCTCCTGGCCAGATCACTCTTGCTCATCTCTTCTGTTTTTAAGTTGCTGGTGTTGGTATCTGTATTTTCCATTTGTGATGATGTTCCTGGTTCCGTGACCTTGTTTTTGCTGATGCTTCTTCAAAGGATTGCTCCTGCTTCTCCAGCCCCAGCTCTTCTTTTGCCAAAGCCAAAGTTATCCCCTACAACTGGTCACATACTTTTTTAAATGCTCCTTGTCTCCTTAGTAGATATCATGCTCTGTCCCCTAGCTCCTATATAAGAGAATCTTGTGAAACCTTAACAGTTCACAACTACGTTTTGTGTCCGTAGAGCCTTTGAATCCAATGATCTCACAGGTTAAGCTTCCCATCACCTCCGTGAGTTGGGTATGTGAACACAGAGGCACCACAAACTGAAATGCAGTTACACTGCAGGAGAAACACGACAACTCTTTAACAATGCATAATCCCACGACACAACGGGAGGTGAATTGAAACTGCAGGGAGAACTTAGGTAAGCAGAAAGCAATTACCTGAACTTCATTATGGCTGGGAACACAGGGTTAGCATCTCTACCTTTACAGAAAGTGCCATGGGACCTTAGATTACCACTGGAGGTCATCTATTCCAAGAGTCAGCATCTCCAGCGGTACCATGCCCCCTCAGCTCACAGGGAAGGGCAAGGGAATTATCTTCCTTGTTTAGGTCCTGGTCCCAAGCCGCCCTGCATGACAGCAAACAAGGAGCCCCCATGGCATTGCAATAAGCACAACCTAGGGAGTGACCTCCCTACACCCAGTCGCCAGACTTCTATGGAAAAAAACTCATCACAAGGCTCCTCCCACCGCCCATCTGTACCACGACCGGATTTGGTCTTATCAGAATGAACATGTGTTTCAGAGAAGTCACTTGCTCAGGAGAAAGTCTTTCTCCCCTCAGCCACTATTTCTAATCCAGCTCAGGACAGCGGTGACCAAAAGCAACTATGAGCCAATGGTCATATCGAGATCTATGTGAAATGAGATGTTGTCCATGTAATTGACCCCTTTGTCTGCTCTGCCTCAGCAGAGACCAAGGACTGAATGGGTATGGAGATAGCTACCCAGGGACACTAGAGGTGGCTCCTGTACCCTGAAGCAGATTGGCATGTCACATGGGGGACCTTGCATGGTGCTGCAGCTGGTCTGTAGAGAAAGTACTTACGCTTTAAAACTTTTTCTGTCTATTGGTAATTTAGGTCTATGTAGATAGTCTCCTATGATCTAGTACCTTTGAAGGGCCCATTTCCACAGTCACAGCTCTCACTGGCATAAGACTTGGGCACTTTCAAAAGTGAAATGGCAAGTTTTTTCCAAAACTAGCTGAACATTAAACAGACTCAGGAAGGGAAAACTCAAACTAGGCTCGTTTAAATCAGTTTAGATGAATTCTAGTTTCACTTCTATTCAAATTACAAAAAAACAAAAACAAAAAACCCCTTCAAGTTTAGCAATGCAAAAGTACAGCCAACTACTCCAAAGTAAACATAACCAAGAAAGGATTTCATCTCACTAAGTATTCCCACTGTTTCTGTTGTCACACATAGGGAAGCTTGGAATTATCTGTGACCAAGGTCTCCCTTCCAGCCCTCCCACTTCTCATGTTGCTAACCCCTGCAGATTATCTTCTAAACATCACATAAAGCTGTGGATCTTTCTTTTGGCACAGCAGTAATCCTGGGCCAAAGGCAGGCAACCTCCTGTCTTGATTTCTTCCATGCTGCCAGTGCAGCTCTTCCAAATTTCTTTCCCCAATTTGCTTTGCTTGGCTATTCATATCTTTCTCCTCTTGCTTGGCTGGCTTTCTACCCACTTGTGCTATCTCATTAATACAATGTAGATATTACTTCACAAGCTAATGCTATCACTGGTCTTGCTGTCTCATGCTATCAAATCATCTTATTTCCCCAATTATTCCTTGACTTCCTATTCCTTCCCGTTATCTCTCACTCTTCTTACCACTATTCCTTCTTCTCTTGCCCTTTCTAAATACTATACTTTTCCTCTTCTATCCCCTACTTTTTGGAAATCTCTTCCCCACTGTCATCTTCAAGCCCATCTCGAAGCCTTTCTCCCTTCCTATTGTTTAATGCTGCTTCTAATGATCTGATGTCTCCCTTTTCTTCTTCTTGTAACTCTAATAATTTGTTCTCATGCAGTACCACTAGTGGTTGGTTTGTTTGGGTTTATTATTCTTACCCAGCACTTTGGATAAAAGACACTATATAGTAAAATGGGAAGACAATGTGAGACAGGCTACTGCTTAAAGCCCTTAAGATACCTGGGGAAATGAAAGCACTGGGAAGTTAGATCTCACCAGATCCTAATTTAAAAAAAAAAAAAAACCTGAAGTCCCCAGAACATCCCAAAAGACACACAAAGGAATCCTGAGCAGGATCTATCAGAGGGACATCTTGAATAAAATCCCCTACTTAAGGATCTTCCTTGCAAGTCCATCAGTGGTGTTTATTTTTGGCCATAAAGACTCCATCCCATCATTATACTTCCTCCCCTCCCCCCCGCCCATATTAGTACAAGGAAGTCCAATATGACAAGCCTTATCTGTTCCACTGGCCTCTGAGCTTAGGGACAAAATGAATCGGGGTCACTAACCCTTCTTTAGGTCAGGTGCCAGTTCATTTCTAGATGTGTTTGCATCCAGACCCTCGCCAGCAATATCCTGTCTTCTAATTTAGGAGGCAGCGGATGACTGTACTTTTTTCTTTTTTTTTTTTTGGCGCATTCCAATTAGCTCCCCCTCTGCTCCCCGCTATATTGGTAATTCAGCTCCATGCATTTGTTAAGACTGGGCTAAAATCCCTGTCTCCCAAAGAGACAAACTGTCGTTGCTTGCGCTGATGTCTGCTATGTGATTAAGTGCAAGTGAATGTGTTAAGGCTGGATTACATCTGCAGCCAGCCCGACTCCATTTATGCCATTTAGATTCCACACCTCACTCCCACATTAGCTGCACGTCTTTCCCCGACACACAGCTCACCTTTTTCTGCCATTTAAAGTTCTCTGTCACACATGTCTTTCTATCCACTGCTTGGCTTCCCCCATTTCAGTCTGTATAACCTCCATTTTAATTTCCCCATTTACTCCGTATTCCCCATTCCCTTCTGTTTTCTTCAGATTATTCTGTCCCTTCCAAATTAAATTCTCTTCCATACAGATATTTGTTCATCCCTTTCCAAAGGCTGATGATTTCATAGTGAAAATGTTGCCTCAAGTGTGCCATATAATAATCTCCTGAATCTCTTACATAGGGTGCAGCAGTATAATAGGAGTTTGTACAGCACCTAGCATGTTGCGACCCTGATCCTGACCGGAAACCTCTAAGCGTTATTGCTTATATAAACACACTATATAAGAAAAAATCAGATCTAGTGGGTTGCTATTATTTTGTAGCATGCCTAGCTCAGTTTGGATCATCACACACTAAAGAAAGCCAGCCAAGTGTCCGTCAGTGTTACATACAAACAAAAAGGAATGCAAGCCTTCCTCCAACAGACATGGTTTTAATTTTCAGGGAAAGGAGTGAATCATTTTGATCTGGCATGTTGTCTTTATACATGAGTTGGGTGATCCTCCTTCTGCTCTGTCTGAACCCCATACTGCGAGCTCTTTGTCTGTAAGCGCCATCCTGCCCTTTCTGCACAGAGCAGTAACTGGCAAATGGCTCTTGTATTACACACGAGCGAGCTACCTGCCAAAGTAAAATATCTTGCAGTCACTTCAGACCCTCTAGTTCAGCTACCGACTGAGCCAAGTGGCTAGTGGCTATTGGCACTGTCGGACGCATTCACAATCGACAGCAACGTTATACTGAAGACAGATCCAAGCAGGCTGCATGCGAAAACAAAGAACCAAGCAAGATGAGTGCTTCTTGTCTATAATCTGGGTGTGGGGGCTGGGAGGAGACAGCTTGAGCCGTGTACAATATATAGCCCAGAATTTCCCAGCTCACTCCCCTCTAACATTTACGGTCTCTGTTTTGGAGGCAGTTTGACTCTCTCCTTGTGTTAGAACCACTAGCTTTGTTGTTCAGAGTGATCAGATTTAAGTTCTTGTTCATACTACACATGCAGTCATGCAAGGAGATCCTGTTACAATGCACCGAAGGTTCAAACCATGCCCAGGCTTTCACACTGCTCTTAAAATGAGGTGAGGTGTCCCGTCGCGATGGCACAACGGAACCGTGCTTTAAAACTGTTCCTGGGGATAGCCATGATGTAACTGAGTCCACCACGAGGGCTGTATCTGTAGCACAGGCAGGACCTTCATGGAGAAAGTTCCACAGCTAGGTATTCTTCATGCTTTCAGAACCACCTCTGTCATCGGCCTTTCTCTGTGAATGCCCAGTAGGACCTCTTCCAAAAGCCAAGAAATAATCTGTGATCTTATTCTGATATCTTTGTTTACACCAATTGGCACTTCAGTCCATGAGTAAACCCACTGAAGCCAATGGGACTATTTGTGGGCTAGGACCTCTATTCAGTACAGGTAAAGGTATCAGAAAAAGGCTCTCCAGATTCAGGGCCATAGTGAGAAACATGTCTCCCCACCTATAAACTATAAAACATTTGAAATACAGATGGGCTAAGGCAATGATGTTAAGATTTTGGTTGGCTACAGGTTGGAGTTCAGGCTTAATGTTGAACCAGGCTGAGGGCTTGGAGTTCAAAAGCATCAAAAACATGGTGGGCTGTTCTTGCAAGATTTTGACTCCAAACAGTGGAATTTTCACAAGATCGGTAGCTTTTGCAACCCCCCTCCTCCCCATCCCCCGCAATCTTAAATAATGAACATTTCATGAGGGCAGCCCTTGTGAAATGTGTCACATTCTCTGCTAACCTGTGTGACATCTGAAGTGGATCCAGAAAATAGGTCACTTCTGGTTTTAGAGCAGAAGCTACAGTGGCGTTGGCTCCGGAGAGATCAGGGTTTCAAATCTGAAACACACCTGCTCAACTTTCGTGGTTCTGGTGTGGGCACTCTCTCCAGTTTAAGCGTTTTGACCGATATATGTAGTCTGACAGTGTCTATCATACTGCAAAGTATTCTCAAAATGGAGCCTAATGCCAGAGGCGGTAAAACATTTATCCTCCTGCTCAAGTGGAGATTGGCTAGGTCACAAGTGAGGTTACTTTTGGCAAGATGGCTCCCACCACTGGGAGCATTTAGAATGACCATATTCATGATAAAAAACAATTCCATTTTTACATTACGATTTATGTTTTACACCATGTAACTTCTTAAATGCTGTTGGGAGCGAGAGGGATGCAGCTCTCTTAACAATCCACAGATTTGTTTGATTTACTGCACTGGTCCTACGTGCTGTTTTCACCTTGCAGGATCAACCTAGCGTCTAGGAATCCGCTTGTATGACAAGATCGTGAATTAAATGTGTAGTTCTCATAAGAGACCACACATTTTAATGTAAAATTGAAGAAACTGATTACAGCAATCCCTCTGGAAACGAGAATAATCACATGATAAGATAGTGCTAATGGGAATTTATCATCCCCATCACATGTGAAGCTTAGAACAAAGCAGTGACACTAGACAGTAACAACTGTGAAATCGACAATGAACATTCCAACCAAAAAGCTTCTGGGGACTATAAACAGATGACAGGGAATTGGGGGTTCTGAATCGCCAAATCGAAGGCAATTTGGTATGCTGAAAGTAGCTTAGAGAATGAAACTCACACACACCATTATTAAATATTACCCAAAACAACCACCTAATCTCCCTCTTTACAGCCTAATCTCCTGTTCCCTTCTCCCCATACCCACACACACAGAGCTGAGATAGATTCACCAGTATCTGGCTGCTTTGCATCACTAGAGCAGCCAAACAGAGCCAGAATTTATGAGTGTTTCTCTCTCTCTCTCTCTCTCATACACACACACACACACACACACACACACACACACACACACACACATAAATATATATTTCAGATTTAGAATACAATCTTTTGATTTTTTTTTACAGTTACCTACAATATTTTCCATTTCAACCAAATAAGACTTGACTAAAATTAAAATTTTAAAAGGCACCTGTGGGAACGAGGCATCCAAATCCCATATTTCAGTAACAACCATTTGAATGGGAATTGGGCGTCCCATTCCCTTAGGCAACCTGCATTGATTCTGCACCAAAACCCAGTAAGCAGATCTCTGTGACACATAAGACAACAACAGGTAAATCATGTATTCCCCCTTCCCTTCAGACACAGATGCAGGCCTACAACATTTTTCCACCTCGGTCCCCATTTCATAGCTAGAGGCTTTGACTTTTAGGAAGAGAGGAAGCCTTTATAAAAAGAGAACTAAAAGGAGACCGTAATGGCTAGGTGGCAGGAGAACAAGGAGAGAGAGAGGCATCCTACACCAGTACCTGTGTGAGTCCTCTGATGAGCCTTTAAGTGGGAGCTCTTTGTATAAACCTTCCGGCACCCATTAAACTGACAGCGATGAACCCTCTTCTTGTTTTCCGGGGATGCCTCGGCCCCTGCCCCTCCTTGCTCGCTGTCATTCTGCCCGCTCCTTATCGTGCCTCCTGCTGCCACCGCCGCCACTCCCACCTTGACTGAGGTGAGCGACGCCTTCTTGGCCACCAATTTCAACGTCACCGTGCCGTCCACTGCGGCGAGAGTTTGTGGGGTTTTTACCAGATGGCGGCTGAGCTCAGGAGAGGAAGGGGGCGTTAATGAGGTCACTGCG
Source organism: Malaclemys terrapin pileata (assembly GCF_027887155.1). Lineage (NCBI taxonomy): Eukaryota > Metazoa > Chordata > Testudines > Emydidae > Malaclemys > Malaclemys terrapin. The sequence continues at coordinate 18,182,727 of NC_071515.1, read as the reverse complement.
TTGAGTTGGGCCTGGTTGACAGCGGCGTAACCCTCTATGGAAGAGCCGGTGGGCTGCAAGCTGAGGCAGGTCTCAGACAGCAGCTTGTCCCGTGAGAGGATAAGGTCCATGTTGGTGCTTTTGTCGCATGTACTCGTCTCTACTGGCAACAGGATGGGGTCCAGCCGTCGGATACTGTCCTCTGAGCCTGGAGGAGAGGAGGTGTGAAGGAAACAGTCCAAATCCTCACCAAAGTTCTCTGAGATCTTCCTTGGCTCTGTCTGAAGATAACGTTCCAACTCAAGGCATGTCTGCAGGGGAGACGGGGAGGGAGGGAAAGAAACCATCATTAGAAACCCATCTCAGCATTAACCCCCAGCTGGAGCAGGAGGCGAGGCGTGGTAATCTCTCTGTGTCCAGAACAGTTCAGAGATAGCATTTATACACACCAAAGGAGTCATGCAGAAAGAAACACGATAGGAGTAGGTTTATGGTACAGACCAGCTTTGGAACTACGTTGTGATGCATGTGATAAACTGCAGAGCCATAGGAAAAGTGTCCAATGCACTTTTTGATCACCTCACCTGCACTCTGCCCACTGATCTGTCTCCACATGGAATTATTCTAACAAGCCAAACCTCTGAGCAGCTTCAGATAGCCATCAGTTTTTTAAAAAGTAACATTTCCAGAGAATTGTTTATTCTTTCTCTACACAAATGTGGGATTTCACCCCCAAAATTACCCCAGTCCAAAGCATTGCTCAGCTAGGACCCAGTCTGATCCTAAAACTCTGCAGGGCTAGAAGCAGGTGACTAGAAGAGAGAGATTCCCAATGGGACCCAACATTTGCTGTTCAACCCTGGAAGGTCCTGACCCAATGGAAGATGTGACACGTAGGCACAGAAAAGCAACTTTGGGTCATTTTTAGAGGTTTTTCTGGCTCCCTGTACAGTGGCGCACACCTGGCTTTTACTTAAACACACACACACACACACACTACTTACAAAAGACATGATTATGGTGGAGTTAACGTGGCCACCACACAAAGATTGCCACCACCTCTCTGTAACAAACTACGAGCATGGACGCAATGCTGTGGTGCAAAGACTTTCCCAGCCTAAGGTCGCGATGACCACCTGACTTAAAAGTGGCCAAATGAGGGCCAGTAAAGCCTTTCAGCACATCACATCATCAGGTATTCTCCTTATTTTTACAGAAAATAGTTAGAAATCGTTTGGGAAGTTTTACAGAGTTTAATTAGTGCTATTTTTCACACCCCTCAGCCTGAAAAGTCTGGCCGTGTTCGCATCTTGATTCTAAATCTACAAGAGTTGGCATGAGACAAATCATCTATCTGATTCATTTTTGAAACCTCTACAAATTATCCCTGAGAGAGTGTTTCCATATTATAGAACCATAGAAGATTAGGGTTGGAAGAGACCGCAGGAGGTCATTTAGTCCAACCCCCTGCTCAAAGCAGGACCAACACCAACTAAATCACCCCAGCCAGGGCTTTGTCAAGCCAGGCCTTAAAAACCTCTAAGGATGGAGATTCCACCACCTACCTAGGTAACTCATTCCAGTGCTTCACCACCCTCCTAGTGAAATAGTGTTTCCTAATATCCAACCTAGACCTCCCACACTGTAACTTGAGACCATTGATCCTTGTTCTGTCATCCACCACCATTGAGAACAGCCGAGCTCCATCCTCTTTGGAAAACCCCCTTCAGGTATAGAATCATAGAATATCAGGGCTGGAAGGGACCTCAGGAGGTCATCTAGTCCAACCCCCTGCTCAAGGCAGGACCAATCCCCAGACAGATTTTTACCCCAGTTCCCTAAATGGCCCCCTCAAGGATTGAACTCACAATCCTGGGTTTAGCAGGCCAATGCTCAAACCACTGAGCTATCCCTCCCACCAAAATCTGAAAAGAACCAGAGCATCTGATTAGTGTTTGCTCTCTCTGCTCAGTGGTATTCCATCACCCCAATGCTCAGATACAAGGTGCACTGGGACTACATCCCTCTCCCCTTGCTGTTTTACAGGGTGCTTCTCCTGCCTGAGATGGCAGTGTGCAGAGCACAGTGTTATGGGGCAAAAGGGGTGGGTTAATTAGCCATTACACTCAGGGAACAATCCCCCCTCACTCTTCTCTTCTGCAGACTAAACGAGCCCAGTTCCCTCAGCCTCTCCTCATAAGTCATGTGCCCCAGCCCCCTGATCATTTTCGTGGCCCTCTGCTGGACTCTCTCCAATTTGTCCACATCCTTTCTTACCACAGATGGTAAGGTTGGGCTATTAGGGTGAGATGCCCAATTAAATCTAAGCCTGTAAATCCAGTACCTTTCAACACCTGGGCCAGAAACAAAAGCTTCAAACCATCCAAAACAGGAAGAGAGGTGAGAGATTCTTGGCTTGATGGTATAAAGGTCCCATCAGCAGGGGTATAAAGGGCTCCCACTGATAGTTCTGGGAAGTGTCTGAGTTACTTTTAACCCATCATGGATCTAGGAATGCATATGGCCTATTCCACATGTAATTTTGCAGGAGAAATATCATGGCTAGGGAAAGGAGGAAAGATTTTGCAGGCAATTCATTTTTAATTTGTTTTTAAATGGTAGCTGTTTGAAGCAGATTAGAGGCCTGAAGTAGAGAGATGGAGCCATGGGCATAGTGCAGGTCAGCCAGTCAAAACTGCACAATAAGTAGTTAGTAACATAGCGCTGCAGTGTATCACATGGATGTGTGTTATGTGTCACCTTTCTGTGCACAGGGCTGGAGCCAGGAGCTCTGCAGATCAAATCTTAGTTGGTTCTGACCTCTATTCCCCCAGTCTTGAACAAATCGTTTCTCTCTCTGCCTCAGTTTTGCAGCCTATAAAATGGAGGTGTTACTTCGTTATCCACCACTCTGGTGTTCTGAGTAACCGGGTTTGTAAAGCACTTTGAAGAATAAAGTGCTAAGCACTGATTCTCCCAGTTTTGAACACGGTGTGGTCCGCCACTAATAACAGAGGGCCAGGATTTTCAGAAGTGACTAATGATTTTGAGACACGTCAGAAAGGCCGGGTGCTCAGTCCTTTCTGCAAATTGGGATCCTTGTGTCAAGCTGGGCACCCAAAAACTGAGACACCCCAGAATCACTAGTTGCTTTTGAAAATCTTGGCCTTACTCTGTATTTTGTAGTGGCCGTGTACAATAGGATAGAGGAAGGTTTGAGCCAGTACCTAACACTTTCCCTGCAGCCCCATCAGGGGCTTTGGCACAAGGTAGAGCTTCCATTTTTTAAAATGTGGGTTTTCAGCTATCTTATTATTATTATTTGTATTATCATAGTGCCTAGAAGCCTGGTCATGAACCAGAACCCTCTGGTGCTGGGCACTGGCCCAAACAGTTTAGAGTCTAATGGTTCAAAATCACATCTTCCAAAGGGAATCTAATCCAATGCTGTCTTTACAGCCCTGTCTATATTGGGCAAGGTTTACAACAAAATATTTCAATTGGTTTTGGCACCAACAGGACCCTGGCATAATGAGGCTCTCGCAGCTGGATACATTTCTAGTCAACACCCCCATTTAGCAGAACCTGCCTCGAAGAAAGTCTAACAAAAAATGACTATAAAAAGGAGGTTGCCCTCCAGAGCCTTGTCCACTGTCAGGCTCCCACCAGTAGCCCTGACTGGAACTGCTTTGTAATTATGCCTAGTGTAGACACAATCACTGAATCAGCAAATAAACAGAAATGCTGAGCCAGACACTCGGCTGACCCCAATCAGTGTAATTCCACTGCAGTCAATGGATGTGTACTTATCTACATGAGCCAAGGACCTGACCCCAGTGCTGTCTTCTTACTGGGATGCTGATTCTAGTGACTGTTCAGATAGCAATATTGTCAATTGTTTCATTGCTGACTGCAGAGAGGCCTGGCTAATCGTATGTGGAGCTTGAGTAGCGCACACCATGTCCCTGAGCCGAGTCCTGGACCCCGAGTAAACGTCTGATCCCATAGGATTGCTCCAAAAAGAGCACACGCCCTTTTCACAGAGATGATTGTACTTCTGTAGGGTTACCATACGTCCGGATTTTCCCGGACATGTCCGGCTTTTTGGGACTCAAATCCCAAAAAGGAAATCCCAAAAAGCTGAACATGTCCGGGAAAATCCGGCGCCGCTGGGCCGGGGGCTGGCCCGGGGCCGGCGGTGCTGGGCGGCCGGGGGGTGCGCCGGGCCAGCGGTGCTGGGCGGCCGGGGGGGGCACCGGGCCGATGGGGGCCGGCGGTGCCGGGGGGTGAGCTGGGCGGCCGGGGGGTGCGCCGGGCCGCCGGGGGCCGGCGGGTGCGCCGGGCCGGCAGTGCCAGGCGGCCGGGGGGTGCGCCGGGCCACCGGGGACCGGCAGTGCCAGGCGGTGCTGGGCGGGCCGGGGACCGGGGGTGCTGGGCGGGCCGGGGGTGCTCGGCCGGGGACCGGGGGTGCTGGGCGGGCCGGGGGTGCTCGGCCGGGGACCCGGGGGCCGGCAGTGCTGGGCGGGCCAGGGGTGGTCGGCCGGGGGCCGGGGCCGGCACCCCAGGGCCCGAGCCGACCCAGGCTGGAGCCGCCGGGGGGGCCAGCCTGGGCCGCGCCTCCTCCCCCCACACACCCCCTTACCTGCTTCAGGCTTCCCACGAATCAAATGTTCGCGGGAAGCAGGGGAGGGGGCGGAGATTTTGGGGAAGGGGCGGAGTTGGGGTGGGGGCGTGGGCGGGGCGGGGCCGGGGCCCCGTGGAGTGTCCTCCATTTGGAGGCACAAAATATGGTAACCCTAACTTCTGTTGACTTTGGTTGCCACCCGGTATGATGGGAAGGGGGAGAGGTCAAAAGAAGAGGATAAAGCACAGTTATTCATAAAGCTCTCTCAGGCCTTGTCTATAGGAATTAGCACCAATCGGAGCAACTATTGCAGTTGGACCCATACAAATCATTTCATGCACCCATGCAAAGGCTTTCCTTGTCTACATTGGTACAGCTACCTTGGCTGCTGAAACGGGGGCTAATTCCCTGTGCAGACACAGGCTATTTCTACACGTCTGTTTATCTGCTTCCATAGCCTGCATTACACTAGTATGTGAGTGCTTCATAATCTTTAATGTATTTATCCTCACAACTATCCTCTTCGTTAGGGAAGCGCTATTATCCCTATTTATCACATGGGCAGCTGAGACCCCAAATGACTGCAGCAGAAGATTGAATTCAAATCTCCCGAGTCCCAAGCTACTGCCCTCACCTCAGAGCACCTGTCTCTGGAGATACTGGAAGGGTAGCTCCTGGCATACACTGGGGGTCTCTGTTTGTATTGCCACTGGAGGTGCTATATTCCACAAGGAACTGAAGAGACGGCAACCAGCAGCTGATCCCTTTATTTTTCAGTTAGCATTTCAAGTACAGTGGCTGTAGGGTGACCAGATGTCCCGATTTTATAGGGACAGTCCTGATATTTGGGCCTTTTTCTTATATAGGATCCTATTACCTCCCTCCCACCCCCGTCCGATTTTTCACACTTGCTGTCTGGTCACCCTAAGTGGCCGGCAAGCGCTGAAACCAGGCCCTCAAGTTTGATAGTTTGCAAAATCCAAGAATGAGGTTACGAAAGCTAATCTGGTATAAGACAGATGCTAAGAACCTGAGACTTCTGTCAGATCTTTCTGATGTGTGGCTCCGCTGACGGTCCTGTTTCAGGAGTCGAGAAATTGCTTATTTGTCTTTCCCCCTCTCTGACCCCCTTCAGTTAGTTTCTTTGGAAGGGTTCCCATTTCCTGCTGCACAATGCAAATCAGCCCCTGGAACATCCGCCCATTTCATCCTCTGAGGTTTCCCTGCTTGTGGCACAGAAGAGGAAGCTTGAAACTCCTGGAGTCGGCATTAAACACTTGGGCAAGTTGTAACAGCGTCACATGTTGCTGTTACCTAACTTCCCTGACGACATGTGATTGTCGGACATGCTTTTTGCTGAGGCCTTCCCCCTTTACATGAATGCTGAGGATTTCTTTTGAGGGAAAGGCCCAGTCTGTCGATATTCACATACTCTTCCCCTCCCCCTCACTGACAAATCATACAAGCCACAGCAGAAATGTGCGCTACTAGTGAGAGAGCATTGATCAGCTGCAAGATGAACAACTGGTTCTTGAACCAGTTACAGATCCCATGGATACTGCTGTTGTGGGCACTAGTAACAATTTTATAAGCCTGTCATTCACAGTCCTACTCTGCCACTTCTCTCAGCAAACTGAAATCAGAGGCATCAAGAATCACAGGGAGAATCCGCGGCACTGGACCACAAAAGCCACTGTCCCTGGGCTATTCGTGCATTTGCTAGACAATAAGAAGGCAGAGCACCCTTCAGAAAAGAAGAGACCTGTTTTCTATTTAAACTAGGATCCTGGAACTGCCAGCAGTGGATCCAACTTGGGATCCCAAATCTCTCCAGATGCATGATAACAGGTAGTGGGGGCAGATTTTCAAAAGGCACACGTGGGAGTCAGGCACCCAGCTCCCATGGACTTTGAATGAGGTGGGCTCCTTTGAAAATCTCCCCCCCTTAGAAAAAAAAAAAAGAAACAAGTTTGTCAGCTCGCCTGCTGCTTGTTTCATTTTCTCTTTCTCTTCCAGCTACCCACTGTCTCTTGGGAGAGACACAGAGATTCAGGGGTTAATAAATAAAAAGCTCCGGAGAGAGAGACAGAGCATAATCTTAGGTTCCAGCAAAGAGACATTGACAGAGACACCAGGCCATTAAATCCAATGACAGTCACATGAAATTTCAATTGCGTTGACATTAGAGAGGCTGTGTCCTCTCTCCTCATTTCCCACAGAAGGAACAGAGAGGCACTGTCCCTTTAAGTCCCCCCTCCCCCCCCCATGACAACAATAGTGGTCCTGACAGATTTTCAGCTTCACCATTAATTTTCCATAAAGAGCAGTTTCTCGGTGAGCCCTTTTCAGGCAAGGCCTGACGCTTCAGAAACCTGTAATTATTCTTGGCTCCCCACCCCCCGCCGTCTTTGCACCTGTGTCAGTTCAAGACACCAGCTGGTCATGTCTTGCCTTCTGCCTCTGAAATCCAAAACCAGCCGAAGGAGCCCATCTCCCCACAGAGGGAAAGAAAACAACCACAAGAAAAAGAAACAATATAATGGGCAGGAAAGGGGGGAACCCAACTCCAACCCTCATCCTTCCATCAAGGCAATAGGGAAAAAAAACATTGAGCCAAGAAAGGCCTCCCTCTATTCAGCATTAGAGACAAAGCCGTTAGCAAAAGGGAGAGAGAGAGAGAGAGAGAGAGAGAGAGAGAGAGCTCCAGCACCCTCCTTCCTGTACCCCCAACCACAGTCCTACCTGCTGTTGCCTTTGCTAAGAGCTAGCACTTGGGTGCAGGAACAAAGTTTCTTTACCCTCCGCTCGCCCTTTTCTGCTCAGGCTGAAAACCTTACCTGACTTTCCTCTCTACCCCGCGTCACTGGGGGAGGTAGGGCTCTGGCTGCTGGGCTCGCTTGTTGTATTGTTAAACAACAAGCTACTTTCCTTCACCCCCCTCACAATGCATTGTTGTTGTTAATTGCTAGGCTCAAGAAGTCCAGCCTCTGCCTTCAGCCCTGACCTGGAGAAACACAGTGGGATTGTCCAAGGGACTGAAGGGAGTCAGATGCCGAGCTCCGATCCTATTGACCGGTTCTTGAGGTCAGAAGGCACCTCTGTCTCCATGCCCACTGAGTCCTTGGCTGCCCTGCCAGCAAGTGCACCCGCTACTGTCGTTTGTGGTGGTGGCTGGTGTGATGTTGACCCGTCCATTGAGAATTGGACTGACTACCAGACTCATCTTCTGAAGAGCCATCAGAGGGCGGCTTTCATTCACTGTCAAGCTGGGCTGATTTTGAACCTTGGTTGGACAGGATATGGGTGAAGTGTCCTCTCTTTGATGGCCAATCCCTTAAGACAACCAGACTGTCTCCAAATGGCAAGAATGTGCTTTTATGGGACAGAGGGGAATTCAGGTCCTGACTGAATAACTCAGTCCATTATCACGGTCCACTGAGAGATTTGTCTGGTGTACTTCAGGTTTCTGAGGGGCAGGAAATCTACTGGACCTCAGCAGCCAACATCAGCAAGTATCTGTAAGATTTACAGCAATAAAGACTCTGAAGATTCCCACTCGAAGAGGAAAATAGCTCCCATCAGGTATGCAATACGAACATACAGGAGACCAGTGGTTGCCATCAGAGTGATTTTTCAGGCTAGGGATAAAAAGTGACCCAAGGCTTCAATCCACCTGCCCCAATGAACAAGGGATCATTTTCTTTGCACCTTGCTTCACAGTTCAGCCAGCTCAAAGTAAGGATGATTCATGGGCGACAAACAGGATGTGATTGTACTAGGCTCCATACTCACGCAAGGAGCTAGCTAACAGAGAATGGCAATCTTGCGTGTGGCCATTTCCTAAAATACCTCAGCCCGATTTCTCCATTGAAATACAATTGCAAGAGAAGTGCTTTCTGAACATCACATGCTAGGAACCCGCACAGAGACAGAACCCTGCGTGCCCCCCACACAGATGCCTACCAGTGCCAATTGGTTTCTTAAATTACAACATATCCTAAAATACTGTGTGGCCTATATAGCACCCAAGTGAATGCAGATGTTGCATACTTTGGAATTCAATTTAAACGTACAGGGCTAGATCCTCAGATGGTGTAAACCAATGCAGCTCCAGTTACTTCACTACGCCATTTTACACCAGCGGAGGACCTGGCCTGTATTTTGTGATTCTACCTAACGATGCTGTATTAGCACTGATCCAATATCAATCCAGAAACATATGCTGTCTAGTTTATGTTCTGCCTTACCTCTGGCTCTCATTCAGTACAGAACAATTATTATTGCTTGAAACACGTCAGTATACTCTGCCCTGTACAGCATAAAGCCAGAAAAGCCATGGTGCTTGTCTCTCTGAGTTGGAACTTACATGAGATATTATGGGGTGCCATTTTCAAGTGTGCTCCACACCAGCCTAACTCTGCTCCTGTTGAAGTTAAAGGGAGTTTTACCCCTGACATCAACGGGAGCAGAGTAAGGTCAACACAGAACACGGTCAAATCCCGTCCTATTGCCCCAATAGCACTCTACAGGTTTGTTTACATGGGCAGTTATTCCAGAAGAGCTATTCTTGATCGTGGACATCTTTATTCCATAATAAGAGCAACCACACCTGGAGTTAAATTATGAAGAGTTAGTCCACTTTAAATTCATACCCCTTCTTACTCCGGATTAACTCTCATGTGTAGACACAACCTCAGTGACAACAGCGTATATCTCAGATAATGCCAATGAAGGCAATGGAGTTCCTCCACATTTACAGCTGGGTAACGCATTAGAATTTGGCCCATACATGTGAGCCCTCAAAGAAAGTGAGTTCAGTTCAGAAGCATCTAGTTTCTCTGTGGAATCTTCATAATACTTAAAAATTTCTGAGTTGTTTTGGGAATGGGAGCCACAAGGGAGGTGGGGTGGGTAAAGGTCAGTACTGGGTTAACAAGAGCCCAAATATCTATAAGGAATTTAGGACAGAAAATCAAGAAGGGACCTACTCGCTCTGTTCAGCTGATTCTTCTGTTTTATTGATACTATGATATTTTATTACATCTTGATTTTGAATTTTTCTAGCAGACCATGGGCCATTCTCTCATCTGGAATGTGCTAGTTAGTTACTTTTAAGTGCTATTTTACTGCACATATAATGGAACATTAAGCACTGAACCTGGAAGTTATCCAAAACCTAATTAATAAATTTGGTACTTGGATTAGGCTGACACAGAAAATGAAAATGTTGAACGTGCTGTATATGCGGGTCTGAACTACAGACTCAGTTTACACTAGTTACAAGGATTCTTCCTGTAGGGAAGTTTAGTAGAGCACGTCTGGGTAGCACCTGCTCTAGTTAAGGTCGATTTCCAACTCTCCTTCTAATTCCTGTTTTCCAGTAGCATGTAAAAAAGGCCTCGTCTATAAACTACTGCACAAGTCTCATGATTGCAAAGAAAGCCTTCAGAACGTGAAAACCGAGACATCTGCCTGAATCTGCAGACAGCCTGAAACAATAATTCGTAGACCTGTAAAATCCCTGCCACCTCCCCTGCAGTCTGACACAACAGCATAAAGTGCCCACATACTCTAGTTCACTGCTGATCAGATTGGCAGTAGCATCGAGCTAATGTAGCTCTCTCATTTTTGGCCACAACGGTAGATATTGGAATGGAGTACAGTGGGGCAGCCAGTGGGTGGAGTGGGGGGATCAGGAATTCTAGGCAAAGCCCCCATCCCCAAAATGCAAATCTCCCTCTGCTGCTGTCCAAAAGAGGGAGTTAAAAAGATGCATCTCCTCCCTATTACCAAAGGCGTCACCACCTCCTGAATAATATAAGCCAATACCAGCTATCATGACTTCCTGGGTTCCAAAAACCATCATCTGTCCCTCACCCAGCTGCCAAAACCTCCAGCTTTTCTGCTTGGCAGCTCCTATAGTGCAGTTGTTAATTATCAATGCAAAAATCTGCAGCCCATTGAAAGTTTAACATTTGAGAGGGCATAAAATAAATTGAATTTAATATCAAAATAAGCTACCCGGAGTGCATGACACTGATTGAATTGGACTGGGCTAGATGGGAACAAAGGGGGGGAAGCAGTGCTGCATACGTCTGTGATCTCTGCTGCATAATTTAGATCTAATGTGTCACACAGGATACAGGGCTTATTGCTCACAATAAATTCCTTTTGTGCTGAAAATTTCCCCTGCGTGGTCTCCACCCCAAAGGCGAACTTTCAAGGAAATGTATTTGGCAAAAATAGCCACTGTGTAATTCAACTGCAAAAACACATTTTTTACTGATCTGTTCCCATCACAATTAAAATACTATACTTTTCCCAGGTATTACAAACAGAATTTTTGGCATCTATGAGAACATAAAGAGGCTGAAACTAGAAACTTCAAACTTGGCTTGTTTTGTAGATCTCCTTGAGACTTAAGGCAGTCAAGATAAATTGTAATAAAAACAGTCCTGCAGCTTTAATTAATGCACAGAGAGTCACCATTTTACACATTCACAATACAGTTTTTCTGTCTCTTGTGGGGACATAATTTCAGGATGTAACCAAGGATATCCCAGGTTCCAAGGATCCTAATAAACTCAAAGGACCAGATATTCTGCTGTCACAAGTTGGGAAAGTTCCACTGATTTCAATGGAGCTACACCAACTTATACCAGGGAAGAATCTGGCCAATGAGTCCTAAGCCCGGGATGCTCCAAGTGTCTCAGTTAGAAACCACTCAGAACCTAGATCCTACCAAATGCAGACCATCCCAAATCAAGCCATATCCAAACCTGGTCATTGTTAACTCAGTCTAACAAACCTGGACCCAAATGGCTACGCCAGTTTTGCTCATTAAAATATATATAACATTTGGGGTGTGACCAAGCATAGAAGATGCTTTGGTTAAGGATGGCTGAATTCCAAAGTTATCTGGATAAACAGCTTTGTATTAAAGAAATGGTCAGACTCCAAACAGAACAGAGGAGAGTATTTTTGTTGATTTTTTTTTTTAAAGAAACCAAGAAAAATTCCATGCAAAACCAACCATGCAAAAAACAAAAATTAAACAAAAAAATACCAGTAATGTTAGTACAACAAGCATTCAGAAGTAAAGAACTTCCAAAAGTTACACCTGAGCATTCCAACTTAATGCTAACCTTCTGCATAAGCCAGAAAAACCATCAAATAGCAGCAAAGAAATATCATATCATACAAACGAGAGTTTCCTACACAATCTTACATACCAGCACAACTGGGTAATATAGATTGCAGGTAGCTAGATAAGGATAATATAAGAGATAGGAAATACAGTGTTAGACTTTTTATGACGAGTCCTCTTATTTGCGTAACAAACCAGGATGGTTGGGACCCAGTAGAAGACATGGCCTTAAGCTGCAAAGTTGGGCCTAGCTGCAAACTTTCACCTACATTTGTTAATTTTTAGATTTCAGTGTTGTTTCCTGTTCGGGCCCATCTCTCGTTTAGCGTTATAAATAGTCAGAAAAGACAGTTAGCTTCTAACACTTGCTCAATCCAGCTCCCACTGTACTCAATGGATCAGGTTGCCAGAGCTCCCAGAGAGCACAGTAAAAATGCCATAAGAAGTGGATTTGCAAATAAATAAATTAATTAATTAATTAAATGGTGCTGATGGCTGAGAACTTTAGAAAGTGGCACCGTCTTCCAGGTCCTGATCCCACAATAGGATTTACCCACATGGAGCATGGCAGTGGGGCAAGAATCCATGCTGGTGGATAGCTCTGGACTGGCTCACAGACTCATAATGTACTATTTAGAGCTGGTTAATTAACATCCATGAGTAGCTTAAATTTCCTCCCCATCAACTGACATACATATGCGAATTAAGATTTCACTCTGTACTGTATTCAAAATTGCGAATAGTCAAACTCAAGCCATAAACTAAAAACTGAAGATGTTTGATGAATAAACTCAAAATATGAAGCGTTACTGAAGTAAGTTATTAGTTATGAATCATTTCCTCTGCTCTAGTTTTAAGGTGTATCAACAAGGAGCAGCATTAAATTGAAATTCCTAACCCAAAGGTTTGATTTCTCAATCTGAATTCTGATTTAACAGGAGCCTGAGCCCAATTAAGCCACTGGGTGGCACCTGGAGGGGTGTCAGGCACAATTGGTGATCAAACCCAGCTGGGGCTTCAGAAAGGCAGAAGCAGAGGGCAGTGGAATGAAAAAGGCTAGGGAGGCCCAGGGGAAAGGTAGCTAAAGGCCAAGAGAAGTCTGAAACTAGGAATAGTGAAGCCTGGGGCTAGAGGTGGGTTGTACTGAACTGTGAGGAATCCAAAGAGGCTGGAACAGTAAAACCTGAAGAGCATTTGGACTGGAGTTTGAGGGGCTGCAGAGGGAGAGGGAAGAACTTTACAGTCCCTCTCCGAGCACTAGAAATTGGAGCTGTCTGGAAGACTCAGATTGCAGCAAGTGCCTCTGGCTGATCCTGTTGCAAGGGTAGGAACTGGACCCTTGAGGAGTACCCTGGAAGATGCTGCTTCTTACCAAGCACCCTGGAAGGGACTGAGGGGAAAGGCCTAGGGAAAGATGAATGGTAGGAAGGAGTCCAGGGAGGCAGCAGCAAGGTGTCTGATTGTGCAGACCTTTGCTGCTTTCTTAGCGTCCCTGGACTGGAACCCAGAAGGTGGGCCTGGGTTCCCTCACCAGCCATTGGGAAGGAAGTATGAAGCCCCCTGATGTAATGGGGACAAGGACAATTCAGAGCCTGGAGAGAGAAGGGTGTAAGGACTGCTGCACCCAGAGTCAGGGGCCAGAGACCTGACACAAAGTCTTATGGAGTTGTTTGGACTTTCTGTTACCATGAACGGGGCATGGAACTAAAATGTGACCCGACTGGAGGGCTGAGTTGCAAGATGAGGCAACCTACTGCAGGATGACATTACTGTCAGCAGGGGGCGCTAGAGCAGACAGAGCTGCTACACCAACTTTGCCACCAGGTGAGTCGTCTCTTCCACAATACCCATTCACTGTTAAATCTTACGGCTCAAAAAATTGTTCACTTCTGTATTATTTTTGGCTGCTGAGAGGAAGAGGTGAGGGGACCTGCCTGGGAAACAGGAAGCAGGGGGAAGGAGAGGAATGTGTTGTGGAACACAGTCAGGACAAATAGAATGAAGAGCATTTATACCATTTCTAAATCATAACAAACACAGGGGAGCAAAACCCCAGTTACACTAAGATCAATGGTCTGAATTCAGCTGAGAGGTTCAAACAGCCCAACAACTCTTACATCAAAATCAATAAAAAAGGAAATTATTTGCCCTTTTTGTTTTATCTGTTGGGTAATTTGTGGTGGTAATTTTTTTGAAAGCCATTAGCTATCTCACAAATGCAAGACAATGTGTTTCCATGGGGATAAAACACAAATCTCAGTGAAGAAAAAGCAGATTAGTTTCAAGCTTCTAACTTGCTTACGCTCAGCAAAAAAACCAGATTTTGTTTTCTAAAGGATGGAAAAGGTAGCCATATCCGTAGCTGGTGTAACTTGGCAACACCCCACTGCCTCCAGTTGCTCCCACCTACACCAGCTAAGCATCTGGCCTCTAGTCATTCCAAACCAGATCCTGCCTTTGGTTAGACCCAGACAGAGTCACTGTGGTTAGGTGGATCTAAGTGAGGGCAGAATTTGGCATGTTCTGTAAAAGAATGATTCTACTTGATGATAAATCTCCCATATTTTACTAATACCAGTGTTACCAAAAAGGGAAAACAGGAAATCCATAAAAGCACCCACACACTGGTTTTGAATGTTATGGCTCCTTTCTATCCACCCTCACAACTACTACAGGCACAGGGACCAGTTTGCACGTCCTGATTTCACAAGGTGACCTGCACATGCACATCACACACTGTCACTTGCCAGTCATCGATTTAATCACTTGTGCATGGTCACCGTCTAACTGATTCTTCCTTCTCTTTGTATGGCATCTGATGCTAGTTGTTGCACAGGTTTGTTTTTCAAGTAGTTCTCTTTTAAAATTGCTTTATAAAGAATTTGCCCCTGAGTTCCAGGCCTCTGTGAATACAGCCCAATTATTAAATCCTGGCGGTGGTGCACCCACAGTGCAGGATTGGCCTGCCAAGCATTTGACTAGGGATTGCTTAATTCTCAGTTGTACCTCATCACTATTCTGTTAATGTACTGTCTAGCAGGCACTGCAGCCAGTGGCTAAAGCATGGGACTTGGAGTCCGGAGACCCACGTTCCATTGCCAGCTCTGCCACTCATTTTCTGGATGACTTTGAACAAGCCACTTCAGCAATCTGGGCCATATCATCAGCTGATGTAAATTAGTGCAGCTCCGTATGCCATGTGACACTGCTATTGGTGAGATGGGCCTGTGGGGCCTTACCCAGGTTCATAAAGCATTTTGAGATCTACCAAAGAGTGAGTGCTATTTAAGTGCAACGTGAATAGCAGCAGTCAGTAAAAACAAAACCTAGAAGGGATGCAACGTCTTGTTGCTGGAAGCCAGCACTTCACGGTGCCCATGTTGCATATCCTACCACGGTTATGACAAGACATCTCGATGTGCTGGTGTTTTGTTAGGTCGTGTAATTGTGATAAATCCATTATTACATGCCTTCCCCAAAAACGCTCCCCACTTTCTCTGCCCCTATAAGAAATACAATACAAGAGGCAGCAGACTAGTGCACGGAGTCCTTGGGTTTATTGGAAGCAGGATGCCTAGGAGAGAGGCCAGGTGGTGGCATATCCAGGATCAATGGAGCTCTGACCAGGGCCGGTGCAACCTATTAGGCAACCTAGGCGGTCGCCTAGGGCGCTAGCATTTGCGGGGGCGGCATTTTCTTCGGCGGCGACCACAGTGGCCGGATCTTCGGCCGCCCCGGTTGTCGTCAGCATTTAGGCGGAGGGAGCTGGGGCAGGGGGGCGCGGGGAGGGCCGCCTGCAGCAAGTAAGGGGGAGGGGGGTGGCACGCAGGGGAACTCCCTGCCCAGCTCACCTCTGCTCCACTCCTCCCCTGAGCATGCCGCCCCGCTCTGCTTCTCTCCCTCCTAGAGGCTTGCGGCGCCAAACAGCTGATTGGCGCCGCAAGCCTGGGAGTCGGGAGAAGTGGAGCAGCAACGGCGTGCTCGGGGAGGAGGTGGTGCAGAGGTGAGTTGGGGTGGGGAGCTGCCGCAGGGGGGTGCCTCAGGGCAGGGGCGGGGATGAGGAGCTGCCGCGGGAGGGGGGCGCCTCAGGGCAGGGAGCTGCTGCAGGGCTTGGGGAGGGCGCAAGGTGGAAGTTTTGCCTAGGGCGCGAAACATCCTTGCACCGGCCCTGGCTCTGACACTAAGATTTTAGAGACTTCTCTCCTAATGAGCACAGCCATGTCAATGAGGGGACCTGTCTGTCTCCAAGTCACAAGCTTTTCCTCTGTGTTTTCATGACACCTCCCCACCCCCGCCAAAAAAAAGTCTTGCTCCATTCTACCTCTCTGATCTTATTTGCCACCTCCTCCCCCTTCCCACTCGCCGCTCCCATCATGAATCTTCACTTCTAGGAATGACCATATCTCAAATGCTGCTCTACTGGAAGTCGTACATCTAGGTGAGGGTCACTGCATCTCTTAAACCCTGCCACCTCTGCTTGTTCTTATGCTTATTGCAGACTATCCTTGCAAAATATATTACAAAATGACATAGCTGCGCACAATAGTGCCGTTCATCCCAAATGATCCCAGAATACGTCACAAAACATCTCTGAAAACAGAAACGCAGCCACTGGATAGCACGGAGACAGCATGGGGAGGAGGGTCTGGCCAAAGGCAAACCTCAACTCTTAGATCAATCTCACAGGCTCTTTAATGTCCATGCAGAGCACAAAGATGCTCGGTCACTAAGGTCCCGAAGAAACCTGCTCCCAGCAAACGGCCTGGAACTCAGTGTGTCTCTTTCAGGGACAAAAGGCTGGGCTGATGCTGCTGGAATTTGAACATGTTGCTCTTGGGAATCCAAAATCTTTCAGTTTGCTGCTTAGGCAATTAAATCTTCCCCTCTGGTACTGAATTCATTTTTATGTGCAAGAGCATCGTCGCTAACCGTTGACCCTGTACAGATGGGGATGGCTGCCTTGTTCTACTGTCCACGGTGCTCCCTCACCGCTCCCCAGAAAGCAAACCTATGCAACCCACTTCTCTTACTTACGATCAAGGGAAAGAGGGAGAGTGTGTTGTATATGTTAATATCCCGTATACATATATCATACTCTATAGATGTAGGAGCAGGATTTTATAATTGTACTATGAGAATTAATGTATGATTTGATGTCCTCCTGCCAGCCACCCTTTTTAAATAGTTCTAGTCCTTCCAATTGTTGTAAACTTCCTATCTAAATTCTGCATTTCCCCCTAGTTTTCCATTTACCTCTCTTTATTTCTCCACTACACGAAGCCTGCTTTTCCCTCTTTTGGTTTTGCTTACCCCTCCCCTCTTTGTCTTTCTGAGACCGAGCCAAAGCCCCGATGTAGTTGTGAGAAGGCTACAAGGGGAAGAGTGGAAGAGCATTCTCTCTCTCTCTCAGCAGATCTAGTCTATAGTTTGGGGAGGGGGACCTCTTCGGCAAGGTATATTTCTCTGACACTCTGTTTATCACCAGTACTGCCCAATTAAAGCCATTTTTAGTAGCCCCCAAAGCAGACTCTGTTGTCATCACAAAAGTTTTCAGACTCCTGGTAGTGTGCTGTTGTACAGCCCCTGCAGTAGCTAAACACAAACATTATTTTCTCCAAGTACAAATTGCAGCTTTCAAGAGCTGCAATTTTATTTTGGATATAAACATACATACCTTTGTGCCTGATCCACGGAGGATGTGAGTCTGGCTCTCTAGCTCAAGCTGTAGTGGCTCAGGCTTCCTGCTCTGGAGGTCCCAGTTCAAGCCATGGTGGCCATCACACACAAGAGCCAGGCACAAGCTGTCCCTAACTCACGGCAGGGATCAGCAATGAATTTAGCCTGAATCCGCACTGAATCCAGTAGGAGTCAGAGCATGAAATCCGGGACCCATTGAGTCCATGGGAGTTTTGCCAGTGACTGCAGTGGGCCAGGATTTCACCCAGAGCGTGTCAACATGAATGTCACTGTTCATAGCTGTTAGATTGGCTACGGAACAGCTGACAGCTCATATTAGGGGCAGGAGGCACAAACCAGACCATAGGCCTAGTTAGGACTGCAACTAGCTTGCCTTGCTCCATTTATCTCTGCTCTTCTAAGGTAAGAGATGCCACAGTAGTCACTAGACTCATAACTCGCCTACCTCATATAACAGGGGCCAGAAATAAAGATCAGTCACTATCCAGCCCTCCTGTGTGTCACAAGAGACTTCATATCTGTTCTCAGGCTCCCGGAGGCAGCACGTTAAAAGTCGCAGCAACCATAACTTACAACACTGTCTCTCCGTAGACATCAAGGACTTTCCAGGGTGGAACAATTGTAATTATCCCCATTTTACAGATGGGTAAACTGAGACACGGATAATGGCCATTTTTGGAATGTTTGACGTGAGCCTAATTTTGGGTGCCTCTAGTTTTAGGTGGCTAGCTTGGGGCACCCAAAAGAGCTTGATTTTTTTTCACAAGCAATGAGCACCTGCACCTTAATTACAACTGGAATGGTGGGTGCTCAGCACCTATGAAAGTCCGGGCCCAAGTGCCTCAAGTTGGGTGCCCAGACTTAAATATTGGCTTAAGTGACTTCCCTAAGACCAAATGTGAGGCAAACAGCATCATGATGTACTTAGCTAAGGCAAACCCCAGAAATATATAATTATTAATATATGAGCAGGGGACAAATACATTCCCTTGCTGGGAAGTTGCGTATCTTTTATGGGAAGGAAACAGGTAGTCCGGGGGAGGATTTTGGCCAAAGGGTAGGAGAGCAAACATCTGCTCATATGAGAAGTGCCATGGAAGCTGTAATGTGCATGCAGAGTGCATTGCCTTCATTTTTAATGTCTCAGCCATACTTTCCCTTCCCTTCCACCCCCGCCCCTCACTTCATCTGCCAAAGCAGCATCAAGAGTTGTTTAGTGCCAGCCTCCCCTTACAAAATCATCCATTCCTGGAAGCAAGATCCTGGCTGGAGACAAAAATCTGCAATAAAGCTATTTTTATGTGAGTGTTAAGAACTTTAATTCTCATGTCATTTTTCCTCATAAATACCCCCTCAAGGTGACTGCGTTCTCCAGAGACAACTCAAAATGTACTGTAAGTAAAACCGGCGATTGGCAATTTGTCATATGGAAAAATAAAAGCCACATTTGGTTTCTCCCTACACTTAAAACTACCACTTACGCTGTCTGAGGCAGACCAAGCTGCTTAACAAGGTCATGAATAGCAGCTTGGGGAGAGGCGGGAAAGCCCCACCCTGGGCATGTTTTTCTTGCACTCTGCTTTTCTGACTGCTTAGAAAGGGAGCAAAACAACAAAGAGGAAACCTCTCCTGTTCCCGTAACTCGGTGTTTATCCATATTCCAGCAGCTGACAGTGCTCGCTAACAGGCTCCTTGAGGAGCTTCTCAAGGGCACAGAATCAGAGTTGGTTTTCAAGCGTTCCTCGAGTTGAGACGTGGCCAATTCAAGTCGGAGCAGCCTCAGGAGTTACCTGAAAGTGTGGCTGAGAAGGCCAATGAGCAATGGGGCACCCCGAAGTCCTCCGCACCCCCACCCAATTAAAAAATAAAAGCTCAAAATGCCCCTTTACCAAGAAAAGGCTAAAAAATGCATTTGAGGAAGCACAGGGCTAAGACTAAAAACAATTCCCCCCTCCCTCCCCCAACAGTCCCCAGTGGCAGCGAAGCCTGACTCAATCAATACAGCAGCAACATTAACACTGCAATACTAGGAGAGAGGACAGGAGTGCTTGCTGGTGTCTACTGAACCTGGGAGGAGGGGAAGAAAATTACTATGGCTATTCTCCAAGGAAAAAGCATTTTTAAATTGTTAGGTTTTTCATAATGACAACATTTCCCTCCCCTCCTCCATACGCAAGTTCCTTTTTGAGAGAGCCCAATTTTGCCAGTACTGCTAAGCCCCAAGGGTTCCGAAATCCCGAGTCAGGTCCACCAAATATCACAACATTGGCTTAAAAATCACCAGGGCTTTAAAAATTATATTATCAGAGAGACAAGCTGGGAGAGGTAATACCTTGTATTGGATCAACATCAAGCTTTTGAGCTACACAGAGCTCTTCAGGTCTGGCAAATGTACTAATGTCAGGGATGGTCTAGCTCAGTGCTTCTCAAAGTGGGGCCGCCGCTTGTTCAGGGAAAGCCCCTGGCGGGCTGGGCCAGTTTGTTTACCTGCCACGTCCGCAGTTTCGGCCGATCGCAGCTCCCACTGGCCGTGGTTCGCTGCTCCAGGCCAATGGGGGCTGCGGGAAGGGCGGCCAGCACATCCCTCGGCCCGCGCCGCTTCCCGCAGCCCCCATTGGCCTGGGACAGCGAACCGCAGCCAGTGAGAGCCATGATCCGCCGAACCCGTGGACGCGGCAGGTAAACAAACCGGCCTGGCCCACCAGGGCTTTCCCTGAACAAGCGGCTGACCGGCTTTGAGAAGCACTGATCTAGATAATACTAAGTCCTGCCATGAGTGCAGAGGACTGGACTAGATGACCTCTTAAGGTCCCTTTCAGTCCTATGATTCTAGGATTTTAATCAGTGTGTCACAGCTAAATACAAGGTGGAACAGACTGTTTAGCATAAGGAGTTAACACATATTGCAAAAGACCATTCAAGGTGGAATGGGCAGTTAACACTTCTGCAGTTGTAGGGCAAAAAAAGAGGGGGTGGGGGGGATTAGTGGGATACAGATTGGTGTAATAACCCATAAATCTAGTGTCTTTGAGTCCCTGACTTTGAATGTCTAGCAAAATTATGAATTTAAGCGCCCAGGCTCATACCGGATGGTGGTTTGCAGGTTTCCTTTGAGGACAAGGGCTAAGAGGTCAGATACAGAGTGATCGCTTTGTGAAAAGTGTTTACCCATGGGTGACCTGGTGTTCTTATCTGTATGAATTCATGCGAAAGCGTAGTGATTGTCTGCCACTCCCATCGTTGTTGTTTGGGCATTTAGAGCATTGGATGAGGTACCCCATGTGTGACAGGCAGGTTTAGGACCCAGGGATATTGACAGGGAGGGAGTATTGATCACTGTAGCAGGGAAGATATGTCTGCAGGCTTTACATGTTATGGCGCAGGCTGGTGCTGCTTTGACATGGTGTGTCTCGGTCCGTAGGGAGCTTGCATCTGAAAATGAGTTGGGGGGAGGGGTTGTTCTAAAGCCAGAGAGGGAAAGATTTCCTTCAGGATGTGGCTCCCATTGAATATTGGTTGTAACTGTTTAATGGGTTCCAACGTGGGGTGGTAAGTGGCAACTAGGGGTATGCAGAGGGTTTTATTCCTGTATTGAAGCAGGTTCTTTCGGCATATGTGGGGACCAACACGGCTATCACAACACTGTAAATAATAACATTGGGGGGGGGGAGTTCTGTGGGGTGTTTTTTTTGTTTTTTTTGTTTTTTTTTGTTTGTGTTTTTTTTTTTTTTTTTTTTTTTTTTTTTTTTTTTTGCAACCATGAGCGCTAAGAATTTACTTTTTGTAGGTGTGGAGGAAATGTGTAAGACTGAGAGTCTTGGGGAATCACATGATTCCAGGAGCTGGGGCTTTACGACATAGCAAATATCACTAGACTCAAAATAAGATCATGACAGTTGGCAACCACTCCCATTATGCTGGAGGGCTTGGGTCAAATGCAACAGGGATTATTATTAGCAGTAAGCATATTATGGTAGCACTCAAATAGTGCCAGCCTGGACTGTGGTGGGCACTGCACAAACAAAGATAAGAGACAAGCCCTGTCAGAGAGGGCTTACAGCCTAAAAGACACAAAACAGCTGATGGTGACATCATACAAGCAAATGAATATGTTGGAAAAACAGCACAGCTTTGTAAGTTACATGTCTTGTTGTTTTTACACTTCGTAACTGCAGGTAGGGAGAGGAATGGAGAAATTAGTAAGAGTATGGCAAGGGAAGAGAGACGATCCTTCATAATCGGCAGCAGGCATAAAGGTTTTGTAGGCTTCAGGGCCCTGGCAAGTCTCTGAAGGAGGATAAGGAAGTGGCTGTAGGGATTATACCAGGGAATCTCCCTTCTCTTGCACCTCCCCGAATACACAAGGGTCAGGGTAGGAGGAAACACTCATGGTGTTTAAAGGAGAAGCTGACTGGTAGGTGGAGAGTAGTCAGACTGTTGGTGGCGTAAAGGTAGGGGTCAGGGTCATGGTAAATTATCAGATCAGCAAGGTGTGAAGAGCCTTAAAGCCCAAAACAGGAAAGGTATTTCATCTGCTGCTGGAAGGAGGCATCACGGCAGATGTCTGAAATCGCTAGCTGTGCACCAGCCCTAGGGTGACCAGACAGCAAATGTGAAAAATCGGGACGGGGGTGGGAGGTAATAGGAGCCTATATAAGAAAAAGACCCAAAAATCGGGACTGTCCCTATAAAATCGGGACATCTGGTCACCTTTGCCCTCCTTGCTTCAGACTAACTTGGATAAAAACTACAAGGGGGCTGTGATAACCAGTTCCCTACAGGAGGCAAATGAATCACACCCAGAGATCCCTCCCCAGAGAAGACTTTCAAAACCCAAATGAGAAAGTAAAAAGTCTAGCTAGTGTGTGCACACATACATGCCTAGCCCTGCCTCTATGCAACACGTTCATTAAGCACCTTTCACCAGACCCGCATGGTACTTTCATGCTGCTGCTGGTTACTCCAGCGATGGGGGGGCTTCAGAAGTGTCTAGATGGACAAAAATTAAACACAAATGATACGAAGCTGCCCCCAGTTTATAAATTAGGGCCGGATCCTTAGCTGGTGTGAATCAGCAGAGCTCCACGGAAGTCAATGAAGCTATGTTGATTTCTGCTGCCTGGGGATCTGGCCCATAACCTACTGCCAAAACTGCAGCCACAATTTCATCCGCTAGCCCATGCTTCAGCCACAAAATTGCCAAGAATGACCATTACAAAAATAATTTAATTACAATTGGGAGTCAGGAGACTGATCTGTTCCCAGCTGTATCACTGACTCACTGTGTGACAACAGAACATAGAGATTCATGAGTTGCCCCAGTGTCCCCACCTCTAAAATAGGCAAAATGAAGCTTTCCCAATGCTTTGAGATCCATGAATAAAAGGCATGATGTGAATGCTAAGCATGACCACTAGATCGAACAAGAATGCCTGGCATCTGAGGAGGAGCCATTTTCAAAAGTGGGTGCAGTGGGGGAAGCGGGGAGGGGAAGGGTCTCGCTACTGAGACAGCTGTTACTGGTCCTGCAAAGTTTGATTCCAAAACTGACAGCAAGAGCATTCCAGCCAAGCTTGATTTGCAAGATTACAAGATAAAAGGTATAGGTGCTGGAACTACAGGTGCTGGGGGAGCTGCCACATCCCCTGGCTTGAAGTGGTTTCCATTATATCATAGCCTCATAGACTCTAAGGTCAGAAGGGACCATTATGATCATCTAGTCTGACCTCCCGCATGATGCGGGCCACAAAAGCTGACCCACCCACTCCTGGAATAATTCCCTCCCTTAACTCAGCTGTTGAAGTCCCCAAATCCATGATTTAAAGACTTCAAATCGCTGAGAATCCTCCAGCAAGCGATCCCTGCCCCATGCTGCGGAGGAAGGCGAAAAACCTCCAATCTACCCTGGAGGAAAATTCCTTCCTGACCCCAAATATGGCAATCAGCTGAACCCCGAGCATGCGGGCAAGATTCTCTAGCCAGACCCTCTGGAAAAAGTTCTCTGTAGTAACTTAATATCCCATCATTGACCAGGGTTTACAGTTTGGTTCAATGGCTCTCAGCACCCCCACTATACAAATTGCTCCAGCACCCCGGGGTGCTCTCTGTGGTAATCAGGTACTAGATTGTCACATGAGGCAATCACATGATTTCCTTGCTTTGCATTGTTGAACCAAACTATAAATCTAATGGAACAGTGATGATGAAATTCTGCTTTGCTACTAGTCCTAAACTGCTGTAAACTAAGCTACCTATCCAAGCCAACGTGCATCTTAACTTTCAACCACAATTATGTTCTTCGCATTTTACCTTTTGGATCTGGCCTTTCTTAGTAGTTACTGACTGGCTGGATTATTGGACCTATAGAATCTCCTTGGGTCTTCATCTCTCCCAGTCAGTAGTGAAATAGTAAGAAACACCCAGTATTTGGAACAGGGCAGTCATGCCAATCAGTTCTGAGGATGACACATGCTCCCTCTGTGTTTAAGCCACTTTCTTTGTTTGGCATCCTCAATGCTAACAAATCATTTTGCATTGTTTGCACGATGGTCCTGGTCTATAGGAACGGTAGCTGTGACTGTTAAGTAATTCCGACACATGGCATGTCGTTCACGAAGTGTATTCACAGAATCCCTGTGCCTGGCACAGATAAAAATCCAATGTAGATGCTCTACGTGATTACAAGATCATTCCCTGAAAGAGCTTTCTGTTAGATTAACATCTCAAGTATAAGTATTTCACATTAGACCTGCATTAATTTGCCCTCATCACCAGGAGACCCGCTGAAGTTTGCAGGTTAGTAGGGGAATGCAAACAAAACAAACCCAAAAGGATAATCCGTTGCAGGATGTACTTTAGCTTTGATTCTGATAATACTTCCCAATACACCGGTATCCTTGAGATCTCCCTAGAATAGAGGACTCACTCTCGAAGCTTTGCTGAGAAGAGGGAACAGGCCACAGTTTGTGTGTCCAAATTATATAGGGCCAGATTCTTAGCTAATGTAAATCTGCATCGCTCCTCTGATCTAGCCAAAGGTGTGCACTAATTTTCCAGTGAGGTCCTGCTGCTTTGTTACAAGCATAAGATGCCAAACCCTGTGTTATCTGGTTGCACCTCACACAGGATAGACTGGTACTACACGTCTTCCTAAAAACAGGGAAGATCTTTTTTGCAAGCCTCCATAGCAACCAGCCCCAATTCCTCGAGAGAGAGAGAGAGAGAAAAACAGACAGACGAGCGTGACAGGAGATTCTACTGCCTGCAGTTAGTAGCCAGCCTCAACAAAGAGTGGCTCAAAGCTCAAAACATCTGGCACTTTATGCTGTCAGCAGGCTCAGACGTTTCCTTAGGGCTGCTGGATCAGGATTAGTCTCATCTCTGTCAGGCCTGATCCAAAGCCCATGATTTCCACTGACTTCAGCAGCTAGGGGGACCAGACAGCAAGTGTGAAAAATCGGGATGGGGATGGAGGGTAATAGGAGTCTATATAAGAAAAAGCCCCAAATATCGGGACATCTGGTCACCCTATCAGCAGCCTCTGGAACAGGTCCATAGTGCCTATCTGGCAATAACATCCAAAGCGCTAGCTTGAAACTGCGTCTTTATAGTATTCTGTTTGTATTTTAGGCTTAGCAGTGCCATGCGGGGAGCCTTTAGTAGTCCATGCAGGAGCAGCACTCTCGGAAACAACAGTAGCCCAATGCTTTCTTGGGGCCTTACTGGTCTAGAACTCTGGAGGTTTAATATTCAGGCAAAGGTTATACAACATCCTCAACTCCTGGGTCTGGATTTTCTCCTCTGGTCAGCTAGGAGAGCACTTTAGCCGAATTAAAAACTGCACTCCACCTCCACCCTCTAGATAAAGTAAAAAAGCAGATCCGCTCAATCCTGGCAGGGAGATTCAGGTATCCTACTCAATGGTCTAGTTTAAATATATATATTGCACCTGTCAAAAAGGCCAAGCAGAAACATGCAAAACAGTGGGGTAGGTCCAGTGTCAACTTGCTGATGTTGGTATGGAAGGAACAAAAATTCTAGCACCAGGAACCCTGCTCCTCTACACACTGTGACTGTCAACCAGACACAAGTCACATTTTTAGACCCTGAGATTTTCCACTATCTGCCATCAGTGGTCAGCATTCAGAACTGGCTATTTGCAAGGACGTTACAAGAGATATCATCTGTACTAGATTTGACTTTGCTCTCCTTATGATCTTTTCTGTCTTAAGGGGGGGGGGGGCAATTGACATTTAAAAACAATTTAGTTACTTTAATCTACATCATTAAATTTAACAACAAACAAACAGAGAACACGTGTGAGTCTAATACTCAACACAAATTAAAAACCCAAGGAAGGTAATATAAAGCTCTCTTTGAAAAAAAAGAAAGCAGAGAAAAATCTTAAAAGGGCAAAGTGTTGTCTTTAAACAATGCCAGTGAAGGGATTATATAAAGGGACCCACAGCGTGAGCAGAGACATGAGCAGAAAATGAGTAGGTGTGATTCAATTATGAAAAATGCAGACTAATACATCTAGGAGACTCGGCGAATCTGAGCCATGCATACTCAAGGGGAAGGAGAGAGCCAGTCAGATGCTGAAAGGGACCTAAACACCGAAAAGACGTGAGATTACAATGGGAGATGGCAATAAAAAGGCCAGTTTAATTTTTGGGATGCATTCTCATACACGTTATGGAGCAGGATCCACCTCTAGGACAATGTCACCTAGAAATATTAGATTCACTTCTGTGAACCTCACTACAAGGCCGGTATATAGACAAATTGCAGGAGCCCAGAAAAGTGCAACAGGAATTATTAGGAAGCTGGGGAGAACACTTTATTCTTTTGTATTGCAATAGCTACTTCACCAGTCAGGGATCAGGGTCCCAATGGTGTTAGGAACAGCACACTCCTTTAACAAGATGGTCTCTGAGCAGGGCCGGCTTTAGGCCAATTCCACCAATTCCCCCGAATCGGGCCCCGCGCCCAGTGGCAGGGTGGCCCAGAGTGGGGGGCAAGTGGCAGAGAATCCCTTCCCTGGCTAGAGGCACCTTTTTAATTTTTACTCACCCGGCGGTGCTCCAGGTCTTTGGCAGCGGGTCCTTCACTCGCTCCGGGTCTTTGGCGGCACTTTGGCGGTGGGTCCTTCAGTGCTGCCGAAGACCCGGAGCGAGTGAAGGACCCGCCGCCAAAGACTAGGAGTGCGGCCCGGTGAGTACAAGCCCCACGTGTTTTTTTTAAGGTGGTGTGTTTTTTTTTTTTTTTAGTCATCCCTGTCGGGGCCCCGTCGAAACTGTTCGAATCGGGCCCCGCACTTCCTAAAGCCGGCCCTGTCTCTGAGAGAGCTAATTTATGTATAGCAACAGCTAATAGAATGGAGACATAAGTCTATAAAGATTTCATAGAATATCAGGGTTGGAAGGGACCTCAGGATGTCATCTAGTCCAATCCCCTGCTCAAAGCAGGACCAATCCCCAACTAAATCATCCCAGCCGGGCTTCATCAAGCCTGACCTTAAAAACCTCTAAGGAAGGAGATTCCACCACCTCCCTAGGTAACTCATTCCAGTGCTTCACCAGCATCCTAGGGAAAAAGTTTTTCCTAATATCCAACCGAAACCTCCCCCACTGCAACTTGAGACCATTACTCCTTGTTCTGTCATCTGCCACCACTGAGAACCGTCTAGATCCATTTGAATGGTCTGAACTGCAAGGAGGCAGTGGAATTATTTAGAGAAGTAAAAGGAAATATAAATAGGAGAAATTTGATTCAATTAAGGAAAGGGAAGTAGTCTTTTCTGATATTCAGCCTGTAACAATGAGGTCTATTAGACCGGATGAAGTATTGTCAGTGTACAGTAAGGAATGGCACGTTGGCAGGAAGACTAGATGATTGTAACAGGGATTTTCCAGTTCAATTTCTATTATCTGAATAAAAAAATTATACATGTGCACCACTGTTTATGGGCCCAATTCTGCAGCACTGACACACAAGACCTACGGATGGTTATGCTGTTCACTATTGTTGGCTGAAGGCAGTGGACAATATGGCCTTCACATTGCATGCTCCCAGCTCATTTGCCTTCAGAATCAGCCAGGTGGATTCTCAGACTGAACCCTCGCCTTTTCCAGATACTTATTGGTCGTCTGGGCCAAACTCTAACCATAGGCAGAAGAGGCCCTCGGGCCTGAACCAAAGCTCACTGTGATCAACGGCGTCAAGTATCAGGGGGTAGCCGTGTTAGTTTGTATCACAAAAACAACAAGGAACGATTCTCCACTTGTGAGGTAACTCCCTTCTCATGTGATTATATAATGCCTGAATCTGTAATTTTCACTCCATGCATCTGAAGAAGTGAAGTTTTTTACCCACAAAAGCTTATGCCCAAATAAATCTGTTAGCCTTTAAGGTGCCACCGGACTCCTTGTTGTTTTTGTGATCAATGGCAAGATTCCTTATTGACTTTAAAGAATTTTGATTTAATCCAAAACCCATTGTGTATAAACATGGGCTTTCCTTAAAAGGTTTTCTTCTAGATCCACTTCAGATGCTATATACAATGTACTCTCTTGACACTGATTTTATAACTGAAACATTGTGTGTGGACCCGCACGTGCACACACCCAGCATCCCCTACATCTTCTGAGAATAAATCAGGGTGGATTTGATTTAAATCACTAGTCAGGAAGACTTGATTTAATCATAGATTTCTACATAAAAGTGCATTCTTGTTGGTTGTTATAACCTTAATACATATTCTTCACCACTCAGAGATAGATGTAGGTTTCATTTTTAGAAGGTACACACTATACATTTTTAAGTGATTTATTTTGAAAACTTTTCAGATGAGTTTTATATCTATATCAGAAAATGAATGATTGTTTGGTTATTTCATTGACCAAAGGTAATTGAAGCAGATAGTTCACCCCCCAATGACTTCATAAATATCTCCAATTCAACAAGTTAATTATTAATATTTGGAGGATTTTCTTGCCATGCTGTATTAGGAGGAGAACATCACCAGACAAACATTTAAATTGTTTTATTTGTTGTTTTAGTTAATGTTATGTATTCTGGATTTTTTTCTTCAACAGCAAACATATAATATTTTAACAAAACAAGCATATGAATTTTTGAATTTAGTTAAACATTCAAGTTTTTTTAAATTAGGTTTGTTTTTGTTAATGTTTTAACTAAAAAATAGTTAAATGAAATATTTTAAAAAAATTAAATCTATGTCAGCCAGGTCAACATAAGAAATTTAAAATATTGGCTTCTGCAGCTAACTCAGTTGTCTTCATCTCCATTTTCCTGTTTGTTCATAATCTGGAAAAGAAAAACAAGCATTCCTGCTTTTTCAGGTCCCAAACCATTTCTCAATTTGGAATGAATTAGTCCAAAGGAAGAAAATATTCTTTCTACACTGGCAGAAGAAGCTACTGCTGTTAAAAGTGAGATTATCACTTCAACAGTCTCTGAATCCAAGTGCTTAAGTGACTTCCACCAGTTCACTAGTGTGACTTTCTTTAAAACATCATCAGCAAACATATATTTCTTAAATGGTTCACCCTTAGCTCTGAAATTTATTATAGTTGGCATTAAGGAGGGATGATTGCTGGATGCATTTAAAAAAAAAACAACCCAAAAAATCCGATTTTTTTTCTTTTTTTAAACCATTGATTTTTATCCACCCTGGAATAAATCCAAATCCTGATTCTCATTTACACTAAGGCCCCTTTGCACCACACTCGCAGTGCAGAGGTGCCTCCACGTGGGCCTGACTCACCGACTGTCCTGCATATCCTGCTGGAGAATTGTAGTAAGACCCATGATGAGGTGTGTACCCCACACTGGCAAGGAAAGGGTTAAGGTTTTATAGCTATATCATTGTTAGCATATTGTTATGCTACCTGGCCGCATCTGGACAGTGGGCCAGGTTTAAATAAAGTTGAAACCCAGCTGGGAAAGGAGCTGGTGAGAACTGTGGAGAAAGGCATCACCGATTAGAAGGGCCATAGGGAGCGAGAGGAAACAAGTTCTGCAGTCTGGGGTTTGGTTTTGATTGCACAAAAATGTATCCCTTTCCAAAGGGATGCAATGTACACCCCGGATAGCTCCCCACCCTTCCAACGTGGGAGAAGGATGTGGTTAGGCTGTGTGTACGCTGCCCCTTCACCCCCACACACATTTTCGTCACAGGAAGAAGAGCTACCACTTTTTCCCGGAAAGAAAATTCCTTGCTTGTATGTATTTCTTCCCCATTATTTGTTACCTAAAAGGGTGCGAATGATGTTTATAGAATTCCTAAGGCCATACTCACTAGAAATAAGCCCAAACAGTCAGATGTGACTTAAAGGTCAAGGGACAGTGTTAAGTTATTCTCTATTTCCTGCCAAAATGCCACTGGAAATAATAGTTATGGAAGACCAGGAACAGCTATATTCTTTATCAACAATCATTAAAGTGAGCATATTATTTTTGTCCTGTTTCTGTTTACTCCGTATCTTGCATAGTGTGTAGAATGAAAGCACCTAGTTGCTGTGCTGTGATTAGTTATACTTTGTTTGTCTGTAGAACCTTCTACACAGAGGGCTCAAATGCCTTGACAGACGTTAGGCCAGATCCTCAACTAATGTAAATCAGCCTAGGCCCATGGAAATTGATGTAGAGTCACAGACGTCTATCAGGGCTTGTCTATGTGGGGCAACAATGAGCATGGTCTGCATGGGCCAGCTCACCCGCAGCATGCTTGGTGCACTTTAGAAGTAACACCCTTCTGCAGAGCAGGCATTACTATTCTCATGTTATTGGGGGGGGAGGGGGGATGATGCATAACTGACCAGCCCAAGGTCTCTTGACTGCATGAGACTACTTTCCCCTCAAATATATAGAAGGCAAAAAGAGATGAAAATGTGCCACCCTTTATTAAAGTCTTTTCTGGCCTAAAATGTTGAACAAACTGAAACAAGTATGTAGAGGCAAAAACCTGAACAAACAAAAGGATGTGCAATTGGGGCGGAGCTCCAGATGAAGATGGAGAGTCAGCAAGAAAGAGTGTCCCAAAGTTGAGGGTCTCCAAATGACAACATCCTATTCACTCTTTGAAAGCAGTGTTCAAGACACTAAGATGAAATGTCCCAATGGTGGCAGTGGACATTAGAAAAGGATATGGTCTCAACACTAAGCATGTACTTTCAAGAATAGCAAAAAATGGAGTTTTACTACAAGATGTACTCTCCTGCTAAACCACAGTAGAATAGTTTACAAGATTACAGTAGGGAGGTTAGGTAACTCAATAGATAATTTAGCTTCATGGCATTCAGCCTGCACCTTGGGCCACTGTAGTCAAAAGCCAAGTGTAAAACTGAATATGCATTCAGTTTAATGGTCCCACCTGTGTAACTAGCTAGATTTGCACTCTAGATTGATTCAGGAGAAAATACAGATGAGCTGAAAAGGTAAATGGAGTTTGAGTGGAGGATCCCTGCAAATCAAGGTTGAGGTTGACTGGACAAGAAGCTCAGGCAGCAACATTTTGCAATGAAGTTATCAATAATTTCTGTCTAATGCTGCAATGGGCTTTTCACACTCAGTCAGCTCCTAAATATTATGACTGTGGTTTTCCAAAGACATTAGTGATTTTTGTTAATACCCAACTGGAGACAACTTAAAAATGGCTCCTGCTTTCAGAAAGTGGGTGGGTGGTTCAGCCCTTTATGAAAACAATGGACCTTTGAGGTGTTTCAAGATGAAAATCTCAGCCCATCTTCCCATCATTCTACCCCCAAATTCTTATCTTTAAAAAGAAAAAGGCATTTGTAATGCTCTTCTTCATTTGCCAGTAGTAGGACAAAAATATTTCAAATACCATTTTATGTAGATCAGCAAGCACGCTTTGCCTTTCCTTCAGTACCTAGAGACTATATATTTGGAGTGGTGAACTCCTCACTTCAGGATTCAACTTGGCATTTTGATTTCTCTGCTCTTTCTCAAAACACTTGGGGCTTATATCAGATATAAAAACAAAATAGAAAAACCTACTGCAAGCCGGCACATCTAACACAGAATATTTAATCAGGGTACCCTAAAACCTATCTGATATCTTTCAAGAAAGATCAATACAGGAGTCACTCTTTGAAACCATAAAGTCGTCTTGTGAAAGTGGAAAATCAGGGCTGAATGACAAAGGAGGACTAGAGAGCATTGCTGTAGAATAGCCCAAACTGAATTTGAGGCAATTAGCATAGCTTCCTCAGATGGCTCTATGTGGACAGAATTCTTTAACCTAGAAGTATCATAATTCCTGGGGCTCCAATTCAGGGAAACATCTCTATTCAGGAAAGCACTTAAGCACATGCTTTAACTCCCACTGAAGTCAGTGAAGTTAAGCAAATGTTTAAGTGTTTTACTGAATTGGGACCTACAGGGTTGATCATACATTCACTGAGGTCAATGGCAAAGCTGCCATTAACTTTGTGCAGGATCAGTACTTAAGTGACTGAGGGCATGTCTACATTACGAGCTGGATTGATGGGTAGCGATCGATCCAGCGGGGGTCGATTTATCGCGTCTAGTCTCGATAAATCGACTGCCGAGCACTCTCCGGTACTCCACAAGAGCAAGAAGTGCAGTCAGAGTCGATGGGGGAGCGTCAGCAATCGACTTACCACAGTGAAGACACTGTGGTAAACAGATCTAAGTACTTCGACTTAGACTTCAGATAGATTCCCCCTCCCCCTCTCCCTCTCCCCAGTGTAGACCAGGCCTTTCTCTGTATGGAAAGATCCCGTAGAACCACACAGAGGTGAAACCTGTAGGTTTCTATAGATATTACTCGAAAAGCCTACAGAGTGATCACCTTTAAAAAAAGAACTTCTAGAGAAAGAATGAGACACTTAAATTCGACAGCATGGTTTAAAGAGAACCTATAGAAAGCTTGTCACTTCCTATTCTATAGAACTTTCCCATATGCCCTATTTTTCACAGGAAACTAGGTAGATTCCTCTTTAGATTTAGTTTGTACAGAACCATGTGACATCCACTTATCCCAAAGCTCCCAGCCACAGAAGCCATTAAAAGGGCTTTTATAAGCTATTTCAGTCAGCACATACATCATTGTCACACTAACCCCATACCCATCCACCTCTCTTCTCCCCACCCTGAGACACAGGCAACCTCTAAGCTGCATCGCTGCCTCATTGCTCTCATACTGAGCAGACATGCAGTATTGCCAACACTGGCAATTTTATTGCCAATCTCACAATACATGATATTTCCCTTAAAATGCCAGCTCTTAGAGGTACGTGGTTATGTGAGAATCTCAGCTTTCATGTTTCTAAGAAATGAATACAATTCTAGCTTTCATGGCTGTGCAGAAAAGCCTGCAAACATGACCTAGTTACACACAAAGGGCTCAGAACCAGAAGAACCTCCCATTTTTAAACTCATGATTTTGTGGGGCCCTGACATGTGATACAGTATTGGAGTGGGAGGTGAGTTTCTGGTAAGAGTAGAGGGGTATAGAATTATCTAAACTGGTATTAATCTCTTCTAGGCCCTAGGCAGGGACGGTGGTGTAACCTGTCTTGACTTGCTCGGTTTTTATACCCCCTAAAGCAATCTTATTCAATCTTATGCACTGCACTTTGCTTCCCCAATTACTTGTTTTCAAATGCACAAAAAGAGAATAAAAGCCACTCACGCCACACCTTTCTACCCATCCAATCCGCACAACAATACAAAAGGTTTCGCCAAACAGGCACTACATAGGAATTCCATTAGACAGTGCAGGCAGCCTCTCCACTGGTAACAAGTCAGAGACGAAGCAGTTTCTAGTTTGTTGCTTTCCATATGAAGCACCAGCTCATCTTCCTTCCCTCACCCCCCAACCACCCTTGTTCATACTTCCTTACTCACATGGCAGCTCTTAGTAGCTGCAGTTGAGGGGGCTGGTTTTGCAGAGCAGTGTGCGTTTTCCAGCCTGACAAGGAAGGCAATATATGGCTACAAAAAAGTTTCAACCAGTTCATTGGCAGAATTAAGCCTTGTAGGGTCAGCTATGCTTCGGGCAATGCATTGGTAAAACCACTGTGCAATTGCAGGAGAAGAACAAAAACAGGGAGCTTTTCATCTCCCCCCGTACAGTTGAAAGAGGAACCAGCATGAAGGTTCTAAGTAACCTCAAACCATTCAGGGACAGCAGGTTCCTAAGTTAGGGACAAGAAGGAACTGGCACGAAAGTGAAAGCCTCATGCAGAGCCAAGCCTTACACTTCACAGGGCAACAGACAACTGGGCCCAAGCTTCCAGGAAAAGGGGTAGAGGGTCAAGTGATACAATCAGCAGCCTCTCTCTTCATTCCCACCAGCAGAAGAAAATCTGATGGGGAGTTGATTCCTGGCTATCTAGCGTGGGGGTGAGGAACAGTCAGTGAACTGCAGAACCTGGAAGGGACGGGGAGCCCAAAAGAGCAGAGCTCCAAGTGGTTGCTTGCACTTGGAAAGGGACTCTGCCCATTTAAATTTCACATTATTAAAACCAAATGACTAACAGCGCATTAGCTTATTAGAAGCAAAAGCATTTTTGAAAATCTAATTTATTTGTCATGCTCCGTGCATTTCTCCCAGCAGGGCAATCAAAACCAACAAAGGCACTTTCACTTTCATTACTAGTCACTTTCACTTTCAGTTAACAGCGCTGGAATGCTGTAGCATTGGCCCTGCGAAAACAGCAGCTGGGCTGGGTTCATTGTTTTGTTTTGTTTTTTTTCTTTAAAATTCTGCTTCCCGTGGAAATATTTCTATCGATAGTAGGCTTTGTAAGAGCTATACTTATTTGCAAGGTCTAAATTTGTGGCTAAACAGACTTGACGGCATTGCCCCTTTGATGCTGACCTTGAGATACTTGTACATAAGAGAAGAATTTATAAATCTGGATAGTTATTGGAACATCTTGGAACAATTTTCTGTGCGCCAATGTCCTTTTCTTTCAGACCCCTCCTGAAAATCCACTTTGTTCCTATGCTCTGCCACTGTGCTTCAATTCGTTTTGTGTCGGAACTGTTCCCCTGTATATCAGATAGAAAGATAGATAGATATAGATATGATTTTTAGGCCCCAGTTCTTCAGTTGGATCCACAAATGCCCAGAGCTTTGGCGATTCAGCTGTGGGATTGAAGCTTTAAACTCCTCAAAGCATGGAATTTCTACATCAAGATGGGATGTTTTTCTAAGAGAGAAGCTCTATTCAAACAGGAATTATTTCAGGGAAGTTCTGTGGCCTGTGTTAGAGAGGAGGGCAGATTAAGTGATCACAGTGGTCCCTTCTGGCCTCGGAATCTCTGACTTCGGTGATGTAAGTATTTACCCAAAGTCCTATCTTTTAAAAACGACTTTGGCATTTAGGTGCTTAATTACTGTTGACTTTCAATGAGATTTAGTGACGTAAGCGCTTTTGAAAATTATATCCTTATCTTTTTGCATGTTTTAGAGAATGCCATATGTGCCCTTATGGCTCTCTCTAAAGCAGGGGTAGGCAACCTATGGCATGTGTGCCAAAGGCGGCACTCACACTGCCCAGGGCCTGGCCACCAGTCCGGGGGACTCTGCATTTTAATTTAATTTTAAATGAAGCTTCTTAACCCTTATTTACTTTACATACAACAATAATTTAGTTATATATTATAGATTTATAGAAGGAGACCTAAAAACGTTACAATGTATTACTGGCACGCGAAACCTTAAATCAGAGTGAATAAATGAAGATTTGGCACACCACTTCTGAAAGGTTGCTGACCCCCGCTCTAAAGCAATATATGCAGTGCACAGACAATTACATACAAGAGTGTCGAGGTGTGGAACCGTTCTGGATTAGAAGGGGGTACCTTAGACTTACAGAAAAGGGAAAAGTAAGCACCCATCCCAATCAAAAACTTTAAATGCCACAGCATGTTGAAAGATCAATAGATTGTTTTCTTTTGGGGTCTGACATAAGTTTCCTACTCACCACCTTCCTTTATACCTCTACCTCTCTGCAAAATTTAGGTCAAGTTAGTTCTACCTGCTGTTTCCTCTAAGATGTCATAAACTAATTACATACATTCTGGGAGGTGGAGCAGTGAAGGTAGGGATTAAGTTTACATGTAAGAACAATTGTTTTAACCAGAGGCAAGAGTGTGAGCACTGCTGAGAGCTATTAGAGACGGGGAGCTGTCCCACAGTTTCAGCAGATATCAGTCCAACGGATGTGGGAACTTAAACACCGGGAATATAGTGTAGTAAGTCTCAGAAGGAGCTAGCTTTCTTAGGTCTGCATCACTGCAGTGTCTGAGCATCTCCCAGTCTTTATCCTCACAACACCCCTGGGCGCTAGAGCAGTGCTGTTATCCCCATGGTACAGATGGGGAACAGAGAGATTAAGTGACTTGCCCAAGGTCACATACAAAGCCCATGGTGGAGCAGAAATTGAACACAGGCTCTCACACACATTCTCCAGCCAAGTCAAAATCAGGAGAGGGAGGAGGAGAGAAGGAGCTCTTTCCTCAACAGATTCTAGTTACTGGGCCAATTGAGCTCCTTAGTCCTGACCCCAAATACGCACTCATTCTAACCAAGATGATGGCTGATATCATTAGCAGACACTAATGCACTAATGGAGGCCTAGGAAATGGACACTTTCTGGGGGCACTTGAAGTTTGAAGGCAGGGGGTAGAAATCACAGAAATGACGCTCGTCGTTCCTGGGCCGTGCCTGCCCACTCCTATTAGAAAGGATGGAGGGGGTAAGTTTTGCAGGTTTCTAGAAGAAGCTGTAGCATAGGATGATAGTCATAGGCACCTGAAAGTACCGGGGGGAGGGGGACAGACGATGCATGTGAATGAGAGAGAGAGAGTGCAGCACCATTCTTACAAAACTCCATTATCACCTGCTTGGTTTGGCTTTATGGTCCTAAGTCAGTATGCATTGCAGTCAATGGAAAAACTCTCACGGATGCCAATTGGCTTTGAATGACCCTGAGAAGATGAACAAGCTGCCTTCTTCTCTATAACAAAGAATTGAAAATAACTTAATATAGTTACAGATTTAAATGGAAGCTGCTTCCTCCCCATGCCCTGTGAAATATGTGCTAATAGAGAATAGGGTTCCCCTCAATGGAGAACCATGTAATGAGGCCTCAAAGGATTCAACAATATACAAAAAATATTAAAGACAATTCACCTCCACCCTGAAAAGCCAAAATGTGAAGCTATAACTGCATGGAACTGAAAACCTCCTGACATTTCAACATGATAGTACCTCTATGTAGTCTGTGTATATTCTGTGTGTGTGCACGCATGTGTGTATTGAGAGAGAGAGAAAGAGACAGGGGTATGTATATGGCGGGCGGGCTGTATATATACACACATGCACAATCTCACATTAGAATAGTTTTTGTGTGTGTGTGTGTGTGTGTGTGTGTGTGTGTGTGTGTGTGTGTGGACTCCATATTATTTTTTTTAAAGCACAAATACCCATTTGATTTCATGACCATGAGCTTCCACTCTAAAAAAGATGCATTTGGTAATTGTATCTTTTTAACTATACTAAATAATAGAGAATGTTTTCCCATTTAGTACCAACACTATTAAAAGAAATACATGTACCCAATCTGAAGATCACACACAAGTCACACATTAAATCAGCTATTTTACCCTTATAATGGAGTTTGCAGGTCTCCTTCGGGTCTACACATTTATACCAGCAATACTAAGTGCCAAGAAGTGATAACATAAACAAGTTTCAGAGTAGCAGCCGTGTTAGTCTGTAACTGCAAAAAGAACAGGAGTAAGGTGCCACAAGTACTCCTGTTCTTTTAACATAAACAAGGTTTTCTGTAAGTAAAATATGATATGAACAGTGGCTCCAGTTTCCTGATTTGATTTTTTTAAATTTATTTTTGGGGGGTGCCAGGAGCCTGCTTTCAGTTCCTTTAGCAGACAGCGAGCCTGTACGCGGGTATTGAACATGGCTCCCAGTCCCAGTACATTGCATCACACATGTGGCTGTTCTTGGAAGTCAACCATTTCTGCACGTTATCCTCAGGAGGCCTGATGTACTATAAGCACGTAGAAATGTGTTTCACTGTGACTGGAACCAAGATGAAATAGCAATATTAGAAGAGATGGTTTAGTTTATGTTGTGGCCAAGTATGCCATTAAACTAGAACACTGAGGACAGTGAGGAGATAGGAACATTCTACAATGTAATTTATTCCTTTCCAGTGGCAGTGGAAATTTTTCCTTCAGGCCTGAAACTGACCCCATCTGCCAACTATAAATCAGAATCAACTAACAGAGTTCTTCTAGATTAGTCACATCATAATAACATGCTGCACTTACACTGCACAAGGATCTCAAAGCACTTTCCTGGCATTAAACTATTTAGCCTCACAATGCCTCAGTAAGTATTATTAAGTATTATAATCACTCATTTAACAGAGAGGAAAACATTTGCACAAAGATTTGCTCAAGGACACACTGGGGGGCAGAGGAAGGGCATTTACAGCAGAGCCAACCCCTCCCCCACCCCGATCTCTCGAGTCCCAGTCCAATGTCTCAACTCATCCTTTCTTCCTGTTCTAGTGTAAGAGGAACCAAAGCTTAGTTCATCTAAGAACTAATGAATCATCCCAGAGAGAAGGAATTCAAATCAGACTATAAGCATCAGCCCCTATGTTTGGAATCATATTTCTTTTTATCAGAAGAAGAGATCCTGTTTCCAGTCCTCCCGGCCAATAGGACCTATGACCCCACCCCTGACAAAACTTGGGAGAATGGGAAGGGCTTGACACCCAAACTCTGCTAATTTCAGAGTTCCCCTGGAAGAGTAAAAAGCAACAAAGAGTCCTGTGGCACCTTAAAGACTAACAAATGTATTGGAGCATAAGTTTTTGTGGGTGAATACCCACTTCGTCGTCACATGCGTCTGACGAAGTGGGTATTCACCCACGAAAGCTTATGCTCCAATACGTCTGTTAGTCTATAAGGTGCCACAGGACTCTTTGTTGCTTTTTACAGATCCAGACTAATACGGCTACCCCTCTGATACCTGGAAGACTGAGGCCATAAGCATGGAGACCCTGTGCCTTGGCCCATCCTCCAGGGCAGGCTCCCCTACTCTGACAGCAGGGGTCCACTTTAGTCGCACTACCAAAGTCTTCCATGCCAGAGGCTATCCCTTGGGGTCCTCCTTTAAGGAGATGAGGGGCCTTGTAGAAAAAGGAATGCAGCCCCAGGCTGTTCCCTGACCCGTTCCCACTGGTGGATCCTGCGCCCTGGGAAGTCCTTCCTAAAGCCCAACGAAGGGAGGGGTGGTTGTCATGGGGCACCGGATGCCTCCCTCCTATGGAGCTGCACATCTTCAAGTGGATGATCCCCTCTGCACACAGCTCACCTAGTCCGGTGTCTGCAGAGGATCAGGCAGATCCCTCCGAATCCCTTCCCTCCACTGGGGGTAACATGCTGTGGATCAAAGGGACCTCCTGGCCTTTTATTGGTTGAAACCCGCTTTTCACACCCTCTACAGGTCTCATTCGATATTCCCAGAGTGCCACATCTGGTGAATACCTCACAATAACAGGGCACGTGAACCCGGGGTTCTTTACAGCATAGGTCAGGCAGGGAGGATTCATGCCGGCTCGGGCTTCCCCCTCTGAACAGGCTCCTAACATGTAGTCAGCTCATAGGAATGGATACCAATGAAGATGGTTCAAATGAGAGCCACAGTGATGCACTGGAGGGCCATCTCCAGAATCTGTCTGAGCTACCGGGCAGTCGAAATACACCCTGGGCCTGATTTTTAAACATTCTGAGTCCCTACCACATCTATTGTCAATGAAATAGCAATATCGTGGTGAATTGTGGTCCAGATCCTGCATTCCTTGCTCAGGCAAAATTCCCACTGATCTGAGGGGAGTTTTGCCTGACAAAAAATCAGGCCTTAAGGAACTGCAACATTAGTTAACAAGAATTAGGCACCAAAGATTATACCCCCACATAAAAATGTACATGAAAATAATCTAAACACACAGTGCCTTCAGATTCCATCTTAAATTTCAAACACACAAGCATTCCCATGTTTACAATTTAAGCTATGTTCTCCCCCTCCCCCTTGAAATCCACACATATAAATACATTTTTAATCTCCTCCTACCAAAAATCTGTTCACTTTGCACTTACAGGTTGGGCTGTCTAATGACGGTCTTATTTAACTTCCAACACTAATTAAGAGAAGCACAGATATTAAACTAATAAGAACAGATACTACACTTGACCAGAGCACTTCCTCTCACTTCTGTTGCGGGGGAGGGGAGGAGAGATCAGTTGAGTGCATGCAAGTGTTTAGCAACCAGCCTGAGCCATCACTGCAATTAGTGATGCACATTTCATAATCGGAAACACTAGCAGTTGCATGCAACTGTCCCTACTACACACTTCACCAAGCAGTCACAAAACAGTAGGCCAAACTAGGGACAAAAGGAAGAAGGTTGTGTCAACAATTTCATGTAGCTTTAGGGTAAAACTATCAACAGCCCAGATGTGTCTTTATAGTATAGAAGGAGATATCACTCACAAGGAGTTTTTAAAGTGGCATACACTAACCTCTCTACCCCGAGTGTTATAAGCATGTTAAACAAGAAACAACTTTTACTGACAATGTGATAAAGAATCTTACCCTTCATCCTCACAACTATACTGTTGCCAACTTAAAAGATACTAGAATTATCTTCCAAAACACTGCTGCATTGCTGGTGGAAGAGGTAGTATTCTGGATCATTACTGTAGTATTTATATTGCACAGGGTTTTCATTTGAAGAGATGTTAGAATGATCAGTTCAAGTGCTTTCACTTAAAATTAAGGTGGCTACTTTACATTCTTTTGGGGGCTCCATGTAATGGATTACTGCCCGGGAAGAGGAGAGGCAAAGACAGACTTTACTAGTTAGCTGTCTCCCAAAAGCATGGTCTCCAGATTACCACTTTTAAAGGGAAACAAATGGAAAACACACACATCCCTGAAAGCTTTTTAACCTAAGATTATGACAACTGAAAGAGATTAGGAGGAAAAAAACACCTCTCTTTTTCAGTTGGTTTATTTTGTACATTTGACAGCACCTTGTGCACCAGTCAGATTTACTGTTCCCTGTGTCAGCCAGTTTTCCCCCAGTTGCTTGCGTGGAAACTTCACACAGCAACAGGGGAGGAAAAACGTTATAAAAATAGGATGTATTATAAAACAACAAGGATTGGCCAGGGGACTGAGGGGAAGAGGTAGCCTGTGAAAATGGTCTTAGCTCCTTTTCTAAAAATTAGCTAGATTTTTTAAGTGATGGTGTTCCTTTAAAATGTAGCTGTTACAATAGGATTGCTTTGATACACTATTGCAGAAAGTGAACTGCTTCCCTTTCTTGTATGAAGTCAGGCAGCAGTAGACAAAGTATCACATACAGTATCTGCCTTAGGCATGCTGGCTATGTCAACAGATTATCTCACATTGAACTGTCTAGACTGTTATTAATATGCAACTGATTCAACAGCAAGGACAATGCAGAATTAAATGGGGATTCTAAAATGAAATCATATTAACCGCTTCAGTTTAATTTAGCATGTTAAAAGTCTAAAGGAAACCAGATGTGACCGTCACTGAGGTGCAGACTGAATATTAATAACAAAAAGTGTTTCCCCCTTTGGAGTATTAAGCAAAGTTGGACTGTCCAGTTGCAAATGAAATCTGAAAATGTTTGCCCTGTGGCTTCCAGTAAGCCTTTCATAAAAGAAAGCTGAAGTCAATATAATTTTACTGGGTAAATCTCCAAGTATCCAAGCACAGCCCAAGTAGGTAACAATGCCACAGATTGTCCTGGAGTCCTATCATCCACCCAGAAACAAAAACAAAAAATCCTACCGCCCACTTACTAGAGAACTAACACATGCTAGCCTTGCGCTGGCAAATATTGCATTGGATCAATGCAAAATGAAATCCAGCCCTCATTAGTCTTAACCTGCTTCTGTCACGGGGTATGTAAGTTACATGAGTGCCACATGCCATTCTACCCACACCTGACTATTCTTATAGACTTGTCGATTTTTTTAAGAGACACTAATTTACAGAATGTTGACAATCTGACAAACCTGTAATCACGTCAAGCAACACAGTAGCTTAGTTTGTATCCTGCTATAATGAGGAGTCCCCTGGTTTTTCCTCCAGTATCCCAGTTGATAGTTATTTATGGTCAGTTTGTATTTGGGCTGGTCATGACTTTTACCCACCGTGCCCATTTCTCTATAAACTACTCTTCCCCTTGATATTATTTAGTCACGTCACCCATCATTTTTAATGCATTCACAATACCAGATTTCCACCTTTAGAAGTACTCCAGTTCCTTCTGCATATTAACCCTATAGTGTCTCAATACACCCTGGTGGTTGAAACCAGCCTGAAGTGTTATTGTCTTAAGCCAGTTTAAGATACAAAAAGAAGTTTCATCTGTTCAGAACAATTCAAAAATAAATCATCTTTCTTATTCCAGATTTCACTTGCTGTCTTTTGCTATTGATACCATTCCCACCCCCACCACATCTCTAAATTAAGGTAGGATTTTTATTGACACATACTAATTACCTGAAAAAAAAAGAATGATCTGTTCAGTTTCCACCAGCTGCCAGTTGTCAACACTGGCTGGAACAAGTGATCAGCCTTGTTTCAAAGAACAAAAAAAATCACTAAGCTTTATGAATAATAATAAAAAACAAAACCCAAAGAATTTCACCGGATCTCAGATACTGCCTGGTGTGTTTATATGATTGAATGCTAGGGTGACCAGACAGCAAGTGTGAAAAATCGGGACAGGGAGTGGGGGTAATAGGATCCTGTATAAGAAAAAGACCCCAAAATCGGGACTGTCCCTATAAAATCGAGACATCTGGTCACCCTATTGAATGCAGACAGCTTTGAATGGACTGCTCTGTTTCTAACTGCAAAAAAATATATTAAGGTGTTAGCCCCGCACACAAAAAAACCTCCAAATTAAGTATGAAAGAAAAATAAAATAAAATCAGAAATGCAGCCTCGACGCACCGACTGTCTGCACTTAAAAGATTGACAGGAGTAATTTAAATGGTTCACCTGCTGCCAGTTTTCCTCCAAGGATGGCAAAGCCGAGAAGTAGCCGGTGTCGTGGACAAGCTGTAGTTCCTGGAATATACTATAACTAGCCAACACATCCATGCTGCTGCTGAACAAAACCCTTTTGTTTTGTTTTGTGTTTGTTTGTGGTGGGGTTTTGTTTTTGAGCATAAAAAACAACAATAGATCCAATGTCCCTTTTTTGTTTTGTTTTGTTTCTGTCACACTGTACCCCCAAAAAAATCAATTCAGGAAAGAGAGGGGAGGGAAAAAAAACAACCCAGTGAGACTGGCTAGATGCACCCAATATGTACAGTGCAAACAGCAGCCAGCAAAAGAGGGGGGACTCTTCCACTTGTAGTAAATGCAATTCCCTTCCAGGGCTCTAATCACTCCACTTCTTGGACCAGGAAGGGGGAATGCAAACTCACTGACACGAAACTGCCATCTATTTCTGCATTGCTGCTCGCTGCTCAGTGCAATCTTTGCTCTTTATTTTTGGGAGGTTGCATTTTTTTTTCTCGCGATCGCTTTTTTTCTCAGCCCCCATTGTCCCCCCCTTTCAAAGCCAATCCCCCCCCCCCCCCCCGCCTCAATCCTGCAAGCTCAGAGCCCCCCCTTCGCTTCGTCCCCCTCCCATCTTTTCTCCGCGCAGCCGTCAGCTCTTGAAGGAAGCTGTCCATTAAGACAACGCGTGACCATGTAAGGCGAAGAGGAGGTGGTGGGGGGAGCCCATGAAGTCACTGAAGCCCAATGAGGGCCAAAGAGAAGGGGTCGGAGGCGGAGCCTGGCACGGAAGGGCCGTGCGGATTGGATGGGGGTTGATCTCCCCGCTGCCTTACAAGGCAGTGTAAGGCGAGCTATTTTTAGAGGGCTATATAAGGGGCGCACGGCTGCGCGCGCCTGCCTGGGGATGGGAGAGGGGGTGATGGAGAGACACGGGCTCTGGCTGTGGGCGAGCAGTGTGGGGAGGTTTGCAAAGAGAGCCCCGTAAAGAGACACGGCAGGTAGGAGCTCTCCCCGTGCCCGGCTCCCACGCCGAGCTGGGCCAGCAGCGTGCACACAAAAGGACCCACAACATCACCCCCTCCCTATCCCACCAAGGGTGCACCAGGGCTCTGAAAGCTGCAGCCTCCGGTGGCATCTTAATTGCAAAAGCCAAATGTTTCGGGGAGAAGGACTTGCTCGTTATTTACCAGTGTAAGGAGAAAAACGCCACTCTTAAAATACAAGGCACAGCCGGGAGGGGAGGGCAAAACTCCTATTCCGAAAGAAGTAGGATCTGGCTGCTGGTTTCTTTCATTTAGCTGTTTGTTCCGCCCCAGGAGAGAGTATCAGCCCTTCTCTGGAACGTGCCACCGGGAAAAAATCTTTGACTGGAACAAGGGGAGAACGTGGTGCAGAGGTAGTGGAAGAAAGACATTCAGTGTAATCAGAGAAGGAAAGCAGATAGTTAAATCCAGGCTCTCTGATTTAACCCTGTTCTGCAGACTTAGCTACAGCCAGTCTTCTGCTCGCCAGCTCCCTAACTCAGCTCTGCCCGGAGTACCATGTGAGCGCCCCTGCTTGTTTTCTTCCCATGTTGCTCACTGAAGGGGGAGGATCTGTAGAAAAATTCCGATTCCCAGTCAACAGTTGATTGAGAGAGGGCACGTCAGACTGATGTGTAAATTGTAAGGGGTGAGAGGGGAAGACTAAATAGCGTTACAGCAGGTGTGTGAAATCTGTTGGAATATGAAGGATTTGGGAGTGAGTTTTAGACACGTGCCCAGTGTCTGTGTATATTGTAAAAAGCAACAGAGGGTCCTGTGGCACCTTTGAGACTAACAGCAGTATTGGGAGCATAAGCTTTCGTGGGTAAGAACCTCACTTCTGTTAGTCTCAAAGGTGCCACAGGACCCTCTGTTGCTTTTTACAGATTCAGACTAACATGGCTACCCCTCTGATACTTGTGTATATTGTGGGTATCTAGCCCAAAGAAGGATAATGCAGCCTCTGAGAAGCAAGAAGTGCTGAATGTTAATAAGGCTGGAATACCTCCATAAATGTACATGTATTTATTAAGTCAATAGAGATTCATCAAAGCATTTAACCAGGCTTAGCTGTTACCTGATCCTCCTGCATACTAGTTTGGGTTAGCTAGTGAGCTGTTTGACCGT
The DNA here is from genome assembly GCF_027887155.1 of Malaclemys terrapin pileata. Classification (NCBI taxonomy): domain Eukaryota; kingdom Metazoa; phylum Chordata; order Testudines; family Emydidae; genus Malaclemys; species Malaclemys terrapin. The sequence goes on along the minus strand of NC_071515.1, from coordinate 18,137,959 downwards.
AAATGGTTAGTGTGATGGCAGCTTCCCCAAATTGCTCTTGGAGCTGGGCAGAGTTGCATTTCTGCTTTTGGAATGATTGCAGAAGTGGGACTGTGCTAATTTAAAGATGATGGTTTTTTTCCAGTAATAGAAGAAATACGTTCTCTTTGTCTCCCTTAAATTCAAAGGGCCCATGAGTCCCGTCAGATGCGCAGCCAGGGCCATATCCTGCCATCAGTCAGCGTGCAGAGCTCCCTCCAGTGCCCTTTTGCTAGGGACCCATGAGTGTGAGAGTTGGAATGGTTATCAACATAAACAGTTTTTGCCACAGATGCTGCCATGTGCTCTCAGGCCATCTGGTTTTGCAACAGTTGCATCACCACTTTTCTGCCCCTACGTGAATAAGATGAACACATTTAGCCACCATCTATTTCTGCAACCCAACATGAGTTCCTGGGCCAGATTGTCAGCTGATGTAAATTGGAATAGCTCCACTGACTTTAGTGGAGCTGTGCTGATTTACCCCAGCTGAGGATCTGGCCCCGTAAGTGTAGCTCACAGTAATGTTCAGGTATAAAGTAAACTGTCTGGCAGTAATGATTTTTGCGCGTGTTTCGTCCCCTTCCGAGTTTTTTTTGCACAGAAAGAGACAATCAGGGCCAAATTATGGGGAATGCTGTTTTCTGGCACTGACTTCATATTAAATGCAATAATTCTGTAGCTGAAATTTATGCTTGGAAGAGATGTAACTTTGGATTCTGTAAATAATCATCAGGAGCGATGGGTTTGGGGGGACTATAAAATAAATGTCTTGGCACTGCGAAAGTACACATTCTTTTAGAGTGTGGGTTTGTTTTGAAAAATAGTTGGATGGTTCGTGGGCTTGATCAAAGGGTGCTCAGTCTTTCACGTCTGCAGCCTGCACAGTTCATTGGTGATGGTGAGTTACAGTTTGTTGGCAGTTCAAAGGCCTGTGTGGGGGGAAAAAAAGCATTGCCTTTCTCTCTCCATTCACTAGCCCATTGTAAAAGAACTACCCCATTTGGCAGAGGAGAAGAGAAGCTTTGCACTGGCTGTATCTGTACTGAGAGTGTTCTGAGGATAGAAGTCATCAGTTTCCAGGGTTTATCGGTCTCCCAGAATAGTGACAGATTTTCTGAGCACACGGAATGACGTGTCAGGTAAAGATCCTAATGAAAGGACAAGAAAAGAGAGAATCCCAAAGCAAGAGGGTCAAATATGATAGGAAACAAGACAAGACAATTGTTACACAGCTACTGTACCAAGAAAAACCTGTTTTAGAAAAAGCTTTCAGTGAGCATATGTCCTTCACAGATCATCTTTGGAACATGATTTCAGAGCGAGAAACTTGTAATGAAGCTGTCCTTGGCCTGTTTAAGGGTACAGAAGATGAAGGCTACTGAATTTGCACAATTTGGACTATTTAAGTCTCCATTTCTATCTACTGATTTAAGAGTTTCCCAGGGCTGAAAAAGCACTTTACACCGCACCTCTAGCCTGTGGCAGGTGTGGCTTTTTAATAATTGTGAGTATCTACAATTTTAATAACAAGCAAGGTGCTGAGCAGTTGGACCCCCAGAGCTAAGGACTTCCTCTTTCACAATGATCAACCTGTGGCTTTGTTTCAGCACTTTCCATTTCTAAAAGGAAGAGAAGATCTTTTCCATATTCCAGGCCTCCGTTTAGACCAGTTTTCCCTCTCACATACAGTCATGCCCATCTGGAGTAATACCATTGATTTCAGAAAGGGACGATTTCCATTCTCACTTACCCCAGTGCAGATCTGTAATGGAGTTACTCCAGATTTGTATGGGTGTAAGTGAGAGCAGAATTTGGCCTTTACGGCTTGGGGATAGATTGCTCTAAGCTCCAGGTTTCATCCCTACTGACAGACGACCTTATAGGAGTCTCCTGTGATACGGTATTGATCAATTTCACTTTCTTGCCCTACCTGTCGTCAGAGATTTCTGCTTTGGATCGTCATTGTTTGTTTTGATTTTATTTCTTTCAAACTTCTCTGGCTAATACTGCACATGGAGAAATTACTATATCTCCGTCCTCCTGGAAAAGGTTGCTGTCAAGTAGGGCACTACACTGCTGGACACCAGCTGAGAATCTAGCCCGCAGTCTTTTATCAGGCTGCATGGTTACTAGAGGCCAGACTTTGCCATTAGATATAGGCATGCAGCTCCCGTTAGTTTCAGAAGGACTGCATGCTTGTAGCTGAAGGCAGAATTTGGCCTTAAGCCTTGATGTGAAGTTCTGTGCTAAGATTCTGGCCACCTGCCTGGAAATGATTCAAAGGGCATCATTCCATGGATTCCAGGAAGGTGTTTAATTTTTATTGTCTGCAGCGTTGTGGATATCTGCTTAGACGTTGGTTCAGAAAGCAGGCTCTGCCTTTCTCTTAAAGCTGGATGGGGGTTATCCGTTGACAGTGTTGGAAATGTCTGAACCTGGAACTAACATTTCGCCTACACAAGCGTCCCTGTGCAAAATGCACCATGCAACTGTGCTGGGTCAGGAGCAGTGAAGAAAGGAGTCATTAGAGAGCGGTGAAGGAAGGAGTCACTTCCTGCGCCACCCTAGCTCCAGGGGTGGTAATCTGCTACTGGTCACTACCATTAGCAAAGTGCAACTCCTCCTCCCATGACCCAGCCACACTTCTCAGCACACTGAGTGACATCGAGCTCTTACAGACTAGTTTTCATCAGTAGATCGCAAAGTGCTCAACAAAGGAGGCAGTGTTCAGATGGGGAAACTGAGGCACAGACCGGGGACATGACTTGCCCAAGGTCATCCAGCTGTCTAGTAGCAGAGCCAGGAAAGATCCCAGGTCTCCCGAGTCTTAGCCCAGTGTTCTATACACTAGGCCTCACTGCCTCCACAAGCCATGCTTGTGGGTGTGGAATTAGTGGGCTCACAGGCCCAGAGCCCCAGAGGTATTTAGGTACCTAACTCCCATGGGAGTAAGGCACCTAAATACATTTGAGCATCTGGACCACAGTGCCTCCATATGGAGACCCAATGTCCAGGGAGGCTGCTCAAGAGTTTGGGGCGCATCCCATGACCCCTTACACACCTGCCCAGCTGCGTCATCCGAGTCACCACCTGATCCTCAGCGAATCGGATGACCACTTTGGCAATGGGAGCGGTTTGCGCCACTGATTTTGATTTGCATTTTTGGCACCCAAGAGCAATGGTGGCTTTTAGTCCTGGGGTGGGGGGCGGAGATGTCTTTCCTTGGGGCCTCTGGTTTTTTGGGTAAGGACAGAGGTAAATGTTTTTTGGTGGCTACTTGAAGGCCTCATCTCCCATTCTGGCACCTCAGGCAGCGACTACTGCCCCTCCCCCTCCCAACCTCTCTCACGATAACAAAAATGGGCTGTCTCTTACTATTTGTACCGTAATAAGAATCCCGAGCTCTTAGAGCGCTTTTCGCTTTAAGCGTTTTACAAAGAAGGTCAGTATCATTATTCCCATTTTACAGATGGGGAAACTCGGGCACAGTGAGGGGACGTGACTACCCAAGATCGCCCAGGAAACCAGTGGTAGATTTGGACATTGAATCCAGGTCCCCTGAGTCCCTGCCGAGGGCCCTATTCACTGATCCTCACAGATACTTAGGTGCCTTACTTCCGTTGATTTCAGTGGGAGTTGGGCACCTAAATACTTGTGAGGATCTGGGCCTAAGCCATTTTGCCTCCTCAACAGTGCCCTGAGCTTGGCCGGGCCCTTACATGCTCCTGTAACACAAATAATAATAATGATTATTTCTGTAGCTCTGTTCAGGCTCCTGGTGTTTTGTTCAGGATGATCTTTCATGCACATGGGAGCCTGGCCTTGCTGAGTCCTGGAGCAGCGCTGGGGTATGTTTCAGTAGGATGCTATGAAATTCCAGTTTGTGCGGAGCATTTACGTTTGCACCTATATTGTATTATTCTGGATTAGCAAGGGCACAGTCTGGTTTGTTTCATGAGGATAAAGAGCCGGGATGTTATGCTGAGTATGGTATAAACTCCTGGATGGATATATTGGTTTTGTTACCAGTTTAGGTTTCAATTCAGGGTTTCTTAGAGATCTAATTATTACATTGGGATGGCCCTTTTGAATTCTGGCCGCTCTCACTTAGCTGTGCATCATTCCTAAGAAATAAACTGAATTCTGTGCATTTACACTGGGTGGGTTTTCATGGTGAGATTTTAAAGCCTGCGATCTTGTCTGCTCTACATGGCCAGAAATGATCCCATGGCACTTTCCACACACGTAAGAGTTTGCCCAGGTGTCTTGGCCAAAATTTGCCCTTCCTCCACATCTGCAGGGCTGCTGTCTGCATCATGAATCTGCCCTTCTCCATCCCAGAAGTGACTGCAATTCAGAGATGCTGTGTGTATATCAGCCCTGATACTGTAAAGGGACCCACAGGCACGTATTCCCTGAAGTCAGTGAGTCTTCGCATGGGTCTGCACTTGTGGGTGCCTTTCCAGGCTTGGGGGCCATTGGGGGTCCATTAGGATAAAAAGCACTCTGTACACACTGTGAGCTTGATTCTCCGCTGGTGCAGCCATTTCCTGTTTTGCAAAGCCGGTGTAAAATTCTGTCATCAGTCAGTGCGAGTGGCGAATTCTGATTTGGCAGCTGTTTACAGCCTCTTTGCACAGGTATAAGTGACTGCCCAAGGTGCAGTGCAGAGGGATCAGACCCTGGGAAAGCATTGCTGTTTTGATGAAGTGCTATCTGATTCCAGCGCGGATGTGTTCCACATCTCTAAATCTGATCCTGAACAGCTGCAGTTTTTATCAAAATCCTAATAAACAGTAAAGAGCCATAAAAGAGACAATTTCCTTTCCCAGAACCAAACATTTTTCTTCAGGCCCTTGAAGTCCCTAATTTCCTCTAAGTTTTGATAGCTTTCCCCTTCTTGTCAGAAGGGTGATGGACTTTATAGTTCCCACCCTCACCCCTTAGCATTTCAGTGAATGGGAGGATAGTTCAGTATGTCAAGTTTCCAAACATGTTCTCTTAAAACGTGCGCTGATTTGAATGACTGCACGGCTGAGCTAGACCAGACCAAAGGTCTACACTACGGGGGGGGGGAGTCGACTTAAGATACGCAACTTCAGCTACATGAATAGCGTAGCTGAAGTTGCGTATTTAGGTCGACTTACCTGGCTGTGAGGACGGCAGCGAATTGGCTGCTGCCTCTCCCTCGTCGACTCCGCTTCCGCCTCTCGCGGTGGATTTCCGGAGTCGACGGCAGAGCAATCGGGGATCGATTTTATCGCATCTACAGTAGACGCGATAAATCGATCTCCAATAGATTGATCGCTACCGGCCGATCCAGTGGGTAGTGAAGACGTGCCCCAAGAGGGAGTTAGCAATGTTGAGTGCTGGGATAGAATTCATGCTCTTCTCTTCTGACCCTTGTTTTGGTGCAGATGGTAGGCTGGAGGCAGAGGGGGCACAGTGAGAAATCTGGTTTTCTAGGGCACTGAAATCCTTGTTGGCCCATAATTTTTAACCTTCTGCTTTTTAGTTGAAGGTATTTATCCAGGATAGCTCTTTAAACACCATTGTGCCCTCTTCAGATGGCCCTCTCCCCATTCCGATTGGCGGAAGGCAAGATTGTATGAGAGAGGAATCTGATTAGGCCCTCGTTCTGTGTCCAAAAGGGCCCTTGAACTCTCCGATGTCCACAGGGAATGCAAGACTTCTGTTGGACAGCTCCTCTGAAGAACAAAGCGTGCAGGCTGGACATATGTCTCTGTGCACATGTGTCGTCTCACTTGTTTGTAACCCAGAAGGGCTGATCTCGCAGTCATAGAATCATAGAATATCAGGGTTGGAAGGGACCTCAGGAGGTCATCTAGTCCAACCCCTTGCTCAAAACAGGACCAATCCCCAGATAGATTTTTGCCCCAGATCCCTAAATGGCCCCCTCAAGGATTGAACTCACAACCCTGGGTTTAGCAGGCCAATACTCAAACCACTGAGCTATCCCTCCTGACTGGGGAACATCTCAAATGGGAATTTTGCCTAATCAGAGAAAAATTAGGAAGTGGTGGGGCCCATTGGATGGAACCATGGTGTAGGAACCAGGAGACCTGGTTCTATCCCTAGTGCTGACCTGCTGTATGGCCTTGAGCAAGTCTCTCTTTTTCCCTCCTGCCCTTTGTCTTGTCTCTGTAGATTGTAATCTCTTTGGAGCAGAGACTGTCTCTTACTATAAACTGCTTGATTGGGCTCATCGTGGGGAACAACACATGAGTTCATCTGGAATATGTCGTATCTGGGGGGGTTCCCAGGGGTGCAGTTATCATTATTCTCCAGGCACAACTTTGTGGGGAATCGCATTGTAGAATGGCTACCCTTTTCTAGGATTGTCTAGGCTGGTGGTTTTTGAGGGTCCCTCACTGCTGCTTCGCAGGTGGACAGCAGTGGTGGCTGATAGTGTCTTCGTCTCGTGTGCAACTTGCCAGCAGACTGTGATCTTTTGCAGCGTTACTTTGCCACTTTCAAATTGGGGGACTGGAACGTGCTTTCCTTGGGGTGGCCCTTGCAGAACCTCTAGCAGCTGAACGCAGTGGGTTGGGTTGCCGTGAGCACATACAACACCTGTGTTCTTTGTTCTTCGCTGACTACCGGTTCTGTTCCCGATCCAATTAAAGGTGCAGGTGACAATCCTTAAAACCCTCTGGTCTGGGATCTGGTTACCAAAGGGATTGTTCCTCCATGATCCGCTGTCACAGTGGAAGTCCAGAGAGATACCTGTGATACTAGAATTCCGAAGATGGCAGAAGCAGGATATTTTCAGCTGAAAGATCCCACCTTTGCAGCTCACGTACTGGTAGAGCCCCAGACTGTTAGGTTTAATCAGGCTTTTGACTAACTATTCTTTTGTTATCAATTTGGGGCGGGAGGGTTGCTTTGTTTGCTTTAATGGAAAAATTTCAGACGGTTTTAACTAAGAGCAGGACACTTTGTAAATGAGTTGTCATCTCCCCTGGGATTTGGGACTGTATTTCTATTGGCCACTCACTTTCCTCACTTGCACTGCCTCTCTACCAGCTTTACCCCCTGCCATCCACTGCCACTGGGTTTTTGCATGAGATCCCTTTCATGTCTGAGCTAGTTGCTATGGCTACTGGCAGTCTGCTACCTTCTGGGTCTCTGGGAGCCATAAGTGAAGGTGTTTTTGCAGCATGGAGGTAAACGTTGCCTCTTCCTTGTATGGCGCATCCAGCCTCACTCAATCAACACACACCGCTGGTGTTTCACCTTGCAAATGGGCCTGGATTTGACGGGATGCGAGACTGCAGTTTCTTCTTTCCTCTTTGAAAACAGCTTTTTCCTTTGTATAGCTTTTTACTACAAAGGGGAGGCTTCCTTCGGTTCTAGGTGTTTGCTTGCTTTGCATGTATTTGTGTGTGTGTGCGTGTTCTCCATGTACCTTTCATTGCCCCTTCTGTTTAAAAAAGGTCAGTTTCATCTCTGGAATTGTTCTGCGGATATGGAGACTTTCATCTCCTCATATTCTCTGGGGTTCTTTTCTTGAGGATATGTTTTGTATCCTTGTTTCAGTCTTTGCTAAATTGCCAGAGCGATACCTCTTTAAAAGGATTAGTGTGCACCCTGGGGCACAACCTTTCGATGGAAAACAAACTGGTTCCACTTTGCATAAGCTCGTCTTTGCCAGCCCCTGATTTCCCTAACTGAATGTGCGTGTTCTGACCCAGTGCCTACGCAGCTGTTTTGCCTTTGCTCTCCCAGGGAGAAAGCCTGCTCAGCTGCTCTGAACAAAGGCTGAGATAGGAAAGGGAGAGAGACAGTGAAGTTGAAATCTTGGTGTGTTGACCCTCTGTTCTACTTTGCTGAGAGATCAGGTCCCAGCTGGAGACTTGTTAAAAAACAGAGGCTGGGATTCTGTCCTCCCTGTCCAGCAGGTGCTACCCAGAAGGCATAGCCCAAGGGAAGGAAGGTGGAAGGTAGCTTTCAGTCACCTTTGTGCCCTGGGATGCTTGGCTGCTCTAGCACTTAGTGTGACCTTCAGTATAAATTGGAGCAATCAGGAGCTGCCCCACTCCCACCCCAATCCACTCTCTTCTGCCCCAGCTCCACCTACAGTGTTTCCTCTGAGCTGGGCCTTGCTTCCCAACCCCATGCTGCCACATGATGTGTAGGGACCAGAATGGTTAGCAGAATCCTCCCCAGACTGCAGGTCACTTCCATTCTGTGGCATAATGAGGTTCCCATGTTTTCCCTAATTCCTAAAATGGGCATAATTGGTTTTCTGTACCTTTCAAATCATTGAACCATGGAAAATGAAATGGCAAAATAACATTAAGGCTCTAATTGCTATGCAGCAAATGAGCGCCCTTCAGAGGTAAGACTGAACGCACTTAACCCGGCAATCTTAGCTCAGTTCATCCAAAGAGTTTAACAGACTTTGCAAACTAATCACACATCACTGAGTGTGCCCATAGGAGGTGCAGCCCAGACCAGAGCAGGGGTCCATCTAGCTCAGTGCCGTCTGTCTCTGACAGAGGCCAGGCACAGGTGGTTCAGTGTAAGGTTAAAAACAACCGTACTGTGTGGGCTTGATCCTGGAAGGGGGTGAGTTCCTTTGACTCCCATTGTCTTCAATGGGAGTGGAGGGTGCTGAGCTCCTCATAGGATTGAGCTCTTACAGAATAACGTTGCCATCTATTAATGGTTGGATTATATGCCCTAAAGTGTTTATATGTCTTATAATTGCTTTTTAGCTCATCTAATTGTAGCTGTTCTCGTTATTCATATTAAGATCAGCCTGCGTCTCTGTGGCTGCGTTTGTATCAGGGACATCAGAACGTGGCTTAAAGTCGATGTGACTCAGGTGCTCTCACATTGTGGTAGGTGACATGGGGGTAGCAATAAACTGAGCCCTGGTTAGGCTACCTCCTTCACGCTGGCTACCGATGGAGGAGTTGCACCTCTGGGGAATCACGGGTTCTAATTTCTTAGTCTAGGCAGGAGCTGAAATGCAGCCACTTTGGGAGAACTGCTTTCGCTACCCCAGTGTCTTGGCCAAATTCCAGCTCAGCTAATGATGTTCCTACACCCTAAGATTCTCCCCTCTCACTTCAGTTGGATCTAGTAGTCTTCATTTTGCTCCATAGCGTGGCTTTGCGCTATTTGGGTAAAACGTGTTTACCAGACATTTGACATGTCCACACTGACCGGGCAAGCATCTTAGGCCTGCGTTATTAAATAACAGATTCAGATAAAGCACCTTGGGCCAGAGCCTCAACTGATATAGGTGAAGGTGCAGCTGCTTTGACTGCAATGGATTGAGACCAGCTGGAGATCTGGCCTGATGTTTTATATCAGCTAGACGGGGCGATGGAGGCTCTCACAAGGGTCTGTGGTGGGGTGGATGAAAAAAGGGATTTCTCCCCCTTTCAAAACTTTTAGCCAGGCTGAAGCTGGTTTCCTACTTAGTTTGCTCTTGGGTTTTTAAATCACTTGCAGTGACTTTGACTCCTAAGTAAAATGTGTGAACCAAGTGGCATCCTGGAAGGAAGGATTGACTTCAGGATTGGCCTGATCCTGATCACATCAAAGTCAATAGGAAAACACCTGTTGAGTTTAACAGATTCTTAGTTGGAATTTTGCTGATTTGGGCCAGATTTGATGCTGATTTATTAGTCCACTGACCTCAGTGGAGGTTGCAATGTTGTTGTAGCCATGTTAGTGTCAGGATATTAGAGAGACAAGGTAGGTGAGGTTCACTGGACCAGTTTCTGTCTATTTCAAGCTTTTTTTTTTTTTTTTTTTGGACTTATGACGGCAGACATATTGATGGGCCACTTCACCTTGAATTGTCCCTTAGAATATGCATTAACTACTTATGCTAAACAATCTGTTCCACTTTGTATTTAGCTGTGACACTCTGGGTATGTCTACACTGCAGTTAAAAACCCACAGCTGGCCCATGCCAGCTGACTCAGACTCGCAGGGCTCGGGCTGAACGGCTGTTTAAATTGCAGTGTAGACGTTCGGGCTCAGCCTGGGACTTAGGGCCTTGTGAGGTGGGAGGACACCAGAGCTTAGGTTGCATCCAAGCCTGGACATCTAGACCACAGTTAAACAGCCCTTTGCTTGAGCCCTGAGAGCCCAAATCAGCTGGCAAGGGTCAGCTGCAGGTGACTAATTGCAGTGTAGACATACCCTCTGACTACCATTCCCAGAGGTGAAGAAGAGCTCTGTGGAGTTCAAAAGCTTGTCTCTTCCACCAGCAGAAGTTGGTCCAATAAAAGATATTACCTTGCCCATTTTGTCTCAGTGGGGGTGTAAGTTAGCAATGAATTTGGTCCATTATGTTAAATTATAAACTCCTTAATATGGGTTCATTCCAGTGCCCATGGAATTCAGTGAGGGTCTTTCCATTAACGGCAGTGGGCTTCGGCACAGGCATTCTGTGATTTGGGTTTTAGAATTGAATGCAGGCAACCAACGGATGAGATTCAACAAATGGGTTAGAATAATAATAGTCTGCAAGTAAACAGCATCCGCCATCCAGTCATCTCAGAGCACTTTACAACACCGATTCGTGATGGATTAAATCTGTCAATCGGTACCGTGGCATTATCCTATTTTGCAACTGGGGAAACTGAAGCACAGAGAGCTTATATGGCTTACTTGAGGTCCCCAGTCCTGAGCTTTTAACCACTGATCCATTCTTCCCCACTAAAAGGTTCGCTCACTTATCTGAAACCTTATCTTACTATCCAAACCACTTGGGTCTGTAGGCCAGTCTGTAAACCAGGTAAGGGCAGGCTTTCTCCAGAGATATCAAATAGTTCCTGATTCCCGCCAGACCAGAAATACTGCAAGAACATCGTTCCTTGCCGTACGCCTACCTCCAGCCCAACACAAAACTAGGAAGTACAAGGGCGAGCAAAAAAGTCAGAACTAAAACTGTTTATCCACATTATCTGAATGTTTCTGGCTCTCCCTGGGTGAGGTAGCAGCTGTCTTTGTTCTACGTGTGTCCAGTGCGAAGCACAGTGGGGCTTGGAGCACCTCCTTAGGCCCCGTAGGTTCTACTGCCCTACGAACAATAAATAATAATAACCTGCAAAAACAGTTGTGTTTGAGTTTTGAGGGATGGTTCCGATTGGCTCTCCTGGTTCAGCCATCCCTGCTGCAGAGTCACTGTGATAATTGGTATTGCGGCTGTGCCTGGAAGTCCCCGTCAGCAATTAGGGCCCCATTGTGTTAGGCGCATAATGAAAAGATGGTCCTTGCCCCAAAAGAGCTTACAAACTAGGTAACATAAGGTGCCTGATATGGCAATGCTGTGATAGGGTCATAAACAGTAGTTATCTTACTGCTGGGCTGATCCTGCTCTCGCAGTTTGGGTCACTGTTGAATTCAGAGGGAACCAGATCAAGTCCCTTGGCAACATTCCTGGCCCCTCATTCCCATGTTGCAAAGGTGGTGGAAAATAATGCATCAGGAGGTACTGTAAGGTAGTTCTCAAAGAGGAGGTGGAATTGTTTACATGGTGCATGCCTGTGATTTCATACATTTAACAACCAAGCCAGTTGACTCGCAGATAACTTATAGGAAACGTTGCAAGAAAATCAAGGAACATTGGCAGGTCCCAGCGGATGGAGTCATGGGACAGCGCCTCTGGTGGATCACACTTTTTTGATCATCAGCCCAGGCCTTATGTAAAGTGGTGGCATTACTCCATAGATAGGATACGCATCGACCAATGTTTGATGTGTGCGGCTCTCACCACAGCGAGACAGTAAGCATCTGTGTGCCGCTCGTTGCCTCCTGAAAGGCTGGAATTCTCAAGGAAGCAGAGGTTAAAACAATGCTGCTGGTTTTTTCTAAACAACTCTCAGATGAAGGCTATGCAAAGTGTTCAGACTAAAACCTGCCTTCCAGTCGGGAGCTGCCAGAGTCTATTACTGAGCTGTTTGCACATCCTTGGGGGGGTTTCTTTTCTCTGCTGTCCCTTATAACAAGCTGCTGAAGACACGGCTCTCCCGGTGCAGCATGGATGTGTGAATTAATGAGGAGATTTTCGAGTGCGACAAAGAAAGTAGAGGTTCCCGGCTTGTCTGTCAGAGCAAGTCACGCTGGATGCACCCAGGTTTAATAGACACGCCACTAGCCTGGCAAGTCTTTCTTCAGACTTCCTGATGGAGAGGTGTGTAGAATAAAATACCCAATCTGGCCAAAAATGCACCCGTGACGAGGGCGCCCAGGCCCAGTATCAAGGGGGAGATGTGTAAGGAGGAAAGGGGAAATCCACATCCCTTTATTCAAGCCACGGGCCAGATCCTCAGCTGGTGTAAATCAGCGCAGCTCCATTGGCTGCTCTGAGGATCTGGAGGCTCTGTGCTGTGGGGTAACAGGGTGGCATTCCTCAAAGTGCCATTAATGTCAGCCTTTCGGAAGTGCCATTCCAAGTGTAAGGCACAAGCTGCATTCTGCCCCTTGTACCTAGCCAGCCGCACTGAGGTGGCTAATTACCAGCACTGAAAAGGGGATGGATCTGTGTGTCTGTCTGCCTGGAGTGCCCCATGCTGGAACATGATGTGTTTATATGGTTTCTTTTGCTCTGATTTTCTCCTGTATGAAGGGTCAGAACATAAGAACGGCGATACTGGGTCAGACCAAAGGTCCATCTAGCCCAGTATCCTGTCTTCCAACAGTGGTCAATGGCGGGTGCCCCAGAGGGAATGAACAGAGCAGGTAATCACCAAGTGACCCATCCCCTGTCGCCATTCCCAGCTTCTGGTAGTCAGAGGCTAGGGAAACCCAGAGCATGGGGTTGCATCTCTGACGATCTTGGCTAAAGACATTGATGGACCTGTCCTCACCTATCCTCTGCCCACTTATAGAGCCCAGCACTCAGCTCCAATGGGGTGTTCTTCAACGGTATGTGGCGGGGAGAGAGATTGTCTCGCTTTCAAGCTACAGAGCAGCAGCAGAGCTCCTCCACACCCCCAGTGCAACCTCGTTTGCAAACTCATGTGTTCAGTGCCTTATTTTACACTGCCCTGCACCTGCGGGCAGAAACTCTGCCTTGAGCATAAAACACTCTCAGGAGAGTGTATTGCCCCTGTTTAACTCTGAAAGTGGAGGGGACGGGTCTGATTATGCTGATGGATACGTTATTATTGGTAGAACTACAGTAGTACCTAGACGCTTCTGCTAAGAGTGGGGCCTCGTTGTGCTGGGCACTGTCCAGACACAGAATAAGAGACAGGCCTAGCCACAAAGAGCATAAGCCCAATTGCCATGGCAATCAATGGGAGTTTGGTGCCTACATTCCTTTAAGGATCAGGGCTTTGCAGTCTAAATGGACAAACTCTGGAAGAAGAAATGGAGCTTTACCCAAGGTCGCTGGTAGAGCCAGGAATAGCACCCCGCTCGACCGAGTCCTAACCAGTGCCCCAGCCATTGCACTACATCTGTTTTGCTCCTCCTTCACCTGGAGCCCCAGACTCCCATTCACTCTTGGATGGGGGTAGACTCTTGATTTCTAGTGTCAATTTGCCAGTCGGTGGAACTCGGCTGAGCTGTCGTTTCCTCCGGGGCGATGCTCAGACGGGTAGCTTGCAGTTTGTCATCCCTGCCCTTTCTACCAGTAGCAATTGCTGCCATCAGTGAGTAATTGGTTATTACTATTAAAGCCACAGGGAATGTGATGAGATTATTTTACAAGGGAGGAGGCCGGGAAATCATTTTATAAAATGAAGGTCACCAGCTTCCCTCCTGCTCTTTAACAGGAGGTAAATATGTTAGCCTGACGGTTGTTCTTTCAGAGGAAAAGAGACAAAAAGGCAATGCAAGTGATATGTGGTAGCCATGATCCGATTCTTGCTCTGCACTTCCCTGACTTGAGAGTGAGTTTACAGAAGTGAGGCTAGACGTGTTGTGTAATCATTCCCACTGGAGCTCTATAAAGCGAAAGAGAGATCTCAGTGTGCGCGGTGGATTCATATTGATTTTTGAAATCAGAGATAAAACTAAGTGAGGCAGAGTCCAGGAGAGAACAGAGAGAGACGTGTCACCTCATATATTCTCCTAGATTCTTGGAAACAGGTGACCTTGTGGTTGTTTTTATCTCTGACATCACTTTACTCTCCATGGGAACACATCATGATATCACACTCAGCTGGACTGGAGGTAAAAGCAGCCGGTAAAAACAAACCTTTCTGGCTGAGAGGAGAAATATATTGATTCACTTTGATTTGCACTCAATGCAACACCATTGAGAGTCTGGTCTGCCTCCTGTACAAGTCGAGAGGAAGACACCCATTGACTTGAATGGGAGTTGGATCAGGCCCTGACCCTAACCCCCCAACTCTGTAAAACAAGGTGAACTATCAAATGCCCCAGGAAATGAAACATTGGGATTCAGAATCTGATAGGGAGCCAATTTCATTCTCCTGAGAAGAACAATTGCTTTAAGAGCCACCTCTCATTATAGACCGTGGGAGTTTTGCCATTGACTTAAATAGGATAGGAGCAAGAGAGGGGACAGCTTTTTGATTCAGACAGTTGAGGAAACAACTAGGGTGTTGTCCATTTTGGATTGGGTTTTGACCAACAGGGATGAATTAGTTGCAAATGTGAAGGTGGTCGGGAACTTGGGAGGAAGTGATCATGTTCTGATAGAATTCAAGATCCTATGGAAAGGAGGACATGAGAAATGGTAGGCAATCCCATGGCAAGACTAATTAGGAAGAAAAGGAGTCGAAGGGGGCTGGCAATTCTTAAAAGATGTAATACTGGAGACTCAACATCATGCTGTTCCAACGCAGAGAAAAGATAAGAAGATCTGCAGGAAGCCAATGTGGCTGCACAAGGAGCTTTTTTAGCTATCTAAAAACCAAATGGGATCATACAGGAAATGGAAGGAGAGGAAAGTCACCAAGGAAGTATACCTGGGAATAGCATGAGCATGTAGGGACAAAATCAAAAAAGCCAAGGCAAAGAATGAGTTACAGCTGGCAAGAAATGTTGGAGACAACATGAAGGGGTTCTTCAAATATAGTAGACAAAAAAGAGAGCTCAAGGATGGTGTGGGTCCACTGCTGAGAGGAGAAAGTGAGCTGGTAACATGATAGGAAGGCAGAGCTGCTCCAAGCCTACTTTACTTCAGTCTTCTCTCAAAAAAATAACGTGTGATCAGATGATTAGAGAAGTTACCATAGACATTAAAGGGGAAGGGATGCGGGTTGGGATAAGTAAAGAACATGTCAGAGATCTGACCAATTTGAATGAATTCAGATCAGCGGGACTGGATGCTATTCACCTAAGGGTGCTGACGGAATTAGCTGAAGCTCTCTGGGAGCCACTGGCAATAAGATTTACAAACTCATGGATGACAGGAGAGGTTCTGGAAGACTGGAGAAGGGCTAACGTAGTGCCTATCTTTAAAAGTGTGTGTGTGGGGGGGGGGAGCTGGGGAGTTATCGATCAGTTAGCCTGACTTCAATACCTGGGAAGCTACTAGAGCAATGTATAAAACATTCAGTTTGCAAATAGCTGGAGAGCTGGAGGATGAAGGGGTAATCACTAACAGCCAGCGTGGATTTACCAAGAACAAATCATGCCAAACCAGGGCCGGCTCTGGCTTTTTTGCCACCCTGATTGCCCCTTGCAATCCCCGACCGGCCGGAGCATCGGGGGGAGGGCGGTGAGCCCGCCGCGGCTCCGCTCTCCCCGGCGGCCAGAGCGCTGGGAAGAGGGTGGAGAGCCCGGCCGGGGCCCCGCTCTCCCCGACCGGCCAGAGCACCAGGGGGAGGGCGGCGAGCCTGCTGCGGCTCCGCTCTCCCCGGCGGCCGGAGCACTGCGGGGAGGGTGGCGAGCCCAGTCGCGGCACTGCTATTGGGCCGGAGCGCCCTGCCGCGCCGTCCCCCTCCAGGTGCCGCCCCAAGCACATGCTTGGTGGGCTGGTGCCTGGAGCCGGCCCTGGCCAAAACAGCTTGATTTTCTTCTTTGGCAGGGTAACTGATCTGGTGGATGGAGGCATGTGAGGGACATAATATACCAGGACTTCAGCAAGGCTTTTGACACAGTCCCACATGACATTCTGATCAGTAAGCTGGAGAAATGCGGGCTCCGCAGAACTACCATTAAGTGGATACATAATTGGTTAAACAACCACAAACAAAGAGTAACTATTAATGGAATGATGTTGGATTGGAGGGAGGTCTCAAGTGGGGTTCCACATAGATCTGTTCTGGGTCCAGTTGTTTAACATCTTTATTAATGACCTGGATGTCAGTATAGAGAGCATACTGATCAAGTTTGCAGATGACACAAAGGTGTGGTGGGGGGCGGGGGCAGGTTTGTCAATACTTTGGAAGATAGAGATAAAATTCAGAGGGATCTTGATCATTTGGAACTAGAGACAACAAAATGAAATTCAGCAAAGACACATGTAAATGCTACACTTAGGGAAGAAAAGCCAAATGCACAAAAGTGGAATGGGGAAAAACTGACTTGGCAGCAGTACTGCTGAGAAGGATCTGGGAGTTGTGGTGGATCACAGCCTCAGCATAAGTCAGCAACGCAATGCTGTTGTAAAAAAAGCAAATGCAGTTTTGGGTTGCATTAACAGAGGTAGCGCATGCAAGTCACGGGAGGTGATAGTACTGCTCAACTTGGCACCGGTTAGGCCTCAGCTGGAGTATTGTGTCCAGTTTTGGTCACCAATGTATAGAAAGGATGTAGAAAAACTGGAAAAGGTCCAGAGTTGAGCAACAAAGATGATCAAAGGGATGGAGTGCAAGCCATATGAGCAAAGGCTGAAGGAACTGTGTATGTTTAAGCTTGGCAAAGAGGAGATTAAGGGGGAGATATGATAGCGGTCTTCAAATACTTGAAAAGCTGCCATAAAAAAGATGGAGAAAAGTTGTTCTCTTTTGCCCACAGAGGGCAGGACCAGAGGCAATGGGTTCAAACTACATTATAGCAGATTTAGATTAAATCTCAGGAAAAACTTCCTAACTGTAAGAATAGTAGGACAATGGAACAGACTGCCTAGGGAGGTTGTGGAAGCTTCTTCACTGGAGGTTTTCAAAAGGAGGCTGGAGAGCCATCTGTCTTGGGATGGTTTAGACACAACAAATCCTGCATCTTGGCAGAGGGTTAGACTAGATGACCATTGCAGTCCCGTCTAAACCTTATGGTTCTATGATCTGGCCTTAAACCAATCATAACACTTTAAAATTGAGAGGCAGTGTTGCCTAGCAGATAGCGCACTGGACTGGGACTCAGGAGACCTGGGTTCTATTCCCAGCTCTGCCACTGGCATGCTGGCTGACCTTTGTCAAGTCACTGCCCTGTGCCTCAGTTTCCCCATCTGTAAAATGTAGATAATGATGCTGACCTCTTTTGAAAAGTGCTAGGAATTATTATTATCGCAGAACTGCTATTTTTAATAGTAGCTGCTATAGGTATTATTAATTATAGGGATTGCTTTTGTAATCTATCAGTTATTTTCAAGTTATTGCTTTGGAGAGGGTGTATGTCAGGACAGGTTTTGTCCCTTTATGTTTTTGCAGTCTTTGTTTTTGTTTTGGAGAAGCTATTTGCGAGGTCGGTGTTTTCCTAGCCCCAGTGGTATGGCTCCTGTGGAGAGGAGGAGTGATGCACCAGTTGCAAGCCAGTGTTGTCAATCATAGTTGGAATCGGACAAGGTGATTTTGTTTCGGTGACCATCCATCCATCAACAGTGAGTCAAGGACACATATCCTGTGTCGCAAAGGAAATCCATGAATATAACACAGTATTTCCAATAATCAAACCCAGAGTCCTGCTGCAATCCTCAGCAACAGTTATATAGAGTCACACAAAAGTTAATATCACCCTCTTTAAAACAGCCAACAACAAAACGCTTTTCCCCCCACTTCCATTGTCATTGTTATTACATGGAAAAGAACAGTTCCAGAGTTTCTTTTCCCCTTCCACACTATGAGTTCACTACAACATTTTCTAGGAATGTAAAATGAGGCAGCCCACAGAAAGAAAATGCACAAACACAGCCTTCCTGAAGAAGCCATTATGTAGCATTCAGAAACGAGGAGACAGCTAATAAAATTACATTGACATTATTCCAGTAGCTTGGCGCTTAGCGAATGACTCCCTAGAAGTACCTAAGACAGATAAGACAGGGAGATAGATTAGAATTTACTGGATGCTTTTGCCTCTACTTGAGTACAACAAGCTAACCAAAGTACAAAAAAATGCCCTATTCAGCATATGAGACTTTTTAGCATCTTGCCCAACATTGAAAATTACAAACTATACTGTAGGATTTTCAATCAATGTTGGTTTATTCCCATTTGTCTGTAAGTGATTAACATAGATCTCAGTCACACATTCACTGGGGAGTGTCTGAGTTCAGGGGTACTTAAACAGTGGATCGGGAAAGACTCCCAGATGTACAGAAAGTCTTTGCTTTTATGTCTCAGAGCATAAAGTGCTTTCTGTCGGGGTATAATATGGGTTATCTTGATTTGCCAGGAGGCAGTTCAGGTTTCTAGCTCGGTCTGATTCCTCTGAGTATTTGTTTTAATAAAAAGGAATGGTTGTGATGTCCAGGTTTCTAAAAACGTCTGCTATCAAACATACAGAATACTTTCCGTATAGAGTTTTTAGTCCATATGGTTACTGCACAGTAAGGATAGCACATTCTTTGCATGTAATAATTATACCTACCTCTCATATACCATTTTTCATCAATAGATCTCAAAGCACTATATGAAGCTCGGTATCATTATCTCTGTATTACAGATGGGGAAGGTCTGGAGGGGGGAAGTGACTTGCCCAAAGTCACACAGCAGGCCAGTGCAGGACTCAGGAATAGACTCCTGAGTCGCAGTCTAGTGCTCTATCCAGTAAGTCACGTTGCCTCTCAATTTTTAAGGTTAAAATGCCCCATCTTGGCAGTAAACCCATAACCATTCTGAAGGTGCGGCTAGTCCAGTGGATCCTTAGCAGCATGCACTGATGAATTAGACCACGGGAGTCAAAGGATTGTCCTGCTTGTTGTATTAATCTGGCCTCCCTGAAAGATGAAGAATTTGTGGAATGTAATATTAACATATATGTACACCTATTTACATGTTCAGACCTTATGATTGGGAAGAAAATCTTCTGGATGTGGCACAGTACAGTGCTGTAGGCAGCCCAAATGGGACTATGGCTCTAAGAGAGCCGTGAGTTGCCTCTTTCATCTCAATGGGATATTGATGTTAAGTCACTTTAAATAGCAAGATTGGTAGCTGTCAAAGGCCTTGTGTATACTGGGGGGTTGCTCAGATTCCAGCCAGAAGCCAGTGTATCTGCACCAGTGAAAATCTCTAGTGTGGGCAGGCAAAGCTGCTCTTTGCACTGGTGGAACTTCTCTTTGCACTGGTGGAGCGACTTTGCCTGTCTTCATGCAGTAGGGGTTTGCCTGGGTGCAGCTACACCAGTTGCAGATGGCAGGAAACAAGGTAAATCCCCAGTGTGGGCACGCGCTGGCTGCTGATCACATCCAGCTAATGTGCTTATCCCAGGAGGTGGGAGGTGGTTATCAGGAGCGGCCACTCGCCATTCCAATCAGATTAAAGGAGTTCACTTTTCCAAACTCTGCAGTGCTGCTTTGTCTGCCCCTGTCCTCTGCCTGAGAGCAGGAGCCAAGGAAGGAGAAATGAGCCACTGTTGGGTTTCCCCCACTGCTGTGCTCAGGACAGGTGGTCAGGAGGGAGTGGAAGAGCTGATTTTGCTGTGCTTTTTTCACCTAGGACTGCTAGATGCCTCCCCTCCTTCTTCAACCTCTTTGCTCTTTCCCCACTCAGTGAGCCAGCCACCACAGGGAGCTGGGTGGGAGGCACAGCGAACCCACAGGCAGTGGTATACATTAGTGGCCCAAAGAATGGGGACAAGAGACTCTACCACCTGATGTCCCTGAGGAGGCTTGGTCTTGGGCACCAGCCCAGAGGGACGAGTGAGATGGGGAAGAGTGTGGGAGTGAAGTTGAGAGCAGGAGAAAGAATTTGAGCCCCACAATGATATGAAGTCAGCTCTGCCTTTGGAAAGAACAGATAGACAAGAACAATGGAGGAAAGTGAGCCCAGAGAAGAGAAATGTAGGGAAGAAAGAAAGAGATGTACAGAAAGAGGGGGCTGACTAGAAACCAAAACTGCGGGGTTGGGGGTGGGGAGTGGGAAGAGATATGGAAGGAAGAGAATCAAAGGACAGACACAGCTGGCCCAAATGGGCCCTGTCAGCACTTTTGTTCATCACTGATGCCTAATGTTCACCAAGGGCCCATTCGTACTCTGCCATAAGACTCCCATTGACTTCACTTGGACTTGGAACAGGCCCTAAAGATATAGCGGCTACCTTAGGGCCATGTTCTACCCTTGATCTTTACAGCAAATCTCCCGTTGACACCGGGGAGAATTCCACTGTGAAAGGAGGTTCCTTTGTGGCCCTACAGACCTAGCCTATGAACCCTAGCAAAACAGGCCCTTCATCTCCCCTCATAGAATAATTTTGGCACCCTACCCATGGTTAGACTGCAGTAACTCCAAAGGAGCATTATCCCTTTTCCTGCCAGTGACAGGAGGATGAAGAACTCCCTAAATGCACATTAACCCGATAGACTTTAATGGTTCAGAAGAGGCCTTTATGGTCTGCTGTGTCAGTGATCTACAGATAATGGCTCACTGAGAGGTTGTCAAGCGGTGGATTCGGTAAAACTGATCATCTAGAAAAATTATTTTAAAAAATGGGTTTGTGCCCTTGTTTTATTTTGCTGCTTTGTGATGTGCAAGGTGGCATGGAAGGATTTTTTAAAGGTGTAAATTGGGGGAGGTGCTGCTTATTTTTTTACCTTAGAAATATCAGCAATGTCAAGTCTGGTCTTCACTGGTTTTTGTCAGAGGACTTGGAGATCTGAGGTGAGGTTATGTAAATGAAGGGATAGAGGTGCTGAAACTTCAACAAAGGCATCTTTCTCCCAAATGCATTTTCCCACCAAAACAAACTTTTGGTGGGAAAATGCATTTTCACTGAAATTGAAATGTTTTGTGGGAACATGTTGATTTGGAAAAGTTTTCAATGGGAAAATTGTCAAAATGAATCATTTCGACTTTCTCATTTTGTCTCTGTAATGTCAAAGTGTTTCATTTCAGTAAGGTAAAAATGTTTTGTTTCGACTGTCACATTTTATTTCATTTTGTTTTCACATATTAAATTATAATTTTAATATTATATTTAAGTCTATATTATATTGTAAATGTTTCACCTTATTGAAATGAAACATGTTGACACTATCAAAAGGAACGATTTGATATTATTGAAAAAAAAAGTTTTGTGTTTCAAACTGAATTTTTTTATAATTTCCATTCCATGGTAAATTTTTACTCTTTATCCTAATTTGGAATGAAAACAAATTTTAAAATGGTGAAATTTCCCCCGGAATGGTAATTCCATTTTCTCACCATGTCTTCTCTCAGGCACTTGAGTTAAATTGGTGCTAACAATTAAAAAAAAAAAAAGCAGTCTGAACAAAAATAACTTTCCCTCTCAGTTGATCAGGCTTCATTTGTACAGTGTCACGAAACTAGTTCTCTGGTCTATAGGGTCTTTCAGGAAAAAGAGGGTAGACAAGACCAGAATTTCTAATATAAGACAATAATCATGAAAAACGTTCCTGGAAAACTCCTCTCAGTCATAAAGAAGTAAAATAGGACACAGACCCTGTTTTTTGCTTCATTGCAGATCATCTTTAACCATCTTCCATATTAGCTATGTCTCCCCTTTACTACTTGCTCCTCTCCTCACTGCCTTTCTGAGCCTGTAGTTTATGCATAACATCCACACTACTCGCTGCCTCACATGGCCATTTCCTCATCCACAAGAAAGTCTGCAAGCCACATAGGTGGGCAGCGTTCTCCCCTTATGGTGCCTGTGCAATCTTAATTTGGCAGCCTCATGCATCTTTTTAATTACATGATCACATACTGTTTTTCCCCCCCACATTTCCTAACTTCTGACTTGGCAGCTTTAAGTGTCATTTTTAATGTATATTTGTAAGGTTTTTTTTAACCTTAAATATTTGGGAAAAAAATTCATCATGTCGAACCTTGTTGCTCCCCCACCCCCATTGGTCCTCAGGAGAGTTGGAATCTTTAGCTCCACAGAATAGTCCTCTACCACTTGAGCTAACAAAGTAACTGGTAGCAGTAGAAGGCTGTCATCTTCTACATAGATCTGTGTAGAGGGGCATGTGGGTTTCACAGCTATTAGCTACACAGCAAAGGATTGTTGTGACTTGGGAATAATGCGTTTAAAAATCCAAGTTCTAGAGAAGAATATTACAGATCCTTCTGTACTATTCACATCCGCCTCTCTCTGCTCTCTTCTGCTTCTATTTCCCACTCCCTACTCCTGCCCTGTCCCCTAACTTTCCTGGTTCCTCTCTCTGTCACCAATTCCTGCCCAGTATTCTCCACCCCTACTCCTATTGTCTCCCATTCCTGGCTCCTACTCATGTCCCTTCTCACTTGTTCCTATCCTCTCTTCTCTTTAACGCCCCCGCTCTGCTCCTTCCCCTGTCCCTGCCCCTCTCATAGCTTCTGCTCCTATTATAAAATCCTATAGGTTTTTAGAGTAGTAGCTACAGAACATCTCTACATTTCTGTGGAACCCTCTGTTTATTCAATAGAACTAAGGACCTTTTTGGTCATTCCTAGTTTCTGGCTGTGCCCCTGGGTCATTCTGGACTGAAGTTGAAAAATATTAGACGAAATTAAGAAATGTTACCTCTCTGTATCTATCACTGAGGCCACATCTGAGAGTCCAATAAAACTTCAGTCAAAAATTGCTGGGCAAAATGGAAGATGGGAGGAAAGACACTTGTGTGGCCTGTAGTGTGGATGTTGTCATCTATGTTGCTCAGGAGGAGACTGAAGGAGTCTGATACCTGTTGACGCTCACAGGAATCACCTGGATAACCTATAATGGTTATAAGCTGTGCATGTAAATACCGCTCAGAAGCAACAGTGCCCCAGTTCTTGTAACCATGCTGATAATTCATTGGATGATGCCATCAAATTATGCCAAGTTAATGGCTCTTATACATCACACTTTGAAGATGCTTTTTATTGACTTAATGTGAATATTATTGCCATTGTTTATTACTGAGAAGTATCTTGTAGTAATTGAAATACAATATGGTGCCATTAATCACTCTGAATGCAAAATGTTAATTTTAAACTGTTCATCATGCATTAAATGCTCTTCTAACCATAAAACAATTTGATTTGCAACGGGATAGTTTATAAATGTCTGGTGTTTAGGATTTAATAGGACTGGCATTTGTGTTGCAGCGTTTGGTGTTTCTGTGCGTATGGATGACAATTTCCTTTTGAATTTCTATAAAAGATGTGGTAGTAAAGTTTTTTATTGGTGCATAAGTGGAAGTAAATGTAAACAGCTGAAAGCATGGGAATTTGCTGTTTAAGAGCATCTCAGATGATGTGGTCATAGTATCAATGACATTCTAAATTGTACAGTAAACTGCATGCAATACGCTTACCTCCTAAAACATTACAAGTATTTTATTCCCAAGACTCCTTGTAAAGGACTGAAGTAATAAAGCAGCAATAGAAAAGATAAGTAAAAGGGAAGAGAAATACTCAAATTGAGAGCTTGTATGTAGAGCTGGATGAAAAATAGCAATTAGTTTTCACAGGAAATTTTTAAACAATTCAGTTTTTTCCTAAATTTCCTGCAGAAAAATAAAATTTAAGAGGAAAAACCAAAAGGGATTTTTATCATTTTTGAAAACCATCCTCAGTAAAACAAAAACAGCAAAAACAAAAACACGGAACAATTAAAATTTTAACTTCGTACCGAATCTGATTTTTTTGCTCCATTTTTCATCAACAAACAAGAAAATTGTGGGCAACATGAACATTTTCCTTTTTTGTTGCAAAGCCATTTTCGATTGGGGAAAAAAATGTTTTTATGTTCAGCCAGGTCTAATGATAGGCCATACAGGGCATGCTCTTGCAAGGTGCAGAGCACTCTTGCAACCTGCTTTTGGTTGCAATAGCAGCTGAGTGAGCTCAGCGCTGCATAGCAGGTGCTAAACACCTTGCAGGATCAAGCCCATAGAGACTGAGATTTATGATTCAAATTATTCCCGTGCCTTGCATTTCACCCTAGCTACTGTCTGATCCTGCTGTCATTGATATCAGCGTAAAAATTGCCACTAACTTCAGTGTTCAGGATTAGGCCATTGGCTGTCTAGTATGGTATCTAAAGACAAGAGTCACTTAAAACGTGTATGGAATTTGAGCCCAAACCCTTATTTAACCTAATGCTTCCAGAGAAGTTAATGAGAATCTTGCCAAGTATAGACTGCAAGATCAGGCTCTCAAACTATTTATAAAAAAACTATTTGTATACCCTGAGAGTAGCTGAGCACCTGGCCTTCCACTCCCATAGATGTCATTGGGAGCAGCGGGTAATCCACATCAGGCCATGGCTTTTCATTTATTTATGTGTATGTGCGATCAGTACATTCACAGGATATTCATGCCTGTTATAGGACTGACCTTGAAGGGCACAACCATTCAGTTGCATGCAGGTGTATTATATATGCTACCCAAACAAAATATATGGCCTGATCCGAATCCCTGATGTCAATGGAAAGATTTCCCCCCTCCCGCTGCCCAATTGACTTCAATACTCTTTGGATCAGTCCCCTGGTGTTTTTCCATAATAAAATACTCCAGAATGCTAAAAATGTATATCATGCAGTGGATTTAATAAACACTGATATTAAATATTTACAAAGATCCTCACTTTTTACTATCTTACTTAAAAAGCAAATTTAAATTACATTTACATGATGTAAAAATACATATAACTTCAGTTTTCTAGACAGATCTTTAAAGATTTGCCAGAAATACAGGATGAGGTTGGTTTTTGTTGTTCGTTTGTTTCTGAGTTGGAATATTTATTTGTGAGATGTAATTTTAATAAAAGGTAAATAATAGAAGCAATAGCATCTGACTTCGCACTCCGCTGCTCAGCTGGTGACATTTATAAGGCAATGCCACATCTTTTCAAAACAGTCTCTTCTTTGTAGTTACTGTATTGATGTACACATTTATTTTAGCACTGGCAGCAATGAGATGAAAATGATAATGTATGAAAAATCCCACAAGGCATGGATCCATGGGTTTGAAATGCAGCTCACTTGCCTTTGGCATAATTTGGGGGATAAGGGTCATAGATGAGTCATTATGAAACAGCACAGGCACTTCTTTCATACATACTCAATACTGTCTCATTTTTCTCAGTTTCTGTTGACACCAGCTGTGTATATCTTAATCATCTCCGCGAGTTTACATTTCTTTCTCAATTATATGTAAACAAACCATAACAATTACATAGCAGGTGATGGCTAGGGAGAATTGGTCAAGTGCGAGATTGTGTCGTGAATGGGGACAGGAGAAAAGAAAAATAAATATACGTGGGGTTATACAAAGCTCCTTTAAAAATATATCTATATAGCTGCCCTAACTAGCATCATATTGGAACACAATACATTTACTGCATGCAGTCAATAGAAACCACGGGCCAAATTAATCCCTGGTGCAATTCTATTGACTTTGGCACCATGTGTTTCTATTCCAGTCCCTTTAAGACCACAATTCAGGAAAGCATCTAAGCACGATGGGACTTATGCACCTGCTTAAAATTAAGCATATGCTTAAGTGCTTTCCTGAATTGGGGTCTAACTGAAGGCCAAGTAGACATAGGAAGTATTTTCACTGCTTAAAGACCCAACCCTGCAAATCCTTGCTCAAATGGGTAGATTTTGCTCATGCAGGTAGTTCCACTGACAGCAATAGGTCTAAGTGTATGATTAAGGATTGCTCCAATGAGAGGATTTTCAGGACCAATGAAATCAATACAGCAACATTACAAGCATGCTTTTATTTCCAGATGAGAAAATAATCATAAGGAATATTTATGTCTGTAGATATTATTTTAATATGCAATTGTATATCTTTAGTGTGTCTGGGCTTTATGTCTGCCTCCTTGTCCATCAGTTTACCAGATGGGATGGGATTTGTTTTTAAACCTGGGGGCAAATTCTGCCCTTTGGGTTTAAAATAGAATTTCTCTGAATTATTGAATATATCAATAAATAAAGCCAAGGAGGCAGGCAGAAGAAAATCCAGAGGACCTTTGAGGTTGTAAACTCTGGCAACAGGATGTTAAAGCAGTAAAAAAATAAGGAAAACAAAGGGTCTAAACTAGACTTCTGGTCGTTCTGGTTTTTATTGAGTTTGATGGCAACTGCTGGTCAGGCTTTTTGGTTGTATTTTTTTTCCCTGTGGGTTCCATTTGCTGTCATGACAAAGGGAACACTAGAAATGGTTAGATAAATAGCCAGGCAAATGGAGTAAGGAAAACAAAAATCACATTCGACATTTCCCATGGCTCTGCCCTATTTGTAGAGCCATGGTGTAGTGCTGTGGTGCAGATTCTGGGAGCTTGAATGGGAGTGCTGCATTCAGGTGCAGGTACCGCAGGTGATGGTCACATTTCAGGAGAACACTAGGACAGGACAGATGCGAGGATACCCTAGGAAGCCTGCTTATGCATTTAAGAGTAGTGTTGCATTTCCTTTCTCTTTCTTCTCTCAACATAAATTCTCTTTAACACACAATACACAAACAGAAAGGGGACAAAAAAGGAAAGGAAAGGAAAGGTCATCCCTCCAGAGAGACACTAACTCAGTGGAGGATGTGACGTTTCAGGCCATCGTTGCCATGTGCCTTGCAGTAACCCATAGCAACAGTCATTCTCATAGCAGCTGTAAGGTATTGATTCAAACAGATAATCTAGGTGCTGGCCTTTAAAAATAACCCCACCGATATTTGCATACTATGATAATTTTGCATGCGAGGTGTGAGATTTCTAGTGCACAAAGCAGAACAGCTTTGATGTCAACACATAATTAAGTAAATAGAATGAGGCAATTTCAGTGTGACAGTGTCATAATTTTTGAATGGAAGAGAATGTTCTGTATAGGTTAAATATGTTTTCATTTAAGCAAGTAAAGTGTTCTTGGCTTATTGAGAATCATAAATAAAACAGAAAGGTGTTTCCTTAACTCTGCATAGGACAGAGGGCAGGGAAATTGTGTCCCAGACTTGTAAAAGCTTGCCAGATCGACAGCCATAAAAAATAAACTGCCCTGTTTATCCATAGAATAGGTACAGCACAGCTGCTCAACCCTGACATAAACTCTGTACTTAACCCTGATCTAACCGGACCCTATCTAAGGAGTGACACCTGTCATATATTGAAACGGCAGCTGATTGTGAATGTCGTTTTTGGACCATACAGCTTTTGGAAATATCACAGAGGAGTGATACAGAATAGCTGACAAACAGTGAAATTCATCAGGGAGGTGATTAATAATACATTGCATCTTACAGCACATGTGCAATCCTGTCCCAAAAATTAAGACGCCCCTTACACTAGCTCTCAAGAGATCTTGTATGAGGAACAATTTAAATGAGTGTTACATTATTTACAAGTTTCATTATTATTAAATCACTGTTGCTTTTTTTTTTTTTTTTTTTTTTTGAGACGGAGCTGTAATTTGAACAACATACTAATCAAGTCTGAAATTGTGGCTCCAATTATTTTACCATTAATTTGCCCATTCAGCCTCCTCTACATCTGTTGATTTTTTCCATACTGTCTAGAATCTTGAAATGTGTTCCATGAAAGCAACGACACAGAGATTTTGTGCTGTTAAGCAGCAAAATCACCATGAGGGAAACAATAGGAGATGTTTAAGCCAGACACAGCTGAGGCCACCAAAAACACTGCTGCAAAGAGGCCATTAGATGTCGGTTTCAAAGGAAGCACAGAATTGTATCTGAATATCGCTTATTTGCTAGCAAATCTGTGGTCTCTTGTGATCCATGCAGCTTGTGAATGTAACTCAACAAACTTTTCTAGTCTGGGCACAATATTGAAAGAACCCGCACAGCTGTGGGAAATTCTCTCTGCAGATCTTAAGAGTGAAACTGTGGGTGTATAATACAAGTTAAGCCAAAAGTTAAGCATGAGAATACACTTTGCATATGAAGATAATCTATCTGAATCTAAGACAGTTAAAAGGAAGGTAATGATGACAATATTAGCAACCCTAACAAAGCTTCAGCAGTGTTGAAAATAAGCCAGAGTCGCTAAAAATGTTTCATTATTTAATGCTGGAAGAGCAAGCTTTCCTGACATGATCTCAAAGTCCTATAATTTATTAATGCCATTAGCTTGGAGAATGGCACCTAGTATCTTTCTTGTGACTCTGCCATTTCTGGTCCACATTTGCAAAATGTCCTCATTCTGGCCTCTTAGGCCTTCACCCTGCAAACGCGTATGCATGAGTCATTGTGCGCATGCAAGACGACCAATGTCAAATGTTCAAAAATCATGAGTTAGGCTTAAAACAAATTGTGATTGGTTTAAAAATCATGAGATTTAAAAAAAGAACGAGTGAGGTTCCTCTTCTTTGTTATCTGGTTTCTGAGCCTGTAGCGGGCACTCAAGCTTCCCTCTGCAACCATGAGAACTAGAAATGTACTTTAAAAAAATGAAAGCTGAGATTCTCATATAATCACTGGCCTCCAGGAGACAAGGGGCTAAGAAAAACACCAAATTGCATGAGATAAAATCCCAAGAGCGGGCCACACTGAATAGTCCTGCCCACATGTATGTTTGCAGGAGTGAAGCCTAAGGCTCTTCCCACCGTTTTGCTCTTGCAAGATTTTTTGTGTGTGTGTGTGCAATTTTCAGCCGTTTTCACACATACAAAAATTCAGATGTGTGTGTGTGCATGTGAGCAATATTTGAATATGCAAATCAGGTCATTAAAAGCAAAAAACACCTCCACTGCCATCTCTTTTCCCTTATTTCACAAGTATGAATTTTCAACTATAAGTGGCTTTTCAAGCTTCACAAATATCCAGAGAGTGGGAAAAAACGCTATTAAAAATGACATCACATTGCTCCAATTCTGGGAGTTTTGCAAACTCAATCCCTCTCCCCAGTCTTTCAGCTAATATTTTGCTGAATTCTTATATTCAGCTAAATTATCAATAAAATGAAGAGTAAAAAGCATCTTGCCCCCTGATCCTGCAGTCAGATCTGCTAGCACAGCCCCCTGTGCCCATGTGAGTCCCTGTTGTGAAATCAATGGGAAAGCTGTGCTAACAGATCTGATTGCATGACCTGGGTTTGAGCTGCCAGGTGTCCTCGAGGATTCTGGGAAACTGATGCCTTGTACAAGGGCCTGATTTAACACCCATTGACAATAATGGGAATTTTCCCATTAGTGCACGGGCCCTGCTGTTGATATTTCACAGGGCACAGCTAAAATCATAATAAAATGCGTATAATAGCGTGCATGGGGAACAGTGGTGCTTATGAAGATAATGAAATGTGGGTATGAAAAACCCTCAGCGAAGCCTCTTTAGATGTGCCTAAGCTCTGTTCATTAATCTGTGATAATTAGACATATTTGCAGAGGTTAACAGCAGTGGCACATGGTAATTAACCACTCATTCCCTGCCTAAGGAATCATAAATCTTCTCATATGACACATGTCCGGCTGCAGATTTTATTGCATACCTGCCTGCAGAATAAAGATTCCTTTAACAATGAGTGAGGTGGTTGATTTATCCCTATGTGGCTGGGTAAGTGAAAGATTTAAATTGCTGCCAATCCTCTGCTACTGGCTTGTTGCATAGTGGTATATAATCCATTGGCAATGATGGGGATTGAGCATAGACACATTGCGCTAGTAGGAGCCTTCAGACGATGCGGCATATGCCCCCCTCTCCAGTTTCAACTTCTCTGTCCTGTCTGTGCAAATCAGACCAACTCCCAGCCCTGTCCGTCCCTGCCAGTCTGGCACGACTAGCCTCAAATGGTCTTGACAGTCCCGGGGTGCAAGTAGTAGGATTGTGACTGGCCCCTGGTGCAGAGGGGCAAGGGGAATGGATGGCTTGTGGACACTTGTCTTGCACTGAGTGCATCACGCTGCTCCACAAACAATGTGTCCCAAGGCATTTTGATTTGAATCAAAATAAAGAGACTAGGGAAAAGCAGCATGGTCCAGTATGTTGGGGGCTCATAATCAGCAGACCTGTGTGCTAGTCCCTTCCTCTTTCAGTAACTCAACTGCCCTGTTTGTAAAATAGGGTTAATAAGTTCTTGCCTCTCAGCATAGGGGGAGGGATAGCTCAGTGGTTTGAGCATTGGTCTGCTAAACCCAAGGTTGTAAATTCAATCCTTGAGGGGGTCCATTGAGGATTTAGTTGGAGATTAGTCCTGCCTTGAGCAGGGGGCTGGACTAGATGACCTCCTGAGGTCCCTTCCAACCCTGATATTCTATGAATATTGAGATCTATGGATGAAAAGTATTATCATTATTAAAAGGGCTGATTAGATCTGCCAATCCAAGGATTTGCTGTGAGGGAGATTTATTATTGTTAAAAACCAAGAAACGCCCAGGAGTTCGATGTGGTAGTAAGGCAACCTGTTCCCTGCCCCAAAGAAATGACCATCTGAAGGTACATAGGTTAGTGCTGGGGACAGAGTGAAAGCAGGTGGTTGAGCTGTGATATCGAGCGCTTGTCTTGCTAGTTCTATGGGGTTTTTTTTGTTTCTTCTCTTGCAGTTTATCATTCAGTAAACACTGGGGGTGAAATCCTGGTCCCATTGAAGTCCGCGGAAAGATTCTCACTGACTTCAATGGAGTCAGGGTTTCACCTTTTGCGTCTTGCCAGACTGGCTGTTGAGAATGTGGTCCTGGGGCCGGCCAGAGCAAGAGAAGGCTTGTGTCAGGGCATTATCCCTGCACCTGTTTGATGTCAAATGTATTAGCCTTGCTGCCGCTTCTCGTTGGTTTTGAGGCACTATCAGATGATGCTCTCAGGCAGCCTGAGCTAAGGATCCAATTGGCAAAAGGAGAGCCCAGAGGGCTGGTCTTGGCCAATTTTCGATACACAGCTGGTGTATACATTAGCAGCTCTCCCCTTTCTTACCTCCTCATCTGCTGTAAGGGTGTGAAATTGGGCTGCACAACACTTGTTTTCACAATCCTCTTCTCTCCCCTCCCCTCCCTCGGCCCCCTTTGCTTTTGAAAGACAAGTGTTGACACTTCCTGAGGAAAAATAAAATTCCTTGCAGTGCTGAAGAGAGAACTGTAATAACACAGCAGGGTCTGAAACACACACACACACACACACACACCCGTGATGAGTACAGAGGAAAGTCAGCTTGTTCTGATCTATTATTGGCTTCTCATCTCTCTCACCACCTCATTCAAGCACTGACCAAGTTTCCTCCCTAGATTTCTGCTTGTCCACATTTAACTACCTCTGACCATGCTGCAGCGTCCACAGGGCTATTTTCAGCACGCTTGCTCAAGCAGAGCTAGCGTGAATCTGTCTGCCCTGGGCTGGGAGGCTCTCTCCCAGCTGCAGTGTAGACACACCCTTTAACACCCACTACCACTGTGCTGCTTACAGTTATTTTAACTGACCTGTCTACAGAATTCCCTATTGTTAGTTCTTCTTCCCCTAAACCCAGCCTACCTGGGGCTGGCTGACTGCCCTAAGCACCTCAGGGCCAGAACCATCCCCTATGGAAAACCCCTAGCACATCTCAGGCACCGTTGCAAACAAACAGTAACTAATCCGCCTACTTTCAGATCCAGTGCCGTGTATCTGGGCAGCCTCAGTACGGAATCAGGATTTGGATTTTGTCAAGGATTTGAGGGACGCAGGGTCGAGCACAAACCTAGGCCCAGATCTTCGCTGGCGTGAAGCCAGGTGGCGCCGAAATCAATGGAGCTTCACCAGTTGACCCCAGCTGAGAATCTGGCCCCTAAACTTGATTTTGGACCCCCCCTCCCCCCCATTTGAGCAAAGCCATCGTTCAGCGATTGACCTCTCTCCCTTCATTGGTTGAGTCTCCGGAGTGAGGTCTGATTTCTATTCCGGTTTCATTCACAACGAACGAAAACATTCAAGAGCGAATGGAACCTGTCAGTCACTTCATCTCCCTTCCACCCCCACACTTTTTTCCTCACTAGAGCTGTGAAGTTTATGACAGAGCGAGAGTAAGAACCCTCCTCACAGCGTGGAGGGGCTGATCCAACACCCATTGAAGTCAGTGGCGGTGTTGCCATTCATTTCAATGGGTGTTGAATCCGGCCCTGTGATAGACTGATAGTATCATATCCGTCGCGGGTGTAAATTGGTCTAGCTCCATTGACTTCAGTGGCGCTATGTTGATTTACGCCAGCTGCCGATCCGGTCCTGTGTGTCCAGGGCTCCAAATGCCAGGGGCGGAGGGTGGAGTTTGGATACCATCCCCCTTGTGAAAACAAGCTAATTAGCTGACTATATGAGATGAGGACGGACGGGAAGAAGCCCCGTTGTGTGTCCTATATTAGTAACTCATGTGGGAGTAACCAGATTGGAATGAGATTGAAAGGGAAAATTGCAGGTGTACATCTAATGATAAGTGGGCTAAGTCCCTCCCTCCCCCCACTGTTCCCCTGCACGCCTCAGTCCTGACATGAAAATGATGTCATCTTTCTCGGTGGCTGGCTAGCCATGCAGCATCAGTCCCCTGCAGTGTGATGGCCAGTGGGAGACTGCTTAAGGGACTTCAGCCCTGTGAATAAATGATGACCCACTGGTTAGAGGGAGGCAGTCCAGATATATTCAGGCTGCATTAAACCAATTAGCCAGGAGAGAGAGAGAGAGAGAGAGAGATTGCACCATTTTCAGTCTCAGAGTCTATTGGAATAGGAACATCCCAGAAATAACAAAAGCAAGATCAAGTGAAAGCAAAATAACTGACACAGGCATGTGGCGTGGAAAGCAATACGCCGCAGGGTGCGACCCTCGCCACGGAAAGTTGGAAAATGCACCAGCTGTGCTTCCCTGAGCTGCGAGGTTGCAAGAAAACGAGGTGGTACGGTAGCATTTTTGTTGTGCTATTAAATAGGCGCTGGACTCCAGTCACCTTTTTCTCCTTGCTTGTCACAAGCTTTGGCTATGTTTCCCCCCTATGCAAGATGATGCACTTCCATCACGATTTCATTTGGAAAGTCACACGTGCCAAAAATAGAGAAATCCTCTCTCTGCACCTCTCTCTGTCTGTCAGTTGCTTTCATGGTTACAAGGCCTGATTCACACTGGGGGTAAATCAGGGCAACATTCCATTGACACCAGTGGAGAAGTTCCACTGGTGTAAAACTGGTGCAAAGGTAGGGTGACCAGATGTCCCGATTTTATAGGGACAGTCCCGATTTTGGGGTCTTTTTCTTATATAGGCTCCTATTACCCCCCATCCCCTGTCCCGATTTTTCATACTCGCTGTCTGGTCACCCTATGCAAAGGAGAAGCGAATCAGGCTACCTGCCAGATGCACAGCTTCCATAAATCGCCAGTTTACGCTGTCTGATCCCATGCGTACATCTCTCTGAGGACTTGATTTGCTGATACCCACCACCTTTACACAAGTGCAAAGTAGGTGTAAAATGTTACCATTCAACTGAAGGGTCCTCAGCTGGGCTCGGTTGGTGTCACGCCATTGAATCCAATAGACCATTGACAATACCTGAGGATCTGCCTCTGATTTTTGTAGTGCTTTGTACCCACATTTCAACTCTAGCCAGCTGTGCAATAATAGGACGACCATTTTCAGAAAAGAAGCAATGGCTGAAGTTTTACAGCAAAGAAAAGTTCAATCCTGTGAGGTGCTGAGATCTCTCACCAAACACCAAAGTCAGTGGGAGCTGAAGGTACTCAATACCTTGCAGAATCAAGCTCCAAACAGGGAGGAGAGAGAGGAAGTGTTGCAACACCAAGGCAATACAACAGATACTTATAGAGTAAGAAGCTAAAAATTGTGTTGTTAACTCCCCTGTATCTTCATTATAGCAGCTGGGACAGACATTGAATGCAGCTCATCCCAGGCTGTGTATTTTCAAGGGGCTGCTTATGGATAGACTACCGAGCCAAACTACTACCACCCACTGAAGCTTATAACAGGCTACTGTGAGGGTAGAGGAGTACTAAGTAAATAATTCAGTAGCTGAGGTGAGTTTGAATTAACCTTGACTTTGCCAAGGAAGACTCGTCAGCTTGGAGATTTGGTGTGTCCTTTCTCCTTCCAAGGAGAGTTACTCCACTGGGGAAGGGGGAGTGGAGGAGATGGCTGTGGGCTGAATTCCCTGGCGGCGCCTCCATCTCTGAGTGCAGGTGGGACACAATCAGTTGGGAAATTCCTCTCAGGGAGCCTTTCCCTGTGCCCTCAGCCTGATAACCGATGACAAATGAGAGTTCTTCTGAGTGAGATGCTACCCCTCAGATTCCCCAGGATAGCAGCAAGCCTTGTATCTCCAGGAAACGATTCCGGCTAAGGCATACAGGAGCTTGTGAGCTAGGAGGCCAGAGTTGTGCTATGTTTCCTGGTGAGGGGTTTTGTGTCGTACGATACAGCAGCTGAGTAATGCACTCCAGGTGAGTTGTGGAATAGCTCCTCAGTCCTGATTTAGACTCCGAACCATATGCTGCAGCAATGCCCTTTCCAAGCTAAGCTGGTAGAGCAGAGGATTGTAGTGGGCTTAAAAGACATCCTTAGGCTGCTGGCTTGGAAGAGTGCTCGCTGTTAGGCAATCGGGTGCCATGGTGATCGGCCGGGCATACAAACCTGGAGAGAGCAGAGAATTAATAGAATAATGACTAGCTCATATAAAAGGTCAGTTTTCATTAAAATATACTGTCAATGTACACTGATAAGTTACACTGTTTCCTTTTTCCACTTGTATCTCCCTGTCTTCTGCCACACTGCATCCTAGCCCTGGAATATCATCCCTATTCAGTTTGCAAGGCATCCACCCTTTCTTTATTCACGTCCCTCCTGAAAACCCACTAGGGTAGATCCTCAGCTGGTATAAATTGTCCTCGCTTCAGAGACTCCAGAGGTTTCGTTCCAGTGGTGGATGTTCCAAACTCGCTGGCTAATAAATGGTCCTGTTTACTGAGACTTAGGAGTGCTTCACCTGTAAGATCATGGGCCAGATTCAACTCTGGTATAAGCAGGTAAAACCCCAGGGACTTTGATCTGTTATATCCACTTATGCCAGGTCTCCTCAGACTCCATAATGGTGATATTAATTATTATTATGGTAGTACCTATCCAGTCAGGATCCAGACCCCATTGTGCTGCCAGCTGAATATTGAGTCAAGATGTTGGGCCACAAAGAGAAGGCCCGATTCTGATACACTTAAGCACACTGAGTAGTACCTTACTCCAGGAACAGTCCCATTGGTATTGATGAGGCCACTTATGGCGTAAGGTGCTCATCAATATGAATACGGGTATCAGCATCTGGCCCTAATCCCCAGCTCCAGACACCTTCAGATGATGGAGGAAGTTCAGCTCTGGATCAACACTTTATAACTCAAGCCCATTTTGTGTTCAGAAGTGTTACAACAAGGGCATGGAGTTTGACCATCTCCAGTGATGAGGCAGCATCTGCCCAGATAAAAGTATTTCATTATGGATCGGGGCAGAGTTTTTTGTAACAGAACAAAGTCTCTTCCTCCCCCAACACACTTCTACCCCTGTTGCCATGAAAAGGGGCAGGCAATTCGCTAGCATACAGCTCGCTTTCTGTTGGGCTGCTCTTGGGAGCCAACTATTTTGTATGTTACAGGGAAGCACGAGCTGTAACAATAGAGAATGGACTCCACTGAAGCTGAAGTATGGGCGCTTTATAAAGAAGAGCTTTAAAAAGAGGCACCATTGCATGAGATACTGGGCAAACATTGTTGATCCAAAACATTGTGAGTAGCTGGCTGACTAGGTAACCCAGGCAAAGTCAGTATTTTGGGTACCTATGTTAGGAAGCAAGTATTTTTACTACCCACTCATTTGTAGCCACAAATATGGTAATGAATCCTTTTGATGAGGAGGAATTTTTCATTCTGGCAGCCTGACTGCTATCCAGCAGCTCCCTAGAATGCAGTGTTTATTTGTAATTAGTGCCTTTGCTCCGGGTTTGGGATCCTGCTTCAATTATCAGTCAGGCAAGTGCAGCTGGTGGTTTGGAAACTGCAAAAACCGAAGCATCTCCTGAGAGATCTTCAGCCACTGTCGCCGCCTGGTATAATCACGGGACTGAATACTATACTGCTGGCTTTACGGGGGAGCGTGCAGGTTTGCCCTGCCTCCTGACTGCTCCTTTAATGCAGGAAGCCGCGTTCTGCTCACTAGTTCACGCTGGCAGTTTTCAATTTCTACACCAATGGAATCTGAGGTGACAAGTTCAACTC
This sequence comes from Malaclemys terrapin pileata, assembly GCF_027887155.1. NCBI lineage: Eukaryota > Metazoa > Chordata > Testudines > Emydidae > Malaclemys > Malaclemys terrapin. Next base: position 18,101,489 of record NC_071515.1, on the reverse strand, counting down.
TCTGTTCTGTCAAACCTACTTTCATGACCTACTTTTTCACTCCGCAGTGCTGGAACGGTGCCTTGCCGAGTTCCCTGTTCAAACATATTTTTACTTGAGCACAGAAGCCCAGTTGTTTGCTTGAGCTGGCCTGTAGTTTTCCCATCCTGGCTGAAGGCTCTTGATAAGGCTTGGTAATGAAAACCTCTTGAAAGACCTGAGTCAGCTTCTCCCCGCTAAGCATGCGAGTCTCCCCAAATTGAAGCACACATCAGCTGTAATGAAACCGTGTAAATATCTGCAAGAATTCCAGGCACACTTCCCCTTGCCCAGTTTCTCTATTTACTATTCCACATGAGCCATTGGTTTCAGTGGGATTTCTGCCTGTTTACACAAGGGCTGGATTTGGGCCAAGATTGCCACTGAAATGAATAGGAACGTCAGAAACACAGAGGGACATTCCAGTCTTAGAAAAGGTTCCCAGTTCACATCCTTTCATAGCAAAAAGTTTCTTATTCTTTTGAGTGCCAGTGCTTAATGCCACATGGAGGACCAGGTGCTCGGTAGGTTCAAATCAAGCAGAATGGAAGGACCATCCAGGGATTAGGGTAGTTAAGAGACCTGGGTGAAATCTCTGCTCCTCCCAGACTTCTTGTGTGACCCTGGACAAGCCACTTACTCTCTCTGTGCCTCTGTCCCCAATCTGTAAAACGTGGGCTCAATACCTTTTCCCTACCTCATGAGTGTTGTGGGGGTAAACACATTAAAGATTGTGAGGTACTCAAATACCATGGTGACGGTGACAATAGATAGGGGTAACTCCCTTGTAGTCAATTTTTGCCACATGGTCACTAGAGCTCTGCTGATCTACACCAGCAGCAAATCTCATCCTCAAGGTCTTTTCCCAACCCTGGATAATAATAATGTTACCTGTGCTCTCAGGGAACTCCATGTCCTGTGGTGTTAGTGCTCCGGTGGGGGTCAGTATTGAGTCAGTGCCTAAGCATGTTGCTAGATAGGCCAGGTTTCACGAAAGATACAAAACTAATGTGCTAACCACCCAGACCATCACTTCTCTGTTGGTGTTTTTGGAAAGATAGAGATAGAATCAGGGCAAGGCTAGGGGGTTTCTGTGTTACTCAGTTTTTACACAAAGGACCATGTTCACAGCTGTTGTGAACTGGTGCCGATCCATGGCCCTTTGGGTCGGCCCTGAGGAAGAGAGAGACCCTGTGGCAGGGTAGTCCGTCCCATTCAGGGTGGTGGGGCAGCCCCTCCCCAGCACCATGTGGCTGTTGAGATTTTGAGAGGTCTGACATATACAAGGACCTAGGAGTTATTGGTAGAGAGGAGGCAGTCTGGGAATAAATTAGTGTTTGGGAGGCAATCCTATTACTGTTTCTTTAAGGGCCTGGGCCCAAGAGCCTTACAGCGTGGGTGGGGCAAGACTCCCCTCTTTCTCAGCCAATTGGGGTGAGCTCTGGACAGGGGACCAGTATCTATGCCACTGCCTTCTTCATAGCAGGATTGATAGCACCAGGAGAAGCCCTCCTGCCTAAGAACTAATTGTAGAAGAAACCAGCTGAAGTTGAAAGTGGCTAAGGTCCTATAGCTGGCCTAAGATATAACCAAGTCCCAGGTAGGAGAGGTGGGGGATTCCTGTCTTAAGGAGGGAAACCAGAGGGACTCTTTGACGTGCAGCCTAGCTGCTGCTAGAGAGGTTGGGAGATGCTTTGAGGAAGCTCCTCAATAACCAGTTGGGAAGAAGTGGTGACCAGCCACAAATCCAGAGTGGGAACAGCGGAGTCCAGAGATCCTGGGGGAGACACAAACAAGCAGGGAAAGGTAGGAGCAGCCCCAGGACGCGGTGAGGGACTTTAAGGAGCAATCAGTCTAACACAGGGTGCCTGGAGACGGTGGACCAGGGCTCCCCTTCCTCTCCCCCAGCAAGAAGTGAAGGACAGGCCTCAGGGCTGAAAGAGGCCAAGAATGATGAGTTCCAGATGGAGTCTCATGACCTGGCACAGAGGCTGCTAGACTTTGGGTTTTCCTGTTAATCCCGGAAGGGGATGGGACTAAGAGGTGACCTGGCCGGTGGGTTCAGTTGGAAAAGCCACAGACCATTGTGGAAGCAGGCGGATGGATAAGGGGGCACTAGAGGGGAAGAACCCCTGCAATGCTCTGCCCTGGTCCGAGAGTGCGTTCCAGCAGTGAACGCACCCTGTGACAGACTCTTTCACCCCTCCCCACTCAGGTACTAGGTTGCCTTATTCTGCCCCACAAGACACAACTCAATGACAGCCTCAGGTATCCTGCTGCAGGAGAGCAGAGCCCTTGGTTGCTCAGCACAATGAGGAACAGTCACTGGTTCCCCCTGGGGTTCAGTTGCATTCCCATATGGCTGGGCTATTCTGCAGGTAGCATCCATTACCCTAATTAACCCAGTCACATCCTCACATAGCTGGTTTCTGCTGAAATCCAGGCAGAGACTTGGCATAGCTTCTCTATTCAGGGACTCTGCCAACCGCTGTGTGGAGCCTGTGTCCCACCCGAGGTACCGTGTTTCCTCCCTTTGTCTGTGCTTTCACAGTGCTAGTGAGCTTACACGCCGTGCTGCGTACTTTGCAAATGGATGTGGCTTTCGCAGGATGTTATTACTCTAGTGCTCACGCTTACGTCGTGTTGGGTTGTACTGTAGCGACCTGCGAGACAGGCGTTTGCCGTCCATTCAGACATCACTAAATAACAATAATGTAGGGAGCACCACAGGTGTACACAGCATTTGACGAAATGCAGAACGAGACACATTCATTCCTTTCTCTAAGCAGCTTACTGCCTATGACAGACTAGGTAAACAAAGGCAAGAGACGTGAGCTGCAGGTAAGGGAGAGTGGACAGGGGATTGGTGGGGGGAAATAAGAGTAGAAAGGGTTTCTGGAAGCCATGTTTGTGTGGAGGAACTTAAAAGGGGTAGAGAGGGCATTTGTTGAACCAGAAATGAGACTACGCATAGGAGGAAGCAGAAGCTCAGAGCAGGCCTGGGAGAGGAGCAGTGGGGTGAGTAGAGGGCAATGAGAATCTTGGAGGAAGAAGAACCTGGATCCACTGCACTTGGAGGCAAGAACCAGAGAAGGGCCATGGAGGGGAGCCGTGGTTGGAGTGATGAGAGAAGATAGACTAGAAAGGAGGGGGGTGGGAGTTTCCAACAATCAAGGCAAGAGTTGGCTGAGGTCTGAATCAAGCTACACAAAGATCTTAACGATGAGGGTGGTGAGGATGGAGTGGCTTAGGGTGACATTAAAGAGACAGATTCTGCTGTGTTACTGGGGTTATTCTGAGGCAACCTCCATCAGGATCTGGCTGGAAGAAGCAGCAGGACTGATGGAGAGAGCAGGAAAGGAAGAGGGAGAAAGGTTCCGTTTCTTACCAGCGTTCCTGTGTGTCAGACCTTTATTACACACTCCTGCCCTATCTCGTGACAGCTGCCATCCTGCCCAGCACTGACAGTTCAACCAGGAGCCACCATTAGCCTTTACAGCTTGAGCTGAAGCGCCAAGCTCTGAAGCTAAGAGCTGTAACCATCCTAGATCCTCTCTGGATCGGGCTCAGATGGGGACACAACACACAGACCAGTAGGTTACATTAGCACACTCCATTTTCACAGCAAATAGCTGCAATGAGCATTTTAAAGTTATAAAGGCACCAGCTACCATCGTTTTTTTAAAAACGGGCAGTGTGGCTAAGAGCAGCGTGACCGGATTGAAGGGTAAGAGGGCTGAATCATGCAATCAAAGTCCAGGAAGCTGGTAACCTTCGACTCTACGAAAGGGATTTCAAATCTTGTTGATTGGCATTTGCTCTAGTTCAGCTCAGGGATGGATCCTAACAAGGACACCTCTGGATGCATGAGCACAGAGCAGCCTTTCTAAGAAAATGACGGGCTGCATTTTTTTCTAAGTGAAATTAGTGATGGTGAAAGGTTCCAGGCTGACAGCGCTGAGGACCAGAGAGTCCCCTGTTAATCAACAGAGCGGGCATAGCAAAGAGAGCAGCACTCCCGGCTTCCTAGCACTGACCTTCAGCCCCCTTTCTGGCAGCACCTCCCATATGGGTGGGAGGACAGGTTCATGTCCTGAGTTAATGGAGTCCTCTGTTTGTCTTCTGCTATTGATACGTAGGGCTGATTAAGCTGGGGGTTTGGGGAGGTGGATACCTACCCACTAACAACTGGACTAATCATCGCAGGCCACCAAAGCGTCACTAGCAGCCACTTGATATTGGGGGGTATTTTTTGTTGGCTTCTGGTTAAAACTCAGCTGAGAAAATTCAGTTGTAATTTTGGGGGAAGTTTAAAATATTGGGTGAGATCTTCAGCTGGCATATAGCAGCATAGCCACATTGCTGTCAGGCGACTACGTCGTTTTACACCAGCTGAGGCTCTCATCCATTAGATTTATTTGTACAATTTATTTCGATGGTGGGCATGTAGAAGGAGAGGAAGGGAGGGAATATGAAACCTGATGACTTCTCCATTAAAGTTAAAAAAAGTGAAATGTTTCTGATTTCAACAAGTTGAGTTGCATCCTCAATGGCATCTTCACTGCAGGTTCCAACACGCTGCTTCATTAAGGGTCTAGCCCCAGGTCCTGAAAGGTGTTTCGGCACCTAACTTCCATTGATTTCCGTGGGGGTTAGGCACTGGCCCCTAGGGCCATTTTTCAATGGCTGTATTTATCGTACATGTTTATCTGCAGGTTCTCTGACAGCCAGCACTGAAATTTTCTCCAGGGGCTACAGCATTGTTGTCAAATAGGCCAAGTAAAATGACAGCTGGCCACATGAGACAATTCTCAAAACTCAGGCTTTTGGGACGGGGAGGATCAAATCCTAATTCTGAAATCGGGATTGAGAGAGAATGGTGGTTTAGCACTAAAAACTTGACCACGAGAAATGGCTTTCAATCACCACCTATTTTCCCCTTATCCAAACTGGTGACCTAGCGTGACATGCTGGTGCCACTGAAGTCAATGGCAAAAGCCCCATTAAACTTCAGTAGGTCCAGGATTCTAGTGGTAAAGGTTCCATATCTGATCACCACTTCCCTGAGTTCCCTTAGGCTGTTCTAGGCCCTGGTTGTCACCACATAGAATTTGTAGCAAATCTGTGTTTTAAAAAACAACCCAAAACATGATTATAAGGTTCTTCCTTGGAGCTGCCAGGCAAATGGCAGTCGTAAGAGTATTGATGGGCTATATTCTCAGTGAGTCCTTCCAAAGAAAATTCATGTCTGAGTGTGAATTCATGATAAAGCTAAAAGAGAAGGCAGGTAAAGGTGCATTGTATTGCATCTGCTCTAGGACTGAGTGTGTGTTTTGCAGTTATGCAAATAGGATTGACAGCTGGGAAAATACAGAAAGGAGTAGGGGGGGAGGAATTAAGAGAAACTACTGAATGAATGGAGGGTAAGAAAACTGTTTCTGCAGCACCTGACTTGCATTATTACTGTATGTCAGACATCAGTGTGCTGATAGACAGTGAGAGAAAATAATTGGCACAAGCTCCTTGAAATCTCTGACTGCATCCTCCCGAAGGAGGCATGAGGGAGATTTCTGATCACCTTTGAATAGCTAGCTTTCTGTAATAAGTACTGACAGCCTGAGTGTGTAATACAAGGAAAAGGTCCCTCCTGGAATCATGAAAAACATGGTAATTGCTAATAATTCACGATAGTAAAACCTATTTATTTCTCTTTCAGTTTCCACCATTAGATGTTTTTATTTATAGAGTGTCTTTCACGTCCATCGGTGTGTATATTCATACCGGAATTGCTTCAGGTGTTACTGAAATTTAGCCATGTCTGTTTAACAGCACTCTATACGGCAGTTTAGGATAGACATTTTTAGTATAATGGATGGCTCCTTTGAAGTCACTTTGCCATTGTATCTATTTGCAACCGAAGGGAATATTTTAGGTAGGTAGATCATGGTTGCTTGAGGTGTAATTTGGTCAGGTGGACAATCAGAGCAACATTCCAATCAATTCTTGTGAACAGCATTTGGGGTCCTTTAATGACCTCTTGTGGTCAAGGGTTCCTTATACCGTGCACATCATTAAAAAGATGGCACCTATCCCAGCATGCTGCTCCCCAACCTCATGCTCTGATATTGGCTTAATATTAACTCTCAGGGGAAGGTTGTCACACACTGGCACCAACATCCTTTCCCTCACCTTAAAGGTTTCAAGTCTCCCTTGTAGGTATCAAACCAGCCTGACTCGGCTTAGCTTGGGTCTCCTCAGAAGGCCCCAACACAAGGTACAGCTACAGGCTTCAACAAAATGGTGTGGTTCCATTTCTGTCATCAAGTAAAGTAGTGTTAATTTTCTTTACACTAATTTAGCTTAAATCCACTGTGATAGCTATTTATGGCAACAGCATCATTTGACAATGCAGCATCACAAACATGTTCTAGCATATAGCAAGTCTGCAGGAAGACACTAGAAATGATGGCTAGCTCCATCAAAGTTAATGATTTTGCCCACGGAAAACGGGTAACTCCCTTTGAAATCAATAGGCCAGCTCCTCAACTGGTGTAGATTGTTGTAGCTCTACTAGCGGCAATTTATAACAGCTGAGAATCAGGCCAGATGGACCTGATCTTGCATCTTGTGGAGGAAGAATCAACCCGATGGAGTGTCAACAGCCTCATCCACTTGAAATCAGCCCTCTGCATCTTTTTCAGTCCCTCTGGAGGTGGGCAATAGATCAAAATATTGTCACATTTTTGGTCTAAAAATACATTATGAAAGTTTCTAATTTTGAAAAGGGTTTTTTTTTTCAAAAAGTTCCCCTTTTTTGAAACTGGAAGTGTGTGTGTGTGTGTGTGTGTGTGTGTGTGTGTGTGTGAAATCTAGGGGAAGCTCCTTTTAATTTTTTTCTTCTGCCCTCCTTTCTCTTATTTCTCAGTGGCAAAATGGAGAAAAGGACAAAAATAGTTAAACTGAAAGACTGAAGAAATGAAAATAGAAGGCGAGAAAAGGAAACTGAAACGATTAAAAATGAACATTTTCAAAGACAAAGTTTCCAGTGACATTTTTTTTGTCAGTTTGAACAAACAAACGAAGATGGCTCCTTTTTGAAGCTGGCAGAATGAAAACAACTTTAACATTTTGAAAAATGTTCATGAAAACTGTTTTCCCTGTTTATTTCTCCTGACCAGCACTAGCAATAGGAATGGTTATCAGTGACAGAAGAAAGTTCACATCTGGTCATTGTTTTGTCACCAGGCATATCCGAAGGACCTTAGAAAGGCATTAAATGTAGATAATGGATTATGAACTAGTGGAGGGATGGAGGAAGGCTGGCATCACCTGACTGAGGTGAAACAAGACATCTGGTGGAGTTAAGAATCTCTCTAATGATTTGAATGTTGGTAACTTGTATTCCTTCCAGGGGGCATCATAGCTCTGCCTGAAGTCTACACTGATCCAACGGTGCTTCATATACACTGTGTCCAAGAGAGGCAATAAAATGAAACTGGTTCTTGCTCCCAATCCTGCATTGTGAAGAAGATGAGTGCACTGGGAGAGAGAGATTGGTGGAGTGGAAAGAACAGCAGCAAGCCAAGCAGAAACCAAAGTGTTAAATTATTCGTGAGACTGGGGGCATGGCTACACTTGCAGATGTAGAGTGCTGTGAGTTAAACCAGCCCTCGGAGACCACAGCAGCTGCAAGCGCACTGACGTGGCCACATTTGCAGCACTTGCAACGGCATTGGGAGCGGTGCATTATGGGTAGCTATCCCACAGAGTACCTCTTCCCATTCTGGCGCTGTGGCTTGTGGGAAAGGGACGGGAGGGTGCAGGGCATTCTGGGTCCTGTCCCAACACCCCGTGATGCATCGCTTCGCATCCCAGCAATCCCTGTGTTTCCGTCCACATTTGGCACCATCTTTCAATGTTTTTTATACTGCGCGCTCTCTTCCCTTTCGGTCTGCGGGAATGGATCCCAAACTGCTGAGGAATATGCTGATGGGTCTCGCCAGCACGTCACGAATTGCAGTCGAGTTACTCCTTAAGCTACAAACTGACAGTGAGGAGTCCGACGATGATGTCAACTCGCATAACGAACACAACACGAGATTGCTTGTGGCATTCACGGACATGCTCACTGCAGTGGAACGCTGCGTTTGGGCTTGGGAAACAAGCACTGAGTGGTGGGATCACATAGTCTTTCAAGTCTGGGATGATGAGCAGTGGCTGCAGAACTTTCAGATGAGAAAAGCCACTTTCATGGGACTGTGTGCTGAACTTGCCCCCACCCTGCGGCGCAAGGACACGAGATTGAGAGCTGCCCTGCTGGTGGAGAAGCAGGTGGCTATTGCAATCCGGAAGCTGGCAACTCCAGAAAGCTACCGATCGGTCGCTAACCAGTTTGGAGTGGGAAAGTCGACTGTTGTAATCGTGTTGATGCAAGTTTGCAGGGCCATAAATCGCATCCTGCTCAGAAGAATCGTGACTCTGGGTAACATGCGTGATATTGTGCCTGGCTTTGCGCAAATGGGTTTCCCTAACTGTGGAGGGGCGATAGATGGGACGCATATTCCAATTCTGGCACCAGCCCACCTAGCCTCCGAGTACATAAATCGGAAGGGGTATTTCTCTGTGGTTCTCCAGGTGCTTGTGGATCACCATGGGTGTTTCATTGACATTTACGCAGGCTGGTCCGGAAAGGTGCATGACACATGCATCTTTCGGAACACTGGCCTGTTCAGGAACCTGCAAGCCGGGACTTTCTTCCCAGACCACAAGATCACCGTAGGGGAAGTCGAAATGCCCATTGTGATCCTTGGAGACCCCGCTTTCCCTTTAATGCCATGGCTCATGAAACCCTACACAGGGAGCCTTGACAGCAGCAAGGAGCGGTTCAACAACAGGCTGAGTCAGTGCAGAATGACTGTGGAGCGCACTTTTGGCCCTGCTGGCGCTGTCTGTATAGGAAGCTGGAGCTGGCCGATGACAACATCCCCACGGTTATATCCGCGTGCTGTACCCTCCATAACATTTGTGAAGGGAAGGGTGAAAGATTCACTCAGGCATGGAACTCGGAGGTTCAACTTGAACAGCCAGAGAGCAGGGCTATTAGAGGGGCCCAGCGCGGGTCTGCAAGGATTAGGATTGCCTTGAGGGAGCAATTTGAGGCTGAAAGCCACCAGTAATGTTTGGTGCCCTGCACGGGAGTGAAGTGCAGTGGTTCCAATGTTAGCAGGAATCCGTGTTTGCTACGTATGATGCACTGACTTGCAGTGCCCGTTGCTTTCCTGGGCTACGGTATCTTTTACGTAATGCAATACGTAAGAATGTATGTAATTAAAGAATGTTTTCAAAGCCAAAAAAATAATTTATTGAAAATAAAAAATGTATTGAAAAGAAACACAACTGCTTGGGAAACAGAAAGGGCATGACACATCTGTGCTGTTTGGGACGAGGAAAGGGGATGGGGTGGGGAATGGGACAATCACAGATTTGTGTATGTCCTGTTATCATACTCAGCCTTCCTGTCTGGAGTGCCGTGCAATGAGTGCTGCACTTCAGGCTGGCTAAAATGCATGGTGATGGGGGTTGAGTGCAGGGAGTAAGGGTCATAGTTTGGAGGGCTGGGTGGTGAAGCTACAGGTGTTGGAGGCAGCTGGTGGCGATAAGAACCCGGATGTTGTGGAAAGTGGGTTGGCAGTGATATGGGGGCACAAAGGAAAGAGTTTTGGAGCAAGGGCTGCAGGGGGGGCAGGCGCGGAAGTGCTCTGCCAGCATTGCTACGAGCGCCTGTATCGAGTCTGCTTGGTGCTCCACGATGCTTAGGCGCCGCTCCATGCTTTGGTGCCGGTGATCCACATTCTGCTGGCAGACCCTCCTTTCGCTATCCCGCCACTCTGTACTTTTTGATTTTCAGTAAGGGTCTGCTGCATTACTTCATGCAGCAGGTCCTCTTTGCTTCTACGTGGCCACTTCCTGATTCTTTGGAGTCTTTCGGTCGGTGATAACAAGGATGGCTGGGATAACAAGGTTGCATCTGTAAAGCCAAAATACAACACTTAACAGAGACAGCATTGTTCACACCAGACAGAGCAATGATTCAGCTGTACTTAAAGACAAGCACAGTGTAGACAACAGCAGAAATTGCCCGTCCCAAAGCGAGCGCACATAACCCACAGGAGCCCCAAAATGGTGAGTAAGCACAGGGGCAAAGGGGACTGATTGTTTCAGGGCCGTACTGTCCTCTGGGGTTCTGTGCCTTGGGGAGAGCCAATAGCTGCAAGGGGCCCCTATACTGAACACTGTCCCCACATTTTCCACTGGATGAGTTCATCCTGGAAGGCTGCTGAGGGTGACCTGGGAAGCAAGGGAGGGTCTTCTACTACAATGCGGCTTCTACCCTGGCCCATATGCAGCTTGCCTGTGTGCAGCAATGGTCCCCCCACCCCTCCCGGCACAGTGGCGCAGACATGTTAGCCTTACTGGGACCAGGAGCACAGTAGCTCTGCCAAGAAACCTGCGCAAGCGGATTGCCCAGTTTCTGCATGAGACCTTTGAAGAGATCACTGAGGCCGATTACCACAATGGGAGAGAGCCCATCAGTGCCCTATTCCGCATCTAGGCATGCATGCAGCCCTAACCCTCCTCACCCCAAGAGCCCGCACCAAAGAACTTCCTTCCCAGAGAATTTAAAGGGCGGGTCTGACGGTTGGTCACCTGAGGGCAGGGCAGTAGAGTTCAAAGTGATGACCAGAGTGGCTAGAACAGGCATTGTGGGACACTTCTGGAGGCCGATCAGAGCGCAATAACAGACCAGGGTGTCCACACTGGCACCGCGGCGCTCCAGCCGGGGTGCATCAAGTGTTATGCTTCTCATGGAGGTGGATTACCAGGGGCGCTCCGGCCATGGAGTCCGAGCGCTCTACGTGCCTGGCCAATGTGGATGCATCATGAGTTAGGGCGCCTGGGGCTGCTTTAATGTGCACTAACTCGCAAGTGTAGCCAAGCCCTGAGTTGCGTGGTTTTCAGCAGCAGCTTCCACAGAGGCATGGGTGGACTCCTTCAGGGTGAGGAGGAGCAGCAGCCTTGGTTAAAATTAGAAGTCCCAAGAAACTACTTTGGTGGCTGTAGATCGTGGCAGGAGGATTGAGGATGAACGAAAAGAAATGTAGATGATGATGACATTTAGGAACCCATCCGAAGCAGGATGATTTGGTGAAAACAGCCAAATCAAGAAGGGATTGTGGCTATTTATCAGTTATTTGTACTGAGGTACTGCTGAAGACCCAATCATGGACAGGAGCCCATTGTGCTAGGCACTGTACAAACAAAGAACAGAAATACTGTCCCTCCCCCAGTGAGCTTACAGTCGAAGTAAGAAAGAATTGTCCAGCACTTGGGAAAAGGAATCTTTATTGGATGTATTGGATATGCAAGCTGGCTATTGGCTAACCGCCAGGATTGAGCATTTGAGCCAATGGTCTCTTAATGGCTGTAGTACTACACCATTAGCAAACACGTAGGTAAGATTGTGGTTGATCATGTAGGGTTTTTTTTTTTTAAATCACTTTTATTCCAGCCTTAATTCTGAGAAATGGATTCAGGGAATAGCAGTCAGATGTGGGGGGGTTAACCCTAAACACAGAGGGGCAGATCCTCAGACAGTGTGAGCGGTTATAGGTCCACAACGGAGTTATGTCAGTTTACACCACCTGAGGATCTGCCCCTAATCCCTAATCTCCAAATTGTGTTCACCATCTATGGGGTACAGTCAGTTACATGGGCTGACCTGTCCTAGGGAGCTGTATCCTGTCTTGGACATGACTGAACCTGAAGAAAGCCGTGAGACCTACCAGTACCAGAGCGATGCCAAGCGTAACACACACACAAAGGTGAAACTGCATCCCCCAACTGCAAGCTCAGGCCTGTGGGAATGGCCTGGAAGCCCAGCAGTGCAGACAGACTCCACTAGGCAGAACAACCTTAGGAGAATAGCAAGCTGTAAGTCATGAACAAGCGAGCAGGAGGGAAGGCTTGAGTGACGCTGCTGACAACCAAGAAAGCCCTGAACCAAAGAGCAGCTAGCACCAGCCCCAGGAATCTTCGGGAGACACCAACCAGGCCTAAATTCTAGGGGAAGCAGGTGCAGGTGCAGACACAGAGGGTAGGGTTACCATACGTCCGGATTTTCCCGGACATGTCCGGCTTTTGGGGGCTCAAATCCCCGTCCGGGGGGAAATCCCCCCAAAGCCGGGCATGTCCGGGAAAATCGGGAGGGAGGGCTGGGCCGGGGTCGCGGTGCCGGGCGCGCGGTGCCGGGCCGGGAGCCGGGCCGGGGCCGCGGGGTCGGGCCGCCGAGGGGGTGCGCTGGGCCGCGGGGCTGGGAGCCGGGGGGTTGGGCCGGGAGCCGGGCCGCCGGGGGGGTTCGCGGGGCCGGGCCGGGAGCCGGGCCGGGGACGCGGGGCCGGGCCGCCGGGGGGGTGCGCGGGGCCGGGAGCCGGGGGGTCGGGCCGGGAGCCGGGCCGCTGGGGGGTGCGCTGGGGGGGGGGGTGCGCTGGGCAGTGGGGTCGGGCCGCCGGGGGGGTGCGCGGGGCCGGGAGGTCGGGCCGGGAGCCGGGCCGCCGGGGTGGTGCGCTGGGCCGCGGGGTCGGGAGCCGGGGGGTCGGGCCGGGAGCCGGGCCGCCGGGGTGGTGCGCTGGGCCGCGGGGTCGGGCCGCCGGGAGGTGCGCTGGGCCGCCGGGGCCAGGAGCCGGGGGGTGTGCTGGGCCGCCGGGGCCGGGGCCGGGAGCCGGGAGGTGCGCTGGGCCGCCGGGGCCGGGATCCGGGGGGTGCGCTGGGCCGTCGGGGCCGGGATCCGGGGGGTGCGCGGGGCCGCCAGGGGCCGGCCGGCAGTGCTGGGCGGGCCGGGGGTGGTCGGCCGGGGGCCGGGGCCGGCACCCCAGGGCCGCAGCCGACCCAGGCTGGTGCCGCCGGGGGGGCCAGCCTGGGCCGCACCTCCTCCCCCCACACCCCCCCTTACCTGCGCTGGGGGGGGGGGGTGCGCTGGGCAGTGGGGTCGGGCCGCCGGGGGGGTGCGCGGGGCCGGGAGGTCGGGCCGGGAGCCGGGCCGCCGGGGTGGTGCGCGGAGCCGGGGGGTCGGGCCGGGAGCCGGGCCGCCGGGGTGGTGCGCTGGGCCGCGGGGTCGGGCCGCCGGGAGGTGCGCTGGGCCGCCGGGGCCAGGAGCCGGGGGGTGTGCTGGGCCGCCGGGGCCGGGATCCGGGGGGTGCGCGGGGCCGTCGGGGCCGGGATCCGGGGGGTGCGCGGGGCCGCCGGGGCCGGGAGCCGGGGGGTGCGCTGGGCCGCCAGGGGCCGGCCGGCAGTGCTGGGCGGGCCGGGGGTGGTCGGCCGGGGGCCGGGGCCGGCACCCCAGGGCCGCAGCCGACCCAGGCTGGAGCCGCCGGGGGGGCCAGCCTGGGCCGCACCTCCTCCCCCCACACCTCCCCTTACCTGCCCAGGCTTCCCGCGAATTAAATGTTCGCGGGAAGCAGGGGAGGGGGCGGAGACTTTGGGGAGGGGGCGGAGTTGGGGCGGGGGAGGGGGCGGGGCTGGGGGCGGGGCCAGGGCCCCGTGGAGTGTCCTCCTTTTGGAGGCACAAAATATGGTAACCCTAACAGAAGGCCTCTAGCTAAAATGACTAGATCCAGGGAAAGATGCAGCAACAAAAGAGAGAAACTTTGCAGCACAAGAAAGACAAGCAGCATAAAGCCCTCCGGAAGCCACAACAAAGTCTAGGGAGGCAGCAGTGGCAGGAGCAGCCAAACTCAAAGGAGGCAGCATCACAAAAGCAGGCAAAACAAAGGACAGACCAAAAGTATGGACTCCTTCCCTCCCCCCTCCCCCGACACACATAAGGGAAATGAGAGTGGGCAGAAGACCAGTAAAAACAAAATGAAAGGCAGGGCAAGAACAAAACAAACAGGGGCAGGGACTGCGAGGTAGCAAAGCGCACACACAAGCCCAAGCTCTAATGATACGAAAACATTTAGAAAGAGCATTGCACCGTAAACATATTTAGAGCAACAGGAGAAGTTATCTGAGGGGAGGTTGCTCCAGAAGTAGCAGCCACTTTGCAGAAACAGGGGGCTAGATCGTCAGCTAGTGTGGATCAGCCCTTCTCTGCTGCCATCAATGTCTGTGTGTTGTCAACACCGATTTAATGAGCTGAGGATCTGGCCTCATGTGGTTTGCCCCCTATCACGAATGTAACATACAATCTATTAACATCGGTCACTCAGTCCTCACAGATACAGCCATCCATGGACTGGGGCTGGGAGCAAAGGCTGGCTGTGAGATCAGAGATACGTGATTTATAAAACATGGCAGTTCAGCCAGGGATGGGTTGTTTTTAATTGCAGGGATATTTCTCACCCATGATGACACACACACACACACACACACACACACAGTCCCTATCTGAGAACTGGCAAGGATTTCTTTCAAAGCTTGTCAACACCACTCCTGAATAAGACAAAGGTGAAGCAGCGTGAGGCACTCCTTTCCGGGGCGAGGGAGGGAGCACTCCTAGCTTGGTTGAGCAAGAGACTTGGTGGGGGGAAGATTGTCAGTTGAAGTAAATTCTCACTGCTCCATTGAGGTCTCTGAACTCTAGAGGGCTCCATGGGAAATATACTCTCTTGTACAAAAAGGGAGCGAGAATAAGCTGTACATGTGTGGCCAAGATTTTCAAATGTGGCTAGTGATTTTTGGGTGGCCAGCTTGAGTCACTTTAAAGAGGCCTCTTGGGGGACAGGGGTGCTCTGAAAATTGGGCTCCTTAAGGTGTCCCAACTTGGACACCTGAAATAGGCCATCTATGCCTTTTGGGCACAAGGATCCTGAAGCATCTTACCTATTAGTTTTTGTAACAAAACAAAAAAAATACAGCAACCACTTAGCCCCCCACTGAATGGAGCACCTTCTGGGGTGGAACACAACAGCTGCTCGTTAGTGTGTAGTGTTGTTATGCACTAGTTTAGGGCAGAATGCAAAATAAAGTGTATATAGGTAAAACTAGAGTGTGTGGGGGGGGGGGTGTTAAGTAGAAAAATATACTTCCCCAAGCTGCAGTTTGGCTAGGACCCCAGGGGCAGCCCCTCGACTCTTGTGAGCATAAGTGCCACAAACGCTCATTGTATCAGCTTTACATCTCCTCTGACTGACGGATGGTCCGTTGGTTATGGTACTTCCCTGGCTAGGACTTGGCTGTGAGTTCCTGTTCTGCCTGGGCATGTTACAGGAACTCTGATACTGTGGTGATAAGGGCCACATAAATACCTAAGCTAGATAGATACCCTGAGCGGCACTGGGCCCCAAGATGAGGGAGCGGTAGTTCGGTGCTGACTCAGAGAGTGCTGGTGCAGGTGTAACATATACCCCTCAGGGCACACAATGGGTTTGGCTGGCCTGTGTTCAGTGCAAGCAGTGAGAGGGGCAGGTTGCTTACAGGAAGTGACATCCTTTGGCCTCTCAAGGGTTGGTTTAACAGTTTCCGTGAACATCGTTTAAACAACGGAGGCAGCAATTGGGAGCTGCTGCTCAGCTCATTAAATGAGTCAGTCCAAAAAAACTTACCTGCCTTACCAAGCACACCTCAAAATGTTCTATACAAATCACAGGCGCGTAAGGGAAATAGCTTGCTTTACACAGTCCTCAGTTGCAGTGCTTTACCTGCACTCCTCGTCTTGGTAGGTGGGATGAAACCACAAACCAATAGTAGGGGAGAAATTTAACCCAAAGTATCTCTGAGAACTACACTTACCATGAATTGTTTGTATTCCAGTGTGCCGTGGAGGCTCCAGCCAAGGTCAGGGACACATTGAGTTAGACACCGTGCGTACTCGTAGCGAGAAATAGCCCTTGCCCCAAAGAGCTTAGACCCAGATCCACAAAGGTATTTAGTTTCCTAACTCCCATTGAAATCAAGACTGGCCCTTACAGTCTAAATAGACCAGATGGACAGAGGGTGAGAAGGGAAGCAGAGGGGCTGAGAGATGAAGTGACTTGTCCCAGGTCACACAGACTCAAACCCAGATCTTCTCACTCCCAGTCCAGTGCCCTACCACAGGAAATGAGCTACATGAAGTTCATCTATTGAAACAGGGTGGAGTTTTTGATCAGCCAGGGATCCAAAATCCGTTGAAGTTAGACTCAATACATTTCCATTCCACCAAAATACCAGATTGGTTTACAGGCAACCCAAAAGGGGAGGAAGGATGGTCTTGTTGTTAAAGCCCTAGACTGGAAACCAGTAAATCTGGGTTTTTATTTACAACGTTCCTACAGACTTCCTGTGTGACACTGGGCAGCTTTCCCACTTTGTGCCTCCACTTCCTCAATGGCTTCGAGGGAGCACATTTTACATGTTGTAAAAGTGTCCAGAACCTGGGATGGGCACTGACTCAGTGACTAACAGCTCTTTATAAATCAAAAGAAATAGAAGTTAAAGAATGGAAACGACATTTCCCTCTCGGGTGTGCTGTGAAGCTCACTGTAGAAGTGCTTCAATACCCCAATAACAGGCACCACCAAAAAGCCTATAATAAATAAATGACCAACCATGGCCCCGAGTCAGAGACTACAGTCCTACTCCTGCTCTAGAGCACGGGATGCTGTGGATGTGTCTGAGAAAAGGCGAAATGTAAGGGACCCTCGTGTTGCAGTTTAATAAGAGATGGGAAAAGCAGGCCATTTTATGGCGTATTTGCAAAACCCAGATCCAGATCCCATTTTATCCAAACCACCACAGTGGAGCTGAGAAAGGAGGGGGGCACCAGATATAGGTTTTGTCATGTCTATAAAGGGCAGTTTAAAGGCGATTTTAGTTTTGTGGAAACCTCACCAGTCAGCATTTGCTTTTCCAAAACTAAAGCTAGGATTGATTTGGATTTGGGTTCCATTTTATCCAAACCACCTGCCTTATGGGAGGGTTCAGATGGAACACTTAGGTTTTGTCCTATCTTTATAATAGACCCTATCCAGATCCCACTGAAGTCAAGAGGAGTTTTTCCATTGACTTCAATGGGAGCTGGCTGAGAGGTAGCTTTGGTCTGGCAAGACCTCATCAGTCAGGTTTGATTATACAAATCCAACATCACAGGTGATTTAGTATCTATGTTAGATACTTATTTAGCCCCCATTATCACAGCATCTGAGCACTGCACACTCTTCAATCTATTTATCCTCGCAGTCCCCCCGGGAGCAGGGCAGTGTTATGATCCTCAGCTACAGCACGGAGAGACTACGGGACTTGCTCAAGGTCCCACAGGAAGTCTGCAAGAGCAGGGACTTGAATCCAGGTTTCCCAAGCCTGAGGGTAATACTCTAACCATGGGACCATCCTTCCTCCGTGTCCTAGCCACACCACCAAAATTTAGCATTAATAGTGTTGGATGAAAAGTCCAGATTTTGGCCTCTTTAATTTTATAGCCCACTGCCCCTGCATACATTTTGCCGTTCTCAGCAGCTCTGCCAGTGGGTGATGTTGGGCTGAGAAGACGTGGAAGGGTTGAGCCAGGTTATTATTATCCTCTTGCCTGAGACGAAAGGTGAACCCGGCAGATTACAGCACATTTGTGCGTACAGGAAAACTGCACCATGAATAGACAGGCAAGAAGTCAAATGGAACAATGTATCGGAAATCAGGAGTACCACACAGAAAGTACCCAGGTCCTTAACCCTAATAACAGAAAAACACTGGGCCTTGGGGCTTTCCTGGCAAGAATTAGCAGCATCCCTGGGTAATTTCTGAATTCCAGTTTCTGAAGCTGGTTTGAAGCCTTGATTGGCAGCTTGGGGAGCCTCAATAGGCAGAAATTGTGTGCCTGGAGAGCACGAGAGACTTCACTGCTTCTCAGCCCTGGTGTCCAAATGGCCCCTTGCCACCAGGGCCGGCTTTAGGAAGTGCGGGGCCCAATTCAAACATTTTTGGCGGGGCCCTGGCAGGGATGACTAAAAAATAAAAAAACACATTTAAAAAAAAATAGCCTTTCATTTCTTAGCAACTGGTTTCCTATAAAAAGTTCTGATTTAAGGGATGTGCCACAGTATGTATTTTTTGTACCAATAGGGTTACCATACGTCTGTATTTTCCCAGAATTTTTAAAAATTCCTCCTGGACAGTGATTTAAGAACCAAAAAGCCTGACATGTCCGGGCAAATACGGATGTATGTTAACCCTACCTAAAGTTCTTTTTAAAAAAGAAGATGGGCCTGAACTAGAAATGAGCTCTGTTTCACATGTGTGGGTCCCCGCCCCTCCCTGGGGGTGTGCTAGGGTGACCAGATGTCCTGATTTTATAGGGACAGTCCCGATTTTGGGGACTTTTTCTTATATAAGATCTTATTACCCCCCACCCCCGTCCCGATTTTTCACACTTGCTGTCTGGTCACCCTAGGATGTGCACATGTGTGGATCCCAGCTGCTCCCTGCCCCCCTCATTGAAGCAGGAGTGCAGGGTTACTGCCCTGGGAACTACAGGGCACCAGTGCACATGGGGCTGGCTGCAGACAGGGCAGGGGCTGACTGGAGTCAGGGGGGTCTGGCTGCAGCCAGGTCAAGGGGTGCGGGGCTGGCTGGAGACAGGGGTGTGTGGGGTGGGCTGGCTGGCTTCAGGCAGGGCCACAGGGGAGTGCGGCATGGGTTGGCAGGGCTGGAGATAGAGGAGTGTGGGACTGGCTGGCTTCAGGCAGGGTGGTGCGGCAGGGGTTGGCTGGAGACAGGGCAGGGGGTGCAGAGCTGGTGCGGGCAGGGGTGTGTGTGGGGCTGGCTGGCTTCAGGCAGGGCCGTAGGGGGGTGCGGCAGGGGTTGGCTGGAGACAGGGCAGGGGGTGGGGCAGGGGCTGGCTGTGGGCAGGGGGTGCAGGGCTGGCTGCAGGCAGTGGCAGGGCAGGGGGGGCAGGGCTGGTGCGGGCAGGACAGGGGGTGCAGGCAGGGCAGGGGTGCAGGGCTGGTGTGGGCAGGGGGTGTGGCAGGGGCTGGCTGCGGGCAGAGCAGGGGGTGCGGCAGGGGCTGGCTGCAGGCAGGGGGTGCGGGGCTGGCTGGAGACGGGCTGGCTGCAGGCAGGGCCGGGAGTGTGGGGCTGGCTGCAGGCAGGGGCTGGTGTAGGCAGGGCAGGGGGTGCGGGGCTGGCTGGAGATGGGCTGGTTGCGGGCAGCGGGTGCGGGGCTGGCTGCAGGCAGGGAATGCGGGGCTGGCTGCGAGCAGGGCAGGGGTGCAGCAGGGGCTGGCTGCGAGCAGGGCAGGGGATGCAGCAGGGGCTGGCTGCGAGCAGGGCAGGGGTGCAGCAGGGGCTGGCTGCGAGCAGGGCAGGGGTGCAGCAGGGGCTGGCTGCGAGCAGGGCAGGGGATGCAGCAGGGGCTGGCTGCGAGCAGGGCAGGGGATGCAGCAGGGGCTGGCTGCGAGCAGGGCAGGGGATGCAGCAGGGGCTGGCTGCGAGCAGGGCAGGGGATGCAGCAGGGGCTGGCTGCGAGCAGGGAGTGCAGGTACAGGGGGTACAGCCCACCCTGTACAGTAAGTACTCCCTTCTCCTCCTTCTCCCTCCCTCACCGGGGTAACAGCAGCAGCCCGGGGCTCGGGGGCTATTTAAAGGGCCTGGGACTCCCCAGCTTCCACCGCCCCGGTCCTTTAAATAGCGGAGGGAGCCCTGGGGAAGCGGCGGGGCTCCGGCGGCTATTTAAAGGATGGGGGCGGCAGAGGCAGCTGGAGCCCCGGCCCTTTAAATAGCCCCCAGAGCCTCCCACTATCCCAGGGCTCTGGGGGCTATTTAAAGGGCCCGGGGCTCCCCTGCTTCTACCGCCCCAGCCCTTTAAATAGCTGCGGGAGCCCTGGAGAAGCAGTGGGGCTCCCGTGGCTATTTAAAGGGCCAGGGCGGTAGAAGCAACGGGAGCCCCGGTCTTTTTAAATAGCCCCCAGAGCCACGCAGCCCTACCCCAGGGTTCCAGCAGTGGGGCTCTGGTGGCAATTTAAAGGGCTCCCTGCTGGGAGCCCCAGGCCCTTTAAATTGCCCGCTGGGGAAGCCGGGCAACCCTGGTACAGCTCACCAGCTCTTGCCAGTATGCTGTACCAGGGCTTGGGCGCGGGGCCCTCTTAGGGGCGGGGCCCAATTCAGGGGAATTGGTTGAATTGGCCTAAAGCCGGCCCTGCTTGCCACTCACAGCCAGAGGCCCTGTTCTCCCACTGCAGGATATAGGTAACTCTTGGAATCCTGAGAATGCTTCCCAGTAGCAGCAGTGTGTTCTCGTGCTAGCATGGTGCTGAATGAGTCCGTTTGGTTCCATTTCCAAGGCTAAGGGGGCAAATCAGACACTTGGCACGCCTTAACTCATTTAGCCTCACAGCACACCTGTGTGGGATCATTATTCCCCCTCCCCCACTTAACACATGTGGGAGCTGAGGCCTAGAAAGAGTGAGATTTCCAAAGGCACATCTATTAGCTCAGTACTCGGCTCCCATTGGAAGCCAGGGGGATTTTGGTACGTAACTCCCACAGGGACCTTTGAAAAACCCAGCCTAAACCATGTGCGTAAGGGCGCACAGGGAGCCTATGTGCGCAGGGCCAAAGATGAAACCCCAATCTCCCCCATACTATGCCTTGACCATAAGACTATACTTCCTTCTTCTGCAGATCTGCCCCCTTCGTTGGAAGAGCGACGAAGAGTCCAGGCCTGCACACTTCCCTTTGTTTTACTATTTCCACCCTCCCCATCCATCCCACGTAACATCTCCTTGTTGGAGCCAAAGGAACCCCCACTGGAAACTGTGAGATTACCATGCTCTCTCAAGCTTCCCGTGGAGCAGCGTCATGATGGGACTGGCCAGCAGTTGGGGGCCATCCGCCCGTGCAGTGGAAAGCCAGGCAAGGGATACGAAAGGTCTGATTTAGACACCTGGGAGTAAATTGTTGGCTCACTCCATGGAGGCTTAGCTATGTGCCTTTCCCATTAGTGATAATGAAGGATAATATGCCTCTTAATAGCCATGCTCTGCACTGTCCATGGGCACTGCTCCTGGAGTGAGGCTTGAAAGACAACCATGCCAGGACAGGTAGCACAAAGATCACCAGGTCAAAGGATCAGTTACTGAGGAAGAGGAGAATGGCAAATGGATTTGGGTGTGTTGCCAGCAACTCTTTGGCCCTCTCCCACGCTGCCCCATTTCCCCATCGCAAAACCCAGCTGTCTCTGCTCGCCTCAGAGCTCTCCACCACAGCATTGGTTCTTGACCCTGGTTTGTTCAGCAGAGCCCTGGAGGATGATTTTGGGACAGACGGGAGTGTGCATGCTCCCTACAGTCTGCATGCTCCCAGGTACGCAGGGTGTGCCCCTGCTCTGACCCTTACTGCGTTTTCAGCCTGTGACTGCTGCCCTCAGGAATGTGTATGTGCAAAGGAACCATGGTGCAAAGAAGGAATGGAGGGTCTGCAAATACGGTGGGCTTTTGTCTTTTCTTTTCTGTCCTGAATTCCTACAAGCCCAGAAGGACTGTTCTGTTTGCCTAGCAACGGGCTCTGAACAAAAATATGAAGTCCCTTTCTCTCAGGCTTCCTCTCCATATATTGGTCTGTTTTCCCCCCCAAAGTAAATTCAAGAATGCACTGCCAATTGGAGGAGGTATTTTGCCAAGGGATTCTGCAAACTAAAATGTGAAATTCAGAGTGTTTTTGTTTTTCCAGGGTGGGGTGTAGACTTGCATTTCTGTGCACTCAACAATGGCATGAACTGATAAGAGACCTGATAGACATGTTTGTTTTCTGACTCATGGCCAGACAGCACATTTGCCCTAAACTTTATGAGACCTCAGAATACAGACTTAGAGCAAAGAATACAGACTTAGAGCAAAGAAACCCTAACTCTGCTGTTCCTACACAGAGGGCCTGTATTCACTGCTGAGTGAGCTTGGGCACTTACTCAGATATTGCCCTGAACCAGGCCATGTTCTTTAGCTAAAGTCCAGGGACTGCTTACACTCGGGCTGATTACCTTCCCCACCTGTTTTGCAGTGTGGACCCATGCTAAACCATTCAAGTGCTAATAGTCCTCCAGTGCCTTCCCACGATTGTCTCCTGTGTGCCCAGGACAGACAAGTTCTCCCACATTTCACTGGGAACAAATCCTACAGCAGCTCAATTTCCTGCGGTGCTAAGAACCATGGGATGTCCCCCAGAAGTCCTAGGGACACACAAGGGATTGCAGCACCGGGGAGCATGCAGTAACTCAGGTAGGGCTTTGCAATGTGGCTGTTCATAGCCAGGCACTCAGACCCAAGTGCTAATCACCTGGGTTAACTCTGCAATGAAGCCATACCCTAAAAGAGTGTGTTTCATTGCAGTCCAGGTAACAACCCCCTAAAATTATACTTCCTTTGCCCAAAGTCTATAGCTTCCAAAAACTCAAGGGCTAAGAAATTTGGGAATGAATTGTTAAGGGATTCAGCTAGCTCCCCACTGCCATATAACCCTTCGTCACTCACTCTCACCCCGCTCACCCAACCCTAGCTTTGCCCTTTTTATCATTTACAAAAAATAATGTGCAAAGGGTTAAAATAACAAATTACAAGGCAATTATTGGCCATGGATCCCTTGCCTAAGGAACTAATTTTATAATTTCCAAGCAGTGCCTGTTATTTTTCACTTTTTATGTACTTCTGCAAATGTTAGGGATGAAATTCAGGTTGTGTGGGGAGAGACTAAATCATGAAGGATTATGTGCCGGTGAGAACAGGCTGGCTCCCTTAGCTGTTCTTAAAGGAGCTGAGCACTTCTCAAAATCAGGCCATGGATTGTTGTTGTTTGTTTGCATTACAGTAGCCCGCATGAGTGCCCATTAGCTGCGCAGTCTCCTGGTAAAAAGACAGCCCCAAACAGCTCCCAGCCTAGGCTAGGTCAAGATGCAATAGGTGGTGGAATCAAACAATTGGGTGTGAGGGGTTGGGGAGGACCAGATAATAGTGAAGTGAGAAAGTTGTTGTACATTGAGCAGAGGTGTCAACACATCACATTTTGACCCGTTCCTGGATAACTCCCAAGGGTTTTTGTTTAAATCTAGACAAACAGCAATGAAGGGAATTTGCCTGATCCAGGTGAAATTGGACCTATGGAATCCATAGGGATTGTGGGTGCTGGCTCAAATGTAAGCCCTTAGACCAGACCTACGCTGAGGGAGAGAGGTTCTAAAAGTGAGAAGCCTAATGGGAAACAGTTACTGGGGACTTCACATATGCACAGAGCTGGACAGAACCGGGTTTAAGAATTGGACTTCTGGGATTTGACCAAGAGGCTTGGGAGGCAGATCTAGTGGATGAAATCCTATCCGGTTTGGATTTCACTAGGGCTAGAAACGGTATAATAAATGCCAGTAAGGGTGTCCTGTAAATTCAGCATTGGAAAGATGTGAAACACATGATGTGTAGGAGGTTAATCTGGAATGACCAAGTTGTCTTGTTTTTCAGGGGCTGGAATCAGAATCATAACATGTTGGGGTAACTTTCCAGCAAAGGAAGTGTGGGGATTTGTAGAAACTGTTGTGAAATATAGGAGGGTGACTCGGCACATGGTGGGTGAAAACTCTTACTCCGGTTTCTGTTCACCCATGTTTCAAACTCTTTTCATATCCGATACAGAGACCAGGGCTGAGGGATCAGCAACAGCCATGTCCCAAACAACAGGGACTTAAATTTTGCTGTACTATGCCACTACCTTTTCAAGTTCTTCAGAGAGCAGCACTTGCACCCTATGAAATGAATTTTTAGCAGTGATTAAATCTACTTACCATTTTCACAGTGTCTGTATAGGAGGAAACCTGTGATCAGAACTGATCATGCATTTTAATAGTAGCTCTTGACATTAAAGAAACCCAAGTGAGGGTTGGCCAGGTGGTTACAGAAATTATGGGAATATGATCCTCAGGGCACTGCCGATGTGGAGAGAAACCTGACAATGGTATATTTGATCCAGATGTTCCTGATGGGAGGACCGGTGTAAACACTGTCCTAAAGGAGGAGAGGAAGGAATAGATTGTGCAGGGGAAGAAATGTGCTAATAATAGGAGAACACTCACCTGATGCCCAAGGTTTGCAAAAGAGCAAATATTTCTTTCCAGCTCTTGGAACAGTGGCGGTGAGAGTGATCAGCAGTTAATAGTGATTGGTTTAAATTGGGCTTATGCTCCTTTTTTACTTGTTTTATGATGCATAAAGTAGTCCTGGAATAATAATCTTTATATTTAACAAAGGCTTCCTTTATCCAAAATGTAATTTAGTCCTTGACATTAACAAAACAAACAAAACCACAGCGTTTTAAACAGCCTGCTTAAAAAATCCCTTCCCCACTTTATTGCTTAACTTTCCTACTCTCTGCTGTCATGACGCCATCATCTGACCAGTTCTCCTTCCTCACAGAGTCTTGCAGCCTAGCCAGGAGCGGAATTTCTAATGTAAAAAACAAGTAGGGGAAAAGCATGGTATAATAATTCCTTTCTGGGTTTTTTTTATGCATCACAAAGAAGCAAAAACTGGGCATGAGCCCAATCTTATTTTCCTTTGCAGGTCACCTTTAAAACAGTATAAATGGAGAATCTTGATATTAAAACGGAGTCTGACTGGAAACCTAATTGGCAGTTGCAGCCACCTTGGAATGTAATGTCTCAGATTATCCTTGTTGAGATTATTGGCGTAACTGAGCAAGCCTAGAACGTGAACGTACAATATTGTACAGGAATTTAGAAAGGCCAGCTGGTAATGGGGGCAAGCATCAGCTAGTTGTTCTGGATACATTGGATAAAAGAGAGAGGCTCTGATTTAAAATTGCCGGCCGTTTGGTGGTTATGAAAATAATAGCCACAATGAGGGAGATATTACTGACAAACAAACCTTGTGAAGGCTGAGTGAAGATTATTGCCATACAATGCTCCCCTTCCAGCCTGGAGCAAGAACGCGCAATTCCCACGGCACTCCTTGGTAGTGAAGGCACTTGCTGAGTTGAAGGTACTCGGTATTTTGCAGAATCAGACTCTAATTGTGTTACAGCACAGTGGTGCTGTCTCCGATGACACTCCCTTGGCTGTGTGTTCATAAAAGGACATGGCAAGAGTACATCTGGTGCTGCATTATCACTTATTGACCCAATGCTATGATGCTTAACATGAGTTTGTGGCTCTTTAATTGTCTTTCCGAGCTACGGGATGCCCCTCTGAACACTGGGATAAGTGGCAGCTCTGTGTTAATATTCTAATCCCCTCATGATAAGTCGCTGTCATCAGATACATAGTCCTGCATCTTTTTGGAAGCCAAGGCAATGATTGGTGTTGGAGAAATTCTCCCACTGTGGGGTTATTACTGCTGGTGCTGCGGGTGCTGATGCAGTCCAGCCATCATGGCAAATAAAACAACTAGAGGAAAGCCTATAAGAAGAAAGGAATTTGGAATCACGGACAAAAAATGTGTGGGGACGGTGAGTATATAATTCTACATGCGAGGTTTTTGCTTTGGCCATCTGCATCAGTGCATCAGCAGGATAGCTTAGATTAGATCTCTAAACTGGAGCCCAGAATCTGAACTCTCATGGACTTGTGGGTTCAAAACTATGGACTCAAACCCAGCTTCAGATTACATGATCAGGGCATGGGAAGCAGATTCTGTGTGGATTTACATCCCATGCATCTCATTTATGGGGTATGAATCAGCACAGATGCCTGGGATGAAACACACTGGAATGCCAAACCTGAATCCCTCTGAACATTCGAGGCAGCGGGGAGAGGTTTAAAATCTGGATCCTCACTGAGATCATGATTTTGCAACTTAAACCTGCACTTAACATCTATACTAGTGCCTGTATACGTACATGTGGATGGCTATATGTAAGGAATAGAGATACTGAACTACTTTTTGTACTTTGTTGACCTACCCACAATCCTCCCCCATCTTCTGCAACAACACAAACGCAGCTTCCACCCTTTGAAGCCTCCTGTGTGATCTTTAGCTTCTCTAATTCAAAGAGAAATTTAATTCTCTTGCCTCTCAAAAATCCAATCAGTGCTCTTAAAGTATCGCCTTTATTGGCAGTGAAATAATCTATCTGTATCTGTGATTCAGTTAGGAAACAACAGAGTGGGATCTCTCTGTGTATGTATCAGTTTGCGAGTCTGTCCCTCAGTCAGCTGAAAACCTGCTGAAACAGCACTTTTCCAAACATCTCTTCAAGCACAGGACAGTTTCATAAGGTTGGGAAACTGGTTTGGAAGGAAAGTAAAACCAAATCCGCACATGTTCCAGTCTGGACTAGATGAGCAGTGCATCTGATTTCCAACAAGTACCTAACACCAGTTTGGGAGCCCTGCCATATGTATAAATAAGGTTGATTTACTTCTCTCTTTTCTTTAACATCAAGAATCCTGTGGTCTTTTCAGTGAAAATTCAGGAAGGAAGAATGACCCCAGTGGAGCCTCACGCCCCTGGATGGGGAGCAGTGGCTAGTTTGGGACATTTTTAGCTCCTGGTTGTCAAACTGAATCCAAAGCAGGTCAACAGAGATTGAAAGTGGATCTTGAATAATGGTTGTTCAGTAGGAAATGGATTATTGGTCTCAGCTCACTTTCCAGAGGTCCATCCTGCACTAACTGACACCGAGGCCTGGTCTAAATTTAAAAATGAGCTTGACCTAGCTGTGTCGCGCAGGGCTGTGAAAATGTCACGCCTTGAGTGCTGTAGTTAGGCTGACCTGCCACCGTGTAGATGCAGCTAGTTCGACAGAGGAATCCTTCCATTTACCTAGCTACCTCCTCTCGGAGAGATGGATTAATGACATAGGCAGAAGGGGGTTTTCTGTCAAGGTAGGAAGGGTCTAGGCTACGGCGCGACAGCTGCAGTGCTACCATAGCGTAGACATGGCCTCACTTGTACCCTTGTTAGCAGTCTCAGCAAAGAAACCAGAATTTGAATTTGGAGACTAAATTATTTCCTCCCCGCCCTAACAGCCAGTAGTAAGGTACGTTGGCAACACGCAGGGAAGCTTTCACTAGCACAAGGTCTGCAGCACTTTTCATTATCCTTGTTTGCATTACAGCTGTGCCTACAGGTCCAACTGAGATGAGGGCCCCATTGTACTCAGCCCTGCACGGACACACACTAAGAGACAATTGCTACCCTGAACAGCTTGCAATCTAACTAGACTAGGCAGGCAAAGGAAACAGTACCATCCTAATTTTAAAGAGGGAACTGAAGGAACTAGCTCAAGGGTAAACAGGAAATCTACGGCATAGCTGGAAATTGAACCCACATTTACTCCATTGTAGGGCTTGTGCGCTCTACCGCTGATGTCGGGATAACCTATGTCGCTCAGGGGTGCAAATAAAGCCACTCCCCTGAGCGACATAAATTACACCGACCTAAGCACCAGTGGGGACAAGGCTATGTTGGTGGGAGAGCTACCGTCTCTCACAGACGCGGCTTTACTATCAGCGCAGCTGGGCCGCTTTAGAGCTTCTAGTGTAGACTAGCCCCAGTCTAGTGCCTTAGTCACAAGACCATCCTTCCTCTCCCTAGTTGCCTTCTGCATTAAAAATCACTAAGGCTAGGAGTGTTCTTCAAATGAGAGTGGGAGTTGAGCTGGGCGATTGATTTTGGTGACTATTTTATGTGCCGAAAAATGCATTTTTGGTTGAATGAAACTATTTGAGAAGTCAAATCGAATTTGGCAAATGGTTTCAGCCAAATAAAAACTCGGGGGAGGAAGGGAAATTAGAGAGTCAAAATGGTCCAATTTGAATATTTTGATTTTATTCATTTCAAAGTGATGTTTCATTTAGAAATTTAGCTAGATTTGTTTGGTTTTTAAAAAAAAAATAGCTGAAAACATGTAACAAAATAAAAAGCCAAAAAGTTTTGGATTGAATAAAATGTTTTGTTTGACCCCAAAATTGTATATATCTAGGTTGACAGAAGAATCCCTTTTTGTTGCTCAGGAGAGTGGCTTTATATTTTATAATTTTATATTTTGGTTTTTTTTTTTTTATTTTGGCAAAAATATATAAATAAATTCAATTTCAATTTGACCCAAAACCAATTTTTTTGTCTGTATTTTTCAATTCAACCCCCAAACCAAAAACTCAATTATTCACTCAGCTCTAAGTGAGAGGTCTCTTGCTACAGACAGGAGCAGAAGCACGTGTTTTGTGATGGACATCAGCATGCATATCATTGCCTAAGTGATGTGTCATACTATGTAGTAAATATTTATTTTAAAAAAAAAATCTATTTAGGTACTTACGCTTTAGGTGTACCCCTTCTCATCATAGTATCTGAGCATCTCATGATCACGAACGGATCTTAGCCTCACGTCACCTCTGTGAGGTAGGGAAGTACTATTCATCCCCATTGAACACATGGGGAAACTGAGGCACGGAGTAGCTTCAGTAACTCATGCACAGTCATGCAGGGAGTATGTGGCTGAAGTAGGAATTGACTCCAGGGCTCCTGAATTCAATGCCTTATTCCCAAGGCCACCCTCCCTACCACAATGCAGCCTTCCTAGCTACATAAAATAGGGATTAAACTTGCGTTGTAAAAGATCTGCTATTGACTTTCTCTGGTCGTGCCAGAGACAGAGGAGAATTTTTCTGGCTGAGTTTTGCCCTCAGTACAGAGATCATGTTCTGCTTTACACTAACTGTTTTCATTCTCTTGTGCCCACATATGTCCTTCATCACACACTTATCTCCGAATACTTCACAGTAAGTTCCTTCCTCCTCTTGCTAGTGGTTTGTTTGCTTCAAGAGTGCAAATGAAATAAATCCTACATTTTTTAAGAGATCTGACTCAATCTGCTGGCTGTAAAATATTATTTCCCTTCCGATCCACATGTGATAGGTCACTCCTTTCTTTGTTCATCTGTTGCTATGACCTTTTGATGGCCGATTTCAAGGAGGTCTGAATTTATTTTCTCTTTTTCTTCAGACACCCACGTGTGTGTGTGTATATGTGTAATATATATAAATATAAATTCAGGGTCCTGATTGTCCGATCCGTACCATGTCGCTTAGCAGAGAAAACTGTCAGGGCCACCCTTGTTAAAAGAAGTGCATTGTACACCAAAGACCTAATCCAAAGCCTGTCAAAGTCAGTGGGAAAACTCACGATGGCTTTAATGGACTTTGGATCAGGCCTCAAAACAGAACTGCTCTGTTGCACAGAATTATGGACCGCTCTATACACAACCCCAGTACGAGGCTCACGGGCCGCAAGACAATCAGGGGTGAAGTGAGGACGAAACCTTGTATGACGTGCTCCTCCCTCCAGTGTGTGTAGGGATGAGGCACGTGGAGAGCAACATACGCCGTGTAGATCAGAATTTGCCAGAGGCAGTTTGAACGTGTGCTATAAGGTGTGTGTGTGTGTGTGTGTATGCACTGTAATGGCCTCAGGACACGCATAGCAGATTGCAGACCAAGGTCAAAGAGACTGACCTCCACTGAACCTTTCCTGCAGGTTCTACGCTCAGCCCAGTGCCTGCTGGGAGAGGACAGGGGAAGTTTAGTCTGTGCTGTGCAAATACTCTGACAGTCCAGACATGGCCAGTGACGCTCCTAGTTTGTCTAACTCAGTATCGAGTCCCGGTGCCTTCATTTAACGAGCTCCCAGACTAAGGGTACAGCACGCACAGTGGTGGATATAACCTTCAAATTCAGTGGGTGCACTCTGCCACAACCACCTCCTCCTCACCCGTCTGAGGGGGCCCCAACCACCCGCAGAAGTACTCTCTGTCCTGGCACCGCAGCCCTAATCCTGGTGCAGAGGGGAGAGCGGGGCCAGGAGAGAAAACTTGCCCCACACTCACCCTATGGAGGTGGCTCCTGTCCTATGGGGCTCGGCCTTGCTCCGGGCAGTGTGACCTGGCATACAAGGTTGCGGCGCTGTTCAGGTTTGGCCCAGCCCCCATCCATCATGACGGAGGGCTGGCTGGGCCAAACAGGAGTGGCACTACTACCCTGCGTGCCAGGTCACAACTCTCAGAGTGGGGAGCTGGGCCCAGCCCCATGGGACAGGAGCTGCCTTGCTAAAGCCAGTCCTAAATGTACACCTCTGTAACTGTGATAAGAGGGGATCACAAGGGGGGGGGGCAAAATGATTGGCAGCAAGTAGACATGCCAGGAAGGAAGGCTCTAATGAGAAGGGTGACCAGACATCCCGATATTTCGGGGTGTGTCCCGCGTCTGTGACCGCAATCGGTTGGGACGCAAATTATCCCGATATCCGCTGTTTTTTTGTTTGTTTTTTTTTTGTCCACCCCCCCCTCCATGTGTCCCAATTTTTTCTTTCCCTCATCTGGTCACCCTACTAATGAGGCCCAGCAGTACCATTCCCTACCCTGGATGCTATTGTCCTGGCAGCTATAGGTGAATTGGGACCAGGGTGACCAGATGTCTCGATTTTTATAAGGACAGTCCCGATTTTTAGGTCTTTTTCTTATATAGGCTCCTATTAGCCCCCCCACACACACACCCCCGTCCATATTTTTAACACTTGCTGTCTGGTCACCCTAATTGGGGCTATCCAGAGACACACACGCTATATCCTCCTCTTGCTACACCATGAATGTGACACGCTGTGGGCTGAAATTGGGGCCACCAGACTCCATCTCTGAGCCAGGCACTCGTGATGTGTGGCGCACTGGACATGTGTATGGAGTCCAGTGGGAATCCGGAAGGGAGCTGGTCCCTTATCCAAGTTGACTGAGTTTGTGTCGAGTGGCTCAGCAAATAAAGAACAGCCCTTTGGTCAGCATGATTATTGCTCTGCATTATGGAGACATTTTCTCCCAGTGCTTGCATAAAGTAGGACAATGGGACCCACAGACACAGTCTCTCTCTTTCTCAGTGTCAGCCATTTTGTCTTTGATTTCCTTTTTCTTTGCCCCTTATCTCTTGGGAAAGGGCAGGGCACCTCTAGCCTTTCACTCACTAAAACTCCTTGGTCACAATGTAGTCAATGTACAGCACGTCAGCTGACAAGAAGGAAACACATCCTGATGTTATTTTTGAACCAGGATGTAGCTTATAGGAGATTAGGAAAAAGAATTTCCTTACTTTTCACTTGGGTTGATAGCCATCTTCCTAATAACTGAACATTCTGGTCACACCTATTGTCTTGTTTTGAGCATGCCTTGATGCAAGGGAGATTTGAACAAAAGATTCTCTTTCCTTATGCATCTCCCTCAGTAGCTTATATACATCCTTCTCTCATATTTGCATATATTGCTTCCCAGAATAGCCACACCACTCACATGCTTTATACTTGTAAAACATTATTTCAGCATCGACACATCTTTCTCCCTCTCACTCAGACATGCACAAATCCTTCTTATCCATGTTCCTCCAACCGACCCCCACAAGGACAAATGACTGCATTTGATGTTTTATGTTTTCACGCACTAAACATTCAGACCCGATTTTACTGAAATTTAAGAGCAGCCAGCAGACTGATCCAGATTAATTATCAGTGCCCGGGAAAAAAAAATCAAATCAGTGGGAATTCAGCTTCAGTTATTCCATGCTTGGCTTAATGCCATAGGAGCAAAATAAAGCAAAACCAGCCTTCTTCTCTACACAGAGACCTATCAGTCACTCTGTTTTACAATTAAATAAAGACTTAGTAGAGAACATTAAAAATACAGTGGTACTTCATTTCTATCTGTCACACCATTATCGGGCGAACAGAGCTCATAGTTAAAATAATGGAAGCAAAATGCCCCATGGAGCAGTTTAGTCCTCCAGGGTGTAAGACAGACTCGCATGCATTGTAACATCCTTCATCTCTAAAATTCTCCCAGAGACACAAGGAAGCTAAAAGGATGCGCTCTGTCTCTTTAAGGGAAGGGTATCTTGCAGTTTGTATCTATCAAGTACGTATGGAGGGTAGCATATAGAGTTCCAGGATATAAATAATGCAAAAGCCATGAAGAGGGTTTTTTTCCCCTCCCCCCCATCTCTGGCTTATAACAAATGTTAATTTAATCAATTGGCAGTAAATCTGGCTGGTTGCTGACTCATGCCAGACGGCGCCCCTACGGGACTGTAACAGAAGCTTTGCTATCTCATTGAGAAATGAACAATGCGGGAGCCAGTTTCATTGCTCTTCACCTTCTCCTTTTGTGGGATTTCTTTTTTCTTTACGTTTGTACAGTCGTGAGACAATTGCCAGGCCTGTCCAGTGCTGAAGGCAGAAGCGCTCTTCCAGCAGGGCAAATGGAATTCAATGTGCTCTTTACACTACGTGGCGATTCCTGGCTCCAAATAATTTCCAGCTAGTAACAGTAAAACACCGATAAGGATAAAGTAAAGAATAATAGACAATGTTGTTGGAACATTGTAAACAATATTGCTAATCACAACAAATATTCAAAAAAATCAGACTGTCTGGTTCTAGGTCCTAGGATGGATTTCTTTACTCAGGTGAGTAGCTGCATTGACGTCAATAGGATTACTGACCTTGGTAAAGTTATGCACCTGTGTTTACAAGAATGGGGCTCTGGTCAGAGTCCCCAGAGCTAATCTTAACTCTGTCCCTTAGTCTGACTTTTCCTCTCCTTGCTGGTGGGAGAACCCTCCAGTTGCTACACAGAAGAAATGTAAGACTTCCCTGTTGTGTGTATAAATTACAGTAATTTGGTTTCTTCTTCTATTTACAAATTATTCACAAACAGACTGATTTTTACTCATTTTTTTTTCTGTTCAGAAGTTGTTTTGGCTAACACTTTAGGTGGACATAGGCCAACACTTTGAAAACGGACTACTGATTTTGGATACCTCCAGTTTTGCATGGCCGTATTTAGGACCCTTAAATGAGCCTGATTTTCAGAAAGTGCTGATCATTTCTCACCCATCCGCTGAAAATCAGACCTTCTTAAAGTGTCTCAAGTTGGGCACCCAGAAACTGAGGCTTCCAAAATCACTAGGTCCTTTTGGAAACATCCATACAGCATTTCTGCCAGGGGCTGTTCACAAACTCTTTACTTCAGCTGGTTGTCAGTTGTTTGCTATTCGTGGTGTGCTACTGGCCACCTAAGTACCATGGGTTTGTTTCCGCTCCCTGGTTGGTTGATGAAATCATTTCTAAACAGGAACAGAGAAATGGACAGACATTTCCAGCCCAAGTCTTGGCACAGACATAGGGCTGCCTGGGTATTCACAGAGCTTCTGTTTTCTGTGCCAAATCAGGTGAATGACAAAAACCAAACCAAAACCCAACAACATTTGTACGAACACTGTCAGAAAACAAATATAAAGGGGTCCCAAGTACTGTCAAGGGAATTCACAGGGCCTCGTGAATCAGTTTTTGCAGTGTTTGCCCTGCTCCAATAATAGTCAGACCCTAGCGTGAGAGCATGGCCATACGAACGCCATTAGTGTTGGATGGAAATTTTACATGGAAATGTTTTTCTGACAAATTTGTAGGAGGGGGGGTTTCAACGAAATGGAAATGTTTGCTGAAAATGTCCATTTGTTTAAAAAATGTCAATGTCCCCAAATTAGATGAAAAATTCGACAAAATATTTTTGTTTTCATCAAAAAATTTCCTGGAGAAAATGATTCCTTCCTGACAGCTCTAAATGTAATGTTTGCATCAGGTGCTCTACAGACAAAACCTGTTTGTATTATCCAAAAAATTTTTACATAGTGGTTAAAAAAAAATTTCTCCAGGGGACTTTTTTGTTGAGATAAGCGCAGTATGTTTAATATCTGTTCCATCCTCTGTCAGGAGACTAAATCCTGCCTTGGCAGGGATAGACTCAATTATCTAATAAGTCTTTCCCATCTCTAGCTGTTATGATCTTATGATCCCATCATTTTGACAAAGTGCCCTCTTGCTCCGCTCTCCAACCCCTAGAATATCATGCCCAGTTATCCCCGCTCGAGAAGTTTATGTGTAAGGCTGTCTCTCTGGATCCACAGAGCCCAGCGGTGCTGGAGTCAAAGTGAATTGGTGGGATTTAAAGTGATTCAGTATTGGGGTGTGCCTTGTCCCTCGCTCCTTGGCACGTGATGAGGAATTGGTTGGTTTTAAAACGGATTCCTTAGGGCTAGAATGTGCTCTTATCTTACCTGGCCAAGCAGGGCAGTAAAGTGGAGTCAAACTCCTCCCACTTGTTTGGCTTACCTACAACTTGGAAGTCGCAGACCCTGCTCTCCAAATATTTCCCGCTGTAAGCAAGTGGGTGGAGCTTTAGCTCCACTCCCTGCTTATTGGCTAGAGTAGCTGCCCAGGCGCAAAGGGTTGGGGGAGTGAGCGAGCGGCAACTCCCAGAGAGCTGCAGTAACTTACTTCTCCACTCCAGAGATGAGAGGAAAGCAAGGGAATAGCCATGACTCTCTGAGTCGCCGTTCCTTCCTGGGGCTGCTCATGTGATGGCACATCTGTGTATTGCGCAGTACTTAGTGCAGAGTCTGCAGGTTCAGTCTGGCCTGTAACGAGTCGGGGGAGAACACTGAATGGAAGCAGAGTTGTCTAGCAGTTAGAGCAGGAGACTGAAAGTCAGGAGACTTATTCCCAGTTCTATCATTCACAGCGTGACCTTGGCAAGTCACTTAAACTCAAATTCCCAATACTTAAATAATAAGAGTTACTTTGCCGGGGGACTGCAGCGGCTGCATTGAGTCGCTGTTTGCAAAGCACATTGAGCTCCTGAGATAAAGGATGCTATAGAAGTGGGAAGGTGATATTGTTAAGAATGTTTGCATGCAAGCCCTGGCCTGGAGTCAATAGACGGGGGAGTGAATGGTCCCTTTGTGACGTGCCCTGGGTAACAGTGTCTTCAGACTGATTGGATTTTTGTGTCCTTCAGTTCATCGTTTGTACAGCTGAACAGATTCATGGCATAGCCACATCGGCCTTCACCCCTGCCTGCTCTCATGCACACATGTCCTGTCTTTGTGGTCATCCCCCAAGTCAATCAGACCACGTGACATCATGCTGCTACATACTGCAAGTGAAATGACACCAAAGTGATAGATGCACGGGGAGATATCTGATCTCGGC
The DNA here is from genome assembly GCF_027887155.1 of Malaclemys terrapin pileata. Classification (NCBI taxonomy): domain Eukaryota; kingdom Metazoa; phylum Chordata; order Testudines; family Emydidae; genus Malaclemys; species Malaclemys terrapin. Next base: position 18,066,423 of record NC_071515.1, on the reverse strand, counting down.
AGCTCCATTTTACAAGAGCAATCTCAGTGGCTTCACTCTGCAAACGTGGAGTGATGGAACTCTCGGCATCTGGAGATTCATTTTTCACCCTTCAAGTCTTTTTCCTCTCATGGCTTCAGTGTGAGCCAAAGGTTTCCCAGCCTCCACCAGGTCTTTCATATCCGCTGAGTTGCTACCTGCTTCTCCATGAGGAAGATCAGGATCTAAAAGGCCATGTGACTTTTAAAATGTACAGTAGAAAACCATCACATTAGAACACCTGATGTATACAAAAGATAAAGTCCTGATCCAAAGCTCATTGAAGCTAATGGGTGTCTTGGCTTTATTGGGCTTTAGATTAAGTTCCAGATCCCTGGGCCGTACTTGCTGCTACAGTTTTGGCCTTCAGCCTTCCTTCCAATGCTTCCATGCTACCCGTATGCCTAAAACTTACCTCTACCCCAGTGAGCCAGGTGTCCACCCTCTGCCCTTGCAAATCCATCCTCAAAACTTCTCTCTTCTGCAAAACCCACCGTCCGCAAACGCTGCCTTTCACCCCTACAGAAATATGTAAAGAAGATGCTGCAAGGCAGATCCTTCCTCTGGGTCCCTAATGTGATTAGTTTTGTCTGCATGTATTTTGGTTGTCAGCTCCTTGGAACATGGTCTGTATCTTCCTTTGTTCTCATGCCACATCCAGTGCACAGAAAGCAGTTAATTACAGGGCCGCCCGGGGGGGGGGGGCAAGTGGGGCAATTTGCCCTGGGCCCCGCAGGGGCCCCACGAGGCCTGGCCCGGCGGCGGTCTGGGTCTTTGGCAGCATTTCGGCGGCGGGTCCTTCAGTGCTGCCGAAGATGAGGAGCAACTGAAGGGCCTCCCGCCGCCGAAGACCCGGACCGCCGCCGGGTGAGTACAAGTGCCACTGCTCCCCCGCTTTGCCCCAGACCCCCTGAATCCTCTGGACGGCCCTGGTTAATTAGCAATAAATAATACCAACAATTACCATTATTTGAATATCACTTTACCTTGGGATACAAAAGGTAGTAGGTGTCTGATTAGCAATGAACATAAGCGCATGCCTAACGTTAAGCATGTGCTTAAGTCACATTGATTTTAAATTAAGCATGTGCTTAAACGCTTTGCTAAATCACGGCCTTATTGCTTAATTTTGGATCACGTGACCAGCGTTAGATGGATCACCAGCTGCAGGATCTGGAAGGAACTGTCCCCAGAAAGCATGTCAGTGGGGTCCTTGGGGTTTTTCCTTCCTCCTCCATAATGATGAGTAGGAATCATTCAGTAGAGTCAGGTGAGTGTATCCCACACAGTCAGTTTCACTTGAGGTGTAAGTAAGCTGGCAAATCTGACAGGGAAAGGTATAAGAAGAGCCCAGGTTGGAGCAGTGAGTAAAGATCACATGGTCTGTGTAGCAAAACAAGATAGAAACTACATATCCTCTTATGGTCATCCTGAGGAGCTTCCACTGATCAGTTATCTACAATTGTTTCCCAGTGGGAAAATACCATTCGCTCTACAGCAGAGAGGTGTTACTTAGGGAACAGGTGGGACAAGCCCATGCTAGACAAGTTGCACATAAGGTAAATTTGGAGGATAATACCAGATTCACCACTCATGAGTTCAAACCCCAGCACACAGGTCTCAGCAGGTCATTGCTCTGTACATTTTATTTCAAAAAGGCCTTTCAGAGGAGCCTTAAAAAATGAACGGCCTCTCTGCTCTGTATGGACATCAGAAATCTCAGGACCCTTCTCATAGTGGTAGGAGTTTGCTGCAAAATTTTTCCTTTCCCACTGTACCAACTGTCTGCCTGATGGTTGCCTTCCCCACCCCAGAGATGGCTGCGTTTCTGTAGCTCTTTAAGCATATGGGCTATAAAGTGCTTTGAGATTAAAGGAATTATATACATCAAAAAATTATTATTTTATTTGTAGTGCGGCCTATAATGTGGCTCTTTCCAACCAGAGAAAAAGGCAAGGTCCTTTTCTTGAAGAGCTTTATAATAACAGCAGATTTTTAGGAGGCTAATTTTGGTAATGGGATAGAATAGAGACTGAAGCTTCATTTTTATTTATTTCTTTAAAGTAAGCTGGGATTCTGCAACACACAACACAATTTGCAGAGACACATCCAAACTGCACAATCAGTTTTTTACGACCCTGATTTCCCCTGCCTTTACCAAACTCTACCTATTGTTAGCAGCGAATAGATTATTTTATGATGCTTTATCATGGGCCTTTCCTGAGCCTAAACATATTTTAAGAAATGTTACGCTTTCTATTGCTCTGGAGACTTTCATTTTTCTCTGATTCAACACAGTTGTTTCCAAGGCATGTTTAACAATTGAATAGTCATCTCTGTACACACTGTATATCACCAGAAATCTGGAATAACTAAGGTTCTTCAAATCTATACAAAGCCACACTCAGCACAAGATATTATTTCTAAAGGCTGACAGTTTCTCATTCTTAAAATTGCTCTCACTAAGCCTTGGATTTCCACTGTGCACTCAGGATTCCATGTGAGCGACTTTGCAAATCAGTCTTTGCAGTTGCTTAGTTTCAGTTAAAGGTCCTCCTACATTCCAACCCCTTAAGGTTTTTAAGCTAACCTCTGGTGCAGGAGTATCCAGTGATGTGTGGAAAGAGATCACATGCACATGTCATCCCGCATTTGAGAAAAGCCCAGAACGTTTATCCTATCCCAACCACGTTAGAGTGGTTTCCGTATTTCCTTTGTCATCATTGCTCAGTACCAAATATCGTGGTCGCTATTCAACAAATCACGTAAGTCTGTGCCAGATTCCCATTGAAGTCAAATCACTTTTTGCACGGCTGCAGAACGTCTACTGAAAACCACATCCGTGCAGTTGCACTGGTGTCATTTCCTAAATCTAAACAAGCCCTGAATGAGGCCTGAAAAGAGAGGGTATCTATTAGAGCTGGTCAAACAATGGGACATAAATTTCCTGAAAATTCTCTTGAAAAAATGTCATCGTTTGGTTTTTATATCAAAATTTCATCCACATTTTGAAATTTAAAAAAATTTCTGTAACTGTATAGTGGTTTGAGAAACAGGATGACATTTTCACCTCCAGAAGTGTTAAATGTTTTTACCCTTGTTTTGCTGAAATTTCAATGAAATTGTGAGTTTCAAAACTTTATAAACAGTCAGCCTTAAACTGTGGTGACTAGACATCTGATTTTGAATCCGTTCCGCTCCTGCATTTCTTAGTGGAACCCAAACAGCTCCACCCACGGAGTAATTTTGCCAAGGTTCCAGAAGAAGCTCTTTTGCTGTATGATCTCTGAAATTAACACAGTCATGCTGGGTGAAAAGAACTGGTGCATCTTGGCAAGCATCTCTGCTCTGTTGAATGGCCAGGCCTGGAAGTTAGTTGAACCGACCTGCTATGTGTACTCCTGCCGAGGCAGATTTGTTAAAGGACTATTTTCCTGATAGATGTGAGGGTGACATTCTAAGGGAAATGCCACTGGTGCAAACCTTAATAGCAGTGAAAAGTGAAAACCGCAATGGATAAAATAAGACCAAACATAGAGACAGGTGACACTGGAAGCATATTGCCGCTGACTCCACAGCATGCACTCCAGTCAGGCGAGGAGATCGCAGTAGGTCCTGCAATGATGCACAGGAGAACTTTGTCAATCTGGTTTAAATCCCAGGTGACTTTCCAACAAAGCTATTCCGCCATGCGAGTAGCTGCCTAAAAACCATCTGTACATGGCACTGAAAGGAATGACAAGGGCTCCTTTCCTGCTCTTTTTCGCTTTGGGCACATTGACAGCTTCCTCACGCTTCTTTTGGGAAGCCTGTCAGCATCAATCCACCATTCAAAAAAGTTTTGTCATCTTTATTTATTAACTTTCTTTTAAAAAAAAAAAAATCTTGCACCACTCTGATAAATCTGTTTCCTGGTCACTTGGTGTGTTCTGTGTCTGAATGGCTGGTTGGGTCAGAGTCACCAAGTCAACTCCGGGAGGTGTAACTTGTACCTCCTTTGCCAGTTAATCTCTCTGCACACTAGGAGGAATTCACCCCAAGAGAAGGCAAGCAGCTCAACCGCTGCAGTTTTAGCCATAGGGGGAGCCCTTTAAATTCTATTGGAAGTTGCTGAGGGGATTTATTGATTCAGCGTGTCCTGGCCAATACCCCAAGGAGTGGACCCCATTTTCCTGTAACTGCATGGAAATTGAGGACCTTGTACCTTCCTGTTTCCTACTTCTGCATTTAGCAAAAGCAAGGTTGGTCCAGTTACTAGGGTGCTAGCCTGCTACTCAGGAAACCCAGGGTCAAGAATCTGCTCCTCCACAGACATCCTGTGTGACCTTGGGCATGTCACTTAATCTCTCTGTGCCTCAGCTTCCTGTCTGTAAAATGGGGCTAATAGCACTGCCCTACCTCCCCAGGGGGGTTATGAGGGTAACTGCAGCAAAGACAGTGAGTTGCTCAGATACTACAGTAATAGAGCCATATAAGTGCTTACGGAAACTAGATGAATTGTATATGTTCTGTGGTCTCAAATTTGGCAAAGGAGACCCAGCCTAGGAACAATGGGATTTCACCCCAAAAATTGTTTCTGCTTTTTAATTGTGTGTGTGCGTGCACAAGTAATGCAGTGAGTATACAACGTACAAGAAGACAAAAATACTTTTTGTGAGTGGATGGCTGCCAACATTATCAGACGCTGAGTCAGGCTCTTATGGCTGTATTTAGGCTTCTAAATAGAAGTGGCCTGATTTTCAGATGTGCTCAGCAAGCCCAGCTCCAATTGACTTCAGTGGGCATTGGATCAGTCCCTCGGACACTGGAAATGTGTGTCTTTAAGGCTCACTGTGCCTGGGGTGCAGGGGAGTTGTAGGGCTAGGCCAGAATAATGGCATAGCCAGTGGATCATTGACTACACACATCCATTGACCATCCCAGGATTCCTTCTGTGCACACCCAACCCCTGCAGAAGTCCCCAGTACTCCGCCCTGTTACTGAGACACTGGGCTGGGGACAGGATTGCATGCTAAGACTGGGACCAAAAATTAGATGAAAGCTGACACATTCTCCTTGCTGAGAATATGCCCTTTTTAGTTTCGCTTTTTAAATAACTGCATATGAGTTAGGGGCATAATGCAGGCCTTAACTCTGCATTCTTGCCTCCAGCGGTGTCAGTGAAGTCCTTAGCATTAGTTAAATGCAGGCTTTAGTGTATCTGAGTGACCTGAATTTCTCTGGTTTCAGTCAGTGTAGGACCTCTCTGCTGTCTCAGGGTATGTCTACACTACCCGCCGGATCGGCGGGCAGCGATCGATCCAGCGGGGGGAGATTTATCGTTTCTAGTCTAGACGCGATAAATTGATCCCCGAGCACTCTCCCGTCGACTCCTGTATTCCAGCACCGCGAGAGGCACAGGTGGAGTCGACGGGGGAGCGGCAGCAGTCGACTCACCGCAGTGAAGACACCGTGGTAAGTCAATCTAAGTACGTCGACTTCAGCTATGTTATTCACGTAGCTGAAGTTGCGTAACTTAGATCAAGTCCCCTCTCCCCCCAGTGTAGACCAGGCCTCAGATTTTAAGTGGGGGAACAATGCACATCCGTTAGAATTCCTCATTGCTGCAGAACAGGCTTTCGCCCCAGTTAGTCTGAATGCATCTACTTGCTGGCAGTTATGTCCACTGGATGGTTCTTTGTTCTGGAAATGATAGTACCCATCAGTGTCCAACGTACCTATTAAAAAAGAGCCTTGACTCTATATCTCAATCACATTCCAAAATTACTTCCATCTGACCCTGAACCTTGAGCTGCAAATTGACTGACCTCGAGGCATGATCTAAAATAATAACACCACGAATAACAGGAATGGTGGCATGCTTAACCCCTTCCATGCTAGCCATACATCATTCCTGTGTCCCCTCGGCAGTCTCTAAAGAGCATTCACTCATGAGACTAGAATGCCATGAAAGATACTGGAAATGTCTGACTGACTGAGAGAAATGTATTTCCCCCATGCACCTAGTCCACTGCCTGTCAATGGAGAGGTTAAAGAAAAGAACTGGGGTGGAAAAATCCATGTGTCCTATAGAGTATAGAAGATTAAAAACAAGCAACATCTGTAGAAAGAAAGAAAGGGAAATAGCACATGTAGTTGCAAAAATGAAGGTTGGGGACTGATTTAGCTAAACACCCTCTGTGAGGGGTTTCTTGCAGGAAATGTATTTATCAAATCAAGAAAGCAATAAATTGAGGAGATGATCTTTATCGCAGTTGCTGTGCTCAGGAGAAATGAACCCAATGGCTGTAAGGATAACAAACTAGATTTAGTTGACGATTTGCTTTCAGTAAAATGCCAAGGCTGTAAATAATTTAAAAATGGCCTGTCATTCATTCGCCAGCTCTTCTATAGGAACATCTAATCGATGCAAAACACATTTCTTAAACAGTGCATGAGAAACCAAAGCACTGAGCACACGCACTGGAGTCCAACCACCACACACTGGAGTGGCTTGTATTGGATGCATGCACAGAGTTACTATGGAGAGTAAATTAAGCTGCATCCCGGGAGCCAAACTTGCCCACTTTATAAGAGTGTTTAGAAAATAATTGCTACTTGCACCTCGGCTTTCACTGAGAGGCACTAGCATATGTCTTTGAATATGTGGCACAGGAAGATTATACATTTGGTCACCTTGTCTAATATGAATAATGCATAATGAAAAGGGGGAAAACATCCCCAAAGCTCTAAACTGCTTGTTTTTAGATTAACTCTTTTTTTTATTATTATTATTATTTATTTATTATTTAGATGTCACATCCATCCTCCAAAATAATTGTTCTACTCTTCTGTCACTGCAAAATCCACTTTTTGGCGGGGGGGAAACATACAGAGCCACAAACTAATCTGAGATTATCCAAGCAAACTGCCACTGGAAATTTGAGATGTGAAAATCTAACCCTGATAAAAATGACTAAAAGGATTTCTGCTGGATTTTGTTTTTCTCCTGACTCTCTAATCCATTCTGGGGGAAATCCTTCCATCCATTCATGTTTCGATTAAGTAACACTGATAATGCTAGGCTGTGGAAGGTAGCTACCTGAACCTATTTTAAGATGGCACTGAAATTGACTGCTCACATTTTGCTTAGAAAACAGAGGCTTTGCTTTTGTCCCTTTGGTATCTTCCTTTTTCTCCCCAAATCAAAATGGCTAGTCAACACAGCCTGCTTTTTTCCACTCAGCCTACTATTTTCTCTTATCTCAAAAGACAAGGGTCAATTTAAAATCCACCAAGCCTAAAGGATAAGCAGCAAAGTGCAGGGAAAATATAAAAGTACATCTCTGGAAGCTGAGACATGGAAATCTAGTACAGTATTGTTCCTACTACAGATGAATGGTGCATTTGCCATACTAATATGCAATTCAGATGTTATTCTAAATGGATCTGCTCTGCATTAGCACATATGTAAAAGAAGAATTCCCATTCATGCATTTAATTTTGATTTTCAATTGCAGGGCCAAATTTTTGCTTTCCGTGACTCCATTGGACCCGTTGCATATTAAACAAATAGCAGTTTTGAAAGCGCATGTATTTACATAACACACAATGCAATAGGTAACACTAACAATAGTTAATATTGCATAAATTAATGTAAAACAATAGATCTATATTGTATGTAGATGCTAGCATATCTGTTACACAGTTATTAATCCTTAGTAACTGCATTTTTATAATAGTTGTATAATAAAAATTGCATTTTCCATTTCAGTTCACCTTAAATAAATAAATCAAGATTTCCATATTTTAGGTTTATCTATCTATCTATTGTAACTGATCTACTGAATCTAAAAGAAAGGCAAATCTGGAATCCTTGCTTTAAAATGTTAACTATGAGCTATTCATACTATTGTATCATGGTATTTGAAGGCAGAGAAGAGGAATCATTGAATGGTTCCGGTCTCTCTTTGTCCCAAGGTTATCCAAAGTTAGTTTCCATTTTATATACATATATAAAAGAGCTTTCTCCTGCAGCCAACCTATTTAAATCCCCTTGCAGATCCTGAACAATATGTGCCCAGGCATAGCTTCTCTTGGGGTTTCACTCTGGGCTACGTATAAATATAAGTATATACAGCTCTTGAAGTGACATTAAAGATGACTTAGAGTAGATGGTTCCTGGGTCCTAAAAGGTTGATTCCTCCTGCATAAAAGAAAAGTCGGTAGTGAGAGGCTCTCAGCAACAGGGAAAGGATAGGTTTGTAAATTGCTTCAGATATTCCCCTGGGAACTTGGTGACACATGCAAAGGAAGGAGCAGATCCTTGCAGTGAATGCAAAACAAATAAACCAGGCAGCTAAATCAGCTCCCCTTAAATGCCAGCTGTCTGCTCTCTCTCTGTGATGTTCATGAATTCAGGGGAAGCTCCTGTCATGGTGTATCGCTAAGGATCAGTAGGTTGGATGGATGATAGGACCTGGTTGAATAATATGCTTGGAAAAGGGATGAGGTCAAGCAGAGACTGCTGGATTTGACTTTTAGCCTGAGCTTGAATAAACCTCACTGTAAAATAAGTATGCTGTTGGTATCACATTCCCTGCTCACTCTCACACTCTGTCCCCCCGTCGTCCCCCTTCCCCCCCGCCACTCTTTTTCTGCAATGCACTGGTACAAATACAGTTATGCAGCATGACCCTTCAAGAATAGACAGGCCAACATAGTTGTGCCATCAAAAATGAGGCTGTGTGGACTTGTTAGGTCATGTTAGCTATTATTGTGGTTGATGAGCATTTCAGAGTATGGCTACGCTTAGCATGGTTCTATCTGTTGTGTAGATTGACCTTGGGGCTATCCTTTTTAGTTTATATTCTGTTTGGGGAGGAGTGTATCTGCTGTTGCTGAGGTGCACCGTTCCTGGGAGTTTCTATGTTTCTGTTATGTAATCTTCATTAATGACCGTGTATAAGGACCAACTGATTTTTATAAAAAGGGGGATAATGATTAGAGCTGGTTGAAAAAATTTCACCAAAAATGTATTTCTATTTTTCACTGAAACTCAACATTTCAACCCCCAATTTTAATTTTTTTTATTTAATTTAAAATTCTGAAAATGTTGACCAACTCCATAGCTGGCCAAAAGTCAGGATTAGTTTGCTATGAGAATTTTTTGCAAAAAACGCATCCTCCCATTTTGGGTTGAAATTCTAAATTTGGATGAAAAAATGTAATTGAAAAATCTAAATTCAGAAAATTTCCATCGGTTCTGCTAATGATACTTACTGAAGTGCTTTGAGTTCATTGGATAAAAAAAGGCCTTATTTATTAAAAGGTTTTTTTAATAGATTTTTAGAATTTCTGGGAATTCAACAACCAAGCTGTATGTACTCTGCCTACAAACCCGGCCAGGAGAATGTCACCTAAAATCAGGAGAGGCAGGAAATGCAACACCTGACATGATGTAGAGTCAATTTTGCGATAGTGAGCAAAATTGCTTTCCAGTTTTTGTCATCTCCCCTTTACTCTGCATGGACAATAAGGATAGTCATTAAGAGTCTGTTTTACTTTGGCAAATGAGGTAGTCCAGGGTCTGTGGCCATTATTTAATTAATGGATGGGTGAAGATGGGGGTTGTGATTGCATGGAGTTATTGGAGCATCTGATCCATATCAGGAGGGAGAATGAGAGAGTTATAGAGTTCATTGAACTTGGTATGGTGGATATGACTTTGTTGCATCTCTGTTACCTTGGCTTTGTGATTTGTCTGTGTGGTTGATTGTACTGAAGTGGCATGTGGCGACTCTACAAGTGGGGAAGGTTTAAATCTATTGGGGGGGGGGGGAGCCTATAACTTTTGAAGGATCTAAAAGTGCTTAAACCCTGCAGGTTCTGCTAAGTCAGATCTGAGAACCCGATCAGATATTCCTTAAAGTCTTATTATGGATTTAGGGTCTGATCTAAGGCCCATTGAAGTCAGTGAGAGACTTTCCATTGACTTCTGGGGCCTTTGCATCGAGCCCATACTGAGCCCCATAAGAGGATAAGAACAAGAGGGCAAAGTCAACAGTGGAAGGTGGTTGCAAACTAAATGAGACTTTAAAAAGTCTGCAGGGCTTTAGGGGCTGTTGAGAGACTGAGAGTCACAGAGAGTGTGGCATAAAAGGGGCCCTAAAATCCCCACTTCTGGCTGGGGGAGATTCCCTCAGCTCGACTGCTGTGGAGATCCCCTCACATGCCCTGGATTGGGGGGGAGGGTCTGGGATGGGGTGGGAGGGAGGCAGGAGGAGTGTGTTGCTATAGCTGTGTCTACACTGGGTCAGCATACCTCACTGGGGAGCGTGTTCTTTTCCACACCCCTGACCAACGTAGCTATGGCATAGCGCAGGCCAGAGAATCTCACCCCATGATTCCTGAAGGTTCAAAACCCCTAGCAATTAATTCTAAAATTAACCATGAAACCTTCCCCGCAATATGCAGAGGCCCTTGTGCACCTGGATTTCAGATGAATGAAACCCACGTGGAGTTTCCCGACCAAGCTATTTTTGAGATATTAAAAAACAACAACAAAACCTGCACATTGGACGGCTCTTCAAACATGAAAAATCTGTCATTTTCCTGACTCTCCAGTCTCGAACGTTCTTTATCTAATTCATCTCAAAACAGAGGGAAAAGACATTGACTACACAAGAGACCACAAGCGAGACTGGGGATTGGATTTGCTTTGAGAACTATCAAGGGCGGCGGAGGGAACAATCAAAATCCGACTTCGCCTGGAAGGCTTGTTACAGCCTTAATAATGAAGTTGCCACCGCAGTTATATTTATGTACACACTGTGTACAAGAGAGAGATTGCAGGGTTTTAAGCGTATCAACATTCCTAGGAGAGGCTATCGTACTGCAGGTAGAGCAATGAGCCAGATTTAGCTCTGAGTCAGCTCTTTCCCAGCCAGGAGATAATTGATCCAACGAGACAGTGACGCAGCAGAAATAAGTAGATAAATATGGACTTGACATTATTACTTCAGAATAACATTCACACATACACACACACACACACACACAGGGCCGGCTCTGGCTTTTTTGCCGCCCCAGGCAAAAAAGCCCCGCGCAGCCTCCCCCAGAGCGTGGCCACCAGCCGCTCTCCCCGACCGGCCAGAGAGCAGGGGGGAGGGCGGAGAGCCCGGCCGGGGCTCCGCTCTCCCCGGCGGCCAGAGCGCCGGGAGGAGAGCGGAGAGCCAGGCTGGTGCTCCGCTCTCCCCGGCGGCCAGAGCGCCGCGCCGCCCCCCTCCAGGTGCCGCCCCAAGCACAAGCTTGGTGGGCTGGTGCCTGGAGCCGGCTCTGCACACACACACACACACCATCAATGTCGGTTTTATAGAGAGATCAACCTGGGGGAAGGGAGGACAGGAGAGGCTTCCTGGATGAAGACGAAGGCGGCATTAAAACCCGTGCACAGGCAGTTAAAAGGAGAGCAGAGAGCTGGAGAATCTTTCCTCTGGCCTTGCTGGAGCTGAGAGCCACTTCTCCCTCATTTCATGGCATGCTTTTCTGGAACGGGGCCCACTTTAGTCAGCTCCATTGTGCCCCAGGGCTGGCAGCATGATTTGGGGGATCACAGGCCCAGTGCCTTAGGGAGGGAGCTGGGACCTGCGTTACCTCTCTGCTGGTGGAGAAGACGGGACAGGGAGCTGCCCCCTCATCCAGTCCCTCGGCTGGACCAGGAGGGAAGCTCACCCTGATGCCAGCGGGAGAATCAGATTGGCATCTGGGCTGCTCTTTGTGCCTGGCACCCTGTGGAAGCACTGAGTATGCTTGAGTTCAGCCCAATCTTCCTGCTTCCCTTCCCGCATGCACACCCATAACCCACCTCTGGACCACGTAGCCATCCCCGAGCTAACCTGGGAGAATGATAGATTCTGCTGGCATGTAAGGAAAGTTTTCAAGGCCTGGACTAGTGTCTCCTGCTGCATTATTCAGGTCTTAGACGAATGTCCCCCCTCCCCCCCCTTAACAAAATGCCCTTTAAAGACTCTATGCCTTTCTTTTTAGCAGTCTTTTGATCTCCAGTCTATTGATCTCCAATCACCCTTCTTCCCTGTTTTCTTCGGATTACCATGGAGCTGCACCTGTCCCTTAATGCTCAGATTCCCCTGGTCCCTGCCTCTGCCTTGCCCAGAGCTGTTTAGCGGGGTCTGGCTGATCCCTCTTCCTTAGGAAGCCTGGCAACGGGGAAGCATCGCTTCTTAGCAGACACGAACATTTCACAACCGCTTTGTCGCTCCCTTTGGAAGCAGCCGTTTTGCTCCTCTCAGCGAAAGCTGCTGTCCTTTGCCAATGTCGGTTGCTATGTCTGAGCCCTTCATTTTGCATTCTGGGCACTGTGGAGACCGGGCGAGTGAAAGGGGAAAAGTTAAAGGGGTGGAGTGGGGGGGGTGATCGTAAAGATCATAAAAATACTTTCCACAGGCTCCTGCTGCAGCCTTGTGCTCATTTATTTCATTTTCGTTTGTAACGGAAAGCGTCCCCTGATTTTCATTGGCCCCCGGCAGAGGGGAGAGAGGGCTGGATCTGTCAGACATTGATCTCTAGGCTAACAGGAGAGACTGTGGTGTGATGCTGACGCAGCCCGCTGACAAGCCAGGCAAGGGCCCAAGGGAGTAGCATTGAGCTGGAGAGCATCAGCAGCGCCAGGCAGGTACGGAGCTGACAGCTGGGGAATAGCCAGGAGGCGCCTGGATGGTGGGAGCAGGCTGGTGAAACAGTCGCACCCCAGGGAAAGTTAGTTTGTCACTAACCAATATTGTTCAACTTTCTTTACCTTCATCCCTCCCGTTCATCCTCATCAGCCTCCCTCAGCGTGAAGCCCCCCCTTCCAGGAGGCAGCAAGCACACGGGCACTGTCCATATGCACTAGCAACACCTAGGGACGCTTAGTGGTCAGCTGGCAAGAGAGATCTTAATGGACACTCCCCGCAGCACCAGCTCTTCCTGAGGCAGGCCATTAAACCGGATTGTGCAGACAGCTGAACACACTAGCTGGTGTCTCCTATGGCCACATGACAGTCAATGTCGTGTTATTGTTGTTATGGCAGTGCTCGGAGACTCCAACTGCAATCAGGGCCCCGTTGTGTTAGGCACTGTACAGAGATGTAGTGAGACATGCTCCCTGGCACAAAGAGCTTAAAGTCTAAACAGACCAGGGATGCAATATTCTCACTCCATCATGCCGATGAGGAACTCAGAATTAAGTGACCTGTCAAAGGTCACAGAGGAAGTCTGTGGCAGAGCCAAGAATTAAACCCAGACCTCCTGAGTCTCGGGCCAGTGTCTGGCCCACAAGACCTTGCTTTGTCTGAAAGGATAGTTTTGTGGTTAAGACCCTACAATGTGTGCTTTCTAAGGGCGGGGCCTTGCACAGTGGCAAAAATATAGTAAGCTGGATAATTTGTTGTTTGTTTTTATGCCGCTTGGTTGAGGACGGGAAGAGGAAAGCATCAGAATGAGGTCAACCAACAGGGGAGGGTCCAATAAGGTGATGAATATTCACTTAATAATTCTTGGCTGTCACATAGATCCCCCCCCCATCACCTAATCTACCATGGTACAGTCTGAACGACCATATAAAAAATGGTACTGTTGGGCCATCGTCACACTACCATGGTTAGCAGCTAGTGTAAGCTGTAAAGGGAAAAACAACAATTGTCTCATCATGGATTTCTTCCAGATTCTTTTGCACCCCATGATAGATAATAAGTGAGCATTCAGTGTTACCATAGTGAGATCGTGTGTGCACTAGGAGACCGGAGGATTTGATCCAAAGGCCAAAATAACTGTCAGAATAATGGCATTGTCAATAAACCTATCTGTCTTCACAACGTCACACCACACCTGGGAAGCACAACGACACATTCAGACATATGGCTCTATGTTTTAACCATTCATTCCCCACTGGTGCGAAATGAATAGCAATGATACGTCGAAATTCATGCCTGCAAGATCCTAGAGTATGTGAGTTAAAAAGCCGTGCCATCCTATCTGCCAGCCAGTGCCACTCTGGGGAAACACTGGAGGGCAACATTTGTTGCTCGTATCATCTATTTTAACGTTTAAGCCTTCTTCACTAGATGAATAGCTTTTAAAAATGTTTTTTTCTCCTTTTGATTTTAACTTGGCTCAGATCTGGTGCTATTTCATCTGCTCTGTAAGAGCATCCATTGATACAGCATTATTTTAATCCAGGCACAGTGTTAGTTTTTAGGAAAAGCTGACAAAAAGCTGCCGGTATTTGTTCCAGGAATTTTTAAGAGTGAAAGAGAATTCTTAACCTTCACTGCTGGTGACTGCAGGCAACACGGCTTGCTCTTAATCATGCATTGTTGATGCAAGGCCTTAGTATGTTTTTTTTTTCTATAAAGAACTATCCCTGGACTAATGAATGTCATCAAGTCAAAAAGCTACGGAGATCTAACTCAGCAGAAGAACGTGCCACTGAACACAATGACGATTTTACTGTAGAAGAGATGAATGATAAGGGACTCTTGGTGTACCATGTAACTATGCCCGTTATCTGTGAGAAGACTGGAACGTGTATGGCTGAACTTACCTTACCCAACACTTATATTATAGAAGAACCAGTAACAACAAATAAACAGGAAAAAAGACACGGCCCCGTGTGCCAACGTCACAGCATTTTCGATTATTACTAGACATCAGCCCAGCCCTGCCTACAGGGCCTGCACAAGCTGCAGGCAGGGCTTTAAAAGGGGAGAGAAACAGCTCAGAAGGAGGCAGGCAATGGACGGGAGCAGATGGCAGCTCTGAGGGTCAACGGGCACTTTGGCTGAAGCCTCACTACACGGACCAGGGGAGAGCCTAGGAAGGAGAGAAGCGACTGAGTGTGCAGGTCAGAGATTTGAGAGAAGGGCTTTACCCTGATGCAGTTGGCCGGGTGCCAGGGTAGGAAGTAGTCCAGGGAAGGCGGCAGCTTGACAAACCAAGGGGCTGTGTGTAGCCACCTGTCGTTGGGCCCTGGACTAGAGCTCGGTGGAGATGGTGGGCCTGAGCTCCCCTACCTCGCCCCCAGCCGACAGCACAGCACCAGGGGCCTGCATCCAAGGTGGGAGACCTACTAGGACTGACCTTGATTATTCAAAGCCCCAGCCCCCGCTCCTGCAGTGCAGGAGGGGGGAACTGGAAACCCCTGCCTGACCACTAGGCAGCACTGCGGATGATGGCTCACCTTTTACAGGAAGTATTGTGATTCCCATTTCAAAGATGAAGTGACGTACCAATCCCATAGGAAGCCTGTGGTAAAACCAGCAAATGAATCCAGTTCTGTTAACTCCCGATTCAGTGCCTTAACCATCAATCTCTTTTTGGATTTGATCACACTCCCTGCGCTGAAGGGTTTGCAATCTAATGGCTTGATCCTGAAAACTATTAATACTGGCTATAGAACTTACTACAGTGAGAAATTTCATTGAAGTCACTAAAACATTTTTTTTGCCCACTGATTTCCACTAATAAACACTGTACCTGGTATTAAGAATCATAGTCTAAGTAAGAGAGGACAAACAATTGCAATGGGTTTCAGAAAGATGTGGTGCGTCAGTTTACTCAGACCATGTTGCAATGTGGATTTAATGTAAAACAGGCTTTTGAGAAGACTTTTCTATAAGGATGCACCAGTAATTAAAACATTCCATAAACACTAAGCTAAAATCTAGTCAAATGCATGACAACTGCCTACCAGAGGCTTTCATGGCTAATATTGATCACATTATTAATTTGATTCATGCTGTGGACATCTCAGTAACTATTGACAAAATGCCTGAGATGGTTGGGAATAAAGTGGTACAGTGCTTGTGACCTTAGCTGATAAAGCAAATGGATGGGTCAGGCAAACCAGTGGACTTGGTCTGCTTATTGGTTGTGAACAGAACTGGTCAGGAAACTACCTTCCCATGACAAATTTTGAAGAAAATGAAACATTTTAATTTTTGTTTTTAAAAAAATTGGCAATTTGGGGTTGTTTTTTTTTCCAGGTTCTCCATCCAGACTACATCTCCCATGATGCACCATGGCCAGGGAATCCCATGATGCACTACCTCCCTTCTCCAAATGGGGAGACCATGCTGCTTCATTGGAGATGTATTCTGACCAGGGAGTCTGTTCTGTAGAGGAGAATGGGAGTTCGAGGCACCAGAACTGCAGCTCCCATCAAACACTGCAGCAGCATTTCCGAATCAAATATTTTGGCATTTGACCAACATTTTTTGGTATTTTAATTTCTGCTGGGGGAAAAAACCCATTTTTTTTACCAGCTCTATGTGCTTTGTATTAAACTTGGCCCAACCTGCACCTGCTAATCCTTGCAACATCTATCCTGTCCCTGGCCAGTATATGGTCAAAAATATTTTTAAGCTTCTTTCATTTGTGTCCATGCAATGAGCTGCCAGGACCTCATTTTAATATACCTTGAAGTAGCTACAAAAAAGTGATAAAGTGGCACTGTCTTGCAGTTGCCACAGGGAAGAAGCAGCTGTATGGCCGAAGAGTAGAAGCCCGTTTTCAAAATCCCAGTGCTAGTTACACAGCCAAAATCTCTAGTCTACGGCCATGCACAGATCTACCTTAACTTTCAGCTGGCCTAGAGGCAAACATGGCTCTTTGAAACTATATCTCATCCTGTGTATGTGCAAAGAGCATATAAGCTGTACTTTGCCCACATGTGAGACTTGTTGGTAATTTGACTCTTGGAAATCAGTATCAACACCTTGAATCGCACCAAAGGACACCACAACCACATTCAGCCCCTATCACTAACCGCAGCCAAGTCAGGGGATTATAAAGGTTACAATGCTATTGTTGCCCCATGTCCCAGTTACAACACGGTTCAAATTTGTACTGTATCCTGGACCTAACCATGTCCCCATTACTGAGCTAAAGTCTCAGACTAACCATGTAACTTTTAACCACATTTGGTGGGACTTTCGTAGGGGCTCAGTGCTGGCCCAACTCAGTGACGTAAGTGGAAGTGTCACTATTGCTTCAGTGGGAGAACAGTTAGGCTAAACCTGAGTGATTTTTGAAAATCCCACCCATTTGTAACTGGGTCAGGAGAGAGCAGTGGTGTAGCCGGAATCCTGTGGCAGTAAGAGTTGTTCTAGTTGAACTAAGTCCTAACAGTCAGCTTGGTTGGCACCCTCCACGGAGAGACCAACTGTGTTGCCGCTTTTTCATGTTTCATAATGGAATGCACCTGATCTCTGAGCTGGAGTCCACTGAAACAAGGCCTCTCCGTTTCTGTGTTTTACTCTGGTGGTTTTTTAACTAGAATTGACAGTTGAATCAATCTGTGGGATTTTGCTCTAGATTCCCTGGATTCTGTGGATGTGACCGGAAAAATTCTCATCCATCTCGCTCGCTCTCCTTCTCTGTCTTATACACACGTTCACAAATGATGCAATCAAAGCTGGAGGTGAAGCAGGATCCCAGAGGGGAATGCCGATGACTAATGCTCTCAAAGACTCTTGTCTCCAATTCTCTGCAGGGCTTACAGCGTAAAGACGCCACCGACATATTACTGTACATTGGGGACCTCACAACATTGTGATGAGTGGCACAGCGAGTGGAGTAGCTAATGAATTTTACTTGGAGCATTTGGAAAAGGTTTTCATGAGATTATCCTACTCTATTTTAATTATTGATCAGGTGTGGTTCTCTGATGAGACGAGATTGTAAGAAAGGGATTTTCAAGACAAAATAAACCTCCCCAGATTTCAGTTGATAAAGCAACGTAGCATATTTTCCGGTATGATTCTGTGGCACTGCTCCCATGTCACTGTAAAGCTGATGACTTGTAAAATATAGGCAACGTAGGGAAGATCTTGGTTTGTTATTAAACATACCATAACCATCAGCCCTTCAGGAAGGGTGCCTTTAGCCATCAGCGTACTTGTCATCTCATAGGATTTCTGATCATCCATATTCACAGCAAAATGCTCCCAATTCGCAGAATGGAAGAGAGAATCTGGCAATGACCTGATACTTTGAGAGCCTGGGAGAGTTAAGGTTAATTGCAACCTTATTTCTAGCTTAGATACCCCCACTGCCTCTCCTACTTATCTTGCTCCCCTCCCTCCTCAAAAACCATCTGCATTGATTTGAGCTCAGCTATGTTACTGACTTTCACTGCAAGCTATTAAAGTGTAACTGGAGAGCTCTTATAGCTGAAAGGGTGGCAGTTCATGTTCCCTTGTTTGCTTGTTACAGAGATGGCGTTGGTCACCTCTCAGCTGTTAACACCAGTCAGAAAACATCCTTGCTAGTGAGGCTTCCGTGCATTCCTGCCACCCGCTCTCCCCCCATCAATCACTTTCCCGTGTTCCTTGGTTGCTGAAAACAAGAAGCAGGTAGATCAATAAAACTGTGCCATAGAGAAGCCCTGCCAAGTTCCATAGACGATAGGTATTAGATTGCTGGATTGCAGAAGAGGACTTGCAGTACGCACTGTTTTCATGAGGTGCCTGGCTAGCAGAAGGCATTGCTATTGCCAAACTTAGAGCAGGCCATTATTCGCTATTAATATTAGTACACACCCTGAGCAGAGCTCATTGCAAGACTGGGGCCTTAGAGTATTCCTGTCTCTTCGTTCCTTTCTCTCAAATATATTCCTCCATGTCACTGCCACTTTGCTATGCTTCCCCACGGTAGGGGCATAATACCCAAGCTCACAGCCAGTCCCTGCAGACATAGCTTAATCTGCAGCCTGAGAGTTTCCTGCCACCCTCAAAATCTTTGATTTCATATGCTGGATTAATGGGGAAAATCACCCTTGGTTTGATTGAGTTTCTGGTCTGAAAAATAGGTGCTCTCATAAATGTGCTCTTTTATGTTGTTCATGTTTACATAGAATAGCATGTTATGAGCATCTAGCGAGACCAGACTTATTCAGATCAGATCTCCCATGTTTCCAAAGGGATGGGCATAGGGAAAAGCCAGCTAACAGTTCCAATAGTTAAGCACATTTCTGTCCAGTCATTTCATATCAGAGCGTTTTCCATAGGCCTGGAATCATTCACTAATGCTCAGAGCATAATAAAAATACACTCCCCCCTTCCATTTTTACACACTCTCAGTAAAACACACTCTTCCATATGATAATAGGAACTGAGGAACCAGTCAGGATTAAATTTTCTGAGAGAAAAAAGATTGAGTGGTTTCATGATCACATTACTACTGAAATTAACCAGAACGATACAAGTGTATGGGAAGCAAGTTCACGTGCCTAAGGACAACACACCTGTGAAATATGCCAGTCGTTCCTGCAACCATAAGGAAAGTGAGCTAGTCAAAACCTGAAGCTGTGGTGGCATGGCGGATTCCCACTAAAATGCCTTGTGCAGTCTATAGCAAATTGCTGAGTTTCCACTCAACTCACGGATAAGTCCACGGATAAGTCATTAACTTTTGGTTTGTTCATTTATTTATTTATTTAATGGACTCTTCGGAAGTTTTCATGGGGCTCTTATGTTAGTGATTCTTTCCTAAAGAGCTGAGCAAGGCCTTGGAATTGCCAGGAAGCATCATGTGGGGGACTGGACTTGACCTCTCGAGGTCCCTTCCAGGTCTATGATTCTATGTGAGTCATCTAGTTCTGCGCAGACCATGCTCAGCTTTAACATTCCCAGCAATATTGCTTATAAGAAAGAAACTCTGCTGCCCTGAGTCACCAATGGTTTTGTCTGCTTTCTATTTATACCGATAGATTGGGCCAAAACATGAATCTCTTATCCCCTATCCTTTGAACTTTGATGGTTCCGATAAAACAGAACTCAAATCCAAATTAGCCCTTGCATTTGCTTTGAGGTTCCAGGGATCCCCCGCAATACCTGGCCTCTTTACCCCATCTTTTACACAGTAATACACACAAGCACCACAAGTGTCCTAGAACAAAACCGTGTTTATTATGGTGGCCTGGTAACCAGCAGAGGAAGAGGCTGAATAAATGAAAGTGGGGGGTGAAAGGGGGGGCTAGCAAGTGAGCAAAACATTTTAAACTGGCACCATCCAGATCTACTCTACCCACAGGTATTTACGGGATTCTTTACAGACACTGTGATAGAACAATGTATATGTGTTACTACAGGAAACTAATCTAATCTGTCCATCTACTGTAAATAGTTATATGACCCCCCATCACCATAGCACCTCCAGTAACACAAGCTAGAGCAGTTATTTCATTGCCACAGAATACACCATACCAGTGCTATCTGTATATTAGCTGTTAACCTTGAACACACAGTTTTCTTTCTTTCTTGTATTGCAGTAGCACTTTGGATCCCCAAACAGGGCCCCATTGTGCTAGGCCCTGTACATAACAAAAGGACATTCCTTGCCTGGAACAGCTTACATTCTACAATCTCCTGCAAACATTTACGGCACGTGCTTAACTTTACTGGCATGAGTGGTGCCATTGGGGCTAATTAAAGCTAATAAGATTTTTATCTACAATTAGCTCAGCAGGAAGAGTGAAATTTCTGCACAGCACAAGTTAGTGTTATGATTATAGGCAGGACTCGGAGCACCACCGATTATTAACGTTGCCTGACACTTCCCATTATGGGACCCTGTTTTCAATTGCGTATAACTTTGCCAAACTTTAACTGTTCAGGCTGAAATTTTCCATTCCGGGGGTCTGCTTCAGGCTGAATTATTTGGGAAAATTTCAGCCAAAACAGTCCGGCTGTTTCCAAAACCAAGAGACAGATTGCATGAGGAGCCAAAAATGAGGGACTGGGACTGGCTGGGCAAGAAGACAGAGGGTGGGGTGGCGTTGGGGAACACGGACTGGTTGGTCAAGGAGACTGGGACTTGTAGTGTGGAATGAGAGGGAGGCTGGGTGGGAAGCCTAGAAGCATAAGACTATGACTTGCTAGGCAAGAAGACCAGGACTGAGCTGAGAAGCGGAGACAGTGAATAGGACAAGGACCGATGGATAGGAAGAGACAGGACTAGGACAAAGATGGGTTAGAGGGGATAGCTGAAAGGGAAGTGGGAAGAAGAGCCTGTGCCCATTACACCACCCTCCTCTCCAGAACCTGGAGTAGAACCCAGCATCCCTTGAGTCTCACCACCCCTTTGCCGTCAGCCAGTATCTGTGCAATCCACTGGCAACGTGTCCCATCCCCCTCTAATACTGGTCCACGTCGAGGATGATAACCTACTTCTGCCATCAGTTACTCAGTTAGCTCAAGTGGCAGAGGTCTGTGTGAGGACTCTAAAGGTTCCAACCCTGCTGAACACCCATGTAGATGTCAATATGGGGCCACATGATTGAATTTTTTGTGTTTTCAGTTTGGCTTTTAAAAAATCTAGGAAAATACGCACACAAAAACCCCTACATTAAGCGAACACTACTAAGGTTGCAAAGTCAAGCACTCCAAAGCTAGGAAATGCTAGAATTAAGATTGCCTGCTTCATTTGTTGCAGAAGTTGGATGGAGGCAGGAGATTGCAGGAAGAGACAGGATGACTTGATGGTTAAGGCTGTTAAAATCCGCCCTGCGGAACTGGCTTCTATTCCTGACCCTGCCACAACATTCCTCTGTGGTGCTGGGCAACTCACTTAAACCAAACTTTTCAGAGGTGGTCGCTAATTGTGTCTTCCTCGCTTTCTGGGTGTCTGACCTGAGACCCTGAAGACTGATTTGTAGAAGTGCTGAACACTCACAACAACAACTGAAGTCTATGAGAGCTGGGCTTTGAATATATAAAGGGCTAAATAATGCTACATATTCTGAAAAATCAGATCCTAGGTGTTCAAAGTGGACACTCAAAATTAGTGGATACTTTTGGCCATAATCTCGCCGTCCCTCAGTTCCCCATCTGTAAACTGGGATAACACCACCCCTCACTTCTCCGGGGTACTGCAAAGCACTCAAATACTCTAATGATAAGCACCATAGGAAACCCATAAGGAATTTAATAATTCTGTCTTCAGAGAAGGTTTTGAATCATGTGTATTAAATAATGCCTGGGGAACCACTCATTGAACGAGGAGAAAACAAAATATTGACGAGCTGCTCATTAAATGAGCACCATCCGCCTTGTGCCCTGAATGAAGCAGGGGCCATGAAAAATAGCATGTGATCATATAATTGAAAACTGTACCATAATGGGGCTGAATCAGATTTCACAGGCAACCTAACTTGTGGCATTTCCTAACTTCTGAGTATTGACTTTGCAACCTTAATAATGTTCTTTTAGCGTAGGTTTTTGGTGTAATATATATTCTGAATGTCATGTATAAGCCTTATAATTCCCTGTTAAAGTAATCTACTAAATCAGTGATTAATTCTGCATTTTTGTCCCTTACCAGGTACAGGATAATTGCAATTAGTTGTCAGTACAGCTTGGGGTTGTTGTTTTTTGGAGTTTCCAGAAAGTAGCATTTGAATTTTGCCACGATTAAATATTCCAGTACTTGAACAGAAGAACATAAGAGCAGGCGTACTGGGTCAGACCAAGCATCCATCCAGCCCAGCATCCTGTCTGCCGACAGCGGCCAATGCCAGGTGCCCCAGAGGGAGTGAACCTAACAGGCAATGATCAAGTGATCTCTCCCCTGCCAACCATCTCCACCCTCTGACAAACAGAGGCTAGGGACACCATTCCTTACCCATCCTGACTAATAGTTGGCTTTTTCGCAAGGCCAGTCCCATATCCAAGGCAAACCCTGTGTCTGTGCAGCACCTAGCAGAATGGGCCCTGACCTCGGTTGGGGCCTCTATCCACTGCTCTAATACAAAATAATAATAATGAATATATTATATCGCTACAAAGCACCTAAAGGGGTAAGACACAGTGTGGTGCTTTGCACAGGAGAAGCACAAGAGAACAGAAGTTAGGACCCTAACTATCTTTGAGGATCTAGGCCAGTGATCCCAGGAGACCCCAGAATTGTTTGGGCTGCCATGCTAGTCAGTCGCTCTACTCACAGGACATGGTTTTCTGGCACTGTAAATGCCTGAAAATTCAGTTTGACTGGCAGCTGGTGAAATCCTTCCTGCTCTTTACTTAAAATACAGCAGCCCAGCATGAGCTGATGGGAGTGAAATGTGGAGGAAATCAGAAGCAGGAAAAATAGTTTAACCTCCTCCCTCCCCCAAATTAATTATGAAACCATATACTCTGGTCAATAGCGATGATAAATTGGAAAAAGATCCAGTGAGCAGCAAGTGGAAGCCAGAGTGGTAATAAATCCCTCATCAATCATAGAATCAATCTGATAACTTCTGTTCGCTTGACATTAGTGTGCCATTAAGCTGCTATTAGCAATAGCCATGAAGCTGAGTGCAGTTGGTTCCAGGGGTTAATATTAGCAGCCTGGGAGGGTATTAACCAGCAGCAATCCTTCACTAGCCTCTTAAAGGACCTCTGCTCCATTTAAAAGCCCTGGCTATAGCTGATACAGCTTCGAAACCTTGACCTATCGCTTTGGTGTGGCAGGAGATTTTGGACCGGAATTAATCACAGCATGGCTCAATTTGCAGATCAATATCAGCCAATTAGAGGGCTCCCTGCTGAGGCCTGTCCCTGTGGAAGACTGGGTGACCTTTGGCCTATGTATTCCATGTGGGGGGTGCTGCTGTTTGGGGGAACCAATAAAGTTGATGCTTCAGCTAGTAACTCATTTCACATAATGTTAATAGTACCAGGGCAGCTTCAAGATGAACATTTCCCTTGAATACGAGAGAGACATGCCAGCGAATGCTAAAGGAAGGCAGAGATATAAATTATACAAGCAGTTCATCCGCACCTCACATGCTGTTCCATCAGCAAGCAGTGACCTGAACCTTGGCTTCAAAGGCTCATGTGGCAGCAAGAGAAATTGGGGAATTCTGTCTCCTCATTGAGTTAACCCAGGCCAGGCAAAGCAGCGACTGTCTGTTATGTTGAATTATAGTCCATTGTCCCAGAATGCAAGTTTAAATGCCACCAACCAGTCATTCCGTTTAGAGGAGCATAGGTAAAATCTTGACCCCAAATTCAGGTTTTCTCTAAACAAGATTTTGCAAAACAACAGAATAATAGGTTTGTCAAGGACAATAGAAAGATGCCTCTGATTTTTTTACAGTTTTTAATAATAAACATCCACCTGCAGTATTTGCCACCCAAACATTACATCCTGTTAGTCCATGAGGACCTAGCTGAAAGTGAAATTGACTAGAAAGAAGAATCAGGGGGTAACCGTGTTAGTCTGTATCTACAAAAACAACGAGGAGTCTGGTGGCACCTTAAAGACGAACAGATTTATTTGGGCATAAGCTTTCGTGGGTAAAGAAGAAGTGAGGTTTTTACCCATGAAAGCTTATGCCCAAATAAATCTGTTCGTCTTTAAGGTGCCACCAGACTCCTTGTTGTTTTTGTAGAAAGAAGAATGAAACTGAGCAGCCTATGTCCAGATGACAAAAATACCAAAAGTAAGCAAATAGCACAGGTGATGAGAAGAGTAGCATATGTAGGTATGTAAGGTTGGAGAGAGGGGAGTTTGTGGTGCACCTCTAAGAACAAAGTGTCTCCTTCTGATCCCCAGCCCATCTGTAACAGACCACCCTGCGAGTCAGCCCAAATGGCTGCCATGGTAGAGGGATCCTCACACACTGTGCTCTCTCATGTAGACTTTATATGTGTTCTTTCTTTGTTGATTCCTTTAAAGTAAAATAAAAGTTTCCTAGACTGCTCTTGTCTTGAAAAAAAACATAAGAAATAGATGGATTATTAAACTTCACGCAGTTTCTATAATTTATGGTGTTATTAGTAACCCTGATAAAGAAACTGGATTTTAAAAATATATGGATCAGATGCTCACCCTTTCCCTGTGCTGAGGAGAGACTCTAGCTCTTTGGCTTCAAGATATTTCTACACTGGTCATTGGCCTTTAAGGGCCAGGAAGCCTTGGGCCTGTTCACTTAGCCCTACTCTGCTACACCTGTGCTGAGTGTTGGACTTAAGAGGAAGGAAGCCCAGTAGCTGAGTGCTGACTGGAGAGGAGATCAGATGCTGTGAGGACTAGAGGAGGGGACCAGGCAGGCAGGCAGGCAGGCAGTGGTCAGTGGAAGACTCCAGGTAGGAAGACCTGGGAGTGGCTGCTCCAGAAAAAGCAAGGAGGCACCCAAAGGAAGCCTGGAGGGGCTGTGGGGAGAGATGGGAAAGCTCCTGGGAAGGGTGAAAGCATAGCCCAGGAGTGGAAGACTGCTTGGAGTAGAGGAGAGAAGACAGACTCCTTGAGAAAAAGGGGTTGAGTCAGTTTGGACTGAGGCAAAAGTTTTGTGTTTTGTTTGTTTTTGGATTAGATACCCTGGAAGGGTTTGAAATCTCTAATGTGGCCTGGCTGGGGGGCTAAGTCACCTCTATGGCAGGAATGGCCTGCAGATTGTTGTGGGGAAACTGAGGCAGAAGTGCTGCAACAGCAGGTCTTGCTGTGAGGGGGGCAGTCTGAAATCTTATAACGGTCATTAACACACTGTTCGTTTTGGAGTGTTATTCAGAGGCTAGCAACAAAGTATCTTAGGTTCACGTCTGGCACAACCACCTCAGCCTTGGACAGAGAGTGGAGAAGGACTGAAAGGGGGACAAGAGACAGATGGGGCATCTTACTTTGTCCAATTTTATGCTGGAAGGCCACTGGCAGGCCTAGTGTGTTAGGCTAGCATGCGTGTTTGGGAATTGGGATAGCTGAGTAATTATGTGGATTAGAAATGATCTTGTGATTGTCTTGGTTCTGATTTAATGCCTGAGAATCCCTGAATAACATCTGTCTCATCACACCTGCTACTTTTGGAACAAGTTACCCTCCCCCCCACTTGAAAAGGGGAATCAATAACAAATGATTGACACTGTGGTTTTGATGCAATCTGGTCACTTTCCTGTTTCCTGGAACAGATCACTGCAACTAGGGTGACCAGATGTCACAGTTTTATAGGCACAGTCCCGATTTTGGGGGCTTTTTCTTATATAGGCACCTATTACCCCCCACCTCCTGTCCCGATTGTTCACACTTGCTGTCTGGTCACCCTAACCGCAACACTAATGTAAGCTCCAGTTGTACCATTATTTGTCTGAGAGTTTCTTTACTTTACACTCTTGAGTTTGGGTCCTGGGCTTGTCCCTCATTCCCCAATGCAAGCAAGTATTGGTTGGCCTTGCATTTCTCTTGAATGACCCATGAATGTGGATGACAATCATATCCGACGTTCACTGGGCAACAGAGGTAAATGCCGGAGGGTGAGTCTCTCTCCAAGGAATCCCCTGATTAAAACTTCAATATGCTGGGGCTTTGGGAGGCGAGAGAGAGAGAGAGAGAGGGTCTGATCCATCTCCTACACTGGGGTCAAACCACTGTAAGTAACTTCATTTATTACTGTGGAGCTACTCCCAATTTACACTTGTATAAATGAGATCAGAACTGGGCCCAGAGAAACTTTGGCAGAAGGAGGAAGAGAGCTTGGAGAACCTAAGAGAGCTTTGGAGACACAGGGCCTGATTCTGATCTGATTTACACCAGAATCAATCTGAAGCAATCCTGCTGGATTCAAAGGGGTTACCCTGGGGAAAGTGAGATCAGAATCAGGTTCACAAAGAGAAAGTAAGGAGAGGAGGGTGACAGGGAAACAAAGAAAAAGGGAAGAATGGGAAAGGGGTACTCGGGGAGAACTAAAAAAGAAAGAAAAGGATGGGGTGGGGCATAAGGATGGAGAGAGGATTGGCAGCAGATGGCAGATATCCATTATTTACCATTTATGTACAATAAAAAATACATTTTAACGATGGGAAGAGCACAAAACAAGCTCAATAACCATTTAAAAACATATGGAAATAAAATGCAGCAATTTAAAAGGCTGTAATAAATGTACATCGCTTTTTATAATGCCCCGGCAAGAACTACAAATGTTAAGCCTTGGTGAATTACACTTAAAAATAAATGTAACATAAAAAAGAAATTAGGTACACAAATAACTTTATGCTCAGACATTTACCAAAAAAATCTGTTTCTAGCAGCTAATTAGAGAAAAGCTCTAATGAGCATAACTTTCTTTAGCTTAGGAACAGGGCTAAAAATGCTAAATACCGATATAACTACAGTGGATGCCATTAAAAACTCAATAGTTGCAACTCCACAGTGACTGCAGTAATGCGGTATCTTCTGTTATAGAGAGGGGGGTGAAATCTTGATGCCATTGAAGTCAGTGGGAGACATGCCATTGACTGAAATGGAGCTAAGATTTCACCCAGGAAGATACTGCAGGCAACTGGGTAATGAAGATTAAAAAATTTTTCCCCTTAATCGTGACATAAATATTGATTAATCTGGAAAAACGAAGTAAATATCAAAATATGTAACTCCCAAATGGAAATAGTTTATTATTGTTTGATTTGTTTTACAAAAGCACCTAGAGACCCCAACCTAATCAGGGTCCCACTGTATGATGTGCTCTCCTGCATTTAACTGAAGAATTTATAATCTAAATAGATAAGGCTAGCGCAGGGTGGGAGAAAGGAACTATTATTATTCCCATGTTACAGATGGGGAACTCAGGAACAGAGAGATCTAAGCCCTGATCCAGCAAAGCACTTAAGCTCACACTTAAATCAAGCACAGGCTTAAGTACTTTACTGTATCAGGACCTGCCCCTGTTTAGTCCTGCTGTGACTATTCACATGGTTCAAGTTAAGCACGTGCTTCATAGAATCAAGAATCATAGAATCTCAGGGTTGGAAGGGACCTCAGGAGGTCATCTAGTCCAACCCCCTGCTCAAAGCAGGACCAATCCCCAGGTAGATTTTTGCCCCAAATCCCTATTGCTTTACTGGATCAAGGCCTTACTGACTTTCTCTAGGTCGCATCAGTTTGTCCTTGAAAGTTCTCAAAGAACAGCCCAGGTACAACCCAGCAATAGCTGAAAACAAGGAAAAGCAGAAGAGGGAATGCCTGTCAGGCTGGTATATAACCCTACCCAAATGCAGCATTTTTAATGGCACCCATTGGATAGACACTGTGTGAGTTTGCATAATATCTTATGCTGCTGTCCATTACAGTAGGTTGGGAAAAGGAGAGAAGGATATTTGGTCAAACACCATAAAGTTGGTTATGTTGGCTAGGATCTGGGGCCCGACTTTCGGCTTTGATAGCTCTGTATGTCCTTTTATGAACACAAATCCTGTTAACCCCGTGTGTTCATTCTCCACTTCTACCTCCAGCATAACACAGACGGGCTTCAGGGAAGCAGGGTCCGTTTTAAAGGAAAGATGAATCCTGAGGGATTCGAGGCAGAAGGGAGGCTGTGCCCATTCAGAGCAGGGAAATAAAAGGAATGAGAGTGGCGCTGGGTAGACTGTGGAAGTTGCCAGTTGAGATTTGCTGGGAACGGTATAAAACCTCATTTCCAAGAGAGCCTTTTGTGTGGTGGTGGGATTTTCAAAGTAATTGCAGGGCTTGCTAAAGGTGTCAGACTGACAGCTCTGGAAAACGATATTCTGTCTTTATCTACAGCAGCATTTTTCAAACTCGGGTCCGCCAGGGTACGCCAGGGGGTCCACGGGCCCCGCTGATCAACTCCTCCCCTCCCTCCCAGTGCCTCCTGCATGCCGGGGAACAGCTGTTCAGTGGCATGCAGAAGGCGCTGGGAGGGAGGAGCGGGGACAGGGGTGTGTTTGGGGGAGGTGACAGAATCATGTACGGGGCCGCCAGCCCCCACTGATCAACTCCTCCGCTCCCTGCCAGTGTCTCCTGTACGCCAGCTGTTCAGTGGCCTGCAGGAGGTGCTGGGAGGGAGGGAGGGGGAGGAGTGGGGACAGGATGTGCTGGGGGAGAGAGCAGAAGGAGGCGGAGAGAGGTGGGGTAGGGATGAGGTGGGGCCTTGGGGGGAAGGGGTGAGTGGGGGCAGGGCCGGGGGCTTGGAGGTCCCCAAAAATTTTTAAATCAAAACGGGGCTCCTCGGGTTGCTAAAGTTTGAGAACCGCTGATCTACAGGTTAGCAGCAGAAGAGTGCCGGCTCCTCTCCCCCAGCCCTGCCAATGTGCCTCAGCCCATGGGAGTGGGGAAGATCACCTCTGCGGATGACAAGACAGTTGCATCTCCAGATCCATTCAATCCCCTCTGCTGAGGATGCCAGTTATGGGGTGATATGGACACCTCTGAATTAGGAACCGAACTGAGATGGCTGCTAGCTGGTTGTAATGACAATGGGTCACCTTCCTACTGGCCAAGGCTGGATTTGAACCAACAATTTAGAGGTGAAAGGCCGTATGTCACCAATCGCTCTGAGCGCGCAGAGAGATCCTTTCTCATTCGGGTGTGTTCTAGGAAAGAATAAACTGTGGGGAAAAAATGAGCACAGGAAATGATGCAGGATCATTTCTCTAGTCACACTTTGACTTTATTAATCCACTCGGATTAACAAAAACTGGGGCAGGTCGACAGGGGATGGGTCACTTGATGATTACCTGTTGTGGTCTTTCCCTCTGGTGCACCTGGCATTGGCCACTGTCAGAGGACAGGATACTGGGCTAGATGGACCTTTGGTCTGACCCACTACGGCCGTTCTTATGTTCACTGATCTTCCAGACCTTTAACTCAGGCAGGCAACTGTGGCAGGCAACTGACACCTGAATAAAGAGGCCATTGCTGAGTTGGAAGCTTTCCCTCTGCCGGAAGAGGCTCCTCGGGGCAAGGAGAGCAGCCTTCCATAGGTCTTGAACCTGATACACAACACAGTGCTATAAGCTGGCTCCGAGGACCCATTTATGCCCATTTTGCCTACCTGGTTTCAGATGTCAGCAGCCTCCATTGCTTGCTGTATCGTGGTTGAAGAATCCCGTTGCTCACTAGGGAGGTCTCCAATCTCTTACACTGCTGGATTGCCCCAGCCCCAGCTCAGCTGTTGGCATTAATGGATTGTTGTGATGTACCTGGGCCATTCAGCTGCACAACAGATGTGTTGTACTTAGATATGCCCGGGAAGTTCAGCAGCCGTCCAGCAGTTAAGAGGAAAAGGTCCTGCTGCGAATTGAGAAATATTTAAGGCTTCTCCCGAAGCCAGGACGTTTCTGCTTCTAAACAAGCGTTGTATTGAGCTGTTTATAACTGTACCTGCAGGGTGTAGGTGTTCAAATTGGTGAGAGGGAATTTGGATACGCAAAACACAGCCTGATTTTGGTGCCATGCCAAGGTAAGCTAAGCCCAATGCCACAAGGAGGGGGAGGCACTGAACGGAGGAGGAAGACCAGTTAGAGCACAGAAAAGGTCCCATAGCCAGTTGTGTTTCGCAGTGGTGAGGGGGCAGCACACTTACGTTTCACGGGGGAGAGAGCTGGTTTCCTACACTCCCACTGGTCGGCTGAATTGCAGCCCTGAGGACTTCTGAAGGGAGCTACCCTTCCCTTTCTGTGCTTGGGAAGCTGGTCAGCCTGACGGGGGAGATTGAAAGTTAGGAGAGCCAAGGAAGGAACTCAGGCAGATTCTCAATGCCTGAATGGGGCCACGTGAATACCTCTTTCCTGCAAATGGTATATATGGTGAGATTTTCAATCCAGCTCACTCTTTTGGGTGCAGGGACTGGACACAGGCTACTAGGCTAGATGGACCATTGGTCTGACCCATTATGGCTGTTCTTGTGTTCATATTCAGTTAAAAAGATCCCCTTATTTCAGTTTCCCTGAGATACCATCAGGTCTGTATTTTTATACAAGAAACACACCACTGACGGCATTGATCCCAAGACGCTTTCCACACTGTATCTTATTGTGCATCCAAGTCTGTAATATTAGCCAGTAACAATCATACTGTTGTGTCATTTTTCTTCATTAACAAATAAGCAAAGGGTGATAAGGAAATGTGATGACACTGCAAGGTGATGACAGATGTGCCTCTAGAAACAGAAGAAACATGTGGTTTTGTGTCTTTTGAAATCTCTATGTGACATCCATGAAATGAGGAAAGCCTCAGACAGATTCTCCTTGATGTGACCTTTGAGGGAGCAGTATCTGCACAATACTGAGCCGTCAGTCATACTTGATCAGTGAAGTGTCAATAACTGAGTAACTGTGACAAGCGAAGGAGGTGGCGCTGGGTGAACAGTGAGTTAGGCTGATGCGAGGCAGCGTGCGAGTTTACCTGTCTTTCACTTCTGTAGAGATGGGTTCAAAGACTGGGTTAGGTCACAGATGGAACTGAATTTGGTGGCCTCAGCCTGATCCCCAAGGGCCATTTGTCCACCCCACAGTACTTGGTACATCTCAGTACAATGGATGCTTTCTGCTTTAGTAGTAGAACCACTTGGGGGATTGCAGAAAAAATTGATTTTTTTTCGCAGAAATTTGAATACGATTTTTTTTTTGGTTGACACTGAAATATTTTGATTCAGAAATTCTGCTGCAGTGCCTCATGGGAGTTGTGGTTCAGCTGCCTCATGCTCCCCTTCTCCTCTTTGGTTCAGGCACCTTGGTTAGATCACACCTCCTATGATGCACCATCGTCTCCACTTTTGGGGTGGGGAGGTGATGTATCATGGAAGTCCCTGGCCATGTTGTATCATGGGAGATGTAGTCTGCCCAGAGAGCCTGCTTCATAGAGGACAACAGGGATATGAGGCATCTGAACTACAACTCCTGTGATGCACTGCAGCAGCAATGCCAAATCAAGATATTTCAGTGTTGGTGCTTTTTTTTTAATGATGAAAAATTAAAATTTTCTATGGAAAGCAGACACTTTTTGTGAAAACTATTTTTGAGGGAAAACTTTCACCCAGTCCTACTTAATAAGGACCTGTGGTCTGAGCCTGAGAGGTGCTGAGTGCAAACACACACTTGGAACAACCAGCTGGAATAATAGTTCGGAAATATTCTGAGAGAATGAGAAAACTTTGCATAGCATCAGCCTACACTGTAATGGGACCCTAGGCAGCTTTAGCAGCCTCTCACTTTAATGGGTGTTAAAACTCAACCTCTAGATTTAAATTTTGCATCTCATACATAAAGCTAGAATGTTCCAACTTCACTGGAGATGCTTGATTCTCAGCTGTAGCACCATACTTTAAAATGACTAAATCAAGACTGGGTGTCTCTTTAAAGATCTGCTGTGCTTCAACAGAAGTTATTCAGCTTGACGCAGGAATCGCTGTGTATGACCTGGGTCATGTAGGAGCTCACAGTGGCTGCATCTGGCCTTAAAATTCTATGAACCTTTGGGAAAATTCCCGGTTTCCAGATGAAATCTCTGAGAGTCGTGTATGTAATGGATCTCCCTGAGTCAAGCTGTGGTAAAGAACCTTACAATATGATGATGAGCTAACATGGGATGGAATGCTGGAGACCCGAATCCTGTGGTTTCCAAAGAGGAAGAAAGAAGCGGTACAATAGGGCACATGCTGCAAGGTTAATAATACATTTAGGAGGCTTTTCTTCTGGGTAGGCAATTAATAAAATAAAGCCCAGCTGGTTGTGTGTAACAGCACCGGATGCCATGATGTAATAAGATTGGGTATGACAATGAAGACTTTTTTTCTCCTCTTTCTGTGGAAGGAAAGTTCACCACAGAGTGAAGTCATCATTTTTGTGAGACAAAAAATGGTGGAGAGTGCAATTATATACCCGATTTCTCGCTTAACCCTGTCTTGTCTCTCAGAAACTAATCCTACACTGGAACAAAGTAACTTCAATTGATCATTAGTTCTACAAGGGTTCTGAGGATCTGGTTGCTAACCCAGGTGATCAGATACTGTCTCCTAAAATGAGCCTCCACGTCTCAAACATCGGAGACTTGTTTGTTTGGGGTTTTTTTTTTTAGAAAAAATGCTTAGATTCAGAGGCAAATTTTCATCTCCCATGTAAGCACCGAAATAAGTTACCACATTTTTAAAAAGATCTCAGCATGTTGGATTGGGAGCATGTTGGGTGCAAAGTTCTTTTGAAAATCTGCCCGTAAATATCATTATGGGAGCAGCTGAGTTCCTTTGAAAATCTGTCCCCAGTTGTGGGTGCTAAGCCCTTGAAAATACAGCCTTGAGCCATATTTCTCCTGAAAATCTGGCCTTTAGGGGGTTCATTCAGGAATCTCCTCTGATAGATGCAGGTGATCCTTTCTGAACTCCACAGCTGCCTCTCCATTGCATGTTTGGTCTCCTGACATAGGAAGGACAATCAATGAGGAAATAGATATTTAAATAATTTTCATACATTCCATGGGATAGTCCCTTAAAAATCCAGACTGTTCTGCTGTGTTAGCCAGAATAATTGACAGAATATTCTGTTGGACACTTATTTCTCTGGCCCACAGGGAGGGGGAAAACCCCCCTAATATTCAAACTGGAAACCGATGGGAAGCAAACCCTCAGACAGTTGTAGGCTCTATCTCCCCCACCTCATTACATGAAATATACAGTGAAAAGAGACAGACTGAAGTTAAACATACCCCAGATTGATAACACATCCAGGATTGCAGTATTACTTTATCCAGAAATGGAAGTGTTACCAAAAATCAGAACTACCTGTGAGGGCAGATTGATGCTGTAAACGATTATGTTTGGTGTTCCCATCAAATCAAAGAATTTAGAGTAACCACCCTCAATCTGCCACGGACAGTAAAGTCTCATCACTGTCAGGACTGGTGCCTTCTCAGTCTCATCTCCTGAATGGAACATCTTTAGGAAAGCTGCTTACTAGAATATATGGAATAAATCTGTTGAAGAAGCGTGGGCATGGTTGACAGGTTCAGAACGTGACACACTCTATCTAAATCCCAGCTGACGAGATGTATGACCCAAACAAACCCAGATGTTTATTGAACTGCCACTCCATGCTGCTGCTGGCTCCAATTCTATAGACTACGGCGGGATTGAAGTTCACAAGAATCCCTTTCTCTGAAGTGCTTTAAAAAAAGGGAAACAGAGTGTTGTACCTACCCTCCCATCCCAGGTATTGTAGCCCTTTTCCCAGCCCAACAATACAGCATTCTGCCTCTGCAGTTTTGATCTGGGCTTAAGAAAACAGCTGCAGTTTTTGTTGTGGGGACTGATCATTCTGAATGTATCAGGGGCACTGTAAAAGAAAAGGCAAGTTGAAGCATGATCTTATTTCTTTTATTTGTCTGGACTCTCCACTTCTGCCCCCTCGTTCCCATACCGTAGCAATTTATGGTAACACATTTTCCCCATTAAGAGTAACACAACATGGCAATAAGTTATTATTACACCTCTCATTTTCCCTTTTCCATGTAAACACCTTTCTCCCTACAGCCCCATGTCATAGCCACTCACCTTTCGGCTGAGGGCTGCATGGAATGTCCTCCAAAGCTCCTCAAGGTCATTCAGTGGGTCCGCACGCTTGCTCTTGAATCTTCACTGCATTCTGAGCCCTGGGCAGCTGAGAGACTGAAACACCAGGACTGATCATCAGAGCCAGATGTCCCTCTGCACTGCCAGGAGCATCATTATTAGACAACAGAGAAAGAGAGTTGGGGTCTCCCCCATTTCCTCCTGCTTTAAATCTGTCATCTCCACTCGGGGGTCCTGTCCTGCATCCACTCTCCCGCTAACTTAGGAAGACCTGATCTTTTTAGATCCCTTTTAGATTAGAACCTTTAATTGACTTGACCTGACACTACATATGGCATCAATATCATTCTCAGCCCCTAATGGCCTGGGGAAAAATCATACCCTGTTCTCATACATGGCAATGCATATCTCTATCACCGGGCCACAAAATGGGCCCTTGTTCTCTTTTTGACCCCTTAAATTGGTTCATTAAAAGAGAATAAAATAATGTTCTTCCTTGCTTTTATAGTTCAAAGCTTTTGCAAACAATGTGCCTGTACATAAAAGAGATTCAACAGAGCAAACAAATCCAGCCCACGTCTCTAGTGAGGCACAAGGAAATCTCCATTAGGCTGCACTGTAGTGGAATGATTCCCAATGCTATACCATGCGTAGGGCACACTCCCTTTCCTGTGGCTGACTTGTTAACACTCCCTCCCAATATAGCTATGGGAAACGCCCTCCATATTCCTGACTGACACCTCCCTTTTGACTTTTCGACTGTGCAGTACGCTCAAGACAATGCAGTAAATTCAATGTGACGGTGCAGGACAAGACAATAAGAGATGCTGATTGGCTCCTTTCAAAGGATGTTGCTGGTCTGTCATTCTCTGAGGGATTCTCAACCATCAATTGTGTGCGTGAAAGGCAAAAACAAAACAGACAATTCCTGAGAGTGAAATGTGGGCTTAGCTTTTCGCACTTGTAATTTCAGAGGTCTATGGTTTTTCACACGCAACTGACGTTTTTGTATGGGAGGAAGACGGGATTTGTAGAAACATGCCAAATCTGCATATGCAAATCAACTAGATGCCTAATGGCCTGATTTGTACACGTACCTTTGTGACCAGCAGTCTAGATTGTGATGTCCTTATATTGAATCCTATATTATACCATGCATTGGTCCCACTGAAATCAGTGGGGTTGCTTATGGAGTAAGGTACTGATCCATGTGTGAGAGCCTATCACAGGCTGACCCAGCATAGGGCCTTTTATGCATGCACAAGTTTGAAGATGGAAAAACTAAGTGGAGTTTGAGAGGCTGAGTGGAGCTTCCTCTGTAAATCTGGCCCTTTTCAGATAAATGATAAGTGCACTATACATTGAAAACACCAAAGAATTTAATGTATATGTATTTGTAAAAGAGGCAATGTGGCGTAGTGGCTAGAGCTCTGGGCTGGGCCTCAGGATACCTGCTCTGCCACTGGCCTGCTGGCTGACTTTGGGCATGTCACTTCACCGCTCTGTGCCTCAGTTTCCCCATCTGTAAATTGCTTTCCGAGCCACTGCTGGAAAGTGCTATGTAAGAGCTATGTATTACTACCATAACTCAGAACCTGTTCCGACTCAACTGTATTTCCTTCCCTTTTGCAATTGTCACTCTTTTTTTTATTTAGCACTAACGTAAGAAAATAACTTGTGCTGTCAACAATAGAGCTGGTCAGAAAATTGAATTTCCAGCTCATGGAAAATTCTGACATTTCAAAATATGTTTTTGTCCCGAATCAGGATAAAAAGTTGAAATCTGGAAATATTTTGCTGAACGAAAATTCTGAAATATTTTGATTCAGAAACATCCAAATGACCTTGTCAAACCAAAATGTTTACATTGTGTCAAAGTATTTCATTTTGACGATGTCAAACATTACAGTATAATAGCTGAAACAAAATGAGAAAGTCAAAATGAACCACTCCATTTCATGTTTGAATCATTTCAAAACTTTTCCATTGAAAAGGTCATCAAAATAGACATGTTCCACTAAACATTTTGCTTTTGATCAAACAACATTTCCAATGAAAAATTTTAGACCAGTTCTACTCAACTGTTGTGTTTGTCTTTCAAAAAGTTTAGCAGCTAAGGCCCATACCATCAAAGGTATTTAAGTGCCTAATTACTATTGAAATCAATGCAAATGAGGGGTCTAAATACCTTTGACAATCTAAGGGCTGGTCCACACTAAGACCCCAGTTCAAACTAAGATACGCAACTTCAGCTACATGAATAACGTAGCTGAAGTCGAAGTATCTTAGTTCGAACTTAAAGGTACTTACCGCAGGTCCACATGCGGCAGGCAGGCTCCCCCATCGACTCCGCCTACTCCTCTCGTGGAGCAGGATTACCGGCGTCGACAGCGAGCACTTCCGGGATCGATTTATCGTGTCTAGACAAGATGCGATAAATCGATCCCAGAAGATTGATTGCTTGCCGCCGAACCAGCAGGTAAGTATAGACGTACCCTAAGTCACAGACCGGTATCTGTATCTATAGCAGAGGTGGGCAAACTACGGCCCGCAGGCCTCATCTGGCCTGCGGGACCCTCCTGCCCGGCCCCTGAGCTCCTACAGTGCCACCAGCCACCGGTGCTCCAGGCAGCGTGGTAAGAGGGCAGGGGAGTTCGGGGTGGTGGTCAGGGGGTAGAGGTGTGGATAGGGGTCGGGGCGGTCAGAGGGCAGGGAACAGCTGGTTGAATGGGGGCAGGGCTCCTGGGGGGAGGGGGAGTCAGAAAGGAGGGGGGGGTTGGATGGGGCGGCAGGGGGCAGTCAGGTGCGGGGGGTCCGGAAGTGGTCAGGGGACAGGGAGCAGGGGATGGTGGATGGGGCAGGAGTCCCAAGGGGGACTGTCAGGGGGTGAGAAGCAGCGGGGGGTCGGATAGGGGTCGGTGGCCGGGCCATGCCTGGCTGTTTGGGGAGGCACAGCCTCCCCTAACCGGCCCTCCATTCAATTTTGGAAACCCGATGTGGCCCTCACGTCAAAAAGTTTGCCCGCCCCGATCCAGAGTAACTCTGAAATAGTCAACAAATTACATTTCATTGGAATGAGAAACAGGGAAAGTTTTGAGCAGTATGATCCTTTCCTAAATGCTATAATGAATTCACTTCATTAAAGTATAGCAACATATAAAGTGGCTATAAAAATTATTTGCTTTTTGGAATGGTTTCCCACAAGAAGCCCTGGAAGTCCCCTAACTCAGGTCATTTAAAGCCATATGATGATCTCATTTGAGCTTAGTGAAGAACCCTGCGTTGGCAGGGAGATGGCCAATATGACTTAATGTTTTTTCCCCCTATGATTCTACGTTTCCTGAGGTTTTGGTTCCTCTGGAAAACACCTAATTGAAACTGCATTTAGTTCACCTTTTTCTGCCTGTCACAGTTATTAGCATCGGAGCAGACTGGTTATCTCATTTTCTTGACCAGAAGTTTATTGATAGTCAGTGACGTCAGAGGAGAGACGAGCAGAATGAAGGACCTAAGAAAACAGAAGTGGGCTAGTGGTGTCAGAAGGGGAAAGGGGAAAAAGTTACCAAAAATCCTGAGAGACCAGTAACGTCAGCCCATTGGGCCTGATCCAATGCCAGCTGAAGTCAATAGAAAACTCCCATTGATTTCAGTCAGTTTTGGAGCAGACTCTTAATTGCTTCTCTAATCTAAATCTTCCCATTTTCCAGACTAATCAAGACAAAGCTTCCTTGATGTCCAGAGGTACAATATTGTATGGCCCTCATCCAGCAAAGTACTGAAGTCGATGGCACCCATGTTCTGAAAGTTAGTCATGTCCTGAAGTATGTTGCTGAATCAGACTCCATAACTCCATTCCCTGCTGTTGTGGATTCTGCCTCCATCACAGTGTCCAAACAAAGCTCTCCACTTTGCTAACGCTTTTATACGACACTTGACATTTGAATGCTGGCTGAACATTAACTAATGAATCTTCATTATAGGCAACTAACAAATCTAACTATGTAAGAAAATCAATGATTTATCCTTACCCTTGCTACTAAAAAACTAATGCATACAAGAAAGAAAGTACACCAGACATAATACACTGAACCAGTGCCTTTTCTCAAGGGCAAAATATGAGAAATTTGCTTTTGCACGTGAACAAATTTGGCAGCCGTTTGCCGATCCATACATAGTTTAGATACAGGGAAACCTATATTAAATATCACTCCAGAGACTGGCAAAAATTGCCTCTTAAAAGAATCCAGAATTGTACTCATCTAATTTCAGGGAATCCCATAAGGAGAGGCCATGCTGATTTAATGCAGCAATAGTTTATTGTTTGTGCAGAACTTAAAATACAGCACATAATGAAAACGGCGTTAAACCTCCACCATGCCACATGCTGACTGCTCACGTGAAATTAAATGGACAAAGATGCAGACCTCGAGAGAGACACTCAACACCGTTGTAGTTCTGGGATGCCGTGTTGCACCGCTCACTTGCAAAAGCAACTGTGACGCACGTGCATGAGGCCCTGCAGATATGAGCATTGCCTTTCTGCAGAATGGGTGCTCCAGATTATACTCCCACGCATGGACACCACAAAAACAACTGACACTTACATGCACAGCAACTTTGAAAGGCATTGTACTGCCAGAGGGACCATTTTAGGCAGTCGCTGGTCAGCGCAGTAAAGTGATTTCCTACTAATCATTAGCTTGCATTGAAAAGTGCTTGGGGATACTGTGGGATGGTCACTTCGGCAGGATGATGGCCAATATAGGTTACACCAAGTACCGCTGTGTCACAGGGGGGCTGGACCCAGTAGAATGAAGTAGGTCCTGTGTCCATTTGGCCAGTTGGGTGTGGGGCGCACCTGGGAGCTATAAAGGACTAGGGGGAGTCTCAGGGAGTCAGAACAGACTGGTTCAGTTGGGAGCACATGAGGGCTGCTGGGAGCAGGGGACTGGAGGAGTCCTGGAAGGAAGCAGAAGATGGTTCCTGGGAGACGGCAGGAGAGCAGCAAGAGGGATTTGCTGGCTGGAATCCCCAAGCCAGAGAGCCAGAGCTGGAGAGGGCTGAAGACACAAGGAGCAGCAGAGGGGAGGTGGCTCTAAGCTGGAGCCAGAGAACTGAAGGCAGGGGAGCAGCAGAGGCGCTTACCCACTGACATCTCCTGGGCTGGAGAAATGGTCCCACAGGAACCATGGGAGGGCCAAGGGGAGTGAGGGATGCTCCCAGCAGAGAGGCTGTGGGAGTTCCCTGCTGGGGTGAGTGGGGCAGCGATCCGTTATGAAGGCCTGGGGTGAATGCCCCGGTACAAGGATGGGAGAGGACTGACGGAGAATCTGGGCATGGCTGAAGGTGCCAGTGGCAGGTGGGGCAGTGAGGGATGAGATGTCTTAAGTTTAACGGCTGCTTGCACTGGGATAAGAAACGGGCTACATGTTTGGAACTTTTGTTGTGGACTGTTTGGACTGTGTTATAATCAACCTACCCCAAGGAGGAACAGTATTGAGATAAGAAAACCTGAAGTGAAGTTATTGGGTCACCTGACAGGAGAAACTGAGGCAGGCTTGCCTGTTGTAGTAGGGCCTCCAAAGGAAGCACTCCAAGCGGGGCTGCCTATTGACAAGCTCTGACCCAAATTCTGAAGTCAATGAAACCTATAAACCCCAACCCTAGTTATAAAATAGTATGAACTATAATAAACAAAAGAAGAATGCCACAAAACCCTCAAACTAAGAAGACAAGTGCCAAATTTGTACAGCACCTAGCAAATTTGAGTTCTGGTCCATGACTGTGGCTCCTAGATTCTACAATAATACAAATAATTTACAATAAGCATAATCCTTCAGTTCTTTTCCTCTCTCTTGCACCCAGGCCTGTGCCCTCTCCCTATATCTTTTGCTTTGATTTTGTCTATAGAGATCTGAGTCATAAAATGCTCTGAGCAGCCTGGAGCCAGCAAAGCAGAGTTGAGTTGTCTCATTGAAGTCAATGGAGCTTTGCACAGGTGCAAAGATCAGCCAGTGTGACGCTCATTGCAGGATTAGGGCAGTAAATGTGTGCATGCATGTGATTTTTGTTTGTTTGTTTTATCTGCTGTCTTTCGGGTTATAACACTGCTGGTCCAGTTTCAGCTCGCAAAGTCAGACTGCACTTTGGTTGGAGTAATAATTAAAATGACAGTTCCTCTGAATCCTAGTTCACACAATGGAGATTTGGAGCCGTACTCGGGCATTTTTAGATACTGCTTTGTAATTGCCTTGTTTAACTTGCATGTTATGGTTAAGTGACTCTTTCTGTCATCATCACAGGCAAGACTACAAAAAAAAATCACTCCAGTTTTCCTCTGGTAACGTGAGCCCCAGGCTTTCAACTAGTCTTGTTTCACATGTGTGCTTTCATTTCCATCTTCGAAGGGCTGTGTCACTGATGACTGCACTTGAGATGTCGAGGTGGATGAGTGCCAAGCCTCCACCTCTGGCTTAGATGGATGCCTGTTGGAATTGGCAGACTATGTAATTGACCTCAGGTACACATTTGTGTTCTTTCAAGGCACTGGATTGCCATCAGTTGTCTGATCTGTTCCACTGACAGATCCTTGTCAGATGCTGTATTAATCTCAGTGCCAGTCTGTCTTTCTGGATATTCCTGAGCAGAGCAGCAGATTTCAATCTTAACTCTGGAGACAAGACCATGACTCCGCAATACAATACCGCTCGAGTCACATCCTCATCTTCCATTCTGTGGTTGGGGATGTGGGGGCTGCCCAACCCTCAGTGTAATTTAGAACCACCTCAGGGCTGCTGTAATTTATACGTTGCTTCCTACAGCCCCCTAA
This sequence comes from Malaclemys terrapin pileata, assembly GCF_027887155.1. NCBI lineage: Eukaryota > Metazoa > Chordata > Testudines > Emydidae > Malaclemys > Malaclemys terrapin. Next base: position 18,025,264 of record NC_071515.1, on the reverse strand, counting down.
GGGTCTGGGGAAGAAAGAGAACAGCCGGAGTGCTGTGAACACCCTTGCCACACCCCCAATCTATCCCCTACATTGAGGACTGGGAACAGGGCTGATGTAGGACCCTCAAGCCAGCTATGTGCTAGTTGGGGAAACCCATGCACAGAGAACCCTCAAAATGTTGTTTAAGGCCGCTTTAGGTTTGCCAGGGTGGTTGAAAAGGGTCTTTGTGCAAGTGAGAATCAGGCCCTATATTGAGATTTAGGGATGATAACTGACAGAGAACCCACTCCCACTAAAATCATAGACATTTTGAAGTGAGGAGGGGTGAAATTCTGTGTTGATTTACAGCTTGGGGAGCCCATTGGCATCAGCGGTACTACATGGAGTTTAAAGTCAGTTGCAGGCTTTAACTGTAGGTTCCCAAATCCGCAGCACCAGCTCACTCAGTCAATTTCATTCTTCTATTTAGAGGTGGAAATGCTACATCCAATTCGCGAATAATTGGGGTAATGAATGGGAGCTGCAGCTTTTCTTGGCAATAAATCCATTGGGTTGTCTGTCTAATCACCTCCAACTGACTGTTCCAGCCTCGTGACGTGAACAAAGTGGGCTGATTTCCTCCGAATTGGTAATAGTATGATTAACCGCCATTTCCTTGGTTTAAAGCAATTTTTATATGAAAAAAATGTAATAACCAAAAGATTAAACAAATTGAAGGGTTACATTTGGGTAATAAATACGCCCTCTGAAATCCTCTGCGGTTGTTAAGAAGTAGCCCGATGTACTGGATTTATTGTAATATTCATGTCAGAATAATTGGTTTGATTTAGCCAGGGCTTCTGTTGCAGTCGGTGGTTCAGGCTGGGGATGGTTGTTTTCATCACGCACAGAATACAGCCCCCAGCCAGCCTCCTACGCAGCCCTGCTTGACACAGAGAACTGCCCTCCCCGGTGGCAACCCTGAGGATGGCAGCAGTGTAAACACCACCTGGAGTGAATGCCCATTAGGATGCAGCCGCCCTTGCTGGTGCAGCAAGATGCAAATGACAGCTGTGAATCCAGCCTATGGATTAACATCGAGAGCCTGATTCAAAGCCCACTGAACTCTATGGAAGTCTTTCTGTTAACTTCTGTGGACTTTGGATCGGCAGAAGGCTACCTGAGTTTTTGTCTAACAGGCACGTAAATAGCACAGGTGTGATGATAATACCCAGGTGACAAGTTGTGGAGTAGTGATAAATTGCATTTATCATGTGCCCTTGACCACTTAACCTGCTCTCTGCCTGCTAATCTGTCTCCTCAGGACTTATTCTGACATGATGTCACAGGTGACCCCAGAGCTTGGGGCCCAGGGCAGAGGCCTATTGGACCTGGAGGGACATAGGGACAAGAGGTAGGGACGGAAGAGAGTATCAGTGGGATGGAGGAAGGGGAGTACCCAGTGAGACTTATGGGGATTGGGATGGAAAGAAGCATGAAACACGGTTTCCCCCAGGGGGAGAGAAAGTGGGGAGATGTCCCTGTCCTCTGGGCATATTAGTGACGGTGTCCCACTTCCTGGGAAGAGGTGTCCCTGAAAACAATGGAGAATTGGAGAAAGGGCTCTGCCATCCTTCCCTGCAGATGCCAATGATGTTATATCTGGCCACTGGGCCTCCACCCCTGGCCTGCAGGTCGGAGGAGCTTGATGAAGTGGGGAGGAAGGGCTGGGTGGAGGCCAGAGGAAAGCAGGATCTCCTGAGGCACCTTCATAGCTTCAGAGAAGCACCCAACAGTCTGGACATTTCTGTGAATCTCTTTGAGGCCCTGATATAACTAAGCATGTTGGTAACATTGACCAGGATCTATGTAGCAAATCTTAACAACAGTTCGACACCATCACTGAAATGCAGCCACTTCTGGGGAGAACCACACATTTAACTTGGTGCTGCATAGCAATGCTGTGCAATAGTTCAGAACTTAGGTAGGCAAAATGCGGTGAAGCAGTCATGACAGGGTTAACTAGGTTACCCCAAGTATTATGGGATGGAGTCCTGCCTCTTTAAGCAGTGGGAGTTAAACTCCATAGGGCTGCAGTTAAACAAAGCAGCAAGTTCCGAGCCTGCAGTCCTGTGTGTTGCACTGAGTGGGTCCTTTTACAAAACAGAATGTTCCCCTAAGTGGAGTGTGACCAGAACACCTGGAGAGGAAGTAGTCCGGGCCATGGCATTACGTAGCATTCAAAAATCAGGAAGTGACATTTCTTTTCAAACCAATTTCTGATGACAATGTGGCGTGTCATAATGGGGGTTTCTTCATGTATGTAACAACTAGGCACACGCAGGTCATGTCTGCAGGCTGCCGAGCACCTCTTCTGGGGTGCCCAGCAGACAGCAGGATTGACCCCTAGGACAGACAAAGGCATAAGGGCTGGCTTCTGGTTTCATACACTAGACTAGATATGTGACTGTTACGCTGTCATATGCTGTGAGGTTATTCCATGGAATGCTGTGTTGGAGGAAATTCTGAAGGAGCGATCCAGACAAGTTGCAAGCTTGAAAAGCTGCAATGTTGAATCTCGGGGAGAGCGGTGGAAGCTAAGCATTTCCGTTATTCAGAAGCATGTGTTTGGGTCTAGCTGTTTGGGTTTCAAATACCTTTTCCACATCCACTGGAAAATCCCGAGGTCAGCAAGAGTGTGGCCTGCAGAGGTGGAGTGTTTCACTGCCGTTAAGTCAGATTCATTCCATTTAAGAAAGACAGTTAAATAAATCTGTGTGGGAGGAATCCCTTTGGAAATTGTACAACCTAACTCTTTCTTTTCCCTGCTACGTGTCCGATTATAATTGCACAGGGATCAGAGAATCAGTTTGCTTTTGCCGTTCTACTGAACCCATGCAATCTCTGACAGCAGCTGGATACGTTCTGGAGGCAGAATTATGGGAACTGTTCCTCTGTCCCTGTTTTTTTCAAGTTAGTGAAAGATCCTGTTGGCTCATCTGGAAAGACATGTAGTGCAGAAAGAACAGGAGTACTTGTGGCACCTTAGAGACTAACAAATTTATTAGAGCATAAGCTTTCATGGACTACAGCCCACTTAAATGTGTTAGTCTCTAAGGTGCCACAAGTTCTCCTGTTCTTTTTGCGGATACAGACTAACACGGCTGCTACTCTGAAACATGTAGTGCAGAGTTGCAGCTCACAGCTGAGTTGCAGCTCATCTGTCTCTTCAATAAAACATTACCTTTGCTGAAGCACTTTAGGAAAAACTTGCCCACGCCTTCCCCGCTCATTTCAGATTTAGTCTGCAAGGGACCACAAATTGGCCTAATCCAAAATTATACCTTGTTATTAAGATCAATTGCCTTAACTTGCTGAATCACCGACATTGCAAGACAATACCCAAAATTGAGCAACCATTGTTTTGGAAATACGTGCAGCTTAAAAGTTTTTGATCTTAACCCTTTCATGGCTGGGCCCCTCTTTACCTCCCATTTCTTTGCAGTCATTCTAAGAACACAGCCCTCTGCTGATTTGACTTGCTGATTAGAAATTAATATTCAGGATATTCCAGGGATATAGGACAGCAGAGCAGGGGTTCAACAAGATCCATGTATCCCATTTCAAATCAGCGTTACAGCATACATTTGATTTGTCAAGTATGATCTGTTTCATAACTGGCAACATTTAAAAAAATGTTGCCAAAGACAGTCTTCCAAATAAACTGGTCCTGGATTCTTTGCTAGTGATTGGCTGTGTGACCTGGGCAAGTTTCATTGTCTCTGTTTACCCTTCTGTTAAATGGGGATAATAAACAGATACTGAGCTTAGGAGAGAAATATTAAGCTATATTGACCTGATAGGTGAATATTGACCAAGACACATTTCCTGGAAATCCAATGAGTTTTGTAATTCACTAAGGTCTTTGAACTGAAACCCACTAAAGCCAATGGAAAAACTCCCTTTGACTTCACTGGGCTTTGAATGAGACCCTAAAAATTAGACTGGGATTTTTGAAAGCATTCAGCATTGGTCTAACTCTGCCCTATTTAACTTCAGAGGGAGCTCAGTTAGGCCAACGTTGTGTGCTTTGAAATTCCCACCCTACGATTATGTATATTGCTGCTACGTATGTTTGGACAGGGCATTAGATGTGGCTAGAAATTTCTCCCCATTACCATATGACCTTGAATTACAAAAATATAAGAGCTTTTCCTTTGAAATGACCTTTGTAAAAGGGAGCCAGGCACTTAGAAGTCCAGAAATGTCCATTACTTAAACCTCCAAGAGGGGAACAGTAATTTTAATGGAATTCACCACAACCAATCAGGATGCTCTCTCGTGCTTGCAATATGTTTACCATTATTATTGACCTCTGAGGAGGTAAACAGTAGAAGCTTGATGACTCCTCACATGACTTCTCAGTTAGCCCTGAACCAGGATTCTTCTCATGTATGTAACAGTTCTATTGACATAAGTCAGAGGTTTGTTATGGGAATTAATTGTTTGGCAAGCGCTTTAGATCCTCAGATGAAAAGGGCTATGGAAGTACAAAGAATTATTATTGTTAGGACAAAGGTGGGCCAAACTATACAATACAGTAAACATTTAAAAACAAGAGGCCAGATTCTCAGCTGGGTAGATCAGTGTAGCTCTATTGACTTCAAAGCTCTGCTGAGTTATGCCAGTTGAGGACCTGGCTCAATGGAAAAATAAAAGACAAAGGGCCAAATTCAGCTCTGGCGTAAATTATTGCAACTATTTGGATTTCAGGAGAGTTCCACTCAGGGCTCTCAGACTTGTCTTGCACTCCAGCGATGATTCCGTATATATAAATATTTACCTTTTCAGACCAGTTGCTGTGGAAGCCTGAATTCAGCATGTCCAGACTTTCATGCAATTAGAATCTCATACTTAGCACTGCACAAAAATAGGATTTTCGGGTATGTAAGGTACCTGCATGCTGTTTAGATGGACTGAGATAGTGATGGGTTGGATTTTCGAAAGCACTCGGCATTGGCCTAACCCTGATGTCAATGAGTGTTTTAATACTGACTTCAATGGGAGCAGAGTTAGGCCACGTTTAGGTGCTTTTGAAAAGTCCTCATCCATAATGCTCAAATACTTATGATAGCAGGGTCATAGGACAACGCTGAGATCTTATTGTGAATCATGGGAAAGGTATCTTTCCTATGACAAAAGGAAAACTCAGAAACTAACAGTCTAGGAGTTGTCTGCCGTTCAGTCAGAAATAGGAAATTGGGCCCTGATCCTGCAAACACTTACAAGCGTGCTTAATTTCAAGCCTGTGAATAGTTCCATTTACTTCAAAGGAGCTACACACATGCTGAAAGTTAAGCCTGTGTGTGTTTGCAGGGTCATTGCCCTGTGTTGTAAAAGTCTCACTTTAATAGCTGCATCTTATTCACATCAGAAATGATGACTCGCCAAACTAAGGTTTTCTTATGTTGGAGCCTTAAGTGGTTTTGTGCTACATGTTCATGGAAATAGTAACAATGGGACTGCTCCAAATGCTGTTAATAAATTCAATGCAACAATTACCAAAAGTGTGGGAGACATGGTTGCTTCCATATCACTGGGTACTGGCAAACTTGACCTTGAAAGAGCCTGTAGGTTACAGGATTTTTCTGAATTGGCTAAGCCATACTGATCTCTGTAAAAAGATAAGACCATGGGCTAAAGTACTGAATGAAAAAAACATCTATTCCAAAGATCTTCTGGAATGATTCTCTGACTGTTCTTTTCATTTTCTTCATAGGAAACGTTTGCCTTGCACTGCAGTATAAACAAAAGCACCTCATGCACATTAGTAATTAGATGCTTTGCTTGATTTGAATTCCTTCCAGCAGGCTCCTGTTCTGACACGACTCTTATAATTAATTGTCTTCTCGCTGAGCTACTGGAAACTGAAGTCTGACCAAAGTACATCTTCTCATCCCACACAGATGTCCCAGTTACTCCACAAAAGGTTAATTAATCATAAGAGGTGCTTGAGAGCACAAGGGGCTAGAAGAAATACAGAATGGGTGGCTGGCAATATGCAGTAGCTGCTACCATGTTTACGGCTGGTGATCTCACACACAGGCAGAGGAACAGAAGCAAATTTTAGATAAAGAACAACAGAGATAGATAGATGTTATCCTCCCTTGCCCCCTCGTTTTTGTCTGGCTTGCAGAATTAGTCATTATTATGATCTAATCTGAAAGGAAATGGTAGCTTTTGTTTGGCTTTTCCTTTGACTCACTATGTCTCTGGAAAGTACTTAGACACAGATTTCATTAGATCATTTTTTTTTTTTTTGTTCTAACATATAGAGAGAGAAAGAGAGCCTGGTCCTATAAACTCTCCACTGGCATGGAAACCCCACTGATGTGAATGGGAGTTCTCTGCACAGAGAGCTTGCAAGAGTCCAGCTCTGAGGGGTGCCCTCTTGGATGACACACCTGGGGTCTAACCAGGGATCTCCAGAGCTAAAAAGAATGAGCTGCTGCAGCTTGAGTTATAGCTCTGTAGCCCATAGTCTCTGTGGATTGGCATAGGGGGGACTTGTAACACATACTCACCACTGGGTTACACGTGTCCTTTTTCATTTCAGTGAAGCACAAGAGGATTCCACCAGGTATCTTGTATTTCTTTTTCAGGAATTGCCATTGACTGTAACATTAGTAGGATTGAGCCCTATGTAACTCAGATGTATGCTGTAATTCGGTGGTGGGTGACTCCAGTGTATGTACGTTATGTAGACAGTGATGGTGGTTTTCAAGTTCTCTTTTCTTGGAATTTGGGTGAAACAACTGGGTGAAATAATCCAGTAGTAATTTTCTCTCTAGCTAAGCACTTATATTGCCCTCATCACCCCAGTATCTAAGCTCCTCCCAGTCACTGATGGATTTTATCCTCTCAGACAACCTTGTGAGGGGGCGGAAGATGGGGAACTAAAGCACAGAGTCGATGAAGTGACTTGCTCAAGGTTACACAGGCAGCCTGGTGACTTCAGGATTTCACTCTTTGTGGGAATCTCCAGCACCAACTAACACAATGGTCTTTCTGCCTCAACAAAACGCCTGTTGTAACATTTTCAAAGTTGGCGGCCTAAAATTAGGAGCCTAAATTCAGATTTAGGCACGGCCTGATTTTCAGAGGTGCTGAGCAGACCTAGCTTCCACTGATGTCGCTGTGAACTGTGGGCACATGACATCTTTGAAAATTAAGCCACTAATGGGGGTGCCAAAATTGAGTAAGCTTGAAAATGTTGGCCTGTAGCTCCTAGGGGGAGAAAACGTTACCTTAATTAACAAAACCGCAGAATTGGAAAATACGGCCTGATCTAGTCGTTTCAGCCAAACAGTCACTTGCCTCAATCTCTGACAAAGAGGCTGCTTGAATGAGCTTTGTTGTAGCCAGATCTGAGAGTGCTGACGGATGCTTCCTCGTAGCCTTGTCTTTTTCTTTGAAAAGGACGGCAAATGGCGTATTTATTTAATGTTGCAATTACAAAATGCCCTGGTTGCCTTGTGCCTGTATCTCCTTATCTGCCTTTTACAGTCCAACTTCATTGCAGGACAGAAGGAAATTAGAAAAGGCATTTTTATTACTACCGGCAATACGCACTTTGCCTACCTTTGGGCATTTTGCCCACTCTTCTTGTCAAACGTATTACCTAGATGTGTCATATTTGCCAGACAGGGGTAGTAATGTACTTTCCCAAAGTGCCTGCCTAATTTTGTGCAAACGCTGTAATGGAAGGAAAATGGTTCAGCAATTCTATGAAGGGCTGATGGCAAGCCAAAAGCAAAATGTATGCAAAAGGTGTGCTCCTTTGCCAACTAATTAGGTTTAAATTACCGAGTCAGGGAGTTTTCAAATAAGTTAAAATTGTATTGCAAACTGCGTTTCAATTAGCAAATTAAATAGAAGAGCAGCCTCGCTGTTGAGTAGCGGCGAGGTAGAGCGCGGCAGAGGACCTTTTGTCTTAGTTAAACGTTACTGGTTTTAGGGTATTTTTAAACAGTTTGCTTTTCCTCTCTAAATGTTTGTTTTTTGTCAGCTCTCCTCCGGGGCTAGGTTTGCTCAAATTCACGCAGCTGCCATCTGGCACTCCCCACTCAGCTGCTCAGCTCTCCACTTCCGTGTGCGCGTGCGTACACATCACCCACAAGCAGAACGATACACTTGACCAAAGCCCCAAGTCAGTGATGCACTTAAGCGGGTGCTTAACTTGGGTGTCAAGGAGGACTCCAGCAGATGCTTTGCTTACCTGGGGCCTCCGAGCCCAATCATTCCCTTACTGAAGTCGGTGGTCAAATGCCCGCTGATGTCAGTGGAGACCCAAGTTATTGTATCTCTGGCAAGATTTTGAATCCAAGTGGATTCCTCATACAGCCTTTATTTTCTTCCGTAGGCAGGTTCTCCACTCCCTGCACACATGTCGTGGCAAGGCTGTGGAAAAGAAAGCACAGGTGAGACTGATGAACAATCTCTTGCTTTTCATGGATAAAGGGCAAAACACTTGGACTTCCCCACAGCATGCAGTATAGTTGCTTGCAAGACACGACTCTATGGGCTGGGAGTTTTAGCAGTGACGGGCAGTTATACCGCAGCCACTAGAGCCTGGCACCAGAGCGACACGGGGTTCTATTCTCTCCTCAGTCCGATTCGATATTTATATGCTGCCATTAAAAGAAACGGGGAGCCTTGGTGGGCTCTGATGCCAGCTATATGCAGCTGACACAGTTCTTTCTCTCCTCGGCTTTATGGGGCCAAGAGCAGCACAAGGGCAAGGAAAAGCTGGCTGAAGTTAAGCTCTAGCAAGATGGAGATTAGGCAGGAGGAAACAAATTAAAATGCCTTCTGTCAGGAAGCGCCAACCAACGATGCATGTCTGCGAATTGCAGCAGAGAGGTGCTTCTTGGCTTCTCTCTGCCACCAGGAAGTTGTGTCCCCGAGAAGTGCATTCTGTCACTTGCAGCTGGCTAGCCCCATCGTTGCTGCTGCTGATCTGTTCTCAATCATGCATCCTTCATTACCTTCCACCTGGGTTGTTGCAATACGATTTATTTAGGCTTGACAGCCTCGGCCCTGAAGACACTGCAAACAGATGCAGAAAGCAGCAGCACGCCTCAGCAACACGGATTACTGAGAGCACATCCTTCCCAGGCTTGGCTTTCTCTGCTCTATCCCCTAGAGAACAGTGCATCGAGTTTAAAATCCTGGGCCGTGATTTTCCAAGCCAACTAGGAGATTTAAGGAGAGCGCTTCAAAGGTGCACCTGGGAATTAGGTGCCCAACTCTCATTGACTTGCAATATGAATGGAGCACCTAAATGCCCTTTGTGTCTTTGAAAATCCCTTTTAGTCACACTACTCCCATCACAGTTAATGGGAGGTGTGTGGCAAAATCCCCTAATTGGATTTGAAAATCTCAATTTAGTGCTTAATCGTGAGGCACAGAGGGGATGTCTACATGCAAAAAATGCCCCATGACACCGAGTCTCAGAGCCTGATCAACGCACCCTGGCTCACGGGGCTTGTGCTATGATGCTAAAAATAGCTCTGAAAACTGGCAAGCAGGGGGCGGGGGGAGGGTCCTAAGAGCCCGAGAAATGTGGGACTGAGAATAGCTTTGCCTTTGTAACACACTCAGGCCCCAATTCAGGGGTATAGCATCAGAGAGACAGTGTGGTCTAGTGGATAGAACACTGCACTGGCTCTTATTCCTGCTTCCGCAACTACCTTTCTGCATGACCTTCGGTGAGTCATTCCACCTGCCTGTGCCTCAGTTTCTCCTCTGTTTGTCTTATTTAGATCATAAGTTCTTTAGGGGAAGGACTGTCTCTCACTATGCGCCTAGCACAATGGCATCCTGATCTCAATTAGAGGCTCTAGGTCCTGCTGTAATAACGTTGGGAAACACGTCTCAGCATATGTCTTGTGCTTTCCTGGATGGGCGGGCACTAAATAGGAGACTCTGAGAGGATCTCATTTCTTAAATAAAGATATCTCATCTCCTAGAATGGGAAGGGACCTTGAAAGGTCATCAAGTCCAGCCCCCTGCCTTCATTAGGTGGACCAAGTACCCAGATCCCTCAGTAGCCCCCTCAAGGATTGAGCTCACAACCCTGGGTTTAGCAGGCCACTGCTCAAACCACTGAGCTATCCCTCCCCCCTTCTTGCTCAAGCTCTTTCTGATTTTCATAGCTATGTGCAACATACATTTCCTCCCTGTCTCCTGCAGTCAATATCTGACTCCTGGCATATGTTCATTATTCCATTTTCGGGTAGCGAATGAGTGAATAGGAATCAGCATTCCTGTTAAAAAGTTTTAGGAGATAATGACAATGGCGGGAAGTGTACTACAGTCATTATATCAGTCATGCTGTGTTTGTTGTGATACCACTAATCACACTGAATTTTCTGGTATTCATGTAAATTACACATACAATCCGACAGACGTTCGATATTAATATATCATTATGTTACTAGACACTTAAAATGTCACTCAAAGAAAAAAAGTCCAATGATCCATGGAAAAGTATCCAAAGCCAAGAGTAACCAAATAAAAAAAATTTGTAGACCAGATTTTTTTCAAGCACTTTTTTCAAGTTTGGGAGAATTAAATTCAGTCTCACACTCTCTCTGCCCCTTTCGCTTCCCATGCATGTTACAGATGAGCAATGCCAAAATATGTGGGGTTGGGGAGGGCAATACACCTCCTAAACATTTAACTGGGGACAAGAATTCCCCCAAAATCTCAGCTTTAATTTAAGAAAAACAGTATGTTTCTACCCCTTGTTGCTACAAAGACAGCCTTCGAAACCTAAGCTGAATGCTGGGGTTGAACCTTTGTCATGGTGCTGTGCCTAAAAAACAACAGGCCATTCATGATTTTCAGCACATTTGGCCAGGGACAAGCTCTATGGTTCACAAAAACCCATGGGCACCAGAATCCAAAATTGTTTGGGCAGAGAAACCATCTAACCTTTAGCGGTGAAGACCCATCTGACAGCACTAATGTGGCTACAAACTCCTCCTCCTGAGCACAGACTGGTTTTCTGCAGCTGATCCAACTTCTCCGGTTAGCACTTAGTTCAGCCTCCACCCCACTGGTTGGGGGCTTAAATGGAGGATCTAGTGAGGACACTGACATACCAGAGTACAATTCAGGCTAATGAGTAGCTGTGTCACCCCTGTAACCTGGGGTGTCCTTCACAAGGCTTTGCTGCTGTAGCCTCCAACCTGGACTCCTCACAAACAGGTCTAGCAAGTAAGTCACATAGCTCAGCTATGTCTGTTTGTTCTGCAGCCAGCTGGCTCTTACCAGCCTACCAGTCCCCAATACACGCTCAGTCCCAGATCTTTCCCCAGAAATGTATGTTCTGTACGGCCCGGCCCTCTCTGGGACAGTACAAATATATTAAATCTGTTATTCCTTAAAGGGAATAATATGCCCACTTACTATTTTAAATAGAGTACCCAGCCACTCCAAATTAAACACACTGGATTAGATAAAACAGTAAAACAAGTGTATTAACTACAAAGAGAGAGATTTTAGGTGAGTACAGGTAAAAAGGCATAAAAGTCAGAAATGGTTACAAGAAAAATAAAGATAAAAAGCTTCCTAGCATTTACCTAAGCAACTACCTTAGTTGCAAAGCCAGCTTTATCAACACATGCTCCAGTAGATTACTGACCAAACTGTCATGTCAGGATCCAACCCCCCCAGAGTCCAATGGCGGTTTTCCTTTGTCCTCTTAAATGCAATGCCAGAGACATTCAGGGAGAGAGAGGGATGTCTTGTGGTGTCTTCCCCTTCGTTTTATAGTCCTGTCCCGCATTTGAGAAGCATTTCCAGCGACAGGCAGTCCGGGGAAGAAAGGAAACTCCATGCTGTTTCTTTGCTAAGCCCTGGTCTACATTACAGACTTACACCTGTACAACTACGTCATTCGGGGGTGTGAATAATCCACACCCCTGAGCAATGTAGTTATACTGACCTAAGCACCAGCGTAGACAGTGCTATCTACCACCTCTCGGGAAGGTGGATTAAATACACCAACAGAAGAGCTCTCCCCACCAGTGTAGAGCATCTTCATTAAAGCACTACAGCAGTGCAGCTGCACCAATGCAGTGTTTTAAGTGTAGACCTGCCCTACAATGTAGATTTTTGTCTCTGCGTGCATCTTTGCCAAAGAATGGCCACTTAGCAGGTAATGGCCTATCAGCCTTGTTGGCACCTGGCTGGGACATCAGCTGACCCTTTGTCTCTGAGGAGCTGGTATAGCCCCCCACACATCCCGACTTATCTGGGAAATATACTGTGTCGATTTCAGCTTATGACTATAACTTCATAGCATTACATAAATTATATATGTGCATTTTGCATGATATTATCAGCAAGTTATGAGTTGTTAAATGATACCTCACAAGGCATACATTGTGCAAACATTATTATAATAGTGTAGGGTGTGAACCCAGGGATGTATTCTGTCACAGACACAGGCAGCCAGCATAATGAGGGCTTGGGACACAGGCTGGCAGCTCCAACAGCTGGAGGGAGCTCTCTGCAGAGGTGACTTCATGAAAGTCAAAGGCAGGTCAAATCTGTATCATGACTGATGGTCTCCATACAGTTCAAGGGTTGTTGTTGTTGTTGGTTTTGTTTTTGTTTTTTGGAGCTCTCAGCATGTACTTCCCCAAGAGTGCATCTCTATGGCAGTAATTCCCAAAGGAGAAAACACGGTTTCCAGTTATTATATTTTTAAAGACATACCCCTTCTGATCCCAGGTATGCTTTGGAGTTGACATCTCATTGAGATGAATGGGATGGGAGAAGATTGAATACCCACTTTGCTACTGTTGCTACTTGGCTGGAGACAGTTTCCTCCACAGCCCTTGTCTATGCAAACAAAATTACCCATGTGTGAAAGTGGGTGTCAACAATGGGTGCAAGAGAACTCATTTGCCTGGAAAGTACACCAAAAGACAAACCACGTTCATCACCATTTCAGAAACAATGGCTAAAACCTGCTGGCTATAATTTGCCCTTAGCTACATGTAATGAGTTCAGGACCAATTCAGCCGCACCTGCTGTTGTTATTCTCCTGGTAGAGCCAAGATTCAGGACAAGGCTAACAGTGCAGCAGCAGGTCAGCTTACTGCTTGTTGCAAAATAGTGATTTTTCAATTTCTGTTCAATTTATTCCTCTCTCCTCCTCCACCCCTAAAATCCTAATCTCATATCTACAGCATGTATAATAAAATACACCAGAGAGAGAAGGCGACCCAGTTTTTCAGAAGGTCCGTGTACTATAAGAGTGGTCTCGGGTTGGTTCAAATACTGATTCCTTGCCCAAATTAGTCTTAAAATTGGACCAGTTGGGCACGGGAAACAATGCCTTGTTGCTTAGGATCCTGAGATGCTGTCAGTTAGTCAAAATCCCAGGATAAAGTGTGCAGGTGAGACATGATGGAGACAAGTAGCTTTCGTGGAGTCATAGCAATCAGAGAGAGAGAAACACAATTAAACCAGAAGTAGTAATACCTTATTAGTTGTGCTCAGCTGGGCGGGAGGGGGAGAGAGAAGATTTTGTGTGTGTGTTAAATAGAACTGTGAAAAAATAAGCCACAGCTAGAGAAATAAGGGAGAGAGGAAGAGGAAGGGGACCCTGTTATTAGGAAGAACGAGGTAATAGCAATGCGGGGGATTCAATTATTAGAAATATTCATAGTTGGGTTTGTGATGACCAAGAGAACTGCATAGTGAATTGCCTGCCAGCTGTGAAGATTGAGGACATCTCGAGACATCTAGACAGACTTAGGTGCAGTGCTGGGGAGGAGCTGGTGGTCATTGTACATGTTGTACCAATGCCATAGGGAAGGGTAGGAGAGAGGTCCCTAAGCCCAAATTTAGGCTGCTAGGTAGGAGATTGAAGTCCAGGACCTCCATGGTAGCATTCTCTGAAATGTTTCCAGTTCCACACGCAGGGCCAGTTAGACAGGCAGAACTGCAGGGTCTCAAAGTGTGGATGAGACGATGGTGTAGGGAGAAGGAATTTAGGTATATTAGGAACTAGGAAAGGAGGAGCCTATACAGGAAGGATGGGCTCCACCTAATTTAAAATGGAACCAGATTGCTGGCATGTAAAATTAAAAAGGTTGTAGAGGAGGTTTTAAGCTAAGGGCTGGGGGAAAACCAACAGCTGCAGAGGAGCACATGGTTCAGACAGACACATCCCTTAGTGGAACAATGATAATGAATGGGACACAGTAACATTGGGTACAAAACATATAGGAATGACAGAGTAGGTCGCACTGGCGGGGGAGTGGCACTGTAGGTGAAAGAAAGCATGGTATTAAATGTAGTAAACATTTTAAATGAATCAAACAATGGCATAGAATCTCTATTAATCAAAATTCCATGTTTGATTAATAAGTAGGAATGTACCACTGACCAGGATGGTGAAATGTTCAGGGAGATTAGAGAGGCTACAAACACAGAAACCCCAGTAATAATGGAGGATTTCAACTATCTCCACATTGACTGAGAACATATCACTGCAGGATGCGAGAATGACATTGTCCCTGCCCGGAACAGGTACATCACCGATAGCACCAGGAGCCTCCCACCATGCCGTGAGAGTGCCACGTCTCTGGCCATGGAGAGAGCCTGGGTGCTGCTGTGCAAGGCAGGGTGGGGATTGAGGAGTGGGCAGGGGGAAGGGAGGGGGATGGCTGGCGAGTAGATCTTCTGGCCTTGGCTCGCCCCCATGGAGGAGACTAGAGTAACAGTAACTGTTGGAGCAGTGGCTGTGGAAGCTCAGTTGCCATGTCACATCCTTTGCTCTTTGGCCTATGGAGTTCCCCAGCTAGCAGCCAAGTTGCTTGGCCTAGACACTGAGGCGATGACTTTGACACACGCCCAGTTCCTCTGTACGATCTATCTAAACGTGATGGCTGCTGTAGTGGTGTATTCAAGTTTGTCTAAAAGCCAAAGGAGGGAGGCAGCTTCATCTGCGCTTTAAAGTCTGCCTGGTCTACATAATTATAATGGCTAACTCATCACATCCGTAAATGACCAGAACTCTGTGCAGCTCAGATCAGTGGTGAATCTCTTTCAGTGGCTGCAGTTTCAGGGATTCTCTGTTAATGGAGGGATGTGTGTACCTATCTCCTCATTTGGACCCAATTCGAATTATTTCCCAATACTCTTGAATGGATAAGATTTAGGAAAAACTGATTTCCATCCTGTATCTTAGGGTGTGTCTGTACTGCAGTCATGGGGTGTGATTACAGCTTGTGTAGCCTGACCCAAGCTAGCTTTAGTCTAGCTAGCTCGGGTAACAGAGCAGTGAAGCAGGGTCTCCAGGGAGCCAGCATAGGGTTGTACAGCCCCTGCTCCCACAGCTTCACTGCTCTGGTATCTGGGGTAGATTAAAGCTAGCATGGGTATGTCTTCATGAGCTGCATTCACACCTGGTGATTGCAATGTAGACAAACCCTTAGTCAGACTTTGAATCCTCAGCTGTAAAAGATTGATATGATTTCATTAAACTCGCTTCTGAACATTCCCTGAAACTCTTCTGCCGCGAAGGGTGTCTGGTTTTTGCAATGTTCCTGATGTTTTGCTAAGCTTTTAATACTGGAAAACTTGAGAGGAGGGGCAGGGAGAAGAACTAATTATCATTGACTATTATCATCAGTCTGCCTTTATCGTCCATTTTCTTATTAACCTGGTCTGTCACTTTCTGCTTCCCTCGTCTATCCCCAGCTTCTCCTCTGTCCCTTCACGTAGTCTTGCCACGTTTGGTACCAGAGCCTTCTCCTCTGAATTTTCTGCCATCCAGAACTACCTTTGGCCTTTTATACTTGGCGTTAGCCCTGATTCCGCCATCAGTGGCCAGCGATCAGTGTAGCTGCACCAGTGCTGCCTCCCAGGGCAGATGAGGAAAGTTATGATTTGCATTAGCTGAATTTACCCCAGTTTCAAGCAGGATTTAGCTCAACAGGTGCAAATAAAGGCTTTGCCCCATTGCACTTGAGGTTTGCACTGGTACTGCGATTCCACTTACTTGTCACTGATGGTTGCACCCCAGGCATAGGGAAGGCCTACATCTCTCCACCTCCCCTGCTCTCCATCTCTTTGGATCTCAGCTGCAGGCATATTCCCCCCCGCCCCAGGTTATCTATGCCTCATAATTTCTCTTGTCCCATGCAATTATTTGTTGTTTAACTGAGATGTAGATAATAAGAAAAATACTGTACCAACATACAGTGGTGCTATATTATTGCCTGTTCCCAGACTCCCCCTCTGCATAGTTATCAAGGCCCAAAAAACACTGGCAGGGGACCCTCGATTTGAAGGTCTGTCTCTAACAAACTTGCCTGCCTCGGTGTCCTGCTTTCAGGCGTCAGGTTCCCATTGGTCAGACTTGGGATGGAGTGTCCCCTCCTACAATGTTTCCACAAACAATCCACTTCTGGCTACCGTTTTTATTACTTTACAACACAGTTTTTCCTCAAATTTTATGGCATTTCATTAAAGCCGCCAGAAGGTGATACTGCCCCTTTCCCGAAGTGAAATAAATTCAAGTTTTATCGCTTCTGGAAATGCTGGAGCAGCTGTCAGGACATTTGATGGATTTCCTCAATTACAGGACTTGTGGAGCATTTTATACTTACAGCCGCACTGAAGTCTAATATACTGGAGCAGACATTTGGTCCCTCTCTTTCTTTCCCTTATTTCTTTGCATCTCTTCATTTATAGTGATCGACTTGTTGTTTTTTCCCTTAATTCCTCTTTAACTGTAACCATTTTTCTCTTTCCTGATAGTGATCTAGAGTTTTATTATATTTTCCCCCTATAATTTTGGGATTCAGTGTTTGGAAAAATAGGAATACACAGAATTAAATACAAAAACAACCTTACTATTCCTATTGGGATTGAATTCTAACATGTTACATAGTTTGCACCGGCAATATTTGTTAACACAGGCCTAGATTTACAAGAGGTTAGTGATTCTGAGTGGCTCAATTTTTGAGAACGCAATTTTACCCACTGTACAGAATTTCAGAAAGAGACAGGTACCCATGCTCCGAATATCTGGCCCCTTAAAGGTGTTTGTGGTTAGGAACCCCAAATCACTAGTTACTTTTGAAACTCTTGACCACAGTATATAGCATATGCTAAGGTGATAGAGAATTCAAACTGTGTTACCCTTCACACTGATAATGCTGTTTCTATGATTTCTTGTTATTTATATTACATAGCACTTGCAGGCCCCAAATGAGATCAGGGCACCATTGTGCAAGGAGCTGTACAAACACACAGTTCGAGCTGCTTAGACGTTTGTATTTTTTATCCTGTGGAAAATGTTGGCTTTTTCTTTGAAAACCAAAAACATCTGCATTTTTGGCCCAAAACTGGAAACTTTTCAGTTGTTAGCATCTCGACAAAATATCAGAAATGTTCAAGCAATGCAGATGCTTTCAGTGAATGTTTTCATTTATCTGAAAACCCAAATTTTGCTGACATTTTTTGCACCAGCACTACATAGTTAATGACAGTCCCTGCCCTAAAGAGCTTACAGTTTAAACAGACATGAGAAATGCTATCAACCCCACTTTAAAGAGAGGGGAAACTGAGGCACAGAGTGATTAAGAGACCTGCCCAAGGTTACACGGGTAGTCTGTGGCAGAAGTGGGAACTGACCCCAGATTGTCTGACTCTGAGGCTGCTGCCTTTAACTACAGAAATATCCTTTCCCTCCTATTAGAAGCCTTTAGTTTATAGGACATCATGAGATTTACTAAAATAGCAAGATTAACGGAAAGCATTGCATCTCTGGTGTAAACAAACATTGAGAATATTGATTGCTCCAAATGGCCTCGGCGTTGTCCAGACAAGAAAAGCTTATTAAGAGCTAGCAGATATCTAGCTGAGTTCATTGAAGCGTAAGCATTGCCACTGAGCACCAAATAAACTAATAATCTGTGGATGAAGCAGGGGCAGTAAGTAAATAGAGTTGGCACAAATGGATTGATCCCGTCTGAAGGCCTGGTTGTGTCCTGTCTTTGAGTGGTTGTGTGGAAGAGGTAGGAGGGGCTTGGAGCCTCTTTCATTGCACATGGACAAGACACAATTGCAGTCCCTGTGTTCAAACCATGTGTGAGGCCTGCCGCTGCACACCACCGCAGCATGGCCAGTGTAGTAATCATGCCACCCAGTGTAGGGTGCTGTAACCGTGTAGGGGAAGGACGGTTGCATATTTGGGGTTTGCACTGCCCCTGGCTGAGCAAAAGAGGGAAATGTTGAATACATGGCGAGGGAGGGGAGGAAAGACAGCTGGAACACGCTGTCACTCGGAGGGCTGGAGGTTGACACCAGCTGAGGATCTGGCCCTTGCTTTTCCCCCAGTTTGCCCACCGGAGAGCTGAGGGCCTGCTATGTCAGGATCACGTTACGACAGGGTAGTGCCCCACCCATGTTATAATGCAGCATGGTCTTCTTCCCTGTGGCGATGGGTCCAGACTGTTTATAGCCGGGGAGCCACAATGTGTTACAGCCACAGAGAGCCCAGTGCAAAGCGGAGAAGAACTAGGCTGCAAGCAGCAGTCATTTGAGTCACATTTGTTGGCAGGAATCTGCAGCACTTGGAGAGGCTCATGTCTGGTTCTGCTTTGACACGTCTCCTTTTCTTCCCTCCCCCTCCCCCCAGACCTGGGGAGACCCAACTGCAATGGTGTCATTGCCTGGGGCTTCCATGAGCTAAGTGGAGGTGCAACTCACTACCCTGGGTCTGAGCCCCCTCGCCTACATACACTCTATGTATTTTGCCGCCCCAAGCATGGCAGTCAGGCAGCTTTCGGCGGCGCACCTGCGGGAGGTCTGCTGGTAACGCGGATTCGGCGGCATGCCTGCGGGAGGTCCCATGGTCCCACGCCTTCGGTGTACCTGCCGCTGAATTGCCGCCGAAACCGTGGGACCGGCGGACCTCCCGCAGGCATGCCGCCGAAGGCAGCCTGACTGCTGCCCTCACGACGACCAGCACGCCGCCCCCCGCGACTTGCCGCCCCAGGCACGCGCTTGGAGCCCTGGTGCCTGGAGCCGCCTCTGCATGCACTGGCCTCATTTGCTGGGTATTTGGATTCATTGTTTGCTGTTGCACAGCAGAAGTGAGCTTATGGTCCATGGACATAGAAATTTGGAAATCCCACAGCATCTGAATGCAGGGCAACCTGCTCCAGTAGCCACATTTAAACCTCCAATTAAAATCCAAGCGTTTCCCCCTCCCCATAATCTTTTCCATGGGCTAGATCCTTAGCTGTAGTTGTGATGTGCTCAGTGCAGCTGGAAGTGGAGGGAAAAGGGGGCTCTAAGCTACCTTGGCCTTCCTTGATCCTAGAGTCAAACCAGGGCCCCCTTAGTCCTTGACATAAGTTGGTCTGCTCTAAGTTATGTGCACTGTGCTGCCCCGAGGACACATTCCAGCAACCCAAGATCATTGTCTCCCTCCTGGCCCCGTCTCCCTCCTGGCCCCGGCACAGGGGCTATTCCTGGGAAACCGGTAGCATGGGGACGCCCAAGCCATGCTCCCGGTTTCCCAGGAATAGCCCCTGTGCCGGGGCCAGGAGGGAGACGGTGCAGAACTAGCATTAGAATCCCCCTGGTGGAGTGCTGAATCCACTGGCAAGCTGACTGCTTTACGCCTCCAGGGTGGCACAAATCTACTACAAAGGCCCTGAGAGCTGGGCTCTAAATCTTCATGGTAGATTTTGCTACAAAATATTTTGGTTCTCTGTCATTGTAGCGTCTTTCTGTGTATATTTATGTCCCCCTGCACCGCCCCGTAAACTCAGTACTGGTCATTGCACGAAATGGTTCTATTTATTTGTTGTTTTTCAGATTTCCAACTAGCAATCCAATATTTAGTCACATCAATGTGGGGCGGTGGAGGGCAGTCACATCTTTTTCCTATTATGTTGGCTGTATGACTGCAGAGACTAACATTTTGGCCATCCGTGTGCCTCCTGAACTGCGTTATTTCTTTTGAAATAAATCCCATGATCTCTATTTCCTGCCCCATTCTAATTTACCTAGTTATTGATTTCATGACTCTCCTATGTGGACAGAACAGTAACATTTCAAAGGCAGGAATTCATCTCCATATGCACTGTCACTCCATCATTGCAAGATAGCGAAGGAGACAGTCTGCAGTAGTTTAAAACCTTTTTTTAAAAGATCCCGGTGATAGATGAACATTCATTTCGGAGAGCTCCCGTGGGAGCCGTTCTAGTCCAAGTTGCTCTAGGGATCATTTTCAAAGAGGTCTATATGAAACCGTTTCTCAGACTCTTCCTCGTGCTGTCATGTCCCCGACAGGCTGCAGCAACTCACGTGAGGTAATGAAAATGTTCCTGTATTCAGAGAAGCATTTCTCTGTGGGGCAGCCTTTGGCAGGAATACCCCACAGATGCCTAGGAACTGAAGGACATATTTTAACACGTCTAAATTGTCTTGGCATCCCAATAAAAAATATTCCCTTCCCTTCTTTCTCTTGGCTTTAATCTGAAATGGAGAGGCAGTATGTTTTATGACTCCCCGAACCCGCACTATTGACCAGCACAAGCACTGGAAAGAGGAGTTCTCGGATGACACATTACCACATTATTCCTGCAAGCTCCGACTCTAAAAGTTTTGTGCATTCAAGGAAGATCCCTTTGGAAGATTACCGGCACGTGGAAGCATGGGCTTTTTGAAGAGAGTTTCTGTTGCTTTGCCAGATTTAAAACCGGACTGGTTTTCCTTTTGGCGGCGTTAGCTCCGTGTACAGAATATGAGGAAGAACCAAGTACCGGACGTCAGAAAAGCTGCCATTTTTAGACAGTGTCCCATCATACTTGGTGTTGGCACAAAATCCTGGCAGACCTGCTGGTATTGTGGCCAGCTGGTATCCTGACTACAGGATGGGTGGCACCCCTAGCAATTGTCGGAAGAAATTCCCCTGCATGTGATTTTGTGTCTCCAGCGTAGTCTCTTTCCAATGCACAACTTCATCCTCCATCAGAACATTTGAAGAGGGTCAGTTTATTCTACAGGTCTGAGTAACAGCTACATCTAAGGCCCACTGGAACTGGCCTGATTTATTTAACCTTTGTATTCATGGTACAATACCTTGGATTGCTTGGCTGGCAAAACCTATCCTTAGTTTTAGCAGCCTATGAGGACTTTGAACAGTTTGGATCTGGATCCAAGTCTGCATTGCGAAGAATTCAGATTACTTCATGAAAACTCACCCCTGTTCCTTGGACAGTGCCAGTGGAAACTTCTTCAAAAACCCAGCAATAGCACGTTGGCAGTTACTGCTGTATAAGAGTGGAACCTGGCCAGCGTTTAAACCACATCATAGTGGGAGCTCTATGCCATTCATCCACAGAGCAATACTGGATGTGGCAAGAGAGGGAAAATAATCTTCCCCAAGCCAAAGAACAGTAATAATTGCTCACATTTGTATAGCCCAGTTAATTTCAAAGTGCTTTACAAACCGATATACAAATTATGCAGGGGTCATTTCCTTCACTACTGCAATGCAGTCACCGATAGGGTGAAATGTGACTACTGTTTACCGAACACAGCAACACTGTACAATAGTTGAGTGAAAAGGATACCATCTACAAGTGAAACGAGCAATTGCATTCAGCCTAGCTAAAGTTGGATTGTGTCCAAGACGCCACGGTTAACCCCTCCAACTCTTATGAAAAGTGACATGGGATCTTAAAAGACACAAATGGTCAGGACCTTGATTTTACATCTCATCTGAAAGGTAACACTTCTGGCAACCAGTATCTTAATACCATGCTGGGGTGTTGATTTATTACAGATTCAGTCTAGCATAGATGATACCTCACTGGACTGGAACTCCAGAGACCTAGATTCTATTCCTCGCTCTGACACTAGTCTGCTGGGCAAGTTCCGTTCCCTCTTTGTGCCTCAGTTTCCCCATCTCTCAAATGGGGATAACGATACTGACCTCCTTCATGATGTGCTTTGAGATTTATGGGTGATGAGACAGCTGGGGTCTTCAGGTTTTGCAGTCTAAAACCTCAGTCCCCATTGTGAGCATGCAACTGTAATTATTATTATTAATAATAATATCCTCACTTATTGAATTATTAACAATCCTTGGTGGAGCACCAAGGCTGTCCTTGGAACTCACCTTGCCAAGTTCCTTTTAACCCCAGTGTCCTGGCCATATTCAACTTGGCAAAGTAGCCAGCGCAGGGACAAAGACCTGACCCACTCATTCTAAACCCCCATTTTCACCGGTGCAAAAGCTCGATGTTGAAACAGAAAGGGAGTCCTGGTATTGTCACATACTGCTTTAAATGTTTGCTGATGGATTGTGGATTAACATACAGTTCAAAAGTAATTCCATTCAGGTGCTGTGTCTTTGCAGTGGCAGCAGACAAACCTGGAGAGCTCTGCATTAAGCGGTGATCTGGTTAGCCCTGGGGTGTCCTCCTTTCCAGACTAGAAAGGCTCGATGTGAACCGTTTTGTCCAAGAACTGGTAGTACTGGAGAGGGTCTGGAACGGACTTGGGATGCGTGTGGGTGAACCAGAGACGTTTCCGTCCCATCCGATTTATATGTTCTCACCTTCTGAGAATCCTGTATAATATGAGGGGCTGCGGGGAGAAGGAGTAAAATTCTGCCTTGAGTTACCCTCAAGCTCTGGTCTAAATAGCAGCAGAATCTGCCCCATTGTACGCAGAATATTAAGCATCATTGTGGGGGGATAATCCTATTTAGGGTACGATCCTGCTCCCACTAAAGTCAATAGGAGTTTTGCCGTTGACAGCAGTGGAAACCGCCTCCATGGCAGGAGAATTATTAAGACACAGAACAAAGAAAATAGTAATCTATTATTCATTCCTTTCCCATAGATATTACAAGCCTTTCAATTCAAAGCACAGTTGAAATTCAGTTGCCAGGACGGTGGGAGATGTTGAGGCTTTCATTTAATGTGACCTCCTATCATGAAAGGCATCAGGGCTGCTCCTTGAACTACTGTACTAGGGCTCTTCACCACCACAATTCCAACACTGATTTAAAAGTGTCCTTAAATAGTTCTATTAAGGAAAGGGAAATTCAGATTTCAAGGAAGAGCATAGGAATAAATAATTGTGTAGGGCCTCATTCTGAGGTCTTTGTTAAGGCAATGCTCCCATTGGGCCCGATTCTTGGCATCCATCCACCCTAGGTAGTCACGTACGCCTGTGCACAATGGGTGTGAAACGCAGACAGCTCGAAAAGGTAGCCTGTTACAACCACTGTGCACAGGTGTAAACAACAACCCCAGGTGCCAAGCAGTGCGGATCAGGCCCAGCAAAAGTTATTACACAGTCCTTCCTCCGGCAAACCTCCCTCTGATGAGTGTTGGTGGACGAACTACAGGATTGTCCTGTGGGGACCAGTCGTTTGAGATGTGGAGTGTATCCTGGCCTTGGTTCAGCAAACCCATTTAAACATGGGTTTAACTCCATCCCTATCCAGCAAGAGCGAAGTGACTTAACATATGCCTAAACTAAATACGCACGCAAGTGCTTTGCTGAATAGGGATTGGCTGCTGAATCAGGGCCCCTTGGACGCACCAAACATCCCCAGCACTGATTAGACTGGGGAATGTCAATGCTCAGTGTGTAAATCTTTTTAGTAAATTTCAAAACCAAGGTGTGATCCCAGATTTATTCAAATGAAGGCAATTAAAGAGCAGAGGGAGACAATTCCAAGGGGGAAGGGGAAAAAGGAACCACCACAAAGCAGAATAATTGCCAGTAAAGGCTATCAAATTTACATAAAAAAAGATTAAAAAGCTGATTTACATTTTTTTTTTAAATCAGGCCTCATCTAAAGTAGATAACACGTCCCACTGAGGAAAAATCACTTTGTGCATAAAAAGGAAGCAAAGGTGATTATATTTAACAAAACAAATCTTCTCTATTGCTTTAATCACCTTAGGCTGTTTCACCTGTTTATTTGGAAACTGTTACACTGAAGAGAGGAAAAAATTCTTGTAAGAACTGTCTCATTTCCAGGTCTCAGCTGAAAGTGACTTGGGTTTCTAACCATCCATCCCCAGAGCCTTTAACGATGGTGATTGCTCTGGAATATAAATGTTTGCTTAAGACTATTCTGTACTTAATACATATATTCATGAGTCAGGCTTCAGATACTATGAACACACAACTTGATGGTAAGATTTTGTAAAAAGTGTAGATGGTCAGCTACTTAATACCCTGGAGAGGGCCTTGTGTCTGATTCTGCTCTCTTACACCGTGTAAATCAGGAATAAATTCCTTTGAAGCCAATGGGATTATGCTTGTGTAAGTGAGGGCTGAGTCAAGCCCACATCTCATGGTGCAATCGCTAGAGTGGTTAATAGTTATCTCTTGCTCTGCTTTATGACCGATAGAATCGGTAAGAAGAATGGAAACAAGCCTGCAAAGAAGAGGCAAAACCCAAAGTTTTCAATTTATGAGGCGGCGAAGTGAGAATGGCGAGGCCAAAAAGCTTTTGATATATGCCAGCAACAGCCTGGCCGGAGACAGCTGGGTCATTGCAAATTCTAGTGCTGGGACATCTGAGTGAGTTGGGTGGCTTGATTTAAAACTTTTTACTGACGATGCGGGACAAAGTTTCATTAAAGCTGCCATGCATTTTTCCCTCCCATAAATCTTGGATAACATAATTAACACGGAACATACCTGGGGACTGTTCCGCAAAGAGTCATCCACATGAACACATATGGAATAATATGAAGTATCAATACTGGTAATATTAATAATAATTAATCACACTCTGATATGTTATACAGTATCTTTCATCCTGAAGGTCCACAAAGCTCTTTACTTACAGAAATCGCTGCACCCACCACTCTCTGGGCGCAGGGAAGGGGGAACACAGTTTAACAGCACTCAGCAACACTATCCAACAGTTTAGGACAGAAAGTGAAGAATACTGTATCTGACTGAAATTGAGAGACTTCAGGTAGGCAGAGTACATTTTCCCAAATTGGAACTCGTTCAGGAAAGGGCCTAGCATCTAGAATTGGGTGAATATAATGCAAAAAGTGTGTGTGTGTGTGTGTGTGTGTGTGTGTGTGTGTGTGTGTACACCCCCACCCCCACCCCTACATATGTATAAAATTAATAAGTTTCATATATGTCCATGAATATTCACACCTTCACCACTCCGCTCTACAAAGTGGGCAAATAATGAAAACAATTCTTACCCCAGTAATACTATACAATCTCAATAAATTACTCAACCATTATGTGATCAGCTTGACTAACCTCCCTATCCAGATGAAAAGAGCCTTGGGTGTTTTGATGACCACAGATGCTAGGAGGCCAATTACTTTACGTCTCCTTGAGTACCCTAGCAGACATGACAGGAGGATGGAAAGAAGCAATAATCGGGGCATGCGTGAAAAAGTAAATGATGTAAAAACAAATCACTTCTGCACATGGATGCACTGGTTTGGTGTCATGATTCCTTTTGAATCAGAGGATCAGCTTCTCAGTTTTAGGATCCTCACCTATTAAACTGAGGTGCTTTTTTCCCCATTGCTACTCAGAGATAGAGTACTTTGAAATACTGCGGGAACTTTAAGAAAATATGTCCATGAAAACAAATTTGTTGGCACCATGCATTATATTCTTGGTTATCTTAATACTGAGTATATTTGATTCCATGATGCAACCATGGGAGTGTCAAACGGTCACACTCACATATTTGGCAGAATATCAAGGATCCTTTTCTTGCATTGCAATCTACAGCACACACAACGGTACTAATTCTATCTCCTGCACACCAATTTGAGCACAATTAGATCCATGATATTAAACCCTGATGCTTTCTTAGTCCGAATGTTGGGTTTATTTAAACAATACAGTATGGGCCTGCTCCAAAGCCCTTTGAATTCAATGGGAGTCTGTCCATTGCCTTGAGTGACTTTAGTTTGGGATCAGACTCTAGGAGAGCAAATTAGCTATTTGTGCAAAAAAGGGCTTTCAACTAATGGGTTATGTTGGCAATCGGACAGATCAGTAATATTAGCAGAGTCCATATCAGGATTGCAAATGCCTTCACCATCCCATGTCAGCCCTAAATGCATACTTCATCTTTCAGATAAATGCTATTTCACCATCCTCTCAGAATTCCTGATTGGCTTGACTGATGCATGCTATCTTGGACTGGCAGCAAGGGAGGGAAAACCCATTACAGTTACTGGTATACAAATCAGTTTGGGCAAGAAATACATTCATTCCTCTTTCTAAGACTAATTACTTCCAGATCCCAGAGAATCCAGAAGCGGAGCAGAAATAAGCTTGCGGGGGGACAGGGAGAAGGAGGGCAGAAAGTGTCGTCCTCCTCCTCATCGTAAATCATTGAAATTGAGTTAGATCCTCTCAAATTGAGGCACAAAAAGCCAGTTATACATCTATTTTGCAACTCCGGCTGACATGGCTTCCATTTGCGACTCCGTGAGTGACATTACTTACTCAGAGTGCTTCTCTGACAATATAAGCCCTTAATGCGAAGACGTGTAAAATTACAGCGAAATGAATGACATCCAGGAATGTTTTTCTAGGCGTCCTCTCAATTTCTCTCTCCTAAATTAGGATTGGGGTGATGTGTCCACTTCCTTTCCCTAGTGAGGGTTCTTTTCTCCTCTTCTGCATGTAAGCAACTCTCATTAACATTAGTGTGCCCTGTGGGGTGAATAGACCCCCTACATTTCTGAGACAAATACTCCGGCACTTAAACACCTATACTGAAGCATCTCAGTCTTCCAAGTGCAACACACTTATGGAAATCACATTTGCTCTGGTGCAATTTGCCTGAAAGCAAACATTACAGATGACATATGAACCTGATTTTTCAAACAGATGAGGTCTGCAAGGGGTTTAAGGACCCATCTATAAATTACAACATAGAGTAAAGTTCCTTCTGCCTTCTTCACTCTCCCTTATTGGTGTGAGTGTCAAACGGTCACACTCACATATCTGGAAGAATATCAAGGATCCTTTTCTTGCATTGCAATCTACAGCACACAGGACGGTGCTTATTCTATCTCCTGCACAGCAATCTAACCGACAAGACCAATAGTGTTAAAAGCGGCATTTTCCTGGTTTACATCTAAAATGGAGACAATGCACCGTGAATGCCTCAAGCTGGACACATGCTGCGGGGAGCCATCGTAATAAGCCTGGCCAGATTTCACTGCCAACTGGAAGGGCCAGATGTGGGGAACAGATGTGTTGTGAAGGTGATGCCCTCAGCCATCAGCAGGGGGAGGATGGATGCTGCTCTCACAGCTCTTCCAAATCAGCATCCCTACTGGTAACTTTAGAGCTCAGCATTAATGCCAGCTGCTAACATTTCTGCCGTCATCGGTGCTCCTGGCCACCAGGAAAAGAAATAATCAATACAGAGGATGGGGTGGGAGGTGGGAATTTGAGCCTTGGTATATTTACAATACATTGCTTTGAAGCTTCTGTGAAAGCACTGACTTTACAGTGCAGAGTCAGCACGGTTTGGTTATCTTAGCCACAACCATGGGGGAGCTATCTACAGGCACCCAGGGCTGCCAGGCACTTGCCTCCCATGGAAAGCCATTGGCCGTCGGGTGCCTGACTCCCATCTCAGCCTGTGAAAAGCTCCCTGTGCCTTTACATTGTTCAAATTCACGCCCATTACCCTGTAGCAGGCTCAGCACAGCTAAACAGCCAGGTACTGGACCCATGTCAGCTTTGAGCTACTGAACGCTATGCAATCGATACGCCTCTGTTAGCGGCGTGCTGGAGAGATCCAGAGCTTATACACATCATCAGAAATCCTATCTGTCTACCATCTCCTTAATCAATAGCTTTGTTATTGTTTGCATTATCTGCCTATACGTTTGGTCAATCTGTCTAGCTAATGGGCAACATGAGACAGGATAGGATTTCAGTTTCCCCAAGGTGTGCAGCAGCAGTAGGACAGTCTGTAGCCTTGTGTATAGTCACAAAGCACTATACATCCGGTGCAATGCACTGTGTGCCTAGTATCAAGTTGTGTCATGATATGTCACATAACATTGAGTATAACACTGGGGAAAACGTTGAGTGTCGGATGGAGCGGGTAACAAAACACCAGCTTTATTGGGAGTTCTCCACTGTACCCCATGATGCTCTCTGCACTCCCTGTGTTAATAGCAGGTCGCTCAGTGTACCTAGTTGGCTGCAGCTGGCCTGTTTATTACAATAAGCCCTACAATAATGAAATGCAAAAGGGAGACAATATTCTGATCCACTTGCTGCACTTTAAAATATTTACTGTTTTTTTAAATACAGATTTGGCAACAACTTTGCATACAGCACGCACACCTCAGGGAATAACTGAATTACTCACTCGTGAGTGATCACTGTGAGATCATTCCCGTTCTCCTTGAAGTCTTCATCATCCTGCCTTCAGTCATTAAGTATTCTTTCATCTATATACATCAGTTGATATGTATAATCAATTTGATACATGCACACACAGAGCCCTCACAAAGACACGACTCAGGTTATTGCTACACTAGCTAAAGCTTGGCTTTAATGCATGCATATACATTATAACTGTTTGTTCTTTATATAGCGTAACTCACAAACACCAATGAAATTTCCAAAATTAAAAACTAAACCTAAAACAAGGCTCACTTTCACTTCATTGACACTGGGATGTCGCCATCTCTGGGGTGGGACAGAGCTGCTGTTATGCATTTGTCTGTAGTGTACATTTAATTAAGACAGGTCACTGTATCCTTTGTAGTTTTCCCAAAAAATTCTCTCTCCTATTAAATTCAAATCCCACATAAAGATTTCTGGTGGTGTTAAATGTTCTTTTGTGTGAAACAGAGTTAAATGTGAGGGAAGGAAGTTTGCCTTTCCTTACAGTGACCTCAGGAATGATTTAATTAAGCCCATATTCCAATCCCAATTTATATTCTGAAATAGTGTCCTCACGACAGCTGCTCCTATGTGCTGTGTTTTCCAACAAGCAGAAATGCAATAAGTTAAATTAAAATGCCATTCTAGTTTCTGCTGCCACCAAGAGATCATCTCTGACAATGCATTTGTCTCTGAAGCATTACTAGTGGGGGGGGGGGGAAATCTTTAAAAGGGTCTGAGAAGCCACCTGAAAGCCGCCACTTTCCTTCTTTTTCATCAGGATCTAATCTTACTAGATGATCTCCACATTTCTTTCGTTTCCTTGGAATCCCCCACTGCGCCAAAAGTCTGATCCAAACCCACTGCAGTCAATGGAAAGCCTCAATGGGCTTTGGCTCAGTTGCTAGTTAGGAACGTAGAGCTATGCAGTGTGATGCCAGATACCCCATAGGCCAGGCCATACCTCATTGAAGAAAGAAGCAGTTTTGGAAATTAAGGAATAGAATAAAACTAAGCATGTGAATCAAAAATATGCAAGGCCTCAAAATAGCTGTCCCAGGAAATGAGGTGCCGTGCTATTTGGTATGGCTCACAACCATGAGTGCCAGCCCCACGGCATACTGTCAAGAAGCAGGGCAAAAAACCTCACATGGCTGTAGGTTCTATCATTAGATTCTATCTACCAAGTAGCAAGTGTGAACACCTCAAGCCGTGACATGGAGTCACTGACAGTCCCCTGGGGCATTCCAGTCTTTCTTGCCACCCAGGAAATCTTGACTTGGCTCAACGGCCGGTGAGGGTCCCGTGTTCTTGCCGGGAGGCCGTTCCTTCCTAGCCAAATTCCAGTTGATGCAAGTGTTTAGGAAGGGGCTGTTGTTCTTGGGCTTGCCACCAGGATAGTATGGCTCCTTCTTGTTCTGTACAGGGGCCACAACAGCAGCTACCCAGTTGTGTCTGGGAGCATCAGAGATCCAAGCTATAGGGTGCAGGTGATCCAGGGTCTATAATGCCTATGTGCAGCTGCCTGAGAGGAGGCCAATGCAGATGGTGGGCTGTAAGCACCGGGGTTTTAACCATGTCTGCTTCCTTCCTATGTCTATCATATAGAAGGTATCAGAGCACGCCTACGGCTGGGGATATGGAAGCACAACATTGTGCACTGGTTTCACAAGCAAGTGTGTAATTCAGCAAGGGGCTTTCAGCTGGGCCTTGGGCTGGATGCAAATTTTGTCTTGGCAAAACAGGTAGGACATGCGCTGGGAACAGCAGATGCCTCCTTTGCATGGGGGCTGGTGCCCTGTGAGGACACATCAGACGTCATTGTTATCTGCCTGGGAAGAACAACCTGGGAACGTATTCCGGCCTCCAACTGATTTGGAAGGCTGAGCAGGATATAGGGCTGCTGGTGGACATGTTTCCTGTCATGGGGATAGTATGGCTGGAGATACTAACCTGCAGGGTTTGGTGGACTGCAGTCCACCCACGAAAAGTGGATAGGGCCCGGAGGAGGGCCAGATGGAAAGTATTGACATGGCTCAGTTATCAGCCCATAGGGCAGCTGAGTTTTATTAAGAGGATGGAGTGCACCACTCTGATATAGGTGCCCATTTGTTCCTGGATGATCTCAGTATTGGGTTGGCCAAACTTCTAGGTAGCCCGTGCAGAATGGGTGGAGGCCACCAAGCTGATGCTGGCAACTCCTTGTGGCAGGTGCCCAGTGCAGGAACTTGCTTATTTAGGCTCCAGATCCAAAAAGGTAACACAGAGGGCATCCTGAGGGCATGTTCTTAGGAGATGGGGGCATTGTGTCTAACTCCCTGGGGGAAAATGTGAACCAGGGGCATGGGCATTTCCCAGAGGCACTGCCCTGCCAATGTACTTGAAGTCCGTGCTGGCTGGGGGTCAAGGTCCACTCTCACTTTAACCGCTGAAAGGGGGATGGATGCTAGTGGGTGAGTGGAGGTGCCCAGAAACCCTCCTAGTGTGACAGTTGGCTTCCCCTGTGGTGGAAGGCCCCAAGAATTGGCAAAGGATCCATGGGGTAGGAGTCACTGCACTGGGCTGTCCCAGATGGGAACCTTGGATGTATTTGACTAATAATGGTGTGGCCTCGTTAATACCCATCTCACATGTCCTTGGCTTCTTCCCCACAGTGAGCGCACCAGTAGCCACAAGTAGCCAGGAGGTGTTTAAAAAAAAAAGTGGAAAAAATAATGCAAAGGCAGGGACTGATGAAAGTGAAATCCTTGGATCCTTGGGATTTGAGTTCCATGGTCAGATGCAACAGTAAGTCAGAGGTAGAATGGGGGATGGGCAAGAGTCCATTTGGGGCAGAGGTGGAAGACTCTGTCTTGGGGAGGGTGGCCTGATAAGAGATTGTTTCTTGGAGAAAGGAGGAAGGAAGAGTCAGTTCTGTGGTCCCCAAAGGTGGCTGATCTGGGTCCTTATAGCCCTAATGCAGGACACAGATCAATGGATCTGCTTGCTCATACCATAAGCCACTATGCATAACTAGAGATGGTGCTGAGGTGCAAAGTTTCAATCAACTTTCTCAACATTCAGGGATTTTTTATTTTTATTTTATTTGGTTTGGTTGAGTTACATGGATGAGTTAAATAGACTCGCTGAGGAACAGTGCAGAAAAAAAAAATCCTCACTGTTTTCTTTAATAAAATATAATAGAAGCCCAGCTGAACTATGCAGAGAAAGAAGTGGTGGCTTTTCGTAAGTCTACTGTGCTTTAGAACTGAGCAGTGCCTCGCACTAGAGCTTCCAAGCTGCCTTACTGTTGTTTGTATGTGCATAGCCTGCCCTTTAGTGTTCATCAGCTAGAACTGCATGGGCCAGTGTCTGAAATCTAGGGTCTGTCTCCCCTGTTGTTTACAGTGATCCAGTTTGACATTGCTTTAATGCCACCGGACTTCAATGGAGATATTTACTCCTGATTTACCCTGGTGTAAGAGAGAGGATAATCAGACCCATTCTTTTCTTTCTGCTGGGTTCCATTTATCAAAATCACAGCAGTTTGAGATGGAAACAACCCCCCACCATGATACTGAGTCCATCTCCTTGCATGTACAGGATTCTATCTTCTGATAAAGCATGTCTCAGAAATGGAGCAGATTTAAAAGTTTATTAGAAAATATTTAAAAATAAACGATACAGAAAATTTGAAGTGTCAGTTATTGGTCATTGGGGGTAACATACAGAGTATATGGGGATGTTAGTATTTTGGGGTTGGGCAGCACACATAATATATACAGACTGCAATGTCCCCAATGGGGGGATAAATGGTGGGCGGAATCAAGATACAGCCGACAAGGCGGTGAGGGTCCATCACTCAGACAGAAAGTACAGACAGTCATGGGCACAAGCAAGCGGGCTAGGCAATGGGGATGGGGCGACCCTCAT
Source organism: Malaclemys terrapin pileata (assembly GCF_027887155.1). Taxonomy (NCBI): domain Eukaryota; kingdom Metazoa; phylum Chordata; order Testudines; family Emydidae; genus Malaclemys; species Malaclemys terrapin. The sequence goes on along the minus strand of NC_071515.1, from coordinate 17,992,900 downwards.
GTGGTGGGATTCAGTTAGGTTCGGTGGGTTCAGGGCTCAGGGGATAAAGTCCAGCAGGGCGGGGTTTATAGGTCTCTTCCCCCTTGTGGGTGCACAAGGTCTCCCCGGCTCACTCTCAGTATTGGCGGTGGCCGGTGATGTGCTCTGTGTAGATGTCCCATGACCAACGAATAGTGTCCGAGACCATTAGGCATCTCATGAACTGCGCGTAATGGTGGCCTACCCCACAGGTCCTTAGCACGCGTTCGTTACATGGGTCCTAGGCACCCAGGGCCCCAACGAGCAGAGCGTCGGTGTGCACCTCGTAGTCCATTGTCCACAGGGTGTCAGCCAGGGGGGTGTACTTTTCGAGCTTGCGGGCTCGGGCTTCACGGAAGGCAGGGGTCTTGTTCTCGAGTGGAATCATTACGTCAACCAGGATGATCTTTTTTTCCAACCTTGTCCGTGACGACGATGTCTGGGTGCAGCGGGCTGTCGGTGCCGGCAATGGTGCGGTTGGCGGTGACCTCACCCAGGCGCGGGTCGATGGCCTTCACGAGGCGGTCCTGGACGGCGTTGTGGCGCAGTTGCCAGGCTCTGGCGTGGGGCTTGCAGCTGCATAGAATGTGGCGCAGGGTTTCGGCGACATACCCACACTTCCTGCAGCACTTGTCCCGGTTCCCGTGGTGGATGGCTCCGTTGAGGGGACGCAGTTCAGCTGGGCGCGGTGTAATACTACACTTGATATTAGCCAAAACCAATGAAGTCCATATGAAATATGTACCAAAGTCCCCAGTTTGTTTCTAGATCCCAATATGAAATTTTCAAGCATGAACATTCACAATATAAATTGGCCCAAATCCTGCACTCCTTACTTGGGCAAAACCACCATCAAATTGTAATTATTTGTATCACTGGGACAACAAGAGGTCCCAACTGAGATTGAGGCCCCATTGTGCTCGGTGTTGTCCAGGCACATAGTAAGACACAATCAGTGCTCCAAAGAACTTAAAAACTAGATAAACAAGACCCACAAAGGGTGGAAGAGGAAACAGAGTGACACCAGGTCCATGAGAGAGCAGGGAATAGCCCCCAAGGCCCCAGTCCAGTGCCCTAGCCACTTGCCATCTCATTAAAACCAGTGAGTAAGATCTGAGTAAGGACTGCAGGAGTTCATCCCTTTAGTGTTATTTCTAGGGCCTCACTTTCTTTGCTGTGGTTTCCATACGGGAGGCAAACACCAAACTGGACAAAAACCATGGAAAATAAACTTCCGGGTATATGGCTTACATTGGCAGAGGAATGGCCAATGGACTTGCTTGTTAAAGGAGCCTTTTTTTTTCCTTTCTTTTTTTTTTGGTGAGTGGGATAAATGTAGAACTACTGCACCCTTCCAAGGAAATCCTCCAAGGCTGATATAGAAAAACAAGAAGTGAGGATGCTTAAAACATTTACATTTGTTTCATTGCAGATAACAGACAACTGCTGCTGTCTCAAGTGCAAGTCTTGCTGTGCTGAAGAAACTTCCAGTTGAAACATTACAGTCGCTCATTATCTGCTGTTAAACAAATGTAATAACGACATCTCTCTTCTGTGCTTGCTTCAGCCTCAGGGCTTTTTTTGCTTAGGATGCACAGAAGTTCTTCATTTGGTTTGCGTAAAATAAAGTTAGAGAAACCTGCCTTGGCAATCAAGAAAGTTACAGTCCCTCACAATTATTTATGGATTGAGTGTTTATACAATGTCTGGACTGACAAGCCTGAAGAGTGATGATTCCTAGTTATCTGCTGAACAAGATATAGCATGTAGCAGCAGTGCTAGCTCATGGTACCTCAAACCAGACCTGAGGGACCACTCATAGAGGTAAGAATGTAGCTCTTGGCCTCTATACTTCTACTGCCAACAAAGGCTGCCAATTCGTGTCAATTTCAATTGTGCTTTTGTGATGTGAACGCCTGTCTAATAGGTATTGAACTGAGACCGCCAATTCATTTTATGTAGAACAGCCATCATCATATGGCAACAACTGAGAAAGTTACTGGGTTGCAGACAAACACTAGTGAGTTTTCATTTCAGTGGGAAAGTCCCAACCAAAAAGATGAAAGGGCTGATCCAAAACTCATTGAAGTCAATGCAAAAACTCCTATTGACTTCAGTGGATTTCAGATCAGGACCTAGGAGCTACTGCTTAGCACTGATGAGTCTTTGAATTAAAAACAGCTAAAACAGTGAAAAAACATTAGTACAGGAGGAAGGATGGAAAGAACCTAACAGTCCCAATGACATTGACTAAGTGGTCGTTTAATTATCTTATTTGTTTATGTAGCACCCATCACCATGTATATTGGGTGCTGTATATAAGTTAAAAACAACAATTGTGAAAATAAAGCTGTGTCTTATTATCCAGCGAGAAGCAACCACCCTGCTAAAAGAAAGACATACTAAGAATATCCTAAAAAGGAAGCACTGGTTAAAAAAGAGAGGATGAAAGGATCAAAGATGAGCTGATCTTACAGTGAACCTTGACATCTACCAGAGACGGATGTAAAAGAGGAAGAATTGTTTTATGTATAAGAGGCAGAAATGGGATTAGGAAAATCCAGCTTCTGATTCTGCCATGGATTTCCAGTGTGACTTTGGATCATCAGAACCTCTCTGGAACCCACTTTCCCCCCATCTGTAAAGTGGAGATGATAATATTTCCCTCCCCAACTACAGTGTTCTAATTCATTCATGTCTATAAAGTGCTTTAGGACCTCTGGATGAAAGGCGCTATGCAAGTGCAAGGAATGAGAAAATATATATTATGCAAAGGGACTCGGGCAGACAGACTCAGGAATGAGTCCCTCAATGAAGAAGACCTGGCCCAGCTCACTCCAGATCAAACTTGGGACAAAGAACAAGGGCAACCCTGTCAGCTTCAGCAACTTTGGAGAGACTCAGCAGGAGAGAAAGACGCTCAAGTACCTCAGATAAGCTGAACACAAGTATGGTAACTCCATTAACCGTCTTTGTTTCACTTGGGAATGCTTGTATGATATGGATTGGCATGGCTGGAGTATGGGTTGATATGTCCTAGATGGTTTGAGTTGGGAATCTCACTTTCAAGATGTAAAAAAGTTTGTAACTAGGAATTAGGGCTTCCTTCATCAGTAAAGTACAGGATATTCCACCATCTTAGATAACTCGGGGGAAGTTCTGGTGAGGAGAATATAGGAAATGGGTACATTACTGACCTTTTCTATGCCTCAGCAGGGCACACTGAGCTGTCTTCTGCCTCGCTTAAGAAACACTAATCACTTTACAATGGAGATGACATCAAGCAGAAAAGAAGATTATAGGGAATCAATGGGTCAAAAGATTTTATTAGCAGGATATTTCATCTATAGGTCACCATTCTGAATATGGTCAAGGTTGGTAGTGATCAAAATTTGGTACAGTCTAATGGCTGGTTAGTGCCCTATACAAAATTAGTTATTCATTCTAGTTCCTAGCAAGCAGGTATCCATAACCAAGAAACCCACCCTCACAAGTGACACCCTTCTTGGCAGTCTCAGAAAAGAGGCAATTCTCGAGACCACAGACAGAAACATCTTGAATGGCCTCAGCTCCAAGATAGCTCCAGTGCTGTGCTGATAACAGTAGTAGTGGCACTTTCCAGGACTAAGATCTGCAAAGTTGTTTTTCTTCTTGTGCTTTCTTTGTCATAGTTTTCTATGTGCAACTGAAAGGGTTTGATTCTTTAGCATTACTGGTATGGTTTAGTGCTGTCCAACCTGTAAGAATATGTGGCACTGAAATTCTAATATATTGAACTATCTTTTTGCTGAAATTCATGGTTTCTTTCCTCACTTAACAAATTGGGTTAAATCCTAAAACCTGCTGAGCATCTGTAAATTTTATTGAAGTCAACAGCCGCTTCCAGAATTTGGCACTGTATTTTAATTTAGACTTCAAAGTTTTAAAAATAGCTGCAGATGGGTGTGGTACTTGAGTCCAACCATAAGAGATGATAATACATCGGAATGCAGTGTTCAAGTACAAAAATATCTTGTAATTCAGGGATCTCATACCGAACCTGTACCTCATGAGACTTTGTCACTGAGAATAAATACAAATTATAGAGATGAAGAAAATCAAGAAGGGCTATGGTTTTGATTTGCAAAGTATCATCCACTGGGTTTTTGTTTTGCAAAATCGAAATCAAGCCTGGTTCAGATCCTGGTTCCATTGTAGCTGAATCTCTAAAGTTCAAGTAACATTAAGATAAATGGTTTGGGGTCTGACCCTTCTTGGCCAAAACATTATGTGAAACCATAAAGGAGACATTCTTTCTCATGGAACTTAAGGTCTCTCAACCATCTATTTCTCAACCATCTTCCTTGCTGTTATGTTCTTGAATCTCTTTCTATATATAAGAAGCTAGGAATGGAGGATGCATTTCCTTACTCTGAATAACTTGTTTTCCATTCTGACTAGGACCTTTTCAACATGTAATTGTTTGAATTAAATCGGAAATCTTTTCCTTTAGTGATGGCACCATATTATCTTTCCAAGCCTGATGATCCTGTTTTGGCTATCATAAGACTCAAGGTTCTAATGCAGAATGTCATTAGCCTCTTCAGAAAATGCTCATGCACACAACACAGGAGATACAGGGATCATTGATTTAGAGATGACATTGATTGATCATGCCAGAGAGGGACAAAATGGCCATAGGGTAGGGCCAGACCCTCAGCCCCATTTTCTAGATAATAGGATATCCTGTATATAATTCTGTGGCTACATGTTATAGTTATATGAAATTTTACAAAAATTGATATTTTTGTTGACAATGAGCCAGCTCCTCCGCTGGACAGTTAGTGTAAAATGGTATAGATCTATAGACTCTAGTCTATTGTCACTTTTCATTATCTGAAGGTTTACCCCCGTCTTTATTCTTGGTTTACAGATTTTTTTCCCTTTTTTTTTTAGCAAATAGCAAAGTTTTAGACTAGCTCTGTAAATTTATTTCACTAGAGGGCATTGGATCATTTGAAACAGTAATTTGATCTCTTTGCTAGTGTTAGGTGTATTTGCCCAGCAGTCATTGCCTGTCCCAGATTTTTTTTGAGAGCTTAGATGGTATCAGCAGAAATTCCTCCATGGAACAACTTGTCATATTTACAAGTAATAAAAGACATTTCCACTGCATATTTCAAGATCTTAACGGCTCATCCCCCCTGTCATTTAACATACCCAAAAGTTCCAGGCATGCTATGCGCCTAGGCTGCAGTATGGAAGGTGGCAGATGGTATTCAATATTGTGAAATGGTAATGGAGGTTCTGTTTATAAACTGTTTAGAGAAGATTAAGAGAAGATTATCCCAAAGCCTGATGTTTAACTGAAGGAGTGGCCTAAAGACTGGCCCCTTGTCACAGCAGTGGGAATGAATGTGAAGATTAGAATACGTGCTGCTGGTCCTGCCCATGTCTCCTAGATGTCGGGCCCCAACTCTCTCAGATGTTGGCTGTTTGATACACATTCTCTTGTAGCAGGATTGTGGATATTGTGCGGTAGAGATGTTCTGTCGGTGTTGGCAGTTATAAACGTACGTTTGGGAATTTACTGTATGTGATGGGGCGTCTACCCTACCCAAGCCCCAAGTGGGTTAATGTGGGCCAGAGTGGACCTGGAGGGGAATCAGGGATTGATAAGGCCTAATGGCAGATGAAGCCTAGCTGGGGGAGGAGCTGGGCTAGGAGTATAAACCTGGAAGTGAGAGCAGAAAGGGCTCCAGGGAGGAGGTCTACAGTCACTCCCCAGAGGGAAAGGGAGTTGGCCATGGACAAGGAGGAGATCCAAAGGGGGAGAGTAAACCCTGGAGTCCCGCCCTGGGCTGGGGAGTTTGACACGCAACCGAGAAGGGTGAAATAGCCACGGGGAGCAGAGGAAGTTGCAGTGGTAAACCCAGAGATAGGCAAGATCAAGAGATGGGGTAGGAAGAAGCCCAGAGAAACAGCAACAGGGTCTGAGACTGAACAAACCTGGATTGCTAGTCATAAGGTCTGTGGGCTGGAGCCCGGAGTAGTAGGTGGGCCCAGCTTCCCCGACCTGCCACTGGGAAAGTGGCACAAGACCCAGAGACTTGGAACAGAAGACTATCAGAGGCAGCATCTATACAGCTTGTCCGGTGGGACTTTGTTACCCCAGAAGGGGGTAAACTACAGAGTGACCGGGCTGGAGGGCCAAGTCACAGAAAGAGAGAGGGGCCACAATGTGAACAACCACCAGAAGGGGGCACCAGACAGGGCGAGAGCTAATTCCCAGATCTAGCCACAAGGAGGTATTCCTGCAGTGAGTGGAACCCTCTTTACACCCTATCATGTAAAGTTCTAGAAACACATACGCTAAGACGATTTGTCTTAGGTGCACATCCATATTAAATGTCATCAACTCTCGTGGTTTAAACCCAAGTCTGATGATACTCAGTGTTTTTCATAAAACCCATGCCGTTGGAGTCAGTAGATTGTAGGAGAATCTCATCTTCCATTTTACTGGGGAAAAAAGTAAGTTTTTAGCCCTCATAATTGTGGAGTAAAGCTTGAAGTGTGAAGTGAGTGAACCCTAAAGGCTCAAAAGACAGAAGGCAATTTTTTAAAAAAATGAATCTCATTATTTTTAAGTCAATCACATGATTGGAGGGGCTGATTTTTTGAACATGTGGGGTTGGCAATACTTTATGAGATTCAGAACAGTGCTGCTGGTATAATAGTTACAAATGAAGATGTTAGTAATCCACGGTTGGAAGATGCATTCAATACACCTTGACAAGTATTGCTCGTGTGGTTTGCTGAAGAATAGTTAAAGTTGCTGTACATATTACACCTAAATTCTCAAAAGTGACTAGTCATTTGAATGACTCACTTTTGGCATGCCCACTTGAGACACCATAAAGAGGACCGCACCTCTGAAAAGCAGGCCCCTCTCAAGTATTTCCAGTTGATCACCCAACAATTTAGTCACCCAGTAGACATTTATGGAAATTTAGGTCATTTGTGCTTTATGTGTTATGTTTATTTTTACTGGATTTCTTTAACTCAAAAGCAGAAGGCTATGATTCTTGATAGCTATGTCTTGGTCAGAGTTAAGGCTGTGACTGGAACAGGTAGAAGGGGGAAGAGTAGGAGAAAATGGCAGAAAATCAGAGGTGGGATTATGGAATGCTTTTAAAGAGAGGAGACACATGAACTTAATGAAGAAGAAGAGGGAAGGCCAATACAGAGAATGAAGTAGGGAGAAAATATAACTAGAGTAGCAAAAAGAGACTGTCTTGCCAGGGCATTTTGGATGCACTGAAGAAGAAAGGAAGGCCAGAGAGGAAGTGGTTTTAATATATTCAATATGGAAAATGCCCAGAGCACGGACTAACATTTTGGCAGCACTTTGCTTTCAGCAGTTTGTCTAATGAGGTTTTTTCAAAAGAGCTATTTTATTGTACATAAGACATAGTGCAGTGACAAAACTGCAGGAATCTGGCTGCAGGAGTCCATTTCACACCTTTATATTCCTGGAAAATCCCCACCATCCCTGGAAGGATAATGTTTTATTGAAGTTTTTATTTGATTTTAAAACTCAGAAAAGGACTTCTCCTTGCTTGCCAATGTAGTCAAACATATTCCAGAACAAGAGATTCTGTGCAACTCCTTGCCACGCAATTATGAGAAATCTAAGGGTTTTACACAAGTTAAAGAGGGGTGTTTACGTACTACACACACAGTTTCCCTAAAAGTGCATTCATTTTTAGATATACATTAAAACCGTCTTACGGGGAGCTTTGTTATACTGAAGTAGAATGAATCTCCTGGGCTTTTCCCATACATTGCAATATGAAAATCACAATACTGCATTTAGAGACAAATCCACCAACCCACGTAAGTGCTGTGTAAGGTCCTGAATGCCGTGGAACTTGAGCAATTCTGCAACATGAGGAGGGACAGGCACTGGCCTCCTCAATATAATGGGGTACATCACCGTATTACCTTTTGCAGCATCATGGGCTTGTGTGGTGTCTTGGCATGGTGAACTAGGTGCAAGGTCATTTGATTGCCAACTACGTGGATCTACTGGACAAACCTCTGTGCATCGGGGGTTACAGATACTATAAGCCAGGAGTTGCAGTGGTAGTCATGAAGAGAAGCTCCTCTGCTCTGCACAGTGTAAGAACCTAGGAGGGTGATCACATCCCCTCCATCTACAGCTCCTGCACATGCTCCATCTGTTTTGACTTTGCTCAGTAGAGAGGATTTCCTCCATTTGCTCTATGAAAAAAGTGACTTCACTCCACGCAGGTTTCCACTGCAGCAGGATCCATATTTCAAATTGCAGAGGTTAAACAAAGTCACCAATTTCCTTGGACTAATCGAGCGTGCGATTTGCCTTCTTGTAAAGCCTGTATTTGGCCAAGAAGATTTATTACTTTGAGTGACAGTAAATGTCGAAATGCAGTTGAGGCAGACCTGAGCTGCAGTTCATTAACTTTCAGTGGGAAGATGTTGGAAAAAACATTTCTATTTTTGGTTATTTTATTTTAAGTTGCCTTTGTATTTAGAGCTATTTAAGTAATAAAGAGCTCGGAAAATCCGGTGATTCTTATTCTTCATGGAGACACTAATTCTGTGGTAGGTTTTCAGATGTCTGTGGTATTTGTTCTCATCTTGATAAGCGAGCAAGTCTCCCTGAATCAAGAAAAAAATGGGGCCACAGAATGCTCTTATCTGTAGACATCTGAAGTTAAATCTCCGCCTTCTCAGAATCAGAGACCAAAATGGAGGATGAACCTATCCGAGACATTGGCTTATGGATATATGCCTTTGGATTGTTTCTGTTTTCTCCCCAGAAAGTCACAATCTGGGATTGTCCTCACTACAAAATTGCCATGTTTGCCATGGGGATACCAGACATGGCAGCCCCACCGCTTACCCTTCATTGGTGTCAGAATCAGTTGTCCCACTTGTGTGGCATGGTCAACTGAATCCAACGCTCACTGCAGTGAAGTGTGCTAGACCCTTCATTCTGCTAAGTCCCTATCATACTTTGCCATAACAGCTATTAAGCTCAGTTATCCCTGTCCACACTTGTGGGGAGGGCAGGAGCAGGTATGTTTCACACCCAGTGGTTCTGTAATGGAGACACATTCTTAATAGGAGGAGGCACTCTGTTGTTGAACATCTGGGGCCATTTAACTTCAATAGAGCTACACTGATACACATCAGCCAAGGATCTGGCCCTACTAACTGAATGCAGTATGAAAATGAATCATACAGTCAGAATATTCCTTATGTAATATATTTTGATGCTAAATTCAATTTTATGCTGCTTCTAAATTTTCAATGGGCTGCAAATTTTTGTATTGACAACATAGCCTGCACTGTAGAAATTGGCAGTGAGGGGCTGGTGAAGGCCTTTTGGTAATCTGGGAGGTGTTAAAGGTCGTTTGGAACTGTGGGATAAACAGATAAGATAATGTTTCTGTTAAAATGATCAACAGTGACCTAGGTTAACAATGTTGACATCTGAATTATCATTAGATTTCTGAGTGAACCAAATGAGACGAATTCAGAGCTATTGCTACAGATCTTCTGCAGATTCTGGAAGGTGCTGCATCAATTTACAATCATCTCACGTTTGGAAGGGTTTATTTGGAGCCAATGGAGATGGAACCATAAGATCTAGAAGGAGAGTTTAGATTCTAGAGCAGACTTCTTCAGCCAAGCGTGGATTCTGTGGCCACAGAATCAAAGCATTCACTGGGATCCTGACAACTGGGCCCTAAGGGGCCTAGATTTGTTCACAATTTATGCCTGAAGGCTCTGGGGGTTTGGCCTGCAGGTGTTGAGTCATGGTGCTAGATTCAGGTTTGGATGCAGATCGTCTATCTGGGACACGGTTCCCATATTCTAACTGTGCACTGGAAGGAATCCTTCCTTCTTAGAAGGCCCTACAGTGGCAGTGTCAAGAATAGCCCAAACAAGCGCTCACTCTCTCTCTGCTTGGGAGAATAGCGAATAATTAGTGTAGCTGGAAATCCACAGGACCCATCGCATCTTCTCCTCTCTTCAATAACTCTTGTGCTCAATGGACCGCTTACATAAGCTCCCCAGGTCCTGACCCCACATTGCTCTGCCTGGTGCAGCTGCATGGTCCTCCAGGATTTGGCAATAAGAGGCTTTTATGGTACATTCCCTGATGAGAGTACTTTTGTATTTCTTTTTCAGGAGCCCTGATTTCATTTCAGGGGTGTTGACCAGAGCCCTGCAAGTGTGTATGTTTATTTTAGCAATGTTATATTGTTGTGCAATACCAGGTGTGAGAAAAGAAGAAACGAGTCCAGATTATTATTTATGTACAGAGGATCTGCCACATATTGCAGCCATCTATGATTTTGCCTTGATCAGTTGTCTGCCACTAGCCTGAAAGTACCTTAGGCAGCGGGCAATGGACAATTAGTGCTATACACAAGGAGCCAGCTGCCCAGGGGAAACTGACTTGAATTCTACAAAGCTAATTAATTTGCCTTTAAGGCTTAATAGTGAAGAAAACTAATTAATCTTGCTGGGTTTCACTCAGCATCAAGTAAAGCAACTCTGTGCATGTAGGAAGGATGAAGGAGACTGATCCCCCACAGCAGCTTTGTCTTGGATAATATTTGACATTCTGAATAATCAGCACATCGTGATGGCACATTTTTACAAGGGGGAACTCCCCGCTGAGACAGCAGTGAAAATGAACATGCAGGCATTTGGGAAACGTCCATTCATTTTTAGGTAAAGATGGCTTTGCATCTTAAAGTCCCAGTTTTGCCTATCTTCAATGTTTCACTCTGATTTGATTGGGGCACGGGGGGAGAATATGTGGCAGGCCTAGCTGGGAAAGGGCCCAGAGTGAGATGGCAAAATAGCTGGCATGCAATTTCACGAGAACATGTACAAAACTTTTCACACAGCTCTACTCCTCTTCCCGCAGAGGGGAATTTCACATCCAGCTCCACTATAGAGATCTTCTACGCCTCAACCGTGGGGCGGGACATTAAGAGACCCTGGAACACGATTCACAACCCAAGTCCCAGTGATGAACCTAGTGATTTTGTAAGGAAAAATGAGTCAGCCGGAGAGCCATGAGTTAAAAAAGCCCATCAGCTAATGAGGTAGAAGAGATATTGAGTACTTTTGTGTGACACTGTTGTAGTTATTAGTGGTGGTTTGCTATACAGTAATTGCATACAACAGTGAAGAAATATTTCCATCTAGTTTAAACTGAAGTTACAAAATCAAATTATTTAAAAAACCTTCATATACAATGCCACCTGGAGGTATTGTGACATAAGTATCAAAAGGGTAAGCATTTTCTTATATATGTGTATATATATATATATATACACATATATAAGATATATAAAATGTGCCATCACGATGTGCTGATTATTCAGAATGTCAAATATATATATATATATATATATATATATATACACACACACACACACACAAAATCTAACAAATTGCTGTAATATTTCAAAATTAGCCAATAAGAATTACATTGTAGAGTCTGGTTCATGCAGTTATTTTGGGGAGATATTGCTTGGGCTGTAAATTGGGTTTCAGGCTATGGCATGTTATAAAGACAGCATTTGTTGCTCGGGTGGACAATCTCTTCCTGGCCATAGACAAGGGATGTAATGCATCCTGCTGGATTTCCCCATGACATTTGCTACCATTAATCAGAAAATACTTCCAAGAAGCTACAGAGGTGAATGGAAATGGCTCAGGTCCTCCTTCTCAGACTGAACCCAGAGGATAATTATGGCCAATTGTTCCTCCTCCTCCTCCAGAGTTCTCAACTGTGGAGTCCCACAGGGCACAATCATCTCCCCGGTATTACTCAGTATTGATACAAAGCTATTGGAAGAGCTGGTGAAATAGCATGGGCTGAAGTGTCAATGGCATGCAGTTAACACACAGCTCTACATCTCCTTTACCCCAGAGCACTGCCCCTGTCTGGAACACTGAAACTTCAATAATGGAAGACTTGTGTGTGGAGGAGCAGGGCACCGCCTATGAAACTTATTCCCCCAAGAGATCAGAATAACTATCACTGTCACAAGTCAATGCAAAACTGTATTCAATAGCTTTTCCTCAACAATTTTTTCACACAGAGATACACAATACACTCACACCCTAAACCAAACAAAAACCCCTTGTGAACTGATCAAGTTATTTTAGAGAGAGCCAATAATTAGGTAGCTGCCACAGCATCCCAGATATAAATGGCTTAGTTCTGCTTTACCAAGACTCATGTCCATACCTGAGCTGTTGTATAGTAAAGAATTGTTTGCTGTGCCCACAATTGAGGGTGCAGGGTATTTCTAGTTGTATGCGATTTCATTTTCTTGTGAGATTTTCTTATCTATGGGGAACCTCCCAGGTTTACCAAGAAGCCTAGGAAAGAAAGCTTTTGGGGCTGATTCTCAGTTGCCCTTAAGACCAAAGCAGACTGTGAAGAACTTCAAAAAGATCTCACAAAACTAAGTGATTGGGCAACAAAATGGCAAATGAAATTTAAGGTGGATACATGAAAAGTAATGCACATTGGAAAAAATAACCCCAACTATACATACAATATGATGGGGCTAATTTAGCTACAACGAATCAGGAAAAGATCTTGGAGTCATTGTGGATGGTTCTCTGAAGACATCCACGCAGTGTGCAGCGGCAGTCAAAAAAGCAAACAGGATGTTAGGAATCATTTAAAAGGGCATAGAGAATAAGATGGAGAATATCTTAATGCCCTTATATAAATCTGTGCTACCTCACATCTTGAATACTGCGTACAGATGTGGTCTCCTCATCTCAAAAAATATATACTGACATTAGAAAAGGTTCAGAGAAGGGCAAGTAAAATGATTAGGGGTTTGGAATGGGCCCCATATGAGGAGAGATTAAAGAGGCTAGGACTTTTCAGCTTGGAAAAGAGGAGACTAAGGGGGATATGATAGAGGTATATAAAATCATGAGTGGTGTGGAAAAAGTGAATACGGAAAAGTTATTTACTTATTCCCATAACATAAGAACTAGGGGCCACCAAATGAAATTAATAGGCAGCAGGTTTAAAACAAATAAAGGAAGTTATTCTTCACACAGCATACAGTCAACCTGTGGAACTCCTTGCCTCAGGAGCTTATGAAGGCGAGGACTATAACCGGGTTTAACAGAGAACTAGATAAATTCATGGTGGTTAAGTCCATGAATGGCTATTAGCCAGGATGGGTAAGGAATGGTGTCCCTAGCCTCTGTTTGTCAGTCAGAGGGTGGAGATGGATGGCAGGAGAGAGATCATTGCCTGTTAGGTTCACTCCCTCTGGGGCACCTGGCATTGGCCGCTGTCAGCAGACAGGATACTGGGCGGGGTGGATGCTCGGTCTGACCCAGTACAGCCATTCTTATGTTCTTTATTTGGGCGTTAGGCTCTCTGCCACGAGCCAACCTCCACCACCCTGCAGGCCAACCCCAATCGGGAATTTCCGTGCTTTTCCCCGTACTTCGGCCATTTCCGGAAATCCGAGCTCTCAGTTCGTGGCCACGCCCAGCGACTCGCTCCTCCGGAGCTTCGGTCATTTCCGTGAACTTTCGGGGGTTGCTGTTAGTTTCCGATCGCTGCCCCGCGCTTCGGCCGTGTCCGTACATATTCGGGCGCTGCCGGGAGTTTTCGTGCTCGTTGTCCTGCGCTTCGGTTTTTTCCGTACCCGTTCGGGTATTGCCGTGCACCCGGTCGGCGGTTCGGCCTTTTCCGTGTTCATTCGGGAGTTGCCGTGAGCCCAGGTCGGCGCTTCGGTCTTTTCCGGCTGTTTCCGTGATCTCCGGTCGGCTGCGTTCGGGCGCCGCCGCGCGTTGTGTGGCTTCGGCCTTCTCCGTGAGAGCTCGGCGTTTTCCGCGCAGGGCCGCGGCGCTCTCGGCGCTTGCTCCCTGGCTGGCTCTCCTCAGTCGGCCGCTGCCTGCCTGTCGCCGGGCTGGGAGAGCCTTGTGTGTGAGTGACGCGGCGGAGGTGTAGTTTGACGCGGTGTGTTACGTGGGGGAGAGAATAAAACTGCGGCGAGAGCCTAGGCGCGAACGAAAGCAGTGACGGAGCAGCCCGTAACCGGTAAGAGGAGGAAGGCGCCCAGCCGAGGGGGGGATGGAGCCGGCGGGGCGCAGGGAGCAACAGGCGCAGGACGCGGCCCGGCCTGCACCGCCAGCGGGAGGGGCGCCCGCTTTAAAGATGGAGCCGAGCCGAGCCCTGCAACATCCCCGCCGCCGCCGCCGCTCCGAGCGCGGCGAACAAAGAGTAATGGCGGCTGGAGCCGGCCCGCAGCCGCTCTGGCTGCAGCCAGCGCTCAGCGCGGCGGGGGCAGCGCGCCCGGCCCAGCCTGGGGCAGCCCAGCCCGGCCGCGGCGGGGGAAGGGGGAGCCGCGGCTGCCGCGGTGCCTTCGCCTGGCCGCGGGGGGAGAAGGGCTGGCCCCGTAGGGACCGCTCCTTTCCCGCCTCCGGAGAGCCCTGCTGCGGGAGCGCCGGCCGGGACCAGGGCGCCGCAGGTCCGAGGAGCCGCTGTCAGGAAAGTGGCGCCTCGCTAGTGCCTCCCACAGCCCGCGCTGGCCCCGCCGCGGATCGTCCCCCCCGAGCCCGGGCTGGTCCCCTCAGCCCGCCCCCACGGATCGTCCTCCCTCAACAGCCGCCCAAAGCCCGTCCCTCCCCACCCCCTTGCCGCGGATCAGCCCTCCAGCTGCCCCCCAAAGCCCAGCCCGGCTCCGCACTGCATCCCCCGCCTCCCAGAGCCCGGCCGGGCTCCCCCGCGCCCCCCACTGAGCTGCCCGGTCCCCTCCGCCCCTCAGAGTCCGGCTGGTTGTACCGGCCCCCTCAAACTCGGGCCAGCCCCATAGCGGATCGTCCCCATCTCTCCTGCCCCACCAGGCCCGGCTCGGCCCCGAAGCTAGTCTCTTCCCCTTTTCCCCCCGTCCAGACGCGAGATGTGAGAATAGGGCGATATGTTACTCTTGTGAGAAATAGACCCCTTGAAAGGTGTATTTTTGAAGCCTGCAAGGGCTGCGGGCAGACAGTTAACACACCCCGTCATGTATGGCACAAATATCTCTTAGATTAAAACTGAATTTTTAAAGCTTTTTCTCTTCATGCTTATTCCATTCAGTTTGGATACTGAACAGTCTAGTTAGTTTCACTCGTTTATAGACAATTTCACTTTCTGACTGGTATGCTCCACTGTGCTGTCCTGGAATATCTGCTTAAAGAAACTGTAATTAAACTATATAAAAACACGTGTACTGGTTTTAGCTTGTTACAGAAGTAGTTTTTCTCCAATAAAAACTTTTTAAGAGTTTATGTTTTGGCCCAGACTTGATTTGATGGGATCCTCTTTCAAAGTGGGGGTATGCAAATATTCAGTTCTGAAAGGCCTGAAGAAGAAACTTTCCCAAAGTCTACCACCGCCTTGTTTTTAATGAAAGTTCAGTCAAAATACTGCAGAGGCTTATATCACAGAGCAAATAATAAAGATACAGATCTCTGTTTGTAGCATACTCCTGGTATATAGCAGTAGAAAGATACACAATCTTGCTAATACTTTAAAATATTAAAAAATTAATTTCACCATAAGCATAACTGTAGTTTAGCTTTGGTTCAGCACTCGCTCTTGCTACTAATCTGCAAGTTTCTTCAGTGGGAATTCTGCAGACAGAGTGATAGCTGGATTGAACCTGTATTATTCCTCCAAATTTCTGTTAATATTTGCTATCTGCCATGTTACCCATAATTCTGAAAAATCTTTAGGTATTCTATACTTTCTGATAATTGTGACTGCAGTTTTTATTCTCTCTTCAATGTCTATACTAGAAATTCTTAATCTGTGGATTTTTTTTTTTTTCCCACTTGCTGTTGTACACCTGCTTCAGCCTTAGGATTCTGCATCTTCTTGTACAGTAACCTTTTAAAATACTGTGCAGCTAATTTAAGGGCACAATGTTATCAACTTTTTTTTTTTTTAAGGACTATTGTGATACAAGGGTTCTGGAACCTGAGGGAGATGTGGGGGCCTGGCTCTCCCACTTTATCAGCTCCCCCTCATGAAGCGCAGCCCCTCCTGGTGCTGTTTCATGCCTGCCCAAAGAGTGCAATTTGGGGGGGGGGGCTGTTCCCCCCACCCCCCCCACTTCTGCAAAAGTTCTGGCGCCCTTGTGATTCCTACAGTAGGTTTAAAACTTTTTTTTTAAAATTCATGTGTATGTTTTTCTAAAGTACATGTGACTTGTCTTTTCCCTCCAAAACAATTTTTTCCTTTTTTAATATATAAACTCACACTGGCAACCCAGTGTTTCTGGAAGGACTCTAGCCATCAACCCTGTGAAAGAAATAAAACTCTTCAATTAGGGGGGAAAATCAGTTTTTAAGTTTTTCCAGAGGTTCTTGTATATAAAGCTGGAAATTATGTAGGAATATTGAGTGTTTCCTTCCACTCCTGCAAAGAGATGAATGTAAAGGGTCAGAGTACCATGTGTTGATGGATTATTGTGGTTAAAAAAATGTTCTGAAATACTCTGGTGAAAGTCTCTTCATTCCCCTTCTGTTTAGCTTGTTTTTGTTTTTTGGAGACACTTTAGGCCTCAGTCCTGTAATCAGGTCTATTTGTACCAATCAGAATGCAAGATTGGGGTGTTTAAATTACAGAAACTGTAAACTGGGGATGTCCCAAAATTAATTTTTTTTTTTAAGACCGTTTATCATTCACAAAAATGTTAGGCTCTAAGTGAGCAGGTAAACTATTTCTCATGTATGTGAATTCTCTCTTAACTACTAGTGTCTTGCCTCTTTGCAGTGGAAGCCACATACTACTCCTGATTCCTGCATTGAGTAGTATAAACTTGACAATAGAGGAGTGCTTGAAAATCTTAGGAAACTGAAGGGCTGATACACTACCATTTCTGTTGATTTCAGTGAGCAATGACCTGATCTTGAGGGTGTCAGGGGGCTGGTGATTCAGTAATTAAATATAACATGCTTTTGTTTTGTGTAATTCATAGTGAAGTGGATTTTGGGTGTGGGTGGTGTGTTTTTTTTTTTTTTTTTTTTTTTTTTTTGTACAAAAGTGTAAGTAAAGTGACAGTAAATACTTGCATCTTATTATTTTATATCTGTGATACTTACCTCTCATCCCTCCCAAACCTATTCTATTTGAGGGTAGGAAGTAAGATCACAATCACTGCTTTCTAACCTGCAAAATACCTGTTTAAGAACTTTATTACTCCCCTCATCAAAATATTAAAGCTTAAATTAGTTTGCAGTGAAGGTGTCTATATTTTTGTCAATAAACTGAATGCCCTCTTTAGATTGCATGGGAATCTTGTCCTGGGAAGGGAGGAGACTGAAATTCTAGCAGAGGGGAAAGGCCATTGGGTGTTTGCTGCCCAGCTGGACTCTGGCTCCGCTGTGGAGAAGCTTATGTGCCACCTTAGGCTTCATAGGTCAGAGTGGGAGTGGGACAGGGGGTAATACTATCTCCCAAGTACTGATAGCCTTAACACGAGGGGGTAGATCTTCAGAACCTGATTATTCCTTACTTGCTTTAATCATCAGTGACATAACTAACAATATTGACATTAAGATTATCCTAGGGTCCATCTGCAAAACAAAACTTGCAGTGGTGGTATGCTGCTACAGTCATCAACTGTACATGTGCCACACTGACACAAATTACTGCAGTAAATCACTTGTTCTGCTGGCATAAAAAGTATCAGTACAAGCCCTATTTTGCACTAGCGCAGAGCTCTACATCGCTATGTAGCTGCAAATTTTGTTAATGTAGGTAAGGCCCTACTTAAGCGATATCTACTTTATCTTTACAAATGCCTATCAGTTACATGCTGCCTTCCCATCTTCAGTGCTTTCTTTGCAATTAGCAGGCCTGGCTGGAGTCTTTTATTGATAGGTATGAGCACATCAAGAACAAAATGGCAACCTTTTATATTTTTATATCTATCTATCTATTTATATATATAGCAAACTGTCCAAATTTGAGCGTTGATCTTACATACTCCTACATCTTGTAAAGTTGTCTGATACAGCTGGCGTGTTGAAATGTTATTTATTATTTGTATTGCTATCACACTGGAGCTGAATCCTTAAAGTAAAAATGTCACGCTACCTTGTATGTTGTCAGTGATTATGAACATCTGTAATCTTATGTCTGAGTATTTGAGAAGACTCCCTGTAGATGAGTGTTTCTCTTCCACTTCTCCCAGTTGTTTCCCTGTTCAACTGCCAAGATTTGGTAAATGCTTCAAACTTTTACATTTAGACCACAGAAGTGCAGCATATTTTAAGAAGAAAGGCAGGAGTGCACATTCCCATGCTGCTCTCTCCCTGATGTTGGCAAAAGCAGCCGTTTGAAATAGACAAGGATTTCCTCAGTTTCCTATTCCCTCTGTTTTCCCTGGTACACTATCCATCTAGGAGAAGAAAACAAATTGAGGGAGTCTCCTGATAGGAGAGGGTAAGAAAATTGGAGGAAGCATATTTAGTTGTTAAAATACAGCTCTAGACATTATCTTGCTACTGTGGCTGACTCAATGACTCATGCGTGACCTTAAGCAAATCCTAATTATTGTGCATCCATTTCCCCCTTAGTAAATGGGCATACCTACCTATCTCACCAGAGTGTTCTAGGGGTGGTTGGTTGTTATGCATTTTGTGATCCTTGGGTGAACGGTGCTAAAATAGTGCTAAATACATAGGAATTGCCGTTCTGGATCATACTAGTGGCCTGGCTCTAGTAGTATCATACTCTTGGTCTGACAGTTAAAAAAGCTACCAATGTTAGGAACCTTTAGGAAAGAGATGGATAAGAAGACAATTTCATAAGACCATTATATAAATCTATGGCATGCCCACACCTGGACTACTGCATGCAGTTCTGGAAGTCCTGTCTCAAAAAAGATAATTAGGAATAGAAAAGGTACAGGAAAGGGCAACAGAAACAATTAAGAGAATGGAACAACTTCTTTATGAGGAGAGATTAAAAAGACTGGGAATGTTTAGGTTGGAAAAGAGATGACTAAGTGGGGATATGATAGAGAGCTATAAAATCATGAATGGTGTAGAGAAAGTGAATAAGGGAGTGTTATTTTCCCCTTTGCATAACACAAGAACCAATGGAATTAATAGGCAGCAGATTTAAAACAAAAGGAAGTACATCTTCACACAATGCACAGTCAGCCAGGGGCACTTGGTGCCAGGGGATGTTGTGAAGGTCAAAAGGATAACAGGGTTCAAAAAAGAACTCTATAAGTTCCTGGAGGATAGGTCCATCAATGGCAATTAGCCAAGATGGTCAGGGATGCAACCCCATGCTCTGGGTGTCCCTAAGCCTCTCACTGCCATATGCTGGGACTGGATGTATCACTTTATAAGTGTCCTGTTCTGTTCGTTTACTTTGAAGCATCTGGCATTGGCCACTGTTGGAAGATAGGATACTGAGATAGATGGGCCATTGGTCTGGCCTAGTTTGGCCATTCGTATGGTCGTCTTTCTGGTCTGAAGTACGGCCTCCAACAGTACTCAGCATCAGGTGCCTTAGAGGAAGGTGCTAGAAACCTAATCATGGGCTTTTGTTACTCCGCTCTAGAGGCAGTTGGCTGATGCCCTGAAGCATAAGCATTTATGCCCTTTATGTACATTTTAATACTGTTTCATATGATTAACCATATAAATCTCTAATCCTTTATTAAGTATGATTTGAGTGATAGCATATTAGGTTGAGAATAGTTTTGTCCCTCATTCCCTTGGGTTAGGCAGAGTGTTTTTTTGAAGGGGAGAAAGTGCCTAGGATTGCTCTGTAGACAGACCCTTTCTATTCCTGATAAATAGGGACATCCTTTCAAGACCAGACAGGCTAGGGAAAAAAATCCTATTGTTCAACAGCCTGGGACAACCAAGAACCCAATCTGAAATTTACTTACTACCTTCCAGACGGACTTAAATTTTAAAATTATGGATGCATTTGTAACTAAGGATCGATGATGTGGACTCTGATCCTTATTCTTGTGATTGCAGTGCTGAGTGGTTTATGTAAATTTGAATTTTTTTATATGTGCAATATAAATAAAAATGTGACGCAGCAGTTTCAAATATTTCACAATCGCACACTTATCTTGTCGCATTATTTCATTGTCTTCCTTTGACACTTTTTACCTTGTATGTTATCTTTTCTCAGCTCCGTTTCCTCCCTTGATCATGCTTTATTATTCATCTTGTTAATTTTTCAATCTCACTGCCCATTTCTTGAGCTTTCTGTTACTGTAGTTTTCTAAATGCTCTCTCTAGCTCAGAGGTGGGCAAATTACGGCCCGCGGGACCCTCCTGCCCGGCCCCTGAGCTCCTGGCCTGGGAGGCTAGTCCCCTCCCCCGCAGCCTCAGCTCACTGCGCCACGCAATGCTCTGGGCAGCGGGACTGCGAGGTCTTGCCGGGCAGTGCAGCTGCAGAGCCACAGCCTGACCCGGTGCTCTGTGCTGCGCGGTGGCGTGGCTGGCTCCAGCTGGCCGGCGCGGCTACCTGTCCTGGTGCTCTGGGTGGCGTGGCTGTAGCGCTGCCAGCCACCGGTGCTCCAGGCAGCGCGGTAAGGGGGCAGGGAACGGGGGATTGGATAGAGGGCAGGGGAGTTTGGGGTGGTGGTCAGGGGGCGGGGATGTGGATAGGGGTCAGGGTGGTCAGAGGGCAGGGAACAGGGGCATTGAATGAGGGCAGGGGTCCTGGGGGGCATCAGGAAGGAGAGGGGGTTGGGTGGGGCAGTGGGGGCAGTCAGGGGACAGGGAGGGGTGCATGGGGCAGGGGGGCCGGCAGGGGACGGGGAGGGGGGGTTGGATGGGGCAGGAGTCCTGGGGGAGGGGGGTGCAGCAGGGGGTGAGAAGCAGGGTGGGTCAGATAGGGGCCGGACCATGCTTGGCTGTTTGGGGAGGCACAGCCTCCCCTAACCGGCCCTCCATACAATTTCGGAAACCCGAGGTGGCCCTCAGGCCAAAAAGCTTGCCCGCCCCTGCTCT
This sequence comes from Malaclemys terrapin pileata, assembly GCF_027887155.1. Lineage (NCBI taxonomy): Eukaryota > Metazoa > Chordata > Testudines > Emydidae > Malaclemys > Malaclemys terrapin. The sequence continues at coordinate 17,971,807 of NC_071515.1, read as the reverse complement.
AGCTGCAACAGAATTTCCCAGAACTTTCTGCCACTTTGATTACATCTCTTCTTCTGTTATGTAGACACTGCTCTAAACCTTCTGCTTGGCATCTCAATAGCAGCAGAGAATAGACCATTATTCCATTCGGCAAACAGACCATCAGCACATCTGATCAGGGGTTGAATACGATAACCTTCTTCCTGTATGGGTTTACTTCTAAACCCCATTGAACAGTAGAAGAATGCATGATTTGCCTGAATTGGTCCCTATTCTGCTAAACTCTTCCTCTGGTTCTGCTTCTCTGGCAGTACCCTCAAATGTACTTGTGTGTGCTCTCCACAAAGTGCAGTAGGAGATATAAGCGGGGCTTAAAAAATCCAGACCCTACTGAGGTGTAGAGAACTTCCTCTAGAGAGAATATAAAACCAGTACCATGAAAACAACAAGATTCTGGTCACGCTCTGTGAAACTGATCACAGCCATGGCTGTTTCTCTTGCTGCTCTAAAAACTCCTGCAGGGGAACAGGATAGGAAGTGTCTTTTCCCTTGTGCCTCATTCTCACAGAGTGACTCCAGTAGATGCAGATTCCAAGTATAGGCGGAGACAAGAACCAAAGACTGATTATTTTAACTGCTTCTGTCCACAGTGACCAAAGTCATGTAAACTTGTCCATACTGAAGCTGTGACTGGCCAAAGTATGTGGGTGATCTAGGGGAGATGTTCCCCCTTTCAGAAACCTGGACATGTGTGTGGGGAACATAGCTATCCCTTGTCAAAAGTCATAGGTGGAGGGGGGGAAATGGGGGCAAGGAAGAGATCCCTGCAGGAGGCAAGGTGGGAGAACACCTTGGGTCCCCCTCTTTCCAGGTAGTCAGGTGAAAGTAAGAACTCCAAAATGTCATGTTCTTTCATCTGAACCTTATAGGTGCTATGATAATATCGATTATAAATAATATGAAATGTGAAACCTCCAAACAGAGTCCAGGGGCAGCATCTTGGTGGGGATCTGAGCAGTCCCTTTCAGCTGCTGGAGCAAGGCAGGCAGTATATTTTTCAGGGGACACTGCCCCTTAGAACTCACTGATGATGCTTCCTACTCTGCAGGACAGTGGTGAATTTGGCCTTAGTTCTGTCCTTATCTCAAACGATATGCAGTTTGGCCTCTCTCTTTCTCTTTTTTTAAAGTAAGAATTGTGCCTAAAACTGGATTAGCAAGAATGTTGCCAGTTAGGATTAAGGTGCATTGCAGAGCAGTTCCCATTTCTTCTGGTTGGTGAAAGCCAAAGAACAATATTGCCCATTGCTAATAAATAATCCACACTTTTTTCAGAGAAGCTAATGTAAGAAAAATGTAATTGCCTACCCAATCCCCAAAAAGCCAGCACTGAACTCAGCAAACCTTTCCAGTTACCATCCCATCTCCAGACTCCCAGGCTTAGGCAAAATCATTGATAAAATAGTGACAATCAAGCTCTATCTTGTGATTCTGTCAACATCCTGGATACATTGCAATCAGGCACACTAAAAGATGATCTCCTCCCGGAAATGGAGAGAGACTTAATGCACATACTGTTTGATATGCCTGTAGTTTTGGCTCCAGCCACTCACATTCATGACATAACTAGAGTACACAGAGCAGAACTACAGTGGCTCAAATCATTCCTCTCCAACAGGGGACAGAGAGTAGTGATGCTTTTCATCCCAAAGGCCCTGCCCTGTGAGGTCCCTTGAGGATCCATCCTGTTTCCCCTCCTCTTCAGTATCTACATGACTACTTACGGAGATGGTAAGACATCTGGGACACTGATGCCAATGGTGCACCATTGGCACCTACCTGTCTGTTTTATTTTACACCAACGCAACCAACAGCATCACAAACATGTGCCAATATCCATGAAGAGCAGCTGGCTCAAACTCAGTCCAACCAAGACAGAAGTGATACTGGTTGGAAGCAGGGAAATACATTTAAGAACTAAGCTGGACATTGTCCTCCTTTTCCATTGAAGTCATGTTTGACTAAAAGAGAAAATAGCATCAGCACAGGAAAATAAAAAAACACCTTTAATCTGTAGCTGGCTAAGAAACTCCACCTCTTTCTGGATCTGGGCACACTTATCCATGCATTTGTTATCTCCACATTGGATCACTGTAACTCACTGTACCAGGGCTGAATGTAGAAGCAAAGCCGAGTCTCCAGTTTTGTGCAGGAAGAGGCTTCCCACTACCTCAACAGGACAAGCTGCTGCAGGTACCTAACCCATGTGTTCCACTCCCTCTCCTGACTCCCAGTCTGATTCCATTGCCAGTTCAAGATCTTAGTCCTGATTTTTAAAGTCATCAATACCTCAGAACCACATCCCCATCCTGTACCTAGAAAGACAGCTATGCTGCTCTGGAGCAATGCAGTTCTCAAATTTCAAGATGAAGTATTAGTGTTCTAGGTTGGGAAGGTTTGAGTGTGGAGGTCAGAGTAATCCAGACTGTGACCACCCATAAGGCATATTGCAAGACCCTCTTTTGAGAATGCCTTCCTACAATAGCCAGACTGATTAAAAATACATGGAAAAACTATTCACCAAGTGATTTTTTTTTTTTTTTTAAGGCAGAGTAATTTTGGCTTAAATTTAGCAGGTTTAGGGGTTTTTTTGGGGGTGCTGCCAAAAGTGGCTTACAAGTTACATTGTTTTAGTACATTAGGACAATGAGTATAGAGTCAAGTCTCCTTGTATCGCTTCAGAAACAGTTGACAAGAGTAGTGACATTGAGTTAAATGGGGGAGTTCAGTTAAAGCAAGATGACATTGACAATTTTGTTTCAAAATTAGTGGAGCCTGAAAGACAAAAGTAGTTGTAGAGAATGGGGTGTGTGTGTATAATATTTTTTGTAAGTGTCTCAAAATTTAAGGGGTGACCTTGAGTGCACATGGCTTCTAAATACTTTTATTTTGTGCATAATGGAGCGAGTAAAACTTTAAAACAATAACACTCTATATGTTGAATTCATAGATATTGACTATTGTTCTTAATTCACTATAAACATTTGGCCTCTGTTATTTCTAGCCATCTTGCTTCCAGATGATCACTTCACATAGTAATCCATTAATAAACTAGTAGAAGAAAATCAGTGAACATGTCCATTTTGGTTTTTTTTCCCCTTATGAACTCATTAAACAAATTTTAAAATAAAAGTCTTGTCAGTGTTCATCATGTGACATAACCTCTTATTCATATGTTTGGGGTTGAATATTTGAACTATCGTGTATATTCCAAATATCAAACATAATGAAAAATGTTTTTTTAATAATCTATGCCTGTAAAAGCTGCAGTTTATACACGAAGCAATGATTTTGTACAACCTGACTTACAATAGTGCTTACTTTAGTGCTCTAGATTCTAAAGTGGGTCAGATCCATTCAAAATGAAGTTGTCACTTCTGATCAACTTATAAAATCTGAGCATAGAGAAAGAGTAGTTGTCTGACATTCTGTTACCTAGTATATAGAATTTAGTAATCCTGTTGATCACATCTAAAACTTGACATTCTCGCACCGAACATCTTGACTCAATTGCCAGTCTTTATAATACAAAATCATTCTGACTGTAAATGTTGGTTTTACCACTTTGGAGCTTCAGCAGTAGATTTTTCAAGTTCCAGTATTTTGCTTCATGCTCAGATGGTCTTAGTGTTCAAATCCACCCCAACATAGAACGGAAAGGAGTGGCCTGGATAATAGAAATCAAGCACTGAGACTAATTTATCATTTACTTTTTTGTGACTGAATAACAATTTTTAGCTACTCAGAGTTTCCTCCCAGTGTTATGGGAAGGGAGAGAAGACATGTTTTGTTGTCTGGAATCTATTTAGTTCCAGAAGCTTAGGGATTTTCGCTAGGATTTTGTTTCAAAACATAACCTTATGTACATAATAGCCCAGGATGCACCCCCATTCTGATTGTGATCTTTCTGGGCCATCAATCCAATCCTAAAATGGGATACCTTGATCAGTGTAAGGATTGCAGTCTATGTTCACACTGTAACGTTAGCTCACAGTCCACAAACAAATTAGTTTGGCTTGAAAGACTACAAATAATGGCACTACATCTAATACAATGTGTAGTGTTTTTTTTTTTGATACCTGCTTTTATAGCCTTCATACATATGTATCCGTTATACAGATCCTCTAAGTGTACCCATATAAATCAGATAAGGAAACACCTGTACTGAGGCAATTTCCTTGCTCTCTAGTATAGCTGCAAGATTGCCTCTTGCATATGGATGTGCGGCATTCAGGTTTAGTAGATTACTGCAGGTCCAATTTAGTGTTCTATGGCTGCAGAGAAGTTTTGAGCTACTGACTTTTTCAGAGGGCAGTAGTTTAAAGAAAGCTGCAACAGGAAATTTAGATGTCAGTTTTTTAAAGGAAATTAAAATTTCAGAGTAACTTTGACTTTGTTAATTTAACCAGTATGTGAGGGACTGAATGATCCGTCTGTGAATCTCTGCACTGCAAAGAGAAAACAAAGTCTGCACAAGAGACTATTCTTATTAGACAGCCTGATATCTTAAACCAGCTGCGAAGTATCCCCCAAATATGAGTACAATTCTACTTCACCTTTCTTAGGAGACCTCCTCTGTTGAGCACCCAGTCTTTGCTCCCCTAACTGGTTGTTTAAACCAAGTTTCCCTGTATTACTAATATACCCTTCACTACCCACTTCTCGGCAGTAACTAGTTATTGCCTTATAGAAAATCATACACTCAACATGCAGCCTAAGTGACTGAGATATGTGCAAACTTCCCCGTAAAGGGGGAACCCACCACCAACACCAGGCCACAGAGGTTCAGGACTACCGTAGCCTCTGCGGCTGGTGGATCAGTTCTGTATGCACTGACCCTCACCCAGTGAACTGGTATGTATGAAGCCAATGTGGCACGTGGATCAAGATCCTTAAATCCGTTCATCTCACTTTTTCCTGAAGTGGTTATTCTAGGTCTAACTGGATGGGGTCTTCAGAGATTAGAATATACTTGGGGGAAAAAATAAATGTTCTATTTAAATGAAAATGATAGGTCTGCCATCAATTCCAAATCCTGATAAACTCCACACAGTGAGGAAACGGGTGCATGTTTGCCTCTTCAAGTGGCGCTTAATCTGCCTTTGCTTCTTTCCTGGGTCTCTTGGCATCTTCATTTCCTGTCTCTGTCATTTTTCTTATTGTTCACACAGACATTACCCTGCATTCTGTTTGCTTCGGTCTCTCACTTCCTCTCAAGGGGTCTGCTTTCAGAATTAGCTCTTCTCTCTGTTATTCTGAGCTGCCTAGCTCTTTCAGCCAAAGGACATCAGATGCTAACGTTCCGAACCTTCTATCACTAAACGAGATTCCCCAAAACATTTCTCATGCTATTAAATAGCAAAAGAGAAGAGAATCACTATGTTGTACCACCTTACATTAGGGAGCTGCAGTATTTGAGAGCAGCGGTATAGGGGCCCCCATTTGAGATCATAAACCAATTGCCATGTCTTAATACTGATGTGATAGTAGCTATGTTTTTTAACTGCCAATCAAAATGGAAACTGGTTTATAGTTTAATGCTGGACTCAAGTGACAGTTGTACAACGGTTCAATTTATGACTTGCTACAGTCACTGGCTTCAAGGTAAGTTGTCAAGAAATGTAAACTCTCATGTGTCCTTTTCGTTCTCCCGTCCTCAGTTCTATACCCAGCATGATTCTGGCCAAAGATAAAAGGAATGATTGACTAGGACCAGAAATTAAACCCATTAGCGAACAGAATATTGCTGAGCATGGCTGCTAGTTCACCAGACCTACACTACCTGTCAAGAACTTGTTTTGTAGAAGAGGTAGGTGTCTTAGCATACAATAGGACAGATTCTGCCATCAAAAAATAACCTGACACCTACACTTTACATGGAGTTAAAAACTTTGGTATTTAAGTCACATTGGCCAAGTCTAGTATAGTGATCATTTTAGTGGGCTATCGTGCTGCTACAGTGAGCAAGAGTGCAACTTTCTGAATTATAGTAGCTTCATTATTTTGATCTTTGATATCAGCACGAAGTTAAAAGGTGTGATTGACATTTCATTTTTCTCAGAGGAAAATTTTGTGTGTACCATTAAAGAGAACCACAAAAAACTCAGTGGGGTTAAAAATAAGGTACTTTAAAAAAGTTATTAAAAGTAAATAAATAAAAAGGAAAGATACCAAGCTGCAGTGAAACACAATTGGAATACAGAAGTGAACAGACCACGTAAGATTTGTACTTAATAATGTGTGCGGTATGTTTATTGAAGTCCATGGAAGTTGGTCACATACTTTCTAGGGCAAAATTTCACCTTCAGAATCTTTATTGCTTGTATAGTTGCAGCGCATGGAGGTGTTTGGGGAGGAGGTTGTTTTGTTTTTGTTTTTATTCTTTTTGTCTGCATACTTATCAAAGGTATTTACTAGTAATATTCTGACTGTATTTCATATCCTGGAACATATATCAAAATTTCAAATAAAAGCAAACTAATTATTCTTTTACTATCCTTTCTGTGTGCATCCATCTGGAAGCAGTAAATCATATTCATGAATTAAAGGTGACTTCTAAAATAACTTTTTAAAAGGGAGTAGGGGTTGTGCCTTGTATTGTTTCTGTTAGGTAGTATTTTGGATGGTAGGAGGAATCTTTTTTGTGGTGGCTTTTTTAAAGATCCACCTCAAATATTAAGTTTGGTCCTCATTTTTTCTGCTGATAGCCTCTTCGGAGGATCCAGAGAACTGGAATAAGAGCTTTTTCAGCTCTTAGTTGAAGGGACAGGGTATAGAATCTTAAACAGTTAGAAATCGGGTATTTGAGTTAAATACTGTGATGCACCTCGCTGTCACCTGCATGAGGAAGCCTCGTCTGTACCTGCCTTGGGTCAGCTCCCTGACTCCTCAGGCAACACAAGCACTCCCCTCTAGGCCCATGCAGACCTTGCTTTCTCTACAAGCTAGTGATAGGCACCCCCGGAGTCCTCCGATCATGTCTCTGGAGCATCCAGTCCCTGGTCCATTGAACATTCGCAGTATTCACAGATTTGTTGCCTCTAAAGAAATAGTATACCCCAGCTTACCGATTTCACTTCAGATCACCTCTCCACTTAACACACAGCACTTATTCTTGTTTTCACTATTGACATGTATAAGTTTATTTTAAAAAGCAGAGAGATTCACATAATAGCAAGTAGAAATATTGGAAACAAATGGTTACATATGAAATCATAACAAACATTCTACCACCTACACTTACTTATCTAGATACTTTCATATCTTGCAGAGCAATGTTCACCCAAAGTCCTTCCAGCATTTTTATAGCCAGCATTATACCCCAACAATCCATTGTCTTTACTCATAAACAGGATCCCCTCCTGCTGTTTATCTCTTGAGGATTTTGCAGTCTCTTGATTAACATTTGGCTCAGTGCGCAAATAGATACACAGTGTGAGACACACCTCCTGCTTGAAAGGAATCTGCCTGAGACATATCACCACCTAGTTAACTGCCTTAAGAACATCATTTTCAGTAGAGACACACAACTTCTTAAATACTATCTGTAATACATTTTGCAGTGATTGTGACAACCACGGGGCTGCTGGCTCTCTTTAGAGACCTCACATGTGCCACTCTTTAGTGATTTATGCTAATATCTGACCCAGGGGATGACTGTAAAACTTCATGCACTCTTTCTGGCAGTTGGCACCAAGAGGTTCCTGGGTCACAAAACTTGCTGTTATTTTTTTTAAAAAAGGAAGAGAGTTGAATAAAAATATCTACCCCTCTCATTTAGGGTCTAATCCAAAACCCACTGAAATTATTGGTCATACTTTAGCAAGGTCTCTAGGGTATTTCTACAGCCTGCATAGACAGACTTGCATTAGTTCTGCTCAAACTAGTGGGCTAAAAATAGTGTGGATATTGCGGCATGGTCGGAGGCTCCGGCTAGCCACATGAGCTTGGATCTAAGGAGCTGAGTGGGCTTGGACTTTGGCAGCTAATCCAAGCCACTCCCATGCCAGGACATCCACACTGCTATTTTTAGAGCTCTACCTTGAGCAGAGCCAGCATGTGTCTGTCTGCCTGGCTTAGGAGGCATACTCCCAGCTGCAGATAGGTAAACCTGGATTTCTGAAATTAAAAAAAAAAAAAAAAATCAGAAATTGTGTAAAATCACGCACATCTTTCTGTCGTCGTGTCCCCCCCATCACTTGCCTGAATTTCACATGCTCATGGCCTTCCAAAACATTCACATTTTGGACAGACTTGCTTCAAGTCTGTGTAAATACTTAAAAAAAAAAAAAAGTTTTAGGAAAACTCTTTCAGCTATAAGTTCAGCAAAGGTGAGGGAAAACGCCCATTTAAAAATATTCTAAACATTCACTTTTTTGGCAGAATACACAAAAATGTCCATATCAAGTTTCAAATGTCAAACTAGTGATTTTGGTCATTCATAAAGAATAATTTTAGTTTATCAAAGAGGAGCGTACTTGTGCATTACTAGTTCAGGCCCTGATTCTGCAAATGTCTGGCAATGGGATGACTCATATGAGTTAAATTATGCATGTACGTGCTTGCAGGACCAGAACATAAGTGCACACTTGTATCTGTTCATGGAAAGTGTGCAGCAGGAAAGAAACTGCAATTAGATCACCACCATGTTCCCTTTTACTTAAAACAAAACAATTTAAATTAAAAAAATCCTAGATAGTAGTGTAACATTCTGGTTGTACTGTTAAGCATTCAAATTAGGAAATTTCAGTAGTTAAGAATGCTAGGCAACATTCACTCAGACATCTTACGTGTATATTTTCTCTTTCTCATTCTTCCTGTTAAAGGAAAATTTTATTGTATTGCAGTTAGTGTGTGCCAAAAACTACACAGGCATTTCCTGACTTGTGTGTTCCACAGCTCTGATGTTACATTTTGTACTTACGACGAGTTCAGACACTGGCATCCTTTGCTGTGAGATTTTAATTGAGGATAAAAATAATTGTAGCCTCAATAATTTTTATTCGTAGTTTGTCATTTAGATAGCCAAAATGAAGTAGTGAAATTATTAATTGGAGCTACATGAAATTTGTTTAGATACTGTAGTACAGAGGTACTGTAATGCTAGATTATTTCCTACCTGAACATCCTTGAACCGATCTAATGCCAAAGACTGCCAATAATGTTTTCACACAAGTGACATAGAAGGGGTCAAAATGGAATCCAGGCAGTTTGTTACAGATTCAAAAACTGGATCTATGTATCTATGTAAAGACACAGTGTTTCTTGAAATAGTAATTACATTTATTCTGTTAAATATAGTTTGGCTTTCAGATGTCTTAAGTATCAGTTTCTTTAAGGTGACGTACGAAATGGGTAGGGAGGGAGTTACATCTTTTTTTTTTTTTTCTTATTCTTATTTTTGTTGTATGAAGAAGACCTGAAAGGTTTTCTACTTGATGATTTCCTTAAAAAATATCAGGAATGTATCAAGGGATGTTCCTTTTTTTTTGTTGGAGACCTTACTGGAAGACTCCGAAATATGTAGGGATAGCTTGGTCACCCCTTTCTTGAAGGGCCGGGATGTTAAATCTTTAATGAGAAATTTTCTCCGAAGTGTGATAGCTGAATAGCAGCTAAGAGTTTTAAACAGTCTGAGTTTTAAACACTTCCCATTTCAATTAACCAGGGTTCAGTTCCCTTGTATGAGATGTCAAGATCATACCAATTCGCCACTCATCCATACAGTATTCCAGGAGAGACAAGACTTCCATTTCTAATGTAGAAAACAAGAAAATATAAAATAAAATCTTTTCTGGCTGCCGGTAGGGCGTCTAAGTCAGGTTGAGGAAAAGTCAGATCCCCAGAGTGTGGCAGCAATTGATTTTTGTGACAGTTCAGTGGAAAGTGAGAGCTGTAGGGGAGTGTGGAGAAGCAGGGAGAGGCAGAGAGGGAGTGGAATGTGATGTTCAAGAAGGAGAGTGACGCAGTTAGGAGAATATGTGGGATAGGAATAGACTGAGAGGAACAGGAGAATGTGAGGTACAGGAGGGAGACAGGTGGATACCGAGGGGCACATTTGTTAAGTTTACTGATCTGTAATTCCCTGGATCAACCCAGTATCTTTTTTTTTTTTCTTTAGATATAGGTATAACATTTGCTACCCTCCAATTCTCTGTGATGGTAGCTTTTTTTAATGAGAGCTTACGTGTTTTTGCGAGCAGTTCAGACACTCAAGACTTTTCCAGAACTCTTGGGATATATGTGATCTGGGCCTAGTGACTGCTTTTTAAGTGATCTATTTGTTCCAGCAACTCTTCTTCTGTCACCTTAGTCTCTGGTAGTATGTGATCTTTATTACCAGAAAGGAGTGGATCTGGGGGAGGAATAACATCCTCTTTGTTGAAGACTATTGTAAAGAAATCATTTAGCTTCTCAACAATGTCCGTATCTGCCTTACTTAATTCCGTTAATTTCTGGTTTATAGTTGAATTTTGAACCTGAAATGATCATACACGCTTTGTAAGGTTATGACAAAAATGTTATATGTACACTCACCCAAATTCTTTTACAGATGTCTATTCTGTCTCTGTTTTTGCATGTAGACTCTGGACAAGAGAACTTAGAGGAACAATACCAATAGAGTTTAATTTAAATAGACCGACCATTACTGTTTCAAAAGTCTCATGCATTTCTGCACCTTAATGAGCAGTGCAGTGGAGTGCAAACTTGCAGTTTGTTTCATTTATGATGTCTTTGATTGCTATGGTAATACAACTAATAAGTAGTAATAGTGCATAGGGCTGTTTTTTTGAAGTTACTTTTTTGGGAAAATTAAATGGAACATGAAAAAGATTTGTGATATAGCAAATAAGTTTTTAAAAATCTACCAGATTTTATCTCTAGAGAAGTCTGGATTAACACATTGCTAAGGTTTGTCAGACAGCAAGAATGTGTCTTCCCTTCTTTGACACAGCACTGCTTTACTGTACATACCAAAAAAAGACTTGAACACATACACAGGGTTTCACAAATATTAAGTCAATGGAAAAGCCATGAATAGCATATATGTAAACTATATACATTTTACAGTGAACTTTTAATGCTGTGGAAAGGTCTGATGACCTAAGGAAGACTAGGAAGTCTTCATGGTCTAAAGGAGACATTATAATATCCAGAATGACCATTCTGTGTGCTATAGATATTTCATTGTGGCTTGCAGACTAAAATCTTTGCTGACTTTGAAGTCCTCACCTGAACAGCATGTGTTGAGAGGTTTAGGACAGCTCTGGATCGTGGACTAACTATTGCATGGATTCCCGTGAAGGTTCACACTACAAATATGTTCCTAGTTTAGAAGTTAATTATGTACATCAGATTGTTACACAGCAATTCTTAATATCTGTTCAATAACTTAAAGAGATTTCCATGCAAAAAACATAATTAAAGGTTAGAGTTAAGACTGTAAATAAATCTTTAACTTTAAAGATAGATAAACACTGGAGTCCACAAAATTAAGCACTACAAAGGAAGGAAGTTTAAAGTTAAGGTTTTATCTTTAAACAAAATGTAATAACTTGGAACTATAGAACAAAACAACAAACTATAGAATATATAAAAATGATGAGTTAAATTGTCTCAAACAACCTTATCTCAACCCCATTATCCTATCTATGCTCAAACTCCATTCATAAGATATTCTTAGGCAAGCAAGCTTTACATTTTCCAACTAAGACAAGATCAACCATGTACTACACATCCCACAATTGAAATACTAATATCTGCATCATCTGCCAACCAAATGGCCGTAGTATCTCCAGTCTGCTCTCTCCTGACCAATTAGCAACCCAAAGATCACACCTTTTAGAGATCAGACACACAAAGACCTATCCAAATCTCATTTTACCTTCCTAATATTGTTCCCTCAGACGCACCATTGGATGCAATGCACCAGTCTTAAATTGTTCTGATCTTCATTGGCAGGCTTCCTGTGTATACTAATAGATGAAAACTTTATTCTGTTTAAGTACAACGGTGTGGCCCCTGCAAGCTGAATTAGTGATACTTATTACAGCTTCATTCCATCTTAACCAGGGACTTCTCTAAGCGTTTCCAAACTGATGTTGGAACTCCATATGTGGTACTTGATAGCACTAAAACTAAGGGTACATCTACACTACAGCGGGGAGTCGATTTAAGATACGCAAATTCAGCTACGTGAATAGCGTAGCTGAATTCGACGTATTGCAGCCGACTTACCCCGTTGTGAGGACGGCGGCAAAATCGACTTCTGCCGCTTTTTGTCAGCGGCGCTTACTACCACCTCCGCTGGTGGAGTTAGAGCGCCGATTTGGGGATCGATTGTCGCGTCCCGACGGGACGCGATAAATCGATCCCCGAGAGGTCGATTTCTACCCGCCGATTCAGGCGGGTAGTATAGACCAGACCTAAGTTGCTGATTTGAGGGAATATTTTTTTTGTATTGGAATGACCATGTTTTGGTTTATGCACAGTGCCTTGCTCTGTTCCCATGGAACATGATTGAGATAGTTGGCACCTGTATCTTTCCATTGGTATTTTTCCTGAAGAAAACAAGTGTTTATGGAAAATTGGTCTTCTGTTGCTGCTTTCAGTATTTATGAAGCTTTTTCTTTAATAGTCTGGAAATATTCAGTAGATCCTAAACTGGTCCAGAATTCACACTTATTGTTGATCATCATTCCACAGATACTTGTTTTAATGCTGTTTACTTTCATTGGTCTGATATACAGTATCTCTAATCTAAGCCATCGAGGTTTCGTATTTTACCCAGGACTGAAGTGTGATAAACAGAATGAATATGAAAGACAGTGATCGCTCTAAAAGAGAGCAGTGCCTATTCCCAAAGAATATACATTCCAGTAATTTTGAATCACAGTTCTTGTTGAAATGGAAGCTTCTCTACAATAATATTTCAAATGAAATGTTTAGACCCCCACCATTAAGAAGTGACTGGTTTGTACAATATCCAGGTGCTTATTGAAAGGTAGTGTGATTGGAAGACTTCTCTAAACTTTGAGGCAATTCTTTATTACATGCTAAATATTTTATTTTGAGTATTTAAAGGCGATTGTAAAGTGACTTTCACAGATTGGTGCAGATTTAACATCAGTAAACTCTCCCTACATGCTTGCTTTTTGGAGTTATGCAACTTCATTGTATAGAATTTTGTATGTTCTACTGAGACACACTTATTCAATTAACGCTTCAAAATAAGATTGTATTAAGAGCTGTCTAGGATGCGTAATTTAGCCAAGGAAAATGCACATTGTATACAAAACAGCATAAAGCCTTCTAACTTTTTTATAAAGGTAATTCCAAAAATATTCCAAAAAATCATGGGTTGATATTGGAAATCATGCCAAATCCCTTATGTTGGTGTTGGTCCATTCTGGAAGTGACTTCCAATATTATCTATGTTTATTTTCTTTGGCAGGTGAATTTTACCCACTATTGTGGGTAACATTTTATCCATAGGAACAGCGTTTGTAGGAAACATCCTGCTCAGTCCCTGGCATGGCACATACTCAGTTGCTCCGTGAGGATGGCCCGTGCACAGTGTGATCACAGATAGGATTTGTGGGGGATGGAGTGTGAATAGTTCATCTAAAATCTTCAGAGAATTTAGCTGCCAAACTTAAGTTGCTGAGCATGTGCAAACTGCAGGGGTTTTTTTTTTGAAGGTTTATATAACGTGGCCAAATTTGGGCAGGTTTTCCTGGGGGTGGCAAAAGGCATACCACTGACAACAGAGAAAGCCTCCTGAGAGATTTTGAGTCCCTGAAAGTGGTAGAACTTCTCAACAAAATCGTTGCAAGAATATTTTAACATGGGGCAAACAACATATTTTCTTCAAGTCTTGTTATTAGAAATTGCTAAACTATTTTTACTGAAACTTTACAGAAAATTCAGTCTGAGACAGACACCTGGCACAGAAAATTCCTTCCTGAATGGTTAAAAGAAAAATTATAAGCAACTGGAAACTAGGTCTCATAGTACGAAATGTTGGGCTGCAGTAACTATATGCATTGCTTCCAGCTCCACCAATAAGAATGGAATTACATGGATATGTAAGCCATGAAAGAGGCAAACCCATACTCATGACACACATCATTGTGATTGTAGGTAACTAAATGACCATGGAATCTGGTGCAGAGAACCAGCAGAGTGGAGATGCAGCCGTTACAGAGGCAGAAACCCAACAGATGACTGTACAGGCACAACCGCAGATTGCAACATTAGCCCAGGTACAAAGTGATTTGGTTTAATATTTTTACAGCGTTGTTCCCAAACTGCATAAGGTTTAAGAAGGAAACTATTTTCTGAGGAGGATGAGAGAATGTTCCATTTTATGTGAGTCTAGAACAGGGAATATGTGTATTTCTTTTAATTTTGTAATGAGAGTTGTACAGTACCACTTGTTGGTTTATCTTCAATATCATATTGGACTGTGTTAGGCCTGAAGTAGTTTTAATGCAGGGATGTGCTTGCTGTCACTTCCCGCAGCTCCCATTGGCCTGGAGTGGCGAATCCCGGCCAGTGGGAGCCGCGATCGGGCGAACCTTTGGACGCGGCAGGTAAACAAACCGGCCTGGCCCGCCAGGGTGCCAAAGGTTGCCGATCCCTGTTTTAATGTATAATCCATTTATAACGAGACTACAGATATAGACTTTTGAATTACTTCTTTTCACTTGTAGCATTCCTTCCCACCATCCTTTAAAGATACTTCGAAACTTTGAATTACTGTGTTTCTGTACTGACTTGTATAAACAGGATTTTGCTTATTTTAGTTAGGAACTTTGTTATGACAGTATAGGTATTTCTTAAGAAAACAAACTGATTTGTTTTATATGGTTAAATAATGCAGAGAATGCATAAATTAACAAAAGGGATGGATATAACAAACATTATAAGCAACTTCCAGACTGCCATTTGTTTTATGCTGTTTGCTCATTATCAGAAACTCAAATTCTGCAGTTGTCTCCCTTTTACTGGGGCACTGTTAGACCCTTTATTGTCTCAAAAAAAGTTACTTTGTAGAGGCCAGAAATAATGCAAACCTAATTATCGTCTTAATTTCTGGAACCCAGTTCTATCCTGGGTTCCATTGATGTTTGCCAGGAGTAACTCCATCATGTAAATGAGTACAGAATATGTCCTATGGCATCAGTCCCTTGTGTAACAGTTTCACTTTGTAAATTATTTGCATTCCCCCCGAAGTATGTAAAATGACGTCTCACTCCCATCTCTTTATTTTGTGAATTTCTGATGTCTTACTTATGGCATGATTATGAAATCATTTACCACTTGCATGTTTACAAAAACACATGACACCTTGTAATAGGCAAGTGTTAAACTCTTTTCACTGGGATTATAGTCTTATGTAATTGGCAATATTGAAACACTGAGAATTTAGCAGTATAGTAGGGCTCTATTTAGTACTTGTTACTCAGGCAAAATTCCCAGTAAAGTCCATATGGAAGTTTTGCCTGAGTAAGAAATATAGAACAGGATCCTAGATAATTAAGAATTGGGTAACTGCAAATAAGTGTTTAATGCCTTTCCCAATTGTTATTCACTATACTATTTTACAGATTTTTTTTGTTACTTTGAGTAAGTTATAATACTGTTGCTGCATTTTTTCACACCATCTTAGCTTTACCCTATCTGTACCTTTATACTGAAGTGTTATTTTATTATAAGACTTTTAACTTGTGTTATGGCTATCCAGAGCATTGGATGTGCACCTATAATCACTTTTACAATCTAAATAAATAATATCAATGTAATTCTTTCATCATCTCATTTTCAGAGAAATGTTACACTCTCTTTATAACACTTCATATACTTATAAAATTTGCGGATGACACCAAGCGGAAAGGGTTGCAAGTAATTTAGAGGACAAGATTAGAATTCAAAATGATCTAGACAAATTAGATAATTGGTCTGAAATAAACACAATTAAATTCAATAAAGAGAAGTGCAGAGTTCTTCATTTAGGAAGGAAAAATCAAATGCACAAATACAAAATGGGGAATAACTGGCTAGGTGGTAGCCCTGCTAAAAGGGATCTGGGGATTATAGTGGATCATAAATTGATTGACAATGTGATGCAGTTACATTCTGGGATGTATTAACAGTGGTGTAATATGTAAAACACTGCAGATAATTGTCCTATTCTACTTGGCACTGGTGAGGCCTCAGCTGGAGTACTGTGTCTGGTTTTGGATGCCACACTTTAGGAAAGGTGGGGACGAATTAGAGTCTCCCAGAGAAGAGCAACAAAAATGATAAAACCTGACCTATTGGGTAAGGTTAAAAAAACTGGGCATGTTTAGTCTTGAGAAAAGAAGACTGAGAGGGGTCCTGATAACAGTGTTCAAATATGTTTAAGTCTGTTATAAAGGGGACAGTGATCAGTCGTTCTGCCTGTCCACTGAAGGTAGGACAAGAAGTAACCTGCAGCAAAGAAGATTTAGGTTAGATATTAGGGAAAACTTTCTAACTATAAGGATACTTTAACACTGGAATAGGCCTCCAAAGGAGGTTGTGAATTCCCATCATTAGAGGTTTATAAGAACAGTTTGGACAAACACTTGTCGGGGATGGTCTACGTTTATTTGGTCCTGCCTCAGTGCAGGGGCTGGCCTTGATGATCTCTGGAGGTCCCTTTGAGCCCTATGTTTCTATGATTCTATCATTTTATTGTTGCATTTTTGGAGGGCTGGTGAATGCTCCCCTAGTAAAGAGAAAAGTTATACTGGCTATTTTGAATAAGGTAAACTGATTCCATAAGGTATGAGTCAGAAACATCTGCCGAAATGATTATCAGATGTTGGCTTAGCTCAACTGCAGAACAGCCTTCAGTTGATTAGCTTTGCTTTCATTGGCAAGAACTACTTTAGTCAGTTGGATTCATTATTAATAAGGCCACATGATGATGGAACTTAATCTGTCTTAAAAAATTACATTAAAAAGAGGATTTTTCTGCAAGTTTGTACCCTACTGCCTGAGAAGCTTGTCGCCCAGATTGTTTACTACCCTTCCTCCAGCCAACTGACATCATGGCACAAGTGCCCCTCAACTGCCAAAGAAGAGTAGCGGTTTGTGAAATTGGTCAAGTGCCGCTGTGCAAGAATGCAGTGCATCTTTGCAGCAGCCATCTTCACAATAAAGAGAAAAAAACAGGCACCAAATATGGAGAATAAAGGGGAGACAACTCGGTTGTCCAAGTACAATTTCCCTTGATTTTCTGTCAAACAAGGCTTCCACATAAAAGATTGTTGGTTAAGGAAATTCAGAGATCAGTGTTTTGAAAATCATTCATTTGTCAAGATCTAAATTTGTTCACTTCTGCGTTACAATAAATATTAATGCTGCTATACGACATTATTCGAGGCTCATGGAAGATAGAAGTGTAATCTTTCCTGCATTTTTAGTCAAAAGTTATTAAGTTTCCTGAAAACTCCATTAAACATAGTGACATTGATTAGAATTTTCAAACTTGGGTCTTTGAAGGCTCGTCTACATGACACAGCAATGTACACTAGTTGCGTATTAACGTAGCGTTACACGGAACTTTTTATGCTCGCCAGAAGGGTCTACGTAGACCAGTTAGCGCACAGCACATCTAGTGTGCATTGCTGCACCATGTAGACAAGCTCTAAATTAAGCTTCAAAAACCATATTTAGGCACTCATGTTTGAAAATTGTAGCCATTGTTCTTTGTAGCAATAAATTAACTCTTAGTTGAGTATCGTGCAGTATAGCATTGTAATGACTACCTAGAAGCCATTTGTTTCCATTGAAAGCATGCATTGTTACTCCGTTTGAACAGTTGGTCTGTGAGCTTTATTTAAAAGGACATTGCCAACTACTTGATTTGATTTACTTTGTGGCTATACTTCCTAATAAGTCTGAAAATTTGACTCCCTAACTAATTTTGACTTTTTACAGTTGGCAAATACTCTCCTGCATTTTGTAGTCTGAAAACAAAAATAGCCCGGCTCCCATAGTTTTCTGCCTGTGAGTCAGCAACATATCATAGAATCATAGAATATTAGGGTTGGAAGAGACCTCAGGAGGTCATCTAGTCCAAACCCCTGCTCAAGACAGGACCAACACCAACTAAATCATCCCAGCCAGGGCTTTGTCAAGCCGGGCCTTAAAAACCTCTGAGAATGGAGATTCCACCACCTCCCTAGGTAACCCATTCCAGTGTTTGGAAGGAAATATTCACTGTAGGAATATTCACAGTTCTAGCAATATTTAATTGCTGCAAGGGAAGGGCGCATATTAGGTTTTGATTACATTACCTCAAAATAGAGGTGTTTCCTTCTTTTTTTGGCAGTGGTTTTATAACAAGATGTTTAGAGCCAGGGGGACATTCTTCAGAAGATTAAGTTACAAATTAGGACAGATGTTGGGCCTAGACAGGGGTGTGTTAGTTTTTTTTGTTTGTTTTTTGTTTTTGTTTTTTGGTGTCCCTTTTAAACATTTTTGGTTACCAAAGCCCTTCCTAGGAGAGGAGGCATCATCCTTTTACTACTGAGAATGTTCTTGGTAGTCAAATAATGAGATGCTGCAATAATCTAATATATATTCCCTCTCTCTCTTTTGTAGGTATCTATGCCCACAGCTCATGCAACATCTTCTGCCCCAACGGTGACCTTAGTACAGTTGCCTAATGGGCAGACAGTTCAAGTCCATGGAGTTATTCAGACAGCCCAGCCATCAGTTATTCAGTCTCCACAGGTCCAGACGGTTCAGGTATGTATTAAAGGATTTCAAACTCCTAACTCATGCCTTCTATATAACCTTATCAGTCCACCTTAATCGAACTTACGATGTGTTCTGTGTCATGTCAACTTAGAATATGTTGAAAGGAAAGTCTGTACTTTACTTGTTATCCCATTACTTTTGTCTCTTTCTTTATGGTTTATCTGCTTTTCGTTTCTATACATTATTGAGTTTCATGTCCCTCTAGAAGTTGGTAAGCCTATTAGGTTATGCTTTTTGCTGATACTATTTCTATATCTGGCTTTTACCTGCTGCAAAGTTAACATTACTAGACCATTTTTATGTCTGTTTAGTGACTTCTAAGATGTCTCATTTCTGTATCTTAAATGAACAACAACAAGAATTTTAGAGATTGCCAATTTACTAATGTGGCTGATGTTCAGGAATCAAAAGTTTTTGCTTCTTGGAAAACATTTGTACTGATTTACATGTGCATTTCTACCTCTGGCAGGTTGCAATAAGTTATTTTAATATTCATGTTTTGAACATTAATTTTATAAAACCTTAATAATTGCTTGATGCTGTATAAACAAAGAAAGACAATACAGTTCATGATTCACAGGATGAAAAGCCAATCTCAAAATTTATTAGAGACTTGGAGAAAGGCTTCAGTAGTCCAGAAAGCCTTAGTCTTAATCTCTACTGTGGTTCCTTCTCTGAGCAACATTTTAAATTACCTTTTAAATCTAGTGTTGCTGAACATGGAAGCAGGAACTATTTAGGCTGTTACTGACCACATAAGATAAGGATGGTAAATCATTTTTTGGGCATTGGGAACCCACAGAGATGAGAACTAAATTAAATTAAAAGCTAACTATTGAGATTTTTTTAATAGAGGTATTTAAACCAGTATTGATTTAAAAAAAATTAGGTGACACTCATGCTTTAAAATTGGATCATTCTGATAATGATCTTGGTTATTTCCTTGCATTGCTTCAGTTCCGTACTTTTGTCAGCCTCTACCTACCTCAGACTATTGGAGTTAGAGTTTAATGTTTTATCCAGTTAGAAATCTGGAGCTGCACAATTTTCAGGTGGTATGTGGCACTAGTTTCTGGCTCTTGTGATTCAAGGTAAGAGACTGATGATGAAATCATGTTGGAATTCAGAACGGAGGATGAAATGCAAAAATGTATTTTGAATGATGATATTTACAGTCCAATACTTCACAGTCTGCTATGGTTGTGTAACCCTTTAGCATGGCTCCAAGGAGGCCTTAAGAACCAAGTATACTGCATGAAATCAGGAAAGGCTCCTGCAGGACCGCCATATCCTTGTAGAGTTTTATAATTGGTTCTGTCACAACTGCACTCCTCATTCCCTTTGTCTCCAGACCCTTCTGCTTTCAATCCCACGTTGCTTCTAGTTACTGTGTCTCCAGACCTGACTGCCTACCTTGCTTTGGTTCTTTGGACTGGATGGAAGCAGGATAGAAAGAAGGAGTTATGGAAAGAAAAAAGTGGGTGGAACCATTATTTATAATAATTTGCCCATTATATATTCTCTCATTTGAGTGACTTAATTGTTAAATACATTTCTGAAGCTAGATGGTTGACTTTGGGCATCTGTGTAACCAGTAACCAGTGATCAACTATTACTTTTGATTTTCTAGGTCAAAGTCCTGTATAGTACTTGCATTGATAATGTCTTCCGCATACTGTGAAAACTTGCTTATAGTGATAGATTTATTACTGTAGAAGTGGCTTGTTAAACTTGCTTACAGTGGTAAATTTATTCTGTTCTTATTTACAGATCTCCACTATTGCAGAAAGTGAAGATTCACAGGAGTCAGTGGACAGTGTCACAGACTCTCAGAAACGCAGAGAGATCCTTTCCAGACGACCCTCCTACAGGTATGGATGTTAAAAGCTGAAGCATTTTGCTTGATGCATTTATTCAACAAATGGGTAGACAAATAGTGTGTTTCTGTAGTTAATGTGAGATCTACCTTTTTTACTAAAATATTCCTTCAGTGACACCTTTCCATGACCAATTTCTGATGGGATGCCAGGAGATAAGCAGAATAAGATATAGAGGAAGAGACAAATATCTGCCATTATGGAGAGATAGGAAAGAAAATCAATTGAGAATAAGTTCAATGCTAAATAAATCTATATGTGTAGCATTTAGGTACAACTGTGAGAGAAGCCTTAGAAGTTGCATAAACAGATATTTAATTCTTGGAGCGCCACTGAAATGTGCAGGCAGGTTGCTGCTGTGTATTCTGTAGTCTCTGTAGAATCAACTTTTCTGTTTGTTGTTAATGTTGAAACACTAGCAATAGTCAGATTTAATTCTTTCCTTCACCTGAGACTTTCAGTGGAAACATGACATTGTGTGGCTCATTAAAATTGCTTTGGTATTTCTTAGAATTTGCCATGCTTCTTGGGGAAAACTAGCTAATAACCAAACAGGCTGCAGGTGCCCAGCAGAGAGGGAAGTGGCCTAGTCAAGCTAGTTTACATGTATTATTCTCTTCAAAATGCTGGAAATCAGGAATGTCTTGGGTGTGAGTTAGAGCTAGCCTTGGGCATCTCTAACTTGCATGCAAGCACTTATGCAGCAGAACAACTGGTATTTTTCTTTAAATCAGATATTCATGTCTTCCTTTAGTAAATGCCCATGAATGTTACAAAGAAAGGTTATTTCTGGCAGGGTTAAATTTTCTTCTGTATTTGAGTAATGAATCAATTTTTAAAATTTAGTCCTGTGGAGCAATTGATTATATGTAATTCCATTCAGCAATGCTTTTTGGTGTGCTGAAATTGACATTTATCCTTACTTTGGCATTGACGGTCTAGAATGAGCCCCACATCTTCAGAAAATGTGCAGGGACAATGTCAGTAGCAGATATGGAGACAGTACTGGAATCACTTATTTGGATCAGAATTGGCTTTCGGACCCATAATCATATGCACACTAAATCTCTGATTTGGGGTCCTTAAAATGAGAATCTCACCTTTCGTTTTAAAACATACTAACTACACAATTTTAATAAGCAGTCACAGCTCCCCTCAATGTCAAAGTGATTTGTTGGTGCTCAGTACTTCTGAAAATCCAGCTCTAAGTTTCTAGCCCTTTTTTGTGAAAATTGGCTTGAAAATATAAGCCAGTCACCTGGCTTGAAAACTTGTTATTCATTTTTCCTAGAGTGTGCAGGTTATTCTGTGTCCCCTTCTAGAGCCATTCAGGGTCTTTGGGGGTCCATTAAAGTCATGACGGCAGGCTTCTAGATTTTATGAGTGCCCCAGGTATGTTTGTAGCTGTGGAGGGGAGGGCTACTGGTGTTAAATCTGCCACAGACTTCCTCCTAGTCAGCTGTCTGCAGCTGAGCTTTTTCCTCTGTTGAGCACCCAGTATGACCTCTGACCACAAGGAAAAGGCAGTTGAGCGAAATGAGGTAACAGAGTTTAGTGAACAAGGCAGAGCACTCAGAACAAGGGACTCATGCGTTCTAATCCCATATTTAACACTGACTCCGTCTGTAGCTTTGGTGAAGTCACTTAGGGCCAGATTCTGTCCCCCTCAAGCCAGCTTCCATGTGCCACTTAGGCAGGAGGAAACTCAACTGGTGTAAAGCTGGTGTACCTGGCTCCTATGCCAGCCAGCCTCCCCACCCCAGCGGAAGGGTCGTGTTGGAACAGAAAGGGTCGGGGCCAGAGTACAGCAGTGTTCTGCCAATTCTCAGCTAGCATAATCCAGGCTGCTGTAATTTACATCAGGGACAGGGCTGGTAGTGATCAGCCCACAGAATCAGGGAGCCATAACCAGCTCCTTGATGACCCCACCTTCACTTTGCTTGTCCATTTTTTCCTCAGATATCTTGCACATTTTCCACACCACCTGATGTGCATGGGAGAAACTCCCCATCTAAATTTGTAAAGCCACCGCCTTATCATCTTTGAAATTCCTCCTTAACACTTTACCTCTTCACAGTACCCACCATGCCTTGGTTAGGAAAGTGGTGAGCTGTAATTATAATTTCTGCTTTTCTGATAACTGCTGTTCAGTTTTATTATTACCTCATCCTCCCAACCCCCCATCTTGTTTGTCTATTTTGTCCACCTGTCTCATCCTTTCTGTCTCATCACCTGTCCAACGCCTACATTATAAACTCTCCAGGGAGATGACTGTTGTCTTTGTTACTTGTCTGTGTAGCGCCTAGCAAAATGAGGAGCTGATCCTCAATTGGGGTTCCTAGGTACTAACAAAGTCTAATTAATAAGAATAACAAAGCCTTATTTCTATCTTTGTCTTAAATTGTTTGGTAATTGACTAGCCTCCTTGGAATACAGCGGGGGTTGGCAACCTGCGGCATGCGTGCCAAAGACAGCACACGAGCCGATTTTTAATAACACACTGCTGCCTGCCGGGGTCCCTGCCCCACTCAGCCCCCCCGCCCACTGCTCTCTCCTGGGGGTGCAGGAGGCAGAAGCTTGGTCCCAGCCGTCGGCCCCTCTCAGTCCGCTGCCGGTCTGGGGTCCCGGCTGCCGGCCCCTTGCCAGCCGGGGTCCCGCAGACCCGCTCAGCCCGCTGTCGAACTAGGTGAACAGAACCCCAGGCCAGCAGCGGGCTGAGTGGGCCAGCGGCGTAAGATCAGCATTTTAATTTAATTTTAAATTAAGCTTATTAAACATTTTGAAAACCTTGTTTACTTTATGTACAACAATAGTTTAGTTATATAATATAGACTTATAGAGAGACCTTCAAAAAACGTTAAAATGTATTACCGGCACGTGAAACCTTAAGTTAAAGTGAATAAGCAAAGACTCAGCACACCACTTCTGAAAGGTTGCCGACCCCTGGAATACAGCAATATATAGGTTTGGCTACCAAAGCCAGGCAGAAAAATTCAGTGTAGTCTGGGCCTGGGTTCTTCAAATGTTTTTGGATGAGAACTAGGGTGCAGTCCACAACAGAAAATCCCAATTTGCCTTGCTGCCTAAAGAAGCCTTTTGCAGTTGCATATGATGGAGCATGCAGTCAATAAAAGAGAGTTTGCCACTCCTCCATATTCTTGGTAGAGAGAGTTATCAGTCCAGTTGCAGCACAGAGGCCAGGTGGTAGACCCAAACATTTTGGGCAGCTGTTTTGTTGAGCAGCTGTCCCAGTCAGTTCTAGTCATAGTCCGTGAGATCCATGGCCTTTATGATTACAGTAGAATCTCAGAGTTACGAACATCTCAGGAATGGAGCTGTTCGTAACTCTGAAATGTTTGTAACTCTGAACAAAACGTTATGGTTGTTCTTTCAAATGTTTACAACTGAACATTGACTTAATACAGCTTTGAAACTGTACTGTGAAAAAGAAAAATGCTTTTAACCATCTTAATTCAAATGAAACAAGCACAGAAACAGTTTTATTACCTTCCTTACCTTGTCAAATCTCTTTTTAAACTTTCTCTTAATTTTTTTAGTAGTTTACGTTTAACACAGTACTGTGCTATATTTGCTTATTTATTTATTTATTGTCTCTGCTGCTATCTGATTGCATACCTCCGGTTCCAAATTAAGTGTGAGGTTGACCAGTCAGTTCATAACTCTGGTGTCCATAACTCTGAGATTCTATAGTATATGTTTTGTCCATTTTGGCTTTGAATAATTAAGCCAACTCAGTAATTAAACCCAAATTGCTCTTTCCGCCCCTTTACTATTGCAAGTCCAAAAGCTTTCTCAAGCAGAACAATTACCTAACCTCTGTGGCCTTAATTGTGTGACTTTCGTTAAACGCCCAGCCTTGTTTCTGAACGGATGCTAGGTCATGAGCTGATTGCACTTCACAATTATTTCTGCTAAGTTTTTGAAACTTAAGTCCCTGGGTGAAGTTTAGGCCTTGGTGGCCTCTGCAGCAGGAACACGTCCTCTGGGTGTGGATGGTGGCAATGAGGAGCTTTGGTGCTTTAAATGCCCTTGCTTTCTTTTTTCACATCTTGCTGTGACAGAGAACAGGAAACTTGTAAAAAGTATATCAAAGATAAAGAAGTTTTTGAAGAAAAAGGGAAAATGTGAGTTCTGGATCCAAGTATGCAGAAACACACAGGCTATCCTAGATTGATTCCACAGCACTCTTTTCCTATGGCATTTTTAACATGGTTACCTAAAATCGTTTTAAAGCGTGCTTTAATTTTTCTTCCCATCCCATGTATTTTATTTCCTTATTTGCTGCACTTTTCAGTTTTCCCCAGCACCAAGTAGCCAGTAGAATTGATTTTACTTTCACTTTTTGTTAAAATTTTTACAACACACTGTCTTTGCCAGAAAAATTTTGAATGACTTGTCCTCAGACGCCCCAGGAGTGCCAAGGATTGAAGAAGAAAAGTCCGAAGAGGAGACATCAGCACCTGCCATCACCACTGTGACAGTGCCAACTCCAATTTACCAAACCAGCAGTGGGCAGTACAGTACGTAGTTACATCTATTATTGGTTGTAGTAGTTGGACAGGAAGAGAGAGAACTGTTAAATTCTTGCATGACTTTCGGGCTGGGGTAGAAGAAGTCAATATAACATTAGTTTAATCTGACCCTTGTGCAATGTCAGAAGCCTTATTAATCCTGTTCCATGACTATATATATATACTAGGGTCTGTGACTTCTAAGTACATTCCAGCTGTGGGTGTGTAAAATGTATAACTTACATTCACAAGGCCTGTTGGTTGCTGTTAGTATGGTACATGTTCTACTTTCCAAGGTACAAAAGGGATTAATCAGAGTGCTTAATTAAAAACTTTCTTGGGAGAGGAAAGCTATTGGGGCATTTCAGAATTTGCCTTCTTAGCTAATATTTCTGTAGTTTTGGCTTAAAATTTTTTAACACCTATAATATATAATAAAGTAGCAATTACATTTTCAGATAGACAAGAAAAAAGCAGGGCTTCAATAACCTTATTTGAAATGCATAATAAATTTCAATTTCTGTGTTTGCAACTTCTTTATTCATTACATTTTATGGGTATGTCACCTTTGATGCAAATCACTGGGGAAAATAACAGGAGGATGCAGCAATAAAACAATAGTTATAAACATCGGCTAAAACAAACAGAGCACTCGCTGTTAAGTGTACAAGAAGGGGAAGAGAAGATCTATCAAATGACTTATTCCTCTTATAAGTGTCCTTTTAAAAGCATTGTGCTATCGTTGCTCCCTGGTCGGTTCCCCAGTCTGCCTCTTGATTTTTTTAGAGATTGATGGTGCTGACACTCCGCTTCTACCATTGATGTACAAATATTTTTCCTGCAAATATCTGCTCTGCCTGATACATCCTGATATATGTGTAGAAAAGCAGAGAAATATTCTAGAGGCGCTGAATGAGGGGATCTGTGTAAGATGTGCTCCCACTGCAGCCTGAATACTGGGATGGAAATTAGTGGATTTTGGGAGTGAAAGGGAAGAGGAAACAAAATTATTAGATGGAATGAGAGACTGGATATGTGTGTGTGGAAACAATGCATGGGAAGGGGATTCAAGCAGGAAAAGACGCTGGAGAACAAAATGGACACAGCAAGGTGAAAATTGAAGAGAAAAGCATGGAGAGCAGAGGAATTAGAGAAAGGAGCAGAAGGAAAAAAGGAGAAAAGAGCACGTAGCCAACAAAAAAATCATCAACTCAGTAAATACTACAATTCTTGGTTCTACATTGGGAGGGCTTTAGCTTATCTTAGGGATGTGATTGGTAGGAGAGGCAATACTTGGTCTATATTTTTGTCTGTCAGAAAGGTGGCAACCTTATGGTACTGAATGAAATAATAGTAGGTCACTGCTGAAGAATGACCACTTCTAAAATACAGTTACAATGACCTATCTGATGTTAAGGTATGTAGTTGTGCAAGGGATTTAACTCAGATGTTTCAAACTGTTCTTCTGTAACTGGGCTGTAAACTGTAGTAACCATGTCGAATAAATTAATCTTTTAACTATTGTATCAAATGTATTTGTTTTCAGTTGCTATCACCCAAGGAGGAGCAATACAGCTGGCTAACAATGGCACAGATGGAGTACAGGGCCTTCAGACGTTGACCATGACGAACGCAGCTGCAACCCAGCCTGGCACCACCATTTTACAATATGCGCAGACCACTGATGGACAACAGATTCTTGTACCGAGTAACCAAGTTGTTGTACAAGGTAAGAAACTTCATAATCCATCATTTTATGTTTAGTCCTAGGGGAATTTAACTTGCCAAAATAATTCCCTCAAATATGTCAGAAAAAGGAATTAACAGGTTTGGCACAGATCAAATTCTAAAACAGATAAAATAAATTTCAGACAAAACCATATGTCACATTTTCTCTCACTCAGAACAAACTTAAGATATTTTTGGATATAGAAAATGCTTCTATTTCGGTTCCTGAAAGCTAGTTCACTTTTGTTTTGTCCATACCGTATTTCCTTCAGCTCTTTCAAGAGAATGTTTGCTATCTGTTCCCCAAAACCTGTAACACAAATTTCTTGAGAGTTCCTAATTTCTGTCAAGTGGTTATCTGTAATGATGATAAATTAAAAGTAAAGTTTTAGGAATGTTTTCCTGTTCTTTGGGCAGAGATCTGTTCACAATGTTCTTTCCATAGGGGAATTTTCCTTTACTAGTAATTTACTGCCCTCTCCAGTTAGAAATCACTGTTTCTTTTTAATGCTCTTTCTGGCACTACAAAATAGACATTGTTAAAAAAAGATGCTTCTGATTTTGCTCTGACTCTGTTCAGGTCATTCAAGGAAGAGACTTTCAAGCCTTGATAAATATTAGTACATTAAGATTAATGTATATGTATGAGGAAAATATGTCTTGTTGATCTTCTGTCTTGTATATTTTTTTAAAAAGCCATTTTTTCAAGTAATAGTGAAAATGCAATAGACTCCCAAGTAAATAAAAGCTGATCATACTAAAGAAATAGTATTGTGCTATGGACTGTGTTTCAACGATTAGTGTCTAAATTGCAAGTGTGCCTGCTGTGGATACAAATCCTACATTTCTGCACAAAACCCCCAGATACTTACGCATGCAATTACCATTTCACATCTGCAGTTAGTCATTTGGAGTTCACCTAAAAAGTACTGTTTGCCTTGGAAGATCCTAAAAGCTCTTTCCTGCTTACCTTGCTAGACTTACGGTTGCTTAGCCTGTTCACAAAATAGAACCGTCAGAAATCCAGTGGAAGAAAAATGTACAGTAGGACCAGCAGCTGCAGATAAATCTAGTTGTCAGACACAAGCTAAGCCTCTTCAGCAAGAATGATTGCAACCATAAACATACTAAACTAGGAATGAACTACCATTGATAACCCAGATAATGCTAATCCCTCCTATATTGTAGCCTAGAGTCATCACCTTGTTTTATCTGGTTATGTTTAGATTGGTGACTAGGTGTTATTCACAGAGTATTTTAACAGTGGATTCTCACAGTGCTGTGTAACCTAACACTATACTTCCCTTTCAGCTGCCTCAGGAGATGTGCAGACCTACCAGATTCGCACAGCACCCACCAGCACCATTGCACCTGGCGTGGTCATGGCCTCCTCCCCAGCACTTCCTACCCAGCCAGCGGAGGAAGCTGCACGAAAGAGAGAAGTGCGTCTAATGAAGAACAGGTATGTGTGTAGGGTTAATTTTGCTTTAGTTGTGCATAGAATTAGAGTAATAAGTGTTAAACTTGTGCAATATACACGTTGTATTTCTAACAGGTCTAGAGAAGAGTGTGTGTGTATGCAAATAGATTCCTGGCCTTTCTCATCCCCTTTATGAAACACTATCTGAAGAAGGTCAGACTTATTTAAAGATGCCAACTGAGACAAACAACATCTGGTAACTCAGTAGATTGTGGTTATGAAGCCATAAGACTTGGCTGTCAGTTCGTTCTGCAAGGGCTGAGTTACCCTTTCAACTAGCATCTGTTAAGTAAATGCATTTATGCAATCTCCTTCCCTCTGTTCTTTAACTTAGCCTTCTGTGCATTCCCCTTATCACTAGTCCCCGTGCTCACCTCCCACTTTGGTGAATTCTCTCTCACATCTCACCCATCCCCTTTGGGCACTTGCCCCCTGGGTTCTAGTCTCTGGAGGCAGCAGGAACCCAGGGGAGAGGCAGAGAAGCAGCTGCTCGTCTGAGCCCGGACTCTCAGGACTCAGCAGCGGCAGCAGATAGAGTGAGGGAGAGAGACAAAGAAACTACGCTATGGGGTGGGGATGTTTGGAGAAGCAGGAACTGGTGAGGCGGGAGAGAAACAGCCACTCCCCCAAGCCTGTTACACTGTGGGGAAGGAGGGCAACAAGGAGCGTGGGGTCAGAGAGAGGCTGGGAAGGAGCCTGCTCAAGTCCAGATGGTGTAGAGGTGAAAGTGGCTGGCTGGCAGTGGGAGAAGGAGAAAGGGGGTTAGCTAATTCTGTCCCAACAAGCTTGAGCTCCCGCTTCATCTCCTCCCATTTGGGCCCTCCGTGACATATCTGAGCTGCAGAACAGGCCATGTGTTTGACGCCTCTGCATGAAACAGTATAATCCAAGAAAATGGCAATGTTTTTGTCATTGTGGAACTCCTTACCTGAGAAGGTTGTGAAGGCTAGGACTATAACAGAGTTTAAAGGAGAACTGGATAAATTCATGGTGGTTAAGTCCATTAATGGCTATTAGCCAGGACGGGTAAGGAATGGTGTCCCTAGCCTCTGACAGACAGAGGCTGGAGATGGATGGCAGGAGAGAGATCACTTGATCATTGCCTGTTAGGCTCACTCCCTCTGGGGCACCTGGCATTGGCCACTGTCGGTAGACAGGATACTGGGCTAGATGGACCTTTGGTCTGACCCGGTACGGCCATTCTTATGTTTTTATGTTTTTATCTGTGATGGGAAAGAAATCCTGGGGGTTGTGAAGGGTCTGATTGACTGACTTGTTATTCCAAAAAGCCGACTGTGTTACCTAGGTGAGTTTATCTTCTGTTTTTTGGTAAGCCGTGGATACACTGTGAGGGGACATCACATGAACAGAGTGTTATGCATTGTTTGAGTAGTATGAATGAAGAAATAACTAGTGCTGAATTGCAGAATTCACCTTTTCAAAAGGTTTTTAACCAAAAGGTCACGTCTCCTCTTTGAGTACAGGTTTCAGATATTAGTAAATAGTTGATGTCACTGTTTACCCTCTAGAGCCTCTTCTATTTGAGAAAACATAGTTAAAATTCTGAGGTCCCTTAAGAATCCTACCTACAGTCAAAGAAAGCTTTGCAGTTTGGAGAATATCAGGAAAACATGGGAAATCAACCCTACTCATGTAATATTGGTGTCTTCTGCAGGAGCCACATTGCCTGTTTAGACTGCCTAACTAATAGGTGTTTCAGAAGCGAAGTTACATCAGAGAAGGAGGGAAAAATGATCTAATGCCTGAGATAGATGGGAAGACAATATATGCTGAAGGATTACATAAAATATTTATAGACAGTATTGTAATAAATGTGATTTTGCAAAGTGTAAATTTCCTGTTCTTAAAAGGATCTTTCAGTTATGACAAATAATGGCTGAAAATGACCCTAAATATGTATATTGTTAAAATCTGCTCATCACCCCAGATCCAATCAAGGTTAATTCAATTTTGGGCGGATAGACAAGATTTTCTTTTTAAAATAACAGAAAGAGACCACCATGGACAAATTTCAGCCACACAGCCCATTTCAGACAATTCATATTAAAAATGTATGAAAAGAAATTAAAAACTGCATAGCAGGGCATAAAGACTGAAATTTCAGACCAAAAAGCCACCTTTATGTAGAGAAAAACAGGAATTTGTCCTGTTTTTAAGCCAATTTCAGAATGCAACCTTAACCCTGAAGTAGTAGCAAATGCATCCCTAATAATACTTCACATTTCTTCTGCAAGGGCATGTTAAGAATGCTCTTCTCCCAGCCCTCAATGATAGAAAAAATTCCCTCATGACGTTTTCTGGTCCCTACATGGGTATTTCTGCATAGGATCATTGTGACGCTTCTCGGGGTCACCATTGTGAGGCACCTCCCTACCACCTGCTCTTAGCATGAGGAAGCCTTGCCTGTATCTGCCAAGGGCCAGCTCCCTGATTTTTCCAGACACAGGAAACACAAGCACTCCCCCTCAGCCCACACAGACTCCCCTGTCCATCATTTAGGCTAGCAATAGGCATACTCCAAACAAAAGTCCTCTAAGCATCTCCCTGCAGCATCCAGCCCCTTAATCACTGGACACTCTCAGAATTACCAGATCCCAAAGTAACCAAATCCCACAGTTTACTAGTTACACCTTAGAACGTAGCTCCACTTAACACAAAGCACTTAGATACGTTTATAGTGAAAACAAGAATATGCTTATTTAACAAAGAATAGAGATTCGTGAAGAATCAAGTAGGATTAATGGAAACAAAGGGTTTCATAGCAAACAAAATCATAACATGCATTCTAGATCCTAAACTCAACTAACACGATACCCCTTTGTCTATTGAGGTCTATTGCTGATCTCAAAATCCTGCTCACAGTGTTTTTCAACCAGGAAAGCTGAGACTTTCTTTTCATGACCAAGCCTGCTGACAGCTTGTCTCCCCCACATGAAGGATGTCAGGGTGGCTTTCTGCACCCCTAGATATATTAGCCCTGTCTTATGTTCTTTACCAGTAAACAGTGTTCTCTCTCCCCTGCTGTTCACCTCTTCCTGTTAATTTCTTCTGGTAAAGTCCCCACAATCTCTTCATTAGCCTTTGACTCAGTGTGCAAATCGACTTCCATTGTGAGACACACAGTATACAATGGTCTGCTAAGGTAAGTGTCTCCCACTTCCTTTCTGGTGCAGTTTGATTTCCGGCAGCGATGGGTGACAGCCGCGCCGGGGGCGGAGGCACCTCGAGCGAGCGGCTGGGGGTGTCCCATTTTCTTCTTGGGAAATATGGTCACACTGCAGCTCCCAGCTGCTGTGGGCGGACGGGGAAAACATGGAGCCACAGCAGCAAAAGTCACAGACAGGTCACAGCTTCTGTGAATTATTTTTAATGCCCGTGACCTGTCCGTGACTTTTACTAAAAATAACCATGACGAAATCTTAGCCTTAGTTATAATTCACATGCACCCCTGTGTGCTCTGCTAGTTGGCATCAGGAGGTCCTACATCACAGTCATGAATTGATTTTATGTCAGTTACACAGAACTCTTATGCAGCTTCCAGATGATGCGTGGGTAGAGTAGGGGATTTGGGTTCTTTTCCTGGCTTTGCCACTCTGTGATTTTAGACCTGTCCCATCACTCATTTATGTCAGTGGGGTTTTTCCACTGATTGTAATGGGAAATGAATCAAGCCCTTTGTGACCTTTGGTGACTAGTTTTAATCCTTCTGGTCCCCGGTTTCCTTATCTGTAAAATGGGTATGATCTTATTTATGTACTCGACAGGGGTGGTGTGAGATCTTTTGAATGAAAGGCATTACAGAAATAGGGATCATGCCCCCAACTCCACCCTCTCAATGGATCACCAGGAGATCCAGGCCTTGTGCAGAGTGATCCAGATCATCACAGCCATGCTGTCGGAGATCCCCCAGCTGGTGGGTGACTCCAGAATTCCCCTTCAAAGAGGGAGCAAGCACATCCAGGGCAGAGACTGGCTGTCACACCCACTCCTTGTTGCCTGTAAATATTGCCTTCCAAATGTCCTGGTTGCTACAGCTTTTTACCAGATCCCAGTGCCCCCTAGCTAGGTATCCTTTACAGATCTTTTATCCAGCCTTCCAGTCAGGTGTGGTACACATTTATTCATGTTTGAAGTTCTTGCCTCTGGTTGCTTCAGTGCAGTATTGTGGCATTTTGACACCTGTTTTTCCTCTGCACTTTGGTGCTGATAATTTAGGAACTAGTAAAGTTTTTGCCTCTGTGTTATTGCTTCAAGGATGCTTAGCACTTAGTTTGGCACTGTAGAGGTATTATTCATTGATGCTGTTAGCATTCTGATACCACCACTGCGCTTAGAGGACTGATATCTGAGTTAGGGGGCTCCAGCACCAGTTTTTACAAAGCAGCCCTGTGGCTTACTGTGTTGAAGCTTACTTCAACACTTTTTGGTCCTTGCATTATTGATACAATAGACATTGGTAAGATAATTATGTATTGTGTCCATGTGGTTGCTAAGACTGAAATGCTGTAATATTAAGTGTAGTGATATGAACAGTATCAGTAAAATGAGGGCATTGTTAACAAGGTTTGGTACAGGTAGAGGACAAATACATGAGTGCCTTAAGTATAGCTTCTGTTGCATTGGGTAAACAAAACATTTTTTTATTACTGCTGTCATTATTCAGTTGTGCCATAGCAAATGGATGGGTTTACTAGTAAGATGAACATTGCTCTTATGCACGTTTTTTACTCATCTTAATCCTTATTATAGAACCCAGTGAAATGATATCAAAGTGATGTACGCAACACAAAGGCCACCATAGTTACGATACCATTCAGAGTCACGTTCTAAACCAGGCAGAATTTTGTTAGTGTTTATTTGCTGCTACTTATATATTGGAGTGATCCTTGTGATTTTGATATGCTCATGATTTTAAATGTAAATCATTATATACTTAATTTCTTCCTGAATTACAAATACCTCTAATTCTACAGCCAGGTTCTGAAAACACTGATACTGCTTTGGCAGTTTGACCTGAACAATCAAGCTCGAAAGCAGCTCATGGTCTCAAATGTTCTGGGTTTGAACGGCCTCTTTTGCTTTACAGGGAGGCAGCACGTGAGTGTCGCAGGAAGAAGAAAGAATATGTGAAATGTCTAGAAAACCGAGTGGCTGTGCTTGAAAACCAAAACAAGACACTGATTGAGGAGCTAAAAGCACTTAAGGACCTTTACTGCCACAAATCAGATTAATTTTGGATCCCATTTTCACTTGTCAAGGTGGGATAGAGACTGGTTTTGCCCACAACCAGAAAGACAAAGTAAACTTTTTATTTTCTAAACATTTCTTTTTTTTCTATGCGCGAAACTGCCTGAAAGCAACTTCAGAATTTAATTCGTCTGTGCTTTGCATTAAACTGTGAATGTTCAAACACTTGCCTCCACTTCTCCTCCCAAGAGATTATTTTCATCACAACTATCCTGAGCGTGAAAAAGAAGAAGAAGAAGAAGAAAAGACTTCTTTCTCATGCCCCCCATCATTTTCAAGGAGTAATAATGTTCATTTGTGAAGACTTGGGGGAGAGGGGGTTCTTTTGTATGATTTCAAGAGTTTGTGCTGACCTCTTTTGATTGCCTTAGGGACAGAATCACCCCCATCCTCTTGGCCTGAAGTACTTTGTGGACCACATATATATAAAAGTAGGTATGGTGCAATGAAGAAGCAATGGTTGCCAAATTGATACATATGCATTATAAACAATTCAAATATATGGCTGAGTGACATGCCAAATGAAGGGAGCTTCATATACAGATTCTTAGTATGGAGAGAAAATTATTAAACTAGCCCAGGAGGCTTTTTGGTGTGTCATCTGTAATCTCTCCGCCTTCTAGATTGATAAAAGCTTCTGCATACCTCAGAAACCATTTCCTTGACATTAGCTCCATTATTTGTCAGTTGTTGCTTCTTGCAGTAGGTGTGTGTGTGTGTGTCCAATATTTTGAATACACTAAAAGAAATCACCAACTGAGTGAAACATCTGGATATTGGATGGGAAATGAACTCAAAGTACACAAAGGTACAATAGTGAACAGCTTTTGTTTAGAGGACTGTTACATAGTAAACAAGAGTAATGCTTAAAGCCCTACCTGTTTTTATCCAAGACAACTATATCACCAACTCCATGTATAAATTCATTGATGAACATGGAATTTCTCTGAGTGTCTCAGCTCTACTCAAATAAGTAGGTTATCTGCATTACTTTTATGTTGGACACTGGTTTGCTAAATTCTTTTTCAAACCCTGAGGCCTCCCTCTCTACTTAAAATTCATCTTTGTAAGACAACTTCAAATATGAGGACTACAAATGTGACTAAATATTCCCTACTGAATCCCACTTTTAGGGTGAGAACTGTGTTTGGGGAAAATATTGACTATGAACCTGCCCATCCTAACCATAAATGTACATAATTTATTCAGTGGATGTTTTTAATGTAAAGGGCCAGATCCAGCAAATACTTTACTTATTGAGTAAAGTTACTCACATGTGTCAAACATTTGCAGGATCGGGCCCTTGAGTATGCACTGAGGGGATAGCTATTTTTCCCAGAAATACATGGCAAGAAACAGTAGATGTATCATGTTAAAAACAGTGAACTCTGTACTCAACATTAGGATTTCCATTGTGTGTCAAAAAGAATCATGCTTAGTTTGTGTATTGGCCCTTTAAAGCCAGACTGTGATGTTTTAACTTGGTCATTTGATGAAATAAGTTTGCTCTGGATCTCAGGTCCTGGTTATTATTTCAAGCTTTGTGTATATAGACATACACACAAGACTATGGTCTGTAGTAATGCCTAGGCTATCTAAGTATTAGCTAATAGTTTCTCCTGTTCACTCAATCTGTTTAAGGTAAATTTTCAAATTTAAGATCCTTTTAAATGGTGAGACAGCCAAGATGGCATTATAATAAAAGAGACTGAGAGGACTGTAACCAATTGACTCAAACAGCTGTTAGCAGTATTAAAAGTTCTGGCTTTCTTATTTGAGAGGGCATTCGGTTTCCAAGAGGTTTAAGAAAGAGCAAGGTTAAACTTGTAGCATTATTGTTTAATCTTGGGTCAGAGATAACTTCAGGTCAAGTTTTGTTGGTATGTCAAATTAAACAAAACCGGAACATGAGTATCAGGATTATGAAAGGATAAGTTTTCAAATCTAAGATTGTCAAGTAGTTTTTATACATGGCCTATTTTTATCTGCAGTAGAGGATTGAGTCTCCTTTTTTATTTTATTTTTTTTAAATTTAGAGGTCACTTTATGAGTTTAGTGATGCAAACTTAAGGAAAGCCCCCAAATTCTCAAATGTGCTTTTATTAAAATTGGCAGATTCTTAAAGATGGAGAATACATATATTGGAGTGAATCTGTGCCCCCACTCTAGACAAATAGCTTACTATAAATGCATGGTATCGTCTCAGAATTAGTGCTAGAAGCAGAATCCCTGATGATATTGCAGGAATGGACTACTGATTGCCTGATTTAAACAATTATATGTAATAACTCCAGCTCTGAGAATTAAAAAAGCTTTTTAATACTCTACGTGAAGCAGGGTTTTTCTCACTACAGAACCAACTATTTACAAAAACTTGGGTTTTGTGGTGAACCTGCATGAAATTAGTTAATGATCTCAGATCTGTTCCTTTTAGATAATTGGCATTAATTAGCACCTTTGTTAATAGTCTCTCAGCAGAGAGAGACCAAGAACTGAATAGCTGTGGAGACTGAACTGTTAGCCCCAGAAGTGCTCCTTCCAGGACAAAGTGGAAACATATTGACTGGGCAGTGTGGGAAAGCTCGCATTGCTAATGTCCATGCTGTACATGTCCTGTGGCTAGAATCTTCAGGGTTAACAATCCAGACCCTCATCAGCATTAAGGTTGCACACACAAAAAAGTTAAGCCTTCTATACTACCCAAAGATCTACAAGAATCTTTATTTTTGTGCATGCAGCATTGAGGATTTGGGGACTTGAATTTCTTTAATGGAAATGAAACAAGTCAAGAATAAAAATTATCATATTAGACCAAGTACAGGGCTGGCTGAGTTTACCAGTATATGCTTTACTATTCACATTGGCCAAAAAGGGAAAGAAAAAGACAATACAGGAATCCAGTAACAAATAGCAAGGTGTTGGGGGTAGTCAGCTTTTATAAATTAGGGCCATTTTGCTGTAGAACAGAAATTCTGCTGAAACTAAATGGGAGGCTTGTTTTATATCTCACGGTTGTGAGTTTTCAAGCGTCGATAGCCTGGTTTAACTGAAGAGAGGGTTAGAAAGGGCTAGATCCATTATGTTCATAATAAACAAGAATTGATTTCAAATATAATTTTTGTAATGTCATTATTTTTCAAAACAAAGGCACCAAGCAGGCAGTTAAGATATTGTCAGAGGTGCTCTCTTAATTTAGATATTCTTGGAAAAAATACATATGTATAATATGTACATATATATATATATATATATATATATACACACACACACACAGTATATAATCTACAGCTCTGAGAGCTTTTAAGTCAGGAATGCTGAGTATTATAGTATATTGAGGTCAGAAACAATTTTTACTTTTGTGTGTGTGTGAGTGTGCGCACGCTTACATTTTCAGTAGGTTTGGGCTGCATTATTCAGGCGCTTATTATTGATTTTTTATGTGTGCTGTTGTTCATTTACCCATTTTAAAGGATTTTATTTCATCTTTCAAGGCTATTGTGTTTTTCTTAGATGGAGATTTTGAAATAATGTAAACAATTGTTTAAAAACTCCCCCCTCCCTCAAAATTATTCACTTTTGTGCTTTGTGTCTTTGGCAGCTATATAACAAAGGCAAAAATAATTGGAAGAGGTTTTACTAAGAAACCACTCGTAAAACTTTTTTTTTTTTTTTTAACTCATGGTGTAGGGGCTATGCATTTTTATTTGACCGATGATTTCACCAGATTTGGATAGTTGCCAGCAGCATTGCTAGTATCTGAAAGCACAATTCCAGCCAGTCATGCTCTTCAGGACAAAGTCATCTGTAGGCTGCTTTTGGTTGTTCTATGGTTTGTCTTTGTGTCTCAGACCTACTGGCTTGTCTGGTACTAAATGTTGACCAGAAAGGTGGTGGGGTGTTTGGAACCATACAAAGACTCAGGAAAAAATAAAGGTTAATTTAACAAGGACAAACCACCCCATACGTAACATTTCTGATCTAAATTTGTACTACCGTTTTTTAATCTGGGCTTCCAGTAGACAGCAGCTGCAGGCAGTCATCTGTTAATTAAAACTGGTCTCTGCTTATTTTTAAAACAGACAGCCAGTGTTTTTTGCAGGTTAAAGCAAGAACAAGTCTACACTTTAAAGTGATTTCATTATCAGTGGTCACAAACCTGTGGCAGTTATTGGAGGGTTTCTCTGCATTTCTGAGATCCTGTTTGTCTTGCCATTTTTTGCCCTGAGAACAGAGTTAGTGACAGACCATTCGCCAATGACCTAAAGGAAAGGTGGTATATTTATTTTTGTTACGTGATATGCTTTGTAAATGTTTGATGAAATGTGCACTTTTACAAAAAGAAAAAAACCTTAGAGCAATTGGATATTCGCTTTGCTTGAAAAGCTCCCTGACATGGTTATTACAGACCTACTACTTGTTTGTGACTCTCACTCCTCTCCACAAATCTGTTGACTCTTTCATGAAGAGCTTTCAGCATGAAGCCTGTTAGCACCTGACTTTCAGCAAGTGCTACTTCCAAATAGCAAGGGATCTGAACTGGCAGTACCAAAAGGCTAGATACCGGGGTGTAGTGTAAGAATCTCATTCTGTCTCTTAGGAACACAAACAGGACGAATGTTAAATTATTTTTAGACAAAACAGAACTAGTTCAAAGAACTCAAGTGAGAAAGGGGAATTAATTTGGAAGGGAAACTGAAACCTTTTCATCACGTTAGTCCCCTGTCCCCAGTTTGAGATCTAGCTGCACATTTCCGGAGCTGCATTCCAAGAAAACAAATGCAAAAGGATTTACAGATTCTACGTACCAGGAAATAGAGGTGCATCTAATGATAACACGCCCGTTCAGTTTAAAAAAAAGAAAAAAGCACAGCTAACTCTCTTTTGCAGTGGCAATGAGGGGAATGAATGACTTAGCTATACCCTGAATCCTTGTAATGTAAACTTTTCAAATGTCCTGTACATTCACGGTTTGTGTGGACTGTGACGAAGGAGTGGTTTCCTTGATTTTCTGAATTTGCTAGTTATAAAAGATACTGATCCGAGAGGGACCTGAACATATCACAAGCTAAGCTAGTTTGGGAGGATTCAACCTGATATACAAACAGGGTCCTAAGTTCCAGCTGGCATTGGCTCATGGTAGGTTCAGCTCTATTGCTGGATGTAGCTTGAATATTTCTGTCTCTTTGGGGAAGAGGGACCAGATTAAATTTGTAAAAAGGGTTTGTATTTCAGGTTTTTCAGCTTGCAGTGTTTTTTGTAAGTGTATTTAAATCATAGCCTGTGAAGAGAATTGAACAGGCAAATTTGCCTAGCACAAATTCAAGATCTTGACCTGTCTACATTCTGGTACTGCAAGTGCAGGTCTCAGCTGCACTTTTTGGCTCACTAGATGGTAATTTTAGATCTCATTCTCACCAGCAAGAAATAGGGAAAGTTTACTGTCCTCAGGAGACATACATTGGGTAGGGGAAGGGGGCTAATGATCCGAGGTTAGCACGTTTAACATAAGCTGACCGTTTGTTGTACTTGTGACTTGGAAGCATACTGTTATCAAAATCAGTTCGTTGAGTCTCAGCCTTAGGCAGCCTTTCTATGAAGTAAGGGGAAATCTGGGATAACACGAAGTGGGGGAACCAACAAGAATAGGGTCTTGTGCCCATCGGCCATCTGCAAATGGTTACGGTTAAGAATCGGCGACAGCAGGATGCTCTACCCAAGTTGTATCTTATCCAGGTGCCACTTCATTGTGTGTGTAATGAAATTACTTATATTTAAAAAGAAATAAAATTATAGAACTGCAAATTTGTATGAAATTTAACACTCTACTGCTTGTATGGACTTTCTGTGATGAGGAAGGGAAGGGGCAGAGAGAGGTGGGAACTAGCTACTGTTCCCACGCACCCCACACAGACTTGTCCACATATCAGTTGTTCATGTCAAAAATAAATAATTTCTAGTCCAGATTTATAATTTGAAATGTTTTTAGAACAATGTTTTTCAGGGAGGTTTCTAGAGCAAGGATTATTATTAACTATTGTTATTATTTTTTAATTTAAGATGGAGAGGGTAAAGCTCGCCTCACCCCATTTCTGATCCTTTACCCAAAACTATCAGCACAAAACAGGGTATTTCAACCTTAACTCCAGCATTTCTGTGGGAGTTAAATGACTAAACAAAGAAACCTTGATGCGGGAAATAAGTTCCTATTACAATTCCCTACATTCTAGAAACATCCCTGCTTTAATTTTTTTTTACTTAATCTTTTTGTGCTTTATCTGTGTTTAAAAAAAATTGTACTGAGTTATAATGCATTTTATTAACACTATGTACATATTAGCTGCTTTGTGTTTCAGAATGGTAGAAATTGCTTTGTATATTAAAGTGATCCTTGTGAATTTGTGAATTATTGTCATAAAGAAGTGCTTTTTCTTACTGTAACCTTTGTGGTATAAACTGTCATAAATCCCTTTTTACACAAACATTGATGTGCAGTCACATAAACATGCTTTTAAAAACTCTCCAAAGTCTCTTTTTTGAGGAGGGGGTTCCATTTAGACTGTGTTGCGGGCAGCAGCTACAAAGCAGTGAGGTAAGAACGTAGCCATATTTGATCAGAACAATGGTCCATCTAATCCTGTATCCTCTCTCTCACAGTAGCCTGTCCTAGCTGTTTCAAAGGGAGATGCAAGAAATCCTGCTATAGGCTATGGGACAACCTGCCCATAGGGAAAGTTTCTTCTTCTTCGAGTGCTTGCTCATATCCATTCCATTAGGTGTGCGCGCGCCGCGTGCACGATCGTCGGAAGATTTTTACCCTAGCAACACCGGCGGGTCGGCTGTGGAGCCCCCTAGAGTGGCGCCTTCATGGCGCTGAATATATACCCCAGCCGACCCAGCGCCCCCTCAGTTCCTTCTTACCGCCCCTGACGGTCGTTGGAACTGTGGAGCGCGGCATAGCTGTCCTCCACTCTCCCTAGCTTACTTAGTCATTCAAAGTTATAGTTATAGTTGTAGTTCTAGTGTTTATAGTTAAATAGTTTTAAAGTTGTTATAGTTGTTATTGTAGTTCAGGGGGTTAAGGGGGTCGTCTCCCCCTTTCTCCCCCGGCCGCGGGCCCGGGCTCATGCCCAACGCTCCCGGCTTCAAGCAGTGCGCCTCCTGCGCTAAGCCTATGCCAACGAGCGACCCGCACGACTCCTGTTTGAAGTGCCTGGGAGAGTCCCACCAAACAGACAAATGCAAGATCTGTAAGGCCTTCAAACCAAGAACCAAGAAGGAGCGGGACTTTCGGCTCAGGCAACTCCTAATGGAGGCGGCACTTAGCCCGGACACTCCTTCCACGGGCCAGACTCCGACGCCTAGCACTTCGGTGCGCAGTGCCCCGGCGGCACCGGCTATGACGACCACGCGAGTGGCGTCAGACAAGCCTCCCCGGCACCGGACCTCGTCGGCACCGCAAACACAGCAAGTGCCGCGGCGCCGGTCATTATCCCCAGGGCATAAAAAAGCCCATAAGACGGGGACGTCCGTGCCGAAGACGCCGGCTCCCCCAGTGCCAGGGGTAGAGCCGCGTCCGCCGGTGGAGCAACGGAAACAGGCGCCTCCAGCACCGTCGACTCCGGCGCCGAGGCCGTCGAGTCCGGTACAAATAGCGTCTCCACCGAGGCCGGCGGTGATACAGTGTCTCCCGTCGACTCCAGAGACCTTCGCGGCGGCGAGAGACTTGATAGCTCTCACGGAGCCGGCACCGCCTCAACCACCGGCACCGACTGTACCGTTGACTCGCCCGGTACAGTCAAGAGGGAAACCTGCCTTGATGCGCCCTCCATCACAAGGGCTGGAACCTCGGCGCCGATCCAGGTCCCGAAGCAGGTCCCCACGCCGCTCGCAGTCCCGGCACCGAATATCGTCTCGGCACCGGTCGTACTCGCGGCCAAGATCTTCGTCGCGGCACCGGTCTACGTCTCGGCACCGCTATGATCGTCGGCACCGATCAACGTCGAGACGTAGTTCTCGGCACCGCCACGCTCGACGCTCGACGTCGAGAGGCCGCTCCCGGCACCGGGCATACTCTAGGTCCTCGTCGAGGTCCAGATCTGACTCCCGGCACCGACGAGGTCATCGGCACCGGTCGCGGTCCCGGCACCGATCGCCGGCACCGCACAGAGATAGATCATCTCCGGACCGGCACCGTGCGGCACCGCAGACCACGGGGATCGTTTCATCTTTCGCGGCACCGCCATGGCCGTCAAGATCGGCGTCTCGCTCCTCGGAGGACCTGTCGAGATCGGCATACCCCCCTCAGGGGCAGGCCGAGGAACGAGACTTGGGCCATTGGCAGGAGAGGGCAGAGGACCACTCTCATGGACCATCTCACTGGTCGTTTTGGACCCCGTGGGCGTATCACCAGGAGCAAGGGGCTTCATTACCATCGACCTCTCGCTCGGGTCACTCGGTCAGAAGGGCCCCAGAATCCACCATCTCTCGGCCTCCGCCTGGAGGCATGGAGGCTTCTGTGTCCACACCACCCGACACCGTGGACCCAAGTGCAGGTGACGCTCCGACCCAAGACCAGGGGGACCGGGACCCCCCCTTGGATCCACTACCACCGGAGGCGTCCTCCTCCTCCTCTCCGGATGAGGCAGTGGCGGGCACTTCATGCACGGGTCCCCCTCCGATAGATCTTCGGGCTCACCAGGATCTCCTGCGCAGGATGGCCCGTAATATGGACCTGCAGACGGAGGAGATAGTGGAGGTGCACGACCCGATCGTGAATATCCTTGGATCGGATGCCCCATCGAGGGTGGCGTTACCCTTGATCCGCACGATCCAAACGAACGCGGATACGATATGGCAGACTCCTGCCTCCATTCCACCTACAGCGAGAGGGGTGGAAAGGAAATACTTTGTCCCATCTAAGGACTATGGGTACTTGTACACACACCCCCAACCGTGTTCACTGGTGGTGGAATCAGTGAATGCACGAGAGCGCCACGGCCAGCAGGCTGCAGCGCCAAAATCAAAAGAGGCTAAGCGGCTTGATCTGTTTGGCCGTAAGGTTTACTCAGCCGGAGGGCTACAACTTAGAGCGGCGAATCAACAGGCGCTACTGAGCCGCTACAATTTCAACTCCTGGAACTCTATGGGGAAGTTTAAGGAGTTGATTCCCCAAGAGTCCAGGGAAGAGTTTGGAGCCATGGTTGAGGAGGGTAAGAAGGTGGCTCGGACCTCCTTACAGGCCTCCCTGGACATAGCGGACTCGGCCGCAAGGACCCTGGCCGCAGGTATCGCTATGCGCAGGACCTCCTGGCTCCAAGTTTCGGGTTTGCCCCCTGAATTACAGCAGACCCTACAGGATTTGCCCTTTGAAGGACAGGGGCTGTTCTCGGAGAAGACGGACTCTCGATTGCAGAGCCTCAAAGACTCCAGGACAATCATGCGCTCCTTGGGGATGCATGTTGCGGGTCCCCAGCGCAGACCATTTAGGCCGCAGCCTCAACGTTTTTACCCCCCTCCACCTCGTCAGAGACAGGACCCTGCCAGAAGGCGAGGGCGAGGTGGTAGGAGAAGATGGGCTGGCCCTCAACCCGGTCAGAACCAAGGGCCACCAAGACCACCTTCAGGTCCTAGACAGAACTTTTGAAGGTGCGGTCGAGGACGGCGCCCCAGTCATCCCCCAGGATCCAGCTCCCTCCTTTCGGGATCGCCTCTCCCACTTCCACCGTGC
The DNA here is from genome assembly GCF_027887155.1 of Malaclemys terrapin pileata. NCBI lineage: Eukaryota > Metazoa > Chordata > Testudines > Emydidae > Malaclemys > Malaclemys terrapin. The sequence continues at coordinate 17,928,359 of NC_071515.1, read as the reverse complement.
TTGGTCCCTTATAACTTCGGACCGTTGGGTCCTCCGCACGGTGGAGAGGGGATACGCTATCCAGTTTTCTTCTATCCCCCCCTCCCACCCCCTTTCCCCGTCCCTCTTCAGGGACCCTTCTCACGAGCAACTTCTTATACAGGAGGTTTCTACGCTCCTGGCCATGGGGGCCATAGAGGAGGTTCCGATAGACTTAAGGGGCAGGGGATTTTATTCCCGTTACTTCCTGATCCCCAAGTCCAAAGGAGGTCTGCGGCCCATCTTGGACTTGCGCGGACTCAACAAATTCGTAGTAAAGTTGAAGTTCCGCATGGTCTCTTTGGGGGCCATTATCCCTTCCCTCGATCCTGGAGACTGGTTCGCCGCCCTCGACATGAAAGACGCATACTTTCACATCTCAATTTACCCACCTCACAGACGCTTCCTGCGATTCGTGGTAAACACGGTGCACTACCAATTTATAGTCCTTCCCTTCGGCCTATCCTCGGCCCCAAGGGTGTTCACGAAATGTATGGCTGTCGTGGCAGCGTACCTTCGTCGGCAAGGGATACAGGTGTTCCCGTACCTAGACGACTGGCTGGTGCGCGGTCGCACCAAGGAGCAAGTTCACGCTCACGTCCACAGAATAGTGCACACATTCAACAAGTTGGGCATCCTACTCAACAAGGACAAATCCACTCTAGAACCTACCCAGAGAATAGAATTCATCGGCGCAGTTCTAGACTCCAGACGTGCACAAGCCATCCTGCCAGACAACCGATTTGGCACCATCACGAACCTCATTCAAGGGCTCAAGGCCTTCCCAACTACCACGGTGAGGTCGTGCCTTACCCTGCTGGGTCACATGGCTTCCTGCACGTACGTAACCAGGCATGCCAGACTTCGACTTCGCCCGCTTCAAACCTGGGTGTCATCAATATACCGTCCACATCGGGACAGCCTGAACATGGTGGTCACGGTCCCGGACTCGGTCCTGGCCTCCCTCACCTGGTGGCTAGATCACACTGTAGTCTGCGAGGGGATGCCATTTCACGCCCCACAACCCTCCCTGCACCTGGTCACAGACGCGTCATCTCTGGGGTGGGGCGCCCATCTCAACGAACACCATACCCAGGGCCTGTGGACTGCATCCCAGTTAGCCCTACACATCAATGTTCGGGAACTGATGGCGGTACGCCTGGCGTGCCAGGCATTCCTCAATCTCCTACGTGGCCGCTGTGTGTTAGTTCTCATCGACAACACCACGGCCATGTTCTACATCAACAAGCAAGGAGGAGCACGTTCGTCAATTCTATGCCAAGAGGCCATTCGCCTGTGGGACTTCTGCATCGCCCACTCAATCCATCTCACGGCATCGTTCCTCCCTGGAGTCCAGAACACTCTAGCGGACCGACTCAGCAGGTCCTTCCAAACGCACGAGTGGTCTATCCGTCCGGACATTATACATTCCATCTTCCAGAGGTGGGGGTTTCCCCAGATAGACCTGTTTGCATCTCGAGACAACAGGAAGTGCCACGTGTTCTGCTCCCTACAAGGTCGAGCTCCGGGCTCCCTCTCGGACGCCTTTCTGCTTCCCTGGAAAGACCACCTGTTTTATGCCTTCCCTCCGTTTCCTCTGGTCCACAAGGTACTGCTCAAATTGCGCAGAGACCAGGCACAGGTAATTCTGATCGCTCCTGCATGGCCAAGACAACATTGGTACACCACACTGTTGGAGCTCTCGGTTCAGACACCGATCCCGCTTCCGTTGGATCCGGATCTCATCTCTCAGGACCACGGCCGGTTGCGTCACCCCGACCTCCAATCACTCCACCTCACGGCGTGGCTGCTCCATCGTTCACCCAGGCAGAGCAGCAATGCTCGCACTCTGTCCAACAGATTCTGCTGAGCAGTAGGAAGCCCTCAACACGCACCACGTACCTGGCCAAGTGGAAGCGGTTCTCCTGTTGGTGCGAACAACGAGCCATGTCCCCGTTGCAGGCACCCATTCCTCTCATTTTGGAATATCTCCTCTCCCTAAAACAGCAGGGGTTGGCGATATCTTCAATTAGAGTTCACCTGGCCGCTATATCGGCCTTTCACCCAGGGGAACTCGCGTCCTCGGTATTCTCTAACCCGATGGTCGTTAGATTCCTCAAGGGCTTAGACCGGATGTACCCACAACAACGTCAGCCCGTTCAGACGTGGGACCTCAACCTGGTTCTCTCCAAGCTCACAGGTCCTCCATTCGAGCCACTGGCCACCTGTTCTCTTTTGTACCTATCCTGGAAGACAGCCTTCCTTGTAGCCATCACCTCAGCAAGGCGCGTTTCTGAACTCAGGGCGCTTACATCCGAGCCCCCTTATACAGTTTTCCATAAGGATAAAGTGCAGCTTCGTCCACATCCTGCCTTTCTCCCTAAGGTGGTTTCTCCTTTTCATATCAACCAGGACATCTTTCTCCCGGTCTTTCATCCCAAACCACATGCCACTCGCCAGGATCAACGTTTGCATTCCCTGGACGTACGAAGGGCCCTGGCCTTCTATATTGACCGCACAAAGCACTTTAGAAAGACGACGCAACTCTTCGTTGCAGTGGCCGACCGAATGAAAGGCTCACCGGTCTCCTCACAACGCCTATCCTCCTGGATTACGTCTTGCATCCGGACTTGCTATGACCTGGCAGGTGTCTCAGCACCGCACCTCACCGCTCACTCCACGAGGGCCCAGGCTTCCTCGACGGCTTTCCTGGCACAAGTTCCGATTCAGGACATTTGTAGAGCAGCGGTTTGGTCATCAGTCCACACATTTACAGCTCACTATGCACTAGTGCAGCAGTCCAGAGACGATGCTGCTTTCGGATCAGCGGTTTTGCACACAGCAATGTCTCACTCCGACCCCACCACCTAAGTTGGGCTTGGGAGTCACCTAATGGAATGGATATGAGCAAGCACTCGAAGAAGAAAAGACGGTTACTCACCGTTGTAACTGTTGTTCTTCGAGATGTGTTGCTCATATCCATTCCAAACCCGCCCCCCGTCCCCACTGTCGGAGTAGCCGGCAAGAAGGAACTGAGGGGGCGCCGGGTCGGCTGGGGTATATATTCAGCGCCATGAAGGCGCCACTCTAGGGGGCTCCACAGCCGACCCGCCGGTGTTGCTAGGGTAAAAATCTTCCGACGATCGTGCACGCGGCGCGCGCACACCTAATGGAATGGATATGAGCAACACATCTCGAAGAACAACAGTTACAACGGTGAGTAACCGTCTTTTCCTCGCTTAATTAATTAGTTTAAGTTAATTGAAGATTGGTTTCTATCCTGAAGCACGAGGTTTTATATTTCTTCCAAAAAAACCTGGGCTTTTTGATTTATTTTTAATCCTCTGCTATTTTCTCTCTTTCTAAAGGTCTAATCCTTTTTCTGAAACCTACCGTTATGGTGGCAGGGAGTTCTATGGGATAACTGTGTGTTGTATGGAAAAGGTATTTCCTTTTATCGGGTTTAAATGTGTTGCCTTTCAATGTATTGAACATCCCTTTGTAAAACCTATACTATTGTTTTAATCTAGTACTATCTGAAGTAATAATAGAGAGACAAGGTGGGTGAGGTAATATCTTTTATTGGACCAGCTTCTGTTGGTGAGAGAGGCAAGCTTTCAAGCTGAAGAAGAGCGCTTTGTAAGCTCAAAAGCTTGTTTCCTTCATCAACAGAGGTTGGTCCAATAACAGATATTACCTCACCCACCTTGTCTCTCTAATAACATGTGGCAGAACAAAATACAGGGAGGCACTGTGATCATGCAAAGATCAGGACTGGGTTAGGTAATCTACAGATTAGGTCAAACAGTGGGGGTAAAAGCCAGTGGATCAAATTAGGCACTGCTGTAAACAGATGCCTCTCCATTAAGGTCACTGGAGTGCAGTGAAGTCCTCCATCCCCTTTCCATGGCTGGTTTTCAGTGACCACATAATTTCTTAATGGAACATTTTTCTTTTGAAAATCCACCATTCCATCTATGAGAGGATGACAGCAGGGCTTAAACCCCATGAATACTAAAGTAAAACTTGGCTCGAATTTCATCGTGAAGGAAGTCAGGTAACACTATATCATATAAAGGTAGCGGTGGTAACTGCTAGGCAGCATAATGGTAAATTTGTTTAGCAAGCTACGGAAATGCTACTACAGTTACTTAGCTTTTGCTGGCAAAAATATTAAAATTTGTATCTGTGTCACGTCTTTGCGGCTGCTTTCCTGAATGGGTCTTTTGTCCTGACCAAAAAATACTTGCACAAGATGCAGTTTTTTCCTATATTAAGGCCAAATTCTGCCCTCAGTTTTAGCCACACCACCTTATTGAAAACAGCTGCCTGGATGTAGCAGGGAATAGGATTTGGTCCTTATGGTGTAAATATTTTTAAGCATATTCTTAATGTTAATGACATTTCAAACAAGTTCACTCCTTTATTAAATGTCATGCTGGAAGATTTCAGTAACGGCCCCAAGGCTTCATAGCAATGAATCCTGGTCAATGTCCTGACCACCTCCCTGGCTTGGATCCTATGGTTTTAACTGACCAGGAATTTCCTAATGGAATATTTGTCTTTTTAAAATTCATTGCCCCATCAATGGGAGAGTTACAATAAGAGTCCCAGTGCAACGTAAAACTCCCATTGACTTCAATAGGACTCCTATGGTGACACGCATGGGAGTCTTGCACAGGTAAAACGAGTCAGATTTCATCCTGAAATCCAAGTCTGTGCCCTAAACACTAACACAAAGGAGAAACCAAAGGTGTGTTCACCTGGGATTATGTAACTGTATGTTCCTGCTGTCATCCATTCTATTACAATGCTAGTGCCCAGACAGATGCATATTGACTTCTGCAGCGCAAGGGGGAAAAGCAGCAATATAAAATTTGTCAATGAAATCTGATTACTTTACAAAACACGTAGTCAATGGTATTGTTAAAATGACTAATTGGGATATATTAATAATCTAATACCAATCTGAGTCAGTTGTCCTAGATTCCGGATTTTATTAATCTCACGTAGGATGTGTAGAATCCTGAGGTCCCTTCTCAAACCCCTCGCAGGACTTAATATTTTTGTATTTAATGAAAATCAAAACCATACTTGTCCACTTTCCCTTTAGTTTCTTTGGATCTATTGGCTACAAATTTGGGGGAGTTTTTTTCTTTCTTTTCACTTGTTTTTAATTTCTGAACATGATAGCTCTTTAAATAGAATTAACTGTTTGTCTCTCTTTTTAACCGTCTGCTATGCTCATAACACTTAAAAGTGTTAACTGCTAACTTGATTGAATTGCCTTTTTCTTTCCCGCGTTCTTTACTCTGCATTAACTTGAATCTTTCACCTTTGTTACTCTTTTAAACTCTTTTCTTTTCCACTGATTCTTTCACTTTGCATTTTCTTTTTGTCCACCAGTTTTCTCACAGGTCTGGATGGGGCCAAAATACCATTAACGCTTCTACCAGGGGAGACTTCGATGGCACCTGTGTTCTCTTTTGCTATTGTTAGCTCAACAGTGCAACTTAATTTAAAAGCAAAAGCAGGTCCCCTTCACAACTGATGAAACTGCCATTCAGCTCCTCTAGATACATGGTTGCCAGAGTCCATCCAAACTGTAAAAAGTAGTTTTATTCTTAACAGCCACTCTGTGCAAGTGGCATTGTTAGGTTCCCTTATTGTCATGTCTTGATGTCCATAACAAATATGTTGCGTTTACAGTGGGGAAAAAATCCTTTTGTTAAGTTCAAGTTGGGAATTTGAAAATCAGGTTGCTTTCTTGCACCTCGCCATCAGAAATAATAGTTGTGTAGGACAAATTGTCATAAGTAGAAATCCCACCACCACCACACGCCCCCTGTATGCCTGTTGCCTCAAAAGGGCATTCCCAGGAGTAACTCAGCGGAGCTCAGTAAAAAGTGGGTGGATGATGATGCAAATGGAATCCACCACCATGTCTTGCCTGAAGAATAAAACTATGGGTTTTTTTTTTAACACACCCAAGGAGCACATCTGTTAAGAAAGTAGGTGCTGCTTTCATGCGGGTGGTTTTCAGCAGGAATGCATGTATACTTCACGCACACACGTTCCAGCCACTGGTCCTAACAAAGCCACCAGATTCTCTGTGGATTCCTACAGCCTGCTTACCCTTTACTGTTAATGGGTGGGCAATCGTCTATTACAGTGGATCGCAAACTGTGGGTCAACCCCAAAGTAGGTCACGAGCCTGTTTTAATGGAGTTGCCAAGGTTGGCAATAGACTTGCTGGGGCCCATGTATACTTCACGCACACACGTTCCAGCCACTGGTCCTAACAAAGCCACCATGCCCGAGGCCCGGAGCCAAAGCCCAAGCCCCACCACCTGGGGCCAAAGCCTGAAGGCTTCAGCCCTATGCGGTGGAGCTCAGGTTACAGGCCCCCCACCCTGGGGCTGAAGCCCTTGGGCGTTGGTTTCTGCTTCCTCCTCCCCCCGGGGTGGTGGGGCTCAGGCTTCAGTCCCCCCTCCTAGGGTCGTGTAGTAATTTTTGTTGTCAGAAGGGAGTCGTGGTGCAATGAAGTTTGAGAACCTCTGGTCTATTAAAAAACACCTCAAATTCACTCCATGATTTCCTTGGACTGCTACTGACAGTCAAATTGGTTACCATCTTCTGTGTTAGAAGAAATGAGATAAGCTAGGGAGATATTACCTAAGACAAGCAAGGTAAGGGCTAGATCTCAGACTTGGCTGTCTGATAAACTATGGTTGTCCTCTGTAACAGGGTAGCTGATCCCTTCCATGAAATCAGCCCCAGCTTTCCTGCTCCAGTTGCCTATGAGTCCAGAACCCAGAGTGAAGAATGTTCAGCGATGGATGCCCTGAAGGAGAATTCAGAACTCAGACTCCTGAGACAGTGCACAGAAGAAGTGCAGAGCTGGGCTGAGAGCTACACGGGGGGGATGCCTCTGAAGGAGAGAGTGGTCAGAGTTCCCTGGTTGAGCAACGGAGCCAGATCAGGCTGGTGAAAGCAAAAGGCAGAAAGGCAGTCGGGGTCACCTACAAACTTCCCCAGGCCAGAGAGGGCTGAATGTGGCAGAGGAAGATGCCTGTTGGCTTCCTGAGCCGGAGAGCTGAAGGCTGAGGCATGATGGAGGAGTAAGACAGCTGATGTCTCTGGGCAAGCACTAGAATCAGTCCTGAGAATGAAAGTGGGCAGAGAAGCACCGCAGCTAGACAGGGTGAGACGTGGGGAGCGACATCAGAGCTGTACCTGAGAGCTGGAGTGTGGTGAGAGACGCTGGAGCTGTACTATTGTTGTGAGGCATGGTGAGAGACTTCGGAGCTGTACCTGAGAGCTGGAGCGTGGTGAGAGACGCTGGAGCTGTACTATTGTTGTGAGGCATGGTGAGAGACGTCGGAGCTGTACCTGAGAGCTGGAGCGTGGTGAGAGACGCTGGAGCTGTACTATTGTTGTGAGGCATGGTGAGAGACGTCGGAGCTGTACCTGAGAGCTGGAGCGTGATGAGAGATGCTGGAGCTGTACTATTGTTGTGAGGCATGGTGAGAGACGTCGGAGCTGTACCTGAGAGCTGGAGCGTGGTGAGAGACGCTGGAGCTGTACTATTGTTGTGAGGCATGGTAAGAGACGTCGGAGCTGTACCTGAGAGCTGGAGCATGGTGAGAGATGCTGGAGCTGTACTATAGGGGCTGTTGTGAGGCCTGGTGAGAGATGTCGGAGCAGTACAGGAGAGCTGCAGTGTGCTGAGATGCCAGCGCTGTACGTGGGGTGCTGATAGACTGTTGGGACTTGAAAGATTGACTGTACTATTTAGACTGTATGGGGGAAGGTTAGATTATGGTTGCGGGATTTTTTTTGTAATAAATTGACGCTGCAGAGGGCTATTTATACCTGGAAACAAAGGCATGGCGTTAATGGGAACACTGGAAGAAAGGGGACACTGAGGCAGTTGTACTTTGGCCTGCCACAGGAGGGCTCCCCAGGAGAAGGGCCACCATATGACAGCCTCGAACAAAGGCGGGGGCAGAGAGGTATCAAAATGAGTTGTGTATTAATCTATGTATGGTTAAGTTCAGTCAGTCACTGTCCTTTTTCATTTCTTTACACTTAAAAGTAACTCTCATCCCACGAGCAAAGAAGAAACTCCTGTGTGGATATGTGTTGTGGGTGGCTTCTTATTGCCTCCCCCATCACTTCCCCGCTCCCCAGATATCCTGCAGTGATGTGAGCTGAGTGAACCAGCAGCACACAGCCAGGGGGGCAGGAGAGAACAGCAATAAGCTCTAACTAGAGACAGCAACAGTGTGGGTGAGACCACACAATCGCCACTCAACAAACAGATGGCAAAGTTGCAAAGACACACGCAGACATTGAGTGCAGCCGGTGCGGGTGATGAGGACAGCAAAATGCTACCACTGCTTCTCACCGGCGGAAAATTTATTTTGACACCCAGGGCAGAAAGTTCCTGTCTGGTTTTGAGCCTCTTCCTTCCCTCCGGGGCAAGTTTCTGATCTGAACTCCACTTTACAAGCGTGGGTGAACTGACTGACATACATGTCTGCGCCGCAGCTGACAATGGAAAGTTGTCACCTGCATCAGTTTCTTTCCAATAGGCACTGAAAAGCAGTGGTACCCTACACTACGCTCTGAAGGAGAACAAACAAGCCATCTGTACCCTTCCCGGAGTGCAGCATACTCATATGCAACAGCTAAGCTGACCTGGGCAAGTAATTCAGCTCTTTCCTCTGGTAAGTACAAAGAAAATGAGAGAGGGTGGGCAGCTTTAATTCTCAGCTGCTGTTCGGCCTGGAGCAGTCGGTGCTCTCAGGAGTTGAAGTAGAGTTCAGCAGCATCTTCCATTGACCGCCAATAATTACAATCCTTGGTTCCCATTTGCCATTTCTCTGCACCTCATGTAGTCAAAGCCCAGCCGAATCAGAATGGTGGTATTTCATGCTCCCTTTGCAATGCAAAGAACTACACGAAGTGCAGGGAAACAGAGAATCTGGCCCCTGGTGAACAGACCTCGCTTTTCCCAGTACGAATACAGAGCTGGGTGGAGTAGCACTTTACACACAGATGTCACACTTGCCAGCCACTATGTAACTTGTTTTGTTTCTGCTAGATCAGCGTTTCTGCTACGGCTGATGACCACAAATCCCCTAGCATTGTCTGGGATGCCATTAACACCTAGTCCCGGGTTGGAGCCCAGAGCACATGAATTCAGCCCCCTTTTCTGTTCCACCATAGCAGGTAAGGGAAGCTGGACCATTACAACCCTCTGACTTCTGTGTCAGCTCTGGGAGGAGCTGGGTTGAAGTGGGAAAACCTTTGTTGCAAATTGTTAAATCCTTAGCAGAAATGACACAAACCCCTGGGTTTGAAGTTTAAGGCTAGGTCTACACTACCCACCTGAATCGGCGGGTAGAAATCGACCTCTCAGGGATCGATTTATCGCGTCCCGTTGGGACGCGACAATCGATCCCCGAATCGGCGCTCTTACTCCACCAGCGGAGGTGGGAGTAAGCGCCGCCGACAGAAAGCCGCAGAAGTCGATTTTGCCACCGTCCTCACAGCGGGGTAAGTCGGCTGCGATACGTCGAATTCAGCTACGCTATTCACGTAGCTGAATTTGCGTATCTTAAATCGACTCCCCCCTGTAGTGTAGATGTACCCTAAGTGTCAAACTGTTCTCCAGTTGGAAAGCCCCTCTTTGCACCAAGATCTAGTATGGAGGCTACTTGTTTATTCCAGGGTGTAGGACTGCCTTGCTGGCATTTCTTCTGCTCTGCTGCATTAGGGTTACTACATTGTGTCAATAGTTTCCAAGTGGCAACATACAGGTGTAGATGCCCACAGCACAAAGTACTGCAAGACACTAAGCATAGAACTGGAAGGGACCTCGAGAGGTCTTCTAGTCCAGTCCCCTGCACTCAAGGCAGGACTAAGTATTCTGCAATGGGACTACCCATAGGCTTAATATTAAGCACAAAATTAAATGTTTTACTGGATCAGGGTAAAGTGTTCAAAGCAGGGCTATCAAGCAATTAAAAAAATTAATCACAATTGCACTGTTAAAGCATAATAGAATACCATTTAAATATTTTTTGATGTTTTCTACATTTTCAGATATATTGGTTTCAATTACCACACAGAATACAAAGTGTACAGTACTCACTGTATATTTATTTTTTATTACAAATATTTGCTTGGTAAAAAACAAAAGAAATTCACCTAATACAAATACTGTAGTGCGATCTCTTTATCGTGAAAGTGCAACTTACAACTATAAGAGAACTAGATAAATTCATGGAGGTTAAGTCCATTAACAGCTATTAGCCAGGATGGGTAAGGAATGGTGTCCCTAGCCTCTGTTTGTCAGAGGGTGGAGATAGATGGCAGGAGAGAGATCACTTGATCATTGCCTGTTAGGTTCGCTCCCTCTGGGGCACCTGGCATTGGCCACTGTCAGCAGACAGGATACTGGGCTGGATGGACCCTTGGTCTGACCCAGTATGGCCATTCTTATGTTCTTATATAAAATTATGTGCAAAAAAATAACTGCACTCAAAAATAAAACAATGTAAAACTTTAGAGCCTACAAGTCCACTCAGACCTACTTCTTGTTCAGCCAATCGCTCAGACAAACACGTTTGTTTACATTTTCAGGAGATAATGCTGCCCGCTTCTTGTTTACAAACAGGTGTTTGCATGGCACTGTTGTGGCTGGTGTTGCAAGATATTTACGTGCCAGACGTACTAAAGAGTCATATGTCCCTTCCTTTTTCAACCGCCATTCCAGAGGACTTGCATCCATGCTGATGATGGGTTCTGCTCAATAACGAGCCAAAGCAGAGTAGACTGACGCATGCTCATTTTCATCATCTGAGTCAGAGGCCACCAGCAGAAGGTTGATTTTCTTTTTTTGGTGGTTTGGGTTCTGTAGTTTCTGCATCGGAGTGTTGCTCTTTTAAGACATCTGAAAGCACGCTCCACACCCCGTCCCGATCAGATTTTGGAAGGCACCTCAGATTCTTAAACCTTGGGATTGAGTGCTGTATCTACCTTTAGAAATCTCACGTTGGTACCTTCTTTGCGTTTTGTCAAATCTGCTGTGAAAGTGTTCTTAAAACAAACAACATGAGCTGGGTCATTATCCTAGATTGCAATAACATGAAATATATGGCAGAAGGCAGGTAAAACAGAGCAGAAAACATACAATTCTTCCCCAAGGAGTTCAGTCGCAAATTTAATTAAAGCGTTTTTTTAAACGAGCGCCATCAGCATGGAAGCATGTCCTCTGGAATGGTGGCTGAAGCATGAAGGGGCATACGAATGTTTAGCATATCTGGCATGTAAATACCTTGCAATGCCAGCTACAAAAGTGCCATGCGAATGCCTGTTCTCACTTTCAGGTAACATTGTAAACAAGAAGCGGACAGCATTGTCTCTTGCAAATGTAAACAAACATATTTGTCTGAGTAATTGGCTGAACAAGAAGTAGGACTGAGTGGACTTGTAGGCTCTAAAGTTTTACTTTTATTTTTGAGTGCAGTTATGGGACAAAAAAATATCTACATTTGTAAGTTGCACTTTCAGGATAAAGAGATTGTACTACAGTACTTGTATGAGGTGATATCACTTTTGCCGTGCAAATATTTGTAATAAAAAATAATTGAAGTGAGCACTGTCCACATTGTGTTCTGTGTTGTAAATAAAATCAATATATTTGAAAATGTAGAAAAACTTCCAAAAACATTTAATACATTTCAATTGGTATTCTGTTTAATAATGCGATTAAAAGTGCGATTAATCGTGATTAATTTTTTTAATTGCGATTAATTTTTTTGAGTTAATCGTGAGTTAACTGCGATTAATTGACAGCCCTAGTTCAAAGCTCTTTGCAGGATCAAGCCCTAAATGTACAGTGATGACAGATCAAGGGTGTGAGAGGAATAAGGGTGGACAGCACTGGAAATTAGGCTAATAGGGAGGTAATTGAAAGCCAGAATCTGGAGGCCAGCCATGCACCCAGGAAGAGAACGTAAACGTTCTACAGTTTTCTTAACACTGTTCAGCTGATCCACAAGCTCACTTACAGAATGAGCTTTATTTGCTGTTAAATTATGGCTTATGATTTAGAGGTGTGGTGTTTTTATTGAAGATGCAGTTTTCCCAACACCTAACCGGAATTAATATTTGTTTTCATTATGCTGGTTTTCTTTGAGCGATGTGTCTACAGCTCTAGTGACACCTTGTGGCTTGTGAATTACAAGAAAATATTCCTAAGAACAGATCCACAGAACAGTGCATTTCGGGTCACATCCTCCTTTGTTGCTTAAAATTAACATTTTTACCAGATCACTTCTGAGTAATCTTCAATGCCGAGAAATAAGAACTATGGCCCCAGTTCAGCTGATGGAAATGGACCCAGGGAAAACAGCTTAGCACAGGCTTGATTGGGACTTAAGCACATGCTTAAAATTCTTTTGTGAACTGGGGCCTTTATATATTGAGCGTACAATAGACAAAAGTATTTCAAATAAGAAACTGTATATTTTTTATGCTTTACAAATACATTTGGAGATATTGATGCTTACCCTTTGATATTTGAATACTTTTGCTTTCTCACCCATATTTTTCCTCCTTTACTCTCTTCATTTTCCTGTAATCTTTTCCTGATTTTATTTTCTGTTTATTTTCCCCACGCCCCATTCCTTTTTCTAATCAAATTCTGTTTTAACTTGGTAACTTGTTTGTTCATTCATTGGTTAATATTACACATGTGCATGAGTCTTTGCAAGAAGGCAGCGCTGGACTGTAAGCTCATTGGAGCTCTGACTGCTTCTTTCTGTGTGTCCACATAGTGCGTAGCACAATGGGGCCCAGCTCTTGACTGGAGTTTAGGGTGACCAGATGCCACGATTTTATAGGGACAGACCTGATTTTTGGGTATTTTTCTTATATAGGCTTCTATTACCCCCCACCCTGTCCCAATTTTTCACATTTGCTGTCTGGTCACCCTACTGGAGTTTCTAGGAACTACCACAATACAAAGGATGATAGTAGTTGCCGTTAGGAAAAAATAAGACCTCCTGGAAACAAAACAAATGGTAAACAACGGACTCGACCTTGTGTGGGGATATATGATTTAGGGTGTGTTCAGGGTGAATGTACTGTCAGTTTGCTATGGAGAAGAGGTGGCCCCTAGTCTCAGAGGGATGGGAAGTGACAGTTGGAGGAGAAGAGGAAGGCAGGGGGCAGCCTGAGAGACAGAAAGAAACACAGAGTCTGGGAGTAAATGCAGAGAAATAGGGTGTGAGGAGAGGGCAGCCAGAGAGACAGAGGGAAACCAGACTGAGAGAAACCGAGAGTAAGTGGAGTGACTGAGGTTGAGCAGGGCAGACAGCCGTACAGAAGAAGGTTCTTTTAGTTTAAAGCTGGCTGGTCAAGTCAGTCCATGTTCGATGGCCAGTTCCTGAGCTTCCGTTCCTGATCCTCAGTTCTGGTTGTCTCCTAACATTGATACATGTGGTGCCAGAGAACTGGAACAGGAGAAGCAAAGGTCCTTCAGATCCCATGGGTCTGGTCTAATGTCCACCCCTGCAAGCGAGCACCACTGAAGTCAAGTCCATCCCTCCAGGGCTCAAAGACTGCCTTGAGCGTTATATAGGACCCAGCGAATTATCTGGGGAAAGGGGAACCTTGAACTAACATAATAATAACAACAACCTATAAGATAATAGCCTGTGCATACAGAGATAGATATACACCCCTATCTCAATCTAACGCTGTCCTTGGGAGCCAAAAAATCTTACCGCATTATAGGTGAAACCGCGTTATATCAAACTTGCTTTATATAACGCGGTAAAGCAGTGCACAGCCCCGCCCCCCCGGAGCACTGCTTTACTGCGTTATATCCGAATTCGTGTTATATCGGGTCGCGTTATATCGAAGTAGAGGTGTATTTCTTTATTTAGCGGGTTATATTGAGTTAAATACACTTAGTAGTAAGTTATTTATATATATATATATATATATATATATATACACACACACACACCCTGTTATAAATGTTTTTATGATATACATTCTTCATCTATTTAATGTTATTGTGGGTAGGTGGAATCCAGTTCCGGTTGTTCCAGTTTAAGTAAAATCCCTTTTGTTTTATTTATTTTTTGACAACCAGTTGTATTATCTTGGCTCTCTCCTGCCGAGTAAATTATACCATCACTGTGATGGACCATTACTAGATCTTGGTTGGTGGTTTTGGATGGGGTCCCTTCCATGGGGACCCTCGGCTGTATTACAAATTACAAACAGAATGACCCGACTCTGAGAGGTCTGTTTACAAAAAAACAAAACCCCACCCAGAAATAGCAATTCTCAAGGATAGTAGTCAAAATAGATGACATAAACCAATTAGGATAGAGAATCATAAAATCACAAAAATATAGGGCTGGAAGAGACCTCAAGAGGCATCTAGTTCAGTTCTATGAATTGAGGCAGGACCAAATAAACCTAGACCATCCATGGCAGGTGTTTGTCCAACCTGTTCTTAAAAACCTCCAATTATGTGGATTCCATAACCTCCCTTGGAAGCCTATTCCAGAGCTTAACTACCCTGATAGTTGGGAAGTTTTTCCTAATCTCTAACCTAAATCTCCCTTGCTGCAGATTAAGCCCATTACTTCTTGTCCTACCTTCAACAAACATGGAGAACAATTCATCACCATCCTCTTTCTGAGAGCCCTTAACCTATTTGAAAAATTATCAGGTCAGAAAAATAGAAGCAGTTTCATGGCAATAATGTAACTGAGGTGGTGATGCTTAGAACACTATGCGATAACCGCGCTTTGAGACCCAAAGGCTGACTAGGTCTTTAAAAATCCATTTGTCTTCATCTCACAATATCTCTTCTTTTTGTGCATGTGTACACACACACACGTGGGTGCACCAAGGAATGTTCACTCTCTGTGTGAATCCTAAAATGTCTTGCTCTAAAATCACCCTGCTATTTGGCGTATCTTGCTATTGACAGGACTTCAGTGTCACAGTTCCTACAGCCGGTGGGGAAAAAAGAAAAAAAAAAAAAAAAAAAAAATTGTTTCAGTTTTGCAGGGTTTTTTTTTTTTAATTTTCATGAAATGTTTTTTGAAAACGTTCAAACTATTATTTGTTTTCCCCTCACTTTTTCCCTTTTGCTACTGAGTGCAATAAAATGAACAGCGTCCACGGCTTCAGATTTTTGGACACTTTTTTCCTTTTTCTTAGTCCTGGTCTACATTGAACAATTAGACTGATCTAGCTACATCGCTCAGGGTTGTGAAAAATTTCATGCCCGGAGCACCACAGTTAGGTCAACCTACCCCCCAGAGTAGATGCAGCTAGGTCATCAGAAGGGACACCACACACCCTCCCTAGGAACCTGGTGGGAGTGGGAGGACCAGGGCTCACGCTGGCACCCTATAGTTGGGGAGAGCAAGGATAAAAGGGAGGCAAAAGCTCCACCCCATAGGACCTAGCTACCACTTTCTGTTGATGTAGGAAGCGTCCATATTACGGCACTACAATGGCAATAGCTGCAGCTGGCCCTTTAAGGGAAGATGGGCCTCAGTCCTCCTGTGACAAGCCTAACTTGCCTCCCCAGGTGAGAAAATGATTTTGGTCATGTGACTAAGTCAGGCCACGCCTAGGGATATATAAGGGAGAGGCACTAAGGGGACACTAAGGAGTTGCTGGATAAAGAAGTCAACCAGCACACAGGATGGAGGACTGTGAGATCCCAGATTTGCGAGGTAAGTTACATGCTGGGGAGGCCAAACTTTAAAGCCCCAGTCACAAGGCAGACTCAGACCCTAAATCTGAAGAAGAGTAGAAAGGAAGCTTTGTGGGAGTCGAATTATATTGAACAAATCAGACTCCAGGAGAAGAGGAATATTGTTTCAAAGACTTTGCTTATGACTGAATTATTTTGGCAGAACTCAGAGGGAAACTAAGGCAGGGTGCCTTTGGGCTGTCCTAGGCCACAATGGGATGTCCTGGGACAGTTACTTGTCTCTACACCGTTTAGTTTACATTTTTCCACTTGAACTTTTCAAAGATCAGGGAGCTTTGAAAAGTTACAGCAAGGAAAGAGAAAAACAATGAAGGGAAAAATAGAAGTGGTGAAAGGAAAAACCCTCAACATCCTTCATTCTATTTATTCTATTTGGTGGCAAAAATGGGGACAAAAGAGGAGGAGGAAAACCCCAAAATCTGATATTTTGAAAATCAATTTACAAGAACTAAAAGGAAATGTTCATTTTGAAACAAGAAAATTGTTTGTAATTTTCTGTCAAACAACTGAACAACCTTCATGAAATGATATATTCCAGCAAAACAACTGTTTTCAATTAAACTCTATTTTTCACAGGGAGTCTCTTGGCTGAAAAAGTTTAAACCGGTTCTTAAAATGACCTTTTCTAAGCTCACTCAGTGATAATGAGAATGTTGACAATGAGTCTTATACACATGAGGGGCGGAGCATACAAACTTCAAAGGGGCTCAGATACCATGGCGACAGATATGGCATAAGTGGATGGATCCCTTTGAAATTAAGCTCATCGGTACAAGTAGAGTATATGTAGTAGAAATAATAGTAGCAAACCTTCAAGTAGTGTTTGATATTAGAGAAAAGAAATGCAGTCAAAAGTCTTCCTTGTGAATGCTCCTCCGTGCTTTGAATACACGTACATCCTTACTAGGATCGTAGTGGACCTCACGTACCGAAAATCGTCCCTTCAGCATCTCCAGGAAATTCTGATCCCGTTCATAGCGAATCCGACACGATAACAGAATAACAGTATGTTCTGAGCACAAGTGCTCCAGTGTCTGAAGCAGATCTGCAAAGGTGTCTTCCAGATAAATGATGTCTGCGCCCAGGATAAAGTCAAACTTTCCTGGTGAGAAGTTCCCCAAGTTTCTTCCCCAAGTCAGTTCCTTTACCACAGCTCGCGGCTGGAGGTCGGGAGGTAAGTTAGCCTGAACGTTTGACTCGAGAAATTCCAGTGCGGCTTCCCTGTCTGTGATGGTGACATGAGCACCTGTGTGGCACAAGGAGTGTAAGTGTCAAGACAAATAACTGATGCCCACCGATACAGCTTTTGGAATACAATTGCTCGTTTCCATTAAGAGTTAACAAAATTACTGAATAACAATGAAAATATTTACTGAGATGCTTGATTTTAAGTCAACTGACACTTGGAATATTTAGTTTTATTTATGTTTAATGGTAAAAATAGTACTATCAGATCAAAATCATTTTTGGAATAAATGACTATTTCTTTTTAGAAAGACGGAGCCAATTGCCAATTGAAGGAAACAACAGAATAAATGGTGGGAGATGATTATAAAAAAATCTCATCTGATTTTTGCCCTGGTGTAGCAGCATCAGATTACCCCTAGGCACCCAGACAGAGCAGATGGGGAACCAAAGAGCCTTAGACACAGCTATTTTTTTCAATGGATGTTTAAGTTAATGGTTGCAATATTTTATTTGAAGTTGGGCACGGTTTTAAACTATAACGGGGTTCAAAGAAAATTAGATAAGTTCCTGGAGGACAGGTCCATCAATGACTATTAGCCAAGATGGTCAAGGACTCAACTCCATGCTCTGGGTATCCCTAGCATCTGTTTGGCAGAAGCTGGGAGTGGACAACAGAGGTGGATCACTCGATGACTCCCTGTTCTGTTCATTGTCTCAGAAGCACCTGGCATTGGCCACTGTGGGAAGACAGGATACTGGGCTAGATGGACCATTGGTCTGGCCCAGTACGGTCATTCTGATGTTCTTATAGTTTAATAAATATTTGATTTTTTTTTTTAACATAGGAACATAAGAACGGCCATACTGGGTCAGACCAAAGGTCCATCAAGCCCAGTATCCTGTCCTCTGACAGTGGCCAATGCCAGGTGCCCCAGAGGGAAGGAACAGAATAGGTAATCATCAAGTGATCCATCCCCTGTCACTCATTCCCAGCTTCTGGCAAACAGAGGCTAGAGACACCATGCCTGCCCATCCTGACTAATAGGTCCAACAATGGCTATCTTCCATGAATCTATCTAGCTTCCTTTTGAACCTCGTTATAGTATTGGCCTTCACAACACCGTCTGACAAGGAGTTCCAGAGGTTGACAGTGCATTGCGTGAAAAAATACTTTCTTGTGTTTGTTTTAAACCTGCTATCTATTAATTTCATTTGGTGGCCCCTTGTTCTTGTACACCTCTACCCCGCTACAACGCGACCCGATATAACATGAATTCGGATATAACGTGGTAAAGCAGCGCTCGGGGGGGGGAGGGCGGGGCTGCGCACTCCGGTGGATCAAAGCAAGTTCGATATAACACGGTTTCACCTATAACGATTTTTTGGCTCCCGAGGACAGCGTTATATCGAGGTAGAGGTGTATTATGAGGAGGAGTAAATAACATTTCCTTATTTACTTTCTCTATACCACTCATGATTTTAAAGACCTCTATCATATCCCCCCTTAGTAGCCTCTTTTCCAAGCTGAAAAGTCCCAGTCTTATTAATCTCTCCTCATACGGAAGCCGTTCCATATCCCTAATAATTTTTGTTGCTATTTTCTGAACCTTTTCCAATTCCAATGTATCTTTTTTGAGATGGGTCGACCACATCTGGACGCAATATTCAAGATGTGGACGTACCATGGATTTATATAGAGGCAATATGATATTTTCTGTCTTATTATCTATCCCTTTCTTGATGATTCTCAACATTCTGTTCGCTTTTTTGACTGCCGCTGCACACTGAGTGGATGATTTCAGAGAACTATCCACAATGACTTCCAGATCTCTTTCTTGAATGGTAACAGGCTAATTTAGAACCCATCATTGTATATGTATACTTAGAATTATGTTTTCCAATGTGCATTACTTTGCATTTATCAATATTAAATTTCATCTGCCAGTTTTGAGATCCTTTTGTAGCTCTTCGCAGTCTGCCAGGGACTTAACTGTCTTGAGTAGTTTTGTATCATCTGCAAATTTTGCCACCTGTTTACCCCTTTTTCCAGATTGTTTATGAATATGCTAAATAGGACTGGGCCAAGTACAGATCCCTGGGGGACACCACTATTTACCTCTCTCCATTCTGAAAACTGACCATTTATTCCTACCCATTGTTTCCTAGCTTTTAACCAGTTACCAATCCATGAGAGAACCTTCCCTCTTATCCCATGACTGCTTATTTTGCTTAAGAGCCTTTGGTGAGGGACCTTCTCAAAGGCTTTCTGAAAATCTAAATACACTATATCCACTGGATCTCCTTTGTCCACATGCCTGTTGACTCCCTCAAAGAATGCTAGTAGATTGGTGAGGCATGATTTCCCTTTACAAAAACCACATTGACTATTTCCCAACAAAATATGTTCATCTATGCGTCTGACAATCTTGTTCTTTACGATATTTTCACCCAACTTGCCCGGTACTGAAGTGAGGCTTACTGGCCTGTAGTTGCCAGGGTCACCTCTGGAGCCCTTTTTAAAAATTGGCATCACATTAGCTATCCTCCAGTCATTTGGTACAGAAGCTGATTTAAATGATAGGTTACAGATGACAGTTAGTAGTCCTGCAACTTCACATTTGAGTTCCTTCCTTTCATTTCCATTTTAAAAGGAAGTCTGTCATAGTGGCTAGAATTTATGACTAAAGGGACATCTACACTTGAATGTAGTCCTATTTTAGTTCAATGAGATATGATCAGCATGGCAAGTTTAGGCAGTACACAAACTTGTGTGCTGTCTGCACTAGATTATAGAATTGTGCTAGTTAACACATGTTAAAGAGGACTTAAAAATTAAGAATTGGCACACTGGAGCAGATCCTCGGCCGGGGTAAACTGTCATAACTCCACTGACTTCAGTGGGATCAGAGTCAGACCACTCCCACCCCACTTCTACACTGATGTAAATTAGCAGAAGAACTCATTGGCCTAATGAAGTCAATGGTAAAACTCTCATTGACTACACTGGGTACAGAATTAGGCTAAACTGAATGCTTTTGAAAATCCCCACCTAGGGCTCCAATCAAGTCCACCTACACAGAACCAATTGCAGGATCAAATCCTATGGTTACAGCAAAGGTAAGAAAAAAGAAGTAAGAGCGGGGGAGTCTTCTTAGCGTATGTGCAACGTGACTCAGGCGGCACATGACCAGGATTCATCCCTGAATTTGGTCCGCTGGTTGGATCATTAGCTCCCCAGCTTGGACTGGGTACTGAGGAGGCATGCGACGTGAATGCTGATCCATGCCTCCCAGGGGGGCGTGGGGTAATAATGTATTGTTAACACATACAGTGCAGGAATTAATTACAATTAGAACGAGTGAGTTTCCCAGATAAAGATGGTGCTAGTTTTAAAATGATTAAATACCGGTTGCTTTTCAAACGAGAATCAAACTAATATTAGTTCATGTTACTGGAATTGAGCATCTGCCAAGAGCTGTCGGTGGTCAGGCAAAGGAGTCCAGTGCTACCTTTACTCTTAGTCTGTGCTACCGCTAGGGTGTCTAATGAAACTCTGAAACAATCAATGAGCGAATACAGCAGGAAGCAAAGCTAGGGCTGTGAGATACCAGACTTATGACTGGCCCCGCTGTTGGTCTAGCGATGCCGTGACTCACTATGCACATCCATTGTAAAGGGGAGGCAGCGCAGCACCGTGGATGGGACATCAGACTAGATCAGGAGACTTGAGTTCAGTTCCTGGCCCTGCCACTGAGTGATTGACAGAACTTGGGCAAGTTGCTTAATTGCTCCATGCCTCAGTTTCCCTGCCTGCAAAATAGGGTTAATAACGTTTATGCATCTTTGTAAAGTGCTTTGCTATCTGTTGCTGGAGCTCAGTATACAAAATGTGAAGTATTAATAAAGCTGAAGGACACAAGCACAGCATTTATTCCCTGGGGGAGAACAGCTACAGAAAAGAAGGGGATGCCATTGAGCTCACTGCCACGGAAACAGCAGGCAGCCTTAAGGGGGTTCTACTATGAAGAAACCTGGTGTAGCACCATCACCACAATAAATAATGCAGGAGGCTCTAAAGCCTAATAAGGAAGATGAGCCACAGAGGAAACATCACAGTAACGGTCACATCGCTTAGCTGTTACAGCAGCCCTGTCACCTAATGTGTGAATTTTACGGCAGCACCGATTTCTTAAAGAAAAACTTACCCAATAACGTGGCCACTATTCCCAGCAATCCAGTTCCTGCTCCTAGTTCAATCACTGAGCGCCCTTGTAGATCAATACTTCCCATCTCCAGATAAGTACACAGGACGACAGCCTGAACCAAGAGACAGGACTAATTAAGACTTGGGGGTAATTTAGTGATGCCAGACCACAGTATTTCTGATTGAAACCAGTAGAGAAGGTTGCAAGATACAATCAAACACCTCAAGTCTACAGGTATACTTTGCCATCCATGTTATACAAAGGCTGATGAGAGGCAGAGAGGAATGTCCAATCAATCCTGCAAAGTAGGTTAAAATAATGACATGGGACTGTTTCTTCATTAAATCCAAAACACAACAGAAGGAAGCAGAAAAAGAAATAGTTGCACTAAGAAAGGAAAAGCAGGATTTTTGTTGATGCAAAAATGAATGCAAAATTGCAGAACCGTTGAGATGCACCATTGCCCTTTATCGTATTTCTTACAACTTTCCAAAACCTTTCGGTTTAATCTTGGTGCATGCTTGGCATGCTCTTCCATAATGTGTGTGAAGGTCAAGCAGTTGAGCGTAATGGATTAAAGAGCACTTCTATTTAAGTACAAGTTAAATCCAATGTGAGCTACTGTTAAGCAAGTTCCCACACCCAAATCAGGACTTCGCAAGAGCATCTGCTATAGAAAATTCTGTCTCATCAATATCAGACTTATCCTTAGGAACGGAATGATAGCTGTGCTAGCGTATACGCTCCAATTAATACGAGCAGTTAAATTGCCAAACTCATTATTTATGATCAGAGAGAGAGGCATGATTTAGTGGTCAAAGCACAGGACTACGACACAGGTACAGCTAAATTCCAATACAAGGTCGATCACTGACGACTCCTGTGCTTCGGGTTCTCTAGCTACTACATGACGCTACTTAACTATCTCATCAAGGTGGTGTGGGGATTAGTGGATGTCCAGTGCTTTGAAGATTAAAAGAGCTATGCAAATACTAAGTATTATTTTATTATTATTAAGACTTGGTTAAAAAAAATGGGAAAACAACTTTGTGATAAGTCTTGAAAGTGGCCCCATTTCCCACAAAGTCTTTCATGGGTTTTTTTTTTTTTCAAAATGTTAAACTTTCTATTGCAGTAATTGTCAACATTTTTCATCTACCAAAAAAAATGGATTTTCTTACTGAAAATACAGGTTCCAGTACACTAGCAATCTAACAACAAAAAAATCTAAAAATATTGAGCATTTAGATCAAAGTATCAATTTTTAAATGTTGCAGAAAACTGTGCAAAATGGAAAGTTTTGATCATGCTGACAATGTACCATAAAAAGATTTTTTTTGCACTTTTCAATTGGGGAAAAAACTTCTCATGCAGAAAATTTGCAGCCAGCTCTCCTAGGCTGCTGGGCATGTCATTTCACCTGTCTATAAAATGGGAATCATTGTACTGGCCTCCTTTTGTAAAGAGTTTTGAGGTATCCTGATGAAAGGCACTACATAAAAGCTCAGTATTATTAGGAGTTGGACTTGAAACAGACACATGTTCTGCACAAATTGAAATATTTGTATTTTAATCATACGTACCGCGTCCCATACGACTGCTGCTACACCCAGTTGCTTCCAGTTTTGTTTGATTTGGATTGTGTGGCTGGCAAAGTGATACACAGATGAAGATTTATGGAACTTCTGCAATCCCCAGACCGCACTGTCGTCATAGGGAACCAACGCCATTTTATTATCCATCTATCAAATCTCTCTGACCTATGGAGCAAGGGAGAACAAGTCTATGTGAAACCTCAGTGAGAAAAGAACATCTGTTTTGTCCTCACAAACTAATTTGGCTTGTTTTAAATAACATGAGGAAGATTCCAAATACCACTTTGGATCCTAACGATTCGCTCATTGTTTAGCTACTGTGGAACAGCTTCAACAAGAGACTGAAGGAGTCCCACGTGAGACTATCCCTTAGCTCGGTGGTTACGGCATTCATCTAAAAGGTGGTCAACTTCCTCCTCTCTCAGCTGGAGGGAAGACTTGAACTGGGGGTCTCCTACATCCCAGCTGTGTACCCTAACCTCTGGGCTAAAAGTGTTGGAAGAAGGCACTCCTCTCCCACCCCGTTTTGTGTCAACTCACGAATAAGGGCTCATGCGGTAAGTGCTCTCTGAGCACACTTACCAGATAGGCCCCTCAGGCGAGTTGGACAGAGGAATGCCGATATTCCCCACTTCGTATCAGATACATGTGTAAAATTCTTTGATTAAGATGGCAAGATAGCGTGACAAACATGGAAGTGTTAAATCATGCTGGTACGTCATTCACGGGAACATTCATTAGTAAGAAAAGACTTAGGTGGCTTGGACAGGTCAAGCGAGTGCTGGACTACCGAAGAGCGTGCTGTATTCTGAAACTCGCGAAGGGTCTAGAGAGGCAGACCACTGCGCAGATTTTGGGATGCTTGCAAAGAGGACTTTGTATCCTTTGGAATCGCTGTGGATGATTGGGAAAGGAATGCAGAGTGCCGCTCTGGTTGACGGAGTCAGCTTGTAGATAGAGCGAAGCATTGCGAGGTGGACTGGATCAAGTTTTGTGATGACCAGCGTCAGAGGAGGAAAGAATCTGCTGCTTGGATTCAGAGCATTGCTCGTGCGTGGGTGTGCCCTCCGGTGCTGTCACTAGCCCATTGGACTCAGCAGCCATCAAAGAACTCACTGGCGCATACACCATGCTCTGTAAAGAGCGCTGGTACCATTGACTGATTGAACCCCCTGGAGACGGCAGTCTACGTTTCCTGCCCAAAACTGCCATGCATTCGGATGATGCTCAATCCCATATCCTCCTGGGAATCACATCGCCCACTCTTGTGGGTGGAACAAAGCCAGTTTAATACCACAATGGGTTCAGACAGAGCATAAAGAATGCTATGGTATCTAATGGACGCTGCGGAAGGAAGTCAAGGAGAAGGTAAATTATCCCCAGTGGACTTTAGCCAGGACATTGGGAGTAATGCCAGTTACTAACTCCTGTAAGAATGCCCAGGTCTCGGCCAAAGCGCGCATCAGCGCGCAGGGGGCAAGGTGAGCTTAATCTGCGGAGCTTTGTAGTGCAAAGGAAATGTGTATCTAGCTGCTGCCGAGTGCCGACGGGGAGAAGGGCTGGCTGCGGAGGGCAGTGCTCGGCGGGCCATGCACGCTACCAACGCGCTAAGGGGCTTCTCCGCAGCCGCTCCTGCGGCACAGGGCTTGCCCGGGGCGGTGCACGCAGCGCCCTTTCCCCCGTGCACACGCTGGGGGGGGCGCACTGGAGCCCACGCAACGAGCCCTAGGGGCTGCCCGGGGAGCGAG
Organism: Malaclemys terrapin pileata; assembly: GCF_027887155.1. Taxonomy (NCBI): domain Eukaryota; kingdom Metazoa; phylum Chordata; order Testudines; family Emydidae; genus Malaclemys; species Malaclemys terrapin. Next base: position 17,903,779 of record NC_071515.1, on the reverse strand, counting down.
GGCTCTTTGCAGCCCTTAGGGCGCCCGGCTGTCCCGCCCTGCACCCCGGGCCGGGCACTCACCGCCACCTCCTCGCTACAGGCCGCGCTGAGTCCCGCCTCACCCGCCCCGGCAAGGGGGCGGTGTCGCTGCCTGCGCCCGTAGCGACGCAAACAAACCCTGCTCCCCTTTCCCTACTTTGGGTGTACTGAGCATGCGCACCCGAACTGAGCATGCCCAGTAACCTTCGCTGTAGCCACTGCCCTCTCTCTGCCCTTACTCCTACTTGCGGTTTGCTGCCTCCTCTTTGGAGGGGTTTAAAAGGATGAAGGGGGGGCAAATCGCCGCGGGGGGCGGGGCTGTCAGGGTCTGAGCAGGGGCACACATTTACTGCCCGGGGGGCTCCCGCTACTGTAGCTAGCGGCAGAAGAGGGGCTGAAGGGGAAAACTCGGGGGTGGGAGCCGGGGGTAAGCCCGGGGGAGACGCTGCCAGACCCCGTGCAGGGACAAAACCCCCGTTTAGGGAGGGGGAGGGGGGGAACAGTGACCCCGTGGGATGAGCCACCCACTGTGCTCGCTAATCTAGGGGTGTGGGGGGTGCAGAGGAGGTTTTCGTTCTGCTCACAGGGACGCTGCATGTCAGCCCCGGAGCAGGGGGCGGGTTCCTGGGACTGGGATCTTAAAGGTACAGGCCTCCAATTCCTAGCCTGTCAAAGCTTAATCACCACAGCTCCTCTCTATCCTATACAAGTGATGCAGGGCCAGGGCCAGGGCTGCCCGGGGGGGGGGGCAAGTGGGGCAATTTTCCACAGGGGCTCCCATGAGTATATTGGAGGCTGCCCCCGCCTCCGTCTTCCCCCAAACCCCTGTGTCTCAGCAGGCCACGTCCGGGAGCGGCCCTGGCGCGCTGCAACGCCGTGGCTCCAACGCTGTCCAACGCCACTCCTGGACGCTGAATCCTCTGGGCAGCCCTGTGCAGGGCTACGTTACTGCTCCAGCCAGGAGCCTGAATGCGGTGAAATATTGTACAGACACTCCCTCCCTCAAACTCTGCCTCTCACATTTTGAATATGTAAAAGTGTCTTCTATGTCTATATGAAATCACTCACTGCAGCTCATTTCTCTTATATAACATGCTGAGTTGCTAACTCTCTCCCAGAGCCCACATATCCGCACCCCTTCCTGTACCCCAATCCCCTGCCCCAGGTCAGAGCCTGCACCCCTCACTCAAACTCCCCATAGCCTGCAACCCCCCTGCATCCCAGAGCCTGCACCCCAAAAAGGGCTGGATTAACCTTTTGTGGGCCTGGTGCTAACCATAGTTGTGAGCCCCCATGGGGGAAATGGGGACATGGGGCAGGGGGGGCAGAGTCCTCAGAGCGACAGGCTGGCTGGGGGCAATGGGAGATGAGATGGGTCATGGCACAGCAGGGACAGCCCCGTTCCACCCAGCGCAGTACAAGGGCACTGTTTACAAACCGGAAACTGCCAGACGCACACTGGCCAGCCCGGCCCTGCGCTCCCATTGTGCTTCTTCCCCTTCGGGGCAGTCCCATGCTGCACCATGCTACCCCCCTGCCCAGCACCCCTCTGACTCCCTACGCCCAGTGCCACACCACCCAGAGACCCCCACAAACCCCCATGCTCAGTGCCCTCCCACAGACCACTCCCCCACCCACTCAGAACCCCGCCACAGATCCTCTCACTGCCCAGTGCCCCCTAGCTGGAGACAACCCACAGTCCTCCCACAACAGCACAGTGCCCTGCACCTCCCCGCCCAGAGCCCCCCACAGATTCCCTCACTGCCCAGTGCCCCCCACCGCCCCGCTGCCACAACTGCACAGTGCCCCGCACAGACCCCCCCACGCTTCCCAGCACCCCAACACACACAGATCTCCCCCACTGCACAGCCCCCCCAACACACACAGATCTCCCCAACCTCCACTGCACAGCACCACCCCCAGACCCACTAGAGACCTACTCTCCCACACCCTAACCCCCAGCCACAATAGCCGGCCCTGATGGGAGGTGACTGTGTCTGCCAGGCTGAGCCGGCACGCAGCCAGAGCTGGCCCTGGGGCAGGATAACTCCGGCCCCTTGGGGGTGCAATCAGCCAGGCTGGAGCAGGAGCAGAGCCTACCCGGGCCAGGCTCCCTCAGGACCCACATGCCTGGCAGGACCCAGCTGAGCCCTCCCCCCTCCCCCCGCCGTCCCCTGTGACTGGCTGAGACTGGCCCAGCCTCTGCACCAGTCCAGGTGGCTCTTTCCCTGGGGAAGCAGATGGGGCCCCACAGGTTCCAGGCAGTGGAGACAGCTCAGAGCTGGAGCAGTGCTGGAGAGTGGGGCAGATCCCTGGGACGTGAATCCCGAGATCCCACCCACACTTTGGCCCCGTGGCCAGCAGCCCTGCCGAGCCCACATGGTGGCCCCCCGCTGTTGGGTGATGAGCCCTCTACAGCAGCGGCATAGCCAGGTTCTAACATCAGGGATTTATTGTATTATGTATAGTAAGTGTTTAATATAAAAATCAGGTAGTAAGGTTTACAATGTTCTAACAAGAGATTATGCTATTACCATTATCCAGTCAACTTGCACACCACTATTTTGAATTAGTGATAATTCAGAGAGAGAGAAAGAAAAAAGCTGAATTTAGAGAATAATTATTAACCAGATTCTTGGTTATTCACCAGCCACTTTGCTCCAGTCCATAGCACAAAGCACCATAAACCCAGTAGAATCTGGCCAAGAGAATATTCACCTCAAATTGGCATCTGCTATACTCCCCACCCCCCAGCCCCCCCATTCCCAGTCACCACTATTCAGGATATAGCAATCGTCCAATAGATCAATTTGTCACATTAGCCAGGAGGAAGCAGGTCGTGAGTGTTTTTGACCACAAACCCCATCCCTCCTGATTCGCAACCCCATGGACCAATGGCATGAGCAGCCAAGTCATTGGAAATAAGCAAGGAGGAAGCCAGTGAAAAAAGTGAAAGTGGTCATTCTGGTATCACCCTGGGCTCAGGGGCATGCTAGCCAGGAGGAAGCAGATCAATCAAAGGGGACACTGGTATCCCCTTGGGCTTGGGGGCATGCTCCATACCCCCAAACCTTTCCTCCCTTTTCACAAATTCAATGAAAGGGGCCACTCTGGTCTCACCTTGGGCTCAGGGGCATGCTCTGTACCCCCAAACCTTACCTCCCTTTTCACAGATTCACACACAAAAAAGTGAAACAGCATGCCTCAATCGTCCAATAGATCAATTTGGCACATTAGCCAGGAGGAAGCAGATTGTGAGTGGTTTCGACCACAAACAGCATCCTTCCCGTTTTGCAACCCTCCCTGGACCAGTGACAGATGCATGAGCAGCCAAGTCATTGGAAATAAGCAAGGAGAAAGCCAGTGGAAAAAATGAAAGGGGCCACTCTGGTCTCACCTTGGGCTCAGGGGCATGCTATCCTGGAGGAAGCAGATCGATGAAAGGGGCCACTCTGCTATCACCTTGGGCTTGGGGGCATGCTCCGTACCCCCAAACCTTACCTCCCTTTTCACATGTTCAATGAAAGGGGCCACTCTGGTCAGGAAGCAGATCGGGATTGTTTTTGACCACATACCCCATCCCTCCTGATTCGCAATCCCATGGACCAGGCGGTAGCAAGTAAACCAGATGTCAAGTTGCGTGGCAGAAATCACACCCAGTTGCAAAACGGGAGGGTTGCTATTCGTGGCGTCACACCGAGGGGGCTGGGATGGCTCCACAAGGGTTACAAATATTTAATAGCAATCACAGCTGGTCTGGAAAGGCTTTCTTTCTTCCCGCGCTACTGCAAAACTAGCTCTATGGGCTATCCATGGGGAGATTTTGAGTTTACAGAAAAATATCAAAAATGGAACTATTTTGAATCTGAAATGCCCGCACTGGATCTGATGGGAGTTGTGCCAGTATTTAGCCTTAGATGGAGTTTACCACCAGCTTTGGGCTGCATTCCCAAGCAACCTGACTCCAAGAAGACCCGGTCCCGGCACGCCGGGGGCCGCTACCGGGCTCACACCGTCCACGGGCGCCTCTTCTGGGAGTTGTCCTCTACAGACTGAACTCCTCAGCTGGACTACATCTCCCTGATGCACCACAGTCTTCCCTATGGTGAGCCCATGTGTCAAGCCATGTGTCTCATGGGAGATGTAGTCTGGCTGGGGGCCAATTGAGGAGGAAGGGAATATGTACCACGATAACAGCATTTTAGAATTAAAATATTAGGGGTTTTGTCCAGAATATTTCAGTTTGGGGCCAAAAAAACCTTTTTTTTTTAATTCTGATATTCATGGTGGGGGGCGGGGTTTACAAAAAATTCAAAATTTTCCAACGCGCACAGATATTTTTCTTTGAAACATTTTGTTTAGTCAGAAATCCAGTTTTCTGTCAAAGTCTGTTTTTGACAGAAAATTTTCAGCCAGCCCTAATAATGTGATTTATATATAATGTGGGCAGTGTAAGATTTATGATTTCTTTAACTATCCCTTGCCTTACTTTAAATAGCCCGAGTTTTGTAGACGATGTGTAAGAACAGAATGTTACTTAGCAACCTTCACCAGTTTTTAAAATAAAGGTTCTTTGTCTCTGGAGTCTCCCTAATGTATTAGATAGGCATCTATCACCTTGATATCTAAATACCAAGCAAATGTATGTAAAAAAAAAAAAAAATCAAAATTCCTGAGAGCTGTTTGGAAGTTCCTTCTGCCTCTCCCTGGTTTCAGATGTGTTTGGTTTGTAGAAGGTCAATTGGATTATTGAAAAAGCAGACTTGCTTTATCTTTCAATCTGCATTTACACTGCTATGAACATGACCTAAGCACCTGGAAGTTTTCATTACTGGTCTCTAAATGGCTCTTGGGTGACCATAGTTGACCATTACTGCAGCACTGAACGTTTTGTGTATCTTGGTCAAAGCATATCTCAGGACTGGAAGATGCTCTGCATAGTGGCTGTTTGGTGTAAACGTCCCTGCAGAGTTGTTTGTGTAGGGGGTGTTTGTCCATCTTACCCCGTTTCTGTTCAAACGCTACTTGTTTGGCCTAGGAAAGCAATGGGGCCTGACATACTGCGTCTCTCTTTTTCCATCTTCAATAGCTGGTTATGTGGAGCCTGATCCAAGGCCAACTGAAGCCATTGGGTGTCTTCACATTGATTTCATTGAGCTGTGGGTCTCGCCCTTACGGCACAGACTAGGTCTATCTCCTGAAAAGATACAGGATCAGATTCTTAAATGAGATCCCTCGGGCAGTGCAAACAAGACAGAATCTAGCTGTGAAGGGACAGCAGGGAATTGCCTTGGTGTAGGGAAACTCCCTGTGACGTTGCACTCCATATGTTTATGGAAATATGCTTACGAGTGTAAATACAATGTAACTGGAATATGCTTTATGCAAAAGGTCTCTTGTAAAATATCATTATAAAGCTAATAACGGAGTGTGATCATCCTATTTGTTTGAATGTATCATTCTTGTATCTGAAGCTAAAAATATGAAGTATTACTCTAAAGTCCTATTGTAATTATGCAAAGTGTGGGCTATTAATGGTGTCTTAGAATCTTGATGGCTCCCATTAACTAGAACAATTGGTTGTAAATGGCTCTGTTTACTTGTAAGCCTTCCTGTGTTCCTGTGAGTCAGGCCAGAAAGAATGAAGGCTTGGGGTCTCACAGGACATGTGACCATGACACCTGGTACTGGAATCCATATTAAACCTGGTGCTTTTCCATTAAGAAGGAAGGGTGGGGACCCAGAGAGACAAAAGATTCCCACCTTGTGCCAACGCTACAAAAGGGGGTGGAACAGAACAAAGGGGGCTGCAGTCATGAGAAATACCACCTGAGCTGGAATTAACAAGAACTGTACCAGGGGAAAGGATTGGGCCCAGACTAAGAAGAAGTCTAGTCTGTGAAAGAAGCTTATTGGAACACCTCTGAGGGTGAGATTTACCTGTATTCAGTTTCTTAAATGTATTAGGCTTAGACATACATGTTTTGTTTTATTTTGCTTGGTAACTTACTTTGTTCTGTCTGTTATTACTTGAAACCACTTGAATTCTACTTTTTATACTTAATAAAGTCACTTTTATTAATTAACCCAGAGTAAGTGGTTAATACCTGGGGGAACAAACAGCTGTGCATATCTCTCTATCAGTATTAGAGAGGGTGGACAATTTATGAGTTTACCCTGTATAAGCTTTATACAGAGTAAAATGGATTTATTTATTGGGAGCTGGGTGTCAGGGTGCTGGAGATAGGTGACTTGCTGAGCAGTTTTAAAGTCTGCAGCTTTGGGGGCGTGGACCAGACCTGGGTCTGTATTGCGGCAGACTAGCGCGTCTGGCCCAACAAGGCAGGGTTCTGGAGTTCCAAGCTGGCAGGGAAAACGGGCTCAGAGGTAATTCAAGCATGTCAGATGACAGCCTCAAGGGGGTCTCTGTGACTGAACCCGTCACTCTCCCACCTGACATAAAGCTGCTGTTGCCAGCTCCTATGCCACATGCATCACCCCCTTGGGTCTCCCCAGTCAGGGTGCAAGGGACTATGGCAGGGCTCCACTACATCGATCCGCCACTGGCATAGACTCTGTAGAGCCTCCTCAGCTGCTCTAAACCTCATCAGGATTGGGGCCAGCGCTGACCTGCCTCAGGATCAGGGAACAGAACCAGCTCCCAGATGTCCCGTAGCTCTTCTGCACTGAACACAGGTTGGCTGCAGGAGAGAACCTGTCCAAAGCTAGATGAAACTGATGTGGTAACATCTGAAACCTCTCATTTTCAACAGTTGGTCAAAAATCAGGGCAAGCTCTTCAGATACAATAATGGTCTGCATAAGGATGGGATGAACCAAACTTTTTGGGAGAAAAAACTGTTGCCATAGGGAAATGGAAACTGGAATTTCACTTGCCCCAAACCAGTTTATACAGGCCTCATGCTATGTAAACCCCATGATTAGAAGCATGCCAGGGCAGGTGTAGTGATTCAGCATATTGAGGTTTAGTGCCTTAAGGGCCGATTTGTTGCTGTTAGTACAGCAAGTGGGAACTCGAGTTGCTAATGCTGTTCTCTGGCTGCATTTCTGGATATTACATGTGTGGGCAGTATAAGAAAAAGCTCTCGCCTAGTGATGAGAGCAATCGCATCTGGAAGAAAATCTCAGATTGGTTTAGTTTGGAATCACTTTACCTGTGCCTATCATGACTCCAGAAAGGATGTGGTAGGCACGGTGGTTGTTTCTTTTCTTGAGTAATCTCCTTATTATAAGGTAACTCAGAAGACCTACCATGAGGTAAGTTATTTGACACCACCACCAACCCTGAAAAAAAAAAAGGCTGTCCATCAAATGTTACAGCATTGTTCCCAAAGGAGATCATTTGGGGAATGACATGCTAAAAAGACAGCGCTATGAATAAGTCAGGGATCCTTAAATACCTTCAGTGGATACCCTACCAGACCAGCTCTATGTCATTGAAAAAATTACTTATTTGATTTCTACCTTCTTCCCAGGTAATGTCTTTGTTTGGTACTGACTTCCCTTGAACCAAAGGAAGTAGATTAGTCTCACAAGGTGCAATCCAGGAAGCAGTTTAGGTACCTAAACCCCCATGCATGACACTACTTCGATCTGTGAAACTCTCGCTTGGCTGCCACCTAACCCTGCTTAAACTCATTTGGCACCTAAATTCCCACTGAAAGTTCCCTAGGTGTTTGAGTTTTAGACCGTGGAGCAGATGCGTTGCTGTCACCCTCTAGGTGCCCAGGCACCTATCTCGTAAGGCCCAGAGTGATTCATGAACTGGGGGAAGATAAGCATTTGTCTGCCTAAGTTGCATGCAAGGCCCAGTCTTGTAGATGGCCTCTGGTCATGCCTACTGGGTGGGATCACAATAATCTGGTGGAAAATAGGTGCTCATCTGTCTAAGTAGCATGTGGGGCCTAATCTCATAGGTGGCCTTGCATCATGTCTACCAGATAGGGTCTTATTCAAAATCCAGAGGAGGAGATGGTGATGGTAACTTTTAGCCCAGTGATCAGCGCACTCACCTGGGATGTGGGAGACCCAGGCTCAATTCCGCCCCCCCCCCCAACCCCTTTGCAGGTGGAGAAGATGGATTTGAAGCTGAGATAAATATTGAGAGTGATTGGAGCAGGGGATCTGGTGACCTGCTCTACAGAATCATTCTCCCAGGAGAGCCTGAAGAAGTCCCATATTAAAATATCCCATAGCTCAGTGATTAGAGCACTCTCCTGAGATATGGGTGACCCAGGTTCAAATCCTTTCTTCCCCTTCTGGCTGACCCAGGGAAATTGAATGTGAGTCTCCCACATCCCAGGTGAGTGCTCTAACCACTAGACTAAAAGCTATAGGTCACCACCTCCTCCTCCTCGGGCACCGAATTCATTCCCTCAAGTGGCTGCGGGGCCTAAGGTGCCTGCGTCCAGACAGTTGGTTCCCATTTGTGGATCACTAGCTGAACGAGGCACCTCCCTGCAGCCTGGATTTAGGCGCCTATCTCTGCAAGAAGGGAGGGGCTTAGCACTGCACACACCCCTGTTGTCGGCATCTCTCATTGGCTACCTTAGGCAGTTCCCCACTTAGCGTGCTGGCTTTTGTGGCTTGCAGTCTTAGGCGCCTATCTCTCCCCATTCATGGTGTAGGGAGCCTAGGTGCCTGACTTAGCTTTGTGGATTGCAGTGTTGTTCCTGTGATTTTTCTAGGTACCTAAAAGTAGTTGCTACGATGCTCAGTGCTGCAACTCCTAAGTAAGCCCCTTCATGGAGCCCATCCATGCTGCTTAGAAGGCCAGTGCAGATTAGGTTCCTGATCCGAACTAAAGTGAATGACAATTTTTCCATTGACTGAGACGGATTATAGATCTGGCCCTCGCTGCAACAATTTCCCTTTAGTCATTCTAAATCTGCTATTCACCGATTTTTTTTTTTCTTCTGTCCAAACTTGTCTGCTCTCATGATATCTTATCTTGGGTATTACAGGAGCAGAGAAGAGATACATGGCTTCCACCACAGCGAGGAACAATAAAATAACTGGTGAGAGGCACTGACAGAGAACTGATCCAGAAACCCTTGCCGAGAGCTGAATTACTTCATCTCTCTTCTGTTAAGGGTTTAGCTAATTACGAAAGTTGCATCAGTATTACTTGACTCTGCTTTTAAGCTGATGTAGTTTAACCAGAGCAAAAGGCTCTGCAGAGAGTCTTAGTTCTGCGTAAGAGTGGCTTATTGATGTTTAATCCCGTTCCCGGTCGACTTAAACCCCCTTATGCCAAAGTAAGAGCAGCCATGCAGCCTTTTGCAGCAGTTTAACTGGATTGGTTTAAATTCATGCCCTACATTAAACTGGCACAACTTTTTTGTGGGGTATGCAAGTGCTGAACTCTGCTGACTGGAGGAGTCACAGTCCTGAAGTCATCCTTGAACCTGGATCTATTGTGTGACAGCATTGTGATATTTGTAAATTACTGGGATAGCTTTCCCTCTTTGTTTGTTTTTTTTTAATAAACTTGTAAGATAGATACTTGTCTGCTGTAGGATGAACTGAAATAGGTTTCAGAGTAACAGCCGTGTTAGTCTGTATCCGCAAAAAGAAGAACAGGAGTACTTGTGGCACCTTAGAGACTAACAAATTTATTAGAGCATAAGCTTTCGTGGACTCCAACGAGAGACTGCTGAGCTAGAATTGATATACAAACTAGACACAATCAACTCCAGTTTGAATAAGGACTGGGAATGGCTGAGCCATTACAAACATTGATTCTATCTCCCCTTGTAAGTATTCTCACACTTCTTCTCAACCTGTCTGTACTGGGCTAGCTTGATTATCACTTCAAAAGTTTTTTTTCCTCTTACTTAATTGGCCTCTCAGAGTTGGTAAGACAACTCCCACCTGTTTATGCTCTCTGTATGTGTGTATATATATCTCCTCAATATATGTTCCATTCTATATGCATCCGAAGAAGTGGGCTGTAGTCCACGAAAGCTTATGCTCTAATAAATTTGTTAGTCTCTAAGGTGCCACAAGTACTCCTGTTCTTCTTTTTGTGAAATAGGTTTAAATCAAGAAACACTGCTTCAGCTACACTGTCATGTGATTAATGGGGGCGGGGGGGTGTCTCTCGCTCAGTTGGCCACTTGCTGGGATCATCAGGTTCTGTATCTCACTATCAGTGAATGCTGCCAGCTCAGAAGCATGTAAGCTTCTGAAGTGATATCTAATGATTTCTTTTAAGAGTTTTTGTGCAAATAATATTCAGAAGATCAAAGAGTCAGGTAGATGGGATAAAAATGAATAAGGTTTATTTTTAAAGGAATAGTTGTAAATACGTTACTGAAATCTTCTCTTTCCTGCTTAATAACTAAAGTCCTTGGCTTCTGTTGAAATTACTTTGATCATAATGTGAAATCCTACCTACTTCATATATTGTGTGACTGCACATGGTAGCTTGCAGTGATTTGTGATGTGGAGAAAATACTGCACTAAACAAGCAATCTCTAGTTACCAAGGGAAAATGTGATATAAATAGAAACAGTTGGATTTTTTTTCACTTTGCTCATGAAAACCCATGTTGTCCACAAGTCCCTAATAGTTGTAGCTTATTCCAAACAGTTCTGCTCAACAAAAGACTAGCAACAACCATTTGGGTAAAGATGTCCAGTTATTTATGCTACTTATTTCTTTCTTCTGTACAAGAACATCAGTCCCTTCTGTGCTTCATTCTGCTGAGTTATTGAAAAGTATCTTTGAAACAAACATTTTATACATCGATACTTTGCTATGAAAATTTCATCAAACTATGGTTAGTCAGCAAAGAAAACAGACAAGAAAAAGACAGTGACTTATTCTACTTAAGCGCCACCCACAGTCACAGACAACTGGATGGTTCTGCTCAAATATTCAGCAGTGAAATAATTAACAATTTGGACATTTACACATTCATCATTAGGTTTCAATTTTATCACACAAATAAGATGGATGGGCAGTTTACATTTCAGAGCCATTGAGCTAAATTAATCTCTGTTGAAGCAAATGGAGTAACACCCGGGATGAATTTGGCTCATTGTATCTGTCAGTCTGCAGACGCAAGAAGTTAGCATTAGATCAAATTGAGGTTATCTTTGAAACCAGGGAGGCCAAAATCTTTGTTTCAGATGAAAGCTTAAGTTTTGCAGAAACTGAACTGAGAAATGGCAGTTTGTCCTGCCTGTTTAGTATGACTCCTGCAAAGAATTTTTGGATATTGGAAAGGAATTCTAGTTGCGTGTTCCTTCACACTATCAGCTACAAAAATACACAGATGCACAATTTAATAACAGAGAGCTGTGCATGAACTGAAATGTAAGTGATTTCGGATTCCTCTGCAGAATAGTTTCTTTCAGTAATATTATATAAGTGCCTGAAGCCTCACTTTGATCATTAGTCACACATAATCTCCACCTTTATGAAAATGCCTTGTTACACAAGAAACGCTTTGCATGATATATTCAATGACTCAATGGTGTTGCAATTTTAAAAGATAACTTAATCTGAAGGCTTAATTAAGTAATGATAACAAGGAACAAAACAAATGAACACGTACTGGATATGAGCATGATACAGTAGGAGTTCCATGCAAACCTGATGTGCTGCAATACTTATCCATGTGCTGTCACTTAGATCACAAACTATGAACATGTTTACAACGCTACTCTCCCCATTTTCCCCTCAACAGCAGCCACCATCAGCAAACAGCCACCACCCCTTGTAATAAAAGACTTGAGAATCTCACGATGTGAGGCTAAACATGATCGGCTACCAGTTGGTACCCAAATATTACCTTCTTCTCACAGCGCCAGGATCTGAATCAAATACCCCAGGCCCCCACAAAAAAACTATTGCTGGTATCACTGGTCTACAATTTTTGAGAAGTCGTCTGCTTCAGAGATAAAATGTGCTATTTATTATGTATTTTGATGTGCTGAATTCAAATATGACAATTAAAACAACTGATTGGCTACTGTTTCTAAGATATTTGTTTTTACATTTTATGTCTATGTATATGGTGTAGATAGTAGAGTTTTAATCATAAATTGTAAACCTAGGTCTTTTCATGTGTTTATGGTTGCTTTACATGATATTTCACCTGTCCTGTTTATGTAACACTTTAAAAATCAGCAAAAGGGGTATATAAATAAAATTTATTATGAAACAAAAGGCAAAAAACTATTATGTACATAGTTTAGTCCTATTCAGTGTCTACTCGGCGCTTCTTGGCTTGTCTCTCGTATTCATTAAATGGAGCATCTCTTGTCACTGTCCAGCAATAGTCTGCAAGCATTGATGGGCTCCATTTGCCCTGATAGCGTTTCTCCATTGTTGCAATGTCCTGGTGAAATCGCTCGCCGTGTTCGTCGCTCACTGCTCCGCAGTTCGGTGGAAAAAAATCTAGATGAGAGTGCAAAAAATGTATCTTTAATGATATGTTGCAACCACGGCTTTTGTATGCCTTGAGGAGGTTTTCCACCAACAACCTGTAGTTGTCTGCCTTGTTGTTTCCGAGAAAATTTATTGCCACTAACTGGAAGGCTTTCCATGCCATCTTTTCCTTGCCACGCAGTGCATGGTCAAATGCATCATTTCGAAGAAGTTCACGAATCTGAGGACCAACAAAGACACCTTCCTTTATCTTAGCTTCACTTAACCTTGGAAATTTTCCACGGAGGTACTTGAAAGCTGCTTGTGTTTTGTCAATGGCCTTGACAAAGTTCTTCATCAGACCCAGCTTGATGTGTAAGGGTGGTAACAAAATCTTCCTTGATTCAACAAGTGGTGGATGCTGAACACTTTTCCTCCCAGGCTCCAATGACTGTCAGAGTGGCCAATCTTTCTTGATGTAGTGGGAATCTCTTGCCCGACTATCCCATTCGCAGAGAAAACAGCAGTACTTTGTGTATCCAGTCTGCAGACCAAGCAAGAAAGCAACAACCTTCAAATCGCCACAAAGCTGCCACTGATGTTGGTCATAGTTTATGCACCTCAAAAGTTGTTTCATGTTGTCATAGTTTTCCTTCATATGGACTGCATGACCAACTGGAATTGATGGCAAAACATTGCCATTATGCAGTAAAACAGCTTTAAGACTCTTCTTCGATGAATCAATGAACAGTTTCCACTCATCTGGATCATGAACGATGTTGAGGGCTGCCATCACACCATCGATGTTGTTGAAGGCTACAAGATCACCTTCCATGAAGAAGAATGGGACAAGATCCTTTTGACAGTCACGGAACATGGAAACCCTAACATCACCTGCCAGGAGATTCCACTGCTGTAGTCTGGAGCCCAAAAGCTCTGCCTTACTCTTGGGTAGTTCCAAATCCCTGACAAGGTCATTCAGTTCACTTTGTGTTATGAGGTGTGCTTCAGAGGAGGAGGAGGATGGGAGAAAATGTGGGTCCTGTGACATTGATGGTTCAGGACCAGAATTTTCATCCTCTTCCTCGTCTGACTCAAGTGAGAATGATTCTGGTGCATCAGGAACCGGCAGTCCTTCTCCGTGGGGTACTGGGCGTATAGCTGATGGAATGTTTGGATAATGCACAGTCCACTTTTTCTTCTTTGACACACCTTTCCCAACTGGAGGCACCATGCAGAAGTAACAATTGCTGGTATGATCTGTTGGCTCTCTCCAAATCATTGGCACTGCAAAAGGCATAGATTTCCTTTTCCTGTTCAACCACTGGCGAAGATTTGTTGCACAAGTGTTGCAGCATATGTGTGGGGCCCACCTCTTGTCCTGATCTCCAATTTTGCAGCCAAAATAAAGGTGATAGGCTTCCTTAACCATAGTGGTTATACTGTGCTTTTGTGATGCAAAAGTCACTTCACCACAAACATAACAGAAGTTATCTGCACTGTCACACAAGTACGAGGCATCTCTGCTCATTTTGGCTAAACAGAAATGTGTCCCTTTGCAAAATCAAACACTGACAAATAAGACAGCATGACACTATGATTTCTAGAGCTGATATGGGGCAATTTGTTCAACAGAGTGATGTAAGCTTCGTTATGATTGCATCATCCATGACTTCTAGGAATAACATGATGCAATTCATATAATGGATGACGCAATACCAGCTTCAGATTGCATCATTCACTGTTTTGCCTAAAAAGCAAGTACTGTCCAAACCCAGTCATAGATTTATTCATAGATTCAGTCAAAGATGTATTTTAGTCATTTCTGGTTTAAATTGAGATCCCTTCCCTTTATAACTCACTTATCCTCCGCCATTCCCAAGTCAAGGGTCGTATATACTGACCCAATAGCAAATCTTGAAAACTAGAGCCAATCAACAATTTTAAGCATCATTTTCATTCTCAGTAACCCAGAATTAGTAAAGTTTGACTACATTTATTTCAGAAGCATTTTGGCTGTAGAGCAGTGTATCAAGGATCAGCCTTGTGGTCATTCCAAAAAGTGCTAGGAACACTAAAGTAGAGGGTTTGAGGTGGTGTAATGCATTCTACTGCCCTGGGCAGCTCTGTGTAAACTCAAAAGCTTGTCCTCTCTCACCAACAGAAGTTGGTCCAATAAAAGATATAACTTAGAGAATTTTTCACTTGACCACAGCTCAAAGAGCCGACTTCACCTACCTTGTCTCTCTAATATCCTGGGACCAACATGGCTACAAATACACTACAAACATTAATGTTAATGGAAGTGAGCAGCCCAAATTCCTTTGAGGCTCTGGGCTTTGATCCCTCCCTGCCTCAGCATCTTACCTAACATAGGGATAATATTTCCTTTCTGCCCATTTTTCTTTTGTCTTATACGCACTTCATGGTCTCTCAGTATGGCCCAGATCTTCAAAAGTGCACCTAAATCTGGGGGCGAGGCACCTAAATACCTTTGAGGATACGGGCCTATGTGTCTATATAGTGCTTAGCACAGTGGAGCCTTGATGTTAATTGGGGAACTAAATGATACTATAAGGTAAATAACAACACTTTCAAACCTGTGTGCTTAAAACTAGTCTCTTAAATAAAAGTTTGGCTTCTTTTTAGAAAGTGCTGATAAAATAGATTGGAGAGAGTCCAGAGAAGAGTGACAAAAATGATTAAAGGTCTAGAAAACATGACCTAGGTGGGAAGACTGAAAAATTGGGTTTGTTTAATCTGGAAAAGAGAAGACTGAGAGGGAAGATGGTAACAGTTTTCAAATACATAAAAGGTTGTTACAAGGAGGAGGAAGAAAATTTGTTCTTCTTAACCTCTGAGGATAGGACAAGAAGCAATGGGCTTACATTGCAGCAAGAGAGGTTCAAGGTTGGACATTAGGAAAAACTTCCTATCAGGATGGTTAAGCACTGTAATAAATTGCCTAGGGAGGTTGTGGAATCTCCATCATTGGAGATTTTTAAGAGCAGGTTAGACAAACATCTGTAAGGAACGGTCTAGATAATACTTAGCCCTGCCATGAGTGCAGGGGACTGGACTAGATAACCTCTCGAGGTCCTTTCCAGTTCTATGATTCTACCTGCAACTCCCATTGACTTTATTGGGATTTGTGGGTGTTCAGCATTTCTAAAAGTTGCACTACATTCCATTTCTATTTAAGAGCCTAGATACAGATTTAGAAGCTTAAACTTTAGGCACCCAGATTTGCAGTTTTATTTACAGTTGCTATCTTATGTAATTGGAGAAGAAATTACAGCAGAAACAAGCAGAGTCCTTTAAAATACCATCCCCAGAAGCAACCTGCACCTGTGCAAAGTTTTCCAATTAAAACAACCAAAGTCCTAGGTTACAAACACAAATATCAAATACCATGCCTGCTGCATTAATTATATGTCTTTTCTCTTCTCTAAGCATTTTAAACCCTACACACCACTGATAGGCTGTAATCAAGTCTACATAATAACATCTTCAAGTAACTCAAAGCTGTTCTGAGGCTCATTTATAGCCCCTCCCCAATGGTGAGTGGTACTAGAGGTAGGCCAGAGATGCAATGAGGACTCTAACAGCACTGATTAATCAGGCTTAATAAAAGGGTTACTCCTGCAACATTATCCCTTCAGAAGAACTTTCACAACGACCTTCCACAGCCCATGCCAAAGTGCTGTGAAAGATTTGCCTCTTCCTCAGAGCAAAGGAAACTTTAAAACATGACTTGTAGTATCAAATATTTTTTCTGCTAGAGGATGGTAAGTCATAGAAGTGGTTCTACCAGTTCCCTGCCTCGGTTTACACACAATATAGCTAACTAGAGCGTTATGCTTACCTGAGTTGACTAGATATCACATTTCCCTCGCAAGCATTTTAAAGAGTCGGTTGATTCTACTAGCTGCACTTCGTTGTTCTGCTTCGCTACCCACAAAATTAGTCTACTTAGGACAAACTTAAGGTAGGGTCAGAAGAGAGAAAGTCAAACCAAACCCCTGTATAGGGTTGTGTTTTGACATACTGTGGATATCAATACAGCAACCTTTACATTGCCCATGATAGCACTTTAGATTGCTGCTGAGACAACAAAGGTTCCTCATTTAATCTAAGACAGAGGCATAGCAGTCTGCCTTTGTGCTATCAAGCACAGGATGGTAGCCTCAGGGCTGGTCCACACTAACCCCCCCACTTTGAACTAAGATACGCAACTTCAGCTACGTTATTCACGTACCTGAAGTCGAACTATCTTAGTTCAAACTTACTGCGGGTCCACACGTGGCAGGCAGGCTCCCCCGTCGACTCTGCGTACTCCTCTCGCCGAGCAGGAGTACCGGCGTCGACGGCGAGCACTTCCGGGATTGATCCGGGATCGATTTATCGCGACTAGACAAGACGTGATAAATCGATCCCAGAAGATCGATTGCTTACCGCCGGACCCGGAGGTAAGTATATATGTACCCTTAGTTAGGCTATATTTACCAGTAGCCAAGAATAGCATGGAGATGATAGAAAAGTGCAAATGTAAGGTCCCTCACCAAAGGCTCTGACGTAAATTAAGTTGTCATGGGTTAAAAGGGAAGGTCCTTTCATGGATTGAGAACTGGTTAAAAGACAGGGAACAAAGGGTAGGAATAAATGGTAAATTCTCAGAATGGAGAGAGGTAACTAGTGGTGTTCCCCAGGGGTCAGTCCTAGGACCAATCCTATTCAACTTACTCATAAATGAACTGGAGAAAGGAGTAAAAAGTGAGGTGGCAAAGTTTGCAGACGATACTAAACTGCTCAAGATAGTTAAGACCAAAGCAGACTGTGAAGAACTTCAAAAAGATCTCACAAAACTAAGTGATTGGGCAACAAAATGGCAAATGAAATTTAATGTGGATAAATGTAAAGTAATGCACATTGGAAAAAATAAACCCCAACTATATATACCATATGATGGGGGCTAATTTAGCTACAATGAATCAGGAAAAAGATCTTGGAATCACCGGGGATAGTTCTCTGAAGACATCCACGCAGTGTGCAGAGGCAGTCAAAAAAGCAAATAGGATGTTAGGAATCATTAAAAAGGGGATAGAGAATAAGACTGAGAATATATTATTGCCCTTATATAAATCGATGGTACGCCCACATCTTGAATACAGCATACAGATGTGGTCTCCTCATCTCAAAAAAGATATACTGGCACTAGAAAAGGTTCAGAGAAGGGCAACTAAAATGATTAGGAGTTTGGAACGGGTCCCATATGAGGAGAGCTTAAAGACGCTAGGACTTTTCAGCTTGGAAAAGAGGAGACTAAGGGAGGATATGATAGAGGTATATAAAATCATGAGTGATGTGGAGAAAGTGGATAAGGAAAAGTTATTTACTTATTCCCATAATACAAGAACTAGTGGCCACCAAATGAAATTAATGGGCAGCAGGTTTAAAACAAATAAAAAGAACTTCTTCTTCACACAGCGCACAGCCAACTTGTGTAACTCATTGCCTGAGGAGGTTGTGAAGGCTAGGACTATAACAGAGTTTAAAAGAGAACTGGATAAATTCATGGAGGTTAAGTCCATGAATGGCTATTAGCCAGGATGGGTAAGGAATGGTGACCCTAGCCTCTGTTTGTCAGAGGATGGAGATGGACGGCAGGAGAGAGATCACTTGATCATTACCTGTTAGGTTCACTCCCTCTGGGGCACCTGGCATTGGCCATTGTCAGCAGACAGGATACTGGGCTAGATGGACCTTTGGTCTGACCCACTACGGCTGTTCTTATGTTATGGTCTTATGTGGTTACTGAAAATCTAGGCATGTGTGTTTCACACACCCTCACTGATGAATGGTTAAATCAAGTCTTAATAAATAGGTCAGAAATTCATACTTCACCATTAACTACTGTTTTATTTCGGGCTCTTTCACTTAAACGGCCATGATCCTGCCTGCTATAATTTCATTGCATTATTTGCCGGCTTTAGAAGAAAATCATTCTAGCCAACATTCTTGTCCTGTTGCTTGGTGGTGGATTTTCCAAACAGAAGATTTTCTTTCCCCAGAATGCCCGCTGTATGCCACAGGAAAACACACACATCTGAGCTTTTGTTTTCAGTTGGTTATACAGGTTCAGCCTGCTGATTCACTCTTCCTGTAGCTATGTTTCTGTCTTGGCTCCTGTCCAAAGGATCCATAAATGCCCTGAGAGGAAGAGCAGAAATACAGTCACCTGTGACAGCTGAGATACTTTCTAAGAAGGGAGAAGATGAAGGAAAAGCACTCCTAAACTGGTGGATGTGTGAGAGAGGAGGGTGTGCATTGGAAAAGAGGGTGCGGATTCTACATCCAACGCTGGGTGAAGATGCCCCCTTAGTGTCAAGACCTCAGTTAGAATTTGCGAGATGAGAGTCTCTTAGCAATGGGAAGCACAGCATAGATTTTTTTCAAGGAGCCATTCTCCCCTTTCAGGAGTAAGTGCCACTACAAAGGAAGAGCAGGGGGAAGCATACAGCGTCCCTGTTGGTTCTGAAATAGCTTTTAGGAGCATCTCAATTCCTTGCTGCAATTAGTTTGGGTAAAAATATACCCTAAATTTTTGGCATTTTTCAGGAGCCATTATTGAGACTGGAATTCCGGTAACTATGATTTCAGCTACTGTATCTTTTTTTCTCTCCAGGAGACTATTCCCCCCCCCCCCCATCCTCCCCACAGATTTCAGGAGAGAATGTTTTTACACAGTGGCGCAAGGGTGTAAGGAAACAGCATTAATTATGTGGTTATGAACATTACTGCTGAGCTTATAAAGGGGGAGAGAGTGAATGAAAACATATAAAAATCAACAGAGAGAGCTAACCACACCAGGGACAGCGTGGGGATACTAAATGTAAAAGACTCATCTGAGACACAGGATTCTTTTCAACAGCCTGCCTGATTCTATGTACGGAGCAGGCAGGCAGAGTGAAAAGACAGAAGGACATGCTATCATGTATGCACAGCCACAGCTGTTGGCTCTAATATTAGTCTGTCCAGCCTTGGCAGTCTTCATTTAATATGCATCCTACAAATTATTTTATATATTCACCTTGATGCTATGCACAATAGTCACTGAGCCAGATTCCTCCCTGGTATAACTCCTTTGACCTCCCTGGAGTTACTCCAGGAATGAATTTGTCCCATTATATTTTCATAGCTTAAAGGAATCATAGACGTTAGAGACAGAAAGGGCCTATTAGAATATAGGCTGCTTCTCCTAATGTCATTGTGACACGACAACTAGGTCCACCTCAGAATCCTGACCAATATTCAGAGGCTGCTTGAAGTTTCCCTGGTGATGTAAGGCGGCATTTCCAGCCTTTTGAAAGTTGATCCCCCTTTCAGGAAAATGAAACCAATCACACTGCCTTCAACCTTATGTTGTTAAACCCCTACCCAAAATGAGCAGTCAGAGTAGAATGCGCAGATCTACACAATGTACTTGCTCTCCTTTCTTACATACTTTGACAGAGACATACTTTAGGTGTCAACATTAACTATCATTGTTAGCATTCATTGAAATGCATGAGGACTTCTCACCTGTGAACTATTATGTCAGGCTCTCTGCAAACTCAGACATTCATGGCTGCATAGGTTACACTTGGGTCAGATTTTCTTTGTAATCATAATAACAAGAGACTTACTTTTTTCTTTGTGAAAGCTGAGATTCTGGAGAACAATTAAGAGGCCTATCTGCATCCCTTTGGCTCTTGGGAGGGAGTATGCCCTACCCTTTGGAAAACACTGGTTTAGGGCTTGCTCCTGCTCCCATAAGTTAATGGGATTCCTGCTCTTGGTTTTCACTGCTGTATGACCAGACTCTGATATTCACAATATTGCCTGTGTCGTCACCTCAACTGGATCAGTTTAAGTTGTCTAGCAAATAGATATTTTCTGTGGGGCCAAAAAATATTGAGAAGTACATATCTAACCATAGGATGGCATGTTGTAAAGGAAACCTAGCATGATCTAATCTTGAGAAAGCATTCATTTTTATATTAACAATATCACATGGTGTCGTGAGAACAATCATGTAAATACCACTTTTTAAGTTCACATTACACATTCATAAGAAAATAATGTTCAATGATTCGTCTCTTCTTTAGTGAGTGGCTGCAATTTGTTTGCAATTTGATTAAAAATGGAAAAGTTTACTCTAATTTAGGGATATGGCGGTGTTTGAATCCAGGTGCTTGGTTTATGCACTTCTTGTTTCAATTGCCCCTTAGATTCTCATCACTGGTCACTTTTAAATCAAGATTGGATGTTTATTTTTTAAAAGAGATGCTCTAGTTCACAAAGAACTATTTGGGGAAAGTTCTGTGGCTTGTGTCAGACAGGAGGTCAGACTAGATGACCACAGTGGTCCCTTCTGCCCTTGGAATCTATGAAACTATATTAGTCTTGTGCAGTGTGGACTTGTGTGTTCAAATGACAAAATAAAATGTAATTCACAAAAGGTTAATTGAGCATGAGTGGTATGAATTTAAACTAACTATAGTCAAAAGGTAGAGTTCTCATAGCAGTGTAGCACTAACCCACACCCCAGTGTTGTAAATAATGAGTATAGATTTAATTGCCTAATTAATAGAATTAGTAGTAACCCTCCCACTGTAGTATATTATAACTGTAGATCTGTAATAAAGCTATATTGACCTTTTATAGCTCAGATCCTCAGCTGGTGTAAACTGGCACACTTCAATGTAGCTATTTACAGCAGCTAAGGATTGAGCTCTACTTCTTCGCACTTTAGGGTGAAACTGTAGTTTCAATTGTCCTATATATGCTGTGGGCCCAGACAGGTTAAAACAGTGTAGTAAGGGGATTGTGTATGTACTGGGCAATTCCTCTTTCATACAAATAGTCAAGAAAATATTGATTCCAATCCACTGGACCACATATTGGTGTGGCACTGGCTGGGTGTGAGTAGGTGACTAGTTGCTCTCTAGTGACTGTCGGACAGAGAATAAAAGATCTACTAAGAGCAGCAACTATGGACATTTTCCATTAGGTCAAGTGGTGGAGGCTTTCTGAGGCAGCACAACAATGGTTCAAATCTCATGTATATAGTAAACTACTGGCAGCACATTAATTCATTATGCTGGAATTGATCATATTCAAAACCCCCGTTTATCATGTGAAATATGGAACAAGGTACATAATGTCCATACTTGTAGATCAAAAGTGATTTTTTTGTAGTGGGAACTGTCTGATTCATCGAGTTAGATCAAGCAGAAAATCAAAAGAAGTAAGACTGTAGAAGAAAGAGACCTAGGGCTGGTAATAAATTGTGCTAGTAGATACACCGTATTGCTATTAGCAATGAGTCAATAGGGTGTGAAATTTCATAAATAAGGGACTAATGTTTCAATCAAAGATATAATGGTCCCTGTCCACAGGCCTGGGTATAAAAGAATATCCTGGTCCTGGAGAGAGTACAGAGGGTGCCAAGTTTGATTCATGATCTGAAGGGTCTGGTTTATCAAGAAACAAAGCCTCCAGGGGTAAAACAATGCTGCAATAAAAAACTTTCAGCACCGAGTCGCAGAGCTTGGGTGGGTCATCTGACTTGGGCTCACGGGGCTTGGGCTGCAGGGCTAAAAAACTGCAGTGTAGATGTTCCGGCTCGAGCTGGAGCCTCAGCTCAGACTCTCCTCCATCGCGGGATCTCAGAGCCCAAGCTGCAGCCTGACCCTGAATGTCTACACGGCAATTTTATAGCCGCACAGTCTGATCCCCATGAGCCCGAGCCAGCTGACCTGGGCCAGCTGCAGCCGTGCCATGGGTTTTTATCACAGTATAAACATACCCCAAGAGTTAACTTGGGGAACAAACTGAAGACCCCCTCCCCCTCCATTTCTGTACCTAAAGGGGCATAAAAAGATCTGGATATGACTTCTTATAGGATGGGAAGTATAATGTATGGCCATACTTGGGGAATGTGGAAGGAAAGGGTTAAACTAGATACTAGGAAAAGTGTTCTTCTCCTGGAGTTACTGACATGCCACACAGTTTGCTGTTTTGGGATTCCCAGGGGTTGGAGTTTCCTTTTGGACTTTGATCTTTATGAATAAGGCTGTAAAGGGAAACTGACTTCTGATTCCTCTCTTTTCTTCTTGTATCCTGCTCCCTTTGTAAAGAGCTTGTTGCAGAAGGAATATATTTAACTTAATCAATCTCCTTTGCAGCCTGATGCATCAAGTGCAAAATCCAGCAAGAAACTTCAGCCTCTGGGAGTTGTGCAAATCATACACTTCCACTTGCTGGTAACTGTGGGAGAAAACACCCTAATCAAAGTTGGTTCCCAATTCCCATCTACCTCTGTATAGCTGTACTGATACATCAGGCTTTTATGACTGGTACTTTATCATAGGGTGAGTCCTAATGATCAGCTGGGCTGGAGTCTGGTTAACCACTGTTCCTCACCTCTCTCATTCAGTTGTCTGTGTTTTAACCTGCAGCAGATTTTTTGCATCCCCAAACCTCAGTCTTGGCAAAGTGCCCCTTAAGACCGCATTGAAACAGAGTGACTCGGGGGCCAGGATTTGTCTACATCAGTGGTTCTCAACCAGGGGTCTGCGAGCAGGTTTCAGGTGGTCCGCCAAGCAGGGTAATTTATTCACCTCCCCTGAGTGACATAAATTATGCGAATATATGCTGGAGTGTAGACCTAGTGTTTTGTGTACACAATCCCTAAAAGTCTGCTCCAGGCGTTTTCAAACTTCATTGTGCCATGACCCGCTTCTGACAACAAAAATTACTTCACGACCCCAGGAGGGGGGACCAAAGCCTGAGCCCGCCCAAGCCCAGGGGACACGTGTAGGGGGAGGCGGGCAGGGTCATTCCCCCCAATTTGCTGCTTGTATTGAGGCAGGCAGGGGTCGCCTCTGTCCCAGCTCCACTGTCCTGGGCGATGGGGGGAGCCCAAGCCCCAGCCCCACCGCTCCAGGCATGGGGGCCAAAGCTGAATCTCAAGCACGTCAGCCCCTAGTCTGGGGGCTTGCAACCTGAGCCCTGCCACCCAGGGCTAAAGCTCTCGGGCTTTGGCTTCAGCCTTGGGCAGTGGGGCTTGGACTTCAGCCCCGCGCCCCAGCAAGTCTAAGCCAGCCCTGGCAACCACATTCAAAGGGGGTTACAACCCACTATGGGGTCCTGACCCACAGTTTGAGAACCTCTGGTCTACTCCAAACCACTCTTGTATTAAATGACACATTTCTCTAGGGTAACATGCCTTTCGACTTTAACAACATGTTACATGGACATAGGTGGCACTAAAGTTTAGCAGAACTAGCATGCAGGTGAAAAACATAATTTATCAGTATGAGGGTTTAACCCACATGTAAGACTAGGACTATATAAATCAATAGGTTCCTATATTTATAACACTGTTAACTCAGCTGGACTCTAGTCATATAGCATCTATATCCACCTTATGAAGAGAAGACGTTATCTTGTTTCTAAAATTATATGTTCATATATGCAAGATGCACCTTCAGTTGTTAGGATTACTACTACAAAATGGATATCAATTCCACTAATTTTTGGATACATGCCTGTGTTCTAGGGTCCTTTATTTCAATATATTCCTGCAAAAATCTTATTCTCTTAAATCTTTTGTGGTTTCATTCTTATCAGTATCTAGAGTTATACATTTTTTGTGGTGATACATTGCAGAGTCATGCATAGGCTGTACTTCTCATGAACTTTGACTGTGTCAAAGGTATCTTGCCTAGTAATCCATCTTCCCTAGGGTGTAATCTAACATTCCAAACCTCTGAGCAGCTGTCAGATAGCTGCTATGTACAACAAACAAACAAAAAAAACCCCAACATTTATTGGGGAAGGGTAGGTTTTTCCTTCCATCAACTGTAGGGGTTTCCCCCTCCAAACCACACTGGTTTAAAAGTAGGATGGGAAATATTCAGTCCTGAATTGGTGATGGATTTATGGTTCCTTATCTCTCAAAACATCACCATTAGGCATATGGATTTTCTCATGGGAATCCCATTTCCCTACTGGGATACAGCACTTGTTTCTAGCCCAAGCAGCTTGGGAGACCTTATCTTACAATGTCAAAATTGTGACTTTAGATGAATTTAGAGCCGTCTTCTTCTGAGCCCCATGCAGTTGGACTTCTGATACTTAAGGTTCCTGGTTTAGAGGTTGTGGGATAAATATATGAATTGCCACTAAAAATGTTTAAAACTCAAACATTTTAAACATATCAATTTTTCCGTAAAATGAACTTAGATTTGAAACTTGGTAGAACCATCTTTCTGGGTTGTACATGTACACTGCATCCCAGAAGGGAACCCCAGTCCCTGATTGGGGCCTCTGCATGCTACTGTAATATAAATTTAAAAAAATGTGTGGCATATATGGAATGCTATGCTACAAACATTTTTCTCAGCACTCATCTGGGCACTGGCAGTTTGACCACCCCACATTCATGCCGACAAAACCTTTCTATCCCTCCCCCCCACTTTTGTGTAGTGTACTGTTAGATTTGATCTCTCTTGCCTATTATGAAAACTTCTCCCTTGTGGGGAGAAGGGGAGAGCAGCACAAGGAGTGTCTGTGCAATATAGGCACGTGTGGACCCTAGGGAACTATTAAAACCGGATGAGCTGAACAGCTTTTAAGGCTGGCTGAGGCTAGACTATGTAAACTGATTTTGTTTGGTTGAAGTCACCTCAGATCCCGTCTACACTAAGGCTCTAATCAGCATAAAAATGAGTTGTAAAATTTGCCCAGGCTCAGTGGGCGATAAGGGAACCATATGGACCGGCCTGAGTCGGTCCCCTCTGCTGCATCTTTCACCTCCATGCTCGCTCGCTCCCGTGCAGGGCCTTCCCCTGGAGGCTGCGGGGATGAGCCTTAGCAGCACGGCAGGGCCAGGTCAGAAACGTCCCGCCCCGGGTAAGCGACTAGTGTAGCCTGCAGCTGCCCCTGCCCTTCCCACGCTGCGGGAGTGTGGGTGGGAGGGGGAGCAGGAGCAGCGATGGGAGGGGCTGAGGGGGAGGAGCAAGGATGGGAGAGGGAGGAGCAGGGGCTCCCCGGCTCACGTGACACAGCGGCCCCAGTCCGTTCTTGCCCTCTGATTGGCTGCCCGGCATCAGGTGATGGGCGGGGCGTTTCCCCGGGGCTCCTGGGAAGGCGGCGGCGGCTCCGGCTCTCGCGCTCTATGAGCCGTAGCTGAGGCAGCTGCCGGGTGCGTGGCGGGATGCGGCGCTGCGCCCGCCCGTAGCCCGGCTCGGCCCCCGCCTGGGAGCCGCGTAGCGGGGCCGGGGGCTCCGGCCGGGCCCCATGGGCAACACCGTCACCTGCTGCGTGTCCCCGGACGCCAGCCCCAAGCTCGGCCGGGCCCGCGGGGGGGGCGGCGGCGGGGCTGCGCCGGGGGCCGAGCGCCGGGCGGACGCTTACCAGGTAGCGGCGGCCGCGGCGGAGGCCGAGTCGGGGGACTCGGATCCTGGGGGCGGCCCCCACCTGCAGCACATCAGCGACCGGGAGTTCCCGGATGGTGAGCGGCGGAGCGAGCGGCCCGAGGGGGGGGCCGGGGCCAGCCGCGGGGGGGGCGGACCGGACCGGACCTTGCCTGGGGGATGTAGAGAGGGACCGGGCAGAGCGAGGGGGTCCCCGCACTCGGGAGGCTGCATGTGGTTGCGCCCTTCTGCTGGGGGCACCGTGTGCGTGGGGTGGCACGTGGGGTGGTACCGGCCTGGCCCTTGCGGTGCGTTGGAGCCTGCGTCACCCCACTCCTGGAGGGAGCCCCCAGCACTGGGGTGGGAGGGGGTGATGCTGTTACCTGATGAATCTATCTCCTATTGGAGGTTCCCCCCCTTTCCTTTGGGATGTGTCCCCATGGATACCCACCTCTGTACAGGGGGTGCCGCCCAGCCACCTCTTTCATCCCTTGCCCCATCGATGGGCTGGCTGCAGGGAATGAGCTGTCGAGGCAAGATGCAGCATACAATCTTCTGCTCCTTGGGTGGATAAAGACTGAATCAGCGTCTCATTTGGGCACGTAACTGCTTTTGAGGCGCTCTGAAGATCTGTGCTATAATTTGCATCTTAATTTTCTTTAGTGTTGCACTGCTCCCCTAGATGGTCTTCTGTAGATCGTGATGTAGCTGAAACAAAGATTCATTGGGTATCTGTACATTTTAAAATTCTTATAGATTGCTGCGTGTTTTTGTTTTTTTTTTCATTTTCTGGAACAATTTATTTTTGGCTTGAAACGAAACATGAGAAATTCCATCTCAAGGAACTTTTCTTTAGGAAGTTAGGGGAGAATCAGAAATAAGGCTCAGAATGGAAAACTACGGGCAAGCTTAAAGGGTAATTTGGTCAGTGTCTTTTTAAAAAAAAAAAAGTTTTAAAAGTAGCTGTAGGTTCTACAGTTTAACCTGGAATTCACTGTCAAATTTTGTGGCTTCACAAGGTTTTCCTCCTAGACTTTGTGTGGAAGCCCCACCCAAGCAGGAGAGGCCAACTCAACAGACAAAACAGTGAAACTTGCTATAGACAAGCAATCTCTGAAGAGTTTTTCTTTAAATTTTAGCTGCCAGTGGTAATATCAGTAAGTAAAATACTTTCAGGTGGAAGTGTTTTTACGTTGATGATAGCCCTTTAACTTTGGAGTCCTAACTGACTTCATAACTTTTGCGGAGCTGACAATAGTTGCTGCATTCCTAATCTGTGTTTAGCTGAAAGAAGGAGGAGGAGGAGGGTTGGAGGGTAAAAGGATTATAAATTATAAAGATTGTGTGTAATGTGACATCACTCTGGGAGACCAGGACAATTTATAAACTAGCCCCACAGGGAGCTAAATTACAGCAGTAGACTCATTGCACTGAAAGTCCATTTTCACATAGCTCTTGTGGTTCTGCACTTACTTCCCCATTGGCTCAAGGATTCCAGATGTTTCACTGCAGTCTGAACAGCAAACTTGGGTGTGCTTGTGAACATAATTGTTCTGTGGTTTGCTTCTCGGCCTTATGGCTGAGGGGTGAAAACATTTTCTAATCTCTCAACTGCACCTACCGCCTAAGAAGAGCTGACAGGGTCATGCCTTGGTGGGAATTGTTTAGACATGACCTGATGTCTTACTGGTGCTGCTGTGTGTGTGAACTTTGGTTCAAATGCTATTATACTCAGTCTTTCAAATTTCATGACTGCTTGACATCTTTAACTTCTGACTTGTATAAGAGCTTTGCCATCCCATTTCATGATTATAACAACCAACACTATTCAAAATACACAGTTTGAAAGAGACAGCATGTTTGCCATCTGGTGTGTAGGATGCCTGCAATAACATTTAACATTGGTCTTCCATTCTTGTTCCTGAATTTTAGGGACACATTTTTGGCAGTCATTTAGAAACTGGTTGCAGAGGAGTGTGAGAAAACTGTCAGAAATGGAAGGTTTAAACATCTATGGTTCTGCACACAGACCATATGGCATAGCTGTTTTTATAGAAATGAAACTAAATAGAATAGCCAACTTTCCAGATTTTCTCTGAGACAGCTGTGTAATGCAGCAATGGGAAAAGTCACATTTACAGGTTAGGAAAAGGAAAATTCTAATCTTGCAAGAAACTGTTAGGGAATCTGTGAACTATTTCTCTCCTAATTCTTTTTGGGTGGGATAAATTCTCTAATAAAGATTCTAGTAATCTGATCAAAAATGCCTAAACTAAATAAAGCTGCTCAGAAATAAGGGCTGTGTTTGTCTGAATCTCTCAACTATGTAATCACTTCAGTTTTGATCCAGTGCTGAATAGCTATGGTAAGCTTAAATGCTTCCCTTCTCCAAGGCCAATTCTGACATTGGGATGAACTCACAGTTAATTTTCTGGGTTTGCAGACTACACCTCTACCCCGATATAACGCAACCTGATAAAACACGAATTCGGATAGAATGTGGTAAAGCAGTGCTCTGGGGGGGCGGGGCTGCGCACTCCGGTGGATCAAAGCAAATTCGATATAACACGGTTTCACCTATAAGACGGTAAGATTTTTTTTAGCTCCTGAGGACAGCGTTGTATCAAGGTAGAGGTGTATTATGACAGTACTGTACAATCAAAGGATAACGTAATAGCTAACCCAGATTGGCTTTGGGGTTGTGGAAACTTTGATCTTAAGGTTGGACATAATTCTATAATTTGTGATGGGCACAAATTAGACAAGTTGTAAGAGACTTTCAGAGGCATACTTATTCACACAACATTGCTCTTAATTCATTTTTATGTTGCCTTTGGTAAGCTAGGCATCATTACAATAAATCACTGACTGTTTCCTATCTCTATTAATATTATTGTGTGTCTTCAATATATTTGGTTCCTGTTTATGAGGCTGCAAAACAAAACTGAGTTGTCCCAGATAAACTTGGAATGAGACAGTCATGAAATTAGATGTACGGTGGGCCACCACTACAAGTGTATTTTTAAAGTTCTAAAATGAGCAAGTAACTTTAAAATGTGACTTTGGTAGTTACAATAACATCTTGGAGTGGTTCACTTCACACCATGAAGGACTCCCAATATGCAAGATTTTAAAAATAAACATTATGAAGGAGGGCTTCTCATAGAGGTTCAGATTATGCAGGTGTCAGTAAAAGTTTGTCATTTTATAGAATGTTAAATTAAACTGTAGCGGTTGTATACTAGATCCCTGTATTTATCATGACGTTGAAAGATGCTAGCTTTGTCACATGGCATACAAGCGTCCACTATAACTACACAAGTTCTATACTTTTGACTATTACAGCATTACTGATATTGGTTGATTTGGCCCAGCAATTTAAGAGTTTACATGGAAAGGGTTTTATGAAAGGAGTGATGTGATGGTTGAGGAAGCTTCCAGTTCTACTAGTAACTGCCAGGTTGGAACTTATTAGCCATTTTGCCTTTCTCTAATGAGTAAAACAATTCAAGGGAGGGAAGTAATAATCATCCCAATTTTTTTCTGTCAATTATTCTCAGGGTTTTTTGAGAACATTCACTTATTGATTACGGAGCAGGCAGCTAGTGTTACCAGATTGCCAGTTACTTTAGTGTACGCTCATTTGTTAGGGTTACTCTTCTGGGAGAGTGGGGGGCAAGTGTTCTGTAATTCTATCAATATACTGCTTGTGTCACTTGTGTTCTCATACGGCACTCTACTTTTCCCTTCTGCAAGTTCTCTCCCAATGGAGTTATCCTGCAGGACCTAGGTTCTTCCACCCACCCACACACCCATGTCTGAGAGGATCAAGTTAATCAGCACTCCCAAGCTGACCCTTATGTCCCTGGACTCAGTAGGCTTGATTGAACAGTACCTCTAAGCTGCCACCCTCATATGTCCCAGGTTCAGCACGTCCCTACCCCCACTTTCACATTACAGTTGTTCTGGTAGTAACCCACTTGATGAGCAAATCTCACAGGATTTTTGGGCGCTGCAGGGATCTTTTAGTTTAGGTATGAGGAGCGTTGCTGCAGAGCAAATGAGGAAGCCAAAAAACACCCACGGTTGGGCGGGAAGAGAGAGACGCAACCAGCTTAACCATGAAAGCTATTTATTGCCAGGTAATAACAAACAAAACAGTTATAAACAAATTTAAGTTACTTTTAATTTTATAAAAGTCAGGTTTAGAAAACTATAACTGATCACACAAGTCAGGGTCAGAAGGCTCTATCTAGAGAGCGAGAGCTGAGTTTTCACCACTCCGTGAAGCTTGAATCTATCGGGATTCCCAGATGGTGGTGGTAGCTGAGGGTCCGGAGTGCTGGAGACAGGCAGAGCCCCCAGCATGATCAGTCTGGAGAAGATGAAGTCCCAATGGAACTGATGCAGATGTTGGATACAGGCAAGAGAACACTTACTTGAGCATGGGTAGGGGTTTTTGTAGGGAAAGAACAATGGTTCAAGGAGAACACTAGATTTGTTTTTTGGGTAAACTGATGGCTCAAGGGGGTATACCACAGTTGTTTTGTTTAGGCTAGACAATAGGAGCTGATCATTCCTGGCTATGGGTGGTGCTCCTTCGAGGGAGCTCACAATGCAGTTAGACAGCATCAGTATTTTGGATACCAATAAAGGATTTATTACTAGAATTGGTCTGATAACTACTGAGCTGGGTGTGTGCAGCCATGGGTTCATTAACATCTGGAGCAGAGATTCCCTCATCATGCAGTGCTTCCCTGCTTTTCTGGTCCCAGAGTTCAGTGCGGTTCTTGTCTTGGAATCTCTGTTCTCCATCCTGTACGCTAATAGGGATGCCTCCCTGTCCCATCTTTGATGCAGATGAGGCTAGGGGAGTTTCCTTGTCACCCTAGTCCGGAGGGGTTTAGATGGATCTCCCACTGTCTTTTCATTGCTTTTTGTAAGTCTTTCTTCTGATCGGCTTTGGCTCAAGCAGATGCTGGGAGTAGGAGGGGGGTTCCTTCATGAGTCAGACAGGTTGGATACTGTGCCCTGGTTCCCCAAGAACGCAGAGCTGACAGGTAACACTAGTGTCTGAAAGTGATGATAGAGACATCTTGCTCAATTTCTGGCTTGAACAGAATTCTCTCTAAAGTGCTGTTTCGGGGGAGGGGAGGGAGGAACAATGACAAAGCAGGGATTACATTTTAAATCCACACTTTAACTCTCTTGCCTTTGTTTTGCTGAAATTGAGTGTTTCAGTGGCAACAGGAACTGAAGGAGACTTAGCACTTAGCACTGTTAACCTGTTTGCAATGGAGTGTGGTGGTGATGTATGCCTGTATCTCAAATTGGAAATGGTCCCCAGTTTACCAGCATAGTATCTTAACAGCACATTTTAAGCCATTGTTGATTTGACGGATAAACCAAGATTTGATGCTTAGGAAAAGACAGTGCTCAAAGTACACTGCATAAATCCAAACCATTTAGGATCTATTTTTGTTGCTGAAGAAACATCTTCACTCCCATTGTAATTTGAGTTACATATTCAGTGAATATGTACAGCTGAATAAATCCCTAATGTTTTTGTTACCACAAATTGGCCTATCCCATATTCAAGATTGAATCACAGTAAGTCAGTTTGTGATTAGCATCTATTAAAAACTGTGCTGATGACACATGCTACAGCTCATTGGACTTCAATATGAATACTCATTAAAGTTAGTCATTTAAAAAAGTTCCTGTATTTATTGCAGGCTGATGGCTTACGGTCCTGATCTGAGATCAATCTATTCGCGTCCTCCTAGGGAGGACAGTATGGTGCACTGTCCCAGCAAGGATCGTTAATAGCACTACTTTGATTACATGTATCAAATCTGAATTCCAAACAAGTCAGTATTTTTGGAGGATATATGTGGGAAAGAGAGGAAGCTGAAGAGAAAAGGAAGAGAAATGAGAGGTAGATCTGAGATAACCAGCACTGGGTTGAACTAAGAACTGGGGTAACCAGGAATGGGGAAGAAAGCCAGGCAAGATTAGGAGAGGCACCAGGTGAGGTGAAATAACCACTTGCGGTTAAGATAAAGAAGACCAGTGCTAAAAAAGAATGGAAACATAATGAAGGGGGGAGAGAAGTGAAGTCTGTCTAGGATGAGAACCTTACTACTGGAATACAGCACAGTACTTGGTTCTTGTTTTGACAAACATGTCATCCTATTTTCTTCCCCTTTGTCAGTATTAGAATAATTTATCTAACTAGTCAATCCCATTCAAAAGATGGAGGCTCTCCAGAGGAGTGCAGGAGCAGTTGCCTAGCCTAGAGGAGGGCATAATCTGTGAAGACTCTTCCTGCTTTTTCTTAGTTATCTATTCAACGATGAATATACAGTGCAATAATACATTGACTAACTATAGTCTATCCGCAAATCTTCATTTCAGATATCTAAGCACTATTCCATTTTATAGAACATGTTAAATAGCCTAAAGCGTGTGGGCGTTTTGCTCTTTTTGATCTTGGTAAAACTGTTTGCAAGCTAAATCAAAAATAAACTTTGATGCAAGGAGTCAGTTTTTCCCCATGCTGGAAACTGCTTGCATCAAAGGTTTAACCAGCTTATATTGTGTCTTATCTTGTGGCTCATTGTATTTGAAGATCAGCAGTGAAAGAACTGGTGCATTCAGTTGTCTGCTGAGGTAAAAGATGAAGTTGCTGGTTGAAGACAAGCTTTGCTTGACACAATCACAATCTGTTTTTGTTTTATTTTTTTTTGTCTTGTCCCTTTTGTGCTATTCAGGCTTGCTATCCTGTTTGCATTCTGGGTTTTATCCTTATGATCTTCTTGCTCGTCTCTTTAATATCTCCTTCTTGTGATCTTCTATTTTTCCCAGAATTACAAATGGTATAACATCTTCACACATACCTGCAGCATGTTTGCTCAATTCTTGACTCCCTACGTTACCTAAAATGCATCTTCTTGGTAGTTGGTACAGTAGAACCTCAGAGTTACGAACTGACCAATCAACCACACACCGTAGTTGGACGTGGAAGTACACAATCAAGCAGCAGCAGTATAGTACGGTCTTAAACATAAACTACTGGAGGGAAAAAGGGAAAGCAACATTTTTTCTTCTGAACAGTAAAGTTTCAAAGCTGTATTAAGTCAATGTTCAGTTGTAAACTTTTGAAAAAACACCATAACGTTTTGTTCAGAGTTACAAACATGTCAGAGTTACGAATAACCTCCCTTTCCAAGGTGTTTGTAACTCTGAGGTTCTATTGTAGTTGACACCTGATCAGAGGTGATGAGTTCCCATTGGATAGGTGGAAGTGAGGGGGCGGATTGAAATGTCTTCCCATGAATGTACTGTATTCACATGGTAGTTGACCATGACCATGAAGAAGAAAAATGTCAGTTGTTGTGTACCCCATTTTATTTCTTCCATGCTTAGATGCTACTGGTAACCAAAGAATCTCTTGTTCTCCTCTCCATTTTTCCTCCATTAAGTTCTGCAAATATTCCGTAACCAGGGAATCTTATGTGACATGTTAATCTGTCTGTGGCTTGTATCTACAATTCCAGTTCATGAAAAGCCAAGTGTAGTTGGGAAGGCAACTTATTTTATTAATTTATGATAGTAGCCCTACTGCCCTGCGGGATCATGCTATGTGGAACTCTTTTCTTGGCTATAAAAATTCCAAGAAAGATTGCTTTGGTTTCCATGTAACTTTGGAAATGCTAGCTAAAATATTCAACAATAAGAGCATACCACAGTAGCTTGGTTTGATTAAACTTACAAAGTAAAGGAAATTCAGAATTAAATTTCAACTCTCTGCTTCCTCCAAATATTGTGTGAGCTGTTTCCTCTCTCACTCAGAATTGTAATTCCTCTCATTTTAAATAAGACTTACTCCTTTTGATTTAAAAAACAAAACAAAAAACAAACAAAAAACAGACGGCTAGACCTGTCATAGGCTTACTTAACATTTTTTGTTACTGTAAAGTATTGACCCTGCTGCAGAAAAGTGGGGGACGGGGACAGGGACAGATGGGGATAGTAACTGAAAAGTGCATATGAGTGTGAAGAAAAAAATCACTGGAATAAACTTCAAAATTTAAAGTAGGAGGAGCTTTTAAAGTAACATTTCAAGTCTGCCCCTCACCCTGACTCCCTCGCCATGAGAGCCCCTTTCCTTTTTTGCCTTGTTTAAGCGGCTTTTGTCTTGCTTCTCCCTGACCAGGTCTCATGCCCAGAAGCAGCAGGGGGAAGGTGGCTAAGAGCGTAAGCCTCCCTGGATATCTCAGAGCCTGCTTAGCACCTGCTGAAAAAGTTGGCTAATGGGAAGTGGGTGGAGACCATGAGGCTTTTTGCTGCTGGGTGTGGGAGCTAACTTCAGGCCTTTGAGAGCACTTCATTTAGTAGCTGGGAAGAACAGGGAAGTGGGACTGGGAGCATGGGGCAGAACATTAGTGTGAAATTGGAGCTGAGATCTCGGATACACATCACTCGCCTTAGAACTCTTCATGGTTCTGAGGTAACTTTTTTCATTATTTTATTCCTTATCCATACCAATGGAACTGAGAATATGAAAAAAATATTGTATAGAAAAAGATATACAAAGTGAAATAAAACACTATTTTCAGTGTCCATAAGGAAGCTAAACTGAAAACCCACATCGGAAAGAAGGTGATGACTGCGCTTAGAGAACTCGACTAGCATAAATTCAAGTATACAGTAAAGCAAGAATACTAAAATTAATAAATTCAAGAGCGTGGGTTGATACAAATTAGGATTTTTAGATTAAAAAAAATCCCAATTTGAATTTAATAAAATTCAGTTGCGTTGTTAATGAAACATACTGATGTACAGCACTGTCTTCCACTGTTGGAATTCTTATAAGACTTTTTTTTACTGTTTTTGTGTAACGTTCTACATAATACTGGCTCAGTATCAGTTGTGACAGGAGTAAACCCTTTACACTGTTGAAACTGAGCAGCCCTTACAAAATTAAAAAAAAAAATCTTAAACTAAAAATCACATTTTTATCGAACCTCTTACAAAACAAAATGTTGGCTACCAATAACCAAAACTACTATGAAGGGAGAATTTGAATTGGTGCCTGAAGTGACCTTTAAAAGGAAATTTGAAAAGTCCTCTAGTAACTTTCATAAAAGCCCAAGCCTCATATTTTCAGCATATAAAATTTTTACTGAGGGAAGGTATTGTTACATTTTCACTTCACTGTTTAAACTGAAGTTAACCCCCCCCCCATAACCTCCCCATAATCAGATGGCCCACTATGCAAATTAGTACCTAATACACTGCATTATTTTAATTTTATCTATAGAGACTAGATGGAATCTGACCTACCAGATTATTGGTTCATCAATTCTGGTAAATTTCTGGTAATAGTTAACACCTGACTTCCTTCTGAAGCATTCCCTGTAGTACACCAGGCAAACTGAACATGAAGAGACAGTGAGGGAATGCGTTTCTTACCATTGGAGTGATCAGTTTTGGCTGAGAAGCCTGAGATATGGCTACCCATACTTTAATGTGCAAAAGTATGTTGTTAAATTTAAAAATCTAACCTTCTAAAAATTCCAGGGGTTTATTTTAACTTATGCTAATGAATTCCAAATGCTGAGCAAATTCAAGAGGTTGGCGCAAACAGGGAGGAAAAAGTGGACAGTTTAAAGTTGGTTTTCTACCCACCCAATTAAATGTCACATTGAGTTTATATTAATTTTCTAATTGCGGTATTAAAACGTGGTCCATTTGTCACATCTTATTTCATCTGGATTTCCATTTTCCTTCCCTCCCCCAGAAACAAAAAGTTGAGGATGTCTGTCTTTCTCCTATACATTTTGTAATTGGTTTTATTTT
The DNA here is from genome assembly GCF_027887155.1 of Malaclemys terrapin pileata. Lineage (NCBI taxonomy): Eukaryota > Metazoa > Chordata > Testudines > Emydidae > Malaclemys > Malaclemys terrapin. Next base: position 17,868,034 of record NC_071515.1, on the reverse strand, counting down.
TCCCTCTGGAATTCTTGGTCCCTTTCACATTCTGACTCTGCCCATCCAAAATACTTTTGCTACTGCACAGAGAGGTTCAGGTGATGGAATCCTGTTCAATTTCTCTCAATCCCTGAAAGGCCTGATCAGGAGCGCTGCCAGCTTTTCTGCCGCCCTAGGCGGCGGAAGGTCCTGCCCTGAAATGCTGCCCCCCACAGAGGCGGCGGAAGGTCCCGCCACCGAAATCCTGCTGCGGTCGCCGCCCCCTAAATCGTAGCGCCCTAGGCCTGATTAGTGCATGTGGTGGAATGGGCATATATTTTGTTTTAGGTTCCCCAGCAGGGGGCTAAAAGTTAAATTGACTAGGACTTTGGTTTTGTTGTGAAAGAGATTCAGTACCACAGGGACTTCTGAAAATGCAGAACCCTTAATACCACATCCAGTGTCAATCCATGAACAGTATACAAATACTTTGCAATATCCTTATTTATTTCATCATTGTTTCATACAAAAAGCAATTTCTCTTTGTATTTATTTATCATCTGAAGTCCTAGTCCTTGGAGATTATCACTTCTTCAGCAGTGACCAATGGTGTATTTCTTTGATGTCAAAAATAGGATTGGACTTTCAATGGAAAATGAACTGATAAGAGCAGGATCTTTAAAACTCCTATGCAAGTCTTGGTTTAAAGTTTTCTTACTCAGCAGACCTATTGTATTCAGAGCCATATGAGTTTACTGCATTTTTAGCAACTAAAGTAATCTTTCTCCCTCCCCCCCCCCCCCCCCCCCCGGGCAGGGGTCAGTGCAGGGTACGGCAGGAGGTCGGGGTGTGGCGGGGGCTGAGGGCAGGGGTCAGTGCAGGAGGGGTGCAGGGTACGGCAGGCGGTCAGGGTGCGGCAGGGGGTTCCGCTGCAGGAAGGGTTCGTTGGGCAGGATCTGGCCTGGCGCGTACTGGGGGAGGGCAGGCTTCCTGCCCGCCTATCTGCCCTGCCCCCGCAAGAGGCTGAAACATGGGGAAGAGGGTGCGGAGGGGCTGTGTGTTTCTGTTGCTTGAGGGAACGCCTCCAGCAGCTACCATTGGCTGCGGATCCCTGTTCCCGGCCAATTGGAGCTGCTGGGGATGCTGCCTGAAGTAACAGCCACACACAGCCCCTCCGCCCCCTCTTCTCCAGCCTCTTCCCGGAGCTGCACAGGGTAGGGCAGGCAGGCAGGGAGCCTGCCCTGCTCCTGGTGCACATCCGGCCGCCGCTCTGGTAAACACTGGGGAAGGGCGGGGGGGCTGCGAGGGGCTCGCGGGCTGCAGAAAATCACCGGCCCACAGGCCACATGTTTGAGACTCCTGTTCTAACTCCTGAAGGTAGCTTGGATAATACAGTGTAAAGCACCTCTGTAGCGAGAACATAAAATCTCGAGTTGTGACCCGGTAAAGGATGGTTGCTTTTAGAAGTAATGTGATTTTCCCGGGGGAGGGGGAAGATGCATATTAGCATCCGCGCATGGAATAGCAGCACTGATGTTTGTAGAGATTACTGTTTGCTTGCCTTTCAGACTACAGCCATTGTGGGGAAGATGCTCATAGATGAAAGTGTTGTAGAATAATGAAGCATGATCAGAAACCTACTTTAGTTCCATACCACTTTATTCGAGCAAGGTGATCTAATAATTTGACAAGCTGAGGCACTTTGTGAATAAATTTCATTTTCCAAGGAGAAGTAAAGGAATGGGAAGAAAGAGTGTGTGTGTGCGCTCTAAATTGTGTATTTTGCTTCTGATTTCAGGACGAAATGTCTTAGTAATGTTGTAGTTACTATGGTTGTGATTGTACGCTGCAGTGACTTGATTTCACAGTTGTCTGGGAGCTTTCCTTTCTCCACTTCAAATTGTGGCCTTGACTGGAAAAAAATGATTATGGGGAGACTTCGAGTGTTTTGACTTCTTAGTTTTATTGGCTACCAGTCCAGCAGAAGTTCACTTTTCCCCCTCCCTGTAATTCTGTGCTTTTTCAGAAGATAGTCCTCTTACTTCCTCTGTCTGCAAGGCCACTTGTCAAACTCGATGATCTTTCAGTTGTCCTGGAGTAGTAGCCGGACAATGACTTAAAAGCACATAGTCTCCAAAGCTGAGTGTGCTGGTTTCTGGCTCACAGATGCTGCAGGCATAAAGGGCTAGGTTTGGTTATGAATCCCCTGTGTTACTAGCAGGTCAGTCTTTCCCTTGGTTTTTCTCTCCCTGCACTCCACTTGCTTTCTTGTCTTCTTCCTCACTGCTCCTGACATCCTTCCTGTGTTCTGCTTTGTTCATCACCTCTGCTGTTGCTCCTGCTTATAGCACTTGCCCAGTAACACAGACGGAAGTACTAAAAAAGTGAAACTGCCACAGCTTACCTGTTTTGTCCTGCTTGCGCTGTGCAGGAGGAACAGTGCAGCCATATAGATGCCAATCCTCCATGGCTTTGGAGTGGTGAGCTACCAAATGCATCTCTTCCTCCTTTGCATTCTCAGCTGCTGTGGAGGAATGTAGCTCTGCTGTTCCTGCTGGTGCCTTTCACACTGCTCGGGGGCTGAGAAGCACTGGTACACAGCAATCCCGATCAGGTGTTGCTGGGGTTTTGTCCCAGGGACAGCACAATATGTTGTCTCAAAGTGGTTTACTAGCCTGTGTAACTAGAAGCAAGAAGGGCTGTGTCTATATTTCTGGTAGCACTTTTAGCATTCCACGTTGGCTTCTAGTATCTAATACTATGAGAGGATTGGCAGAAGAGAAGAATGAGAGAAGGCCAAAATAATGGAGGTGGGGTCAGGGTCAATTTAACCCACCAGTGTGTCTTGTCAGTTAGACAAACATCACTTCCATGAAACCTTAGCGATGTGAAAGAAGCAATAGGGGGTATATCTTGACTGACTTTAAGAAAAGAAAAAAAATAGAAGCATTACTCTTTGGTCTTAGAACTTTTCACTGAGATATTGCCCCATTGTGACAGATTAAAAGAGCTGTCTGTTTGTTTTAAAACCACGATACTTGTCCCACAGCCTTTGTATTGCAATGACTTATAAACATCGGTTTGAATGATGATATGCTATACAGTCTGCTTAGCTAGTGATGAAATGTAACTTGCATGGTAGAGGAGATAACTGGCATCTAGTAATGAGATACAGAGCACTTCCACTTCTGGGTTGCAGCTTTTTTCCCATCCAGATTGGTAGTGATTGGCAGTCAAAGTAGCGACCATCTTAGCCATCCAGACAGTCATATATAAAATGTGTTGCTCTTAGTCCATTTCCTAGTGCGCAGGTGTCCATGTCACATAAATCCTCAAAATATTGTGAAGTATTAAAATTGATATTCATGTTGACAATCCTGAGTATAGAAACAAAGGAATTAATGGGCAGAGAGAGGAAACCACTCTTTTCGAGGTGATCCTGCCAAATTGTTGTTATAGCTCATTGTGCAGGACTATGAGGAAGCTTTTCATAGGCACCATGAGCACTCAACTTAGTGTGTGTGTGTGTGTGTGTGTGTGTGTGTGTGTGTAAAACTGTACCAAGAAATTTTGGTTTAAGTTTATAAAAAACAAAATCAAAGGGATCAATTTTCTTAATTGATTATGATCTATTTGAAGTGGGAGGGCTGGAAGAATTAAAAAAAAAAAACCCAAACCTTCATATTGCTAGAATAAATCTTTATGCACCACATTTGTATAGTAAGGTTCAGAATTACACTGTTCTGGAACTTGCTGTGTTCAATCCTGGACTAATGTCAAAACAATACTGTTTGCCATGATCAGTGATGTTTTAAGCCAAATATTTGGCAAGTGTCCATGGCTAGAAACCAATGTAGTGTGCCATTGGGGAATCTTGAATGAAAGGACTGAGAGGAGTACGTTCACCTAACCAGTAACTTGACTTAAGCTATGTCTACACTTTAAACACTACAGCAGCCCAGTGCTGTAGCATTTCAGTGTAGACACTCACTACAGCAATAGGAGGGGTTCTCCCAGCGCTGTAGTTAATCCACCTCCCTGAGAGGCAGTAGCTAGGTCAATGGAAGAAAGTCAGTTTAGCTACATCACTCAGGGATGTGGATTTTTCACACCCCTAAGTCACATAGCTGGGTTGACCTAACTTTTCAGTGTAGACCAGCTCTTACCATGACACATGAGGAACAGCTGAATTATGAGTAGATGGTGTGTAGCACAGAAGGCTTGTATGTATGTACCTGGGGAGAATCCAAGAGAGATGCATGAAGAGTTATCACGTTATTGTATTATTTTGGCTGCTAATTATGTAATCAGCATTTTAGTGTGGGGATGGCATCGGGATTAAGGGTGTAAACAGTTTAATCTCCCTTCACTTCTGGGGAAAGTGTATGGGGCATTTTACATTCATTTGTACCCTTGAAGGAGTCACCACCGCACCAGCACGTTGTCTTGAGATATTAGACTTCTTGTTCCTGGTTTGTATAGTTTATGTAGTAAATGCAGCATATGTTGGAAGAGGGTTGGTCAGCATGACCAATGTAAATAGTCAGGAATTGTGTTTCTTAGAGTGTAGGAGAGCCTAGTTTAGGGAAGGGGAAAAAAAAGTCCCACCAGAACATACATGAATCGGATCATGAAGCATAGGTTGGTATTTCTACAACATGAATCCCTCAGAACAGCTGTTCCGCCTTTCATAAATCTGGTGCCAGCTTGATAGTAGCATGATGTTTACAACCCCTTCAGTACTATAACTTTTCCATGCACTGTGCCGGTCTCAATCTAAGTGAGTTGTAGATTCTTTTCTGATGTCTTCTTTGATTCATCATGGCAAGAGACTAAAGCAACTTTAATTCTGACATTTCCTTACTTGACTACTTAACCTACATCAATGTTTCATAGAGTAGTTGGAATTTTAGTGAGCAGGCTCGCAAATGCTCGTTTCTGAGTGGGTAAGATTTTTAAAAGTGCTCTCCCCTTCCATCTCAAATATTTGTAAACATTTCTTGATTACCTAAAATTCATCTAATTTAAGTTTTATAAGATAAGTTTTCCACTAGTGCAGGCAGAGATGTAGTTAAAAAGCAGTTTGGCTTTGAAACTAAGTATTTATCCCAGTTAGTGAAACAGCTTTTAAAGCTAGGTTAGCTTGTCCACATGGTATTCTGGGAATTGAAGCTATGCCAGGCGCACTATAAAGGCAGGACTAGTGAGGAGATAAAATCAAACACTTTGAGATTCAAGTGAGGCTTGAGCATGCTTATAGCTAAGTAGAACCTACTTTGAAACCGATTAAACCACCCTAGTGGGAGGCAGTATAGTGTGGTGAAACCAGGCTGGCTGGGAATGGGGGTGTGAGAGCAAGAGGGATATGACAACAGCAACTACCTTTTCAGAAACAACAAGGAGTCTGGTGGCACCTTAAAGACTAACAGATTTATTTGGGCATAAGCTTTCGTGAGTGAAAACCTCACTTCTTCGGATGCCGAAGAAGTGAGGTTTTTACTCACGAAAGCTTATGCCCAAATAAATCTGTTAGTCTTTAAGGTGCCACCAGACTCCTTGTTTTTGTAGATACAGACTAACATGGCTACCCCCTGATACCTTCTTACTCCGCTTTCCACAAAAACAGGATCTCCTCTCCTGGGATGGGGGAATTCCTAAAGCAGGGGATAACAGGAGACTGCTTCTTAGCCCGTGTGATAGCACCAGCAAGAAGTGGCAGAATCTTGCTCCTTCTCAGGACTGATGCCATTTGCACATCTCAGGCAGCTTTTCTTTGTGGGAAAGGAAACTTTAGTAAAGTGAAAAATAACCTGTTTACTTATTGAGACCATTTTTTATCCTCTGCCCTAAATAACTTGGCTTGTAAATTGTACCTCCATTTGCTTATAGTTTTAAAACTGGTAGTGTAGACTGGATTTTTGTTTGGGACATTAAGCTAAAAAGCCAGGATTTTAACACCGGCTCATTGATTTGAAAGCTGATACAGCTCTCCAAGAGTCTGACGGCCTTCAGAATGTTCACCTCAGCCTCATCAGTAGTCACCCTCACTACCCCTCCGTGGTCCTTTCGTCTCTGTCCATCCCAAACTGAAATGCCATCTCTTTGTCCCTTGTCTTTCAGATTTAGCCTTGGAATCAAATCCATCTGACCATCCCAGAGCAAGCACAATTTTCCTGAGCAAGTCCCAAACAGATGGTAAGCGAACACTTGTTTTCCTTTTTGAAAGGAGGTGGGAGAACAGTGAAAAATAACTGGATATTTGAACTGCGGGTCAAGCTGAGTCATAGAAACAGAAGTTGACTTTGTGTTTAACCTGAGTCACAGTAAGGAGTTACTAGCTTTAAAATGTGCAGTTCTTCGTAGTAATGTCTTCATAGGCTATTTTATTAGGACAGTGCCATTTGTGCTTTATGGGTATCCAGTATCAGGCGATTCAAGCTTCTTGCTTCTAGTAGTCCGAGGGAACAGGTTTGCCTTAACTCACTTTGGTATTTAGCTGCAGAAGACAGTTGTCTTATGACCAGGGCTTGAAAAAATCCCCTTGCAAGTCGGAATCTTACCCCGGTGAATGGTGGGCCGAGGCCATGAATTCTGTAAGGGACACTGTCCGTTTGAAATCTGTTCAGTTTTGTAAGTGTTAAGTAGTTTCAGAAAGCACACCTATTCTTGAGCCCCCCTTAAACACATGAATAGATTTACTAACTTCAAAAAAATTCCCTTTTTCTGTGAAAGACCCACACATTGGAAACTGACTATTCAGGGTAAACAGTGAAGCTGTCTGATCACAAAAGGCTGTTGAATGCACAAGTTAAACAAACTGAAATAATGGAGGAATATATTCTTATCTCTTAGTTATAGAAATCTGTTATTTGTAATGATAGTAGTGTTAAAAAAAAAATCAGTGATTTAAACTGATTGGTCCCTTAAGGTTCAGTTCTTTTCTTTTAAAGTTTCTAACCCTTATTTGTAATGTTATCTTTGCAACCATAAGAATGAAGTACCTATTTGCCTTGACAAAAAGCTTCAGTGTGGCTGCTGCTTGCTTATAGTTTTGCCAAAGAACAGTAGAGTTAAATTGACAAATCTGTAAGTTTCAGAGCTGCGATTCAGAATCCCCCTTCTAGGGTGATTCAGTCATGTCAGCATCATGATTATGCTGCTTGGGAAATCTCTAAGCGAGAGAGGTGGGCACTGAAGTTAGTCATGGGAAGGTGGACTCCAGCTAGCTCCCACCCTACCAAAAAGCCCCCCCAAAAGAGGTAGAGGTTGGGGCAGCTATAGAGATGAAGTTGCCAATGTTAGAACTTAGTAACCAAATACCACTTTAAACTGTATCAGAAAACTTGACACATCTGGGAATGTGGTTTACTTGTGCAGTATGCAGTCTTTAAGCCATGCCAGAAATATGTTAAACTATACGAAAGTCCCGCTGGCGGAGGCTGCGTCTTAAACGTGGGTCTGACATGTTCAGTATTCCTTGGAACTGATGTCTAAACATTTGTTTGGGAAAAGTAGTATGGACCTGCTAAGGATTAGTAACTGTTAGCGCTACAGTGGCCAGGACTTTTCCATGAGTAGAAGATGCAGAACCTTTTATGTAGACTGTACTGGATCTGCTTTATCTCTGAACATTTTGCCAGGTCAATAAAATCAGTGATTTCACTTTGAGACTTTAACACTTAACCGGGCCAGCAGTTCTTGTTTGTTAAAAGTGGTAGTTAGACATTGGTGTCAGATGTGCTAGTTTCTACAGACAGGTAGGAAGACTCTCTCTGCTTTCAGGAGCTAGCAATCCGTAAAGTCAAAGGTTGAAGGTTTGGAAAGAGGGTACGTTGTACAAGCTGATAGCCAGACTGCTGATTATCTTTCAGCTTGTTCTGTACATATAAATATCCCCAGCTGCTCCCTTTGCTTAGCTAGTTTTAGTTCTGTTTACTGCTGCTACTTTATCGTTGGCTTTTCATCCTTATTGTATTTTTAAAAAGACCAAGACAGTATCATGAGAAAATTAAAGTAGTTCCAATCCTCATGTAGACTTTGTATAACAAATAAAAATGTGGCCAGATGGCCATGAGCTTTGGCTTGTGTCATCTTTGGAATGAGAAGTCCCTTTTCACCCGCCATTAAGTTTGTGGCATAAAAAGATTGCATGACCGGACCCTCACCAAAGGCTCTTAAGCGAACTAAGTTGTCATGGGATAAGAGGAAGGTCCTCTCATGGATTGTAACAGGTTAAAAGATCGGAAACAAAGGGTAGGAATACATGGTCAGTTTTCAGAAAGGGGAGAGTTAAATAGTGGTGTCCCCAAGGGGTCTGTGCTGGGACCGGTCCTATTCAACATAATCATAAATGATCAGGAAAAAGGGATAAATAGTGAGGTGGCAAAATTTGCAGATGATACAAAACTTCTCAAGATAGTTAAGTCCCAGACAGACTGAGAGGAGCTACAGAAGGATCTCTCAATACTGGGTGACTGGGCAACAAAATGGCAGAGGAAATTTAATGTTGATAAATGCAAATTAATGCACATTGGAAAACATAATCCCAACTATACATATAAAATGGTGAGGTCTAAATTAGCTGTTACCACTCAAGAAAGATCTTGGAGTCATTGTGGATAGTTCTCTGAACACATCCACTCAGTGTGCCACAGCTGTCAAAAAAGCAAACAGAATGTTTGGAATCATTAAGAAAGGGCTAGATAAGAAGACATAAAATATTATATTGCCCCTATATAAATCCGTGGTACGCCCACATCTTGAATACTGCGTGCAGATATGGTTGCCCCATCTCAAAAAAGATGTATTGGAAAAGGTTCAGAAAAGGGCAACAAAAAATATTAGGGATATGGAACAGCTGCCATATGAAGAGAGATTAATAAGACTGGGACTCTTCAGCTTGGAAAATAAATGACTAAGGGGCGGCTGTGATTGAGGGCTATAAAATCATGACTAGTGTGGAGAAAGTGAATAAAGTGTTTTTTACTCCTTCTCATAACACAAGAACTAGGGATCACCCAATGAAATTAACAGGCAGCAGGTTTAAAACAAACATAAGGAAGTATTTCTTCACACAACGCACAGTCAACCTGTGGAACTCTTTGCCAGAGAATGTTGTGAAGGCCAAGACTATAACAGGGTTAAAAAAGAACTAGATAAGTTCATGGAGGGATAGGTCCATCAATAGCTATTAGCCAGGATGGGCAGGGATGGTGTCCCTAGCCTCTGTTTGTGGAAATGGCTGGGGTTTTTTCTGAACCTCTGAAGTCTTCCCAAAACGGAGGTAGTTATCCTTGAACTGTGTGGTAGGGCCAGAAGTTGATGCTGAGAATATTTCCATCTGTGCATATGAAAACTAACAGCTAGTTGTAAAATATGTCCAACTTTTACAGATGAGATAATGTCTTGAATGTAAAGCTTTTATCAAGTGTTTCTGGCTGCCAAATAGTTCAGTTAGCCTCCATACATATTTTCAACACTTCTGCACTTTTTAGACTATGCAACTGAAATAGCGCAATTCTTAATTGTGGTTGTAAACTGAGTTTAGACTCTGTCATTTGATTTTATTTGAGCAACAGTATAATTTTTTATCTGAATTGCCTTTATCCAGAAACCCTAGTTATACGAAGCCACAGTGTCTTTCGCCGCCCTCCCAAAAAAAGCTCGGTTATCACCTACTGTCTGGTTAACATTAAGGTTGCAGGAACTGGGATTTGGGAGGATGTATAGAGATAGGAATGAGAAAAGTGAGATGTGGGGGGAGAATGAGAGAACATAGGGGAGGAGAGAGCAAGAAAGAAACGAGGGGTTCACTGAGAAAGGACAGAGGGAGACTTGATGGGTTAAGGAAAATGAATGGGGCAGGAGGAAGGAAGAGGAGGTTGAAGGGGAGAGAATGGAAAGGAAAGATAGAGGCAGAGGGAGGAGTAGCTGCAATGGGGAATAGCTTCCTTGGTGCTGCTTGAGCGCTTCCTGGCACTGAAAGCCCTAATGGATGGGGCCAGTCCTACCCGTCCCTATTTGTACTGGTGCTTGCAGAGGTTGAGGCTGTCAAGGATGCTCCTATCTCTGCTTCGTTACCCTTCTCTTTACCTCCCTTTGGGCTCTGTCCATGCAGCATGCACGGTCAGAGCACAGGAAGGTCCAACCACTGTCTCTTGCTTCCTCTGGCTTCTAGCACTAAAAGCTCTGGCACTTCCATTTATCCAAATGCCCAGTTAGCAGAAAGTTTTGGCTGTCCCCAGGTTGTTTGGATAAGTGGGAGAGTACTTATTAATAATGGCATTGTGAAACATTTAAAAACAAGTGTATTGATTTATTTGTCCTCAAAACTGAATTCCGGATATGGAAAGTACAAGAACTAAGATAGCATCCTATGTGTTGCTTGTTTATATTTTGGGAAAACACTACAGCTTGCTTGATACCACTGCGTGCCTTGCTATGGAACTTCTTAATTTATAACTGAGTTCATTTTCCTCCCCCATTCCTAGTGCGAGAGAAGAGGAAGAGTAACCACATCAATCATGTAAGTAAAACAAACCATCAGACGTAAGATGCTGTTTAAGGGATATTGTCAACTTGGAACTTAGTCAAATTTCAAAAACACATTCAGAGTAGCTGTAGGTCCTTTATGTCTCCTAAAGTCCCTGCAAATTTTATTGATTATACAATTACCTTTTCAAAGTTTAGGAAAGAAATGATTGAGGGTTTTTTTAGATTGCTGTGTGAAAGATCTACGCAAATGGAGAAAACAAACACAGGAGAGCACAGCGATGAATGAGCTGTCAAAACACAAAATAGCATATATATATTTATATATTTTTTTCAGTTCTATTGACCTTGTGTATTAATTATAAACAGTAGTAGGGGGCAAAATTCAGACAAGTGTGATTCTTAAGTTGATGTCTCTTTAAAGCAGAAGTAAAACCAGGTACATTTAAAACCTGAGATGACAAGCTATTTAAATCTTAATTCGAGAAAGATTTGCTGTTATGAGTGCTGCTATCTAAAGGCAATTTTAGGCAGTGCAGCTAGTCTTCATTGAAGTAATGACATTTCTTCTGGGCAAACTTTCTTGTTAAAAGGAAGAAAAAATTGAGCGATGGCTTCTAATAAACAGAAGTGATCTGGCTGTTCAGGAGTGCTGAGCGTCCGTCCATAGCACCACTGACTTCAGTGAGAGCTGCAAGTATTCAGCACCTCTGGAAATTGGGACCACGATAACCTAGCAGTAACTTTTTAGTAGACCAAACTGTTCTGATCTTCTCATTTGCTGATACTTCACACATCTAGCTCCCTTCCCCCCTCTCCCATTTTTTTTCCTTTTTGACATCTCACCAGAGAGAGAAATGCATGAGACTTTATTATGCCACTGGATAATAGGCCAGGGAGATGTCTTCTAATAACTTACACTCTTGGTATTTAAAAAAACCAAACTTAAATTAGTAAAACTGCTTTGGTGCTGAAAGTTTTTGGATGTGCCATGGAAGGTGAAATGTATATGCCCACATTGTTAGCACAATGACTTGTGTATTTTGTCATTCTTATTTTCATATATATAAAAGTTCCAAAATTCAGGTTGAAGACTTTCTTGTTTTTGCTGGAGGACTTAAGAACTGCCATGGGATCTTTTCCCAGGCCTCAGTTGAGGGGGTGAAAGGTGTTGGAGCTTACACAGATTTCTCAGTGACTGAGGTTTGGTATTAAGTAGAGGTTGGCAAACCTTACACTGTTCAGTTAAATCTCTTCAACGTGATTGTGAGGTCATATCCCTTTGGTTGTTCAGGGAGTCCTCCAAGAAAGAGGGAAATCAAATCCTGATATTTTTAATACTAAAAGGCAGAGAAATCCTTTAAATATTTTTTTAAACAATCAGATCTTGTTCAAACATCAAACACTACGTAGTTGGAGGACAGGAAGTGAATTATACCTTACTAGGGAAGAGGCACTCATTGGTAATGAAATTACCAATATTGCATCCTTCAGCATGCTTAGGTGTCTTCTGAGGTTTCCTATCCCAAGTACAGATCCTTCTTTGCTTGAGATTACAGCTGCAGACTAAAACAAAGATCTCAAGATAACTCCCGTTCTGGTTCAAAATGATAAACAGGATACAAGGAAGAGATTAATGTTATGAAAAGTTTATGGAAGAGCTGGGATTTAAAGGGAGGATGGAGCGGCCAGAAAATGGGAGCATGTTTAAAGTGTGGGGTGTGGTATAAAAGAAGGGGATAAACAAGGAGTGGGAGAAGGAGACATGGGAGCAGTTGGTATAGAGGAAGTAGATAAATGTATTAAAGGAGGGAAAAGGCTGATACCGAACTAAAATTAGAACAGTTACATTTTTGTGTGTCTTGCGTTTGTGTACATGAACATTTCTGTCTGTGTTGCTGAATTAGCAGCATCTTGACTGACCGTACTGATATAGGGCAGTTTAGACGCAAAGAGCATTCATCTCCAAGTGCCTCCTGTTTGCTACTTAGTATCCATCTACAGTATTTTGGATGTCAATGAAGTTGTACACCCAGAACCCAAATTTCTGTAAACAAACTTTTCTTAAATTTGTCTGTCTGTCTCTCTCTTTTTTAAGGTTTCTCCAGGGCAGCTTACGAAAAAGTATAGCTCATGCTCAACCATATTTATAGACGACAGCACAGTCAGCCAGCCTAATCTTAGAAGCACAATAAAATGGTAAGTACCATTCTGATCATGCAAGAGGCAGAGTGACGTTGCGGGCTTTGAGCCTGGGGTTAGTTAATCATGCTGGTCTCTGTCAGTCAAGGCATTCAACTGGCTCTGTTTTTACAGTTCATCCTGACAGTTTGGACACGGAAAGGGACTTGGGGCTATGGTTTCGGGAGGTGTGAGGGTTGAGCTTTTCCCTTGCCATCCAGTAATGCAGCTTAAGGTGTTTTCACATGTCAGGGCTTGTCTGCATAGGATATTACTTCATGGCAGGCCTGTGCACTGTAGATTCACACTCCGCTGCATACTAATGTGCTGTGGAGACAAGACTTAGTTACAACCACGCTCAGGTCACTTGATGATTTTTTGCAGAATTGCAGTATTGATGTTGAATAAAAAGGGGCTTTTTAATTCTTTAAAATGAAAGCAAAGCAAAAACTCTGGGTTGAAAAACGGGAAGTGGTTTTGTGGGGAGATCTATATAATACAGCCCTTTGGAACTTCTTCCCAAGCTGCCTGTAGTGCTAGTCTGCCCTCTAGTGGTAGAAGACTATAACTAATGCATAGTTTTAGCTCTGGTTCCACAGTTGTCGTCATGTATTTGAGTATAGTTATAAAACATCTTTCATCTAAAAAGTGACAATACAACCTCTGTTGTTCCCCATCTGAGGCTTCTTTTTGATCCACGTGCTGCTGATAGCATAGTGAGAATTAGTTTCATACATAGCTGGTAGGGAGCCAAAGCTGAGAAGTGATTTTTCCTTTCCTGGATGCAACAAAGAGGAAGACTTGGTAGCTCCCCCAAGGCATTGCACCTGCAGGCAGATGCTAAAGTTTGAACAAATTTTGGAAGTGTATTAAGCTGCTGATTTGGATATTGGAATCCAGACCTGAAAGTGACACAGCTGCTGCTTGGCCAGAAGGGAGGTGCTGAAGGTGAAGAGTTCAAACCATCCCATCCCCTCTTGTCCTCTCTTGCCTTGCCATATGCCTGGCTGACCTTTCAGCAATGGGTTAGGTGGCATGTTGGGCATGTCTAACTTTGTTTAGGACTTGGTAAGTTTCTTCTTTTGGTAGGACTCTGAGGTTACTCTAGTAGAGGGCTCTGCGGCTCAGAATTGTAATGGGATTAGGAAGCTGCACCTACAGCTTGCCTCTCACATCTGATCCAGACAAATAGAACTGTCAGACTTGTTTCAAAAGGAAGTCTTCCAGCCAAAGTGGAAAACCGAATCACCAGTTCCCCTTTTATTGGCCAGTACTAGCAGTGAGTCACTGCCGTCTGAAGGCTGTTTCATTGCCCATGTGAAATGAGTTGTTCGAGTCGCAACAGGTGTGGCCAGGACTGAATGGACAAGAGAGTGAACTCTACTCCTGTCTGCCTCTGGGGCTATGACTGACACTCCCTGGTGGGGAAACGGGCACTGGAGTTTCCCCTTATGCCCTTTTTCTCTGACTAAACAGATACTTTAGTCTCTACAGCTGTCAATTTAATGTTGCATAATATTAAATTCATTACTCTGAATGTTCTGGCTTTTTAAATTTTGTACTTCTACTCAAACAAAGGGTTGCACCAAATCTCAGCAAGTGTAATAAGAGAACAATTGTATTGCATGCGTTGTACTGCTTTAACTATTTTGTACAGCCCCTCCCCCCAGTGTAAATATTTGGGCAGGGGAAACGAACTATACCAGCATAAGACACCTTTTGGTCTAACTGTGTCCATGCTGCATATCAAACTGCTGTGACAACATCAGTAAAAATAAACCATAGCTCAAAACTGACCATCACTGTAGCAAAACCTGTGTAGACCGGGCTTTTCTCTGTACTCTACACTCTGAAGAGCTGCGGTGCTCCTACCCGTTCAGCCACTGAACAATCCACTGACTAAATGCAGGGTCATTTGATTTTAGTTTTATAAAGGATATTGAAAGGGGAAAAATCACTTGTCTGAAAATTTTTACCCAAGGTTATTGTGACTGAAATTACAACAGTTTTTTCCAGACTTCTGACTTTGTACATGTGACATTATAGTCCGTTTTACTATTTAGCTTGTTTTTGTGGGTCTCATACACAGTAGGAAACGAGCAGGAAAAAAAATTGGCAGGGGAGCTTGGGCAAGTACCTGAAATACCTGAAACTTTTAAAATCGGATCTTGAGTATATTTGTAGCAAGGGAACTTCCAAACTGAAGCTCTGCTTACATGTAATTAATGTGTTTTTGTCTCTGCGTGAGTCAGTTTTTAAGGCTGCTCACTTCTTAGAAACTACCATACAGAAGAACTTGGGCCCAGTTGGATGATTTAAAGATGAAGTGAGACTTACTCAGAATTTTCTTTGGCCAGTTTTTGGAAACGAAGACGACAACCGCTCTAATTTAGAGGGTTAATAGTGAACTAGGCATAAAATAAAATCATGACCAATTTAAAATGACAGTTTATAACTGAATTGTTTATTTTGCTAGACTAGTGGTGCCCTGTCAATAAATGTGGACATGTTTATTTTCAAAGCATGATATTGTCAGTATAACTCAGGATCAATAACTTGATTTGTTTCTGGTGTATGTCGGTACCATACAGTAGTGGGTGTTAGCCGCTTTCCACCAATGCATCTGTTCCACTTATATGGCCCATGTCGCCGTAGTGTCTGAGTACCATTATGGACTGGCTGCTTTCTGGTTGTGGAACGAACAGATGTTTCAGCCAATAAGCCCATCTTACCATTAAAGTACACTATTTAAAAAAACAAAACTCCAAAGGGAGCTTATGATCGGGCTTCTGGCATGCTGAAGCTTTTTGTCAGTGGTTAATCAGACATGCATTCAACTAGGTACCTCAGACTTCTTTTATGATACAAAGATGTATACATGTAGTTTTAAAATGAGTGTAGCTAGCAAATCAGATTGTATCTGTCTTGGCTAACTTCCGTTCACAGAGAGAACCAGAACCAGGGAATGAGAACTTAAGGAAAAAAATGTACCTGGGAGATGGGGAATCACTAATTTCATTTCAACTTCAGAAATAGAATAAAGTCATACTCTAAATGGGTTCTAGAAATGTTTTTGTCCTGAGCAACATCTTGTGAAGGCAGAATATGCTTCGGTAAAATAACCTTTTTTCCCCCTTTCCTCGCAGTGTGACGTTAGCAATATACTACCACATAAAGAACAGGTGAGCACTCTCTATAAACTTCTCTCTAGTTAAGCAAAATCATAACTGTGGCTTAACAGTTGTATGTCCAAGTCATTTGAGCTGTAGTTGGCATAATTAGTAAGTAATTTAGGTTCAAAACATCATACAGTTTTATGGAGCCTCTGCTTTTCCTTCATAGTTATGTCATAGGCTGATCAACCTTTTTGTAAACCAATGCTTATGTTCAATACTACGTCGAGGGTGAAGCACAAAAATTAAAGTGGCAGTGTTGGAAAAACATACTGAACTTGTTCTAAAACCTGCTGCTGCTTTTAAGTGTACCAGCACTTGCTCTGGGCTTTGGCTGGTCGTCTCCTAAATAAAATGGGGTTTAGATTATTACAATTTAGATGTTCATAAGAAAATTTTGTCCTGTGTACTACATTAATATACAAATACCACATACTAGTAACCTCATTACATATGATCTAATCCCTTTCCATGGTATGATGCTAAATATTTGAATTGGGAAGTGAATGTTGAGCCTTGTAGAACATTTTGCCCCTCAAATGAAGCTGCTAGAGATGCCCTTTCAGAGAATGGAAATAGAGAAGAACATGAACTGTCTGATCATGTATTAAACAAACAATCAGCAGCTTCTTAAAAACAAGCCCAATCATGTCTATAAGATCTGGCAGCAGAGGGGTGCCAGCCATCTCTGTCACTGTCCCTCTTTGTGACGATTTGTAAAGTTGGGATCTGCTGCAGTCTTAATTTTGCTAGAGGTCTTACCTAAGATTAACTACCTTGAGAGAACTGCCAGTGTGATTGTGGAGACTAGTCTCTAGAGTAAACTGCAAATGTCTGGGGACTGTCCAAGCTAGCCTCTACAATCCTATAAACTGCCCTGATCAATTATGAATAGATTAATTTGAGATAAATAACTCTCAGGGTGGAGAGTGGGCAGCCCCAAGGATTGGGTAGAGCAAGGATGCATGTCATCTTACTTCACCCCTACAGGTTTTACAGAGCCCTTCTTTTTAGGGAGGGGAGAATACCCTTGAAAAGGTATCCACCCTTCTTGGTTGGGGAAAAATGGGGCATGTTTTAACACTGTTAGCTCAATCGAGTTAGTGTAACATGTTTGAAAAGTACTCTTCATGTTTGAGGTCTTGTATAGACTAGGCTTTAAGATGGGATATGTACCAAGTCTTGTGTAGACAAGGCATACACTGCCTTTAACATATATTAAACTAATCTAGTTAAAGTCTAAGGGAAGCCTAGGCTACAATGTGGCCAGCGAACATCATAAGGAACAGTAAGAGGGCTTTTCAATCATGTTCAGTTAACTTAATTCAGCTAACACGATTGAAAAAAGTACATTCGGGCCTTGTCTTTACTAGAAAAAAAGATGTGTTTTTTAAAGCATGTTAGCTAATATCCTACTGTAGGCAAGGCTGTTGTAGTTTTACGAACGTTAGCTGGATGAGGTAGATTCTGGGGAGCAAAGGTTTTATTTTGACTAGCTAACACATTAAAAATATAGTGGCTTTGCCTATACTAGGATTTTAACGTGTATTAATAACCACACCATTTTTCCAAGTGAGGACAGGGCCAACGGAAGCTCCCAGGAGGGATAGCTGCAGCTGAGGGAGTCACCAATGTAATGTTTGCTATATCTCCCCTAGAAAAAAGGTGCTTTTGACATTGAGATAGTTAACCATGTTGTTGTAAAATCCAAGTAGAGACAAGGTGCAGGTAGTTTTTTGCCTTGATGCCGCTAGTCGAGGTCAGCACTATACCCCTCACCTGGGGTTTGCCTCAGCTAGCTACACTGAGTGCAAACCACCTGTGCTTTGTCTCTGCTAGCATTTTACATCAAGACCGCTAACTCAAGACAGAGGTTTCAATGTAAAAACATGTTTTCGTTTTTCTGCGGCAAGGGCCTACCATAGGTCCATTGACTGCTGTGCTGCCAGGGCTTGTGTCGCGTTATATTTAGCTTCAGCATACATCGTATGACTATGAGAAGTGTTGCTTTATAATGAGATGAAAGTTTGTTTTCAGAAGAGCCTATACAGTAAATAAATTTCATAGAACGTCAACTCTAGGGCCTTTATGCAGATGCTTAATTTAACTTCTGGTAGTGAGAACCTAGCTAGCTGTTCACATGCCGGCTTTAGCTTATTAAATTCTGTCAGTTGTGGAAAATCTCTTCATAATCATGCTTATGGGAATGCAGCAAAACCTAGTGCCAAATTCCAGGAAAAACCTACAAAACTTAAAAAAAAAAAAAAAAAAAAAAAATACTTTAATGTGGTAAACAATTTTTACAATATCAAATGCTTTGTTCTGCCAATAGTTAATCTCCATTGGTAAAATGCATACTCTTGTTTGATAGAGATTCAGCCAGATCATTGGATATTTTTGATGAAAAATCCCATCCTCTCACGGTAAGTGTAATTTCTTGAGTTTATATTTTTCTTTTTTGTTAATCATGTATTTATTTTCATCCTTGTCGGTGTTGTGTGTCCAGTATAAATAGCATTCACTTTAAAAGAGTAAAATCACCTTCTTTTAAATTACTTTTTGTTAATCTAGATCTAAGTGCAGGCAAAGATATATGGTCCTCTCTTGGAGTTTCTAAAACCAAATTGGTTTATGTATAGACAACCAACTATTATGTCAGTAGGTGAATTGCAGTAGAGTCTTCACTTTTCCTCATGGTATTTGAAGAATAAGATGCAACAAAAAGTGAAGTGGTGACATTTAACATGCATCATGTTAGTTCCGTGTGTATTCACATGTCTGGGTTTTTTAACACTATTTCATGCCAAGCACTTGGCTGAGGCTGTATAATCATTTTGGAGGAAGCATGCTTTACCTTTACAGCCCTTGTGCCTAACCTTTAAGTGATAGCAAATAGTTCATGAAGCATCACACAAAGCAGGAGACGGTGAGTCTGGCCTTTAATGAACCTGAAAGGCAAAATTTTAAAGTAAATACGCTTAACGTCTCTTACCCTGGCAGTTTGGGGCATTCAACATATTATTCTAAAGTTATTCGTTTTCATGCTCCTGTTTACAGACAATCTTCTAAGGTACAAAACCTGATAGTAGATTTGAGCTGAAGGCTGTGCGCTTCAGTGTGCAGTTGTTGAGTGGTGTCAAGTTATGACTGCCTGGCCGAGTCCTAATCGTTTACTTTGTTTTCTTTTTCATCAGGATTGAACGTAGAAGTGCCTGTGCTGGTTTAAAAGACTTTTGTGGTTTTAAAAAAATAAAAATAAAAATTCAGTTTGCCTTTCAAATATTCAAACAGATAAAGCTTTGATTAATCTTCCTGCCAGATCCTAAAAATATGCTTTAGTATTAACATTACTATTAATGTTAAAAATATACATATTTCTGGTGTGGGGTGTGTATTGACTTATATTAGCTGAGCTTCATCCTTTTAAAAGTAACTTTACAAATCATTCTTTACAGTGTCTGTGGAGCGGCAGCGTTTGACCTCCTACTATCTAAAACTTCTTTAAAAGAAGTTTAATTTGGCAAAAGAATTATTCTGTAAAGATACCTTCCATAGAGGAGTCTCGCTCCAGTGTCTCAACTCCGTGTGTGAGGCCTGCAGAAATCTGCAAGCTCTACATCTTTTCTGTCCCTAAAGACAGTGATAGTGAGTAGGAGTGCAGCCACCTCTGCCTGTTGATCACCCGTCACCACGGAGATTAAGCTTTTGAAATTTTTGCAGCTGTTCCTGCTTGATTTTAGTCAGCAAAGAAAGGTCCTCCCTATAGGAACTGAACCTCTTCAGCAGATGTTTCAGTACCACTTCATCCTGTCCAGCTTTGACTGTTCCCGGTATCCTTTTCCATGGCCCTCCTTGCCTTCCAGTCAGATCATAACTCTTTTTCCTTCACTTCCCCCTTTATTCCCTCCTGAATATGCTGGCCTAAGATCATCGGTAGGATTCCATGCTCCAGCAGTCTCTGAGGAATCTTGTTTCTGTGCTCTGTATTTTATTTCCGGTGTCAGGCATTTCAGGTAGCTTTGCCTTAGAGTTCACTCACTTCACTGCTACTTGCTTCTAGAATTCCTTTGTTTAGGACAGAGGTGGGCAAACTACGGCCCGCGGGACTGTCCTGCCCGACGCCTGAGCTTCTGGCCGGAGAGGCTAGCCCTGGCCCCTCCACTGCTGTTCCCCCTCCCCCGCAGCCTCAGTTCGCCATGCCACCAGCGCTCTGGCCCGTTTCTCCGTGTGGTTGCAAGCTCCTGCAGCTCTGAGCAGCATGGTAAGGGAGCGGGGGGTTGGATATGCGGTTGGATATGGGGCAGGGAGTCCCGGGGGGCAGTCAGGGAGCAGGGGGTGCTTGGATGGGGCAGAGGTTGTGGGGGGGTGGGGCGGAGTCAGGGGACTGGGACGGGGGCGGGGGGTTGGATAGGTGTGGGAGTCCCAGGGGGCCTGTTGGGGGCGGGGGTGTGGATAGGGGTCAGGGTAGTCAGGGCAGGGAGGGTTGGATAATGGGTGGGGTCCTGGGGGGGGAGGGTGCGGTTAGGGACAGGGGGATCTCCGGAGGGGGCGGTAAGGGCACAATGAGCGGGGGTTGGATAAGGGGGCGGGGTCCTGGGGGGTGGTTAGGGGTAGGGAGTCCTGGGAGGGGGTGGTCAGGGGACAAGGAGCAGGGAGGAGTTGGATGAGTGGGGGGTTCTGAGGGGAGCAGTCGGGGGTGGGAAGTGGGAGGGGGCGGATGGGGGCAGGGGCCAGGCTGTTTGGGGAGGCACAGCCTTCCCTAACTGGCCCTACATACAGTTTCGCAACCCTGATGTGGCTCTCGGCCCAAAAAGTTTGCCCACCCCTGGTTTAGGATATCATCCTCTGTTTCAGCCACTTGGGACAGGAGAAAAGCATCCCTTCTTCCCTCCTTTAGATACCCCAGAGACTTATGAATCTGGCTCAGTGACTTGGAGAAATCCTTGAATTGTATGGCAGAGTCAGGTTTGACAGCTGGATGCCTGGGTTGTGCCAGTGCCACTTGTGCCCTCACAGACTCCGCTTCCCTTTCAGCCCAGAGGTCAGAGTCCAACATCATCCCCTACAAAGATAGGAACTCCACCGTTTGCAGAGTCCCTAATATCCTCTGGTCTGTTTTGAAGTCAGTAGTACTGAGGTCTGTCTGTCTCGAACAAGACTTTACGTTCCCAAATGAAGCATCAGCAGGAGGTGCCAAGCGACTAGTTGCCCCTGACTCTCAGCCACTAAAGCCTTTAACTTAGGGTAGCTCCGCTTCAAAGCGTATGTCTACACTTCAGTTAGATACCCGAGGCTGGCCTGTGCCAGCTGACTTAGGCTCGGCTAAGGGGCTGCTCAATTGCAATGTAGACGTACAGGCTCAGGCTGCAGCCCAGGCTCTAGGACCCTGTGAGGTGGGCGAGTCCCAGAGCTCGGCTGCAGCCCAAACCTCTACACCGCATTTGAGCAGCCCCTTAGCCTGAGCCCTACAAGTCTGAGTCAGCTGGCATGGACCAGCCACAGGTGTCTAACTGCAGTGTAGACGTACCCAAAGACTCCAGCCTCCCCTCTCTGTACAAGTTCAGAACCAGAGACCTAGCCATCTGAGTGCGGTACCACCTTCGATGCTGTCCTTAAAACTACTGTACATTGTGTTTCATCAGAGCTCTCAAGTTTGAGCTCTGTTTGTGCTAAGATCAGCATTGGCATTCTGGAACCTGATCATCTTGCTGATCATGGTTTCTAATCTGTCAAGATACTTGGAAATATGTCCTTCTCCAGATCATCTGGGTCTGAGTAGCCGCAATGGCGGTCCCTTAAACAAAAATGAGCTGGAGGGGGGGTGTTTCCAAGTATATTTCAAAACTGGAAAGGACTAGTAGGCTATTGACTCTGCATGTGTGGATTCCACTATACCCAAGTTATTAAACGTAATGAAGTTGACAGTTTGAGTGGGTTCCAGTCCAGGAATTTGCAGGAACTGGGTTCAAGAGATACCTGTCCAATAAAGGTGTACCCTATTTCAAACCAATGAGTGAAGCTTTGGTAAATAATTCTCTCCACTGGCCCTGCTTCAAAGGCAGCTGAGAAAATATTGTGCTGAGCACAACTCTGGTTATGTCTTCCACCTTATACCTGAAATCTGGCTGGTTGTGGATGGTCTGGCCAGAGGGAAGAACAGAAACTATAGTACTGTGCCCAGGAAACCTGAGCTTGCATACAGGAATCTGTTCTGACAGGTTAACCAGTATGCAGCAGTAAAATGTTACGTTATGGGCAGCTGGGCCTTCATGGCCAAAAGGCAGGTGGACCTCAGGGCAGAGGCCTTTTACCAGGTTGTTGCTTCTCTAGACAAATGATAGGCGCTCAAAGTCAGTGCCTGGCTCAGCATCAGGTGTGCGTGGTGTGGCCTTTGATGCAGATGAACATTCTGCCGGTGGTATTCCCATGTTTGCATGCCCATTCTGGAGAGGCCTTTCTTCATGTGTGGTTTGTCAGAAAGTCTTGGGTTTCTATTTGGCAAGAACTGTTTTCATCATTTTTGTTTCTTTTGACATCTCTTCACTGGACAGCATTCTTACGTAAGAGCACCATGTCTGACTTAGTTTGCTTTTGCTTTCTTAAAGCCTCGTTTCAAGCCAGCCAAGTCAATGTCAGCTCATTTGACCTGAGACAAACCAGCCTCTGCTTGCCTACGTTAAGGCTGTTGCTATTAGACCTGTGCAAAGCAGGCGTTCAATTCTCATCCCATACATTTGCTGCCCTTTTGCTTTGCTTTGGACTTGAGGAAGAACTCTCTTCGATCTCAGTCCTGCAAAACCTGTTTTTAAAACAGCAGAGCCCAAACTCTCTCACGTCACCATAAAGTTTTAGATACCAGGATGTCCTTTATGTGAGTTGACCGAATTTTTGAAGACTTTGATTATTTTTGTTGTAAGCCTTATGCTTGTCTTCTCCCATTTTCAAAAACATTTTATATTTGGCTTTGGTCTTAATGTAGCCGTTGGTTTGTCTTACTGAAACTGTTTTGGGATTTCCTTTAAACTTCCTTTTTGCCAGGAGTAAGAATCCTTCAGGGATGGTATCTTTAAAGAAAGGATAGGTACCTTCTAATTTTGTTTTTCTGGGATCATTTTGCAGGATTTACTCTCATCCACCACCCTCCCCTCAGCCTGGAGGGGAACCTTATGAGGTATTTGTATGGGGAACCTTATGAGGTATCACTTTGTCTTTTGAAAAGTCAGTGCCTCCAATATTTGTAAAAAGAACAGGAGTACTTGTGGCACCTTAGAGACTAACAAATTTATTTGAGCATAAGCTGTTGGGGGCTAAAACCCACTTCATCGGATGCATGCAATGGAAAATACAGTAGGAAGATTATAAATAAAATTATATAATTACTGCTGGTAATAGCTCACCTTAACTGATCACTCTCATTACAGTGTGTATGGTAACACCCATTGTTTCATGTTGTCTGTGTCTCTATAGAGAGAGATCACACACAACATGAAACAATGGGTGTTACCATACACACTGTAACGAGAGTGATCAGTTAAGGTGAGCCATTACCAGCAGTAAAGGGGAAAAAACTTTTTGTAGTGGTAATCAAAATGGCCCATTTCCAGCAGTTGACAAGAAGGTGTGAGGAACTATAGGGGGGGAAATAAACATGGGGAAATAGTTTTACTTTGTGTAGTGACCCATCCACTCCCAGTCTTTATTCAAGCCTAATTTAATGGTGTCAAGTTTGCAAATTAATTCCTATTCAGCAGTCTCTCGTTGGAGTCTGTTTTTGAAGTTCTTGTTGTTGTAATATTGCGACTTTTGGGTCTGTAATCAAGTGACCTGGGAGATTGAAGTGTTCTCCAACTGGTTTTTGAATGTTTTAATTCTTGACATCTGATTTGTGTCCATTTATTCTTTTATGTAGAGATTGTCTGGTTTGGCCAATATTTGTGATTGTGGTTTATTTGGGGATGGAATTTTTGCTTCCTGCTAAATAGGAAAGTTCCATGGATGAGTTAGTCCCCCATGGGGGTGGTTCATGCTCTTGCCCACAGCTCTTCAAGAAGAATTACCTTTTCAGAACTTAGAATTTCCCTTGCCTCGTGCTAGGTAGCTCATGCAGAGCAATCAAAATCTTGCATGGTACTTTCTGAGAAGCAGAATGCCTAGGGATTCCTGATGTTATGTAATTGCTGTGTGGCTACAGAAGAATGCAGCATGGGCATTGATATGCCAAGAATGTTACCCACCATCTCGCCTGTCAAGATTACATACTTCTAATCATCACTCCAAGGATATAACCAAGAAATGTAACTTCGGGATGACAGGCAGTAGTCTGCCTTTCATTCAAACCTATATTCTTATAGGAGCAAAATGTGAATTAAAACTGGACTACAAAAGACCAGGTAAAACTATTGCTTTTTGTTAGAGGACTCTCCTAATATTTACTTGTATGGCCAGTGCTGCTTTCTATTTTGTATAGGATTTTGTTCCTTCTCTTTCCAAAGCAAAAGTTTGTGTAGATTTGCCTTTCAGATTGGTGAAAGGAAACAATAGTGTATTGCTGTAAAAAGCAGTGCCAAGTAACATTGTATATTTAAATGACTAACTCTAGGCGCTTTCTGTTTCAGCGGGAAGAAGTTCCAAATGACTACAGCAAGCATGACCCTGATCACAAGCACATTTACCGTTTTGTACGGACGCTTTTTAGTGCAGCGCAGCTGACAGCTGAATGTGCAATAGTGACACTGGTAAGCCATGCTCGATCATTCAATTCAAGCTGTCAACATTTCTTTTCCATTGAACAAGTTGATTAAACTCTGCTGAATATAAGGTATACGTAAATTGAAAAAGGCGTCTGTCTGGATGTAATGCAGATATAACCACAAATCAGCGTTTATCAATCCGCTGCAAAATTGTATTTATAATTTTTCTGATATTTCAGGAATGGCACTTACACTTCCTTTCCTGTGTCTGCATATGCAAGGTCTGGTCAGTTTGTAAAATGAACCATTTGTTCCAATTTGATAAAATTAATGAAAAGTGAATAGTTACTAGTGAGATGCAGTTATAGGGGAATGGTGAAGGGGTTATGGCACTTTAACCGCTGGGCCACAGGTTGAATCTAGCCCCTGTCAGTAGTGATTAAAAACAACCACTATTGAATGGCCGTTCGTTGGCCAATAAGAACAGAGTTGTGGCTTCAATATAATTCTTAAGGGAAATATCCACATTAGAAAGTTATTGTCCTTACTCATCGCACAGATGAATTGACTAGGGTTGAATTGACTGAACTTCGGTCTAAATCCTAGAAACACTATGAAGCGTGCAATGTCTGCCCATGTGGTATCTGCAGTATTTGGTTTCCAGGCCTGTCAGTCAGGCACATTAACTTCAAATTCACGTATAGACTTTCCTATTTTTTCTTAACTGCAAATGTAGCAGTGACCTTCTTTTACAATATGGCTGAAGGCCTTTGACATCACGTCTCATTTCACCTGAGGTAGGCCGGCAGGGCACTCAAAATCCACTCACCGGTGGTATATAGGCTAATTTCCCTGGAGAGCAGTGAAACTTTTCTAAAGGGATCTTAAGTAATCAGTTTCAGAGCATTTTAAGCTTTCATTTAAAAATAAGCTGCTTGCCCTTATGGTGACTAAGATATACTGTTGGATAAATTGAAGCAGTGGAGCCCTTGCTGATCATGACTTTTCCAAGCCACAGTGCACTGAATGTAACTGGTTTATTCAGAAACCTGTGAGCAACAGTAAAACTAACCAGGTCCTATTTACTCTGCTTCTGCATATGATACCAGAGGGCCGGTGGAGTCATTTACTGGTGGCGGAGAAACAAAATGTGGTTGTGTATAATAATATAGTAGAGACTTTTTGCAGAAATTGGGAGTTTAGAGGAAGATATAGTAATGGACCACCACCCTAAACACCTCTAGAGTTGGGGCAGGGCCGGCTCCAGGCACCAGCTTCTCAAGCAGGTGCTTGGGGCGGCCGCTCCGGAGAGGGGCGGCAGGTCCAGGTATTCGGCGGCAATTCGGCGGACGGTCCCTCACTCCGCCTGGGAGTGAAGGACCTCCCGCCGAATTACCGCAGCAGATCGCGATCGCGGCTTTTTTTAGATCGCGATCGCGGCTTTTGTTTTTGTTTTTTTTTTTTGGCTGCTTGGGGTGGCCAAAACCCTGGAGCTGGCCCTGAGTTGGGGGGAATTAACTCCTTTCCCCTTCCATCAGTTGAGGGAGGTGGGCTGCTTCTAATTTATCAGATGTATATTAGCCAGAGACTGATGTAGACGATCGAGCCCCTAAGTGGGTCCAGGAACAGCGCTCTGGTAAGAATCCCAGCAGCTGAGCCGCTTTGCCATTGCAATGCTGGAGCCCCTCCACCCATTTTATCAATATCCAGCTGTTAAGTTTAGTCCTCTGACAAATAGCTGCTTGCAGGTATGTTTGATAGTATCTTAAAAAAACCCCACCCAAAACATACATCCATCCCATTATGTCCTTGCTATGTGACTTTGAAAAGTGCAGCAGATAAAGAAACTGAAGATTGACACTGATGGTCCAAAAACCACTTCTGAATTTATATAATTATTCTGGGGGTGTGGACTACTGAAATGTGGGCTTTAGTTGCCTACTATAAAACTATGTGGTAATTTCAGTTTAGTTTCACATCTGGGAGCGGAAGAAATAATGCAGAGATGAGTAGAGGAGGAAAGAATTACAACCAAAAAGAGAGAACAGAACTGAGTGTGGCAAAGAAGCAGACTCCTAAAGTTAAGAAATGATTTAATCAAAATTGTGACTGCGAAGGCTAAATAATTACACTGAGCTACTGAAACTCTGCAAACATTTTGTGTTGCTTTCCTGTGTTTGACCTCAGGCATTCTGGCCAATACAAATATTTGGAAATTAGCATTTCCCCTGATCTGAAGAAGTTTGTTTTTAAAAAGTGGACTTCAGCCAGTAGGTGGCTCTATTAGCTATTTGAAAACCTCTGGGATTCCAGTCTAAGGCTACAAGCAGAAGGTTAATTCACTATTTGAGTCAATTTTTTCCATTCAAAAACGTCTTATGAATGCACCTCTACTTCGATATAACGCTGTCCTCGGGAGCCAAAAAATCTTACCGCGTTATAGGTGAAACCGTGTTATATCGAACTTGCTTTGATCCGCTGGAGTGCGCAGCTCCCCCCGAGCACTGCTTTACCGCGTTATATCCGAATTCGTGTTGTATCGGGTCGCGTTATATTGAGGTAGAGGTGTAGATGAAAAAGTATTGAAAACATATTGAGGTCACTAAGCTATGGTTCTCTCCAGGCCCTCGCACCCACTTGTGAATGGAGTTTAAAATCTTGATTCACAAGTAGATTTTTTTTTCTTCAAAAGTAATTTTTTTTTCTATAAATGTGCCAGCTGCTTGGCACATGTAGCCCTGGAGTAAACCTGTATGTACCTCTAGGAAGAGCAGTGTCTGTAAGGAAACCGTTGAGATTCAAGCTGCTTGGGGGCTGGTAGAAATCGTATCTGAGGAGGTAGAAAATCCATTGGGAACTTTGAAATTCTGTTTTCTACTTGAGGTTTTGTCACCACCTACCTCTCAGTGCGGCAAGCTGAGACATGAGGGCAGCGCTTACTGAGATGTGTGTGCAGTGGCTACCAATCTGCTTCATGCAGATCGAAGTGGAGCTGTGATGTGATGGAACCTGGATACCACAATGATGGGCATGGGGCAAATAGATGCCATACAGCTTAAGGCTGTGGAAAAAATGGCTTAAATGCAGGCTGCGATACTTGCTATCTTGCTTTAAACACACCAGCCCAGCCATGAAGAGAGAAAGCTAATGCATTAGAGTGGAGTGGTTAATAATCCTGGGTTGGCATTAATGAAAACGTCACACTGTTGTAAATGACTTTCATTATGAGTCTTACTGGTACAGCAGAGCTTATTGTTAGAAACTGGTTTTACTTCATGCATTGTATTCTGCACTTCAGGATCATTCAGTCCTTTAATATCTTGCATTTAAAATGGAATGTGTAATCTTTTTGAAAGTCTGAATGCTAAAATTCAGTAATCGCCATTAATTCTGGTAGCTTAATGGATTTGGGATAAATAAACGAACATAATTGGTAAAGTCTAATTAAATCTGACTGAACACTTGTTTGGAACTCAAACTTCAGATTGAGATGTCTAAGATGAGTTCTCTTTCTGTAGGTTTACTTGGAAAGACTCTTAACCTATGCGGAGATTGACATCTGTCCTAGTAACTGGAAAAGAATAGTTCTAGGAGCTATTCTGCTGGCTTCTAAAGTTTGGGATGATCAGGCTGTGTGGAATGTGGATTACTGCCAAATATTGAAGGACATTACGGTTGAGGACATGTAAGTTGCAAGTTGGTCAATTTGCTGCTTTCTTAAAAACAATGTTTTTTGGAGAGCTGCCATTATTGTAAAGTTGTCCATTCTAAGGCTGGTATGCAGTATGGAGAACTGAAATAGTTCATGTTGTCCAGCTTCGTTCCCTTGAAAGTAGAATTCTCTGTCTGTTAACAGGGAAACTCCGGATAAAAGCGTTCTCTTAGAACAAGTCCATGTTGGTGTTAGCAAAAATTTATTAAAAGTTATTAGTGTCTGCCATTTTCACTTCCTTTAGCCTCATAATAAAAAAACAAGCTAGTCACTAATCGATATCACTTTCAGGTTTCTATTTGCTAGTGCAATAAAGAAATACTTGGTTTATAGACACAATGGACATCTTTAAAAAAAATCCATTGAAATTTAAACTAAGAATTGATTAAAATACTTTTTGTTGCTTTTGGATTTTTTTGTAAGAGCTTTCAGGATTAGCTGTGATTTCTCACTCCTGGATCCGTATTCCAGCTTTCAGCCAAATCAGGACACCCCCTTCCGTTTAGTCCAGAAACAGGTGTCTTGTGCCAGAACCTACCGTGGCACATAGGCACCCCTAGTACTGCGACTGCCTTTCTCTTTTGAATGAGTTGTTGAAAGCACTTTCCCGTGGTCTCTGCAATCAGTTCTTCAGCTGAATTGCTCATCCTACAAATAAATGTTCCTCTTGCCTATTCGTTTTGTCTCAGGTTCTCCAATTGCAAATCTTAGGAAACCGTGAACCACCTCTGTCATTACAAATAGGCCTTGAGCCCCACAGCTCCTGCTGTGTTCTTGTGGTATTCTGTGCTTGTGTTGATAGATAAAAATGTGTGGAGAAGAGCTGGGTTGGGGGGTAATACATTTTTTGGTTCACAAAACAATGTGAATGTTTTGAACAGTCACACTGTGTCCCTCATGTAGAAGCTTGACTTGTATTTTGTGCCTCACAGCAGTTCATGACTGATTTGCTATGACACTTCCTCACATGTTACCGGAGGCACTCAGGCCAGGACCTGACCATTTGAATCTCTTCTGGCCTAACTCAGAAAGCCTTAAAGGCTCTTGCCATGTGTGAACCAGCTGGTCATTAGTTCTTTTGGCATCTTGTGTGTTTTCCCATCAATAGGGGCTGAAAGATTGGGATTCCCTCAGTGGCCAGAAAGAGACCCAGTATATTGCTTTCCTTAGGACGTCCTGAAGTTTCATACTACTTCAGTGGTGATTGTTTCCGACTCTTTGTTTAGAGAAATGTCTCTTCTTCTGAACTGGGTATGCATTAAGACTGGTCTATGCTGGCTTCAGCAAGCAACTGGTCAAAACCTTCAGGTGCCTCAGCTTCTGGTCAGCAAGATTTCCGGTGCAAGACAGCAGGAAGTATTGATCAGCCTGATGCCTTCTTTTTTTGTTTTGAACTCCTGTTGCATCAGATTTCTACACTAAACCACTTTATGACATGGTATCTTGAGACCCAGTTGTCTCCAGTGCTGTGGAAGCATTGAGTATATTGAAGTAGAGGTTTGGACTCCCACAAGATGCATTGGTCTCTGGGCTGATGTCTATGTCTAAGTCTGCTGTGATGGTCCTAGTGTTAACACACTTACTGGGGTAGTTTAGCTGCTCCTGCGTTTGCAGAAACCTGCAATGCCTGTTTGGGATTAAGGCAGTTTTAAAAATGATTGGAGAGATTTGGATGTTAAGGAGGAAGAGGACTCTTCTGATGCAAAGCATTTCTTTGCTGGGGAAGAAGCCAGTAAGCAAACTCTTTCCAGGATGATATTTAATGTTTACATAGTATTTTAAGACTCTGAACATGAAATCTTCTAACTTTCTGGATTTGACTTTCTACAGACTTGAAGATAAGGTCCTTTAAATTTGGAGACCATCTAGGATACAAAGCATACATATTAGGGTATCTGGGGATAGGATAGCATTGCCCATCCACTTCCTTCTGGGCTATTTGATGTTTCTGTGTCCTGCAACCCCAGCTGGGTCAAAGATGGTAGGTAAGTAGTACCTTCAGGGTAGGAACACCAAGATTGTTGCATCACACTCCCTTTTCGATCCTGGTTCTGATGACTACTGCTGTCAGATTAGACACAGATTACAGCACTTCAGGACCATAATCAGAAACGTTGGGTCACCTTTGGATGAAGATTTGCCAGTTCACCTCAATGGCAGATGTCATTGGAAACTACCTGTACTTCATGGACAGATGCTAACTGGAGCTGTGTTAGACAGCCCAGGCACTTGTTAGATTCTCTTCCCAAACAGAATAAAGGTTCTCAAAAAGCTGATTTGGCAGTGTGGCGACAGCAGTGGTATCTATCCCCTTTGATATCAGTGAGATGATAGTATGATAAACTATTTACAGTATTGATGGTTTTCATGAGAACAAGACTGCCTTTTTTAAGACTTCACACACATGTTCAGCAGAAATTCGAGGATCTGCCAAAAGATGGATGGGGAACGTCTTTTAGGCAAAAGTTAAAGGCTAGTCGCAGATGCTAAGCTCAGTCATCCAGTCCTCTTCCAATCAAGTATGGAATAAAGAGACTGCATCAGACAGAAGCCGGCCCACGAGTCTGGTTGCAGGGTTGCTTACAACATCCAAAACTGGTGTTCTGCCTTCCTGTGAAAAGCCAAAGTGTTTCGAGGCTCTAAGACAAGAAATAGCGTCAAGGTTTCTGAGGTAGGGAAACCAGCCAGACTACCAGGATCTCTCTTTCAAAGGATCTTTCTGTTGTAGGGACACCAAAAGCCTTTTTACCTCCACCTCCCCAGGAAGCTTGCATTGCTGTGGACTTGTGCCTCTTAGGCATTAGCTAGCAGGGCTAATTAGCTTCAGAGAATTCTCCAAAGTGTCCCCTTGCGAATGCAGTTTGAGACTATAGACAACAACTCCCTCCTGAAAGGCCATCAGAAAATGGGAAGACTTTATTCTAGCTGCTTTCCCTTTTCCCCAAAACCAATGTCACTAGACTTTTATATGGTGAGGACTTAAGCTCTCAAAACCCATCAGCTCTTGGTTTCAATTTACACCTCAATAGGCTCGGTCTCCAAGAGAACATTGTCAAAGCCGCAGTTTAATTATATTTCTTAGTTAATCTTGGTTTTATCTCTGTTCTTAATTATTTATCGTCATGGTATCTAAGCACCTCAGAGAATCCACAAAGCATTGTACATGGGGAACTTCACACTGGATTCGGTGCTTCACTTCTCCCAGGTTCTAGCTGGCTCTTCTATGTGTTAACAAAAAAAAAAAAATTAACAGCCTGATAGAGCTATAATTCCAAGTACACATTCAGTCTGATTCAATATAAAGCAGTTGTGTGTGCTATAACAGTAGGCGTCTGGTTTCTTTCTCAGTAGTAGATTTATAATGCAGAAATGTGAAGGACTCTGCGTATGTTTCCTAAGCACTGTACTTTGGATTCAGCCTCAAACTGAGACTCAAACTTTGACCTGTTGGTTTTACAGGATTTTTTTTGAGGACTAGGGTCACACATTTCACTTCCCAAATAGTAATTGTACTTTCCAAACAATAAAATATCAGAAAAGAGTTTTTGAGATAATGATCCTTTTAAAACCAACCAACCTTGTGTTTATCATCCTTCACACCAAAAACATTCCTTTGTTACTGTTCAAGGTATTTCCCTTGGCTTTTACTCTGTCTGCTTGTTTTATACACACCCCTTTCCTGCAGACTGGTCTTCAAGAATGGAGCTCTATTGACTGTTTTTGGAGGAGAGAAGTGGAACTGGTGTTCTTTTAGCAGATACCAGTTGTGATAAATCGCCATTCATCTTACCTCAAAGCACTTGTCTACACTAACAGCATTCTTGAAAAATTTCACACAGGTATCCCTGGTACCGCTGAACTGGTGTTGGCAATGCTGGGGAATCCTGCTGATTGTTAACAGTCAGCATCTCATCCTCTAACCCTGCTAGGAGCAAATTGAATTCACATAGGGCTGAAAATTAAGTTTATTTTTTAAAGATGGGTTTTTCCCTAGTGTAGACAGTTGCTGAGTTGAAGGTTCTGTGATCTTTTTGATCAAGCCTCTCATGCACATGAACAACTTTCCACCATTAGATTGAAAGGAGGTGGCTTATGTTTCACTGCAGGGGTTTAGCCCCTGCTTGAAACTAGAAGCTTAGAACTCTGAGTTTGGAGTTTGTGCAAAACAAACCCAATTGTGGTGGCCTAATGGGATCTAGATCTTTAGGAAACTGCTATTGGTAAGTGATTTCCTCTTAACCAAACCTGACTTAGGCCCAATTCAGTCTGTCTCCCTTTAATTAGTACTTGGCAGTGTATTTTTTTTTTTTTTTTTTTTTTTGCCAGTATTAGCTGTTCTGCTGTTTTTAAACTACTTTTCCAATAGTGGGAATTAAGTCCTTTTATTATGTTAATCCTACTGAGCGAAATACCTGGGAAAGAATTTCAGAAATGGTCGTGTTCAGATGTTGGAGACCACTTTGTAGCAAGTGCTAAGTTTGCTGCAAGTGCTAAGCAGAGCCTTATTGTTTGAGTGACACCAGAGCAGCTGTCCGAGTGCAACTTTTATTTTCCAAACACTTGGGCCATGTCTAAACACAAGCTGCTCCGATTTTAACTAAGGACTTGTCTAAATGGGGAAACTTACCAGTGGACCCATACTAAATAATTATACTGCTGTAGTTATTCTGCTGGTAAATTTCCCTGTATAGACAAGCCCTCAATCAATTTAGAAACCGATCTAACTAAACTGGTGTAACTCCTTGTGTGAACACTCTTAAATCCGTTTGTGTGTCACAAGGATTTATACCAGTTCCACTTAAATCAGTTTGGTGCAACTTTTGTGTGCAAATAAAGCCTTTCACTCTCTACAGCAGCTGTTAGACCTAGCTGATTCCTAGTAGCCTGTGTGCTTCATTTTCTCTTTGAGCTGAAATTTGGAAGTTCGAGGACTGACTGATCTATCATTCACACCCCTACCTACCTGAGTGGTAATTGCAGAACTGATGAAAAAGATGCTTTACAGTTCTATAGCCACTTATAAACCAAGTAGGCAGTGCCACAGAAGAAGGCATATTTCAGAAATAAACTCACTTTCCCCTATTTATAACGCCACTGAAGTGCTTAATTTTGCAGTGTGGTACAGTACTTGGGGTCCCAAATGCATTGGTTAGCTGTTAGAAAATTAGCTTTTTGGAGCTGTGGAAAGTGAACGCTACATAAAGTCCTCTTATGGGTATATGAATTTAATTTTGATATGAAGGGCAAATGGAGAGGCAACATGACCAAAAGTAAAGCATCAACATTCTGCGTATCTTCATCCTCTGCCTCACCTCAGTCTCCCCAGCAGAAAGTTTGGACCTAGAGACACTTTCTTAATTTCTTAATTGAAAAATTAAAAAAATTAATTTGATATTTGGAAACCCTTCTTTACTATAAACTTTTCTGCCTTGATGGATTTTGTCTCTAATCAGTGACAAAATTAACCGTGCAGCTGCTAATCCTGTGAATTACATTGTGCAAAAGAGGGAACATGCTGTTCATTCTTTTGGCTACCTACATTTGTACAGAAAAAACATGGGTGCTTTTGCTAGATTTTTTTTAAAAACTGCTATTAATAGACTTGTTAATTCTATGAAGTATTGTATTTTTACACAATTAAAATGTATTAGTGTAGCAAGAACAAAAGGGTTGATGAAGAGCATTTATTCATGGGATAAATCAAGCCCTGATCAGCCGATCATCAAAACATTATCTGATTTACATTTCTATAGGCTTATGACCATATGAACAGGAAATTAATTTTGGCAGTAGGTTCAATGGGACTCAAGTCCACCCTGCTAGAAACTAACATAAAGCTGCTATTCACATTATGAGACCAGCCATCCAACCCAAGACACAATCTGGATGATTCCTCAATTTGTTTTCCCTCTCTGGTGGGGCCATCTTAAAAACATCCATCTTAAAAGCTTCCAAAGAGCAAGAACAACTTACTGATTTTTTTGTGTGTGTGACTTACCTTTCAAATTGCATACAGTTTGTTTATACCTGTTCGATACCTGCAATAGCCAAAGAAAGCCTCCCCCCTCCCCCCCCCCCCCCCCCCATGTAACAGGTCACTTCCCACTTCCCTCACCCCAAATGATTTGGACACTACAGATAGCGTAGTGAGTCAAAACTAGTGCCTGTGCTCTGACAGAGTACTTTGTTATCCTGCCTAATGCCATTGAGAAGAAAATTCCTTTTCCCACCTAATGCTGCTTGCTTATTTATTTACCTATTGGAGATGAATCCATGTCGCCTCAAGAGGCTTTTTTCTCTGAGATAATAGCAGCAGCTCTTCATAGATCCATTTGTTGCCGTGGTGATGTGACTACTCCTTTTGTTGGTCCGCCTCTACTTCAATAAACCCCCTTCCTGTTATCCGCCCGGTGAAAATGTCTGCAAGTTCTTCAGAGCTAATGAACAGCATATATCATTCCTTTCATCTGATTGCTAGAGTAGGGCCTTCTGAGAGAACAAGAATGGAGTAGGAATTGTACAGCTGTCCTAATGGAAGTCTGAAGAATGAACCTTCTAAGTCAGTAGAGTGAGTGTGCAACGGTGCAATGACCTTTTTCCCTAAGCTAGAGGTGCGGGGGCTCAGAAGCTGTACCTGGTTTTGAGCACTAGTGAATTAATCCATTGCGTTTTGAAAACCATAGTACAGTACAGAATTTGAAGGGCTGTTGTATAACCGGTCATTGTGAAAGTGATTTGTGGTCTGTTCAGCTTGACTTGGTTGCAAATGTTGAATCCCATTTCCTTGTTTCCCTGCTACCCCTTTTAGGAATGAGATGGAAAGACACTTCTTGGAGCTGCTGCAGTTTAATATAAATGTTCCTGCCAGTGTTTATGCCAAATACTACTTTGACCTTCGCTCCTTAGCAGATGACAACAACCTGAATTTTCTGCTGGAGCCTCTTAGTAAAGAGAGAGCACAGAAACTGGAGGTAATGGCCTGAGACTTGGTGAGCTGGGCACTCTGTGGCTGCATAATAACAGCTTCTCTGGCTAATTGTATTATGTGGTGATTAGCAAAACTAAAAAGCTTTTAGAGTAGTGTATGAGAGAGGTTTAACCCCTTAATAATGGGAGTTATCACTTGTAAAACACATTGGTGCTTTATAACTGAAACATATATCCTGAGGAGACGGCGTAAGAGGGGCTTCAGTCTATTTAGGTCCTTAAATAAAACACAAGGCATTAGTTTCTGGAACTGTAGTTCGGCTAGGCCACTTAATAGTAAAAGCTGTGTTCGTAATGGACTGTTTTTCTCTTTCCCTGGTCACTTCTCCTTTCCAAGCGCCCTAAAACATCCATTTCAAACCTGTTGAAATTCAGGTTTCCATAGCACCTAGTGCACAGCTCCTTTTTGAGCTTTAAAGGAGTTCTTAATGCTCCTAATTATGATTTATTAAACTGGATGTGGAGGTGGTAGTTTCACTTCACAACTTGAAAAAAATCACTGTGAACTAATATCCTTTATCAATGGAAAGAACTATTTTATGAATAATCTTGAATCTCTACTTAAATGTTATGTACTATAACTGACCTAGCAGAACTTGGCTAGTAAAAATACCCCCTGCCAGAGAGTCCTCATGACTGCCTTAAGAGCTCCATTACTGTTCTCTAGGATCCAAGCTCACTTAATTAAAACAGACATTGCTTTTCACAGCACAAACCTTTCTTCATGGTTGCTTTAACATGATAGAGTACAAGGAGAAGCATTTGAACGGCATATAAATTACATGGGAACCCCAGGCAAAACTTCTGTCTGGGTCAACTCAATCCCTTCTCTTTCTGAGGTAGATACATTGACTACCATGCAGTCTGGTCTTTAATTTGAGACCTTACAAACAAACACTCTGTGTAGACACTAAAAGGTCCGATAGCCCCTTTCATAATAGAGTTTTGCTACTTTATTCTTGGCCCAAACCACTTTTCATCCACACCCCAAAAATTGTGCAGCATGCTGGGTTCTTAACTCCATTTCAGAAATGGCTGCATTTCAGAAGGTGTGATCACTTACTGATCCTTTGAAACAGTAGACAAGAGATGCCTAAAAATGGAACTATATCACTTCATGATTTTTCCGCAGATTTTGTTTTGCTTTTCTTTGTTTTTTTTCAACCTTTAAGTAACGTTAAAGCTAATACTGTCACTAACTGCTTCTGTGATTATAGTGCAGCTCTGGGCAGGGAATGTCTTTTTTTTTTAAGTTGTTTGTACCAACACCTACCACAGCGGGGTCCAGGACGGGGAGCTCCCAGGTACTACCGTGCTACAAATAATAAATGTTTTTATATTTGAGCACGCCAATAATACTACTACTAATCTATTCCTCAGAAAATTGTTCTCTAATCTGTTCAGTACATAGGCAGAGGTGGATGAGTTCTGGACAGGCGTGAGCCCCAGTTTTGCACTTCTTTGCTTCAAATATTTGGGTGCCTGTTATTCAATATTACTTCACTGAATGGTTCTCAGCACAGCATATGATTTGCCACAACATACTCACTAATGTGTGTATATATGAAAAATATTTACTGCATATTCTGTGATTTAAAACGTTTACAATTTACAAAGTATTTGCTAAACGTTTTTTTCTGAATTTAAAAACAAACCTGCCTTTGGCTTAAAAACACAAAAAGGTCGGTTTGGGAGCTTGTCTTAAGCAGCGAATTAGTATTCCAGCAGATTGAAAACTGATTTGCACCATATGGGGGAGTGGGGCTTAATGTGACACACGGGTTCCTTTCTGATGGATGTGCTCGCATTAATGCCAAAGAGAGGTTTTGTCTGGTCTTGCAGCGGGGGCTTGTGCAGCCAGTGTCTCAAAGCATGCCACTCTTGAGCCAAATGAATGCCTCCAGAAGGAGGCTGACAGAAAGAAATGTAAATAATTATTTTAGAATACACTTAGCAATCTAT
This sequence comes from Malaclemys terrapin pileata, assembly GCF_027887155.1. Lineage (NCBI taxonomy): Eukaryota > Metazoa > Chordata > Testudines > Emydidae > Malaclemys > Malaclemys terrapin. The sequence continues at coordinate 17,830,877 of NC_071515.1, read as the reverse complement.
TCATGCTGAGAAGCACTGCTCACCTTTTGAACTTTGAGAATATTGGGCTGAGCAGAATGGGTGCTACCCTAGAGGGAAGGTGCAGTCTCTTTACTGAATGAAGAGCTGTGAAAGCTCATCTGGTGATGGTGGTAAATTTTTAATGGAAGTTAATACTCACAACTGACATTCTGAGCCTAATAGTAACAGCTCAGCATACAAATAGAAAGTGACACCCTTCTGTATGTATTTATTTGCATTATGATGGCCCCTAGAGGCCCCAATCACACTGTCGTGAAGCGTTTCTAATCGAATTAGTTGACACACAGATTTAATGGGAATCTCACTACTGGAATAACTGCACCCCAGTGTACATGCTGCTTTAATCGTTCAATAAACGGAGCTACTCTGCAGTTTAGTTAAAGCAGTTCAAATACTAAATACAATTCTCAGACCTGTGTTAATAGGACATTGCCTGCACTAAAGCAGGGTGGATGGTACTGTACAGTTCAGCACCAGGATCTCCTTATTGGATTCACAAACCCTTTGTGTTGGGTTACAAACGTCAGCAAAAAGTTGTCTGGCTCAGGAAGTGCAAAAACACCAGCCCTAATAAATTTCCCTTTCAAATTCTCCACTATACACCCTAAGAATCCTAGATGGTTATGTTGAGAGGGGGGTGGTGGGGAACCAGCAGCCGCCTGTAACCTCTTCCTTCATGGCTTGGGAATCTCTAGGATCCCTCCTGAGCCTCATATCCATAGCCTGGGCTCCAAACCCCATCTATTTACATGGAGTTGTGAGTGGAATTTGCACATGAACACACATCCTTCAAGTTGGATCCAAGATTTCCATTAAGCTGTAGAGGCTGGTATAAGATTTAAGTTGCTTAGAGATGTGGAGATTGAACTGCATTTAAAAATCATAATCTCCTGTGACTAATAATGATACGGGTGAACATGGGGAGAGATCCTTAAAGATGCAGTTTCTACAGCCCCTTAATGGTTTCCCTCAACAAAAGGTTTTTTTTGGTAATAGCCTACCCAGGGCAGCAGCCAGTAGCGTCACTGAAAGATATAGGCACTGTAAGTGCTTGGTCCATTAGCGTTGCCGTTGTAAGAGCTTTCTTAAAATGTTTGAACGCTTCTAATTCCCGCATTCATTCTTTTGTATCTGAATGTATTTACAGGCTATCTCCAGGCTCTGTGAGGACAAATACAAAGACTTGTCCAAAGCTGCTATGAGACGATCTTTCAGTGCTGATAATTTAGTTGGTATCCGTCGTTCTAATGCCATCCTCTCCTGAGGAGAGAGAAGGGTGCAGCACCGTGAAGCCAGCGTACGTATGAACCGGAGGAATACCACCACTCCATGCACATAAGCCAGCAGTGATGGTGTCTTCCAGTAAGGGGAGGAAGGATAAAACCAGCCAAGGGACCCCAGGGCCTGAGGAGCATATTCCATTCAAAAAATGGGACCTTGTCAAATCAGTGCTCCTCCTTTAAATGTATCCAGAGGTGCAAAAACAAGCTCCCCACCTCCCCCCCACAGATGTTTGCTTACTGTGTAGGCCTATAGCTGTGAATGATGAGGTTTTTAATAATGAGTAGTTTTAAATTTTAGAATTTAAACACTAACCACGTGACGATAGTTACAATGTTCTTCCCTCTTCTCCCGGTCATCCAGAATCCTGCTGCGTTTGCCTTTCAGAGTGAATGCAGTGCTCTCACACACAAAAAAAGAGGACTCTAACAAAGTATAAAGCCACTCTGGAGTTCGAAATGGTAGCATAGATAAGTGTTGAGGGGTTTTGCTATTCAAAAGCTGCTATTGTTGGTGATGAGTTCAAAACCAAGAAGCTGTTTGAGCAGGATATAATAACTGTACCAGCAGTGTCGTTCCGGTAGAGACTGTCACAGGATTTGGAATGTTTTGGTTGGAAGCAGAGAAATGGTGTTACATATTGATTGTTCAAATGTATAGGGTCCATGCTGCATTTCTTGTGAACTATGGTGCTTCTCACTTTCTAATACTTTTACTACTGCTTAGGAAAATATGCATCCTGTATATCTTTCTGAGGCACTGAATGAGAGAGAGCTGTATTGGAAACAAAAAGAAGAACAGGAGTACTTGTGGCACCTTAGAGACTAACAAATTTATTAGAGCATAAGCTTTCGTGGACTACAGCCCGGCTGTAGTCCACGAAAGCTTATGCTCTAATAAATTTGTTAGTCTCTAAGGTGCCACAAGTACTCCTGTTCTTCTTTTTGCGGATACAGACTAACACGGCTGTTACTCTGAAATTGGAAACAAAGTCACTATCCCAAACAGTGTGGCAATCCAGTGATGAATAGCCTATTGCATTGCTTCTCTGAATTCTTCCACTACAGATCCATTGTGCTTTATGCAGTGGAGTTCTGACAAAGTTGATAAGATTATCGTGTCTGTTTTGGTTCCCTTAGACTTCTTGCTTTCAGATGGGGGTTTACTTTTGTGGTGGGACAGTGAGTTCGAGGATCCTGGACTCCCTGATAGGGGTAGATACTTATTCCCAATTAGCACATAAGATTTCGTTCAAAGGAGTTCTTAAAAAAAACAAAACTCAAATGTATAAGTTGTCAGACTTATTTTTTTGGAGAAGTGAACATTATAACTTGTGTAACTCTGCTTTTCCTGAAGATAGAGTTTACTCCTCCAGAATGAGAATTTGGGATGAAGTTTCCTTTCAAACTTCAAAACTCTAAACAGGATAAGTATTAATAGACTTTTCCTGTTACTAACCCTTATACCTCCTTCTCCCAGTTCTAGATAGATCAGTATGGCACAAAGTGCCTAGAAATGACATTAGTTCCTAGGACAAATTCTGTTCAACCCTGCTTCCATCCAAGGTCCAGTAAGTTATCAAGTCCCCATGCCTTTGAGATTAGGGACTTCTGAGTATAACAATTTGGCAGCATTCAAACTATTTAAATATGTATAGTATTTTAAAGTTTGCAAATCTACCAGCTCCAGCCCCGCAATCCATGGAACTTGGAACTTCAGGTATTGATCACGATTCAATTTTGAAAATAATGCTACATCTTCAGGTGGTTTTCCTTTCTCATGTTTGTATTAAAAAAAAAAAAAAAAGCTAATAATAAACTCTATTTTAATTAAAGCTAAAGGTGGTTAGAGTGTTCTGTACCATTTTCTGAGTTTGTTTGCAAATAACTTGTTGAACAGATTAAAATGAAGACGTGGCCCTGTGTGGCTACTTTAGAATCTCACCAAATCTTAGTCCTATGGTGTGTGAAATCCACCCCAATATGAGCTGATTAAAGTTTTTGTCTTACCACCTTTATCTGAAAATATCCCTTAGGAGCCAAAAATGAATATTAGAGGTGTGCTGGGGTCATACAGTTTGCAGTCAACTGCAGTTTGTGTGTTTTAAGCTGAAGGAAGGGTATGGCTGGCTGACAACTTCTGTGATTCCAGGTCCTATTTATTAACATTTGTGAACAACAATGTTTAACTAATGGTGACTGGTAGATTTTTAGTTTAAATGCAAGAAACTTGCTGGAGGTAACTTGTCTCACGCTGCTGCATTAGTCCTGCTTTTGAATCTACTCTGGAGCGAGGTTAGCTGCTTTTAATTTCCAATCTGATTTTTCAGGTTGACCTGTAACCTAATTCTTACAAGTCTGTGTTTTAGTTAATACTCTGCAACCTGATTTGAACTTTCTGAGGTGAATATAAACACACTTTTCCTGTGCTTATTTTGCTGATTGGTTATACAGCTTTCACAAATGTAGCAGGTGCCTTCTGGCACTTCTAAGGAAAGCATCACCTGGGCCTGGTATTCATCTTTTCTTTGACAGATGAAATAGTGAAGGATGTAATAGCACAGTAAGAAAAGAGATTTATGATCCTGGTTTGTAGGCGCATGACCGATCTTAGGATGTGTCAATAGACCTCTTCCTAACAGTGTGGGAGGATTGGAAAAAAACTCCCCACAAAGTAACATGAATCTGCAGGGCGTATTGCTAATCTTTTGTGTAGCTAGTACAGGCGCTAACTGCGTCTGACTCCTCATCACCAGACTGAAATCAGGAGCTGCCTTTGTTCAGTGGCATTTTAAGTTACCAAGTATCATGCCTGATATGTGGGGCTGCAACAGCATAGGGCATCTGATAACACGTGCAAAATAGATAAAATCTGAATTTGAAAAAGTCAGTTTACCTTAAAAATCAACTTTCATTGATGCATTAATCTGACAGACTGGCTAACAAATTGCTACTTATCAGTCAGAATGCTCATTCTCTCCTTTCCACCTCCCCCATATGGAAATCCACTGTTCAGCCAGCCTTTGGTGACCAACCCCTACAGATGTTATATGCAGTGTAGTTCTAGCTGTCAGTCCCAGGATATTAGAGACGAGGTGGGTGAAGTAATATCTTTTATTGGACCTTTCCCGGACCTGAAGAACTCCGTGTGGCTCAAAACCCGGTCTCTCTCTCCAACAGAAGTTGGTCCAACAAAAGCTATTACTTCATCCACCTTGTTTCTCCAACCTGTGAAAAATATCTTGTATGAAATTTCTACACAGTAAGATATTTGTGTGGAATCATCTTTTACTTTCTCTGCATTTCTACTGATATTTCAGTGTTCTTCATTTTAGGTGTAGGTGATCATATTTCTATATTATAGATGCTTTGAGTCTCCTTACCCATTGGTTTACATCTTTGCATTAAAAGCTATTGAAAATGACTTAGGGAGGAATAAAAGGTATGCTCTTTTTGCTGCTTCTTGATGGTATAAAGACATGAATATTTTTAGAACACTTGCTTTGGAAAAGCAAGTCCTTACTACCCTGTTTTTTGCAAGAGGAGTCGGTGGTTGATTGGAGAACTAGTGAGATTTTGCTATAACCAAACTGAAATCTGAGCTATTGAGGAGGGGGAAGTGATTTTTAATCTATTTAAAAGAGTTAAATAGGAGTTAACAAAAGAAACTGACAACCGCTTGTGAGAAACATCCATTCCCTTTTTGTTGAGGACTTAACTCCCACTCCAGTGCTCTAGTTTTCCAGCTAAAACACAAAAGACAAACCTTTAAAATCTGCTCTTCAACCTCAGAGAAATCGGGGATATTAAATCTTTTGGACCTTTTTACATACATAGAAGCAGCAAAGAAGTTGGGTTTTGCTTTTTGGTGCTGTAAGACACCTTAAGGAGAGACAGCATCTGTGTGTTTCAAAGGGAATCTTACCCAGGTTTTCCCCGGGAAGCCTGGTGTTTTTAGAAAAGGCTCCCTAGAAGGTGTCAACCGTGCTGTTTCAAAAACAAGCCATTGCTAAGAGGGAATTTATTCATAATCACTATTGGAAATGTCCCTTTAAAAACAGTAATGAGATTTTATTATAGAGGACAAGTTAATTCTTTTTCTCTCTCTGCCTATGAGCCAGCCTGGCAGGATAGATCAGTGTGTGCATTGGGCTATGTGTACTGGGTATAGATAACCCAATGAAAAATGCCCACCAATCCAACAGTTGGATACTTAAATCTTTGAGCTGCAACACTGTCATCTTCTAGTCGTAGCTGTGACACTGAATCGCTGGCAGCAAATTGCCCAGCTATGTGCTTGCTTCAATGCAGGCTAGTTAGAATCAACTCCGCTCCCATCCACAAGTAGTGTTAGGTGGAGATCAACGCTCTGTCAACCATTCATTGATACGGGCTTAGTCTGATAGAATCCCAGCTGAAGAATGCAAACTTGCTTCAGCGCAACCTTTGCCCTTTGGATACAGGAACTGTGTGTTTTGTTGCTACGGCAATTTAGTATGAGACCCACTTAAAGTGGGTTTGGCAGGTAGGAGGACAAGTACTCCTGGGATAGAATAAATGTCAACACCACCCAGATTTTTACCAAGAAAAGGCATCAGGCATAATGTGGGCAAGTGGAGGAGGAGGAGAAGGGAGCGATTTGAGGCAAGCGCTGAAGGAGGGAGAGGTGGAGTACGCGCTACAGCGTATGTTCCACGCACTGAAGTAGGGATGGCTGCTGGTCAATGGTGAAGTGCAAATCTGAATAGTGGAGAGAGCTCCACCAGAAGGAGGTGGTGGTATCTCTTCAGACCTAATTTCCATACAAGAACGGCTATACTGGGTCAGACTAAAGGTCCATCTAGCCTCGTATCCTGTCTTCTGACAGTGACCAATGTGCCCCAGAGGGAATGAACAGAAAAGGTAATCATCAAGTGATCCGTTCCCTGTTGCTCATGTAGTTCTTGCGTGACCTGTACCCAGTTTTTGTAAGAAATATCCATCCTTACGTGACGCATGTTCTCCTGCCAAGTGGCATACCAGAGATAAATGCAGAAAGGATTTATAGAGTGCACCAAATTACACCCCTCTTTTCTTAAGAGTGTTGTCACTCTTGTCCTTAACACTCACGTTTACCTTCCTTTCTCATGGTGCATGGTATCTTAGAAGTTGTGAGCGCTCTGGGTCATTGGACCTGATCTTCCTGTCTCTCGCATCTTTGTGGCTCCATTGAATGACTGCTGATTTGCTGTACTGGGGGTGGCGAATTAGGCTAACCTGTCAGTCTGTAAAGGCTATGCCTAGTTCTAAGACAACTGGGGGGGAGGGCAGCAGCAGGAGGAGACTAATCCAAGATACAGAAGTTTGTCCCCTGTAGTGCAGTTCTTGCCTCACAAGACTAAGATCTCTACAGCACCTGTTCCCTGCCAGCTCTTACGTGCTGTGCAAGACAATGGAAGAGGCAGCAGCTGCCCTGAGATTGGTCTGAATAGACAGATACGGACTGAACGCACCCTGGGGGACCTAGATTAGTGATGAGATGCCTAATTGGGGGATAAACTATTCCAATGGCTTGTTAGTAAGGGACTAACTAGCTCAGGTGACTAGCAACCTGCCACCTACAGTAACCAGTTTCCTTCCCCAGCTATAGGGATGAACTCTGGACCAGCACTGTGCTGATTCCTGGTGTGCCACTTCTGTACACCTCCTATTCACCTACGCATTCTAACTCCCCATGCAGATCCAGGCCTCCAAATCACAGAGTATGGCAGACTCCAGGAGAGGGGAAGGCTGGAACAAGACGAGACCCAGTGTGTGTTTTAAAGGGTGTATTTAAAAGGAAGTGAGTGTGCCCTAGTTTATTAGAAAAGGCCCCATTCTGAGAGGTACTGCAGCCTCTCTACCCAAAGGAAGATGTGGATCTTGATGCACGGCAGGATCAGACCCTGTGACCATCTTATTTGCACTGATGGAGAATGGCCAGACAGGTATTGGTGCCTTGGAATCGTAATCTTGGGGGTCAGTGTCCATATTTTGTCCATGATCACTTCTGATAGAGCTGCTTGGGTGACAGAAATCCAGCCGATGCTAGGCGTGCACACTTCAAAGCTAACTGGATAGCTGAGTGCTGCGTGATTAGTCACAAGTGAGCAAGTCTGAATGCCGAGCCTCCCTATTTTAAATGCTCTTCCTACAGCATGGGTACCTTTTAGACTGAATCCTTGCAAAATGAGATGTTAGCTCCTGCAGAGGAAGATTTCCAGGGTCTGTCTTGTGGATTATGTGGGTCTGCACCAAATCTGGACACAAGACTGAGATTGGCATACACTCCTAGTTGACTGAGACTTGCTTGACTGTGTTAACTGGTAAGTACCAAAGGACAGGTGTGTGGTGCTTGAGTTTATTGCTTGATAAGGACCTGACACTATTCCAAGTCAAAAGACACTTACATTTTATAGTAAGGCCTATGCTCTAGCTATGCAGTGTTACCTGGAACAGTCAGGGCAGTGCACTTTACAGGAGCTGTTATGGACAGGAGCCAACAGCAATGCTTGCCTTGAAAGTAACTCTTCATCTATGTGTGTTTACCCCCCCCCTTTTTTTTAAAGTCACAGAACAGACCTAAGCTTCCCTCCTCCCCCCCCCCCCCCCATTTCTGTAACATTGCCTTACAAGGCTTTGTTTATAACCTGTGTGAAGACTTCTGGTGGGATTCCACTAGCTGCATTCCTATTTCCTGCAGGGAAATGTGACATGTTTATTATTTGTATAATAATGCCTGGAGTCCCCAATGTGGGAATAGGGCCTCATGGAGCTAAGCACTACTCCTATAAGCCCTATTTCATTGCCTCAGGGCTAGTCTCAGCACATCCCTTTCAGTGCCTCCTGCTGGTAAGAAATGGGGGGAAAACATTCTCCAGCACGTTCATTTCCCCCTCTGTTGTTCCTTTTATTTTGCTCTACCATCATCAGGAACAAAGAAATAAAAATAGACACTTTTGTTTTCTCATAAATAGCTAATCTCCATATTTTTTCTTTGAATAAAATCTCAGGTTTTCTTCAACTTTTCACAAAATAGAATACATACAAAGTTACTTCTTAAACAAAAAAAAGTCACAGGGTCAGCAACTGAAGTGTGTGAAGTCTAATGCGGATAAGTGTAGGCCCCACCCAGCTGGGCACAAACTAATGTCTCTTTACCCACCTCCTGCTTTTAGTTGCTGCTGAGAATGCAGTGGTGAAAATTTGGAGAATCCTGAAAGCCAGGGCAAGTAAAGTTTCAGCTGTTATGATTGTCTGTAGCAAAGATTTGTCACTAGCCTAGAGCTATCTTGACCACTGCTTCACCTATGCTCAAATTTTTTCCAGTAGTCCACAGTTTGCAGCTGATTTAAAAAAAACAAAAAACTGCACTGAGGCAGTTACACTTGAAGAAGAAAAATCCTTTGCTGTGGTTTTGTTCAAAGTATTGAATGAAGCATGTCTAGCTGTGCCTACACAAGGCCACTACACCAAGAGCCGGGTAAGACTGGGCCTGAATTTGACCACTGTAAAATGAGTCAGGATGCTGGACTACACCCCACAACTAGCCCCAGTGGAGCTAGGCTGAAACTGCCTTATTAATGAGAACAAACCCGTCTCGAAGTTCACTAAAACTCTCTATTATATACAGACCAGCTTCCATAGTACAATTATTTACAGCGTGTAACTGAGCCATCTCCAGGTGAAGTACTGTACGCTCACTGCATGGCAGGACCCTTCTGTCACAGCTGCTGCTAACTTGTGCTGGGGAAAGTTATTGCCCAGCTGCTGGGGGCTTGTTCATATTCCCACCACTACCACTGGCCATCCTTGGTTTGCTGGCTGGCTGGGGGCTTGCTTTCCATCTTGGTTTCTGATAAGCAGGGGAGTAGAATTTTGCCTATAGAGCTGCCTTGGGAGGAAGGGATGTAGAGCTTTCAAAGCCTGGCCAGCTCAGGGAGCAGGTGCTCTCTGGCGCTGCCATGGCTATCTGAGGTGGTGCAACTCAGCAGAGAACATTCACCTGCTTCTGGGGAAATCAGGGTTTTTAGAGCTTTCCCCCTCACTCCTCCTACTGCCCACACAGCGAGAGGCCTCTCGACTCAGGGGCCTGGGCCTTGAAATATCCTGCTGCTGGGGGGAGGGGCTATGTCCCTTTTTGTGTCTGGGGAGTGCAGGTCAATGCACCAGCCCTGTCCCCTTACCCATGTGGGTCCTGCTGACTGAGTGCTCACTGCTCAGTGCCAGCTTTAAACCTGCACCACTTTATAGTCCAAAAGCAGGTGTTGGGCTACTGCCACATTGCATCAAAGCTGGAGGCTGGTGCAAGGACAGGTTGGGGGCAGGGAGGTATTAGGCATTGGCTTAGCAGAAACTGAAGAGCACCCTGGGGTTTTATTCCTAAATTTAGTTCCAGGGAGTGGAAGCAGCTCCTCGTGGGAAACTCAAATCAGCTGGGTGGGGGGGGGCGCTGCTCCTTTGATAGAGTTGGCAATTCCTGCCCCTTAGCAGCCAGGAGCTTCGCATCCAGCTCCCCATGCTGGGTAAAGCGGAGGGCCCAGTTTGGCAATAGCTCCTTCCTCCGACCTCGTTCAGGCCTGCGACTGCGGCCTGCTCTGCACTGGCTGACTGTAGGGGGAGCAAACGCCTCCATGTGTGGCCGTGTTTAGGCAGGTGCACAGGGAGGGGAAGCGCCCTATCAATTGCACTCCTGTGCCCCAGTCATGAGGAGGGAGCAGTGAGCCACTGCTGCCAGCTTTCCAGGGGGAGGGGCGGGGAGCTCATTCTCCCTCCCAGGGCTAAAAACCCAGGCAAAGGGGCCTGGTGCTCCCTGCCCGCTCGGGGAGCCTGGCTTAGGAGCAGCCCATGACATTGACATGAGCCGAGGCAAGTCGCCACGTGCTCCGGCTGACAGGGGATAGACGGGGAAGGGGCGGTGCTCGGGCCCCGAGTAGTGTGTCCAGTTCAGGGGCAACCGCAGAGGAGCCAGCAGCCTGGTTCACGCCGGTGGTGGAAAGTCGCCTCCCGCTCCAGCGTGTCCCGGGCGAGAGCTCCTGTCAGCGCCCAGCCGCTGGAGCAAGGCCGGCGGCCGCTGCTTTGGCTCTAGGGCGCTTTAATCCGCCCCTCAGCCCAGCCCAGCCCTACTGCTGAAGTCGGAAACCCGGCCGGGCGGCACCTGCCTAGACCAGAGCGGCGGAGGAAATGGCAAAGCCGGTTTCAATAGAAACCCCCTGGCCCTGGTTCCCCGGGGGAGTGAGAGCCAGGCCAGTGCTACTGCAGCAGGCCGTGGCCTGGGCTCAAGCCCGCTCTGAGCGGCCGCTCGGCATCTCCCCCCGCAGAAAGGGCAAAGGGCGCGTTGAGCTTTGCTTGCCCGGCTGGGGGAGAACGGGCCTGTCCGCTAAGAGCTGGCCGGCGATTGGCAGGCTCGCCTCGGGTGGTTTCGGCAAAGCCCTAACCCACTGCAAGCAGGAGGGAAAGCGAGGGGCAAAGGCGGCAGTAAACTCCGCCCGGGCAGGCTGGGGCAGGCGCAGATCTTTGCCCAGCTCAAGACGGTGGCAAAACTTCCAGGTTGCAAACACGGTTAGGCTTTAAGTGCGCAGCGCCAATAAGCGACCGCTGGCAGCCGGGGCCTTTTCCCCTCCCCGGCCCTTTAAGGGAGGATGAAAAGCGCCCCCTCCCCCGACACTTGGTTTTTGTAACTGCAACCTGCGCTTGCTTCCCTCCCCCCCCCCCCCCCCCCCCCCGCTTTACTAACCCGGGGGACTGACTCTCTTTTGAACAGGCGGACTGTTAAAGGCCCCTTGTAAACTACGAATCTCTGCTTCGCAAGAGCTCACCGAGGTTTAAACTCCCCCCCCCCCTCCACGGGGCAGGATTCCCGGGGACTGCCATGGCCCCAGCCTTGCGTGGGGGCGGGCTCTGGTCTGGTTCCTGGGCAGGGAGCCGGGTGGCCGAGCACCCAGCAGGGGGGGGGGGGGTTCCGTTCGCACGCAGTTGATTAAAGCCCCGCGGTGTAACCGGGGTGTCCCTGCCTAGGGCAGCCACCAGCGGGGTCTGGCCTGAGAGCAGGGAGCCGTTTCACAATCTCGGGGGCCGGGTCGTTTCACCCTAGGAACCCAGCTCATCCCACGTCCTGGGCTCGGGCTCTGCTCTAGGGGATGACAACGGATTAGCCCAAGAACTGTCCCGCTTTTATAGGGACAGGCCTGAGATTGGGGCTTCTTCTTAGGGGGGCGCCTATTACCCCCCACCCCCTAGCCTGATTTTTCACACGTTCTGGCTGGTCACCCCCATCATGCTTAGGTGACTGCCCGTCCCATGCCCCTGGGGCGGGATCCCGCGGAAAAAGGCAGCAAGGATCGGTAAAAAGGGCACGAAAACCCCGTGTTTATTCTCCGCCCCCGCCAGCCAGGGTTTTTGAATAAAGTTACACTGGAAGCTGATCTTCCAGTGCGTTGATAAAAGGCTCCGTTCAACGGGCTCCCTTTCCTGGTACATCCGCCCGTGGGCAACGGGGAGTGAAATCTACCAGCCCGCCTCAGAGACACGGCCCTGCTGGTACCCGCGAGAGGGGCGCGATCAAGAGGCTGGAGTTACCTGCTAGCTCAGGTATCGTACAGCGGCTCTGAGCGGGGCCGGCCGGAGCAGTCAGCTCTCCCCGCTCAGACAGGTGGCCACAGGCGCTTCGGGGGACCCTCTGGCCCTTCCCAGCGGGATCCCCTTCCCATTACAAAGGGCTGGGGGATGCCGCAGCTCCCGGCCCCCGGAGCAGAGCCCCCACTCTCCTGCTTTGCAAACCCTGGCCCCGGGGGAGCCTGGCGCGGTCCCGGTGCTCGTCACACCTGAGAAAGCGGGACTGGTTTGTGGTAGGAAGCGGCGGGGGCGCCCCCAGCCCTCGCTGTCAAAGCGGAGCCGGCTTCACTGTACGTGGAGGGCTTCCTCCCCCGGCACCACTTCCCCGTGAACTGCCTCCAGGAGTCCAACGTCTTTCCGGACCAGATCCACACGCCCGAGGTGATGCCCACCACCAGGCACATGAAGTACTTGAGCATGAAGATGGCGTAGTCCGGCTTGGGCTTGCTGGGGTCGCCGGGGCAGGAGCAGTTGTGCGCCTTCTCCCAGCTCTCCCGGTAGTGCTGCTCGTACACGTAACACGCCACCACCAGGGTGGCCGGCACGGTGTAGAGGACGGTGAAGATGCCGATGCGGATCATCAGCTTCTCCAGCTTGTCCGTCTTGGTGCCCCCTTGCTTGATGACGCTGCGGATGCGGAAGAGAGACACGAAGCCCGCCAGCAGAAAGAGGGTCCCGGTGAAGAGATAGACCACCAGGGGAGCCAGCACGAAGCCCCGCAGGTTGTCCAGGTTCTGGTTGCCCACGTAGCAAACCCCCGCCACCGGGTCCCCGTCCACCGAGCTCAGGGCCAGCACGGCGATGGACTTGATGCTGGGGATGAGCCAGGCGGCCAGGTGGAAGTACTGGGAGTAGCCGGCGATGGCCTCGTTGCCCCATTTCAGGCCGGCGGCCAGGAACCAGGTGAGGGACAGGATCACCCACCAGATGGAGCTGGCCATGCCGAAAAAGTAGAGCAGGAGGAAGACCATGGTGCAGAGCGCGGGGCCCGTGGTCTCGTAGTGCACGTGGCGGTACTCCGGGTTACAAGCCACGCTGGCGTGGCCCGCCACCAGCCGCACGATGTAGCCCAGGGAGACGAAGAGGTAGCAGGCGGAGAGGAAGATGATGGGCCGCTCCGGGTAGCGGAACCGCTCCATGTCGATCAGGAAGGTGGCCACGGTGGTGGAGGTGGAGAGGAAGCAGAGGATGGACCAGAGCCCGATCCAGAAGCTGGCGAAGGTCTTCTCGTCCTGGGTGAAGTAGGGCTGGAAGCAGGGCACGGCGCAGTTGGGCACCTGGCCGGTCCGGATCTTGCTGTAGAGCGGGTGGGACTCGCGGGCGATGGGCACGAAGGGCTCGGTGCACCGGCACACCCGGCCGCAGTCCGGGGTCAGGCTCCTCTGGGGCCCCCTGGAGGCGCGGGTGGGCTTGGCCAGGGCGGGCGGCGCGGCGGGCGGGGTGGTGGGCTCGCTGCGGTTGTAATCCATGCAGAGCGTGTCCGGGTCCCCCAGCGCCGGCAGCCGGTCGCAGCTCATCCGCTCGGGCCAGGCGAAGCCGTACTGGCGCATGAGGGGCGAGCAGCCGGCCTTGGCCCGCTCGCACACGGCGCGGCAGGGTGGCAGGGGCTTGGCGTAGTCCAGCAGGCAGATGGGGGTGTAGACGCTGCAGAGGAAGAAGCGCAGGTCCGGCGAGCACTGGATCTCCACCAGCGGCCAGAACTGGTGCACCTCCAGCCCCGCCTCGTCCTGCGTGTCGTGGTTGAACTGGTTGGGCATGTAGGTCAGGTTGTAGCCGATGCCCTTGCACATGGGCACCGTGATCTCCTGGCACACGGGCGCCTTGGCGGCGGCGGCCGCGAGCAGCGGGAGCCGCAGCAGGAGCAGCAGGCTCAGGAGCCCCCGGCCGGCGCCGACCATCGTGAGCGCAGCGCGCCCCGGCACCGGCCGCGGCTGGCCCGGGACAGCAGCAGACGAGCTCGGGCAGGAGCCGCGGAGTCTCTCCCCGGCGCCCGCCGGCGGCGGGGAGCCCGAGTCCGGCGGGCCGGGGCGCTCCCTAGGCACGGGCGGCGCTCGGCTCCCGGAGAAGTTTGGCAGCGGTCCCTGCGCCGCGCCCGGCCCCTGGGGCATGGCCCGCCCGCGAGGGGCGGCTCGGCGCTCAGCCCCGGCCGGCCCGCTGCCCCCGCACGCGGGGCTCCATGGCCGCGGGCAGCCACCTGCAGCGAAAGGGGAAGGGGAGCGAGGTCCCTGCCACTGCGATCCGGTCGGGCGGGAAGGGCATCAGGCTGCCCCGGGCGCCCGGCACCGTGTAGCCCCCCTCAGCCGCTGCTGCGCTCTGCCGCCCGCGGGCTCCGGCCCTGGCACTCGCTGCAGCCACCGCCACCCCTACAGCCGGCGCGGGCGGAGTGGAGCCGCGGACACGGCCACCTGCGCTCAAATGCACGGGCTGCAGCCCCGCCCCCTCGCCTGCTGGACACGCCCCCTGCTGAGTGCCACGCCCCTCCGCGTTTAGCCCCACCCACTCCCCGCGGTGATTCCCCAAGGGAACGTCTCATTCCCCCCCTCCCATTGGGGCACACACCGGCGCTGGGCGGGGCGCCCCACCTCTGAATCTGCTTAAACGGGGACCCTTCCCCGAGCAACCGGGAAGTCTCCGCTTCCAAAGGGAAGCCACTGCCAGTCCTCAGGCACAGCTCCCCATCCAGGCCACCCTGGAGCACCCGAGCTCTCACCTCGACACAGGCACCGGCGGGGGAAGTGACTTGCAGTGTCAAATGCAAAGTTGGGTGTTGTGATGTGTCCCTTCTCTTGCCCTGATTGCACAACATCACAGCACTGTGCTAGTGCATGAGACCCACAGCGCGAAACTGACTTGCAGAGCTTCTCTTTGCAGCTACCACAAACATAAATAGTAAACAATCCCTATAAGGAGGATAGATCTGTGCCATCAATGCAGCTGTCATAATCAAGACTGTTGATTAATAACACAGATGAGGAATTTTAAAAATCTCAGCTTAGGGATTTGTAAACTGACAGTGCTTCTTAAAACCTTCTAGGTGTCCTCATTTGCTAATATTTCAACATCTAGAGAAGGCTCATAAGTTTAATATGTTTGAGATGTAGTTCACCCCATGCATGTCCACAAAGATAGCTTATATGACCTTATATATAAACTTGGCGATAGGTGGACTGGGATAATGGAGCTCATTGAAACAAACCCGATTCCCTCCACAGAGATAAGTTAAAGTGAAGAACAGGAAGGAACGGGACAGAAATAAGCTGTGGCTTTGTGCTTTCAACACCTAAGAAGTGCATCAATAACCTACTAATGCATACTCCGGAGAGCCTGAGAGCTCATTAATTATACATTTCATTCAAAACTCACACACAGTTTTTTGGATGTTTCGCCAACATATCCTTCCGCTATGAAAAATAGCTCCCAGTAATAGGATAAGCAAACGTAGCAGGGAAACATTTATAAACCCCTTGTCTCAGCTATTTTGAATCTAACTGGATCCCTCTTGTTTGAGGTGCGTCTCCTGGACTCTCAGTTAGCTTCTTCTGGCCCTGCAGAATCCCAACTGCTCTTTCAGCAGCAGCACGTGGCCCTACCAGACCGGATCAGCTCACTTTCTTTGATAAAAAGCTAATTGAACAGCTCCCAGTTTTGCTAGACACCAGACCATGAGTGCTGAGCCTCTGACACAGGGACACAGATTATTAGTCGATGGGGAGTTTGGCACTCCCAGGAAAGAAGCAGATATTGAAACTTACTTTTTCCCCTTCATCTCCTCACTGCCCCTTCACTTCCCACCCTCAAAGGTGCAGTATCTTTGTCCCGCTCCCTCCATTAACTTTGCCCACTTCACCCACTGAACACAAGAGGAGTAGGATTTTGGCATGTAAGATTAAGCAGTGGGAATTGGTGTACAGCAGTGATATAATAAAAAAGACCCAACTAGCCAATCAGAAGGTGATTGTGGACACTCGTTGTCCTCTGCCGGGGACTAATAACCTGCAAGCACAGAACAAACCCACCCTCCTCTCCAGGCCTTTAGTTAATAATCTGACTGCTAACCACCTGTTTCCCTAGGCAGTCTGCTAAACTAGCCCCCTCTACACTGAACCAGAAAGAACCAGAGCAGGAAACAAATACAGAAACAGCATGTAGGTTGCAACGTCTGCTCTGTGTAATTGTGTCTAAAAGAGATTATTATGCATGTAAACAGCCCTTCCTTACTCAAGGTCTGGGGGGTGGTACCTACTTTGCAGATAGATAGTGATGGTTTGGCTGGAGACTGGGCCACTGCAGCTAGGGATGTCTCAGGAGTGAATTGCTGCTGAACTGGAAGCCAGGCTACCTCAGACTAGAGCTCCCTTTGGAAGGTGTCCCAGAGTACATCCCATTACACTCTCACTTCTGTATCATAGAATATCAGGGTTGGAAAGGACCTCAGGAGGTCATCTAGTCCAACCCCCCCTGCTCAAAGCACGACCAATCCCCAACTAAATCATCCAATTTTTTTGCCCCAGATCCCTAAATGGCCCCCTCAAGGATTGAACTCGTACCCTGATGCTCAAACCACTGAGCTATACCTCCCCTGGACACAACCTCTGATCCGGGGGTGCCTGTTGGAGACCATGGCAAAACTCCCATTGACTTCAATGTGAGCTGGATCATCCCATATTATTTCCCCTCCTAGGAGAGATTAGATAGTATGACAGAATCCTGCCCAATTAATTTTTCCAAAGAAAATAAGGGCAGGGCTACACTAGCAAGTTAGGTCGACCCAGCTACGCCGCTTGAGGGTTGTGAAAAATTCACACCCCTGAGAGACGGATGTAAGCCGACCAGTGTAGACAGCGCTAAGAATTCTCCCGTCGACCTCGCTGCCACCTCACGGAGAGGCTGAACCCCTTCCATTGCGGTAAGTGTCAGTGCTACAGCAGTGCTGCCGTAGCCTTTCTAGTGTAGACAAAACCCTGGGCCTAGTGCCCACGGATTGCCCTGGAGACCAGCTCATCGGCCCAGAGAAAGCAAATGATGAACCGGGGTGCACCTTGTGATTCCAACATCCCATCCCTTCTCCTTCTAGATGGGTGTCCCCTTGAATATTTTGCTTTAGTCTGAGTAGCAATAGCGCACCCTTGCATGCAGAAACTGTCAGCAGTTTCTCCTGGTTCCACTGCCCTAGTACCACCAGGGGACAGCAGCTGTGGTATTGTCCCACCTTGGGGCCTGTGTACACAGGAAAAATATCCGTGGTCACCTTCCTGGCTACCACAGGCTGGACGCTAGCCCCTCGCCTGTCTCAGCCAGCTCCCCGAGTGGCATGAAGCAGCAAGAAGTTGCTGATATTTTTTCAAAACAGAAGCCAGCTCCTGGTTCATCTTATAATGTGGATGAGATAATCAATATACTATAACAAACACAGTTCTTCTATTTATAAGGTGCCTGTCACCTTAGGTGCTAATTCCCAACTAGTCAATGGGAGTTAGGTGCCTAAATACCTTTTGTGAATCCCACCTACAAGGCTCTGATTCTGCAAACACTTAGACCTTGTCCACACACAAAACGTGCACCAGTTTGGCTAAAATTGGATTTTTAAATCGATTTCTTGAAAGCAGTGCAAGGCCCTACATTAATTTAACCCTGTTTCGGTTTACTGATTTACACTAAATCAAAAGAAACCAGATTTAAACTGACGTAAGAGTGCCTACAGACAGGATTGCACCAGTTTAGCAAAATCAATTTAAACACCTTACCATTCGCTAAATCAAGTCTGTACGTAGACATGTACTTCAGTAGCTGCTTAACTTTACACATGGGACTAGTTCCATTGACTTCAAAGGGAGCACTGGTGTGTAGTATTAAGCACGTGCATAAATATTTGCACGTTTGGGGCCTAACCCCCAATCTAAGCATTAATAACTGCTGTCCTGTAATAATAGTGAGTAGTTCTTTTTTGTCCCTTTATTATCGACGTATAAAATTTCCATTTTACCAAAAAATAATCAGTTGATACTTACATGAGCGCTTCACATATTAGGAAGTGGACTAGACAAGCCTGTTAAATCTCTTTCTTCAAGATCAATCTCACTGCTCCTTATGGAAACGTCCTATAGCATTTAACAGGGAAGAAACCAATCTGGTTCTATAGACACTAACAAGTCTAATGTCTGAGAGAACGAGCTCCTTTTCCTAGAATGTTTGAAGCTGCTTACAGGATTTAGAGTTCTGGAGCGTTAGCAGCTAGAGAGGATCTTCTTTATTCATTTCAATAGGGCAGGTCTCTAAGCGGAAGCTATGATTCCTTCATGTTGCAGCCACCTGAGCGTTCCAACACTGAATGCAGTTTGTCATCAATATTGTAATACTGATAACACAACCTCTGGTGTAAATGGCAATTTGCAGCTATTGCAGCTGGCTGAAAAAAAGGGCGGGGGGGGGGGTAATGCAAAAAATTGGCCCCTTTTGGGGTGAAATTTTTTGATTTTTTTTTTTAAACCAGTGCGAGCAGGGGTTTAAAGCAACCAGGTCCCATCTTCAGCGTGCTTACAACCTCATTCTTTCCTTGTGGTCTCCTCGTCTGTCTGCTGCATCTCATGGCATGCTGCCTGTAAGCTCTTTGGGACAGGGACCAGCTCTTTGTTATGGGTTCTTACTGTGTCTAACACAATGGGTCTCTAGTCATGATTGTAATCTAAATAATCATCTGGCAACCTGATATGTGTGAGTGAGGGTTTGCAGCATTGGATAAGCTAAATAACAAAACTACACAGGCATGTAAAGCCCAAGTCAGGCATTGAGTGGTACGGGAGAGGACGGGAGTGAAACAATAGAAAATGACAGCATGTTGCTGCTTCCAGGAAAGCTGATTCATTCATACATTCACAGAGTTTAAGGGTAGAAGGGACCAGGCAGTCTGATCTCCTGCATATCACAGGCTATTGCATTTCATCCAGTTACCCCTGGATTGAGTCCAATAACTTGTGTCTGACTTGACGCATGTTCCCCAGACAGTTTTGATCAGAAGTAGGGTGACCAGACAGCAAGTGTGAAAAATCGGGACAGTGGGTGGGGGGTAATAGGAGCCTATGTAAGAAAAAGACCCCCAAACTAGGACTGTCCCTATAAAATCGGGACATCATCACCCTAATCAGAAGACATCAGGAGATGGAGAATCTACCACTTCCATTGGTAGTTGGTCCAAGGACCTTAGACTAAGGTATCCTAGTATGTATATTTCTTGGTTACTGTTAACAATGAAAAAATGAATTAAATTCCATGAAGCTGAGGGATTTTAATTCATTAATTGTGAGCCCCTGCCTGTCCCCTCCTCCCCCCCGGAACGCGCTCAGCTGTCACTTTCATTCACTTAGGACCGAATGATCAGATGCAGGCGTAAGAGGTGTGCCCGTTGAGCTGAGTGTTTGCACATGCAAACTGGTATTTGCCTGTGTAATCAGAGCATTGTGGGAGCAAAGGTGCAGGTAGGTGTCCCAGTTACATGCAAATACTGCCCACATGTGCAAATGCAAGCGCATGTACCCGCTGGGCCCCAGATTGAAAATACTGGCTTGTTTGGCTTGCAGTTTTAGAGAAACAATTGCACTGGAATTTATTTGTAGCCATCATTGCTATCCAGATGGCAGGAATACGCCTAGGAATTCAGCACTGGAGTCCACCTCAGCATTTTTCAGTAATAAAATAGCCCTCTTTGGGAGATCAGGCCCCATTTCATCTGACCCTGGTAGGAAAAACTGCCTGACGGACTAAACTTGTAGATCAAGGTGGCAGGGTGGTAAAAACATCAGCAGCCACAGATCCCACCGTTACCAGTCCCAGTGGAGCTGCCCTGGTATTAGAATAACAGTGGAGCTGGTCCTACAGCTTTCAAGGTACACAAAGCTGGTGAGAGCAGGGAAAGCAGCAGGAGAAGGAGGAGGTGCTAATCATTGTCAATGAGCAGCACTTAGCACCTCCTGGGCAGGTGCTAAATGCTGTTAATGACAATGGGATTTGCCTAGGCAGGGAACAGGATGAGCTGTGAAAGTCCAATGAAAGGCACTGAAGCAAGTGGGGATTTTCATTTCACTTCATTGTCAGCAGCTTCTGGTCAGTTTGTTGTTACCCTTGTGCGCTGTCTACACTAGTTCTCCAGAAGGTGAGCGGGTTCTCCAAAAATGCCAGTGCAGCCACAGGGCTGCTCTACACTGAAAACTGGGGGGATAAATTAGAACACAGCACAGCTAAATCTCTCACGGGTGCGAAAAATCCGCATGCCTGGATGACGTCATTAAACCGACCTAATCCCTGGCGTAGCCAGCGCGAGGTCAAGGGAAGAATTCTTCCATTCACATACCTACCACCTCTGGGGAAGGTGACTTAACTACACTGACAGAGGAACCCCTCCCATCGCTGCAGTGAGTGTCTACACTGAATTGCTACAGCTGTGCTGCTGCAGTGTTTTCAGTGTAGACATAGCCAGAGTCGTATTGCCCCGCTATGCCCCCAAGCCAGCAGCGGGGCTGGTGAAGAGGAGCTACAGTAACTCTGCACTACCTGAGGATCATCCTACCCCCAGCGAAATCCTCCAGGGATCTGCTGTGGCTAGTATCACTTAGGGTGTGAGAGTTCACTCAGGCTCTTATCCAGGTTTTAGTCCAAACTCCTCCGCTGTCCACACACAAAACCCTTTGACCCAGGTCTATATGTGCTTTGAACTTGGGCTGTTTACCTGGCTTGAGGTATAAGTTAGAACCCAGGTATTACTTTATGGTGGGCTCTAACCCACCCACTTTCTAGTGTGGATGGAGTTGAAGCCCAGTTTACAGAGCTAGGGTTGTGATAGTCCTCCAATGCCTTCCCACAATTCCTTGGGGGCTGTTTCTACCTACTGGCTTCCTCTGTACCGTGAGCCACCTGCCAGTTGATATACACGTATTCAGCGTTCAAACCCTTCATTCCGCGCATCCTGCTCTACCTCTGCACAGTTCAGTTCACTCAAACAGTGCTAGAGCCAAGCTGCTGTCTGGGAGATCCTCACCCCAGCGTGCCGCTGGCTGGCCAGAGATGCTCAGCCGTATCCTGGCGGAGTGCTGGTGTTCGTTCAGCAAGCTGCACGGTTCTGGGAGACGTACCCCAAACCTGCACCTCTGCAACAGGCTGGAGGAAGAGGGGAGTAAGCAAATGGCAATCCAGTGCAGGAAGAGAATACAAAACTGGAAGGGGGCATGTACCACAAGGCAGAAGACGCCAACGGCATATCAAGACGCTCCCCATCAGCCTGCCCCTACTATGAGGATTTTGACCCGGTGCTTGGCCCTGCCCCGAACATGAAGCCCACCCCCACACTTTGTGTTGGCAAATCAGCAAGAGAGGGTAGGATTAGGGTCTTGCTGTTGAAACCAATAATGAAATAGACAGTGATCATTAAACCGACCTAATCCCTGGCGTAGCCAGCGCGAGGTCAAGGGAAGAATTCTTCCATTCACATACCTACCACCTCTGGGGAAGGTGACTTAACTACACTGACAGAAGAACCCCTCCCATCGCTGCAGTGAGTGTCTACACTGAATTGCTACAGCTGTGCTGCTGCAGTGTTTTCAGTGTAGACATAGCCAGAGTCGTATTGCCCCGCTATGCCCCCAAGCCAGCAGTGGGGCTGGTGAAGAGGAGCTACAGTAACTCTGCACTACCTGAGGATCATCCTACCCCCAGCGAAATCCTCCAGGGATCTGCTGTGGCTAGTATCACTTAGGGTGTGAGAGTTCACTCAGGCTCTTATCCAGGTTTTAGTCCAAACTCCTCCGCTGTCCACACACAAAACCCTTTGACCCAGGTCTATATGTGCTTTGAACTTGGGCTGTTTACCTGGCTTGAGGTATAAGTTAGAACCCAGGTATTATTTATGGTGGGCTCTAACCCACCCACTTTCTAGTGTGGATGGAGTTGAAGCCCAGTTTACAGAGCTAGGGTTGTGATAGTCCTCCAATGCCTTCCCACAATTCCTTGGGGGCTGTTTCTACCTACTGGCTTCCTCTGTACCGTGAGCCACCTGCCAGTTGATATACACGTATTCAGCGTTCAAACCCTTCATTCCGCGCATCCTGCTCTACCTCTGCACAGTTCAGTTCACTCAAACAGTGCTAGAGCCAAGCTGCTGTCTGGGAGATCCTCACCCCAGCGTGCCGCTGGCTGGCCAGAGATGCTCAGCCGTATCCTGGCGGAGTGCTGGTGTTCGTTCAGCAAGCTGCACGGTTCTGGGAGACGTACCCCAAACCTGCACCTCTGCAACAGGCTGGAGGAAGAGGGGAGTAAGCAAATGGCAATCCAGTGCAGGAAGAGAATACAAAACTGGAAGGGGGCATGTACCACAAGGCAGAAGACGCCAACGGCATATCAAGACGCTCCCCATCAGCCTGCCCCTACTATGAGGATTTTGACCCGGTGCTTGGCCCTGCCCCGAACATGAAGCCCACCCCCACACTTTGTGTTGGCAAATCAGCAAGAGAGGGTAGGATTAGGGTCTTGCTGTTGAAACTAATAATGAAATAGACAGTGATCGTCAGCAGCAAGAGCGAATTAAAAACAACTTTTAAAAAACCCTAGCTCAATGTGCCAGACAAGAGTAGGATCTGTGTTTTACTCACAAGCCGCGCAGGATCCTGGAAGGTTTTTCACCAAATGGCCACGCTGTCACTTTACGATCAGTATTGGCTCCATGCCCGTTTCCAAGTTGGAGCACTAGATCTTGCGAATCTTTCAGACTCTTTCTCTCGCTCTTTGCATCATCAAAGGAGAACTCCTACTGGCAGGCACATGAGTCTTCCTTTAAATGTTCACACTGAAAATGTGTTTGAATGAAAACGATAGCGGAGTGGCCGCTCTGCTTTCGTTGAGGTGGCAAGGCGCTGATTATTTAAAAGATGAATATTCCTAGTGCTCTAAATCTAGATCAGGGGTAGGGTGTCTGCCACTCCACCCCTTGCCCCTACCTGCCGCCTCCTGCATTCTGCACAGCCCCACCACCTCCCCACAGCCCCACCAGCTTACCAGGGGCATGCGGTGCAAGCAGGAGGGTGGAGCTGGTGTGTGGGTGGGTGAAGAGGCTTGAGGCAGTGGAGGTGTATGGAGGGGGGCTGCGGCATGGCAGGGAGGGGGTTGGGCAGGGCAATGGGTGTGATGAAGGGTCTGTTGGGGGAGTTGGAGCAGTGGGGGGGCGTGGAGGGTCAGAGTAGTGAAGGGGATTGGGTGGGAGGTGTTGGAACAAGGAAGAGTGGGGTGGAAAGGAGGGAGGGGGCCGAGCTATGCAGTGGGAGATGTTTGGGGGATTCATCTCTGTCCTCTCCAAAACCCCCAGATCCATGCCCCCCATTTCTGTTCTCTCCCTGCACAAACCAGCCCCACGGACGCCATGCTCGTCCCAGCACTCTTCCTTCAGCCTCTCCCCAGCTACTCAGTTCTGCCTCGCCGGGCAGAGAGACACGAGATGAGGAGATGACGCTGGGGCAGTGAGGGGACCTACATGCAGCCGGTGCATTCGGTGGCTGGGGAAATCATTGCCAAGGAGCCAGAGGCAGTGCAGGGGGAAAGTCAGGCTGTGGTGCATGGGACTGTGGAGAAATAATTTAAAAAAAAAGTCCAGGAAATGAAAAGCTTGATAATTTCATTCTTTCTGCTGTGGTGCTTTGTGCCCTTCAGAGAATGGGGAGATCAGCTAAATGTAAACCTCTGCAAACCAAGAAATACACAGTACCTGCCACCCCCACTATGTAACCTTAACTCTGCCCTCTTTGAGAGCTGCCCCCAATTTGCCAATAATGCATAGAGGAGCATTACACCCTCCCAGACGCTGCAGAACATGTTGGGAACAGAGTGCCTGGACACTGAAAGACTGACACCTTCTCCTTGCTAAAGCAAAATGTGGGTTTAGGTCAAGCAGAGCAAACGGGAGCTACCTACACCTGCAGGGCCGGCTCTGGGTTTTTGGCTGCTCCAAGCAAAAAAACCTCCGAGAGCGCAACTGCCAAAGCAAAACAAAAACCAAAACCAACCCGGAATGCCGCCCCTGGAATTGTGTCGCCCCAAGCACGTGCTTGGTTTGCTGGTGCCCTGTACACCTGACCTACATTCAAACTCCGACGTCAGCTAAATCACCCCCGCCTTGCTAAATGTAACCACGCGTTGACATTGCCCTGAGGAGTCCTTCGGAGCCATTGCCTTCACTTATCCTCACTGAGCCCCCACTGTCATGTATGAGCCCGGCCTGGTGACAATTCCAATGGCACGAAAACATCTCTACCGGCACAGCCTACACAATCCAGCGGTGAAATAAGGCAAACGTGATCTCTCACGGTACCTCCCTTCCTATCACAGGCACAGCTCTGCCAAGCTGCCCCAACTAATCCCTCCACCATTCAATGCAGCTGCCCCTAACACGGGGAGCACAGCTGGGGAGAGTGGGCGGGGGGGGGAGAGCGTGCAGATAAATTTTGGAATTCCAAGCACAACCAATGGCACGGTCTCATAGCCCTACTTCATAGCTATGTAGTGTAAATTCATAGATGTAAAGGCCAGAAGGGACCATTAGCTCATGTAGCTTGATCCTATTTGGCCAGAGAATTCCATCCAGCTACTCCTGTATTGAGTCTAATACCGTGTGACTGAGCCCAGGTCTCCGCTCAAAAGTTAGGTCAACTCAGCTGTGAAAAATCCACACTCCCGAGCGGTGTAGTTAAGCTGATCTAACCACAGGTGTAGACAGTGTTAGGTCGACAGAAGAATTCTTCCATTCGTTTAGCTATCGCCTCTTTGGGGGGTGGATTAACTACAGCAATGGGAGAATTTGCCCTCCCGGTGCTGCAGGGAGTGGCTACACCGAAAGGCTACAGCTGCGCTGCCCGTAGTGTTTTACATGTAGACAAGTCCTGACAGGTGTCCCGTTTTGAACTGAAGCCATCAGGAGATGCATAGACGACTCGTGCCTGCCCGTACAGCAGGGACACAATCTAAAGCGGAAATCACATGACCGCCCCACATATCTCCTCTGCCCAGTGACAAACACCCCCCGCCTCCCTGCACCGAAGAACCACAGCCGGGCAACTGTAAGAGGGGGCTGTGGGGCGCTGCAGACCCTCCACCTGTCCTGGGCAGGGGTCTGGGGGGGTGAAAACATTGGCCAGGGGCTCCCTGGGCTGCTCTTACCCTGGTTGGGCTCCAGCTTCTGGCCTGACTGGGGGGGCGGGGGCCTTCGGGGAAAGAGGACAGGCAGGGGGCCGGGACTGGTCAGGCCCGTCCACTTCCAAAAGTGGGA
Source organism: Malaclemys terrapin pileata (assembly GCF_027887155.1). NCBI lineage: Eukaryota > Metazoa > Chordata > Testudines > Emydidae > Malaclemys > Malaclemys terrapin. The sequence continues at coordinate 17,805,647 of NC_071515.1, read as the reverse complement.
GGGCCATGACCCCTTGGGCCCGCCCTGTTCCAGGGCCCCTGACCAACACGAACAAGGCCCAATTCTGCTGAGCCCAATGGACAGCCTGTCCGGCTAGCCTGCAAAAAGGAAGGGGAGAGGGGGGGCGAACGAAACTGTGTTGCTGCAGCTGTCAATAACTTGTTATTCGCGCCCTAAACAAAACAACCCCGCACCCTGCATGTGATGCAAAACCCGCTTTAAAAAGGTCACTCCACTGCTGCATACCGTATTGCATGCCGCTTATTTTTTAACCCCCTCTCTGCCCATGCAGGGCACTAGGCACACAGCTGGGAAAAGACGCAATGTTCCACCAGTCGACTGCTCATAAACACACCGAGGAGCAATGCTGAGGAGACTGGTTTAAAGCAGCCTGGCTGAGAGCGAAGGTGCACAAGAAGTCAGTGAAGTGAAAAGGTTAAGGTGCTGTCTGACCTATTAACCTTTCAACATGTGTCTTTGTCCTCCCTGTCTGTTTTAGGAATTTAAACTCACCCCTCTCCACCAAACAGACCTCTCGCTCTCGAAAATCCCCATCACAGCCTCTTGGGGTGTCGCTGGTCCCCGTTTTAAACATTTTGTTGTTTCACTCGTAGGTGGGTCTGTTTGGATTTTCTGTGGGAAGCGACAGCTCTCGCAGGTGGTCAAAGAATAGCCCAGAACCGGAGAAGAACAATAGAAAAGAGAACAAAGCTCTCCTGTGGCGATGGATGGAACTGGGAGATTTTTTTTCAAGTCTGTTTCTCTCCTTTCCCCTTCTGACGTGGCCGGAGGATTTGGCCTATGTCGGGGTGTTGGCAAACAAGGGTGGTGTTTATGGAGTTCAGGTTCTCATGCACCTCGTAATATGGACTTCTCCATAAAGGCAGCAGAATGGACTTTTCCCCAGTTTCAAGTATCAGAGGGGTAGCCGTGTTAGTCTGAATCTGTAAAAAGCAACAGAGGGTCCTGTGGCACCTTTGAGACTAACAGAAGTATTGGGAGCATAAGCTTACCCCCAAGAATAAGCTTTCGGGAGTAAGAACCTCACTTCTTCAGACGCATCTGACGAAGTGAGGTTCTTACCCCCGAAAGCTTATGCTCCCAATACTTCTGTTAGTCTCAAAGGTGCCGCAGGACCCTCTGTTGCCTTTTCCCCAGTTGTTGTTTTTCACGCCCACTCACAGCCATTAGAGTAAGTCCTGCTGCTCCACCCCCCCGCCCATGGCCCCAGGACTTTTGACATGTTTCATGGCCCCCAACCTAGCCCATCTCCTGGCGAAATCATCAGGAAGTAGTGCTGGGGGAAAGGTGTTGGAGCCAGGGTGAGTCAGCAGTGACCACTGTTTGCTTTGTAACTGCAATCACACCACAGCCTTGGTACAAAGGTCATGGTAATCTCTCTGCTCCCTTCCCACTGCCTGGGTGTACTCCCTATATGGCAGGAAAGACTGTGGTGCAGCTGCTGCTGGGAACCTGTGCAACGCTGAACCCCCTCTTCAGGCAAATGAAACAAGCGTGGCCCTTCAGGCCCGCGCTTCTAGCAGGCATCTTCCCTGGCCTAGTTTTGCGGAGGTTAGCTGAGCTTTTCAGGGGCATTTTTTAAAATACTGTATTCTGGGATTCATCTGCCTGATTGCCTTACGGTGACAGATAGCAAGTGTGAAAAATGGGGACAGGGCGCGTGGGGGGGGGTAATAGGAATCCATATTAAAAAAAACCCCAAATATCAGGACTGTCCCTATAAAGTCGGGACATCTGGTCACTCTAGGTTGCCTGCTGTGGGGAGGGCGAAGGCTGTTGAGCTGAGCTGGGTTGAGCTGAGTTTTTGTATGAATTGTATGTCGTAAATTACGTGTATGCAATCCAGTTTAGTTTAGAGCCTCTGTTGCCAATCAAACTACATAAATAAATAATACACACCCACACCCCGAACGCACTGCAGTGACCTGGCTGGTGGAGGGGGTCTTTCCTAACTGGCCCTGTTGCACAGCTACCGCGTGTTGATTTTAGCGAGTGGGGCTGAGTATGGGATCAGGTTTCTCCCTTCCTCGTCCATCATTTTAATACAAACTATCCCCTGCAGTTTTTATAGCCTAGAAGTGGCGGCAGTAGTTTAATTTCCTGCTCCTTGAAAGCTGTGCGTAGAGCCATTGATGACATGGGTCAATTGCACCATCATACACTGACGGAATGCTGTTAAAGTGGCATGTCCCCATTGTGTGCACAGTGTGGCCAAATCCTCCGCTATCAGCTAACGGGAATCATCAGATTGCACAGCTGGGAAATCGTTAGGAAGTGATCGCTGACTGTGTGGATCAGCAGGGCCCCTGATAGCAATTCAGGGCAGGGGGAGGGTCTCACAGCACTGACCCCCTAATGAGCCACCACCTTCTGGGTAGGCTTGGGTAAGCCATGCTCCTCCCCAGAGTTTCCTCTCCTTTGCTTGTGCTCTGCCTTCAAGCCACTGCTGACCTCCCAGGCACATCCCCAGGAGAGTCTAAACAGCGACCAGTAGGGTGACCAGATGTCCTGATTTTATAGGGACAGTCCTGATTTTTGGGTCTTTTTCTTATATAGGCTCCTATTACCCCCCACCCCCGTCCCGATTTTTCACATTTGCTGTCTGGTCACCCTAGCGACCGGACGCAAAATAAGATCCAGCTTTTGCCTTTTTCTGGCTGTAAAATTGGCAGCCCATTGGCTCCCAGACTGGAAATAGTGTTCGCAGTGCCCCAGCTAAGCAGTACATGGTACGTGCCATGGGACATGGATGGCATGTGTCACCCCGGCCCATTTCACTCAGACAGAAGCATTGGCCTCCATGCGCAGCCTATTACCAGATTGCAGGTTTGGAGACTAAATCTGGAAATTCCTTCATTCACCGAGTTTTTCTTACCTTGACACTTTTCCGGTGGGGAAAACGTTCATTAGCTAGCCAATCTTTCTACCTATTGTCGGTATTTCTATGGTGCCCATTAGTGTGGTGCCTTAGTGCTGATTCTGTGGTCATGGCTCTCAAAATATTCAAAGATTCATAGATTTTAAGGGACCATTATGATCAGCTAATCTAAAGTAACACTTGGATAACACCAACCCTCGATTTCATCCCGTAATTCCTGCTTGTAACTGAACTAGAGCAGACAGCCAGTGCTGATTTAAATGGTTTAGTCCCTGGCAGGCCAAGTTTTGTAGTAATGAGAGCTAGGCTGTGCTTGCAAAATCCTACCTGTAACTCAGCATCGTTTGGGCCCGTGTAGTGTTTGCTGCGTTCTCTACACCGACACAATGACCAATCACATCCACGGAGCTCTGTTAAATGAAGTTTTGCCTGTGCTGAAGCTATACAGAAACTGGCTGTGGCTATTTACAAGTCACCCTTCTCTTTGAAGCACAGTAGCACACTCCTTTGCAGGCCTCACAGTTTTTTAATTCGCCCCCTTATCAAGAGTGTCTGTAAATTAGGAGACTGGCAGTAAACAATCATTGGAAATGTCACCAGGGGATTTGGTTCCTGATCCAAAATATGATAGATGGCAGAGGGCCACCTTCCGTGCTGGTTACTGTGTAATTAGGAATTGCTGGATGTAAACCCACGGCATTCGCGTCTTTTTCTGTTAGTGTTTTTTATTTTTATGAGCGTTTCCCTGGTGGGCCACGCGTCGGTTTGTCCTGGGAAGTGTGTACATGCTCTGGCTTCCCAGTTATTCTATCAGCTGTTAGTTTGTTGCAGGTTTTTTGCCACTGCTCCAGATGCATCTAAGTCTTAGAGCCTGGCTGTAAATAATGCTATATTTTCCTCGCCATGAAATCTAGCAGGCACTTGTTGGCTTGTCTATGCTTCTGTTCTTTTTTTTTTTAATGAATACATAGCAGAACATCTATGTATTGTATCAGTGCAAGCACATTCGATAGGATTACGACTTACCTCTAGCGTATCGTAGGTGAGCATAATGCATTACAAACAAATACGTTGGTATTATAATATATTATTTGTATTGTGGTAGTGCCTCAGAATCCCTCACAGACCAGGACCTCAGTTTGCCAGGCGCAGTATAAGCACAGAACAAAAAGACAGACCCTGCCCCAAAGAGCTTAACAATCTAAGGGAGTACGTGGTTGATAAATATTGTGAATTCATAAGGTAGCGCTTTACCTTTAGTCCATATAATAAAGATGTTGGTGTATTTCCCCATCCCACCAGCAGTTTCTGTTTGGAAGGCATGTGGAACTTTCCTTCCAGGAGACTGCTGGCCTAGGCTGACACTATATGAGTTCCTGGAGATAGACCTTGTCATTGTAGATCAGTGATACTCAGACTGAAGTTCAGGAGCCACCAGTGGCTCTTTAATATGTCTCCTGCGGCTCTTTGCAGCACACGATATTAAAACTGCGTGATTTAATTATTAACCAATCTAAGTTATTAACCAACCAGGATGCTTTTACTATATTAACCAATTGTAGACTACTTGGCCAATCATTTTGCTATGAGAATTAGATAGATCCATTGATTGATAGTAAATGAAACAAGGAATTGACATGCCTGTGGCTCTTTCGGGTAATGTTGATCACTAATTTGGCTCCTGCACCCCGGAGGTCTGAGTATCACTGGTGTAGATAATTTCTGTTCCCTGAGAGCGGAGTTTTGCTTGGTAAGAATGAGACGCATCAACTGGCGAGCAGTTCTGTATTTGATTCTTTTATTGATCTTTTGTTAGCCTACAAGCATTAACTTGAATAATTATCTTGATGAGGGTATCCTGGGATTTTTGTACATATCAGCTGGGATTGTCAAAAAGATCTAAGGCAGTTGGATGTCTAATTCCCTTAGCTTTCTTTGAAGATATAGCCATTCCCCTTGTCTACACTAGCGGAGTTTTACAGATACTTCCCATATTTGTTAATACTGTGTCAGCTCCACTGGCATTAATGCTGGAAGCCCCTGTGTAGAGGGTTTGCTGGTTGCCACCATCTTTTTAAGTACCATGACAATTAGACCTGCTCCAAACACATGGTTAGTTGAAATGGTGCTAAAAATGTGAGTGGCCCATCTACAATAGGCCAATCCCAACACTGCTACACTCAGTACAGCAGAACTAGTGCTAGCAGTGGGGGGGGAATGTTTCCAGTTACACAAGGCTGCTAAGGTTGATTCGCCACTGCCCGGCCCATGGATAGTCATTTATCTCAACTATGCGTATTTGGTAGCACATTATACCCTCTTTGCCCAGGTGAAAATGGCAACACCAGGTGCAAGACAGAGGCGAATAAATGCCTCCCCTCCCTCCTGCCATGTTGCCTTGGGGGAAAAATGCAGAGAGGAGTTAGCCAGCGACTCCAGCAGGTCAGAGCAGAAGCTACCAAAGGGGGGAAGGACCTGTGGACATTTGGAGACCTTCCCTCAGTTCTGATTGGTCTCTCAGCCTTGTGCTGATTGGCCCCCATCACAATCTCTTCACCTCACATTTATGCCACATCTGCCCTTCTTAGCCTCTTCTCCCCAGCTTTGTCCCCCTCCCTTTCCTAAATGCTGATCCCTGCCTCATTAACCACCCCTTCCGCCCCTGCCCTCCCACCCAATTGGAACTTACATGCCATTGGCTGCGCCTGCCAGCACATTGTTCACTCTGCTTGTGTGTTCTATCCTTCCCCCACCCGGGGTCTGGCTTGCCTATTTACACTGCAAACTCTAGAGAGCAGGAACTGTCTCCTATTGTGTATGCACAATGCCTAGCACACTTGCTGGGCCCTTGGGCACTGCCCTATTAGGCATGATTTGTTTTATTTTTACATGATGCATATGTATCAATCAGATGCATGTCGTGGAAGACACGCATTTTCTGTATCTAAACTCTCAACACATGGGTATCTGGAATACATGTACAGATTGTACCTAAATAATTGCACTTGTCTGGCTTCCCTGCTCAAGTGTTGTTTCACTGCATGGCCTTGCTTCTGACCACCTGAGTAATGTGAGACCTTGGGCTGGGAGGCCTGCACTTTGTGTGCAGAGCCTGACTTTGCTCAGCTGAACGAGGGAGAATGGTTTATAAATACGAAGCCAAGGCCCTGCATTACCTTTGAACAATGTAGCCAGAGTCCCACATTCAGTAACAGGGCAGCTTGCTTTGTTCTTGACATTTCACCCAGGTGGGTGACGGACATCCGACCAAGACAACAACGTGGGCTTTACCTTTGATCTTCCTGGCTACCCTGCAGCGGTGCATCACAGCCTGACATTTTTCATATATGTACTTTTTGGTGCATCAAGTTGTGGTTTAAAATTTTTTTTATACTGGCCCTTGGAAAGGAGAAAAGGCTCAATGCTGAAGTTGACATGATAAATTATTATGGCTCTTGCAAAGCCCTCAGTGTTCATTGTGTAAATACTTATTTTTGGACTTTAAAATTGTGGATTATGTAACTAGATGGTGAACGACTTTAACCCCCTCCCTCCAGTCTATTGACTTGATAGAATCTAATGGCTCCTTCAAAGCAATTAGGGTCTATTGGGTTAGGGCCTATTGTGTATTTAGAACATTTTAAAAACATGCGTTATTTACCCAAAAGACTGTAATGAGTGTTTAAATACCTAGCTGGATGGGTTCTGAAATGGATATTGCTACATAGAGTGAAACGTTTCATGAAAAGAGGTTGCTCTGAGTACTTTGCAATGTGAAATAGCTTGCTCGTTTGGGACTTTTAAACAGCAAGGGGGATTGTGGTGGGCAGAAATTTGTATGTTTAAAAATCTAGTTGTAGTGAATTTTGGGTTTCAGGAAAGTTGCCAAATTGAAGCATGAACTCCAACAGCTTTTTCCAGAGTCTTAGCCCCGTACTGTCCATCAATGTGTCTGAACAGCAAGGACCGGGGGGAACGAAGTGCTCAGTGCCCATGGTTCACTCAAAATTTTGTCCTGCAAAGGTGACAGTGAATGACAATGAGGTGGAGCTTTTCTTTGGAACTGGACTGAGACCCACTGGCTCATTTCTCAGACCCTGTTGAACAGCCATCAGATGGGAACAAGTTCTGGTCAGTACAGACTTGCGCTGGATTTGAATTACTGACCTATGGTCAGCTGATTTTAAACTGCATAGCTCCATTCTCTTCCTAAGAGCTCCACTGATTTACACGGGCTAAGGATCTAGAGGCAAAAAGCTCTATCTCCCATCTTGGAACTATCCAGTCCCTCTAGGAGATGATGATAATCTAAGTTAATTATTACGTGCTATATTTTTAGACCAAAGCTGTTTTTGACCAACAACCATCCTAAAATAGCTATTTTCTCTTCATTCCTCTACCTTACAAATGAGCACCAATTTATTTTAGTCAGATATGCACAGCCATTCCATTGTGGCACAAGGCTTTGCGTACCATGTTTCAGACCAGAATATTTGGCAATGTGCTTATGTTCCTATGCGTTATCCTCAGGCTTAAATAAACTCAGTTTCAGTTGCAGTGTATAAACACCTTCACAGGCAGAAAATACTGGGGGCTAAAGGGCTCTTCTTCAGCAAAGAAAGGCAAAACAAGAACCAATGGCTGGAAATTAAAGCCAAACAAATTCAAATTAGAAATAAGGCACCAATTTTTAACCCAGAGGAACAAACGGTCAAGGGAAATGATAGATTCTTCATGTCCTGAAGCCTTCAAATGCCTTTCTGAAGGATATGCTTTGGTCAGACACAGGTTATTGGCCAGTCCAGGAGTAACTGAAAGAAATTCTATGGGCTGCGCTATACAGGCCATCAAACTAATCGATCCAATGGTCCCTTCTGGCTCTACAAATCTAAGACAAAGGTATTAACAACTGTCATAGCTGAGCGTGGATGCAAACTATATTCAGAAAACCAAATTGCAACCCCTACTTACGCTCGGGTACACGCACAGGAGGAATAAACAAAGCGCTACACTGGCCCCATTTATACCCCAGCTCTTTCAAGAGGCTACGCCCACGCTTTTCAAAAGGGCTGAGTGATTTTGGGTGCCCATCTTGAGACACCTTAAAGATGCCCGAGTCTCAGAAAGTAGCGGGCACCCACCTCCTGAAAACCAAGCCCCTGGAAATGGCTCACGTCGGCCATCCAAAAACAGGGGCAGCCAAAATCACCAGTCGCTGTTGAAAATCTAGACCTGTGTGTTTCCCTCCATCTAGGGGGGAGGACACCCACACTAGCGGTATTTGCAACTGAGGCTTTAGATGAGCCAGTTAGTGAACATCAGGCATAGGGTGCTCCCAAACCAGCCTCCTATGACCTTTCAGACATTCTTGCTAAGACCAGACACTTCAGCGTCTCAATATGTGCTTTTAACAGAGTCTAACCCAGGATGGCGCTCGCCGAGGAGAGGGTTCAGGTTAAGGTCAAACACTAATTTCAGGGCCAGGGAGAGAATTCTGCAGAAACAACAGGTCAGCTGCTGCGCTCATATCCGAGCAGCTCCATTGAAGCCAGTGGATTTAGTCTGGATTTCCATTGATGTAAAGGAGCTCAGCATCTATCCCAGGGCACTCAGCCCTGGGGGGAGAGGGAGGAGGGCGTTAGTTGTTCCCTAGCGCCTCCTGCTGGTAAATGGAAGGAGGAGCCGTAATGGGCTCCAGAGGAAAGGTTTTGCCTCTGCGGCTACATCTATACTGCAATGAAAGCCCTGTGGTGTGGTGCGGCTGGCCTGGGTCAGCTGACTCAGGCACACAGGGCTACAAATTGCAGTGTAGACGTCCGGGCTCTGAGACCCTCCCCCTTATGGGGTCAGAACCGGGAGAAGCTCCCTAAAAGTGTGTGGGGCCATCAGCACCCAAACTCTGCTCTGCCCCCCCCATGCCACCCCTTCTCTCCAAGGCACTGCCTCACACTGCCTCTTCCCCCTGAGGCCCTGCCCCCCACTCGCTCCTCTCTGCCCCCTCCCCCCACCGCTCACCCTTATGGCCAGTAAAAAGTGACGGGGCCATGGCCCCCTCCGTTCCAGCGCCCCTGCAGGGGGTCTCACAGTCCAGGCTCTGGCTCAAACGCAAACGGCCACATTGCCGTTTTCAGGCTTGCAGCCTGAGCCCTGTGAGTCTGAGTCCATTGACTCCGTGACGTGGGTTTTTCATTGCAGTGGAGACGTACGTTGACGCCCCGTCTACATTTGGCCGGGCACTGGCTTAGCCACACACTGAGTTTGGAAACCCTCGAAGAGAATGTAAACGTGGTTTGGCCGCCCTCCCGCCCCAGCAAACTGAAACAAGTTCAGGCAAACTGCGTTTTAGAGCACTACAGTGACCACAGACTGGGTATGGCCACACTGCAATTCAACACCCACGGCTAGCCCGTTTCATCTGACATGGGCTAGGGGGCAGTTTAATTTCTGTGCAGCCATTCGGGCTTAGGCTGGAGCCCGGCCTCTGGGACCTTCCCGTAGACAGAGCCTCGCAAGCCCAAGTGAGCTGACACGGGTGAGCCGCAGGTGGTTAATGGCAGTGTAGATGTACCCATTGAGTCCTACTGTGAGTGAGAGTTGGCTGGGGAATGGACGCAGAAAAAGGGGGAGATGGGTCATCTCAGGAGAGACTCTCAGGGCAAAACGAAGACAGCCAGCTTCCATGCTGAGCGAATGCTTACAAAGCCCTAGAAGGAGCTGGCATTTGGTTTGTTTCATTTTTAACCACAGTGGAGCCTTTATAGCCGCTAAACTGATTGGTGTTGCTGCCACCTCAGGCCCCAGCTGAATTCCGTAAAAGTCCCAACTTTCAATCTATGTATTTTCCGAGGAAAAGAAAAAAGAGCCCCAGGAAGCACGTCGCGCTGATGAAAAGCACAAGCCCTGGTTAAAAGCGGCAGAGGCTTGGCCACCGCGCGCATCTCCCCAGGCTGCAAAAAGGGACGGGGCGGCTCTCAAGGTACTTGAAACAAGCCAAACGTTGACTCCCAAACCGTACCCATATGTCGCGCTCCGGCTGCAAAATACCCTGCGTAATTGGCTACAAGCTTCAGAGAATAAAATCCAATTTACCTGTCAAAAAGAAGCGCTGAATGGCCCTCTACAGAATGTGGTGAGCACTGAAGTGCCGCCGACTCCCAGCCCTGTAGCTTTTCTCTGCTCCCCCCACTCCCCGATTTGTAAGGGGAAGGAGGGGGGGAAGAAGTAAAAGTTGGAACAATCCACTAAAAAGGCCTAGTGTTCTTTGCACAGTTAGCCCACTAATTACTATTAAACCTTAGTTCCTTTTTGTGTTCCAAGGGGTGGCTTCAATGCGATGCTGGCTCTTGGGCCTTTCATGAGGTTGGCCTAACCCTTGAATAGCCGATTCCCCTCCCCGCTCTCTTTTTCTACACTGCTTGCTCCCCTCCTTCCCCCCCGCCTCCAGCTTCGTCTCTTTTTTCCTTTTGCTGCTTTTCTGATAGCATTTTCTGTCCATGTTGTGTAAGGCCCTAAATGAATCTTGACTGCCCCCACGGCCGACTGGAGAAGCACAAAAGCGGCCCATTCCACTGGCTACAGCGCCATTGTGTGCCTGAACAATGCACTAATTGGCGGTGACAATTGTGCGGTTGGAGAGGAAGAGGAGGGGGGCAGGCGGGCTTTTCCAATCAGCGCGCCCCCTCAATAAAAGAAGACGACAAGGCGGGGGAAGAGAGCAAGAGAAAGAGACACGCACACAAGCTACGCCGCCGGCTTGTTTGCGCCCGAGCTGCCAGAAAATTAATAATGATACGAGTAAAAATAATGATTTTTAGTGTATGGGGGGATAAAGGGAATGTCTCAATCTGCCAAGCAGTCTCAAGATCCCAGCGGCTGAAGAGCGTATGTGACCGGGGGGGCACCACTTAAATACTCATGGGAAAAGAACACAAACAAAACCCACTGGGGCCTGGTGCCCTGGTGCCCTGGTGCTCTGCTGTGTTTAAAAAAGCCCTGAATGAACTGGACTTTCCAACTCTTCTTTCTGCCTAGGACCAATGGGAAACAAGAGGTGACTGAGTACGACAGTGCTCTACTGTGTATGGCCGGGGAGGATGGGTGGCTGGTCTGTGGTGTGGCAACTCCTGGGCTAGTACAACCATAGGGGACAACGTCTGAACACACCTGGGTGTCATCTTCAACTGTGATACAAGCCCAGGCGAATGAAATGATACGACATGAAGGGGCAAAGGCCAAGGGAACGAGGCCGCTCCTGTGACTATTGGGTAAGGGTCAGATTCTCATGTCACATACCTTGGGGAGTAACTCCGTTCAGTCCAACAAAGTTGCTCCGGCACGAGATCAGAGTCTGCCCCAGCATTTGCAGCAGAAGTTCTGTCCGGATGGGTGAGAGGCAGGGTCAAGATCAAAACCCAACATCTCCAAACTAATCATCTGGAATAGGAGAGTAGCAACAATAATGGGGTAGGAGAAAGAAAAAAGGCTGATGGGCTTGGAGAGGAAGGACAACATGGTGGTTCAGGCTCTGCCAGAGACTGCCTGTGTGTCCCTGGGCAAGTGACGTGGGAGTAGCGAACTCATCACCCAGCAGTCCCCATTGAGAATCCACCTCATCACCTCCCTCTCAGAACAAATCTAGTGCGTCCTCTGTACCTCAGTTCCCCCTGGGTAAAATTGGGATGCCACCTTCTGCCTCACGGGCACATTGGGATGAGACATTCATTCCGCTGCGTCAAGTGCCCCATCAATACCTACACGGAGGTGATTTTCTTGGAAGCCTAGGAGGTTTTGGAGAAGCATAGTCCAGGACCAGGCCACCAGCCTGCGAGCACGGAGACAACCCCACAAAGTGGGAAGCTGCAAGACGGCTAGAGGATGGGATGTTTCAGCTAAAAGCTGTGCTGTAAACCTATCCTAGTTACCCGGAGAAAGAAGCAAAACCTCTGACTAGTAACAACAGCTTATGGGAGACCAGCAACTCTCCGAAGCAAGACGAAGGAGGGCTCCAATTCTGTCTCGAAGAAATTGAGGAGAAAAGTTGGCATAATCATACAAAGGGATGCAAAAATGTCTAGTCAAGATGGACCCACACTGAGCTTGGATCCAAACTTCCCCCTCAATCAGGGTGTTTGGACCTGGGGTTGTGGTTTGGCCCACTATAAAAATGGGGTTCAGCTGTCAAGTCTGGATCTGAACCCCCAGGTTCTGGGGACAGTCATGTCCACAATGCTGTGCTTTAAATAAAAGCCAGGCAGCACAAGGCTGGCTCAGTACTGCCAGCCCAGGGGGCTGTGTGGTGAGTTGTCCAGGAGAGCGACTGGAGTATGGCTCTGACACTCTGCTACCAAACAGCATGTGCTGTTGGCAGTGGTGGTGCCATAAACCTGGCCCGCGACCAGTTGTGCTCTCATTGGCTTTTTCTTTGTAGCTCTGTATCAGCGAGGCTCTGACTCAAAACCACAAACGCTGGGAGACACAGACTAGAATTCCTCTCTGGCTTTAGCGTGGTCTGTGCTGCCTCTGGCCAAAGGGTGTTAGAGACCCAACCCCTAGTGAAATTCCATGGTATTTGGGTACCTAACACCCTTAGACTCCTTTGAAAATCTAGGTTTACACTGTACATAGGCCTGGGGTCAGTGAGATGGAAGCACAAGAAAAGATGGTGATCCCTAGTAGTTAGTACCCACAAAAACGACATTGTGTGTGAGTTTAGGTTGCCCTTAACATAACAAACAAGCAAGGAAATGAAATGCTGGCCTCTAGCATGGCATACTTTCGCCTCCTCCACCGACACATACCTCGCCACTAGAGACACCACCGTCCAGCACCGATGGCGCTACACAACCGCTCCCCCGTCCCATTTGGCATGCTGCCCTCCCAGCACCCGCCACAGGCGGAGAGGAGCTGATCAAACCAGAACTGCTGATAACATGGTTAGTTACATGCAGTCAATGGAGCAAACAAGCCATCTGGGCTTCCCTTCCCCTTGTAGGATCCAATCTAGCTCCTACTGAATTCTCTGGAAAGATTGGTGTTGATTTCTGTGCAAGTTGGATAAGGGCCTTATTTTGTGAGACTCTTCTAGCTGTCCCTTTGCCCTGACCCCTTCACAGAAGTGCTTTATTGCTTTATGGCCATGCAGCAGCATTGACATAAACCTTTAGGTCCAGTTAACAATGTCACTACTGTGTACATCTATTACACCCTCCTTATTTTACCTGGTATCATCTAGTGTTAACTCGGTACCAAACACAGGTGCTGCTGCTTCATTTTTACCGGGAATCTGCCACACTTGTAAACTGCTACAGTTTGTATCTCTAAACGCTGTGGGCTAGATTCTGGTCTCTCTCATACTGCTGCCACTTCCACTGACGTCACTGGGATCTGTCTCTGTTTATGGGCCCAATCTTGCTGCTACTGACAGCGAAGAGCCCATGCCCAGAGTAAGGTGCTATTCCAGGGTGTGGAATCTGGCCCCAGCTTAGCATGTTTACAGCCAAACTTTGCCCACAGCTGTGCACGTCCAACATCCATTGATTCAATAGCAGGCACACGTATGTGCCAGAGGGCCGAATGTTAGCCTCAGGGCTCAGTGCTTACATCACTCAGGGCAAGGTTCTGTGCCCATTGGACTCTGTGACAGAAATTCAGCACAAGGTATTACTCACCGTAAGGCAGTGTGGCAGAACCAGACACTGGATTTTCAGCGCCCTTTGGCTTAGCAGTTGCACATTATGTACCTGCCTATGGCATTAGTCACAGACCAGTGAGGTTAGTTTGTAAACAAATGTGCATAATACAAGGACACCTTGGTTTCAGTAGTTACATACGTACACTCGATTTCTACCTGCTGCTGACCTACTCGCGCCAAGTGACTACATGTCCTTATGCAGGCATTGTATTTACACAGTGCTTACATTGTTAATATGGTTCTTGCTATTGACTTGCTACGACATTGTACGTAGTGAGCAGCTCTGAGTTCTCTAGTGAATGGAAAGTGCAACGCTTGAAACAAGCCCTTACCTTATTTCTCCTTCCAGATAAACCAACTAACCTCATTTTTAGTGTCTGAACAATTCAGCGACAGAAATTCAAGAGTCATTTACTATAGGCAATGAAACAGCTCTTCAGCATGCTCATCACCCCAATGCCAAGGTTTTGATTTGTCTGTGCTTCAAATGGCTGGAATTTACTCCTACTGGCTGTGAAGACCTTGTCTGGTTTGACTTGTGACACCCAATTAGCTGATGCGCTTTTCAGCTCTTTTCCTTAATGGTAACACAAGGCCCTCCTGACTAACCTGGTATCTGAATTTAATTAAACAGGAGCCCGTTTAAAACACAAACCATAACTGTGTACGCAAAGCCCCAGGAATTCTTTCCCTTCCCAGAGATGAGCTGCATATTGGTTCACACTGCAGTTCTCAGCCCCACCCCTCACTGATCCTTTTCCTCCAATGTCACTGCGAGCTAGTCAGCTTAGAGGGCTGGAACGCTCTACTTCCCCTGCGGGGTGAAAAGCTAGCTTTAGTTGGCTTCATTTACACCTGTAATTTCACACCAGTGCATTTCTATCCAGAGTTTTATGTTTAGGGCCCTACCAAATTCACAGTCCATTTTGGTCAATTTCACGGTAATAGGATTTTAAAAATAATAAATGTCATGATTCCAGCTATTTCAGTCTGAAATGTCACGGGGTTGTAATTGTAGGGGTCCTGACCCAAAAAGGAGTTGTGGGGCAGGATCACAAGGTTATTGTAGGGGGATTGCAGTACTGCTACTCTCACTTCAGCTACTCTCTGGCCGCCCAGCTCTGAAAGCAGCAGCACAGAAGTAAGGATGGCCTGGTATGGTATTGCCACCCTTACTTCTGTGCTGCTGCTGGAGGGGTGCTGCCTTGAGAACTGGACGCCCGGCCAACAGCCGCCGCTCTCTGGCCGCCCAGCTCTGAAGGCAGCACAGAAGTGAGGGTAGCAACACTGTGACCCCCTCTAAAATAACTTTGTGACCCCCCTGCAACTCCCTTTTGGGTCAGGACCCCCAATTTCAGAAATGCAGATTTCCCCTGTGAAATCTGTATAGTAGAGGGTAAAAGCACAAAAACGACCAGATTTCACCCGGGAAGACCAGATTTCACAGTTCGTGACACGTTTTTCATGGCCGTGAATTTGGCAGGGCCCTATTTATGTTGTACTGTTTATGGCAAGCAAGCAGGAAAGAAACCCCAGGGAAGTTGACGAGGGAGGTAAAATTTTAGTTCCCTAGAGCTGGGGTCTAGCTCTGGGCGGGGGCACAAGCCATATGTGACTATCACAAGGTGCTGGATCAGACCTGGAGCACAGTGCTGGGATCATTTTGCCTGTGCAACCCAATGCAGAATCATTCGGCCCTAGGCATGGAAAGGGTGAATTTTGAATGAGGAAAAGGGTTTCTGTGTAGATGAGTATGCTAGTCGTATTAGTGAGTGGTTATAAGGTGACTCCTCCAGGGGCTGGGACTACAAAGAATCTTGAGTTGGTCCAGCCGACTCTACTGTAGAGCACGGCGTGTGCAAATTGGCCGTGAAAGGGCAAAAATGCCCTTAACAGCTGGTTTCTCCCAGCAGATTGGACTTCAGAGGTACAGTCCAGCGCCGGTGTGCTCTGCCTGCGCTATAGTGCTCCCAGAGCAGCGAGAGGGGCATCTAGACATGTGTATGTCCTCAGGATGAGGGATATAAATGAACCCACGAGGAGGAACACAATGCAGAAGGGCGGCTGGGTCAGGGGTTCATTCAGCCTTATCCTTGTGAGGTCCTCTCAGGGAAAGAGAACTGTCAGCACCCTGACTGACAGCACGCTGGGAGGGGAGAGGTACACTGCCCCTATCTTGCTGATCTCAACTAGTACTCAGCACCTGCGCTCCCACTGTGAGCCCGGAGAGTTCACAGTATCCCAACGGGGCATTTCTACGTCCTTCCATGCCTGGGCTGAAGACCGTAAAGTTCAGCCCCGCTGAGCAGTTAACAGAGCGGGTTAATATAAGTGGCAGTTAAGTACATTCTCATTCCATCTGCAAGGAAAACAAGGGCCATCAAGGTAAGATTTTATTGCAGTAGTTATACTTTACTGCAAGGAGGCAGTTCCAAAGTGTTTACTATGCACCACAGGGTGGGAGGAGGCAGGAAAAATCACAGCTATGAGGTTATTGACCCAAACTGAAATCAAGGCCTCCTATCCCAAATGGCCCCTGACAGCAGATGGAATAGATTTTTGGCCAACGTGGTTCATTAGAACGCTCATAAAATGAAAAAGAGCATGATGGGAAAAAAGCTGCTTTCCAACCATCAGGCTCTCTGCTCCCCACTGATGCCTAGTGATGAGCCAAAACTTCCCGCCGTGTCTAATCCTATTGACTGAAAAGGTGTGTGTGTGGGGGGGAAGAAGATGTAGAAACAGAACTCA
Source organism: Malaclemys terrapin pileata (assembly GCF_027887155.1). Lineage (NCBI taxonomy): Eukaryota > Metazoa > Chordata > Testudines > Emydidae > Malaclemys > Malaclemys terrapin. The sequence continues at coordinate 17,789,307 of NC_071515.1, read as the reverse complement.
CTCACCTTGTAAGGCAAATAAGGAGGTAAGAGGAGGTCTTATCAGGAACATGGTTACATCGTGTGGCTCCTTTGGTTTCAGTCAAACATTAACTCGTTGCTCTTTATCATAGCTGGTTTCATCAGGGGGATGAAGTCCAAAGGCACCTGAGGAACAGAGGATTTACACTCCTGATTGATTTTTTTTTAAGGGTTAGGTGGGAGGAGGTGGGGGAGGGATCACTCTTGTCTAAGACGTGCCAACACAAGGGTCACCAGTATACGTTTAGAGGCACTTCCCTTCTTGTCCATTTTCTCAACATCTTTTTCTTCCTTTACTTTAAATAGTGGATTTAGTGCTTGTAAGAAGCTCTGGCTTCCCATCCCTGGGGCACGGATGCACAGACCTGACAGAGCAGAGAAAGTGGCGCTAAAAACTTCCCCACAAGGTTAACTTGCCTTAACCTTGACCTGGAGGGACCACATCTAGAGTGGTCCTGGTCTCGCTACTGGGCCTAACGATGCTAGAGCACCTAAGTCCCATGACATCATAATGGGATGTAAGCTTTCGGGGCTTCCACCTTGTTTATTTCAAATTCCCACACCTCACCAAGGCCAATCTAGTTTATTTACCTTTTCCAGGTTGTAGATTTTTAAACATTATATTTACAGACATGAACCCAAGCAAATTAAAACACTGTCATCATCCACAGAGCCAGGGACTAGGCATTTTTATGTATGTTGTCTTTTAAAATTTGAGAAACACTTAGTCATCATATTCTTGCTGAAGCACAACAGCTGAGGCAATTCCAGGAGTGTCTCCTGGCCTGAGACAGCTCACAGTGCTCTGTGGTGCACACCAATGTGATCATCACCTTTGTCCTCACTTGTGACCTAAAGCAAGATTTGAACCCAGGTCTTCAAAGATGAAAGGTCAGTGCATTACCAAGTTCTGACAAACCCTTGGACTAAAGTATCCTGCCACCCCTTTCCAAAATCTTGCCCTTTATTTCTCCATGAGGCCTGCTCTCCCACAAGAGAAGGCTACAGCAGTAAGGAACAGGTGAGGACGGGGCCTGATCATGACACCAGCTGACTCAGTGGTGAAGACTATTTGCCCTTGCCTATACCGACTGCTCAGTTATTGTCAGCGTCACGTCAGCTAAGACGTCTTCACAGCGGTGTTTGAACATGGTAACATTCTGTAAGGCAGACAAGCCAGAGGTGGCTGCATTTCAGTAGTGGGTGACGTGGTCTTTCTACTTCACGGTGGCAGTGAGAGATTTATGGCTTGGTTTTCAAAGTTGCTGAGCAGCCACTGCTCTCATTAATTGCAAAAGGAGTCATAGGTGCTCATCCCCTCAGAAAATCCAGTCATTAATCGTTTGTAAAGTGCTTTGAGATCCTCAGATGGGAGGGACTAAAGCTCAAAGCCCAGTGAAATCCATTGACTTCAATGAACTTTAGGCCAAGTCTACCCTTAAAACGTAGATTGACATAGCTACATCATTCAGGAGTGTGAAAAATCCACACCCCTCAGTGATGTAGCTATAGCAACCTAACCTCCAGTGTAGATGCGGCTAGGGTTGATGGACGAATGCTTCTGTTGCCCTGGCTACCATCATGAAGAGAGGTGGTGTTCCTACAGCGACGGAAAAACCACTTCCTTTGGTATAGACTGCGTCTACACTACGGGGTTATGCCGGCATAGAGACGGTGCCATAGCTATGCTGGTATAGTCTCTGTAGTGTAGCCATTGCATTGGATCTGATCCAAGAAGAGCAAAATATTATTATTAGCTAGAATCTAGAGGACTTTCCCCAGTGCACTAGGGTTTGAAGGCAGACTAGATTTAAGGCCTGAACAATCACCCAATGTTAAGTCTGTCCTACTCATGCTGCAGTGTTTCAATCAAAGAAAAAATGGTGCCAAGAAGACTTTTTTTACCGTTTATTTAGATTTAGCTTTATACACAAGGGACTGGTGCTCTGAAATTATGTCACAAATATCCCCCACTTAGGTACTCTGTCAACATATAATTCAACTCACTGAGCTTCTATGGTAACATTATTATCTTTGCTGATCATAAATTAAGGATATTGATCCAACAGTTGCAGATATTTAAAAAAAAAATCCTTGTCAAAAGTAAAAAACACAACAATTGTGTCACATACAGGTTAGCAGCTAGACCACGATGACTGTCCATGAACAGAGAGGTACAAACTCAAGAGACACCACCATCGGTAAAATCCACTGTTCTTAAGTGAAACTGATTTAGTTGAACTGGTGCAGAGCCCTGTGTAAATGCTCTCAATTCTTTTCGTAAGTTTCTTATTTTGGTTTAGTGTAAGAAAGTAAGGGAGTGATTTACACTAAATTGGCATAAGCCAGATTTAAACTGGTTTGAGTATCTGCACAGCCTTTTGCACCAATGTCCCTAGAATGGGTCTGAAACCATACCTTTTGTTAAACCAGTGTCAACCTGCGTTTAGATGAGCCCTGAAGCTAAACTGAATCAAGCCCCCCCACTAATACAGTGGTTTTCAAACTGTGGGTCACAACCCAGTACTGGACTGGAAGGCACTGGGTCGCAGCGGCTCTGGTCAGCACCACCGACCAGGCCGTTAAAAGTCCCATCGGCGGCGCTGCCCGGCTAAGGCAGGCTAGTTCCTACCTGTTTTGACACCGTGCTGTGCCCTGGAAGTGGCCAGCAGCAGGTCCGGCTCCTAGGTGGGGGGGCCACAGGGCTCCGTGTGTGGCCCCCGCCCCGAGCACCGGCTCTGCCCTGCAGGCGAAAGACGCATGGAGCCACTTGTGTGCCTCCACCTAAGAGCCGGATCTGCTGCTGGCAGCTTCCAGGGTGCAGCACGGTCCGTGGTGCTAGGGCAGGCAGGAAGCCTGCCTTAGCATTCCTGCTGAGCTGCTGCCTGAGGTAAGCCGGTGCCCTAACCCCACATCCCAATCCCCCTGCCCCAGCCCTGAGCCCCCCCAAAACCTGGAGCCCCTTCCTGTACCCCAAACCCGTCATCCATGGCCCCGCCCCAGACCCTGCACCCCCAGCCCAGAGCCTTGATCTCCTTCCGCACCCCAAACCTCTGCCCCAGCCCTGAGCCCCCTCCTGCACCCCAAACCCCTCATCCTCGGCCCCAACCCAGAGCCTGCACCCCTAGCCCAGAGCCCTGACCCCCTCCTGCACCCCAATCCCCTGCTGCAGCCCAGAGCCCCCTCCCACACCCTGAACTCCTCATTCCCAGCCCCACCCTGCCAGGGGCGGCTCTGACTTTTTTGCCGCCCCAAGCAAAAAAAAAAAAAAATTGGGGCGGCCAGAACAGCAAAGCAGGAAAAAAACAAACAAACCTGCGGGGCGGCTGGAGCCAGGGTGCAGGGGAACTGCCTATGCCACCTGCCGGGAGGGCTCTGCACCGCTCCGGTCGGCGGGGAGGGAAGGACGCAGGATGCCCTGCCAGGCTTGCTACAGACCTGGCACCAGCTGGGGCAGACGGAGCGCGCAGCCCGCTTCCAGCAGGGCGCTCCCCTCCTCCGCGCTGCCGCCCCCTACAGGGCCACCAGATTGGTGAACCAAACAAAAACAACAACAAAAAAGCGTCTGTGCCGCCCTAGGATTGGGCGGAATGCCGCCCTGTAGAATCTGCCGCCCCAAGCACGAGCTTGCTCGGCTGGTGCCTGGAGCCGGCCCTGCACCCTGCAGCCCTCACCCCCACACCCCAACCCTCTGCCCCACCCCTGAGCCCCTCCCAAACCCCTCATCCCCAGCTCCGTTGGGTCGCGGGCATCAACAATTTTCTTGGTTCTGGGTCGCCAGAAAAGAACAGTATGCAAACCACTGCCCTAATACACATTGGTTCCGGCCAGCGATGACTCTGGGTTTCTAGTCCTGGGTTTCTCTTGAGATTCCTGATTGGGCCAGAATGTTTGGTGGCTCTGTGATGTGGGTGACTGCCCTCCTTAGGGACTGAGAGGAGACCAGCACTTTAAGTCAATATGTGATCTTAGGATGTGACAGCTTCTCTGCTCAGCTACAGGGACAAGAATGCCATTTTTAAATGGGATTCCTGCTAGTGGTTTAGATAATGGGCTTAAAAGGACACACCAGGTGGCCAGGCTTTTCCCCAGGCTGGCGCACACATTGGTAGGACTTACTGCTTATTTGCCGGGACTTAAGCAGTTTAGCCGCCTTTCTCGGATAACGTCAATCCATCAGCATAGACGGGCTGTTATGTGTGACACTGTGTCAGCTGGTCTTGGCCTAGCCCATGGTTCCAGAAAGACCGGCTGGCACAATGTTAAACATGACTTGTCCCGGTCTGCACTACAAAGAGGTGTTGGTCAACATGACTCCTCAAGCTCATGTTCTAACACCACCTAATTGTCTCATGAAGAGAAACCCGCTAGTGGAATTCTCCTGGTCACAGGTAATTACCTCCCCTGACAAACCAGCCCCATCCGAAGTGCAGGCAGTTACAACACCTCATTGTTACAGTTCTCGGTAAAGTGGATGCCGACGTGAGCCAGGGCTGACAGCTCCAATCCAAAGTGTTTTTCAATTGTGACCGCGCGTTTCTGACAGGGATCCTTCACTTCTGGAAATTAAGGCACCCAGTTAAGCGAAAGTGAAAGATTGACATGGAGCTTGGTGTCTGCAGAGCTGGTATATCCTGTCTGTGAGGATTCTGCAGGGGTGGGGTGGAGTGCGAGGGAAAGTTAACAGAAGATTTAGTTGAGAGCTACAAATGAATCAAACAGTAGCTTGCATCAGGAACTATGACACAGGAACAAAGACACTAATATACAGTACTGTAAGGCACTCCTACTGGGGAGGGAGAATCGAAAGGCAAATTATGAAGACGGAACCACCAGACTCCACTGGTTCAATAGCTATACAATGGCCTACGAAGCTGGAAGTCTGGCTAGAGAGCTCAGGAAGACAAAGAGAGAGAGCTTGCAGCAGGGCACAAGAGCTAAGATTGTAATGATTAGTCAATTAAATCCCTTCTATAGGTACCAACAGTCAGCTGCAATATGGACGTGACCTTCCCAAAGACAGATTCTGTTCCAGAGGGAGAAAGCAAACGGTTCCCCATTTAATTTTAATGAGGCTTCCCATTTTTTTAACTTGCAAGATATCAATACATTAGAACGTACACAGCTACTGATATTCAATATGAAGAGAAAGACTTGCCACAAGCAGCTCTCTCAATTTCCACTCCTCAAGGGGTGAGCAAGGCCAGAGTTCTCGCCAAAAGAGCCTTAGCTCAAATCGTTCAGAAGCCAACCCGACTGCGAGCTCCTCGCATCAGAGAAACGAGGCTGGGCCGGTATGTGCCAGTCTGGACACTGTGTCACATGATGGAGAAATCAACTCTCATCGGTTGAGACTGACAAAGAGCAGGAAGGGCGTAGAAGCATGTAAGAGAAAACACGCAACAACTGGTGAAACCCATCCATTGGGAAATCCCTTGTTTCTCATATGTGACAACAGCACTAAAAACTTAAGGTCGCAGGAGCAAAATTGTGAACAGACACCAGTCAAAACCAAAACTGCTGGTTGGAGAAATGCACTTTGCAGCAGAAATTAGGATGCCGACTGATTCAAGTGCAAACAGTCGAGACCAGCAAGATTTGGGAAATTTCGTTCAAGTGGTCGACAATATAAAAAAGCTGCAGCTTTCATTTTCTAGCTATGTCTTTACTCCATAAGGCAGGGGGAGAGATTTGCATACATTTTTTTTCTAACTGTACTAGGTTAAAAATAGTCTCAGGCTAACTAAACTAAGATTCAAAGTATTCTAAGTAGTCATAAGGATCAGGCTATAATCTAGCCGTTTCAGTAAAGCACGCTAGATCTATGGTGACTATTAGTTCTGTACAAGCATATAACAGTGATAACTGGATGCATCATCAAGAACCTCTTCTATAACCCTCTCCCACACAGCAGAAAGAGTATTTTCTTCATGTTGCAGACAAGTCAGGGCATTTTATTTCTGATTCACAATGAAAAGTTTCTGCACAAATTTCGCAAGCACAAATATAGGCGTTATATACTCCTGGGAGAAAGGGATTTTCTTTTCAGGGAACGATCCCATGTCCTTTTTGTTGGTGTTCTACGCCAAACAAGGAGCAGGTGGTAGTCCCGTCTATGTGTAAGAAATCTAAGGAACCAGGCAGAATGGGCAAAGAATGGTTCTCCTGGATCAACAGCAGTAGCTATGTTGCTACACAGAGACTACAGAGAACCCCCCCTCTCCAAAACAAAGACATCCCTGCAGCAGGATTGGGAGATTTTGTTGGAAATCATGCATCATCAGATTGTTTCCTGTGGAGATGGGGTTCTTAAAGAAAATCGGCCCCTTTTCAGTGGATGTCAGTGTATGCTTAGTAGTGGAACAGTTTTGTTTTTTTACTAATAGAATTTTAAAGTTATGCTTTTGCTTGCGGTGCTGAAAGTTAATACAGACCCAATTCTACTCCTCCTGTAGTCAGGACTGGGCGCTTCATCATGCTTCATCAGTGAGCCTGCTGGAAGGACACAACCTATGATGCAGTTTCCCACGCATGCCGACGTAGAAATGGGTTTAACTCCTTATGGAAAAAGGAGCGAGACGTCCCCCGAGAAGAAAGCTTCCACACTACGAGAAGTTAGGTCTATCGTTCCAATGGCGCGAACGTAGCTCTATTCCAGGAACTGGTTCCCTTCCAACACTGCTGCATGACAGCACTTCACATAAACCTTTGGTATTGGCAGCAGCTCTTACTCAATGTGATGTGCTAGTGTAGTTTGCCGTCGGGGTGATGGCAGCCGCTCCACATCTGCTCTTTACATCAGACTTGCTATTCCATTTGCTGTAAAGCTTAAAAGTTAACAGGCCAAGTTCTGCTCTCAGTAATACTCATGTAAATCCAGAATAACTCCAATGGGATTATGCCAGAATTTGGCCCAAAATATCCAGCAAAGCACTGGTGCATTTCAGTGTTGCACATGGATGTCACATAAGTTTACAAATGGAGTCTGAAAAGCTCCTCTGCTCTCATACAAGGTGTGCAAATGGGCTCTAACGCCCGGGAGCGAAACATCATTGTAAACAACCATGTATTCTAAGGTGTTATGGTCTGGAAACAGCAACTGGCATTTTTTGCGTGACCTGCCATTATGTCTGAAATTAATTCAAAATTGCACCAGCCACATCAGGTTCACTTCTGGGCTGGTGGCTTTATCCCATGACTGGTCTAACTGACACACACTGAAAACATACAGTGGGGCTGGATTGTTCGTGTAGCCAATGCGACTCCATTTCCTATTTGTATGACTGTAATTCCAGCATATCTCCCCAGGTGTTTGCATTCGTGCATGAGCATGAAATGATGGAGCCAGGCAAGACTCCGATGGAGCACGCTCTAGGGACCATATTGGAAAGCAAAGCATTTCACCTATAGTCCATCGAGTTGGGAGGAGGGGTCGTGCAGTGGTGAGGATGCATGGCTCATTTTCAGAAAGCAGGTACATTAAACAAGGGAATCTCTATGCTTCCCTTGGCCAAAAGCAATTCACTACGAGATCGGGCAACCAGTAAGCGTTATCTTCATTAAAATGAAAACCAACCAAAAAACTATGGAAGCATAGTTACCCCTCAACACACTCAGCTCAGGTTCGGCTATTTCCCCACCTTCCGAAGGTTGGAAAATAGAAACACTGGTGTTTGAATAGAAGAGAGGACACATTTTTAGCCTGCCAACCACTTCCTATAAGTATTATACCCTCTTCTCTTTTATTTATAACATTCCAGCAATTAATGCAAATTTCTGATGATAAGGGGCTCTGGTTGCTCCCTTAAATACAACAGCTACCATATGAGGTTTCTAGGCCAGGCACAGAGACCACTCTAGCTGTAGGGATGCTTGGCAGCTGCCCAGGGCAGCAGATTTCTGGGCGGCTGCCCCCCTGTTATAATTTCAGTGGTGCTGTGACCCTGTGGGCCAGGTTGCAACGCCACTCACTCATATTTGGCCCTGCCACCCCTCCATCATGATGGAGGGGCATCTGGCCAAACCCGAGTTGCCGGGAGGTGTCGGGGGGAGAACCTCACTGGCTAGGCGATTATCTAAGAAGCACAGGTTGGTGGCCTGCCATTTAGCAAACCTGCTAGAGAGAAGCGATAAATAAATACACATGCACACAAGTCTGTGAACTTTTCTCCTGACACTGTACTTGCTTTCTATAAATATACACATGAATACATATGTATGTAATATACATACTTCTGTAGGGATCGGAGAAAAACTTAAGATATTTAATGGATTCAAGTGAAGACAATCTCAAAGACTCACTGGTGGTGAAAGACATTGTCAGTGGTGAAATATACACGTTTTCCCAATCAAATTGATCACACATTCTCTTTGCACAGAAGACATGACTTACTGTGTTTCCTGCTTTCCCATATTCCAGGTATGTGGGGCAGAACACACTTCCAAGAACTGCCTTTTCCCCCTGGTAAGTTCCTACTGAAGTACCAAAGTCCCTCTGGACCTGCATAATGCTGCCAGGGGCCAGTGCAGCACACAAAATGCACAAGAAGGATGCAGGAAAAAGATGAAATATGTTTCACGATTAGGGAAATTTTGCACACATACACACATATATATATATTAAAGGCAGAAGAGATCTTTTCCTGTAGCTCTAGCAGATTCAGGTGAGGGAAGCATGTTTATCACTCCTACGGATAAAGCATTGCTCATTAATATAAGGTGATCTAAAAAACAAAACAATCTGGTGGTTTAAAATGGCTATGAATGTGAACGTAACAGGGATTTGAACTAACATCCCATTACCAGAGGCTCGCGTAGACAGCAGCAGCAGGCAGAAGGTATGATGCTCCAATAACAGGGCAAGAATGGCATTGCCACCCCAGCCAAAAATAGCAATTAGTCCTCTGTTGATCACATAGTATTCAGCTGGGATGGCTATAAATATAGACACACACCTAAAGGAATTCTCCTGGGTCTTACGTTTTAAAACATCCTGAATAAAATCTGACATGAAAAGCTCTTTTTTTCTTTGAATAGAGGGGAAAAAAAAAGCCCAAAGCCATTAGAAAAATGATCCATGCATCTGCGTCAGATGAAGCAGGTGGGCATGGTACCACTGCTACTTTCTTGGCTCCTGAAAAACATTTCACCAGAGCCTCAGCCAAGACTAATAAAAATAATATACTTAAATAAGCAGATGATTCACTGTTTCTGACCGAAGAACAACAAAAATAACAGCGATGTGGTCGTGGCAGGAAATCTATTCTGCCTTGAGGAAAATCTTCTCCTGAGGTGGAAAACAAAAGGTTGAGCGTTTAATGGGCTTGACCGGAAACATTTCAAGCAAGCCACATTTTGCATGAGATCTAGTGGTTCAACTTTACCGCAAAATGCAATTTGGCTGTTTACATTCTAAAGCCGTCCAGGTTTCATGGCCCTTTTGGCCAGTGCTAAGCGATAATCAGGATGAGGGTCAGGCAAAGTCTTTGCAATCAGGTTGCCACCTGACTATCTGAGAAGCGGCTTGAATTGGTGACTGTAGAAGAAGATCTCTTCCTGTCAGCCAGTGCCTAAGGGAAGTCATGTATTCTGATAGGACAGCTCGAACATGGTGCAAGACTCTTCCAGGCTCTCGTCCATATTCAGTCTCCTCCAGAAGGACTTCTGCTTCTTCTGCAGCTCTTTGCGCACACACCTGGGGCACGGGACAGACTTCACTTTGCACTCCGAGTGGAAGACAGCGCCACAGCTTTCGCACCTGCAAACACCAATTAGTTCTGTTAATGAAAGCGACATGGTGACCAATAGCATGCAACTGATTATAACAGGAGATGTGGCCAGCAAACGCTTGCTGGGAAATTTCTGGTAGTTTAGGCCTTTCCTCACATCTAAATCTTGCAGGTTCTTTCTTCTTCACATCCCTAAGACTTGACCTTTCCTATCCATCCACATATCTTAAACGCTCTCATCATCTCATGTCTTGAACACAGCAACCTCCTCTTCTCTGGCCTTGACAAATGCAATCTTTTCCCACTCAGAGCCATTCATGGTCATTTCCCTAGCCCATTGCTTTGACCACATCACCCCCCTCTTTACATTCTTTCACTGGCTCCCTTTTCATCATATCAAACATAAGCTACCTGTCTACATTTTGAAGGCCCTTCCTGACCTCTCTCTCATTCAGTAGGGAAAGGTCAACTCCTGCTTCCGATCGGCCCTTTACACCAGCTTCCATCGTCCACTTGTTACATTGTCCAACAAGCACCTTCGTGCTTTCTCCCATGCTGCCCTGCACGCTTGGGAGGAGCTTCCTGTAAACATCTGCTTCTCCTTCAATTCCCTGCTCACGGCTCTCCTTTGCCGTGGTGCCTACGCAAAACTTGACAATAGTTAGGCGGTGGTGTGCTGAGAGCACAGCCTGTCATGCTGACCAATTGTTTCCTTGTGCTCCCCCGTCTGTCTGTATCCACCTGTTGTCTCTTGTCTTATGCTTAGATTGCAAGCTCTTTGGGGCAGGGCCTGTCTCTGTTCTGTGTTTGTCCAGCAAAAGAGGGTCCTGATCCGTGACTAGAGCTATGATAATATAAATAAATAAATAAATAAATAATAGTAGGAAGCAAAAGGCTATACTACCCAGTACACACGGGGACAAGATTCTCAGCTGCTGTAAAAAACGGACGCAGCTCTATTAAAATCGATGTGCCCATGTATACCTGCCCTAGGATATCTGCTCTGTTAATGTTAATTTTTACCGTGATGAGTGTCCATCTTTTTAAGTGTCAACGTCAAGGCTCATTAGGGAACAGGTATATTTATCTGTTATAGAGAGATTGTGTTCTCTCATTGCTCTTTTATAAAAGGCAAGTTTTCTGGTTTAGTTTGCACACTCGAAGTGATTGTCTCCACTTCTGTTAATGCATATTTCAGAGCTTGGGACAATGGAATTATGACATTTTTCACTGGAATTCCACTGCAGTGGTCAGCTGTTCTGCGAAGAATAAAACTGCTGTCCACTTCTACCACAGAAGAAAACTAAGATATTCAACCAAGTACAAAGGGAACACAGAAAGTTACTGGGTATTATTCTTCGGCCTGCGTTATGCAGCAGCTCAGACTGCAGGATTGTAATGGTCCCTTCTGGTCTCACCCTCCATTACAACAGTGTTTTTCTTTTTTTAAATGTGATATGATAATTTAGAAGAATCCAATGACCCAGCAAAATGAGTGGTTTGTTATTTAACCATTCAGAGACAATGACATCAACACACTAATTCTGAATTTGGTACTGCTGTGGAGCATGTTAATATAAGAGCTGTGCAACATTACAATAATTATGGAGAGCTAAGCAATTTTAAATTCTCATCTTTTCAGTGCAAATAGCCAGCTGCAGGGATGAACACATTATGGGCTTGGTAGCTGCAGCTTTGTAGCCAAATGAGAAAAGGGATAGAGATATATAATCTTGGATGAAGTGGGTGTATTAAATAATGAAGACAAGAGTACAATATGAGTCCTTACGGCAATTCATTTTTTAAATTTAGAGGTGTGGTCAATTTTCATGATTTCATCACAAATCTTGTGATGTTTGGTGTTTTCTTTAATCCCCAGCTGCTGGAGTCAGGTGATTGCGTGGAAGTCTCAGGTTTCATTTGAAAAGGAGTAAGTTTCTAGCCCCCAAGATTGTGGAGAAAAGCTTGAAAATGGGAAGCGAGTGGCACCCTAATGGCTGAGAAACCAGGAGGCAAATAAGAAAAACCATAAATTTATTTAAAAACAAGCCAATCAGGTGGTTTTTTAGAGCCAGCTCATGATTTCTGAATAATGGGGTTGGCACCGCTGGGGGAAGTCCAGGCACAAATAGCCATTTCCTTATGTGCCTCTCAGCTCCTGACTGCACTTTAAACCGTGGGTATAAAGCTTTGTCCAACTTTCACCTGCCACAGTGCTGGGAGCAGGACCAGAGGAGACTTATAGGGGCACATCCTCATCTGGTGTAAATTGTCATAGTTTCACTGATGTCAATGGAGCTATGATGTGCCTCACCCTCCCGCTAAGGATGATGTTACCTGGCCCCAAGCTCCACCCCCTCACTCTCTGAGAGAGAGAGAATTACAATCCATATACAACAAAGCACTTAAGCTTGATGTACCATAGACTTCAATGGGAGTTCTCACATGCTTCAAGTTAAGCATGTGCTTTTGCTGGATAGGGTCATGTACACACGCATGCACACACATACACACATGTATATTACACATCTGCACAGATACAAATGAATGAGGGAGAGAGAGAGAGAAAACAGCCATGGCCTTTAAAACTTTAAATCATTCCTAACTGACACTAATGGTGATTTTATCAAGCTAATTCTCCCTGGCTAGTCAGTGATTTACAATTCTCTAGAAGTTGCTAGAGGCTAATGATTGATGATGAGTGTAATTTTGTGTTCATTCAGTGCCACTCCCTTCCCCCTCTTGATAATTCTCCCCAGCGCTCGGGGAAGTGACAAAACTTATCAGGCACTGCTGTTGAAATGGATGCCTGACGGATTACAGAGGAGCCGACCGCACCTGCTCTTGCCATCCAAAGGTCATTAACGGAGGGAGAGAGAGAGAAAAAAAAAAGGATTACAGATTTCAAAATTTAAACAAATTCATTTGTCAAACGCTTTGTAACTCAGCAACACGCTCAGATGAGGATCATTTGTGAAATTAACAAACAGCTCTCAGTTCCCCCAAAAACAGAGCAGAAAGAAATTTCCCGTTATTCTGATTCGTTATTTGGACTGCGGCAACCCCAGAACAGGGCCCCACTGTGCTAGGTACGGCACAACCACACACTAGAAAGATGGTCCCTGGCCCGAAGAGCTTACTGCACTTATTTGGGAGTGTGAGCAGCAGTGACACAGACCAGATCCAGGACTATTGGTCTTCTCTTTGATCCCTAAGAACCCCAAAGGCCTTCACAAATTGCTCTGTTTGCTCTCCCAATGATGCCAACCTTGAATGCCCATGTGCTTTCTGCCCCAACAGCAGGCTGACCACAATAACATTGTACTCAAAAGAACTCTATTTAGTGCAGCCAAACATGGCTGCTCACTGCTACTCCGGCGTCATGCAGGAGCCGGGCTAGAGGATGCTTCTGTTTGCCTCCAATGCATATGCCTATTTTAGCATTGCCGCAGAAACTCCTGGGACACCGATTGGGGCTGATGCTGAGTTCGCTCTGCGGTGGTGTAAAAGAGTTACTCCATCGAAAGCGAGTGAGTTCCCTAAGGCAAAACAGCTGAAAGATCAGAGTTAGGCCCATTGTACCTTAGAATACAAAAGGTGATTTTCAGCATCCCAGAGTTCCAAGCCATATATACAAATGAAAGCAACCTACCAATAGTTACCAATATCAACTGACTGATCATGTTTCAGCTCACTTGGAAAGATCGTCCAACCATGACAGAAAAGCAGATCCCTTGTGTGAATATTTCAGTCACATTGCTTCTTCTTTCATACTGAAATCTAATTTACCAGCATACATCAAAAACATGAATGGCTGCTGGGCTTAAAACTCCCAGCCTAGCGATTCCTCTTGACAATGTTTTTGTGAGACCATCTCCTGGCATACAGAAATTTGGACAACATACGGACATGGATTTGTCAATAGCTACACATTCGTGTTTAACAATTAGAACATCTTTCTACCTTCTCTAAGTCCATGAGGCAGAGACCTAAGACCAGGAATCATGGATAAGTGCTTGGGGGTTATTTCCCATAACTGGTTAATGTAATTTGGGGTTTGCAGGTGCTCCTAATTACATTTGGCCCAGAGCACACTACTAAACATGGCAGCCTGTATCCCGAGAGATCTGCAGTGCTCTGAAACATCAGCCCTGCTTTACACACAGCCAATTCTGTACTAGTTTCTAAGTTGTATTGTTTACTGTTAAAGGCAATCGATGATTGAGGTGCTGTCCAGATGAAGGAACCTTTGCAGCCATATTTATTGTCTCTTTCTAACTACAAATATACACGATTCCCATGCTGCGGGAGCCTTCAAATAATGTTAAAATTCAGGAAAATACAGCAGCCAGTGCAATGGCTCAGCCACCTGCATAAGCAAGTGCCCCACAACTTGAACGCCGGCTAGTAACCGACGGGGACAGCAGCTCAACAGTGAACCATGAGTGAGCCGTGAACTTGAACTGAACTCTAAAAATCAAACCTAACTTACACATATCAGAAGCTACCGACTGTAATATCCCACCAATTAAACTTTCAAATACAGTGCCATGCGTACAGCTCACATCCTGGCTACAGCACTGCCTAAAATTTGGATTAATGCAACAAAATTTCCCTCTTCCCTCTCCCCGGCCGCCCTCCCCACCCCAGCCCACCCCCCATCTCGCCAGCATACAGATATGGCCAGAATCTGGATCCGTTGCAGCTGTATTTTGTAAGGGCAACGGGCAGCACCTGTGTTAGAAGAGAGGGCGTTTCTCATCCGCATCTGAAACAACATCCCTTTTTCAAACTACCTTCATATATATATATATATATATATATTTCTGCTCCTCTCCTCAGATCCTTTTGTAGTGCCTTGGACAAATACAACAGGCATTGTTGGGATCCACAAAAAGTAAACGACAAGAGAGATGTTTTGCTTTGAAGAAGACAGAATAGAAGAACAAAATCAGACTTCTATGCAAGCAATTCTGGGTACATGCATGAAAGTCAGCAGCTCAGTGAGTGTGTGTGAGAAAACCTCTCTCCCTGGGGGGTGTGTGTGTGTGTGTGTCAATTTTTCTGCTCGTGGTCAGCCAGTTATTTTATATTCCTGGGGGATTTGGGCTCAACGTTTATAGCTCTATCCCTGCCCTTCTCCATCCTAAGGGATCTTCATGTTGGAGCCTTGAGCAGTCCTTTCATACAGCCTTGGAGAACCGCATCACGACTACCCCTCCTTCTCACAGAAGAGTGCATGCGACTTCGCAGTATTTCCCAGAGGGGCAAGAGAACAGCACCAGAAATCAAATTCAGGTCTCCCTCAGGGTAGTAAATACCAATACATTAGGCCTGCCCTGATTTTTCTCAGTTCTTGCTGGGCAAATATTAAAAGGGTTTCAGGAATAATGTGCTGCCCTTTGCATCTTTAGATGAAAAGATGTTCCCTGGAACAAAATTCCCATAACTTAGTCCTGAAAGAACTGCTACGGTGATCATGTGACCCGACAAAATGCAAGGAAGTCATTACAGGGCTGTTAGCTCAGTCTCACTATGTCCAAGCATTATAGTGCACAGATGCCTGGATCTTGAAATCAGATCCACACAGGTGGACAGAGCCCACCGACCTCAAGGCAGCTCCATGCAGGTGTTAGGTCCACCTGCACCAGTCTGATTGCAAGAATCTGGGCCTGTATCAGGGATTTGCAAAGATGCTGGCCAATGCTTTAAATGCTTGGCTATTACTTACCAATGATGACACTACACTACTACAAGTGGTACACAAAACTTCTATCCTTCCTTACACAGAAGTCCATGGAGGGGGACTACATATTCTCCCACCATTACATAACATTATTTGGTGCGAAATGTTTTGATAGTATTTGCTGCAATGGCCAGAGACACAAAATAATTCAATTAAAGGTAACATGGCTCCTTTGGTTCCTAATGCGATGTTTGTAACATTGGTGGAGTTTACAGTCATAAGGTAATTTTAGCATCGTTTTTTGTTACTGAATTTTCATTGGTTGTGACGTGCTGTAACATTTTACCTTATCTCAACATCCTAATATGCACAGATGTTTTTTGAACAGATATCATTTTCACCTGGACACTGTCACGTGATCTTTATGTATTGGCACTGACGCCATTCTGTCAGTCAAGTTAGTACCAGCAGTGGTCGTGTTTTGATCTGTCTTCACCTTGTGACAGATGGGTGCCTGAGTTTCGACTCCATGCTATGGCTGTTGGTAAATGCAATCACCATCATTTGGTGGTGGGCATTGGAGTGCACAGCATGGATTAGTCAAAATCGCCTCATTTTGCTGACCATGCCTACAATTTGAATCAGCAGAATCTACACAATGAACATCAAAAATAGCTTGGTAAGCCCTGTTGCAAGGTTCTTAGTCAAAAAGAGAATGCCGTCCATCAATATAAGACTGTTCAATTACTCTCCAATTTCCTTGGTGTTCCTACTCTTCCCAATCCAGGTTTCCAAAAGTCTTTGCCAGGCTGGAAGTGACATAAAGCTAGACTTCCTCCATACCCACAACTGGGGTCAGATTTTCATGCATGTTCAACTCCCAACATGTCAAGGAAGCTCTTTTGAAAATCTCGTCACTTGCTTAGGTGTCCAGATGGGTCTGAGCACTTCTGAAAATTTGGCCTATGGTGTCTTTGGGGGAGATTTTCAAAGGCACAAATGGCAGTTAAGCACCTAACTCCCAGTGACCCCACCTGAGTACAACCCCACTTGACCCCCTGGCTACATACACGGGTGGCTAGCCCATGCCGCTGTGGACACACTGCTATTTTTAGGCACAGAGCTTGAGCAGATCTAGTGCAGGTACGTCTACATAAGCTGGGAATCACACCTCCCAACTCAAATGTAGACGTGCCATAGCCTCTCAACTTTTCAAATCTGAACGTTACTGCTGTTTCCAGATGCATATTTCAAGATTCTCACATATGCCTGTTCTACTGTTTTTGTCTTCCAGTGCTCCTAAAGTGCTCCTATTTCCATAGAGACAAAGTATGTTTTGCAATCCACAAAAGACCATCTGCAACAGTTTGCCGCACTTGGTTGTCTGTTCCTTAACCTTACTCATTGTCAGAGCTGATCCATATTTGAGATACTATTTCTGAATCCTGACTTCTTTCATGGTTGAAGGCCGTAAGTCCCTGCATCTTTTGTGAGAGTTCTGTATACTATTGACAATAAGCTGATGAGTCTGTAGTTATTCAGGCCTTTCATGTTTCCTTTGTTATGAATTATGTCGCAGTGTTCCACATTAATAATGATACCTTCCTATTCTTCAAATATCTTTTGAAGAGCTTGTGAATGTAGCATATTGTTTTCATACTGACTCTCAACCCTTTAAGAGGGCATCTAAAATAGCTTTATCCTTCTGGTACTTTATCTCCTTTCATGCTCTTTTATGGCCAATTCAGTGTCTGTTGAAACATCGGGGCATTTTATGATTTAGGCATATTTTCTTCTGGGTTGCTGGTTTGCATTGGTGTATAGTACCATAGAGAATTAGCTTTTTCTCTACATAATCTCTGTTCCATTACAAAGTATAACCGAGAAGGAGCAAAATCCCCAAACCAAAACCAGACAATTGTTACACCCTATATTGATACTATTATTATTTATTATTACATATTGCCCCCAATACCACATTAAAAGAACAATAAGATTGCAAAGCCAAGCACTCAAAAGTTAGGAAATACCAGAAGTAAGGTTGCCTGTGCACCCTTAATTCAGCCCCCTTGTGCGTACGCATTATGATACAGTCTTTAACCACATGATCACATATTATTTTTTCTATGGGATCCATGCTCATTCAGCATAAAGAACATGAAAATGTAATCATAAGAAATTGTTTTCAACTTTCTTTCACCGATATCACATGTATGTGTTCAGTAGAGCCCTGGTTAAAATAATCCTAGATCCTGCACAGGCATTAGTTTTTATTACTATTTATTCTTTGGATTGCAGAAGTGTCTAGATCAGCGTTTCTCAAACTAAGGGTCCTGAACCCAAAAGGAGTCTCAAGACAATTGTGGGGGTGGGGGGGGTGTCACAAGATGGTATGGTATTGCCACCCTTACTTTTGCACTGCTGCTGGTGGAAGCGCTGCCTTCAGAGCTGGGCGACTGGAGAATGACAGCTGCTGGCCGGGCACCCAGCGCTGAAGGCAGCGCCGCCGCCAGCAGCAGCGCAGAAGTAAGGGTGGCGTGGTCTGGTATTACTGTACTCCGCCCTTCAGCAGTGTCCTTTATTTGGAAACTTGAAATACGGTCACCCTACTTTACACTTTTTAAAAGGCTTCACTGCCTTTGACTGCAGGAATAATGATTACATACTTCATTTAGTGCTCCTCTGAGTATGTAGAGTAATTTGCTATCACTTTTTTGGGGGGTGGAGAGGGAAATCATCACAGCCTGAAATATTTTCAAAGGGGGACCCAGCACAAAAGAGTTTGAGAACCCCTGTGCTAGGTGCTGTGCAAACATGCAATCAGAGACAGTCCTTGCCCCAAAGAGCTTATAATTTAAGTAGACAACCACGACAAAGGGTGGGTGAAAGGAAGTATTATTATCCCCATTTTACAGATGCCACAGGGAGATGAAGAGAGTTGCTCAAGGTGACATAGGAAGCCTGTGGCAGAAATGGGAAATGAACTCAGACCTCCTGAGTATCATCACTCCAGTGCCGAGCGACAAGACCATCCTTTCTCTGATGTAATGTTATCCGCTGATTTTTTTTTGTCATCCAAAGAACAATCTACTCTGTGCCAGATCTTGAAATCCCTTACGCAGATGAGTAATCCCTTGAAATCAATGGGACTCCATGTGTGAGTTAGGGATTGCAGGATTGGGTCCTCTCTTGTCCAGAACTCTGTCAGTGAAATTCACACAGAGACAGGGAGTGAAAGCAAGAGAACGTGGACAATTCGTTGTATTTTCTAAACAGTGCCCTATGTGTATTTTACCTCTAGCATGCTCAGCTATACAGCTGTAGCCCAGCTATGGAAAAACCCATATAGCTAAACACTGCAGCTTAAACGACCCTTGGCTAGAGAAGACAACCCGTTTGTGATCTTGTTCTGGGTGTGTATGTGTATGTGTGGGCAAGCTGTCTGAATCGCTCAGTTGCGGGTAACTCATGGGCACCCCGCAAAACTCTCAGAGAGGTTAACAGAACGGAAAGAAAAGGAAACGTACTCGTTTGCATTCACTTTCAAAACAAAAAGCCCCCAAAGGCAATTAATGCTTGATGCACATGTGCAGCAGCATTGTTACCGTTGCCTAGGAACCAGGCCGAGACGCACGCTGGAGAGGAAAACAGGTTCTAATACGGTAAATGAATGGAAGAGTCTTGGCAGTAATATAGGCAAAGGTTTTCCCTTGCATGAGGTGCTTGGCAGAATAGTGCCCTCCTCCTTTCACTTTTTGCAACACTCTTAACCAGGCAGCTTGGCATGGACAGGAGAACATTTTTTATGCATGTTTGAAAACTTCATGTCCAAATACAGTACTTCAGGCCTGCTTTAAAAAATATGTATCTGCTATGTAGAATACAGCATGTAAGGAATAGAACATTACATCTGGACCTATGCACCCATTCTAGGTTATTAAGTCGATGCCCAGGTATCATATTCTGGAATTTCCCGCACTAAATACAGATTGCAGTGCAACAAATTATAATTATGGCCCTCGTTAGTATACACACAATCATCCAATGACGGCTGCTCTTAGTATGTTAATGCTTCCTGCTTATAGATAATATTCTGGGTTGAATGCACTCTGAGGCTAAAGAACAGTACAAACAACTACTTAATCCTCAGACCGTCCCATGTGAGGTAGGCAATTATTATCCCAGTTTGATAGTTGCAGAAACTGAAGGAAAGAGCTAGCAATGTGTGTCTAGCAATGTGTGTCCAGTAATGTGTATTCACTGAACAGTTTACTCTGCCAGCAAACTAGAAGCACTGATGCATGTTGGCCAGTTCCAAAACTCATGGAACAGGTGAATAAACCAAATTAAACAGAGCCTGATTCTGCACCTCCTCCAGGGGTATAAGCTGTTGTGGTAGCACCTAGGGGATCTAACCAAATTGTGCGAGGTGCCGTGCAAACACAGAACACAGACAGTCTCTACCCCAAAGAGTGTACAATCTAATTATAAGACGAAAGAAAACGAGTGGATATAACAAACACACAAGTGTTCCATTTGATTTCTATAGGAGCACTGGTATGGCAAGGTCCTACTCAACATTAGAATGGCAGAACTGGGATCCATGTGAGTATGATTTTCTCACCTGTACAAGTGGTGCTGCATCAGGCTCAAATGCACTGGAGCCAAATAAGACGACAAACACTGGGGCTGATTCTGATCTTGCTTGAACCAGGAACAATCCATAAGACTTCACTAGAATTACTCCTGATTTACGCCACAGCAAGTGATTTACGCCACTGGGCCTGACTGCAACGCCCTGCTGTTCCCAGCTGGCAATGCTGTACAGCCACGCTGCACAGGTGAAAACTACCACAAAGCTGCGGAGAATCATGCCTGCTGTGTGCCTGGGCATAGTCAGCTACAAAACAACATTCACCTCAGAGTCTCCTATGGAAGTGGGCTCAACAGCAGGGAAAGCACTTTGCTTTAACCCACTGATGTTTCTGAACGACAGCTGTTGATCTACTGAATTAATGGTATTTATTAATATATAACAACAGGCTCAAGCAAAGTCGGTAATGTAAAGAAATTCTGCAGCTCTGAGGGCTGTTTCTTCTGCGGCTCTTGGTTAAGGCAGCAAGCCTGTCTTTAACTTCCCCTTAGTTATGTCGACATTTAATGCAGTTGGGTTTCCAGGGTGTTTTATGTCCCACTCCTCGATTTATATTTCCAGATTTGCACTCAACGGGGAGCATTAAGGGGTAAGTGTCAGCCGTAGCTGGATTCTGCAGGTCTAAAGCTGAGGATGAGAGTAACGGGACAAATCTGGGGGTCGGACCTAGTGCTCTGCTCAGGAAATCCAAAAAGCGGCCTTGAAAATGTATGGACAAAAATTAAAAACGTCGAGCCAGTCCCTGGGCTGGTGTCAGCAGGCGTGGAGCCACTGCAGTCAAAAACCAGAAGACAAAGAAAAAGCACACAACCTTTATGATGCATAAAATATAATCTCATAATTGTTAAGGGCGACCTGATGATGTTTGAGCCCTTGGGGCTGGCGGTACTGCCAGCACGGAGATAGGGAAGATTTAAAGAGTGCGGAGCTGCTAGGCTGGTAGTTTCCCCAGCTGCAAACTGGGGAGTACGGTAAAGACCTCCTTTGTGAAGCTCTTAAAGCTCTATGGCCGAAAGGCGCTATGTCCGAGCTAGGGGTTATTATTATTATTTGGTCAGAGGGGGAGGGGTATTTTTGGGGAAGCGGGGAGAGATGATTTGGGTGCATGGCCTGAGGAATGGCTCTGCACTAGGGGAAGGAGCGTGTGGGAAGATCTGCGACGGGAGGTAGAAAGGTAAGTGGTATTTGGTCTCGGAAAGAAGAGTGGTCAGGGATGCGGATCAAGAAGAGAAGGGAGTAGGAAGGGAGATGGGCATCACGTTCAGGCAGGAGGGAGGTGCAGCCAGGAGGTGGCGCTGAGCTTAAATGATGGTGTGGAACAAAATTTTGGTGAAGCCAGGTCCCTGTTACCCTTACTACGTCCCTGTACACCTGACTCTGGGCCTGACCCTGCAAACATGGCCATGAGTACCACGGCTCATGGGAGTAGTTCCACTGAGTTAGATGGGTGAAGCACCCCCACGCCTGAGTGGTTGCAGGACTGGGCCCAGTGTCTGTTTTATGCAGGACACTTCTAGCCAAGATAATTTTGGTAGTAAAGGAGGTCTAGGTAAAAAATAAAGGTAAAAGTCAGAACCTAGACTCTCAAATTAACCTTTTAAATGAATGCATCTTCAAAATACAATGCTTGTTAGAAAAGTCACTGTATTACGTAGGCCCAGGGAACTATTCAACCTTTTTTCCTGTTGCATATTCCAATTACAGAGTTACTGGTCAACTCTGCAAAGATGCCAAAACCAAAGCTTGGTCCAGAAGATTTTGAGCAGATAGGACTGATTCACATGGGGTCAGATTGTCAAAAGGACTCAACTCCCATTTAGGTACCTAAATAAAGGTCACTTTAAAAAAACAAAAAGTGCTCAACACTCAGCAGCGCCCGATGTGCCACTTAGGGCCAGATTTTCCACAGATCAGCAGTTGGTACGCTGACCTGTTTGGAAAATCTGGCCCTAAACTGCTAGCACAGTTCGGTAGAGCTGACACTGTGGAGAGGTCATCCAGGATAAAACATAACTGAAGCCAATGAAAATGGGATGGGAAGTAATACAATGACGGGTGCACTTCCGTAGTGCCAAAGGATTTTCTGGAAGTGCTCTATGCTATGTATTTTAGTATCTGTGCTCAGCACAGATCTTTGACATTCCCACCAAGGCTCAGATGCATTCTTCTCCAATGCAGTGCAGCCAGAACACAATACAGCCACGATCTTGCCAAGAATTACACGTGAATTTAACTTTCTGGACTGTGAATATAGTCCCACTGACTTCTGTAAAGCAATGTGTACAGTTAGGAACATGCCTAAGTCTTTGCAGGAAAGTGGCTTAAACTTACAGTGGTTGATACAGTGCTGCTATTTTAAACCTAAGTTTTGATGTTTTTACCTTAAAACTTTATGCCTTACCTGACATTGGGAGAACATTAACTTTGCAAAGTTAGAACAGTTTAACCTTGACATAACAGAACCACTCTCAACAGTTCTAAAATCTAGATACAAAAACATATTTCACCAAAATACGAAGTCATCTAACAAGCGAGTGACTTGACCTACTGAATGCAAGGAGACGACTCACAGGAGTAAAATCATCAGATCTAGTTTCTTTTGACCCTCCAAGCAATAAAAGAAGTGTTGGCAAGATCAGGACCTTACTCATTGGGTAGCATTAAACTTAACCTTAAACATCAGACATAACATTTTATCTAAGTAGAAAGAGAGAAAACCCTTACAAAGGACAATCCTACTCACGGTGAGTAATGACTTTGGGTGAAGTCCTAATAAGACTACTTATGGAGTAAGGGGCAACTCAACGTAAGGCTGGCAGAATCGGACACAAATTAACCATTTAATTCAATTTCTGAATCAATGAAATTGTCCCAGGTAATTCATGAGATTTTACAGCCCTGACGTTTTAAAAGGATGTTCTGGGTCGTAATACAAATAAGCATAGTTAGTATAGACAATTTTACATCTACAAGGATGTTATGTTTTCATTTCTGATTTATTTACTTTATTTTATTTCAGGATTAAGAGAAATAAACTTTCTACCCCAGAGCTGAGTAAGCAATAGCCAATTATATCAATGTATAGTGACCAGGTACTGACAAAACAGAGGACAACTCTGAAAACCCATTTACAATCAGGGATGTTAAAGCCTACTTTGAGACATATTGGTCAACAAATTAACAACCTAATAGGAGATGATGAGTTGGGTTTATTTGCACTAAACGTAAGCCTGGAATATAAGCAATAAAAGAGAAGGCAATCCTGAGCTGGCATAAATTGTTATAGCTTCAGTCAAGCCAGTGGTGCTATGATTATTTATACCAGCTGAGGATCTCGCCCCAGGAGTTTAAAATGACTGATTGGGCTTTCAATACATTTCTAATTATTTAAAGAACTCCCAAAGGAAGCAGAGTCTATGACGTTTAGAAAGGTCCTTGATGAGCACTTACTTAAATAAAGAAAGGATAGCGATAGAGGAGGGGAACCAGGACAAGGAAATCAAACATAAATGGAAAGAGGCTTCCAATATGATTTGCCAATTTGTATTTTGCTGCTTCTGGTCTATGGCCTCATTACATTCTGCACAGGATGGCCGCCTCCCAAGAGAAGCCACGGAAAGGAAATACCCTTAAAAAGCTTATAACTTCGTAAGTCCTCCCCTCCAGCACGGCTAAGACAGCAAACTGTTGTTCTGTATTGTTGAACCGGATGTCAGAAGACTGCCAAGCACGGCCCACAGACCTGCTAATTAAGTGAACTGATTGTGTTTGTTTTGGAACCATTTGCCAACAAAGGAATGTGTCATGCTGATTAGTGAGAGGAGGGTATGTAATATATGTGTATTCAAACCCAGATGAGTGCATAATCCAGGTATTCACTCTGTTTGCTCAAGGACTGACAAAAATGAACGGTGAGCAAACAAGCGGACCAAAGAGAAACACCAGTCCTTTAAGAGGGGTCCCTTGTGCTTCCCCCTTTTTTTCTTAGATACCTCTGTCTAAACAAGGACCCATCCTTCACAAATTCCAACTCAAAACAAAGGAGAATATTTTGGAATGAGACTTTCCTCTGCCACAGCTGACATGAGACTGTACATAAATTTATGGCCCTCGAAAGCTGAAGTGTAGCTGGGTCTGAAAGGGCCAGATCAGTGGTTCTCAACCAGGGGTACGTGTACCCTTGGGGGTATGCAGAGATCTTCCCGGAGGTACATCAACTCATCTAGATATTTGCCTAGTTTTAGAACAGGCTACATAAAAAGCACCATTAAAGTCAGTACAACCTAAAATTTCATACAATGACCTGTTTAGACTGCTCTGTGTACTATACACTGAAGTGTAAGTACAATAGTTATATTCCAATTGATTTATTTTATAATTATATGGTAAAAATGAGAAAGTCACCCATTTTTTGGTAATAATGTGGGGGTGACACTTTTGTATTTGTATGTCTGATTTTGTAAACAAGTCGTTTTTAAGTGAGGTGAAACTTGGGGTACGCAAGAAATCAAACTCCTGAAAGGGGTACAGTAGTCTGGAAAGGTTGGGAATCACTGCGCTAGATCAGGGGTTCTCAACCTTTTTCTTTCTGAGGCCCCCCCCAACATGCTATAAAAACTCCCTGGCCCACCTGTGCCACAACAGCTGTTTTTCTGCATATAAAAGCAGAGGTGCAGGAACTAGGAGTGCAGCCGCACCCCCTGGCTTGAAGTGGTTTCCATCATATACAGGGTTTACAGTTTGGTTCAGTGGCTCTCACCTCCACTATACAAATTGGTCCAGCCCCTCTGTATAAAACCCAGGGCCGGCATTAGTGGGTAGCAGGCAGGGCAATTGTCCATGTCCTCAAGCCACAGGGGGCCCTGCGAAGATAAGTTGCTCAGGTTTCGGCTTCAGCCCTGGATGGCGGGGCTTGGGGCAGCGGGACTTCGGCATTCGGCTCCTGTGAGTCTAACGCCGGCTCTGCTTGGGGGACCCCCTGAAACCTGCTCGTGGCCCCCAGGGGGCCTCGAACACCTAGTTGAGAACTGCTGAGCTAGATGACAGCTGTCACTCTGGTTCCTCCAAAGAGTGCGAGCTCTTATGTAGGAAGCAGAAAGGCCAGGCTGTGGCAAAAACAAAGCCACACCCAAATCAGGACACACAAATGAACTCACTTTGCCTTTCAACTATTTAATGAAGAGGCCACTGAACAAAGAACAACTTATTTTTGCCATCAACTGCAGATCAGTTTATTACTTCTTTTCTACCCTAAATTTTATAAAAAGAAGCTAAAACAGGACTAATTCTGTTCTGGGTCACTCCAGTGCAATCCCATTGATTTCAATGGCTATGCACTGGGACAGCTGAGAGCAGAATTTGGTCCTTTGGGACACTTGTGACCACATTTTCAGCCAGCCCCAAACACCTCCTTTTCTTCCACATGCCCCTGATGATGGCCACAAAAGCTGCCACGTGCCTCTTTCTAAACACGAAGAATCCAGTTCAATTTGTTAGCAAAACCAGTTGCATGTTCAAAAACCAACACGCAACACCAAAGAAAATTAGGCTTCTGAGTTAAAGCTGCCATTCTCTTCTTACCTTCACATCTATAGCACAGGCACCAGAGTCCAGATGATCATAGGTACCATGAGTTGCAACACTTGGGCGCAAGAATATGAGTGACTCCCAGAAAAGAGCGACTGAAAGTGAAAACAGCAACTGAAACCTAATTACAGCCTTGCGACCCTCGTAACAGAACATCTAAGTTACAAATCTAAGGGCTTGTCTTCACTTACCGGTGGATTGATGCTGCAGCGATTGATCCACCGGGAGTCAATTTAGAGGGTCTAGTGAAGACCCGCTAAATGGATCGCTGATCGCTCTCCTGTCGACTCTGGTACTCCACCGGAACAAGAAGCATAAGGTAAGTCAACAGGAGAGTTTCTCCCTTCGACCCAGCGCAGTGTAACCATCGCAGTAAGTCGACCTAAGCTATTTCGACTCCAGCTATCATAGAATCACAGAATAGCAGAGTTGGAAGGGACCTCAGGAGGTCATCTAGTCCAACCCCCTGCTCAAAGTAGGACCAATTCCCAACTAAATCATCCCAGCCAGGGCTTTGTCAAGCCTGACCTTAAAACCTCTAAGGAAAGAGATTCCACCACCTCCCTAGGTAACCCATTCCAGTGCTTCACCACCCTCATAGTGAAAAAGTTTTTCTTAATATCCAACCTAAACCTCCCCCACTGCAACTTGAGACCATTACTTCTTGTTCTGTCATCAGGTACCACTGAGAACAGTCTAGCTCCATCCTCTTTGGAACCCCCTTTCAGGTAATTGAAAGCAGCTATCAAATCCCCCCTCATTCTCTTCTGCAGACTAAACAATCCCAGTTCCCTCAGCCTCTCCTCATAAGTCATGTGCTCCAGACCCCTAATCATTTTTGTTGCTCTCCACTGCACTCTTTCCAATTTTTCCACATCCTTCTTGTAGTGTGGGGTCCAAAACTGGACACAGTACTCCAGATGAGGCCT
Source organism: Malaclemys terrapin pileata (assembly GCF_027887155.1). NCBI lineage: Eukaryota > Metazoa > Chordata > Testudines > Emydidae > Malaclemys > Malaclemys terrapin. The sequence continues at coordinate 17,762,704 of NC_071515.1, read as the reverse complement.
CACCAATGTCGAATAGAGGGGAATGATCACGTCCCTCGATCTGCTGGCAATGCCCCTACTTATACAGCCCAAAATGCCGTTGGCCTTCTTGGCAACAAGGGCACACTGTTGACTCATATCCAGCTTCTCGTCCACTGTAACCCCTAAGTCCTTTTCTGCAGAACGGCTTCCTAGCCATTCGGTCCCTAGTCTGTAACAGTGAATGGGATTCTTCTGTCCTAAGTACAGGACTCTGCGCTTGTCCTTGTTGAACCTCATCAGGTTTCTTTTGGCCCAATCCTCTAATTTGTCTAGGTCCCTCTGTATCCTATCCCTACCCTCCAGCGTATCTACCACTCCTCCCAGTTTAGTGTAATCTGCAAACTTGCTGAGGCCTGGTCTACACTACGGGTTTAGGTCGACTTTAGCAGCGTTAAACCGAATTAAGCCTGGACACGTCCACACAACGAGGCCCTTTCTTTCGACTTAAAGGGCCCTTTAAACCGGTTTCTTTACACCACCTCCGACGAGGGGATTAGCGATAAAACCGGCCTTTGCGGGTCGGAATTGGGGTAGTGTGGACTGAATTCGATGTTATTGGCCTCCGGGAGCTATCCCACAGTGCTTCATTGTGACCGCTCTGGACAGCGCTCTCAACTCAGATGCACTGACCAGGTAGACAGGAAAAGACCCGCGAAGGTTTGAATTTCATTTCCTGTTTGCCCAGCGTGGAGAGCACAGGTGACCACGCAGAGCTCATCAGCACAGGTAACCGTCATGGAGTCCTCCCAGGATCGCAAAAGAGCTCCAGCATGGACCGAACGGGAGGTACGAGATCTGCTCGCCATATGGGGAGATGAAGCAGTGATAGCTGAACTCCGTAGCAGTAAAAGAAATGGAAAAGTATTAGAAAAGATCTCCAAGGCCATGAAGGACCGAGGCCATAACAGGGACACACAGCAGTGCCGCGTGAAAATTAAGGAGCTACGGCAAGCCTACCACAAAGCCAGAGAAGCAAACGGAAGGTCCGGGGCAGAGCCGCAAACTTGCCGCTACTACGCGGAGCTGCATGCGATCCTAGGGGGTGCAGCCACCACTACCCCAACCGTGTGCTATGACTCTCTCACTGGAGAAACACACAGGGAAGACGGTTCGGGGAACGAGGAAGATGACGATGGAGGTACTGTAGGTAGCTCACAGCAGCAAGGAAGCGGAGAAACCGGTTTCCCCAACAGCCAGGATATGTTTGTGACACTGGACCTGGAACCAGTAACCCCCGAACTCACCTAAGACCCTCAGGGCACACAGGAGACCTCTGGTGAGTGTAACTTTGTAAATATTTGTAAACATTACAAAAAAAAAGCAAGCAAGTCTGTTAACGTGTATGGGGATGGAGCGGAAATCCTCCAGGGACATCTCCAGAAAGCTCTCCTGGTTGAAATGGGGTGATTTTATTAAGGGGGACATTCAGAGGCGCCCGTTCCTGCTATTCTGACCAGAAATGTTCCCCGCTGTTAACCACGCGGTGGGGGGGAGGGGTGAAGTGATCATCCCAGAGAATCGTGTGTGTGTGTGTGTGTGGGGGGGTGGTTTACTTGTGTTTGTGCCGCATGTTAACCGGGAAACCGCAGCCCCCTCCTTTTACATTGAAACCCCATTTTAAATGGACAACCCAATTCATCCTTGATATGGGAAATGCGCTGCTGTTTGCAACCTTTCCCGCATGTTAAGGTTAAAAAAGCCAAAACACTGTGGCCTACGATGGCTGCCTGCAAGCCGAAATATGCGACCTTGTAATGAAAGAGTGTACCCATTGTTCCCTAAAATGTGTCTTTTTTAACCACCTCTCCCTTCTCCTCCACCAGCTGCAAATGTTTCTCCTTCGCAGAGGCTCGTGAACATTAGAAAGAGAAAACGTAAGACGAGGGACGAGATGTTCACGGAGCTGCAGATGTCCGCCCAGGCTGATAGAGCACAGCAGAATGCGTGGAGGCAGTCAATGTCGGAGATGAGAAAAGCCCAACATGAACGAGAGGAGAGGTGGCGGGCTGAAGACGATAGGTGGCGTCAGCTTGCAGACAGACGGCAAGAGGCAATGCTCCGTCTGCTGGAGCATCAAAGTGATATGCTCGAGCGTATGGTTGAGTTGCAGGAAAGGCAGCAGGAGCAGAGACCGCCGCTACAGCCCCTGTGTAACCAACAGCCCTCCTCCCCAAGTTCCATAGCCTCCTCACCCAGACGCCCAAGAACACGGTGGGGGGGCCTCCGTCCACCCAGTCACTCCACCCCAGATGATCGCCCAAGCATCAGAAGGCTGGGCTTCAATAAGAGTTAAAGTTTTAAAATGCAGTGTGTCCTTTTCCATCCCTCCTCCCCCACCCATCCCAGCTACCTTGGCAATTATCCCCCTACCTCTGTAAGGAACTAATAAAGAATGCATGAATGTGAAAAAACAATGACTTTATTGCCTCTGCAAGCGGGAGGGGAGGGGAGGGTGGGGTGGGGTGGTTGGTTTACAGGGAAGTAGAGTGAACCGGGTCGGGGGGGGGTGGGGTTGGAGGGTTCATCAAGGAGAAACAAACAGAAGTTTCACACAGTAGCCTGGCCAGTCACAAAACTCGTTTTCAAAGCTTCTCTGATGCGCACCGCGCCCTGCTGTGCTCCTCTAACCGCCCTGGTGTCTGGCTGCGCGTAATCAGCGGCCAGGCGAGTTGCCTCAACCTCCCACCCCGCCATAAAGGTCTCCCCCTTACTCTCACAGATATTGTGGAGCGCACAGCAAGCAGCAATAACAATGGGGATATTCTTTTCGCTGAGGTCTGAGCGAGTCAGTAAGCTGCGCCAGCGCGCTTTTAAACGTCCAAATGCACATTCCACCACCATTCGGCACTTGCTCAGCCTGTAGTTGAACAGGTCCTGACTACTGTCCAGGCTGCCTGTGTATGGCTTCATGAGCCATGGCATTAAGGGGTAGGCTGGGTCCCCAAGGATCACGATAGGCATTTCAACATCCCCAATGGTCACTTTCTGGTCCGGAAAGAAAGTCCCTTCCTCCAGCTTTCAAAACAGAGCAGAGTTCTTGAAGACGCGAGCATCATGTACCTTTCCCGGCCATCCCACGTTGATGTTGGTGAAACGTCCCTTGTGATCCACCAGGGCTTGCAGCAGCATTGAAAAGTACCCCTTGCGGTTTACGTAGTCGGTGGCTTGGTGCTCCGGTGACAAGATAGGGATATGGGTTCCGTCTATGGCCCCGCCACAGTTTGGGAATCCCATTTCAGCAAAACCATCCACTATTGACTGCACGTTGCCCAGAGTCACTACCCTTGCTATCACCAGGTCTTTCATTGCCCTGGCAAATTGGATCACAGCAGCCCCCACAGTAGATTTGCCCACTCCAAATTGATTCCCGACTGACCGGTAGCTGTCTGGCGTTGCAAGCTTCCACAGGGCTATCGCCACTCGCTTCTCAACTGTGAGGGCTGCTCTCATCTTGGTATCCTGGCATTTCAGGGCAGGGGAAAGCAAGTCACAAAGTTCCATGAAAGTGCCCTTACGCATGCGAAAGTTTCGCAGCCACTGGGAATCGTCCCATACCTGCAGCACGATGCGGTCCCACCAGTCTGTGCTTGTTTCCCGGGCCCAGAATCGGCGTTCCACGGTATCAACCTGCCCCAGTGACACCATGATTTCCACATTGCTGGGGCCTGTGCCTTGTGAGAGGTCTATGGCCATGTCAATTTCCTCATCACTCTCGTCGCCGTGCTGCAATCGCCTCCTCGCCTGGTCCGGGTTTCGCCTTGGCATGTTCTGGCTCTGCATATACTCCAGGACAATGCGCACCACGCATTGTGTTCATAGTGCTCATAATTGCCGCGGTGATCTGAGCGGGCTCCATGATCCCAGTGCTAGCTATGGCGCCTGGTCAGAAAAAAGGCGCGAAAGTAGTATCTGATGGACCAGGAGAAGGAGGGCGGGAGGGAGGGAGGGAGGGAGGGCCGAGTGACGACATGGCGTACAGGTACAGGAACAGGGAGAAACACAAACAACTGTCACACAGAATGGTCCCCCCAAAGATTAAACTGGAAACCCTGGGCTTAGCAGGCCGTTGATTTCACGGAGGAAGGGGAAGCAAATGAACACAGAACAAATCTATTTTTTACATCTTAAGGTGGCAGCCGACGCTGCAGCATGAGTGACAGCCATACCAGTACGATGATGATGGGTACCAATCATAATATACCATCATCTGCCAAAAGGCAAGGGGCTGCTGCTGTGTAGCAATGCAGCCGCACGTCTGCCAGCCCCACGTCCGCCAGCACCCAGCATCGCCCTCGGCCTCTTCTGGGTGCTTAGCAGACAATATTGGGCAATTGGCAGAAAATAGTATATTATGACTGGTAACCGTCATCATCAAAACAGTAGCATGTCTGCCCAGGTGGCCATGATTGACAGCCATACCAGTATGACGACGACGGGTACCAGTCATAATATACCATCGCCTGGAAGGGGCTGGTGCAATGCAGCACTACGGCTGCCAGCCCCACGGCTATCACTCATGCTACACAGTCTACCGCCAAAAGGCAGTTAGCAGCTGCTGCTGTGTAGCAATGCAGTCCCACGTCTGCCGGCACCCAGAGGACATATGGTGACGGTGAGCTCAGCTGAGCTGAGCGGGCTCCATGCTTGCCGTGGTATGTTGTCTGCACAGGTAACCCAGGTAAAAAGGCGCGAATCTATTGTCTGCCGTTGCTGTGACGAGGGGGGAGGGGCCTGACGACATGTACCCAGAACCGCCCGCGACACTGTTTTGCATCATCCGGGCATTGGGATCTCAACCCAGAATTCAAAGAAAAGGCGCGAACCGCTTCTCGGCTCGAGCTGTGGCGCAAACGTAGTATCTGACGGCCTAGGGGAAGGAGGGAGGGGGGCCGAGTGACGACATGGCGTACAGGCACAGGGAATTAAAATAAAGAACGGTGGCTGTGCATCAGGGAGAGACACAAACAACTGTCACAGACTGGTCCCCCCCAAAGATTAAACTGAAAACCCTGGGTTTAGCAGGCCGTTGATTTGACGGAGGGAGGGGGAAGCAAATGAATAAAGAGAAAATCTATTTTTTTACATCTTAAGACGACGGTGCAGCGTGACTGATAGCCCTCGGCATCTTTCTGGGTGCTTGGCAGCAAATACGGGGCGGTGTATGACGATGGTCTTCAGGCCTATTGCACGAGCTGCTGCTCAGGGAAGACTGCTAACATGCGATGACCCGACTTGTAATAGGCCGGCTAACAGTCATAATACACCATTTACTGCCAAAAGGCAAGCCCCACGGCTGCCAGCACCCAGATCGCCGATGAAGGCTACCAGTCTACTGTTCCGTCTACCGCCAAAAGGCAGTTAGCAGCTGCTGCTGTGTAGCAATGCAGTCCCACGTCTGCCGGCACCAAGAGGACATATGGTGACGGTGAGCTCAGCTGTGCTGAGCGGGCTCCATGTTGTCTGCACAGGTAACCCAGGTAAAAAGGCGCAAATCTATTGTCTGCCGTTGCTGTGACGGGGGAGGGAGGGGCCTGACGACATGTACCCAGAACCGCCCGCGACACTGTTTTGCATCATCCGGGCATTGGGATCTCAACCCAGAATTCCAAGGGGCGGCGGAGACTGCGGGAACTGTGGGATAGCTGTGGGATAGCTACCCATAGTGCAATGCTCCGGAAGTCGACGCTAGCCTCGTACTGTAGACGCGGTCTGCCGACTAGAGCACCTAGAGCATTTTATTGTGTGGACATACACAATCGGCTGTATACAACCGATTTCAATAAAACCGGCTTCTATAAATTCGAACTAATTTCGTAGTGTAGACATACCCTGAGAGTGCAGTCCACGTCATCCTCCAGCTATTCACATAGCTGGGGTTGTGTAACTTAGGTCGACTTAACCCTGTAGTGTAGACCTGCCCTAAATTTGCACCAATAGCTGATTTAGGAGATCTGTTGTTTTATAATCCAGTAAAAAGTACAGCACAAGTCATGTCTTCAGGTTTAGATGAGTAAGAGCATCCAAGTTCTCTGAATCTTGTTCTGGTTCTCTCTTCTCACAGGTACTTTATTCTGTGTATTGTAACTACTTCTGTCGATCTGTGTGTATTATGTCCTTATATTATGCCTATCACCATGATGAGTAGCTAGGTCAGCAATCCTTGTCATGTGGGTCACACAGTAGCACATATAAAAGTTTCTGTTCTCCCCTCTGCCCCCCATGTGCTGGTGGAGTGCCAAGTGAAATATACAAGCTCACTTGTCAGTGTCACTTGCCTCTGCTTGCAGGTGGAATAGAGCAGGAAAATTAAATTGAAACGACCTGGTTAATTTCTCTTTGCTGCTCTGCTCCAAGGCAGAATGGGGTATCAGCAAGGAGAGGAAAAAAACTAGTGAGGAAGGGAAGCAGAGAGGCTGGGGACAGGGATAAAAGCAAGGATTAGCAAACCAAGAGGAGGGAGAGGAGCAAAAGGAATGAACAGCTAAAAAGGGAGAGCAATACTGGAGACCCTTCATTGTTTGTGACGTAATGAAACCTGTTACTGAAGAAAGCTTCCTGTGGCTGGCATGACTTCAATAATTATTTTGCATTTGTTGCATTGTGCCACTTGAACACAAATAACTGCTAACCTCTGCGTGTATAAATAGAGAGAGGAGCGGTTTCACTCAGCTTTCACTAGCCTTTTGAGAAATGCTCCATATTTCAGGAAGGTTTTAAATTCTACAAGGGTGAGGTACGCAGTCTCTGGCTTCAGTTCACAGGCTGTGGACACTACAAACCCCAAGGCTTTGGTGGCCAATCAAAAATTCAATAGACAAATCATGTACGGGCACACACTTCAATTAAGCTTCACTACCCGACTATTTCACTACTTATTTTTCTGTTCTCATCAGGCTTTGTGGATATCGTTAATTGCCTAGTACAGTCTTAATAGTCTTCTCACGCCGTTTCATCTAAGTCTTTCCCTTTCCAACTTCTCCATCCAGATACATTTTTCTTGCACACCATTTATAAAACAAAACTGCACACCTTGTTTAATTTATGTCCAGCGCTTTGTCTCCACATTTCTTGGAATGTGAATTCAGAGAAAGAATGTGCAAATACTCTTTGAAAGACATGTCAGCCTGAAACCCCCAACAGGCTGGCCTGGGCCACTCCCGACACAGAGATCTTTGTCAACTCACGAGAATCCGATTCTCAATGCGGAATTTTTAACAAGCTGATCCTGATCACCCCCAGCATAGGCTCCTCTGACTTTTTTTCTACTCTACTAACGCAACCTGAGAATAAATTAAGATGAGGGTGTATTAGAAAAGGACAGACTGTACTGCTGGAGGTGTCATTGTCTTGATGGAGAAGAAATTCAAGGTCTTTACCTCTTGTGATTGTTCTAAACCCAAGAAACTTCTTGAAAAAGTAGGAACATTGCTCCAGTGTTCTGGTCGAATTCCAGTTTGGGTTACTGTCTTGAGCCTTGATAGATTTTCCATGTGATTTCAACTGGATACACTATCCTTCCTCACTTCCTGTTCCCAGACTGTTATATAGCATGCTGTGCATTGTTAAACAGCTGTTGTATTCTCACCTAGAGGCGGCTACATTTTAGTGGTGGGTGGGTGAGACGATTTCTGTCTGTGTGTGCGCATGTGTGTACATGTGAATATAAATCTATGCTGCATACACACACGGACAATAGAGGATCAGTTATATCCTTACCTCACAGTAAGCAGCGGCCGTAACTCAGAAGAGGTGATTATTATCTAATAACGCATGGGTACGTTCTACCATAGGTCCAGTGAAATCAAAGGCAGGAAAGACCTACAAAGTCATCCTCAGCTGACCTTTATATTTGTAGGGCCCTGTGCAAACACAGTTATGCATAGCCACAGGGAGATTTCAAGTATTCCTGCAGGAAAGCAGCCCCTGAGCGCCTCTGTCCTTTTGAGCGTCAGCAGTGGGCTCTACAGGTGTTTGAGAGCTGTGTGAAATGGGGTTTAGGCTCTTTTGAACCAGATAAATGACAAAGTGGCCCTTCTCCATCTATCTGCTTGCAGGCTCAGGGATGGCCTCTCTGGAACACAAGTCCAGGGCAGACGTCCTTAACTGTGCCCTAGTGAGGCCCACTCCTGCTGAAATGGAATGTCGTTTGACGTGGAATTGAGAGGATAAGACATGCAGGTAAAACCTAGGAAAGGAAGCATACTGGTACCTGCTTGTTGAAATATCCTCAAAGGGGTAAAGGATCTCTCCATTGTTACAAATCTCGCAGATGAAGCCCTTTTGGCTACAAAGGCTGCAGCTGTACACATGAGAAGTGGCAAACTTGATTACCTTCCCCAAGAAAGGAGCCAATTTTCCTTCAATAACCTGGAAGAAGAAAACGACGACATTAACAAACCCATCTGGGAGCAGAATTCCTTGAAACAGTGACATGTTTGTCTCACTTTCATTAAGACAGGGAAGTGACTACTCACAGCCAGTTGAAATAATCTGAATATAACTCCCAGTTATAGCTGCATGAAAATCCTAAGTACGGTCAAAGTAATATTAATGGTCAAATCTGCGCAGAACTGACAATGGTGAAAAGTGGAAAATTCATGTGATTGCGCCCGTTAAACATATGTATGGCAACAACATTACTGAATAGTGGATCATTTTACGTACCACATATGTTCAAATACCAAGGCACGATGGGGTAAGATAGGGGTTTGTCTACAGTGGGGGAATGCACTCTAGGGGGTGTGATTTCTAAAATGCACTAACTGGTCTGGACAGACTCTGCTGGTGGACACTAAACATGTCCTAGTGCCCTTTAACATAGTGCTGTTTGAAACAGTACTACATTAAAGTGCACTAGGGAACTTCTAGTGCACACCAGCAGCGGTCACACAGACCAATTAATGTGCAACATGTAGTGCCTTTAGAAACCAGCCCCCCCTCCCCCCACAGAGCACATTACCCCACCGTGTAGACAAGCCTAAGAAGAGAGTTTCATTCTTTCATATAAACACAATTGCAGAAAGATCTGTGACAGCTCAGAAAATTATCTTCAATTCTTTTCCTTTACTGTTACTTTTTATTCACATTTTTTAGCCCAAATGCCAATGATGTTTTAAAATCCTAATTTTCTCTTCATCACAAACCACAGCTCTGCACCCAAATCTATTTTTTTCCATTGATCAAATGGAGGTTTCTAATGGTAACAGAGGTGATTTTTTGGTACATCTATAACCATTCCAACATTATATTGATTCTTTTCTACAACGAGATGAATTCTAAAATAAATTACTCAAAGGAAACGGCAGTTTCTCCTTAAGTGACCAGCTCTCCAATCAAAAAGACCCACATCAATCCACTATTATACAATAGTGTAAAGGCAATCAAAAGTGCTTTGCACTCCCTTCTTGGTGTGAAAAAACTGTGTAATGTAGATTAAGCCCCAAGCCATAACACTCTAAATTTCTGATTCAATGACAACGTCTCAATAAGGGCGCTTCAGGCAAAATACTACTTCAGACAAAATTTCATGAACTTTAAGAAATTCTGCTAGTGTAAGGAGTAATGAGCAAAGCACAGGGCCCTCATATGATACTTTCCCTCCTCTCTCTTCCCATGGTGTGAACGGCAGCCTGCTAGATTACTGCTGGAAACGTGTCGTAGGATTTGACACTGACCTACAGTTAATAGGAACATCATAACTGTTCTTTAAAGGAGTATGCTAAAGATGTCCCCAGCTCCCAAATAGATGAAGGATCATATTTAACTGCATGCCTAATTTGCCAGGTTTGGCTCACATGGATTTTCAACACATTTTGCTCATTGGTTTTAAATCACACGATTTCATACCACTTGAATTTCACTGGAAATTTCAGGTTGATACAAAGCCAACGTGGCCAAGGTGAAGCTCAAAGCAAAGCTGGAGAATACAAATCCCAGTAGCATTCTTCATCTCCGTCTAGCGGTGTTACTTCTAAAGGCCCATTCTATCTCATCACCCTTCCGATCGCCATCGCTGGGAGAACACGAATAGGAAAGGAAATGTAATGGATGCCACTGAGTGGAAGTGTCCCCTCCTCAGGGCCGGCTCTAGGCACCAGCAAAACAAGCTGGTGCTTGGGGCGGCACATTTTTAGGGGTGGCATGGCCGGCGCCAGAATGCCGCCTCTAAAAATGTGCCCCGGCCGCCCTAGCTCACCTCTGCTGCTGCTGCCACGGCGCGTGAAACAGCTGATTCACGCGCCGCAGCGGCTCGGGGTCTCCCCCTCCCTCCCAGGCTCTCAAACCTGGGAGGGAGGGGGAGATCCCGAGCGGCCGTTTCGCGCGCCGCTGCTCCCCTTCCCTCCCAGACTTGAGAGCCTGGGGGGAGGAGGCACAGCTGGGGATTTGGGGAAGGGGCGGAGTTGAGGCGAGGCTGGGGGTGGGGTAATTAAAGAAGTGGGGGGGGGCAAAATTGTTTTTGCTTTGGGCGGCAAAAATCCTAGAGCCGGCCCTGCCCCTCCTTGCCAAAGCTCCACACTGTTGAGACCATCTGTGAGAACAGGAAGCGGCGATGTTATTGCTAGCGTTACAGATAGGACATCTGCTCACGTTCGAGGGGAAAATGACGTTCCTATTGCATCCTGGCATAGGAAGGTTCCTTATACTGGAACATAAACAATTCAGAAAGGTCACTGCATGTAACGGAACATGAAGTTTTGGTTCAAGGCACTGACACTACTAACCTTATAGGCAGATCCCAACCTGAGGAGCAACAAGTTAATGCTGCAGTGTTAGAAAGAAAGTAAGATCTTTTGCTTTCAAACTCAAGAGTAACTGAGGGTCAGAAGTCCAAATCAAGCGGAGGGTGGAGGACAGGAGTTTAGCAGCATCCAAGAAGCATGAGAAACAGCAGCAGTGTTGCTTAAACATCTTGGCCAGAGTTTCAAAGATGGCTAGTGATTTTGGGGTGCCTCAGGTATTCTTTGGGTCCCAACCCGAGTCACCTTGATGGGACCTGATTTTCAGGGTGGGTGCTGAGCACAGCCTGAAAGTCAGGCCTCTTAAGTTGGGCACTGAGCTGCTGAGGTGCCCCAAATCACCAGTCAAAAAACCTTGGCCAGAAAACCATAATTGGAACCAACAGACTAAGAGGACTGGCTAAATGGGGGAGGCAGCTATTATGTATATTTGAAGGACTCTTGTTTAAATATTAAAACAAAAAGAAATCAGGTCTGTGTCTGAATGCAAATAAAGTGTGAGGAGAAAGCAGGGCCTGGAGTTTCGTCTTTGTCATTTAAAGAACACTTCTCAGTGATTCATTCACGCCCTGCTCCCTCTCCAAGCCTGTGGAAATGCTTCAATTTCTGCACCTCGAAGAGCGTTAACTCTCCAGGAGTGGCAGCAAGCCCCCAAAAGAAAGGCTCTTCCAACACCGACGCATAGAATGTACATACACAGCTTCAGCAAAGGCAATAATTTGTAGGCATTTTCAAACAGGAAGGCGCGGATAATATTGTAGCCTCTGACAGCACATGCTGCAAATTACACATTAGTAAATCGATGCCTTGCTTTAACATTAATCCTTACTTTACCACTACACGGGCACTCACCCAACAGCACCCTTTTGAATAGGAAAAGAAATCTGAGGGATCCTTTGCAATACTGTTAGGAATCTAAGGATTGATCCAGCACAAAGAACTGGAAGTAGCAAGCACTTGGTCCTATAGGCAAGATACAGCAGTTGCTTCATACAGCATGGCACTAACTTCTATATGCACTTTTGGAGGTTGAGAGACGCCACTCGGATAGTTATGCTGGTCTACAATACAGCATTAGGTTGAAGTAAGGCAGTTTATGTTGCCCTAACTCTGTAAGTGTCTACACTACAATGTTGCTCCCACTGATGTAAGTTGCCCACTACACCGACCTAATAACTCCAGCTCTGCGAGAGGTGTAGCACTTAGAAGTTAGATGGATGTAGCTAGTGTAACGTAATGTGAAGTAACAGGGTCAGGAATGGGATAGATAATAAACCAGACAAAATCATAAAGCCCTGGTATGTGCACACTTTGAATACTGTGTGCAGGTCTGGTCACACATCCCAAAAAATACATTAGAATTGGAAAAGGTGCAGAGAGGGGCAACAAAAATGATTAGGGGTATGGAACAGCTTCCTTAAGAGGAGAGATTAAAAAGAGTGGGACTGTTCAGTTTAGGAAAGACACGACTGAAGGGGGATATGACAGAGGTCTATAAATCATGACTTGTGTGGAGAAAGTGAATAAGGAAATGTTATTTACTCCTTCTCATAACACAAGAACTAAGGGTCACCCGATGAAATTAATACACAGCAGGTTTAGAACAAACAAAAGGAAGTACTCCTTCACACAATGCACAATCAGCCGGTGGAACTTGTTGCTATGGGATGTTGTGAAGGCCAAAAGAATAAATCGGATCTAAAAAGAATTAGCTAAGTTCCTGGAGGATGGGTCCATCAATGGCTATTAGCCAAGATGGCCAGGAACACAACCCCATGCTCTGGGTGTCCCTAAACCTCCAGCTGACAGAAGCTGGGACTGGACAACAGGGGATGGATCACGTGATCAATTGCCCTGTTCTGTTCATTCCCTCTGAAGCACCTGGTACTGGTCACACTCAGAGACAGGGTACTGGGTTAGGTGGACCACTGATCTGACCCAGTATGGCCGTTTTTGGGTCAACATTCCATCCAATATCTGGATAACTAGACTCGTTTTGTCCTTCCTAATTTACATTTGTGGTGGGACAAAAAAGTTCAGCTCAAAATGCCAATCCTACAGTCATTTCATCTTTCACTTTATGCAGACAGTTCATCTAGGTTTTACTCAGTACCCATATCCCTTTTGGTAATCCTTATACAGCTGGCCTTGTGACTTAAGACTTCAATTTTATATTCTATTTTTTTTTTTGTATTTAGTAAGCACTGACAACAGACTCAGGTCTGCACAAGACACAAAATACAGTTTTCTGCTCCAGAGAGCTTACAATCTATACACGATAGACTTAGACTAGACAGGACACCCAGAGAAGTGCAAAATTTGGGTTTTACTAATGCATTGCAGATTACTATGATTAATGTGTATTCCAATATAACCCAGTGTCCTCTATTGAATTCAAGGCCCCAATGTGCTAGGAGCTGTGCAAACATACAGTAAAAATCAGTAACTTCCCTAAAGAGCTTCCCGTCTTAATAGACAAGACGGGCAAAGGGAGGGAGAAAGGAAGTATTTCCATTGAACAGATGGAGTATCGAGGCAAAGAGTCAGTGTGTGACTTGACTGACATCACACAGGAAGACTATGGCAGAGCTGGGGATTAAAGTCAGATGTACAATGTAGGTCACCTATTTTCAAAAAAAGTATTTATACGTAGCTAATCATACCACAGCGCAAGGAATTAACCTGGATGGCAAACCAGTTCTGCCCACAAAGACTTGCACTGTCTCTCTGAGAAAGCCTAGATGGCCAGAACGGTGAGGAAAGTTGATGTATATTTTCCATGAAATATTTTTTGTCATAGCAGTGTATTGGCTTGATTGATAATTCTGGTGTGTACACATGCTACTGCAGTGAAGATCCAGTCTTCAAAAGCAACATGCACCCCAATCTGTAATATGAATAATAGCCCCTTTTACAGCATTTGAGGATGAGGACAAAATGCAATATCAAACTGACGTTATCACTGTTTTTAGTGTCTGCAAATTCAGGGTCATTTCACTTCATAACAGACTTCATAGACCATTGCTGATCAGTGGATAGGACATTTCTTTGCAATTTGTTCATTTTAATGTTTGTATCTCATGAGAACGCAATATTGATCTCCATCTGGCCCCGCGATCTGTGGATTTTTAATTACAGGTCCCAGAAAACAGTTTCACCATAATGCCTCTGTAATGGACATCTTCTGGCTGAGGGAAAGGAAGCCTGGGACCTGTAACCAAGCACTCTCTAGAGAGATATTGAGGCCTGAGTTGTCGATTTTTAGACATTTCAGCACTAGGGAGACCGAGTCCCAGGATGAAAGTCAGATCCCGAGCCTTATGGACACATATAGCTGGGAAAAGGAGGAGGTGTGTTAAATGAACCTAGTCAGACAGGGATATAGCAGGCTTTGTTTCTCCTCAGTCTCCTAGAGAAAGGAGGACAGGAGTACTTGTGGCACCTTAGAGACTAACAAATTTATTAGAGCATAAGCTTTCGTGGACTACAGCCCACTTCTTCGGTAGCTATATGCATCCGAAGAAGTGGGCTGTAGTCCACGAAAGCTTATGCTCTAATAAATTTGTTAGTCTCTAAGGTGCCACAAGTACTCCTGTTCTTCTTTTTGCGGATACAGACTAACACGGCTGTTACTCTGAAACTAGAGAAAGGAGGGGTGATCAAGCCCGAGGGGTTAAAAGCAGAGAGAAAGAGAAGCCAGAGTCCTTCCCAGTCTCTTTCACACCAGGGGAACCTGCCTGTTTTCCCCAAGACAGAAGACCCTGGTCCCTAGGTTATACGTCTGAGTCATGTTCATCTCCTGCTGCTGCAAAGCAGCAACATTTCAGTAGACAGTTTTAGTGTTAAGAAATGATGTAGCTAAAGTTTTCTTTCATTGCATCTTAGTGGACAGTGCGTCCTCTCAGTGCCCCTCACCAGAAAACCTGGGGACTGCAGGTGGAAAGGCCATGGCCCATTTTCTGAGCAGGTAGGGGAGCATCTGAAATACAGTCCAGCCACCACTGAGAAGTGTTTGTGCGTTCCAAGACAAACTAAGGAGACTGGCCAACAGTTTCAAGCTGGGTGTTGAAAGTTAGCCCCCTGAATCAGGAGCCTGAAGGCTTGCAGCTCGCACCGAAGTCAACTGCCTAAATAAGCAGCTAGATGCCTAGATTTCAAACCTGAGGGGCCCTAATGCATTGGCCTGTGTGATTGTGGTGAAAACAGGAGTGCCCCTTAGACCTTCCGTCAGCACTCATCACGGGCTAGAAGTCTGAACACTTTACTGAGGTGCCCAGGACAGGAGCCAGGATCGACCATTCACTCACTAGGCCTCTGTGCGGCCCAGCCTGCATGTCAACCTAACAGGTCTTGGTTTTGTGAGGTGACAGTCTGTTGGGGCCACGCTCATTACTTACAAGCCCACAAGTTTGGTTTTCATTGGGTGGGGAGCAGCCCAGCGCTGGCTTTGTAGGCCAGTTGCCATAGTGCTCGAGAAGGGTTTGACTGCGGTTCTTAAGTGGAGCCAGAGCTCACTGAGGAGGAGATACCCTGCCCAAGGGCGCATGGGGAGGGGCACCACTCACTACATCAGTACAACAGGTAAAACCAGTGCTCCCCCCAGCGCAGCCATCCAAGTGCACCTGGGGCAGATCCCTGGCCTTGGTCCTCCCCGGGCGTAGAAGCAACTCTTCAGGGGCCATCCAGATGGTCAGCAATGTGAACAGAACCCCCTGCACTCCAGATTGTGCCTGGCCTCTCGGTAGGTGCACTGGTGAGGAAGGGCTCTTCCTCCTCGGGCACTCTAGGGTAGGAGGTGGCATCCATTCGCTTTAAAGCCTTCTTGCAGAGCGATCAAAAATTACAACCATATTAAAGAAAAAGGAGAGCAAGCAAGAGCCTCACATTGGTTTCTCAAGCCCACAGCTCGAGTGCCGCTGTTTATTACTCATGTGTTGCAGAGGGAAATTGCAGTGTCATGTTCAAGTGCCACAGCCAATGATGGTCTGTGGGATTGGAAAAAGGCGCCCACAATCCACTTATTTCAGCTCTCCCCTTCCACTCTCCCTTGGCCAACCAGCAACGTTTACACCCACTGCAAGGAAAAGCACACTAATTAGGAGAAAAAGGCAGCGTGAGGGAGGACACTTCTTCCCAAACCCATCATTAATCCATCTAACTGATCAATCAAGATCTTTAAAATAGCAAATGTTGCCTTATTGGAAGGCGCTCAGATACCACGGGGACGGGTGTGGTATAAGAACCTGACCAGAACAGAAATAAAAAGGACTCTTCACATCTCATAAAATACTTACCCTGGGCTCATTTATTCCATTACAGTAATGTGGCCGTGGCTGCTAATTTTTGGTTTCTATGTTTGGAAAAAAAATGGAGCCTCTTGATTTTAGATGAGACAGAAAAACTTGCTAAGCTATATTATTAAAACTTAAAGCCACATTCCACTCACTGAAGCAGGAGAACTTGGAGATTTGAAATCATCACACTCCTCAGAATAATTATTATTTGTTTTACGGTGGCACCCAACTGAGATCGGTGCCCCAATAGGCTAGGCGCTGTATGTAATATAAGAGTCTCAACACATAATGGAAAAAGCTTTAAAATTGCCCAGATAATTTTATCCAAAAGATAGCCATTGCTAGGGTTTGAGTTCTACTTCACCTGGAGTGGGGATCACAGATTGCAGGTGAAGGGAAAGTCTGTCTTTTAAGTCAAACTCTGAGCGTGTTAAAAAATGTGGTGGAGGTACGTTTTAAAACGATTTTCTTACTGCATTTTACATTGTAAGTGTCAGGATTTATTTATGGTGAGGGGAGGTCCCAGTCATGAAATGTCAGGTGGTGGCACGCAGCACTTCCCTCACCAAAATGGCCCAGTTAGTCAATCCGAAAATGATTTTGGAAACACTGAGCCATCCTCTCATGGCTATTCAAAAATCGGTGCTATTACAGTACATTACAGCACCCTCCTCGACAACAACAGAAGTACTGGATGTCACTTGAACGGCAAGCTAGTAACGGTAGATTCACACCCTGATTGCTGTGCACTAGCATTCTGTGTAGACAAGCTCCAATCAACAACATTCATGCTGCTTCTTGTACCAAACAAGCGGCATGTTTCCCAGCCCAGAAAGGACAAAGGAATTATCCTAGGCAACTTTTAAAACACACAAGCCACCCCCAGCAAAGTCAAGAAATTATGAAAACATATAACTCAAGCACTTCTCTCTTCTCTGTATTCTCTCTCTCTCTGTTGCGTTGTTCATTCGGTTAGGTAGTAGCCTGGATGTAATTTGTAAGGAGCAACCAAGCTTTGTAAAACCGGGAGGATACTGAAGATGAAAGGGAGCAAGGGCTATTGTTCAATCTGAAATCCCTTTGGACATTAGATTAATGTGAACATGAATGATAACGTGAACTTCTTCAAAGCTTCACTGCTTGTCAGTAAGACTGCAGCCCTTGATGGCTGCCCAACTCTTCTATAGCAGGAATTAGTCCGGTTTTCGTTTCCTTATCTTGTCCTTTTAGACTAATATAGATAATAAATATTGTCCTGCCCAGTTTCACTGAATATCTTTCAGCTATAGGCTTTTAGTCTGTTGTAATTCAAATTGTTATTCTAAACAGAGAAATATGCTGTAAGAGCCCCTTACCGACACTGATGAAGAGTTACTCACATCCTAGTCCCACTGAAGTCAATAGGGATACTTGTGTGAGTAAGTGCTTACCCATGTGAGTGAAGGTTGCACAATCCAACCCCACTACAAAAGCGTGAACACAATGTTGCAATAATTTTTCTAATATTAAAAATTAACTCAGGGACTGGATGGCTCAGCTGAACGGTAGCAGAGCTTTTCATCTCTGGATCACTGGTTCAAGCCTAGCCCAAGTGGCCAGTGACTGAAAGTATGGTGGTTATTTGACTATTTGGTGATCTGCTGGTTGACTCAGTTCAGTTCCTCATGAACAGACATTCCAGTCAGAACGGACAATGTAGCTGGCATCCTTGCATTGGCAACCTCATCAGAGAGCCCAAGGATCGATTGGACAAGATGGAGACTGAATTACCCTCCAACTCAGACTGTTTTATTCCACAGAGATGTACTAGGAGTGTGAACCTCTGGAAACTGGAAGTGGACAAAAAGAAATGGTTGGCCAAACTCCCTGAAAATTGCAACCACCAAGCTCCATGAAGAGGGCTGACAAAACTTGCAAAGCTTAACAGTCTGTGCCTCAATACCCTTCCATCCACAAATCCTCACATTCAAGTCCAGAATCACAGAAATGCCTGATCCTTGCATCAAGGCCACTTTGGTTACCTTTCTAAAAACTGTCAGACGTCTGAAAAAACTTAGAGCATTCATACATTTTCCCGGTGTGTGTGTGGGCGGGAGGGGGAAGGTGGGAGGAAGTTTGCTAACACTGCCAGCTAAGAAAGAATATTTCAGGAACAGGAGTTGTAACCTACACTGAAGTCCAGGCATAATTTGTACTTGTGGGGTTTATCACCTGTACAGCAATCCCTTGTGTACCTTTGGCTAACTTTGTGAAGTGCATCAGATGTTTGCATAGGACAGAGGACATCAATATCTTTGGTGACCTGCATAAAGATTGTCAAGACTTTTGGTAAACTGTATAAAGTTTGCAGGAGACCATCAGAGAATTCATATATCCCTATTTCCAAGATGAGTAACTCCAAAAATAAGCACCTGAACGTCTGAAAAAGTCACACTGTATTCGATTGGATCAAGGACTCTTGAATTAAACTAGTTTGAACTTGGTGGGCCATTATTTCTGAGTTACGATAGGATAAAAATTAAAATAGAAAACTTAAGAAAAAAGAGGATTTTTTAAAAAAGAACTTAAGACATTTGAAAATGAGGATGAGAGGACAAAAGCAGCACTTCGGTGGAAACCTTCTTACAACCTGAACTAAGGGCAGAATTCTCTGTATGCTAGATGTACGCAATACGTGCCTGCTGAGGTGTGACACAATGACAATAGCCATGATACACCACGTAATGTCATCTCTTGAAACATATTGGCCCAGATTTTTACAAGGTATTTAGGTGTTCCTGTGCGTGGCGTTGCAACGCCTCACTGATTTAGGAGCCTAAATATCATTTTAAAGGGATTTAGGCACTTGCTGTTTAGGTCCCTCAATCAGTTAGGCATGGCAACAGTGAGCACAGCGGCACCTAAGTACCTTTAAAAATCTGGGCCATTGTCACCATTCCATGGTGGAAGAATGATCAGAAAATAAACATTGGCAAGAAAACCAGGAATATCCCAAATGTTCTGAACTTGTATGACTAGATGTTTAGCTTCCTAAGCCACTAAAAACATACAAGTGAGGCCAAGTTGGACACTCTCTCAGAAATGTGACTGCAAAGCTGCTGAGCAGTCCAGGGTTAAGTATTTCAGTTGAAGAGGTGAGAACCCTGTAAAACTCAGATACCGTATAACTGCCACTGCAAGACAGTAAATTTGCCAAATGCCTCTGTGACCCCACCCTTGTAAATCAGCTTGTTAATCATTATCGTCACAGACGTGATAAAGTTGTTTTATAAGCCAACACTGAGGCAGTAACATTAACTACTTATGTAGGGGCTGGCGTATTTCCCTGAAGATAACATTTATTAGAAGGCACTCACTTTAAAAACACTGGTTTGCCTAAGAAACCTCATCTGGAGCATTGGACAATCTGTTCCACTTCTCCCGCCATCGGATTTACATGTAGACACAAGTGAGGCACAGAGGGGACTGGGTAAGTGGTATGTAATCCCTAGAACTGTGGTTCTGAAACTTTAGCAACCCGAGAACCCCAATTTTTCTTTAAAATTTTTCGTGGACCCCCAAGTCCCTCCACTCAGCCCCAGGCCCTGCCCTCATTCCACGCCTTCCCCCAAGGCCCTACCCCTCCCCCACCTATTCCTGCCCCTGCTCACTCTATCCCCCTTCCCTCGATCCCCCCTGACTCTCACTCACTTTCACCAGGCTGGGGCAGGAGGTTGGGGTTCAGGAGGGGATGCAGGCTCTGGGAGGGAGTTTGGGTGCGGGAGGGGGTGAGGGGTCGGGCTCTGGGAGGGAGTTTGGCTGTGGGAGGGGGTGAGGGGTTCGGGCTGTGGGAGGGAGTTTGGGTGCAGGCTCTGGGAGGGAGTTTGGGTGTGGGAAGGGGTGCGGGCTCTGGGAGGGGGGGACTATGGGGTCTCTGCGCGCTGCCCCTGCCCGCAGGCACCGCCCCTGCAGCTCCCGTTAGTCGCAGTTCCTGGCCAATGGAAGCTGTGGAATCGGAGACCCCCTGCTCTCCCCACAGAGGCCACAGTGACGTGCCAGCCGCTGAGAGCGGTGCGGAGCCAGGGCAGACACGGAGCCTGCCTCAGCCCCGCTGCGCCGCTGGAGTTTTAGCGCTTTAAATCTCCCCGACTGGCTTCAGTAGCCTCCAGGTGATAGAAGGAGGGGGAGGAGTTGATCAGTGAGGCCTGCGGGGCCCCCTCAAGTACCCTCAGGGACCCCCAGGGGTCCGTGGACCCCAATTTGAGAAACACTGCCTTAGAACATCTAGAATTATAGATTCAAACCTTGGCAGCATTGTCCTAGCCCTTCATCCTTTTGAAATAAAGTTTATTATTATTTATCAAGGCCAAGAATACACTCAGTGCTGTTCAACACACAGAGAAAAGGTCTTGCTCTGAGGGACTTATTCAGTGTACGAGGCAAACACAAAAAGGACAAGAAGCACTGGGAAACCAGAAGTGGTGTCCAACATTTTAACCTCAACCATCATCCTTAGTTATACAATGTAATGGTGGAAAAGCCCTTTAAATACTCTGGATTGGAATCTGTCTCATGAAAGAAGTAAGCCTTAAGGAGGAAACTCATGGAGCATCCAATGATCTAACAGGACTTCTATACTCCAACCATCCTCTAAATCAATTTCTGATTACTCCTCTGGAGGTTTCCCTCACTCCCCCAGAATCAACACCATCTAATCCAAATTGAGCCTTAGCCTACTAGCTCTTATCTGTCCATTACTCCATTTCTACAAAAATTCTGCCGGTGAGGACACTGTGGAGAAGTACATACCCCAGCATTCTTTCTTCACCTCCATGGCAGCCAAGACACAAGATTTAAAAGAAAAACCCTGATGTTGCAATGTGTTTCAGAAAGCATTTTCAGCCTCTTCTCTTTGTGCTTCCTCTGTTGCAACTGATCTGCACTGTATTCTTTGAAAAACGTCAGAAGACCTGGGCGAGGGAAGGGTGGACTGACGGCCTTAACTATAAACAGTGGTTCTTTATGCAGTTCTTAGGAGTGGGAATGGGGGTATTGAAACACAAAGGGTAAAACTGTGATTGAAGTTAGTGGCAAACCTCCCATGGGGCTTCAAGTGGAGCCAGGATTTCACTCAAAGGTCTTCAAGCTGTGGACTCCGGAACCAGTGTGTCGTAATATAGTTAGCTAACGATAACACAAGTTATAGCCAAATATACAAGGGAGGGGAAAATACATGCCAGGAAGTTACTGACCATTTCTAGTGAGGGAGCAGATAAGAAGTGTGAGAGTGTGAGGTGAAAGGAGGTGAGGATTGTTCTAGGTTGCCAATGAGGGATTTCCTGGACGTTTTTTCAGTTTGCCAGATCCTGACTCTTCCAATGTTCTTGTTACAATTTCAATACACAATTCAGCTTTAGTCTAGATGAAAGGGGCAAAGGGAGAAAGGAGGATCTTGTGGCTAAGGCACTGGGCTGGGATTCAGGAGAGGCAGGTTCAATTCCCAGCTCTGCCACTGACTCCTTGTGTCATCCTCATCAAGTCTTGTACTCTTTCTAGTCATTAATTCCCAAACATCTGTTTTATGCTGTGTCACTCGCCCCACCCTTCACCCATCTCGCTTATTTAAATTGTAAGCTAGTTAGGGCATGGTTTGTCTTTTCATACATACATTGTACAGTGCCTCACGCAAGGGGCCATGAAGTTGGGTGGCACTAGGCGCTACTAGAATACGAATAAGTAAAACCAAGGAAGTGTTCCCTCTGCACGTGTTTGAGAGCCGTGTTTCTCCTCTGTAACAGGCTGTATTTGAACTGAACACAAGATAGCAGCTGCCTCCAGCAGACTTGGAGAAATGAAACATTCC
This sequence comes from Malaclemys terrapin pileata, assembly GCF_027887155.1. Taxonomy (NCBI): domain Eukaryota; kingdom Metazoa; phylum Chordata; order Testudines; family Emydidae; genus Malaclemys; species Malaclemys terrapin. Next base: position 17,740,811 of record NC_071515.1, on the reverse strand, counting down.
CATTACACAGGAAGCAAATTCATAAGATATAGCTTGATAACACAGCAACTGCCATAGGCATCTACAGAGCATTAACGGTAACTGGGAACAACCATCCATGTCCTACAAGTGCTGTGTGCAGGATGGGGACCGGTTGCCAGGAATCCTAATAGCGATTGCTCCTCTCCCCCCACAATTCCCCAAGTTTAGTCTGTTTTGCACTGTTGTGCTGCATTAACTAATAACAAACCCATCGCTGAGAACACCCCCAAGGAAATTTAGCAATACACGCCGCAAGAATTAAAGAGAAAACAGAGTCAGTTCAATTAAACATCTGTCGCTAACTTGCTTTGAGATGCCTTGCGACAGGCAAGATGCACTTGCTTCCGTATATGCGATAAAACTCCCCCCCCTGCACTTGGAAACCCGTTCTGAACATACAGCACGGCATGGCCCTCCAGTGAAATGAGACACAGTCTCCTCCTACAAACAGGCCACGGAGTTAACATGAAATTCCACCTAAGGAGATCAGTCTATACCTTTTGAGAAAAGGGGGGGGAGAGAACAGGAAAAACCCCCAGAACGTCAACAGATAATGAAGATCCTCTGCTTCTCTGTATCACACAAGCATATATTTTTTGGGACGAGTGGGGAAAAAGGAAGGCCCTCTCATGAAGCACGTCCAAGCAATGCGGTGAAAAAGCTCAAGCGGACACAAGGGAGAAGGAGCCAAAATGCCTTAGAGTAAACAGCAGGGCTTGAAACTGCTGGTGCCAGATTCACACTGAGCTCCACAATGTGACTCCTGGGCCAAAGCTTCTACCTTCACATTTGTGGCGTTTCATTCCCCTGGCCTCTTTCTTCTTTCCCCCAAGGTTTTAAGTAGGGTTGCCACAAAACCGGACACCCTTCGCCAAGGCCCCGCCCCTGCTTACTCCCCATCACTCGATCTCCCCCACCCACACTCACTCATTTTCACTGGGCTGGGGCAGGGGATTGGGGTGTAGGAGGGGGTGAGGGCTCCGGCTGGTGGTGCAGGTTCTGCGGTGGGGCCAGAAATAATGGGTTCAGGGTGTAGGAGAGGGCTCCAGACTGGAGCAGGGAGTCAGGGTGAGGGCTCTGGGGTGGGGCCGGGGATGAGCACTTTGGGGTGCAAAAGGAGGCTCTGGGCTGGGGTTGGAGCCGAGGGGTTCAGAGTGTGGGAAGGGGCTCTGGGGTAAGGCAGGGTGTTGGAGGGGGTACTGGCTCTGGGCTGGGGGTGCGGCTTCTGGGGTGGGGCCAGGAATGAGGGGTTCAGGGTGCAGGAGGGGGTTCTGAGCTAGGACAGGGGTTTGAGGTACGGGGGGGAGGTGCAGGCTCCGGGAGGAAGTTTGGGTGTGGGAGAGGGCTCTGGGCTGGGGCAGGGGTGTGAGAGGGGGTGCAGGGTGAAGGCTTTGGGAGGGAGTTTGGGTGCAGGAGGGGGCTCAGGCTGGGGTAGGGGGTTGAGGTGCAGGCTCCGGGTGGCGCTTACCTCAGGGGCTTCCCAGAAGCGGCAACATATCTCTCGGTTCCTAGGCGTAGGGGTGGCCAGGTGGCTCTGCGCAGTGCGCACTGTCTCTGCCCACAGGCACCGCCCCAGCAGCTCCCATTGGCTGTGGTTCCCAGCCAATTGGAACTGCAGAGCCGGCACATGGGACAGGGGCAGCACATGGAGCCCCTCTAGCAGCCCCTGCACCTCAGAGCTAGAGGGACATGTTGCTGCTTCTGGGAGCCGTGCAGAGCCAGGTAGGGAACCTGCCAGCCCTGCATCAACCGGAGCCACCAGGATCCCTTTTCGACTGGATGTACCCATCGAAAACCAGACACCTGGCAACCCTAGTGCAGGGCTCCAAGGATGGCAGCACTACATGTAATTTCTGTCATACCCAGGTGTTCTCCTAATCTTGTAGTGGGCATGAGTAATAGATGGTTTTAAGAAGCAGGTATTGAAACTAAGGTCAAAGGCTGCGTTAATCAAACAAGATATAAAGTGTACTGGGAATTTGCATGTTAGAGAACAGAGAACAATTTCCTTAACTTGAAAATGTGTGCGCGCACACACACACACACACACACACACACATATATAAATAGGATGCACCTGATTTTTTTTTTTTTTAAAGCTAGGATGCAATTAGATGCTCAGCTGTGCACTTAATTTGCACATATAATTGCCATGACTGTGTTTCATTATCTCACTGAAGGGGACAACCCTGAAATGATACTTGCATTTTAGTTTTGAGAAAGGGTCCTGAGTCAATGGCTTGGTTGGACAGGCAATGTGTTATCTGAGGGATGGGAACGCAATCAGAGCCCAATCCTTCAAGCTGTTACTCCGAGTTTGCCATACTGGGCCCTTGGTTCTGTGTGGCAAATTAGGACAAAAAACACAAGATAACAAAAGCACTTTGCACAAGCAAATATAGTCACACTGTTTTTTGTTCGTTTTAAAGAAAGGTTCATTACAGCAGGCAGGTCCCACTGCATTCTCCCCACACGATGGCTTGGGAGTCCGACTGCACATCGAATTTTTAATGCGCTGAATGTCGTTTCGAAGCCCTGTTGCAAATTTGAGTTTCAAGCAGAACAAAAAAGCCCTTTTGTTATAGATCTATCTATATATATATATATCTTGACATATCTAATTAAACTTAGATCTGCTCATTTTCCAGGCCACCATCTACCACAATGACTTTAGCCTCCTTCACTATCCAAAATTCTCTCTCTAACCGTAAGATGCCTTTTGCTGCCTGACCCAGTGTACCAGTCCTGTTGCCACTCTGAATTACAGCAACTCCCTTGTTCCCAAGTATTGAGGTAAAAGGAGAAAGCTGGCCAATCTTGTCATTACCACTAAATGTAACACGAGCTGCCAGCAATTTGGGAAATTAATACTCGCCTAAAATATCAGCTGCTCGGGAGAGCCTTCTGCTCGGCGTTTCGTGCTGGCCCAGCTGAAGGAAGTCTCAGAGCTGGCAATCTTTGCGGTATAAAGTTTCCAACCACACTGAAGTGGAGTGACTGTGGCAAGGAAAGGAGCCCTAGGCACAGGAAAATATCTGAGAGGCTTAATCACTAGTGAGAGGCAGGGTGACTGTTTCGGAGGGTGATCTGATGGCAGATCATTTAATTTTTATGATCATGCACTCCTCTATGTATGTGCCTGTTTATGTGTGCAGTATATACACACGCATGCTATATAAACAGGTACAGTACATGATAATGTGGTGCGTTTAAAGGGTTTATGGGACAGCTGCATCACTCACGAATGGCAACGCCAGAGGGGATTTTGACAGCACCCCCAGCACCGCTTACTCTGTGGAAGCCACACACATGTAAAGAAAAACTATTTTATGAAAGTTAGGAGAGTTCGTGCTTTGTTTTTCTGTGTGTTTGTTTTTGAAGCCCTGTTTTTTGTATCCTGCCACTTGTAAAGTTACCACTAGTCCTACTGTGCGGGCCTCAGAGGAAGCCATAAGCAATGCCATAAACACATAGCCATACGCTATACCAGCGAAAGCTCACCTCTACCAAGGGCTTTTGCCAGCACTGCTGTCATCCGGGATTACAACTCCTCACCCCCCTGACCAATAGAGCTATGCCAGAAAAAGTCTGTGGTATATGGATTGCAAATTTTATGGGGAAAAAGTGTGTTTTAGAGTTTGTTGTATCTTGGGTGGAAAAGGAGATTGCCACGCCTGGGTTTTAAAGTCACTAAGCGCTGCATTATAACTCAACCACACGCCATTTCTCAATAACTGTACTAGGACAGAATGGTCAGACATTCTGAATGATCACGAACCGCGAGGAAAAAATGATTACAGTTCCCCGCTCTCTGTGATCCTGGAAACCGAACTGCAATGAGGAAGAGAGATGGACAGGATAGAAAAGCTGGCCTTTTTGGCAAAAGATTTGAGATGGTTAGAAAAGTGACCTGGCCCTGAAAGCATTTGTATTGCTCCTCAAAAGTGCTTTTAGCTTTGTCATCACAGACACTGGAGCGTAGTTCAGGTGAGATGCAGGCTTCAGTGAAGCATTTTTTTCACATTTTTAGTTATTAGACAATATTACATTTATAAAACATTTCAACAAAAGCATAGGAATTGCTGTACCAGAGCCGAACAACTGTCCACCTAGTCCAGTATCCTGTCTCGGACAGCAGCTGGTACTAAATGTTTCAGAGGAAGGTGAAAGAAATCCCCGTAAAGGATATTCTACCCATAGGGGAAACTTCTTCTGAATACTAGTCAGGTAGTGGTTTGTTTACTGTATACCGCTTTCTTTAATTTAACCGGATATCTTGTTTGCTTTCTGGGCCACCCCAGAGTATTGAGCAGATGTTTTCACTGAGCTGTTTGTAAAGACACCTTTGGTCTTTTTCCTGAATGGTTGCAGTTAATTTAGAACCCAGCAAAATGTCCAAGTAGTGAGAACTGCATCAACTGTCACAAGAACTACATCTGCTAAAAATCATCATCATAACATTTTAGGTCAATATTTGCCACTTACTACCGGAACGTCCCCTTGTCTAAGTCTTTAATTGGTTGGACTAGCCCTGGATAAAGTAGCTAACAGAGATTTAGTGATGTTTTAATAGAGGCCTCATTCCTGACTCACACCAGATTACTCTCAGGGGCTTATGAAGAGTGATGGCTGGAGCGGAACACAATCATAGCCAATGGGGCAGAATAGGTGAGCTGTCACACTTTGTTTTTCTGCTTGTTAAATCTGAATGCTCTTAATTAGTTATCTTGCCTGTGAATGCCTGTGCGAACAATGAAGAAGAGATCAGGCTTGGGGAGAGGCTAAGAATACATGCTGCCCAAGCCCCTGGAGCTGGGCTAACCTAGCTGTAAGCTTGGGTGTAGTCAACTGGGGCACTGTTTTGCTGTGAGAACTTGATTTAAAAAAAAATAAAAATCCTTCTGTGAATAAAGAACATCACCTGTTTTCTCTTTAGTTAAAGGGCAGGCCGGCCAGGTTGCTCACATCTGCATTAGCTGGGTCTGTGAATCAGCAAAGTGCTAGCATAGCACTATCCCATTAGGAGCTTGGCAGCTTTCCAGAACTAATGACTTATTACTTGGCTGTTTTCCTTCCTGGGCTAAGCCCTCCCCCACTAGCCCAGCACCCCATCCTTATCGATCACAGCAGTAAAAGCCCCCAGACCATTAGCTAATTACTAGTAGCAGAAGCCTAGGCTGTCACCCGGGTGTAATTTGTAAAGCCACATGTGTCAAAAAGGCCCAAAATGGCTGAGAACTTAAAAGCTGGTCAGTAACAGAGAGGATGACGAAACCTGGTGATAGTTTAAACAAAAAGAGCTCTCAAGCTGCTGCTTCCACCATTTCACACTGACTCAACAGACATTCTGGGCGTCAGAGTGGTGTTTGGGGTTACTGTGCATGCTGGCTGCGTTGATCTGTGTTGAGGGGGTTGTGCTGGGACATTGGTGTTGATCTTTGCAGGTAGTGAATGAGGCGCGTGTGATGTGGGGAGGAACTGTGTGTGTTCAGGGTTATCATGTGGCGGTTGTGTAGATTTGTGTGTGTGAGGCGGTTGTGCTGGAAGATCTGTGTTGATTTGTGTGGGTGGCAGATGGACACACAGAGTGGCAGTTGGGCCAAGTAATTCACACTCTCTGTGCAGTCTCCCTCATACAACCAATGAAACCGTTCCATACAAATTAACTGTACAGTAAGGGTGGGGATATGTTGAGTCACCTTTGATATCACACTGCTCCAGGACTCTTGGCGGGGCAGAGAGACACGCCTTACTGCAGCTGTACACAGCATGGGGGTACATTGGTTAAGTCAAAATGGCAGAGAACTTAAAAATGGACGGTACAGACCACACATCCCAGAGGTGATTGAACCCCGTGATAGATATTCTGAACAAAAAGAGCTCTCAGCCATGTTGCAGCTGCTCTCATGGCTTCACACGGAGACACACAGACAGAGCAGCAATCCTGGAATCTTACTATCTAGATTCCTGTTCGTTATTTGTACTGTGGTAGCACCTAGGAGCACTAGTCAGACACCGGGACCCCCCCCACTGCACCAGGCGTGAGTCTTAAATTAGATTTCCCTCTAAATAATATTGTGCATCGCCATCTTCATCTCAGGCAAAAATGAATTTTCATTCAGCTCTCTTCTTGCACCCTCAAATTCAGCATGCAAACAACAGCCCCCCCAGATAGCACATTTATAAAAACACAGCTGCCCAGCGGAGAGAGGTTTCTTGTTTTCTGGGCATTTTAAAGAGCCCTTTGCAGGACAAATACATCAGACTTGGAGTCACTGGGGGAGAGGGCACCATTTCTGCAGATTACCACTCCCTGCTTTTCTAATTCACTCACCAGGCCTTATCTTTCTATTAATCTTTAATAAACCTTTTGGTTAATTCCCCCAACACATACATTCTACATGACAGCAGGGCAGAGTGTTAAAGCAACCTCAGGATATAAGGAAATGAGCAGGGGAGGAATCAAAAATAGGGGAAATATTCGGGAATTTAAAAAAAACCACACACTGGCAGCCAACAACCAGTAGGCAGGTGAGAGCAACAATGGCAAAGTACGATATGGGGGCTAGTCAGTGTCTTTAAGGGCACTAATGCTCCTCTATTAGCTCCATTCTCGCTCTCTCCTCCCCATCATGGTTTCACTCTGACAGAAATGGGCAACCTGATTTCAAACGTAGAGATTCTGAAATGAGGAAAAGACTCTCCAGGCTGATAACAAGGATACAGCTAGATTAAAAGCTAAATCCAATTTAACCCATCCCAGCAGAAACAGTAATTGAATTACACTGCCTCTAACTATGATAAATTTGGGGAGCCGGGGGGGGGGGGGGGGGGAGGGTAGGAGGATTGCAAATACAAATAAACACAAAGAAGTATGTTGGAAGGAGCTGCTAAATAAATGGATGCATTGTGACTCCTGCCCATCCCCACTCCCACAGGGCCTTTGCTAAGCTGCTGATTGCTTCTAAATCTCCACTGCCAATGTTAGGAACTGATTAAGCAGCTTACAAGGCACTGGGGGCTAATAGACTGGCCCACCAGGGAGACTGCCACTTCTGATTTAAGCAGCTTGTTATTTCATGGTTTGGTTATGAAAGAAGAGACAACAGCAAAGCCTGAAAAGCCACGAAAGCAGTTCTATCCCTCAGATGACTGGCTTTTTAAAACATGTGGAATTATTCCCATCCCACAACTGCACCAGCCCACAGACTACTTGTTGCCTCAGCTTTGGGTCTCTGTGTATTTGCTGCCACACAAAACTTGGATTCTCCCAACTCCCCTCAATTCTTATTGCCAAGCTAATTCTTGTCATTCCATCTGTCCCATGCTGAAATACGGGTGCTGCATAGCAGGCTATCCACTCAGCTTGTTCAGCAGAGACTGAAGCAAAGAAGTATATTATTGGGACACATCTGGTTGATTATCGACAGCTACAGTAACCCAAGATGGCCTGATTTTAAGTCACGTGTCTGGTTAATTTCATCATTGTTGTTAATTTGTTGTATCACAGAAGCTACACATTTTTTGTATCACACCCAGGAGCGTCAGGCACTGACCAGCTCTCCATTGCGTTAGGTGCTACACAAACACAGAACAAAGAGACAATTCCTGCCTCACATCTATGTAAACATTACTAGTCACACTAAGAGGTTAAACTCCCCGAGGGGTTACTCCTACATTTTAAAGCAATTTCCCCTTTCCTTCTAGGGCAAAGTGAACACAATGGAGTGAAATACCAAAACCCAATCGAAACATTATGGTGACCATGCTGAAGACAAAAAGGCAAGAAATGCAAAGTGAAAATGAGAAATGGGCTCATAGGAAAACCCCCAATTCAAAACACCCCGGCACTTTAAGTGGTGCTCAAAATCCACCCCTGAGTCCAGATTTTGAAAGCGGCTCCTGGGTAGAATTTTCAAAAATGCCAAATCTGTTCTCTATAGATAGCATTTGTACCGGTATAACTGTATCAGTTACGGTGTGATTTTGTGCTGCTGCGGTTATACCAGCACAATGCCTAGTGTGGATGCAGCGACCCTGTATAAAGGTGCGTTAGACAGGATAAAAAATTCATAAGGGATAAGCCATAAGGCAGCGTCCTCCTACCTCAGGATGCGAATGATCCACTAGCTGGTGGGGCTAAGGAAAAGGTGTTTGGTGGCATGTGCTAACAAGGCCTTAACTACACTACGGGGGCTCTAGCGGCATAGCTACTGTATCTTAGCCCCACAGTGTAGATGCAGTCTACAGCGATGGAAGGGATTTTTCCGTCACCGTAGGAACTCCACCTCCCCAAGCAATGGGAGCGAGGTGGATGGAAGCATTCTTCTGCCCACCGAGCCGCGTCTACGGTTGGGGTTAGGTTGGCAGAGCTACGTTGCTCAAGAGTGTGAGCATCAGAGCTGTGTCAACCTACATTTTAAGTGCAGACCAAGCCTAACACATGCAAAACTGTGGAGACCAGGCAGAGCTGTACTTTAAGCAGGTGTGAGTTAGAATCATAGAAGAATCATAGAATCATAGAAGATTAGAGTTAGAAGAGACCTCAGGAGGTCATCTAGTCCAAACCCCTGCTCAAAGCAAGACCAACACCAACTAAATCATCCCAGCCAGGGCTTTCTCAAACCGGGCCTTAAAAACCTCCAAGGAAGGAGATTCCACCACCTCCCTAGGTAACCCATTCCAGTGCTTCACCACCCTCCTAGTGAAATAGTGTTTCCTAATATCCAACCTAAACCTCCCCCACTGCAACTTGAGACCATTGCTCCTTGTTCTGTCATCTGCCACCACTGAGAACAGCCGAGCTCCATCCTCTTTGGAACCCGCCTTTAGGTAGTTGAAGGCTGCTATCAAATCCCCCCCCTCATTCTTCTCTTCTGCAGACTAAACAAGCCCAGTTCCCTCAGCCTCTCCTCATAAGTCATGTGCCCCAGGCCCTTGATCATTTTCGTGGCCCTCCGCTGGACTCTCTCCAATTTGTCCACATCCTTTCTGTAGTGGGGGCCCCAAAACTGGATGCAATACTCCAGATGTGGCGTCACCAGTGCCGAATAGAGGGGAATAATCACTTCCCTCGATCTGCTGGCAATGCTCCTACTAATGTAGGCCATTATATGCCGTTAGCTTTCTTGGCAACAAGGGCACACTGCTGACTCATATCCAGCTTCTCATTCACTGTAATCCCCAGGTCCTTTTCTGCAGAACTGCTGCTTAGCCAGTCGGTCCCCAGCCTGTAGCAGTGAATGGGATTCTTCTGTCCTAAATGCAGGACTCTGCACTTGTCCTTGTTGAACCTCATCAGATTTCTTTTGTCCCAATCCAAGTTGGCACTCAGGCTCCCCCTTCAGCTTCAATTAACACTACTCAGCAATGAGTGTAGACAGAGACCCTTGAGGGATGACCGGGACAAGCTAACCATGCTTTGTCTGGAGCTCCCCAGGGAGTTTAACACCGCACTCATTAATACTTTTGCTAACCTGTTAACGCACCTCAATTTTCCAGTGTAGGCCAGGCCAACATGGCCTCCATCTCGTCAATGATGCGTACACACTTCCTTTTGGTTACACAGCCACACGCGCCATGGGGACTAACTTAGGCCACGTCTATGCTTAAACTGCTACAGGGGCACAGGCAGCTGCGTTTTTGTAGCACTTCAGCGTAGACGCTCACTACAGCCACGGGAGGAGTTTCCTGTCGCGCTGTCATTAATCCACCTCCCCAAGGGGAGGTAATTGACAGATGGAAGAATTCCTAGTGTTGCCCACTCTGGGGTTTAGGTCGGCGTAGCTATGTCTCTCAGGAGTGTGAATTTTTCACACCCCGGAAAGATGTAGCTGTGCCGATATAAGTTTCCAGTGTAGACCAGCCCTTATTTTGTGTGGTCCAAACCCTGTGGTCTTGACTCAGGAAGAGGGAGTTTTCCTCGTATAAGAATTGCAGAGACTTGTTCCTGGTTCCAGAATGCACACATGTGGCATAAACCTTTGTTTTGGGGCTAAAACATCCCTGTATGCCAAGATTTTTATGCCAAACGACAAACCTCTGAGAGATTGGGATGTGTTGCTAACTCCACCACAATTAATAGCTGGGGAAAGCGTGTCATTCTTGTAATCCACACAGGAAAGGAAATTACCTGGCAAACAGAAGAAATGTACAATCAATGGAAGAAACTTACCTGCTGTAGGTCTGCAAGGGAATACAGGTGGATCTGCTGAAGGAGGTACTCTCTGGGGAAGATTCTGAAAAGAGGGAAATAGATATGAGTGGACATAAGGCTTCTGAGAGACAGACTCTTCTCTGGAAAATTCCCAAACCAGGAAGATCTCCAAAGTCTTCAGCCATCATTGGGGAATTGTACATTCTCCTCCAAGGTCTCTACACAGTAGTGATGTTTGATACAGTGGTAGTTAGGGGTTGGAGTTATGTTACTCTCCCAAGCATCAGCTGCTTTCACAGTATTCTTTTATTTGCCATCTTCACCTTCTCCCAGGGAAAGAATTAATACAGTGGGAGTCCCTGTAGTTTTTCTGCAGCTGTCAGGGAAGCACGTGCAATGATAGTTACAGAAATAGAAACCTCATACTGTGGGCAGGAGTGTGATTTTTTTTTTTAACCAGTAAAAGCCCCAGTGTGGACACAGTTATACTGGTATAAAGGTGATTTATGCTGGTTATAGTAATTATTCTTCCCTTACGGGAGTGGCTAACACCAGCATAACCAATATAATTGCATTCAACCTAGAAGGAGTTGTACTATTGAAATTATACTGGGTAGAGCGGTAAAACTTTCTAATGTAGACAAGGCCTTATTTTCAAATCAGACCAAATACACACTTCACATGTCCCGTGCTAAAAATTAAAACTGAAAATCACAAGTAGTAAATTTGTGAAGCTACATTTTTATGAATCACACCTGAGCTCTGAACTAGTGGTATGGCTCTGCACTACCTTCCTAGGAACCTGGTATGATTTCTGGTCCTGGTCTCTTACTTGGCCTTCTCTTAGAAGTCAGAGACAAGGAATGGGCAATCTATAAGGTGGGCCTCTCTCTCTGATACAGGGCACAGCACTAGCACTGGATTACCAGGCCAGAGCTGGGCAGGTCATCTGTCAGTAAGCAGTCATGAAGGCAGTGTTGCCTAGAGGCTATCAACCTGGACTGGGGCTCAGGAGACCTGGGTTCTATTCTTGGCTCTGCCACAGGCCTGCTCGGTGACCTTGGGCAAGTCACTTCACCTCTCAAACGCCTCAGTTTCCCCAGCGATAAAATATGGATCACCATACTGACCTTTATAATGTGCTTTGAGATCTATGGATGAAAAGTGCTATGTAACAGCAAGTATTATTAAACAGTTAATCCATTCACCTGTGTCTTTATGCCTACTTTTTGTTTCCCCATTTTGCAATTTAGTTACATTACAGCCGGCATGGGGCTTGTCTATACAACAAGCCTCTGCATGGCAAGCCAGGATGTGAATCTGCAGTAATGTCCTGTATGGACACTGCTATGCAGCAGTGGAAGTCCTGGAGTGCGCCGGGTGAAACTGGGATCCAAATTCACACTTCGTCAATGGATAGAGGGGGGCAGATATGGAGTTTTGGTTCAAGTCCATCTCTACTTTACAACAGACTTTCGTGGGTTTCATGCAGTGTTTCCCCTCCGGTGTTTGGGAAAGAGTGAAGACTGGTATCGTCTGAGTAGGATCAAGGAGTTGCAAACAGTGGCCACTGCGGTCAGTGGATAAAGACTGAAATCATTTGACAGAGAAATAACCCTTCATACTCCTGCCCCCTGTCGAGTGACTGGGGCTAGGAAATAAAGACCAAGCTCTTGTACTCCTGTGGATCACACCTTACTACATGGCGTTAGAAGAAAACCACCTTTGGCAAGAACGGATCAATTGAGCTACCTAAATCTTGCAGTCTGGAAGGCAACGGGGCACAGAGAACTGGTGGAGTTGACTGCCGCACTTTTAAAGCAAGAGCTATTGCGGGAAATCAGAGAGGGTGAAACCCTCCATTCCACATGGGAGGTCCAGGAGCACTAGAGAGCTCCAGTGATTTAGTGGGAGCATGAAGGAAAAACAAGCTGCTAGACAAAGTCATTCAAAAACGTTAAGAATACTGTGAACTACTCCAGAACGTTATTTAGGAAAGGCAAATTTTCCTTACAAGGAACAAGATGTCAGGTTGGACCATGGACCCTTCTGTTACAGACCTGTGTCATGAAGTTAAGTCTTGTGAGTCTGAGCAGACAATAAATGGACTAATTAGCGACTGAATTACTTATTGTAAGAAACAGACTCGACTTTGCAAAGATCTGCGGCTATTTGCAGGGCTAGTGAAAGCTGTGCTTCTCACATGGAAATGGTAAGAAGCAGGGAGAGAACTCAAATGCATCTAATTAAAAATACAAACCAAGATAGACTGCAAAGGGAAACAAACGGCACATCAGATTGGTTTGCAATCAGCATGAAGGCAATCATAACAGAATGCAAAGGTGTCCTACGCAAGGGATATACTGAGTCAATCTTGCAATGAACGCAACTATTTTGCAAAAGTGTGTTGCTTTCAGCACAAATTGCAAAGCACATACAAAACCAAAAATACGTCCAGGGACCTGCAGCTGCAGGGCAGAGCGCTAATGATGATGAAGCAGAAAGAATTCTTGGTGGGATCCATTAATAAATGTACAATGCAAGGTTCTACAACAGATTGGGGTGTGACAAAGGAATGAAATGAACCAAAACAGCAATTAGAAACCCAAAGAAAACACACGTGAAAAGTATTCAGGGGCTGATAAGAACTTTAATAACAACATAAAATTCATTCGAAATTACACTGGAAGCCACCGAAGAGATTTTAGAAACAGGGACAAATATAGATCTGGACAAAACAGCAGTTGGTTGACAATATTTTGTACCAACTGCAATTTCTGGACAAAATCAAGCCAAAAGATTGGAAATCAAAACATCAGTGAATCCAAAAAATAATAAAAGCTCCTCATTTAATTTTGCTCTATTGGTTCTCATAAACAGTTATTTTAGGCTGAGATTTTCCAAGCTGCTTCGGAGAGGTTTGGATTAAAATTAATGGAAATTGGGGTATCCAAATTCCCTGGGCGGTTTTGAAATGTTTAGCCTCAGTGTTTTGGACAAGTTGTAAAACCAAGGTTTTGACCATTTGTGGCTATTAAAGATTCTACGGCACTCTTCTCAAATAGGGATATGTCCTAGCTATATTTCAGCTGAAAGAATTACATTCTGTCTACCTAATTCCTATCTGCAGTTTCATATGGATAGGGTATTCTTCACTTCCTGTCCTAAACTGTTGCACAGAAGGGTGTGTTCAGCTTACCAGAGATAAACACATTTCAGTTGTGGGCTAAGTAATCCCTGTATGTCCCTCGGCTACAGGTTAAGGGCCAGCCACAAAAAAGTTTTCCAAAAACTAAATCCAAAGATAACACTGCACTTTGGACTTGTCCACAGTAGATTTTAAAACTGATCACTAAGAAGTCAGGCCTAAGATGTCAGCATTTTGAACCAGCTAACAACATTTCAGTCTAACTAGAATTTATTTTATTAACACACCTATTCTTCTGATCACGCAGGCAGTCAGTCAACATAGTAATAACATTGGCAGGAACTGTATTGTGTGTCGAAGTCTTTACAGCATTGCTTCTGCTAAGGAAAATAATTGGCTAGTGAAAGGTTGTATTTTTCAGGTTATTGAAAGTCAAGTCTGAAACTCCTATTAGACAGTAGTTGTCAATGACTGATATCAATGAGTATTCATAAGGTCACTGAAGTATGGGCAATATTTTATTTCCTATAAACACTCTCTCACATGTGATAACAGACATGTAATAAAAACCAAAATGAGGACTGACTCCACTTACTAGTGCACCTCTACCCCAATATAACGCGACCCGATATAACACAAATTCAGATATAACGCGGTAAAGCAGTGCTCCGGGGGGGGAGGGGGGCTGCGCACTCCGGTGGATCAAAGCAAGTTTGATATAACGTGGTTTCACCTATAACGCAGTAAAATTTTTTGGCTCCTGAGGACAGCGTTATAACGAGGTAGAAGTGTATGTCATTATTTAAGGTGACCTCAGCCAATCGAGGCCAAGGTGACAGACATTCCTTTCCTGTTCCCATCTCCCTTTTTTGGATCATGTATTAGTTTGCAACTCACACTCCAAAATTAATGTGCTTACTGTTATGTGCCAGTGGCCAGTGCTGGAGAGAAAGCGAAATACCACCCCTTCCTCCCAATTCCATCTTGAGAGAAAGAAACTGGCAATGCCTTCCAGCTCTTAGGTAAGACTAAGACACACACACACACACACACACAAACAATACAATGCCATGAGCAAGTGAAGAGGCGCTCAAGTGAGAGGAGCACTTATTTCCATTACCATAGAAACTGGGCCCTGGAAAAGCAAAGTTGGTCTGGTTTCATATTTGTCCAATCTCTCTATTGATGATAAAAATGTATTCTTGTTGAATCAGGATGGAGATGAACAGCTGAGCAGCTAAAGCCTGCATCTGCAGCAGCACCGCCGACCGCATTAGAAAATGGTAGAACCTGAACCTCTGAGGGGCCGAGAACGTCCTGTGCGGCGCGTGGGACACCCTCAAATCCCACCAAAGCCGAGAAGGGTTGAGAGCACTCCATCTGGGAGGCTGCAGCCTACGAAAGGGTTTAAAAGTGGGCGGCACAGTCCGTGCACTGGGCAGTTTTAAACAAATGTGCTGTGACCGTGTCGGAGCTGAACTGGGGGCGGTTTCAAACACACGACAGCACAAGGGAGCTCCAACAGTGGGGCTGCACTACGTCCATTCGGCAAATTGTTTAAATTTGGATTGTGAAACAACTTTCCAAAATGCTTTAGTTTATTAAACGATCTTGTCTGACGTGTCACTCCCTCCTTCCTCAGGTGCTAGGGGGCACCACAATTCAATCAAGGCAAAACCAACACCATCCTTATTAAAACGTAAGCATTGAAAACAAACGGATGAGGTTTTAATACAAATAGAAGGGTGGGAGAAGGGTGAATGAGGAAGAATAAAATATAGGGCCAACACGGATCATGTTCATAAACTAACATTTTTGAAATAAAAGACTCAATCTTAAGAAGTCCACCATCAACTTGAAAAATCACACTTCTCCCTCAAAACTGAGCACCTTGTATAGAGACAACCCATAGTGGCTGAAATGGCTATCCCTGAAACATTAGTAAAAAACATTAGTGAAAAGGATCTGCATTAGCTATTAGCCAGGATGGGCAGGGATGGTGTCCCTAGTCTCTGTTTGCCAGAAGCTGGGAATGAGCGACAGGGGATGGATCACCTGATGATTACCTGTTCTGTTCACTCCCTCTGGGGCACCTGGCACTGGCCACTGTCGGAAGACAGGATACTGGGCTAGATGGACCTTTCGTCTGACCCAGTACAGCCGTTCTTATGTACATTTTAAACCGAACAACAAATTAATTCCTTTTTGAGTGTTAGCAGCTAGACTTTGTATTGTACATTATTGGGAAAATGTGGCTCCTCCTCCTGTGGAATTGCGATATAGTAAAATATGGACTGCCCTTGTAATTAAAAAGCTTTCACACCAAGTACACACACACGAGAAGTGCCAAAAAGAGGACAGATATTTCAAAATGTGGTCACCCTTTTTAGAGCACTCGGAAGAGAAGGGCTCCGCAGCCAGCAAGCCAGAATCTTTAACTAGGTTCTTTGAATATTTACCTGATCCCGAACAAGTAATAAGTAATGTACAACAGAGCATGTTAACATTGTATTGCAACTTTGCATTAATAAAAAGTTAGTGACAGATGTTTGCTTTGGGTATGTAACAGTGCTTTGGGTATAGTCTGTTTCATTGCTCCTGTGTGGAGTCACTTACATCTCAGTCCTGCAAAGACTGAAGCATGGGCTTGGATCTTTGCAAGTTAAGGGCTCTTATTTTCTCCCTTGATGTAAAGCTTCTTTATATACATCAAAAATGGGAGTGGTAAAAACGCTTATAAAGTTATGGTGAAAGGAATATCAAAATATTCAGGTCATCCCGCTTTAAAGGGTGCCCTACAGGAATTTTAAAAAATGCATCAATTAAAAAAAAAATTCAAATCGACCGTGTCCTTCTCAGCCAGCTTTCAAAAGTGGAGAGACCAGAATAGCGATGGGGAGACAGATGGCAAATTCCACACCGGCACGTCCTGGGGCTCAGCGCAGCAAAGACCTGATCTCCTACTGCCTCGGGATCTGACACTGGGATACCTGAAAAGCAAGTGGTATCTGAGTGCAGCAGCACACTAAAAGCTTGTCCTATGCTTTTAGATAATTTGGAGACACCGCTCAGTCCCTTCTACATTGCAAGACAGAACTGTGTTTTTAACTGCACCAGAGGAGGGCTGTGTTGTAACCGGATCGTCAGTCACGGTTAAGTTTGCGGCATACAACGTAAGTTCAATGCTAACATTTTAGATTTGCCACTTCCCGGGAAGTCCTGCTGGTTTCAAAGTCTCCACAGTGTTTTACCATAAAGTGCTCGAAACAAAAGCAGCCAGTGCAAGGAAAGCGAACCTTAGGAGACATTAGCTCCAACCCAAGGGAAGACTTTAGCATTCTGTGCAGTCTTCTAAGTTTCCCAATTGGTGATGTGTTTTTTTTTTTACAGCGCTATGTAATCTGCAGAGCAACAGTCTTGCAAGACATTTCATCCCTGCCCTTGGTGTGATCTTATCCGGTAAGTAACTGCACAAACAAAAGGTTATCTTGTAATGTCCTTCTGGAAATAAAATCACTGATAAGTTTTTGCATTTAGGCAAAGTTTGTAGCCAGAGTGCTTTGTTAGCAGTAAGTAATCGCTCTGCATTTAAAGTCTGTTTACCAACAGCTCCAGTAATTTTTCTCGACTGGGTTAAATACCCTGACAGCTCTGCTAAAGCTACAGCAAATTAATCTCCCCAACCTGACGCTCTAGCTAAAGTACAAATGTGATAAGCAGAGCAAACTCTTCTTTTCACACTGCAATCAAAAGAAATCAAGTTAGGTGGCAGATGGGCACAATCAAGCCCTTTTGTACCAAAAAAGCCCGCTAAGAAGGCAGAAAAAACAGATTGGCATCACTATTTCATGTGCCAGCCAGCAGTGTGTTGTTTGACCAGGTTTAGAATGTTTTGACCTTACGGGGCTTAAACCATTTCCAGATCTTTGTGATGAGGAGTGGGAGAGGAAGCAGAGAGGAGGATTAAGAGGAAAAAGTGTGATTCCTAGATCCTATTTTTCCTAATAGATGCTTGAAAATCCTTAAAATGTGAGAATAATAGCTGGCAGGGGGAAATTTTTTTTTTAACATGATGCAAGGTAGATCTTATTCTATTCTCAATCATACTGTGTCACGTTTTTCAGTAGTCTCATTTAACCTGAGCAATTACAGGAGAGTTTAAGTTAATTTCCACTCATCCCAAATATGCATGCAGGGTAAAGGACTGCATTAGGCTTCCCTGCAGACGCACGGGGTCTTTTTGCTAGATTTTATGTCACAATTCATCTGGAGTTCAATTTGTCAATAAAATTAAGGTACAGATTAAGGAAAGTGTGGTGTTTTTCCCTGTTGACAACTCTTGTGATTTTATTGTGAGTCTTTAGCTATGTGGTGTTCTTCTGAAAGCCCCACCTCCCGCAGTCGTGTTATTAAGGGAGAAGCTCGACTTAAATGAAAGTCTGTGAGAAAAGCTGGTCAATGTGAACCTTGAAGACTTAGAAAGCAAAAGGCGAATTAAGTCCCACATTTATTATTTAAATCTCATGATTTTTAAGCCAATCTTATGATTTGGAGGGGACTGATTCATGGTTATTGAATTCTAGAGGTTGTCCATACTGGTGCATGTAAGCAGCTTTGCGCAGACCACCTACAAGTACGTTGTCTAATTAGCTTTTAGAAACCACCAATCCCTGGATATCTTTCACAGGTAAGGATGGTTAGATGTATTTCAAAATATGTCGGTGTAAGATGTGGATTGGCCTATCAATCCATTACATCTGAAACTCACTTGCTATAGAAACAGTACGGTAAACCAAACTGATTTGTATGGATTTGGACCAGGCCCATCAGGCCTAGCAAATGGAAACTGTCATTGATTTCAGATAATGGCTAACCATATTACACCTATTGCAAGTTGGAATGTTGGAAATCTATTTGCTCTAGTCCAGGCTGAACTAGTAGTGGAGGAGTTCAGGAAATTACAAGTTTCCTTTGCTACCATACAGGAGACACACTGGCTAGAGACGGTTGGAAACTAGAATTTCCTTTACTCCAGAAAGACAAGTGGGCAAATGAAGCATAGGGATGAGATTGCTGTAATAGTGGACAAGAGAAGAGTTACTTCAATGAACAGCTGGAAACCAGTGTCTGAGCAGATTGTCATAGCAACATTTACTACTGCCTACAATAAACCATACATAACTCTGATCTGCATTACGTCCCAACAGAAGCAGCAGAAGAGGAAGAGAGGGATGGACTATATCAGCAGATGGATAGCATTGTAGATGAGATTCCTGATCGCGATAGGATTCTGATAATGGGAGATACAAATGGAAAGGTTGGTAGCAGACAGGGTAAGCAAATGAATAATGTTGGACCACACGGCTTCGGGACCACAAACAATAATAGGAGAAGGTTACGAACTTGCAGTGTGATGCACAATCTGATTATTGGCAGGACTCAGTTCCTCACAAAGACGTGCACAAGGTTACAGGGAACTCACCAGATGTTCAAATCAAAAACTAGATTGACCACATTATCATCAGTGAAAGGCATAGAGAGTCACTGTTGGACACTGGCATCTATAGAAGTGCCGTGTGCGGAGTGTGGTAGTGATCATGAACTACTAATGGGAAAGATGAAGATTAACTAAAGGATGGGTGCAACTGGAGCCAAATTTGATCTTGATAAGTTAATAGGTCTGTGAGGGAGGCATACAAGGTGATGCTTGGAGGACATTTCAGGTCATTATTTTGTGAGGATGAATAGGGCTCCGTGTCTGTCACGGAGGTCCCAGAAGTCACGGATTCCATGACTTTCCGCGACCTCTGTGACTTCTGCAGCGGCCAGCGTAGCTGACCCCAGGACCTGCTCAGGCAATCCCTGGAGACAGCCACACCGGCCACTGCTAGAGCGGCCCTGCAGCCAGCTGCAACAGCCGCTGCTCAGGCGACCCTGGGGCCAGCCGCACCAACCGCTGCTCGGGCGACCCTGGGGCCAGCCGCACCAACCGCTGCTCGGGCGGTCCCAGGCAGCAGGCCCCAGGGACTGCCGCGCAGTTGCAGATGTGGCTGGCCCCGGGGACTGCACGAGCAGCCGCTGCTGGGCGGCCCCCAGCAGTGGTCCCGGGGTGGCCGGAGCTGCGGCAGGGAGGCGACCCTGGGGGTGGCCAGAGCAACTGCTCCTCGGCAGCCCCCGGCAGCTGGTGCCGCTGGCCCCGGGCACCCCCAACAGCATCCCCTGGCTCCTCCCCAGCAATGCCCCTCCTCTAAGATTTAGTCAGGGGTATTTATGGTATAAGTTATGGACACGTCACGGGCCGTGAATTTTTTTTTTATTGCCCGTGACCTGTCCATGACTTACACTAAAAATACCCATGACTAAATCGTAGCCTTAATAATGAATAAGCCTCACTACTGACCAGATGGGAAATAGTCAAGGAAGCAATACAAAACACAGCAGAGGAAGTTACTGGAAAGCGTAAGCAAACAAGGAAAAACTGGACAAGCCATGAAACAAGAACATCACAGGAAAAAGCATAAACAGGCCAAAACTGCTGGGAAACCAGAAAAAGTAAAAAGTGTTACGCGAAAGATGGAAGGTATAAAACAGAATGATTTAAAGACAAATGAAGAAAGAAAGAAAAGACGATGTGAAATCAAGGCGCAGGGCTGGCTGCAGTGGAAAAGAGTAAGATGGGGGGACAAACGGATGACAGGAGGCCAGAGAGAATATTGCAAACACAACAAAGACCAGCCCGACCTAGAGGCTGACCACTGATTAGATGGTGGGACATCGTACCCAGGGATATGGCCAGGTTGGGCTTAATGGAGGAACAAGCCATGGATAGGAATGAATGGACAAGGAACAAGCCATGGACAGGAATGACACTGTCTTCCTCGTGTCTGCAAAGATGCTTTGGGAGGAAAAGAAGACATGCACATGTTCATACTTGTTTTGAAATTAGTAGACAGGTTCCCCATCAACACACATGCAAGACTGGACAAATGAAAATGATATTCTTGGTGTTTACCGGAAATCCTGCTTGAGGACATAACTTTTTTACTTAAGTGCAGAAGTTCCCAAATTCTTCTCTCCAAGGTAAGTAAGATCATGAGAACGCTATGAAACTTAAGAACGCCTATAAATCAAAAGAAGGAACAAAGCATTATTGATTTTTAGAACAGAATGCAGAAGAATAGTTTGGGACAGACAGTTTCTACATGGAATTAAATAGCTCCACCTTTTATCTGCTTAGATCTCCCAGACACCTTAAAATGAAATGAAAAGCAATGAGGTACTCTCTGTTCTTTCAGGTGCAATTTGGAGTACTTGGAGTTTGCTGCAAGCAGACTCTGAAGTGATCAAATTAGGGTGAATGTGGGCAGAGCTAGTATTTCAAGTAGTGCTCCCAGCTAATGAAAACACAATTTGGAATCTAAGTGCAGTATTTCTAAAGCAATCTATCTTAAACAGAAGAAACAAGGCTAAATCATTTTAGACGCCTAATATTACTAATCTATTTGACAAACGGTGACAGATTGCATTAGACATCATGTCTGGACTCAGAGATGCTATGTGAACGAAAAGATTCTGTTACCCTCTGAAACATTTGTGCAAGTTTCTTAGCAACAACTTGAAATGCTTAATGCAAATATTTTGAAAATAATCTAGTTCTGAGGCAAAAAGAGAGATTTATTTCTAAGGCCTCATTGTAGGAAATGACAGAATTCTTCTTTCAACTTCAGTGGGTTTGGGCTCTTGTTCTGCGAAGAGTTGACAGTATTAGCTAGGGGAACGTATTTGTGGCACTGGAAATGTGCTCTTAACCTGACTGCAACAGCAAGCTTTAATTCCATCTCTCTGTAATGTGCTCTAAGGCCTGGTCTACACTAACCCCCCAATTTGAACTAAGGTACGCAACTTCAGCTACGTGAATAACGTAGCTGAAGTCGACGTACCTTAGTTCGAACTTACCGCGGTCCAGACGCGGCAGGCAGGCTCCCCCATCAACTCCGCGTACTCCTCGCGCCGAGCAAGATTACCGGAGTCGACGGGGGGCACTTCTGGGTTCAATTTATCGCGTCCAGACAAGACGTGATAAATCGAACCCAGAAGTTCGATTGCCTGCCGCCGAACAAGCGTGTAAGTATAGACAAGCCCTTAGTAAAGCAACCAGTGCCAGGTTAAATGAATATAAAACTCTGTCCTGCAATTAACAGAAAACCATAATCCTGTGGAGGGGACAAGTAATTAGATGCAGAATTCTGCTTAGTCTTCCACCTCCATGCAGAAGGAGCATGTGTTTACAGATGGAAATCACTGAGATAAATGCTAAAGGATAGGCGGACCTGTTGCAGAGCCAGAGACTGTTAAAAGAAAAACAAACTCGGTGATAATTCCTTCACCAAGAAGCCTTCCATTAAGCCAGAATAGTAGGAAGAGAGACCATAGTGGTTAAAATTACGAGCCCTTCTTATATCTATAAGAGACAAGGAGACTCCTCCACACTTAAAGGAGAAATACACAAAAACAAGAAGGATGCTTCCTTCAATTTACACGTTCACATACATTGCATCACCTGTTTAATGGACAAGAGCTTCTCTTCTCTCCTCTCCCCCAGGCACCAGATATACTGTTTCCACTTTGCATGTTTGTGTTCTCTGGTAACACGGCAAGCAGAAGACTGTTGGGAGAGCTATACAACTGCAGCTTGCATCAGTTCTACACAAGCACTAGATTTAAGTCTTACGTTTGTTTCTCCCCCAGGAACTGACCGTGCGCATGCATCTAATACAACCCCCAAAAGGTAAACCTGTTCAGTTAAAAACAGGGAAGGCCAATTCGATTTTGTCAGATGGAGGTGACAGCCACAGCTAAGTGGTCATAGCAATATCCCTTATGAAATAGAGACAACGGGTCAGATCCTCAGCTGGCGTGACTCAATGGAGCAATGCTGATTTACACCAGTTGAGGATCTGGCCTAATGGGTCTAGCCAAACTTGTTTTCCTTTACTGTTTTATCTTCCCTTCTGCCTTTAAAGACTGCTTCGAACTACCACCCAAACAGCCACCATTGTTGCCGGAGTCCATCAAGTGAACTAGGATTCTTAAGGACAATAAGGGCTGCCAGTTCCCTGCACCTTGAGCCACTAGCTTCCGAGATCTCTAGCTATGTCTTCGTTTTTTTAGTCACTCGCCTTCGAGTTCACAGTGCAGTTCAGGCCTGAGTTTTCTGAGGAACGCCAAGTTGTACAAAGTTCCCAAAGTACCTATGTATACCAGGCATTATAAATAACATTTCCACATTTAAGTCAACTAGGTCCTGAGCTAAACTGGTTTGTAGCCATCTGGAATTCTTCAGAAACAGTGACTTGTAAGCACTGTAAACATTTTAGTCTTCATGGAGGACATAGAGAACTTCGAAATTAATTGCCATCTTAGGTTTGAGATCTGGGTTCAAGAGGAAGGGCTAGATTTAAAAAATGATGATGAGGATGAGGATGATGATAACACCCCAGAGCAATCTGCTCTTTCCCTAATAAGGAAGGCTATCAGTGTCCCACAAGCAGCAAGGTGCCAATACGATTACTCGGTCTGTTTTTAGTTCTCTCTAGACAGCAATATTAACAGTTTGTTTCAGTCTGTTTATATGGTTCTGACAGGTCTTCAAGATGCTGTGTTCACTCGCCAGTGATTAATAGCCAGCCATGTACTAAGGTGAAGATCAAGCTGAAAAAGAATGCCTTTGGAACAGGACAGATAACTGGATTCTGGATTCTCTCCCCCAGCCCTTTAATTTCTGACTAGGAAACAGCACTAAATTTAGTAGCACCGGCTCACAGAGTTGTTTAAACTCCCCTTTCCTTGTAACTTGCCCATGTGATGAGCTGATGGGTGATTTAAATCACATATTTTGTTTGTGAATAGAGCTCATTTTCTCTGTCCAGCTGTTATGCTGAGCTATAGGGTCTGCATATTGGGACGCGACATATTCAGAATAAAGGTCCTGGAGCACAATTCCGGCCAGGTGATGCTGCTTCAGTCTTGTTTTCCTCTCCAGATCGGTCCAGCCCCTTCGGGAAGGCCACCAGGGACCAAACTGGTGCCAAAATCACTCTGCTGGAGATGTCCACACGTGGGAGTCAGGCAGCCAACTCCCATCGACTTTCAATGGGAGTTGGGCACTTACCTGCCCTTTGTGCCTTTGAAATGGTCGCTCTATGGCTTTTGGAGCGTCCCACAAGTTCCTACCAAACTAGACACTCTTCCCTATAACAAGGAGCAAGAGACAAGGACTGTGCATAAAGCTCTAGCCACAAGCCCAGCCCCCGGCCATGGTGCTCCTCTCTCAGCTGTGTATTATATATAGGTCATGAGGAATGGGAATTTCAGGCAGCGCTAGAAGACCAAGCTTAACTCAGGCTTATGTCATCGGGAGCATACGGAAAACAGGGCACCCAAGAACTGTCATAAAACACCCATCAAAGTTCTCTGTTTTTAATCATTGGGAGTCTGGAGGTCTGTGGGTCAGGAAAGGGAGTGTGTCCCCCTCCCGCATTTTCCCCCTCCCACCCATTTATTAGCACCGTACACTAGTCAGGGCTTTTCCTTCTGCTGTAGGGAATGTACCTTCAGCTGCTGCTTGACGGTGTGTCACCAGGAAACCTCCATATAATAGATGACAGACATATCCTACCTACTAGCCTGCTTTGTCCTTTCCTTTCTGTCTTCCCACAGAGCTGCACCTTACTTTACATTTTACTCGTTTTGATTACTTACTGGTATAAGAGTTTTATGGTATTTTTTTTCCATCCCTTTTCTTGCAAAACCTCGCACCTTTTCTACATTTCCTGACGAATTCTTACTGTCTGTCTTTCCTACCCCATCTCCTGAGCTGCCTCTATTTCTTCAGTCTTCCCCTTTTGGCCTCTTGGTAGTTTCCCTCAATTCTTATTTTCTCAAATTCTCTCTTTGTCCTAGTCCCTTGAATGCCTCTTCAGTCCCTTTGGACCCTTTCCTCTCATCTCTTTCCATCAGCTCCAGCTCAAAGTACCTCCTCCAGCCTCCTTGCTTTCCCCTTCGTCCCATTTCCTCTGGCCCCATTGCTTTTCTTTGTTCACTTCTCCTTTGATCTGTTTTCTTTCACTCTCTTCACTGACTCTCTTCAGTCTTTCCTACCTCCTCCTCGCTGTTTTAATCAGAGCATTCAGCATTAATCAAAAGCCGTAATTTCTTTTCAGCCACTTTTCTCCAGCCTCTGTAACGCTGTTCTCCTTTTAGTTTTATTGTAATTGAAGGAGAGAAAATAGGAGCAATATTACAACTGTACAGCAGGACAGCCAAAGTGATAATACTGTGCACTACAGCCAGAGAAAATAGCTTTAATTTTAAAAATACTGCAGATGGGCTCCCCGAAAGTTGAAGAAGCGAGTCTGTGTGTTGCTGCTCAATTCCACAACACATACACACAAATATTTACACACAATATGTTTACTATAGTAACTCACCTGTTGCTCTCTAGAACTTTGCCACTTTTGCTTTGCTGTACTTGATGTAATTATTCAAGGCAGTGACATATAGGTTCTCTAATGAATAGCAATCATCACCTCGCTTCCATTCCTGGGACAAAGAAGCGAGTGCAAACCACCACAGCAAATTGTACCAACCCTCCACATCCTCAAAAACATATATCCACAATACAGAGAGTGGGACAGGCCCTCCATTTACTCTTCCTCCCTTTGGCAGTTGAACATTTCAAAACGGCAGTGTTTCTAACTGAAGGTGACAGATTTGTTTTACTAGCAGACCTGAGAAATACAGATGCATAAGAGATGCATGTTCCAACAAGCCAGTTGCATTTGTCTGGATTCATTCACCTCACAGAAAAGAAAAAAGAAAAAAAAGATAGATCCAAAACAGGCCTCCAGCCCCTTTCTTTAGGAGATCCAGGGTAAAAACAAAGTTGGCCTTTCTACAGTTGATCTGCTGGTGGAGTTGAAGAGGCTGTTTGTCTTTCAGAGCTGTTTGGAGACGATCAGCAGCAGTTAGATGCGGCATGTTTTAAAATGAATTGTGCCTTTGATAAATAAACTTGTGGATTGCAATCTGCCCATTTTATTTTGAGGAAAAATCAGCAGGAAAGGAGGAACCGACATTACCCAAATCACACACTTTCCATTATCGCAGTGATGGCCTGAGATAATTATGTATTTTCAGCCTTAGACACACCACTGAGGAGAAACAGCATGCTCCTATGGCAGGAATGACTTTAGGTACCCAAACTCCACAGTCAGCCCACATGAATCACTGAAACAGGCCTTCCTATGGCAGCAGACAATCTCGTTGTATAAAAAAGCCTCTGGTGACAACTACAGTGCACCTGGCTTTCACAATGGGTAATGGCTTCTGAATTGGATCATGGGAACCAAGAGGAGGTAGTGAGGGCTGAACATGTGCAGACAAGAAAGAGGCAGGACAACAGGAATCTTGTGCTGCATGTTGTCCGTGGTTCTTACCTCCTGCGCAGGTCTTCTGCCACTGCTGCTCTGCAGCTGAACAAATAGGCTCGGAGAGATCTCAGCTGCTGTCTCAGACGGACTACAGTCGCCAGCGGCTCAACATGTCTGTACAACATGGGATTTTCCTGCTGGATGTCAATCAACGGCTCCTCGTACACATACTCCAGGAACTCTTTGGCTTGCTTTGATACCTGAAAAACAAAGCACGCAGTTTAGATGTGTTTTCTTTCTGCCCTTCCTTAAATGGTTTTATTCCTCTCTCTTATGTGCATTTTTAATCGTTATTTGAATCTGAAACCCTCTCTTGGAATTTCCATTGCCAACTCTTGGGGAAGGCAGAGTTGAGAGTGATCCCACTGTCAACTTCTATTGAGAGCCAACCCCTACTTTATCGAGCACATTACGATAAACTTTAAAGACTTCTATCCTATCTTTCCAAATCACAGTGATATTCATAGCCATACAGGTCCTTACCACTTCCCCTGTTGGTGAAGATCATGTACAGTATCTGTTTGATATTAGATAGTGCTCTATTGAGGACATTATCCTGCCATTGCAGTGGGATGAAGTTAATGATTTATTCTAATAGATCTTTTACATGTCTAACTACAATGATCATCAAACTACTCCCTCCAATGGCCTTTTCCTGTCTAGGAATGTTTACATGTGTTTGTGTGCAGATACACGGTGATTCTAAGTCGGATGCAATTAACAAAGAAAATTAATGAAATATTGAAGGCCCAATCCAGCTCCTTTTGAGCTGGAGTCATCTCATACTTTAATGGGAGTTGGGTGGGGCCCTAAAAAGAGAGTCAAAAGTAGGTTAACATGTACAACAGAACCCATTGTACCATTAGCCATTCCAATGGTAATTCCTCCCATGTTTAGCTGTTATGTAAAAAACACATAACACTAAAAGAACAATCAGAACCACATCCAGCAATTTTTGAAAACAAGCATAGATGAGAAATGGGTATTATTATTATTCAGGAATCATGGTGTTTCATTTTCAAGAACTTTCTCTCTATCGCATTCCATCATATTGTTCTGTACATCTGCACTCACAATAAGATACTGTTACCCCTTGGAACTTTTTGTCCTAACTGGGAAGGATACTTCCATTTCAAAGACCAAATACTCCTCCCCACCCTATTGCTTTATTTCTGCATTTTATCAAGGGGGGGAAAAGAGCTGAGATTATGTAAAATGAACTGCAAACCACTTGAAACTCTGCTGTAGAAAAATGATATGTTTCGCAATTCAATTAGTCCTTCTGGTCCTTAAAACCAGTGTTTACACTGAAGCAAGGCACCAATGAATTAGGCTAACAAAGCTACCTTTTATGAGGTTAACAAAAGGGCAAAGGCTACACTATAGTCTCCTCAGACTTAAAAGGCCTCTCCCTGCAGGTACTGTAGAAGATGAGGTAGACAAAGCAACATATGTCCTTATAGATGGTACCAGCTAGTGCAGTGGTTCTCTACCAAGGGTACATTTACTCCTTGGAGGTACGCAGAAGTCTTCTAGGGGGTGCATCAACTCATCTAGATATTTGCCTAGTTTTACAACAGGCTACAATAAAAACACTAGCCAAGTCAGTACAAACCAAATTTTCATACAACGACTTGTTTATACTGCTCTATATACTGAAATGTAAGTACAATTTTTATATTCCAATTGGTTTATTTTATAACTATATAGTAAAAAGGAGAAAGCAAACAACTTTTCAGTAATAGTGTGCTGTGACACTTTTGTATTTGTATGTCTGATTTTGTAAGCAAGTAGTTTTTAAGTGAGGTGAAACTTGGGGATACACAAGACAAATCAGACTCCTGAAAGGGGTACAGTAGTCTGGAAAGGCTGAGAACCACCGAGCTCCTGGAATTAGGAGCAGGTCAGGGAAGAAGATGTTACAGTGAGAGATGATCCCAACTGTACCGCTTCACAATGAATAATCTCCATGTTAACAAAAATATCATACATATGATGTCCCATGTGTGGACATCTCCAGCAGAGTGATTTTGGCACCAGTTTGGTCCCTGGTGGCCTTCCCGAAGGGGCTGGACCGATCTGGAGAGGAAAACAAGACTGAAGCAGCATGTACTGGCTGCAGGTTAGTGATTATGCAGCTAATGCACTGGTATATTTTTAAACACAGGAGATACTGTAAGGTGAATTAAGGATCATGGTTCCACAGACTTTTATGGCTCAGAAGCTGTATTAAACATCCCACTCATCTCTCAACTTTTAGATTTTTTTTTTTTTAAACAGTGCACACTCAAGGAACTGCGCTGTCCAAACTGAGGAACAGAAAATCAGTAACAACCCGGGGAGCTCGGGTAAAGAACAAAATTCTTCAGATCCCAAATGCACACAAAACTTTAGCTCCAGAAAAGTTTGGTGGCGTCTCTTGGTTTTGTTCTGTTAGCGAGACTAATACAGCTGTACACTAGAGAGAAGAATACAACGATCTTCATCGTCACACTGCTTTTACACACATTAAATCATTTAGCCTTACAACACACCTGAGAGCTACCATACCTATAATAAGTATCATTCCTCTTGTACTGAGGGGGTGAGAAAGTCAGATAGCAGCGATTCACTCAGCACCACCCAAGCACTCAATATCACAGCTCGGTTGGAACTCAGTAGTTTCTCACTCCAAATCCCGTGCGAGGATCACTCGCAGATATACTTTGGTCCCCATCGGCACAGCATTCAAGCACACGTTGAAGGGCTTTGCTGTATCAAGGCCTAGGAATGTGCAAGTACGTAGTCTTAACTTTGAGAGCAGTCAGCAAGTGGAATGTAGAACACGGGGAGGTTTCCAGATTTTCTCCCACGGCAGAACCTGATGCCAGTATCCCCAGGGCTCAGTATTCCTTTTGGAGTATATTCTTTCACTGTGACTCAGCATTGAAATGATGGGAAAGCCCACTCACCTGCCAGCAGCCTCAGGGCAGATATAGGAATGAGCAGGAAGTGATATTATATTTTTTCCATGGGGCACATTCATCAGCAGTGCACCCATGGATGGACACACACACACACACACACACACACACACACACACACACACACACACACACACACGTTAAAAGATTATTAAAGGTCGCAAAGTCAAGCACTCAAAAGTTAGGAAATGCCAGAATCAAGCTTGCCTGTGCAACCTTCATTCAGTCCCCGTGTGTGCATACTTTATGGTACACAGTCTTTAATTACAAGATCACGTTTTTTTCCCCAGGACCCCTGCCTCAGGGAGTGCACAGAATGGACAGGTAACTTATAACTTGGCCAAAATTGGGTGGATTTTCATGGGGATGACAAAAGACACGTCCCTGACACAAACGTCACCCCCTCCCACAAATTTTACATCCCCGTTCCAAAATATAGGCGTGCTAGCGCTGTTCAAAGAAAAAGTCACTAGGGTTTTTTTTAAACACAGGCAAAACAATGTATTTTTTCCCCTATAGAATCATTTTCAGAAATGGCTGGATTTTTTTTGGAAAATTTCCGCCAAAACCTCAGCCTGAGATAGGAAAACTGGCAAGTCAAATTTCAGCCCAAATGGTTCATGTTTGGCAAAGTTATAAGCAACTGAAAACAGGGGCAAGCTTAATAATAGGTGGCGCTACCAGCTCTGCCTATAATACACAAATACACACGCATATAATTTTATTAGAAACACCAGAAAATTTCATTCAAATACAAGTATTAAGATTGAAGAGCGCTCTTTAGCCTAAAATGTCAAAAGAAGAGGAATGGGGGGAAAACAAGGATCAGTACTTTTTTCTGGAGGCTGCCATCTTGTGCTTCAGAACCTAAACACAAAAAGTCAGACTCATTGTAAACTCTTTGGAAGAAGGGCCGTCTCTCTTCTTGTGTTTGTGCAGCTCCTAGCACGCTTTTGGGTGCTACTGGAAGCAAACAGCAATACTTATTTATTACCTTTTGCATGTAACCAAGTAAAAGTTGCCAGAGAGAAGAGATTGCATAAGGATAGGAGGAAGCGATATCTAAAAGATAATCTCCCTCAAGAACATGAAAAACTCTACTATGAAAAGGACTGAGAACCATAGCAAAAGTGGGAGCTGGGAGAAACTGTGTGAACTACGATTTTGGTTAAGAAATTGCTGTGTAAGTTGCTGTGTAAGGAAGCCTGCAGAAGCATGGCGAATGGGAAAGTCCTTTGAAAGGGTTTCTGTTAATCAAGGGGTTCTTTCCCTTAGTAGCCAAATGCTTTTGTATGCAAATCTAGTGTAATTCTCAAGATCCAGCACACGGTAAAGCTCAACTCTGTGGATTTCTCCAGGGGTGAAAGTAACTTACGGGACTTACCGGTACACAGGGCCAGGGTCCTGAGCAGGGGGCGGGGCCTCAACCGGAAGGGGCGGGGCGTTTAAATCCGGCTGCAGTAGCGGTGGCTGAGAGCACCAGGCCCCATGGTAGCGGTAGCTGCGGCGGCGGCTGGGAGCCCTGGGTCCTTTAAAATGCCACCATAGCGGCGGCCAGGAGCCCCAGAACCTTTAAATCGCCTCCAATACCCTTGGGCTCTGGCAGCGGGGCTCTGACAGTGATTTAAAGGGCCAAGGGCTCTGGCCACTGCCGAGAGCTCCGGCCCCTTTAAATCGCCACTGGAGCCCCAGGGCTCCCGGCTGCTACCCCAAGGCTCCAGCAGCGGAGTGTGGGCAGTGATTTAAAGGGTCTGAGGCTTTGGCCACTGCCCGGAGCCCAGGGCCCTTTTAAATTGCTGGCCTGGGGAAGCTCCCCACTGCCTGTACCAGACTGTACCGGCTTACTTTCAAATCTGATTTTTTCCAAGTCTCATCTTGTCAGAAGCAGACAGATGGGATCTTCTCCAACTGTGAAGACCAAGAGTTAATATTATACATGCTGTTCAAGTGCAGTGAATTCCAGGGAACAGCTGAAAACATATACCTAATTGTATCAGCGTTACCAAACAAGGCCCAAGCTATAGATCATACACTGGGGCTTGCTTCCTCAGCTTTGCTAGTGGCAGATATAATAGGTGCCAATGCACCTTGCAAAGGAGGACGAGATGGCGGGGAGAAATTATTTCATGTTCTTCATCCACGGTTACTCTGTTCACAGGTTGAGTGATTGACACATTTTCTAGATAGTGTGAAATACAGAAGCATTCAATAGGTGGAAGCCACACTCATGTTCTCTCTGATATTTCACAGGACTGTGCTCAGCACGGTCCACTTTGACAAAGCCCTGTTCCTATCAGCCCCCATCGGTATATTATGGATCAGGTTGAAAGGGGGGCTCCTGTTGGAGTAGCTCCCCTATAGTGCATTGCTGCGTTGAATTGATGGACAGTGTTGCCTCTTTGGTGAGGCTTTGGAGCGTGGTTCCATTTTGGGAGTGCTGTTCAAGAGACCTATCTGTGTAGGTACTTGTGGGACACTCAACATCAAGGTAGCTACAATAGTAGTGGATGAGGATATCCTGCTTTGAAAGCGAGTCCAAGAGAAACAGAAATCATTAATACTAAGAACACCTCAGGAGCGTGGGATGGTGTTTCTGTCTCTGCCAGACCAGGACATAGAATCAATACACTAATAAAGAGTCATGCAGCTACATTATTGCTATTAAGTACTGCAGGCAAAACTAAGACACTTTTTTTTTTTTGCATCTGAAGTATCTAAATGGATTGTACAGTAGTGACACAGCATCACACTCTACATCTGAAGTATGAGAGAAAGAGAAAATGGAGATAAATGAAAGACTAAGGGTCATCTCAGGCCAGTGTGCGCTACAACAGAAGAGGATTTGCTTAGTTCCAATAAAGGATACAATGAAGATAGAAACAAGGCATAAAATTGCAAAATCCAGTATAAAGAGCAAAACTAACAGATTCCCTGGGACCTGATCAGTTACATAATGGGCTAGGAGACAAAGGATGGTCTTGTGGTTAAGGGACTGGCCTGGGACTCAGGGGACCTAGATTCAATTCCCAGCTCTGCCACAGACTTCCTACGTTACCTTGGGCAAGTCACTTGATCTCCCAGTGCCTCAGTTCCCCATCTGTACATTGAGGATGATGATACTCCCCTACCTTGCTGGGGTGCTGTGAGGACAAATTAACACTCCTGAGAGACTCAGTTACTCCGGAGATATATGTACTTACAGAGAACTTGACACTGCTCCCAGCCAAGGGAATATTCACAACTGTATTGTGCTTTGGCAAAGTGAAAATTGAGAATTTCTCATTGTTATAATCAGAATTAACTTGCTTTTAAATTGAAGCCTAAAAACTTTATTCTGCCTTTATGCCCCAACTCTTTGAACACTGGCAGTTCCTTTTCTCCTGTAGCCAGACTGTTTAAAATGGTACAAGTTTTGAATTCTAAATTAAAAATCCAGTTTCTCTTCTTTATGGTCTCATTGACACATGTTTTCACTAGACTGCCTGCTTTACCATCCACTTGATCCACATTAGAGGCTCTCATCCCATCTCTGTCCAGCCAAATGAGTGGTCTTTGGGAAGGGCATCCAAAGGAAAATAATGTAATGTTTAATATTCAATATCTGGCCTCCTGGGGGAAAAAAAGAGATCCTTAATCTCTCTATGCAAGAACTTTATTAACTCCTGAAAAATCTGATATTATTTGGCATCAGATTATCATTTTCCTAATGGCAGGCTCTGGTTTCCTTTAATAATCTCTGTCTTTTGACAAATTTTCTTCTTCAAGAGAGCCTGCTTTTTCCCCTAACAGAGCATTTACCAGTTCTTTTATTTCCTTTTCAAATAACCCATAATAATAATAATATTCACGGACGTTAAACATCAAACAGCCTCTCCTAACAGTGTCTGTTATGTTTGAAGCTTTAGTACAATCTTCCTTCCTCATAAGTCTGTTATTGTTTCAGCACACTCCCCCTGCAATGCCAAAACAACACCGTTAACCCTATGAAAACATCCAACAGAAATGCATGTTCTGTGCGCCATTTCTCTGGTGCCCTTTGGGAAACATGCTAAGATGTATAAAATAGCCACTAGTATATATCTGCCAGGCTATCCATTCATCCATATTTGCATATCTATCCGTACACTCATAGCATCTTAGTGTAAAAAAAAAGAAAGGTAAAATCCATCTAAAGAACTGTACTTATCCACCTCACCCTCACATTATGACTGAATGTGCAAACCTCTCTCTTCATATTACTTCTGTTGCTTATGTCCAGGGAAGTGCTGAGGTGCCATCCTTCTGCTTTTATAAGAAGACTTGTGCTCAGAGATGAAGTCCACGATGTTCTGAAGCTAGAGAGATCCGATTTCCCATAGGATGGAATTCCGTAGGACTAGTGCCTGCCACCAAAAAAAAGCCCTGATCACCAAGCTCTCCTCTTGGGATCCATCAACTGTAGAGCTCCTGAGAACCACAGCTCTTGGAGCTGCGGTGAAAGAGGCAATGTCTGAGGTAGCCAAGGCCCAGTCCATGAGCCTAGGGAGGTTGTGGAATATCCATCATTGGAGATTTTTAAAAGTAGGTTAGACAAACACCTGTCAGGATGGTCAAGATAATACTTAGTCCTGCCATGAGTGCAGGGCACAGGACTAGATGACCTCTCAAGGTCTCTTCCAGTCCTATGACTCTATGAGGACTCTGAAGATTAGGACCACAAGAGCAGGTAGAGAAGAACCCCTGCTTCTTGAAGGACTTCAGCAGTCGTAAGGGGGGGCAGCCAGGAGGAGAAGTGTGGCACCGTGAGGGAAGAGATGGAGGTGGTTTCTGCAGATCTGAAGACGTGCTGTGGGGGGGTAACAGACTGAGTAGGCGAGACATGTGAGTAGGGGACAGATGAACTATCAGGAATCTGGGCCTGCAACAGAGCTGGTCTCTAGGCAATCTAACGAGGACAGCTGGCCTGTAGTCAGCTAAATGATTGGCTACAGGGCCTGATGGGTGACATAGGCGCCGACTCCGTGAGTGCTCCAGGGCGGGAGCACCCACGGGAAATAAAATAGTGGGTGCTCAGCACCTACCGGCAGCCCCGCCACTCAGCTTCTCCCTCTCCCTCCCAGCGCCTCCTGCCCGCAGCAATCAGCTGTTCAGCGATATTCAGGAGGCGCTGGGCTGGAGGGGAGTGCGGGGGCAGGAAGAGGTGGGGCAGGGCAGGGGTAGGAAGAGGTGGGGCGCGGGCGGGAACAGCTGGGGCAGGGATGGGATCTTGGGGGAAGGGGTGGAGTTGGGACGGGGTCTGGGGTGGAGTGGGGAGGTTGAGCACCCTCCGAGAACTCAGGAAGTTGGCGCCTCTAGGTGGGAAGAGTCAGCAGACCAGTTCTTACGCCCAGGGCCAGCTCCAGGCACCAGCCCTCCAAGAATGTGCTTGCGGCGACACCTGGAGGGGGGCAGCGCTCACCCAGAGAGAGTGGAGCTGCGGCCGGGCTCTCTGCCCTTCTCCCAGCGCTCCGGCCGGTCGGGGAGAGCGGGGCCCTGGCCGGGCTCTCCGCCATCCTCCCGGTGCTCCGGCTGGTCGGGGAGAGCGGGGCCGCAGCCGGGCTCAGCGCCCTCCTCCCAGCGCTCCGGCCGGTCGGGGAGAGCAGAGCCGTGGCCGGGCTCGGCGCCCTCCTCCCGGCGCTCTAGCCGGTCGGGGAGAGCGGGGCCGCGGCCGGGCTCTCCGCCCTCCTCCCGGCGCTCCGGCTGGTCGGGGAGAGCGGGGCCGCAGCCGGGCTTGGCGCCCTCCCCTGCCGCGCTCCCCGCCGGGGAAGGGGCGGGCGGCGGGAGGCTTTTTTGCCTGGGGCAGCAAAAAAGCCAGAGCCGGCCCTGCTTACGCCTAGCAGCAGTTCGGCGGCTGCTTAAAACATTTGCCCACAGCTGTTATGGCTCCTACATCGGCTTGTTCCTAGCCTGGTTCCTCTTCGTTCCAGTCCTGCTCCTGCCTTGTTCCTGACTGGGACCCAGCCCTGTTCCTGCCTTTCCTCAACCCAGGTAACCCGGCTCTGACCTTCAACTCCGACTTCCGACTCTGATTCCCGCTCCAACCACCGGGCACGACCCCTCTCAGCCAGGTCAGGAATGTGATCGACTGGATAATATTAGTCGATTATAAAATTAGATTTTAACCTTCAGCATCATTTGTGTTTCTATTACATGGCGATGTATTTCTTCTCAAACCAACACACGTGAAGATTACCTTGTATTTTGAAGTGTCCCAGTTATGAACCAGTCGCGCGGGGATTAGAAAGTTGTCGTCCACATGGCAGGTGCTGCAGTAATACCATCCGCTGTAACTGCACACCTTGGCTTTTCCATTGGACAAGCCTATAGAGCGCTGACAACCTGGGAAAAGGAAAGAAGAAAATAATATTAATTTTGTATCCTTTGCTAGTGATGTTTCCTTGGGTGCGATAAGGGAGTAACTATTAACCACTTCCCAGATGAGAGCAGTTTTAGAAGATGAACTGTTTCATATCCCTTGCAAATACCAGAATTCAGGATTCTGCTCCAAATTTCAAAAATGTCTACTAATTTTGGGCACCCAACTTGAGAGACCTACACCTGATTTTCAGAGGTGCTGAGCAGCACCTACAACTCCAAACAACGTCAACGGGAACCGTGGGTACTCAGCAGTCCATTCCTACCTGTCTCAAAGCTGGTCACTCAAATACTGAGGTCCCCTCAGAGTTTTGACCTGACATACACACAAAAACAACGCACCTGGAAAATCACTGTCTCTTTTGTTTTTTATGGCCCAAATCCTGGGTTCAGGATTTTGAGTGTCTACCATAAGAACTGCCGCTACCGTAAACATCTGAAATTGGTTAGGACGTGCTGTTTTGGGTGGCTGTCAGATTGTGAGATGTTTCAGGGCTTAAGGGTGAATCTCAAACTCCAGTCTTGGTAGCCAAATAAGGAAAGAGAGGAACAAGGGTTGCTAGCTCCGCCCCAGACTTTACTCTGTTTGGACAATATCAGCATCACTCTCATTTGGTTTTAGTCCTGACAAATGAACAAACACATTTTCCTTCAAAGGGATTCACTCTTGTCATCCCCTCAAATCAGATGTTTGACTTTTGTTGTTTACTTTTGAAAGAGAGTCAACATTGTAATTTTCAGCAATATTTTTCATTTGAAAAAGGGACAGTTCTGCAAGACAGCCATGATCTAGAGCAGTGGCTCTCAACTTTTGTCTTGGTGACCCCTTTCACATAGCAAGACTCTGAGTGAGACCGCCCCTTATAAATTAAAAACACTTTTTTATATATTTAATGCCATTATAAATGCTGGAGGCAAAATAGGGTTTGGGGTGGAGGTTGACAGCTCGCGACCCCCCCATGTAATAATCTCACAACCCCCTGAGGGGTCCCAACCTCCAGTTTGAGAACCAATGACCTAGAGAATACTGCTTGAGCAAAGCCTTAATACCATGTCTTTCATACAGATGCATACCACCAACTTGCATAACATCATTTATTTGCGTACTAGACCCTCCCACCCAGTGCAAAATCCTTTATCTGTTGCTGACTGGATGAGTGCAAGCTAGCCATCTTCTAACAATGGGCACTGAACTGGCATACAATGGTCACACAAGGGGCACTGAATTGGCATGTACAAGTAAACCACACGTAAACCACACACTACAATGGCAAACAATAAGTACCATATTAACAACATGGAGGACTAATTTTATTAATTAGATGCCATGGGTTGTTGTAAACGTATATACACTGGGAAGGATACATGGATATATTTCTTCTTTTCCCTTTGTTGTGCTTATTACACCTCTACCCCGATATAACGCTGTCCTCGGGAGCCAAAAAACCTTACCGCGTTATAGGTGAAACCGCGTTATATCGAACTTGCTTTGATCCACCAGAGCGCGCAGCCCCACCCCCCTGGAGTGCTGCTTTACCACGTTATATCCAAATTCGTGTTATATCAGGTCGCGTTATATCGGAGTAGAGGTGTATTAATAATCACTTGTATTACGGTAGTACTTATTTGTATTATCGAGTGCCCAATCAGGATCGGATCATTGTGTACCCACACAGTGAGAGACAATCTCTGTCCTATAATCCACGGCCAGGTCTACACTAGACTCTTTTGTCAATATAATAACATTGGTTTGGGCCGTGATTTTTTACTACATCTGTGCCAGCAAAAGCCCAAGTATAGATGCAGCGCTTTTGCCATTATAACTTATTTCATTCGGGAAACAAGCATAAATTACCCTGGTAAGCTACATCTACACTAGGAAGATTTGCCAGTACAGCTAGACTGGCAAAGGCAAATCTTTTCCAGTGTAGTCTAGACCTAAATTAAACAACTTCTCCTCCCCACCTCAGTATTTGATGCTACTTTGGCCGTGTCTACACTAGAAAAGTTTTGCTAGCATAGCTATACTGGTATAGCTGTCCCAGCAAATCCTCCTACTATAGCTGTTTTCATTACTAAGAACATGGGCATGGGAACAGGATCTTTGTTGCCAAAGGACTGGGTGTGCTTCTGCCACATACTGCCATCACCAAGTCCCTGTGACATCATAATGAGTTGCTGTGGAGATGTCTGTGAGATCACAGAGGATGTTAAGGAACTTACGTTGAAAACCGCAACTCATGCAAGTAGTCTATTGAACTCAATAAAGAGATTTGTGTATACAGGTTTGCAAACCCCTCAAATCAGCAATTAGCAACAGGAGCAGATTAACTCCTAAGCAAGAAATATCTCCTACTCATGAGCTACAAGGGGAGAAAAACAAAAACCTGAAAACGTGACACATCCCGTATCAGCAGAACTTCACTAACGAACACTTTCCAAAGTGTCCTATGAGAAAAGTCGGCAATTCTTGAACATGAACTAAAATAACCAGCTTATCCACTCTACTTTAAGGGTAGAACAAGCCTCACAAAAAGGCTATTATTAAGAACAGGCCCTAAGCATAACTTACTTGTGACAGATGAATATAAAAGAAAAATACTTCTTTCAGCTGAAAATTAAAAAACGCAATTTTAAAAAGACAATTAAAAAAAAAGATATAGCACTGATTTCTGGTCCCAAACTAAAAACATGACGCACGGGCATGCTGTGATCAGGATGGCACATAAAATGAGAAGTCATAAATTATTAACAACAACTCTCATAGAACATTTTCCATCCAGACATCTCAAAGAGAGTTACAAAAGTAGATATTATGTCCATGTTACAGATGGGTAAACTGAGGCACAAGGCCCACTTTAAAAAAAAAAGTGTCTACTGATTTTGGGTGCCCAACTGGAAACACCTGAGAACTGATTTTCAAAGGTGCTGAGTTCCCACGCTTGTATTTGAAATCCCTGGGAGCTGCAGGTGGCAAACACCTCTGAAAATCAGAATTAAGCTGTCTTCCAAAAATGGTGGCACCCAGAATAACCAGAACCTTTTAACAGTCTGGCCTTATAGTAAGTAACTTGAGCAACATCACACAACTAGTTAGCGACAGCGCTGGAAATGGAATCCCATTTGGTGTCTCCCCGTTCCTGTGCCCTCAAAACTGGACAATTCTGCTTTCTGTATGCCCACAACACTGCTTTCCTTTCCAGTATCAGAACAATTGATTTGAAACATGAAACAATGAAGAACATTTACCATGACTGGATGACACACAAATTTAAACTAAGGACAAATTTGGGGCACAAACACTTTGACCACATCCCTTACAACCAGCCCGTGGTAGCAAATTTACCTCGTCTAAGAGACAAGTAAATCTGATGTGACTATGCAATTTTGTAGCCCTAGAAATAGTCCAATATGTTCATATTCCCATCTATGCACAACAAACATTTATCTGGAGCAGGACTGCCGACTTATTTGTTTAATAAACTGCTTCCATATTAACCAGTTTACAAGAGTTTCCACATTATACATAAAAACACAGCGAGACGTGGCAAAGTTAGGTAGCACACCTAGGTGGTGAACTCTATAGATCAACCATACCACTAAAAAAAATATGTGTGTTAATACATAAAGGTGCAGTGTTAGAACAGCTGAAGAGATTTTAAAAAAAAAAGTACACTCTGTTTGTCTGACATGCCATTCTATTAGCACTGAAAGATGCCAGTAGAATGTACTCCCTGTTGCTATGGTACCGATGTTTTTAAAAGCATAACAGAGGTAAGTCTTGCCTCTCTGAAAAGAAAACACAGAAGGACACCCCTCCTCTCAAAGGGCAAGATGGAGAAGTCTGATTAAAGTGAACACGCACCTTTCCCAAGCAGAACGGTAACAGCTCATAAAGTACGATAATGTTTGATTAGCAATACACCTCAGTATAGTAAACACTGCAGTGCCCCAGCCTTACAAAAAAGCAGCAGCGAAGGATCTAAATCTTCTTTTGCCATCAACTGCCTCAGAATTTCAAATCTCAGTGTGAGCACAGAAGATTCAGAGTTTGTGCACTAACTAGTTACAGTTTCTGCATTTATTACATGTAGCCTTCTCTTACAAACTGGATGAAATACAGTAACATGCGCGATTTTATTCTCTTGAGTTCGTACTGGCTGATATATTCATGCGTGGTGAAGCCACGAGTGAATTATACAGGCCACTCCCAACTGAGCGCCACTAAAAGCTTTATAAACATTACAGATGATCCGGTATTTGCCAAAAACACTATTCTGGAAAGTTTCCCAAGTCTTACTGCAACTGTGTTTTGTATCTCTCCACATAGGATGTTAGTTTGCATTAGTACCTTGAGACCAACTAACTGGGTGGAAGGAGGAAATAAATTAAACCATACCTCTGAGAGTTCCAAAAATGATCTCAAATAATTTCACTACAAAGCAGGATGTCACCATTTTAAGGCCTATCGTCTTGCAACGTGCTGGAGCTAGACGCGAACGCCAGTCTGAACAAAGGTTCCTTAAGACAGTCCTATTGCAAGTCACTGAAGCACTCTGCAAATCTTTACTTACAGGAGCAGTTCTCGCTCATGGTTTGAAATCAATGGGACTGCTTATGGAATAAGGCTTACTCACCCGAGGAAATGTTTGCAAGGTCAGGCCTTCAAGCCACACCGTAGAGGTTTTGAATGTGACTTAAATTATGCAGAAGACCCTGCTGGTGATGTCAAACCATAGGAGAGAAGACTCTGTGCCAAATCCCAGAGATCAGCCCAACTCATTGCAAAGGTGGGTACATGGAGCTTAGTTAACCTCAGAGTTCTTGGTCCTCCAGTTCCTAGAGACGCCTTGGGTGGGCGGACTTAAAGCAAGAGTCTTGTGGGTCAGAGATCACTCCCTACCTCTCTGCTGAAGCACATGGTGGCTGTGGTTGTTCTCTCTGCTCCCATACCAGGCTGCATATGGTAATGTACAATGAGAGGATTCTCAGTACATGGATGAAAGATAAGGGTCTCAGGTACACTCCCTGTATGTGCTGAAATCTACATTCCTCATCTGGCAACCTATTTGCTTATTTATTTCTATGTAAACAACAGCTAAAAAATGTCCTTCCAAGTCTGTAGGCACCTAAGACACCATTAACAATACAATGCATCTCAGCAGCATTAAAGTGATCCATTCAGCAGGAGCTCAGCCAGCCAGTCACATGCAAAAACACCTACCCACCCCCCACCCGTCCTCAAGGTTTTACTTTCTGACTCTCCGTACAGTTCATTCTGCCTTTCACGGGGCAACGTAAGTCACAGGGTTTCTCATCTTAATGCATAGCTATTTACATTGGCCATTCTTATTGGACTACGGAAGGGATATGGGAATAAGTCCTAATTTATTGAGCTAGAACACAGATTCTAACTGTGACAGACTTCACATTCATCTAGAGACTAACAAATTTATTAGAGCATTAGTCTCTAAGGTGCTACAAGTACTCCTGTTCTTCTTTTTGCGGATACAGACTAACACGGCTGTTACTCTGAAACTTGTCACATTCATCTAGGTAGGATACCCTCAGCCCTCTCCTCACACTCTCTCAAACAGACGTCTTGGGCAGCATGCCCGGAAGGTCACCAAATTCAGGCTACTTCAGACCAAAGGTAGGAGCAAGTTCCAGCATCCCGGAGCCCGCACAGAGAGTGCCTGGCCAGCCACCCCCTCTATTTTATAATGAAGGATCCTTCCAAAGGAAAGCCATTTCTGCTAAAGCAGCCGTCCGTTCTTGTACTGTTTGTTTTGCCCTCTTGTCCTGCTAGTTTCGCATTTGTTTTCCAGGTCCTCGGAAACACATTTCTGACTTGGTTACAGTGTCTTTCACACGACGCTGCAGGTATTAGTGTCCATTACAACCTGCGCATTCAGAACAGCCAAGTAAAATTTGCACACGTTGCTTTCTTTCTGGATCTGGCCACGGCCACTGTACCTCCGTTTTCCTCCACCTTATAGGCTTTGCTCCATGAAAATCTCTTTCCTTTCCCCTCCTTGAACCGTGCTATTTGCTGTGTTTCATAATGATGGTTATTTCTACAACTCTTTCAAATCAAGTTATGAAAGCAGTGGATTCCTTTGATGTGACACAGTTCAAAGCGATATAGAGCGACAAATATATTTCTGTGGCATACACCAATTATGCTATTTGGGGTTTTTTTTAAAGGAGGAGGGGAGAAGGGGCAGCACAGGGTTTAATGCCTTTGAAATCCAGACTCTGCATCTAAGGGTTAGAACACAAAACCTGCCATCACGTTCGATGGAAAAGAAGGCACTGCCTTTTCCCAATGGTAACCCCTCCGAGGCTGAGTGAGAGAACGAGGGACAATTGACCTCTTTAAGGAGACAGTGTTAAGTGAACAAGGGTCTTCCTGGTGAGGGGAGGGGTCAGAAAACATAGACTGCCCTCTCGCACCTCTGTCCCCCCTCCCCACAAAAGAGACTTAGCATCATACATTCGATTTCCTAGCAAGCTCATTTTTAGATTTGATGCACAGGTATGAACCCCTAGAGGAGAAGGCAAAAGAGGGGGAAACGTACTATCGTACCTGAACCATCCCTGACTACTGGGTATTGGAAAATAGATATGTCTGGGAAACATGTAGCTGTGGGTATGGTATTTGCAATGGGGGAAAAACAAGCACCACCCAAAAGCTTTCACCTCAAAAATGTCAGAGAACATTGGGCTAGTCCTGAATAGGAAGGCGAGGGAGGAGAAAGAGGGGCAGCAGAAATAGCAGCAACAGAGTGCTGTGTAGAGCGGTGAACCGTTCTGGGCTTAATAAGGTCTCTGCCGGCAGATTCGCCGCACCAGTGTCAAGAGGTTTGTTTTCAAGTTCTAACTCTGCGGGAGAAAAAAGCCCAAACAAACTGGATGACACAAGAATTCATAATGCACATCTTTCCTAGGGCCAGGGTAATGGCGTGCTAGGAAAGAGGGGCTCGTGGTTAAGGGGCTGGGCTAGGATACAGGTGACCTAGGTTCAGTTCCTGACTCTGCCACAGACTTCCTGTGAGACCTGGGGCTTAGGTGGAGATTTTCCAATCTGCCCAGGGAATTTGGATGTCCAGTAATGGGAACTGGGAATCTAAATCCTTTAGTATCAGAGGGGTAGCCGTGTTAGTCTGAATCTGTAAAAAGCAACAGAGAGTCCTGTGGCACCTTTAAGACTAACAGAAGTATTGGGAGCATAAGCTTTCGTGGGTAAGAACCTCATTTCTTCAGATGCAAGTGAAGAAGTGCATCTGAAGAAGTGAGGTTCTTACCCACAAAAGCTTATGCTCCCAATACTTCTGTTAGTCTTAAAGGTGCCACAGGACCCTCTGTTGCTTTTTAAATCCTTTAGGTGGCTTTGAAACTCATCCGATGAAGTGGGTTTTAACCCACGAAAGCTTATGCTTAAATAAATTTGCTAGTATCTAAGTAAGGTGCCACAAGTACTCCGCGTTCTTAATCTCTCCGTGTCTCAATTCCTCATTTGCAGTGGGGACCGAACGACTTCCCTACCTCACAGGGGTGTGGTAAGGTGCTCAGATTTAACAATTTTATTAAGATGATGTTAAAAAAAATAGTGAACAGAGTTTGAGCATAGAAGTTTCTGGTTATCAGGGAATAACATACAGATTATCGAGGGTGCAAAGTTTGGTTTAAGATAAAGTGGCATGAGGAATACATAATCTGCAATATCCCCGATTGGGGGTAAAAGGTTGATGGGTCCAAGTACAGACGTTGAGATATGAAGTTCATAAAGTGGCTATGTTCGGGTGTGGATAATAATGAGTGGATATGATGATGAGGATGGATTGACCCTCATTTGGTGAGATTTAATGTTCAGGGAGTTTATGGTTCCAGTTCATATGATCCAACGGAGAAGGTCACTTGGTCTCTTTCTCGTAGTGGGAGAACGATGTCACTCTGGCACACGCCTCCTGGTACTGTCAGGGGCCGGTGATGTGTTCGATGTAGATGTCCCTGGACCATCGGATGGCGTCTGAGACCATGAGGCGCTGCATGAGACGTGCGTAGCGTCAACCGATCCCGCAGGTCCGCAGCACACGCTCGTTGCAGGGGTCCCACTATGATAATGACAGGCCTAGAGTGATCTAGACAGACAAGTGTACTATTTTTTTAAGCCTCTAGCACGCAGGGGCTGGAAGAGCTCTGTAGCGAAGCAGAAAGGGGCAGTCTATCTTTACACAGAACACTGTTTTCCTTCTTTTCATCAAGTGTCCTGCTCAGTGTCAGAAGAACGAGACTCTGTGATCTTGTCACATCCATGACGTGGAATCAGAAGTTGACTCATTTAGGGTATGTCTACACTACGGGATTAATCCGAATTTAGATAATTCGGATTTGAGAAACAGGTTGTATAAAGTCGAAATGAGTGCGGCCACACTAGCACAGTAATTCGGTGGTGTGCGTCCAAGTACCGGGGCTAGCGTCGATTTCTGCACCGTTGCACTGTGGGTAGCAATTCCATAGCTATCCCATAGTTCCCGCAGTCTCCTGCGCCCATTGGGATTGTGG
Organism: Malaclemys terrapin pileata; assembly: GCF_027887155.1. Classification (NCBI taxonomy): domain Eukaryota; kingdom Metazoa; phylum Chordata; order Testudines; family Emydidae; genus Malaclemys; species Malaclemys terrapin. Next base: position 17,697,071 of record NC_071515.1, on the reverse strand, counting down.
GTTAAGATCCCAGTGCCTGATGGGACAAAAAACATCGTCGCAGGTGGTTCTGGGTACAGCCTCACTCCCCCCCTCCCTCCCTCCCTGCATGAAAGCAACGGACGGCAGACAACCATTTTCGCGCCTTTTTTCCTGGGTGGGTGAACACTGCAGACTCCATACCACGGCAAGCATGGAGCCCGCTGAGGTCAAGACAGCACTCATGAATATTGCAAACACCTCGCGCGTTCTTGTGGAGTTTATGCTCAGCCAGGACCAGAAAAACGAGGCGAGGAGGCAGCGGCGGCGGCAGCGCAGCGACAAGCATGATGAGGACATGGACACGGACACGGACACAGAATTCAGTGAAACCACAGGCCCCAGTGCTTTGGAGATCATGTTGTTAATGGGGCAGATTCTATCCATGGAACGCCGATTCTGGGCAAGGGAAACAAGCACAGACTGGTGGGACCGCATAGTGTTGCAGGTCTGGGACGATTCCCAGTGGCTGCGGAACTTTCGCATGCGTAAGGGCACTTTCATGGAACTTTGTGACTTGCTTTCCCCTGCCCTGAAATGCCAGAATACCAAGATGAGAGCAGCCCTCACAGTTGAGAAGCGCGTGGCGATAGCCCTGTGGAAGCTTGCAACGCCAGACAGCTACCGGTCAGTCGGGAATCAATTTGGAGTGGGCAAATCTACGGTGGGGGCTGCTGTGATGCAAGTAGCCAAAGCAATCACTCAGGTGCTGCTACGAAAGTTAGTGACTCTGGGAAATGTGCAGGCTATAGTGGATGGTTTTGCTGCAATGGGATTCCCTAACTGTGGTGGGGCAATAGACGGAACCCATATCCCTATCTTGGCACCGGAGCACCAAGCCACCGAGTACATAAACCGCAAGGGGTACTTTTCAATGGTGCTGCAAGCACTTGTGGATCACAAGGGACGTTTCACCAACATCAACGCGGGCTGGGCGGGAAGGGTTCATGACGCTCGCGTCTTCAGGAACACTACTCTGTTTAAAGGGCTGCAGCAAGGGACTTACTTTCCGGACCAGAAAATAACCGTTGGGGATGTTGAAATGCCCATAGTTATTCTTGGGGACCCAGCCTACCCCTTAATGCCATGGCTTATGAAGCCATACACAGGCAGCCTGGACAGGAGTCAGGAGCTGTTTAACTACAGGCTAAGCAAGTGCAGAATGGTGGTAGAATGTGCATTTGGCCGTTTAAAAGGTCGCTGGCGTTCATTATTGACTCGCTCTGACCTCAGCCAAAGAAATCTCCCCATTGTTATTTCTGCTTGCTGTGTGCTCCACAATCTCTGTGAAAGTAAGGGGGAAACCTTTATGGCGGGGTGGGAGGCTGAGGCAAATCGCCTGGCTGCTGATTACGCGCAGCCAGACACCAGGGCGATTAGAAGATCACACCATGAAGCGCTGTGCATCAGAGAAGCTTTGAAAACCAGTTTCATGGCTGGCCAGGCTACCGTGTGAAATATCTGTTTGTTTCTCCTTCATGAAAACCCTCCCCCTTTACTGACTGATTTTCTGTAAGGAACCCACCCTGCCCCTTCCCCCAGCTTTCTTTCAAACCAAATAAAGTCACTATCATTTAAAAATCATTTATTCTTTATTAATAGATTAGAAAAAGAGGGAGGGAACCCGGGTGGTATTTGGGAGGAGGATTGCTGGGAAGGAAAAAGCCACAAAGAAAAGGTTAAAAAAATGACAGCCTTTTGCTTGGGCTGTCTACTGGGGTGGAATGGGAAGGTGTACGGAGCCTCCCCCCCCGCGTTCTTACACGTCTGGGTGAGGAGGATACGGAACATGGGGAGGGGGGAGGGTGGAACAGGGGCTGAAGCGGCAGTCTATTTTCCAGCAGCCGTTCCTGAACCTCCACCAGACGCCGGAGCAGCCCCAGCGTTGCATCCTTCATCCTCTGGTCTTCCTGCCGCCATCTCTCATCTCGATCGTCTCTCCTCTCCTCACGTTGGTCCCTCCTCTCCTCACGTTGGTCCCTCCTCTCCTCACGTTCACTGACTTCTTTCCTATACTTTGAAACTGTTTCCTTCCACTCATTCAGATGAGCTCTGTCACTCCTGCTGGATTGCATAATTTCAGAAAACATGTCCTCCCGCGTCTTCTTCTTACGACGCCTTATCTGTGATAACCTTCGGGATGGAGGAGGGAGGCTTGAGGAATTTGCAGCTGCTGTAGGGAGGGGAAAAAAGAGAGAATTGTTTTAAAAGCTACATTTTGCAGAACAATGCTTATACTCTTTCACGGTGACCAACACTGTTCACATTACATAGCACATGTGATTTCTGTGCAAGGTCGCATTTTGCCTCTTAATGCTGAGTGCTTGTGGCTTTGCTGCTAGAGATCACAGGTCTGGGCAACAGAATTCGGCTTGCATGCGGCCATGGTAAGCCATTGTTTTACAGCTTCTGCACCCTCCTTTCCCACATACCAAGCATAGCCTGTAGAGTGCTGCAGAAGCCTGGCCAATCTCAGCCAGTTGGGGGGGGGGCAGTGTGGGGGGGGCTTGTCTGGGCCCCTTCAGGCAAGTAGAGTGCTGCGGTTTTTCTGTTAACATTCAGCAGCACCAGAAAACAAACTAACCCCCCCCCCCCGCCATGAATTCTCTGGGATGATCACGGTACCCCTCCCCCCACCGCATGGCTGGTATCAGGGAAGATCCCTGCAGGCACCAAACTACCCCCCCCCCCCCCCGCCGCCGACCCCCCCCCCCCCTCGCCATGAATTCTCTGGGATGATCACGGTACCCTCCCCCCACCGCGTGGCTGGTAACAGGGAAGAACCCTGCTAGCCAAACGCGGAAAACTTCAGGGCCAATTTCCCATCTGCGCTTGGCTAACTGCAGGGAAGGATTTATTTTCCGCCACAGGCAAACAGCCCAGTAGGAACGGCCACCTCTGTCCCCTTAATTAAGTTCCCGTATTTCAACCAGGTTACCAGGAGTGATATCACTCTCCTGAGGATTACACAACAAGATAAAGAACGGATGTTGCTTGAATGCCAGCAAACACCGGGACCATACGCTGCTAGGCTTTGTCAGGCAATGATACCAGATTACTTGCTGCAAGCATGGCGTGGTCAAGTGTCCTACCATGGAGGAGGGAATAAGGATGCACTGCCCAGAAACCTTCTGGCAAGGCTTTCGGAGTACCTCCAGGAGAGCTTCATGGAGATGTCCCTGGAGGATTTCCGCTCCATCCCCAGACACGTTAACAGACTTTTCCAGTAGCTACAGACTTTTCCAGTAGCTGAACTGACCGCGAATGCAAAGTCAGGCAAAGTAATCATTAAAAACCGTTTGCTTTTAAAACAAGTTTTATATTTTAAAAGGTAAACTCACCTGAGGTCCCTTCCATGGGGTCAGAGTCTTGGGTACTGGCTTGGGAGGCTTGGGAGGGTACTTCAGTCAGGGTGAGAAAAAGATCCTGGCTGTTGGGGAGAATGGAGTGCTGTGTGCTCTCTGCAAGCTCATCCTCCTCCTCCTCCTCCTCTACCCCATCGGCAGAATCCTCAGGCGTCGAGACTATCCCCGACCCAGAATCCACGAACAAAGGTGGGGTAGTGGTGGCAGCCCCCCCTAGAATTGCATGCAGCTCGGCGTAGTAGCGGCATGTCCGCGGCTCTGACCCGGAGCGACCGTTTGCCTCCTTTGTTTTTTGATAGGCTTGTCTGAGCTCCTTGACCTTCACGCGGCACTGCTCAGAGTCCCTATTGTGGCCTCTCTCCATCATGCCCTTGGAAATTTTTTCAAAAGTTTTTGCATTTCGTCTTTTAGAACGAAGTTCTGCAAGCACTGAATCCTCTCCCCATACAGCGATCAGATCCAGTACCTCCCTCACGGTCCATGCTGGTGCTCTTTTTCGATTATCAGCCTGCATGGTTACCTGTGCTGATGAGGTATCTGTGGTCACCTGTGCTCTCCACGCTGGGCAAACAGGAAATGAAGTTCAAATGTTCGCGGGGCTTTTCCTGTCTACCTGGCCAGTGCATCCGAGTTCGGATTGCTGTCCAGAGCGGTCACAATGATGCACTGTGGGATAGCTCCCGGAGGCCAATACCATCGAATTGCGGCCACACTAACCCTAATTCGAATTGCTAAAATCGATTTTGGCGCTACTCCGCTCGTTGGGGTGGAGTACAGAAATCGATTTAAAGGGCCCTTTACATCGAATTAAATGGCGTCGTTGTGTGGACGGTTACAGGGTTAATTCGAATTAAAGCTGATAAATCCGAATTAAAGTCGTAGTGTAGACCAGGCCTTAGAAACAGTGTAAAGGAGAAGAAAGGAAAATGGCACAGAGTTTGATAAGGCCACCTCAAGTTACCATCTTCCAGTCTTCTTTAGCAGTGGGTGTCCTTAATTTTCTATGTTCTTAGCAATGTGAGTGATTCATTCCCAATAGAACGTACACGCTGCCTAGCCAATACTCCCAGTCCAGCAGGCAGAGGGAGAAATATAATTTAAGAATAACAGAAAATTATATCCCTGATCCTGCAAATGTTTACACCCACGTTTAACTTTACACATGCGAGTAGTCACTTTGCAAAGCTCCTCGTGTACATAGAGCTAAGCATGGGCAATAAGCATTTGCATTATCAGGGCCGCATGGGGTATTCAGCTGAAAAAACTGTACTTCACTCAATTTTCATTTTTGCTCTGCAGTTCACTGAAGGGGCACTTAGCCCCCCCCGTTTTCTCATTGACTTTCAACTCATTGTAGGCCTCATGGTTAGCAGAGTTTGTGTTCTTTGATACAGCGGCTGCTTATTTAGAGAGCCTCAACAGTACTTCAGTTTAGATATGCTAAGGGTAGTTTTGTACTTCTATCTTGGGTAATTGCTGCACTATGTAGTGTGTGGTTATTAAAAGCAAATTCTTTTTGTTTTGACAGATCTGTTCAGGTGAATTTCCTCTCGTTAGTCACCATGTCAGTTATCGTATTTGCACGTATATTTCATTTAGCAACAGAGGAATGCTTAATGCTTTACAGATGCATATGAAAATTTATGACCTGTTAACTATCTATGTAGTAGTCAGCCTGTAATTTGTTTTGATGAGTGAAAGCTGCCTGGATTGACTATCCCAATTTCTCAGCCTGACAGAATAAAGTCATATCTCATAAGATTACTTGTTTGGAAAATGGAACCCCTGAGGCTCAGAAGCTCTCTCTACATTGCTCAGTTTTCTGTTGCGGTTCCTTAACTGTTTTCTTGATGATGCCTCTCCTATCACAATGCGTGAGGGAACAGGAAGTTTACAGATTCTGCTTTTGCGGTGCTACTGTGGTTGTGTTGGTCCCAGGATGTAGAGACATACGGCGGGTGAGGTAATATCTTTTATTAGACCACCCCTGTTGCTGAAAGAGACAAGCTTTTGAACTTACGCACAGCTCTTCTTCAGGTCTGGCTGAAGAGCTCTGTGTAGGCTTGAAAGCTGGTCTCTTTCGCCAACAGAAGTTGGTCTAATAAAAGATATTACCTCACCCACCATGTCTCTCCAAGACACTGCTTTTGGCATTTGCCTGGTCAGACATAACAACATCAACAATAGATGCATCTCATACACTCCAGTCTGACGAAGTGGGTATTCATTCACGAAAGCTTACGCTCCAATACGACTGTTAGTCTATAAGTGCCACAGGACTCTCTGTTGCTTTTTACAGATCCAGACTAACACGGCTACCCCTCTGATACTTGATACGCTCCAGTGGCACTCTAGTCACACACAAACTGGGTCCATAGGATAAATGGACCCAAAACTACATGAAGTGAGCTGTGACCATTCTGTTATAATGTTTATAATGGCTCCAAAGGGCTTGCAAATGCAATGCAATCTCAGTCATACTCCTGAGGTTGCAAAGGTGTCACTGAGGGCAAACTGTGGCCCTGCAATGGGAACTTAGATAATAATTCTGTTTGTGATGCTCACCTCAGAACAGAACGCAGCTCATCCTCCCAGGACTGTGGATAACAGGAGTAAAAACTTATTTTTGTCAGAAGACTAAAGAGATGATTCTGCACACATGTAGCAGATCACAAAGAGAGCAGATAGAATCGGATGTCCGTTTTACAATCACTATTCAAAGCCGAATCACATCTTAGAATTGGATCAGAAAGCTCAGCTGAACAAACACACCCTGCCTCTAGAAACCAAAAGAAAATGGCTTCTGCCATCGCCTCGTTACATGGGGCATGCTTAGCCAACCAACACCGCAGGAGAGCTATCGTGTGATACACCCTCTGTGATCTTCCCAAACAGCAGCATTCAAACTGCTAGTGCACTGATGACCAGTAGTCTCACCGTGTTTCTAAATATTCACCTCAGAGGGGCTCCGCCAGGGGGCCAGGATAAATCCAGAAAGATCTAATCGCACACCAAGGCAAAATTACTCCAGTATCCATCCGAGAATGTGACAAATTGAGCTTTCACCTGCAAGCCACTTCAGAATCCCATCTGGTAGTCCTTCGCCTGGAAAAGCCCCCAGAAGTCAATGGCTTTATCCAGAGTAGGTGTAGCTAACACCTTCCAAATTCTAGTCTAGACAGGGACAGTGGAGTTTTTGCATGAGTACAAGAATGCAGGGCTGAGCCCTAAAGGTCCCAAACCCACTTCCGCTGAACTCAATGAAAGTTTTTCTCTTGGTTTCAAGGGGCTCTGAAAGGGCAGCTATACACCCATGAGAAACCGTGGTTTATAAAGCACCATTACAAATGCAATTTTTTAATGCAACACACACTCTCATAGGGAGCATTATAGAGACTCAGAAGAAGGGGAGGAGGAAAAATCCCTGGAATCTTGGAGAGACAGAGAAATGAGATCAACTGAGGTGAAGCTAAATAGAACATAAATTGATGTGTACAGCACTTAGGTAAGATTGAGGGGCTGCTGGCTGCAATTAATGAAATCGCAATAACCTGGGGCTGAAGGTCTTTAAAAGGACATTCTGATATAATATTATCAGTCGAACAGCTTATTGAAATTTGGCCTGTAGTGTTTTTAATTCAGTAGATAGGTGCTACTGAATTTCTAGGGTGTTACAACGACTTACAAAGCACCTGCTGAATTCAAAGGATGGGCACCTCTAGCTGTCCACTGGCGATTGTTTTGATGAAAGTCAGACCAAGTCAGTACTGTAGCTGGATTTTTTTTTAAGTGACTAAATAGTTTTGTGAACAATAATATTTGCTGGTTTGCCGGGAAATTAAGGGTAAACATATTTCATTCTGCAAGACAAAAAACAGCATTTTCCCAACCCTGGGTGGGCTCCACACTAGCTCTAGCTAGGAGGAAGAGCTGCAGGACCTCGTTTCTGCTCTGCCAGATCCCCCCGACCAGTGCAAATGTGATCACAACATAGCCATGGGTAAAATGCCTCCTGGAAAGCCACCAGCCTTCCACCTGCTGCTCCTGCGTGGCCTCTACAGGAGCAGCTCATGCATACAGAGTTGCAGGCTCGCTGGCCCAACCCTTGCTTTCTGCTCTCAGCGGGGAGAGCACATGCAGCCAAGTCTATGGAGCCCCAGCAGCAGCGTGTATCTTTCTGGCAAGTGTGGGGACAATGAATGGGAATCGCCTGGCAAAGCAGGAAAGAGAATGGCGGGAGGGGGAAAAAAAAAATGCAAGGATGGAAAATAGAAAGCTACAACCATAAAGATACTGAGCACATTTCGCATCAGGGTGGAACGCACATATTCATTAGGACTGGCAGTTAGAGCTGCGTATGTTTCCTTTTATTAATCTAATTACAAATTAATTGTAAAAAAGAAAAAGCTGCAGAGAGGAAAGAGACCCCCAAAGGAGAAAGAGACTAGTAACTATGCCAGAGCACAGTGCAAGGAGACCAGGGAAAAGGCAGCTCATCTCACCAGTCCATTTCAAAACTGGGGGCATGACAAAAAAGGGCTAGGAGCCCCAGGCATAATCTGATCCCCCTTAGGTCTGTGGGAGAAGCTCCTTCCTTTCCCCTTGACCCCACAGTATTGAACAAACAGCTGGGTGCTTCACTACAGGGGGTGGGTATCTACACTGTCCTCTGGAGAATTAGCTACTAGCCACTGCCAGATTCAGGACACTAGACTTGATGGACACATGCTTTGATCCAGGCTGGCAAATCCTATATTCGTAATCTGATCAATTCAGGGATTTTGCCTGTATCCAAACGAAGTAACTAAATAGTGGATCTATCTGTGACACAACCCATTAATGGAAAAGGACCTTGTGACCGTGTAAACTTTTCCCATATCTGCCCATTAAAAGCCAAACCACGAAGCATGACATTTACTAGCTTGGAACCTGACCTGGCAAAGCACTTAAGCAGGTGTTTAACTTTATGCACATGGAGCAGATTCACCTGAGTTAAATTATGCATGTGCTTAACTGTTTGTAGGCTCAGGGCCTCAGGCCTCTGATCCCATGTGATCATCTAGCATGTGAACCATGTGAACCCTACACCTGTACACAGTTCCACATATTCACCACCAGTGTGGGCACCTGTGCCAGGGAATCACAGTGCAGGATCCGGCTCCTGGCTTGTAAGAAGAGAGTCTAGGGGCACATTAATTAGAGACCAAGGAGAGGCTGACTTTTTGGGGCCTAAGGAATGTGTAGCTCATCTCACTTTCTCTCCAGAAAATATGCATCTTCGGGGCCAAAAATTTGTACACACAACAAAGCATATAAAATATATGCAGTCTTAAAAATCTCCACTCCCTTCTGACCCTTTTAATCAACAGCCTACATATTAGCTTCCTATCTTGAAAACCCAGTATGAGAAATGGATGCCCTGCCCCACAGTAAGAGGGAGAAACCAGGGTGGGGGAAACCTCTTGCATGCACAGACCAAGCTAAGGCATCAGTTCCCACCAAAGGAAAACTGTTTTTTTAAACTACCCTTCTCACCCCAGCACATCAACAATCTGACCCCCTCCCTTTCCCCTCCACCCCATGGCTATGTCTGACACTGCTGCCCTGGCTTATATCGATGGTTGGAAAGTGCTAGTCAGCCCCCAAGATAAACCTGTCAAAAGCTAGGCACAGAGATTCTCATTCTTCTCTACCTGCTTGTGAGTGTCAGCTGTTTGTCTGGGAGCTGTCCCTGAAAAGCTTTTAAAAGGGGGAGGTGGGGGGGGGGGGTAGAATGTGGAGTGCAATTCAAACAAAAAGAAACTCCAGACAAAGAAAGGGGGGGGAACCCCCCCCATCAAACCTCCCAACAAACTTCTTTATCAGAGGTTCATTGTCAATCAATTAGCCAAGGCAGCAGGGGTCTGTAGGGTGGGCGGTAGCATGGCAGACAATGGACTGCCCTGTTGTATTACTGTTTAATCACTTTTACTAAATAAATAAAGCAGCCCCGAGGTGCTGTCATGTCAAGGGAATTTATAACAAAAAAACTTCATTTTTCATTGGTCATTACTTTTTTCCCTGCAGGACAAGAGAGGGTTATTACTGTAGCCTTAAGTTCCATCTTTGTGTTGCTCGCCTTTGATTCCCACTCGGACCCTGCCACTTTCCGGCACTAATTTGGCAGGCTGAACAAAGAAGGGATTTGTACCTCCTGTAAGGTCTCAATTAGGAAAGGCTTCTGCTGTATTATGTGCCATTCAGACACGACACAATGACGGTAATTACAGGAATTTGCACTAAATGGCTGAAGAATTCACAGCAAAACTTCGCCCCCCCCCCTTCTTTCCAAGCTTCCCCCTCCCAGCAGCCGGGGTGGGAGCGGGGGGTTGGGAGGGAAAGCTCTTAATGCCTGCAAGATTTAATTACCGACAGCAGTCCTGTTAGGTTAAACAGCAGCCTATGAAGTAAAACAGCAGAAACCGTCTATATAGCAATGAAGATGCATACACTCATTATTCCCCAAAGTCTCCTCGGCACGAACTTTTCCTCCCTGAAGCAAACAGGATGGAATTTTCCCAGTTATTATTCATTATTATTATTTATTTGTATTGTGGTAGCAGCTAGAGGCCCCAAATCCACTCTCCAGGACCCCGGGGGACAGGCACAGCCCACAATGAAAAAAGACAGCACTAGGGACATAAACCCTTCTCTAAAACTGGATGTGATGTATTGGTATATTGAAATTCAAGTTAAAATTATGCCCAGTCGCCTGATTCTCAGTCTCAGAGATGCTGAGTGCCCATAAATCCTACTGTGGAAGCTATGCTTGTTCATCACTTCTGAAAAATCTGGCCATGGGAGCACAGGAAATGTCTAACAAGTAAGCGTCAAGGCTAGTCTTCACATACAGTTGTACCGGTGCAGCTGTAGTGTTTTAGTGAAGACACTACCTACGCCAACAGGAGAGCTTGTCCTGTCAGTGTAGTTAATCCACCTCCATGAGAGGCAGTAGCAAGATCGACCGGAGAAGCTCTCCTTTCACCATAGCACTGTCTACACGGAGGGGAGGGGAGGTTGGTATAACTGTGTCATTCAGGGATGTGGGTTTTTCACACCCCTGAGCAATGTAGTTACACCGAGACAGGACTGTAGTGCAGACCTGGCCTCGGAGTATCATGAAAGCTACACGCGGTTTTTTAAAAATAAGACCATAAATTAAAAACAGCACTCACGCCCCAACAAGGTCAGAGTGCTTTATTTCTGTGGGGAACATCTGAATGACTCAAGATGCAATGTAGCATGTTTCAGAGAGGAAATCCATCCTTTCCCACACAAAAGGCTGTTCCCACAGGATAAAATCCAGAATACCCAAAATACTTCTCAAATTAAAGACGACAGGTTATTTGTTGCTCTCCCATGGCCTGATCCCGCTCCTGCTGAGGTCGCTGGCAACACACTCATCAGCTTTCTTGGAAGCAGGGCAGCACTGAAATGGTGGCGCTAAAGGAGAGAACGTTTCTTTACTGAATTTTGTTTTAAGTGAAGAGAATTAAGAAGAAAGGAAGAAAATGAAGAAGAAAACCCTGAAAATATCTTAAAATGAGACTACTGACTTTGCTTCCCCTGGAGTTTAATAAACCCTGACTGCTGGGTAACAGATTTGAGAGACAAGATAGGTAAGGTCATATCTTTTAATGACCAGCTTCTGCTGCTGAGAGAAACAAGCTTTCCAGCTGACACAGAGATCTTCTCCAGCTCCATGTTACCTCGAAAGCTTGCCTCTCCCACCAACAGAAGTTGGTCCAAGAAAAGATATTACCTCACCCACCTTGTCTCTCTAATATCCTGGGACCCACACAGCTATAACAGCACTGCATACAGGTAACAGATTACACAGATCTCTCTCAGGTCCTTGTATGGCTCCCTATCAATGTAGTATCTGAGGCCCAGAACCTCAAAGGCTATTTAGGTTCCTAACTTCCACTGATTTCAACAGAAGATGGGAGCCTAAATACCTCTGAGGATCTGGGCCTGAGTGCCTCACTATCCATAATGTATTTATCCTCACAACACACATGAGATAGGGAAGGGCTATTATCACCATTTTATAGATGGGGAACGGAGGCAAAGGGAGACATAGGGCCAGATGTAGGTAATGGGATTTTCAAAAGCGCCAATTAAATTGTACCCTGGCCCTGAACTAGTCAGTTCTCAAATGAATTAAGGTTGCGATTAATCAAACAAAACAAACATGGATGCTTGAGGCTGTGACATTAAATCCACTTCCAGGGAAGGAAAAAAGCAGATAAGCACACATCTGGATCTCAGGCCTAGAACACACACAGACAGGTGACAGTATCTGAAGGAAAGGCACGATAATCCAAGCATACAGGGAGTCTCCTCCTGAAGCCCAGGAGCTGAATTTGAGCTTTTAAGGAAATGAAAGACTCAGCGAAGATACAGCAATGAAAAAATTACACAGTCTGCAAGTTCGATAGCTGTATGGAACATAGAACTCAGATCCCCTTGGTCCTAACACAGGCCCCTACCACTTGAGCTACCAGAGGAGCTCTAGTAGACATTAATAGAAAGGGCCCATGACAAAGTACCCTTAAGCAGTTCTAATTGTACACATACATACTGATCTGATTGTTACAATACCCTGGCCCTTTTGTAGTGCCCAGCACCCTAGGGTCTTAATATTGTTTTACAAACATCAATTAATTGATCCCCATAATCCACCTGTGTCTGGTAGGATTTCTTATCCCCATTTTACAGATGGGGGAACATGCACAGAGAGACTAACAGGCCTAAATTTTCAGAAGTGACTAGTGATTTAGGGTGCCTCCATTGTTAGATGCCCGACTTGAGACATTTTAAAGGGGCCTGTTGACTGGGGGGGGGGGGGGGGGCAGTTCAGCACTTTCTGCAAATCAGACTCCTTTAAGTTATATTAAAGTAAGCACCCAAAACCTAATGCACCCCAAATCAGAATCACTTTTGAAAATGTAGGTCTCTGCTAGTCACGCCAGGATGCGCTATGAGTCAGTGGCAGAGTCAGAACGAGAATGCAGAATTTCTGACTCCCAATCTTGTGCTCTAACCACTGGACAAGACTTCCTCCCTATGAATCACCTAAACCTCCAATGAAATGCAACAACCACTTCACAGTAACACAGCACAAGCTGGAACAGGAAGCGAATAATACTTGTGTATTCAGCTGAGGCTAAAGGGTAAATCTTAGCTAGGCAGAATATGATTACTCAAAGTGGAATTGGTCCTGGACAATGGCTTGACACCCTACTCTTACAAAAATGCTGTAGGACGTTTACACCTAGAAGTTTACACCTTTCACCTCACATGTTGGGGGGGACTCCACATTGACTCAGAGGGAAAAGCACTACCTACCATCACTGCTTCCTGCAGCCCCTCAGCGTGCTTTTGAGATCCCCCATCCAATACCTACCCAAACCTGCTTAGGATCAGAGATTGCATGACACCACATCACAAAGTGTTGTGCCTTCAGGCCTTATTGCCATTAAAATAATGCCTTTGTTGTCATTAAGGAAGCACCTTAGCTCCAGAATTTAGCTTCAGCATTATTTCTATTACATTAGCACCATCAGGAACCAGACCCCATTGGGCTAGGCCGTGCACATGCGCACAGTAAAAAGAGCCAAAGAGACAACAATCTACCCACATGCTGAAGGGGTTTACAAAACCTGATATGATGGGAGATGTTCTTACAGTTTCTAATATGCCTCCGAAGAAGTGGGCTGTAGTCCACGAAAGCTTATGCTCAAATAAATGTGTTAGTCTCTAAGGTGCCACAAGTACTCCTGTTCTTCTTACAGTTTCTGTGTCACTGTAAGCCGCGGTGACTCAGAGAGAAGAGCGCCACCTATAGCACCACTCCTTACAACCCCTTCTGTTTCACTTGAACATGCCCCACTGTGCGGCTAACCAGGCCAAAACCAGCTTAGTTTGCCAGATCTGAGGCCTTCACAGCCTGTGGCGTTACAGGGATGGAAAATGAGTGCCCATTTCTTGGACAAATGTGCATGAATCCTTACAAGGACTTACAAGCAGTCGGTCTTTTATCCAATATAGAGTATGTGAGAGCAAAGCCACTGCAATGGAGTCGCTTACCTGCACACTTGAAGCTCTGGGCCGTGAGTCCTCTTTCCAAAGACAACGTGGTCAGAATGCTCAGAAAGCTGGTGGTCACAGACTGGCGCTTGCTCTGCCTGAAGTCTCTCCCCAGAGGCTGATCTCTGGCTTTGTTTCTGAGAGTAACCTGCAGGTTTGGACCTAAACTTCTGGCTGCGTTGGCAGCAGATTTCAGGGCCTCCATCCACTCCTGTGCCCTCTGACGGGTCTCTGCACGCAGCCGGAGGACATCTTGAGGGAAAATGACCTGAAAGCATGAGTCACAGTCATCCAGAATATCTGTCTGGACAGTCAGGCACACGTCAATGTTATAGCTCAGGAGAGGGTCTTCATCGAGACTCCCGGGCTGAAATGCCATGAGACAAGATCTGCTTAGTACAAAAGTAAACGCTTTCCAGTTATTCTGGACCGTCAACCTATAAAGAGTCCCTGACCTGAGAATGTTTTGGTACTCCTTTGTATTTTGGCTCAAAGCTGTACACTGGAAAAGCTCAGCAGGCTTCTTTTGTAAGCCATGAATCTGGGGAAGGTCTCTGTTGTTGTCCAGCTTCTGTGAGTCCTCTAGGTTTTCCTGCTGCCTCCTGAACGTTGGCGCAGAGGAATGCCCCACCTCCCAAAGTTTCTTCCCCCAGTCCAAAGTCTCCCACGGCGACTCTGCCTTCAGCTGTAGCTGGGAGTTGTCCGACAGAACGGCATCCACCATCTTTGTTTCAGTGCTGTCTGTGACCGTGACACTTTGGAAATGTGAAAGCGGATACACGGTAGGAAAATTCTGGTTGCCGCTACTGTCGAGGTAATACAGGTACAGTTTGTGTGGAGAGAGCTCTGCATAACAGGGCTGCCAGTAGCTGTCATGGTCCTTTCTAATTTCTAGGTATCCCTTCTTCAGAATATTTGGGAATGTCAGTTTGTGTTCTGGAAGAAACCAAACAAGACAATTACTCAATTCTTTTCCAACGATTCACTCTATAGTCATTCTGGCTCACAGCAATTGCCCAGTATTCGTGGGCACACCAAATGAAGTATTATTATATTTCTGAGGGGAACTGGTATGACTTGGACAGTCTTGGCCCAAATAAATATTTGCAACGGGGACATATGATGCCGGAGAAGCAGAGCTTGACACACCCATGCAGCCAACTGCAGAATGGCATTGAGATGAAATGATAAACATAGTAATACCCAGCTTTCACACAGCTTTTTTCAGTTGTGGATCTCAAAGCACTTTACCAAGGGGCTTGAGTACCATTCCCCCCATTTTACAGATAAGAACTGGAGGCACAGAAAAGGCGAGGTGACTTGCCCAATGTCACCCAGCAGGTCAGTGGGAGAGCTGGGAATAAAGCCCACGTCTCCTGAGCCCCAATCCAGTGCTCTATCCACTAGGCCACACTGCCTCCCATGGTCCAGCAGAAATGGAAACCCTAAAACGCTAAATCACAATAAAAAAAAGTGGCCGGGCTCAGCTGAATAATATTTTCTAGAGGTTCTTTCTAAAGTGGCTCTATGTATGGACATGCCATACATCCTACCATCTAGATCCTCCCACGCAGTTTAAGTATTGAGAAGCACACTACTCTCTCTATGCCTCTTCCCCAGTGAACTGTGGGAGAAAACTTGTCTGTCCTTTGGGGTGCAGCAGGGGGAATTGTGGGAAGGCACTGGAGAGTTATGAGCACTCAAGTGGCTTAGCCTATATCCTCACTGCAAAGTGGGTGGGGTGGGTTACCAGCCCGACTGTAAGCAGAACCCAGACTCTATCCTATAGCCCCACCTGGGCCAGCTAACTTGGGTTGAAAGCACCAGACAGCTCAGGTCAGAGGGTTGTGTGTGTGGATACGAGGAATATTAAGGGGAACACCTGAGTAAGAGCGTGAATTAATGCTGCAGGGAAGACATACCCAAGGGTTTCAACTAAGTGGTCAAATTAAGGTCAGACTTAGGTTCTGTCTAGATTAGAAATGCTGGGCTGCGGTAGTGCAGATGCTTTCTACAGCAACAGAAGAATACCTTCTGTCGCCGTAGCAACTCCACCTCTGAGAGGCAATAGCTAGGTTGAGGGAAGAATTCCTAGCGGTGTCTACACTGGGGATTAGGTTGGCCTAAACTACGTCTCACACACAGGGCATGGCATTTTTCATTTCGCTTTGCTACGTAGTTAGGTTGACTGAACTTTGTAGCATAGACCAGGATGTAGCTAACACCTGACCTTTTCCTTAGTGTAGTCACAGAAACCTGGGCAAAACTCAACCAGCAACAACAACAAAATCGAGCTCAGGGTGCTTCCCGACCTTTACACCGGGAAAAAGGTCGAGTTTAGGTTGGGCTTAGCTTGCACGTCCTAAATCGACCGCTCTCCTGACAAACACTAAGGACAAAACTGTGCTTAACATCATGTTAGTTAACATGTATTTAACATGATAAGTTTTCCCAGTGTAGACATAGACTTTCTGTGCAGATGTTTTCAACAATTCACTGACTTAAGCATGATCAGGTCTGATATGGATGTAAACACACAAATTTAACTACTCCCTGCAAATGGACAACCTACTAGAGAGTATTTCGGCTAAAAGGGAAAACCATAGATCTAAATCATAAAATTGCAGAGAAAAATTAAACTCATACCCCAAATGCAAAGGGAAAAAAAAAATAAGAAACCAATTTTGTTTGCCTTACATCTCTGGCCCTGACATTCATTAGTATTTCTGTGCTAACTCAAAAGCCATTAATTTTTTTGAAACCCACACTAATCCCTTTGTAGTGCAGATAATGGGTACACATTCTACAGTCATCTTCCTTCTCGGTTAATCCAATAAAAGAGATGGTGCTGCTGCAGACCCAACAGCTATCTCACTCGCTCTCTCGGCTTCCAAAGTACAGACGACAGTTCAAGCTTCTTCCATAATAAGACAAACTCAGAACCACTCCCTACTCCCAGGCCTCGTTCAGCTACCCAGAAATGTGCTTGTCTTTTGCTGAGCGACAGAAAGGCCATCTCTCTCTCTCTCTTTCACTAGGCATTCCCACTCCCCTTCCCTCAAGCTTCCGGGAATTGGCTTCACCCGCTTCCACTTTAACTGGGACAAAAACATCAACCAGATTGATTAAAATTCAAATTCATACTGTTCGGGTCAGGGCAATGGATGCTGGATAGATGGGCTGTATTAGAAGGTGCCCCTCCCTTCATCCTCCTCTGCTCCTTCATCTCCTTGATGCACAATAAGCCAGATAATACCCATCCACTGAGTGCTACCATCTTTCTGTCCACCACATAAATAGAAACAGCATTTCTTTTCTCCCTCCTCCCACCCAAAACCAGGGAAATTAAATTGAGGCACAGTAAAAAGGGAGATAATCACAGTAAATAACCCACATCTGGGCTTATGCTTTTTTGAACTGTAATTTCTTGAAAAATAAGGGGAAAACAAACAGATAGCAGCTGGGAGCAGCCGAGAATTCTCTCTGCAGATTACCTCCTCTCTCTGGATAGTTTGTTTGTATTACATCTCATTAAAATTTCTTGCACCGAGTGTCCACCTGACATGGTGGCTCACCATCCTCAAATCATCTCTGATTTCCACAAGCATTGGAAGAGGGGAGATCAGAAGTGGTTTAAGCAAAGCTGGGATATTTTTTCCCATTGCTAAACAGCTTGTATTTGTGTTTCTGTTTGGAGGCAGGCAGCCTGTCCCTTCACATGCCAAGCGAATGCTACTATTAAAAAACAAGCAAATGTGTTTTCTCACATCCCTGTTATTTGAATACATTTTAGATTAGGCAGTGTTGTCCGAAGACAGCTCCTGGATTCTGTTCCCAGATTGGCTACTGACTCTCTGTGTGACCTTGGACAACTCATTTAACCTCTTCGTGCTTCAGTCTACTTATCTGTAAAAAGCGAATAAAGCCTACTCGATTGGTGTGCCATGAAGCTTAATTCATTAATGTTTGCAAGGAAAATCCTTGGCCAAAAGGCTATGCTTTAAGACCCCGATCCTACACAACTGAACTCAGTGGAAGCTTTGACAATGATTTCCATGGCTGCAAGATCAGGTGTTCACAGCACAAAGGATTATTATTAATTTAGAAACAGGACTGACACATAATGAACACACATAATTAAACTGGATTACTCATCGCCAGTCTCTTACGAGGCTCAATCCCTACAAGGAGCTGAGCATTGTGGCCCCAATCTAGCAAATCACTCTACACATGTGCTTCATTTTAAGTTAACAGTGAAGGTAATTAACCATTGGAACAATTTACCAAGGATCGTGGTGGATTCTCCATTGATGACAATGTTTAAATCAAGACTGGATGTTTCCCTGAATGATCTGCTCGAGGAGTTATTGTGGGGAAGTTCTATGGCCTGTGTTATGTAGGAGATGATCACAGTGGTTCTTTCTGCCCTTGGAATCGATGAATCTATAAGCATATGAGCAGCCCCATCAAATTCAGTAGGACAAATTGCAGTGTTTTGCTTGACAACCTGGCAGGATTGTGCTCACTTCCTTCCCAAGTCACATCCTTGTCTCTTCTTCTCAATTAACTTCCAACAGTCATTTTAGATGGATGAAGGCATTTCCCAGGTAATTAGCATATTTGATTTGCCTCTGTCCTGCAAACAATGCATTTTATATCTGGCAATTAATTCCCAATATTTAGGTGTATAAGAACCCAAACTGGTTTATTTAGCCTTATGTCACATGCTTCCAAGTAACTTTAAACTAAGGTCTTGTGTGTCTGGGCAGCAGTTGGCATAGAATAATGCTGACATTAATATAAGAAGAACCGTTTTCACTGAGCTTTCATGATTTTTCAGTCTTTAGCTTCAAGGAAGGCAAAACCGACTTTGAGGATGATGAATTAGGCTACCTCTAATTCTAGGTGTGTCCATTCCTGGGGGAGTTGGTTTAATGGGATGATTTAGTTGGTGTTGGTCCTGCTTTGAGCAGGGGGTTGAACTAGATGACCTCCTGAGGTCTCTTCCTACCCTAATATTCTATGATTCTAATATCGAAGGACCAGGTTTCTTAAACCACTTCTACAAACCAGGTCTGTGCTCGTTTCCAATAAAATGTCCACATGGCAGCTATTCTAGAATATGATTCAATACAAAGATGCAGAGTGAAATGAACCGCCTAGCCAAATCATAAGAGATTTAAAAACAATTATTTTCTCCTTGTTTTTCTAAATGCAGCGATAGGGAATTTTTCTGAATCCGGGGTCTGACTTTGCTCTCGGTTACACTGGTATAAACCAGGAGTAAATCCCCTGAAGGCAATAGGCCTTATTCTCCGTTGACCTACACCGTATCTAGTCACTTATGCCAGTGGACAGCTTCCAGGTCAGAACAATAGCATTTTGCACTGGTGGAAGTCCCTGTGTAATAGAGACTGGGGCCCAATGAAGTCTCAAGTGACAGAGTGATGTATGGGAGACCAGCATCAGGACCCCCATTCACAGGTAAGGAAGAGGCAGAAGGTGCACACGGTACAAAAATGGTTACCTATTAGTGGCTATTAGATACATGAAATGTACATCCCGCACTTCTAAAGGAAATGGGAATATCAAATGAAAAAGCATTAGCCAGCTTTTGTATAAACTCCCTGACTCAGCTTCAAAGGGAAGGAAGAAAGGGATGAAAGCGACTAGCAAAGCTATTTAAAACAGGTTCGGTTCACATCACGATAGTTAGCTTGGCATCGGCCACAGGGGAAAAGTCTTAGAAACTAAACTGGAAATGCTATGTAAAATCACAACTTTATGATAAGCCCCAGGAGATCAAAACTCCTTCTCAGTAACTCAGTGAAGTTCCATAACTCCGGAGCACAAAGCCCCATAGGGATAAACCATTTTCTCCACCATACTTGCAGCCAATAATTCAGTCTGAAGAGCCCCAGTCAGGCCCCACATCCCAAGCTCGTCAGTGCTATTCCATAACCCTTCTGCCCCGGCGGCTTCTTCTGTGTCTGTGCCTCTCTCACTCTCTCCTACTGGATTCTCCATCTCCATCCACCTTCCAGAGCCTCCCATGTACACAAGACAGCAGAGTAGGTCATGCTACCCATCGCTATAATGCAGCTACCTCGCCAATGTATCCCCACCCTCAGCATCACCGCTGAACTTGCCTTGCCTCACTTCTCCTACTCCAACAATGTCCAATCTGAGGGAGCAGTCAAGATCTGGTAAGACACATCACCCATGCAAGTGGACTCAGGGAGGTATTTAGAGAAATAGTGTGGTCTAGTGGATAGGGCACTGGACTGGCAGCCGATTTCCTGGCTCTGACACTGACCTTCCGTGCGATCTTGGGCAAGTCACTTCACCATGCTGTGCCTCAGTTTCCCCCTCATGCCTTTTGTCTGTGTTGTCTATTTAGAGTGTAACCTCATCATATCTCTTACTATGTGTGTGTGCAGCGCCTAGCCACAATGGGGCCTTGATCTCACTTGGGACCTCTAGGTGGTATTTAAAAATTAAATAATTAAATATCTCTGCCTTCCAATATTCATTCATATTATTCATATTAATTAATATTCATTCATATTAAAAGCTCTGCCTTCCAATATTTCAGACTCCCTCCACCATCCTCCCCAGTGCTTTTATAGCAGCCTCGACTCAATGCTGGGAATAAATTAGCCCCAGGTGAGAGCCACTCTGAAATTAACTTGATTTATCAGGGATCGTTTCTAACTCATACAAGGCTTTCCATGCCTTCCTCTTTCAGGAGCAAACATGATGTCTCTGCAGATTTCCCAGCTCGCAGGATCAGAACCTGAAACAGAACCCAGATCTTCCACATGGCAATGCAAAGCAATATTGCTCTGCCACCAGGATGGCCGCGACTGGATTATTTTGAGAGCTTTACTGCTGCAGAAACACAGAAATACAAAAAGGCACCACATACAAAAGTTTTTAGATCATGTAACCATTTTACACTGAAGATTGATACCTGAAGTGTTGCATCAAAGAATTAATGGAGTCTATGCAGGCAAACGGACTCAATCTGGTAGGCCATTTCTGTCACTAAACTCTAGGGCCATTGGCAACTATGTCAATTTACACTACTGAGGGTCTGGCCCTATTATCCTACTTCAGTTGCATATGCTATATGTGAGCCCATACTCCAAGTCATTAGTTTGTTCAGTTGACCCTCACCGCACTCATTCTTTGCACTGATTTCTCTTCCTTCTCCAGTTTTGTAGCACCAGCAATTTATCAATAATCTCTACAGCGCATTCCTTCCATCCAAGTCATGGACACATCGGGTAAAGTGCAGACAATAAGCAACCTTAGTCACCCAGCTCCTCCACCAGGAGGCGTCTCATACAGACGCACTTGCTATTGTCAGTCTCCAAGCCAATTCTTTATCCCAACAAAGAAACTCATGGCTACAAATTTAATTGTGATTATTTTGGGATCTCGGTCAGACAAGCCTGTAATGTCTCATCCTTCCCATCTACACAGAGGTGTAGCAGATCCAAGTTTGTGTCCTACAGTGCTAGACGCATGGTGCAAAATACTGTACCTGATGTCCCCTCGTGCCTGGTGCACCCACTACATACATGGCTTCTGTGTCACAAGCTCTGAGGCAAGCTCTTCAGGGACAGATTTTCAAAGACACAAAAGACAATTAGGCACCTAAAATCTGTCTGGCAGGTGCTCCAAGCACTAGGCCTTATGGGCTCTACTCCCTGATTGGTCACAATAAGCACTTCACCAATCATCTTCAACATCTCGCTCCTCTCAGGGTCCCCACACACCTGCACCTCACCACCTGCCTTTCAACTACCACAGAATCTTCCCCACCTGGCAGTGTTCCTATAGGATGCTCCAATAGTTAGAGCACTAGCCTTGGCCACCTAGGTTTGAATCCTGATCCGCCACAGCCTCCCTCTATGACCCCTGGGCAATTCACTTAACCTATCTCTGCCTCAGTTTCCCCTCTGTACAGTGGGGATAATAGAATCATAAAATATCAGGGTTGGAAGGCACCTCAGGAGGTTATCTAGTCCAACCCCCTGCTCAAAGCAGGACCAATCCCCAGACAGATTTTTACCCCAGTTCCCTAAATGGCCCCCTCAAGGATTGAACTCACAGGCCAATGCTCAAACCACTGAGCTATCCTTCCCGCCAATAATAGCACTGCCCTATCTCACAGGGGTGTTATGAGGATAAATACATTAAAAATTTGAAGTGCTTTGAGATCTGCTGCTGATGATTATAATAGGCATTATTATACCCTCTCTGAGAAGGAGGAAAAGAGCAGCAACAGATTCATGGCACAGCCCTCTGCTGATTATTACTGCTCAGGGGTCGGCAACCTTTCAGAAGTGCTGGGCCGAGTCTTCATTTAGTCACTCTGGTTTAAGGTTTCGCGTGTCAGTGATACATTTTAACGTTTTTAGAAGGTCTCTTTCTATAAGTCTATAATATAGAACTAAACTATTGTTGTATGTAAAGTAAATACGGTTTTTAACATGTTTAAGAAGGTTCATTTAAAATTAAATTAAAATGCAGAGCCCCCCGGACCGGTGGCCAGGACCCGGGCAGTGTGAGTGCCACTGAAAATCAGCTCGCGTGCCACCTTCGTCACGCGTGCCATAGGTTGCCTACCCCTGGCTCAGACCATTCATTAAGATAACAACAAAGCTAGAAAGAAAATGGTCCTGGTATTTTCTGTGAAAAATTTCAAAAGAAATGAAGAATGGTCCATTTTTTTCCCCCCCAAATTTTTCCAGGTTTTTTATGAAAAACCAAAAGCTGAATTTTTGGGGGGCTTTCAGTTAAAAAGAAATCATTTTTTGCAGAAAATTTTTGTTTAGGAAAAAAGCCCATGTTTGCTCAAGGAAAAGTTTCAGTAGAAAATGTTCAAGCAGCTCTAATCAACCCCTTTCAGGGGAGCTGTAATGTGACACAGAGACTTTCCCTCCTAAGAGCCTGGCCTGGCAAACACTTATGCCGTAGCTTGGGGAGTCACCTGGATGTTAATGGCACTACTCACAGGCATAAGATTATTCATGTGTCTCTTTCTGCAGCACTGGGGCTTAGTCACTGATTCAAACATGGCCAAAAGTTGTTTGCCAGCTGAGGACCCTTATGAAAGGCATTGCTGATCTGATTCCATTTCTGCTGCCATCTTTCACAAACCATACATTCCCTTAAAGAAAAAAACGTTCCGTTTCTCCTCACCAGCTACAGCATAAATAAACACACTGCTCAGACGAGTCTCCCTGCTGCCAGGCACTGAGAATTGGAAAAGTTTCTGTAAGAGTGTCTGGAAAAGGAAGAGCCAGGGCTTCTCTGGCCAGTCTGAGGCAAAGGGTCATTCTTGTTCAGGAACAGAAGAACGGGAGGGAAAGCGACGCTCAAGTGTTTACAGACAACTCAAAAGTAAGTCGACTGCAAATGAGCCCAACAATGGAGACCCGCAAGCCCAAACTTTGTTGCTCATTAACATAGGCTTATGTCTGGCTCAAAAAAAGAAAAACAAACCCAACCCAGTCCATAGTGTACTATATAGCCATAAAGGAGAGCTCAGCTTTCTATCGTTCTACTCTTGCAACAGCATATAGATGTCAAAAGTCCGGAAGACAAGATTCCCTCTTTAGAGTGGCGGGGCCTGAAGTCCTTACTCAGGCAGAACTCCCAGGGAAGTTAGAGAAGACAGCATTTCCCTGCCTAAGCTGACTGCAATGCAAGCTTCAAACCAGCAGAAATGGTGAAAAAAAAATACATTCTGTAAGTTTCCAGCTTTACTGGTCCACTATTTATTAGTTGCACAGATGAGGATTTCTAAAAAAAATATGGGGTGAAATCCTGGCCCCACTGAAATCAATGGGAGGTTTGCCATTGATGTTACTGGGGTCAATATTTCGCTCTGGCAGTGAGGAGAACCTTGGGCATTTCCCTGGCTCTGCTATTGATCTGTTGGGTGACCTTGGGTGAGTCACTTCATCTCTGTGTGCTTGTGTCTTTCTCACCTTTTTTCTCTCTTGTCGATTGAGACCTCAGTCCTGCAGACATTTACACCTGTGCTTAACTTTACTCCCAGGAGTAGTCCCAGAACCAATGGAACTAGTTAAGCACAGGTGTAAATGTGGGTAGCACAGGAGCATTAGACTGCGCCCTCTTTGGTGCAGGGATTGTTTCTCATTTTGTGTTAGTACAGCACCTAGCACAATGAAATCTCACCACTTTTAGTTGGGGTCTTTAAGCCCTAGAGTAATACAAATGAGAAGAAGAATGGATGAGAAGCATTAGAACACGTGCACTGCTCAGGAGGTGACTATGTTCGGAAAAAAAAAAAAATCCACGTAAACAACAAAGATACCTGCTCACATATTGTACTTAATAGTCTAAGTGATCCTTCTTTAAGTGCTATGGAGACCTTCCCTTTGGCTGGAGAGGCTGCCTGCCTAGAACAACAAAAGACTGTCCTGAACTTAAACTTCCCTCTTCAGTAGTTCCACTAACCACTCAACACTGCACTCTAACACAAACTGGGGGGGGGGGAAGGGAGCAGTATTAGTATCTAATGCATTAGCAGTTTTGCTGGCAGGCACAAGGGGATACTGCTCCCATCAGGTGCATTTTTCAAATCCTTTCCTTCAATGATGCTTGGAAAGGATCCAATTCCACTTGTCTATGTCGTGAAAAAACAAGCAGCGGGAACAGATAAACATATAGTACTAAATACTCTAGGTAGGTAATGACTCATGAAACAAACTGGCCAGTCTTAGAAGGACCAAGAGAACCTGCAAGCTACACAGGAGAGTCCTTTCCAGGAAGCAGGTCCGGGGAGGACTGAAAAGAAACAGCGGAGGCTAGCGACAGCTCTTCAGCTTTAGTTTCTTTTAAGGGTTCTAGAAAGGGCTATCTCACTATGGGTAAGAGAACGGACTTTTCCTTCTCTCTCATGACTCATATGACTCCCCCCATTACTATAATAGCTGCTATGTATGCTTAACAGGAATCATGAGGTCATTTTTAATACTTATTTAGGGACTTCCATGAGAAATATTTACCTGTCGTGGGCACACTTCTTGTCTTTTTTCACAGTAGCTGCCAGTTCTTTATAAGGCGCTCAGGACCAAAGAAAGGCCTCTATTAACTCAAAAGGAAGAAATATAAAGGCTACTGACTCTTAACAGCCAAAAATTGGTTGAGCGGGAAGGGGGGAAATATTCAGACAAGTTTAGCCTGTTTCCAGAGCATAAAAGAAGTTTTTTTTTCTTTGAAAAAACACTACAGAGCTGGAGACATCTTTTGGGGAAAGACTCTTAAAGTGACCCTTTCAACCTTCACCCGACTCCTACACAAACAGCAGTCTACTACGGGTGGGGCTGGTGTGCAGGAAGTAACCATCCCAGAGATTTTGGAGAGATGTAGTTTTGCCGTTGTTGTTAATATATTTCTCTTTCCCCTGCCCTGCTCAGTTTTCCTGTTGCGGAACTTGTCTGTAAATATAATCTTCTGCACAAAGTAATTTTTAAGAGAGTAAAACTTTTGACTATTTCGGTGTGTTTAGATTTCTCAGGTGACTTGTTTCAGGCACCTGCAGGGAACTCTGGGAATGGGTGGGCTATAAAAGCTAGCCCCAGGGCATTGGCTGCCAATTTTGAGTGAGGAATGCTACAGTAGGTAATAGGTTGTTTGCTGGTATTACTTATATGGAGTCTGCTAATTTCTAATGAATTGAAAGTTACACTCAGTCAGTGGGAGTCAAGTTTACTGAGATGGGTGAGTGTGGAGACAGCCCTTCCTGCCCTGGTAACGGAAGATCTCTGCTTAGGGTGACCGTATGTCCCGTTTTGGCCGGGACAGTCCCTTTTTTAAGCCCTGTCCCGGCCGTCTGACTTTCTTTTCAAAAGGAGGCATTTGTCCCATTTGCTCTTGCTGACTTGATCAGTTGGCAAGAGCAAATGGGACAAATTCCCTCTTTAGTAAAAAAAAAAAGCGTGGCGTGGTGTGGAGGAACGTGGGGGTGTGTGGAGATGCCAGTCCCCTGCGGGGGGTGGGGTGGGCAGAGCTGCGGGGGGAGGGCAGCGTTCTAGTATGGGGGGGCAGCAGGGTTCCAGGGACAGGCAACAGCCTCTTGAGGGGGCCCCCCCCAGGGTTCCAGTGACCGGCAATAGCCTCACAGGGCGGGGCTGGGGCACAGCTCCTTAAGCAAGTGGCTGGCGGTGTCCAGTTTTCTCTTAGGGAAATATGGTCAACCTCTCTCTGCTGTTGTACATTTGCACTCTTTGCCCTGTTGACAGGAGCCTTGCTCAGCTTTAGACAGAGAGAAGTAGACACAGGCTGCAGAGGGTGGGGGGAGGGAGGGTTCTTATTCTGCCCAGGTGGGAAGCAGGTGAACTGGGCGGGAGGCCGGGCAGGGGATGCCAGGTTTCGAGAGAGGCAAAGGGAGTGGTAAGCACATACAGCAGGGGAGGGTAAGGGGAAGTGCAGAGGTGAAATGCAGAGTTGCCTGCCTCTCTTGGCAGCCATGGGAAGAGGGAGGTCCCTCAGTTTCGTAGATGTAGGGGAATAACGGTCAAAGAGAAAGCAGCCCCTGCTACAAACTCATCTTTGTCATCAGCCTTGGCTGGTGGGCATCTGCTAGACCTTCTGATTGCTATATGAAGCTCTCTGGGTTCTCCCCGCCCTCCTTGGACTACCTTTGAACTGCACTGTCACAGTTCAGTGGCCACCCTCTAATAATGTTTTACCGCTTCAAAGCACTGTACAAACCTTAACCAATAAAGGCGAGCTCTCTTCCCCATGTGCCGTCCTTACCCCAATGACCACTGAGGCAAAGCAGATATTGTGCTTTTGTGACCATGCTCTATTTCTTTGACTTTATGTCTACTAAGGCCTGCTCGACACACGTTTTTTGCACGGGTATATTTTGGTGAGGGCATGATTTCTACCAAGATAGTTATACTGGCACAACCACTAGCGGGGATGCAGTGATATTGGTATAAAGGTGCCTTATATACTGGTATAGCTCAATCGATTTCCCTTCTGGGACTAAGCTAGACTGCTATAAGCACGTTTAAGCCGGTATAACTGTGTCTGTGCTAGGCGGGGATGTACCACGTAAGTACAGTGGTATAATTAAAGCAGTACAACTTTTGTCATAGCCAAGCCTTCGGTCACCACATGTGCCAGTTGACCAGGCCTGTGGTGGCTTTTTTCAGTCAGAGCCAATCGTCTGCAGTCAGAGTTTGTTCTGTTTTCAGTGGATTGTGGGAAGTTCTCTGCAAGCCTGTCTGCCCTGCTGTGGACGTGCTTCTGCATGTAGCAGCTCTCCCCCAGGACGTCTAGATGGCTGGTCTCTATTGTCTGTTAGCCCTGAGCAGAAGGGACACCTACTCCTGGAGGGAACAGCTGGAACGGGAGCCATTTAGAAAGAAGGAAGGAACAGCAAGTCTTGCCTATACAGGCAGAGAGGGTTCTTGGACACAACCCAAGCCTGTTGCAGGAAGTGGAGGAGAAAGCTTAGAGTCAGAGCAGCTTTTACTGACGGTCCAATATACAAATCCCTGCACTCTGATGTAATGCTGCCCTACGGCCCCTGTTCCAAATTGTGTTAGGTTTCCTTACAATTGTAAAAAAGAACCCCAAAAGCAACAAGCTTTTTGGATCACTCCCTTCTGCCCGCCTAAATTCCCCCTGCAGTTTCAATACTCTTCTTGGCGTCCTTTCCTAAACAGTTGCGGGGCGCTGTTGTGTTACATGGCACGTTTCACCCCAGAGGTGGTTGCACCTGCCTGCGGCTGGAGTGATTCCTCTTACGGCTTTATATCCTTAGGCCCTAGTCTGGCATTGAGCTCTGGGTGGGGACAGGGATGTGCCACACAGAGCAGTCGGAGTGGGGCGGTGGTTTGGGATTCTTTGGCACTTCCAGAGGACTGTGGCTATGTAAATATAAGATGGTACAAATCTGTAACTATAAAAGGGGGCAAACAAAAAGCTCAATCCCTCCCCCCAGGAAAAATTTGTATAGTATAAAATAAAACCAAGAGAGTCACGCAGCTTGTACAGGCTCAGCTCATGGCACACCCCAGGGGCTCCTTGAATCCCATCGTTCCCCCCACAAGCTCTCCGGGCACCGCCCCCTCTATCTCAGGGACTCCCTGAAACTCATCCCATCTCCATCTGGCAGGGGTTCTGGCGGCCCCCATTCCTCCCATCCCCCATGATAGGATCCCCCAATATCCCCCCACCAGAGGGTTCTGCAGCCTCCCCCAATTTCAGGGTCCCCCCATTTCACCCGATAGCAGGGGTTGTGTGCCCCAATTCTCCCATCCCCCATAGCAAGATCCTCCAATATATCTCCAGCAGGGGCTCTGAACCCTCATTACCCTCTTCCTCCCATTTTCCTCCTTTCTTCTATGCCAGCTGGTCTGCCTGCCCCCCATTTCCACCTACCAAGCATGCTAGGAACTCTGTGTGCCCCCTTTCCCCCTAATAGGGCCCCCAACTCCGCCCCCCACTGCCAGGACTGTGTTTGCTCTCTTCCCTCCTCCATGCCCCATTCCCTGCATTCTGACCCCCTGTCCTCCACTCCCCCTCATTACTCCTCTTTCGGTCTGGGAGAGAAGTCATTCAGGCTGTCAACGTGTAAATTCAACTCTATTGGGAGGATGGACAGAGGTGGGATAGAAGCATTGCTATTCCAGAAGGCATTAACAGGTGCCATTGACCAACTGTGGTTGTGCTAAAGAACGGGCAGAGGCATCAGATGTCTCCCACGTTCTGCCTTTTGGTTTGATTTTCCTCCCAAATCAGCAGGGCACTGGCCACTGATGCCTTGAACGTTCCCGGAAATGTTGGAATTGAACGGACGTGGTGTTCAAAAGTTATCACGCTACAGGAAGAGAAATGCCATCAAGGTGAGCGTAAGGTCCTCACAAGCTTGGCCAACAATACCGAAAACTCACTCTGTAATTCACACACACACACACACACACACACACACACACACACACACACACCACAATTTATAACCCCGTCAAGATACATGCATTACTCTATAGGGGCCCACAATGTCTGGCCTTTCCATGGGCGTACAGGACCCTTCTCCCTCCTGGGTTAGCCCATGTAACGACCAGATGGAGTTACCATCCCTGCACTCCAGGGAACATAGAGGCAGCGCTGCCCATACTCTCCCAAGGGTGCACTGCTCAGTATGGACCAGAAGGAGGTGGGGTGGAACACGTGCAGCAGGCAATCTAAAAAAGCTCCGCTCCCATTTAGACACTACATTTTAATGGCTAAGAAGGAGCCAACCTCTTTGGAAACGTTGGACTTAAAGGCATGCTGTAACCCCTAAGCCAGTGTTTCTCAACCTTTTTGATACCATGGACCGGCTTGCTCCCTTCCTAAACCATGTCAGGGAGATCTCAGGGACTGGTACCAGTCCGCGGACCAGTCGTTGACAAACACTGCCTTAAGCAACCACACAGTCTGGCTATTATAATTATTGTCCTCCTTTTCCTTTCCCCTCCCGCACCCCATCTGGTTTTCTTGTATCCATTTATTAAGCCATGTCTTTATTTAGATTGTATGACCTTTGTGGCCCGGGCTGTGTCTGCTATTAGTGCTCAACGCACTTTTGGCAGCTGTAAAATAAACAGTCATCAAACAGGAGACACTGGTTCGGGGTTTCTGAGGCCTCCAGCCAAATCTCTTCCAGTGTCCTGCTCGAGAGAGGAAAAGGGAAATGTGTAGCTCGTTGAAACATTGCTTCATTTGCGTGGCTCACTGAGAAAGTCTGTGTCCATCCGATAACAAGACTTCCTGCATCCCATACAAAGCCGACAGAGATGCATTAATATTGACAAGGGCACAGATTGTTTGCTGGAGTTTCTGTTGTTTCTGAATTGAGTACCCAACCTTTCTTAAAGAGATAGTGCAGAGTAATTTAGGCCTAAAAAAATAAAATCAGGTTGTGTCTTTTAAAAAAAAAAAGGAAGCCTATTTTTTCATTATTTATTTCTAACTCTTCAGTGAAAACTATTTTTTTTTAGATTAACCAGTCTCCCACTAAACTAGCAATCCAAACTGTGAGCACCTGCAAATGAAACTAACCAGAAAGAACCAGAAGCAGATCTTTCTTAGCCAATCTGAATGAAATGAAAAATGGAAATAAGTGAACTTTTAAACCCAAGAACACGTAATAGCAGTGAGGGAATATTTTTAAAAATATGGGCCAGACCCTGAGCTGGTTTTAAAATGATGTAGATCCACTGACGTCAATGGAAGCAGGCCATTTTACAGCAGCTGGAGACTGGCAGCCAGCAGTTTCCTTTTCAAGACAAGATCAATGTTAAAAAGAAATCATTAGTAAAAGCAATGAAGCGTCTGTACGTACCAGTGTTCCCTTGAACGTCCTCTCCCTTCTTTAGTGTGGGTGGTAGGCATGAGAGCCTGGAGCAATTGGTGTCCTGACTCGATGGCGGCTGCACAGATGCACCTGTGAAGACAAGTCCCCAGTCTATGCGGCTTGCATCCGAGCGTGACCGGTTATGTCCTAGCTTGAAAGTGGAGGCTTCCTCGTTCTGCACTAGGATATCGTTCACAGAGCGGGGCCTGTCTCTCCTCCGCTGACAGAGATTAAAAATATTAAAAGTCGAGGCTTCCCTTTGCTCCACCCAGGAGAGATTATCCGGGGCTGTCTCCCTTTGCCCTGTAAACTGATCTTTGGCAGGGAACGCTTTCGGAGCATTGGCTTCCAAGAGGCCGTTTCTGCAGCGTTCCCAAATGAGGCCGTTTTTAGCTAAGGAAGTGATATTTCTCAGGTCTCCGCTGTCCGTTATCTGATTGAATACTTCATGTCCTACCAGTTCGGGAACCTCCTGCACCCCATACACCTCGGACGGTTGCACAACCTTTTCCAGCTTAGCATCAAAACTATTGAAGAAATCTTCAGTCACCTCCAAGGCCGGGCTGATGTCATCAACTTCTAGTGCTTCCATTTCTGGTGTTGCTGGAAGGTCTGAGTTGTCAGTGCCGGTTTAGGAGAAGATGCGGCATAAATGTCCAGGCATAGAGGATAAAGATGCTTTAGAAAAGCTTGTGGCACAACACTGACCTAGATATGGCGGGAGAAATACAACAGCCACCAAAGCCTTTGGTGGCAAAAGCCGTTGGCATCGGGATGAATTGCTCCTCCACAGTTATTTTGCTGAGTGTTAACTTATTTACGCAGATCCTGGGAATGCGGTTAAGTTATTCAGTGTAACCAGTTCATGGCAATCTGGAGTTCCTGTAAAGCAGAGCACAGCATCATTTTAATAAACCCTCTTTCATTCAAGTGAAGCTGTTTAATCACTTGATTTTTCCCACCGTCATCATCCCCTCTTTCCTTTTGGCATCAAAGTTACTGTGTACAAAGTTTCCTTACAGGGTTTCTGTTGTCCACTGAGTGGGAGATTACGTGTTATCACTTTTTGAATTAGAACCTGTACAGAGCAGGGCGGGGCACCAGATAAGTGGGAGCCAAGGTGATACCATTTATTAGCCAAGATAAGCTTTTCAGAGCTACAGTGAAAGGTGTTCTTTATTAGCTTTCTGTGATATGGTGGCCTATGGAACGCTCGGTGCAGGCTTCTATGAGGATCTAAGGGACTCTAAAAAAAAGCCTGGGAGACTTTAGGATGTGAGTCGTTCCGGAAACATTAAGGCTGAACTAAGTTGTGCTGTGAATACTTTGCTATCTGGCCCTTTTTATAAATAGCACAGTGATCACCTGGCTAAAGAACCAGGGCTGAGAGGCTAACACTGACCTGGACTCTGAATTCCTTCTTTAGTTTTTGGACGATCCCAGGGCATTCGAGAGACACGGTGGGTGAGGGAATATCTTTTCTCTGTTAACAGAAGTTGGTCCAATAAAACATATTACCTCACCCACCTTATCTCGCTAATACCGTGGCACCAACACAGCTACTTCAACACAGCCTATCACAGGGCATGTAAAACAGCGGTGGAAACGTAAGGGCATAGCTACACAATGCTAAACAAAATCCAGCATGCCCAGAGGCGTCATTAACCTGCAGACCATCACCTCCATCCAGGCAACTGGCTCACTGATGTCTCTGAGAAGTGCCGAGGCAGAGAAGAGTTTTGAGGCCCAAACCTGCGAAGCGCCAAGATGGGAGTTGAGCGATGGCGGCCCCTCACGAGAGCGGGCCCTGGGCACTCATTCTGGTACAGTCAGAGGCTGCTCCTATCCCAGTCTCCTCACCTCTGCTGCTGTGTCACCTCTCTTGAAGTGAGGCTCCACTCACTATGCTCCTGTTGTTGGGGGCAGGTGCAGCTGAAATTGATCCAAATCAATCAGAAACACGCCTCTATGGATTCCTGTCATCATCCGCGGGGGGATTTCTATTAGTTTGAGTGCAGGCCTCTAGATACTGTATTTAGACAGACCTCACTAGTGCTGGAGGAAGCCAGTGTTGACACTGAACTTAAGAGATTTTCCAATAAAACTAAACACCAAATAGTTAATGTTTATTTTAGAAAAACCGTGCACTATAGTTTGTCTTTGCCATTTCAGAGGCCGCTCCCCATAGGAGGATAAAAGTCCACTACTGCTGTCAGCTAGATCAGTGGTTCTCCAACTAGGGCCGCCGCTTGTTCAGGGAAAGCCACTGGCGGGCCGGGCCAGTTTGTTTACCTGCCGCGTCCGCAGGTTCGGCCGATCACAGCTCCCACTGGCCGCGATTCGCCACTCCAGGCCAATGGGGGCTGCGGGAAGCGGCGTGAGCCAAGGGAAGTGGGAGCCACGATCGGCCGAACCTGCGGACGCGGCAGGTAAACAAACCGGCCCGGCCCACCAGCGGCTTTCCCTGAACAAGCAGCGGCCCTAGTTGGAGAACCACTGAGCTAGAGCAGTTACTCCTTTAGTCCAGTTGGTTGAAGCTCTGGTTTTAATGTAGCAGGTCCTGCAGCTGCTCCATCTTAATAAAGAGAAGACCATTCAATTTGTTCAGAACAGCGGGGAACAAACAGCCTTGCACTGGGGAGGGTTTGTATTCCCCAATAACTCGGTTTCCACCCACGGTTTGCTCTATTGTGGCAAATAACTTATTTTACTGTTTAATAATATTCAGCCTTCTATCATCTTTGCTATCTGGGTCTTAGTTGCTGTAGTTCAGAAATGATGGCCTTTGTAAAAGGCTTTCCAAGACATGTGCTTTAAAAACAACAATATGCATAACCAAGGTCACTTCAAACCTTATCCTATTTTTTCTTCAAATCGCCATGTTTCAGAAGCAGCTTCAAATAATATTGCCTTGCTGCATATTAACTACCACTCTGTGATGGGCACTGATTCACTAGGCTGCTTCTGACTACTTGAGTAGAGGAGGGGCCGGAATCAAAACGGTGAAGCTGAACAAAATGGTGTCAAATCAGAATGGGGTGTGTGTAACAGTCCTTCTGCACGGGTGTCAATGGCTACACAATGTGTGAGGCAGTGGAGAATATAGGTCCTTACACACTTACAATTGGAGAGGAGGCAAAATTAGAAGTGCGTACCTAACCGCCTTTGGGTTTCAAGCAAAGGACTGATCCAAGCCCACGCTATCCCCCTCACCGTTTTCAGTCTGGGTCAGACCCAAAATTGTAAGGAGCCAATCTGGCATTGCTAGTTCAGGTGTAGCTCCAGTCTTATGGGAATAGCTGACTCTGGGAGATTTCCAGCATTTGGGGTCCAAATCCAGCTTGTGAGGTTTCAGTGCTGTCAAAACTGAACCTTAAACCTTATTCCAGCTTGAACCAGAACACCAAACCCTAGCCTGATCCTAACCCAGATCTGGACATCAACTCTGTGGTCCAGCTCTACAGCTTGAGGGAAATTCTGGCTCCACTGAAGTCAACGGGAGTTTTGCCATTTGTGACAGATGTGGCAATTTCCTAAAATATCTGTGGGAGATCTCACTGTGTTAAGTTTACGCATCATTCTGGGCCAGGGATTGTATGTAATTTCATGGGGGAGGGTGACCACAGCCCTCCGGGAACTAAGAACTGTGTGTGTGTGTGTGCTGGTGGTGGGGTTACGGGGCAAATTCATTCAGGTTTTAACACCTCCAGAGAGGTACCACCACCTGCGCAGGCTCCCATATACTGGTTCAAACTGGATTCTCCAGAGACCAACAGACAAAGAAGGGACTTTTGGATAAATAGCTTGAGTTTAAAGTGATTAAGGGCCTTCTGTCCAGGGAGGCGCACAATCCTTGTTGAAGGATTGTAAGTACTTGGCCTACTGCTGGGTGATCTCTGATGAGCTTATTAACACGCTTGTAGGTTCTTTTACTGGTTTAGTATGTTTTCTCTGTGACTTTCCCTTTAAGAATAAATGTGCTTGCTTAGAAAAGGCTGTGTGGGGACTTATAACTGTGGCACTTACGCTGTTTGTAGCCTCTGAGGAGAAAGGGAAGGAGGCCTGCTTAGGCAGTCTGGCTTGCTGTGGAATTCACAGTGCCGGCAGGAAGCTGTGCAGCCTGGAAATACTCCAGTCAGGAAGGAGAGGGGACGCGGGTCTCCACCAAGAGATTGGGGAGCTGGGAGCCTAGAGTGTGTACAGTGGCCCTGAACTATGACCCCACTGACTTCAGCTGGGCTGGGATTTCACCCCTTGTTTCCCCACTAATATGCAGCCATCTCCGAAGAGGAGGGCAGCAGCGACACAGAGCATAGGTGCTTATTGACCACTCCCTGCCCCAAATCTCCTCATGCAAACCAATAAAACAAGAGCATCTTGGGATAACTGGGCAGGCACCATACTCAATGCCTGCAGAGCACAAAGCAGAGCAAGGAGGAACTTCCCATGGCTTGCAAAGGGAGCTGCATTTAGACTTCCTCAGCCAGGATAAGCATGTGAGCAGAAGGCCTTTGCTTGGGAGAAAACAAATGGCGGGAGAATAAAGAACTTCCATAGCCGTAACCCACCCACCCTTAGGGTTACCATTCGTCCAGATTCCCCCGGACATGTCCGGCTTTTTGAGCTAAAAATAGCGTCCGGGGGGAATTTGTAAATGTCCGGACTTTCTCCCCCCCACCCATGCAGAGCGCGCGCGGCTGACAGGGCAGCCGGCCAGATGGTGCGACTTACATGGGGCTCTGACAGCCAGAGAGAGCCCCCTCCTCCCCCCTGCAGCAGAGCTCACTCCCTGCATTCACAGATCGTCTGTGATCCTCCCCCGCTGCTCCCCAGCCTGCCGGGACGAACGGCTCACAGAGACATTAGGCGAAGAAAGGCCAACAACAAGGGGCCAGGGAGTCGGAGAAGGGGCAGGGAGGTTCTGGAGGGGGCAGTCAAGAGACCGGGGGGGGGTGGGAGTTTGGGGGGGGGGGCTTTCTGGGGGTGTGGATAAGGTTTTGGGCAGTCAGGGTACAGGGAGGGGGTAGGGTCCTGGGGGGCATTTGGGGGGAGGGTCTTAGGAGGGGGCAGTTAGGGGACAAGGAACAGGGAGGCTTAGGTAGGGGTGGGGTTCTGGAGGGCAGTTAGGAGCAGGGGTCCCAGAAGGGGGCAGTCAGGGGACAAGGAGCAGAGGGGGTTGGGAGTTCTGGGAGGGGGGCTGTCAGGGGGTAGGAGTGGAGAGAGGGATCGGAGCAGTCAGGGGACAGGGAGCAGAGGGGTTTAGATGGGTTGGGAGTTTTGGGGGGGGCTATCAGGGGGTGGAGAGTGGTTGGATGGGGCGTGGGAGTCCCAGGGGTCTGTCTGGGGGTGGGAGTGTGGATAAGGGTTGGGGCAGTCCGGGTACAGGTAGGGGGTACAGTCCTCGGGGGCCTTTGGGGGGGTCTTAGGAGGAGGCAGTCAGGGGACAAGAGGCAGGGAGGCTTAGGTAGGGGGTGGAGTCCTGGGGGGCAGTTAGGGGCAGGGGTCCCAGGAGGGGACAGTCAGGGGACAAGGAGCGGGGGGAGGGTTGGGGGTTCTGAGGGGGGGAAGTGGGAGGGGCAGAGGTGGGGCTAGGGCAGGATGGGGCGGGGCCAGGGCAGGACGTGGGCGGGGCTCCTTCCGTCCTCTTTTTTGCTTGCTGAAATATGGTAACCCTACCCACCCTCAAACCCTTCGCTGGCATTTCTTTATGAGTGAGGGTCGTACCAGGACTGCTTGAGATTCATTTACAAATTTGCAGTTGGTGTTAGCTTGGACAGAATCAGCACTGAGATATAGTCAAATGCCAAACAGTGCAAGTAACAGGCTGGCCCACACAAAGAGGCCATTTCACCAGCGTTGGCAGAGAACCCAGCCCTGCTCCCACTTGATGGATTTAAACAATCTGAACAGCAATGATTGCAGAAGGGCTTGTGACCTGTCACAGCGACGTTTCAGGGGAAGACAAGGGGCAGCAAAACACATGGTCCCTTTGTTCTCTAGGCTGCATCAATACAAGAAAAATCAATCAATGTACCCAAGAAATTGTGCATTTAGCAGGTTTATTACCAAACACTGGAAACCCTGTTTTATGGGGCTGCAAGCATGTCCTGATTTTGTGGGATGAGGATTATCTCATGTCACACAACCTCCCACATTCTTGTAAAGCCATGAGTTCCGGAAGCACATGGTGATACTGACTCACATGGCAACAGGATGATGTGATGCTGCATCTTGACGTGACTTTGCACCATCACCACCTTGGGATGCAGTATGCCCTGCCCAAACTGTTATAAAAGGTCACTTCAGTGGGGAGTGGTTACCCCTTTCCGTACAGTCTGGGGAGTGCTTCCTTAAAGAATGAAAGGTGCTACGGAAATACACAGTAGTGCTTAGCCACTACACTAATACGGCCTCTAGGAGGATATTTTACGTAGACTGCATCTGTCAACAACAAACTCTCAGAGTTCCACTCGGGCTTTTGCATCGACTTGGATCAAATGAAACTTAGCTGTATTTTGGTCACTTGAAATCCCTGAGAACTATACTCATCCTTGCAGCAGCATGGAAGGGTCATTATCAAACTAGTTAGCTAGCAAGACAGATCAAGTCACTACAGAAGTCCCTTTCATGATTTCAGAGAGGGAGTATATTCGATTGGTTAGAGCAGTGGCTCTCAACCTTTCGAGGCTACTGTGCCCCTTTGTCTTACGAACCCCCAAGTTTAATCTCACTTAAAAACTACTTGCTTACAAAATCAGACATACAAATACAAAAGTGTCACAGCACACTATTACTGAAAAATGGGTGACTTTCTCATTTTTACCATATAATTATAAAATAAATCAATTGGAATATAAATGTTGTACTTACATGTCAGTGTATAGTACACAGAGCAGTAAAAATAAGTCATTGTTTGTATGAAATCTTAGGTTGTACTGACTTGGCTAGTGCTTTTTATGTAGCCTGACGTAAAACTAGGCAAATATATGGATGAGTTGATGTACCCCCTGGAAGACCTCTGTGTACCCCCACGGGTACAGGTACCCCTGGTTGAGAACCACTGGGCTAGAGTACAGGACTAGGCGTTAGGATTCCTGTGTTGTAATTTCAATGCTATCACTGATTGGTTGTGATATGACCAATAAATCTGTGCCTCGGTTTACCAATACTTACTTACCTCTCATGAGGATTAATATTTACAAAGAGTTTTAGTCTTAAGGGTTGGAAGATGACAGAGACGTGCAAAGTATTAGTGCATAGCACGTTGTTTTCCCAGATCTATCCATGATGCAGACCAAATAATGCCCCCAAAAGCAGATACTAATCATGTGTAGTGGAGTAGTACCTACAGCAGCAGTTCTCAACTTTTTCTTACACAACCCCCTTTATATCAGGATGAGCCCAGGATTCCTTTCTCATCTAGGAGAGACCCCTCTCCCATCCAGCAATATGAGAAGGGCTGGGTGGTGGCAACCCCTAGTTTGAGAACCCCTAGCCAGCAGGCCTCAATCAGGGATCAGGGCCTCACTACGGTAGGTGCTGTACATACATATAATAAAAGGTGAGCCCTGGCCGCAAAGAGCTTACAAGGTAATGCAATGTATTGGGAATCGCAATCGCATACACTCAGGGCTGGTCTACACTGGTGGGGGGGGGAAATCAATCTAAGATACGCAACTTCAGCTACGCTATTCGCGTAGCTGAAGTTGAAGTATCTTAGTTCGACTTACCTAGCCGTCCTCATGGCGGCAAGTCGACCGCCACGGCTCCCCCATCGACTCTGCTTACTCCTCCTGCCGAGGTGGAGTACGGGCGTCGATTCGGGGATCAATTTATCGCGTCCAGATGAGACGCGATAAATTGATCCCCGATAGATCGATTACGATCGGCGGGTAATGTAGACGTGGCCTTAGGCTGGTTTGCTTATTGCGAGTCTCAATCTGTAAGTAGAACTTCTGCCTCTTTTCCCTATTCACCACAGGTGGCTTGAAGGGAAAAAACACACAGCCAGAATCCTGAAGTAATTGGAGTACAATAAGGGACAGCTGTCATAAGGCAATTTTAATGCATCAGCCTTGACATGGCCCCTTTCAAAATTACATGAAATAATTGTTGGATTCAGTATTTAAATATGTTTTTGGGGGGTGGAAGAATTGAGATCACCCCCCCCTTTTCTTTATGTCTAGATGGGAGGTGTGTTCCCAAACTTTAGTCTGTTGTAACATGGGATTACAGCATGAGAAAACACTAGTATATGGCATTCATCTTGCTTTAGTTCGGGTGGCTTATTAGATTTTGGGCCTTAAAACAGCTGCTAGTCCCCTGGTCTAACAGTGCTTTTCTGGCATTGGTCAGTGAGTAAAAGGCGTATTACAAGCCTTGATCAATCTTTGCACAAGGAGAAGAGTCTCTAAATGACCATTTTTAAAGTACTTGTAAAAGTAACTAATACTGAGAAGTTGTTAAGCACTGGAACTGGTTACCAAGGGAGGGCGTAGACTCCTTGTCCTTGGAGGTATTTAAAAACAATTAAACATCTGTCAGTGTGCCGAAGTGGACTAGATCCTTTCCAGACTTCTGTACCCCTTTCAGGAGTCTAATTTGTCTTGTGTACCCCCAAGTGTCATCTCACTTAAAAACTACTTGCTTACAAAAATCAGACATAAAAATACAAGTGTCACGGCACACTATTACTGAAAAATTGCTTACTTGCTTATTTTTGCCATATAATTATAAAATAAATCAGTTGGAATATAACTATTGTACACAGAGCAGTATAAACAAGTCATTGTCTGTATGAAATCTTAGCTTGAACTGACTTCGCTAGTGCTTTTGATGTAGCCTGTTATAAAACTAGGCAAATATCTAGATGAGCTGATGTACCCCGTGGAAGACCTCTGCGTACCATTTACCCAGGTTAAGAACCACTGGACTGGATGACCTCTTGAGGTCTCTTCCAACCCTACATTTCTATCATTCCATAATATAAATCTGAGAAATTTAATTGTCCAGGAAAAAAGCTGGGCCCAGTATAGGAATTCCCCA
Organism: Malaclemys terrapin pileata; assembly: GCF_027887155.1. NCBI lineage: Eukaryota > Metazoa > Chordata > Testudines > Emydidae > Malaclemys > Malaclemys terrapin. Next base: position 17,658,116 of record NC_071515.1, on the reverse strand, counting down.
TAGACCAGGTTACACCAGTGCCCTAAATACGTACTTTACCATATCATATATATTCTGAGACAATGCACCTAATAATTCTAGGAGAAGCTTACAAGAGCCAGAGAAAAAGCATTCTCAGTCAAGAGCTCTTTAATGCTAGATAAGCTAACAGAGAGATAAGATTGATCTTACATTAATGCAGCTTCGTGCTGCAAAACCCAACTGTCTGCTAGATTCTTCCTGCCAAGAAGAGTGACAAGGGACCTCTGACACCCACGCAGAAGAAACAGCAACAAAGACAGTCTCCTAGAAGCTGGGAGAGGCGAAGAGCAGAATCAGCTATGATGAACTCTATGGATAACACTAGGCGAATCTAAAGGACAGTATTGAGTGCTGAGATGCTACAGAGCTCTAGAAGTAACTGAGAGAGCGAAGGAGTGGGCTCCCGTTAGTAATGACATGTACCTGTGCAGTTGGCAGGGTTCAAAACTATATATCCTAGGGTAAGTTGATGCAGCTCCGCTGTCTTTTGGAAGTAGGTTGAGTCATGCTTGCTAAGGACCTGGCCCTGACCCTTTCAGCAAGGTTCCCAGAGCATTCTATGGACATGACAAACTGCACTACATATCTAGAGAACTCTTCACCCATCATCACCGAATATAATATTAATTAATAATAATTGGCACCTACAGTACACCATGCTTTTAATTTTCCCAGCACTTTGCAAACCTTCATGAAAATGCAGCAACCTTTAGGGTGAAACAAGGATGCAAACAGCCCAGTGCACAAAAAGAGGTGACCATGATGGGGCAATGAGGAAACATGGATTATGTAAAGCTTCCCCCCTACTCCCCCCCCCCCCCCGCCACTCAAGACAGGTTTGTGTACAGCGCTCCAGAGATCTTTATCGCACAGCCTGGCTGACTCCTTTGCCCTGCAGCAACCTGACACACACTTCCCTCCAGGCCCAAGAATGCCCTGAGAAATGAGTGGCTGCATCACTTCCTGCTGGCTTCACGGTGATTAGCTGTTTGAAAGCTCTCCAGCTGGGCGGTGACCGTGGAAAGGAGCAAGGAGTCTGGGCAGAGATGGAATAGAAGGGAAAGCAGCATTGCAAAAGGGCAGCCCTATAGCAGGCTTTACACGTGCATGTGCCCCGAGCCAGAGAAAAAAGCTAAGGCCCCAATGTGGCTAGGCACTTAAGCCTGTGCGTTGCCTCAGTGAAGTCACAAAGCACTTTGCTGGACTGAGGCCTTACGCAGTTCCACACTGATTCAGCAAGGTAGTGAAGCACATTCCTAACTTCAAACACAAATTCCCAATGCCTTTCAGCTGGATGACTCACGTGCTTCTCACTAGGCACGTGCGTAAGTACCTTGCCGAATCAGGCCTCTAATGAACACTTACTGTACATAACCATCTGACAAGCCAACACTATGCTTCAAACAGGGCCTACATCTATTCTTTAAACGGGGACGTTGGCCTGGGTTTCTACAGCGATCAGCCCACATGCCTCCCTGGAGTTCTACCCATCCCCGTTGGATGCAGACGGCATTCTGGGGGACCCTACATGGTGCCCAGTTCTGTTTCTCTTTGTTTCGTGTGTGTTTACTTAATTCACATTTTGTCACACTGACCTGGTTAAAAACCCTGCATCTTTTCCCAGCCAAGCAGGCAATTCAGAAACACAAGAAGAGAACAGGCTGTGTCAGCTTCCGAGATCAGCACAAAGAGGAGTGAGCCCTATAATACTGTAGCCGTCAGATGCTGTTATAGGTGATGTCACTGGGAGGACCCATGAAGCTGCAAGCACAGAGGGGGGCTGTAAAGACCGAACTGGACATTTTAAGAGAGATGTTATTCAGGTTGATGCCTTTTACAACTGGATCTGCTGGATCAGTGCGTCTCCATCCAGAAAGTACGAGGGGGGCGAGGGGCATCCCAGATTGCAGCAACAAATAAGTAAAAGATTTTTAAAAATTTAATAATCTGCCTTGAGGCTCTACTAGAGCCGCATCTCATTCTAAAGCCCCTCCCTCACATTTCACAGAGCTGTGTTGGTGGTCAGAACCAGTGCTAAAAAATCCTGTAGTACTTTTGTTCCCAAATGGAAATCGGAGCTGAAAAAGGATGGAGATTGCTGGAATTTCTACTCAAGTTGTTCCTCTGCTGTTGTTTGTGCACCCGGGTCCTGCTGGCAAGTGTCCCACACCCAAGAGTGCCTGCTTTTCAGCGGAGAAATGTATGTATGTAGGCCCAGGAGCTATGGGCACTCAGCATCTCACATATAGGGCCAAGAGCCATTGGGGATCTTTCTGGATAAAGTGCTATCCAGCATAAATGTAAAGGATTATTATTGTAACTTTATTATCTAGACTCCAGCCAATTCTCTTAATCAAGGACAGTACTCAAGGAGCTAACCAGGGACAGTTCAAAGCTAATTACACTAAGACCTTGGAGTTCACCGGAATATATGTGCATGTATGATTATATAAAAAACCACACCATTTAACAACAAGCATAAAATCATTTCAAAACAAATCTTTTCTGATTTCCCAACTAGCGAGTCATGGCAGTTTGACACATTTATTATCACCCGAAAAAAGAAAAAAACAATGGAGACACAACTTCAACAAAACAGCACAGCAACCCAACCCTCTGAGATCATGTCAACCTCGTGAAAATCAGCCAGCTCTGGGGGATGGTTACAGCAGCACATTATTGTTATAACACCGTATTATTCCTCTGCCACAGTCACAATACAGATTGAACTCACAGTTTACTAACAAAAAATTACAAACTTTATCTCAAACGATCTTTGCAAAAGCTCAGCAGAAACCTGACAAAAGCTGATTAACTTAAATGCAACATAATATATTATCTGTAAGCTGCCAAAACCACTCAGCTCCCAGGAGCTCAGATATAGTGGTGATGGGGGCCATATAAGTACCTAGGTAGTGTAGATTAGATCCTTCAGCTACATTATGTAGTTCCCTCTCCCATTATGTTGAGTTTGTGATTTTTTAAATCTGGAATTTTAAACCTGTAAACTTCTGATTCAAGAAAAACGTCACTAAACCCCAAACCTCCCAAGCTATATATCGGGCCTACTGTTGCCTGAAATGACTGACACCATGCTCCTTCAAAGATTTTCCACATGCTTATCTTTAGGCACTGTGAGTAGCCCCATTCACTTCAGTAGGACTACTCAATGTGAGTAAAATTACATGTGTGCCTAAATCTCTGCAAGAGTGGATCCTTAAATATTTGTTTTCTGAGACAAATCAGAGACAAATAATGCATTCTCTTTGCAAAGCTATTGCTTCACTCTATCCTATCTATTGGTGCCACTGACCACAGCATCTAAACTAACGCTATAGGTATTATGCAGTCCTACAAGGTAGGCATATATTTATTGGGATTATTTAATCCTACAGTTTATAATTCTATTTACTATGTTTTGGGAGTTTGTCCCATAAGAAAGCAAAAATAAAATACATAAATAAATAAAACAAAACACTGCAATGCACTTCCCACCAGCACAGAGGGATGTATTTGTGTTGTGCTGCAGATATGTACACAACCGCACAATGGAATTTGATTCTGCCTACCTGGAGGAATCAAAATTCCAGCTGAAGTCATCAGGAGTTTGCAGTGTTGCAAGGATCTCAAGGACTGTACCTTTTAATAAAAGAGACTGTGTGTGTGTGTGTTTGTGTCTGTTTCTCTGGCTAGATATATTGCTACATATGTGTATGCATATATACACACATCTCTTTGTGTTACAAATAAACACACACATATTATATACACAGAGGTATGTATATATATCATGCATGTCTGTATACAATATATAAAGAAATACAAATATAGCTGCAAGATGATGGGCACCACAGGAAAACCTAAGATAGACAGCTGTCTCTCTCTGTGTGCTTGTGTGTTTATAAAACAGTGAGAAATAGCACCGATTGATCAAACCTTTGATACATTTCCTGATATGTAAAAGACACAAATCCAACCACAAACCAGCAGATTAACAACAAAGGGAACATTTACCTGGCCCTCTGGAGCTCCAGAAAACCCACTTTGCCATTCACTCCCAGTAGATGATCTTTGCTGTACAATTACTCCTCATTCTGCCAGGACAGGCAACATATGTGTCCTGCGTTATCCATCCTTCCCTCTGCTCTGTGTTTACAATCTGCCTGCCTCAGTCCCTTCTCAAATCCTTCCCTTCCACCACCAGGGAAACAGATCCTCTGACAGCAAGGTTCCAGCTCACAGAAGTTCTCGCTTCTTGCCACGCCTTCGCTCTGTGGCACATAGCTGGCAATTAGCCATCACTATGTGACAGATAGCTCTTCTCCCTGTTTCGTCTAGTCTTGTGCACTGCTTTCATCTTCTGTGCTCTCTCAGATAATGCGATACCTATGACTGTTCACCATGCCGCTAAAATGGATATGAGCAGGTGAAAAATTAACCCCCAAGCATGCCTGTGTTTTCATCCCAGTTTTCAGTCTGCGTCCTCTCTTCCCTGTATATTAACTCTATGCATCGGCTATAATGTGTTTGTGAGAAGATGGGCGTGTGACCTAGTGGATTGCGCACTGGAGTGGGACTCTGGAGCCCTGGGTTCTATTCTCAACTCTGTTGGTGGCCTAGAACATGTTATTTGATCTCTCTGTGCCTCAGTGTCTCCATCTGTACAATGGGGATAATGATACTGACCTCTCCATTTTACGCTCTATTGATGAAAAGAACTAGGTATTATTATATCGATAAACAGCAGCTGTATCCATCTGTGGTGTCCTGTCTTATACTTATATTGTAAGCTCTTTGGGACAGGGACTGCCTTTTTGTTCTGTGTTTGTACAGCACCTAGCAGTGTGGGCTCCTGGTCCATGACTGGGGCTCTTAGGGGCTACAGTAATACAAATAAATAATAATAAAGTTATAAGCATATCAATCAGTTAAAGTGATAAGCAACTGAAAATGGGGTCTTATAATGGGAACCGTCAGACAACCTTAATGATAAGCACCACTACCAGCTCTGCCTATAATAAATAAATCAGCAGTTTTGCTAACCCCAAGTCTTCAAAAATCATGAGATTGGCATAAAAATTATGAGTTAAAAATAATAAATGTGAGGGTCTTTTTATTTGTCTTCTGTTTTTGAGCCTGGTGGTGGGAAGGAGGGGGGGTGGTCACATTTTCAAACTCTTTTCTATGACCATGAGGGCTAGAAATTTCCTTTTAAAAAACTGAAAGCTGAGGTTCTCACGCAGTCATTTGACTACAGGAGCGGGGGCTTTACGAAAAACATTAAATATCATGAGATTTGTGATAAAAATCCTGAGAGCTGGGAGACTCTTAGCAACTGAAGGTTGTGCTAAGGTATATAAATATTTCACCCTAGATTTGCAATAATATCTTCAATTCAACCTGTTCCTCTAGGTGTTACAAAGTACTTGTTTTATTATTTGTGTGGTGCACTAAGATTGCCAGCGATGGACATAAACTGAACAACCAGCCAGAGCACCCTAAGGATCCATTTAAAGATCGGTCCAGATGGTACTTGATCTTCCAGGAGGCTAAATCCTTTTGGGATTTGCCACAAGGATGATGATTTTATTTTTATTTGCTATTAGTTATTTATAGAGCACCAGAGCTGGTCAAAAAGAGAAGAGAGAGAGAGAGAGTGTGTGTGTGTGTGTTGGGGGAGGGGAATCACAAACAAATTTAAAATGTCGCAATTTGGATATAAAATGTAATTGAAGTTTTGAATTCCAAAATATTTTGACCAGCTCTATATAGCACTGTGGACATGCATGGTGTTTTTCTGACGTTGTGATCTCCTTACAGGCAAACAGACATTAAAAAAAAAATAGATTTACTAGACTTTTATTAATATTCAAGGATAGAACCATTCAAGTATAAAATGGAGCTAATTTACTCTAAGCAGACCCTTACCTTCATCAGCTGACTCTAGAAATGGTATGTTCTCCATGCTGTCATACAGGAATAGAATTTGTACTAGCTAGCTTAAAATAGATTAAATCAGTCATTGGAAATTTTGTGGCAAAGTATTTGGACAGTGTAATTTCATTAGCTTTTGTGGTGGCATTAGGGTGACCAGGTGTCCAGTTTTCAACCGGAACACCTGGTCGAAAAGGGATCCTGGCGGCTCCAGTCAGCACTGCTGACCGGGCCATTGACTGTCTGGTTGTCGGCGCCACACAGTGGGGCTAGCAGGCTCTCTGCTAGCCTCCGCGCCACGCAGCTCCTGGGAAACAGACGGCATGTCCCCCCTCCCATTACTACACGTAGGGGTACCCAGGGGGCTCCACATGCTGCCCCCACCCCAAGTGCTGCCCCCGCAGCTCTCATTGGCCAGGAACCTGTGCCTGTAGACGGAGCAGTGTGCAGAGCCGCATGGCTGCGCCTCCACGTAGGAGCCTGAGGTAAGCGCCTTCCAGAGCCTGCATCGCTCACCCCCTCCCACACCCCAACCCCCTGCCCCAGCCCTGATCCCCCCGCCGCCCTCCAAACACCTCAGTCCCAGCCCGGAGCACTCTTCTACATCCCAAACCCCTCATCCCCAGCCCAGAGCACCCTCCTGCACCCCAAGTCCCTCATCCACAGCCCCACCCCAGAGCCTGCACCCCCAGTCGGAGCCCTCACCCCCTCTTGCATCCCAACCCACTGCCTCAGCCTGGAGCCCCCTCCCTCACCCTGAGCCCCTCATTTCTGAGACCACACCCCCAGCCAGCGCCCTCACCCCTCCTGCACACCAGCCCCCTGAGCCAGCCTGGTGAAAATGAGTGAGGGAGTGAGTGAGTGAGTGAGGGTGGGGAGAGCAAGCGACAGAGGTAGGGGGGATAGAGTGAGTGGGGGATGGAGCCCCAGAGAAGGGGCGGGGCATGGGTTGGGCCACGGAAGAGGGACAGGGCAGAGGGCGGGGCAAGGGTGTTCGGTTTTGTGCGAGTAGAAAGTTGGCGACCTTAGGTGACATACACAAGTCCCAATTTAGCAAGGCATTTAAGTACATGCTTAATTTAAATCCCAGGGAAGCCAATGGTGCTTTGCTGAGTCGTGCTGGGATTGCTTGTGTGCTGAACTGTAATCACATGATAAAGCACTTTGCAGAATTGGGACCATGAAGTGGATGCAATTATTTAGATCCAACAGAGGAGGAAGGGGTTATGGTGAGTTATTTTTGACACACACATACACACACTCACTCTAAAGTAATTTATTTTTAGCATACTCCTACAGATATGGTTGGCATAGTGCACAAAAGTAATTTTCACAAGGAGTATCTGATTTCAATGAGAATGCCAATGCACAAGTGCCTTTGGCACGAATATATAGTAGTTTCTGAGTGAATGAATGAAAATGGAATGGATCTTATTGCTCATGAGCACATGAGCCCATCCAAGTAGAGATGCTAGAACAGCACCTAGAATATAGGCCAAATATCAGTTCAAGGGTTTTGCCTTGTCTTTAACCATGCTAATACTGTATTTTTATTAATCACTTTATTTATTACTGTTCATTCTTCTCACAGATGCTAGTGAAGGTTGGCTGTACAGTTTGATTTAGTTCTTCAGTGTGAAGGAAAGGTCTCTACGCAACTGAGACTTACTTGATGATGCTTCTAGCTAAGAAGTGTGAATTGTCCCAGCGGTTCTAGAAGTCTGCTTGGATGTAAAGTGAACTGATAGCAGTGGGCCGGCAGGCCACCCCTCGATGCCAAAAATGGAGGACAGAGGGTTATGTAAAAAATAATAATAAATATTCATAGATTCATAGATTCTAGGACTGGAAGGGACCTCGAGAGGTCATCGAGTCCAGTCCCCTGCCCTCATGGCAGGACCAAATACTGTCTAGACCATCCCTGATAGACATTTATCTAACCTACTCTTAAATATCTCCAGAGATGGAGATTCCACAACCTCCCTAGGCAATTTATTCCAGTGTTTAACCACCCTGACAGTTAGGAACTTTTTCCTAATGTCCAACCCAAACCTCCTTTGCTGCAGTTTAAGCCCATTGCTTCTTGTTCTATCCTTAGAGGCTAAGGTGAACAAGTTTTCTCCCTCCTCCTTATGACACTCTTTTAGATACCTGAAAAATGCTATCATGTCCCCTCTCAGTCTTCTCTTTTCCAAACTAAACAAACCCAATTCTTTCAGCCTTCCTTCATAGGTCATGTTCTCAATACCTTTAGTCATTCTTGTTGCTCTTCTCTGGACCCTCTCCAATTTCTCCACATCTTTCTTGAAATGCGGTGCCCAGAACTGGACACAATACTCCAGCTGAGGCCTAACCAGAGCAGAGTAGAGCAGAAGAATGACTTCTTGTGTCTTGCTCACAACACACCTGCTAATACATCCCAGAATCATTTTTGCTTTTTTTGCAACAGCATCACACTGTTGACTCATATTTAGCTTGTGATCCACTATAACCCCTAGATCCCTTTCTGCCGTACTCCTTCCTAGACAGTCTCTTCCCATTCTGTATGTGTGAAACTGATTTTCCTTCCTAAGTGGAGCACTTTGCATTTGTCTTTGTTAAACTTCATCTTGTTTACCTTAGCCCATTTCTCCAATTTGTCCAGATCATTTTGAATTATGACCCTGTCCTCCAAAGCAATTGCAATCCCTCCCAGTTTGGTATCATCTGCAAACTTAATAAGTGTACTTTCTATGCCAATATCTAAGTTGTTAATGGAGCTATCCTATCTCCTAGAACTGGAAGGGACCTTGAAAGGTTCATAGATTCATAGATTCATAGATTCATAGATTCATAGATTCTAGGACTGGAAGGGACCTCGAGAGGTCATCGAGTCCAGTCCCCTGCCCGCATGGCAGGACCAAATACTGCCTAGACCATCCCTAGTAGACATTTATCTAACCTACCCTTAAATATCTCCAGAGACGGAGATTCCACAACCTCCCTAGGCAATTTGTTCCAGTGTTTAACCACCCTGACAGTTAGGAACTTTTTCCTAATGTCCAATCTAGACCTCCCTTGCTGCAGTTTAAACCCATTGTTTCTGGTTCTATCCTTAGAGGCTAAGGTGAACAAGTTCTCTCCCTCCTCCTTATGACACCCTTTTATATACCTGAAAACTGCTATCATGTCCCCTCTCAGTCTTCTCTTTTCCAAACTAAACAAACCCAATTCTTTCAGCCTTCCTTCATAGGTCATGTTCTCAAGACCTTTAATCATTCTTGTTGCTCTTCTTTGGACCCTTTCCAGTTTCTCCACATCTTTTTTAAAATGCGGCGCCCAGAACTGGACACAATACTCCAGCTGAGGCCTAACCAGAGCAGAGTAGAGCGGAAGAATGACTTCTCGTGTCTTGCTCACAACACACCTGTTAATGCATCCCAGAATCATGTTTGCTTTTTTTGCAACAGCATCACACTGTTGACTCATATTTAGCTTGTGGTCCACTATAACCCCTAGATCCCTTTCTGCCGTACTCCTTCCTAGACAGTCTTTTCCCATTCTGTATGTGTGAAATTGATTTTTCCTTCCTAAGTGGAGCACTTTGCATTTGTCTTTGTTAAACTTCATCCTGTTTAACTCAGACCATTTCTCCAATTTGTCCAGATCATTTTGAATTATGACCCTGTCCTCCAAAGTAGTTGCAATCCCTCCCCAGGTCATTGAGTCCAGGCCCCTGCCTTCACTAGCAGGACCAAGTACTGATTTTGCCCCAGATCCCTAAGTGGCCCCCTCAAGGATTGAACTCACAACCCTGGGTTTAGCAGGCCAATGCTCAAACCACTGAGCTATCCCTGAACAGAGCCGGTCCCAAAACAGACCCCTGTGGAACCCCACTTGTTATGCCTTTCCAGCAGGATTGGGAACCATTAATAACAACTCCCTGAATATGGTTATCCAGCCAGTTATGAACCCATCTTATCGTAGCCCCATCTAAATTGTATTTGCCTAGTTTATCAATAAGAATATCATGTGAGACCGTATCAAATGCCTTACTAAAGTCTAGGTATACCACATCCACAGCTTCTCCCTTATCCACAAGACTCGTTAACCTATCAAAGAAAGCTATCAGATTGGTTTGACACGATTTGTTCTTTACAAATCCATGCTGGCTATTCCCTATCACCTTACCACCTTCCAAGCGTTTGCAGATGATTTCCTTAATTACTTGCTCCATTATCTTCCCTGGCACAGAAGTTAAACTAACTGGTCTGTAGTTTCCTGGGTTGTTTTTATTTTCCTTTTTATAGATGGGCACTATGTTTGCTCTTTTCCAGTCTTCTGGAATCTCTCCCATCTCCCATGATTTTCCAAAGATAATAGCTAGAGGCTCAGATACCTCCTCTATTAGCTCCGTGAGTATTCTAGGGTGCATCTCATCAGGCCCTGGTGACTTGGAGGCATCTAACTTTTCTAAGTGATTTTTAATTTGTTCTTTTTTTATTTTCTCTGCTAAACCTACCCCCTTCCCATTAGCATTCACTATGGTAGGCATTCCTTCAGACTTCTCCGTGAAGACCGAAAAGAAGAAGTCATTAAGCATCTCTGCCATTTCCAAGTTTCCTGTTACTGTTTCTCCCTCTTCACTGAGCAGTGGGCCTACCCTGTCTTTGGTCTTCCTCTTGCTTCTAATGTATTGATAAAAAGTCTTCTTGTTTTCCTTTATTCCTGTAGCTAGTTTGAGCTCATTTTGTGCCTTTGCCTTTCTAATATGTCGCTCTTATAAGCCCTGTTTCAACTATTGACTTTAATGGGGCTGCTCACATGTTTAAAGTTGCACTCCTTCTTACATACCTTGCTGATTCATGGCTATCGAGCACTTCTCATCCATAGATCCTAGAGTGCTTTCAAACGGCAGTGGGGAAAGCAGGCCTCCTCTTGTGATCCCAGGAAGACCGTAGTTTAGAAGTAGGGAATGGAAGTCGTTTGTTTTTAGTAAAGTTAGGGTCTGTCTCCACCGCAGCTGGGAGTGTGCTTCCCAGCCCAGGCAGACAGACATGCTAGTTCTGATCAAGTGAGCGCACTACAAATAGCAGCGTAGCTGGGGACAGAACAGCACCAGCTCAGACTAGCCCCCTGAGTGCATACACAGGGGGTCCAGGCAGGTTTGTACTCCGGCAGCTAGCCCGAACTGCCCCCTGCTGCTGTTAGCATATGAACTCTAGCAAAACACGCACACATCGGTCTACCCAAGCTGGGAAGCATGCTCCCAAAGGCAGTGTGGATGTAGCAGAGTAGACAGTTCCGAAGTAGGGAAGGGAAAATCGTAAGAGAACTTCGAGGTCATGTTGGGTAAGGACCAGTAGTAGCTCAGCGCTGTCATTGGCCTTCCCTTTAAAAACAAGTGAACTCATGTAGAGCTTTGTATCCATGAATCTGGAAGGACTGTAACCAAAGTGTCATGAACCTCAAAAATTATTAACTGCATTAACCTCCTTTGGGGTTCCCAACAGGGCTGGTGAAGGATGATGATCCCACCCTTCTTAGCCTCTGCCAAACCACTTCTCCCGCAGCTATAGATACCTATCCCTGCACTCAGGGTCCAAGGTATGGGGGTACAAAGCCACTGAGATCGTTGATGCTCTTTGCTGAATAGGCAGGGTGTAATTTGCATGCAGAGAGCACGCTTTGCTAAGGGAATAATTTGGGCCATGTCTTTTGCTTTTAGGTCTTTTGAGATGAACAGCAAAAACCCACCATTTTCTGCAGCGGGATGCGATGCCTTCCTATTTCTAACTGTGATTTTATACCTGTGATCCATAAGGAATCCATCTGCCACAGCTGAAAAACAATTTGTTATTTCTGACAATAGACAGCTTGCTTTCTCACTTAATTAATTGTCATATATGGTACTGATATTCCGCATGCTTTTGGATAGATTGAATAGTCCACCTTAACAGACTACCTTAAAAATTGTGGGATGGCAGCTGCTCTCACAAGTCTCTCTCTTAGGAACATTAACAATAGAGAGTTTGTTGTTGATCTGCAGTTGGTATGTTCTTTTATTCATTCAAGCATCTAAATTCCAGACTTAACAAATTTGATGTTTACACTCAGTCCTTTCATCCTATCATGAAAACTCGGATTTTCTTAAACAGGTTGTATTTATTAAGAAAACAGCTACAGCTATAGACACAATGAAACAGGCTTCCACACAGCTTGAGTTCCAGCTTTGTCCCCCTTGTTTACCAGGATTCACATCTTGTCTGAAACTGTGTACAGGACAGACATCTAGTGGCTGACTAATATACTGCAAGTAAATGTATCATTCCATATATCTATCATCCATATACAGAAGTGACTTAAGCATTTTGCCTCTTACTTTAATACCTCAGGTTTCAGAGTAACAGCCGTGTTAGTCTGTATCCGCAAAAAGAAGAACAGGAGTACTTGTGGCACCTTAGAGACTAACAAATTTATTAGAGCATAAGCTTTCGTGGACTACAGCCCACTTATGCATCCGAAGAAGTGGGCTGTAGTCCACGAAAGCTTATGCTCTAATAAATTTGTTAGTCTCTAAGGTGCCACAAGTACTCCTGTTCTTCTTTTTAATACCTCAAACGCCCTCTCTGCTTTTTTAATATATTGCGGAGGGCTCTATAGCAAAAGAGATAGAGGGCTACTCTGTTTGGTAACTCTGTGATCTGAAAAATAGGGGTCTTCAGCTCATTTGATTGTACGATAACCTCCAGAATTGAGTTCTCGCCTCCAGAATCTGATCATCTCCCACTAGTGCTCCAGAATCCTTTCCCTTTATTTCAGAGTTTGGTTCTTTTTGTCAGAATCTGACCTTCTCTCTCCTGAACTGGGGAATCCCCACAGAAACCTTGGGCCGGATCCTCAGCTGGAGTAAGTTGGCAGAGCTATGCCAGCCGACTACTGCCACTGAAGAGCTGTGCCAACTTACACTAGCTGAGGATCCCATCCACCATCTTTCCCTCTGAAGAATGAGCCTTTATTTCACACATTGTAATTACTGACTCCTCACATGGAAGCTGTTACTTCATGGAAAGACGATTAACTGGTACATTAAGCACAAGATGAAACCTTCCCGATAATTGCTGGTAAGTTCACGTTTGTGAAAATAAATACCATCAGCTGATTAAATTAAACACTGGAAATAGCCCCGCTGCACACGACTTTCACTCATTACACGGAAAGAAAGATCAAAGAGAACGCATTGGGTAGAGTTATCTCAACTCATCCAAGTTTGCGATGCGGCCATCTATTTAACACATTAATTAGCCTCATAGTCAATGGGAATGGCAAAGAGATAAATACATCAGAACAGGGCTGGCATTTGCATTTGTCTTGTGGTTTGTAAATGACCAGACACTACGAGGGTGATGGGCACTTTAAAAATCAATTGCTTCTTGATTCTAAATTACATACTGTATGGGGCCTGATTCTGAACTCAGGACAGGCGCACCTTAGTAACACTCTCCACTTGAATGGAGTTACTCCTGATTTCCACCAAGATGGCAGCACGATGCGACTCAGAGCCAGGAAGAGGAAGTAGAAGTTGGAGGAACGTCCTCCCCACCAGCACCCCTAGCGTTCAGCGCCCCTGCATTTTTCTTCTTCCCTTGCATTCAATTCCCCCTTTTGAGAAGCAGACTTTCCCATCCCTGTGGAACTGCGACAGGCAGCCCCTTTCTCCAGCCACTTGGCTTAGACCCTCCTTAAATAGGGAGATTGTTTCTGAAGTGGAGTTTCATCCCAGCCTTTCCCTGCTTTGCTTTCTCACGTCGGGGGAGGGGAAGAGATGAGAGCCAGCCATGGGCATACTTAGCCCTAGTTCCCACTGTAAGCCCGCCATTACCAGCACAAACACACGCACACACATAGCTGTGCACACACACACACACACCCAGAAAGCTCTGCTATTCTCCTGCTAATGGGATTGGCACTGCTTAAAGCAGTCTGCTGGGGCATTGTCTGCAACCACGGCAAGGGAAACATTATTCAAAGGCCTTTCAGGCCCTGAAAGAAGCAGCAGAGCAGAGTAATTATCGGAGGCCCTCCATTAACAAGGGCATCTTTGCTCTTTGTCTGTGTTGGTTTAATAAGGCCTGCTAATGGGGTTGTGGGGGAGGGGCACGCTAATGGTTCTAAACAAAACTCCTTTTCTCCCCTCCTCCCTTGCGATGAGAGGAGACTTTATGGAAACGGCCAGCAAAGCCGTAAGTTACCATATTGCAAAGTGACCTTCAGCAAAACTTGGTGTGAACCCAGCTGAGTTGACTCCCCCGTTCCTCAGCACCGTGGGGGCATCATTTTGGTTCTCCGTGCTCTTCCCCTCTTTCCCGTATGTCCAGGCCCCCCATGCCCCCACCCCAGTCAGCTTGTGAACCTTTCGTGGCTGGACACCACAGCGCTCGGTGGCACTAATGAGGAGCGACAGTGCAGACTAATTCCTCGCAGCAATATCTGGTGCTTCTGCCTGTGACTCAGCCTGGAAACTGGTGGTGAGTCACCGGAGCTCGCTTCGATCTGGCACTAGAGAGGTCGAAGAGCAACTGCCGGCTCTGGGAAGTGAAACCCTCTCCAGTAGCACAGGTTCAGGTCAAGCACAGGCTAGTTTGACCCGCCATCCAGTAATGGGTTGGAGGGGATTCTTGGGAGCCCTCTGTTAAAATTCTGCAAAGGGAAGGTTAGGCTGATTTCCCTGCCCTGGATGGAGTCGCTCCCTCTCAGAACACTGCTCAGCTGTCCCTGTTGAGATGACAGCCATGAGGTGCCAACTTTGGAAGAGCCAATGTTTGGTCTTTGCAATGAACCAGATTGATCCAAATGTCAGGCACTTAAAAATGTCATGCAGAAGAAGAGCTCCCCCAGGACTCCTCTACAAAAGATAAATACACACACGATGCATATTAATAATACAGTATTACATACATATATCAAATAAGCTATTAAGTAATAACACAAACAAACCAAAATAGCCCTTTTCATGCCTAGATCTCAAAGTACTTTACATACAAGGGTACATACACACACTTTACTGAGGGGGAAACTGAGACAACAGTAACTTGCCCAAAGTGACATGGCAGGACTGGAGCTAGACCCCAGTTTCTGGAGACTACCAAGCTAGGTCCCCTCGCCATTATACAAGGCTGCTTTTACAGTAACCAGCAACCTCAATTTCAAATGAGAGTACTTGAGCACTTTGCTGTGCAATACACAGTGTAGGTTTCAGGAACAGAGTATCATAAACATCTTCCCAGCAAATGCCCTTCATAGAAGTTTGTTTGCCAAGCGATGTCAGTGTTGCCTCTCTCTTTGGTCATGGTTATGAAGAAGTAGTTTTGTTTCAATAGAAAACTAGACGAACAGATTCTCAGTCCTCTCCACCTAAATTCCTGCTAAACTGCCCCTCCCCTGACCCCAGCCCCAGCCCGAGCCCTGGACCTGCCGCGGATGGGGAAGAGGCGCTTATCCCGTGCCCCCAGCCCTGGAGCTGCCACAGCGGGGAGAGGAGCCTCTCCCCTCCCTAGCCCAGGTGCTGCTGTGGGGAGAAAGAGCTGGGGGGGAGGTCCTTTCTCCCTGCTGTAGCCCTGGAGCACCCTCCTACGCCCCAAACCCCTCAGCCAGAGCCCTCACCCCGCACCTCCCAACCCTCTGCCCCAGCCCTTAGCCCCTCATCCCCGGCCCCACCCCAGAGCCTGCAATCCCAGCTGGAGCCTGCACCCCCCTGCATCTCAACCCTCTGCCCCAGTCCTGAGCCCCTTCCCACACTGCGAACCCCTCAACCCCACATGAATATCACACATCACTTCCATATTGGTGCACATAACAACATTCATTCTGCACATACATGGGAAAAATTTGAGGGAACACTGCTCTCCACATGCACGTGCACCCAGGCCCAGGGGGATCATGATAGGCTAAAAAGGAAAAATGTGGCAGCCCACACTGCCTGCACCCTAGGCAAATCCTCCATACAGGTGTCTGCCATCACTTCCTGAGAGCTCTGCATTGTTTCTCCAGGACTATTTCTCTCAAACTTTCCAAAAGCCCACACAGAACTTTACAGATCTTCTTACTAGAGGAATGTCTATCTAGGTGCTTACATGACCCCTGCTACCATAGTATCTGAGCATCTCATAGCAGCCCTGTAAAGCAAGGAAGCATTGTTTTCCCCATATTACATGCAATTGAGGCACAGATAGGTTAAGTGACTTGCCCAAGGTCACACAGGAAGTCTGTGGCAGAGCCAGGAATTGAAGACACTTCTGTGCCCTGAGTCCCAGCACAGTGCTTTGAACTCAATACCATTGTTCCTCCCCATCTTGAAATCTCTGGATCGAAGAGCAGACCTCCAGTATTTCATCCTTCAAGGATGTGTGAATCATAATTTTCAAATATCATCTTGATGCTGTTAAAAAATCAAAGCCAAAACAGAGGAAGGCCCAGGGAGTTTGACATCTAAAGTTCGAAAGCCAGTAGAAGTTCGAATGCATAAGACAATGGGCTATCAGGGGAGGAACTGATCTCTGGTGCAGCGATGGTATTTCAAATACACCTCCTCTCTTTCTTTGGTGGATGAGTGCTGACAGGTCTTGTGCTCTGAAGAGGGATTTGAATGAAGAGAGGTAATAATTTTGAGCACAAGCAGATGGAGGGCAGGGGTGACATGGAAGAAGACATGAATATGAGTGGGAGAAGAATATGAAGTGAGTTTTAATGGGCATAGGCAGAGTGAAGGCAGTGTGTGGGCCAGCAGACAGAAACAAGTGCTGAGAGGTAGGGAGGGGTGGAATTGTGTGGAGGCTGGGACCTGATGCAGAAGAGGAAGGGAAGCTAGTGGAGAGACTCAAAGAGGAGGAGATGGTTTGAACAGCGCCATTTCTCATGGACTGGAAGACATGACGCAGGGAGGCCAGAGAAGGGGAGGTTGCAGTGGTAGAGGAGAGGGCTGACCAAAGCATGGACAAAACGGGGGTGTAGTTGGAAAGGACAGATTTCAGACCTGATGGAAAAACTAGTAGATTCAGCCCCAGCCTGCGAGTGGATGAATAAAGTGAGAAAGGAGTGCAGTGGGACACTGCATTGCAATGCTGGGGAAGATAGCAGACCTCTCAACAGTGATGGAGAAGGGAGGGGAAGCAGGTGGTACAGGGACAAGGACTTAGATTTGAGAACCGTCAGTATAAAGTTATGTTGCTGGGCATTCTCCAATCCAATGAATCCTCTACCGGTTAAGACTTCCACAGAAAAAGGGAAAATATTCCAGCCAGGCACTGTGATTTCTCAATCCACTTCTCTTTGGATTCACTAGTTTACTCCACAATTTTAATGTAAAGACTTTCCCTCCACAAATCTTACTTTCTTCTATATATTAATTTTGCTGCATATCTTGGTGCTGCCAGATGATGATTTTAAATGGATTCCTTACAAGCTGGTCGTCTCAACACCACTTCCTGCATCACATCACATTGAAGTTGGAATTTTGGAAAACCAGAGAAGGGTCTGATCTGAAGTCAGTGGAAAGACTCTCATGGACTCCAGTGGGCTTTGGATGAGACCCTAAGGACAGTTCTCAAGCTCCTTAAATGTTACACAGAGCTGAGCGGTTTTTCAGTTGTTTCTGTGTACTGAACCTCAGCAAAGAGGAACAGAACTAAGGAATGTCTTTAAGAAAAAGCAGCAATGTATTTGTTTGCAAACCATTGTGAGCGTAGGACATAATGATGTATTGGGCAGGAAAAAGCCATCAAAACTTTGCAAGCATGCCCCGGTTCAGTTCAACCCCACTTCCCTGCTTTG
Organism: Malaclemys terrapin pileata; assembly: GCF_027887155.1. Lineage (NCBI taxonomy): Eukaryota > Metazoa > Chordata > Testudines > Emydidae > Malaclemys > Malaclemys terrapin. The sequence continues at coordinate 17,640,353 of NC_071515.1, read as the reverse complement.
TCTCTGCATCCTTTGAGCTCTTCTCTTTCTACTAAACATGTAATGGCCTTGCCAGTTTATTTATATCCTTTGCACCAATGGCATGACTTGACAAGGTGTTCCTCATGTTCTCTGCTGGTTCCCCTCCCTTCTATTTTCCTTTTGCTGAAAGTGGTGCTGGTGAGAAGTGTCAGATTAGTAACTGGGTAGACTAACGACCAGTGTTCATCAACAGAACAGGTGGCAGCAGCCATATCTCATCACACTGCTCTACCAAGGTGGCCCTGATTTGAAGAAACCACCTCCAAAAGTTAAGAAGGGAGGATGACTTTGTGGCTAAGGCACCAGATTAAGTCTCTGAAGACCTGACGCCAGTTCCCAGTTCTGCCTCAGACTTCCCCTGTGATCCTGGACAAGTTGCTTAATGTCCCTGTGCCACCGTTCCCCATCTGTAAAATGGCAACAATAATACTGTTGTAGGGTTAAATCCACAAATGTTTGTGCTCATTCACTGTGGTGGTGCGTCATAGGGAGAAGTTCAGCTGTCGGTACTTGGCATCTCTGCTCCTACTTCCAACAAAAGGGCAATGAGTGCTAATTACTGTAGTGTAGGGATGCAAATACAAGAAGCTGGATTGAGCCACTGAGCAGCCATTACATAGTAATGACTTTCAATCCCTACTGACCTGTATAGGGTTTGATCAGGTACGCTTAAACTGAAAGGCTATATAAACCCCATTATCAGTTCCTTGGCTTGAGCTCCTAACTTTTAAACATGAGTTTCTGAACCTCTTACCTAGGTGACCAGCTAATTTGACTCAACTTTAACAAACCTCTTCCTAAATTAGAATATTTCATAATCTTCTGCAAGGAACCAGCCCTCTTCATTCCATCTTTGGAGCAGAGATTTAGAGCCAGATGATTAGACCCAATATAGCCCTTTTGCACCACTCTGGCAAGGCAAGTGGTCTAACTGTAAGGCTGGTCAAACTGGCTTGAGTGTAGCTGGGACAGGGAGCATGTCTGGAGTGTTGTTGCACTGCAGAGATCCCCAGTTGTTGTCACAGCTGCTTGGGGACACTCGGACCTGGATGTAACTTAAAGCAACCCCAAGGCTGCTCTAAATTGTTGCAGAAACTGAAGCAGCACCACGGTATAAATATAAATACGGCACCCAGCTACCTTTCTCCGCCTCACAAGCCTTGCACTGAGGATCTAGTCGTTAAATCTTGGGATCATCTTCACACCACACTTTGGGAAAGATATGAACAACCGGAGAAAGTCCAGAGGAGAATAACAAAAAGTGATTAAAAGTCTAGAAGACTGACCAAGAAGAAAGATTGACAAAATTGGATTAGTTTCATCTGGAGAAGGGAAGACTGGGGCGGGGGAGGGGGAGACAGGATAACAGTCTTCAAGTATGGAAAAGGTTGTTGTAAAGAAGAGTGTAATACATTGTTCTCGTACAAAATATGTCTTGTGAGGTATCATCTGAAAACTAACAACTCCCTGGTCAATAATATCATGGTGAAATGTATGTAGCGATGCTATATATAAAGTTATGAATTTTCCCTGTATGGTGTTGGTGGCACATTTTCAAACCCAAGCAGCCCAGTTAGGCAGGCGTGGTTAAGTTGTTATCTTAAACAAAGGAATGTGAGTTTACCTCAATTTACATATAAGTGGTAAACAAGATCTTTGAGACAACAAGAGGGAGACAAGGCAAATCATTTCAGCATATACAGGGGAAAAGAAAGAGCCTGAGGGCACCTTCACCTTCAGACCCCCATCACTTTCCTCGATGTTTGAATAAACTTTGCTTTGAGACGTAATCTTCAGAAGAACCCACTGCAAAGAGGGACTAGACTATAAAGATGAGGGGCAAAAACATGCCAGGTCATCTCTCACTGTCCATCTGTCTTTCTCCTAAGAAGACAAAGGAACCAGCCATTTGTCTTTGGGGAGAGATCCTGATCTAAAATTTGGTTAGCATTGTTGCCGGGAAGGTGGGGTCAGGATTTTACCTTGAACCAAGTCTAGTTGGTTACGTTTTAGTACTAGAAAGTGTTTATCTTTATTTCTCTTGTAACCATTTCTGACTTTAAGGCCTTACACGTGTGCTCACCTAAAATCTCTCTCTTTGTAGTTAAATAAAGTTGTTTTTATTTTTTAATCAAAACAAATCCAGTGTCGTGTTTAAACTGAATTGTCTGGTAATGCCAGTTAAAGTGGCAAACTACTGGATATTGTCCCCTTTCAGGGGATCATCCTGGACAGTGCAGAACACACTTTTTGGGGGGAAAATTCAGGACTAGGAGAGTGTTGGGGTCATGCTGCAAGCAGTAACTGAAGCTGCTGGAAGCCAGAGTGTGGCTGGCAGGCTGCAGCTACACACAGACACTCACGCTGGCCGGCTGTTTGTGAGTGGCCCAGGTAGGAGCTACAGCAGCAAAGGATTGTGAGGCACTCTCGGTTGCAGGGTAAGCTATTTTAGTTTGTGTGTTATGCTTCTGTTGGCAGAACAGGCGCCAAAGGGAATGGCACTGGGGGTGCTGACAGAACAGCCCAAGACATGAAAAGATTGCAGTGGTGTTTGTGGAGACGTACTGCGGGGGAGGTAAGAATGAACATGAAATGCCTTTGGTGCTGGACTGTCTCCTCCACCTGTATGACAGCAAGCCTGCCAGACTCCTTCCTCTCATAGCACTGCGCCCTTTAAGAATAACGCCCGAGTAATCTGACTTCCCCTGGTTGTGCTACATGGGGCTTGGGAAGAGAAATGCAGCACCCCCTGATCTGGGGCTGTGGGTCGCTCAACCCTAGTAGCTGCTGTTCCATAGTACCCAGCGCAGTCCTTCCGCACCTTAGACTTAGGGTTCCTGGTCCTTAGCAGTGTGCAGTCATGGGTTCTGTGTGCCATGTCTCCCAAGCCCTTTCCATGGGGCTGGCAGGCAGCCCTGCTATTCAGGGTGCAGGGGATGCAGAAGTCCCCTGGTTTGGCCATTCCACCATCAGCCTCCCTAACAGAGTCTAGCCCCAGGCGTAAGTGGTGCAGAAGGCTGTGTGCCAGCCCACTGCATTTCACCCACTGGCGGGTGTGTGTGTGTGAGCCTGAATAATTACTATGACTCTTGTTTAATATTGATCCTATTTATACCATGCTCTTGACGATGGGCCTGATCCAGTGGAAAGACAGGTGTTGAACCAGGCCCAAGGGCAGCTGAGCACCCACTAGAAGGGTATGGCTTTCTCCTTGCTGATTTAGGGGCAAAGAGAAGAATCATAACACTGATATTCCTCTTGCCTCTCCAGTGATCCACCAGGAATAAACCAAATGTCTCATTCCCACCTTCTGTGCAGTACTTGTTTATCTTGCACTAAACATTGTCCATTTAAAATGAACGGCGTAAGGAGAACAGCTCAGTTCTAACAAAGTGTGATAGCTATTAAAAGGGGCCATTTACACACTTGAGCAGCATAGCCGAAGCTGAACTGACCCGTCTATGTGCACCACTGCAGTCTAATAGCTAGAACTACTCAACTGAGTGTCATCTGCTTGCTACTGCTAATGGAGTGTCCTTTACCTCCAACACTAAGGGGATGGGAGTTGTACACTCACTGCTGCTGCGAAGTTTCACATGGCTCTGGTGTTTGGCACAGGGACAACCATGATGTTCCTAACGGGCCATGATTTCATTACAATGTTGTTAAGTTCAACAAGACTCAGTCACAGGGAGCGAATGCAGGTTATAAACCCAGCTGTGAGAGCTCTGGAGGATGAAGTGGGCAGCGAATATCAAGTTTAATTACGTTTTGTCCTAAATGAACCATTTAAACAGTGAGCCCATTTCGAATGGGGCTGTTTTTCATCCTGTAAATACCTCTATAAATATGGCTATACCATTCTTTTTCTAAACTGCCATCCACTACTGCTTCAGATTCCTAGTGCAAAAACACAATCACCCCTCCCCCCAAATTCCCAGATCAATAGTAAAAATTAAGTGATCTATAATCACGTTGATGGAGGAGCTGATTTTCAAAAGCATGTACAGGATTTAGGAGCACGAGTCCTGTTGACTTTCAGAGGGATTTGTGCTCCTAGATCTCCTGGGTACTTTAGAAAATTTCCCCCGCAATCGTTCCATAGAAATGTTAACAGTAACTACAATGATAAATGATAACATTAATGCATGGCCCACAAAGTTTTCAAACAGTGGTCGTTCCCCAGCACATTCCAACAGCTCTGTGCGTGCCAGATTCCAGGCCAATCAGATTTCATGACCCTGCGGGGCTGAGATGTCATACTGAGCTCCCAAGTGTGATTTCAAAATGTATGGGCGAGACTGTAAAATCTCACTGAAATACACTACAAAATCCTTCACTGAGAGAGCTGGATACTTTTCCTTCAGATGAATCCATAATGAGTGAAACGTTGTAGGACTTGTGATTTCTATAGAAACAGCTGTGCTGCAGCCACATTAGTGAATTAAACTGTCAAGCCGAGCAAAACACTTTTAGGACTAACTCATTTCTCTCCCCTCCTTAATACACATCTCCTGTTAGCTTGAATTGTGTCTCTTGTCCCAAGTCCCCTCAGTACCATTCCAAGCATTGGGTAGGGAGGTCCTCTCAAGAGTGACACAACCTTTTTGCTCCTCCAGATCTTTTTTCCTTCAATTTCCAGTGGATTGTTAACCAGAAAGTAAGATGTTTGACTCAGGTGATATCTGAGGGTTAGCATAGTTAGATTTATTCAACCTTTCCAGCCTGCTAGAGAGATTGTTCAATAGAAAGCAGTGATTTCAGAGGATGTCGATTTGGACCAGGGATAAGATACTATATTGAGCTGGACTATAATTCATTGACATGGTCAGGTGGATGGGGTGTTGACTGGGACACGGAAGATGTAGGTTCTATTCCTAGCTCTGCTGGGTGACCTTGGTAAAGTCACTTTGCTTCTCTGTGCCTTCATTTTCCCTCTCACCCTTTGTCGGTCTTGTTTGACTAAGCTCCTCAGGGCAGGGGTCTCTCTCACTACGCATACGCACAGTACCTAGAACAGGGGTAGGCAACCTATGGCACGTGTGTTGAAGGTGGGACGCGAGCTGATTTTCAGTGGCACTCACACTGCCCGGGTCTTGGCCACCGGTCCGGGGGGCTCTGCATATTAATTTAATTTTAAATGAAGCTTCTTAAACATTTTAAAAAAAACTTATTTACTTTACATACAACAATACTTTAGTTATATATTATAGACTTATAGAAAGAGACCTTCTAAAAACATTTAAATGTATTACTGGCACACTAAACCTTAAATTAGAATGAATAAATGAAGACTCGGCATATCACTTCTGAAAGGCTGCCGACCCCTGACCTAGAATGTCAGGCTAGTATAATACTATTGCTAGTGTAATAGAAGTCATGCTACCATTAATGGAAACGGTCCCATGGACTTCACTGGATATTGGATCCAGTTGTAGCTCATGATAATACATTGAGACACAATATAATTCATGGATATTTTCTATGCAACTCTTCTTATTACTAGTTTCAGAGTAGCAGCCGTGTTAGTCTGTATCCGCAAAAAGAAGAACAGGAGTACTTGTGGCAGCTCAGTAAATTTGTTAGTCTCTAAGGTGCCACAAGTACTCCTGTTCTTCTTCTTATTACTGTTCATAGAAGTGGTAGCAGTTCAGTATCACTGCAAAGATGCTAGACATGTAGGATGAAACAGTTCCTGCCCCAAAGAGCTTACAACAGAGGGTGCGAGACAGGGCTCGATCCCTGGAGCTAAGCAGTCGGGGGAGTGAGGGGGGTGATCAGTACTCACCTGGTCAGCGGCATGTTGGTTTTGTTTATTTGTTTTTAAGCTCTAAACCATCCCCAGATGCCCTGTAACCAAAGCTTTTCCGGTTCCTGGCTTGGCCATTATCTACATGCCTGTAGTGACTTTAATTATTTCCCCCACAACCCACTAAACTACCCCCACACCCATAATAGTTCTCCCTCAACACAGCAAATCCAGGCATCCTGCCAAGAATCTGCCTCACCCCTCTGCAAGGGTCACCCCTCCCCTTGCCCAGTTGCCTGTTATTGTAAACCCATTTGCAAAAGGACCCTGTCACGGGGCAGGTACACCCTGTCCTCCTCTTCATGGGGCAAGGGCATTGCATCCCATGGCTAAGTCCATCTGACTGCCCTTACCCTTGGGGAAGGCTGGCCTAGTGGCCAGAGCCAATGTAAGTACCCTCTCCCTCGGGGCTGTGTGGCCCAATGGCCAGAGTCAATACAGCTGCCCTCTCCCTCACGGCTGGGTGGCCAGAGTCAATATGTTTGCCCCTCCTCATAGGGCTGTGCAGCCTAGTGGCCAGAGTCAATATGGCTGCCTTCCCTTGCAGGGCTATGGGGTCTGGTGGCCTGTTGGGGGAATGGGCCACCACTCAGGCGTGGGTGGCAGCCAGGGTAGGGGAACCCGGACCCTCCCTACTCTACTGGGTCCCAGCCCAGGGCCCTGTCAGTGGCAAGTGTACTTGCCATTGGCTCACTGGGGATCTGACTGAAAAACACCAACTTATTGCTCGGTTCTACAACCGGATCAGTGTATAGTCCCCCTGGGCTACTTCCTAGCCTTTCTCCCAACGTGGCAGTCCAGGTGTCTCTGGGGTCTCTGGGTTCCTCAGCCTGTGCTGCTCTCAGCAGCTCCACCCTCCCTTGGGCATCTTCAGGTAGCCAGGTATCTGTCTGTGTGTTGGTGGGTCTGGCTTCCGTGATCTGGGGCTTCAGCAGCTCATGGCTAGAGCCAGCAACATGCATCCTCCCTCTTCTGCAGTCTGTCCTGACTGACCTGAGCTGCTCCCTTTTATACTGGTGCTCCAGTTGGAGCATGCCCAGCAGGGGTGATGGGGCGTGGCTTCCTCAGCCCACAGTGCGTGGTTAACCCCTCCTCATCCAGTGCAGGGCAAGTATACCCTGTCACAGGCTGCACTCCCTCCAGGGCACCATCCTGCAGCCAACCATACCCACAACAATAGAGGGGAGGCCTGCCTCAGTTTCCCCTTCATGTTGCCTTCTTTTCCACCACCGATCAGACCAGGGGTCAGCAACCTTTCATAAGCGGTGTGCCAAGTCTTCATTTATTCACTCTAATTTAAGGTTTCACCTGCCAGTCATACATTTTAACGTTTTTAGAAGGTCTCTTTCCATAAGTCTATAATATATAACTAAACTATTTGTTGTATGTAAAGTAAATAAGGTTTTTAAAATGTTTAAGAAGCTTCATTTAAAACTAAATTAAAATGCAGAGCCCCCCAGACCGGTGGCCAGGACCCGGGCAGTGTGAGTGCCACTGAAAATCAGCTCGCGTGCCGCCTTTGGCATGCATGCCATAGGTTGCCTACCCCTGGATCAGACCAACAGCCATCTCACTTGCCTGGGAAAGGAATTAAGTCTCTCTCAGAGTCCACATCCAGCCCTACTTCTGGGCATGATGATTAGAACAATTTCAATCTTCAGCCAGTCCCTCAAAGTCAGACAGTTCTCAAGAGCCCAGAGTACAAGAGCTTAACACACTGCAGTTCTTCAGCCTCAGGCCAGCATTGCCCTCTCTGGGTCTCCCACCGGACAACAACCACTTTGATCCTCTGGGCTCAGCTTTCCTGGACTGAGCAGGTTCTTCCCCATTATCTAGGGGCCTTTGCACAAGCATTCCACTCAGCAGGGATCCCCCCTCCAGCCATTCCTCTCCATCAGCTCCCACCTACAGCACTCTCTCAGCAGCTTTCTCTAGGTCTCTTCCCCAGCAACTCTCCACTACGCTCTGTCAGATCTCATGCAGCTCTCACCTGCTCCTTCCTGCTCCCCTTTTGTGCTCAGGTCTTTATGGAGGGCCAGTTCCGTCTATCAGGCTCCATTGGGAGGCGACTAGGTAGTCACAGGTGAACTGGACCCATTCCCTCTTAAAAGGCAAGTCGCCCCATGACACCTATTATTATTATTACATTTGTGTTAAACCACTAAACTCCTAAGCTGGTCAAAGTGTCCCACAATCCCCTGGGCATCCACCCACGACTACTCCTGCACATAGCAACCCTCTGCCATCCTGCCTATAGTCTTTCTACATCTCCCTCCCACGACCAGGGCCCTCTCCCTGTGCAAATCCAGCCCCTCTCCACGGCTTTTGCCCCAGTGTGTGCTTGCTCCATAAGAATGTTTGCTCGCTGTATAATATTCAGCCACTAGAGGATTCTGTGTGCTGAGTAGAGCTCCAGGCAGGAAGTGGTACCTGGTAAACAAACATGTCAGGCTGGAGCTAGAGCAGCTGCTGGAATGTCTGTTTATTTGCTAGTTGTTTCCTCTCAATAAATCCTGGTGGCTCCATATACTATGACCTGGTGCGTCTTCTGCTGTGCGGGGCAGAGGGAGAGCGCAAGTGGTGAGGTTGCTAGTCTGAGTCTCAGGAGACTTGATTTCAATTTCTGCTCCACTACAGACTTCCTGCCTGACCGTGAGCAAGTCACTTGGTCTCTCTGTGCCTCAGTTCCCCATCTGTAACACTCCCCTACCTCCAGGAGGTGCTGTGAGGATACATAGGTTAGAGACTGTGAGGTGCTCAGGTACTATGGGAATGGGGGCTGTAGAACTACCATGGATAGCCAGGATGTCCAGCATTGAGAAGATGTGCCGCAGTCTGACATCCAGCTGACACACAGGGTTTGACAAGCTACCTCTCCCTCCCTGCTGCTGCTGCAAGAAAAGCCCCTTCAGGGATCTCCCCCGCATTCAGTCCCCGGATACCCAGGCCTTTTACTACATAGTCAGAAATTATTCTTCCCGTCCTTCAGAAGCCTCTGCAACATGGAAGAATTTCCTAAATCGAGGGCAGGCCTCCCTGCTATTTCCCATGCTGCTGAATCTCTGGATCCGACGGCGGGCTGGACCCCTACGGTAGGAGAGAACAACCTGGGAAGGAACGGGGTGAAAAGCTGAGTGCTCAGATGCAACGTGTAACCTGGAAATGAGACCGGACTCTTTGTTGTACCCTGTCTTCCAGCAGCAGGCTTTCAAGGGTACCTTTATTTCGCTGATTACAAAATTAGTGTTGGGTTTAATGAGATCTCTCTTTTTATTTGTGCCTTTTCTCTTTTCTTCCTTCCTTTTGATGGTGTGACCATTTGCTCTCATCTGTCTCCATAGCAATACGCCTCCTTCTTCCCCCGCCCCCCAACACATCTTTCCAAGCCTCAGGTACTTGTGATGCTGTGGGGCTCAGGCCTGAACGCTAAAACCTTCTCAAATAATGTGGAGAAACAAATTGGTCCGTGTAAATAGGCCTGGTCTTCAAAGTACCATGATTTCCTGTGAAATTGGTCTCTGTTTCACTGCTCAGCAAGCTAAGTACTGTTTATATCGCTATTATGTGCAGCTACAGCGTACGTATTCATGTGTACAGCCTACGCTCTGCATGCACACAGAGATATGCCTCCACTGAGGGCCTGACCCAAAGCCCTCGGAAGCAGATGGGAGTCTCGCCAACCATACCAATGGACTTTGGAGCTGGGCCAATGTCTGTGAAGTGAGTCACGGTCCGTTTTTAAACACTGAGGAACTCATTGGCCAGCTTCTCAGCTGGTGTAACTCAGCGTAGCTTCACAACTTCTATGGAACTGTGTTGATTTATTTTAGCTCATGGATCTGGCCCAGGGTTTCGTGAGCTTCTCAATTTACCTGGCCTTTCCTAAGCCTCAGGTTGTTCTTCACGCATCAAAATGTTTGCTCCAGTCTTTCTGCAACCCTGGTGCTAAAGAATTAAAGTGCACATGGAACCCCTCTCTCTGCCTTTGACATTCAGATCACAGCAAAGGTCTGACGGTTTAAGCCCAAAGTAGCAAAGTAATTGTTTTGCCCTCGCCCCGTGGTAGCTAAGTGCTATGGCAGAGGTGGTGCTGTATGTCCTACGTAGGTGCTCAGTTGTCTGCAAACATGGGGAGGCTGGAAAGGCAGCCCTTTAATGTTATCTGAAGATAGCTCGATGGGGGTGGGGCTTACTTTTCTTTTTCTGGCAAGAGGATAAGTGCTCATTATTGTGGGGAAGGGGGTTCGTCATGCGGGCATTGTTGAGCTCCAGAGGCGTTAGCTTCAGTGCAGTTTGGCTGCAATGGGTGCATCGCAGTCAGAGTTTGCAGCGGAGTTGCAAGGTCCTTGGACACCTAAAGCCTGGAGAAGGGCATTGGTGTCTAGGAACAGCCCTTCAGATTCGTGCACAGATCCGTGGCGCCTCAGCATAGGCTCTGGTGCTCTGGTGTCTCAGTGTGGCCGTTGGCCCATCAGGGTGGCACCATAATGCATTGGCACAATCCTCATTGACCCAGAGAAGTCCTTGGTGGGCCCTGGATGCATCAGTGTCTTGATGCATCAGCACCTTGATGCAGCCATACAGTGCTTCAAGGCTTGGGCATGTTGGTGCAATGCATTGGTTCTTGACACATCAGAGCACAGGAGGCATTCAATGGGACTGTCTGCATGAGTAAAGGTCTGAGGTTGGGCTTCTAGATGATAATCTCTAAGTGGAAGGAACCTATTAGGCACCATGCACATCTTTGGCATTGCATAAACAATAAAGAACAGGATGCAATAGTTACTGTGGATGCAGATATTTTGTTTTGCACATTTTGCCATAGTACTCTGCAAAAGTCTTGTGCTGTGAGTAGCCAGACATCACAAAGAATACATTTGTAATGTTTCCCCCATCTAGCGATAGTTCTCTCTCTGGATCTGACCATGCCCACCAACAATCTTTGTGGTGAGCTTCTACAAAACTGAAGAGCCAAACATACATATAGACCTATCTGGGAAAGGAAGGGTGAGTCAGTACCTAGGGCATTAACCTGGGACTCAGAGCTGGTTGAGTTCCTCCCTCTGTCCCAGCCTTCCTGTGTGACCGAGAGCAAGTCCATTAGAGCAGCTGGCTGAAGCTGAACCCAAGCAAGACAGAGGTGATGCTGGTGGGCATAAGAAAGTATTTTGCATAGTTTGCAGCCACCGTGCTCTCTCCTTTGGCATCAGGTTCACATCCACGATTAGTCAATTCAGTCTGTGATCCAGGACTAGTCCTGGATTCCTCATGGGCACTGAGCTCTCACATAACAGCCGTGAGTGGTGCTTTATCATTTCTGTTTGGCTGGGAGACTCCATCCCATCTGGGTGAACAAACAAAACCAAAAAACCTACCACAACTAGTCACTCCAGGGCACGTGCTTCTCCCCCATGGGAGAGGTGAGGGGACAAACAACATGTGCCAGATGTTAGTCGTGTTGCATAATGGACTGCCGGACTGGACTGTGCTCGTCACAACAGTGACGAGCACAGTATGAAAACCGATAATAACCGATATAGAACAGAAGCCATTTAGCTTCTCTGTGCCTCAGTTCCATATCTGTGTAATGGGGATAATAGCACAGCCCTATCTCACCAGAGCTGTTCTGAGGGTAGATACATTACAGACTGTGTGGCAGCCAGAAACTATGGTAATGGGGGTCATATAAGTACCTAAAAGAGACATCTCTCAGCCTTCTTAGATGGCCCTCAGAACCATATTATCTGAGTGTCTCTGGGTGCCATACACCTAATTTTCTACACTGGTTAAATTCAGCCTTCACATTTTGCCAGAGTGATGTGAGGTACACTGGAATCATCAGTATCACTTTACCTCCAGTCTGGTTTCTTCAGACATTTCTCTTTTAGCACTGTACTTCGCTGGGAGTCCACAGCCTACAAGCACCCTCTAGTGTGACCAATGTGTTAATGCAGCGACAGGTAGCATAGCAAAAGTTACAAGGAAATGTATGTGTAAATAGTGTCTCAGATAAACACTGTGAATTCTCATGTCTGCGTCACCTTGCTACTCCTGGGCAGAGTGGGGGACTTAAAAGGAAAAAAGCCCTACAGCAGGAGGCTGATGGGGGTGGATTGATTGCTCCTTCCTGAGGACCTTGGTTAGGCTGGGACTACTGGGGCCGGAGAGAAGCGGAAAGACTCTAGCTAGAGGGCTATAGAGGACCCCTGGAATCAAGGGGAAGAAGGAATGTGGTTTGCCCTGATACAGGGGAAGAAGAAATAGTTACAGGCCTGAGTGTAAGGCTTCATTGGTACCCTGGACTAAAGGTGACTTAACTGGAGGTCTTGGATGCTGAGGCAGCCCACAGGACGCACTGGTTGGGTGGAGTTGTAGAAGCCCCAGAGGAAACTGGAAACAAAGCTGCTGCAACAACTCACTATGTTGTGAGGTGACGCTCTGAGACAGTGAGTTTTATTACAGTCTCCTGTCAGCCGCATTCGGCAACGGTTCATACAGTTATTCACTAGACTGTTTCCAAGGAGCAACATAACCACTTTGGCAGTGAATTTTTATGTGAATAGACATTTGCATAAGTTCTTGCACAGTTATCTGTAAAGCCCTTTGTGGGTCTGGAGATCATCCAGGCAGAGAAACAATACCGGGTGACTTAGGTGACCAATCACGCAGTGTCAATAACAAATTACCCATCGTCAATATTCAAAGCAATAGTTGGGGTGACCGTTCATGACAGTCCGTAGGCTGAATATTTTGGAATACTGAACGAATTCATCAAATTCTAAGCATGTCTGAATAATTTGTGAATAGAAAGAAGGTGGCTGAACTCATTGTGAGGGAGGCTGTGGGGTGAAAGTGCTGGAGTGGGACTCAGGAAACCTGGGTTGAATTCCTACCCCTACCACAGACTTAATGTGTGATCTTGCTTGGACAAGTCACTTTAACTCCCTGGGCCTTAGTTTCCTGCAACAGGGTGGTCTGCCCCCTTTAAGGTCCAGAAGACTGGGGGCTAGTCAGCTCTGTTCCATTAGCCCCACCCTGCTACACCTGTGCAGGGTGTGAGGCTTAGAACGAGGCAGTGGAAGCAAGGAGGGCAGGCAGGCAAAGTCTCCTGTGGCTAGTCCTGAGGAGAGAGGGCTGCCAGAGAGGAGGAGAGCCCTACACATGAGGGCTGGCTTGGCAGGGGGAGCAAGCAGGCTGCTCTGATGTGGGCAGAAATCTGGGCTCGGTCTAGGAACTGCCAAAGGCCTGTGGCCTGCCAGAGGCTTTGATGGGGGGAGTTATCATCCAGATGCTTGGGTTGATTGGAGCTCAGGAGCCGGTGGTTAGACAGTGCGGTGGGCCATTGCTGCCGGGAGCTTGCCTGCAAGGAAGGGGGCTGAAGGCGGAGCCCACTGGGTCTGAAGACCCTTTTGCTATGATGGACTTGGACTGAGGGACTCTCTCATTCTGGAAGGGGTTGAACTCTCTCAAGGCTGGAGGGCCACGTCACCTCTACGGCTGGCGTAGGTTGAAGAGACTGGCGTGGAAGCTGAGCCCGAGCGTCTGCAATGCCCCCTGAGCCATGAGAGGGTGTTCTGGAACGGGGAGTCGTGTAGCATTTCCCCTCTGTAAACTGGGGCTAATTCATTAAACCCCTGTTCTCCCACCTGTGTCGAGCTTGTCTGTTTACACTGAAAGCTTTTTGATGCTGGGGCTGTCCCTGATTATATGTGCATGAGCGGCACATAGGACAATGAGGCCCCAGCAGTAACACTAGTGGGTTTCGATCACTGTAGGCTCTGTCAACGCAGAGTTACAGGGAAAATTCCATCAAGAAAATAACTGTCCTAAGAAGCGTGGACAAAGGAACAGGTACATTAACAAATCTCAATTGCTTCAGGGAATTTTGTGCCCGTGTAAACTGCAGGATTGACAGCCCTGGGTGCTGAGTGTATCCACAGAATGGGTACGTTGGGGTCCGAGCAGAGTGGGGTGTCCATGTAGTGCTCCACCCAGGATGTGTCTTCGCTCCAGAGTTAACCCAAGTGACCTGCCTTCGAGTTACTTCCCTCACGTTAGCTCCTCATGTGAGAGCATGGCCCGGCTACAGAATAACGCTTTAGTTGCGTTAGTTTGCGCATCCACACTCCAGAGAGGCTGTGGCAGCAGCTGAAAAGGTGATCTCGCTCGAGGTCTGCCCTGCACCGCCGGTCATGCTAGCCACTCGCATCGCAGCATGAATGGAGGGGGTTTTGTGTGTTGCGGGATCGGTGGGGTTTGAGGAATGACTGAGTTACAATACTGGGAAACTGTCCCCAAACTGTCTCAACTCATTCCAGAGGGGGCACCTCTGCAGGAGAGAAGAGAATTCAGCCCCCAGGACAATTCAAACCTTGCCCTCTCGATGAGACTGCCAGCTGGGGTGATGTACAACCCCTGTCTACGGGTCCATGGGCTCAGACCATCCACTCGTGTATTTCTAGTTATGTCTAGAGTGCTCAGCATCCGAATATATCTTCATCCAGACCACTGAGGAAAAAGTGGTACCCACTTTCAACCTGGGATAGCCTCCGTGTCCCACTCCCAGGTGCCTGAGCCACCCAGCATCCCTTCTGGAGTAGTGAGTTAATGTAATGTTTAATGTGAGCTCCCCCCCAGCATTGTTTTTTTCTTTATTTGCTTAAAAACATAAACAAAAAAAAATAATTTCATTGGTGTTCGTGAACTGACATCCACACAGCCCTCAGGGGGCCGGCCATGCGTAGATCCCAGCTGTGTCCCGGGGCATGCAAGACATCTGTTTACAGTAATCAGCTCTGATCTCGTGCTCTGTCCCGTGTTATCATTTACATCTGACATCACCATATGGAAGAATCCAGCCACCCGCAAAACACAGATGTACTTGCAGCGGCCCAGTCAGGCAGCCTCCTTTTCCTGTGGAACAATGCAAGTTGTCAAGGGGGTGGAGAGGGAGTCTTTGGTGAGGATAAGGCTTAGGGATAGAACAGTAAGAGCAATGGCCGGTCATGCAGGATTCTGCTGAGAGACACCTGTAAGGCTACTGCTCAGGAAGTGAAGAGTGGGCGTGGTGCTGCTTGAGTGATGGGAGGAAGGGAACAGAAGGGAAGGACCCAAGAAGTGGCTAAGGAGAAGTAAAGTGGCCCTTACGTTGCAGAGTGCCATGCAGAGATGGGCCCAGGCCTCTGAATTCAGAGTTGGATTTTAAGCTCCTTCCTGCTCCAAAGCGTGAAGATGTTCTGATCAGAGGCATTGGTTCAGGCCCTTGTCAACGTTGGGACCAGCTGCAGCAATTGGAACCGGGTTCTGCTACTCACCCCTCCTGAAAGATTGGGCGTATTCAGATCCAGATCTTTGGTGCGACCTCTTCTCTGAGGCAGGCTGAGTATTTAAGTCTTTTTCCCTGGAATTGTCAAAAAGGCCGAAAGGAGCGAAGTGTTCATATCCCACGGACTTCCAATGGTAGCTGGGCACCTGTCTCCCTTCAGCCCCTTTGAAAACCCCAGCCTTCATCTCTCTATGTCCAAGGTTCCCTGCTGCATCTTTGTAAGGAGCTTTGAAAGCTAGGGATGAAAATCGTTACTTTTACTCATTCATCTTTCTATTTCATCCTCTCATCACTGCTGTTTGTAGCTGCTAGTCTCAGCAGTCGCACAGTGCTAGTGACCCATTCGGGAAAGGAACATAGGGTTCTTTCATCTGGCTGTGTTGGGTGTGAGCAAGAGCAGCTCACGTGCCTGGTGGTCTCCCTGGCTGACTTGTATTGACAGAGAAAGGATGTCTCTGTTCTGGGGGGATCTCCTGTGGATTTTAGCTGAGCGCAGTGATTCTTGTTGGGAAAATGTCTCGTTCTGACTCACAGGCCAAGGAGGAGAAGAAATGGCAAGGCTGTCATGGCTGCGTTAGAAAGCTCTCTGGGGTCATGACATGAAACACACAGAACATGCCATTTGAACTGAAATCCTGCCCCTTCCATAGGTGTTTAGGGCCTTATTCAGCCAAACTGCTGTGACTGCATTGTGCTGGGGGGCTGTGCACCCGCTGCATGCCACAGAGAAGTTTTCTCAGTGGGCTGGGGAGGAGGCAGGGGTTTGGGACAGACTGAGGCAGGGCTGGCTGGCGAGAGAACAAGGGAGTGGCTCATGGGTCTGTACACAGACACACTGACCAGAACCCAGAGGAGAAGTGGCATGAAGGAGATGCAGATGTTACTACAACCTTGCGGTTGGGGCTCAGTCACTGAGAGAGAAGGTTCCTTTCCCTTGGCCTACTAGAGAGAAATCCACTGATTCAAGCTCTCTTCAGGGGTCAAAGATTTTGCCCTAAATTAGATTTCCTGTGCTCAGGCAGGGACTACTCTGTGCTGCAATATCTACTGCCCCGGCTTTATTTGAGAGTCCCTTACACCACCTTCCTGTGTTCATTCTGCCAGGACCATGATTCTGAGAACTCCAGCAAAACACTCATGCATATGCTTACTTTGAAGCATGTGAGTAGCCCTATTGAAATCAATGGGACTTACGCATGTGGTTAAGTGCTTTGCTGGATTGGGGCTTAGCACATTGCACCACAACGCTTAGCACATTGCAGGATCTAGTCTGTAGTCCTCTGTGTGACAAGCTATCTCCCATCTAGGTCACCTGGAGGGTCTGTCACAGGCATGTTTTCAATGTAATAAATGCACAGGGTTTAAATATACAGATATTCCCTATGAGTGCTCACTCTTCACAACCCTTGTACCATTTGACATTGAGTTTAATAGTCATTTTAAAAGGAAACAAACCTTGCTAGACACCCACCCAGACTAGAACTGCTGCTGAAATGCCAGCGTGCTGGGTTTATTTTTCCACTGAAGCAGAATGGCAAGAACTCGGATAATGTCTGGAGCGAAAGTCTCTGTGGGGTGAGAGAGAGCAGAGTCTGCTGTTCAGGGCTCCTCGCTCGGTGAGGCGCCTGTGCTCCCCGGGTTCCAGCACGCGCTACTGCCGTCTGTGCTGTGGCTCTGCCAGTGCCTCTCGAGAACGTTACAGGAGCTGACGTTGTGGTATTGGAAGCAATCGTGGACTTCGCTGCTATCTCCTACATACTCCATCACTTGTCCCCTTAGAGCTTCTCTCTCATAAATCTTTATCTTGGAGCCTTTCTGCTGCAGTGGCAAAAAGAGAAGAGAGAATATAAAAAAGGTACCTGGACCTTTCCTGATACTTGGAAGCGATGCGGACCTGATCCAAAAGCCCATTGATATAAATGCAAAGACTCCCATTGATTTCAATGAGATTTGGATCAGGGTCTGGAGTCTTGGTAAGGAAACATCTGTCAAAAGAAGAATTTAAGTCAAAAGCAGTCTGGCCCAATGGGTAGGACACTGGAATGGGAGGCAGGAAACTTGGCTTCTTTTCTCAGGTCTGTGACTGACCTCCTGAGTGATTTTGGAGAAGTCATGCTCTGTGCCTCAGTTTCCCCATCTGGAAAATGGAAATGGTGAAACCCTCCTTAGTATAGCACGTTGAGGTCTATGGATGTGAAGCATCATGTAAGAGTTAAGTGCTCTGATTACTATTATTAAGGTGATAAAAGAGGAAAGTAACTGAAGCACGAGAGATGTGTAAATATGACAAATGGGGGGAAACATCCATCAAATTCATTTTTTTTCCCCAGCTGAATCTGAGTTTGTGAAACTTCCATGAAATGAATCGAAAAAATGAAGATTCATTTTTGCGTGCAACATTTTCCACTATCTGAATGTCTGTGAAATTGAAAAGATCCTTTTGCTTAAAAAAAAAAAAAAAAAAAAAAAAAATGGCAGTGGTGAACTTTCAACCTGAAATGAAGGCACGTGGTGAGGCTGGTGGATCCCAGGTCACAGAACAAATGAGTGTCAAATCTGGGATTAGAATGCATGAGTCCTGACTGTGAGCTATGGTTAATCCACTAGATCCTAGGGAAAT
This sequence comes from Malaclemys terrapin pileata, assembly GCF_027887155.1. Taxonomy (NCBI): domain Eukaryota; kingdom Metazoa; phylum Chordata; order Testudines; family Emydidae; genus Malaclemys; species Malaclemys terrapin. The sequence continues at coordinate 17,622,578 of NC_071515.1, read as the reverse complement.
GCAGAAGACCTCACTGAGCCTCACTTTCTCCATCTGTAAAATGGAAATGCAGCACAAGAATGATGCAAGGGATAACCTAGGCATACAAGAATGATTCAAGGTCTAAAAATCACACCTTGCAATGGGAGACTTAAGATACTCTGTCCTTTTATCTCATCAAAGGTTAAAATTGTCTTGGTCAAGGTAGATATGTAACTATACACAGACAGGAGATATCTGATACTCAAGGGCTCCTTAATCTAGCAGACAAAGACTGTAAACTGAAGTCACTCTGAAGGTGGTGGCAGGGCTGAGAATGAAACCCAGGGGTACTGAGCCCCAATCTAGTGCTTTATCCATGAGACCACACTGCATTAAAGTCAGACAGGTGCATAAGTGCTTTGCTCCATAGTGATGAATTTAGGAATGTGCTTAAATGGTTTACTGAATCAGGGCCCTAGTTTGGAGTAAAGTGTGTCCCGTAAAATAGTCCATTATAGAATAACAGGAGTCACAGCCTTAAAGATTTCAGGCCTCCGTTCCATCTCTCTATCAAAGATATATAATCTTTGCTCTAAGGAGAGGAACCTGATTAAATTTTTAGAGCCTTAATTCCTACAGGGGACTGGACTAGATAATCTTTGGAGGTCCCTTCCAGTCCTATTATTCTATAAGAAACCTTCCTTGAAAAATGTGTAACCTCTTTTCTGTGTGCTCCTATTTGCCGTGCGTCTGAGAAGTAAACTCAGGCACTTGTACAGGAAATGAACTGCTGTTTTATTGACACAGCTCTAGCAGTTGGCTTCCGAGAGTGTAAGTGTTTGATTTACCTCTCAATGAATTTTGTATTGGAAACCGGTGATACTCCAGATGTCTCCTTCACTAGATAAATTTTACCATTGCTGATATAGATTGATCTTTAACAATCTTTTGTATTGACGATGTTCTATTGATGACATTATTGTTCAAATACAATAAAAATATAGTTTAATGATACACCTCTACCCTGATATAATGCTGTCCACGGGAGCCAAAAAATCTTACCGCGTTATAGGTGAAACTGTGTTATATCGAACTTGCTATGATCCGCCAGTGTGCGCAGCCCCGCCCCCCTGGAGCACTGCTTTACCGTGTTATATCTGAATTCGTGTTATATCGGGTCCTGTTATATCAGGGTAGAGGTGTACAAAACCCCCCAGCTCTTATCCACTCTGAGAGACCTCATGGAGTATAATACCACAGCTACAAAGGAAGTGGGACTTGCTTATAATTGATGACAGAAGTGATGATTTTTATTCAGACTATTTGAAAGTCTTTGGGCCAGCCAGTGTATCCAGCCCTTTGATTTGTTTATTTTTTCATTAACATCTATTTAACAACAATGCGAAAAAAAGCTCTCTTTGTTAGGAATTCAGCTCCAACATCTCTTCAGTTAAGGGCAAGAGAGCTCCCAACTCACATTTCTGAGTCACCCAAGGCATGGTGAAAAATGAAACAAGACTCAACATTCCCAGTATTTCTGGGGGGAGGGAAGGGGGAAGGCATGGGGAAAAAAAACCTTCAGGGCTCCTTTATGGACCATAAAGTAGCACAAAAGGGCACAAACCCATTCCCCCTTCCCCCTCGGTTTGCATGTCACCTTTAAAGGGAGACACCTTTATACAAGCCTAAATAGATGTGCAACTCACGAGTTCAGTGGGCTACATCACCAGTTAGCAGGGGAGAGGCTGGAGTGCTGTACATTCATACCCCAGCTTGCTGTACACTATGTGTTTGCCCCAAAAGCTACTATTGCTGTTACCTAATGGAGTTGCTCCTTTAGTTTAAGGGTAGAAGGTCATTTTCTTAGTGGTGAAGGTTCCGAGTTCAGTCCCTGCTGTTACTAGAGAGGGGACAGTATTGATCTATTTAAACAAGCTGTTCCAGCCCTAAAACTTTGTTATGAACTAATGGGCAGTGACAGACCCAGCATTCCTACAAGAGCCCTTCTGCTCAGTCTGTGTGTGGTGTGGGTGTAGGAGTAGTAGATCCCCACAATCAGCCGGGATAGTTAAAGCAGCACAACTTGTTTGTGTAGAGATCCTAATACGACCCCCTGCTAGGAAGTTATCCTGCTACTCGGTGGAAATTCATCTCCATCCTGTCACCCCTAGTTATATTCCTCTTCTACCACCAAAACTAAGTCCTCTCCCCACCCGATGTTTCTAATATTTGTACAGCGTTCTCATGCGCTCCTTACCCTTAGCACTTGCTTCACTCGGCGTAAGTAGCTCTTCGCAGTTTTCCTCGCATATTAATCCGTCCTGCTCCCAGATCATTTTTATTGCACACCTCTGAACTCCCTCCAGTTTCTTGCTCTGGTCCTGATCCTACCTCATTGACTTCACTGGAGCTTGGTCACTGAATTCAATGGCGTCAGGACGGAGCCCCATCTGACTGGGAATCCGGGGACAACAGCTCTGTGGGTTCTGGCGCACTGCACTTGTGTTGTTAATTCCAGTTCTGTTCTGATGAGGTTGATTCCTTCAGCAGAATCTGAGGTCCTGGGAAGTCCCCCTGTTTGGTGTCTTTTACTAGAAGGGACTAGTCCTGCAAACACTCCCGAGCATAGCGCTTGCTGCTGTGCATGGTCCCACTGCAGTAAATGCAGAGCAATACATCTGGTATGAAGGGCTTGATTGTTCCCTAGGCTGCAAAGGGGGGTAAGGGCTAGTACGATCCTCTTAGACTGGAGCTCAGGGGAAAGGACTGTCTTGGCTCTGCCCCCTACCCCATACCGAACAGCAGAACTGGACAGGCCTGAGGAGAGCAAGCTCCATCCCCAGAAGGGTGGTACTAAGTTACACCACCCCCTGTCTAGCTAGGAGGAAGCAGGAAAGGTACTTCTCTTTGGGTGGTGCAGCTATGTACTGTCCCTTACATGGGCTGAACCCAAAGGCTCCATCTCGCCCCACGTCCTCAGTTCTTAGTAAGCCTATCCTTGCATTTTAAGTCACCTTTTCAATACTCTTATAAGGGGGTGCTCTAGGGTCTGGCCTGGAGTAAGTTAGAGCTGCCCCAGGGCTGTAATTTATACCCTATGGGTCATGGAAAACAGAGAGTAGCAGGAGCACAGTGTGCTTCAATACACCCCCTTCTTCTCTCAGGAATGCTCCCTGATCCCCTCTCTACATCTTCAGCCCGTTCCTAACATGCACTGGGGACCAGGAAGGGAGCAGAGGTAGAACCCCACAGCCATTCAGAACGAATGTTCATGAGAGCAGGTTCCAGTCAACCAATGCACATGTAGTCACCTGGGACTCAGTGGCACCCACACTTCTTTCATTCCTCTAGCTACACAAAACTATTACGCACTGTTGAAGCCTCACGGTGGCCAACAGCCTTGTGCAATTTATTGCTCAGGTATGTTGTAATTGGGTTATACCAGGATCATCCTCACAACTGGCTTCCTTCTGGAAAGCCAGGCCCACATACAGATTTTACTGCACTCTGTAATGTATTAGTCTGAGATCCTGCCTAATTCTCTGATAGAATTACTACTGTTTGAAATAAAGGACAGCTGACTTACTGATGTGATAACATGGCAGGACTTGATGGAATCATTGAGGCCCATCCATTGCTGGAAGTCAGAATATTCACCCTTGTTGAGGAAGTACTGCTGTCCCATGTAATTGGGTTGTTCATAGATCATGAAGCAGCCACTTTCTACCCGGATGGAGTTACAGCGGCTCAGCTGGACCTGCAGATCAGGACAGTCACTGGTGCTTTCATAGGAGTGGCCCTGGAAGTTCTTGTCCTCATAGAAGATGATCTAGAGAAAGGGGATAGACCATCAGAGCTGTGTTACAGAGAATTCTGCGTGGATTGGACCATTGTGGTGTTAGCTGGCTGTAGTTATTTGCTTTGGTTCAGCTCATGTTGATATTGCTCACTGTGACGAAGAGTCATTGGTTTGGTAGGGAGCTAATATTGGACATGGCTTCAAATATGGTCCCTCCATGTCAGTGGAGGCAGGTAGAGAATAGGTGACCAGTGCTTAATTTGTGCCACGGCTTGCCAGGGCTGAGCCCCGGCACCTCTAGGCTTGGTAGTTCATAGTCCCAGCACCTCTGGACTTGCTGCATCAGTTATGAATGTAAAATAATTGCTTGAGCTCCAGCAACTAATTGTTGAGCACCGGCACCTCTTTCATTACAATTAAACACTGTAGGTGACCCTCTCGAGAAAGGAACAGACCACATTACCGTGTATTAATAACAATCCTTGGCTGGTTGACTGACAGGATAGGATTAGTGTTGGGTAACTCCGGTGGGAGGTAGGGTGTGTGTGTGGGGGGAACAGTCATCAGCTACCAAAAGGGGCTTTAAAAAGTGTGTGTGTGTGGTGGGAGGGGAATGAAAATATAATAAAAAATTACCTTTGCCATCCTGACAAACCACCTGACTGACTTTCTCTTCTGCAGTTACTACACTGATAGCTTAATGGAGCTTAAATACCCAAGCTGGAAGCCCTTCGTCTGCATATTGCATTGTCATTTGGCTTTGGCCACTGCCTTTCATTGGGAGCTCAGGTTCATTCCTATGTGCTTCCACATTCTGCCTCTTTCTGTTCACCACAGACTTGTTTTCTAGTTCTTTTTGCCTTTTGAATAGTCATTGTGTATCTGGAGCTCGGTAATCCTGCTATAGATGGAATTGGTTGGTCAGCAAGTGGAGTTAAGAGAGAGAAACAGAGAGGGTTGTGAAAGGGTAAGGATTTAAGACAGAGCAGTAATAGACAAGGGTGAAAAAACCCTCCGTGATGGTTACAAGGTAAAGTAGATTAGAACCCGTTCCAAGATATATTTTAGAAACATCATAATTCACACATTAAACACATTAGTGCAGTAAATTGCTGGCTAAGCAAAGCTTATGTTGTACGTAGAGACAGTTCATATCTGGGCCTAACAGATTCCGAAGTTTAGGAGTGTTTGGATCAAGGGTTTTGATAATACAGACGTTCAAAATTCTGACTGAGGTTCACAGCAGATTTCAAAAGCCCCCAAAGCCTGGGGTATTTAAATCTGGGGTTTTGGTTTAGATCCCATGTCTAATGACTTAATTATTAGCACAATATTCACTATTGTGAATATGACATTAAAAAGGCTTGAAATGTGATTAGTATAATTAGGAGTGAACATCTGTCTTTCTTAACTTTCCCAACATGCTAATGCCTCTATTATACCTGTTGATAAAAGTGAAGCAACTGTTATAAATGATCAAGGTTATGGTGAAGAATGCATGAGCCAGTAAAGACAAAATTATTTCTAGGGAGCCCACATTTCTCTCTCCCTCCACATATATATAGAGAGAGATTGAAAACTATTCCCAAGAGAATCAGACAGTTCTCAAGCTCCCAGAGCAAGATGCTGATATTTATTTCCAGGCGCATTTGTTTGGCCAGAGAAATAAATGTAATAAATTCTCACTGGAGGTTATGAAAAATTAGGGGAAATTTTTTGTTTTCTAGAATGGCCAGGTTCTCTGATTTAAAGCAGAGTAAAACCAGTGCTGTGGGATTTTGATTGTTGTTCCTTACATTTTCCTAATCTCATGAAATCATATATATCATTCCATTCTTCTATCAGGGAAAACCCACAGATCCATGAAAATGGGTCTTCCTCTGCTGGCACCTCCTGGGAGGCAGAACCAGACCAGTCAGTCAAAGTAGAGAGGGCGTGACCACACCTGTGGAGATTCAACTAGTTTGTGATACTTCCAAAGCTACTTCATAAACCTAATTCCTTGAACCATTAACCAACAGGTTAGTGACCCTAGCCAAAAATGCACATAAACATGTTCCTACTACAGCAGGGGTGGCCAACCTGTGGGCTCCGGAGCCACATGCGGCTCTTCAGAAGTTAATATGCGTCTCCTTGTATAGGCACTGACTCCGGGCCTGGAGCTACAGGCGCCAACTTTCCAATGTGCCAGGGGGTGTTCACTGCTCAACCCCTAGTTCTGCCACAGGCCCTGCCCCCACTCCACCCCTTCCTGCCCCTTCCCCTGAGCCTGCTATGCCCTCACTCCTCCCCTTGTCCCCCAGAGCCTCCTGCACGCCACAAAACAGCTGATCAGGAGGTGCAGGGAGGGAGGGGGAGGCACTGATCGGCGGGGCTGCTGGTGGGTGGGAGGTGCTGGTAGCAGGGATGTGTGTGGAGCTGATGCGGGGCTGCTGACATATTACAGTGGCTCTTTGGCAATGTACATTGGTAAATTCTGGCTCCTTCTCCGGCTCAGGTTGGCCACCCTTGTACTACAGAGTAACTTCAAGTTCCACCCCAATTACCAGCAGACAGAGATATACTGTGTACCAAAGAGAGAAAGGAGTAGAGATGCAATACTGTATTCCTTCCCTCAGAATAGGAATATTTGCACCAGATGGGATGGATCTGCAGACTTTCCTGCTAGAAGAAAGGAAATTTCTAGGTAAGTTGAGATAAATTCCTATTTTTCTTTGCAAGGAAAGCCCACCGATCCAGGACAATGAGATATCCCATAGCAGTGTGTAACCCGGCGAGGAAACAAAGGATGAATAGCCATCTGCAATATGAAGGAGATAGATTTTCTATTTTATATGGGTGAACATAAGGTTACCATATTCAAACATTTAAAAAAGAGGACACTCCACGGGGTCCCAGTCCCGCCCCAGGCCCCTCCCCAACTCCGCCCCTTCCCCGCCCCCGGCTCCTCCCCAACCCCATCCCTTCCCCGCCCCCATTCCAACCCCTTCCCCAAAGTCCCTGCCCCAACTCTGCCCCCTCCTCTGAGCTCCCTGCATTCCCCCTCCTCCCTCCCGCTCTGATCTTGGTTGGGGGTTGCTAACTGCTTCCCTGCTCCCCACTCGCCCTGCAGCCCCTGCACCCCCCTGCCCCTGCAGCCTCTATGCCCCTGCCTGCCCTGTTCCTCCTCGCCCTGCAGCCTCTGCACCCCCCCGCCTGCCCTGCCCCTGCAGCCTCTATACCCCTGCCTGCCCTGTTCCTTCTCGCCCTGCAGCCTCTGCACCCCCCCGCCTGCCCTGCCCCTGCAGCCTCTATACCCCTGCCTGCCCTGCTCCTCCTCACCCTGCAGCCCCTGCACCCCCCCGCCCCTGCAGCCTCTATGCCCCCGCCTGCCCTGCTCCTCCTTGCCCTGCAGCCTCTGCCTGGCGGGGGGCTTCGGATGCTCAGCAGCGACCGGGGCAGCGCGGGTCCCTGCAGCCCCGGCCCGCGCCGCAGCCTCCTTCCTGCCGCGCGGGCGAGGACTCCCCGGCCACTGGGGGACCCTTCCTGCAGCCCCTGCACTCCCCCCTGCCCCCGCAGCCTCCTTCCTGCCACGCGGGGCCGCAGGAAGGGTCCCCCAGTGGCCGGGGAGTCCTCGCCCGCGAGGGAAGCCCGAGCCGCTGGCTGGGCCTGGCCTCCCCATGGTCCTGCGGGCTCGGCTGGGGCGCGCAGTCTGCCCAGCCTCCGGGGGCAGCAGTGGCCCCTTCGCCACCTTCTGTGGCTGCGCCCCTCCCCTTCCCCCGCCCGAGCTCGCTACAATGTAGCCGGGCGGCTGGGCTGCGCTGCGGACCCGACGGGTTGTGCTGGGGCCGGGCGGACCCTGGCTTATGCTGCCTCCCTATTTCCCCGGACATTTCCGGCTTTTTGGCAATTCCCCCCGGACGGGGATTTGAGTACCAAAAAGCCGGATATGTCCGGGGAAATCCGGACGTATGGTAACCCTAGGTAAGCACAGCTTGAGGAATCATCCTTCCAAAGGCAGGGCCTGATCAGGCCTGCACACTTAATTTGTGAAGGTGTGGACAGATGACCAAGTGTCCACCCGACATCTCTCTTTGTATGTTACCCTTCAGACCAAGAGGCTGCCCTGGTGCTGAATGAATGGACAAGAAAGTTTGAGATGAAGAAAGGTTTCCGGATTTGTGAATTTCTGAAACGCACCATGGACATCTACTCATTGAAGCTTTTTGTGTCTTTGTTTTTGGTTTTTTTCCCCTCTCATTTGAAGATGGACAGATGGTTACAGAGCAAACGGAGCTAAAGATTTTCTGGATTGCTTTGTAATTCGATGTAGATTTTTAGAGCTCGCCAGACATCCAGAGCACGCCAGGGCTTTTCAGAAGGTGTCTTGTATGTGAACAAAAGGAGAGAAGAACAAATTCTTGTTTCCTGCAGAACATAGTGTTTATCTGGGGGACACAGGCTGCGTTAGCGCTTAGCACAACTTTGCTACCAGGAGAGGTGCAATACTGCTGTTCTGATGATAAGGGGGAGCTCCCTGTGTTGTGTAGGGTTGACATGCAAGGCAGCCAAGAGACGGTCTGATGTAGGGTGACCAGACAGCAAGTATGAAAAATCGGAACGGGGGTGGGGGGTAATAGACACCTATATAACACAAAGCCCCAAATATCGGGACTGTCCCTATAAAATCGGGACATCTGGTCACCCTAGTCTGATGTCCAGATGAAATTGAATCCTGTGCTCATTGCTCCTAGATTTTAGGTCAGAAGGGACCATTGTGATCCTCTAGTCTGACTTCCTGCACATTGGAGGCCCCAGAACCTCACCCACCCCCTCCTGTAATAGACCCCTAACCTCTGTCTCTGTGGAAATGGCTGCCCTTCGGCATTTGAGAGTCTGGGGCTTTAGACTCATCTTAAGACCTTGCTGGGAGAATTCCAAAATATACATGTCACAGGCAGCTTGGAGGGCCAAGTGGCCTAGTGGTTAGAGCGTGTGGCTCTCAGTCCTCTGCTTGGTTGAGGAGCCTCAGTCTTTAAGGCCAGGGGGGCAGGCTAGTGCTCCTTCCCCTCAGGTAGGGAGGTGGTTAGCTGCTGCCTTTTCGCCAGTCAGCCCCGAACTGAGCCTGGCTCTCTTCTTTCCTCCCTGCCCCTGGCCTGGCATTGGCCGCAGGTATAATGGGGTGGGGCTTACTGGGCCCAAAAGCTCTCTTTAACCCCTGCTGATTCCAGCATCCTGTGGCCCTTTGAGTAGCTACCTTCTAGCCACCGAGAGAGGGAATGTGGAGACTCCTTTTGGTACCAGCACTAGAGGAGGACAGGGAGGATGGGTCCCATGGCTTCAGGGAAATGAGAAACTTCTGGAGAGGACACATGTGGAATCTAACCCAGTGCAGCGTATTGATGTAGGAGACCAACATTCTGATCAGAAACATCAGAGCCCTGATAGATATGACGGGAGAACTGTCTGTGCGTTGCAGTCACTGGTGTCCTGAATCCTTGCATGCCGTGTTGTGCTCATCCACATGTAGCCATGGCTGGGGAGGAGGCAGAGAGCCCTACCTGCCCAGGTGGGAAAAGGTAAGAGCTATTCCCAGTTGCCAGGGGGTTGGGAGGAGTGCAGTTAGTATAAACATCCCTATATGGGAAGGTTTTAATGAGCAAATCAACTGATGAGAGGAAAGAGGGAATGAAAATGATGACTGAACAGGGCTATAAGGAACCTTGGAAACACACTTCCATCCGCTCCTGTAGCTGCCTCCAACAGCCCATAAACAGTCATGTTAGTGCACATTTAGAACCTGGAATAAAGGTCCCTAAGCCCCTCTGAACCTGCATAAATGAGATGGACTGGTTAAATATACCACCAAAGCTTCCCAGCTGAGGTCTCCTCATAGCATTTCCTGTCACCACTTGGCTTCCCAGCTGGATCTCTGGCATATTGAGAAGGTCCGAAATGCCTCAAGACCTCTCCTCTGGTCTAGTTCTGGAGGTGTTTGGCCCTCTGGCAGTGAGGGGGACCTGACCAGTGACCCAGACTTATGGGGGAGGGGTAGAAATGAGGGGAAGAGGCCAGGTCAGTTCCCTGGGACCTAATGATTTACTTATTATCCATGGAATCAAACCCAGTTTGCTGGAAATGTGGATCATTTTATATTAAGTAACCCTTCTCATAACTGGATTATTATGTAAAGGAGGGTTAAAGCTAGGACCATCTTTTTGTTCCGTGTAGCACAATGGGGTGCTGGTCTGTAACTGGGGCTCCTAAGGAATAAATCATAATATTCAGAGGTGGGCCTGAATCAAAATATTACATCTGAACAAACCCAAATTCCAATCTGCACTTTGCAGCTCAGAACCGCCTCTGCCTGTGCTGGCCCAAATCACCCTGGAGATACACCAGGGATTAAGTTGTTCCTTTTTTTCTAATTACACTGTTGGTGTTTTGCCTGTAGGTTTTGTTTTTGTTTAAATTGTGATCTTGGTTGTAAGCTACTAATCAAGTCAAACATGATGAACATTGCCATTGTAATCAGCCCTTATTGGGGTCACTGGTGCAAGGCATTCAGTAGCTCTTAGTGAATGGGTGGGTTACAGCACTCAGCCGAGGCTCTAGGGTAGGGCAGACTGGAGGTGTTGAAGCCCAGATCCGTTGGCATGCCCATGAGAGAGTGTGGAGCCAGAAGGGTTTCCTAGGTTTCAAACTCAGGAGCTGAGGAGTGGAAGGGGGCTAAATGTTCAGCAGTGGGGAGATCGAGTTTGGAGTGGTCCCTGGAAAGAAGCAGGCTGCATGTGGCTGTGAGTCCGGCAAGGCCGGCCTTAGGGAAAATGACAAACTTTCTTTGGTGCCCTTCAAGTCTTGCCCCCCGAGCAGCAGGCGGCCACTTACCAGGCAGAGCAGCAGACCCATGGAGCTGTGGCGGGATTGCAGGTGTCATGCTACCAGGATGACGAAGAGGGGATGCATGTGAGCGCCTGCCTCCTGCCCCACAGCCCCCTTTATCCCCTCTCCCCGCCTCCCGGATGGGCACGGCCCTTCTGCAGCCTCTTGATCACAGCGCCTCCCACGGCACCCTGGGTGATCACCCACCTGTAAGGCTGGTCCTGAAGTCTGGTGAACCCTGAGAGAAACAGCGGGCTGGAAAACAGCTGCTTCTTGGGGCAGGACATGGGTGCCTTCCCGGTGTGCAGTTCATACCCAGACTGTTCAGGGAAATGGGATGTGTGTACGTTTTGTAAATGGACAAGTTACATAAAGAAACCATCCTGGCCCCATGTCACCGATTTCTCATCCAAGTGGAAACTACCCTGCAAGGCCCCGTATTTCCGCTATGGCTTGGCCAAAGAGGCAACGATGTCAAAGCTTTACCAGTAGTTAACAAAATAGCTCACAATTTCACTTCATAATCTGAAAGCCCCCAACTTCTGAAGCCTTATCCCAATGTGTAGCTCTTACGAGAAAGGGGAATAGCACAGCTTGGAGGTCATTCCCACAAAAACGGCTGATGCTCCAACACGGCACTAAGACACATAGCTTTCAGAGTGTTAGACTAAAGCTACTGTGGCTATGCCTATCCGTTCTGCAATTGCATCTTAATTTGCGGTGTAGATGTACCTGAAGATAAATACATCAAAAAATCCCCTGGCACTTCTAGCAGGCCTGGGGCGTAGCTACCTCCCAGGGTTGTGGTTAGTTCATATTTTTAAAACACTTGACACTACAGAAAAGCAAAGCATGACCTCTGATCCATTGACCTCAGTGAGACTGCAGGTGGGCACAGAGATTTTCCTCTGCTATTTGATAGCAGAGTTAGGGTCTTTATAATATATTTTTATTTTACTGAGAAATGAACAACAGAGCGAGGTGTAAGCGCCAATAAGGTTTATTATATGATACCAATCACATTACAAATGCTGGTTGCCAAGAAGGGAAGTGTAACTGATAAACATGGTATAAATCAATCTGAAATGCTTTGTCGTAGACCAGCTTGGGTGTCCCAGGACTATAAATCCCAGCATACAACGGGCAGGACTAGAAAACCACTTGCAAAAGAACTATGGGCTCAACTCAGCCACCCTTGCTCACCCTGAGCAGTGCCATTGATTTCATGGGCCCGCTCCTGAAATAAGGTCCAGGTCATAGTGAGTGCAGGTTCAGAATATGACCCACTGACTCTATGTTGCAGTACCGAAAAGTCATGCTGGGAAGAGCCGTTCAGAACACCCTCAAGCTGAATGTTCGCTTCTCTTCTGACAAGAACTGAAAACCATTTTGCGAAGGGCAGAATCATGCAGCCATTTATGTGACTCTCACTCGGCAGATCAAATTCCATTCCAGCAATTTGGCTGTAGCTGCGTTTTGCCTGTTTGTTTTCTGAGCCCGACTCTGGGTTTAATCCTGGTCACTGATTTCCGTGGAACTACGTGTGTTAGGCCAATGAGCCAGATTGGACCCTATCACTTACGTGCCTGATCCAAAGACTCCCATGGACTTTAATGGGCTTTGGATTGGGGCCTTAAACACTGAAGGACAGTTGGGAACCTAACTTCCATTAGGCTACTTTGAACATCCCAACTTTGAACATCCCACCCCAATGAAGAGAAGCGTTTACAGCACGGAAACGTGTACTGCTTAGGAAATGTACACTGTCGGCCTAAAGGAACCAACTATGGCGGGCACAGCTCCCCAGTCAGTGACTCCCCGGTACGCCCTGGGTCTCAGGAGGTACTGCCATGCTCGGTAGTTTGGCTGTCCACAGAAAATCCAGTTTCCTTCAAAAACATGACAGGACTGGATGTCCCTGGGATGAAATTCGTCACAGAGAGAAGGATAGTCACAGAAGGATTCCGTCATCCTGCCTCCCACGTCATTCCTTTCATAGACTCGTATCCTTCTGGGAAGACAAACACAAACACAGGTATATAGCACACGAGCAGCAGCTCTACAGTATATGAGCATAGGTTGCAGGTTGCTTGCTGCCTTATTGACAATAATGATATAGAAATGAATGACGACTTGTGTTCAATTAGCAGAAAAAGGGCTTGAGTCACCACGGCTCTGCCAGTTTTACACAACTCCAGTGATTTCAGTAGAGTTCCAGTGGTGTAAGGATAGTGTAAGCAGTGGGGAATCAAGCCTAGGGTGCGTAAATTATACCCATATTTAGCAAGTGAAGCATGAAAGCAAGTGGTAAGTAACAGCTGGACTGCCATACGGATCATATGCACCAGCATTGCCAGCGTTACTGTTCTCCAGTGGATAGGGCACTAGAGTGGTGCTCAGGAGAGCTGGGTTCTGTTCTTGACTCTGCCACTAACCTGCAAGGTGGCCATGGGCAAGTCGCCTCATCACTCTGTGCCTCAGTTTCCCCTCCCTCTGTTTCCCCTCCCATCCTTTGTCTCTTTAGATTGTAAGCTCTACTTCAGGCCTGTCTCTCACTATGTGTTTGTACAGGGTCTAGCTGCATAGTGGGACCCTCATCGGTTAGGGCCTTATATATCTACATTTATTATGTTGAGGGCATCTGTTTTTCAGAGTTTATTAATTTCATTTTGGGGGGTTTATTTTTAGCAATTTTTGAGTTTTATGTGGCTGTCCAAAAAGGTCTTTCTGTTTGTATCCACTGTAATGAGGAATGTATATTATCTATATTGTTCATTACAGTAATGAATAATCTCTTTGTAATGTCCCCTAGTGAGCTTGAATGTAGTATTTTTCTGAACAGCGCTACAGTAAAGTGCACTGGGGAACCTTTAGTGCACACCGGCAGGTTCTACATGGTGCAATTCATGTGCAAGACGCTGGTGGGCTATAGAAATTATACCCCCCATAGTCCGCATTACTGCTTCATGTAGGCAAGCCCTTAGATACTAGTAAACCTTTCTGGTGTTTTTCCAGTGTTTACTGGATAAACGTCTATTTCATTTTTTTATTGCGAGTGTTTTATCAGCGTTTATTGGTTAAAACCGAAAATCAGAAGCCCTAATTTTATTCTTGCCTCAGCACTCGGATGTCTATAAACAGATTGGTGTTAATTTATCAACTAGTAATTCTGCTTTTCATAAGGAATAGTGAATACCTATTCTCTCAAAAATACCCAGAATTGCAATCTCACCTAACAACCTCCTCCTTATATATTCATTATCTCTCTAGGAGAAAACCCAACACCTTGAAATAAGAATATACCCCAATATTTTAAATATTTCACCTTCATTTTTCCCTCTTCCCTACCGCTCTTAGTTTCTTTCTACTTCTGCTACGAATTTTTATTTTAACTCTGTAACTGTGTAAAGCATTTTGGGATACAATTTGTATGAAAGATGCTGTACTAAATCAAAGCCTGATCATACTCCCATTGAAATCAATGGTAAAAACTCTGACTGTCTTCAGCGATTGAAGGATCAGACCCCGAGTTAGTATTTTAGGCCTGGATTCTGCAAACAGGAAGGCCTAAGCCACACACACAGACCTCCCAACCATCCCGCATTTTGCAGGAGTGTTCTGCTTTGATCCCTCCCCAACCTCCTGTCCCAGTTGAAGTGAACATTTCCTGCATTTTGGGACAGATGCGGGGGGTAGTTGGCCCGGATGCCCCTCTGTTTCCATCTACAGAGGGGTATACGGGCCAAACCTGAGTGGCAGTGCATCCTGCTTTAGTCTCTCGAAATGTTGGGAAGTATGCAGGCAGGTTCCTGTACCAGTATAACTATGGCAGGTTAGCGGGGTGATTTTTTTTTTTTACCAATATAGTTTTACCAGTGCAACCACGAGTGTAGACAGTGATACTGGTACAAAGGTGCTTTATATCAGTTCAGCCTAGTCCCCTTTTTGTGACTTTAAGCACCTTTATATCAGTATACCTGCCTCTGCAGGTTGTACTGCTTTAACTATATCCTTGTACAACTTTCGTGCATAGACAACACCTTACTCACATGAGTAACCTTCACCTTGGCATTTGCAGGACTAGAGCTTCAGGTTCCGACGGAGCATGCTTGCTCCAGTCCAGCAAAGTATTTAAGCATGTGTTTAGGCATTTAAACACCTTTACAAATCTATTTGGGCTTCTGTTTCCCATCCCCCCCGTTTGGCTGTCCCTTTATCCTGATTGTAAATTCTTTGTGGCAAGGACTGTCTCTTACAGCACCAAGCACAATAGATCCCTCAACTGGTTTGATGGTTCTAGTGTTACTCTAAAATAAATAATAATAATCATCACCTAGAGAAATGACAGTGAACTTACTGGTGTGATTATGCAACAGGACTTGACGGAGTCATTGAACCCCATCCATTGCTGGTAATTTGGATATTCCCCCTTTTTCAGGAAGTACTGATGTCCTATGTAATGGGGGCGCTCGTAGATCATCCAGCAGCCACTTTCCACCTGGATTGAGTTGCAGCGGTTAAGGTGAGCATGCATATCCGGCTGGTCGGCAGTGACCGCGTAGGAGCGGCCCTGGAAGTCTCTGTCCTCGTAGAATGTGATCTGTGTTGAAATAACAAAGCAAGTCTAATAACATTGTAAAGCATTTGTTTAAAAAATTGGCTTTGATCTTCTGGCTCCCATAAGGTCTGATCCAAAACCCATCGAAATCAATGAAGAGGCTTCCATTGTTCTCAGTGGGCTTTGGATCAGGCCTAGAAAACATCCAGGATTAATACTGAAGCACTGAGATATGTTTTCCTATCAGGGCACAGCTAGTGAAGTGTGACTGGTTCAGCCGATGATGAGCATAGCAGATGTCTTCAGAGCTGACCCTAAGGATTCTAACGAGCTGACGTTCTCCAGCGCTTCGAGTTGGCCGGGCAGAGATTGTGTGCTGCGCCTCTGAGAGTCCAAGAAGAGAAGGAGCATGAGACTCTTTTGCACTGCTGGGGTTTTTGGCTGGTTGGCATTCTGAAACCGTGTAACGTAGGCAGGTGAGAAACTGCTCTCAGCTAGTGAACAGGAGCGGCTAACAGGGGAGTTTTGTGAGCGGGAGTGTGGCAGGGGGCTAGATACATTTAACATTCTTTAAAGCCAAAAACACCTCCCGATAAAAACAAAACATCAACAAAGGAAAGAGCTGCAGGAGTAAAAAGATAACGCAGGCAGAAGTCCAGCAACAGAGTTGGGGACTATCCAGTTTATTGCACCCAATGCAGCATGTATGACTACCTGCCCTATGGGCGGGTGGCGTATGTGTGCATTCGGTGCAAGGAGCTCCTGGCCCACAGAGATCACATATGGGCTCTGGAGACCAGAGTGGCTGAGCTGAGGAGCTAAGGGAGACAGAGGTACATAGATGAGATTTTCTGGGACACAGTAGAACGGTCCCACCCTCGGTCTGACAGCCTCTGTGCTGTTGAGGAAGATGAAAGTTTCAGGGAAGAAAAACATCCAACTGGAACAGAGGGAAATGATCCCATAGTTGGGACACTCCTTCCAGATGATGTTGTGGTATCCTCTCGCTAATACTTCAGTCACTTGAATAGCCTTATGCTAGTAGCAGCAACTTCCAAATAGGAGTTAAATGTAGTTTTTTTGTGACATCGGTTGATACGTAAAAAAAATAAAATAAGGAGAATATTCAGACACATTCCCATATTGCAGTGTGCAAATTGCAGCACCTTATAATAACATGACTCCATGTTCATGTGATTGTGAAATCTAACCCTCTTTAAAAAGTCAGAAAATAAAACACCAACCGCACAGAAAAAATAAACATAAAATAAAGATTTTGCACGTATCAAATATCTTTGTATTTGACTGTTATTAAGCACATAAGATTTTAATATTTCCTTTTTAATCTAGTTATCACACACTTCTGTGTATGTTTTCATTTCTTTCTGTTAAGTTATTCCCAAGCTGACGCACTCTGTATAGGTACACACACACATAGAATAACATAATGGTATGCTGTATTTCCACACAGGATTCACTCAGTTTTTTTCTTACCTTTGCCATGTTAGCCAGAGCTTAGCTGCGAGACCACAATACTCTGGAAGGTTCAACAGTGCTTTATATAGACAACACAGTGCTGGCTCCACATGAATTGGACAAAAGGGAGTTTTTTGTCCAGTAAAGAGAATTCCTCATTCTTTTCCCTCTCATCATCAACATTATTCATTGTAAAGAATTGTTATGGCCTTTTGTTTACTGGGTGCTAAGTGTATTGTTACTGTAAATAACGAAGGGATCAGGTTAATGTGTATGTCAGTCAATATTGCCATTATTTCACTGACGGGAACATGTTCAAGAGAAAATGCCGGTAAACTGCTGCTGCAGGATTGTTTCATAACCTTTATTCTCAATCTCTTGTTGTTCCCTGAGACAAAGACTTTTTAAAATTTCCATGGGCCCTCTGACATTGAAAAGCAGCCCTGGTATTATGCTAATAAAATGCCCATTGACTTCAATAGGATTTGGATATCAGGGGGAAAAATGTTTTTCCTTAGATTTTGTGGGCTATATTGTATTTATGGTGGTAAATTATTCACACTTAAAAAAACCCTGTGTGTAGTAATGGATGCTTAAATCAACTGGGTATTCACAACTGAGAGTGAAAATTTAAACACTTGAAGTTCCATAGGCAGGGGGATTGAAGAAGTTCAAGAATAAATACCACTCACCTCAGAACAGCAAAGAGACTTTATCTGCCACGGGATAGAAAATAGTCCCATTTATTCTGACCTTTTAAGAGTTCATATATATTACCACAGAAATGTAGCACTTTGTACATAATTTTCTGTGCACAGAAAAAGTTTGTCCCAGTTGAGCACAGAATTTCCTGGTAGGTTTTCACTGTGCATTTTTGCGTTTCATAAGAACGGCCATACTGGGTCAGATGAAAGGTCCATCTAGCCCAGTATCCTGTCTTCCGACAGTGGCCAATTCCAGGTGCCCCAGAAGGAATGAACAGAAAGGTAATCATCAAGTAATCCATCCCGTCGCCCATTCCCAGCTTCGGGCAAACAGAGACTCGGGACACCATCCCTAAACTGGGTTGTTTGGAATTGGTCACATGGTTTGATTCTGGTTGCTTGATTGGCATCATACACCATTATTATTACTCCTTTTACACCTTTGTAAAGTGGTAGCACTTAAAGGTGCGCAGGGCGATCAGCAGAAGCCACTTTGGCGGTTTCTCAGCGGGACAGGCTGGAGTTAAGGTGTTCCGTAAGCTAGTTTAAAAAATCACTGTGGCTCCCATCCTGCACTGGGATCTACTGGCAAGGACACCGGTTCCCATTCCACGTCCCACTGAAGTTAATGGAACTCAGGGGGCTGTGTCACCAAACCTGGATATCAAATCTGTGTTCTGTGCTTTTCCATTCAGACTAGTGATTATACATGCTAGCATTAATATAACTGGACTGATACCAAGTTCTTGAGAATCCATAAGCTACCAGTTGTATTTGATTACTTGCTCCTTTAAAGGGAAACATAGACAGCTCAGGGCCAAAGCTGCCCTATTATTCCAGGCTGTCTCACTGACCCTGTGGCACATATGGCAATTTCCTTTAATATCCTGGACACACCGGATTGAATTAAGGTTAAGTATTTTATGTATTATTGTGGGGCTGTATGTAATGCTTCGAGCGGGCAGATGTGTTCTGAGCTAACAGCTGTTCTGAACTTGTGACCACAGAGAAACCCCTTGGTGGGGTTTGAAGGATGGATCGTCTGCCAGAGCCTTGTTGGAAATAGGTTGGAAATATTGACATAAGTGTAGGTTCTTTTCTCTGTAAGGCTTTCAGCTTAAGAACAGATGTGCTTGCTCAGAAAAGGCTGTGTGGTAGTGTATAGCTATGGGCAATTATGGTCTGCAGAGGCAGTCTGACTTGCTGGGGAACTCACAGCGTAGCCAAAGAACTGTGCAACCTGGAAAAACTTCTACCAGGAGGGAGAGAGACACCCGTGTCTACCCAAGAGAGGGGATGGCTGAGAGCTGGGAGCCTAGAGTGGCTGCCCTTGCTGGACCAGACGAAAGAAATACAGGCGCAGTTGCACTAAGCTGCAACAGACCCTTTTTTCTCTCCCTTTCCCTCCACTCAGACCATCAACCTTCAATTGGGCCTACACATATTCTCACCACCTATGGTACAAGAGCATTCTCACAGCTGTTGCTGCATGGGCTGCGCCTCTTGCATCTTTCCACCTCACGTACTTGCTCTCTCATTTCAAATCCCACTTAACACTGACGTGTTCTCATTTGCCAATGCCTTGTCATTGCTTTCTCCTTGTGCTACTCTTCTTCTGAACTCTACATTTGCATTGTGTCCCGTAACTCTCTAATGCAGTCTCAGAGACGGGGCCAGATCCTCAGCTGGTGTATGCTGGCGTAGCTCCGGTGATTTCACCAGTGTACCGCAGCTGAGCACCGAGCCACCAGTCTGCATGTGAAGGATGCTCTACAAAATAAATGGTTTTACATGTTTCTTAGTGGAACTATAGTCCTGACTCCATCCAGTGGTATTGGAGCACCAAGACCCTGCAGGTCCTCCCCCAGCCAAGCAATTGCAGTTCGTCAATGTACTTATCTGGGCAAAAGTTTGCAGGCTTGTGCCTTTATTGCCTAACATCTGGAGTTTTTGAAGCAGAGCTGAAGATTTTAAAAATGGTATGTGGTCTCTATTGTCTTCTCTGGGATCACGTTTCCTTTGTGAAATCTCCCTGTTCCTAGGGTTTCACTGCTTACACAATGGAGCAGAAATGTGCTTCTGCTGGAACTGGGTGCTGAGTAGGGAAAAAAATGTGCATGCCTGGAACTGGGTGGCTTGCCCCTTGGAGGGCTAGAGACCTGGGGCCAGCCAGCCCTAGTTACTCAGGAAGCACACCTGAGCAGGGATCAGCTGATTCCCCTGCAGGAAGCTACCAAGAGAGTATTCCCAGGGAGAGCAGAGGCTGCTGGGGTGAGGAGGGTCTGGCAGAGAAACCTGGAACCTGAGAAGTGAGGCACGGACAGGAAAGGCCTGGGAGTGACCTGGTAAGGTGGTAAGTGGATGGACGCAAGACCTTCATTTTTAATGTGTGTTAATTTCATAACCCCGAGCCCAAGCATGGGTGTGAATGAACACATGGGGTTGTGAGTTACTAAAGAGACCCCTTGGAGTGGGAAATGGAAGCAGGGGGCTGCTTGCAGGGTTGCCATGAGGCTTTGTGGGACATGGCCCCGGATGACAGTGCAGATTCATTTAAATTCATAAGCCAGGTGTGTTTCCTTTCTGCACATATTTGAGGTCAACTTTGGCTAGCAAAATTGTTTATGGAAAAGTACACTGTATGTTCAAATAATGCTGAATTGTCGGTGTAAGAGGGTCAGCAGCCTCCTGAGTGTCCCCTCCCCGGCCAGAGGTCACTCGGTAGCACCTGGCCTCAATTTCCTCTTCATCAGAGCCCCTTAAGAACTCCGCGCAGTCTCTCAGCCAATCACAGCCCTTCTTGAGGTCTGGGGACTTGGGGGTTTTCTTAATTAACACCCAGTTCCCAAAACAAATGCAAAAAAATCTTCCACCCGGCCTTAAGCTGGGTGCAGTCCTTCCTTCCTTAGGCACTGTCCTATCCTGCTCTCGGGGCCTTTGCCCAAAGGAAAGACAAAACTTTCAGCTGTGTTTTCCCAGCCCCCATTCCCTTCCTCAGGAACCACTGCAGGAGCCCCTCTCTCCCTGCGGCTTCACTTGGCAGTTCTTTTTCTAGCTCAGCCCTGGCTGAATTTGCCCTCTAACTCTTTGTAGCCTAGGTGCAGGCCAGCCCCTTAACTGGCTCAACTAGGAGTGCCTGCTCCGGCACAGAGGTGCTGGTCTTATTTTAATCACATTCCAGATGAATGTTCTGTAGGCCCCACAGAATGTGTCCTCTGGGAAGCAAGAAAAGGGTTAACCTCTTCTGTGCCGTATTGCAGGGATCTGCAAGGGAGCAGGGTAAAGTCAGCTGTGCAGGTGAGTGGGGAATCAGCATGTTAACCTTAGGAGCAAGAGACAGGATCTAAATGAATTTAGTGAGACCCTAACAGGTTCTGGGTGGGTCTCTCCCAGTAGTCAGGAAATATCTGCGCTCTATGGAATTCCATTCATCCCGAAGGCATTCCCAGAGCTGAGGTTAGTGTGGCAGTTGAGTGCTTCAGATCCTGGTAGGGATGATGTGCAATCGGACAAAACATGTGTAAATGATGCTGGAGGCCATTAGGGACATATTATAAATTGAATAGTACAACAAACGTGTCATGGAACTGTTAGGACTCTGGGGACCTGGTGCTCCACTACATTACCCTGCTTTCACACCAGCGTTAAGTCCACTGATGTCACGATACTCGAGTGATGAGCGGAGAATCACGCTGAAGACAAATCACATAAGGAATAAATTTGGCCTTCTGTCTACTACGATATTGAAGGCTGGGTTTTCAACAGACAGAGCCTGAGGTAGCTACACTATGGAATGCGCTGAACTTGTACATCTGCAATGGTACACACGTGTGCCATGATTGTATGTATGTAAACTGAGTAACTATACATACAAACAAATACTTGGATGCCCAAGTACCTGTTGGTGCATACTACGCCACACAATATTGGTGCAGTAAGGTCCACAGTTTTTGGAGTGAGGTACTCAGTCTCTACCTTCCCAATGATTGCTCTACAAGGTCATACCACTACATAGTGTATGTGTACTGGGATTGGCGGGCTACTTCTGATGACAGGCAAAGGAGGAGCCGCCTTATTTTTATTCTAATTGAGGATTTCAGGAACACCAAACACTTTGGGTCAGACTGTTGGTGAGCTCAATTGATTGTTATATGCAAAATAACATTAAAAAATGCTACGGTATGAAGTTTGGGGCCAGATTTTCAGCGGGTCAAAACTGAGCAAATGTCCATGCATTTGTACATACCCACTTTGCACACACAATCATGCTATGTATGTGTGTACAACTGTAGAACTATTTGCACACACAAATATACCTGAGCAATAAGAATATCCGTGCCACAATGTCATACCACTCAGTCTAGTGCTGGGTAATAAAACATATTTATATTTTGTACAAACACACACACTTTCTTTCCTACGGTGGCTGTCTCATTCTCATTCCCCAAATCAAGACTTTTTCAGTCACTCCTTTAAACAAACCATAAACCTCACATGTACAGGTCTCGGAAGGAGATGCATGCCCCTAAGGAGAGCAGAATATTGAAGATTAAATGTGCTGTGTAAATCTGAAAGAATTTTGCCCCAAACTTATTTTTAGAGTGTGAGCCAGACTGTCTATTTCCGATACCGACTCTCTGCACACTTTGTAGTTACATGACATCTCTTCAAGGATCTCAATGCATTTACAAACATGCATGAGTACAGCCCATCAACACTCTTCATGGAGCTGAGAATTACTGTTGATGGAGAAACCAAACTCAGAGTACTCCACTTGCCCTTGGTCACAGGGGCAGTCTATGATACATCTGGGGAGAGAACCAGAACTCCTAATGCCCTCTCCTGTTGGTTAATCACATACAAACCTTCCGCTCTGGGGCCCAGAAGTGCACCCAGGACAGCAAACAACGCACATAGTTTTACTGGCTTAGGGCACGGAATATTATTTTTGGTAGGCCAAAACAAAACAAAAACAAACAAAAACTACTTTGGTCTC
Source organism: Malaclemys terrapin pileata (assembly GCF_027887155.1). Lineage (NCBI taxonomy): Eukaryota > Metazoa > Chordata > Testudines > Emydidae > Malaclemys > Malaclemys terrapin. The sequence continues at coordinate 17,600,223 of NC_071515.1, read as the reverse complement.
TTCATGCTCCTCCATCATTGTTTTACAAAACAAAAAGTCACCAGCTAAGGCTCTAATTCAGCAAAGCACTTAAGCACATCTTTAAGCACTTTCAGCATGTGATTAATCCCATCGATATTCAGTAAAGTTCTGCACGTGTGTAGTGTATAAGGAATTGTGTGGTATCCCTTTTCAATGCTTTGTGAGCCCTCTAGTGGTCCTCACTATCCTGCTTTGGAAGCCATAAGAAGAACCCTTCCAGAGTAGCAGTGTATATATGGAGCTATGTTGGTGTATAGCTATAAACATGGTTATCTGGACCCCACTGTACTCATATGGTCCCTTCATATTACGTACGTTGTATAGGGAGCACAAGATGCAACAACATGATTAAGTGCTCCGCTGAATCAGGCCTTAAATGAATGATGGTGGGCATGAAAATGTAGCATGAGTTTTATAGTGTTGTTGTAATTTACTGTTTCTTGTAAATTATACGCGGCATGCTGCGGGGCTGAGGTGACTGCTATATGCAGACATAATTACATTTATTATAACTCATTTGAAATAGAATTTTCTCAGTCAGAGCAGGGATAGCGTGCTGTTACTAATCCAGAATGGCACACTTCTTTCTTTGCATAATGACTGCCTGGCTATTGAGCATTTGGGCCAGATCCTCAACTGGTATAGATTAGCATGGCTCTATTGAAACCAGTGAAACCATCTATGGATCTGGTTAAGAACATCAGAACGGCCATACTGGGTCAGACCAAAGGTCCATCTAGCCCAGCATCCTGGCTTCCAACAGTGGCCAATGCCAGGTGCTTCAGAGGGAATGAACAGAACAGGTAATCATCAAGTGATCCATCCCCTGTCGCCCATTCCCAGCTTCTGGTAAACAGAGGCTAGGGACACCAAGCAATCTTAAATCAGACTCCATGGCTTGGTGCCTCTTTTAATTCAAATTTACTTAAAATATTCTAGCAAACATGACACCGAAAAAGGAATGTGGAGTTTGTCAATGATGTATTTAAAACACCATCTTTTAGTGTAAATCCACCATCCGCTGTAAAGAGCCAACTTTGGCATTCACAGCACCCCAGTCAAGGAGCCTTCTGTACTCCCCGGGTTTTAGCAAGTATTGTTAGCACCCTCTGAAGTTCGGCAGCTCATACAAGATCCAAGAGCCACCCAAAACATTGAGGGAGTGGATCTCAGGATAATGGCTGCAATCCTGAACTGAGGGACAATCATCTGTGAGCTCCAACATTTGGCCTTGAAGGTCATCTCTTTCGAAGAGCTCGCTCTTGTGGGAGCCAGTGTTCTGAGATGGCAAAGGGACCACAGAGAAGGAAATACTGAAATACCTCTAACTTTCGAAAGCCAGACAGATCTTCTACTGATTAACTCTGGCTGTTATTAAAGAAACATACACAGAGAGATACTCTTTTTTCATATCTGTTTGCTGAGAGGAAAGGTGGCATTGTGGTTAAAGTACTAGACTGGGATGGGGAAGATGTGGGTTCAGCTCTCACCACTATCACGGTCTTCCTATGACCTTGGGCAAGACACTTGCATTCTGTGCCACACTTCCGCAAATGTAAAATTAGGATGATATGACCTTTCTCCCACCCTGTCAGTCTTCTCTGTTTCCATGGTGAGCTCTTCAGGGAAGTATTGTCTCTTACTATGTTTGTATAGCACCTAGCATAGGCGCCGACTCCGTGGGTGCTCTGGGGCTGGAGCACCCATGGCAAAAAAATAGTGGGTGCTCAGCACCCACTGGCAGCCTCACGGATCAGCTCCTCCCCTTACCCCCCAGCCCTTTCTCCTGCCGGTGGGCCCCACCAATCAGGTCCTACCCCTCCCTCCGAGAGCTCCCACCTGCCACAATCAGCTGTTCAATGGTGTGCAGGAGGTGTTGGGAGGGGGAGGAGGCACTGAGTGGAGTCATCCACTTTCAGAAGTCAGGATAGTCTCCCCTTTTTAAGAAAGTACTGTTGTCCCAAGTAATTGGGGCACTCATATAAGTCGTCCCGCTGCCTTTTTCTACCTGGCTGAAATTGCATTGTTTCAAGTAGGATTGCAGATCCGGGTGATCAATGGTAACAATGGCCCTGGAAGCTCCTGTCTTGGTAGAAGACAATCTGCAATGTAAATATTGATAAGACCTCACCCAAATGCACGTATTAGATCACGATATTGGCATATCTGGTCTTGCAGGTCTGCTGCTCTGCTCACCTTTCCCATTTTCACTAGCTCGTAGAGGTGACAGCTCGGAGCCAGGACCAAATACAGAGATGTCTTTTATCCACAGCAGACCTAATGCTGCAACTGCAAGAATAACACAAAAGGGGCATTTTCTGATGAGTACGGGGATTTCATGCTTTCTCTTTATCATGAGGAATGGCATTTACTGTACGTAGCATATTGCATTCATCATCTTTGCTACATTTGTGTTATTCTTGGTGCCCTGAGTGCTAATGAACTGTTCATTATATAACCTTGAAGACAATGGCGGCAGAGTGGAAACTGATGTGTGCCAATCAACACCAGCTGAGGATCTGGCCAGTATGTTAAGCAGAGACTTATCGTCTGTAGATAAAAGTGTCCTCAATTGTATTTGCCAGTGAGATCGAACAGCACACTTGGCCCATGTGTGCATTCTATCCCATCTACCCGCCACTGTTGAATTAACTAAAATTCATTTGCAAAATTTAACACCATTAATTTAGGCTTGAATAGGAACTGGGAGTGGCTGGCTCACTACAAAAGCAGTTTTGCCTCTCCTGGAATTGAGAGACTTCCATGGAGTTACACTTATTTGCACCACATCTAAATTTGGCCCACAATCAATCACTACGGCTCTTTCGTGAAAATGAACTGTTTCTTACTCCTTTTGTTATAAAGAGATGACAAAATATTAACTCAATTACTATAGGAAAATGCCTGATGCCCTTAAGGCATGCAAAAGAAGCAACATCGATGTGTATCATAATACATGCTGCAATGCTACCCTACATACTGGAACATATCCTGACTCCACAAGACAGTAACAGAAAGGAATTTCTGTCCGTGTATCATGTACCATAGCTCAGCTATGGGAAGGGAAGGGAAGGAGAAAGGAATAGCAGAGATCAAAATACATATTCAAGTAGACTTTGCACTGACTTCACATTGGAGGGTTACATGTTTCCCTGCACCGTCTGAAAAGTTCACCATTTATTGGGCTGATTGTGCTATCAACATAGCTACTTCAAATATTTGAGCAATTGAACCAACTGGGTCTTATCTGACATTTTGCTTTGATTTCAAATTACGGGTTACTTGCTAATACTGAAGCTCAGCAGTTTTAGTCCTGGCAAACTCTCTTCTTTTGAATGTTCTTACAAATAGCTCTGCTTCAGTTTTGAATTCAGAGCATAAACTGATCACCAGCTGGAGCCAGGAAGACACTTTCTTCCCTAGAAGAACACAATCAGTACATCATGGGGAAATACATCACTTCCCGTAGTGGTCCCTGTGGAATACAGGACTGGATGAGCCATTTGGCTTGTTCTCTTATGACAATGTCTATTCCCAAAATCTAAAACCTTTAAAACAAACCACTGCACACCTAACCGGGGGGTGCAAATCGATGCATGTAGACTTTAATATTTCCAAGAGGCAATGCTTAAAAGCAAAGAAACTGGCACACTCAGAAATGAGAGCACAAAATTGAGCTTGTATGTGCAGCTGGAGAAACCTGTTCAGGCATGTAAGGGTATCCACCTTGTCACCTAACTTGGCGTACAAACTTAATTGGATGTCTTGGTGATTTATTTAAAAGCGTTCTTTGCAATGATTTAGTCTCCAGTTCCAATGGAGCAAATGGCTATTTTTGGCACAGGAGCATGAAGGATTTGGAGGGAAGCGCACCCAGACTCCTTTACTCAGCAGGGTGTTAGCCAGACGGGGCAAGCTTTGAATGTTGTGGATAGAGAGAAAGAGATACTGGAGGGCACGCTGAGGAAAGAGAAGAAAGGGCTGTCATCCCATTGCTTTCCCAGACCTTTCTACCTCCTTTTCCTTCTCTGCCTGCTCCCCTTCATAGCAGGATTTGTGTTTCCTCTATTGGTTGCAGCTGTGGGCACCTCCCTCCATGATTGGCAGCTCTGGCAGCTGTGTGGGGTTGTGATCAAGCTGCTTGCTTGTAGACAGGAGAGGGTCTCCTTCCCCCCTGTGTCTGTGCTCAGTATGGGGTTTTGTAGACCCCACTGCACTCTTGTTACCACATTGTTGATGTCACTAGGCATAGCTACCAGGTAACTCGGGAGAGTGGAAGGCCAAAAGAGCCGATGAAGCTCTTCTACTCTGGGCTTACCTGAACCACAAAACTCCATCTTGTGAACTCTCACCTACTTCTGTGCTAACTGCTGACATGCTGAAGCAGAAATGTCAGGGTCAGCTTTTCTCTAGCATACAGCTGCTGTTTTGCTCAGACTGCTGTAAACAGGCCTTGCAAGACCAAAAGATAAGCAGACGAATGGGAACTTTTCTAATTGTAACTGCTCGAGGTGGGAGGGGTAAGAGGGAGGAACAGAACAAAGGCTTCCACAGAAACAGCTTGGAATATAAAAGGTAAAAGTTGTTTGTATGTGTTGCACTTGATTTGAGACATGCCGGTCTCCTAGTGCCATTTCAGAGCTCTGAAATAAATTTGGCTTGCTTTCTCCCCTCGGTGTCTTTATTGGTGCCAAGCACACCGGGCAACGAACCCTGTTTGCCATCTCGGGGCCCAGTTCTGGGCAGGCAACACCAGTATCTGGTAAGAGCTCCCAATCTTCAATGGGTTTATATTCACAACACACCGGTGAGGTAGGGAAATGCTATTATACCCATTTTAAAGACAGCCTCTCTCTGCCTCAGGTCTCTAAATGACTGGCAAAAGGTCATACAGGAAGTCTGGGGTGAAGGAGGAAACTGAACCCTGGTCTACCTAGTCTAAGACTGACACCCTAACCACTAGACCATCTTTCCTCTCAGCAGTTATTGAATCAACACTGAGCCTGTTTTCTAGAGGCCCATAGTTATGCCCCATGAGAATTCCTGTTCACAAAGTAGTCACCTCCTGGGATACTAGAAAAAAGGGAGCCCTAAGGGTCTGAGTAAGAATCAAGCACCCCTGTGTTCCAGTCCCAGCTCCAACATAGTCTTGGGTAAGTCACTTAAGCACATTTTTTCTGGTGCTGTAGCCAAATCTCCTTTATAGGGATGGGGTAAGAGCTAAAACCTGAAATTCTGGAGCACGCTTACGCTCAGATTTTTGTGGGGTGTTATTTCACCTTGAGACATTGGAATGCTACACACTTCTCTAAGTTCTGCCAAGTGGCTAAGAAGGCCGGTGTTTTTCAGTGTATCAAACCCTGTGTCCCTACTGTCAGTCACTGTAGGATCAGCCAATTTGTGATGAGCTCTAATTGGGATATACAGACTGCTTCCTAAGCTTCTCTTTCCCCCATATCCTTTTAAAGGAAGTGGCTAATATTGTGACTCATAGAATCATAAGACTGGAAGGGACCCCGAGAGGTCATTTAGTCTAGTCCCCTGCACTCATGGCAGGACTAAGAGTATTATCTAGACTCCAGGATTTTAGCCTTTGGCCACACCTTTGCTTACAAATCTCAACGAGAGTTAGATAATCTTGGAAGATCTGACATCCTGTCCTCTTTTGTAACTAGGACTCTGCCCCAGAGCATTTGGACCATTGTGTTCTTCCCTTAGACACTCAGCATTCATTCTTTGGGGTTTATTTGGTTTATGGCTTTCTGATGACACACCCCTTTATTCCTGTGTAGGAGTTTGGCCAACGGCTATAGAGATCATGATTAGTGAAAGAAGGCCGAAGTGTTTTGGCCATGTGTAGATGTCAAAAAACTGTATTCCTAAACAAGCCTTTGACTGGATGGCACTTAGTGGAAGGCAGAAAACAGGAGGACAATAGACAATGTATATGAAAACCATTGAGAAAAATGTTACTGTCCTGAAAAGAGACTATAATAGAGCAAGATATGTGGCATTAGACAGAGGGAGGTGGAAAAGCTGGGTTGCATGATGTGTCATGAGGCAGGAGAGCAAGTAATATAAATAATTAGGGGTTATTTTGTACTAAGTATCTCAACCCCTTTGGACGGCTTGGGCTTGTTTTCGTTTTCATGCTGAAAAGGTTGCCAGGTTAACTGTTGCTCTTCTTTGGAAGAGTGTGACAAGTAGCACCCTTGCAGGGCTTTCTTCTGCTCTCACCATACTTATACAACAACATAACTCCCCTGCCTCCAGTAGACTTACTCCTGACTTAGTGGTAGGACTGAGAACAGAAGGGGGCAATCAACACTGCAGTATATATTGCTTAAGAGAGTGCACTCAAATAATGGCTGGGTGTTGGGGTGTCTACCCCACTCCAGACCTGAGTAAGTATAATGGGACAATTAATGCTGAAGCAGGCTGCACCTGGAGCAGAATTAGGGCAGATAAGGTCTGATGGAAGATGAAGGCCAGCTGGGCAGGGAGAGGCTGAGCTGGTATAAAACCAGGAAGTGGAGCACAAGGAGGGGGCTACAGGAAGGAAGTCTGTAGTTACTCCCTAGAGAGGAAGCACATTGGTAAGAGAGAAGGAGGTGCTCTAGGGAGACAGTAAGTCCTGGGATCCTGCTTTGGACTGTAGGACTTGAACTTGAGAGAGGACGAAGTAGCCACAGGGAGCAGAGGAGGCTCTAATGGTAACCCAGGGATGGGCCAGAACACAGTGAAAGGAAGGTAGGAAGCAGCCTAGGAGAGCAGCAATAGAGTCGGGGATAACAAAGACCATGGTTGCTAGTTATAGGCTGGCTGGTCTGGAACCCCGAGTAGCAGGCAGGCACAGGTTCTCCTACCAGCCACTGGGAAGTGGCACAGGATTGCAGGAGACACCAACTGGACAGCTGGTCTGGAGTAGGGTGACCAGGTGTCCTGTTTTTAAAGGGACATTCCTGTATTTAAGTCTTCCTGCAGGTGTCCTGACTTTTTCTTAAAACGTACAAATTGTTTCATATTTTCTGTCTTTCCCCAATCAATACTGGTGGGTCCTGCTGCTGGCCAGATCCCTGCTCAGCAGCTGACCACTCACGAGCAGTGAGTGGAGGGGCGAATCCAGTGGCCGATGATGAGGGTGGGTGTGTGAGGTTGGTGGCAGGGCAAAGTTGCAGCGCACGGGGCCAGCCACTCCCCCTGCTGGTCCATCAGCGCAGCTCCTGTTGCGTGCCGGCTCTCGGCCAGCAGGATCTCGCCCCCTGTCCTGTTTCCAGCCAGCACTGGTTGCGCACTGTGGTGGCTGGTGAGTGCAGGCGGGCACCAGGCGGCGGAGGGTTACATGTCTCCTCTGCTGCCCACCCGTTGACCCTTTACATGCTCCCCCTCTTGCTCTCCTCTCCCTGCTTGGCGCCTTTACCTGCCTCCCCCAGCCCTGCTGCTCCTCCCCATTGGGGCGCATCCTGCTCCAGCGCTGTGCAGAGAACCAGCCCGGTCGGAGCACTCAGCTCACCAACAGCTTGGCTGGCAGGCTGCTTTCTTCACCCACTGCCTCTGGCTGGGCCAGCGCCCCGGGAAAGCCCAAGACCCTCTGGCCTGAGGTGCTGGCCAGGAGGCGCCAAGCCCTGTGTGTGCTAACGCCCCGCACAGCGCTGGCAGGGGGTAGCCTCTCCGCCCCTCAGCTAAACTCTGGAGTGGCGGGGGGAAGTGATCTCCAGCCTGTTCGTGCCCTGACTCTGCAGACTCTCTCTTCACCTGCCATCCTGCCCCCAGGGATTGTGGGGCTGCTCTGTCCAGTAGGTACCCTGCCCTGCTGAGCCCCCTCTCTGGCTGGGTTCACTGAAACCCCTGCAGTAAGGTTCATGGGCCCTGGTGCACAATGCATCTGTGGGGCTTAACCCCTTCCTGCCTGCGCTGTAGCCAGGGGACAAGAGGTGGGTGGGTTACGCCAGTGGCCAGCAGTAGCCTGGAAGTGTTAGCTGCCTTTTGACACTGTGCAGGCAGGAAGGGAGAGGAGCTGCTTTCAGAAACAGAGGGGCGGGCGTGGAAAAGATGAGCTCTGCAAAGACTTGGGCCAGATCAACCCTTCCCCAGCACCTCCTGCCCTGTGGCTTGAAGCAGCTCCCATCCCTTCCTTCCTGCACAGTGCTGAAAGGCTGCTGCTGGCCACATTCGTGTGAACCCTGACAGAAACTGGTGGTGGTGGGGGGGAGGGAATGTGCCTGTGTGCCCCCCTCCACCTGTTGCCTCAGGAAGATGTGGTGCCAGGTACCAGGAGAGGAGGGTCCGTCCTGGGAGCACAGCCAGGCATGGAGGGTGGAGAGCACCGGACAGGTAGGGTCAGGTCAGTTGGTCACCCACCCCGTTGAGAGAGGGGTGTGTGTGTGTGTGTCTGTCACCTCTCCCTGTTGTGTAGGAGTGTGTGTGTGTCACCTCTACCTGTGTGAACCTTAAAGATAAGAAGGTAAATAAAAAGACTCCAGCTACGCAGTATTTCTTTTTAACATGGGGTTCAGTCAACGTGATGTTAATTTGAACGTTGGTACTACATAGTGCTGATTGATTGCTGTTGAACTCGCTTGAATACGAGTAATTTTACCAGGTGTCCCATCTTCAGCATAGGGAAATATGGTCACCCTAGTCTGGAGGGACATTGGTGCCCTGGAAGGAGGCGGGGGACTATAGTGACATTGCCAAAGGGCCAAGTCGTGAAGAGAGAGAGCAGGCTCACAGCGTGAGTACTGCCCCAGGTGGGAGCTGATCCCAGATGTAGTCACAAAGAGGTGCCCCCGCTGCTGAGTGAACCCCATGACAGGCTGTTTCGCACAGGCTCCAATCAAGCACAGCACTTAAGCACATGCGTAACTTTCTCTATGGGACTATCCATGAGCTTCAGTTAAGCACGCGCTTAAGTGCTTTGCTGGATTAGAGTCTCACGCTGTCCCGCAGAGGCCATTTGCTTCCAGAATGCCAACAGGTTTTGGGCAGTCTGTCTAGAGATTTCTATTGAATTCATCTCCCATACGACTGTACAACATACTGCCAACGGGCCATTGGAGAGGATACTGTCTAGCACTTATTACTGGAGCCCTGGCCCCTTCTACAATGCTGGGCTTCTCTCACTGACAAAAGAGCTTGTGTCTTTGATCTACGTGCAGACACTCAGCTCGGCCTCACCTTTGGCGTCTCCATAAGGGGACTGTGCTGTAGCCTTGGAGGGCAGGCTAGAACTGAATGTCTCATTGCCTTTGCTCTTTCCTTTGTATTTAATCTTGTCCCTTGCACACCTTGATAATCATATATACAGATTAGTCTTTCCAGAACGGTGACCCTTCATCACTGCCCATGAAGAGCCAAGGATCAGAACGCATCTTGCTGTATATAACAGTCTCTTTGGATCCAAAGTACATCTGCTGCTGGTATGGCTGGCGAGCGCTTTCTGTGGCTCCCCCTCCACCACCCTGGTGAATGCTCTGTATGGCTCCCCACCAAAAGAGACAGGAACAGCAGCATGGGGCCCTCCCCTCCCCCAGGAATGGGAGCAAAGGCCCTCCACCCTCAGGGACAACAGGGGGTTCTTTGTCCCTCCCACCCTGAGATACAGGGGTAGAGGTAGTGGAGCTCCAAAAACTCTCACCAAGGCTCCAGGGCATCTGCTTGGTTGGAAGGGCTGGGCCTGCAGCATTTCTATTCCTGCCTCCCACAGTCCTCCACTGGGCTGGTGTTGGTGGTTCCTGCAGTTGACCTCACATTGCATTGTTCAAAAGCTATTGTTTCAGGCTGGCTGCAGATTTAGGCAGATGTCTCTGCATTGGTTCCACCTGAGTCATACTTTCAAGTTTTGCTTTACACCCCTCTGGGCCAGAAACCTCCGCTTTTGTTACAAACAGGAGGTTCCAGCGTAATCAGATAATTAGGCCCGAGGCTCAGACCCTGGCTGGGGGGAGAGCTGTGACTGGCACTGTCCCTCAGCTGGGAGGGGGCTGTGGCTGATTCCTGCCATCAGCTGGGTGCCCAGCTCTGCCTGCTCCATGCCTGGTGGCTGAGGGGACTCTGGCTGCTGCTCCCTGGTGGTACTTCCAGGGCCCTCTGGCCAGGGAGTGAAGGCTGGAGCTCAGCCCAGGGCCCCTCTCGCCCAAGCTCCAAATTTCTGGTAAGGGGGGAGGGAGGCTGGCTGGAGGATTATGATCTAGACTGTAGCTGTATGATTACAGTCCTCCTGTCTGCCTCTCTATGATCCAAGTCCTGCATGTTTCACTCTATGGTTCAGCTCCTACTACATGTTCTGCACTGCATTCTGGATAAGGGCAGCACAGCCATGGAGGTGCCCCTGTACTCCCTTGTGTGGCTGCCTAGGCCGGAGCCCTGTGTTTGGCGCTGGGCTCTTTGAGTTGGAAGTAGCTATGCAATGCTGGGGGAGGGCAGGGAAAGATGAGGGACAACTTTTGGTTCAGAAGATGATACCGTAGCCCAAGAACACAGGACAAGCCTCGACATTCCCCTTAGTACACTTACAACAGCACGCTGAGAGCACAATGGTTGTTAAAGCATTTTATTCATTGAGACCCTTCCAGGCGAAAGGTGTCTTGATTCAGTAGAGATCAGTGGCACGTCTCAAGGAGCCGACCTTGCCACTCATAGCGCCCCACTCGCTGAATCTCCGGTACTGCCCTGGCCTCAGCAGGTATTGGCGGCCTCTGTAATTTGGCAATTCGTAAAGGATCCAGTGCCCGTCCAGCACAGAACAAGAGAGCATCTCGGGGGAGCGTAGCTGGTCCATGACTTGTGGAGAGTCCTCAGTTAACTCTACCATGTTGCCTCTGTGATTCTCCTTCTCATAGATCTTTATCCTGTAGGTGCCCCTGTGCTGTGACAGAAAATGAGACAGGGTAATAGTGACTGCAGCAGGCTGGCTGCCTGTGATCCTGGGCCCTTAAAGCTGCCTCTGCTCCCCACAGGAGGGGAATCCGCATATCCACCCATTTGACTCAGACCCACACGAACCGTGACTCCCACCCTTAGTGCAGGGAGCATGTCTGGGGTGGGGAGGAGGGAGCCCATCCAGGTGCAAGAGTGGGCGGGGCTGGAATGTACAATGCTGGCCAATCCTCAGTGAGCAAAGTGGTCTCCTAGGCTATTCCAAGTTCTGCTGGGGGCTGTTTCAGGCTTCAGCGGCCCCAGAATCAAGGTAACTGAGAAGTGACTTTGTTTTAAAGTGTTACAGAAAATATTGGGGCCCAATTCTCCCCTCACACTGGTGTAACTCTGTGGGCATAAGTGAGTTACTCCTTATTTTACACCAGTGTGAGGGGAGTGGGCCCAGTGTATCTCCAAATCCCCAGAAGTTACGGAAACATTTTCCCTTCTTAACTGGAAGTATGTTGTCATTTACTGTCCATAGACTTAACCAAAGGAGAGCTGCATCCAGGTCCGGAACAGGCAGTGGAAGGTTTTCTATCCTATCCCTTGAATGTCCCCCTCAGCTATCCTGGAGGGACGACCATTAGTAGGAAGAAAACAGTTCTCGTTTTCAGTCCTCGGCAGCTAAGCTGAAAATGATCAAATCAGAACCTTATGACAGTGGCTTGGGCAATGTTACCATTTCTGTAAGAAAAAAAAAAAAAAAAGCAAAAGCAAAAGCAAACTCACAGGTGGGATCATCCGGCAGGACTTAATGGAGGTGCTGAAACCCTCAGACTGCATGTCGGGATAATCCCCCCGTTTCAGAAAGAACTGCTGTCCTTGGAAGTTGGGACGTTCATAGAGCATGAAGCAGCCACTTTCCACGCGGACGGAGTTACAGCGGCTGAGCTGACTTTGAAAATCCGGCCGGTCGCTGCTGCACTCAACGGAGCGGCCCTGGAAGTTTCTGTCCTCGAAAAGGATGATCTAGTGCAAGAAACAAACGGCAGAGTTTTCAGTAACATCCTATACAGTGTGACTGCGTCCTGGCATTCCAATTTCCCTCCGTTCAGCACACTAAGCCTGAAGTGTCTGGGCCTTACATTTTACTCACAGTGATGATAAACTGATATACTCCTGTGACTTCAGTGGGATTGATCTTCATTTACACAAGTGTAAGCGAAAGCAGAATTGAGCTCTGAGAGATTAATATACAGGGACTAGTAGAGGCAGTAGGACCCCTAGCTCTGCATTCTTGATTCTCCTCTCCTATTCGTATCGGCCAGGAGTAACTCCTTTGAAATCAACAGACTAACTCTGATGTAAATGGGAGGAGAATCAGGTCCCTGGCTTCAGACTGACACCAAACAATCCAGTCCAGACAGGTTTCTCTTACCTTTCCCATCGTAGCTGGATTCAGGCTGCAAGCCTTAGTACTCCAGCCGGGTAACTGCCTTTTTATACCTCACAACCAGTTTGAAGTGTGCACATGTTAACAAAAGTCTTTTCTCTGTTCATAGAGCCAACTCATGACTCTGGGGTCTCATTCAGTCTTTGTACTAGTGTCCATAGGTTTTGTGTAATGGGGAACAGGTTATATTCCAGTTGTTACCAGTGACCAGTTCCGGGCCCTGGATCTGTTAGCACAGCCATTTTTACATTGAAGACAATGTAGTTCAGGAAGAGAGAGAAACTTCTGGCCGAGTGACAGAGGGGACTGAATGTCGATGCCATCACGATCCTTTTTTATAGAGTCTCTGCAGTTGCATTGTTATTAGTGAATGCAGAAGTGGTACAATAAAGATGGGAAAGGGTTCAAACAACAAAATAGAAAGTAGGGAGATAAAAACAGAAATTTGTATGTCAAAAATAATGTCAAAAGGGCTTAGGTAGACATCATGCCGGTTTTAGCCATTCGGTAGCTTTGGGGTCAGCAGTATGGAGTCTGGAATGGCCTCCTGAGAGACCAGCATGAGATGAGCAGATGTTCAGTAGGTGTGCAGCGCCTATCCCCACCTGCAGCCACACGGAGTGGTTCAGAGTCCCCAGGTCTAGTCATTTGCTGCACTCCTCACCACCCCACATCTAAAATGGTAGAGCTTGTACCACGGATAGTGTGGCAGCCCGAAGCCTGGCAGTCTCCCATCAGGCTAAGTCCTATGTTCTGTAACCTAGACCATACTGATCTTCCACTGATGTGCCAGCGGCGAGGCACCTCCCATGTATTTTTGACAGTTGTGGTTATCTCCTGGGTTGTGTCAAGGAGGTTCTTCACTGAAATGTTAGTGTTCCCTGATAGGAGCTGGGATAGTAGAGAGGTCTGGCAGCTGCCCGGTGTTTGTTGGTCTCATAGTCCCCGTTATTCTCGTCATTTGATTCAATTGCACATCAGCTAGCTTTGTCTGGGGAGAGTTAAGTCACACAGGAGCACAGTATTCTCCAACTGAATAGCAGAGAGTTAGTGCCAAGCCATGCAGTGTTTGTGCGTTAGCTCCTCAACTTGAGCGTCCAAGCTTATCTAACAGATCATTTCTGCTGTTAATTTCCTGAGCTCTCTTGGTGATGTTATCCTTATAGGTAAGTGTGTGAGCTAGAGTTCCTTGTAGGTATACTGGCTTTACATCACGTGCCAATCATTCTTCATTCAAGAAGATGTTGAGTTCTCATGAAGCATTGGTTTGATTGATGTGAAAGCATGACAACACAGTTTTTCACATGCTGGGCTTCAGTCTCCACTTCCTGCAGTCACCACTGATGGCTGCCATATCTTGTTCTGGATGTCCTCAATCTTTCTGAAACCTCTGTCTCTTGAGGCTAGGTGGATGTCATCTGCATACTTGAATGGTCTTGAGATATCTGGAGACAGATTGTTTGGAAATATGTTTGGGCAAGAACAGGGCTCCTGAGGGAACCTGTTCTTCTGGCTCCTCCATGTGCTCAGTTTATTCCCTAGCACTGCTTGGAACTGTCTGTTTTGAAGCATCATTTCTGTAGCCATAACAATGCATCAAAGTAACATCTTTGACATCTTGACCAGCAAGCCAGTGTGCCATCAAGTCAGGAAACACAGACCTTGTCTTTTTGTTTTCTTTTGGTAGAAAACCATTTTCTATATAGGTGGTAAGAGAAAGAACTTGGTCATAAGTTCTCCTGCTAGGTTTGAAACCTGGCTTGTCAACACTTAGAGCCTGCTCTAATGTGAGCATGAGCCTTTGTAGAATTAGTCACTCCAGAAGTTTGGAAGCATGGCTGAAAGTGATATCAGACAGCTGGAGGGAATGGTTCTTTCCTTGTTTTGGTGTAGTTAGCATCCGAGCTTTCTGCCATAGCTGTCCTCTTGGATGAGACTGGATATGAAAATTGACAGCCATTTTATGCTCTGCTTATCAAATTTTAACAGCATTTCTGGTGGAAATCTTGTTATGGCCACATGCTTTTCCTGCTTTCATGTAGCTCAGTGCTCTCTCCACTTCCTCAGTGGAGAAGGGCTGGAAAAAGTCTTCCTCACTCTGAGTGGGCCAGGCTGAATCAGTGCCATCCACTCTTTACTGATTCCTCAAAGGACTCATCCCTATCAGCTTTTGCCATGGTAACTGAATGGGTGGTGATGCTGTTCGGGATGCTGACCGATGGTTGGTGGGTTGTTACATTATTTGTGCTGTATAAAAGTTGGCTTCATTTCCCATTGTATATGTTAACATCCAGCATCTCAAAGATTCTGTTTGACCTGTTCAGTTTGGTTTTGTGAGACATTGGGGTAACATGTTATTCCCTGGGAAATTGGAATATAAAATAGTACTCTAGATACAGAAATCATTTTACAGCTGTTGTGGTCAATGTTCCCTCTAATTATTTCCATCCAGGTGCGAAATAAATTTTCTCATTTGCACCGAGGTATGTGCCTATGTGCGCCACCAGTAGAAACAAAAAACCTAGATATAATATATATTTTTAAAAAGTTATCATAGGGATAGTTACTCCGGCCAGGACAGGTTAGACATTTTAGAACTCACTACTCAAAGAATTAAATTTAAGTGTAAGAGAAATAAAAATGATGAAATGCATAGACAAGTCAAAACACTAAAATAACACTTTGAAAGAATAAAATTACGGAGAATATATGTGCATTGCAGGAAGTACCAAGAAGTAACAGCAACAACAACAATAATACAAGGATGTGTTGGGAGGTGAGTGAGAAAGAGAGAGAGTGTGTGTTTGTGTGTGTGTGTGTGTGTGTGTGACTGACTCTCTGTGTGTGCTGGCTGCTGGGGAAAGCCATGCGCTGTCTCTTTAAGACACTCACTGAAAGCTCTCCTGCTCTGTCCTGTGCCCTGTTTCCCCTCCCCTGCTCTGCAGAGATGGGGTACAGGGGGCAGGGGAGAGAGAGAGACTGTCTGACTGCTGGGGAAATCTCAGAAATAGTGCACTGTCTCTTTAAGAGGCACTCAGCTGACAGCCATTCACCATTCAGACAGCAGCAGCTCCCAGTCCTCCTGAGCCAGGCTGTCTCCTCTGCCCTGCTCTGTGGAGATGGGGTACAGGGGTGGGGGGAGGGGGACACCCTGACATCAGCACCCTCTTCCTTTCCCCACTTCCCGCTCTGCACAGCCAGCAGGAGGATCCCAGGAGCAGCTGCAGGACGGCGCAATGTGAGGGGAGGGGCACCTGAACACATGCTGCCGGCTGTACATGCTCTGCTATCAACTGGGCGGCACTTACATCTCCTGCGTGGCCGCCCAAGAGCGCAGCTTATAGGGAACACAGACTGTGGTATAATGGTGGCTCATGGGTCCAGTAGAATGTTAGACTGAATTTATGGACTTAAAATCAAGCCCATATGGACTGGACTTGTGCTGCTGTAATGTTTGACCTTAGAGGTTTGTTCTGGTACAACTAGATTGATGGAGTTGGACTGGTGCAAATTTTCCTTGTCTAGCTAAGCCCTTAATGTCAAGTTCTTTATTGGTTTGAAGTTGGTAACCAGTTAATGCCAATTTCTTATATAGAGCTTTTCACCAATAGATCTCAAAGGGCTTCCCTCTCTTTAATGTATTTATCCTCATAATACACTTGTGAGGGAGGTGTTAGAATTTTCTCCCAGACCTCTTTCCACTTGGCTTCCCAAGTTCAACTCCAGACTTTGTCACTCAGGTATCTTTATTTGGCATATAGCAACACTATGTTTTGTTGATTAGACTCAAACACGGAGTGGCGGTGGATATAGGGTATGTCACATACGTATCCAAAGTTACACAGAAACTCGCTCCCTTTATATACACTTACACATTTTATTGTGTAAGCAGGGTCTGAATGAATGCTTCCTTGACAGCTATCTGGAAGGGGTAGAGACTTGGGTGTGTTTATGTAAATACAGTTTGCTCCTGCTCTGCTTACATATTCAGCAAAAAGTGATCAACTTTGGCTGGTGTTGGGTACAAATCACCTTAGTACTAAATGCAGGGGTAGTGAAATATGGTTACTAATGTTGTAATTATTGTAGGAATACAGGAGGTGGACTGCTTAACCTGTCCCGAATGACTGGGCTTAATCTGTCCCCCTCAGTTGAAAGAACCTCGTTAAGTCAGGGGCTTGAATGTCAGACCCATGTTAAAGTAAGAGGGGTGGGGACAGGTATCCCTGGTTAGGAGGCTACATACCCTCATGGGTCCTTCCTAGACTGGTTTAACCTGTTCCTTCTGACTATTCAAAGAATAGAGCTGAATATGCTTCATTAGGAGCCTCTTTGTTATGTTAAATGCCTAATCAGAGCGGAAATCACTTGAGATGGGGAAGAGTTTCTGCCTAGCCTCCAAAGAGCTAAAAATACTGAGACTGATGTGCAGAGGTCACAGCAGAGAGGCAGATGGCAGCAGAAGGTGACTGACAGTCAGCTGGTGAATGAGTGGGGTGGAGAGGCGCAATAAGCAGTCAGCTGGGTGGCTGGTGGAAAGATGCGGTGAGTGGGTGGCCGGCATGAGCAGACACCTGGCTGGCAGAGAGGGGTGGCGAACAAGTCCCCAAGCAGCAGAGCAAGTTAAGAACCTCTTCACCCCACACAGGGTGGGAGGTGAACTCTGGGTCTGCACTGACCAAGGACAGCAACTGTGAGTGAGGTGCAGAGAAGTATCGGGCACATGAAAGAGACTTTTGGATTGCTGGACTTAAGACCTTGAGGGGAAAAGGACACTGCCCAACCTACTTGGGGGTGGGTCTTTTACTCATGGTTTATGTTTATGAACCCTGTTTGCGGTGTTCTCCCAAATTAACGCCGAGTTACTTCCCTCCTTTAATTAAAAGTTTATTTTCTACACTCAGACATTGTGCTTGTGAGTGGGGAAGTATTGCCTCAGAGGCACCCAGTGGTGATGTGTAAATTTCCCAGGTTGCTGGGTGGTGGCTCAAGCCGATTCTGTGTCCTATCAATGGAAAGGAATCCCTAGATATTGAATCTGGCCCTGGTTGCTGCTGGCTCCACCTGGCAGAAGGGTTACAATTGCATTTACTGCATCATTGAATATGGGGGGAGGGATAGCTCAGTGGATTGAGCATTGGCCTGCTAAACCCAGGGTTGTGAGTTCAGTCCTTGAGGGGGCCACTTAGGGATCTGGGGCAAAATCAGTACTTGGTCCTGCTAATGAAGGCAGGGGGCTGGACTCAATGACCTTTCAGGGTCCCTTCCAGTTCCATGAGATAGGTATATCTCCATATATTATTATATATTGGGACTGGCTTGGTTACCTTGTAGGAACCAAACCCCATACAGCATGCTCTGTTCATGTACTGTCCCGGTTCAACCTACTCTTCACCTCATCTATATGTTCCTGACTTATTTTGTCCATAGTAAATGGTTCCCTGGGTGTACTCCCTCTTATCTTAGCTAATCAGACACTTTGTCTCTTAGCTCACTGACCCATTTACTTAGCACAAAACATTCCATTTTTAGCCTGCTGATCGATTTATCTCCCGAATCCTGTCTTCCAAGAAATGAGCCTCCCCCAATGTTCACTTCCTCTGGAACAGCCCACCAGGGTTTTTCTACTACCTGTGTAAGGCTGACCCCAATTTCCTGTTGCTCAGCTCTCAGTTGGACAATGGGAACCAATTGCTCTATTTTCCTTTGTACTAAATCAGTGGTGTTAATGGACAAGGGGGGTACAGGTGCATTTGATCACCAGTGACTCCCGTTCAGTGTTGTCTGTCACGTTTTTGTTCATCAGCACACTTGGCTATAGGGCCTGGGTCCCAATCTGAATCAGAGAGGTGAGGTTCAAACAAAATCCATCCATGCTCCCCTGGCATTGTGAGGTACCCTCCAAAAAGTTGTAGGACTCCAGAACACATGCTATGTCCCTGAGCCGTACCACCCCCTTCACTCTCTGCAATGAGTAGTCAGGCCTAGACGCCCTCTATTACAGTGAGGTTCAATCCTGCCGAACACTCCCGGAACCATCTGTGCTTGATTCATTTACAGCAGACTATTTATTCCCTCCCCTCCTTGTGCTGCCATCTTCACTCTGGAATAATGCTGGATATAGGTCCCATTCTCTGTTGTACCACTACTGCTAATAAATACCAATTATTTAGCATTCCTTGTCCATCTAGGAATAGCAACCAGAATTGGCACGATTGAATGACTAATTTCATGTGGTGCCCAAGGTTGAGGGCCTTCTAGCCATGCAATGGTAAATTTTCGTCCCCAATATTATTAATGCCTTTTTCCACGATTGTCCAGATAAATGTACTGTTAAATAACCTTGACCATTCCCCCTGCTTTATTTTTTTTTATTAAATACATAACAAGTTTAGTTTTATATGTTGCATGCACATGCCTGAGAGATGTTATTGTTTAATGAATTAAGTATATTATTGTATGTTAGACTTTGTGTCCTATCACTGATGCTTAATGCCTCCTGCTGCAGATTTAAAGTACTAATTTTTTCCCTCTTTTTTTTAATGGCTGCACTAAATTTATGAGTTAGCAAGTTCATTTTAAGGGTTAATGCCTTAGCGTCTGCAGAATTTTATAGGGGGACCCAACTCTTTTGCCAGCCAGTATAGTTGCCACTGTCTTTCCTTTGGAATTATGGTTTTTGTGTCCTTGAAATATGCCTCTCACTGGATCCTATTATCATCAAATGTGTGCCCTGATAATTTATTACTAAACCTATTTTTACATGGGACTGGATGGGTAACAGGCAGTCTGTATCATGTCAAATTTAATATGAGTGGGAGGTGTATTGATTCTGTATTTCTTACCACTGTTTTACGAGCAAGGTATATACAAATACTATTGTCTGGCCCAAAGTGGTCATGGGACATAGAGGAGGAACATAATTTTCAAAGGAATATATGCTAAAGGTACTCTGTAGTAGTTCCGGGGTGGGGCTCGTCCCTTCCTGGGGCGCCTGGAAGCCAGGCCGCCCCGCTACAAAGCGAATAGCAGTTAGGGCCCCGACCTTTGGGTAGGGGCTAAGTAGGCAATTGATAGTCCAGAGCTCAACCTTTGTGCAGGGACTGAGCACACAAGTAACAGTTCAGGACTCAGGCCCTTGTGCAGGGACTGAGCACACAATTAACAGTTCTGGCCCTGGGTCAGGGCGGGGCAGCACACCAATAGTCAGTCAGCGGCCCAGGCCTTGTAGCAGGGGCTGGGTCAGTTTGGGTTAGCCCAGGCCCTAGGTCAGGGCAGGGCAGCCAACGGATAGTCTGTCAGGGGCCCAGGCCCCTTGGACAAGGAGGAGGAGAGACTGCCACCCGGCGCGGGATGGCAGGGGGGAACACAGGCCCACCCACTCCACTGTGTTCCAGCCCGGGGCCCTATGCAGCAGTCCGCCTGCCGCGCGGTCAGTGGGGATCCTGACCGCAACACACTGACATGGGTTCGGGGTCTGCTATCCCCGGGCCACTTCCCATCTCCTCCTCCATGGGTACCTGCTCCTCCTGAGTTCCGTCTGCTGGGTCGCAGATCATGGGCTCCTCCGGGCCCCGAGCACCAGGTAGGTCTGTCGCTCCCTCTGGGCCCTCGGCGGGGGGAAGCTCAGGCCGCTCCTCGAGGTACCGGGCTCTCGGCAGGCTCGGCCAGTCCTCCTCAGGATACCGGGCTCTCGGCAGGCTCGGCCAGTCCTCCTCGGGATACCGGGCTCTCGGCAGGCTCAGGTCCGCGGGAGCTCGGGCACCAGCGTCTGTCCTCTCCCGCTGCCGGCTAGCTACTGAGCACTCTGGCCTGGCCTTTATACTTCCTGTCCCGCCCCTTGACTTCCGGGGGGCGGGGACAGGCCGCGGTGGCTCCGCCCACTCTGGCGGCTGTTCTGGCTCATCGCTTCCTGGGGCGCCTGGAAGCCAGGCCGCCCCACTACATACTCACTTCAGGCTAGAATGAAGGGTGTTGCCTATCATTTATTTGCCACTAAAACAGCTGGGTTTTATTTACTAATGTGCCCGCTAAATGTTTTAGGCCTAGTGAAGTTCAATTCTTTGCCTTAGAAAACTCCCCAGACTTATTTATATGCCACAACATCCTACCGTTCTGGGATTTTTTTGTTTTTGTTTTTGTTTTTTAGTATTTTTGGGGACATATTATGAACTCATAGATTTTAAACAATACAACCCCATCCCTTGTTGTCCACATCTATCATTTGAACACACCCCTTGTAGTTCTTCAGCTTTAACAGCCACTGCCTTAATGGCCAAACAGGGCAATTGGTTTAGACTGGTAGGCTGATTCTGTTTTGCCCCTAATTGTGGGGTGCAGAATATTTTCCCATTTGTTTTTATTGTACAGCTGGCGTCTGGCATGTTCTGAATGGTTGTGGGAGTGTGGAATTACTGTTTCTGAACCTCTGGACCAACTCCAAACCATTCACATCAGGACATGCGGTGTCGTAACCCTCCACCACTGCATGGTTGCAAATTAACAAGACAAAAAGAAGAAACCGTTTTGTGCCTTTTTAAATTTTTGAGGTTTATGAGCGTTGAGCTGACTTTTGTGAACCCAGCTCTTCCTTTTACTTTCCAGGACTATGAAGAATACAGAGGGGTCAGGTCAATCCTACCTGAAGCATGTACCACTTTGCCTTTGGGAAAGGCTTGCAGGGAGCCTGATCCTGGATGATGACTTTAGATCACTCATGATGCTCAGTCAGGTCTCCTTTGGCATTGAACCATGCCTTGCCTTTTAATATGTCCACTTCCTTTCTTACACCACGCTCCTCTGTATCTGCATCTGCAAGTCCTGTACCAGGCTTCTGACAGGACCACTATAGCCAGATGGGCTGGAACTGCAGGGCTGCCCAAAGGATTAAGGGGGCCTGGCGCAAAGCGGGGGAGCGGACATAAAAAAAGGCACCACCCGCTGTGGTGCTTGTACTCACCGGGCGGCGCTCCAAGTCTGCGGCAGCGGCGGGTCCTTCACTCGCGCTGTGTCTTCGGCAGCACTGAAGGACCCGCTGCCGAAATGCCGCCGAAGACTCGGACCGCCGCTGGGTGAGTAGCCAGGGAAGAGATTCTCATTAGTCTTCCCATCAGGCCTCGTTGGGGGAAAAGGCTGTGAATTTGCATCCCTAGCTCCGTTATACATTAGTACCAGCGGTAACGCTTCATCCCAATTGCTGCCTGTTGCAGCGTCTTTTTTAAGCTTGGATTTGATGATGGTCCTATTTACTCTCACAACCTGTCCTGCTGCTGGCTGATGGGGAAAGGGAACCTTTTGATCTACGTCCAGCCAGGAGCACACTTCTTTGACAACGGACCCCATAAAACGATTCCCATTGTCTGAGTCAATAACCTTATTGCCCCTGCAGTACACATTGCCCCCCAATTATTTCGCTCTCGTTAGGGCAGTCACATATTTAGTGTGGAAGGCCTCCTACTCCTAATGTGAGAAAGCATTGACAAAAACTAGCTCATACTTATTACCCCTTGGTGTTAAGGGCAGCTCCCCAGTATAGTTGATTTGAACTCGTTTCCATGGACCTCTCTATGGTCGTCTCAGAAAATCTTTTTTTACGTTCTTTGTTAGCTGGATTGTCTAGCACAGATTAGACCAGCATCAAGGTGTTCCTTCCTGTCTCTTTGCCATTGGGACCAACACCATGTTTTTGCCAGTCTGTCTTTGGCCTCTGCCTCTTTGGAGTGACCAAACACAGTGGACCTGTGCAACCATAAGAGCAGATCTTTCTGCATATTTTGTGGTGCCACCCATACTGAACCTTTATTTAATTTAAACATGGGTGTTCTTGCTGTATGACTAAGTTTTGACCTTGTACGTTCATGTTTTGGCTGCAGGCTTTCTCCCATAGTGGTCTTAACTTGACATCCTGTTTTTGAATGCTTTGTACCGGCCTTAGCCCTGCAGCGCTGCCAACCGGAGTTGCCTGAGGTAAGCGCCGCCCGGCCGGAGCCTGCACCCCCACGCTTGAGCCCCCTCCCGGAGCCCGCACCCCCTCCTGCTCCCCAACACCCTGCTGGTGAAAGTGAGTGAGGGTGGGAGAGACCAGGGAATGGAGTGAGTGGGGGTGAGGCCTCGGAGAACGGGTGGGGCAGGGGACAAGGCCTTGGAGAAGGGGTGGGGCAGGGGCAGGGCTAGGGCGTTCTGTTTTGTGCTGTGAGAAAGTTGGCAACCCTAAGTGGCCAGTTAAGCCTCTTTTATGTATATATAATGTAACATAGTGGCGAATGCCATGTGTATACTGAACGTCTCGTTGCCTTTGCTCTTTTCATAAGAACGTACGTAAGAACGGCCCTTCTGGGTCAGACCAAAGGTCCATCTAGCCCAGTATCCTGTCTTCCGATAGCGGCCAGTGCCAGTGCCTCTGTATTTAATCGTGTCCCAGTATACACCTTGATAAACGTACTTACAGATTAGTCTTTCTACAATGGTGACACTTCACCACTGCCCATGAAAAGAGTCAAGGACCACGACTCATCTTACTGGATGTTACAGTCTCTTTGGATCCAAAGTGCCTCTGCTGCTGGTAAGGCTGGCGAGCTGTCTCCATGGCCCCCCTCCATTAGCCCGGCAAACACTCTGTAAGAGTCCCCACCAAAAAAGACAGGAACAGAAACCTGGGGCCCTCCCCTCCTACAGGAGTGGGACCAAGGGCCCTCCTCCCTCAGGGAGAACAGGGTCCTTAGTCCCTCACACCCTGATATGAAGGGATAGGAGTAGGGTCTCTTCCAGGACTCGTCCTTGAGCCAGGGTGTATCTGTTTGGATGTGTGGACTAGGCCAGGGGTGCTCTTCTCTTCCTGCTTCCCACAGTCCTCTGCTGGGCTGGCGTTGGTGGCTCCTACAGTTAATCTCACAATGAGGTGCATGGGGCTGTTCAGTCCTCTCAGAGGTATTGTTTCAGGCTGGCTGCAGACTTGGGCAGATGTCTCTGCATTTGTTCCACCCAGGTCATGTTTTCAAGCTTTACACCCCCCGGACCAGAAACCTCAGCTTTTGTTACACACTGGACGTTCCAGTGTAATCAGATGATTCCAGGAGCTGGGGCCCTCGACCCAGACCTGTGGTGCCTATGGCTAGTTAATCCTGCCCTGCCCTGGATTGGTGCTCAGGTAACTCCGGCCCAAGGCTCGGCCCCTGGCTCGGGGAAGAGCTGTGACTGGCACTGCCTCTCGGCTGGGAGTAGAATGTGGCTCATTCCTGCCATCAGCTGGGTGCCTAGCTCTGCCTGCTCCATGCCTAGTGGCTGAGGGGGCTCTGGCTGCTGCTCCCTGGTGATGCTCCCAGTGCCCCTTCTGCCCTAGCTCCAAATCTATGGCCACGGGTGGGCTGGAGGATTATGATCTAGACTACAGCTGTATGGTTACAGTCCTCTCTATGGTCCACGTCCTGCATGTTTCACACTATGGTTCAGATCCTACCACGTATTCTGCACTGCATTTTGGGTAAGGTCTGCAAAGCCACGGAGGTGATTGGAAGGGAGTCTTGTATCCCCGTACTCCATAGCGTGGCTGCCTAGGCCTAAGCTCTGTGTCATTTGTGCTGGAAGTAGCTATGCAATGCTGGGGAGGGCAGGGAAAGATGAGGAGCAGCGTTTGGTTCAGAAGATGATACCATGGCACAAGAACACAGGACAAGCCTCGACGTTCCCCTTACTACACTTACAGCAGCACGCTGAGAGCACAATGGTTGCTAAAGCATTTTATTCACTGACACCCTTCCAGGCGAAAGGTGTCTTGATTCAGTAGAGATCAGTGGCACGTCTCAAAGAGCCGACTTTGCCACTCATAGAGCCCCACTCGCTGAATCTCCGGTACTCCCCTGGCCTCAGCAGGTACTGGCGGCCTCTGTAATTCGGCAATTCGTAAAGGATCCAGTGCCCGTCCAGCACAGAACAAGAGAGCATCTCGAGGGAGCGTAGCTGGTCCATGACTTGTGGAGAGTCCTCGGTTAACTCTACCATGTTTCCTCTGTGATCCTCCTTCTCATAGATCTTTATCCTGTAGGTGCCCCTGTGCTGTGACAGAAAATGAGACAGGGTAATAGTGACTGCAGCAGGCTGGCTGCCTGTGATCCTGGGCCCTGAGTCAGCCCTGTGCACTGCTCCAGTGATGCAAAGGGCATCCCTGCAATGTCCCCCCAGCCATCCTGGAGGGACTACCTCTAGAAGAAAGAAAACAATTCTCATTTTCAGTCTTGGGTATCTCTGCTGAAAATGATCAAGCAAGTGCCTTATGACGGTGGTTTGGGCAATTCTGCCATTTAAAAAAAAAAGAAGCAAAATTGAACTCACAGGTGGGATCATCCGGCAGGACTTAATGGAGGTGCTGAAACCCTCAGACTGCATGTCGGGATAATCCCCCCGTTTCAGAAAGAACTGCTGTCCCTGGAAGTTGGGACGTTCATAGAGCATGAAGCAGCCACTTTCCACGCGGACGGAGTTACAGCGGCTGAGCTGACTTTGAAAATCCGGCCGGTCGCTGCTGCACTCAACGGAGCGGCCCTGGAAGTTTCTGTCCTCGAAAAGAGTGATCTAGTGCGAGAAACAAACGGCAGTTTGCAGTAACATCCTATACAGTGTGACTGCGTCCTGGCATTCCAATTTCCCTCCGTTCAGCACACTAAGCCTGAAGTGTCTGGGCCTTTCATTTTACTGACTCTGGTGATAAATTGATATACCCCTGTGACTTCAGTGGAATTGATCCTCATTTACACAAGTGTAAGCAAAAGCAGAAATGGGCTCTGAGAGATTAATATACAGGGACTAATAGAGGCAGTAGGTCCCCTAGCTCTGTATTCTTGATTCTCCTCTCCTACTGATATAGGCCGGAGTAACTCCTTTGAAATCAAGAGACTAACTCTGTTGTAAATGAGAGGAGAATCAGGTCCCTGGCTTCAGACTGACCTAGCAAACAATCCAGTCCAGACAGGTTTCTCTTACCTTTTCCATCGTAGCTGGATTCAGGCTGCAAGCCTTAGTACTCCAGCCGGGCAACTGCCTTTTTATACCTCTTAACCAGTGCTAAGTGTGCACACGTTAACAAAAGTCTTTTCTCTGTTCATAGAGCTGACTCATGACTCTAGGGGATCATTCACTCTTTGTACTAGTGTCCAGAGGTTTTGTGTAGCGGGGAACAGGTTTTATTCCTATTGTTACCAGTGAGCAGTTCTGGGCCCTGGATCTGTCAGCTCAGCCATTTTTACATTGAAGACAACATAGTTCAGGAAAAGAGAGAAACTTCTGGCCGAGTGACAGAGGGGACTGGATGTCGATGCCATCACAATCCTTTTCTATAGAGTCTCTGCAGTTACATTGTTATAAGTGGATGCACAAGTGGTACAATAAAGATGGAAGAGGGTTCAAACGACAACACAGAAAGTAGGGAGATAAAAACAGAAATGTGCATGTAAAAAAAATGTCAAAAGGGCTTAGGTAGACATCAGGCGTGTTTGAGCCCTTCAATAGCTTTGGGGTCAGCAGTATGGAGTCGGGAACATACTCCCGCGAGACCAGCATGAGATAAGCAGCTGTTCAGTAGGTGTGCAGCGTCCACCCCCACCCACAGCCACACTGGGCTGTTCTTTATCTCCAGGTGTGGTCATTTCCAGCACACCACATCATCCCACTCAAAAGTTTGCATCATAGTGTGGGAGCCTGAGGCCAGGAAATCTTCCATCAGGCTGAACAAGGAAAAGGAGTTTCTTGGGTCTTGTCTACGCTACAGAGTTTTCCTGACAAAAGTTAGGCCCTTTAATTAAAGCGCTTTCATTAAATCACTGTTGCACGTCCTCATTATGGTCCTTGTGTTGGCAGAGCCCATCCACACTAGCAGCTCTTGCATCGATACATAGCAGTGCACTGTGGGTAGTTATGCCACTGTTCAATTGGCCCTGGGGTTTGGGGCAGGGTTTACAATGCCTCATGGGGTAGGTACAGTGTCACATGATGCAGGTTTCTCAGTCCCATCGTTCCATGGGCAGTCTACTAGATTGCCAGCTGCTTTTCATCTGAAGTGTATGTGGGGGCAGAAGGGGGACAGTGTGTGAGCGGGACTCTGTGTGAGTGTGTGTGTGTGAGTGTGAGAGAGACAGAAACAGAGTGTTGGGGGACAGTGTGAGAGATTGTGTGGGGCGGGAGTGTGTGTTGGGGGAGAGTGTGTCGGCATGCTGTCGATCTCAGTTCAGACAGCAGCCTGAGCAACCAATCCTGCGGGTGGGGGACACCCCCCCTACACATCAGCCCCTGGCTCTGCACAGCACAGCAATCTTCCTCCCCTCCCGTCCCTGCAGAAGCAGCTTGCTCTGCCTGCCTGCCAATTCCACATTAATAGTTCTGTGATTCCCTCCGAGTCAGGGCTGTCCTTACCCATACACAAACTACGCAGCTAAGCTGGCCAGGACAGCTGCCCCTTCCCCATGCCCACTCCACCCCTTCCCCAAAGCCCCTGAGTCTGCTCCGCCCCAGCCCTGCCCCCACTCCATCCGTTCCCCAAAACCTCTGCTCTGCCCCACCACGCCTCTTCCCACCTTTGCTCCGCCCCAGCCCCACCCCCACTCCACCTCTTCCCCAAAACCCCTGCTCCACCCCTGCCCCGCCTCTTCCCACCTCTGCTCCGCCCCAGCCCCGCCCCCACTCCACCTCTTCCCCTGAGCTACGTCGCGGGGGACTGCAGCAGGGGTCGGGTGTGCCCTGCACTCACCAAGCCCCCCACTTTTTAACATAGGTGTAGTTTCAGAGGGCAGGGGGTGGTGTTGCTAGTCTAGCTACAGAAATAATTTTCCAGCTATTGTGGAGTAATTTTTCTTTTATAATGGTGTCTTATGGGTGCAGCATAATATTGGATTGAACCTATGTACTTAGGTCCTGTCTGTATGGGGTTGTTTTTGCACTGCTGCAGTGTGTTTGATTTAGAGATTTTTGCTGGTACAATTAGATTGATGTAGTTGGACTGGTGCAAATTTTCCTCATCTACATAAGTCCGTAATGTCAAGTTCTGAATTGATTTGATTGAAATGCCAATTTCTTATGTAACCCTTCTGCCCATCTAAGTTGGCAGCAACAAGGGCCGGGTTCTGTATCTAGGGGTTCCGTTTCAATAACACAATGCAAAACCGGCTCGAGCCCCAACCCAGTGACCTGGGACAATTACATACCACCGCCTGGGCACCTCTAGGAGGCAATACTTCCCCTCTCGCAAGCACGGAGTCTGAGTGTAACAGAAAATGTTTAATAACATGAGGTAAATGACATCAGCATTAAATTGGAAAAACACCACAAAGAGGATTCATAACACAAACCATGAGCAAAAAACCCACCCCAGCAAGTTGGGCTGTGTCCTTTCCCTTGGGTTCTTGAAACCAGCAACCCAAGGATCACCAAAGTCCCAAAAGTCCAACAACCCCCCAAAGTCTCTGTCCCTGGTCAGTGCAGCCCCAGAGTTCGGGGGGGGGAGGAGGCACGCAGGGTGTTAAGGGGCACCTTACGTGATCCGAGGCCGATGGGGTTCCGCCACAGCCTTCACCACGAGCTGCTCCACTCCACTAGCTGTCCCGTGAGCTGCTCCCACCGTCCCACGAACTGCTCTGGCAGCTGCTCCACTCTGCTCACCGACCTGCGAGCCGCTCAGCTCTGCTCCACTTCAGCCGTCCCTTGGGCTGCTCCCACAAGGCTCTGCTCCGCTCCACTCCCCGACCTGTGAGTCGCTCAGCTCCACTCCAACCGTCCCACAAGGCTCCACTCTGCTAGCTGCTCCGCCAGCCGCTTAGCAATATATCTTCAGGCTCCCCCACTAGTTAACATAGCCTCAGTAAGCTCAGCTCTTTTGTGATTTCAGCTCTTAGCAATCTCAGCTCATAGTAGGGGAGCCCCGGTGCTAGTGCACCATTGGCCCAAAGTGAATTCAGCTCCGCAGCCTGTAACTAGACTTCTAATGGAATCAAAGTTAGCTTTGATATTCAACAGTGGAGAGAGGAGGTAGTGCAATCAGTGTTTCAACCCCTCAGAGAGGGACCCATACCACCAGGTACAAATACTTTTCCCATCCTCTCTCCCTTCACTGGGTTTTGTAACCCATGCCCCTTGTCAAGCAAGTGCTACTTAGGTAATGGTGAAGGACTCACTCAGTCCTTCTGTCATACAACAGTTTCACTGGCCTTGATTCACAGAATCAGGGTAACAAAACTTTATTCTTCCTGCCCCAATAACAGAGAAAACTGGGGATCCCACACCAGCCAAAGTAACCACTTTGAGTTGCTGTTGTTTCATGCCAGGCGAGTGGGTGTGCCTATGCAAACAAGATCAGCCCCTGGAGTTCTTTTCCACACTCGCCATAATTCACCACCAGATGTCAGGGTAAAGCTCATCCTGACTCTGCTTACACTTATATAAAGGTTTTCCTCAATAGAGCTCAAAGTGCTTCACCATCTTTAAAGTATTTATTCTCAAAAGACCCTTGTGAAGTAGGTGGTGTGATTTTTCTCTGAGACCTCTTTCCACTCTTCTTCACAACAACTCAGTTCAACTCCAGGCTTTGTCATTCAGTTATCTTTATTTGTCATACAGCAACACTTCACTGAGTTGATGAAACTCAAATGTAAGGTGGTGGTGGATGTAGTGTGACAGTCTGTACCATTTGTACTCCTTTTATTGGACCATGATACATTTCATACAGAGCATGCCTTGTGAGGTATCATTCAAAAACTCATAATTTGCTAATTGTAATTGTCCTAGTAAAATATGTGTGGCAGCATTGTATGTAAAGTTTTAAGATTCTATTGTGTTATGTTAGTAAGAGCAGCCACAAACCACTTCTTCAGAGACAAAAGGCAAACTGACGCCTCAGCCAGGTGTCAACATGATCAAATGGACAATCACCTGGTTAAGTGGCCATTCTTTGGCAGGAAAGAGGGTGTGAGTGAAAATCTATATTTTGACAAAGGAAGAGCTTGAGGTTCCCATCCAAACAGACTTTGTCTCCTGGACTTCAGCTGGAGATGGAGAGTGAACTATAAAGGGGGGGAACAGACACCCCAAAACTTCTCACTTTCTGTCTGCTCACAGTATCAACACCACCTGAAGGACAAAGAAAGTGACACTGGGGTCACTCGTGGCAGGTGTCCAGTCTGAAAAGGAATCCAGCCATTAAGACTGCTAAAATATGTAGTGAGAGAGACCTTTGCTTTGAATTCATTTAGCTTATTAAGTTTTTCTTTTTATTTCTTTGTAACCAGTTCTGACTTTTATGACTCATTATTTGTAATCACTTAAAATCTATCTTTCTGTAGTTAATAAACTTGTTCTATTGTTTTACCTAAACAGTGTGTTTGCACTGAAGTGTTTGGGAAACTCCATTTGAGATAAGAGGATTTGTGCATATACTTGTCTATTAATAAAATGATGGCCTTTATATGAGCTTGTAGTGTGCAGGAGGGTGCTGAGTACAAGACCAGGAGTTTGCTGGTCAGGGCCTGCTTTAGGCCGATTCCCCTGAATCGGGCCCCGTGCCTAAGAGGGCCCCGCGCCCTAAAGAAGAGTGCCTAACTTAGGCGCCTTTTTAATTTTTACTCACCCGGCGGCACTCCGGGTCTTCGGTGGCACTTCGGCGGTGGGTCCTTCACTCGCTCCGGGTCCTCGTCAGCATTTCGGTGGCGGGTCCTTCAGTGCCGCGGAAGACATCCCTGCTGGGGCCCCGTCGAAACTATTCGAATTGGGCCCCACACTTCCTAAAGCCGGCCCTGTTGCTGGTGTTGCCCTGCAGTGTAATTGAGTGGCTGGATGTAGCACTCATGTAGTATAGCTGGGACTAATTTAGATGCTGGAGCCAGTGTGTGGGCAGACCAGGAGTGATTGCTTTCACAGTGAAGCAGTGTAAAAGGCACCCCAGGTTGGAGAACTGAGGGGACACATCTGTTCAACAGTCCAGATTGTATCCTGGGTAAGGTCACATTAGGGCACATGACATATCTATCCAAAGATGCACAGAAACTCTCTCCCTTTATAAACATTGACACATTTTACTTCATTTTCTATATGTTGCATCACATATGCTGGCAGTGGCTCGCTTAC
Source organism: Malaclemys terrapin pileata (assembly GCF_027887155.1). NCBI lineage: Eukaryota > Metazoa > Chordata > Testudines > Emydidae > Malaclemys > Malaclemys terrapin. The sequence goes on along the minus strand of NC_071515.1, from coordinate 17,569,790 downwards.
TTTGTAGGAGCCGATCCTCGTACAGCATGCTCTGTCCATGTTTCACCTACTCTTTACCTCATGTTTTCATTCCTGACTTATTGTGTCCATTATTATTTTGTTCATAGTAAATGGTTCCCTGGGTGTTCCCCCTCCTAGTTAGCTGAGAAACTTTATCTCTTAGCTTAAAGACCCATTTACTTTTCTTAGCACAAACATTCTGTTTTTAGCCTGCTGATCTATTTACCTCCTGAGTCCTGTCTTCCAAAAGACTTCAGAGAAGCCAGGTCAATCCTATGTTAAGCGCAGACTGTACCACTCTGCTTTTGGAAAAGGCTGGCAGGGAACAAGACTACAATGGTACATACTGAAAGGCGAACTGTCAGGCTGCAGTGAGGTTACTAGTGAAGGTCTTCAGGGAAGACAGTTTTGTTGACATGCAGTTTTTTTTAAAGATTAGATCCTGGGTGCTAGAGGGGCTAATTGGGAAGTAGCACAGGATTGTGGGAAATGCCCACCAGACAGCTGGTCTGGAGGGAGCCTCATAACCTGGAGGGGGTGACAGTAGTGCCCTAGCCAGAGGGCTAAGTCATGAAGTCACACAGAGCACCCCGAGTCATGAAGAAAGAGAGAGAGATGGGTCACAGCGTGAGAACCTGATGGAAGGGGGCATTTGCTTCTGGAAGTGGGAGCAAGGTCCCTCTAGCCTCGGGGACAACAGGGGTCATTTGACCCTCATACCCTGAGCTGAAGGGATAGAGGTAGGGTAGCTCCCGGACTCACCCTTGAGCCTGGGTGTATCTCTTTGGATGGGTGAACTGGGTCAGGAATGCTCTTCTCTTCCTGCCTCCCAGAGTCTTCTGCTGGGCTGCTGTTGGTGGCTCCTGCAGTTAACCTCACACTGAAGCGCGTGGGTCTGTTCAGTCCCCTCAGAGGTATTGTTTCAGGCTGGCTACAGACTTGGGCAGATGTCTCTGAATTGGTTCCACCTGGGTCATATTCAAACTTTGCTTCACACACCCCTGGGACAGACAGCTCAGTTTTTGTTATGCACAGAAAGTTCCAGTGTAATCCGATGATTCCAGAAGCTGGGGCCCTTGACCTAGGCCTGTGGTGCCTATAGCTAGTTAATCCTGCCCTGCCTGGATCGGTGCTCAGGTAACTCGGGCCTGAGGCTTGGCTGGGCAGAGAGCTATGATTGATGCTGCCTCTGGGCTGGGAGGAGGATGTGGTTCATTCCTGCCATCAGCTGGGTGCCCAGTTCTGCCTGCTCCATCCCTGGTGGCTGAGGGGGCGCCAGCTACTGCTCCCTGGTGATGCTCCCAGTACCTCTTTAGCCCTAGCTCCAAATCTGTGACCATGGGTGGGTTGGAGGATTATCATCTAGACTACAGCTGTATGGTTACAGTCCTCCCGCCGCCTCTCTATCCTCCAAGCCCTGTATGTTTCATTCTATAGTTCAGCTCCTATGAAGTGGCCTGCACACTGCATTTTGGGTAAGGTCTGTGCAGCCATGGAGCTGATTGGGACGGAGCGCGGTGCTCCCGTACGCCCTTGTGTGGCTGCCTAGGCCTGAGCCCTGTGTCTGGTGTTGAGCACTTTGTGCTGGAAGTAGCTATGCAATGCTGGGGGAGGGCAGGGAAAGATGAGGGACTAATTTTGGATCAGAAGATGATACCATAGCCCAAGAACACAGGATAAGCCTCAACGTTACCCTTAATACACTTATAACAGCACGCTGAGAGCACAATGGTTGCTAAAGCATTTTATTCATTGAGACCCTTCCAGACAAAAGGCGTCTTGATTCAGTAGAGATCAGTGGCACGTCTCAAAGAGCCGACTCTGCCACTCATAGAGCCCCACTCGCTGAATCTCCGGTACTGCCCTGGCCTCAGCAGGTACTGGCGGCCTCTGTAATTCGGCAATTCGTAAAGGATCCAGTACCCCTCCAGCACAGAACAAGAGAGTATCTCGGGGGAGCGTAGCTGGTCCATGACTTGCGGAGAGTCCTCAGTTAACTCTACCATGTTGCCTCTGTGATCCTCCTTCTCATAGATCTTTATCCTGTAGGTGCCCCTGTGCTGTGACAGAAAATGAGACAGGGTAATAGAATGACCGCAGCAGGCTGGCTGCCTGTGATCCTGGACCCTGAGTCAGCCCTGTGCACTGCTCCAGTGATGCAAAGGGCATCCCTGCAATGTCCCCCCAGCCATCCTGGAGGGACTACCTCTAGAAGAAAGAAAACAATTCTCATTTTCAGTCTTGGGTATCTCTGCTGAAAATGATCAAGCAAGTGCCTTATGACGGTGGTTTGGGCAATTCTGCCATTTAAAAAAAAAAGAAGCAAAATTGAACTCACAGGTGGGATCATCCGGCAGGACTTAATGGAGGTGCTGAAACCCTCAGACTGCATGTCAGGATAATCCCCCCGTTTCAGAAAGAACTGCTGTCCCTGGAAGTTGGGACGTTCATAGAGCATGAAGCAGCCACTTTCCACGCGGACGGAGTTACAGCGGCTGAGCTGACTTTGAAAATCCGGCCGGTCGCTGCTGCACTCAACGGAGCGGCCCTGGAAGTTTCTGTCCTCGAAAAGAGTGATCTAGTGCGAGAAACAAATGGCAGAGTTTTCAGTAACATCCTATACAGTGTGACTGCGTCCTGGCATTCCAATTTCTCTCCATCCAGCACACTAAGCCTGAAGTGTCTGGGCCTTACATTTTACCCACAGTGATGATAAACTGATATACTCCTGTGACTTCAGTGGGATTGATCCTCATTTACACAAGTGTAAGTGAAAGCAGAAACGGGCTCTGAAAGATTAATATACAGGGACTAATACAGGCAGTAGGTCCCCTAGCTCTGCATTCTTGATTCTCCTCTCCTACTGATATAGGCCGGAGTAACTCTGTTGTAAATGAGAGGAGAATCAGGTCCCTGGCTTCAGGCTGACATAGCAAACAATCCAGTCCAGACAGGTTTCTCTTACCTTTTCCATCGTAGCTGGATTCAGGCTGCAAGCCTTAGTACTCCAGCCGGACAACTGCCTTTTTATACCTCACAACCAGTGCTAAGTGTGCAGACGTTAACAAAAGTCTTTTCTCTGTTCATAGAGCTAACTCATGACTCTGGGGGATCATTCACTCTTTGTACTAGTGTCCATAGGTTTTGTGTTGTGGGGAACTGGTTTTATTCCTATTGTTACCAGTGACCAGTTCAGCACAGCCATTTTTACATTGAAGACAACATAGTTCAAGAAAAGAGAGAAACTTCTGGCCGAGTGACAGAGGGGACTGGATGTCGATGCCATCACAAACCTTCTCTATAGAGTCTCTGCAGTTGCATTGTTATTAGTGAATGCAGAAGTGGTTCAATAAAGATGGAAAAGGGTTCAAATGACAAAATAGAAAGTAGGGAGATAAAAACAGAAATGTGAATGTAAAAAAAAAAAAAGTCAAAAGGGCTCAGATAGACCTCATGTGTGTTTTTGCCATTCAGTAGCTTTGGGGTCAGATGTATGGAGTCTGGAATGTCCTCCTGCGAGACCAGCATGAGATGAGCAGCTGTTCAGTAGGTGTGCAGCGTCCACTCCCATCCGTAGCCACACAGGGCTGTTCTGAGTCCCCAGGTCTAGTCATTTCCAGCACACCTCATCACCCCACATTTCCAGTGGTTGAGCTTGCACAATATTTAGCCTAGCAGCCCGTGGCCAGGCAGTCTTCCATCAGGCTGAATGAGGAGAAGGAGTTTCTCAGGCCTTGTCTACACTACAGAGTTTTGTTGACAAAAGTTAAGCCCTTTAATTAAAGTGCTTCCATTAAATCACTGTTGCACGTCCTCATTATGGTCCTTATATCGGCAAGGCCCATCCACACTGTGCAGTGTGGGTAGCTATGCCACTGCAACTAGCTGTAGGGTTTTGGGAAAGATACAGTCACATGATGCAGGGTTCTCAATCCCATCATTCCATGGGCAGCCTACTAGATTGCCAGCTGCTTTTCAGCTGAAGTGTATGTGAGGCAGGAGGGGGAGAGTTTGTGACAGGGACCGTGTGTGTGTGTGTGTGTGTGAGAGAGAGAGACAGGAACAGAGTGTGTGTTGTGGGAGAGTGTGAGATATTGGGTGGGTGGGTGGGGCGGAGGAAATTTGTGTTTGGGGAGAGTGTGTTGGCATGCTGTCGCTCTAGGTTCAGACAACAGCCTGAGCTGGTGCTGGGTTTACAATGGCTCCAGTGGCTCCATGGAGCCGGGCCCATGCTCAGAAGGGGCCCCGGCCTGCTCCACTTGCACTGCGCCCTGAGACCCTGCTGGCTCCCCCTGCCCACCACTTGCTCCTCTCGGCCTGCCCGCTGGCTGGCTGAGGGCTCCTCTCCGTCCCCACCCCCACCCACCTGCTTCTCCCTGCCCCCTGGCTGGACCCCAGTGCACCTCCAGCTCTGGGAAGTCTCTGCTTCCCACCACCTGTGGGGCCCCGCCTGTCTCCCCGGAGCTGAGCCACCTGCGACTGCTGCAGAAGCCTGGCCATTGTCAGGTCTCAGTCGGTGGAGGGGGGAGGAGAGGGGGAGGATGACGGTGGGAGGGGGGGATGACAGTGGTGGGGAGGATGGGGCTTGGCTGGGCCTCTTCAGGCAAGTGGGTCCTTAGGGACCCTGGTCGGGGCAGGCCCTGGCCTGGCTGATCGCGCCACTCCCAAGAGGCCGGAGCGATTCCCTGCTCCGGGACCAGCCCTGGCTCCGCTGCCAGCTCAGCCTGGCAGACAGTCACCTCCCAGCCGGGCCGTTGAGTGTGGCTGGGAGGCAGTGCGTGGGGGAGAGGGTCTCCTAGGGGTTTGGGGCAGTGCTGGGCTGTGAGGGGGCGGGGAAGATGTGTGTGTTGGGGCAGTAGGGAGTGGGGGTTCTGTGGGGGTGCTGGGCAGTTTGGTGGGGCTGTGGGCAGGGAGACACTGGGCTGTGCATTTGTGAGTGGGTCAGGGGGAGACTGGCCATAGGGAGTCAGGGGGTGTTGGGCAGGGGGGCTGTGTGGTGCAATATGGGCCCGCCCCCCAAGGGGAAGGGGTATGCTGGCAGCACAGGGCCAGGTGGGCCACTGCCGGTTTGTAAATAGTGCCCTTGCACTGGGCTGAGCAGAGTGGGGCCTCACCTCCTATGCCATGCCCCATTGCCTCTGGCTGGCCCCTCGCTCTGGGGACTGACCTCCCCGCGCCATGCTCCATTGCCTCCATGGGGGCCCACAAATATGTTTGGCACCAGGCCCAAAAAGGTTAATCCGGTCCTGGCAACCAATCCTGCAGGTGGGGGACACCCCCGCCCCACATCAGCCCCTGGCTCTGCACAGCACAGCAATCTTCCTCCCCTCCCGCCCCTGCAGAAGCAGCTTGCTCTGCCTGCCTGCCAATTCCACATTAATGGTTCTGTGATTCCCTCCGAGTTCTCCCACAGCCTCCTCAGCTGCAGGGAGCGGCATCCTCAGCAGCTCTGTGAGCTCTCCACACTGAGGAATGTCAAAGCTTGCACATGCCTGCAGGGCAGCTGAGTTCAAAACAGTGAGCAGAGCGGTCACGGTGGGCATTGTGGGATACTGGGGGAGGCCAGTTATGGCGACATAACCAACGGCAGCATCTACACTGACGCTTTCTCGCTTTAACTTTGCTGTAAAAAGCTCCATGTCTGTAGTCCACGTGGTTTTATGAGATGAGAGTGGCTGATCCCAGATGATCCCACTGGATGCTCAGTTACATCCCCTTTGGCATTGAACCATGCCTTGGTTTTTTATACTTTCGCTTCCTTTCTTACCGCCACACTCCTGTGTATCTCCAAAACCTGCATCTGCAAGTCCTGTACCAGGCTTCTGACAGGGCCACTGTAGCTAGATTGGCTGGAACCGGGTTAATTATATCCTTCCGCGCTCTCACTGGTCTTCCCATCAAGGCATCATTGGGGGGAAAAGCTTGTGGATTTGTATTCTGGACCTGTGATGCACATTAGTACCGGTAGTAACGCTCCATCCCAGTTGCTGCCTGTTGAATTCACCTCTTTTTTTTACCTTGGATCTGATGGTCCTATTTATTCGCTCAACCTGTCCTACTGCTGCTGGCTGACAGGGAATGGGAACCTTCTGATCTCCATCCAGACAGATGCACACTTCTTTGACCCCACAAATCCGCTCCCATTGTCTGAGTCAATAACTTATGTAAGCAGAGTCAGGATGAGCTCTACCCTGACATCTGGTGGTGAATTATGGCGAGTGTGGAAAAGAACTCCAGGGGCTGATCTTGTTTGCATAGGCACACCCACTCACCTGGCAGGAAACAACAGCAACTCAAAGTGGTTACTTTGGCTGGTGTGGGATCCCCAGTTTCTCTGTTATTGGGGCAGGAAGAATAAAGTTTTGTTACCCTGATTCTGTGAATCAAGGCCAGTAGAACTGGTGTATGACAGAAGGACTGAGTGAGTCATTCACCATTACCTAAGTAGCATTTGCTTGTCAAGGGGCATGGGTTACAAAACCCAGTGAATTGAGAGAGGTTGGGGGCAGGTATTGGTACCTGGTGGTGTGGGTCCCTTTTGTGGGCCTGAAACACCAATTGCACCTCCTCCTCTCTCCACTGTTGAATGTCAGAGCTAACTTTGATTCCCTTAGGAGTCTAGTTACAGACTGCTGAGCTGAATTTACTCTGGGCCAATAGTGCACCAGCACTGGGGCTCCCCTACTACTAGCTGAAATCACTAAGAGCTGAAATCACTAAGAGCTAAAGCTATTTAAGAGCTGAGATCACTGAGGCTGTGTTAACTAGTGGGGGAGCCTGAAGCTATATTGCTAAGCTAACTTAGCTAAGCGGGGGTGAGTGAAGCAGCTCACAGGTCGGTGAGCGGAGCGGCTGGAGGAGCAGCTAGCAGAGCAGTGCCTTGTGGGAGCAGCCCAAGGGACGGCCGGAGCGGAGCAGTGCGGCTCACAGGTCGGTGAGCGGAGCGGAGCGGAGCGGAGCGGAGCGGAGCGGCCTGGCTCACAGGTCGGTGAGCGGAGCGGAGCGGAGCGGAGCGGCGCGGCTCGCAGGTCGGTGAGCGGAGCGGAGCGGAGCGGAGCGGCGCGGCACACAGGTCGGTGAGCGGAGCGGAGCGGCGCGGCTCACAGGTCGGTGAGCGGAGCGGAGCGGAGCAGCTGCCAGAGCAGTTCGTGGGACGGCAGGAGTGGGACTGCGGGTGGAGTGGAGCAGTTCGTGGTAAGGCTGCGGTGGAACCCCACGGAGAAGCAGCCGGGTTGGCCTCGGATCACGTAAGGTGCCCCTTAACACCCTGCTCACCCCCCCCTTTTGAACTCTGGGGCTGCACCGATCAGGGACAGAGACTTTGGGGGGTTGTCGGACTTTTGGGACTTTTGTGATTCTTGGGTTGCTGGACCCAAGAGACTTTGGGATCGGTGGACTTTTGGGACTTTGGTGATTCTTGGGTCGCTGGTTTCAAGAACCAACGGGAGAGGACACGGCCCAATTTGCTGGGGTGGGTCTTCGCTCATGGTTTGGTCTATGAACTCTAGTTGTGGTGTTTTCCCAATTTAATGCTATGTCGTTTACCTCATGTTATTAAACATTTTCTGCTACACCGAGGCTCTGTGCTTGCGAGAGGGGAAATATTGCCTCTTCGAGGCGCCTAGGGGTTTGTGTAAGATTTTCCCAGGTCACTGGGTGGGGGCTCGAGCTGGTTCTGTGTCACGCTGTTGGGAAGGGACCCCTATGTACTGAACCCGGCCCTTGCTGCTATCAACTTGGCCTGGCAGAAGGGTTACATTTTTTGGGGGCTCGTCCGGGATCCCTGGGTCAGTACCCCTCGCAAGCACATCTTGGGTGATTCATTAACTTGGGAAAACCTAAAAATCTTCTTATTGTTGTTTTGATCTGATATATTTGTAAAAAATTTTACAGTTTGTATAATGGGCCTACACTTGCTAGAGGACTGGTGCAAGGGGATGAATATTAACCCTAGGAACTGTCTTTTGGTAACGGGGGTGCCGGAGGCGTTTGATGAGGGTGCAATAGAACCTATCTTAAGGGTATCCACTGAGTACCTGAGTAAGTGCAAAATGCGTGGGCGCATGTTTGTGAGGGAGGAGGGGGCTTTTGCTGTACTGTGCGAGCTGCCATCGGCTGTGGAACCCCTACAGGTTCCAGGCACGATAGCAGTGGAAGATGGTGAGTGGACGGTAATAACCACTGGGAGCCAGCCCTCACCAGTCCCTGCCCCTGATGTAGAGTTTTTAAAGAAAATGTCGGACTTTTTGGGGAAAGAGGGAAAGACTTTGGCTGATATGCCAGGTCTGTTGGGCCTTGACCCAGGAGTCCCACACCGGGAGAGTGCTCCTTCACCTGATGAGTGGGTGAAGGCTTTGGGGCAAGCATTAGAGAAGGTTATGCCACCCCACCCTGAGTCAAGCCCCTATCGTAAACTGAGGTTGTTTTCTGGGGGTCCCACCCCAATACCTGGGGAGGAAGCATTTGAACCCTGGCTGGAACACACCACTGAAATGCTGCAGGAGTGGGCGGTGCCTGATGCTGAAAAGAGAAGGCGACTAGTAGAGTGCCTCAGGGGGCCAGCCCTAGACGTGATTCGCACCCTGAAACTCAGTAACCCTGGAGTCAAGGTGAAGGACTGCCTAGAGGCCCTTGATCATGCCTTCGGGAGAACCGAGGGCTCAGATGATGTCTATTGCAAGTTCCTCAATGCCAGGCAACAAAAGGGAGAGAAGGTTTCTGCCTATATCCAGAGGTTGGAGAAACTATTGCAGAGAGCCATCATGAGGGGAGCAGTGGCAGTTGGGCAAATGGACCGGACTAGATTGGCTCAGATTGTGAGAGGAATTCAATATCAGAACCCAATCCTTCTCCACCTCCGATTAAGAGAACGGCAAGACAATCCACCGAGTTACTCTCAGCTGATAAAAGAGGTCCGAGAGGAAGAAGAGAGGCAGGCAGCTGGCGAGGTTTGGGAGGTGCAGTCACACCCGGCGACTGGCACAACATCCACCCGAACACCCAAGGCACTGATGGTGAATCCTCAAGAGGAACTTACCCAACGAGTGCAGGTCCTGACACAGAAAGTGGCTGAATTAGAGAATACCATTGATTCAGCAAATACTTCAAGGTACATGGAACCCTCCACTACCACGGTTCAGAGGACTACATTTAGAACCTCTGCCCCAACGAGACAACAAGGGAAAAGACAATCCTTCTTCTGCTACCGGTGTGGCCAGGGTGGACACATTGCTGCAAGGTGTCAGAATGCAGAGAATCCCACGCTAGTATATCAAAAGCTGAGGACCACCTGGGGAAAGTCGGGAAACGGCCCCAGGGCCTGGGAAGGGAGCCGCCTAGGCCTACAGGGTGTGGAGGCTCCCCTGGAAAGAACCATGCAGCCCGAATCCCACCAGGATTGATCGGACCCCGAGCGGAGGTAACTATAAAGGTTGAAGGGACAGAATGTAGAGCAGTGCTTGACACAGGATCCCAAGTGACTATCATATTCCAGTCTTTCTACCAGCAGATGCTTAGGCATCTGCCTATACGGCCCCTGACAGGGCTTGGCCTGTGTGGCCTCAGCATGGATGAATACCCCTATCAGGGGTATGTCATAGTACACCTGGAATTCCCAGAAGAGATTGCGGGGGTAAGACAGGAGGTGGACACTGCTGCTTTAATATGCCCTGACCCTAAAGGAGCCTCTGATGTGTCCGTGCTAATAGGGACCAACTCCAGCCTCTTTAAGGTACTCGCAGATTACTGCAGACAGCGAGCAGGGGACCAATATCTGAACACCTTGGTGATACACACACACTGTGCCGCAGCCTACAGAAAAATTGAGGACACAAGAAAAGTGATGCCTGATTTGCCAGTGGGAGCATTGAGGTATGCGGGCCCGGTCCCTTTAGTGGTTCCTGCAATGACAGAAAAGGAAGTGATTGTCATGAGTACCTGCCTAAAAGACAGTAAGAAAACATTAGCAATGGTAGAGCAGCCGACCGAGGGAGGGCTCCCAGAAGGAGTGCTGGTTCTCAGTGGAGTCATAACCCTACCTGCTGAAGCCCAGGAAGAGGTGGCTATATTGATTGCTAATGAAACCCGCCGTGACGTGTTTGTAAAACCAGGGCAGAAGATTGCAGACCTCTTTGAGCCTGAAACCATCGTGAGACCCCAGTGTGAAGCTGAAGTTCCAGTGATGGATCCCGCAAAGTTTGACTTTGGGGACTCCCCACTGTCTGAGGAGTGGAAGGATCGCCTGCGGAAGAAGCTTTGCGAGAGATCGAAGGTATTCTCACTGCATGAGTGGGACGTGGGATGTGCCAAAGGAGTGGAACACCACATCAGGCTACAAGATCCCCGACCCTTCAGGGAGAGATCTAGGAGGATTGCTCTCTCTGAGATGGAAGACGTACGCCATCATCTTCAAGAGCTGATCGCGAATGGTATCATCACAGAGTCCCGAAGCCCCTACGCCTCTCCCATTGTGGTGGTTCGTAAGAAGAGTGGGAAAATCCGGATGTGTATTGACTACCGCACTCTAAACAGGCGCACTACAGTTGACCAATACACCATGCCTCGAGTACAAGATGCCTTGGACTGTTTGCTGGGTAGCCAGTGGTTCTCTGTGTTGGATCTTCGGAGTGGATACTACCAGATCCCTCTGGGAGAAGAAGATAAGGAGAAGACAGCCTTCATCTGCCCGTTAGGGTTCTACCAGTTCGAACGCATGCCCCAAGGGATTTCTGGGGCACCTGCCACGTTTCAACGTCTCATGGAGAAAGTCGTGGGAGACATGAACTTACTACAAGTGTTAGTTTACTTGGATGACCTGATTGTGTTTGGAAGAACCTTGGAGGAGCATGAAGAAAGACTTCTTAAAGTGCTCGATAGGTTGGAGGCGTATGGTTTGAAGCTTTCAATTGACAAATGCCAGTTCTGCCGAACCTCAGTGAAGTATGTGGGTCACATTGTGTCCCAGGAGGGTGTGAGTACTGATCCTGACAAAATAGAAGCACTCACTACCTGGCCACGTCCAAGTAACTACAGAGAACTCAAGACCTTTCTTGGATTTAGTGGTTACTACCGCAGATTTGTGAAGAACTACGCCACAATTGTAAAACCCCTGAATGATCTTACCAGGGGATACCAGTCCAACAAGAACAAATCTAGGACCAAGAATAAGAGGAGGCCTCCAAAGCCTCCTGTGCAGAGACATTATGGCCCCTTCGAACCGTTTGGGCCAAGGTGGGATGAGAGATGTGAGAGGGCTTTTCAGGAAATCATTAGTCGCCTAACTCATGCCCCCGTCCTAGTCTTTGCCGATCCAAGCAAACCGTTTATCCTACATACTGATGCCAGTTTGGAGGGTCTGGGAGCAGTACTGTACCAAGAAGTGGAAGGCAAACATAAACCCGTAGCCTTTGCCAGCCGAGGACTGTCTGACAGTGAAACTCGCTATCCCATCCACAAGCTGGAGTTCTTGGCCTTGAAATGGGCCATCACTGAGAAATTTCGAGACTACTTGTATGGTGCTCAGTTCCAGGTGTGGACAGACAACAACCCATTGACTTACGTGTTAACAAGTGCTAAGTTGGATGCTACAGGGCAGAGATGGGTGGCCGCCTTGGCTAGCTATGAGTTCAGCATTCAATACCGATCAGGGAGAAGCAATGTAGATGCAGATGCATTGTCCCGGCGACCGCAGGCACCTGAAGTGGCTATGATACCCATGGATGGAGTGAGGGCTATTTGCAGTGTGAGTCGCCGAGAGCCAGAGGCCCATGAGAGTATTCATGGATGTGTTGCTGAAGCTTTGGGCCTGCCCCCTGACTGCGTGCCTTCTGCTTCTGTGAACTATATTGCATTGGACCAATCTCCCTTGCCCGTGCTCAATGCGGCTGACTGGCAAGAAGCCCAGCTGCAAGATGTTGACATTCGTGATACACTACTTGCCAAAAGGGAGGGGCGAAGCCCAGCTGCGGTTGTCCCTCCTAACCCGGAGGGTAAACTACTATTGAGAGAATGGACCAAACTAAAACTGATCCAGGGAGTGTTACATCGAATGACCATCGACCCTTTACAAAAGCAACGAGCACAACTGGTGCTGCCAAAAGAGTACAGAGCCCTGGCCATGAGGGCCCTGCATGATGACTTTGGACATTTAGGGATGGAGAGGACCCTGGAACTTCTTCGTAGTAGATTCTATTGGCCCCGGATGGCTGAAGATGTTCGTAGGAAATGTGAGACTTGCGCTCGATGTGTTCAAAGGAAAACTCTGCCCACGAGGGCTGCATATCTCAAGAACATCACCAGCACCAAACCTTTGGAACTGGTATGCATCGATTTCTTGTCTTTAGAAGTAGACAAGAGGAATATTGGGAACATTCTAGTAGTGACCGACCATTATACGCGATATGCGCAGGCATATCCCACGCGTGATCAGAGGGCCACCACTGTTGCTCGAGTACTGTGGGAGAAATATTTCTCAGTTTATGGATTTCCAGCCCGGATACACTCGGATCAGGGGCGGGACTTTGAGAGTCATCTTCTGAAGGAGGTGCTGAGGATAGCGGGAATTAAGAAGTCTAGAACAACGCCTTATCACCCGCAAGGTGATCCTCAGCCAGAGAGGTTCAACCGAACCCTATTAGATATGTTGGGGACTTTGCGACCAGAGCAGAAAGCAACCTGGAGCCAACATGTTGCATATCTGGTGCACGCCTACAATGCCACAAAGAATGATGCTACAGGAGTCACCCCATATCTCTTAATGTTTGGACGAGAACCAAGATTACCCATAGACCTGTGCTTTGGTGTATCAGAGGATGGAGATAGCTATGAAACTCATCAGCAATATGTATCCCGACTGAGAGAAAAGCTGCGGGATGCTTATCACTTAGCTACATCTGCAGCTCGGAAGAACGCAGACCGCAACAAACATCGATATGATGCTAGGGTACGTCTGCAAGAACTCCAGCCGGGGGACAGAGTTCTGCTGCGAAACTTGGGTATTGCTGGCAAACACAAGATAGCTGACAGATGGAAGGCAATACCTTACTTGGTGATGGAAAAGCTAGGAGACCTGCCGGTCTACAAGATCAAACCTGAAGAGGGTCCAGGGCAGACAAAGACAGTGCATAGAAACCTTTTGCTCCCTGTGGGGGAATTGGTAGGCACCCCGTATGAGATGGGCCACAACAGGGCAACTGGGCAGAACGAAGGTGCTGGACCAAAGCCGCCCTCCAACGTGGACAGCCAGCCCCCTGCAGCTAACCTACCCCCATGCAGCACATCCGAGAGTGAGTCTGAGGAGGAAGACACAACCATGGTGTATCCTGGGATGGAGACAAGATTTCAGTCTCGATCGGCTGAATCAAAAGAGAGCTCTTCTTCTTCCGCCCTAAACCCCATGGCAGAAGTATTTAGGCCCATTCCTGACACCCCTGAGCGACTGGTGGGACCCCCATGTGATGACACACCCAGGTTATTGGATAGTGGAGACATACAGGTGGAGGATGTCCTGGGCACCTTGGACCCTCCACTGTTAGAACTAGAAATGCAGGGGCCTATGCCAGTAGCCGAGGGACCCTCAAAGGAAACCTCTCCATCCATCGTTCAAGAGGCTGTCCCGCGCACCACGGCAACAGAGATTCTCAATAGACGAGACAGGGTAATAAGACCAGTAAAACGGTTGACTTATGATGCACCTGGGGTAACTAGTGAGGAACCAATATGTTTAGCACACAGGCTTGTGGAAGCTAAAGTGGGCTATCTGAGGCCCTTTGGAGGGAATCAGTGAGTTGTTATAATAGGGAGTGTGATTTGTCGGGACGACAAATTTTCGGCTGGGGGGAGGATGTAAGCAGAGTCAGGATGAGCTCTACCCTGACATCTGGTGGTGAATTATGGCGAGTGTGGAAAAGAACTCCAGGGGCTGATCTTGTTTGCATAGGCACACCCACTCACCTGGCAGGAAACAACAGCAACTCAAAGTGGTTACTTTGGCTGGTGTGGGATCCCCAGTTTCTCTGTTATTGGGGCAGGAAGAATAAAGTTTTGTTACCCTGATTCTGTGAATCAAGGCCAGTAGAACTGGTGTATGACAGAAGGACTGAGTGAGTCATTCACCATTACCTAAGTAGCATTTGCTTGTCAAGGGGCATGGGTTACAAAACCCAGTGAATTGAGAGAGGTTGGGGGCAGGTATTGGTACCTGGTGGTGTGGGTCCCTTTTGTGGGCCTGAAACACCAATTGCACCTCCTCCTCTCTCCACTGTTGAATGTCAGAGCTAACTTTGATTCCCTTAGGAGTCTAGTTACAGACTGCTGAGCTGAATTTACTCTGGGCCAATAGTGCACCAGCACTGGGGCTCCCCTACTACTAGCTGAAATCACTAAGAGCTGAAATCACTAAGAGCTAAAGCTATTTAAGAGCTGAGATCACTGAGGCTGTGTTAACTAGTGGGGGAGCCTGAAGCTATATTGCTAAGCTAACTTAGCTAAGCGGGGGTGAGTGAAGCAGCTCACAGGTCGGTGAGCGGAGCGGCTGGAGGAGCAGCTAGCAGAGCAGTGCCTTGTGGGAGCAGCCCAAGGGACGGCCGGAGCGGAGCAGTGCGGCTCACAGGTCGGTGAGCGGAGCGGAGCGGAGCGGAGCGGCCTGGCTCACAGGTCGGTGAGCGGAGCGGAGCGGCGCGGCTCGCAGGTCGGTGAGCGGAGCGGAGCGGAGCGGCGCGGCACACAGGTCGGTGAGCGGAGCGGAGCGGCGCGGCTCACAGGTCGGTGAGCGGAGCGGAGCGGAGCAGCTGCCAGAGCAGTTCGTGGGACGGCAGGAGTGGGACTGCGGGTGGAGTGGAGCAGTTCGTGGTAAGGCTGCGGTGGAACCCCACGGAGAAGCAGCCGGGTTGGCCTCGGATCACGTAAGGTGCCCCTTAACACCCTGCTCACCCCCCCCTTTTGAACTCTGGGGCTGCACCGATCAGGGACAGAGACTTTGGGGGGTTGTCGGACTTTTGGGACTTTTGTGATTCTTGGGTTGCTGGACCCAAGAGACTTTGGGATCGGTGGACTTTTGGGACTTTGGTGATTCTTGGGTCGCTGGTTTCAAGAACCAACGGGAGAGGACACGGCCCAATTTGCTGGGGTGGGTCTTCGCTCATGGTTTGGTCTATGAACTCTAGTTGTGGTGTTTTCCCAATTTAATGCTATGTCGTTTACCTCATGTTATTAAACATTTTCTGCTACACCGAGGCTCTGTGCTTGCGAGAGGGGAAATATTGCCTCTTCGAGGCGCCTAGGGGTTTGTGTAAGATTTTCCCAGGTCACTGGGTGGGGGCTCGAGCTGGTTCTGTGTCACGCTGTTGGGAAGGGACCCCTATGTACTGAACCCGGCCCTTGCTGCTATCAACTTGGCCTGGCAGAAGGGTTACACTTAGGCTCCCCATCTGCAGAACACATTGCTAATCAATTATTTCACTCTTGCTAGGGCAGTCACATATTTAGTGTGGAAGGCCTCCTCCTCCAGGTGTGAGAAAGCATTTACATCAACTAGCACAGGGGGCCGGCTTTAAGCTGATTCGGCTGATTCCCCGGAATGGGGCCCCACGCTTAAGAGGGCCCCGCAACGTCCGGGGCTGCCGGCGGAGCAAAAAAAAAAAAAAAGCTGCGTCCTGCTTCTCCTCCCTCCCTCCAGCGCTTGCGCCGCCATACAGCTGATCAGCGCAAGCCTGGGAGGGAGGGGTGAGGAGGAGGAACGCGACGTGCTGGGGAAGAGGCGGAGCCAGGGCGGGGATTTGGGGAGGGATCCAATGGGGCAGGGAGGGGGCGGGGCTGGGGGCAGGGCCATGGCGGGGATTTGGGGAGGGATCCAATGGGGCAGGGAAGGGGCGGGGCTGGGGGCAGGGCCATGGCAGGGATTTGGGGAGGGATCCAATGGGACAGGCTGGGGGCGGAGTCGGGGTGGAGTTGGGGCTGGGGGGGACACGGGACAATTCGCATCCCGGTGTGGGGCCCCGCACATGCTAAAGCCGATGTTACCCGATAAGGACACCTCCCGAGTATAGTCTATTAGAATTCATTTCCATGGACCTCTCAGTGCCTGTCTCAGAACAGTGTTTTTTGTTAGCTGGATTGTGTCTGGCACAGATTAGGGAAGTATCAAGGTGTTCCTTCAAGTTTCTTGCCCATTGGGGCCACCACCATATTTTTGCTAATCTGTCTTTGGCCTCTGTGTCTTTGGAGTGATCATCCACAGTGGACCCAGGCACCCATAAGAGCCGATCTTTTTGCATATTTTGTGGTGCCACCCATACTGAACCTTTCTTTAAATTAAACATGGGAGTTCTTGCTGTATGATTAAGTTTTGACCTTGTACATTCATGTTTGGGCTGCAAGCTTGCTCCCAAAGTGGTCTTAACTTCACATCCTGTTGTTGAATGCTCTGTAGCTCACTCCGCTTTATCTTATTGTGATAGTTGCTGGCCTAAAGTGAAAACTGCTACAAGGATAGCTTTCAAAGCAGTCTCCCATGGCCAGGGTGCTTCTGTAACTGCTGCATTTCTGGCTGCTAAATCAGCTGTCTCATTTTTGTTGTTTATTGTTAAATAGGTTCCCTTTTGTGTGTGTGTGTGTGCACGTAAGTGTCTGATTTTTAACCATGTCTGTTGGCTAATGAGGAGCTTAGAGATAGTGGCAGGGTAGAAGTCAGACTCGAACAGCTTAATGGGAGTAAATTGGGGGGCCCAAATAATTTCCATCCAAGAATATTAAAGGAACTGGTACATGAAATTGCAAACCCAATAGCTAGGATTTTTAATGAATCTTTAAACTCAGGGGTCATACTCGCTAACTGGAGAATTACTAATATAGTTCCTATTTTTAAGAAGGGAGGGGGGAATGATCCGGGAAACTAAGGGCCTGTTAGTTTAATGTCAATTGTATGCCCAGTCTTGGAACAAATTTTGAAAGAGAAAGTAGTTAAGGACGTAGCGGTAATTGGGGGGGGAAATACAACGTGGTTTTACAAAAGGTAGATCATGCCAGACAACCTGATTTCCTTCTTTGAGAAGATAATTGACTTTAGGTCTACTGCATTTCATTTGTCTCAAATCTATCTGCTCTAATTTACCTGGATTTCAGGAAGGCTTTTGATGTAGTTCCACATGGGAAATTATTAGTTACACTGGAGAAGATGGGGATTAATATGAGAATTGAAAGGTGGATAAGGAGTTGGTTAAAGGGAAGACTACAGTGGTACATACTGAAAGACGAACTGTCAGGCTGGAGTGAGGTTACTAGTGGAGGCCTTCAGGGAAGACAGTTTTGCTGACATGCAGTTTTTTTTAAAGATTAGATGCCGGGTGCTAGAGGGGCTAATTGGGAAGTAGCACAGGATTGTGGGAAATGCCCACCAGACAGCTGGTCTGCAGGGAGCCTCATAACCTGGAGGGGGTGACGGTAATGCCCTAGCCAGAGGGCTGAGTCATGAAATCATGAATGGGAGGTCCCAGGACTTGCCCTTGAGCTGGGTGTAGCTGTTTGGGTGGGTGGACTGGGCCAGGGGCGCTTTTCTCTTCCTGCCTCCCACAGTCCTCTGCTGGGCTGCTGTTGGTGGCTCCTACAGTTAATCCAGGAGATGGGGGAAAGCCGACTGCTGCAGAGGAGCATGTGGATCGGACAGAGACTTCTCGTAGGGGAGAGTCTAATGATAGAGAATCTCCAGGTTATAGTCAGGAGCAGAGGATGGAAGAGGATAAAGTAGGGGCCAGATCAGATGATAAACAGTCACATAAAAAAGAATCTGATACATCAGAAAAGGGCAGACAAATAAACAGTGACAAATTTTTAAAGTGCTTGTACACAAATGCTAGAAGTCTAAATAATAAGATGGGTGACCTAGAGTGCCTTGTGATAAAGGAGGATATTGATATAATAGGCATCACAGAAACCTGGTAGACTGAGAGCAATCAATGGGACACAATCATTCCGGAGTACAAAATATATCGGAAGGACAGAACAGGTCATGTGGGGGGAGGGGGGGTGGTGGGGGAGTGGCACTATATGTGAAAGAAAATGTACAATCAAATGAAGTAAAAATCTTAAGCAAATCCGCATGTTCCATAGAATCTCTATGGATAGAAATTTCATGCTCTAATAAGAATAACATTAGGGATCTATTATCGACCACCTGTCCAGGACGGTGATAGTGATGATGAAATGCTAAGGGAAATTAGAGAGGCTATCAAAATTAAGAACTCAATAATAGTGGGGGATTTCAATTATCCCCATATTGACTGGGAACATTTCACTTCAGGACGAAATGCAGAGATAAAATTTCTCGATACTTTAAATGACTGCTTCATGGAGCAGCTGGTTTCGGGAACCCACAAGGGGAGAGGCAACTCTAGATTTAGTCCTGAGTGGAGCGCAGGAGCTGGTCCAAGAGGTAACTATAGCAGGACCGCTTGGAAATAGTGACCATAATACAATAGTGTTCAACATCCCTGTGGTGGGAAGACCATCTCAACAGCCCAACACTGTGGCATTTAATTTCAAAAGGGGGAACTATGCAAAAATGAGGGGGTTAGTTAAACAGAAGTTAAAAGGTACAGTGACTAAAGTGTAATCCCTGCAAGCTGCATGGGCACTTTTTAAAGACATCATAATAGAGGCCCAACTTCAATGTATACCCCAAATTAAGAAACACAGTAAAAGAACTAAAAAAGAGCCACCGTGGCTTAACAACCATGTAAAAGAAGCAGTGAGAGATAAAAAGACTTCCTTTAAAAAGTGGAAGTCAGATCCTGGTGAGGCAAATAGAAAGGAGCATAAACGCTGCCAAATTAAGCATGCCAAATTAAGTATGCCAAATTAAGTAAATTAAGCTGCAAGAATGTAATAAGAAAAGCCAAAGAGGAGTTTGAAGAATGGCTAGCCAAAAACTCCAAAGGTAATAACAACATGTTTTTTAAGTACATCAGAAGCAGGAAGCCTGCTAAACAACCAGTGGGGCCCCTTGATGATCGAGATACAAAAGGAGCGCTTAAAGACGATAAAGTCATTGCGGAGAAACTAAATGGATTCTTTGCTTCAGTCTTCACGGCTGAGGATGTTAGGGAGATTCCTAAACCTGAGCTGGCTTTTGTAGGTGACAAATCTGAGGAACTGTCATGGATTGAAGTGTCACGAGAGGAGGTTTTGGAATTAATTGATAAACTTAACATTAACAAGTCACCGGGACCAGATGGCATTCACCCAAGAGTTCTGAAAGAACTCAAATGTGAAGTTGCGGAACTGTTAACTAAGGTTTGTAACCTGTCCTTTAAATCGGCTTCTGTACCCAATGACTGGAAGTTAGCTAATGTAACGCCAATATTTTAAAAGGGCTCTAGAGGTGATCCCGGCAATTACAGACCGGTAAGTCTAATGTCTGTACCGTGCAAATTAGTCAAAACAATAGTTAAGAATAAAATTGTCCGACACATAGAAAAACATAAACTGTTGAGCAACAGTCAACATGGTTTCTGTAAAGGGAAATCGTGTCTTACTAATCTATTAAAATTCTTTGAAGGGGCCAACAAACATGTGGACAAGGGGGATCCAGTGGACATAGTGTACTTAGATTTCCAGAAAGCCTTTGACAAGGTCCCTCACCAAAGGCTTTTATGTAAATTAAGCTGCCATGGGGTAAAAGAGAAGGTCCTTTCATGGATTGAGAACTGGTTAAAAGACAGGGAACAAAGGGTAGGAATAAATGGTAAATTCTCAGAATGGAGAGGGGTAACTAGAGGTGTTCCCCAAGGGTCAGTCCTCGGACCAATTGTATTCAACTTATTCATAAATGATCTGGAGAAAGGGGTAAACAGTGAGGTGGCAAAGTTTGCAGATGATACTAAACTGCTAAAGATAGTTAAATCCAAAGCAGACTGTGAAGAACTTCAAAAAGATCTCACAAAACTAAGTGATTGGGCAACAAAATGGCAAATGAAATTTAATGTGGATAAATGTAAAGTAATGCACATTGGAAAAAATAACCCCAACTATACATACCATATGATGGGGCTAATTTAGCTACAACGAGTCAGGAAAAAGATCTTGGAGTCATCGTGGATAGTTCTCTGAAAATGTCCACGCAGTGTGCAGAGGCGGTCAAAAAAGCAAACAGGATGTTAGGAATCATTAAAAAGGGGATAGAGAATAAGACTGAGAATATATTATTGCCCTTATATAAATCGATGGTACGCCCTCATCTCGAATACTGCGTACAGATGTGGTCTCCTCATATCAAAAAAGATATACTGGCACTAGAAAAGGTTCAGAAAAGGGCAACTAAAATGATTAAGGGTTTGGAACGGGTCCCATATGAGGAGAGATTAAAGAGGCTAGGAGTCTTCAGCTTGGAAAAGAGGAGACTAAGGGGGGATATGATAGAGGTATATAAAATCATGAGTGATGTGGAGAAAGTGGATAAGGAAAAGTTATTTACTTATTCCCATAATACAAGAACTAGGGGTCATCAAATGAAATTAATAGGCAGCAGGTTTAAAACAAATAAAAGGAAGTTCTTCTTCACGCAGCGCACAGTCAACTTGTGGAACTCCTTACCTGAGAAGGTTGTGAAGGCTAGGACTATAACAGAGTTTAAAAGAGAACTGGATAAATTCATGGTGGTTAAGTCCATTAATGGCCATTAGCCAGGACGGGTAAGGAATGGTGTCCCTAGACTCTGTCTGTCAGAGGATGGAGATGGATGGCAGGAGAGAGATCACTTGATCTTGCCTGTTAGGTTCACTCCCTCTGGGGCACCTGGCATTGGCCAGTGTCGGTAGACGGGATACTGGGCTAGATGGACCTTTGGTCTGACCCGGTACGGCCTGTGACGTTATGCAGTCTATATGGTTTTATAAAAACTTGATAATAAGTCAATATAATGTAACTGAGATGGTTTTAGAGAAAATACGGTAATAAGTGAATGTAAGTAACTGGGATATGCCTCATGCAAAAGGTCTCTTGTAAGGTATCATTACAAAGCTTATAATCTACTGAGTGTGATCATCTGATTTGTATAAATGTACCACTCTTGTATCTAAAACTAGAAATATAAAATGTAACTCTGAGGGCCTATTGTAATTGTGTAAAGTGTGGACCATTAATGATGGTTTGGAATCTTGATGACTCCCATTGTCTGCAGATGGCTGTATTTACCTGTGAGTCTTCCTGTATATGTGTGTGCTGGCAAGCGAGTAATGAAGTCTTGCAGTGACATGTGATCATGTCACCTGAACTGGAATCCATCTTTAACCTGGTGCTTTTCCAGTGAGGGTGGGTGGAAACCCAGAGAGACAAAGAGTTCCCGCCTTATGCAAAAGATATATAAAGGGGGGAAGAGAACAGAGAGGGAGAGAAGCCATCATGAAGAATCCCCTAGCTATCACCTGAGCTGCAACAAGAGCTGCACCAGGGGAAAGAATTGTGCCCAGGCCTGGAAGGTGTCCAGTCTGAGAAAAACTTACTGAAGCATCTCTGAGGGTGAGATTATCTGTATTCAGTTTGATTAGGCATAGATTTGCGCATTTTATTTTATTTTGCTTGTGACTTACTTTGTTCTGTCTGTTACTACTTTGAACCACTTAAATCCTACTGTCTGTATTTAATAAAATCACTTTCTATTTAGTAATTTACTCAGAGTATGTATTAATACCTGGGGGAGCAAACAGCTGTGCATATCTCTCTATCAGTGTTATAGAGGGCGAACAATTTATGAGTTTGCCCTGCATAAGCTTTATGCAGGGTAAAACGGATTTATCTGGGTTTAGACCCCATTGGGAGTTGGGCATCTGAGTGCTAAAGACAAGCACGCTACTGCGAGCTGTTTTCAGGTAAACTTGCAGCTTTGGGACAAGTGATTCAGACCCTGGGTCTGTGTCTGGAGCCAGACGGGAGTGTCTGGCTCAGCAAGACAGGGTGCTGGAGTCCTGAGCTGGCAGGGAAAACGGAAGCAGGGGTAGTCTTTGCACATTGGGTGGCAGCTCCCAAGGGGGTTTCTGTGATCCAACCCGTCACACGGCCTTTCTTATGTTCTTATGTTCCCACACTGAGGTGCATGGGGCTGTTCAGCACTCTCAGAGCTATTGTTTCAGGCTGGCTACAGACTTAGGCAGACGTCTCTGAATTGGTTCCACCTGGGTCATATTTTCAAGCTTTGGTTTACACCCCCCAGGACAGACACCTCAGCTTTCGTTACACACAGAAAGTTCCAGTGTAATATGAAGATTCCAGGAGCTGGGGCCCTCGACCCAGGCCTATAGTGCCTATGGCTAGTTAATCCTGCCCTGCCCTGGATCGGTGCTCAGGTAACTCTGGCCTGAGGCTTGGCTGGGCAGAGAGCTATGATTGGTGCTGCCTCTCGGCTGGGAGGAGGATGTGGCTCATTCCTGCCATGAGCTGGGTGCTCAGCTCTGCCTGCTCCTTGCTTGGTGGCTGAGGGGGCTCTGGTTGCTGTTCCCCGGTGATGCTCCCAGTGCCCCTTCAGCCCTAGCTCCACATCTATGGCCATGGGTGAGCTGAAGGATTATGATTTAGATTACAGCTCTATGGTTACAGTCCTCCCGCCGCCTCTCTATGGTCCAAGTCCTGTATGTTTCACTCTATGGTTCAGCTCTTACTACATGCCCTGCACTATTTTTGGATAATGCCTGGACAGACATGGAACTGATTGGGAGGGAGTCTTATACCCCTGTACATCCTTGTGTGGCTGCCTAGGCCTGAGCCCTATGTTTGGTGTTGAGCACTTTGTGCTGGAAGTAGCTATGCAATGCTGGGGAGGGCAGGGAAAGATGATGAGCAGCGTTTGGTTCAGAAGATGATACCATAGCCCAAGAACACAGGACAAGCTTCGACATTCCCCTTAGTACACTTACAACAGCACGCTGAGAGCACAATGGTTGTTAAAGCATTTTATTCATTGAGACCCTTCCAGACAAAAGGCGTCTTGATTCAGTAGAGATCAGTGGCACGTCTCAAAGAGCCGACTTTGCCACTCATTGCGCCCCACTCGCTGAATCTCCGGTACTGCCCTGGCCTCAGCAGGTACTGGCGGCCTCTGTAATTCGGCAATTCGTAAAGGATCCAGTACCCGTCCAGCACAGAACAAGAGAGCATCTCGGGGGAGCGTAGCTGGTCCATGACTTGTGGAGAGTCCTCGGTTAACTCTACCATGTTGCCTCTGTGATCCTCCTTCTCATAGATCTTTATCCTGTAGGTGCCCCTGTGCTGTGACAGAAAATGAGACAGGGTAATAGTGACTGCAGCAGGCTGGCTGCCTGTGATCCTGGGCCCTGAGTCAGCCCTGTGCACTGCTCCAGTGATGCAAAGGGCGCTTAATGCTGCCTCTGGTCTCCAGAGGAGGAGAATCCCTGAATGCTGCAAAGGCAGCACATCCACCCATTTGAGTCAGAGCTATGCCAGCCGTGACTCCCACCCATAGGCTACAATAAGTTCTGCTGGGGGGTGTTTCAAGCTTCAGCAGCCCCAGAATCAAGGAAACAGAATAGTGAGTTTGTTCTAAAGAGTCACAGAAAATATTGGGCCCAATTCTCCCCTCACACTGGTGTAACTGTGGGCCTCAGGGAGTTACTCCTTATTATACACCAGTGTGAGGGGAGTAGGCCCGGTGTATCTCCAAATCCCCAGAAGTTACGGAAACATTTTCTCTTCTTAACTCAAAGTATGTTGTTGTTCACTGTCCACATTCCTAACCACAGAACAGCTGCACCCAGGCCCTGAACAGGCAGTAGTGGTGGAAGCTTTCATATCCTATCCCTGCAATGTGTCCCTAGTCATCCTGGAAGGACGACCACTAGAAGGAAGAAAGCAGTTCTTGTTTTCAGTCCTTGGGAGCTCAATTGAAAATGATCAAGCAAGAGCTTTATGACGGTGGCTTGGGCAATTTTGCCATTTTTTAAAAGCAAAATTGAACTCACAGGTGGGATCATCCGGCAGGACTTAATGGAGGTGCTGAAACCCTCAGACTGCATGTCGGGATAATCCCCCCGTTTCAGAAAGAACTGCTGTCCCTGGAAGTTGGGACGTTCATAGAGCATGAAGCAGCCACTTTCCACGCGGACGGAATTACAGCGGCTGAGCTGACTTTGAAAATCCGGCCGGTCGCTGCTGCACTCAACAGAGCGGCCCTGGAAGTTTCTGTCCTCGAAAAGGATGATCTAGTGCGAGAAACAAATGGCAGAGTTTTCAGTAACATCCTATACAGTGTGACTGCGTCCTGGCATTCCAATTTCCCTCCGTTCAGCACACTAAGCCTGAAGTGTCTGGGCCTTACATTTTATTCACAGTGATGATAAACTGATATACCCCTGTGACTTCAGTGGAATTGATCCTCATTTACACAAGTGTAAGCGAAAGCAGAAACGGGCTCTGAAAGATTAATATACAGGGACTAATAGAGGTCGTAGGCCCCCTAGCTCTGCGTTCTTGATTCTCCTCTTCTACTGGTATAGGCTTGGAGTAACTCTTTTGACATCAAGAGACTAACTCTAATGTAAATGGGAGGAGAATTAGGTCCCTGGCTTCAGCCTGGCATACCAAACAATCCAGTCCAGACAGGTTTCTCTTACCTTTTCCATCGTAGCTGGATTCAGGCTGCAAGCCATGGTACTCCAGCTGGGCAACTGCCTTTTTATACCTCACAACCAGCGCTAAGTGTGCACACGTTAACAAAAGTCTTTTCTCTGTTCATAGAGCCAGCTCATGACTCTGGGGTCTCATTCACTCTTTGTACTAGTGTCCATAGGTTTTGTGTAGCGGGGAACAGGTTTTATTCCTATTGTTACCAGTGACCAGTTCTGGGCCCTGGATCTGTCAGCTCAGCCATTTTTACATTGAAGACAACATAGTTCAGGAAAAGGGAGAAACTTCTGGCCGAGTGACAGAGGGGACTGGATGTCGATGCCATCACAATCCTTTTCTATAGAGTCTCTGCAGTTACATTGTTATTAGTGATGCAGAAGTGGTACAATAAAGATGGAAGAGGGTTCAAATGACTAAATAGAAAGTAGGGAGATAAAAACAGAAATGTGTATGTCAAAAAAAAAAAGTCAAAAGGGCTTAGATAGACATCACACGTTTTTCTGACATTCAATAGCTTTGTGGTCAGCAGTATGGAGTCTGGAATGTCCTCCTGCGAGACCATCATGAGATGAACACCTGTTCAGTAGGTGTGCAGCATCTATCCTCACCCACAGCCACACAGGGCTATTTTGAGTCTCCAGGTAGGGCCATTTCCAGCACACCTCATCACCCCACATCTCAAATGGTTGAGTTTGCATCATACATAGTGTGGGAGCCCGAGGCCAGGCAGTCTTCCATCAGGCTGAACGAGCCAAAAGAGTTTCTTGGGCCTTGTCTACACTACAGAGTTTTGTTGACAAAAGTTAGGCCCTTTAATTAAAGCGCTTTCATTAAATCAGTGTTGCATGTCCTCATTATGGTCCTTGTGTTGGCAGAGCCCATCCACACTAGCAGCTCTTGCATTGATACAGAGCAGTGCATTGTGGGTAGTTATCCCACTGTGCAACTAGCCATAGGGTTTTGGGAAGGGTTTACAACGCCTCATGGGGTAGGTACAGTGTCACATGATGCAGGTTTCTCAATCCCATCATTCCATGGGCAGCCTACCAAATTGCCAGAAGTGTATGGGGGCAGGATGGGGAGAGTGTGTGAGAGGGACCGTGTGTATGTGTGACAGAGAGAGAGAAGCAGTGTGTGTCTTGGGGAAGTGAGTGAGAGATTGTATGGGGTGGGGGGAGAGTGTGTGTTTGGGGAGAGTGTGTCGGCATGCTGTCAGTCTAAGTTCAGACAGCAGCCTGAGCAACCAATCCTGCGGGTGGGGGACACCTCCCCCCCACATCAGCCCCTGGCTCTGCACAGCACAGCAATCTTCCTCCCCTCCCGTCCCCACAGAAGCAGCTTGCTCTGCCTGCCTGCCAATTCCACATTAATGGTTCTGTGATTCCCTCCGAGTTCTCCCACAGCCTCCTCAGCTGCCAGGAGCAGCATCTTCAGCAGCTCCGTGAGCTCTCCGTGCTATGGAATGTCAAAGCTTGCACATGCCTGCAGGGCAGCCGAGTTCAAAACAGTGAGCAGAGCGGTCACGGTGGGCATTGTGGGATACTGGGGGAGGCCAGTTATGGCGACATAATGAATGGTAGCATCTACACTGACGCTTTGTCACTTTTACTTTGCTCCAAAAAGCTCCATGCCTCTCGTCGAGGTGTTTATATTTTGTCAGCAAAACGACAGAGATTTGCCGCCAAAAGTAGCTTTGTGGGGTGGACACACCTGCGCTGTTTTGTTAGCAAAAGCTGCCTTTTGCCGACAAAGCCGTATAGTGTAGACAAGGCTTAGAGAGAGAGCAGCTCGTTCCCATTCTGCTTGCCACAGTGTGACAGTGTCCGCCGTGGACCTAGTCAGTAGCATAGTTCAGATTGATGTTCTGCTGATGCGTCAGAGGCAAGGCACTTCCCATCAATGGCTCCAGAAGTGGGGGAGCCAGAGGACCATGCCCCCCACTTTTTAACATTGATGTATTTTTGGAGGACAGAGGGTGGTGTTGCTCACCAAACTGCAAGCCTCGGAGAGGTACAGAGTGCATAGGTGGGAGCTGCGCTATGTGGTGGGGGGAGCATGTGGTAACATGTTATTCTTTGGGAAATTAGAATATAAAATATTAGTCTCGCTACAGAAATCATTTTCCAGCTATTGTGGAGTAACTTTTCTTTTATAATGGTGTCTTATGGGTGCAGCATAATATTGGATTGAACCTATGTACTTAGGCCCTGTCTATACAGGGTTGTTTTTGCACTGCTCAGTGTGTTTGACTTTAGAGGTTTTTGCTTGTACAATTAGATTGATGTAGTTGGACTGGTGGAAATTTTCCTAATCTAGATAAGCCCAGAATGTCAAGTTCTGAATTGATTTGAAGTTGGTTACCAGTTAATGCCAATGTCATATATAAAGCTTTCCTCAATAGATCACAAAGTGCTCCACCATCTTTAAAGTATTTATTCTCAAAAGACCCTTGTGAGGTAGGTGTTGTGATTTTCTTTGAGACTCTTTCCTCTCTTCTTCCCTACAAACCAGTTCAACTCCAGGATTTGTCATTCAGTTATCTTTATTTGGCATACAGCAACACTTCACTGAACTGATGAAACTCATATGTGAGGTGGTGGTGGATGTAGTGTGACAGTCTGTACCCCCATTTGTACTCCTTTTATTGGACCATGATACATTTCATACAAAGCATGCCTTATGAGGTATCATTCAAAAACTTATAATTTCCTGATCATCATTGTCCCTGTAAAATATGTGTGGCAGCATTGTATGTAAAGTTTTAAGATTCTATTGTGTTATGTTAGTAAGAGCAGCCACAAACCACTTCTTCAGAGACAAAAGCCAAACTGATGCCTCAGCCAGGTGTCAACAAGATCAAATGGACAATCACCTGGTTAAGTGGCCATTCTTTGGCAGGAAAGAGGGAGTGAGTGAAAATCTATATTTTGACAAAGGACGAGCTTGGGACTATGTCTTCTGGACCTCAGCTGGAGATGGAGAGGGAACTATAAAGTGGGGAATAGACCCCCCAAAATATTCCTCACTTTCTCTCTGTTCACAGCATCAACAACATCTGAAGGACAAGGAAAGTGACACTGGATTGGGGCAGGGGTCCAGTCTGAAAAGGAATCAAGCTAGTAAGACTGCTAAAGTATGTAGTGAGAGAGACCTTTGCTTTGAATTAATTTAGCTTATTAAGTTTTTCTTTTTATTTCTTTGTAACCAATTCTGATTTTTATGCCTCATTATTTGTAATCACTTAAAATCTATTTTTCTGTAGTTAATAAACTTGTTCTTTTGTTTTACCTAAACCAGTGTGTTTGCACTGAAGTGTTTGGGGAAACTCCATTTGGGATAACAGGGTCACTTACAAGCTTAAACTAGTGTAAATGGTGGATTCTTTGTAACACGAAGTCTTTAAATTATTATTTGAGAACTTCAGTAACTCAGCCAGAGGTTATGTGTCCACTGTCTAGTACAGGAGTGGGTGGGTAAGGTTCTGTGGCCTGCAATGTGAAGGAGATCAGACTAGTTGATCATGATGGTTCCTTCTGACCTTAAAGTCTGAGTCTCTGTCCACTTTGTCAAACTGTTTGGCATTTAGCATTTGCCACATAGTTCTGAGTTTGAGTTCCCTTTTATTAGTAGCCTGATATTTGTTCAGAGCCCACTAGGCTAGCATTAATTCAAGTCCAGAACAAAGATCAGCTTAGAGTGAGATTTTTTTTCTTTTATCAGCACAATGATAACTTCTGTTAATTTTCCATACTGAGCTGATTGACATTTCTAGTTGTACTGTAAAGTGTTTGACCATTTTGTTTTTTACTTTTATCGCTGCTAGACTTGTTTTACTTTTTTTTCTTTTTCCTTTTTGTATATAATAGCTACTGCCATCTCTATACTATATATATATATATATATATATATATATATATATATTTTGCTGACATGCAGTTTTTTTTAAAGATTAGATGCCGGGTGCTAGAGAGGCTACTTGTACCCTTCTGCAGGCTCAGCTTCTCCTACCAGCCACTAGGAAGTAGCACAGGATTGTGGGAAATGCCAACCAGACAGCTGGTCTGCAGGGAGCCTCATAACCTGGAAGGGGTGACGGTAGTGCCCTAGTCAGAGGGCTGAGTCATGAAGTCACACAGAGCACCCCGAGTCATGAAGAGATAGAGCGAGATGGGTCACAGTGTGAGTACCCGATGGAAGGAGGCATTTGCTCCCAGAAGTGGGAGCAAGGTCCCTCTAGCCTCGGGGACAACAGGGGTCATTTGACCCTCATACCCTGAGCTGAAGGGATAGAGGTAGGGTAGCTCCCAGGACTCACCTTTGAGCCTGGCTGTATCTCTTTCGATAGCTGAACTGGGCCAGGGGTGCTCTTCTCTTCTTGCTTCCCACAGTCCTCTGCTGGGCTGCTGTTGGTGGCTCCTACAGTTAAACCCACACTGAAGTGCATTGGGCTGTTCAAACCTCTCAGAGCCATTGTTTCAGGCTGGCTGCAGACTTGGGCAGACGTCTCTGAATTGGTTCCACCTGAGTCATATTTTTAAGCTTTGCTTTACAGCCCCCTGTGACAGACACCTCAGGTTTCGTTACACACTGGAAGTACCAGTGTAATCTAATGATTCCAGGATCTGGGGCCCTTGACCCAGGCCTGTAGTGCTTATGGCTAGTTAATCCCTAGCCCTGGATCAGTGCTCAGGTAACTCTGGCCTGAGCCTTGGCACCTGGCTAAGGAGACAGCTATGATTGGTGCTGCTTCTCGGCTGGCAGAGGGTTGTGGCTGATTCCTGCCATCAGTTGGGTGCCCAGCTCTGCCTGCTCCATGCCTGGTGGCTGAAGGGGGTCTGGCTGCTGCTTCCTGGTGATGCTCCTAGGGCCATCTGCCCAGGGAGGGAAGACTGGAGCTCAGCCCAGGGCCTCTCTAGTCCTGGCTCCAAGTCTCTGGCCAGGGGTGGGCTGAAGGACTATGATCTAGACTACAGCTGTATGGTTACAGTCCTCCCGTCTGCCTCGCTATGGTCCAAGTCCTGCATGTTTCACTCTATGGTTCAGCTCTTACTACGTGCCCTGCACTGTATTTGGGTAATGCCTGCACAGCCATGGAAGTGATTGGGAGGGAGTCTTATACCCCTATACATACCCTGCGGGAGGGCAGGGAAAGATGAGGGACAACTTTTGGTTCAGAAGATACCGTAGCCCAAGAACACAGGACAAGCCTCGACGTTCCCCTTAGTACACTTATAACAGCACGCTGAGAGCACAATGGTTGCTAAAGCATTTTATTCATTGAGACCCTTCCAGACAAAAGGTGTCTTGATTCAGTAGAGATCAGTGGCACGTCTCAAAGAGCCGACTTTGCCACTCATTGCGCCCCACTCGCTGAATCTCCGGTACTGCCCTGGCCTCAGCAGGTATTGGCGGCCTCTGTAATTTGGCAATTCGTAAAGGATCCAGTACCCGTCCAGCACAGAACAAGAGAGCATCTCGGGGGAGCGTAGCTGGTCCATGACTTGTGGAGAGTCCTCGGTTAACTCTACCATGTTGCCTCTGTGATCCTCCTTCTCATAGATCTTTATCCTGTAGGTGCCCCTGTGCTGTGACAGAAAATGAGACAGGGTAATAGTGACTGCAGCAGGCTGGCTGCCTGTGATCCTGGGTCCTGAGTCAGCCCTGTGCACTGCTCCAGTGATGCAAAGGGCACTTACAGCTGCCTCTGCTCCCCAAAGAGGGGAATCCTTGATTGCTTCAAAGGCAGCACATCCACCCATTTGACTCAGACCTACACAAGCTGTGACTCCCACCCTTGTGGGGAGGAGGGAGCCCGACCAGACACAAGAGGGGACAGGGCTGCAGTGTACAATGCTGGCCAGTGATCGCATAGGCCTGGGGTCCTCAATCTTTTTCTTTCTGAGGCCCTGTGATGGGGCGTGATTGCCCTGTGCTGGTACTGCAAGGATGAACTCTACTCAAGGGAGGCCATGCACCCTTGGCCCTGCTGGGCATGCTACAGCTGGAGACCAGGTATAAAAGGGAACAGCCCAGCTCATTCAGGGCTGACTGTCGAGGAGGGAGGATGCCTGCTGCAGGCTCCAGCCTGGCAAGTGCTGAGGCCCCAGAAGGCGGAAGCCAGAGACGCCGAAACCCAGGACAACGCCCAAGCTCCTGCAGGTGCCCAAGCGGTGACAGAGCTGCTGAGAGCCGCAAGGCTAAGGAGCTTATGGACATCGGAGATTCCAGGACCACTACACCAGGGACAGGGTAGGAAGTAGCTCACAGGAACTAGGCATTGTACTGAGTGGTGTCTGTGTGTTTTGCATGGATTCCCCACTGACTCAGTGGCCAGCAAAATTGCCACTGTCAGGGCTTTGAGCTAGAACCTGGTGGAGCAGGGAGAGCACGGGTCAGGCCAAACAGCCCTACTGAAGAGGGCTATATACTGACTCTGGGTATTGGGCTGTGCAGCTCCTCTGGACAGGGCAGCCCTACCGACTCGGGTCCCTAGGCCACACAGCCCAGCTGAACAGGGCAGCCCTGCTGACTTGGACCACAAGAAGACACAGCCCTGAGTGAGGGCAGTCATATTGACATTTATCCATAGGCGAAGCTATCCCAAGACCAGGGGTGATCATATAGATTCAGCCACAGGGCCATAATTACCCTCACCCCATCCCAACAAGGGACGGGGCGCGCTTGCCCCACAAAAGGTCCCCTAACATGCTGTAAAAACTCCACAGACCCTTGTGCCACAATAACTGTTTTTCCGCATATAAAAACTAGGGCTGGCATTAGAGGGTGGCAAACAGGGCAATTATCCGGGCCCCATTCCACCGGAGGCCCTGCGAAGCTAAGTTGCTCTGGCTTCAGCTTCAGGCACAGGTTGTGGGGCTCGGAGGCGGCGGTGCTTTGGCTTTCTGCCCTGGGCCCCAGTGAGTCTAATGTCAGCCCTGCTTGGAAGGCTCCTTGAAACCTGCTTGCAAACCCCTAAGGGTCCTCGGATCCCTACTTGAGAACTGCTGGCAGAGGCTACACTAAGTTCTGCTGGGAGGCGTTTCAGGCTTCAGGAGCCCCAGAATCAAGGAAACAGAAAAGTGACTTTGTTCTAAAGAGTCACAGAAAATATTGGGCCCAATTCTCCCCTCACACTGGTGTAACTGTGGGCTTCAGGGAGTTACCCCTTGTTTTACACCAGTGTGAGGGGATTGGGCCCAGTGTATTTCCAAATCCCCAGAAGTTACAGAAACATTTCCCCTTCTTAACTCAAAGTATGTTGTTCACTGTCCATATTCCTAACCACAGAACAGCTGCACCCAGGCCCTGAACAGGCAGTAGTGGTGGAAGGTGTCCTATCCTATCCCTGCAATGTCTCCCCAGTCATCAAGGAGGGACGGCCACTAGGAGGAAGAAAACTGTTCTCGTTTTCAGTCCTCCGTAGCTCCGCTGAAAATGATCAAGCAAGGCCCTTATGACGGTGGCTTGGACAACGTTGCCATTTATTAAAAGCAAAATCGAACTCACAGGTGGGATCATCCGGCAGGACTTAATGGAGGTGCTGAAACCCTCAGACTGCATGTCAGGATAATCGCCCCGTTTCAGAAAGAACTGCTGTCCCTGGAAGTTGGGACGTTCATAGAGCATGAAGCAGCCACTTTCTACGCGGACGGAGTTACAGCGGCTGAGCTGACTTTGAAAATCCGGCCGGTCGCTGCTGCACTCAACGGAGCGGCCCTGGAAGTTTCTGTCCTCGAAAAGGATGATCTAGTGCGAGAAACAAATGGCAGAGTTTTCAATAACATCCTATACAGTGTGACTGCGTCCTGGTATTCCAATTTCTCTCCTTTCAGCACACTAAGCCTGAAGTGTCTGGGCCTTGCATTTTACTCACAGTGATGATAAATTGATATACTCCTGTGACTTCAGTGGAATTGATCCTCATTTACACAAGTGTAAGCGAAAGCAGAATTGGGCTCTGAGAGATTAATATACAGGGACTAATAGAGGCAGTAGGTCCCCTAGCTCTGCGTTCTTGATTCTCCTCTCCTATTGGTATCGGCCAGGAGTAACTCTGTTGTAAATGAGAGGAGAATCAGGTCCCTGGCTTCAGCCTGGCATACCAAACAATCCAGACCAGACAGGTTTCTCTTACCTTTTCCATCGTAGCTGGATTCAGGCTGCAAGCCTTAGTACTCCAGCCGGGCAACTGCCTTTTTATACCTCACAACCAGCGCTAAGTGTGCACACGTTAACAAAAGTCTTTTCTCTGTTCATAGAGCCAACTCATGACTCTGGAGGCGCATTCACTCTTTGTACTAGTGTCCATAGGTTTTGTGTAGCGGGGAACAGGTTTTATTCCTGTGGTTACCAGTGACCAGTTCTGGGCCCTGGATCTGTCAGCTCAGCCATTTTTACATTGAAGACAACATAGTTCAGGAAAAGAGAGAAACTTCTGGCCGAGTGACAGAGGGGACTGGATGTGATGGCATCAACAATCCTTTTCTATAGAGTCTCTGCAATTTCATTGTTATTAGTGAATGCACAAGTGGTACAATAAAGATGGAAGGGGCTTCAAAGAATAAAATAGAAAGTAGGGAGATAAAAACAGAAATGTGTATGTAAAAAAAAAAAGTCAAAAGGGCTTAGGTAGACATCACATGTGTTTTAACCATTCAGTAGCTTTGGGGTCAGCAATATGGAATCTGGAACAGCCTCCTGAGAGACCAGCATGAGAAAAGCAGTATGTGTGCAGTGTCCATCCCCACCTGCAGCCACGCAGGGCTGTTCTGAGTCCTCAGGTGTGGTCATTACCCACACACCTCACCACCCCACATCTGAAATGGTTGAGCTTGTACCACAGATAACGTGGCAGCCTGAAGGCAGGGGTGATGAGAGAGAAATTTCTTAGGAGGGAGCAGCTCATTCCCATTCTGCTCACCACAGTGTCACAGCATCCACCATGAGCAGTTGAGTAACATAGTGCAGATAGGCGTTCTGATGATGAGTCAGTGGAGAGGCACTGCCTATGTATGTATCTTTGAAAAGTGGCGCTGGTGGTTATCTCCTGGATTGTGTCAAGAAGATTCTTTGCTGCAATATTATGCCTGATGTTAGAAGGAAGAATATTAGAAAGGACTGATAGCCAATCAGTGTTTGTTGGTCCTGTAGTCCCTGTTATTCTCATCATTTGATTCAATAGCACAACAACTAGCATGGTGTGGCAAGAGTTTAACCACACAGGAGCACAGTATTGCCCAACTGAGTAGGAGAAAGTTAGGGCTGAACTGCGCAGTGCTTGCACATTAGCTTCTCAACTTGAGCCCGCAAGCTTCTTTAAGAGGCCATTTCTGCTGTTAATTTTCTGAGCTCTCCTGGTGGTTTGGTTGTTATGGGTAAGAGTGCAAGCTAGAGTGACTCCTAGATATGCTGGCTTTGGGTCATGAGCCAGTCATTCTCCATTCAAGAACATATTGAGTTCTTGTGAAGCATTAGCTTGATTAAGATGAAACCATGACAACACTGTCTTTGACATACTGGGATTAAGTCTCCATTTCTTACAGTCCTCAGGGTTGTCTGCCATATCTTGGTTCAGGTTGTCCCCAGTCTTTTTGAAATTTTTCTCTTGACATTAGACAGATATCATCTGCACACTTGAATGGCCTTGAGGTAGTTGCAGGCAGATCGTTTGAAAACATATTGGAAATAGGTAGGGGCAAGAACAGATCTCCAAGGGATCCTGTTCTTCTGGATCCTCCATGCACTCAGTTCATTTCCTAACATGGTTTGGAATTGTCTGGTTCAAATCATCATTTCTATAGTCACAACAACCCATCAAGGTGACATCTTGACCAGGAAGCCAGTGTGCCAGATGGCATTATATGCTGCTTTTGAGTCAAGAAGAACAGCCCTGGACATCATGGGGCACTGGGATCGAGGTGTCTAAAATGCCCTCCAGTTCTGCTGCTGCTTCTCCAAATCTAAAAGTATGGAAAAAAACAGAGGAGAGCTGCCTCCATACTTATCCAAACAAATGGTACCTGAGCCTTCTGGGATAGGGGTAATAGCTGTAACAGCAAAGGTTGTCTCTCAGACTGTTGAATGAAATCTACAGTTTCCATCTGACAGCTCACCATGACCAAGACCGTGTGCACTGCAAGCTCTAGCCAGACAGACTGGTGAAGCAGAACAGACTTTCTGAAGTGGAAGATGATTTTAAAGAGAACAAATAACAGGTTATCAAGAACTGTAATGATATCAAGTCCAAAGTAATTGGTCTAGAAAGCCACTCTAGACCATGTAACATGAGGATTGTAGGTGTCCCTGAGGGAACAGAGAAAGGCAAACCTTCTGAATTTGTCCCTAAATTGCTAAATTGTAGGATTTTCTAGTCGCTTTTTATTTTCATATAGAATGGGCATACTGGACCCTTGTTCCCCAGCCAGCTCTCGGAGGTCGGCTTAGAGCGTTTGATTGTGAAGCTCCTGAACTTTACCACTAAGAAGCTTATACAGTACTGCAAAAATCCAGAGAGAGACATGGAGTGGTTATGGGAAGAACCAGCAATTAAAATACTGCTCTCTCAAAATTATGCCGTGATGTAGTTGGAATGAGGGTAGCTTTTAACCAAGTGAAACAATTGGCTAGGAAGTTTATTAAATATCTGGCTAAACTCTATATTAAGAATGGGGATAGTATTATGCAGTTCACCTCAGGAAGAAGAAAAATGCCTCCAAATTCTGCAAACTCCCCTTTACAAGACAAGGCACCTCTTGAATGATCAATGTGTATTGTTGGGTGTGATTTGTTATACTGTTATAGCTTATTAAAATGCGTGTATGTTAAACCCAATATGTAATTTGTAAGGATATAGCAGGAATTCAAAATGGAGTCTGAATCACCATTTTGTAAACTCCATCTTGTGACCCCTTAGTGCCCTGTCATCCTGGCCTAGTTACAGCTAGCTCCAACTGGTTTTTCCTGCCACTGGGTGATATCAAGGACAATTTATCTCAGACTGTTTCCCGCCTTTGCTGGGATTGTACCATGTTTTCCCACCACTAACTGCGTAAAAGAACTGTGACCACAGACAAGTGGCGCAGTCCATCCTAGTGACTGTGCGTGCGCGGTTCAGGCCTTCGCAGCATCCTCGGAGGAGACCATCATTCCTGAAGTGAAGAGAAGAAAGAAGAAGCCGTATACAACCTTACCTGCTCCTGTTCCTGGGGACGACATTGCCAGGGGGTTCTCGGTCCACTTCTCCATCCCGAGTGACATCGTGGGACTCTCCAGTGCTCCTCCTCTGTGGCCGGGTTCCAGTTACCCAACGAGTGCAGGTCCTGGACTTCGCTGCCGCCACTTGGAAATAGTGAGATAACTAGGGTTTTCCTAGTCGGGGTTTTTATGGTTATTGCCAGGGTGATTTTGTATTTTGGGCCTGAGCTTCATGCTCCTGTTCTAAAAGCTATTGTTTCACTGTTTTGAGTTATTTTATATAGTAATTACTCATTCACATTTACCCCTTCCCTTACTGTAACCTATTTCCCTAATACACTTACCTGTCATTTTAACTTTACCGACAGTCAGTCTTTATTTCTCGCAGCACACATAGGGAAGAGGGAGGGAGGCCTATCTGAGTCCACCGGTGATGGACACAGCAGAGGGCGGGTCTGATCTTCTGAGTAAAAGGGGCTTTTTTTATTTCTTGATACCCACACCACGATACCTATAGAGTTACCTGGGCTCCCCTTTGAGGTAACAGTATGGAATTTATGTATTGCTCTCTGACATCTGGCATGGTTCCTGTAAACATGTTGGGTACTAGCTGATATTGATATGTTAGTTTCTTTTCTCTTTTTCTCTCTCATTGGGGCTGAAGGGTTAAAACGTTATTAACAATTTACTTCCTATTGCCTTAAATTATGGTGTTGGTGTCACTAGGCATAGCTACCAGGTAACTCAGGGGAGTGGAAGGCCAAAAGTGCCGATGAAGCTCTTCTGCTTTGGGTCTGTGAGCCACAGTGACTCCATCTTGTGAACTCTCACCTACTTCTGTGCTAACTGCTTACATGCTGAAGCAGAAATGTAAGGGTCAGCTTTTCTCTAGCATACAGCTGCTGTTTTGCTCAGACAGCTGTAAACAGGCCTTACAAGGCCTGTTTGATAAGCAGACGAATGGGAACTTTTCTAATTGTAACTGCTAGAGAAGGGAGGGGTGGGAGGGGTAAGAGGGAGTAACAGAACAAAGGCTTACACAGAAACAGCTTGGAATATAAAAGGGAAAATTTGTTTGTATTTGTTGCACTTGATTTGAGACATGCTGGTCTCCTAGTGCCATTTCAGAGCTCTGAAATAAATTTGGCTTGCTTTCTCCCCTCGGTGTCTTTATTGGTGCCAAGCACACCGGGCAACGAACCCTGTTTGCCATCTCGGGGCCCAGTTCTGGGCAGGCAACAATGGGGAAGGAGCATCAGTGTAAAATCTATCTATCATCATTGCTTTATTAGATGGTGCTTCCTGATGGACTAAGGTTTATGAAGGTTCTATTGGTAAGAGATGACTACTGTCATGGTAATGTTCAGAGCCCCAGGGGCTGCGAGGATCTCCAAGTTTCACCTGATCTGACTGCCCCCTCTGGTTAAAAAACAGTCCAAAACTACACACTTGATAAACATATATTTCTTTTTGATGGTATGGTACTAACGTATATTTCTGTCTCCACTGTCTTTTTCTGTCTTATTTTAACAATGTCTCTTTAATCTCTCTTTCTGTTTCCATGCTGGGAATTTCCTCCCCACGCCTGTAGAATATGTACTGGGCAGCTACTCGCTACTCCTGGATTATGTAACTTTGGCTGCTTAGATATTCAAGAGCTGTTTTCTGTAGGAAATTTTTCAATGTCTCATTTATTCACTAAGCGACTTCATATTTTAACGATGATAGCTCTGAGAACTAAATGTGTGTCCTGAAACGTAAAAGGTTTCAGTAACCATATTCAAAGCAAAAATATATTCAATGCTTAGAGAATGCTGCCATTCAGGACACATCTGACAAACTTGAAGTTTGTAAACTGAATAGAGATGGGGTGGGCCTCTCAGTTTCTAGTTGCTTTAAATTCTAAAGCGAGGGGTATTTCTTTACTAATACCTCCCAGGACTATGAAGTTATAAGGAGGGGTTAAGTGGAGCCAACGCTAAGCATGGACTGGACCACTTTGCCTTTGACAAAGGCTTGCAGGGAGCCTGATCCTGGATGATGACTTTAGATCCCACTTGGTGCTCAGTCAGGTCACCTTTGGCATCAAACCATGCCTTGGTCTTTTACACTTTCCTGTCCTTTCTTCCACCACCACACTCCTCTGTAGCTGGAGAATCTCCATTTGCAAGTCCTGTACCCAGGCTTCTGTGTCCAGATAGACTGGAACCAGGTTAATTATATCCTTCCACACATTCATCGGTCTTCCCATCAGGCCTCGTTGGGGGAAAAGACTGTGGAGTTGCATACCTAGCTCTGTTACGCATTGGTACCAGCGGTAACGCTTCATCCCAATTTCTGCCTGTTGCAGAACCTTTTTTTTTTTTTTTTTTTTTTGATGGTCCTATTTATTCACTCCACCTTTCCTGCTGGCTGACTGACAGGGAAGGGGAACCTTTTGTTCTATGTCCAGCTGGGTGCACAGTTCTTTGACAACTGACCCCACAAATCCGCTCCCATTGTCTGAGTCAATAACCTTAGGCCCTCCCCCCATCTGCAGAACTCATTGCTCACCAATTGTTTCACTCTCATTAGGGCAGTTACATATTTAGTGTGGATGTCCATCTCCTCCCAATGTGAGAAAGCATTGACAACAACTAGCACATACTTGTTACCCCTTGGTGCTAAGGGCAGCTCCCCAGTACAGTTGATTTGATCTTTCCATGAACTTCTGGGGACCAATCTCAGAAGAACTTCTTTACTTTCTTTGATAGCTGGATTGTGTCTGGCACAGATAAGGAGCATCTACAGATCCCTTTCCCATTGTTGACAACCTGTCATTGTCCTCTGCCTGTTTGGAATGGGCCCATGCACCCATAAGAGCAGATCTGTTTGCATATTTTGTAGTGCCATCCATACTAAACCGTTTTTTTATTTTACTCAGAGGAGTTCTTGCTTTATTACTAAATTTTGACCTACCTTCGTGTTTTTGCTGGAGGCTTGTTCCCAAAGGGGTCCTAACTTCACATCATGTTTTTCAATGCTTTGTAGCTGCTACGCTTTTTGCCTTATTGCGATTTGTTGCTAGCGTCAAGTGAAATCTGTTACAGGGATAGTTTTCAAAATGATATCCCATGGCCAGTCGTTCCAGTGTCTGCTGCATTATTGACTGCTAGTTTGTAGTTTTATAGATCAGATTACAGTCTTTCTAAAACTGTGAACTCGCACCGCTGTCCATGCAGAGAGTCAGGGATCAGGACTCATCTTACTGTATGTAGCAGTCTTTTTGGATTCAAAGTACATCTGCTGCTGGTAAGGCTGGGGAGCGCTGCACGGCTCCCCGTCCATTAGCCCGGCGAACGCTCTATATGACTCCCCAGCAAAAGAGACAGGAACAGCAGCATGGGGCCCTCCCCTCCCCAAAGAGTAGGAGCAAGTGCTTTTCACCCCCACCATTCGTCCGGATTCTCCTGGACATGTCCGGCTTTTCTGAGTTAAAAAGAGCGTCCGGGAGGAATTTGTAAATGTCCGGATTTCCCCCCCATGCAGAGCGCGGCTGGATCATGCCACTCGCATGGGGCTCCAGCAGCCAGAGCCCCTCCCCCTCCCCCGCTGCCCAGCGCGCCGCTCCGCAGCACTCTGCGGGGGCAGGGGACCATGCTGGGTGCTCCACTGGGGAGCGCAGCAGCGTGTCGGGCTCCACATGGAGCCCGACACACTGTTCTGAGCGGCACGGTAAGGGGGTCTGGGGGTCGGCGAAGGGGCAGGGGGGTTCTGGAGGGAGCAGTCAAGAGACAGGGAGCAGGGGGAGGGTTGGATGGGTCAGGAGTTCTGGGGGTGGGGGTATGGATAAGGTTTTGGGCAGTCAGGGTACAGGTAGGGGGTAGGGTCTCAGGAGGGGGCAGTCAGGGGACAAGGAACAGGGAGGCTTAGGTAGGGGGTGGGGTTCTGGAGGGCAGTTAGGAGCAGGGGTCCCGGGAGGGGCAGTCAGGGGACAAGGAGCGGGGGTGGGGTCGGGAGTTCTGGGGGGGGCTGTTGGGGTGGGGAGTGGTTGGATGGGGCGTGGGAGTCCCGGGGGTCTGTCTGGGGGTGGGGACGTGGATAAGGGTTGGGGCAGTCAGGGGACAGGTAGGGGGTAGGGTCCTAGGGGGCCAGTTAGGATGGGAGGAGGGTCTCAGGAGAGGGCAATCAGGGGACAAGGAGCAGGGAAGCTTAGGTAGAGGGTGGAGTCCTGGGGGATTATTAGGGGCAGGGGTCCCAGGAGGGGGCAGTCAGGGGACAAGGAGCGGGGGGAGGGTTGGGAGTTCTGAGGGGGGCGGGAAGTGGGAGGGAGTGGAAGGGGCAGGGGCGGGGCTAAGGGAGGATGGGGCGGGGCTAGGGCGGGGCTCCTCCCGTTCTCTTTTTTGATTGTTAAAATATGGTAACCCTAGAGAACAGGGGGTCCTTTGTCCCACCCGCCCTGAGATGAAGAGATAGGAGTAGGGTATCTTCCAGGCCTCGCCCTTGAGCCTGGGTGTATCTCTTTCGATGGGTGGACTGGGCCAGCAGCATTCTTCTCTTCCTACCTCCCACAGTCCTCTGCTGGGCTGGTGTATGTGGGTCCTGCAGTTAATCCCACACTGAGGTGCAAGGGGCTGTTCAATCCTCTCAGAGCTATTGTTTCAGGCTGGCTGCAGACTTGGGCAGATGTCTCTGAATTGGTTCCACCTGGGTCATATTTTTAAGCTTTGATTTACACCCCTATGGGACAGAAACCCCAGCTTTTGTTACACTGGAAGTGCCAGTGTAATCGGATGATTCCAGGAGCTGGGACCCTCAACCCAGACCTGTACTGCCTATAGCTAGTTAATCCTGCCCTGCCCTGGATTGGTGCTCAGGTAACTCCGGCCCAAGGCTTGGCCCCTGGCTGGGGGGAGAGCTGTGAATGGTGCTGCCTCTCGGTTGAGAGAGGGATGTGGCTGATTCCTGTCATCACCTGGGTGCCCAGCTCTGCCTGCTTCTTGCCTGGTGGCTGAGGGGGCTCTGGCTGCTGCTCCCTGGTGATGCTCCCAGTGCCATCTGGTGAAGAAGCGAGGGTGGGAGCTCAGCCCAGAGCCACTCTAGTGCTAGCTCCAAATCTCTGGCCAGGGGTGGGCTGAGGATTATGGTCTAAAGTACATCTCTGCAATTGTCATCCTCTCTATGGCCTGAGTCCTGTATGTTTCGGTTTCTTGGTCAGCCTCCTGCAATGCATTCTGGGTAAGGGCAGCACAGCCATGAAAGTGCCCCTGTACTCCCTTGTGTGGCTGCCTAGGCTGGAGCCCTGGGTTTGGCTTTGGCCACTTTGTGCTGGAAGTAGCTATGCAATGCTGGGGGAGGGCAGGGAAAGGTGAGGGACAACTTTTGGTTCAGAAGATGATACCGTAGCCTAAGAACATAGGACAAGCTTCAGTGTTCCCCTTAGTACACTTACAACAGCACGCTGAGAGCACAATGGTTGCTAAAGCATTTTATTCATTGAGACCCTTCCAGGCGAAAGGTGTCTTGATTCAGTAGAGATCAGTGGCACGTCTCAAAGAGCCGACTTTGCCACTCATAGAGCCCCACTCGCTGAATCTCCGGTACTGCCCTGGCCTCAGCAGATATTGGCGGCCTCTGTAATTCGGCAATTCGTAAAGGATCCAGTGCCCATCCAGCACAGAACAAGAGAGCATCTCGGAGGAGCGTAGCTGGTCCATGACTTGTGGAGAGTCCTCGGTTAACTCTACCATGTTGCCTCTGTGATCCTCCTTCTCATAGATCTTTATCCTGTAGGTGCCCCTGTGCTGTGACAGAAAATGAGACAGGGTAATAGTGACTGCAGCAGGCTGGCTGCCTGTGATCCTGGGCCCTGAGTCAGCCCTGTGCACTGCTCCAGTGATGCAAAGGGCGCTTAATGCTGCCTCTGGTCTCCAGAGGAGGGGAATCCTTGAATGCTGCAAAGGCAGCACATCCACCCATTTGAGTCGGACCTATGCCAGCTGTGACTCCCACCTTTGGTGCAGGGAGCATGTCTGGGGTGGGGAGGAGGGAGCCCAACCAGACACAAGAGGGGACAGGGCTGCAGTGTACAACGCTGGCCAATCCTCAGCCAGCACAGTGCTCCCATAGGCCAGGGGTTCTCAACCTTTTTCTTTCTGAGGCCCTGTGATGGAGCCTGCTTGCCCTGCACTGGTACTGCAAGGGTTAACTCTACTCTTTGGGCTGAGAAGGCCACGCACCCTCGGCCCTGCTGGGCATGTTCCAGCTGGAGGTCAGGTATAAAAGGGAGCAGCCCAGCTCATTCAGGGCTGACTGCCGAGGAGGGAAGATGCCTCCTGCAGGCTCCAGCCCGGCAAGTGCTGAGGCCCCAGAAGGCAGAAGCCAGAGACGCCGAGACCCAGGACAACGCCCAAGCTCCTGCAGGCGCCCAAGGAGTGACAGAACTGCTGAGAGCCGCACAGGCTGAGGAGCCTATGGACTTTGGAG
The DNA here is from genome assembly GCF_027887155.1 of Malaclemys terrapin pileata. NCBI lineage: Eukaryota > Metazoa > Chordata > Testudines > Emydidae > Malaclemys > Malaclemys terrapin. Next base: position 17,527,508 of record NC_071515.1, on the reverse strand, counting down.
ATGACAGGACCACTACACCAGGGACAGGATAGGAAGTAGCTCAGGGGGACTAGGCATTATACTGAGTGGTGTCCGTGTGTTTTGGGTGGATTCCCCGCTGACCCAGTGGTCACTGTGAGGGCCCTGAGCTGGGATCTGGTGGAGCAGGGTGAGCACGGGTCAGGCCAATCAGCCCTACTGAAGAGGGCCATTATACTGACTCTGGCTATTGGGCCATGCAGCCCGCTGCACAGAGCAGCCCTGCTGACTCGGGCCACAAGGACACACAGCCCTGAGAGGGGGCAGCAATATTGACATTTATCCGTAGGTCAAGCTATCCCAAAACAAGGGGTGATTGTATAGATTCAGCCACAATGCCATAATTACCCTCACCCCATCCCAAGAAGGGACGGGGCGCGCTTGCCCCACAAAAGGCCCCCTAACATGCTGTAAAAACTCCATGGCCCCCTTTGCCACAATGACTGTTTTTCTGCATATAAAAGCCGGGGTTGCCATTAGAGGGTGGCAAGCAGGGCAATTATCCGGGGCCCATTCCACAGGGGCCCTGTGAAGCTAAGTTGCTCTGGCTTCAGCTTCAGGCAGCTGTAGAGGAAGCTTTCCTATCCTATCCTTGCAATGTCCCCCCAGCCATCCTGGAGGGACGACCACTAGGAGGAAGAAAGCAGTTCTCGTTTTCAGTCCTTGGGAGCTCAGTTGAAAATGATCAAGCAAGTGCCTTATGACGGGGGCTTGGGCAACGTTGCCATTTTTAAAAGTAAAATTGAACTCACAGGTGGGATCATCTGGCAGGACTTAATGGAGGTGCTGAAACCCTCAGACTGCATGTCGGGATAATCCCCCCGTTTCAGAAAGAACTGCTGTCCCTGGAAGTTGGGACGTTCATAGAGCATGAAGCAGCCACTTTCCACGCGGACGGAGTTACAGCGGCTGAGCTGACTTTGAAAATCCGGCCGGTCGCTGCTGCACTCAACGGAGCGGCCCTGAAAGTTTCTGTCCTCGAAAAGAGTGATCTAGTGCGAGAAACAAATGGCAGAGTTTGCAGTAACATCCTATACAATGTGACTGCGTCCTGGTATTCCAATTTCTCTCCGTTCAGCACACTAAGCCTGAAGTGTCTGGGCCTTACATTTTACCCACAGTGATGATAAACTGATATACTCCTGTGACTTCAGTGGGATTGATCTTCATTTACACAAGTGTAAGCGAAAGCAGGATTGGGCTGTGAGAGATTAATATACAGGGACAAATAGAGGCAGTAGGACCCCTAGCTCTGCATTCTTGATTCTCCTCTCCTACTGATATAGGCCAGGAGTAACTCCTTTGAAATCAAGAGACTAACTCAGATGTAAATGAGAGGAGACTCAGGTCCCTGGCTTCAGACTGACCTAGCAAACAATCCAGTCCAGACAGGTTTCTCTTACCTTTTCCATCGTAGTTGGATTCAGGCTGCAAACCATAGAACTCCAGCTGGGTAACTGCCTTTTTATACCTCACAACCAGTGCTAAGTGTGCACACGTTAACAAAAATCTTTTCTCTGTTCATAGAGCCAACTCATGACTCTGGAGGCTCATTCACTCTTTGTACTAGTGTCCATAGGTTTTGTGTAGCGGGGAACAGGTTTTATTCCTATTGTTACCAGTGAGCAGTTCTGGGCCCGGGATCTGTCAGCACAGCCATTTTTACATTGAAGACAACATAGTTCAGGAAAAGGAGAAACTTCTGGCCGAGTGACAGAACGGACTGGATGTGATGGCATCAACAATCGTTCTCTATAGAGTCTCTGCAATTACATTGTTATTAGTGATGCAGAAGTGCACTGTACCATAAAGACGGAAGAGAGTTCAAACGACAAAGTAGAAAGTAGGAAGATAAAAACTGAAATGTGTATGTCAAAAGAAAAAAAAAAAAGTCAAAAGGGCTTAGGTAGACCTCACGTGTGTTTTTGCCATTCAGTAGCTTTGGGGTCACCAGTATGGAGTCTGGAACAGCCTCCTGAGAGACCAGCATGAGATGAGCCATCGGTGTGCAGCGTCCATCCCCATCCACAGAGGGCTTTTCTGAGTCCCCAGGTGTGATCATTACCCACACACCTCAGCACCCCACATCTGAGTTGGTTGAACTTGTATACAGTGGCCAGACAGCAAGTGTGAAAAATCGGGACAGTGTGTGTGTGTGTGTGGGGGGGGGGTAATAGGAGCCTATATAAGAAAAAGACCCAAAAATCAGGACGGTCCCTATAAAATCGGGATATCTGGTCACCCTAAGCTTGTACCACAGATAACGTAGGAGCCTGAAGGTCTCCCATCAGGCTGAGTGATGAGAGCGTAATGTAGATAGGAGCAGTTTGTTCCCATTCTGCTCGCCACAGTGTCACAGCGTCCACCATGGAGCAGTTGAGTAAGGGTATGTCTACACTGGAATCTTCAAAGCGCTGTCACGGGAACGCTCCCGCAGTAGCGCTTTGAAGTGTGAGTGTGGTCACACGCGAGCTCTCTCAGCGCTCCTGGTAATCCACCTCCACGAAGGGATGAGCTCCGGGTGGTGGGAGTGCGGCTCCCAGCACTCTGAGCCTGTCCACACTAGCGCTTTAAAGCGCTCAGAATTGCTGCGCTCAGGGGGGTGATTTTTCACTCCCCGGAGCCAGCAAGTTAGAGCACTAAAAAATGCAAGTGTAGACAAGCACTAACATAGTGCAGATAGGCGTTCTAATGATAAGTTAGTGGTGAGGCACTGCCTATGTATGTATCTTTGAAAAGTGGCCCTGGTGGTTATCTCTGGATTGTGTCAAGGAGGTTCTTTGCTGCAATATTATGCCTGATGTTAGAGGAAAGGATATTAGAGAGGACAGGGAGCCAATCAGTGTTTGTTGGTCCTGTAGTCCCTGTTATTCTCATCATTTGATTCAATAGCACAACAACTAGCATGGTGTGGCAAGAGTTTAACCACACAGGAGCACAGTATTGCTCAAGTGAGTAGCAGAAAGTTAGGGCTGAACTGCGCAGTGCTTGCACATTAGCTCCTCAACTTGAGCCCGCAAGCTCCTTTAAGAGGCCATTTCTGCTGTTAATTTTCTGAGCTCTCCTGGTGGTTTGGTTGTTATGGGTAAGAGTGCAAGCTAGAGTGACTCCTAGATATGCTGGCTTTGGGTCATGAGCCAGTCATTCTCCATTCAAGAACATGTTGAGTTCTTGTGAAGCATTAGCTTGATTAAGATGAAACCATGACAACACAGTCTTTGACATACGGGGATTAAGTCTCCATTTCTTGCAGTCCTCAGGTTGTCCCCAGTCTTTTTGAAGTTTTTCTCTTGACATTAGACAGATGTCATCTGCACACTTGAATGGCCTTGAGGTAGTTGCAGGCAGATCGTTTGAAAACATATTGGAAATAAGTAGGGGAAAGAACAGATCTCCAAGGGATCCTGTTCTTCTGGATCCTCCATGCACTCAGTTTATTTCCTAACATGGTTTGGAATTGTCTGTTTCGAAGCATCACTTCTATAGTCATAACAACCCATCAAGGTGACATCTTGACCAGCAAGCCAGTGTGCCAGGTGGCATCATATGCTGCTTTTGAGTCAAGAAGTACAGCCCTGGACATCATGGGGCATTGGGATCGAGGTTTCCAAGATGCCCTCCAGCTCTGCTGCTGCTTCTCCAAATCTAAAAGTATGGAAAAAAACAGAGGATAGCTGCCTCCATACTTATCCAAACAAATGGTACCTGAGCCTCATGGGACAGGGTTGATAACTGTAACAGCGAAGGTTGCTGCTCAGACTGCTGAAATGAAATCAACAGTTTCCATCTGACAGATCACCATGATCAAGATTGAGTGCACTGCAACCTCTAGCCAGATAGACTGGTGAAGCAGAACAGACTTTCTGAAGTGGAAGATGGTTTTAAAGAGAACAAATAACAGGTTATCAAGAACCGTAATGATATCAAGACCAACTAATTGAGGGAACAGATAAAGGCAAAACTTCTGAATTTGTCTCTAAATTGCTAAATTGTAGGATTTTCTAGTCGCTTTTTATTTTCATATAGACTGGGCATACCGGACCCTTGTCCCCCAGCCAGCTCTCGGCGGTTGGCTTAGAGCGTTTGATTATGAAGCTCCACCACTAAGAAGCTTATACTGCAAAAATCCAGAGAGAGACATGGTTTGGTTATGGGAAGAACCAGCAATTAAAACACTGCTCTCTCAAGATTATGCCGTGATGTAGTTGGAATGAGGGCAGCTTTTAACCAAACGAAACAATTGGCTAGGAAGTTTATTAAATACCTGGCTAAGCTCTATATTAAGAATGGGGATAGTATTATGCAGTTCCCCTCAGGAGGCAGAAAAATACCTCCAAATTCTGCAAATTCCTCTTTGCAAGACAAGACATCTATGGAATGATCAGAGTGTACAGAATTTTGATATTGCTCTCTGACATCTGACATGGTTGCTGTAAACAAGTTGAGCGCTTATTGATATGTTAGTTTCTTTTCTCTCTCATTGGGGCTGAAGGGTTAAAACGTTATTAACAATTTACTTCCTATTGCCTTAAATCATGGGGAAGGAGCATGAATGTAAAATCTATCTATCATCATTGCTTTATTAGATGGTGCTTCCTGATGGACTAAAGTTTATGAAGGTTCTATTGGTAAGAGATGACTACTGTCATTGTAATGTTCAGAGCCCCAGGGGCTGCAAGGATCTCCAAATTTCGCCTGATATGACTTTGCCCACTCTGGTTAAAAAACAGTCCAAAACTACACACTTGATAAACAAATTTTTCTTTTTGATGGTAGGGTACTAATGTATATTTCTCTCTCCACTATCTTTTTCTGTCTTATTTTTATCACTTCATTTAGTCCCTCTTTCTGTCTCCATGCTGGGAGTTTCCTTCCCATGCCTGTAGAGTATGTACTAGGAAGCTACTCTCTACCCCTGAATTATATAATTTTGGCTGCTTAGATATTTAAGAGTTGTTTACTGCACAGGGAAATTTTTAATGTCTCATTTATTCACTAAGGGTATGTCTACACTACAGGATTAATCCGAATTTATATCATTTGAATTTTGGAAACAGATTGTATAAAGTCGAATGTATGCGGCCACACTAAGCACATTAATTCGGCGGTGTGCGTCCATGAACTGGGGCTAGCGTCGATTTCCGGAGCCTTGCACTGTGGGTAGCTATCCCATAGTTCCCACAGTCTCCTCTGCCCATTGGAATTCTGGGTTGAGATCCCAATGCCTGATGGGGCCAAAAACATTGTCGCGGGTGGTTCTGGGTACATCCTCCCCGCTCTCCAGGGAAGCAACGACAAACAACTGTTTCGCGCCTTTTTCCTGGGTGAACAGTGCAGACGCCATACCATGGCAAGCATGGCGCCCACTCAGCTCAAGACATCAGTCATGAACATTGTAAAGACCTCGCGCGTTATCGTGCAGTTTATGCTGAACCAGAACCTGCAAAACCAGGCGGCGAGGAGTAAGCTACGGCAGCGTGGCGGCGAGAGTGATGAGGACATGGACATGGAATTCTATGAAACCGCGGGCCCCGGTGCTTTGGAGATCATGCTGTTAACGGGGCAGGTTATAGCCATGGAACGCCGATTCTGGGCCCGGGAAACAAGCACAGACTGGTGGGACCTCATAGTGTTGCAGGTGTGGGACGATTCCCAGTGGTTGCGAAACTTTCGCATGCGTAAGGGCATTTTCATGGAACTTTGTGACTTGCTTTCCCCTGCCCTGAAGCACCAGAATACCAAGATGAGAGCAGCCCTCACAGTTGAGAAGCGAGTGACGATAACCCTGTGGAAGCTTGCAATGTCAGACAGCTACCAGTCAGTCGGGAATCAATTTGGAGTGGGCAAATCTACTGTGGGGGCTGCTGTGATGCAAGTAGCCAAAGCAATCACTGAGGTGCTGCTACGAAAGGTAGTGACTCTGGGAAATGTGCAGGTCATGGTGGATGGCTTTGCTGCAATGGGATTCCCTAACTGTGGTGGGGCGATAGATGGAACCCATATCCCTATCTTGGCACCGGAGCACCAGGGTACCCAGTACATAAACCACAAGGGGTACTTTTCAATGGTGCTGCAAGCACTTGTGGATCACAAGGACGTTTCACCAACATCAACGTGGGCTGGCCGGGAAGGGTTCATGACGCTCGCGTCTTCAGGAACACTACTCTGTTTAAACGGCTGCAGCAAGGGACATACTTCCCGGACCAGAAAATAACCGTTGGGGATGTTGAAATGCCTATAGTTATCCTTGGGGACCCAGCCTACCCCTTAATGCCATGGCTCATGAAGCCATACACAGGCAGCCTGGACAGGAGTCAGGAGCTGTTCAACTACAGGCTGAGCAAGTGCAGAATGGTGGTAGAATGTGCATTTGGCCATTTAAAAGGTCGCTGGCAATCATTACTGACTCGGTCAGACCTCAGCCAAACCAATATCCCCATTGTTATTGCTGCTTGCTGCGTGCTCCACAATCTCTGTGAGAGTAAGGGGGAGACCTTTATGGCAGGGTGGGAGGCTGAGGCAAATCGCCTGGCTGCTGATTATGCACAGCCAGACACCAGGGCGATTAGAAGATCACACCAGGAAGCGCTGCGCATCAGAGAAGCTTTGAAAACCAGTTTCATGACTGGCCAGGCTACGGTGTGAAAGTTCTGTTTGTTGAAAACCCGCCCTCTTGATTGACTCATTCCCTTTAAGCAAACCAACCTCCCTCCTTAAATCACAGCTTGCTTTTAAACGAAATAAAGTCACTATCGTTAAAAATCATGTATTCTTTATTAATTGATTATAAACATAGGGAGAGAACCGACAAGGTAACCCGGATGAGGTTTGGGAGGAGGATAGGAGGGAAGTAAAAGGCCACTGAAAAAATTCAATATAATAACAGCCTTTTGGTTAGGCTGTCCACTGGGGTGGAGTGGGAGGGTGCACGGAGCCTCTCCCCCCCCCCCCCCCCGCGTTCTTACACGTCTGGGTAAGGAAGCTATGGAACATGGTGAGGGGGGAGGGAGGTTATACAGCGGCTGCAGCGGCACTCTGTTATCCTGCTGCCGTTCCTGAAGCTGGGACGCCCCAGACGCCGGAGCATGTCTGTTTGATCACGCAGCAGCCCCAGCGTTGCAGCCTGCCACCTCTCATCTCAAGCGGGTGAGGAGGGAGGGTTGTTTGCTTAAAGGGAATGACCTCACGTTCACTGGCATCTTTCCTGTACTTAGATACTGTGTCCTTCCACTCATTCAAATGAGCTCTTTCATTGCGGGTGCATCCATTATTTCCAAGTACATCTCGTCTCGCGTCCTCTTTCTCCACCGCCTTATCTGAGATAGCCTTCGGGACGGAGGAGGGAGGCTTGAAAAATTTGCAGCTGCTGGAAGGATGGAAAAAAGGAGAGAAGTTTTTAAAAAGATACATTTTACAGAACAATGCTTATATTCTTTCACAGTGAAAAACACTATTCACATTACATAGCACATGTGATTTCAGTACAAGGTCGCATTTTCCATCTTAAAATTGAGTGCCTGTGGCTTTGGTGTTAGAGATCACAGACGCAGGTCCGGGCAACAGAATTCGGCTTGCATGCGGCCATGGTAAGCCATTGTCTTTCGGCTTCTGCGCCCTCCTTTCCCACATACCAAGCAAAGCCCGTTGACTGCTGCGGTTTTCCTGTTAACCTTCAGCAGCAGAAAACAAACTCCCCCCCCGCCATCCAATTCTCTGGGATGATCTCTTTATCCCTCCCCCCACCGCGTGGCTGGTATCAGGGAAGATTCCTGCAGAAACCAAACTAACCCCTGACCCCCCCCCCGCCATGAATTATCTGGGATGATCGCTGTACCCCTCCCCCCATCGCGTGGCTGGTATCAGGGAAGATCCCTACTAGCCAAAGGCGAAAAGCTCAGCGCCAATCCCCCCACCCCCCACGCTTGGCTAACTGCAGGGAAGGATTTCTTTTCAGCCACAGGCAAATAGCCCAGTAGGAACGACCACCTCTGTCCCCTTAATTAAATGCCCCGTATTTCAACCAGGTTACCATGAGCGATATCACTCTCCTGAGGATTACACAGCGAGATAAAGAACGGATGTTGCTTGAATGCCAGCAAACACCGGGACCAAACGCTGCCAGGCTTTGTCATGCAATGATACCAGATTATTTGCTACTAGCATGGCGTGGTCAAGTGTCCTACCATGGAGGACGGAATAAGGCTGCACTGCCCAGAAACCTCCTGCAAAGGCTTTTGGAGTACCTCCAGGAGAGTTTCATGGAGATGTCCCTGGAGGACTTCCGCTTCATCCCCAGACACATTAACAGACTTTTCCAGTAGCCGCGAATGCATCCCAAGTCCTCAGGGCAAATTAATCATTAAAAAATGCTTGCTTTTAAACCATGTTTTATATTTTAAAAGGTAAACTCACCTGAGGTCCCTTCCATGGGGTCATGGTTTTGGGTACTGGCTTGGGAGGCTTGGGAGGGTACTTCAGTCAGGCTGAGAAAAAGATCCTGGCTGTTGGGGAGAACGGAGTGCCGGGTGCTCTCCGCAAGCTCATCCTCCTCCTCCTCTTCCCCGTCCGCAGAATCCTCAGGTGTAGCTGCTGAGATTACCCCTGCCTCGGAATCCACGGTCAGAGGTAGGGTAGTGGTGGCGGCCCCCCCTAGAATTGCATGCAGCTCAGCATAGAAGCGGCATATCTGCGGCTCTGACCCGGAGCGACCGTTTGCCTCCTTTGTTTTCTGATAGGTTTGTCTGAGCTCCTTGACTTTCACGCGGCACTGCTCTGAGTCCCTATTGTGGCCTCTCTCCATCATGCCCTTGGAGATTTTTTCAAAAGTTTTGGCATTTCGTCTTTTCGAATGAAGTTCTGCTAGCACTGAATCCTCTCCCCATATAGCGATCAGATCCAGTACCTCCCGTACGGTCCATGCTGGTGCTCTTTTTCGATTATCGGCCTGCATGGTTATCTGTGCTGATGAGCTCTCTGTGGTCACCTATGCTCTCCTGTGCTGGGCAAACAGGAAATGAAATTCAAATGTTCGCGGGGCTTTTCCTGTCTACCTGGCCAGTGCATCCGAGTTCAGATTGCTGTCCAGAGCGGTCACAATGGTGCACTGTGGGATAGCTCCCGGAGGCCAATACCATCGAATTGCAGCCACACTAACCCTAATTTGAAATGACAATATCGATTTTGGTGCTACTCCGCTCGTCGGGGAGGAGTACAAAAATTGATTTTAAGAGCCCTTTATTTCAAAATAAATGGCTTCGTTGTGTGGACGGGTGCAGGGTTAATTCGATTTAATGCTGCTAAATCTGAATTAAACTAATAGTGTAGACCAGGCCTAAGTGGCTTTATATTTTAACAATGATGGCTCTGAGAATGTGTGTCCTGAAATATAAAGCAAAAGTATATTCAATGCTTAAAGAGAATGCTGCCGGTGCCATGCTCCCAGAGACACATCTGACAAACTTGAAGTTTGTAAACTGAATAGAGATGGGGTGGGCCTCTCAGTTTCTAGTTGCTTCAAATTCTTAAGTGAGGGGTATTGCTTTACTAATACCTCCCAGGACTATGAAGTTATATGGAGGGGTTAAGTGGAGCCAACCCTAAGTATGGACTGTACCACTTTGCCTTTGGGAAAGGCTTGCAGGGAGCCTGAATCTGGATGATGACTTTAGATCCACTTGGTGGTCAGTCAGGTCTCCTTTGGCATCAAACCATGCCTTGGTCTTTTCTGTCCTTTCTTCCACCATCACACTCCTCTGTAGCTGGAGAATCTCCATCTGCAAGTCCTGTATCCAGGCTTCTGTGGCCAGATAGACTGGAACCAGGTTAATTATATCCTTCCACACATTCATTGGTCTTCGCGTCAGACCTCATTGAGGGAAAAGGCTGTGGAGTTGCATACCTAGCTCTCCAATACAGACAACTCTCCAATACCCAATTCTACAGGCCGCTTTCCTCAGATCCCACTGAGGAATACACTAAGAAACTACACCATCTACTCAGGACACTCCCTACACTAACACAGGAACAAATCAACATACCCTTAGAGCCCCGACCGGGGTTATTCTATCTACTACCTAAGATCCACAAACCTGGAAATCCTGGACGCCCCATCATCTCGGGCATTGGCACTCTCACTGAAGGACTGTCTGGATATGTGGACTCCCTACTCAGACCCTACGCCACCAGCACTCCCAGCTATCTCCGTGACACCACAGATTTCCTGAGGAAACTACAATGCATTGGTGACCTCCCAGAAAACACCATCCTAGCCACCATGGATGTAGAGGCTCTCTACACAAACATCCCACATACAGATGGAATACAAGCTGTCAGGAACAGTATCCCTGATGATGACACAGCACAACTTATTGCTGAGCTCTGTGACTTTATCCTCACGCACAATTATTTCAAATTTGGTGACAATATATACCTCCAGACCAGTGGCACCGCTATGGGCACCCGCATGGCCCCACAATATGCCAACAATTTTATGGCTGACCTGGAACAACGCTTCCTCAGCTCCCGTCCACTCATGCCCCTTCTCTACCTACGCTATATTGATGACATCTTCATCATCTGGACCCATGGGAAGGAGGCCCTGGAAGAATTCCACCATGCTTTCAACAGCTTCCACCCCACCATCAACCTCAGCCTGGACCAATCTACACGGGAGGTCCACTTCCTGGACACCACCGTACAAATAAGCGATGGCCACATTAACACCACCCTATACCGAAAACCCACCGACCGCTACGCCTACCTTCATGCCTCCAGCTTCCACCCCGGTCACACCACACGATCCATCGTCTACAGCCAAGCACTGAGGTACAATCGCATCTGCTCCAACCCCTCAGACAGAGACCAACACCTACAAGATCTTCACCAAGCATTCTCAAAACTACGATACCCACACAAGGAAATAAAGAAACAAATCAACAGAGCCAGACGTGTACCCAGAAGACTCCTGCTACAAGACAGGCCCAGAAGAGAAACCAACAGAACTCCACTGGCCATCACCTACAGTCCTCAGCTTAAACCTCTCCAACGCATCATCAGTGATCTACAACCCATCCTGGACAATGATCCCTCACTTTCACAGACCTTGGGAGGCAAGCCAGTCCTCGCCCACAGACAACCTGCCAACCTTAAGCATATTCTCACCAGCAACCACGCACCGCACCATAACAACTCTAACTCAGGAACCAACCCATGCAACAAACCTCGATGCCAACTCTGCCCACATATCTACACCAGCAACACCATCACTGGACCTAACCAGATCAGCTACAACATCACCGGCTCATTCACCTGCACGTCCACCAATGTTATATATGCCATCATATGCCAGCAATGCCCCTCTGCTATGTACATTGGCCAAACTGGACAGTCACTACGCAAGAGGATAAATGGACACAAGTCAGATATCAGGAATGGCAATATACAAAAACCTGTAGGAGAACACTTCAACCTCCCTGGCCACACAATAGCAGATGTAAAGGTTGCCATCTTACAGCAAAAAAACTTCAGGACCAGACTCCAAAGAGAAACTGCTGAGCTCCAGTTCATTTGCAAATTTGACACCATCAGATCAGGATTAAACAAAGACTGTGAATGGCTATCCAACTACAGAAACAGTTTCTCCTCCCTTGGTGTTCACACCTCAACTGCTAGCAGAGCACCTTACCCTCCCTGATTGAACTAACCTCGTTATCTCCACACTGATATATACCTGCCTCTGGAGATTTCCATTACTTGCATCTGAAGAAGTGAGGTTCTTACCCACGAAAGCTTATGCTCCCAGTACTTCTGTTAGTCTCAAAGGTGCCACAGGACCCTCTGTTGCTTTTTACAGATTCAGACTAACACGGCTACCCCTCTGATACTTGATACCTAGCTCTGTTACACATTGGTACCAGCGGTAACGCTTCATCCCAATTGCTGCCTTTTTTTTTTTTTTTGATGGTCCTATTTATTTGCTCAACCTGTCCTGCTGCTGGTTGGCTGAAAAGGAAGGGGATCCTTTTGTTCTACGTCCAGCTGGATGCACACTTCTTTGACAACTGACCCCACAAATCCGCTCCCATTGTCTGAGTCAATAACCTTAGGCCCTCCCCGCATCTGCAGAACACATTGCTCACCAATTGTTTCACTCTCATTAGGGCAGTCACATATTTAGTGTGGATGTCCATCTCCTCCTAATGTGAGAAAGCATTGACAACACTAGCACATACTTGTTACCCCTTGGTGCTAAGGGCAACTCCCCAGTACAGTTGATTTGATCTCCTTTCCATGAACCTCTGGGGACCCATCTCAGAAGAGCATTTTTACTTTCTTTGATAGCTGGATTGTGTCTGGCACAGATAAGGAGCATCTACAGATCCCTTTCCCATTGTTGACAACCTGTCTTTGGCCTCTGCCTGTTTGGGGTGGGCCCATGCACCCACAAGCGCAGATCTGTTTGCATATTTTGTGGTGCCATCCATAGTAAACCATTTTTTGATTTTACACAAAGGAGTTATTACTTTATTGCTAAATTTTGACCTACATTTATGTTTTGGCTGGAGGCTTGTTCCCAAAGGGGTCCTAACTTCACGTCCTGTTTTTGAATGTTTTGCAGCCGCTCCGCTTTTTGCCTTATTGCGATTTGTTGCTGGCCTCCAGTGAAATCTGTTACAGGGATAGTTTTCCAAATGGTATCCCATGGCCAGGGCGGGCCAGTGTCTGCTGCATTATTGACTGCTAGGTCAACTGCCACATAGTTCTGCATTTGATTTCCCTGTTATTGGTAACGCGATATTTGTTCTGAGCCCATTATGCCAGCATGAACACAGCTCCTCTGAATACATAATTCAAGTCCAGAACAACGGTAAGCTTAGAGTGAGATTCTTTTTCTCAGTACGCTGATAACTTCGTCTAATTTTGTGTTTACAGCTGACTTACTTTTCTGGTCGTACTGTAAAGTGTTTGACCATTTTGTTTTTTACTTTGATCGCCGCTAATCTTTTCTGGTTTGAGTATATGGCTACTGTCACCTGTATTTCTAATACTTTTTAAAAAATTTGCTGGCACGATTTTTTTTAAAGATTGAATGCCAGGTGCTAGCGGGGCTGTGTTTACATTTAGGCAGCATGTCTGTGTGCCTGGGTTCCCCTACCAGCCAGTGGCAAGTGGCACAGGATTGTGGGAGACACCAACCGGACAGCTGGTCTGGAGAGACTTTGCTACCCCGGAAGTGGGGACTATACGGTGATCTAGCCAGAGGGCCAAGCAGGAAGAGGGAGCACCCTGAGTCATCAAGACAGAAAGAAGGGTAACTGATGGAAGGGGGTGCCAGAGCGGGTGAGTGCTGATCCCCAGATGTAGCCACAAAGAGGTACCCCCAGCGTTGAGTGAACCCCATGACAGGCTGTTTAATACAAGCTCCAATACAGCACAGCACTTAAGCGCATATGTAACTTTGTCAACGGGACTATTCACGAGCTTCAATTAAGCACACGCTTAAGTGTTTTCCTGGATCAGGGCCTCACGCTGTCCCCCAGAGGCCATGCCGATTGCTTCCAGAATGCCAACAGGTTTTGGGCAGTCTGTCTAGAGATTTCTATTGAAATAGGGCAGGTCTACACTGAAAGTTCTGCACAGCTCATCTGTGCCGCTGTAGGGTTGTAATACAGGCGCTCCTACACCAACAGTAAAGTGTTCTCCCATCGGTGTATTTAATCCATCTCCCCGAGAGGCAGTAGCTATGTCAATGGGGGAAGCTCTTCCGCTGACTTAGCGCTGTCTGCACGAGGGGTTAGGTGGGTATAACTGTCGCTCAGAGGTGTGGATTTTTCATACCCCTGAGTGACGTAGTTATACTGATGTAGGTCTGTCGTGTAGACCCGACCTTAGTCAACCATATGACTATGGAATGTACTGGCAACAGGATATTGGTGATAATACTGTGTAGCTCTTATTACAAGCACCTTGCTACAATGCTGGGCTTCTCGCATAGAAAAAAGCTTGCATCGTTGATCGAAGTGCAAATCTCAACTTGGCCTGACCCATGGAGTCCCCATGAAGGGACTGTACTGTAGCCTGAGGGGTCAGGCTAAAACTGAATGTCTTGTTGCCTTTTCTCTTGTTTTCTGTATTTAATCTTGTCCCTGGTACACCGATAACTGTACGTACAGAAAACCTTGTAGTTTTATAGACTAGATTAGTCTTTCTAAAACTGTGAACTCGCACCACTGTCCATGCAGAGAGTCAGGGATCACGACTCATCTTACTGTATGTAACAGTCTTTTCGGATTCAAAGTACATCTGCTGCTGGTAAGGCTGGGGAGCGCTGCATGGCTCCCCCTCCATTAGCCCATCGAAAGCTCTGTATGATTCTCCACCAAAAGAGACAGGAACAGAAGTATGGGGCCCTTCCCTCCCCAAGTAGTGGGAGCAAGGGCCCTCCAAACTCATGGAGAACAGGTCCTTTGTCCCTCTAACCCTAAGATGAAGGGATAGGAGTAGGGTAGCTTCCAGGCCTCGCCCTTGAGCCTGGGTGTATCTGCTTGGGTGGGTGGACTGGGCCAGCAGCATTCTTCTTCTCCTACCTCCCACAGTCCTCTGCTGGGCTGGTGTTGGTGGCTACTACAGTTAACCTCACACTGAGGTGCATGAGGCTGTTCAGTCCTCTCAATTGTTTCAGGCTGGCTGCAGACTTGGGCAGACATCTCTGAATTAGTTCCAGCTGGGTTATATTTTCAAGCTCGGATAGAAACCACACCTTTCGTTACACAGTGGAAGTGCCAGAGTATTCAGATGATTCCAGGAGCTGGGGCCCTGGACCCAGGCCTGTGGTGCCTATGGCTAGTTAATCCTGCCCTGCCCTGGATCGGTGCTCAGGTAACTTTGGCCCGAGGCACGGTCCCTGGCTGGGGGGAGAGCTGTGACTGGCACTGACTCTCGGCTGGCAGAGGGATGTGGCTGATTCCTGCCATCAGGTGGGTGCCCAGCTCTGCCTGCTCCATGCCTGGTGGCTGAGGGGGCTCTGGCTGCTGCTCCCTGGTGATGCTCCCAGGGCCATCTGGTGAAGAAGCGAGGGCGGGAGCTCAGCCCAGAGCCACTCTACTGCTAGCTCCAAATCTCTGGCCAGCGGTGGGCTGGAAGATTATGATCTAATCTGCAATTGTCATCCTCTCTATGGCCCAAGTCCTGTATGTTTTGGTTTCTTGGTCAGCCTCCTGCACTGCATTCTGGGTAAGGTGCCCCTGTACTCCCTTGTGTGGCTGCCTAGGCCGGAGCCATGGGTTTGGCTTTGGAAGTAGCTATGCAATGCTGGGGGAGGACAGGGAAAAACAAGGGACAACTTTTGGTTCAGAAGATGATACTGTAGCCCAAGAACACAGGACAAGCCTCGACGTTCCCCTTAGTACACTTACAACAGCACGCTGAGAGCACAATGGTTGCTAAAGCATTTTATTCACTGAGACCCTTCCAGGCGAAAGGTGTCTTGATTCAGTAGAGATCAGTGGCTCGTCTCAAGGAGCCGACCTTGCCACTCATAGAGCCCCACTCGCTGAATCTCCGGTACTCCCCTGGCCTCAGCAGGTATTGGCGGCCTCTGTAATTTGGCAATTCGTAAAGGATCCAGTGCCCATCCAGCACAGAACACGAGAGCATCTCGGGGGAGCGTAGCTGTTCCATGACTTGTGGAGAGTCCTCGGTTAACTCTACCATGTTGCCTCTGTGATCCTCCTTCTCATAGATCTTTATCCTGTAGGTGCCCCTGTGCTGTGACAGAAAATGAGACAGGGTAATAGTGACTGCAGCAGGCTGGCTGCCTGTGATCCTGGGCCCTGAGTCAGCCCTGTGCACTGCTCCAGTGATGCAAAGGGCACTTAATGCTGCCTCTGGTCCCCAGAGGAGGGGAATCCCTGAATGCTGCAAAGGCAGCACATCCACCCATTTGAGTCGAACCTCTGCCAGCCTTGACTCCCACCCTTGGTGCAGGGAGCATGTCTGGGGTGGGTAGGAGGGAGCCCAACCAGACACAAGAGGGGACAGGGCTGCAGTGTACAACGCTGGCCAATCCTCAGCCAGCACAATGATCCCATAGGCCAGGGGTTCTCAATCTTTCTTTTTCTGAGGCCCTGTGATGGAGCCTGCTTGCCCTGCACTGGTACTGCAAGGGTTAACTCTACTCTTTGGGCTGAGGAGGCCACGCACCCTCGGCCCTGCTGGGCATGCTCCAGCTGGAGGTCAGGTATAAAAGGGAGCAGCCCAGCTCATTCAGGGCTGACTGCCGAGGAGGGAGGACTCCTGCTCCAGGCTCCAGCCCGGGAACTGCTGAGGCCCCAGAGGAAGAAGCCAGAGACGCCGGGATCCAGGACAATGCCCAAGCACCTGCAGGTGCCCAAGGAGCGATGGAGCTGCTGAGAGCCGCACAGGCTGAGGAGCCTACGGACATCAGAGATTCCAGGACGACTCCACCAGGGACAGGGTAGGAAGTAGCTCAGGGGGACTAGGCATTGTACTGAATGGTGTCTGTGTGTTTTGGGTGGATTCCCCGCTGACCCAGTGGCCGGCATACTTGCCACTGTCAGGGCCCTGAGCTGTGACCTGGTGGAGCAGGAAGGGCACAGGCTCAGTCTCCTGAGCGGCCCGTCAGACCAAACAGCTCTACTGAAGAGGGACATTATATTGACTCTGGCTATTGGGCCATGCAGCTCCTCTGGACAGGGCAGCCCTGCTGACTTGGGCCACAAGGACACCCAGCCCTGAGAGAGGGAAGCCATATTGACTTTTAGCCATAGGCCAAGCTATCCCAAGACAAGGGATGATCGTGTAGACTAAGCTGCAGGGCCATAATTACCCTCACCCCATCCCAAGAAGGGACGGGGCACGCTTGCCCCACAAAAGGCCCCCTAACATGCTGTGTAAACTCCACGGCCCCCTGTGCCACAATGACTGTTTTTCTGCATATAAAATCCAGGGCTGGCATTAGAGGTTAGCAAGCAGGGCCCCGTGCCACGGGGGCCCTGCGAAGCTCAGCTACTCAGGCTTCAGCTTCAGGCACATGTGGTGGGGCTCGGGGCGGTGGGGCTTTGGCTTCTTGCCCTGGGCCCCAGTGAGTCTAATGCTGGCCCTGCTTGGAGGACTCCCTGAAAGTTGCTCAAAGCTCTAGTTGAGAACTGCTGGCAGAGGCTACACTAAGTTCTGCTGGGAGGCGTTTCAGGCTTCAGAAGCCCCAGAATCAAGGAAGCAGAAAAGTGACTTTGTTCTAAAGAGTCAAAGGAAATATTGTGCCCAGTTCTCCCCTCACACTGGTATAACTCTCTGGGCTTCAAGGAGTTACTCCTTGTTTTACACCAGTGTGAGAGGACTGGGCCCAGTGTATCTCCAAATCCCCAGAAGTTACGGAAACATTTTCTCTTTTTAAGTCAAAGTATGTTCTCGGTCACTGTCCATATTCTTAACTACGGGACAGCTGTACCCACGCCCAGAACAGGCAGTAGCAGGGGAAACTTTCCTATCCTATCCCTGTAATGTCCCCCCAGCCATCCTGGAGGGATGACGACAAGGAGGAAGAGAACAGTTCTAGTTTTCAGTCCTTGGTAGCTAAGCTGAAAATGATCAAGCAAGTGCCTTATGATGGTGGCTTGGGCAACACTGCCATTTTTTAAAAGCAAAATTGAACTCACAGGTGGGATCATCCGGCAGGACTTAATGGAGGTGCTGAAACCCTCAGACTGCATGTCGGGATAATCCCCCCGTTTCAGAAAGAACTGCTGTCCCTGGAAGTTGGGACGTTCATAGAGCATGAAGCAGCCACTTTCCACGCGGACGGAGTTACAGCGGCTGAGCTGACTTTGAAAATCCGGCCGGTCGCTGCTGCACTCAACGGAGCGGCCCTGGAAGTTTCTGTCCTCGAAAAGAGTGATCTAGTGCGAGAAACAAACGGCAGAGTTTGCAGTAACATCCTATACAGTGTGATTGCGTCCTGGCATTCCAATTTCTCTCCGTTCAGCACACTAAGCCTGAAGTGTCTGGGCCTTGCATTTTACCCACAGTGATGATAAACTGATATACCCCTGTGACTTCAGTGGGATTGATCTTCATTTACACAAGTGTAAGCGAAAGCAGAATTGAGCTCTGAGAGAATAATATACAGGGACTAATTGAGGGAGTAGGTCCCCTAGCTCTGCATTCTTGATTCTCCTCTCCTATTGGTATAGGCCAGGAGTAACTCCTTTGAAATCAAGAGACTAACTCTGATGTAAATGAGAGGAGAATCAGGTCCCTGGCTTCAGACTGACCTAGCAAACAATCCAGTCCAGACAGGTTTCTCTTACCTTTCCCATCGTAGCTGGATTCAGGCTGCAAGCCTTAGTACTCCAGCCGGGCAACTGCCTTTTTATACCTCACAACCAGTGCTAAGTGTGCACACGTTAACAAAAGTCTTTTCTCTGTTCATAGAGCCAGCTCATGACTCTGGGGGATCATTCACTCTTTGTACTAGTGTCCATAGGTTTTGTGTTGTGGGGAACAGGTTTTATTCCTATTGTTACCAGTGACCAGTTCCGGGTCCTAGATCTGTCAGCACAGCCATTTGTACATTGAAGACAACACAGTTCAGGAAAAGGGAGAAACTTCTGGCCGAGTGACAGAGGGGACTGGATGTCGATGCCATCACAATCCTTTTCTATAGAGTCTCTGCAGTTGCATTTTTACTAGTGAATACAGAAGTGGTACAATAAAGACAGAAGAGGGTTCAGATGCCAAAATACAAAGTAGGGAGATAAAACTGAAATGTGTATGTCAAAAGGGCTTAGGCAGTCATCACGCGTGTTTTACCCATTCAGTAGCTCTGGGTTCAAGCAGGAGTCTGGAATGTCCTCCTGAGAGACCAGCATGAGATGAGCAGCTGTTCAGTAGGTGTGCAGCGTCCATCTGCACCCGCAGCCCCACAGGGCTGTTCTGAGTCCCTACATGTGGTCATTGTATGGTACTAATGTATATTTCTCTCTCCACTATCTTTTTCTGTTTTTTTTCCCCCACTCTATTTAATCCCTCTTTCTGTCTCCATGCTGGGAATTTCCTCCCCATGCCTGTAGAATATGTACTGGGCAGCTACTCTCTACCCTTGGATTATATAACTTTGGCTGCTTAGATATTCAAAAGCTGTTTACTGCCCAGGAAAATTTTCAGTGTCTCATTTATTCACTAAGCAACTTTATATTTTAACAGTGATGGCTCTGAGAACTAAATGTGTGTCCTGAAATATAAAGGGTTTCAGTAACCGTATTCAAAGCAAAAATATATTCAATGCTTAAAGAGAATGCTGCCGGTGCCATGCTCCTGGAGACACATCTGACAAACTTGAAGTTTGTAAACTGAATAGAGATGGGGTGGGCCTCTCAGTTTGTAGTTGCTTTAAATTCTTAAGTGAGGGGTATTGCTTTACTAATACCTCCCAGGACTAAGAAGTATACGGAGGGGTCAAGTGGAGGCAACCCTAAGCCCATACCGTACCACTTTACCTTTGGGAAAGGCTTGCAGGGAGCCTTTAGACCCCACTTGGTGCTCAGTCAGGTCTCCTTTGGCATCAAACCATTCCTTGGTCTTTTACACTTTCCTGTCCTTTCTTCCACCACCACACTCCTCTGTAGCTGGAGAATCTCCATCTGCAAGCCCTGTACCCTGGCTTCTGACAGGGCCTCTGTAGCCAGATAGACTGGAACTGGGTTAATTATATCCTTCCACAGTCTCATTGGTCTTCCCATCAGGCCTCATTGGGGTAAAAGTAGGGTTGCCAGGAGTCCGGTTTTTGACAGGAACATCCGGTCGAAAAGGGACTCTGGCAGCTCCGGTGAGCACCACTGACCGGCCCGGTAAAAGTCTGGTCGGCGGTGCAACAGGGCTAAGGGAGGCTCTCTGCCTGCCCTGGGTCCGCGCTGCTCCCAGAAGCGGCCGGCATATCCCTGCGGACTCTAGGCACAGGTGTGATCAGGGAAGCTCCACGCAGGAACCAAAGCCAATGGGAGCTCCGGGGATGGCACCTGCGGGCACAGGTAGCACGTACCGTGCAGAGCCACTTGGCTGCACCTCCACCTAGGGGCTGGACATGCCGGCCACTTCCGGGAGCAGCGCAGAGCCAGGGAGGCAGGAAACCTGCCTTAGCCCCACTGCACCGCCGACTGGGAGCCGTCTGATGTAAGCGCCACCTGGACAAAGCCCGTACCCTGAATCCCCTCCTGCACCCCAACCCCATGCCCCAAGTTGGAATACCTTCCCACATCCTAACTCTCTCCCAGCCCCAGCCCACCCATACTCACACCCCAGCCCTGAGCCCCCTCCTGCACCCTGAACTCCCTCCCGTACCAACCCCTTGCCCCAGCCTTGACCACCCTCCCAGAGACCGCACCCCCTCCCACACCCCAACCCAGCCCTAAGCCCATTCCCACAATCCAACCCCCTTCACCCCAGCCCGGAGAGTCCTCCTTCACTCCAAACCCTTCATCCCCAGCTCCACCCCAGAGCCTGCACCCCTAGCCGGAGCCCTCACCCTCTCCAGCACCCCAACCCCCTGCCCCAGCCTGGAGTCCCCTCCCTCACCCTGAACCCCTCATTTCTGGCCCCACCGTGGAGCCCAAACCCACAGCTGGAGCCCTCACCCCCTCTGACAATCCAGCCCCCTGCCCCAGCCCAGTGAAAGTGAATGAGGGTAGGGGAGAGTGAGCAACTGAGGGAGGGGGGCTGGAATGAGTGGGGGTGGGGCCTCAGAGAAGCGGTGGAGCATGGGCGTGGCCTCAGGGTGGGGGATGGGGTAAGGGTGTTCGGTTTTGTGCAATTAGAAATTTGGCAACCCTAAGTAAAAGCCTGTGGATTTGCATCCGTAGCTCTCATGTGTTAGTGCCATCGGTAACACTTCATCCCAATTGTTGTCTGCTGCAGCGCCCCCCCACACACCTTTTTTTTTTTTTTAAGCTTAGATTTGATGGTCCTGTTTATTCAGTCAACCTGTCCTGCTGCTGGCTGGGTGACAGGGAAGGGGAACCTTTTGATCTACGTCCAGCCAGGTGCACACTTCTTTGACAACTGACCCCACAAATCCGCTCCCATTCTCTGAGTCAATAACCTTAGCCGCCCCCTCACCCTCCCCACAGAACACGTTGCCCACCAATTGTTCCGCTCTCATTAGGACAGTCACATATTTAGTGTGGATGTCCATCTCCTCCCAATGTAAGAAATTATTGACAATAACTAGCACATACTTGTTACCCCTTGGTGCTAACGGCAGCTCCCCAGTACAGTAGATTTGATCTTTCCTTGAACCTCTGGGGACCCATCTCAGAAGAGCTTTTTTACTTTCTTTGATGGCTGGATTGTGTCTGGCACAGATAAGGAACCTCTACAGATCCCTTTCCCATTGTTGACAACTTGTCTTTGGCCTCTGCCTGTTTGCAGTGGGCCCATGCACCCACAAGAGCAGATCTGTTTGCATATTTTGTGGTGCCAACCATAGTAAACCATTTTTTGATTTTACACAGAGGAGTTCTTGCTTTATTTCTAAGTTTTGACCTACATTCGTTTTGGCTGGAGGCTTGTTCCCAAAGGGGTCCTAACTTCACATCCTGTTGTTGAATGCTTTGCAGCCGCTCTGCTTTTTACCTTATTGCGATTGTTGCTGGCCTCAAGTGAAATCTGTTACAGGGATAGTTTTCCAAATGGTATCCCATGGCCAGGGCGGGCCTGTGTCTGCTGCATTATTGATTGCTAGGATAAGTGTCTGGGTTTTTGTTTTTTCCTGATAACTAGGGACACTTTTTTTGTGTGTGCCTTAATTTTAACCATGTCCACTTTGTTAAACTGTTTGGCAAGATTATTTAGCATTTTCCACATAGTACTGAATTTGATTTCCCTGTTATTGGTAACCTGATATTTGTTCTGTGCCCACTATGTCAGCATTTGCACAGCTCCTCTGAATACATAATTCAAGTCCAGAACAACGGTAAGCTTAGAGTGAGATTCTTTTTCTCAGTACACTGATAACTTCTGCTAATTTTCCATACACAGATAACTTACTTTTCTGGTTGTACTGTAAAGTGTTTGAGCATTTTGTTTTATACTTTGATTGCTGCTAACCTTTTCTGGTTTGAGTATATGGTGGCTACTGTCATCTGTATACTTAATACTTTTTAGAAAGTATTTGCGGGCATGCATTTTTTAAAGATTGAATGCCAGGTGCTAGAGGGGCTGTTTTTACATTTAGGCAGCATTTCTGTGTGCCTGGGTTCCCCTACCAGTCAGTGGCAAGTGGCACAGGCTTGTGGGAGACCACCACCGGTCAGCTGGTCTGGAGAGACTTTGCTACCCCGGAAGAGGGGACTATACGGTGATCTAGCCAGAGGGCCAAGCAGGAAGAGGGAGCACCCTGAGTCATCAAGACAGAAAGAAGGGTAACTGATGGAAGGGGGTGCCAGAGCGGGTGAGTGCTGATCCCCAGATGTAGCCACAAAGAGGTACCCCCAGTGTTGAGTGAACCCCATGACAGGCTGTTTAATACAAGCTCCAATACAGCACAGCACTTAAGCGCATATGTAACTTTGTCAACGGGACTATTCACGAGCTTCAATTAAGCACACGCTTAAGTGTTTTGCTGGATCAGGGCCTCACGCTGTCCCCCAGAGGCCATGCCGATTGCTTCCAGAATGCCAACAGGTTTTGGGCAGTCTGTCTAGAGATTTCTATTGAAATAGGGCAGGTCTACACTAAAAGTTCTGCACAGCTCATCTGTGCCGCTGTAGGGTTGTAATACAGGCGCTCCTACACCAACAGTAAAGTGTTCTCCCATCGGTGTAGTTAATCCATCTCCCCGAGAGGCAGTAGCTATGTCAAGGGGAGAAGCTCTCCCGCTGACATAGCGCTGTCTGCACGAGGGGTTAGGTGGACGGAACTGTGTCGCTCAGCGGTGAGGATTTTTCACACAAGTGCATGGGGCTGTTCAATCCTCTCAGAGCTATTGTTTCAGGCTGGCTGCAGACTTGGGCAGATGTCCCTGCGCTGGTTTCACCTGGGTCATATTTTCAGCTTTGCTTTACACGCCACTGGACAGAAACCTCAGCTTTCATTATACACTGGAAGTCCCAGTGTAATCAGATAATTCCAGGAACGAGGGCCCTCATCCCAGGCCTGTAGTGTCTATGGCTAGTTAATTCAGCACTACCCTGGATCGGTGCTCAGGTAACTGGCCGGAGACTCGGCCCCTGGCTGGTGGGAGGTCTGTGGCTGGCACTGTCCCTCGGCTGAGAGAGGGATGTGGCTGATTCTGCCATCACCTGGGTGCCCAGCTCTGTGGCTGAGGGAGCTCTGGCTGCTGCTCGCTGGTGATGCTTCCAGGGCCCTCTGGCCAGGGAGTGAAGGCTGGAGCTCAGCCCAGTGCCTCTCTAGTTCTAGCTCCAAATCTCTCGCCAAAGGTGGACTGGAGGATTATGATCTAAATTACGTATCTGTGGTTGTTGTCCTCTCTATGGGCCGAGTCCTGGATGTTTCAGTTTTTTGCTCGGCCTCCTGCACTGCATTCTGGGTGAGGCCTGCCCTGGAGGTCCCCCTGTATTCCCTTGTGTGGCTGCCTAGCCCGGAGCCCTGTGTTTGGCATTGGGCACTTTGAGTTGGAAGTAGCTATGCAATGCTGGGGGAGGGCAGGGAAAGATGAGGAGCAGCATTTGGTTCAGAAGATGATACCGTAGCCCAAGAACACAGGACAAGCCTCGAGTTCCCCTTAGTACACTTACAACAGCACGCTGAGAGCACAATGGTTGCTAAAGCATTTTATTCATTGAGACCCTTCCAGACAAAAGGCATCTTGATTCAGTAGAGATCAGTGGCACGTCTCAAAGAGCCGACTTTGCCACTCATAGAGCCCCACTCGCTGAATCTCCGGTACTGCCCTGGCCTCAGCAGGTACTGGCGGCCTCTGTAATTCGGCAGTTCGTAAAGGATCCAGTACCCCTCCAGCACAGAACAAGAGAGCATCTCGGGGGAGCGTAGCTGGTCCATGACTTGTGGAGAGTCCTCGGTTAACTCTACCATGTTGCCTCTGTGATCCTCCTTCTCATAGATCTTTATCCTGTAGGTGCCCCTGTGCTGTGACAGAAAATGAGACAGGGTAATAGTGACTGCAGCAGGCTGGCTGCCTGTGATCCTGGGCCCTGAGTCAGCCCTGTGCACTGCTCCAGTTCTGCAAAGCACATCCACCCATTTGACTCAGACCTACGCCAGCCATGACTCCCACCCTTGGTGCAGGGAGTATGTCTGGGGCAGGGAGGAGGGAGCCATCCAGGTGCAAGAGGGTAGATGGGTACAACTCTAGCCAATCCTTAGCCAGCACAGTGCTCCCATAGCTACAGTAGGTTCAGACTGTTTCAGGCTTCAGCAGCCCGAGGATTAAGGAAACAGAAAAGCAACTTTGTTCTAAAGTGTTACAGAAAATATTGGGTCCAATTCTCCCCTCACACTGGTGTAACTCTGTGGGCATCAGTGAGTTACTCCTTGTTTTACACCACTGTGAGGGCAGTGAGCTCAGTATATCTATAAATTGAGCTAAGGAAGGAAAATGTATCTTGCCATTTCCTGTCTATAGGGTTAACCATAGAATAGCAGCAGGCCCTGAACAGGCAGTAGTAGTGGAAGCTTTCCTATCTTATCCCTGCAATGTCCCCACAGCCATCCTGGAGGGACGACCACTAGGAGGAAGAAAGCAGGTCTTGTTTTTAGTCCTTAGTAGCTAAATTGAAAATGATCAAACAAGTGCCTTATGACGGTGGCTTGGGCAACGCTGCCATTTTTTAAAAGCAAAATTGAACTCACAGGTGGGATCATCCGGCAGGACTTAATGGAGGTGCTGAAACCCTCAGACTGCATGTCAGGATAATCCCCCCGTTTCAGAAAGAACTGCTGTCCCTGGAAGTTGGGACGTTCATAGAGCATGAAGCAGCCACTTTCCACGCGGGCGGAGTTACAGCGGCTGAGCTGACTTTGAAAATCCGGCCGGTCGCTGCTGCACTCAACAGAGCGGCCCTGGAAGTTTCTGTCCTCGAAAAGAGTGATCTAGTGCGAGAAACAAATGGCAGAGTTTTCAGTAACATCCTATACAGTGTGACTGCGTCCTGGCATTCCAATTTCCCTCCGTTCAGCACACTAAGCCTGAAGTGTCTGGGCCTTACATTTTACTGACTCTTGTGATAAATTGATATACCCCTGTGACTTCAGTGCGATTGATCCTCATTTACATGACTGTAAGTGAGAGCACAGTCAGGTTCTGAGTGTTTAATATACAGGGATTAATACAGATGCTAATTCCCCTACCTCTGCATTCTTGAATTCCTCTCCTACAGGTATAGCTCAGGAGTAACTCCTTTGATATTAACAGACTAAAGGTTGGTCTACATTACTGCAATAAATCCATCTAAGTTGCACAAGTTCAGTTAGGTGAACAATGTAACTGATTTCAACAAAGTTAGATCCACTTACCACAGTGGTTACACTGCACTGTGTCTTCCCTTACACTTCTCCGGGAAGTGGAGCACACAAATCGATGGGAGAGTGCTCTCCCATCGATTTAGCAGGTCTTCAACAGACCTGCTAAATCAACAGTCACTGCATCGATTGCAGCAGTGCCGATCTATCGGTAAGTGTAGACATGCCCTAAGGTTATGTCTACAGTATAGCTCATGTCAGCTGTGAATATTCCCCCCCCCCCCGAGTGACATAACTTACAAAGACATAAGTGTTTGTGTGCACAGCACTGTCTCACCAAGGGAGCTTATGCCGCTCACGGAGGTGGTTCGCTCCCGCGTCGGCATGCAGCGTCTGTACCAGACACACTGCAGTGGCGCAGCCATATTGGTACAGCTGCACCGCTGTTACCGTTAGACATACCCTAACTCTGGTGTAACTGAGAGAATCAGGTCCCTGGCATCTGACTTGCATACTGAACAATCCAATCCAGACAGGTTTCTCTTACCTTTCCCATCGTAGCTGGATTCAGGCTGCAAGCCACAGTATTCCAGCAGGGTAGCTGCCTTTTTATACCTCACAACCAGTGCTAAGTGTGCACACGTTAACAAAAGTGTTTTCTCTGTTCATAGAGCGAACTCATGACTCTGGGGTCTCATTCACTCTTTGTACTAGTGTCCATAGGTTTTGTGTAGTGGGGAACAGGTTATATTCCAGTTGTTACCAGTGACCAGTTCCGGACCCTGGATCTGTCAGCACAGCCATTTTTACATTGAAGACAACACAGTTCAGGAAAAGGGAGAAACTTCTGGCCGAGTGACAGAGCGGACTGGATGTGATGGCATCAACAATCCTTCTTTATAGAGTCTCTGCAGTTACATTGTTATAAGTGGATGCAGAAGTGGTACAATAAAGATGGAAGAGGGTTCAAACGACAACACAGGGAGATAAAAACAGAAATGTGTATGTCAAAAAAAAAAATGTCAAAAGGGCTTAGGTAGACATCACGCGTATTTTAGCCATTCAGTAGCTTTGGGGTCAGATGTATGGAGTCTGGAACGTCCTCCTGAGAGACCAGCATGAAATGAGCAGCTGTTCAGTAGGTGTGCAGCATCCACCCCACCCGCAGCCACAGAGGGCTGTTCTGAGTCCCCGGGGTGGTCATTTCCAGCACCTCATCACTCCACATTTGAAATGGTTGAGCTTGTATTACAGATAGTGTAGTAGGCTGAAGCCTGGCAGTCTCCCATCAGGCTGAGTGATGAGTAAAAGGTTTCTTAGAGAGTGAGTAGCTCATTCCCATTTTGCTCACTGGTGTGACAACGTCCACTATGGAGCTGGTCAATAATTTCGTCCAAATTGATCATCTGCTGATGAGTCAGTGTCGAGGCACCTCCCATTTATCTTTGAAACGTGGCACTAGTGGTTATCTTCTGGATTGTGTCAAGGAGGTTTTTTACTGAAATATAATGCCTGGATGTTATGAAGCAGGATATTAGAGAGGACTCACAGACACTTGGAGTTTGTTGGTCTCATAGTCCCTGTTATTCTCATCATTCGATTCAATTGCGCATCAGCTAGCTTTGTCTGGGGAGAGTTTAACCACACAGGAGCACAGTATTCTCCAACTGAATAGCAGAGAGTTAGTGCCAAGCTATGCCTGTTTGTGTGTGAACTCCTCAACTTGAGCTCGGCCTCTTAAAGACATTTGTATTTCTGCTATTAATTTTCTGAGCTATCTTGGTGATATGGTCCTTATAGGTAAGTGTGCAAGCTAAAGTGACTCCTAGATATACTGGTTTTTGGTCATGTGCCAGCCATTCTCCATTCAAGAAGATGTCGTGTTCTTGTGAAATGCAAACATGACAACATTGTCTTTGATGTGATGGGCTTAAGTCTCCACTTCTTACAGTCACCACTGATGGCTGCAATATCTTGGATCAGGTTGTCCTTAATCTTTTTGAAATCTTTGTCTCTTGAGGCTAGGCAGATGTTGTCTGCATACTTGAATGGCCTGGAGATTGTTGGGGACAGGTCATTTGAAAACATGTTAGGGCAAGAACAGATCCCTGCGGGAGCTAGTTCTTCTGAATCCTCCAGGTGCTCAGTTTATTTCCTAGCAGTGCTTGGAACTGTCTGTTTTGAAGCCTCATTTCTGTAGCCATAACAATCCACCAAAGTAACATCTTTGACATCTTGACCAGCAAGCCAACGTGCCAGACTGTATCATATGCTGTCATCAAGTCAGGAGAAACAGCCGCTGTCTTCATTCTTTAGGAAACCATTTTCTACATAGGTGGCAAGAACAAGAACTTTGGTCACAAGTATTCCTATTAAGTCGGAAAATGTCTTGGTCAGACAGTAGCTAGGTGGAAGGCAATAGTTCTTTCCTGATTTTGGTGTAGCTCGCACCCAAGCTTTCCACCATATCTTAGGCATCTTGTTCTCTTGGATGACTTTAAATACGAAAATTGACAGTCGTTGCATGCTCTTCTTACCAAGATGGAATAGCATTTCTGGTTTTTCCTGCTTTCATATAGCTCAGTGCCTGTATGAATATAGATATTCAGGCCTGCCTGTAAAGGCCTATACTTTAAGAACTTAGGTGTATTTTTATCACTTAGCTAGTTACACGGGTATAAAAACAAAGAATCAAAATCACAGTCTGCCTGTGTTTCGGCCTCCTCTCACTAGGAGAGTCTGAGGCCTTGTTCTTAGGCTCAGGCCTTTGGCTAAGAAGCAGGGACAGCCATAAGCTAGAAAGCGAACAGTCACATCCTCCCATCCCAAACCAGTCACACTGAAATAAGGTGCTATTGGACTGTTAGGAAGACGATCCTATCCTGATAGTGCCCATCACCACAAGATAAAGAAACAGATCTTAAGATGGTTAAAAAAAAATTCGTTTGATAGCATCCTGTCTGGCAAGAAATCACTTATCAATGGTTGTGGTTGTGAAACCTTCATTTCTGTATTGTTTTATCTATATGGCCCTGTGACGGTATTGACATGAACTGGGACCATATAGATCATTGTTGCAACCAAGGTCCTGTAGTGGCACCAAATCTTGTATAATGGGGTCAAATAAGGCGTATAAAACAAGGTTATGGTTATAATTATGCTATCTGTATGCATGTATCATTTTTGTATTTAAAGTTATAAGTATTGGCTCTATACTGTCTGTATTTCAAACTTGTGCTATGCTTCTGGGTGACACCCCAGACAATTTGGCATCAGCACTGCCTAGCCTGCTTGATGGCCCATTAAGGACCATCAGCTATACAACTGACCCATTGAGAGATGGCAGATACACCTTGTGATTCAGCAAGGCATGTAGGGACATGCCTATGGACAGAACTATAAGGTTTTTTCATGCCATGTGCTGGATAGCTTATCTTTGGAACAAAGAAAGCGAGGCCACATGGCAAGAGACTATAAAAGGTTGCTGCAGCTCCTCCATCTTGACTTCAATCCTGCTTCTTACTTCTGGAGGAACCTTGCTACAAATTGGAGCTCTGAACAAAGGACTGAATGACCCATCCCAACTGTGGATGTACTCCAGCGACTTGATTTGAACCTGCAGTTTATTCCATCATGGCTACAAGCCTGAACCAAGAACTTTGCCATTACTGTATGTAATTGATTCCATTTAACCAATTCTAACTCTCATCTCTATCTTTTTCCTTTTATGAATAAACCTTTAGATTTTAAATTCTAAAGGATTGGCAACAGCGTGATTTGTGGGTAAGATCTGATTTGTATATTGACCTGGGTCTAGGGCTTGGTCCTTTGGGATTGGGAGAACCCTTTTTCTTTTACTGGGGTATTGGTTTTCATAACCATTTGTCCCCATAATGAGTGGCACTGGTGGTGATACTGGGAAACTGGAGTGTCTAAGGGAATTGCTTGTATGACTTCTGGATAGCCAGTGGGGTAAAACTGAAGTCTAATCTGTTTGGCTGGTTTGGTTTGCCTTGGTGTGCAAAGGAACCCCAGCCTTGGGCTGTAACTGCCCTGCTCTAAGCAATTTGTCCTGAATTGGTACTCTCAGCTGTGTCCCGCCAGAGGCAGCATCGTTACAGGCCCGCACTTTTCTATTGTTAATCTGTCTGGTTCTCTAATTGTTTCTGTCTGCTGTATAATTATTTTTGCTAGGTGTAAGTTAATTAGGGTACTGGGATATAATTGGTTAGAAAATTATGTTACAATATGTTAGGATTGGTTAGTTAAATTTCAGTAAAATAATTGGTTAAGGTATAGCTGAGAATATTACTATATAAACTGGGGTCAAACAGGAAATGGAGGAAGGGAAATTGGAATCATGTTTGCTAAGAGGGGGGAATGGGAAACAGGGACACAGGCAAGGCTCTGTGGCGTCAGAGCTGGAAAGGGGGACACGGGGTAAACGCTCTGCAGCGTCAGAGCTGGAAAGGGGGAAATGGGGTAAATGCTCTGTGGTGTCAGAACTGGAAAAGGGGACGTGGAGTAAACGCTCTGCGGCATCAGAGCTGGGAAGGGGGAAATGGGGTAAACGCTCTGCAACATGAGAGCTGGGAAGGGGGAAATGGGGTAAACACTCTGCGGCATCAGAGCTGGGAAGGGGGACACGGGGTAAACGCTCTGCGGCATGAGAGCTGGGAAGGGGGACACGGGGTAAACGCTCTGCGGCATGAGAGCTGGGAAGGGGACACGGGGTAAACACTCTGTAGTGTCAGAGCTGGGAAGGGAACACTGGGGAACAGACTCGATCAGCCTACAGAGATAAGCCCGACTGGTGTGAAGGGCTTCGGAATATGCTTTCTTGAAAACTAACCCCAATAAACATCGCTTTGTTTGCACTTCAGACTTCTGGTCTTCTGCTTTCTGTCTACGTGACAAGAACCAGGGGAGAGGGTGAAGGGAAAGCCCTCTAACAGTGCTCTCTCTACCTCCTCAATGGAGAAGGGCTGGAAGATGTCTTCCTCCCACCGAGTGGGCCAGGCTGTATCAGCATCATTCACATTTTACTCATTCCTCAAAGGGCTCGTCCCTGTCAGCTTTTGCCATGTTCATTGAGTAGGTGGTGATGCTATTCGGGCACACTTTATGCTGCTGTATGCTTGGTGATTTCTGTGTTACATTATTTGTGCTGTATGAAAGTTGGTTTCATTTGCCATTGGATATGTTAATGTCAAGCATGTCAGAAGCCCTGCAAAGGTTCTGCTTACCCTGTTCAGTTTGGTTTTGTGAGACATTGTGGCAACATGTTGTTCCTTGGGAAAATCAGAATATAAAATATTACTCTAGATACAGAAATAATTTACAGCTATTGTGGCATAATATTTGTTTTATTATGCTGGCTCGTGGGCCCAGTTTGATTTCATGGACTTAGGTGTTGCCTACATTGTGGTTGTTTCTGCACTGCTGCAATGTGTTGACCTTTGTGTTGGAACAATTACAATTGATATAGTTACACTGGTGCAAACTTTCCTAATCTAGATAAGCCCATAATGTCCAGGTCTGAATTGTCTTGAAATTGGTAACCAGTTAATACTAATAATGCCAATTTCTTACATAGCGCTTTTCATCAATAGATCTCAAAGTGCTTCAGTCTTTAATGTAGTTAGCCTCACAACACCCTTCAGAGGTAGGGGAGTGCTATTATTCCCATTTTACAGATGGGTACAGAGAAGCTAAGTGACTTGCCTTGATCACACAGGAAGTCCATGGCCATGTAGGGAATTGAACGCGGGTCTCCTATAGTCTAAGGCAGTGCCCTAATTGCTGGACCATCCTCCTTCTAACACACTTAGATACACCTGTATCTTCTCTGTCTCTCACTTCTGTGCTGCTAAATCCTACTCTCCTCTCTGCTGCCAGATTCACACCCTCAGTGGTCTCTTCTGTGTACTCTCAGCTTTGATGCAGCAGTGAGGCATCTACTCACAAGAGACTTTCTTCCCATCAGCAAGTGAGAGGATAAGGTCAAGATTTTCAAACAGGGGTGCCTAAAGTTAGGCACCTGAAAAATTAGCCAAATTTTTCCAAGATGCTGAGCATCCCCAGTTCTGATTGACTTGTTAGGGGCCTGATTGAAAATGTTTGCTGAAAAGCCTTGCACACCTATGATCATTAAATAAGTTAATAAATGGGTACATTTCTCAACCAGGGTAAGAGATATCAACTGTGTTTGCTCCTAGAATCAGGGCTGAGGAGTCCAGGAGGCATGTCATCTGCCATACCTTGGGATCAGAAGACAATGTAACAAACAGTGAACACTTCTGGGGTATATTTCCTCTGATAACCTCAGCAACCCCACTAGAATATGAAACGGGAGCCTGAAGATGCTAACTGAGGCCCTGATCCTGTAGTATGTTCCTCACTGGCAGACCACTGTGGTTGTGCAGAGCCCTATTGACTTCAGCATGGAGAGCATTCCAGGATGGAGACTTTAGATATAAAGAGGTTCAACACAGATGGAAAAGGGGTGGGGAGGAAAGCAGGAAAATGAACTGCAACACATCTGGAACACGGATATCAAAGAGGAAAAGAATCAGTGGGTGAAGGTCTGAACTTTGTTCAGCAGGAGATCAGACGAGATGATCAATTGTCCCTTCTGGCCTCAAAGACGATGAATTAAAACTATTTGTAAAAAATGTGCATGTTAGCACAGTAGGGCAAAACTTTCCCTCTTCATCACGTGCCATTTGATTTGCTCAGGGGCTGCATACAGCACAGTTTTATTTATCATCAGCAGCAAGTTTTAGCCAATGAAAACTAAAGTCCATGGCAATACTTTGATAAAGAGAGTACTAGAATAATGCAGATAAATCACCCATTTGTTTAAGTTTCACCATAGTGCACTGTTCCTTTTTATCTCAGGTCAGTTCGCAGAAAGCAGTCATCGTATACTAATCTGTCCCAAGTAAAGCCCTTGAATATATTCCTCTCTGCATTGTTCTAGCTTTCACGTGACTAGGGACAGGTGATTGTGTGTGGTGTTGGTGTTTTTTTTAATTGTAATGAATTCATTCAAAGGGAATCTTTCTCTTTGCTTTGGCTTTCAAGGGGTTAGCTCAATGCATTTCAATGTTTGGTTAATTATAGAAAAGTCCTTACATTGCTATTTTTGGGTAAAATCAGTCTTAAGTATTGGAATAACAACATAGGCCTCCGTTCAGCACAACCCCTAAGCCTGTGCTTAACTTTAAGTCAGTGCTTAAGTCCATCTCTTTTCAGCAGAGCACTTATGCACATCAGATGTTTTGCTGAATCCAGGCCATCAAGTTCAATATCTTGCTTCCACCAGTGGTAAATACATGGGGTGAAATCCTGGCTCCTTTCAAGTTAATGGTAAAACTTCCGCTGACTTCAGTTGGGACAATATTTTACGTCTGGTTCAAGAGAGAGCAAGGAAAAGCAAACAAAACACCAGTAAGTCACTTCGTCTGTTGCGTCAGTTTTTTTCCACTTCCAGTTCAAAATATAGTGTAGTTTTTGCAGTTCTACACTCGTCTTCAGCTTGTCTCAGATTGGAGAGAGATGTGGCGTCACTTTTTAAAATGTAGCATGAGCAGGCAAAGATGATCACACAGCATGTGTAGTGCAGGGATGAAGGATGATTTTGTGGTTAAGGCATTGGACTGGGATTCAGGAGATCTGGATCCAGTTCCCAAGTCTGCCACCAACTTCCTGAGTGATCATGGGCAAGTCATTTCATCCCTGTGGGAATGGAGACGGCAGGAGTGAGCGTCCCAGCCTGAGTCGACAGACTTGTGCTGGCAGGGCTTGCACTAGGGCTCTAAATATAGCTGTGCAGACAGCACGTTAAAGCCCCCACACGTAGGCTTGAGAGCCTGAATTGCAGCTATTTCAAGTGCAAGCCCCACTAGTACGAGTCCGTGGATCCTGCCTGGAAGGGTCACTCCTGGATGCAGTGTAGACATAGCCTACGTGTTTCAAACAAAACAAAGCAAGATGCGACTTGTACCTGGTTTCATTCTGGAACTCTTGCAAAGCTGCCCTTGCAATCCATAAACAAAACACAATGCATTTGAACCAATGGGCAATACAAAAAAACCCCCGTGTTGTTTTAAAGGTTTTATTTTCTTTTGCATACATAGTTAGTATACAATACCATGCCTGGGGCTTGTATTAATGCAACTGTACGACACACCAGCATAGCTAGGCACTTCTGAGACAATTGTCTGTACTGACGGATATGCTCTGGCTATTCTTAGTTGTTTTTAACCCTATAGCATTTTAATGTGCAAGATAAAACATAAAGAATAACTATATCACTCTGTCCATAGCATCAGAAACGTCCCTTATCAATGAGAATTTCTACTCAGATTGGGCCTAATACAACTCATATTAAAGTTAATTGAAAACCTCTCCTTGCCTTCAATAGGAACTGGGTCAGACCCTGTGGCCCTGATTGAGCAAGGCATCCTGATTCTGCAAAGCACGGAAGCCCCATTGACTTAATGGGACTTAAGCACTTGCTTTGCTGAACCAAGATGGTCTTGTTAGCGTGCTAAAGGTCTTTGCTGAATCAGGGCCTACATCAGCATGGGAGTGAGCTATTAAAGATACAGAAAAGGGATGGAGAAATGCTAAGCGACCATGTGAAAGCTGTGTTGAAAACTAGGGGTACAACTGCTAGCTTTAGCTCACCCCTTCAAGAAATCAAGTGGCAACTAATATGGAAAGGAACAGTAACACTTAAAGATGAACATGAGGATAATGTGCTCCACCTTGAGGTAGGCGGCCTGTTTCCATAACCGAGCCAAGGGGGCTAAAACAGCCATTCAAATACAAAAGTAGCACACCCACCTCACCAAAATCTAGGGACTAACCCTCCCCAACTCTCAAAAATGAATTGCACACCACTGTCTTGGGTAAGAGTCATGAGACTAGGGTGACCAGATGTCCCGATTTTATAGGGACAGTCCCGATATTTGAGACTTTTTCTTATATAGAAGCCTATTACCCCCCCACCCCATCCCGATTTTTCACACTTGCTGTCTTGTCACCCTACATGAGACTTGGCTTTTTGGCCTGGTCCCCACTAAGTTCCCACTTCGGACTAAGGTACGCAAATTCAGCTACGTTAATAATGTAGCTGAATTCGAAGTACCTTAGTCCGAACTTACCGCGGGTCCAGACGCGGCACGGAGGCTCCCCCGTCGATGCCGCGTACTCCTCTCGCCGAGCTGGAGTACCGGCGTCGACGGCGAGCACTTCCAGGATCGATCCTGGATCGATCTATCGCGTCTAAACCAGACGCGATAAATCGATCCCAGAACATCGATTGCCTGCCGCCGGACCCTCCAGTAAGTGAAGACGTACCCATAGTTACATCTCTGCTTCCTTTCCACTCTTCGGTGCAAGGTCCTCTGGAAAGATTCCTTGCTTAAGCTGTTTTCTAGACCCCTGCAGGACACAAACAAACATTGAGCTGTTAAGCACACGTACAGTGTGGCACTGGGCCGCTGGCAACAAGTTCATCAGCTTGTCTATCCAGCAGATACAAGGGAAATGGTTTGACCTGGTTTGTATTTTTAGACTTACTTTGTTGTCTGGCTGATTTGCTGTTGATGGAGATTCTGATTGCTTGCAGTCCTTATTTGTTCTAGTTGAATTGGTGGTGGCATGTTGATTTGCTGCTGCCTTTTGAAACTTGACACCTTGGCAAAGAGAATATCAACTCATAGTCATCAAGGATTCCCAGATGGCTTACCGATTTCCTACCTTGCATCAATACATGCTCAGAGGGAAGGTTGCCATTGTCAGCTTCTTTCCATCCCTAATGTCTTGGGGGTGGTTCTCATTTTGGTACATTCTGAGTAGTCAGTTTTGTTTTGTGACTAATATTGGCCTGCACTATAACTACTGCGGAAGTCCAGTATCTAGTCCAAGGTCAAGACCGCTCACGTGTCTCTTCAAATGTGTTAAAGACAAACACTATCTGACCGTGCCAACGAAGCCATTATTACGTCACTATCCAACCAGCAAGGAATGATCCATTTGGAATAATACTTTGCACTTACACTACCTGATCCAAAGACCCTTGACTTCAGTGGGAAGGCCCCTATGGATTTCAATGGGCTCTGGGTCAGATTCATATAGCACTTTTCACCTGTACATGTCAAAACACTTTACAAAGGTGGGTAAGCATTATTATCCCCATGTCACGGGTGGGGAGACAGAAAGGTTAAATGGTTTGCTGTAAACCAGTGGCAAGCTTGGAATTAGAATTCAGGATTCCGAACTCCCAGCCCTCTGCTTAAATCCCTGGGTGAGATGAGGCAAAACATGCTTACTCTGTTTCCAGGCATGTTCTGCAGCTTTTGGGGCTGTCAGCATGGCAAAAGGATGCAAAGAGAGGTTGAAAGGGTGAATCCAGTGACCCTGGAAGGACAATAACACTTAGAGGTTAATGAGAAATTGTACAATTGCTTGTCTATTTTATAGTCTTTACAGCCCTGAGTATATTATTACAAATTCCTGGTATTTTCCCTTGGATCTCGTCCATGTTTCTGAAATGTTTACTTCTAACTTTTCCCATCCTCTTTTGCTCTCTCCCAGTGGCTTGGCAGTGCTGATATCCTTTGTTAGATAACTCCTGCATCTCTTGGTTTAGGTGCTCTGTTCAGGGTCTGATTTTGTACCCATCACCGTGATATTTGGGAACCTTCCAGCAAAGAAGCGTGGAAAGACTTGCATATAAACAAAGAAATAGGCAGACAGAGGCTCTGACTATATTATTATCAAAGCAACTTTGCTACCGCATCACCAGCAAGAATCTATCCCTGAGCTACAAGCTACTCACTATTCAGAGACAGGTGTTGCTCCAAGCATCACAGCTAAATTCAGAGTGACAGCAGATGAGAGGAAAAACAGCATAACCGCTTCATCTGAAATCTCTCCTTGTCTCCATCGGAAGCAGATCAGGAGCTCCAGCCATGGGAATACCAACCAAAGGGGCAGCACTATGGCAAATGCCATGAGCAGGCAAGTCGGGAAATCTGGCAAGAAAACCTGCTTTGACTGCTGCACTCTGCAGAGCCCCCACTTCGAAGGGAGGTACAGAGCTTCCCAGGCCATAAAACAAACAGACCATCCCTGGGTTAAGTGGAACCCCTATCATACAACTCCCAGGAAACTCCACAAAACAAACCAGATGGAATTTCCATCCCCCTATGTTGGATCAACAAGAACAAAGGAATTTGGTCCATGTCACCTTTTTTCTACAGATTACGTGGCTGTGCCCGAACATAGCAGTAACCCTATCCAGCCACCAGATGGCAGTCCATATTAATAAGGCCAGGCACGAATGATTTGTTTTATAAGTGCACTAGAGATATTGCTAATTATATGATTTATTATAATCTGATTACAATTCCACAGTAACTTTGGCAGTTGCTTTGGTAACACTTACTTTAAGCCACACCAAGTATGTTAAAGCTACCTATAGACTACCGCAGTGTGCTGTTGGAACAGGTGGGAGCTTTCCTAATACTTTCAAAGTCATGAACTCAAGTCTGCAAAGACTGATTTTGAAGTATGGGAGCAATTACTAATGTAGGCCCAGATTTTCTCCTATGCTGAGGTCTGCTTAGCAGGCCCAACAGGGAGAAAGTTTTACCTCTGTGATCCTCCTGGTGCATCTGTGCTGGCCCTGGCATACAGCATAAACGAGAGCATCTCCGGGGCTGCTCTAATTTAGGCCAGCTGGCTGGGGACCCTATGGGACCTTGTTCCAGCGGTGAATTTTTATAGCCCAGGCACACACTGCCCTTCCCCCTCTGTCCTGGCACACCCCAACATGTCCCTTCCCTCCCCCCCGCCCCTCGCCAGGGAGTAGAGGGAGCAGTTGGGGTAGGAGTCAGGTACCACTTGCTGCAAGCAGAGAGCTCTGCTGTGCCGAGGGAACTCTACTTGGGCTACAGCTCTGCTGCTACTCGAGTCAATGTTAACATTCCCATTGACTTCCCTTCAGTGGTGCAGGATGCAGCTCCTGGTGCTGGGATCCTATCAGAGACACAAGCTATACAGGGTTGGTTGACACATGGCTGGAAGATCTATAATCAGAACTGATAAACTCTATATTAGCTAGCCCTTTTCACAGATAGATCTCAGAGTGCTTCACGGATAGGGAAACTGAGGCACCAACTTGCCCAGTGGCACCCAGTAGGCCTGTGCTGGCAATGCTGTTGGCAAGTGGCATACTTTCCTTTTGAGTTAACAATAAATCTATATCAGCATGGTCCACTGTGCTCTCAGAAGTGCCATCTCAGAAAACCGAGGTCCTGGCCACTTGTGGTTATTAAAAATCACATATGGTGACCTTTGTGGCACTGGTCTAGCAAAGCACTTAAGTACACGCTTAAGGTTAAGCACATGAATAGTCGCATTGAAGTCAGTGGGGAAACTCACATGTCTAATCTTGAGCATGTGCTGAAGTGCTTTGCTTTACTAAACCGCTACGATTGGAGTATTACCTTACTATTCTAGCTTGGAAGCCAGGGCCTAAAACCAGTGATGTCCGCTGAATGCTTGTTGTCTGTGCGTACATACAGTAGCTCAGTTACTGAGTTGCTAAGAGAACACATTCAGATCTATCTGGTGTCTTTTGGTATCAAGTCCTGCGCAGACAAAAGAGATCAATTTTCTTTTTCTGTCCTTTAGCCTGGGGACTATCTTCAGCTGATGCGCAGAGAAAAAGTACAGGAGAAAGAGACAATTGGCTCCCTCTCAGGAACAAGACCAGCTCCCTGAAGGTCAATTACGTAAACACAGAAAGCTTTTATATGTTGATGCCAGTCTTACACTGGCGCTTTGTTGTTCACTTTAGCTGGTGAGGTCCCCTCTCAGGGAAACTAGTGAACATTGAGTTCTCTTTCTCTCCGAGTCCTTTATGCCAGATAAGAAAGGGAAGTTTATAAGATTGGTTTCTTAGACAGGAGATGGTCCAGTGGTTATGGTACTAGGCTGGGACTCGGGAGACCTAAATGTAAGTTCCTAGTATGCCACAGTCTCTCTGTTCCTCATCTGTAAAATGGGCATAATGGCACTTCGCTATCTTATACGGGTATTAAGTGAGCTGCTCAGGTACTATGGTCACAAGCGCCAGCTTCTAATTTTCCCCAGGGGTGCTCAACTCCCGCTCAGCCCCAGGACCTGCCCCGACTCCAACTCTTTCCCCAAGCCTCCACCCCTGCCCCGCCTCTTCCCTCCCTCGCTCCACTTCTACCACACCTCTTCCCCACCTCTTTACGCCCTTTCCTCCCAGTGCCTCCTGCATGCTGCTGAACAGCTGTTCCGTGGGAGGCGCTGGGATGGAGGGGAGGAGTTGATTGGCGGGGGCCACAGGCGGGAATGGGGGGAGGGAGGGGTGCTCCAGCCCTCACGCACCCACGGAGTTGGAGCCTATGACTATGGTAATAGGGGGGCACATAAGTACATTAGATCGAATACTTTTTTCATTTTCAGCAGTGTTTTTAACTACTTTATTTTTGTTACCAAAACTTCAATTGAAGTCACTTTTGAAATTTTCCATTTACGATAACAGGCAATGAGAAAACAAGGTTTTAGGTCAACAGAAATTTTTAGATAAAAAAGTTAGTCAAAAATATCACCAAAAATTTCATGGAAAAATTGTATGTTGACATTTTCCATAAAAACATTCATTTTTTAAAAAAGGCCATTTTTGGATGAAAAACATTTTGTGCCCAAAATATTGACGTTCTCTAGGCTCAGACGCGTGCGTGCATCTGAGGAGAGTTCCACCAGGTAACGTGAGGACTTAATTGGCTTCATTATTTTTATCTTCCATGGAGAAAGGCTGAATAACTTGGCCTGGTCTACACTAGGAAATTAGAGAGGTATAACTATATTGCTCAAGGGCGTGAAAAAGCCACAGCCCTCAGCGACGCAGTCAAACCGATCTGACCCCCAGTATAGACGGTGCAAGGTCAGTGGGAGGTCGATGGGCGACTTAGCTACCACCTCTCGGGCAGGTGAGACTTCATCTGGAATACTGTGGGCAATTCTGGTCTCCTATGTTTAAGAAAGACGAATTCAAACTGGAACAAGTGCGGAGGAGGCCTACTAGGATGATCAGAGGAATGGAAAACCTACCTTGTGAGACGAGACTCAAAGAGCTTGGCTTGTTTAGCCTCACCAAACGAAGGCTGAGGGGAGATATGATTTCTCTCTATAAATATATCAGAGGGATAAATACCAAGGAGGGAGAGAAGTTATTTAAATTAAGTGCCAATGTGGTCACAAGAACAAATGGATGTAAACTGGTCATCAACAAGTTTAGGCTTGGAATTAGATGAAGGTTTCTAACCATCAGAGGAGTGAAGTTTTGGAACAGACATTCCAGTGGGGGCAAAAAACCTAACTGGCTTCAAGTCTGAGCTTGATAAGTTTATGGAAGGGATGGTATGATGAGATTGCTAACAATGGCATGTAGCTGATCTGCGACTGCTAGCAGCAAATATCTCCAACAGCAAGTGATGGGACACTAGATGGGGTTACTACAGCAAATTCTTGCCCAGATGTTTGGCTGGTGGATCTTGCCCACATGCTCAGGGTCTAATTGATCAAAACATTTGGGGTCAGGAAGGAATTTCCCCCGGATCAGATTGGCTTGGGGCCTGGGTCACTTGCAGATTTAAATGAGTGTAAATGGTGGTTTCTCTGTAACTTGAAGTCTTTAAATCATGATTTGAGGACTTCAGTAACTCAGCCCGAGGTTAGGGGTCTACTAGGAGTGGGTGGGGCTGAGGTGCTGTGGCCTGCAATGTGCAGGAGATCAAACTAGATGATCATGTTGCTCCCTTCTGGTCTTAAGGTCTATGAAATGGATTACCTCCTGTGACAGGAGAAGCCCTCCTGTTGGCCTAGTAGGGAATATCTTCCTGGAAGCGCAGTGGCGCAGCTGCAGTATTTTCAGTGTGGACAAACTTAGTGGAAATGCATTTACTTCCCCCTCCCCTTTTGTGAACAGCTTTAATTCCAAAGTGAAATTAAATGAAATGAGTTGGGAAGACTCAGCTAAACTCCTGCCGCACGTGAGTCCATGCTACAAAAGCACGACACGCAATGGATCAAATTCTTCCCCGACTTATGCCCCATGCAACTGCATGCAAGTCCAAGGAGTGGAATCTCTGGCACCAGAAGTCAACAGAGGATGTCAGTCAAGGCAGAATTTGGTCTACTCTGCTGTGCTGCTGAGGAGACTCAGGGATCAGATGGTAATAGAAGTGAACTCTCTCTCACCTGTGGAGAGGGTGTTCCTCCCAAAGCTTGTGTACAACTTCCCAGGTCTATGTGGCCTTTGTGTATCAAGAAGCCTCCATCTGCCTTACTACCAGCCCTTAAATTGAGTTCAGACTCTCCTGACTAGCTACCCACTTGTAGCCTTAAAGGCCCCTTTAGAGTCAAATCCAACCGTGGTGTTAGTTTGGCTCTTTCATATGTTAGTTCCCATCTGTGTCCATTTCTCCAGTAACTTGCTTCCTCTTTGTGTGAAAGGAAGAGTGGTCATGGGCTCGTCCTACAGCTGTTGACATGGCCAGAACCGGTTGTATTGTCAGATAGGCATTGAGGAGCCATTTACATTTCAGGTATGTCTACACAGCAAAGAAAAACCCACGGCTGGCCCATGCCAGCCAACTCAGGCTAAGGGGCTGTTTCATTGCTATGTAGACTTCCAAGCTTGGGCTGCAGCCTGAGCTCTGGGACCCTCCCACTTCGCAGGATCTTAGAGCCTGGGCAGCCTGAGTCCCACAAGCCTGAGTCAGCTGGCATGGGCCAGCCACAGGTGTCTAGTTGCTGTGCAGACATACCCTACAAGTCCCACACTGCCGGCGTGTGGCTGCTGCACGGTTACAGATTCCATGTTCTAGAAACCGAGAGCTTCTGTAGCGTGGCTGGGACAACACGGTTAATGTTGGGGGATCGTGTTGTAGCCCAGGTTGCCCCAAGCATATGATCACCTAGAACTAGAGCTGATCGAAAACAGTCAGAGTTTTTGAAATTTTGACAAATTTTTAACAAACAATTTCACTAAAACGTTTGTGGTTTTTTAACCAACTGTGCACATAACTGTGCAAGACAACAGTGCACTGCCACGGGAAGATTCATAGTGTCGCCTTGCCCTTAAAGACAGGGAGCCAGATTCTCAGCTGCTGTAAATTGGTGTGGCTAGCTTGAAATCAAGGCAGCTCTGTCAGTTTACATCAGCTGGGAGTGTGACCCCATGTTCAGCTGTGTGCATCCAGTGACACTTCAGTAACATAGAGGATCTTTACTTTGACAACAGTCAGTATCCGTTATTTCAAACCATTAAAAAAGGCCTCTGTTTGCACCCAGAAGTTTGCACGTGCAATTTTGAGAGGCTCCGCGTCTGGACTTGCATGTGGAATGAGTGGTTCCATGTCTAACCACGACTGACATGCAATAATCAGAGTTGAGGGGTCAAAAACTTTGTCTGACTGCAATTAGAGGCAAACTGAGATTCTGGATTGAGCCCACTTTGGACATGTGTCCTTGCTCGTTCCAGATGCTGCTCTCGTGGCAGTGCTGTCTCATGTTCTTAGGTGGATTCGGAGTGTTTTACTATGAAACAAAATTAGTGGGTGCAGAATTAATTTAACAATTAATGAGCTTCTGGAATGAGCCCATTTTACTACTGATGTTTGCTGACTGCAGCTGATTCATGAGCCTCTAGTGGAAATGTAAAAAGCAGTTCATCAGTTACTAAGTTTACGAAATGCATCATCATGAGTGCAGGAGCCAGAAGAGGCTGGTTCTCCTTACTGAATCCATCTCACTACCTGGCTGGATATTCTGTGGACCGTAATGAAAATGCCTTATGTTCCTGACAAAGTCACAGTCTAGCTCCTGATTCTGGCCCTGATTAATTTCAGCAGAACTTCTCACATACTTAAAGTTAGGCACATGCTTAAGCCCCTTGCTATCTCAGGACCTCTGTCTCCAAATGCAGATCATTTTTGTCTGGGAGGCATTGGACATATCAGGCCCCCTCCTATGAGCTCAGCAGTGCCCAAATGCGTCTTCACTCTCACCTTAGCAGCTGCA
The DNA here is from genome assembly GCF_027887155.1 of Malaclemys terrapin pileata. NCBI lineage: Eukaryota > Metazoa > Chordata > Testudines > Emydidae > Malaclemys > Malaclemys terrapin. The sequence continues at coordinate 17,484,902 of NC_071515.1, read as the reverse complement.
ACTCCCTCCAGGTAACGTGGCTTGATGATGACATTTGAATCCCCAATTATAGGCTGGAATTTTCTCCTGTTCAAGTCAATTGAAAAATAGATTTTAATGGAGCAGGATCAAGCCCTATGTGTGGCCACACTACTTGATCAGGGGAAGGGGGAGCTCTCAATGGCTCCATCAGGTCCTTACATGTGATCCCACAAGGAAGTTCTGCTAGGTTTCATTTCAAGGGGGATGTTCACAGCTATGGGTATGATGCTGAGAGGTGCAAAGATGTAGATATTGGATTCCCAAATTTGGCTAAGATTTCTAGAACTGAGGAAGGATGGGTTTTTTGGTTAAAGCACAGGACTGAGCCGCAGAAGTTCTGGGTTCAACTGCTGGCTGTGCCACAGATTTCCTATCCTGCCTTGGGATAGTCACTTAATCTCTCTTTGTGGCTGGTCAACTGTCTGCAAAACAAGGATGATGATGCTTCCATTCTCCTACTCTCTCTGTCGCTCTGTTTGGATTGTAAGGACTTAAGGGAAGGCACACACTCTCGTTGTATGCACAGTGTCTGGCACAATGAAGGCTCCAGTTCAGCTCCATTCCCAGGTGGACCTTCTAGGCACTACAAACAACAAAATCACAGTCCCAGTCCTATCAGTTTGTTCAGTGTAACAGCTCATGCACAACTTGTATAGGACTTGTAAGTAACTGCACCCTCCAATGTGGTTCACTGCATTTCCTTGTCCCCTTTTTGGCATCACCGTAAAGAGAGAATCTACTGGATCATTGATGGGGAAAGACCTTGGGAGGTCAGAGGATGGCACTCACACCTGCTTGTCCATCTCTTTGTGACCCCCTCCAGTAGGAGGGTGTCTAGTCCTGCATTCGATGGAGTAGACACTGAACCTTCTCTGAACAAATGTCAGAGGAAGAGAACGCCTACACAAGAATGAGACTCATTGACTGAGGTGCAAAGCGAGGCCTACCTTTCCCAGAGTTGGCTTCTTCAACCAGACCATTGATCTTATTCAGCTGGCTAAAAACAAGATACTGTCCATAAAGTCTTCAGTGACCAAGTATTCACTGCAGACCATATATGGTGCAGCAAGTCTGTGCGTGCACTCGAAGTTTTAATTCAATACGTGGCTTGAGTGGGAAGGCAGGGAATCTGAGTCCACAACTCAGGCATCCCTGTAACAGGATAAGGGTTAGATAAGTGATAAAACTTTATAAATAGGCACACTCCCAGCGGCCTTGTGTCTATTATTTGTCTTGGTGTGGTTGTGTATTTCAGTGTGGAGCAAAGAAAATAATAGCATTTTGAAAATGTTTGATCGTTTTAAAACACAGGTCCCCATATAGCCAAGCAGCCAAGCCTAGAAATGCCAATGTCTTCAGTTGATCCTGCAAGTTGTTAAGCAATCTGCGTCCAGTCCAGCACAGCACTTATCAAGTGTAACTTTAAGCATGTAGATGGCCTCATCGAAGCCAATGGGACTACACATGTGCTTAAAGTCAAGCACGTGCTTCAGTGCTTTGCTGTATCACAGCCAGGGAGCTCAGCATCTTGCAGGAGCATTTTGGACCTAGGTTTTTTAAATAGGTTTGGGTCTAGGACTTTTAGTGCCATTGGATCATATAATTGTAGGACTGGAAGGGACCTTGAGAGGTCATCTAGTCCAGTCCCCTGCACTCGTGGCAGGACTAAGTATTATCTACACCAGACCTGACAGGTGTTTATTTAACTTGCTCTTAAAAATCTCCAATGATGGAGATTACACAACCTCCCTAGGCAATTTGTTCCTCTGATTAACCACCCTAATAGTTAGGACGTTTTTCCTAATGTACAACCTAAACCCCCCTTACTGCAAATTAAGCCCATTGCTTCTTGTCCTATCCTCAGAGGTTAAGAAGAACAATTTTTCTCCCTCCTCCTTGTAACAACCTTTTACATCCTTGAAAACTGTTATCATGTCCCCTCTCAGTCTTCTCTTCTCCAGACTAAACAAACCCAATTTTTTCCATCTTCCCTCATAGGTCATGTTTTCTAGACCTTTAATCATTTTTGTTGCTCTTCTCTGGACTTTCTTCAATTTCTCCACATCTTTCCTGAAATGTGGCACCCAGAACTGGACACAATATTCTAGTTGAGGCCTAATCAGTGTGGAGTTAGAGCGGAAGAATTACTTCTTGTGTCTTGCTTACAACACTCCTGCTAATACATCCCACAATGATGTTTGTTTGTTTTTTTGCAACAGTGTTGCACTGTTGACTCATATTTAGCTTGTGATCCTCTGAGATCCCTTTCTGCAGTACTCCTTTCATGTGCAAACAGAAACTATAACTCATCTCAAAATTTGCATTTAACCTCCACATGCCAGCTAAATTCATCTACTTGACATGCTGCCTTACTAGTGTATAAGGCAAAAACGATTCACGCAGAAGGTCTGAAAAATCTGTAAGAGAGGGAAGTGGCCTGAAGATTGGTAGGAAGAGACAGGCCAAGGGGGAAGTTCAGTTTGCCTGGGGAGATAATATTACTGCAGAAAGCTGCCAGAATGCAGTTTTCAACAGAATTAACTTGCTATTGGCAAAAATCCACCCATCAGCATAGGCAGATGTAAGCATTTCCATGGCTATTGTACATTCTGTACTAGAACCATCTGGAAAGAGGGGAGGAGGGAGCTGTGGGATCCCTCTCAGGCCTTGTTTACACCAGGAATTTGCTCCAATTCCAGCTATCAGAGTAACACACACCTAGACAGGGCAAACTGATCTAATGGTGGTGACCCCCGTTTAGCTTACTTCTAACGGGAAACACCCTATAGCCCTCATGGCTAGCAACTAATGGCTGAAATCAGAGGAAATAAAATAGCCACATTTGGGGATGTGGGGGAGACATAAACTTCCTGCTTCAGGGCTTACCAAACTCGAATTATTAGAGATTAGGGTTAGACCTTCATGGGAGACAAATTGTCCCACATCTGCATATTCTGGGGCTCCTGCACCTTCCTCTGAAGCATCTGGCAGTGGTCACTGTCAAAGACAGTCTTCCGAACTAGCTGCACCACAAATCTGATTTAGTGTTTCAATTCTTATGGAAGTCCTCAGTGCAGATAAGTGCTTCAAAGTTTGCTGCACATGTCCAGCCAGCCGTAGTATAGAGTCTCATGTTTGGATCAGGGCAGCGTCCTGATTTCCTCCCGTACAGTAAATGCATTTAAAAAAAATTCTCTTCAGCGGGTGGGCGGGGAACTAGGAAGCAGGGGGGCTGATAGGGGGGCTGCTGAGAGCCATTGAACCAAACTGTAAACCGTGGATATAATAGAAACCACTTCAAGCCAGGGGATGCGGGAGCACCCCCAGCACCCCTAGTTCCAGCACCTATGCTAGGAAGTGTGTATTGTTATTATCATAGGCCTCTCAAGGTATCTGTGGGATATTACCCTGCCCAAATATGGAGGGGTTGTTAAAGAAACCAGGCGGGAAAGGTACAACAAAGGCCTAGGTAAGGATCATCCCCTCAAACACAAGCCAGTTTTCTAGCCCTGGAAAGGAGACTCCTCAGATCCCACCCTGGCAACAACTGAGAATCTGCAGCTTGCCAACTGCTGTCGGCTGACACAGAGACTGACTGGGAGTCAGGGGCCTGCCGTAAGTTGGTGCCCAAGAGAGCAGAGGAGCGCCAGGGCTAAGTCATCTCTGCCCGTGGGCTGAGGGGAAAGCCAAGCGGAGGTAAGACACTAAGCGTGGATCTCTGTTTTAAATCCATTGCCCTGAGTGCTGTGAATGGTTTGGCAAAATAAATCATACTTTTTATTTTGGAGAAGCTGCTTCTGTGTCACTGCAAATGGTCACTGTCCACAGATTCCCTGCGGGAAATTCTGCTGGTGCCACGCCCGCTGGGCCTGCTAGGTATCACGGTTGGCAACCAGAGGGCTGTAACCCAGGGAGCCAGTCAGAGTGGTTGGATGCCGGAGTCTCACCTCAAAGGGAAGTGGAGGCACGGGCCTGTCCCTTGGAGGGGCTGTGCTCAGGGGACTGGAAGAGGAGCTCAGAAAAGGTAGGCTGCCCAGGGACCGAGACAAGGTGTTTGGAATGGAGCATGCTCAGAGTTTGGATGGCAGGAGTTTGGTCCAGATTAATTAAGGATGGATGAAACTATCCAGAGAATCCATCCCTAATATAGCTCCAGCAGACAAAGTGGAAACCAGCGAGGGGCAATTGAAAATAAAAGCCAGGCAGACTACTCCACTCCATGGCCCTGGCTGGTATTTAACTGCTTGTAATGGACTGCAGAAAGCTTATCAGTGTGGTGCTGGGTCAGCTCTCCTCCGCTCATTTGTGTCAGAATCCCCACTGGCCAGATAACCGTAATTGCCTGCTAAGCAACTAAATCCGCTCTGTTTATTCACACAGGAGAGCGGGTATGAACAACAGCTGCTGCAGCACAGACCCAGCTGATGCCAGCTTCAAACAATTCGAAAAAGGCCTCTACAATCTTGCCACTCACTTTGGCAGAGCGGTGCCAGCCTGTTGCCGAAGGCCCCGTGCTGTAAATCCCAAAGACGTCTTCAATGGGGATGCTGTTCTGTGAAAGCAGGTCAGGAAAGGGGTTTAGTCCTTGGGGTGGGTATTTTTGGTTTTGAATTAATAAATATTTAGAATCCAGAAGATACCCCATCCTGTAGAATCCTTACCAACTAGAAGGATTTTAACTTCCAGTGTTACCCTATGGGCTAGGTCCCTGACATGCATGTCTAGCGTTGCCTCACGTAGCTCATAGGGCCCCACTGACATTTGCTCTTGTGACCTTCTGCCACAGAGAAGACATAGTGGAACACAGCAGGAATCTGACTGAAGCAGATCTAACGTGGTGCCTAAAACACGTCATTGCATTAAGATCAGCAAAACTTGGGGCAAGAGCATTCTGCTACCAGGACTGATTCCATTGCTCCTTCATTAGATCTGTGGATCGCTGTGCATGTCACGGGATATACTGAAACCTGGGCTTTGGTAGACCACTGTGTAGCTCTGACTTGATCATTGTGCTATAATTGTTCAGACTATTGTTTTATCATAATTTTCTTTGATATTCCTGATATTTTATTTGATATTATATTTTATTTGATATAAAAGCTGTTTGCGAGACAAGATATTCACCTCCCTATTCTCCATCAGATTGCTACATGCTAACGGTGCCTAATCACTGTGTTTAACCAAAGGTTACAACTCCCATCCCTTGATGAAAATTAGACAGTTTTGTAATATTTAAAAACATATGTTCATTGCATTGCATGGACTCTCGCACAATACACGGCACGTCTAGTATTTTGTTCATCTGCGAAGCTTGCTGGAGAACAAAAGATCTTGCTACCATTATTTCTTCCTTACCATTAAGGTCCCAGCGTAAAATGATAAAATCATGGCTTCTCTCTCAGTTCGGTTGGGATAGATGTATCTGCTGTGAAGCGGCAAATTCCTATCCAGGGTAATCGGAGGGAATATAAGTAAAGAGGGTTAGCCTGAAAGATATTGGACCTGATTCATGCCTGAGTTACTCCAGTTTTACACTGGTGTAAGTCCGTTGCAGGACTGGGGCCTCCCCCTGTTCATACTCACCTTTTCCCTTCTGCCAAAGGACTTTGGGCTTCTGAATCATTCAGCCACAGTAAAGCAACACTGATGGCCAAGTCGTAATGAGCCTGAAAGCAGAACAGAAAGGCAGAATGGTGCAGGAATGAGGGCACTAGCCTCGGACTCCTACTCTGCTACAAACTTCCTATGTGACCGTGGGCAAGTCACTTAGGGCCAGATTGTTAACGCTATTTAGGAACCTAGTGGGCTTTTCAAAACCGCCGAGGTGCCTAAAACTCATTGATTTCAATGGGTGTTGGGCACGTCGGTGCTTTAGTAATCCCACTAGGCACCTAAATGTCGTTTAAAACTCTGGCCTGTAGTCTCTGTGCCGCAGTTCCCCATCTGTACAATAGACTGCCCTACCTCACCTGGGGTGCGGTGAGGATAAATACCTTAAAGGCTGAGAAGTGATCGCCTACTACCGTGATGGGGACCACATCCACCTAGATAGATAGAATCAAAAATGCTATTCTGTAAATTGCGAAACATTGTGATCAGCTGCTGCAGGGGTCGCCTGAATAGGCCACCCAGCTTAGCCTGTTCTAGCACCTTATCATTTGCAGATCATGAATACAGCAAAAATTGCCTCCAGGCAGGCTGAGTCCTGTGCCCTACAGCTGAAGGCTACATTCCTCGACTTACATTTTGATGGTCTTTGAACAGAGACATAAAACTAAATGTTGGCACTCATTCTGGGGCTTTCTGCCAGACATAAGGACAGCCATAAAGCTCCATCGCAGAATGGGGCACCCCCAGAGCTGATCCTGGGGGAATACAATATGCTATGATAATTTAAAGGGACGCCATCCGCATGAAAATCTAAAAAGTGTGCACCTGCCATCAGTACAACACCCAGGGATTATAACTGAAAGGAAGGGGGGAAAAACTTCTCTCTTTGTTACGTTTGTGCATTTGACAGCACTCTGGGCTAGATCGTGGATTTGCCATGAGCCCCAAGTAAGATGCAGACCTGGGACTAGAGGAGCGCCACTTGAGTCCTGATTCTCCCTTGCGCCAAGGGAAAGAAAGCTGCACCAGCCCTTTGCCAGGCACAGCTTACTTCTGCTTCGATACTGGTTCATCTTTATTGGCTGGCGCCTTTGGGGAGGGTGGAGTCAAGGCTTCATCTACTACCCTCTCAAAAGCCCTTCCTTATCAACAACTTCATATATTTTTCCCTAGCTGTACAATAGATGCTGAACTTTGTCACAGTTGACTGGTCACAGTATCCTGAGACCATCTCATAGAACGTTTATAGGGCTATAAGGTGAATAATATTGGGTTTTGCCCACCTCTGACTTCTAGATTTTTTTCCTTTACGGATAATGTTAGCAAGTGATCGCGTAAAGATTAACTTGATCTATAAGTGAAAAGATGCTCCAGGCCTGCAACTGACTTCACGTGAGTGGATCCCTGCAACCATGTAAAGTCATCATATTGCTAAAAACAAGTTTTCAGCGAAGTTTGTAAAATAATGGATATCTTCCACCTACAAGTGTAATAACAGGAAGAAATCCTGGCTCCAATGAAGTCAATGGGAATCTTGTATTTCATAAACATTACCTACCTAGTCCTCACACGACAATCACCATGTGGTAGGTTTCATAACTTATTTTTTTATCCCAGAAGGCATAATTATGAGCATCTAGTTTGATCTCCCGAGCAGCACAGGGCCATGGAATGTTACCCAGGAATTTCTGCATCAAGACCAAGTAGCAGATAAATACTACTTCCATTTAGAGATGGGGAAACTGAGGTTAAATGGCTTGGCCTTGGCCAAAGAAGGCCTCATTAAGCCTGTTTATGCTACTAAACTGACTGCTCTAAGCATGATTAATACAGTTGGTTCCCAAGGAATTACATCACATAGTTTGCTTCTGTCCGTTTGAATTAATCCAAATGAGTTAATACCAAGTAAAATCAGTTAATTTTAGCTCTCATACGGCAAAAGAGCTGGAGTAACATTTTCAAAAACTAAGTGACTTAGGAACATAAGAGTCTAGGGTCATTGAAAGTCAGTGGGATTTATGAACCTGTCTCTTTTGAAAAGGGGATTTAGGTACTTTTGAAAATGTTATATGCAACTGATCTCTAGATAGTTTCCCTCTCTTCTAGATAGATAAAACACATTTGTTTACGGATACTAATAGCAAGTTATTTAACTGCATCAAACCAGGCACCCTTCAGTTCTTTCATTCAGGAATTAAGAATGCAAGATTAGAATAAGAAGTCGTCTGGTTACCATATCATCGAGAAAGGTGGGCTGCTGTCTTCCTTTCGGGTCGAATTCATTTTCCCGAAGTCTGATGCCAACATAATCTCCCCTAAAAGCAAGAGAGCAGCTTTGAGTTACAGCCTGTGCTAGGCAAGCCACTGCATTAGAAGATGGAGTAAGGCAACTCTCAAAAGCCAGCATACAATCAGGGCTGTGTTTACTGTAGTTCAAAGCTTCACAATCTGCTGCAAGGTTCAGCAGGTATCCCAGCCGCCGATGGCAGCCTCCTTCTGACATGGAAAACCGTTTATTTTTGCAATCTCAGTTTCCATCTCTATACTCTGAGCTATGGACCTGGCTGTCTGCATCCCCCAAAGGCTTGGAAATAAAGGAAGAGGGCAATGGTAAGCAAAGTATTCAGCCTGAAGTCCTGCTTGGGACAGGTTTCCCTGGCTCTTTGCTGGTGGTGCTGTTGCAATAAAAGCAATGAGCATACAGTAGGGATGTCACTGCACAACCACCAGCCTGAAAGGGCTGCTTCGTTGGGGTTTGGGTTTCTGAAGCTGCAACCTGTACTTAGACTTGTCCGTACTCACTCAAACAAGGAGCCTCAGTGAAGTCAGGTGTGAGCCTCCTGTTGAATATAATGGAAGTTGAATTACACCCCTGGAGAAGCTGTACGTGGAGAGGAACCCAGGCTCTCTGGATCGAAGAGCATGACCTTCTACTACGTGAGATAAAGGATGTAGCCTGTTAGCTTAAAGGCAGTAACTCTAGTGCCCAGACCCTACCTGTTGTGTGGTCCAGGCACTAGACAGGAACCATAACTCACACTGCCAGCATGAGTTCTCTATGTGCATAGCTCAGGGCAGTGGTAGGCTCTGAATCATGGCGGTTTACCTATCTAGTGCATATCAAAGGAGGACAGTGGGAGCTGGCCAGCATGCCCAGGGAAGGCTTCCCAGACTTTCCACAAGGGAAAGCTGGAGGACACATGTGAGGTATGTCAGACAGAACCTTTACAACACAGTCATTGCTAGCTACAGTGCAGTATGGGAACTACCGGGCAGTTGGTACTTACAAGAGTTTTTCAATCTCTTTTTTTAGGCGTTTCCTTTCCATGGATGGGGGTGGAGGTGGGTTTCTAGTTGGTGGGGAGGCTGCCACAACCCAGACTGTGCACTAAGATCCAGCCTAAAGAGTGAAAGGAACAGAAAGACAGATCACTATGTGTCAGTATCACAAGGACTGAACCAAAGCCCATTGAGGAATTAGCACAAGCTATTTCAATACCCCGGCAAAAACATGGGCGCCGCAGAAGTGGCAGAGTAGTAGTACACCAGTGGGGATGTAACAGGAAAGGAAAGCAGACAAGACGTTCTGGTCATACAAGTAAACAGCAGCAGTAACAGTTCAGGGTATCCTTGTGCCAAGCCTTGAACGTGAGGGTGAGGAGTTTGACCGTGATGTGAAATGTGGCAGGAAGCCAGTGCAGGGATTGGCGACATCTCTTTTAGGTAGGACGCCTATACGCTTATGTGTTTCTAGAGCACCCATCACAGCAGCATCTGCATGGTTAAGTAACTTAGATGTGTCTAGTATTGTCCATACAGGGCATCAGAACAAATCCTGCTCATCAACTCTTCTAGCTCCTAAGGCTTTTCCTGTTTCTCTATCCACCTAATGTGGGAGTATTAGTAGTCCCTGAGGGACAGGACTGGAAAGGGGGCCAAGGAGATGATTTTGGTTGAATGGGTTGGAAAGAGGACAGGCTGGACAGGAGAAGGCTACAGCAGGCCAGGGTGGAGATAACAAGAGTATGAGCGAAAGTTATGGCAATGTTTTGTACACGGTTCACAAGTCAAATTACATGCATTACTTCCCCTCGACCACGGGTTTACAAAGTTCATGAAACCACAAACATTTAGGTGCAAACATGCAGTGAGAATGCTGTTTATATGTGTGTCTAATGTGCCCATCACCACTGTATTTAGGTGCCCTCTTTAATAGGCATCAAAAACGACAGCACTTATGTACAGCATTAACGTGCCAAAATGCCAACACAATTGCTTGCCACGAACCTATTAAAAGTAGCACAACGATTCCTCGATGCTTTTTGCAGATACAGACTAACACGGCTGCTACTCTGAAACGACGATTCCTGTAAATATTCTGGGCCAGATCCTGATCTGCTGTAAATCGGTGTCGTTTCATTTACTTCAATGAAGCCAAGAGGATTGAGATGATTTTTTCCAGCTGAAGCGTGGCCCCAATGTTTATTAATGCAGCATTTAAGAACACTGTGGCTTGGCCAGATTACATACACCAAATAAATAAATGCACCCTTTCATTTAATTAAGGAGGGAGTTTCCAAGCAGTTCAGAACATGTCAGATTAAGGAATCCAAGGTCTCCCCTTAATCTTATTTTGAACGCTGCTCAAAAAAAACACACCATATCTTTCTGTCATTTGAGAGTCCCTCAGAAAAAGAAAGTCCACTGATAACTGTAAAGATGCTAAGAAAAATAATTATCTAGTTAATAATCCTACCGACAGGACTGTATACCATCTTTTTATGCACACGCACACGCACTGTATATGAGAAATAGTGGATTACCTGCGTCAGATTCTCTGGCTGGTCCAATGGTTATTAAAAGGATCGGGGCTTTGGAATCTCTCTATTTCCTGGAAGCTTTAGGATGGAATTCACTCTTGATGCTGTTGTTCCTCTGCTGCAGCTGAAGGAAACTAGGCTACTGCTTCGCACAAGGCTGAAGCTTTCGTCTGTTGCTTAGAAACAATGCTCTGAATAGGGAGAAATAAAAAAATAAGTGTGTGCCCTAAGGTGGGGCTCTGGGCCTGGCGTCTAAGTGATCCTTTTACATGTCCAGGCATTGGGTTTCACAGGGGAATGGCTGGCCTGAAACATTGACGACTGGCTGACAAGGGAGATCGAGTCCCTCACTCTGAGCTGTGATGAATCTAATTGTTGGTAAAAGTAGCTACCTGTAAGAAGCAGATGTGGGGGATGGGGAGTGATAACTTACAAGAGGGAAATCCTGGCCCCAGGGAAGAAATGGCAACTGTCCCACTGACTTCAATGGAGCGGATTTCCCCTCCAGAGATTAAGGCTAATGTGACTAACCAAATTACCCACAATTTTAACCCACTTTATACTTATACTCATGGGATTAGGAAAAATTGAAAAAAGCAAACACACCCCAAACAACCAAGAAAATCCCATCATTGCCACCCGCTAAAATCTGGCCATGATATAGCTCATAAAAGACCATGATCAACAGCAAATCATCAAACCAATTAGCTGAAGGAAAGAAAGCTCAATCAGTTTATATTACAATAGGTTTGCAGTTTTTAATGTAAGACTAGAATTAGCAATACCTGTCCTTGTACTATAGCCTTTAATAGCAATTCCCCTCCCTGTGGACCACACCTTGCCATGAGAGAAAGGCTTGTTGTGCTCCAAGGACCCTGAGAACTATGCCAGTGTGAGTTTTAACTCCTGATAGGGCCACGCAAATTGGACAGGTCAAAGGGTAGGGAGCAGATGAAAAGAAGGCCGCTGGTCCTTCAGGCTGGGGGTGGAGCAATAGGCCAACAACCTATCCTTATAAAGGAGTTAAATTATAGAAACACAAGGTAGCCATTCGGGCCAAAAGCATGCTAGAGAGGGATGGAGGAGCCTTGTTTGTGTCCTAGATTGGATTATAATGTTGCCTCCGATAGAAAGCTGGTTGGGATGGCCCAAAGAAATCCAATGTAAAAATCTCCATAATATCATCTGATGTACTGTTATTAGCAGCTGTCTAGTAAACACCCCATATATTATGTACAGAATTGGTACTGTATTTTCTCTTCTTCATTTTCTTTCACCTCTCCACTATCATGCAATCTCTTGTTCCAAGTCTATAGTTTCATGACCATTGTTTTCCGAAAAAGGACCTTTTCCAAAACAGGTTCCCATCAGGTCCTCCATTAACCTGATACTATAGGCTGTGTCTATGCTAGTAACAGAGCTGGGTTCAGCATCAGGGGCCTCAACCTGTTTGACCCCAGTTTAACTCCATTGACTTCAGTGGAGTTGCTTTAAGGAAATCAAGCTCCCAAAGTCACAGCCTGCCCACTGCATCTCCTTCATTTAAATATGGTTGGCTGCTTGTGGAAATGGGACCAGCTGTGATGCAAAAAGCAGACTATCGTTCAAAGTGAGGCTGAGCTGCAGTGGGTGTGGGCCATAGTTTTGCCGGGTTTACATCAGCATTCGAAGATTCTCCTGTGATGGGTTTCTGTATGAACTACTACTGATTGCATTAGGGCGTTGTGTTTGTCTAACTCTGCAGTTACTGCACCTCCTTGGTACAAACCCATTGTCAATGAAGTCCCGGGAATCTGATTACATTTGCAATTCTTTGAGCACAGAAGGTGCAATAGAAAAGTACATTCAATTCTGCTTTCTACATCTGAGCCCTGATCTACACTGGGGAGGGGAGGGGTGGGAAAAATCGATCTAAGTTACACAACTTCAACTATGTGAATAACGTAGCTGAAGTCAATGTACTTAGATCGACTTACCGTGGTGTCTTCACCGCAGTGAGTCGACTGCTGCTGCTCCCCCGTTGACTCTGCCTGCGCCTCTCGTGGTGCTGGAGTACAGGAGTCTACGGGAGAGGGCTCGGGTAGTATAGACATACCCTTAGTGACCTATATTGCCACTGATTCAGCAGAGCGAGCAATGAGGCAATTGGGCACCTGTGGCCTATCATTTGTACACCGTGTAGCTACAAAATTGTTAGCAAATCACAGAATTTCAGCCCTCACATGGAGCTTTATCAATCCATCCCTGAATGGAGTTGCAGAGGAGTTAACTCATTAAGCTTATTCACAATCCAACAATTCATAAGCCATAGTGATCACAAGTTAATACATTCCTCAAAACCTTTGCAAAAGTAACAACGTATATTATTTAGGGCTCAGGCAGAGAGCTGTCATTAAAATTCCCACAGTAGTGTGAGGAAGATTCAGTCTATCTGTGTCACTACCACCTACATTTCCCATTCTGATTCTGTCTGCATTGCAGTTTTAAATTGCTATTCCTTAAGGAAACGTGCATAACTTTAATTGATTTCCCTTTACTTCATTTTATGTTGAGCATTGGTTTCATATAATATTTGCTTGACAGTTGTACTTAAAACACCAATTGTTAGATGAGAGAATTTTGACTTGTTTAGAAAGTATTGATGTATTTGACACCTGGGTCAAAATTTTATATGAACTATTTCAAAAAAATGTTCTCTTAACATGTGATTACATGTCATCCTTTCACCAGAAAGAGAGGAAACACACCATACTTAGATAGGTGCTGGATCCTGCAGTTTGGTCTATAGAAGTACAAAACCTAAATTTGGGGTCAAATTTGAGCTGAAAGAATTCCTTTAAAACAAGCCTCCGATTTTAGGAGGTTTTGTTATACTTCTATTGTTCATTTTAATACTTTTTTAAAAAATGCATTGCTTTTCTACACTTCATACAAAAATGTTCTATAGTATTGCCAACCTCAAGCAGGGTGGATTAAAAATTGATGATTTTAAAGTTAATCATTAACATTAATAAATTAATATTTTATTTAAATCAGATTTTTGATGTTATGTAAATTATTATTTATTTTTAAAAATAAACCTGTTTAAAATGAAATCTGAATTTAATACAAAATATGTTAAGGCCTACACTTATTATAATCTCTTTAAACATTTAAATAAAAAATTAATACGATGAACCCATGAGCCTCTATCAAAGCTTTGAGTTAAAGCCTGCTTTTCTATACACAGAAATAATCAGGGGGAAAACATCTAACTTTTGAGGTCAAGCGTTCTAAATACGGCAAAATGGGTTGTGTACTGTATTAAGGGCTTGTTTTGCTTATTAAAAATAAATGTGTTATGCTTTTTTGTGTGTTTAATTAAATTCCAGTTACCGTTCTAATGCAGCTTGACACAAATTGTGAGCCGAAAGTAAATTATCTAGTAAATAAGCAATGTATCATTCACCATTTTTAACATACTAAAATTGTACCATTAATTAATAAGGATCTGAAAATATTAAGCCACACAACTGTATAAATGAACATATATAATTATTGTGTACCCTTTTAGGCAGTAGAAAGATGTACCAAACCTAATGCAAAGGCTCTATTAGTTGTAAATCAACATGTTTTAATGGTTATACAAACCACTGAGAATGCACCTTTCTTTAGAAAATAACTGAGGTACAAATGGAAAAGGTGATTAAAATCAATGATTTAAATCAAAGCTTTTCACTTGGTGACTTAAATCATGATTTAAATTGTCTTGATTTAAATCTATCCACCCTGACCTCAAGCATTTAGAAATCACGAACGAGGCCTTGAAAATCATGAGACTTTTAGAATGATATAAATTTGGGGCCTATGCCTTCTGGTGTTTGCACCTTTAGATTCATATTTTGTAGCTTTTCTTCACACTCATGAGGACTAGAAACCTACTTAAAAATAAACAAATAAAGCTGAGAGATCTCATATGATCAAATGACTCCAGGAGCTGGAGCTTCAAGAAAAAACAACCACCACCATACGATACTAAAGAAAATCTCATGAATTGACACCACTGGTTCTGACTCTTCCTGACATACAGTTACAGTCTTCATTACCAGATATAGGCCCCAATTCTTCAACTGGCTCTATGCAGGTAGAATGCCCCACATGTGGTCTATACTATTTTGTTTTTAAATTCTCATCTGATGCTTATTATTTGGTTCCACTTTTTTATCTTTTGAAAGAACATCTACACGTGCACTATTGTATGATAAAACTTGATACAAAATAAACAGAAACCGCTCTTTTTAACCCAAACCACTCGCTGTTACTTTTGCAACACAGACACCGCAGCATTGTACTCCTGCATGAGAGCAAATCGGATCAGAGACAAAAAAGTGAAGCTGTCAGGCCTATAAGCCAGGAGAAATCCGTCAGGGAAGCTGACCGTGCAGAGAGTGAAACAGAAAATGTCTTTTACAAAAGCCCTCCCGCGTTAATGATGTAAAGGTGGGAGCTGAAACAAAGGCAGCAGTTCCCTTTCGCGTGGGATTTTTAAGCTGATGGCATGTGTGAAAAGACTTTGTTTCCCTGGGCTGGAGCTGCAGCCCCGGGGAGCCGGGGATCAGCAGCGTTGGGGGCACCAGCCCCAGCCCTAGCCCTGAAGGGGGCTGGCCGGGGCTTGTGCAGCTGTGGAACGATTGAAACAGCGCGGTCACGTGAGTCATTTCAAATCGCAACACGCCGGGCAGCGCCTATCCGCGCCGAGCCTGGGCCCGCCGGCGGCCGCTCATGCCGCACCGCAAAGGGACAGGCGCCTTTTAAGGGGGGAGAATCTGTTTTACATTTACAGACGGAAACCCATCCCGCTGCATTGCCCAGGTTCCCGGGGGCAGGGCGTCCCGAGCCTCCCGTGGGTGAAAGCCCTGCGCAGGCCTCCCCCCCCGGGGCTGAAGATGTAGGCGCGGCGCTGCACGTGAGCGGGTAAGTGAGGGGTGTTACTTGGGGAGCCCCCTGAGTGCCTGGGGCTGCAGCCGGCGGAGATCTGGCGACACAGGCAAGGAAACCCCTTCTCAGCCCCCCCCCCCCAACTCCCTACTCGCTCGGGCTCAGAGAGCGACTGAAACCCCGAGAGCAGTGCTTCTCAAACTTTTGTACTAGTGACCCCTTCCACACAGCAAGCCTCTGAGTGTGACCCCCCCCACCTTATAAACTAAAAATATTTTTTTATATATTTAACACCATTATAAATGCTGGATGCAAAGCGGGGTTTGGGGTGGAGGCTGACAGCTCGCGACCCCCCCATGTAATAACCTCATGACCCCCTGTGTGAAAACCCCTGCCTTGAACAATCTCCGCTCAGGCTAGTTCCCCGTTGTCTGGGGGTCTGCAGGGTTGCAACGTAAAGATGTTTCAGAGTAGCAGCCGTGTTAGTCTGAAGCCGCAAAAAGGAGGAGTACACCTCTACCCCGATATAACACTGTCCTCGGGAGCCAAAAAATCTTACCGCGTTATAGGTGAAACCGCGTTATATCGAACTTGTTTTGATCCGCTGGAGTGCGCAGCCCCCCCCCACCCCAGAGCACTGCTTTACCGCGTTATATCCGAATTTGTGTTATATCAGGTTGTGTTATATCGGGGTAGATGTGTACTTGTGGCACCTTGGAGACTAACACATTTATTTGAGCATAAACTTTCGTGGGCATCCGATGAAGTGGGTTTTAGCCCACAAAAGCTTATGCTCAAATAAATGTGTTAGTCTCTAAGGTGCCACAAGTATTCCTGTTCCTTTAACATAAAGAGAAACACAGTGTGAAGCAAAGGATTTGAAAGTCAGCAGCGCCTGCTGTGCTGGATTGCTGGGGGGAGAAGGAGGTGTCTGTGAAACTCTCTGGTGTTGTCGTCCCCCGCATGTCCCCTTTGTAAATTGCAAACATCCAAAGCTGGGGGAGGGGTTAATGCTGTGATCCAGAGTCCTCCTGAGGGCAGCTCCCGGCAGGTTAAGGGTTGGAGAGATCTTGATAGGACTGGAAGGGACCTCGAGAGGTCAGCTAGGCCAGTCCGCTGCACTCGTGGCAGGACTGAATATTATCTAAGTCAGGGGAGGGCAAACTATGGCCCACGGGCCGGATGTGGCCCGTCAGGATGGGATTGCCAGCCCCATGGCCCAGTGGGGCTAAGGCAGGCTCCCTGCCTGCCCTGGCCCTGTGCTGCTCCCAGCAGCAGATGGCACCATGTCCTTGCAGCCTCTGGGGGGGGAGGGGGGAGGGGAGGCAGAGGGCTCCACACGCTGCCCTCGTCTGCAGGCACTGCCCCATGCAGCTCCCATTGGCCGGGAACGAGGAACCGCAGCCAATGGGAGCTTTGGGTTTGGTACCCGCAGGTGAGGGCAGCGCGAGACAGAGCCGCGTGTCCCAACCCCAGGAGCCACTGCCAGACATGCTGGCCACTTCTGTGAGCGGCATGGGGCCAGGGCAGGCAGGGAGCCTGCCTTAGCCCCCCTGCGTGCTGCTGCTACCCCGGAGCCGCTCGAGCTAAGCGGTGCTGGGCCGGAGCCTGCACCCCAACCCCTCCTGCACCCCACACCCTTACCCCCTGCCCTGAGTCCCCTAGCCCCTTGCCCAAGCCCCCTCCTGCACCCAACCTCCTGCCCTGAGCCCCCTCCCACACTCTGCACCCCTCCTGCACCCCAATCCCTTGCCCTGGGCCCCTCCCACACCCCGCAATCCCTCCCACACCCCAACCCCCTGTCCCAGCCCTACATACAATTTCCCCACCCGGATGTGGCCCTCGGGCCAAAAAGTTTGCCCACCCCTGATCTAGACCATCCCTGACCAGATGTTTGTCTAACCTGCTCTTAAAAATCTCCAATGATGGAAATTCTACAACCTCTCTAGGCAATTTATTCCAGTGCGTAACCACCCTGAAAATCAGGAACCTCCCTTGCTGCAATTTAAGCCCCTTGCTTCTTGTCCTATCCTCAGAGTTTAAAAAGAACAATTCTCCTCCTCCTCCTTGTAACAGCCTTTCATGTACTTGAAAACTGTTACCATGTCCCCTCTCAGTCTTCTCTTTTCCAGACTAAACAAACCCAGTTTTTTCAATCTTCCCTCATAGGTCATGTTTTCTACACCTTTAATCATTGCTTTTCTCTGGACTTTCTCCAATTTCTCCACATCTTTCTTGAAATGTGGCGCCCAGAACTGGACACAATACTCCAGTTGAGGCCTAATCAGCGCGGAGTAGAGCGGAAGAATTACTTCTTGTGTCTTGCTTACAACGCTCCTGCTAATACATCCCAGAATGATGTTCGCTCTTTTTGCAACAGCGTTACACTGTTGACTCATAGTGGACCACAAGCTAAATATGACCCCCAGATCCTTTTCCTAGGAAAGCATACTGCGGTAGTCATTTCCTGTTTTGTATAGATTCAGAGGTCTTGATTATCTATCTATCTAGATAATCATCTAGCACTTACATAGATCAAGATCTCTCAAAAATATGTATATTTTGGGGCTTCTAACTCCATTTTTGTGCCTCTGTCTGGGGCTCCCATTATGCTCCAGAATTAACTGTGGCAGGGTTAGCACAATTCAAGGACCCAGTTTAAACACAGCCGCCAACTCTGGAAACCTCTCCCTGTGACCAGCCCGGTCCCACTGACATCACAGCTGGTTGTAGGATCAGACCTGTAGTTTGCGCCCCTGCAGACTGTAAAGTGGAACTCAGTCTTAACCGAGTTTCCTGATGCAGCTGATTCTGACAGCAGAGATGGGTGGCTAGGCATTGATCCTGTGAGTAGATGTAAACGTGGGGACCCTGGTACCAGAACAGAGCCCCACTGGGCTTGTGTGACCTGGGGAAATGAGTGGTCACTTTACCTTGAATGGTTCCTTACAATATGTGCTATCTACTTATGCTAAACAATCTGTCCACCTTGCATTTAGCGGTGACACTCGGAGTACGGGCTTGTCTACACTTACATTTTATAGCGCTCTAACTTACTGGCTCGGGGGTGTGAAAAATCACCCCCCTGAGCCCAGCAAGTTTGAGCGCTTTAAAGCGCTAGTGTGGACAGGCTCAGAGTGCTGGAAGCCGCCTCCCAGCGCCCGGAGCTCATCCCTTCGTGGAGGTGGATTGCCAGGAGCGCTGGGAGAGCTCGCACATGACCACACTCACACTTCAAAGCGCTGCCACGGGAGCGTTCCCACGGCAGCACTTTGAAGTTTCTAGTGTAGACATAGCCTTCACCGTTCCCAGACCTGAAGAAGAGCTCCATAGCTGGAAAGCTTGTCTCTTTCACTAACAGAAATTGATCCAATAAAAGATATTCCCTCACCCACCTTGTCTCTCTGGCATGAAATCTGTTAATTAACATGTTTGAAAGCATCTCCCATTTTTCTAGCCCATTGGTTTAAATGGGTCTCTGAGAAGGTCCTGAGGGGGGGTTGCCTCTGGGATGGTTTGTTTGTTTATATATATATAGTTTAGTGTTCACCAGTTTCTTTCATACAGTTCTGCCCTGGTGTTGGGGCTGCTACTGGCTGGGAGGCTGGAACGGCTCTGCTAGAAACCTCTGCAAGTTCCACTGGGAAAACTGAGTCCATGCAGGTTAGTGCACTTTGTGGTGGTTTTTTGGGGAGAGGGATCTCCTGATCTCACATGGTGAATGGAAATCAGCATGATCCCTTTCAGTGCAATGGGAGGTACCAGGTGGCTCATTTACTGTGGGGCAGGTTGGGGGCCCTGGCCCACCATCACCCCAACAAACTAGGTTTTGTAAACATTCCAGATCATCAAGATGAATGGGTGGAGGGAAACCTGGCCTTTGCTGTTTGATGCTGGAGAAAGTGATTTGCAAGGCTGGGTTGATGGAGCCGGAGTGCATATTGAGGCTCTCTGCAATTGACTCCCCTGGAAACCTGTCTTTATAGGACAGGAAAACTCCATCAAGATCCACACATGAAGACTGGATTTTGTATTACACTTGCAGCGATTTTGGTGTCCATTCTCACTGTCTGGGAAAGGCAACATTAGTTATAGGACATGGGGATGTGTAGGCTGTAGGGAAAAAGAGCTGATCTGGTGTTTTGGGCTCAGAACTGTTCGCTTGGGAGGGGATAAAGATGGAGAAGCATTTCCCCTTTGTGGCGAGTTTCCCTACAACTGCAGCCTTTATTTTCTGAAAATATACAAGCAGTAACTCACTTCGCTCTCTTGCTCCCTCTCTTGCTCGCTCGCGCTGTCTCTCTCTCTCTCAGGGCTCTTCAACCATGGCGTCTCAGGAGGCGGTGGATACATCTTTTTTCTCCCTAAGTGGTGTTAGAGAACGGATGAGGGAGAAGAAAAATGGTGCTTTAAAGACTGCAAAGCTGAACGCTTCCCTTGTATCAAAAATCAAAACAAAAATAATAAGTGAGTGTCTGTTGTTGTATTATGAAAGCACTTCAGGGCTCATATCAAGATCAGGGTCCCACTGTGCTAGGTGCTGTACATGCAAGTAGTAAGAGAGAGTCCTTGCCCCAAGAACTTAGTCTAAATCTGAAAGAAAGTATTACCCCCATTTTATCGTTGGGGAAACTGAGGCACATAGTGGCTAAGTTACTTGCTCAAGATCACTGAGGAAGTCTGTGGTGGAGCTGGGAATTGAACTCCGATGCCCTAGCTCCTAGTCCAGTGGCTTAACCACAAGACCACAATTGAAGAAGGCTAGGTTGGATTAAAAAAAACTGCCAGGTTTAGAGGGCAAGTGAAGGCAGCTGTAAAAAATAAAATTAACAAATGGAATTAAGGGGAAGTTGATAGTAATCAGTATAAATCAGAAGTTAGGAATTGTAGAAAAATGATAAGGGACACAAAGAGAACTCGATAGCCCTCAGAGTTAAGGACAATAAGGAGGAGGGGATTTTTTTTTTTTTTTTTTTTAATATATGAGGAACAAAAAGAATCTTAACAATGGTATTGGTCCATTACTAGATGGAAATGGTAGAATTATCAGTAATAATGCAGACCCATGCTGTGATTCATGCAGGCAGCGGGGCCTTGGCTGGTGTAGATTTATTCTGGTAGCAGGAATAGGAGAGATTTAATGTAATATCTTACTTTTATTTTGCCTGTAGACAACTCTTCCATAGTTAAGGTCTCCTTAAAACGCAATAATAAAGCTCTGGCACTGGCCCTCAGCGCCGAGAAGGCGACTAGCCAGAGGCTCGTCTTCGAGAAGATGTTACTGCAGAAAGAAGTGGAGCAATGTCACTTCCAGAATGCGACGCTTCGGCAGAGACTCTATTTTCTGGTACCGTGCTAACGCTTGAACTTTGTGGTTGTGGGGCAGTCCCAATCCGTGCCACCACCTCCGTAGAGCCTAGCCAGGAAGAAAAAGAATGTAACTTAATTTTTGCTATCAAAACATTTCAGAATTTACTAAGCTATTTTCTTTTAAATCTTTTTTAAAAAAAAACAATCCAAACTTAGTATTGAACCTGGGTCCCATTCTCCCTAGCAACTGTGCAGGGAGACAGTTACAACTCCGCCCTCTTGTGACGTAGACTAAGCCTACCTGTGTGTCTGAACTGAGATACAACCCTGAACAGAGCCGAGTGATGACCCGGTACAGGCACAGTGAGATGGTGTTAGGTCATGTCTATACTGCAAGTGCGAACTGTGCGTTGATGGTGTTGTAACTGCATCCTGGATATGGTGGTTTAATAGTTCAGGTGGGCCCTTCATTGTCTTCAGTAGTCCCCGGTCGAGATGCTATCTCAAAGGAAGATACTAGTTCCTGGGGGCTTGTCTATACAGGGAAATTGCCAGGGGATAATAATTCTGGTATAGCTGTGCTGGTCAATTGCCCCATGTAGTCACGACATGCAAACTGTCCAGGCTTTCCAGGCGGCTAAGCTCTACTCAGGTGCTTGCACCATGCCATCACCTTGGTATCCGCACCCCTTCCAGCAGTGCAGCATTTCCCAAATCTTCAGGGCAACCAAACCCATTCCCTCCCCCCACCTCTTCTATCCCACCATATATTGTCAAAGGCCTACCCATAATATGAGCATTTTAATTAAACGATGATACTCCTCCCTCTCTTTTTCTCATATGCTCTGAGCAGTGAAATAGCGAAGTGTTGCTATTTAAACTATAACCTGTTGGCACCCTCTGAAATTAATGGGGCTGTTTACCCCTCTCAGAGCTGTTGTTCCGGGCAGCCCAGGCTCCCTGCAACCTCAGGCATGCTTTGCTGCGTCGGTTTGCAATTGGATCGCATTTTATAGCTTTTCATTGTAACCAATGTAGCCTGAGACTTATTACTGGTGTGTAATTGCTGGGAGCTTTAGTGTCTCATAGCATGCCCTTGTTTCCCCCGTCGGGCTGAGTGGCACTGCTCTCTGCTCCCAGTATTAGCTTCTCTTCAGCTGTGTCTAGAGAAATTTTAAATTCCAGTCTTGTAAAACATGACTTTTCTGATACAGAATAAAACCCTCAAACAACTGGAAGCATTTCTGAATGGTAACCTGCTGACGGCCATTAAGATGAGCAGACCTTCCGAGGTAGGTGGTGGGGCTCCGAGTACTCGTGTGTTTGGGAAGGAGTGAAATATCTGTGGCTCCTGTCCAAGGACTGCTCCTCGTGTCGTCGTCTGGAAACGTTACCTGCTTACTCTACACAGTACCTTGGTTTTAGCTATATGTTAATATCAGTGACCAAATTAAAGGGTCAGGTTGTAGGCAGTAGCTCCTGTTGGCCTTGAGGTAGACTTTTTTTCCTTCGGATGAATTAGCTCAGCTGAACTCGTTTAACTCTATTTGAAATTGCCAATTAACACCAATGTGGGCACAGCCCAATACCTCTAGCTCAATTTTAGCAGATGAGTTACAGCCCGAAGGTCTCTGAGGCCTGGTCTACACCTAAAAATTAGATTGACCTAGCTACATTACTCAGGGCTGTGAAACATGTCATGCCCTGTGTGATGTAGTTAGGTCAACCTAACCCCCCATTGTAGACCCAACTAGGTTGATGGATTAACTCCTTTCGCTGATGTAGGTGTCTAGGCTACAACTGCAGCACCATAGTTATGCTGCTGTTGTGTAGACGTACCCTGAGCTAAGACCTTGTCTAAACGTACAAATTGGATCTCTACCGGCATAGTTAAAGTGGTCCAAGCTCCTCTAGCGTGGATGCAGTTATACCTGCATAGCCTATTCCCATGCAGAAAGGGGAGTAAGCTACACTAGTATAAGGTGCCTTTATACTGGTATAACTGTGTCCACACTAGCTTGTTGTAGTTTCACTCTGTCGGTAAAATATCACACACACACACACCCTAAACGACGTAGTTACACTGGTGCAAAATCTGTATGTAGACCAAGCCCATGTATATATCTAACACCTTTCCAGGTTTGGCACCCTGGGGGAAGGCTGGCCATACTCTACCCAGGCTTCAAGCTCTGCCAAGAATCCCAGAGGGGCTGGTTGTTTGCTAAAGAAATCTACCTCTTTACAGAAGGGACCATCTTTTGGTCTGTGTTTGTAGAGTGCCTAGCACAGTGGGGTCCTGGTTCATGACTGGGGCTCCAAGGTGCTATGGTAATACAAATAGTTATGGCAATATTTCCCAGGTAGAAATTTGAAATGTCATCATTAGGTTTCAGAGTCGACACCCCACTGAGTTGAACAGGAATGATTCACAGACCCCTGGGAGCTGCTACAGACTCAGTGAGATCATATTGCGTCTCTTCATACTGGGAAGATAAACTTCCCAGTTATAAGGGCTAGAGACTTTCTCACCTGAGAGAGGCTAGTGCAGCCTCCCAGCACCGTCTCATTCCTGGCTTGTTCTGTTTTACTTTTGGAGGGGGCAATTTTGTATGAGGGTCTTTAAAACAATTTTTATATATAATATATATATAAAATAAAAATCCCAGTATTACCATTTTCAATGGCCAAATGCTCAAAAGGATCTATGTACTATATAAAGTGGCAGTGTGTAATTTCCAACAGGTTGGCATCCAAAAAAATCCCTTCCATAAAACCAAGATCAGAACTTGTGTCGTTCCTACACAGTACAGTGTGTTGGTTTATTACAGAAACCTTAACAGACCATGCCATTTTCCCACACTCTAGTACCGTTCAGGTTCTCTGCTGTTATCTGAGGGACAGAACAACACCATCGTTGAGGGCAGCTGGACTGATGATCTCACAGATGCACATCTTGGGGTCTCTCCACTTGCTAGGTAAGCCTGAAAATGTTCAAACGAGGCTAAGATCATGTGTGTAACTTTAAACATGTCAGTTCAATAGGATGTCCACGTGCTTCACGCTATATACGTTTCAGTGCTTTGCTTGATTGGGACCTAGGTTTGTAAAGCACCATGTATCTCTGCAGTGTTATATTATTAATCATAATAATGCCTATTTCTTGTGTGGTGCTTTTCATCAGTAGGTCTCAAAGCACTCTTACAACGATCAGTATCATTATCCCCATTTTACAGATGGGGAAACTGAGGCACAGAGTGAGTAAGTGACTTGCCCAAGGTCACCCTGCAGGCCAGTGGCAGAGCTGAGAATAGAGTCCAGGTCACCTGAGTCCCAGTTTAGTGCTGTCTCCACTAACCCCCTCTGCCTCTCTATGCTTAAGAGTAAATGCTTAGCCGTAACCCACGCATGGCTACAATTTAGCTGTGTGTTTTGGGAAATGCCGTTGCAAATGTGATCTGTTCTTGAAACAGTTTATCTGAAAATCTGTTTCTTCCTTGTCATGTCCCAAGTTCAGGTCCTGGTATAGCCCCAGCACACTATCGTTCAAACCTGTGTCCTGGATGGCCCTGCTTCCATCTCCCTTCAGATTTTGTTTCCTCCCACAGAGGCTGTGCCCCAAGAGACACATGCTTTCCCACCTATGTGAAATGACTGCTCAGCAGGGATCAAATCTGGCCACGCTGGCACACGTTCCTCTTTGCTTCGGCACTGTAACCATTCAGGAAAGCGCTTCGGCACATCCTTACCGTGACGGACATGCTGAAGTGCTGTCCCAGGTCGGGGTGGATTTTGGTGCTGTCCTGAAGCAAGGCCTGGAGACGTGTGATCTGCTCCGTTACCGCTTTTCCTTTGATCGCCTCTCTTTGCGCTGCAGAATGACAGCGATGCCGATGAGGGTCCCAGTGTGTGAAGTAGATGACGGGGAGAGACGCCGAGGCGGTAGCTCTGCAGGCATGCAGACGTTCCCACTAGGGCTCCAGACATCCGTTCCAGAGCAGCCGGGTAAAAGCACAACCACCACCTCATCTCGGCTCGTGGAGGAGCCGTTAGCAAGCTGGGAGAAAAACGGGCAGAGGTCGAGCGAAGGAGCTGAACTGAAACCTGCCTTTCTTGACTCTCATCTGATTTTTGGAGGTAAATTCCATCTTTGTCTGTTCTCCTAGGACAACTGTCGGTGTGCTTCAGTGCAGTACAGACAGAACAGATGTGCATTTAACTCGTCCGCTTGGACGCTGTGGCTGTATTGGTGTCGTGGGAATACTAATGATATTGCTGGAACAAAGCTGGGGCTGTCTAGGGCACTGTGGTGGTTGCTGTGCTACAAACCAGGAACACCCCTGAACATCATGGCTACGGTAGAGATTGAGCTCTCCTAGGACTTTCAGTAGCAATTGCTACAGTGTGGAAGTGCTTAGAGAGAGAAGTATGGGCCCATACTTTGGGATCCAACCATTTTGTGCCAAAGACTCCCACGACACGCAGATAAGCCATTCTGATTCTAGTTCACGTACATTCCAGCCAGTTTATGCCCATACAAACCACGAGAACTTTGCCTGGTGCTGAAGAGTTGAATCTCTCTCGTCGGTGTTGTTCATGGTTTCGTCTTACTGATGTGTTATTTTTAAATGCTTCTGATTGGGTGACATGTGCTTTGTTACCATTCAAGGGTCTTGTTCTACCATAGGCTGGACCAACTGTGTACGGTGGTGACACACAAAGGGTACGGCTGCCCTGCAGTCGAGAGGCGCAGCTACACCGTGTGAGATGGACACGCGGTAGCTTTGCTCAAACTAGCAGTGATGCCGCAGCGGCGTGGGTAGTGGCCTGGGCTAGTTCCCCGAGTACATACCCAGGGCCCGGGCAGGATTGTACTTGGGTGGGTAGTGTGTCAGGTCTGAGTGCAGTGTAGACATACCCTTAGTTAACATGTGTAGCAATATTTTCCAGCAACTGACCTTTCGCCTGATGGCTGAATTGCCTTGGATAATGAATCCTGGTTCCCTCTCCCCCCCCAGTATGTGTGTACAGCGCCTAGCACAGTGGGGTTCTGGTCCATGCGCTACTACAATATAAATAATAAAATTTTCTGATTTGGATTTTGAACCTCCCGAAATACCCGATGTGTTGGGGTCTGGGATTGTGCTTTGGACCATTCTCCTGTTTTGAGGAGAGCTAAATAAGCATCTCTGCAGCACAGACAATTTGTTGATTCTCCACTAGAAAAGCACAAAGAGATGCCACCGTCTGTCCTGTGGGGTCCGTGGTAATGTGAGAGTCACAGATAAGAGTTGATGAGATTTTCTGGTGCTGCAGAAGGTGATTTGTTGTCTGCCACGTTGACTTTAGGATGATATGTAGATATATATATAATTTTTTTTTTTTTCATTGTAGAATCCTCGTCATGTACCCCACAAAGTTCTGAAAGTTTCCCAGTATCTACTCTGGCTAATAATCTTCCTCTGCCTCAATGTGAGAAGATTACAAGACCATGTAGTGATAGTGTGGTACACCTGCATGGACACATAACTGAAAGGAAGAAACGTGTCACTGTCTTTATGACGAGCACTCCATCTTCTGCCATGGACGTACCCCTAGATATCAGCTCAAATCGTGCGTCGAACTGGAGCGTTGGTGGGGACAGCTGTGCCAGGAAAACAAGCATGCCGGTCAAATTGAACTCTCTCGATCTCTTGGATTTGCCTTCGGAGCCCGATAGCGATCCTAAACCAGAATCCCCAAATAAAGGGCTTCCCCGTGACCTGCTGCAGCCTGAAGAGACTCTGTGCGCTGCTGAAGTGGATCATAACTTCAGCCGAGTTGCTGAGTTTATTACATTAGAAGCCAAAAGTCAAAGTAACGGCCAAGCCAAAGCTGCTGAAACTACAGTTGTCAAAAAGGTCAGCAAAGGCAAAAAGAAAAGAGATGCACTTAAAATTCAGCCTAAAAGTACTTCGGACGTACTTCGTGAAGAAGAGAGCCCCCCGAGTTCTAAAGAGGTATCCAAGGCTAAAGGTTTGAGCGGGAGCAAATCGGAAGCACACAAGCCCACGTGGCAGACTCCCGGGGATGCTTTGGAAGAGGTGCCGTTACAGACGAGCAGCGGCTGTGCTGCGGGACAGAGTGATAAAGCCAAAGATTGCAGAAGAACGCAGGTGTTGAATGTAGGGCAGTCGAAGAAGGTGGAAAAAAAGGTCTTGTTACCGCAAGAAAGAAATCGAGAGTCTTTTGCTGAGAGACTGAGTAGTATGGAGAGCCAGTTCCAAAGTCCACACTCTGCCTCGTTAAGTCATAAAGCTCCATTAAGCCGTGGTGGTCCTCAAAGTCCCCCGCGCTTGGAAAAACAGGGCTCCAGCATACCAGCTTTGCAGCAGGATTTGCTGGGTGCGAACGTGAAATGTACAAAACCAAAAGCAACCAGGAAGACCATTAGAATCAGCAAAGCAGATGACCGTAGTGAGGAGAATGTGCAAAGCAGTTCCAAAATGCCAGAGGCCAAAACAGGCAAAGCTGAATGCCAGGCTAAAAAAGGGCAGACGAGCAAGAGAAAAACGAGCAAAGAGGGCAAATGTAACCCTCAGAGAAGTGAAGCAGAGACTTCTGGTCCGTGTGCAGATGTGCAAAGTGTAGATAAAAGCAACGATAAGGATTCATCAAGTAATACTAAACCTAGCAGGAAAACGTACACTGTGTCTCCTTCCGACCTTACAGGGAGCTCAATTCCTGTCCTGCCAGGTTTAAAGAGGGGTGAAATCACCCGCTCTGAGCGTGTTCCTGAGAGCAAAACTAACAAGATCCAAAAGGCTCAGAGAACCTCAGCTGTTCAGAGCAATAAAAAACAGTGTTACAGCCCCATAGAGGTGCTGGACAGAGTCGCCAACAATACGAACGCCGTAAAGGAAGGGGCCGATTCCAGATCTAAGACTAAGAGAAAAACCTATGTTGTTGACCCTCCAGAGGCTCACCCTGAGAGCAGAGAGAGTTTCGCTTCTCAGACTAGAGGCGTAGCCGATTCTGCCTTCAGTCAGGCTGATCCAGTGGAACAGAATTTTCTGCCTGTTACCGTTTTCAAAACGGAGCCAGATTCCTACCTGGAGGCACTGATCAGTGAGCCAGGCGGGACGAATTCCACGGTGGGAAATCCAGGCCTTATCGATTTCTCCTCTGAAGCCCGTTCTGAAGCTTTGGCCTTCAACCCCTGCAGCAAAAGTCTCCCACGCTTGGAGCCCCCGACTGCTGCAGACCACAGAATTGCAGGAAAAGCCTCCGCTCTGCCAAAGAGCTCTGCGATCGTTAAAGAAAATTACATCGAGCAAACGTCGGGAGGCAGTTGTGGGCGGAAGAAAGCAAAGGCCAGTTCAAAAGACCCTTGCCAAAGCGCAGCGTCGCCAGGAAGTGGTAAGTGGCGGGGGTAGAGGGAGAGAAAAGGGATTGTTGTGAATGATTAGCATATTGACTGTATAAGGGAAAGGTGGAAGTGATTATATTGTAGAACAATAAATGCTCTGATCATTACTATTTAAAACACAGATTCTGTATGAATCTTGGGCATTTTTGTTGCCCTCCACCATCTGAATGTTAACTGGAGAAAAAGAAAAGTTCTACTAAGTTGGGGCCTGATTCAAAGCCTGTTGAATTCCTTGTGAGACTTTCCATTCAGCAGGTTGTGAATCCGGCCACTAGCCCTTACCACGCCTCGATTTGGCTTCAGTGACTTGGGATTTCATTTATATTTTTGCCAGAATCTCTGGATGCTGTTTTGGTTGCGGGCAGGGAAAGGCTGAGGACCACTGCTGCAGGGGTTTGTTTCTCTTGCCTCTGCTGTTGTGCCTCTTCATCTAGACTGTCTGGCAAGATGTTGATCACTGTCCGATAACATCTGAGCCCACACCTCACCGTGCTTGCAAACTGCAGTAAACTGAGCTGCTCAAGGAATTCTTGGAAAACTTGTCTGTGCTTTCTGGGCACAAGAGGGAGGAATGTGGGATGGGTGCCGAGAACCAGCAGCTTTTGAGTTGTGCTAGCCTGTGTCCACACTGCAGAAATGGTTGGGTTAGCAGCTGACGGGTTGCACTCGCTGGAGCGTTGGCCAGCCCACTCGAGTTAAAAGCACCAGCGCACTTGAGTTCAGGGTTTTTGTGTGTGGAGGGGACTCAAGTTAAGGGCGTCGTTTGAGTTATAATTTGAGTTGGTTTTGCAGTGAAGACAAGACCCGAGAGAGAGACTAGAGATGGGATGTTTGAAGAGAACTCAGCATTGGCTAACTCCCCGCCTGTGGAAGTCAATCACAGTGGAGTTAAACCAGTGCTGAGCACTTTTAGAACTCCCCCTCAATCGGCTTGAGATGTGAGCCCCTTCAACCCAATAGGCCCTCAGAAAAACCCACATTTTATCCAGGCCGTGGCTTCATCCTTAATGCTAGCCCTTTGCAGAGCAATCTGTGCTCGTGGGAACTCCACTTGTTCTCCGTGCTTTGTTGGGAAAGCAGCAGGACACCAGCTTTGCTGGAGAGACGTTTAAACGTTTCTCCAACCTGGGGGAAAATGCTCCAACAACTTACTGCACTTGCTTCCTGTTCTGACCCTAGTAGGGTTCTCCATGCTCTGGGTCGGTGGAACTATCAGGAGTTAATGGAAGCAAAGAACAAAGTCTTGGTAATATGGGGTCTTTGTAGATTCTTCCAGAGTTAACCCAAGGGTTTAGCATTTCTGTGCCTCTCATAGAGTCGGTCTGAAGCTCATGTGCCCCTGTGAACACACACAGGATGGATCCAGCTGCTTAGACTCACGGGTATGCTGTGCGGCCTTTAAGGCAAACCCTGCACTGAGAGTGATTCAATGTTGCTACAGAGTTTTTATTTCCATGTCTCATGCGTTAAAATAAGAGAGGCATAATTTTGTACAGAAATACACACAAACTCTGAGCCAGAGGCTGCCGACATACTTACTTGATAAGGGATCCTGCATCTCCATTCATCTGGTTCATTCTGAAATGCTCCCGTTCCTCTCATCCAGACAACGTGAACTCCACGGGGGTAGATGGATCCTAGGGTTCAATTTTAGCTCCCCATCAGCTTTCTCCCAGTCTCTTGCATTAGAGGGCGTAAGGCATCTGAAGAAAGGCAAAATGTAATAGGCCCAGTAGCTTAATTATGGCTAATGGGGCCACATGCAGGTTTTCAATAGATGCTGCAGTTACATCCGGGTTCCATAGTTAGCTCTGGAATTCTCCCAGCTACGCAACCTCGATCATACTTCCTTAGCTCTTACCCACCTGCTGTGTCTTTTAGATCGTCCCTGCCCCAAAGAACGTACTGTCAATAACTTTTTGTACGTACAATACAGCCCTGCTGCTGACTGGGGCTTGCTGGCCCTACTGCAATGAAAAATTACCATTATGCATGATAAAAAAACTGGCTTTTGAACAATAATCCTGGTTTTGGACCAAAGGAGGTGGAGAAACCTCCCAACCTCCCAAACAGTCTCCTGTGTTTGGGGGTGAAGAGAAAGGTACCAGCTGCAACTTTCAGAGGACTCTGGTTGGACATTACTCATTCTCTTCTCCACTCGCAGGTGATGTCTCAGGGTGGATTTAAATGGGCTTTGTCAGGGAATTGGCAATATTTTGAATAAATCCTTTCAAACGTCCCTGTCTTTACAGAGAACAAAGCCCTGCAAGATCTGACCAATGCCAGCTTTCAGTCATCCATCAGTTCAGACGAGTCTTCGGCACGTCCGACCAGACGGAGGCTGGACCCGGCTTGCTATGCAGAACCGAAACTCAATAGGTCAGTATTTCTAACCCCCCAGCGCGCCTCCCCTGCACACCTGTGTTCTTGTTGAAATGGGCTTTTCCTGTGTGCCAGCTGCCCCTACTGCTTGTCCTGCCCTCCCCAGTCAGGTGGCTAGATCTAGTCCCTTCCCTACCTTCATCCAAATCCTCCTAAAACAGCCTTTTGCCTACAATAAGTGACGGGGGTACCAACAGAACAAAACCACTTGGCTCCATAAAATAGGTATGTGCCTTAGGCCCTGGTCTGCCTAGACAGACCCTTACACCTGTTGTTGTCTCTCTGAAGTCAGTGGGAACTTGCTGAGTTGAGAATCTACCTGCGTGATCCCTTTGCAGGATCAGGCCCTTCCTGAGCAATTGTATGTTCTGTATCTGTTTGTGGCATCCACTTGTATCGTGTTGAATTTAGGCCACAATCCTGCCTTGGGATCAGTTAGCACAGATACTTGCGTGGAGTTCTGTAGACTTACTGTCCAAGAGCTGATGTCTAGCACAACCCTTTGCTAGTTTATTACTCACCATTATTGTTTAATTGCTGAAATTTAAATTGCAACCCTAAACAAACCCACCCCTGCAAGTAAGAAATCTCTAAACTGTAATAGTAAGTAGGTGGAGGGATAGTAGAAAATAAAATTCCGTTTCCTAGCTATACAAGGAATAGGAACAGAAAGCAACATTTGTACTTCACTGTATTCTGAGACATCCAAAGCAGTTTTGTATATGTATATTAAAGATATTACAACAAGTACCATTGATTCAGTCAAGTTCTCATGACGGGTGCATTGTTTTTCCAGTAAGCAGAATATCTGAGTAGTTACAAAACAGTGGATGATTTCTCTAAAGATGCTCTAAAAACTCAGTGCATCAATCTCTCCAGCATAGGGGCATTTTCTCATTGCGAGGGTCTCTCTGTTTTGCATATCACCAGCTATCTTCAGGCCTTGTCTGCACTTGAAAGCTGTACTGCTTTTAACCATACCGGTATAGCCATAGACTTACCGCAGGAAGTGC
This sequence comes from Malaclemys terrapin pileata, assembly GCF_027887155.1. Classification (NCBI taxonomy): domain Eukaryota; kingdom Metazoa; phylum Chordata; order Testudines; family Emydidae; genus Malaclemys; species Malaclemys terrapin. Next base: position 17,453,424 of record NC_071515.1, on the reverse strand, counting down.
AAGGCTTGAAACCCGGTGACCGAGCCATGCCCTAGCACTGGGGAAGCGGACAACCTCGCAAATGAAGCAGCGAGGCATCTAATACTATCTAAGAACTAAATAAAACAAGTCAAACTAACCTAACTACTAAAATTACAGCTACTAATTACACTAAAGACTGGATTAAAAACTACTAAGAGAAGGATTACATGAGCAATGAGGGGGTCCAGGAAACGTCCCAGGTGGTAATAAGGAACTGAAGGGGAGCGGGGTCGGCAGGGCCCTTTATATCGGCGCTATAAGCACGCGGCACCAGAGGGCTGGAGCCAACCCAACGGATACCACTAAGGGGGAAAATTCCAGCAACTGTGCTCAGGGTGTGCTCACATCTATGTTGGAATGGACATTTGCAAGCACTGGAAGAAGACCCTTCCCTAGTGTGAACATATTTTATATCCATATAAAGAACCTTTATACTAGTATGTCTGTTTTCCTTTTGAAGGAGGAATAAGGTTACACCAGTAAAAATCCAAGGTGATTTATACTGGTATAACTATATTATGGTAAAAAAATAAAAAAAAATCATGCCTCTAATGGAATAGTTATATGGGTAAAACTTGCAAGTTTAGAACAGGCCTAAGTTTGATTAGCACTTTAATTATTTGTATTATGATAGTTGGTTAATAATATTTAACCCTTTTTATTCTGCAGCAAATTGAGGCGTGGTGACCCCTTTACAAACACACAGTTCCTGCATTCCCCTGTCTATAAAACCAAAAGGAAGAAAATGACAAAAGAAAAGGAAAAATCCAAGAGGATCAAACAGGAAGAAAAATGTCTTCATGAATGATCCACTGCAACAGACATAAATTGTCTGTTTTCAAAATGATTAGTAAATATTTTTATTTTTCTGTAGCTAAAAATCGTCAAATATAACCCAGCATCATGCCCTGAATCCGTTTGTCTTGTACTTTTGCTGGGACAGTTTGAACTTGCTAGAGAACTTAGAAGGGTGTTTGCATAATGTATTTATTTTATTTTTATAGTGGAACGCTAAATAAAGACCGACCATTTTACCTTCTAAAATTCACATTCATGGTCTCCTTTTTGTAGCCGGGGCCAGATGAGACAGTGCCTTATGGCCTTTGCACAAGCTAGACATACACCTGGGTCTTCCAATTCTCTGCTACCTGCACTGGAGCCGTTCCAGGGTGGGGATGGGGCAATGGAGAAAGGTGATGGACCAGGGGAGATGTGGACAGGTTGTTCGGATGCCCCTGCAATTACACATCCCAGTAGGGGCTGTAGTTCGTGATGGGAGTAAGTTCTATTTAGATGGTCAACGAGCATTGGGCCAGATTTGGTCCAACTCCACAGCTTGTCAGTCTTGCTTTCTGGGAAGGTTTCCTGTACGTTTAGAATCCAGTGTTTTGTCATAAAATCACAGAAATGTAGGACTGTAAGGGACCTCGAGAGGTCATCAAATCCAGCCCACTGGAAGGAGCCACTTGGAAGGAGTTCTGCACTTGTGCAATAATAAGTAAAAGAACTATCCGGGTAAAGCACTGCAGCATCCCTTAAAGGCGATGAATTTCCATTGACTTCCATGGGAGTTGGATCAGGCCTTTCATACATCCAATGTTGCTGTATGTCTGATATATATGGGGATTTTTTTTTAACCATCAAACCCTTCCTTGTCCTTGAGTCCTCCTTGGGTAAGTCAATGCTCTGCTGCTTTATTGACTCAAACACTAGCTGGGAAACTCTCCCTGTCTTTAAGGCCTGGGCTACACTGGGGAGGGATCGATCTAAGATATGCAACTTCAGCTACGAGAATAGCGTAGCTGAAGTCGATGTATCTTAGATTGACTTAGAATCACTTACTTCGCGTCCTCGTGGCGCGGGATTGACAGCCACCGCTCCCCCATCGACTCCGCTTCCGCCTCTCGCCGTGGTGGAGTTCCAGAGTTGACAGCAGAGCGATCGGGGATAGATTTATCACGTCTACACTAGATATGATAAATCGATCCCTGATAGATCGATCACTACCTGCCGATCTGGCGGGTAGTGTAGATGTACCCTAAGAATGGGGTGTTAAGAGCAGAGGAGTTAGCGCTAATGTTAAACGACGTGGGTCTGAGTTAACTGCTTACAAAAAAAACACACCAAAAACCAAAGGCCACCAGCTTTTAGCAAGTCAGCAGACTAAACTGGGCCCAATTCGCCTCTTCCGTACACGGTTCCTTATCACACTGAAGTCAGTGGCGTTATTCCAATGCAAACATGGGCCCAGTCCAATATGTGTAACTGCGACCAACAAACTTTGTACTTGTTAGTCTTACATTTACACTCCACTGTCTGCTCTATAATGGACAGTCACAAACAACACTCCAGAAGGGAAGAAATAGCTTAAATATAAGGAAAAATAAGTTCAAATGGACTCTGTTAATAGTGCTTCAATGTCATTGCAACACTCACTACAGTCCCTGTGCAGATCGAGGGCTACGGGCTGAGTAGGATGTCAGCATCTAGAAAAGCCAGTTTGCAGCTCTCCAGCAAAACTACCTCCCAGATTGAGGTCATGTGACTCCCTAAAACCTTTGAGCAGATCTGGGCAAAATACAGGACAAGAACAAACCAAAAATTCTGTCCGAAGTAAATCAACCCCCTGGCTGTTAATAGTCAATCTGGTAAAATCACTGCATGTGACCTTGTGGTGGGGGATGAATTTAAATAGTATGGCTTTATATTTTAAAAATAGCAACTTTTCTTCTGTCTTTGGAAGGCACACTGTAAGAGGCACTAATCTCTAGTGTCATTCTCTTCCTCCTCATAGTATTCTGTGCTACTAAAGTGTTTTTCCAAAGGTATTGCTCTGATTACTGCCCATTGCCTATCACTGGCTGTGGAAAGCAGTCACAGATTTTGGACAATACAGCCTTGAGGGAATCTCATTCAGACCCACCACACAGTTTCACTTTGCCCAGTAGACAATATAAAGTGTGATGGCCCTTGAGTTTCCTGGTTTCTCAGGGCTTGTCTTCACTGCAGAGTTAACCTGAGCTCTGTCTCAGGTGTTGTCTACACACAAAAACCTCTGACTTGAGTGTGGGTGGTGGTGGTGCTTTCAACCTGGGCTAGCTGACCTGCCCTGGGTGACAGGCTAAAGCCAGAGTTTTGCCTACAGTTGGGTGCGTAACCCACACATATTGCAGTGAGACTCCAGGTTCAACCACTCCAATATGGCTAAACCTACAGTGCCTTCCCATAATTCCCCATGTGCCCAGAAGGACAGACAAGTTCTCCCATAATTCACTGGGCAGGAATCCTACAGCAGCTCAGTTTCCTGCAGCGCTAAGAATCATGGGATGTCCCCCAGAAGTCCTAGCAACACAGAGGGGATTGCAGCACCAGTGAGCGTGCAGTAACTCAGGTAGAGCTTTGCAATGTGGCTGCTAGCCCCAGGCTACCTCTGCAGCGAAGCCATGCCCTCAGTGGTAATGGCCCCTGGGCTAGTCTGCTGGGCTTTGGGGAACCGGTGCTGCTGGGTTTGACCTTCCTGTCTTCTGCAGGAGCCCCAACAGGGGTTTCAGTACCTTGGGCTGGGTTTTCAGAAGAGCTGAGCACCACCAAATCTGATGGAGGACAGAGGAGAGCTGTGAGTGTTTGGCCCGCTCTGCTATGGCCTCACCTTATGTGGCAGTAGTAGGGGGCCCACTTTCTCCCATCTCCAGCATTCTGTGGAGAGCTGCAGGGGTCACTGCTTCTCCCCTGCATGAGTGGCTGCAGGGACTCCCAGTGCTTACCACTGTTGCCGAGGTATAGCTGGGGGAGTGGCTGGGCTTGCTACACAGAGCCCCCTTGCTTGGGTGGTGGTGGTGAGGGGTCCTTACAGCAGAGGGTTTGACGTTAACACCCTGTTGTGATGCCTGGGGCAGTTCACCCCTTTCAGCTGTTGGCTCAGGCTGTCTGCAGACTCAGGCTGTCTGCAGACTCAGGCAGATATTACTGCATCAGTCACATTTGGGCCACGTTTTCAAGGTTTTTATCATAATCAAAGAGGATAATTTTTTTAAATGAAATGAGGAGAGGCTGAGGGAACTGGGATTGTTTAGTCTCCAGAAGAGAAGAATGAGGGGGGATTTGATAGCAGCCTTCAACTACCTGAAGGGGGGTTCCAAAGAGGATGGAGCTCGGCTGTTCTCAGTGGTGGCAGATGACAGAACAAGGAGCAATGGTCTCAAGTTGCAGTGGGGGAGGTCCAGGTTGGATATCAGGAAAAGCTATTTCACTAGGAGGGTGGTGAAACACTGGAATGCGTTACCTAGGGAGGTGGTGGAGTCTCCTTCCTTGGAGGTTTTTAAGGCCCGGCTTGACAAAGCCCTGGCTGGGATGATTTAGCTGGGAATTGGTCCTGCTTTGAGCAGGGGGTTGGACTAGATGACCTCTTGAGGTCCCTTCCAACTCTGATATTCTATGATTCTATGATTCTAAGATTCCGTGCTCATCACATGACTCCAGGAGCTGAGGCCCTAGGCACGGGCATTGTAGTGTCTAGACATTAACACTACCAGGACTCTATAAAGTGTATTTGATTTCTTGTCCTCCTCTTATTGTGAGTTGCTTGTCACTGCACGGTGGAGCTGCTAGGAGCGTTCCTAGTATTGGTGTTTATCTAGGTAGGCTGTTGAACTTGATCTTTGTGTGACCCTCCCACTTGCGGCAGGGGGCTGCTAATGTATCACTCAGTCATGAACCAGGTGGCATGACAATTCTGATTTAAACATTTTCCAGTGTTTCTCTTGCAATGGTTTAGTGTGGATGTAGTGAGCAGCCCCGCAATAACAGTTACACAAGTTGAAATGAACCCAGCTCTCTAACGCACTTTGGGAATAGGCTGTGCACTCCTAGAACAGGCCCTAGATACACTTAACTAGCAGCTCAGAGAGCCATGTTTCAAATGAGTGCACTCCATAATGTCAATGCTGCTCTCTAGATTAACCTGGACTACGCTACTAGCTGGTCAAATTTAGGATTGAGCCTCCCACTGCCTGTATTAAATTATTTCACTTTCTTAACCAGCTCTTTGAGCATCTGTTTGGCTGGCTTCTGAGCCTGTTAGGTTGGTCAGTAGGGTTTACACTGATGTAACTGAAGTCATAATCTGGTCCCTGCTGGTTTTATAGTTGCCATTATGTACCGTCTTTGGGTACAAAGTCTGTTTTACTATTGTTTACATCTAACTGCTGAAGACATCAGAGAAACAGGGTGTATCGCAGATATCATTTCAGCCTACAAGGACAGACATTAGTGGTTGCTTTGGTCTCCTACTCCTACAAAAATGCAAGTTTTATGTTCTAGAGAAAACTTGGGGTTTGCAGACCAGATTTGAATCTCCTTTTCCAAACCTACTGTACCCACCCTCTATAGGTCTACCACTCACATCCTTTCAAGAGGCTTCTGCAATGCCCACAACTAAAGCAATTCATAATCCCACAGAATTAAGCCAGCAAGATGTGCACATGCCTAAAACGAATGACTGCATGATCTCATTGCTATAATTCTCCATCTTCCCCATCCCATCCGCTTCCTGTTGTTTGCTATTACTTCTCATAATGTCACATCTAATATTAGAGGGTAAAGTAGCACCTGTTTGTTTGTTCTGTAAGATGTCTACCACTTTTCTGCACTGTAAAAAGGATGTCAGTCATCTAAACCTGGGAGCTTTATGCCTATGTGGCCCGATGGAAATCTGTACTTTTGGGGTCTTTACTCCAACCTCTCACCTTACCTCCCAACTTCCACAGCCATGGCCAGAGAATCAGAGGTTTTGGGTGATGGTAGGCAGGGGGAGGGGAATACAAGGTCATCTACTCCATTCCCCAGCCAGTGCAGGATTGTTCCATATTGCATCTCTTCAAGTGTAGTGTCCAGTAGGGGGTTAAATGTGGGATGGGTGGGGTTTCCAGCACATTCCATGGCAAATTATTCCATAGACTAATAGATCTCACTGGCAGGCAATTTCTTAACTATATTCCCCTGCTCCACTAACCTCTCTGGGGCTTCCCACTGCAACTGGGAGATTATCAGCCAAGGCCACAGAGCCTTAAAGAGGTGGGTGGTAGCAAGCAGCAGTTAGGCTGCTGGGGGCTCTGTAGGAGTGAAGAAATTGTGTGTTTGTAGGTAACTAGGTCATAGGCAGCGAAGGAGCTGGGTAGGGCTTCAGCCATATTGCATTGTGCAGAGCCATGCAAAGCCTAGAGCCAGTCTTGTAAACTCTGGTATGCACTAGCTGGAGCTACATGATATTCACCCATTACTAGAAGTGACAGTTAATAGACGTCACTGCTGTAGTTTTCCTTGCACTAAGGAAATATGCAATTTTTACATCTACTGCCACACTACAGCTGACAACTTGTTGTAGGCAAAAACATGAAATAACTTACTAGCAAACAGGAGTTTGTAAATAAGAATTAAGTAACTTTACCTCTTAAGTATGATATCTTTACAACTAACTTTTGCTTAATGAAATCTGTCTCAGCATTAACTGGGTTGATAGGCTGTGGAGAGATGCAGTTGAAGGGATTTATTTTGGATAGTTCCGTTTTTTTCCCCTCACACACACACACACAAGAAAAGAGACAAGAGGATGTTAGTTCTGGTTTTATTTTAGTCTGAACTAATATATCCTTCAAGGAAAAAAAAACCCAAACCATGGCTGGAATAGTGTTTCACAATAGACCATAATGCTGAACATTGAAGTGTCACAACGATATAAGAGACTGAATAAGAAGCATTCAGCTGCCTGAAGAAAGCAACTTGAGTAATTGCACCTTTCTGAAATACATGGGCCCTGGTAGGAGGTAACAATTCCCATACAGTAAGAAGGGTGTATAATGAAATAGAGTCTCCCCTCCCCCCAGTCCCACCACATCCTGGGTTTAGTAGCCATTTACCCTAGGGAACTGAAACAAGCTTCCAGCATTCATTAAGTGTTCTCTCTTTGCTATAGCTGTGATTCAAGTAACCCCTCATCGCCAGGCTACTGCGCTCTGGTTGCCATTATCGAGGAAGTTGGTTTAATGCATTCATAAGACAGACCAGTGAAAAGCTGGAGTTTACTGTGCTGCTGGCACAGTCAGTGGATGATGCTGGAGAGGAGAGGACTGTTCCAGTTTCTACATGTCTGTTGTACAGTAGGTTACCACTGGTTTAACCGCTCATGTATCATCCTCTGGTTTTGAAGTGAGGCAGAAGAGGGGGAAAAAGAGGCAGTAGTGAGGGATAAATCAAGGAGGAGGGAAGCCCTGGCCTGCTTTGAATGTTGTTAGGTGTCCTACCACATTCAGATGGCTGCCAAATAGACCCCACACCCCAGTAGTTAATGAGTTAAAACAGGTTTTTAAACAGGTTTCATTTTAAAAAAAGGTGACCGTGTCAATTCTCCCAGTACTGTGAAATGTTACACACCACAGTGTAAGCCAGTCATCAGACAGAGGCGGGCTTCTCTGCAGAGTGCTTCCTGACGTCTGCCCTTACAGTTTGGGCTGCGAGGTTAGTTTCATGTTCAAGTTTTCAGCAAGCTTCTGCATGAACTCAAAGGTGTTCAAGTAATCGGACCGCTTCACGCTGCAGAGGGAAAAACACACCAAACAACCATCTTAAGGCACTGACGCTGCCAAGTGTAAAGGGAAAAATGCTCTTCAGGCTTTGAGTTATAATACTACTGAAGAACAGCATAAAACACTGATTAGTTTGTAGTGTGACAGTTACTTCTGTGCAAGGACCCTTGTGTGACAGAATGCTAGGCAACAACACCTATTGCATTCTGGGGGTATAGGCCCCTCCCTCAGCCTAAGGGGAGGAGCTACTGAACCCAGAGCTCACGCAAGTTGAGCTTGACCACAAATGAAAACAAGGGACAGGAGTGAGGTTATAGAGCCAAAATCTGGGATCCAGAAGGGGACACTGAGCTGAGAACGCCAGACAGCACCCACTGCTCCTTGAAGGTGTCTAGAGAGCCAGTGGACGCAGCCCGAGGAACTCTGCTGGATGCGTGATCGAAGCGAGGAATGGAAACCAGCCCCACAATTGCAGAGCACCTTCCCATCCAGCATCCTCCTCCTGGTTTTCTAGATGGTCACCTTGGCCAGTGCTAGGAGGAGGTCTCTTGACTTTGTGGGGTGGGGACAGGGTGTGCATAAATCAGGAGATGAGGAGAAAGGGCAACCAGAACCCAAGGAGAAGGTTCTGGAGGAGCAGGAAAAGGGGCTGCAACCTGGCACGCTGCACGTAGATGTGCAACAGGTTCTCCCCGATGCCGCAAAAGGGACAGGGAGGGAGGTGAACCGCGCCAGGTACACGGCAGTGCTCATGGCTCCATGAAGGAGCTGCCAGCTGATATCCCTGGTCTGCTGTGGGACCAAAGTGGAATACAGGCTAGCCTCCGGGGTTCCTCACCCTCCACACATGGTAAAAGGTCTTGTCACTTGGTGTCAGGGCGGGACACAAGGGTGAGGAAATGGAATGTATGGAGCATGAGCATGTACAACTGTTCTCTAGGCGCGGTTCGGAAACTAACCAATTGCAAGTCGCACAGCCGGCTCAGGTTACAGAGGGGAGGGGACCAGGGGTTTGCAGGGCAGGGGCCTGATAATAAGGTCCAGAGGGCCAGGGGTGGGTGGGGAGCACCCTCCTGGACAGACTGTGGCAGCAGCTCCTTCAGGATTCATGTAAAACAAAACCTCGAAGTAACCATGCTTCAACAGTCTCTCAAACAGCTTCATGTCTCATTGGGAGACTGTAAAACCCACATCAGCACCTTTCAGCCAAAAGGGTCAGCTATGCAGGCAACCGCACTGAAACGAAGCCAGTGCAGGAGTGGAGCAGACATGCCGATAACAGCATACTATGCTGGGGACCAACAGTAAGGGAAGGGGGAAATGTTTGGACAAAAAAGAGCTGGGCAAACCCCTCCTCCTATGAAACGTGCCAGGGATCTTCTAGATCCCCGGAGCAGACAAGACATCACTTAAGGTCTCATCTAGAAGACTTTCATATTGTATCTACCTTAGAAAGGACTGAGTTGCCCTTTTCCAGATTTGAACCTGCAACTCCTGTTTACATCCGCCCTACCTAGTGCTTAGACTATTAAAACAACCTCTGCCTACGATTAACAGCAGCACAGCTTTCCCTTTTACCGGTTTGGTTGTTGCTACTGGTCTTAGGCTATATGGCGCTCCCCACTCACTGATTTATGACAAGAATGTGTGTATTAGTTGCTTTGCCAGTAAAACGACATGCCCCTCCCGCCTACAGGCAATTCTCACCCATCCTTGGAAAAGTTGGAAGACTGGCTCTGATTTGCATCAGGCATGTGGAGGCTTGGGCCAGATATTACAATTGATAGGGAAAGTGTAAATACAGTGGCCTGCCCAAGAGATTGTAGAGTCTGTCTTGAACTATACCAATGCACAGTTCTCTTCAATCCCTTGTTAACAGGTTAATACAGGACCAACTCACATTGAGCGGAAAGGCTTAGTTCTGTACTAGAATGTTAAGACAGTAGAAGGACATGATGAGGGATCTGATTGGCCCTTCTTTACTTGCCTCACTTTGTAACTGTGTTTGCAGCTCAAATGGTATGCAAGACCATCCCGGCACCCTTAACAAAAGATCTAGTCACCCTGGAGGGGCACGTGAAGGAGAGAATGGTCAGAATTCTGTAGATTAATTTTCTGTAGGCTTTAGGAGGTGGAGAAACCAAACCTTCATCCTAGTGCAGTTCACACTTGTATTTAATAAAAGCGAGTGTCACCGTAAGACAGTCGTCCCACGGTAACTGTCTCCCAGTCTGTTCTTGTCAACCTGGGCTCTTACACCATTTGGCCAGGCAGGATGGATTGAGCTACTTAGATTGTAAGCTCTTGGGGGCAGGGACTGTCTCTTCACCGTAGGCAAATCACTTCACCACTCTGACCTTCAGTTTCTCCGTCTGTAAAACAGGGCTAACGATGTTGACCTCCTTTGTGCCGTGCTTTGAGATCTATGTAAGAGCCAGCTACTCTGATTATTCTGTGCTTGTGCAGCACCTAGCATAAAGGGGTCCTGGTCCATGATGGGGGCTCCTAGCTGTTCCAGTAGTACAAATAATAATAAACAGTGGTTTTAAACCTACCCCCCACCAGCCTGCCATGCACTACTGGTCACTATAGCAATGCCATGGCCTAGTTTAAGAGCAGTGCAGACACCACATACTTACTTAGGTAAACCTTTAATACAAGCAGCTAAGTCCTTTGTCATGAAGCCAGCCTCTATAGTCTCCACACAGACCTCTTCCAAGGCGGTGGCAAAGTTCTTGAGGTCGGCGTTGTTATCCAGTTTAGCTCTGTGAGCTAGTCCTCTAGTCCAGGCAAAAATGGAGGCTAAAGAGAAAGAGAGAGTAATTGTAGTGCTGAAACAGTAAGATGAGGCTGCACTGTCACAACAAACAAACAAACAAGGAATCCCCCAAGTAAGAAATGGAACAACTGATGAAGGTTAATAAGAAGAGCTGAACTTTCAGTGAAAATCTGGAGCGCAAACGGGAGTGACTTCACATCCCCGTCTCTTTTTTGTTTTTTAAAGCAACCCATGTGCTATTCCTTATCTTTTTTTAAGCTCCAGATTCTCTTTTGCTCCTCTCTGTGGCACGTGATGGAGATGAACAGAGGCCAATACGAAGAGCTACATGCAATGAAAACATCCAAAGTTATTAAATACCATACACGCTGGAATCTGATTACTTCCCAGTAACATGTTGCACGGAAAATGAGGGTAAGTGCAGATGATGTTTTATAGGGCTTGTTGATACACACACATAGTGCGCGGCCCACTGGGGAGTGAATCTATCCTGCACGAGCCTGCCACGCGCTAAGTGCCCATGTGGACCTGCTGCCCCACACTAAAAATCCCTAGTGTGCTTTAATCTACACAGGAGTAGAATAAAGCACACGAGGGAACTCTTCAGTGCATAGCACCAGGGTCCACATGTGCAGGGTAGATTTACACCCCGGCTTGTGGTGAACGAAGCGTTCACATAGACAAACCTGGACTCTGCTCACTTGTGCTTATCAGCTGCGTGTCCCTATTTTATTTGAAAGTAAAACAACCCGGTGGAGCCATTACTACAGCATTAACGCAGGGATGTCAGAATATTTCATAGGCTAGATCGTGTACACAATTCATTGCTCCCATCCAGTCAGTTCCAAGCTGCTTGTACTGTACACGGCAGAAGTACCAAGGAAGATACACAAATTATCATGCAATTCGCATGTGTGGCATTCTGTGATGCAGGAATTTGCAGGAACAACAGTGCGGGTGTTCTCAGTCTTAACTCCTTCTGATGTGTCGCAATCAGTCAGAGAAGCACGAGGCATCTTACCAATGGGATTAGTGGAAGTTTCTTCACCCTTCTGATGCATGCGATAGTGACGCGTAACTGTGCCATGAGCAGCTTCTGCTTCCACTGTCTTGCCATCTGGGCAGATCAGTACGCTGGTCATCATCCCCAGAGAACCATAACCTGCAGGTCATAAGCAAATGGGTCAAGTCTTCCTCTGAAAACCCCGACTCCGCTAAAGCTACCCCACTCTGCCAAGCCACAAGGGAAGCCAAACAAATTCCTGAATAACAGCCATACATTAAATACTAAAACACCCACTCGTTCAGTTCTGACTTAGGAAGCTGCTCCCAAGTGTCTGAAGAATAGAAGTTATTCACCAAGACCACTAGAAAACTGCAGACATTTTGCTCCATTTCAAGCAAATTCATATTCACCATAGCCAGCCACTTGTTTTCTGCTCATAGTCTGCAAGCACCTTTCCTCTCCCATTGACTCCCAAAGCTCTGAAATAAAAGTCACTCAAAACTGCAAGGCAGCATGGGAAGGGGATGGGAGCAGCAAGGCTGTTTAGGAATCGGATTTTGCATTTGATTTCACACTCGCTGGTCCCAACCAGAGTAGAAATTCAATTCTCCCAAGAGAGAGATTCATATTTCTCCTAGGGGAAGAAAAAGCAATGGGCCCAGAAAAGCTAGCTGCAGTGGGAGGAATGGAAGATTTCCTTATGGGGTGTGTGCAGAGATAGGAGGGGAGCACTGAGACGTGGCTGGGAGAGGTGTCGGGAGCCAGGTCCAGGCAGGTTCCTACCTGCTCCCAGGCCTGTTCCAGTCCCTCCGAGTCCCGCTCCCTGGCCCAATCCTAGGCTTTGCTGCGGCTGCTCCAGCTCCGGTGGATCCTGCTCTTGTCTTGCTCACACTGGGGTGGAGGGAGTTTCTATGGGGGCAGAGCCCCCACAATATTTCCATTATGGGGGCACTTCTCCTGCCCCCCTTCCCAGTTCCACTGCCCTGCTTCTTATCTGTTCATGTATTTTGTTGTCAATCCTCATTCCTAAGGTGACCATATGTCCCGTTTTGCCCGGGACAGTCCCCTTTTTAAGCCATGTCCCAGCTGTGATGACTTTTTTTTTTTTTTTTTTTTTTGGCAAAAATGGGTATTTGTCCCATTTGCTCTTACCAATTGATCAGCAGCTGGCAAGAGCAAACGGGACAATTGCCCATTTTTGCCAAAAAAGTGGGGCGCGCACCCCTAGTGGGCGCAGAGGAACATGCGGGGGTGGGGGAGCGGCAAGGCCACCCATGTGGAGGGGGAGGGGAAACAGGGTTTGCACAAGCAGCGATGCCAGCTGTGCGGGGGCAGGCAGGATTTGGGCAAGCAGCGACTCCAGCCGCGTGGGGGGGGGGGGAGGGAACAGGGCTCAGGCGAAGAATTACATCAGTCCCACACGGGGAGCAGGCTGCATGTGGGAGAGGCAGGGCTCAGTCCAGCAACTTGGGTCAGCCCCGTGTGTGGCGTAGAGGGGGGGCAGGCACGGGCCAGCCCCATGTGCGGGGTTGGAGGCAGGGCTCAGGCAAGTGGCTTGGGGCAGCCCCATGTGGTGTCCTGTTTTCCCTTTCGGAAATATGGTGACCCTACTCATTCCCCACATTTATCTTGTCACATTCATCTCCATTCCTACGGAAAGGTCCCATCAGATAAAGGGCTTTGGGAGTGGGAGGAGAAACTTGCTCCTGTACAGAGATTTAAATTTCTGTTCTACGCCACACCTGATCATTTGGGGTAGTCGGGGCCAGGACCTCCACTGGTGTAAAGTGACATGCTCTAGGAACGTCAATGCGCTACACTTGGGTACACCAGCTAAGGACCTGGCTCACTCTGTCTAACATAGTAAGACTTTGATTTTACATGTCATCTCCTTGGGAGGATCTCAAACCACTTCAGAAGCATGAACAAGTTCTGCCTTGCAACCTCAGTGTGGTAGGCGAGTATTGTTCTCCTCCCCAATTTAGAGAGAAGTAGGCTCAGAAAGACTGAAGGGCTTGCCTAATGTCACATGAACCCAGTGGCATTGATAGAACTATAGTGTCTTGACTTCCTGTCCTCTGCCTTAGCCACATGCATGGCTGGATTAATGCACAGGCAAACCAGGCACATGCCTAGGACCCAAATTTGTGGGGGCAGGGAGTTAAAATCGTAGGCCAGTGTCCTCCTTCTCCAATGCCTTGTGCCACCAAGGGGGCACCAACCACCCTTCACCCAGGCACCACAACCCTAATCCTGGCGTGATATAGAGGGGAGACCCCAGGGGCGGAGGTGAATGCGAGCCCACCCCGCACTCACCCTGCAGCAGTGGTTCCTGTCCCACAGGTCTAGACCTGGCTCCCCACTCCGGACATTGCACGTTGAGACCTGGTGCCTGGGTTGCAGCACCAGTCATGTCTGGCCCAGCCGCCTCCCTCCGCCCCTGTCATACAGAGGGGCAACCAGGCCGAACCTGAGTGGTGCTGTAACCTCATGCACCAGGTCACAATGCCTGGAGCAGGGCCCAGCCCCACGGGACAGGAACCGCCACTGTGGGGTGAATGTGGGCGGGCTCTCTCCAACCCCCCTACCCCTCCAGAGCCAAGGGTCACCAGATAGCAAATGTGAAAAATCGGGACGGGGCAGGGGGTAATAGGCTCCTATATAAGACAAAACCCCAAATATTGGGACTGTCCCTATAAAATTGGGACACCTGGTCACCCTACCAGAGCCTTCCCTCTGCACTGGGCCAGGAGAAATGTATGTTTACTTAGGATCCAGTGATGGGTTAATCCAGCCCTGACCACATGGCCATTCTTCCTTCCCCTACGTTCTTCAGCACTTAGGGTCCCAACCTGCAAGGTCCCAGTGCTTGAAACTCCCATACTTGAACAGGTGTTCCACGAACCTTACAACTTATGGGATCAGGCTTTTACACTGGGTTTGAGTGCTCCATCCCACAGAAAGAGCCACAGGGGAGAGCCTGAGAAAATGGAAAACAAACAAACAAAACCACAAAACCTGTTTTCCTGGTGCCATCCCCTCTGGCAGGAGGAGCTTGTGGGGATGTAAATCTGGGAGCTCATGTCACCTTCTCATCTTCCAGGTCTCTGAGATCTGGGTCACTGGAAGCTTCTTGGGGCAAGGAACAAGAATCCCTCTAAGTTTTGTGTGAGGCGAAATTTGCTCTTGGTGCTAAAGAAAGAACACTACTCACTTCATGTTCTTCCTGCGAGTGCCACACACATGCCAAAAGGCCACATCTTTGAGTAGGATTCTCACCAAGAGCTAAGAGTTTTATTCATATCAATATCTATCTAGCTCTTGGCATTTGGGTTACATTTTTATGTCATTACAATTTCTTTTTTTGCTCATGGGGCATTGAGCCAATTTGCTGAGGTGACCTTTCCATGCTCAGCTTTCGCCACTGTGCCCTGGGTTAAGTCATGCAGGCATTTTGGTGACCAAATCCCAGCTACTGGTGCAAGCACTTTGGGTTTAGAGCCATTAGTAGTTGTAGCACTGGAATAGCCATCAGACAAAGAAGTCTAAACAGAAGATGGATGCACTCTGCCAATTGAGAGTCACTTTTTAAAGCTAAGTTTGCATCTCATACTTAGTTTTCTTGAGTCTGTGAACTGCAAACAGTTTGGAGATAAAGCAGTGGCTCTAGGATAAGCATATGCACAGGTACATAGGATGAGATGCTCTGTGTGACGCTGGTGGCCTTACTGTTACCCAGGCTTAGCCCAGCAACCTGCTGGAATAGGAACAGGACAAACCTTGTGCCACAGAGTCAGACTGCACATCACCATCATAGTTCTTACAGGCCCAGATAAAGCCACCTTCAGATTTCAGGGCTTGAGCCACCATGTCATCGATGAGTCTATGCTCATACCAGATCTTCTTGGCTTCAAACTGGGGCCTGTATTCTCTGAAAGACAAGAAAACCACCAGGTAGCTTCTGGCAATTACAATTCTGGTCAGTGCAACATGCAGGGGAAAGGCTGAAATCCTTAACTTGCATGAGGAAATGGGAGAGGAAAGGGCCTGTGGGCTCAGATGAAGATGTTTATGGGTCTTGAATAGCACCTGAAAGGACAGGATGTACATAATACATTTTGCTCCTGGTTTTATACGTTTTTATGAAGCATGCATATAAAGATGGCATGTGACCAGTCAAAGGTGGGGGGAGGAGGGAAGACAACCAATGGCTGAGCTCCTCATATATGGGACAAAGAGCAAACATAGATTAGAGCAAACACTGTTAAAAGAATCTGTCTCATGCATTCAGCTTTGAGAATCAGTGGGGCCAATGGTGTTCTCTCTTACACTGAGACAAATCAACAGCACCTCAGCTGTATTTAAAGGGATTAAACTGGTGAACGGGACAAGACTATGGCTCCATGCTTCTGTGAATTTACAGTGAATTTTGTGTGATCATATTTCTGGGGTCAATTGGAGTCTAATACTCAAGGACCTCCCTGGTTAAATATGAGAGCTGTAGGACAAGATACTTTCTTCAAAAAAGGCCAAACAACAATTTACTGAAATCTAGACAGATTCCCTCTTTATAATGTAAGCCATTTTAAGAGTATACATATGTACATTTTAAAGACAGAAGACTTGCAGTGCTCTACTAAAAAATAGTGAGGTTCAAGTTCTAAAGCAAGTAGCCAGGGATTTTCCATGACTCCATCCAAATCTCCAGAGCTTTCTTTTTATCATCAGTAGATGCCAGTGGAGATGGACAACGAAGCCTTGATTCAGGAGGGCCCTTAAGCACATGCTTGAGTGCCCCAACCTGGCTTCAATGAGAGCGGGGGGTGCTGAGCACTTCAGAGGTTTGGGCTCTGAATTGACGGTGGGGGTTCACAAAGAATAAGAGAACCATCTTTCTACTACAGCAAAAATGCTCTGGAAGAGAAAAACTGGAAGTAACAATCTGTACTAGTTACTTTTCATAGATCTCCTGAAAGATGTCTTTAAAGCGTCCATCATATCTCTTCAGAATGGTGTTCTTGGTGCTCATGTACAGGGGCCAGCCTTTAGATAATGCCATCTGGAAAGAACTGTGTGCAAAATCCCTGATGGAGTGGTCAAGGTTATACATTCCCATAGCTACACCACCACAGCCTATCAGCAAAGGGAGAAAAGAGAACAGTAAATAAGAATTAGCTACAACACTGGCTAAAAAACCCACCCCATTTCTAACAGCCAGCAGGCTGGAATCCTCGGCAGTCTGTCTTTCCTGATGCGGTTCTAGAGACTGTGAAGTGTAACAGGATGGAATTCAGTTATAAACAATAGGACTCTTCCTCCCACATGGAGAGATATACCTATCTCAGAGAACTGGAAGGGACCATGAAAGGTCATTGAGTTCCAACCCCCTGCCTTCACTAGCAGGACCAAGTACTGATTTTGCCCCAGAATCCTAATTGTCCCCCTCAAGGATTTAACTCACAACCCTGGGTTTAGCAGGCCAATGCTCAAACCACTGAGCTATCCCTCCCTCCACATGTGCATCATTTGTCTAATTCTCTGAGTGCTGTGAGGCATGGATCTAGGCATGGTTCCTGGTGGATCTTTAAGCTTAAGTAACTTTTTACATGGCTGTAGGCCAGATATAGTTTCCTTCAGTGACACCTAACTACGGTCCAGATCACCACCACTCAGAGAGGGGGGAAAAAAACAAACAAACAAATGGAAAAGGGTTCTGGGGAGGAAATTGCTGTACGAGATCCTACTTCTTTGAGGTGGTGGTTTAACCATTGGCAGCATGGACAAAGGCTGTGGGACCAGCTCCATACTACGTGGGTCCCGGGAATCCACAGTCATCTGTGGAGGCCCTGAATCTCTTCACTGGCTCGGACCTCACTGCAGCCTCTCCTGGCTCCCTGAGAGAACAGGTTCATTGTCACCAGGCTGCAAAGAATGCTCTCCTGTTCCTAGAACCTCCATAAGGGCTATAGAGAAGAGACAACATAGCCTTGGACAGTATTCTGACTAGGTTGTGCACGGCCTGTGTATGTCTGAGGGGAAGGCAGGAAAATTGTGCATGTCCTCCATTCCACAGTTTGTAATCCCTTCCTCAGTACAGACCCTGGGAGGAGGAAGGAGAGACCTGCTTGTGGACCAGCAGGGTGGGACAAGCTAGCATTCTAAGAGATACATTAACATTCCCTAACTTCCTATTTAGTCTGAAGTACATACATTAAAACTGTGCGTGGCATATAGAAGTGGAATCACCCTTTGAAGCAGAAATAACTATATCACAGAGAACTCTGGTGATTTTATTGAGAACAACAGGAGCTATGGATTTAAAAATAAGTACAGAGCCAGTCAGCCAAGGAAATACAATTCCCCCAAACTCTCCTGTCATCTCTTCTGGTCTGAATAACAGAAGGGTAGGCTTCACAGCAGTACGCACACCCACCCACTTCCCCCTTCTTTGAGTTGTGAAATTTCCTAGAGGCTGTTGTATCTGCCATGAGTTTGATCAAAACTAGACACGCTGGAATGGTCTTCCTACTGTTGACAATTACTAAAATGAAAAGATTAAGGTTCCTGGGCCCGATTGTGTTTCTACTTAAATCAATGACAAAATCCCACTTACTTCAATAAGACAGTTCCCATTGGCTGATCTCTATGAGAGTCTTCTCGTTGACTTCAATAAGAATTGGTTGGGGCCATTTAGTGAGAAACCTGAGATGGGCTCATTCTTATCCAAATGCCTTAGACCTTTACTATCATTTTCAAAGCAAAGTTACCACTGGCCTAAATGGGAGGTTTGCCTGGGTCTGCAGGATCTGGCCTAATTTGAAATCTCACTGGCCAAAGTATTTTTCAGTAAGTTTTCTTATGACAACACCCCTCATTTGGAAACCCAAAACATAATTTTGGAAGGAGTGCCTCGTAAGGTAACTTAACCATTGCCTATGTGTATTCCTGGTAATGACAGAAATAGTTGAGTCTTATTACAGAGGTACCTGGTGGTGGTTGGGGAAATAGCCAGACCTTTTCATGACTGAAGCAGGTTTGGTTGTTTGTTACAAAAGCAAAGTTGTTTTAAGAGGACATTGGGTGTTGTTTTAAAAACATTAAACTAAGTTTCATAAAAGCCGAACCCAAGTATGTTGGAATAGGATCCAAGAATACAAATCACCAGTCTCCATTAGTCTTAGCATGCAAATTGGCACCCAGCCTGCCATGCTTAGTGATGTACAGAGCAAAATGGGATTGACTACAAGGTCCTCCAAAGAACTTTTAGGGTTAGGGGTCTCATAGCTACCAAGTTTTATACAGTCTCAAGTGTAACATTTTCCTGAAAATAATTTAAAGAAGATAATTTGCACATTTGTACATAACCGTAAATTTCAGGTTCAACACAACTGCATGGCGTAGTGCTGGTGAAAGGCATTTGATTCACTGCCTTGGTGAACCAAGTGCTTTGTTTATCTAGAGTGCAGCAGCAGGGCCAGGAATCCACACGCTACCCTGCCAGCATGGCTCAGGCCTGATCTGGGGGGAGGGGATTTCCTCTAGTAGTAATAGAAGTAGTTCATTCTCCAAGCAGTTTTTGGCTTTTTGACAGAATTTGCCAATTAGTCCAAAGCATGGTGGGGAGTTTGCAATGTGAGAATTTCTCTCTCTGTTATCAGCGAAGAGCAGTGGCTGACATAGCTACCAACGGCGCAAGTGTCACAGAAGATGCATGAGAAGTGGTAAGTCTGGTGTGTGTGTGTGTGTGTGTGTTGTATTTTGTTTCTTTGCTTTATGATTTCCAACACAATTGAATTAACTTTCAGCGCTGGAAAGTTCTCCTCCCCTCCCACACAAATGAAATAGGCCTCTAAAAGTATAGATGCTGTACCATGCAGTGAATCTGACACACCCATCAATTTGAATCATGCTAAATACCAGTTACAATCACAGCTTTTGTGACCCCATACATACCTTCAAAGTTATGGACTAGATAGGTCACTGGTTTACCGCCATCTTTCGGTGTATAAGTCATTTCTACTTTTCCAGGCCCAGGAACAACAAAATCTGTTGCTCTGTACTGTACAAAAGAGAGAAATTTAGTAGTTTCATCCAATACACAGGTAAACTGCAAGAGAAATAGTGTCATGTTTGGTCAAATAGCAATTTACATTCATAGGAAAAGTGTGGAAACAGATGCACTAAAAGGTGAAAAATGCAGAAATTTATATTTTCCAGATGTAGATGACATTTTAATATTGCAGATCTCTAAAAATAGTATTGTTTAATATTCAGTGGGGAAGGGATATTCTGGTAAATTCTATTTATTCCATTTCATAATTGGGTTAACACAACTATGCACCAAATTACACCATCTTGACAATGGCTGTGAATTATGCTACTAGTGTCTAACCTTTCACTTCTGAGACCTGAATTCCAAACAGGTCTAACTACAGTAACAATCATTCTCAGGCATTTGTGAATGGGTGAAAACTGCCCACGCAGGCAACACACACTCTAAAAAAACCACATAACTGTAAAACTTAGTTACAATAAACATGTATCATCATCTTCCAAATTGTCCTGGGTAAATGTCATTAGGTTCTTTTTAGGCTACTCTCCATCACAGCCTTCGAGCCTGCTCACCATTTCCTTGCTGACATCAGTAATGTTCTTCCCAAGCTCTACAGCTTGCTGTTTTTCCTTTATCTCTTCCCATCTATTATTCCTTTCACTTGCTCTGGCAAATTTCCACTTCTTTTGCTTTATCAACACACTGTCTAGCCTACTGTAATTTCCACTGCCTACTTAATTATTCAGTGCTCTTGATTTATTTCTTAAAGACGCAAGACTAATTATTCTTTTTTGTGAGGTATGGGCTCGGCAATTTCTTTTTGCTCTTAGGAATTAGATACTCAGCTGTCGCCTACCATTTTAGGTTGAGCGTATGACTTACCTAGCTCTTCTATAACACTGCTCATCCATAGATTTCAAAGCACTTTACAAAGAAGGTCTGTATCGTTATTCCCATTTTACAAATGGGGAAACCGAGGCACGAAGCTGCTATGACTTGCTCAACATCACACAGCAGGTGAGTGGCAGGGCTGGGAACAAAGCCCAGGTCTGACTTCCAGTCCAGGACCTTCCCACGGGACCACACTGCCTTCCACACCATTTCGTTTCACTTGAACAGCTTCAAAACAAAACTCATCCCTCCCTCAACCATGTCTGCACCAAGAACGGAATCTGTGCAGACAATCACTTGAAGAAGGACAAATGCTTTTTCACTAAGCTTTCAAACTTGTATTTAAATCAGATGCTCAAGTGACATGATTTATTTGTAAGTCCAAATAAACAATGTCAGTGTTCATGAGACTCCTCTTCCCCAACAAAATGTTTTTCTTCCTCCTTCTAAAGGTCTCGTTAAAGTGGGCTTTCCTGGGGGGCTGGAGGGGTGTTCTGCTGCCAAAGAGTGGGTCTTCCAGTTAAATAGACTGACATGTTTCAGATCACTAGAGGACACTCTCAGCTTCATATTACACCAGCTCTCTCAGTATTAGCGATCATTAAAGAACAGGAATGTTCCTCGTTATGATGTGGCCTGAGGCTTCCAAGGCACCATTGTCCAGTCTCCCCAGGCACAAGCTATAAGGTACCAAGCAAGTGGGTTCTGTTGGTTTTAGGTTGTTTTTGAGTGAAATGAGTACCTGGCTCTACAAAAGCTGCCCATGGTGGAAACAGGGAGAATCGAGAAGTAATTTGGATGTTGGGCTACCTGGAAGTACTTCAGACAATTCGACAACACTGGGACAAGAGGAAGGAAAAAATTTAGGGGTAGAGTCTGTCTTATACATTCACCGCTGCAATGGGGTGAGAGGAAGGCCTTGGGAGCAGTTGCTGGAGGCATTCTGTCTCTAGACTGCTAAGGCAGTGAGCTTGCCTTTGGGGCAGTTGGAAATTTCTACACTCTTTAATAAGGAACAGTGCGCACTACCTCCAGCATAGGCCTCTGTCTATTAGTAGAACTGCGGTAGCTCCAGTCATCGACCAGCACCATGGTAGGTGCTGTACAAACACAGAATGCTAATAAGCATGGAGCATGGGAGTGCATCTCCACCCCCTCGTGGATCTATGCAAAAGCAGCTAAAATATGGCCTTTAAGAGATATCACATGCACGTTGGGTACATGCTGTTTTGTACCAGTCCTGTTCCCTGGGATAAGACTGTTCACCTAAATAAAGAACAGATAAAAAGAAACAGAGAATGACCCTAAAGTAGTAACTCACTTGATCCCCATAAGCGTGACGGCCAATGATGATGGGTTTCACCCATCCAGATACCAGCCGGGGGATGTTTTTGCAGATAATAGCCTCCCTGAAGACTGTGCCACCCAGAATGTTTCGAATTGTCCCATTCGGAGACTTCCACATTTGCTTCAGCTTGAACTCCTCCACTCTCTTCTCATCCGGAGTGATAGTAGCACACTTGATGCCGACATTGTACTTCCTTATCGCTTCTGCTGCTTCTACTGTCACCCTGTCATCGGTCGCATCACGATTTTCCATGCCCAAGTCATAGCTACAAATAACCCCCCAAAATAATCAATAATCAAAGTCACCTGATGGATCAATCTAAGATGCTTATGGTCCTACATGATATAAATGGACAACACGCACACAGTCCTAGAATTCTGTCATTACTGGTATCTACATCCAGCCAACCTGCACTCCAGCAGGAGTCAAAACAAGGGAAGGTCCCCAGCTGCCTTGGCCATGTCCCATTCTCAGCTAGTACCCACCTGCTTTGTGAGTATCTAATCAACCTATCACCCTGGCAGCTCAAGTGAAGTTGTGGCTGTTTTGCATTATTACAGCCTTTCCCGCTGGACTTTCCACTATGGGGCTCTCCGCCTGCGTGCAAATCAGCATAAACCCTGAGTGAATTAGACCCTTCTACTGCAAGCTGCTTGGGGCTGGGACTGTGGCTTTCTTTGTGTAATACATAACACTCAGCACACCAACAGGACCCCACAAACAATAATACCAGCGATGATGGAGTCAGCACACTGCTATGCTTTAAAATTACATCTGAACATATTTCTTTAGAACAGTGGAGGGGAAAACTTTTACTATACTTATTACTGTTTTTATGAACAACTGTGCTCTGCATATTTGTCCTTGAAGTATAATCAGTTACGTGTAAAACAGGGCGTGAATGTATCCACTGTGCTTGGGAAGACAGTCTGTCTCCTTCCCCACTTTTTAAGAAAGGACTCTCCTCCAGACACTGTGTGTGCAATGAGCTGCTAGGTTCCTGTAAGTTCCTCTTGGCACTAGCAAGCAGTAAATCTTGGGTGAGTAGGAGGTGGAGTCTCCAGAACAAAAGCAAACTGCTTTGGAAGTAGGGAAAAGGTCGGACTCAGTGGGTTTGACTAATGATTGACACCACTGAAGATTTCTCCATACAGCTGGGAAAATAAAAAAACCATGAACATGGCTGTAATTCTGACCTACTACTTTGAGGATAGGAAGGGAAGGAATAGCTCTTTATTTTGCTAAAATAAGTCTTGTAGGCCATGTCATCACATTCCAAAAGGTGTGATTTTTCCCCCTCCCTGTTTTCTTAAAAACTTGCTCCTAATTTATTGTTCTGGAGGTGAGCAAAGGTGGATGGATGCAGTTTATGAAACTGTGAGAAGCGTGAACAGTCACAGACTAATCCAAACAGGGCTTAGTCCTGTTCCATCCCCGGCAACAGCCCCTTTGTACCACTTCAGCAGCCTAAATGGGTAAAAAGGCCCAGTGGGGAATTCCCCCATGTTGGCATAAGGCCAATGGGAGCCCAATACCATCATTCAGTAAAGCTGTAGGGATGTGCTGGAGGCAGGGGGTTAAGGAGAAATGGCTGAATTCCAGCTGGTTTAGGCTGCACAAAGCATACCTGCAGCCAGCTGTGCATGCTGCTCTATCACCAGACCTAGAGCAGCCCAGAATTAAGAAGGTCCAAAGGTGGTAACTGAACACCTGGGCTCTGACTCCTGTGCTGTCCCTTCTAAGAGGCACAGCAGTTTAATCCACTTATTGCTGGGCGTACACCACTTACCCCTGTGAGTCCACAGAGACTGCCAGGGAAAGCGTTTGCAGGAATGAGGTCATAGCGAAGACATTTTGGCAAACAGGTTTTTCATCATAAAGTAGTGGCTTTAAGTAGATGACTGAGCCCTTCCTGGTGGTCTTCAGAACAAATCATTTTGCAAACCAAGCAGAGTAGCACTGAGTGCTGGAGGGGAGACGTCTGTGGGAGGCCAGTTCTCTGACAAGGTATAAACCCCCACATGGACAAAAATATAAACCAATGCCCAACAGCAAATCAGCATATGGTTACCTGTGCAGGTCCAGATCCACATATGGAAATATCAGCTTTTCTTTAATCAGTTCCCAAATGACCCGAGTCATTTCATCTCCTTGCATCTCCACAACAGACCCTCCATGGATTTTTTTGGACATCTTGAACTAAATAAGATGTAAAAACAAACTAAACTCTCTCTATATTAAGCAATGCACATTTTTGTAACATGAACAGAAAAAAAAAAGTCCCAATCCTACAAACCCTAATCCTTTAGCAGTGTTGCCAACTCTCATTTTATTGTGAAATTTGGTGCTTTTCTTAAAGCCCCAGCTCCTGGATGCTTCTGATTAGGTGAGAATCTCAACGTTCATGTACGTTTCTATCCCTCATGGTTGTGGAGGGAAGGTTGAAAATGTGCCCTAAGCGCCTCCCAAAGGCTCAAAATCCAGAAGGGAAATAAAGAGAGTCCCAAATTTATTAGTTAAAAAACCCTCATGATTTCTAAGCCAATCTCATGCTCTTTGAGGGACCAGACTCACGGTTTTTGAATGCTTAAGGTTGGTGATACATATTCATTTTAGTAGAGATCAGCTCATCGCTGCTCTTCCCCCCCCGGAGTAAAATGTCACATTGGTACAGAAACGCCAAGGATATACAAATACAACTCTTTATTTGAATATCTTGCTTTTGGGGTTAAAGTAAGTACTGGAACACATCAGTTTTCTGAAAACAGAGTACTCCTAAAGTATTGGAGTCAAGGGTCATTAAAAATATTTTCCACCAAGACTCTACATGGCTCCTATTTGCATTTTGATCTTTGTCAACAAAAAGTACTATTCAAACACTTTATGCATTACTTTCAAATGGCTACAATCGCTTGGTTTCTACTTCTGCTTACACAACAGCTATGACTTGGCAATTTTTTCTCAAACGCAAACCAGCAACCTAGTTCTCATTTGCAGTTCTCATTAGTTATTTTAAGTTCTCAACTTAGATGCAGGAAACTCCTGTTTAAGGCCCCGATCCTGTAAACACTTATACCCATGCACAACTTTGTGTACATGAGTAGTTTCACTGGATTCAATGGGAGGACTCACATGAGTAAAGTTATGCACAGGCATAAGTGTTTGCAGATTTGGGGACTTAGTGTGTAAATACTGATCCTTGCTGACAGTAAAAATTCTTTGCATTGGTAATTCTTATTCAGCATTCATGTATCCAGTCCATTTTTAGACTTTAAGTGAAAGTAATGGAATAATTAATATAAATATTTCATAATTTATACAGGAGCTTTCATTTGAGGATCTCGGTGCCATTTACAAACATTGCTTAAGCTTCACAAGAAGCTTTGAGGTAGAAAAGGGGTAGCATGCCTGTTTTACAGATGGGGAAAGCGAGGCAGAGAGGGTGAGTGACTTGCCCAAGGTCATACAGAGTCCAGGGCAGAGCTAGGAACAGAACAGAGAACTCCTGATTCAGTCTTGTGCTCCAACCATGCTCTAGACGATGCTTCATTTTTTTTTTTTACTTCCTCTAAAAACCCACCTTCTGAAGTGGCAATAAATTTGCAGCCTTATGCTACTAATAATCCCATCTGGACACATCAATTTGAATAACAACCATTCTGAAACGGTAAAACATTTTTTTTATTATATCCAAAGATAGTGTCCTTGCCAATATTAGATATAGTTGCCTAGTGCTTATTACAAGCCACTATATATATGGCCATTCACAAAACTTTGGGTGAACTCATAGTAGGCTCAGCCCACACATATAAATACTCCAAGCCTAATTTTCAAACATGTTTTTTCAGTGATGAGGAGGAAGAAGGGCCTTGTGGGTAAGGCACAGGATTACTGGTTAAAAGATTCTGTGTTCTGTTTCTGGCTCTGGGTGACTTTAGCAATTCATTTAGGCCAACACTTTCAAGAAAGAGGCCACCGAGTTTGGGGTGTTTTAAAAGTTTGAGAGTCCAGAATAAGGCAACCAAAAGTGACCATTTTTGAATGTTTGGCTGCTCCCCACTCTGGCCTTTGTCATCAGCAGAAAAAAAATTAAAAGATGCATTTAAATATGTTAACTAACAACATTTTCCCTGGTATGGCTAGGGCCTATGAGCCTCAGTTTCCCCACCTATAAAACAGAGATAATAAAACATTTAGACACACAGATGCCTAAACACTGATTTGAGCCTCTACACATGGTATTTGGCTATCCTATTAAGGTGCTCACCTCTGATAGTCAGTTACTTCAGTGATCTATCCCTTTCAGGTTCCCCAGATTCCTGCCACAGAGCACGGACTTTAAAACAACATCCTCTCCCCTTTCATATTCTCAGCCCATGCACCTAGCCAAAGAGACCTGGATTGGACTTTCCCAACACTCTTTCATTAGGAGAGGCTCATTGCATAGTGTAGTCACTATTTACATTATTGCAAGTTACACAGTTCAAATCACATCCACATTAGAGATGTGCAACCGTGCAGCTATGCCAGTGGCTGGAATCACAGTGCTGGCAAGGTCTGAGATCAGAATTTGGTTTTGGGCCTTGTGTGCCTGGGAAAGTTTGACCTATTATACCAATATAACTATGCCATTATAACCCTCTGCACAGGCAAGCTTATTCTGGAAGAAGACTGGCTTTTTGTTGGTTTAGCTTAAACCCCTTCTAGAGTGAAATAACTAACCTCCCTTGCAAAAAAGCCACTCATACAAGAAATGTCCACAGGAGAGGTTATTCTGGTATAACTATACTGGCTGAAATTCACAGTTTAGGTTATACAAAGAAACAAAAGCATTTCCACTTAGACTAGGTCTGTACTAATGTAAAAGTGATCTAAGCTAAACAATAGAGTCTCATTGTGAAGCTTTGGTTGTCATGAAGCAGCAGTAATTTGATATTCATTTGCAATCTATGAACTGTCACTTCGTGTTTTCCAAAGATTTACACATCATACTCTTGACAGCAACTCAAAATGAAGTATTTTTAAAGGTGCATCTTTTGAAAAACCAAAAACACTGTAAACTTCCCACGGGGAGAATGAAATCATGCACTCAGACTGTTTCTGAGCAGCCTTGACACGCCCCTGCACCCTCGCCCACCCAGGAGAGAATGGCAGACCTCTGAAAAGGATCTAAAGCTGCAAAATACATTTAGATCCAGGCCGTTTGTAAAACCCAGCTGGCGCTATTGGAGGTATGCCATTCTGGAGGTAAAACGCCCGCTTTAAGGAAAAGCGGATCATGATTTTCAGCCTGGGTGTGTGTGTGGGGGGGGGGGGGGTGTTGTTTTACAACTGCAGCGCTTGCTGGGGTGTAAAGTACAGAGGTCAGATAACAACACCGTGTACTCAGGGGACAAAGGGGACCGTGCAAACAGATCAAAGGTAAAAGGTCTCTATGTTTCAGGTTGCGGGGGGGGGGGGGGGGGGGCGCGGCGGCTGCCTGTCCCCCCCTCAGCGATCAGGCCCCGTTTCTAGAGAGAAGACTGACCCCTTCCTCTCCTCCTCGGTCCAGCCCCGGGACCTTACCCACCTCGTCCCTCTCCGAGCCCGGCCCCCACGGGGCTACCTCCCCCCGCGGCACCCCAGCTCCGGGCCGGTCACCAGGCACGGATCGGCCCGGCCAGCGGAGTCCCGGCGCCCCCCGGGCAGACGGGGCCGCTGTCACTGACAGCCCCTCCCGGCCCCCGCCCCGAGCCCGGGCAGCGCCGCTCCTGGGCTGGCCGGAGCGGGGAGAGGCGGCGCCCCGCTTACCTCGGGCTGTCACGGGCTTGGGTAGCGCTGTCTCCGCACCCGGCCTGCTCCTGCTCCCGGTGCCGCGGCGCCTCTGCTCGCAGCCGGCCGGGCTCCCCCTGCCGGCCCTCGGCTCGCCCTGGGCCCAAGGGCCCGCCCCCGCCGCCGCGCCCGCCAATGGCCTCGCCCACGGGCAGCCAATGGGGGCGGCCCACGCGGGTGGGCCCCGGGCGGGGCGCGAGGTGTGTCCTGTCCGGCCGTGGGGCTAGAGGAGGGGAGGCAGCCAGTCAGTCAGTGGGTGTTAGGGGGCTGGGGGGCTAGAGGAGGGGAGACAGCCAGCCAGCCAGTGGGTGTTAGGGGGGGTGGGGGATAGAGGAGGGGAGACAGCCAGCCAGCCAGTGGGTGTTAGGGGGGGTGGGGGATAGAGGAGGGGAGACAGCCAGCCAGCCAGTGGGTGTTAGGGGGGGTGGGGGCTAGAGGAGGGGAGTCAGCCAGCCAGCCAGTGGGTGTTAGGGGGGGTGGGGGATAGAGGAGGGGAGACAGCCAGCCAGCCAGTGGGTGTTAGGGGGGGTGGGGGATAGAGGAGGGGAGTCAGCCAGTCAGTCAGTGGGTGTTAGGGGGCTGGGGGGCTAGAGGAGGGGAGGCAGCCAGTCAGTCAGTGGGTGTTAGGGGGCTGGGGGGCTAGAGGAGGGGAGACAGCCAGCCAGTGGGTGTTATGGGGGGTGGGGGATAGAGGAGGGGAGACAGCCAGCCAGTCAGTGGGTGTTAGGGGGGGTGGGGGATAGAGGAGGGGAGACAGCCAGCCAGCCAGTGGGTGTTAGGGGGGGTGGGGGATAGAGGAGGGGAGACAGCCAGCCAGTCAGTGGGTATTAGGGGGGGTGGGGGATAGACGAGGGGAGACAGCCAGCCAGCCAGTGGGTGTTAGGGGGGGTGGGGGATAGAGGAGGGGAGACAGCCAGCCAGTCAGTGGGTATTAGGGGGGGTGGGGGATAGACGAGGGGAGACAGCCAGCCAGCCAGTGGGTGTTAGGGGGGGTGGGGGATAGAGGAGGGGAGACAGCCAGCCAGCCAGCCAGCCAATGGGTGTTATGGGGGAAAGGGGGAGGCACAGGGAAAATGGTGCCCTGGGTGAACTTGTATTTTGGTGGCCTTGACCACTGCGGGCACGGAGCCCCCCCCCCATTGTCCCTGTGGGCTCCCCACCCTCCTGCACCCCAACCTCTGCACTTCCCTCCTGTGCCCAGGCGGGGAAACTGGTCTGGATGCTGGGAGAGCTGGCATTGCTGCTCACTCCCCCAGGGAACGCTGCTTCTCTGGGGTGCTAGGGGGTCGGGGAGCGACATCAGGGCTCCCTGCATCCAGGTCACTTTCCCCACCTGGGCGGCATGAGGTTAAGGCAGAGAGCAGCAACTCCTGATGCTGGACTCAGGGCACAGCCCAGATGGGGAAAGTGACCTGGATGCACGGAGCACTTGATGTTGCTCCTCACTTCCACCCTTACTGCCCCGTAGGGGGGCAAGCAGTATCTGTGTTGCATCACCATTGCCCCCCCCCTTCCTCTGCTGGGAGGAAGCAGGGAGAAATCTGGGTGCTCCCCGCCCCCAATGCAGCACTCCCCTGCCAGCCGGGAGCAGTTTCTGACTCCACATGGGTAATGGGCACCTCTGCACTGCCACACGGCACCCCCTTGACTATGGTGCCCCTGGGCAGTCGCCTTGGTGGCCCACCCCTAAGACCGCCCTGGGGAGGAGGAAGGAGAAGGGAAGGGAGGTAGAGGAGAGGTGGGAGCAGGAGGAAGGGGGAGGTAGCGGTGAGAAGAAGGGAGGCCAAGGCAGGCAGATGCTCCCATATAGGTTATACATTAACTCAGGTGAGGCTGAGGCTCACCTGAGTATCCCGGTGGGATACCAGCCAAGTCCCTCAACACCCCTGCCCCCATCAGACCTTAGCCCTGTGGGCCTGTGTCAGGCTGTAGGGCAGGGGGAGTCAATTATTTTTTGATAAGGTCCACATTTCTTGGTCAAGGTATAGTCAAGGTCCAGACTCCAGAGAAAAGAAAACAAATCATAATGATAAGTAAATAAAAAGATGTTGGGGTTCATTCAAAAGCATCTGTTGGTCTGGATTTGGCCCATGGTCTGCCTACTGACTATCCCTGCTGTAGGGGATATCAGACCCCAACATCAGCTTCTAGCCCTGCCTTTCACGGCTCTGCCCACAACCCAGCTTTCATTCCTTCTTATCCCCCCTCTCACTCACTTTTCTCTGCTGGGGCCTCCTGTCAACCTGCTCCCTTTGGGCCAGAATCATCTCTGTACAGAACTTGGCACAGGGGTTGAGAGGAGGTGAATTGTTTCCCCCATGACTTGGGGCTGCTGGGGGTTGGGCCAGTGCCTGGTGCAGGTTAGGATAGCCCTGAAGGCTGCCCTAACTCATGCCACCACCGTCTTGGGCTCTGCATTAGCTGGGGAATCACTGGGCTGTAGGAATGTGTTGGCTGTGCCAACTCCCACCCCGGTTTGCCCCAACACAGACCCTATGGCAATAGCTCTTTCAAGGAGAGAGGCAGAGTCAGTGTGAATCTGCCAGGGAGGTCTCTATGCCAGGGGCATTCCCCAGAAAGGCATTGGTGTAATGTGGCTACAGAACACTGTTGAATGGGCATTTTCCAGCCTTATTCTACTTGCATCTTTGGGCTGTCCTCTACAATTTAATCAGTCTTTCACTTGTGCATCGAACAGAGAATTAGTGTTGGTAAAATCCTTTGAGAATGTCAGACAAAAGATGCTATAGTGCAAGATATTAAGAAAATAATATTTGATAAAAAAATTATACTTTTCTCCTCAAAAAGTAAAGCCCTGCACCTGCACCCATGATCTATTGAGTTCAAAGAGACTTCTGGTGCTTAAAGTTAAGTGCAGTAGCGGTCTTCTTTGGTTGAAAGAACACACACACAATTGGTCAATTCAGTCCTCAGTTTAAGAGTATTCATGGATTCCTCGTTCATGCTGACTTCTCACATGAGTGTCTCTTTCTATCTCTGGTCGGCTAGGAGGCTCCATCCCATGCTGGAGAATGATGATCTGGCCTCACTCATTCACACTTTAATCATTTCTCAGTTGGATTACAGCAATGCAGCGTACCTGAGCACAAAGCCTCAGCACATAGGAAACTCCAACTGGTACAGAATGTTTGCAGCAAGTCTCCTCAGCCATACAGGCTACCGTGAACACATAGGCCCTGTCCTCCACTCTCTATGCTGGCTTCCCATAGAATATTGAGAATCCAGTCAAGGTTTTGGTGTTTATTTTCAAGGTACTCCGGGCCTGGGCCCAGGATATCTAAAAGAGTGCCTAAAGCTCCGGGACAAAGACTGTGATTGAGAACTTCACTTCTCTGGCACAGGGGAATGCTCTACAAAACCAGCAACACTTGTCTGTGCAGGAGACAGTGTTTTCTCTGTGGGGTGGCCTGAGGCTGTGGAATGAACTCCCTCAGGAACCTCACAAACCTCACCACTCCCCAGTGCAAGGTGCATTTCTTTGACCTTCTCTAACATAAATGTATACTAACCCCCCCCCCCCCCCCAACCAAACAAAAACCACAACTACTACCACTAACAAGAATACCTTACCAAGACAACTAGCTGTACAAAATTCTCCTGGGACGTGGAGGAGAGAATAAATATGTGACAGATGTTAGTCACGTCATTTAAAGGAAAAGTGCTACAACTGGAAGGTGCTCAAATGCTACAATGGTCATCACAGTATAAGAACCTCTATAGAATAGAAGAGAAAAAGTGTTTGCAGGAAAAGGATCTTAATTTGCAGGAATTTATTTATTTTATAAATGGAGATATCCTATCTCCTAGAACTAGAAGGGACCTTGAAAGGTCATTGAGTCCAGCCCCCTGCCTTCACTAGCAGGACCAAGTACTGATTTTGTCCCAGATCCCTAAGTAGCCCCCTCAAGGATTGAGCTCACAACCCTGGGTTTAGGAGGTCAATAAACCACTGAGCTATCCCTCCCCCCTATTTAAACAAACACCATTGTCCCCCATACCCCCAAAAAGAGAAAAAAGAAAGCATTCCAGTGCTGTTCAGCTTATGGTGTTTACACATTCTGTTGGCTTTGTCAGTGGAGGTTATATGTCTGAAGAGAACTGATTCCTCTTGTTTAATTTAGGGGTTGTGCATCTTGCACAGTGTATAGTCATTTACACCTGTCCAAAGTAGATGAGGGGGGAATTGAGATTTGGTTGCATTTTGGCGCTCACTATGTACAGGTGTCAATAACTGTGCAAGACAGCAGACTGTCAGGTCCTGCATATGCTAGGGGTGGGATTTTGAAACAATGTCCAGTGTTGGCTCAACTGTGCTCTCATTGGAAATCATCGGAGTGTCAATGTTGAATATAATGAGAGCGGAGTTATGCCGAGGCTAAGCACCTTTGAAAATCCCATCCTCTGACTATGCTGGAAATATTAATCAAACATTTCATTGACATTTTGACTAGAAAAAGATGAATTCTTTGCAATAATTTCATGGTTCTCCTTCCCCTCTCAGTTTTCAAACCAGGTGTAAAAGTGAATGGGGTTTTGGAGCATAGATGGAATCTAAATTGCAAGGATTTGAAACCCCCCCCTGCACTTAATTCTCTCCCCCCACCCCCCGCTAGGTTACTACACTTGGCTAAAAAGTTTGTAAATGCGTGTGGGTGTTTGCTTAATAAAATCTGCCTGGTGAAGTTCACAATACATTTAGAGAGCTATAGACATGGACCCATGCATGGACCCTTATGTTTTGAATTCTATATAAAAGCTGTGTCAATCATGTGTCAGTGCTGGTGTAAGAGGAAACACTGCAGGCTGGAGGGCTCAGCTCGATCCCTCGTAACCTTCCATGGCCCAAATGCAGGACGCCACAAAGACCCAACAGGAGGCACCCCCAACGTTTACTCGTGCAGGAAAATTAAAATGCAGTGGGGTTCATTGCTCTATGTGACCAGCCCTCTGCTCACCTCCGCTCCATTATGCTTCCACCTGGTGCCAACGATCTGCAGCAACCCAAGTGCGGGGGGACCTATGGATGTGCGTGCAAGGACAAGGCAGGTATACTGGGGCCAACACGAGCGAGGGACTTTTGTCAGCCTCCGGCTCTGATGCGGCAAGCTGGGCTGAACCCGGGTGGATTGCTCTGCGGCTCGATTGCTGCGGGCTCTGTGCTCGTTGCCCTCGGCTGTCGATTGGTTTGGGCTCGGGAGGCCGGTTGCTAGGAGGGGCGGCCCGGGAGACAGGAAGCGGATAGAGGGTTCATGGTGAAGACTCAAGAGGCGCCCCGGCCGGTATGAGAGGTGCTCCCCCCGCGGCGGCGGTCTGAGGCAGCAGGGAGAAGGTACGGGGTAGGCGATTGGGGGGGCCCAGGGAGTGCCGGCCTCGGGTCGGGTCGGGAGGGCCGGGTCTGGGCGGGGGCGCTGCCGCCCTCCCCCCGGGAGTGTCTGGCTGGTGCTGTCGTGTCTTACGTCCTGTCCGCAATGAAAGCGCCTCCCTTGTGATCAAAGCCGTGATGGTGCCTTAGTGGCCCGTAATCCCCCCGGGAGCTAGGGGAAGTTGATGCTTTTAAAGCTAGCGCCCCTCCCCCCCCCACTCCTAGACTCCTGTGCAAGGACACGTCGTGCAGGGCACCTGCTGGCATTGTGAGGGAAGATGGGCTGAGAGGCGCGTTCTGTTACCTCTGGAGTCCGAGTATCTCCCCGGCTTCTCTTCCTTTTCCCCCAGCGATGCACATGAGTATGTTTTGACTTTTTTTGTGCCCCTGTATTAAGCTTGAGGCTGAAGGGGACCCCTCTGCTTACAAGGAAACTCAGAGACCCAGAAGAGGTGTGTGTAGCTCCTAAGCTTGTCTCTTTCACCAATAAAAGTTAGAATCATAGACTATCAGGATTGGAAGGGACCTCGGGAGGTTATCTAGTCCAACCCCCTGCTCAAAGCAGGACCAATCCCCAACTAAATCATCCCAGCCAGGGCTTTGTCAAGCCTGACCTTAAAAACCTCTAAGGAAGGAGATTCCACCACCTTCCTAGGTAACCCATTCCAGTGCTTCACCACCCTCCTAATGAAATAGTTTTTCCTAATATCCAACCTAAACCTCCCCCACTGCAACTTGAGACCATTACTTCTTGTTCTGTCATCTGCCACCACTGAGAACCGTCTAGATCAGTGGTAGGCAACCTTTCAGAAGTGGTGTGCCGAGTCTTCATTTATTCACTTTAATTTAAGGTTTTGTGTGCCGGTAATACATTTTAATGTTTTTTAGAAGGTCTCTCTCTATAAGTCTATATTATATACAATAGTTTAGTTATGTAAAGTAAACAAGGTTTTCAAAATGTTTAAGAAGCTTCATTTAAAATTAAATTAAAATGCTGATCTTACACCGCCAGCCTGCTCAGCTCGCTGCCAACCTGGGGTTCTGTTCACCTAGGCCGTCAGCGGGCTGAGCGGGGCCTGTGGCTGGGACGCCGGCTGGCAGCTGGGACCTCAGACCTGTGGGGGTTCAGGGGTCATGGCAGAAGGCTGGGTGTGTGGGGGGTCAGGGCAGAGGGCAGTGGGAGTATGGGGGGTTCAGGGGTCCAGGCAGAGGGCTGGGGTGTGTGGGGGTGCAGGGCAGAAGGCTGGGGGTGTGTGGGGGTCAGGGCAGAGGGCAGTGGGGGTGTGGGGAGGTTCAGGGGTCAGGGCAGAGGGCTGGAGTGTGTGGGGGGGTTCAGGGTGGAATGGAGGTGCAGGGCAGAAGGCTGGGTGTGTGTGTGGGGGGGAGTTCAGGGGTCAGGGCAGAAGGCTGGGGGGGGAATTCAGGGGTCAGGGCAGAGGGCTGGGGTGCTCCCAGCCCCCTGCCCTGAGCGGTTCATGGCAGGGGGCTGGAAGGGAAATGCTCTGTTCCACTCCTTTCCCCAAGGCCCTGACCCTATCTCTTCTCTGCTTCCTCTACGGAGCAGGGAGCACGCTGCCACTCCTCCCCCTCCCCCTTGAAGGGCCATCAGCTGATCAGCGGCAGGGACAGGGAGGAGGAGGGGCAGGAAAGCACCACACTGGGGGAAGAAGTGGGGGAGGAGGGAAACTTGGCTGCAGCAGGACCAAGCTTCTACCTCCTGCCCCCGCAGGGGAGAGCGGTGCGCAGGGGGGCTGAGTGGGGCTGGGGGCCGGGACCGCGGCAGGCAGCAGCGTGCCATTCAAAATCGGCTTGCGTGCCGTAGGTTGCCGACCCCTGGTCCAGATCCATCCTCTGTGGAACCCCCTTTCAGGTAGTTGAAAACAGCTATCAAATCCCCCCTCATTCTTCTCTTCTGCAAAATAAACAATCCCAGTTCCCTCAGCCTCTCCTCATAAATTGGGCCAATAAAAAAATTACCTCACTCCCACCTTGTCTCTCAAAAAATATGCCTTTTATAAAAACTGCATCTCACAATGCTCTCTAAAACCAAGTGATGTAAATACAGCAGTGACTCCTGGCAGCAAGAGCTGAATTATGTGCTATATAAAACAGAGGAAGGGGAAAATGTTTACCTTCCTCTGACAAGGTTGTGATGGCAACTGAGAGGCTTCCAGGATATTCAAAGGTGATATTCTATAACTAATCTTCAAGTGTTTGATGCAGTTTTAAGACTATTAAAATTAAGATTATGTCGCCTTTAAACCTGGAATACATGTAATGGATTACAAGTAATACAGAATAGCAAGAAAGCAATTGGTTAAGTGCATGTATTGACCTGTTACACCATAATGTCTCTGAGCTGTTATAACCAATCATTTGGTATTCTGTTTGATCTGTATTCTAGACCAGGGGTCGGCAACCTTTCAGAAGTGGTATGCCAAGTCTTCATTTATTCACTCCAATTTAAGGTTTCGCGTGCCAGTAATACATTGTAACATTTTTAGAAGGTCTCTTTCTATAAGTCTATAATATATAACTAAACTATTGTTGTATGTAAAGTAAATAAGGTTTTTAAAACGTTTAAGAAGCTTCATTTAAAATTAAATTAAAATGCAGAGCCACCCGGACCGGTGGCCAGGACCAGTGTGAGTGCCACTGAAAATCAGCTTGTGTGCCACAGGTTGCCAACCCTGTTCTAGACAGTCACAATATTTACATGTCCATACATTTTTAAAATGCATGAAGACATAGGTAAGTCAGCTACTGTACTGCCCTAACACTGCATTTGTTATAGATAAGGCATATGGACAAAATTTGACCATAGCTAAAGTCACTTTAGATTATCTTCCTGGTTCCACGGGGGGGAGGCATGATCTGTTTTTTCTTTCTAGTCTGTTGATTGGTATCATGTGCCTCTTGGCTGTTTAGTTTCTGCACCAAGTACAAGTGAGCAACTATTTCCATCTGTTTCTTGAGGGTGTGTGGGAAGCAGAGAAGAATGTCTAATGGAATCCTTGACCTAGGAGAAGTGGAGTATTGTCCAGGAAGGGTGAATACATTTGCTTACCAATCACTTCTGAAATGAAATCTAAGAGCTTTATTATCATCTAATTTAACAGTAAATATCCTTTTTCTTCCCCAGCCCATTCAATTAGGCACAGAATCCAGCCATTGTTCTTATGGAGTAAAATATTTCTCCTGACAGATTTTGTATTGCCTAGTTCTGAAGATAAATGACATGGGTCCACTTACCTTGCCTAATTAAACCATCCAGGTGATGAGACAGGACTGACTTTTTTTTTTTTTTTTTTTTTTTAGGCCTCTGATGGCTTTGTTCTGATAGTTTTGTTAGCATTATATGTAATGCTATGTGTTTTGTCTTGTATTGCAGTATAAAGAAGGAGAGAAACGTGTGTATATTTGAGATGAGGGAAAGGTTACTCCACTATAGAGATAGCAGTTGTTGAGCTGGCTAATCCTCCAGATACACTTTTGATAGAAACCATCACATGAAGAGCTTAAATAAGTGATTGTTAATGGAGGAATCATTACCTGCCTGTTATCTAATTTGCTGTCGCATGCAGTACCAGAGAGAAAAGGGTTGAAATAGCCACTAAAAGTAATCCTCTTGAAAATGCTGTTTAAATTTGGAGAGACTGCCCAGATCCCTCACAGGTATTTAGGCACCTAACTCCAGTTGACTTTAATGGAAGTTTAAAGGAGCCTAGATACTTTTGAGGATGTGGGCCTCTGTGCCTGTATTGTGGCAGAGTTCCATGAGGCTTCTGTGATGCAAAACTACTAGAACAGTAGAGCAGGTGTTACAGGCTAGGATTGAGGTACCTCAGACATACCTAAGGGCATTGGCAGTTTTCTTGTAAAACTAGGAAATTATTACCCACTCCCTTCAAAAGAGAAGAGAGAAAACAATCCTAGAACAGCAAAAGAAATCTAAGTGTGAAACCAAGCTTGGGGATCCCCCCACTTCCTGCAATAAGGGCTAATCTTACCACACAAACTAGCAAGAAAAAGCAAACCAAGAACTTGCTTGATTTCTTGCAGAGACCTTTGCATATGTATGTTCCTTATTTTCAGACAGAGCTGACAAATAAAAAAAGAAGTTCTGAAAGAATTGCATATGATCTCGTGAACTACAGCTTTGGCCACTGCTCTAACTAGTTACGCTCCGATGAACATCAGTCTTTACACTGCCTTTTTCCCTGCACAGCAAGATATCTTACTCATTGAACAGTAACTGGATTTTCCAGTTCTCCTTTTATTTAGCATTAGAAGTTCTATCTCCTTAGAGTTCTAAGCCGCCCATAAAACAATTTGTGATCCTAATTTCTATTTCCTTATTGGTGCCTGACCTGTGTAGTTCTTGAATTCAACTGTTACTTCTAGTTCTTCCTCCTAAGAATATGAAGTCAAAACACAGTCTCTCTGCAACGATTCATAACTTCCTCTTGACAGGTAAAAAAGCCATTCTCTGTGGACCAAGAACCAAGATGTGTAATCAGAACAGTGCAGAGCCCACTTTTGGTATCCAGTTTCACAGGTCTTCCAGCTGACTGGATGTTGCTTTTGCTTGATCACATTCAGGTTTGTAAAACGTGTGTATATAATACACTTAAATTCTTTTCCAGGACACATGAGATGGCCACAGATGACAGACAATCTCCAACACTGG
Organism: Malaclemys terrapin pileata; assembly: GCF_027887155.1. NCBI lineage: Eukaryota > Metazoa > Chordata > Testudines > Emydidae > Malaclemys > Malaclemys terrapin. The sequence continues at coordinate 17,415,862 of NC_071515.1, read as the reverse complement.
ACTCTGTCAGTGATCTGCCCCGCTCTCCTAGCAGTCCCTCTCATCTCACTCATTTCAAACCATTGACTCCTGATCAAGATGAGCCTCCTTTTAAATCTGCCTACAGCTCCTTTGTAAATCTCTTTCGTTTTGGCAAAGGTAAACACTCATTATGAAGCAATTAATTGTGCCTAAATGTCCTAATTCCATGTTAATGCATAACTAGTATTTCAAACTATGATACTTCATGAGATGAGGGCATGGTTTCAGACTGCCAGATAGCTAAATGAATGATAACTCTCCTATGAGAGTTTTACTTTCTTTAGTAGAATATATGAGCTAGATTCACTTTCTGGCAAGGTGGTAGAACCTTGGTCATAGGATTAAGTCTGCCAGGAGTGGAAAATGTAGAAGTGTGCGTTGCTTGCAATCTCTGATCTACCTAGATTGAGAGCTGGCAGCAGCCAGCGATGGGTGGGGACTAGCTGGTGGGAGAGATGCATTAATAAGCCTCTTTCAGTAAGGCTTCTGTGGATCCCTAGTAGGAATGTAAAGATCACCCCCTTATAAGAAATTCCCAGGGATGGAAGCAGCCTACCACTGCCTGCCCTCATTAGTGAGATGAGCATTTCTGGTGCAAATTCTATCCCTGGCCCTGCTTTTCTCTACTCCCCATCCCCAGTGAATCTGGCACCATGTCTATGGTCTCTAAATGGTGAAGTTTCAATAATGCACATAGGGGAACTGCTTCTTGAAGTGCATTTCTAAAGGCTAATGTGATCCTGCAATGCATAAACAGAGAATCTCAGGTAGGAGTAGGGAGGTTATTTTACCTCTCTATTTGGCACTGGTGTGGCTGCTGTTGGAATATTGTGTCAAGTTCTGGTATTTACCGTTCAAGAAGGATGTTGATAAATTGTAGAGCGTTCAGAGGAGAGCCACAAGAATGAGTAAAGGATTAGAAAAACACACCTTAGAGTGATAGACTTAAGGATCTCAATCTATTTAGCTTACCAAAAAGAGTAAGGGGTGCCTTGATTATGGTCTATAAGTACTTAAGTGGGGAGCAAATATGTAATAATAGACTCTTCAGGCTAGTAGAGAGTGGTCTAACTTGATCCAATGGTTAGATGTTGAAACTAGGTGGTTTTTTGGGGGTAAAAACAAGCTTGTACAAAACTTTGGGCCAAACTTGACATGCCAGTGTGAACTTTAACACTAAATTGAGCAGGTTAATTTGAGTTGTATAAGATAAGTATGGCCAGGATCACAAAATGGTTAAAGCGTAGAAATTCTGCTGAACTAAATAAATAAGACACAATGTGAGTGTGTTACTCAAACCAGCAAGATCAGCTTAGCTATACTCAAGCTTCTATTTGAAGAAGGTGACTTATTAATAAGAGGCTCTATTCATATTGTTAAATATGTTGCCACTGTACTAGAAAAACTGGCTTTCAAATCAATCCAAAAGATCTATCTTCCAAAAGGCAGGCTGGTAGCAAGAACTATTCATACGTGATTATTATGTAGAAGAATTACACTTGTTATAATTTGTCTTTGCAATTCTTTCTTCATGAAGAGAATACTTATGAAATGAGAGAGTGTAGAACCTGGTTTGGTTCCTGCCCTGAAGAGCTTCCTAGTTCTGTTTGTACAATGCCTAATACAATGGGAGCCTTGATTCCTGTCGAGTCCCCTAGGCACTACCATATTACAAATAATTCAAATGAACAATCTATAAAGCTTCTTTAGCTTTAAACTTGCTTGTGGTGCTAGGTTTCTATTTCCCTTTTGAAGTGTTGGTTTCTTGCTGTTCTTAAACTTAGATGATGGTAGACTTTCATCTCCTGCAGAGAGTGGCCAGGGTGAGCAGCAGGCACTGAGTGGGACTTGGTCCAGTCCTCAGCATACCTCAAGGGCCCAGTCTCTGAGGTCCCCTGTTCCATACAAAAAGCAGCTTACTGGGGAGCTACAACGCAGAGCTTCTGCAACTTTAGGTAATGTGTGCCTAATTTTAATGTTTGCTGTATTTTCCATGGGTGCTGTCTACTCGTGGGAGGGAGGTACTTCCACTTTTCAGGTGGGGAAACTAAGGTAAAGAGCGTTTCAGTCACTTTCCCAAGGCAAGAACAGGGCTTAAAACTTGGGAAATTCCTGGCTCTGCTTGCCAATTAGACTACATAACCTTCTGTTTAAACTGTAACTTCTCCTCCTCATGAGCATGTCTGCTCTTCTCTCAAGACACCATAGTAACTTGGCCAGCACAGCTTTTTATAATCACTCTTGACAAAATGTTATCTTGCTCAAGTAAGGCTAGCAGAAATTCCTAGGTCAAAAATGTTGAGTCATCTCTACATAGCCTGGATGGCATTTTTGGATAAAAGTTTAAGTGCCTAATTATTCTGCCGAAATCTAAGAATACAGAACTGACACCTCAAAATGAATTATAGGGCTCAGTCCTAACAAGACAAAACACGGTCCCTCTGGCTTCAGACTACCCGTAACATTCACTTGTTGCATCTTTGAGGAGGCGATGCAATGGGCACTTGCAGAAAATGCTTTAAGTGCCTGATTTAGTGACGCTACTCATAGGCCGTACTGAATCGCTTCTAGCCAGCGATCTCGAATGAGTTTAACGCTACTGGAATCTGCCATTGTGTAACTGCTGAGCCAGTACCTTGATGGCAGCCCTCCAAAGAACAGAGGTGCTGCAGCAAGTGGTGGTGGTGATTCATGATGTGGCATTGGCAATCCTTCTGATTCCTACTAAAGTAACGCCTCAGCATGGAGCTAGAGTATTGTACTGTCAGGAATGCTCTCACATGGGACATCGAACCAGGTCTTGACAGCTTGTGGCTATTAAGATTCCCTGGTACGCTCCAGAAGAGTAGAGGTGTCTAATCCTGGCATTCTGGCAAAATTCCAATGTTGGTAGCCACCATTTTATCTAGCTTAGTCCCGCATGATGTTCCAGTTGGATATATTCATTGTCATTCTCTTTGCTTTGTTGCTTGTGCTATTTAACTGCTCTTATGTTTTGGGGTAGGTGGAGTAACTGCTGTTTTTGAGACAACTTCAGATACTGTCAGGCATCCAACCTATCCAATAGGCTAAACGCGTTGTGTGTGAGAGAGGAGGAGGAGGAAGCCTTGGGTTTTAGCTTCTGCTGGAAGTAAGCTGCCACAAAATAGATTCTTAGTCTCATTGAGGTTGACTTACTACTGCATTACTCCAGTTTAATTCCAGGTAACTCAATGCATTTCAATGGACTTACACTGGAACAAGACTAGAGTAACCAAGATGTGAATCAGGCCCATTATATCTAAGTGCAAATCTGCACAAGCACTTTCTGCGGGGCAAGCTGGGATGTAACTTTGCCTTGCACTTGCCTGTGGCGCACTAGCTCTGTGTGTGTGTGTGTGTGTGAGTGTGTGTGTACGCCGCTGATGTGCCCTAAAAGTTCCCTGAGGTGCACTTATGTAGCTCTTATCAGCAGGATCCACACAGTTAGTGTGTGGCATGCTGTAGCCTTACACTTACTGCATGACAAGCTAGTGTGTCTAAATAGACAGGCTGAACTTCACACTTCTTCCCAGTGACTTGCTGGTTACCGCTAGAAAGAAGTACATATTCAAATTCTGTTTATAATGCCATCGTGTATTCCAATAAATGGCCTGATATCTTGTTGAATATCTCAAGTCTGGTAAAATGTAACTACAGTGACAAAACATTAACTCTGCAATAAGGGTGTAAATGATCAGGATTTTCTCTTTGGAAAGGATATTGTCAAGTCTCTCCTGCTTTCCCATATTCTTCTTTTAAAAAACAAACAAACAAAAAAACCCTTCAAGTCTCTTCCCCCTCCTCAGGATCAATTTCCTCCTTTATCATGTGTTTCTGCCTTTCTTAAGGTGCTGACACGAACATGTTTAAGGGAGTCTTGTATTCAGGTTTACACGTGTCTCTGGAACTTATGACAGGGTTCCTAAAACACTGGGTAGACTCCCCCTTCTTTTGTTTACAAATGTAAGTAAAGTTCTTGGGCAGATGTACAAAGATATTTAGGGGGATGAAAGATGCTGACAGGTGCCTGGTTGGATTTACAAAATCACTTAAATTGCCAAATTTTCGTTATGTCAATGGAAATTAGGTGCCTAACTTGCTTATATGCTCTTCAAATCCAACAAGACACATTTTGGTATCTTTAGCCCCCTAAATGCTTCTGTGGATTTGGCCCCTCACCTTTAGGTGTTATAATTTATCTTTACATTACAACAGGTATTAGTATGAAGTACACTATTTAATCCCTTCAGACAATTAAAGCCTGATGTAAATAAGGAGATAAACTGAGGTGCAAACTTCCGAAGTCCTTACTGAGCTGATGGAAGAGGTAGAAATAGAACCTGTGAGGTCCCCATTTCAACCTTCTCTCTGTGCAATTGATAGTCACATAACTCTGGGGATAGTATTTGTTAGCTAACTACAGTTTTAAATCCAGAGAAGGAGCAGAAATTACTATCTTAAACGTTTTAGCAACAAAATGGTAAGCTGAAAGCAAAGTTCACGCTTGGAATCTGGACTGTTTTCTACTTCTAGTCATACAGTAATGTTAAGGTAAATTTGCCCCAAAATATTAATTACATTTTTACTTAACTGCTATTGCATAAATGGAATTGAGAAGAGACAGTCGGATGCCATGCTTTCTGAAGATAGGTTTGCTGGGTGCAGCACAAAGGGATCAGCCGTGAGATTCTGGGTCTGATTCTGTTGTCCTGCCCTTCATGTAACCATTGCACAAATTTAAATGATTACACAAGGTGTGCGATGGGGGGAGGGGAAGGGGCATTAGTATCTCTCATATGGAAGCAATGGACTCAAACTGCTTCAGTTGGAGTTAGAATATACATCTGTGTGCCAAGTTCCATGGTTCAAATTGCACCAAGGCAGCATGACTCCGAGTTAATGTCCTGATTCTTCTATCCACTTTGAGTAGATCTTCATAAGTTGTCCAGTTGAAGTAGCAGCATTTAATATTAATAGCATTTCTAGCTTGTTACTCAAACATGCTCAGTAATGCTATTGTGTTTGATGGCTGTAACAGAGAAAGCAGGTAATGGGGAGTGGCAAGGGCATGAACTGGGAGTAAAGGAAAGTAGAGGGCATATGGGAGGAACTGACTGAAAATCATAGGAGAGAGACTAGAAAAGAGACTGCATCCAACTACATTCTGTTCATGTTGTGCACAATGCACTCAGTTCTGCAAAGCCAATAGCAGGAGAGATTCTTGCAGGGGAACTGAGAATTGACTGATATTAAAATTGGGTCAATGTCTCTTAAATTACTTAGCACTGTGTTTCCACTATTGGTGGTACACACACTTGAATGAGCCCTGTATGTGTCCCCATTTATCCTTTTGACCTGTTAGAGTAAAAGTTAGATTTAAAAACTAACTAGTACATAGTTAGCTATGTAAATAGAAATTTTCACTAACCTTCTTGTCCTGTTTTGCAACACACTTACCTAATTTAAACATTCTTATTTCTTGAAACCATTTGTTTAAGAAGAGCTTTGACTGGTACTTGCAGATCAAATGGTATGATAGGCTAGTTCATGTAGAAGTTTTGATACCTCTGATAGAAGAGATAATTTAAGTAACGCTTATGTCACTAGAACACATGCTCATCTGGAAGTTGAAGCATTTACTTTCCAGGCTGTCCTGCTGAATACTGGGAATACTCTGCTGGAGACAGGGAAGAGATCTTAAGATTTAAAGTAGTAAAGATATTTATGCTCATTTGAAATCCTAAATTCACTTAAATCTTGTTAAAATATCAGACTCACATACTATTGACATACTCCAAAATGACACTCTGTTTGGCCTTTAAATTCCAGGTGGTTAAAGGTATAATAAGATCTAAACACTTGGAATCTTTTTTTAAAAATATTTTGTTCTTGTTGCAGGTCTGTAGTGGCTTTGTGGACAAATCTCTAAATGTTTTCTTGCATCTGGGCTGATAAACACATTTTCTAGGAATGAGGCCATTCAATAGATTCCTAGTAGATATTTTTAGTTAACTATGGTGCTTTAAAGACAAAGTTTCTTCTGTCACACCCCCAAAAGTCAGAACCTAATTTTTACTGCACAGCAACAGTTAACTAACGTGCTCTTGCCAGTGCTTTCAGCGTTCCTGCTGACATCAGTGATATGTAAAGCAGTAAACAAAAAGCAGCCATGTCTATTTTCTCTGTACCAGAGGGAACAAAATAAAATGCTTGTCAGATGGCGAGCGAGGAAGCTGGTAAGAAACTTTAAGCTGTTTTGAAAAGCAAACAAACAATGTAGAGAAGTAACTCTCTTTCAAAACTTTTCTATGGAATATTAGGCAGGAAAAAATGCATTATGTAATACCAAGGTGAATCATGTTGTAAACGTTTTGAAGAGACTGACTCTTTATTACACCCTAAATGTCAATGATTTAATTTCATGTTTGTAACCAATTAGTAGTGAAACTAATTGCAACAAACAGAAAAATGTGTGGAAAAGTGGCTTAAACTTAACTATAAACATGGCTATTATAAGCTGGTGAAGTGAAACCTGTGGATGCACTTCTTTGTATCCTTAATGAATCTGACGGTTTCAATGGAGACTCTCAGCTGTGTCCTGGGATTTGAATGAATAGTTATTGCTGTTTGAAATAGTCTTGAATTAAGCCTTTATGTACAGTACAGGACTGAATTCAAGTTTTCTGCTGCAATCTGGTGATTATTAGTGCTTTAGAAGATATTTTAGAATGAGACTTCCATTGTATAAGAATTTGCATTTCTTTTTAGAAAACACTGGATGAGAACTACCACTTGTTTTGAGCAGTGATGCCTATTTAAGTTCTTAGATTCTATGGTATTATACTAGAGGGGACAGATAGGTGGTTACAGAAAAATTCAAGTTACTTTGAATGCAGATTACTACTGACTCTCTCTATCTGACATAAGGCAGCTCTTTTTAAAAAAAGTAATGATGCAAATTCTAACTTCCTAAACTACATACCCGGTGAACTCTTCTTTTTCCAACGGCATGTTGCGTTATATGACGCACACATTTCTATAGTGCCTTTGATGGTGACGATAAGTTTCTCTCCCCTTCAGACACACGAAGGAAAGTGGAACCTTCTCTCAGTGGCCATGATCCTCGGACAGCTGTTCAGCTCAGAAGTCTCAGCACGGTCTTAAAACGTCTCAAAGAAATCATGGAAGGGAAAAGCCAGGTACTGCATCAAGGGTTTTAATTGAGTTTAGGTCAGTCAAAGCATATAGAAATTAAAATGTTAAAAGGTTCTGTGTTGCTGTGTTCCGTGTATTGCCAATGGAAAAGAGCAAAACCTTATGAAGTTCTCTTGGTGTTTTTTGTTTTTTGTTTTAACTAGCATTCAGTAGAACAGAGTATGAGTAAACTTGCTATATTTGAGTGAGGAATGGGGAGAAATTCAAACTGGTGAAGTCAACTTTTGATATAAATTGCTTGCCATTGTTTGTATTTCCTATTGAATTACTTACTAGATTAGAGTTTCCAGAACTTTCAGAGCAGGATGACCTCATTCCTCCCTTTACTATAATATTTCATGATGTTGCTCCCCAAGATCTAACCATGAGCACATGAAATCTTGTAATTGTAGCAATAGCAGCTAATTCTGAAGTTCTGGAAATCTAACTTTAGTTTCAAACGAAGTACAGCACTTTAAATACACTCAGTTTGATGTGATTGTAACAGGCTGGGAATATTTGCCTGAAACACTCCAGCATATTAGCAGGTGTGGATCCTGCTGGGAAAAAGTTAAATGGGTTCTGCTGACTTAGCTCCACCTCCCTTCACATCCCAGTGGGGTTGGCTATCTGGAGAAAATCTCTGTTGTGAACAGAGCAGACCTAACATGAATAGCCAAGCCTGGGGACAAGGTATGAGCAGGCAGTTGTGTATCTTTATTAACAATAAAACTGGGAAGGGGTGAAACTAGGTGGTTTTTAGCACGTAAGTTGTGTTAGAGCAGATTGGATGCAACCCTTTTGCTGACAAAAGATGTTCCATGTGATGATGATTAACTGGGGAAGTGCAGGCTAAAGTCCTTCGCTTCAACAGACAATTGTGGTGCTTTTTTTTTTTTTTTTTTTTTCTTTTTTCCCCTCTCACCATCATGCAGTAGTTGCCTGATCAGCAAAGGTACTGGGATAGGAATTTTCAAGGTCTTTGCAGAGACAGGAGCTCAGCAGATTTTGGCTTGCTAGAGGTTCTGTGGCAGGATCTTGTCACACAGGCTTTGCAGTGGCTCTGTCAGCGTTGTGAATGGAGAAGTTAGATCTACATTTTTATCCCACTATTATCAGGAAAGAATGCCTGCAGCTGGGTCTGAGGTTCCTGATGCTGACATAGGAGTTCCTGATCAGCTCCTCAGTTCCTTTGAAGTCTGAAACAAAAATAAAAGGATCAGAGTAATTTCCTCTTGAGTAGACCAATTTTCAAACCTCCTGAGGAATGCTCTTACCCTGTTATGAATGCTCTGGCCAGGGTGGAATGCACATGGACAGAAAAGTTGAGCTCTCTTTTTAAATGACCCAAATATATCAATTTGGTAGACCTAAGCATGCCACCCAAGATAAATTACTGGAGACATCAGCAAGGAGAAGTTGATTATCATTTGCGGAGACCTGTGCTGTTCTTAATCAGAAGAGATAAACTATTGCATCGGCACAAGAGTCTCTGCTTCAGTGAAGAAAGGGGTTTGGGCTCCCCTTCACTAACATGTTATTACAGAGTAGTACATAAAGTCAAGAGTCCACTGTTGATAACTCTGCAGAGTTCAATGCCAGTAGCTTTAGAAGGACCTGATACAGCTTTTCAGGCATTTCCCGAACTCTTGGAAGATGAGATCATCACGGTCAAGCTCTTGCTGCTATGACCCAATGAAGTTGTGAGATGTTTTATGGGATCCTGGTAGATCCTTGTGTGCAGGCTGCAATTACATGTAATCACCATGGCAACATCTGAACAAACTGCAATAATATTCTGTCTGAATGTGGAGATCTTCAGCTGCTGTGTGAAATGACTCAAACAAGCATTCTCTTATTGTGGGTCCTGGTACAACTCTACTATAGAGCACATTGTCTTTGTCTGAAACACCCATCAGATGCTAAAAGACCTTGCACTAGAGCATGCAGCACCAGAGACACTGACTCAGTCAAAGCTGCTTTTTGGGCACCCTCTGCTGTGTTGCAAATATATTGCAAAGCAGTCTCGTTTGACAAAGACACTTCAGTTTGATAGTTGCGTCAGGTCCTGTACATTCTGAAACAACATCTTCTGTATATATGTTTACTTTATTACCTCACTAGCTGAGGGTCTGACATGTAGTAGGGATGAGCAGGGGAAGGAAAATAAATCAATTTTTCATGTGCTAGTTGAAGTCTTACCTACAGATTGCAAGCTTTGATTGTTGAAACATTTTCTTAATGGACTAGCCAGATTGAGAATTTGATCAGGATAATTCAGTTTAGTTCTGTGGCTAAGAACTTGATCAATCATTTTATTTATGACCTTGTGACTCTTTACAGTGCTGCGTCAAATCTATGAACTATCCTAATTTTATAAATCTGTCCAGCTTCACTTTTTTCACTCACTGCTTGTGTAGCAGCCAGGAGCAGAGAATACTGTCTCATTTCTCTAATATGACTTACTTTGTAGGATAGTGATTTAAAGCAGTACTGGATGCCAGACAGCCAGTGTAAAGAATGTTATGACTGTAGTGAGAAATTCACCACCTTCCGACGCAGACACCACTGTCGGCTGTGTGGGCAGATCTTCTGTAGCCGATGCTGCAACCAGGAAATCCCTGGAAAATTTATGGGTTACACAGGTATGTTCTTTTATTTGTTTCTGGTGCATTTATGTATTAAAAATAGATTGTTTTTCAGATATCTAATGCACTCAGAATACTGGTTGCTAAAGAATTAAGGGGCCCAAATAGTTTTGATTTCCAATGAGCCTAGGGCTTATAAATCACTGAGGTGCTTTGGAAAACTTTATTAGATAAGAAAAGGGTGAATCATCTTAAAAGGATGAAGAAACAAAGAAAGCTGGCCATTGTCTAACAGACATGTCAAACATGACAAAGTATGTTCACAAATAAAACTTGCTTTCTTAAAATGGCTGAATATGCGTTCAATCAATTCCACAAATTCATTTTACTTAAAAAATTTTCAATATTCAACTCTGAGCTCTGAAGTCTAGAAACAATTGAGAGACCGCTTGTTCCCATCTGGTTTGTAATTCTTCACTTGCTACTACCACTCCATAATTTTGGTAGCATGTAAGCTTCTTTGGGGTGGTAACCAGCTCTACATGAAACAGATCTACATGCTTAACTTTTGAACTTGGAGAATTTACTTGTGTGGTTAGGATTTTTTTTTTTTTTTTTTTTTTTTTTTTTTTTTTTGCTTTTCTTCAAATGAGCCCCAGAAACTCAAGTTAGTGCACAAGTCCTGAAACAGGGAACCCCTGCTTTAACAGATTTTACGGGACTCTCCCAAGCAGGGCACTTCTCCTGTACGCTTTTTGTTCACTTCTCCCGTACACTGGCTTACACGCCTCCTGCTTCCTTTTTCTACAGGGGATCTCCGAGCTTGCACTTACTGCCGCAAAATAGCTTTAAGCTATGCGCATTCCACAGACAGTAACTCCATTGGGGAAGACTTAAATGCTCTATCTGATTCTACCTGTTGTGTATCTGTACTGGAACCTGGAGAGCCACGTACTCCTGTTGGGAGTAGAAAAGCTAGCCGAAATATCTTTTTAGAGGAGGATCTTACTTGGCAAAGGTATGAAATGGTTTCATATTACTTTGGTTAGGGGTTAGAATCTCAGCCACACTGCCAGATTGTCATCTGTTTTTAGGTGAAGAAGTTGGAGCACTACAAGATATTACCTCACCTATGTAGGTTCAGGCTGTTAGTTTGTCTCTGATAATTTAGGCGTATCTTCTATAAAAGACTGAACCCTGCGCTTGGTTCTAACTTTCTCCTTCAATGGAGAGAAGAGATGTGGCCAGTAATTCCTCTGGGAATTGCCCAATCTTAGTGAGGCTGTTGGCATTTGGAATAATAAACCCTTTACAACTAGACTGGAGCTGGAAGCTGGTAATGTGAATAGGAGCATTCACTGTAACCGTGTAGGCTTGCGGTTTCATAGAGATGGAAGGCATTTCTGTTTTTGTTCAGCCACTGGTGAGTCAGGCTTCAGTTCAATAAAGTGTTAGCTTGCTGACTGTCATAATTAGGAATGGTAGACTCAAAAAATGCTCTCTGGGCCAATACTGATGAAATTAGCAGACAGTAACCATCTGCAGAAAGAGTCAAACGCCTGGTATGAGGCTGCAGGGACAACTTGAGAGGTTCTTTTATCTCTGTCAAAAGAGCCAAAGCTCTCTTAGTAATTTTCTATCTAAGACCACTAGAGAGGAAAGAGAAACAGTCTTGTCTTGTACAGCACTTAAGCCACAACATGAAGTTTACTCTCACTGATCTTGATTAGTGTGAGAAGAACCCAAATATGTTCCAGGACTGCAGGGTCAGGATAAAACTATATTAAGAGGACTCCAATCATGCTTGTTTTGTAACCAGAAGAGTACTATAAGTGGCGATATGTAACTTCTCTAGGGGCAAGAGTTGGATTTTTTTTCTATGTATGCTAGTGGTTAATGCTGTACTGGCAATAAAAGAGAGCTCAGAAAACGTCTGTCTTCAGAGAATACTGATTTCCACTTCAACTTCCTTTCAGTGCGTGCTAACAACTAGAATGAAAGTACTCTGTATAAGCTGTCTTTAGGTCTAAATAAAGATCTAGTGTTGAAGAGATTCTGCCAAGGTGAATGATTCTTCGTCTTGGATCGTTTCTTAAATGTTAAGACAGTCTATAAACTAATACTCGATGTAGGCAGTTTGCTAACCATTTCTAACCTTGTATCTGGGGACTCTAACTAAATTCCTTTGCTAAGTATATACAGTGTAGGCCTCAGCATTTTATTAAAAACAAACTAGTATTTTTAAAGTGTCTGATAGAAGTGCTGTCCAAGGAATCTGAACTGTAGAACAGCGAGTTCTGTGGCATTCTCACAAAGGCATCTGTTGCTTTTCAGGTGTATGAGAATGCTGCAAAATACTATAGATCATGAGACCTTCTGATCTACCTTTATAGCTTTTCTCCCCTCCCATGCTGTCTTTTAGGGAGTGCAACAATTCCCAAGTAGAATAATGGTGTGTGGAAAGCATTTGCAACTTTATTCTTGACAGTCTTAATACAACCTTGGAGGAAAAGTTCTTCTGAGTCTTGAAAGACTGGTATCTCTGGAGATGTCATAATTATCAGTATTGTAGGGAAATTGGCTAAATGAGCATGGTGTAATGGTTTTTGGAAGAAGCTAGCTCGTTTTTGTTTCTCCCCCTCCCACCAGATTAGGCCTAAAATTCATTAGTAAGGGAGTGCATGCTGAAAGTCTTAAGCAAACTTCTTAACAGTACTGCAATAGAAACTTGGCAAACTGAACTCAGCTTTGCAATTAAAGCAGAACTTAATTTATGTTCGTAAGCCATGAGGTACTTCATGGTCGGTGTAGGCTGCTTAAAGAGAATATTGAAAAGAAGCTGCAGCTCGGCCTTCCCAGGGTAACAAGAACTCAAGTTTGCTACTATTCTACTGAATTTGAGGAGAAATATGAGGACAAAGGTTATACTGATAAGAGAGGGTTACTGAGGCTTGTGCATGTGTTATGGCGGTAGCTATGTTCTTTATCAGTAGCTCTGTGGACGGGCTTTAGATATTTAAGGTCATGAATTTCTTGGAGCGGGGGAATGTTGTGAAGGAGGAAGGGCAGGGAGTATCAGGCACTAGCACAACCACGTGGGAAAGAGGAGAGGCAGGGTAATGGGGAAGGGGATGAGGATGAAGAGTGGGTGAGGAGTTATGCATTTTGAAAGACGCTGGCGGTGGAGTCTAAAACGAGAGCACCAAACCAGTCTTTTGTACAGCTGTCCTTGGGCTGACGTTATGAAGGATTTTTCCCCTGTGCTCTGGCTGCTTTTTAACTTATCAAGTGTGCAAATCATGTTCTCCCAAATAGTGTTGGTTTAACTGGGACTGTTTTTTAGTGCTTCTTTGTGATGGTGGTTGTCTTAACAGAGCTCTATTCTTTGCAGTCTGATTCACCCAGACTCTTCAACTACCACACTGTCAACACGCCTTGTGTCTGTACAGGAGGATCCAGGGAAGTCTCCTGCTCGAAACAGGTAAATTAACAAATGTATGTGCGTCCGTTGAAGATCTCTCTTCCTAATCACAATACCATGCATCGTGAATATGAAATAAATATGATTTGGTAAAATCTTCTCTTGATCAGTTCTGAACCTGTGTCCTGACGTAATGAGAGAACCACTGTGCTATTAAAGGTGCAATCTGTTGGTAGAGATGTGAGGTTAAAATCCCGTTCACTTGTGGTCATTGAAGAGCCCAAATGTCTTTGCTTTCAGTAATTGTACAATGCCAAATGTATTTAAGTATTCTAATGTACAGCTAAAAATGCTTCCTGCCCTGAGGAGCTTGCAGGCTACATGTGACTAAACAAGCAAGACTAATAGGGTTGGGGAGAAAAAGGACCAGGAATACAGTAAGATTGTACTGTTACTCTAGTTCAGTAGTGTGGCTGTTTTGATGGTACCATGAAAACTGGATTGGCTGTTCCATTGAAACAGAATGAAACGAAAGCATGGAAGCAGGTTAGTGAGAGACAGGAAGAGAGGCTGGGGGAGGAGTCTGTGGTTATGTCCTAAAGGCCAAGATTGGGAAAAGGTGAGAGGAAATTGAAAGCTTTTGAGAGCAGGAGAAATGGTGTAAGTAGAAAGGTGGAAAAATTAGCACTTATGTGGGGAGGTTGAAAGGGAACAGAAGGAAGAATTATGGTAACAAGAACAAGAGATGCTGTACTGAATTGATTGGTTCACTTTTAACTTCGCCTGTGTCACTAGGCTGCTAAAACCAAAGCGGTCGTTTAAGGCTGCTTGGAGTAGCATCTGGATGCATGCCCCCTTATTCATTAGCACCTCTTGTAAGAGAAATCATGTTAGCCCAGTTGTCCTGGCTGAATTCCATTTGGGTCACTAACTTCTGCATTGAGGTCCCCTGGCAGATTCAATTGGAGAAATCTCTCCTGACCTCAACAGCTGTGTTCATTCTTTGTGTTTTTGGAACTCTGTAGGCAAATTCTGTTCAGGCTGCTTTTGAATGAACTGAGCATAGACTATTCCCTGGATTTCAGTTGTTTGCTTGTTTGAAGTGTTGGAGGATGCAGCAAATCTGTAGGAATTTTTTTTCTTACATCTGCTGCTGGCTGAACTAGATAGCCTTGTTCCTTTTCTCACTTCACTCTTCCCACGCCTGATCTTGTATAAGAGTGGTTAAATTTCCAGGGGCTGAAGTAGATTTTAATAAACGTAAAAACTTAATAATCAGCTGCAGTTTTTTCTAAAGCTTTTGTCTAAATGAGCTTTCTGATGGGGAATCCCTTGCTAGAATTTAGTCATTTTTGATACAGTAAGTTTCTTTGGTGGTGCTACATAATAACTGGTTCCTACCCCAAAGAGCTTCCAGTTGTAACTGCCAAATCTAGGACACAAACACAAGGAGAGAACATGATGGCTAGGAAAAGATAATGTGAGGCTTAATATTGTTAAAGAAGTTTCAGAGAGTTGGTATTGTCCTCTAGAAAGATCACTGAGTGTCACCAATGTACTCAGTATTACAAAAATGCTCTTCAAGGCTATCTAAGGAGACATGGGCAGAACAAGTTAAGATAACGGAGGTGGGCAGGGGGAAATGGAGGGCCTGCCTGGTTTAAAAGGAGATTATGTGGCTGCTTTAGTAGCTCATATTTTGGTAGTTCAGTTCTTCCTCTTTTGAGCTCCACTGAGACTTCAAAACAAAGGAACAGTGGAGGAAAGTGGGGTTGAGGAGCTAGATATAGATGATAAAAAGGGGAGGAGGGTGAGAAACCTATAAGTGCGTTAGTGCCAACAATCTATGAATGATCGGCAAACAGACCAGGAAGTCCAGAGTTAAAGCTCAATGCTGAATGACTGTAAAAACATTCAGAAGCTGCTAGGGCCCTGAAGCTACTCTCCCTCTACTCCCAGTTCCCTGCTCGAGAAGGTGGGGCTTAGAGCGCTGTTCCAAGAAGGCTCGGACTAGCTGGCTGCTTATGTGGTGTAGGAGTGTCTTGAGCAATGCCTGGCTGACCCAATTTGCAGCTGCAGCAGTTCAGTCTAACAGTTCTTAGTAACTGTTTTGGAATGGCTCTCTGACCTGAGTATCTGTCCTGAAATACAGAGTGATGATGCAAAGCCACCCCTATCTCTGAATCCTGAGAATTTTGGCAAAGTCAGTGTCCCAGCCAATGAGACTCTCTTGGCATCTGTAGCTTTGGGTCATGCGACAGAGGCTGAATGTTTTCTTTTGGCAGACTATGAATTCTAATAGTGCTTAGCATTTAACGTGTTAAAAGCACTGTGTGGGCATCTCCAGCTAAACAAACAAACTTTGTCATCCCTTTAAGAAGGCTATTCTGTCACTGCTGCAGGAAGTAAAGGGATTAAAAATCCCAGATGACAAAATTTGCAGTAAATATCCGGGAGATAAAGTGCAGCAAAACCCCTATTGGGATAGGTATTGGAGGGGACTCACACTTACTGGATCTCATTAGAACTCCAGTGTATAGCAAACTAAGTGGAATAATTATGAATTAATTTTTAAAGCGTTGGGAAGGGCATGTTGAGGGAGGCTTTTGGGACTGATCTTGGATGGCTGGTTAACTATTTTATGTGCACTAAAAGCCCTGTGAAGTTACAAGTCAGTACTGAACCTAAAATCTCTGAATAGATTTTACAGGCCACTTGTTATAATAGGCACTTTGAGGACAATGGTACATTCAGTGGGTTTGATAGCAAAAATACCCCAACAAACTGCTCGCCCCCCAAAAAAGTATAGTTTTTTCTGATTTATACCAACTTGATCTCAATGTGTAAGTAAAGAGTAAAGTATTTTTAAAGTGACTTAACAAAAAATGGTGTAACTGGGGAATACTGTAGTAAGGGCTATAGAACCACAATCAACTTGTTAGAGATACTACACAAAGATCTAGAAAAGCCATGTCTACATCCTTACCTTTCCACAGGTATCCTAGTGTAAGAGCTGACTGTCATGATACTCTTGCCATGGCTTTCAAAAATAAGGGCTAAATGTCAGGCACTTAAAGGCCTAGATTATTTTTCTATTTCAGCTGTACCAAGCAGCTTCCATTGAGTAGGTATGCAGCTGTATTCTGTCCAGAGCTAGGAAGGTTTCCTGGGCGGCAGTTGTATCCTAAATGCTTAGTCTTAGCAGAATAGTTATGAAGAGCCGGTGCTTCCTCCCTGTGGCCCTTGCTTATTTGCTTTTAGCGTTTTGCTATTTCTCACTCTTCTGATTGTAGTCCATTTTGTGCTGGAGGAGGGAGGGGACTGTTCATGGCCCCTCTCTTTGGCAGGTGGCTTTTTTTTAGAGCCACTTCACATCAAAAATACCCATATTCTGCTCTCTCTGTCATTCTTGCCATATCCCATCCATCTCAATCAGGGATGAACCCAGACCCCAAAGCAGTGTACAGGCTTTGAGATCTCCTCTGAGGATCTGAAGAGGCAATCTCACTTTTTTTGGTGTGTGTTCTGTAGATCCAAACTATTTTCTTCTAACAGTCAGAACTGATCAGAGTCTGGTATAAAGTCCTTGTGTAGATATACTCCCTCTAACCCCTAGGCATTTATGACTTTGCTTAGAATATCTCTAAACTGTTCAGAGTTCATTAGTCACTCAGTCATTTCCCTAAAAAATTATTAAATCACCTTTCAGAAAACATTGTTAAAAATGGCATCAGGTCCCCAAAATGCCTGACACATGTTAATCAAATACATGTTCTCTCTGCAATGCACTGTGGCATTTTTAGTAGAAATGACAGCAAGTTAGTAATCAATGTGCAAGGCAAAGTAGTGCCATGCTCTGTTTTGAGGAGTATTAAGGCTGCCTTTTGCACTTCCCTCCTAATTCTCTATTGCATTGAATAGGCAAATATAGCTCATTGCCTTAGCTGCTATTTGACTGCTAACTTGACTGCATTCCATTTCTACCTCCTTTGGCATATGGATGACCATTCTAACTAGCTATTTGATTAGTGTTATTTGCCAGTCAAGGTAAGTATAAAGTACTGAAAATAGGAGGGTCATACAAGAGACTATAAAGGATGTTCTTAGAGGACCCAAGTCTGCCACAGTTAGGATACCCACAAATGGTCCTATTAAAATCAGTTGAACTACTCTATGTAGTGAAGTAAATAGGGATACTGAGGCATAGAGGTGAAATGACTTGCTCAAGGTCACCCAACAGGCCAGTGGCAGAGCTGGGAATAGAACCCAGATCTCTTGAGTCCCAGTCCAGTGTGCTATCCACTAGGCCCTTCTGCATCTATCATGTATTCAGAAAGAACAGCCAGAAATCTCTCCATTCATCTTGCTACATGTACTTACAGATGCTTCAGCTAATACTTCAGAGAGCAGATGGTTCAGTGAGCTGTGGCAAATTGAGTAGTTATCTGTTGGGAGAGGATGAATAGGGCATATTTACTCCAGCAGACTGGGAAGAAAAAGGGTTTTTGTTTTGTTGTTTGAAATACCTGGGAGGTACTTAAATACTACGCTTATAAGGAGGCCATGTATGTACTGATTGTCTGTCTTTGAAAGACTTTTATCCTGTATGTTTAATATCCGAATTATTGCAAAAGCTGATCTTCAAGAAAACTGTATATACAAGGTAAAACTGCTTTGTGAATGTGACTTTAAGAAAACCAAAACAACAAAACCCAAAACACTAGTAACAAAAAAGATTAGGTATGTAGACTTTAAATGATAAAATTTAAGTGATGCTATAGGTGGTAGTCCGTAATTGAATTTTAGCACAAGAAATAGATCCCAAAAGATAGAGAGAACTGCCACCTAAAATTGGTGTCTGGACAGAAAAATCTCTGGATATATCTGCACAGGATAAAAAACCTGCAGCTGACGCAGGCTCTGGCTGCAGGGCTGAAAAATTGGGCGAAGTGTCCCAGGGCTCAGGCCCCTGCTGAAGCCCAAATATCTACACAGCAGATGTACGCCCTCCCCCCACCCCAAGCCTGAGTCAGCTAACGCAAGCCAGTTGTGGCCATGCCATGGACCTTTTATCCCCATGTAGATATACCCTAAGGGTACGTCTACACTTACCTCCAGGTCCGGCGGCAGGCAATCTATGTTCTGGGATCGATTTATCGCGTCTGGTTTAGACGCGATAGATCAATCCTGGAAGTGCTCACCGTCGACACCGGTACTCCAGCTCGGCAAGAGGAGTACGCGGCATCGGTGGGGGAGCCTCCCTGCCGCGTCTGGACCCGCGGTAAGTTCGGACTAAGGTACTTCGAATTCAGCTACCTTATTAACGTAGCTGAATTTGCGTACCTTAGTCCGAAGTGGGGGGTTAGTGTGGACCAGGCCTAAGTGACTTGAATCCTCATAAAATAAGCACAAAATTACAGTCTAAACCACCAGGGTTTGAGCTTCTTACACATTCTTATTCCTCCTGCTGGAGGAATGAAGCTTTAACTAGAAAACCTATTTTGTTTGATCTGTCCTTTCTAGACCAATTCAGGTAAATACAATCAGGCTTTGAATGTAATCAATGGTGACAAAGTTTTGATACTAATGTCCATTTAGCTAGCTGGTCATGTTTGTTTGGTTTTATATATACACCTAAATAAATAAAACAATTATGCCTTCTACAGCTAGATGGCATAGTTAAACTAGTTCTTGTAAAACTAGCTCTTGTAAAACAATTGACTAGCACTAGAAAACATTTCTGATATGTGAAGTTTTTAAAACTGCATAACTTTTTCTGTACTGAACTAAATTATCTGTTCTTGAAATGCTGTTAACTCATGTTACTAGGAACATATCATCTGCTGTAGTTGAAGGCTATTAGCAGTGACAACCATAGCTGTATTTCAGAGGTACGTTGTGACTTACTGCTTATATTGGCCAGGAAAATGCCATTAATTGTCCTTAAATGTCAATTGTTGAAATACCAACGTGGCTTCTCTTGATCCTGACTCGCTCATTACCTAAATTGAGCCTATTAATGTAGACTTTTCCCCTTTGTTTAAAACACTTCAACAGGCCAGTACTACTTATTGAAAGACTACTTCTTTTTCATTCTATTGCTCGTTGTTGTTGTTGTTTTTTAAAATATAACTTCAGTGTCCACTTCCTTACAGTTTCACGTTCCATTAACTTTTGTAGTCTGCATTCCCTAGCTATCTAATAATTATAGAGTAAGGCCAGAAGGGAGTAAGAGATCATCAATTCTGACCTCTGTCTCACAGGTCACCAACAGCACCACACACCAAAACCAACAACTGAAATTAGGCCAAGGTATTACAGCCTTCAGGAGACTAGACTATTGTGTGCCACAGGCAGAGAATAGGAGGGACTGCGATACACCAATACCAGAGGCCCTGAAATGGCAGGGAATTGATTTAAATAAGATAATCCTGGTAAATAACCTGCACCCCCTGCTGCAGAGGAGTCACTGCCAATCTGACTTGAGCAAAAATTCCTCCCCAGCCCCATATATGACAATTAGTTAGAGCCTGAGCCTGTGAGCAAGAACCAGCCAGCCAAGCACCTGAAAGGAAGCTTTGTACCACCTCAGAACACTGGCCCACTTTATCCAGTTTACTATCTCCTGCTGTGGTATCTGGTGACCAAGAAATCCCAGAATACACTGGAGAGGGGGAAGGGAGATAATTCCTTCCTGACCTCTGCAGGTGACCTGAAGCATGAGAGTTCGAGGATATCTAACATGAACCAGATGGGACCCCTCAGGGCTGTGAAGCCCTGCCCCACACTGTCAGAAGCAGCCTTACAAGTCCCACTTATAATGTGGTCCAGCTCTCTTAAAAACTAAACTTGTTTACCCCCACAACACCTATTGGGAGGATGTTTCAAGCCCTCGCTTCTCTAATGGTTGGAAACCTTCTGATTGCCAGCCTGAATTTGTTCACTGTCAATTCGATTAACATGTCACTATCCGTCCTATAATCCATAGCTTATTCCTGCGAAAAACTTAATGCACTAAAAGATGGCAATACCTAAAAGAGAGGACAACTGCACAAGTTGCACAGTTCTTGCTCCCCCCATAAAACAAACCAAAACCCTGCCAGGAACCTGTTTCAAATCACTTTTTAAACTAGCCTATGTTGGGTATTGTCCCCGTAGAGAATTCTCATTTCAAAATGCATTACTGTGAGGTGGATAGGGAAGAGAAGATAAAATATACTCTGGGTTACTCTAAGAGGCTTCCCAAAGCTGTGGGATGTTGGAGAAGAGGATCTATTATATAGTGACAAAAAGCAAATGTATCACCATTTTGTAAAAAGAACGAGGGGTCCTTGTGGCATGTTCGAGACTAACAAATTTATTTGGGCATAAGCTTTCGTGGGCCAAACCCCCACTTCATCGGATGCATGCAGTGGAAAATACAGTAAGAAGGTGTGTGGGTGTGTGTGTGTATATGTATAAAATCACACACAACATGGAAAAGTGGGTGTTGCCATACCAACTATAATGAAACTAATAAATTAAGGTGGGCTATTATCACCAAGAGAGAAACTTTTGTAGTGATAATCAGGATGGCGCACTTCAAACAGTTGACAAGAAGGTGTGAGTAACAGTAGGGGAAAATTAGCATGGGGAAATAGTATTTACTTTGTGTAATGACCCATCCACTCCCAGTCTTCATTCAAGCCTAATTTAATGGTGTCCAGTTTGCAAATTAATTCCAGTTCTGCAGTTTCTCGTTGGAGTCTGTTTTTTGAAGGTTTTTTTTGTTGAAGAATTGCGACTTTTAGATCTGTAATTGAGTGTCCAGGGAGCTTGAAGTGTTCTCCAACTGGTTTTTGAATGTTATAATTCTAGAAATCTGATTTGTGTCCATTTATTCTTTTGTGTAGAGACTGTCCGGTTTGGCCAATGCTATTCACTTGACCCAGTGTTTGGAAACAGTTGGGTCCAAGGTTGATTTCTTCCCCTCCCTCCCCCTCCCCCCCGCAATATCGTTATGGAGAGGAAAAAAAAACACTTGGCTCAAATATTCCTTCTGATGTGAAGCTGTTCAATATGAACTATTTTGCCTGTTAACTTCTTTTATAATATAGAGATTCCCTGGAATCTCTTTCAGCATAACATCATTGTAATGTTCCCTGTATTGCAGCCATCTTAATTTGGGAGAGGTCGGGAATGACCCTTTAAGTGCTGGTTTGGAAAGCTAGTGTGTGCTAGCACACTGCTTAAAGATTCTTGAAGCATTTGTAAGGTCACAGCCTGTTCTGATAAAGTTTTGTTTATGAGGGGTTTGCAGACTATAAGCATTGTTTCTTCCTCTCTCCAGATCAGCTAGCATTACTAACCTGTCACTGGATCGGTCTGGTTCACCCATGGTGCCTGCATATGAGACATCCGTCAGTCCCCAGGCTAATCGCACGTATTTGAAAGCAGAGACCAATGAGGATGAGCGCAAAATTCTTCTGGTACAAACTAGATTTTTGTCGTCTTCATTGTGGTAGCGACGTGTTATGTGTGCCTGTCTTTCTATTGCTTTCTTTGCGGTACATCTTGTGGCTGTTTTTCTTTTATGATCCTTTAGGGTTTTTTCCCTTATGGGTTAGCAAGTTCTAATTGTAAATAGTTGTTTTAATGTAAAATAGTTCTCTAGTCATTTGAATAAATTCTAGAGACCACAGCTAATGTTAGAAGGTTTGAAATTTGACCTTCTCCCCATCTGCTTTGCTTGCAGAGTTAATGTAACTTTTCTCATAGGAAGTAGCACTAATGCATTTATTCCAGAAAAGTAATCAACACCAGTAGCACAGCACAGCACTCTGGAGCAATCCTGTTATAAAACTTTCTGTTATGTGTGCATTGTGAGAAATACTACATAAAACTAAAAGAAACACCCAAGCCCCGGTTGACATACCTAACGTTAATAAAATAAAGTCAATTTAAATTGGAGGGAGGGGGGAGATGTTTCATTTAAAACTGTCCAAACTGCATAACTAATGCTGAATCTTTCTGGGCTTCTATTCCCATTCAAAACCAACGAGGTCAAATCTTGTACTAGCCTTGTCTCCCTGTGGATTGCATATGTAACGGCAGAATTTGATAATTGGTGGTGGCTCACCTTTTTATTGTAGAGCTTCCACATTGAAGCAAGCTTTGTAATGAGACTATTTCTTCCTTTTTGAGGAAGGAGAATGCTGTAGCAGATATGCTCTGCAGAGGGAATCTGGGAGTGTTGGGGAGAGTAGGGGGACAGTGTCTCTGCCCCCCAGACTGAATAAGATCCTAAACTAACAGCTTAAACATTACAAATACAGCTTGGGACAAAATAGTCAAAACTGGTCTGTCTTCACTTAACTTTAGATCTGATTTTTAGAATTGTTGCTTTTTATGCAATAATTTAGGATGTATTGCAATAAGCAATTATGACAGGAACTGCCCTGAGTCCTTGTCAGGTCATGATACTCTTCTGTGACGCATTGAGTTGACTATACTATGATAAAAAGTTAATGGCCTTTGCTTGAGAAGGGGGAGTTTGTGACAAGGTGCAGGAGCACTAGAATTCTGAATGAAATCCGTGCGCGCTTCCATAATCTGCAAGCTAAAATCCTAGAGTTTAAAGTGTTAAACTGTTCTGCCACTTGATTTCAGTCTAAAACACAAGGCTATATTAAGATGACTGAATTGCTACTGGATCAAATTTTATATACTCCCGCTGTGGCAGGAGTGAAGTGCTTTGTAGCTGACATCCCAAGAACACTGGAGAGGCTAGCATGGGGTGCATAGAACTGGAGTCAACCAATCAGTGGGACCAGGTTCCTATAAGATGAAGCCAAGTGGGGGGGGGGGGGGGAAGGGAGGGTAGAAATTGCTGGGGGTAGATATAGTAAACTTGCACACACAACTGGGTTAAAATCATAGACTTTTTTTGGGGGGAGAGGGGGAGATCCTAAGGAAACCGAACTTTCTTGGCAAACTTGTCATCTCAGCAAAAGGGTGAGAGGAGAGGAATGCTGATCAGATGTGGTAAATCATTCAGTTACTTGAATTTTTAAAGGGGTGAGGAACTGGATTTGTTTATTGTGCATGAAGAAGCATGTGGTGGAGTCCTGGCTTTTTTTTTAAAAAAAAATTGTTTTTGTGTATTATGCTATGTGTATATATGTATAATGGAAATATCAGGAGCGTTAAATCTAGTCTTGTTCTTGAAAATATCAGTATGTCTTGTGAGCATTTTTTTAGCCCTTTGTTTGAAGGTTTTTTTTTTTTTTTTTTTTTAACACAAAACCCTAAACAGTCCTAAACAGAGATTAAAAATAAAAACACTTGAAGTCTAAATGAAAATCACTTCCTCTCTCAATCAGTTTACTTGATAACTAATGTCATAATTCTTCTGGTTCTATGTGTTTACATAGTCTTTTGGGGGGGGGGGGGAACCCTACACTTCCTTAGGCTAACTTTATGCATCCTGTAGTAGCAACTAAAGAAACCATCCCCATTCTCCCCTCTCTTCCTCTTTGGACTGGTTCAACATCTGCAGATCTTTCCCTGTGGTGTATGTCGTTTCAAAGGACTGGAGCATCCATCCACAAGGATAAGCGCACTATCTGGCTGTTCTGGCTGCAGAGACGTAGCCAGGACCAATGTAAATGTTAGCTAGGCCGCAGCCACGCTAGTGCCAGGAGGTTTTATGACCACATGATTCAAAGTTGTAGTGTAACTAGCCAGCACATAAGACCCTGTGATTCAGAGTTGTCTAGCACCAGAAATCTGTGGTGAGAACCTGAATCGTGGGGTGTGTGGAAATTCTGTTCATGGATGTTCTGGGCCCTTGACTATGTTAACCGTAAAGTGAGGTCCTAGAGGTGTCTTACCATGCAGAAAACTAGCTTTGATTTCCCAGCCATGGCTGCTCTTATGGAGGTGGAAGTACTAGGAAAGGAGGGTTTGCCTCAAAATGAATGGAGGCTTGAACCTTAAGGATTCAGAAGGGGGTACAGAAGATTGGAGGTAGGGATGAGATGGTGTGATTGGCCTCTCAATTGTCCAACAGGCAATAAGTGGAGATGGTGGAAGTTACTTGAACAAAATGGCAACATGGAAAGCATCATTCTCAAAGGGATCTCCTTAACTAGTTGACCAAAGAGAGCTCTGAAACAATCTTGAGTGCAGCATTCAGGTCAACAGCACAGAATGTTCAGAAGAGCATTTATTGCTTTACCTGAAAAAAGAACCAGTGTTCCTTGGTCTTCTACATAGCCCCCAGTTCCAGGGGGCTGAAAGAGGGAGCTCAGCATGGTAGATCTAGTGCTATGAAAGCACTTGCATGACTTAGTCAAACAATGCAAAAGCTCACTGTGTATGTATAAAATATTACTGCAAAAATTCTTACCTAACTTCTTTCCGAATTGATCTTTGGTATTAGTCTGTTGCTGCTGCCTTATTCTGAGTTTATAGGATCACTTGCTGTAAAAGAGAGGACTTAAATAGCAGCTGTTATGCATTTGCTTCTAGATAAGCAGTGTATAACACCTTCGATTGTACTCTTGTTACTGGAAGGCTGTTGATCTAGGAGCCAATTTAAAGGCTTGAGCTAGTCTTTTTAAAACACTTTGTAACTGTCTTTCTCACACAGGACTCTGTCCAGTTAAAGGATTTGTGGAAGAAAATTTGCCATCACAATAGTGGAATGGAGTTTCAGGACCATCGCTATTGGCTGCGGACACATCCCAACTGCATTGTGGGAAAGGAACTAGTCAACTGGCTCATCCGAAATGGACACATTACCACAAGGTATTCCTGATATTTAAAAATGCTTAAATTAAACCCATCTGCCATTGCCCTCAATTGTAGGTGTTGGTTGGCGTGTGTATCAGTGGATGGAGAGGAGAAAGAGGAAGTGAGACTCGGATCTCCTCCTCCCTTCCTCTGAACAAGGTAAAGAATGTCTTTAGTTCATTTGCCAATTCTGACAGCACATAACCTAATGAAGGGGTAAGTAGAATCAGAAGCTAGGGCAGACGACTAGCCCAAGGGAATGGAATTTCCCAGTGGGAGGGAAAGGTAGTTGGGGTGTGGGGAGGGAGCAGAATGGGAGTAGCAGACTGAAATGGGCAGAGGGGACAGTGAGAGAAAGGTAATCATTAAAACTGGCACTAGACTATAGTTAAGAATGTCACTGGTTTTGGAACACTGCGCTTTGTTTCATAATTGCTGATCAACTCATTCTTAAAGGGTTCCTAATGTTGGTTGAATTAAGCCATGCCTTTTGGGTAGAGGCTCTAGTGATAGTCTCCCCTTTTAAATAATGTAACCTCCCTAAACAAAAGATCAGATTAGCTGTGCTGCGTGGATATTGCAGTTGTTTCTTAGCTGCATGAGCACAACCTTGCTGCTATAGCTGGCTGGCCTGGTGGGGGTGGGGTTCAGGACCCCTCTAACTATATTTGTAGGCTTTGGATGGCCCCAGGATCTAGGGATAACTGGGTCTGCAATGTAACCGCTTACCATCCCGTATAGCACTGGATGTTTGCCTTGCAGTGCTGAGGGCTTGTAAAGGATTATCCCTGTCTTGCTGAGTTAAGAGGGGCAGGAATCGAGATGATTCAAGCCTGCACAGCACGGGTCTGAGTCTTCAGCGGTGCTGAGTACCTACAGCAAGGAGTTGGGGGTGTTCAGCACCTCCAGAAATCAACAGCCAAACAGATAGGTGGGGAACACTTGCATTCCTGGCTCTAGTCATGTATTCAATCCACTGCCTCACCAAATTGTCTCTAAGTACCTTTTCTCGAACAAATAGTGGAAAAATAAAGGAGAGCTAAATTACGTGGTGTCTAGTCAGGCTTTTTTTTGGGTAAAAGTCTGTACTGTAAACCATACACACTTATAACCAGACTCTTAATACTCGCCTGTCTCTTATTCTGCCCTTAGAGCTCAAGCCATCGCAATAGGTCAAGCACTGGTAGATGGACGCTGGCTGGATTGTGTCAGTCACCATGATCAGATCTTTAGAGATGAATATGCTCTGTACAGACCACTACAGGTACAGAAAGCTCTCTTCTAGCTGCCAGTGGAATGCCCACTCAGTTGTGGCTGGGGAACTGTTGTCAATCTCTCCTTCCACTGTATGCTCTGCTAGCTCCTAGGTTTCAAGAGAACTAGGCCTAGCCCAAGTCTTGCCTCATGTTCTCTGTACTCTTGGTCCTGTCCCTATGCCAGTGAGTCTGTCTTGTTTTGTGAGTGTGTGGAAATATTCTTAATCTCATTAAACCACTAATGTAAACTAATTGAGTTAAGGTCATAGAGGAAACTAGGTCAGGCAAGGAAGCTGTGATGCTTCCTCTGGGAGGAGAAAGGGTGGCCACACCTATGTTAAGTTAAAAAAGAGGAGGGGATCTAAAATATCTGATTGCATCAACAAAAGTCTAAAGTCGCCATGGTAAGCACATTCCAATGTGGCTTCTGAATAACATAGCCAGTATTCAGAACAGCTGTCACACTCTAGGAGTAGATGTCACTTGTGATACAGTGTGTAGCTTTTCCGGAATTGGACATTGTCTCTCTGAACAGTGACATCTTTGACAAGTTCTTCATAAAGACTTAAAAAATACAGCATCATACCAACTCTTAGACAATATTTGGGGAAATTAATTACTTAATTCCTGATCAAAAGAAGTTGATGGGTTTAGGAAGAGATTGAATTCCCTAATTCACTTATTTTTGCCAGTAAAGTATCTGGAGACTTTGCATATAGGGTTTCTCCACCCTGATATATAAATGGACTCTCTTTATTCTGAGCCTAAGTTGCAGTGTGGAGAAATAAAGTCAGGGCCCCAGTAAAGGAGAAGTTTGTCAGTCACTGAAGATGCTGTCTGGGCTCTGGCATGGTCTTGCTTGAGATATGCTGAGGGGTAAGATCTGCCAATACCATTAGTTTTTGTCTTGATTCATGCAATGACTTCTGACATTCAAGAAACAGAAAGTTTTAGTTATAGTTGGTCGTATATAGTCTGCAATTCATGATTAACTCGTGATTTACTGGTCATGCTCTTGTATGATCTCTGATACTTTGGTGTGTAAAGTCAGCAGGATGTTGCATCTGACTCGTATCTTGTCTGTTTCTGTAAAAATTGGGAGCAACTCCACTGAATTCAGTGGAGTTAAACTGGTGTCAGTGAATTTGTATTTGCAGCAATTGCATTAGTTTCAAAGGAAGGAATTCTATCTAGAACTGCAACTTTTTTGGTGACTGGAAATTGCCGTCTGGTGGAGGTAGATTGGAGTTGCTGTGGGCTCTCTGGGATTCCCTGCTGTCAAATCCCAAGGCCTTGTTTCACAATAGTGTCTCTTGATTTAGAGGGCTGAACCTGGCTTTTGACTGAATCTGTTAGCCCCACTTGATTTAGTCAGTCACAGAATTGCTCAAGGGGCTAAAAGTGCATGCCCTTCTCCCAGATCAGCATGGTCAGCTTATGGGGGCAAAGGATAAACTTTGGCAAACCTCTATGCTCTAGTCGAGTGGTTCTCAAACGTTTGTACTGGTGACCCCTTTCACACAGCAAGCCTCTGAGTGTGACCCACCCCCTTATAAATTAAAAACACCCTTTGATATATCTAACACCATTATAAATGTTGGAGGCAAAGCGGGGTTTAGGGTGGAGGCTGATAGCACGTGACCCCCCCCATATAATAACCGCATGACCTCCTGAGGGGTCCCGACCCCCAGTTTGAGAACCCCTGCTCTACTCCTAGCACTCAAATCTGTGCAGGCTTTTAACATGTTGTCTGGGACAAAAAGAAAACTTGCAAGTTTTCTTTCATTTCCCTTACTTGTGAGAGTGGGGTGAGGTGCCTGAGGGAAGAAGCAAAGACTGATGTGGGCAGAGTAAAGAGGTACTCGCTTCCTGTCCTAAGCAGTTGCTGCCCCCCCTCAAGTGGTGGGTGATTGAGTGATAAGTTTATCCCACTGTGCGTACATTTACTTCTGTGAAGTGCTTCAGGCTGCAAGACACAGTATAAATGTAAGCTGTTGCTGTTTTGATCAGTACATAGTAGTGCCTTTCTAAAGCAGCTTAACATCCCAGTAGAGCTGAAGAATAAATTCACTTTCTCTTTTCCGGATCTTCCAGAGCACAGAGTTCTCAGAAACCCCCTCTCCAGACAGTGATTCGGTGAACTCCGTAGAGGGGCACTCCGAGCCATCCTGGTTCAAAGACATCAAGTTTGATGACAGTGACACGGAACAGATTGCTGACGAAGGGGAGGATAACTTGGCCAGTGAGTTTCAACTGACTCTCTTCCAGCGTAACATGACAAATTAGCATGACTCTTTTTGTGTGTGTGAGAGATATGGAAGTGAAAGTCCTGCTTTGCTGGTAGTAGCTGTAAGGTTCCAAGGAAACTAAAACCTCGCTAGTCCTCCTGTTTCTTGTGGTGGATACAATATTTTCTAATCAGTTTGCAAGATTTGATGTTTCTAAATTAGTATAAACTCTCTGGATTACGGTAGCACAGACAGGCTAGATCGGGGTGTCAAGACAGACACTGTCCTAATGTTCACTTGGGTTTTAAAATAAATCTATAGAACTTCTATCCAACACTTAATCTTATCTTGAAGTGTACATATTTAAGACTGAAAATACTGTATACCTTTAGTATTGCACACTGGGCTTTATGTATTAAAGACAATTTTTCTCCTCTCCAATACCTTCATGATACCCATTTGAACCCCTTTCCTCCCTGTATCTTCCCCCTTACCCAACATTAAAAGACTCTGCCAGCCCTAGCAAGCGCACATCAGTCAGCAGCTTCCAGTCCGCAATGGACAGTGACTCAGCCGCGTCCATCAACCTGAACGTGGAGCTGGACAACGTGAACTTCCATATCAAGAAGCACTCCAAGTACCCACATGTGCCCCCTCACCCTGCCGACCAAAAAGGTATGAGGTAGTCACCAGCTGGAGTTGCACATGATGGAAAGCGGTGCCCTGACACTGATGTTTAGACACTACCACCTGTAGTTGTCTTGTTGATGGGTGTATATATAAGAGATCTCTTTACTTCCTCCTGACACTACAACCTTTGTCAGGGTGCTCAGAATAAACCAACTATGCCACCTTCTCTGAAGAGTGCAACTTCTTGTGTGGCTTTTCTCTTTGCAGTCGGAGGATTCAATGCTTCCTCCTCTCTCCTTTCACAGCCTGGCAGTTCCAGACATATTGTCTTGTTCAGCTAACTGGGATAACATCCTAAGTGTGTGTTCCAAGAAGATTCCCGTCTACCCAATTTAAGATGTGATTAGTTAAAAAAAACAACAAAAAACAGTGACAGTCCGATCTTAGTGTAACAAAATCTATTTTAATTCTCCATTAGTGATGGAGAAAACTTAATCCCTCCACCTCTTTTCATCAGTTTACCACTGCTGGACCAATTATCCTTTTATAAAATGCATTGATTAACAAATCTAATAGTCAAATTGCTGAGTAACTTTTTAAATCTCTTCTATAAATGAATGCTAAATTGGAATGTGAAAAGGCAAGTGAAATCTATTTGAAAATATCCCCTATTCTCCCATTCTATTGTAGTACACTGTGAACCAGACTATGGCTGACTGAAACAAAGACTGGCCCACTGTTTTTGTTTGAAAATAATTGTGGTGCTCCTTTAAATGCTGGGGTGACTCTATATTTCTGTTCTCCCTTCTCTTACCTGCAGATTCCTATCCTTAGTTTCTTCGAATGGACATTTAAAAGTCTTTGATTATGGAGTCTGGGCACAGTTCTTGTAAGGTTCACTAGCAGAGTAGCATCTTTAATTGGGATGTTCCTAATGAGTGCATCCCTCAGTTGTTGTCGAAGTAAATACAACAGAAAAGTTTCTGTTGGGGTGATTTAGGACAGAAAAGCTTATTTTTTTCACTTGTTCACAGATGGCTTGCTCTGAAAAAATTTGAGTTGGACAGAGAATACTGGAAGCTTCAGCCTAAAATGAGTTCAGCAACTGTTAGCAGCCAAAGAATGAAAAAGCCCCTTTGGCAGTAGGAAGGGTGAAAAATAGTGTGTGTTAACCTTAAATTCCAGTATCTACAGCAGGCGCTGCCGGTATCTGCTAAAGCCTGTCCAGAAGGAAAGGAAAATAGGTGTATTTCAAAAGCTGAGTGCCTTATATTAGATAATAGCCTAGTTTTGCCTGAAGTTATGACCCCACCTTCTTCCCCTCAAAAGATTATCAACCACGTCCATTGACTTCCCTGACCATTATGGGCACAGCTTACTACTTGGGTTCCTAATTTAAGGCAATTAAGCTTGAAAATGTTGTCCACTGTACCTTATTCAGTGTATAAAACTAGATATTTGAGAGCAAGCGCACACAACTGGAATCAAAGATAAGCCATGTAATTCACAATGTACAGTAGCTGAGGCAGTCAGGAATAAACCTAAAAGGAAAGTGTGTTCCCACTACAGAACTCTGAGATCTTGGAAATTGCTGATGCAGATGTTTCTAATCTCTTCTGTCCTTGCTTTCCACTTCTGTGCACACCCCCCCCGCCTCCCCCCGAAGGATGTGGGCTAGATTATCTTCAATTCTCTGGAAGCTTTATGTTCCTGTCACATTGATGAATATCATATTTGTCATTATCTACCCATTATAAACTGATAGGAAAATGTGATCCTAGGTGGTCTGTGGGATTTTTATTTGTATTTGTATTTTTTTGCATAGTCTTAAATTTTGTGGGTTAGACTCGTAGACTTTAAGGTCAGAAGGCCCTTCATATCATCTAGTTTGACCTATTGCATATTGTAGGTCACAGAACCTCACCCACTCACTCCTATAATAGGCCCATAACCTCTGGCTGAGTTACTGAAGACCTCAGGACATGGTTTAAAGGCTTTGTTACAGAGAATCCACATTTACACTAATTTAAACCTGCAAGGTACCCATGTCCCATGCTGCAGAGGAAGGCAAAAACAATGTCAGGGTCTCTGCCAATCTGAGAACACTTTACTATGGAAGTAGATTCTGCTGTGTTGTAGCCTCAGCATGTTACTCTTCAACAGAGTTGTGAAGTTTGACCAAAGTAGATAAGCCAGGAGGAGGGAGGGAGCCCAAGAACAACATCCAGGATTACAGAATTATTAAAGACATCACTTGCCAAATCAGCTGTTTATCTGCTTTCCAAGGACAGGAATAAGTGGGTTGATAGAAATCTGCAATGGGTTGTGGGCAGAGTTAGCATTACCACTGGACTGAAATATGTAGAGGGAATCTAAACTGGGAGGAGCTGGGACACTTGCGGAATTAGAAAAGATGGGCCGGAACCAACAAAATGAAACTCACAGTGGAAGATAATATACCTGGTGAGAGGGGGGAGGGGGGAATAATCCAAAAGATCCTCTTATTAAGAGGGAGAAGCCTGGAATTCAGTAAATCTGAACGAAACTCACCATTGGAAGTCTATATGGCTGTGCAAGTTTGTATGGCTATGGTTGAGTCTCATTTATACCTGTGAGTCCCCTCCTAAGTGCAAGGAAGTGGGCTGCATTTGGCTTAAAGGATGGTAAGCTTGGTTACAGGCAGTACAAAAGAAATCTGTGTAGTTTGGGGCTGTTTTAGGCAAGTTTTACATGATGAAGAAGGGGAATTTAATGGCGCTCCTCTGTGTCTGGAACTCATGTAACCAAATCTGGAATTTTCCATTCATTTCTGGCGTAAGCAAATTTATATCCAGGTAATTTTATACCAATATAAAAGTGAGAGTAATTTCACTAAGATGGTGGAATTGTCATGAGGTTGATCAGAATCAGGCTCTCTGTGTACAGCATTGTTTAACTAGGGGTAGATAGCCTACAACATTTGAAGCCAGTAATTGTATGACTATCTACATACTTATAGTTCCTGTCCTGTAGTGTGAGAACCTCTAGGGGAGGCTGTGGGATAAAGTGGAAAGGGAAATACTTAAATGTTTTAGACAAGAAACCCTTCCTGACTGTCACATAAGACTGTGAAAGTTTCAAAAGGGACAGGAGAATGGAGTGTTGGTCCTATTATTCCAGGCTTCTAAAACTAGGCTGGTCAAGACATGAGAAACTGTACTGTATTTTCAGGGGAATTAAATAAATGATCTCTAAAACATGAATGATGACAAAAGGAAAGTGCTAAAATAGTAGTGGTCAAATGTGTGTACTGCCACCTCATGTTTATAGTTCACTTGTAAGTAAATCTTGCCTGGTGGCTGTTCTGCCAAAATAATCTTCCTAAGGAATTAAGGAACTAATTTGGAAATTTTCTGAAGTATCCCCACACAGACAAATCTTTTAACAGCTAATAGATGCTGGATGCAGTCTACTGTGACATTGCCCTATGAAAATGATGGGAATTAAGCGCTGGCTTTGTTTTAGTCAGGATCTTCTGTTATCTTACATGGTAGTGAGTTTGTTCCTTACTGTGAGAAAACTTGCAAAACTGGTGATGACACACCCTCCTACACCAGGAAGTAATTTGATGGTTTCTTCACACAATCTATAAGTCACAATCATGGGGGAAGGGGAGGTAAAGTAGGGACAAAGCATAGGGACTAAGAAGTATGTAATCAATTCCGCAATATAAAGTTACTTATAACTGGTGGAAATTGCAGGGTGTATACTGCAGGGAACAGCTGTAGAGCAATAGTCTATAATGTACTAGAAAGCTTTTGGTATTCTAATGCTGCTTTTTGATTGTTGCAGTGCCCAGTATAGGGGCTTGTCTTTGAGATCATTAGACTCAGTAATATCAGACACTTCCATGAAACTAAATTCCAATACGATAACCTTGGAGTCAAATTTCATTCACTTCTAGGGTGTGCAGCCCAAATGCTGCAGCAGGTTCTTAATTTATAAGCCAGAAAGTGAAACTGATGATAAACAAAAATGAACTTGATCATCATGTTCGCTTCTTGCATTTCATTCAGTGAAAACCCGCTCAATGGTTAAAAGTGAACTAGTGTTACAACAGGCAAATTTTTTTATTGTTTAAAATGGGGGTGTTTTGAAACTTCACCTTGTAGATGCTATGTCAATTTTTGACAATTCTCTCTTCAAATTCTCTTCAAAAAAGTTTTCACCTTTGTGTAGTTAGACGTAAAGGGGATACAATTGCAGTGGAACAGGGGAAAGGAGGGCTGTCAGTCCATAATAAAAACAGAAAAAAGCCACAAGACACCTTTTTAACCAAAGCTTTCGTAGAACTATTCACCGAGTCTAATGTCCCCAGGTGTCTTGGTCAAGGTATGATGAGTTGAGGGCAAGCCCAGGCTTGCCTGTCTGGGGGCCTGTCACCACCAAGGGAAAATGGCATATATTCATTTTGCTAATGCAGGATGATTTTAAGACATTTTAAATTGCTATTCGTGATCTATAGTGATTACAGTAGCAATGAAGAAAAGCTCTGTCCCCTCCTGATCTCACTTCATCCTTCCTAACGGTCATGGCTGTTGTGATTGGTTTTAACTCTTTCCACCCCTTTTCAACTATGCAAATTATTGAAGTTGTTGAATAGTTTCATGTATACCCTATTTCTACCATGAAACCCTATTTAAAAGCTATATAGAATCTATGGAATAAATTGCATTGTCTTATAGCCTGCATCTGTGAACAACAGACTTATTTAGTCTATTTCAAACTTCCAGGGTGCTTTTAGACCTCAGCTCTGATCTATAAATAAACTTGGTAGAACTTGATTTTTATTTTTTATAACTTTTGACAGATGCTTTATTTTTATTTTTTTTTCAGTTGTGGGACTTTGAGGGGCATTCAGACAATTATTTAATGACACCTTGAGATTCAGAAAGTTAAAGCTTTATAAACTATTAAAACAGTGTCAAAATATACAATGTAAATATTCTTAAAGCAAATCATACTTTTACTATTCGTTTGCTAGTCCATTTGTAACTAGCCTAATTCAAAAGTTTAGAGCACTACATTTTGACTTTAAGTTCTCAGGCAAAGTAATAGAAATGCCACTTATCTGTAAATTTTAATTATTATAATGGAAACATTTTCATTGGTTTGTGTGTGTCTGGTGAAATCGACATTTACCGATACTTACCAATAAAAATCTAATCTTTCAAGCTATGACTTACCACACATACTCCTTGCTGTCCATAACAAAACACATCATGGGTATAAGCAGGGATACAAAATAGTTACTGGTGCGGTACTGACTAATGCTAGGCTGTGACCTCAGGACAGAATAGCTTGCAGTAAAATATCTCATGAACTGCTGTTGCTGGAAACTCCACCTACTAGCTTCCAAAGCTGGAACTCTTGAGTCCCTCTTTCCCAGCCCTGTTCTTGAACATCAGGCCTCACAAAGACATGTGGACTTATTTAAAAAAATAATTGTGCTTAACCTTCTAGAGACAGCCTCTCAAACAAAAACAATATACTTGGCTCTAACTTTGTCACCAGGAGGCCTCTGTATAGGTGCTAAAACTATCTAGCTTGTTAGACAAGGATACAAAAATTAAAACAACTTCCTGAAACGGGGCTTAAACAAAATATACAGTATTATGCGGGGGATGGGGGTAGCATGTGACAAAACATTTATTGCTGCATGTTGGGTTCATCTGTGGTAACAAACTTGTGGCTTTGCCACTTCTGAATAATGTGGTCATCCCAAACTCATGCCAATAAAATCTTGATACATTTTGATTTACAACATATGTATTTCAGATATTCCTGATAAGTAACCCTCACTTAAGGCTAGATTGTCATATCCCCTACAATGCATGGTGGAGTAAGATTCTCATATTGAGACTCCAGCTGTGTGTGGGGGGGGAAAACTACTGCAAGGGAAAGGGTCCTGGTTACGCCCTCTACTTGCGTCCAGGGCATATAGGGGGAGTAAGCTGCTCTGTGAAAAGAGGTTAAACAACTTCCTTCTCATTCCAGAGTAAGTGATGTTTGGGGAGGAGTGATGTCCAAGTCCCAGATTCGTCTCTGGTATGCTTCTGATGTAGGGTAGCTGCATGTTAGCCCTGAAATGGGGCAAGCTGCAAGGTAGTAAGCTAGCCTTTAGTATAACTAGTTGTGCACAACTTATTAAAGACACTCTCCTTTCAA
The DNA here is from genome assembly GCF_027887155.1 of Malaclemys terrapin pileata. Classification (NCBI taxonomy): domain Eukaryota; kingdom Metazoa; phylum Chordata; order Testudines; family Emydidae; genus Malaclemys; species Malaclemys terrapin. Next base: position 17,380,521 of record NC_071515.1, on the reverse strand, counting down.
CCCCTACTCAGACAAAATATTACAGTACTAGTAACGAAGGGGATAGTGCCATCTTGGACTCTTCATCTGTTATGTCTGAAGCTTCAGTTAGAGCACCTACAGGACAACCTGCCCAAACTGGGACTGGGGATTGGGATTGGGATTCCTCCCTACTGGGTGTGTGGTGGTTTATGGGTTTTAAAATAAGGGACTGTGCTTGCATATGCCCGCTCCTCTTTTCTGCTCCTTCCCCTCTATGCTGCCTAGTTTCACTATCGCTGGAAAGAGTCCTCTTGCCAGACATGAACTGAAAGCATGCGCTTGCATTCCCAGGACATGTGATTAACCCTTTGCAAAACCGAAAGGACTCCATGCGCAGAGCTGTCAAATGCATGAAATAAAATGAAGAGATTGTGTTTCTCTGTCTACAGTCCAACGCTGTGGTTTTCAAGCTGCTTTATGTATTTATTTATTTATTTATTTATTTTCATTTGTGGACCCTAAAAATTTCAAATGCAGGTGCGGACCCCTTTGGAAATCTTAGATATAGTCCGGGATCACAGGTTGAAAGCCACTGGTCTAGAGTAATAATCATAAGGGCGTAGGGGGTATTTGCAACACTAGCAGATAGGAAACTACCAGGCAAAAATGTAGCTTATGTTGACTGTAAAAAGAACAGGAGTACTTGTGGCACCTTAGAGACTAACAAATTTATTAGAGCATAAGCTTTCGTTGACTGTGTCCCTCTTTAATGTTTTACTTGTGTTGTCATTCGTGAGGGCATAGTTATGAGATTTCTGCTACTTTATCAGTTGTCTTATTTAGTTCTCTATTTTTCTCTGCCTTACCAAACACTTCTTGTCTTGAAGTGTTAAGATTTTTTTTGGGGGGGGGGGGAGGGAAGTGTGGTGGTCATGTTGGGGGTGCTTATGTGGGACTTGGGGACACGGGATACTACTTTTTCCCTTTAAACGGCATTGCTGTGTTTTGGTTTTGTGAAAGCTGGATATAGTTACTAACTTGACATGTGATGGTTACAACTAGTTGATAGATCTTTCCTGGAAAACTCTTTTTGGCAAACAAGTTGACAAGTAATTACAAAATATGGTATCTATTTTGTATTACATAACACGCATGCATATCTTATACACCGGGGTGACCAAACTTGCTGATCCTCAGAGCCCCATATGACAATCTTCAGATGTTTGAGAGCTGGTGTGCACCTGCAGCCCCACGGACACTCCCACCTGCTGCCAGAGGTGACGTGTGAGGGGAGGCACATGGGGTCACATGCCTTCCTCTCCCGCCCCCGATTTTTGCCAGGGTTTGCTGGCCTCACTCAGTCATGTGCAGCCGGGCCCCCTCCCTGCAAGGCAGCTGCTGGAGCCAGCAAGCTGGGAGCTGCAGCTGTGGGCAGAGGCAGCAGTAAACAACGGGAGCAGCAGGGAGAGCTGCTGCTTTTGCTGCTGCCTCTCCACGACATGCTAAAGCAGCGGCTCCTCTCTGCAGCTCCCAGCTGTTTGCTGTTGCCATGCGGAGCTAACACTGGGACCTGCAGGGAGGGGCCACTGAGGGTAAGAGGGGAGTGTGCCAGAGAGGTCATGACTGAAGCTGTTGGGGGGGTGGGGGGGAACTGAACCTTTAAACTGTGCTTCCCCACACTCAGCAGGTACCAGTCATCTGTGGCAGAAGCCCCTAGCCCCACCACCCCGCCACAGGGCAGAAGCCCCAAGCTCCTTAACCCCCAGTTTGGGAGGCGGAGAATGGGGGTGGGGTTTCCTCAAGCCACACTTTAACTGTAAAAGAGTGGTCTGCAGCTCACGAGCCACAGGTTGGCCACCCCTATTACTTACACACTTACACACACACACACACACACACTTCCTTCATAATCTGCATGTACCTGTATATGAACTGATAAATGCCTTTATACATACTGTGTGCTGTGCACACATTTTTGACTGCCCCCTTTTCGTCTCTCCATTTTGACCATAATCCATTTTAAGTATGGCATAAATTCCCCCACTCCCCCCAGCTCTTAAGGAGAGCATGTTGCATGTCTGTTTCTTTGATGGAGAAGAGTCCTGGAACCAGATGGCTCTCTCTCCCTCCTATGAGAGAGCTAGTTGTTCATAAAGGGCCTGTTAGCTGCATCTGAGAACAAAGTTAAGGTTATGCATGGGCGTGGGAACACCTTCGGCTTTAATGTGCCTTAAAAAATTAAGAGATCTTCTTCCTCATTGTGTTTGGGTACCTCTGCAGTGTCTCCCACGTAAAGACTTAATACATTCCAGATGTAGATGTAAAGGGGAAACTAGCCACATGTAACTTGGAAAGGCAGATTTTCCTTCCCCCACCCCCAACACTTTTATTTTGTATACTCCCATGTTAGATTGGTTGCTGAACAATTTTAAGCAGTATTGTGCCGGAATTGTGGAGCCTTGACAGAACAAGCATGAGAGGATATTCTTGCCTTGACCGCTCATCAGGTTGTTGCTACAGCAATGACTAAATGTTTAAATGAGTAATATTTTTCTCTTATGGTGTGGGTGTGTACATAATATAATTATACTGGCATGCGAACATAACCTGTCATTTTTCTGTGTCTCCTCCCATCTCCATCTGCTCTGTCCTTTTCAGAGTACTTGAATCCTGACAACGGAGGGCAACAGATGATCTCAATAAGTGACGCTTTCATCAAAGGTAAGATGGATGGAAATGCTTTTTTCTAGTGAGTGGGTAATGTAATTATGAAAGCTTCTGTTGATATTAGAGCTGGGCTAAACATCGGCTTATTAAAGTAATTCTAAGGGCACTTAGTGAGAAACTCTTGTGTAACTTTCTCCCCTTATTTGGTTCACTTTCAGATTGAACTCAGGCTTGTCAAATTCTTTGTATTTAAACACCCTTGAAAAGAAGCTTACTTCATCATACATTGACTGGCTTTGTTTAGCATTTTGTTAGCACTTCCCCATCCCTAAAACGTTCCTGCATGAGATTAGTGTTTTTTTTTTTCTGGGCACCGTCAGGTGTTTAACTCTCCTACCTGCTTATTTCCTTGTGCACACACAAATGTACCTAACACCTCTGTGCCACCAATCTCTCAAAACTAATCTCTGAGGTCATTGTAGCACAACTTCTCTTTTCACTTCTGTTGAAAGGCAAGTCCTATTGGGCACAGTTGGAAGTTTTGAGACCCTTTTAGATGGGATGCTTTTGCCTGGGCTCTATGATTAGGAAGCAGGCTATATATTTCTGGATATTAAGGCATGCAATTTATTGACAAATATTCAGTGTCAGGTGCAAAGCATCTAAAAGAGGAAAATACCTTTTTTATTTTTTCACAAGCATTGTTCTTAGTCACGTACTCGTGGTGGTGGTGGTGGTAGTTGTTCCTATGCAGACTACTTAAAATATGGTAATCATGGCCTGTAACTGTATTGAGTTGTTGTCCAAAAGATGACCATTCCCCTTACAGCCTAGACTGTGGAGATTTAAATTTTAATGCAGAACTCTGCACTAGTGGCTCAAATTTAAATATGAATTTTACAGTCAGCATAATGACAATAGTGAAGCTTCTAATATTGCTCTTTGATACAGTAGTGCCGGGGGCTGAGGGGCAATCAAATTGAATCACTAAAATGACAACAAAATTAACTTTGGGCAGGGGGAAAGCTGCATAAAGAAAATCATAGCGGCTTTGGAAGATTAGGGCAATTAGTGCAACACACGGGACTTGCCTGTGCTTTAACTACACTGTTAACTATACCAGTATATTTAAAGCGGCACCCCTTCTCCCTCCCCCCCTGTGGATGCAGTTATAGTTTATTTTGCTTCCCAAAACATACTATCAATATAACTACATCCACATTAAAGCTTATTCTGGTATAACTATACTGTTAAAAAGAATTGTACCGTCAGCTGAGTTACACCAGTGTTGTCCACTTGAGTTGCACTGTTTTTTTCCAGTGAGACCAGGCCTAAGTGGAATGACACATTTTACTTCAATTTTTTTATTTGATAAAAATAGAAGGACAAGTTAAGATTTTTAGCATTTCATTTGGGGGGAAACTCATAAAATATTAAAATTTAAAGGATAACTATTAGTTACAACCTGAAGAAATAAAAGGACAGATTTAAAAAACAAAACTGCTACTCCTAAGAATTATTTCTCCTTTGGGATTGTACTGTTCGAAGGGAAAAATAAGAATCCACACAAAGGCAAAAGCAAAATGGACTGACAAGGCAGCAAGCTCAAGCTGAATTGTCAGCTGTTCCCTTCATGTATTTTAAGGAGATCTTTAAAAACCATGGCTCTTAACAAGCTATTTTGGTACATATGATATTATTTTTGGTCTTATAAAAGTAACCAACCTAGTAGATTGTGCCTCATATGGCCAATATTTTTATTACATACAGTTCTATGAGTCTGGGTCTGACTGACCTCTGTTACTCCAGTTCAGTGGAGTCTTACTCTTATAAAACTGGAATAACCGTGGTGAATCTGGCCCTCTGATTAGACCAGTAGCTAAACTGTGAGACTTGTAGTGTTAGTTCAGAGACTAAACAGAACTTCCGTTGACAAAGATTGGACTGCGCTAAGAGTACTCACTCAATTATGTTGGAAAAGCAAGATATAATATTATGACCAACAATCCTATTCAGTAGGATTTTATCTCAAGTGATTGGCCCTAGCTTTAGTGTGTTAAATCTCCACTCTCTTAAGATCTTGTACTCTTATTGTGCAATCGCCTGCTCAATTTCTAAGAGTCTGGGTTAGCCAGGAGGTGCATTTCCATTGGCCTTGATTGTGGATACATTTATATTAGAACATAAAACAAACATTAAAATAAGTTGAATGTGTGCTTATGTGCATGACCTTTTTGCTAACTCTACTACCTGAGTGGAATAACTAGATGCTGTTTTAGTGCTACTTTTGGATATAAGGCTTCCAAAACAAATAGCTTTTTGTCAATAAACCATACAAGATTAGACTGTTCTAATTTTAAAAGGTCTTAAGTATAAGGTTATGTATCTGGGGATTCAGATTACTACCTATTTTAGGCAACATGAGGATATAGTTGGCCATACATAGTTAATTTGCTGCCTTGAGATTGAACTGCTCATGAGCAGGTTAGAGAGAAGAAAAGCAAATGATCTGGCATGAGGCTGTGTAGCCTGAAGTGTGTGTAATAGCATGCTTACTCTGCTATAGTTGATGACACTGCGAATACCTAAATTACTGTCAGTGACTAATACTGTTGTTTCCAGCACAACTTTAACATTTCAAGAGCCTCTCACAGCAACAGGCCTGAACTAGTCTTGGTGAAGTCTCTTCTTTCAGCTTTTTAAAAAGAGAAAGTGTAAGCATTCAGCTTTGACTTTGTATAAACAAGCTTTTTTTGCTGTCCTTCTTTAGAGTCACTGTTCAATCGGAGGGTGGAGGAGAAATCCAAAGAGCTGTTTTTCACACCTTTAGGCTGGCACCACAGCAATCTGGATCTGCTGAGGGAAGAGAATGGGGAGAAACAAGCTATGGAGAGGCTTCTGTAAGTAGAGCATAAAAGGGAATTGATGTGGATGTCTAGGATAAATTTTTCAAAAGCTTTGTCCTTTTCATGTTCGATGGGACTTAGATTCCTTAAGCATTTTTGAAATTGTTACCTCGAATTCAAATCCTTTCTGTAATAAGATCAATATGCTAGAGAAGCAAGAAAGGAATTCATGATTGGTAAAAATTCTCCCCTTCCAAAAAAAGTTGTTCTGGGACTTTCTCTTTCGCAATTTCCCCAATGTCTTCTCACCTTCCCCTTCTTTGTTCTGTTGTCCCCTGTCTTGGCTCTCTTAAATCATCAATAGCCTGAGACAGAGTAAGTGTGTTATTGTGTGAAATGCCACATACATGTGTGGAGCTATAGAAGTGTCCTTTAACAGCTTAGTGAGGGCTGGTCTACACTAATGCTGCAAGTCTATCTAAGTTGTGCTACTTCAGTAACGTAACTTAGATCAACTTAGCACGATATAGACGCTGCTGTATGTTGATGGGAGACGCTCTCCTGTCAACATAGCTTCCGCCTCTTGGGGAGGTAGAGTGTAGACATCGCCGGGAAAGCGCTCTCCCACCGACTTAGTGTATCTTCACCAGACCTGCTAAATCGACACTGCTGCATTGATCGCAGCAGTGCTGAATTAGCTGGTAGTGTAGACGTGTTTTGAGATTTCATTTTCATACATGCAGCCTCCATGTCTGCTGTTGTCACTATTTTACGGTCTGGGATAAAGGATGCCTTCTTCTGAGAGCTTGGCAATTGGCTATAGCCATGGATTGGTGATCCCACAGTTTTGAAACAATTTTTTGCGCTCGTGTGTCTGAATTAATGTCATTAAATGTTACAAACATGCCAATCATTTTCATGTCTGCTAATAATTGTGTCCATTGTAGAAGTCAAAGGAAAAAGTAGCACAGTTGCTGTTAAAATTAGACGTTTAAACCATCCATATTTGAACTCTTACGTCCTTGAATATAAAGCAAAATTCTTCCCAATATGACATACACATGGCACTGTTAATATATGCTGCATGCCATGATACTCTGGGACTATTCCACCAAAAATATTTAGCATGCCTTAAATAGCATGACATAAGCACATATAAATAATTTTGAAATGGAGCTGCCTGTCTGAACTCTATTGATGGTATGCAAGATTGCCACACAGCATCCAAGAGATGTTGCTTATTGACCACCTGTGTACAGTGTGCTCTGAAACGGAGTTGCAGCAAAGTGCATTTTGCTGCTAGAGCAATAAAATTAATAACTTGCTGTCAAACAAAAGCTGAACTTTTGTCTCTTCAAGGGAGACTTGATCTAGATACTTGGTGCACTTATTTGATTTATTTTTATTTAAGAAATTAGGTCCCAGTAGGGAAAAATCAAGATATTTTTTGTTTTTCTATGCTACCTGTTGCCTCTTACTATAGAGCAGAAAAAATAAACAAGATGATGACCTGGAACACTCCTGACTGATGTGTCCTCAAATTACTTATTGCATTTTAAACACTATGAAGTAAAAAACCTCTAGGTCACACTGCTTCAGATGAAGCAATGTGTATTCCCCTCCTCTCCCTTAATCACTCGGATTCCTCTGCAGCTCAGCTAATCATAACCACATGATGGCACTGCTTCAGCAGCTACTCAACAATGAATCACTGTCATTATCCTGGAGGGATATCATTGTGCCTGTGGTCTGCCAGGTAGTTCAGACTGTCCGACCTGATGTCAAGAACAGAGACGATGATATGGATATCCGCCAATTTGTCCACATAAAAAAAGTGAGTTCTGGTGACTGGGAGTGGGAGAATGATGACAGGAAATTTGTGTGACATAAAGATGATGGGGCAGGTGTCTGGATTAAAAACTACAAATTCATTAGCATGAGTAACAGATGTGTCCTATGTTGCAGAGAAGACAGTTGCTGTTTTGGGGAAGGACATGTACATGACTCTTACCTCCTATGCTGCAAAGCACTTAGAGGCACTTGAGTCAATCTCTTCCTTTCAGGCTGCAGAGGATGGCGTGGGATGAAGTCACAGTAACAACTCACTCTCTTCCTGCCTTTTTTTAAACCTTGCATGTCTAACTAGAGATGTTTGGTAGTTGGCAGCCAGCTGTGTAGTGTACTGGAGGCAAACTCTTCCCTGTAACTGCCTATTATGCAAGAGTTAACCCCTCCACACCAAGCCCAGCAACTGGCCTCCATGAGGTAGCTTAATCCTCTTGGAGTTACGCAAGATGCACCGATGACTACAGCAGTTGTAACAAATGTAGGGCTGTGATCACGGATCAGAAAGGCCATCGGGAGACTGGGACCTGACGTGAAACTGCTATGAATAACAATACCAAGTGCAAGCCTGTTCCTCCTTATAGAAATTCCTCTCAATAGGCCATCCTCTGTTTCAGGCAGCCAAGTAAGATTAGAGGAGAGTCTTGTACACTTTTTGCAGACAGCCCCAGTGAAATTTTTTCCTGACCATATTTGTTGCTACTTCCTCTCCTAGCACTCAAGTTGAGTTTTAGTAGATGATCAGCTTTTCAGAACCTAATGCTGTGCTAGAAATGATGACCTAGAAAGGGGTTTTTGTGGTTTGAGCATTGGCCTGCTAAACCCAGGGTTGTGAGTTCAATCCTTGAGAGGGCCACTTAGGGATCTGGGGCAAAATCAGTACTTGGTCCTGCTAGTGAAGGCAGGGGGCTGGACTCGATGACCTTTCAAGGTCCTTTGCAGTTCTAGGAGATAAGATCTCCATTAATTAATTAATTAATTAAATTAAAAAATATGCCTCTAGGCAACCTACATTTGATTCAGAGAGCCTGCGTGGCATCCATTGTTTTGCCTACATTTCACTGTGGTTATTGGGACTCTGACCACTTGGCAGACTTCTTCTAAATGCTCTAAGATCTGTAGAGCTGCTGTTTCCAGGCTCTTTTTTTGTTCTCTCCACTGAGAGTATGCTATTAAAGAGGTCTTGACATGGAATAGTGGGAGCTGTAGTACAGTAGAACCTCAGAGTTATAAACACTTCAGGAATGGAGGTTGTTCAGATCTCTGAACAAAATGTTTTGGTGGTTTTAAAAGTTTACAGCTGAACATTAACTTATAGCGCTTTGAAACTTGACTATTCAGAAGAAAAATGCTGCTTTCCCTTTATTTTTTTTTCCCGTAGTTTGTTTAACACAGTACTGTACTGTATTTGCATTTGGTTTTGGTTTTTTTGGTCTCTGCTGCTGCCTGATTGCGTACTTCTGGGTCCAAATATGGTGCGTGGTTGACTGGTCAGTTCGTAACTCTCGCGTTCTTAACTCCGAGGTTCTACTGGATCTGTAATAGCACAAAAAATAGAAATGAGCAAACTGAGGTTTTAAAAAAACCTGTGCATGTTGTAAAAGACTATTTTTTTTTCATTAAGTAACTTACTGTTCAATGAATTTAAAGAGAGATTAAATGAATGTTAAACCAGAAAGCCTTCAATTCTTGTTATCTTGTTAGATCCCAGGTGGAAAGAAATTTGACTCTGTGGTGGTGAATGGCTTTGTCTGCACCAAGAACGTTGCACACAAAAAGGTAATGAAAGTGTCGTAAATAAAATAGCCTGCATTCTTTTAGTATGGCATTGGGCATTGCATTTAAAAAGAGAAACTTCTCCTTCTTGGTGGTGCACACCTGAGAGTAAATGCACCATCATCTTTGATCTACAAAATCTTTCTCCTAAGGGGTTTGTGGAGTTGAACAGTTGATTATTTGTGGATTTTTTTGAGTGTGCATGTATATTGCATTTCCATTCAAAGGGGTTCCTTTGTAGTCCAGGGAGTCTGAGTTTTGAGAGCACGGACTAAACTTTCCTCAAAACTGTAGAATAGAACATTTTCTAGAAACGTTTAATAAGATTTAGTGGGGAAAGATCCTTTTATGGTTGCACTTTTTTTTTTTTATGGCATGTAGTAAATGAGTCTGTAAAATAAAGCCAGTGATCAGGATGGAGAGAATCTGGTTGATTGACCTAGTACGCTCTGGTGGCTTAGGATGTCTTGGATCATTAAAATTCCATCTGTTGTGCAAGAAAGGGGTTTGTATCAGGAACTCGTTTGTTGACATTCTCTTTACAGAGCAGTAATTGTCCTGTAGGACAGATGAAACTGTATCTTGCTTTCTCTGATATGAGATTGGCACAGCATAAAGTTTATTTGATTGGAGCCATTACCCAATTGGCATGGGTTAGTGGTAAATCTTTGCAGAGATCCTCTGAATGATTTGCTGCAGAACTTCATCTTTGCAACTCTGTCACCTTTGGGTAACTGTATGAGGAAGCTTCAAAAAACTTCCTCATGAAAAAAGTCTTGCGTCTGATCTCACCTTGATGTCTGTTCCCTTTTGTTTTTAAACTACCCTGCCTTTCTCTAGATGAACACCTACATAAAAAATCCCAAAATTCTTCTGCTGAAGTGTTCCATCGAGTACCTGTACCGAGAAGAAACAAAATTCACCTGCATAGACCCCATTGTTCTTCAGGTTAGAACATCTTCCTTCTGTTTTTAGTTTAAATTTTCTATATTGTCTTTTTATGATCTAATGACTTAGCCATATATGTAGAGCATCGCTTGTTTAACTTCAGTTCCAGCCCCCAGGGGGGTTGGGTGGAATGGAAGGAAGAGAATTTGTGATGAGGGATAACTCACAGCTGCTTTGGGCTTGGGACTTCAGGAAAAAGTTGTATACTGGCCTCAACAGAAACACGCGAGTCCTGTTGACCCTGGGGGAGTTGCATGGATCGAGAGGAATTCATGGCCTTTTTCAATAACATGAGTATTTAAGAAGCGGGTTTGTATAGTGTGTGTCTAAGAATCAGGGATCTTGCTGTCAAAATGACAGAACTGCTGACTGAGACTCAGGAATGGATGAACATTGGGTCCAGTTGTGCTTCTGTATTGGTGTTAATCTGCTGGGAACTGATAATGCTTGGTCTAATAATGGAGAAAATTGCTTTAGAGCTGTGTGCCGTTCTCACCACTGATGAGAGGTTTCAGGGGGGGTTAATGCCTAAATTGGTAGGGCTGCTTTTTGTCCAGACACAAAGTATAAATATCTCTCCGAAGGGAGCAGTCTTAATAAGAGTGTTTATGTACAATGACCCTTTGAAAGCCCTTCCATTGAGCGCTTCCTTGATTGACAGTCTGTTGGCTCAGTTGAGACCCTGAAAGGTTTGGTGCTTAACACAGGAGCATAGAAATGAAAACATTAGCAATATAATTCAACACTGTTTGATGAAATAGCTTTTTCAGCAAAAAAGGTATAGGAGACATCCCTTGTGTCAACAGAAAAGTAGGGCTTTTCCTTCTGAATATTGTTCACTGTCACTTTTTCAAAGCTGTCCTTGAAATAAGGTTAACTATATCTTTTTGTCTCCTTTAACTATGGGAGGGAAGGAGGGGAAACTGCTATGGGAGAACTGAAACAATGTTTCATGGAGGCTAGGTCAATGATTTCTGCTAGTAAACAACTTTCTAATCCTTGCTGCAATAATGGGAACAGTGGTGGTGAGAGGAGTTGGCAGAACATCTAGGTGGATCTGAGTAAACTCAAGCCAGAGGGTAACTGGGACTAACATGGTCCAAAGCACCGCTTCTGGCAGGTGGAAGTTGCAACAAATAGCACAGACTGTCCTGCAGTGGAGGATTCTTCCAAAAACTGCATATTTCACAGTCAAAAGATCATTTAACTTCAATACTGAAGTTAAATCTTATGAAACATGCAACTTGCCACAAAGTTGTTCACATACTGTGTGTGGGGCAGTAACAATCTATCCATCTTGCTGAACCCCAAAATCTGAAATTGTTGAAGATGCCAAAAAAATGCTGATGGGTGCTGGGAAGTGGTGGTTTTGAAACTTCACTCTGCTAATTAAAGATAAATCCATACATCTGGTGTGGCTTTAGTCTTGATCTCATATGCTTAGAATTATCTCAACCTTTTCTATTAATATCCAAATCCACACTGAAACTCAGCAAGATATGTATTTGAGGCAGTGTTGCTTGAGATTCTTCATACTTGTAAATATCCATCCAGTAACTTCCTGGCCAGCTGAACAGAGCCTCCAGAACAATTTCTTAGTACTGGAATTTTGCATAACCTATAGTAACTCAAAGACCTAATTGGAATAGGATCCATACCCTAATGTTGCTTTGAAATGCAAGACACTGGAGATAGTCTTGTACTGCCTTTTGATCACAGATGGTAACTTTACATGAAGTGCGTAAGCTGATAATTTGCAGATAAATCTTTATCACCTATCAAATCCTCTTATTTGTCTGTCAGCAGACTTCTTCCAAAAAATCTCAATGAAAGTATTGCGATATGAAATCTTTCTACACATGCGTAATCCTGCTTATTTCTCAAGGTATATGGAAGCTGGAGGTTTAAACTTTCTTTAAACAAAATCATCTTATGTTGCTCTAACCAGTTAAAATTATCCTTAACTAAATCCACCTTCCATTTGACTCTGATTAGAGATGATATGCATTTGAAATTTCTCAATACTAACAGGCCACCTTTTTAATGTCATGTAGGCTCATCATAAATCGAGCAAATAAGTGCCATTTTGAAGGATGGGCCTATTTAGTAAATCCAGTTTAGAACCAAGTGCACTTGGTTACTGACATACTATTATACTGTCAAAACCCTTGGTGTTTTGGGAGGATGCTGATTGCCCAGGTGGGCCTCGATATCTCAGCCATGTACCCACACTCAGAGTGCAAGGTTAGGCCCTCATCATTCAGAAATTCCTATGCTCATCAGGTTAAATAGATTTAACAACAAATAGACTGAGGAAGTGCAAGTTGTGGTGACCTTTTCTTGGGGGTAGTAGAGTTTCCCCCCCAGGCTTTGGAGCAGGGGCTTGACATTTTGCAGGGTGTTGCCCTGGTGTCAGGGACTTGACTTTGCCAACTCTGTGAAAATCTGGCCAAGTTGTAAGTAGATCTGTGCAGGAGCTGGATTTTTCATCTTGGGGTAGAGTTTCTTCAACAAAAGAAATTTTGATTTTGCAAATGGACCAGAAACGGCTTCAAAATTTCACATGACCCAAAACTCCAAATAAGTTGAAACTTTTTGTTCCAGTTTCAACTTTAAATATAAAATTAAAAAATTGAAATGGAAAATCAAAATGTTATGTTCCAAAAAGCTCAAAATTGAATGTTTCAGCCTTATCTAAATGCTTTCTTTCAACTCTTGTCTAAGGTTGTGTTTTCATCCAATGTTTTTGCTGTGGACACATTGGCATTTTCCAACAGGTGTTTTGTTGGAAAATTCCTAACTAGAGCTGATTGGAAGCCTTTGGAAAAATTGCAGTTGGCACATGCTCTGAGACTTGTTAGACTTTTTAGCTGGTAAAATCCTTGAAGATTCTGTTTTGAGCTAGGCAAACTTCAGCCAAAGTCTGAGCAAGACTTTCTCTTCCGCTGCAAGCTGCCTTGGCCCATGCCAGGTCAGGGCACCACACACATCTCCTGCAGGGCGGCTGCGTAGGGCACCAAAATGGCTAAGGACGGCCTGGGCTGTGAGTGCTTAGCACTTCTGCAAATAAGACCCCAGGGTCTCAACTTAAGTGCCCAGAGAATGAGGTGAACACAGCTAATGACCAGTTGTGAAAAATGTGGGCTAAATGACTTGATTAGCATCTGGCAGGAATTCTGTTTCATAAAGCCACAAGGATCGAATCTAGTTCTCCAGAGCAGTATTCAATTGTCTTACCCATGACTGTCCTTTTTCTTACTGCAATTCCCCTGCTTCATTTACTACCTACCTTCCAATTTCTGCAACAAATTGGGCCGGTATCCTACAGACAAAAGTATTCTTCATACTGTATACTAAATGAGGAAGGGGTTCTGAAGAAACAATAGTATGTGATCATGCAATTAAAGATTGAATCCTAATGCATGTGCACAAGGGAGCAGAATAACATTGCCTATGCAGCCTTACTTTTTGCTCCCTTGATGATATTTTAACTGTGTGTGTGTGTGTGTGTGTGTGTGTGTGTGTGTGTGTGTTTATAGGATTTGTCTACCTGGGAACACTCAGGAAAGTTAATCTGAGTTAATGAAAGGATAAATCCACTTGAAATTTGCACCTTTCATTAACTCAGATTGATTTTCCAGAGTGTCCTAGGCAAACGAATCCACAGAATAAAGCTACATAGAAGTATCCATTATGTTTTAGCATAGCAATGCAAAAAACTAAATTGAGTAACTTACTAAAATGTCAAAGTTCCATTGTTTTTAATCTACTGAATGCACCTCAACACAACATATAAAAGCATCTTAATAGGCAGTTCTTATTGATAAGGGGTTGACTTTCTGCGTTAATGATATCAAACTAATTAAATTAAGCCTCTATTTTAGGGGACACAGTCAAATTCACACTTAACATTGAGAGGGAGAATGGGAAATGTATATGTACTCTATGCATTTGACTACACTTTCTGGTTAGTCAGTTTCTCCTGTGTGCATTGGCCTTTCACAGTAACAGGAGAGAGAGAGAAACTATATAAAGAGAATTGTAAAATCACTTGCATAGGCATGATGACTCAAGGGCAGGTTTAGTGCCTGAAATGACACATTTTGAAAGTGACTAGATGTGTGACTGCTTCACTTTTTAAAAGAAATTAGATCTGCAGTAGCTGTCATACTTTCTCTTGGTATCTAGGAAAGGGAGTTCTTGAAGAACTATGTGCAGCGGATAGTAGATGTCAGGCCTACCCTGGTTCTGGTTGAGAAGACTGTGTCCCGAATTGCCCAGGACATGCTGCTGGAACATGGCATCACTCTGGTCATCAATGTCAAGCCGGTGAGTGCTTGGTCCCAAACACAGTAACAGCATATGATACTTGCAGAGTATCCTGTTGCTGTAATAAGTCATGTCTGGCCTGGTCATTTTAAACAGGCTAAAATGCAATGATAGCTGGAGCTTAGTTAAATTATTATTTTATATTTCTTTGAAATAATTTCTCAAATATGAATTCTTAAATAATGACATTAGTGTTACCCCAATGATACAAACCAAGAGACTTCAAAGTTAAGGCTGATACTTTTTCCTTAATTTGCTCTAGGAAAACACTATAATAAGCTAATGCCTTAGGCTTATCTAAGGATGGAGTAGCAGATACAGCTTGGAACATATATTTTTAACTTATGACAGTATTGTGCCTTATTCTATTGTTTTATGCATGTTTACAGCAAGTATTAGACCGAATAAGTCGGATGACTCAGGGAGACTTGGTGATGTCAATGGATCAATTGTTGACCAAACCACACTTGGGAACCTGTCATAAATTTTACATACAAGTGTTCCAGTTACCTAATGGTGAGTAGAACCTGGATGTCCTAGTTCATTTGCCCAAAACAGAGTTGGCGAGTGGATTATTAATTTACTAATACTGCTATGTTAAGCAGCATGTCCTGGCTGCCAAGTAACTGAAATGAATGAAGAAAGGTTGACAGGGCTGTTAAGCATAGCTTTGCTATAATAGTCTTGATGTTTTATACCCCCAACAAAGAGTGCAAATAATTCTATATCTATCTAATGCAGAGGTGAGCAAACTATGGCCTGCGGGCCACATCCAGCCCGTGGGACCATCCTGCCCAGCCCCTGAGCTCCTGGCCCAGGAGGCTCACCCCCGGCCCCTCCCCGCAGCCTCCGTTCACTGTGCTGCCGGCGCAGTGCTCTGGGCGGCGGGGCTGCGAGTTCTTGCTGGGGAGCGCAGCTGAAGAGCCATGGCCTGACCCGGTGCTCTGTGCTGTGCAGTGGCTGGCTCCGGCCGGGTGGCACGGAGCACAGCTGGTGCTCTGGGCAGTGCGGCTGTAGTGCCGCCAGCCACCGGCGCTCCAGGCAGCGTGGTAAGAGGGCAGGAAGCAGAGGGGGTTGGATAGAGGGCAGGGGAGTTCGGGGGTGTGGATAGAGGTCGGAGCGGTCAGAGTGGGGAACAGGGGGGTTGAATGGGGTCCAGGGTCTGGGGGGACAGTCAGGAAGGAGAAGGGGGGTTGGATGGGGTGGCGAGGGCACAGCCTCCCCTAACCAGCCCTCCATACAATTTTGGAAACCCGATGTGGCCCTCAGGCCAAAAAGTTTGCCCGCCCCTGATCTAATGTTTTGCCAAAAACATGAAGAAATGATCCATATTATGTTGATTTCCATATACAACACATGAAACGAGCATCTAACAAGGGGACCAAAAAACCTCATTTGGTCGGGAGCCTAGGGGTAGAAACTGCAGGTACAATATTGTTGACATTTTAATTACAGAAACAAAAGGCCAGTGCAGCAAGGAAGACAGCATAAATGAATCCCTTACGCTAGATCAATGTAAAGCTTAGCCCAATGGGTTACTTAACAATGGGCTGCCTCTTGGCTGTAACAACCTGCATTTCCCCCTAACTCTCCCCCCACCCACACTCCTCAAATTCTTTTAGCTAGAAAGAAACCCAGTCAAGGCATTTGCTTTCAAAGTCTGTAGGCTTTGGAACATCCTGAGTTAAACAGTGGAATAGGTAGTGGAATCCCCATCATTGGAGATTTTTAAGAACAGGCTAGACCAATACATAGACCATCCCTGACAAGTGTATTCAATCTTGCCTCAGCATGGGTGGGATGGACTAGATGACCTTTGAGGTCTATTCCAGCCCTACACTTCTATGGCTTAGCTTAATCTTGGTATATTGGGACATATGCTGCTTATTTGTTTTGTTCTGTCCTGACTGGGTTCAAAATGTATAGCAACTTGACTGGCAAAGTGAGCGACAGCAGAGGCTTTCTTTCCATAAAGAAACCTAAAAATATACAACTTGAGCCACACCCTTGGTTTGGACTGGGCACAAGTTCCTGGCAGCGGTGTTGCAATAACTGGTTGTGTCTCTAGTTCCAATTCTTATGTCATAATTAGCGTTCTTTTTTTTTTCATAGAAAAACAGTTCAGTTCTGCTGCTTGC
The DNA here is from genome assembly GCF_027887155.1 of Malaclemys terrapin pileata. NCBI lineage: Eukaryota > Metazoa > Chordata > Testudines > Emydidae > Malaclemys > Malaclemys terrapin. The sequence continues at coordinate 17,364,011 of NC_071515.1, read as the reverse complement.
TTGTGAAATGTGAGAGCCGCTTGACCCTCACAGTTTTCCTCTTAACTTTTCTAGATCAAACGAAAACCTTAATGTTTTTTGAAGGGTGCCCCCCACACTTGGGCTGCACCATCAAGTTGCGTGGAGCTGCAGACTATGAACTGACCCGAGTGAAGGAGATCCTTATCTTTATGGTCTGTGTGGCTTATCATTCCCAGCTGGAAATTTCTTTCCTTATGGACGAGTTTGCCATGCCCCCATCTCTGACTAAAAACAACTCCTTCCACACACTGATTGAAAGCCAAGGAGATGAAAATGGGCACCAAGACCTCTTTAATGGTGAGGAGTTTAGCACAATGGTCAGAGATGTTGAGCTCTCTACTGAAAAAGTGCCCATGGTCTCTGAGTCTGTCTCTTCCGATGAAGCCAGCACACTAGAACAAAGGACTTTGTTTGAAGAAGAGGATCAAGATGATGATGATGTCCTGCGAGACGGTTCCTCTTTAAGGCACCAAGAGCATCTCAGAATGGAATATTCACTGCCAGTGTCGAGCAATATTACAACACCAGTACCAGAACCACGGCTACCCTTTCATAATATGGACCAGCACCCAGGCACTCTATATAGTCAGCCTCTGGAGACTCTGCAGCAGCCAGGTGACCTGCAGGATTCCAAAAGCCAGATGAGAGTCTTTAGAGACCCTCTGCAGGATGACACTGGTTTGTATGTCATGGAGGAGGTGACGTCCTCCGAGGATCGCCTCAAGGCCTACTCCTTAGCATTTAAGCAGGAGCTGAAAGATGTTATTCTCTGTATCTCACCTGTGATCACATTCCATGAACCTTTTCTTCTAACAGAGATGGGCATGAGGTGCCCTGCCCGGGACTACTTCCCAGAGCAGGTATATTTGTCTCCTTTCCTCAACAAAGAGTATAAGGAGCTGGAGAGCAGAAGGAAGAAACAGCTGTTAAGGGATCTCTCTGGACTACAAGGGATAAATGGAAGTATCCAGGCAAAGGCCATCCAGGTTTTGCCCACCCATGAGCTAGTTAACACTAGAATTGCAGAGCATCTGGGTGATAGCCAAAGCTTGGCCAGAATGCTGGCAGATTACCGGGCCAGAGGAGGGAGGATACAACAGAAAAATGCAGATCCCTTTGCTCAGTGTAAAGATGCATCTGGTGTTCCTGGAGGAAAAGTTGGAGGCAGAAATGAAGAGGACGAGAGAGGATTGATTCGGGGTGAATCCGTGTGGTCTCATAAGGTAAGAATCTAGGTTTTTACCTCCTGTTTTTGTTTAGTGGTGAGAGAAAGAACATACTTCTGAATATCCTATTTAGGAACAGGCCAGGCATAACAAAAGTTCATATTGGACTGCAATGCTATGTCAGCTTGTTTAATCACCACATTGTGGTCCCTGATTGTGAGATGCTGACCTGAGGGATTGTGGGTGGAGGGGGCTTGTAAGGCACTTGCTCCCTGAACCCCCAGGAAGAGCAAGAAACTTGGTACATCTCATTACCAGCTCAGTTTTACATGCTGGGAGTGAATGTGCTTGCATCCACAATCGGGAGGTGCAGTGTGGGATGGGGAAGAGAACCATCTGTTTAAAAGCTGTTTGTTTTTTCTCTCTTCATACTAAGTAACGCTAATGTTGATATTGTCTCCTAGTGGGTTTGGTAGCTAAAGGTTATGAATGGTATCCAGTTAGAATAAAGGACAGTGTTGGGAGGATGTAACTGCAAAGTATTTTTAAAAAAATCTCTTAATATTCTAAATATCTGATCCAGATTAGTTGGAAAAGTATCAAGAGAATCTTTTAATGAAAATGTAATTCTAGCCTTTCCCTTAATTATACTGTCTTTAAAATATCACAATTATTTGTGTACAAAAACCCTTGTGAAGAAGCAATTTTTTTCATAAACAGGTATCTGTTTTCACAGATGGATAAATCTTTCTTGTTTGCTATGAAAATTGCCAACTTCTGCCTGGGGGGAATCTCTCAGCTCTTCTTGGGATGTGATGCTTTTTTGCACTAGAAGCTGTGGTTACTGGCAGAAGTGGCTGAACTTCGTTTAGAGCAAACAAGTGAATGCTTGCCAGTCCAGCTCCCCAGCACAAAAATATCTTCACTGGTTGACTTTTTGGTGGGGGTTTATATTTATATTGAAGTTTTAGCAGCAGAATAGTAATCCTGTTTGGGGCGTGGGAGAGGGGAAATCTACCTTGTGTGTTTTGAATAATTGAGATCCTGTGTATTAGAAAAACTGTTCTTGCAAGGAGGTAAGCAGCAAATGTCAAGATTCAGTCTCAAGATTTCTTGTTCCAAAGGATTAAAATGCACACTTGTGGATTAAAGTCTTCTCAAACTGTCACAAACTGTTTAAAAGTCTACTTGGGCTTCCTATTCCTGAAACTTTTGTACCTAATTGGTTGTGCTGTAATCCAAAAAAGTCCTCTAGGTAGAAACTTAATCTCCTGAGAAAAGTAAATCCGACAAATGGGACAAACTCAGAATCTCTCACTGAATAAAATTCCATTCTATGCAGCTTTTAAAGTGTAAACTATTTTGTATTGGTGGAAATATGTGGTTGTAACTGGCTAATGGGTTGTCTTGTCAGGTGGACTGTCTGAGTCCAGTAAACCATCAGAGGCTCTGTGTTCTTTTCAGCAGCTCCTCTGCCCAGTCCAGCAATGCTCCAAGTGCCTGCGTTAGCCCATGGTATGAAATGAATTTCTTCTTCTTCTCTATGGCTCTCATAAAATACAAAGTTTAAGTATTAATATCTCTCTTTCTATGAAGGCAAGGGGTCAGTGCTAATTCCTCTGTACAGCTTCACTAAGGACTCCTGGGAAGGCAGCTTAGCCCTTTTTAGAGTTGCCTGTCACAACATTAGGCTGTGTATGACCAGATGGATTTGAGTAATGTCACTTACCTTTGTAATGCTTAATAAGGCAGGAATGAGGAAGGAAAAAAAAGCCCGACCTGTAATTCAGTTCTCTAACTAATCACTGCTTTTGTACGTGGGCCTGATGAAATTCATCCTAGAGTACTTGAGGAACTAGCTGAAGCAGTCTTGAAAGTGTTAGCAGTTATCTTCGAGAGCTCATGGAGGATGGGTGGAGGTCCCAGAAGACTAGAGAAGAGCAAACACAGTACCTATCTTTAAAGGGAAAACAGACCCAGGGAATTATAGACAAGTCCACCTAACTTTAATACCAGGAAAGATAGTGGAACAAATTAATAAACAATCAGTTTGTAAGCACTGAGGGAATAGCATTATAAGGAATAGCTAGCATGGATTTGTCAAAACCAAATCCTTACAAACCAACCTAAAGCCCTTCTTTGATAGGGTTACTGACTAATGGATGAGGGGGGAAGCAAGCAGAAGGCATGATTTATCTTTATTTTTAGTAAGGCTTTTGTCACAGCCCTTCATGACATTCTCATAAGCAAACTGGGGAAATATGGTCCAGATGAAATTACTATAGTCTGAAATCTGCAAGATAAAATTTAATAAACCCAAGTACAAAGTACTACACTTAGGAAGGAAATATCCAAAGCCCGACTACAAAATGGGAAGTAACTGGCTAGGTGGTAGTACTGCCGAAAAGTATCAGAGGTTATAGTGGATCACAAATTGAATATTAGTGAACATTGTGGTGCTGTTGCAAACAAGGGTAATATTCTGGTGTGTATTAGTAGGAGTGTCATACACTGGTGAGGCCTCTGCTGGAGTGCTGTGTCCAGTTCAGGGTGCTGCACTTCGGGAAGGATGTAGACTAATTGGAAAGAGAACGAAGGAGAGCAACAAAAATGTGGAAAGGTTTAGAAAACCTGACCTATGAGGAAAGGTTAAAAAACCTGGGCATGTGTAGTCTTGAGAAAAGAAGACCAAGAGAGGACCTGATAAGTCTTCAAATATGTTTAAAGGCTGTTTTTTAGAAAGGGGACAGTGATCGGTTGTTCTCCATGTCCTCCTGAAGGGTAGGACAAGAAGTAATGGGTTTAATCTGCAGCAAGGGAGATTTAGGTTAGAGAGTTAGGAAGTTTTTCCTAATATCAGGGTAGTTAAGCTCTGGAATAGACTTCCAGGGGAGGTCGTGGAATCCCCATCATTGGAGGTTATTAAGAACAGGTTTGACAAATACCTATCAGGGATGGTCTGGGTTTACTTTGTCCTGCCTCAGCAGAGGGAGCTGGACTTAATGACCTCTCTAGGTCCCTTCCAGCCCTACATTTCTGTGGTTCTGTACAGTAGATTTTAATGTAGTGACTGTGTGGGGAGTGAAATCTGTGGAGTCTCTGTTGGGCAGGTTGGGACTTGTAAATTCAGAATTTTTTTTTTTTCATTTCTAGTAGTAGGGCTCCAGAATGGGGTGTAGAAAATCCACTACAATCTAAATATTGATACAGTTTTACTCACCTAGTGAGGGCAGGAATTTCTTTGTAGCAAGTAACATTTCATGTTTAAATGTCTGTAGCGCTAGCTGTGAGGCTGCAGGTTTCTGGCAGACTTTTTTTAATACTAATCCTTAGCTGTTCACTCTGGGTAGGGCTTGTCCCCAAACAGCCAGTGCAGTTGGAGGGAGATAATGGAAATAAGGGTGGCATGGTATGGTATTGCCATCCTTACTTCTGCACTGCTGCTGGCGGGGTGCCACCTTCAGAGCTGGGCACCCAGCCAACAGCCGCTGCTCTCCAGCCACTCAGTTCTGAAGGCAGTGCAGAAATAAGTGTGGCAATACTGTGACTTCCCTGCAACTCCCTTTTTGGTCAGGACCTCCAATTTGAGAAACACTGGTCTCCCCTGTGAAATCCCTATAGTATAGGACAGGGGTCGGCAACTTTTGGCATCCGGCCCGTCAGGGTAAAGCTGCTGGCAGGCCGGGCTGGTTTGTTTATCTGGAGCGAGCGCAGGCATGGAGCCCTGTAGCTCCCACTGGCCGCGGTTTGCCATTCCTGGCCAATGGGAGCTGCGGGAAGCGGCACGGGCCGAGGGACATGCTAGCCAGTGGGAGCTGTGGGTCTCCGTGCCTGCGGACACTCCAGATAAACAAACTGGCCTGCCAGCGGCTTTACCCTGATGGTCTGGATGCCAAAGGTTGCTGACCTCTGGTATAGGGTAAAAGCACATACAAGACCAGATTTCACCGGGAGGGGGAGACCAGGTTTCACTGTCTGTGATATGTTTTTCATGGCCATGAATTTGGTAGGGCCCTACTCATGTTAAAGCAACAAATAAAGCAGCAAAATTTGATTCTAGACAAAACTTCCAAATTTTGGTGCCTAAAATGAGTTATCCAAATCAGTATTTAGGTACCTAAAGTGGCTCTTCTTTTTTCCAAAGTTGCAGAGCACCTGAAGTGTCCATTAAAATCATTTTAGAGAGGATGAGCTGGGATGCTGTGTTCGGCACCTCTGAAAATCATGCCCCATTAGGTGTTCAAATATTGATGAAAATTACTAACTTCAGATAGCCAAGTTCGGAAGTTCTTCGCCATGATCTTTAAAGGCACACCTGTGTGGCGTTTGCTGAGATAAATGTACTTACTCATGAGCGTTCCCATGTTGTAGTCATTCCTGTAATGTATACCTCTCAAACCAATACAAGATCCTGCCTCTTAAATTCTTTCTGTTCTTCCTCTACATCAGGATTGTGACGATGGAGTTCTATGGGAAGAACGACCTCACTCTAGGAGTGTTTTTAGAGCGATATTGTTTCAGGTAAGAACTTTTACACTAGAATACCGCCCGTGCTTTTAAGAAAGTCTTCAGTAGCCTCATTAGACTGAGATATGCTTTTCTTACAGACATACATGAAATACTGTATACCTTTTTAAGAGCATTGAAAACAATTCTCTATAAACTATTCATATCCTGTGAAAACCTTTGGCAAAACATTCTTTAGAGACAGCTCTGCTGAATAGATCTTCTATAATTCTTTTCCATTTGTTTTATTAGGATGTGTGCAAAAAAACAGGAATTATATTTCTTAAAGTATGTTTCATTTATTCCTGCTGCCTTCTTACAAGTGAAAATGTGCTCATATTGTTACCTCCCTCCTATCCATTTGTTTAATCACCTGTTGCATATTACAGATGTCTGAGGCAGGGACTATCTCTTTACCGCATGTTTGTACAGAGCTTGCCACAATGGGGTCCAGATTGGGATCTCTAGGTAGTACTTTACTGCAAATAACTCTGTCCGCTACAAAGCAGTTAATTGTGTTGGTCATAATCCTCTAATTTTACAACAGTTGCTATGGAACTTCAGGTGAGATCGGCAGCAGGAGCAAATTTCTAAGGAATAGTGATCCAGTTTCATATAATGCTTGGAAAAATCTACTGCCTAAATATTATCAGAATGTCTAAAAATATTTTTTTAAGATATCCGCATAAGGGAGTCTGATGCAAACTTTTAGAACATACTGACTTTTGGTAAACAGGCTGTGCTGGTGGTCAAACCAATACCTCAGCTATATTAAGTAGCTTAATGCTTTAAGAACATAAGATTGGCCATACTGGGTCAGACCAAAGGTCCATCAAGCCCAGTATCCTGTCTTCTGACAGTGGCCAATGCCAGGTGCCCCAGAGGGAATGAACAGAACAGGTAATCCTCAAGTGATCCATCCCCTGCCCATTCTGCCTAATAGCCATTGATGGACCTATCCTCCATGAATTTTTCTAGTTCTTTTTTGAACCCTGTTATAGTCTTGGCCTTCACAACAGCCTCTGGCAAGGAGTTCCACAGGTTGACTGTGCGTTGTGTGGAAAAAATATTGCTTTTGTTTGTTTTTAAACCTGCTGCCTATTTCATTTGGTGGCCCCTAGTTCTTGTGTTGTTGGGAGTAAATAACACTGACTTGCTCCACACCAGTCATGTTTTTATAGACCTCTATCATATCCCCCATTTGTCATCTCTTTTCCAAGATGAAAATTCCCAGTCTTATTATTCTCTCCTCATACAGAAGCCATTCCATACCCCTAATTTTTGTTGCCCTTTTCTGAACCTTTTCCAAATCCAGTATATCTTTTTTGAGATGGGTCGACCATATCTGCACGCAGTATTCAAGATGTGGGCGTACCATGGATTTATATAGAGGCAATATTTTCTGTCTTATTAGCTATCCCTTTCTTAATGATTCCCAACATTGTTTGGTTTTTTGACTGCCGCTGCACATTGAATGGATGTTTTCAGAGAACTATCCACAATGACTCCAAGATCTTTCTTGAGTGGTAACAGCTAATTTAGACCCCATAGTTTTATATGTATAGTTGGGATTATGTTTTCCAATGTGCATTACTTTGCATTTATCAACATTGAATTTCATCTGCCATTTTGTTGCTCAGTCACCCAGTTTTGAGAGATCCTTTTGTAACTCTTTACAGTCTGCCTGGGACTTAACTATCTTGAGTAGTTTTGTATCATCGGCAAATTTTGCCACCTCACTGTTTACCCCCTTTTCCAGATCATTTATGAATATGTTGAATAGGACTGGTCCCAGTACAGACTCTTGGGGGACACCACTATTTACCTCACTCCATTCTGAAAACTGATCATTTATTCCTACCCTTTGTAGCCAACTGAATGTCCCCACTTCTTTTCTTTAAGGCCTTCCTATCAATGCCCCAGCATGTTTTGTGAAACACCGATGGTGCACCACGTTCGTCGCTTTGTCCACGGGCAAGGCTGTGTGCAGATCATACTGAAGGAGCTAGACTCCCCAGTCCCTGGATACCAGCACACAATCCTTACCTACTCCTGGTGTAGATTGTGCAAACAGGTAAAGATTAAGAGAAATATTCTGATGCTATGGTAGCAGAATCCCAAGTGTGATAGGTCTTCACGCAGAGGGCAATGCCTTTCAGAAGGAGCTGTATTTTCTCAAGAGCTGCAGCTGAAGTAGTACTAGCAGCTTCTGATCTGTATAAGTGCTTCCAGATGTAACTAAGACTAACCCTACATAACCCACTGATGTTGTTGGGTGTAGTGCTCCCAGTATATGGTACTACAGGGGAAATATCTGCCCCTGCTTAAAAAAGGCTATCAGATCTTTTTTGAAAGGATAAATAGCTTTGGATAATGGTGCTGACACACTGAACCAAATTAATTTCAGGCACCAGCAGGTGAGTGCTCCATTGATTTAAATGGAATCGTTCCCACATGTGCCAGTAGAGGTTGTGGCCCCCTGGCCATAACAAAACTTGTTGAAGTGGGGAGAGACAAAACTCCACTCTCCTGATGTACTGGTCCATTAATTGACCTAAAACCATCTCCTCCACAATGTACTCTTGCTATTATCCACTGTACAGAGTGTGTGTCTGTATCAAGTCCAACAGCACCTGCTGTACTCTATTTCAAAACTATCTACAAATTTTCTTTGTTCAGCACTAAAATACTAGATGAGAGAACTGCAATATTAGATGAATTTTATATCCTTTTTAAAAGCCAGAAATAATTAGTAAAATAACATATACAGGGCATGTGTTTTTTCTTGTAACTTCAGTAACCTTCATATACTTATTTAAGAAAACTAGCTAGATGTCCCCTGGAGTTAAAACAAACTAACTTCTACGTAATTTTAGAAATCTACTTGTAATCACCAATCTCTTGAGTGAATTTTATTAAAGACCCCTTAAATTAACTTCATTTCCTGTAGATTTAAACAAAGTACATAGCCATTTTGCCATCTAGAAACTATATAGAAAAATATTCAACTTATAGTAGCAATTCTAATGACTTCATGCTATCTGTATTGGTTTATACCATGATGATGATGATGATGGAGGATTTAAAGGAATTGGAGGAAATTAGTGTGATAGCTGAAGGCAGATGCAAATCATGGATGCAGAAAATATCCCATATAAAAAACTTACTTGCTTGTTAACACTCCTAATGCTCTGTTTCTAAATGTGAATATGTTCAACACCAGTAGAAATATTGACCATAAAAATAACACACCTAAAATTGCAAACAGTATTACAAATATAGATGCTAAAGTATTGAGTACTCAATGGAATCTTCACAGCTCAGTACTCAGGCACTCGATTAAATGTATTAAGGCACGGCAGTGCAGTGAACTCGGTGTTGTTGACTAAGCATTGATACAAGTGATGCCACTAGACAAGGAAATCACTTTACAAATACAAGCAAACATGTTGTGATGGTGAGAAATGTCTGCTTTCTGGGGCAAGTATTCTTATATTGGTTTAATAACCAAAATCTCTCCTGATCAGCACTTCTAGATATTGCTTACTGCATCAGCTGTATTAATTAACCATGCCAGCACACCACAGGATATCTTAATGCTGTGTTGACCTCTTCCTGCCATAAAAAGTGTGTGTGTGTGTGTGTGTGTGTGTGCACACACACACTCAGATTCCTAGACACACCTTTTGAATTGCTTGAATACCACATCACTGCTTGGACTAGGCTAGTTTTACTTAAAATTTACTCATTGCTTCTGCCTGAGTCATTGGTCTGTTTCTATTAAAATCTGTTTTCAAATTTCAGGTCACACCGGTTGTCCCACTTTCCAGTGATTCTTGGTCCATGTCATTTGCAAAATACCTTGAATTGAGATTCTACGGGCACCAGTACACGCGAAGAGCCAATGCGGAGCCTTGCGGTCACTCCATACACCATGACTATCACCAATATTTCTCATATAATCAGATGGTGGCATCTTTCAGGTAAGGTTTTGCTTCCAGATTCCACCCCAACGCTGACTGCATGGCCACCTAAAGTGCTTGGGTCGAGCTGAATGAGCAACCCTAATAATCCTGTCCTCCTAATTAATTAATCTTGAGCATGTCAAAAAGGAAAAGGGATGGTGTTCTATACTATAGTTTGTGCCTCTGTTCTAGAAGTACAGCATGTCTAGAAACTGGCACTATCTAATCACGCTGTTCTGTGCAGTGCTGGAAGGGGGCGTTGCCAGCCCTTCTAGGAATAAGGGACTCAACATGATGGAACCAGCAGTCCATACGCAGGCTGCATCAGGGGGAAATGATCAATCCTGTGTTACCAAACTTCGCTCCGCTGGTTTATAGCATGGTTTGCGTACTCATTTTACGTAAGAGCTAAACAGCACGTTCTTGATAGTGTCCTGGAAGGCTGAGGTATTTCAGGCACCGCCGGGTACCTCCAGGCTCTTTCTGGTACTCTGTGCTCCAACTGAAGGAGAATCACCAACAGCAAAAGGGTGGGAGAGATGCAATGCAGCAGGGTGTTGTTTGTTTTCATTTTCACACAAGGTTGTTTTTTTTATTGCTCTTAGCTATTCTCCAATCCGGCTGCTAGAGGTATGTGTCCCACACCCCAAAATCTACATCAAACGTCAAGCTCCGTTAAAGGTTACTATTCTGCAGGATCTGAAGGATTTCTCTCAAAAGTATGTCCTTGTTTTGTTTTTCTTCACCTATCTTGGCTGCCTCTTCTTATTTATGACTTAAACCTTAATTACTAGAGGACGTGAAGCCATCCTTTGCTGAAGAAACTAAAGAAAACATCTGTTAAATACATTTGCAGTAGCTTAAAATATAAGAGCTTGTAGCAAAACAATTAATTGAAATGCTTAAGAGTAAGGAAATAAGGTTTCTATACCAACCTTAACTCTGACCCTCTCCACCTATTTTCTAAGGGTATGTCTACACAGCAGCTGGGAAGTGCGGTTCCCAGCTTGGGTAGACATACGTGTGCTAGCTATGTTCGAGCTAGCACAGTAAAAATAGCAGGGCGGCCCCAATGGCATGGGTCATGATTCAGGCTAGCTGCCAGAGTACAATCTGGTTCGACCCCTGTGTACATACTTGGGCAGCTAGTCCAAGCCACTGTCCTGCTGCTGCTCCCACACTGCTATTTTTACTGCGCTAGCTCAAGCAGAGCTCGTACATCTACCCAAACTGCAAATTGTACCTCCCAGCTGCTGCATAGGTCTACCCCGAAGACTCTTTCCTCCTCCCTGTGTGCCTGGTGTAATTATACTTTTTAATGTGGCTGGACTAAAGAGTTTTGGTCCAATGTCTTTTTTTTTTTTTTTTTTTTTTAAGTCCTGATTTCTATGTAGCTATCTCAAGTGGCCAAACGTGTTCTTACAGAACTTGCCTAAATAATTGGAAAGGATTACGTTGTCAGAAAGCTGATCCTGGAAGCATGCTGTTACAATGGAAATCCTCACCCTATAAGCGAGATTGTTGCCACTCTCTAATACTCAAAAAATGGGGAGGAGACGCTGTACTTGGAAGCTTAATTTGAAAAGACACAAGTGACCCAGGTTCTTCAGTGCATTGTTTTGAACTGTCTGGCCTTTTGATCTAAGTTAAGCAACTAACTTCAGCTACGTGAATAACATAGCTGAAGTCGATGTACGTACGATCGACTTACAGTGGTTTCTTCACCGCGGTGCGTTGACTGCTGCCACTCCACTGTCGACTTTGCCTGTGCGTCTCTCACAGTGCTGGAGTACAGGAGTCAACGGGAGAGCGCTCGGGGATCAATTTATTGCGTCTAGAGTAGACGCAATAAATTGATCCCCGCTGGATTGATTGCTGCCCACCGATCTGGCAGGTAGTGTAGACATACCCTGAATGACTCTGTGTGCACCTCAAAAGGGCGTGCCATAGGTTAGTAAACTGGGCAGAATAGCAAGCTTCTTCATGATCTTTTGGAGTCTACAGAATGCTCCTTTTAAGGGACTAGTCTTGCATCTTGTTTGTGAGAGTAGACTTACTCACTTAAGTTGTCCCACTGAAGTTTAATGGGACAAGCTGTTACAGGGTGGGGATAGGTTGCAAAACTCTAGCATCAAATTTGAGTTTGTTCTACTAAAGATCACTTTGGACCACATTTTGGCTCTGAGACTCAAAATGGTGTCTGAAATGTTTTATCCTCCTACCACAGGGTATCACAGGTGTATCTTGCTGTTGATGATCGTCTCACTTCTTTGAAAACTGATACTTTCAGTAAAACAAGGGAAGAGAAGATGGAGGACCTTTTTGCACAAAAAGAGGTAACATGCTGCTTCTGCACCAGTGAAATGCAGGGCGAAAATAGAACATTATTGTACCAGTGTAACACTGCTGGTGGCAGAGTACTGAAAAATCTAAATTTTTCTTTGGCAGATGGAAGAGGTAGAGTTCCGGAACTGGATTGAGAAGATCCAAGCAAGGATGCTTTCACCTTCACTGGACGCCTCTCAGCAGTTGCAGTCAGTCTTTGAGTCTCTGATAGCTAAAAAACAGAGCCTCTGTGAGATGTTGCAGGCCTGGAATAACAGGTAAGAGAAATGCTAGCAACCTAGGTAGGAGATCCTGCTGCACTTTCTCCCAATCAAGTTTGTTGCTACTACAGCATAGCAAGATACTGCAATATCTTGCTAATGACTAGTCATATTTACACGTGAGTGTTTGAAGGTGAAAATGTAATGAGTGGAGTTATATTTATACAGACCCACTTGTAAATGGCTAGACTTCAATGAGTGGCATTATAGATTATTCATTTCAAGCCCTGTTGTAGAAATTGCCCAGACTTATTGGAGAATCACAATTTGTATGAGAAACGGGGCACAACTGAAATAAAGGTAGAAATGAGGAGCTAGCCTCTGCACAACACTTTGAAGTAATCTTACAGCTGAGCAAATTTGAAGAGAAACATATTTTAAACACAGGCAACTTGCAGTTGTTTAAACTATTTCACGTGGCCCATGTGTGAGACTTTGAAAACTGTTCTGACTTCAACACCACGGCTCCTACTGTGAGGTGTGAGGAAAAGAATTATCTGTTAATGGCTAATTGCAACCTTTTTTTAGTCACACAGAACATTTATTAAGTACCAGATGTGACCAGAAAATATTATGAAGATACACATTTTACTAAACCTCAGCATGGACAATCTTTAGAGATTGTCCCCAGAATGTCTGAGGGCTGTTCTACACTACCGCTTAAGTCGATGTAACTTGCATTGCTCAGGGGTGTGAAAAAGCCACCCCCTATGCGATGCAAATTACATTAACTTAAGTGTTATTCCCACCAGCACTAAGTCAGCAGCAGATGCACTCCTGCAAACATAGCTTCCACCTCTCATGGAGACCGAGAAATTATGCCGACGGGAGAGTGCTCTCCCGTCGGCACGGCACATCTTCACCAGACGCGCTACAACGCCGCAGCTGCATCAGTGCAGCTGTGCTGATGGAGCGCAGTAGTATAGACTAACCCGGACGCAATTGTTCTAATTGAATATACTATTATTTATTTGTATTGCCATAGTGCCTAGGCATCTAGTCGTGGACCAAGGATAATTCTGCTTCTCTTTTAGATTACAGGATCTCTTCCAGCAGGAGAAGGGTAGAAAACGCCCCTCAGTACCACCGAGCCCTGGAAGACTGAGACAAGGTGAAGAAAACAAGGTAATCTCATTCTGTTACCTTGAAACCGCCATTCTGGTTAGAACCAAACTTATCTAAAATAGCTTTTCCCATCTTTCAAAAAGTTTAAAATAACTTTCCTACTCAGACTATGTTGCACCATGAAACTACTGAACCTCTGAAGGGTTCTAAAACATTACATGTTATCTGGAGTTCTGTACAGTTATAGTGAAGACCATGTTAACTTTAAAAATACAAAAGCTTACGTTTGTTCTTCAGTGCTTGTAAGCTATCAATATTATGTCAATGTAAACATGAAGACTGATGTTGAGGCTGTTATTTCCAGTTTGGAAGACCTTTATGCACTGGCTTTTGTATCACAATATAATTGGTGATTTAGTTCAGAGGAGGTAGCTTAACGGTTTACCTTCCTGTTCAGTTTTATGGTTAGCTCTCATCTTACTTGAGAAGGAAAAAAAACATGAAATATAATGAAAGTAAAGCAAACGTAAGAATGTAGGAAGTATTGAGTAAAACTCTGATGTAAAGGGACCCAGTGGAGATAGGGAAGGTGTTGAAAGGAATTATTGTATCCCAAAGGGTTGTACGTTGTATCTGGTGATAAACTCACTAGCATATAAAATAAACCCAGTGTCCATGTACAAGAAGGGAGTAAAGCTAAAAGGAGTTGCAGCATAATCCAGGTTTCAGATGGAAAAGAGGAAAGAATGCAGGATGAAGATAGTGTAATTATAAAGAGGTGGGAAATGGGAGTATTGTAGAGCTGAAATTTTAAGTGTGTTAAAATTACATGTTAAATACTAGAACTGTAAAACATTACAAGTGTAACTTTGACAGATATTTTGTTAAAATTGCAATCTCATAACTTTATAGCATTCTACATGATGACATCTGTCCTTTCTGTGTCCAAAGCTAGCTAACCTTTGAATGAACTCCTTTTTTAGTTTAAAAATGCATTTGATTTTTTTTTAAACTATACTGTAAAACTTAATACAGGTAATGAGCATATTTCCTTTGGTATAAATCTGAAAATGTCACTTATGGGAGATAGTAATTAATAAACTCTAAGAACTTGTGGCACAGGGCTCTAACTTGAGAGATCATGAAGAGAATGGTTGGCCATGATGGCAGTAACCTAAATCCTACTGTCTCTCCTAGAGTGCAGCTCTTACTTTTTACAGACACGAGCAGACTTACAGAATCGTATCTTAAGACTTGCACATCAAGCATATATGGTGGTGCTGCAGAAGCTGAAAATGCTGGGGGTGGGGTGGGGGCTCTGCTTTTGCAAATGTGATGCTGCTTCATTTTGTATTTACCCCATCATAGGGGATATAGCTGAAAAGAGAAGGGGACTACTGGCTGCTTCCTCAGTAATCTGTGTTCTGTCCATCTTTTCACAGATCAGTGCAATGGACGCCTCTCCCCGCAATGCGTCTCCAGCCCTACAGAATGGAGAAAAAGGTCTGTTTAGATAATGTGTGCTAGTAAGGACATGATAGAATTGCTCACCTCATCCCCGTCTCATCTGAAATAATTAAAGCTGCTAATGCATCCGTGTAGGTCTGTTCTCAAACTTTCCATTTTGAGACCATTACACTACTCTGTGATACAGATACATATCTTTTCCTGTATTCAATTACGACATAATGGATACCATTTCCATGTAAATATCCCTAACAAAGGAGGAGAGAATGGAAAGGGAGCATATATCTGGTACAGAATCAGAATTCTTTTCATGTCCACATAGCATTATTGTACAAGTTTTTCCTGGAAGAATTAATGACCTTTAAGGTTTTCATCTTAAAACTCTTAAAGGCTGCAAAATCACAAAGGTGCAACATGTCACTGAGCTCTAGAGACTAGTTTGAAATAATGGGCTTGTCTAAATGAACACTTAGTACATGGCAGACTAGTGCGGGGTAGATTTACACCCCAGCCTGCCACAAACTAAGTGTCCATGTGGACCCTGGTGCTACACTAAAAGTTCCCTAGTGTGCAATGACCTACTTCTGTTTCAAATTGTTTGGCACAAACCACTCCCCCAGCATGACGAATACCACAGGGCAGTTTCTTAAAACGATTAAGATATATTTTGGTCTTGTCTCGTATATCTGGTACCAGTCTGGGTTAACCCTGCCTTGCTGAAGTTCAAAGCTATAGCTCAGTTGTGCAGTTGGTTAGTGTGTACTGCAAGACTGAACAGTATTCAGGCATGATGGAACTATTGTCTTAATTGAATTCTGCCAAACAGGAAGGATTATAGCATAAATTGGATTGAAGTACTATAAAGCTTATTAGTGTAAAAATTGCCTTTGTAACTGTCCTCATTGCGTTTGCACATAATTGTTACACTCTAATTTTAAGAGATTTAAGCTACTAGCCTCAAGGTTAAAAAGAACCATCAAAATGTGAAATCAATGTAAACTTATGCGGTGATCATTAATTCTTGGAAACCATAGCTCTAAAAGAACTGTCTATTCTTTTCAATGCATTATTAATGCTAAACCCTAATGAAGCTATTTTAAATGTAATCTTAATTATTTTGCTGATTACTTTTATTTATCACTAACTATTAACAGTACATTAGGTTAGAATGTAGCATGGACTGCTGGAAAACAGCTAGTCCCTGTCAAAGCTTGGTTTTAATGTGCCTCTCCTAAATATTGTCATGACTGAGGGGAAGAAGCTGCATCTCATTCCCATTGCGAAAAACCGTAGTCATCTCCTGTTTCAGATTTTTATACTAAATTGCCTATTACGTTTTCATTTCAAGACACGCTCGTTATGGGTCTCTTATGTTGCAAATAGGAATATAATACTTCCAATGCAGAAATGTTCTTGCAAAGTAGAGGAATTTTAAGGGTAAGGATTACTGAAAGTGAGATGCTGTAACTATTTTCCCATAGAGTCTTTTGAGTGGTTGTTCAAGGCAAGTTGCATATTATCTTAGTAATATGGGAGATCCAATGTTTTCAGTTTCTTTCAAAAGTTACAGGAACTCCATCAAGAGGAGTAGGTTGAGAACTCTAGATTTTGATGTTATAAAATCTAATGAATTGAAATGTTTCTTAAAAATTCATGGGTGGGTGTTCCTCTAGGGTATCTGCAACCCAGACATTGTGGGTGAGAACTGCAAAGTGACATGGGCTAACCTGTTGTCAGAGATGAATGGAATGCAGTAAATGAATCTGCTGCATAAACGGTGAAAAGGAAACTGGATTTCTTATGTTCTCAATTGTAATATAAGGTTTTATTAGTAACAATATTATAGATGTTTAGCTTGATCATCACTTTAAAGTTTCCAAAAGCTCTCACTAGAACCACTCTGAATAAAACGTTCAAAAGTTTTTGAAAGCGACGTGGATGCTTATCCCATTAGGAGACTAAGCAGCTGGAATTTCTGAGGCCTGGTCTAAACTAGAAAATTCAGTTGGCATAACTACATTGCTCAAGGGTGTGAAAAATCCACACCCCCAAGTGGTATAATTAAGCCAACCTAAGTCCCCCTGTAGACAGAACTAAATTGACAGCAACCAACCTAAGTCTTCTGTCGACCTAGCTATTGTTTCTAGGGGAGGTGGATTAGCTACACCAACAGGAGAGTCCCTCTGGTCGGCCTAGGTAGCGTCTGCACTGATGTGCTGCAGCGGCGTCTAAGGGCTTGTCTATACTTACGCGCTGGTTCGGCGGCAGGCAATCGAACTTCTGGGTTCGATTTTATCGCGTCTTGTCTGGACGTGATAAATCGAACCCAGAAGTGCTCCCTGTCGACTCCGGTAATCCTGCTCGGCGCGAGGAGTATGCGGAGTCGACGGGGGAGCCTCCCTGCCGCGTCTGGACCGCAGTTAGTTCGAACTAAGGTACGCAACTTCAGCTATGTGAATAACGTAGCTGAAGTCGACGTACCTTAGTTCGAATTGGGGGGTTAGTGTAGACTAGGCCTAAGTGTAGACAAGCCCCAAGTCACTTTCAGAACTGGGACTTAAGTGCTTTTGGAAACTTTTTCCTGCTACCCCACCTAGCATTTGTGCTCTCATTATGCATTGCTCCTCCACTTTCCAAGTGAAGGATCTCATAGAATCAGAATATCCGAGTTGGAAGGGACCTCAAGAGGTCATCTAGTCCAACCCCCTGCTCAAAGCAGGACCAATTCCCAGCTAAATCATCCCAGCCAGGGCTTTGTCAAGCCGGGCCTTAAAAACCTCCAAGGAAGGAGACTCCACCACCTCCCTAGGTAACGCATTCCAGTTTTTCACCACCCTCCTAGTGAAATAGTTTTTCCTGATATCCAACCTGGACCTCCCCCACTGCAACTTGAGACCATTGCTCCTTGTTCTGTCGTCTGCCACCACTGAGAACAGCCGAGCTCCATCCTCTTTGGAACCCCCCTTCAGGTAGTTGAAGGCTGCTATCAAATCCCCCCTCATTCTTCTCTTCTGGAGACTAAACAATCCCAGTTCCCTCAGCCTCTCCTCATAAGTCATGTGCTCCAGACCCCTAATCATTTTTGTTGCCCTCCGCTGGACTCTTTCCAATTTTTCCACATCCTTGTAGTGTGGGGCCCAAAACTGGACACAGTATTTCAGATGAGGCCTGGATCTGTTATATCACATATCATATATATGTGAGGGGAAAAATGGTTACCCAAGTGAATGTCAGTTTTTAGTGAAGGGTCCGGGATGGAAGCAGATATTAGTTTTGGTTGGTAATCTCACTGCTTTCCTGTGTCCTTGTTCTTTTTCGTATGTTCAACAGACGACCGTTTCTTGACAACCCTGTCAAGTCAGAGCTCCACAAGCTCCACCCACCTCCAGCTTCCTACCCCACCTGAAATTGTGTCAGAGCAGCTGACAGGGGGGCCTTCCTTTGCCAGTTCACTCTCTGAACCAGACACCACCAGTAGCTCAGAAGGTACAATTCAATGACTCTTATCTCCCTCTCCCTTTTGGTTGTGTGAGATGCCACGTAGTGGCTAGCATATGAGACTACTGGTTACTAGATTAATGTGACTGCCTCTCTAAGTGATGGATGGTGCTGAGAACCAAACAGTTCACTCGGCCGACTGAGTGCCTAAAGCTCACCAAAGTGGACTAAATATTTTGAAGTGTTCTTGATTATTGCAACAGGCTTCAATGGTGGGAACCAAAATAGTGTAAACTTATAGTAATGGTGTCCTGTATCATGTAACCTGTGATCCAGGGCAGCTCATCAACCTTCTTCAAATGTTTGAATGGTACCTAACTGTCTCAAAAATACATGTGCTCCTCTCAAGATATGCTTGTTGCTAAAGGTTCTGTTGTGGCTGCAGAAGAGCTATTGGTTTGTTACTGCATTCTAATGAAGACTGGCCATGAGCCACTCTCCTCCGGAGGGAAGGCCATTGGTATCCTCCTTTCTCCCTATGCTTTCTTCTCCATATCACTGACCCTTCCCTCTTTGAATGAAGAGTAGATTCATGTTCTTCAACATTTAGTTTTGTCCAGAAAGGAATCCTTGTAAGTGAAAGGCACTCTCCTTTCTCCTGGGGCTGAATATCCTGGAGAACTCTTATCCAACGTCAAGGTCTGATCTTAGACTTATTTCAGGCAGGCATATCTGTCACAAGGGCGCAGTGCTACAAGGCCATCCAGCCAATGTAACTGAACCAATATTGCTGCATTGCGAGCTGACATCCACCAAACAGCTTCTCTGAGCGAATCTTGATCCAGGGAGATTTTAATAGGTTGTCTACAAAAAAGGGCAGTTACAGTGCAAATTTTCACAAGCTGTACTATAATCAGCTGCATGAGACTGTTCATATATTCAGCTCCGGGGATAGGACCTCTGGGTTGGAAATTAGGCAATCTGGGTTCTATTCATGGCTCTTCCACAGACTCACTGTAACTTGAGGCAAGTCACTGTTGGGCCAGATTTTTATATTTGGGCACTTAATGGCAGTCTACCTTTTAACAATTTGGTCCTTAACCTCACAGCCTCAATTTTTAAAATGGCAATGATACTTACATTTACATGTGAATTTCTTTGACATCCTCCAGTTAAATGTATGATAGAACAAGGAATTTTTTATTTCCCAAGATTACTGCTCATGTGGAAATTCAAGTAAAGTTTGATTGTTCTGTTGTATGCTTCATGACCCACAATTAATAGTCATACCCTCATTCTAGATGTATTTGATGGACACTTGTTGGGATCTACAGACAGCCAGGTGAAGGAGAAATCTACTATGAAAGCTATTTTGGCAAATTTGTTGCCTGGAAACAGCTATAATCCCATTCCATTCCCCTTGTAAGTAATATATGGTGCTAGCAATGGGCATGAAAATTGTGTTGTGTGTCAAATACAAAACTGATGTCCTGGCTTAGCTACAGAAACTGAAATCTCTGCAACTGCTCTTGCTGAACAGAGAAACTAATAGTCATAACTTGGCTTTCCTTGCACATAAACATCACTGGATTAATAGTGTGTTCATAACATCCAATAGTATATAACTTGCTTGAAGCGAACCATGTTTTCTCAAACATGTTAATCTTTCTACTCTCCACCTGTAGTACATAATGGAATTTTAAATTACTCTAGCCTGTGGCTAATGTGCCGTCTACAAATATTTGTGATGAGGGAAGCCAATACCTTTTACAAGTCCATATGAAGCATCCAAGTCACAGAATCACTTGTCTGGGGTGTATTTGGTGAAATCTGAACTTCACCAAAAACTCCACCTGTTGCTCCTTCACTTGCCTTGAGCTGCTATCATAAAAGAATAATCTATTCTGTTTTTTATACAGTGACCCAGATAAGCACTACCTAATGTATGAACATGAACGGGTACCCATTGCAGTCTGTGAAAAGGAACCAAGCTCCATCATAGCTTTTGCGCTCAGGTATTTAAATTGATTCACTCTTCATTGGGTTTATCCCAAATGTCAAAGAGATCTTCAGTGGCCTTTACATTCAAGGAACATGTGAAAACCCCTCGCAGCTGGTACTTCTATAAATGTGAGACTTTCTTCTAGCCCCATATGAGAGCTCCTTGCGAAATTGAAGTGACAGCCATTGTACGTGGGGAAATTAGACTGTCTGCAGCTTTCTGAAAAATCCTTTTAGATAAAATAACTAGAATTCAGAGCTAGTTGTTACAGAACAGAGTAAAATAGTTTCTCAAGGACCTTGTGCTACAAGGTGGGTATCATATCTCTAGGGGGTTGTTCTCCTACTTGCTGCTGCCTCCGAATTAAAGCAAATGGGTTGGTCTTGTAGGAATTGTAACATAAACTGTAAATCTTTCCCTTTCAGTTGCAAAGAATACAGAAATGGCTTAGATGAGTTATCCAAAGCATCTCTGAAGAGCAGTTCTGAAGAAGGGCTTCCACCAAACAGGTGACAGACTGGCTCATAGCAGGCTTGGCAATATTCTAGAGCAGGGGTGGGCAAACTGCGGGCTGCATCTGGCCCACCAGCCATTTTAATCCAGCCCTCACGCTACTGCTGGGGAGCAGGGTCTGGGGCTTGCTCCGCTCCAGTGCTCCAGCTGGGGAACAGGGTCGGTGGCCACTCTACACAGCTCCTGGAAGCTGCGGCCTGTCCCCCCTATGGCTCCTATGCATAGGGGCAGCCTGGGGGCTCTGCTTTGCACAACCAATGGGAGCTGTAGGGGCGGCGCCTGTGGACAGGGCAGCGCGCCACAGAGCCGTTTGGCAGTGCCTCCATATAGGAGCTCTGGGAGGGGGGACATTTTGCTGCTTCCGGGAGCCGCTTGAGGTAAGCACTGCCCGGAACCTGCACCCCTGAGCCACCCCCTGCATCCCAACCGCCAGTCCTGATCCCCCTTCTGCTCTCCGAACCCCTCGGTCCCAGCCCAGAGCACCCTCCTGCACCCCAAACCCCTCATCCCCAGCCCCACCACAGAGCCTGCACCCCCAGCCGGAGCTCTCATTCCCCTCCTATACCCCAACCCCAATTTCATGAGCATCCATGGCCCGCTATACAATTTCCATACCCAGATGTGGCCCTCGGGCCAAAAAGTTTGTCCACCCCTGCTCTAGAGAGAGCTGAGTGTGGTCATGGTTTGGGGGGAGGGGGAGCCAAAATCATAGCTGGGGGCCCCTCAATGTGCTCTTATGGAACTGCCAAGTACTTCAATTTTCTGACAGCACCCAGTGTCCAGATGGTGTCGTCCCCAATTTCAATAACAGCTGTCTCATAACAGTAATCGAGGTCCCATCTGACTTTGGGCCCTTGTCCTGTACCCTCCTAACCAGCTTCTCCACAGAGTTGCATATACACTAGGATGCAGTGATTGGGCTGCTCCCAATCCTGGAGCTGTGCTGTTTGGCACAATCTGTTATTGATGAAGCCCATAGTCCTGTTTACTCAGCTTGGTGATTTAGAGCAGCAGTTTTTGCACTCAGGCAAGTGGGCCTTCCCCGCTGAGATACGGGTGGGTGATCTCCTCCCTGGATAGTTGAGGGAGAGGAGTCATTTTGGAAGGAAGCCTGGAAGTCCACAAGGGGTTGAATGTCTCCCCACAATATGACTCTTTAAATCTGTATGGGGAAGAGGATGTAACTTTAACTTTCTTTCTTTCATTTAAAATGGGGGATAATCTAATTGTTCACCTGGGCACTAGTTTATTTGGTTCACATGGAAAATTTAGTATGGTTATAAATAATGCAGAATGTCTTTCCCTTTCAGTATGTCGGACAACAAACCAAAGAGCAGCAGCCCAGTCCGATTGCCTGAGACTAATGTGGCACAGGCAAACCGCACGGCTGAAGCAGAACAACGTAAGGTTGTTTTAGAGAAATAGTATCCACATCACAGGCCAGCTTTGATTTAATTACTGAGATCAAATAAGCTTAAGTGTAGGTTTGGATGGAAACTAAGTTAAAGGGAAAATACAACTTGGAAACCAAATCCAATTTGTTCTAAGTTGGGCATCGTAAATTCAGTTTTTGAGCTGCTGATACAAGCTTGAAAATCAGTCTGTTACCTGCTCTCTATTTTAAACCAAGTCTCTCACTGGTGTTTTTCTCCTGGTTCTCTTCTCTTCTAGTAACAGATAACCTCAGTTCTTTTTTTATGTAGCAGACTTAAGTATTCTTCTGTGGGCTTTTGTGCCCCATATAGGACTCCAGTTGTGTTCCTAGTATTGTCTTATGGTGGGTTTTTGGTTTTTTTTAAGGCTACTGGTTAAATATTTTGAAATTTGGGGAGGAGGAGAAGTTGTAAAATATCAAGAGTACTTCTCAGTAGAAAAGTTTCCAAGATGCCAATGATTCTTACAATCAGGAAGGTTCCTGGTTTTGTTTTGTTTTTTAAGAGGTGTATCAAATTGTGAGCATGGGAACATCGCCTATGTGTTAGGCTTTCTTCAGCTTGTCTCTTTTCCTCCCCGCCCCTCTTTTTAAAGTATTGGCACTTTAGCACTCCAATGTAGCAATGAAGCAGTCAACTCAGTTTGATGTGTGCAGTTTCTCCAATGACTTCTGAAGTATTAAGGTGTAGCATTCTGTATCACTATCAAGTAACCTGTTACTTTTAAATTGTTTGGAGGATGGGAAATAGGTTACTGTTGAATGGGCTTTTCCCCTCCTGCTGGAAAAGTCACTTGAGACTATTTCTGTGATACAAGCTTTTGGGTTGTAGTGACTATAGAAACAATGGTGTCCACTCTTTCCTCTGCTCACTCACTTTAGCAAAAAAGGTTTCTGGAGTTCTGTCCTTCTTCCGTGGCACAGGAGGGAAGAGCCCTGATCTGTCTGCCCAGAAGAAAGAGACCTTACGTGGTGCAGATAGTGCCTACTACCAGGTTGGACAGATGGGCAAGGAGGGCCCGGAGAGCCAAGGAGCAGAAACTCAAGGTATGCTCTCTCATCAGTTGCATCTTCCAACTAGGATTGTTTCATCTCCCAAGATCTAGTCTATTTAAACAAACAAACAAAAACCCCGAAACCTACCCCAGCTGGAATTTTCAAAGAAATGTAAGTGTTAGGTGCCCAAATCTCATTGAAATTCAATGGGCTCCTCTTGAAAATCCCAGCTTCCCTCTTTACTAGACAAGGGACCTTTTTTAAGGCTCCAGGCCTATAGTATCAAGAACAATACATCTTTGGTTTCAGGGTCTTCCAAATTCCTTCAAGTTGGGCGGGTGTAGCGTGAACCAGCGGGCTTCAGTCCATCTCTCCGCTTTACTTCCTGCTCTGCTGTCTCACTTCAGTTCATGGAGTAGTAGAAAACAGAAGGAAGGGGGTGGGGGAACTGCATTCACATAGGCTAAAAAGCTTAGTGCTGTCGTCATGCTTCTCTAGTGTGAGTGGTAGCGGCACTCGAAACTCTCACACAGAGCTGTTCTATTGGGAAGCTTGGCCTGGAGGGACTAGAGTAAGACAATTGCTTTCCAGACTGTTTCTAAGAAATTAGTTATGACTCTTTCACTTCACGGTTCTCTTCAGCAAGTTTAATGAACAATGTGTTTTTCTTTAGTATCTACCCACAATTGTTTTGAGGACTCTTCCAGTGACCATCGGTTTTTATAGCACACTGAGTTTGAATCTTATTTCTAACTTTGTAATTTGAAGCCCAATTTGACCTTGAATAGTGGAAATGAGGCTAATTCAGTTAGTAAAATAAATGATTGGTGTGTGATTATGACTCTCTAACTGTTCATGCAGTATCTAATCATCTTCTCGAGGGGGGCTTTAGAACGACTGCTGCTAATAAAAATCAACATTTTGGCAAACCCCAAAGATCTTCCTTTAATGTGAATTCTATTCAGTACTAAGCATGCCTTGTTATAAAACTTGGCTTGTGGTGCTAAACAGACATGCCTGACTTAATGTTCCCCTTGCCTTTTTCAGATGAAGCAGATGGAGGAGATGCACAAAAGAAGCAGCTAGCAAATCCTCATGTGGAACTTCGTGAGTAGGAAATAATTTGGGGCTCTTAATTGAGAATCACATGGTGGCACACTGCCCTCTTCACAAAACACAGCACTACCTCCCTAATAAAACTTGGAGTTGATGAGTTGACAGTTCAACTTGGGCAGGAAAATGTCAGGTTGCAGTGCAATGGCATTCTTACTGACAAGTCCAAGTGTTAATTACAAAAACAGCCCTACAAAGTCTAAATTACCATCACATCTTGTTTTGAAGCGCTATCCATTGGGCTGTAACATGGGCTAATTTTGTGGCAGTATTTAAAATAAAAACAAACCACCCTTTTTTAATTACTGCTTAGCCAGCTTTCTACAGTCTTAAAGCATAGGGGTGGATAAGAGAGTAACTGTAACTTAAAAAACTTTTGTAGTGAGGGCAAGGGATCTTAAAAGCTCTTGAAAAATATTACTGACAGGCCATCTCTCTTGGGAAAACAAGCCTTGCCTTTTCTAATTAATGAAGGACCTTCTCCCTCCACGTCTCTCTGCAGAGTTTTCAGATGCTAATGCCAAATTCTATTGCCGGATTTATTATGCCGGGGAATTCCATAAGATGCGTGATGTGATACTCGGGAGCCATGAGGAGGACTTCATCCGCTCCCTGTCTCACTCTCTGCCCTGGCAGGCCCGTGGAGGCAAGTCAGGAGCTGCGTTCTATGTGACGGAAGGTAAAACTGGCATGCTTATTTCTTCCCCTTTCATAGTGAAAATCTTCTTAACCATTTCTTGTGGGAGGGGTGTTTTCTGTACCTTTAGTGCGGCACTTGGGGGGGGAGGGGGGGTTGGGGTTGGAGAACTAAACTGAAAACCCCAAAGCACAACTGGAGGACAGGCTTTCAGAAAGCACACACAGAAAATGCCAACAGTACCCACTCTTCAGCAGTGCTGAAAATAGCTGGCCAAGGAGGTTAAGTATAAAACTCCTATTTTCTCACGGCTTCAAGGGATGCCAATTTTTAATATAATTGAATGATTACAGTTTTCTTTCAATCTTTCTGGCTTTCACGGTTAAGGCAAACCAGACTTTTTTTAATTCCTTCAAATGAGCCAACACCCAGAACTGTAAAGTCTATGGACACAACTTTCTGCTGCTAAGGTTTAAAGAGAAAATTACAGTTTATAAGGTACACAGTTGAAGTTAGATTCTTGAAGGGTTTGGGGGCGGGGGTGTCTCTATGTATATTTACAGTAAATGTTGTTTTCCTACATCTGGAATTGCATAGCCTTTCTCTAATGTTGAAACAGATGACAGATTCATTTTGAAGCAGATGCCCCGTCTGGAGGTCCAGTCCTTCCTTGACTTCGCCCCACACTACTTCACTTACATCACTAATGCTGTTCAGCAGAAGGTAGGAGCTTGTATAGCCTGGTGTTTGGAACTTGGCTTTTATTTAAATAGTTAATTGTTTTCAGGCCAGTCATATTAAAATGAGGGGGACTAACAGCAGGGCCGGCTCCAGCGTTTTTGCCGCTCCAAGCGGCGGGAAAACAAACAAACAAAAAAAGCCGCGATCGGTCGCCATTCCACGTCAGCTCTACCACCGCCGCTTCATTCTTCGGTGGCAATTTGGCGGCAGGTCCTTCCCTCTGAGAGGGACTGAGGGACCTGCTGCTGAGTTGCCGCCAAAGAGCCATACGTGCCGCCCCTTTCCTTTGGCCGCCCCAGGCACCTGCTTGCTGTGCTGGTGCCTGGAGCCGGCCCTGACTAACAGATATGAAAGGTATAATGGGGAGTTGGGTATATATTGGCAGCCTGATAGAAAGAAAGAATGTATTTTTAAATTTAAAATGCAGACATTTCGCCAAGACTTAAAAATCAAATGTATTGGGATGAAAAATGAAAGTTCTGGTGCACAGAAATGTAATGCTTACTACCATAACTATTGGAATGTTATCACTCTGTTCTCTTGATCAGAAACCAACAGCACTGGCCAAAATACTTGGAGTGTATCGGATTGGATACAAGAACTCTCAGAACAACACTGAGAAAAAGCTGGATCTGCTTGTCATGGAAAACCTTTTCTATGGCAGAAAAATGGCTCAGGTGAGGAATAACTATGTGATGCATCGTTCTCTTCCAAAGTGCTTCTTCTGACACAGAGAGCTGCAGCAGGGCTGCCACTGATACTAATGGGGCATCTTCACCCTAAATATGTTGACTCAGGCCTTGTCTACACTTATTTGGGGTTTGACGCATGGCGATCGATGCATCGGTGGTCAATTTAGTAGGTCTAGTGAAGACTCGCTAAATTGACCGCAGATCTCTCGCCCATCGACTCCCGTACTTCACCTAAACAAGAACCGCAAGGGGAGTCGACAGGAGTGTGTCTCCAGTCAACCACGCGTAGTGTGGACCCCACGGTAAGTAGATCTCAGTACGTCCACTTTAGCTACGTTATTCACATAGCTGAAGTTGTGTAACTTGGATCGATCTCCCGTAGTAATGTAGACAAGGCATAAAAGTGTCATCTTCAAATGGCTTCTATTGCTATAGTTAAGATTGCAACCTTTTTTCCATTAGATGTCCTATATTTGTCCTTCCATCTCTGGGTATCCAGGGTGGCTTGCCCTGAACTGCAAGGTTTACACTGAAGACTCAGAATTTTTTTTGAATGTTAGAAGAAAATTAGCCAAAATCACACACAACTTAAAATTTGACTTTGTCTTTTTAGATCAAAAAAGGCTTATTGCTGACCGTCTATCCTTACCAGATGGTTAAATCTTGACCTTATGCCTAAACTACTATTTGAAGAAATGTGGTGGTGGTGGTGGTTTAAGCATATTATAGTGTCTGCTGTATCTAATTCTAATGGTTTTAATGTATATGTGACCTGCTTGTCCTATGGTGGTTTGCTGCCTCAGAGACATTATATATTTGAGCTTAACTTCTTGCTAGACTGGAGCACAGCTGTTTGGTAGCTGAAGGGACCAGGTTTCTAGGCCAGATCAATAGGTTTGTATGGCCTATCTTGTACTGTGTTTGCAGCAACCACAACTGGCTACAATTCTACAATTAATCCTCTGACCTTCCCAGCCACACCATGGCCTGTTGCATGTAAGATTCACCCTCTCCCGAATGTCTTCTCCTTACGTCTGACCTGTGGGGTTCCCAGTAAGCAGAATGCAAACATCAAAAAGTGGCAGCATTCGCTTTCTTTTATATTCAGCAGTTTTAGAAGAAAATATCATGTCAGGTCACCTTTAAAGTCCAAATCATAATACAATAAAATCTGTAAGCAGTGTACTGACATCTTCTTCAAGGCCCATTGATTAGTTACCACTCACTCCCAAGTTGTATATATAGGATTAATTGATTTAAGGGTGAGATTTGACACTTCATGCTCTCCTAGTAAAACAATTTGTAGTCTTTGATACACTGGTCTCTAACAGAGTGGAAAGTGGGTAAAACAGACTTTCTTCCAATGAAACAAAGTGCTCTTGTCCTCCCCTGCCAGGTGTTTGACCTGAAGGGCTCCCTGCGGAACAGAAATGTGAAAACAGACACTGGGAAGGAAAGCTGCGATGTTGTCCTGCTAGATGAAAATCTCTTGAAGATGGTACGGGACAACCCTCTGTATATCCGCTCCCACTGCAAGGCTGTGCTGAGGGCTTCCATCCACAGCGATTCCCACTTTCTTTCCAGCCACCTCATCATTGACTATTCCCTGCTGGTTGGCCGTGATGATACTAGCAATGAGCTGGTGGTTGGGATCATTGGTATGTAATCTTTGCTCTTGCTCTTTCAAGTACTTAACTTTAACTTCATGGACTTTAGTATCAGAGGGGTAGCCGTGTTAGTCTGAATCTGTAAAAAGCAACAGAGGGTCCTGTGGCACCTTTTCCGCAGGGAGCCCTTGCGTCTGATGAAGTGGGCATTCACCCACGAAAGCTTATGCTCCAATACTTCTTTTAGTCTTAAAGGTGCCACAGGACCCTCTGTTGCTTTTTTCATGGACTTTGTGTTTCTTATCACCACCAAACCATATCTGTGGTTATTTGTGACTTCTGCATCTTCCTTTGAATTAAGCTGTGTGTTGGGGGCGGGGCGGTTCACGGTGAACCTTTCTGAAGCCTCCCTTGGAGTCAGAGCCATATCTGTGGCTAATATATTTGAAGAATTATGTGGGCAAATGACCCCATTCAAACATTCACTGGATCCACCCAACTCAACAAAGGCACATGTCATGAGCACTTGCCTTTCACCTTGCTGAAGTAAGATCACACTGACTGTGAAAGCTTAAGGATTTCTCTCACTCCTTTCTTTCCAGCCTGCCTGTTTGCTTGTAACCCTAGCTGTCCAAATGCTAACATGCATGCTGAGTACCTTTTGCAGTCATTTAAAGGAAAGTCAAGTTGGTGTCTAATTTGCATGCCTTGGAGTCAAAGTCCATGTTAAAATAGAGAGTGGATTATTTATGCCACCTTACATACTTCCTTTCCTGTCCAAGCTGAATGGCAATTTAAGTCAACTTACTTACAGAGACGGGCCTAGAAAAAATGCATAGGTTTGATTTAATTTTTTTTTTTTTTTTTTTTTTAAGACTAGAAGGGACCTTATGGTCAATGCAGGAAGTCAGCCTAGATGTACAGGCTGTAGAATTTCACCTGTTCGTTCCTGTATCACACCTAATAACTTACGGTTGAACTAGAACACTCCTTAGACAGCCAATCTTGAATAAAAGGCTTGGCTGGTGAATCCACCACATTCCATATTTGAAACCCCTTAGGGGAAAATTAGTTTTCAAAATAAAGATGCCAACTCATCCCAAAGGATGTTTCCAAACTGAGGTCTCTTAAGATGGGAGCTAGGGAATCCTCTGTGCTTCCTATTGAGCTCTCAGAATGGCTTTCAGTGTTTAATAGTTGAAAGAACTGAAGCCAAAATTTCATGCCGTTAAAAGCAGCAGCCCCAAATGTTCCATGTACAGTAAATGTAATTCAGTACTTCCGTTAAGTGGTGGTGGTTTTGATTCTGCACAATTAACTAGACTGGCCAAAACTAAATGTTGTAGAGGGAGCAATCTCTTGCATTAGCCTGGGAAGGATTTAGATGGCCTAGTTGGTCTCCATAACTGATTTCCAGGAATTTCTTACTTTCAAAAAGTTTTTGTTTTTAACTAAAGTTGGAAATTGCACAAACTTATGAGTCTTTTGGGAGAGCAAAGGACGGGGAAAAAAACCTACCCATACTGGGATGTTTCCTAATTTATATAATGAAAACAGCATGAAATTGTAGCTCTCCCTCTAAACGAAAAGCACTGATGAATATTTCACTACACCTCTACCCCGATATAACATGACCTGATATAACACGAATTCAGATATAACGCGGTAAAGCTGCGCTCTGGGGGGGCGGGGCTGTTTTACTGTGTTATATCCGGCAGTGGGGCTCGGGCAGAGATTTAAAGGGCCCAGGGTTCCCTGCAGCGGCTGAAGCCTGGGCCTCTTTAAATCACTGCTGGAGCCCTGTCGCCACTACCCCAGGGTAGCTCCCCCCCCACGCTGTAGGGAACCCCGGGCCCTTTAAATCACCGTCGGAGCCCTGCCGCTGCTATCCCGGGGCTCGGGCGGTGCTTTAAAGGGGTCGGAGCTCTGGCCGCTGTGGGGAGCCCCGGGCCCTTTAAATCACCATCGGAGCCCTGCCGCCGCTACCCCAATATAACGTGGTTTCACCTATAACGCGGTAAGATTTTTTTTGGCTCCCGAGGCCCGCGTTATATCTGGGTAGAGGTGTATTTTGCATGTTCATTCCCACAGTCACTTAAGCAGTGTCAGCCAACTTTCTAAGTAGTGAATCTCTTCATATGATGAGGTAGCGCTGTACCAAGAGCATTGTAAGCTAACTTAGTGGGGAAAATGGCCACTTCATCTGTTTCTCTTGTCTGCTAATGGCAGGATCTGTTGTTTTCCTATAATAACCACTACCTGCATTTGTTGGTTATTCGGGTAGCATTTTACATCAGATGATTAGGTGTTCCTGCATATATCCTGAAACAGATGGTGATAGTGCAAAATTGTAGGCATTATGGAAGGCTTATTTGCCTCTGCTGGACGATGAATAAACACATCAGAGAAGTAAACCTATGGATCTCTGGCAACATGTCACGCTGTTTCTCCATCACTTCCGCTGGTACCTGTCATACTAAGGTGACTTTGAATACATTCAAATTCAAGAGCTATACAGAACTAACTCTGGTCCTAATACAATCTAAAGCTTTGCATCATTTATTCTTTTGCTTATAAATGGACATTTGTACAGACTGCTCTTAACTTTTCAAGTGAAAATTGGTTTTAGTTCATCTATAATTTTACACACACACACACACACACACACTCACTCTCTCTCTCTCTCTCTCTCTCTCTCTCTCTCTCTCAAATGTATTTATTTATTTTCTGGAAATCACTTCTGTTTTTAACCTGAATCCCTCAGGGAAACATGCCTTGAGTACTGCTGGATTGAGTTGAGAAGAGAAAAATAATTCAGTATTCCCTGAAGAACCGATGGGAATAGTTTTTTATTCCTCTTGCATTCTATTCTTTGTGCTTACAAAGATGCCACTTTTATCCAAAAACAGGCTGCGTCAGTGTTCCCACTTTTGTTTTGTTTTAAAAAGAGGCGAGGTCATTGCCATTTGAATAGCTACAGAAAGGGCTGATGCTAGGACCATCATTGTTTGCGTTTTTGTTCAGTAAATTCTCTTCTGCCCCACTGTTTGTGCATAGCTCACCACAAAGCGTGGGCTATTGAAGGGGTTTCAATAAATATTGGAAAATATTTGTGCAGTGAATGGAAAATCTGTAATCGGCAGGTCTCCGTGAAAGCAACAACATTCACTTAAAAATAACACTTTCTGTAAATAAGAATAAGCCTTGAATATAAGGCTGGGCAACTGCAATGAGTAAGTGCTAGGATGAAGACTAATTGATATTGCTTACAGGGACTCTGTACAACATGTGGGAGAGCAATAAGAGAAGCAGGATCACCTAATGAAGAATTTTTTTTTTTTAAACGATGTTTTTCTCATAAGCCTGAGAAGCTGTATTGACTTTAGTTCATGTGCCAAGGAGAGAGGTTTGGAAGCAACCCTGGGACTTTCCTGCCCAAGCCATGCTGTCCTCCTTTCCTTTTGTTCAGGGTAACCTCTGGCATTCCCAGCCCTTCTTTCCATAAAGGAAAGTTGGGAGGTGCTCTGAAAGCCGCACCAGATGCTTTTTGTGGGCAAAAGAGACTTTAATAAAGGGTAATAATACTAACTTAAAATGAATGAGTTGCTAGATCTTAAGCCATCTCTGGGCACCCTTGATCATAAACCACCTTATGAACTGTAGGATCAGTGTGGGGCGGCTCCTTGCACACGTAGGATTGGGGTCAGCTGGATGAAGGAAAGTTCATAACAAGATGCTTGGAGCTCTCACTAATTTGAGTGAAGGCAAAGCATATCTGAGCAATATCTTTATGTACATAGTGACTAGCTGGTGTGTTCTCATCGCTACTGAGCTATTTCCCCTGCCAGCGTGAGAGACCGCTGGCTAAGAATGTGAAATTGTTCTGTTGGCAGCAAATGCTTGCAACTTGAATTTCTTTGCCATATGCCAGGAATGTATTTCTAATTACCCAGAAATCTCTCTTTGGAATATGAACTTCATGACGCGTCTTTCTGTATTTGTAATAGATTACATTCGCACCTTTACCTGGGACAAAAAGCTTGAAATGGTGGTGAAGTCAACAGGCATCCTGGGAGGACAAGGTGAGTCCAAGACACACCCAATATTATTTCTGATAACCCACTCTATTGGCACTGCTATTGACAGATTTCAGGCAATACTATTTTCTCTCCCCTTCACCCCCACCACTCTCTTTCTCTCGTACAAATTTATTGTTGCAACTCTTTCCTCTTCTCCCTCATTCCTAAGGCTGTGCACGGTGTAAGAGTCTTGTGTTCTCACAATGTATCTACATGGGTGGTACTGTTAATTGGCCTATTACTTTTTGTAGGGAAGGGTCACCTACGTATCTCACTGCTCTCCTGTCTTAGAGTAACGCTATCTCCGTATTGTTGGGTTATTTGCAGAAGTCACTAATCTTTTAAAAACAGATTCAGAAATGCCCGTTTCTTGGTTTTGGGGAATGAAATCTTTTCTGTGAAAACTCCCCTGCACCCTGTGTGCTCGGAAGATCTGATTCCTCTCTTCCGCCTGCGACCCTTCCTCCCGGATATCACAGCCACACTGCCTTCCCAACCCATGAAGTGGCTCACGCTACTCGCTATGATGTCAAAGTTCCCCTCAGCACAAGTGCTTGACCATGTGACTTTCTAGTATCATTACACCTGTGCTGGTTGTGGGGAGCTCAAAGGGGAAATGCTTACAAATGAGCTGTCAGCAGCTCAAGAGGAAGAATTGTCTTGTGGCTGAGGCACTTGACTGGGACACGGGAGTCTGTGTTCAGTTCTCAGCTCTGCCCTGCCTGGTGTTGGACAAGTCACTTCACTTCTGTCTCCAAGCCCATCTGTAAAATGGGGCTACTACTTCCTTTGTCTTGTTTGCTGAGAGACTCTTACACTGTGTGTGTGGGTGCAGCAGTCCGTGCTATAGAGCCCCAAGGCTCTAGGTACTACTGTAATACAAACCTGATTTTTTTTCCTGTGTGAACTCTGGTCCATCTCAAACTGTGGCATTATTGTCTCTTTTAAACACTAGGTAAAATGCCAACTGTGGTCTCTCCAGAACTGTACCGGACCAGGTTTTGTGAAGCAATGGACAAGTATTTCCTGATGGTGCCAGATCATTGGACAGGGCTGGGTCTGAATTGCTGAGCTAAAGCACACGTTGTGGTGGGCAGGGAAGCACAGTGAAAGAGAACATTTCCTGATAGAAGAGGACACAAACATCCTGGACTTTACGTTGCCGTTCAAGCTCCCTGCAGTAGGCAAAAGGATTGCAAACCTGCATCTGCACAGGCCACGTGCATCTGAAATGTAAAATCTGCATCTTACCTGCACTTCAGTTCCTGACCTGAGAGATTACAGATAAGGCTGGCAGATGCAAGCTATTGTAGGGATCAGAGTTGGAACATATTACACAAGAAGATTGAGAATGGGGTGATTTATTAGCTCAGCCACAGAAAAGCGGACAGCATCCAATACAGATATTTGTACACTGTCCCACATATC
This sequence comes from Malaclemys terrapin pileata, assembly GCF_027887155.1. Lineage (NCBI taxonomy): Eukaryota > Metazoa > Chordata > Testudines > Emydidae > Malaclemys > Malaclemys terrapin. The sequence goes on along the minus strand of NC_071515.1, from coordinate 17,330,537 downwards.
AGAGCACTGAAACCTGGTGCTGGCCAGTTTATGATGGAACACTTTGGAGAGAAATAGGTGAGCTCTGCAAGTATTACACAACTTGTACAGTGGCTAATGTGAGTTTGAATCTGTAGAGCGGATGTGTGTGATTTGCATCAGTGTCTAGTGTGATAGTGTAAGGGACATAGAAAGCTTTGGAATAAGCACCCTGGTCATGGAAAATCTAAGTCAATTCATATCCACAATGTTCATTACTGCTGCAGTGGTCTGAAGCAGACCTTGTAAGAATCAGAGTGAATAACTTGTCCTGTTATGCACTTCACAAGTTCTGTTCTTACAGGCTTCTGTAAACGATATTTGTGTGTGTTGTAGCCAGCTATGACATTACATTGTCCTTTTATTTGTACTTAACTTTTATGCAGCTAAGTTCATTGCAGTAAAGTGCAATTTGCCCTGCCTGTCATAAATTAGTTTTCAGCAGCCTCGCACAGAAATGGAGCAGTCGAACACTGAAAACAATAGGAACGTGAACCAGACATTCCCAAAGCCCCAGAAGCAAACTAATTAAACTACAGATCTCTCTTATCCCTTTCAAGGGAGACTTCTGTGCAAGAAGCACTGCCTTGTCTTGCATGATGAATCATGCCGCCTTAATGGTAGCTTCCTTTTTAATGATACTAACGTCCTTTGAAGATAAATTCCAATCATTTCATTTCATTCCCACAAAACTTTGACTCACATTCCTTCAAAGTAAAAAGTCTTGCCAGCACAATATTTTTCTTACGTTCTTAAGATAAGATTCCACATCCAGACCTCAGCGACATTTCATACATATAAACCAGATTTGAAAACCCTTCTAAACAACATTTGCTTCTGCAGCATTGAAATGAATGTTCAGTTGTCTTGGTGCTCTGTGTGGAAACGGAATTAGTAGGTGTTTTTGGTATGATGTGCAGGGATCTGTGGATCGCCACAACTTGAAAATAAGCACTTCTTTCATTTTTATTAATTTTACTTATTTTTTTGGTAGACGTGCCAAGAGTTTACTTATTTTAGCTTCAATACAATAAAGGCCAGTAAAATGAGGGTACTGTATGTATGTTAAAGGCAAGTTCCATTGTCCTTGGGACTTACCTTATAGGACATAGGCAACAGGCAAAATTAAATGTGCCGTCTCAGACGGCACAAGTCTTCAGGGCCATTATCTGCTATGATGGGTTGTCACTAATACTAGCTTCAGTGCAGTAACTGAGTCTTAACTATGCATTTCCCTCTACCCAACATTTCTCTTTCTAGGGTTATGGTAATTCATATACCCAAGCATGGGGGTTAGAGAGGGTGGATAGGGCAATTAAAAAATTTCAGCAGTGGTGACCTGATCCAGGTTGTTCATATAAAAATGCAGCTTGGTGTTGAGCTGCTGTTAAGTGACGCTGCTGCAGCGTTCATGTCCTGTCAAGCAAAAAACTCCATTCGATTCTTACATTTGGTTGATCCTACTATAGAAAGAGGAAGGAGAGGAGTCTAACTTGGGTTTAAGCTGGAGAAGTCCCATTCGCTTTGTACAGCGTGATTGTTAGTGTTTCTGAATCCGTTAATCATCAACTAGTTTGCAGTTGCAGTGCACGCCAAGGATGGCTGAAGGTGACAATACTGCATGTCTCCCTACAGCAGAATCCCATAAATCCAGTGAGTCAAGCACTGATGCCTGAGGTGCTGTTGCATGTTTATGCATTTTTTTACCTCTAATGTTCTAACTTACATCAGAGTCATGCTTACCCGGATATATCTGGCTTTCAGTGGGGTTGTGCTTTTTGCCCAGTTTGACAATTAAGTTGGCTTTGTACAAGGTCAAGTGACTTACCCAGTATCATGGAATTACTGCTTTTAACTAAGAATGCAACTCAACCATGTTTTCATTCCTATTGTATGTAGATTTTTCTAGCTCTAGGAGGAAGCATCACTACACATCTTCCCCAAAAGAAAAAGCCCATGTTACGGACTTATATGGCTGCCCCAGATCTATATTACAAGTTTTCACCTTTTATTTCACTCTTCTCCAGCTTCCCCAGAAAAGCTAATTTATACACTCTTCTCTAACCCATGCTGACAGCTCAATTGACACACTGTCAAGTGGATTTTATCAGCTGTGTGTCAGGAGTAACAGACCAAATCTGAACATGGGTAACATTCAGGTTTCTGCTCTCTGCTATAGTCCTTCCACTCCACAACATCCTCATTTTGATACAAAGAATAGTTACTCTGTAGAGTGATGTATGGTTTTTTCCCTTTGCTGCTACTTAAGCTGATGGTTATTAGTAACTCTGCTAACCATGGTTCTGATGTAACATAGTCAGTACTCCCCATCATTGGGATCAACAGACAGACTTTCAGCACTGCATGAAAAGAGACAGATGTAGACCTGCCTTTTTTTTTTTTATTAAGTGTGTCCTTTGTCCAGCTGATTTGCAGTACTACTACTTGAAACCTGAAAATGTCCCTTGAATTCAGGGCCAGATCCTCTGCGGGTACAAACTGGCATAGTTCTTCGGAGGTCAATGGAGTTATGCCAATTGACATCAGCTCAGGATCTCTCCTGTGACGGTGGTGGTTGCACTCAGGCAGTAAATTACTTGTCCTGGTCTGACTGAGGCTGATAACAAACAGTGCTGGCCTTGGAAAATAAAGGGGCACCAATATTCACTGTGATCTGGAAGGTTTTGCAGATTTGAAGTACTTGATGATCTTATTCAACTGGGGCAAAGTTCAAGAGACAACACTTACTGAAAGGCACCGCAGCACATATATATTGTGCAAAAGGAAGGACGTGTCAGCGACAGTAATGGAATTGGCAGCTCCTTACGGGTGTTCTCCATTAGGATAAGAACTATCCTAGCATTTCACCTGCTACAAAACTGAGTTCCTCCAAAAGAAAGCAACAAGCAGTATTTTTGCGCACAAAAGACAGCGTTTCACATCTGGAAACTCCTGTCAGGGCTAAAACTAGGCTGGTGAGATGCTGGTGTCTGACTGTAGCTGAGCTAGATCAGGATCCCTGAAGTATTAACGCAGGGGACTATAACACGCAGTATTATGGCTCTGGTTAGTGCAATGTTTTCTCTTAATCTTGTAACACGGGTGTATGTACATAGAGTAAATAATCAACTACAATTGCAATCATGAAGCAGCACTTTCTCAGATGCTGCATTAGCTGTTGTATAAATCTAGGAGTTTAGGCAAATGTGTTAATCTTGTCTAATTCAAGAAGTGACAACTCATTTTTGTGTTACAGTATCTGTATAGCACAACTTCTTTTAATTGCTTGGGACTGGATTCTGCCACCCTTATTCACACGGAGTATCACCTTGCTATATAAGTAGCCCCATATGAGACCAATGGAGCTACGTGCATAGTAAGATGCTCCTCAGTGTGTCTAAAAGCATGGCAGAATGAGACCCTTAGTTACCAGAGATGAGATGAGCCACATTCAAAAGCACTCAATGTACCATAATATGTATATATTTCTATTGTACCTTGGTTCCAGCTGTGTTTTATATGACTCTGACATGTTAAACTATTTAAAAGTAACTGCCTTGACTACTTGGAAAACTGAATTGTATGTAGATAGCAGTCCTAATAAAGTAATTAAAATATACTTGCTACTCTTTACATTCTTTACGTGTGTTTGACAAGAATCTCATCAAATTTATAGCCAATAAACGTTGCGTGTCTACAGAGGCATTGGCATGATTTAGGCAAGATGGCTGAAAAACTTTTTTCCCCCACCCCTCCCAGCCAATAATTGGGTTAGTCCCTAAACCCAGGGTATGTCTGCACTGCAGTTGGGAGGTGTAAATGCAACATAGGGGCCCGCCCAGGACCCCAGGTATCTACTTGAGTGGCTGCCATACGTGCTATCCAGGCTTCCGTGCTCTTGAACTAGATTTGATCCAAAGCTAGATCAAAGCTAGCTGGGGTCTGTCTACACCTGCTGTAATCACACCTCCCAGCTGCAGTGTTGACATACCTTTAAGAGGTAAAAAGTTTTCATGGTCCCTCTTGGCGAAAGGAGAGGAAAATAATGAGAGCAGGCTGCTTGCTCAATGAGTTTTAATTTTGAGTGAGCACAGTAGTTTAACATCTAAATTAGAGCAAGGTTGTGTATGGCCCTTTCACATGTGAGCACTCACTCAAGCACTCCCATTGGAGTGAATGGGCTTGATAATCTGGCCCTTAATGTGCTACCATATTGGACACCAGGTTTAAGAATGAACTAGACTCCCCCGATTTTGGACAGGTGATGCTGTCAGTAGGCAGAATCCACCTCAGGAGAGTGAGCGTTGTATGCTGTCATGACTCGCTTGAATTGGCAAAAGTCATCTCTTGGTATCATGGCTAGTATTATGCAAGACTGTATCAGTCTAAGCAGTTTGAATCCTCTCTGGAGACTGTCTTGCCCTTGCCAGGAGATGGACTTGGTGGATTTAGGAGGTCTCACCACCACAAGGGATCCCATGGTAGCTGTAGTATTGCAGGTGGGATGGGAAAAGGGTAAACTATGTAGGAAGGAACCCGTGAATAATAGTCCTTGCATAGCAGCTCAGTCTCTGTATCGAAAATAAATAAAATAGTAGCCCACCTTGGTAAAACGTGTGGGTGGGAATGAGTGAAACATGCTTAGATTTGGGTCACCAGAGAACTTTCATTAGAGCTATTGTCTCTATGTGCATTTTTACATAGCATAGAAGAGGGTCCTTTAAACACCTTAGCCTGATGGTGTCAACAGATCTCTCCTACTTTGAAGTGAATGCACATATCTTGCCTGCCCATATGGAAGTTTTGCTTTTAGTGCATGTGCTGTGCTGGGTGATGCATCCGTTTCCCATCCTGCTTTAAGATAGTTACCCTTATGGAGGGAGCTGCCATCTTTAAAGACTTGATGAGCAAATGCATGGAATAATCCCTTACCTGGGTTTGAGGCCTTGGGGCTGCTCTGACTGATGTAGTTGGTATTTTCCAGAGCTCCCTGACAAAGGACCTCAGGCCTGTTGCCCCGGGTGATTTCTAAGAGGAAACAACACACACTTCCAGCCTCCTGTTTAAGGACCGATTTCCCCCCATCGCATCTCCTAATTGATGACTCATCATGTCATGTAGCACTTTGTGACCGCCTCTCTTCCACCAGGAGGTCTGACATCTGGTCCATGTGCAGGATACAGACCATCCAGGTCTCAGCTCCTTAACACCCTCTTCATTTCAGATTGGGCTCTTGAGGGGAAACCCTCAATACAGCTACCTATTAGGAATGCCGTGTGTCTGAACAACCTTCATCTATTTAACCAGGTCAAGAGATTTACTTTTCAATAATCTAACCTTAGAGGACTGGCTATAGGGATCCCTTTAATCTCTTCCAAAGTCAGTAACTCTGACTAGAGACATGCATCATTTGTTTGGGACCAAGGAGAAGGATGCAACTAAGAGCTTTGCCCCAACAGTTTAAAGATGCCTGAGATACTGGCATTGCAGTTGGAAAGAATCAGTGCTACTCTGGCCAGCAAGTGTCCAGTGGTTCTTGTTCATTTTTTCCTTTTTATGGACATATGTGAAGTATTTTTTCATTGAAGTTTTCTCTCACACTTTGCTTTCATTTGTTTTGAAAAGTTGTTGCATCTGAAGGCGTCCGTTTCAGGGGAGAACGTTCAACTTGCTTAGAAGTCTGTCTGACCTCCATAAGAGCGAAGGGCTAGAGTTAATTGACAGAATGGCTGGAGGTTTTAAGTGACTTGAACATTCAGCTGGCCAGTTTTGTTTCATTTTTTCATATTTTTCTATTAAAATTCTGTTTCAAAGTCCATCAAAAACCTCTTATTTTTGTGCTTTACTGAGGGGTTCCTTCTTATTCCAAAAGCTTGTGTTACCTTTTTGTGTATGGACGTCTAATGTGTTTCTTTACCAGGCACCCTGGTGAGATTATACACTGTGGAGTGGTTACATTTACCTTTTTGGAGGGATCTATTCTCAGCTGGTTACTTAGGGCATTTAGATACTTATTAGCCCTGCACATTATAACTGCAGAGAATAACTGCCTGCTGAAATAGAAAAGCTTAATAGTGGGCATTTAATGGTTCCCTTTTATCCAGAAATATCTCAAAGTGCTTCACAGATTGTATGCAATCACTTCTACCTCAGCCTCTGGGAGTGGCGGCACAGCAGTCATGCCACTGTAGCGAAACTGGATAGTGACCTAGTTTGTAGTAGAAATGCAGAATTGAACATCACGGGGGGAGCTTAGGTACATGAACACTTTGGTCGGGACCTTGGGGCAACATTCCCTGTTCTCCCCAAGAAGGACCATGTAAACTTTCATAACCTGGCCTCAGCACAGTGGGCTGGGCTAGATGACCTTGAGGGGGTCCTTTCCAGCCCTATGTTTCTATGATAACCACCAAAGAGCCAGAACCTCAGCCTGTTCTGGCATCACCAGGAATGCTGGAGCTTGATGCTCCCGAGTGAAAAGTGGAGCCACTAACCTCTCCTGTCAGAGCTGGGAGCTGAAGAAGCAAAGGGCAAGAGAGTGTGTGTGTGTGTGTGTGTGTGTGTGTGTACACAACACAACTGAACCTCCATCCCCAGTTGTGGTCGGACAAAGAAAACAGTAGGGTCTAAGAATACGTCTACAGTGCAATGTAAGCCCAGAATTAGTAGAACTCGAGTGAGCAGTCCGTGGGTTTAACCTACGGCTTGAGCATCTACAATCATTAGCCCAGGTTAGGAATTGTTGAACCTGGGGCTGTGGTGTCTACACTGCACCAAGTGACTGAGTCCAACCATGCATATCCCAGACTTTCTAGCGCCTGCCTCCCCAAATGTGGCCACTCTAGCCCTTTTGTTCGTGGTGCAGTGTGGGGAAACTTGACTGTCCACCAGACTTGATGGTGCAGAGGACAAAGGAAGATAGCATGTGGGATACTTCTGGAAGACTCCCAGAGCATGAGTTTAGTGGGACTGTGTCTACACTGGGACGGGGACTGGTGGGGTGGGGTGAGAAGCATCTAAGTTTGTAAGGGCATTGAAAGTGTTAAGATAAGCTTAGAATGTGTTTTGCTTTTATTTCATTGGCCCAAATCCGATTTATTACGACTTGTAATCACTTAAAATCTATCTTTCATGGTTAATAAATTTGTTTATTCTACCTGAAGCAGTGAGTTTGGTTTGAAGCATGTGATAAACACTCCCCTTGGGATAACAAGCCTGGTACATATCAGTTTCTTTGTTAAATTGACACACTCCTATAAGCTTGCAGCGTCCAGCGGGCATAACTGGACACTGCAAGATGGAGGTTCCTAGGGTTGTGTCTGGGACTGGAGATATTGGCCAGTGTCATTCGGCTGCACAATCCAAAGAGCAGCTGACCTGCCAGAGGCTGTGCGTGAACAGCCCAGGAGTGGGGGTTCTCACAGCAGAGCAGGGTAAGGCTGGCTCCCAGAGTCAAGGATTGGAGTGACCTAGCAGATCACTGATCCAGATTGAACATCACAGTGGCGCAGCGAGCAGGGTGTATGCATGGCTTGTTACTCCAAGTGAACTTCACACTTTAAGCACTGATATTTGTGATTTTAAGTGAGTCTTAAGTGCAGTGGCTAAGAACAGTCAGGAGGAGGTCACAGTTCTGTTATTTTCTGTTTGCTTATTTCGGGAAAGGGAAGTAGGAACAGAAAGGCAGGAAAATGAGTGAAAGCAGTGAAGCGATTGCGAAGTTGGAGCTTTTTAAGCTGCAAGTTGCAGAAAAGGAGAGGGAGCACCAGAGATTATTGCAACTGAAAGAACTGGAGAGGAAAGAAAACAAGAGAGAGCAAAAATACCAACTGGACTTGCTAGAGAAGCAGAACCAGAACCCCTCAACCCCAGTGACTCCCGTCACTCCAAAAATCCACAAGTGGGAACACTTATGTCCTGCATACAGTGAGGACAATGATATTGCTGAATATCTGACTACCTTTGAAAGGCCGTGTGTAATACATGAAATCCCTGATAAGAGAGTTCCTACCCTGATTGCGAAATTAACTGGTAAAGCTCGAAATGTATTCAATGGAATGCCTATTGAAGATGCTTTAGACTACTGTTTTACGAAGTTTTCAGATTACCCCTGAAACATATAGAGTTACATTTAGGAGTCTTAAGAGGGATATTGGTATGAGGAATGAGGAGTATGTAAACAAAAGGAAAGAGTTGTTGGGAAAATGGGTGAGGGGTAAAGAGGTGGCAAGTTTTGAGGGAATGTTGGATCTTGTTGCTCAAGAGCATTTCCTAAGCATCTGTAAGACTGATGTACTGCAGTGTCTATGGGACAAAGATGTAAAGTCTGTGGATGAGATGGCCTTTTTAGCTGATGCCTTTGAACAGAATCAGGTGTCTATTGAGGGCAGGCCACAGAAAGAGGGGTTTAAAACTGGTGGGAAGGGAGGATCCCATTTTGCCCCTGGGAAGAGAGAAGGTGATTGGGAACCTACACATTCTCTTACCCAAAAACATTCCTCTAACCCTCATCCCAAATCTCCCGTAAAAGTAGAAGAGCCCAAAAGGTGCTACCAGTGTAATTCCACTGATCACCTGAGGAATAAATGCCCTGTGCTAGGAGGAAGCAGGCAAACAGCAGCTCATGTTAGTTCTGCTGTCCTCAACACAGAAACCCCCCCCAAGCAATTGAAACCTATCATATTGGTTCTGTGAGGTTAGCCTCTGCAGAACCAGATAGGAAGCATGTCAGAGACTCTCCTTGGGATAACAAGCCCGGTACATTATCAATTTCTTTATTAAATTGATGAACTCATATAAGCTTGCAGTGTCCAGCAGGCATAACTGGACAGTGCAAGACTGAGGTTCCTAAGGTTGTATCTGGGACTGGAGTTATTGGCTAGTGTCATTTGGTTGCACAATCCAAGGAGCAGCTTACATGCCAGAGGCTGAACAGGCATATTCAGGGGGGGATTCTTACAGCAGAGCAGGGTAAGGCTGCTCCCAGAGTCAAGGATTGGAGTGACCTAGCAGATCACTGGTCTACATAGCACCAGAGGGGCCAGGCCAGGCCCATTGACAATTTGCAAGGCCGTAAATAAGGGTGTGCCCACTTTTTGTTTGGTATTTAACATTCATGTTGACTAGGAGTCTCTGACTTTTCTACTGGGGAGCTGATACCTCACTTCTCCCTTCATATTTTTAATTTGAGAGAATGCAAATCTACCACAGTTTGTTTGTACTTCTATAGGTCAGAAAATTACAACCATATGGTAGATCAAAACAGGTGTTGGAAAAGTGACATTACTACTATTCTGGCTGTATGGAAGACTCTGATATTTTATTACTTTGTTCCAGAGGCAGAAGGTAGGTGTTGCAGACAACAAGAGCTAGTAGTTAAGCTTTCGTGGCAACTACAGAGGTGTTTCATTTGCAGTCCACTTTGCATGCAAGTTGGTGAAGAACACAGGGCAGAAGTGACCTCAGCATGGAGAAGTAGTTATTCTTTGTGCTCATTCAGCAGCTCTGCAGAGGATTTCATTTCATGCAAGACAGGCGCGAACAGTATGTTTGTATGCAGTGTAGCTTGTGGCTCTAAATGAAACCATAGATCTGGGCATCTTTGCAGACGTTCTGCAAATATTCTTCTATTCAATTTCCCTGCTCCCTCCCGTTTCCTTCCATGATCTCTGATGTACTTTGTTCCAATTTAAAATACTATGTGAAAGAAGAAGAAATTAGTTTTTATTCCAGGAGATGGGGCTATATTCCTGTATTCATTAGCACACAGGGAAGGACATCAGTTCACTAAAGGAATAAACCTTTAAATTCTTAGTAGGAATTTCCTTAAATTCTGTTAATTAGATTAGTAAGAAACCAGAAGGATTAAAGATTAGTGACTTCTGTTTAATCTAGTATATAATAATCCCCATCTCCTTCTTCCTTAGGCCAAGAATGACTAATATGGCTGAAATTTAGTTCCTAGTTTTGAGTTGGTTTTTTTTTTTTTTTTTTTTTTTAAAGTAAAACAGTAAAATTTCTCCTCTTAAACAGTTCCCTAATTTGCTTTTTTAACTCTGGCCCTGATCCTGAACAGTTTTACAACACACACGTGACTTTAAACAGCAAAGTAGTCCAAGGATTGGGACATCTATTTGTTTTGTTTGTTCTTGATGATGGAGTACAACATGCTGAACCAAGAAGGAAGCAGTACTGTACTTTGTGATCAGCACAGCTACTTTACTAGCACTTCTGCAAGGGCACTGGTTTAGCACGATCATAACGGGAAAACACGACTGCTGCGTAATCAGAACCGCAGTTGCATACATTTGTATGCATGTGGCTAATTGACCAGTGGTTGTGCTGTAGAGTAGGCAGGACATTGAAGACTCCTGTTGATTTAACATAGGAGTCATCAAGATTAGAAGCAAAAGATCAAGCAAACTGCCTTGTCAATAATCAAGACAACTGGTTATTTGGGACAATGCCCTAAAATTAAGAGGATTCTACTGTATTAGTGAAAAAGTTGCCCCCAAACCATTCAGGCTGTAGCACACAATCTGTATGATAAAAATGTTTGCCAAAGTCACGTTGGTGCCCTTTGAGCTTGTAGCCTTTACACCAGGATCAAATCTACCAGATCTTTAGACCTGCTTTGCCATGAAATACCTGGCAAAATAGCTGGGCCCTAGCCCACAGCTTGATGTATGCAATTCCAAAAGAAATGAGAAGCTAAAGATATTGCATAGCAGAAGAAAAGCCCTTTGCATTTATGATAAATGGGGCGGGGAGGGGGGAGGTAGCACCCTTTTGTGGACACCCACCCAGCCAGTTAGCTATAGAATCCCTCTTGGTAGCTGTTCTCTGCTTGCTTTACCTGTAAAGGGTTTAAAAGTCTGACTGACTGCGTAGGTAAAGGGAAGTGAGTGGGCACCTGACCAAAAGAGCCAATGGGAGGGATGGAAGTTTTTAAAATTGGGGGAAAAAAACTTCCCTTTGTCTATGTGTTGTGGTTCTCCAGGGAAGAGGGGAACAGGGCAGCAGTTGTACTGTGAGAAGCTGAAGGCCAGGTATGAAAATCAGAATCATACCTAGAATTGCTTATTTGGAACCCATATATATAAGTAGATCAGAAAATGTGTAGGAAGACGCGATTAGGTTTATTTTGTTTATTTCTGATGGCTTGTGGATTCCTCTGTGCTAACCCCAGATGCTTTTGTTTCTTGTAACCTTTAAGCAGAACTCTGAGAAAACTATTTTGGGTGCTTAATTTTTGGAATTGCTCTTTTAAAAATCTAGCAATAGTCTGAGTTTTCAGATGCATTTTCTTTTAGTTTTTAATAAATTTTACCATTTTTAAGAACAGGATTTGGGTTTTTGTGTCTTAAGTGGTTTGTGCACATGTTTTTTAGTTAGCTGGTGGCAACAGCTGATTTCTTTGTTTTCCTTTCTCAGCTCTTCCCCGGAGGGGGGTGAAAGGGCTTGAAGGTACCCCACAGGAAGGAATTCCCAAGTGCGCCTTCCTGTGTTTCAAGGGGTTTTACACTTGGGTGGTGGCAGCATCTACCCATCCAAGGTCAGAGAGTAGCTGTGACCTTGGAAGTTTAATACCAGCCTGGATTGCCCAGTATTAATTTTCAGAATCCTTGCAGGCCCCCACCTTCTTCACTCGAAGTGCCAGAGTGGGGAATCAGCCTTGACATGGTGGCAGAGCAGTGGGATAGTATTGAACCAGAAGCACAGACCTCAGGGTTTTAAAAGGACACGTTTTTTCTTTTGGCTGCTTGAAAGCCAGGGAGGTTTTTTTCCCTTTCTTTTCTTTGCTGCCTGAGGGGGAACAGGCACGCAAAGGGTTCAGACTGCAAAGCCAGGGAGTCCAACAAGCAGTTTTTTATTTTTTTTGTAGCTTCATGGCGACGAAATAGTTAGGCTAAGAGCAGGGCAGCCTGTGCATGCGCTTGAGGTCAGGCACTGAAACCTTTGAAAACCAGTCTTCCCAAAGCGGCACGCCACAGAGAAGGCAGACCCAGATCAAGCCCAGACATCCAGCTCCATCACGGAAATGCAGGGAGGGGATGTGGGACTGGGAACTTCCCAGGAGGGAAGGGTCAGCCCTCCCAAATCCGAGATCCAGGTGCCAAGATGGAGGGATGCCCTTAACCCAGACAGAGTTCTGACTGCGGAAGACAGGAATTTCATCCTACAGAAGAGGCACTTGGAAGTGGAGGAGAAAAGAGAGGTGAAGCACTTGGAAGTGGAGGCGAAACGCTTGGAAATGAAGTGCTTGGAGGCGGAGTTAGAGCTGAAGCGCTTAGAGCTGGAAAGGGCTAAGCTCAGTTGAGCAAGTAACCCTAACGGTCCTTCTCCAGGTACCGCTCCCCATTCCAAGAAATTCCCCACATACAAGATAGGCGATGATACAGAGGCCTTCTTAGCAAATGTTGAAAGGGCCTGCGTTGGGTACAACCTCTCTACAGACCAGTATATGGTGGAGCTGAGGCCACAACGCAGTGGACCCTTACCAGAGGTGGCAGCTGAAATACCTAAAGAACACATGAATGAGTCCGACCTTTTAAACAAAAGGCCAGAATTAGAATGGGGCTAACACCTGAGCAGGTCTGTCGGCGGTTCAGAGCCCTAAGGTGGAAACCAGATGTGGCATTTTTCCGACATGCCTACCACATTGTAAAAAATTGGGATGCCTAGATATCAAGGAGTAAATGTTAAATCTCTGGAAGATCTGTCTCTCTTAATACAAATGTAGCAGTTCTTAGAGTGAGAGTGTATACACACACAGTTAATTAGAAAGCACTTTTACTGTATTCCTCTACCTTTTTTCAGCAAAAAAATTAACTTCCAGAAAGCTTTGATTTAACGGCAAATAGAGCTAAATTAATCCTCCCTTTGTCATATCTCTGGAGTGGGTCAGTTATCTCTGCTTTTGTCCTTCTCTGTTTGATTTTCAGCTTTTTATTCTCTTCCCACCCAACCAGCTCTATAAATGGGCAATACAAAGCTGTTTCTATTATACAAGGCCTTCTTATGTGCACCAAGAGCATAAGAAACAGATGTACACCCTATGGTACAATTCAGGAACTCTCTGCTAACTGTAGGGGCCGGTGGTGGTGGTGAAGTGCTTGGAAGTTAAGCTTCCATATGCTGGAAGCTTATTCAGAATCAGGAATGATTCAACCCTTTGTTGAGGGTTTCATTGCAATCCCCAGACTCAGCCCAGGGTTTGCCAAGTTTCAAGCAGCCCCTTTTTTCTTCAGGGGAAACAAACGTGCTAACATGCTCCAGGGCCGGCTCCAGCCACCAGCCCAGCAAGCAGGTGCTTGGGGAGGCCAAGGGGAAGGGGCGGCACGTCAGGCTCTTTGGCGGCAATTCAGCGGCGGGTCCCTCTTGGAGGGAAGGAGCTGCTGCCGAAGAAGAAAGCGGCACGGTGGAACTGCCGCCAATCGCGGCTTTTTTATTTATTTATTCCCCCCCCCCCCCCTCAAAAACCCTGGAGCCGGCCCTGACGTGCTCTGAGCCCAAACTCTGTGGTTTTCGCTGTATTTTATGATGACTACTGGGTTCAAATGAGCATGAAACCAAACAACTGAACTAAAGCCACTGCACATTGCACAGCTCTAACTTCAATCTTGCAATAACGGGAGAGCGTGGCTGGAGAAAAGGTCATGGGACTCTGATGCAACAATTCTAAGGACTATGTTTCTCCTTCATAATATAATATAAATAATATATGGAGATATACCTATCTCATAGAGCTGGAAGAGACCTTGAAAGGTCAAGTCCAGTCCCCTACCTTCACTAGCAAGACCAATTTTTTTGCCCCAGATCCCTAAATGGCCCCCTCAAGGATTGAGCTCACAACCCTGGGTTTAGCAGGCCAATGCTCAAACCACTAAGCTGTAGCTCATTGGACCAAAGCTGCATCCATAGAGGTAAGAGAAATAATATTCCCAAATACTTAAGAACAATTACCTGTGGAGTGAGCCAATGGGAAGTTGTCATTGACTGCCTCCTAAACTGTGATTTTTAAATTTTTGTTGGCCTCCTAACAGGAGGAAATAGATTGATCAATGGTTTGACAAGGATTTGATGGAGGAAGTGAGGCTCATTTGTTTTTTCTCCGTGCGGGAAGACTCGAATTCTTGCTGTAGCCACTTAGTCGTTGAAAATGTGGAAGAATAATGAACCATGGTTACAGCCACTATGTTTGTCAACACTGAACATGGGACATTCAGCACAAGGCATTTAGATTTCTTTTAGCTAATGTGCAAGCAGTATTTTGATATAGTCACATGGGCCAGCTATTAGAGGGAGACATAACCACTGAGCCAAGGAATTACAATAGCAAATCTTAAAATCCATGTGAGCTTTTTGTGTAAAGCAGATTTTCCAGTGTCAGTGCCAATATCCACCATTCACCTGAGACTAGTCAGATTGTGAATGTCTAGTCCAATATCTCCCAAACTTTTGAATGTGAAGTTCCTTTCAGCAAAATGAAACAGTGAACCACCTCACAATCCATTCATGTAGTGTCAAATGGCCTACTCCTCTTAATTGGTACAACCACCCACCTCTCCAGCGCAGCCTGTGTGCCCTCTTCCACCACTTTAGGAAAGGCTGATATACACCTTAATAAATATGAAACTCCCTCTCCTTTCTTACAGGCTTTGGTGAGCAGTGGAATAGTTAACAATGCTGATATTTAAAGTATCATTCTTGGCTTCTGAGTTAGCAGCCATTGAACTGTAAAAGGGACAATTCACATTTCTCAGAGCTTATTGTTTCAGGCTCTCTGCAAACTCTGGCAAATGATTCTGCTCTGGTCACGTTTGAAGGTTTTCTTCACAACCATAACAGGTGAAGACTTTTTTTTTCTTTTTTAAATGAAAGCTGAGACTAGAGAACAATTGAGAAATCTGTATGTGCTTCCCAGATAGCCCACTAGTCCATCTCTAGAAGGGCACACTGAACACTTTGGGAAACACAGGTTTAGTTGTTATGAATGTATTGTAATAGCAAGGATCAGAATGAACCAACTGCTATTCATGCCAAGGTTTCCCATAATGCCATTTGTGAACTTTGCTATTAGTTTAGCATCTCTTTATAGAAGATAAAGTCTGAAGACCCATTTGTTATGTTTTGGTCTGATAGGTTTGTGTCTTCAGCTGTGTGGTTCCAGCAAAATTGGTATTCATCAGCACACGTCACCTGGCTCACAATTTAAGAGCCCTTGTGTCTTAAGAACCAAGGTTCTGTTGTCAGAGCAGTGCTTCACAGGGTCAAACAATGAACAAGAGAAGCGCATTTTCACTAAAAACCAAATGTGGACCCAGATGCATCACCAGTTTCTTCTGCAAAACCTTATTTATTCTCCTATTTGGAAAACTAAAATAGAAGTTGGAGACCAAAACAGTGGAGAAGAATTTTAAGGCACAGCAGATGTTCAGCCATGCAATTCCACCTAACTGGCAATCAGGGCCGGCTCTAGGATTTTTGCCGCTCAAAGCAAAAACAATTTTGGCCGCCCTCCCTATTTAATTACCCCACCCCCAGCCCCGCCTCAACTCCGCCCCTTCCCCAAATCCCCAGCCCTGCCTCCTCCCCCCAGGCTCTCAAGCCTAGGAGGGAGGGAGGGAGGGGGAGAAGCGGCGCCGCGCTGCGGCCACTCGGCCAGAATGCCGCCCCTAAAAATGTGCCGCCCCAAGCACCAGCTTGTTTTGCTGGTGCCTAGAGCTGGCCCTGCTGGCAATTTGTGCTGATATGGGAAGCTCAGGGAGCGGGGAGGCAGGGGAGACAATTGTACCAGGGCCATGAGCTGAGCGGCCCCTCCAAAACATCTGTTATGTCTGTGTAAATAAAGTCAAATGGGAAAGGCTCCCGAGAACGTGATTCAGGACTGGGCTAGCAGGGAGGCTGCAAGTCAGGACTGCCGCATAGCAGCAGCGGTGTGATTGACCTCTTGCATAAGGCCTGCCTGTAGCCACTGTGGTCAGTCCCTCACTTTTACAAGCTCTTTGGGCTGGAACCAGCCTGGGACTCGGAGTGTCCCTTCTTGCGTGCCAGTCTCTTTGCTGGCCCAGGTTACTCCCCTCTATCTGCCTGCTCCGGTGCATAGGCTGACACACCTGAGAAACAGTGGCAAGGCTCCATCCACTCAAGTTTTTTTACTATGGTGTCTAGGGGGCAACCAAGAATGGTTCCCCATTGTGCTAGAGGCTGTACAGTTTTTACAATGCAAATAGCCCAGACCGAGACAGGGTGGGGGAAGGGTTGTGACACACAGGCCGAGTGAATGATGTGATGGCGGGAAACAGCGGGTTCATTCTGTCATTTTCTGGGGGTGGATGGGGGGGAGGAGGAGGATTGTGATTTAAATCCTTTCCAAAAGTCTGTGTTTGGGGGAGTCAGGAGATACTCCAGGCATGAATCTGGTGCTGCTGAAGCTGTACTTGGTAGTGGCAGTGCTACCCTCACCCACTTGCATGGCCGGGAGTGCACGTGCCCACCTGGGGCTGCTCCCCGCCTGCCTGGGCTCCGGCAATGCACGTAGGTGCAGGAGGGCCCACAATTAAGCTCACAATTTAAAAATATTGATAGTTGTTGTATGCGCTATCTTCTAACTTCCAACTTGTCACTAAGGTTGGTCAGCCAGTACGTATATATTAGGCCTAGTACTAATATAAATGTTGGGGAAATGATGCCAACAGAGTGTATTAAACTCTCCCCACAATTCTGTTCATCCATGACAAGTCACTTCCAACACCTGGCATTAGCTGAAGTCAGCTTTACCTTACGCAGAGGGGAAAACTGTCAGGATCAGGCCACGTGGGTGTTTTACCATAGCAACAGGCAGCATTTACTCTCACAGGCCAGTACTGGAACATCCCAAAGGAAAAGGACAAGATATGTGATTGTGCTACCATAGTACAAACCTTAGGAGGTACCTTCGCACCCTTTGGTACCAGGAATGCAGGTATTCAGAAGAAAGAGATAAAGGGTACTCCGTGGTAGCAGAGAAACAAAGTTGAAAGCTGATTGGTTAAATCTAGTTTCAGATGACACACACTGTACCTTTTTTACTTGTAAACAGGGTAGGTATAAGAAGGATAGTTTTAGGAGTGTAACTTTAGAAACACACCTTCTACATAAGGTGAATGTTAACAACACTGCATGTGATGGCTTCCCAGAGACCGGTATCGTATTGAATCTTTTCCCCGCACTATATGATCATTGGCTTCTAACAATAAATCTAACTCTTATTGGTTCTTTGGTCTCTTGAATATATTTCATAACAAACCAAAGTATGGTCAAGCAATTGACTAGACTATTTGTCAACAAACTGCTGAGCCTAGCCAGGAGGCATCTAGCCAAATCAGAAGTCAAGCAGTGTGGGAGCACGACCTAACTGCTTGGAGGGGATAATGTTCAGAAAGAGGTGGGATGCTGGTGTTCATTAATCCCATGTATTCTCAGTTAGCAGGCCAGGCTGGGCCTTTAAGTGCAGTGAAATGCTTTTTTAAAATAACCAGTTCAATACAAAGTGCGTGATGAAGCACTCTAGGTGAAATGCCAATACTTTAGGAATTTCTGGGTGAAAAGCCACATTTTAGATATCTATATAAAGTGCTTTTAACGGCTAAACACCAGACACAGAATAACAAGAGAGGAAAAGAGGACTCTTGGGCAATTGCAGAACAGGGGGTATAAAGCAAGGACAAATGAAACCGAGAAACAGGAGACATTAAAAACCTGTGGTGTACAATTTGTAGACAGTCACAGTGGTCTGTCATTCAGGCTTGATATTTTAAATAATTTTGACCCTTGGAGTCACATATGTAACTTGTTTAAACTGGAAATGGAGGGAAAAATTAAAAAAGGAAAAGATAAGGAGCTAAACAGCCCGTGCGATGCATTGCCTCACTTGTTTAGCATTGAACAAAAAACCCAACAGATAACTTAACTTAAAACTAGAACAAGATCAACATAAAGAAATTAAAATGGCAAATGGACGATATAAGCAACTGTAATACCCCTCTTGCTTACAGTTTACAAGAAATTAAGGGAAGACTAGGAGATTATCAGATGAGACGCAGTCAGCAGAAGGGAGAAAAATTAGGCTAGCAAAAAATCTTAAAAACATGGATGGAGTGGCCCAGAAACATTAACTACAGTAAGGAAGGGTGCTCCTGTAATCCATTTAGAATGCAGACATAAGCAACAAGCACTTAATGACTTTGTTCCTCATTTTGTGGAGACAGGTGGTAGTGCCCATTCTCCTCCCGAGGGGCAGGATAGGACCTAGAAGTCCTAGCTCCCAGCCTACCAGCTCTAAGCAGAGACCCCCACTTTCCTCTGAGAGATAATACTGTAACCTTCTTTTCTCTAACATTTGTACATACAGGTCAAATTTTCCTTTTTGCCCTTTCACCATCCAACCCACCGTCTTTCCTTTTTCTCTTGTCTTCCTCACTTGGTTCAGTTTGCTAAACTCACTGCTGCTTGCCTGTACTTTGAAATGCCCTCTCAGAGTTAATGAACCCCCCTTGTCTCACATCTGCCCCCCACCCCCATTGCTTCCTTCTCACTTCTGCCCTCCCTTCATTTCAAAAATGAGAAGTTATAGTTATTACAGAGAGAGTCGCAGGAAGAGATGGAGCAACCGAAAAACCTGAAGAAATCATCAAAATGCTTCAGGTAAAAAACTTCAAATAGTCCCACTAAGATTAATGATTTTAACTCTTCAAGAATGCAACAGCTAAAGAAACTCCTAACTATCATGAAGATATGGTTGCCAAGCAACAAAAATGTGAGCTCTGCTTTGAATCCTATATATGAAAATGGGTTTTATTTATTTCTATATAGTAGTATTCTTAAAGTAAAAGTAATATAAGGCAATGTAAACTGCCTTAAGTTAATTAAACTAATACAACAAAGTGGGCAAATACCAATAGGAATTTTCATCAATTTGTATTAAAAGTTTTTTTAAATAAAAGGTGGTAACCTGCCTAATTAAATGTTGAATTGTTTTCCTTAATAACTTTAAGCTCTTAATGCCTTGTCCTGTGTAGTTATAAATACAATTTTGACATCATTCATCTTTAATGGTAAATTTATCCTGTATGTTATATATGTTGTGAGTCACATGACTAGTTTTTGTTTTTATTTTGTTGCAACAAAAATCAATTTTGCACTCATAACAAATACTTTTTATAACATCAGTGGCAACACACTATTTTAATGTTATGGTTGGGTCCTACCCATCATAGCTCCAATTTTATTTTGCAAAATTCACAAAGGCCCCAGTTATAAATATATGTACATATATTTCTGCCTCAATAAATCAGTTGCAAATATAATTTTTTTTATTTATTATTTTATTTCTTAGTTTATTCAATAATCATATTTTTGTTCTATGAAAAAAATGAGGGAAAAAGCTCAACATTAATGCAAAAGTAATATTAATAAAATCTATCTTTTTTTTTAGGTTTCTTTATAAACTTATTTGTGCCTTTATTAAATATTGACACATAATTAGAAGTAAGTTATAGCCAATATGTTTAGAAGTATAACAACATATATTATGTCTGGTTATGTTGCAAAATGTTAAAGCTAAACCAAACAAATTTGAACAGGTTTTACCTTTGTCTCCCAAGCACAAGAATTTGTCATAAAAGTTTATTACTCCCAAAGTATTTGCATAAAACCTGCATTTAATTTTATGCAGTTTTCTTTTGTGCTATGTTTAAGTATTGGTTATTAAAGTTTACACTTTCAAATATTTAACTAAAGTTGAATTGCTGTGTCCAGCAAATTAACTCAAAAAACCTGGGGTAAAAATTCTGTTGCTATAACAGTGCTGTGGTGGGGGCGTGGGGGCAATGGAGGAGAGCAATACAATTTCTCACGGAAGATTCTGAGCATGTCTTAGCAGTCAAGTACTATATTTATTTTGGGAAACTGGTAATACACATGTTAAGGAAGTAAAAATGAATGTCTTTATGCAAAAACTGCAAAAGCATGCTCTCTCTCTCTCTCTCTCTCTCTCTGTCTGTGTGTGTCTCAATTTATATTGAAGAATTAGAAAAATCAGAACAAAAAGCAAAAATGTATTTTAGCAAAGGGAAAAAAATTAAGGCATTCTTGTGTCATATGCTATACTAAAGCATAGCATGTGTTATAAATGACTTGGTCCCTGTTCTATTGTAAATAAACCGGGTCCCTATTACATGGCAAATAAGCTAAGTTCATCTGTGTATAACTTCGAGTTACTAAAACAAGAGAAAAACTTTTTTGTTTAGATATTATGTTAACCAATTTAAGATGTTTAAAGGTGCATTCTACGGACTGGAGACACCAGAATATATCAGTGCAAAAGCAAGAAACCAGTGAAGACATCAAAATAAATGAACTGGTCAACTACATTTCATCCTGCCATATATGGATAATAGTGTATGCAATCAACTATAGAGACTTTGTAAATATCACTAACCAGGACAGGTGTAATTGTTTAATATGTAATAGGTAATATGATCTTTGACAAGGTCCCTCACCAAAGGCTCTTAAGCAAAGTAAGGAGTCATGGGATAATAGGGATGGTCCTCTCATGGATGAGTAACTGGTTAAGACAGGAAACAAAGGGTAGGAATAAACAGTTAGTTTCACAGTGGAGAAAAGTAAATAGGGTCCTCCAAGGATCTGTACTGGGACCAGTTCTGTTCAGCACACTCATAAATGATCTGGAAAAAGGGGTAAACAGTGAGGTAGAAAAGTTTGCAAATGATACAAAATTACTCAAGCTAGTTAAGACCAAAGCCAACTGAGAAGAGTTACAAAAGGATCTCACAAAACAATGTGACTGGGCAACAAACTGGCAGA
This sequence comes from Malaclemys terrapin pileata, assembly GCF_027887155.1. NCBI lineage: Eukaryota > Metazoa > Chordata > Testudines > Emydidae > Malaclemys > Malaclemys terrapin. The sequence goes on along the minus strand of NC_071515.1, from coordinate 17,309,651 downwards.
TAAAATTCAATGTTGATAAATGCAAAGTAATGCACATTGGAAAACGTAATCCCAATGAATAGTTCTCTGAAAACATCTGCTCAGTGTGCGGCAGTAGTAAAAAAAAAAGCCAACACAATGTTAAGAACTATTAGGAAAGGGACAGATAATAAGGCAGAATATATCATAATACCACTATATAAATCCATTGTTCACCCACACCTTGAATACTGCATGCAGTTCTGGTCACCCCATTCTCAAAAAAGATATATTAGAACTGGGAAAAGTATAGAGAGGGGCAACAACATGATTAGGGGCATGGAACAGCTTCTGTATGAGAAGAGATTAAAAAGATTGGGACTGTTCAGTGTAGAAAAGAGACAACTGGGGGGGATATGAGACGGTCTGTAAAATCACGAATGGTGTGGAGAAAGTGAATAAGGAAGCATTATTTACCCCTTCACATAACACACAACCAGGGGTTACCCAACAAAATTAATGGATAGCAGGTTTAAAATAAACATAAGGAAGTAGTCACACAAAGCATAGTCACCTGTGGAACTCGTTGCCAGGGGATGTTGTGAAGGCCAAAAGTATAACTGGTCTCAAAAAAGAATGAGAGAAGTTCATGGAGGATAGGCCCAAAACCTTGGCTGCCAGAAGCTGGGACTGGATGACAGGGGATGGATCACTTGATAAATTCATAGACTCATAGAATATCAGGGTTGGAAGAGACCTCGGGAGGTTCTAGTCCAACCCCCTGCTCAAAGCAGGACCAATCCCCAACTAAATCATCCCAGCCAGGGCTTTGTCAAGCCGGGCCTTAAAAACTTCTAAGGATGGAAATTCCACCACCTTCCTAGGTAACCCATTCCAGTGCTTCACCACCCTCCTAGTGAAATAGTGTTTCCTAATATCCAACCTAGACCTCCCCCACTGTGACTTGAGACCATTGCTCCTTGTTCTGTCATCTGCCACCACTGAGAACAGTCTGGATCCATCCTCTCTGGAACCCCACCTTCAGGTAGTTGAAGGCTGCTATCAAATCCCCCCTCACTCTTCTCTTCTGCAGACTAAATAAGCCCAGTTCCCTCAGCTTCTCCTCATAAGTCATGTGCCCCAGCCCCTAACCATTTTTGTTGCCTTCCGCTGGACTCTCTCCAATTTTTCCACATCCTTTCTATAGAAGGGGGCCCAAAATTAGACACACTACTCCATATATGGCCTCACCAGTGCTGAATAGAGGGGAATAATCACTTCTATCTATCTGTTGTCAATGCTTCTACTAATGCAGCCCAATATGCTGTTAGCCTTCTTGGCAACAAAGGTACACCATTGACTCATATCCAGCTTCTCGTCCACTGTAATCCCCAGGTCCTTTTCTGCAGAACTGCCGCTTTGCAAGTCGGTCCTCAGCCTGTAGCAGTGCATGGGACTCTTCTGTCCTAAGTGCAGGACTCTGCACTTGTCCTTATTGAACCTCATCAGATTTCTTTTGGCCCAATCCTCCAATATATCTAAGTCATTCTGAATCCTATACCTACCCTCCAGCTTATCTACCTCTCCTCCCAGGTTAGTGTCATCCACGAACTTGCTGAGGGTGCAATCCATCCCATCATCCAGATTATTAATGAAGAAGTTGAAAAAAACCAGCCCCAGGACTCCCCTCTGGGGCACTCCGTTTGATACCAGCTGCCAACTAGACATCAAGCTGTTGATCACTACCTATTGAGCCCGACGATCTAGCCAGCTTTCTATCCACCTTATAGTCCATTCATCCATCCATACTACTTTAACTTGCTGGCAAGAATACTGTGGGAGACGGTTTCAAAAGTTTTGCTAAAGTCAAGATCTATCACGTCCATCACCTTCCCCATATCAACAGCGCCAGTTATCTCATCATAGAAGGCAATTAGGTTGGGCAGGCATGACTTGCCCTTGGTGAATCTGTGTTGATTGTTCCTGATCACCTTCCTCTCCTCCAAGTGCTTCAAAATGGATTCCTTGAGGACCTGCTCCATGATTTTTCCGGGGACTGAGGTGAGGCTGACCGGTCTGTAGTTGCTCGGATTCTCCTTCTTCCCTTTTTTAAAAATTGGCACCATATTTGCCTTTTTCCAATTGTCTGGGACCTCCCCCGATCACCATGAGTTTTCAAAGAGAATGGCCAATGGCTCTGCAATCACATCAGCCAACTCCCTCAGCACCCTCAGATGCATTGCATCTGGCCCCACGGACTTGTGTATGCCCAACTTTTCTAAATAGTCCTTAAGCTGTTCTTTTACCACTGAGGGCTGCTCACCTCCTCCCCATACTGTGCTGCCTAGTGCAGCAGCCTGGGAGCTGACCTTGTCTGTGAAGACAGAGGCAAAAAAAAGTATTGAGTAGTTCAGCTTTTTCCACATCTGTCACTAGGTTGCCTCCCCCATTCAGTAAGGATCCTACACTTTACCTGACCACCTTCTTGTTGCTAACATACCTGTAAAAACCCTTCCTGTTACCCTTCACAGCCCTTGCTAGCTGCAACTCCAATTGTGGTTTGGTCTTCCTGATTACACCCCTGCATGCTCGAGCAATATTTTTATACTCCTCCCTAGTCATCTGTCCAAGTTTCCACTTCTTGTAAACTTCCTTTGTGTTTAAGCTCACCTAAGATTTCTCTGTTAAGCCAAGCTGGTCGCCTCCCATAGTTGCTATTCTTTCTGCACATCAGGATAGTTTGCTCCTGCGCCCTCAATAAGGTTTCTTTAAAATACAGCCAGCTTTCCCCCTCATATTAGCCTCCTTGGGGATCCTGCCCATCACTTCCCTGAGGGAGTCAAAGTCTGTTTTTCTGAGGTCCAAGGTCCGTATTCTGCTGCTCTCCTTTCTTCCTTTTGTCAGAATCCTGAATTTGACCATCTCATGGTCACTGCTGCCCAGGTTGCAAGCCACTTCTACTTCCCCTACCAATTCTTCCCTGTTTGTGAGCAGCAGGTCAAGAGGAGCACGGCTCCTAGTTGGTCTCTCCAGCACTTGCACCAGGAAGTTATCCCCAACACTCTCCAAAAACTTCCTGGTATGTCTGTGCAGTGCTGTATTGCTCTCCCAGCAGATGTCAGGGTGATTGAAGTCCCCCATGAGAACCAGGGCCTGTGATCTGGAAACTTCTCTTAGTTGTCCGAAGAAAGTCTCATCTACCTCATCCTCCTGGCCTGGTGGTCTATAGCAGACGCCCACCACAACATCACCCCTCTGATACTTAACATCACCATTGTTGTTCTAGCCTCTAAACTTAACCCAAAGACTCTCAACAGGCTTTTCTTCAGATTCATACTGGAGCTCTGAGCAATCATACTGCTCTCTTACATACAGTGCAATTCCTCCACCTTTTCTCCCCTGCCTGTCCTTCCTGAACAGTTTATACCCATCCATGACAGTGCTCCTGTCATGTGAGTTATCCCACCAAGTCTCTGTTATTCCAATCACATCATCGTTCCTTGACTGTGCCAGAACTTCCAATTCTTCCTGCTTGTTTGCCAGGCTTCTTGCATTCGTGTACAGGCACCTAAGATAACTAGCCAATTGACCTACTTTCTCAGTATGAATCAGGAAGCCTCTTCTGTTGCACTCTCCTCCTTGTGTTTCCTCCTGGTATCCCACTTCCCCACTTACCTCCGGACTTAGGTTTGCCGGGGGATGGAGACCTAGTTTAAAGCCCTCCTCACTAGGTTAGCAAGGCTGCCTGCGAAGATGCTCTTCCCTCTCTTCGTTAGGTGGATCCCATCTCTTCCTTGCAATCCTTCTTCCTGGAACAACATCCCATGGTCAAAGAAATTGCCCTGTTCTGTTTATTCCCTGTGATGCATCTGGCACCAGCCACTGTCAGAAGACAGGATACTGGTCTAGATGGGACCATTGGTTTGACCTAGTATGGCCGTTCTTATGTTCTTAACATAATAAAAAATAACTACTGCTTAGTGCCTATACTGTGTTAAATAAAACAAGGACTCCGCAGAGAGACTGCAGGTCAATCTTGAAATCACGATTTAACTGAGTTTATGGGATTCACATTTTTAGCTCCTGTCCCTTCTAATATAAAAGCAACCCTGACATTTAATAATATGCTGTTCAAAGCAGAGCAGGCTTGCAGTCTGGGGGCAATATTTTAAAATACTGATTGTATGGGAGAGAAAATGCAGACTATTTCCTTATTTTATTTTGTGTCGTGTGTTTTCTTTCTGACATTGATGCACGTCATAGATGCATAGATTTTAAGGCCAGAAAGCACCATTATGATCATCTAGTTCAACCTGCATAGCACGAGACAGAAAATTTCCTCCAATAATTGTATCATACAGAGCCTTCATTTCAGTGTAATCCAGTCCCGTCCTTTTGGCTGAATAAGTAGCTGATCTTTATCCATATTACCAGTAGGGGACATATTACAGCATGTAGCTGAAATTCTGCTCAATACTAAGGCTAGGTTTACACTATGGGGGGGGGGGGAAGGTCGACCTAAGATACGCAACTTCAGCTACGCGAATAGCGTAGCTGAAGTTGTGTATTTTAGGTCGACTTACCTGGCTGTGAGGACGGTGGCGAGTTGACCGCTGTCGCTCCCCCGCCGACTCCGCTTCTGCCTCTCGCCACGGTGGAGTTCCGGAGTCGACGGCAGAGCGATCGGGGATTGATTTTATCGCGTCTACACTGACGCGATAAATCGATGCCCGATAGATCGATCGCTACTTGCCGATCTGGCGGGTAGCGAAGACGTGCCCCAAGTCACTGAAGGCATTGTGCAGGAGTCGCTGAAGGGAGAATTTGACAGGCATATGTCTGAATAACCACTTTCAGTTGTGGCCAGCCTATCGTCACAAGAGTCTTTGTTCTATCCTCCTCCACAATGACGTCGTCCTGTGTTACTGAAACTCAGACTCTCTCCAGCCCGTTGGCTGAATTATCCAACACAGAATAAAGGTTGGGATTTGTGTTCTTAATCCAAAGGATTTAATTACTGAGTTCTGATCCTGTTGGAGTCAGACATTGATTGAAATAGGTAGAAGGCACACTGTGTATAACTTGGGGGTTTGGCACGGCTGGTGAGTCAGCATTTGGGCTATTAACAATGGAATGGCATCAGTCAATATGTCATTTGCAAGGTAATTTCCACTAGAATATCAAAAGGCTCTCAGGTTTCATTTCTGACCCAGATACAGACAAGCAAGAGTACAGCTATTTAATAAAGAGTACCATGAGAAGGCATGTGGCAAGAGCAGGGCCCAGTCGCATAGAGAGGGAGCAGGGGCTAGGACTTAGCAGATCTGGATTCCATCTTTGTTTGGCCACTTCCTTGCTGGGTGATCTTCTGTAAGTCACTTTCTCTCTCAATGCCTGTTTCCCCTCCCATGGTTGACATGTGGGGCTGAGTGGCATGCCTACCAATGTAACACCGATGTATATTGCAGGTATATACCATCCAAGTGATTTTGTGTTTGTGTGTGTTCTGACTAAAATGGGAAGCTCAGGGAATTAATCAAAAGCAGCATGCTTTAGCTACTGCAACTTTTTTTTTTTTTTGTAAATACTTATGTCCCACAAAACACCATTTATTGCTGGAAGCTTCTCTGGAATAATTTCTTGCAAGTTGTTTTTGATGAGTCAAACCAAGTGTTGTTTATCATTTGTTACCTAGAATAGACTCCATTAGACTGTTCCACTAAACAAATTACGTTTATATTCCTACCAGCGATTACGAAGGTCTAAATCAGAAGCTTTTAAGAGGTATGTTTGCTGTTCTAATCACTTACTGATCTCCTGTAGGGAAAAGGAAAATAGACCCTTGATTTGTGGCTGGGTTTGAAAGCTCCTTAAAAATAGTCAGAGACTACAGCTGATGACACAGACTACGTAGGGGATGAGGTGGTTCTCCATTAAACCAGAGAAGGTTGTTGCTTGTGACACATTCAGCATTGCCGATTGGGTGGTCAAGGTTTAACCACCATTTCAAGCCCTAGCTAGAGCCGGGTGGAAATAATTTTCCCGTCCTATGAACATTTTTGAAATTTCAAATATCTTCCTATAGAATTAGGATGAAAAGTTGATATTGCAAATTTTGGTGAACCAACCTTTTTTTTTTAAATGGTCTGTTTGGGTCAACATTTCATTTATATTGATCATTTAAAAATCCTTTTTTTACTATAATTAGCATAAATTTGGAAACAGTCATTTTGAACCGGAAACATGGAATTTATGGTTTCAAAAATGTCAAAAGAAAATATTTTAGCTAATTTCGGAAACTTTTTCAACATTGTTTTGAGCCAAGAAAGTGTCAAACCCAACTCTTCCTTGGGAAAAGTTTTGATTTTGATGAAATGGCATTTTCTGACGAAAAAACATTTTGCTGAAAAATTCCTGAGTAGCTCTAACACTATCCGCAAAGGGAGGAGACGCAGCGTGATCCAGCAGCCAGGATGTTGGACTGGTTTCCCATTAAGCTGCTTGTTTACATCATGACTTAATGTGGCCAGGGGTGCAGAACAAATCACTTCAGAAGAAGTGTTCGCAGTATTACCTTTCTTGCTCAAACCCTCAGTTGTGTGATACTAGTAAATTCCATTAGGATTTCTCTTCCTTCATAGGATAATAGTATAAATATGACGCTTTTGGCAGTATGTTTTAGATGCTTCTGTGTTTTTTAAGTTACTTAGTGACTGATTAAGGGCATTAAACAAGACTTTTCTCAGAAAAATACTATGGCATTTGCATTTTTGTTCTTTAGCTAAAATAAAGACAAGAGACTGGTTCCTGCTGCCAGAACAGAGTGAATGCTAAAGATGAGATAAAACCAAAGCTAAATGAAAGGCAGGCGGTTGTGGATTGATTCCCTGGAAAAAAAGATGTTGTCACAATTATTTTATATTAAGGAAAATAATGGGTATGTTGTAGCAAGACACATGGCAATAATTCTGCCAAAGTTTAATGTCACTAGTACCCCAAAATGGACATGTGATTTCATTATTGCTAAATTGTTTTTCTAATGGATCTGAGGGGAGTTTTTAAATCCTGAAAGTATTGGGCAAGTTATAGTGTTGGGAATTTCACTGGCAAGGAAGGAGGGGGCATGATTGTTATTATTTATTGAGCATGAATGTATTGAGTATGGATTTACACCTATGCAACAAAGATCAGAACTTGGCTCAAGGTCCTTGCACCATGGAGATGACATCCAGATTTTAAGGTGACCTCCGATCTTTTTCACTTCCAGTTTCTATGGCTGGGATCAAATATAATCTCTTTAGATATCGGGTCCAGTGCTTGCGTCTCACAAGAGTGTTGCCGTATTAGAAGACTCTCCAACCTGCTTTTGAAAACCATTAATAATGGAGATTCATTTATTGCCCCAAGAGTTCAATGAGACACGATGGATTTGGTTTGGAGGGGTTGTGTGTGACTCTTTTGTTTCAGTTCATATAGGTTTTGTAACCTCATGATTTGAACTTGTTGATTCACTTAGGCTCCCATAGGTTTGTATCCCTGATTTCACTCCATGATTCAAGTTGGAATAAATCCTAAATCTTACAAGCAAAGCAAACTAGATTGCTGAGTTTTGTCTGGTTTCCTGCAGAAAAAGTACCTAGGTTGGCTGGGAACTGTCTCCCATGAATTGGTCCAAGTTTCATTTTTGTAGCAAGACCTGAAACAAGGAAAGAGATGTTCCTGGTTTGTTATCCAAGGATAATACAGCTCTGCTGCCCGCAGTGCAGTTCTTAATTGTCAGGTCACCTTTGCTGTTAAGACATTTTCCTAATGTCTAATCCTAATTTCTTCCATTTTAAATTATAGGTCACCAATCTACATTTTACTATTCTTGGTTAGTATGATTAACACTTTTCTCGCAGTTCTGTGGTCAGTTGGCAGAATACTGTCTAAATATCTAAATAATCTAGTATTATTCTGGATATCTTGCTTTAACAATAACTCCTCATTTGCACTGAACCAGTAGTAGTTGAATCCATTTAATCTCAAATCCAAGATACTTCAACATTTCTGTGTTCCCTGCAGCAAGGAAAAGTTTCTCCTTCCTCCAACCTTTGCCTTCACCAATTCATCTTCGAAAGACTAGGAGGAAAGAAGGAAAAATACACATATTTTGTAGCTTTAAGCGAAATACAGAGGTTTTAGCAGCCATGAAGAGGCTTTTAAGAGATAAAGGGAAAAAAATGTAGTAAGGCCTTGAAAATAATATGTTGAAAAGTTAGAAGGAATGTGGTGTCTAGCAAAACAAATTTTGGGAAGATACTGTGCTTGGAATGTGGCTTAACTGGGAAAACTGGACCTGAAAGGTAACTCATGAACCATTGAAAATATGTGTGAGTTGCGTAAAGTCAATTATTCTCACGGGAAATTTTGAAAAATAATTGTTTTTTAGAAATTTCTTGCCATTTTTTTTCAGCTTTTCATTGAAAAATCAAAAAGTAAAATCATTTTGGCTTGCAGCAAAACAAACAAGAAGTTTTCACAAATCAAATATGAAACATTTTTACTGAAGTCCAAATTGAAAACACAAATAATTACCCGTAAACATACATATATATATATATATGTTCCTGAAAAATTTTTCTATTTATTTTTTTTGCTAAGAAATCAGAACATCCTGACAAAAAAAAATCTATGGTTTGAAAAACTATTTTGCACATAAAATAAAATTCAGCCAGCTCTACTAATTTGCTCAAAGTAACATGATTACTGTGTAAGCAGAGTCAGGATGAGCTCTACCCTGACATCTGGTGGTGAATTATGGCGAGTGTGGAAAAGAACTCCAGGGGCTAATCTTGTTTGCATAGGCACACCCACTCGCCTGGCATGAAACAACAGCAACTCAAAGTGGTTACTTTGGCTGGTGTGGGATCCCCAGTTTTCTCTGTTATTGGGACAGGAAGAATAAAGTTTTGTTACCCTGATTCTGTGAATCAAGGCCAGTGAAACTGTTGTATGACAGAAGGACTGAGTGAGTCCTTCTCCATTACCTAAGTAGCACTTGCTTGACAAGGGGCATGGGTTACAAAACCCAGTGACTAGAGAGAGGATGGGGACAGGTGTTTGTACCTGATGGTATGGGCCCTCTCTGAGGGGGTTGAATCACCAGTTGCACTACCTCCTCTCTCCACTGTTGAATATCAGAGCTAACTTTGATTCCATTATAAGTCTAGTTACAGACTGCTGAGCTGAATTCACTTTGGGCCAATGGTGCACTAGCACTGGGGCTCCCCTACTATGAGCTGAAATTGCTAAGAGCTGAAATCACAAAAGAGCTAAAGTTATTAAGAGCTGAGATCACTGAGGCTGTGTTAACTAGTGGCGGAGCCTGAAGCTATATTGCTAAGCGGAGCAGAGCGGAGCCTTGTGGGAGTGGCCCCAGGGACGGCTGAAGTGGAGCAGAGCTGAGCGGCTCACAGGTTGGTGAGCAGAGTGGAGCAGCTGCCAGAGCAGTTCGTGGGATGGCGGGAGCAGCTCACAGGGCAGCTGGTGGAGTGGAGCGGCTCATGGTGAAGGCTGCAGCGGAACCCCGTCGCCCTCGGATCACGTAAGGTGCCCCTTAACACCCTGCGTGCCCCCCCCCCGAACTCTGGGGCTGCACTGACCAGGGACAGAGACTTTGGGGGGTTGTTGGACTTTTGGGACTTTGGTGATCCTTGGGTTGCTGGTTTCAAGAACCCAACTTGCTGGGGTGGGTTTTTTGCTCATGGTTTGTGTTATGAATCCTGTTTGTGGTGTTTTTCCAATTTAATGCTGATGTCGTTTACCTCATGTTATTAAACATTTTCTGTTACACTCATACTCTGTGCTTGCGAGAGGGGAAGTATTGCCTCTTAGAGGCACCCAGGGGGTGGTATATAATTGTCCCAGGTCACTGGGTGGGGGCTCGAGACGGTTTTGCATTGCGTTATTGAAACGGAACCCCTAGATACAGAACCCGGCCCTTGTTGCTGCCAACTTAGATGGGCAGAAGGGTTACACTGCATTCAAATGAAACCATTAGCAGGACTCTAGTTAGGCATAAAGTAGTTACCTGATCCAAAATTGATTAGGATGTTGGAATAAACACTCCTATTTTTTGCCGTGGTCCATTTCCTGCCCACTTTTGCTCCAATCTTCCGTATCTATAACACCTCCAAGGAGCTGGGAAGGCTCCAGAACCCCTTTGAAATAGTAGCAATGTTGACTAGTTGGGAAGATTGCCACCCACTGAAGTTCCACTAACATTTGCTGCGGGCAGCCACCTTTCTTTTCCTGGGATGATCTCCTATCGAAGCACTCATGGGCGCCCACTCCGTGGGTGCTCTGGGGCTGGACCACCCATGGGGGAAAAATTGGTGGGTGCTCTGCACCCACCAGCAGCCAAGCTCCCAGCTCACCTCACCTCCGCCTCCTCCCCTGAGCGTGCTGCATCCCTGCTTCTCCTCCCAGCACTTGCTGCCGCCAAACAGCTGTTTCGCGGCATAATAAGCTGTGGGAGGAAGGGGGGAGGAGTGGGAACATGGCGCGCTCAGGGGTGGAGGCAGGGCCGGGGCGGGGATTTGGAGAAGGGGTCCAATAGGGGCAGGGAGGGGGCAGAGTTGGGGTGGGGACTTTGGGGAAGAGGTTGGAATGGGGGCAGAGTAGGGGTGGAGTCGGGGCGGGCCCAGGGGCGGCGGTGGGGGGGGTCGAGCACCCACCGGTGCCAGGAGAAGTTGGCGCCTATGGAAGAACTTATGTTGACCAACTTGGCCTTTGAGATCTTGTAGGATTGGAATGCGCATTTATAGTCCATCTATAAAGTCTATAGCCAGCAACCCAGAAACCAGGCTTTTCAGGCTGCAATTCTACTTGTAAGTATTTTGTGCTCTCTCCACAGTTAAAATCTTTTGACTATTTTGCCTCTTTATTTTGCTTTCACTCCCATTCCCTTTATTTGTCAGGGTGGGAACTGCAGGCATAGAAACTGTCCATCGTGGCCAGGGCAAATATTTCCCTTGTTTATTGCTGCCATAAACTTGCCTTTGGATCTGCCTCTGCAGGATTGGGGAAATAAGCCACACCCAACCTACTGGATTGCATCTTCTCACCTAAATAGCTGCAGATAGAAGCCTTGATACAAACACTTCAGTGAGACTGGGGCGTAATATTGACAAAGCATGCTTTTCCAATGGACTGATCTATGGAGGGTTAAGTAGTTAGCATTCAAATAGCTAGGCTTGGAAGAATTAGATTTTTATTGGTAAACACTGATTTCACTATACACACACAAACCGACGAAAAAATATTTGCATTGATGATGATCAACATTTACAGAGAGGCAGAGTAAGAAAAATGCTGCTGCTTGGGAACTTATTAGAATTTGATTTAAGGAGATTTATTTTGTCAACATCACAAGTCAAAATACACAATTTGTGTTTTAGCGGTTAGAACGTTTTCACTTGTTGAATCTCAGTGCTGCTTAAATAATAATTGTTTGAGCTCCCCGTTGACTGCCTCCGAAAATTTCCCGCAACTGTGAAAATCTAAATTGAAAAAAATGCCTAAAACCCATCATTTTGTGTAACTGTGAAAACTGATGACTTCTCGAGGTCCCTTTTAGCCCCATGTTTCTGTGAACGATGACCATACGTGCTGTAATTGTTTGGCCGATCAGTGTATTGTGGCTATACTGTCCTATTTACCATTCATGGCTTATGAACTACACCGTCCGTAGATGTGCGTGTAATATGAGAGTTCATTAGGCAAACTTCATTTTCGGAGACTTTGTATCATGCTTATTCTGGCTGTTTGGAGGCATTTAATATATTTTGCCTGGACACAGTTGAAGCAGCAAATAATAGCACATGATTTTTGAGTCTCTGTGGAGCTGATCGACTATCACTGGTTTCTCATTCATAGTGGTTCTATTTCTTACCCAGTCCGTAGAGCTCTATTTTACCACTGTTACTCGTACTAGACCTGTCGGCAGGGGATCGAAGTGTTCGGTGGCTGAATCTAAACATCCAGAAAAAAAGTTTAGTTTCAAACCAAACTGAATTTTTTGGCCTTTTTGTGCCAAAATGAAGACCTGAAAAATCCCCCTTCAGGGTTAATTTGACCTGAAACAAAGTGTTTTCATTTTGTTATATTTTTGGGTGGTTTTTACTTTTTTTAATTGAGCAGATCTAGCTCAATTTCTAAACAAATGAAAAATTGCAACATTTCATTTAGAAAATATCACACTTCGTTTAGACTTCGATTTCCCCCCCCCCATTTTTTATTCGGTGGAAATGATTCACCAAATACAATCTAGATTTGCGAATAGTTTGTTGCCCTGAAACTGCAGTTCTTGACACATTTCCTATTTGACTGAACAATGTTGCCCAGCTGTAATTTTGACCCTCTGTCTTCAGCCCGAGGAGAGGGACCTGAGCCATTTCTGCTCAGCCTCATCTACCCGCGCCAACTTTTGGAGACAAGACAGCAGCATTTTATGCTCAATGGCATCCTAGCCTCAGAGAGACCCAGAAGAATCATTATGGACAAATGTTCTTGTCCATAGGCAAGAGGAGGTCATCTGTCTACTGCTGTCTCTGTGCCATGGCCTGAACTCTGACTGAGAGCGATCTAGGATATTGGCAGGTGACTGGTGAAGAGATAATGGATTTTTGCTTCCCTTAGTCCTTTCTTAATAAAATACAGATAAAGCAACTCTCATTGTTCTTCTTAAATACCCCCTGAAAACTCTCCTTTGCTATAATTGCCTACAAAAAACTTGACAGTTAAACAGCAGTGACCAATGTTATCGTGCCGGCCAATGTTGTCTCATTGTTTCCTTGTACTCTGCCTGTCTGTTGTATCCACCTGCTGTCTCTTCTCTAGTATTTAAATAGTACCTGCCCCTAGGAGCTAACAATCTTTTTGTTCTGTGTTGGTCAGGGCCGGCTCCAGGCACCAGCGCAGGAAGCAGGTGATTGGGGCAGCCAACGGAAAGGGGAGGCACATCCGGCTCTTCGGTGACAATTTGGCGGCGGGTCCCTCAGTCCCTCTCAAACTGAAGGACCTGCCGCTGAATTGCCGCCGAAGGATGAAGCAGAGGCGGTAGAGCTCCCGCCAAAGTGCCACAGATTGCGGCTTTTTTTTTTTCCCCCCGCTTGGGGCATCAAAAACACTGGAGCCGGCCCTGGTGTTGGTACAGCGCCTCCCACAATGAAGGCCTGATCTATGAATGGAGCTAGGTAAAATTTTGTGGAAGAAATTTTTTTTCCCACCTCTGAAAAATGCAGATTTGGGTTGACTGAACTATTCTGTGAACTCATGCTGAATTTGCCAAATTGTTTTGGTCAAAATAAATAAATCAGGAAAAGTTAGTTTAGTTTTGACCTTTGACCTTTTTTTGGCTTTTACATTCAAATGTTACCTCAATTTTATATAATTTTTTTGAAAAGGTAAAAAAAAAAAATATATCCTCACAAATGAAACAACACATTTTGCTTTGAATGAAATGTTTTGTTCAACCCGAATGATATTTTAAAAATTATTTTGGTTCACTGAAAAAAATTGGGAAAAAAAAAGTCCTGTTGAATTGATGCAAAGCAATTATTTAAAAATGTTTTGGGTTGGGTCACTGAACTGAACAATAGGTTATTCCCATAGCTCTAACCCGTAGATGCTACTTAATTACAAAAATAAATACTCATTATTATTGTGGGACTGCGGGAAAATACCATAAAGATGGAAAAGCATTTCACTTATTAAATAGTGACCCAGGGAGTGCACAGAATACATGCTAATGATCAAAATCTCCATTCTAATCATGTCGCATTCTCCCACTTAATTTTTACCTCCTTTTAATCAGAGTTCTGAACCGAGCTCAAAGCTACATGCAAACCAATCTCCTAGCTTAGTAGCAGAATAATGAGGCTACACTAGACTGCTTTTCTTCCTCTTTGTTTATAGGTCAAAACATACTTTTCAGCTGCAGCAAGATCTTTCAAGCTTTCATCCATCAGTAATCGCCATTCGAAGCTCCTATTTACTTTGTTATTCTGGCTTTTCATTATTGCAGGGTAAAGTATAGATCGGTCTGCTGAATGCTACTCCACTGATGGTTGTGCTGTGCTTTGATTAGGCACCCCAAAAATCATGTGTGTGGGGAGGGGGGGGGAACCACGCTGGTGGGGGGTCATCAACATTCCCTGGGCATGGCAGAGGGATTCTCCTTCAGGGGCTCAGGCAAAGGGGATTTTTGCCAGGTGTGGGGCGGAAGCATAGCCAGGTTGGGTCCAGGACTACCTGGCTCCAGTAGCCCCAAACCCTACAGGGTAGGGTTTACAGTGATTGCCCATGGGATGCAGCCAGGGCAATAGAGTTACCGTATGCGTTGTCTGTGATGAGCAGGGGAGGATTCCATCCTTTTAGATGCACGCAGACAATTTACAGGTCAGCTTTAATACCAGCTCTTATCTGGCTCTCATTGACGTGAGTGGGAGTAGAACCAGACCTGAAAGGTGAGCAAGCAGCCAACGATCATTAGCCTGCATGGTGTATAAGCACAGGCCGGGTGGAAGCTGGGAGTTGGTCAGGACCACCAGCATGACAAAGCCACCCCTGCATGAAATCCCCATAATTCATGCTTAGGAGAAAGGCCCTCCCTACAAGTCCCATATCAATGGTGGGCACGGGCCCATGCTATGTTAAAAAAATGTCCCTTGGCAATGTATTTTTTCCACAGGCTGTGGGCACCTGGCTAGACATGGGGCAAAAAAAGCTGGGCTAGAGGTAGTTAGGTAGGTACAATCTGTGCTGGTCAGGACACGGAGCGAGTCATGGACTGACACCTACTTGAAGGAGCGCCGCCAGCTTTTTTGCCACCCTAGGCGGCGGAAGGTCCAGCCCCCGAAATGCCGCCCCCGACAGAGGTGGCGGAAGGTCCTGCCCCCAAAACACCGGGGCGGCCGAAGATCTGGCTGCCGTGGTCGCCGTCCCCCAAATGTTAGTGCCCTAGGCAACCGCCTCGGTCGCCTAATGGGTTGCGCCGGCTCTGCCTACTTGTGGGGCAAAGGAGGTGGGTCAGCAGGCTCTGCTGTGTCCTTGTGTGGGTTAGTTACTCTAGAAGGACTGAGCAGTAGATGAACTCTAGAGGGAGTTTTGTCTTTCCCCGCAGAAACAAGAAGGCTGATGATAAGTTATAAAAGTTAAATATGTATGAGCGAGGGAGGAAACTTCAGATGGATGGACAGGAAAGTAAATAAAAATGATCCCAAGTATCTGACAGTAAATGAAGCAGATTATAACCACCCTCGCTTACTTCTACATGACACTATGGATTCAGATTGGAAACAGTCATGTCCCCACAGTCTGATATGAAATCCAATACCGATTTGACACAACCAGGTCAAATCCTTCACTTTCTACATTCGTAGATGTCAGGCCGTGTCCTATTGCAAAGCTACAGTTTGCGCTGTTAAACAACCTATGTGCAAAGTAATTTATTATTCAATTAACATCTGCCTCTGCAATATGACCGAGGAGCTGGGTTTTCTTGGCAGTGGCATGTCATGGACCTTGATCCCTGGAAAGAATATTCCAGTGCTATTCAAAATCTATCAAGTGTTGACTGATCTATTGACTGTGTATTAATTATATTGGTCAATTAGAAATCCCAGTTAAGACTCTGTGGGCTGGCAGGGTCCTGCATTGTGATCAGACCCAGAAATATTAGAGTTATTACAATGATGAGGATGCCAATGTATATGAAAAAGACAGATCTATAAAAAAGAGAGCTCGTATAAAACAAGCTTCTGAACATCCATATGCTCACACCATCTCTTGCAGACCAACCCAAAGTCATAGTCATCATCACCACAACCAGGGTTCATCATCCTGGCATCTCCCCAGGCATGCAGGCTGGGATACTGCTTCTATAATGTGTTACACTAATGCTCACTATGCCTAATGCAAGAGCTGAATTACACCAGATGGGCCCAATCAGTTAATTAGGCTGCAAACAGAGGAGCATTAGGCTGGAGGCAGGTAATTAGAGAGAAGCTCACCTGTAAGGGACAGGCGGGGCTTCTTCCAAAGCCAGGGAATTGGAAGCAGAGGGGGTAGCTGGGAAAGGCTGCAGTCCCTCCCTGGGAAGAAGGAGGAGAGTTTGGGGGCTGCAGAGATGAGCTCGCTTCCTGGGAGGAGGGAGTGAAGAGACTGGCAAACTGAGAGGAGATGGGAAGGCCAGGAGACATGGAAGTGGTTCAGGGAAAGGCAGCAAGGTGCAGGGAACAGACCTTGACTGCTGTGTAGAGGGTCCCTGAACCGGAACCCGGAGTAGAGGATGAACCGGGTTCCCCTGCCAGCCACTGTGGGAGTGGCACGGTGAGGCAGTGAAGCAGAAGACTGCCCAAGACTGTTGGAGAGCAGGAACCTCGATACACTCTGCTTCTCTCTCCCCCGCCCCAAAAAGGGGAAACCACACAGTGACCTGGCTGAGTCACAGAGAGGACAGCTGCAGCTCCCGGGAGCCAGAGAAGGACTACCGAGGAGAAACTGATGGGGTGTAAGAGGTGTCAGCCTGATCAAGCTAATCCCAGAACCGCCAGCTGGGGGCACCATGTAGTGGTGAGTAAAGTAGAGTCGCACAGCTCCTTTTCCTTATTGGGTATTTCCTCATCCTACTAACGTTGGGGTGCCCTTCTCCCAGGGTTACTAGGCCTTTTACCTCCACTTCATTAGCATACACACTCATTGGTTACCATGGCATTCTTGGGGTTGGACATTGCTGATGTTCCTAACTTAGAATATCTCAAGCTGGTATGAACCATCTCGTGGCTCTCTGTGGGCAGTTGAGCCATAGTCGTTTATTACAGCATTTTCTCCTGTGATCTCTTCTGCTCTAGGGTTACTCCTGGCTAGCTGCTTAGGCAAAGACTTTTTGGGCCTTATGCCTTGATTAGTTTAGCTAAGTTATTGTGTTACAGGCCTTGAGGCTTGTAGGCTCATTGAGTATTGCCTTAACTTATACCTATGCCTTACCTAGCAAATACCTATACCTATGGGCTACCTAAGCAGAAACCTGCAAATTACTTAGTAAATGGGTTCTCAGCCCAGGGGTTTTGTGAGCACATCCTTTCTTTATAGCTACATGGGATAGGTCCCCAAACTTTTTTTTGATAATGGCTTCACACTATGGGGGTCGGGGGAGAGGGGAAGAGAGCCGCTGGCTGTATTGTATATCAATGGGCATATCCCAACGTCTTTGGATTAATCATTATATTGCAATAGATTTTCTTAGGCAAGCAGAGGAGAGATCTATAGGTTCATGGGCTAGTCTTTCACCTCTAGAGATCTGGGTTCAAATCCTGCCTTAGGTCACAAATAAAAATGGGTTTGGCCTTATGTGAGTGCCTAATTTAGGCCCCGCTCCTGTGAACATTTATGTATAGGAGCAGACTGTCAAAGACACTGGTCAGGAAATAGGGGTTTGGGAGTCCTCTAATATCCTGATTCAACAAGATACTTAAATCCATTGGAGCCCATGGCACTATGGTCTTCCTTAAAATGAGTGGTGTGCTTACCTGTCTTGCTGAATGTAGTAGTGCAAACATCTAATATAGTAGATCACATAGAGTTCACTGCAGTCTGCTGTTCGGTATTATGGTTGCTTAATATCCTTATGCAATGTATTAACAAGTATAATTAATGACAGTAATCTTATCTGAAGAATGTGTCATAATACATCATAATACAACCAAAATGTCTCATTCTTGGAAGATTTGTCAGAGAACGATGGAATTCTGGGCGACTGTGCCTATTTGCAAAACAAACAACTATCTATCTATCTATCTATCTATATATATATATATATATTTGGACCAAGCAGAAGATCTGGACTCACACCCATGGACTATAGCCCTCCATGTATAGATTGCTACCTACGAAGCAAACTAACAAAAAATGAAAGACAAGTCCGGAGGCACATGCCTCTCTAGATCATTTTTGGTATTTGAAAATTAAAAATACATTCTAAGTCCCAGTCCATTAATCACAAGACAAAGTTTCCCCTCTAGCACGGGAAAAGGGGGATACACAGTCAACAATAGTAATGGGATGACATGGAGAGGGAAAATGGAGATTAAATATCAAGGAAAAACTCCTTGACTGTCAGACAGTAGACCGTTGAATTGTCTCTTCTGGAGAAAAAAAAAATCCCAAACCAACCTCCCACCCGCCCTCCCCCACCTCCCTCTCAATAGAACAAAATTGATTCTACCTTTTTCTCCCTGTAAACCAATGGGAGCATAATAGAACACTGTGATTTGCTCACTTTTTCCAGTGCTCCTTCGAAAAAGTGCACGGCTTCCTCTATGGAGGAGGAGGGTTGACCCGTAGGAGACTGCCATGAGTCATTGGCGATCTAGTTGAATGTATGCCTCTAGTATTCCAGCGCAACCCATATATGTTTTGGGATATGTGCCATTTGGTCTTAGCATTTGAATTACAGTATTGAGTGCATGGGTACGGTGCCTGTAAAAGATCCAACTCCATATGTGTCAAATCTCTGTTCTCTTCATTATGCCGCTGCTCTGTTAGGTTGAATATATCCAAGTGCTTGCATTTCCAACAGGTACATCAATGAAAATGCCATTCCAGAACTGACACACAGACATTATGAGCACAGCCGGTTTGTTGCGTAAAGTGCCAACAGACAGAGTTCAGAAGATCAGTTTTTGTACAAGTCTGGAGACTGTAAACATCTCATACTTTGCTCACTGACCACCGGTGTTCTAGATTATACTTCCTAATGATTCAAGCCTTCATGCCCGTGTTTCTACTCTTTGGGGGCATGTCTCTGGGGATACTATCTGTGCCTTGCACCGGTAACCCTTGGAAAGTAGAATACAGTAACTCCTTACTTAACGTTGTGGTTATGTTCCTGAAAAATGTGACTTTAAGTGAAATGATGTTAAGCGAATCCAGTTTCCCCATAACAATTAATGTAAATGAGGGGGTTAGGTTCTAGGGAAATACAGACACACACACACACATATATATATATATATATATATATATATACACACACACACACACACACACACACACTATAAGTTTTAAACAAACAATTTAATACTGGTACACAGCAATGATGATTGTGAAGCTTGGTTGAGGTGGTGCAGTCAGAGAGTGGAAGAGGGTGGGCTATTTCTAGGGAATTCCTTACTGCTAAATGATGAACTTGCAATTGGCTGAGCCCTCAAGGGTTAACTCTTACATTCTACTGTACAAGGCAGCAGGAAAGGAGGGAGGGCAGACAGAGACACTGTGTGTGTGTGTGTGTGTGTGTGTGTGTGTGTGTGAGAGAGAGAGAGAGAGAGATGCGCATTGTCCCTTTAAGTATGAAGAGTGGGGTCAGAAGTACACTGCCTTGTTAATTAGATCAGCAAGCTGAGACCGGACCACAGCTGCTGCTGCCTAGAAGCTCCCTCTGTCATGTGTCCCCCCTGCTCTATGAAAGATGGGGTAAGTGGGGTGCAGGGGGAGGGGGACACCCTGACATTAGTTCCCCTCTTCCTCCCCTCCCCCCCCACAGAGCAAGCAGGAGTCTCAGGGAGCAGCTCCAAGGCAGAGGGCAGGAGCAGCACATGGCAGTGGGGGGAGGGACAGCTGCAATTGATAGCCTGCTGGGCAGCTGCTGCACAGGGAACTTAGGCGAGCGGGGAGCTGATGCGGGGCTGCCGGTCCACCCTGGTTCCAAGCCCCCACCAGCTAGCTCCATTGGCCTGCTCTTCCTGCAAGCAGTGAACAAAGCAGGCAGCTACCAAATGACATTAGAAGGGAGCATTGCACAACTTTAAACGAGCATGTTCCCTAATTGATCAGCAACGAAACAACGTTAACCGGGATGACTTTAAGTGAGGAGTTACTGTATTGAGATTACTGGGTGTGTTGGTAAACTGGCATTACTAGATTTCCCCCGTATTACTAAATTGCCCTGATCAATCCAAGGATTGACGGTGGAAGGCATAATGGTGGCATAAAGGCACCTTGTCTCTCTGTATCAAGTCTTGTCCTGAACCCAGCTTGGCTGGCATTGAAGATTGAGCTCTAAATATGGAGGGCTTGCAGGGCTGGACCCAGGGAATCAGACCCTTCCCTTTCATGAAACTGAGAGTAAGGAAAAAAGTGCCTAAAAAAATATTACTGTCCCCAGTGCTTCAGTGTTTTGCCAGCACACAGGCTTCTAGGCACTATCACCCCCTTGCACTGCTGATGTCGTCTCCACAGGAGAGTTGGTCTCTCAAATTGCTCTCATCTTCCCAGTGAGGACGACCGCATTGTAGCTCACGACCCATGTTGGCCTTTTTAATATAATTAGTCAGGAATAGAATTTTGCCTTAGGCCGTTTGCTTCAGGAGCTGCTCTAGCACAGTGGTTTTCAAACTGCGGGTCGCAACCCAGTACTGGGTTGCGGAATATAAGGCACTGGGTCCCGGCAGCTCTGGTCAGCACCGCTGACCATGCCGTTAAAAGTCCCGTTGCCGGTGCTGTCTGGCTAAGGCAGGCTAGTCCCTACCTGTCCTGGCTCCATGCTGTGCTCCGGAAGCAGCCAGCAGTAGGTCCGGCTCCCAGGGGCGGCTCCAGCCTACCACGCGCGTGCCTGGGGCGGCAAGCTGCAGGGGGCGGCAGTCAGGCTGCCTTTGGCAGCATGCCTGCGGGAGGTCCACCGGTCCCGCGGTTTTGGCGGCAGGTACGCTAAAGGCGAGGGTCCAGCGGACCTCCCGCAGGCATGCTGCCGAAGGCTGCCTGACTGCCGTGCTTGGGGCGGCAAAATACATAGAGCCGCCTCTGCCGGCTCCTATGCGGGAATGCCACGAGGCTCCGTGCACTGCCCCCGCCCCGATCACTGGCTCCGCACTCCCATTGGCCCCTGGTGGGGAGGGAAGGTATGGGGCCAATTTTTCTGCTGGTGTAAACTTTTGCAGATCCATTGACTTTAATGGGGCCATGCCAACTTCAAATGGTAGACAATATGGCCCATGGTCGCAAGACTCTTGGGCAAAGTAAAAGTTTGACAGAAGGGGAAGCTCTTGGGTTGTGACCAGAGGAGATTGAAAACTAAGGCTGTTCAAAAACACAGTGAAAATAAATAAGCATAATTGCTGCCTAACACAAGAGACCCTATTTTTCTTGCTGTTTTAAAAATGATTTTACAGTATATTTATTTTCATCTTCTAGTTTCCACTCTGCATAATTCTTTCCCCAAAACTGAGCTTCTCTTCATTATAACTGAATATTTTCTAGACACCCGGCAGAACAATCACTCCCCCTCCCCCCCCCCCAACACCCCATGCTGTGCAGAATATAATTTGGAATTAGAATTGTGATATGAGCAGATTTTTTCAAGATATAAAAGCTATGTTTCTGCAGATACATTTTTTCTTTAATTTCAAGCCACAATTAACTTGGCTTTTCTTCATTCTGATAAATCTGTACTCTTGGCATTATGCTACCTACTTGATTCACATGGAGATTATATTTTTATTATAGTATCACTCGGGTGTATAAAGCATTATTTTTGCTGCTAGCAAAAACAGTCATTTTCCTGACTTTCCCCTTCTCTGATTCTGTTTATTTTAGTAAACCTTATATTTTCTTTCCTTTTCATTAATGTAGAGCTATTTTAATATAAAATGTGTGGGACTCAAATGTAACATGGGATTTTGTCTTATCATAGAATATCAGGGTTGGAAGGGACCTCAGGAGGTCATCTAGTCCAACCCCCTGCTCAAAGCAGGACGAATTCCCAACTAAATCATCCCAGCCAGGGCTTTGTCAAGCCGGGCTTTAAAAACCTTCAAGGAAGGAGATTCCACCACCTCCCTAGGTAACGCATTCCAGTGCTTCACCACCCTCCTAGTGAAATAGTTTTTCCTAATATCCAACCTAGATCTCCCCCACTGCAACTTGAGACCATTACTCCTTGTTCTGTCATCTGCCACCACTGAGAACAGCCGAGCTCCATCCTCTTTGGAACCCCCCTTCAGGTAGTTGAAAGCAGCTATCAAATCCCCCCTCACTCTTCTCTTCTGCAGACTAAATAAGCCCAGTTCCCTCAGCCTCTCCTCATAAATCATGTGCTCCAGACCCCTAATTGTTTTTGTTGCCCTCCGCTGGACTCTTTCCAATTTTTCCACATCCTTCTTGTAGTGTGGGGCCCAAAACTCGACACAGTACTCCAGATGAGGCCTCACCAATGTCGAATAAAGGGGAATGATCATGTTCCTCGATCTGCTGGCAATGCCCCTACTTATACAGCCCAAAATGCTGTTAGCCTTCTTGGCAACAAGAGCACACTGTTGACTCATATCCAGCTTCTCGTCCACTGTGACCCCTAGGTCCTCTTCTGCAGAACTGCTACCTAGCCATTCGGTCCCTAGTCTATAGCAGTGCATAGGATTCTTCCGTCCTAAGTGCAGGACTCTGCTCTTGTCCTTGTTGAATCTCATCAGGTTTTTTTTTTTTTTTTTTTGGCCCAATCCTCTAATTTGTCTAGGTCTCTCTGTATCCGATCCCTACCCTCCAGTGTATCTACCACGCTTCCCAGTTTAGTGTCATCTGCAAACTTGCTGAGAGTGCAGTCCACACCATCCTCCAGATCATTAATAAAGCTATTAAACAAAACCGGCCCCAGGACCGACCCTTGGGGCACTCCGCTTGAAACCGGCTGCCAACTAGACATGGAGCCATTGATCACTACCCGTTGAGCCCGATGATCTAGCCAGCTTTCTTTCCACCTTACAGTCCATTCATCCAGCCCATACTTCTTTAACTTGGCGGCAAGAATACTGTGGGAGACCGTATCAAAAGCTTTGCTAAAGTCAAGGAATAACACATCCACTGCTTTCCCCTCCACAGAGCCAGTTATCTCATCATAGAAGGCAATTAGGTTAGACAGGCATGACTTCCCCTTGGTGAATCCATGCTGACTGTTCCTGATCACTTTCCTCTCCTCTAAATGTTTCATAATTGATTCCTTGAGGACCTGCTCCATGATTTTTCCAGGGACTGAGGTGAGGCTGACTGGCCTGTAGTTCCCAGGATCCTCCTTCTTCCCTTTTTTAAAGATGGGCACTACATTAGCCTTTTTCCAGTCATCTGGGACCTCCCCCGATCGCCATGAGTTTTCAAAGATGATGGCCAATGGCTCTGCAATCACATCCGCCAACTCCTTTAGCACCCTCGGATGCAGCGCATCCAGCCCCATGGATTTGTGCTCATCCCGTTTTTCTAAATCGTCCCGAACCACTTCTTTTTCCACGGAGGGCTGGTCACCTCCTCCCCATACTGTGCTGCCCAGTCCAGCTGTCTGGGAGCTGACCTTGTTTGTGAAGACAGAGGCAAAAAAAGCATTGAGTACATTAGCTTTTTCCATATCCTCTGTCACTAGGTTGCCTCCCTCATTCAGTAAGGGGCCCACACTTTCCCTGATTTTCTTCTTGTTGCTAACATATCTGAAGAAACCCTTCTTGTTACTCTTAACATCTCTTGCTAGCTGCAACTCCAAGTGCGATTTGGCCTTCCTGATTTCGCTCCTGCATGCCTGAGCGATATTTTTATACTCCTCCCTGGTCATTTGTCCAATCTTCCACTTCTTGTAAGCTTCTTTTTTGCATTTAAGGTCAGCAAGGATTTCACTGTTAAGCCACGCTGGTCGCCTGCCATATTTACTATTCGTTCTACACATCGGGATGGTTTGTTCCTGCAACCGCAATAAGGATTCTTTAAAATACAGCCAGCTCTCCTGGACCCCTTTGCCCTTCATGTTATTCTCCCAGGGGATCCTGCCCATCTGTTCCCTGAGGGAGTCAAAGTCTGCTTTTCTGAAGTCCAGGGTCCGTATTCTGCTGCTCTCCTTTCTTCCTTGTGTCAGGATCCTGAACTCGACCATCTCATCCACTTTTGCTTCCCCTACTAATTCTTCCCCGTTTGTGAGCAGCAGGTCAAGAAAAGCTCTGCCCCTAGTTGGTTCCTCCAGCACTTGCACCAGGAAATTGTCCCCTACACTTTCCAAAAACTTCCTGGACTGTCTGTGCACCGCTGTATTGCTCTCCCAGCCGATATCAGGGTGATTAAAGTCTCCCATGAGAACCAGGGCCTGCGATCTAGCAACTTCTGTTAGTTGCCAGAAGAAAGCCCCGCCCCAACTCCGCCCCCACCCCTGCTTCCCGCGAATATTTGATTCGCGGCAGCAGGTAAGCTGTGGGGGATGGGGGGAGGAGGCGCGGCCCAGTCTGGCCCCCGCAACCGAGCGGCTCCCTCCGGCGGCCGGCCCCGGCCCCAGCGTCTCCAGCCTCGCTCGGCTCGGGCCCTGGGGTGCTGGCCCTGGGCCAGCCCCCGGCCGAGCACCCCCAGGCCAGCACCCCTGGCCCCCGGCCCAGCACCGCCAGCCAGCACCCCTGGCCCCGGGCCGGCACCCCTGGCCCTGGCACCCGGCCCTGCGCCGCCGGGCCCCGGGCCAGCCCCCGGCCGAGCACCCCCGGCCCAGCACCGCCAGCCCCGGCCCGGCCCCCGGACCAGCACCCAGCACCGCCGGCCCCTCCCTATTTTCCCGGACATGTTCGGCTTTTTGGGATTTCCCCCCGGACGGGGATTTGAGGCCCAAAAAGCCGGACATATGGTAACCCTAACCTACATTTCTCTAGGCACCTCCATTTTCCTACAGTATTCAACAGCAGTGGCCCAAAACACTCCAGGAATATTAACTGTAAATTCTGGGGCCAGATTTTCAAGAGTTCTGCTTCCAACAGCTCCTATTTAGGCATGTAAATAAGTGGCCAGAGTTTCAAAAATGCAACCCCCTTTGTTATCAGAGGAAGCTGCTGAAAATGGTTCTCAGTCAGAACGGCTGGGCGCTGAACGCTTTACAAAACCCACCCAGCCACTTTATAGACCTCATTCAAGTGCCTAAAGAGGAGCTGATCCCTTTGGAAAATCTGGCCTCAGTTATGGGTATTGAGCATTTCCATCATATCGGAGAATATTAATGCAATATATTAATATACATAGAAATGGGCAATTTTGTTTTACAAATAGTTTATTTACCAAAAATAAACACTTTTGGGTCAACTGAAAATATTTGCAAATTGTGGCAAATAGATTTGGCCCCCTCCCGCACCAAAAAAAGATTTCTTTTGTAAAAAGTCAAAACATTTCATTTTAAATTAATGTGACACTTAGAAATTTGCTAGATTTATTATAAAAAAAAAAAAAAAAAAAAAAGAGGCTTAACACGCTCCCGCCCCACATACTTCAAAATGAAACACTCCTCACGCCCCTAAGATTTCTGTGTTGGGTCATCATGAAACACATTTTTTTGTCTAGATTTTTGTTTGTTTGTTTAGCCGCTGAATGAAAAAACCATTATTTGCTCGGCTCTGATTATAAGGGCAACTAAGTACCATTCTGTCCCTGAATGTGTGTGAGCCGTTAAAATAAATAGGAATAGCACATGGGTTTCTAAGTCTAGAATTTGGTCCTATGGAGTCCCTAGTCCTTGTTTGTGCAAAACTTACCTGGACTAAAATATGGCTTTTGTCTTTGTGAAGACAAAGCGTTTGGCCAGATGTGTTTTAAGAAGAGGTTCAATTATCCTCCAAATAGCTAATATGTGAGAGAGAAAATTGTTTGTTCGTCTAATAATTTCAGCCCTTTATCTCCGGAGTGAGTAATATTATAGTCTAACCTTCCCTTGCCTTTCTTAAGGGGACCTTTGATTGGATTCATTTGCAATGAGGGTTATTACCAGAAATGTTACTGATTCTTATCCTGAAGTCAACTAACAATAAACATCTTTGTTGCAGTTCACTAGTTCAGTTGAAAATAAATGTATTTTCTTTGTATTTCAGTCTCTCTCCCCAGGCTGTCTTGGAACTTTTTATGCCTATAGATCTGTTCATGTAAAGCTACATTAGTGCCGTTTGTGAAGCGTCCTTTTATCACGTTGGTGAGCCCAGGAGCAAATCAGCCAGACATATGAATGCTACAGAGACAGATCTTGGGGTTAGCAGAACAATAAATCAATGAAATCTATTTACAGTATATGTTGTTAAAGATAATGTTTGAAAGCCATCCCTCTCTGTCTCTTTTAAGAAAATAGAAATGCATAGATGATCATATGCTCTTGCTGTAAGAGGGAGAATATATATCCTTTAGAAAGAAAATCACATCATATTGACGTTAAATTTAAGTGTAGCCCTTTCAAGATGACTGTCTGTCTTCCCCAATTTATTATGATGCCTGGAAAGAAAATGCCTTTAGAATTAGATCAGATGTTAATGGAAAATGTATTGTTTTTCTATATTTTTCCTAACTCTTGCATTTTGTTTTCGTTTTCATCTTCAAAGCAAACCTTTTTTTGTTTCTTTTGTGTCATAATTTATTCTCAATAGGCTAGATTAAGAGGTTGTGCGTCTTTTTGTGTGTAAAAGATACATATTGGTAAATGGGTATGAATCTAAGCCCACCTAGAGTGAGTATTAAATTTGTGTACTGCACATATTGCAGGGGATGGGGTGAGAGAATTTGTATGAGTTGTGGCTTTGACTCTATAAAGACTAATGCACATGGGTAACTTTGTCTTGTAAGTAGAGCTAGTTGGAACTTTTTTTGTCAAAATGTTGTTTCAATGAAAATGGCATTTTTCATTGAAACTGAATCATTTTAAAAATGTGCAGATGTTGAGGAACACTCCCGTGGGGGGAAGGTAGAAAGGACTTTGAAATGATTTTTTTTTTCCATTTTACAACAAAATTTTAGAATTCCCCTGTATTTTATTTTGGCTTTTCATTTTTATATTTTATTATTTCTGTTTCATTACATGTCAGTATTATGCACTATTCTCACTTCAATGGCGTAATGACAGAATATTTCAACTATTCAGTTGCGTCTGACCTGGGTGTTGTTTGTAAGTCATTTGTGATCAACTGTAGGTGCAGAGGTAAAGCACTCAAACATGTGTTTAATCAGTTAAGTGTTGGCTGTGGTCTAATATACAATACAAATAATAAACTGGTGCCAAAATCATTGATCCTGATGTTACGGGACTGCATTCTAACTACCAAAGCCAGGAAATTAAGGCTGAAACTCATTCTTGAGTCCCCTCACCCTGCTGTGTCTGAGAACACTATAATGAAAGACATTCACAAGGCAGAATTGTCGCCATTTTGCAGATACCCTGGAGTACTTCCTGTGGGGGCATTTCTCTTACTTTCTGAGTAATTGCAATTCCTTCTGTGCTATTCTATACACTCGGGGTTTGGTTCTCTCTGACTTCTTATTGGAGATAGAGTTTCCTGGCTTTTTGCATGACTTCATTCACACTAGCTATTGACATTACTGTTTACAGGTATCTGCCTATACAAAAATATTACTGTTAGGGCCTGATTTTTGCAAAGGGAGCCATGGAGACAGGCACTTAGGCCCTCAGGGATCCCTTTGCAGCTTGGGGACGTTAGGTGAAAAAATGTGGTCTGTGGCTAATGTATGGGACTTGGAATGAAGTATCTCAGTTTAAGACCATAAGAATGGCAATGCTGGGTCAGACCAAAGGTCCATCTAGCTCAGTATCCTGTCTTCCGACAGTGGCCAATGCCAGGTGCCTCAGAAGGAATGAACAGAACAGGTAATCATCAAGTGATCTGTTGCCTGTCACCCATTCCTAGCTTCTGCCAAACAGAGGTGGGGGATGCCATCCCTGCCCATCCTGCTTGGTAGCCATTGATGGATCTATCCTCCATGAACTTATCTAGTTTTTTTTTTCTTTTTTCCTTTTTTTTTGAACCCTGTTAGTCTTTGCCTTCACAACATCCTCTGGCAAAGAGGTCCACAAGTTGACTGTACATTGGGTGAAGAAATACTTCCTTATGTTTGTTTTAAATCTGCTGCCTATTAATTTCATTTGGTGGCCCCTAGTTCTTGTGTTAGTTATGAGAAGGAGTAAATAACACTTCCTTATTTGCTTTCTACACACAAGTCATAATTTCATAGACCTCTATCATATCCCCCATTAGTAGTCTCCCTTCCAAGCTAAAAAGTCCTAGTCTTATTAATCTCTCCTCATACAGAAGCCATTCCATACCCATACTCATTTTTGTTGTCCTTTTTGGAGCCTTTTCCAATTCCAATATATCTTTTTTGAGATGTGGTGATAACATCTGTACACAGTATTCAAGATGTGAGCGTACTATGGATTTATATAGAGGTAATATGCTATTTTCTGTTTTATTATCTATCCCTTTCTTAATGATTCCCAACATTCTGTTCGCTTTTTTTGACTGCCGCTGCACATTGAGTGGATGTTTTCAGAGAACTATCCACAATGATTCCAAGATCTTTCTTGAGTGGTAACAGCTAATTTAGACCCCATCATTTCATATGTATAGTTGGGATTATATTTTCCAATGTGCATTACTTTGTGTTCATCAACATTGAATTTCATCTGCTATTTTGTTGCCCAGTCACCCAGTTTTGAGATCCTTTTGTAACTCTTCGCAGTCTGCCTGGGACTTAACTATCTTGAGTAGTTTTGTATCATCTGCAGATTTTGCCACCTCACTGTTTTTACCCCTTTTTCAAGATCATTTATGAATATGTTAAATAGGACTGGTCCCAGTACAGACCCCTGGGGGACACCACTATTTACCTCTCTCCATTCTGAAAACTGACCATTTATTCCTACCCTTTGTTTCCTATCTTTTAACCAGTTACCAATCCATGAGAGGACCTTCCCTCTTACCCCATGACAGCTTACTTTGCTTAAGAGCCTTTGGTGAGGGACCTTGTCAAAGGCTTTCTGAATATCTAAGTACACTATATCTACTGGATTCCCCTTGTCCACATGCTTGTTGACCCCCTCACAGAATTCTAGTAGATTGGTGAGGCATGATTTCCCTTAACAAAACCCATATTGACTCTTCTCCAACAAATTATGTTCATCTATGTGTCTGACAATTTTGTTCTTTACTATAGTTTCAACCAGTTTGCCTGGTACTGAAGTCAGGCTTACCGGCCTGTAATTGCTGGGATCACTTCTGAAGCCCTTTTTAAAAATTGGCGTCACATTAGCTATCCTCTAGTCATTTGGTACAGAAGCTGATTTAAATGATATGTTACAGACGACAGTTAGTAGTCCTGCAATTTCACATTTGAGTTCCTTCAGAACTCTTGGGCGAATACCATCTGGTCCAGGTGACTTATTACTGTTTAATTTATCAATTTGTTCCAAAACCTCCTTTAATGACACCTCAATTTGTGAAAGTTCCTCAGATTTGTCACCTAAAAAGAACGGCTCAGGTTTGGGACTCTCCCTCACATCCTCAGCCATGAAGACTGATGCAAGGAATTCATTTAGTTTCTCTACTATGGCCTTCTCATCCTTGAGTGCTCTGTTAGCATCTCGGTCATCCAGTGACCACACTGGTTATTTAACAGGCTTCCTGCTTCTGATGTACTTTTCTTTTGCTATTACTTTTTGAGTCTTTGGCTAGTTGTTTTTCAAATTCTTTTTTGGCCTTCCTAATTATATTTTTACACTTCATTTGCCAGAGTTTATACTCCTTTCTATTTTCCTCACTAGGATTTAACTTACACTTTTTAAAAGATGCCTTTTTGTCTCTCACTGCTTCTTTTACTTTGTTTAGCCACGGTTCTGTCTTGGCTCTGATTTTTGGATCACTGGATGAGCTTGATCATGTTATTTATGGCAAATTGTTTAAGTTGGGTTGCCTAAATGTATGAACCCAGGCTTACATTTCCAAAAGCTCCCCTCTGGACTCTCTCCAATCCGTTCACATCATTCCCGAAATGCAGCGCCCAGAATCGGACACACCACTCCAGCTGAGGCCCAATCAGAGCAGAGTAGAGCAGAAGAACCACCCCCTGCGTCCCGCCCACATCTCCCGCACCAACACATCCCAGAACGATGTTCGCTTCCCCCTGCGACAGCACCACACCGCCAACTCACACCCAGCCTGTTGTCCAACACGATCCCCAGATCCCCCTCCGCAGCTCTCCCCTCCAGGCAGTCATCTCCCACCCTGCATGTGCGCAACTGGTTGTTCCCTCCCAAGTGGAGCACCCTGCACCTGCCCCCATCGAATTCCATCCCATCCACCACAGAGCATCTCTCCAGCCTGTCCAGATAACCCCGAATCTCAATCCCCTCCTCCAAAGCACCCTCAACCCCTCCCAACCCGGCACCGTCCGCAAACTCCCCAAGTGCACTCTCCAGGCCACCGTCCAACTCACCGACAAAGACACTGAACCAAACTAGACCCAGAACTGATCTCTACAGGATCCCGCTCGACACGCCCCTCCAGCATGACCGAACCACTGATTACTTCCCGGGAACGGCCCTCCAACCAGTAGCTCCATCTAGGTTGCACCCCGTCAGCCCGTTCATGAGAAGGTCATGAGAGAGTCCGAAAAGCCCCACCAAAAATCAAGACACACCACATCCACCGCTCCCCACACCCCCATCCACAAGGCCTGTCCCACTGAAAAAAAGAGTCTAAGACTGCATAACAATTGTTAGTAGTGACTTGGGAGATTTCAGAAATGTTAGAGGCACACAGCATGCCTTACAGTAAGGCGGTAGCTTTACAATAAGAAGAAGCCAAATGAAGATGCTGCTCCACATTTCACTACACCTACAAAACAAAAACCCTCCAATGGTTAAGAAAAAAAATGTTGCATCTTAAGGCCAAGTCATGCAGACGGGCTCTATTGAAGTGTCACACCCCCAATGGCCCTCTCCCTCAGGGAGGGGAGGAGGGAGGATCAGCATTGTATGTTGCTATCGTGGTTGTAAGTATTACAAGGCATTTTGGGGGGCGGGAAGGGAAGGTCAAATGTGTGAATGTGGAATAGAAGATTCTTTTACAGGTAGCGAGAGGGGAAAGGAGAAAAAGAGGAGAGAACGGGTTAACTTAACATTTCAACTAGCTCCATGTGAAGATAAGATGCTCTCCCCAGTCCAAGGTCATGGGCGCGATGAGAAATTTGCAGCTGCCCAGCTGTGAGAAGAAGAGAACTAAGTTGAGCAGAGATAGCAATGAGAACAGTGAGAGTGAACGAGATGGCGAAGGCCAACAGGAGGGAAAACAAAGTCTCCGGAGCCGATGTGTTTTGGGAAGCCGGGGAGGCCACAGCGAGCCGGGTTGGACTGGTACAAAGAGCATCAGGAGTAAAGGGCCCTGGATAAAAACACCCCCAAAGGAACCCAGGACTTAAAACCCTCCCGAGAGCCAAAGCAAGGCGGAGATCACAACGGACCTCAGACGACCTGGGCCCAGAACTCCTGTCCACCCTTCCCACTCCTCTTCTTATGTTACACCCAGGCTTGGCCAGCCTCAGGTCATGTGGGTGTGAGTATGAAAGGGGGTTAGGGCTGGGATAACGCTTTGAGTGACGTGGGAGCAGTCCCCACACTCAGTTTGGCAAAGTACTTAGCACTACGGCCTCGATCCAGCAAAGCAGTTGCTTACCAGTAAGCATGTAATAACTCCCGTTGGCGTCAATGGCACTACAGTACAACCCCTATTTTATGAACTAATTGGGAGTTGAGGAGTTCATAAAATATGGTGCATTGCATCCCTGCCGCCTTGTCCTTCAAACCACCGTGAAGCGATTTCCAAAGCACTGAAGCCTTTGGACCCGGAAGGGATGTCGACTTCTTCATTCACCTTACTCTCATTATGTGATTTCTAGCTCCCCCTCCCATGGTGGTTTGTCTGACTGGCGATTTGCAAGGTGGGAGTTCATAAAACCAAGGTCCTGCTTTACTCGTTTGCTCAGAGGTGAGTACTTGAGTTAGTGTTTTGCTGGATTGGGATGAGGGAGCTCCACATTTTACAGGAAGACCAGGAGTACTTGTGGCACCTTAGAGACTAACAAATTTATTTGAGCATAAGCTTTCGTGGGCTACAGCCCACTTCTTTGGATGTTTGGGGGGGGGCAGGTTTTGGGCACCACCAAAATTTCTACAAACCTGCCACCCCTGGAAGAGGCAGAGCAGGGGTGGAGTGGTGGTGCAGTCCAGTGCAGTGGGGGGGGAGGCTTTATTGAGTGTATATATATTATTAAAATCGCTTGGAGGAGGAGGTGGAGAAGAGACGGGGCAGGGGCGGGGCCTCATGGAAGGGGTGAGTGGGGGCGGGGCCAGGGGCAGCGAGGGGGGGTGTCAGTGATGCAGCCCTCAGGCCAATGCACTAGTCCTCATGTGGCCCTCGCGATCATTTGAGTTTGAGACCCCTGTTTTACACCCACTTCTCACTCGCTTGTCACAGGCAAAAATGATGGCACGAGGTGTAAAGCAGTTGAGAAAATGGCTCTGTTTCTGTGGATGTGAGAAATGTTGGTACCATTTGGAACTGAAGTTATGAAGAAAACACTACTAGATAGACTTTTTTTTTTTTTTTTTTAAAAGCTGGTAGATTTCCTCTGAGTGAAAATTCCTGACTTTAATCACTATGACGGAAGCTTTTGTTAGATTTTAGTCATTATTTTTCACTGGAAGTCTTGAAAATAAGCCATAGCAAAGTTAAAACACTCCATCAGCCCACTTGTCGAGGTCACAGGAGCTTGTTACAGAGGCATATAGGTCACAATAAAATACAGCATCCCTAAGGGAAGAGAAAAATAGATCCATTACAGACCAAGAGCGAGCAACACCCACAGGCATGCATCTCTATATTGAAAGCACACAAGTAACCCCACCAAAGGAACTGGAGGTCAATGCATTGTCACTTTCATACGCTGATAAAAATTCTTTCTTCCTGTATCAGATGCCTGACACCTGCAACCTGTGCCCAGTCTAGTACCTTGCTGCCATGGTAACAATAGCTACTCCAGGAAGCAAGACATGATCAGTTCCTGAATACATCCCAGCCAGCCCTAATCTCTGACTACTTTCAAGTTTTAAGATGAAAAGTTCCTTGACATCATCCCTTTCAAAACAACCAGGGACAAACACTGCTGAAGAAGCCGTATAAACCCAAACTGCCAACAGCTACAAATGCAACGCCAGCAGCATCAACATCATGGTTAAAAATACAACTCCGTGTATAACGTTTTCTCCTTTACGTTTGCAAGTATCTCAATGAGTGTAAAGCTCAATAAGGACTTTATATCCCTCACTAAACCTAGGAGTGATGATAACAGAAACATATTCATCCCGCTCTAGTTGGGATGTAATGCATTTTTCTGTTCCTTGGCGATTCTGACAAATCGGGGGGATTATTTTATGTTGAACCGAAAATGAATGTTTTAAAAACATTTTTCAGTGAATCAAATTGCTGAAATGTTTTGTGTGAGCTGAAATGAAATACAGCTTCGTGTGTGTGTGTGTGTGTGTGTGTGTGTGTGTGTGTGTGTGTAAAATTAAAATAAAAGGCATCTTTCAATCCTTTCCCTCCATCCCCCCGCCCCCTTTTCTTTGGACTAGCCCTAGTATAAAGCCTTCTGAGTGACAATGACTGGAACTCTCAAAGCTAAAGAATTTGGGAGGCTACTTCTTTCCCCATTTCATCACGTGGAACACCCTGCCATGTGAGTGACAGAGCCTGCTGGTACTTTCAATGCTCCGTTCCTTTCCCATTGCTGGGAACTGCTCAGCTCCTCCAGAGGCTCCTGTGACCAGTTTCAGTTGTTGGATGATTTTCTTCCTTACTTCTGGGTTTACTTCTGAGTTAAAAATCTACATGCATCAGTGTTTTGCTACTTTCTTCTGCCAGTTTAATGAGAGAATAATTGTGAGATATTGGAAGAAGAGGCTCCTGTCATCTTTCTGGCCAGTGGGATGTTGCTTTGCTGTTTGTTGGCTTTTCTTATTTCCCTCTGTGAGGCAGCAGCGAATGGGTTGAATCAACAACGGGCAAGAAATTCATATTTAAGGCAAAAACCCAGCCTTAACTTGTTCTGTTTTGCAGAAACGCTAGTATTCTCATATTCTGCCAGGTGACCTTACCTGCAATCCATAGGGGTGAATTAAACAAAGGAAATTTCGGATTTTAACTCTGAATTCCCCAGTTTCTATCATTTCAAAGCTATTTGTATGTATATGAATTTCTAACATTATGAGGGAGGCAGATGTTTTCTGTTTACCAGGAGTTTTTAACCTTCACTTTGTAAATATCTTATAAAATGGCAAAGGAAACAGCATCAAATGTCATTTTTCATGGTGGCTTGATGGAAATTGGGTTGATACAGAAAGAATAAGAGCTCCAAAATTGTTACTGTTGATGTCATATGCTCATTTGAACATTCATCTTGGGTCAGACCAACGGTCCATCTAGCCCAGTATCCTGTCTCTGATAG
This sequence comes from Malaclemys terrapin pileata, assembly GCF_027887155.1. Classification (NCBI taxonomy): domain Eukaryota; kingdom Metazoa; phylum Chordata; order Testudines; family Emydidae; genus Malaclemys; species Malaclemys terrapin. The sequence continues at coordinate 17,275,325 of NC_071515.1, read as the reverse complement.
TGGCCAGTGCCAGGTGCTTCAGAGGGAATGAACAGAGCAGGATAAATTCGAGTAGTCCATCCCTCATTTGTTGTCCAATCTCAGCTTCCGTCAAAGGGTCATCCCTGACCATCTTGGATCTATCCTCCATGAATCTGTCATGTGTTCCATATATTAGGGAGGCTGTTCTGACTTAAAATGTGGTATTTGGAAACATGATATAAGCTGCAAGTCATTTATCTTTTTGTACTTCAATTTTTTATTGTTTTTTTCCATAAAGAAACAATCACACGAAAATGCTAGAGTGCAAGTGGGGTGACATTGGGCTATGGATTGTTTTTTGATATCTGTGGAGATGGAAACAAAAGTCTCACTCTAAGGATTGGAATGTGTTCTCAACCGCATCCGCATTGTAACTAGAGCTGAGTGGGAAATGGATTTTCCATCCTAAACAAATTTGAGGTTAAAAAAAGGGATGAAAATCCAAAATTACTAAAAGAATTTTTGGAACAAAATACTGAAAGTTTCAGGGCAATCAAATATTTCATTTAGATTTGATCTTTTTCATTTTTTTAAAAATATAAAATCAAGTACCTTTTCAAACAAAACAAAAAAAAATCAAAGCTTTCTCTTTCCAAAACGTCAGAATGGGACACTTCAACATTTTCTAATCAATTGTTTTTAAAAAAAAAAATAATTGAAATTGATAGGATTTTGTGAAAAAATTCATTTTTGGCAAAATGACATTTTCCAGTGGAAAACTGTTTAGATAAAAACAATTTTTTTAACCAGCTCCCATTGTAAGTCATATGTAAGTGGTAAGATTGCAGAAAATGTTTCCCTCAATTTCTGGTTTCCACACTTTTAAGGTTTTGGGTTGGTGGGGTCTGTCTTGATGCAATCTTATGTACCACCAAACAAAGGTTAGGGGTTTGTTGTTGTTTGTTTTCTATGTATTTAATTAAAATGAAAAGGATGAGATTCTTAGATGGCAAACATTTTTGGACAGATCACGTTATGCCCTAATCCTGCAAAGACTTGGGCACATTCTTAATTTTCAGCACTGAATCCTTCCATTGATTTCAATGGGACTACTCATATTTTATACATTTAAGTGTGTGTGTAAATTATTTTTTTTCAGGATTCAGGCCTTAATTTATACTTATAAAGTTATTTTTACAGTGCAAATTTTCTTGAATAAAATGATAGAGTATTTGCCCTCTATAAAGTGAAGAAATATGCCTGTTTGCTGATAGTCAATTAGTCATATTATAAATGCAATGCTGTATTCCCAGTTGATTACCACAGGAGTTAATTACCAGTTTGAGAATTTCCTTCAGTCCAAATTTAGGTTGTTCACTAACAAATCACTCATTATCAGCTAGAAATGACTGCTGCTATATTCAAGCAATGGCATCTTCAAAGCAGGAATTTCAGGAAAACAGTTTGTGCAGCTGTGATGTGAGATCTTAGGAGAGGGAACAATGCCAGTTTGATCCCACCCCCCTCCGTATCTGAGCTGCTAAATTGACTAGATGAGGCGTTCTCCTCTCCTTTCTCTTAATTCATCCCCATGGTCTTTGTCTCACCTCAGTTCTGGGGCAGGGAAACATAAAGACAGGCACACTTACAGTAGCGTTTTCAACCAGACCTATTGTTTTCAGACAACAGAGAGAAAAGAAGGAGCCCATTTTTCTAGAGGGAATGGAAACAGTTAGCAGAGATGCTCATTACGCGTTAAATGGACAGAGACAATTGGCACAGATGCCTTTCCAAAGGCTTGGCAATCAAGCCTCATTATTCAGACTTGTTAATAAAGGTTGGTGGGTAGCAATAATTAGAGAATTGGGGTTGTAAAACAGTCATTCTAAACCTGGAGACCGAGAAAAGAGAGGGCTATTTAATGCTGAAATGGAAGAGGAGGAAGTCTCAATAACCAAGTTTGTTCTTTTCAAGTATTTGCCATTTGCAAGTTGCGGCTGCTTTTTCCGGCCATGCAGTCTGGATAATTGACTGCCAGAGAGTGCAATGAAGTTGAGAGAAGACAAACCAGAAGCCATTAGCGCAGCTTTTAGGGGAAACATTTTCTCTTTCTTTGAGTGAAGCGTACAGTTGGCTTTGTTAGCCCATGAGCGAAGACGTAAACAGCGTGTGCAGAGCCCACTTTCAGCATGAATAAATAAGGACTGGATCATCCCATCTGCTTTCAAGAGGGGAGATGCCGTTTGGATGGGTCTGGTTGGGCCGTGTAGGAGTGGAGAGTGCCTCTATATCTAGAGTCCACCCCCCTAACTCCATGGAAGCCTCTCTAGTTTTGGGTACCAATGTCTCTTGTGGGTGTGTGTCAAAGTCAGGCTGATGCTCACCCCAAGATCTGCCCCCTTTTCACGCAACAGAGAACGAAGAACAAACCCTATTCCCCAAAACAGAGAGGCATGCAATGAGAATCAACTAATAGAGATTGCAGCCCCCTAGGTGAGAAGGAAACCTGCCTTAAATATCCAGTTAAGCACCTAACTACCAGGGGTGCTGGAACAGTTTGTATACCAAGATGCAAAGTTTGGCTGTCCTCTTGAGGACCCAGGAGATGAAAATTGGGGTCAGAGTGTTAATGTGTGACATCGTTTGTGCCGCTGTGGGTTGGTGTCCTCAGCAGCTGTCCTCCACCACCTTCTCGGTGTCTCTTTCAGGTGCCATGTATCATGGTGCACATTAATTAGCATTTAAGATCTTCTGTTGAAAAGTGCCATGTAAGTGCAAAGTGGTGGTTGTGCAAAGTGACTTGCACGTTAAAATTTCAAGCTTTGCTTTCTGGGCTGAGTGGTGCTCTCGAATGAAGTACGGTGCTAAAGTGTTTGCTTTGGTCACCTAATATAAGGTTTAGCATTCACAGTTCTCAATGGCTGGAAAAATCACTCCGTCTGTACGTAAAAGCCTATATGGGACACTTGAGAGAACATCTTCTGTGACAGAAAGATAGCAACACTTTCCCAAATCCATCATATTATATTTGATATTCACAGAATCTATCAAAAAAACAAAATCGTTTGAATAAATAAGGAATCGGCTCAGCAAGGAGACTGTGTGACAGGTTGGATCACAGAAACCCCCTTGGGAGCTGCCACCCAATGTGCAAAGACTACCCCTGCTTCTGTTTTCCCTGCCAGCTCAGGACTCCAGCACCCTGTCTTGCTGAGCCAGACACTCCCGTCTGGCTCCAGACACAGACCCAGGGTCTGAATCACTTGTCCCAAAGCTGCAAGTTTACCTGAAAACAGCTCGCAGTAGCGTGCTTGTCTTTAGCACTCAGATGCCCAACTCCCAATGGGGTCTAAACCCAGATAAATCCGTTTTGCCCTGCATAAAGTTTATGCAGGGCAAACTCATAAATTGTTCGCCCTCTATAACACTGATAGAGAGATATGCACAGTTGTTTGCTCCCCCAGGTATTAATACATACTCTGAGTGAATTACTAAATAGAAAGTGATTTTATTAAATACAGACAGTAGGATTTAAGTGGTTCAAAGTAGTAACAGACAGAACAAAGTAAGTCACAAGCAAAATAAAATAAAATGCGCAAATCTATGCCTAATCAAACTGAATACAGATAATCTCACCCTCAGAGATGCTTCAGTAAGTTTTTCTCAGACTGGACACCTTCCAGGCCTGGGCACAATTCTTTCCCCTGGTGCAGCTCTTGTTGCAGCTCAGGTGATAGCTAGGGGATTCTTCATGATGGCTCCTCTCCCTCTCTCTTCTCTTCCCCCCTTTATATATCTTTTGCATAAGGCGGGAACTCTTTGTCTCTCTGGGTTTCCACCCCCCCTCACTGGAAAAGCACCAGGTTAAAGATGGATTCCAGTTCAGGTGACATGATCACATGTCACTGCAAGACTTCATTACTCACTTGCCAGCACACACATATACAGGAAGACTCACAGGTAAATACAGCCATCTGCAGACAATGGGAGTCATCAAGATTCCAAACCATCATTAATGGTCCACACTTTACCCAATTACAATAGGCCCTCAGAGTTACATTTTATATTTCTAGTTTTAGATACAAGAGTGGTACATTTATACAAATCAGATGATCACACTCAGTAGATTATAAGCTTTGTAATGATACCTTACAAGAGACCTTTTGCATGAGGCATATCCCAGTTACTTACATTCACTTATTACCGTATTTTCTCTAAAACTATCTCAGTTACATTATATTGACTTATTATCAAGTTTTTATAAAACCATATAGACTGCACAACGTCACAGACTGTCTTGTATTTTAAAGTAACAGCGCTCAGACAAGTGATAGGAAAAATGCCAGTGCAGTATCACTTTAACGGCTTCCAGGTGTAAGTGCTGGAACTAGGGGGGGGGGGGGGGCTGCAGCGTCCCTTGGCTTGAAGTGATTTACATTATATCCAGGGTTTACAGTTTGGTTCAATGGCTCTCAGCTCCCCCTACTATACAAATTATTCCAGGACCCCTGGTTCCAGGACACTGCAGCCTGAAATGACACAGCCTTGTAATCTCCACTATCTCTAATGATGAGATTTGTGAGGTAATTGACTCAAAAGAATATCTCCCCCCCCACCCCCCCACGCTGATTAGAACTCTGGCTATTTCAGCCAATTGAGGAAGGCAGCTGTAGCAATTGCATTGTCGTTCCTTAATACAATGAAGTCGGTGTCAATTACCATCATTTAAATGCGAGTGAGTTTGATCTGGACATTTTGTACTGTGACTTTCTCATAAAGGACAAAGGAACAGAGCTAGCGGAGCCATTATACAGCATGTCGTCCTCCCGCTGTAAGAGGCAGAATAAATCCGAGTTATAGACGGGGAGTAACGCCAGAGAGTGGGAATGTCCCTTTGATACGGCCATGAAAGTGGTACTGCCACGACGCATTTCATGCAGAAGAATCTCAAAACACACTACAGACGATGGGCCAGATTGTGACTGGTGAGCAGAAGGGCGCATAGTGTTTGAGAAACTTCCACTGTTGTGCTCCCTCCCCAGAGGCTAGCCACAGCCTTGCTTCTCTGACCTCAAGGACAGCTTGTGGCTAGCACAGAGAGTGGAATTAACCTCTTCAAAGATGGTAGGGTTGGGCCCTGGGAGGACGGGGGCCACCCAGCCCAAAGTGTGTGTTGCTCACACTCCTCCTGTGCTACTGGAAGCATTGTGACTGATGCAGCTCCTGCATCTATCTGTCCATTATAGTCCCCTCTGGGGTGAAATGTATCCACGATGGGTTAACAAACAGGGTAGTGACCCAGCATAATGGCTTCAAGGCAGGAAATTCATCTCTCCACCTGACATTACAAGATGAATTTAGGATGTGCAGAATGTACTTAGCTGCAATGTCTTAGCCAGATTCCACTTTGGGTAACTCCCACATCCTTAGCCAATTGGTCTCATGGTTTGGAGTAGAATCACTCCAGGGAAGTAATTTCAGAAAAAATTGGGGGTGGGGAAGGGTGAAAAGTTCGGTGAGCATATAGAACGTTCTATGTGATTATTTTCTATCCTGCAAAGTCAGGGGGAGAAGGGGATGGAGGGAGGAAGTGGAGCATACTGACCAATGGAAAGTCTGGGGGTTGGGCAAAGCAAGGTCTGGGGGGAGGCAACTGTCCCCCCTTGCTCCATAGTAGATGACACCCTTGAATCATGAAGCTATTCTGAAGCAGCCCTATTGAAACAACTCTTCATGGTTTAGTCTTTCTTCACTCTGATGACAAATGGTCTCTTAAACTTTGCTGGTCAGGCCATATGGTGAATACTAGTTTTTCCAGAGAGCTGCAGAATCATTTAAACCCTCCCATGTCATTTTTACTATTCCCTGGCATCTGAGGATTTACCTTAATTAGTTATCTGACTGGAGGCAGTTCCATGTGTGATGGGTCAGAAAAATCACTATAATGAAGATCTCCCTTTTAATCTAAAAGGAGCATGATCTGATATTAGAAACTACAGTCTTCATAAAGCCCCCCATCTGTAAAGCAATTTCAGACTCAGTTGAGGACTATTTCTGCAAACTCAGAATTTAGTCTGCAAATGATTTCTCATAATTTAGTGATCTACCATAATCTAACACATTGTCCCCATCTTCACTAAAGTCTGTGTATAATTGGAAATGCCAAATACAGTATTTTAAAATTCCCCAAAGCCAGATTGATCAGCCATACACATTTGATTGATATTGAAAATCCCATAATATGTCTTCAGTCAACTCCAGAAGCTGATGAGTGGCCATGAGAATGAGGAAGATGGATGAGAACTGTCCAATTCTGGTTCATAGCAGCCAGATTGCTGAAGAGAGAAGACATATGGGTCTAGCTGTGCTTGTACTCCTTGGCCCCAGTGTTCTGGGCTGGCCAAGCTGTGCTCAATGCCAGACCTGAAAGGGAGGAGGGGGCAAATGTAGGTGTACATCAATCTTGCTCTCCCTGATTGATTCTGATGACAGCTGGGGACTAACACAACTTATGGTAACTGTCAAAACCAGAGAAAAACAGCCGTGTTAGCCATGGGTTTCTATCGCACCCAAAGGACAGGATATGAATAGAGTCACCACACTTTGAAGTTAAAGAAGCCATGTAGAAGGTGACCATAAACAAATGTCGTCATCTTCTAGTCTTAGTTCAATCTATGTGGGACCAGCTCCTTGAGTCCTTCTCCATTGCAGTCTATTTTGAAGGAATTCCTTGGAAACGCCACAGCTAATCCAATCCTTTTATATCCATCCATCTAATTTTGGGTCTTCCAATCCTTCTCTTAACCTCAACTTCTAAATTTAACACAGGCTACATCTACACTACGGGGGGGTCGATTTAAGATACGCAAATTCAGCTACGCGAATAGCGTAGCTGAATTTGACGTATCGCAGCCGACTTACCCCGCTGTAGGGACGGTGGCAAAATCGACCTTTGCGGCTTCCCGTCGACGGCGCTTACGCCCACCTCCGCTGGTGGAGTAAGAGCGTCGATTCGGGGATCGATTGTCGCATCCCAATGGGACGCGATAAATCGATCCCCGAGAGGTCGATTTCTACCCGCCGATTCAGGTGGGTAGTGTAGACCCAGCCACAGTTTCCTATACGTTGTTCCCATCTTCTTTTCATGTGCCCATCTAAGCCTGGATTCTCTCCGTTTGTCTATAATCAATACCACTTTCACACTTCCCATAACTTGTTTGTTCCAAACATGGTCCATCTCCATGACTCCATGTATTTTAACATTGTCATTTCCACTGTATTCCAGATCCTGCTCTTGCCTCTTCCTCAGGGCCCAGCATTCAGAGCCGTACAAAAGTACAGGCCTAATGATTGTCTTGTAGATCTTTGCCTACCAAATGGAAAAGTTTCTCCTATTTCAGATCACTCCCCTCGCTTCTCTCTGTGTAGTCCAGGCCTTTCCTCTTCTGTTTATAAGTTCATTGTTGAGTTCACCATTATCCTGTGTTGTAGAACCCAGGTACTTGAACTTCTGTACCTTTGGTAGTGGCTGCCTTCCAACTTAGTCTAGTTGTCTTCCTGCAAGGTATTCGTAATCTACAGACTGTATGCTCTGTTTAATTTCTGCTGATTTTTCGTGCCATTTTTCTCCATCTCTCTAAATCTTCTTCCACTTCCTCTTTGCTCTTCACCACAAGCTGTAAAAAGCATGCATCAGCATGTCACTCTCTGGACCCTTTCTTTAGGTGCATGGTTCACCAAAGGGGCTTAGGGCTGAACCCTGATATACTCCGTCTCTTACTAGAGACTGTTCAGTTTCCCCACATGGCCTTCTAACTGTGGTAACAGCACCCTCCTACACATCCTGGATTAGTCTGATATCATCTTCAGGTATCTGTTTCAGTCTCAGACACCACCAGGTCATAATCAAATGCATTCTAGTGAAACACAAAGGAGTCCTATTAAAATCCATGCACATCAGCCACTATGACATGAAGCACACAGCACCTGAATTAATCTGACTGCCACCTTGTGGATGCCCGTCAAGGTAACTTCGCATCCAGGCTATAGAAATAAATCTAAAAGCAAGTTATCTTGGAGACCAGAGCTCATGCCATCGCCTACCTTAGAAAGATGGTTTGCTGCAACATTTTAATGAAACACTTAACACAATTTTAAGACAGCCTATTGCTAATGAGGCATAAAAATGGGACAAATGGTATCTTTTTATTTAGCCTAAGGATCAACTGGTTTCCCATCTTTGGGTTGCCATTAAGTAACCAAAATGCCGTTTCTCGGAAGCCAGGACATTAATAAGGAAGCATGGAACATAATTCCACAGGCTTCCTGTAGATGGTTAACTTGTGTAATGCAAATACATTTAACAGGAGAATTAAAAATACAGATTTTATTTGTTATGCTTCAAAATAACTTTAAAAAAACGAAGGCAAGGTTTTAACGTAAATAAAAAGAGGGGGAGGAAAAGCAGTATTCTATAATAGTAACACCCCAAGAGATGAGGGCCCTATTGTGCTAGGTACTTGGCAGACACACAGCAAGTCAGAATCCCTGCTGTGGAAAGCTTACCATCTCAATCAACAAGACGGACAAATGATGGGAGGACAAACTGAGGCACAGAGCCCCAGGTCAGTAATAAAATGTATTCTTAACTCCAGCTGGTATTCAGCTAAGGCCCTGAAGTGTGAGGCTTGATCCCTCTGATAGTGTTGTCCTAGCTAGTGTCACTGAAAACGCCACTCTTATGCATATAACTGTCTAGTCCCTGCTTGAATTTTCCTAAGCTGTTTACCTCACTCCTGCAACCGCGAGATACCAGTTAATGACATGCTGGGTAAAAATGATGATCCGTTTTATCTCCTGCAAATGTGTTCACTGCATGTGATCCCTTTGGCTTGTCTTATTGGGGGAGGTAAATAGAATAGCTGGAGAGCTTGTTTTAAACCATTTGTTATTATCGCCCCTCTTGTTTTTTCTCTTCAGCAAACCAAATAGTTCCGGTCTTCTAGTGAGAAATTTCCCATAGCGCTAATCATTTTGAGTGAGTAATCCAGTGAAGCTTTTCTATTATGATTGTCTTCCTTGCGATGACGTGAGTAAAACTGAACATAATGTTCAAGGTGAGGATGTATCAGTGACTGATATAGTGGCATAATATATAGTTTCCCACATTCCTATTAAATCCTAAGAACCTTTTCTTCTTCTTTGATCACTGCTGGACAGGCACTGATCTCTTCATAAAGTTGACCAAAGATGTTTTTCTTGAGAGCTGTCAACTAATTTAGAATCCAGTTGACTGCATTAGTAGCTTACAGATGCTCCCCGACTTATGCAAGTGTTCCATTCTGGAACGCCTTGCGTAACTTGAATTTTGCGTAAGACGGAAACGTACCATTAGGCCAACACCCCCCCCCCCCAAAAAAAAAACAACAACCCCCCTCTCCTGTTTCTGGCTTACGGAACTTTTTCCGTAAGCTCGGATTTGCGTACGTCGGGTTTACGTAACTTGGGGAGCGTCTTTATAATGTTCCTTCCAATGTATAGAACCTTATGCTTGAATTTCATCTGTTGTAGTGTTAGTCAGTAACCCAGTGCCTTTTGCAATCCTTCATACCGCCCCTAGTCTTCATAGGTAACACTCACTGTTTCATGTTCTCTGTGTGTGTGTGTGTATATATATATATACTTATATATATAGTGTGTGTGTGTGTGTGTGTGTGTGTGTGTGTGTGTATATATATATAATTATATATATATATAGTGTGTGTGTATGTCTTCCTACTGTATTTTCCACTGCATGCATCCGAAGAATTGGGCTGTACTCCACGAAAGCTTATGCTCAAATAAATTTATTAGTCTCTAAGGTGCCACAAGTACTCCTGTTCTTTTTGCTAATCCATACAGGATTCCACACCACTTCCCTGGGGAAACTATAGTCCACTGGCTCACTTCCTTTAGCACTAATAGGATAAAATCACACCATTAGAACGCATTCTGCAAGCAGCACTGTCATTTTCACGATATGTGGGAGGCAAATTGTATTGGTGGAACCCATTTTTTTTGGGTGCAAAAAAACTCGCTGAACTCCATCAATAAACACTATTATTTATATCCTGAGACTGTAATAACAAGCCCAGTTTTTGGAGATTAGTGGGCTAAAACATAGAACCCAATCCCGCAAGGTGCAGAGAGCTTTTGTGGTCATTAGGAGCAAGAGGGAGCTCAGCAGTGCATGTGACAGGAGGTGCTCGGCTCTTAGAGAGCTTCTTGGAAATGAGATCTTATGCCAGTGTAAGGCCATTGACTTCAAAGTGTTTCTTCTGCTTTATGCTGGAGAGCGTGAGATGGGGAAAAAAATCTGGCCTTTTGCCTTGACTCTTACCCAAAATAGCAAGAGTGAAACAGTGACTCACCATCTGAAATCTCTCAGAACACATCATCAATGTCTTACAGACCATGGTCTTCATATACGAATACAAAATAAGAATAAAACAAGTCAAAGCTTTTTCATGGTTTGGGGATTCTGAGCATGTTATAACAAGCCCAAAGTATCTACAGTCAAATGGTCTAGCACAGTGGTTCTCAGTCTTTTCCATACCAGGATCCCACTGCTAACCCCGTCTCCCCCTCTGAGCTTACCAGAACTCTCCTCCCTCATTTGTAATATGGGATTGGACCCCCTGACACCTGCTTGCAACTTCCCTGGGGGCCATGACCCACAGCTTGAAAATCCCTGGTCTATTACAATGTACAATGTTCAAACTATCACAATTATCCTTAAATCTAAGAAGGACACTTAGGATCTTCAGGTGGCTTTGCTTGTGTACAGACAATCCCTCAGAGACTATCCCATCCTCAATTGTGAATGGATAGGTGTCTGAAAACCAAATTGCCAATTGCAACTAGTTCATTCAATTGACACAACAGTGATTCTGTGAAGGAACTGATGGCTTGTGCAGAGGTGTAGAAGAGCTATTAGAATAAAGACAGCAAAGTAATTCATTCCCCCTCCTTGAAAGCTGGTGACTAGTTCAGAGTATGGCACAGAGTGATTGTCAGGAGATGACTACTATATTTTATACAGAGTAATTACCTAATGGAACATGAGTTCAGAAAGAATGGGAAAGACATCTTGAAGGTTCCAATAGACAGTGGGAAGCATGCAGCTGAAATAACTTCTATCGTGGAATACACTGAGTTAGATACTGCATCACAAGGAAAAGAGACATTCTTATGCATAAGCACTGTTTTCCCCAGGAATTGAAATTAAGGGGGGAACGTGTTTGAATTTACAGGGGGGTGAGAACCGATAAGGGGTGAGACCGTGAAGGTGGGCTGTATGGCACCAGAGTAAAAATTAAAAAATATTTCATGATCACTTTCTTAGATTGAACTCATGTATTAAAATCATCACAAATTAAAGTTGACTACTCCAGCCTACTATGAAGCACGACCTCTACATCTTTCTTATTGTAATTTTGCACAACTCTGTTAATGAACTTCTCGAATGCAGTGCGTTCATCTTTGGTGGGCTCTCGTGTGTCTGACGCTTCCAGTCTTTCATGTGTTCATGATCAGGCAGAAGGCAACGACTTTCAGAACACAAAATTCTATTCAGTGAGGAAAAAGAACACAGCTGTAGTTTTTATGACTGGGAGTAGCAAGAGATGAATTCCTACTCTTTCATCCCAGGAAACATAAAAGATTACAAAACAAATGCATTGCTTTGTGATATAACTCAAGCAGTTCTTTGGTTGTTGTAAACACCTAGCACAACCAAGTAACCAGAAGACCTTTTAAAAACTGATGGTGCTAAGATGTGTGGGCAAATTACTGCCTTTATTAATCTTGCTATTTATTTTCTTGTGTCTCTTTGTAAGATACAGAATACGCAAACCTCAACGGAAATGTCACTCCAGAAACAACTAAGACTTTGTTATAATTATTTGATTTTTCAAATGGGAGATTATTTATAATGCTTGTCGTTGTTCATAAAGCAACACAACGCGGACTGAGTATGAGGATTCTACTCCGGATTCTATTCCTACTCCATTGCCAGTAGATATTGTTATGGGTTGGGTGTAACCCCCACACTGCCCCCTTTCATTTAAGATAATGGTAAGCAGCAGTCAAGCTCCTTTATGGAACCAGAAAGCTGAAACAATGGTGGCCTCCACCCCAAACACAGGCACGTCACTGCCCAAAACAAAGGTACATGTGGGCGGAGGCTTTTGCTACTTACTGTTTGACGTTGTGAGTGTTTGTAGAAGAGAGGCAGAAAGATGAGAGAAGACAGAAATTAAGCACTAGACCTAGCCTGAACAAGTACTGGGAGTCTAGCGCTGAGAAAAGCCTAGAGACAGAGATTTTTTGGGCTGAGTGCTGGTGGAAAGAGGCTTGGAGCTGTGAGCAAAGAAACTGTTTCTTGCTGCTTGGTTGCTTCTGTTTCCATGGAAACAGGACTTGGTATATTTTTAGTAAATAAATGGGATTGCATCAGAGAAAAAACAGGTCCCACCATCTATTTCTCCTTCTAATGGAAACAACTGGCAATACACGGAATTTGGCTAACGACTCAGGTCAAAATGGGGTAACGATATCACTGAAGCCAAGAGCTTAGCTTGTTTCAGAAAGGCTTGGATAGGATAAGACTATCCGGAGCTATCGGGATTGAAAACACAACTCAAGAGCTTTGGAAGGGATATAAACTCTAAAGTTCAGGGCACAATCAGCCCCTCACTAACGCGGGGCGAGGAAGGAACTTTCCCCGACAGCAGGTTACGATAACTACCCAGTGCCGGGTTTCTCATACCTCTCTCAAGAGGAGCAGGTGCTAACCGCTGTTAGAAATAGGATTAGCTGCACTGCATCAGACCAGCAACACTTCTAATCCCATATCCTATGTTCTACTATGCTATGAAGTTGCTACAAGAGCTTGCTGGTGTGGGTCAGTGTTGCTTTATTTGTTGCAAAACTCAAATGCTGCATAATAAAAGGAAGAGCAGTGTAGCTGCCTTCTGGTAGCAGAACTGAGTTCTAGCTGGATTATTTATTTAACTACAGATTTGTTTACTGTTCTTTTCTTTCCTTCTCCCTCTGCAGGGATCTTGCAGAACCAGATGCTCCAATTTTTATGCCCTTCTTTTTCCCTGGTTTCAATAGTTTAGAGCCTAGAGGAACAAGAAGGAAGGGAAAAGCGTTGTCCTTGTATTTTTTATTTTTCCTTGCAATGTTTCTTGGCTTTTTTTTTTACACTGCAAAGGAAGGTTAACAGGGTATTTTTTGATCACTGGTGCTGCACATTTTGACATGTCCATAACTCATGGTTGTGCTGTCGTGCTGCTTGCCCTGTCCTGTCTGTCTGATTTGCCATTTTCCTACACTTTGAAACAGAAGTCCCTAATTGTATATCTTCTTCAGTATCAGCTGTGGCATTTTGACACAGAGGACTGGTGATTTATAAGTCTTTTGGCTTCTGGGCACTTTGCAGCGCTGTTCTCAAATGGATTTGCAGAGAAACTAACAAACGATTTCTTGCAATTGCAATAGACCAATCTCGCCTGATGAGAGACAAAACATTCTCTTGCATCTATGTAAGCATAAAGCTGTCGCACTTGTACCTGCCAGCAGGGCTGGTGCAAGGATATTTTGCGCCCTACGCGAAACTTCCACCTTACGCGCGCGCGCACATACACACACACACACCGCACCCCTGGTAACATCAGTTCATTGAGGGGCAAATCCCAATGAGTCTTTATAGACCCCAGGGGCCAGCTGTGCCCAGGGGCTGCTCCCCAGACCAGGTTCCCCCTCCCCGCCCCCTGAACTCTCCTGGAGGGTGCACAGTCCCCCTGTGAGCCCTCTCCACCCCACCCCGGCATCCCCCACCCCGAGTCCACTCAGTGGCTTTGCCAGGCTTGGGCTGCTGCAGCAGCTCGGCAGGGAGGAGCTGCTTTCTGGGGGCTCCTGCAGCAGATGCATGTGGGCAGAGGCCCCCGTGCACCCCCTCGGCTTCCCCTTCACCGCGCTAGGGCTCTGCAGCTCCTGGGAGTGTGAGCCGCTGCTGCCCCTCCCCCTCCCGGAGCAGTCTCAGGGCCCTGTGCCCCGGCAGCGGCTCACATGCCCGAGAGCTGCAGAGCCCAAGCGTGGCAAGGGGAGAGCTGGGGGGCGCATGGGGCCTCTGCCGCATGCATCTGCTGCAGTCTACACAGGGGCACCCTGGGGGGGCACCAGGCCACAGCCTGGGCGGAGGGGTGGGGGCTGCAGCTGCTCCCCGCTAGCGCCGCCGCCGCCTTTGCAGGGCTCCTGCCCCCCTGCGCTGCGCCAGCTCCTCCATGGCTGGGGCTCGCTGCCCACGCAAGCCCTGTGCAGTATTATTAAACTGGTGCCCCTATGCCCGACGGCAGCCTGAGCTTGCAGCCCGGCGGGGGAGGGGGCGGAGGGACAAGGCAGAAAGAATAACAAGACGCCCGGCCCACCTCACGGTGGTGGAGAGTCACAGTTCCCCCGCAGAGACCCCTGTAACCCTCTCCCTCACGCAGAATGGACATGCAGAAGGTACCTAATTAAAAGCACTAAACTTGGGAATAAACAATGTCAGTCACAGGTTTTTTGATACGCCCTGAAGTTTGTCAGACATTTATTTGCAAAAACTTTGTAGTAAGGGCGAGTCAGCTATCTTGCTGAATACAACATTAAATATTATGGGATACATGATGCAGCTCTTCTCTGTTTTACATTTTCTTAATCAGTATTTCTAAGCTGATTTTATATTTTAAATGTACACTTAAGCCTTCATAAAGTAATCATTCCAGATAACTACATATTTAACTCACTGAAACAGACATTATTTTAAATTAATCAGGCACAGAGGTTTAGTGTGTTCATAACAATGTTCATTGCTTTTAGCAAAAGGGAACATTCATTTACTGTGTGTGATCTCCATAACAATACACATATTTATGAAATTTCACCAACTTTAAAAAATATAGGAGTACTTGTGGCACCTTAGAGACTAACAAATTTTTTCGCAGTTTCTTTGAGAGTGTGTGACACAGTCTCTCAGCATAGTCTGTGTGATATGTAGATTGTAATGGATTTTTTACCTTTAGTCCTTTTGGTATGATGTCCATATTTAAAAAATATGTTTCCAAAGATTTTAGGCATAACAAAGGATTTTATCTCTTACTAAGACTGATTTTGCTTAAAACTAGTTCATCAGATAGTCAGAAGTAAAGAAAGGGAAACTCTGTCCAGCTATCTGGAAGCAAAGGGGTGTTGCGTCCTTCAATGGGTGGGGGGAGGAGGGGGGTGAAGGGAGAAATGGATGGACAGAAAGGACAGGAAGACTTTGGAAGTAAGTTTTTTTACTATAGTAATTAAAATGTGTATTTTAGATAAGGATGGTCTTTTGAAGAATTTATTTAAAAAAACATATGTTTGAAGATCCAAGCATTTAAAGCTAAAGATGATTGTGCATCTAAAAATCTATGCAAGGATTTTTTAGAGATGTGATTTTATAATCGTCACCAACTCACTAATGAAATATTTTTAAAGCAAATTTTAAACTAAGGTCCTGTAGACTGACATGTTCTGAGTAAATATGACAGTCATGCACAACTGTTTTTCTCAGTTCATTCAGAAACTGACAGTAGATACCTGCGGGTTGGCAAATGCCTGTTAAATGGCTTCATTACCCCTTGAATGGCTCTTTAACAGTTTCAGTGTTGTGATAATAGGTCTGGCAGGCTGGAGACTGTTTCTCTTTTAACTACTAGATCCCCTTCCCAGGAAGACTCAGAGCCAGCAGGAAGGGTCAGAACAGGGACAGGAAAACCAGGAGGATGGACACTAAGACCCAGTGGTGCCCCAAATTTTCAGGTGCCCTACCCAGCTGCCTATGCGTGCGGAGGGCCCCTGGCGCCCCCAACCACTTGTCGCCCGAGGCCACTGGCTAGTTCGCCTAGTGGTTGCACCGGCCCTGCCTGCCAGTATTCTACCCTCCGTCTAGGGTGACCAGACATCCCGATTTTATCGGGACTGTCCCGATATTTCCTTGTTTGTCCCGCGTCCCGACCGACATGCCTAGAGCCCGGAAGTGCTCGCACCCCTCCCCCGCCCCGACTCCACCCCCTCCTCCCCCGATTGGCTCCCTCCCCGAATCCCCGCCTCTTCCCCGGGCTCACCATTCCCCCTCCCTCCGCAAGCGCTGGCGGGAGGCCCGGGAGACTCAGGGGAAGCGCGGGGCCAGGGGCTGGGGTGAGTGAGAGTCCGGCCTGGTCCCCAGCAGGCAGGACTCAGTTGGGTGGTTGGGAGAGGAGGGGGGCGGCCCGCGGGGCCAGGCGGCGGCTGTTCTCACCCCCGGCCAGCGGGACTCGGGAGCAGCCGCTGCTGCAGCTCCCACTGCCGCGGGGGCAGGAAGCGGCCATGGCCAAGCTCGGCGGCTGCGGCGCCTCCGAACCCCCCGAGCCGGGGCCTGCTGCGGGGACCCAGCAGTGCGCACGCTGCGCCCAGCCCCTGGCCAGCGTCTGGGCTCTGCCCAGCTGGTGCTATCCCGCGGCAGCCCCGGGGTGGAGGCATCGGCCGCCCAGCCCCGTTCGTTCCCCTGCGGGACGGGGGGGCTGGGGCCTGCTGCCCCCACTCCGGGGCCGCCGCGGGATTGCACCAGCTGGGCAGCAGCCCAGACGCGACTGGCCAGGGGCTGGGCCCAGCGTGCGCGCTGCTGGGTCCCCGCAGCAGGCCCCGGCTCGGGGGGTTCGGGGGCGCCAGAGCTGCAGCCGCGGAGCGCCATGGCGGCTTCCTGCCCCCGCGGCAGTGGGAGCTGCAGCAGCGGCTGCTCCCGAGTCCCGCTGGCCGGGGGTGAGAACAGCCGCCGCCTGGCCCCGCGGGCCGCCCCCCTCCTCTCCCAACCACCCAACTGAGTCCTGCCTGCTGGGGACCAGGCCGGACTCTCACTCACCCCAGCCCCTGGCCCCGCGCTTCCCCTGAGTCTCCCGGGCCTCCCTCCAGCGCTTGCGGAGGAAGGGGTTTTTTTTTTTTTTGGCCCCACCCCCCGCCACGCCCCCCCCGCATCACCCCCCCCCCGCGTCCCGATATTTGTCTTGGGTGATCTGGTCACCCTACCTCCGTCTCACCAGAGCAGACGGTTATTTATCCATAAATCAGTTAAAATGAAGGGCAGGCATTTGTTGGGGGTTGCCCTGTGGATTTTCAGACAGGTCCTAGCCCTGGAGCCCAATTGCAGGTGCTGGTCTTTAACAATGTATTTCCTCAGACAACAGGAATGAGATGGTGTGAAAAACTCAGCTCAGTGCCCTGTACCCAGATCCTCAAAGGCCCTAGAAAATGATAGAGATTTTGGTCCAGACCCTCAAAGGCATTTAGGCTCCAACTTCCATGGGAGTTAGGCATCAAAAGACCTTTGGGGGTCTGGGCCTTTGTAAAAAGGGGCTCTGATCCTACAACCCCTTCCTACTGCAGGTAGCGTGTCCGTCTGGGAGCAGTTCCACTGTCTTCAAGCCTTGGTAGTAAGGGTTTTCAGGACTGGGTTGTATGTTCTAGATCAGGGGTGGGAAAACTACGGCCTGCGGGCCACATCCGGCCAATCAGACCTTTTGATCTGGCCCTCAGTTCCCTCCGGGGAGTGGGGTTGGGGGCTTGTCCCGCTCGGTGCTCCAGCCAGGGAGTGGGGCAGGGGGCTTGCCCCACTCCGTGCGGCTCCCAGGAAGCAGCTGGTATGATCCCCCTCCGGCTCCTATGTAGTATGTGGAGGCGTGGTCAGGCGGCTCTGCGCATTGCCCTGTGTGCAGGCACCACTCCCACAGTTCCCATTGGCCGTGGTTCCCAGCCAATGGGAGCTGCAGAGGTGGCGCCTGTGGATGGGGCAGTGTGCAGAGCCGCATGGCCGTGCCTTGGAGCTGGAGGGGGAACATGCTTCCAGGAGCTGCTTGCAGTAAGCGCCGCCTGGAGCCTGCACCCCAATCCCCTGCCCCATCCCTGATCCCCCCTCCAAACCCATTGGTCCCAGCCCGGAGCTCCCTCCTCCACCCCAAACCCCTCATCCTGAGCCCACACCCCCAGCCAGAGCCATCACCCCCTCCCGCACCCCTACCCCCAATTTCGTGAGCATTCATGGCCCACCATACAATTTCCATACCCCGATGTGGCCAAAAAGTTTGCCCACCCCTGTTCTAGACACACTCCATCTGAGGTATGAAAGGTGTCTGTATTTATTACAGGGTGGGTCTGGCTCAACTAATTGTATTGCTGAAATGAAAAGGGACAATCTCCGCTACCTCCAGATCCCCTCTTTTTGTTCAGAGCGGGGCTGTACTCCTGCTCTTCAAAATCTCACACTTGGTGCTTATTGAAAGTGGCAGACTGACCATTATAGGAACTGAAATATTGTATACATTGGACAGGTAAAACACGAGCCGTGTCAGGGCAAGAACCCTCAGCACTACCCCATCCACGTATCTCCACCCCGCTGCTTTGAAGAAGCCACTTCTAGGACTGAAAGGATTCTATCCCCATTACTGATACACCCCCTTTCCCACTCTCCACCCACGCCAGTCATCAGTTTTGTTTCTAACAGGAGCTCTTCTGAAGACGGTGGCTATCTTTAGAATTTGCAAAAGGCTTTTTTGTGGAGCTGGAGTTTCTGCAAGCTAGGAAGAACGACAGAGATGTTCAGGAGACACCAGCAGTCACAACAGACCTTGGGAGCACTTACTTCCGCTCGACAGACCTCATTGTATTCCTGTGCCGAACAGTGAAAACAGAGTGGAGACGCACACGAGTTATGAAGGTAGCTGGAGCAGCTGTGAAAACATCACGCGTGCAGCTCTGGAACTAAAGAACTCTGTGGACTACTCCTCAAAAGTCACCTTTCAAACGCGTCCTCGCTGGTTGATATTTCTGGTAAGGTTAGAGTGACATATTCCCATGGTTAGGGCTAGCGGTCTCGAGGGAGGAGGCCTCTTGCTTTAGGTTGTTTCAGCCAACTGTACTTAGTGAAGAAGATTCAAGTGTTTGTAGAGCCAGTACCTGAGCTATCACATCAGGAAGGTGTGGCTTGGGGGGCCAGAGCCGATCTGATGCAGGATCGAGACAATGGGTGTGTACACTGCAAATGAAGGTGTCATTGTAGCTAGGGTAGGCACTCTATGCTAGCTTTAATTTAGCTAGTGCAGGGAACAATAGCAGTGAAGACATGGCAGCACAGGCGTCCGTGCGGGCTAGCAACCCACGTACAAGCCTGTAAGTACTCGGGTTGCCAGTCCATGCCACCACATCTTCACTGTTGCTATTACCTATACTAGCTAGGTTAAATCTAGCATGGGTATGCCTACATGTGCTACCACTACACCTTAATTTGAGATGGAGATGTGCCCGATCGCCGCTCTATTCTGCCATTGTTCCTTCTGTCTCCTTTCTTGTTCTTCTTCGTCTCTGTCTTGTGCTCTTGCTCTGTCTCAGGTCATTTCCCCCAAAGTTGCTCGTTTTTCAATAGAGTGTTTTAAAACAATGTAGCGTAGTAATATAGTCAGT
Organism: Malaclemys terrapin pileata; assembly: GCF_027887155.1. Lineage (NCBI taxonomy): Eukaryota > Metazoa > Chordata > Testudines > Emydidae > Malaclemys > Malaclemys terrapin. The sequence continues at coordinate 17,255,819 of NC_071515.1, read as the reverse complement.
AAAAGGAAGCTGCTGTTTAACTTGGCTCTTAACGTAATTACCGTTAGGCAAATCTCTCTGGTGATTCTGATAGCCACTTAGTTGCATAATTCCTTCCAAAGCCACAATCCTCAATTATCCCTGCAATCATATTTTTTTTCCTCTGTGTAATTATTTGTTTGCATACTAGTTTAGCGGAAGCAGTGTTGACAATGAAATGTATTGCCTGTCTGCACTCAGAACTACTAAGTAAACATTCCAGAAACTGTAAAGGCTAGAATTCGAACTCCATTATTTAAACAAAGTGAACAAGGCAGATGATCCGGGTTGGATGAGCCTCTTCTCAGGTGCGAAGACCTTCCCCCGCCCCCCTTTCTAGCCCATTTTTAAGGATTTGGTTAAAGCTGAGGCTAGGTGAATTATTTAGGAATACAAAAATAATTGTTCACTCTTCATAGATTTTTAAGGCCAGAAGGGACCATTATGATCATCTAGTCTGACCTCCTGTATAAATAACACAGGTCAGAGAACCTCAGCCAGGAATTCCTGGATCAACTCCATAACTTCTGTCTCCACTATAGCATTTCTTTTAGAAAGAGACCCAACCTTGATTTAAAGACTTCAAGCAATGGAGATTCCACCAGCCCCTATGGTAGTATGCAGCATGGAACCTGTTTGTTCATATTTGCCATACGGACCTTTTTAATATATTTAGATTGCACAATGGTTATCCTGTGTACACTGCTAGCTATGCAAAAGAAGTGGAATGGGAAACAGGAGCAAGTAGCCCTAAGGAGCATATTCTCCTACCTTTCATAGGTTTGTATTGTTCATGATGGTTTAGAGGTTCTATGTTTGCTCCCTGGGATGGAGTAGACACCTCACATTGGCTCTAAAAGGGTTAACGGGCGCTATAGAGCCCACTTATGGCACCTGGCTGGAGAGGGCCAGGCCCGCTTGAAGATGAAGCCTGGCTGGGTGCAGAGGATAAAGGCAGAAATCCCAGGTGAGAAGGAGGCTGCAGGTAGAAGCACTCTGCAGTCCCTCTGTGGTTGCTAGAGAGTGTAGGGAGGGCCAAGAGAGAGGCAGAAGTACAGAAAGCCCAGGGGAGAGGTAGGCCTGAAGAAAGGCCAAGGTAGGAGGAAATCAGGGAGGCAGCAAGGTGTCTATGGGAGCAGACCATAGCTGCTTATCCTGGGGTCCTGGGACTGGGATGCAGGGGAAAGGGAGAGCCTAGGTTCCCCCACCAGGGACCGGGAAGGGTGGTGTGAAAACGCCCTGACACAAAGGGGAGAAGGACTATAGAGTTCAGAGCCAGGCCTCCAGGCAGGAAGCCCCGGGAGGTGTCGCTCCACACAAGAGCAGGAGGGTAACCCCGCAGCGCCTGGGAAGGGGTGCAGTGACTGGAGGAGTGAGCCTGAGTAGGGGTGAAGAGTTATGTTTGTTTGATTTAGGTTTCTTTGACTCCTTCTTTATCCCAGAAGGGGAGGGACTAAACGTGACCTGGCTGGAGGGCTGAGTTATGAGAAGAGGTAGATCACCACAGAGGCCAAGCAGCTGTCAGCAGATGCTAGAGAAAAGAGCTGCCATGTCCAGCCACAAGGGGGCATGCCATTGCTGAGTCACCTCTTCCACCTACACATCCCCTAATGAACAATGGCACAGATCCATTTTGGCAATACAAATAATGCTCCTTTCTAAAGTAGTCAGACCTCTCAAGTGCACCTCATGTTGAGGATCACCACTTATTTTAATCAGCAGCTAATCTGTGTTCAATACAAAGCCATATTCCCCACACTTTTATTGTTGAAAACAATTGACATTATATCCGAAATAAGTCAGAGATTAGAGAATTAAAGGGATGAATCCCACCGTGTATTAAATTTCCCGCAGGAACAATTTTTCACATCCCTCGTTTTAGGTCTTTGCCCCAGATCTGGGCCTTGGTACGCTAGGAGGAATGAGTGTTTTGCTCAGTTACAGTGGGCTATCAGAATGGAATTACATATTACAGTCCATCCACCCATGACTTCAGAGTTTGTACTATTACAACGCAAGGGAACTGGCTAAAATGTTGCTTATAAAATAACAATGAGAGTCATCTTGTCAAGAAGACAAATCTGCCTTGGGACACCATCAGGCTGTTTTTGTTCTGTCCTGCTTTTGAACAAGGCTAAGTTTTAGTGCAAATAAAAAAGCATTCACAAGAAGCAGAAACCCTGGACACAGTGAGATTCAGCAAAAAATACAAGGAAAAATCTTCCCAAGTGATTTGAAGAGTCTGTATGCTGGAAGTTACTGGACTGTTAGTTGCAGTGGAGCTTCCAAACTTTGTGGTTCCAGATGCTTCACCCTTAGACATGAGCACTGCGAAGGACTGAAAATGAGGCAAAAGCGGAGGACACGCTTGAATGGCTGTTACATCTTCATGAGTAAAGCTGTCAACATTCCATTCCACTTCACCCCCAGTGTTTGTCTACAGAGGCAGAACAAATCACATGATAACGTTCAATGCCACGGGGAGGAAAACGTAGAACAAAGGAAGTCCTTCTTCCATCTGGATCTTGTCTTGTTGGATCTTTTGAAGCAATGTGGTCTATTTCAACTAAGTATGGGGGAGGTTTGCCTTGTATGGGCCTGATCTAAAGCCCATTGAAATCAATGGAAACACACTTATTAAGTGGACTTCGGTTCAGGCCCTATGCTGACAAGGCAAATGTGATTGTTTATGGTACCAATACCATACTAGTGTCTTGCTGCCTCCAATGCAATTTTTTCTGATTTTCTTTCTGCTGCTGACCCTTGTTCTCTCCAGTTTCTCTGTACACTGGACAGTTGAGTCCAAATTCTCATACACCGCTGTCTACAAAAAAGTGCTTCAGAAACTATAATGCTGTATAACGGCCACCATCTAAAAGTCAACATTTACCAAAGTTACTGCATTAAGTTCCTCTCCTGAATATCTAAACTTCTCCCTTGATAGTCACAGATGGATGTCTCCGGGAGGCCAATTTCACTTTACAGTCACAAGTCTGAACTTGTATTGTTTTATTTAAACTAAAACTACGGAATTCTGTAGTTTTTAATTTAAATGAAACAATACAGCTTCGGAAAGGTACAGGCTCAGATTTCAGCTCTCTGACAACCTGCTCAGGAGGAGTAACTCTTTCAAGGCTGTGAAAAATGAAATAGACAAGCCCTTTTTCTTTTTATTGAAAAGGAATTTCGTTTTAAGAACCACCAATACTAAGAGGTTGAGTGAGGGAAGGGGGTGGGGGAGTCAGATTGAAAGCACGACAATTCTTCCCCTGCTGCGGGTGTTCGCGCACTTAGGACTCGACTGTCACAGCAAGAACTGCTTTAAAATTGTTGACAACTTCCTTTGGGATGAAAATGGCTTTTCAACTAACTGGAAACTTAATCCTGAAAACTTTCTTTGGCAACTTCATGTTTTTTGGTTTTGACAACTGAAAAGATTTCAAGAGTGGTTTTTTGCTACAAACCTGAACAATTCCATGAAAAATTCTGATGAAACGTTGCCTTTCACACTTTTCATGGAAAACAATCTATATTTACCATAGCTCTCACTCAGCCATGCGAGGAAATAAGAAGGAACAAAATCTCCCCTTACACTTCTTATTGGACCTGCCCCCTGTGCTGGGGACAGTAGGAACTACTTGAGCAAGTGCTTGGGGCAAGGGATGAGGGGGGCAGAGATTAGGAGGGGTCCTGGCTCCAGTTTAGGATGCACAGCAGGAGTAAACTGTTCCACAAAAAGGGTTGAATTAACTTAGGTCCAGATCCTCACGGCTATTTAGGTGCCTAACCCCCCTTGAAATACTTTTGAGGACCTCTAGCTTACTGCCTACCCAGAGCAAAGGGGAAGCGGCTGAGGAATTGTGACTCTCTAAGCCACATTTGTTTCTCTGGTCTGTGCCTGGAGCAGTGGAGCTGCACACGACCCCTTAACCAGGTTAGATTGTAAAGTTACCATCCACCCTTTAGTTAACCAGGCACATAACATGAACTGACTGAGGGCATCTTTTAACATGCACTCGTGCGTACGATTAAACAACTGACTCTCATCAGAGAGACACCATCAGAACTGAACGATAAGAGACGCCCACTGGAACGCACTTGGACGTTTCCTTTTTCTTGTCACTCAGTAAAATTGGTTAATCAGATTCTCGGATGAGAAACAAAAGCTCCCAGAGGGTGACACACATCCTGCAAAAGGTGCAACCAGGTGGTTGTTGGCACAGGTCCCAAGCTTGATTATTCCTTCAGGAACATAAATGTCAGACCATTAAGACTCGGCCCTTCAGTATTAACCTGGAATGTCTCTGTAAATCTCCAGTCAGAAGGGACCCTTAGAGCGCCCTCTCTGGTTTTTTTGTTTTGATTTGTTTTGATAGAGCCAGACCTGGAGCAGACAACTTCCAATCCATGCTCCTCCTGCTGGGCCTGGGTTTTCTGGCACGTATCTACAAGCAGCACCTGCCCTGTCTATGAAATTGCTTTGCTGCAATTAAAATGAATAAAACACAGACACAATCCAGCAGTTGCTGCTGACACATGGAAAGTGCTAGAACTCCCTTTTGTTTGTTGTTCTGATGAACTCTAGTTAAACACTGTACTATATCTCATCACCTGGGACTTCTCTGGGAACATCATGGCCACCTGGATTATTGAGCATCCGTATGAATGAGTCGCCGAAGTCTGAGTGTCATAAGAAAGGTACAGGTTGTACTTTTGGATGCCCTTTTCTTTATTTGATTTATTCATAGCAATTCACCATGACCCTCATCGTCCCGAGAATTGTATTGTGTTTTCTTAAATACCATGAATGACCGAAGAGTTCACCAGCGCACTCGCAATTGTGTGCATGACCAAGTGTCAGCGGAAGTGGTTCAGAAACAATCATGAAGCGCCAAACACAAGTGACAAAATTTGAGCATAAGATGGAGATTTCCCTCATGGTACATGGTGGATGGGGCCATATGTTTTTTTTAGTCGTACCACAGACGTGACAGTCCCAAAAGCAACTCATTCTGGGTGAGTCCCTTTTCAAAAGTCTCCTCTTTCTCGATGTGTCAAGAAGAAAGGAAGTCCCATTATTCTGGTACTGTTGAGAGGAGGATCTCGCTGCAATCAAAAATACTAAGTGTAGCTAGCAACAATTGACTTATCCTGACTTCTAAGGACAGTAGTTCTCTCTCAAGGCCCTCTGAAATTTTGAATAACTGCTACATTGATGCAGTCTGATTATAACAAAGCTGGTAATGCTCATTGCCTAACCACAATCTATTCAGGAAGCAATACATCTGTAGGAATGCCACTGCAATAGAGTCAGCCTGCGGTTAATGCTGTAGCACTTGGGTCATAGGGACTGTCAGGAAGATGATTGTAATGGTATGTTTACTTACAGTACATTATTCAGCCACTATGTTGTATAGAGTCCCTGGTAAGCAAGGGAGTCAAGGCTGGAACTCAAGCTATGTAGAAGGTTTTGAAAGATTCTGATTCCATATATCATGACAATGCTGATTTTTACTTGAGCCCTCTCTACAACATGTGTACATGAACATGTGCACACTCATATATATTTTAAAAGAAGATATGGAAAATGGATAGATGGGTAATGTTGTCATGCCATGACAACCTGCTGAGACCTGTAGATTGATCACCAAATTTAAAAACAGCCAGTCAGGCAGGTTTTGCCTTGCAGGTCTCTGTTTCTACTTTGTTTAGGGCAAAGAAAGTGAAAATCGGCATAGAATTCTTTCTGTGTGTGTCAGTTTGGGAATCTAATCCAGCACAATCTGGGTGAAGAGCATGCAAAACCTCAATCTTATGGGGAAATGAAGTGTCAGGATATTCCGCATTTGCCATGTGTAAGCATGTAGAAATCAGGCACCCTGAGGCTTGGCTACACACTAGGCAAAAGGCCAGTGAGCACCGTGTGTTTAGAAGAACACATCTTTAGCATTGACTGTTTACAGAAAGTATTTTGTTTCCTGTCTTTTGGATTGAGATTAAAAAGGATGCATCTACACTATCCAGTGTAGAATCGATTTTCCAGTGCCAATGCAGCTGTATGAACACCAAAGGTGTAAGAGGTAGTGTAGATGGTGTTGAAACGCTTACACGACTGCTAGTACCAGTGCAGCTGCATGACTCCTGGAAAAAGGGTGCCAAATTTTGTAGAGTAGGCAAGCCCAATCATTTCTTAGAATTATATCACAAAGCACTCATGGAAAACCGACAAGGGCGATCAGAAAATTCCTCCCAAGCTGTTTCTAGAAAGCTCTAGCAGTCGTGTTAATGTTAGTGACCGAAGGTTCTTCTGATCATCCCAGCCAGGGGTCCTAATCCTATTCTGAGCATTTTAAAATGTAGACGTTAACCAATTTGTGGACACCAAACTTGCAAATTCAAAGCATATGGAAAGTCTGCTGAAGCTTTCAGTCCAATTTTAAAGAGACGCTGTCTGCTGGTGCTTGGGGTTTTCTGAACTGTTTCTGCCGGGGTGTGTGCGTGTGCGCATGTGTATTATTTACACTACTAGGGTATGAACACAGGACCCACAGGTACAAGGACAGGACATCTGCCATGTCAGATGAAGGGGAATTGCCACTCAAGGTACAATTGTGGGCATGAGGCAAAGGAGATTAGATTGGGAGTGGCATGGAGGGAGCAAACAGGGCGGCTAACAGGGGAGTTTGAGTGGGAGTTTGCAGGGGGAGGTGGAAGGGGAGGCAGGAGGGCGCGGTGTGTTGTGTGCTCCGTGTCCCCAGGTGCTGTGGGCAGAGACTGCAGCAGCCATGAGCCAGACAGCAGCAGACAGAATGCAGATGGCTGCATGTGGAAGCTGTGGTATGTATATAGTCCTAGCAGGGGAGCTGGAACACAGGTATGTTTGTATGAAGTGTCGCCTTATAGTGTTACTGGAGGAAAAGATTAAGGGGCTGGAGATGCAGGTAGATACCCTGGTGGAGTTTAGGCGGGGGTTTGAGCAGCTGATGGAGGACAGGCAAGGCGGGGCTGAAGGGGAATGCTCTAGGGTGCAGGAGGAGGTAGAAGTAGACAACAGTGAGAGGGGAATGGAAGGGGGAGAACAAGGGAATTGGAAGTATGTGACTGTGAGAAACAGGCCAAGGAAAAGGAGGGCCAGTGAGGGGGGAATAGAACTCAGGAACAGGTTTGGGTGTTTGGATAACGAGGTTGAGGGGCAGCAGGTGGTGACGGAAGGTGGGAGGGTGAGGAAGAAGAGAAGAGCGGCTAGTCCAATAGAGAGAGGGGAGGTGTTGATGGAGACAGCGCAAAACCTGGGCCCCCGGAGGATAGAGGAAGGCACAAGGGGGAGCATAAGAGAAGATAGGAACAGACACAGGTCAGGACTAGAGGGATCAGAGACTAGATTACTAGATCGCACTGTTGCCAGGCGACGGCAGGTATATGTAATTGGAGACTCTTTACTGAGGAGATTGGACAGGCCTGTGACCAGGGTGGACCCGGAGAACAGAAGGGTGTGCTGTCTACCGGGCGCAAAGATACGCGATGTGGACCTGCAGTTGAAAAGGATCCTAAAAGGAGCAGCTAAGAACCCCTTGATAATCCTTAATGTGGGAACGAATGACACAGCTAGGTTCTCGTTAGAGAGAATCAAGGGAGATTATGCCAGGCTGGGGAAGACACTTAAGGAGATAGAGGCTCAGATTATCTTTAGTGGGATTCTGCCTGTTCCTAGGAAAGGGCAGCAAAAGGCTGATAGGATTGTGAGAATAAATAGTTGGCTAAGGGAGTGGTGCTATAAGGAGGGCTTTGGGATGTATGGCCACTGGGAGGCTTTCGGGGACAGACAGCTGTTCTCGCGGGATGGACTTCACCTGAGTAGGGAAGGAAATAGACTTCTGGGAGGGAGGCTGGCTCATCTTATCAAAAGAGCTTTAAACTAGGAAGTTTGGGGAGACGCTTGGGAGATGTACAGGTAATCTCCACGCCAGATTCCAACATTGAAACGGTGAGTGAGATAAGAGGAGGTATAGCCAGAGAGATGAGATTGGACATAAGAAGGATAGGGGGGAAGGACACAAAGAGGCCTGTAACATATAGTGTTACTAATGGGAGACAGGCTAAACAACATACATTAGGGTGCTTATACACCAATGCGAGAAGCCTAGGTAATAAAATGGAGGAATTAGAGCTCTTGGTCCGAGAATTGCAACCGGATATCGTAAGAATAACTGAAACATGGTGGAACGGCAGTCACGACTGGAATACAGGTATGGAGGGGTATGCGCTGTTTAGGAAAGACCAGAACAAAGGTAAGGGTGGCGGGGTGGCATTATATGTCAATAGTGAGATAAGCTGTAAAGAAATAATAGTTGATGGAATAGATAACACGGAATCCGTCTGGGCAATACTCACACTGGGTAAAAGGACTACTAGAGCCTCCCCGGGGAGAGTGCTTGGGGTGTGCTATAGACCGCCGAGATCGACCCAGGATATGGATAAAGAACTATTTAATGTGTTTAGAGAAGTAAATACTAATAGGAACTGTAAAAAGAAGAACAGGAGTACTTGTGGCACCTTAGAGACTAACAAATTTATTAGAGCATAAGCTTTCGTGGACTACAGCCCACTTCTTATATATACACACATACATATATAAGAAGTGGGCTGTAGTCCACGAAAGCTTATGCTCTAATAAATTTGTTAGTCTCTAAGGTGCCACAAGTACTCCTGTTCTTCTTTTTGCGGATACAGACTAACACGGCTGTTACTCTGAAATAGGAACTGTGTAATTATGGGGGACTTTAACTTCCCGGATATAGATTGGGGAACAAACGCTAGTAGCAATAATAGGGCTCAGATGTTCCTAGATGTGCTTGCTGATCATTTCCTTCATCAAGTGGTAGCCGAACCGACGAGGGGGGAGGCCATTTTAGATTTGATTTTGGTGACTAGTGAGGACCTCGTTGAGGAAGTGGTAGTAGGGGACAACTTGGGCTCCAGCAATCATGAGCTAATCCGGTTTAAACTAAACGGAAGGAGTAACAGAATTAAATCAAAGACTAGGGTTTATAATTTTAAAAAGGCCAATTTTAACAAACTAAGGGGACTGGTAAGGGAAGTGGATTGGGCAAACATATTAATGAATCTTAAGGCAGATAAAGCCTGGGATTACTTTAAGTTAAAGATGCATGAGCTGTCAGAGGCCTGTATCCCAAAAAAGGGAAAAAGATTACTAAGCAAGAGATTTAGACCGAGCTGGATGAGCGACCGACTCAAAGGGGCAATTAGGAAAAAACAGAAAGTGTACAAAGAGTGGAAGAGGGGAGGGATCAGTAAGGAAATTTACCTTAGTGAAGTCAGAGAATGTAGAGATAGAGTGAGAAAGGCCAAAAGCCATGTAGAGTTGGACCTAGTGAGGGGAATTAAAAGCAATAGTAAGAGGTTTTACAGCTATATAAATAGGAAGAAAGCAAAGAAGGAAGAAGTAGGACCGCTGAAGACTATAGCCGGAGAGGAGATTAAAGATAATCTAGGCATGGCGCAATATCTCAACGAATATTTTGCATCGGTGTTTAATGAGGCCAATGAAGGTATTAGGGATACTAGCACCATGACAGAGGGGCAAACAGGATGGGGGATTACCATATCCGAGGTAGAAACAAAGCTCGAATGCCTTAATGGGGCTAAGTCGGGAGGACCGGACGATCTTCATCCGAGAATATTGAAGGAATTGGCGCGAGAAATAGCAGGCCCATTAGCGATAATATTTAATGAATCTGTAAACTCGGGGGGTGGTTCCGTTAGACTGGAGAATAGCTAATGTGGTTCCTATTTTCAAGAAACGGAAAAAAAGTGATCCGGGTAACTACAGGCCTGTTAGTTTAACATCTGTAGTGTGCAAGGTGCTAGAGAAAATTCTGAAAGAGAAACTAGTTGAGGACCTTGAGGTTAATGGCAAGTGCGATAAATTACAACATGGTTTTACGAAGGGAAGATCGTGCCAAACGAATCTGATCTCCTTCTTCGAGAAAGTAACGGACTTACTAGATAAGGGAAATGCGGTGGACCTAATATACCTGGATTTCAGTAAAGCGTTTGATACTGTACCTCATGAGGAATTATTGGTTAAGCTGGAAAAGATGGGGATCGATATGAAAATCCAGAGGTGGATAAGGAATTGGTTAATGGGGAGAATGCAGCGGGTCATATTGAAGGGTGAACTGTCAGGTTGGAGGGAGGTTACCAGTGGAGTTCCTCAGGGTTCGGTTTTGGGACCCATTTTATTTAATCTATTTATAACTGACCTCGGAACCGATTGCAGGAGTGGACTGATAAAGTTTGCGGATGATACGAAGGTGGGAGGCGTTGCCAATTCGGAGGAGGATAGGGATATTCTGCAGGGAGACTTGAATGAGCTTGTGAATTGGAGTATCACAAATAGGATGAAATTTAATAGTGAAAAGTGTAAGGTGATGCATTTAGGGATGACTAACAACAATTTTAGTTACAAGCTGGGGACACATTGGTTAGAAGTAACGGAAGAGGAGAAGGACCTAGGGGTTCTTGTAGACCGGAGGATGACTGAGTCAACAATGTGACGTGGCGGTGAAAAAAGCCAATGCGGTCTTGGGATGCATTAGGCGAGGTATATCTAGTAGGGATAAGGAGGTGCTGCTTCCGTTGTATAAGGCGCTGGTGAGACCTCATTTGGAGTACTGTGTGCAGTTCTGGTCTCCCATGTATAAAAAAGATGAACTCAAATTGGAACGGGTGCAGAGAAGGGCCACTAGGATGATCAGAGGAATGGAAAACCTGTCGTATGAAAGGAGACTAGAGGAGCTCGGGTTGTTTAGTCTGACAAAACGAAGGCTGAGGGGGGATATGATTGCTCTCTTTAAATATATCAGAGGGATAAATACCAGGGAGAGGAATTATTCCAGCTTAGTACTAATGTGGACACGAGAACGAATGGATATAAACTGGCAGTGGGGAAGTTTAGGCTTGAAATTAGACGAAGGTTTTTGACCATCAGAGGGGTGAAATATTGGAACGGCCTTCCGAGGGAAACGGTGGGGGCAAGGGACCTGTCTGGTTTTAAGATTAAATTAGATAAGTTTATGGAGGGAATGGTTTAATGGTAAAACATATTAGCTGAGGAATACCGAGCAATAGCAGGTAAATAGTATAATGGCTAACAAGGGTCAGGCTGGAGACTCTTACCTACATGCTCGGGGTTTTACTGATCGCCATATTTGGGGTCGGGAAGAAATTTTCCTCCAGGGTAGATTGGCTGAGGCCCTGGAGGTTTTTCGCCTTCCTCCGCAGCATGGGGCAGGGATCGCTAGCAGGAGGGTTCTCTGCCAATTGAAGTCACCAAGACACAGGATTTGGGGACTTCATCAGCAGAGTCAAGGGAAGGGTAGGGACGGTTTTGTGGGATGCAGCATGCAGGGGGTCAGACCAGATGATCATAATGGTCCCTTCTGACCTTAAAGTCTATGAGTCTATGAGATCTAGGTAGCATTATTCAGGATTAGTGGGGATTTCTACTACCTGTGTACTTATGTGGCCCCCATCCCTGCAGAGCTTGAGTTAGTCACAACCAGATCTTCTCAATATCTCTGTGAGGGAGGAGGGTATTATGATATCTACTTCCCAGATGGGAAATGGAGGTACAGGGAGATTGAGACGTGCACAAGGCCACACAGGCTGTCTGGGTCATACCTGGAAAATGACCCCTTGGGTAAAATCCTGGCCCTACTAAAATCGATAGCAAAACGCCCCTTGACTTCAATAGAGCCCAGATTTTATCCACCATCAGCAGGGTTCACAGTCATTGCCTCAGCCACAAGCCCATCCTTCCCAATTAAAGTCTGGGCCAAATTGTGATCACTTTACTGATACAAGTACTCATTCTGGCTTCAAGGCGTACTGGACCGTAATTTCTGAAAGTAGAAAGAACATAAATAACTGTCCCTCAGGCACAATTTTAAAAGCAGTGAATTATTTGTAAGTACACCTCTACCCCAATATAATGCTGTCCTCGGGAGCCAAAAAATCTTACTGCGTTATAGGTGAAACTGCATTATATCGAACTTGCTTTGATCCGCCGGAGTGCGCAGCCCTCCCCCCTAAGCATTGCTTTACCGCGTTCTATCCGAATTCGTGTTATATCGGGTCGCGTTATATCGGGGTAGAGGTGTATGTAGGTAACTAAATACCACCTTATGTATAGAGGCACATGAGAAAAGCCATGTATTTAGGGTTATTGAGCCAATGCCAGAGCTCCATTTGTCCCAGTGTAAATCAGAGGACCTGCTTGGATTTTTACTGGTGTCAGTGCGATTGTAATCTGATCCACCATACTTAAATCTTCAGAGGTTTCCCTGCTGTATATCGTGTTCCAGATAACTTTATTGTAAGTGCTGCATATTGTGTAACATCTTACTGTAAGTTCTGTAGCATAACGAAAACATGTTCTAATTTTCCTGATGACCATCTCTGAGATGTGAACATTCAGAAAGAAGGTTTGGGAGTGGAGGAACATTTTTTAACAGTTGCACGATGACACCGGTAACAGGATTTGTGTGTGTAACTGTCAAGGCATTGTTGTAAACCTTCCAATTTGAGTAATCCGGGTATATTGTTTTACATGCAACATTCTCATTAGTTGACAGCGATGCATGTAATCCTTTCGTATGGAGAACGAGGCTTAGAATTTGTCTGTCTTCCTGTACTTTGAGAAGAGATACTGTACCACTTTGGGTTGCAAAATAAATAGCCTGTCCTGTCTGATGCTAAAATATCATGTACTATGATATACTTCAGAAACAGCTAAACATATAACGTATAAAATGACGATCTATGAAGACACTGCTTGTTGGCTAGCTAAGTGCAGCATATGAGAAGAGCACAAAAAACTTTGGATTTACCAAAATAGCATTTCACACAGAGAAAATAACACTTTTTGCTGTAAAAGTAGCAATTACTGCAGCAGTATTTTCAATATACAATCAGTCAGAGAGTAGGCTGCTTTCAAGGCAATGAATGCATCTCCCCATTCCACCTGTCGACTTTGTTAGCGTGTTGTTGGGTTTTTTCCCACTTGGAAATGTTTTATTTTAACTTGGCTGGAAGACAGAATAGCCTTATTTCGAACAGCTCTGTGATAGGGTTGCGGCTCACCACCACAGCGTCTCCTACTGATCGCTGCGAGGAATCGGTTCGATCCAGTAGAGCGCCTCCTTCTGGTGGTGTCCCGTCTGTCGTCCTGCCAGGGGTTGGCGTGTGGACCCGCTGTGCTCCCGACGCACCGGCTCCTCCTTCTGGAACACTGCCCTCCGACAGTGTCCTTCGGTCCGTTCGTGCCCCCTTCCGGGGGGGGGGGATGGGGGGTGGGTGATCAACAGTCTCATACCTTTAAGTCCGATCCCTACAATCCAGGATCTGGCGTGCTTCCGGCTGGCCGCTCCCGGCAGCCTATGGCTGAGCGTATGGCCAAAGGGAACAAAAAGGGGGGGGGGGGGGACACAGGCCCGCCCACTACTCTGAGTCCCGGTCCAGAGGCCCTCTTCCTTCTCCTTCCTCCTCTGACTACTCCTCTGGACCGCTTCCCCAACGGCCCTTCTCCCCGCTAGGCCTTTTCCTTCCAGACCTGCCGCCTGGCAGGCTACGGAGTAGGACCTTCTCCCGCTTTCTGAGGCTGGCCTGCACTGCACTGTCCGTGGTGCTGGCCTCCCAGTTCTGGAGACAGATCTTCCCCTCTGAAGGCCTGGGACAGACTGACTGCTCTTGCCCTGAGCAGTCTTTTATATGGCTGAGCTGGCCCCTGATTGGCTGGCTCCAATCTGTCTTCTGATTGGCTCCCACTAAGCCCTTCTCTGATTGGCTGCGCGTCTACGCAGGCGTCCAGGCCTGCCGCAGCCCACCCTCTCCGGGGGTCGGGGCAGCCGCCCCACCACAAGCTCTTTAAGTCTTCCCCTATCAAACTATACATACAAAGGGACAGGAGCATTCACACACAAAATGCAAAGCATACCCAGCTCTGGGTGAGTGGGGTTAGAGGCTGTGCCTTTTACATAGATAGGGATAGGTCAACACATCCTCTTGAGCAGCTGGTCGATGAAACCCCACCAGCAGATTTACTTTTGCAATACTTTGGAATTTGAATCTGAGTGTGGCAACTCTATTGTACGACAACTGGGCCTGGGAAAAGGGTGATATCTCACAGTGTAGGGCACCGGCCGTCCTGCCTGTGATAGAGAGAAAGAACAAGGAGAGAAGGTACAAAAGAGCTCGCTGAATAAATGTTCTAAACAAACCTATCTGCCCCTGGAAAGGGGAAGAGAAGGTAAAAAAAACCCCTAGTTTCAGTATTGATCATTCATGAAGGCAATGTATGGTGGAGGAAATGGTATAAAAACCTGTGTTACGTCAGAGAGGATGGCACACAAAACAAGATAATCACATAGACAAGTGTGCTGCTACTCACCTTGGATGAAGAGGAAGCATTAGCGTCTAAAAATGTCAACGTTCGCTGGGAAACTTCAACGCCTCCTCGGGAACAAAGGCCTGGCCACTGTGAGCCAGGTATTTATCACCTCCAGATTGTGTTACTGTAACTCACTGTATCTGAAGCTCAATGTTGTTAAACAGTGCACAGGCACAATCCAGCTGGTACACAATGTGTCTGCTCTCCACTTCTGGGGCAGAGAGCATAGCACGTCTGAGCTCCCATGCCTCCAGGGCTCCCCATCTGCTTCAGGAGACAGTTTAAGGCCTCCGTCCTAAATATCTTCAGAGCAATTTGTGGATGAAGCCTCAGCTACATTAAAAACTGAAATTTGAGCTATGAACACTGCAGATACAGTTATGCTCCAGTAGGACAACTGGATCAGAAAGTATGTGAGAGCTAAAAGCAAAGCATTCTGGGTGGAAGGGATCTGGCCGGTGAATGAACTTCCAGGGAAGATTAGGTAAATCCAAGATCTGACCTTCTTTAGGAAATGGTACACCAAAACAAGGAGAATACTGACCACGTTGCCACCCCCTCTGCCACTACCCCTGGCCAAATAATAACCAAAGCAGCCAACCAGTCGAATAACCGAGTCCTAAGCAGAGTTGTTATACCTTCAAAAGGAGCCAGAGTCTCCATTAAGTTCACAAGGGACTGTGCTATTACCAATTGGTTTTACATGGAAGATGGCCAGATACTACGGTGATGGGTGGCAGTATAAAGCTCTAAGATAAACAGCGTACAAGACAATACTTTTATTAACTATTATATTTTAATTTGCTGAAAAATGTATTCATTTGCTTCACTTTAATGGAACACTTTAAGTTGCTCATCTAAAACCTGGAGAGTTGTGCACCTGAAAACTAGCTGTTGGGACAGTCAAGAAGACTAACACATCCAGCATTGTGCTTGGTTTTCTTTTTTTAGTGAGTCACCACCTCTGTCAGACAAAGCACATATGGCATGTGTATCTTCATTCTCAGAAATCCCATTATGCTCAGACACACTGAGGGGTTTTTAGGGAACATGTACTCATTTTAAAATGAAAGTACTCAGTTATTCTGCAGCCTGTGGAAACTGCATAGTACAATAACTCCAGTGTTTCTGCAGCTGCTTATGAAATTAGGTGTGTGATGGATTCCCCCCAGGTGCCACCTGGAACTGGGGTACCACTGAGCCCTCTGACCCACCAGCCTGGGCTCCCTCTCATACAATACTGCTGTGACAAGCTGCAAAGCCCTCCAGCCTGCACTTTCACCAGCATTCACACAGGTAGGGACAGACCCAGCTGCAGTTACAAGTCGGCTCTCCGACCAGCCATTCAGGCACACACCCTCACTGGAGTATGGACTCAAAATTATACTGTCTTGCACTACACAGGGAATGGTACAGCGTAAGCTCATAAAATTCACCCTCTCTCTCTCACTGTGGAGAGAAATATGCAACAGCCCTTTGCCCCTGGGTTATGATTTTCACACACTTCACTCCAATTCACTGGTTTAGATAAAGCAAAAACAAGTTAATTAACTAGAAAAGATAGATTTTAAGTGATTATAACTGATGGCAAACAGATCAAAGCAGCTTACCTAGCAAATATACAAAAACTAAGCTTTAATATACTAAAGAGATTGGCTATGAATAGCAGATTCTCACCATAAAATATGATACAAGCAGGCTGCAGATTCTTAAGGGGAAGCTGCCCTTGCTTTACAGCTTGGAATCCCCAGGTGTTTCATTCACAGGCTAAAAATCCCTTTAGCCTGGGTCCAGCACGTCCCCCAGTTCAGTCTTTGTTCCTTAGCTGTTTCCAGGAGTCTTCTTGTGAGGGGAGCAAAGAACCCCAGATGATGTCACTCCCTGCCTTGTATAGCTTGTGCATGTGGTGGGAACCCTTTGTTCCCAAAGCTTGGTTCCCAGACCAGTCTGTGGAAAAACACTGACATCCCAAGATGTAGTCTAGAGTCACGTGGTCTCCTCACATGTCCTTGTAGAGTCCTAGCAGCCATCACTCACAGGCTCTTTGGAGCGTTCACAGGGAGGCTCACTAGGTGGGAGATAAGCTTCTCCTAAGGCCTAATGTTCTTTCCTAATGACCCATTCCCCCGAATAGGCCCTTCCCCACCCACTCTCTAGACTGAAAACACCTTGTCCAGTGGGTGTTACCCAGGTGTAACTACATTTGAGATACAGATACATAGTCAATATTCATAACTCCCGATACAAAAATGATACATGCATACAAATAGGATAAGCATATTCAGCAAATCAGAATGACCTCTCACATGACTTACCATGCATAAAAGATATAATTATATCATCGTATTATAATATCACTGTGAAGAAGATGGGGTGCAGTGTCACAAGATGTACAATAGATTTGCATCTGATGTTTCTGGAGCCATGACGTGGCGGTTGATGGAATGTATGATAATGAAAAGCAGACGTGTTTCCCTCGAGGGAGAGAATATCAGACAGACATGCTTGGTAGCCTAAAAATAAATGACTGTCTTGTTTCTGTTTTTGAAAGGATGGTCCCACAGCTGTCTATGAACCTTGATTCCATCACCCTGGACTCTCCACCATTTCTTATTTGTATATGTGTACAATATTTTTTCCCCTTGAGTTACTAGAGGGTGAGACCCAACATTCTGAGGGCTGTGACTTCTTCTCAGTCTCTGTGTTTCTCTGACATAGCTTGATTTCCCTAAAAGATTTGGAACCCAGGTCTATGGGGAGTGATCTACCTCTCGCAACGAGTGGGGGAGTCTTAAAAAAAATGGAGTCCTTGACCATCAAATGTGTGGGAAAGTCAATGGAAACTATATCCTGTAGTGCCTTAGGGCGTCATCCTGTGCTAACGGAAGTCGATTGCAAATATTCCATTGATTTTAACGAGGCAGGCAGAGGGCTTTGATGCACATTTGGAGCTTTCTGCTCAAGGAAGTTAGTGATTCCAGTAAGTTTGGCAGTGTCTGGGTAGTCCCTGATGGATTCCTTTGTTCAATTATAGATGGCTCTCTTATAAAGAATGGTAAACTTTCTATAGAATTTTTTTTAAACTAACCTATAGAATTTTATGGCAGTGACATAGTTCTCTATTAACCTCTCTAGACTGGTGTATAAATAGTCACCTATTCATTTCCACTGGGTTCAGAGTACTTTCGATAGAATGTCTTATGAATGAAACCTATCCGGCTATGGAAAAGGATAAATTCGCCTGTGCTCAGAAACACACGGTGCAATTTAGAATATGTAGCAGGCTTTGCTTACTACAGAGGAATGGCAGCTCAGGACTGAACTGTTTATTGCCTGGGTTGTGGAGAGGTTGCTTGTATTGTGCCTCAGCGTGCTGCACATGTAAATCACCATCGCTCCATTGAAGCCAACACCAACTGACGCCAGCTGAGCCTCTGAGTCACAAAACTTAATACCATATTTTACTAGTACATAATGCAACCTGTCTCTTCATTTATCCGTAGCTGCTGAAATTGCTGGGGGAGAGGGGGATATTGCTTTATAGAGCAGAAAGCGTATCGTTAATTTTCATTCATGCCCGTGCTCGGTTTACCTTTTAAACATATATTTGCTATAGCCATTTTCATAAACATTGTGGCTGTTCAAAAAGCCTATCCACATTTAGAACCATTTTGAATGTTTTCTTGGATGAGTCTGAAGAAAAGAAAGCAAAATGAGTCATCTAAGTGACTCCCTTTAGCTGAACTCTCTCATTTATATGTATGGTGGGAGGTTAAAAATATGACATGGAGGGGACACAGGACTAAATTAAATAAATAAACTAATTGAGATATCCTAGAACTGGAAGGGACCTTGAAAGGTCATTGAGTCCAGCCCCCTGCCTTCACTAGCAGGACCAAGTACTGATTTTGCCCCAGATTCCTAAGTGGCCCCCTCAAGGATTGAACTCACAACCCTGGGTTTAGCAGGCCAATGCTCAAACCACTGAGCTATCCCTCCCCCCAAGGTCTATACTTGCCTCTAATGGCATAAAGCCCAGTACAGAACACCAGTGATGGAAAGCCTTGTGGGGATGAGAGGTTTTAGCAGCAGAAAGTGGCATGAAATCAGTCATCAGGGCTAGCTTGGAAGAGCGTGCAATGCTGCACCCCTGGAGGGTCATCTGAAGTGGGGATTGAACCTGGGACCTAAGGATCTTAAAGCAGGAGCCTCTATTGGCTGAGCTAAAAGAGTACTTTCTGTTAAACACGGCTGTAGCAGGCTTATCAACTGCCTCAGCCACCACAAGAGGGAGACAGAGCACCGCAGGGACTGGATTATAAGCGAGTGCATAAAGAGGACAGCCGGGTGATGTGCTGGCTCAGTGTATCCCCGTGACAATCCTTGCCAATCCTTGAGTCTGGGCCTCAAACTAAAGCCACTTCTAGCTGAGCTGAAGGAGCAGAGAAGGGAATGGAGAAACACAAGGGGGTCTGATTCTGTGCTGCGTCGCTCAGAAGTATCATCAGCGTAAGAGCAGTACAGAAAGCTGAAGGTGGATGCTTCGTCTACTTGAAGAATCACTAATGAATGAAAATGATAAGACTGCCTATAAAATGAGATATTGTTATCACGCTGATAACTAAAGTGCTTCTGATGCTTTGGGATGCATTTTCAGAAGATCAGCCTCCTTTATGCGGGCACAAGTTGCATCTACAACATTTACACCCACATTTATTTTTTTCATCCTAGTTAAATGGCTGGCACAAGTCTGAGCAATGGCAGGTGCTAATTGGGTAGCTAGATCTGCCTCTACTATTCGTGTGTTAGTGCAAAATTGTAAGTACAAATTTTATGGGTGCAAACTGCACCTGCGCAGAGGGAAGTTGGATCGCACCCCACCTGGAAATATGATTGTGTATGTAAGTCCAGTCAAGTCATTTCCCCACAAGCCACTATCTCAAGCAATTATTCTCTTTGTTCCATTTGGGTGGTACAAAACTATATGTAGCATCTATGTGAATTCCATATAGGGAGCGTGTTTTAGGTGTGGGGCTGAAATGAAAGCATCCTGTTCCATATATTAAAATTCACATGTATATAAAATATAGATTTAAAAGCTAATGACAGTGTCACAGTCTGAGCAGGTCTCCTCCTCCCCTGCTCTGTGTATAATCTGAACTCACCCTTTCCCTAGTGTTCAGCTTTATTGCCATTGGAAACCACTGTAACCCATCTCTCAAGCCAGCCTTCTCCCAGATTTGGCATTTCCTCCTCTTAATCTAGGATGGATTTAACGAACTGTTCCTGTCACAAAGACTCAGCAGGAATCAGTAGGCATCTCTCCCTGCAGTGGCCAACAACTGCTGTTTGTCAACAGGAGAGACCTGCTGCCTTGCTGTACCCAGACACACATGTCTTCTCCACAAGGGTGACCATGAATTATTCATGTAGGATCTGCCCTCATCAATGGACAGCCCAACAGCAGCAACAACCCCTTAGGAGTCAAGCAAACCTCTCACTTTGACGTTGTGGCTTGTCAAATCTACTTTTCTTCGCTCGCTTAAACAGAATCTGGCAGAGGAGCCAGATACAAAGCTTTTCTGGTTAACAAATGCTTGCAAAAACTCTTGTGCCTCGTATTATATACTCCTCCACCATAAACTTTATCCTTTCAGTCAATAGTTTAACTGTTTCACGCGCTGTAAGAGACCGAACACGTTCCAGGCTCATCTTTTTCCTGGCTGCAGCAAAGTGGTGCTTTTCCGAGGCTTGAAAACAATGTGACTACCAAAATCAACTGCCAATGAATGTCTCTCCTAGAATAAACCCATATCTATGCTTTTCTAGTGTCAGAAAGGGAGCTCTGTACGTTGACAATTATTCAGTCGGTGTTGCTATAGCAATTGGAGTTGTGAAGGAGGAGGCTGGCAGTGGCAGAACGACTTAAAAAGATAAGGCCAGTGAAGGAATTTTGTTTTCATCTTTATTTATTTTTTGATACTTTCTCTTTTTCATAATAATCTTAGTCTGAAGTCCCCCCCTGCCCATTCTTTAAAGGGTCACATTATTCTAGTTCATACCACAGAAACTGTGCTTGTATTGTGGGAAATGTGCAGGGCCGGCTCCAGGCACCAACTCAGCAAGCAGGTGCTTGGGGCGGCCAAGGGAAAGGGGCGGCACGTTGGGCTCTTTGGCGGCGGGTCCCTCTCGGGGGGAAGGACCTGCCGCCAAAGTGCCACCGAAGAAGAAAGTGGCGCGGTGGAGCTGTCACTGATCGTGATCGCGTTTTTTTTTTTTTTTTCCCCCACTGCTTGAGGTGGCAAAAACCCTGGAGCCGGTCCTGGAAATGTGGATGAAAGACACAGATACAGCAACGGGAGGTAAGGCAGAAAATAACCAAGAGGAGTCCATTATAAGGTTCAAAAGAAGGAATTTTTAATCCCATGAGGTCCCATGAAAAATAGAGTTAATTTACAGAGTTTCAATTGCAACCATCATACAAAATAGTCACCCTTTTTATAAAACCTTGGTATTGCCAACTCTAGTGAGAGTTGGTGTTTTTCTTTATCTGATTCCAGCAACTGAGCATCATCATTTGAGAACCTCACTTTTCGTATTAAATGAAAGCTAAGTTTCTAGCCCTCATTGTTGCAGAGAAAGTTTAAAAATGTGACCCATAAAGACTCCAACACCAGAAGGCAAATAAAAAGAACATCAAATTCGGGCGGGTTGAAAATTTTCGGTTAAAACTGTTTTTGATGGAAAATTGGGCTTTTGATTAGATGAAAAATTTTGCATAAACTGTTTTCTGTGGAATTTTTCAGTTTGTTGTTAAAAAAAAATGCTCAAAAAGAAAAAAAGGATTTCAGCAGAAGACTGAAATATTTCGACTGAAAAAGTGACTGTGATGCATCATCGGAGTTGAACTTTGTTTGTCTCACGTCCCATTTCTCCTCTAGGGGACATGCTGTCCAGCAGGATTTCATCTCCTGTGACGCACCGTGACCATGGGATGCTCATGAGCCACTGCCTCCCCTCACCAAAAGGTTAAAAACCATAGTGCATCATGGGAGATGTAGGCTAACTAGGGAGCCTCACCTATAGAGGAGAATGGGAGCATGAAGCACGCAAACTACAACTCCCATGAGCCACTGCAGCAGCATTTCCAAACTGAAATATTTTGGTTTTCACCCATTTTTTTTCTCTCTGAAAAGCTGATTTTTTCCTCAGGGAGATCTAAGTAGCTCTAAATCCTTCCCTGAGCTGAGCTTCTAATCTAGATTGATCCAAATCAACAGCTCAACCAGCTCAGAACTTACACTGAAGTTAGAACAAGCTTCTATGCTAGAGTGAGCTCCTGTGACTGGACACCAGTTTTCTATTGGCTACAACAAATAGAAGAGTGTGGCCAATCAGCCCACTTCAACTTTCAGTACAGACTTTTCTCTCTATGCTCTCACTTTTTTTTTTTTAAACATGTAAAATATTTTTCTTTGCTGTTAACACACTTTGCCACCTTACTACTTTAAACTAGGTCGTAAGCCAACAGGTGACAAAAAGCCCAGGGTAGGTATATAAAAAAAAGGTGACCGTAACAGAGGGCTAGATGTTGGGGGTATGGAATGGAAAGTTACAATAGGATCATAGGAGTAGCTAAAGGGAAGAGTGGGTGAATCTGCTTAACCTCTTAGATGTCTATACACAAATGCAAGGAGTATCATGAATAACAGGAAGAACTGGAAGTATTAGTACATAAGCTAAATTATGACTTAATTGGCATCACTGAGACTTGGTGGGATAAATCTCCCAATTGGAATATTGATATAGAGGGGACAGCTTGTTCAGGAAGGACAGGCAGGAAAAAAATGGAGGAGGTGTTTGCAGTAAATATCAAGAATATACACACTTCTTCTGAGGTCTAGATGGAGATGAGAGACAGACCAGTTGAAAGTTTCTGAGTAGAGATAAAACAGGAAAAGACAGGGATGACATCATGGTAAGGGTCTACTAGATCATCAGAAATATCCAAAACACAAGACTTGCTAGTACTGAAGGATTTTAACTACCCAAAAATCTGTTGGAAAAATAACATAGAAAAACAAAAAATGGCCAGTAAGTTCTTAGACTGCATTGGGCACAACTTTTTGTTCCAGAAAATGGAGGTAGCAACAAGGGGGACAGCCATATTGGACTTGATTCTGACTAGTAAGGAGGAAATGGTTTCAGATCTGAAGATTGAAGGCAATTTGGATGATAGTGATCATAAAAGGAAAGATAAAAATGAAAGGAGCAGAATAAGGACAATATATTTAAAAAAAAACAAAAAACAGACTTTAACAAACTCAGAGAACTGGTAGCTAAGGTCCCATGGGAAGAAACTCTAAGGGGAAAAGGAATTCAGGAGAGCTGGAAGTTTCTCAAAGAAACAATATCAAAGGCACAACAGTGAGCTATCCTAATGCAAAGGAAGGCTAGGAAGAGTAATAAGATGCCCTTTAATAAACTGAAAATCAAAAAGTACTCCTACAAAATGGGGGATCACGGATGAGTTGCTAAGGAGAAGTATAAAAGACTAACCCAAGCATGGACAAAATGAGTTACACCAAGCAAGGGAAATGAAAGGCAATAAGAAGAGGTTTTATAACTACACCTCTACCCCGATATAACACTGTCCTCGGGAGCCAAAAAATCTTACCGCATTATAGGTGAAACCGCGTTATATCGAACTTGCTTTGATCCGACGGAGTGCACAGCACGCCCCCCCCCCCCCCCCGGAGCGCTGCTTTACCGCATTTTATCCGAATTAGTGTTATATTGGGTCGCGTTATATCGGGGTAGAGGTGTATATTAGGAGCAAGAGGAAGACAAACAAAAGTGTAGGCCCACTACTTAGCTTGGAAAGAGAGCTAATAATAAATGACACCAAGAAGTCTGGGGTGTTTAATACCCATTTTGCTTCATTCTTCACTGAAAAGGTTAATAGTGACCAGATACTCAACACAATAAATATTGATAACAAGGGGGAAAGGAAGACAAGATAGAATAGAGAAAGACCAGGCTAAAGAATATTTAGATAAGATAGATGTACTACAGTCAGCAGGGTCTGATGTAATTCATCCTAGGCTACTTAAGGAACTAGTCTGAAACAACCTCAGAACTGTTAGCAATTATCTTTGAGAACTCATTGTGGATGAATGAGGTCCCAGAAGACTGGGGAACGGCAAACACAGTACCTATCTTTTAAAAGGAGATAAAATAGGACACGGGGACTTATAGACCAGTCAGCCTAACTTCAATACCTGGAAAGATACTGAAACAAATTATTAAACAATCAGTCTGCAAGACCTAGAGGAAACAGGGTGATAAGCAATAGCCAACATGGATTTATCAAGAACAAATCATGCCGAACCAACCTAATTTCCTTCTTTGAAAGGGTTACACACCTAGTGGATGGGGTAACATTATAGACCTGATATAGCTTGATTTTAGGAAGGCTTTCGACACAGTCCCACATGACATTCTCATAAGCAAATGAGGGAAATGTCGTCTAGATGAAATTACTATCAGGAGGATGCAAAATTGGTTGAAAAACCATACTCTGGCAATGATGGTTTAAGAATACTTGCTCCTGCCTCAGTGCAGGCAGCTAGACTGGAAGGCCCTGAGATCCCTTCCACTCCTATATTTGTATGATTCTATGTCTGTCCAGGTGGACTAAGAGACCAACAAACAACCGGAATTAAAGTGATATAAGCAGCTAATATTTAGCAGCCCTCCTCCCTTCAAAAGAGGGCCATAGTGCTGTCCTCCTTGCAATTCCTAACACCAGAGGGCACTGGGTAAAGTTATAAATAGCAGCTGCTGCAAACTCTCCTCAGGTGACCCAAAATGCAGTCTAACAGTCATCAGCAAACACTATGGCTTCTCATGTCTTCAGGGAAAGCTCCACTGAAGCACTGCCCCAATGTAAGAGTGTGGAAATCGGTATTTTTTAAGGTGAAGGGAATTAAATTAAGAAAAGAGAAGCCATCTCTGAGTACGCATACCATGGCTGGGTTCTTCTTGAGACTTTACATAGAGCTCAAACAAGAGGTTTTAGTACAAATGACATATTGTGTCTCATTCTTTCTTTTTGCTCCCTCCTCAGTCTGTTGTCTCTTCTGTTGTACTTCAGTTGTAAGCTCTTTGATACAGGGTTTTTATTCCGTGTTTGCACACCACCTAGCACAATGAGGTCCTGGTTTATGACTAGTGCTCCTAGAAGCTACAGTAATACGAATAATAATACATTTGTTCAATTAGTTCTTTCACAGATTTGTTCCTGGGGTTTCCAAATTACCTGTAACATATGACTCAGTTATAACAGTCACCCTGTTGGAAGACAGTGGGCCTGGAGTAATGAGCCCAATGTCTGTAGTCTTCTCTTTCCTCCTATAGCCTACAAAATGGGATTTTCCCACACTTTAAATATCATTTTAAAAATCATCTTCCATATAGTTTTGGATTCAGGAGACTCAATATAGTTTCTGTGATTTCAGGGGAAGTTGCACTTGTATATCCTTGGGCAGGATGTGGCTGTAGGTTGTTCGAATTGTTGTTGTATCTTGGAAGGAATAAGAGCATTTCCTAATATTTTCTAAAATAGCTAAAGAAATGGACCGATCTGATTTAAAAAAACAAGAATTATTCTGAGCACTGACTGTAATGCCGCTGTAATAGGTCCTAGCCGGGGCTCGACCCTTCCGGGCAGGAGGGGAGCCACACCGACTCACTACGGTAGGAACAAGCAGTCAGTTAGTCCCGAAGCTCCGGCTCTTTGGTGCAGGGCCGGAGCAACCACAGTTAAAGCTCAGGCCCTTGACTGCAGGGGCGGAGCAAACACAGTAAAGCTCAGGCCCTTGACTGCAGGGGCGGAGCGAGCAAACAGTTCAGAGCCCAGGCCCTGGATCAGGGCGGGGCAAACACAGTTAAGCTCAGGCCCTTGTTTGCAGGGGGCTGAGCGAGCAAGCAGTTCAGGAGCCCAGGCCCTGGATCAGGGCAGGGCAAACACAGTTAAGCTCAGGCCCTTGACTGTAGGGGCTGAGCGAGCAAACACAGTAAGCGAAGGTAAGGCACGCCTAGGCTTTCTGTAGCCGAGCGTTGGGTGAGGGGGAAGCCTGCCACCCGTGAGCGGGGGTGGCAGGGGGGAACGCAGGCCCACCCACTCCACTGCGTTCCAGCCCGGGGCCCTAGCAGCGGTTACTGCCGCTGCTGGTCAGTGGGGTATCCAGACCGCAACACACTGACATTGGCTCACACTCAGTTGCAGCCGGACCGGGGTCGGCTACCCCCGGGCTACTTCCACGATCCCCCTCAAAGCCTACCTCGTTCGTCGTGCCGGGCTCGGGCCAGTCCATCTGCATGGGCTCCTCTCAGGCAGGGCTCGGTGGCAGGTCCGGTAGCTCTGCCGGGAAGTCAGGCCAATGGTCCTCGGGTGGCTCCTCTGGGTAGCAGCAGGGGCGGAGGGGTTCGGGTGCAGTCTCACCCTCAGGGTTGGTGGGGTGGGGTTCCCAGGGATTCTCCCAGTGACGGGAGCGGACGGGCTCCAGCGGCTCCTCCTCGTAGCGTGCCCGGGGTAGCTCAGGCCAGCTAGGGTCCAGGCCTCGATCTTCGGCGGTCTCCTGGCCGGGAGCTCCCGGCCGCACGTCTGCTCCCTGTGGTGGCTGGCCACAGACTGAGCTCTGGCGGCCGGCCTTTATACTTCCTGTCCCGCCCCTTGACTTCCGGGGGGCGGGGACAGGCGGTGGTGGTCCCACCCACTCTGGTGCCTGCACGTGGGCTCCCTCTTCTGGGCAGGAGGGGAGCCACACCGACTCACTACAGCCGCGTATTGTAATTCACAGCTCAGAACGCTGGTGGCTGAGATTAAAAAAAAAAAAAAAGGATTTACCAACGGGATTTACCTCGGAGTGTGGAGGATTCTTCACCACTTGAAGTCTTTACATTAGGACTGGATGCCTCTTTAAAAGATATGCTGTAGCTTAAAAAGAAGTTATGGGCTTGATGCAGAAATTATTGGGTGAGGTTCTATGGTCTGTGTTATGCAAAAGGCCAGACTAGATGATCATAACAGGCCCTGCTGGCTTTAAAGTCTATGAATACATCCTTTAGTTTCAGGTAATTAATTTGAGAACCAAGGACCTATGCCCCATATTTTCAGATGCCAGGAGAATGGGGTTTCCCAGATACTTGCTGGTATCACTGTTTAGAAGGAGCTTTGAGAGTGAATGATATATAGCCATAGTTACAAAGCAAGAGGCCAAATGAGTTTGCACATGGTGTAATCCAGTTATAGTTTGTGACAGTGTTTGATGCAGATATGTCTGCATCTGCTCCGCAATTTGTATTTCCTGGGGTGTTCCTTCTTCTGCATCTTGCAGTTACCATCAGTAAAGCTGCTAGAAAACATACATTTTATTATTTTTATGATCATTTATTATTAGGGTCCCAACTGCGGGATCATGCTAGGAGCTGTACAAACACAGAACAAAAAACAGTCTCTGCCCCAAATTGCTTCCAATCTAAGTATAAGATCAGACAAGAGATGGATATAGAAAGACTAACTGGGGAGTACATGGAAACAATCAGACAATATTGGTCAGCATGATAGCCAGTGGTGTCAGCAGCCTAACAATTGTCTAGACTTTTGTAGCCATTACGGGAAAGGAGAATTTTGAGGGTGGAACTGGAGAACAATCAAATGGGTTTTGCAGATGGTTCTGGGGAGACTCTTCCAAGTGTGAGGGGCAGCATGGGAGAAAGCACAAAGGAGCTTGTTTGAAAATTTAACAAGCTGTCATTGGTGACTGGCCTTGTGGGTTGATTGGAGGTGGGAGTCGACCTCTCAACACTGAAAGAGAGAGAACACGTAGGGTGGGAACAGACAGTGAAGGGCCTTGAAAATGAAGGCAAGTAGCTTATGTTTGATATGGTAGAGAAAAGGGAGCCCAAGGAGGGAAGCAAAGAGAGGGGTGACATAGTTTTCCTTCCCTTCAGTCACCCTCTTAGCAGCAGCATTCTGAATAGAAACAAATGGGGCAAGATGGCTTTGGTCAAAGCCAAAGAGGAGGATGTTGCAGTAATTGAGCTGTGAGATGATTACTCTGTGCGAGTCTGGACAAGAGTTTTAGCTGGGTGGATGGAAAGGAAAAGCCGTATCTTAGAGAGATTTTTTTCAGATTTGTGTCTGCAATACTTAGACATAGCCTGAATGTGAGGATGTAGAGAGAAGTCTGAATCAAAGATAACCCCCAGGCCGTGTGCCTGAATAACCAGAAGGATGGTGGTGGTGTCCACAGTGATAGAGAAAGAAGGTGGTTGGGAGGACTTTACAAGGAAGACTAAGAGCTCTGTGTTAGCCACGTTGAGCATGGGTTGATGGCTAGATATCCACGAGGCAGGCGGAGGTTCTAGTATGGGCAGAAGACAATTCTTGGAACAGAGGCAGATCTGTGAGTCTATAACTCAAGCGTATTTGCTTAGGAATGAGCCTCTGTCAGAGGAGTATCTTAAAAACAACAATAACGACACAGGTGTGTTTTAAGACAGATTTTAATTCACCCAGAACTTAATTTACCCTGCCCCTCTTCTAAGATATATAGCAAGAAATGGAAAGAAAATATAAACTCCTTTTCCACCTGCTAGGTTGTTCTCAACCATTGAGCATTTTATAAAACCAATATTCGGACAGAATCAGAAAATAAGCCTATGAAAGGATTTGGAATTGCCTTGCACAATTAAATGTCACCTATTTAAAAAAAAAAAAAAAAAAAAAAAGCCTGAGATAGCTAATTAGCTGGGTAAATCGCTTGTTCTTGACAATGAACTAGCAAATAAGCTCGTTACCTTATAATGATGTGCAAATCAGTTCCCAAATACTGTCCAAAGGATCTCTCAAAAGAGCTAATTTCATTTTGTATTTATGTCCTGTCTCATTAAATTTTCCTTTGACAGGATGGAAAAACAAAAGTCATTAGGTACAACCTGGACAGAAAAAACAACTTGTTATATCATGGGGATGTTCAGACAGTACAACAAAAGAACTTTGCAAGTTATTCTTTTTTAATGTTTGACCAAACTCTACTTATTAATGAAAGGGCATATTGTTCTCAATCTATCTCCTTCATCTCATGATACGAGACATGTTTTGATCAACCTGTGTATACCCGTTTTGCTCAGGGTAGATTGGTTTGCCATAGTATGCACCATACCATTTTATTTTGAGAGGAAAGAGCAGATCTCAACCTTCCTGTCCAGTTAGAAAGGCAATAGCGATTCTCCTCACCAGAGTATAATTGTATATTTTAGTAAAACCAACACAAACAATTACGTAGGTTGTCATCTAAAGTTATAGTGAGAACCACTGTGTCCATTTACTCACAGATCAATTACTACCCACAAGACCATGGGTATCAGAGAGATAATGCAGACAGTTATTGTCCTCATTTTATATGTAGACTCAGGCCTTGTCTACACTATGTGGGGAGATCGATTTAAGTTGCGCAACTTCAGCTATGTGAATAACGTAGCTGAAGTCGACGTACTGAGATCTACTTACTGCGGGATCCACACTACGCGATGTCAACTGGAAAAGCTCTCCCGTCGACTCCCCTCACGCTTCTTGTTCAGGTGGAGTACAGGAGTCGATGGGAGAGCGATCAGCGGTTGATTTAGCAGGTGTTCGGTAGACCCGCTAAATCGATCACCGATGCGTTGATCGCCGCGCATTGAACCCCCCATAAGTGTAGACAAGCCCTAATAGTTTGGGCAGTTGTAAACCACTCCAAATGTCAAAAACACCCTTTCAACTTCATCTTCCCCTCAGACTCTATTATGCAACTGGATATGTCTATACACTCAAACTGAACTTATAAATAGACGTTCCATATGCAGGCCAAATTTGTAGATGTGGGTTCTGGCTTTGCACTCAAATTACAAGCCTATAAACTTGCAAAACTTAGCATGTACTCATTTTCCTCAGGTAAATAAAACCCACAGGTCCCAACAAGTTAAGAAAAGCAATGCACCAACTAACAAATGGGTCAGGAAAAGCACAAAGCTAAGGCCAAATCCAACACATTGTTCCAACCAACGGTTCAACCAGCTATGGTCATTTTGCACCAAGGAATGCTTGACAGAATCCAAGCATGATTGAAACAAACTAAAATTCTAACTTTGCCAACGTAGTCACAAATATTTTTTCTCTCTAAATACTATTTATCCAGCACTAAAGAAAGCCATCGGCAATTCCAGCACTCTGACATAGAGTGGGAGGGAGAACCTCTTGAAGAGCTTCCATTTATTCAGCGGGGGATCTGCTTGGATGAGTTTTTGACAAATGAGAGCACAGATCCTCTGGAGAACTTCATTAGTTAGGGTAGTGCTCGGAATAAGGAGCAGGACTTTATTTCTCCCCATGAGAACTCAGCTGAGTCCCTAAAGCAAGACACAAATGGTGTAAAGGCTGAGAACATTTTATCAGAAGAACAAAGGACATCAACACAAACATTAATGAAGAAAGAAAAGCCAATTAGGCATTCCAAACACAGATCAGATGCATACAGGGCTTGCCTCTGTTAAAATCTCTTTAACCGGTGCGGCGCTATTTAACAAGTAGAATGTTGTACTGCTTTTCGCCTCTTTGTAGCTGAATTAGAAGAAGATAAAGGACAAGATATCTGAGGTGTTCAGAGATGCCAGAGTCCTCCACTCCTAACCCTCTTGTCTGAGCAATTCCTTTTAAAAACTCTCATCCATAGGACCTGCATTTTTTTTAAAAAAAGTGGATTGTAGTGTTAAGCTTCAGATCCAAACTTCTCCCGCTTTCAGGACTGTTTGGATCTGGTATTTATGTTTGGGCCCATATCTGGTATTTATCAAAGTGAATAATGGTGGAAGTTGGGTGCCTGAAGCTTGGCATTCAAATGTATATCTAGGCACCTAATTAAGGGCATGATCCTGTTTTGATTCAAGGCAATGAGAAAACGTCCATTCATTTGAATTTTCACCCCTTTTTTCTATTTCAGAAATGGACAATAGCTCAGGGGACTAATTTGTCTCTAAAAAGAATGTCGTATGCAAATGAAAGTGAAGGGATATTGATCTTCTTCTCATTATGTACTAACTATGTATGTGTTACCAAGAACATCCATGATGAACTAGTTACTGTACAGATACATAAAGGAAAGCAGAATCCCTGCCTGGAAGAGCTTACAATCGAACAGAGAAACAAAACACAGACAAAGGAGATGAGAAAAGGGTCTGGCAATCAGGCAAAGAAATCACGGCGGTGTCTGCCTATAGCTTGATAATCCCATGTGCTGGCAATACAGTTATATATAGCAATATGAAAAGGATGGTCATAAAGCACTGGGACTTGGGAGATCGAGCATCAATTCCTGTCTGTGCCACAGACTTCTGGGGTCACTTTAGGTAAATCACTTAATCTCTGTGCCTTAATTCCCCATCTGTAAAATGGGGATAATAGCACGTTTGTTCTCTTTCTATGGGTTTGTACAGTGCCTAGCACAATGGGACCTGTCTTGATTGGGGCCTCTAGGTGCTACTGGAATGGAAATAAATAACTTTTTATAATATAATAAGAACTATAAAACTATTGTAATTTCCCCTCTGCCTTACCATTATTAGTTAGTGATTTCTTGGAGGTATAGTGGCAGAAGTAGGTCATTAGGGGGCATTTGAATGTGGAGATAGGAGTGTTTGGGTGCAGCTCTGATGCTTTTCACCTGGACTAATCGGGAAAATTGTATGATCAAAGATACCAATTGGCTGCTGAGTTCAACCACGGCATTACTGTTGTCTTGTTAAGAAAATACAGTCGTTTCTGTCTGACACTTGTACAAAAGGCAATTATTGCTGTACAGCACATGTAAGCCTTGAGTAATATCACCCTCTCCTATTACATTGTTTAAGATAGTTCAGTATAATATGTTGCTCTTGCCACTCAGTTGTTCGAGTGCAGAGTGCTCTTAAAAGTGCCCGTCTCTTTCCCACCACTTACTCTTCATTTATGTACCAGCATCAGTGGTGCTGGAACAATTTGTATAGTGGGGGTGCTGAAGGTGTATTTGGGTTGTTGTTACTACTTTAAGCCAGGGGGCACAACAGCACCCCTACTTCCAGCACCTGTGACCATCATTTGGAATAATACAGTTCTTCTAATGCCGTTTTATGATCATTGCAATACCCTCCCGTCACCTGTATTTAATCCTGAAACAAGAAACATGACCATTACTTTCGATTAACCTGCCCAGAGCTCTAAAGTTTTAAAGACCTGACTGGATCTGGGACATTTTGATGTTTTTCACAATATCATTATCTCAAGAGCAATTTTCTAATCAGGTTTGGCAGGGGCAGGAGAGGGTAGGACAGAGTGCATGGCTCTCCCCCAGATCCTCAACCACCACTGCTACTGGGTGCAGCTGGGCTATCTTAGAGCAGCCTTCAGGTATCTCTGTTCTGAGGGCTGTTTCAGCCTTCAGCTGGCCCAGGATTGGGGGAGTGGAAAAGTAGCTTAGAAACTCCTTCTCCTCCATCCCTTCCAGCCAGGGCCGGCTCCAGGCACCAGGCACCCAAGCACATGCTTGGGGCAGCACCTGGTAAGGGGCGGCGGGGGGAGTGCGGTGCGGTGCGGCATTCCGCGGGGGGGGGCGCTCCGGCGGGGGGCGGGCTCCGGTGGCGCGGTGCTGGGTGGGGGGGCGGCGTGGGCATGGGCGCGGCGCTGGGGGGGGTTTCCGGCGGCGCTCGGCGGGCGGGCTCCGGCAGTGCGGCGCGGCACTCGGCGGGGGGGGCGGCGAGGGGCTCGGCGCTTCGGGGGAGGGGGGGGTTCCGGCGGCGCTCGGCAGGGTGGGAGCGGGCTCTGGCTGCGCGGCGCTCGGCGGGGG
The DNA here is from genome assembly GCF_027887155.1 of Malaclemys terrapin pileata. Classification (NCBI taxonomy): domain Eukaryota; kingdom Metazoa; phylum Chordata; order Testudines; family Emydidae; genus Malaclemys; species Malaclemys terrapin. The sequence goes on along the minus strand of NC_071515.1, from coordinate 17,223,407 downwards.
AGGGGCGCGCGGCACTGGGGGGGGTCACTGGGCGGGGCGCGGTGCTGGGGGGGGGGTGGCGCAGGCAAGGCGCTCGGCGGGGGGGGGGGGGGGGGGGGCTCAGCGGTTTTTTTTTGCTGCTTGGGGCAGCAAAAAAGTTAGAGCCGGCCCTGCTTCCAGCTGCATAAACTGTAAGCTCAGCGCAGCTGAGGGTTGATATGTCAATGTTATTAGGTGACTACAGCCTACTCTGGACATGTGTTTCCTGCTGGAAAGGAGAGATTTGACTTGTGGCCATAGGGATGGTCCAAAGGGAACGTTTGGCCTAATAGAAATTCTTTGTGGTGACTCTGTGAGCAACCCCTATAATATAAGTGGGGCTTGGGAATCTCCAGAACAGTATTAGCTGGCAGGAGAAGATCAACTGAGTAGATCCAGATCTAAGCTAGAAAGTTCACCTCTGGCTCTGTTTCCAAACTCCCCTCTAGTGTGGACATGTTCAGATCTGGAGTCTTCTTTTGGTTTGTTATAGAAATGGAGTCACCTATGAAATTCTGGTGAAGAGCCAAAGTTTTAGGGTGTGTTTTTTTTTTTTTGTTCAGGCCCTTTCCTATAGAAGAGGAAAGGAAAACAAGCCAGGTTGTCCTTAGCCAGGTTCTTGTTGTCCATCCCTTACAACGTTGTGATCATTTTGTTTCTCTTTTCTGAATTCCCTCCAGTTTGTCAGTATCTTTCTGGTGATGAAGTTATGAGAACCAGATGTAGTATTTGAGGTGTGGCTACCTGAAAGCTACAGAGAGAGAGGAAAACTATTTCCCCCTTTAATATGTGAGGGACTTTTTGTGTGTGCGCATGTAGCTCAGGTATGTACTGGCTTTTTTGTTGCCATATTGCATTTCAAACTTCCATTTTCTGTCCATTACTAGGTTTAGGTCGTGGGCTACTTCAAAATAATAAGATCAATGAAGTTGCTTGTTTGAAATTAGTAAAATTTGCTTGAGTAACAAATGATGTATCAGGTATATGATTTATCAGGTATATTTGGGAAACACAATTCTGCAGCGTGTCTTTGATTTGCCTTGATTCCTGTATGCCTGTGATTTAAAGGGTCACCGAGACAATGGCAAACTGTTCCTGGAGAATTAGCAAGTTCCAAAACCAGTAAAGTAGTTAAGAGATAAATTATCTGACCAGATCCACAGCTGAATCTCTACCTAACAAACCTGATATATGCAAACTGCAGAAACGCTTTGGGGTGAAATGCCAGAGGGAGAGGAGAAATATATTTCCAGTTTGGAATCAATACATGATTGTCACTGGTTTAAATTGTTAGTGTCAGACAAGCAAATGACTCCGTTGGTTTCTTAATTCACTTGGAATTATTCATTGATTAACATTTTCCATGCCCCAGTTAAATCCCAAGGTGGAATTTTGTTTTGCCTTCTTCTAGCATCACCCCTGGCATAAACATGCTTCTGGATTTTCTGCATAACACTAAATGTTGTATAGCGGAGTACAGTGTAATTCTGTAATTACGTGATTTTAAGTTGGATAATTGTAAGATCAGTCAAGGGAATCAAATCACGTTAGTGGAGAATGAACAACACTGAATGATGGTTCAAACTAGCGGGGCTGAACTAGAAGCAGAATTTGGATAAAAATAATTATACTTTTGCTTCACTCCAAAATGTCCCACTGCAAAGCCAAAATCCTTGGACAAAGGAGTTGTACCAGAAGGGACTGCAGAGAGAATAACAATAGACTGAAAGGCCAAGTGGGCTATGAATCATCCTGATATGCTGGAGGGAAGAGAAAAGAACGTCCCTGAGCCTTTTCCCCATTTGAAACCCATGAATAATTCCAAGTTAACCTGAAAATTTCAGAGAAAGTGCTAACTGTGTAAGGAGAAGCCTGCCCATAAATAGCTTTAATAAATGGTCAGCGAACGAATACCGCTCAAGCAGATAATGCGAGACAATCCAATATAACAAAGTCCCTTTGATAAAGAGGTATTGATCCACTGAAACAAAGGCAGAAAAAACATGCAGTAGTACAGTACCACAGCTGAAATAGCAACTACATTGAACATCTCGAAGAATCATCTCGTACAAAGGTCAAAGCAATTTCAGTACAAAGTGTTGTCTGAAATCCTGAATTTTCATCTGTGATCACATTTGAGCCGGAGCAGCTTATGAAGAGCCTGAGAAAATGGACAATTAACTGCAGAGAATTAGATTGATTGAACAAGAAGGGGATTTTAGTGCTCAGACAAGGTGAAGGAACATCAGTCCTGGGGACTGGAGTCTTCTATCTATCTGCAGAGCAGGTACAGCAGAAGCTTCTCCCAAACCAACCCCTTTTTTTTTTCTGAGTGATGAGGACTCCTTTATGAGTGAGAGGACAATTCTCTCTTCATGACCATTTAATCCGTGGAGTCAAAGGCTGGGTGAAAGAGATCCTAATTGAATGAATCCAATTGAAGGCCACTGTTTTGACCAGCGGAGTGCCCCCTGTGAGTAGGACACTGGTGACAGCATGGCATATGGACTCAATTCCCGGAGCAGGGCTTCCACCATGGGTAGTTTAGGGTATGTCTACACTGCAATTAGACACCTGCGGCTGGTTTGTGACAGCTGACTCGGGCTCATGGGACATGGGCCGTTTCATTACAGCGTAGACTTCGGGATTGGAGTTAGGGTGATCAGACATCCCAATAAAATCCGCTGGCAGCACTGTGGGTTTTTTTTTGCTCAGCTGGCAGTACTCGGCTTTTTTTTGCTCTGCCGGCGGGCACCCCTCCCCCCAGGTGTCCCGATATTTTCTTCCCCTCATCTGGTCACCCTAGTTGGAGTGGAGCATGGGCACTAGGACCCTGTATGGTGGGAGGGTCCCAGAGCTCGGCATGCAGCCTGAGCCCAGAAGGCTACACTGCAATGAAACAGCCCCACAGCCTGAGCCCTGGGAGCCCAAGTCAGCGGGCATGGACCAGCTGCAGGTTTTTATGTGCAGTGTAGACATATCCTCTGTGGCTCAAGCCTCAGTACCTGAGCTCAAATCCCAATGAGGTTAGCTCCCACTGCCACTAGGAGGTTCCTGTATATGGTGGCTCTAGATGAGATCACAGAAGCAAGTTGCTATTTGGCTTAACACTCTTGATCCCCTAAAGCTTTACACAGGATTAGAGGTTTGTGTGTGTGTGTGGTCAAAATAGCCCTCCGTACATACTTAGTTATACATAGGGCCCTTTGTTTTCAGTTTTTACTTTATTTAATTTTCCCCAGGAATTTATCAGTGTTTATTACCACAACAACGAAAACGGGAAAATCACTGCAAAAAACTATTAATAATTTTCCTGGGTAAATATCGGGGTTTACTTTGGTGGATGGCAAGACAGGGAAAAAGTATTCAGTAGATTAATGCTTTGAATTCCGTTCATCAACGTGGTTTGCTACAGAACTAAAAGAGAACTCAAAACACAATGCTACCTCTGAGTTTAAGAAAACAATACATCTCTAATCCCCAAATAAAACTTTTCATTTGAATAAACAGTTTACTGTTGTAGACTTAGAACTATTAGCCTAACAATATTTACATTTAATAATTGGGCCACACCATTTGAAGTGCATAACACTCAATTTCATCCTTTTCTCCTGTTTTTTTTTTTAACTTTCGAATACTTCCTTGTGTTCTGAAACAGATTTTCGTTTTCTTCCCATTTTAGTGTGTCAAATGTTAAAATCTTATCTGCTAACAGCTTGAAATGTGTACGTGGTGAGTGTGAGATTCATCAGGGGTTTCAGATGCGTACGCACTTCAGAGCTTGCGTGTGTGCCTGTTTATTAGGTGTATCTTCTAGACCAGGAGTTCTCACAACAAATTTTTTAGTGGCCTCACAGTGCGGCCACCAACTCTTGCTGGTGGCTGCTCTGACAGTTTTTCCTAAAATACTTAATTAACTTTAGGAAAAACAAATAAATATGCACATCTACAGGTCCAAATCATTGTAATTTATTTATGTAAGGTTTTGCAGACTTAACAATAAAAATGATTTACAGTTGTCTCTATTCTTTACTGGACCTAAACAGAATAGAAACACAAATAATGTGCTTTGCATTTTTAGTTGATTTTTTTTCAGACTTGCTAGCTAGTAACCCTGCTACTGTGAAAATTGATAGTTGTATATTTGTTAATATCACTTTTCACAGCAGACTTACTCAGCCCCAGCTAGGGTGGCCAGATGTCCGGATTTTATAGGGACAGTCCCGATTTTTGGGTCTTTTTCTTATATAGGTTCCTATTACCCCCCACCCCCTGTCCTGATTTTTCACATTTGCTGTCTGGTCACCCTAGCCCCAGCAAGCCCTGGATGGGGAGGTGGATAGGGAGGTGGGGGGCTGGAGGAGGCAGCAGGGGTCAAGGCAATGGTGGGGGCGTGAGGCTGAGGTGGCATGACCAGATGTCCTGATTTTTGGGTCTTTTTCTTATATAGGCTCCTATTATCCCCCACCCCCGTCCCGATTTTTCACACTGACGCCCATCACCCCAGGGCTGAAGCCCACGCCCCACCGCCCCAGGGAAAGTGGAGAACTCATACTGGTTGCCTGCTCCTACAGTGTTTGGGACTCTAAAAGGGGTGTAGGGACCAGGCCCTGGGGGAGGGGCCACTGCTTCCTCCCACCCCATCATCACCCAGGAGACTGTGGCCGCAAGAAAAGCCCCTGGTGGCCGCAAGAAAAGTCCCTGGTGGCCGCATGCAGCCACAGTGGCTGCAGTGGAGAAATGCTGTAGACTAATACATAATCTGACTTCAACAGGCAGCTTTGCATATACACACAGACTAATGTATTATTGTAATACATGTATCTCATGCAATGTCTTGTATTTTCCTAATAAAACATGTTTATTTTTTATATATCTCAGTGATACAAAAGTAGGGTGAAAATCGGGGAAAAAAAGAATAATACTTTTTGTAAAACCTGGGACTTTTTCGGTAAAAATCGGTTGAAACTGAAAACGAAGGGGCTTAGTTATACAGTATGCCAGCTGCTTACTTCCCAAAGTCTCAGACCCGGATGGATTTAATGATTCTGTATGGATCTAGTTTAAGCATTTGGGGACCATTTGGAATGCTACGTGCTATGCAAGTGTAAATATAGCTGATCGAAAATTAGCCAGGACTGTCTGTCTCACGGGCAGGAGGGCTACAGACTCAGCGATGCTTACACCATAAAGATACTGGGTAGCCAGAAGATTCACAGCCAAATGATTCTGTCAGGTTAGGGCTCTTTAGTATGCACGGCTTTAGTCCGTGCTGGTGGTAAAAGGAGTGTAAAAGCACAGGGTGTTAAAAAGATTGACGGGATGTGAGCCAGGCAGATTTTGGGAAACCGTGTCAACTCTGTCGCTTCTGAAAGTTTGACATTCCACACAATTATTTAGATGGGTTCATTTCCCTTGGAGCTGGGCCGGTTAGCACTCTGCTGGCAGCACAATTTACTGCCTTTCATGCAGAGAGCCGAGTTCAGAATCCAGGTTTATTCCTCACTCATTAGGGCTGGCGGTAGCTACGAGCGCTGTAGGCACAGCTCGCTCAGAGGGAATTCTTAATGTCACTCTCCCCTCTGGCTGATACATGGAAGGGCAAGGCTGGACTCCAAAGGGAGCAATATTTAGTTCTTTGCAGCAATAGGGGAAAGGGCTGCAGAGTAAAGTAAGTGTGTGTGTGTGTGTGTGGGGGGGGGGAACAGTTTGTGATGATCAAGGCCCAGACTCCTGAATGGGAGAACAAGGGGGTCAGAACCCCCCCAGATAAGCAGTTGAATCAACTAGGTTGTAATGTAGACGATGTTATTGTGTATAAAAATGTGTCAAGTAAGGTCTTTTATGAAAGCTTGTAACATCCTGAACTTGATGGTCATTAGGAGATCTGTGTACAGGTTATGAATGTGTATATATGTATGTGTGAGAAGATTGTAACTATAGGGCATTGCCTCACAGGGGTGTGGTGAGACGACCAGGCAGGGACGGCACATCCCAGGCCAGGAGTTTACACAAAACCGGCTCCAGGAAGAGTCAATTAAAGGACTATTAAAGGTAATGGGACAACACTGAAACAACTTGAAACTGAAAAAGAAAGCCCCAGTCTGAACCCCCCCCCCCCCCCCCCAACACACACACATTCTGTGTAACCATGAATTACCATAGTCTGGGAAAAGGGAAAAATATTAACCCCCTGCAAACCCTGTTCAAAGAGAAGGGACTTGAAGTGCAGGCTATCCAGAAACTGAGGGCCAGCATTTAAGTGGGGCATTGTCCGTGCAGCACTGGATCCCCTCTAGGACAGAAGGCATGCTGGGAAACTGCTCAGAGGCAACAGGTAACTCGTATTTAGAAAAGTGAGAAAGGCCTGAGATTGGCCTTTAGGTTTATTTTCTGTGTCACTTGTCTGGGTCTGCTTTCCCTCACTGTCTGATCTTTGAAACTAGGATTTTTCTATTAAATACACTTTATGCTTCTATTTACCTCAAGCAGGTCTCTGCACACTGTGACGTGTGCGTGCCGAGGTGAATTGATATAACTGGGGGTGGGTTTTCTGCCTTTGGGGATGGTGAACCAGAGGGGAAAAATCGGAGTGTCAGGTAGTTAAGAACTCTGGCGGATGAATCTGGAGGAACTCAGGATCAGAAGGGATTGCTGAGGTCACCCTCAAAGAAGTGGCTAGGCTGGTGGAAGCCAGGGTGGGACCTTATGCTTGTGGGTTGGTTACTGGTGTCAGCACACTGAATCATAGCAGAGTCACCTTGACATCCCAGTTACATGGCAGGCGGAGACAGGGTCTGGGTGGACTCAACAATTCCGTCTGGTCCCAAATTCCCCCAGATCCATCTTTCCAAGTTCTTAACTACTAGACACTCAGAATTTTCTCCTCTGGTGAGTGAGGCCAGGTTTGTTGGAAATAGGGTGACCAGACAGCAAGTGTGAAAAATCGGGGCAGGGAGTGGGGGGTAATAGGCACCAATATAAGAAAACCCCCCAAGTATTAGGACTGTCCCTATAAAGTTGGGACATCTGGTCACCCTAGTTGGAAAACACTTTTCTCAGGCTTTTTCACACAGCCATGACTTCTCTCTTTTCTATTGGGAATTAACCCTTCACTTAAATTAATGTTCTCCAAACAGGTCACCACCCTCTTACTCCACGACATCAAGTCTAGGAAAGGTGATACTCTGCGGTCCTCAGCTGCATAGCATATCATGTTTACCACAGCTTCTCTGTTATGGTAAGCTTTCAGTCTGTTAATATGCACAGTCTGGGGTAAGCCCTGGCCATCTGTACCGGGTAAGTGACTTCGCTTAGTGTCTCTGTGACGGGTTGGATCACAGAAACCCCCTTGGGAGTTGCCACCTGACGTGCCAAGACTACTCCTGCTTTTGTTTTCCCTGCCAGCTCAGGACTCCAGCACCCTGTCTTGCTGAGTCAGACACTCCCGTCTGGCTCCAACACAGACCCAGGGTCTGAATCACTTGCCCCAAAGCTGCAAGTTTACCTGAAAACAGCTCACAGAAGTGTGCTTGTCTTTAGCACTCAGATGCCCAACTCCCAATGGGGTCTAAACCCAGATAAATCCGTTTTACCCTGCATAAAGCTTATGACGTGCCAAGACATAAAGCTTATGCAGGGCAAACTCATAAATTGTTCGCCCTCTATAACACTAATAGATACTCTGAAAACTGATAGAGAGATATGCACAGTTGTTTGCTCCCTCAGGTATTAATACATACTCTGAGTAAATTACTAAATAAAAAGTGATTTTATTAAATACAGACAGTAGGATTTAAGTGGTTCAAAGTAGTAACAGACAGAACAAAGTAAGTCACCAAGCAAAATAAAATAAAATGCGCAAATCTATGTCTAATCAAACTAAATACAGATAATCTCACCCTCAGAGATGCTTCAGTAAGTTTTTCTCAGACTGGACACCTTCCAGGCCAGGGCACAATTCCTTCCCCTGGTACAGCTCTTGTTGCAGCTCAGTTGATAGCTAGGGGATTCTTCATGATGGCTCCTCCCCCCCTTGTTCTCTTCCACCCCTTTATATATCTTTTGCATAAGGCGGGAACCCTTTGTCCCTCTGGGTTTCCACCCCCCCTCACTGGAAAAGCACCAGGTTAAAGGTGGATTCCAGTTCAGGTGACATGATCACATGTCACTGCAAGACTTCATTACTCACTTGCCAGCACACACATATACAGGAAGACTCACAGGTAAATACAGCCATCTGCAGACAATGGGAGTCATCAAGATTCCAAACCATCCTTAATGGCCCACACTTTACATAATTACAATAGGCCCTCAGAGTTATGTTTTATATTTCTAGTTTTAGATACAAGAGTGGTACATTTCTACAAATAGGATGATCACACTCAGTAGATTATGAGCTTTGTAATGATACCTTACAAGAGACCTTTTGCATGAAGCATATCCCAGTTACATTATATTCACTTATATTTTTATAAAACCATATAGACTGCACAACGTCACAGTCTCTATCACCTCAGAGGAACCCTCCCGTGAGTTCTGCATTTTATGCTCGTTTTACAGGGGCTAATATCAAAACCAATCATCTATATCATAGGCTCTTTCACATGTCTTTTTGTCATTCCATGTTTTTTGTACTCCTTGTCTCTTGTCAAGATTCTGCTGTACCAGCTCCATAATGAATTGTGGCTCTGCCCTGAATTAAGATACAAATTCCCCTTCTGAGTCAATGGCACCTTCCCATGAATCTCTGACCAGGTCTAGGGGGCCTCTCGCCTTCCTTCCATGCAAGAAGTCGAATGGGGAAAATCCTGTTGATTCTGGGGGTACCTCTCTGTGAGCAAACAATAGGTAAGGCAGTAGCCCGTCCCAGTCGCTGGTCTTCCTGTCTTTCATGCATTGTTAGCATGGATTTAAGTGTCCCATTACATTTTTTAACTAACCCGTTTGTTTCTGGCTGATATGGGGCAGACTTTAGTTGTTTTACTCCACACTTCAGAGACTAATTGGGACATGAAATTTGCCCTATGATCTGAGAATATTTCTTTTGGGAAACCCACCCTGCTAATATGGTGAGGAGTGTAGTCTGCCTCTCTATGAGCTAGGACCACTGCCTTTGGGTATCTGGTAGCAATGTCAACTACTGCCATTATATATATTTCCCCCCCATTTTTAGACGGCTTAGGGAGAGGACCCATGATGTCCCTGGCAGCCTTATGGAATGAGTCTCCAGTTACAGACAATAGTTACAATGGGGCTTTGCAGAGCCCTGTAGTCTTTCTGCTTTTGGCACAAGTCACAGGACTTACAATATTCCGTTCTGTCCACGTTTATACCAGACCAGTAAAAATTCTTATGAAGCTTTTCCAATGTCTTCTCTCATCTGAGATGTCCAGCAAATGGACAGGCATGGGCATAGGCGCGAACTTTCCCCGGCGCCGGTGGGTGCTCACGCCCCACCGCCCCTGGCCCCGCCCCAACTCTACCCTTTCCCCGCCCCTGCCCCGCTCCCATTCCAATCCCTTCCCCAAAGTCCCTGCCCCAACTCCGCCCCTCCCTGCCCTTATTGGACCCCTTCCCCAAATCTCCACCCTGGCCCCGCCTTTTTCCTGAGCGTGCCGCGTTCCCTCTCCTCCCCCCTCCCTCCCAGTGCTTGCCACACGAAACAGCTGTTTCGCGGCGCAAGCGCTGGGAGCTAGGGGGAAAAAGTGGGCACGAGGCATGCTCAGGGGAGGAGGAGGGGCCGGGGCGGGGATTTGGGGAAGGAGTCCAATAGGGGCAGGGAGGGGACGGAGTTGGGGCGGGGACTTTGGGGAAGGGGTTCAGAGAGAAGAGCTGATACCCATTCCCTGCTCCCCCGGGAATGTGTTCCTGTCCTGTAGTGTGGGCAAAGTGTCTTTTCCTGGCCCCTCTCTCTTCCTCCCCTGGGCCAGGGAAAGGGGTTTCTATGGTGCATGCTTTCCCACCCTGTCGGGTTAATAACTTTAGGGGCACAGGTATGATACCATTTCCAGCCGAAATGCCTGTCCCGAATTCCAACTTTCTGATCGCCCTCCCACTCCAATTCTAATTGGCTAAGGGGGAAAAAGTTCCCAAAGCAAGGAGTTGTACATTTTCCCCCTGGGAGCAGGTGAGGCTCTCTGACCAGCTCGCTTTTAACCAGGGAAGCCTGCCCAGCAGTACCTCTCCATGCCTGGCATACCCTGCCATTACTCTTGGCATCAAATGGACATCTTGCCCATCTCCATAGGTTCAGACCTCACTAGCACGCTGTTGGGGACCTCTGTGTTGAGTTCACACTGTAGTTGTGTTAACCTGGGCAGGATGAGATTTCCATTGGGGCAATATCTCCTCGTGCTCAGGAGACCCACACTCAAAGCATTTTCTTGGGCCCTCATCCTGGGCTGGGCGGTTGGAACTGGGGTTACTTAGAGGGTATCTGTTTTGAAGGCTGGCTACAGGTGTCCGAGTGCTCAGACTCATGCAGCCTGTGTGGACGCCACCGTTGCTCTAAAAGCTGCGGCCCCAACCTTGTTCCATTGTACACCGTCAGTTCTGCAGAGAGACCAAGGCCCTGCTTTGAGTCTTCTGAAGCCAAAGCAAGAAAATGCAGTTGCAGCTCCTGAGGGACAGAATGATTGGAACGACTACGAGTTGCTCCCTGCTAATGCAAGCATGGAGGGGAGTCACAAAAACCAATTCACAGTAACCCCAGGAGATGGGTCCTGGGGCTGTTTCTCTGCTAATAAAATGCTTGCCCTGTGTATAAGCTGGTGCATTCCAAAGGCAAAGTATTTGCTCTGAAGGAGAATCTTTGAGCTGGAGCTAAATGTCATCCCCAGAGGGATGGTTCAACCTCCAGAGAGCTGGGAATGTAGATAAGGGAATGAATTCCACCAGAGGTAGAATATGCCTCCCCTTCCCCACCTCCTTGCTGGAATTTGAATAAAGATGAATTTCATTATAATGAAAAAGGAATCTCCTCTTCTGCTTTTTCATCTCAGACTTTTGATAAATTCACTTGTTGCCGCAGATTAAATCAGTCGGACAGGATCCAACCTGCCTCCTTCCTCCTACTCGTTTAGATGAAAGTCACTCCGGGGTGCTCCGGGAATTGAGTGGATCAGGAGATGCCGTCTGAACGGAGAGGAGGAAAGACAAGTATGTAAAACACACAAGTTCCAAGCATATCTATGTGGAACGTTTAGCTGTTGTGATCCTTTCGAGGGGGAAAGGGGCAGCTCTGTTTGGCAGAGTAATTTGCTTTAGCTCCCTGTGTGAGTAGGAGGAGGGACTTGTGATTGAAATGCCAGGCTGGGATACAGGAGCTCTGGGTTCCATTTCTGGCTCTGAGAAACCTCAGGCAAGTCACTTCTTTCTGTGCTTCAGTCCCTCCCCCCCCCCCACCCTCCCCGCTGTAAAAGGGGCTAATACTACTCCCTGTTTATCTGCTTCGGCTGTACGTTCCCTGGAGCAGGGTCTCTCTCACACAAAATGTTTGTACATGCCGAGTTCCGGGGGGCTCGGTTGTGGGATCTGTAAGTGCCTATGGGTGTTAATATTACTACGGGGTAAGTCCGTTAGATATCTGCGATGTGTATCAAAAACACACTACAGATGCATTGCCTGCTGCCATTGAGCTTTGCTGCCCGCTCTTGGGCGTCTTCTCTGACCTCAAAGACCCCCAGTTCCTCTCACGCAAGCTTCTGGCTGTCTCCCATGCTACTTTCCTCCCTCTCTCTCCCCACAGCTTCCCAAGCCCTGCCTTACCTCTCCCTCTTGCTTCCCTCCACTGCACCATTTATTTCCTTTCAGTCCGTCTGGTAAGGGGGAAAAAAAAAACATCTGGGACTGCTAACAATAGATCAGGGTTATTAAAAAGGATTATTTTTTAAAAAGATGATTTTTTAATCCCTGTCCCCTGCACATTCCCTGGGGTTGTAGCCACATTCTGGGCCTAAATATTTCGGCTGAGGCATTATGGCCCAGTAGCTAGTTTCGTGACTTGGGATGTAGGAGACCTGGTGTCTAGTCCCAGCTCCAACTCTGGCCTGCTGGGTGACTGGGGGGCAAGTCACTTCCCCTCTGTTTCCCTCCAGCTCTTTCTCTGTCTTGTCTACATAGATTGCCAGCTTCTGGGGGCCAGCACTGTTTAGTGCTGTGTGTTTGTACAGCACCTAGCACACTGGGGCATACCACTAGGATACAAAGGCTATTTTTAGAAGTGTTTTAAGATTTGCCCCGGGGCACTGTGGTGTCTTGGTTTGTGGAGCAGTTCTCCCTAACCTTACCCCTATGGGACTCGGAGTCAGTTCCTATAGCAGATCTTCTCCCTTTGCGACTGCTGCTGGATATGGAGTGCTTTTAGGGCAGCTCACTCCTGCTACCACTGACAACGGTTACACACTCTCCTTGTCCCCAATATTGGTCAGTCCAAGGAAACTTGTACATTCTGTGAGCGCTGCCTGGAATTCATGCCTGATCAGCCCTTCCGGCTTTTGTATGGTATATTATTTAATACAGCTAAAAACGTTGAGCCAATCGGAGCAGTAAATGACCATGCCACACCTTTAAGTGCTTTGCATAAGGACTGTTGAACGGATCATCCTGAAGTTACCATTGGGCAGGGGCTGTTTGTTGTTCAAAACCACTTTATAATGTGCTTATAAGTTTCCTGACGCATTTATGTGGGATGTAGGCATTTTCTGTATTTATCTGCATCAGTGATGTCAATCATCAGCCACCTCATAATGCAGCGTGTAGGTGCCCTTCCTTAGTAAGCAGTGGGGAACGAACTTGGGGCTGAAGCAAACTGGTCTAAATGAAACAAATGAGCCTTTTAAGTAACAGGATGTTGCCACTTTTAACAATCATGTGGCTCCTTGATTTCTCATGCAGCTTGTAAAGAGTGACGATTTTTACCAACAGCATTTTGCTAAAGCAAAGCTAAAGCACAATGTGCAATTTGTATTTACCAGCTCCTTCCGCTGGCCTCTCTTGAAGACAGAACTGCAGAAATCTACACGCTTGAAGGTCTTTTTGCCCTATCTGGATAAAACCAGGTTTTGACTGTAAATATGGTATAAGACAGTGTAGAAGAGCTACTTGGAAGGTCTGTTAAATACTCCTTGTTAGCAACTACGGTATGTTAGCGGAAGCATCACTGATGCCATCATGCAAATTATCGTGCTCCTTGGTACGGACCTTCCACTCCTATGATCAAGTGCTATAGGCAGGGCTGCTGTGAAAACCCTGCCTATAGTAGATATCGGCTTCCCCTTGAGATCCTTTTCCAGTCCGCTGCGTGCACCCCTTTGGAGTGGAAGGCCCAGGACTCCACTTCTCTTTGGGGTCCTGGTTACATTTCCCTGGTTGCAAACGGTGATATCTACCAGCCCGATGTGCCTGACACCTGCAAGTGTTTCCCTCCGGGCGCCTGCGCGCAGTGACCGTTTGCAGTGACCCAGCAGCAGCTTCTCCAAATCGAAGTCTGATTTATTTTGCCAAAAGGTTCACAGGACTCAGGGAAATGGATTTAAAATCAGAGTCCTACATGCATCTTGTCTTACTCATGCATGGCGTTCCCCTGGGCTGCTAGCTAGACATGACTTCGCCCTGGTGCCTTTCTGTTTATCTCTGGGCACTAAATTACTGCAGGTCCTTGGTTTTCTGCCAGCCTGCTCTCTCTGTGTCACCCCACAACTGTCCCCTTCTCTGTCAGGCACATCTTAACAGTCCAGTGTCTTTTGAGGTCCAGATTCTCAGCCTTGGGACACAGCCTTGTTGCCAGGGCAGGGTCCCAGAAGTCTCCTCTCCGTGGCTATAAACTTGGCTATTGTGTATGAAGTGATGCTCCTTATCTAGGCCTTTGTTGTACCTTTCTTGCCTGGTTTCTCTAACAGCCCCTTTTGTTCTGACTCTGCGTTCTGGCAGGGTAATAATATCAGGCCGATATCAACACAAACATTCCCCTGTTCTTCACCGTCACCTAGAGCAGATTCTCTGATATTTTTTGCCATGCTTTTTCTTGGGAGCAGTTCCACGTCCAGGTGTTTCCATCAGGCCCACAGAGAGGCCTGCAGCCCGAAGAACGCTGTAAGCAGAGCAGGAGGAAAGCGCAATGGCTGTGGTGTAATGTCACAAATACACACTGTTGTCCCTAATGCCATTCTCCAGCGTTCAGTGTCATTGTGTTTGCAGCTATTCCGCTAAATCAAAGCGCAAAGCCTGGAGGATCACAGAATAGTATGGGCCAAATTCAGCCTTGGTGTAAGTCGGCAGAACTCCACTGAAGTCAGTAGCGCTGTGTGTCAGAGGCCGTGTGGCGTAGGGCAGAGGGCACTGCACGGCGAGTCAGGAGATATGGGCTCTATGCCTAACTCTATAACTACACTGCTGTGGAACATAGGGCAAGTGCCATCTCTCAGTGCCTGCCTCGGTTTCCCTCTCCTACCCTTTGTCTTGTCTAGTTAGAGTGAGAGTTCTTTGGGGCCAGAGGCTGTCTTTTATTAAGTCTGCACCATGCCTGGCCCAATGGGGGCCTAGTCTCATCTGGAACCTCTTGGTGTTTCTGTAGTAATAATGTATGGACACATTCAGCTGTATTTGCATAGCATCTTGCATTTCCACTGCCTACGTGCAACACAGGAACTTGGGCTTCGCTATCAGGCTCATTAGGTTTGCAGCAAAACAGAAAAATAACTAAATACAAAGGAAATTATCAAGGTTAACCTGCTCCTCTTTTCATTACAGGCAACGTTGATAAATTCAGGATGCAACCAGTACTCTTGAAATCCTAAGAGTTGGCTCTGATTTGGCTGGTTTCCATTCTAATTAAAATTCTCTTCCCTAACCCTCTTTGGTTCCCTGTAATTTATTAAATGTCACAAGAATTCTGGAGCTGATAGTCTCTCTCTGGACTGTCAATGGGGTGGACTTTGTCTGCCTCTGTGTTAAAATTGCCTTCTCCCAGGATAATTAGGTTGAAGTGTGATGACTAGTGGTGTAGTGAGTGGAAAGGCAGCAGGTTCCACCACCTTAACAGCTTTACTTCACACACGCACTGCAGTCTGTCCGCTTTCCACAGCGTTACACGCTGTTCTTCACCATTCCTATTACTGTTCCAAACATCAAGCCTTGATTATAGCCCAGGTCTACATAGGAAGTGCTATAAAAATCAACAGTGCCAGCTTGATATCAATATATCTCTTTATAGGCAGCCAATATGAAGAGCACAGCAGTGAACATAACATTGATCTTAGTTGCTCAGCACAGTAAGCAAATGATTGGCTGTATTCTGAACAAGTTGTCACGGAGGTTATTCTCATGTCATTGAGGTTCCCTGATGAAAGTTCGGCTAAGAGGGAATGACAAGAACTCAGCCATGTGATTTTTAACCTAGGATTTTAGTGAGGGATAAGCAAACCCGGTGGAAGTAATTTTGTGAAACTACAAATCAAGAAGCCGTTGTCTTCCCCTGGCCTTTACAATTTAAGCCCATCTTGGTCCAAAGGGCAATTTAAACTGAAATAATGTTTTCCGGGAGAGAGAAGCCTGAGCTTCATATCTGCATGCCCCAAATCACAGTCATTCTGCCCAATGAATCATTTCGTTAAATGACTGCAAGTTTCGTTTTGTGTTGGCCAATGGCCATTTCATTCAGCTGTTTGGCCAAAAGACTAATGAGGACATTTTGGGGGAGGGAGAGGTCTTCCATCTTTACAGCCCCTTTGCACCCAGCAACAGAGTAAAGGTTATATACTGGACCTCAGGATCAAGTGTGGACTATTTAAAAACTCCCTGAGATTTTTGTTAAACAGGGGTGGGGGTGGGGGAAGCTAAATGAAGTAACTATGTTCCAGATCCTCATTGAATGGGAGTTAGGGGCCTAAATATTTCTGATAGCTTTGGGCTACATGTTTCCCATATTCCATTCTTCCCATGTTTTCATTTTTTATCCTTATACCCCCTCTATGAAACCCAGATTCATTATGCCCTTGTGTAAGCCCCAAACTGTAGTGGGTAATAAGGTTAACTTGCAATTGTCACAACAGGAGTTATGCATGAAAGGAATGTTTCTCTGTGGGGGAAATTTCATTCTTATGGAACTGACTAAAAACTCCTCCCCCCCCCAACCCCATGCAAACACATTTTCCCCTTCTTCTTGGTCCTCTTTGTTTTCAAACACGTTTTATATGATCAAAATGTCTTCTGAGAGGGGCCCTGTTATCTCATTAAAACTGTACAAGCTGCCAAAACAAAGGGAAATTGTGGATAATGCAATGTTCACGCTGCATCCACCTGCAGCAATACATTCAGAAGAGAGATTTGAATTCCACAACAGGTGAATCGTTACATTCACCAAGTGCATGCGTGAGATGCCAATCAGCTTGGCAGCATACAAGTGAGCTTTACCGCCACCTACTGGTCATATATAAAAATGAGAAAACCCAGCTAAAACCCACCAGGGATTTGTGATCTTGCACAAATGGAAGAAAGAGAGGAGGGCACTGTTTTGAGTGTGCGCACTGTATATGTATGCATGTGAGAGGACTGGGGATCTGTTATCTCCCCTCCGTTGCTCAATAAGAGGACCAGAGAATAGGGTGACCACCTATACCGAAATGGGTGGGACTGTCCCAAAATGCAGAGTTCAAGTCCCGGTTCCATGCTCAGGGGTGGCACCAGCCTCTTCCCAGTCAGGGAGGGGGAGGTTGAGGTGGGCTTTAGCCTCCGCCCCGCTAATCATGAGGTCCCACCCCCTGGCCAGGCCAGAAGCCGGAGCCAGGGACACGGGCTCGGGGCTACTCTCGGCAGGGCAGGTGGAGGGTCCGGGGCTCCCCACAGCGCTCCGGGCTCCCTGGGTGGCTCCTACCATGTCCTGGCTCCAGCTTCTGGCCTGGCCAGAGGGCTGGGACTTAGGGGGAGAAGGGGCGGGGTCTTGGGGAAGAAGAGGGGCTGGGGGCGGGGTCACAGAGGGCGGTGAGGCTCCCACATATGTCCCGCTTTTGACTTTTGAAAAGGTGGTCACCCTAACAGAGAAGGGCATATCTACAGCAATCCCCTGCATAGGGTTAAAATGAATCCAGCTGATAGGGATGAATGAATCCCACTGCAGGGACGAAGGCACATGTGTCCTGGTGCTCCTGCACTCTCATTGAGAGTCCCAGTGAGTGCTTGGTCTGTGGCAGGAGGCATATGGCACCCTGCAGGATTTTGGCCCTTGGTGGGGTAATAAAGGTGAGGTTGCATGTTTGGCCCAGGGACTAGGGACCCAGTCTTCAGGTTGTGTAAATCAATGTAGCTCTGTAGATTACAATAGACTCTGTGCTGACTTACACCAGCTGAGGATCTGGCCCAAGACGTTTGTGAACTTTGAAACCGGTCCAGGACGCTCCAACCCTACGAATGGCTCTCAGTATTTAGATGTCCGTTTACAATTTTCAGTGAGGCTTCAACTAAGCTATACTCACGTTCAGTGGCGGCTGAATAGTCATTAATCGTGTATCTATTGGAATGAAAGCGAAATGGGTTCTAATAGTCCATGTTATCGCTGCCGTGGTAATTTTATGGCCTCAGTGTTAGGGAAAGAACAGTGGGCCCAATCCTCCAGGGAGCTGAGCACCTGCCAGGTGCGGCGGGAGCAGGGGGGGCTCAGCACCCGACAGGACCAGGCCTTCTAACCAGAATAAGACCGTATCCAAAGGGCAAGTTCATAGGGGAAATCTGGCCATGTCGAATCGAACAGGTGAGTGATGCTGCAGAACAGTGCTCTTGTTTTAGTCAACCAGGCGCCCTTGGAGCACTACTTGATACTGCCTCCTGAGTGGAACACACAGAGCCTGTGTTCAGTGAGCTTTAAATGACCAGCCGAGATCCTTTGAAATGGATCCAATTATGACTTTTCTGGGTAGTTCGAGAACCTGGGATCTGTGTGAAACGATTTACGTTTCAGTATCTAAGTCTGTCCCTCTTACAGATGCGATGCTGAGCCTCTGTAGATCATCCTACTTGGCTGAGTTGATCCTGAGATCTTTGTCTTCAGTGGAGTAAATGAACATATCACTTACGGGGATGGGAGAAAAACCAGTGGCTAGAGCAGGGGACTGGGAGTCAGGATTGCTCCTTGTCTGGCTGGGTTCCTAGCATATCAGCGAACTGCTCTTTGTTTCAGTTTGTCTATTTGTTCCGGGTGTAATAATGTTACTTAGCTACTGTACCTCATGGAGTGTTGTGGGTGAGGATTAATTTACAACAGGAAGGGGGCAGAGCAGGGGTTGAATGCTTCATATTCCTGTTTGAGGATTGGCTGGAGGTTCTGCTAGCTTTTTATGCTACAGCCTGGGCTCTGGATCCAGGCTTATCCTGATTGGTGACGGCCAGTGGAGAAAAGAAGACCCCATTGCCCTGTTTCTGCTCAAGAAACCATAGCTTGACATTGACAATCTGGCCAACTATTGCCCTGAACCTTATCTTCGATGTTTGGTTCTGATTATCCTTGGGAGATCACTCTGAGTATCTAGATGCTTCAGTTCTTCCTGACATCCTGTCAATCTAAGTTCCAATCTGGCTCTGGCCTGGAGACCGCGCTACCTGCACTGGTGGTAGATCTCCTCTTGGGGGATACAGTTCAGGAGGGACAGATCACCTGTCCCTGTTCTTTCTGCTGAGGCAATGCAAGGTAGCAGGAGCCCTGCCTAGAGGATGTATCCTCAGGTGGCGTAAAAAGCGAGTGTGAAATATGAGGATTACACATTGTGAGCATTTGGGGCTTGGGGCTGTTGCTTTATTCTGTGTTTGTACAGCACCTAGCACAATGAGATCCTGATCCATGACTGGGGCTCTTAGTGGCTACAGTAAAACAAATAATAAACATAATAATTATTTTCTTAACAGTATCCCTATCAGATCTGATACTGAGACTGTTTCCATAGCTGTCTTTTGACAGTTAGATGCTGAATTCAGACTCATCTCATTGTGAAAGCGCACTTTTGATGGTGAATAGGGTATGAATGAAAGGGACTTATAAATGGGTCATTAGTCAAACAATTGTAGCTTCTTGAGACATTGTGCTGCGAAGACTCATCTGCACCCCCACATTGTTACTAACAGGCAGGTCAGAATATAGAGCTTACGTGACAATTAGCCCTGATGCACAGCTGTTCTATAAATAGCTTTCAGTGGTAAGTGCTAATAGCTGTCAAGGATGGTACAGGAGAAAGTGAGTTTTGTGTTCTTGGTTATGTTTTGCATTTTGTGTAAGAGGATCAGGAGGATACAAACCTCAGACTTCAGTACAGTTCAGCAGTTGTTGTAGACCTTTTCTCCAGGGCGTCTCACGCTATGGAGTGAGACAAGTAATGGGAACTTTTACAGGCACAAAATTTAAAGACTGGGCATGAAAAATTGATGACAATCTACTTCAAGAAGAGACGCTTGGATTTTTTTATTGCTTAAGTGCGCCATTAGAAATAGAATGCTACTGTCTTTTTAACTCTCAGCTCTGAAGTCTGAGGCTGGGCCCTACGAGACAGGCTGGGTTCATTCCATCTTGCCCAAAACCAGAGTGGGTGACGACTCAGTTAAAAAAGGTACCTTTGCAAACAGAGAAACCCAGATGGCTGCGTTTTCTTCCACTCGTCCTGATCACCAGGAGGTGCTGGTTCTCCAGACCTGATACAAACCAGAGTTGGCTTAAAACTGAGGACTACGTTAAGGATCTCTATGCTAGATCTCTTTGGGCTGCATGGTCCATGCAAGCCTCCACAGATGATGAAGAGTTAGAGAGGGACTCATGATATTGCTGTGCCTGGTCTGGACAAAAATCTGCCTTGTGTGTGTCCTCATGTGGTCCCCTTTGGGGAAGGAAGAAAGCTCACAAGATCAAATCTTTAACATGAATAATATTTTGTAGGGCTTGGGTTTTGTTGCTCAGTATTTTTGAGGAAAATATTTTACAGGAATAACAGCAACTTTGGTTTTAAACCGAGGAATATTCCTCATATTGAGTGACAAATGATATATAGGTGCATGGATACAATGGGAGCATGAAGGGAAAGGCTCTTGGTCTATGTAGCTGACAATCTCCCCAGCTCCATCCACTAATTGAGGAGTGGAATGCCTCTGAGTACATAAGAGGCTGGAGCACCATCAGTCTGTAACTTATGGGAAAGTGCTGCCAAATCTTAATAAAAAATATAACTGTGTTCAACTGATCATCCAGCAATGTATAAATGTCAGGGGAAGGAGGTGCAGGATATCAGAGAGCAATTTCCAGTAGAGAGAGCTCCTGCTGGCATGGCTGGAGGGAGGCTGGCTTTTGGCTCATCTGGTATAGCTGCTGTCTGCATCCACAACCAAAAAAGAGCGGCTTCTGGCTCTGCCAACAGCAGCTGTGCTAAGCTAAGTCAATCTGTGCGAATTGTGGAGTTTCCATCGTTCTCTGTTTGCTACGTGAATAATTCAAATGTTTGAAACTGTCCTTAAAATAATCAGGCTGTTGGTTTCTGTTACAGCAGCACCCACTGCCCTAGATGGTATACACACATAAGGGACAGTCCATGTCCCAAGCAACATATAGTCTAAATACACAAGACAGACACAGGGTAGGAGGAGAAACAGAGGCACAGATAGGTGAAGTGACTTGACCAAGGACACACAACAGAGCCATGACTAGAACTCAGCTTTGCTGTGGCCCAGTCCTGTGCCTTATCCACTAAATCATGCTGTGTCTCAATAATGAGAAAGGCAAAACAGCGGTCTGTGATTGCCATGGCGCATTTGGAGGACCCTGTGATAATTTGTGTCTGTTTTCACTTCTGCTTGGTCCAGCATCAGTAAAGACAGTCCCATTTAATAAGGAAAAGGAAGGAAATCTCTCAGAGGACAATCCTTGGCAGGTTAATGCAGGATTGGATGGGTTGGTTAATCCAGACCCTCTGCTGCAAATGGCTATTAGAGTCTCTGTAAGGCCCCTCACTTTCCAAACAGTGCCCCTAAATGTAGTGAATACGCCTTAGTGCTGTGCAAAAGCCAAGACTTTCTATTGGCAGGACTTTGTGCAAGCCTTTTCCTCAGCCTTCTGGTAAAGTCACAGACTCTTATTGACTTCTGGGGGCTTTGAATCAGGCCATGTGGCAGCAAGGATTTTTCAGCATCTCATCCCCTGGGTTTCACTTTGAATAAAGAGTTCAAACAAGCAAGGAAATCTGTCCAATTTTGCTTCGTTTCAGGATAAAAAGTGTCAGGCTTTCAAATCCTGTTCTAAGACACCCCCAGTTCTCTTAAATCCCAGCCCTAGTACGTACAAATCCAGTTAGTATCCTACATGGTACTGTTCAAACTTTGATATCCAATGTGTGCGCGCCCACGCCCACACACGCAATCATTTGTTCTTAGTTTGTGTAATTACCAGGGTGCTGATAGAACAAACACTAGAGCAGTTTTAATGTCTGCAAACAGAAGAACTAGCTTTGCATTGTAACTCTAAACAGAACTAGTCACATGGGCCAGATCTCTAGCTGGGGTAAATTGCCAATTTATACCAGCTGAAGATCGAGCCTGCATGTTTTCAGTGTATAGATAATAAATTTTTATTTGAAAGATTAAAATGACTAACAGTCCTTGCTGCTCCAGCTTCCCATACTTACCTTCCTCTGGGATTATACTGTCAAGTATTTTTACCCTTTCAGTTTCTATTAACATAGCTGTGTTGCCATTTCCCTTTTCCAGGGGATATGAGACAAATTATGACACAAATTATGACACTTGCAATCAACTCATTCATCAGTATGAATTACTAAGTAATAGAAGTATTGGGAGCATAAGCTTTCGTGGGTAAGAACCTCACTTCTTCAGATGCAAGTAATGGAAATTTCCAGAGGCAGGTATAAATCAGTATGGAGATAACGAGGTTAGTTCAATCAGGGAGGGTGAGGTGCTCTGCTAGCAGTTGAGGTGTGAACACCAAGGGAGGAGAAACTGCTTCTGTAGTTGGATAACCATTCACAGTCTTTGTGTGATCTAATCCTGATCTGATGGTGTCAAATTTGCAAATGAACTGCTGAGCTCCAGTTCATTTGCAAATTTGACACCATCAGATCAGGATTAAACAAAGACTGTGAATGGCTTTCCAACTACAGAAGCAGTTTCTCCTCCCTTGGTGTTCACACCTCAACTGCTAGCAGAGCACCTCACCCTCCCTGATTGAACTAACCTCGTTATCTCCATACTGATTTATACCTGCCTCTGGAGATTTCCATTACTTGCATCTGAAGAAGTGAGGTTCTTACCCACGAAAGCTTATGCTCCCAATACTTCTGTTAGTCTTAAAAGTGCCACAGGACCCTCTGTTGCTTTTTACAGATTTAGACTAACACAGCTACCCCTCTGATACTTAGTAATAATCTTTTAAAAATCCTTCAGGAATTCTCTGTCTGCTTTCAGAAACAAATTGAATATATAGCAATAATTGGCTGAATATAATTAAGGTATACATTCCTGTTGCCACTGAAGTCAGTGGGAGTTTTGTTATTTGTTCCAGTGGGAGTAGGATCAAGCTCTAGATGATGATTTTTAAAAGACAGCTATTGGTAGAGTAAATTTGCCTATGTCTACAGACAGAAATAACCAGAGAAAATAGAAATCTGGAGTGAAAGCAATAGAATGTGGGGACTTTCTCTCCAAAATCAGCAGGAGTTTTCCCCAAATCTGAGGCATTTCTGAAAAGATTTTTATTCAACGTGGCTCAGACTTTAATACGGATATTGTAAAACACAAGGAACAGTCATCAGTGATGGGTTAATTAAAGCTATGGGTGAAGCAGCCTGGGATTCCAGGGACACTCACATGTTTTGATTGTGGGTGGAGTACAGCCGGATGATACTCTTCTAATGAAACCCCCATGCGGGCAAATTTGGCTGATTGGAGACTTTGACACACCTGTGTTTTTCAGCCGTTTACCTAAAGGGTTGTGGGCCAAGTATAGAAGGAGCCTGGGCTCGTTGAGAATTTGGGGTTGAAAACTGAAAGGGTTGGGGTTGATCTGAACACAAGCAAAGCTGGCAAGTTTAGTTGTGATTTGAGTTTTGGGCTCATGTGAACTCAAAACAAAGCTTGGTGGAGAAGAAATTAAGAACTTGTGTGCAGAACCCCAGCCAGTGTCTTGGCAGCAACTCCTAGCAGCAGGCAGTATTCTGCCGAAGGCACTGAACCCGGCAGTACACTGTATGTTGCTCAGGGTTTACAGAACCCACAGCAGGGGTATCTTAACTATTTCACTCCAGGTGGTGTCAGGAATAAATCAATGGGAACAAAGCAATTCTGTCTGATAAAAGATCAGTACAAGTCAGCGTGCTCTATCTAACACTGGAGTTTATTTGATTTAAGTTCACACAGAGATAAGCAATAGGTTTAGAACATCCCAGATATTCACCTAAACTCTGGAACATTATCAAGTAATTAACAGCAGGTTTGCAGCGGCCAGGTGCTCACCCATCGGGGAGAAAAGGTGTCAGGAAAAACGTGTCTCAAGATGGCTTCAGAGGACTGCTCCAAAGTACACTGTATTAGCTAATCTTTTATAACTAACTTGTACAAAACACATAGGTCATAATGACCCCTAATAAATCATCACTTTTCTAACTTTCAATAAACTTCTAATATCAGAGGCATCTAGACTCAAGGTTTCCATCCACCAAGGTTTTTTGTCTCACTTGTTTACTTTCTTTCCCCTCCTCCCATTCTGATTAGCAGAAACTGTAGCAAGTTTTGACCTTGCATCTAAAAGCCTGCTTTCCAATTATCCTTTGACTATGTGGTGTTCTATGTTATTAATTCATGGTGCCTGAATGCACATTATACGATTGCAATTAGCTTGATCACATTCTGGGGTACACACACCCCTCAAATCCAGAGTGACATACTCTCTTCTGTCTCTTCCTAGAGAAGATCCATTTGTTTTCTTTTTCTCCAAGAATGGATCACAGTGAATGGGTCCCAAAACAGCCTTGTCCCATAAGAACCTTATATAATGCAAACTGTACTGGAAAACCGAGGGAAAATCAAATTATATGAAAAGTAAACAGCCTAATACACCAAAGAGCATAGTGACTGAAGGTGAGCAGGCACCTTTTGGGAAATGCTCTTGAATGGGTCAGAAGATGGTCCCCGTGGAGGGAGAGCCCTGCCAGGTGAATGAAGGCTTTGGGCAGAGCACATGGTAGCCCTCTCAAAACAAACAGCTGTTGATCTCAGCTGGCTACTGGCTGAGCTGGGAGCACACCATCAGGCTGTGCGTTTTGTGTGGCCTCAGGTCATTTTTATTGGGCTTTATTTTCCCTTATGAAGCTTGGAGCACTTCAAACAGCTGCACTTCAAACTGCCTAGCCTTTCTCTGCCTCCATCTCAGTTAGCATAAGGTATGTTTATGCATGTTAATAGTTCCATCCACACAGCAGGTTGTTGGCTGTCTTTCCCTTTAGTGTCAGCTAGACCCTAAGTCCTTTGTAGTCTTAGTCTTAATGATACTTCCCAATTTCTCAATAATTCCAATCTACCTTGGTATGATTTATTGACAGACCGAATCCAACCCACCACAGCAATAATGGGCCAACTGGTTCAAGACTGCAACAAATGCTTGTCTTCCGCGTACAAGCAGCCCCAATATATATTGATGGTATAGGCCCACTCCCATTGAAATCAAAGGGAGTTTTGCTATTGACTTGAACAGCAGTCGCTGTATATCAAAGGCGATATATACACAGCAATGGCTATAATCTAACAAATAGTATATTTATCACCCAGTGCCTGGTCTGTGTTTTGCATTATTTTATCCTCCATGTATATTTTATAAGTTCAAAAAAATGGAGTCAGAATGAATTCAGAGCCCCATTATAACCACCACGAGGTCGCAGCATTATACAGCAGCTAAGTTTTAGCATTTTCTTGATAAATCAAGGTCTCATCCTCCTCCCTATCTCTCAAGCAAGAGAATTTGTTGGACCTTGAAGTGAGTAATATGGAGTGTGCCTGGACCCTGAATGTGTAATCATTACAGCTGTGTATGGATGTCATTGCAAATGTAAGCATCAGCATAGTTCTCCCACAAGGCAAGTTGCTAGCAGTGCAATCTATGAAAGCGTAGCCCCCTGAAGATTGACTGAAGTGTGTTTAATGTTGTATAGGCTCATACTGATCCAGAATTTGAGCTCCCCTGGTGTGCCAGTGTAAAATACACTGAGAGAGAGGATTTCAGCTCCCCAATAATAATAAAATGACCTAGTCTGGAATTTTTTACATAAAATGCCCATCTATCATTCATATTGCCGGCCAGATGTAAATATTTGACTGCATTACATTATGGGAACATGGAAATTAAATCTAGGGCCAACTTCAGCCAGTGGATTAATTGGGTGCAACTCCACTGAGTTGCTTTGCCTGCTGTTCTGAGAGAGAATGGGTTTTAAGAGCTGTGGGAGAAGATGCTTTGATTTAGAAGCTTCTCTGATGGACCACCTTATCCATCGAGGTTTCTTTCCATTTCACTGCTGGGTGGCATAGGACAAACAAGACTGAAGATCTTCAGCGTGGGATTTTCAGAAACATTGGCCTAACTCTGTTGCCATCGAAGTCAGTGGGAATTCTTCTGTTGCCCTCAGTGGGAATAGTTTTAAGTTAGTGCTGAGCACTTATGAAAGTCCCATCCTTTACATTGTTGGTGCTACTTAGCTAAATCTCCAGGGAGCTGCATACATCCAGCTTTTACTAGCACTTTTCCTCAGGATACCATGGTGTCTTGCAGGATGGTGGATGGCAGAATGACTTCCTGTGATCTGGGTTCAGAGTGATAGCCATGTTAGTCTGTATCAGCAAAAACAACAAGGAGTCCTTGTGGCACCTTAGAGACTAACAAATTTATTTGGGTATAAGCTTTCATGGGCTAGAAGCCACTTCATCGGATGCATGAAGTGAAAAATACAGGAGCAGATATAAATACATGAAAGGATGGGGGTTGCTTTACCAAGTGTGAGGTCAGTCTAATGAGATAAATCAATTAACAGCAGGATACCAAGGGGGAAATATAACTTTTGAAGTTGTAAGAGAGCCCTTACAGACAGTTGACAAGAAGGTGTGAATAACAGTAGGGAGAAATTAGTATTGGGGAAATTAAGTTTAGGTTTTGTAATGACTCAACCACTCCCAGTCTTTATTCAGGCCTAATCTGATAGTATCCAGTTTGCAAATTAATTCCAGTTCTGCAGCTTCACATTGGAGTCTGTTTTTGAAGGTTTTTGTTGTTGAAGAATTGCCACTTTTAGGTCTGTTATTGAGTGACCAGAGAGACTGAAGTGTTCTCCTACTGGTTTTTGAATGTTATGATTCCTGATGTCAGATTTGTGTCCATTTATTCTTTTGCATAGAGACTGTCCGGTTTGGCCAATGTACATGGCAGAGGGGCATTGCTGGCACATGATGGCGTATATATCACATTGGTAGAAGTGCAGGTGAACGAGCCCCGGATGGTATGGCTGATGTGGTGAGGTCCTATGATGGTGTTCCTTGACTAGATATGTGGACAGAGTTGGCACCAGGGTTTGTGGCAGGGTTTGGTTCCTGGGTTGGTGTTTTTTTTGTGTGGTGTGTAGTTGCTGGTGAGTATTTGCTTCAGGTTGGGGGGGCTGTCTGTAGGCGAGGACTGGCCTGTCTCCTGTATTTTTCACTTCATGAATCCGATGAAGTGGGTTTTAGCCCACAAAAGCTTATAGCCAAATAAATTTATTAGTCTCTAAGGTGCCACAAAGACTCCTCGTTGTTTTTCCTGTGATCTGTGGAAGATCAAGCTTACCGCCTTAACCAACTGCAATGTACAAGCTCTAAAATCTGTTATTCAGCTGGTCAGTGTGATAGCTTTTACATTTGCTTCTTTGATAGATGAAAAGCTGTACTGACGCTTGATGTGCTGATTCCAAGGCCGCCCCGGGGGGGGAGAGGTGGGCAAGTGGGGCAATTTGCCCCAGGGCCCCGCAGGAGCCCCCACTAGAGTTTTTCGGGGGCCCTGGAGCGGGTCCTTCACTCACTCCGGGGACCCCAGAAAACTCTCGAGGGGCCCAGGCCCCCGGAGCCTCTTCCGCTCCAGGTCTTCGGCGGCAGTTTGGCGGCGGGGGGTCCTTCCGCCCCGGGACCCACCGCCGAAGTGCCGGGTCTTCGACGGCAATTCAGCGGCAGGGGCCCCCTGCCGCCGAAGACCCCACTACCCTGCATCCTCTGGGCGACCCTGGCTGATTCCAAAGAAGGTCTTTGTAAGTGTATATAAAACTCAGCTCCGATCCCAAGGAGGAGCTCTCAGTACCAGGTGAAGGTTTCCTCTTTCTAGTTGCATTTGCAGAAAAGACAGTGCTTGCCCATCTGTGTATCCCAGGAAAAGCGAATGCATGAAGTGAACATGACTTTGATCGAGGCGTCGTCTCGTTAATTTCCACCACCTTGCATCCCTGCTGCCTTGCTCCAGGGCAGGAAGTTTGTTGCACAGTTTCAGCAGAGAAGGGGACAGCATAGCCTCCCAGATAATAGCCCAGCTGCAGAAATTTAGGAATTTAAATGGTGCCTAATTGAAAATATATTTAGAGGGAGAATTTTTTTGAAAATAATTGAAAAGGTTCCAATGCCCTAGAGAATGAGGCCTGGCCTGCCACTGTGATGGGGAGGCTAATGCAAAGAGGGAGCTCTTCAGAGAGGGCACCTTAGTCTTAGGCCACTGGTTTTGCTCTGTCTTGAAGCAACTACGGGGCACTGAAGAGCCACTGTACCAATGGGTTATTGACCTTATCGCAAAGGTTAGGTCAATTGTAGGCATTTCCAAGGTCCTTTCACCTTGATACCTAAGGGCTTAATCCAACCCCCATTGGAAAGACCCTTTCCATTGACTTCAGTGGCTGCTGGCTCAGATTATAAGTGCCAATTCTAGTTAGAAGAAGAAACATGATCTGGTGCCGGGATAGTCAATTATTTGTTGTCAGGGTCCAAATTTCTTGCTCAAGGTCCAGACTCCAGAGCAAATAATGCAATAATAATAATATGATAAGAATAAGTAAATACATAGATTTTGTGGTCCATTCAAAAGCATCTAGTGGACCTGATTTGGCCCATAGTCTGCCTATTGACTACCTCTGGTCTAGTGGTAGGGCTCTGGAGTGGGACTCAGCTGACGTGAATTCTGTTCCTGCCACTGACTTGCTAAGTAAAATTGGGAAGTCACTGCTCCCCTGTTGTATCTCTGTCCCCTCCCACATGTGTCTAGTTAGATTGTAAATTCTTTAGGGCAGGGATTTTCATACTATGTGTTTTTAAAGTACGTAGGACAATGTGGTCTCAGTCTAGATTGGGGCCGTTAGGTGCTACTATAATACAAATAATAAGAAACCAGGGGGTTAAAATTTGGCATAATGCAGGAAGCTGATCTGAAATTGCAGGAGAAAGTGTTTTGTTTGTTTAAAACATGTATGATAATAGTATGTAAGTTTATATTGAGCGATTTATTTAGTGGTAAGGCCATTCTGCAGGAGGCAGAGGTCACTTATTTACAAAAACAAACAAGCCCGTAGTTCATTAAGGCCAGAGAGACAGGAGACATATAAAAGCTGCAGAGGGAGCCGGTGGGTGAGCAGAGCTTTGCAAAAGTAATAGCAATAAATGGTAATAACTGGATGAGCAGAAAAACAAGAATCAGACTGGAATCAACATACATGAGCATTTCACAGAAGACATGGTAACGACATGAGTCATAGTTTAGAAATGAAATAAATAGAACTGCTGTTGATAGCCATTTCCAAAAGAAAATATAATGAAAATAAATTAACAGCAGGGATCCAAATGAGAAATGAGCTTTTGTACCCTTTCTATAATTATTCAGTCACCCAATTGTGTGTGCACATGTAAAGATAATGGAAGACTGTAGGAAATGGTTGTGTTTTCTGTTCCATTGACAATGCAGGACACAGAGGTTGCTTTCTTCTTTCTTTCCTTCTGTTTGTTTTCTCTTCCTTGTGATTAAAGCATGCTGTTCCACAGCTTGCAGAAAACAGCTTCTAGCTTCCTTTTTAACACTGATCTTTGCAGATGAGCAATTTTCTCTTTCTTCACCGTCACAGCAAAGGCCAGCTCAGCGCTCGAAATGGGTGAAAGTTCTGCTTCAGTATTTAGTTTACCTGAAGCGATTGCTTAGTGGATGGAAGTCTGAAGCTGCCCTGAACTTTTTACTATATCTTGAAGGACAGTGGACAAGAGTCTAACCTTCACCTGTCAGACACGAGGAGGTTGTGCTTTGTTTTTTCCCATTTTGTTTTAATGTATGTTCAGTGCCTGTTAGTGTCACATGACTATCATATTAGTGTATTGTGCATTTAGATTTAAGTCAATACAGTTTAGCAGCAATCTGCTTGCCTACCATAGCATTTCCTATATGTAAGCAGGGGAATGGTCCCACTATTGTGGGGAACTTTCCTGGCTCCTGCACTACCCCGGTGAAGTGGGTTAGCAGAAGGATCTGAGTCTTCACTCCCACTTCCTTTACCCAGAGGCCTCCCTGCCCTCAAGGACTCCCCTTCCACTCTCCTGTCTGGCAGAGTCCTCGTAACCCCAACAAGACTGGGCCCAGGATTCCTGGGGGGCTTGACCCCCAACCTTGCTGTGGTCACCTAGGTCAGAGGCTGTCCCCACTCTGGTGCTCTCTGCACTGGACACCTCCCTGACCCACTGATCATTACATACAATTTAAAGCAAATACGATTTATTTAATCAGCAATTAATTTAAAAAAGAATAAGGAAAAATGGGAAAGATTAAAGGAAAACACATCGCCCTGCTCTGTGGCCGGGAACAGCACAAACAGTGTCTCTGGAACGTCAGGGCAGTTCACAGTCTGTTCCTTGTAGGTCCCAGGCCTCCTCCTCAGGCCCTGGCTGTGCTGCAGGGATGCTGTGGGTTGGACACTTGCTCTGGTGGTGGCCACACATCTCTGGGCTTTGGGTGGTGGGACCCTTCTTCCCAGCATCAGCTCCCCTTCAGGTTAAGATCCCCCTCCCAGTCTGGCCTGCAAGGGCCCTTGGCTGGGGGCGTCTTGCTGTGCTGGGCCCTTTGCCGAGGGTTCCCCCTTGGCTGGCCCCAGCTGCTCACCGCACCTGGCTCTAGACTGCTCCAGTCCCAGTTCCAGTGTTCTAGCTCCGGCTCCACTCGGCCTCAGCACTGACGCTGCTGCTCTGCCTCCAGCCCCCTGGGCTGCTTCTCTGGCCCCTCTGGCTCTGGGGCTGCAGCCCTGCTCCCAGCACAGGGTCTGCTTTCTCCTTAGCTTGGCCCCACTCTGTCTGTCTGACCCAGGGCGACTCCAGCTCACACGGAGGACAGGACCTTTCTGACCCCCTGACTCTGTCATTAGCCTGTCTGCTCTGTCAAGCAGGCTGACCTGGAGCATTGGCCGCCCCCATTGCCCCTGGGGACTGTCAGTCTCAGGATCCTGGTTTCCCATTGACCCTTCCCCTTTCTTTTGGTACTAGGAGCTAGCCAACCAAAAACCCTCACTGAGTTTTAGTAAGGGCCTAAGAGTCCCCTTACATATAGTGCCCATTGCTGAAATATCTACCCATCTGGGAGGAGGAAAATTCATGGAATAGATTGACAGATGAAGAGAGGGAATTTCAGATTTCATAGTCTCTCAGTGCTTCTGTTCATGGCCAGAACCAGAACATACCGTGTAATACTGGAAGAGAGAAGTTACCTCATCTCATTCAAACTTCATAAAGGACACAACTAGGGTTCAGTTTGAATTCTGGGGGAAAGTTCTGGCTGGGGCTGTTTCTAGTTGAACCATTTTGTGCATCTTTAAGAAAAGACAGAGTAAAATTTAGTGTGGTGCAAAGGGTGTGCAACTTGTGCATTATTTTGATGCCTTATGTGGGACACAAATGTTGCATCAGCCTTGTGTTGGTCTTGGTGAATGTTCCTTTGTTTAGTATGAAATCTCTCTCTCTCTCTCTCTCTCTGTATATATATTATTATTTATTATTTAATTGTTTTCTTCTTGCATAATCTCTGATTCAAATTAGACTGAGCTTT
Source organism: Malaclemys terrapin pileata (assembly GCF_027887155.1). Lineage (NCBI taxonomy): Eukaryota > Metazoa > Chordata > Testudines > Emydidae > Malaclemys > Malaclemys terrapin. The sequence goes on along the minus strand of NC_071515.1, from coordinate 17,192,287 downwards.
GACTGGTTATTCTGGAGAATGTGATGCTTCAGAACTATTAAGTAGATTATGATATCCCTATGGGCAGCTAAAGGCACAAGTATAAAAATATCCCATCTGCCTGTAGGCTGGTGGTTACTGCTGTGCTCAGACTGACCTGAGATTTTGCCGACTACCTGCCACGTCTCTAATTTGGATGCATTCTAAGGGGCAAGGCAAAGAGCAGCCCCTCAGCTGGTTTAAATGGCCATAGCGCTATGTCACTCGCTGAAGATCTGCCCCCAGAAGTCAAAGGCACTTTGCCAACTTACACCACCTAAGATTCTGGCCCTTAGTCTTGTTTCTTTTTTGTAAGTTAAAATTTTGTTTAGAGTTCATTTCAGGAAATGAGCCTAGTGAAAACAGGAGTATCTGCATGCGGCAGTTAAAATGGAAAGATGAGCATGGTAAAGAAACTAATTTAAGACTAGCCATGTTTTGCTGCTATCCTGCTGTGGCAACAGAAACATCATGTTCTTGCTAATTATTTTAGCACAAGTAAAGCAAACCAATATATAAACACTTCCATGTCGGAGCTATTCATAGAACAGATCTTCATTAGCAGAGAGGGGAATAAATAATGTTTGGTTCCACTCAGTCCCAGCACAGCTGACATGAGGCAATACTGAAACTGGTAAACATTTTCATTTGGTTTTTATCCAGAAATCTCTCGATATTTACTCTCTTGTAGGGAGCAGGTAATTTAACAACAACACTAGTCAATTGAAGACATAATCAGCTTGGCCTTTTGTGGTTTACTCTGTAGCGGTGTAGTGAGAGATTTTCTTTTCTTCCTCATGGTCAAAGTACCTCTTGCTGAACAATATCTTAACACCTTCCTTTTGCATCACACTCAATACCTTTATTAATGACCAACCCAAACAATCTATGCAGCTTTAGAATTGCTAGGGTGGATTAAACAGAATATCTTCAATAGAGCGGAGCAGAAATGGGACTTTCTGTTTTGCTGAAAATTCCATGATTTTGAAATTTTTCCACTCAAGAAAGGAACGAAAACAATTTTCCCCCAAATTTCCTGCAAAATGAATCCCCCCCTTCCAAATTTTGTTTTGGGTTAATTGAAATATTTTGTTTTAATAAAATTGAAACATTTCATTCCAATTTTGACTCTTATTTTTATTGTAAACATTTTTAAAAATGGAAACAAAAGGTCATTTTCAAATGGAAAATCAAGATGTGTCGTTCCAAAAAGGGGGAAATGGAACACTTTGACTTTATGGGAATGCTTCTTTTGGGTTTTTTCCTAAACAACATTTTATTGAAATTGATACGTTTCTGCAAAACATTTTGATTTTGACAAATCAGGATTTTCCAGTTGAAAAACATTCCATCGGAAAATTTCCAACCAGCTCTAATTTTCAATTTGTTTCTTTTCCTATTTCAGGGAATGAGTTAAAGCTGTGTCATTTTCACCCACGCTCAGCATGATTTTGTCATAAGGATAACATAGTATGCAGTAATTGCCCCAAGAAACACCACAGTTCACCTTCCCCATCTAATAGCCCCCTCTGCAGAATGCAAAACACACGTAATTTTCTACATCTAACATTGAGTAGTCAAAAGCCCACGTTTCATTTCAAGATTGTGGAGGCTTAGGTGGTTGTGTTCTCCAGGCGTCTTGTTTTCCAGTGTCTTGCATCTTGTGGGCAAAATGAGTGATGTGTGTGTGTGTGTAACATACTGCCGAAGCAGAATTCTCCACTTGCTTGCCCTGGAGGTAACATTATGCACTCTCTCCACACAGTTGCAAATGGCCAAATGAGGAGCATGGCAGTAGCCTATTAGATACCATACCAGCGATTTAGAGGCAAGGCCTGACATAGCCAGAAGGAACCTGGGTTCTAATTTTACCTTGAGTCACTTGACTTCCTTGTGCTGCAGTCATCCATGTAACTGGGTAAAAATACCAAACCTCATTGCAAAAAACTGCTTCCCCAGCCCAGCACAGGTACATTGACGCATAGAGGTGTTCTCATCTCTTACGTCCATTCAAACCACCCTTTGAAGCCATCGTTCTTGGAAGCAGGGCCTTTCACAGGAGTGTTCTCCAGAATAACACCAGAGTGGCAGCAATTAATTGTGATTGGACAACATATTCTCCACAGCAATGCACGCCAGGGTCTGTGCTCTTAAGGAGGGATTGAAAACATGGCAGTCCCACGTGTTTCTAAGTGCTCATGAGAAAAGAGAGCTGCTTGAGCCATAGCCACACCCAATGAAATAAGGAATCACCATTTCAGTAGAACGACAGGTTTTGGAGCCCTGACTAGGCATTGTAACATTGATAAAGAATTCTCATTGGCTATGTGATATCTGTAGCAAAGGAATAAAGTGACGCAATGTTAGCTGTCGGGTCTGACAAGGACTGTAATGAAAAGTGTATTCAAATGAATTAAAGTCATCCTTCTTCCAGCTTCAGGATTAAGGGCCAGCTCCTCCGCTGGCGTAAATTGGCATAACTCTTTTCAAGTAAGTGCAGCTACGCTGATTTACACTGGCTGAAGATTTTACACCCATTAATGTTGTGACCTGACTGGAGGAATGGGTAGCATACTTGCGTTACGGTAATAAGCATGCTATTTGATATGAAATGTTCAATTACACTCCAGCAGCATTATCCATGAGTGATTTCTGTCTTGGGAGGAAATGCCCTCTCAATCTCGTCAGCAGATCATTTCAGTTTGTACCCTGAAGCATGAGATTTCGTCACCCTTATCTTAGTTGCATAGCTAGAACATCGCTACCAACCATGAAACCATCCGGATCATAAGTAATTTCACCAGGGTTCCAGGGCATTAAGTCCAGTTGATAAGAATGGAAGTATCTCAGACATTGCATCAAGACTATTATTTACTGCTTTCACTGATGTCCTGTGGGTCACAGGGCAGGCACTACATGCAGGAGCCACAGTACCTGATTAGCCCTGCTCTACTGGCTAGATGGATCTGATGGATAGACTTAATACGATGAAACCAAGACACTACACATCAGTCTATCCACACTACTGAGACTTGGTGAGCTGAGGACAAATTGAAAGCTCTACTTCTTATTTTCATCACTCATCTGGATTTCACTTGGACTCTATATTAATATAGATTTTTGTGTTTCATATAATGCCAAAGGTATAAAGGTGAAGGATGTAGAAATATAAAGGAAGATGGCTGGAAGGGGGACTCGGTACTACTCTATTGTAAATAACCCGCTGTCGTGATTTCAGTGAGTTTGAATTGTCCATCAAGTCTTTGGATGGGGAGGCTGGTCACGTGATCACATTTAAAGTCAGGGTGAGGTAGTGGAAGTACTTGTTCCCTGAACCATCTGTCCATCTCAGGTGCCCGTGTTTGGTTCTGCTCAATCGTTGCAACGGCAGAAGAGCAGAATGAGAAAAGCTATCTCTGCTTTTTTCCAATTGAGTGCAAGTGACATAATGGTCATACTGGAGTGTTCAAATTCTGAATGCCTGCTCACAGAGAGACAAATGCTCATGGTTTATATGCAGGACTGCGCCAACTTTAACTGGAGTCTAACTTAATGTGACGCACTTATCATAAGGGACAGAAGTATTTTTTGGTAATTATTTTGTTGTTTCGAAGCCAACTGTTTTCAATGCCTTTGGGATACAGAAGTGAGCACATGCTCCGCTAATAACACATTTCTGTATGATGTTCAAGTTAATTGAACATTATAAAGACACATGCTTTGTGCAATCTACTATACTACTGATGCCCTGTCCTGGTATAGAACATCATTTATGTGGCTAAGTACTCCTTAATCCTTCAGAAAGTAACAATATTTTTCCACAATGGTAAGTTACTGCAAATGAGTGCGAAGAACACGTGGAAAGATGTAGTAGGTTCAAATGTCTTCAGATTAAACAGAAATAAAAAACAGCAGAAGATCACGTGCACATTTGTAAATCAAGAACAGTAGTTGAAACACTTTAGGAAAAAACTTAGCAAGTCTGCTTCCTTTTGTAGCAATTCCTAGCCCTGCCAGAGACTTCCTGTGTGACCTGAGACAAGTCACTCAGGGTATATCTGTACTGCAGCTGGGATCATGCTTCTCAGCATGGGTGGACTGACAAGAGCTAGCTCTGCTCAATCTAGGGTGCTAAAAATAGAATGTAGCCAGGGTTGTATGACTGGCAGCTTGGGCTAACCGCCCAAGTACATATCCAGGGGGCCTGAGAGGGTTTGTATTCAGGCAATTAGCCCAAGGCGCTGTCCGCACTGCTCCGGCCACACTGCTATATTTAGCGTGTTAGCTCAAGCAGAGCTAGAGTGTGTCTGTTTACACACCCTGGGAAGCACGCTACCAGCTGCAGAGTAGACATACCCTCAGCCTCTCTGTGCATCAGTTCCCCATCTGTAAAATGGGGATAATAGCGCTTCCTTAGCTCTCAGGGGTGTTGTGAGGATAAGGATTGTCAGGCTTTCAGATGCTGTAGTAAGGAGAGTCATAGAAGGACCTAGATTAGCAGCAGAAACAAACAAACAAAAACCCTTGAAAAATATTTGGCCAGTGTTCCCTTTTACAGGACATAGCTACTCATAACAATTTATGTGACTATTTTCAGGTGAATCTCTTTCCCATGCCCAGCTCTGTGTGAAAGGGACATTGGAGTTTCATGTAGGTAGACTAGCATATATTGAAATCCATTACACTGAGCAGGAAGCATGGGCAGATGGGTAGAGCACTGGCCTTGGTCTCAGATGTTCTATTCCCAGCTCTGTTGCTGGGCTACTTTGGGCAAATCAGTTCACCTCTCTGTGCCTTAGGTTCCCCATCCGTAAAGCCAGGGCCGGCTCCAGGCACCAGCCAAGTGAGCTGGTGCTTGGGGCGGCAGCTTGTAGGAGGCAGCATTCCGCCCAATCCTAGGGCGGCAAGGCCGCCTTTTTTTTTTTTTTTTTTGGTGTTCCGCTCCGGCCGCCCTGTAGGGGTCAGTGGCGCGGAGGACGGGAGGGCCCTGTAGCAAGCCCGGCAGGGCAGCCCGCGTCCTTCCCTCCCAGCCAACCGGAGCAGCGCAGAGCCCTCCCGGCAGGTGGCGGGGCTGCGTGGCAGCGCCCCACTGAAGCCCTGGCCGCCCCCCTTCTCTCTCTCTCCACCCCGCTAGCCGGGGCATGTCTGCAGCGCAGGGAGTCCCCCTGCACCCTGGCTCTGGCCGTGCCACAGGTTTTTTTTTTTTTGCTTGGGGCAGCCAAAAAGCCAGAGCCGGCCCTGTGAAAAGCAGGGATGATGATACTGACCTCTTTTGTAGTACAGAGATTTGAGATCTACTAATTGAGAGTGCTGTATAAGAGCTAGGTATTAATATGATTATTTATTGCACTGGGAAAGTGAGTTATCCTGGAAAATATGTAAACCAAGATGTAGTTGTTGACACCCCAAACTTTACCCAACACCTAGTGAAGACAAAGTTGTTCGTATTGCAGAATGGGTTGTTTGCTTATGGTTAAGGCTGCGTTTTAGTCACGGAGGTCATGGAAGTCACAGACTCCGTGACTTCAGCCAGCGCCCGCTGGGAACTGCAGGGTCCCCTGCTGCCTGTGGAGGCATGGAGCTGTAGATACCCCCATGGCCCCAGGTGGCAAGAGCCCCCCACAGCTCCCGGCCACCGTGGGCAAGAAGGGGGAGCCCCGCTGCTCCCATCCACCGCGGGCAGCAGGGGGGACCCCCACAGCTCAGAGCCACCAGCAGAGGGGGACCCTGGAGCTCTGAGCCCCCATGGGTGGTGGGGCCCCCTGGATCTCCCAGCCTTCTCGCAGCTGCCTTATTTTGTCATGGATATTTTTAGTAAAAGTCAGGGACAGGTCCGTGAATTTTTCATTATTGCCTGTGACCTGTCCGTGACTTTCACTAAAAATACCCGTAACAAAATCTTACCCTTAGTTATGGTAACCCTCGCGTCCCCCTCATGGGACTCACTGAGTCCCAGAGGCCCCAGTGTTGAGAGAGAGAGAGTGCACAGTCATATGGGATGTAGCCTGCTCCCTCCCTCCCGCTGCCCGCTTCCTCCCAAATGCAGCCTGCTTCACCTAGCTCCTCCACACACATCCCCACCCCTTCTGAGGGAGGTCCATGCTTCCCCCTGTCCCCCAGCACTCCCACACAGTGATGGCCTCACAGCTTAATCGCAAAGACCTCTTGCACCTTCGGCTTTGCTTTTTGGTGCGCTCAGAAATGGTTTTCTCCTTCATTCATTCCCTCCTGCATTAAAGTCCATCCAGTCAGTCCTCTCCTCCTTGCTCCTCAAGTGTGTTTGGGGAAGGCGGGAGGTGAGTTTTCCTGCTGCCTCACCTCATGTTTCTCTCAGGTGTGATGGGAAGGAGAAGCCCCTTTTCTGCCCTATACTGACGTCAGGGCATGGGGATGTCTCACGCAGGACAGTACATCTAATGGTGTATAGCAAGAACCATCCAAGATGTGATTGTGGCATCCGAGTGTCTCCTGCTGTAAACACAGGATGAGGCCACCTGTGCTCAGCTACCTCAGACTGTGAGTGGGGAGTTTTCAATAGTGACATGGGAGACGCGGGTGGCTCATCAATAGAATTAGCATGACATGGTGTGTCTGTCAAAAGCCTCTGAAATGAGCAAAATGACAAATAGAGAGAGGCAGTTTGATCCAGTGGATACTGGGAGTCAGGATTCCTGGGTTCTATTGCCTGCCCTGCCACTGACCTGCTGCATGACCTTGGGTAAGTCACTTCACTTTGATGTGTCTTTAGTGTCCTTTTCCTGACTTATCCCTGTAATCTCTGAGGCAGGGAGCACTTCTTACTATGTAAAAAGAACAGGAGTACTTGTGGCGCCTTAGAGACGAACACATTTATTTGAGCATAATGTAATGACCCATCCACTCCCAGTCTTTATTCAAGCCTAATTTAATGGTGTCCAATTTGCAAATTATTTCCAATTCAGCAGTCTCTCCTTGGAGTCTGTTTTTGAAGTTTTTTTGTTGTAATATTGCGACTTTTAGGTCTGTAATCGAGTGATCAGGGAGATTGAAGTGTTCTTCAACTGGTTTTTGAATGTTATAATTTTTGACGTCTGATTTGTGTCCATTTATTCTTTTATGTAGAGACTATCTGGTTAGGCCAATGTACATGGCAGAGGGGCATTGCTGGCACATGATGGCATATATCACATTGGTAGATGTGCAGGTGAACGAGCCTCTGATAGTGAGGCTGATGTGATTAGGTCCTATGATGGTGTCCCCTGAATAGATATGTGGACAGACTTGGCAACGGGCTTTGTTGCAAGAATAGGTTCCTGGGTTGGTGTTTTTGTTGTGTGGTGTGTGGTTGCTGGTGAGTATTTGCTTCAGGTTTGGAGGCTGTCTGTAAGCAAGGACTGGCCTGTCTCCCAAGTGGATGGGTCATTACACAAAGTAAAACTATTTCCCCCTGTTTATTTCCCCCTTCTTCCCCCGGTTCCTCACACCTTCTTGTCAACTGCTGGAAATGGGCCATTTTGATTACCACTACAAACAGTTCTTTTTCTCTCCTGCTGGTAATGGCTCACCTTAACTGAGCACTCTCGTTATAGTGTGTATGGTAACACCCATTGTGTCATGTTCTCTGTGTATATTGTGACAAAGTTCCTCCTGTATCTTGGTGGGTCCTGCGCTTATTGGCAGATTTTCTTGCCTCAGAGATTCACCATGTGGGTTGGGGAACAGCCCAGAGACCTTCCCCTCTGGAAGAACCCACAGTCCAGGTCAATTGGGAGGTTTGGGGGGAACCCAGGCCTGCCCTCTTCTCCGGGTTCCAGCCCAGGGCCCTGTGGACTGCAGCTGTCTATAGTGCCTCCTGTAACAGCTGCATGACAGCTACAACTCCCTGGGCTACTTCCCCATGACCTCCTCCAAACACCTTCCTTAGTCTCACCACAGGACCTTCCTCCTGGTGTCTGATAACGCTTGTGCTCCTCAGTCCTCCAGCAGCACACCCTCCCACTCTCAGCTCCTTGCACCTTTTGCTCCCAGCTCCTCACACTCGCACCACAAACTGAAGTGAGCTCCTTTTAAAACCTAGGTGCCCTGATTAGCCTGCCTTAATTGATTCTAGAAGCTTCTTCTTAATTGGCTCCAGGTGTCCTAATTAGCCTGCCTGCCTTAACTGGTTCTAGCAGGTTCCTGATTACTGTAGTGCAGCCCCTTCTCTAGTCACTCAGGGAACAGAAAACTACTCATCCAGTGACCAGTATATTTGCCCTCTACCAGACTCCTGTACCCCACTGGTCTGGGTCTGTCACAATATGTATATTTTCCTACTGTATTTTCCACTGCATGCATCTGATGAAGTGGGTTTTAGCCCACGAAAGCTTATAGTACAATACATTTGTTAGTCTCTATGGTGCCACAAGGACTCCTGTTCTTTTTGCGGATACAGACTAACACGTCTGCTACTCTGAAACCTCTCCTTACTATGTGTATGTACGGTGCCTAGCACAATTGGACTCTGACCTCGAGTGGGTCCTTTGAGCCACTAATAATAATATAATACTGTTCCCTTCCCCACTGCAAATGCAACATCATGAGCTACAACCGTACATCCATCACTACCATGCATTGGCATTTAAGAAATCTGCATTTAAATTTGCTGGATTCAGTATCTCTGCCTTTTTGAAGCAAAACCCATTCTACACATGCTCCCCTGAGAAAATGAGAGGCAGAAAAAGATGTTACCTGTCTAAAGGCTGGATGGGTGTTTAGATTTCTGTCCATTCATGCGTGTGAGATGCATAAGAGTGAGGACCCCAGGATAGGTGTAGCATGCAATGTCTGGCATGGCTAACAGCAGTGGGAAACATCCTTAATGGTTGGCTACAAATAAATAAATTCTATTACTACTACACTGTTGTTCTCAGCACTATTGAGAAGAAAAGGCTTCACATCTGTATTGTTCCAGAGGCAAGAGAAAGCAAGATGCTTGTTACTCCGGAGCTATGCTGCAGGCTGCCAGAAATTGATTCCCTTGCTAGACACAGAGGGCCAGATTCTCAGCGGGTATAAATCAAAATTGCTCTATTGACTTCTGGAGGATGACACCACTTTGCACCAGCTGAGAATTCAGTCCAGAATCTTTTTTCCTGTTTCTGCTTCCTCTGCATTTCCCCTGGCTTTCAAGTCAGCTACATTTCTACAGGTCCTGTATGCATTACAGTTTCCATTCTGTCCAGAAGGGACCCTGTAACAACATGATTCTCTTTTGTAGTGTAGCTGGGACATTAACAGCATCCCCCTAGAGACCTGTTAGAGAGGAAACCTGGTCCTGCAAACTCTAAGAGACCCACGAAGGAAGGACTGATCTACCTCTACTTGTAAAAGTAAGAACTACTTGAATATGTTTTGGAGGACTGGTGCCATATTGAGGAGTCTATTCATTCTCATTTTTAAAGCAGGGATCACAGGGGAAAGCTTTCGGTTTGGCATCAGTAATTGCATGAGTCTTTGTTTTTTCTTTTGTTTTTTACTGGGGGGTGAGACTCCAACAGCCTATTGCTCTTTCTGTATTGGTCATTCTGGATGCATGACTAAGATGTCAGCCAGCAGTCCTAAGTGCTTGTGATCAATTAAAAGATCCCCTGGTACTTCTGGCAAAAGCAGGGGTTTTAGCTCTTGATATATTATATTCATCCTACATAAATCCCTGATCTTGCAAAGCCTTACTGTCGCAGTTCAGGGCAGCTGCACCTGTATTTCTCCTCCATGGCCCACCAAGGGCACCCAGCCTGCCCTCCAGCTCCCCGCTGTTGCCTTTCTGGGTGGAGACCTGCATCTCTCAGCCTTCTGACAGTATTTCCAGGCGGCACAGCTCCTTGCCTTCACTGGGTATTTTCCAGCATAGACAGGTTGCCCAAGGACACCTGCTTGCTTGCTTTTCAGAGACAGCTCCAGCTATAAGGTCCCACACAGCACTTCCTATGCAAACCTACTTTACTCTTAAGGTAAAAAGCATGACAGAAAAACATTAAAAACAATAAAAGGACCTACACTCGTGCTAATACGCTTACCAGAGCTCACCCCAGCCCTAACATGGAATCTGGCAGGATCAAGTGTTCAATACCCCACCAAAGGGGATGCCTTGTGGGTACAAGGTCATGATAGCTTCAGCTCAGAACAAGCCCGCAGTCTTATGGGACCTCAGCAGGCCCAAACCTTCCCTAAGGATTGGGGCCCTCCATGGATTGGGGTCCTGTCTGTTTGCTGGATCAGGAAGAAGGCCCTGAGCCCGTTTAAAACCAGGCTATTTATACAAAAACTCTCTCTTCGTTTCTTGGTCCCTGGTGAATCCAATGAGTAGCTGTAAAAAGGTAGCAACCTATACTCCACCCTAGCAGAACCTTTTCTCCCTGTCAGCCATTTTGATAACTCTTCCTCTTTCTCGGTCAACCCCCTTCACTCAGCTCACTTCCTCAGTTATTTTTGTCCACTGGAAATTAGGAAGAGAGAACCTCTAAAAATAACCCACAAAGAAATGGCAGCCGTCAATGTTCAGCACGTTACTGGGCACCCCATGCTCTTTACAGCAATGCTTTCATCTTCATAATTAAACATCAGATTATTCCCCTTCAGCTGGCCCTAAGTGATCCAAGTCTCATGAACTGAAAAGGTGCGAGCCAGCTGTGAGAAATGCCTCTAGGGCTGCTTGAAAAGTCGCTGTGCTGTATTGAAATCTTTGACGTGACATGCTAGGAACTCCTCTGCACCGTGCAGGGTCAGGTTTTCACTCTGGACCGCTGTACAGTTCCCACTATTAGAGCGCAGCTGGATCTGAGAGGAAGGGTTGCTCAGTGGTTAGAGTGCTAGCCTAGGACTTGGAAAACATGGATTCAGCTCCATGCTTTGCCACAGACTTTCTGTGCTGTCTTGGGCAAGTCACTTAGTGCCTCAATTGTCTGTACAATGGGGATGTAATACCTCACAGGGGTGTTGTGCGGTAAAATGTAGATTGTGAAGTGCTCAGATACTATGGTAATTGGGGCCATATAAATACCTTAGAAGAGATGGTGCCGTAACAATGTGTGGACCCTCCCACAAGGCATGGCTCAAGTCTCCTCTCTGGTACTTGCTAACCGGAGTGGCTTCTCCCCCCTCCTAGTCCTCACCTCATATGGGTTGGGTCCTGGGTTTTTTGTTGCAGGGCCTGGTGCCTCCATTCAAGGAGACTCCACTCTGTGCCAGTGACAGAAGGGGTGCTGTCCCTTGGGAACATAACTAATACTACTACTCTTAATGAGGAGAGAGAGGAAGAGTTATCAAAATGGCTGACAGGGAGAAAAGGTTCTGCTAGGGTGGAGTATAGGTTGCTACCTTTTTACAGCTACTCATTGGATTCACCAGGGACCAAGAAACAAAGAGAGAGTTTTTGGATAAATAGCCTGGTTTTAAACTGGCTCAGGGCCTTCTTCCTGATCCAGCAAACAGACAGGACCCCCAGTACACAAGAAACAAAATACAATAATACAAACCCTAACAAACGAAATGCCGTGCCCAAACATGACAATGTAACCAAGGCGGACTTTACTGGGGAAAGGAAATGGAGGCTCTAGGGAAGGACAGGGTTAAGTTGAACTAATAAATGTTAAACATGAATACTACAACAAATTCCCCACCTCCCATCATTCACAACTGTACCACCACCACCCCCAACTCCCTCCCTGGCATCGTCCCAGGCAAATGGATTGTACGTGGTGAGTCTGGAGATGGGTATAGCAGCGCTGCAAACGAGAACAAATGGGGCCCTCTTATTGTGTTTTCACCCCCAAGCGGGGCAGGGTCCTTTCCTGGCTCCCTGGTCTGGAGTCCTGTGGAGGTCTAGGCTGGCTCTAAGTAGCTGGCACAGGGTTGGTTCTCTACCTCCCTGGATGCTGCAGGGGTGGAACGCCCTAACCACACACTCGATCCCACAGCAGTTCAAAGATCCCCTTTGTGGGCAGTGGAAGTTAATGAGTGATGGAGGCTGTTCTGCTTCTCTGTCAGCTCCAAACTCAAACTGGAACTAAAATTAGTCCCTTTGTCTCAAAGTCAGGCTGTCCCCTTCCCCTTGAGGGACTGACCAGTCCTGATTCAGAACTGACCCAGCAAACCACCTGTATTCATCACTCCATCAGAAGCCTCCCTATTGGTCTCAGCAGAAGTTTCCAGTCCTTTCTGGCCCTGCAGGCTGAGAAACAGTATCATTTGTTCTGGTAGTTCATACGGTAGTAGGACCCCTAGAGGTTCAGTCCAGCATTCCAGGAGCTGGCAAACTCCAAAGGGGGTTACAAATAGGTGCCCTGCCTGTGTCTAGCTTACATTTCTTTTGATTACTATTATTTATTATGAAGCACCTAGATGCCCCATCCCTACTGTGTTGGACACTACAAATGAAAAGTCCCTGCCCTACATAATTTATACTTGAAGAATAGAAGTACAATGACAATAAAGGCAGTTGGTTTTACTAGCAGTTCTGAGTATTTGACTAGGATCTGCGCTGGGAAACCCCTGAATTCCTAGCCAGCTCAATAGAATGGTGTTGGGGTTTTTGCACTCCTTTATTTGAGAGTCACTTCTCTTAGCCATAAGAACATAAGAATGGCTATACTGGGTCAGACCAAAGGTCCATCTAACCCAGTATCCTGTCTTCCATCAGTGGCCAGTGCCAGGTGCCCCAGAGGGAATGAACAGAATAGGTAATCATCAAGTGATCCATCCCCTGTCGCCCATTCCCAGCTTCTGGCAAACAGAAGGCATCTTCTCTTACTATTCAGAATACTTCTGTTAGTGTTCATAGCTTGCCCACTTTGAGGACCTGACTTTCCAAAGAGCTCAGGACCATATTTTTCAAGTGACTCCTGCAGACGGGGCCAGATTTTCAAAAGAGCTCCGCTCCCAATGTGCTCAGAGCATCTGAAAATCTGGCCCTGAGAGGGTATCACAGTTTGAAAGTCTGACAAATGGTTCATTGCTGCTCTTTCTATTAATACTTAAATAGATTATTTTCTCTCACATAATGGGTCCGGGCAGCTTGGAGAGTAGGATGTTTATTTACCACACTACCAAGCCAAGTGAGTACAATTTAAATATAATACTGCTTAAATTCAAATTCTGAATATTTTTTCTCTCTCCTACAGTGCCCATGTCTTACTCTCAAGAAACACAAGGTAAAAATGACAAGTTTCAGAGTAACAGCCGTGTTAGTCTGTATCCGCAAAAAGAAGAACAGGAGTACTTGTGGCACCTTAGAGACTAACAAATTTATTAGAGCATAAGCTTTCGTGGACTACAGCCCACTTCCTTGCATCCGAAGAAGTGGGCTGTAGTCCACGAAAGCTTATGCTCTAATAAATTTGTTAGTCTCTAAGGTGCCACAAGTACTCCTGTTCTTCTTTTTAAGGTAAAAATGGAAGCAGCTGATTGCAATTACTTAGAGCAGATGATTCCACTTTGTAAAATATTGCTTTTGTTCTAGCCACGGAATATTGCATGTATACATTATAATTTCTATTCTTTTCTCGGTTCTGATTGCCTGAAATGCATTATATGTCCTACAACAATTTTGCACTCATGGAAATGAAATAGTACTTCATCTCTGCCCAGACAAGACTTTTTTGGGGGGGGGGGAAGAGGGGGATGGGAGAGGGGAGAAGTGATTTTTTTAAAAGTGTCTACTGTTTTCATGAAATCTCTGTAAAAATATTGCTCTTGAAAGATAAAAGCTGACTCAGTTGTAAAATAATGATTGAACAGGTTCTTGGCTTCCAGCATTATAGTCACAATCAGTGCATCAGATTCTGATACCTTGCTCATGGTGAGAAGTACCATCCTCCATGAGTGCTCAAATCATTTCAGTAGGGACTAATTGTAAGCAAGGGTACTAGAATCTGGCTCCTCGTATGCAGATTCTTTCTCCAATCACAGGAAATTTGTCTCTGGACTTGGGCCTTATTCAATATTGTATAACCTATGTTGTCAAACCTGTGGTTCTTCTAAGGCCTTGCTTCACTGATGCTTTGATAACGAAAATGTGTGTGTGCAGCTGTATGCTGGAACATTGGAGAGACAAGGCTAAATGAGGGAATTGTGATTGTTATCTCATCGGATAAGTACAGCACTTAAATATAACGGTGACAGGCCCTGTAAAAATCAGATAATAGATTTGATTAAATTACATAGGTAGGAGTGGTAAATTAGCTCTAATTTTGTTTCATCTAAGTTGGCCATTTGGTGGTGTGACTGGTGCTGTAATAACGCAATTGGAAGTCCACCTCAAAGGAGAAGGCACATTATACTGTGCATGTTGGACACTAAAAGCAGGGATTTATAGTACAGCACATCATTAATCAGCAATTTGAACACTCTGCTTTCAATGAGTGAGATCAAGGTTTCTGACCTCTCACTGAGCAAAAGGACTGGAAATTATGTCCCAAGTTGAATGGGAATTTTTCTTGGGGGAAGGATGGCAGGTGCAAGTTAGAGATGGGCTGGAGCACTCACGGAAAAAAAATTAGTGGGTGCTCAGCACCCACCAGCCACCTGCCGATCAGCTGCCGATCGGTTCAGTGGCAGGGGCGGGGGCGGGAAGAGGTAGAGCGAAGGTGGGGCGTGCTCAGAGGAGGAGGCAGAGCAGGGGTGGAAAGAGGCAGGGTGGAGGCGTGGCCTCAGGCGTGGGGGTGGAGCAAGGGCAGGGCCTTGGGGTGGAGCGGGAGTGGAGCACCCACCCAGAAAGAAGAAAGTCAGCGCCTGTAAGTATAAGGAAGGATGAGCTTGGGGTTAAGGCATTGGACTGGAACTCAGGAAACTCATTCCCAGCTTCTTGTGCAACCTTGAGGAAGTCAATTTAAAGTCTTGGCGCTTCTGTTCTCCAGCTGCATAATGGGGATAACAACACTTCCTTACCCCCGCCCTTGGTATATTCAGACTGCAAATTCTTGGAACAGGGGCTGTATCTCATTATGGGTTTGTACAGTGCCTAGCACAACGGGGTCATCATCTCCGTTCACGCCTCCGGGCATTAGTCTAACACACAATATTAACAATGGAAAGTTTGTTGTGCCTGATGGCCCAGGCCTATAAACCAAAGGGCCATTTTTCAGCATTGGACAGATGAACAAAATGTTCTTAGGCTCCCTGGCAGAGTGAGGGATATGGTTGCTATGTGCTACAGTGACCCCTCTGCTGGGAGGGATTTCTGCCATGGGGAGGGCACACATCTCCTAAAGTGCTTCATGGTGTCTTCCAAGCCAATATCCCTTCTCAGGATCCCCACAGACATTACGCGGTTAGTCTGAAAGGCTTAAGGAGTGCAGAATCCGCCATGCATACTGTACAAATCAGCCACAGTGTGGGAAGGGATGGTCTACAAAAAGTGTGGGAAGGAGCAAATGACTGATGGATAAAGGAAAGCAACGCTGTGCTGAACACAGCACAGGAGAACCCAGAAGTCCTCATGAGAAACACAAAGCGGTGCCGGAGTGCTTTAATGAGTCTTAGTCTCTACCCTTGCCTTAGTCACTGGTGTGTCGGAGCCTTGCTTGTCGTAGCAGCTGTTGCTGCTGTCAGTCACACCCTGTCAAGGAGAATGCATTTCTGGGACCCCACTAAGTATAAATCAAGATCAAACAAGCAAGACACTGCAGTGAGGAAAACTGAATGCTTTAGGGCCTCATTCAAAACCTGCTGTAAGGCTCCCGCTGACTTCAATGGGCTTGGGATCTGTCTCTTATTGAGCTGAGTTAGTTGCACACGGTACCAGCCACATGAGTAGCAGGCAAAACCGTCAGCATCTCGTGGGTGACTGAAGGAAAGCATTCGCTTGGGCGTTGATCGTCAGTCACTTCCACAAACCTGACTCCCAGAAACTCATCCAACTTCACTCTGGCGTTTCTGGGCAGATGACGTTTCCTTTCAAAAAGTTAGCCTGGCAGAGTTAACACACAGTTGAAAATTCCCACAAAAATAAATTCTTTATGGGGCAGTGAAGTTGTGCTTGTCAGGCTTTCAACAACATCCTTAATGCAAATCTTGTTACCAGGCTGGTCCCACATTCTGAATGCTTGTCTGGCAGAGAACTGGCTGTGACAGCTCCAAGATCACAGCAGAGCAAGAGTCACGTTGTCTCTGGTCCCACTCCGGTTAGCCATTTAACTCTCCCTGAGTGTCTGAGCTATCTAGAAGAAGCTGTGATGATGGGCCTTCACTGTCCATTATAGGAGTGCTAAGGCAGACCAGAGGAGATCACATACTTTAGAATCCATGTGGCCGCCTTGTCACAGTCACAGTAAAATTGCCCCCCGCCGGGGTCCCCCGGGTAAGCACCAGCATGGTATATTGCTAACGCCGATATATGCATATGCATGGGAAAGGATTTTGGGAGGGGTTGAAGTTGTAAGTGTGGAGTGACAGATTCCTTTGCAGCTTGCAAGAGGCCGAAGGGGGAGGAAGGGAGAAGGGAATGGGTTAACTCGATGCTCCAGCTAGGTCCGAAAATAAGAAGCTGACTCCAGATGCCCAAGGCCAAGGCACACAACCGAATCTCGGCTGCCTGCCAAGAAAGATGGGGGCCTGGATTCCAACCCCGACCAGCTGTGAGAACAGAGCAGTAAACTGAACAAGACTGCAGGGGATTGCAAAAAAGCTAGTGAGACGGTGAAGGCCAGCGAGGGGGAAAGCAACAGTTTCGCATCCCGGAAGTGTTTTGGGAAAGCTGAGGAAGCCATGGAAGGCCGGTTTGGACTGGTACAAAGAGCATGGGGGACAACGGTCCCTGAAAGAAATGCCCCCAAAAGACCACAGGACTTAAAACCCTCCTGAAAGCTGAAGCAAATCGGAGATCAACAGCGGCCCCTGGGCGGCCTATGCACAGGACAGAACTTTTGTCCACCCTTCCCCCTCTTCTGGCGTTACACCCAGGCTTGGCCAGCCTCGCGTGTGTGAGTATGAAAATGGGTGAGGGCACAGGCGCTAATGCTTTCTTTCTTCTCCTGAGTGACATGGGGAGCACCCAGCACTCACCGCTGTTATTTTATTAATAAAGCTTTAAAATTTAGTCACTTGGTGTGCTCCTTCATCTCCTCCCCTAATGATCCTGCGGCCTCAGCCTGATCACCTGACGCCTTAGGCAGATTGGTAACATAAATCTGTCACAACCTCGATACAGTACAGCGGGGACTCAGACATTACCATGACATGGACCATCTTATAGAAAGACTGTCTTGTGTCCCGGTCTCTCCCCCATTTCCCCTCCCGTTTGTGAAGGGATGATGTCTGTGTGGCAACTACAGCAGTTGCATACATGGAGGAATAATACTAGGAAAGCACGCCGTGGCTCCAGTTCCTGAGGGTTGCTACTGTTTCACTCATTTCCACCTTGTAAGTAGCAACAGCTTCTAGCGCTGGCTGCTCTTCCTCATTTTAAGTTGCATTTTAGAGTCTTCTTTGCAATGAAGAACATAGATACCTGCAGAAACAGTTGGGAGCAAGGAGGAGGTCACATAATTGGCCTGCACTGGACAATAGGCTCCTTGAGACCTGTTCCAAGGAGCATGTTTCTAAGAAATGCGAGACGTCAGAGCAGACATGTGACAGCTGCAAAACCAAACTGGACTTGCCATTGGATGTTTGCTTTTTCCCCATCAGCATTTGCTGTGGTCTTTTCTGCTCATTTCTCAGTCTAGACAAATAGAAGTACCACAAGGACTCTTGAAAGAGAGATTGTTACATCTGCAAAGAGGCTTCCCAAGGTTGTCTGGGTACGGTATGGCATAAGCAGAGAATGCAATAAATTCACAGAATAGAGAAAACACTGAAGCCAGCTCCACCCCAGCATTCAAAGCTAGCCACAGCGGGCTAGATGTTCAACTGCTCCTATGTAATAAATAAAGGTCCAGGGTGAAATCTTGTCCAAGTCAATGGCCAAACTCCCATTCGTTTCAATGGGGTCAGGATTTCAACTCAGATTTTCAAAGGCATTCAGCAGCCAGCAGTTCCCATTGTGACATTTATGGCCAGATTTTCAAAAGAACTTAGCATGCAGCACACTCCCAACCCAACATGCTGTGATCTTTTAAAAATCCGATCCCCATACATTACGCAACTTTAACTATAACAGTATGAATGGTGCAGTGTGAATTCAATGGGAAATTAGGTTTGAAGCTGGATATTAAAAGCTGTGATTTATAATAAAGTGCATATTCAGTGGCTGGCTTAGTCAGCAATTTAAACATGTTCCTTTCAGCAACATGTCCATAGTTCATACCTTCCCACAGAGCAGAATGACAGGCAATCAAAGCTAGATTAGCTCTGAAGTGTTTTCATTTGTGAGCCATTCATCAAGAATCGCAGAAAAATACCTGCTTGAAAGAAAATCCATCCTACTTTTTGCGGATACAGATTCAGGCTGCTACTCTGAAACCTGTCATCCTACTTTAGTTGTCTGAAAATCTCCGGTTAGTAAAGCAACAATCTGAGTACTAGAGGCCTATTCAAAAGATATCTGACACACCACAGCAGGGGTCTGACACAGCTCCAACTTTTTCTGGCTTACTGCTCTAATTGCAAGACTGTGTTTTACTTTCCTTTGCAACTCAAAAATTCCATTTAAGGGACAAGGATGGAACTGGAGGGCTTAGTCTTGCCGACATTGATACCCCCGAATAACCGTACACAGACAAGTCACTGCACTGACTTCAATTTGCAGACTTGGGCCATAGGAGGTAGCCAAAGGATACTGTTGTCCCAAAGTGGTACCATTGAAGAAAAAGGTGGAACTCAAGTGATATTAGGACACTTGTCATTGCACTTCAGATTTTATATAAAATAATTAAGGTCTCAATCCAGCAAAGCACTTAAGCACATGCTTACATTTAAGCATGGGGCTACTCACTTGCTTAAATGCTTTGTGGAGAGCCTATGAAAGCTGTGGGAAACATGGAGAAGCCAGCACCTGTAACTACTTCAACAGAAAAGGAGGAGGAAGCAAAAAAGTAGTAGGTTATGACTAGCTTTGAAGTCCTGTGGGACACCTCATATGCCTTAAAGTTAAGCAAGTGCTTAAGTGTTTGGATCAGGACTCAAATGTAATATTACATGAGAGCTGGGGTCTTTTTCTTTTTCTGCATTTTTCATATTGGTGTGATAAATCAATTTGCAGAACATAGAGTATTGCCTATTTCGAGAAGAGCAAAATAATGCTTTTGATGCCAGTTGTGTCAATTACTGTTGGAAACATATATCAGGTATATGCTACAGATTGGCCCAAATCCAAATGGTTATACGAATGAGCAAAAGCCCAACTGTGCGTGTAATCATGGTACATTGTATGTACAAATGTAAGTTTATAATTGTGCATTGACCACTTGTGCCTCTGATTGTGTGTGTGGTGGGGGGAAGCCTGCATAGTTGTTGTTAGCTAAATTCTGTTATTTTTGTGAATTTCTTGGGGTTAGTTTGACAGTCATTAACAAAGCATAATCCTTATCTATTATCTGCAAAAATAAAGAGCTTCCTTTACAGTAACTTTGAAAGTCTCTTATTCTTTCCCATGCTCAGTTTTGTTTCTTATTAGAGACGGTTGGAAAATGGATTTTTTTCCATTGAAAATGTCAATGTTTTATCAAAATACAAAGACCCCAAATTTTTGGTTGAAAACCAAAAATGTTATGCTTTTGACTGAAAAGTTTTAAACAAAAATTCAGATCTTCTGCGGAAAGCAAATGATTGAAAAAAATGTATTTTGTCTTCTGGAAAATTTTCAGTCAGTGCTACTTCCTGTGTCTCAAGCTGACAACTTCCTGCTTTATTGTTAATATAGCTCATGTTTAATATATGTCAGGTTTTAAGAAAACAATACCACAGTATAATAAGCTATATAATACTTTCTAATCAAAGGCACTGAGCCAAAGTCCACTGAAGTGAATAGAAAGTCTCCCATAGACTCCAGCGGGCTTTGAATTAGGCCCCAGTTCAACACAATTGTCAGTCTCTACTGAAGAATGATCTAGGACTGCAAGGTCAAGTCATGGCTGTTACAGTGCAGGACCGAACTGTATGGGAGATGCTTGAACAGTGTGTGTCCACACATGAAGCCTGACCCACAGAGGTTTTGAGATCCACAACCTCAACACATTTCCACTGAAGTTAATGGGCTTACAGGTGTGTGGTTCATCTACGGAATAGGCACAAATGATTGGCAGAAACCAATGTCCTTAGGGCCCAATCCAACACCCATTGAAATCAACAGAAAGGCTGCCACGGAATTTATTGAGATTCAGGTAGGGCCCTTAGTCCCTTGTCTGATTGTTCAAATTCATTCCTTCACAAAGGTAAGTGCCCGGAAGATTCATCTGAATTCCAGACCCTTTGTCCTTTCCTTGTTTTTCTGTTTGCATACTTTGTTGCTTCGTACAATTCAACCTTGTCAAAGGGATTTTCTACTTTTATATCTATAAATATGGATTGTGGACTTGAGCACTGTCACAGACATGCTGCTAAATGCAGGATCTGATTAGTCTGAGAGAATAACAGAATGGCCCAGCAACCTCACTTAACTAGAGAAATAGGCATGAAGGAAATTAAGCTGTAATAGCCCCAAGCTGTTCAATTTTTAAAAAAACAATGGGAATTATTTTTCACCTGACTATTCCAGGTTAACACAATGAATTTAATCTTGGAGTACAGTAGTGTGTGTATGTGTGTGTGAGAGAGAAATGTGCATAGGTTTACCCACTGCCAAGCACTGCATCCATTGGGGACACCTCTTGGTTTATGCTTACTCAAACTGTGGGTGCAAACAGAACAGTTTGCTAAGCTGTAAAAGAAAAGCTAGTAACAATGTGTATAGCATCTGAGAGACACCCCAAAACTATGATCAGGGAGGGAACAACCTTAAAGGGTTTAAGCCTAAACACCAGCGTTAAGCCACAGTTGTGGGTTGGGGCCAATAAGTAGTTACATGGCTTCTGCAATGGCTCCTGGAAATGTAGCCTTCAGGAACTTTTGGGGTTCACACCCATTTCACAACACTTTCAGTGGGCTCCAGTGCTGCCATGGCCCCACGTCATCCTTATCTCTTCCCCGTGGCATTAGTCGGTCTTGCACTATAAGTGGGTCTGTGTGATGTTCTCAAACTGTCGCTGTGTGCTAAAATCCAAGAAGGGCCATCTGGAGTAACTGACATAGCTCACTAGAGACACACCTGTGGCAGACTGACCACTTCCTGCAATATCCTGAATGAACTTAATTCAATCAGTTTAAACCGTATTGAATTAGGTTTAATACCTTGGAGGTCCGTTGTATTAAAAATGCAATTGTGTATGTGTTGTTGTGGAATTATATGTACCTTCTCTAGTAGGAGGGGGATTAGGATGACCAGATGTCTGTTTTTCATCCGGAACACCCAGTCAAAAAGGGACCCTGATGGCTTCGGTCAGGATTGCCGACTGGGCTGTTAAAAGTCCGGTCTGCGGTGCTGCAGGGCTAAGGCAGGCTAGTCCCTACCTGTCCTGGCACTGCGCTGCACCCTGTAAGTGGCCAGCAGGTCCGGCTCCTAGGCGGAGGGGCCACAGGGCTCCGCACACTGCCCCCACCCCGAGAACCAGCTCTGCACTCCCATTGGCCAATGGGAGCTGGGGGGGGGGGGGTGCCTTCAAGTAAGAACAGCGTGCGGCGCCTCCTGGCTAGGAGCTGGACCTGATGGCCACTTCTGGTGATGAACTTATGATGACAAAGGAAATGCTGTGGATGGGATGTTGAAGAGATACTAATACAAGTACCCATGTTAGGATTGGAAGATTCTGTAGTAAGCTTATTTTGAGGTTCTTGTATTGTTTTTAATCTGTTTTCTCATGGTGCTTTTGAATGAAATAGACTTGCATAAAAAGAGAGGTGTGGAAACTTATAACTGTTGGCAGTCACTCTGTTGTCGATCTCTGAAGAGAAAGCATGCAGGTGAGCCTGGGCAGCCTGTCTCAGCTAGGAATCACACAATGAAGGCATGGAACTGTGTAGTCCGGAAATACCCAAGTCGGAGGGGAGTGAGATGCGTGTCTCCACCCAAAGAAAGCAATGGCTGGGGAGCTGGAAGCTGGAGAAGGGTTGCCCTTGCTGGGCCACTGAGGAGAAATACAGGTGCAGCTGTGGCAGCACCAGGTTAGACAAGCTGGGGATCTGGCCCAAAGGCAATTCAGTGTTGTCTACAATGCAATGTTGAGCTGTATTTTAACAGTGTCTGTGAGATTTTATGGCTCCCCTTTCTTCTTGGCAGTATGCCCAGGTCAGTGGCCAGGTTCTTGTTGGTTTGTGGCCTATAGGGGTCTCACTATCCATCCTCCAAGAGGGGAAGAGGCCACTGACCGGGAAATTAAAACGGCAAGGGAGCAACGTTAATTTCCATGGGGGAAATGTGTGGTTTCCCTCCTGGGCCCGCTCCAGTCTGACATACCAACATGGAGTTTTCTCAAGATGGCTTCTGCTGATTCTGCAGGATATCTGAGTCTAGTTACAGGTTGAACTGGGTGACATTTTTTGACTGAAACTTTTTTTGGTGAAAAATGCAGATATGGCTACACAGAAGCACTATGTGAATTTGTGTAGATCTACTGCTAAATTGTTTGGGGCAAAAAAAAAATAAAAAAAAAATCAGAAGAAATCAAAACATTTTGGTTGTTTGTTTCCAATGCCTTTTTGTTTCAAATTTCCTTTAGTTTTCTTTTAGAACATTAAAAAGCATTAAGAATGCTCAAAATCAAAACATTTTATTTCGGGTCCAACAAAATGTTTCAGTAGATGTGAAGCTAAGTGTTTTTCAACTTTTTGATTTGCCAAAAATTTCAAAACATCATTTTTGGTTCGTCCCCAAACAAAGATTTTTCGGATTTTCTGTTTTTTTTTTTTTTGTTTGCCAGCGAAACACTGTTATTCCCACAGCTCTAATGACCACGCTTCCGCTCCCTCTGCTTTGTGCAATGGAGAAAAACAGAGGCACTCAGCTCTTTCCTTCTCCACTCTCCTCCCCACCCTTCCTACCCTCTTTGCTTACTCTGGGCTAGATTGTGCCAGGCCCATTCATAGGCATGCCATGGAGGGAGAGAGACTAAGGATTCCCTTCCCGACTTTGCACAGCCTCCTGGGAGGTTGGCCTGAATTGCCGTTGTGCCCAAGGTGCTCCAATCTAGAGCAACCCAGCAGAAGGGGAGTAGGGAGAAGGCAGAACCATTGTTCTGGCCCTGCTGGACAACCACAGGGGAATAAATATGCTGTACCCTTAATAGGGGTGTGATAAATTACTCCTCCCTGCCCCCCTGACCACAGGATGCATCAGGAGGCATTGTGAGGATCAGTCCTTCGTTAGCATAGTGTCTGCAGGGCTCTCCCTCTACTGCTATGCCTACACATCATCCCTTATTACAGGCTCCAAGCTAAGGGTGTGATCTTAGCTTTCTATTGCTAATAAGACGTTCCCAGGCAACAACACTTTTAAAAAATGAAAATGGGCAAACTAAAAAGGCTAAAGAGGCTTCGTATTCGTTTTAAACACACACTCATTCACTCTAAATAACAGGAATGGTTGGTGATTTATTTAGAGAACAAAGCAAGTGCTGGAACTTCATGTTCCCAAGACACCATTTAGAATCCAGGCTGGGAAGACGTTACATGGGACATAAACAAGGCAATTTTCATTTGACCTGGAAGTTTCAACTGGTTTCACTGATCAGAGGAAACAAGATGAAAGGGAAACGGTGCTGCTCTTGCGTTCTCAGTGAAGCCATTAATGGCTACTGCCTAAGAATCCAAAATGAGCTGCTAATTGGCTAAAATTGATTTGATAAGTTGAAACATTAATTAAAAAAGCTTCCTGAAAAGGAGCACTGCTTTCTCAGCCTGGGAAAAGGAACACAGACAAGGGGAGTGAAGAGTTAAAGGAGCAGTAACCAATCACCTCAGCTGTGCTGTTTCAATGGTCTGAGGAAAGGAGGCAGTTTCTTAAAACTTATCTATAGCTTCTCTCCCCCCCACCTCCCCAGTTTGTCTAGTAAAAATGCACACCACCGATGACTTGTTTCTGACTTTAAAAGTCTTTGGTTTTGGCTTAACATAGGTAATGTCAAGCTGTCCTGCAATGGCTCAAGTGCGTGAGTGCCAACCTCAGGGCAGACTGCTAAGAAGCAGGGTGCAAAACCCCAAGCTGGTGGTGAGTTCTATACTTAGTTGTCACCAACCATTTATTAAGTGTAGACTGCTCAAGAGCTGTAACAGCCTAACCATGGAATCACAGACAGTCCCCTTGGGTACTCCGATCGATCTTGTTTCCCTGGTAAGCTTGCCTTTGTGCTAGATGGCCCCTTACACCAAAAATCACCCCACTATTCAGGTTACTCCCAGTCCCAAAGGACTGGTCACTTACCCCAGGTCATGAAATCTCATATCAAAGACAATGCTTGCAGCCAATCCTACAATAAACTATCTAAAGATGTATTATATAGGCAAAGGAAAGGAGAATTGATTCCAAGATTAGAGCAGGTAAACACACAACACACACACGAGTTACAGTCTTAAGTTTCAAAAGATAATAGAAGCTTTTATAAAAAGCAAGCTTGATATGTCCATTAGGGCTAACCCAGGCTAAATACTCAGGATCTAATGCTTAGTAACCCTTGCCCCACAGAGTCCAAGCAACATAAAGATATGGTTTCTCCTTGTCAGAGATTTACATGCCTTTTTCCTCCTCCTTTGAGCTGGCAGTTCAGCTGATGGGAGGAATTCACTTGCACCTCTCCTCTTCATGGTGAGCAGGGGACAGCAATCAGCAAAGTCTTTTGTCCTCTGATGTTCCACCGTAGTTTGGCTGGCGTTGATGGGCCTTCTTTGTCCAGCAGGAGATAACACCTCCTCGGAGACTAGTATTTCACACTAGTTAATGCTTCTCTCTTGCCTGGTGATTTACAGTTACAATGCAAACACTTCAATATTACTTCAATTATAACATTTGTATCCCATGTTCAAAGCGAGATCAATGCATGTGGGAACTTACAAGCAATTAATAAAGTCTAAACTCTAAGCACATGTTTATAGTGCCAATACCTATTTTAGCAATACTAACACAGAGGTGAACCAGACTGATTCCACCCATGTGTTTGTCAATATTCAAACAAGGCATGGGGATCTTGGCATAAGCTGGCACCTGGTTTGCCAGCATTACATGTTGTTACTACTTTTTCCCTCTAGCACAGGAACTTTGTTAAAAATGCTACATCCGTGCTCTGTACAGCTTAAGGTACTGATCCCCAGAGCCTCAAAGGTATTTAGGTGCCTAACTCCCAATGACAGCTAAGCACCTAAATCCCATTGCTGATCTGGGCCCAGTTTTCTAAATTGTGGGAGCACTTTGCTGGTGGTCGACCGTGACCTGACCAATTACACGGTGCTGGTGGCTCGTCCTCCTTTTGACATGCTAGACTGCGTTAAAAGACAACTCAGACATAGCGGATTTATATTCTAGGTAAGCAGCTGTCCCAGAAGTGTTATGCAGTGATGAATGGAAAAGGAAGTTGTCTATATGGTGATGGATGGGCTGGGCTGAGGTCTGTGTGATTATGAATGGAAGGGATGGT
This sequence comes from Malaclemys terrapin pileata, assembly GCF_027887155.1. Taxonomy (NCBI): domain Eukaryota; kingdom Metazoa; phylum Chordata; order Testudines; family Emydidae; genus Malaclemys; species Malaclemys terrapin. Next base: position 17,166,656 of record NC_071515.1, on the reverse strand, counting down.
GTCTCTCTTTTAAGGCATGGCTTAGGCTATGAAAACAATTGCGATGCCCTGCCTTATGGACCCATATCTCTGTGTTGCAGGACACCAGCAACTCCCGTTGCATTCAATAGGTCTTATCTTGCAAGATGCTAAGCACCTCCTCTCCCGTTGATTTCACCTTGGAAGAAGGTGCTCTGCACAGGATCAGACACAATGGATACATCCACGCGGTAGCTGGGGAGTGTGCTTCCAGGGCGGCTAGACAGACACATGCTAGCTCTGCTCAAGCTAGTGTGCTAAAAATAGCTGTGTAGCTATGGTGGCTTGGGCTAGCTGCCCGAGTATGTACTCACGGGGTTGGGGGTGACTGTACTCGTGTGGCTAGTGCACTAGCTCAAGCAAAGCTAGCATGTGTCTGTCCACCCTGCTGAGAAGCACAACCCTATCTGCAGTGTAGTTATGCCCACGGAGGCAATAGAGTGGCCACCCGTGCATTTCAAGAATAGTGGACATTCTGCTGCTTCCAGGAATGGTTGGACCCTGCCCCCGCTGCACGGTAGATGCCATTTTTAAGAGTGCACCACTCTGCTCCTGCCCGTGTCCACTCACATGCCCGTTGTGTGTGAGGTCGCGCCGGCAGGGTAGAGCCACATGCTCTTCAAAATGGCATCTCCCATCTGATACTGGACAAAACCAGATCCGGGTATTGGAAGGGAGACAAACTACCCAAAAGGGGGGACTTTCAGGTTTCAAACCAGACGAATGGCCTGCCTATGAGTTGGTCTTCACTGGAGAGTTCACTCAGGTGACCAGCACCAGGGTCTGTGTACTTGGGTTAGCCTAGCTCGGGTTTGAGCAAAACGCTGCAAAGCTCTACCAGAGCTAGTGTGTCCTGACTGGCACTGCACTCCCCGGTGTGTGTTGCTAGGACTTCTGGGGGCATATCCCATGGATGTTTGTGTGGCAGTAAGCTGAACCCTTCTATGTCCCATTGAATTGTAGGACAACTTGTCTGTCCTTTTGGGAACACAGAGGGAATTGTGGGAAGGCATTGGAGGACTATCTACACTTGAATGGTTTAGCCTGAGTCCACATTGCAAAGTTGTCAACCTGAGTGAAAGAAGCTCTAGGTTCTAACCCCAGCTGGGCCAGCTAGCTCTGGTTTAAAGTCCTACCGAACTCGAGTGAGAGGCCTATGTGTGTGGACGGGAGGGCGGTTAGGAGCAACATCGGGGAAAAGCCTGAATTAACTCTGTAGTGAAGACATACTCAGCAGGAGTAGTGGCATTAAGTACCTTGCAGAATCTAGCCATATATGGGCTTTTGGCCATTTTAATGGAAGATGAATTCATTAAGTCATCTTGCTTGCATCAAGTTCACCAATTTTGCAATAAGATGAGTAGTTTTTCTTAGGCCTCTTGTGCCAATAAAAGCATATATCATTGCTGTCCTATTTGATAGTTTCCACCTGATCTCAGTTGTTTTTTTAGCGTAACATGAAAGTCATTTTTCGTTGAAGAATGTACCTGAGATGGAGGAAAAATGGTGCCAATTTGCATAAACTCCAACAATGAAATCAAATATAGTTATAATGTGTTAGAAGCAAATGACTTTTTGATACCAAACCGTGAACCAATTTTTTTTTTTTTTGTATGTATTGTGTCTCAATCTATGGCTCACTTAGATTTCCAATGTAATGACAAGAAATGTGTTGTTTAAAGCAATCAGCTGGCATTTGTAAATCCTATTTCAGTGCCCTGTTTTGTCTGCTCAGTTACTGTTTCACAGTGGACAGCTGTCACTTCAGAATGCCGTAGGGCATTTATTACACAGTACATGACCAAATAATATTGCAATGAAAACAGTAGCTGCTGTGTTATTCTTGAATCTTTCTGGTTATGAATTTTTGGGGCCCAATCCTGCTTCTCTCAAGGTCAAAAGCAAAACTCCTGTTGACTTTACTGGGAGCAAGATCATGTCTAAGGGCCTGATTCCCATTGTCATTTTTTGCATAGGTTTACACATGCACTTTAACAGTGACCCCAAGTATTTCAGAATATGGATCTTATTGGAATATACCATTGTGTAAAGAAGATAATTTATTCTTGTGAAAATATAATCCCCACCTGAAGCCTTAGGACCAAGCTCTGCTCTCTGCTGTTGTTTTTTGAAATGTCCATATTCTGATGCCACAGACATGATTATTACTGATTATTACTGTAGGCAGGCAATATGCAAATACTTTGTTATATTGATGTAGGAATCAGCAGATGAAAAAAATGAAGGTTACCATTGAACAATGGTTATTTGGATGATGAATAAATTCAGCAGTTCTTTCTCTTGAGTAACTTAAGGCAGTCCCTGGTGCACAGGAACAATGATATATCTACTATTGATTGTCTGCATTTTAATTAGTAATTAGTGCTCATCCAGTTCTCTTTTAAATGAAACCAGAAAACCCTGACCTGATTGCTCAGCATGTCTGAAAAATAAGTTTTCTTGCTGTTATCTATAATGAATGTACCGCAATGACCTCTTATTTACATTGTGCATGCAATTAAGATCACTTGGAAACCACTTGCTAGGGATTAAGCTAGTCCAACTCTGCTGGTGTCAGCTGAGTGTGAGCTGGTTGTCAAAATAACTTTGGATTTTGTAGTTAGCAAAACTTCGTATAGATTCATATAGATTCATAGATTATAGGACTGGAAGGGACCTCGAGAGGTCATCGAGTCCAGTCCCCTGCCCACATGGCAGGACCAAATACTGTCTAGACCATCCCTGATAGACATTTATCTAACCTACTCTTAAATATCTCCAGAGACGGAGATTCCACAACCTCCCTAGGCAATTTGTTCCAGTGTTTAACCACCCTGACAGTTAGGAACTTTTTCCTAATGTCCAACCTAGACCTCCCTTGCTGCAGTTTAAACCCATTGTTTCTGGTTCTATCCTTAGAGGCTAAGGTGAACAAGTTCTCTTCCTCCTCCTTATGACACCCTTTTAGATACCTGAAAACTGCTATCATGTCCCCTCTCAGTCTTCTCTTTTCCAAACTAAACAAACCCAATTCTTTCAGCCTTCCTTCATAGGTCATGTTCTCAAGACCTTTAATCATTCTTGTTGCTCTTCTTTGGACCCTTTCCAATTTCTTCACATCTTTTTTAAAATGCGGCGCCCAGAACTGGACACAATACTCCAGCTGAGGCCTAACCAGAGCAGAGTAGAGCGGAAGAATGACTTCTCGTGTCTTGCTCACAACACACCTGTTAATACATCCCAGAATCATGTTTGCTTTTTTTGCAACAGCATCACACTGTTGACTCATATTTAGCTTGTGGTCCACTATAACCCCTAGATCCCTTTCTGCCGTACTCCTACCTAGACAGTCTTTTCCCATTCTGTATGTGTGAAATTGATTTTTCCTTCCTAAGTGGAGCACTTTGCATTTGTCTTTGTTAAACTTCATCCTGTTTAACTCAAACCATTTCTCCAATTTGTCCAGATCATTTTGAATTATGACCCTGTCCTCCAAAGAAGTGCAATCCCTCCCAGTTTGGTATCATCCGCAAACTTAATAAGCGTACTTTCTATGCCAATATCTAAGTCGTTGATGAAGATATTGAACAGAGCCGGTCCCAAAACAGACCCCTGCGGTACCCCACTCGTTACGCCTTTCCAGCAGGATTGGGAACCATTAATAACAACTCTCTGAGTACGGTTATCCAGCCAGTTATGCACCCACCTTATAGTAGCCCCATCTAAATTGTATTTGCCTAGTTTATCGATAAGAATATCATGCGAGACCGTATCAAATGCCTTACTAAAGTCTAGGTATACCACATCCACCGCTTCACCCTTATCCACAAGGCTCGTTATCCTATCAAAGAAAGCTATCAGATTGGTTTGACATGATTTGTTCTTCACAAATCCATGCTGGCTGTTCCCTATCACCTTACCACCTTCCAAGTGTTTGCAGATGATTTCCTTAATTACTTGCTCCATTATCTTCCCTGGCACAGAAGTTAAACTGGTCTGTAGTTTCCTGGGTTGTTTTTATTTCCCTATTTATAGATGGGCACTATATTTGCCCTTTTCCAGTCTTCTGGAATTTCTCCCGTCTCCCATGACTTTCCAAAGATAATAGCTAGAGGCTCAGATACCTCCTCTATTAGCTCCTTGAGTATTCTAGGATGCATTTCATCAGGCCCGGGTGACTTGCAGGCATCTAACTTTTCTAAGTGATTTTTAACTTGTTCTTTTTTTATTTTATCCGCTAAACCTACCCCCTTCCCATTAGTATTCACTATGTTAGGCATTCCTTCAGACTTCTCGGTGAAGACCGAAACAAAGAAGTCATTAAGCATCTCTGCCATTTCCAAGTTTCCTGTTACTGTTTCTCCCTCTTCACTAAGCAGTGGGCCTACCCTGTCTTTGGTCTTCCTCTTGCTTCTAATGTATTGATAAAAAGTCTTCTTGTTTCCTTTTATTCCCGTAGCTAGTTTGAGCTCATTTTTTGCCTTTGCCTTTCTAATCTTGCCCCTGCATTCCTGTGTTGTTTGCCTATATTCATCCTTTGTAATCTGTCCTAGTTTCCATTTTTTATGACTCCTTTTTATTTTTTAGATCGTGCAAGATCTCGTGGTTAAGCCAAGGTGGTCTTTTGCCACATTTTCTATCTTTCCTAACCAGCGGAATAGCTTGCTTTTGCGCCCTTAATAGTGTCCCTTTGAAAAACTGCCAACTCTCCTCAGTTGTTTTTCCCCTCAGTCTTGATTCCCATGGGACCTTACCTATCAGCTCTCTGAGCTTCCCAAAATCTGCCTTCCTGAAATCCATTGTCTCTATTTTGCTGTTCTCCCTTCTACCCTTCCTTAGAATTGCAAACTCTATGATTTCATGATCACTTTCATCCAGGCTGCCTTCTACTTTCACATTCTCAACGAGTTCCTCCCTATTTGTTAAAATCAAGTCTAGAACAGCTTCCCACCTAGTAGCTTTTTCAACCTTCTGAAATAAAAAGTTGTCTCCAATGCAGTCCAAGAATTTGTTGGATAGTCTGTGCCCTGCTGTGTTATTTTCCCAACATATATCCGGATAGTTGAAGTCCCCCATCACCACCAAATCTTGGGCTTTGGATGATTTTGTTAGTTGCTTGAAAAAAGCCTCATCCACCTCTTCCACCTGGTTAGGTGGCCTGTAGTAGACTCCTAGCATGACATCTCCCTTGTTTTTTACCCCTTTTAGCCTAACCCAGAGACTCTCAACACTTCCGTCTCCTATGTCCATCTCTATCTCAGTCCAAGTGTGTACATCTTCACACTTCACAGTTCAGTGGGTTGTCATCCTGGAAGGTGTTAGTGGCTGATATCAGGTGGGTCTTTGATCTATAGACAATCACAGACCTGTTTAAAGCCAAAGGATGTGCTAAACTTACTTTCAGACTACATGAAAGGAGCAATCAAATGTTCCTTTATTTAGTGATAGCTGGAAAGAATAGGAGGCTACTGCCCAAGGCACAGGGCTACCACGACAAGAACTGATCAGAAGCTAAGCCATGTGGTCTGAGTGGTTTCCTGATTAAAAACACAGGAGTTAGGGTTGTGTTTGCAGCTGTACGTGTATATGTGAGAGGCCAGCAGACAGTGAAATGAGCGTGGCCATGAGTGAGATGAGAAACAGAGTTTCCTGCACATGGAGATGCAGGTTTGAGGATTTCTGAGCAAGAAAATTGCCTGCGGTTGTTTGTTTCTATGTTGTTTGGGAAAACTGGACACTGTGTTCGGTCTTTGTAAATAAACAGGATTGCACCAAAGAAATACCCTGTTTGCATCGTCAATTTTTCCTCCTAACAGAAAAAATCCTCCAAGGCTCCGAGTATCCGCTATCCTTTTGGGCCCAAGGAGAAGCGTATTTACACAGAGTCACTTTGAATACTCACTGAGCACATTCCATGTTCTAAAACACTTCCACAAGGTTTGCCTTACTTCGTCTCAAGAAAGCTCTGGCGGATTGTTTTCTCACTAAGACCATTTGTTTGGCTCAGAATTAGAAACAGAGGTCAGGTGGTCTCTCTTTTTTGGAGTATAAAACCTTCTTCATGTAGTGGGGGCTACTAAGTGGTTTACAATATTGTATCATTTCCGTAGTGGAGAGGTTCTTGATCTCACCATCCTGCATGTCATGTAGAGGCATGTAAACTGGAACCTGTTCATTTGTTCTCCACGTAGAATTCCCATGCTGGGTTGGATCTGTGGTCCATCAGTGTCATGGTATATACAGCCTGCCTGGAAGCAGGAAATGATGGTAAGAAAGCCTGAGCCATTCAAATGCAGAGCCAAGAGGTTCAGATAATGTGGATGAGCTTTGAGTGGTAAATATTAAAGGCCTGATTTTTTTTTTCTTTCTGGTTTCTTTGCATTGTACTAATTAAGCCCTGAGAGTCCCACCATGCTGCAGAGAATGCTGTCATTTTGTGATCATGGACAAGCTGCCATGACCAAAAAAATGGTTTGAATAGAACTGGAAGTTTTTTGGATTTTTGGGTTCGGTCCCCCTGAATTTGCTCAGCCCTATTGTTAATAATATTTGTTGTTTTTTCTTAAAGCCTCAGCTCTTGGAATCATGTGATTATGTGAGAATTTAAGCTTTCAAAAAAAATTCGGTCTTCCATATTTGTAGAGGAAAGCTTGAAATCAGGAGACTTAGTCTCAGAAACCAGACAGCAAATAACACTCCCCCAAAATTATCATTTAAAAAAAATCTTCTGATCTTTTAAGCCAATCTCCTGATTTGGGGGGGGGGGGGGAGGGGGCACTTTAGTCATGATTCTTGAATGGTTGAGATTAGCACTGCTGCAATCATCAGTTCTGGCTGTGTCTGTGCCGGGCCTGGGTGCATTGCTTACAGCTAACTTTCTGGCACTCTGAGTCTTCCCCACTACTTGATCTTAAAGTATACAGAATGCTTATGAGCAGGATGTCCCAAAACACACAAATAACACTAAGGCCTGGACCATAGGGCTGTGGTACTTTTGTCTATCGTGGTTCATGTTTGACTGTTCTGAGGGGTGACCAGTCAAGGGAAGAGAGTGATTAAACTTGGAAAAAGAATCAAGCAAACTCTGAAATGCCTCATTACAGAACCAAGTGACTTGATAGGCTGCCCTACTGGGTCAGACCAATGTTCCATCTAGCCCGGTAGCCTGTCTCCAATAATGGCCAGTACCAGAGCTTCGGAGAGCATGTAGAACAGGGTAATTTTTGAGTGACCCACCGTTGTCTTCAACACCCACCTTCTGGAAGTCAGAGGTTTAGGGACATCCTGAGCATGGGTTTGCATCCTTGACTGTCTTGTCTAATAGCCATTAATGGACCTCTCCTCCATGAACTTATCTAGTTCTTTTTTGAACCCTGTTATCCTTTTGGCCTTCACAACATCCCATGGCAATGAGTTCCACGGGTGAACTGTGCATTTTGTGTTAAAACAACTTGGCCACCTTTCAGATCAGGAACTAAAGAAATGCAGATCAGTTATGTCAGTATTACTCCTATTAGTGGCAAGTAAAAGTGCAGCGTAAGGCGAGAGAATATATGCCTGTGGAGCAGCTGTTCCCCAGAGTAGCAGCAGTGGGAAAGGGAAAACCTCAATGCCCAGAAAGATCTGACTGACTGGGGGGTGAGCAGAGAGGTGAGTCAGAGGGACTGGGAGGCAATCCCACCCCACACTTCCTGCTGCTGGCCTGCCTATTGTTGGAAGGGAGAAAAGTCACTCCAGGAGCAGTCTTGAACTCTGGATACACAGGGACAGGGGATTGGCTGCAGGCTACCAGACTGGCCTAGTAGAATTAGAAGCAAATGTTGAGACTTTGAGAAAGATGAGTGACCGGGTGACTGACCCTTCGAGGGGTAATGGGTCAGGCCTTGCCTGTGACTCTGTCAGCCCTCCTCCCCAGGTGGGGAAAATTAGTGTAGCTGTGTGGCAGGTAGGTCATGTAGTTCAGTCAGTCCAGGCCTAACTCCCAGACCAGCACATGGCCTCAGAGGCCCATTTACCCCACACATTCAAGGGAACCATATGGGGCAGGAATTGCCCAACTCCTGGGCAGGGAAGCGGGGAGACACAGAGAGAAAGAAGGGCTGGGCTTTTTCCAGTGGACCCAGTACTAGCAGCCAATTCCAGCCTAAGGTGGCAGCAGCTCTCCCATCTCATAGCAGTGAGAGGGGAAGTGAGAGCTAGGGTGGGCCAGGCTTGCCAGGGGCCTCTTTAGGCACCCAGCAACCCAGCCCTGTCTGAGGAGACAGCCCTCCTACTGCTAGCTGAGATCAGTTCTGTAGCAATCTGTGCTGCAGTGCTGAAGGGTACTGAGGATTGATGAGCGTGATGGAGGGTTTGTTACTGCTGCACATAACAAAATTTGTTTTGAACCTTTTTTTAAAAAAAAACTAGGAAATTATATACAGAAAAACGACATTAAAATAATATTATTTAGGTTGCAATATCAAGCACTTGAAAGAAAATGCCAGATTTAGGGCTGCCTGTGCAGATTTAATTGTGTGCCTTTGTGAGGATGCATTATGAGACAGTCTTTAATGACATGGTCACGTACTATTTTTTCCACAGGACCTCTGCCTCATTCAGTGCATAGGATGGGCTCACAGTGAGCAGGATTAAGGTTGCCCTGTCAACCGGCATTTCCTAATGTTGCACCCTTAATGTTCTTTTAACATAGGGTGTGTGTGTGTGTGTGTGTGTGTGTGTGTGTGTGTGTGTGTGTGTGTGGTATATAAGTGCAGAGTACTTGAAAATCTGTCCCTTAAAATCTGACCTCCCTAATCACAGGCCTAATCCAAAACCCACTGCAATCAATGAGAGTCTTGGCCTTGTCTCCATGAGATTTAGTTTCAGGCCCCCAAAACCAAAAATACCTTTTCACCCACACTGTCATGATACTGAATCACAGGTGCAGAAATCTGGCATTTTGATTGTAGTGAGTATGCCACATCCTACCGCTGGATTGAGGGGGAACAATCCATTTTAGGAAGAACACAAAAATAAAGGTGCTTGGATAAACTTTCCATTGCTTAGGGCCAGACCTTGCTGTCGGTCCGGTAAAGTTCTGAGCACTCTTGAAAGCACTAGGAGTTGGGAGCTGTCAGCATTGTGAGAGACTGCAGGAGTGAATCTGGAGTGATTTCAGTGACATGAAAGGAGTCATTTTGGAATTACACCACAAAAATGAGGCTTCAATTAGTATTCTCCACCTTGTTTTTGTCCTGAAACTCCCAACACGTTATTTTCTCAGGCTACCAAACTATACAAAAAGAGAACAGAAAGAAAGCAAACCACACACACAGTGGGAGTGCTTGTAATAGTATGTCCTTAACCCAGTATGTACACTGAAAGCTGCAATTCCCAGAGATTAGCATAGACCTGCATTAAGACGACTTGTACAAATACAGGCTGGCAGGCACCTCCTTTACCTGTAAAATAGAGGGCCAGGCAGTCCGATTGTCCTGCACTGCATGGAAAGGCTGAACTAGCTGTTTAAAGAGAAGGCATCTTATTTCTTTTATAAGGTTCATAATAGGGAGTCTGAAAAATAAATGCAAAAAAAAATGTAAACTAGGATTTTAAAGCATGAGACTTTTCTTTGTAAACTCTCATTTTCTAAGGGCCAGGCTGTTGCCCAGCTTAACTTGGAGGAGAGTAAGATTCCTCGTCATCTCTCTAATGTATCTCTGTGTCCTCCATTACCATAGTATCATAGAATCATAGAATCATAGAATATCAGGGTTGGAAGGGACCTCAAGAGGTCATCTAGTCCAACCCCCTGCTCAAGGCAGGACCAATTCCCAACTAAATCATCCCAGCCAGGGCTTTGTCAAGCCGGGCCTTAAAAACCTCCAAGGAAGGAGATTCCACCACCTCCCTAGGTAACGCATTCCAGTGTTTCACCACCCTCCTAGTGAAATAGTTTTTCCTAATATCCTACCTGGACCTCCCGCACTGCAACTTGAGACCATTGCTCCTTGTTCTGTCATCTGCCACCACTGAGAACAGCCGAGCTCCATCCTCTTTGGAACCCTCCTTCAGGTAGTTGAAGGCTGCTATCAAATCCCCCCTCATTCTTCTCTTCTGGAGACTAAACAATCCCAGTTCCCTGAGCCTCTCCTCATAAGTCATGTGCTCCAGACCCCTAATCATTTTTGTTGCCCTCAGTTGGACTCTCTCCAATTTTTCCACATCCTTCTTGTAGTGTGGGGCCCAAAACTGGACACAGTATTCCAGATGAGGCCTCACCAATGTCGAATAAAGGGGAATGATCACGTTCCTCGATCTGCTGGCAATGCCCCTACTTATACAGCCCAAAATGCCGTTAGCCTTCTTGGCAACAAGAGCACACTGTTGACTCATATCCAGCTTCTCGTCCACTGTGACCCCTAGGTCCTCTTCTGCAGAACTGCTACCTAGCCATTCGGTCCCTAGTCTGTAGCACTGCATAGGATTCTTCCGTCCTAAGTGCAGGACTCTGCACTTGTCCTTGTTGAACCTCATCAGGTTTCTTTTGGCCCAATCCTCTAATTTGTCTAGGTCCCTCTGTATCCGATCCCTACCCTCTGGTGTATCTACCACGCCTCCTAGTTTAGTGTCATCTGCAAACTTGCTGAGAGTGCAGTCCACACCATCCTCCAGATCATTAATAAAGATATTAAACAAAACCGGCCCCAGGACCGACCCTTGGGGCACTCCGCTTGAAACCGGCTGCCAACTAGACATGGAACCATTGATCACTACCCGTTGAGCCCGACGATCTAGCCAGCTTTCTATCCACCTTACAGTCCATTCATCCAGCCCATACTTCTTTAACTTGGCGGCAAGAATACTGTGGGAGACCGTATCAAAAGCTTTGCTAAAGTCAAGGAATAACACATCCACTGCTTTCTCCTCATCCACAGAGCCAGTTATCTCATCATAGAAGGCAATTAGGTTAGTCAGGCACGACTTCCCCTTCGTGAATCCATGCTGACTGTTCCTGATCACTTTCCTCTCCTCTAAATGTTTCATAATTGATTCCTTGAGGACCTGCTCCATGATTTTTCCAGGGACTGAGGTGAGGCTGACTGGCCTGTAGTTCCCCGGATCCTCCTTCTTCCCTTTTTTAAAGATGGGCACTACATTAGCCTTTTTCCAGTCATCTGGGACCTCCCCCGATAGCCATGAGTTTTCAAAAATAATGGCTAATGGCTCTGCAATCTCACCCGCCAACTCCTTTAGCACATCCAGCAGCGCATCCGGCCCCATGGACTTGTGCACGTCCAGTTTTTCTAAATAGTCCCGAACCACTTCTTTCTCCACAGAGGGCTGGTCACCTTCTCCCCATACTGTACTGCCCAGTGCAGCAATCTGGGAGCTTACCTTGTTCGTGAAGACAGAGGCAAAAAAATCATTGAGTACATTAGCTTTTTTCACATCCTCGGTCGCTAGGTTGCCTCCCTCATTCAGTAAGGGGCCCACACTTTCCTTGACTTTCTTCTTGTTGCTAACATACCTGAAGAAACCCTTCTTGTTACTCTTAACTTCTCTTGCTAACTGCAACTCCAAGTGTGATTTGGCCTTCCTGATTTCACTCCTGCATGCCTGAGCAATATTTTTATACTCCTCCCTGGTCATTTGTCCAATCTTCCACTTCTTGTAAGCTTCTTTTTTGCGTTTAAGATCAGCAAGGATTTCACTGTTTAGCCAAGCTGGTCGCCTGCCATATTTACTATTCTTTCTACACATCGGGATGGTTTGTTCCTGCAACCGCAATAAGGATTCTTTAAAATACAGCCAGCTCTCCTGGACCCCTTTGCCCTTCATGTTATTCTCCCAGGGGATCCTGCCCATCTGTTCCCTGAGGGAGTCAAAGTCTGCTTTTCTGAAGTCCAGGGTCCGTATTCTGCTGCTCTCCTTTCTTCCTGGTGTCAGGATCCTGAACTCGACCATCTCATGGTCACTGCCTCCCAGGTTCCCATCCACTTTTGCTTCCCCTACTAATTCTTCCCTGTTTGTGAGCAGCAGGTCAAGAAAAGCTCTACACTTTCCAAAAACTTCCTGGATTGTCTGTGCACCACTGTATTGCTCCTCCAGCAGATATCAGGGTGATTAAAGTCTCCCATGAGAACCAGGGCCTGCGATCTAGCAACTTCTGCTAGTTGCCAGAAGAAAGCCTCGTCCACCTCATCCTCCTGGTCTGGTGGTCTATAGCAGACTCCAACCACGACATCACCCTTGTTGCTCACACTTCTCAACTTTATCCAGAGACTCTCAGGATTTTCTGCAGTTTCATACCGGAGCTCTGAGCAGTCATACTCCTCTCTTACATACAATGCAACTCCCCCACCTTTTCTGCCCTGCCTGTCCTTCCTGAACAGTTTATATCCATCCATGACAGTACCCCAGTCATGTGAGTTATCCCACCAAGTCTCTGTTATTCCAATTGCATCATAGTTCCCTGACTGTGCCAGGACTTCCAGTTCTCCCTGCTTGTTTCCCAGGCTTCTTGCATTTGTGTATAGGCACTTAAGATAACGCATCGATCTTCTCAGCATGAGACAGGAGTCCTCCCCTCTTGCGCTCTCCTGCTTGTGCTTCCTCCCAGGATCCCATTTCTCCACTTACCTCAGGGCTTTGGTCTCCTTCCCCCTGTGAACCTAGTTTAAAGCCCTCCTCACTAGGTTAGCCAGCCTGCTGGCGAAGATGCTCTTCCCTCTCTTCATTAGGTGGAGCCCGTCTCTGCCTAGCACTCCTCCTTCTTGGAACACCATCCCATGGTCGAAGAATCCAAAGCCTTCTCTCCGACACCACCTGCGTACCTACACACCTCACAATCTTTAAGAACATAAGAATGACCATATTGGGTCAGACCAGAGGTCCATCTAGCCCAGTATCCTGTCTTCAGACAGTGGCCAGTGCCAGGTGCCCCAGAGGGAATGAACAGAACAGGTAATCGTCAAGTGATCCATCCCCTATCACCCATTCCCAGCTTCTGGCAAACAGAGGCTAGGGACACTATCCCCGCCCTCCCACCCTCCCAGAGGATAGAAGTGACTTTGTCTGTATGAAGTTGTTATACCAATGGAATAAAAACCAGCAGGATCTTATTAAGAGGGATAAGGCAAAGATGCCACATTTATTGTAAATATAATAATAAAGCAAAAGATAAAAGTAAACAACGTTTTGTTTGATTACTTATTCCTATCACTACTTATTCCTTATACACACACACACACACATATATAGATAGATAGATTCATTCACACAATCGTTCATTCAAGTTCTGTATAGGTGTTATAGTTACCAGCCTAGAAGTTGCTCATGCCAAGTTACTGGCCAGGTATCTTGGTCATGAGGATGGAGCCGAGTCCGTGTCAGATGCACCTGATGCTCCTGGAGGTTGGCAGCAGAACCAGAGACTCAAAGTCCTCAGTCTTTAGAGTCCATTCTTATAGGAATTAATTCCTATGTTAGTCTATGGGAGCTGTTTCATTCTGCTGTTGCTGACTCAATCAGCAGATGGCACATTCCTGGTGGCTCCACACTGTCCAAAGTGGCACATTCCTGGTGGCTCCACACTGTCCAAAGTTTGTGTTTCTCATCCTTCCAGGTGATGGGTGGATCCCAGTTTACCCTCCGGGGGTTGTCTGGTGGTCCTACTTGACACATTCTTCGGCCGATGGATACTCCCTTTCTAGGCTGGCACCTCTCTAACCGTTCATGTACATTAGGCATTCATCAACATACATTCCATATCTTAACCATATTTTAATTTACTGTCTCCACCACTTTCGGGATGTGTGCTAATTCATTTGAGACTCCCGGCCCTTTAATCACAGAGGGTGGGGGTCTGTTCCTAGGAGCCGTTGCTGTTACAATGAAGTGAAAGTCACTTAACGGCTTATAGCGTTTGTTTACATTGTATCAATTACTTCAAGAACAAAGTCAATTAACTTGTTTGTAAGCTTTACATAGAGATAAAGTATCTTTCACAGGACAGATACAATCAATGGTTTCTACAGACAGTAGCTTACAAGTTTTAACAGAAGACCCAAGAGATTTTTGTACTTGGTGAAACTATTGGATTTTAAAGTGTGGGGGACAAATTATGGCGGGGGGGGTGTCACTGTCACGTGGGGGAATCACTGTTAGTACCTTCTTTTAATATCCCTACAAAGTGCAAGCTGGTCTCCATATTGGAAGAGATGGTTAAAGGACTAGAGACCCAAGTACAGCCCTGTGTTGCATCAGAGAAAATGAAGACTTTCTGGATAGAAGACACAAAGAGCCCTGTGGAACCTTATAACTAACAGATGTATTGGAGCATAAGCTTTCATGGGTGAATACCCACTTCGTCAGACACATGTGGTGGAAATTTCTAGAGGCAGGTATAAATATGCAGGCAAGAATCAGTCTAGAGAAAACAAGGTAAGTTCAATCAGGGAAGATGAGGCCCTTTTCTAGCAGTTCAGGTATGAACACCAAGGGAGGAGAAACTGCTTTTGTAGTTGGCTACATTCACAGTCTTTGTTTAATCCTGAGCTGATGGTGTCAAATTTGCAAATGAACTGAAGTTCAGCAGTTTCTCTTTGGAGTCTGGTCTGGCTGTAGATGATGGATTGTGTGGTGTGTCCGGGATGGAAGCTGGAGGCATGAAGGTAGGCATAGTGGTCGGTGGGTTTTTGGTATAGGATGGTGTTAATGTGACCGTCACTTATTTGTACCGTGGTGTCTAGGAATTGGCACTCTCACCGAAGGACTGTCCGGATATGTTTACAGCCAAGCACTGAGGTATAACCACATTTGCTCCAATCCCTCAGACAGAGACCAACACCTACAAGATCTTCACCAAGCATTCTCAAAAATACAATACCTGCACGAGGAAATAAGGAAACAAATCAACAGAGCCAGACGTGTACCCAGAAGCCTCCTGCTGCAAGACAAGCCCCAAAAAGAAACCAACAGAACTCCACAGGCCATCACCTACAGTCCTCAGCTAAAACCTCTCCAATGCATCATCAGTGATCTACAACCCATCCTGGACAATGATCCCTCACTTTCACAGGCTTTGGGAGGCAGGCCAGTCCTCGCCCACAGACAACCTGCCAACAACCACACACCACACCATAACAACTCTAACTCAGGAACCAATCCATGCAACAAACCTCGATGCCAACTCTGCCCACATATTTACACCAGCGACACCATCACAGGACTTAACCAGATCAGCCACAACATCACCGGTTCATTCACCTGCACGTTCACCAATGTAATATACGTCATCATGTGCCAGCAATGCCCCTCTGCTATGTACATCAGCCAAACTGGACAATCCCTACGTAAAAGGATAAACAGACACAAGTCAGATATTAGGAATGGCAATATACAAAAACCTGTAGAACACTTCAACCTTCCTGGACACACAATAGCAGATTTAAAAGTAGCCATCCTGCAGCAAAAAAAATTTCAGGACCAGACTCCAAAGAGAAACTGGTGAACTTCAGTTCATTTGCAAATTTGACACCATCAGCTCAGGATTAAACAAAGACTGTGAATGGCTATCCAACTATAAAAGCAGTTTCTCCTCCCTTGGTGTTCACACCTCAACTGCTAGAAGAGAGCCTCATCCTCCCTGATTGAACTAACCTCGTTATCTCTAGACTGATTCTTGCCTGCATATTTATACCCCTGCCTCTGGAAATTTCCACCGCATGCATCTGATGAAGTGGGTATTCACCCACAAAAGTTTATGCTCCAATATGGCTGTTAGTCTATAAGGTGCCACAGGACTCTTTGTTGCTTTTTACAGATCCAGACTAACACGGCTACCCCTCTGATATTGGACAGAAGTCAACGTTTGGTACTGCAGGCACAGCATACTGAAGAATCAGAGAGGGCAGTGCAGAATGGGGAAGAAAATTGGCAGCATGTGACCTCCAGAAGAAGAAAGAGGAGAACCTATCTACTGCCATTGCAGATAGAGGTAAGAAACTGTTTTCAGGCTCTCTGCATAGGTACTACGGCAGGGAATGGTTTGGACGAGTCATCAGAGGGAAGGAATCAGGGGGAGACCCCATCGACCAGAAGGCATAGGATGCATTGTCCTAGGGATGGGGTTTTCAAGACCACCACTCCCAAGAGGAGACGGGTGGTGGTGGTCGGGGACTCCCTCCTAAGGGGGACAGAGTCATCCATTTGCCATCCAGACCAGGAAACTCGAGAAGTGTGTTGCTTGCCTGGAGCTAGAATTCAGGATGTGCCGGAGTGTCTGCCGAGACTGATCAAGCCCTTCAACCGCTACCCCTTCCTACTTCTCCACATGGGCACCAATGATACTGTCAAGAACGACCTTGAGCGGGTCACTGCAGACTATGTGACTCTGAGAAGAAGGATAAAGGAATTTGAGGCACACGTCATGTTCTCGTCCATCCTCCCTGTTGAAGGAAAAGGCCCAGGTAGGGACCATCGAATTGTGTAGGTAAATGCGTGGTTATGCAGGTGGTGTCGGAGAGAGGGCTTTGGATTCTTCAACCATGGGATGTTGTTCCAGGAAGGAGGATTGCTAGGAAGAGGTGGGATCCACCTAATGAAGAGAGGGAAGAGCATCTTCACAGGCAGGCTTGCTAACCTAGTGAGGAGGGCTTTAAACTAGGTTCACTGGGGGATGGAGAACTAAGCCCGGAGGTAAGTGGGGAATTGGGATACCAGGAGGAAACACAAGGAGGAGGGTCCAACAGGGGAGGCTTCCTGATTGCTACTGAGATGGTAGGGCAATTGGCTAGTTATCTTAGGTACCTGTACACGAACGCAAGAAGCCTGGGAAACAAGCAGGAAGAATTGGAAGTCCTGTCACAGTCAAGGAACTATGATGTGATTGGAATAACAGAGACTTGGTGGAGTAACTCACAAGACTGGAGCACTGTCATGGATGGATATAAACTGTTCAGGAAAGACCGGCAGGGGAGAAAAGGTGGAGGAGTTGCACTGTATGTAAGAGAGCAGTATGATTGTTCAGAGCTCCAGTATGAATCCAGAGAAAAGCCTGTTGAGAGTCTTTGGGTTAAGTTTAGAGGCTAGAGAAACACAGGTGATGTCGTGGTGGGCGTCTGCTATAGACCACCAGACAAGGAGGATGAGGTAGATGAGGCTTTCTTCGGACAACTAAGAGAAGTTTCCAGATCACAGGCCCTAGTTCTCATGGGGGACTTCAGTCACTCTGACATCTGCTGGGAGAGCAATGCAGCAGTGCACAGACATACCAGGAAGTTTTTGGAGAATGTTGGGGATAATTTCCTGGTGCAAGTGCTGGAGGAATCAAGTAGGGGCCGTGCTCCTCTTGACCTGCTGCTCACAAACAGGGAAGATTGGTAGGGGAAGTAGAAGTGGCTCGCAACCTGGGCAGCAGTGACCATGAGATGGTCAAGTTCAGTATTCTGACAAAAGGAGAGCAGCAGAATACGGACCCTGGACTTCAGAAAAGCAGACTTTGACTCCCTCAGGGAACTGATGGGCAGGATCCCCAGGGAGGCTAATATGAGAGGGAAAGCTGGCTGTATTTTAAAGACGTCTTATTGAGGGCACAGGAACAAGCCATCCCAATGTGAAGAAAGAATAGCAAATATGGCAGGTGACCAGCTTGGTTTAACAATGAAATCTTCGGTGAGCTTAAACACAAAAAAGAAGCTTACAAGAAGTGGAAACTTGGACAGATGACTGGAGAGGAGTATAAAAATGTTGCTCGAGCATGCAGGGGTGTAATCAGGAAGGCCAAAGCACAATTGGAGTTGCAGTTAGCAAGGGCTGTGAAGGGTAACAAGAAGGGTTTCTACAGGTATGTTAGCAGCAAGAAGGTGGTCATGGAAAGTGTTGGACCCTTACTGAATGGAGGAAGCAACCTAGTGACAGATCATGTGGAAAAAGCTGAACTATTCAATGCTTTTTTTGCCTCAGTCTTCACAGACAAGGTCAGCTCCCAGACTGCTGCACTGGGCAGCACAGTATAGGGAGGAGATGAGCAGCCGTCAGTGGTGAAAGAAGAGATTAAGGACTATTTAGAAAAGCTGGACATGCACAAGTCCATGAGCCTGGATGCGCTGCATCCAAGGGTGCTGAGGGAGTTGGCTGATGTGATTGCAGAGCCATTGGCCATTCTCTTTGAAAACTTGTGATGATCGGGGGAGGTCCCAGATGATTGGAAAAAGGCAAATATAGTGTCCATATTTTAAAAAGGGAAAAAAGAGAACCCAGGGAACTACAGATCAGTCAGCCTCATCTCAGTCCTCAGAAAAATCATGGAGCAGGTCCTCAAGGAATCCATTTTGAAGCACTTGGAGGAGAGGAAGGTGATCAGGAACAGTCAACATGGATTCACCAAAGGCAAGTCATGCCTGACCAACCTGATTGCCTTCTATGAGGAGATAACCGGCTCTGTGGATATGGGGAAAGTGGTGAACGTGATATACCTTATCTTTAGAAAAGCTTTTGATACGGTCTTCCCTGTGTTCTTGCCAGTGAGTTAAAGAAGTATGGATTGGATGAATGGACTATGAAGTGGATAGAAAGCTAGCTAGATTGTCGGGCTCAATGGGTAGTGATCAACGACTCCATGTCTGGATGCCCATATCAAGAGTGCCCTGGGGTCAGTCCTAGGACTGGTTTTGTTCAACATCTTCATTAATGATCTGGATGATGGGATGGATTGCACCCTCAGCAAGTTCGCGGATGACAGTAAACTGGAGGGAGAGGTAGATAAGCTGGAGGGTAGGGATAGGGTCCAGAGTGACCTAGACAAATTGGAGGATTGGGGCAAAAGAAATCTGATGTGGTTCAATAAGGACAAATACAGAGAGGCTGATGCTAGTCTGTTCTCAGTGGTAACAGATGACAGAACAAGGACCAATGGTCTCAAGTTGCAGTGGGGGAGGTCTAGGTTGGATATTATGAAAAACTATTTCACTACGAAGGTGGTGAAGCACTGGATTGTGTTATCTAGGGAAGTGGTGAAATCTCCATCCTTAGAGGGTTTTAAGGCCCACCTTGACAAAGCCCTGGCTGGGATGATTTAGTTGGGGGATTGGTCCTGCTTTGAGCAGGGGGTTGGACTAGATGACCTCCTGAGGTCTCTTCGAACCCTAATCTTCAATGATTCTATTACTCAGATTCGGGAAATCTAGATTCGGTGCCTGGCTCTGCTCAAGACTTCCTAGTGTGACCTTGGGCAAGTCACTTAATCTTTCTGTGCCTCAGTTCTCCACCTGTAAAATGGGCATAATATTTTTTATAATTGAAAGTCAATGCGAGTGAGTTGCTTTTGAAAAATCATACCCTGTACTGGCAGAGCAAAGACATCAAAATATCTTTGAGTGTTTAGGTTCCCCCTTAAAGGTCATGCCAAAGGATATTACACCTGTTTGTTATAGGTTATTTTTAAGTCATTTTCTTCAATGTACCTGCTCCCAGGGCCTGACCCAAAGCCCATTGAAGTCAATGGAATGGAATGAAAGACTCCTAGTTAGAGCTGTGTGAATAAGAATTTGTTTTTGGTTCACTGATAATTCAGAAAAATAACATAAATAATTTTAAATTAAAAAAAGTTGGTGAATTGAAAAGTTAAGAAAAATTATTTTGGGACAAACAAAATGTTTCATTTAGATTTTGGGCTGTTTGCCTCCATTTTTAAATCTTTCAACCAAAATTAAAGGTAACTTCAAAATTAAAAGTAGTTTCGAACTGAAAAATCGGAATTTTTATTTTTAAATGTCTCAACAAAATGCTTCAACTCCACTGGAAGTTAGGATTTTTTAACTGAAACAATTTGCAGAAATTAACACACATGCTCAAAGTGCCTCAGTCAATCTAAATCTGGATTATTATTATTTTTGCTTGAAAAAAGTAACTCAGTTCATCTGCTGTGAATCCGTGTCTGACGGCACTGCAAGGATGCAGTGTAGTTGTAGCCATGTTGCTCCTAGGACATTAAGAGAGACCCGAGGAAGAGCTCTGTGTGGCTCAAAAGCTTGTCTCTCTCACCATCAGAAGTTGGTCCGTTAAAAGATATTACCTCACCCGCCTTGTCTCTCTAGCACTGGAAGGATGCATTTTTAGCAATAGGTTGTGTAATGTTCTCATGCAGGGGGACAAAGGGTAAAATTTCAGGAGAAAAAAACAGGCTCTGCTCCTGCGTGTGTTGAGCAGGTGGCTAAGAGGTAGAGCCAAAGTTCCATCCATCCAACACACTGGCCAGTGTACCTATTCTGTTGTGCCAGGGGACGTATGCAGTGACAGGTTGAGGACTGGTGCTGGGTGTGTCCTTGTCTCCAGCAGGTAACTCTGATAGTCACAATCTGCTTCCCGGACTGCTCCTGGAGAGGTGTAACAACACACTGCATTATATATGCTGTGTGTGGCACAGTCACAGTTTAGCCCCAAATAAACAAATACTTTTCTGTGCCTGTCATATTGCAAAACTATGCAGTCGAGTTTTTTGTTCAAAGCAGAAAATGTCAGAGCAGTTAAGTTGAACTCCTAATGGAAAGTATGCTTTTATGGTGCCAAAACAGAGCAACTCACTGACAGAAAGAAAAACATGTTTACCTTTGGCAATGGATAGAAAAATGAGTTATTTCACCTAACATCCATATCATAGCTGCTCTTCCAGCTGCCTTACTATGACTCATGAGAGCGAATAGCCCCATGCAAAATGAAAACGCACGCTTGGTTAGCTTTCACTTGAGCTCAGCAAAATATTCATCACACATAATGTATCTTCTCAATGTGCCCCTTTAACTTTCTTATTTTCAAATGATCCACAATCAGGTTTTGATTGTTAATCAATTCAAAATTGTTCAATGAACATTTTATGTGAATACATTTAAGTCTCTAGACTGTTGGCAACCTTGCCCAGGAAATAGTTTGCAAACTTTGGTTAGATGAATTCCTGGAGGTTTCATCACATGACATTATCTTTAATTAAAGATTAATCTTTAATTCCTGGAGACTCCAGGACAATCCTATGTCCTGAGACTGTATCTTTGGCTATTCATTATTGGTGGCAGGTCACGGAGCATCCAGGTCACATGGTATTGTGTCTGCACCCAAATGAGATGACTAAACAGTAGAGTTGGGCAAATAACAGATTTTTTCATTTCACTTGTAATTCTGAAAAATCAAGGCAGAGGAAGTCATTTTGGGTCAAACAGAAAATGATTTTTTTAAAATATTTTCAGCAAATTGAAAAGTTGACAAATAGTTCTATTTCATTTGACAAAATGTCGTTTCAATTTTGAGTGCTTTTGGGGTTTAAAAGGTTTTAAAAATAAATGTTAAGGAAATTTTGACACCCAGCTTTGGTCTGAATCACAAGAAATACACACATGAAATACTTTGTCCATATTTTGGACAAATCTCTTTATTGCATCTTGGGATTTGTTTTAACATCATGGGCCTGATTCAATGGAGTTACATCATGATAGAACTAGAGTAACTTAGTTCTGAGGTTGCTCTATCTTGTGCTGGAAACCAGGGGCTTTCTGCTCTGAGGTTCAAGGAACCACAATGTAAATTAATACCACCTTTACCCACTCAGTCCAGATGTGTGCCAAGCTCAGCTCACCTGGACTGGTGAATCTGACCCAAGGGCTGTACCACAGTCTGTGTTGATTGGCTCCAATCCTGAAAACACTAGCACACATGCTTGATTTAAGCATGGGAGCAGTTCCGTTGAAGACAATGGACCTACTTCCAGGCATAAAGTTAAGTCTGTGCATAATTGTGTTTGCAGGATCAGGGCTTTAGATGTTGATAACACTTGCTTGTTTAAAGTACAATTCTTAATTTGAGAGTAAGCTTTTAGTTCATTTAAAAATCCCATATCAAAAACTGTTAAAAATGTTCTGTTTGATTACAGTTGGCTATTCATTGAGTTAGCTTTTAAAGAATAACAAATGGGAACATATGGTGGGCATGGCTTTCTAAATTCAGATCACAAATGGCATTTAAATGATCTCTTGGATTCTGGTGATGGTTCAAGAGGTGAAATTTAAAATGTCTGGGGAGAGACTGAACTATAAACAGACATTGACAGGATGATGACTTTCCTTGGCCAGTGAATCAGCAAAGCTGAGAGTAAACCCAGCTGCCAGAATGTTTATTTGTGTGCAAACAACAACAAGAACAAATGTTATTGGCTGTTAATAAGTGAATACTTAACTTCACATTTGGCATGATAATAGTGGTGGCTAACGAATCAGGCGGGCAGGATTCCAAGCTATGACATTGGCTGACCCAGCACGGTGCAAATGGGAGAGTTAGAGCAGTGCCTAGCTTACAATGATGCACATTCCTACTTACAGCTTTGGTGCAGAATAAAGCAGATTTGGCTCTAATTGTCTGGGAGAGGTCGCAATTACCAATGTACTGCATTTGGTTTTGGACATAAAGGAGGTTTCGTTTCATCTATTACCTTCTGTTACAATCCATTTTTTTCTCATCATATTCAGATAGGGATTCTTGGATAATTAACTTTATAGCAGAACTTAGCCTGTATAAAAGTTTTTCTTGTAGGACTATCACTGCAGATGTTGGGCCAGGTATTCAGCTGGTGTCAATTCAATATAGGTCCATTGAAGTGAATGGAGTTACACTGGTTTATGCCAGCTAATGAGTTGATCCCAATTATTACTCTCCATAAATGAAAATTCTTCTGTTCTGGATTTCCTTGCAAAATTGCTAACAGTGATGAGTGCCGTGCTCTGAAGACGGCTAATGAGGGACTAAGGGATAGATGTAATCATGCACAAGGCTTCCTATGTATAGAGCTGATAAATTATAAACATAGAAATAAAAACCTTATTTCCCCATCAAAAATTCTGAACAAAAAAAATTTCATCTGAAATTTTTCAATTTTTTTGTAAAACCCAATGAAATTTCCTTTGTTCCGATTCAACTCAAAATGTTCATTTAATTTAGTTTCAAAGTGAAATGCTTGTTTCAATTTTCAAAATCTGAAAAATGTTGGCACTTCGAAAAATGAAACCCTGTCTCTTCATCTCTATCCTTTCAAAAAGTTGCACAGTGGTAAAAGGAAAAATGATTAAAAGAAAGATACGCATCATGACCTCATTCCTTAGACATAATTAATATTAAGAATTTAAGGACATCTATACTGGGTGAGACCAATGGTCCATCTAGCCTAGTATCCTGTCTTCTGACAGTGGCCAATGCCAGATGCTTCAGTGGGACTAAAGGGAACAGGGCAATTATTAAGTGATACATCCCCTGTCATCCAGTCCCAGGTTCTGGCAGTCAGAGATTTAGGGACACCCAGAGGTCTGGGTTGCATCCCTGACCATCTTGGCTAATAAGTAATCATTGCATTTAATGGCATCATTAATAATCATTGAATTTAATGGCAAAAAAGGGAACGGAACAAAAATTTGAAAAGTTTTTGGTTGTCAAAATCTGAAATGCTTATTTCGGTTCAAAACTAAACAATTTTTATTTCTTTTTGAAATTTACCAAAGAAAAAGGAGGGGGGCAAGTAATAAAAAACCTTTTCCTCCTGAAAAATTCAATTTTTCACAAAACCCCATTTTACAGTGGTAGAAAATTTTGGCTGAAAAATTTCGACCAGCTCTGTTTCTTAATCTGTGCATCATGCACCTGCTGTAAACCATGGGAGTTTGTTAACACAGGAGGATGTACTAGAGGATTAGGTACTCCATGGTTGAATGAGATGTGAAGTCCATGAACAATGATTTGCTCTGTTGTGGGGTTTCTCTCCTAAGTTCACTGCAGCGTAGTGCCTGTTTCTCCATAATGGGGGCTGGCTTTATTTTTCTGGGTCAGATTATCCACTACACCTCTTATTTGTATAATAAGTGAAGTACAATAAGGTAGGTGGATCCTAAACACACCAGTCTGCCCAGGCACTGCCCCCCCCTTGCCTCTTAAACACCCAAGAGCACATTGTTTCTTTCTGCTGTCTACTGAGTGTCTTTGATTGGTTAACTTCACACTAGAGTGATCTCCATCTGTTTAGAACCTCAGAAAAATCCCGTCTAGTATGAAGGATGGGCAAGACTTTAGACTGCTTGTTTTATCTGAACTGGATTATTTACCCTTAATGCACACCATTGTTTTAGACGTCTGTGCTGTTAGCTGCTGAAGTGCAAACTTGGAACAAGGGCCAGCGCTTGCTACAGGTCTGAATTTGGCCCAGAATCCTGAATTTAGGGGCTGGCAGGTTAGAGAAGAAGGAATTGCTTTTCAAATATTTTGTTTTAAACTATGAGTATTCTCCATAGGTAAGTCTGCATATACATTCTGTTACTGATTTGGAATCAGATTTCGAATCTGAAGCAATTGTCTTTGTTTTAAAACTGTTCATTTCACTTTTAAAGGCTATCAAAGCTTTGTTATTACGAAGAGGCTGTTAGCAACAGAATTTACTTGAAACAACAACTGAGGATTTGACAAGGGAGGCAGAGATGTTGATAAAAATGAATCCGATCTGGGTCAGTATCACATTAAGAAACTGGGTGACATTTGCTGGTTCTTGTACATTAAACAAAACTGTAGGGACATATAATATCCTGAAGGACTGTGTTTTGGAATTAAGGATGCCCATTGACTGTGTACTGTGAACTTTTCTCTCAAGTGAAATGTGTTTTGATGCCTACTTATTACTGGCAAATTGCTTTGAGCTTGATATTTTTTCTCCCCCTAAAATATTTATATTCATATTCCTTACGCATGGTGTACATTTTTAATAGTATCACATTTTATAGCCATCTCCTCGGTGCATCAGTCAATGAACAAATGGAAGCACCACCAAATGAGCAAGAAAATGTAACTCCTGGTGCAGCAAGATAGTGTATTTTGGCTTGTAAATGATCATGAACTAAAGTCAAATGCTGATTTATGCCATCCCAAGTTAATGAAATTGCAGTGGAGTGTCGGTCGACACAGCATTTGGCCCGACCTGACTGCCGCTGAAGTCAGAAGTTTTTACTGTTCATGTCAATTGTAGCATGATAAGGATCATAATGACCCTGAAATTTCCACTGAACATTCAGAGCTAGAATCTGAAAGGCTCTTACATGGGTGCATAGGGGTTGGGGTGTATACTGGGAGCCTGTGCACCCTGGTTTACCTCTGGTAGAAGAGCAGTACCTGTTCTGGAGAGAGCACTGGGACAGCTCCCTCCATACACCCCTGAAGATGCACACGGCCCCAGAGGAGGTTGTGAGGAGGTAGAGCTGTGTCTCTTCCCATGTTCTGGCTCATGTGACTGGCATGTAGTGGGGAGTATATTGTGCTCCATGAAGGGGTAGCCATAGGTGCATACCTCCTGCACCCTGTGGAGCTCTGGGAGGCATTCTGAGCCACTCTTACTGCCAGCCTGACAGATAGAAGC
Organism: Malaclemys terrapin pileata; assembly: GCF_027887155.1. Classification (NCBI taxonomy): domain Eukaryota; kingdom Metazoa; phylum Chordata; order Testudines; family Emydidae; genus Malaclemys; species Malaclemys terrapin. Next base: position 17,141,224 of record NC_071515.1, on the reverse strand, counting down.
TTTGACACTATAGTAACAAGGGCCTTCTAAGTATCATAAAAGAGCTCCTCAGAAATCCATCACATTTCCTACTCAGGGAACTTTTCAACTCTGATTGGGATTGGATTTAGAATTTGGATTGTGTGGAATTATGGGATCCCAGTGGGACTTTTGTGACTTGCTTCTGCATGAACTTTAGAATATTATCACAAAGCTATGTATAATTATCATCATTTATTTTGTTGTATTCCAGTAGCACGTAGAGGCCACCAATTATCCGAACTCCACTGTATGAGGCACTTGTACAAACAGATGAGAAAACATTTCCTACCTGAAAAAGAGATCACAATCTACATAAGTGTATGGATTTATTTCCCCCCAGGATCCTTCTTTTTCTTTTTCTTTTTCTAGCATAGCAAGTCATCTTTAAACGGCTTAGCAGTTTCACACTGTAAAATTATTTCAGAACAATTTTCTGTACTACAGTGAATGTTAATGGCCGGTCTTTGGGACATCATTTACTGTTCTCACTCAATAATTCCCCTCACCCTTCCCTGTTGGCATAAGTGGTATACACAATGAAATAACAATGGTAACACAAGATGATTAACAGTGAGTACTTGCTATAAAGAGAATGAGTAATGGGTAAATTTATTTTGCCCTATTCGACCACACATGTGAACATCATGGGCTAACTCCTCAGGTGAGACAGATCCTGGGCATAGTGGAGACTGGTGAGGCCTCCAGCATAATTTAGAGGAGCCTGGGGGCTGCTCTAAATTGTGCCAGCTTGTAGTAGCCGCCTACATTATGCTGGTATGGATCTCCACCATTCAAAGTGTTTCTGTCACATGTTCTCCTGCTCCCAGCATGCACCAGAACTGTAGAAGAAAGACTAGCATGAGGGGAGCTGCGTGGAGGCAAACTGTCATGTCTTTCCATTCACATAGTTCCTCTAAAGTCATCTCTCACGTGAGAAGCTATTTACCCACTGCTGGAAGAAGCAGGGATTTGACCCCCGAGCCCTACAGATCTGAGGGGAATTCCTGATTGCAAAGGGACGTGAACACAAAGGCCTTGTGCTTCCACAGAGATTCCTGGGGCCCTCCAGCTCTGCCCCAGCTCTCTGTCAGTGCAGCTTTAGTGAATCCATGTGGTCAGGGACTCCACACTTGATGATTGATCCTGGTACCCCTATTTAAGGGAAATTCCCCAGGGCTCTGCCACAAAATATTTCTTCAGAATTTCTTGTACAGTTGGTGAGGGCATGATGCATATCTTCTCCAGACCTTTCCCCTTCATGCCACCCCAGCCCTCATCCTCCTGCCTTGGCTCCCTCCATGGAGCCACAGACCAATGGAAAGAACTGTGCTACAGAAGCATTTGACTTGCCTTCTGCAGGAGGGATGAGATGTGCTCACACAGTATCCCCATTACACCTGCATCTAGAGATTCTGGACCAGATCCTCAAAGATATTTAGGCAGCTAACTCCCCTTGATATTAATGTGAGTTTGCCACCTAAATAACCTGGAATACCTGTCAATGTAACTGCGTGACAGCATTTCTCCGTGTCTCATCTCTGGATATCCCTGTCTGCTCTTCCTCCTAGTTACAGATCCTGATCCCCACCTTAGTTTAGACTGCTGAGAGCGGGGGACCTCCCACTGCAGCCATGTCGGCAGTAGGAAAAGTTTTATGGTTTAAAATAAGTTAAATAACATGAGGTTAATCATGATTTTGGCTTTAGTGTAACCAAGGGCGGTTGTGTTTCACATATTAGTTGGTTGGGGAGGGATCAGGGTTGGGACCGTTTTTAAACACAACTTGGCCCTGTCTCTCCTATGTGCAAAGCAGTGTTTAATTTTGTGCTAGCCTACATGTTTTGGGTCCACTTATAAATGGTTCATAAAAGCCTTAATAAGTGATTAATGGATGTTCCAGGCACATTACAGACAGGACTATGTGTTATAGATAGTTACAAACATGTCCGTAGACTATCGGTAGCTACAAGTCATGGGTTATAAGCAACCTGTTGGATGTGCTAATAAATGCCTAACCATTTATTAAAATGTCTACTAATAATTTATTAGCCTTTTACAAACTATTTCGAAATACAGCCTGAACACTGAGTGTGACTTGTGCTAAAATGCACTAATTTCCCAAATGGCCTAAGTGTAATTTTCAAACCAGCTGGGAATAACAGAAACCCTTAGAGACCATGTAGCTGCACCCTCTTGTTTAGTTACTGGCTGCAAATTCCACTCTCTTCTGTCCTTAGAAAGCTTTCTGAGTACTGTGGCTTTCTGATCCTGCTTCACCACTTCAGTAGTTTTCCAGTTGCTAATTGCAAGCAATGGGTTTTCTGTTTCCTCCCACCACTTTGAACTTTCCTCTAAATTGCATTGTTGTAATGTTTATGTAGAAAGGTGCCCAGTGGCTAATTCTTTCTGTAATTATTATTTAACTGGATTTTCTATTTTGTGTTTCATTTTCTTTTCCGCTATTTAAGCTCTTCTATTGCTTAGTTGCTGCACCCTGTCTAGTACTTGGGTCCAATCCTGGACTCCACCAAAATCTGGAGCAGCACAAAGGGGAGACAGAGCTGCCTCAAACAGGCAGCTGATTATGGTGTATTGAGGACTGTGTTGGAATTGCAAGCTATCACTTTAAGAGTCTGGTGATGGGGGTGGGGAGGGGGTTTCAGGTCCTGCGTGCAGGGTAGCGGGGCTCTAGCCAGTCTGTTAAGAGCCAGCTTAAAGCAAGTGCAGGTGAGTTGTGCCACACTGCCTTAGAGAGCAGCCTGTTTTCTCTCTCGCTGTTTCTAGGTTCTTGTATGTTATCATTCTGAATTCTAAGAGATAAAGTCCTGTTACACTTCAACCTTCCAGCAAGATTATTTATGTCTTTGTCTAGCTTTTCTGTGTGTGCACTGATGATTTGCTCAGTGTAGAATAGGGGGCATGTCATGAGCAGAACAGCTGAATATTCCCTTAAATATAGGGGCACGTCATATGTGGTGCCAGACTGCATAGCCAACCAAGGATACACCAGAGCACTATGTGCTTCAGCCCTACCCCCTCCCATGGGTCAGGGCCAGATTATGGCTGGACTAGTACATGAGAGGTCAGGAACTGGTCCCAGAAGGGGTGGGGAAGAGGATAGAGGAGATGGGGACATGAGCCTGCACCAGACAGTGGAGCTGGCCAGTTGCCGACATGAGTGCATAGTGCATCTTGCCATAGTGGCACAATACCCCTTCTGCCTTTGCATGCCAGGGACCTCCAGGGGGCATTCCCCTCCCTGAGATACTGTGCCTCCCAGTGCTTCAGCTGAGGCAGTACAGGTCTGTATCAGTGGCTGCAAAAGGCAGAACCTGTCCCTCTGCATTAGCACCAGGCAAGCTAGGCAACATTATTCACTCGTCGTCTTTCCCTTAGCAGCCTTTTAAAACCAGGTAGGTTAGTTTGCATTTAAGCAAAGCTGGTGCCTTTGTGAAAGTTTGCCGATGCCTCGCAACACCAGCCGTCTGCCTTTCTTTAGTTAGCTCAATCTGATGGTGAATGTCGTTGCAATGTTGCTATGTTAATTTCCTGCTTCCACTGGGCTGCCTGATGCACGGCTACCCTGGTGAGTGCATGTACATTTCATAGCTTTCATCTTAACTTTAATAAAAATGGAAGCCTACAGTACTAAGGTTGAGTCCATATTGATTATATTAACATTCGAATGCACAACAAATAACCCACTCAGATCTCAAATGTGCACTTGGGAAAGAGCAGTATCAGTTGCTTAGTGTGCTTTAGCCTTGTGTGTGCTGGTCAAATTAGTCTAATAGTCTTAGGATAGAGACCAGGTCTAATGTGAGAGCACAGTACTGGGAGTTATGGGGTCTAGGTTCTATTGCCTACACCACTGACTCACTGTGTGACCAGGGGGAAGTCACTTAAACTCTGAACTTCAGTTTCTGTGCCTGTATAATTGGGATGATAAAACATCACAAGAGTATTGTGAAAATAAGCATTTGGAGAGTGCAGTGAGGCACTTGGATAAAAGGTCTTCTATTCATGCAAAATACTGTGTCAATATTTTCCGTGGATTATATATGAATATAAAACTTGTGGTGAGCAAAATGCATTAAAAATGCTGCTGATTTTGATGTTGCCCAGTGGGAGTTTGGGTTTGATTACGGCAGAACTTTGCCATTAGCCATAAATACGTACAAATCTGGTTCAAAAGCATTGGTGTTTTATAAATGTATGTATTTTTTTATTTTCAAAATGTAGCGTAGTTGTAGCAATTGCAATGATCAAAGTCTTTTGCTTCCATTCCAATATGCTAGTCCAGTGGTTTTCAAGCTGTGGTCCACAGCCCCCTGGCGGTCTGCAGACTATGCTAAGGGGTCCGTGAAAGGTTGTCATTACGATAGAACAGTGGTTTTTCCAACCTGTGGTTCTGGTGGTCGAATCATAATTCAGTCCCTGCTCTGCCAGCACCTAGGACAGGGTAGCTACGCACTGTGTGCTTCATTCAGGGCAGATTGCAAGGTGCGGATCTAGTTCACAGAAACTAGGCAATATCTGGCATGATTGGGCCCACTGAGTTTCACCTGGGGAATCACAGCAAGTTATGATATACTGTCATATTCAAGATGCGCTATGCACTGTAGATATGTGCTCCTGCTATAGGAATGCCCCCTTACAATCGTTTTGCTCCCACAGTATTCAGGTGGTGACAGCTGCAAAGTACCAAACTAATGATATAGTCACAAGCTCGCCATGCCTCATTTATCCTTATACAAGCTGGATTTTGTGTAAGTGCAGACAGAAAAGATGTTTAAGAACTTTATGTAGGGCAACATTTTGAAATATGGCATGTATTTGAACACAGTATTTATGGAGGTGATAGTGGGCAGCTCTTAAAAAGCTGCCATATTTATAATCCCCTTATTTTATTACTAAAAAAATAAAGTACGGTATTTATAACAAAGCATATGAGCTTTCCAGAGAGATTTGTACTTGCACATATCTTTTTTGGAAATTTACAAGTTTGATTGATAAAAGTAATGTATGTAATGTATTGAGACTTTAACTGGAAACTTTGTGACATTTTTGATTAAGAAACAACAGTAGAATGACACCCAATCAATATGGAACATATTACATGGATTAAAAACTGGCTAAACGATAAGTCTAAAAATGTAATTGTAAATGAATGATCGTCAGCGAAGGGGGTGTGTTTCTAGTGGCATTCTGCGGGGATCCGTTCTTGGTTCTATGCTATTTAATGTTTTTATCAATGACCTGGAAGAAAATATAAAATCATCACTGATAAAGTTTGCAGATGACACTAAAATTGGGGGAGTGGTAAATAATGAAGAGGACAGGTCATTGATAACATAATAGCCTGGGACAGCTGTAGAGATAGCTACAATGATATTGCATACAACAATTTGCAGACCATAATATTTACCAAGCAAAAATCATATTTGAGTGCATTAACACCTTGGATAACCTCCCACACAGAAATGGAGATTGCTGAAGCATTGTTGATCACTCATTAAACTTGCAAGATATGCAACCACATTTGCAAATCCAGGGTTTAGACTTGCTTCCCATGTGCAAAGCCATAAAAACAAACAAAGAAACCCCAGAACTCAAGTCAGTGCTAACGCTCACACATTGAAGCGATGGGGAGAATCCATTAATTATTGATCAGAAGGCATTAGAAATTAGCAGATGTGAGTGTAATGAATAACAGCAGGAGATCTTCAGACACAATATACTGGAATTTGCAAATGAGGATGTAAGCAGTGTCTGAATGAGCTCTCCCCTGACATCAGTGACGCACTGGGGGAAAAGACATCAGGAGCAGACCACATTTGCACAGACAAACTTACTCTGCCTAGGTTTTCAGTAGGCAGACCTGCTTTGCCAAGGTGATCAGTTTTGGCTGGTGTTGGGTTACAATTTGCAAAAGGTGTGACTTTAAACTGGTTTAGTTAAAGGCTGTGTGGACACACTCATGTCTGTTTAGACCAGGCAAATTTTGGTTTAGGTTATAGGTTTAAACTGAAATAAGTGTCCACACAAGGATCTGCACTTGTTGTGCTGATTGCTACATCATGTAGGACTTTTAAAAAAATGTCATCCACTATACAGTATTTTCTCTCTCTAGCTCTTATAAATCACTGCTGTGTGTGGTTAAAATGTGGCCTTCCACAGGCTTCCTTGAAAAATCGAGGGATAGTGAGATTTTTTAAAGCGCACAAATTCCACTGAAGTCTGCTAAGTCCATTAGGCGCTTTTGAAAATGTCAGCCTCCATATTTTCAGAAGAATGGATTTATAATGGATTGGTTGATATGGCTCATTAACCAATAAATAATATGTATTACTTTATTTCAATAACGCTTGGGAGGTTCGCAGAAAAAGCCTTTCCAAAACCAGGAATATAGAGGTTTTAATCGTATTTAAATGCAAGATTAGAGAAATGTTATTCTATCTATTTTGGACTATTTAAAGGTCATAGATTTGCCTGCCTTGGTTTCATGCAAAAATTCCAAGACATTAAGGTAACATTCTGACATGTATTTTCAGTGCAACACACGGGTATCAGCAGTTGGACTCCCATTGATGCAAATGGGATCTCTAAAGTTAAACTTTTGATACTGAACTGAGAATGTCTCCCAAGGGTCTAACTAAAAGCACAACAGTATGAAAACCCTGTTTTAAGGCTGCTCTGAAAATGCACCATTAAATTTAGGCTTTTCGATGCTAATTTTCCTTTCCATTCTCCTCCTTGGGGAGCTGTTTGCAATGCCTAGACAACATGGGGTATAAGGAGGAACTGTCATCCTTAACATTTGGTTGCATGCTTTTTTTTTTCTTTCCCTTTTAAGGTTTGTCAGGGCTTGGATGGAGTTTATTTTTATTTAATTCCCCTGATTTTATTTTTAACCATACTACATTAGAACATTAAGGGATTAGTATCCAAACAAATTAAATTTCTATGAGGGAACACAGTGGGGAAAAAAAACCCAACTGGTTTTAGTTTTTTTTAAAAAATGACCCAGTTTAGGGGAACTGTGTAGTTATACAAAATAAAAAAAAAATGTAACAAATGGAAGAAAAGGGCAGCTGATAGAAATGAATTTAAATCACAAGCTAGGAACTGTAGAAAATTGATAAAAGAAGCAAAAGGGCCCAAGGGGAAATCTATAGCTAGTGGAGTGAAGGGCAACATGGAGTTTTTAAAGTATATTAGGAACAAAAAGAATCCTAACAAGGGTATTGGCCAGTTACTAGTCGGAAATGGTAGAATTATCAAGAATAATGCAGGAAAGGCCAAAGGCTTCAATAAATATTTCTGTTCTATATTTGGGAAAAACATGTGATGTAGTCATACCATATGATACCACTCTTGCCATTCCAGTATTATCTCTGGAGGATGTTAAACAGCCACTTCTAAAGTCAGATAAAGCAGCAGGTCCAGACAATTTGCACCCAAGAGTTTTTAAAGAGCTGACCGAGGTGCTTGTTGGACCATTAATGTTGATTTTCAATAAGTCTTGGAACATTTCCAGAAGAATGAGAGAAAACTAATGCTGTGCCAATATTTTAAAAGGGTAAACAGGATGACCCAGGTAATTAAAACCTGTCAGACTGACATCAATCGTGGACAAGATAATGGAGGGGCTGATCCAGACTCAATGAAGAATTAAAAGAGGGTAATATAATTAATGTCAATAAATATGGGTTTATGGAAAATAGATCCTGTCAAACTAACTTGATATCTCTTTTTTGATGAGATTACAAGTATGGTTGATAAAGGTAATAGCATCGATGTAATATACTTAGACTTCTTGTAAGGCATTTGACTTGTGACCACATGCCATTTTGATTAAAATACTAGAACGATATAAAATTAACATAACACACATTAAATAGATTAAAATCTGGCTAGCTAATAGGTCTCAAAATGTAATTGTAAATGGGGAATCATCAGTGAGACGGTGTTTCTAATGGGGTCCCACAGGGATCAGTTCTTGGCCCTATGCCATTTAACATAATTTATCAATGACCTGGAAGAAAACATAAAATCATCCCCGATAAAATTTGCTGGTGATACAAAAATTGAGGAAGCGGTAGATAATGAAGAAATCAGGTCATTGATACAGAGTGATCTGGATTACTTGTTGAGCTGGGCACCAGCAAACAATGTATGTTTTAATATTGCCAAATGTAAATGCATACATCTCAGAACAAATAATGTGGACGAAGCTTACAGGATGGGGGACTCGATCCTGGGAAGCAGTCACTCTGAGAAAGAGATTTGGGAGTTGTGATGGATAATGAGCTCCCAGTATGTTGCTGTGGTTAAAGAGTTAATGCAATCCTTGGCTGCATAAACAGGGGAATCTCAAGTAGGAGTAGCTTATTTTACCTCTTTATTTGGCACTGATACAGCCACTGCTGGAACACTGTGTCCAGTTCTGGGGTCCACACTTCAAGAAGGATGTTGATTACTCAGAGAGGGTTCAGAGAACAGCATGAGAATAATTAAAAGATTAGAAAATATGCTTTATAGTGATAGACTCAAGGAGCTCCATCTATTTAGCTCAGGAAAGAGAAGGTTAAGGGGGGAATTGATTAGTTTATAAGTACCTACCTGGGGAAAAATATTTGATAATGGGCTCTTCAATCTAGCAGAGAAAGGTCTAACATGATCCCATGGCTGTAAGTTGAAGCTAACTAAATTCAGACTGGAAATAAGGTGTACATTTTTAACAGTGAGAGTAATTAACCATTGGAACAACCTACGAATGGTCAAGTTGGATTCTCCATCACTGGCAATTTTTAAATAAAGTGTGAATGTTTTTCTAAAGATCTGCTCTAGGTAGGGTGATCAGACGGCCCAATAAAATTGGGACTGTCCTGATATTTAGTTATTTGTCCCGCATCCCAACCGATGTACAGTCGGGATGCCATTTGTCCTTCTATTTTGGCGTGGGGCTGGAGCGGATTGGTCACCCTAGCTGGCAGGATCCCATGCAGCTGCCAGGAAGCAGCTGGCAGGACCCTGTGACCCCTAGGCACAGGGGCAGTCGGGGGGGGGGGGGTCTCCATGTGCTGCACCCACCACCAGCGCCAGTTCCGTCGCAGCGAATGGGGGCTGCGGGGACAGGGCCTGCGAGCATGGGCAGCACACACAGCCCCCTGGCTGCCCCTGAGCCTAGGAGCTAGAGGGACCCGCTGGCTGCTTCCCAGAAGCCACCCCATCCCCACCCCAGACAGGTCCTTCTGGCTCCTAGGGTGGGGGAGGCCGGGGGCTCTATGCACTGCCCGCTCTCACAAGTCCTGCCCCTGCAGCTCCCATTGGCACAGTTCCCAGCCAATGGGAGCTGCAGAACTGACGCTTGTGGCAGGCGCAGCACATGGAGACCTCCCTGGCCGCCCCTGACCCTAGGACCCAGAGGGACCTGCCGGCCGCTTCCCGGGAGTCGCCCCAAGGTAAGCACTGCCAGGACCCTACTCCCACACGGCCTCCCCCTGCCCCAGCCCTCAGGTGAGGAGGTGAGTAGCAGGCAATGGGGCATGCATGGCATAATCAGATGCACACTAGTCCACCTGGCCCTGTGCTGCCAGCGTGCCCCTTCCTGTGGGGGGCAGGCCCATGTTGCACCACACAGCTGCCCCTCACGGCACCCCCCAGACCCACTGTGCTCAGTGTCCTTCGGACCCACTGTGCCCCCACAACCCTTCCACCACAAATACACAGTGCCCTGCACACCACCACCACTGTCCATCGCCACCCCCCCAAGCCCCACCACAACTGCCCAGCACCCCACACAGAGCGCCCCACTCCCTAGTGCTCAAAAATACAAATCTCCCCTCCTCCACTACCCAGTGCCCTTCCCCACAGTCCCACCACCACAACTACATAGTGCCCCACACAGACCCCTACTGCCCAGCACCCCAACACACAGATCTCCCCCACTGCCCAGCACCCCACCACAGACCTCCCAGACACTCACTCCCCCGTGCCCTGCTCCTTCCCGGCCACACTCACCAGTCCTGCTGGGAGGTGAGGTGACTGTCAGCTGGGCAGAGCCAGCAGCGCTGGAGCTGGGATCATGTGCCCCTGCCCTGCGTCTTCAGCCGGGAGCTGGAGCTGGGGCCATGAGCCCCTCGCAGGGACTACAGCAGGGGCCATACACCCCCCTGGCAGCTTCCGAGAGCTGTGTGTAGGGCCGGCTACAGGCACCAGCCCAGCAAACAGGTGCTTGGGGCGACCAAGGGGAAGGGGCGGCACGTTGGGCTCTTCGGCGGCAATTTGCGGCAGGTCCCTTGGTCCCTCTCAGCAGGGCCACCCAGAGGATTCAGGGGGCCTGGGGCAAAGCGCGGGAGCTGCGGCGCTTGTACTCACCCAGCGGCGGTCTGGGTCTTCAGCGGCATTTCGGTGGCGGGGGGCCCTTCAGTCACTCCGCGTCGTCGGCAGCACTGAAGGACATGCCACTGAAATGCCGCCAAAGACCCGGACCACCGCCGGGCCAGGGCTCGCGGGGCCCGGAGCCTGGGGCAAATTGCCCCACTTGCTCTCCCCCATCCCCCCGGGTGGCCCTGCCTCTCAGAGGGAAGGACCTGCCGCCCAAGTGCCGCCAAAGAAGAAAGCGGCGCGGTGGAGCTGCCTCCGATCGCGAAGGCAGCTTTTTTTTTTTTTTTTTTTTTTTTCCCCCCCACTGCTTGGGGTGGCAAAAACTCTGAAGCCAGCCCTGGCTGTGTGCCCCTCCTCCCCCATGGCTCTGGTCAGGGCTGTGTGCCTGTGGCTGTCCCCCCGGCCCATGTGTCCCAATATTTCACTCTTGCGATTATTTTAGGGGAGTTCTCTGGCCTGCCTTATGCAGAAAGTCAGACTAGACGATCACAATGGTCCCTTTTGGCCTTGGAATCTATGACTGAATCAATATCATGAAGGTTAGGTGCCGAGGGCTAGATTCCAATGGGCTACACGTTCGCATTGGGAAGTAAGGGCTTTTTTCCACTGCTAAAAAGGCAGCAGTTTTTACCCTGGGGTAACTAACACATGTGAGTTATTCGAGGTAAACAATAGTGAAGACAAGGCATGTTAGTTTTATTATGAGGAGAACTTGCCAGCCCTATATCATTGCTCACACCACTCACTGCTCAAGGTTGTACTTAAAGCAGGGATGGGCAAACTTTTTGGCTTGAGGGCCACATCAGGGAATAGAACCTGTATGGCAGGCCATGAATGCTCACAAAATGGGGGTTGGGGGTAAGCGGGTGCAGGCTCTGGTTGGGGGTGCGGGCTCTGAGGTGGGGCTGGGGCTGAGGAGTTTGGAGTGTAGGAGGGTACTCTGGGCTGGGACCAAGGGGTTCGGAGGGAGATCAGGGCTGGGGCAGAAGTGTGGGAAGAAGGTGCAGGTTCCGGCTGGGGGTGCGCGCTTTGGGGTGGGGCTGGGGATGAGAGATTAGGGGTGCATGAGGGTTCTCCATGCTGGGATCGAGGGGTTTGGAGAGCTGGAGGGGGATCAGGTCTGAGGCAGGGGATTGGGGCATGGGGAGAGGCTCAGGGATGTGGGTTCTGAGCGGCACTTACCTCAAGCAGCTCCCAGAAGCAGTGGCATGTCCCTTCTCTGGCTCCAAAGCGTGGAGCAGCCCCCAACCCTCAGAGTGGGGCCATGCCACGGCTCCCAGGAGCCATGTGGTGTGGCCCCCGACCCGATGCCCCGGCGGGAGCTCACGGGCTGCTGGCCCGTGGGCCATATTTTGCCCACCCCTGGCTTAAAGGCTCAATCTAGCCCTTAATAAATAGGTTAGACAGACATATTTCTTCCACTGGGAATGAGCTTGTTATACAGAGAAGAATATATGTCTTAACTTGTGAATATGCTAGATTGTTCAAGAAAATTAAACGGGTACAAGACCTAATGTTCATTACAAAATCTCCTCCATCTGGGACAGCTAATAATTAGTGTTCGTTTACGGATGAGGTGATGAGTGTAACCATTTCTCCCTAGCATAACCTCTTAATATGCAGTTCGTGCACAGCTGGTCTAAATCCACAAGCCTGCCATAAACTCGGCAGCTATGACACTTCCAAATTAGACAGCAGAAGCTTTTCAATTGTAATTGCACCATAAGTGTCTCATTAACCAGTTATGAGTTTTAATTATAAAGTATTTTTTTTAAAGTTCATTCTGCTCAGCTGAAGGATTTTGTTAGTTTGCTAATGGTGCGGGCCTGCAAACCCTTATTCAGGTCAATGATCTTTCCTGCACCCGATTTTGCTCCCACTGAACTCAAAGGCAAATGTCCTCTGTTAGGGTGTAGCAATAGCTGCTCCTCCAGATCACCTGGTGGCTTTTTGTTCGCATGTGTTCTCTATGGGGAGACTGCCCTCAGGAACTGCCCCGGATGCTGCCCCTAGCCCCGTAAGGACTTGGGTCTTTGAAGCCACAGTCTGGCCTAATGTGTATGACATTCCGGGGTGCAGTCCGGATCAGTGAGGGGCGGGGCAACCTGGGGTGCTTCATAATGCTTTACTGCTGTAGCTTCCAACCTGGGCTATTCACAAACAGCCAAACAGCATGCAGCTCACACCTGGTCTGCATATAGCCACAGCCCTGGTCCAGCAATGCTGACCCCAGCAGCCTGTTAGCAACACACCAGCCACACTCTGGCTTTCAGCAGCCTGGGTTACTACTTGCAGGGTGACCCCAACACACTCCCAGTCCTGGATTTCCCCCCAAAAACATGTTGTGCACTGTCCAGTGCTCTTCTGGACAGTCCATATATATTAGATCTGTTACCCCCCTAAGGGGATCAACATACAACAGTCTGCTACTTTAAATGGAGTTTTCCAAACAGTTGACGATGCTGGATTAAAGAACAAAACAAGTTTATTTAACTAGCGAGAGAGAGAGAGGTTTTCAGTGAGTACAAGTATAAGGCATTACAGTCAGAAATGGTTACAAGAGAAATAAAGATAAAACACTTCCTAACCTTAACAAACTAGACTTGGTTCAAGGTGAAGGCCCTTACCACGTGTTTCCAGTAATATCGCTGACCAAATTCCTAGGTCAGGATCTGCTCCCAAAGTCCAACGGCTGTTTCTTTTGTTTTCTTAGGTGACAAAAAGGGAGATGGATTCAGAGAGATAACGTGGTGTATTTTTTAGGGTTGCCAGGCGTCTGGTTTTCAACCAGAATGCCTGGTCGAAAAGGGACCCTGGTGGCTCCCGTTGGCCATTAAAAATCCAGTCAGTGGCACAGCGGGGACCCGGGGCTAAGGCAGGCTCCCTGCAGCTCCCGGAAGCAGCCGTCAGGTCCCTGCAGCCCCTAGGTACATGGGCAGCAAGGGAAGCTCCACGTGCTGCCCCCTGCCCCTAGTATCGGCTCCACAGCTCCCATTGGCCAGAAACCACAAGGGCAGCACGCAGAGCCTCCCTGGCCACCCATGCTGCTGAAATGAATTAATCCCTGAGGTGATTGTTCGTCACTTCCTTACTACATGCACTCTCTTATTTTGGTCTGTTTGTGATGTCTGCTCCAAGGACTGTGATATCTCTTATTGTCAACCACTGCGATATGTTCTCTGCACTGCCCAATGCTGAACCTACAACACATTCTTCACCAGCATGGACACTATCAATGTTTTCACTTTTATTACTAGTTATTTATGTAGATTTCACCTTCGGAGCAGGCCTGTCAGCTGACACTACAGACGTATATCGGGGGTGGAGGAGGTTTTGTAACCACTTTTATTGCTCTTTTAAAACTCATCATGAAAGTCTCTTGCTCAAATCCAGCTGAGCGTAAAAACTTGTACTTCAGTAGCTCATCTATCCAGAAGGAATGTTACCTGCTACATGATTGAAAGAATTTGTGATTAGAAAGCAACAATAATTGACTACATATTGTACATTGAGGCAACGGGCACTTCTTTTATTTCTGCTCAGTGGACTGTGATGCAACACTTATTTCATATCTGGGAGTGCTCTAACGTTGCTGCCAAAGAAGGCTATAGTGCATAGCTTCATTAAGGAGAGTTAAACCACCTATCTGCTTGGGGGGAATGAAATCTAGCCAGCTCCTGTCTTACACTGGAGAAGATAAATGATGATTAATTCACATTCCTTCATTCTCCTCTCTTATAAGACACGGATGGTTTCTCAGTGTGTCAATGACTAACTCTCAGTTGAGTGGTGTTTGGCTGGCAAAAGCAGTTTGGATTATTCCATATAATTTTTGGAAATGAATCAAAACTTCAGGGAATGTAGTCAGCCAAATGGAATTATTTTTGGTTCTTCTATCGCCAGTTATGTATATTAGCTGCCATCCCTGTCACTTTCTTCCTCTGTTTTCATGCTGATATGTTTCCTGCAGTGCAATCACTAGGTAGAATCTTCTCTCTCAGGTGTCTTAGGGCCAGCTCCAAAGCAAACCAAAGTCAACAGAAAGATTCCTATTGGCTTCAGTGGGCATTGGATCAGGCTCCTGCTACAAGCTGAACTGCTGATAGCAGTCTAGGCAAACCTCCATCCCACCCCACTGTGCCATGCTCTTTGCTCACCCCATACTCTTTTGCAAGGTGCAGTAGGTTTACAGGCGATGATCCTAAACTTGCAAGCCCACAGCTAATTATAATCTCTCTCCCCACCTGAATATGATGCCCAGCTTTTCTCTGGATCTCCAAAGAAAAGTATGCATCAATAATTAGGGGCCAATATGTAAAATAAACCCACCCTGCTTGTGGCTGAAAATATTAAAAGGAAAACCCTTATATCTGGTTGCAAATAAATTTGCCACAGGGCCTATTTCTCTGTGATTTAGGCTCCACTCCTGATATTAATTATGTGGAACACACTTCATGGGAAGTAATGGTAATGTGCACTTTAAATCTGATTTGGGAAAGCACTTACGCACATTCTGAAAGCTAAGAACGTACTTAAGTAACGTCCTGAATCTGGGCATTTGGGGACTTATTTAATTTTAAACTTGGTCGGCTAGTGTGCACCCTCCACAGTTCTCAGTTTACCCGCTTGCCCGGCCTCGGTGGGTCCCTTATACTTGGTGTGGGCTGTTGGATGCAAATGGTTGTGACACTGACAAAAGCAAGTGTCATGGATTTTGAAGGGCTGTGATGGACTATTCATTCCATGATCATTTTACCAATGATGCGTTTGTAGTTACCAGGACAGGGCTGTGATCAATTACCTCCCCAGGTAGGCTCCAGACATCCACACAATAAAAACGGTGTTTATTTTTTTGGCAGGGAAAATTCCTCTACAATGATAGTCTTTTAATTAATTGAATTGAAATGTTCTTTCTCCTTTTTTGGTTGTTCTGCAAAATTTGATTTCGAAAGGTCACTCTGCTCTTCCTATGTGGATATTTTAAAAACCACTCCCCTCCCCCCTCATTTTTTTCTGGTATTGTGAGCAGTGGGTATTTTAATCCCATAGTAATAAAGCCCTGATTTAAAAAAATAACAAAAAGAGAGCAAGAGATTTATAATGAAAAGCCAGGTAGACGTTTTACTCTGATGGCATTATTAAGGGTTGCTGAAATACAATATATATTTAGGACAATCCCAGGAGGAACAAATGCAACGATAGTGGTGATCGCTCATATTTATGTATCTCCATCCACCCAGGAGCATCAACCAGTGCTTGAAAAATCTTGCAAATCGTAGCCTTGGTCCTTCAATGAATTCTCTGTGGGCAGCCCCCATGCTCACTCAGCACCATTGTGTCACAGGGATCCATCCACCTGCATCGCATTGCAGGATTGGGGACTATAAATATAAGACACGCTCCAACCATCTTTGAAATGCAGCTACCTCTCAGATGAAAGGTCATAACCATTTAACAGCACAGCAGGATAGGTCGGGTGGCTGTGGGACTTGGGAGACCTGGAATCAATTCCTTGCTCTCCCACAGACGTCTTGCGTGCCCTTGGGCAGGAGGATCAGTCTCTCAGTGCCTCAATTGCCCAGCTGTAAAATGGGGGTAATAGCACTACCCTACTTCACAGAGGCATTGTGAGGATAAATACATTACAGATTGTGAGATGCTCTGATTCCATCTTAAATGGGGCCAGGCTAGATAGTATCTAAGACAGCAAAAATTACCCAACAGTTAAGGCCGCTGAGGAATGCCACCTCCAGCTGAAAGTAAAGGGGGAATTTAAGGTGGGCAAAACGTAGTTACTAGTCCTTTTAAAATGCATCTGTGATGGGGTATATCAGCCCCCCCACTATTGGGCTAGAGGGGGTTAAGGAGAAATTGTGGGCCCCAACGGCTCCTCTGCACCTGCAGAGATTGCTTCAACTGGAATAGGAGCTTAAAAGAGAGCCTGACAGCATTGGAGGACAGACCTATCTTCAGAACTCCTGAGCAGACGGCATAGCAGAAGTCTTTACCGCAAGGGAGGGGCCTTCAAATGGCAGCTACTCCTGATCTTTGAGGTGCGGCCAGGGTGGAGAGGTAGCTGGGAGCGTTCTCTCTTGGGCCGAGGGAAGCCTGGGAGACCGAGTCTTGAGCTGAGAGCCTGACTCGAGACTGCGGATGATCAGGGACTGCAGCCTGCCTGAAGCCCTGGATAGAGGGAGTGTGTGCCAGCCCCCAAGAGGTGGAAGTGAAACCAGGAACTTGGGTCAGTCTGAATCTGGGGGTAGCCACCAAGGAAGAAGGCTGCCAGCTGACTCACCCACCAAGGAGTATATAGCAGAGTGACAAAGGAGCAAACCTTGCTGGTAGTGCTGCTGGGGGCATTGTGAGCCACATGGAGGGGCAGTCCCTCCACACAGCTCGCTGGTATCCTCATGGCTTGGTCTTTCGGAACCTGTGGATCCTTTGCCTATAGTCATTTCCTGTGTGATCTGCACTGCCGGCCACTGTGCCTCTCCCTCAAGAGGATGCTGCAGCGCTCACCTGCCTTCGCTCCCACTGGTTTTATTGGGATGAAGAAGACACTTCCATTAAGAGCAAGTTATTCCATAATTGTGAATTATAGCATTTTTTGCACCTTCCTTTCAAGCGGCCAGTGTTGGCCGTTCTCAGAGACAGGACCCTGGATAAGATGGATGTTGGGTCTAATCTAGTCTGACATCCCTTCTTGTGATGAGCTGATAGAGTGGGAAAGACTTTGACATTGTTGTCTGGATTACATGTTCGAGAGAACAATGTAATTTCCTCCCATGAATCTTCATACAGTTTGGCAAATGGTTGCCAAGTTTATTCATGTGAACAGTTTAGCCTGCCAGGTAAAGTTCTGAATAGAAGTGAAATATTTTCTTTTCCAAGCTGTTGGTAAATTGCATAGTCAATGGCTTGACCACCTTTTGGTTCATTATGAAATATAGTCAAGAGACCAGATAACCAATGCCAGGCTTATTGCTAAAAGTCAATAATAGTATAGTACAGGAAGAAAGACACAATACAATAACCGTTTCTGGGAAGTCATCTTGTAAAAATCACCTTACCCAGAGGGTGTGCTCCCAAAGTTACATATTTCTACTAGAATATTCATAGGATGATTTTATAAATTACAAAACACTTTACACGGCCCTAAAATCCAACCCACCAGTTCATCCCAGTACCTTATCTTGTTGGTCTGTACCTTCGTTAGCTTTGTTTTGTACACTAGCATTCCTGGTACTGGCCTGCGAAGGTCCCTCCTCAGCTTGTACTGGGGCAGAACATTAATTTATTTTGCCTTTGACAAGTTTCCTACTTTCTAAAGCCAAAGCTGACTTCAGCTTTGCAAAGTGTTATGGGATACTTAGCACAGATGAGCAGAGTTATAGGCCAATTCAGGCCAGGTGACTGCTATATATATATATATACAATATAATGATATATTGATTTTGTATGCTTAATACACATTGTAATATATGTGATGTGAATAACACATATTGATAATATGCAGGGCCGGTGCAACCCATTAGGCGACCTAGGCGGTCGCCTAGGATGCTAGCATTTGGGGGGTGGCATTTTGGGTCCTGCGGCAGCCGGATCTTCGGCCGCCCCGGTCGTCGTCGTCATTTAGGCGGAGGGAGCTGAGGCAGGGGGGCGCGGGGAGGGCTGCCTGCAGCAAGTAAGGGGGGGAGGGCGGCACTCAGGGGAACTCCCCGCCCCAGCTCACCTCTGCTCCGCCTCCTCCCCTGAGCACGCCGCCCTGCTCTGCTTCTCTCCCTCCCAGGCTTGTGGCGCCAAACACCTGATTGGCACCGCTAGCCTGGGAGGCGGCAGAAGTGGAGGGGCGACGGCGTGCTTGGGGAGGAGGTGGAGCAGAGGTGAGCTGGGGCAGGGAGCTGCCGTGGAGGGGGGGTGTACCTCAGAGTGGGGGGGAAGGCGTAGAGCTGCCACAGGGCTCAGGGGGGGTGCAAGATGGAAGTTTCGCCTAGAGCGCGAAACATCCTTGCACGCACCCTGATAATATGATATTGATTTATATATATATGGTCATATATTGGTCAACAAAGTCCTGTGCCAGAAGAACACTCCCAGAGAAAAATGTATTGATGACCAGAGAAACTGTATCTGCTCAGCCAACTTTCAAATAAGAAAGCAAGCAAGAAGGTTTTATGTGCTATGCAATGTATAAGCATTGAGCTGCACAGCGAGTACCAGATGTCAGTGCATAATTGCAGGGCTTCATGTGAAGCAGTACGTACCGCACACAAATGCAAGAGGCTAATGATGCGAAACGCCAAAGGCTTTAATTTTAGACTAACTGGACGATTCAAAGGTGAGGTAGACACTTACATGATGGGCAAAGGAATCTGTAGACCCTTCTGTGGCTGAGCAATAGTTGTGCCATTGTAGTGTGTCCCATGCCTGCATGAGGGTAAGGAGTCTGACTCACATCCTTGGCTGTAGATGGCGGATACTGTTGATAATGAAGAGCAGGTCAGTGGTGCAATCATTTGGCTCTTCTGCTTCCCCACTTCCAAGTTTCTGAATTTCATGCACATAGAAAAAAATGTAAAAGGCAAAATGAAATCAAAGCAATTAACCAAGCATGAAAGGGTGTGGGGGGGGGGGGGAATCCCAATCAGCTGATGATCAACTGACGAGAGATCCTGATATTGTGGATCCTACTTGAAGAAAGGGGCCAAACCCTCAGCAGGTGTAAACCAGTGTAGCTCCATTACAACCAAGGCCAATTTGCATCATGCAGGATCTGGCCCAGGACATTTTGCTTTCTGAGCTATTACAAGATTCGGACACCAGCCTGACATTTCCCGGGGCCGGTGGGGCCAAAGACCACATGGTGTAAACTGGTGTAAGCACCAGTGGCACACATGCCAAATTACATCAAGTGAGGGTCTGGCCCTGGGTACTTCCGGTTTACAAATGTTTAGCTACACACTCAACACTTCTGCATGCATAAGGAAATAAGATGTTTTCTATACTATTTATATTACAGAAGCCCCTCAAGGCCCCCAGGGTGCTAGGCACTGTTGACCCCTTTCACATAGCATGCCTCGGAGTGCGACCCCCCCTTATAAATTAAAAACACTTTTTTATATATTTAACACCATTATAAATGCTGGAGGCGAAGCGGGGTTTGGGATGGAGGCTGACAGCTCGCGATCCCCCATGTAATCACTTCACGACCCCTTGAGGGGTCCCGACCCCCAGTTTGAGAACCCCTGCGTAGAGACTGTAAGCTCTTCAGGACAGGCACTATCGAAATAGACAAGACAGACAAAGGAAGCATCATTTTGCAGTTGGGGGAACTGAAGTGCAGACCATCCTTCTTCTGGGCTATAAATGGTGACATAATATAAACCATAGGCTCTGAATGGTGCTTTATTCTTAAAGCTGTACATTTGCAAATGTAGACAAATAGATCTCATCTCCACTATTTTCATAGGCACGTTTTTAGCCCCTTTTTTAATGCATGTCATTGGTGTCATACTGCCACAGGAATCTGTAGGTGGTAGCGACTTCTATCTGAGAATCTCAAATCCCTGAACAAACAATGGCCCACAATGTGCTTGGCAATAATTCATGCCATTCATGACCAAGTATAATTGGGCCATTTGAATACCAGCCCACGCGTGCCCTCAAGCGAGTGGTAAGGTCGAGAGGGTTGTACGAGCTGCAAAAGCACAGCCTAAACCAGGCGGGTCCATTTCTGGCTTTACTCAATTACAGAGCCAGGCTCATAAACACCACTAAAGTTCAGCTCTGCACAGCTCGGTGGTGAACGGGAGCCAGCTGACAACAACAATTCCTAGTCCGGAAGGCACACGTTGTAAACTATATCATCAAGTGCTGCTAATTCATGTGACCACCCCAAGCCTCAGCCAAAGCTCTGGAGCAGTGCACAACTGGTTATCATGACCTTATAGTAATACCCCCGGGATTTATAGTTTCTGACATCTGCATTGCAGACAGGCTGGGTATATAACTTTAAAGGGGGGCTTTGGGTCATTCAGCCTGCAAGCTGTTTAACCTTTTCTAGCCATGCGTCACACAGGCGGTACAGGGTGTTATGTGAACTGACTACAGGCAGCATCATACAAGCATTTTTTCAAGATTAAACACATTCTTATAAACCTACCATCTATTTTAACAATGCTAACACATAGGTAAGCCAAGTGGGTTTCCAGCTATGCCTTTGTCAGTGTTCAGTTAGGCCTAGGGGACTTGGCATGAGCTGGCACCTGGTCCGCCCACATCACAGTCCTCCTTGCTGCTGCTGTGGGACCAGCTCCTGTATCAGGACTCTCCCTCCCTGCTCCTCCTCCCCCTGCCTGGCCTTGCCCTGTTTCCAGCAGCCCATGTCCCTTCTCAGGGATAGGGAGTGACACTGCATCAAGGCAGGCTGGGCTGGAAGACAGGAGCTACGTGAGCTCAGCAGCTACATCAGGGATGGCTCTAGAGACATTGATGGTGCATACCATGGGGGGAAATGCCATGGGGGGGGGGGGCACACCAGCTTCCTCCCACACTTATTCCTTGCTGTAGTGGATAAAGAGGGTAATGCAATTTGCTACTGGCCTGTACCAGTAGTACAAGTTAATTCTTATTCCCCCATACTCCATTGTATGGGAATGCAGTCCCAGACGCAATCCAAACTGTAAAAATGAACACCAGGCACAAACATACAAAGTGATCTGAAATTGAGCTCAATGGGGCTGAATTTAAGCTCCTGTGAAGCTCCATTTTAACACCGGTCTAACATTGAAAATCGTTGTTCATTACGGTAAATTGGCGCTTCAGACAGCCCTGTGTTTTTCCATAGCACAATGAACAACAGTTGTTAAATTCTGACACAGCCACTGGCTACTGTAGGCTAAATCAGCAATTTACTACATGGCTTATGCTGCCGCTATCAGTATTTCTGTATGAAGGTGAACAAGTTGTCTCCTGTAGAGTTGTTGTTCCATAATGCTGACGCATACATTAGCAAATATGAATACCTACTTTATAAGCTCCATTCACAACTCTCTATATTAGTCATTACAATTCATTGTCTCTGCCCTAAGGGACATGCAAAGCCCTGCAGGCACCTTAAGGAACTATGGAAAAGTTTCTAGCTGACACCAATGTCCGTGTATTGAGTGCACATATAATTTATATTGGTATCTGTATTTACATATTGAGATGGGTTGGGTCACAGAAACCCCCTTGGGACTGCCACCTGATGTGCTAACACACTCAGTAGATGATAAGCTTTGTAATGATACCTTACAAGAGCCCTTTTGCATGAAGCAAATTCCAGTTACATTATATTCACACTTATTAGCATATTTTCATAAAATCATATGGAGTGCAATGGCACACATATCTCAGTGTAAATGGCTACTTTAACCTGTATACAAAGCAATTATAGAAGGAGGAGGAAAAGCTTGGCAGCACTGTATACAATTATGTTAAAGGGGTACCATCAACCTAAAAATCACACTTCTTGCTGAACATTTTGGGCAAGATTTTTAGCTGGTGTAAAGCAATCTAGTTCTTCTGAAGCCAAGGGCACTACACTAGTTGAGAATCTGGCCCTTTTTGCATATTGTTCCTAAAGTCATATTGTGGTGGCGTTATTTAACATTCATGTTGTGGTAGGATCATTGTGCTAGGTGCTGTACAAACAGACAAAATGACAATCCCTGCCCCAAAGTGCTTAGTCTAAAAATAACACTTAAGTGGACTATCACTGGGAAAGATAAGAGGGGACGGAAATCTCTTTTTTTGTGTTCCAGTTTGTTTGCATAGTGAAGGTGACAGAATGTTCATCTAGTTGATTTCACTGTTTCTTCTGTATTCCACAGTTTGGGGCTAGATTGTGCCTGTAGGCACAGCCCTAAGGAAGAGGTAGCATGTCACTGCTTCGCTCCTGGAGCAGTCTAGGGAAGGAGTTGTGACTAAGGGCAGGTCTACACTTAAAATGCTGCATCGGCGCCCCCACAGCGCTTAAGTGAAGACGCTTCTACCCCCATGGGAGAGCGCTCTCCTGTTGGCGTAGATAATCCACCTCCCTGAGAGACAGTAACTCTGTTGACAGAGCTTCTCCTGTCGACATAGCACTGTGTGCATGGGGGTTTCTGGTCGGTATTACTACATTGCTCAGGGGTGTGGATTTTTCACACCCTTGAGCCATATAGTTCTACTGATATAGGTCCATAGTGCAGACCTGGCCTCAGTCACTCAATTCCTCTCTTGGTCCCCGGGGAGAAGGAATGGCTATAGGTTTATCCCAGTGACCAATTACTTCCGTGTTCAAGCTAGTTAGGTTGCACTAGCTGGCACATTGAGGGGACAGAGCAAAGCTTCTGTCTATTCCCCACTGCTCTGTGCCCATTGCCTGCCATTCTGAGTGTCAGCCGCATGGAGCCAGTTGGGGTGGCATTCCAGTCTTTGAAATATAGGGTTTGTCCTGTACAAGCAACATGTGGTCTTTTTTCACATCAACTGGTAGGCTCTGCTGGCTATGCAGGAAATGTGCTCGCAGAAAAATGAGAGAGAAGAAATCCAGGGTTGTAGAATTCTGTGATGTGCCACTGTACTAGTTTGTTTTGGCAAATCTGACAAAACGAACAAAGAATTTGTTGACCACTTCAGATAGTATTTTAATGATATTGCAATTCTTAGATATCATGAAACCTGTTACCACTAGATAGCTGCAGGGCCGCCCGGGGGGGGGGGGGGGGGAGGGAGGAAGGGGGAGCAAGTGGGGCAATTTGCCCCGGGCCCCACAAGGGCCCCCATGAGAATATAGTATTCTATAGTATTGCAACTTCTTTTTATAGAAGGGGCCCCCAAAATTGCTTTGCCCCAGGCCCCCTGAATCCTCAGGGCGGCCCTGGCCAGGAATCCCCTCTCTGCTTTCCCAGCATCGCTGCAGCGAGATGGGGGGGGGGGGGGGGGGCGGAAGATCCTGCTTTTCTCAGGGTGGAGGGTTTTTCTATCCCCCTTCATTGTGCCCTATGTGGGGGGGGGGTTACTGTCAAACTACTCCCTCCCTGGTGTGTTTCTCATTCACTCTCCGGAGCAGGGTGGGGCGCACCTGGCCAGGGAGGGGCTGGGAAGTCTGGGGAGGCTCAGCCCCTTTGTGTGTGTGTGTGTGGGGGGGGTGCAGTTGGATTCACCCCCCCCATTCCTAGCCACCCCTTAACCCAGGTGGATACATCCAGGGCCCATCTGTCTCCACCTGTTGCTTGTGTTCTCATCCCGTTTACACGCATGGCTGGACTTGAGCCGAGTGACTTACTCCGGATTGACACCCGAGCACCGGATCAACCCCTAGATCTTGCTGCGGGGGGGAGGCGCTATCTGAAGAAGGAGGGGTCAATCCCCCCTGCCCCCCGCTAATGAGTTACTGATCAACTTTGGTCAGGAGGGGCCCGATGCAGCAGGGACGCGCCTGGGGGTTGAACGGGGGATCTGAGATTGAGGCGCCGGAGCCCAAAGTGCCATCGAGGGGCATTAGGAGCCAGGGCCGCCCAGAGGCAGGGCTGGTGCTTCCATTTAGACAATCTAGGTGGTCGCCTAGGGCACCAGGATTTGGGGGGTGCGGCAATTCGGCTGCGGGGGGGTCCTTCCGCGCTCCAGGTCTTCAACGGCAATTCTGTGGCGGGTCCTTCACTCACTCCGGGACCGGCCGCCGAAGTGCCCCGAAGACCGGGAGCGCGGAAGGACCCCCCCACCGCAGAATTGCCAACGACGACCGGGAGTGCGGAAGGACTCCCGCCTAGGGCCCCAAAAACCCAGGCGCCGCTCCTGCCCAGAGGGGGGGCAAGTGGGGCAATTTGCCCCGAGTCTCACAGGGGCCACCAGGAGAATATAGTATTCTATAGTATTGCAACTTTTTTTTATAGAAGGGGCCCCCGAAATTGCTTTGCCCCAGGCCCCCCGAATCCTCTGGGCAGCCCTGGATAGCTGCCTTAACAAATAGCCTCTAATGGATACTTAGTGCAGGGGGAAGTTTATATCATATGTTTGCCACCTGATGATAATTAAAGAATAGGGATTCAGATACCAAAGCCACATTTTGAGGACTTTATCATAGACAGAACACAAACCCATTTGTGCATTTCACTCTTCTGCCTTAGGAGAAAAACCTGTCCTGTAATTCACCTTGTCTCTGAGACATAGAGCACTATCGGAAAGAAATACGTTCCTACTCCTTCTGTAGTATATCCTGCAGGAAGAGAATAGCTTCATCACCCAATAAAATGAAGCATAACCCAGAGGAAAAGCAACTGAGGGGCTGAAGACTCTTTCATATTCAAAAATAAACACCAAACTATGTTTGTTCTTTAGTGTAAGAGACAGAAGTAAAAGATAATTCACCTGGGGAGAAAAAATTGAGCTGTAATTAAATTTACTAAAGAGAAATTTGCAGCTGATAATGGACTTCAGTAGCCTCTGCAAAGTGATGTTTTTACAGCCTGCCACAGTGGCCTGGTCTACACTTAGGCGGGCGTGGGGGGGGATCGATCTAAGATACACAACTTCAGCTACGAGAATAGCATAGCTGAAGTCAACGTATCTTAGATCGACTTAGATTGACTTACTTCGCGTCCTCGCGGTGCGGGATCGACGGCCGTGGCTCCCTCGTCGACTCCGCTTCCGCCTCTCACTCTGGTGAAGTTCTGGAGTCGACGGGGAGCGCGTTCGGGGATCGATTTATCGCAT
This sequence comes from Malaclemys terrapin pileata, assembly GCF_027887155.1. Classification (NCBI taxonomy): domain Eukaryota; kingdom Metazoa; phylum Chordata; order Testudines; family Emydidae; genus Malaclemys; species Malaclemys terrapin. The sequence continues at coordinate 17,116,072 of NC_071515.1, read as the reverse complement.
CTAGAAGAGATGCGATAAATCGATCCCCGCTAGATCGATCGCTACCTGCCCATCCGGCGGGTACTGTGGACGTACCCAGTGAAACCATCTGTCCCAGGTACTGGGAGAGCTGCATTTTAAAACCCTTTATATTGCTCTTGAGTGCACCCCGTTTGCTACTTTCCCCTTTCTGGGTGGGACCATGTTGTCCTACCACTCTTAGACTGGATGTTCTAAGACCAACCATGTTTGTCACCCGTGAGCCTTTTTGGCCGGGAGCTTGTGCCAGTGGCTGATTGAAGCGACTCAAAAACAGTTTTTTTAAAACAAAGGCTTATTTATTCCTTCACCCAAAGCTACATAGCAAGCAGAGAAAAGAGTTAAAGCAACAGAGAGTCCTAAATGAATATTTCCCCTTAGCTACACTTTAATCTTTTCCTTGCAAGTGTCTGTAAGCTCTCCTCAGCCCACCTGACCCCCCTGTCCGCCTCTCTTGCTCTCGCTGAGGGTGAGACTCCATGGCAGCTGGGAGGTGTAATTCCCAGCAAGGGTACACGTCCACACACTACCTCTGCTTGAGCTAGCAACTACAAGTAGCAGTGTGGCCATGGCAGCACGGCGGCGGCTCAGGCTAGCTGCCCAAGCACTTACCCAAGAGGTCTGGCAGAACTGTACTCGGAGAATACCCTGTGTATCAGGCTGGATGTCAGCCTCAGTCAGTTGACAAACCCCTCCCTCCCTCTTCTTCCCTAGGCCAGCATCTTTAAGGTTTAGGATCCCTTTTGATCCTAGGCTTTTAGCCTTGGGAAGAGGAAACTGTGCCAGACTGGTGGGATCCAGCCAGGGGTATTTCCCAATTAACAGCTGCTTCTACTCCCCATCACATTTTTCTCTTAAGGATCCTTATCTTTGCCATTGTTTCCTTTCCTGTTTGTTCCCCTCTTTACAGCCTCCTTTGATTTAACTCAAGTCCTGAAGACAGGCAGTATAATATCAAACAGCAGCCACTGGGCCTAAGTAGTGCTCATTTAGAAAGAAAAAACAAAAGGTTAAAAATGTTTGACAGGGGGAAAATGAAGCTTTGACAGCTCAACAGAGGACAGGTTCAGGTTACAGCAAGAGATTGGAACAGTATATAATAGCAAAAACAAGGAGGAGTCCTTGTGGCACCTTAGAGACTAACACATTTATTTGGGCATAAGCTTTCTCAGAACTGGAATTAATTTGCAAACTGGACACCATCAGATTAGGCCTGAATCAAGACTGGGAGTGGTTGGGTCATTACAAAACCTAAACCTAATTTCCCCCATACTAATTTCCCCCTACGGTTACTCACACCTTCTTGTCAAGTGTCTGAAATGGGCCATGCTCATTACCACTTCCAAAGTTATTTTTCCTCCCTTGGTACCCTGCTGTCAATTGAATTGTCTCATTAGACTGACCTCCCACTTGCTAAGGCAAATCACATCTTTTCATGTTTTTATACCTGCTCCTGTATTTTCCACTCCATGCATCTGATGAAGTGGGGTCTAGCCCATGAAAGCTTATGCCCAAATAAATTTGTTAGTCTCTAAGATGCCACAAGGACCCCTCGTTGTTTTTGCTGATACAGACTAACACGGCTACCACTCTGAAACCTATATAATAGCAGTTACTTAGACCCACTGGCTGCAGTTTCCTTTTTAATTTCAGTTTCACTGGGCATCTGCAGTCCATCTATTCCACTGGCTTCATGGATTAGGAGCCCGGGCTCCTTTCCATTCTTGGGAGTGACCAGCTACTCTTTGGCACAGTTTCTGTGCTTATCCCCAATATGGTGCAGTTTCTGCAGGGTTTGCCCTGCACCGTATTGAGGTAAACCCCAAAAATGTGCAGGTCAGTGCAAAAAGCATAACCACCCTTAGAGGGCTCGCAAACTGGTTAAAGGGTACTAGGCACTGCATCGGTGAGTGAGGATGGAGAGGCAGCGTTAGCGCTGTTGTGGGAATGTAGGAACCTTCATGTCGATGTCCCTGACTTTCAAACTCTTTTGTGTGTTAATTATATTATCCTATTACTACAGTGCTATTCTGCACACATTTTAAATACATTAAATGTGTTTGGAGCCTCAGTCCTATAACAGGCTCAAGTCCTGAGTAGCAAGCTCACTGTATGGGGAAGGAATCCTCCCAACTAGCTGTGAATCTGCCCCCTAGCTTCTACCTCTGCCCTGGTGCTGGAATAGCCCCATAATACTCATTCTTCCATTCTCTCAAGGACAATGGATAGTGGATCCATGCAGTAGCTAGTCCACTTGTCCCCCCCGAATCTCCACTGAGGCAGGGTGCCTCAATGGAAGAGAGGCCCTTGTGCAGTGACTGAAACGCCTCACCCCCCCCAAACATATGCACATGAACAGCAAAGTGCACCGGTTTCTGTAGGTGTAAGATAGCTTAGTGCTTGGTCTTTCTGCTGAGGTTACTAACAAGGAGGCCAGTTAATGACCACTGTAGCATTTCTTCGGTGACGTCACCGATTCTGTCCACGTAGGCCCCTAAAAAGCGACTAGGTTCTACTGAGCTTCTGCTATTACCAAGCTGGGACCCAGTTCTCCTCTACTAAAAATAAAGGTAACACTCCCATTTATTTCAACAGGAATAGGCCTTTGTAGCCAGAAATATTTCAAGTTTTGAGAAATAACCCGGAATTGAGTCTTTGTTAATTTTATTCACTCAAGGCTTTTTTTTACTTTCTTAAAAGTGTAAATGACAAGTAAATACATACTTGCATAATACTTCACTTTAAGCCCTGCCAGCTAAGCAGTGATTTAAGAATTAGTTCTCCATCAGTGAGCTTATAAATCATACATTTAAAAATCTATTCCTATAGAATTCTTGGTGGGTTGTCATGTGCGTATCGCAAGAATAACAAAATGTTACTCAACAGTCAATTTTCAATCTTTATTCCAAAGACAGGTTCATTTTAAAAATAACACACATTTAGGACTTGATGTTGCTTTCCTTATACACCCATAACGCCCACCGGGACTTATAATTTTACATACAGTTTAGGCTGTCTGCAATTCAAATCTCCTTTCCAACAAAATCCTCTACGAAGGGGTTAACAAGGAGGAAGGAATGGTCTTGTGGACTGATTCAGGAGATCTGGTTTCAATTCCAGGTTCTTCCACAGGGTTCCTGTGTGACCTTAGGCAGGTGACCTCATCTCTCTGTCCAATGTGTAAAAAGGAGAACGATTGTCTCTCTTGTCCATTTAGAATGCAAACGTTTCAGTCTCTTATTATATGTATGCACAGCACCTTCCGCAGTGGGACCTTGATCTTGGCTGGGGCTTCAGGTGCTAAGTTAATAGAAATAATAATGATCAGTTTCACATGTCTGGCCAAAGCTCAGACCCACTGAAGTCAGTAGCAAAATTCTCATTTGTTTCAATAAGATGAGGATTTGGCCCAGAGTTCCTTTTGACTTCAACAGGCCAGAGCATGGGCTAAATGCTTTGCTATAGCATTGTAAACTTGTTTTCTTGATTTAAATGATTACATGTTTTAGCTGTCCTATGATCACCCATGCAGAATGCAATCTCTTCTTTTATCAGTATTATTTGCATTGCTATTCATGTATCTGTGAAAGAAAATAATTGAAAAAATAGAACGGAGAGTAACTCTGAACAAATTGCTATTCGTCTTTCGCTGGCTAACTAATCATCATCTCACTGTATTGAACCATTGCTATAACAGCCCTTGTTTCACTTCTTAATTTTTTCCAGCTTCCAGTCTAAGCTGCCATTGATTCCAATGAGACGCATATTCTGGCTTCCTCCCTTAGGTTGGCTAGTTCCTTGTTCAGTGAAATCAATGGGCCAACTCAGTACAGTACTAATCATTATGAGCAAGGATGGCAGAATATGACCCGACAGACCCAGCATCAAATGCTAGAATCTTTACCTTCTTCATAACAATAAAGTGATAATCTCCTAGCTTGCTGTTTTCGATCAATTTTATCTAGAAAATAATGTTTGGAACAACTTTTTCTGTTTCCACTGGTTCTGTAAGGCCCAAGTTCAAGAAAGCATCCCTATTTAAGAAAGCACTTAAACACAAGCTTCTGCTTGGCCTTAAGCAAGTGGTTAGCACTCATTGATGTCAATGGGACGTAGGCACCTAGTTAAAGTTAAATATGTTCAAGTGCTTTCCTGAATCAGGGCCTAAGTTTTCTGCCAATGCAGTTATGGAATATAAAACTGAGAGTTTCTGGTCCTGATTCTCTATGATTTCCCCCTTATGCAGTCATGTATTCCTGTACAAAGGGGATGTAAAATGCCACCTAGGAGCCACCGCAGCAAAAAGCATACCAACCCCTGGTATGATGGAGGAGCTCCTGCAAGGTTGATAGTTTCAGGGCAGTCATACCCATCAGGAAAAGTGTCATGAAGGAGATTCCAAGTATAAGCAGTGCCTGCAAGGGCATTATAAATATGGCCAGGGTCACCCAGAGGCTTAAAAATGAACCGCAGTTAATGTTGTAATGCGTTAAAATAAATCAGCATAGGTGGAGACAGTAGACTAGGAGAAATGTGGAGGATTAGTAAAAATGACATGAGTAATAATAGCAATTATTGCGGGGTGACTAATGAATTCCTGCTTCAATTAAACCTAGGACCTTTCTTTTACTTTCCCAGGGGAAGAAGAAATAATGGAACTGATATCTGAAATAAACTAAACAAAACCCCCTTCTTCTACAGTCCTCTAGTGCCAGTCCTGCCTGTCACTGTCTGCTGGTAAATAGAATAATCATAATTAGTAATTACACAGAAAGTGCACATAGTTCCTGAGGATTAAAAGTTATAGATGAGCAAGTTTGAATTGACTTCCTATAAATCCTATGATGTCCAGCTGCTGGCTGGTTTATGGACGAAGCCCTTTAGCAAATGAAAAGCAGTTGCAAGGCTGCTGGCAAAATCTGCCATTTCCCATAGCTGTTGTCACACTGTCTGGACTGGCTCACAACTGTGAATGCCTACCTCAGGGAACACTGTTAGAAACAGGGCAGACACCCCAGACTGGTGGTATAGTCTATAATTAGATTTCTCCAAGCCAGAACAAGTGTGAACTCCTGAATCACTAAAAAGCAACAGAGGGTCCTGTGGCACCTTTAAGACTAACAGAAGTATTGGGAGCATAAGCTTTCGTGGGTAAGAACCTCACTTCTTGCATCTGAAGAAGTGAGGTTCTTACCCACGAAAGCTTATGCTCCCAATACTTCTGTTAGTCTTAAAGGTGCCACAGGACCCTCTGTTGCTTTTTACAGATTCAGACTAACACGGCTACCCCTCTGATTCCTGAATCACTGTATCAGTCTTACCATGGAGTCACAGGCAGGCCCCTTAGATACTCCAGTCTACCTTGCCACCCCCCAGACAAACTGGACCCCGTGATAAATGATCAAGTGCACCAAAAATCACACAATATTTAGGCTGCTTCCATTCCCAAGAGACCAGTCATTTACCCCAGATCAACTGGTACCCTAAATCTTACACCAAAGACGCCTGCAGCCAACCCCGCAATAAACTATCTAAAGGTTTATTAACTAGGGGGAAAAATAGGAGAGTTATTTACAGGTTAAAGCAAGCAAACATATACACACATATGAGTTACCATCTAAATCCTAAGGGTGACAGAGTTGTAGTGATCTGCCGGTTCAAAGTGTCTTTCAGGGCATACGGAGGAGTCAGCCCCTGGGGATCTCTGGCTTCGCTTCAGAGTCTCTGGCCCTGTCAAACAGTCAAAAATATGGAAAAATTTCCTGCAACTTTGTTTGATTTCCTTCACTCACCTTCCAAGCTCACAAGCTGAGCGTCCTTGCATGTAGCATTTCCCAGGTGCCATAGGGCCATTAACCAATCCTTTGTACTGTGATGTTCTGGATGGGGGTGGGGGGACACGATTTCCCATGCCTGGGTTTACAAGTTAGGAGCAAACATTTTCAAAGTTATAAAGCAAAACTTACATATTTTCTTATGGCATGGAGTACTGACATTACAAGTGAGATTATTGCATGCAGCAACTTCCAAGCATTTCATAGAGTCTAAACACTGCATACATTCTTATAGGAGATTACTACCTATTTTAAGCAAAAAACTAACAGGTGAACTGGCCTCATCTCCAGCTATGAGTTTGTTAGGTCTTTGCTAATGCCTGCAGTCTGGGCAAGAGCTGGCATCTGGCCTGCCAGTGTCACGGCTGTATTTTATAGCTGCCATTTGGAAAGAAAGCGGTGGCCTTTGCTACAGTGAATGGTCAAGCCCAGGGTCCAGCTATAGTTGCAAGCTAAATCCATCTGCTTTCTGCTTCATTTGAAAAAGACCATCCAAACTGGACTGGAATACACTGTTGGGCCAAATAATAGCGGCCCCCTATAGGGCAGTACTGGAATTTGGGGAGAGACCACAGGAGCCCATTCTGTCTCCTAATTCACTTACGAAGGAAGTAGACAAAATGCTGGAGCTTGTGTACTTTCAATGCAAGTGGAGGGGTTCAGCTAGGGTGATCAGATAGCAAATATGAAAAATCAGGACAGGGGGTGGGGGGTAATAGAAGCCTATGTAAGAAGAAGCCCCAAATATTGAGGCTGTCCCTATAAAATCGGGACATCTGGTCACACTAGGTTCAGCTAGCCCAGACAACAGCACTGAACATTCTGACAGAGGAGGAACTGCACATGCATCTCCTATACTGCCACTTCTGAGTGTATTCCTAGCAACAGTGCCCAGTGCTTTGGGATGCCTGAGAAATCAAGGCCACAGCTACTATCTATTCATTATCAAAATAAGATTACTTCACAGAGGGCAGTCCTTTGGTTTAGTTTTCAGTGAAGGCAGACAGAAAAGTGCCGTGGGAAGCCATCTTTTATGACCATTGATTCATCTAACAGTTGAAGAATGCACATTCTTGATTCACTGCAGTCCTTTATAACAAAGGTGCTAATAGCAGAGGAAAGTAATGACATGGATAAAAGAAGTTGTTTTACTATTTTTGTCCTGGGGAGACAGAGATACAAGTGTATCCTCTGAGAAAACCCATTAGTTTCTATTTATGTTTCTCTCTGTTCATAATTGATCATTTCAGCCTTGCTCATGAAGCAGCAGAGAAGACGAAGTAGGTAAGGTGTCTCAATACGGGCAACTTTCCTTGTCTTCTAATCAGACCAATTTAATTGACGGCCAACATTCTGGTTTTGGATGAACAAAGGTTATATAGGCCTGGATTCAAAATGTCCCTTTTCAGGACAGCACTTCAGCATGTTCTTAAGTCCCATGGAAACCAAGATAGTTAAGTCCTGCCCTAAGTAGGGATGGATTGAAGCACACACTTAAGTGCTTTCCTATGTAGAACTGGGCAAATTATTCATAATTCATTACTTATTTCATAGATTAACTTCATCTTTTTTCCTGTTCACAGATTGCAAAATTCTCAAGTGTGTTCCTTACACAAAGTGAGGCCGCGGGCCTGTGGGAAAAATAGCATGTGATTACATCATTAAAGACTGCATTGCAACGCATGTGCACAAGGAGGCAAATGAAAGTTTCACCAGAAACCTTAGTTTTGGCATTGCCTAGATTCTAATTGCTTTACTTTGCAACCTTAATGTTGTCTTAGTGTAGGGTTTTTTTTTAAATATAACCCCCTACATTTAAAAAAAAAAACCAAACCCTGAAAAAACAGCAGTGCCATCTGCTGGAACCATATTGACCCCACATGGGATATCAGTAAGGTTGGGACTTTCAGAGCCATAACACAGACCTCTACCACTTGAACTAGCTGGTAATAATAGTAGGCTGTTATCCTGTATCACTAGAGAGGGAAGAGACATGTTTTGCCTGTGGGCATCACAGCTGTTTGTCAGACAGCAGAGAAATGTTGAGATTTGAGAATCCTGGGTTCATTTCCAGTTTCTGTAAGGGAGTATTATCTAGTGGTTATAGACCCTTCTGCCCAGTCCTCCAGCTTGTCTCTGTCCTCTTCTTCTCCATTCTCTACCCCCCTCCTCTTCCACCCACTCCAGCTCCTGTATGTCTCAGCCTCTCTTTCTCTCTCACTCACTCACTACTAGTTACATTAGGCCACTCTTTGGCTATCTACATGTAAACCCACACACTTTTACACTGAACTTGTGGATGTCACCAAGCTTGGCTTGAATTAACAAGATAGTTTCCATGGTAACTAATATTTTTTCAGAGGGAGAAAAGTGGAGTGAAACTATAAAGGTAGAGGGTGATCAAAATAATGCAACTATGTGTAATACATATACTTGAGCTATGGGTTGGATGTTACATTTCCATTATCACTCGCTTGAGAAGCCTGCACAACTCAGTGTGAATAACAGACATCCCAAATGCTCTTTAAGAGCTCATCAAAACCTTTACAGAATGTACACTGTCCCCGATACCCTTGTTATAACATTAGCACATACTCTTGTAGTCTGGAACGGAACACAGATCATCAGGACACCACTGAGTCATAATAAACATGGAATCCTATTCAGCCACATTAAAGACTACAATTGCACTTGAAACTTCCTGGGGGAAAAAACCCAAATGTAAATGCATTTCTCTCCTTTAGAAGGTAAACAGGACAGAGTTTAGCTATAATTGGAGGAGTGCACAATTATAAGCATTTTGATTCAGAGATAGACAGTAATGAATTTGGTTCATGGGGTCATATTATGCATTATTTATAGATATTCACTGAATATTCACGACATGAAACACATCTCATTACATTTATCATTGATGCCGATTTGTTTGTAATGAATCTTACAGTTGTGCTCAGATATATACTGTAAGAAATATATTTGTCACTTGCAGTTATTGGCTCAAGCATTCATATAAAGAAATTTCATGTAACTGACTATGAGATGCATAGATTTTTAAGACCAAGAAGTCTGAGTTCCTGTATGATCCAGGCCATGGAATCACTCAGTTGATCCCAATATCTTGTGATTGACTAAAGCATATCTTCCAGTCTAGATTTCAAGAGATGCAGAATCTGCCTCTTTCCTTGGTAGTTTGTTCCAATGATTAATCACCCTCACCGTTAAAAATGTGTCTTCTTTATATTTGAATTTGTCTGGTGTTAACTTCCAGCCATTGGTTCTTGTTATGCCTTTCTCCAGTCAATGAAAGGGCCCTTTAGTACCCAGCATTTTCTCCCTATGAAAGTACTTGCACTCTGTAATGAAGTCATCTCTCAATCTTCTTTTTGATAAGATAAACAAATGGGGTTCTTTAAGTTCCTCACTGTGAGGTATTTTCTCCTGCATTCAGGTCATTTTTGTTTCTCTTTTCTGCATCCTCTACAATTTTTCAACATCCTTTTTAAAATGTGGAAACCAGAGCTGGATGTAGTACAGGTATTCCAATACTGGTCTCACCAAAACCATATACAGCGGTAAAAATCTACTCCTATTCAGTACTCCCCTGTTTATATATCCATGGATTGCATTTGCCCTTTTTGATACTGCATCATACTGGGAGCTCACATTGAATGGTTTGTCCACTGTGACTTCATGATCCTTTCCAGAGTCACTGCTTTCTAGGATAAAAGCCCCCATTCTGTAGGTAAGGCCTACTACATTCCTTGGTCCTACATTTATGACCTTGCATTTGCCTATACTGGAATACATTTTGTTTGAATGGGCCCAAATGATCCAAATTCTCTGCATGACTGTCCTGTCCTGATCATTATTTACCAGTCTGACAATCTGTATGTCATTGCAATTTTTATGAGCAATTTTATATTTACGTACAGATAACTGTCAAAAATATTGAATAGCATCACGCCTAGTACAGATCCCAGCGGAACCCCACAAGAAACACCCCCATTCAATGATGATTTCCCATTGACAGCTGGTTGTTGAAATCTGTCAGTTACTCATTTCTTAATCCATTTAACATGTACTTTATTGATGTTGCCTTGTGCTAATTTTTTAATCAGACTATCATATGGTACTAAGTCAAATGCCTTGCAAAAGTCTATGTATATTGCATCTACACATTGATCAAGCATTCTTGTAATCTCATCAAAAAATGAAATCAGGTTTGTTTGACAAAACCTCGTATAAAACAACATTGATTGGTGTTAAATAAATTCCCATCATTTAATTCTTTATTGATTGAATCCTGCATCCGCTTTTCCATTCTTTTTTACTGGGATTGAAATATTTGTTCATTCTTTATGGTATATCGTTAGTCTCTTAAGTCACATGTATTATTTCTGCTCCCTATCTGAATAAATCAAACTTTCTGAACAGGAGAATCAGTAGTGGCAGGTAGAGACCAATCCTGATCCCATCAAAATGAATGGCAAAACTACCATTGATTTTAACGTTGCAGAAGCAGACATATTAAGGATAACATGTAACATGTTTCTAGCACAGTATTTCAGATGAATCACACGTTGTGATCAAACTCATGAACCTTTCTGGCTTTTCAGTGGTCATCTGAATATTTGTGAACAATTAACCCCATAGCCCCAGGAATCATCTGTCACTGTGCCTCAATGGGTTGCAGCTGAGAATACCAAATTCAGGGCAGACTGCTGAAAAATAGGGCAGATTAAACCCCAAATTGGTGGTTATTCAATCATTAGACTATACCAAGTCAGGAGCAAAAGTGAACTTCTGTCTCACCAAATTGGTTAACAAGAAGCCAAAAAGGCAGTCTCCTTAGGCATTCCAGGCCTTGGCTCACCACCCAGACACTGGGCTTTATGGTGAGTGGTTACTGAAAACCAATTTAATCAAATATAGGGGCCTTCTAATCAATATGTAACTCAGATCTTACCCAGTAATCATGCTGATGCCACTGTAACTAAAAGTTACACTGATGTAACTAAAAACTAAAGGTTTAATAAGAAAAGAAAAGAAGAGAGTTATAAGTGGTTAATAAATCATATACATACAAGTGATTTTTTTAGTGTTTATAGATCAGGATCACAACAGTGATGGAATAAACTGTTAGCTTGCAAAAGCCTTTTTGGAGTTGCCCAAACATATTGGGGGTCATCAGTTCTTGTCCAATGCTTCCTTTTTGGAAAGCCAATCCAGGGAAATGAAGATGAAATGGAGTTATCTCAGGTGCCTTTTTATAGCCTTTTCCATGTGCATGGAATTTTACTGTGTCAAAGCTCTCAGCCCGCATGGGAAATTACTGGCCCAAGAAGGTGTCCAGGGTCACATGAGCTTATCACATGCCCCTACATGCTATGATGCCTCACAGGGGCAGTCATTGCCCATATTCTTTCTGAGGCATCCACAGGCATGAGTTTCTTCAGGGGCTCATTGTTAAAGTGAGGTGTCCTTAATGGGCCATCGACACACAGCTGTCTAGCTTTTATGTACATTTTATCTGGTGGGTGATACCCAGGAATACAACTCGTGTATAAGCTGTAAATTGACAGCCAGTATTCAGCACTTTAGATGCAAGGTACATGGATTTAACCAGGAGAACCATATTTGATAGACTGTAACTTTTCCATTGACACCTTACATGACTTATATTGCACAAGATTTGTTGCAATTGTATAACAGTGGTAGCAACAATGCTACAAATGGCCATCTTTCTTATACACAGCATCACATCGTCACAAACTGAACTCAACACTTTGAATTGCAAACATTTCCCTGATCAGTTATGTTATTATTCAACCAGCCCTAGGGCTCAAGTAATGATCATATATATGAATAAGCAAATAACAAATACTCCATCAATGACTGCAGTGAAAATCATCACAGCTCATATTTTGTATAACCCAGGCAAGATCTAATAATTTTCTATGGAAAATTAAGCACAGTTTAGCATAAACAACCAATAATGTGTGCAGTTGGCATTTTTCTGTTTTTGTTTCATCCCTACGTTCAACTTGTTAGACTAAATGTACTGAAAGAGTGTTAGCAAGAAGCTTTCTGGCAGGTTTGCTTTTCATTTGTCTGTGAATATACTGATGCGTTGTTGTGCATTGCAGATGGCTTCTAGTGTGCACTTCTATACATACATCTCTGAGTACCACAGGGATACCACATATTCAACAACGAGGATAAAAGCATGTGATAGCTACCTCCTTCACTGATCACTGTCCAACTTGTGATCTTCCTGGGCTCACACAGCAAGTCAGTGGTTAAGGCCAAGCCTACACTACAAAGTTTTGTTGGCGCAGTGAGAGGCATAAAAAAGCCACACCCCTTAGCCAGCATTGCTGTAGCACTTAAGTGAAGACGTGCCTGTGATGATGGGAGAAAGTCGGTATAGATAATCCACCTCCCTGAGAGGCGGTGGCTGTCGTTGGGAGAATCTCTGTCTACACAGGGGTTTAATATTGGTATAACTACATTGCTCAAGAGTATGAATTTTTCACATCTGTGAGTGACATAATTATATCACTCTAGGTCTGCAGTCAGGGCCAGCACTAACTTTTTTGCCGCCCCAGGCAAAAAAGAAGAGTGCCGCCTCGCTGTAACACCCCACCCCCCAGTGCTGCACCGCCGACCCCCCTCCCTCCCAGAGCCACGCCAGGCCGCCGAAACCCCCGCCCCTCCCGATTGCCGCGCCGGGCCCCCCAAACCCCAACACTCCCCTGAGCACCGGGTCACCCAAAACCCCCGGAGCCCTGGGCAGCCGAACCCCCCCCTGAGCGCCGCGCCGGGCCACCAAACCCCGCCCCCGAGCGCCGGGCCGCGCCGCGCCGGCCAATCCTCACCCCCCGAGTGCTGCGCCAGGCCGCCCAAACCCCTGGAGCACCGCGCCGCCCAAACCCCTGTCCCTCCCCCAGTGCTGCACTGGGCTGCCCAAACCCCTGCCCCCCCAGAGTGCTGCGCCGGGCCGCCCAAACCCCCTGAGCGCCACGCCGGGCCGCCAAAGCCCCCGCCCCCGCCCCCCCAGTGCCGCGCCGCTGAAGCCCCTGCACCCCCCCCCCCGGCACCATGCCACCGAAAAAACCCCCAGCCCTCGAGCGCCACCCCGCGAACAAAAACACCGCGAGCACCCCCCACCACCCCAACATTGGCCGCCCCTTATAAGGTGCCACTCCAAGCACGTGCTTGGTCGGCTTGTGCCTGGAGCCTGCCCTGTCTGTAGTGTAGACCTGGTCTATGTGAACAGAAAAACTCTTCCTGTCGGCATCAGCTAGGTCTACTCTAGGGGCTCTGCTGATTTAACTATACTGACAAAGCACTTGCAGTGTAGACAAGGCCTTACTCAGGAACAGAACCCAGATTTCAAGTCCCCTGCTCTAGCCCCCTTTTGCTTTCATTTAAAAATGTACCCAGAAGTTATTTTGCAGCACTGACCATGCTGCGCATTTATTGGGAACGCTTGGCCCCCAATTGGCAAATCAGTTTATAAAGTGTTTTAAGCTCCTTTCAGATGAGAAATGTATATAATTACAAGTCATTAGCATAACAAAATTTGAAAAATGAAAACAAAAATAACCTTCTATCCCTGTGATGAATCAGTCCAATTATCGGTAACATATAAGTATGCTCCTGCCCTGCTCCTGCAGGACTGCCAAGGTATTAGTGACTGTTGTTTATTGTACAGCATCCATCGTGGGTCACAAGTCATTATAAGGTTGATCTCTGGATATCATTATACATGACTCAACACAGATATGAAAGGGAACGCTATCTCTTTGAGCAAAGAAGGAACGGCACTAATAGACGTGGGACTGTGATAAAATGTACGGAAGGCCACTAGAAAATGTTCACAGGATGGGAAAAGCATTTCCTACTCCACTCTAATATTGGTGAAGATGCTTTTATGCCATAAAATGAGCGTCCACATGCAGATTTACACCAAAATACCCAAACGGTGTGAATGAGAACAAACTGAGTGATATCCGTGTGAGTCTGCGTGTGGACCAGCTCAGAGGGCCTCATTCTGATTTCTGTCACTCGCAGTGTTACACATCTGTAATTCCAGTGACTTCACTGGAGTTACTTCTGATTTACACCAGACTTAGTCAGGCCTACTAGGCCTGGTCTTCCGCTCTGATACACTGGTGTAATGGAGTGGAAAATCAGGCTGGTGCTGCTAACCTGCCAATCCATTCACTGTGCAAGTCACCTTCCTTTTCTGTCACTGACCATCTCAACCAAGGTCCTCTCTCTACTTACATTTCTGATGTCATTTCTACCTACTCTATTTGCTCCCTGCACCTTTCCTAGTCCTCTTGCTTAACTGCACCTCTATTTTCATTCTTGGCTTCTTGCTCTCTGTCATGTTATTCTATACCTGGAATAATCTCCCACTCTGCCAAACTTCTCATGGTAAAACCCACTTTTTCCAGGAATGCTTTAATCACCTTTTCCCTACTCCATTAATCTCTCCCTGCTTTCCCATCCCTGGAATGCCCTCCATATTGTCTTGTATTTGTTTTCCATTTATCTTAGATTGGCAAACTATCAGCACATGAAATGTGTAGTACTGTATGTTAGTAAAGCATCATATCAATCTCTGGCCAAATATATACAGTTTAAGAATAATAAAATAATAATTATTCCCTTTAATATTCTAAACATCAGAAAGCTTCTAGATTGTCCCATTATTTCCAAAACAGTATACTTAAGTGGCGTCTCAGTTTTGGCCAATGAGTGTCAAGATGTATTTTCTTGCATTTATATCATTCATGCACTAGGTGTCTCTGTGTGTTGTGTAGACTAGAATTCCAAACTGTGTGTGATACTGGTAAACAAGAGAGACAAAGCTGGAACTCAAGGTGTATGGACATTTGTTCATTTGCGTGTGTAGCTGTACTCATTTTGTTTAATGTATGGATCCTGTTTAAGATCATAATACTGTCTATATTATTACAGTAAGGATTGATGTATAGAGCGAATGTATATAACAGTAGTGCTTAGTAACTCAGGGTGCATGTACAAAGCAAAAAAAAAAAAAAAAAAAGACCCAGGGCAATGAGTCTCAGCGTCTGGGTCAACTGAGTCATGCTCATGCTGTGGAGCAAAAAATAGCAGTTTAGACATTCAGGCTCAGACTTGAGCCCAAGCTCTGAAACCCGGTGCTGGGGGAGGATCTCAGAGCCTGGTCTTCAGCGCAAGCCTGAACGTCTGCATTGCTGTTTTTAGCTCTGCAGCACAAGCCCAAAGAGCCACAGTAAGTTGACCCAGGCTCTGAGACTCGTTGCTGTGGTGGGTTTTTTTCCTGCTTATATGTGCTCTTTGGCTTCTTGGAAACTCATGTGTTCCCATGTCTCCTGCATAAACTCATTACAACCAGCATGAGATCTACTGGCACCTTTGCTGAGCATGCTAGTTCCTGGAATTTCGAACATATTAAATGAACAGCTTGTTGGCATCACAGTGGTAAAGTCGCGACATAAATACGCTGATGCTTGTTATGGAAAAAATGTATCTCCACAAAGGGGACCAGATGCCTGGGCGTCTGGAGTAGCTCACAAGCGTGAGTGCCAACCTCAGAGCAGACTGGCCAGGAACAGGGCCCAACCCCCAAACTGGCTGTATGTTCTACAGTTAGATTTCACCAACCCAGTAACAAATGTAAACTCCTTGAGCACTATAACAGCCTTAACATGGAGTCACAGACAGTCCCCTTGGGCACTCCGGTCTCTCTTGCGATGCAAGCAAGCCTGCCTTTTCAATAGATGGTCCCTTACACCAAAAATCACAACAATATGCAGGTTATTTCCAGTCCCAAAGGACAAGGCCAGTTGTACCTTAGAGATTGCATACCAAAGACAACTCTATTAGCCAGTCCCATAATAAACTAATTAAAGATTTGTTATCTAGGAAAAAGAAACAAGAGAGTTATGTACAAGGGTAAAGCAGGTAAACAAACACATGAGCTACAGGCTTAGGTTTCAAAAGGTAATAAATGTTGCTGTAATATGCAAGCTCTGTATGTCCTTTAGGGCTAACCCAAGCTAAGCAGTTTGGGGATCTCTTGCTTATGCTTAGAAATATTGCCCTCTCCAAATTCCAAGCAGCATCATTATATAGATCCTTCTTATTAGGCAATTTTATTCTCTTCCCCTAGAGCTCAAGTTGATAGGATGAATTCACGTGCAGGTTTCCTCTTCATGGAGCAATCAACAAGGTCTTTGTCCTTTGATGTTCACAATGGCTCATTTGGTTTCAATGGATCCTCTTGTGGGCAGGACCTAACATCTTCTGTAGGAAGCCAGCGTTTTACACCAATTAATGCTTCTTTTCTGTTTGGTGAGTTAAAGGTACAGGGGTTTACAATGCAACCACTCAGTAGAACTTTATACAATGGGTTACAGATGTTATAAGTGAGATCAATACGTACAGCATCCTACAAGCATTTCATCATGACTAAACACTAAACACATTCTTATCAACATAACAGCTATTTTAACAATGCTAACACACAGGGGAGCCGGACAGGTTTCCAGCTATGCATCTGTCAGTGTTCAGTGAGGCCTCGGGGCCTTGGCATGAGCTGGCACCTGGTCTCCCAGCGTCACACAGCACAACTTATGTTTTGTATTAAATGGCCCAAAACAATTATTGATATATTCAGACAGAATCAGGTTAGTTGCAGCAGAAATATATTAGTGCTAATCATACAATGCATGAATAGAGCAGAAATATTTGTATAGTTCTCTTAACTCATTTCACAGTGTCTCCTGGCATAAGACAAGCATGCTCATCAACTTCATAGTGATTATGTGTTCCAAGACCCCTGGAGAGTTATCAGACATAATTGCCTATAAAAATACTATTTACAGTTTGCTACTTATTGAGTTAAATGCCAAGTTTTCTCCCCCTCCCTGCAATAAACTAGAATTTGTTCAAAAGGATCTTGCTTTCTCACATGTTCCCGCATACACACAGTTATAATAATAGAGATGCCACATTGCCCCATCTGTACTGACTGTAGCTCAATTTAGATAGGTGACTTGCTGTGCCTTTGCCTTTGACCATGTACTTCGTCTATAACCTCATTTTTGATTTTGCTTCCCTTTAGGTCAAAAGTCTGGAGGCTGATTCTACTCTGACACCACCATTTTACAAGGGACTGACTTTGTTAGTGTCACCAGAGATACTCCTGATCTGCACCTCTGTCACTCATTGCAGCCTGAAAAGATGGGAAAACTTCCCCACCGCTTCAGTCATGGTTAAATCAGAATACAAACACGTCTGACAAAAATAAACTGGCTCTTTGGATTTTCTGAGATGTCAGCTATGGCCTGTGTGCATAACGGCCAATATGCCAGAGAGTACTTAAAGTCACTGGTCACAGTGTAGAGTAATGAAATTAAACCAGGTCTCAAAGAGGATGTGAAAAGAATACTCTTCTACCGTGACTCAACTGAATTATTTCTTTTAAATAAAAACTACCATGTTAATCTCACGATCATGGATCCTCCACCAGTATAAACCAGTGCAGTGCCGCTGAAGTACATGCAAATAACATAGTGTTACTTTCATCATCTAGCTGGTGTCAATGCTTCCCATACATTGGGGGTGAATCCTTTAGCTGAAGCAGGCTCCTTGAGCCTAGAAACAATATCCATCATAACTTGCCCTGTTATGTTTCTAAACTTCAGTGCGCTCTTCACTTGTTTAGATATATTTCGCAAACCGCCATCATCGTCAAAGTTCAATGACAGGCTCCCCAAAGCACCTCCGAAAAAGTTGCTTTGATAAAGTCATCGCTTATTCAAAACAGTATGGACCAGCTCCTCAGCTGGTGTAAAGCAGTGCTAGGCTGAGGCCTAAAGGCTTGGCAAGAGCTGGCACCCGGTCTGCCAGCATAACAAACCTAACAGGACTTTTGCCTGACTAAGGCATATATGTTGAGGCTTTAGACAGAAAATCTGATGACAACAAGCTTTGTTGCAAAATGGCGTCATTGCTCCTGTTAATCTTGTGCCAGGAATAACACAAGAATACTCCTCCTGGGTGGTATTTAATACCGCTTTTTCCAGCGTTTGCTAGAACTTGGCCGTAATGGGGGAGGGAAGAAGTTAAGTGGATGGTTCAGAACCTTCGGAAAAGTTAATCGCAGGTTCAGTTCTGGCACTGCTCAAAAGTTTATTTTTTTGGGGGGGTGGGGGGTTGTCAGAAATGGAAGAATCGCTTCTCTAAAATGTAATGTCCATTTGTAATTTGGCAAGTAATAGCTTATTTTAAATCATTTGCTATGTGCTCAGAGGGCATCTGCATTCTTTATGCCACCCGCCTTTTTTTTTTTTTTTTTTTACTTTCAGCAATCAATAATCTTCCTGGTTTCTCCAATTCGCTAGTTCAACTTCCGTTGCATTCGTTACATAGCTTTGATGGCTTTTCTTGCATCTTTTATTCACCCCTTCACTGTGTTGACCTCTGTGATGTTTCTCAGGCAAATAGGCAGAGATGAAGGTAGGATTTAGCTATTGCTGACAGTCAAATAGCTTCTTTTTTTCCAAGACTAGAGTTTCAACATGATAATTGACGTCAATCAGCTTTCTTGCTCTTATCAGTCGCTTTCTCACAGTCTGTATCTTTCTGCCTGCTTGTTTTAATGATCTTGCTGTCTCACATAAATCTTCATGAGCACTTCAAAGATGGTCCCAGCCATACTAAGCTAAGGATCTTGGGACTAAATTCATGGATTTGTTATGTGTATAGCCAATTCTATTGTCCCAATGAAGCTTACTGTAACTGAACTCCCCAATATCCATTTTTTACCGTTTCTTCATGAGGTTTATCACAATTCCCTTGGGTGTAGGTCTCTGCCTAGGGCAAATGGACCAGTCTTTAGTTCCAATGTCAGTCCAAGCTATCCCTTGCTGTGAAACCCATTGTGGTGGGGCGATTGCCCCACACCCAGAGAGGGTGGGCTGCAGCAGGCCTAGGCGCCTGCGCAGACACATAGCCAATCAGGGAAGGGCTTACTGGGAGCCAATCAGAAGGCAGATTGTAGCCAGCCAATCAGGGCCCGGCTTAGCCATATAAAAGGCTGCCCAGAGCAGGAGCAGTCAGTCTGTCCCAGGCCTTCAAAGGGGAAGGTCTGTCTCCAGAGCTGGGAGACCAGCACCACGGACAGCGCAGTGCAGGCCAGCCTGAGAGAGTGGGAGAAGGCCCTACTCCATAGCCTGCTAGGCAGCAGGCCTGGGAGGAGGAGGCCTAGCGTAGCAAAGGGCTGTTGGGGAAGCGGTCCAGAGGGATAGTCAGAGGAGGAAGGAGAAGGAAGACAGTGAGACTGTCACCCGAGGGCCTCTGGACCGGGACTCAGAGTAGTGGGCGGACCTGAGTCGTCCCCCCCCCCTTTTTCCCCCTTTGTTTGCTGTGCTGCCCCACGCACAGCCACGGGCCGCAGGGAGTGGCCGGTCAGAACCACACCAGGTCCTGGACTGTGAGGATCGGACTCGAGGGTGTGGGGCTGTTGTTTAACCACCCCCCCGGAAGGGGGTGTGAATGGACCAGGGAACACTGTCGGAGGGCAGTGCTCCGGAAGAGGATGCCGTACGTGGAGAGCAGCGCAAACCCGCACACCCAACGACGGTGAGACGACAGGCGGGACGCCACCCAAAGAGGGCGCTCTACTGGCTAAAACTAATTCCCCAAGACGACCAGGAGGAGGCGCCACAGCGGTGAGCTACTACCCTGCCACACGTGGTGGAGAATGCGGGCATAGCGGTCCGCCCCTGATACGAGGGGCCAGCGCCAAGACTGCGGACTATTGCCCAGAGCAGTGTTTTGCGCACACAGACGGTCGACCCAGATTGTGGGTACAGACCCGGACCCACCAAAGGGGTCCAGAGTGTGGGGATTGAATCGGGAGTAACCCACTGAACCCCAATATGGAGGCTGAGAAGCTATTAAAATGGCTGCTAGAGAAGCAGCAGGAGCAGTCGGCCCAGCAGCACCAGCAGCAGATGCAAATGCTGCAGCAAATGACCACTCAGCAGCAGCTGCTGATGACTCAGCACCAAGAGAATCAGCAGCAGCTCCTTCGAGAGTTGGCCACCCAGCAGCGGGTGCAGCAGGAACATTTGGTGCAACAGATGGCCGCGTTATTACACCCGGCGGGAGGCACCCCTGCCGCCCCCTTGGGGACCGGACTGGGGGATAACCCAGGAGCACTACCGGTACGCCTCACCAAGATGGGGCCTGAGGACGACCCAGAGGCCTATCTGGTGACATTTGAACGGGTGGCAACCGCCGCCCGGTGGCCTTCAGAACATTGGGCTACGTTACTAGCCCCTTATTTGACGGGGCAGGCTCAGGCCGCATATCGGAGCCTCGACCCCCGGGAAGCGCTCGAGTACACCCGAGTGAAGGCAGCCATCCTAGACCACACCGGCATTAGCCCAGAGACCTACCGACAACGTCTCCGTAAGGAACAATATCCTCCGGGGGCCCGACCCCGCGCCGTGGCCCAACGCATCCGGGACCACTGCTGGAGATGGTTGGACCCAGAGGGCCTGACGGGACCCCAGGTGGCGGAGCTGGTAGCCTTAGAGCAGTTCACCCAGATCCTACCCCCGGGAGGGAGGGCCTGGGTGCGACGGCATCAACCGGCCACCCTCTCCGCAGCAGTGGCCTTAATGGAGGACTACTTATCGGCCAAGGGGGCGGAGGCACCACCCCGAGCAGCCGAGAGCCTTGGTTGCAAGGGCGGCGCAGAGAAGGGGAACCCTCGTGGGGCGGGAGCCTCTGGACCACTGGCAGGCAACAGCCATCGGCACCCGAGACCTCCCAACCCTGAACCCCGACCCAAGTTATTGCCGGTGGTGACTCGAAGGGAGCAACAGCCCCCGGAGCGAACAGGCCCCCCCGGAGGAGGCCCAAGCCCAGCCGAAACCCGAGAGAGGTGCTGGGGCTGCGGTCAAGAGGGACATTTCCGGCGAGATTGCCCTTTTATGGACTGCAGCTACGGGCAGGCCTGGATGGCCGGACAACGGGCACGGAAGAAAGGGGTAAGAAAATTGATAGTCCCGGTCCAGGTTGAAGGGAACCCCACCAATGCCCTCGTAGATTCAGGGTGTAGTCAGACCCTCATACGAGAGGGGCTGGTCCCGAACCTCAATCTTTCGGGGCCCCCGATCTACCTGCAGTGTGTGCATGGAGACATCCGCCAGTATCCCACAGCCTGGGTCAAGATGGGAGTAGGCTGCCGGGAGGAGGGTCTCCGAGTAGGAGTGGCCCCTAGGCTGGCCTACCCGGTGGTGTTGGGACGAGATTGGCCCGGCTTTGGAGAGGTCCTCCTAAGATATCAGCCACCCAAGCCCCGACCAGACAGGACTATAGCACCGGGAATGGGGCTGCTTGGGAGCAGGCTAAGACATGACCCCGGCGAGGGGACCTCCTCGACGGCGGAGACCCCTGCGAGTTGTCCTGGAGACAGGCCCCGTTCGGTGGAGGACGCCCGGGTAGAGTTAGAGCGCGACGGGGACTTCTTACGTGAGCAACTGGAAGACCCAACCCTAAGCCGAGCCTGGGAACAAGCCACCAACCCTGCTGTTGAGGGGGACGGGACGGGACGGACTCCGCAGGGCCCCCGCTTTGAGGTATGGCAGGACCGCCTGTACCGAATAGCGCAGGAACCCCAGACCCGAGAGACGTTCCACCAGCTGTTGGTCCCCCGGAGACTGCGAGCCGGCCTCCTCCACTTAGCCCACGCAAACCCTTGGGCCGGACACCTGGGACGCGAGAAGACCCTACAGAGGGTGGCCCGCCGGTTTTTCTGGCCAGGCATCCACCGGGAAGTGGCAGACTTTTGCGCCTCGTGCCCAGAATGCCAGAGAGCCGGACCGAAAGGGGTAGCTCCTGCACCCCTGGTACCCATGCCAGTCGTGGGGGTACCCTTTGAACGGATCGGGATGGACCTCGTCGGCCCCCTTGAGCGAAGCAAGACAGGGAACCGCTTTATACTAGTAGTCGTGGACTACGCAACACGCTATCCCGAAGCCGTTCCCCTAAAGACAGCGACAGCACCGACCATTGCGGGTGAACTGGTAAAGATTTTCGCCCGGGTTGGGATACCCGGGGAAATATTGACGGACCAGGGCACCAATGTGTCCTCCAAGTTAATAGCCGAGCTATGTCGCCTCCTCCATATCCGGACCCTCCGGACATCGGTGTACCACTCGCAGACCGATGGCTTGGTAGAGCAGTTCAATGGTACGCTAAAAGCCATGTTGCGGAAGTTTGTGGAGGAGGACCCCTCACATTGGGACACCTTGTTGCCGGCCCTGCTGTTTGCAATAAGAGAGGTACCACAGGCCTCGACGGGGTTCTCGCCTTTCGAGCTCCTATATGGTAGGCAGCCCAGAGGAATACTGGACCTCCTGAAAGAGGAGTGGGAAACACAGGAAACGCGGGTCCTTGGGACCACACAATACGTACTACAACTCCGGGAGCGACTCCAAACGTTAGGGGCCTTCGCCCGTGAAAACCTGGAACGGGCCAAGGCAGGTCAGGAGCGCCTCTATAATCGAGGGGCTAGAGGGAGGAAGTTCGCCCCAGGTGATCGGGTGCTGCTTTTACTGCCATCTTCCGAGTCGAAGCTCCTGGCCAAATGGCAGGGTCCCTATGAAGTGATCCGACGAGTGGGGCCAGTTGATTACGAGGTCAGACTACCTGGTCGACGGAAAGAGACCCGCATTTATCACATTAACCTTCTAAAGGCCTGGAAAACCCAGGAAGCCATGTTCATTGGCCCGTCCACCCCAGATTCGGAACTTGGACCCCTAGCAGGGGACCTTCCCAACCCCGGACCGGCCATGCTGGGGTCAGGCCTCAGCCCCAGACAAAGGGGGCAACTACAACGGGTGGTAGAGAAGTTTCCGGACGTTTTATCGGCCCGCCCGGGCCGGACGACTTTAATGAGTCATCATATCGCCACCGACCCCGGGAAGAGGGTGACGGATAACCACCAGCCGTTGCCCAAGAAAATGTGGGATACAGTGCGACGGGAGGTAGAGACGATGTTAGAGATGGGAGTGGTAGAGGAGTCGACGAGCGAGTGGCAAAGCCCTATCGTCCTAGTGCCGAAACCAGACGGGACGACTCGGTTTTGCATCGATTTCAGGAAGGTCAACGCTATCTCCCGTTTTGATGCCTATCCAATGCCGAGAGTGGATGAACTGTTAGAGCGCCTCGGAGGAGCCAAGTACCTGTCAACTTTAGATTTGACTAAAGGATATTGGCAGATCCCACTGACGCCAAACTCCCGAGCGAAGACGGCCTTCCCTACGCCTTTCGGCCTCTTCCAGTTCGTAACCATGCCGTTCGGGTTGCACGGAGCAGCAGCCACGTTTCAGCGCCTGATAAACAAGGTCCTCCAACCCCACGACCAATACGCGGCGGCGTACATAGATGACATCGTGGTTTACAGCCTTGACTGGGAGAGCCATTTACACCACCTGGCAGCAGTGCTACAAGCCCTCAGAGCGGCCGGCCTAACAGCTAACCTGGCGAAATGTCACTTAGGCCAAGAAGAAGTGACCTACCTGGGATACATGGTAGGAGGGGGGAAACTAACACCCCTGATTAGCAAGGTACATGCCCTCAGAGATGTACCCACACCCACGACGAAGAAACAAGTGCGTCAGTTTTTGGGATTAGCTGGGTACTATCGCCGTTTTGTACCAGACTTCGCATCTATAGCCGCCCCCCTGTCAGACCTAACGAAGAACTCCCAACCTCGACAGGTACAGTGGACTACGCAATGCGAGCGAGCCTTTAACACACTCAAGGAACGGCTCACTCAAGAACCAGTACTACGACACCCCGACTTCACGAAGGAGTTTATATTACAAACAGACGCTTCGGAAGTCGGCCTAGGCGCAGTACTCTCCCAGGAAGTAGACGGGGAGGAACACCCAGTACTGTATTTAAGTCGGAAGCTGTTCCCCCGAGAAAGACACTTCTCAACAATAGAGAAAGAGGCCCTGGCGGTACGGTGGGCTATTGACGCCCTCCGTTATTATCTGCTAGGGAATAGTTTTAAATTAATCACAGATCACGCCCCTTTGCGATGGATCCACAGCATGAAAGACACGAACGCTAGAATTATGCGGTGGTACCTTGCCCTCCAGCCTTACGACTTCCAGGTGCTCCACCGACCGGGTAAGGCCCATACTAACGCCGATTTCTTCTCCAGGCTAGGGGAGGAGGGCGAAGAATCGGATCAAGGAGGGGGATCCTTAGCGCAGGGGGTGGTCTGCGAGGGGGCAGTCAAGCTCCCATCCAACTGCCGAGGCCCTAAACAGTTAGCCCTGATGGCAGAGAATCCGTCACGCTCGTACGGGGTGTGTCCCAAATGCACAGAGAGTGCAAGAGGAGGGAGCATACCCCAGCCTAGGCAGACGGCCGTGGGAGGAGAACCCTTGCGGGAAGCCCCGGTGGAGGACCAGCCCACACTCCTGGAACCACCGAGGACTGCGACTTCTCCAGGTCGAGAGGGAGCCTCACTGTGGGAGGGACCAGCCGAGGTGGTGGACCACGAGACCCGTGGAGAATCAGGAGACCCGTGGGACACTCCAGCAGCGGAACAGATAGGAGGCAGCTTAAGGGAAGAGACGGACTGGTACGTCGGACCCGGTAAGCCTCAGCGTGTTTCAGTGGGACCCCCCCGCTGAGACGGTGGATAAGCCGGGTTGCCCGTTGGCAAAGACTAATTTCCGGGACTTTGGGGCCAGTAGGCCATAAGGCCCAGTGACAAGGGCTAAGTTTCTAGACTTTGAGCCGGTAAGACAAGCCACTGTGGGATAAAGGCTAAGTTCCGAGCTCCTGAACATTAGGCCGATTAGGATACCCCGCCCCCCGGGAAGGTTCTTAAGGGGGAGGGTGTGTGGTGGGGCGATTGCCCCACACCCAGAGAGGGTGGGCTGCAGCAGGCCTAGGTGCCTGCGCAGACACATAGCCAATCAGGGAAGGGCTTACTGGGAGCCAATCAGAAGGCAGATTGTAGCCAGCCAATCAGGGCCCGGCTTAGCCATATAAAAGGCTGCCCAGAGCAGGAGCAGTCAGTCTGTCCCAGGCCTTCAGAGGGGAAGGTCTGTCTCCAGAGCTGGGAGACCAGCACCACGGACAGCGCAGTGCAGGCCAGCCTGAGAGAGTGGGAGAAGGCCCTACTCCATAGCCTGCTAGGCGGCAGGCCTGGGAGGAGGAGGCCTAGCGTAGCAAAGGGCTGTTGGGGAAGCGGTCCAGAGGGATAGTCAGAGGAGGAAGGAGAAGGAAGACAGTGAGACTGTCACCCGAGGGCCTCTGGACCGGGACTCAGAGTAGTGGGTGGACCTGAGTCCCCCCCCCCCCTTTTCCCCCCTTTGTTTGCTGTGCTGCCCCATGCACAGCCACGGGCCGCAGGGAGTGGCCGGTCAGAACCACACCAGGTCCTGGACTGTGAGGATCGGACTCGAGGGTGTGGGGCTGTTGTTTAACCACCACCCCCCGGAAGGGGGTGTGAATGGACCAGGGAACACTGTCGGAGGGCAGTGCTCCGGAAGAGGATGCCATACGTGGAGAGCAGCGCAAACCCGCACACCCAACGACGGTGAGACGACAGGCGGGACGCCACCCAAAGAGGGCGCTCTACTGGCTAAAACTAATTCCCCAAGACGACCAGGAGGAGGCGCCACAGCGGTGAGCTACTACCCTGCCACACCCATTTAAATACATTTTGCTCAGGTGCATGAATGTAACTGAAATTTCATGCTTGCTATACACACATGATTCAGAAACAGGTTAAAACATAGGCACATAGGGATTGTCACACTTAATCAGAGCATGGTCCATCTAGTCCAGTATCCTGCCCAATACCAGGTGCCTTAGAGTAAGGTGCAAGAAATCCCTTAATGAACAATTATGGCACAGGCTCATGGAGAAAGTGTCTTCATTAGTTAGTGGCTGGCTGAGGCCTTGAGGGTTAATGGGGGAGATTGTCAAAACCACAAATGACAGGCTGCCAACTCTCACTGACAGTCAATGGGTGTTAGGCCTCTAACTACTCTTTATGACTATCAAAATCTCTCTGTGGAGGGGCAGAGAACCCACTCCATGAGTCGAGAAGGGCTCACAATCAGCCCCAACTCACCACACCTGTGAGGCAGGCCCTTAACAGATGGCTGACCCTTAACAGGGAGGCCCTCAGCTCAGGCTGGGGGACACTCCGAACCAGACCAGAGCTCTGGGTTACTGGCTGAGGAACAGATTGACAGCACTCCCACCCTGAGCCTTTTAAGGGAAAAAAGGATGGGCTGGCTTGTGCCATTTGTTGAAATTCTCAGGGCTACGTCTTGGCCTTTAACCGTGCAGGAGGGTGGGAGTTGAGACTTCCTGTGGTACCAGTCCCAAGACTGCTGCTGCCCACGGACTGATGTATGAGGTTAGAGCACACCTGCCTTGACCTCAAGGGGGCGACATTGAGACATAAGCCTTGACACTCCCCCTCTATCGCGTCTATATATTTTTTATTTCCTATGTGTTATCTTAAAAGCTTTGGCTCTTTTAGCTGCTTTATGTATGGAAATAACAGGCATTGAAGGCCCAAGGGGAATTTAGGGATTCAATTTTGGAGAAGCAACTAACCATGCAACAATAATAAAAAAGATTGACTCCGCTTTTCGTTAGGGACATGTTGACACAAGTATAGGAGGGAGTGGCTCTTCGATCCACCTGTTGTAGGGGCCTAAGGCAGGCTAGATGACCTTACCAAACCCTTTAAAATGCAAGTTTGCTCAGCAGGGAGCGCATGCACACCTTTTCAAGGAAATAAGTCCCATGACGGTCACATTGCTCATCAAAGCAGCTTTCTCTTTAGCGTTCCCTGCTCCCACACTAAAACCATTCCAAATATTTCTGAGTATTACAATTGTCTGTGGGAACACATTAATACCCCCATTACAATGGGTCCTTTAAATATGATGACAGAGAAGAACATTAATGGCTTGAGTCTCCACTCAGCCTGAGCTGTGGAGAGGGGGTTTGACAGAGGGAGTTGATGAGGGTTGTACAGGGATCCTACTCCATTTGTCATAACTGAGCTCTGCTCTGCTCCACCCCCTCCTTTCCCTGCTCCACCTCATCTCTCTCCAGACCACCCACGACATGCTCCCTTCCACCCAAGAGAGTGGGGGAGAGGAAGCCAATGCAGGGAGCAGTGGAGCTCCACTAGCTTTACACCTGCAGTTCTTCTGCCCGGGGGGAATTCTCCAATGGCCTTCTCCAACTGCATAATCAAAAGTGGGGCAAAGCGGCCTTGGTAGATTGGAGAATCTGGCCTGATGCATTGAGCAGAAAGTAACATGCACTACCTCGCTGTCACTAGATGTGATCAGCGCCGGTGCGGTAGGAGGCAACCTGACTGGATAGTAAAGAGGATGTTTGCAGTTGCACTGGCAGTGATATAAATCAAGAGGTGTTCATGTTGCTGGTGCTATCAATCTGAGCCATGCACTTGTTTTTAAAACTATAAAGAAAGAACACTCTTTTGGAGAAACCATGGCTAGTGCGAAAGCAAGGAAGATGACCCAGGGGGACCCTTTCTTCAGACAGCTGCGTACAGGGATTGATTTATAAACCGTCACTTCTGTGCATCAGGAAGAGAGGATATTATTGCGCCAAGGCAGCAGCCAGTTTTCCCAGCAGAAATAGTTGCTGAACCAGGATCCAGACTTGGATTCAGACGACGTGTGAAAGTATGACCTTGGGCAACCAGTTCTGCAGAAGGGAAGGCTGCAGAGGGGTTGGAGTTGGTGGGGGTGGGGTGGGGAGAGGGAAGAGTTTTGAAAATTTTTCAGCAGCTACACAGCTGTAAAAATGAGGTTGACCCATGGGCTTCTTTAATAAAGCTCTATAATACAGGCAAAATCGAAATGCTGGCCAGTTAGGGGCTGGTGCTGAAGTGCAATATAAATCCGTTCTATTACGTTCATGTCATCTTTGACCATTTTGATGGGTTTTTCCGCCCCACTAGTTTTCTTTTCTGGACTGCTTAGCTTTGCTCGTTGGTTTGACAGAATGGTTGTCTTATTTTCTGGGCTGTTCACCGTTGCTCTGTTTCAATTTCTTGCTGCTCTAGATCTGGTTAGGAGAGACAAAGGCCCAGATCCTCAAAGGGAATTAGGCACCCGACTCCCACTGATTTCAATGGAATTGAGATGCCTAAATACTTTTTAGGATTTGAGCCAAAGTCATTTGTTAGGATGACTCTTTCAGTGGTCTAGGTGAAATGACCTGGGGGTCACAGTTTAGCTGGTAGTGGGATACCTAGAAAGCACTATCACAGTTGGCATCAGCTGACACCTTTCTTGTTAGCATTAGATAGAGAATCCAAGGAATAAATACAAATGGAGACTCTGTTATCCTTTCCGGCCTCGTGATCATCTCTCTGAGACAGAATTGGGCTACAGCATGCTGATGGGATGCTGCGGGGAACCTTTTTCATTCAAGGCCAGAAAGGACCACATCTAATCTGCTGATCTGTATGACACAGGCCAATGGCCTTGTGCTAGTGTTCCTACTCCTGCTGCTCTGAGAATAGACAGAGGATTGCTGTACACAGCTACCAAGCAGGCAGTTTTCAGGGAAATGAGGCCTTTCTCCATACTCTGAAGACAGCGGGCCATTAACCCAGGCATCCCATTGAGGCACAGTTCAATCACGCAAGCCCAGCCAGCAATGGACTCAAGATGAGCTACTCTAACAGGGCAGTGGTGAGACATCCCCTCAGCTATGCAAACCATTTAAACAGCTAAGTCAAGTGCTAGAGAACTTGAACGGTGAACGGTAGCTCTCACTGGACGGCAGCAGGAAAATAGCAGTTATAGAGCAATCAGTGAGTGAACTGCTGGAATTAATGCTGAAAAAGAAGCTAGTGCAAATCTCCGAGGAGGAGCTTCATGGAGTCCATAATTTTTGGACTATTATCTGCAATCTTCAATAACAGGCTGCTGCGCAACCCATGCACTATGCAATTTGCCTGGAGAGAGGTAGTGACGCACGTCCCTCCACGGAGAGGGAAAACTGGCTCTTGAGGCGCAGCAATCAGCATTGCAATCTCCAATTCCAGCCACAAATACCTTCAGTTTATTCAGAGCTTGGAGGGGCAGGGTCGGCTCTAGATTTTTTGCCGCCCCAAGCAAAAAAATTTTTGGCTACCCCCCCCCCCAGCCCTGAGCTTCCCCCCGCCCACCAGTGACCCCCCCCACCCTCTGCCACCCCAGCACTGGGCTCCCCCCCAAAACGTGGGATCCGATACCAGCACACGGCGGCCAAGCCCTGGCCCAGCCGTGACTCTGTCCCCATGCGGGTGGAGCTGCTGGGTGGTGCGGAGTGGGAGTACTTCCAGGTGCTGGTGCGGCCGCGGGGCCAGGACGGCTTTAGGAAGTGCGGGGCCCAATTTGAACATTTTTGGCGGGGCCCCGGCAGGGATGACTAACCAAAAAAAAAAAAAAAAAACCACAACGTAAAAAAAAGCCTTTCATTTCTTGCATGTATTATTTACTTTCCATAACTATATAAATAATAAAATGATATATTATGTACATTGCATCATATATGCTGTTGATCAGTTATTAATGAGCTCCGTTTCACAAGTGTAGGTCCCTGCCACTGCCACTCCGTGCAGATGTGGTGTGCACATGTGTGGGTCCCAACTGCTCCCTGACCCTCTCATTGAAGCAGGTGTGCAGGGTTACTGCCCTGGGAACTGCAGGGCAGCAGTGGACATGGGGCTGGCTGG
The DNA here is from genome assembly GCF_027887155.1 of Malaclemys terrapin pileata. Taxonomy (NCBI): domain Eukaryota; kingdom Metazoa; phylum Chordata; order Testudines; family Emydidae; genus Malaclemys; species Malaclemys terrapin. Next base: position 17,086,369 of record NC_071515.1, on the reverse strand, counting down.
AGGCAGGGCAGGGGCTGACTGGAGGTAGGGTCTGGCTGCAGGCAGGGCAAGGGGTGCGGGGCTGGCTGGAGATAGGGGTGTGTGGAGCGGGCTGACTGGCTTCAGGCAGGGTCACAGGTGGGTGTGGCAGGGGTTGGCAGGGCTGGAGACAGAGGAGTGCAGGACTGGCTGGCTTCAGGCAGGGGGGTGCAGCAGGGGTTGGCTGGAGACTGGTCAGGGGGTGCGGGGCTAGCTGCGGGCAGGGCAGGGGGTGCAGCAGGGGCAGCTGGAGCCCCGGCCCTTTAAATAGCCCCTGCGCCCCCACTATCCCAGGGCTCTGGGGGCTATTTAAAGGGCCCGGGGCTCCCCTCCTTCTACTGCTCCGGCCCTTTAAATAGCTGCGGGAGCCCAGGGGAAGTGGCGGGGCTCCAGTGGCTATTTAAAGGCCTGGGGTGGTAGAGGCAACGGGAGCCCCGGACTTCTTAAATAGCCCCCGGAGCCCTGCAGCCCTACCCCAGGGCTCCAGCTGTGGGGCTCTGGTGGCAATTTAAAGGGCCTGGGAGCCCCAGACCCTTTAAATTGTCCCCTGGGTAAGCCAGGCCATGCTGGTACACCGTACCGGGGCGTGGGCGCGGGGCCCTCTTAGGGGCGGGGCCCGATTCAGGGGAATTGGTTGAATTGGCCTAAAGCCAGCCCTGGGCGCGGAGAACATGGCCCCCTCCCTGGGCTTCGCGGCGCTGCTGGTGGCCAAGGGGGATGAGTTTGTGCTCACCGCCCTCACCCCTGACATGTTGGCAGCCGAGGACCTGGAGAGCCCCCCGGACCTGCTGCTCTTCAGCCTCACCGCGCCCTGGCCCAGCCCCGGCGGGCGGGAAGGCGAGGATCGCCGGCTGCGGGGCTACCTGCTCAGCACCGATGAGCCCAGCCGGCCGCTCGCTTCCTCACACACTCCGGGAGCCCCTCTTGCCACCGCCACAGCCCGGGCTCGGCTCCAGGGGACCCCACTTCCCTCCCTCCCCGGCTCCTCACACAGTCTCAGCAGGGCTGCCCAGAGAATTCAGGGAGCCGGGGCAAAGCAATTTTGGGGGCCCCTTCCATAAAAAAAAAGTTGCAATACTATAGTAACATGTATTTGGAAATGTAAAAAATAACTAGTGAAATACATTCAAAAATTAATTTGTAATAATTTGAAAATACACTAAATACATTATTTAAAAACATTAAATGCTGTAATGGTATGTCTACATTTGCAGTTACATAATGGGCTGTTGCTGGGTGATGGTGACGGTTGGTGCTAATGGGCGGTCGCTGCCTGGGGGTAGCGCTGCTGTTGCCCTGGGCTGGGTGGGGAGCTGGGCTCAGGGTTGGGGGGTACCCGGCTCACAGGAGCTGGGCTCAGGGCTGTGGGGAGATGGGGTCGGGAGGTGTCTGGCTCAGAGGGGCTGGGCTCGGAGCTGGGGTCAGGGCTGTGGGGGATGGGGTTGGGGGTGCCCGGCTCAGAGGGGCTGCACTCGGCGCTGGGGGTCAGGGCTGTGGGTGATGGGGTCGGGGGGTGCCAGGCTCAGAGGGGCTGAGCTCGGCGCTGGGAGTCAGGGCTGTGGGGGATGGGGTCGGGGGGTGCCCGGCTCAGAGGGGCCGGGGGCGCAGGGTCTGGAGGCTGCCCGGCAAACCGTGAAGCCGGTAGCGCTTGGGCTTTGGGCAGCCCCTATGCCTCTGGACCCTGCGCCCCCGGCCGGGCACTTCCCCTCCCGGGCTCCGGCGGCGCAGGGTCCGGAGGTATGGGGGCTGCCCAAAGGCCGTAGCGCTCGGCTCTTAAACAGAGCCGAAGAGTCAGGGGAGGAGCAGAGCTGCCGCGGCCGGAGGCTCTGCTCCTCCCTTGACTCTTCGGCTCTGTTTAAGAGCCGAGCTGCCCGAGTGCTACCGGCTTCGGGCAGCCCCCATGCCGGACCGGGGTTTGATTGCCGAAAAGCCGGACATGTCTGGGAAAAACCGGATGTATGGTAACCCTATCTTTCCAGATTTGCTGTTATCCCTGTTGAGGCCAAAGTGGTTTGAAAAATTAAAAATCCTTGACACCATTGTGTTCCTTCCCCTGTGTTGCTCGTTAATCTGATGGACCTGTCGATAATGAATGAAAATGAATGCCCTGGGAGCAATGTGTCAAGCAGACAGTTTGTGAAGTAGGAATGTGAATGCTGAAGCCCTCACAAAATGCAGAGGCTTTTCTTAACCTGAGAACTGAAAAAGAGCCAGATACCCTGCATAGGTTTGAAAGTAACAAGAGCCTAGCGACTGACCAGAGCAGCATCAGATTTGACGTGACGAGGAGGGTCTGTGTCATGAAGTCTGCATTTCCACTGATGACTCTTCCATCGCCAGGGTAGCGCTGGCGCAGGTATGCCGCCCGGCACAGCAATGCTGAGAGGTGCCATTGTAGACCCAATCCACTGCCCTCAGTCCCTGCCCTGACCCTGTTCCCTCAGCCTCCCCTGCAGTCCCCTCTGTATCTCCCACCCCAAACCCACTGCCCTCAGTCCCACCCAAACCCACTGCCCCAAATCTCTTCTTCAGCCTCTCCTGTCATCCCACCCCCATCACTCCCCCTGCTGTCCCACCCCCTCAACTTCCCCCCATTCCAGTCCTGCTCCCCTCCGTCTCATCCCCTCCAGACCCTGTACCTCTCCCCAGCCCAGCCCCATTGTCTCCCCCGCCTCGCCCCCCTCTACAGAGCTCTCTACCCTGTCCCATTCATGCTCTCCTCAGCCCCTACCCTGCTCCCCCCCAACCCAGTCCTGTCCCATCCCCCTCAGCCCCCCTGACTCTCCCAGTCCTGTCCCCCTCAGTTCCTCCACCCTGCTTCCCCTGGTCCATCCCCACACACCCACCGACTTCCTCGACCTCCCTCCCCCCAATCCCACTGCCTGGACTCACCCCCGTGCCACTCAGGACATGCAGGAAAAAGAAGCAATGGGCTTAAATTGTAGCAAGGGAGATTTAGGTTAGACATTAGGAAAAACTTTCTAACTGTAGAGGTAGTTACGCACTGGACAAATTACCTAAAGAGGTTATGGAATAGCAGTCATTGGAGTTTTTTAAGAGGTTAGACAAACACCTGTCAAGGATGGTCTAGTGTTGTTGTTACTCAGTCCTGCCTCAGTGCAGGGGTTTGACTAGATGACCAGTTGATGTCCCTTCCAGTCCTACATTTCTGTGATTCACACTGAATTGCCTTGTGCCCATGTCTATTAGTAGTGGCACACAGTTCTCTGACATGCAGGTTTATAAAATTGTAGTTAATATACAGTTTAGAGCATAGCAGTTTTAAAGCTCTGCCTGTTCAGACCAACTGAGCTGAAAATTGTGATCTATAGTATTCAAAACTATTAAGATGTGGGCTGAAATAAAATCAGCCTGAATTGCTCAACAATATCAATGGAATCAGCATTGTGCTGCTATATATTGTAAAACATTACAGTGAAATCTTGCAAATATTCCATAGCACGCCGCCTTGCCCAAGTGGTAACTAAGCATAACATCTTCCTGTTTCAACATTCTTAACTTGTATCCCAGAGCTCCTAAAAATTTTTTCCCCAAACACTGAATATTGCTAAGTTATGAGTTTTAACGGGTTTTTTCCTTTTAAACCACAGCACTGAATGTTATTCTAAATTTTTTTCCCAAATTTTCTTAAACTCCCAGTTTACCTCCGGCTCATGTTCATTGTGAAAAGTATTGCAGGTCTAATAATAATATTTGGCACTTTTGTAATTCACTGTCCAACCTGTGTTTTGTGCCTTCCTCTGGTGGATTTTTAGAGGATAACTGTATAGCTACCAGCTAAGGGAGTTATATCTTGAACTCAAGTAGTAGAAGCTCATGCTTTTAAGTCTGGATGGCTCAGGTTCAATCTTTGGTGATTAGCTATGTCATAACTATAAAGGGAAGGGTAACAGCTGTCCTGTGTACAGTACTATAAAACCCCCCTGGCCAGAGACTCCAAAATCCTTTTCCCTGTAAAGGGTTAAGAAGCTCAGGTAACCTGGCTGGCATCTGACCTAAAGGACCAATAAGGGGACAAGATACTTTCAAATCTTGGAGGGGGGAAGGCTTTTGTTTGTGTTCTTTGTTTGGGAGTGTGTTCGCTCTCGGGACTGAGAGGGACCAGACATCAATCCAGGTTCTCCACATCTTTCTAAACAAGTCTCTCCTATTTCAAACTTGTAAGTAAACAGCCAGGCAAGGCGTGTTAGTTTTCCTTTGTTTTCTCAACTTGTAAATGTACCTTTTACTAGAGTGTTTATCTTTGTTTGCTGTACTTTGAACCTGAGACTAGAGGGGAGTCCTCTGAGCTCTTTAAGTTTGATTACCCTGTAAGGTTAATTTCCATACTGATTTTACAGAGATGATTTTTACCTTTTTTTTTCTTTAATTAAAAGCTTTCTTTTTAGAACCTGATTGATTTTTCCTTGTTTTAAGATCCAAGGGGTTTGGATCTTGATTCACCAGGAGTTGGTGGGAGGAAGGAGGGGGAATGGTTAATTTCTCCTTGTTTTAAAATCCAAGGGGTTTGGATCTGTATTCACCAGGGAATTGGTGAAGGTTTTTCAAGGCTTCCCAGGGAGGGAAAATTGATGGTGGCAGCGGAACCAGAGCTAAGCTGGTAGTTAAGCTTAGAAGTTTTCATGCAGGCCCCTACATTTGTACCCTAAAGTTCAAAGTGGGGATCCAGCCTTGACAAGCTATGATGGAGGTTGCTACACTTATAATCCCTTTAATCAGAGGTTCTGAATATGCTTTGTTGTAGGCAGAGCTAGCCTATAGTTAAGCAACCGAAAATTTAGAATGGGAAGTGTTGAAATGTTGGGAAGCCTTATAATTTTGCCAGTCTGTAACGAACATCCCATCTGAGCGATGGGGGCGGGGAGAGAGGAGAGTGAGACAGGACCAGGAAACTGGGACAAGGAATCCAGAGCGGTAGTGGGGGGCAGTTGAAATCAGATGAGGAGCTGGGGCGGGTTAGACAGCAATAGGATAGACATAGACTGGAGGGGACGGGGAAGCAGGGTCTTTCTCTACTAGAGATCACTCCATTCAGGAGCCTGGAATAGACCCAGGATTCCTGAGTTTCACAGTTCCTCTTCTGTCAGCAGATATCTGTGAAACCCAGTGGCAAAAAAAGTGTCTCATCCCCCTATAGAGCTGATCTATCACATATAGGATGACAACCTACTGCCTCTGCCAACACTTACTCCATTAGCCCAAGTGGCAGAAGTCTGTGCAGTGGATCTAAAGGTTCATCGGCAGGGTTGGAGCCATGCGAGTTTCACAATGATTCCACAGGCCAGAATTTCTGGGGCAGTTCAGTTTTGATTTTTACAAAAAAACCTGGGGAAATACAGAAATAGGGTGACCAGATGCCTAAATACGGGAATCTCAAGTAGGAGCAGAGAGGTTATTTTATCTCTGTATTTGGCACTGGTGCAACCACTGCTGGAATGCTATGTCCTGTTCTGGTGTGCACAATTTAAGAAGGATATTGATAAATTGGAGTGTGTTCAGAAGGCTGATTTAAAGTATTATAAAACATGCCTTATAGCGATAGACTCAAGGACCTCAATCTATTTAGCTTAACAAAAAGAAGGTTAAGAAGTGACTTGGTTATAGACTGTAAGTATCTACATGGGGAACAAATAGTTGTTAATGGGCACTTCAGTCTAGCAGAGAAAGGCAGAGCATGACCCAACGGTTGGAAGTTGCAGCTAGACAAATTCAGACTGGATATAAGGCATACCTTTTCAATGGTGAGAGTAATTAACGATTAACAATATACTAAGGGTTATGGTGTTTTTCTAAAAGCTATCCTCTAGGAATTATTTTGGGAAAGTTCTATGTCTGTGCTATCCAGGCGGTGAGACCAGGTGATCACCGGATCCCTTCTGGCTTTATAATCTCAGAACTCGGTACATCAAATCACATGTAAAATTCTCATTGAATTCAATAGGTGTCCTTGCCCTGTGGCTTGTGGTGCGGGCTGCAGCAGGGGCCGTACAACCCCTCTCGCAGCTTCCTAGGGCCCCCTCTCATGGCTCTGTGCATCTGTGTCTGTCATTGTCGTCCTCTCCCCTCCCCCTGCCCCGCTCGCCCAGTGTGTCCTGATATTTCACTCCTGCGATCTGGTCACCCTAGCTGAGGATCCCTGGACTGGAACCCGGAGTAGAGGGCAGGCCCAGGTTCCCCTACCGGCCACCGAGGGTGAGGCATAGACCAGTGGAGCAGTGAACAGGAAGACTTCCAGGGTCACTGCAGGAGTGACAGAGAATTGAGGGACTGTACTCCAGCAGGGGGGAAATCCTGAGTGACCTGACCAGGGGGCTGAGTCACAAAGAGGAGGATGTGGTTCCCGGAACAAGAGAGGAGCTGCAGCCTGAAGGGAACAGACTGAGTGACTGCATGCAACCATGGAAAGGGTGTTAACCTTGGAGCTAATCCACGGAGTGACCAGCAGGAGGTGTCAAATGAACACCCCATGAGTGGCACACCCGGTCACACTCCCATTGTGCCACGTGCTGAACTCGCATCTACAGGGTGACACGGTCCCTGCCTTGGAGAGACTCCAATGTCCAGCTCCTGCTCCCTCTGCAAAGGGGACCTGAGCCACCATTAAACAAAGAGACAGAGGGTGAAAAATCAGCCACGTCTCACTCAATCCGTGACACACCCAACAGCGGGGTCAGATTCTCAGTGGTTTAATTCCCTTGCCTTCAGGGGAGTGAGGCCTCCAGGGAACGCAACCCATACAAGATGGAAAAGACTAATCCAAACTATCCATATAAATGATGGGGTTTGAATTAGCTGTTACCACTCAAGAAAGAGATCTTGGAGTCATAGTGGATAGTTCTCTGAAAACATCCACTCAATGTGCAGCGGCAGTCAAAAAAAGCTAACAATGTTGGGAATCATTAGGAAAAGGATAGATAACGACAGAAAATATCATATTCCTCTATATAAATCCATGATACAACCACATCTTGAATACTGCATGTAGATGTGGTCGCCCCACCTCAAAAAAGATCTATTGGAATTGGAAAAGGTACAGAAAAGGCCAAAAAAAAAAATGATTCAGGGTATGGAACAGCTTCCATATGAGGAGACATTAATAGGACTGGGTCTTTTCAGCTTGGAAGAGAGACAACTACGGGGGATATGATAGAGATCTATAAAATCATGATTGATGTGGAAAAAGTAAATAAGGAAGTGTTATTTACTCCTTCTCATAACACAAGAACTAGTGGTTATGAAATGAAATGAATAGGCAGCAGGTTGAAAACAAACAAAAGGAAGTATTTTTTCACACAACGCACAGTCAACCTGTGAAACTCTTTGCCAGAGGATGTTGTGAAGTCCAAGACTAGAACAGGGTTCAAAAAAGAACTAGATAAGTTCATGGAGGATAGGTCCATCAATGGCTATTAGCCAGAATGGACAGGGATGGTGTCCCTAGCCTCTGTTTGCCAGAAGTTGGGAATGAGTGACAGGGAGAGGATCACTTGATGATTACCTGTTCTGTTCATTTCCTCTAGGACACTTGGCACTGGCCACTGTCGCAAGACAGGATACTGGGCTAGCTGGACCTTTGATCTGACCCAGTCTGGCTGTTCTTATGTCCAGGCTAGTTTTAAAAGTCTGAAATAACGAGACTTCCCCACTATCCTATAGCCCCCACCGCATCTCCCCAGGCATTTTTCCTGCTGCTCAGGGTAAATTGTCCTTTTCTGAATTTCACCCCAGTCCTCCTAGTTATACCCTTCACGCTCCATCCTAAATCATTATTGTTATTTGTATTCCTGCAGCACTAGGAGCCTGCCCCACTGCGCTAGGTGCTGTACAAACACAGAACAAAAAGACGGTTATTACCCACAGCGTTTATCATCTCAGTATAGGGCAAGAGACCACAGACGGATGGAGATGGGCAGATGGGGAGTACAGGGAAATGATCAGACAATACTGGTCGGCGTGGCAGGCCGTGGTATCAGTGCACCGGCAGCCTGACGGTTCTCACTTGTTTTCTGCAGGCATCGTGGCGCAGGAGAGTTCTGAGGGTGGATGAGTTCTTTTTGCAGGTGTTTAGGGGGAGCTCCTCCCAAGAGGGAGGGGCCACACGTATTTAGAACCCCTTAGGTTCCTTCACTGTCCCGCCAATGCAGAGAGACGCGGTGCAGATTTTAAAGGGTTCACCCTCCACCACCAGGGCCAGATATTCAAAGGTGCGGGCGGCCGTGCCTGTGGATGGTCAATGTAAAATTGTCTCGTGACCCACCACTGGATTACCCTGACGAGCTGTGTGCGGCCCGCGGGCTGCAGGTTGCCCACCACTGTCCTAGACTGATACCAGACACCTCTGTGTTCTTGGGGAACCAGGGTGCAGTATCCAGCCTGACTCACCCCCCCCCCCCCCGCCTCCACCCCCCTCCCCCAATCCTCTGCATAAACCAAAACCCATCAGAGGACAAAACTTGCAGAGAACAGTGAAGGGCGTTGGGAGACACACCTAGACCCCTCCTGACAAGGGTGACAAGATGAAGACATCTCCATTGCATACAGAATGGAGAGCAGAGACAACTCCCCTCGCCTCATCTGCATGGAAGATGGGACAGGAAGACATCTCAGTTTACATACAGAATGGAGAACAGAGAACCACACTGAACTCTGGGACCAGAAAAAGCAGGGAAGCACTGCATCCTGGGAATCTCTGCTCCAGATGCTAAAGAACCTATGTCTGCACACACCCAGCTCAGCAATTATCAGACCAATTCTAGTAATGAATCCTTAATTGATATCCAAATACTGAAGCAGCCTAGTTGCATTGTGAGCTCCCTGGAAGAAAACACCACCCATAGCCAAGAGGGATCAGCTCCTATTGTCTAGTCTAAAGAAAACCCTTGAGTCATCAGCTTACCTATAAACAAATCTAGTGTTCTCCCTTGAACCATTGTATTTTCTCTACAAAAATCCCTACTAGAGAGTCAGGGTTCTGATGCTTAGATCCAAACTATGCATCAGTTCCACTGGAACTCCATCTTCTCCTGACTGATCGTGCTGGGGGCTCTGCCTGTCTCCAGCATTCAGGACCCTCAGCTACCACCATCATCTGGGAACCCCGACCAGTTCAAGCCTCATGGAGTGGATGAGATCCCTCCTCTTTCTCTTTCTCTCTCGGTTTTCCTTTCTACCTTAGGTATTAACCTTTAATCATGTATGTTATGTTGGTTTAGCCCTCCTTGTGTAGTTATCATTATTATTCAATAAATAACTTTTATGGTTAAGTTGGTTGCTTCCCTCTCTGTTGCTGAACTTTGTGTTTTTAGCTTCCCCCATTAACTCTACAGCAACGCTTCTTTTACCTAAGCTAAAGATCCCTGTGTGACGTTGTGCAGTCTATATGGTTTTATTAAAACATGATAATAAGTGAATATAATGTAACTGGGATATGCTTCGTGCAAAAGGTCTCTTGTAAGGTATCATTACAAAGTTCATAATCTACTGAGTGTGATCATCCTATTTGTAGAAATGTACCACTCTTGTATCTAAAACTAGAAATATAAAACATAACTCTGAGGGCCTATTGTAATTATGTAATGTATGAGCCATTAATGATGGTTTGGAATCTTGACTTCCATTAACAAGGACCATTGTCTGCAAATGGCTGTGTTTACCTGTTAGTCTTCCTGTATATGTGTGTGCTGGCAAGTGGGCCATGAAGTCTTGCAGTGACATGTGATCATGTCACCTGAACTGGAATCCATCTTTAACCTGATGCTTTTCCAGTGAGGGGGGGTGGAAACCCAGAGGGACAAAGGGTTCCCGCCTTATGCAAAAGATAAATAAAAGGGTGGAAGAGAACAGAGGGGAGAGGAGCCATCATGGAGAATCCCCTAACTATCACCTGAGCTCCAACAAGAGCTGTACCAGGAGAAAGAATTGTGCCCAGGCCTGGAAGGTGTCCAGTCTGAGAAAAAGCTTACTGAAGCATCTCTGAGGGTGAGATTATCTGTATTTAGTTTGATTAGACATAGATTTGCGCATTTTATTTTATTTTGCTTGGTGACTTACTTTGTTCTGTCTGTTAGTACTTGGAACCACTTAAATCCTATTTTCTGTATTTAATAAAATCACTTTTTATTTAGTAACTTACTCAGAGTATGTATTAATACCTGGGGGAGCAAACAACTGTGCATATCTCTCTATCAGTGTTATAGAGGGCGAACAATTTATGAGTTTGCCCTGCATAAGCCTTATGCAGGGTAAAACGGATTTATCTGGGTTTAGACCCCATTGGAGTTGGGCATCTGAGTCTAAAGACAAGCACACTTCTGTGAGCTGTTTTCAGGTAAACTTGCAGCTCGGGGACAAGTGATTCAGACCCTGGGTCTGTGTTGGAGCAGACGGGAGTGTCCGGCTCAGCAAGACAGGGTGCTGGAGTCCTGAGCTGGCAGGGAAAACAGGAGCAGGGGTAGTCTTGGTATATTAGGTGGCAGCTCCCAAGGGGGTTTCTGTGATCCAACCCGTCACACCCTGCAGCGCCCAAAATACTGTGGGGTTTGCTCATCAAGTAGGTTACTGCCAGTGCAATTGTGTTGTGAGATTGGGGATAGGGTCGGGCTGAATCTGGGACACATAAGGGTAACAGCTTGAAAGTGCTGCTTGACCCAGTCCATTGAGCCCAGGGGCATACAAGGGGGGACAGCTTGAAAGTGTTGCTTCAACCAGCCCAGTGAGTCCAGAGACACATAAGGGGTCAGCTTGACAGTGCTGATTGACCCGGTCCGCTTAGACTTGCTTTGTTAATGTATGTGTGGATGTGTGTGTGTGTGTTCATCCGGTTCTGGGGCTGAAGAAACCCAGCCCTGGGAACCTAGGTCCTGCAGGATAGCTCCATTGGGAGGGGACTTGCAGAAGGGAGAAGTAGAGCTCCATATAAAAACACAAATGACATAAACAGTACGCTGATAGAATTACAGAATCCCCTTCCCGAGAAGAGTAACCCGAATAAATGAGCATACTCCAAAGTAATGAGCAAATCTTGTAACAAGACCCAATCCACCCAGTCCTAATTGCAATCCATTCATAGTCAGCCATGTCAAGCAATGATCCCCAGCCCTACATCTCCAGGGGACTGTGTATGGACATGCACTGCTGTCCTCTGTTGCACAAAGCACATCAGACCAGATTAAGTATCTATTAGATTCTATTGTTTTCCTCTGAATAGCGGAGGAGCTGCTCCTTTCCCTCCTCAAGGGCTGCATTTCTGGAGCTCAGGGTCATGGGCCCCATTTCCAACTGCCACAGGTAAGTGGGTGGCTAACGAGTGTGATGCCGCCTGCGTATCCATCCATGGAGCATTATGAATGGATCTGCAGAGCAGTGGGTTCGAGAGGAACTTGATTAATGGCAGGAAAATGCCAAACAGTCTAAAAACAATAAAACTGATAAACCCTGGGATGAAATGTAGCAAAAGCCATTCCTATCCGCTCCGGGTTTCTGTCGGGATATTCAGAGGACCAGAAAATGTAAGTGGGTGATTTAAATTATCTGCAGTTAATTTAACTCCATAGTTAATCCACGGACCACAAATCTTCAATTACAGGAACAAACTCTTCCACTCAAGGGAGAAAAGTGAATGACGCGGGTGGAACTGAGACTGGATTGATTATAGCCTGATCAGGCGTATGTGTGACTTGGGTTTGAGGGCAACAGTCCTGAGGTTAGTTCTCATCATAAAAAATACCAGGCAGTTAGGCAAGATGATCTGTCCCCTGCACAGGTCTAGAGTCGCCAAGGGTGCTGCAGAGCCAAGCAGAGCGGGATGCAGCAGCAGAGGTCAGTGGAGAGGGGCAGAGCAGAGGGCAGTTGCACGTCAGGACAGAGAGTTGTGTGTTCAAGCCCATCACCCTCCAGGTGCATTGTTTGGACTGGACTAGCAGGGGCATGGTGCGCCACGGAGGATGGGTGATGCCTTGACACAGAGCTGTGTTGATGGTGCCCGCTGGATGCTGGGGAGATGGTGGAATTTGTGGGCCTCTTCTGTTAGTGGGCATGCTGGCAGGGTGGGATTCAGTAGTATGGAAAATGGAAGTAGTATAAGGACCCTACTGTCAATCAAACCGTAACACCTCCCCTTGGCCCCTTAAACCCCACCCCTTGAGCCCTTAAGCCCCGACCACCTGTCACCTGAAGTCCCACCCATGGGACTTCAGGTGACAGGTACTTCTGGGTTCAAGGCGGACACATGACCAGAAGCAAAGTGTGTCATGTGACCCCTCTAAGAACTCATCCCACTTCCCTCTACCAATCAGGAGGGGTTTCAGCCACATAGGACTGCCCCAAGAGCAGATTTGACCAATTGGGGGTGTCCCGGGGCGGGGTGACCCATCCGGAAGTGAATAATGTGACCTCTCTAAGAACTCCTCCCACTGCCCTCTACCAATCGTGATGGGTTTCGGTCGCATAGGACCGCCCCGAGAGCAGATTTGACCAATCGGGGGTGTTCCAGGGTGGGGTGACCCGCCCAGAAGAGGGTCGTGTGACCCCTTTAAAAACTCCTCCCAGCGCCTCTGCCAATCAGAGTGCACCACCATCACCCCATAAGTCCCAGCGCCGGGGCAGAAGAGGCCATCTTTTACCAAGAACACGTGCTTTAGAAATCGTGGAAACATGGACTCCTTCACCACCCCCGTGAGAACTTCGGACTTTGTTTTCGCCCCGAGGGCCTTTGACCATCAGTGGAGAAAGCGCTACATCAGCGACAGTTCTGAGGAGGAGGAGGGAGCGACCAAGGGGAGCCCTTTGGCCCAGCCGTTGATGGATACGCCGGAACCCGAAACCCAACTGCTTGTGAGACACCCCGATGAGCATGGTGGCCTCTTGTTGTCCACCCCCATGGAGGAGGAAGACGAACACAGCTCGGGGGAGTCACCGGAGGACAAGGTGAATGGAAAAGACGTCGCTCAGGTAAATGAATGATTAAGAAGTGACAGTTGATGATGGGGTGTAATGGGGTTAGGAACCAGCGGGTTGTGTAAATCTAAAAACAAACAGTGGGGTGCTTACTTTCTTTTCTGAAAATCTCTCAACAGCTCGACAATGTCTTTCTAGAAGCCTTTGAGAACTTACACATCGGTAGCCCCGTAGGAGTAAATAGACATAAGCAAAAACAGCTGATGCATGATATGAGACACAGATATCAAGACGAAAATCTGGAAAAGGACAAAATGGAAGAATGAACCAGCTCAGACTTCCTTATGGAGTCCATTTTTACAGGCGGCTGTAAAAGGTCGTGTTAAACCAGGCGATTAATAAAACGTATTTATTGAAATGTGTCAATATGAATGTGTCCCCTTTCGTATTTGTGTTAGTAAAAGATGGTACCAGTAAAAGTCATGTCTAGGCAGCTCTGTTAAAGAAAATCTATTACACCCCCAGGGAAGTTGGGAGCTGGAGTGCTATTTCTGAGATGGCCGCTGCTAAATCGTCAGAGGCTGAACATAGTCTAGCCCTCATTTGCTGCGGGGACGATTTGCTAAGTAATTTTAAAAGGACCAGGTTTCTCTTTACACAGCTAGACATGTTTTCGGTCGGCAACCCCAGCTGTTACAAGCAGTTCTTTATACAGAGGTTGCCAACAACTGTAACACCACACAATATTCTCAAGCATAACAGACAGTGTTTGTTTGGCATTATCCAACACATTTTTTATAAAGTAACTTTTCCCGCAGTTGCTAGGCCCCGCGAGAATTGCAGAAAAGGGGTGTTTCCACCTCGTATCCATTTTTAAAAGCTGTAGGGCAGGGTTTTAAACCCTTCTTCTAGGACCCTCTTGTTGTAAACGACTTTCAAGTGAGTTTAGGACCCTGCAGTGGTGAGCAGCAGCTGGGCGGGGGTGTTGGGAATCCCAGTGGGGCCTGATTCTGGCAGTTAGGTGCCTAAAGCAGCAGTTAGGCACTTAAGCCCTTTGCTGAATCTGGCCCCGAGAGGTACCCTGAGTGATCAGTTCTAGGCACATCTTTTCCTTCAGTAACTGTCTAACGATGAAGTATGCATCGTAACCTTTGGAATTGTGCTCTAGGAACGTGTAGTCCCGGAACTCTTTGCCAGTCAAGGTCTCAACAAACATAGAAAGACACTCGTTGCCCTTCAATTCCCAGGATTTTTCCAGCTTTAGGAACATAACAAAAATGTATTTGGGCGTGTGCAACCCAGTCTCCTGCGTGCATTCAAAATCATAAAAAAAGATACTTTTCTGATGATTCAGGCTTTCTAAGGCTGTCCATAAAACACAGGTGACTGTCTACATCACCAGCGATCAAACCCTGACACTGCTTACAGCGCCTCCCTTTACACCTGTGCCGCTTGTCCACATAAGACTGACACTTATCACGCAAAGTTTTAAACAGGCATTCGACTTGTTTTTTTGACGCACAGTCGACATGTCCATCTAAACACTCTTTGGATCGACAATACAGTCTACAGCTAGGACACCTCAGCTGCACGCCCATGCTGTCCAAGCACGTTACACTCAAACAGAGGCGGCAACGATACCTGAAGAGTGGTCGTGACTGTACGCCATGTGGCAAAACTCACAATAATTTTTCACACTGAAGAACTTTTTCATATCCAGAACCCCATAGTAATGATCATCGTGCAACAGGATGAAAAAAGTCTTGGGGTACACTGGGCCCTCCGTTTTAAAAAAGCCCCATCTGCCTTTCGCCGTATACAGCACCACCTGTATATTGTCTCCTAAATGCTGTTCAAATGTTGCTACGTCACTGAGCAGAACCTTTTTTTGATCTGACCACCCAGTTTCTCCTGCAACTTTCTCGCCCCCACTAACAATTCCGCGTCTGTAGGTTTACGGTCGGACATAACGGCCAAGAGCCCACCCGCAAAACACAGATTGGTACCAGTGTAAGTCAGGTCTATTGAACATTGTCTCTTTTTATGGAGGATTTGACTACCGCGGATAGAATTTAAAACGCTACAAGCTCCCCCACCCCTGTTTTTTACAACTGTCACAACGAGGAGCAACGTCCCATCGAGATGCAGCTCTCTATTGCTCTGTAACAGCTTTGAGGCCTGAGTTAAGAAATCCTCAGCAGACAGCTCATCCCTAGTTCTTCTGACTGAAAACAAAGGGTTAGTTAAATTTTGGCTCTCTAAACGTAACTGAACATAATCATCATAATCACCATTAACGTCATCCAGAACTAACTGTATTCCCCTGTGTATGGCTTCAGCAACCTGCTGAGCTGAATTTATTCACTCAGGATTGACAAAACGAAATTCCTCACAATACACCGACCCCCCAAATCTAGGTAATTCACGTTGCCAACTTCTCACTCTCTCCATATACACCTCTGCATTTTCAGGGTTACTTGGGGGTTCCTCTATGGGACCGTCAGCGGCATCTTCTACATCAGATGCTATTTGAGAGTCAGACTGCGAGGGGCCTCCGTGAGGGTCATCAGGAGGAGACGGGGACCTTCTAGAGAGCCCTCTGGGGAATTTTCTAAATCAGACTCTGCGTGAGAGTCGGGTTCCACCTCCCCATTTTCAGACAAGCCAGTTTGAGAGCCTCCAGTAGGGGGCATCTCTTTTTGCTTTTTTCCTCATTACCTCTTTAGCCTTTTTTAAAATTTTTACTGAGACCCTGGCCTGGAACTTTTTGGCCGCCATTTGTTTGTCCACCAAGAGCTGTCCCCCCTTTTGTTTACACCTGAGCTGATGTGTACCCTTGAGGGTACCCTTTTTACCCAGGCCCCTTTCCATGGTTAGTTACGCCTGCTCAGAGCCACCTTTTGGAAAAATTGAAGTATTTTTCAAAAAGTCACCTGCCAGAGCTTTTGCATTTTTGACATGGTTTCCAGCTCTCCTTTCTTTTAGACCCCTGAGGATATAGCAGCCACCAGTATTCTGAACAAAGCCTCATATTTTCCCCAAATCGTCATCAGTTTTCTGAATGAAGCATCATACTTTTCCCAAATACTAGAATATGGGGGAGCTGTGACGAGCTTATGGTGTTTGGAGAATGGTCTGTCAGTCCTTGGTTTTTTATTCACAACCCCTAGAGCGCGTGCTCCAGGTTTGTGAATGTGTGTATTTTTGCTCACGTTCACAACCTCTAGAGCGCGTGCTCCAGGTTTGTGAATGTGAGCGTTTTTGCTCAGTTTTCTCAGGGCTTGGTGTGGTGGTGGCCGCTGAGGAACTGGAGTTGTGTTTGCGTGGTTGGTCTTTACCAGAATCTTTTGTTTTGTCCTTGGGTTTGACATATATGAGGTTTGGACTGCCCTGATACTTCATCTGCACTCTCGTGCTCAGGGCCGGCGCAACCCATTAGGCGACCTAGGTGGTCGCCTAGGGCACTACAATTTGGGGGGCGGCGACCGCGGCGGTATTTCAGCGGCGGGACCTTCCGCCGCCTCTGTGGGGGGGCGGCATTTCGGGGCGGGACCTTCCGCCCCCTAGGGTGGCAGAAAAGCTGGCTGCGCTCCTGCTTGTGCTGTTTTGTGTTAGCGTTGTTAAAGGTCTCAAAGCAGATTCCTGGTTCTTTGGCGGTTCTGGTGGAGGTGTCCCTGTAGCTTCGACTACTGCATTGTCAGGAAAGCTGCCCGTGCCTATGAGGGGGGAGAAAAGACATTTTACGAAACTGAACTTTATCATCTTTCTCACCCACACCTATGGATTTACTTAAAATACAAAACCTCATGAAACAAATAAGCAAAATCTATTTACTGGGCTTCATCCATCCATCAGTCATTGATGCTGGTGAATTTTCCTTTTCAGCTGTCTCTTTCCTTTTTCTTCTGAGCTTGTTTACCCTCTTGTGTTTTGACCGTACTGTGAAGCAAACAACATTATAAAACACATGAAACTGTCTTGTAAACTTAAAAAAATAAAATATTCATTAGGGTGTTTTTCTATTTGAAAAGTCACAGCTTTAAAACAAAATAATCCATTTCAGGCTGTACAACAAACACAGGTTTTGAGTTTATTTCTACCGCTTTAAAAAACAAACCCACAAACATTTTTTAAAAAGACATCTCATTTTGCAAAATAAAAACCAAACTGCTTTTAAAATCCATTGAAAATACTTTTCAGTAAACCCACATGCATTTAAAAGGCACATGGTTGTTCTGTCCACCACCACCCCGCCCCCACCCCTGCCATGTGTGTTTGGGCCTTCAGGTTAAAGAACAAGCAAACATGTTAAGTTCGGATTACCCCCAAATCCCTATACAACCTGTGCAATACCTGAAGGTTTTTTTTTTTTTTAATTTAACAGTATTAAGCACATCTATAGTTAAAATGGTTTTTACCTTGGCCTGGTGGTGAAATGCAGCTTAAAGTTCCTGGTTCCATGCTAAACAGATCACACTGCAATAAAGCCAGGCACCATTATTTACTAAGACGGCATGGCCAAAGAATGGCATTATAGAATATCTATTTTCAGAGTTAAAAAGAGGGCGCATACCTCCTCTTGCAGTCCAGCAGCAATTCAAGAGCGTTTCTGTTGAAAGAGACAGGCTCCAAGCTCCTTGAGGTTTTTATACCATCCTAACTCTTTGTTTCAAAATAGTCAGCAGGTTGATTGGCTCACCCTTCCCTAGCATTCCCTTTTGTGGTCTGGGCTGGGGGAATAAGTTGTCTGCACAACTGGGCTGCTTTTCTTTTCTTTTCTTTTCTTTTCTTTTCGTTCAAATACATTTTTCTGTAGGGCCTCTTACAGTACCCATTCCAAGTGGGGGCCCTTTGCAGATCTCAATGAATGTCTTGGGGCTTGTTTTTTATCAAGGTCCCCCCCCGACGCTAAATGTTCTTGGGTTAGGCACAGACATTGCATAGCATAACCAATGGCAATAACAGTGTTTAATAGGATTTCCAAACACAGCTCAGCACACAGGGCCCCGAGTTTGCAGTTTATATCCACTGAAGTCCAAGTCACACAGTCATGGTGCCGTTGGGCTGGCGCATCTATGACACAGCCCTCACAATCTTCAAAAAGCTTTTCCCTAAGGCAGTGATTAAGGACAGCATTAACAACAATGCGAAGAATAGTCCACAGGACTTTTTTTACGCTCACGACATGGCACTGGCTCAGTTAGTTCCATGCCAAGCCTCCTCCTAAACTCCTCATAGCCGTCATCCTCGGAGTCCTCTTCAACAATTTGTATCGGCGTTGAGCAGAACCAAGGTGGGCCCAGTTCATCTTCGCTGCTTGATGCTACGCTGTCCAGGGCCTCCTGCTCCTCTAGAAAGGCATCGTCGAGCTGTCGAGAGATTTTCAGAAAAGAAACAGTGTAAATTCCCACTGCGTGTTTTTAAATTTACACAAACCCCCCGCCCCCCGGTTCCTAACCCCATTACACCCCATCATCAACCATCACTTCTTAATAATTCATTTACCTGAGTGATGTCTTTTCCATTCACCTTGTCCTCCGATGACTCCCCCGAGCTGTGTTCGCCTTCCTCCTCCAGGGGGATGGATGAAAAGAGGCCACCACGCTCATCGGGGTGTCTCACAAGCAGTTGGGTTTTGGGTTCTGGCGTATCCATCAACAGCTGGGCCAAAGGGCCCTCCTCGGTCGCTCCCTCCTCCTCCTGGGAACTGTCGCTGATGTAGCGCTTTCTCCGCGGATGGTCAAAGGCCCTCGGGGCGAAAACAAAGTCCGAAGTTCTCATGGGGGTGGTGAAGGAGTCTATGTTTCCACGATTTCTAAAGCACGCATTCCTGGTAAAAGATGGCCTCTTCTGCCCCAGCACTGGGACTTATGGGGTGATGGTGGTGCACTCTGATTGGCAGAGGGCGCTGGGAGGAGTTTTTAGAGGGGTCACATGACCCTCTTCTGGGCGGGTCACCCCGCCCTAGAACACCCCCGATTGGTCAAATCTGCTCTCGGGGCGGTCCTATATGACCGAAACCCATTGCGATTGGTAGAGGGCGGTGGGAGGAGTTCTTAGAGAGGTCACATTATCCATTTCCGGATGGGTCACCCCGCCTCGCGACACCCCCGATCGGTCAAATCTGCTCTCGGGGCAATCCTATGTGGCTGAAACCCCTCCTGATTGGTAGAGGGAGGTGGGAGGAGTTCTTAGAGGGGTCACATGAACCCCTTCGGGATGGTTCACCCCGCCCTGGAACTCCCTCATATTGGTCAAATCTCCTCTCGGGACAGGCCTACGCGGGTGAAACCCATTCTGATTGGTAGAGGGCAGTGGGAGGAGTTCTTATAGGGGTAACATGACACACTTTGCTTCCGGTCATGTGTCTGCCTTGACACCAGAAGTAATACCCCCATGTGTGGGTCTTCCGGTGACAAGTGGTCAGGGCTTAAGGGGTCAAGGGGCGGGGTTGACGGTAGGGCTTTATACTACTACCAAACACCCTTGGAGGCCCTTGCCTTCCAAAAGGGTGGCTTTGTAAATTTAGTATCAGGTGTTCTTGAACGAGGGTCCTTGGACATTTGAGACTTCACTGTGTTTTGAAGTTTGGAGAAGGTTTGCCTGAGGCACATTAAGATCCGTTTGAGAACTGGAACTTTGTTCCTTGAAGGGGATGGTGTCCTAGCTCTGGAGGCCTTTTCTGGCTTTGGAGGAGAACCATCAGGACTCCCAGTTGCTTTCTCCCCGGCTTGCGAAAGCCCTGTTGTACTTGTAGCAATGGACACCATCTTTGGTTGCTTGGTGGGGGCCGTTTTCCCCATTCCATCCTGCGTCTTGCTCCTGTCTGCTGGAAGGAGCCACACCACTGGCAGCTTGTTGTGGTTGGATGACGCTGAGGAATCTCCTGGAGTCCATCGCTGTGGAATTCCATGGGATCTTCTGGGCAAGTCAGCACCTGCAGAGCCAGCAGGTCTCTTCCGTTGAACCTTATCGCACTTGCAGACTCTGATTGGCGGCTGGTCCCTGGAGAGCTTTGAACTCACAGTTCCATTGAACCCGTGTGGAGCCATGATGTCTCGAAGACCATGCAGCTCAGCAGATACTTGTGTCTCCTCCTGAGTTTTCTGACCCTTCAACTTTCCTGGATGTGCCTTGCGGCACAGCTGGCAGACTGAGACCTGGCCCGCCAAGGGGCGGGAGCTGCTCAACATTTCCATCAGGTGCTTGATCTGCAGGTCGTGCGCAGCCTGCCCAGCAACGAGAGAGTCAAGAATGGATCTTGTCAGCTGCCCAGAGCCTGGTGCCTGGGACGTCTTGGGACGATCTGCCCTGCTCTCACCTGCCTGTGCCCCTGGCCTCAGGCAAGAGCCTTCTCCCGAGATAACCTTCCTCTCCATGTGCAGCTCCAGCGTCTCTTCTGTCCCTTTGATGCTACTCACACCGGTAAGGGGCTTTCTCAACTCACTCCCATAAATGTGGAGTGTCGCTGCGAGCAACTTCTCTGTTCCTGCGGTTTCTGGAGGTGGCGATGTCAGATCCACCCCTGCTGGCAGAGTGCAGCGATCTGGGTTAGCCTGGTTTCCTGCCGTGCCTTCACTCCCGCCCATCTCCATGGTGGTATCTTCCACTGGCGTTGGAGGACGTGTGGAACAAGAGGAGCCTGTGCTTTGCTTCCCTGTCTGCGATACGCTGCCATGGTCTGGGGTTTCTTTCCCTTTCGAAGCTGCTGCCCCAGGATGCTTCCAGGAGTAAGACCTGGCCATTTGCTGCCTTCTATCGGTGGGTAAGGCATGTACATCCTCCAGCCACTTCTGACTGGGGGCCCTTAGAGGCAACTGAATAGACCGAGCCTTCTTGGAACGCACCTGAAACGGTGACCGGTACGGAGTCACGATGCCCCCGCAGGTAGAGTGAGAGAGCCGGCCTCTCTCCTCTGGGGAAGGAGACATGAACCTCCTCAGGGAATCCTGGATCCTCATGGGCAGTCCCCATCTTTGCTGCACTTGCATCTTTATAATGTGGAACTCCAGCTGCTTTTTAACGTCCCTCCCAAGGAAGAGCAGCTCCCCAAGGATGGGAACCACCTCAACCTCTGGCTTTGCCTTCAGGGAGGACAGCTTGGGAACCGGGGGTAGGAAAGTCCGCAGGGATTTCCACTGGGCATCCGGCAAACCCCACTCCTGCTGCAGCTTCTTCTGCTGCGTGTGCCAGTCCAACTTCTCCCTGACCTCATGAAGCAGGAAATCGGTCTCCATCTCACTGAACTCCACCCCAGCTGCCCTGGCTGGGACGATGTGAGGCACCTTTGCCGGGGGCTCTGGGTCCAGGGTGAGCAGCCCCCTCTGCATGACGAGATGCTTACGCCTTATGTGGAGTTCGATGGGGTGGGCAGGCTGTTGTCCCATCATTGGCAATGCCGCTGTCCTGGGCTTGCCTGGCTTCCTAGGGGGGCGGAGTGGCCCAGGCAGGGCAGTCTCTCTCACGAGGGGAGAATCTCTGTGCGACTCTCCCACCATCTTAGGAAGCGCCTTCATTTGGATCTCCAGGCATTTCTGAGCCACGTGCTCCTGCAGCTTGACCACCGCCGTGGGCACAAGCCTTGCCATTATGGCATCAGGGGATGCCATGATCCTGTGGGCCTTTTGGGGCAGGGATCCTGAGGGGCACACACATGGTTCCTGGATCTCCTGGGCACACTGAGGGCCGTCATCAGATCTCAGGGGCGTTGGGACCTTTGCTGTAAATCCACATTTGGGCCGATCTGTGTTGAATTCCCATTGCAGCTTGGTGTCCCGCTCCCCCAGCAATGGCTCCCCCAGGATGGGGGTTTGTGGAGCTGGAGGCAGAAGAGCTGTGTGGGGTTTCTGGGGGGTGAGGGGTAAGCCCTGCTCGTGCTGGAGTCTCTTTGAGTGCACGTGACAGTCCAGCTCCTCCCGGACTTCATCGCTTAGGAAAAGGTCCCTGCTCATGTTGAACTTCACCCTGGGGTCTCTGTCCGGTGGGCGTAGAGCAGGGGCGTTAGGGATCACCTTGGCCAGCGACTCAGTGGATAGGGTAGGTGCCCCCAGTTGGCTCTGCAGATGCTTCTGTCGGATGTTGAAGTCTGAGCCATGGGCTGACGTCTGGTCCAGACCCGTGGTCTGCTCTCGCCGGTCTTGTCTGCTGTGGGCAGGAGGCCTGGGGAGAGGCTGGGCTTGGATGGGATGAGTGGATCCTTCCCAGCCCGCGCCAGGCATGATCTCCCTTGTGCGGCAGAGGGGCTCTGACCGAGTCACGGAGGCTTCTGCCAGGGAAAAGGAGCTGTGACTCCAGAGGGAAGAGGGGATGGATTCCATAGAGGAATAGGAGAACTGGCTCGCCACAGATGTCGTCACACTTGGCCTGTGGGAGAGAGCAGACAGGGACAGATGGGACATGGCCCTGCTGAGCTAAGCCTTCCAACTGTACTGCAATGGGGCAGTGCCTAGGCATGCATGGCACACCACACTCTGACACAAGGACATCAACTGGCTGACGAAGGACTGAGAGGGGGAGCTGGCACTCAATTGATCTATAACGATAACCCCTTTGTCATACGCACATGTGCAGCACCTAGCACAATGGGGCCTTGAGCATGATTGGGGACCTAGTGCTATTTTAATAGAAAGATTAGCTAACAAAAATTGGTTTGGGTGAGGAAGATGTGAGCATGTGTGTGTAACCCTTGCCAGAGCATGTTGTGAAGGCCAAAACCATAAACAGGGGTCAAAAAAGAACTTCACACCGGATTCCAGGCCAGGGACCCTCAACCCAGCAGTTCTGGGCTTTCCTCTCCCAGCTTTCCCTGCTACTTCCCTGGACTGCTTCCTGCCACTCCTGGTTCCCCTCCTTGCTCTGGGTGCACCAGCTCCAAACACATCCCCCTCTGCCCAGGGAGGGGTGCCCTTTCCCAGCAGCAGCCCCTGTCTGTTGCCAGCTTCCTGGCTTTATGGGCCCTGCCTATTCCTGCCCAGCTGAGCCTGCTTGCCATCAATTCCCTGCTCCTTGGCTCTTCCTCCAGGGACACCATGTAGAGTTAATGGGTCTGCCTGGCCACCTTAGCCCCTTCCAGTCCTGCGTGGGGTGGACACCCCATCCCAGGGTGTCATCTGATTGCTGTTTCTTTCAAACACAGCAGGGAGCAGGGGCAGGTTCTAGACAGTCGCCTGCTGGGAGATATTGCCGGACAGAAGGATTTGATCCTATTCACAACCCAGCTTGTGGTCTCTGCATTTAATTTCTGATAATCCCTCACCTCACTGTCACTGGTATCTCACCTTGGAAGCTAAAGCCTCTTAGTGGCTTTTTCCCTGTTATTTTAGGATCCTGGAGTGTCTGGTTTTCTCTGCTCCCTCCTCTCTCCATTCACTATCCGCTCCCACCCAGCCCCCAGTCTGGTGCCCCCCGTGCAGTTGCCTTACGGTATCAGAACTTCATCCAGGTGTCTGGCCACGTACTCTATCCTCCTCTCAGCGATCCTGAGGGTGTGAGCCAAGGGGAGCTTCTCCAGGTACATGCGGCAGCTGGGGAACAGAGAGAGCAGATAGCTGAGTGCCGGCCCTGCCCTCAGGCCCTCTTTTACCCAGAGGGGCGGCACTGAAAGGCTCCCTGTCCCATTCTCCACTGAGGCAGCCTCCTCCTCTGCAATACCCAGGCCTTGGATGTTCTGGTTTTGGGTTATCTGGATTGTTAGGTGACCTCTGTCTAGTGTGGAGAAGGGGAGAGTGTATCCTGCTGGCAGCGTGTGTGTCATGTCCCTTCCACAGAAGCTATCAACATATAGGATAACAGCCTACTACAGCTACCAACTAATGCAGCTGCCTCTTTAGCTCTAAGGGGTGCTTTCTGCTGCAGAGCTGAAGGTCCAGGGTTCAAATCCTACTGGGAACCCATGCTGGGGGACTTGAGGTGCAAGAGGGGCCATTACACAAGTGCTGCTGGATCCCTTTCACCCTAATCACCGTACCAGAAAGGCCAGCCTTCCTCCTGACCTCTCCACCTCATCTTTCTGGTGTGCAGGGGGCTGCTCCCATCAAACATCTTTTCCCCCTCTTGGGAGGGGAGGATGGTCCACTCCAGTCGACACAATCTACCGCCGCCCCCCCGTCCCCCGCAGGTTAAATGAGCCACATGATGCTAGAGTAAGGGAAAGACCCACTGTACGATGCATGGGGGTGGATTAGAGATGGCAGCTTCTGCTGGGTGGGAAAGAATTGCATGATTCTAAGGAGAATAGTTGCTTTCCTGGTTTATAGGTCGGGGCAGGGGAGGGATTACTAGGGCTACTGCCCCTGGGGGCGGGGATGAATTGCATGACACGAGAGGAGGGGACTGACCCACTGCAGATTTATGGAGCCGGGCATTGCTTACCATGCCTCTAGGCGTGCACAAGCCTCCTCCAAATCCTCCTCACAGCGTCCAAAACCTGCCCAGAGGTGAGACATAAAGGAGACGTTGAGCTGCTTGGGCACCCTCTGCTTCCTCGTGCCCCAGAGCCCCAGATTTCAGGGGCCCCAGCCAGTGCCTCTGCACGACTGTGGGCATGACTGTGCCTTCGCAGGGAGAGGGGAGGCAGGTGGGGGAATAGACCCTATTTCTCTGCTTTGCGTGGGGCCCGAGTTTGCCACCACAGCTGTGGGGTCAGGAGCTGCTTACCTTTCGGTTTCTTCCTTTTGTCCCTGCGCCTCGTCTTCCTCGGAGAAGCCTGCCACACACAGAGAAAGCAGCAGGGTTATAAGAGAACTCCTCAATAAAACGGGGATAACAATGAGCCAGAGGTGATTGCCATGTGGGGCCAGAGGGAAGTTTTTCCTTGTGGGAGAGTATTGCACTAGGAGGCATCATGGGTAGGCATTGTGCTTTTCTCTGATGCAGCCAATATACGGCACACAGCACAACCCATAACAGGGGTCACTGGAATAATCCAGGGGTTGGAGAAACAGGGATGGCTGGTACCAGGAGCCTGCAGAGTTTAGAAGCATTGCAGGAGAGAATAGAAGTGCTGTTGCAGGGTCTGGTTCTCTCCCCCCCTCCCCCGCCAGTTATGAATTGCACAAACTGGTTTTTAGAATAAACCAAAACCAAGTTTATTAACTACAAAAGGTAAATTTCAAGAGATTATAAGGGATAGCAAACAAATCAAAGCAGATTCCTGAGCAAATCAAACAAAACACGCAACCTAAGCTTAATACACTAAATTAACTGGTTAATAGTAGAAAGCAACAGAGGGTCCTGTGGCACCTTTAAGACTAACAGAAGTATTGGGAGCATAAGCTTTCGTAGGTAAGAATCTCACTTCTTCTGATACTTGGTTAATAGTAGCACATTCTCACCCTAAATGTTGTTTTGTGCAGGTTGCAAAGTTTCTTGACGGTAAACTGCACTGATTGCAGCTTAAATATCCAGGTATTCCTTTCACAGGCTAGATCTTTCCCCCCTGGGCTCAGCCCCCGCCCTCCTCCCCCTCAGTTTAGTTCCTTTGTTTCTCCAGGTGTTTTCAGCAGTCTTCCTTTTTGGGCAGGGAGATGGTGGAGAAGAACCTAGATTAACTCACTTCCAAGCCTTCAATAGGATTGGGATATGACAGGAATCCTTTGTCTCCCAGTTTGACCCCCACCCCCAACTCCCTCCTAGTGGAAAAATACCACCAGTCCAAAATGATGTCCAGTACCAGGTGACATGATCACATGACCCTGCAGTGTCAAAGCAGCATCCCAGGAAACTTCTCAGGAAGGAGGAAGTTTAGTATCTTCAAAGTCCTACTGGCCCATCCAGGCTGATTGCCTACTGTTTGGTGGGCATTCCCCTGGTGCAAGCACTTTTGTAATTGATACAGAGCCCGTATTCCTAACTTCAGATACAGAAATGATACATCCATACAAATAGGATAATCACATTCAGTAAATCAGAACCTTTCCAATGATATCTCACATGACCCATCTTGCATAAAACATACCTTAGTTATGCCATATTCATAGAACAATATTTCTCTGAAGAATATAGGGCATAATGTCACAGCAGTGAAGAAGCATGTGGACAAGGGCGATCCAGTGGATATCGTGTACCTGAACTTTCAGAAAGCCTTTAAGAAGATCCCTCCCCAAAAGTTCTTAAGCAAAGTAAGTTGTCAGGGGATAAGAGGGAAGGTCTTCTCATGGACCAGTAACTGGTTTTAAAGATGGGAAACAAAAGGTAGGAATAAATGGTGAGTTTTTGGAAGAGAGATAAATAGCAACGTCCCCCAAGGATCTGTACTGGGACCAGAGTTGTTCAACATATTCATAAATGATCCAGAAAAGGGGGGAAACAGTGAAGTGGCGGGATTTGCAGATGATACAAAACTAAAGATCGTTCAGTCCAAAGCTGAATATGCCCTCCTTGTTCCTAGATGTAGAACTCTGTGTTGGGCTGTATGAAATCACATTTTGTTTGAATGGGCCCCATTTGCCAAACAAACTCTCCAGAACTTTCTGTATGACTGCCCTGTCCTCATCGTTATTTCCCATTCTGCAATCTTTGTGTCATCAGCACATTTTTATCAGCAGCAATTTTATATTTACGTCCAGGCTACACCTGAGGGCAGGTTGCTGCTCTGGCAGCTGGCAGGCGCTGATGGCGTCTCTAGGTCAGAATAGGGCTGCCCTCCTGCAATCTCCCTCTAGCCTGTGAGCTGTCAATGCTGTGCTTATATCAGGAGATAGGATGTGGCAACAGCCCAAGGGGTGAGCTGCTGAGCTCAGAACTAGGCAGGAGAGAGGGCATCAGATTTCCCAGGAAAACCCTGGGTCTTTTCAAAGCTTTATGACTCTCAAGCCCCTAAGCAAGGGACATTTTTTTCCCTACTTGTGAAGCAGAATCTCCCAGCCTGAAGTGATAATCTAGTGTTACAAGTGCAGAAAAACGTTCATGGTATCGCCTGCCCAAGCATTCCAAAACCATGCGCTGGGCCCCACCAAACTCATGAGATTGACTTCAAAATAACGATATCTTAAAAAAAATTCATCTGGGGAACTCTTCATTTGCCTTCTGGTGTCTGAGCCGCTAGGGTGCACTCAATTTCCATTTTCCAGCTTCTCTTTGCAACCAATGTGCTAACAAATAAAATGAAATGAAATCAAACCAAATAAAAAGCCGAGATTCTCAGATAAATCACTTGACTCCAGCAGTGGGAGCTTTAAGAAAAGCACCCTATATCATGAGATAATAAAGAGCCCTACCTCTTATCTAACACTTTTAGTCAGTGGATCTCAAAGCACTTTACAAAGGAGGTCTGTAGCATTAGCCCCCTTTTAGGGATGGGAAACTGAGGCACAGAGAAGAACAGTGACTTACCCAAGGTCACCCAGCAAGACAGTAGCAGAGACAGGACCAGCACTTAAGTCTCCTGAGTTCCGTCTAGTGCTCTATCCACTAGGCCACAGTGCATTTGAAGTAAGGGGTCATAATCAGTACATTCCTGTCGTGTGTGGTGGTGATTTTGGCTCTCCCAATGCCATAGTTGTTGAAGTGACACATTTTGACCTGTGACCTGTGCTGGCCCAGGGGCATCATTGTTAAAACGAGTTTCTCACAGCAGGTTCTTGTTAGGCCTGAACACAAGTTAACTGGACCATGTCTCCGATGTCCCATTGGGAAAGTTTAAAAGCCACTGAAGGCCTTGCAGTGCACTGACATACTGGGATTTTCAGAAAGCCTTTGACAAGGTCCCTCCCCAAAGGCTCTTAAGCAAAATAAGCTGTCCTGGGATAAGAGGGAGGGTCCTCTCAGGATCAGTAACTGGTTAAAAGATAGAAAACAAAGCGTAGGAATAAATAATCCATTTCTCCGAATGGAGAGAGGTAAATAGTGGTGTCCCCCAGTGGTCTGTACTGGGACCAGTCCTATTCAACATATTCATCAATGATCTGGAAAAAGGGGTAAACAGCGAGGTGGCAAAATTTGCAGGCAATACAAAACTATTCAGAATAGTTAAGTCCAAAGCAGACTGTGAAGAGTTTCAAAAGGATCTCAGAAAACTGGGCGACTGGGCAACAAAATGGCAGATGAAATTCAAGGTTGATCAATGCAAAGTAATGCACATTGGAAAACATAATCCCAACTCTACAGATAAACTCATGGGGGCTAAATTAGCTGTTACCACTCAACAAGAGCTCTTGGAGGCATTGTGGATAGTTCTCTGAAAACATCCACTCAATCAGCAGTGGCAGTCAAAAACGGAAACAGAAAGTTGGGAATCATTAGGAAAAGGATAGATAACAAGACAGAAAATATCATATTGCCTCTATATAAATCCAGGGTACACCCAGATCTTAAATACTGCCTGCAGATTTGGTCTCCCCATCTCAAAAAAAGGCCAATTAAGTAAGAGAAAAAAAAACCTTTTGAAGTGATAATCAAGATAGCCCAGTTTTTTCTCTTATGTAATTGGCCTCTCAGAGTTGGTAAGACAACTCCCACCTGTCTCTGTATGTGTATATATATATATATCTCCTCAATATTATGTTCCATTCTATGCATCCAAAGAAGTGGGTTGTAGCCCACAAAAGCTTATGCTCAAATAAATTTGTTAGTCTCTAAGGTCCCACAAGTATTCCTGGTTTTTCTATCCTACTTGTTGCTTGGAGGTAATGAATTATTCATTTGATCTTATAATAAATATTTGAACTTGTAATATCCCTGCAAATGCCAATTAGAGGCTGCTCTGCATTTTAATCTGAGCAAAACAAGTCTGTATTCGCAT
This sequence comes from Malaclemys terrapin pileata, assembly GCF_027887155.1. Lineage (NCBI taxonomy): Eukaryota > Metazoa > Chordata > Testudines > Emydidae > Malaclemys > Malaclemys terrapin. The sequence continues at coordinate 17,057,697 of NC_071515.1, read as the reverse complement.
GCTCTTTTCAGACATTTTGTTCTTTGTGATTTTGCTGAATTTAAAGTGTTCATGAAAACTGGAGGATTCAAGAACAGAGCCTCTTCTCACTGGATCACTATATATGGAGTGATCCCAGCAGGGACAAAATGCCACAGGTATTTCTTATATTAGGTAGCAGCAAATGTTCTATCATCGCTAGCTGGGGTGGTCGGGGCAGTAAGGAACAACCAATGAATGGAGCCACGAGCTCGGTCTGTAGCCCTGTCTCTCTCTGTGGATGTGTCCTGCCAGCCCAATGGGGCCTGGTCAGAACAGGGGGCCTCTGGCCACCCTCCCTCCCTTCCTTCCATGGGGCTGTGTCCAGGCAAGCTCTGCTGAGAGTGTAGGATGGCTGCTGAGGGGTTGGGGCAGGGGGTGTCCTCCTACCATCCTGCTTCTCCTGGAGAAACTGTGCTGGGTCGCCATGGCCATCCAGATGACCAGGACCAGAAGGACGCAGGTGTACAGCACCCAGGGGCTGTCCCAGAAGGCACAGAACCAGCTCTGCGTGATCCCCATCCTCATACTGGGGAGGACGGTCTGGACACTGGGCTCCCTGCTGGTGCTGCCACTGGATCTCTCCCGAGAGGCTGTTTGTTCCAGTGACGCATCATAAAGGGCCAGGACCAGGCGGGTCCTGACATCACAAAGGGACTGCACGCATCAGAGGTGAGCAAGATCCTCAGCTCCCTACAGCCCCTCCCCAGTGTTAGGGGGCTTATGTTTTTACCCTTTTACTGTCCTGGTTCTTCCCGCATGAACAGAGCAACAATACCCCAAGTTCAAAGGCGCAAACAATTTGATGTTTATTGGGGTAAACTTTTCGCAAGCATCATTTTAGTTGCCGTTCTATTTTCAGGTACCATGGTAGCTGTTACACAGGTGCTGGCCTCCTCGTTGAGCATTTTGCGTTTTCGTACACATTTTCCACTCCTCTCAGCCTTTTGAAGCCATCCCCCACCCACGTCATGCTAGCAACAAGACACACACCACAGACAAACAACGCAAAACATAGATTCATAGCATTCTGGGTTATTCTTTCACTGGTGCCAGCATGCTTGTAGAGTGTCTGAAAAACAAAAGAAACAATTTTTACCCCCTTTGGTGGGGACAGATTATTGCTTAATAATAATACCAATTCCTTTTACAAATTTCCTTGCTAATTGCAGGAAAAACAGAAGAATTACCTTTAGGCTGTTCTTATTTTGTTTTATAGTCAGGCTAGTGAATTACCCCACTCACTGGTCATTTATGAAATTTCTGAGGTGGCGTGCCTCAGTTTCCCCTCTTGTACAACAGACCAGGTTTGCAATAGTTTTTTTGCTGTACCAAGCTTTATGTTTATTTTCAGGTAATAGCTGAGAGACAGCTTTAGATTTTGGCTTTGTACATCCCACCCTGACGCCCCCCTGTTAGGGTTAACCTGTCCCCCTTATTTTCAGGCTTGACTTGTTTTTTCACCTCCCTCTTCTGGAGGGCCATAATCTGAGTCTTCTAGTAGCTTGTTTGCTGACCAGATGGATTTGTTATTTCCAAATTTTTTGTGCTGCTACTTATGGGTAGTTTTCTTCTTCCCCCATCAGTTAGGTAATTTGCATTTACACAGAGGCTTTCTTGGCTTGCCTCTGGATCCAAAGCGATCAGCAGCTCAGAGACTGTCTTAAAAGGGACACATTTCACTTCCACCAGAGTTCTCATTACTTTTCACTTTCATCTCCTGCTTTAAAACACACAGAGATTTGAAAAAGAAAGCACAAATTATTGTGGCTTCTTTTGGAGCCCTAATAGGATTTTAATTAAGTACCACGTTTTGTTTGCATTTCTTTTACCCCTTTTTTAATATACACTGCACATGTCCTGGGAAATAGTTTAATTTCCATAACATTATATTAGCCATATCAATTTTACAGAAGGTGTAACTGCCTTCCCGTGCCCAGAGTTTTCATGCCACCAAAGCGACAGTCCAATCTCCCAGAGCCCCCCCAAGGCTCAGTGTTCCCATCATTGCTCCCCTTTTCCTTTTCCTATGCATGCACAAAACTATTTTTGCCTAACATTTTTTGCACTGGGATTACTTTTTTTTTTTTTACACAACTGTACCCCGATTACACTCCCATCTTGTACAACCAGAGACAGCCAGGGGCAGTCAAGTTAAGTTCCAATAGAAACCCCTGACATTCCTTTAGTGATTTTGATCACATTACCCAATAGTTAAATAATTTGATTAGATTATTTCTCCTCCTGCTGCCTGCAGCAGTCCCCTATAGACAATTTTTGTGGGAAAAGGGCCCATTTTTTCTCAGAATAGCTGTAAAGGCTTCTGGGGACAGAAGCATCGTGGTGGTAGTAGCCACTCTTCCTGACCCCCGGTATAATTTAATTACCAAGCTTCCATCCAATGTGATTGCACAGAGTTGCATATACAGTTACATTTATATAACTGGGTTTTATTATTAAACCAAAAACTTGCTTCTTGTAACACCACAACTGTTACCTGTACCATTTTCACAACTCCCAAATGTTTACTTTCCTCCAAACCCTGATTTATTAATTTTTGCAAAAGGTATTTGTAACTTTTTACTTACTTACTTACTCCTACATTTAGTTTTTGAAATAAAAGGAAGTTCTTCTTCACGCAGTGCAGAGTCAACTTGTGGAACTCCTTACCTGAGGAGGTTGTGAAGGCTAGGACTATAACAGAGTTTAAAAGAGAACTGGATAAATTCATGATGTTTAAGTCCATTAATGGCTATTAGCCAGGACGGGTAAGGAATGGTGTCCCTAGCCTCTGTCTGTCAGAGGATGGAGATGGATGGCAGGAGAGAGATCACTTGATCATTGCCTGTTAGGTTCACTCCCTCTGGGGTACCTGGCATTGGCCACTGTTGGTAGACAGGATACTGGGCTAGATGGACCTTTGGTCTGACCCGGTACGGGCTTTCTTATGTTCTTAAGTAGCCATACCAACTGTAAGAGGCCAATCAATTGAGATGAGCTATCATCAGCAGGAGGGAAAAAAAACCCTTTGAAGTGATAATTGAGATGACAATGTCCTGTTGGAAGAGTTTTCTACCACCAGAGAGGAATTTTGGTGGATTGGGGTATATATTTGAACAGTACAATTCTTACTCGTTTATTATCTTGAGCTGATGATGTTCATTACTGGGTTGTAGCCATGTCTAAAGCAAAGAAGTAAAAACTGAGGAAAATGTCCTCATAAATAGGAAATGTTTGCACATGCTACACCACGGTAAGCGCTGTGGCGCTTCGTGGTCTTGAGATGCCCTGTTTGTGAGTTAACTGAGTGCTAATTGTTTGCAACTAAATGCCTTGTTTCTTCCTTTCGGGGGGGGGGGGGGGGCGAACAAACCAAGAAACTACTGTGAGAGGAAGCAGGGCCCTTGTGCCTTGCAGAGTCGGGGGGGTGGGGGTGTGTCACATCCTTCATGGTGGGAATGCTGCGTGGAGGAGAGGGGGCTCATGCCCTTCAATGTCATGGGGGGAGGGCATTGTGTGTGGGAGGGAGGGGGCTCATGTACCTTAGGGAGACAGTGCTGGGGGGGGGGAGGTGGACCAAGCCCTGCAATGTCCCTGGGGGTTCATGCCCCTCCGGGGAATGTTGGGACGGGCACCCATGCTCTGCAGTGTTGGGATGGTCCATGCCTCTGAGCAGGGCCAGCTCTAGATTTTTTGCTGCCCCAAGCAAAAAAAATTTTGGCTACCCACCGCCCCCAGCCCTGAGCTTCCCCCCCGCCCACCAGTGACCCCCCCCACCCTCTGCCACCCCAGCACTGGGCTCCCCCCCAAAACGTGGGATCCGATACCAGCACACGGCGGCCAAGCCCTGGCCCAGCCGTGACTCTGTCCCCATGTGGGTGGAGCTGCTGGGTGGTGCGGAGTGGGAGTACTTCCAGGTGCCGGTGCGGCCGCGGGGCCGGGACGGCTTTAGGAAGTGCGGGGCCCAATTTGAACATTTTTGGCGGGGCCCCGGCAGGGATGACTAACCAAAAAAAAAAAAAAAACCACAACGTAAAAAAAGGGCTTTCATTTCTTGCATGTATTATTTACTTTCCATAACTATATAAATAATAAAATGATGTACATTGCATCATATATGCTGTTGATCAGTTATTAATGAGCTCCGTTTCACAAGTGTAGGTCCCTGCCACTGCCACTCCGTGCAGATGTGGTGTGCACATGTGTGGGTCCCAACTGCTCCCTGACCCTCTCATTGAAGCAGGTGTGCAGGGTTACTGCCCTGGGAACTGCAGGGCAGCAGTGGACATGGGGCTGGCTGGAGGCAGGGCAGGGGCTGACTGGAGGTAGGGTCTGGCTGCAGGCAGGGCAAGGGGTGCGGGGCTGGCTGGAGATAGGGGTGTGTGGAGCGGGCTGACTGGCTTCAGGGAGGGTCACAGGTGGGTGTGGCAGGGGTTGGCAGGGCTGGAGACAGAGGAGTGCAGGACTGGCTGGCTTCAGGCAGGGGGGTGCAGCAGGGGTTGGCTGGAGACTGGTTAGGGGGTGCGGGGCTAGCTGCGGGCAGGGCAGGGGGTGCAGCAGGGGCAGCTGGAGCCCCGGCCCTTTAAATAGCCCCTGCGCCCCCACTATCCCAGGGCTCTGGGGGCTATTTAAAGGGCCCGGGGCTCCCCTCCTTCTACTGCCCCGGCCCTTTAAATAGCTGCGGGAGCCCTGGGGAAGTGGCGGGGCTCCAGTGGCTATTTAAAGGCCCGGGGTGGTAGAGGCAACGGGAGCCCCGGACTTCTTAAATAGCCCCCGGAGCCCTGCAGCCCTACCCCAGGGCTCCAGCTGTGGGGCTCTGGTGGCAATTTAAAGGGCCTGGGAGCCCCAGACCCTTTAAATTGTCCCCTGGGTAAGCCAGGCCACTCTGGTACACCGTACTGGGGCGTGGGCGCGGGGCCCTCTTAGGGGCGGGGCCCGATTCAGGGGAATTGGTTGAATTGGCCTAAAGCCGGCCCTGCGGAGGGGAGAGGTGGGAACGGAACAGAGAGTGTCAATAACAGCAGTCGGGCATCGGAACAGCGTCACATCATCGTTGGCCGATGCTGGATACAGACCGGGCACAGGAGATTGTGTAACTTTTTCTATTGCGCCAGTTATGTTGGAAATGTTGTAATCCCCCTCTAAGGAAAGCCAGTTTCTTAGGAAATAAATAATGCCAGGAAATTCAAACTGTGAATGTATAGTTGAGTTGAAAAAATTACTTTCTAATTGACATGGTGAGTTTTCCATGTTAATTCCCTTTCAGCGGGTCCAGTAGCAAATCTGTGCAGGTTATATGTCAAATGGCAATTTGCCCTGTGAACTCCACCTGGGAGCTGAAACAATCAAGCTGTTTTTCTCTACTTTACTGTCACCAGCCACAAAGCTTCTGCTGTCAGAACGTAGCTGACAGTGCTGTTAACAATTGATGAGGCTGGCCCTGCAGTGCTAAGAACAGCAAAAACTTGTTAGTAGAGTAGGCAGATTTCATTCCAAGGCCGTGAGAATGGATGTGATGCACAAGGAGGTGATGTTTTAACAGGCACTTTCACAGCAAATTAAGTAAAACTTGTAAGAAACTGTGATCAAAAAAAAGAATGTGATCAAAAAAGTTGGCTTAAAAGCAAATGTGCCAAAAGCAAACAAATCTGTATCTGATGACTGGCTTGACACATCTTGTATAGAAGCCTTATATATGAACTATTTTACTCTTTTTTATTGGCAATTTTGCTCACTTTTCTAACTATATAATTAAATAATGCTGGATGCTGTAAAAATGGGTAAAATGTTGCCAGAAACGTTCACATTTCTGGAATTTTTTTCTTATAGATGCAGAATTATCTTAAGCTCTGTCTACACTATGAGCTAGGGGTGTGTGTGTCCATGAACAGGGGAGCACACCCCTAGTTCATAGTGTAGACAGAGACTTAGAGAAAATGTGATCTAGTTGTAAGAAAAAGTGACTGAGATCCAGGACTCTTGGGACTTCTTTTCTATTCTGCTAGTGACTAGCTGTGTGCCTTTGGTGAAATCACTTCATTTTGCTCTCATTTTATTTAAATGTAAAATGGGATTAATAGTCCCTACTTCAAACAGTGATTCTTGACTGACATACTTTCAGATCCTTGGAACTATAAGAACATCAGAACATAAGAACGGCCGTACCGGGTCAGACCAAAGGTCCATCTAGCCCAGTATCCTGTCTACCGACAGTGGCCAATGCCAGGTGCCCCAGAGGGAGTGGACCAACAGGAAATGATCAAGTGATCTCTCTCCTGCCATCCATCTCCATCCTCTGACAAACAGAGGCTAGGGACACCATTCCTTACCCATCCTGGCTAATAGCCATTAATGGACTTAACCACCATGAATTTATCTAGTTCTCCTTTAAACGCTGTTATAGTCCTAGCCTTCACAACCTCCTCAGGTAAGGAGTTCCACAAGTTGACTGTGTGCTGCGTGAAGAAGAACTTCCTTGTATTTGTTTTAAACCTGCTGCCTATTAATTTCATTTGGTGACCCCTAGTTCTTGTATTATGGGAATAAGTAAATAACTTTTCCTTATTCACTTTCTCCACATCACTCATGATTTTATATACCTCTATCATATTCCCCCTTAGTCTCCTCTTTTCCAAGCTGAAGAGTCCCAGCCTCTTTAATCTCTCCTCATATGAGACCCGTTCCAAACCCCTAATCATTTTAGTTGCCCTTTTCTGAACCTTTTCTAGTGCCAGTATATCTTTTTTTAGATGAGGAGACCACATCTGTATGCAGTATTCAAGATGTGGGTGTACCATCGATTTATATAAGGGCAACTATGGCAGCAGGAGCTGGATTGTAAATACCTTATTTGCACTGAGGAGCAATTACTCACACACAATAGTCTCATTAACTTCAACTATTAATTCTGCAGTAAGATACTACTCAGCCTGAGTAAGGGTGGAACATACTGGCCCCATATTAGTGCAAATTATTACTAGTACAAAATGTGAGGGATAAATTTGTGAGAAATGAGAGGTGATTGTCCTGCTCTACTTGGCCCTGGTGAGGCCTCAGCTAGAGTACTGGGTCCAGTTCTTGGTGTCACACATTAAGAAAGATGTGGACAAATTGTGGAGAGTCCAAAATGATAAAAGGTTTAGAAAACCTGACCTATGAGGAAAGGTTAAAAAAACATACAAACTAGGCATGTTTAGTCTTGAGAGAAGAAGACTGAGGGGGGACCTGATAACAGTCTTCAAATATGTTAAGGGCTGTTCTAAAGAGGATGGTGATCAGTTGTTCTCCATGTCCTCTGAAGGTAGGACAAGAAGTATTGGGATTAATCTGCAGCAAGGGAGATTTAGGTTAGGGATTAGGAAACACTTTCCAACTCTAAGGGCAGCTAAACTGTGTGACAGGCTTCCAAGGGAGGTTGTGGAATCCCCATCATTGGAGGTTTTTAGGAACAGGTTAGACAAACACCTGTCAAGGATGTTCTAGGTTTACTTGGTCCTGCCGCAGCACAAGGGGCTGGACGTGAGGTCCCTTCCAGCCCTACGTTTCTATAATTTTCACATCTCTTTCAGTGATTGGACATGGAAACGGAATTGAATCTGTCCATTTCAGAGCTCAACATTAGAGCTGGGCAGGAAACAGTTGTCCCATCTCTTGAGAAGTTTCAAGATTTCCAAAAAAAAAAAAAAAAATTCCCATCCAAAATTGGGACAAAAGTCAAAACTTCGAAAATTTTTGCAAACCAAAAATGCAGAAGAAAAAGAAGAAGAGTTCATTTTGAAATGTTTCATTTTGATTTCAACCATTTTTTTTATTTTTTTTAATTTTTTAAAACTATAGATCAAAAAAAAATTTTTTGGGGGGGGGAGGGGGGAGGAGAAAAGTAATTTTGAACTGGAAAACCAGAATTTATTGTTACGAAAATGTTAAAACAGCACGTTTCGACCATCTCAAAATCTTTTCCAAACATTTTTCAAGTCAAGAATTTTGCTTAAACGGACCCTTTGCCGTGACAAGATTTGGTTGCAAAGAATCAGCATTTTTTTCAGTGAACACCCAGCTGTACTCAATGTGCATACCAGAACCATGTATTGTGTCACTAAACTGAAGCTCAGGGCACTTCTTGTGTTGATTAGACAATGCATAAGTCCGTTACCACAAAAGAGGCAATGTTGTTTCATTAGAAAAGGGAAGATTTGTTGATAATCTTCTGATCAGGAACAGAGTGTTCCAGTACTGCTGAAAGAGATTTTGGAAGTGGGTTGATATTCAGTAGTGGGTGTGCTTCTGAGAGATAATCAGCACTGAAGTTCATGAACACACAAAGCATTTTCAGTCTCTTGTTGACTGTAAAATAATAATTAATAAATGGAAACAAATGCTAATGACACTTATTGCAGGCAAGAAACTCCCTTGACTGCACAAATGTTTGCTGTGGACATTCTGGATTTAAATAATTTTGCCCAGGGGCAGAGTTTAGTTGCTTTGTTCACTATAGCAAACTGCACTTACTCGCAGAAATGGAAAACAATATTTCCTCCAGAAAAAGGCTAAGGTACGGTTTCCCACATAGGGAATTCTACATAGGTTAGTGCTTAGGAACAGTAGCTGTATACATGCCCCAGTCAATGTTACCTTGCGTCAGAGATAAACAGCTCTGCACAAAGAGAGGGTGGAACAACTGATTTAACAAGAAATCACGTGAAAAATGGCTCAGGCTATAGTCAGAACTAGAGTAGTGACGGCAGGATACGCACCCGATCCAAAGCTCATTTTGAAGCTAATGGAAATCTTTCCGTGAAGCCAGGGCCGGCTCTAGGCACCAGCAAAACAAGCTGGTGCTTGGGGCGCCACATTTTTAGGGGCTGCATGGCCGGCGCCAGAATGCCGCCCCTAAAAATGTGCCCCGGCCGCCCTAGCTCACCTCCACTGCTGCTGCCAGGGCGCGCGAAACAGCTGATTTGCGCGCCGCTACTCACCCTCCCTCCCAGGCTCTCAAACCTGGGAGGGAGGGGGAGATCCCGAGCGGCCGTTTCGCGCGCCGCTGCTCCCCCTCCCTCCCAGACTTGACAGCTTGGGAGGGAGGGGGAGAAGCGGCGCCCGCGCCGTGGCCACTCGGAGTCTCCCCCTCCCTTCCTCCCTCCCTCCCAGACTCTCAAACCTGGGAGGGGGGGAGACTCCGAGTGGCTGCGGCGCGGGCGCCACTTCTCCCCCTCCCTCCCTCTCTCCTAGGCTTGAGAGCCTGGGGGGAGGAGGCAGGGCTGGGGATTTGGGGAAGGGGCGGAGTTGAGGCGGGGCCGGGGGTGGGGTAATTAAAGAACCAGGGTGGGGGGGGCGGCCAAAATTGTTTTTGCTTTGGGCGGCAACAATCCTAGAGCCGGCCCTGCGTGAAGCTCATTAAACTTTGGATGAGTCCCATAGAAAACGTCTTTTTCACCATACAATAAATGAATGCAAAATGACAACAGGAAGATGTGTACCGAGAACTCCTTAGCAAAAGGATGAATTGCTTTTGTGAGCTCTCACTACTGCATAGGACATTTTTGGCACAGGGATGTACAGAATGCTTTAGATGACAGTACAAGGACTTCAGAATTAGTCCATATCATGAGTAATATCGGAGACGGGAGAGATGGGAAAGAACTCTCTTGCCATCTTGTCTATTCCCCTGACTATAAGGTTTACCGGCTAGTTAATAGGTTCAGTGAGGGAAATTTGAGCTTTTAACCACAGAGAATACCCGGGTAGGAAAAGGATCACTGTAATGAATGAGCGTCTCTGAGAGAGATTTGATAGGCCACAGAGGCAGAAATAAAGGAGAAGCACAAGAGCCAGACATAAGTTTTAAGCACAACTGAAAAGCTGAAAAAAGGAGATTTTTTTTTAATGTCTCTCATGTGCCACTGAACAATAGCTACCCAACAAAATCATTAAACAACAGCACCGAAACAGCACAATTGACGTCTAACATCAGTTAGCACTTCACAGCATCAGCCCTCAGATGTTTCAATCAGACACGATAGAACTTAGCCCATGTCAAATCCAGTTGGGATAAACCAAGTTGCTGTGGGATCTGGAACTTTTTGTGTGAAATCATGCAGTTCACAGAGAGCGTACTTGGCATCACCACGGCTTGTTCTTATTTTCATGCCTTGTAGGAAGAAATGCACTGCCGTTCATGGTAAGTTTCAAATGTACACCAAACAGATCATTGGTTCATTAGTTATCTCAGTCTTTTCGGCTCAATTTACACTCAGGTGACATTTAAAAACTATTTTCACCCCTTACCCCCAAATCCAGTCATTTAAAAAACGTTTCAATGTTTTACAGCACACTCTGGTAATTCTCAATAGTGACGATGAAATATGTGGAGATGCGAATGGCTGCATACTGCACCTTCCACCCCTCCCCAAGTGGTTCAGCGTACACAGCAGCACCTGCAAAAATGGCCCTTTTGCTGCCATCTTCACCCCTAGGCCGTGGTGTGCGTTTTTCCCACAAGGGAGGAATTCAGCGCATTTTCTGGGCTTTCCCCTCCACTGTTGCCCTTGTTATGACAGAGTAGAGCAAGGGTGAAATCTTTCTAAGAGTCGAGACTGAGGCACGGACTGCAGCACTATCCCACCACAATGAGAGCCATTGAGTGTCCATTTAAGGGATCTCTGCTGAGTTCCCCCTACCTGGGCCATCATGGTGAGGCATGCAGGAGCTCCTTAGCTATTCTATCAGATTGTTATACCATGTCCACCACCACATTTGAGCTGAAGCAATGAAAAAGTGCCTGGATAGCAGAAGCTTGCCAGAGGGGTGCACTTAAAGGGTCCGTGGAGAGACGTGGCGTAGGCAGCTGCCATCTTATGCATCCAATCCCCCCGAGTAGAACTCCACTACTTGGAAATCCATGGAAGAATGGAGTGGGATTGTGTCCCAGTGGAAGAATTTGATCTCAGCGCAAGGATCTTTGGACCAAAGTTGGCCAACAGGAAGTAAGTATCTGGCAAAGACCTTAATGTGTTTAATGAAAGTGCTTTTGACAGTACTAAAGCTGGCTGAAGTAGCTCAGGCCTGTATTAACCCAATCACGGTTTCTTTTGATGTTTTATGGAGATTCAGTGGGCACAAACCCATTCACTGTCCAACATCAAAGTCTTTCAGAGGTCGACATACAGCAGGAAACATTCCTCCACTACAGGGCACTAATTATATTTACATTTTCTGGTGCTCTTTTTAGAATTATTTCACTTACCCGGAAGGTTTTCAAATGATTTCATATTCAGTTAGTATTGCCACTTAATTCCCAAATCATTGCAGAGCTCAGTGCATGCAGCAGGGGCTGTCTCATTACAGAATTTAGGTCACATAGTACATGAGGTTTTGGTTTGGATGTTTCCATAAAACAAACTAAAGCAATAGTATAAATAATCAAACGTAAGTAGCATCTCAGTTTAAAAACAATGATTTGAAACATTCCGCGTTGAGATCAAAGTTCACTAGGTACTGGATGAAAACCCTTTTAAAGTTTTTCCCAGCTCTGTGATTCACAGCTAAGACATTTTGGAGTCCAGAGAATCCATTCAAATGCATATACTGTAAACCTTCTGATATCCATTCCTCTTTTCCTTTCAGGTGTACAAATGGAGGAGTCACCTTTCACATGCCTTCAGAAGAGCATTTGCAGAAAACATCTAAGATGTGTCTGCTGTACGGAGTTTGAAGTGTAATGCAGGTAGTGTAAGTGCTAAAAATTCACATTTTTGTGCCTTTGACATTTGTGGCATAGAAACCATTTTGTGTAGTCAGCAGCATTATGTAGGTCTGGAGTCCTTGTAAATTAAGCTTCACCATTGACCAAGATCTTCACTGAGATTGGCTCAAGGCAGTATATGGATACTAGTAGCTGTTGGCATCATGAGAGGATTCAACCCGTTTTAGATTGGACATGCCCATGAATGTCCATGACTGTTCACAGAGCCTCCTCCATTTCTACCCTGTTCCCCTCAGGGTCTGTGCTACTACCCTGCGGTCTAAGTGACTCCTTGAGCGATATATCATCCACCTGCTTCTCTTCATCTTCATTGGCCTCTTCATGAACCCAGTGGTGCACACAGTCCTGTTCAGAATTGCTCCTAACATACCCAGGCAAATTCATGTGCGCCTCATTTTGCCTACTGGCATTTCTGCAGACTTTGCTGGAAATCAGAACCATGCGGGAGCTGGCCACCATCTGAGACTGGCTGCTGGTGCTGAGGGTCATGTTGGTGAGGACGGAGCCATATCTGTAATTGCCACATGGAGTCGTCCTTTTCCAGTCAATAGCCAGGTTCCATCTAGTCCAAGTCTTCTTGATCTCAGTCTGAACCTACCAGAGGGAAAAACAAAATCAATCAGCAACAGATCTAAGGCATAAATTGTAAGGGGAAGGAGTCAAGAGCTAAAGGAAGCCTTTAACCATCTTCCCTTTAAAGCACAATCTTGAAAATTCACATGGTATGAAGCTCCTCCAGCTGTGTAAAATCAGTTTAAAAAATCACGTATTAACCCTTAAGAAAAACCCCAAATGCCCAAACAAATGTCATCACCTATCAGCCAGATTCTAATTCACTTTCTCAAGTTGTACAGTTCCTTTCTCCAGGAGCCATCCTATTGTAATCACAGATTCAGATTATAAAGCCAGAAGGGACCATTAGAGTAAGGGGTTGCTGAAGTAAGAGCATCAGAATCTGGCCCTGTGTCACTAATGTCACCTTGACTGAAAGCCCTTTTTAAACATTGCATTTACGTTTCATCATGCATGTCATTTCACTCCGTTGGTACAATGAATAGTACTAGTCAGTTTCCCACCATGTTGCAAATAATACAGGGGCCTGTTCAAACCCAGACAAAAATTGTTTCCATTTTGTTTATTTTATAATTCATAACAATTTACGGAACCAACTGCGTGACTCTATCCCTTTAAGAGTTGATCAGTAGCTGTAGCACAAACAGCTAACTTGCAACCATCCTCTTATTATATTCTGTAGAAAATCTCCCTTTCTGTCACTCAGAGATTTTGGTTAGAAGCCTCATCCAATCCGTGCTTTAATCTTACCTCTCCGTTGCAGTAACAATAGATGATAGAGACGAAGAAACCCTGAAGGATAAGGAAGCAGAAATCATTAGGGGATAATTGCCATGCGAAGAAGCATGTCAAATGTAAGTCTCCTTCCAGCTAAATTTTAGCATATCTAACTCATGTTAAACATATTAATAAAGTTTATCATTTCTCAAAGTCTTCCAAGTTCATTCCTGTTTCCATGTTATTTTAGCTACATCCAGCAGAGTTTTATCTGCTGTTATCACAATCTCTGGAGAAAGAAGATGAGGAGATGGAAGATAGACACTCTCTCTACTATAACCGGCTGGAAAATGGAAATCCCTTCCCATGAAATATTTCACATTTTTGAAAAAAAAAATTGGTCCCAAGTCAGGACGGAAAGTAAAAAAATGTGAAATGTTTTGTGAGATGAAACTTCCAGAAAAATTCCCTTTCAGAAGAACCAAAATGGAATGTTTCCACTGGCCAGAATCCTGCCTGCAGAGAGAATGTGAAACTGACAAGAGTCAGACAGTGAAATTAACAAGGCCCTTCCACAGAGGCAGTTGGGGAACCATCATTTCAATTTTCCTGAGAGAAAATCAATTTTGGGGGGGAAAATTGATATTTTCCTACAGAAAATTTTGATTTTTGTGAAAATGGCATTTTCTGTTGGAAAATTATTCCAATGGAAAATTTCCAACCAATCAGCTCTGCTCTCTACTATCTTCAGATTCATGTCTGCAATGTCTGTTTTCTCTGTTATTTCTTGAATCTACGTAATCTTGTGGTTATTTGCATCCAGCTGGCATAGTAATTGAATCCATATTGTAGAAAAGTAAATTAAACTTGGATCTTCATCCCTGAAGCAGAACTTTCCTAACTAGGAAACAAAAAAACATCTATTTTATCACAAAAGCTAATAATACGCCACCAGAGAAAACACACTCACGATATAATCATCACAATCCTTCCTGTGGTACTAGTAGTGGAACGAACCCCCAGAGCTCCCAGCTGCTACTAGGTTTAGGAACTCAATGACCAACCCTGTCCCAGCTCCGTAAAAATGTGATTTGCCTTTGGCATCAGAATTACACTGTTACATAGTGTCAAGGATCAGCAGAGAACCAGAGAGAAGGGGTAAGGAATGAGAAGGACAGAGAACAAAACAGATAATATATCTCGCACCTGGAAAGAGTTGAAGAATAGTTCACAGTGCATTCGGATCTGCCATCCCAACCCAGTGAACGTGTGCGGTAGGCACACAAAGACAATATAATGCACCCCGAAGACCAGAATCAGAACCAAGGTGGACTTTGCTAGCTTCCTGTAAGAGAGTTACAAAAAATACATGAATGAGAGTGGATTGCAGTGAGGAGATCATGTAGACTCATTAAGATTCCATCTAACATAAATTTGTTGTCTTTTCAAACTCCTACAGAGTAACGACTTCCTATTTTGTTTTTAGCTAATCATTTTCCAGCATAAAAGAAGTCCCAGTGGCAATATGGGATAACTACATTTCCTCAATCCAGCATAAAACATCAAGTCCCACTTGATTCTGCCCCCAAAACGTACCCCAACAAGGGTGATTTGTACTGCAGCCGTCACTCCCTCAGCAGGTACTTACTACCTGAATTAGCATTACTAGTGCACTGTTGTACACAAGTACTTTTCTATTACATTAGACCCGTGAGAGCTTTTACACTTCATCTTGAAAAAGCAAAAGCTCTCTTTTCTTGTGTGAAATGCTGACAAGCTCATGCGCCTAGAGGGTTCAGTTAAAAGGAAATGGGCATTTCCAAGAAAACACTACAAATTAAGGGCTCTACTGTGGCTTGTAGCAAAAACCCTTCAATAGGGTGTGGCTTATAGCTGCAACACCTCAGTGGGGGAACTGTGAAGCATTGCAGCTCCAAGAGGTCCAGTGGAAGTGTGCCTACTGCTACATCCCTTGCACGGATGGCTGGCTGGCTGGCTCCACTGCTCAGGCTAGGTCTACACTACCCGCCTGAATCGGTGGGTAGAAATCGACCTCTCGATCCCCGAATCAACGCTCTTACTCCACCAGCGGAGGTGGGAGTAAGCGCCGTCGACAGGAAGCCGCAGAGGTCGATTTTGCCGCCGTCCTCACAGCGGAGTAAGTCGGCTGCGATACGTCGAATTCAGCTACGCTATTCACGTAGCTGAATTTGCATATCTTAAATCGACTCCCCCCTGTAGTGTAGATGTAGCCTCAGTGTGGTGGAGGCTGGGAGCATGAGCTCACAACCTCCTCACCCAACCTTGTCTCCTTTTGCACCCCAGGACGTACCAGCAGTGATCAGTTTCAAACGCTTCCAGAAAATGGCGGAGGTGCTCCCCTGGTTAGGCCCGCCCTTTCAATACAGCTTTGCAACTTCAGTGTGCCACTACCTAGCCGGCTGCTCGAGTAACTGTGACAGCCAGGGGTGAAATATTGGAACAGCCTTCCGAGGGAAACGTTGGGGGCGAAGGACCTGTCTGGTTTTAAGATTAAGCTAGATAAGTTTATGGAGGGAATGGTTTAATGGGACAACGTGATTTTAGTCAAAGGAACAGCGTGCCATTGCTGGTAAATAGTATAATGGCTAATGAGGGTCAGGCTGGAGAATCTTGCCTACGTGCTCGGGGTTCTACTGATCGCCATATTTGGGGTCGGGAAGGAATTTTCCTCCAGGGTAGATTGGCAGAGGCCCTGGAGGTTTTTCGCCTTCCTCCGCAGCATGGGGCAGGGGTCGCTAGCTGGAGGATTCTCTGCTAATTGAAGTCTCTAAACCACAGGATTTGGGGACTTCAACAGCAGAGTAAAGGGAAAGGGGTTGGGACGGCTTTGTGGCCTGCATCATGCGGGAGGTCAGACCAGATGATCATAATGGTCCCTTCTGACCTTAAAGTCTATGAGTCTATGAGTCTATGTTTTTCCCATTGGCAAGGGGTGAGAAGGAAGATGTAATCTTTCTTTTCTGATGCAGGCCTTTGCACATTCATCTACACTTTTGTCACCTTAGGAATACTTTATTGTAATTCACTCTATAGGATTCTACACACAGCGATCAGCAGCCAGTCTCAGATGGTGGCCAGCTCCCGCATGGTTCTGATTTCCAGCAAAGACTGCAGAAATGCCAGTAGGCAAAATGAGGCACACATGTCTTTGTGTTGTAATTGAAATCAATATATTTGAAAATGTGGAAAACATCCACAAATATTTAAATAAATGGTATTCTATTATTGTTTAACAGTGCAATTAATCGCTTGACAGCCCTAGAATAAATTAATGAATATTTTTCAGAAATGCCCACATGAAAGATGAATTTGCATGCCTACACAGTCTGGAAGATGAATTTACAAAACCAGGATATTTCAGATGAATGTAGCAAAACAATCCATCAACCCCAACATTTCTCAGAAGCTATGCTTCAAAGGCTGCTTCACCTTTTATTGAGACTTGTAGGTGATTCATACTGTTTAAAGCATCCCTTTTAACCAGAAAAAACTTGAATATGCTGTTAAACAAAATCCAGTCCAGGGACTTACCTGTATTGTTTCCTTGTGTCATACCCAACAGCATTTGTCTCCCATATTTTGGTTGCCAGAACTCGTACAGTATTCAGGAACAGAATGAAGTTCAGCTATAAAATACAGAGAGGTATTACAGGGACGCAAACACAGTTAGCTATCTTGTAGGCAGCTGCAAACTTTTGGAGGTTGAAAAGAATGTTATCAGTAGCATAGGCACGAAAACAATGAAGAACATTTTGCCACATAGGAAAACTGCAGCGAGGATAAAAATGATATATTTATGATCACCGGTCCAGGATATTGCTTGGAAAAGTTACTGGTTCTGAAGTTCCTAGCCCTGGCTAGTTGTGAGATATCACACTTGGTTACCATGGATGGGCCAGATTTTCAGCTCCATTGAAGTCAACCATGCCAAATTAAACCATGTCAGTTCTGACATGGGTTAAGCCATGAAAGTTAGATATTAGTGAGGTATTAATGATGGGATCCCATGCTTTCCATTACTAAAAGCTTTAGGGCCAGGTTCATTGGCCTGGAGGCTATTCCAGAGGTGCAAAGTGGACTGGCTATCTGGGTGGTGGGTGGGAGGGAGGAATCCTTGAGTGGCAGAGAGATGATATAGACACTCCTATGTCAACCCTTCTTGGTTTACTGTAGGGGGAATTGCCTAGCAAAAGGGACCGTGGCCGTGATGGCCTTTTGGGGGCCATAGGCACCAGGTTTAAGTCACACTGAGGACTGGGACCAATGCCCATTGACCACATGATCAGGGAGTTACAACGATGGCTTAATACCACCGTAGCCCATCACCTCCCTGTGCACTTGTACTGAGCACAGTTCAGCGACTCTGGTCCTAACTCCAGCTGTGCTTAACGCAGCAGCAGCTCAAACCACATCACGATCTGAGCAGACAAAAGCCAGATTGGTATAATGTGATTTTTTTTTAAGGGCTGATGTCCTCAATCTGGCCAGGGTTACTGGAGTTAGCAATAGCAGCTCGGATGAAATTGGATGAATCCCAGCTACCCAAAGCTATATGGCATTTCTTTCCAGCCCAGGAGGTTTGGGAGATACTGCACCTTAAAACAGGTCCCGCTGAATTGCCGGAGATTTTTTTTGG
This sequence comes from Malaclemys terrapin pileata, assembly GCF_027887155.1. Lineage (NCBI taxonomy): Eukaryota > Metazoa > Chordata > Testudines > Emydidae > Malaclemys > Malaclemys terrapin. The sequence goes on along the minus strand of NC_071515.1, from coordinate 17,039,950 downwards.
CATTGCTTGAGCACTGGACATAGTAAGCCCTAGATTCCACACCAGTGTAATTTTTCTATGCATCACAGGTAGCCCTGTTGTCACAGTTTATTTCACATTGTTTCCTTTGTACGTACTGCCAGTGTTACTTATGTACACGCAGGGCTTTCATTTGCAAACCACCCAGCTCAGGTGCAGCTTTGGCAAGACTTCTGTGGTGTAATTTAGAAATCCTGAGTACAACTGCTGCCTTTATTAGGCACAGAAAGAATGTTCTCTTCCATGTGCCTATTATCGCATCAGCTAAGCCCTCCCACAGAATTGGCTGTTGATTGTGAACAAACAAATAATCAAATGGTCATAGTGTCGGTTGAAACTCTAGTGTGTAGGCTGCCAGGGGAGCATACACTATGCTGCCAAAGGGATGAAATTGAGAGTATAATGGGTCTTTTGTATCACTAAGATACAGTGGGGGAGAGATAGCTCAGTGGTTTGAGTATTGGCCTGCTAAACCCAGGCTTGTGAGTTCAATCCTTGAGGGGGCTAGTTGGGGATTGGTCCTGCTTTGAGCAGGGGGTTGGACTAAATGACCTCTTGAGGTCCCTTTCAACCCTGATATTCTATGACTAATCACACTTAGTCACAACAGCATATTGCCAGTGGAAACACTTGCAGTGAACAAGGTTGGGGGTCCCTTATGGAAAACTTTCATCCACATGAATCAAACAGAAATTTGTTAGGAAACTTTCAAATCTGAACTACCTGTCAGACCCTTTCTCCCTAAAGTCCAGCTAGTCAATGGGAGCATTTTCCCATTCACTTCAGTGGCTTTGGACCAGGCCTTTATTGCTGCTGTGACCTTTGAAATAAAGGCAGAACATCTGGGAGCTGGAGGCAGGCTGGTCTTGGTGAAAGGCTTTGGAATTCCTTGTTCCTGTAGGTCCTTCAGAGGCTAAGTTTAGGACATCAATTCACATAGGGCCTGAGCCTGATTCTCCTGCTGTTTAAATCAGAAGTAATTCCATTGACAATAATGGAGCAAGACCAGTGGCATGAGAGAAGAACTGGACAGCATCATATATGAACACAGCCAGTTCATTCATATATTACCGAGACTGTAGAAACAGGGCTTGAAGAAAGGAAGCCCTCCCTGTGTTAAGCATGATAACGTCCATTACGCACATTACTGTCACTTTCACCTGGAAACATAGTGAAAGATCCCAATTGACACCAAAAGAATGTATTGATTCCACTCCAAATACTGCAGTGAGGTGGAGTATGCTGACAGAGAGCACCTATCCCACTATTTTCTGGCAATTCCTTATTTCTACAGCAATTCTAAATAGGACACAGTTAGAACAGTATGCAGGGGGCTCTCGTTCCAGTGCTCATAAAGATACCAAGGGATGTGATCCATCCTCCAGCAATAGAATTTTTTAAATCAAGCGTTCTTGATTTTCTAGCAGATAGTGCAAGCAGCGCTATTGGATGTGAAGCAGGAATTAATTCTTTGACCTTCTATGGCCTGTGATTGCAGGTGGTCAGATTAAATGATCACAATGATCCCTTCTGGCCTTTAAAAATCTGTGACTTATTGACCCGATTCCAATCTCATTTATACGAGTTCTGTGCTGCTGGATATCTTTGGGCATGACTCTCCTTTACACGGAAGACCCTTTTACACCATTAGATCAATGTAAAGGAGAATGTACATCCACTTCACATTGCCAAAGAGATGAAGAGGGGCCACAGTGTAAACACAAATCAGGTTCCATTGGCTTTAGTGGAGTGACTCCTCTTTTACACCTATGTAAGTTAGCCCACAAACAGCCCCAAAATCCTCACTAAAAGGAATATGAAAAAGGTGACTTCGTCGTTTTTTTGAAACCTTTCATTTTGATGTTACTCTTTTTGGTTTCCGGGGTGTGTGCCTTTCAAAAATCTGCTTCGTCTCTGTTTTCATTTCTCTCACCCAGCTTTTATGCCGGTTTGTTTGTTACTTGGCTTTCCTGAAATATTTCCAGGCTCATTTGAAAACAAACCAATGCGTCAGATATAATGTCTGCGTTGTAGAACTGGGTGGCTTTTGTACTCAGAGAGCAAACAGCTGTGTAAACTGTTACTCTTGGGCTTGAAAAGAAGCCCCGTGTTCTATTCTAGAGACATGAGCTGTGTGGTTGATGATAAAAATTTGTTCTGTAATAGGATGGGGTCACCAGTAATATTATTTCTATGTATTATAGTAGTTCTTAGAGGCCCCAGTTGAGACTGGCACCCCATTGTGCTAGGTGCTGTACAAATACTGAGAGTATGTCTACACTACCATTGAAGGTGAATTGCAGCGCAGGTAGCCATACCTATGCTAGCTTTAATCTAGCTAGTGGATCTAAAAACAGCAGTGAAGATGTGGTGGCGCCGACCCTTTCGTGGGCTGTACAAGCTGCCTGGAATCCTGAGTAGGTAGAGGGGTCCGTGTCGCCACATTTTCACTGCTATTGTGGCATGAGAGATAGTGGCTTGCTAAATGCAGGACCAGCACATACCATTCCCGAGACAGTTCTCTCAATGCATCTAGTCCTCGCCTTCCACTATCCCATGGTTTTGTGATGCTGACAATCAAGTTGAAACAGCCATGCTCATTCTCATTTGGGAAGCAAGCTGGCTTGGAATCCAGATCTCCTGTACCAACCTGTCATAACACTGCGTTTACTACAAATGTGCTTTGAGCCCAGTAAAAGGGATAGCTCTGGAAACCCACCAAAGTGTCATTTTGATAACAGTAAAAAAGCTTGGTGTCAAGTGCAGAAGCAGCTAATAACTAGGGGCCATGTCTAGTACCTAGACTGAAGCACATTTCAATGAGCTATCTAAAAGCCTTACATCACAGATGATTCTGAAAAGTAGATTTTAATTTCCGGACAAATTTGATCATTTATTGCAATACCACTCTTAAGACAAGAGATTCTGGCTATAGCTGCAGTGCTGTAGCCATTAATAGTGAATTTTTATGAGGACGAGGCAGCAGAAATAAGTGTGTCTTGAAACGAAGGAGGATGTAAATGTAAATAGAAGAAGAAAACGCTCTCCAAGGACTTTTTTTTTCTGCTTCTGCTGAAGCAAACAAAATGAACTGTGTAAGGATGCGTGTGTCCTGGTTACAGAAGCATCTTTGACAGGTTAGGTTGATGCACAATGAAAATTCCTTATGCAGCTGCCCTTTAAAAAAAATCCAATTTTCATGTGTTTTTAAGGTGTCACATCAGGTTCTGCACAGTATATAAATGAGCTCAGCAGAGGTGTTGAATTTAAAGCTACGCTGGTATAAATAAAAAGGGGCTATTGTCTGAGTGTTCTCTGCCCTCGTGGCTTTGGAATTCAATCCCAACTCAATGGTCCAAAACAGACCAAATCTGATCAGTTGAGATGATCAAAAAGCGATCATGAAAATATCACAGTGTTATTTGTTCTGCTGGTTTAGAAAAGGAACAATTATTGGGTCATTCCAAATTTTTTCTTTAACATTTTTATAGAACATTTTTCGTTTGGGATTTTTTTTTTATTTTTCCTTTCTCCCATTTCCCCCCCTTTCCCATGTTGCCAACAGGAAGAATGATAAATCAAATCTCAAAAACGTAAATAAAACCGCACATTTTTGTTTTCTACGGTTGTTCAAAACACCAGGACCATTTGGGAGAAAAAAATGTCATGACGTTTTCCAATTTCCTAAAAAGCCATTTTTGACACTACCCTCCCCTCCTGTCTCCCCCCCACCATAAATTGTCCTACCAACTCTAACTTTGCAGCATGCCATGAGGATCAGTAGTAATCTTTAGTGAATTATTGGTGGGGAAAGGGTATTTATGTTTTTAATATGCTGGGATTGCTGATGGTGGGTTATACTGGATTGCACTTCTGCTCTTTAGCTATTTTGGGGAATAATTTTTTATGTATTTTTAAGTTATGTCAGGGGAGTGCACAGACACATTCTGTATAAATATAATATTTACTTTATGGGCCAGATTAATTAGTATAATTAGGATAATGGAGACTTGTTTTCCCTATGCATTGGTAAATGACAGTCTTTTTATTTTTGTATTTGAATAAATTGCTCAAGTGATTAGTTTCATGTGTGTCAAAAATTGGGCCATATATAGAGCATGAATGATATTATGACGTACTGATTTTATATAAATATAGACATGGGATGCACGAAACTTGGCAGGTCCAGCTGCCGTATTATTATTATGTTTATTTGTGTGCCAAGTTACGGTCACAAAGAGTAGTGCACAATGCAGTATTTGGGCCATTGTGGATACAAGCACTACAATTCTAAAAGCAAAAGTATGGATTCATTAGCATTATCCCCTCTGAAGAATCTACCTTCATACCAAACTCCCAGTAGTTTCAGTGAGAGTTTCACACATGGAAGAGCAGCATGATTGGGCTTCTGGAGCCAGACATCATTTTCCTATCTTCCTTGCCCCAGACTGTGCCTTTTCAGACATTCCCATGAAATGTTAAAGGGCTAAAATTCAAGATGAGAAAATGGGCACTGAGATTGAAACTACAGTGCCTTCTTGCTGCCCATTAAGGCTTTCCTCCCTTTCCTGTTTTTCTGTCAAGCTGTTTCCTGCACTGCACAATGTGTTGACAGCTGCATCTGTAGTATGGTATTATGTTGGTAAGTTAGTGAAGGACGAGTTGTCATTGACTACTATAATAGCCAATTTATAACAAAAATGCAGAGGATTTATTTATCTTAAACGAAAAGCCTCTTGCCCGCGACACTAAAATGTGCTTTTCTCTTTATTGTGAGAGGTATCAACACTTCAGAGAGAAAAGCAGTTGCCGAGCTAATTTTTTGGGGGGAGGGGACCACTCCCCCCCGGCCGCCTTCAGGTGTCATGTGCCACCTTTTCACACGGGGCTGGAAAAGAAGCCTGCCCTGCACTCACGGGGCAGGGTTGGCTTCTGACGCACAGAGCTGGGCCCAGGCCCCTGCTCCAGGCATCACGACATGGTGCACGGAGTCATGTGCGTGTCACAACGCCGCTCACTCAAATGTGGCCCAGCTGCCCCTCCATCACGAAGGTTACTGCAGCCCTGTGCACCAGGCTGCAGCAGTGGGGTGGGGAGCCAGGCTCAGTAAAGCAGGACAGAAGCGGCTGCTGCCAGGTAACCTGCTCCTAATTCCATCCTTCCCCGCCCCACTTTCACTTCAGAACCTGTATCTTTTACAGCAAAGCCACAGTGTTTTTTTGTTTTTTTTAAAATCAGATGACCAATAAACCATTTACTCTACATTGCATGTATAAAACCTACCCCAATGGCTGCTAATATCGGTGCTTGGTAAATCCATTTGATAGCGCCGGCACTGAGCTCCCAGCATCTGTGATATCAACAAATACCTAGAGTTAAACTAATGACAACAGCAACAAACAATCAAAGGTTTCATTTTTTTTAAGTTTTGTTTTTTCCCCATTGGCTAGAATGGATCATGCTCATTTTGGAGGCGTGTAGAAGAATGGGCCGCCGATTTCGGTCAGCCAAAACAGATTTCGGTCAGCCAAAAGAAACAGTCAACGGTAGGCTATCAGTCTATGAAAAGACCAACAAAACTGGCCACATCATCACCATCAAAACAATTACCCCAGCACTGGGACTAATTGTTGGCAATCGCAGAGTGAAAGGCCAAGGAGACTGAAAGCTCTAGTCAAGAGCTGATCCCGCCGGGGCACGGTTGAGACAGTAGTGGTTGCACAGAAGGCGTCATTCGCCAGTGCTGTCCAGATAGCATCTTTCATGAACGTCGACTGGAGACATGGTTTTTAACTGGATAAGCATGTCAGCCGTAAGTTCAAGCTTCAGACTGATGCCAAAAAATGTGCTTGGCTGATAGATCAGTGACAGAGAGTGGAAGCAAAACAAGACTTACCGATACAACCCAAATGGCCATATTAGACAAACATGCAGGGCTTTGATGACTAATGATGAGGGTACAGGGAATCAGAGTTTGTCTCTACAAAAACATAAGCCAAAATGATGCGATCCTTTACCTCCTGCTGCATGTTTTCTTTATATAAACGTAGGTATTACAGCTGTTTAGCTACTCTAAAGCAATGTACATTATCACAAAGGCCTGGTCTACACTGAGGGGGGCAGGGGGAATCGATCTAAGATACGGAAATACCGTAGCTGAAGTCGACATATCTTATTCCAACTTACTTCCCGTCCTCACGGCGCGGGATCGACGGCCACGGCTCCCCCGTCGACTCCGCTACCGCCGCTCGCTCCGGTGGAGTTCCGGAATCGACGGGGAGCGTGTTCAGGGATCCATATATCACATCTTAACGAGACGCGATATATCGATTCCAGATAAATCGATCGGCGGGTAGTCTGGACGTACCCAAATGCTACAGTTGGGTCAGCTGTAGCTGTAATCATGTTAACGACAGAGGCCATGACACTACTTGCTAAATGCAGATACCATTGGTTTTACAGGAATAATGTGTCAGTTTAGGGATAAGTTGTGAACTTTTTTTTCCTGCCGGGACGTGCTTACACACAGCCATTGGCCCATTGATGTCAATGGATCCCCGGTATGACTAAGTGCTCACCAGGCTGAGTTAGGGTCACACACTCTAGCCCGTGGTTAATAAATAATGCATATAAATTGCAAAACACGGGTGCATCAATTTACAAGTAGTGATGAGCCTGGAGTGGCAAGTCTTGAGCAACATCAGGCCTTGTTTTAGGGATATTTTATGCGCTCACTTCCCGCTGAATGGGCGTATGTGTTGTCTGACCATCACAATTATTTTCTGTCTTACTCTATATGAGACTCTTAGCCCTTCAGGCTTGTTAACAGTGCCTTCTGCTCTCTAAAGGACTCATTTTCTTCCTGTTGACAAAATAATGTCTGTAATATCATACCCACACAGAGACATGAAAGAATATCAACTGATTGTCATGCTGGACATGGTTTCAGCCCCTGTACAAAAAGCAATGTTTTAGTATGAAGCTACATTGCATATAAAGGGTCAAATGCCAGCCAAACACACCCAAAATACATCATTTGTGGTGTCTGCATGGCTATTTTTCAGCTGGAATAACCGACTTAATTGACAGTGGCTAGCACAGCTGAAATGCCTTTGAATTTTCATCAGAGTGCCATCCCATCCGTAATTACATTGTCCACCTAGTGCCCATGGCTGTCATATCGGAGCACCTCACAGTCTAATGCATTTATCCTCACAACAGCCCACTGAGGCAGGGAAGGGCTATTATCCACATTAGCTGGATGGGGAAATGAGGCACAAAGAGACTGACTGTTCCACAGTCGCACAGAACGCCAATGGCAAAGCGGGGATTTGAACGCAGGTCTCCCCACTCCTTGGGCAGGGGCCTCACCCTTAGAGCAGAGCTTCAACTAGCATCAATCTGTGTTGAACCACTGACTTCAATGGCGTAATGCTGATTTATATCACCTGCTGGTCAGCCCATATGTCGGTGATCAGAAATAGATATTTAAAAAGAATGGGATTTTCAAATCAAAAAAAGCCAGAAGAGTGGGAACTGGCTGGAGGCTATTTGCTGCTCATAATGGGGGTTTAAACACCAGTAGCGTTCCTTCTAAATGCCTGTGCCTACACAACTTATGTGGACTACATTATATTCTTTAATCATTTCTTTCTGTACGGAATGCAGCTCTGGTGAAAGGAGCCAGACGGATAGCCCTAGAGACTGAAGTCACCAACTGGACAGGATGAGTGACAGCCTACTGCTACTGGTAGCTGGTTCCTTTTGAGTGCTGTTGAATGACCTCTGTGAAGTCAGTTGATGGTCTCCAGCCAATTTCAAATTGGCAGATTCCTATATCACAAAAACCACCCGAGCAACTGACATCTTCACTGGAAGACTCAGCAGCGAGGGCAAGAACTGACTCACCCATTGGGACGGGGGGGTTCCCTCAGCTCAGAGTTTAATCATGGTGACGTGACAAGAGCCCAAACCACACCAGTTTGATAAAGGCCTCTCAGTCTCTGGGGCTGTCAATCTGGCAATTAATCATGTTGCAGAATAGGTTATGTTCTGATGGCAAATTTGTGGAATACCCATGAATGGCAAGAAATCAGGCAATATATGGCACGTAACGGCCAAACAGCGCTGCTGTTTTTATTAATAAGATATTGTACTTGATTTCTTCTGGCCACTCACTCCACCGGGAAAGTATGTTTATTTTACAAAGGCTGTTTGAATTTAGACAAACTGTAAAAAACAACAACAACAAAAACCCCCATCAATACACAGATTTAAAGGCCAGAAGGGACCGTTATGATCTAATCTGACCTCCTGCATTACACAGCCCAGAGAATTTCACCCAGTGAGTTCGGCATCAAGACCACAAATTCTATTCAAATTACAGTACATCTTTTAGAAGTACATCCAGGCCCAGCTCCTAAAAAGTAGTTAGGGACCTAATTCCCTTTTAAATCAACAGGAGTTAGGTGCCTAAATACCTTTGAAAATCTGGGCTCCAGTCTTGATTTAATGACTTCAAGTGATGGAGAATCAACCTCATCCTTAAATTGTTCCAATGGCTAATTACCCTCACTGTTAAAAATTTGCACCTTCTTTTTAGTCTGAATTTTGAGGGTGATTTTCTCCTTTCTGACAGGCAGACAGAGGTAGAGGGAATGCGCACACAAGCCACAGTGATAGGTGGCAACAGTTTTGATTTTCCGTGCATTTAGGTTGAGTAGCTATACTTTGTTACACTAAGCTAGACTACATGAGGGGAAAGAAATATATACTATTGTACTGTTAACTAGAGCTGGGTGATAAATGGTTTTCTCATCCTAGGAAAACTTTTGAGATTTTTTTCCCCATCCTGACTCAGAATGAAAAGTCAAAATCTTGAAAACATTTGCTAACCAACAATCACAAAATCAATCATTCGATCAGTTTGGATCCATCAAATAGTTTAATTTAAAATTTTTTTTTTTTAAATTTTAACTCTTTTAAAAACTACAATAAGCTTCAATTTTGAAACAAAGTCATTTTGAACTAAAATCCAGAATTTTTCTTTTAAAAAATATCAAAACAGGTCATTGTGACAACTTGGAATTTTTTTCAAAAGAAGACATTTGTCAAAACTGACTTCTTCCTATGAACTATTTTGGTTTAGATGAATCAGCATTTTCCAACGAAAAGCCATTTTATTGACAAAAATCCCATCCTGCTCTTCCATTAGGATAGTGTAATGCTCTCCAGTTCATACCAATGGACTTCATTGATGATGATTTTTCAATATAAGAAATAGCTGGAAGACTCCAAACTGGAAGAGAATAACACAAGGCCCAATCAAATTGGCAGTTTTTCAAAGAGATACTATTAAGGGAACAAGAGCAAACTATCCCACTGCGTAGGAAAGATAGGAAGTATGGCAAGTGACCACTCTCGCTTTACCAGGAGATCTTCAATGATCTGAAACTCAAAAAAGAGTCCTACAAAAAGTGGAAACTCGGTCAAATTACAAAGCATGAATATAAACAAACAATTCAAGCATCTAGGGACAAAATCAGAAAGGCCAACACACAAAATGAGATTAAACGAGCTAGAGACATAAAAGGGTAACAAGAAAACAATCTACAAATACATTAGACGCAAGAGGAGATTTCCGAGCCATTTCATGATTATCTTCAAAAACTCATGGAAGATGGGAGAGAGTCCAGAGGACCAGAAGAGGGCAAATATAGTGCCACTCTATAAAAAGGGGAATAAAGACAACCTGGGAAATTTCAGACCCATCAGCTTAACTTCAGTACCTAGAAAGATAATGGATCAAATAATCAATTTGTACTTTTCAGTTATTTTCATAAAGAAAGATGGTCATTGGTAACCATTAAAACATGTTATTTGCAACTAAATGTAACTGTTTTGTTAAATTTATTGCTTCTTTTTGGTAACCAGCAGGATACACAATATCTACACACATTTATTGAAGCAATTATATAGCTTAATTTATTCAGATTCTTCGTTTTTCTATTTTTTTCTCAGTTACAAAATGGTGAATGATGCATCTTTTACTTACTAGATGATTAATTTTTACTTATGATCCGTATCAAGTTTTAATTAAATGGAAATTAAAATCTGATTAAAAATGAACATTTTTTTTTAACTACATAAAACTACCTTAAACGTAACAGAGGGTCCTGTGGCACCTTTAAGACTAACAGATGTATTGGAACATAAGCTTTCGTGGGTGAATGCCCACTTCGTCAGATGCATGTCATCCATGAAAGCTTATGCTACAATACATCTGTTAGTCTTAAAGGTGCCACAGGACTCTGTGTTGCTTTTTACAGATCCAGACTAACACGGCTACCCTCTGATGCCTTAAACGTGTTGGATATGTAAGAAAAAGTTTGTCAAAGCACATTTTGCATTTAAAACTAACTGCTTTATTAAACAAAGGAGGTATTATCCATAGTTAATTAATTGAATGGATTGTTTCTGGTCACCATGTCCATCTTGATTTTAGTACTAGTAGATCTCTCTCTCCCACACCTTCTCTTTTATTCATAGATTGCAAGAGGTAAACAGTATTTCTTGCTTTTTCAACTCCCAATTGGTTTCTTAACTTTGAATGAACTAGTCATTGAACTGAATTAGATGAATAAACTGAAATGGAGAAATATTCTCTTTGCACTGGCAGAAGGGGCTACTGCTGTCAAAAGCTGAGTTAGCACTTCAAACACACACTTGTTTCAAGTGCTTAGCCAGTAACTTTAAGCAGTTCAGGGTTTGACTATCTTAAAAACTAGGCAGCAAACTTGTACTGCTTAATAGTTTTTGTATTTTATTTTAATAGATTAGAATAAATTTAGGCCTTAACATAGATTGTCAATTTGAAATTTCAAAGTAAATAGGTTTATTTTTAAAAATAATCCCGGATTTAAAAATTTAAAATCTGATTTTTTTTTAAAGTATCACCAATTTGTATTCATCTTGTCTCAAAGTGACATGATAATAGGATACGGGGACTTTGTTCTAGGGCTTGTCTATATGGAGAGTTAGTGCACAGCAAGTTGGGGTGTAAATAGACAGCGCACTATCCGTCCATACACTAACTGGCCCTGGGAACCCTGCTACCACACACAAAAAGCTCCCTAGTGCCCTTTGACACGAGTGCGTTTACTGCAAAGAAGCAGGTGACTTAGGACAGGGGGAGGGATAGTTCAGTGGTTTGAGCATTGGCCTGCTAAACCCAGGGTTGTGAGCTCAATCCTTGAGGGTGGCCACTTAGGGATCTGAAGCAAGATCAGTACTTGGTCCTGCTAGTGAAGGCAGCAGGCTGGACTCAATGACCTTGCAAGGTCCCTTACAGATCTAGGAGATAGGATATCTCCATTAATTTATTTACACTTGCAGATGTAGAGCGCTTTGAGTTAAACCAGCCTTCGTAGAGGGCAATACGGAAAGCGCTGTAGTCTGTCCACACTGACAGCTGCAAGCGCACTGGCATGGCCACATTAGCAGGTCTTGCAACGGCCACAGAGAGAAGTGCATTGTGGTAGCTATCCCAGCATGCAAGTGGCTGCAATGTACTTTTCAAAAGAGGGAGTGTGTTGGGGGGGAGAGAGAATGTCAGCATGATGTCTTGTAAGTTCAGAGAGCAATAGACCCCTCTCCTCCCTGCCTCTTTCTCTCTCACACAGCATTCCACAGTAATGGTTGCTTTGTCTTGGAGCAGATAAGCATGCCGGCTATCAGAAACGGAGCTTTCAAAGGGCATATCGGCATGCCTGCAGTAATTCCAAAACAATGACAAGAGTGGCCACTTGCTTTAAGGGGATTATGGGATGTTTTCGGCGGCTGATCAGAGCGCAGTAATGCAACGCCTCGTTCACACTGATGCCCAGGCGTTTTAGCCAATGCGCACCAAGTGTTAATCTTCTCACCGAGGTGGAGTACCAGGAGTGCTCTAGCCCTGGAGTCAGAGCACTCTATGTGCTTTGCCAGTGTGGACAGGTACTAGGGTGCCCGGGGCTGCTTTAATGCGCTCTAACTAGCAAGTGTAGCAAAGCCCCTAGTGTGCAGAAAGCTAGTATGCAGTAGATTTACACCCCAACTTGCTGTGCACTAACTCACCACATAGACAAGCTCTTAGCCTTTGCCTCCAGAGTCTTCCCACTTCATTAGAGACATGAGTTAGTAAAAGATCTGAGCCCATATTTCCTTCCAGGAATGCTGCCTTCCTAAACAAGGACTATGGAAACCTTCATTGTGTTGAGTGTTCTCCCTCTTCATTCTTTGCTGCCTAGCAGAGTTTAAGCATTGTTTGAATCGCAGCCGGTCTGAATCATAGAACCATAGGGTTAGAAGGGACCACAAGGGTCATACGGCTACTGACCCTATGAGTCCCTCAATATCCACTGGCAAAGTGTTCACCATCAGTAACTATAATTGTTACCATGCCGGACAAACTCAGTACACATAACACCTTTTGTCATAGTATTTATCTAAAGAGTATTTTGTAAGCTACCATATGGAAATTGGTGACACTCTGGTCACTAATATTCTTGTGTGAAATATGTTGAGTCCAAGCAATCCAAGTAGAGATGATAAGCAGGTTTGTCCTAGAGAAAGGAAGGTATGTGGACTGGTCTGCCAGCATCAAGCTTTGCGAGCCAGTGGATAATGCATTTGCCTCTGTGGTAAACAGTGTGATCAAGCTAATAGGTGAAGGAGAAAACAGCATGGCTTGATTACAAGCAAAAGACATTTGCATCTAAGATAAATAGAGTAATCAAACCAGCAGGAAAAGGGCCCCAGCTCCCCATTCTGGATAGGGGGCATTGAGGTCCCAGGGGGGTGGTTAGGGGCAGGGGTCCCAGTAGGGGGCGGATAGGGGACAAGGAGCAGGGGGGTTGGATGGGTCTGGGGTTCTGAGGGGGGCAGTCAGGGGGCAGGAAGTGGGAGGGAGCTGATGGGGGCAGGGGCCAGGCTGTTTCAGGGGCACAGCTTTCCCTACCCGGCCCTCCATACAGTTTTGGAACCCCAATGTGGCCCTCGGGCCAAAAACTTGCCCACCCCTGCATTAATGCAACAGGGATCACAATCTCTCCTTGCTTAACAAAAGAACGATCAAGCTATCTGTGGAAACTGACACAACTTTCAATACCTGCCAGTGGAGAATTACTAGGTTTTGTTTTGCCTTTTTACAGTAGTCAGAGCTACTTGCTAACAGTTTTGCATGGATGAAGTGATTGCTGTGAGTCAGAATGCGGGAGACAGAAACTTTCAGATTCTCAATCTAGTATTTACTGCAAAATAAATAAATAAATAAATAAATCCTGCATCAGCCTTGCAAGAAAAGATAAATGGTGACATCCTGGGTGAAAAGGATGCTGGTAGTAAGCGACACTTCAGAAGAAACTGCACCAGCATCCTCTGCCAAAGATCAAAATGGAATGACCAATATTGTTCCTCCCAATGATTCCTACTATAAGCAAACTGAGCAACTTACAGAAAAGTTGGTGCCTTCCTTTAGTTTTCTTTCACTCAAAATAACAGAGCACATGGGCTGATCAGCATTTTTTTCAATTTCACTGAAATTTCAAATTTCGAAATAAAAAAAAATTGGAGTTGGACAAACTTTTGAATGGAAAAAGAAACCCGGAGAAATGCTTCTCATCTCCCCCTTCCCCCGTTATCTCTATATAGCACCATGATGGGGTAAAGAATCTGTAAGGAAAGTTCCCATACGTGTAGAGTAATTTGCTATTGTTGTGCCAAAGCATGGGGTCAGGGGATAGGGAGCAGGAGTGGTTGGATAGGAGGTGGGGTCAAATTTGGAGAAGTCGAACGGTTGCCATTCACACTGGAGTGCGGAGTTTTGTGAATGTGCAGCAGAAAGGCGAGCTGCGTGCTGCAGCTGAATAAACAGCCTCTGACTTTTGTGGTGCATGCACAGAGAAAAGACCAGAAGTATTTAATGGAGGTTTATAAGTTCTCCTTTTCTTCCATTAGAACACCACAATATCAGTGTTCATGATTTTCATTGGTTGACCATATCTATCCCAAGCTGTTCCAAAGACTGTAAATTCAAAGGTTAAGAACATAAGATTGGCCATACTGGGTCAGACCAAAGGTCCATCTAGCCCAGTATCCTGTCTTCTGACAGTGGCCAATGCCAGGTGTCCCAGAGGGACTGAACAGAACAGGTAATCATCAAGTGATCCATCCCGTCGCCCATTCCCAGCTTCTGGAAAACAGAAGGTTCTGAGCATCTGTACGTCCCACTGACAGGAGTCGGAGAGGTGAGTGCTTGAGCACCTTTGAAAATATATCAACAGCTGCACAATACAATTTATAAAAAAACCCAGTTCCAACAGAAGAGCAGGCTGCTGAACAAGGAGATCACTTATTTACATGCCTAAATATGGTCTTTGAAGTATCCAAGTTTCAATATTTTTGGCCCAATACTCCTTGGCAGAAGCTCTGTTAGTGGAAATATACCATAAATCCACTCATGGAATTCAATAAAATAAATACGCCAAGGCAAATTAGAGATTTGTGTGGGCTCCTCCAGAGAGCGGCATGCAAATTAGATGCTCACTTGCACATGCACAAAATCTGGTCCTTTCTGGGGACTGAAGATCAGGCTCTATATGTCTTTGGAATATTTTACTCTGTGACAGCTGGGTCGATAATTCAGGTTTCAAAGGCATTTTTTTTTCACCTTGATGTGCTGCATGAAGGAAAGTGGCCGGGGGAGGCTTCAGCGTGGGTTTATAATGCACGCAGGCCACTCTGCACATTGTGACCTGGCACATGGGGTCACACCGCCACTTCCGTGACTCATGCTGTACCCTTGCAAAACAGCAGCCCTCCAGTGGTCAAGGCTGAAGATAACACTTGCAATTTCCGGCAAGAATGGGAACAGTGGCTTCTTTATAGAATTTTCACATCAAAGCTTCATATGCACCTTCTACATTAAAGGAGCAGCTACCCTTTGTTTCCTGTAGAGGTACAGCTGTCTCTCCTCGGCAATGACATTTTTCATTAGTGACCCCAGATGTCCTTCCTTACCACAGACTTTAAGTGCAATGAATCTTATCACACAATGGAAAGAGGGTTCTGCGATGGGTTTTGTTTTATTGTAAAACTAGAGTTCCACTGTTGAATTGCTGGGGGATTTTTATATATGTCCTTTAAGGTTCCTCAGTTAAAATCCCCATCACGGGTCTGGCTGCTTGGCCCTCATGTGGATACACAAGGAAAGGATGCAGGGCACCTTTCCCCCAATCTGGTCGCCATGTCCATGAACCAGCCACAATGCATCTGATGAGTACATGCTCAGCTCCCCTTCCGGGATGCCCACAGATGCTAGCTACTGTGCGGGGAGAAGGGTATGCAGAATTTAGGGACATGGTCCTACTGCCATCACTGTGCCCCAGCTAGCAGAGCTAGATGGGAACGGGGGTGGGGAATGGGGAGGGTGAGATATTACGTCTTCTCCTTGGGTGGCGTAGTTACCATGCAATGTATGCTGCCTGAAAGCCCCCTTCCTGGAGACTTCAGCTACAGGACAGCCCTTTCACACCACCTCGCTTTATGTGCAGCACCAGGGCCGGCTTTAGGAAGTGCGGGGCCCAATTCGAACATTTTCGGCGGGGCCCCGATAGGGATGATTAAAAAAAAAAAAAACACATGTAAAAAACCACCTTTCATTTCTTCCATGTATTATTTACTTTCCATAACTATATAAATAATAACAAAATGATATATTACATACACTATGTAATATATGCGGATGCATGCTAACCCTACCTAAAGTTCTTGACGTCCCCCCCCCCGGCCCCTGCCCCATCCACCCCCCTTCCCTGTCCCTTGACTGCCCCCTGCCACCCCATCCAACCCCTCCCCTCATTCCTGATGCCCCCCCGGGACCCCTGCCCCATCCAACCACCCCTTCTCTCTGTCCCCGACTGCCCCCTGCTGCCCCATCCAACCCCCCCACTCTTTCCTGACTGCTCCCCCGGGACCCTTGCCCCCATTCAATCCCCCGTTCCTTGCCCTCTGACCACCCTGACCCCTATCCACCCCCTCACAACCCCCCGAACTCCCCTGCTCTCTTCCAACACCCCCTCCCTGCCCCCTTACCGCACTGCCTGGAGCAGCTCGGCCGGGGCTGGGCCCGCTCGGGCCGGGTCCGGGCTGGAGCCGCTCGGCCGGGTCCGGGTCTGGGTCCGTTTGGTCCGGCTTGGGTCAGGGTTCGTGTCTGGGCCGGAGCCGCTCGGTCCGGTCTGGGGCTGGAGCTCTCGGACCGGGCCGGCGCTGCGGGGCCCAAGACAAGCCAGGCCGGAGCTGCTTGGCCGTGCCCGGGTCCGGGCTGGAGCCGCTCGGCCGGGGCCGAGACTGGCGCCGCGGGGCCCGAGCCGGGCCGGAGCTGCTCAGCCGGGACTGGGCTGGGGCTGGGGGCATTTGGCCGGGGCCAGGCCAGGAGGCCAGGCCGGAGGGAGCTGCGCGCTCGGCCAGGGCTGGACTGGGCCGCACCGTGCCTCCCTGGAACCCTCCTCGCGTCCCTCCTCCGCCCCAGCTTACCTCCTGCCTGCTGCTTGTTTCAGGCTTCCCGTGAGCATCTAATTCGTGGGAAGCAGGGGAGGGGGAGGAGAAGGGGGGTGGAGCATTCAGGGGAGGAGGGGGAAGTGGGCCGGGGGCTGGGTGGACAGCTGCGCGGGGCCCCATTCAGGGGAATTGGCCGAATCGGCCTAAAGTCGGCCCTGTGCAGCACTCTTCATTTCAATGTAGGCGTAACACAGCAGCTTCTGTGGTACACATTTTCAGACCAAATTCTGCACTTCCCTGGACTCATGCTCAGAGCATCTGAGGAGAGGGTGAGAAAAAGGTGGCTGTAAGCCACCTTTCCAAACTGCTTATCCTGGAGAGATCCCTTAAGGGCATGGATCATCTAAAGTGTCATGTGTTCTGCTCCTAGCCCTGTTACACCATTCTGCAACTACTAGCAGCAAATATCTCCAACAGCTGGTGATGGGACGGGCTGCAAGTTACTACAGAGAATTCTTTCCCAGATGCCTGGCGGGTGGGTCTTGCTCAGTGTCCAACTGACCACCATATTTGGGGTCAGGAAGGAATTTCCCCTGGCTCAGATTGGCAGAGACCCTGGGATTTTTTGCCTGTCCCTGCAGCATGGGGCATGGGTCACTTGCAGGTTTAAACTATGTAAATGGGAACTGGAAGTCTTTAAATCATGATTTGAGGACTTCAGTCACTCAGCCAGAGGTTAGGGGGTTATTTCTGGGTAAGGTTCTGTGGGTAAGGTTCTGTGGCCTGCAAGTCAGACTAAATGACCGTGATGTTCCCTTCTGGCCTTAGAGTCCCTACCCCCAACATACCTCCCCCTCTACACAGGAGGAGGGGACAGTGGGCGGCCTATGGAAATGTTCACTTCATACTACTCAGGGGACTGTTTTACATTCAGGGAATCAATGATGCCCCTTCAGGTCAACACAAAGCAGCTGAAATATAATCAAGGATCTGGTCCAATATCTCAATAAGAAATGTGGAAGTGGACCCAGACATTCCAAGTCCCCTATCACTAGGGTGACCAGACGTCCTCTTTTTAAGGGACAGTTCCGTATTTCAGCTCTCCTGTAGGGGTCCCGACTTTTTATTAAAAACAGGCAACTTGTCCTGTATTTTCTGTCTCCCCCCCTACTGGCAGGTCCTGCTACTGGCCGGATCCCTGCTCTCCAGCTGCCTGCCCGCCAGCAGTGAGTGGGGGGAGGGGCGGGAGGGTGGATGTGCAAGGCTGGCGGAGGGGCAAAGCTGCAGCGCATGGAGCCGGCCGTTCTGTCAGCGCAGCCCCCGCTGTCTGCCGGCTCTCGGCCAGCAGGGTCCCCCACATCCTGTTTGCGGCCGGCACTAGCTGAGATGGCTGATGAGCGCGGGCAGCCAGTTATGTGTTGCTCTGCTAACCACCCAGCTGCCCTTTATGTGCTCCCCCTCTTGCTGTCCTCTCCCTGCTTTGCCCCTTGCGTCCCGCTCCCAGCGCTGTGCAGAGACCCAGCCCCCAGGTCAGCTCACCAACAGCCTGGTTCCTACCTTCCCCACTGCCTCTGGCTGGGCAGGTGCCCCCAGAAAGCCCAAGACCCTCTGGCCTAGGGCTCTGGCCAGAAGGAGCCAAGCCCTGCATGTGCCAAAGCCCCCCACAGAGCTGGCATGGGGAAGCTTCTCTGCCCCTCAGCTAAGTTCTGGAGTGGCGGGAGAGGGGAGGAAGCGATTTCCAGCCTGTTCACACCCTGACCCTGCAGGCTCCACACCAGGCCCCCAGGCAGGGGCTTAGCACCCTCTGTGCCCACGGCCTACTGCCCTGCCCCCAGGGAGCACGGAGCTGCTTTGTCCCTTAGGCACCCTGCCCTGCTGAGCCACCTCTCTGGCCAGGTTCGCTGAAGCCCCTGCAGTCAGGTTCTCTGGGCCCTGGTGCACAATGCATCCGTAGGGCTTAACCTCTTCCTGCCCACGCTGTAGCTGGGGACAGCAGGCAGCTGGATTATGTTGGTGGCCAGCAGCAGCCTGGAGGTGGTAGCTGCCTTTCGACACTGTGCAGGTAGAAAGGGACAAGCTGCTTCCAACCACAGGGGAGTCGGGGTGGGAGGAGAGAGCCAGGTGACCCTGCATGCCCCCCACGTGGTGCCTCGGGAAGATGCAGTGGCAGGTACCAGGAGAGGTGGGTCCATCCCGGGGGCCCAGCCAGGCATGGATGGGGGAGAGCACCAGGCAGGGAGCGTGGGGTCGGTCAAACACCCCCACCCCTCCAGTGTGAGAGAGGTGTACAGGAGTGTGTGTAGGTCACCTCTCCCCATGAACCCTAAAGCCTTAATGATAAGAAGGTAAATAAAAAGAATCCAGCTACACACTATTTCTTTTTAAGAGGGGCTCAGTCAACTTGATGTTAATTTGAACGTTTATCCTGCATATTTCTGACTGATTACTCATAGTGAAGCAAGTTCAATGGCAATTTTATTAGGTGGCCCATATTCAGCATAGGGAAATAGGGTCGCCCTACCTATCACTCACGCTGAGGTATTTGTCTGAATACACAATGTGCCTTTCTTCTAGGACATGAACAAAGACTTTTCCAGTCCAGCTCAGTATATATTTGTGGGTAGTGAAAGTGATGCCTAGTAGTAAATTGCTCTGAACCATTCCTAGTGCTTGACAAAGTTTTGAACTATTGACATTCAGCAAAGCAACTCCTCAGCAATTATTACACAGACAAAAGTAAAGCTCTGGGAGGAAAGAATAATTTTCTGCACATATTGATGCAGAGAGTCAGAGCATGAAATAAGGTCACAGCTACTGCTCAGTAGCTGCTCATATTATTCATCATTTCAGCTGAATCAGAGGGCAAGTGTTGGCACCAGGTTGCCCACTTAATAGCCATTTGTTTGAGGTTGGAATTGTTACTGGTGGATTGTCTCTTGATTTAGCTTTGGGACACAGAAATAGTGACGAAAGACAATTAGAGTCAAGAAAGTGCACTGATCGTGGAGCTTTTCCTTTCCAAGTTTTCTTTGTTATGACGCACTCAGGGGCCTAGATGAGAAGCAAGGCTGGGGAAGAGAGGAACTTATGGAAGACACTGGAGCTCTGCAGCAGGGTACACAAGCGATTTTATATGTTGACACTGACAGCTATCCATGGGACTGATTCACAGGCGCGAAAAGCCTCCCATTTACTTCAATGGGCTTTGGATCAGGCCCCTTTGAGTAGCAGCCTTATCAAAAACATGGAAAACACCCACCCAAACAGCGTCTTCATAACCTTTGAGAGAAGGTTGCTATGCCACATGGCCGGAAAGCAAGAAAAGGAGCAGCTAAGTCGTTCCACAGCCCATCTCCACTCCATTCATTAGTTCTCATTCTCACCTTCCACCACTCACAACTATGTCTCTCCAGCCTGCAGCTGGATCAACCCAACCTGCATCTTTAAATCGTTACACTAGCTCGCCTATGCAGGACTTCAATTCTGACATTTCTATATTTAAAAAAATCACCGGCAACATAGATCACGGATTCCTCCGTTATCCTAAAAATTACAGAGAAACAAAGCTCCCTGCTCCTGTTTGCAGTCTGACACCAGATCTCACTTACTCATACCAGTATGAACAGAGTGATAAACAAAACAAAACAATCAGCACATAACCAATAACAATAGTGCCCTGGTGCTCACTGGTTGTTCAGGATGGAGGCATATGCATACGTGTGGGCTGTGGGTGATGAAAGGGTAGTTGAAATTGATGAATGACATGCACCTGCAGTGTTGAATGACTTCTCTTATCTCCTTGTTTTTTGTGATGGGACTTTCAAAAACACTCAGCATCAGCATACCCTGCTCCGGTTGAAGTCAACAGTAAAAGCTCCACTGACCTTAGTGGCAGCTGGGACCCATGCTGAGTGCATTTGAAAAGCCCACCCTACATGCCTGACTTGCGGTTGTGGACAGAGTCTGGGAGTATGAAATGTAAATTCTCTTACTTGCATTTATCTCTAAGGCTAGGTCTACACTACCCGCCTGAATCGGCGGGTAGAAATCGACCTCTCGGGGATCAATTTATCGCGTCCCATCGGGACGCGACAATCGATCCCCTAATCGATGCTCTTACTCCACCAGCGGAGGTGGGAGTAGCTGTCGACAGGAAGCCGCGGAGGTCGATTTTGCCGCGGTCCTCACAGCGGGGTAAGTCGGCTGCGATATGTCGAATTCAGCTACGCTATTCACGTAGCTGAATTTGCGTATCTTAAATCGACTCCCCCCTGTAGTGTAGATGTAGCCTAATTGTAAGTGCAAACCTTTGGATCTGTCCAGAAGCCAGGTTGGGGGCCCCTTTTTAGAAAATGGGAAACAGTGTATATGGATCGTGTATATATATGTATGTATACACACACACACACACACACAAATGTGAATATATACAACATGTACTGATGACACCCCTGTACTAAACTATGGAATCATGTGATAAATTACATTTATCATACAACTTTGATTTTTCTCACTTGCCCTCTCCCCATTTAGTCCCTCAGTACCACCTACGTTTAACATTTCAAACATCTGAGCCGCTTCAGCTACTATTAGTTTACAGAACCAGCCTGACAAGAGAGTTCCTCTCCTTCCCCGCTAATATAAAATTTCCACCCCCAAAATTTCACTGGCTTGATATGTCTGCCAATCACTATTCAATCCTGGGTTAATGGCAGGCTTAAGGTCCAATAGCTTATGAAGCATGAGGCCTCGGAAAAACAGTTGTTTGAACACTGGCTAACCCAATATTCGGTCTCATTGAGTGTGAACTGGATATAAACAGAAAAAGATCCATAGTGGACACAACACCATTTTCAGTGCTCTAGCTGCATGCAAAGCAATTTTATTGCCCACTATCTAAATGCCAAGTCTAATTTTAAATCCTTTAGAAATACAATAGAAACAAGTTTATAATCACAGCGAGGATCTCCACAGCAATGAGTTATCAGACTAATAGGAATTATTTGCTTTGGGCATTTAACTTACTATCGGACCTTCAGGAAATGAGATCCCATTATCATCTCTCAGCTTTGCAACACAGAAAGTAAACAAGGAAAATTAGGGTTACGCAGACCGTTATTCTCTTCAGTACATGTGGACCCACGCTAAATCAGAACAGCAGATGAGCTGACCCTTTATTTTTATCATCACTTTTTCTTCTCTTTTACATTAAGGTGTCCACTGTCGACCCAGGCATTCTGCTGATGCATCTATCTTTTGCTGTTTAAAACGACACTTTGTTTGCAGGTAAGAATGGGAGCACATGATCGGTGGTACATGGAGGAATGGAGAGATGAAAACAAATCTGATTGCTTTCCATAAACAGATAGATCAAAGCGCCTTCTGCTTCTTTGCCGCTTACCTTGCATCTGCCAGCGTTGCACGGACCACTGCCCAGGCTCCTACAAACACAGCCGGAAATCCTACAATTATGAAAAGTTAATTCGTCACTGTTCAGAACAGGTTCATTTGGAAGAATGATGGGGTGGGTGAGAATTGCTTTTTTATTTACACCTTAAGGGAAAGTAAAATAACTACTTGTAAAAGAAGCCAGAAGGAAATGAAGTTCTTATTATTAATAAACCATGAGCTGTGAAGATGCAATATTCAACATGAGCATGAAAGACCAAATTCTAAAAAAAAGGCGATGGGGTGGAACTGAGGTCAGAATTTGCACCTAAATTTTAGATAGAGCTGAAAGTTTGAAAATCACCCATTCTACACACAACTTTTGGGGCCAAATCCCTAGTTGGTGTAATTCAGTGGCTTCATTTATATCAGCTGAGGATCTGTCTTTGCCTCCACTGTTTCTTATACACCAGGAGCCAGAGGATGAGGTGAATCTGAGTCATGGAGCTTTTATCTCTATATGATACAGGAACCCAGCCCAGCTTGGAAATAATTTAAAAGTTTGACAGTCATTGGTTGGTGTACATGAAATGAATTGGATAGCCTCAAGCCAGTTCCAAGTGAACAAACATCGACAAAACAAAAGCCAGAATCACAGCTGGCAACTTTCAGCTGTCACATCACGCAGCCCAAGGAACGAATAGGCGGGAAGCATGGATTATTCTTTCCCTCGAAAAGCTAGTCAAAGAAAGGATTGAGGCAAAGTGGCAGGACAGCATGGGGACATTTGCACTGTTTCTGCCCACAACGGAACCTGTTGGCTGGACAGAGGACCTCAGTCTCCTGCCATGTTTGCTCAGCCCATGTCTCAGATCAAGTATTTAAAATGCAGCACCACTCATGGGTGGTGTGATTCAAATACAGGGTCTGGGTTTGTTCTCACTAAGGTCAGTGGGAGTTTTGCTGCTGGCTTCAATGAAGCAAATGCAAAGGTTTCCAGTCACCAATCTCTAACCTCCCCTGTGAGAGTAAGAATATTTGTAGTGGAATCAAAGCTACCAACCTTTTATGTGCAAAGTTAGCTGTCCCCTCGGGGGGAGGTTTGTCACGGTGCAGAGGGCTGGCCCACAGCCCACTTTAGGCCCATTTTGATGGCTTAGGTAGGACGTATGCAGTTCATGGGTTTGGTGCAGCTCATCTGCAGAGCGCCAGATTTGGCCTACTCCTAAGGAAACGCTGTCGAAAGTGTATTCAAAAAATGGTGCTGGTGGTTTCAGGAAGGATTGTTGCCCTTTCAGAATGTTTGTTTTTAGTAACAATTTTCTTAACATAGGAAACCTCCAGATGGCAGTTATTGAAAACACTATTGGCCTTGCTACAGCCAAATGCATTAGTGACCTGAGCTAAAGCCAATGGGAGTCTTTCCATTGGCTTCAATAGGCTTTGGGTTAGGCCCTAAACAACCGGTAAGAGCAAGGACTTCCTGTGGACTACCATTGGAGCACCAACAGATTAGAGCATCTGATATAGATATTCTTCTTTAAGAGGTGAATAGAGTTTTAAAATGCTGACAACATTTTCAGGCTATACTTGCTCAAGAAGTTGGGATTTCTGAGATGCACCATGCAATGTGACCCTCAATACTGACAAAGATTCAGGTGAGCTACCATTTGCTTCCTCCGTTCAAGTTAATGGAAATAGCATTGTGTGTTCCTGTGATCCTGCAACTCTGAATTTGATTTTGCCATATGGGGAAAGCTGGTGATAAAGTACTGAATTAAAGTGAAAAAAAATATATATGGGCAAAGCCTTATGTTTATACTTGAAATGGAAGAGCCATCTCTCTGCACAAGCATCATTGCTCTCTATAGTATGTCTTGTGGTGTCATGACTAGTCTCATTTTAAAACACTCAAATGCTGGGTCTTCATAAGACCTGAGTGAACAATTGACCTTTGGCTGTTTGTGAATTCTCTTAGAACAGACTTAGATTCCTACTAATTTATACCTTATTCAAAATATGGTTCATGAGGACATATCTCAGTCTATGGAGTGCTCTCAAACTATTCTCTGCCTCTCTTGCTTTGGAGAGTTGCCATTTGTATTGTGCGCTCTTCACTTATGTCACGTGGTATTATATACCCAGAAGCCACAATTCCTTCTGTGCTCCAAGCTGGCTCTAGTGAGACAGTAATATACCCTTGGCCTACACCAATAGTAAATTACCACCTCTGGGGAGCTGGCTCAGATATAGTGTGTGTTGTGGGGGCAGAGCCAATTCCCTGCCACTCTCCACCCATTCCATTTGGTATGCAATGAACTTCTCCCCAACACCTGAACTCAAGGACTAATCTGCCCCTTTTTTGTCTACACACAAATTGCGTTAACCCAAAATTTGGACCCAGGGTTCTAGGAGCCCAGAGGGGTGAAGGGTCCAAGCCTGAGGCAAGCTAGGAGCCAGGATTCAAGCCCTATTGCTCTGCACTGTAGACACAGGCCCACAGAACTTGTGCTCTGTGAGTCTACCAAAAGTGTCCCACAATCCCATGGGCTAACTTTGTCCTCTGGACAGTCAAATGTGGTGGTCAAGTTTGCCCACAGTGCACCATAAACAAAGGGCTAGAAAAGCCACATTTTGGGAGGGTGAGAGGAAGTCTGGGATATAGGTGGTTGGACTCAGGTTCGGACAATGCAGTGTAGACACTGGAGTCCCAGGTTGGGACACAGGGTTCAACAATTCCTAACCTGGGGTTACAAATGAATGGCGATGCTCAACCCCTAGCTAAACAAACCCCAGGTCTGCTAGCTCGTGTTCTACTAACCCTGGGTTACAGTACAGTGTAGACATCCCCTTAGAGACACAAAATCATTAGCAAGCTAGGAAGAGAGAGAGAGAGCGGAGCAAAAACTTCAGATACAATCACTGCCAGCCATGAGGAAGTGTATGAGAGGATCTAGAATTTGAGAGTGAGCCAGACCCTGTATGTCGACATCCATGAACTTTGAGATCCAGATTCAGACTTTGCAACTGTGTCCATCCCTGTTCAGGAGAGCCTCTGTGGAAGAGAGGATTCTGGTTGATCGCATTTGGTTACGTCAGCACCTGTCGGATCTACTGAGGGTGGCCTGGAAACAGTTGAGCTATTCAAAAGTATATAGAAGTCTCCCTGCTTGTTCCTGGGGCAGGTTTTTCCAACAGTTAAAATGTATTCACCCTAACTGATGTCCACAACATCTAGGAAGGGACTACGGGGCAGGGAAATGATACGCTGCAACAGATGAAAGAAATAAGGTAGCGATCACTCTATCGGGGATCGATTTATCATGTGTAGTATAGGCGCGATAAATCAATCCCTGATCGCTCTCCCGTCGACTGCTGAATTCCAGCTTGGCGAGAAGCGGAAGCAAAGTCGACGAGGGAGCGCCGGCCGTCGATCCCGTGTCGCGAGGACGCGAAGTAAGTGATTCTAAGTCAATCTAAGATACGTCGACTTCAGCTACGCTATTCTCGTAGCTGAAGTTGCATATCTTAGATCGATCCCCCCCTCAGTGTAGACCAGGCCACAGAGAAACAACGATGAAGAGGAAAGAGTGGGGAAGAAATGAAGGGGTTAAGGTCAGAGTGGAGAAGGGTATTAGAGAAAGAAAGAAAGAAAGATTAATTCTTTACTTAAAACCATTATTTATTTGTATTACTGTAGCCCCCACGAGCTCTAGTCACGGACCGTCGTGCTAGGTGCTGTACAAACACAACACAAAGAGGCCACCTCCCTACCCCAGAGAGCTTAACAATCTAACTGTAAAGTATAAGATAAAAGACAAAAGGGCCCAATCATCAGCTAGTGTCAACTAGTAAAGCTCCACTGAAGTCAATGAAGCTACAACACTTTACAGCGGAGGACCTACCCGGTTCCTTTTGGCACTAAAACAGTATTAAAATTCCCCAGGTGCCAGGAAAGCTCAAAGTACTTCAATGTCCAAGGGCTTTTTTTTATTTAGGTCTTCCTCAAAGTCAGCTGCAGCTTCTGGCTTTCACAAGGGGCTGCTCCTGTTTTATCCACTTTTATAATTATCATAGAATCATAGATTTTATGGGAGACTTTAATCACCCTGATATCTGCTGGGAGAGCAATACAGCGGTGCACAGGCAATCCAGGAAATTTTTGGAAAGTGTAGGGGACAATTTCCTGGTGCAAGTGCTGGAGGAACCAACTAGGGGCAAAGCTTTTCTTGACCTGCTGCTCACAAACAGGGAAGAACTAGTAGGGGAAGCAAAAGTGGATGGGAACCTGGGAGGCAGTGACCATGAGATGGTCGAGTTCAGGATCCTGACACAAGGAAGAAAGGAGAGCAGCAGAATACGGACCCTGGACTTCAGAAAAGCAGACTTTGACTCCCTCAGGGAACAGATGGGCAGGATCCCCTGGGAGAATAACATGAAGGGCAAAGGGGTCCAGGAGAGCTGGCTGTATTTTAAAGAATCCTTATTGAGGTTGCAGGAACAAACCATCCCGATGTGTAGAAAGAATAGTAAATATGGCAGGCGACCAGCTTGGCTAAACAGTGAAATCCTTGCTGATCTTAAACGCAAAAAAGAGGCTTATAAGGAGTGGAAGATTGGACAAATGACCAGGGAGGAGTATAAAAATATTGCTCAGGCGTGCAGGAGTGAAATCAGGAAGGCCAAATCACACTTGGAGTTGCAGTTAGCAAGAGATGTTAAGAGTAACAAGAAGGGTTTCTTCAGGTATGTTAGCAACAAGAAGAAAATCAAGGAAAGTGTGGGCCCCTTACTGAATGAGGGAGGCAACCTAGTGACCGAGGATGTGGAAAAAGCTAATGTACTCAATGATTTTTTTGCCTCTGTCTTCACGCACAAGGTCAGCTCCCAGATTGCTGCACTGGGCAGTACAGCATGGGGAGAAGGTGACCAGCCCTCTGTGGAGAAAGAAGTGGTTCGGGACTATTTAGAAAAACTGGACGTGCACAAGTCCATGGGGCCGGATGCGCTGCATCCGAGGGTGCTAAAGGAGTTGGCGGGTGAGATTGCAGAGCCATTAGCCATTATTTTTGAAAACTCATGGCGATCGGGGGAGGTCCCGGATGACTGGAAAAAGGCTAATGTAGTGCCCATCTTTAAAAAAGGGAAGGAGGAGGATCCGGGGAACTACAGGCCAGTCAGCCTCACCTCAGTACCTGGAAAAATCATGGAGCAGGTCCTCAAGGAATCAATTATGAAACATTTAGAGGACAGGAAAGTGATCAGGAACAGTCAGCATGGATTCACGAAGGGGAAGTCGTGCCTGACTAACCTAATTGCCTTCTATGATGAGATAACTGGCTCTGTGGATGAGGGGAAAGCAGTGGATGTGTTATTTCTTGACTTTAGCAAAGCTTTTGATACTGTCTCCCACAGTATTCTTGCCACCAAGTTAAAGAAGTATGGGCTGGATGAATGGACTGTAAGGTGGATAGAAAGCTGGCTAGATCATCGGGCTCAACGGGTAGTGATCAATGGCTCCATGTCTAGTTGGCAGCCGGTTTCAAGTGGAGTGCCCCAAGGGTCGGTCCTGGGGCCGGTTTTGTTTAATATCTTTATTAATGATCTGGAGGATGGTGTGGACTGCACTCTCAGCAAGTTTGCAGATGACACTAAACTAGGAGGCGTGGTAGATACACTAGAGGGTAGGGATCGGATACAGAGGGACCTAGACAAATTAGAGGATTGGGCAGAAAAAAACCTGATGAGGTTCAACAAGGACAAGTGCAGAGTCCTGCACTTAGGACGGAAGAATCCCATGCACTGCTACAGACTAGGGACCGAATGGCTAGGTAGCAGTTCTGCTGAAAAGGACCTAGGGGTCACAGTGGACGAGAAGCTGGATATGAGTCAACAGTGTGCTCTTGTTGCCAAGAAGGCTAACGGCATTTTGGGCTGTATAAGTAGGGGCATTGCCAGCAGATCGAGGAACGTGATCATTCCCCTTTATTCGACATTGGTGAGGCCTCATCTGGAATACTGTGTCCAGTTTTGGTCCCCACACTACAAGAAGGATGTGGAAAAATTGGAAAGAGTCCAGCGGAGGGCAACAAAAATGATTAGGGGGCTGGAGCACATGACTTATGAGGAGAGGCTGAGAGAACTGGGATTGTTTAGTCTCCAGAAGAGAAGAATGAGGGGGGATTTGATAGCAGCCTTCAACTACCTGAAGGGGGGTTCCAAAGAGGATGGAGCTCGGCTGTTCTCAGTGGTGGCAGATGACAGAACAAGGAGCAATGGTCTCAAGTTGCAGTGGGGGAGGTCCAGGTTGGATATCAGGAAAAACTATTTCACTAGGAGGGTGGTGAAACACTGGAATGCGTTACCTAGGGAGGTGGTGGAGTCTCCTTCCTTGGAGGTTTTTAAGGCCCGGCTTGACAAAGCCCTGGCTGGGATGATTTAGCTGGGAATTGGTCCTGCTTTGAGCAGGGGGTTGGACTAGATGACCTCTTGAGGTCCCTTCCAACTCTGATATTCTATGATTCACTTTTATAATTAATAGTAACTGTGACAGATATGGCAATTTCCTGCCATATCTTTGAAACACCTAATGATATTAAGCTCAAGTATCTTTCAGGTCTATTTCATTAAATGAAAAGATTATGTATTCTTGTAGGCCAGGATTGTACAGGATACGTAACCTCTCTAAGGAAGTGTTGACCTATGACCCTATTTCATGTATAATTTAGCTTGCTATGAAATTAGTGACAGTATGGGGCATAATATTGATAGCTTTATTAGACTGGAACATGCTGGGGGGCACAGAGGAGAATCCAGATAATTGGGTTATTTGGCTTTGCTCTGGTTAAGGCCTGCTTTATTAGTGTGAGAAGCTTGAATTTGTCATGCTAAGATGAGAAGGTGAAAGGGTAAAACTTTGATTGGGGCAATTGAGACAGGAAGGCAAAGGATTAATTGTAGAAGTTCTAATGTGCCTGTCAATATTTAAGGGGGGACACCTCCTACTCTTGTTAATGACAGTTTTAGCCCAGGGGTAGGCAAGCTGATTTTCAGTGGCACTCACACTGCCCGGGTCCTGGCCACCGGTCCGGGGGGGCTCTGCATTTTAATTTAATTTTAAATGAATCTTCTTAAACATTTTAAAAACCTTATTTACTTTACATACAATAGTTTAGTTCTATATTGTAGACTTATAGAAAGAGACCTTCTAAAAACGTTAAAATGTATGACGGGCACGCGAAACCTTAAATTAGAGTGAATAAATGAAGACTCAGCACACCACTTCTGAAAGGTTGCCAACCCCTGTTTTAGCCACTCAAAGGTTCGGCATGCAACTCAAAGGCTATAAGCACTTGATTGGGTAGTAATAGGGTGGACAACTTTGTTTGAATGATAATCACAATATATTATTAATTACATAGGTATATATAATTATTTAAAAGAAGGAACCTCTGCTTATCAGACAATAATGGAAGCTTAGTTATTCACCGCTTTGAGAGGCTGTGTAGCTATGTATTTTATACGCCATGGAGGAGGGCCACCAGCTGTAATGGAAGTAAAAAGGTTTATGTAAAATGTGTATATTACATGGGCTTTTTCCCAGACACACTACAAATCTATTTATCTTTTAATTATTAAAGGCAAACAGTCATAAAGGTATTCTTTAATTAGTTTATCAAGTGTAAAGTTAAAGGCATTCACTGGTTCTGTGCCTTTCACTTGTAATTCAGGTGTAATCTTCAGCTAGAAAACTGACAGGAGGGAACAGTGAAAAGTGGCTTAAAGCTCTTTGGCCAGCTGCCAATATGTTGATGTATGCAACTGGAAATGACTTCCTGGGTAGTTTTATCTGTGTCTGTTAAAAAGGGAAGCAAATTGCTTTTAACTTACATTTGACTGAACAGAATTAAAACTGGTTCCCATAAACCAGTCTCAAAATCATTTTAAATTTACATAATGTATTAAACAACAGCAATTAACAGTCTTTGTTGTTGCAGACCATCTAATTTAGAACCCTTCAGACGTATTAGTAATTTATAAAGATCAGTGTCTCTTTAAACAAAATAATATATTTTACATTTACATCAAGCAAAGTAGTAAGTAAAGGAAGAGAGAAAACAAACCCCATTCACTACCTGAAAGGGTGACGGGGAAGAAAGTTAAAAAACAGGGATAAAAAAACGCTTGGGTAAATTAAAGTATGGAGAGCTAGAGAGAGAGAAGGGGGGTGTGTGTGTGTGCACGCGCGCATGTTTACATTGACTGAGCCACAAACCTCATTGGGTTCAAATTTGTATTATTAATATACATTTAACTTGACTAATTATTTCCTGTCTCTTATTATCGCAGAGGCTCCAGGTAACAAACCAGACACAATCCTGGATTCGTACACCATACCCATTGTAAAAACAGGAACACACAACTTCTCTGCTTTGTGCAAGGATCATCCTTTTAAGAAAGTATGAAGCAGTCTCTGCTACCCACAAATAACAGCTATGGTTATTATTGTAAGTCCTAAATCATCACTTCAGTAAAAAAGTGACTAAATATTTCTTGTAAAACCTGTACAAGTCCCTTTTAATTTCTCTAACTAAACAAAGCTTATGTTAATATTGTTTTTTAAGTAAGAAAACACGGTATATGACTATTTAAGAAAAATTCTGCTGTAGCCATTTTGGTCCCAGGATATTACCTTATGCACCTTGTCTTTCTGTTCAGGGAAAATACCTTTGACTCCTAATTAAACAGTTTAATTTATTTCCATTAACACAAGTAGTTTTGCAAGGTATTACACGGTTTAAAACCAGAGAGATTTCCAGTACTCATCTGCTTTATTGATCAATGATGCTATCAACTAAGACCAGGGCCATTAATAAACTTAACCCTTAGATCTTCTTGACCTGCGCTAAATAGCAACCTCTAAGTGGTTGTATGTATTTTACCCTTTGTTTTCTTAATATATGGTATCCAAATAAACTTAAGTTTTGTTTTATTTTATGTATTTAAACAATATTAAAATTGTTTTGTCCTTAGTTGTCAGTTATATTTTATGCAGTGTTGTTGTAGCCATGTTGGTCCCAGGATATTACGGAGACAAGGTGGGTGAGGTAATATCTTTTATTGGATCAACTTCTCTCTCAGCAACAGAAGTTGTTCCAATACAATTTTTTTTTACCTCACCCAGCTTGTCTCCCTAGTTATGGTTTATGTCACAAGACTCTCATTGGTTTTTTTTAATTGGGGTTTTATTTTGTTGCAACAGAAACATTTTTATGTGCAAAGGTATAAAAAAAGATTGAATTAATGTTGTACCAAAAATTATATTATAATTAAATTATAACCACCATTATTAAATTATTGTAATGGCAGTTAAATTCTTTTGTTAATCTCAGTTATGAATATAGGTATGTTTTGCCTCAATGAATTATAAATGTTTATTTTATTTATTAAACTTTTATTCAAACTACTGTTAATGTTGATTTGCTGTGTGTAAAACAATATAGCCAGTCGTTCGGCAAAACCCAAATGAAAATTCATAAGTTCATTAAAACCAAAAAATATTAAATGCAGTATTGATAGTGATAAATGTGTAATAGTTAAAGTGTTTTTAAAACTAAAAATATACATTATTTGGTTACCTATTGTTATACGTAATTAATTTAATGCAAATTCAAAAGGATCAGGTCCCAGCTAAGACAGACAGTTACCTTTTCCATAACTGGTGTTCTTCGAGATGTGTTGCTCATGTCCATTCCACATTAGGTGTGTGTGCTTGCCACATGCACCAGTGACAGAAGATTTTCCCTCAGCAGTATCCGTAGGGGACCAGCTCTGGCGCCCTCTGGAGTGGTGCCCGCATGGCACGGTATAAGGGATGCTGCTGGCTCTCCCCACCCGCAGTTCCTTCTTGCCGGAAACTCCGACAGTGGGGAAGGAAGGCGGGTTGTGGAATGGACATGAGCAACACATCTCAAAGAATATCAGTTACAGAAAAGGTAACTGTCTTTTCTTCTTTGAGTACTTGCTCGTGTCCATTCCATATAAGGTGACTCCAAAACAGTACCCATGGAGGTGGTTAGGAGTTCACAGACGTGTAGATTGCAACACAGTTCTGCTGAACCCTGCTTTGTCCCGGCCTGCTGAGTGATGGCATAATGAGCGGTAAACATGTGAACAGAGGACCACGTAGCGGCTCTACAGATGTCCTGGATAGGGATGTGCACCAGGAAGGCCGCCGAAGATGCCTGCGCTCTCGAGTGGGCTCTGACAATTGGTGAACAGTGAGTCTGACGGCTCCTCAAGTTCCTCTTCCTGGAGCCCCAAGTTAGAGGCGACCCTCTTCAAAAGCTCCTGATGAGCCTTGGCATCATCTTGCGGAACTGGGTGAGGGGGACCCGTAATCGCTTCATCCGGCAATGATGAGGTCAAAGCCAGCTATGGGTCTGGGGGGGGGGGGGGTGTCTTCCCCTGTGGGGCCTCCATCTCCTGAGGAGGGCAAGATGCAGTGACTGATGGCCTATCTGAGGCCCCCCACCACCAATTGGGTGGCCTGGGAAGGCTGGGTGAACACGGGGCTCATTGCGGTGCCGATGAGGTTGACGGTACCATTGGTGCCTGGGCCTGTCCTGCTACCAGGGATTCCTGCTCAGCACTGGAGTTGTAAGCGGAACGGATGCTGTGGAGTGACTATGAGTGGCTGGCCCAGCGGCCCTCCTCACCATGGTGCCAGCCGCTGTGCCTCAACGCTGACCTGTCGGATGAGGATGAGTTCTCCCCACGGGACCCCGTGGATCTTCAATGTTCAGCGGATCTGCATTGGTAGACCAGCAATCTACACCTCATGCTGCTTGACCTGTACCGGGATCTAGAGCAGGACCAGGAGTCAGAGTGGGCCGGTCGTCAATAGAATCTTCCCGATCAAGGAATTCGCCTCTTGGCGACAGTTGCCGTCGGGTGGGTGACCCGTGACCCCGTTTTGCCCATCGGTTGCAGGACTGGTGCCAAGACATTGGAGACCTGATGGGTCGGTCTCGACACTCATGCTGGGGGCTGCGGCAGGTTACCGGCAAGCCACGCCTCAAATCCCACCGTCAGTGCCCAGGGTCCGGAGACTCCCTCTCAAATGCAGGCGAGCACTGGAGGCATGTTCCCCACAATGGGAGCAGCACTGACTCCTGGTACAGGTCAAGCAGCATAAGGCATAGATTACTGGTCTACCAATGCAGATCCACTGAACACTGAAGATCTCGTCCTGGGTTGGTCTTGACGCTCATGCTTCTTAGCTGGTGCCAGGGAGGGGGATCGGTGCTGGCTTGTAGATGGCATCGGCGGGGCACTCCGTATCGACGCTGCAGCGCTCGGGGCCAATTCGGACCTCTGCTCCGTTGCCGGGGTCAGCGCCGACTCCACCAGGAATGCCCCAAGACGAGGTCTCTCTCCTTTTTCGTTCTGGGTTTGAATGACTACAGATGCAACACTTGTCACTTATGTGTCCTCCTCCTAGGCACCTTAAATAGCTAACGTGCGGGTCGCTGATGGGCATGGGCCGCTTACAATGATCGCATGGTTTAAAGCCTGGGGATTGAGGCATGCCCTGTCCCTAGGCTGAGTCCCGTCCGGAACCAACTATTTAGAACTAATACCAAGAGTAAATACTAAACTATATACAACTATTTTACAAAGAAACGTTCGAGAGAGAGACTGAACTGAGCAAAAGCTAGCTAAAGCAGCAGCAGTTCCAGCACCATCACTGGCGGCAAGAAGGAACTGAGGGTAGGGGGGCGCCGGTGGCACCCCTTATACTGTACCATGCAGACACCACTCCAGAGGGTGCCAGAGCCAGTCCCCTATGGATACTGCTAAGGGAAAAACTTCTGGCACCGGTGCATGTGGTGAGCACACACCTAATATGGAATGGACATGAGCAAGCACTCGAAGAAGAACATGGGGTTGGTGACCGTAGACCTGGACCAGATCTTGAGTGCTCCACTCTGGATTAACCGGTGATTGATATACTAAGGTGCTTGTGGTGGTTAATTATAGGTTGTTCAGCTTATTAAAGCTGGGCAGCAACCCCACAATGTGCTGCATTGGCAAAGAGATGGCCCCAGGGTGCATGATGTGGTCATGCTCTCACACGTTTCTGGGTCAGTTCTCTACTGATCTCTCAAAAAGACCTAGTTACGAATCTAAGAATTTTATAAAAGGAAACTGGTCATTTATGGAACCCCTCTCTCTCAGCAGGTAAAAGCCTTTTCCTTAAAAAGCAATACTGCTTCCAAACAGTCAAGGTGCCAAGGCTTTGGAAGAACAGGTTCTCTCTTGCTGGGGACTCCCAACAAGGATAGAATTCGACCAAGAAAGCCACTTTGGGGGAACGGTCTTTGAAATTCTTTACCACTGTTAGAAATGCATAGCAACAATTCCACATCCCACTCCACCCACAGTCATCTGGTGGAACAAACAAATCAAACCATCAAACTGACGTTTAGAAAGGCAGTAAGTACCCATGAAAAAATTACCACATTTTAATTACCATAATTTTAATAGCTCTTAGAGCAACCCCTGCATTTTCAACCATTTAATCACCTTTCAAAGCGATGACTAGACACAACAAGAAATTGCCAAAACATCAAATATGGCAAACCATTCCCTTCCAAATAAAAGGAATTATAATGGACGCATACAATCAATTCTTGCATGATATGGGTAATGACCAAAATGTGACGCTAATCACGCTAATCAATTAAAGTTGTACGAGGAAAAAGATTGGTCCCTGCAGGCATCAAGGAGTCCTGCAGCGGCCAGAGATGAATCCCAAATCATGGTTGGGGCTGCTCCTCCTAATCAACAATCTCAATAGCGTGAGAGAATAATTGGGATTATTAGGTGTTGCTATGGTTAGGACCTTTTTTATTACTGTGCAGCCTAGCTTGTTTTAGTGATGTTAAGTCTGAGTTTTAAATGATGCAGGCCTGAGAACTGAACCCCAGCTCCTGAATTCTGCGCTCCCCTTCTGAGAGATAAGCAAAAGACCACAATAGTACAGGTACGCTGCAGTATTGCAAAAGTAATTCTACATTTAGGTGGTTGGGGGCATTTGGCAACATGGTAACCAGGCAGACAGGTAATTAGATCGCACTGACGTATAGGAATGGTTAAATTCTTGATGAACAATATTAATTATTGGAAGATTAATTATGGATACCCAGAATGCTACATATGGATGATGGACAAGTATAAACTATTATGGTCACGGAAGGAGACTAGATGTATTCGTATAGCTGGATTTTTACATAAAAGAGGAGTATAAAAGATCCGGTCTAGTTCTCTAAATGTGGGTTCATTAGGTCCCCACAATGTTGTAAACCGAATCAGGACCAACTGTCTGATGTGCTTCACTGACTTCTTCATCTCCAGAAGGTTGTACGTATGTATAACCTTAGATTGCAAGGATGAACAATACAGGAAACCACTTTATTGTACTTAAATTATACTTGTATATATTAATTTCTCTAGGATTTCAATAACATTTGTTTGTATTAACTAAACCTCAGAGTTTCTCTGTGTTTTTCGCCAATTTCATCTTCTTAATTAACTCTAAGCAGCTGTCTGAATAAAGAACCTCTTATCTGTGACAAGTGTGTGTTGCAATAATCAATCAGGCTACAGGGGAGATGTGACGTAAGGCCCAGATGACCAAAGGACCACACTGAAATATGCCAAACAAGAATAGATTTTGGGGACAATACATGTGACGTGGACTTCCTGGGAAAAACACTAAGGAGAGGTTAATGCTAATTCCCCACTTCTGGTAATGCAAAAACCCTGCCTTTTCAAGCTATGCCTGGAGCAGAGGACCTTTGTCTACTGATTATCTGTTCCTGGAATCTCAAGATCAAAAGGCCCAAGCCGTATAAAGGAAAGACTAACCTCTTCCACGGGGCTGCGAGTTCTGAGCTAAGGCTGTTATGAAACGGTCACCACAGAAAAAAAAAAACCTTTGGTGGGGTTTGAAGGACTGACTCCCACCAGATCTCAAGACTGGAGTTGGGCTGATTTCTGGTATGCTTATTAGCATGCCTGTAGGGTCTTTTATTTAATCTGTTTTCTCTGTAGTGCTTTCACCGTAAGAATTAATGTGCTTGCTTAGAAAGAACTGTGTGATAATTCATAACTGCTGGAAATTACAGCTCTTCATAGCCCCTAGAAAGAAAGCAGCATGCAGACGCTGGCCTGTTTAGGCAGTCTGGCTTGCTGGGAATATCAGAGTGTTGGCTGGGAACTACGCAGGCTGGAAAACCCCCAATCATAGGAAGGAGAGAGATGTGGGTCTCTACACAAGAAAGACGATAGCTAAGGAGCAGTGAGCCTAGAGTGGCTGGCCTTGGTAGACCAGCAAGGGGAAATACACAGTACAGTGGCTCTGAACTGCGACACTAACCAAGACACAGGGATTAAGTGACGACCTCCCTGTCACCACAAACACATATGCTATGATCATACCATGAACAAGTGTGTCTCAAGCCTGTTTTAGATGGACCGGCCTTAAAAAGACAACTGAGAAGGGTGGAGTGGATGTGAATAATAAACCAAGAAAAATAGCCAGGAGCCAAGCCCACACTCCACTCTAATGAAGCGAATAAATCACAGCACTGGAGGAATGTATGAACTCTTTCACTTCAGATGACTCAGCACACAGAGATGCTCATATTACTATTAGAGCTTGGTGAAATTTTTCAACTGAAGCTTTTGCAGCAAAAAAATCCACAGATTCAGCAACATCAAAATGTTTTGCGAATTCATGTTCTTTTTTAGAAAAAAAATTAAAAAACCCTAAAAATTCTTGTGTCAGCCCTTATTCTTTGTTCCCCTCTCCTGACGTACGGTATCAGCTGAGTAGCACAGGCTTGAATAAAGTTTTAATGTCTCCTTGCTTTTTGATGCATATTATTAAGTGGGCTCCTATGTGAATGATGCACTCTGTGAGGTGTTTACCTTCTGCTGGAGTATCCGCCGGAGAGTGGACGCGCTGAGGCCAGAGAGGAACAGTGTTTAAATCACCAGGGCAGTTCTTACAGAATGAAACACTTGGCGGTGGAGCTCACCTTGGCCAGCTTGTCAAGAAAGGAATGAGGACGGAGAGCCAGGATGATAAATAGGCTGGATCACCTGTCCAGTTTCATGAGGGAAAGTGGGAAGGGGGAAAGCATGGAAGGAACAAACTGCATTGATCTCAAGCATTCCTACCATTCGCTCATATAACTGTATATAATCCCTTGAGCACCACAGCTGGTGTGCATCAGGGAGCATGACATTTTACCCTAACATTCACTGGGTTGTGCATAAACTTGCAAGGAATCTACAAAGCACAGGAGTCTGGCTACACACATGCCACTTTCGTGGTCACACGGTGAACACCCATAGGGCTGATTTATGCTGCAGCATGGCAGTTGATCACACATGAAAGACAGGGAATATGGGCTCTAACCAATTAACCAAAAATGGTGGCCTGGAATGAAGAGTTGAATAAAAATCGCTTGGGGTCTCATTTATACCAGCTTTACACAGATTGACCTCAGAGGAGTTACTCCTCTTAGAACAGCATGAGCAGGAGGACAATCAGGCCCTAAGTCTGCCCTCGGATCAACCTACTATCTTGAATACAGTAGTTATCTCAGAGCAGTACTTGGCATATACCCTCAGCCTCTCCTTTACCCATGCCCACCTGACTGCTTAGTCCCTACATCCCAAGCCCTAAAAAAGTAGTTACATGGTTAAATTTGGTGTCTCCTCTGAACAAGCTGTGTGATGCATTATGGGAGTCACATGCCCCAGGTGCATCATGGGAGATGTAGTCTGGCCAGAGAGCCCAGCCCACACTAGAAAATGGGGGCAACAAGTAGCTGAACCACGTGTCCTGTCAGGCAATACAGCACCCTAGGAAGAAGCAGTTTAATACTTAACTGCCACGGAATGAATCATTTCAGGTCAGTTCAACAAACCAGAGCTTTAGTGTTTTGATTCAGAAATACAGAAAAAAAAAAAAAAAAAACCACTTACCTGCGATCAAAAATGCTGAAACAAAAATGTTTCACCATTTCCAAATTGAAAAACACATATTGAAACACCTGAATTTCCCATGGGACAGAAATTCCAATTTTTGTTCAGCTCGATTCAATACGTTTTGTATGGACTGTTTATAGCGATCCTAAGCAAACTATTTTAGAAGCCATTCTTGGAATTGGCGTGTGGGAAGCGGCTGCGATGTACTTTATCAAAAATATGTTAGTTTAGAAAAAAATTAAATAAATATAACAGTAAATGAGCATGCAGAACGCAGCGTTGGCATGGAAACCAGTGAGTGTTGTGTGCTCCTCTCTTCAGTACTTTCTTTTTCTTGAGCTGCCAATTGAGATTTGAATATCATCATGATCGGAACATACAGATGTTGAATTATCAGCAAGACCCTGGCAGTGGTGGCTGAAGCACCCACTGCCATGCAAAGCAAATATGCAGATAAAAGGCCCCCGCAAAGCAAGCAGTGACTGAGGAGGAAGTAATTTACAGAAAGGCGGTCGGTAATGGTATCATACCGGTTGGTGATTGAAAAGGCCTATTTGATCACCGCATCCCTCCCTCTGCAGAGGCAGGCTGCAAGTCTATACGAAAGGACTACTGAACTCAGCAGGAAGAGTGAAAAGTAGCTTGAAACTAATAATCCCCAAATACTAGAAGATTTTTTTTTTTTTTTAAATCACGAGAGACTCCACATTTTCAAAATGAAAAGCTATGATAAGGAGAAATGTGCTAGGAGATCTCCATATCGAATCCACCTTCAGCCCATCTTTATTCTCCATGGTAAGATTGCCACTGCCCTAGGGACTATGGGCTAGATTTCTAAAGGTATTTCAAGGGAGTTAGACACCAAATTTAGCTCTCGGTAGGCCCATTGAAGTCATAAGATGAATTTGACACATCATGCTTAATGTCTTTGTTCATTCAGCATTAGCACTTGGGAAAGCAGCTCTGCTCTCTAATTACCCTCCACATCATCTGCTGCTGTAAATAAAACCTGATAGCTTTCCAGACCTTTAAAAATCTGGCTTCTAGCCTTTGAAACAATCAAAATGTAGCCCTGAACATTCCAGGGGGGCTGGGGTGTCCAACTCTCTTAGAAAGCAACAGAAGGTCCTGTGGCACCTTTGAGACTAACAGACTTCTGTTAGTCTCAAAGGTGCCACAGGACCCTTTGTTGCTTTTTACAGATTCAGACTAACACTGCTACCCCTCTGATACTTAACTCTCTTAGGATCCTTTGAAAATCTTAGCCTATGTTTCTAAAGTACCTTCCATCCAGACATCTCAAAGGCTCACACAATAACGTATTACACCACACAGAGCCCCGGTGAGTTAATGAGTATTACACCTAATGTGTTTTGATGTAGTGAAGCCGGCACAAGAGGTTAAAGGATTTGGCCAAGCTCACGTAGATAAACAAGCCTATGTAAGAGTGAGGGAAAGAACCTGGACATATCCAATCAAACATCTCCTATCAGTGAGTCTTAATAGATTAATTCAACGCTTTGGCAGATGATGGCAAGCAGGGCTGCACCCTGAAAGCTGCCAAGGAGATCTGGAAAGCGAAACGTTTTTGTTTACAGCACCAGATGATGTGGAGGGTACTTAGCGAACAGAGCTGCTTTCCCAAGTGCTAACGCTGAATGAACAGAGACATTAAACACCATGTGTCAAATTCATCTGACGACTTCAGTGGGCATGCCCCAGAGCTAAATTTGGCCCAGGATATTTTCCCTCTGGAACGCTCTTCATTCACAAGAAAAAGCAGCCTGTTTGCTCCTGAAAAGAGTTGTGCTACTTTAAGAGACTAACCAGAGATGGGAGAAACTCATGATGTTTTGTGTTTCATGAAGTGTTTAGATACTTTAAAATAAATAAAAAAGCCCAAACTCTCCCCCTGTAATGTAACCCTCCTTTCCATTTCTCCTTTACCAGGGAAATTGATTTTAAAAACCAGGCAATAAATAGTGGCTCAAACACTGCTTTGCAACGAGCCCTGTTTATGGAGCAGCAAGCGCTTTGCCCCCGAGCAGCTCAGAAAACAGATGGTCTTTGAGTACATCTGCCTCCCAGTTTCCCCCTGTTGGGGGCGGGGCCATGCCCTCCACCAGCCCCAGACTTGGTGCACCATGTTCCTCCAGCTCTTTGATGGGGGCAGAACGAAGGCTGTGACCCGGGATGTTGTACCCACTTACACCAGTCCTGATTTTTGCCCTATGTTTTTAAGGACTTGATCCAGTCTTTACATAGACTTTAGCGGGCTTTGGATCAGGTCCTCACATAGGAACTCAGATACCATGCTGATGCAGGGCCATATAAACATCGAGCTAGCTGGATGGATTGAAAACCTCTTCAAAGCAGACATTACCTGCATCTCCAGAGAAACATTTCGTTTCTATTCCCCTGTCCCGCAAGTCCTGAGACACACCCCAATCTAAGTGCACGGACTAAGCTGCCTCCCTTGAGCACAGAAATGAAGTGGGTGAAATGTTTTCTTATCGGAGGCAGAGCTACCAGGGTACGGAGAGAAACACTGTAATGCTGGGAGAATGTTATGCAACACCCACCCATTCAATGTAATACCCTGTCCCCTGTAGTGGTGGCTGGGCCATATCTAGACATCGATGAGCCTGCGACAGCCTTGGCTAACAGAGCTGGATCTTTTAGCTCAGGGAGTAAAGGCTTGAGGCCCACTACTGCTGACCCACTGAGGGGCATGGAGTGAGTTACTTCTCCTGGAGATGTTGAGAAGACAGTAAAGAACGGTCCTGTGTATAAACAAGGTCTCTCTTTCTCTCTCGTTCAGTTCTCTTTGGTATGAAAAGAGAAGCCTTAGAGCCATGTTACTGCACTGCAAACATTTAATCAAAGACACCTTATTGCACCTGTCTCACATTGCAGTGCTTATTTATCTATTCCCTGCAGATACCATTCCCCTAGCAGTTCTTGTTACAGCGAAGCCTCCATTTACAGTGTCTTATGCCAGAACCACCACTTAGCATCAGGGATGAAATGTCAGTGGTGAACCATCAAGCAACACAATTCATAGATTTTTAAAGGCCAGAAGGGACCACTGTGGTCCATCTGCATAACAGAGGCCAGGGAACCTCACCCAGTAATTTCTGCAT
Organism: Malaclemys terrapin pileata; assembly: GCF_027887155.1. NCBI lineage: Eukaryota > Metazoa > Chordata > Testudines > Emydidae > Malaclemys > Malaclemys terrapin. Next base: position 16,998,800 of record NC_071515.1, on the reverse strand, counting down.
CCAGCCCATAACGTCTGGTTGAGCTATCGTACAGCTAATAGAAAGATAGAGTCTGCAAGTACTGGAAAATCCACATCATCACTAGATAAACTGTTCCAAAGATTAATGACCTTCACTGTTCGGTTCTGAGTTGAGCCCAGAACTAGAAAGACAAGGAAGGGGGAGCTGTTTAGGCTTGGATCAGCTGTGGAGAACACAAGTTTCAGCCTGCTAAATATCCTTTTTTCTCCTTCATGAATTCCCATTTCAGAGCCCCGCCCTCAACCCCTCTGTCAATTTCACCAGCGTTAACTTCATTTCCCCCCATTTCAGAAAAGTTAAAAATACTGAAATACAAAATGAAGTTAACCTCAGATCTCTTTACAGACCAGAGAACACACTTCACCGTGAAAGTAAAAGGAACCAGACAAGGGGTCTTAACTGCAGTGACTGTTTATAGAGGATGGTATGATGAGACTGCCTACAATTGCACATGTCCCATCTGTGACTGCTATTAGCAAATATATCCAGTGGCCAGAGATGGGGCACAAGCTGGGGAGAGCTCTGTGTTACTACAGAGAATTCTTTCCCAGGTGTCTGGCTGGTGGGTCTTGCCGACAGGCTTGGGGTCTAACTGATCGCCATATTTGGGGTCGGGAAGGAATTTTACTCCAGGTTAGATTGACAGACTCTGGGGGCAGGGGGGGAATTTCACCTTCCTCTGCAGCATGTAGAATGGGTCACTTGATGGAATGAACTAGAATAAATGGTGAATTCGCTGTACCTTGAAGTCTTTAAATGATGAATTGAGGACGACAGTAACACAGACACAGGTTATGGGCCTATTACAAGAGTAGGTGGGTGAGATTTCATGGCTTGCAACGTGCAGGAGGTCAGACTAGATGATCACGATGGTCCCTTCTGGCTTTAAAGTCTATGAGTAATGCAAGGCTATGAGAACGCAAATCCTAGCATAAGAAGTTCAACCTGAGGATGGCTGTTGAAGAGACCCAGTGCAGTAAGTAATCTCCTGCCATTTCTTTTCTGAGGCTTGTGGTCAATCCCCAGTTCTGGACACAGGGATGAATTCTGGTTTAAATCTGGAGTAACACCATTGACAGGAGCAGATTTACACTGGTGGGACTCAGTGGAATTTGGCTTAATCTCTGCAAATTCATAGATCCTTCTTGAACAGATAATAACGGCCAGTGGACTGATATATGAAATGAGCTAACAACACGAACAAACACACATGTAATGGCTGAAGAATCTGCAGACAGGAGATTCACCTCTCTCTGGAGTATGGAGAGGACCCATTATCTCTTATTTTAATTTATATAGAGGCTTTTCTGAGGTGCTCCCCACCACACTATGTTTAGCTTGCAATTAAGCACTTCACATATTTGCTTTGCCCTCACAACAACCCTGGAGGTAGGGAGTCTTCATTATTATCCACATTTCAGAGTCAGGAGATAGAGGAGTTAAGTGACTTGCCTATGGTTGTACAGGAAGTCAGTGGCAGAGCTGTGCCTGCCTCCTGATGGAGTTCACCAGTGGTGCCCAACACAATCAACTTCCTGTAACTACTGGTGACAATAGATTATTGCTGGACATAGGTCCTTCCTGTCTTTTTTTTTTTGTTTGTTTGGGTCTCATGTGATGAAACAGAGCAATGAGGATAGTAAAATAGCAGAATCCTCTCCCTCTGAGAAGCCTGATGAAAAAATGCAAGGAACAGAAGAGTCCCATATACCTTACCCCAGCCTATCAAGGTGAAGCCCCACAGGTATTTGGTATCCGAAAAGAAAGCCACAAAGATTAGGCTGTGCAGGTAGAGGCCTTCAACCAGGATCCAATAGTAGTTGGTGGCCAAGAAGTAAATAAACATCACAACCGCAATCTTGCACCCCACCTGTCAAGGAACCCAAACAGAAAGCTAATGGGTTACCATTCCTGGATACAGCAACCATCCAAGAATCACCATTATGCTACTAAACCCATTGCACATGGCTCCTATTCTGACAACTTTTCATATCTCTGTAAATAAGACGTGTTAAAGGCAGCAAGGCCATCCTTTACACAAAGACTTGATGCTGTGCTAAGTCAACAGCTCTCCTTGCTTTGTAAGGACCATTTGTGGATGCATTAGTGCTTGTGAAAGTGAAGAACAAACAGCATCCCTCTGAGAAAGCTATTGTGGGGGCGAGAGCTGTACAAGCTTCCCACACCCACGCTCCTCTGTTAGGGCAGCTTCATTATGACCTGCTAATGCAGTCCTGGGTCTCACTCGAGCAGAGAATGACAAGTGGCTCAGATTTTGCAAGGAGGCCAGCCATGGTTACCCAAACAAATGTGAGTCAGTCTGATCCCATTAACAAAGAGAAGGATTCACAAGAGAAACAGGCAGACAAGTATTGACATCTGGGGAACAATTTTCAAAGGTGCTTCAGTCAGAGGTGCTCAACCAGGGATACGTATACGCCTGGGGGTAGGCGGAGGTCTCTGGGGTACATTAACTCGTCTAGATATTTGCCTAGTTTTATAACAGGCTACATAAAAGGCATTAGCAAAGTCAGTAAAATTTCATATAGGCAGTCACTTGTTTAATACTGCTCTGTACACTGAAATGTGTATTCCAATTGGTTTATTTTATAATGATATGGTAAAAATGAGTGTGCTGTGACATTTCTGTATTTTTAGATCTGATTTTGTAAGTTTCTAAGGGAGGTAAAACTTGGGGATATGCAAAACAAATCAGACTCCTGAAAGGGGCACAGAAGTCTGGAAAGGTTGACAGCCACTGGCTTAAGTGACTTAGGAATCCAAGTCCCATTTTTAAAAGTGTCAAGCACTTAAGTGAAGATTTTAAAGGTATTTAGGCACCTAAAGATGAAGATAGGGGCCTAGTGGGATTTTCAGACGTGCCTCGGCACCTAATTCCCACTGGCACCTATGTACTTTTGAAAATCCCACCAGGCGCCTATCTTCACCTTTCAGCACCTAAATAAATACCTTTAAAAATCTAGCCCTAGGAGCCAGAGTCTCACTGACAGTCAGTGAGGCCCAGATTCTCATAGGCCCCCAACTTCCACTGACATCAATACCTTTGAGGAGCCAGGCCTCGGGATCTTGAGTCACTTTAAGAAAATGAGACTTTGGCCCACTGCATACTGAATTTTCAAGAGCCCGATCCTCAGGATCAGCTTGATATTTTATCCTGATTCACCACTGTAATACCTCGCCACTCTGGAAGGAATACAGATTGTCCTAAAGGGGCATAACTCAGAGAACAGTTCACTAGCAGGCTGACTGTTTTCCCTGAGGGTCAGTGCTTACGTATTGTGACTTGTCAATTGCAGGTGCCACTACAGCGCTCCGGAGGTCACTCATCAGCAGAGAGTCCAGTTCTTTGACGCCTATGTGCGTATGCACAACTTTGTCCTTGATAAAGATGCTGGCAGCTCTTAGCATGAAAGAGACAAAGAGATGCATGTGGATGCAATTCCTGGTGCAGTGCAGCCTCCTATGGGAAGAAAAGGATCATTTAGAAGAGGCTGTTGAATTCAGCCAGCAAAAGCGCAAAATTTTGCCGTAGGCTCTGGGATAATCTATGGCCAAGCTCGGCAAGTTCAATACTTCCTCATCCCTTGACTTAGTCACTATTTCATACTTTAAGGAGTCGGTTATATTTTTCTTAGGAAGGACAAAAATACTAAATAAAAGGGCATGATGACTTAGCGATGACAGTTACCTACAATATTCTTGTGGGACAGAGGATACAAATTCGCTTTATCTTTGAGTTCTGTCTGAAACTCTAGCCCACAATCTTCAGAACCCCTGCATGGTGTATCATTTGATAAGGCTTAAAATGAAACACCTCACATGAGCAAATGTCTACAAATCTCAGCTGTTGACAGTCTGCAGCTTGTTGTTCGTACACTAAGTAGAAAGCTTGTGCCCGATGCCACCCTGACAGCAACAGAAACTAATTGGGCTGAATCGTACAACCACTTACTCGGAAACATTGTGCATTGGACAGTGAATAATGCTATTGAAGGGGGAAGTTCACGATATTATGCACTATGCTTGGTAGTTAGAGTCTGCACTACAGCATCCTTAAATTACATAGGCCCCAACTCAGAAAAGCAGCTCTATTCAGGACAGCCCTCCAGCAAATGCTTAACATCAAACATGTGCTTAAGTCCCGTTTGTGACACTGGCAGACCAGGTGCCAACTCATGCCAGAGCCCCAAGCCTATTCATTGTGTATTAGTATAGATCAAAGTGATTATTAAATGTAAACGAGTGTATTTGGTGTTTAAACGCATGAAAACTAGTGGGATGTTACTTGCATTGTTTTCACTTATCTGTATCCTGCTATAATGTGGGAGCAAACATTTCCATTCTGTGTACCCCTGTAACTAAATAACCCATCGAACAAGCCCTAAAACGCAAAGGAGGCTTTGTGGAATGCAAATGAGGAACTTGAACAGAAAAGTGCTAATTTCAAAGCAAGTGGTCATTATGTGTGATGCCCGGAGGTTAAAGACTCTAAATGTATTTCTCACTCACAGTCATCAAAGGAAAAGCCCATGTGGGTAGTGACACTGTCAGCTTGTTTTCTGTGAGAAGAAGCTATAAGTATGGATTCAGGGAAAGATCCTTCATCTCTGGACTGTTTGGACTCTGACAGAGAAGTGTACCAGATAAAAGCCGAGGTCCCCAAAGACAATCTGGGTACCCTGAGAAGGCTTTTGGGAAACTGGCAGTTTATGACATCACTGCCACCATTTAGAATTAAAAACTGTGATTCATTTGTGCATACATTTTATCTGCTTTAACCTCTCAATAACTCTCATTTCCTTTTCTTAGCGAATAAGCCTTTAGCTAGTTTACTATAGAATTGGCTACCAGGGTTGTCTTTGGTGTAAGATCTAGAGTACCAATTGATCTAGGGCAGCGGTTCTCAAACTGGGGGTCAGGACCCCTTAGGAGGTCAGGAGGTTATTACAAGGGGGGGGTTGCAAGCTGTCAGCCTCCACCCCAAACCCTGCTTTGCCACCAGCATTTATAATGGTGTTAAATATATAAGAACGTGTTTTTAATTTATAAGGGGGGGGAGGGTCACACTCAGCGGCTTGCTATGTGTCACCAGTGCAAAAGTTTGAGAACCACTTGTCTAGGGTAACTGATTGGTCTCTTGAGACTGGGAGCAACCAGATGTGATGTGGTTTTCGGTTTAAGTGACCATTATCACAAAGTCCAGTTTGTCTGGGTGGCAAGATAGACTGGAGAGTCTAAGGGGACTGTCTATGATTCCATGGTAAGACTGGTATACTGATCCAGGAGTTCACATTTGTTACTGGCTTGGTCAAATCTAATTATAGAACCCACTACCAGTGTGGGGTGTCTGCTCGGTTTTCTGACAGTCTGCCTTGAGGTTGGCACTCAGAGCTGTGAGCCACTCCAGACAGCGTGACACCATTGACTTCATAGATTCACAGAAAGACTACCAGTGATGGAAAAATCCACAATGTCCCTAGGTAAATTGTTTCAGTGGTTAATTGACCTCAATGTAAAAACACGCACCGTGTTTCTAGTCTGAAGTTGTCTAGCTTCAGTTTTCAGTCCCTGGGTCCTGTTAAGCCTTTGTCTGATAGATTAAAGAACTGTCTACCCTCAGAATTCCATTCCTCTTGTAAACCATGATCAAGTCACCTTTCAACCTGTTCTTCAATAAATAAAACCGATTGAGCCTCTTTACTCTCACTACAAGGCAGGTCCTCCAGACCCTGTAGTTTTTTTCTGAACTCTTTCTGATTTTCCAGCACCCTTTTTGATGTATGAACACCTGAACCAGACAGTAATAGTCTCATTAATGCTATACACACACACACACACACACACGAACGATAACACCACCTCCCCATTCTGACCTGATAATCCCCTGCTTACATGGATCACATTCACTCAGCAGCTACCAACTCACACTAGGAGCTCACATTCAATTGGTTACACTGGTCTACAACTTTTGAGAAGTCATCTGCTTCAGAGATAAAATGTGCTATTTATTATGTATTTTGATGTGCTGAATTCAAATATGACAATTAAAACAACTGATTGGCTACTGTTTCTAAGATATTTAAGTTTTTACATTTTATGTCTATGTATATGGTGTAGATAGTAGAGTTTTAATCATAAATTGTAAACCTAGGTCTTTTCATGTGTTTATGGTTGCTTTACATGATAATATTTCACCTGTCCTGTTTATGTAACACTTTAAAAATCAGCAAAAGGGTTATATAAATAAAACGGATTATGAAACAAAAGGCAAAAAACTATTATGTACATAGTTTAGTCCTATTCAGTGTCTACTCGGCGCTTCTTGGCTTGTCTCTTGTATTCATTAAATGGAGCATCTCTTGTCACTGTCCAGCAATAGTCTGCAAGCATTGATGGGCTCCATTTGCCCTGATAGCGTTTCTCTGTTGTTGCAATGTCCTGGTGAAATCACTCGCCGTGCTCGTCGCTCACTGCTCCGCAGTTCGGTGGAAAAAAAAAAAAAATCTAGATGAGAGTGCAAAAAATGTATCTTTAGTGACATGTTGCAACCAAGGCTTTTGTATGTCTTGAGGAGGTTTTCCACCAACAACCTGTAGTTGTCTGCCTTGTTGTTGCCGAGAAAATTTATTGCCACTAACTGGAAGGCTTTCCATGCCGTCTTTTCCTTGCCACGCAGTGCATGGTCAAATGCATCATTTCGAAGAAGTTCATGAATCTGAGGACCAACAAAGACACCTTCCTTTATCTTAGCTTCACTTAACCTTGGAAATTTTCCACGGAGGTACTTGAAAGCTGCTTGTGTTTTGTCAATGGCCTTGACAAAGTTCTTCATCAGACCCAGCTTGATGTGTAAGGGTAGTAACAAAATCTTCCTTGATTCAACAAGTGGTGGATGCTGAACACTTTTCCTCCCAGGCTCCAATGACTGTCGGAGTGGCCAATCTTTCTTGATGTAGTGGGAATCTCTTGCACGACTATCCCATTCGCAGAGAAAACAGCAGTACTTTGTGTATCCAGTCTGCAGACCAAGCAAGAGAGCAACAACCTTCAAATCGCCACAAAGCTGCCATTGATGTTGGTCATAGTTTATGCACCTCAAAAGTTGTTTCATGTTGTCATAGGTTTCCTTCATATGGACTGCATGACCAACTGGAATTGATGGCAAAACATTATGCAGTAAAACAGCTTTAAGACTCGTCTTCGATGAATCAATGAACAGTCTCCACACCATCGATGTTGTTGCAGGCTACAAGATCACCTTCCATGAAGAAGAATGGGACAAGATCCTTTTGACGGTCATGGAACATGGAAACCCTAACATCACCTGCCAGGAGATTCCACTGCTGTAGTCTGGAGCCCAACAGCTCTGCCTTACTCTTGGGTAGTTCCAAATCCCTGACAAGGTCATTCAGTTCACCTTGTGTTATGAGGTGTGGTTCAGAGGAGGAGGATGGGAGAAAATGTGGGTCCTGTGACATTGATGGTTCAGGACCAGAAGTTTCATCCTCTTCCTCTTCCTCGTCTGACTCAAGTGAGAATGATTCTGGTGCATCAGGAACCGGCAGTCCTTCTCCGTGGGGTACTGGGCGTATAGCTGATGGAATGTTTGGATAATGCACAGTCCACTTTTTCTTCTTTGACACACCTTTCCCAACTGGAGGCACCACGCAGAAGTAACAATTGCTGGTATGATCTGTTGGCTCTCTCCAAATCATTGACACTGCAAAAGGCATAGATTTCCTTTTCCTGTTCAACCACTGGTGAAGATTTGTTGCACAAGTGTTGCAGCATATGTGTGGGGCCCACCTCTTGTCCTGATCTCCAATTTTGCAGCCAAAATAAAGGTGATAGGCTCTCTTAACCATAGTGGTTATACTGCGCTTTTGTGATGCAAAAGTCACTTCACAAACATAGCAGAAGTTATCTGCACTGTTCACACAAGTATGAGGCATCTCTGCTCACTTTGGCTAAACAGAAATGTGTCCCTTTGCAAAATCGAACACTAACAAATGAGAGCATGACACTGTATGACTTCTAGAGCTGATATAGGGCAATTTGTTCAGCAGAGTGATGTAAGCTTCGTTATGATTGCATCATCCATCACTTCTAGGAATAACATGATGCAATTCATATCATGTATGACGCAATACCAGCTTCAGATTGCATCATTCATTGTTTTGCCTAAAAAGCAAGTACTGTCCAAACCCAGTCATAGATTTATTCATAGATCCAGTGAAAGATGTATTTTAGTCATTTCTGGTTTAAATTGAGATCCCTTCCCTTTATAACTCACTTATCCTCCGCCATTCCCAAGTCAAGGGTTGTATATACTGACCCAATAGCATATCTTGAAAACTAGAGCCAATCAACAATTTTAAGCATCATTTTCGTTCTCCGTGACCCAGAATTTGTAAAGTTTGACTACATTTATTTCAGAAGCATTTTGGCTGTAGAGCAGTATTATCTACCATCTCCAATACTGCGTTCTTATTGACTTAAGTAGGCCTTAAGCACATGAATGTGCCGAAGAGCTCTCCTGAACACAAGTGACCCTGAAGCACCTATGTAAGTGGTTTTTTAAATCTGATTCTAGCAGAGGTCAAACATCTTGCTGCTTGCAATAGCTTCCTCTACCCACACCCTTGCAACTAAAACAATATCAACATTTCTTCTGAGATTAAACCTTGCTCACATGCTATGGAAAAGAAGTTGGAAGAATGTGTGTAACTGCGCCACCTGGAGCCCTAATGCATAATATTAACTCCCTGAGGTCCCTTCCCAGTATGCACTGGGTTTCATGCTGATGACACAGTAATGAAGGCAATCATTATTATCTATTTTTAAAGCCATAATAGAAACACAGAGAAAATTGCCAGAAACACCAACAAGTGCATATGCTGACAATGAAAATACTGCATAGTCTTACTACTTATTTATAAGTATATTTATTTATAAATAAGTAAGTATTTATACCTGCCTCTGGAAATTTCCACTACATGCATCTGACGAAGTGGGTATTCACCCACGAAAGCTTATGCTCCAATACATCTGTTAGTTTATAAGGTGCCACAGGACTCTTTATCAAGTCTTACTACCGTAACCCTCATCCTCCTCACTGCTTTCCCTTCCTACTGTTTGCCCCCATCATTTTTTTCCTGTCACAGGTCAGGTTTGCATTGGGACTGTGACATCCCTAAGAGGCCTGGCCCAGAACCTGCAGCCCAGAAGGGTGCGGTGGCAAGGGGCCGTCTACGTTACAGCAGCTTCCTTAGGCTGACCTATGGGTCGCAGCACTGCTCTTAATGGCTGCGGTGCTACTTGCATTCCCTGGCATTCCTCTCCCGCACCTAGCACGCTCCCTACACAAGGATTCATGAGGAGGTTCTCCGCTCTATGGCTGTCTTCTGCAGTGCCTGCACCAGAAGAAATCTTCCAGAGCCAAAAACAGGGCTTTCAGAGCTCCTTTGCAGCCTTTTTACACAGCATAAAGGGGCCAGAGCAAAAGCGAGGATCTCACTGTTTTACTGTTTGTCTTCCGTGAAATGCCTAACACGCTGCTGGAGACCATAATATGAATAATAGTCATGGAAAACCTGGCGTGCAGTCTCTAGAGTTTGCTTCTTCTTTGGTTATTTCAAAAGAGAGCATTAGAGTGAGCATTCAACTCGTAAAGTGTTGGCAACTAACTATAGCAATATCCCTATCAGTAACTCGAGCGGATAATTCCACATGCCAGCAAGTCTATTGTTTCAGTTGTGAAATAAGCCATTAAGCCTCAACCAGACTATAGGATAAACCACTCTGATCATTCTGTGCCTCACGGTGCTGTCATCTTTAACAGTTCTGGAGACAGACAATACAACGTCTCTTGCTGCTGGCAATTTTTACATGGCCATTGGAAATTATTTTCCCTTGAAATGTTTTAATGTGTTCTTTGTCTGATCAAAGCTTTACACAATTGGTAGCCATTGAAAATTACTCCGTGCAATGCATAATATTTACTCTCAGCGCTGCAGACAGGAATATAAAAAAAAGCATCAAGAGATTGGACAGTCCTGTGTGAATAAGGAACATTAGATTATCTCCTGTAGAGATGATGGTGCAAAAAGGGGACAGAGACCAGCTCGGTCTATGAATCTCTCACCTGAAGTAGCCAATGATGAAAACAGCCACTGCCAGAGAACTGAAGGACATAGAGTATCCAACAGTGTACATAATGTAGAGACGTTCAAAGAATTCCCGCTGGAAAAGAAAACAAGATCATTTCCACTTTATTTTCTTCATCTGTGTGTACAGTCTCCAATAATCCAGTTTCACTTAATAAGGGACAAGCCCTAATGCAGGGGCCTCAAACTCAAATGATCACGAGGGCCACATGAGGACTAGTACATTGGCCCGAGGGCCGCATTACTGACACCTCCCCCACGCCGCCCTCGGCCCCGACCCCACTCCAACCCTTCCATGAGGCCCCGCCCCACCTCTTCCCACCCCTTCCCTGCCCCCATTCCAATCCCTTCCCCGAAATCCCCCCCCAACTCCACCCCTCCCCTGCCCCCAGGGAGTGCAGGAGGGGTGTGGTGTGTGGCAGGGGCTCAGGGCAGGGAGTTGGGGTGTGGGATGCAGGAGGGGTGAGGGGTGTGGCAGGGGGTCAGGGCAGGGGTGAGGGGTGCAGGAGGGGGCTCAGGGCACTGTGTTGTGGTGCAGGAGGGGTGCGAGGTGCATCAGGCAGCTCAGGGAAGGAGGTTGGGATCCAGGAGGGGTGTGGGGTGTGACAGGGAGCTCAGGGCAGGGTTTGGGGTGCAGGAGGGGTGTGGCAGGGAGTTGGGGTGCAGGATGCGGCAAGGGGCTCAGGGCAGGGGGTTCGGCTGTAGGAGGGGTTCGGGGGCGGGCTCTGGCCCAGCGAACACTGGGGGCAGGGCAGGCTCCCTGCCTGCGTGCCCTGCCCCACCCCGCCCCCACGCCAGGATGTGTGTATTGCTGTTGCTTCAGGCACCGCCCCCAGCATCTCCCATTGGCTGGGAACGGGGAACCGCGGCTAATGGGAGCTGCTGGGGGTGGTGCCTGAAGCAACATCAACACACACACCAATGTGCCCCCCGTTCCCCATGTTCTGGCTGCTGCGCGGGGGCAGGGCAGGCAGGTAGGGAGTCAGTGTGTGTCAGGCCAGAGCCGCTCTAGGGAAACGCTGGAGGGGGGTGGGGGTGCGGGGGAAGGCCCGCGAAGAGCTCGCCGGCCGCAGAAAATTACCTCGCGGGCCGCATGCGGCCCATGGGCCCCGTGTTTGAGACCCCTGCCCTAATGTGTGTTATTGGGCCATATTCATCCCTGCTGTAACCCCACTGACATCAGTGGGGTTACACGAGGGATGAACTTACTGTACTGCCATCCCAAAGAATTCAAGATTCATCAGTCTACAGTGGGGGGGGGGGGGGAAAATCACAAGAGTATTAAAAAGAATAATTTGGGTTCATATATTTGCCTTCTGGTGTTGTACGCTTTAGGGGGTCACTTAAAACTTTATTCCACAACCATGGAAACTAATTTTTTTTTTTTTTTTTTTTTTTTTTTTTAAATGAAAGAGGAGATCCTGTAACATGATTCCTGGTGCTGCAGATTTGAAGAAATGCACTAACCACCATTCAAAAAAATCACAAGAGCAGGCGATATTGGCATTGTGTCTGTTGTCAGTTCCCCCCACTAGCTTTGGGGGGAGGGAGGGAATAATTGGACACACTTCTCTTGCCCTGCTATCTGCTCAGCTCCATTGACTTCTACCCTGAGGGGTTGGAGCCAGGGCTCTGATTCCTCCTCGTCCCTGATCCCTCTCAGCTCGGTTGCTGATGGCGCTTTAGAATATGTTAGTCTCTAGCTCATTGCCCTGAAGAGGGCTGCTGTGCGACAGCTTGCTGAGAGTCTAGCATGAATACATCACACGGCTCAGTATTAAAAGGAAGGAAGAGCTAGCATATTTAGACCCAGATCCTGACGTGGGATTCAGCCGAGTAAACAGCTGCAAAGACAGCCATTGATTTCAATGGGAATTATGGGCCTGGGAGCTTTTGAAAAATCTATTGGAGCGTTTATGTGCATCATGAGGTGCCCAAGTACTTTAAAAATGGCCCAAATCCCACAGACATAAGGACTTACACCTCACCAAAACTACTTATAAGGGAAAAACGTATACATAAAAATGTTTGAGAGTCTGGGGCTTTAAAAAAAAAAAAAAAAAAAAAAAACACTGATCAGCTATACAGCACTTCCCATTCAAACATCCCTAATCTCAAGATAAACAAATAACATTATCCTCATTATACAGATAGGAAAACTGAGGGACAGGCAGGTTCATTGACGTGCCCCTATATCACAAGCTGATTCAGTGGCAGAATACCAAATTGAGCCCAAGTTTCTTCATCCCCAGCCGTGGGACAAGAATTTTGGACCCAAGAATCTGGAGTTAGTCCACCCCTGCCAAAAGCAGATGCCATGCTGCTAAAGCCAATGGAAATTGCAGCTTTGGCTGAATTTAGCCCTCACAACCACATTAACCACAGCGAGGAACACCTGAGAGGGGAAAGTGCCTTCAGTTCCTAGATTCAGTGTCTGCAGTTCCTTCATGTCTACATTGTTTTAAATAAGCCTCTTCCTCATTTTACAACTTAAAAACCATTGTGTAAATAAATAAATGCTCATTGGGTCTGATGCACCATTATTAAATTAGGACAACAATGTGCAGGTCATTCATATTTCAAATTGTTTCTGTACAGAACCATCAAGGAATGAAAAAAGTGTGTACAATTTCAGGATTTGTTCTTCCCATCCAAACTCTCATGCTCTAGGATTGCATTGGAAAAACACCCCCATACCTTCCCCGAGCTGATTTCTGGCTGTAAGTAGCGAAGGCAGTCTGAGTAATTGGCCCACGTTCGGTTCAAACCCTGCACAAGGTCCCATGTTCCATTAGGGCTACAGTGCCTGAAAGCCACCCCTGCAAGGAGGAAATGAGTCTTGGTTAGTCTACGTGGGTTCTTTGCCCCACCTGGCTTTTCATTTGCTTCACATAAATCCTATGAGGACTACAAGACCGGCAGTACCTTTGTGATTGAAGTCATATATATAAGGAGGGCATGGAACAGCCAACATTTTTCCCAGTGAGCCCCTAGGCCAGCATATTAGTCCATCCCATTCTGGAAAGCAGTTACCCTCTGCAGACAAATAGAAGGAAGACATAGAAAGGAGAAATGAAAAGTATGAGACAAGCCTCTATGCCACTTATTTTTTACCATAGCTCCTAAATATTTAAAAGTATCTTGCAATTTAGTTACCTACGGATTAAAAAAAAGTGTTAAATTTCTTCAAGTAACTTAATTGATAATGAATCAGTGATATCTAGCTTATATCCCAAAACAGTATCAGTTTCTTTAAAAACCCAATGCGTAGACGCTTTAGAGATGCAGGCAGTTCCCCACTTCCATATAACTCTTCATCTCTGACTCTCAACCCACCTACTTTACACTATCCACCGACCTTAACTCTGCCCTCCGACGTTTGCAAAATATGTCAAACGTATTGGAAATGGTCCCCCATGAATAGGAGATCATATACTGCTAGGAATTCGTTATTTTGACCATGGCACACATTTTTGTTGATTCTGGGAGCTATGGTACTATAGGTAGATCAAGGTATGTCTATGAACCTCATAAGTTGGTGAATCACCAAGGATGCTTCACCAACAGCATTGGGCTGGTCAGTGAAGGTGCATCTCTCGTATCTTTAAGAACACAGTATATTCAGAAAGCTGCAAGCTAGGGGACATTCTTTCCCATCCAACAGGTTACCATTTGCAATGCTGAAACGCCAATATTGGTCTGGGGGGGCCCAGCCATCCCCTTGTTCGTGAAGCCGTACACAGAGCACCTCCACAGCACCAAGGAAAGATTCAGCTACTGGTTCAACAGGTGCAGAATGATAGCTGAACATGCTTTTGGTTGATTGAAGAAACAACGGGGATTGTTTACTGAACAGTTATAGCTGCCTGCTGTGTCCTGCATAATATCCGTGAGTCAAAGGGGGAAAAAGTTACCGCCAGCGTGGAAGGCTGATGTAGAACATTTGTTGAATTTCAGCAGCTGGACACAAGAGCTATTAGAAGAGCTCAACATGGAGCTATACCGTTAAGGGAGGCCTTGAAAGAGCATTTAACCATGAACCACAGTAATGCACTGCGGTGGACTGAGCTCTACGTGGCCCTGCTGTTTTGGGGCCTGTTGGGAATTGCCTGGTGCTTGCTGTACATTTATGAATATAGCACTGTTTGTCACTGATCCTAGGAGTTCTGTCACACACACAAGCGTGTAAGTGCTTTCAGTTCCGCTAGGCACTCTGCAGAATAGGTTGTCAACGAAAGAAGATGAATTATTTTCCAAAAAAATAGAAGTTTTTTGAATAACAAAAAGAGTGCAAGAAAAACGGGTGCAATTTAAAAACAAATAAGTTTAAAAAGAACTAAATAAATTAACGGAACAGAACTTAACAAGGGGAAAGAACATTCATGTCCGTTTTTACCTACACCCAGCAACCATGGCTCTCCCAGGTCAGCGTATGTGAAGCAGTGGCTGTCCTTACTGTCCCCCAGCGTGAAGTTGTAGGGGTAGGGATGCAGCCCCTGGGGCCATGTGGAATGTTGAGAGGGGTGTAGGGAGGCACTAAAATGGAGTTCTCCCTGGACGGCAAAGGGAGCTTAGCCTATGATTGTCAAACCTGTCAGTCCACCTGAGTCTGCAGCATCTGTGTTTGCTGCCGGAGAAGCCCCTGTTTGTCCTGGTGCATCTCCTTCTCCTGTCCAGTCTTTCCTTTTCCATACAGCCTGCAATATTCACATTCCAGGCCCTCTGCTCATGGTCTGATGCAGCACTAGCTTGCTGGAGCTCATTGAGCATGTCGTCCCAAGTCCTCTTCTTTCTCCTCATCTGGCTCAGGCATTCTGCAGGCGTGGAGGGGGAAGCCCTGAAAACTGCAACACCAGCAGCTCCAGACCGAACACAGGTACCATTGGCACTATAGCCACAACAGAAAGCGAAGGGTTCAGAACTCCCTTTGCTTGCTCCCCTCGAGTTTTTACACAAGACATGCTTATTGACACTTCTACTTGGGATTGCTTGCGCACAGCACCAGCCATGGGGAGCATGGCTCACCAGGGGTGGGAAATGAGTAAGGAATTGCTCAGTGGCATGACAATAGGATGATAAGGCACTGAATACCGGTACCAGTTTCCACAGGCAATGGGGATTTTAGTGGATCTCTCACTCCCGAGGGTAACAAAGGCACAGAGGGCACAGCTGCTGCTGGCATCCCGAAGCCGCCTGGGCCTATATGTCGCTAGCCCATGTACTGCAATGTGCCTGACGAAGTCATCACAGATTGGCGTGGGAAAGTGTCCTGCCACAGAGGAAGAAATAAGGCTGCCATCCCTAGAAGCCTTTGGGAGAGGATTGCAGAGAACCTCCATGAAAGTTTCATCAAAATCTCTCAGGAGAATTCAAAGAACATAAGAACGGCCCTACTGGGTCAGACCAAAGGTCCATCTAGCCCAGTATCCTGTCTTCCGACAGTGGCCAATGCCAGGTGCCCCAGAGGGAATGAACAGAACAGGTAATCATCAAGTGATCCATCTCCTGTCGCTCATTCCCAACTTCTGGCAAACAGAAACACAAAGGATGCCCCTGTGTACATAAACTGCTCTGCATTGGCCTCCACTGCCTAACTCTACAAGGGAATGAAAAGCAGATAACTGCCTCTGCTTGTTGTACCACTACCTCTTCTAGTACAAATAAATTAATGAAAAAGTTGATAGCTGCATCCTGCTAAGCTGGGAGCACCATCTGTACATCATTGGAATGGGAAATACGTTTACACACCAGGGCCGGCTCCAGGCACCAGCCGAGCAAGCTCATGCTTGGGGCGGCATATTCTAAGGGGCGGCAATCCCTGCAATCCTTTAAAAAAAAAAAAAAAAAAAAAAAACTTCGCCCGCCCTGCAGGTTTTTTTCTTTTTGGTTCACCACTCCAGCTGCCCTGTAGGGGGCAGCGGCACGGAGGAGGGGTCCTGCTGGGAGCGGGCTGCGTGCTCCGTCTGCCCCAGCTGGTGCCAGGTCTGTAGCAAGCCCTCCCGGCAAACGGCACGGTGGGAGGGGCCGCGGGGCGAGTGCTCCGCTGAAGCCCTGGCCACACCCCTTCTCTCTCTCACCCTGCTCCCTCCCGCTGCCCGGGGCACGTCTGCAGCACCGGGAGTACCCCTGCACCCGCGCTCCGGCCTCCCTGCATGTTTTTTTTTGCTCTGCCGCTCCGGCCGCCTCGCAGGTGGTTTTTTTTTGCTTCAGCGCTCTGGCCACCACCCAGGTTTTTTTTTTTTTTTGCTTAGGGCGGCAAAAAAGCCAGAGCCAGCCCTGTTACACATCTACCCAAGGTTCCTTCCCCTGCATCAGGCTTTCCTGTGCTCGACCCCCAGGGCTGACTGAACTGTGGTGGAGTCTCCAACAGGCCATGGCTTGCAGCACAGCTGGGCCCCCCGACGCATGTCTCCCCCTGCCCCCATCCTCCTCGCTGTTCAGGTCATGGGCCTGTGACTCAGCTACAAAGATATCCACAGTGGCGTGGATAAGTGGGGTCTGCCCCAAGCATGGGATGCAGCTCTTTGTAAAAGGGGCAGGTCTGCAGCTCAGCACTGTATTCACTGTTCGCTTCCCTGACCTTCTGCTATGCCTGCTTCAGCTTCTTGGCTTTCATGCGGCACTGCTGCCGGTCATGGTCATGCCCCTTCTCCTGCATCCCCCATGCAATCTCCCCATAGACATTCACATTTCTATGGTTGGTCCCTAGCTGTGCCTGCACAGTCTCTTCTCCCCACAGGCCTAGGAGAGCCAACATCTCCTTTCTACTCCAGGCCAGAGTGCATCTGGAGCATGTAGCCAGCGTGGTCAGCTGGGCAGTTGCACATAACAATAGAGAGCTGCGACGTGCGCTCATCAAGCTGGGCAATTAGGAAAAGGCATTTCAAAAATTCACAAAGTTTTAAGGTGGAAGGAAGAGAGGCTTCCGGTGTCCCTGACCCCCCTGGGTAGTGGAGTTCACATTTGTGACCAGAGCGGTCAGTGTTGGGCATTGTGGGACAGCTGCTGGAGGACTGTTAGGACTGACATACAGTGTCTACGTGCACATTGCATTGATCTCAGTACATCAACTGTGGCTCTATGCCACGGTGTGACTGTGTCACCACAACAGGGTACTTGCATTGGTGGGAGACAAATTCAAGTGTAGACACGTGCTGATGCAAGGCAGCTTATATCCACCTAACTTTGTAGTACAGACCGGGCCTTAAACTCTCCACATCACTTAGCCTGCCTCTTTTATTCACCCAGTGAGAAATACATGTCATTCATCAGTGCAGAACAGAGACTCAACAACCTTTCTGGAAATATAATTGAAATTATTCTATTAAAGAAATAGCAACCAACTGTCTTACCCTTCATTCACTGGCTCAATACATCTAGTCTCAGAACAAAGTATACCCAATTATATTTGGCTGCTTAAAAGGTGTTGGCGTTTGAATAAACGTAAAATCTGATTAACTTTTGATCCAGTAATTTGTGCGTGGTTAAAGATTGTTCCAGGTCATTACATGTTTCATCCATTAAGAATCACACTTGTCAGGGACTTCACTATTAAGAATAAGTACAAAAGGCTCATATTATTTCAGGTCCACTACAGGAAGTCACTACCACCAAAAAAGCAGATCAAAGAAAAATCTTAACTTCGGGGCTTCTTAAATATTTATTTTTAACTCATTCTGTAAAGCTTTAGGGCCAGACACTGATCTCAGTTACACTAGTGTAAATTTGGAGAAACACCATTTCCTAAGAACGGGGTTATTTCAAATGCACAGCATTGTAAAGAAAGCATCCTTATTCAGGAAGCACTTACACACGTTTTTGTACAGCGTGTTCTTAAAGTTAAGGATGTACCTAAATCTTTTCTGGAATACGGATTGATTTACGCACATGTTTAAGTACTGTCGTGAAATATGAACCAGGATTTCATCTCAGGACCTAATATTTATTTTTCTGTGGCATCGACAGAAATGTTTGTGTGTTACTGTAACTCACATGACCTAAGCCATTGGACTTTTTGTGGCACTCTCGTGAAAACAGGCTTTGGTAAGTATTTCGTTCACTGAGAGTGGTTTCGTACATGTAAATAGTTCACATACATTATCTGGTAGAAGGGAAAAAAATACTTTATGTTCAGTTGAATATTAACTTGCCAATTTCCTCTAAACAAACACCATAAATGATCTCGCCCGAAATCTTCATACATTCCACGATGAAACTAATTATATGTCTTTAAAAAAAAAAAAAAACAGTGGCATTTACAGACAATATTCTAAAAAAATGTAGTAGTGTAGCTGTCTTTCTTCTTACTCATCCTTCTTTCAAAAAACATGGAAACCATGATTACTATTATTAGTGATATTATTATTATTACAACTGGCATTAGTATCATTTGTGAGATTGTAATAGCAACCATAACAAGACATTGTTACTGACAGTAATAATATGTATGTACAGAAGACATGTTTTCTTATTTAGACAAAACCAAAGGAAAACAGAGCAAAGGCTAATTTTATGGTTTCCCTTTTATCCAAAACTCCTTTTACTCCAATATAAATCTCTTCTCTAATCACTCCCAAGAGTATCTCAATATTTATGCAAAAAGAACAAGGAGTACTTGTGGCACTTTAGAGACTAACAAATTTATTTGAGCATAAGCTTTCGTGGGCTATTTATGAGGTCTTTGAAGCATTTCATGTAAATGGGGTTATACAATATGGGGTGTTTTTTAAAAATAGGGTGCAGAGGGCACGGATATGTGTTTTGTAGGAATTCATCCTGTAGTGACAGGGAGATAGACTAGCAGATCTTTTCTAAATTCTAGAGGCCAGATTTTCAACTGGTGAAGCCAACAGAGTTATAGTGAGGTAACACTAGTGTAAGTAGGAAAAGAATCAGGAAACCCAGAAATTCAAGTTCTGACTTGGCTAGAACTCTCCATGAAAAATGCAGCACTAGTGAAATGGTGATGTCTAGAGCTGGGTGAATTTTGCTTTGGGCAAATATTCACACACACATTCGGGTCTAATTTGGCAAGTAACTTCAGACAAAAAAAATTTTTTGGAATATTTTGTTTCACTGCTTCTGAAACAAAAAGGTTTTGACCTTTTGAAATGAAGCATTTCATTTCAGCAATTTCAACGGTGAAACATTTCAACTTTTCATTTCGAAATGGTGTTTCATATAGAAATTTAGTTAATTAAAAAGGGCGAAAGACAACTATCCCACCTGCAATTGTTTCAGATTGAACAAAGTGTTTAGTTGGATTCTACACATTCTATGCATTTAACTTTGCATTTTTCAGTTCAGCTCTGAACAAAAAACAAAAACAAAAAAATTTTAAATCCATTTGCTCAGCTATTGGGATGTCAGAAGAGCCAACAGAGTAAAAGTTGATCACCTGACAGAAGAAGGGATTTTAAGTCTTGATATTTGATTTGTCTTAATTAACAACTATTTAAGTTCAATGGCTAACATTTTAGACAAAAGAAAGCTTTGTTAAAGATTCTGTAGCCTTGTACTTTCAATTCAGGTGTTATAAATAACAGAGATGTCTGAGACCTTCTAGCAAACCAGGAAAGATCAAACTGGACGTTCATGATAGCCGAGATAAAATCTCTCCCAAAAGAGCAAAAAAGGCAAGTTTTTTAAAACCCTTTTCAGCTCACCTTTAAGCTTAACTCTACAGCACAGTAGAATAATAAAACAAACTATGAAGAGAACGTGGCAACTCATGCACATCAATGAATTCCAGTGACTGGAACCTCACTAACTACAGATATCAAAGAAGGCTCAAAAGCCTTGATCAGTTTGAAGCATCAGCCTATGTGCAACCTTGTCTGCTTGAGTCTTAGAGATAAATGGGGAGAGAAAGAGAAATAAGGAATGTCTATTAAAGGCACATTTCACACACACTTGATTTGATTAAGAGAAATGCTGAAGAAAAAAATTGGGATCTTTCTGCATTGATCTCCTGTGCTTTGACACCCCATTAGTACTGCTGGTGTAGGGAAGAGAAAGAAATCAGTTGCTCAGGTACTTCACCTCCTTCTTGTAGTTGGGTAGTGATGTTCAGTTCACACTGGATTTTGGCTTCCAGGAGAAGATAAATCTGCTCCTCCGTGGTAATCGTGTCATCAGAATCCACCTGTGTGTGGGGGGAAAAAAAGTGAGGAATGATGTTGCTTGGATCATTTGACCCTTAGCTGTATTTTAATGGGAGTGCTCTAAAAGAGTTAATTTTCAAGACCTGCATTTCTAAGCATTTTAACATTTTCAAAATGAAATGGTTTGATTTTACAAATTGACACATTTTGTTTTGAATTTTACTTTTTTTAAATTTGGGGTTGGGGTAACTTTACATATTGGTTGATCTGAGACAAGTTCCCCCCGCAAAAAAATCATGTCACCAAAAAAATGTAAATAGTTCCATTTCAGGTTGACCCAAAACTAGTTTTTTCTGCAATTTTGCAGTTCTGCCACCAAACTGAAAGATTGGCTATTCCCATAACTCTAATTCCACCAGTTTACTGATTAACATTCTCATCATGTCGGCATTTTCAAAAAGGCATGTTCCCCTGTAGCCATTGAGAAAAACTTCTGGCAGATTTAGATACACCACTAGCAGCATCCTAAATTCATAGTCAATACCTGACTTTCAATCTACGTACTAAAACAACGAGGAGTCTGGTGGCACCTTAAAGACAAGTGGGTTTTTTACCCACGAAAGCTTATGCCCAAATAAATCTGTTAGTCTTTAAGGTGCCACCAGACTCCTCGTTGCTTTTGTGGATACAGACTAACACGGCTACCCTCTGATAATTTATGTACTACTTGTTGGGACAGACAGTGGGGAGGGGGGTAATTCTCAATTACTCCGTTCCTGTGCCTGGGCTGAGGATGAGGTGGTGGTGGACAAAAGGTGGTTTTAAGCCTTCTTTGCACTCGCGATATTCCTCCTTGGTCCCCTTGTGTTAGAGCATCTTAAGGGTTGCTCTGATTTATACTCTACTTCCCATTTCCCCTTATGCACCCTGGAAAGCAGACTAGTTGTAACATAGTGCATTCTGGTCACACTCTCCATCCACCCCCTTTACACTGCCACTCCGTCTTCTACACCAGGGCTGAGAACAGGGAACCGTGACACTACACCAGATAGGCAGTCCCCTCTGCATAAGGGATACTTTCAGAAGGCTGTTTCCACACACTTCAAAGCCTTTTCTAGAGCACAGGTCCTCAGGGGCGGGTGGTTGGGGGGAGAATGCGTGAATTCTGCTAGAAGCGCGTATAATTAAATGCCAGAATAATACTCTGCCCTTCTGTATCACCTTCTGTCTGAAGTTCTCAAAGCCCTTTATAAACATTAGTGAAATAAGACTTAACACATCCTGGTGAGGTAAGTGTTAAGCCCATTTTATGGAAGGGAACAATGAGGCAGTGTTAAGTGACACACCCGAAGTCAAACAGGAAGTCTGTGGCAGAGCAGCCAGATCTCCTGACTTCCACGCTTAACCTACTAGACCACTCTCCTTCCCTCTTATAAAGCATAGTGCACTGAATGCATGCCCCTGCATATGCAAATGTAAGGGGGACATTAGTCAAGTCTCCTGAACCCAAACTCTCAGAAGCGGAGTTTGTTCAACTGAAACCAGACGGGCTCAGCTTTTTACCTAACCTGCCAGCTCAGCCCTAGCAAATAAGTTGTCTCTTTCAAAATACCCTTATCTACAGATCTGTTATTCAGGGAGGATATTTCATAAGCTGAGCTTCTAAACATTTCCCAGCCTCATCCGCATCAAAAATAAATGTCTCTCTCAAAGCTCATATGTAATTTAGTTAGATACAAGATTGTCCTTTTTTTGTGCCAGTTTCCCAGTGGGTAAATCTTAAATTCACATCGGTTTTCTTTTCTTGTGTCAAAGGAAAAAAATATTAGAAAAGTAAGAGCTATGGAAAGACCATACTTCATGTTCTCCCTCACCCCATCCCACTGCTGCTTTAGCCCATTCTTTATCCAAATACGATAAATCAGACCGAATTTATACCAACAGGAACAGCTCCCTATGAGCCACCAATGAGGTCTGGCCATACCACGCGGCACTCAGGCACACACCCTCTACCTCCACACCCTGTTTCCTCTGCTGAAGTATAGGGGAGAACAGGGCCTTAACTAGGGCGGGGCGAGCGGGGCAGCTGCTCAGGGTGCAAAGCCACGAGGGCAGAAAAATGGGATGGAGAAATGCCAAAATAAATAAACAAACAAACCAGCAGGGGGCACAAATACGTTTGCTCGCCCCAGATGCTAAAATGTCTAGTTACAGCTCTGGGGGAAGAGGGTGGTGTAAAGCTACTGAGAATTCCACTGTCCTGGGGGAATCCTCACCTTCACCATTAGGGTGGCTTTGAAAGAACTTCGATACACTCTGGGATCAAGGTTCAGGTCCCTCAGATGGCAACACACACCACTTAGCATTTACAATAGCATTTTCAAAGCACTGTAAAAATATTAATCCTTCTCCAAATCTACCTGAAGCACTCAACCATCTTCTAAAAAGACACACTACTCACTTAGGGGAAAGAGACCCTAATAATAAGGTTATCAGTAGGAGATGAAGGACCAGGGCATGCTGTTTTTTAAGGTTACATAAGTAGATCTGGAGAAAGGTTTTTTGTGTGTGTGCGTGTCTGAAACATTTTTCAAGGTGGGTGGAAGAAGTGGAAGCAAATTCAGCAACAGTGAAACATTTTGTACATCTGTGTCGGTTTTGCCAAATTGTTTTGGTCAAATTAAACTCTAAAAAGAAAAACTCCAACACCCCCTACACCTTACCCTCTTCCCCCCACAAAAAAACCCTTTTCTTTAAACAGTTTCTGAGCAAAACGTTTCTATTTTTTCTGTCTGAAATGACTTTTCTTTCCAGAATTTCCTTCAATTTTATTTTAAACAACTGAAGTGTTTAAAATGATCAAGATCAAAATGAAACGTTTTACCCAACCTGAGTTGAGGGTTTTTCGTGTTTATTTTTTTAACTTTTTGATTAATCAAAAATGTGGAAAATTCCATTTTCAATTTGACCCCCAAGTTTTTTCCCCCCCCAAGAACTGCCCACAAACTTATTTGCCCAGCTCTACACCCAAGATAAATTTCTAATCTCTTTGAAAGCAGTATTGGTGAAAATATAGATCTTAATAGTTTGAGGGCTAAGCGAATCACATGCCCAAGCTCCACCCATGTTATTTGTATTATTGAAGTGCCTAAAAGCAGGGGGCCATCGGCACTCAAACCATGGCCCCGCCCCTTCTTCCTGAGGCCCTGCCCGCCTGCCACCTCTCTCCCCCCTCCCCAAGGCCCCGCCCCCAGCTTGCTCCTCTCTGTCTCCTCCACCCTGTCGCTCGCCCTTATGGCCAGTAAAAAGTGATGGGGCCTTGGCCCCCTGGCCCCTCCTGATCCAGGATCCCTGCCTAAAAGCCTAGCCATGGACCAAGACCTCCACTATGCTTGCAAGACTTCTCAGTGTGGTGCCATTAGCATTTTATAAGCATACTCCTCTCTCTTATCTAAGTCAGAGGTTCTCAAACTGTGGTTCAGGGACCACCAGTGGTCCGCAAGCTCCATTCAGGGGGTCCATGGATAGTTTCCTCTAAGGTGCGCGACTGGGCAGCTGCACACAAGAAAATGAAGGACCACCCATCTAATTAGTGGAGTCGCACAGGCGTGGACCCTGGAGAAGATGCACATGTAAGGTGAGGTGGTGGCCTTGGGGGGGAAATAGGGGGTAGGTGGGAGGGGGCAGTGGGGTGAGAAGAGGGGATGGGGGGAATTTGAGATGTGCAGGGTTACGGCAGCAGCGACTTTCCCCAGCTACAGGACTGTGGCTGCCAGGAAGAGACGGCCCTCCTTCCCAGCTCCAGCTCAGGGGCTGCTGCGCTGGGGGAAAGGGGGAGAGACACCCCCCTCCTTGCCAGGCCCAGCCAGGCTGCAGCGGGGGGAGAGAGAGCACATCCATCGCATTAGAAAGGTAAGACTACTGATATTAAAATACGAGTTGTGTGCTTTTATTTGTAGAACCAAAAAAAATGTTGTTACGTTTTTGTTTTATATAGCGCTTTTATCCAAAGCGCATTACAATAGTTAGCTAACGGTACAAACAACATTTGGAAAGATTATTAAGTGGTCCACCAAGACCCTCAGCAACTTTCAAATGGTCAATGGAAAAAAAGTTTGAGAACCACTGATCTAAGTAATTAATGGACCTATTGACTAGTACCAGACCCAGGATTGACCCATGTGGACCCCCTAGATACACCCCTCCCAGTCTGACAGAAAGCCACTGATAACTACTCTGAGTACGATCTTTCAACCAGTTGTGCATCCACTTTATAGTAATTTAATCTAGAGAATGTCATGGGGGACTGTGAAAAGCCTTACCAAAACCAAGTTATATCATGTTGACTGCTTCCCCACAATGCACTAGACCAGTAACCATTTCAAAAGGAGGAAATTAGGTTGGTTTGGCAGGATTTGTTCTTAACAAATCCATGCTGGCTATTACATCTAGCCCTATTATCCTATAGGTGCTTACAAACTGATTGGTTAATAATTTGTTCCAGTATCTTTCCAGGTATCAAAATTAGGCTGACTGGTCTATAATTCCTCTGGCCCTCTGTGTTCTCCTTTTTAAGGATAGGTGCTATGTTTGCCCTTCTCCTGTCCTCGGGGTCCTCCCCCATCCTCTGGGAGTTCTCAAA
Organism: Malaclemys terrapin pileata; assembly: GCF_027887155.1. Taxonomy (NCBI): domain Eukaryota; kingdom Metazoa; phylum Chordata; order Testudines; family Emydidae; genus Malaclemys; species Malaclemys terrapin. Next base: position 16,973,847 of record NC_071515.1, on the reverse strand, counting down.
AATAACTGCTAATGGTTCCGAACGTGCTTCAGCATGTTCCTCACGTACCCTAAGGTGAATTCCACCAGGCCCTGCCGACTTGAATACATCAACTTATCTAAATATTCTCTAACCTGTTCTTCCCTACTTTGGCTTGCGTTCCTTCCCCCTTGTTGCTGACATTAATTGAGTATCTGGTCACCATTAGCCTTTTTAGCGACGACTGAAGCAAAATAGGCACTAAATACCTCAGTTTGGTTGAGGTCATCAGCTCTCCTTCCTCCTTAATAAATAAATTAATTAATTAATTAATTAATGGAGATATCCCATCTCCTAGAACTGGAAGGGACCTTGAAAGGTCATCGAATCCAGCCCCCAGTACTGATTTTGCCCCAGATCCCCAAGTGGCCCCCTCAAGGATTGAACTCACAACCCTGGGTTTAGCAGGCCAATGCTCAAACCACTGAGCTATCCCTCCCCCCTGCCCAATTCTGTATAAGGAATTAAGTAGAGGTTCTACAATTTATTTTGCCTTTCTCTAGCTCCTATTGTATTTGAAGAACCTCGTTTTATAGCTTTTTCTGTCCTTTGCTGGGTGTGTCTCATTTTGTCCCTATAGGCATGTGCAATACATCTCTACTCCTCCTCAGCAATTCATCCATGTTTCCACTTTTTGTAGGACTCCTTTTTTAATCTTCCAGTCATTAAAGACTTCCTGATGGAGTCATATTGGCCTTTCACTGGTCTTCCTGGTGGATCAAGCCATTTACAAGGGCACTTCTGTGCTAGGTCACTGATTCAAAGGGGACTGGTGGTGATTTAAGCCCTATCCTTAGTGAACAGGTAGCCACACAACAAAACACCTCATCAACCCTAATCGGTACTAAGCAGCAAACGTTCGTAGTGCTGTCCGAGAGGCCAGCCAGCTATTCTTCCCCTCTCCCTCCAATTCAGCTGCGAAGTACATCTAGGCAACCTGGGGAAGCTTGCACTACTGACAGAGACAAGGTTTACTGCAGGTGATGTCGCTGTAATGATAGCCCCTTGCGATGTTCTATGTTCAGTCCTTCCAGGCTGTCCATCTGACATGGTTCTCAATCATTCCATTTTGTTAAGGAAAAGTAAAAATGTGCTTCATTTGGTCATCACTGAATCTGTATAAGGAATTCATTATTTGAATAAGGAGTTCTGCAACCCTCAATCTGTACTTCAAATATACTTTTAAAAAAAGACAGACCTGCAGATTAAAAAAAAAAGATTGGAGTGAAATCCTGACTTCACTGAAGCCAATAAGAGTTTTGCCATCCACTTTGCCAAGATTTCACCCCAAGAAGTCAGTTTCACATCAGTATAATTTAGTTCATTAAGTCCACACAGTTTTAAAGTCTTCCAACCAGCCAGTTCAGTTGCATTTTATTTCTGACAGATACAACATATTTTCACCACGACACTATCACTAGCATCTTGTTTTGACAGCTCTATTCAAAGCCAATGGGACTTTTCAATTGTTTTCACTCCATTGTTTTATGTTGGAATTGGAAAAGGTTCAGAAAAGCGCAACAAAAATGATAGGGGGATGGAACGGCTTCAGTATGAGGAAAGATTAATAAGACTGGGACTTTTCAGCTTGGAAAAGAAATGACTAAGGGGGGATATGATTGAAATCTATAAAAATCATTATAGTGGAGAGAGTAAATAAGGAATGTTATTTACTCCTTCTCATAACACAAGAACTAGGAGTCACCAAATGAAATTAATAGGCAGCAGGTTTAAAACAAACAAAAGGAAGTGTTTTTTCACACAACACACAGTCAGTTTGTGGAACCCTTTGCCAAAGGATGTTGTGAAGGCCAAAACTAACAGGGTTAAAAACAAACAAACAAACAACCTAGATAAGTTCATGGAGGATAGGTCCATTAATGGCTATTAACCAGAATGGACAGGAATGGTGTCCCTAGCCTCTGTTTGCCAGAAGCTGGGAATGAACGACAGGATGGATCACTTGATGCTTACCTGTTCTGTTCACTCCCTCTGGGGCACCTGGCATTGGCCACTGTCGGAAGACAGGATACTGGGCTGGATGCACCTTTAGTCTGACCCAGTGTGGCCGTTCTTATGTTCCTATTTTAAGAGAGTTGGGTGCTGCTTCCTGTGAGAACTGAATTGGGCCAGATACTCAGATGGTGTAAATCAGCCAATGGAACTGCAATGGAGGTAGGCTGATTTATGCCAGCTGACGATGTGGCCCATTGACCTTAGTGGAGACTCCTACTTTAGATGAGGCTACTGAATGATGAATCAGGCCCTTTCTTTCCCCCCACCAACTATAGTCTGCAATGTTTCTCACAGAGCAAGCTTACAACAAGCCTCTGTTTTAAGATAACCACACTGAGCATTTTGCACAATCTTACCCTTAATACTTGAGACTATAATCCAGCAAAGCACTTAAGGAGCCGCTTGACTTCAAGTGCTTTGCAGGATTGGGGAGCAATAGTTTACAGGAAGTTGTTTGCTATTCAGTAAAAGGAAAGCACGTAAGCATGTGCTTAAAGACCATCTGTTTCACAAGTCTTCTAAGCACATGCTTACATTTCATTAAATTTCAGTGGGACTTGAGCAAGTGCTTAAATGCTTTGCTGACCAGATGCCTAAAATACAAAGCGCTTACAATTTAACTATACGCATTAGGACTGAATAGAACCATCCCCTGTGGGACGGCACTCGGATGGATTTTCCCAGCTTTTTCCCTGGAATTTGTCCAGCCTCGATGTTAAGGACTATTTGTCTGCTAGTGCTAATGTTATGCTTTATATATGTATAATTTGTAAGTGTTTTTTGGTAAATGCTTAAAAATGCTTGAAAGTGAACTGGGAACAGCAAATCAGAGTGTGAGTAATTCATGACCAGAAAGCATTCATGAATACTTATTAAGTAGGCACACGGAGAATCTTATGTGGTAATTTACATCTGAGTTTGAAACCACCTGTGCTGTAAATGTTTAATCATTTCAGAGAGATACAGAGAGGGGGAAGCCAATGGACCACAACCTTTAGCTTTAGAAGATTATTTGCCACGTTTCTCCTCTGAGTCCCAGATCTGCCTAGGAAATATGCTTTAAGATTATAAAAATATTGGTTCAGTTCTGAAGGGTAAAGAACAATATACTTTCATTCCCTGGAAAACCTAATGGTAATTTCTCTAGAGTAGCGGACGAGAAATATGCTTCTCACAGCTCAAACCGAATTTGAGTGTAGCTGCCCTTTATGTAATTAGGCATACAGTACAGTTACCAAAAGAGCTTGATTAATATTGGAGTGAGCTCCCACAGAGGAAGGTGCTGCTGACAACTTTTGCATGATCCAACAGACAAATGAGATTCAAAAGGGGACAAAAAACTTTTTGTACATGGCCATGGACTCCATTAGAAAAGGCCATTTATGAAATATTAAAATAGCATTCAACTGCTGGTGAGATTCAAGAGGATTTTAGAGAAAGTGCTGAAAAGGAGGTCAGATACAAATGAAACCAGACCGATCACTCGTAAGAGCATAGGAATTGCCACACTTGATCAGACCACTGGTGCATCTAGGCCAGTATCCGGTGTCTGACAGTGGCCATTACTAAAGGCTTCAGCGGCAGAGACAAACCCCAAATTGTGCAATTATTGGATAACCTGCCCCCAAGGAACGTTACTTCTTAACTTCCAGCAGTTATAGATTGGCTGTGTCTGTTACAGCTGTCCCCCGCTACATTCCTTTTTCCCCCCTCTCCTTTCTGTTTGTCCTGTGTGGCCGCCCCTCCTGGCCATTGTGCTCACTAAAGTCACAGCCCTATTCATAGGAATGGCTTGTACAGACTAACTGGAGCCATTGCTCTGCCTAGGGAGGGGGCTTCCTTGCTTCTTTGTTGGTTCCTTTGTTCAGACCCTGGGCTCGGTGTGGGGGGGCGCTGCCCAGAAATGCAAGACCTGAAGTGGCCAACTAATTAAGCATAGGAGTCATACCTGTGGCTCAGAACATGCCCAGGCATGCCTATGCTTACCTGCAGCCTTTCCCTGCCTTCTCTCCTCCCCTGTATCAAGAGGAGCCAATCAAAAGTACTGGTGGGAAACTGCCTGAGTTTGCCTTTAAAGCGGGACATTTTCTGATCAGACCTCGGAGAAGGTCCTTGCTTTGCCACTTGGTCTGATCAGCTAGGGGTCTTTGGGGGGGCCCTCTCCCCGCTCTCGCTTGTTTTTGAGCATACCCCCATTTTGAATTCCCCTCCCACGAACAACAAAATTTGTGCCTGGAGATCTCCTGATTATTGTAAGCGAATTGAGTCCTCTCTCCATCCTCCGATGCTACTGCCGTTCCCGTCTCTGTGCTTGCTGCTGTCCTGGGGATTGGTGAGAACTCCCTCTTGCAAACTCCCCCTGTCCTAGCTGCTGGCCTTGTTTCCCCAGCAGACAGACCCAAGCTAACTCCTTGGTCTGTATCTGTAATCTGTTTCTTGCTCTGCAGCGCCTTTGCTGCTGGAAATAAGCCTGTGCCGCTGCTAGGCTGTGCCTTCCTGGACTGTATCCTGGGCTGCCGGCTTGCAGCCACCCCACTGCTGCAGCCACCACTAGTTAAACCCTCCCCCCCACCCGGGGCTGTACCCTGGGCACACACCACTCTGCCCTCTGGAACTGCTCCCCCTCCCAATCAAAGCAGCGGCATAGTGTAAGGTGCACCTGTTAGAACCAGGTCCTTAGTCTAGATAAGTTGTAATTTCATTTTGCATAGCTGTGGTTAAGTTAGGTTTAAAGAATTGTTTGTATTGTGCTCTGTAAGTTAGGTTTTAAAAAAATTATTGCATTGTGTTCTGTTACTTGCTAATTTGTGTAGCCTTGGTTAAGTTAGATCATAGTTAAGATTTTACTGTGTTCTGTATAATTGTGGTTAAGTCTGTCTTCCCGCTGCCCTAACCCCCCCCCCCAAGCTTGCCCGCGTCTCCCCCCCCCCCAAGCTCCCCAGTCACTCGTTGCAGTCTCTCTGCTGTTTAAACTTGCAGCCTGTCTGCTCTCTGTGTCTCCCTGAGTTTAAATCTCCCTCCGCAGCGCCTCTGCCTTTAGTCTCTGCTCCACCACGTACTCCTCTTCCCCCATCCCGCAACCTCACTCCTCTACCACTGCCTTTCTCTCTCTTTTAATCCCTTCCCCCACGTGCTCACCCCGCTCCTGCTGCTGCCAAACCTCAATTGTATTACTGAAGTCTAGCATAAAACCCCATTGGTTACCCTTTTTCTCTCTAACACTCCTCACATTTTACATTTACACCACTGTCACATATTTTTACCTAGAGTTGTTGGTTATTTAACACATTTTACCCAGAACTGTTAGTTGGTTATATCCTGCTGTGACACACCCTTTACATAGGAATGGTTAGCTACCTGTTACATTTATACTTCAGTGTTAATTGGTTACCAACTGTATTGGACCCCACTGTATTGTACCCCACTATTTACTAAAAACAACCCCTCCCCAATTGTCTACCTTAACAAACCCCGTACCCCATACTATTGAATTTTCCATTTTTGCATTTTCTTAATAAAGTTTATTTTGCACCCCACCAGTGCAATAGTTGTCCCCCAAGATCCCCTACCTGCTGGCAGGTTCAGGCTGATACCCCAAAGAACAAGGGTGTGCAACTCTTGACCTTTTTTTTTTTTTTTTTTTAAATGATCCTTTCTAACATAACTGGGCATGTTCTCATTATGCACCTTGCTTTTAGCCCTCTTCTCTCCAAAGCATCTCGTCTGATTTGCCTCATTAGTCACAAGACTCCTAATATGACAGAAGATCACATATGGGCTATTTCAGAGATATTAGTGTCATTCTGGTGAAGGAGTTGGCATTTATAATGGAAAGCTGGCTTCACCATCCAGGGCAGACTACAGTCACAGTAATTAATATTAGTTACTACTCAGACAGAGTAAGTTGAAAGCAACTTGGGGGGGGAGGGATAGCTCAGTGGTTTGAGCATTGGCCTGCTAAACCCAGGGTTGTGAGTTCAATCCTTGAGGGGGCCACTTGGGGATCTGGGGCAAAATCAGTACTTGGTCCTGCTAAGGAAGGCAGGGGGCTGGACTCAATGACCTTTCAAGGTCCCTTCCAGTTCTAGGAGATGGGATATCTCCATTATTATTATATAACTGTGAAATATTAACTGGAAGCAATTTCTAAGTTACAATTAGAGTTGGGTGACAAAATGCTTTGGACTCTTTGTGTGTGTGCTAAAAATACAGATTTGGGTTGACCAACATTTTGCAAATGTGTGTCAAATTTGCCAAATTGTTTTGGTCAAAAAACAAAATTCTGAGAAGTCAAAAAGTGTTTCATTTTTACAATTTCTAAATGAAATGTTTCCGTTTAAAAAAAAAAACAAAAACAAAAACCAACTTTTATTTTTAAATGCATAAAAGTTCAAATGTGAAATGAAACATTTCAGGTTGAACAAAACATTAGGTTCAGCCTTAAATTAATTTTTTCACTTTTCTGGTTCGGAAAAAACTCATTTTAGGCCAACCCAAAACAATTAAAAGAAAAAATTCAGTTCATCCAGCAAACTGGAAGTCAATTAGTCTTCAATGTGTTTGATGATTCAGAGTCTATAAAAGTTTTTCTAGCCACCAAATAGTGTGCAGGATCCCTCAATTTGTTGCATTTTCTTCTGTATTTCATGAAAGTGGGAGAACATCGGAACACCATACACTGCTCTAGAAGGGTTGTTTTTATAAGCAAAAGCTCTTTCTGGATGCCAACAGTGAGATGGGCACTTTTTCATTTCGGGACATAGTGCAATACAATCACTGAGCTATAACCATTACAACTGGTGAACATTCAAAATAAAAACAACAAGGAGTCCAGTGGCACCTTAAAGACTAACAGATTTATTTGGGCATAAGCTTTTGTGGGTAAAAAACCCACTTCTTTTTGTGGATACAGACTAACACAGCTACCCCCAATACTGGACACCATTCAAAATAAAAAAAAAAAATATATATATATATATGAAGCAGTGGGACGACTGAGCTGCAAATAGCCAGAATAGCCCAGATAATTAATGGTACATTTCAGGATAGAAGAAGTCACATGGGCCTTCTACCTACTGGTCAACCGTAAAGTTGGTGTCAGTTTCAGGGTACCTGCATCTGTATTCTGCCTCCACGATCTAGCAAGGGCACCCACTTAGAAGTTTATAGCTCCCAGCCACCATCTCTCTTGGGTGGAGACCTGAATTTCTCCCCCTTGCGACCAGCTTTTTTAAAGGCTGCACAGTTCCCAGCCTTACACTGGGATATTCCCAGTAAATTAAGACTGCCTAAATAGGCCAGCAATTGTCAGTCACAAGCTACCGCACAGCGGTTTCTAAGCGAGCACACTACTTAAGTGAAATCATTACAGAGAAGACATAATAAATAAATAAAAGGCCACACACACACACACCAAAAAAGCTTACCAGAGGTCGCTCCATCTCTAGCCTTGGACTCTGGTAGGGGTCAGTCCTTCAATCCCACAACGAGGTTTTCTCTGTAGTTACAAGTTCATAACTGTCCATACGCACCAACTTTTACTTTTCCCAGGAGTTGCTCCACCTCCACTCCGCCCTGAGGCCTCCACCCCTTCCCCCAAGGCCTCACTTTCACTCCGCCTCTTCCCACCCCGGTTCCGCCTCCTGCCCCAAGGCTTCATCCTCACTTCGGCTCTTCCGGCCGCCTTCCCTGATGCCACCACCCCCTGCCTGCCGCCTTCCCCCCAAGCTCCAAACAGCTGAGTGGCGGCACTGCCAAACAGCTGTGACTTGTGGGTGCTGAGCACCCACAGAGTCAGCACCTATGTAACGGTCCCAGATTCTGCACCAGAACCAAGACTGGGCAGATCAGCCTGTTTCTTTATACAACTTCGACCTTTGATCTCCAGGAACAGGTAATCAGCAATCATCCTCTGCTTCTGGCCTTCTATATTAGCAGACAATGACCCTCTCCTCAGGGCATAGCTTCAAAAGGCTGGATTTTTGTATACCTGGAGGTGGGGGATTTATATTAACCTCTCCCTAAGTATTCGCCAGGAAATCCACTTGACATTCATTGTCCCAAAAGTTCATTCTCATCAGACATGTTTTTGAGGTCGTCCTGTTTGTTCACTTTGCAGGGGACAGTTGATGGTCAGAGCAGAGCAGAAATTTAGTGGGAACGATTGTGCAGAGTCAAAAGCCGCTAAGATGGACCAAGATATTTTATACTGGTTTGCTGGGGGTACGCACACACCGCGCAAAATCTGTTCGGTTTTCGCCCCAGATTTCAAATGAAGGATGTTGTGATCTTGTTGTTTGGGTTGCTTTCCTAACTACAGCAGAAAACTCACAGGGCCAAATTCATCACTGGAATAACTACACCGATTTCAAATTCATCCCGGATGTAACTCTTTTGACACAAGCCCAGATTCTTCCAGGACCTACAACCATCTGAATTCATAGCGGTGGGCAGAGGTGTCAATCTGGGCCATAATCCTAATCCCGTATTCCTTGCACACCCACAACTCCACTGAGCTCACGGGGATCTCTGGTGCATAGACTCAGTCGCAGTATGGCACTTGAATCTATGGTGGCAGGAGCAGCGCCCACCTGCAGTGAGCTTCCACACGGGGTTGCTCCACTTATAGTGGAAAGGAGGAATAAATAGCAACATGTTGCAATGTGCAAACTGCAGCTGTGGCTAGAAGGCATCTGCTTGACGTGAACCTGTTCTGGGGGGGGAGGGAGGAAGTGACTTTGCTAAGAGGGTTCCACCGTATTGGCTAGAGTGCATTCCTGTTGAGTGCCTTCTTAAAGCCCACTCTCTTCATTTGACCTCTCCATGGCACCGTGTGCTTCCACCTCTGCACTGATTCTTTCTTATTTGTATTCTATCCATCGTCATACCACTATAACCTCTTCTAGGTCTGGCTCTTTTCCTTTTATGCCGTGCACATGTGCGGTACTACGTGCCATGGATGTGTACGCTCCTTAATGACTGTAAGCCACTCCAAATCATAAGGCTCACTCCTTTATAAAAGCAGCCTCAGGCAGCACTTAGTTTGAAAGCTCAAAGCATGTACTGCAATTATTTCTCATCTCTGGAGTGCAGCAATTTGCATCAGGCAGATCTGGCTCTGCCGCAGAGAAAGAACACACAAGCTAGGGCAGCAAAGCGTTAGCGTCTCTGTATTGCATGACTGACTCCAGGCTAAGGCATTTTGCCATCTGCATAAAGCAACAAACTCCAGAGCTGTGGTTCCTTGGCGGCAGTCTGAAGAGAGCTTGTAGGTGGGTCCTCAGAGCGACCTCCCTCTTAGTGGTGAAGCATCCAGCAGTCTTTAAGCAGTGACACTTGCTGCTAGAAGTCACCTTTTCTCTCTCATGAGTTCCAGCAGCAGGTTTGACCTACGGTACTAAACTGTTGCTGGGATGTGTCACGATGCACCCTTAAGCAGCACTAACCTGTGTTTTTGTGTGTGTGTGTGTTCCTTTAAATGGTGTTCAAGCGAGCAGGAGGGTACCTTTGGAGGAAGGGATTAGACATGGATAGTCGGCAAAGCAGCACACAGATGTTCTACTGTAGGTAAGGCACAATTTATAAGTCTCAGTCCTTGTGCTTCAGTGCATACATTAATCAGCAGCTAGCGTCAAGAAGAAAGATGCCCTCTTCTATAGCATTAAGGGGGCAAGTATTCCTTACTCTTACAGGGAGTAAAGTTGAATGCTTCAGAGACCTCATTAGCCTGTTTTAATAGAGTAATTCTGATGACTACTGAATACAACCTAATTTCCCACCAAACGACCAGCTTTCTGCTCCTGCTTCTATATAAACACTTGATTTTTAAATCTTGAGGCATAAAGCTTGAATAGAAAGTGTGCTGTAGAGCAGTGGTTTCCAAAGTGGGGGTGTGCAAGAGGATCCCTGGGGGTGCACGGCAGGAGGAGCGCTTTTTTTTTTTTTGGCGCTTCGGTGCAGCAGGGGGTTCGTGCTCAAAAATTTTTTACTGATAGGGGTGCGCGATCAAAAAAGTTTGGAGACCGCTGCTGTGGAGAACAATCCTACACAGTCCCTGGGTGACCTAACAAGTCTTGTCCATGCCTGGAGACCAAGATAATGCAATAAATATATCTGACATATGCCACGTGGCTTGCAAACTCTAGTCTATTCTCCTCTTCTTGAAATGTGGGCTTACTACCACTGGCATCAACAAACCAAATAATAAAGGAATGCCATATTCCTATTAAGGGTACAGTAGGCAGACCCCTTAGCAATGACTTAATTCATCAATATCTCAGGTTAATTTTTTTCCCTTTTGGCCTTTTTTTATTTAATTTGAACATTTAGGTAAAAAGTAGAGTGCCACTTTAACACCAAAGCCTGAGATCGCTAATTAATTTCCAATAGCCATGCTGGTGTAATTAACTCCGTATCGATCTGGATGTTCTATTGTATACACACTATTTCCACATGAGGGACATTAAAAGCCAACATCAGCTAATCAGGAAAGCGGGTCAGTGAGCCCGGATAGCAGAGGGTGTCAGTAAAACAAAACAAAACCGCTCACCTTTGGTTCACAGGCTCAGCTCTAGCCCAGATTGGTAATAATTATACTATACCTTGCACTTCTTTAGCACCTATCTGAGGTTCTCACAAGGAGTTAAGCCTCAATATCCCTTTGTGGTACAGTACTGTTTGCAAATATTTTGTACCAATTTTACATATGGGGAAATTAAGGCAGCAAAAGATTGAGTGACTTGCCCAAGGACACACACAGCTTAAGAAAGTCAGATATAGAGCTCATACACAAATCTCCCCATCCTTTGCTTTAACCAGTAGACCTCACTGCTTCTAGTGACCAAAAGCTGTTACCCCTGACTGGCTGGCATTTTATCTGAACAGAATAGGTGGGCTTAGTCCAGGTCCTACTGGAGAGATGTTCCCCTAAGCACTAAATGACACTTTTAATGGTATTGTCAATGACTGGCTATGCCTGGGGCCCAAACAGGCCTCACGTTTCGAGGTAGTTCCTCTAGAACAGGCCTAAGATAACAGCAGGACAGTCTACAGAACTCAGATGTCACTATGCACTCTAAAAAAGAAGAACAGGAGTACTTGTGGCACCTTAGAGACTAACAAATTTATTAGAGCATAAGCTTTCGTGGACTACAGCCCACTTCTTCGGATGCATATAGAATGGAACATATATATGCACTATGCACTCTGTACCTGCTAGATGGATACACAAATGATTAGGGCCCAACCAAATTCACAGCCATGTAAAATGCATCACGGACCATGAAATCTGGCCTCCCCCTGTGAAATCTGGTCCTGTGTGCTTTTACCCTATATTATACAGATTTCATGGAGGAGACTAGCGTTGGGGGTCCTGACCCAAAAGGGAGTTGCAGGGGTGGGGGGTCACAAGATTATTTTAGGGGGGTCGCGGGATTGCCACCCTTACTTCTGCACTGCCTTCAGAGCTGGGCGCTGGAGAGCAGCAGCTGTTGGCCGGGTGCCCAGCTTTGAAGGCAAACCCCCTACAGCAGTACTGCAAGCCCCCATAATAACTTTGTGACACCCAGGGCTGGCTCCAGCATTTTTGCAGCCCCAAGTGGCGGGGGGGGGGGGGGGGAAGGGGGGAGAAGCCACGATTGGCGGCAGCTCTACCACCGCCACTTCATTCTTCAGCGCCAGGTCCTTCCCTCCGAGAGGGACTGAGGGACCCGCCACCGAAGAACCGGACGTGCCGCCCCTTTCTGTTGGCCGCCCCAAGCACCTGCTTGCTGTGCTGGTGCCTGGAGCCGGCCCTGGTGACACCCTCCCCCCGCCCCCACCCCACTCCTTTTTGGGTCAGGACCCCCTACAACTATAACAGGGTGACATTTCAAATTTACATGGCTAAAATCATGAAATTTACGATTTTTTAACTCTTATGACTGTGAAATTGACGAAAATGGACCCTGAATTTGTAGGGCCCCACAAATGATTAACTTCGAGCTACACTGGGCCATCAGGCACAAGTCTGAGCTAGGGCTGGTGCGCAAGCTGCACTTCTCTTGGAAATACTGTGACTCCGAGTCACAATTCCTCCCCTACTCCTCCGTGTTCCCAGGGGAGTAGCAATTTATTGCTGGATTATACCAGTATAGCCGACTGCACACTGGTTGAGCACGGGGCGGGTGCAGCCTAGATTCCAGCCTTCCTCCTCCTGCTCTCGGGACACAGTAAGCAGAAGATTAGTCCCACTTGCTCATCCCCCCCCGCCCCCCAGATACAGGGTAGCCCATGCACTGACTAAGTGGTTTATTGTTCGTTTTTAAACTCATTCCTTTGCCCAGACACTTAGTTCAAGTCGCCATCTAGCCCTTTGTCTGCAAGACAGTCTGGTGCTTCCCAGAAGCACTAAACTCACTCCAAATTAAATGCAGATCAATTTTCTAGACATCCCATGGGACGAGTGGCATGATACGGCTGTGCACATGAAACCTGCTTCACACTCAGTGAAACCTCAGAAATTTCACAACAAAGGCCAGGTCTGCACTACAGAGTTAGGTCGACCCAAGGCAGCTTACGTCTGCACTAATCTGAAGCTCCCACCAATGTAAGTCGCCCACTACATCAACTTCGTAACTCCACCTCCACGAGAGCCCTAGGTTGATGTAGTTAGGGCAACTTGTGTAGACCCTTCATTGCTTACAATCCACCTTTACTGCCTTTGACAGAGCGAGCTGTCAGCCCCGTGCCAGCTTGCAAAGGTAGCAGCAGGTGATGTAAGTGTGGGGCTGACCGCCGGAGCCTCCCCCTCAGCCCCATGTGGGGCTGACCACTGGGATGGGGAGAGGGGATCTGGCAGTCAGCCTCGTGCAGAGCTGAGGGGCTCCAGCTGTCAGTCTGGGGCATGGGAGCTCTGGTGCTCAGCCCATGTGGGGCTGGGAGGGGGCTCCAGTGCTCAATCTTGGGGCGGGGGGGCATTCTCCAGCAGTCAGCCCTCCATGGCTGTCAGTACCCTACCCTCCAGCTGTCAGAGCCCCACAATGCCCCACTTCTCATCAGGAGCGCTTGGCACCTACGGGACATGCACCACCAGCAGAAGAAGGGCAGCACTGACACGAACAGCCGATTGAATTACTGCGGTGGCTTTAGGTAGAGTCAACTTAATTTTGTAGTGTAGCCATGCCCTACGCTCAGTAGGTCTTAGTGGGACTACTGACTTCCTGCCGATTTCAGTGGCGCTGCGGTGATGGACACCAGCTCAGGATCGGGCGTTGAGTGTTGGGAAGATGAGATATGTGGGTGCCTGCCTTTCATCGTGAATATAAGATAAAAACATGCACAGTGCACTGTTTTTCCCCTGCCAGACATGAGTTCTCAGACTCTTGTGATTGAAATGGTGGCTGTGTTGAACTGAAAGCAACTCTGCTTTTAACAGAATGGGGCAGCATTTGCTAATGAGCTGCTGAATACACAGCTGGGGGAGGCAGTATTTCACCTGTAGCACCAACCCTAAGTGTTCAAAAGTCGTGAGTCGCCTCCCCCCCCCAAAAAAAGTCATGATGTTTAAGCCAATCACAAGAGTTTGAAAAATAATACAGTTTGGGGTTTTCCTATGTTGCCTTCTGGGTTATACATCTTCATGGCATAGTAGAGCCTGACCCAAGTGTAACCAATGCAGCCATGCCTGCCTGAGTCTGCAGACAGCCTGAAACAATAGCTATGAGAACTGCCCTAGGCATCTCCCTGGGAGGTTAACTCCCAAACCCACTGCTGTAGGGGGACCCTTAATTTTGACACTACCCTAGAGGACTGCTTGTAGCAGGTATAGAAGAGTGCAATAGGCCCAGCCCACCCAGGCAAAGAGATATATCCTGATGTTGGGATCAGTGCTGACACTCCTGACTCTTGGGGGAGAGAAAGGGTCCCTGCGGTGCTCCCGGAAGATAAGAAGAGGTCCCGCTGCCTCTCTCTTTCTGCCACCATCACTACAAGTGAAGGGCAAAGCCCTGGTACAGAAGTGGATCTGTGCGTGGCCCCAGGAAGGGGTGCGCCTGGCCCCAGATTGCATTAATCCAGCCTTCTCATAGTACTGCAGCCAAACGACGACACTCAGCGTGAGCGTACCCAGCTGGAGCAGCTTCTCCGGAAAGATCCTAGTGGAAGGGTTAGCGAGGGCTTCTGAATAAACTCAGCGTGCTGCAGTCAGGTGCTCCACGGGAGTCAGGAAGGGAAGAGAGGAACCTGAAAGGCAATCAGCACCTCTCGTGATAAAAGGACAGGAGCGGGGGAAGTACCACGCTTTGAGCCGGCAGATGCGTTAAACGTTTATCATCCGCTATGCAGGCGCTGCTAGCAACTGAAAGAACAGAGGGATTCCTTGGGGTTACTTTAAAGGATTTGAGGCATTTGGATAATGAACAGATCAGAACAAGTTAGTGAGGGGTAAGGAGAGAGAGAGAGAAAGAGAGAGAGCGTGCGTGTGTGTGTGTAAAACAACGACAGCAGGTCCTTGCGAGGGCTCAAATGGAAGCACGTGGCTTTACCGCAGAGAAAGAACACACAAGCTAGGGCAGCAAACCTTAGCGTCTCTGTTGAAGACAAAGATATTAGGCACAGCTAGAGGCAGGCCACCGGATGAGATGGCCCCATGTTCTGAAGCACTACAAAGATTCCTCGCTCCTCCATGCTTAGCTGGGGAATCTGGCTTCCATGCTCTGGGTCAAACTGATCATCAGATTTGGGGTTAGGAAGGAATTTCCCTCCAGGTCAGAGGGGTTTTTTCCACCTCCCTCTGCAGCATGGAGCAGGGATCAGCTGCTAAGAACCTCTGGGCACAGCCGACCTACTCTATTCCCTGCCATCGCAGGGGCACAGTCATTGGTGCCACCTCAGTCTCTCCTGCCCTCTCCCTGTGGCACAGGATACTTTAGTCTGAGGACTGGAAAGCAAACAAGACATTTGGCTCTGATTTGGACCAATAATTTGGATTTGGACCCCTTTATTCGACATTGGTGAGGCCTCATCTGGAGTACTGTGTCCAGTTTTGGGCCCCACACTACAAGAAAGATGTGGAAAAATTGGAAAGAGTCCAGCGGAGGGCAACAAAAATGATTAGGGGTCTGGAGCACATGACTTATGAGAGGCTGAGGGAACTGGGCAGCAAACAGGGTGGCTAACAGGGGAGTCTGAGTGGGAGTTTGCAGTGGGAGGTGGAAGGGGAGGCAGGAGGGCGCGGTGTGTTGTGTGCTCCGTGTCCCCAGGTGCTGTGGGCAGAGACTGCAGCAGCCATGAACCAAGCAGCAGCAGACAGAATGCAGATGGCTGCATGTGGAAGCTGTGGTATGTATATAGTCCTAGCTGGGGACCTGGAACACAGGTATGTTTGTATGAAGTGTCGCCTTATAGTGTTACTGGAGGAAAAGATTAAGGGGCTGGAGATGCAGGTAGATACCCTGGTGGAGTTAAGACCGGGGTTTGAGCAGCTGATGGAGGACAGGCAAGGAGGGGCTGAAAGGGAATGCTCTGTGGTGCAGGCGGAGGCAGGGGTAGAGGACGGTGAGAGGGGAGTGGAAGGGGGAGAACAGAGGAAGTGGCAGCATGTTACCGTGAGAAGCAGGCCAAGGAAAAGGAGGGCCAATGAGGGGGGAATAGAACTCAGGAACAGGTTTGGGTGTTTGGATAACGAGGTTGAGGGGCAGCAGGTGGTGACTGAAGGTGGGAGGGTGAGGAAGAAGAGAAGAGTAGCTAGTCCTATAGAGAGAGGGGAGGTGTTGATGGAGACAGCACAAAACCTGGGCCCCAGGAGGACAGAGGAAGGCACAAGGGGGAGCATAAGAGATGATAGGAACAGACACAGGTCAGGACTAGAGGGATCGGAGACTAGATTACTAGATCGCACTGTTGCCAGGCGACGGCAGGTATGTAATTGGTGACTCTTTACTGAGGAGATTGGACAGGCCTGTGACCAGGGCGGACCCGGAGAACAGAAGGGTATGCTGTCTACCAGGCGCAAAAATACGCGATGTGGACCTGCGGTTGAAAAGGATCCTAAAAGGAGCAGGTAAGAACCCCTTGATAATCCTTCATGTAGGAACGAATGACACGGCTAGGTTCTCGTTAGAGAGAATCAAGAGAGATTATGCCAGGCTGGGGAAGATGCTCAAGGAGATAGAGGCTCAGATTATCTTTAGTGGGATTCTGCCTGTTCCTAGGGAAGGGCAGCAAAGGGCTGATAGGATTGTGAGAATAAATTCTTGGCTAAGGGAGTGGTGCTATAGGGAGGGCTTTGGGATGTATGGCCACTGGGAGGCTTTCGGGGACAGACAGCTGTTCTCGCGGGATGGACTTCACCTGAGTAGGGAAGGAAATAGACTTCTGGGAGGGAGGCTGGCTCATCTCATCAAAAGAGCTTTAAACTAGGAAGTTTGGGGAGACGGTTGGGGGATGTACAGGTAATCTCCACGCCAGATTCCAACATTGCAAAGGTGAGTGAGATAAGAGGAGGTATATCCGGGGAGATGAGATTGGACATAAGAAGGATAGGGGGGACGAACACAAAGAGGCCTGTAACATATAGCATTACTAATGTGAGACATGCTAAACAACATACATTAGGGTGTTTATACACCAATGCGAGAAGCCTAGGTAATAAAATGGAGGAATTGGAGCTCTTGGTCCGAGAATTGAAACCAGATATCGTAGGAATAACTGAAACGTAGTGGAATGGCAGTCACGACTGGAATACAGGTATGGAGGGGTATGCGCTGTTTAGGAAAGACCGGAACAAAGGTAAAGGTGGGGGGATGGCACTGTATGTGAATAGTGAGTTAAGCTGTAAAGAAATAATAGTTGATGGAATAGATAACACGGAGTCCATCTGGGCAATTCTCACACTGGGTAAAAGGACTACTAGAGCCTCTCCGGGGATAGTGCTTGGGGTGTGCTATAGACCGCCGGGATCAACCCAGGATATAGATAAAGAACTATTTAATGTGTTTAGAGAAGTAAATACTAATAGGAACTGTGTAATTATGGGGGACTTTAACTTCCCAGATATAGATTGGGGAACAAATGCTAGTAGCAATAATAGGGCTCAGATGTTCCTAGATGTGCTTGCTGATCAATTCCTTCATCAAGTGGTAGCTGAACCGACGAGGGGGGAAGCCATTTTAGATTTGATTTTGGTGAGTAGTGAGGACCTCGTTGAGGAAGTGATAGTAGGGGACAACTTGGGCTCCAGTGATCATGAGCTAATCCGGTTTAAACTAAATGGAAGGAGTAACAAAATTAAATCAAAGACTAGGGTTTATAATTTTAAAAAGGCTAATTTTAACAAATTAAGGGGACTGGTAAGAGAAGTGGATTGGGCAAACGTATTAATGAATCTTAAGGCAGATAATGCCTGGGATTACTTTAAATTATAGATCCATTAGCTGTCAGAGGCCTGTATCCCAAAAAAGGGAAAAAAATTAGTAAGCAAGAGATTTAGAGCGACCGACTCAAAGGGGCAATTAGGAAAAAACAGAAAGCGTACGAAGAGGGGAGGGATCAGTAAGGAAACTTACCTTAGTGAGGTCAGAGAATGTAGAGATAGAGTGAGAAAGGCCAAAAGCCGTGTAGAGTTGGACCTAGCGAGGGGAATTAAAAGCAATAGTAAGAGGTTTTACAGTCATATAAATAGGAAGAAAGCAAAGAAAGAAGAAGTGGGACCGCTGAAGACTATAGCCGGAGAGGAGATTAAAGATAATCTAGGCATGGCGCAATATCTCAACAAATATTTTGCATCGGTGTTTAATGAGGCCCATGACGGTATTAGGGATACTAGCACCGTGATAGAGGGGCATACAGGATGGGGGATTACCGTATCTGAGGTAGAAACAAAACTTGAACACCTTAATGGGGCTAAGTCAGGAGGACCGGACGATCTTCATCCGAGAATATTGAAGGAATTGGCGCGGGAAATAGCAGGCCCATTAGCGACAATATTTAATGAATCTGTAAACTCGGGGGTGGTTCTGTTAGACTGGAGAATAGCTAATGTGGTTCCTATTTTCAAGAAGGGGAAAAAAAAAGTGATCCGGGTAACTACAGGCCTGTTAGTTTAACATCTGTACTGTGCAAGGTGCTGGAGAAAATTCTGAAAGAGAAACTAGTTGAGGACCTTGAGGTTAATGGCAATTGCGATAAATTACAACATGGTTTTACGAAGGGCAGATCGTGCCAAACAAATCTGATCTCCTTCTTCGAGAAAGTAACAGACTTATTAGATAAGGGAAATGCAGTGGACCTAATATACCTGGATTTCAGTAAAGCGTTTGATACTGTACCCCATGAGGAATTATTGGTTAAACTGGAAAAGATGGGGATCGATATGAAAATCCAGAGGTGGATAAGGATTGGTTAATGGGGAGAATGCAGCGGGTCCTATTGAAGGGTGAACTGTCAGGTTGGAGGGAGGTTACCAGTGGAGTTCCTCAAGGTTCGGTTTTGGGACCCATTTTATTCAATCTATTTATAACTGACCTCGGAACCGATTGCAGGAGTGGACTGATAAAGTTTGCGGATGATACGAAGGTGGGAGGCGTTGCCAATTCGGAGGAAGATAGGGATATTCTGCAAGGAGACTTGAATGAGCTTGTGAATTGGAGTATCACAAATAGGATGAAATTTAATAGTGAAAAGTGTAAGGTGATGCATTTAGGGATGACGAACAACAATTTTAGTTACAAGCTGGGGACGCATTGGTTAGAAGTAACGGAGGAGGAGAAGGACCTAGGGGTCCTTGTAGACCGCAGGATGACTATGAGTCGACAATGTGACGTGGCGGTGAAAAAAGCCAATGCGGTCTTGGGATGCATTAGGCGAGGTATATCTAGTAGGGATAAGGAGGTGCTGCTTCCGTTGTATAAGGCGCTGGTGAGACCTCATTTGGAGTACTGTGTGCAGTTCTGGTCTCCCATGTTTAAAAAAGATGAACTCAAACTGGAACAGGTGCAGAGAAGGGCCACTAGGATGATCAGAGGAATGGAAAACCTGTCGTATGAAAGGAGACTAGAGGAGCTCGGGTTGTTTAGTCTGACAAAACGAAGGCTGAGGGGGGATATGATTGCTCTCTTTAAATATATCAGAGGGATAAATATAAGGGAGGGAGAGGAATTATTCCAGCTTAGTACTAATGTGGACACGAGAACGAATGGATATAAACTGGCCGGGGGGAAGTTCAGGCTTGAAATTAGACGAAGGTTTCTGACCGTCAGAGGGGTGAAATATTGGAACGGCCTTCCGAGGGAAACGGTGGGGGCGAGGGGCCTGTCTGGTTTTAAGATTAAGTTAGATAAGTTTATGGAGGGAATGGTTTAATGGTAAAACAGATTAGCCAAGGAATACCAAGCAATGGCAGGTAAATAGTATAATGGCTAACAGGGGTCAGGCTGGAGACTCTTGCCTACATGCTTGGGGTCTTACTGATCGCCATATTTGGGGTCGGGAAGGAATTTTCCTCCAGGGTAGATTGGCTGAGGCCCTGGAGGTTTTTCGCCTTCCTCCGCAGCATGGGGCAGGGATCGCTAGCAGGAGGGTTCTCTGCCAATTGAAGTCACTAAAACACAGGATTTGGGGACTTCAACAGCAGAGTCAAGGGAAGGGGTAGGGACGGTTTTGTGGCCTGCAGCATGCAGGGGGTCAGACCAGATGATCATAATGGTCCCTTCTGACCTTAAAGTCTATGAGTCTATGTTTAGCCTCCAGAAGAGAAGAATGAGGGGGGATTTGATAGCAGCCTTCAACTACCTGAAGGGGGGTTACAAAGAGGATGGAGCTCGGCTGTTCTCAGTGGTGGCAGATGACAGAACAAGGAGCAATGGTCTCAAATTGCAGTGGGGGAGGTCCAGGTTGGATATCAGGAAAAACTATTTCACTAGGAGGGTGGTGAAACACTGGAATGCATTACCTAGGGAAGTGGTGGAGTCTCCTTCCTTGGAGGTTTTTAAGGCCCAGCTTGACAAAGCCCTGGCTGGGATGATTTAGCTGGGAATTGGTCCTGCTTTGAGCAGGGGGTTGGACTAGATGACCTCTTGAGGTCCCTTCCAACTCTGATATTCTATGAATAAAATCCACTTGGAAAGATTCAGAAGTGAGCTGTGTCTTGCCTCTGCAGTTATTTCTAAGTGGGGCACAAACAGGGCATATGATTTACCGCAGGGCACCCAGCGAGGCAATGGCAGACCTGGGAATGGAGCTGCGCTAGACTTTACAGCTGGAGCATCTTGGACAGGAGGAGAAAGATGGACAGAGGCACTGGGGGAAGAGGAGAGAGAGAGAAGCAGCCCCAATTGGAGCAGGAGCAGTCAGAGCAGCATTGGTTCCAATCCCAGGGAGAGGAAAGCAAGTGAGAGCAGCAATGCAAAGAGCAGGAAATTTGGGGGGTGGGGAAGGGTGGGAAGGGCTATGAGGAGGAAATCAGATACAGCCCTGCTGTGAAATTGCCTTTTCAGTGCCCGGTTATTGGGAAATTTTGGAAAACTGTCACCAATCCCACTGTGGGAGGAGTTGTGAGCCCTTTCTCTCCTGAGCCAGGAGGTGTCTATGGGAGTTGGGATGCCTTGTTACAGAGGTACCAAGCCCCCTGGAGCCCAGGGCAGATGTGTGCGTCAGGCTGAAAGGGCCCAGGAGCTCTGAGCTGAGGTGCAGATGGGGATAAATGGATTGAAATGGCGGAGGCCCACACCTTGGGGTAAAACGACTGACAGCTACAGCACAGCTCATGAGGGGCATTGGGTGGAGCTAAGGGTGTGTCCATCCACGAGGCTGTCTGGCAGTCAGAGGAGTATGAACCCTCGGGTGCTTGAAGGGGTTGACAAGGGGGAAACAACAACAAAAATCAGGGTCACAAGGGCAGATCCAGGCTCCGGGTCCATGATGCAAACAAGCTCAATCACATGCCTGTGCGCACACAGAGAAATGCACAGATAACCGTGCAAACACCGCACTCCGGCACTGGCTCAGGCAGCCACACAGGGACACTGCACTGGGCAAGGCACTTGCTAGTGAGAGATCTCGCTGTGTGGGCTATGGGCTGCCTTCTAAATGGGAGAGGAAGATGGCCTTCCAGCTTCCCCACACCCTTTAGCTCTAGGCTACTCCTCATGGACTACTGAATAATGGTCAGATCCATTGCTCGTTTGGCTTCTCCTGAGCCAGTTGAGGTTGGGCATGGTGGGTGCTGGGGGTGGGAATTTACTGGCTATAATTCCAGAGTAAGAAACCCAATTCACCACCCTGCACAACGGGGCCCAACTTGGCTACAGTTAGAGCTGGCCACAAAGCGGAATTTCTGTCCTGTGAGAAATCACAGAATCATTGAATATCAGGGTTGGAAGGGACTTCAGGAGGTCATCTAGTCCAACCCCCTGCTCAAAGGGGGACCAATCCCCAACTAAATCCCCAAATGGCCCCCTCAAGGACTGAACTCACAACCCTGGGTTTAGCAGGCCAATGCTCAAACCACTGAGCTATCCCTCCCCCCTGAAATGCTGAGGGTCTGATCCCTCTCACCCCAGCACTGCCCCCTGCCTCCTTTCTTGATCACTGGTGGTGGTGTTTTCACATCCTGCCTGTTACTCACGCCTCTAACCTGGAGGTCATCCTCACAACTGCATTAATGCCATTTAACATCGGGAGTAGTGTGATTATTTCCACTTCAGCCTCCCAGTCCTCCTTTAAAAGAGTCTAACAATCTACAACAGCCAGGCATACTCCTGTGCTTATGGAACTGCTGTTGAAGTGAGTGGGAACTCTGTGTATGAAGGAACAGGACTCGGTTATAAATATACTTATCTAGGGAAGGGAAGAGGGAATTAGGGTTAGGAAGAAAAAGGAAAAACAGAGCAAGAGGTGGGTCAGCTGGAGGGGAGTGGCCTGAATATAGCAAAGTCCCATAGAGTTTTCCAACATCCACCTGTAGCGTAGCCTCTATTTTCCTCATCAATTATGAAATAGTTCCCAATAACGGCTTAGAGCTAATGCAGAGAAAGACAGAATGGACCTTTTTTGCTTATTCTACTGCAGCAGCCTCTAAGATTTTTGTTCCATGCAGACATTGCCCTTGTAAAAAATAAAAGTTGCCAGACCACAAGATAATGTCTATGTTAGAAGTCTCCTCATTATATGCTTCAATGCCTTTTTAGCAATTGCAGAGTGCTGTGCATGATATATATATAGCATACAGGTTACGCTGGCTAGAGTTTGTGACAAGTTTCAAATCGGAGATCAAATTTATTTCTGTGGGCCAGATGCAAATCTCAGTATTCCCAAAATCATGGGCCAGGCCCTACAAAATCATGAGATTGGCCAACTCTTACCTGCCTGATTAAGAGAGCTCCTGTGCTAAGTAATAAAGGGAGGAAGCAGATCTGGTCTTATCCCCAAGCAACACATGCAGTCCCAATGGATATCCTTCTTTGCTCCTCTCGTAAACTGACAGCTTTTCTAGCTGAGTAGATTCTCGCTCTCCAGCTATTTCATTCCAAGGACCACGTCATAAGAGGAAGCGCCTTTTATGGAACACATTTCTTCCAGACATCCCAGTTTTCTACTCTTTTGTTCTCAAAATATTTTATTCACCAGCCAGAGCTCTATAGCCCAATGAGAATTTATAGACCACCGTTCCAGAAGCAGTATCCTAAACTGGGGGTTTCCAAACTTTCATAGTGGTCACATCTTCATAGAAGGATGGACAACTGGGGTGGACAGTCTTCATGGCCCACTCATGATTGCAACTCACCCCTGTGTCAACTGAAGAACTTGCTTATGTGGAAGAATAACATTAGGAACATATTTTGTACCTGGTCAGAATGCTGGTAGAGAAGTCCCAAAATAGTCTTTGCCCAGTAAGGACAGATGGAAACAATAAACTGACCAATGACTAGAGACTGAGACATCAAAGGAAAAAGATGCAAGTTATCTTGCTATCTGTGACAGCCACAAAGGAAGTGCAGTGGATATTTCCTTATCATGGATATGGATAAGCTAGAAAGGGTAAGATGAAAGAGCAGGCTGATTTAATGCTAAGCCAAGGGATTATGGCGATAAGGGGGTTCTTCAGAACATCAGAGGCAAAAGAAATATTAAAGGGAAAGTCACCCTGTGAACAAGCAAGGAAGTGAATGAAACCTGTGATGACTCAATCACTGCCAAGATGCCACTTTCTTTGTTAAACAATCAAGATCAACGGGTAAAATAAAAAAGGAGCTTTGGAACATGACTGCCAGATTGTGGCCTGTCCTGCATTCACTGCAGGGGGACTAAAAGGGCATGAAATACCCCTTACGTCTCTGCACAGTCCACATCCTGCGTGGCAGCACAGAATGGGACAGCCACAGGATCTGGGTCCTAGAGACTCAAACGTAAAACCACAATTTAGCACTCAGAAAGTAAGATGACCTCATGCAAACAGCTATTCATAGAAAGGGAGAGAGAGGAAAAAGGAATATTTGGAAAGTCTGAGCCTTTATATCACACTGCAAGTCTGGAGTGCAAAGAAAACGAGCTAACACGCTAAATCACTGATAACTGTTCCTGAAGAGTTATGGAGATAGAGGATGGTGGAGGAGGGGGTGGGGGAAAAAAAATAAAATCACATAGGTCAACAATATTAAGAATTAAAAAAATGACACTCAGAAAACCTGCTGGCAACTGCCGTTCAGCAAAAGTAATTTTTATGATAAACCATCAACAGTTAGAAATGTGGACTTCTATGAAACCTATCAGGCCAAACCACAGGTGCTGACTTTTGTTTTTGCCGGTGGGTGGTTTTGAAGACGTGTATGTGTTTGGGGGGGTACGGAGGTGGGCGACTCTGCCAGTTTTTTTTTGGGGGGGGGGGGGAGGCTATTTTTAGCATATTTAGACACTTTTCATATTCTAGTTATTGAATATATGTGTCCATCATTGGTTTCTTAACAATTTAACTATTATTAAAATAGTAATGAACTACATAGCTACATTATAATCATTGCACTCACCTACAAGCTGTCTTCACTAACATCCCAGTGTAAAGACATTACATTTCACTGTAGCTTTCTGGATGAAACTGTCAGCAACACTATGTCACCCCCTATTTTTTTCAATGGGTGCTTGAGCCCCGGAGCACCCACAGAGTCAGCGCTTATGGGCCAAGCACACTTGATTGCTTTTGTCACAGAACTACAGAGAGTTGGTTTGAGAGTCCTCCATTCTGCGAAGAAGGCAGGCATAAAACCTACATAACACTTCATTACACTTAAGCTCTCAAAAGAGGGTTTAAGTATATCTTATGTGGCACACATACATTCTACACTAGCAGTGAACATCTACTGTCAAGCAGTCACTCACAAAGTAGTTACATGGAGATCAGCAGGAGTAACTGCTCAACACTGCGAGTAAAAGACTCACAATCTGGCCCAAAGTTATTGGACGAAAGGAAAATAATTCACCAGAACTCACCTCAGTTTCTTGGCTGCTGCAAAGGTGGCCTTAACCCTGAGTAAAGACAATAGGAAGCGTCTACAAGTTGCAATTGACCTCTTCTATGTAACTCAACACATCCACAGGGTAGCGTAGCATCTTTTCAAAGAATAGGGAAACATTTTAGCTTGCCAGGGGTGGTGCGACTAGGGATTTTGTACCCGTTTCAGTTATCGGAAGAGAGAGGACTTGCAAATCTCACACTGTAATTTCATACCATGTGAAGAGTCTGGCTTCTGGGCCTTCTTTAGACAGGCCTTAGGAGCCTGTAGAAGGGAGGACTCACCCAGGGCACGCTCCCTTGTGGCTGGGTGGGGGGCAGCTCTTTCCTGTCTGTCAGCAGTCGCTCAGGTCCTATGGTGGGCTGCCTCCAGACAGGTCACGTTTTACTTCCACACCCATTTCAGAGTACTCCAGTCTCACGTCCATATAAAACACCACTCAAAGTTCCGGTTGCCTCAGCCCCTTCCTGGGGTTTACTAAGACCCCTGGGTCCTCACCCAGAATCTTCACAGCAGACCATTCAGAGAAATCTCAATTAAATACTTCTAGTCCCACTCAGCTCCCAGTACTTCACCAACCCCTGCCTCAGGTTTACCACAGCAAGAACCCCTCATTTCCTGCCATCTCAGTACTCCCTTGGTCTTAGCACCACACTGAGGCTTTTTTCAGGCCCACTGAGGCAAGAATCACCATTTCCTGTAGCCTGTGCCTTTTAACTGCCCATGCCCAGGTTTACCAACCTTCCCTGACTCCCTCAGCTTCCTGGCTTCCTCCCCAGGTCCCACACCCACCTTCCTCAGAGTTTCCTGCTGGGACCGAGCGGAATGCCTGCAGAATTCTTTCTTGCTCTTATTTCAGAGCAAGGCCTCCTGGGGCTTCCTCCCTGGAATCGCACCTCCTCAGGGGCTGTGGCCACAGCCTATCCCTGACTGCAGCTCTTCTCCACAGTCCCCCAAACTCACTCCACATCCCCCTTAGGCTTTATCGTCACTGTCTCTTGGCTTCACTACCTCCGGCTTCAGGACAGCCTGCTTCTAGCCCCAGGCTTCACAACCCCCAGCCTCAGGACCCTCTGGCTCCAGGCCACCCAGGCTTCAGCTCAGGAGAGGAAACTCCCAGCTACCTCCCACTTGGGTCCCCTCCCTGACCTTTCTTCTGCTCTGCCCTTCATGAAGTCCCAGCTCCTCCCCGCTGGGTTTGATCACCAATTATGCCCGACACCCTTCCAGGTGCTACTCAGTGGCCTAACTGGGCTCAGGTTTATACAGCCCCATTACAGAGCCGTACACCTGCAAAGCAGTTTGTGTATGCTAGAACGGTCTGTGCTCTCGCACAGGCTTTTGAGAGCAACATACCATAGTAATGCAACATGCTTAGAGAGGTAGAGGCAGCCTCTGTCTAGAGGAAGGACAGTCCTGTGATTAAGGTGCTAGACTGCAACTGAGGGCACTTAGGTTCAATGCTCAGTCCTACCACAGCAAGTCACTCCATGTTTTGGGGGTGGGTATTCCGCTGGCATCCATGGTGGGGATTTACATTAGGTGAGGTCCTTTGTTTGATTTGTCCATTTAAATAGGGTGCATCTCAAAGCAGGACTCTCTCTTATCGGGGGTAGGTACAGCGCCTAGTACGACAGAGTCCCCATGTTAGCCGGGGCCACGAGGCTCTACTGTAATGTTACTGATAATAATGGAACGAAACAAATGGAGACAAAAACATCAGTGGCATTGTTTCCTTTTAGTTTTAGAGAAAAATAAATAGCGATCTTCTCCTGGATGCTGAAGACTAAGGCCCTGATCTGGCAAACACTGATGCATGTGCTGAACTTTATTATTGTAACGTATCCCATTGATTTCAGTGGGATTATTCGCAGTAGTAAGATTAAGCATGTACATCTGTGCAGGATAGGGCTCCAAGAGAGGAAGAAAATTAACAATTAGTCGTGAGTTTCCTTCACCACAGTACAAGTGAATCATCCCCAGCCTGCGCTTACTGTTTGGATTGCCTGCTAGCCATACACGCCTGGTCTTTGAATTCCCTGTCGCTTTCACGTACCAATGGATCCAGGCTATAAGATAACAAGCTGATCGCTCACTTCGTTTTTTGTTTGTTTGTTTTGGGTTTTTTTCAGATGGAGGGGACTTGAACTAGCACTTCCATTTGAGTCATATCTCCTGAACTGACCTTTAAAGATTTCTTTAAATCCAGCTACAAGTATACAATCAATTCAAACAAACAGGTTATGAAAGATACTACAGAGAGAAATTTTAAAACCAAGATGCAATTGTAAGGCCCCTTTATTATTAAAAGCTACTTTAAAACAAAAAAGAAGTGTTGCATTTGTTATTTATACTTGTAAATATCCTGTCTTATGTTATTAAGGGTTTCTTAAAGAAAAAAAAAAAAAAAACACACATTTACCAACACAGGGTTAAAAACTAAAAAACATGTAGACACTACAGTAAATATAGATAATAAAAATATAATAATAAAATAACCCAGGAAACAGTCTTGAAACAAGATGACTGATGGTGCGGGGACCTGATAGTCTTCACTGTCCTCTTTATAACAGCCCTTAACATATTTGATCAATTGTTCTCTCTGAAGTAGGACAAGAAGTCACAGGCTTGCACTGCAGCATGGGACATTTAGGTTAGATATTAGGAAAAAGTTTCTAACTATCCAGGTAGTTAAGCTCTGGAATAGGCTTCCAAGGGAGGTTATGGAATCTCCATCACTGGAGGTTTTTTAAAACAGGTTGGACAAACACCTGTCAGGGATGGTCTAGGTTTACTTGGTCCTGCATCAGCGCAGGGGGATGGACTTGATGACCTCTCAAGCTCCCTTCCAGTCCTATGTTTCTATGATTCTATGAAATTCCAGTTGGTGGCTTACTCATGGGGGGACTGTTACAAATGAGACATCTACTAATGAATTATAGCCAAAGAATGACCTGATCAAGCGCTCTCTCTACCTGACCCTAGATCAGGTCTTGCTAGCACTCACTGTAGTCCCAAGTCCCAAGAACAGAGTTTCTTATCAGTTCAAAGTAGATTTTAGTTATTCCTTGGTCTTAGTGTATGTATCCTTCTACTTTCCTACTATTCTTAAGTACCGAGAACCATAGTACCCGAGTGCCAGGTGACGATATTTAACACTTATATGGTACATTAGTTTCCAAAAACTGTAAAAACCATTAACTAATCTTAAATTCTCTTATATCGTTACATAAGTAGTATTCTCAATGGGGAAACTGAGGCAAAAAGGTTTTGTGATTTGCCCAAGATCACAGAGACAGTCATTGCAGAGCAAGGATAAGAGCTCAGGTTTGAGAGCTCAGGGATTCCTGGCTCTCAGATCGGTGGTCAGTCTAGTAGACCTCACTGCAAAATTTCCCATTGTTAAACTTTTGGTATTATTGATATCCACCCATTCCAAATTAGAACCTGAACAAGTACTGTACATTTTGACTGTCTTTTCAAGTAACATTGAAGGATTGCAGGTTAAATTCAGTGTTAAGTATCTTATTTCTCATTTTCCTATTTCCTTAAGTCCCACTTTTACTCCTGAATTTATATCAGTCCAAGGGCATGGAATTATTCTTTGCACTTGCCAATACAATACTATAAAATTAAGTGACATCAAGGATTGTTTAAAAACCCGCAGTTATATCAACACGAATACCCAGGAAGCACAGATTTTGGCTGAAGGCATAGAAACCGCCGCCTATGAAATTAAACGCCTGCCCTTTCGCTTATAAATGAGCGCCCTCTAATGTGTTACTGAAGGTACCAGCAGTAAAGCAATCAATTCACAAACTTTTAGCTAAAACGAATCCAGGCTATTTCACGGATTCTACTTTTCACTCAACAGGGGAAGGGATGTCAAGGATTTCAAACCGGCCACTGTCCCACGGACAAGTCCAAACGCAGTACTGTCTGCCGTTGATAGATTAAGACACTGCAGGTGAAAGTGAAGCGAGATGCTAAACTTTCTGGATTTTAAAGTAAGAAGAGCTCTCTCCTTCCGACTGGCTAGTTTCTTCAATATCTGGTTTGAACAGCAAGCCAAGCAAACCAACCAACCGAGATGTATTGTATAAACGTACAGCCACTCGAGACAGCAACTTAGTCTGCTTAGACGCATCCCCAATGTTTGCCCTGGCAAAGTGGCTAACGCAGTCTGAGTAGAAGCGGAGAGAAAGTATCAGGTTTTTGGTTGAGATCTTCCAAGCCACCTATGGGATCCCCGCGTCTCGTTAAAGTGAAAGGAAATTATGGGACTCTGAAATCTCAGCCTCTCCGCGCGGGGAACCCACTATCCCCCCGCTTGTGCTTTCCGTCCAGTGCTCGGCACTGAAGTTCACAGCGCCAGGAACCGGGCAAGCGAACGGCCAAGGCGGGGCAGAAGTTCTTACCTGTGCCATGGCCAGGAGCCAGCCGCTCACGGCCAGCAAGCCGAACGCGGGGCGCACCCCCTGCGCAGCCATGCCCCCGTCTCCCGTCTCCGCTCCGGACTGGCTCCGGCTAGAGCGCGCTACCCAGGCAGGGCGCAGCAACGCCGGGGTGGGTGGATGCGTCTTCCCGGGCAGCTGCTCCCACTTCGCTGCAAAAGTCCGCGCGGAACTTTATAGCTCGTCTCCGGTGCGGGCTCGAGGCGGCCCAGATCAAGCTCCCCCCCCCTCCTCCTTCTGGGAGCCGGGCTGCGCCCCGCTTCGCCGCTCCCCTGCTGGTCAGTGGCACATGGCTCCGCTTCAGCTCCGGCTCGCCAGCCCGGCACGTCTGCCCATGCGCCCCGGGGAGGGGGAGCGTCAGAGCAGATCCTGCCCTGAGTGAGTTCACTTGAGACTTGGTTTGCACAGGTGGGCAGGGAGAGGGAGCCGGGGGGGGGGCAGGGGGAGACTGCTGCAACAGCAGCAGCTTGCTCAGACGCATTCCCGGGCCAGCCAGGTGGCAATCCTTGCAGACAGAGCTTGTGTTCCTGCTCCAGGACAATGGCTGAGTGGAGCCTCCAGCCACCCCATGGCCAGGGTGTGGAAGGGGCCAATCCACCGGCCAGCAGCACCTCTTGGGAGTGTAAATGCCCCCACCCCTTCCCCCACTGGGTGCACAGCACCTGCTGGGGAGAGCTCAGCACTCACCGTGCCTGATATGCGGCCACTGCGCGATTACCTTCCATTCGGATCCCCAAACCATTGTGGTTTTTTCTAAATTCCTTTTTCATGGAGCCAAGCCAAACATCATGTATTCAAGTTCCTGGCCGAAAATTCCAGCCTTTCCACCTACTACCCTGAATGAGCAGATTGTCCACAGGACAAGTGAGACACTGACAGTGCCCCTGCTCTGCCTTACTTCGCCAGCTTCCTGTGAACAACTGAAAATGCACCTTATTTCCAGCACAAACCTGCAGGGCGCTCGGCACCGTCCACTCACATTAAACAAGGATCTAGTATAAATATTAAAAACCTCCAAAGAAGTCTCACTATTTAAAAAGGCGTTTCCTCCCCCACATTTCCCACAGTCATATCCTGAATTGCTGTTTCCAAAATCTGGTTTTTCAGAATTAGCCGGGATGCATCACCCGTGCCCTCTCACCACCAGTGAAATGTGGGAAACTGAGGCAGCTGCTCCTCACAGACAGAATCAGCTGCCGCAACCTAGGAGCAGAGAGCAATAGATACAAAGCACAATGTAAACCCAGAGTCAGTGCAGCCAGCATGAGAGAGGAGAGATTGAGGCAGAAAGATGTTTTCCATTCCAATGTCTGAAATACAAAGAATGAATCAAATTCTTGGGAATCACAAAAGATTTATCAGACTATGACAAGGAAAATTTGCCTGATCCTGCCCAAAGCACGTCACAATATGTTGCAACTTGTCCACCTGATTAGGAATAGACAGTAGTGACAGATATAGAGATAGCCCCTCCCCCCCCAACACAGGGTATGGCATCATCAGGTGTGGACTGTACCTGCCCCGGAGAGAGGTCTGTCTTTTTCTTACACTTTGGCAACTCTTGTATAGTTTCTCAAGTCAATAAAGTCTTACTGAAAATCTCGTTTTCATTATTATTAAAAATAAGTGGCCAGATTCCAATCTGAAATAAATGGGCATAGCCCCTGGAATTTCAAATGGAGCTGTGAAGATTTACACCAGCTGAGGATCTAAAACGTACAACATTGAACATCAGTTGAAATGTGCGATTGTTACTGTTATGTGGACTTTTGAGCCTAGGACTACATACAATGTAATGGCCCTGCGAGATCTGTAACAGCCTTATCAGCCTCTATATGTGGCCGCAGCCACCACTAGAGGAGGACAGAGTAAACATACTGCGGGTTGCACAAACTCTGATGCATCTCAGTTACTTTGTGAACATAGAATCACTGGTGTGTGTGTTTCCAGGACCAATCCCTACATTAAGGCAAGAGCAAGTGAAAGATAATGTAGGGGAAGAGGGATGATGAGGGAGAAGACAGTGGGGCTATGTGATCACTTTGGAGGCTAAGGCATGTATCTTGAGACCTGGCCAAACTAGACCATCCCTTTTGGGGGTAACCGCCCCTTCATTTGAATAACACAAACATTCAAAGATCAAACGTCCCCTCCTTGAGAAAGGTGGTAGAGATTAAACAGAAGGAACAACTAATTGGCTGATTGGGGCACTGTTCTCTGGGACCTGTTTGGAGCTGGACTGGGTGGGTTTGGCGACTAATCCATTTGTAAATGATGCTCGGTGATATGAGTATATGGTAAGACTTATAGGACCGGTGCTCTTTTAAAAGTCATATGCAGAAAGAAGGAGGGTGACAAAAGAGTGGTTTGTTGTATGATGAACTGAAGCATTCGGTGTATATATATATTTCCACTATAATTCAGAAGCTACCACTCACTGTCTTTTTCAAGGGATGGAACAGCCCACCCACACACAGTGAGATCCCTGGGATCTGGGCAATGGGGTAGGCAAAACTAGGGAATCTTTTCTGGTCAGAGCCCAGGATCTCCTTAATCATGTGAAAAACACAAACAAGAGGCCCTCCTCAGCTGGTGTATATCAACATACTTCCATTGAGGTCAATGGTATGATGTCAGTTTATACCTTTTGAGGTTCTGGCCCCTTTTTATGTATCTGGTCAAATATTGATCTTCATTTATACTAACAGGTTTGCCCTGAATTGTACATCAGGTATAATACCCACGCCATATATATATATGTTTAAATCATCATTTTAAAAGTTTATTTTGGAAAAAACCCAACTCATTATTCATAAAGAAAATCAGTCAAAACAAATAAGTCAAAATAATTTTAGGGTTTAAAAACTCGAAGTGGCATGTCACACCCAGTATGTCAGCATGTCATACACCACAAAGTCAATCCCTTTTAGAGTGGTATATAGTTAATTAATAGCCACTATACGGTGGGTAGTCACTGCAAAAAAAAAAAAAAAAAAGCCCTGTGCATAAAACTACCCAAATCCCTGGCCGGTACTTTATACTTATTCACCATGCTTCTAGTGTCGGAATTTCATATTCAGTTGAAATCAGGCAGGCTATTCACTTTCAGCTATAGAACAAAACCAACAATTAGCCCTTCACCAGTATTATAAAACATTTCACAGCATTGAATGCTTCCTGCCTGGTTACAATGAAGGTGCAAAATAATTTTTCAAACATGTTTTTATCTCCAAACATCGAAGTATTCACCAGCTGCTCAGAAAAAAAGGTATTTATAATGATCAGGATAATTGCCTGCAGAGGAGATTCAGACATCGAGACACCAGCAGAGATCTGCTTGAAAAGCTTTCCCTATCTTTGCAAAGAAAACAAAAAAGAAGCTAGGAAGTTGTGCTGCAGTGGACCGTGTCCGAATTAGACTCTTCCTGTGCAATGCAAAATGGCCTGTCTAGCTGAATGTGTTGCTGCATCCCAAGGGGCACTGTGGCAGCAAAGTGCTCCCGGTCAATAGCTCTTTGTTATGCTGCTTCAGCATGTACACATTAGGAGAAGGGATGTTTTGCAAGGTAGTATTTACAGTAGTTGCTGGGACCAGTTCAGATTCCTTCACCAGCCCACCTTCCCTTGTGACCATGTATGTGTGACAACTACGAGTCATCAGAATTAAACTTGTCTGAATCAACCCACTAAAGAACCCCGGGATGCACAGCAAGCTACGGAGCACCTTCCCTTGAGCTGAAGACATTGGGACCTGAGCATGATCAGCCCGTCACAGGATTGGACCTCAAACCTCAGGAGAAGACGACTGCTTGGAAGATGATTGAAGTCCAAGAAACTGTCTGGAAAATGATGTAAGTCAAAGAACAAGAGACGAGGAGGAACTAAAAAGAAAACAGTGATGTTCATTAAAAAACCGCTGGTGCCGCTTTTCCAGGAACAGTCAGTTGTTTAGGCTGGCAAATCTACAAATTTTGACAGTGCCTCCTGATTTCCTCTGCTGTTGCTCAATTCAAATGTTGTGCTTTCTCAGACTATGTGACTTGTACCACATAAGACACAGAAGCACACCTATGAGGCAAAAGCACAAGTTGGCAGTAATATAAGCTAATAAACTGGCTACTGCATATATGTACTACTGCCCTCTGCTGGAAGGGATCAGTGAATGCGTGGGCCATAAAGTAGCTTAAAGACTAAAGTAGCTCAAATTGTTTTGTGGGAAGGGGATCTGAATTTTCCCTACTGTTGCTGTGAGATTCCCAGTGCCATTGCATGCAGCTGAGTGACAGTCCTAGGTGGTCATGGATTTGTTACAATAAAGTCAAGCACCCAATCAAGGTGGGAAAATGGAACCTTCTTGTACAGCACATCTGTTCGTTTGGTATAGATTCTAATCACTTACACTAGTGTATAACTGGAGTAAATCCATTCGTTTCAATAGATTTACATCAGCCTAAATGAGACCTGTGTCTTCAGAGCACATTGGCTTACCTTGATGAGAAATAATTTTTTACTGTTGTTAGCAGGGCAAGCTGGCTGGGCGTGGTTCAGTGATCACTCAGAGACAAGGTGCTTGACAGAGATCTGCTTCATTTGGTGTCTCAGTTCCAATTGTCTCTGCATTGCATAATGTGAGCCTCTTAAAAGTACACCCCCCCCCACCGTGGGTTCCAGTATTTCAGCACCATCAGCAAAAGCATCAGCTAAATTCTAATTGCAGCATCTTTAAAACTGGTGATGATGGCCGAAAGAACAGTTTTATTTTCCAAGCTCCCAGTGAGTTCCCAGGGCTGGCCATTAGAAAAATAATCTTTTGATTTATGTCAAGGATTTCAAACTCCAAGGCTGGATCCATTTTATTTGATAGCATGAGATTATATATGCTGTGTCAGCCTCGGCTAGGACAGATAATTCACACACAGGAAAACAAGAAAGGGTACAACAGAAGCGGAGGAGTGGGAACACGGTGTTGTCCCTTGTACACATATGGCAACAGCTCCTCAGCTGGTGTAAATCAGGAAAGCATAATTGAAGCCAGTGCAGCTATTGCCAATTTACACCAGTCGAGGATCTGAGCTACTTATTTTGCCCTTTGAGAGCAGTCTACAATCACATAACCATAAGTATGAACCATTATTCCAAGCCTCCCTGGGTGTTTAAGGAGGTTTCCAAAAGAACTGTGCCCCTTTCATTTTTGAATGAGGTAGCCAAGCGATGAGAGGGGGAGAGTGGCAAGGAAGACAAGCCAGCATCTTCTGCCCTGAACCAAGAACTCATGAAACAACCAAACAAAATGCTGAGAGTAAATATGAAATTCAAGTGCACTCTCCATGGATCCTGTAAGAAGCCTGTTGGTTCATAGGAGTGTGATGCTGGCAAACCAGATGCCAGCTGTTGCCAAGGCTTTAGGACTCAGCCAAGAACTCACTGCGGGAAACCAGCCTGTGTCACCTTTGTGTGAGTATGGTTAAGATGGTATTGAACTTATAACAATGTGTTTAGACTTATGAAATGCTAGTAGGTTGCTGTATGCATTAATCTCACTTATAGTATCTCTATCACGGGCTATAATGTAATATTTAAGCTTTTGCTGTATAATTGTACAAAATGTTTGCCCTGAAACTGTCAACCTGTCAGAACGGATCATCTCTTGCCCACCAGGAAGGACTGCCAAAACTAAATGGGCCATTGTGGGACATCATGATACAAAGACTTTGCTAATTGCCCCTGCACAGGATATGTGCAAGAGTTCGTCCCAGCAGCTTGATTTCTGGAAGAAGGAAATAAAGATAGTGAACATGAATATTTTTCATCTTTTTTACTGTTTGGACTCTGACAGGACTGGAGCTATGAAACAAAAGCAGAGATCCCCGGGGTAGCCCTACAAGACACTCAGTGCTGACAGATTACTACAACTTTGTCACCTTTTGGAACCATAACTCATTGGCGTTTATATACTTGCCTGCTTTAATGAGTAAATAACTCTCTCATTTCTTTTTCGTAGCTAACAAATCCTTAGTTTGTTTATTACAGGATTGGCTACAAGCGTTGTCTTTGGTGAGTGATCTACAAATTGACCTGGGGTAAGTGACTGGTCTCTTGGGACTGGAAGCAACCTGAATCTTTTGTGATCATTGGTGTATGGCAAGCAACTATCACTAAGTCCCGCTTGCCTGGGTGGCAAAATAGAGTGGAATGCCCAAGGGGACTGTCTGTGACTCCAAGGTAAGACTGATATTGTGCTTCAGGAGTTCACATTTATTACCGGGTTGGTGAAATCTAATAATAGAACCCACAACCAGTTTGGGGTGTCTGCCCTACTTCTTGACAGTCTGCCCTGAGGTTTGGCACTCCTGGTCGAGAACCACCTCAGGGAGCGTGACAATAAGCACTTAGTCACAGCAACATTACCAATAAGTCCTTGCGTATGCTAGATAATGGCTATGCATCTGGAGCAATCTGCCTGGAGAGACTGAGGGAAAACCTATTCCAAAGTAAAATTTGAACTAAACGGCAACCAAGGTCACAGCAGGGAAGCTGTTAGATCTGTCAGACCCTGCAGTAGGACACCTAGGGGGCAAACTTAGGCTAAGATTTATGGTGTGCTATTTTTGAGATACCAATAAAGCCAAACTCTAGGGAGCGGGTTGGTTTGGACACTAACTTGAGTGTCTGCTGAGTCTGGAACAGACTCACTTCGTTCAAAGCTGTCCCAGCTAAGGCCACATTTCCTCATCTTTAGAACACCCTAAAATGCTCACCTGGTTTTGGTTGTGGGGATTGTGGTGAGTGGATGATGGAATAAGATTTTGTTGGGTGGTTTATATTTTCTTTCTTCTATATAGATTCTCATATTGTCCTCGTCACTGTAGGAGCTGAGTGTCTTGCAGTGGTGCATTAAGTCACGTGGCTCACATCTGTCACGTCCCTTGTTCTCTCTCATCTTCCACCCAAGAGGAGAATGGTGTGTGTAGTGGATTGTTTTGTTTTGGTTGTGTGGGGTTTGTTAAATGTGCACACTGCTGTGCGTGTTTCTGTTAGAGAAGCCAGGCTGAAGAAGTGCACCTTGTACTTAGGGTATGTCCATCGTGCAATCACAAGGTGTGGTTGCAGCTTGTGGAAACATATTCAAACTCATCTTCATCTAGCTCTCTTGGGTACCGGAGCAGTGGAGCTGTAGCTGTCTGAATCTCGCTGCAAGCTAGCCCCATGGCTAATTACCCAGTGTTCTGAGGAGGCTTATTCAGCTCCCTCTGAAGCACACGTGGCTGCAACTTTACTGTTCTGCTACGGGAACTAGCTAGATTAAAATTGACATGGGTAGGTCTACAGAAGTTGCAATCACACTCCATTATTGCAGTATAGACAGGGATAGGACTAAAAATGTGAGTGCTCCCCCCACAGCCCCGGGCTGGAGGACTTCTGTGCCTCCGCCAATTATTGGGGGTGCCGTGCCCCTGCTTGCCCCCCTTTGCGCATGACCCTAAGTATAGACATACCCTTAGAGCAGAAAAGGTGGTGAAGTTTGTGATGGTCCTTACATCCTCGGGACATTTGTTCCACAGGTTCAGACCAGCCCCCAAGAAAGCTCTGTCTCCTGCCCAGATGAGCTTTACCCTTATTATAGAGAGTTCCACTGTGCCAGAGAAACAGAGTTATCAACCACTGTCTTCATCCTGGAGCTTTCGGTCATCTTTTAGGTGTCCTGGGCCCGGGCCCTTGAGCACCTTAAAAATTGTACAGAGACCTTGAACTTTACTCAATAGTCTATGGGAAGCCAGCGTACAGAACACTGAGGATAGGACTGTCTCAGTCTGAGAGATGGTTGGTTTGAGCAGGTCATTTGGGTGTTGGATATTTATCCTGTATGTGAATATTTCAAACATTAATAAAAAGCAGCTGGAGTTATGGGGGTTCTGTGTTTTAAGGCACTCGCAGGAAATTAATTAAGTGAGGGAGACTGATATAACAGAGACATCTCAGTGCTTATGCTGGTTTGTACTATGAAAAGAAAGGGGAGGCGAAGTTAACATTTAGAGTGCAGTAGTTAAGCAATTAAATCAAATTCTTAATGAGATCAGCTAATGGTGGACTTAATCAGAATCTTTCATCGCTGCCACTCATACGTACCAAAGTGGAACGTGGTTTCTAACATTTCACAACTGTTCTGTTCCTGACGATTATAGATTTTGTTCTTTATTTGAAAATTTAGTGTGGAAGATGGGAGTCTGGAAAAATAAAGTCTGGTTAACGGCAGAACAGCTAAAGACCAGCAGCCCCAGCCACAAGACAAGCTGTGAATGCCACGCCGTTTGTGTATTTCAGTGCTAATGGGGAGGAACTGTGCCAAGGGCCCAGGACAGTTCAGACGCTGTGCCTATTCAGTCCTTGACCCCCCGCGAGACTGCCAGCAGTTGGTGCCACATATAATGGAGACACCTGTCTACTGGGAAGTGGTCTTAGGTCACCAACTCATCACAGACATGCCACTGAGCTTGTTAGATATTGATGCCTCACAGTCCTGCAGAGTGGGGCTGAATTCAGGCCAGTGACAACAACTGATTGGAATATTTCAAAATTTTGAAACTAGGGTGAGGGGAGGGAAGAGAATTTTTTTTAAAAAATTGCCATGATCTCCGCCCCCACACACACGTTTCCCCACCAACTATAGGGCTGGTCAACATTTTTATGAATATTGGCAAAATCTCAAATTTCAAAATTCAAACAGCATGAAAAAACATTTTTCCACTGTATTGAAACCAGCTCTGCTAGTGATCTAGAGGCCTCTTGGATCCATATCCCATTATCTTTCCCCTGAGGCATCTACAGTAGGTATCTTTGTGTTGCATTTTTTGTTTTGCAATATTTTGCTGATTGACAAACATCTCACACTTCCACTTTTTTATGTGTTAATAAATTGTAAGACTTCCACGGGTCCTATAGTCAGCCATATGCAACTGAACACGTTAACTAATATGAAGAATTACCCAGTGCTGAAAATAACAAGGAAAAAAAACAACCTTAGAACTTAATTTTTGGAGACTCCTATTGACTTCAATTAAAACTGTGGGTGTTCACCACCTCTGAAAATTAAACCATTGTGCTTCAAAATCTGTCAAAGTCCCATTGTCTTTGGGTCCGGCCCCTAATGTTGAATTATAACAACAACAATGGAGAACACATTGAAATAAAATGATAAATTATGTTCTGTGATTGCTTTCAATGTCTGCCATAACAGTTTCTGCCAAAGACAGCATTACACAGACATATCGGCTCTATTATTTTTAATCTTCTTTCTGGCATCCACAGAAAAAATGGATTCTAAGCAGCAGATCTATCTTCATGCATTCCGTATTTTATCATTATAAATCTGAATGATTAATACCATTCTTTTGGTGAAGATAATCCATGCTTAATACAGCATACTGGGAGGATCTCACAGACAGAGGGCTTGGCATCAAGGATCTATATCAGATATCTCTAGCCAATAAGATCTCACTTTGAGCAGAACAGAACACTCATTCAGTTATAGCTCAAGCAATTCTGCCCTTGTTTGGGGGATTTACAAATAAAATATATAGCGAAATAATTATTTATCGTCATGTTACAAAACATGCTGATAAGCTATGGCCTCCAAATGCAGCCTATAAACTATTGCAGAGAATTATTTCAGAATGAATTAGTAGTCAGCTTCGGTCTTTGGCATTCTAAACCTTTTACATACTTAATTTTGGTTAAGAGGAATAGGCAACCCTGAAGCAATATTGTTTTACATCTGAATTAAACACAGCACCCAATTATCGCCTGACAAGAGGAATCCCCATTATTAACCCCCCTAGGATTCAGTTCTGCAGTCTTTTCTTTGGCAAAACTCCCACTAAATTAACACAGAGCAGAATGGAAATTTTGCCTAAGGACTACAGGTCTGAGTCCCTAGAGATTAAATGTAGGAGAAACTTGTGGAGCTGGAGGACGCAGAACTATCAGGTGGTTCGTACCCACATAGTTTGGAATCATTACACTGCTCTACAGCCAAAATGCTTCTGAAATAAATGTAGTCAAACTTTACTAATTCTGGGTCACGGAGAACGAAAATGATGCTTAAAATTGTTGATTGGCTCTAGTATTCAAGATATGCTATTGGGTCAGTATATACGAACCTTGACTTGGGAATGGAGGAGGAGAAGTGAGTTATAAAGGGAAGGGATCTCAATTTAAACCAGAAATTACTAAAATACATCTTTGACTGAATCTATGAATAAATCTATGACTGGATTTGGACAGTATTTGCTTTTTAGGCAAAACAATGAATGATGCAATCTGAAGCTGGTATTGCATCATACATGATATGAATTGCATCATGTTATTCCTAGAAGTCATGGATGATGCAATCATAACGAAGCTTACATCACTCTGCTGAACAAATTGCCCTATATCAGCTCTAGAAATCATACAGTGTCGTGCTCTCTTATTTGTCAGTGTTTGATTTTGCAAAGGGACACATTTCTGTTTAGTCAAAGTGAGCAGAGATGCCTCGTACTTGTGTGAACAGTGCAGATAACTTCTGTTATGTTTGTGGTGAAGTGACTTTTGCATCACAAAAGCGCAGTATAACCACTATGGTTAAGAGAGCCTATCGCCTTTATTTTGGCTGCAAAATTGGAGATCAGGACAAGAGGTGGGCCCCACACATATGCTGCAACACTTGTGCAACAAATCTTCACCAGTGGTTGAACAGGAAAAGGAAATCTATGCCTTTTGCAGTGCCAATGATTTGGAGAGAGCCAACAGATCATACCAGCAATTGTTACTTCAGCATGGTGCCTCCAGTTGGAAAAGGTGTGTCAAAGAAGAAAAAATGGACTGTGCATTATCCAAACATTCCATCAGCTATACACCCAGTACCCCACAGAGAAGGACTGCTGGTTCCTGATGCACCAGAATCATTCTCACTTGAGTCAGACGAGGAAGAGGAAGAGGATGAAACTTCTGGTCCTGAACCATCAATGTCACAGGACCCACATTTTCTCCCATCCTCCTCCTCTGAACCACACCTTATAACACAAGGTGAACTGAATGACCTTGTCAGGGATTTGGAACTACCCAAGAGTAAGGCTCCAGATTACAGCAGTGGAATCTCCTGGCAGGTGATGTTAGGGTTTTCATGTTCTGTGACCGTCAAAAGGATCTTGTCCCATTCTTCTTCATGGAAGGTGATCTTGTAGCCTGCAACAACATCGATGGTGTGATGGCAGCCCTCAACATCGTTCACGATCCAGATGAGTGGAGACTGTTCATTGATTCATCGAAGACGAGTCTTAAAGCTGTTTTACTGCATAATGGCAATGTTTTGCCATCAATTCCAGTTGGTCATGCAGTCCATATGAAGGAAACCTATGATAACATGAAACAACTTTTGAGGTGCATAAACTATGACCAACATCAGTGGCAGCTTTGTGGCGATTTGAAGGTTATTGCTCTCTTGCTTGGTCTGCAGACTGGATACACAAAGTACTGCTGTTTTCTCTGCGAATGGGATAGTCATGCAAGAGATTCCCACTACATCAAGAAAGATTGGCCATTCCGACAGTCATTGGAGCCTGAGAGGAAAAGTGTTCAGCATCCACCACTTGTTGAATCAAGGAAGATTTTGTTACCACCCTTACACATCAAGCTGGGTCTGATGAAGAACTTTGTCAAGGCCATTGACAAAACACAAGCAGCTTTCAAGTACCTCCGTGGAAAATTTCCAAGGTTAAGTGAAGCTAAGATAAAGGAAGGTGTCTTTGTTGGTCCTCAGATTCGTGAACTTCTTCAAGATGATGCATTTGACCATGCACTGTGTGGCAAGGAAAAGATGGCATGGAAAGCCTTCCAGTTAGTGGCAATAAATTTTCTCGGAAACAACAAGGCAGACAGGTTGTTGGTGGAAAACCTCCTCAAGGCATACAAAAGCCTTGGTTGCAACATGTCACTAAAGATACATTTTTTGCACTCTCATCTAGATTTTTTTCCACCGAACTGCAGAGCAGTGAGCGACGAGCACAGCGAGCAATTTCACCAGGACATTGCAACAATGGAGAAACGCTATCAGGGCAAATGGAGCCCATCAATGCTTGCAGACTATTGCTGGACAGTGACAAGAAATGCTCCATTTAATGAATACAAGAGACAAGCCAAGAAGCGCCGAGTAGACACTGAATAGGACTAAACTATGTACATAATAGTTTTTTGCCTTTTGTTTCATAATCAATTTTATTTATATAACCCTTTTGCTGATTTTTAAAGTGTTACATAAACAGGACAGGTGAAATATTATCATGTAAAGCAACCATAAACACATGAAAAGACCTAGGTTTACAATTTATGATTAAAACTCTACTATCTACACAATATACATAGACATAAAATGTAAAAACTTAAATATCTTAGAAACAGTAGCCAATCAGTTGTTTTAATTGTCATATTTGAATTCAGCACATCAAAATACATAATAAATAGCACATTTTATCTCTGAAGCAGACGACTTCTCAAAAATTGTAGACCAGTGTTATTTAACATGTCACTGATGCATTCCATCACCCCTTGGAGTGCGGTGTCACCCTTTTAGTATGGACACAGGACTTCCAGCAGCAGATTGTGTCAGGCACGAAGGGCCAGCATGGGGCACAGATGACACGGGGGGGGGGGGAGGGATAGCTCCGTGGTTTGAGCGTTGGCCTGTTAAACCCAGGGTTGTGAGTTAAATCCTTGAGGGGGCCATTTGTGGAACTGGGGTAAAAAACTGTCTGGGGATTGGTCCTGCTTTGAGCAGGGGGTTGGACTAGATGACCTCCTGAGGTCCCTTCCAACCCTGATATTCTATGATTCTATGACACGCATTCCCCTCAACATCTCCTGCTCCTTTGCAGTGCTGATTCATCACACCAACAGAAAAACAATCCTGGGATATGTTGTCCTGTTGCACAGTTTATCCAGAAAAGCATATTTTAAAAAAAAAATAAAAAAGAACAGTTATATTTATGTCTTAGTTTCACAGGTAGCTGACTTCGACTGCCATCAGCCACAAAATTTGCTCAATAGGATTTTTTCAGTGTAGGTCCTACCTGCAATGTAAGATCCACTTGTGTTCAGGAGCCACTGGGAGGGTTGTGCTGAGACAAAACAGACACACAAATTGTATATTCCATTTACAAACATAAAATAATAAAATAAACCGTCCGAATAACAGGTTTTTACACATGCATTTTTAGGACTATCATTTGCTACATGCCGTTACTCTTTAGGAATTCCACCTGTAAACATCCATAACATAGCAGTTGAGGGGAAAAACATGTTAAATCATTCCAGGATTTCTCTAGGTGTTTCATGCCTACAAGAGCAACGGTCTTAATTTACATAGTTCAAAATCAAACTTCATAAAAGTATGTCCGATGTCACTTGTCCAAAGGCCTGCTGCAAGTGATTTTATTTACTGTGTAGCCATGTGCTCATGTTAGAGAGCATTGTTTTAGAATGTACCTGAAAATTGTTATTTACCCAAAATAAAACTCATTCTCCAGTGACTTAGTCTTTATAAGATTTCCTCCCTGTTTTTACATCTCCAACGTGCATCTATGCATATCTCTAGATAGTTACATTTGTCATAACCGCCCAGGCACTAGACCCAACTGGGTTTTGACTTTCAAAGTATTGCAATTATGTCAACATTGAAAGAGCAAAAAGGTACTATTTCAGGGGGATAGTAGTATTTAAATCCAAATTGCATTCTCAAAACCCAATACTGGAACACATTTAAATCTTTTATTGGGATTCATTAGAAAATGGCTGATCTCAACAATCAAATAAAATAGAAAGGATCCAATAGAAAAGCAAGAAGCGTCAGAATCTGGGGGGCTCATGGGCTGTTATGGCAGAAATAAGGGAGAGACAAGACAGAACTGGAGGGTGGGGGGAATCAAATCAGTATCTTAGATGTCTGTATACGAATGCGAGAAGTATGGGGAGTAATCAGGAAGAACTTGAAATGCTAGTAAATAAACACAACTATGACATAGTTGGCACATGGAGACTTGGCGGGATAATACGCATGACTGGAATATTAGTATAGAAGGATACAGCTTACTCAGGAAGGCCAGTCACAGAAAAAAGGGAGGAGGTGTTACTTTATATATTAAAAATGTATACACTTGCACTGAGGTTGAGATAGAAATAAGAGACAGACTTGTTGAAGGTCTCTGGGTAAGGATAAAAGGGGTAAAAAACAAGGGTGATGTCATGATAAGGATCTACTACAGAGCACCAAACCAGGAAGAAGAGGTGGACGAGGCTTTTTTTAAACAACTAACAAAATCATCCAAAGCACAGGACTTGGTGGTGATGGGGGACTTCAACTACCCAGACATCTGTTGGGAAAATAACACAGCAGGGGACAGATTATCCAACAAGTTCTTAAAATGTATTGGAGACAATTTTTTATTTCAGAAGGTGGAGAAAGCTACTGGGGGGAGGCTGTTCTAGATTTGATTTTGACAAATAGAGAGGAACTGGTTGAGAATTTGAAAGTGGAAGGCAACTTGGGTGAAAGTGATCATGAAACGGTAGAGTTCATGATTCTAAGGAATGGTAGGAGGGAGAACAGCACAATAAAGACAATGGATTTCAAGAAGGCAGACTTTAGCAAACTGAGGGAGTTGATAGGTAAAATCCCATGGGAAGCAAGTCTAAGTGGAAAAACAATTGAAGACAGTTGTCAGTTTTTCAGAGACATTATTAAGGGCACAAGAGCAAACTATCCCTCTGCACAGGAAAGATAGGAAGTATGGCCAGAGACCACCCTGGCTTAACCAGGAGATCTTCAATTATCTAAAACTCAAAAAAGAGTCCTACAAAAAGTGGAAACTCAGTCAAATTACAAAGGATGAATATAAACAAATAACACAAGTATGTAGGGACAAAATTTGAAAAGCCAAGGCACAAAACGAGATCAAAGTAGCTAGGGACATAAAAGGAAACAAGAAAACATTCTACAAATACATTAGAGGCAAGAGAAAGACCAAGGACAGAGTAGGCCCATTACTGAATGATGGTTGAAAGATAATAACAGAAAATGTGGAAATGGCAGAGGTGCTTAATGACTTCGTTGTTTTGGTTTTCACCATAGTGAATGCCAGTGAAAATGAGGTAGGATTAGAGTCTAAAATAAGGAACGAACAAATCAAAAATTACGTAGACAAGTTAGATGTCTTCAAATTACCAGGGCCTGATTAAATGCATCCTAGAATACTCAAAGAGCTGACTGAGGAGATATCTGAGCTATTAGCAATTATCTTTGAAAAGTCATGGAAGACGGGAGACATTCCAGAAGACTGGAAAAGGGCAAATATAGTG
Organism: Malaclemys terrapin pileata; assembly: GCF_027887155.1. Taxonomy (NCBI): domain Eukaryota; kingdom Metazoa; phylum Chordata; order Testudines; family Emydidae; genus Malaclemys; species Malaclemys terrapin. The sequence continues at coordinate 16,929,491 of NC_071515.1, read as the reverse complement.
TCCATCTATAAAAAGGGAAATAAGAACAACTCGGCGAATTACAGACCAGTCAGCTTAACTTCCGTACCCGGAAAGATAATGGAGCAAATAATTAAGCAATCAATTTGCAAACACCTAGAAGATAATAAGGTGATAAACAACAGTCACATGGATTTGTCAAGAACAAATCATGTCAAACCAACCTGATAGCTTTCTTTGACAGGGTAACAAGCCTTGTGGATGGGGGGAAGCAGTAGATGTGGTATATCTTGACTTTAGTAAGTCTTTTGATACTGTCTCACATGACCTTCTCATAAACAAACTAGGGAAATACAACCTAGATGAAGCTACTACAAGGTGGGTGCATAACTGATTGGAAAATCTTTCCCTGAGAGTAGTTATCAGTCGTTCACATTCATGCTGGAAGGGCATAACGAGTGGGGTCCTTCAGAGATCGGTCTGGGTCCGGTTCTGTTCAATATCTTTATCAATGATTTAGATAATGGCATAGGGAGTACACTTATAAAGTTTGCAGACAATACCAAGCTGGGAGGGGTTGCAAGTGCGTTGGAGGATAGGATTAAACTTCAAAATGATCTGGACAAACTGGAAATGGTCTGAAGTAAATAGGATGAAATTCAATAACGACAAATGCAAAATACTCCACTTAGGAAGGAACAATCAGTTGCACACATACAAAATGGGAAATGACTGCCTAGGAAGGAGTACTGCGGAAAGGGATCTGGGGGTCATAGTAGATCACAAGCTAAATATGAGTCAACACTGTAACGCTGTTGCAAAAAAAAGCAAACGTCATTCTGGGATGTATTAGCAGGAGTATTGTAAGCAAGTCATGAGAAGTAATTCTTCCACTCTACTCCGCGCTGATTAGGCCTCAACTGGAGTATTGTGTCCATTTCAGGAAAGATATGGACAAATTGGAGAAAGTCCAGAGAAGAGCAACAAAAATTATTAAAGGTCTAGAAAACATGACCTAGGAGGGAAGATTGAAAAAAAAATGTCTGGAGAAGAGAAGACAGAGGGGACATAACAGTTTTCAAATACATAAAAGGTTGTTACAAGGAGGAGGGAGAAAAATTGTTCTTCCTAACCTCTGAGGATAGGACAAGAAGCAATGGGCTTAAATTGCAGCAAGGGCGGTTTAGGTTGGACATTAGAAAAAACTTCCTAACTGTCAGAGTGGTTAGGCACTGGAATAAATTGCCTAGGGAGGTTGTGGAATCTCCATCATTGGGGATTTTTAAGAGCAGGTTGGACAAACACCTGTCAGGGATGATCTAGATAATACTTAGTCCTGCCTTGAGTGCAGGGGACTGGACTGGATGACCTCTCATGGTCCCTTTCAGTTCTATGATTCTAAGCATAAGAGAACTGCTGTGACTAGAGGAAGATAACCTTGAGGATAATGACAATAGGATGTCAGATTGACAGCATCAGATCAGGAGTAAGATCCAGACCTCTGAATTCAGGGGGAAGCCTGGAGTCCATCACAATAAAAGTTTCAAGGCTTGATCTAAAGTTAATTGAAGTCCATGGAAGTCTTTTCACTGATGTCAATAGGCTTTGGATCAGGCCCTGAGCGAGCAGACATGAATAGTGAGCCAGCACTTTTATGGTTCCCTTGTGCTCCAAGTCTGCATTTCTACCATTGGCTTTTGTCTGTGTTTTTCCAGCAATGCGTGATAGCAGAACCATAAAAAGCTTTTTGTAGAGATTTTGGGGCTCATTGGCCTCAATTCAAAGCCCAGAAAAGTCAATGGCAATCATTCCAGTAACTTTAATAAGCATTGAATTGGGCCCATTCTGAATGAGTTTCAAATTTCTTAAACTCTGTGAATCCCCTTTTCCAGCCACGTTCAGTTGGAAGCAAAGATGGCAGAACATCTTTTCCTTTCTAAGCAGTTAGAGACTTGAACTCATGCTTGCAAGCTTTTGAACAACTGTGAAGCATATCCTGTGGCCTGATTGTCTTCTGACACTGGATGTAAATCAGAAGTAACTTCATGGCAATCAACAGTGTTACAGTTGTTTAAAATTGGTGTGTTAGACAAAGCAGGCCTCAAGTTTAGAGATACGGTCTGAAAAGTTCAGCTAGAGCTGGTCCAAACACCAGTATCATTTTTTTCAAGAATTTTGTAAACTTTTGCAATTTTTGGAAATTTTTACTTTTTTTTTTAAATTAACATTTTTCAATTAAAAGCTTGGAAAAAATTAGCATCTGGGAGGAGGGGGATCAAAAATAGAATTTTCATCAAAAACTGAAAGTTCTGAAAAGGTCAGTCACTTCTAACTATATTGTAAGAGCACAAATGTTTGTGACTTGGAAAGTTCTGTTTCAGGATATCACACCATGTTTGATGAAGTTTAGAAGGAAAAGGAAATGATGAAAGACTAGATTTAATCCAAGTCTCTGTTTGAAGTGTAAAAGTGATAATTATGTAGTTAAAATAAAAAAAAATGATAATTATCTCAGCAAAGAGGATCAAGCACTGGATGATTTATGAGGAGAGGCTGAGGGAACTGGGGTTATTTAGTTTGTAGAAGAGAAGAGTGAGGGGGGATTTGAGAGCAGCCTTCAGCTACCTGAAGGGGGGTTCCAAAGAGGATGGATCTCTGCTGTTCTCAGTGGTGGCAGATGACAGAACAAGGAGCAATGGTCTCAAGTTGCAGTGGGGGAGCTCTAGGTTGGATATTAGGAAACACTGTTTCACGAGGAGGGTGGTGAAGCACTGGAATGCGTTACCTAGGGAGGTGGTGGATCTCCATCCTTAGAGGTTTTTAAGGCCCAGCTTGACAAAGCCCTGGCTGGGATGATTTAGTTGGGGTTGGTCCTGCTTTGAGCAGGGAGTTAGACTAGATAACCTCCCGATGTCTCTTCCAACCCTAATCTTCTATGATAACTCCACTCCCCTCGGCCGCAAGTACTTTGAGTTGATCCTGTGTCATGTTCTTAAGTCATCTTTGTGTCACTGCTTACAGAGCCACTCCTTTACTATCACATCAGTTCCGATGACCTTGAATGAAATATGTGACTAACTAAAGCATTTGCCATTCATTGATCTGGTTTTCCTCTTACTTATATTACATTGATTCCACAGGAGTTGCTCATGATTTACACTGGTATAAGTGAGAAGGGAATTAGGCCTGGTAAATCCACATTTTCATCTGCAGTTCTACTGCAGAGATAATTTCTTATACTAAGTATAGAGAAAAACTGCAGTGTCTTCAGTACCACAATGTGGTAACTCTCAGTACATGCTGACGTTTCAGTGGCACTCGTTTTCTCAGGCGTGCACAGCATACGCCAGTTCTTGTGCACTGTGATTTTTCACAGCTCTGTAAGGGATGTGGGTACCTAATTCCCATTCATTTTAATTGGAAGCCTGGCATGCAGATCATTTAGGCAGGTCTGAAAATCTCAGCTGTAATGTCAATAACAATTTCGAAATAAAACAGGCCCCAGTGAGCTACTTTACCTGGGTGGGGGAGGAATAGGAATAGAGTGCCATCACTCTAGAATAACCCCCCCACACACCTCATTTTACTTGCTGGATGGAAGTCTCTCTGCGGAGAACTTGTGGGGTGGGGTCATCAGGAGGAGGGGCAGCTGAGGCTGAATGGAGCAGGTCAAGCACTCTGCATTTAGTTCACCCCAAACCATTCCCCACCTAAATTAATAGTGATAGCGGCCCTGATCCCGCAAAGCATTTCGCCATATGCCTCACATTAAGCAAGTGTTTAAATCCCATTGAAATGAATGAGAGTTAAGCACGTGCTGAATGTCACGCACCCAAGTGTTGTGCTGAGTCGGAGTCTGAGCATTAGCTTGGATGCTCTCCACCTCTGTGCTGTGGAACCTCCTGCCAAGGGGGAGAGGTGGGTGAGAACATCCATCGAAGTGCAGCTCCTGTGGAGCTGTGCTGCCAGGGAGCCAGACAAGGCCTGGCTGAGCCAGGAGGGAGAGCAGAGGTACTGGGTCTCTTTGAAGAGGCTTTCCAGCAGGCCCAGCAAGATCTGTGATGTTTGTAGGGGGGCATTAGTAGGATGGGAAAAACAAAGCCTTGATAGGTCACCTTTGTGGAGTCCCAACCAGCTTCCTGACCCCTATGGGGATTCTTCAGGTGTATAAATATTGGCTGCGGCTTTCCCCCATGGTTCTTCCTTGGTCTCGTTTTCTTCTCTCTGTTCGGAATCTTGGCCCTTCTTGATAATTAAGTAGTAACTTTCTATGGCAAATCATTGTATTATTCAGTAAAAACTGCTCAATATGGCTAAAAGAGATCCAAATAAAGGGCAGAAATTACAATTTTAAATACCAATGGCTTGGTTCCAGAAGTCCTGATCGAATTAGAAACCAGTTATTGAGTTAAGTGGACTGCACTCTATTCACATTAACGGATGTGCTAGAAGCGCCGATACTCGGGATTCAGCGCTCAGCTGGGCCTACGCTCAGCGCAGCTGAGGTAGGGATGTGGGGGCTCTGAGCCACCTTTCCACTCCCCCAATCCTGGGCCAGACAGGGACCAAAACATCCCCCAGCATAAGTTCATGAGGCTGCTTGGCTTCTCTAAATTGTCGCCTGCAGCCAGATGTTGGCCCAGGGCAGATTTAGTGAAACACTGTGCATCCGCCCCCAACTTGTCCCTCTCCCCACAAAGATGGCTTAAGAGCATGTCACAGGATCAACTCAATGTCTTCTTCCATTCCCTCCTTCCTCCTGCATACCCCCTCTCTGGAGAGGGAGTGTTGGGGTGGGGGAGACGCTAGGTGGCACAGAACTGGCTGTTCTAGCTTTGAAACACTTAAGGATTTCCCTGTGTCAGGAGAACTCTCAGTTACCCCTTTCGGACAGTGTTGCAACTGCTTTGCACAAACATCCTATGCCAGGTTTGAAGACAGTGCCCTCGCATGGCCTTGAATTTCAAACTGAACTGTATTAAATGTGTTCTGGTAACGGTGCATATGACATAGGATCATGTTTCTGAGTAACTGGGCACCTCTGCCCATATCACGATTACTGACCGTGGACTGATTTCATCAGTGCCCTACACCCAGCACTGTCATTCACGACAAGGCAAAGCGGGTGCAGAATGCTATCAAAACAGAGCTTTGGTGTAAGTTTGCAGAGTGCCGGGCGGCAGGGACTTCATTGCATTTTCTTTCCCTCCATTGCTGTGGATGGAAATCTTTTGTTTCTCTTGTGACCCATCTTTGTGTGTTTGTATCGCTATGGTATATCTGAGTGGCATTATCTTGAATAACATTTTCCATAGGAAATATGTTATTGTCATTTTGCTTTACTGACCAGACACACTGATTCTTTTCCTGGCCTTATTCTCCAGGAGATCATTCATCATTTTCTAGTTGGCTTTTATGTGTCCCTTCTATGTCATTTTGCTTGCCTGACGCTTTGTTGCCAGGTCTCCCTGAGATCCACACACATTGATGGGTCTTGACCCACTTCATTTTCAATGGTGCATATTTATTAACTATATCAGAGAATTTTAACACATTCCCAGGATAAATTAAACTCAGGCTTTCAAGATAAGCTGAACCAGTTCTCTCTGTTTCCCCCCCACCTCTAAACTGATTGCTTTGAAAGATCAAAATACTTGTCAGCTCAGGAAGAAACTCTTTAAAGGGGCATTGATTCAGGAACAAAAATATCATGACAGAGAGCAGCAGTTCTTTCACTTCTAGGGCACTGTCTTTCCAAAGTTTTGATCGATCCTAGCTACTGTCTTCTTTTCATCTGCACTCAAAATACTGAATCTTCCCCAAAATCAGATACAAAAAGTAGAGTCCAGGGGTGGGCAATAGGGAGGGAAATGGTCTCCCTGCTGTAAGCATACAACTGTGAGCATACAGATGGCACATCCCCTGGTGGCTGGACAGGGCATCTCCTCTTTGCCCCCTGCAGAGAGGTGTTCTGGCCTTGCTTCTTGCAACTCAGCCCTCTGGATGGGTCAGAGAATCCCATCCACTCCAAGTTAAACCAGTAGTTCCAACAAACAATAGTCCATCACCTTCACATTGGGCCTTTGATCCAACTCCAGTCTCATTAGTCCTTACCCCGGGCATCAGGGGATTAAGTAGGCCTTACCCCATGTCGGGGGAGGTGGGGTTCCAAGTCACCATTCTCAGTGGGCTGGTAGGGGGACTGTGATGGGGCACTGTGCTCACCACAGATGGTGCCCCCTTTTGGCCATCCTGAGGGTAGTTCTGCATGGACAACACCTCTTCCTGCAGTTGCACTCCGCCACGCTCGGTCTCTTTCGCCGTCTGTGGCCCCTCTCTTGCTCCGGCAGCTGCCGCCTCCTCTTTGTGTCTCAGTCCTTCAGCCGTCTCACTCTGCATAAATCAGCTATTGTGGCCACCTTTGGCTTTCTTAACCCAAACAGCATGTCAACTATAATGGCATCATTCCAGTTTCTAGCAGGTCTGGTGAGGCTTAGCCACAAAAAGGGTAAGTAAAGTTATTTAAGGGACTTGGAATTTATGCCTATGAATTCCCAGTTCTCTCTGATCCTGTCTCTCAGTGTGAGTCCCCTCATTTCAAAATGCAGTTCAGTGGACAAAAGTCAGCCTCGATGGAAGTTTCACAGTTCCACCCTCTGATGAGTCCCCTGCATCTCACCTCTTCTCTACCTCCTTTCTCAGCTTGTACAGCAATAGGCTAATTCTCCTTTGAATGTAGAAAAAGTCCATTTTTGTGATGCCCATCTTTTGTACTTTCAGGTAATTAGCCTAAAAAAAAAAAAAAAAACTTGTGATGGCAATTGCTTTATCTATGCTTGGGCGGTGATCTGACTTTGTGCATAAATTGTGCATGGGCGATCACAGATTTCAGTATGAGAGTCACAATGCTATTATTATGAAACAATTAAAAATCATAGCTCACATTTTAATCTCCTTCACACTGGAGATACGCCATTAATTCCAGCTTCATACCTAGGGGCCTGAGATTAGAAACTGGATGGATCCACGTGTGCAAATATCATTTAGGAAGTGAGGCCATCTTTGTCAGGGTATGCTTGTAAATATGAGAGGGAAATGACTAGTACCTTTTCCCAAGCAATAATTTGCATGCTTGAAGCTGGATTTTAGGGAAGGAAATGCAATTCAGTCTTTTTCAAATTTACATCACACAAACAGAGAGCTAAGGAGCCACATACAGAGCCCTACAAAGATGTCTACAATGAGGAAGTTTATTCACAACTCTTCTGCAAGCTAGCACAGGATGAAGTACTTGACCCATCCTATATATAGAAGCTCTTCAGCAAAACATGGCTGCCTACTGTCCAGAAAGGTTACTGTCTTTGCAGCACTAAAGGGACTGCAGATGCCAGAGTACAGTCTGTCTTCATATTTTTGTGTGTCATGATGTGGAGACTCAGTTGTGGGGGGAAATGGTTAAGTCAGGACAAATGGTGGGATTTTCAAGACCCCCGAGAGAGAGAGAGAAACATCATCATCTGGACAAGGGAAGTATTTATCAGCATTCTTAAAATTAATCCTGTAAGTGTTCTAGAAAAGGACAGGCAGGCGGAGAGGGCAGATTTGTAAAGGGAAGTGCCCACCCACTCACATAGGTAGAAAGAGCAGGGGTGGGGTGTGGGGGGGATGGTGTTAAAGAGACAGAAATGACAGGAAGAAGGGGTGAGGGGAGAGGCATAATTCAAATCTCTAATGACCTTGTATTATTCAATTCCTCTCCAGGAGGTCAAAACTAACATTCAAAGTGAAAATAAAAGGGAGTCATTTTGTCAAAGCTAATGACTGTAAGCAGAGGAAGAAAGATGCCGGAGAAAGTCTATCAGCATTTATTTAACAAGAGCTCATATCGGACAAGTCTCTTCGGTGGGCTCAGGCAAAATCTCTGAACATATTATATGATTTATGACGTCCCTCCATAGCCCTGGGGACTAGAGTCCTTTCTCCTCAAATTGCTGAGCCCCACTTAACAGAATGAGTGTATATTTCATTAGGAAGGATTCACGCATAAAGCCAGGAAGATTGTCAAAAATGCAAGGAACAAGGAGCCAAATCTTTACCTGATGTAAATCAGCCTAGTCCCGTAGAGTTACACAGGTTTACATCAGCTGAGAATTTGGCTCACGGTATCTATGACTGCTTCCTAGATCAGTGAGTATCTTTGTCGCAAGGACAGATGGAGTCACAACCTGCATTTAAAAAAAAAAAAAGACTGGGACTATCCATCAACACGGACATCAGTAAAACCACAGCGTAAAACAATGCTGCAATCAGGTAGGCTACACTCTTTTTTCAGTTGGATGATGCCTGAGAGATGGGTTGGCATCTCATTTAAAAAGAGAGGATTCATGCAAATGTCATCAGGGGACTCTAGAATAATAGCAAAGAGACGGTGTTGAATCCCTTCCACAAATTCTGTGCAGAATATGAAATGAATAATAGCGACACACTATAGCACATAAACCAAACAGCATTACCCATTACTGAGGGACTTGATCAGGATGTTCATGAATCATGTAGGGCCGGAGTCTCATTTATGCTCTGACCACTTGCCAATGCCCTGGCAGGGTAATATGGGTAACATTACATTTACAGCGTGGTGTGAAGTGTGACCTTAGTGAACCAGTGCCACAGAGTTCTGTATTGAGAAGGTTTCAGGTATTAATGTTCAGTACATCCAGGATGTAAAAATGACTGGGTAACCTAGAAGGGGAAAAAGTGGTTAGGAAACTATGGAGACAAACATTGCTTTTGTTTTTACCAGCATGAATTCAAAGTAAGTATTGAAATCAATGCTGATTTCAAACCTCATGCTTCAGGCCAACCTCTACCTGCAGAGGCTAGGAAGAAAAATTATGTATGGGCAGGTTTTCCCAGAACTGGCCACTGAAGCAGCTGACCATTGTCAGAGACAGGATACTGGACTGGATGGACTATGGTCTGAGGCAGTCTGGCCATTCCTATCTTCCTAGATAATGGATTTAAAGTGAGTCTTATTTTGGTGGGAGGGATAGTTCAGTGGTTTGAGCATTGGCCTGCTAAACCCAGGATTGTGAGTTCAATCCCTGAAGGGGCCATTTAGGGAAGTGGGGTAAAAATCTCTCTGGGAATTGGTCCTGCTTTGAGCAGGGGGTTGGACTAGAAGACCTCCTGAGGTCCCTTCAAACCCTGATATTCTATGATTTATTTTTGTATTTAGGCGATTTTTCCCCTTTACATTTTATACTAATAATATGTTTTCTTGTCCTTTTCCCTTAGATCTTCAGTGAGCTCTCGCCTGGCCCTTGTCTAAGAGGTAATGATAAGAAAGCTCCCGCCTCTCACCCCTTTGCACATCCCTGCAGGACTAGACATCACCTGGCCCACGGGATGCTCAAGATTACTAAATTAACATTGCAGGAAAATAATTAACTCATTTCAATGGCATTGAAGTTTGACCGACACAGCAGTTGTCATTAGAAAGTTAAAAGTTATCCCCTGTAGCTGTATCTGAGGTCTCACGGTATTCCCCTATATTTGGAACAGAGAAAGACTGGGCACTAACGTAGTAATTGTGGCCAAAGTCAACTTTCTTATGCCATCTAAGAGTTTAAGGATTCAAAGGGAAACTCCTGAGCACTGTTCACCCAAAACCCCGGCAGCAGCTGTGGGGAGAGTGGTTTAGTGTCTGAATCCAAGAAGAAAGATGTTCTGCAACACGAGGAAGCACCTCTACCAGCTTGTCATGTGCAGGAAGAAAGGCCCAGTCCACAGGCAAAGACAGTGACACAGGTCACCGTCTACCAAGTGACATCAGTGACGTGGACATTTACATTGCTTGATGACCCTGGGTAACTCAGTGGTCAGTGTGTATTACAGGTCCCCCGATCCACAGAGGATATAGGTTTGTTACCGCTGCAACTAGAGAGCTTTAGTTCAAGCTGTATCAGCCTACGCTTCTAGCTCCAGAGGTCTCCGTTCACTCCCAGGGTGTCAGCCAAGCCATCCCAGCTGTAGCAATGAGAACAGTAAGCTGCAATGCAGAAACTACAGTAAGATGCAATCTGCTGCCTGGGCTTGTCACACACCATCCCAGCATTACTGGTAAATTGCACGCTCCATTAATTGCTTGACCACACTTTGGTTCCTTATGGAATATGCACACAAGACCAAATGACCAATACCAGTCAGGTTGATTGCTAATAGTCAATAATAGTATAGTTCAGGAAAAAAGGTTCAATATGAGACCAGTTTCCAAGAATCTGTCTTGTTAAGTTCACCCTACACAGAAGATGTGTTCCCAGAATTCCACATTTTGGGTAGGACTATTTATAGGATGATTTTACAACTTGCAAAAGTCTTTACATATCACTAAAATCCAATGCACCAGTTCATCCCAGTTCCTTAACCTGTTGTTCTGTACCTTCCTTATCTTTGTTTTGGGCACTAGCTTTCCAGGTATTGGTCACTGAAAGTCCCTCCCCAGCTTGCACAGGGGCAGAGCTTGAATGTATTTTGCCTTTGACAGTGCCTGGTTTTCAATGCCAAAGCTGACTACAGCTTTGCAGTATGTTATTGGATACACAGCTTAGGTGAACAGGGTTATAGAAAGAAAGACCAGGTTAGGCCACGTAACTGCTAGAAACATATATACACACAAAATGATGTTATATTGATATTGTGTGCTTAATGCATATTAATATATGATGTGAATTAGAGAGAGAGGGAGAGAGAGATAAGACCAGTATATATTAGTCAACAGCATGGAGAAAATTATATTGAATGGAAGTTATTAATGCCAATAAGTATGAACCACCAGATGAAATTTTGGAGGAAGCAGTGGAACTACTTGTAGAGTAGAGCTCTACTTAACATGAGTAAGAGTGGCAGAATTTGACCCATTATTATTAAGTATACAGAAATGGATATTTCTTCACAACATAATTACCTTAGCTTTGTTTTTTTTAATACTTTCAGTACCTAAATACTTTATCTAAAGGGATACTCAAGTGGTAAACCAATTCATACATTTATCTTTGGACAGTATAATTTTTGGTAAGGTACTTTAATTGCTCAGTGTTGAGAAAGAGATGGAAGAAATGAAAGGGATTCAGAGATGAAGAACAAAAGAGGCGGAAGTCCTAGTGAGACTTCCATATGAGGACAGATTAGAGTTGATTATTTTAGTAAGGAGATGAGTAAGGGGGAATATGCTAGATGTTATGATTGGTTCAGAGACAGTAAATCAGGAGCTCCTGTATATTCATCCCCAAAGTCACTGACAATGAAAGGCAACACTTACAAAGCTAACAAAAGGAAATGATTTTTAATCACTGCACTGATTGCCACAAGGTAGCATTGAGACCAAGAGTTTAGCAGGAGTCATAAAAGGATTAGATTTGTATTTAGTGAGATTATCCACAGTTGGATTAGACAGGAAAACACTTTTTATAAAGAATTTAAACCCTCATGATTCAGGGTATCAGACAGCGCCTAAATAGAGGCATGTTAGTATGATAATTCCCCTGATGGCTGGTTACTCCTTTAAGGTTTCTTGCAACTTCCTCTGAAGTAGCTGGTACCTGACAGGCAGTGTGATCTAGTGGATAGGGCACTGGACTGCTTCTGCCACGGACTTATGGTGGGATCTTGGGCAAGTCATTTCACCTCTCTTTCTCCTCACATCCTTCGTCTCTCTGGCCTATTTAGACAGTAAGCTTTGTGAAGTAGGGACTGTCTCTTACTATGCGGCTGCACAGGAGTGACTACAATAGGCCCCAATCTCAACTGAGGTCTCTAGAAATGACTGTAACATAAATAAAGAATGGTGCCCGCTGTCAGAAGCAAGATCCCAGAGCAGATAAGAATTGCGACACCAGATCAGACCACGTTCTACCTTCCTACATAGTGTAACAGGAAACATGTATAACATTATTTATGTATGGTAACGGTGTATATATGATGTGTGCTTAATAGGGCTAGATCCTCCCTCAGCTGAGGCTACGATAGGCTTGGTGTAGCTGATGACAGGGGAGGCAAAGGATAAACCATCTTTGCACATATTCATTTCTCCGGCTGGCTGGGGCGTTATCCTGGTGTCCATACTAATCAGACTCAGGGCCTCATCCTATAGGCTGTAGTAGCAACTGTGCCTCTATGGCAGGGTTTCTGAGCAGTGGCTGTACCCCAGACCTCTCTATCCTGTACTGAGTCCCTCTACATCCATTGTTCGCGTTTCCCCCATAGACATTTACTTGGGCTGCGTGTAGAGGCAAGGATTTGGCCCACTGTGGGTATTTCAAGAGTTTGTAATAATCAAGCACAACCTCTCTGTTTTGCACAAGAATGCCCTTAGGCCTCCTAGCTCTAGGCCACCTCTGAGCTAACCAACTGCTGAGTGCAGCCAGCGTTCCTAGCCACTGTATTTTAACAGAGCTTTAAGCATGGTGAAAAAAACTGTGCTGTAAGCACTTATAAACAGTACTGACCCAATTTCCTTCAAACTTGATTTGCTGCCTAAAACTCCCTTCACTTCTCCCCCTGCACAGCCATACGAGGACTGCCATGAAGAAGCTGTGTAGACAGGGAGCTCAAACCAGTACAGAGGGGCCAAATATTCATAGCACCAGGATTTCCTCTCGCTCATCTACTCCCTGAATCTGTGTGGTAGGAGTCTGCCTACAGTCCTACTTACTGAACACCCTTCAAAGGAAAACTCCGAGATCCCTTTTCCCTCTACTTGCATATTCTGTGTCAGGTTTCTCTGCAGGAAGGGATGGTCTATCCCACAGTTTTCAATTTGACCCTAAAGCTAACTGTAGCACTGCAGGAAGAAGCAACAATTTGTGGCAATGTGGGACAATCTCCTCTATACAAGTCCATGGACCAGAAGGATAACCAGGGCTGGGAGATGGAGGATCAGGTCCCCAGCCCTGCTCCCGCTGCTTTGCGCTGCTCTGGTCAGAAGCTTTGCACATTCTGTGGAGTTGCTCTGGGTTTACAACAGTGTCACTCCAAGCAGCATCAGGCCTTTTCACTTAATTCTCAGTTTGGAGCCTGCTCCCGCTGTTCACGTGCATGCCGAACTCCCGTGAAATGTCCAGATATGAGATCCATCAGCATTGCACGATTGAGCCCCTGTAGAAAAATGGGTGTGTAATGTCTTCTTGTGATTCTGCCATCCACAAAGCAGAACCTTTGTACCTCTTCTTTTGTGGTTCAGATCAGTGGCGTAGCCAGGTTTTAACAGCAGGGGGAGCAAACACATAAAAAAGGCGCCACCCGCCACGAAGAAAAACAAAGAAAAACCCAAGTCTTGCCGCAGAAGAAAGAAGGACCTGCTGCCGAATTACCGCCGAGACCCAGAAGCTTTATGCCTTTTAATAGTGAAAATAAATATGAAAAATGCCAGAACCGGATCTGGAGCAGCAAAAGTGTAATCCTTTTCCTGAGGAGGTATAGAGGGAGGGAGAGGAGGCTGGGAAGAAAAGTTGCCCGAAGTCCTGAGCAGTTAAGTGTAGCTGGAGCAGCAGGAGCTAGAGCAGCAGCTGTGAAGGGAAGAGACCATCCGGAATGGAGGGCAAGTCTAGGGCTGGGCGTCAGCACACAAGCTTAAACTCCAGAGATCCAGCGCAATGCAATGGGGAGGGAGGGAGCATGTGGAGGGGAAAGGCATTTGAAATAATCAGTTTAAAAAAAACACAGAGGCAACTTTGCTGCCCTAAGGGCTCGAGCAACTTTGTGAAAAACACTGACGGAACTTGCAATCCAAACTTCCCCCACTCCCCAAACATCCAGGCAAATGTGACACCCAGGAGAGTGACAACGCGCATCAAAGCAGTACATTTCCAGGGAGCAAGACAGAGCTAGACGTTCTTGACCATTGGAGGCTGCATCTACAGATCTGTGCCTGGGGTGCAACGTATAGAGCTGTAGATCTCTGCACGGCTGCAGTGTACTTACAGAGAGTACAATGTAGGTCCAGGCATGGGTAACGTACGGAGAGATACTCATAGGCAAATCTTAATTGCATCTATGAACCATACCCTTACAAACAACAGTGTGGACTTTAGGGAGGGACATCAATGCAGACTATGCAATACATTACGTCTTAAAATAGAAAATGCAGCAACTTTTAATGCTACATTAAAAAAATAACCCTAAGCACATCTATGTTTTTATGCATTACTCGCATCGGAAGCACAAACAGTGAGTATTGATTGCAGATGACCAAGCATATCATGGGCTGCAGGTCGTCCCCCCAAAAATTGCATATGAGCAGAAAACCCCCACCACCAATATTAATTAAACCATTAATAAGTAGGCACCATTAGCCATGTACCTACACAAATGGCCGTGCAAGAAGAGGAATGCAACCTAATGGAAACAAAGTTACTTTCTTAAAGCTGTACTTCTCCCCCCCGCACCCGCCCCAGTGCATATACACACATGCACCACCCAGCAAAACCAGCCCCAAATGCATCCAAAGAGCTGCTTACTGGGGTGAGCCAGAGAGGAGAATACATGACTGCTGGGGGGGAGGGGAGGGTTGTGGTTTGCAGGGTGTGTGTGTGAGTGAGAGAGAGGAAAAGAAAGAGAGAAAGGGGCGGGAGAACCTAGCCTGCTTCTTACTTTCACATTTCCAACTCTGCTAAACTGCAGTGAGCGTTGAGCAGCTCCATGAGCTGAACTTTAACCCCGCCTAGACTTTTCCTACACTACACACTATACATGTCTACTGTACCCAGGTGTTAAAGGCGTAGCACACACTTCCCACCCACCCCCAGCTTCCAGCAGCGCGCCCAGGCTCCAGGCTCCCCGGGAACCTGCCCGCGCGCCTCCTGCTCCGCTCTGCACCTCACCAAAAGCAGCAGCAGCAGCAGCTCGCTCACTGCCTTGCCCGGGGGAGGGAGGGCAGGGTAGAGGGGCTCCAGGGCTGTGCTCGGCCAGCCCTCCCTATCTCTGACCCCCGCTCTCAGTGCATTACTGGGTAACACAGTCAGGAGCAGTTACAGGCAGGACTCACGGGCGGTTATAGGCTACCGGAAGCGGAAGGACCCGGAAGCGGCACCGAGTGAGTGTAAAAATTAAAAAGGTGCCACTTTTGGGGAATGGGGTCAGGGAGAGCGGATGCTCCCCTTGCTCCCTCCCTAGCTACGCCATTGGTTCAGATACCATATAGCACGCACCCAAGAGGGATAATTTACTTTGTAGCTGACCTTGAATTCCAAAGGAATGACCGTGATAAACCAACTAAGCACATATCAAACCTCTCAGTAAATGAGCTACAGAACTTCCTTTGTCAAGAAAACCAAAGGATTTGATTCATTAGTCCACATTTACCTGTTACCACAGAGGTGTCTGAGACTACCTTGGTTTTCCACTATATCTAGATCAGGTGGAGGAGGACGACAATTGTCTAGTGGATACAGCACTAGCCTGGGCCATGGGAAACTTGGACTCTGGCTCCACCACAAACGTCTGGTGAGATCCCGGGCAAGGCACTTAGGGATTTCAGTGGGAGTTAGGTACCTGAATCCTACCCTGTCTCTCTGGTCCTCAGTTCCCCGTCTGTAGAATGGGGATAATAGCATTGCCCTAATTCACTTGCAGGAGTGTGCAAGAGGAGTTAATCCGTGAATAATTTGTTGGACAAACAAACAAACAAATCTATTTGTTTTAACCACAACTAATTTATTTCCCTGGTTTTCTTGATGAAAAAGAAAAACCAGTTTAGAAGGGTCTTTTCAAATCAACGTTTTGAAACTGAATATTTTGGAATTTTCAACATTTTTGTCTTCAGGTTTTGGGGAATTTGTGGTCTGAAACTGTTTGCCAAATTCAGCCCGAATTCATGAATAGTTTTGGTGGCTCCAAAAACGCATCTTTTGGCAAATTTACTATTTGCCGGAAAAAAAAAATCAGCCAACTCTAGTTGTGAGGATTGTCCGGGGGGTTCGCTCCTGACTACTGTGGCGCCTCCTTGTGGCTCATCTAGGGATTAGCTCTTAATCACTCTGATGCCCCCCTCCTTCAGTTTCTCACCCTGGGGTCCTCCCTCCAGCCCCCATTGCTACCTCTTTGTGGGCTGGCCCTCCGAGCAGGTCACTACAGTTTTCCCCTTTCAGGGTATCGTAGTCCCTCTGGACAACTGTCTCACGCAGTCTTCTGCTCCACTGACCAGACTATGCCACTCTCCCAGTGGCTGAAAGGGGAATCCAGGCCTGTCCCGGCTCCAGCCCAGGGACCATACAATTAGTAACCGCAGTCTACATAATCGCAGACCCCACTACTGTTTCCCTGGGCTGCTTCCTACATTTTTCCCCTCTAGTTTTGACCCCACCTCTAGGTTACCATCAGAGCTTCCTCTGCTCCCGGCGGGTATTTCACCCTTCTCAGGCTGTTACCAGAGTCTACAGTCCAACGCAGGATCCCAGGACTTATCTCCCTAGACCGCCTCCTCATTTCCTGTCAACTTCACTCCTCTCTAGGGAGTAACTGTAGAGTTCCTTCCTGTAGCTCCCTCCTTATGCTCCACTTCCTGGTTTTATACCAGCTCAGCCTGTCCCTGCCCAGCTGGCCTTCATCTTCCACTAGAACTTACCAGCCCTGACCCTCCTCCAAGTGCAGCCCTTGCACACAGGGTTAAGGCCCTTTTTACTTACCCAGACCGGTGTGGGACAAGCACAAGGATAAATTCATTAAAAACAAGGGGCTCTGACACGACAGTAGTGGAAGCCCAATAAGTACATGGATAGATAGTCCAACTGCTGTATCACACTGTGGTAATGGCTGGTAAGTGCTGGCTTTTAATGGTGACTGCTGTATGAGGTATTAAATGCTCAGCAATGAAACCCTTTAGAAATAGATATGGACTTTTGAACACACAGAAAAGTTCCTCTTTTTCAGTGCTCTCCTCAGTCTTTCCTGTGATTGTTTTCCAGTCACCTGCGTCTGGTACTAATCACAGTTGCTTTTATCAGTGAAAATGGAACAGTTTCAGCGATGAGCCCTATCGTGGTGATGGCAGAGAAATGGATAGCCAGTGGCTGTTCCTCGCCACCTGTCCACCCCGCCAGCCGCTGTTCCTCGCTGCGGGCCACCCCACCAGCCACTGTTCCTCACCGCCTCGTCAGCCACTTGTTCTGCTCACCACCCACTCATTCGCCGGCTGACCGTCAATCACCTTCTGCTGCCATCTGCCCCTCTGCTGTGACCTCTGCATATCAGTCTTAGTTATTTTCAGCTCTTTGCAGGCTGGCCAGAAACACTGCCCCATCTCAAGTGATTTCAGCTCTCAGTTGAGCACTTTAACATAACATAGAGGTGCCTAAAGAAACCTATTTAGCTCTTTCTTTGAACAGTGGGGAGGAAGAGGTTAAACCACACTAGGGTCTCTTAAGAGTCCACAGCTCCTGTCTGGGACACTTGTCCCCACCCTTTTTACTTTCACAGGGCTCTGGCATTCGAGCCCCTGGTTTAATGAGGTCTTTTCAGCTGAGGGTGACCCCCCTCATTTGAGACATGTTAAGCACAGTTCTGCTCCCCTTTATTCGTGCAATAATGCCAACACTGGTAACAGCATTTTACTACCCCTGCATTCAGTACTAAAGTGATGTGTAACCCAACACCAGCCAAAGTTGATTACTTTGAGCAACATCGCTCTAGCTGCTGGATATCTAAGCAGAGTAGGTGTGTTCATGTAAATACAGTTAGCTCCTGAAGTCTCTCCCCCTCCCAGCTAGCTGTCAGGGGAGAACTCATTCAGTATCGATCCCACCTTGCATAACGGCACTGTTAGACCCATGGGAATTACGTTGCAAGAGTTATTTCTAGTGTACCCAGCATACGTAAAGCCTTGATTTCCAAAGACTAATTGCTTCTGCATTATTAATACAGTCAGTGATTTCACAAAATACATTGCAGCTGTGAGCTGCATGAGTCATAAATTGTTTACATCCCCTGGGACTCTTTGAGTAGAAATATGTGTTAGAATAATCTCAGGTGATGAACAGAAGGGGTCTCTCCTCATTGGTTAGCATGCTACTGGAATCTGAAATGTGACTGTGTTTAGACACATCATACTTCACAGTCAAACAAACCAACTTCTGCTATCTGGTTTCAGTGCTGAACAGCTCTCTGTGCCATGGTCTTCTCTGTGATAGTGGAGGAAGACATGTAAACCACCACTATAATCTTTCCAGTTGGAATTATCCCTAAAGATGAAGGAAGAACAAATATGCAAGAGCAGATAAGAACTGGGATATCAAGGGGAATAACATAACTGCCTCCTCATAAAGATAAAGGGGAAATGTCAACTCTGTCGCCTAAGAGAACACCAACCAAGCAAAAAACTAACCTAACAGTTGGTTGTACTACCAGCCTCCTGTTTTCTAAGAAGGCAGTTGAAAGGTGTATATAGGGAAAGCATTAATTCATCATCTTCTTTATGCTACACCGTTATTCAGTTCTTGCTGTACTTTGTGGGGTTACGGATGAGGTTTTTTTTCCCTCATTGATTTTGTTTTTGTTTTTAAATCACTCTTACAAGTCCCTAGAGTTGGAAGTAGGCCCGTTTGCTTTATTTTTGTAAATCCAAATAAATGAAAAACGGTCTTTCGCAGGATGCTTTTGTTATTGATATTAAACTATTTCCCCACCCACCCAGATTCTCTCCTCACCATTGAAAATCAGATGTTGATTGTGCTGTTTACAGTAGAGTGAGAAGAGGAAGTATCATAAATACAGTGGTACATTTAACTACTGTATGCAGCTCAGGTATATTTTTTCCTACTATAATGAAATCTACTGAGAGAGAATGCTTAGTATTCAGCTAATGCTCAGTTACCTTAAACATGACACTTCAGTACAATTTAACATGGCAAATATCCCAGTTCTGTGTTTCTCACCGTGTTATTTGGATACAGTGCCAATTTATACCAGCAGAGAATTTGGCGCAAGTACATTGAAATCAATAAAGCTGTGCTGCATTGCTACCAGAAGAAAGTTTGAACCTTTATTCTTAAATGGAAGGGCATGGAATGTACATTTGGAAAAGGGATATTTCCCCCTTTGTGTTGGGATTGATAAATGGATGTTCCATTCCATTATGGCAATATATTTTATTGACAAGAATGTGGCCTGAGTATTCACTGAGTACTAGATGGCTCATGGTACTACATGCAAAGACTCCTCCCACATGCATAATATCCCTCGTAGTAACAACGAATGCTAGTATCAGTTTTCTTCTAATGCATTGACGATGTTTACATACTGCTCCTGGGCATTTCTTAGCTGGAAAAGCTACCACGAGGGTATGCTAAGTACAATGTGTTACACAAGACAGTGTTTAATAACATTACAGAATATAGCAATCTAACTTGAGGCAACAGTGGGAAATGGCTACATTTCCCTTTTATACTTAGATCTTAATTTCCTCACTATAATTCCGCCTATTAGACCATTAACCAGGCCCTCATGGTACCCTTCAAGGGTTTTGCAGAAGGTTTGAAAGCCAAGCAAGATGGTCAGGAAACAGCAATAATTCTCCAAAATATCCCTTTTGATGATAGCTCTCTAAGCACATGCTTCAAGTTAAGCACCTAAACTGTGTCATAGTTTCAGGCCCTCTATTTCCCCTCCGTGGTCCACGAAGGGCACTCAGTTTAGGCTTCTGGCTCCCAGACATCACTTCTCTTGGGTGGAGACCCTGGTCTCACTCCCTCTGGACTGGGGATTTTAAGGCTGCACAGCTCCCTGCCTTACACTGGGATATCCCCAGCAAGCCAGACTGCCTAAAAGACCAGTGCCTGGACTTTGCTTTCTCTGAGGGCAATGCCCATATAATGCCTGCAACAACAAGTTAAAACCTTGCTCCTTCTAAGGAAGCACATTTATTCTTAAAATGAGCTTTACAGAGAAAACATAGTAAAACAATAGAAGAACCTACATGTGTACTAAAAAGTTTACTAGCAATCACCCCAACTCCAACCTCGGGCTGTGGTATATTTTAGCCCTTCAAAACGCATAACCGGGTCTTCCCAGTGTTTACAAGTTCATCTCTCTTCGAACCAGAACAGAGACTGGGCAGATCAGAGGCTGGGTGTTTCTTCATACAGCTTGGGTCTTTGATCCTGGCCCTAGCCTATATATTACAGAGGTTCTCAAACTGTGGTCCGTGGACCACCAGTGGTCCACAAGCTCCATGCAGGTGGTGGCTCCACTAGTTAGGTGCCTGGACCCTGGAGAAGACACACATGTAAGGCGAGGTGGTGGCCTGGGGGGGAATAGGGGGTAGGTGGGAGGGGGCAGTGAGGTGAGAAGAGGCCGTGGGGGGAATTTGGGATTTGCAGGGCTGCAGCAGCCAGAGAAAGAGGCGACTTTCCCCAGCTCCAGGGCTGTGGCTGCTGGGGAGTAGGGTGACCAGACGTCCCGATTTTATCGGGACTGTCCCGATATTTCCTTGTTTGTCCCGCGTCCCGACCAACATGCGGTCGGGACACTGGACAAACAAGGAAATGCCCCGGAGCCTAGAGCCCGGAACTGCTCGCACCCCCCCCCGCCCCGACTCCGCCCCCTCCTCCCCCAATTGGCTCCCTCCCCGAATCCCCGCCTCTTCCCCGGGCTCACCATTCCTCCTCCCTCCGCAAGCGCTGGAGGGAGGCCCAGGAGACTCAGGGGAAGCGCGGGGCCGGGGTGAGTAACAGTCCGGCCTGGCCCCGAGCAGGCAGGACTCAGTTGGGTGGTAGGGAGAGGAGGGAGGCGGCCCGCGGGGCCAGGCGGCGGCTGTTGTTGTCCCCCCGGGCAGCGGGACTCGGGAGCAGCCGCTGCTGCAGCTCCCACTGCCGCGGGGGAGGAAGCGGCCATGGCCAAGCTCGGCGGCTGCAGCTCTGGCGCCTCCGAACCCCCTGAGCCGGGGCCTGCTGCAGGGACCTAGCAGCGCGCACGCTGCGCCCAGCCCCTGGCCAGTCGCGTCTGGGCTGCTGCCCAGCTGGTGCAATCCCGCGGCGGCCCTGGGGCGGAGGCATCGGCCGCCCAGCCCCGTTCGTTCCCCTGCGGGATGGGGGGGCTGGGGCCTGCTGCCCCCACTCCGGGGCCGCCGCGGGATTGCACCAGCTGGGCAGCAGCCCAGACGCGACTGGCCAGGGGCTGGGCGCAGCGTGCGCGCTACTGGGTCCCCGCAGCAGGCCCCGGCTCGGGGGGTTCAGGGGCGCCAGAGCTGCAGCCGCGGAGCGCCATGGCCGCTTCCTGCCCCCACGGCAGTGGGAGCTGCAGCAGCGGCTGCTCCCGAGTCCCGCTGGCCGGGGGTGAGAACAGCCACCGCCTGGCCCCGCGGGCCGCCCCCCTCCTCGCCCTACCGCCCGACTGAGTCCTGCCTGCTCGGGGCCAGGCCGGACTGTTACTCACCCCGGCCCCGCGCTTCCCCTGAGTCTCCTGGGCCTCCCTCCAGCGCTTGCGAAGGAAGGTTTTTTTGTTTTTTTTTGACCCCGCCCCCCGCCACGCCCCCCCCCGTGTCACCCTCCCTCCCCCCACGTCCCGATATTTGTCTTGGGTGATCTGGTCACCCTACTGGGGAGAGACAGCCCTCCTTCCCATCCTCAGCTCCGTGGCTGCTGCGGTGGGGGAGAGACCCCCCTCCTTCCCAGCCTCAGCTCTGTGGCTGTTGTGGCGGGGGAGAGACCCCCCTCCTTCCCAACCCCAGCTCAGGGGCTGCTGCGGTGGGGGAGAGAGGGCACATCCATCACATTAGAAAGGTAAGACTACTGATAATAAAATATGACTTGTGTGCTTTTATTTGTAGAACAAAAAAACAATTAAGGGTTTTTTTAATATAGCGCTTTTATCCAAAGTGCTTTACAATAGTTAGCTAATGGAACAAACAACATTTGGAAAGATCATTAAGTGGTCCACCAAGACCCTCAACAATTTTCAAGTGGTCCACAAAAATAAAAAATAAAAAAAATAAAAAGAAAGTGAGAACCACTGCTATACAACAAGTAATCAGCAGACAATGACTCTCTCCTCAGGGCATAGCTTCAAAAGACTGGGGTTTTGCATAATCCGAGGTTGGGAATTTGCATTAACCTCTCCCTAGGTATTTCCCAAGAAATCCACTTAAAACTCATTGTCCCAAAAGTACATACTTGTCTGGCACGTTTTAGTATAGTCTTTTGAACTCCCAGGTCTCCCATCTGTCACATCTGCCCCCTAGAAAAGTTGTATGCTATCCCAACCCACAATAATACATAAGTTGATACAATAAACCCTTCCAATATATTGCTGGGAATAGCCATATCTGCCAGAGGGTGAAATACTGGCTCTGCTGAGATCAATGGCAAAACTCCCGTTAACATCAATGTGGCCAGGCATTTACATAGGCTTGAGTGCAGTCCTGGATAGGAATGGATTTAGGCAGATGCTTTCCTGAATTAGGGCCCATGTTTGGGCCCTGTCTTACTCATTTGAATAGTTTGTCTCAAGATTAGGCCCTAACCAGCCTGATTTTATTTTGAGAGCATTGAGTGTTCTGACACGGTGTAGCTGTAAATAGCCTGTGGGCGTTCTTCGTTTTCATTCATATGGCATGGGGGCTTTCTCCAGGCCATATTTCTCACTGCAATTCCAAACATGGGCCCTAATTCAGGAAAGCATCTGCCTAAATCCATTCCTATCCAGGACTGCACTCAAGCCTATAAATAAATAAATAAATTAGGGCCTAATCTTGAGACAAACTATTCAAATGAGTAAGACAGTGCTTTGAGATCTTCCATTGGAAAGCCACGACCGAAGTATAAAGTATTGTTAGAATGCAGCAGAATAAATTTCTCTTTTCTTTTACAAGATACTGTATACAAGAAAGTATCGCAGCAGTGGCCAATAGCTCACGCTGAAAATGGAGAACAGAGTTAATAATCAGAACCTTATGATCAATCATCAGCCATCTCATTTTTGAATTTTGGACACTTTCATCTTCAACTGTAAATGGCCTGGTTGTCGGCTGCTTGTCGTGAACAGGTGCTAAGCAGATTCATCACACCTGCTGAGGATCCGGCTCATGGCTCTTCTAGTTCTTGTGTTTCGGTATTTGTGCCACTTCCTTAAATTACTTTGAGTTACGGTGGAAAAATAACTATTTTCAGCCATCATTTTGAATAAAGAGATTAAACAGAACTGCATCGTACAGGCCTGTTATTGAAATACGGTACTACCAAATTCAATGTAAAGGGCATTTTGCGGGAAGTAGGAGAACAGATCATATTTTTAATTAAAATGTCTTCAAATATGCTGCAACAATTGCCGGTAATGGTATGTTTTCAAAAAAGGAACAAATTACTTAGAATTACAGTACTGCAGTAATTAAATGCTTTTCCACTTAATTACTGCAGCAGGTAACCTTTCTAACTACACAGTCTAGAGGCTATAAAGTAATACAAGTGCTCGCACATGGTTGGTGAATATGATCTGCTATGGAGTCAGATGGCATTGTGTAAATGTTGCATTTTATGCAAATTCCAGTGCTCGATTGAAAAATAAATCCTTAAAACTAAATTATTATTCTGTTCAAAATGTCATTATAAAAACACCTGCCATTTAAATGGACCCCAACACAACATGAAGTGCGGTGACAAACACAATGCAGAGGAGAAAAGGAGTTATTCCCACATAGTACGTCTGTGCCCATACAGATTATAGGAAAAGAAGAACTGGGTACTAGAATAACCTTAACAAGAAGAGTTTCTTCTGTTTTTAAAAGGTCTCTTGACTCAGTTTTTGGCAGTAAAGTTACAGATCAACAAAATGTGGTGACGGCCTTGCTACATGGGAAGGGATGTTATAGCTTATTGCACACACAGGTTTCTTGATAGCTTTTGGCATAGGGTGAGGTTTGACTTGTGCACACTTAAGTCTAATTTTGAGGGTTTACGTGAGGTTTATCTCCCATGAAGAGAGCCTGCACAAGTCCTCTGCTGGATTTATTTTCACTCTATAGGCTCAGTCCAGCTCCCATTAAAGACCAAGGGAACATTTCCATTGTTACTTAAGTATTAATCATCCATTAAACATATCTATTCCAGCAGACAGAGGCCTCAACCACACTGAAACCCCTCTGTACAAACACGTAGCAAATGGATCCATGACAATGAGCAGAAATAGTATGTTTTATTAACACAGACCTAGGTAGATTGTATCACTGGCTGTTCTCCTCCACTGAGAACAGAAGAATACTATGCAACCTTCAACCTAATTCTTTGCTCCATTCAGCCATTAATGGAATAACTTTCCCTAGATGACCCGTGGAACAGGGGCACTGCAGAGGTCATATTTACACATTACTGTGTGTTTGTTTTCATCTGTGGTACAGCACCATGATGATGGACATTGACTCACTGCAGTGTATGGAGCTTTCAAAATTATGGTGACTTTGTGGGGTCACGGCACCTTTCTTAGGAGAATCTTGTGGAGATGCATCACAAGAGTTAGCGAAAATTGGTTAGGACTGAAAATCAGACACCCCGTATGTGATCTCTGCGGCCTCCATTTACTTTTAGAGTTGAGCTGTTTACACTGCGCACACTTTAGACGTTCCTTGTGAGGGATTATATCAATTTAAGCTGTAGTTTTCATTTTAAATCTCTCAAAGCAGAGAGATTTTTCAGAGCAGAAGAAACTTTTGAAGTGTGACTCCTCTAGTAGGGCTGACAGGACCCTAACTACAGGCACCCACCTACAAAAGTGAAAGTGGATTAACTGGCTGCACAAATTGCTCAAAGTGTTTTAAAAAAATGAAATAAGTGCCATAGGCATCTCATAAGAACATAAGAATGGCCCTATTGGGTCAGACCAAGGGTCCATCTAGCCCAGTATCCTGTCTTGTGACAGTGGCCAGTGCCTGGTGCCCCAGAGGGAATGAACAGAACAGGTAATCGCCCATTCCCACCTTCTGGCAAACAGCGGCTAGGGACATCATCCTTGCCCATCCTGGCTAATAGCCATTGATGGACCTATCCTCCATGAATTTATCTAGTTCTTTTTAGAACCCTGTTGTAGTCTTGGCCTTCACAACATCCTCTGGCAAGGAGTTTGACAGGTTGACTGTGCGTTGTGTGAAGAAATACTTCCTTTTATCTGTTTTAAACCTGCTGCCTATTAATTTCATGTGGTAACCTGTAGTTATTGTGTTATGAGACGTGGTAAACAACACTTATCTACTTTCTCTATACCAGTCATGATTTTATAGACCTCAATCATATCTCCCCTTAGCCGTCTCTTTTCTAAGCTGAAAAGTCCCAGTCGTATTAATCTCTCCTCATAGGGAAGCTGTTCCATACCCACAAATAATTTTTGTCATCCTTTTCTGAACCTTTTCCAATTCCAATATATCTTTTTTGAGATGGGGTGACCACATCTGCACACAGTATTCAAGATGTGGTCGTACCATGGATTTATATAGAGGCAACATGATATTTTCTGTCCTATTATCTATCCCTTTCTTAATTATTCCCAGCATTCTATTTGCTTTTTTGACTGCCGCTGCACATTGAGTGGATGTTTTCAGAGAACTATCCACAATGGACTCCAAGATCTCTTTCTTGAGTGGTAACAGCTAATTTAGACCCCATCATGTATAGTTGGGATTATGCTTTCCAATGTGCATTACTTTGCATTTATCAACATTAAACTTCATCTGCCATTTTGTTACCTTTTTGAGAAATCCTTTTGTAGCTCTTCACAGTCTGTCTGGGTCTTAACTATCTTTAGTAGTTTTGTATCATCTGCAAATTTTGCCAGCTCATTGTTTACGCCTTTTTCCAGATCATGTATGAACATGTTGAATAGGACTGGTCCCAGAACAGACCCCTGGGGGACACCACTATTTACCTCTCTCCATTTTGAAAATTGACCATTTGTTTCCTAACTTTCAACCAGTTACCAACCCATGAGAGCGCCTTCCCTCTCATCCCATGGCAGCTTACTTTGCTTAAGAGCCTTTGGTGAGGGACCTTGTCAAAGGCTTTCTGAAAATCTAAGTACACTCTATCCACTGGATCCCCTTGGTCCACATGCTTGTTGACCCCCTCAAAGAATTCTAGTAGATTGGTGAGGCATGATTTCCCTTTATTAAAACCACGTTGACTCTTCCTCAACAAATTATGTTCATCTAGATGTCTGACAATATCATCTCACAAAGAAACATGGGTAGGGGTCCTTATTGAGTTCTTGCATGTGTGTATTAACTTGGGACAAAACACTACAAGAATCAACTACTTTGAGGTACGTCA
This sequence comes from Malaclemys terrapin pileata, assembly GCF_027887155.1. Taxonomy (NCBI): domain Eukaryota; kingdom Metazoa; phylum Chordata; order Testudines; family Emydidae; genus Malaclemys; species Malaclemys terrapin. Next base: position 16,903,239 of record NC_071515.1, on the reverse strand, counting down.
GTTTTCGCGCATTGTTGAACTTAACACTCCCCAAGGCCTGATTTTCACTGAGCATGCACATAAATCAAAGGGTGCTCAGCACCTCTGAGAATCAGTATCGAGGCCTCTCGAGTTTGGGTGACCTGCTATCTGGATGCCCAAGTCAGTGCAAACTTTTGAATGATTTTGGGATTTGATCAGTGCCCAGTCAAAAGGCAACGACGCCACATGAATATTAACGTTTAAGAACCTGAATGTCAAACTGCACATTGTCAGTCACACATGCCTTTTAAAGTTTGTCCAGAGAATTCAGACTCACCAAATTGGTCTCAGATTACATTGAGTGTTTGGATTTCAGGATCATTCATCCAATCAGGGGATTGAGACCATAATTCACACATATGGTGCTGGTGGCTTATGCCCCATGTAGCTCCATTAAGTTTTCTATTTTTTCAGAATAGCCCAGAGCCAACATGTTATGCAGATACCAGTACAGACAGGATCAGCTTCCAGAGGCACCATGACATATGTACTGACAGTGGCAGATTAGCCACTGGGCCAATGGGGCCGTGCCCAGGCCAATTGGGGGGCCTCTAGAAAAATGGGCACCCCCATGTCCCAACCCGCTCTGCCTGCCTGACGTTCCTGACGAGGAGTGGGGGAAGCCCCCGTGCTCTGACCCCTCTTCCTGGCAGGAGCGCCAGGCAGGCAGGGCAAGCCCCTGCACCCTGACTACTCCCCAGTAGGAGTGCAGGGCAGGCCCCCGTGCTCTGACCCCCATTTTCCGGCCAGGAGCACTGGGGAGGCAAGGGGGACTGCAGGCAGAAGGGGTGGGAAGGGTCCCCCACTTGGGCTAGCCCAAGGCCCCACAAACCCTGCATACTGATGTCTGAACAAAACCAAGGCATATCACACAATGTTACCAGTGTTTGCTGGCAACGTTGCAACAACAAGCCATATATGTTCACATGACATTTCTCTTAATGGCATCACTATCTTTGGCATGGAATAGATGAATAGACTTGAAAAAGAAGCATGTTTATTATGCCTAACATTTTATATCCCAGATTGCCACTCTGGGTCTGATCCCATGACCACTAATGTCAACAGAAAGACTCTCATTGACTTCAATAGGCTTTAGAACAGTCCCTTTGTCACTGCACCATTATGATTTTTTTTTTTTAAATTGAGCTCACATCACCTATGACTAAGATGAAACACTTCACAAGAGTGTCTCTGGCTATTATGAATGGCATGGCACAAAACAGACCAACACTGAGTAATGTCTCATTAGACAAAGGTACATGCCAGCTGTCCACTACTGTGCACTTTCTTTGTGCGCATTGTTATGCAAAATGCTTAGTGACTGCTAACAATCAGTACATCTATGCTTGGAATGGGTGTTACTAGATAACATAGCTGCTGCTATCATCCCGGTGATGCATCATAGCCGTGATGAAGGGGATTCTTTTCAAGCAATCAGCCCTCAAATTTGCCTTTTACAAGTATATTACTTAATTGGCCTCTCAGAGTTAGTAAGACAACTCCCACCTTTTCATGCTCTCTGTATGTGTATATATATCTCCTCAATATATGTTCCATTCTATGCATCCGAAGAAGTGGGCTGTAGCCCACGAAAGCTTATGCTCAAATAAATTTGTTAGTCTCTAAGGTGCCACAAGTACTCCTGAACATTTAATCTGTAAACTTCATCTTATTTGCAATCCAACCGGTCTTTAGGGAGATCATCCAATCAGGGCTCAGAGAAAATACGACTCACTAGAGATAGTTAACCAGCATAGTGGGAGTATTAACTATGTCCAAACCACTTGTGGGAAAAGTGTCACAAACACACTTGTCAAGAATATTGAACAAATATCAATTTTGCAAACAGAAAGAAAAAAAGTGTAAAATTAGATAAATACACAGGTTGGTTCTAAATTTTTTGCCCAGTTCTGTTCGGAACGTCAATTTCAAAATTGTATTATTACAGAAGTTTTATATTTCACAAGCACTCTGAGATCTCAGTCAGGACTAGCCCCAGTCATTGGTCACAGTCCCGGCCTCAAAGACCTTACAGTTCAAAGCCCTGATCCTGCAAGCTCTTCCACTACTGTGCCCTTCAGACGGGCCCTGCCTAGATTGATCCAGGTGGAGCAGCTTGCAGGACTGAGGTATACGAAAGTGTCTTGTGGATTCTTCAGGGTGGCATTAAAGCTCGGGTAACCAGATGTTCCGATTTTATAAGGACAGTCCTGATATTTGGGGCTTTTTCTTATATAGGTGCCTATTACCCCCCACCTCCGCCCTGATTTTTCACATTTGCTCTTTGGTCACCCTAATTAAAGATGATAATTTTGTGAACGTATTTGCGTATGGATAAAACATTTCACAACGCCCAAGTGATTAAACAGCCTAAGTCTCATTTTCAAAAGTGACTTAGAGCCAGATTTTTCAAGGTACTTAGGCACCTGAATGAGTTTTAGGTGTCTAGGTGCGTTCGAAAGTACCATTAGGCACCTAAATACCTTTAAAACCCTGGCCCTTGAGTCCCATTGAATGTGTATGTAGCCAAATAGGTTTATGGCCCCACAGTCCTTCACTTGGAGCTAGCTGAGTTTGTGTAGAAGCCCTCACATCTCTTCTTTCAGCTAAATTCAGTATTCACGTACAAAGGTTTCGTTACTACTAATTATAGTCTAGATGAGAGACTTGTCTCCTAGAGGGTAAAATTAGAAAATATTATTACTTTTATACTTCAGCATTTCCTTCTTTGCAATTCAAACAGAAGCTTTGTGTTTAGGTGGGTAAGTATCCATTGGAACACTCAAAACAGGGCAGGAGATATTCAAGAACAACAACATTCACCTGTGACTTCGGGCAATTTTCTCCAACATAAAGCAGGGAGACAATGTAAAATATTACATGTGATAACGATTATGACTTTATATTGCATTTATTTTTGTATTTTTATTTAGCAGACCATTGCTCTGATGTTCACGTACAGAGTCACAGTGCTTTTTGTCAATTGCATTAATTATGGAGTGCATGCCTCTTATTTGCCAGTTTGGACAATGACGCATGTAGAATTCAGAGTCATTCAGTTGCATTTCTCCTGTCAATTCATGAACCAAAGTTGTAGTCTGTAGTGCTTTTTAAAATTAAAAATGCTGGGGAAGTTTTCTGCCCTACAAGTTCACAATCCCTAGATTCTCTTCAAAATATGGCATTTAAGAGGCAGCTTGTGCTTTCCCACAGATTCTGAACCTGACTTCCATCTCCCTGAGGCCTAAAGGAAACATCTTTATTCTAATGCATGTTTGTTTAATGCCTATCACCTAGTGTAGTTCAGCATGAAAACAGTGTCTTCCTTAGAGATAGATCAAACCAATTTAGCAGTGGTTTTGAATCTGTACAATAGTCTCCACGTTTTCTACACATGCCCCTGATTAAATATGACAGAGGAGCTTGATTTTAGGCTTTGAAAAACCTCGACTTAACAAAAAAACTAACTACATAAAATGAAAGTGCTAGGCCATAGGGAGACTGGATCTTAATGTTCATGCACACTGTAGGGTGCAGTCAAATGAGAAATCACTAGGTAATATGTAAACTGAACCACCGATTATAAAAATTAATGTTACTTTGCATGATTAGAATTGTCAGAGCCATGGTGGAACCTGTATAGATGTCTGGCTCGGCATCGAAGTGATAAATGCTATCAAGGTACAAAAAACCCAGTTCCTTCAACACAAAGAACTAGTTATTTAAATGTCACACTTTGGATGTACATGCAGGATTCCTAGAGTTAGTTATCTAACAGAAACTGTTTTCTTCAGAAGGACAAAAGCAGACAAGCTAAAAACATGCTTTAAAACAGTGTAGAACCAGATACAACTTGTCAGACATCTAAACCTTTACTGCAATGCATGCAGGTTGATGTTTCTCATTCATGGTTATTTACATTATACAAATAACTCAGTAGACAAAGCATACAGTGAAGAGCATTGTGCACTCTTCTTGCACAGGCCAGAAGTTAAAATACTTACAACAAAGGGGTTTAGTCAGGTTAGGAAAAACATGTTCTTGCTAATCCTTACACATGTGCTTAATGGTACACGCTGAGTAGTCTCGTTGACTTCAGTGGGGCTACTCATGAGTCCTGATTCAGCAAAGCATACAAGTATGTGCTTAAGTCCTATTGAAATCAACTGCTCTGCCAGTGACCTGCGGTGTCATCCTCTGGCAAGTCACTTCATTTCTTTGTGCCTCCGTTTCCCCTCACTTGTCTTGCCTTTTTAGAATTTAGTTTCTTCAGGGTAGGAAGCATTTCTTACGATCAAATTTATTAGAGCATAAGCTTTCGTGGACTACAGCCCACTTCTTCGGATGCATATAGAATGGAACATATATTGAGGAGATATATATACACACATACAGAGCTTTGTGATTTTGTCCTCACCCACAACTATTTCACATTTGGGGACAATACATACCTTCAAGTCAGCGGCACTGCTATGGGTACCCGCATAGCCCCACAATATGCCAACATTTTTATGGCTGACTTAGAACAACGCTTCCTTAGCTCTCGTCCCCTAACGCCCCTACTCTACTTGCGCTACATTGATGACATCTTCATCATCTGGACCCATGGAAAAGAAGCCCTTGAGGAATTTCACCATGATTTCAATAATTTCCATCCCACCATCAACCTCAGCCTAGATCAATCCACACAAGCAGTCCATTTCCTGGACACTACTGTGCTAATAAGCGATGGTCACATCAATACCACCCTATACCGGAAACCTACTGACCGCTACACTTACCTACATGCCTCCAGCTTCCATCCAGGACACACCACACGATCTATTGTCTACACCCAAGCTCTAAGATATAACCGCATTTGCTCCAATCCCTCGGATAGAGACAAGCACCTACAAGATCTCTATCAAGCATTCTTAAAACTACAATACCCACCTGCTGAAGTGAAAAAACAGATTGACAGAGCCAGACGAGTACCCAGAAGTCACCTCCTACAAGACAGGCCCAAAGAAAATAACAGAACACCACTAGCTGTCACCTTCAGCCCCCAACTAAAACCTCTCCAGCGCATCATCAGAGATCTACAACCTATCCTGAAAGATGATCCTTTACTCTCACAGATCTTGGGAGACAGACCTGTCCTCGCTTACAGACAACCTCCCAACCTAAAGCAAATACTCACCAGCAACCACACATCACTGAACAAAACCACTAACCCAGGAACCTATCCTTGTAACAAACCCCGATGCCAACTCTGTCCACATATCTATTCAAGTGACATCATCATAGGACCTAATCACATCAGCCATACCATCAGGGGCTCGTTCACCTGCACATCTACCAATGTGATATATGCCATCATGTGCCAGCAATGCCCCTCTGCCATGTACATTGGCCAAACCGGACAGTCTCTACGCAAAAGAATTAATGGACACAAATCTGACATCAGGAATCAAAATACTCAAAAACCAGTGGGAGAACACTTTAACCTGTCTGGTCATTCAGTGACAGACCTGCGGGTGGCTATATTACAACAGAAAAACTTCAAAAACAGACTCCAACGAGAGACTGCTGAGCTAGAATTGATATGCAAACTAGACACAATCAACTCCGGTTTGAATAAGGACTGGGAATGGCTGAGCCATTACAAACATTGAATCTATCTCCCCTTGTAAGTATTCTCACACTTCTTATCAACCTGTCTGTACTGGGCTAGCTTGATTATCACTTCAAAAGTTTTTTTTTCTCTTAATTAATTGGCCTCTCAGAGTTGGTAAGACAACTCCCATCTGTTTATGCTCTCTGTATGTGTGTATATATATCTCCTCAATATATGTTCCATTCTATATGCATCCGAAGAAGTGGGCTGTAGTCCACGAAAGCTTATGCTCTAATAAATTTGTTAGTCTCTAAGGTGCCACAAGTACTCCTGTTCTTCTTTTTGCGGATACAGACTAACACGGCTGCTACTCTGAAACATTTCTTACTGTGTTTATACAGTGCCTAGCACAATGGAAACATCTGTAATACTAATAATTAACAACAAAATTCAGCATGCAGAGGACTCCCCAGATTTAGGGCAACTAAGTTGCCTCTGAACTGCTCCAGTGAGGACATGACCTCTGATCTTTCAAAGAGGAGAAATGTATTAGCCACTACTTACTACTAATTACTGCCTTATAAGGAAATAGAATAAACAGAATGGAATGCTGATGTGAGCCTTTTGGAGTCATGTTTTCTCCACAGGAGAACTAGACACTTAAAAAAAAAAAAGTAATCTCATGATTCCAGGAGCTGGGGTTTTAAGAACAATATTATTGTCTATTTCCTGCTCTGCTCCTAGTGCATCAGAACTACACACTAGACCAGGGGTCGGCAACCTTTCAGAAGCGGTGTGCTGAGTCTTCATTTATTCACTCTAATTTAAGGTTTTGCATGCCAGTCATACATTTTAATGTTTTTAGAAGGTCTTTTTCTATAAGTCTATAATTATATAACTAAACTATTGTTGTATGTAAAGTAAATAAGGTTTTTAAAATGTTTAAGAAGCTTCATTTAAAATTAAATTAAAATGCAGAGCCCCCCTGACCGGTGATCAGGACCCGGACAGTGTGAGTGCCACTGAAAATCAACTTGCGTGCTGCCTTTGGCATATGTGCGATAGGTTGCCTACCCCTGCACTAGACCCTAGTTACAGCTTGCGATAAAGCCATGATCCAGCCCTATGGTAGTGCAAAAGAACCAAAACATGGATGTAAAATTTAAGCATCTAGTTTGACTGTCCAAGGTAAGTGACTTTTAATAGGGCCTGACAGCAATATCCTTATTCATAATAAAGAGTACTATGCTTCAGGTGACATTCCATTAACATCAATGGAACTAGTGGCAGAGTAAGATACCGCCAACCATAAATAAAGATAACATTATATGCCAAATTGCATTTTGATAGAAGTAGCTATACTATATTTTAGTACTCTATTTATTAAATAAGAATATGGTCTCCTGCACAGTATTACAATGAAAAAGCAACAAAGAAAAAGCAAACACCATAGTTTAGCTAATTTTTAATTGTAGAATTTTTTAAGTAACCAAGGAAAAGAAATGTAATATGATTCTTTGTCCATTTAACACGATTACTTCTAGCAAGTTTAAGGGGACAATGAACAAATTTGTAAGTTGGATGGCAGCAAAATCCTTTGTCATAACAATACCCACAACTTTACAAAAAATAAGTTGCATTATAAATGCATTGTTTGGCACATCAACTATTCTGGTTTACACCTTTGGATTAATAGTCTAAAGCAGGGGTCAGCAACCTTTCAGAAGTGGTGTGTCGAGTCTTCATTTATTCACTCTGATTTAAGGTTTCACGTGCCAGTAATACATTTTAATGTTTTTAGAAGGTCTCTTTCTGTAAGTCTATAATATAGAACTAAACTACTGTTGTATGTAAAGTAAATAAGGTTTTTAAAATGTTTAAGAAGCTTCATTTAAAATTAAATTAAAATGCAGAGCCCCCCGGACCGGTGGCCAGCACCCAGGCAGTGTGAGTGCCACTGAAAAATCAGCTCACGTGCCGCCTTTAGCACACGTGCCATAGGTTGCCTACCCCTGGTCTAAAGCTATATTTATGATATCTGTGGATGGTTCTCCATTGTACAAAATGGGCTTGCTCTGTAAGCATTTGTGAAGAGTCACTGAAAATTAATTTATTTTGTAGGATAACTTATGAAGTTACGGCTAGAAGTCCCAGAAGCAATTCATTAACAAAAATGCATGCTGGTAGCTAACAGTCCATCTCATCCCAAGAGGATGCAGGAGATTACTGGAATTCGTGTCATCCATATGGAAACACAAAAACTAGTCCTGTAGCCTGTACTCCAAGGAGCACTCTCTGGGCCACATTCTGCCCAACGTACTCACATTGGCCCTGATCCAAGGAAGCACTTAAGCACATGCTTACCTTTAAACACGCGAGTTGTCCCATTTGAGACTTCACTGAGAACAGATGTCATGTCACATTAAAGCTACCTGTATCAGCCCTGGAAAGGTATTTGGGGTTTTATTTGCTAGCCCGGTTCTCTTCCAGCTTTACAGTGGTCACCATTAAAAGGTCAAGTGTTGCCAACAGCTACCATACAATGGAATCCGAGGTACTGCTGCTTTCCCTTTCACTTAAAATAGAAACACACTACTAACTATGTGGCATCAGTTGGCAAATGTCTTTTGAATGGTAACCATCTTCAGTAGATCAGTACTTACTTCTCAGTAAGTTAGTATTCATTACAAGCCACCTCTGGCTATTTCTCCCCTTGCAAAACTTAAGCCCCGCATAAGCCCTTAAACTAGGATTGAAGTGGGGTCAATTTCAGCACACATGCAGAGTTCAAGTACAGCTTTAGTGCTATGTGTATGGATTAGCTAGGAGGGTCCTACAAAATGATCCCTTCAGCACTATGCGGATGGCAGAAGCTTTCAATTAGTAGTAGTGGTATTATCATAGTACTTAGGCGCCCCAGCCATGGACCAGGACCCCATTGTGCAAGGTGCTGTACAAACAGAACAAAAAGCTGGTCACCAGTTTACAATCATCACCAGCTGTTCTCTCAAGGGAAGGTAGGTCTGTCAGATAGCAGGTGCTCTGCAGATGAAAAAGGCCACATGAAGTGGGAACATATTATGGATGATGCTCAAGGTAAGGAAAGAACGTGGGAAAAGGCTGCAATCGACTCAGGAAGGAAAGTGCACACAAGATGCAGTCTGCCATTGAGGAAGGGCTGAATCCTGCAAGGGGCTGCTGGGTGTGATGTTGTTACAGGCTTGCCAGAGTTCCCCCTTGTGGTCAAACACCAGGCTGCTGTACTGGACCCAACCTTTGGTTCCTGTGTGCTTCCAAGCCTACAGGATCTGAGCAGTGTCCAGACAGTCTAAGTCTGACCTCTCCGGCACACTCCCAGGGTACTGACCCCCTGTCTAGTACCTCTTTTTGGAATACAGGACCCAGTGCTGACCTCCATCCCCAAGTTTGCCCAATCATTTAAGCACACCCACCCCAGAGCTCCATGTGCATGGACATTCTGGTTTACTTGTTTGGGGCCTGAGACACAATTAATGCAAGTAACAGATTTCTGAACTCTGAACCTACTCTCCAGTGTCCTTCCTACTTGGTGAGTCATTTGTGTCCTTTTAGGGTCCTGGGACTCTCTGGCACCCCGCTCTGCCTGCTGCCAGCAGATGGTCAGTCAGTGAGAGACCCCCCCCCCCAGGCCTGAGACGATCTGGCCCTTATATAGAGTTCTGTCTTCCTGTATGAGGTGACTTCCTGAGCACCATCAAACTCCTGTCAGGGGGATTAGTTTATCTTAAGTCCAAACTGGGAAAAACTAGCCAGCTTATTTTCCTAAGGTGGCTTCATTTGAATGGAGGACCATCAAGGCTAGAGACTCTAGATAGTTTTCCCATTGTTCACCCCTTTGCAAGGTGCCAGGAATTCTCCTGGCTGTCCCAGGACAAGATGCAGGCTACGTTGCAAAGGGTACAGTACAGTTTACAAACCAATCAAAATAGAACAAAGTTTGCAGATGGATAGAAACATACTGATCTGTCACAGATGTACCTAGGGAAAGATAACATGTACATGGCAAAATGTTTTTTAAGTCAAAGCTGAGCTGATCTCAGCTTAGATGTGCTGTTTGCGCTTCATCTTTCCCTGTAATTTTCATTGTTTCCTTTGAGGCCACAGACTGCAATTTATTTTTTAGAAGGTCATCCAACCAATTCATTCCTAGCAGCTGTGGCATTGAGTAACATGTTGGCATGGGTCAGTTCTTGGTTGGAATAGTATTTAATTCCCATTGTCAGTCATTATTGGGAAAAGAAATGATAGCGCTTTTGATGCCTGTATGTAAAGCAGCATATAATATCCCCGTTGAAATTCTGATTAATTTATACAGAAAAAAAAAAAAAAGGTGATTCTCATTCCTTTATTTACATTTGGGGCCTGCACTCGCTTCCATAGAAAGGAACAGGCGTTTTAGAGACACGCAGATATGATGTATTTGCAGGTCAGAATGCTGACAAAGACCTTTCTTTCTCCCCATTCAGAAAGAACCTAGCAATTCAGCTCTTCCCTTTCTAAATTAGAACCATATTAATAGAAATATAGGGGACCACCACACAAATAATGGAATTTATATGGAAAAGTGATAAGATTTAATAAAAAGCTTGGTTCTTAAGAGTACAATACACAAAGAGGCATATTGAGTGAGGTCCTGCAGGATCTGTTCAAGGTCTGGTTCTGTTCAATATCTTTATCAATGATTTAGATAACAGCATAGAGAGTACACATATAAAGTTTGCTGATGATACCAAGATGAGAGGGGCTGCAAATGCTTTGGAGGATAGATTAAAATTCAAAATGAGCTGGACAAACTGGAGAAATGATCTGAAGTAAATAGGATGAAATTCAAGAAGGACAGATGCAAAGTACTCCACTTAGGAAGGAACAATCAGTTGCACACATACAAAATGGGAAATGACTGCCTAGGAAGGAGTACTGCAGAAATGAATCTGGGGGCTAGAGCGACTCACAAGCTAAATATGAGTCAGCAGTGTAACACTATTGCAAAAATAGCAAATATTCTGGAATGTATTAGCAGGAGTGTTATAAGCAATTCTTCCACTGTACTCCTTGCTGATTAGGCCTCAAGTGTAGTATTGTGTACAGTTCTGGGTGCCACATTTCAGGAAAGATGTGAGCAAATTGGAGAAAAATCCAGAGAAGAGCAACAAAAATGATTACAGGTCTAAAAAACATGACTTATGAAGGAAGATGGAAAAAAATGGCTTTGGTTAGTCTGGGGAAGAGAAGACAGAGGGGACATAACAGTTTTCAAGTACATAAAAGGTTGTTACAAGGAGGAGGGAGAAAAATTGAACCCCTTAACCTCTGAGGATAGGACAAGCAGCAATGGGCTTAAATAGCAGCAAGGAGGATTTAGGTTGGACATTAGGAAAAACTTCTTAACTGTCAGGGTTATCAATTGCCTAGGGAGATTGTGGAATGTCCATCATTAGAGATTTTTAAGAGCAGGTTAGACAAACACCTGTCAGGGATGGTCTAGATGCCATGAGTGCAAAGGACTGGACCAGATGACCTCTCAAGGTCCCTTCCAGTCCTATGAACTTATGAAAAATAGGATCAGGGACAGTAAGGTCATTAATGGAAGAGCAGTTTAATGACAGGAATAGCCAATACAAATTCCTGAAATAAATGTTTTTATCTGTGGATTAAAGACATCCACTGAGTAAAGTACTTAAGCACACAAGTAGTCCTCCCGAAGTCCTCTCACATGTTCAAATTCCTTGCTGAAATGCGGTCCAGCATGGGAGAACGGCTGAACGATGTCAGAGACAGATATCTATACAAGTCCTTATCATAATGTCTTAAGATCTGCCCCATCAAAGAAAAATAAGATTCCAAAAAGTGGCCTAGAGATTCCAAGTAGTGGACCTAGATGTTTCCCTCCTTCCCAAAATGGTGCTTGAAATCTGCATATAAGTTTCTCATCCCTCTACTATCTTCTTTTACTTAGCTGTCATTTTAAGGTTAGGCCAAAGTAACAAATTTTACAGTTGGTTCTGAAGATGGTGAGGTTACTGAGCATTCTCACCTCTGCTAAAAAGGAGTTTAACATGTTTGGGCAAGCTACTGAAAAAAAACCAAAACACCACACTCCATAGTTACATTTGTCTCTTGTGCTTGATAAAGTCATCATTCTTCTGGAACATCATAGTTGAGAGGTCATGGTCTCAAAAGGTAAAATGCTCTTAGAGCAACACCAGGGTGGGCCTTACAGATGAAGATCATTATCTTCAGTATTACCCAGTGTTCTACAGGTTGTCAATATAATAAGCAGAGAATACCAGGGTGGTTTTGCTAACAAAGGTGGATTAATATATTCTTCATGAGATACAAAAATGAATGTGATCCATATCAAATACAGTGAGTTACAGTAAACCAGCCTTAAAAAAAAAAAAAAAAAAAAATCAGAGGTTCAGATCACTGTAACCAGGTCATTGTCCAATAATAAGGAAAAAAAAAGTCTTCTTTAACAGGTGAGGGCTAAGAAATAGCAAAGGATTCTAGGCTATCCAGTAACATTCCTATATCCAATACATAGTCCAACCTTCACTTTTGTAAAGAATCAGCAGGTTAGTAGTCAATATCCAGCAGCTAGAACCCAGTCTAGTTCTTTATTAGGTTGGCAATAACTAAGTTGCTGCAGCTATGCATGCTCTTTTCAGCCTAAAGATGTAAAAACATTTTAGTCATTGTAGATCTTTGTCATTAAAAGAACGGCCACACTCGATATAGGACTGAGCATCTGTTAAAAAGGAGGAACCATAAAGAACCACTCCTGCAGATTCTCTCTCCTTGGCAACTCACCTCACCTGCTGGACGTGGTATTAGCAGTTTCTTCTGATCCATTTTGCAATTGGTGGCAAAATCGAGGGATAGTCACAAACATCAATGGATCTCTATTGCCATAGAAGTTAGCCATATGCAGTTCCAGTACATGCAAGCCTCCATGGCTAGCTTGTACAGCAATATAGGTCCCATTGGACCTTTGTTCCCATATGGTTAACCCTGACAGTATCACAAACTCATACAGCTCAAGAATAGGTGTAGAGCTGGATGGGAAATGGCTTTCCATCCAATATGGCTTGGACATTTTGAAATATTTCCCTGTCCTGAAATCAGGACAAAAAGTTGAAGTGTTGAACGTTTTCGCAAATTGAAAGTGTGAACATTTTTCATTCGTATCTATTAAAATATTGCATTTAGAAATCTTTAGTTTTAATGTTGGCCTTTTTTTTTAGTAAGTTAGATTTCAAAAATGAAAAATCTCAGAACAAAAAACCTTTTCATGTCACGAGTTTCAAAATGGGACATTGACAATTCTGAAAGTCAACTTATTTTGAGTTGGGGAATTCACTGAAACCCACTGTTTTGTGAACAATTTCATTTTTGACAAATCAGCTCTTTTTTGGGGCAAAAAAGCTCATTTCATTGAAAAATACCCAACCAGCTCTACTTAGAGGTCCACTTCTGGATAACATGAGGTCTCTTTTCATACCAGCTTGCAGTAGGTGTCCTTCTCAGAAGGCAAACAAAAGTATTCTCTTTGCCTTTTACTGTCTATCCACCGTCTGCCAGATAATAGGCTTCCTAGCAACCAGCCAAGAGAACCAAAGCTCTTTCAGTACCTGCTTTAAAAATAAAAGAAATTTAAAGTGACAAACAACAACAACACTGGTCTACAATTTGAGAAGTCGTCCGCTTCAGAGATAAAATGTGCTATTTATTATGTATTTTGATGTGCTGAATTCAAATATGACAATTAAAACAACTGATTGGCTACTGTTTCTAACATGGAAACCCTAACATCACCTGCCAGGAGATTCCACTGCTGTAGTCTGGAGCCCAACAGCTCTGCCTTACTCTTGGGTAGTTCCAAATCCCTGACAAGGTCATTCAGTTCACCTTGTGTTATGAGGTGTGGTTCAGAGAAGGAGGATGGGAGAAAATGTGGGTCCTGTGACATTGATGGTTCAGGACCAGAAGTTTCATCCTCTTCCTCATCTGACTCAAGTGAAAATGATTCTGGTGCATCAGGAACTGGCAGCCCTTCTCCGTGGGGTATTGGGCATATAGCTGATGGAATGTTTGGATAATGCACAGTCCACTTTTTCTTCTTTGACACATCTTTCCCAACTGGAGGCACCATGCTGAAGTAATTGCTGGTATGATCTGTTGGCTCTCTCCAAATCATTGGCACTGCAAAAGGCATAGATTTCCTTTTCCTGTTCAACCACTGGTGAAGATTTGTTGCACAAGTGTTGCAGCATATGTGTGGGGCCCACCTCTTGTCCTGATCTCCAATTTTGCAGTCAAAATAAAGGTGATAGGCTCTCTTAACCATAGTGGTTATACTGCACTTTTGTGATGCAAAAGTCACTTCACCACAAACATAGCAGAAGTTATCTGCACTGTTCACACAAGTACGAGGCATCTCTGCTCACTTTGGCTAAACAGAAATGTGTCCCTTTGCAAAATCAAACACTGACAAATAAGAGAGCACAACACTGTATGGTTTCTAGAGCTGATATAGGGCAATTTGTTCAGCAGAGTGATGTAAGCTTCGTTATGATTGCATCATCCATGACTTCTAGGAATAACATGATGCAATTCATATCATGTATGACGCAATACCAGCTTCAGATTGCATCATTCATTGTTTTGCCTAAAAAGCAAGTACTGTCCAAACCCAGTCATAGATTTATTCATAGATCCAGTCAAAGATGTATTTTAGTCATTTCTGGTTTAAATAGAGATCCCTTCCCTTTATAACTCACTTATCCTCCGCCATTCCCAAGTCAAGGGTCGTATATACTGACCCAATAGCATATCTTGAAAACTAGAGCCAATCAACAATTTTAAGCATCATTTTCGTTCTCAGTGACCCAGAATTAGTAAAGTTCGACTACATTTATTTCAGAAGCATTTTGGCTGTAAAGCAGTGATAATTGCTTACTCCTCCACCCCCAATTGAGGGGATTTGCTTTTTTTTTTTTTTTAAACTTAAGTTTGCAAACTGGAGCTCTTGTTGGCTTGTCAGTTGCTTCAGGATATACAAAGAGCAATGATGTTCAAGAGCACCATTTTTTAATAATTGCTTTTTGACTGTTCGCTTTGCCACAGTTATTCGTACCTTGGTCACCTCCAGACTGGATTACTGCAATGCACTCTACATGCATGACTCTTGAAGACGACTCAAAATTCAGCTAGAGCAGAACTTCGTTGCTTGTTTATTTAGTGATGTTTCTTCCATGAAGCATTGAGCACTGGTGTTTCATAGACAGAACTGGCTTCTACAGAGAAGGCTGTAATTTGGGTTTCTGTGCACCTCTTCTCTAAGTCAAACCACTTGAAAACTGGTGCAAGGGCCCCCTCAAATCTGGATTTTTTTTGGTCCCACTGAGCCTGTTGACCTTCATAATATGTCACTAGGCTTAACTATTTATCAAGACTCCTGTCCAGCAAAATTCATAACACCGGAATAATTTTAAGCACACAAATAGTCCCTTTTGACTTGAAAGTCTAGGGAAGTAAGCATGCACCTAACATTAAGGATTTTCATTAGGTGATTTGATCTATCTGAAGGGGTTGTTTGAGGTTATATGGGTTGCTTTTTGGTGGATAGGGGAGTTTTGTTAGTAACTGCTTGAATTGTTTGACTGGCATTGAGTGTAGACGTTTTTACTGTAGATGTGCCTTTGAGGTTGTTCAGTAGGGAACGATACAAATGGAATGAAGAAATAAAACCAATTCAGAAACTTAAAAACCCTAACAGAAATAGACTGCCTGCCTTCTCCTCTTTGATGGTGCGTGACTCATGAGTCACTCAGACGCTAGCGCTGCAAATGGATAAAAACAAGCTAGAGACCCTGCTTCAAACACTGGAGGTGAAACATCTCTAAACCAGGAAGCTACATAGCTTCTTAATTGCACTAGACAACAAGTCTGAGATTTGTGTAACCCTACCTGACACTGACTGTCAAAGCCAGAGATATTTACAAAACATGCATTGTAAATCATCCATTTGTCTGTATGCCATGTATCCTAGTTTATACTGGAAGTGGATTCCTCTCTTGTGTACTCATTTAACTTCAGTGAGAGGGTTGTTGGGGAGGGGGGAGGAGAGAGAAGACCTCTTATGCACAGAGTTCAGTCGTGGAGGGCAGCATAGGATTCTATCTTTTCATTACTCTGGTCAAAGTGTAGAAGAGGTTGGTTAGGACGGTTAGTGAGGAAGCATGATCTAAGGTGCCTTCAATATCTAACTCTACATCACCATCTCCTTTGAGGCACTGGGATGAAAACGGAGCTTGAATAAGGGCTAGTTGGTGGAGGCTCAACCCTGAGAAAACCAAGGTAACGGTTTTAGGTTTGGGGGGCAATAACTGGACAAGATGGCTGAGATTATGGCCATAATTCAGCAAGGTACTTAAGCCTGAGTGTAACTCAAAGTAATGAAGGCAACAGGAGAACTCGCGTGCTTCAAGGTACATTTGTGCTTAAGTATCACACTGAACCGATCTCAGCAAGCCAGACTGAAGCAGTGTGCCGCCTGCTTGTCACTCAGAGGTGCCCTTTGCAGGGTCTCCTCACCTCCTTGGTCATTGCAGATTGCTCAGGAAGAAGCTGTCACCCTGTGCCTGATGAGAGGAGTGTGACTTTCTTGTGGGTGTGAACCTTGATACAAGTGGCATCCATAGCTTTTTCACTTTGACATTAGATTGCTGTAATGCTTGCTGCATGGGGCTAAACCATAAGACCAACTGGAAGCTGAAGTTACTGCAGAATGTAGCTTCCTACTTCAACGTAGCTTCTTGCTGAGAATACATTACCTCTATAGACTGCGCTGGTTGCTTGTGAATGGAGCCAGCTGGAAGCTAAAGTTGCTTTGCACCAATCCAGTAGCACAAAACAGACTTTGCAGCCCTCCTAACAGGCAAGTGAGGGAGTCTCCCTGCATATAGGAATCCTCTAGTGCAGCTGTTCTCAAACTCTGGGTTGGGCCTCCCTTCCTGGCTCACATTCCCACAGACCACACTCCTTTCCAATGGAAATTAAAACATTTGAGTTGAAGGTTTCCAAATAGTGGTTTTCCTTTTCTGATTGCTAATAGATGCTGGAACAGAGGTTATTTCTCATTAAAAAGCTACTTCCAAGAACATGTCATCTGAGCTATTTGCAACTGGATGCATCTGACACATGTCAGAGTCTCAGCATATTGTTTTAAAAAAAATAAATCTGTCTATTTGAACATGCAATAGCTATTGTGTTATATTTAACTGGTTAATTGGCTCCTGTGTTGAGGGAGTCACCCTGCTGACCTTTAGCAGTTTATGGAGACTACAAATACTTCATGCTGAATAATTAACACAGTAGAAAGGCACTTCAATGACTAATGAGATAGTTACATCATTAGAGATAAAACAACTTGCTACTTTAGCAGGGTGCAGAGCTACAGGATTTTGCAGTCTAAGCCAGCGCTGGGAGACGCACGGAGATTTATTAGAGTAGGTATACTATTTGTCTCTTTCAAACCCCATTCAACAAAGAAATGGAAGCTTTATCATGTATCAATTGTACTGGAAGCTTTACCTACATTTGGGCCGAGAGAGAAAAAAAAATCTGTATGGTTGAAGAGAATCTGGATAGACCATGCACTAGTTTAAAAATTACTTGATTGGCAGGACTTGGGATACCTTTTGGAATTCTAATGCAAAAATACATACAACACCCACATGGCAGAGCTAGGGCTGGCGAGATCACGGGAAGATCAGGTTTAACACACAAAATAATGCTCGCTCTCCAGGGTGATTCAAGCTAAGCAAAAGGCACTGGCTGCATTCCATCCATGCGGCCGACTCCAAAAATGAGCCAAACAGAAACAGTTATGTTTTCCAGAGCTCCCTGTCCTGGCCAGCACAATCCCCTATCTTTCCCTCTGTGGGATCAATCTTTTGCATTTTAAAGGTGCTGACATATGGTGGAGAAAGGAGGAAGCCATCTTAACACTGGTATTTCTTCATAAAGAATGCAATACAGTCATATACCATGCATAGCCTAATTACGTGTTTTAAAACAAAACTAAACCGAGAGTCTTGTTTAAGGAAAAGTTAAAACAGGATGTGTAGTTCCAAACTGGACGACTGGAAAGCTGTGCATTGTGATTGCTGTGTGGCAGACCAGCAGCAACCCTCTGGGAAGCAGGAGACTGCATGGGCACGATAAAGCCGATACAAGAAAGATGAAGGGGGAGTGAAGAGCAGGAGCTAGAGAGGGTGTGGGGAAAATGGACATGACTGAAGGACTCGTTTAGGGAGTAGCTGTTGGACAGTCAGAAAAAACCCCAAGCCAAATGTGATTCAGGACAAATCAAGGTCCAGAAAGGAGAGTCTTGTCCAAGGAAGTTAGATATGCAAGAGTGAAACAGTCACAGTAACTTCTCTAGCTGCATATCATACTACGGTGTATTATCCCTTGTGTAAATGAAAATGAAGGGCTAGCGTGGCACAGCATATTACAGGGGTGTAAGTGGTAGAGTGCAACAAGTAAGAGCTTTAATTGCTCCCTGTAGATCCTGCTGGTGTGCTCTAAAAGGGTACCTAGTTCATGTGAATGTAGTTAGGACAATTTCCAGATTAGAGTACATTACAAGTCATCCCCCTGTAGTATGTTTTGCCATACTTAATCTTTCACTGTTTCTATACCAGAATAGTTGGTATTTTCCTGCTGGCACAAATGCAATAATTCTCCCTTTCCCAACTTCCAAAGTTTACATCACAGCTAAAGTTCAAATTATGTTTAGTTAGAACATAAGAACGGCCACACTTAGCCCAGTATCCTGTATTCCAACAGCGGCCAATGCCAGATGCTTCAGAGCGAGTGGATGGAACAGGCAATTGAATGATCCATCCCATTGTCCACTCCCAGCTTCCGGCAGTCAGAGGCTAGGGACACACAGAGCATGAGATGACATCTGTGAGCATCCTGGCTAATAGCCATTGATGGACCTGTTCTTTATGAACTTATTCAGTTCTTTTTTGAACCCTGTTATAGTTTTGGCCTTCACAAGTTAAAACAACAAGACAAGGCTGCTGTGGAAAGGATATCTGGGACTTCACCACCAGGATCTGCTCTCCCCCCACCAGGATAGATTTTTGGGATGATGTCTCACTACAGCGAATCCTAGGACTCGGAGAGGTTTTCTTCCCCACCCCACCCATCTAGCTTCTTATATTGTGCCATAAGGAGGAATTATCTCCTGCTTTCTTTGTATTCTGAATGTCTTCCAAAATAAAGCAGAAGAAAGAAAGTGTGGTATCTATGGATAAGCAAGGGTTAAAATAATATGGAGCAGGGAAATGCATGACTCTCACCTCATCCATGGCTTGGATAAATGGAATACTTTCACAGCTCCCCCTATTCCTTGGCTGGAGCTATGAGTTGACCTCCTCCTGTGGACAAGTCTGTAATTAGTGGTTCTTGAGGGTCTATAGATATCACAAAGAGATGCCCCTAAGGTGACCGTATGTCCCGATTTTATAGGGACAGTCCTGATTTTTTGGTCTCTTTCTTATATAGGCTCCTATTACGCCCCATCCCCGTCCCAATTTTTCACATTTGCTGTCTGGTCACCCTAGATGCCCCTCAAGTCCAGATCCAAGCCTTAGTCTGGTTGCAATTTCAATTGCAATTAGAAGCCATTCAGTTAGCTGATGTTGTAGTAATGGATTCGGAGGAAATGGACACTACAGTTTCAATTCTCAGCAATGCTGGGTACTCGAAAGTAGATTTGATGTATTCAATGACCAATTGGATTTAATTTATACCAAGGTTACTGGAATTGAAAACCAAACGGAATTGCTTGAAAAGAATTTCAGGATTACACATACAAACGGCATTGAACTGGAAACTGAATGGTCTGAGATGGACAGGTCTAGGACCCATGACTGATATTCTCTCTCTGTATCAGAATATCAAGCTCTTTGCAAATTATACCAAAATCAGCCATTAGAATCAGGTTTTCTTAAAATGGAAGGAGAGGAAGATTTCTAATTCAATATCTGCTTGCTGAAAAATTCTTTGGATATTATTCAAGTATCAGAGGGGTAGCCATGTTAGTCTGGATCTGAAAAAAGCAACAGAGTCCTGTGGCACCTTTAAGACTAACAGATGTATTGGAGCATAAGCTTTCATGGGTGAATATCCACTTCGTCAGATGCATATAATTTCCATTAGGTGCCACAGGACTCTGTTGCTTTTTAGATATTATTTGTATTGTGGGGAAGTGCCTAGGAGCCCCAATCGCGATCAAGGACTCAGTTGTGTTAGGTGCTATTACAGACACAAAACAAAGATGATCCCTGCCCTAAAAAGCTTATGTTGTTTTCATCTACTCATCCAGATGTTGGAGCATTAACAAAGCTTCCATTTCAATAGAAGCAACTAAGGCCCTGATCTTGCCAGTACTCACAACATGAACAACTTTACATCCTGTACTAGTCCTTTTAGGTGGTATTTTCAAGAGTAATTAAGTGACAGAGTATGTCTATACTTAACTCCAGGTTTGGCGGTAAGCAATCGATCTTCTGGGATCGATTTATCGCGTATTGTCTAGACGCGATAAATCGATCCCAGAAGTGCTCGCCGTCCACACTGGTACTCCTGCTCTGTGAGAGGAGTACGCGGAGTCGACGGGGGAGCCTGCCTGCTGCATGTGGACCCGCGGCAAGTACCTTGTAGTTTGAACCAAGATACTTCGACTTCAGCTACGTTATTCATGCAGCTAAAGTTGCGTATCTTAGTTCGATCTGGGGGGTTGGTGTGGACCAGCCCTTAGAAGCACAACTTCCATTGACTTTCATTGTTAATCAGACCTTTCTATGGGATCTATGTAGGTCACCTGGGCACTTCTGAAAATACCCCTCATTGAGTTGAGCAAGATTACTCACATATGTGAAGTTCTTCTCCTACTTAAGTGTTAGCTGGGTCAGCACCTAAACTAGGCTTATTTTCCTGCACAGTAATTTTTTGTAGTGCTTGTCTGTGCTTTAGTTTAGTTTTAAGTTTCATAGCTTAGTCCCAAACACAGACTTAAAAAAAGGAATTATTTGCTATAAGGATCAATTAATTTATATCTTCCCATATTTAAGGTCAATCAGGCCTAATGGGAGAAGTTGTTACTCCTCTAAGTTTGAATTTACTTGTTTAGTTTTTCCAGCATCAGATGTGCCAGTGTAAACATAAGAAAATGTTATAATTGCAACAATGCAAAGTTACATTTGATCTCTTAGAAACTTATGTGATCAAAGTGGTTCAGATTTTGAGTTATACACAATTTTCTTTACTGACTGTAGTAATTGCTTCTTTTACCTTTTATGATAGACCCATTTATTTCATTGCATGCACCACTGAATATTTGACAGTTTGCTTTTTTTTTTTTAAGTCAATATTCTTTAAACATGAAAATCAATCTGCAAGATATTTGGGTCTGGCTGAAAAGCAGATTTTGTGAGCCTATGATAGGTCATGTCTTAATCTTATTTGGAATTTCATTCTTATAACTTTTGAAGTTGTTTAAAAGGCAAGTCATTCACTAAGGGTCAATAGCAGCAATAGCCTTTCCAGCTTTTGCAGTCATTTGAAAAAGTGATACATATAAGACCAAGGTTATGTGCAGCAGCATTATGCACTGAAGAGGCAGTGTTTCCCCAAGATATTGGGGTGTATACACCACTGCTAGCAGTGCACAAACATCGACCTATTCCCTTGTACAGTGGAAGTCACCTGCTAGTTTATATACACCCAGTCAGCATTTAAACCACAGATTGCACATAGTTTGCTCTACTATGCTTCTACAAAAATTGAACAGAGATGGTACCTGGAAAATCATCTTCGCAGCATGCCAACAGCTGGCCCCAAGGTTCTGGTGGACGTATGCTGTGGAGGTCAGTCAGAACCATAATTTGGTATCTGACCGACATTTCTACAAGGCATCACTACTTATTTCACTGCTCCAAGCATGTGCAAAAGGAGGGGAAATATTGACACCATTTCTCCAGTATGGGTCATGGGCACGAAGGATTAGCCAAGGGTGCAGAGAGAGAACTGGTTTCATATTCCTGAAAAGGTGTGGGGTGGGAAGCTCCATTTTCAAGAGTTACAACTTTAAGCTCCCTTTTTATTCCAATATTAAAGCAGACAGACAAGTTCTATTGCTGATATTACTAACCTGGCCCCTTTTTCCATATGACATCTGAGGGTAAAGTTGACAAAGCAAAACTCTAGAATAGTATTAAAAACATCTGTCTGGGCACAGTTATTACTACATCTCAAAAGCAATTTCAGGCACCTACATTCATGGAGCTCTAATACAGCATGGTCCAGGGCAGGGGTTGGCAACGTTTGGCACGCGGCTCACCAGGGTAAGCACCCTAGCGGGCCAGTTTATTTACCTGCTGACGTGGCAGGTTCGGCCAATCACACCCCCACTGGCCGCGGTTCACTGTCCCAGGCCAATAGGGGCAGCGGGAAGCCGCGGCCAGCACATCCCTCGCCCGCGCCGCTTCTCGCCGCCCCCATTGGCCCGGGATGGCAAACCGCGGCCAGTGGGGGTGGCGATCGGCCGAACCTGCCACGTCAGCAGGTAAATAAACTAGCCCAGCCCACTAGGGTGCTTACCCTGGCAAGCCATGTGCCAAACGTTGCTGACCCCTGGTCCAGGGATTACAGAACTAGAGGATGCTATTTTGAAGTCTCTAAACCACAGGATTTGGGGACTTCAACAGCAGAGTCAAGGGAAAGGGTTGGGACGGCTTTGTGGCCTGCATCATGCGGGAGGTCAGACTAGATGATCATAATGGTCCCTTCTGACCTTAAAGTCTATGAGTCTAAAACAGTGTCTTAATTCATTTCTCCAGTACCTGTAGAATGTGTTTTATTAACCTATTAAGGAGTAGGGGTAATATGGTCTTGGTGTTACAGATGCACCTTCCCAGTACACAGACAGACCCTAGTTGTCAGCGGGTGGGATCGAACCTGGGACCTTTGAAGCTTAGTGCATGAGCTAAAAGCCACATGGCTGTTATAAAAATCTGCTCTACAGAATTAACTGTCTCTCCCCCTCTTCCCCCTAGACAGAACCCCACACCCAGGAGGTGTGTAGGTTACATACTATCCCTAGCTGAGGAAGCGCATACCAAGCTTCAGAGACTTCCCAGTTGATATCCCGGCTGAGCCCCCACTTGTAATACCAACAGACCCCAGTCAGCAGCAGGCAGGATCAAACCTGGGATCTCTGGAACTAAATACACGAGCCTCTACTGCATAAAGCCATATGGCTGTTAGCTATTTCTCTCTTTCTCCCTCTAAGTGGTCTCAGTGCCACTAGATCGTACAGAACACCACAGCCAGGAGCTGTGTGGGTTACACATATAAGGAGTTATCTTTCTCCCTAACCCTTCTGCAGCAGAGGAAGTGTTGTGTGTTCAGTGGAAAACAAAGGTTACTCCTCCTTAAGACATACTCAATGTGATCCACCCCTAAAGGGGATGAGGATGCAGGGCAATGGTTTCTGCACCAACCCAAAAGCTTACATCCAAATGCACAGTTCCTACATGGTGTACTGCAGTAGACAGAATCTGGCCCGACACAATTCCCAGGATTGTATGCTCCCGATTAGAGCTGGTCAGAAACTGGAATTTCTGTCCCATGGGAAATTGTGAAATTACAAAAAGCAAGCTGTTCTGAAACAGAATGAAAAGCAAGAGTTTCAAAGTTTCCCAGGGAAGGAATATTTTGATAGTGTCAAGTTATTTAATTTTAATGAGGTCAAAATGTTTTGTTGCAATTAAGGTTAAAAAAAAAAGTGTTTCATTCAATAATGTTTATTTTATTTAGACATACTATATATGTACATTTTCATATTAAAAAAGTCAACATAAAACCAACAGCCAAAAAGAAACATTTGACCTTATCAGAATAAAACAGACATTATTGAAATGAAACAAGAAAGATGAAATGAACCACATTGACATTTTCCCATTGAAAATTTCATCACAGTTGACATGTTGCTGCAAACCATTTTGATTGAGATGAAACTGCATTTGTCAGTGGAATGTTGTTCCATTGTAAATTTAATCAATCAACTCTACATCTGATGTGGTAAGGGATCTATGCTCCTGGTTAGCTAGGCTAATTTCCCTGACCTTTACCAGGTCATCAGACTATTGATTACATCATCAGTCCATAAACGGAAGACATGCATTATAGGTTAGCTGATATTTTAACAACAAACAAAGAAATAGGGAGAGAAAGGACAGTCATCCTGACAGGTTCATTAGGCTGGAAGAGAGAGTGGGAGGTCGTGTACAGACACTGGTATCGGGCTCACGCCTGCCGGGCCTAGCCCTCTTATGAGATGCTCAGCACCCTCAATTGCCACTGGCTTTGGTAGCAGTTGAGGGTGCTGAGGACCTCATGAAAATGCTTAGCAGCAGGATTGAGTCCATAGGAAAGAAGCTTGTTGTGAGCCAATCAATAACTTTTAATACTATTGCTAGTTCACTAGATATACTGGAAGAAAAACATTGATTCTTCTTCTAGGCATAAATAAGGACCCACTTCACTGAAACAAATGAAGCTACATATTATGCACAAGCCATTGAGTGAGCTGAAAATCAGGTCCTCAATGTTCATGGGTAAGAATGAAGCTGTAAAATGATTGGGGTCCATAGCAGATTGAAAACTCACCAGTGTGGCACCACCTGCTGGACATCCTGGGAATTAGCTCCTGGTGGCCAGTGTCTCACCTGCCTCAGGCCCCATGTCCCTCCTGGACACTGGTGCCCTTTACCTCAGGGTTCTGCCCCAGCAGTACCCCACACTCTGGGTCTCCCCTCCCAGGGGAACCCCCTACCTCTACACCCACCTTGCCTCAGTGGCTACTACCAGTCATCATCTAGCCCCCGCTCACTGGGGCAGACTGCAGTCTGTCATGGCCACTCATCATTGGCAAGGAGTTTGGCCCAGCTGCCTCTGCCTAACCCTGGGCTGAACCTCCCAGCCCCAGTGCCCACATAGGCCTTTATCAAGGCCTCAGCCTGGGGAGTTGCCAGGCTGGCGCACCTCTTGCCCTTTGCCCCAGCAGTACTCAGCGCCAGGTACCCTAGTCCCAGGCAGCTAGAGCCTTCTCTCTCTCCACAGCTAGAGAGACACCAACCCAGCTCCTCCCTGAGCCCTTATAACAGGGCCAGGTGTGGGCTGATTGGGGCTTGGCCCCAGCTGTGGCTGCTTCCCCAATCAGCCCAGCCTTCCTCCACCAGAGTGGGGTAACTGCCCTGCCACAGGGTCTTTTTACCCACCCAGCCATCTAATTCTCCCCATTAAAGCATTTATTTTTAAGTGTAAATACACAGCCACTTAAGATAAACCAGCGGATGAGGTACCTGGAGGACTTACCTTGTAACTTTAGACTAAAGACATTATTTGTGGATTTGCAATTGCTTACAAAGTGACACCCTTCAAACTCCCTATCTGAGCAGCTATCTTAACCACACAGCCAATGTAGTAAATCTTCTATTGCACAGGCTGGCAAGTACCTCTGAGCCAGCAACTGCTTTGGCTTATTTCAAGATAAGGATTCTCCAGATCAGTCAGGGTGAAAATGAAGTTTATTTTCTTCCCCACAATGGGGAAAAGAACTAAAGCAAGATTCCCTATCAATAGTAAATTACCATAACTCATGATAAAAGACCATTCAAAATGCTGGTAGTATTATTGCAAGGTTCCTTTTTCAGAGCTTCTGCTGAATGTCTGTTTTTATCCTCCTTTACAGGATATCAGGGTTGGAAGGGACCTGAGGAGGTCATCTAGTCCCCTGCTCAAAGTAGGACCACTGCCCAATTTTTGCCCCAGATCCATAAATGGCCCCTTCAAGGATTGAACTTATGACCCTGGGTTTAGTAGGCCAATGCACAAATCACTGAACTATAGCTCCCTCTGCCTGAGGTGATTACTCATTTGATAATTCACTGTACCTATGTTTTAAGCTCCTCGAACAATTTTTTTTTTTAATAAAGAGACAGACCACCCTGTCACAGTGGAACACTGAACTAAATGGTAGGGAAATAGGAGCGTTATGTTCTTAGGCCCAGATCCTCAAAAATATTTAGGTGCCCAACTCCCACTGAAAGCAATAGGAGTTAGGCACCTAAATACTTGTGTGAATCTGGGGCTCAGAGCCCCATAGCTCCAGTGAATCCAATGGAGCTACATGGATTTAAACTATCTGAGGATCTGGCCCGCAGACAGCGAACCAAACTTGAGGCCAGGTTTTCCTCTCAAATATACTGTTGAGAATGAGCAGTAATTTGAGATAGTGTAAAACTGGTGATAGTGAAAGGAACCCTTGTTTGTAGATCTTGAATATTTCTCTTATATCCATTAAATAAATGGAGTTTATTTGGGGGTCTACCTCCTATGAGGAGAGGGGAAAAAAAAAAAAAAGACATGCAGAGAATAGGTGTAAAGCTGACAGATGCCACTCATCAGCGGGTAGGATTGAACCTGGGACCTCTAAAGCTTAGTGCATGAGCCTCTACCACATGAGCTAAAAGCCAACTGCCTGTTAGCCAAGGCTGTAGAGCAGACTCATTAATCTTGGTGCCACAGATGAGCCAGAATACCACACCTAGGAGGTGTGTGGGTTACATAGGCATCCAAGAAGACATCCAGGGCCACCTACTTTCATGTTAGAGACACATTTTAACAGAAGAGATTATGGATCTCAAGAAGAATGTACCAAACACTTGTACTATTTCATTGGCTGCACAGATAATTTTGTCAGAGTTTCCCATTGGGAAAGATATCTTTTATGTCAATTGAAATCAGGCTGCATTTTTCCAGTCAGAAGAGAAACTGAATAATAAGAGGTGGAACTAGGTGCAATTTTGCCAATTTAAAGCACTTTTGATAATTTGTTTGTATTGAAGCGTTTTGCTCCCACGCAGTATTTTTCAAGCCTTACTACCCACAAACTATCATTAAAAATTAGATAGATTAGAAAGTTACTTCCTAGGAAAAAGCACATTGTTTCTCTATTGATTTTGTTTGCATGCATGGTAGCTACTTGTAGCTAAACTCTCAAATACTGACCTTACAGTCTTTATCAAGCAAGAGGAAGGCTTAGTTGGAGGGGGTTTCATTTGAAAAGCATTCCCGCATGTCAATGGCTAAGACATGCAGTTTAGCTTGCCTTTCAGATGATCCAATAACTCTCTGTAGATCACTTTATTAAGATTGGCTAAACCTTCCAGGATTATTTGAGAAAAATACAAACCGAGCCTAGAGAAAGTTAATTTGGGGTGAAGTTGTATAAAAGATTGAAGCATTTTCATATCGCCAGAGAAATATCCAAAAAGACGGGACCCTGAGCATTTTTTTTGTCAAAATCCTACAAAGCAGCAAAAGCGCCTTGTAGTTCCCCCCCGTCGTTCAATTGGGCAAGATATTCTCCATCTTCCTACTTTATCAAGCATGTAATGTTGCTGGACACTGTTAAACTGCGGTCACATTTCACTCCACAGGTGGCAGCATTTCTTCAAATAAATGTGTCCACAGCATTTTTTTGTTATTCATCCAGCCATATAGATGATTGAGTAATATTCTGCAAAGACTGTATTGGATGAGTTTTTGCCCCAACAATTTTCACATAGTTTATTGGCAAATACATTATACGACTGCGCCTATTTGTAGTAGAAGTCTCCAGCTGTTTATAATGGAAGCAATTCTTCCAAAAGCAGAGGAGAGATGGATGGCCACAAAAGGTTATCAGCCCCATTTTGCAAGTGACAAACCATCACCACTTCCTTTGGTATTTACAACCACAACATTAATCATAGTGGTATCTTTCAGACACAGTCTAACTGGAAAGAATGAATGCCAGCCGCATTCTGTGATAATTCAGCATTAAATGATGGACAGCTACTGATGGCATAGCTATAACAAAAAACAAAGATAGAAGAGCATTAAATCCTCTGGGGACAGAGAACACATTTTATTCTGCTTTGTACAGCATCTACGACAATGGGGCCATGGTCCATGACTGCCCAAGTGCTATCACAACACAATAAACAGATCTATGATAAGTCATTGTGTGTTCCCTAATGCATACAGAAGTCACACCTATGAACAAATGCCTGTAACATGTATTCCATGTTCTAAAGTAGAATTACTCCATGTACATACACATGAAGCTGGAAAGCCAGTAAGACACACATACGCAGTGCTCAGTTCTAGCTTGTAAAAATATTTCTCTGCCTCTGAAAAAGGTGATGTCTCAGAGGGCAAACAGTTGCTATTTCATTATAAAGGGGCTCACAATGTGGCCATTTATGCCTACCTGAGGCTGCAGTCTGCATGGGGAAAGTACAGTTTGACGGAGTTTACTCAGCAGGAAAAGGAATGCTATGTTGAACCAAACCTACCGCACGTGGCAGGTTTTACACTTTTCCCTTATTCCCCCTCCCCTAGTCCTTTTAAATGACGTATTTACATGTAGCTTCTTGAGGCCAGATTTAACATGTTTCTCCCCCTCCCCCGCCCAGACACAGCAGCTTTTATGATGGACCTACGCAATAATATATTTTGAGCTAGCCGCGGCTGTATCCAGGTTTGGGACTCCTGCCTTGATCATACCTTCCTGTGTGTGACTAACCATGGCAAAGGATGCCAAGCCTGCAGTGTAGTGTAGCATGCAGGACCTGCCTATCTCCTGGCCTCATTGGCCAGCTGTACTACAGGCTCCTGCCCCTCCATTTTGTGTGAATTTGCCATCACATCACGTCTTACTTGCATAAGTGCTCATGGAAAGCACATTTTAAGCTTGTGTTGACATGGACTGGTGGATTCCTTCCTCTCTTAGCCTTTATGGACAGCCCCAGAGCACAGTCACACCACATGGGCTGTGTGCTATATTCCAGCTTTTGCCCAGAATGATCTGGATTTCCTTCATACCCTTCAGCTCATCTTCCCGCCAGTGCCTGCCTTAAGAGATCAGCCTCCACCACGTCTTGGATTTCCCTAGCTCAAGCTGGTCTTACAGTCACATGGTGAAATTAGACAACATGCAGCTCATTAGAACTATAGCTGCTCAGAACGATTTCAAACGCAGTGGTGCCATCTCAGGAGGGGGTACACTCAAGTCCCATGTACACTCCCTATTTCATGTGTTGACACTCTGTGCCTTTACCACAGTATAATACACATTGGGCTTGCAGAACCAAACCATGTTAAGGAATCATACACTGGCCCTGGTTCAGCTGGGCTCATGCTTAAAAATCACAATACTGCTTTGAAAGTGACCATAAAAATGGAATCCTCTTTACTTGCTAAGTTAGACCTGCTGGCTCCACTGAACGATGCATGTTGTTGCTTCTGTACACTAGGCTAGCCTTGCAGAGACAACTTGCAGAAAAAAATAGATGCATTTGCTAACCAGTAGGCACCTGGAACAGCTGAGAAAGATTCCTATTCATGTACAACAAGCTGGTTTTACCGGTCAGTTCCCTTAAGCACTAGCATTGATCTGGGTTAAAGTCCTAAGACCCATCTGCGTTACAGAAAAGGCTGTGATAGGAGAAGTTTATGTAAAATGGTTTAATTTGACTGACATTTTGCTGTCAGCGTGGATGGGGGATAATCTGGTTAAATGTGGCTTTGCAAGCCCTTTGAAACCGCTAATCATGTACACTGAAGCTGCTCAATATCAATTTCTAAAATTTGTTTAATATGTAACCCTTCTGCCAGGCCAGTTGATAGCAGCAAGGGCCGGGTTCAGTACATAGGGGTCCCTTCCCAACAGCATGACACAGAATCAGCTCGAGCCCCCACCCAGTGACCTGGGAAAATCTTACACACACCCCTGGGCGCCTCAAAGAGGCAATACTTCCCCTCTCGCAAGCACAGAGCCTCGGTGTAGCAGAAAATGTTTAATAACATGAGGTAAATGACATAGCATTAAATTGGGAAAACACCACAACTAGAGTTCATAGACCAAACCATGAGCGAAGACCCACCCCAGCAGATTGGGCGTGTCCTTTCCCGTTGGTTCTTGAAACCAGCGACCCAAGAATCACCAAAGTCCCAAAAGTCCAACAACCCCAAAGTCTCTTGGGTCCAGCAACCCAAGAATCACCAAAGTCCCAAAAGTCCAACAACCTCCCAAAGTCTCTGTCCCTGGTCAGTGCAGCCCCAGAGTTCAAAAGGGTGGGGCGCGCAGGGTGTTAAGGGGCACCTTATGTGATCCGAGGCCGACTGGCTGCTTCTCCGTGGGGTTCCGCCGCAGCCTTCACCACGAGCCGCTCCACTCCACCCGCTGTCCCGTGAGCCGCTCCTGCCGTCCCACGAACTGCTCTGGCAGCTGCTCCGCTCACCGACCTGGGAGCTGCTCGGCTCCACTCCACTTCAGCTGTCCCTTGGGCTGCTCCCACAAGGCTCCGCTCTGCCCTGCTAGCTGCTCCTCCAGCCACTCCGCTCCGCTCACCGACCTGTGAGCTGCTCAGCCCCGCTCCAACCGTCCACGCTCGGCTCCACTCTGCTAGCTGCTCCGCCAGCCGCTTAGCAATATAGCTTCAGGCTCCCCCACTAGTTAACACAGCCTCAGTGATCTCAGCTCTTGGTAACTTTAGCTCTTTTATGATTTCAGCTAGTAATAGGGGAGCCCCAGTGCTGGTGCACTATTGGCCTAAAGTGAACTCAGCTCAGCAGCCTGTAACTAGACTTCTAATGGAATCAAAGTTAGCTCTGACGTTCAACAGTGGAGAGAGGAGGAGGTGCAATTGGTGTTTCAGGCTCTGAAAAGGCACCCACACCACCAGGTACAAATACCTGCCCCCAACCTCTCTCAATTCACTGGGTTTTGTAACCCATGCCCCTTGTCAAGCAAGTGCTACTTAGGTAATGGTGAAGGACTCACTCAGTCCTTCTGTCATACAACAGTTCCGCTGGCCTTGATTCACAGAATCAAGGTAACAAAACTTTATTCTTCCTGCCCCAATAACAGAGAAGACTGGGGATCCCACACCAGCCAAAGTAACCACTTTCAGTTGCTGTTGTTTCATGCCAGGCGGGTGGGTGTGCCTATGCAAACAAGATCAGCCCTTGGAGTTCTTTCCCACACTCGCCCATAATTCACCACCAGATGTCAGGGTAGAGCTCATCCTGACTCTGCTTACATCAACTTCTCCCATCGATATGGAGCCAGAGTGGTTAATGGAACAGTTACACAGCCCACTACCAGTTGCTAGAGGGAATTATGAATCTCTGGGATCTATGGTGCTTTCTATGTTGTTTAAGGGTCTGTTCCCCCATTGATAAGTGATGTGGCTATATATCCTTAACCCTGACATGACTTAATGGGAATTAAGCACATCTCCCACAACTCAGAAATGGTCGACTAGTTCTGTAACAGGCTAAATGCTGCAATTTGCCTGCTCATCTGAGTGCTCCACTGTGAGAATCAGGAAGATAACATATCATCCCTGTTCCACAACTTCACTGTAATTAGATGAAGTGCCTGTACTTAGTCTTGGAGCACGTTGAGGGCTTGTCTATATAAACACTCCGGCCATGTCTACACTTACAAGCTTACACCAGCATAACTGTCCCGATACAGCTGTGCCGCTGTAAGCCTGTTCCTGTAGCCGTGTTATGCCGAGGAGTGAGAGCTCTCCCATCGACATCATAAAACCAGCTGGACAAGCAGCGGGAGAGCATCTCCCACCAACACAGCGCTGTGCACAGGAGCGCTTATGCTGGCAAAACTTATGGCGCTCAGAGGACTGGTTTTTTCACATGCCTGAGCGACAAATGCTTTGCAGTCATAAGTGCTGTGTAGACATGGCCTTAGCTTTCAGCAAGCAGGGGTGTAAGTCTACCTCGCACCTGCCCGCCCTGCACTAAGTGTCTGGATGGACACCACTGCCACGCACTAAAAGCTCCAAGGTGCACGTTGATCTGCCTTACTTTGCAGTACAGATCTTTTAACAAACAGCAGTAGGGCCCACATGGACACATAGGGTATGTCTACACTGCAAGTAGACACCCACACCTGGCCTGTGTCAGTCAACTCGAGCTGCGGGGCTGTTCCGTTGCAATGTAGACTTTCGGGTTGGGCTGGAGTCTGGGCTCTAGGACCCTGCGAGGTGGAAGGATCCCAGAGGTCAGGCTGCAACCCAAGCCTGGAGGTCTACGCAACAATGAAACAGCCCGCAGCCCAAACCCCACAAGTCTTCGTCAACTGGCCCTGGCCAGGTGCAGGTGTCTGACTGCAGCATTGGCATACCCTTGTGCATGGCAGGCTAATACCAGGTAGATTTTATACACCAGCTTGCTGCAAACTAAGTGTTCATATAGGCAGGGCCAGCTCCAGGCACCAGCCGACCAAGCACGTGCTTGGAGTGACACCTTGTAAGGTGTGGCCAATCAAGGGGTGGCGGGGCGGCGCTCGGGTGTTTTTTTGTTTGTTTTGTTTCGGCGGGGCGGTAATCGGGGGCATTATTTTTTTTTTTGGTTCAGTGGGGAGGCACTTGGGGGGGCTGTTTTTAT
Source organism: Malaclemys terrapin pileata (assembly GCF_027887155.1). Lineage (NCBI taxonomy): Eukaryota > Metazoa > Chordata > Testudines > Emydidae > Malaclemys > Malaclemys terrapin. The sequence goes on along the minus strand of NC_071515.1, from coordinate 16,870,976 downwards.
TTTTAGTTCGGCGGGGCGGCGCTCGGGGGGGTTGTTTTTGGTTCGGCGGGGTGGTACTGGGTTTTTTTTGTTTGTTTGTTTTTGGGTCAGTGGGGCGGCGCTCGGGGGGGGGGTTGTTTTTGGTTCGGCGGGGCGGTGCTGGGGGGGTGTTTTTGGTTCGGCGGGGCGGCGCTGGGGGGGGGGTGGGGGGTGTTATGGCGGGGCCTTTTTGTTGTTGTTGCTGCTTGGGGCAGCAAAAATGTTAGAGCCGGCCCTGCATATAGGCAAACTCTAAGTGAGTGTGAGGGCTTATTAGTTGTGTCTCAGCATCAGTGGTTGTATATGTAGCCCTGGCAACTTCAGGTGGTTGTCATCTTATGCTAATGTTGATGCTTTGCTCCTGAAAAAAAAAATTAGATAAAATCTTTGAAAAAAGGTCGATAAGCCCTTTAATTTTGGCATCAATTGAGCCACTAATTGGTCCTTGTACAATTTTGCAGAGGCAAAGTGACAGCCTAGATGACCTAGGAGACCTTCTTTGGCTTCAGGTTGTGTGGTTTTAATCAAGACTAACAATTGTAAGTGTTATGCAATTTCTCTTCTGCTAAAGACTGAAACGAGCATTGGAAGCAGGCTCACAAACCCCCTAACCCTCAAGTGCAATCTTCTAATCACGCATACCAACCATTTTGGGGGAAATAAATAAAGATTATGTTGGGACACTGGCCCAGTTTACCCTCGGCAACTCTCTTGAGAGCAAAGGAAAGAAAATTCACCCGCTGATTTTCCTTCCTATCCAGGATTCAAATCTCTAGTTGAAGCATAAACACCTCCTATGAATGTCAATGGGAGTCACACGCATAGAGGATAATAGATACAGAAGGGAGAAAGTTTCAGTCAAAAGGCAGGAAATGAAAATCTCCAGTTGATTCTACAAATCCAGCCGTCCTTTTTATTATTGTTTCTATGAGCACCACTGTGCCAGGCAGTTTTGCCAACTGCAATTCAGAGACAGATGCAGCTTGCAGAGGCTGGAGGTTGGCATTTATCTTATGCCTTCAATTTACTTTTTGAATTTAGTGCTTATAAAAAGCAGTGGAGAGCGAGTCCTGGAGAGGCCTATTTATATCCAAAGAACTGGTACAACATGAGCAGTGGCTAAGTCATCTTTCCCACTCTGCCCCACCGCTGCTCGTCAGCCCCAGCCTGTCATCAGACAACCTTTTCAGTCATAACCAATGTGGATTGCATTAGAAACAGTGGCCAGGAGGTGAAAACAACTAAGGCTGGTACAGTGGAGGTACCCGTAATTAGGCACCCAAATCTATAGGGCCAGAATCATTCCAATCTTTAAGCAGAAGTCCCCATGGTAATCAATGAGTTTTGCTTTAAAACTGATGGCCTGGGTCTGGCCTATGTTTAGGCATCTGAGAAGTGGCTGGGATTTCAGAGGCACTGATAACTTGCAGCTCTTTGAAGGCAAATTGGAAAATTCCAAAATCCATTTCCCATTGATTCAGAAATCAGGGCCACCAAATCAGGGTATTTTTTGCATGTAATTTAATTTATATTTCGGCAAAACCTACACAACCCCTGTTTATCTTCAACAGAGGCAGTCAAACCTGCACACACAAACTCTTCTGCAGAATCTTCCCCAAGGCACCTCTGCCCACTATCGTGAACTGTCCCCGATCAGCTCCCTGCTCCCAACCCCAGTCTTAGTGATATCATCTCCACTTCCTGTCTGCTCCCTGTCTTCTAAACACAATGGAGCAGTCCGCTTGGGTTGTGCTCCTGCCTCTGGCTCACTGCGTGATGCTGGGCAAGTCACTTCCCCACTCTGTGAAATGGGGATAATGCTCAGTCGTAGACTTTAGAGATAGAATAAGCACATTGGGTCACACCCCACCAATCTGCCAAGGGCCAATACAGGATTATTCCCTAAGATATATTCTCCAGTGATTTGTTCAGTCAGGTTTTAAATATTCCAAATGACAGAGATCCCACCACTTCCCTTGAAAAGGCTCTTGTACAGATCACAGACAGGAAGTTTTTCTGGTACTCTGCCTACATCTCTCCCTACCTCCCATCCCCTAACCCACATACCCTTTGTTAAAAGAACCTTATTAAGGCTGCAAAGTTAAGCACTTGAAAGTTAGGAAATGCCAGATGCCATCACCACTGCTCCACTGGGCCTTGTCACGGAGTCAGCTCTTTTCTGTCCCGCCCTGCCATTGCCAATGGTGCAGCCATCCTGTAGATCCCACCATGCAGGGCACAGGATCTCCAGATGGAGAAGCCAGAGCAAGATGGACTCCGTACACCCTAGGTGAGCACTCCTCGTTTCCAACCACAGCTCTTTCTCATTCTGTTTTCCTGTGCCCAAGCTTCATTATGCAAAGTTCTTTCTAGTAAAGTTATGGTGACCCCTCACCCAGAGTATTTCCCGCTCAGTTCCAATGCCCTTCCATTAGACAGTAAGGATAATTATTTATCATCTCCTTAAATTATCTATTTAGGATAAATACCATCTAAAACAACAAATCTCAGTAGGTGGAATTAGGGCTAAATAAGATGTAAATAATGCCAGGAGGGTCTAGCTTTTCCCCTTCTCCCCAATAGAGGGAGCACAGAGCTCCATCCCTCTGATTCTTCCGACAACCGGACTTACAAAGCTCTTGAGGGGTGGGGAGGGATGCAGAAAGGTGTAAATTTAAGAAGGACTATTTTGACTTGCATCTTCCTGCTTTGTGGAAGTCAAGTGACATCTGTTTAGATTCCCTTACATGAGTAAGTTAGTGTAAGAGTTATTTACACAACTTCATATCATCTCTGAATTGATGCCAAGGACTTAAGGGGATGTCCAACCTACCGCCATGCACACATATATTGCTTTTTCAGTTGCAGGGCCAAATCTTCAACTGGTATAGATCATCACAGCTCTGCTGATGTCCATGGAGGTCCACCATAGTTTATAGCAACTGAGGGGAATCTATTTTACTGGCCAGGTGAATTTGTAGGGGTGGCATTTGAAAAAGAAAATTCCATTAACTGGAAAGTGAGTGAATTTTAAATAAAAAATAATTGAAGACATTTAAATGTGGAACACTGAGTTGCCCTTTAGACAGTGTTCTGACTGTAACTGCACTTTAAACAGCAATTTTAGTCTGAAAAAATGTCAATAAAAAACACATTTTCATCTTTGGCACAGATGATCTTCTCCCTGTGTGTCTTTGAGTCATATCTGCTTACTTTACTGACAAATACACATCTACTCCTGTTAACAGCACTGAAGAGCCAATGTAACTCTTGTGACAGACCCAGACCAGTGGGGTACAGGAGTCTGGTCCTATTGGGATCCAGGAAGTGGGCGAGCAAAGCCCGCTCATTGCTAAAGGATCCCCCTCAGCCTAACAGGGGTGGTGGTGGGGGGGGGGCGCCACAGGACCTGGAGACCAAAAAATTACGGGGGACAACTAATAAAAGAACAGGGGCAGGAGTGAGGTCAAAGGGTCAAACGAAGCGAACCAGACGGGGACACCAAGCAGAGAACCTCGGACAGCACCCACTGCTCCTCGAAGGCATCAAGGGAGCCAGCGGACGCCGCCCAGAGGAACTCTGCCCGGATACATGAATGAACAGAGGACCTAAAATAGGCCCCACAGTCACAGGAGATTCCATCGGCCAACCTCCTCACTCTGGTTGTATAGATGGCCAGTTTCGCTAGGACCAGGAGGAGGTTGACCAGGAGGTCCCGTGACTTTGTGGGGCGATGGATAGGGAGTGCATAAATAAAAAGGTGAGGAGAAAAGTGCAACCAAAATCTTAACAAAATATCCGTGAGGAGCTGGAATAGGGGCTGCAGCCTGGCGCACTCCAGGTAAACATGCGCCAGGGTCTCCCTCACACCGCAAAAGGGGCAGGTGTCTGGGATAGGGGTAAACCACTCCAAGTACACGCCCGTGCTCACGGCTCCATGAAGGAGCCGCCAACTGATGTCCCCGATGGGCTTCGGGGTGGCAGAAGGTCCCACCACTTCGTATCGGGGTGGGACGCACAGGAGTTTGGTAGAGGGCAAATATACTGGTCACTGGATGAGTAGTTTTCTGTTCCCTGAGTGACCAGAGCAGGGGCTGCACTAGAGTAATCAGGAACCTGCTAGAACCAGTTAAGGCAGGCAGGCTAATCAGGGCACCTGGGTTTGAAAAGGAGCTCACTTCAGTTTGTGGTGCAAGTGTGAGGAGCTAGGAGCAAGGGGTGCAAGGAGCTGAGAGTGAGAGGGTGTGCTGCTGGAGGACTGAGGAGCACAAGCGTTATCAGACACCAGGAGGAAGGTCCTGTGGTGAGGCACTATAGACAGCTGCAGTCCACAGGGCCCTGGGTTGGAACCTGGAGTAGAGGGCAGGCCCAGGTTCCCCCCAAACCTCCCAATTGACCTGGACTGTGGTTTTTCCAGAGGGGAAGGTCTCTGGGCTGTTCCCCAACCCACATGGTGAATCTCTGAGGCAAGAAAATCTGCCAATAAGCGCAGGACCCACCAAGATAGAGGAGGAACTTTGTCACACTTTGCATAAGCAAGATAGACATATCAACACAATTGTTAACTTCCAATGGCAGAATTTATATTAGCAGTGATGTTGTAAGAGGTAAACACACTACAAATGAATTCTTCCCCTCCCCAGGTTGATTTTGTAGTGCTGGCATGGAACATCTTCTGACTGGGAAACTGAGAAAATTAACTCTGGAAATTACTGGGGGGAAAAGTAACTACATACCATTTTACAAATTCACTTTTCTGACAATTGCATTTTGTACAGCATGGGCAGGTGGAGGAGACATTTTGTTAAGCAAGTTGTTTTCAACACTGAATAATCAAAAAATTAAATAAGAAAGGCAATGAAGGTTCCTTAAGGTCCTTGAGTCAGATACTGTAGGATCGTTACAGGCCTGAAAATTCCTTCACGTGCCACTTTTACTGCCTCACTCTCAGATGTCATCAGTTTCCACTGGTAAAAAATGCTTCTAATTTAGCTGCAAATTATTTATAGAACTGTGGTACGGAATTCTATTTTCTGTGTACTGTCCATCTTTATATGGACTAACTAGAAGTCTGTCTCCCTGTTTAAGGAGCAGAGCTCTTAAGATATTTAAGATGGAGAATCTGAGCGCAGAAGCCCAATCCTGCAACCCTGAGTAACTAGACATTCCTTGAGTTCATAGAAGTACTGGAGACTAATGATGTGTTAAGTTTCTCAAACACTTTAGTGTTTTCATGATGAAAGTCTAAAAAGATAAAATTCCAGTGAGTCTCTTTGTTCTGTTTGTCATTTGCTGTAATTTAAGAGAAGTCATCCAGACTGAAGATACGCATTTTTGCCATGTGTGTTGGGAAACAATCACAACAAAAACTCCAGTACATCTTAGGTTCCATCAGGGGCATGAAGATTTTCCCTTATGGCTGCACTATTATGTGAAACAAACAATTAATTAGTTTAGAACACTGACCTCTAGTCTTGTAGGATGGCTCTGGGACCACCACTTGTGTTAGTTCAAATCATGGCCCAGGAAGGAAATAAACAGCTCAGAATTTGTCCTAAGTAGGATGCCTTCTGGAAACCTGGGTTGCTTTTATTACTTTTCATTGGTCTCTAACTAATGGCTGAATGTTGTTTGAATATGAAAAAAAAACCATTACTAAAAAATAGAGTATCTGTGGGTTTGTTTCAAAAAGTGATAAAGTGCAGTCATTCAAACGAACCTCTCTTCCTCCCGGACCTCATTGTGTGTCCACATGTGCCTCTAGAGGCACCTTAATGCTTCATAGTGTCATTCTGATTGGTGTTTTCTAAATTATACTGAGGAAAGGAACCTTCTTTTTACAGCAAAGGTTAATGAGCTCAAGCTCGCCCCTTTCCCTCGGGTGGGGTTCTTATTAATGGTCATTGAAAGGTGAACCTCAAGAGACACGATTGTTGCTCCTTCCCACCAAAGCTGCATCCAATCGATATTCTATTTGCTAATTTAAATCTGGAGATCTTTCTTCTGAAAGACTCATTAATGGGGAGGACAACTTCTCTCAACTACCTAATCCTCCCTGTTCTGACAAAACACACCAGGAAACAAAGGGAGGACGTTTAAAGTACTCCAGCCAATTTGTTAATCGACTAGAGTTCCATTTCAACGGAAGCTCTGACAGTATTGTAACCTTGACACAAGACGCATGACAGAGAGTCCATTTCACTCAGAAGGTCCCACTTCCGCTCCCCCACCGTTGGTGGTCACAGGCGGAGGAAGCTGGAATGCTTTATGCCTGCTGACATACTGCAATGGCAACAGTTTCAGATGCAGACTGTTAGGGGACTTTTCCTCTTCCTCCCGACAGCTGGGGGTAAATAGTACCAAACAGGAAACCTTAATAACGTCAAGAGACACGTGCTCTCTGCAGTGCAGCTCACAGTCTGGAATCATTGGATTGGTGGAGTGGGCGTCAGATAGAAAGGAAGCAAACATCCAAACTTAATGGAGTTGGTGGTGGGAGGGGAAATAACATGAAAAAGGAAGGGGAGTGAATATTAGGACATTTGGGTATGGGGGACAGGGGAGCAGACATGAGCAAAGGACCTGTTGCTATGGTACACTACCAGCAGAACTGGTAGCACCACCATTATTAAAATGACCCAACGCTTCCCACGATAAGACCCTATTTCCAGTTGCTTATAACTTTACCAAACTTCAACCATTGGGACTGACATTTTCTGTCAGGTGCTTGCCTTGGGCTGAAATGGTTTGGAAAATTTCAGCCACAACGATTCAGTTGTATCCGAGAATGAGGCTCGGGGAAAGTGTTTGGCTCATGTTAAAGATTCCCACTGACCTTTCCTTTTCACCAAAGCATGGGGGCGCACGAGCTTATCAGAGACTTCACTTCTAGCTGCAGGGTGGAGTTTGTATCAGAGATCTGCATTTTGTCATCCCTGTTAGAATCCACCCCAATTTGACAGTTACAAGCTTTTGGGGGGGGAGGGGGGAAATCACAGTTCATACGTGGTCACAGGCTTGCTAGAGTTTCAACTCAATTCTCCCAAGATTCCTTCCATGTGGAGCCTCCTGCCCAGGGCTGCAAGGGATCAAATAGAAGGTTCCCTGCAGTTGCAGCTCAATTTTATGTTATGCCAGGAGCAAGCAGTGGAATGGAGAACAGGAAGACGGTCTCCGCTGTGCTCTCAATGCTCTCTTGCTGATGCCCAGGCAGTGATAAGGAGGAGGAAGCAGCTATCAGATTCAAATGCACAGGAGATTAGAGCTGGACATAGAGGGAGAGCAGATTGAATAGAGAGGGACAAGGACCTGGGAGGGTCGGGGTGGGGAAAGAGATAGATTGGAGCCTGATAGAGGGAAATGAAAACTGGGACTGCTAGTTTGTCAGATGGGGAGCTGGGGAAAACTGGGACAGGGTAGGCAAGGACACTGGGACAGAGATGAGGAACCTGAGGAGTGGAGACAGACTGCTTAAGTGAGGAGAATGGGACTGGAGCCAGATGAGGGGAAGAACAGGACTGCAAGAGGGAAAGGTCGAAGCGTCCAGGGAAGAAGGGGGTAAAAGTTGGGGGGAAATGGTCACAAGAATCTGTACCCCCTACAGCACACTCCTTTCCAGAGGCTGGAATGGAACCCATGATTCCCAAGTCTCCCCATTCTTCTGTTGTCAACAAATATCTGTGAAATTCACTGGCAAGGTGTCCCAACCCCACTTTAGTGCTGGTCCACACAGAGGATGACAACCTACTACTTCAATCAGTTACTTCATTAGCTCAGGTGGCAGAGCTCTGTGTGGTAGATCTAAAGCTTCCAACCCTACTGGTGACTAATGTGGGTGTCAGTATGATATCATATAATGGAATTTGTTTATTCGTATTGTTTGTTTTTTAAAAAAGCCTAGGAAATTACACACAAAGGCACAATAGCTAAGTCAAACCCAGTCCATAATAAATGGAGATATTCTTGCTATTGACTAAGAAGCCCGGAGTTCAGGGAAATATTTGTCTTGTTCCAAATTAAGTAACAGAATGCATATGACTGTACAACCAACGCTGTCCCATAGGGCTGGAAGCTGCATCTATGCGTGATGGCTGACTAGACAATACTGAGTCATCCGCAAAAAGGGGTGTCAAACTAAATATTACATTCACATTGCTTTTAGAAGAGAGGTACTTTTCCAATTAATCTGCACATTTATTTCAATCTTATAAGAGTAGTCTTGAGGTATTAAACTATAGGATTCCTTAGAATATTATAGTATTTTTTTAAACTATACAAATAGCCGTGAACACTATATAATAAGAATTGTAGCTCAAGTGCATAGAAGCCACTATAAATTAAGGTTGGCAAACCTATTGTATTTGAACACTCCCTGTTAAGTTGTGACCGTTTTGAAATGTTGTGAGCTTAGGCAGAAGTCTTCCATGTCTGGTCTCTGAGCGATGAAATTTTTGGAATGTTTAGTCAAAAATGGTTACATTCATTTCTTTAGCACTAGGAGTGGAATAGAAAAGCAGAGACAAAAAGTTTCCCCTCACCCCATCATAACATTTTTTAAACTTCCCTAAAGGAAGCATAATCATGGCAAAAAAAAAAAAGTCAGTAAATTAGCATTATCCATAAGCATGTATGAAGTTAATCACATATGTAAGGTTTGCAAAACGGAGGCCTCAGACAGTCCTTTGAAAAAACTACATTAGAAATTCAGTAGCTACATATTCCCCTTTACTTTTTGTCCTTAAAAATAGCTTGCATTAAGAAGTTTTCCATTCCAGACTGGAGAACTTTTTACTTGTTTGGGCCACATATCTATTAGCAACCAGAATGAAATAGCATCTCTGAAAGTTGTAAATCACTGGATGTATATATTGACTGTAGTGAAAAATATATGGAAGTGCAATCTAATGGATTGGTTAAGTGCTTTAGAATAAGAAGTATGTTTTCCTGTAACATTTATAGTCAGATATTTATAATTCAAACGTAAATGTTAAATAAGCTCCCCAGGGAGAAGATTCAGAGACTTGAGCATTGACAGGTTATATGAGGCATCATAAAAAATGAAATTCCAAAAGCAAAAGAAAAGTTATTTAAAAAGAGAGAGGCTGAATGACCGTTTGCTCACCACTCAGCTCTAACGACAGAATGGCTGATTCTTCCGTTTGGAGATGGAACCACCCTCTTCACAAACAAACCAAAAAACCCAGCACACAATCTGGTTTCATTACACCAGAAAGTTTGCCTTTCCCATCCCCCAAAACTTTTTGTTGCATGAAAAACCTCAAACAGATGTCATTTCTAATTAACCAAAATATTTCAGTTGACTTGAAACAACTTTGAGCTTTTTGTTTCGGTTCAGCCATTTTCAGGTGTTTTTCACCCTTTGTGGGTTATTTTTAATTAGTCAAAATAGGAAAACAAAATGGCATTTAAAAATAAAAAATTGAAACAAAAAAGTCAAAACTTAGTGTTTCAATTAAAAAAAAACAGGTTTGTTCATTTGTTTTTAAGGGGAAACTATTCATTGAATTCAACCTGAATTTGTGAATAGTTTGAGTCCCCCCCAAAAAATGAATTTTGGAACAATACAAAAATCTATTTGCTAAAACTCTTTTTGTCCAGCCCTACCTATCTTATTATTTGCAAAATTCATGCACAGAAGAGCAAGGAAATGAATAGTTAAGGACATCACAAATCTTACATAGCCCATGCATTCTCATCAAGTACAATGAAATCCATATTTCATCACAACAACCTTAACTCTGATCCATGTACTTTCTAAGTATTATTTTTGTTACCTTGATTTTGGTATCTAAAGAGTTTCTTTTTAAGAGATGCTGTTAAAGTGAAAAATATCACTGAAATATGTTTATCAGTTGACAGTAAAATTAATGGCAGAGGACATGTACTTGTTGTTTCTTGAGAATAATGTTGCATTCTTTAAGACTAAGTTAATTGGGGCAGAGAATTTCTGTTCTGTCTTTGTACAGTGCCTAGTTCAATGGGTTCCTGCTTCAGATGCCACCGTGTAACAGCACCGACTCACCACCGCTGGCGCCTCCTGCTGGTTGCTCCGGGAATTAGTTCAGTCCAGCTCTGGAGCACCCTCTGTGAGTGGTGTCTTGCCCATTGTCTGCTCTATTCCACTGTTTCGGACCCGCATTGCTCCCCCACTCGGCGGTGTCCTCTTCAGGACACTGCCCTCCGGCAGTGCCCACTACTTCTTTCTCACCCCCCTTCCGGGGGTCACGGCAGTCCTTTAGCTTGTGCCTGCTGCAGAGGCCAACCACAACCCAAAGTCTAGCCCCTCACTTCAGGGGCAAGTTGCAGTCTGTATTGGCCATGCTCCTCCGAGGCCAGGTGCAGTACAAAGGGGGGGACCCAGGCCCGCCCGCTACTCTGGGTCCTGACCCAGGGACCCTCTAGCGGCAGCCTCTCCACCCTCCTTCTCTCCCCTTGTCTGCCTATCGTCCCTGGGCCACTTCCCCTTGGCCCTTGTACCTTCTTGGCCCTTTCTGGCAGGAGCCTGCAGCCTAGCAGGTCACAGGCCAGAGCTCACGCTCTGCTCCCCTGAGCTTGCCCAGCACTGCTCTATCCCAGGTGCTATCCCTGGAAGCCAGTCCTCCTCCCTTGCTGGTCAGGGAGAGACTCCCCTCTGCTCTGCTGGGCTGCTCCTTATATCTAGGCTGCCCCAGCAGCTGCCTCCTATCTGGCTCCTAACAAGCCTCGCCCTAATTAGCTGCAGGTTTCCACAGCCTCCCTGGCTGCTTCTGCCCCCGCCCTGCTGGAGTGGGCCACCTGCACCACTACACACCACAAAATCCAAATTCATAGAAAAGTGTACAATGTTAAAATGTATGTATGTACGTGGACTTGCATTTCAGGACAGTTATGTACATGCATATATTTGGAAGGAGTATTTTCACAATTGTTTTATTTATATTTTGACGTTCAGGACCGGTGGGGGGGGGGGGGGGGGGCAGGAGGGCCATTTGGGCCTAGGTCTCAAGCTCAAAGGAGACCTCAAATTTAGACACTTGTTAATTTTTTGGCATTTGATAAGTTTTGCAACTTGTTTTTATGCACATCCTCTCGGACCAAAATGTGACACACTCGCTCAGCTTAGAGCTGCAAATTTAAGCAAATAAGAGATGTGATTTGGAAAAAGAATTTTTTTGTTAACTGATATAGACTTTGTCATATTACAGAGTTCAAAATGTTCCTAAATATTAATAAAAATATATCGGTTCTGATGGCACACGATTAGACCGTGATGAACATGTCCTCTCAGCTCAGCGGATTATATAAACAAACCACTACTAGTGGCTGGTGCTGGATCAAGTGTGTGTTGAAAGGTAGAGAATTGTTACATTTTAGAGTCTTTATAGTTTTACATCTAGTTGCCTAAGGAATTATTTGTGTTATTTTATTATCATTTCCATATGGTAGCTAAAATAGGTGACTGGTTGGTTGGTTGGTTGGTTGAACCCTAGCTTGGACATCATCATAGGCTTTCGTAGTCTATAGGTCCAGATTCAAGGTGAAAATTTGTGAGGACAATCTTGTACAGTGAGTTTTGTGAGGAGACGTTTCAAATTTTTGAACATTATCCCTTTGTCTATATCCGTGTCTGTGTTTACTATATATATCATCCCTTTGTCTTCAGCTCAGCCTGTTATTATACCTTGCTTGCTTGCGTTTTGATTCAGTGATAAGGATAATAACCTGTCTGACTGTTTCATTTTGTGTTCTTAATTAGTATTCCTTCATTTTAAGTCTTTTCTGCATTTGAGTATGTGATACATGAAGGGGAATGAGGGAGTAGCTCCCTTTGATGGACACCCAGCCAGCCAGTTAGCTGTAAAATCCCTCTTGGTCTGTTCTCTGCTTGCTTTACCTGTAAAGGGTTAACAAGCCCACAGGTAGAAGAAAAGGAGTGGGCACCTGACCAAAAGAGCCAATGGGAAGGTAGAACTTTTCAAATTGGGAAAGAAACTTTCCTTTTGTTGTTCTCTGGGCTGCAGGAACAGAGCAGCAATGCTGTATGCAGAAATGCTGTGCAAGGTTTGAACCAGGTATAAAAAATTATCTTCCATACCTAGAAGGAAGCATTTGGATAGGGAGCGTTTAGATAAATGCAATCAGGTTTATTCTTTATTTTGGCTTGTGGATCTCCTCTGTGCTAACCCCTGATGCTTTTGTTTGCTTGTAACCTTTAAGCTGAACCCCCAAGAAAGCTATTTTGGGTGCTTAATTTTTGTAATAGTTTCTTTTAAGCTCTAGCAAAAAGCTTAAGTTCCAGATGTAATTTCCTTTTTGTTTTTAAGGAAATTTACCTTTTTTAAGAACAGGATTGGATTTTTGGTGTCCTAAGAGGTTTGTGCATGTTTGATTAGCTGGTAACCACAGCTAATTTCCTTTGTTTTCTTTCTCAGCTCTTCCCTGGAGTGGGGGAGTGAAAGGGCTTGAGGGTATGCCACAAGGAGGAATTCCCAAGTGCTCCTTCCTGGGTTCAAAGGGTTGTTTTTTTTTGCATGTGGGTGGTGGCAGCGTTTACCAAGTCAAGTTCAGAGAGAAGCTGTAACCTTGGGAGTGTAATACAAGTCTGGAGTGGCAAGTATTGATTTTTAAAATCCTTGCGGGCTCCCACTTCTGCATTCGGAGTGCCAGAGTGGGGATTCAGCTTTGACAGTGAACCATTCAGCATTTGTGTACATGTTTACAGTAGAAGATTTCAAGTGTAGATAAGCTACTTATTTACAGCAGAATATATCAAGTGTGGATAGGCTACATATTAACCAGATAGATCACTATGAAGAGGAGATTTGAAAGTGGCGCAAGCAAGAGACGGCGAAAACAACTGAGTGAAGCAGCAGCAAAGAGCTCAAAACCAATAACTTAATTTCTCCAACTGGAAAACGCACCTTACCCAACAAACAATGCTACAGATAGTGAAAACTCCGCAACTGCAGGTGATATTTCAATGCCAATACCTGAACACGAGGACAGTAGTCAAGAAGAGATGTGCCAACAGTAACAGATGCAGCAGAAGATCCTGTGTATGATCAAGAAACTCAACAGCAACAGGAAGATGTAGATCTTATGCAGCAAGAGCAAGTCATGAGTACTACAGGTTTGACTGTGACTGACATTGGAATTATTGACAAGAGCAATGCTGCCCAAATGCAATCTTTTCTTCAAATTAGTTATTTTGAAATTCCAAGTAACATTCCACGAGATGCTGATAATCAAGCTTTCCCTACTCGTCTACTGACAAAAACTCTTCCAAATGGTGAGACCTGCTCAAGAGACTGGTTATCCTGGAGTATGGAAAAAAATCTCTGTACTGTGCACCCTGCTTCATTTTGAACAAAAGTGCTGCAAATGCATCAGTTCTCTCTGATCAATCAGGATGGAACATCAACAGAGTTTGGAGGAAGTTGAAAGACTGAACACCATCACATGAGAGTTCAACGTCACACAAAGAAAACTATGTTGCATGGAAATCAGCCAGTAAGGCAGCATCAGCTGAAAGTTCAGTTGAGAATTCACTCTTGACTGAACTCGCTAAAGAAATGAATAACTGGAAAAAACGTCTTGAGCGCATCCTGAATGTCATCCTTTTTCTTTCTGAGCGGGGATTGGTTTTCTTTGGTTCCAGTCAACATATTGGTGATTGTGCAAATGGAAACTTTCTAGGCATAGTTAAGCTCCTCAGCAAACATGAATCACTTTTATCAGAGCATGTTAACATGGTCGAGAATCACAACAGTCTCAAAAGCACATGCAAGTCCATTATCTCTCCATACGCATACAGAATGAGTTTATTGAGCTATGTGGGTCATTTGCACAAACAACAATTCTTGATGAGATTCGAAATGCCAAGTATTTTTCAATCATTGTTGATGCCACTCCAGATTGTTCTCACAAGGAACAGACTACTATGGTTATTCGAGATGTTAAATTTTGAGCTGTCTACAATCTTTCAGTTGAAGAAAGGTTTATTTTGTTTTAGAAATTTCACAAGAAAAACTGGAAAAGAAATTGCTGCTCAAGTACTAGCAATTCTAGAAGGGTTTAAGTTAGATTTTCAAGTCTGCATTGGTCAAGCCTAGGACAATGGATCTAATAAGGCTGGGAAGTACAAAGATGTACAAGCAGTTCTGCTTGAGAATAATTCAAACTATTTTCTCCAGCTGTGGAAACCACACTCTAAATCTTGTAGGTGTTGACTATGCTGAATCATGCAAGGAAGCAATTACTTACTTTGGAACTGTTCTGCAAATGTACAATCTCTTCAGTAGCAGTCCACAAAGGTGGGAAATTCTGAAGCAATATCTTCCTGTTTCATTGCATGGGATACCCAAAACTAGATGGTCTGCATGGATTGATGGTGTTCAACAGTTGCGCAGCATTTGAATTAAATGAGAAAGGCTTTAAATGAGCTTGAATCTCTCAATCTCACTTCACAGGCTCAAACTGAACTTCAGTCTATTCAGAAGCACATGTCCAAATTTGAATGCATTCTGATGTCATCTTTGTGCATGAAGCTACTTACAATGATCCACCAAACTAATCTGGTAACGAAGCACGCAATGCTACACTTGATGTTGAGAGGGATAACATTGAAAGTCTTATCAATGATATTCAACAGATTCATGAACAATGGGATGCGATCCTGACTAAGTCCAAATTAGTAGTGCAAAATATTGGCATTTCATCTAAGTTCTCCACCAATCGCAACTTACCTACTGAATCTGATGCCGAGCAGCATTATAGGGTCAATGTCTTCCTTGTCATCATTGACATAAGAACGGCCATACTGGGTCAGACCAAAGGTTCGTCTAGCCCAGTATCCTGTCTACCGACAGTTGCCAATACCAGATGCCCCAGAGGGAATGAAAATAACAGGAAATCAAGTGATCCATCCCCTGTTGCCCATTCACAGCTTCTGGCAATCAGAGGCTAGGGACACCATCCCTGCCCATCCTGGCTAATAGCCATTGATGGACCTATCCTCCATGAATTTATCTAGTTCTTTTTTGAACCCTGTTATAGTCTTGGCATTTACAACATCCTCTGGCAAAGAGTTCCACAGGTTGACTGTGCGTTGTGTGAAGAAATACTTCCTTATGTTTGTTTTAAACCTGCTGCCTATTAATTTCATTTGGTGACTCCTAGTTCTTGTTATGAGAAGGTGTAAATAACACTTCCCTATTTACTTTCTCCACACTAGTCATGATTTTATAGACCTCTCTCATATCCCCCTGTAGTGGGGGTGCAATCGTCCCTCCCCTTTCGGTTGGAGAGAGGCACACCACCTCAGTACGTCACCAGGATCACAGCGTATGGTTGGGGGAATTAGCAGAGTAGGTGCAGCGTCCTGGCCTTTGTGACTGCGTTAACTCCCGACGGTCAAGAGGCCCTAGGCAGGGCCTGTAAGCAGTTTATAGCTCTAACCCATAGGCAAGGGAATGCTGGCAAGCAGTCTATGGCACTAACCCTTAGGCAAGGAAGCGCTGGCAAGTGGTCTATGGTGCCAACCCTTAGGCAGGGGAGTGCTGGCAAACACTATTAAATCAGGTCTTACATGTTGATTTGAGTCACTGCAACTAAAATGTACCCTTTGGGGGTTTCTTTGGCAGTTCAACAGACTGAGTAATGAAGATTACTTTCTGCAGCTGAACAATTTCAGCAACAGTACAACAAAGAAATCTCAAAAGATCTCAGTGATGAGGACATCTTCCTCAAATGAATATATTCCACGAACTTTAAATTGGATTGCAAGCCAAAGGAATTGCTTCAATAAATACTCGAAGTTCGACTCTCTGGGATGTTTCCTAATATCACAATTGCATTGCGTATTTTTGTCAGTTTGCCTGCATCAGTGGCTTCAGGTGAACGCACCTTCAACGTGTTGAAGCAGGTAAAGAACTATCACCATTCAACTCTGGGACAAGAGCATTTGAATGGGCTCACCATGCTTAATATCAACTGTGACATTGCACGAAAGCTAGATTTTTCCTCAATAATTAGCACATTTGTACAGAAAAAGGCTAGAAAAGCATGTGTTAAATAAACAAATATTCAAATTATGTCTGACTTTTTTTGGTGCGTTATTTTTTTTTCCCATGTGTCATTTTTTATTTTTATTATGGCTAGAGGCTTCAAAAGCTGGAAGTGGACCGGGCCTCTCTGGACTTCTGAGAGGGTCTGGTGACGTTACTGTGAAGATAAATTTAGCTTCCATCAGTGTTAAGGGTGGTGTGATGAAATATGCATTTCTTTGTCGTTGATGAAGACAGAAGAGTTACATACACACACACTGTACAATTTCCAAGGCCCTTTAACACAAAGTCAATGAACAAGGTAAGTGCTGGGTTTTTGCAAAGGATGTGATAGGTCAGCACATTGTTCTCACTGCGCAGCCTTAACTGAATAAGCAAGACATCAATTATGTCATTAGACTGAGTTCTTCAGGGTGGGGCCAGTCTCTTGAACATCTGGACATTCTTGAATGTCTGGCAATGCCTAGCGCATGGTAGGTGCTACCAAAAAAACAGTAATGAACAACAACATACTCCTGGCAGGCCTATCTGTTTCTTAACTTATTTTGAAATTTACCATAGGCATCATGGCAGAGATGAGTCTTAAGGGCTGACTGGAAGGAAAAAGAGGCCTGTTGCTTTATGGATTACTTCAGAGAGGGCACTCTATGAATGAGAAACAGTCTACAAGAAAGCATGAGAGTGCTTGTGGGCACTTACATCACAGCCCTGCAGAATGGAAGTGAAAAAAATACCCAGTAAATTGTGACACACTAGCTGTGAAGTAATAATATCATATGGGTGAAATCTTGGCCCTGCTGAAGTCAACGGTTAACTCCCACCTACTTCAATAGAGTTGTAATTTCACCTTAAGTGGCTTATTGCAGGCATGAGTATCGTGGTACTGGCCACTAACCCAAATGCTATCCGCCCACCTCTGCGTTATTCCACGACATTATCGTCTCATGTTGTTCGTGCTGTTCTGAGCAAAGCAGAGTCTGTCAGGTTGTCAGACCCAGTGGAAAGCAGCAGCAAATTTTTATACTTAAATTACATCTAGTTGCTTAGTTAGATAGACAAGCAACTATCATAACTATCATGTGAACTATCATTTACATAGATGCCTGTTAGTCAACAACTGCGCAAGAAAAGATCCTGTTACCTGCACTCATGGGAGAAGCAAAGAGAGCTGACAGCCTTTCTGTAAAGAGGGGATTGTGCGTCAATAACTGTTGCAACCAAAACACCAAAAAGCTCCCTTCTGAACAATAGTTTTGTAAAGAGACTGCTCAGTGCAAGTCCATTTACAGAACTGACGGCTGGGAACTTGCCGCTTGATTTAATTGCAAACAGAGCAAGGGAAACCACCAACAACCAAAAAGGAAGTAAGCATCCAACCCATAATGCTCTGAGCAAATCCCGTAATGACCACTTTACTACAAATAGGAACCACAAAGACTAACCATTCCTAGCAGCAGATTTCCCAATGGGCAGCCGTGTACCTTCACTTATGTACAGCTCACAAAAGGAAATAGGCATTGACAACATGAGGTAGCCTATATTCCTGACTATTGATTTTGCTGTGCAATCCACTACACCCGCTAGAGTAACAGATGTTCCAGTAGGTAGGCCACTAGCTTTGGATTTGGGAGACACAAGATTCAAGTTCATGCTCTGCCACAGACATCCTGTGTGACCTTGGACAAGTCACTTAGCCTCTCTGTGACTCAGATCCCCATCTGTAAAATGGGGATAAAGCATTTCCCTACCTCACAGGGGTGCTGTGAGGTTAAATACATTAAAAGACAGTCATTCCGATATTAGGTAACGGGGACCCTATAAATACCCAAGATAGAATTCTTGTGGTACCAGGGTAAGTAGTTACAAAGAAATGTTAGTTATTTCTTCTCTACCACACTAACGTGTTCATGCTAGCAGGTTTTGTATTACAGAACACATGTACTAGAAGGGCTTCCTCATTAGGGGCTCCAGTGTCCAGCATACACACACAAAAGCAGTTTCCAGACATCTCTATCAATTTATTTTTATGACTGGATGTCAATTTTGAGGGTCAATGACCAATTTAGAAAATGAGTTTTTTTTTCCTGTGCTACATTCATGATGAAAACTCCCTCTGCCCCCATTAGAAGTTTACCACAGTGAGAAGCACGGGAGAAAGCTCAATAAGTGATCTTTTGAATATATGATTAGCCAGCAAGTTCCCTCACTTATTGGTGAATGAGCATGTCATTACTGACTCTCGCCAAGATATACCATGGCCAGTGAAGACTGGAGATTTATCCCTATCCCCAGGGTGGCCAAACATTTCAAAGGGAGGCTTTCCCAATGTGAGAGAGACAGTTGGATGAGTTCTTTAAAAAGAAGAATCACAGAAAGTAGAAATTAGCAGAAAGCTAATGTTCAGAAAAGGAAGTGAGGTTCAATTGTCCTGAATTGTTATTACTAAAGCTCATCTGCTTATTATGCAGAATTTGATGTGCTTGGCTTGTATTTCCCTCCCAGGCTGTCCTGCCCTCTGTTGGCAGAAGAATATAATGACTCATCCCTCTGTGCAAGTGCAACATTACTCAATTACATCACATTTAGTATCTAAGAACGATTTATTGCAGAAAAGACACTTGCATGGTAGAGTGTTGGTTTACATTACTCAGGGCTACACTGTGACAATACATTAGCCAAGGGAGACAGGAGTATTCCCATGGTGCCATCTTTTTAGAACACGTAGTTCCCTCTGCACCTGACCAGCTCTGCCACAATGTTAACTTTAAGGGTAGATGTTGGGTGGTCTACTGCACTTTTGTCCAGGTGGTTTGAAATTCTCCCCAACAGCTTCTACTAAGCAAGGGTTTTGTGTTTACCAATTTAATTATGTGTGCTGCTCCCAACCTCCATTGCCGCAAACTGAGACTAGTTTTTGCAATTGGTACAATACAATCAGATATTTCAGTTGAGACACACCGTGGATTATTGTATGGCCATAGTTTCAGAAAATTAACTGTATCAACCGCCTTGCTTATTAGGGAATGGTGGTAATTATTTGCTAAGGATGGTGAACAGGACCTACAAGTTACGAGGGAAAGTTGGAGCTGATGGTATCATTAGATAAACAGCTTGCTTGATGAGTCAGAAGACACTGGCTGTATTGATATGACAACATGGACAGAAAGTGAGGAGTACATGAAACAGTCATGCCTTGCAATAAAGATGATGGCTGACTAGCTCTAACATTGGCTGTTCAACAATGTAGGCTCTTAGAGATCCCATAAGGAAGGGCCATGATGTAGAAAAGGATTCAGCTCATTTAAAAAAAAAAAGGCTACAGAGAAAGGTTGACATGGTCACTTTAAATGTATATTCATTTAAATATTACTCCTTCTGCACATTCAAAGAGGCAACCCAACCTATTCCAAATCTCATTTTATGTATGATTGTCAACACTTCCCTGTGGAATCTACTTCCTCTATAACAAATTACACTATTAGAGTTTTTATTATGCTTTGGCACAAAGTCTCAAAAAGTACTCGAGCTCAAAGCTGCTGTCATGTTTCAGGGGACTGAGGGGAAATGACAAGATGTATTTCAGCAGTCTGTGTTCCGTTTATGTTAAATAGCACTTTTGTGGAACTGGTCTTTGTAGACTCCTTCTGCCACTGTGCCATTGCCATGTTTTTCACTATATCTGAAGTGCATTCAGTTAGACTAGGAGGAAGTTCATGGTTTTTAACCCCATCCTCCTCAGGGCCGGCTCCAGGCACCAGCCCAGCAAGCAGGTGCTTGGGACGGCCAACGGAGAGGGGCAGCACGTCTGGGTCTTTGGCGGCGGGTCCCTCACTCCCTCTTGGAGCGAAGGACCAGCCGCCGAATTGCCGCCGAAGACTGAAGTGGCAGTGGTAGAGCTGATCGTGGCTTTTTTTTTTTTTTTTTTTTTCCCCTTCTGCTTGGGGCGGCAAAAACCCTGGAGCCGGCCCTGATCCTCCCATTAGTACGTTCATGGCAGAGAAGTTAGATAATCACATGAAATACTCTCACTGGAAGCTTGAGCATGACACTACTTTATTTCTTAGAATTCAGAATGATAAAACAGAGACACAAAGCAGGCTGCTCCCTAAGACAGAGACTCAACTCACCCCACCCTGCCTTACTCTAGTCCGCCTGCAAACCCAACTGCTGCTTGCATTCTTCCCTACAGAGCCCCCCTAGTCTGCAAGCAGGACAACGAAAGCCTCTGAGCTTTTAGAGTGATAGCTCTACAATTTGATATGCCACAAAAGGACAAGCTCATGCGGCTTCCACATTATCCCCTATTGGAGGTGGAGCAGACAGCAGAGTGTATTGGTCCGGGAGTGGAGCTACCATTTTTCAGACAGCCTGAACTCCATGGGCTCAACAGATCACTGTCCCACAGATCTTGCCCTGTAAGCAGCCACCCTAGGTACCCTCTGCAGCACTGACAGCATGGCTCTTCCATGTTGTTTTGCCATTAGCTGCACTCATCTGACTGTAAATCCTCTACGGTGTTCAAGAAAATAGGGAAGGTCATTACTTAGGTAGTAAGCTCTTTGAGGCACTCACCATCTTTTTCTTCTGTGTTCATACCAGGCCCAGAACAATGGGGTCTTGGCCCATGATTAAGGCTCCTAGATGTAATGGTAATATATTAATACTTCTACTCAGAGCTACAGTTCTTATGCTTGTTTTATTGTAACGTACAATGTCCTGAGTGGGGACATGCTGCACAGAGTGGCCACTCATTGCTGACCACAACTGTCCCCCCCTCCCATGTCTCTGAATTTGGTTTTAGTTCTACTATGTAAAAAATTGTATATCAGAAGAATTACATTGATTTTGCCAACTTGGATTTAAGGAAAACCTGGTAGGTTAAAACTGTGGGACTCCCCTCTTTGAGTGCCCCTTTTAGTAGGAAATATAAATATTTTCAGTCACTGGAAACAAAGCTACTGTATTTCAGAGAGGGAAATGAGCCTGAAGCCACATATTTCTCACACACGTATATTTTAGTTGTGCGAGTTACTAGACAGGAGGACTTTTTTGGGTGAATTCTAGTAAGCCTAAACATTATATTGCATAGTAAGGTTCTCTTATTGCTCAAGAACAGTCTTCCCTAGAAGCAGTTCATATAGTAACAAACTCAGACTGGAAATTCTGATCAGTGGCTACTTACATCCAGTAAGGAAAAGCTTCAGAGTTTGAATTATATTAAATAGACTGGACTGAACTCCCTGTTTGTTCTAGTTTCCTTTCTTGAGAGAACAATTGGTAACATCTAATTGCTTTGCAACTTCTTCTAAACAGCAACACTGCTCTTAACAATAAGTGCCAGGTAACTAGTCATTGCTTCTATTCTCCTTTAAATTACTGATGGTGTTAGTCAAGAGAAGTGTCATATGGCCCCAATCAGATGGCAGGCAGATTTTGAAAAAGACTGTTTGGAAAACACTCCGCCCGTGTAAGGCTAAAAACAACTGACCCAGATCGAGGCACTCATTTATAATTCTTCCCTTTATCGTCTATTTTGCCTCTCTCCAACTCTCTTCTTTGAATCAGTGTTCAAAGACACTGAGTGAAATAGAGAACACAGGTTAGAATCCATGTGTTTCCAGCACAAAGGAAGCAAGAGACTAAGGAGCCTATCTGACTTTAGTTGTCTTCATGCCTCCTACTAAGAGACGAAATTATTCTATCTACGTGGGTTATGTTTGTATGAGGGAAAATAAAAGATATACTAGGAGAAAAGCAGAAACTAGGCTAGCCTGCAGAACCTTTTAGCCAGATCAGTGGGGAGCGGGTGCCCACTGAGAGCGCATTGGCCTGATACTTGATAGGGGACATCACAACAGTTACAGCGCTGTGTTTGGTGTTCAAACTTTGTTAGCATGCTGTGGAAAGTTACAGTTTAAAATTCAGTACCATCTGGAGTTCTGGCACAGAAACACTAGAGGCTGTCTGTTAAATGCAGTTTTGTTGTAGCCAGACCTGAAGAAGAACTCTATGTAAGCTTGTCTCTCTCACCAAACAGCAGATGGTGCTATAAAAAAAATGTAACTTCACCCACCTTGTCTCTCTGTGTTAAATAGTACATTTTAGCACAATAGACCACATACAAGGTGATGGTAATTTTAGTTCCACCTAATTTGAATAAAGTCTATCAAGTTCTGAAGTCTTAATGATCACTCCACTTCCCCAGAGTAAGAGGATTGGAGAAGTAATGGGCTGTCTTCTCACATGATGAGAGAGGGAGCTTTGAGATGCTGGCTAACAATTGTTCATCCCCAGACAAGTGTGCTGTACCAGCACATCCATGCCCCAGGGACCACGGTGTGATTCCTGAGGGCATTTAGCGTGCCAAGATGAGAATCAGTTGTCTGTCAGTAAACACATCACTATATGTCCCTAGGAAGGTTAATTAGGTGTTCTGTATGTTGTCTGCTATACAGCAATTACTCCTGGGGGAATTCTGTGCCAAAAAATAAAAAATTCTGCACCAAAAATAAAAAATTCTGCACACAATATTTTAAAATTCTGCAAGATTCTGCATATATTTTGTCAAAATAATGCAATATAAATCAAGCTGGTTTCAATTATTTTGGTAATTTATTTAAACTACAATACAATGAATGGAGAATGGAAGTGGGGAGCATTTGAGGAAATCACCAAACCCCCTCTGTCTAATAGTAATGTAGCTAGTATTGAACCTTTTCTTCTAGTTATTAGTCAACAAATTTATGCAGCTATATGCTGAGTGTTACATCATAGGCAACTAAAGAGCAAGTGAGGGCTGGGGACTCAAACTCACAAATTTATACTGGCTAATGACCATCTCCAGGAAGGTCAGTGGCAAACAGTTCATGGAGCACGTTTTGATAGGAAATTTTTTCAGTCCAATAATTTAGACCAGTTCTAATCACTAAAGCACCATAAGCATTTATAAGACCTTACTGTCCTTTACAAAGTAAAGGAGCCTTAAAATTTTTACACCTGTTTTATACTTCTGGGGGAATTCACTAAGAACAGTGGGAACAATTCACTAAGCAGATAGGCTGCTACATTCTGCTCCACCTGAGGGAACAGAGCCTGCCCCATGCCTACCTCTTCAGAAACACCCCAAAGCCCTGCCCTCTCCATGCCTAGCATGCCACAATAGCGAGCAAGAGGTACAGAGTGTCTCTCTCTTACATACGCATGACTGCCCAGCTCCCCCGGGTGCTCTGGGTGCCCAAACTGACCTGCCTGCACTGCCGGGGAGGGGGCACATGACTGCTCTTGCGGCTTCCTTTTGCTTCCCTGTCAGAAGTCATTTTTCTGCAGAGAAGCACAGAAATCTGCAGGGACCATTAATTCTGCACATGCGCAGTAACATAAAATTCTCCCAGGAGTAAACAATGTTGCCATCAGCAAACTGACAGGACAAACCCCAGGCTTCACAGATCCTGATGAAGAGGCCATACCAGGTTTTGGTATCAACCAACCATGACATCATGATGACTAGGAGACACCAGCCTGTCTGACACCAGTTAACGTACATCATTGCTCAAGTCCCTGAGTTGGGGTGTGCCTATTACTCTGACCCTGGAGTACAGTGGTAGGTCATGTTATATATGGTCCTGGCCAAGGAGTATAACTATGTCCATCTCAGGTGCCCCCAGAAGGATCACCTCCAGGATGCCACAATCCTGCTGAGAAAGTGTGGGAACCACATCCTGCTCTGACTGGGCCTTTGGGAGCATTTCCCCCCTCTCCAGTTGACCCTGGTAGAGGTACCTCCATTTTACTTTCAAATCTTTCTTGTCCCACCCAGCTCCTCACCACAGCATTCTCTCTCTCTCCTGGATTTCCCTCCAGACACAATGAGTTCAGCCGTGGAAAGGGTCACCCAGGAATCTCCCCATATAGAAGAGAGCTGTGGTTAGATTTGGGCAAATAAATTCACCAAAAAAAAATCAGTTAAAAACCCTGTTTGGCTCAAACAAATTGACCTGTAACGGTGTGGCACCCACCTCTTGCAAGCAAACCCTTCTGGATGGGTGTGACTGTGGTCTTTAAATAGTCTCTGGTATCAGGCCATACCCTCAGGGCTTCCTCCCTGGAGGCAATGGTTTCGCACTCTTGGTCTACTCCGGCCCCAGCCTCCAGTTTGGCTACTAAGTAGTTCAGTTCCCCTTCTGGAGGGTTCTCGCTGTCCAATTGTAGGCCAGTTCCCCAGTGGCCTATGAGGGGGGCAGGCCCAAACACTACTGAGAGTCCCAGCCCAAGGACCCTAAGAATAGGAACCAGGTACTGCCATATCCCTTTAACTAAAACACTTTCAGTTCCCTGGGCCACTTTCCCACGGCCCCAGCCTTTGCCAAAGCTTCACCCTTACCTCAGGGTTCATCTAAATCTAAGTTCAGGTCCAGCAGCCTGCAAGCAGTTTTTCAGTGCCCGTCCCTGCCAGCACTGAGCTGTCCATGGTGCTTCAGGTCTCTTTGGCCAGCCAGAAGCATCTCTTGCTTCCCCAGTCCCTGCCGCTACCTGCAGACTGCTTTGTCCAGCCATTCAGCTCCTGCAAGAAACTGACTGTCTCTGGCTCTGCAGCCCCTTTTATATGGCCCTCCAGGGCCCTGATTGGCTGCTCCCTATGTCCTCTACTGCTCCTTTCCTGGGACAGGTATGGCAGGAGACTGAGGCATCCAGCAAGAGGCCTCTGGGCCTAGTCCACCCCATCACATGACCCTAAATAGATTTTTCTGGACAGCAATAGCTGATAAGCAGCTCCCTTATACTTTTTATCCCAGTGGTTAAAGCACTTACCCAGACTGTAGGAGACCCCAGTCCAATTCCCCTCTCTGCCTGATGTCAAGAATGGGATTTGAATTTGGCTCTCCCATATTGCAGAAGCGTGTCTGAGACACTGGATTATGAGATATTCTGGCATAGGTCTCAGTCTCCCCTTCTGAAGCTGTTCCACTATGTATAAATAATTAGTCATTGGAGCAGGGGGAACTGAAACTTGGGTCTCTCATATCTTAGGTGAGTGCCCTAACCACCACTCCATACAGTCATTTTCACTCTCTTTCCCTGGCCCAGTGACTAGTGATTGTCATTATGAATGACTATGAATTTCTTGCATGTCTGGAGCAATGCACACACACACTCCATATATCAGTGTTTAAATCTCATTATACTCCCAATTTTTAGTCTTTTTCTGGCTGCCTGCAGAGTGTTGATTATATTCTGAGTAATCCTTTGATTTTATTCAGAAATCAGCCTTTCCAACCATGCTTTCAGGTATTGTGAACTAGATTTATGTCCCATACAGATAGCAGATTACCCTTGTTCAATGCCTGAAATGGATCCACTGATTTCAGGTCAACTAGATCCTAGAGCCAAAACTCGTATGTCTTGCCATTCCTGTCTCAGACTTACAAGCCAACCCAGCTAGCCTTATTCAAGTCTGCCTTAAAGATTCACCTCTTTTTCAGTGCCTTTTAGTGGTAAGTTATGTATAGACACATACCAAGTTACTGCCTTACTCTGGGTTTTCTAGCACATCCAATCTTTGTGTCTTTCTGGTAGGCTGTAAACTTTGCAAGACAAGAATGTCTCATTTTATATCTTGCACAGTGCCAAGCGCCTTGTTTGTTGGCACTTCAGAAACAATAGTCTGGGGTCATCATTGGAAGAGGACATCAGCTATTCTACTACTGCTGCAAAATCTTTTGTTTCGCATAAAACCAGGGAAGCTGATTATCTGTCCTTCATGCAAATAAAGCTCATTCTAGTCTCTTTTACTTTAAGAGTTCCTTTCATCACTCCCCTTGAATACTCAACCGTACTGCAGTCTAATTTACCTGCCACTTGGAGAAGAGCCCTCTTTATCTTTTGCTTATTAACTTTCAGGTCCAAAAAATTGCCGATAGAGAAAGAAAAAAAGGTATCAAGTGTCAAACAGGAGAAAATCATTGCTACTAGAGTCTGTTTTTAGCATTTCTCACCGGTGTACAGTAAAAGATTTGTTCAGTATTGCATCTCATTTTCACAAATGGATGCATAATATAGCATAAATCATTCAAAAAACTTTATTAAAAGATTAGCAGAGTTACAAATAAGTGGTGCGGCATTTAGTAATTAATCAGTAAGGCATTTAAATGTTCTACATCACATGCCACGTGATACTGATCATTCTTCTACATTATTATTAGCTATAGCTTGATCATGGTCTATTAGTACCTTCATCAGGAGGAGACGTTTGATAGTACAAGGCTCTTTAATTTACCAGATGAAGCATACAACATTCCAAGGGCTGGAAGGTGAAACTAGACAAAAGTCAGAATAGAAATAAGATGCATTTTTTTGTTTATGGTAAGTGTAATTAACCATTAGAACAGCTTACCTTGGGGAGTGATGGATTCTCCATCACTTAAAGACTTTGCATCAAGATTGGCTGTCTTCTTTTAAAAGATAGGGTCAAGCTGAACCAGAAATTATGAGCTTCATGCAGGATACACTTGGTGAAATTCTACATTGTGTGTTATACAGGAGATCAGACTAGATGGGCTAATGGTCCCTTCTGGCCTTAAAGCCTATTAAGTATATTTCATAGTAGCATCCAAAGGCACCAGTCACTACTGGGGCTTCTTGGCATACAGATGAAGAGATAGTCCCTAATCCAGAGCGTAGACAGAAGCTTGTTGGACTAGGGACAGTAATATAGCATGCAAGTAACTGAGCATGGTGAGGACTTGCAAAGTTTCGTTAGTTAGAGGTTTTGTTGTTTTGATTGGGGGTAGGTAGATGAGGGGAAACTGGCACGACTGGGAAAGTTGGAGTACATCTTTTAGGGCACAACTACAGAGAACACGGAGAGGCATTCTTTCCTATTCTCTGCCGAGTATTCAATATCCACCCCCTGCTCTACTGTGATATCAGTTTCCTGTGAATTGTAGCGTCATGCTACTTTTCTGCAAACAGTAATCCCAGTTCTGATCTTCAGGTGCAAAACCTGCCTAAGCTTTACTGAAATCTAGGAAACAAAAAGGTGCAACTTCTAGTGCTGGGACTCCTAGTAAGTGATGCAGAAGAGTGATGAGGTTACCAATGCACCTCCTAGGCAAGTGCTCAGGTCTGATCAGAAGCAAGAGTATGAGGCCATCAAATATTATCCTGGAGGAAAATATGGTATAGCCACTTCAGTCTTGGGACAGCGAGCCTCTATTAGAAAGGGTGCAGTATGTTCAAAGCTTTCCTGAACAGTTTCATAGGTTCGCTCTATAATGGAAGGCTATGAAAGCAAAGCGACCCACTTTCTGGGCAAATATGCCAAGCTGGGCAGAACTAGGTTGCTATTCTGAGACTGAGCTATGTTGATGCTGTGCAAGTGGGTATACTCTCCTCCCCCCAATTAAAGCACTGTATGGTGATTGTAAGTGGAATGGAGGTAAGAAAAATCAGGTAAGGTACTGGGACTCATGCTTGCAGGATTAGAAACCAGCCGCTGTCAGTACGGTTCAATATCTACTGATAATATACCCCCTTAGCACATTAGATGTCACCTTATAACTAAATGTTAGAGATCTCAGCAGCAAAAAGAGAGCATTCTGTGGCTGTGAACACATGCATTCCCTCATTACCAGAAGAGATCGGTGGTCACTACTGAATCCACTAATGAAAATGGTCATTCAAAACCATTGCCAAACCCTTCCTCATCCATAGCCAAGGACTATTTATATTTGCACATCATCTGTCTGAGCGCCTCCCAGAAGCTGGGTGTGGTATTGCAGTCCTTTTCTCACCCCTAGCACTCTCTGCAGACCAACCTGGGTGGGTCTTCCATGGTTTGGCCATTCGGCCAAGTCATAAAAAGCCCAAATGAATCCTTTCTGGGGCAGTAAAGAGTCCAATAAATTAATAGTCCTGTTGTCCTTGATAGGGTTTTCAGCCCCACCTCTGGGCCCTTTAAATTCAGCCCTTTGCTCGGGCTCTCAAATAAGCCCTGTCCCCTTCTTGGGGTTTATGCCTCTGTGGCCAGTGTGGGAACCTGGAAACTACTCCGGTTTCCACCCAGGGACCCAATACACAGCAGCTATGCATGGCTCGACTGAAATTAGTTGCTGCTTCTTCCCTGGGCCTCTTCCTACCTGACCCCTGGTAGCTTCACCCTTAGTTCAGGGTTAAGGTTCTTAGGTTCCCTCTCTCTCTCTCTGTACAAACCCAGCTTAAGCAAACAGAGCCAGAAACAAATTCTGGTTGTCCCTGAAGCTTCTTGGGCCAGAGGGGAGCTCCCCTCTGGTCCCAGCCAGGAACTCACTCACTAAAGCCCTGCAGATCCTTTTATCTGAGCCGACTGGGCTCTGATTGGCTGCTTCCAGGAGGCCTCTCTAGGCAGGCATGGAGCACGCATCTTTGCTGCTCCTTTCCTGTTACTTTGCTGCTTCCTGGAACAGGGTGTAGTAGGACCTCGGGGCCTCCTGTAGGGAGCTGGCAAGGCCAGGTATACCCCATCACACAAACACACCAATTCAATTCATTGCTCAGGGTATGAATCTTCATTATTCCGCATTACCATGATACAGCAGGAAAAACAAAAAAATAAACCCCACAACCAATTCAACCACTTTCTTGCCACCCACCTGGTTGAGACCCCAATTTAAAAATCACCATTTTTAAAACAATTCAGATTTTAAGCTTGTGTGCAGGGACTTGGTCCTCCTTCATATCTGTAAAATGCCTAGCACACTGCTGGTGCTATACATTTATGCAAAACTCCAACTTCTAAGTTTAATGAGCAGAGGGAACCCTTGTGAATTTGGTCTTCCCTTACAGACTTGGAATCCCATAATATAGGGGATATATA
This sequence comes from Malaclemys terrapin pileata, assembly GCF_027887155.1. Lineage (NCBI taxonomy): Eukaryota > Metazoa > Chordata > Testudines > Emydidae > Malaclemys > Malaclemys terrapin. The sequence continues at coordinate 16,842,044 of NC_071515.1, read as the reverse complement.
TAGCCTTTAACAGAATGATTAAAAAACTTGTTTCTCCCCAGAAAAATCAGAGGAATTTTTTTTAAAAATATTCAACTTTTTTTAAACAGGGTTCAGTTCCCTACTGGTCACATTTGAAACCTCAGCCTTATGCAGACACAAACTTTCAGCTGTTCTTCCGATGGCCAAAGGATAACCCTCCAGAGCACATGGCGGAGTTTTGGGTTTGTCCCTGCTCTCTCAATGGAGGCAGTAAACTCCCTGAAGGAACATTACAGATGACCCAGAAACAAACAGTTGTTTTAACAAACAATCCATACTACAAAACCTCACAACAAGCAGAGGTCATATGTGAGTACAAAAAAGTGATTAGTCACTGACAAGCAGTCTCCAAAAAATGTGCCCCACAGTTCCCTTTAAAAAACAAAAAACATATTGTCTTAGTGTGTAACTTTTACACAAGACAAAATAGGCCAAATTCTTCCATTGATTTCAGTGGAGTTATTCCAGTGATATGTTTGGCCCTACAGGTTTAACTTCATTTAGACAATATTAATTTCTTCCAGTAGGAACTAGTTTGCTCATGAATCAAGGTTTGAACAGCTGTGGCTGTCCAGTGGCTTATGTGGAATGGATTTATAATCAGAGTCCATTTTAATAGGGTCTGTAGCACAAAATGTGGGCACCCTTGCTGAAAATCTCAGGAAGAAATTGAATGGCCATGGAAACCATTTTTACCTTCTCAACCCCTCCACAACAGATTGGGGTCACAAAGTCTGATCCAAAACCCGCTGATGTCAATAGAGCTCTTTCCATTGACTTCAGTAGGTTTAGAATCAAGACAGATTCCCTGTGCTGAATCAGTTCTGTGGATAGGGGATCTCAATTACCAGGGCTATCACAATATGGCACTTTTTATGAAGAGCAAATTAATTCCAACAGAAACCTAAAGGGACAGAGTGAAGTGGTTTTGACTAGAGTCACCTGTTTCTTTCACTTCACATTTAAGGCAAAAAAAAACACAAAAAACAAAAAACAACCTCATATTCCCAAAAGTCTCTCCCTGCAGCTGCAGTAAAATTAAATTACAGCTGGGAGCATTCTCTTTTATATCAGAGAGTTAAGCATTGGATTTTTTTGAGCTCATTATTACGGTTGATTAAATTCTGCCTGAATTGAGAGCAACAGGAGTGCTGCGTCAGCTCAATGGGCTCATCGTTTGAACTCGGCGCTGCCTGGGGAGAATGAAAATCAGAAAAAGCAATCACCCTCGCCACAATCCCCTTTTGCCAGTGGGTCACTGCCGATGAAAATTCATATTGGCCTCCCTCCACCCACGCAGCTCCTTCCTCCGGGTTCTGAATCACAGCAGCGTTCCTCAGGCCAATGCGCCACTGGAAGAAAATTTCCTCAAACTCATCAAGGCCATTCTACTCACCGTGCTGAACTCACTCAACTGCCTGTTGAGCAATGGTGAGCTGGAGTGTACTCGGAACTTCATTCCAAAAAAGCGATTGATGGCCCTGTAGTTTTAGCTGTTCGCACGACTGGAGAAAATTCTATAAGCAGTGCCAGATTCAAGTGGTCTTTCGCAGCTTGGATTGAAGCAGCAGTTTCATGAGGACTGCCCGATCTCACTCTTAAATGGGTACAGGGACAAGATCCAACATGGACGAGGGAGAATCTCTCAAGCCTGAAATGCACGTGTACACTCAGATGTATTGTGTGAGTGTGGCATTCCGCTGCATCGGCTCTAACTGGTCTGAGGAATCCTCCACGAGGAGGCAATCTCCTACCAGCTGGTTAAGCTGGCGTTCTGCTTGCTTTCCACTGCTGGAGGGCACATGGGACAGAGAACCATGGTCTGGCCTGTTAATGCCATCATATGATTACCATGCCTGCACCAATTAGAGCAGAGCTAATTATTCACAATAAATTTATCCATCAAGCTCCACCTCTCTCTTTTCACAACTTGGCACTTTTTATGATCATCAAATTAATTCAAACAGAAACCTAAAGGGACAGAGTGAAGTGGTTTTGACTAGAGTCACCTGTTTCTTTCACTGGGCATTTAAGGCAAAAAAACCAACCCCTTATTCTCAAAAGTCTCTCCCTGCAGCTGCAGTAAAATTAAATTACAGCTGGGAGCATTCTCTTAGATATCAGAGATTTAAGCATTGAGGAGATGGAAATTCTTGACTGTATTAGTCATTCACTAATTTCTATGACACAATGTCCTGCAGAAATAACGTAATGTTTCTGATGAATACTTGATCTTCAAACTTTGAAATTCGTGCTGCTACACAGCTAATATGGGCTGGCTTCTGTTCAGTGACCAGAATTTACATAAATATTACAGCCAAAGGTACAATTCAGGATTTGCTTTCAGAGGCTGAGGTTGAAACATGTAGCGAGAATTCATACAAGCAGGTTGTGATAGAGTGCTGGCTGGGATGTTGTCCAAGATATACGTAAAAACCAGTAGACGATTGCCCCAGTGTTTGAGACTTCGCCATATTAACAACAAAACATCTGAGTGGCTCCTAGGTTACCCTAGTTCCCAGTCCTACTGTAGTTCTAGATGAAACATCAAAAACTAATAAGTTTTACTAAGTAGTTCTGTAGCACACTGATGCCGATAGAAGCAAGATACGAATTCGGAGCCTTCCTCTGCACATGGCTAATCTGTCAGCCACATTTTGAGCCCATAGCTTATCAGCTGGGATCCTGGAAATCGTTTCCCATAGGAAAACAAGGACAACAGAATGGGCATTTTTACAGGGAATCTTTCGTTTTTAGATTTTGTGAAAAAAAAACTATTAACTACATTTTACTGAAAATACCAGTGTCACTTTTTCAATTTGTGCAACCTCCCTCCTCTTGTGGTTGATTTTTGGGTGCACTTTACATTTAGAGTGAAACCCCATTTATCCAATCTAACAGGGACCAGGACCAGATCGGATAATCGAAATTGGGATAATCAAGAGAATTGACAAAGCGCTTTCTATCCCTTATTTTAAGATGGGGGTGGGGTGGCTTGAGTGTTTTGCTAAACATGGCAGGGGCTCGAGCAGTCAGCCCCAGCAACTGGGGGGGGAGGGGAAACTCAGCTCTCCTTTCAAATTCTCAAAAATTTAGAGGATTTTGGCAAAGCAACATGGTCAAAGCCCCAGATATGCTATTGACCTCAGTAAGTTTGGATTGAGACCTGAGTACAGCGCAGAAAAAGGAACAACACAACCAGCAGAATCTTCTCCTAGCAATGCTCAAAAATAAAGTATTGGTGCCGACTCTTTTGGCTCTGTTAGTTGGTTTAAATAACATTGATCATGAGAGGTTGAGTGGTGAAGGCTTAAGGATGGAGAATTAATGAGCATCTCTGGCAAGACATCTGTAGGCAGCACCAGGCACAGAGTGGATATATCCTCTATGCAGCCTCAAATAAAGCATCTTAGCTTGGAGGAGACCTCTACTAGTTTAAAAACAGATCTGACATGTCAGGGTCCATTGGCAGGAAGCGAGGATTCCAAAGCACCTTGGGAAGGTTAAGGCCTAAGGGTATGTCCACACTACCCGCCAGCAATCGACCTGTCGGGGATCGATTTATCGTGTCTCATCTAGACGCGATAAATCAATCCCCGAACACGCTCCCCGTCAACTCCGGAACTCCACTAGGGCGAGAGGCGTAAGCGGAGTGAACAGGGGAGCCGCGACTGTCGATCCCGCGCCATGAGGATGGGAGGTAAGTCGATCTAAGATACGTCGACTTCAGCTACGCTATTCTCGTAGCTAAAGTTGCGTATCTTAGATCGATCCCCCCTCCCTAGTGTAGACCAGGCCTAAGATTCAGTAGTGCAGGGCATGTGCCATGGTGAACAAAAGAAGTGGTCAGATATCAAGCAGCCTTTTGAGGAGAGACTAACCAAACACCAGGAGGTCTGTGAGGCCACAGATGGGACCCTGCTGCCACTGACCCTGACCAATATTGAGCACCAGGTTTGATGCTGCTCCCCTCCAAAATGAACATGGGGGAAGAACAAGGATAATCATACAGCATTTGCTGTCCTCCTCACTGCAGCTGCAAGGCCATCACCCTCTTGAGCTGGCAGATGCGCCACCTGGTCAGCACATGCAGCAAGAGAATACCGGGATCCCAGACACTGGGACCCATGCAGGGTCCACACTGTTGATGGATGGCTAGAGGACCCCCCCCCCACAGCCATGGGGGAAACATGGCACCGTTCCCTATCACCCCAAAGGCTGGTATAGAAGGAGAGACACTTGGACTAGGACATCAAGGAGCACCAGCCCATGACAAACCCCCAGAGGCTGCAGCACTAGGTGCCCCACTCAGGGGCAGGGGTTAGCCAGGTGAACTCTGAGACCCTCCAGACCAGGGTTAAAGGGAGCACTGTTCATAGCAGCACATGGTGAATGGCCTGCCATACCAATCCTCTCTTGTGTGGGGTGGGAACAAGACAGGAGTGGACACTGTTTTCCAAACTCCAGGGTGGAGGGATGAGGCAGGCAGTGCCCTCATCGCAGCAACATGGAAGTAACCAGGGTTGAGGGGGCTAGTGGGACCCCAGTCACCTTGCTAGGAGATTAATAGTGGGAGCCTGTGCAATCGATGTAAGGTGTTAGGGGGTGGCCCCGTTCAGGGTGCAGTAGAGCACTGGGAAATCAAGTTGATAATCCTGTAAGGTAATGGTCTATGCTCGTCAGATCACCAACAGACCAAGGAAGAAGGGATTTGGAGGCAGATGCAACTTGAAGTAGCCATTGCTTGGATATCACTACCAACCCCTAGCAGAAAGGGCCTGCTGTCCCTCCATGTCCACTTCAAGGACAGAGGGCAGGCCACAGCAACCGCACCAAAACAGCCGTGTACCCCTCGGCCCCAAGTACAGTGCTGGCTCAGTCTCCAAGTGGCCCCAGACAGAACACACCCACAATGCCAGTAGGCTTTCCAAAAACCTACGAGAGTACAACTGGCTCCCCATTGCCAGAGATTGACGATCATATCTAATCCCTATTGGCATGATTTAGTGGCTGGCTGGACCATCATAAGGTCCTTCTCACCTGCCCTGGCTCACTGTCAGCCACCACAATCCCAGAGGAAAATCCTCCTGGCAGGTGGCCATCCTGGGTCCCCAGTGGGCAGACCAGCCAATCCTCAGCTAGAGAAAGCACATCTGCTACTCAGCCACAAAGTTGCCATTGCCTCTGTTTCCACAGCTTTCTGCCTCTGTTTCCACAAGTTTTCTGCCAGCATAGTCATCTAAAGCCCTGGGATCATGAGTCAGAATCCTACCGAGAGGATCTACATGGACACTGCGGATCCATAAACTTCCTTCAGTTCCACTGATCATGAGATCTTGATACTTCTGCGGTATGTACCTCAGGTATGTTTTCAATTGGCTCTCATAGAATATCAGGGTTGGAAGGGACCTCAGGGGGTCATCTAGTCCAACCCCCTGCTCAAATGGGAGAGCTATGCGATATAGCAACCTGCGTGGAACTTTAAGGGAGATCAGGTTGGAGGAGGGACAAGGTTGGAGGCAGCACCAGGAAGTCAGTCTGTGTGCACATGGCTTGAATGCTAAGCTGCACTTCCGGCACCTCTGTAAATAATTGCTTTAAGCTAGAGCTAGTTTAGTAACATCAGAATAGGAGTCCTCTTGTGTTATTACCCAGCACAAGGTACATCAAACGGGTGCTTACTTGTCTGTCCTAGCGCTTGCCTTCTGTGAAGTACCACAGAGGCTCAGTCCTATGTCCTGTGCAACCTGACTAGAAAGCCGTTAGTGGTGTTAGTGAACAGACGCTGGCTACAGGTGCCTTCAGCATGCTGAAAGTGCCCAGCTCACATCTCCACCTCAACCCATCTGGCACAGTTCAGTGACTTTCAGTGTGTCTGGCTGAGCCACAGCCCAGATAGCATTGAGGTCGTGTTGGTAAACTCAGGGAAACAAATAGAAAAGGCCAGTTTTATATTGACTCCTGCCTTTTCTTACTGGGTTTGCCATTTGAGAGAGATCAGATGCTCAAAACTGCCTTTTTTCAAATCTGCACTTGTAAGACGGCTGCAGCTACTTCTTTCAGATGCAGGCAATTCTATGTGACCTACTTAGTCAGCATTCAGGTAGTCTGAAGGGTTACATACATTTGACCATTCAGGAAATTAAATTAACAGAGAATGCAGCTGTCTGCTATTAAGTAGTACTTCATTTTATTACAGATTACATCACTGCTCTGAAGGCCACACTGAGTTCAAATTAGAGTCCAGACAACAAAAATCCTATCAAGAAAGTACAATCCAGTATGAAACCCTGAATGCCATTAAAGGAAAAAAGAAAATTGGGTAGCTTCCCCTCCCCCCTCCCTCATTTTCGATTTCAGCTACAGAAGTTCATCAAGAATAAACATGCATAAAGCCACATATTACCAGAAGCAAAATTGATCTGAATACATTGTAAGCGCTTATAGCTGTTGCTTATAACTGTTGCATAGACTACCAGACTAGCAAAAATTATCCTGTCTCCAAAAACAGAGTGTATAATACAATGGGTGAAATATTTGGGAGACTAATGAAGTTAGAATGTAGTTTGTAGCTGTACAAACACATTAATATCTTTCATTGAAGCGATATAATTTAATCCTGCATTTGTTCTGAAGTCCAGATTGTGAGCTGGGAAGGTGGAAGGAATGTTTGGAGGAGAGTTGCTTGCTAGCTAAGACAAACTTAACTGTGATGTTCTAATAGAATATCAGGGTTAGAAGGGACCTCAGAAGATCATCTAATCCAACCCCCTGCTCAAGGCAGGACCACCCCAGACAGATTTTTGCCCCAGATCCCTAAGTAGCCCCCTCAAGTATTGAACTCACAACCCTGAGTTAGCAGGCCAATACTCAAACCACTGAGCTATCCCTTCCCCCCAGGGGCATGTGGGATTGCGAGGCACCTCAGCCTTTAGTGCCTGGCAGTCTTGTTTGTGCCAGCTGTGGACCAGCTCCCTGAAAGCACCCGCCCATGGCTGCACAAGCACTGCCTTCCAGCCTCAGTCTCTCTCCACAGGTAACCATAGATTACACACCAGTCCCCATTTCCTTGGAACATTCCCTGCTGTCCAGCCCCGTCACCACTGAAAACTGGGAATTACCTACTGCTCCCAAGTGGCCTGCTGCTCCCAAAGAAAAGCCCACCCCAGCTATAACTTTCAGCTGAGGACCACCATTTTGCTTAACACCACAGCACTTAGATAATAAATGTACGCTCGCTTTCACTATAAAGAACAGGGATTCAAAGGGAAGTCAGAATATTAGAAACAAGTGTTACACATAAAACAAAATCAGCACACGCTTTCTAGAAACTAAACTGAATTAACAAGTTACCCTCTTGTCTAAAGCAGCTTCTCTTTACCCAAAGTTCTCTCCAGCGTTTTCAGCCACATCTGGGTGAGATTCCACTTTCATGAAGCAAATTCGCTGTCCATTCACTTCCTAGGTGAGCAATGCTCAGGGATGCTCAACGTTGTCCCCGCAATTAGACTCAAGCAAACCGTTGATGGGTACCTCAAAATATGGTTCTCCCCCATCCCCATGTTGCTTTTTTCCCTGTTATTTTTCTTCCTTTGAAGTTTTTGCAATCCTTCATTAACATTCATTTCAGACCGGGTGATAGGAGACCCATTATGACCTCTACAATATGTAATTCACATGTAGACAGCTAGCTAAATAGGTCTTGTCTGACAGAAAACCTGCTTTTCACCTTTGCTGGTCACCAGTCCCTAGACAGACTTTGAACTTATTTTCAGTAAATATATGTAACTCCTTACATAGTATCTGAATACACGTTTCACACGGATATCAATGACCAGAGGGACATAGGCTTTTACTAGTGACCCCACATGAAACTCATGCTCATTCACAATGTATCTACCCTTTACATCAAAGAGAGATGATCTTCTCTGGGCTACATCCATAGGTGATGAAAGCTTACATGGAAAGTGGATGTCTGGAAGCCATTTTGTGATGCAATTAAGAACCACGGCAAATTAGATCTTGAACCCATGAAGACTGTTTTATGCTGTTCTTGCAGTACAAGGCAGCCTGGAATCTGGGTTAAAAGGCCAGTAAAGGATTATCCCAGTATTGAGAAATCCTCCAGTGACATCATGACACCATAGTGGCTTCTTCCTTCCTTCCATTCCCACTCCAAAGTACAGTTCTAGATACAAGGCTGTTCCCTTGGAGATTTTAAGTTTTACTAAGCATCTGCCCTTTTTTAAAAGTGTCATATCCCCACTACCAAAACCCAGTAGCTAATTTTAATGTGTTTTCAGGATAAAGCAGGGCATTTAATCTGTGACAAAGTGTTCGTACCTTTAATTAAAGGAAATTTCCTTCAAATACCATGCAGGTTGACAGTGGGAGAAAAACACAAGCTAGATGACAGAAGCAGCTAGAGGGATGTGCAGAAGAAACCAATAAAAGGTGCAGCTGATCTGGTGCAGCAGGGGAAGGGTCCTTTTAAATTGATACGTGCATTGTAAAGCCATGTTGTAGCAAATGCTGAACTGGGCTGTGACAATCCAGGAAGCAGGGATATCACCCTAGGTCAAATTATAACAGGTAATGTGCCATCTTAAAACTTGTACTATTGCATTATGGAGCCACGTTCTCAGCCAGCGGCTCTCAGAACTCTTATGAGCCAAGTTAGTTGCACAGGTTTTAACACTTGGGCAGGCATCCTCATGGGCTCAGACACTTCTTTAAACTGTGATTTCTCTGGCTCTATTCTTTGCCAATGTACCCTACCCAACTATGTTGCAAATCACTGCATGTAATATGCTATTTTTGGTTATAAAAGCCCCAGCAGGGAGGCACATTTATTTTGAAAGTAGCTCATTATCTCCCCTCACACTCTTGATTCTAGTGTTTCTTGTTTTTAAAAGCTCTGTTTAAAAGCTTCCAAGCAAGTGCTTTGCCCGCCTCAATGGCGCATTGACATTTGGATGGCTCCGATTGCTTTAAGGCTTATAAGTTTACATGAACTTGGTTCTCTTTCAATCCCTACCAATTCTCAAAACTCGAGACTAAAGTTCCATTTGGCTTTGGACAAAAAGCCAGAAATTTGGGGCTGTTGCCTTATAAAAAACAAAATTTACTTCCATAGCAATGTAACAAGATCCCGCAGAGCCTGTTCTATTAGCACTGGATCCTGTGACTGTCTGATGCACAGCAGGGATATCTACCGCCATATAAGCAGCAGCAAAAGAAAAGCACTGCACACAGCCTGGCCCCGGTCAGAGGGTCTGTCCCTGAGTGTACAGTGGGCTGTTTGGACGTTGTCACCAGAGTTCCTTCCTCTTGGCTCTGGTCAGGGCCCCAGCACCTGCTCTACGATGTCGGGGTGGTTTTCCTCCTCCAGTTCCAGACCCAAGAGACTCAGCTCTCTAGCTGGACCCCGGATTGTCCGCCTCTTCCTGGGGGATCAATGAAGAGAACGAGATGGGAATAACACAATGGAATCGTCTCAAAGTGGGGGTCAGACTCTCTTCCTTCGAGGCCCTTGGCAGGCTGTGGCGTGAAACTGAGTTCACAAGTAGAAAGAGAGGAATGATTCACTCTCAAGGTAAGTCAGCATCAGGGCTTCCCTTCAGGGTGAGGCTGTTGGGCAGCAGTCTTCTGGGGAACTCCTGCCTTCAGCCAGCCTTCTCTCCGGGAGCTCAGGACTGAAGTTCTGCTCTGCTCTCTGGTCTGCCATCGGCTGAACCGGGTTCTTCCCTTTTAAGCTCCTCCCTCCAATCCTGACACCTCTCACCTAAGCCCCCATTGGCTTGTTAAACCCGTGTTGCCCAGTGTGGGGTTTGTATACCCCATCACAGAACCAGGGTTGTTGTATACCCCATCATAGAACCACAGGGAGCTCAATGGTTTGAGCATTGGCCTGCTCAACCCAGGGTTGAGAGTTCAATCCTTGAGGGGGCCACTTAGGAATCTGGGGCAAAATCAGTACTTGATTCTGCTAGGGAAGGCAGGGGACTAGACTCAATGACCTTTCATTGTTCTATGAGATAGGTGTATAACTCTATATATTAAACCACCGGTGCTGTCAGGTGTCCATGGTGTGGCTACCTTAGTTTTTTCAGATGTGCTGATTAACATGACAACATTTCAAAGCTGCAGATGCAGAAGCATTCCCAAAATGGCTGTGCCCATTCCCAACAATCAGCCCCATCCCTGGGAAAGCCTGGGAGAACTCACGAGTCTTGCTGTATGCTCTGTTGGCCTCTGCTCTCCTCCCTATGGGCAGAGTCACAATCCGAGCAGAGCTGAGTTGAAAAGGCAAATAGGCCATACTCCCCTGCAGAGCTGAGTAAGGGCTCTGACAACCTAGCCCTTATAAAGCAACACACACACACTTTACACAACAGCTATAGCTCTGGGGGAAAAAATGCCAGTGGCACTATGGCTAATGTCTGTTCTGCCACAGAAGTCCCAAGCACAATAGGCCTCTGGGCACCACACTAATGTAAGCTCAGTGGAAAAATGTTAGTGCAGACTTAAGGATCCTTGGTGGTCTGTCATCCCCTTGCAGAATGTGGAATTGAGCAAAATTCAAAACTTCTGTAAACCAGGAATACATAGCGAAGGTTGCCCATGCAACCTTAACTCTGCCGTTTTTCAGCAATACCCCAAAACACCCACTAACACACATACCTTTATTCTGCCAAGGCCAGAGTTGCTGAAATGTACAAGCTTTTCACTTCCTTTTCTAACCTATTCACTCTCACCCATAGGATTCCATCTATGTTCAAGCAGGAAACATCACCCTAAAATCTTCAATCCCTGCTATACAAATGTTTCTATTGCCTTTCCTTTCTGCATGCAACCCAACTCACATGCAGGGCCTGGAGCGAAAGACAACTATGTTACAGTGGAATGGTGCTCCTGGTTAGAGGGTGGAGTTTGGCAGGACCCTCCAGAGAAATCAAAGACAGGGGTTCTGTTCCAAAATACTGTTGGACAGAAAGATCCTTTGGCCCCATTCAATAGCTCTACTCCACCTTCATGAGGTGCACAGCTTATGTTTCTTTGCCACACAGTACACATTTTCTGGCCAGCCATGAACCCTATAATTTCTCTATTAATGTTCTTTTGCCATTTAATGGCTTTCATATCAATGTAGTGATTATTCAGACGCTCAGCCAAATCAGAAGGAACAATCACAGCTCCTGAGCACAATCCTCTGATGCGGTCCAGATCCGCTCTCCTACATCGCATGAGATGTGCGCCAGGAATAAAAGGGCCAGATCATTTCCACCCAAGTGAATCACCTCAACCTCCAGTAGATCACAGCCTCTTAAGTCACCGGCCAGATGCTGCTGAGTGGGCAAAAAGCTGCATGATCTCACCTGTACCACGCAGGCAAGGATGCGCTATGTCCTCACCTTCATAGCCCCTGTGCCGTCATTCTAAGCACATCCCTGGGGGACAGACAGAATCATCCCATGGAGTGCCACTTAAACAATGCAGCCTTACCATACACAGATGGCATGTCACTGAATGCAGGTCACTTTTCTCCCCACAAGTCAGCCTGTAGTCATCAATTCCTATGTAGTGGGGTACTCCTTGCTCTCCTGCAACTTCATGATCCAGGAATGGCTCAGAATCACAACCCTGACAGCACTCACATTTCTTCTCCCTCAGCAGTCAAGGTACTTGCGCCATCGCTTCCAGATCTCCATGCTGTGTCTCTTTGGAAACACCACATTAGTCTACCCAGAGATCAGGAAGTGGCCACTTGCCCCTATGTCTCCCCCAGGGGCTAGTAAAAGATTTTTCCTTAAACAACCAATCCAAGGCTTGCCTACCACCCATCTTCATTTCCTGACCCTTCTGCAGCCACAACTCCTCTCCCTGTCTTCCCCCTCCCCAGTCTTCTATCTCCAGCTCCTCCCCGCTGGATATAACAAATATTGGTTAGTCTACTTCCTGAGTATTCTGTTGTATTGACAGTAAACCTCCCCACAAAATAAAAAAAATACATTGTAACAGACAAAAGTAGTAGCAAGCAACATGAATTAACAACTCCATTGCACAGGTATACAAACGCTCAGGTTATTGGCGCTGATACGTTGAGTGGGGCAATGGTGTTGGCACAGTCCCTAGAACTTCCCAGATAAGCATAAGTGGTTACCTAGAAACCCAGTCATGGTTTGGTTTTGTTTTTTGATGGTATAATCCTTCCAGCCTGCACATGTACGCAAGCGACATACTGAACGTGTTTTAAACACCATCCCCTAAAGATTTGGTGTGTGCCATGCACTCTTGGGTAAAACTCCAATTGAGATCGTTTTGACCCACCTTGCTTCAATAATTTGATCTCCAGCACGCTGCAATTAAAAAACAAAACAAAACATCAGAAGTTTTGAAAAGTGGTTATTTTTTCAGGGCTTATATCTTTGCACCTCCCTATTTCAAATGATACCAAATTTGGATCACTATGGTATCCTCTGCACCCACCTCAGGAACACTACATTTCAAAGGGATTCAACAAAGCAGGTCAGTTTTAGAGCACTTAGAAAGCTTGAACTTTAAACAGCAGGTGTGACAGCCATAACTATACTGGTGCAACCACACCCCTACGATATTAAGCAAGTGTGAAAAGGTGTTAGCCATGCCTTTCCTTGCCAAAGAGTGTTACCAGAGAATATTTCTAAGGAATTATCTCCACCTGGTTTTATATTTTATTTCATGACATAAAAGCCCCCACCACCAATGAAAAGGTGAGCTAACCAGACCCAGGAACATAGAGCGGGATAGTGAGTGATTCACTCTAATAGGAAGGTGACCTTAGACTCACAATACCCCAAATAAACTATCATTTCTCTCAACGCTGATGGCTTTAACCCCTCCCCTGAGGATGCTGATGTGGTCTGGCGCTGTTTTGTGACAGGCTATGTTTCGGGATACATGGTGGGTTACAATGTGTTCCCAAAGCAGTTGTTCTTGGGGTGTGCATTGGAAGTAGCAGGCTGGAGAGCCATATTGGACAAGGTACTTTCACCCCCTTCCATCTGAAAGTGTCCTGGTAATGGACCATCCTCTGGAGGTTTGTTTTGTGTACAGGCAGCAGCTACGCTACACAGCTCCTGATCTTGTAATAAAACCACTCTGAGACCACACTGTGTACATGTTTGCGCATGCCACTTTCTCAAAACCATTTTTGCACCTCTTTTGTTGTGTCCCATTGATCTGTCTTATTCAAACCCTTCTTCCCTCACTGAGCTACCATAGCATTTTCCTTAAGCAAACACTATATTAAGGAAAACTCAACTTCTTTTGGTACCCACTTTACTTCTGGTATCAGCAAATATTTGTTGCACAGCATCCAGCTGCTATGTTCTTCATGTTTAATTAAGCTCTAACCCTTGGGAAGAGATTTAAATAAGTTTTGGGTCCAAGGCCAAAGTGCTCTTTGCTTTTTCAGAGAGTTTTTCCAATGTTTTGCTAAACTAACAAACACCATTGGAAACCTATTGTCTACACTTCTCGACTTGCATGCAGACCAGAGAGCCCATTTGAGAGAGATTGCTATTTGTTCTAAGAAGTGTTTAATCTTTTTTAATTTCTTTACATTTTGAACTTCAATAGGTCAATCATTTTTTCTGTTCTGCAGTATCCCATAATCTTTTTGGTCTGCACAGCACATACCCTCCTTCCCATGAGCTCTCAAGCTACTGAGCTGGACAGATGTTCCCAAATTCTGTGCCCTTTAACTTGCAGTGGGGGGTTTCATTTCAGTGGTTCATCCTTTAATTTTGTTACAAAAAACTGTTCCAGGTGTACCTGAGAGACAGTTGCTCACCATGTAGAGCATTGCTGACTACAATAATTCTCAGTCCTTAAGTGCTGGGTGTGCATGTGGTTATTCAGCCAAAAGCAGGCATGGAGTTATGTGACTAATGACTGAGCCACATAGGGGCATTCTGTAATCCAGGCACCATTTCTGCTTAGCTTAAAATTATTTTGGCACTGATAAAGTGATCCACCCAAACAAGGTAGTAGACAAAGAGGGAGACCCCATGGGCCTATGGCAGCAGAGAAAGGATTATATTGCAGTTCATTTCAAGGTGGTGTTATAACTGTAGTCTTTTCTGGTAAGAGAAGGAGGCTTCTCCCTTCACGAACTGTAAAAACCATTAAAGAATGGGCCTTTGTCCCATGAGGTCTAGATGTTACCAGCAGGAGTGTTTTCTTTTTTCCAGTGACCAGCTAGAATGGTTAAAAGCAGTAGCTCAATGTTATCCAGGTATTTGTTTATTTATGGGAAGGAAGCAAAGATTTCAGGACCGGCTGGGTTCTTTTAGTCCAGAATTGGGGATGTGTTTCCTCACTTAGGACAGTTTTTCAATAGTTTAATCACACCCTCTCCCAGAATCCTACCAAAGATGTGAACCTTCTGAGTTACAGTTTAATGCTCAGGAGGCACATGGTAGTTGTGAAGCATATAACATTGACAGACGCTTTGCCCAAGTCTAACCCATTATTGCTGTTTAACAGCACAATAACTACACAGATCCATACAGAAGAGGCCCTTACATATATTTCTCTCTGACTTTCCTCACCACTTCAGAGCCTTCTTTGGGCTGGGGTCAGATCTTCTGGGGTTGTCCAGGTCCATCTGCTGCAGGTCTGAAACATGGAGCTTTCTTCTTTAGCTTGCCTTCTTTGATGTTGGTCTATCCCTTACCTTCCTCCTGCTCAAGCTTCCCTGGGAGGCTTTGAGTCTACTTCTATATTCCCCTATGGACACTTTAGCTTCTTTGTTCTGCTTGGTAACTTTCCACTTTCCACTCCCCCGCCCCTGAGAAAGGTAGGGTAAACTGGTTTCCTCCTAGGATACAGTTAGTCTTTATGATAACTCTTAACTGGTCAGTATTTAAGAACTCATTGTCCCTGGTCCAGTGAGATCTTGCTTTCAAGCTTGTAAGCTAAAGTAGATAAAGACCTAGAGATATTCTATGATGCTATGAAGATTGCTGTAACTCCATAATATTCACAGACAGATTCTCAAACTCATGTTATAAATGATATTTTAGGTTTCCCACATCATATTTTAGGTTTCCCACATCATATTGCTTTTCAAAGTGTATGGAAGTTGGATTTTTTTATTCTCTCTCTCTCTCTCACACACACACACACACACACACACTCACTCTTTGAGGTATTTGTTCTGTCACTATCTTGGTGACCTTGGACCTCTTGTTGACTTATAGTACATCTGAGATGAGAGTAGCTGGCAGGTCTAACATAATCAAGCCTTAAGGATTTCACCTCTCTTCAGAAGTGAGTACATTATTAATTTCCTGATGCACATACACAGGAGGCCAATGTAATTAGTGCCAATATGAACCATCACCTATGGATTGCTGCCTGTCGACTTCAGAAGCCTGTCCAGTCTTAGAATGATGACTCATTTCTTGGCTCCAGAAAGGCAGCAAGCCATCGTGTCATTCTGCAAGGGACAGGCAGACCTTCTTTCAATTCTTTTGAGTACTGACTCTCCAACAAGGATCTCCTTGGACAACTGGAGAACTCTTTGGAGGCAAGCTTGATTTTCGTACAGATTGGGCCAAGCTGCCATCTACAGGTGTCCCATACATCTCTGTTCCCTGGGATCTGCTGTACCTTGAGAGGTATATTCCAAAGATTCCACACTGAGGAGTTGGCATCAATTCAAAACTTTTATCTGCATGGAATTCGTCCCAGTTCTCTTGTCGCCAGTGGCCACAGCCTGCCTATCTTTATTTCCAGCCATGTAGAATGCCTCCATAGACCTTCATGGGCTAAAGCTTTGTGGCCTTCTGCAAGGGACCCTGCTTACTCAGGGGCTCATGGCCCAGTTATGCAGCCTGTACTCAGAGAGCAAACTATCAATCAAGTAACCAACAGATGAACCAAACACACCACTTACCAAGTCCTGCTACCTCCAAGCACAGAGTTTGCAGCTACTCCCTCCAATTCTCCCCATTAGGTATGTCTGTTCGTGGCTAATAGGGGAACCTTGAGTAGGAATAGAGAGGTAGCCGTGTTAGTCTGAATCTGTAAAAAGCAACAGAGGGTCCTGTAGCACCTTTGAGACTAACAGAAGTATTGGGAGCATAAGCTTTCATGGGTAAGAACCTCACTTCTTCAGATGCAAGTAATGGAAATCTCCAGAGGCAGGTATAAATCAGTATGGAGATAACGAGGTTAGTTCAATCAGGGAGGGTGAGGTGCTCTGCTAGCAGTTGAGGTGTGAACACCAAGGGAGGAGAAACTGCTTCTGTAGTTGGATAGCCATTCACAGTCTTTGTTTAATCCTGATCTGATGGTGTCAAAGTGTCTAGTGTCTTGTGTCTAGTTCTGGTGTACACGATTCAAGAAAGATGTTGCTGAATTGGAGGGAGTTCAATGAAGAGCCACAAGAATGATTAAAGAATTAGAAAATGATACATGAAATCAACAGCTCTTTGAGTCTATCAAAAAGGTAAGGGGGGGTGATTGCATCTGTCAATAAGTACCTACTTAGGGAACAAATATTTAATGATTGACACTTCAGTTTAACAGAGAAAGGTGTAACAAGCTTGAGTTATGGCTTGAAGTTGAAGTTAGACAAATTAAACCGGAAATAAAGTGAAGGTAATTAACCACTTAAAACAGTGAAGGTAATTAACCACTGAGGCAATTTACCAAGGGGTGTGGTGGATTCTCCCTCACTGGCAATATTTAAAATGAAGATTCTCTCTTTTCAAAAAATATCCACTCTAGCATGGGGCTGGGGCAGGCAGGGATCCTGCCTTAGCGGCAGCCCCACTACACTGCCAGAGATTGCAATTGAATGGGAGATCCTCTAGGATTGACCAGTTGGTGACCACTGCTCTATGGATTGTGTTATACACAAGGAGATGAGACTAGATAATCACAACGCTTCTCCGGGGGAGTTTTGGAGGGAGTTTAGAGGGAGAGTAAGATACTTTCCTTCTAGCTGCAGCACTACGGGTAATATCAAGATGGCCAGCAATGGAACAGTGAGGGGTGACCTGCAATGCATGTGCCATGTTCTCTTTCCTGCCTCAAGACAGAAGGGATTTCATGCGTATGAAGTGCAAGTTGGTGGCTGTGGTGGAGGAGAAGATTCTTGCATTGGAGGGGAAAGTTGAGATGCTTCTGAGAATCAGAAAAGCTGAGGAGTTCCTAGAGAACCAGGCTTACGAAACGACATTACCCAAGGCTCGAGGAAGAATGGAGCTGGCCACAAAGGAGTTAGTGAGATTGAAAATCAGAGAAGAGGCCTGTCAGTCATAACCACCAGAGGTAGGTGTAACAGCATTCTGTACAACTGGAGACAGATTAGGAGCTGGCTGTGGCCATCAGCGATAAGAGGACCAGGAGGAATTCCAGAAGTTTTGACTTACCGGCACTCCCCATTACCCCAATATGCCAGATAAAGCTTTTACTGTACATAGAATAAAAATAAATGGAAGAAAGGGAAAGTTGATAGTAATGAATATCAGAAGTTAGGAATTGTAGAAAATTGACAAGAGAATCAAAGGGACACAAGGAGAAGTCTGTAGCAAGCAAAGTTAAGAATAAGATGGAATTTTAAAAATATATAGGGAACAAAAGGCATCATGACAATACATCACTAGAGGGAAATGGTAGAATTATTAATAATGCAAAAAAGGTAGAAGTGTTCAATAAATATTTCTTTTCTGTATTTGGGGAAAGCAGATGATATAGTCTCATCATATGATGATAAATCTTTATTCCACTTGTATCTCTGGAGGATGATACACAGAAGCTACTAATGTTAAACACTTAAATCAGCAGGTCCAGATAACTTGCATACAATTGTTTTTAAAAAGCGGGCTGAGGAGCTCGCTGGACCATTGATGTTCATTTTCAATAAGTCTTGGAACACTAGGGAAGTCTAGAAGACTGGAAGAAAGCTAATGTTATGCCAGTTTTTAAAAACTGGCAAATGTGATGACCCAGGTAATTATAGGACTGTCAGCCTGTCGTAGATATCAGGTAAGATAATGGAATGGCCAATACAGAGCTCTATTAATAAAGAAGTAAAGAACAGTAATGTAATTAATGCAAATCAAAATGGGTGTGACATTCTATACCTTGGGGAGCGCATCCTGTAACCCCCATATTCCTCATTGATATATAATTGTGATACAGCATATAAAGCAGGCCGTGTGAGGTATCAGGGGAAAGGTGATGATCTGCTGAAAGTCATTTTTCTACCTAAATATGTATATCAATGCATATGAAGTTGTGAGAATGTATTGTATGGTTGTCACTAAAATATGCTGTGGGTTTGGGAGGTGTTGACCTGAATTTGATGGGTGAATTTTTATGGCTCACCACTGATCATATCCGACCAGAAGATTTATAGGTTCTTATCCAATTCATACTACAGAGTTTAAGAACTCAGAGAGTTCTATATCGGGAGAGGATTCTCGGGGTACTCGGCAAGAATGCATACACTGAGGACAATACCAAATTGATAAAATCTTTATTGCCATTAACATAAAACAAGGAATGCAATGAAACTTATAACTGCAAAACAGTAAAAGAATTCCAAAACTCTGCCGGTAACATTTCTATTATAAGTACCTTAACCTACCATATTCGCACCCTTCCTTGGGAGCCCGGTACTAAGAGGTGAAGGACCACCCTCACTCCTGGCATGCCTGATTACGTGATGGTGCTGGCTTCCTCGATGGTTAGGAATGTTGAGTAGTTACTGCATAAACTAAGCTAATAGATAGATGATTGATAGATGATAGATAGATAGTCTCAAGAGTAGAGTACTCCAAGAAACCAAAGCTTCAGGAGTTAGAAGAGTATAGAACTTAGAACCAGAACTTAGAATTTAGAGGAGCAAGAGCTTATCTCGAAAACTATCCTAAAAGACTAACTAACCAACCCTTATAGGGTATTTTATAGGATCCTGATCTATGTAATTCAGGCCCAACCTACTATACCCAAATCTTGTTTCTGTACCCTAAGAAATTTATGGGTACCCTTCTCCTATAGGTTAGTGGATTATGACACTTACTTTCTAAATATATTAATAAGAATTATCTCACTCCAAAACTGCCAACCTAGGCTCTCTTGATGACCTTGAGTTGTGGTGTACCCTGCGGTTACCAAACCAGTTGTAGGAGCTGGATAAACCTGTGATGTGATGTGGATAGTTCCTTCCTTTGGTTCCCCAAAGTTCAGGGACCATTCTTAATGGTGCCAAAGGTTACCAGCTTTTATGCTAACATATTTATAACTGATTATACTTTTTGCTATATAGCAGATCTTACAAGCCGGTAGGCTTCTTGCAGTTCAGCAAAACTTATTAGGAAATACATGTCTCAACACATCCTAAATTCCAATGAATTAATACTGATAAAATAGAAGAATAAAATGGATTAATATTAGAAAAAGAAACATATTAATTAATACTGCTGGCTGAATTAGAAGGATATAATAGCTAGCAAAATAATCCTACGGGCTACAGAAGTGCCCAGATACTATCTCTCCAGAGACAATGACAAGGGAGGTAACTAGCACCCAGGTGAGTGTTAACCAGACATCACCAGCCATTGTCCATCAGAGGAGTTACAATTCAATGATTCACTCACAGGAGACACACCGGCGTATTGCTTCACTTTGTGACTCAGCAACGTCCACCAGACGTGCCTGGACTTGTGTTCTCCACCCACATGGACTAAGGGTATAAAACAGAACACAGGGGCCCCATGCTTGGCCTTTCCCCTGTCTAACAGAGTTGAGAGTTTAGGCTGCATGCTTATGTTTTCTTTTGGTAACTAACTGATTTTTTGCCTATCACTTATAATCTATCTTTTGTAGTCAATAAACTTGTTTTACTGTTGATCTTTACCAGTGAGTTTGCCTGAAATGTTTGGTAAATCTGATCAGGTTTGCAAAGGCTGGTATATATCCACTTTCCATTGATGAAGTCGTGAACCAATTAATAAAGTTGCACTGCTCGCCCTGAGCGGTGCAAGATGGTATATTCCTGAGGTACCGTTCTGGGAGCTGGGGGGATTTGGCTCTGGTGCCTTTCTCTGGGCTGGTCTACACTGGGGGGGATCGATGTAAGATACACAACTTCAGCTATGCTATTCGTGTAGCTGAAGTCAAAGTATCTTAGTTCGACTTACCTGGCCGTCCTCACGGCAGAAAGTCAACTGCCGCGGCTCCCCCATCGACTCCGCTTCACCTCGGCAGGAGAACTGAGTACGGGCGTCGATTCGGGGATCAATTTATCGCATCTAGACGAGACACGATAAATCAATCCCCGATAGATCAATTCCTACCCGGCAATCTGGCAGGTAGTGTAGAAGTGGCCTCTGTACGATATTTGAGTGGCTCTGGCAGCATTCATGCAATCTATCTGGGTGTGGGGCTCCACATGCAGTTGTGCAGAGTGCTAACAGCACCTGGAGAGGTTTGCTGCTTGTCACTAGCAAAGCACTGTGAGAGACAGCCCAGGCTGGAGAGTTAAGGGGGCACAGTGGTCCCACAGTCCCAGGCTGCACCCCGGGATCCTGTCACAAGAGGTTTAATGGAAAATAGATCCTGTCAAACTAACTTGATATCTTTTATTATGAGATTACTAGTTGGGCTGGAATGGGTAATAACATTGACATAGTAGATGGACTTGGCAACACATGACATTTTGATAAAACACTAGAATATAGTATTAACATGGCACATATTAATGGATTAGAAACTGGATAACTGACAGGTCTCAAAAAGTAACTGAAGTAGCCTTAAGAAAGGCTCCCGCCGCCGCCTTTACAGACAGCGTCCCCCTCATCAGAAATACACAGTGCTTTGTCCAATACTAAGTCTGTGACCCTGAATGTGTCAGGAGTCACTTTTTTTAAAAAATCAGGAAAGTGACTAAATTGCAGTGTCTCTTCCATCTCTTGCTTTGTACAAGCTGCTTTTTGTGTAGATTCACCTAAGCCGAGTCAGCCTTTCATCCACATGGCCTGGGGCAGGATTTAGTTACCACCTTCTTCCCCCACACCTCACCCCCGACATTATTAAAGGAAACCTTGTTAATCTGTATTGTGACGTGTGTAGGAGCCCCAGTCATGGGCCAGGCCCCCATTGTGCTCACTGTGGTTCGAGCCCAGAACAAAGATGGTTTGTGGCCCAAAGACCTTATGATCTAATTCCCCTGGCACTCCCAAATTCCCAACGTACTTGGCAGCCACACAGGCCACCCATCCACTTCAGAAAAAAATTCATTATTGCCAGGCGTTCTGGAATAGTATCGATGGCTGTTTATCCCAATTGCAGAGGAGACCGAGTGTGTGGGTGTTGTGCAAAGCCACAGCCATCTGACAGACCAAGATAAATGAATGCTCAATAGTTCAGCATTGAATCTCTCTCTCTAGGGAACTGTTGCAGCTTCATTAGATTTTACCCTTGTTTCAGTAAAGCCTTACCTTTGCTACTGGTGTATGTATTAAAATCTCAAGGATGCTGTGCTGAGTAAATGAACAAGCTGACAGAACTGAACCTATTTGGGGGAAAAAATCTGTACCCCTATTTCCAGAGACACCGATCTTTTTCAACATGGAGTGTGAACACAAAGGGGTCCAGAGGAAAGATGCAGGCTTCTTGGGCACGTCTGCTTGAACCAGCTCCTACCATAGCCATAAACATAAGAGTCTGCCTGCACATTAATCAACCTTCCGATGTGTGAACTGGGGAATTTTGATTACCTAATTTACACTGCCTCCTCACTTGCTGGTACTGAGTCCTACCCTGTCTCGGACGGTAACAAAGCTGTACGTGTAGGAGTAACAATTTCCCAGTGTCAGCCAATAAGTATTGGCTAACAGTGCAGAATACGGCCCCGTAGTGATGCCATTTTGAATTTAATCTGCATTTTGATGTAGGGTTTTTTTTTTAATAGGCAGAATCTTAAACACAGCCTTTTAGTTTGCCTACAGTAGAATCAGACACCAAGGCTAGAAGGGACCATTGTGATCATCTGATCGGATCTCATGTATAACACAGGTCAACGATAGCACATATTTCATTAGTGAGACAATCGCACCTAACCCATGCTAGGAGTTGCATATTAATGGGCTGTGACTCATTCTCTATGGACATGTTTTGATTGCAGCAATATGTGAAGCCATTTCAAGACTGTCCGGGGGGGGAGGGGGGGGCGGACGGACGGACGGACAATGAAGACAGCCCTATCCTTTTTCATGAAGGAAGAAGATGGTGGATACAATACCCCTCTTGAGGGATCTAAGCCCCTTTATTGGATGTGACCATGGAGATTCAAAAAAATATATATTCTGTTATGGATCAAAATACCACAGTTATTTCCCATAAATGAACTCATGCGGCAGTTGCTGTGTTGATAGTGTTACCTTATCCTGAAATAGCACTTGTACTGATTACTGAAGAACATGTGCTTCTGTTTTACTGTTACTGGATACCTTAGTAGTCATTATATGGAAAAAAGCAAAGGGGTCTGGATTCAAAAAAGTTACTGAAAGAACAAGCTAGGAGCGCTGACAATGGTGACATTGCTGTCCAGATCTATCCATGCTTGAGAAGGCACTGAACCAAAGAAATGAAGAGCATTTGTTTTTATTCTAGCAAATCTTGTCAGTTTTATTGAAGAATTTGGTACAAAATAATTTAATTCTATTGCCACCTCATTTTATCACTAGTAATTTGTTTTCTTCTAAGTCTCCCTACAATTTCAAAGGGGAAAAAAATACCAATTCTTGAATTTGTTGGAAAGCATTCTGCTCTATAAATACATTCTTTGGAAAGATGTATGTTACCAGTTGAAATGGGCTATTGGCAGTGCTCTCCACTGCTGCTATCATTCTTAGTCTTCAAAGCACACAAACATTCAAAGTCCATCAGCCAAATTCAAACGCCACTCACTTTGTTCCACCTGTATTCAAAATAAACCAGCATTCTGCATTGTACAACTACATCTGGGAGCATTAGTATTCCACTGCCCTCACTTTGAAGAGGGAGGTCATTTATAATGAGTGTATGTATTTCAAGGCTTGCTGCCTGAAGTACATCTATTCACACTGATCTGATTAATTTCTCTTTAGTAATGTATACGCACACATCTGTGTGCCGCAGTGACATCTTAACTGCTGCCTTTCTGAAAAGATTACACCTCTTTGGAGTGAAAGGGTTGAAAACAGACATGCACTTATTTAAAGCCAGGATATAATAATCATAGCAAGAAAGAAATTACTGTATTGAATTTCACTTCTCAATATAGTTAGTTACGCTTTTACTAAGTAATAGGTTAAAAGATATGCAATAGTAGATACAATAATAGAAAACACATGTACACTTCTACAGCACCCATAGCTAGAGGATCTCGAGGTGCTTAAATGTTAACTATGCCACACCACACCACAGAGAGGTAGGCAAGTATTCACATCCCTATAATGCAAACAAAGAAGGTAAAATTAAACAACTTGGCCAAAAGTCACATACAAAATCTGGGTCACACCCAAGAATTTAATAAACCAGACTTCCGAACTCCCAGTCCTGTGCTGTAGGTACTACGAGGCCATGTTTCTCCCCTACTTTGTGAGGTTATTTTAATGTTACAGTCAAGTCTGTGGAAAAGCAAACATGTAAATACTTTATCCCTTACTCAGAATATAAGCCTGGAAGCTTCTTCCCTACACTTCCTTTCTCCTTTATTTTGAAAGGTTTCCAAATAAGGCAGCAAGACAAGAGTTTCTTTAAACTTTTAAAACAAAAGCAAATCTTAGCCTACCCAGGCTCACAGCCAAATCCTTTAAGCAAAACCATTAAATAGTTGAAAGTGATCTACCACAGTTTGAGGGTGAAGCTTTATTTATTTATTTTTTTAAAGGCCACAATTCAGCAAGATACTCAAGTATGTGTGTTAAGGGTGTATCCCCACTTTGAACTTTAGGGTACAATGTGGGGGCCTGCATGAAGACTTTTAAGCTTAACTACCAGCTTAGCTCTGGTCCGCTGCCACCATCTCAAGGCTAATTCCCTTCCCTGGGAAGCCTTGAGAAACCTTTCACCAATTCCCCGGTGAATACAGATCCAACCCCCTTGGATCTAAAAACAAGGAAAAAATCAATGAGGTTCTTAAAAAGAAGGCTTTTAATTAAAGAAAAAGGTAAAAATCATCTCTGTAAAATTAGTATGGAAAATAACTTTACAGGGTAATTAAACTTAAAGAGCTCAGAGGACTTCCCTCTAGTCTTAGGTTCAAAGTACAGCCAACAAAGATAAACACTCTAGTAAAAGGTACATTTACAAGTTGAGAAAACAAAGTAAAACTAAGATGCCTTGCCTGGCTTTTTACTTACAAGTTTGAAATATGAGAGACTTGTTTAGAAAGATGGGGAGAACCTGGATTGATGTCTGGTCCCTCTCAGTCCCAAGAGCGAACGAACCCCTCAAAACAAAGAGCACAAACAAAAGCCTCCCCCCCCCCAAGATTTGAAAGTATCTTGTCCCCTTATTGGTCCTTTGGGTCAGATGCCAGCCAGGTTACCTGAGCTTCTTAACCCTTTACAGGGAAAAGGATTTTGGAGTCTCTGGCCAGGAGGGATTTTATAGTACTGTACACAGGACAGCTGTTACCCTTCCCTTTATAGTTATGACAATGTGTAACTCACACGCTTAAAGTTATGCACATACCTGAGTGCCTTGCTGAATGGGGGTTTACAGTACAACTCTATAACCTTCTCCTGCCCTCTCTCTCATGACACTATTTCTTCAGCTCCCACAGTTGTTCCCCTCTCTTAGGCTGGAAATAAGGTGTAAGTTTGTTTTTGTTTTTAATCAGTGAGGGTAATTAATCACTGGAACAAGGGTCATACTGGATTCTCCATCAATGACAATTTTAAAATCAAGATTGGATTTAAAAGATATGCTCTGGGAATTATTTTGGGAGATTCTGTGGCCCAGAACTGCCTGGCCACCCTGCTGCCCGCTCATATGCCCAGGTTGGCAGGAGACAACGCATCTGGCAGTGCCAGGGCCCGGAAAAGGGGCAGACAGGGTCTTCCCACCACAATGCCCCACTCCAAGTGGGGATCACAGGCTCCTCTGAATCAGCAAGCGACAAGAGCCAATGGGTTGGAGTGAAGAACTGGGCCCAGCCCCATGGGACAGGAACAGCTATGCAGAGTGAAAAGCAACAGAGGATCCTGTGCCACCTTTAAGACTAACAGAAGTATTGGGAACATAAGCTTTCGTGGGTAAGAACCTCGTTTTTGCATCTGAAGAAGTGAGGTTCTTACCCATGAAAGCTTATGCTCCCAATACTTCTGTTAGTCTCAAAGGTGCCACAGGACCTGTCATAACTATAAAGGGAAGGGTAACAGCTGTCCTGTGTACAGTACTATAAAATCCCTCCTGGCCAGAGACTCCAAAATCCTTTTCCCTGTAAAGGGTTAAGAAGCTCAGGTAACCTGGCTGGCATCTGACCTAAAGGACCAATAAGGGGACAAGATACTTTCAAATCTTGGGGGGTGGGGGAAGGCTGTTGTTTGTGTTCTTTGTTTGGGAGTGTGTTCATTCTCGGGACTGAGAGGGACCAGACATCAATCCAGGTTCTCCACATCTTTCTAAACAAGTCTCTCCTATTTCAAACTTGTAAGTAAATAGCCAGGCAAGGCGTGTTAGTTTTCCTTTGTTTTCTCAACTTGTAAATGTACCTTTTACTAGAGTGTTTATCTTTGTTTGGAAACAACAAAGAGTCTGGTGGCACCTTAAAGACTAACAGATTTATTTGGGCATAAGCTTTCGTGAGTAAAAACCTCACTTCTTCGGATGCATAGAGTGAAAGCTACAGATGCAGGCATTATATACAGACACATGGAGAGCAGGGAGTTACTTCACAAGTGGCGAACCAGTGTTGACAAGGCCAATTCAATCAGGGTGGATGTAGTCCACTCCCAATAATAGATGAGGAGGTGTCAATTCCAGGAGAGGAAAAGCTGCTTCTGTAGTGAGCCAGCCACTCCCAATCCCTATTCAAGCCCAGATTAATGGTGTTGAATTTGCAAATGAATTTTAGTTCTGCTGTTTCTCTTTGAAGTCTGTTTCTGAAGTTTTTTTGTTCAATGACAGTGACTTTTAAATCTGTGATAGAATGACCAGGGAGATTGAAGTGTTCACTTACTGGCTTGTGTATGTTACCATTCCTGATGTCCGATTTGTGTCCATTTATTCTTTTGCGGAGGGACTGTCCGGTTTGGCCAATGTACATGGCAGAGGGGCATTGCTGGCACATGATGGCATATATGACATTAGTGGATGTGCAGGTGAATGAGCCCCTGATGGTGTGGCTGATGTGGTTGGGTCCTCTGATGCTGTTGCCAGAGTAGATATGGGGACAGAGTAGGCAACGAGGTTTGCTACAGGGATAGGTTCCTGGGTTGGTGTTTCTGTGGTGTGGTGTGTAGTTGCTGGTGAGTATTTGCTTCAGGTTGGGGGGTTGTCTGTAAGCAAGGACAAACAACATCACTTGTCCCATAACCTCAGCCGTACAGAACGCAATGCCATCCACAGCCTCAGAAACAACTCTGACATTATCATCAAAGGGGCTGACAAAGGAGGTGCTGTAGTCATAATGAACAGGTCAGATTATGAACAGGAGGCTGCCAGGCAACTCTCCAAGACCACATTCTACAGGCCACTATCCTCTGATCCTACTGAGGAATACCAAAAGAAACTACACCATCTGCTCAAGAAACTCCCAGCTACAGTACGGGAACAAATCTACATGGACACACCCCCAGAACCCCGACCAGGGGTATTCTATCTGCTACCCAAGATCCATAAACCCGGAAACCCTGGACGCCCCATCATCTCAGGCATTGGTACTCTGACAGCAGGATTATCTGGCTATTTGGACACTCTCCTCAGACCCTATGCTACCAGCACTCCCAGCTATCTTCGAGACACCACCGACTTCCTGAGGAAACTACAGTGCATTGACGTTCTTCCTGAAAACACCATCCTGGCCACCATGGATGTAGAAGCACTTTATACCAATATTCCACATGAGGATGGACTACAAGCTGTCAGGAACAGTATCCCTGATGAGGCCACAGCAAGCCTGGTGGCTGAGCTTTGTGACTTTGTCCTCACCCACAACCACTTCAGATTTGGGGACAACTTATACCTTCAAGTCAGTGGCACTGCTATGGGTACCCGCATGGCCCCACAGTATGCCAACATTTTTATGGCTGACTTAGAACAACGCTTCCTCAGCTCTCGTCCCCTAGTGCCCCTCCTCTACTTGCGCTACATTGATGACATCTTCATCATATGGACCCACGGAAAGGAGGCCCTTGAAGAATTCCACCTGGACTTCAACAATTTCCACCCCACCATCAACCTCAGCCTGGACCAGTCCACACAAGAGATCCACTTCCTGGACACTACAGTACAAATAAGTGATGGTCACATAAACACCACCCTATACCGGAAACCTACTGACCGCTATACGTACCTACATGCCTCCAGCTTCCATCCAAGACACATCATACGATCCATTGTCTACAGCCAAGCCCTAAGATACAACCGAATTTGCTCCAACCCCTCAGACAGAGACAAACACCTACAAGATCTTTATCAAGCATTCGTAAAACTACAATACCCACCTGGGGAAGTGAGGAAACAGATTGACAGAGCAAGACGGGTACCCAGAAATCACCTACTACAGGACAGGCCCAACAAGGACAATAACAGAACACCACTGGCCATCACATACAGCCCCCAGCTAAAACCTCTCCAGCGCATTATCCACGACCTACAACCTATCCTGGAAAATGATCCCTCACTCTCACAGACCTTGGGAGGCAGGCCAGTCCTTGCTTACAGACAACCCCCCAACCTGAAGCAAATACTCACCAGCAACTACACACCACACCACAGAAACACCAACCCAGGAACCTATCCCTGTAGCAAACCTCGTTGCCTACTCTGTCCCCATATCTACTCTGGCAACAGCATCAGAGGACCCAACCACATCAGCCACACCATCAGGGGCTCATTCACCTGCACATCCACTAATGTCATATATGCCATCATGTGCCAGCAATGCCCCTCTGCCATGTACATTGGCCAAACCGGACAGTCCCTCCGCAAAAGAATAAATGGACACAAATCGGACATCAGGAATGGTAACATACACAAGCCAGTAAGTGAACACTTCAATCTCCCTGGTCATTCTATCACAGATTTAAAAGTCACTGTCATTGAACAAAAAAACTTCAGAAACAGACTTCAAAGAGAAACAGCAGAACTAAAATTCATTTGCAAATTCAACACCATTAATCTGGGCTTGAATAGGGATTGGGAGTGGCTGGCTCACTACAGAAGCAGCTTTTCCTCTCCTGGAATTGACACCTCCTCATCTATTATTGGGAGTGGACTACATCCACCCTGATTGAATTGGCCTTGTCAACACTGGTTCGCCACTTGTGAAGTAACTCCCTGCTCTCCATGTGTCTGTATATAATGCCTGCATCTGTAGCTTTCACTCTATGCATCCGAAGAAGTGAGGTTTTTACTCACGAAAGCTTATGCCCAAATAAATCTGTTAGTCTTTAAGGTGCCACCAGACTCTTTGTTGTTTCTGTAGATACAGACTAACACGGCTACCCCCTGATACTTATCTTTGTTTGCTGTACTTTGAACCTGAGATTAGAGGGGAGTCCTCTGAGCTCTTTAAGTTTGATTACCCTGTCAGGTTAATTTCCATACTGATTTTACAGAGATGATTTTTACTTTTGTCTTTAATTAAAAGCCTTCTTTTTAAGAACCTGATTGATATTTCCTTGTTTTTAAGATCCAAGGGGTTTGGATCTTGATTCACCAGGAGTTGGTGGGAGGAAGGAGGGGGGATGGTTAATTTCTCCTTGTTTTAGATCCCAAGGGGATTAGATCTGTGTTCACCAGGAGTTGGTGGGAGGAAGGAGGGGGGATGGTTAATTTTTCCTTGTTTTAAGATCCAAGGGGTTTGGATCTGTATTCACCAGGGAATTGGTGAAAGGTTTCTCAAGGCTTCCCAGGGAGGGAATGGTGGCAGCGGACCAGGGCTAAGCTGGTAGTTAAGCTTAGAAGTTTTCATGCAGGCCCCTACATTTGTACCCTAAAGTTCAAAGTGGGGATACAGCCTTGACATGGTGGTAGAGCGGTGGGATCATTTTAAACCCAAAAGCCAGTGAGATTTTTTTTTCCTTCTAGCTGCTTGGAAAGCTGAGCTGGAGGTAGATAGATGCATATCTTATCTCTCCTTGCCTGAAGGCAGAGGTGTTAAGTTTTTTTAACAAAGTCCTTTGTTAAGAGAAGTGTTCAAATGGGCAAACAAAGGTAAAGGGAATTTACAAGCTGAATTGTTTTTTTTTTCTTTTTACATCCTCGGGAGTAGCTAGTTAGAAAGTCTCTGTTAACTCAGCAGCAGCCAGAGCTGAGAGCTTCCCAGTTTCAGTCAACTGCAGAGGGGGTGACCCAGCACAAGAAAACAGGATAATGACTACCAAAGAAGTAGCTAAAAAAATAGAACTGGCCAAACTAGAAGCAGAAGAAAATGAAAGAAAACATCAGAGACTGCTTCAATTAACAAAACTCGAGACAGAGCAGAGAGCAAGAGAAGAGAAAGCCAAAAAGGAGGCCCATGAAAGAGAGATGGAGCTGGAAAAAGCCAAAGAGGAGGCTCACAAGAGAACTATGGAGCTGAAAGAAAAAGAGATGGAGCTGAAAGAAAAAGAGATGGAGGAGAGAGAAAAAGAAAGGAAGCATGAACTGGAAGTAGCAAAGGCTAAGCAGGATGCACCAGCCAATGCTAACAACCCCCCTCCAGGTACCACTTCCTATCCCAGAAAATTCCCCACCTACAAGGCAGGCGATGATACTGAGGCCTTCTTAGAAAATTTTGAAAGGGCCTGCCTTGGATACAGCATCGCTGCAGACCAGTACATGGTAGAGCTGAGGCCGCAGCTCAGTGGACCCTTAGCAGAGGTGGCGGCTGAAATGCCTAAGGAACACATGAACAGTTATGAACTTTTTAAAAACAAGGCCAGACTCAGAATGGGGCTAACACCCGAGCATGCCCGTCGGCGGTTCAGAGCCCTAAAGTGGAAACCCGATGTGTCATTTACCCATCATGCCTACCACATTGACAAAAATTGTGATGCCTGGGTATCAGGAGCAAATGTTAAATCTCTGGAAGATCTGCTTTCCCTAGTAAAAATGGAGCAGTTTTTAGAGGGTGTTCCTGAGGAAATAGAAAGGTACATCCTAGATAGGAAGCCCAAAACTGTAACTGAGGCGGGGGAGATTGGAGCCAAATGGGTGGAGGTGGCAGAAAAGAAAAAAACTAGTAGCAGTTGGAGCGAATATCAGAAGGGGCAAGCCGAAACAAAACCTTACCACCGGGGACAACCCAAGGCCCCACCCACATCCCAAGGGAAACCCCAGACGCCTTCTCACCCCACCACACCAGTCTCCACCAACCAACATCGCCCCGGTGATACCTTAGCAGGGCGATGTTTTAAATGTAATGAACTGGGACACATAAAGGCTCACTGCCCCAAGAACCCCAACCGATTACAGTTCATTACACCCCAATCACCCCAAAGATCCCCAAACCCAGATGCCTCTTTCATACCCTCGGAGCGAAGGGAAACCTTGAGAGTGGGCGGAAAGAAGGTTACCGCCTGGAGGGACACTGGGGCTCAAGTGTCAACTATCCACCAATCCCTAGTGGACCCCAAACTCATCAACCCAGAGGCTACAGTGACAATTCAACCCTTCGTGTCACAGTCTGTAACCTTGCCTACAGCCACGTTGCATGTCCAGTACAAGGGCTGGTCAGGAATGTGGACTTTTGCAGTCTATGACAATTATCCCATTCCCATGCTGCTGGGGGAAGATTTGGCCAACCATGTGAAGCTAGCCAAGAGGGTGGGAATAGTCACCCGCAGCCAGGCTAAGCAAGCTTTCACCCCCATCCCTGTTCCTGAGCCGTCCACCAGGGCCCCATCTGTGTTACCAGAGACCCAGACAAAGGTGGTGGAACAGGATCCCCTGCCAACGACTGCAACAGCCGTAGTGGATCCAATCCCAGAGACCCAGCCAAAGCCAGCCCCAGAACCGGAACTGGCAACGCAACCAGCACCAGAACCATTGCCAGCACTGAGTCCAGCGCTTGCAAACCCGTCTACAACTCCAACGCCAGAGGGCACCAGCGAGCCTGAACTGGCAGAAGCAGCAGATAACCCTACCCAAGAGGCTCAGCCAGAGCCTGAGATACCACATAGTGCACCAGCGGACAGTGGATCACAGTCAATGGAAACAGCCCCAGCACCTGCATCGCTTCCAGAGGGACCAAGCCCCAGTCCACAGTCCAAGGAGGATCTGATGTCTCCAGCATCGAGGGAACAGTTCCAGGCCGAGCAGGAAGCAGATGACAGCCTTCAGAAAGCTTGGGCGGCGGCGCGGAGCACCCCACCGCCTCTCAGCTCTTCTAACCGATCCCGGTTTGTTGTAGAACAAGGACTTTTATACAAGGAGACTCTTTCTGGTGGGCACCAGGAAGACTGGCATCCTCAAAGACAGTTGATAGTTCCCACTAAGTATCAGGTAAAGTTCTTGAGCTTAGCCCATGATCATCCCAGTGGCCATTCTGGGGTGAACAGAACCAAGGACCAGTTGGGGAAGTCCTTCCACTGGGAGGGAATGGGCAAGGACGTTGCTAAATATGTCTGGTCTTGTGAGGTGTGCCAACGAGTGGGAAAGCCCCAAGACCAGGTTAAAGCCCCTCTCCAGCCACTACCCATAATTGAGGTCCCATTTCAGCGCATAGCTGTGGATATTCTGGGTCCTTTCCCAAAGAAGACACCCAGAGGAAAGCAGTACGTACTGACTTTCATGGATTTTGCTACCCGATGGCCGGAAGCAGTACCCTTAAGCAACACCAGGGCTAAAAGTGTGTGCCAGGCATTAACAGACATTTTTGCCAGGGTAGGTTGGCCCTCCGACATCCTTACAGATTCGGGAACTAATTTCCTGGCAGGGACCATCGAAAACCTGTGGGAAGCTCATGGGGTGAATCACTTGGTTGCCACCCCTTACCACCATGAAACCAATGGCCTGGTGGAGAGGTTTAATGGAACTTTGGGGGCCATGATACGTAAATTTGTAAATGAACACTCCAATGATTGGGACCTAGTGTTGCAGCAGTTGCTTTTTGCCTACAGGGCTGTACCACATCCCAGTTTAGGGTTTTCACCATTTGAACTTGTGTATGGCCGCGAGGTTAAGGGGCCATTACAGTTGGTGAAGCAGCAATGGGAGGGGTTTACGCCTTCTCCAGAAACTAACATTCTAGACTTTGTAAGCAACCTACAAAGCACCCTCCGACACTCTTTAACCCTTGCTAAAGAAAACCTAAAGAATGCTCAGGAAGAGCAAAAGGCCTGGTATGATAAACATTCCAGAGAACGGTCCTTCAAAGTAGGAGACCAAGTCATGGTCTTAAAGGCGCTCCAGGCCCATAAAATGGAAGCGTCGTGGGAAGGACCATTCACGGTCCAGGAGCGCCTAGGAGCTGTTAACTATCTCATAGCCTCCCCCACCTCCAACATAAAGCCTAAGATATACCATGTTAATTCTCTTAAGCCATTTTATTCCAGAGAATTAAACGTTTGCCAGTTTACAGCCCAGGAAACAGATGACGCGGAGTGGCCTGAAGGTGTCTACTATGAAGGAAAAAAGGATGGTGGCGTGGAAGAGGTGAACCTCTCCATGACCCTTGGACGTCTGCAGCGACAGCAGATCAAGGAGCTGTGCACAAGCTTTGCACCAATTTTCTCAGCCACTCCAGGATGGACTGAACGGGCATACCACTCCATTGACACAGGTAATGCTCACCCAATTAGAACCCCACCCTACCGGGAGTCACCTCATGCCAAAACTGCTATACAAAGGGAGATCCAGGACATGCTACAGATGGGTATAATCCACCCCTCTAATAGTGCATGGTCATCTCCAGTGGTTCTAGTTCCCAAACCAGATGGGGAAATACGCTTTTGCGTGGACTACCGTAAGCTAAATGCTGTAACTCGTCCTGACAACTATCCAATGCCACGCACAGATGAGCTATTGGAGAAATTGGGACATGCCCAATTCATCTCTACTTTAGACTTAACCAAGGGGTACTGGCAAGTACCACTAGATGAACCCGCTAAGGAAAGTTCAGCCTTCGTCACCCAGGCAGGGGTGTATGAATTCAATGTACTCCCTTTCGGGTTGCGAAATGCACCCGCCACCTTCCAAAGACTTGTAGATGGTCTCCTAGCGGGATTGGGAGAATCTGCAGTTGCCTACCTCGATGATGTGGCCATTTTTTCTGATTCATGGGCAGAGCACATGGAGCACCTGAAAAAAGTTTTCGAGCGCATCCAGCAGGCAGGACTAACTGTTAAGGCTAAAAAGTGTCAAATAGGCCATAACAGAGTGACTTACCTGGGGCACCAGGTGGGTCAAGGAACTATAAATCCCCTACAGGCCAAAGTGGATGCTATCCAAAAGTGGCCGGTTCCAAAGTCTAAGAAACAGGTCCAATCCTTGTTAGGCTTGGCTGGATATTATAGGCGATATGTACCCCACTACAGCCAAATCGCTGCCCCGCTGACAGACCTAACCAGAAAGAAACAGCCAAATGCAGTTCAGTGGACTGATGAGTGTCAAAAGGCCTTTAACCAGCTTAAGGCAACACTCATGTCTGACCCTGTGCTAAGGGCCCCAGACTTTGACAAACCGTTCCAAGTAACCACAGATGCGTCCGAGCGAGGCATGGGAGCAGTTTTAATGCAGGAAGAACCAGATCAAGAATTCCATCCTGTCGTGTTTCTCAGTAAGAAACTGTCTGAGAGGGAAAGCCATTGGTCAATCAGCGAAAAGGAATGCTATGTCATTGTGTACGCGCTGGAAAAGCTACGCCCATATGTTTGGGGACGGCGTTTCCAACTACAAACAGACCATGCTGCGCTACAGTGGCTTCATACCACCAAGGGAAATAACAAAAAACTTCTTCGGTGGAGTTTAGCTCTCCAAGATTTTGATTTTGAAATACAACACATTTCGGGAGCTTCTAACAAAGTGGCTGATGCACACTCCCGGGAAAGTTTCCCAGAGTTAACTGGTTAACAATTGTTCTTGGAATGAAACATATTGTTAGTTTTTATATAATCAGTAGTATGTCTAAAGGTACATGTGTCTTATTAACTCTGTTTTCTCCTAGAACTCCAGGAAGAAATCACAGCCAGTGTGGAACTGACCGTCCAACACTATCCGTGATTTGGGGGGCGTGTCATAACTATAAAGGGAAGGGTAACAGCTGTCCTGTGTACAGTACTATAAAATCCCTCCTGGCCAGAGACTCCAAAATCCTTTTCCCTGTAAAGGGTTAAGAAGCTCAGGTAACCTGGCTGGCATCTGACCTAAAGGACCAATAAGGGGACAAGATACTTTCAAATCTTGGGGGGTGGGGGAAGGCTGTTGTTTGTGTTCTTTGTTTGGGAGTGTGTTCGTTCTCGGGACTGAGAGGGACCAGACATCAATCCAGGTTCTCCACATCTTTCTAAACAAGTCTCTCCTATTTCAAACTTGTAAGTAAATAGCCAGGCAAGGCGTGTTAGTTTTCCTTTGTTTTCTCAACTTGTAAATGTACCTTTTACTAGAGTGTTTATCTTTGTTTGCTGTACTTTGAACCTGAGATTAGAGGGGAGTCCTCTGAGCTCTTTAAGTTTGATTACCCTGTCAGGTTAATTTCCATACTGATTTTACAGAGATGATTTTTACTTTTGTCTTTAATTAAAAGCCTTCTTTTTAAGAACCTGATTGATTTTTCCTTGTTTTTAAGATCCAAGGGGTTTGGATCTTGATTCACCAGGAGTTGGTGGAAGGAAGGAGGGGGGATGGTTAATTTCTCCTTGTTTTAGATCCCAAGGGGATTAGATCTGTGTTCACCAGGAGTTGGTGGGAGGAAGGAGGGGGAATGGTTAATTTCTCCTTGTTTTAAGATCCAAGGGGTTTGGATCTGTATTCACCAGGGAATTGGTGAAAGGTTTCTCAAGGCTTCCCAGGGAGGGAATGGTGGCAGCGGACCAGGGCTAAGCTGGTAGTTAAGCTTAGAAGTTTTCATGCAGGCCCCTACATTTGTACCCTAAAGTTCAAAGTGGGGATACAGCCTTGACAGGACCCTCTGTTGCTTTTTACAGATTCAGACTAACACGGCTACCCCTCTGATACTATGCAGAGTGAGCTCACTCTCCAGTCTCCCACCCGGGGCCTCACCTCCACACTGGGACAGAGACTGCAACCTCTACATACATACAGACCAGAGCAATCAAGTTCAGTCCTGTGCTCGGGAAATCAAGTTTTACAAAAATTGTACTATTACATTCAAGACACTCAATTACTTTTGCTCAGTCTCATCCAGGGCTCGTTACAGAAGCACAGATATGCCTTTTCTCCCACAAAAAAGTTACATCCTGAAATTTCATCTGAGAACAAAATGACTTGATCCCAACCCTCCCCCTTAAATTCCTAATATAATGAGCGCCTTTGGCAAAAATGGCACCTTTCCCATTCGTACCTCGTCAGAGACGGTTCTTTCACACAGCTGCTTCTTCGATGTACCTCTGTTGTCTAATGCTAAACTATTCACGGACACACCAAGAACATTTACTAAGACAGAAACAGTCTGTTGCATGTTTCCATTTGAAGCCACCACTGAAAGACTAGAGATACACACCACCTCCTCACTCAACAATAAATGGCGATGGGATTTGAAACCAGTGTCTCTTCAATAGAGTGTAGCCCAATCTATGAATTGTATATTAATCATATTGATTACTTAAGAATCCCCAGATATCACTCTGGGGTTTGACAGGTTTTTGTCCCAAGATCAGGCCCACTATTCTTAAAATTACAGTTTAGTTGGGAACCCTGATGTGCATTGTTACAACACTGACACTATAGGAACCCTTCTGTATCACTGCTCCCTTCACCTACAGTGAGGACATCTGCAATTATTTTCATAACAGGCAAGCTTTCTATTGCTCAGATGAGTCTTCTCTGGAAGTTCTCTTGTGCTGGCATATGTCCATTGGCATGCGCAGCTGGCTGTGGGGACCAAAAGGTGTTGCAAAGGCAGGGCCGGCTAACTTTTTTGCCACCCCAAGCAAAAACAAAAAAACCTGCCCCACCGTACAACCCCACCCAGCGCTGCCGCGCTGAACCAAAAACAATGCCCCCACCGAGCACCGCCCCGCCGAACCAAAAACACGCACCCCCGAGCGCCACCTGCCGAACCAAAAACAAAAAAAACGAACAAGCAAAAAAAAAAAAACCCCGAGTGCCACCCCTTACAAGGTGCCGCCCCAGTGCAAAGGTTGTCAGCATGCTAGACTATCTAGAGAGATGCGCCAAAACCTTTTCTTCACATCAGACTGTATGGGTTCTGCAAAGAGGTCATCAACAGCAGGCCTTGGATATTGGCATTTTTCAATGCTCAGTCCAATTCACCCTAAGGAATCACATTGCAGGAGGCCCTTTTATTAAGCTGAGGTCACAGCATTTCTTTTAATACTGGTGCACGCAGAAAGGTTGGAATTGTCCCTTGTTGCTTTCCTGTGATGAAGGCCTGAACCCAACGCCTGAAGCTCTCGGACTCAAGGAGAGAGTCTGATGTCATTACCACTGTCTGATGTGCCATCCACCTCTTTCTGAGGCCCTTCCTCTGCTCTTGAACACGCTGCTAAAGTGGTTCAGCTTGCCACATTCCTTGCAATGCTCTTGTAGTGTGGGGCGCTTCTCCTTTACCTGCTCATGAGGTCTCCCACAGTAAGTGCACTGCACTAAGAGCCTGGAGCCCTTGCCACATGCCCTCCCTTGCTGTTGTCTTACTGCATGTACTTCTGTGCGTGTCATCTCCCCTAGGGCTTTCATCCTCTCAAAGCTTCCACTGCACGCCCCAGGTCTAAGCATCTAATTTGACATCACCTTCCCAGAGCAGCCCTGCCACAGATGGTGAGCCTAAGTGCTGCAGACTATCCAGAATTAAGGAGTGTGTCAAGTCCTCAAAATTGCAAGTGTCCTCAAGGCAGTAACAGGTGTATCCATTACCCTTCCGATTGATTTCTAGTGAAAAATCTGTGCCGCTCCAGGTTTGTTCTGCTTTGGGAAGCAATAGGTCCCTATGGCTCTTGGGACTGCTGTGAGGCAGTGGTGAGCTTCAGAGTGGTGCAGGTCTCCCTGCCTTATGGCCCAATAAGGTAAAACCGCTTCACTTTCCTTCTGCCGTCATTCACCTGCATGGCCAGGTCTGCACAGAGCTCAAACTCCTTTCGTTGGGTCCATCCCTGGGCTAGGTTTGTATCTGCAAAATCCAAGGCTCCAGACTGAGCTCCATGGCTCACACGTCCAGCTGCTGCACTTTAGAGAACTCATAGCTCCAACACTGCCACCATGATTCATTTGAAAACAGCCTGCATTCAGCATCACTATGTTGGATCAAGTGGAACTTCATTATACGTTGTGGACTGCTCTGTCCATGTGGCTGAGCTGCTTCCAGCCTAACTCCCCACATCTCATTTCCACTGGTATCCCTTCAATAATGATCCCTCCAGGAAACAAGGACTCTCCAACTCCAGTTCCACTGGTCATGATATAGTTCCCTTCAGCATATTATCCAGTGCTTTGGACAGGCTAGTTTGTAACTACTTATACATTGGGATTTCTAAGAGCTCCCTTGGGAGTCAGTCGCTCCAGATGACTTCAGCATTGCCTGATGCTAGACAATATAAACAAACTGGAAAGAAGAGTAGCAACAAAGTGACTTTTCTCAATAGGTTTATTTCTTAGCACGAGGAATGTAGTCATCATCGCTTAGGAACTTATGACAAATCTCCTCCAAGACACCTAACTGACATAGAAAGGCTCAAGCTACTTAGCCACACCTCCTTCCTTTACCAATAGCTGCTATCCTTATCTTGAATGACTACAACTGATTTCAGTGGGCTTTGGATCAGGCCCCAATGGCTATTAAAGCAGGCAATCTTTTACGGCATTCATCCATACCTATTTCTGATCTGTCGAATTCCATTTTTTCCCCCCAATGTAAAAGGCATGCTATAGTCAATGCTTTCCCGTCTTAGCCCTCAGACATCTAGAGGAAGAATGAGAAAAACTTACGTCTGAGGTTTTCTGAAATTCCTCTTGGTAACCTCCACCTCAAGGTTCCCATATTGATAGGAATTAAATAGAATTCAAAGAAAACAGCACCACACACAAAGCAGAGCCATTCTAACCCTTTGGACAAACAAAATACACAGAGCATGCCAAAATGGTCTTATGAAAGTTCCTTTGGGAGGTGACCCTTTTAGGCAACCTAACAGGATTACAGATTGAGAACTGGTACAGAGCTAGCAATTTATCTTCTTAACAACCTGAGACCCAAATTTCTCTTCCCAATGAAGTCTAACACTGTTAGGTATTCATTTGATTTGAAGAGACATGAGTATGTCACCCTTAATTATGGAGATAGAAAATCCTTTATGCTTCAAGCATTATACTAAAAAACATGATACTCTTCAAATGATGGATATAATGGATACATAACTGAAGCAATGTAGAAAGATTGAAAAAGATGTATTGTAAACATTCCCATTATGTTGGACAAGAATTTAATTCTGTTTGAAAAAAAAAATGTTAGGAAAATTAAAAAGTAAATTTCAAGTCATGATCTTCATTGCACAAAAGCCAGAGAAACAAATGAAGATGTTATAAAGACGTATGGTCTGTTTTTTGGTATTTCTCAGTGGATCTTAAGAATTTTAGATTTTATGAACTCTCTGGATGCTCATCTTTCCATTGGTGTCTTTCACTGCACGCTGGCACATTAGACTGCATCATACCTCTTTTGGTAAGGGGTGGAGGTGCAGGGTGGGTGGGACTGGGCTGAATAGGACAGCTATAAAGGACCATCTATAGTTGAATAACCCTGCTCTACTAATCAGGGATTACTGATTGAAGACTACTGAGTTGCTCATGACACTTATCTACTAGAATGAATACAGGGGGTTGGAGGAAGCAGCTAGAGAGGATTGGGGAGTGGAAAAACTCCAGGCAAAGGACAGGAAGAGACAAGATGTTACAAACTGTTGTTCAAAGGAGACTATCTAGTAAGGGGAGAGCAGAATCAGAGAAAGCTGGGTAGGAAGAGGGGAGGTGCCACAAGGATCCTGACTCTCTGAAGACTAATTAAGACCAAGCAGGTCCTCAGGAAAGGTGAGGAATTGGAGGAGGGTCTGGTATGCAGGTGTTTGTTATTTTTCTATAAATCTGTTTGCTGTAACTATGAGTTAAGTGTGTGGTTCAGAAAGGCCTTTGTAGTGCGTGCATTACTTGCTCTAACTGTCATGAAGTCACCAAAGGGTTAAACTGTGCATAAACTACAGGGAGACTTGGGGATAGGGGTGTCAGCACTGGCCTTGGGGCATAGGGACTCTGGAGCCCCTCACCCCAAGAAGGGGTATCAGCAGTGGAGTGTGTAGGGCCTGAAGCACCAGACTTGAGGACAGTGTCTTCATAGAATATCAGGGTTGGAAGAGACCTCAGGAGGTTATCTAGTCTAACCTGCTGCTCAAAGCAGGACTAATCCCGGACAGATTTTTTCCCCAGATCCCTAAATGGCCCCCTCAAGGACTGAACTCATAACCCTGGGTTTAGCAAGCCAATGTTCAAACCGCTGAGCTAGTCTTGATGCTGCTCAGACCCAATAAGCTTAAAAGCACATGAGATCCAAGATTTGGGTCTAATACAGCAGCCTGGTGACAGTCCACAAGGAGGAGCTCAGCCCAGGCTGGAATGAACACACACACACACACACACCCATCATCAAACAATGGGGGAGGGGGAGAAGGAAGAGAGAAGAATACACAAATAGCAAACAAAGCATTAGAACAGCATAAAAGTTCCCCACCCTATCTGGATCTCTTGGACATTCCTCCAGAAAAGGGACTCCCCTCCTCAGACAGAACATAGACAGCAATGGGGTGGGGGCGGGGCGGGGGGGGAGACACACCCACACACCATACAAGTTCTCACTTGTACATGACTAGAGTTCAGAAGTTTTAGGTGCATCACCAGTTAAGAACTGGTTTACAGACTGAAGAGTAACAGTCTTCAAACTAGAAACTGGGAATTCCTTAGCTAAATACAATAGTATAAAATAGATTAACAACTTTCATTGCACTTCCTATGGGCCCTCCCTTGATGGAAGCCTCCCAGTACTGTCAATGAGACTTGGATCAAGCCCTGAACAGAACTCCTACCAGAATCTAGAGATAGCCCTTGTTTATTCATTTCAAGGCAGAAATAATTTAGAAAAAGCTCATTTGTTTAGCAGTGCAGGGAGGTGACCTTTACTTCTATGAGCACTTGTCTCGTGACATAGTAATATTTCTAATTTTCTGTTTCATTTTGCATATGTCCTTTAATAGTCTCCCTAACTACAGAGTTATTTTTGCTTTACCCTACACTTCTGGGATATCATCACTGCTACTTTTTAATCTTCCTTTGGTATCTGGTAAAGTGCACATTATCTGCATACACATGAGTTGTGATTACATTAGCATAATGATGTTTTCCCAGTACATCCACATATAGTCAGTCACCTTTTCTCACCTCCGCCCTGATTTTTCTACCACTTGATTTCAAATCGCCTTGGGTTGGTGATTAAGTCACCTGCTTCTGAAGATTTTGACAAATTTGCTCCTTTGAAAAAGGGCATCATGTCAAACTACAGAAGCTAGACATTAAAGAGGCCTATTGTGTCAGTTAGGCCGCTCCATCCATTGCCAGTGCAGGATTATTCTCGCTAGTGCTCTATTGCCTCTAATAATGGTCCCTTCCTTTGGGAAACTATTCCCAAGTTTAACAGATCTTATGGTCACCTTACATACAGAATATCCTAAATTTTCCTGTTCCAAATTTCATCTCACTCTTACTTCCGCCCTTGTGTCACTTTAAAATAATTTCCTTTTAGCCTTCATATTACTCCCTTTAAACTTGTGAGTAGTCCCACTGAAGTATTTAAAGTTAAGCACACAATAGAGTGCCTTGTTGGATTGGAGCCCTACAGAGGGCAGTATGATGGAAAAAAATACATCTTTTTCCATCATAGAGAAGCTGACACTTTGCAAAGACATCCAGTTTTACAGCCAAAACAGAACAGGATTTCAACTTGGCATAGCAATATGCCTCACTGAAACACCGTGCACTCAAGAAATAATTTCTCTCTGGAACAGGTTTCTTTGACTAATTTATGAGTGTTTAAGAGTTGCCATGCACAGCTGGGTCTGACTAGAGGTGAGGAGGGCCTCCAAGATTCACTACATGTGAATACAGTTTAACAAGTGCATGCACTCAAATCCTCGGCACCTTAGTTATGCACTTCTGAGGAGATATGAGTTGATGTTATCCATGGAGAGCTACTAGGGGGAAGTGGTGGTGTTTGAATTCTAGAATACCTATCGGCGTATTAGTCAACAAGTGGCGGTGAGGTTGGGTATGAACTAGCAGTGATTTAATAGGTTTACTACTAGTATTTCTGAAAAGCATCTCATTTACTGATTTAGATAGAGAGCTAAAATATACACAAGATCGTTCTGTTCTGTGTTTCTGAAGGAAAACCATATGTTCAACGTAGCAGCCAGCCCCCTAGTGAAAACTGATGTATCGTTCACTATTTTAGTATTCCTGCACTATTCCTATCCATGGACTTACTAAGAAAGGCTTAAAACATGGATGAAATCAGTGTTTAATACCAATGCCACGTGGTCCCTTCTGATCAGAGAGTGGAATGAGATGATGGGGAAAAATAGGTGATTATGTTAGGTTAACCTCGGGTGGAGTTGACCCCCCAGGACACTGATGAAATAAAGTCAAAAAGCAAGCAGATTAACACAGATCTAGGCTAACCCCTCCTTTATAGACCCTATTTCCAATCCCATTTTACCGAGCGCCAAGCATGTTTATTCCCAAGCCTCTCCTCAACCACTATTCATTTTCTCCAAGACCAAATAAAAACAAGGTCTTAGTATGTGAACGTTCACCTGGAGAGCTAACCTACTATAATCACC
Organism: Malaclemys terrapin pileata; assembly: GCF_027887155.1. NCBI lineage: Eukaryota > Metazoa > Chordata > Testudines > Emydidae > Malaclemys > Malaclemys terrapin. The sequence goes on along the minus strand of NC_071515.1, from coordinate 16,799,754 downwards.
CAGATACCTGTGCAAACATTTCACACATGAGAAGCTCCTTTGAATTTGTTTGGACAGTCCGTAGTGGTGCACGCAGATCATACTTTGTACTCTGAATGAATCACTCATTGCTCCTCAGAAACAGACTATTTCTTCCCACACCTGCTCTAAAGTTCTAAAAATTGACAGTCCACATTCAACCCAAACATACTCCAAGTATTAGTTTGACTACCACCATAGTACTTCCAAACACACACCATCCTCCCCCCATTTAGAACTAAATATAGGCTGTGTTTTATTTCCTGAGAAAACAAAACCTGCACAGATTCATTAGAGAGGCAGAAATAGACACAAATAAATGAATTGAAAGCATGAGTTATCCAGACCATGAAGACAAACAAGCTTCTCAGACATCTCTAGACATACCATGAAGAGCAAGCCAGCCATGGGCTGTCTCACCCACCCCCAGAAATTAACAGATCTTGCATTCCAGAAGGCTGCTTTAGCAATCTCTAAGGATACAGCATATGATGCCTTCAAAGATTTCATCAGAGACAAAGTTTTAAAGTAAGCCAGCCTCACACCACAGTGTTTACTCTATTTTTATTTTTAAAGGAAAACAAGATTGGAGTAACACTAGTCACACAGCTGTCATGATGCTGCAGCAGCTGCAACAGGCATTAAGCATGGCCTTTCAATAAGAAGAGTCTAAGCTTTCCAGACTCCTATGGAAGTAGACTTGCTACATTATCCACAGGTTTCAGAGTAGCAGCCGTGTTAGTCTGTATCTGCAAAAAGAACGAGGAGTACTTGTGGCACCTTAGAGACCAACAAATTTATTTGAGAGGTGCTTGCAGCAAGTCTCCTGAACGAAATGGTACCTCATCAGATACGGGAAAGCTGATCTACCTTAATGCAATGGATGGAATTCAAGTCAAGGTTTTTCCATAGGCTTTATGAAATGGGGTTTGTGCATCAACAGCTCGGTATGGCTCTGCAGGGGTAGAGTCGAGTCAGTTGCTTGAATTAGGCAATGAGGTCTTTCTTTCAGGAAGACTACTCTGTGCAGATAGTTTTCCAGCCAGCAGTGACCGTGTACTCTAGCTATTATATTAGTGAGGTAAGTCAGAGTTAAATTTAAATACGCTCAGTTTGTCACTACACTAGGAATCAAACATTCTGAAAATTGACAAAGTAGCTAAATTTCATAGAGAGAAAAAAAACCCACTCACCTGTGTGTGTAGGGGGAAAACAAGGCAGTAAAAGGCACTGGCATATGCTGATTAGAACACCTTCTGACTTCTGTGTACAATCAAAGTCACAGACATTATTTTAGGAATAGTTATTGAGTGTCTAAGAGAGTACAAAGCAAGTTGATGAACAACTACCCAGAGTTTAACTGAAGTTGTACGTATAGGTAAGGAACCTTTTTTGTGATGCAGCTGTTAATTATTCTTCTCAGTCTGCCCAATAAAAATATGGAGATGTTGACAAACTTTCCACTGAACACTCCATGCAAACATTTCAGTCACAGACACTTTTGGACATATGCTTCAAACAAACAATTCTCATAGGCCGAGCAGTAGTAAACGTGTCACTCCGTTTCGGGGCTACATCTCCATGAAAGCTATCCTTCTCTGCAGTAGTTACAATAAAAAGCAAATATGGTAATTAATTGGAATTTAAGTATGGTTTAATAGCATGCACTGAGAACAGTTAGCAGAAATAGAGGCTAGAGGGACATGTCAATGGTTCTGGGTCAACGGTTTTGCCATTCATCTAATTGCTATAGGGATCCAATGGCCCATGCTATAAATGAAGTTCTCATCTCCTACTGTTAAATCAATAAGCATTCCAGCCATGTTTCATTGATGGGCTGGACCAGGGCCGCCCGGGGGAAGTGTGTCGCTTCCCTCCTTGGTTATGGCCAACAAATACTTTTTCACAACATGAGAGATGAAGTTTTCCTGCCCCTCAACCTTTACAGAAGAACATAAGAATGGCCATTGCTGGGTCAGACCAAAGGTCCATCTAGCCCAGTATCCTGTCTTCCAACAGTGGCCAATGCCAGGTGCCCCAGAGGGAATGAACACAACAGATAATCAAGTGATCCATCCCCTGTCGTTCATTACCAGCTTCTGACAAACAGAGGCTAGGGACACCATCCCTGCCCAATAGCTATTGATGGACCTATCCTCCATGAACTTATCTAGTTCCTCTTTGAACCTTTCCTCTACTGGAGAATGAGCTATGTCATAGCCCCAAAGTAGGTGTAATTTGTGGAAGTCCCTTGTTAAAGTATTGGCAGCACAAACCACTAGTTAACTAGTAAAAAGGTAAATAGAAGTATTTTGCCTAGGAGTAAAAATGCTCATGGTTTAGATGCTAATGCATCTCAAAGAGAGATACAGCCCCTTTGCCCTTACCTAGAGGTAGGTATTTGTCACAGAAAACTTTCACTCATTCTGCATGCAGATGGCTTATATAAAAGTGGCACTAATGGATTTTTCTTTACAATAGGATAATTGTACTGATTGAAATAAGGAGGGGGTTGGTCCAATATTAATAGATGCTCAACCTCACTTTAGGGGAAGCAGCCAAATCTATTCTCACATCCCAGACCAGGATTGCTAATTGGTTTGTTTTAAAACAACAGATGGTAGAGGAAACTTAAGAAGTTGAGTGAAATTTCATAACAAAAGTTTGCTTAGATGGGAAGAAATTATAATTATCTGGACTATTGGGCTCCTTGACCTCCAAGGATCCCCACATGCTTGGTAAAGGAGTCTATCTTCCCACCAAGAGGTACATAGAACAGGAGACACTAAAAACAATGGCAGTTTCTTTTACCTGCAAACCCAATGGGATAACTATATAAACTTCTCTTCAAGGGGGAGCAGTACAGAGAAAGAATTAATTCTGCAAGCTCACTGGGACATCTGTATGTTTAGTGGGATGAGTTGTCCTTTGGATTATTGTCCCACTGGTTACAGCTCTGGCAAAGTTTGCTGCATTCTCCCCTACTGGAGGTGGATGGGGCACTAGAACTAAGCAGTAATCATTAACAGACATGACAGACTTTAGCCCACCCAGGAGAGGAACTATGCTGAATAAGTCAGAATAAGTGTTTGCTTCCTTGGTCATGCCTCTTTAATCTACATGGTCCAAGTTCTTCCAGATGGGATGTGCCAACCACTTTTCCTCTCCATGACCTTGTCTGGATTTTTGCATCCTTGCACTCCAGAACATTGGGGAGACGAAGGGGAAAGAAAGATCATGTAGATTTGCTCTAGTTCATTCACGACTAGCTAACACTGTCTGCGTTTGCACTAGGTGCTAAGTGGTCTTTAATAACATGTTAGCTAATGCATTTTGCAAATGTACCTCACATTACTAGTCTAGACAAGGCCATTATGTCTATAAACCTGCCTTTTTTATAACATTAACTGTAATGTGGGATCAGAATGCCTTCCATGAAACAAACGAAATGCCCTTTCCAGCCCTGTTGGCAGGGACAAAGCTCTAGTTATTGTTGAGATTGGGGTTTAAATATACTAAGTGGAAGTGCTCAAGGGGTTACTGGAGGTCAGCTAAAACCAAGAGCGGTCCTTATTTTATCTGGCAGTGAGTCCAGGAGTCATGGCCCAAAGCTGCCTCTCTGGCAGACCGAAGTCTTCCTCTATCAGTTTTATTCAATTGGAGGATGCATAGGTCTACCCTGCTATGGTACAATCCAGACTAATGAGAAGTGTGTCTGATCACTACCCTGAAGCCTTGTGTGCCTTAGAGGGCCTTGCTGAAGTAGCTCCCTACTCGGGCTGGTCACAAACAGCCATCCAGCATGCAAGACAGGGATAGAAGCCTCCTATGGATGGCAGGAGAGAGATCACTTGATCATTAGCTGTTAGGTTCACTCCCTCTGGGGCACCTGGCATTGGCCACTGTTGGCAGACAGGATATTGGGCTGGATGGACCTTTGGTCTGACCCAGTATGGCCATTCTTATGTTCTCCTAGCCACCCTTATACTCTGGCTTTCACCAGCCTGGGTTATATTGCAGCGTGACCCCAACACTCCCCCCCTCCCACCTGCCCAAGATTTAGATTTCCCTCCAGAAATGTGTGTGCTGTACAGTACAAGTCTCTTGAGTCCATTATCCTTTTAAGGAATAATATGCACACAACTGTCACCCCCAGATGGAGTTACCCAGACATTTCAACTTGAACACACTGAATTAGGTAAAAACAACAAAACAAGTTTATTAACTACAAAGATATATTTTGAGTATGAGTAATGATGCATAAGTCAAAAATGGTTACAAGGAAAAAAAATAGAGATGAGACATTTACTAAATACTTAAACTACATTTGATTCAAGCAAAGTTTCTCACCGCATACCTTCAGCAGTCTTACTGACTAACCCAGAGGGAAATGACAGTTTTCTTTGTTGTTTCAGTTGCACTGAATGTGATGGGGAGGAAGAGAGGGAGAAAGCACGATGCTTTGGGGAATTGCCCCACCTTTATGATTTCAATCTCCCTCTTTAAAAGATTTCCAACTGGGCACTAGGAGACAGTTTATGTGGAAGGATGTTCCCTGCTGCTTTTTCCTCACCTCTGAGCTTTTTGTTTCCCTCCCTGCTTGATGATTGTTTAAATGCAAATTAAGCAGAGAACACATTCCTTTGTTTAGTGCAGTCCTGTTTGCTAACCTCAATTTGGGCAGGGCTGTGGGGTTGGGAACATGTGTTAACATACAGGGAAATCCTAAAAATTTCCATACAGTGTTAGCACACATTTTATCAGGACAAAAAACTGACCAGCAAACTGAGTTTTCAAATGATACCTATAAGACATACCTTGTACAAAAGTTATTTAACAGTATGTAGGGTGTGAACACAAGGATATATTCTGTCACAATAGGAAAATGCAGCAAGCATTTAGTAGGATTGCCAGTAAAAATTCATACATCAGTTTTCTGCAGAAGAGGACATTACAGACCTACCATCTGGGTCCTCAGCAACAAAAGCATGCGTGGGAGAAGTGAATGAGGACTGCACATTTTTGATCCAAGTATTGGGTGATATGGGACCTAATGATTCAGCTTTTATTAAAAAACCTAGAGGTGGATTGAGGGCATAGTGACCTTGGTCAACATGGAGCCTTACAGGATAAAGGAAGAGAAGATTATGTACCAATTTAGCAGTAAAACTGGCTGAAGTCTGACCAGCCAGCTTCCTGCCTCCATCTCAGCTACCAGAAGCCAGATGGGGGGGGAAAAAAAAATCATAGCTGGCCAGCCATGGAGAGCTCTGTTTGTAACAGTGTGCTTAGAACTACATTCTATCACATACCTCTGCCCCTGTGGATTTTTAAAGCTCTGATCCTTTTAAGATTTAAATTTAAACCGTTCTTAAGTATGCTATGAAAGTGACAAGAGTGGTTTTTCTAACCAAGATAGAGCCAGGGCCAAAGCATTTCCACCACAGGACCAAGGGGAATCACTGATTGAGGCTATAACTAGCTCTTAGTCTTTCTACTTTAGAAAAAGAAAATAAATGCCATCAGCTAGTTCTCTGGCTCTCTAAAGTCCCTGCCATTTCACCAATGGGAGCACAGGTTGTGGGGGCTGCTGCATCAGCCTCCATCCTCCCGCTGTGGAGAGGGGAGGACTGGAGAGCACTGCAGAGACTAGGAACCCACGTGGCTGTACCAACCCTTCACTCAGGGCCGGCTCCAGCATTTCTGCCACCCCAAGCAGCAAAAAAAAGCCGCGAACGGCAGCGTCAATTGGGGAGGAAAAAAAAGCCGCTATCGGCAGCGGCAGTTCAATGGCAGATCCTTCGCTCCTAGAGAGAGTGAGGGACCTGCCGCCCCCGAATTGCCGCAGGTGCCGCCCCTCTCCCTTGGCCACCCCAAGCACCTGCTTGTTAAGCTGGTGCCTGGAGCTGGCCCTGCCTTCACTTGTCAATCCTGAATTTCAGGATTCCCTCATGGCTTTCAGGACACCCGCCCATTTGTTAGTATTTGCCCCTGGCCTGCCTCAGGGGATACAGGCTTGCCTGCTCCATTCTCATTCACCCCCTCCTCCTTTGCTGCTGTTCTATAGCAGAGTACCCCTTTGGAGCTATTCTCTGCTGGGTTTCTTTATTCCTCTAGGCTTATCCCAGCAGCAAACAGCAGAAAAGTGAACAGAAATGCAGCCACAGGCAGGAAGATCAATTTGGCAGGAGAGAACCTATGTGGATATAAACCAAACCAAGGTAATATGAGCAAAAAACCCCATAGTGAACTGATTCTGCTCTCAGAGCCATGGTAAGAACCCCCTCTCTTCTCCTCGTGTCTCTCTAGCAATCCTTTCTGTAGCTCTTCCCCTGAATACTTGTGTAAGTGGGTGCTGATACCTAGGGTACTGAAGAGCAGATATGGCTTCTTTTCCTGGTCACATGCTTGTTATAGGTTCCTCCCCTCTCCCCCATCCTCCTTTATAGGCAGCTACCTTTTTTTGAGAAGCCTATTAATTGTATACTGTACTACATGTTGGCCTCTGAGATCTTTACCCCTCTTTAAAGGCAACCAGGATTAAACTTAGTTTGCCTTCATGCTTCAGAAACAGTGGGGCAGGTTTTCCTGCAATAGATTCCCCATATTACAGAGCCAAACAGAAGTCCATAGCCAGAGAGCACAGTGCACTTCTTTAGCCAGTAGCTCTCCCAAAGAGACTTTAAATGTGCTCATTCTCTCTAAGGCTTGTCCTCGAAGCTGTTTAATTGAAGAGTAAAATCCTGAGCCTTCTACTAAACCTGGAAATCATCACCAACTCTGGCTTTAAACAGTGCTGGGGTCACCAAAGCAAGACCCTTTTCCATACTGTTATCAGAGTTGTTAGATTGCAAGAGATTTTATTTGCCCGAATAGTAAATGTTATGCTGAGCAAGATGGGTACAGTTCTTTAAAAGAATGGCACATTAGCAGAAGTAGGCTGCAGGCAGCAGTCTTGGACTCTATTTCATACTCTATGCATCCAATCCTGTGCTTTTTATTTCAAGCATTTAAGCTGCTCTTCAGTCTCCCTCCCTCTCTCTCTTCTCTCCCCCCCCCCCCCCCAACAAGAGTACTCCTATTCAATGCACGTGGAGGCATATTTTGTGCTTGCGTCAGCCACAGTGATCTTATACCTACATCACACCTTATTTTACAGTGCACTGATCTAGCAAGTGTCCCCATAATGTGGGAACCCACAACAAAACTTGAGTACAATCTGAATGTAACATCTTTCTAAGAGGTAGATTTCTCATCTAGTGCTGAACGCTGCGTGAACCTGAAAAAGGCTGGCCTATTTACTGGCACTAACAGAGGAGTGGGTGACATGTATCAGCTCAAGATGAGACCAGTTGATGATATATAAAAAAGGAATTTCAATACAAGTCTCCTAGCACTACTTATGATTAAACCCCCAACTTTCCTTATGGTGACTGATCAAAGCCCTGGATCGGGCAGATATTTACATTACTTCTAATTCCACTAGCATGGCAACAGAAATACTCAAGAAATAGTAGCAAGATGAGCTGAAGCCACAGCTCAGATCTGTGTCTGAACATCTCAAGAGTTCAGGCAAGGGTGGGGTGTTTGCATCCTGGGTTTTTATTTTAATGTTCATGATTGTTTTATAAATCTTCTTTTGCATGGCAATAGTGGAACAGTGAAAGCAATGGCATGACTACAGGTGGCTCTGAAGGTCTCTTATCCTGTCCAGAGCAGAGGGAATAACCCTATGAGTGACTGCAATTCCTCCAGGGTGAGAATAGATGGGGCAATAAATTTATAAATACATTCTATTAATTGACACTCATGTATCTAGGTACCAGTTTGTTCTATCCATTTATTTGATAGCTAGACAGCACACTCTTGCCTAGAAGAGGCACTTTGTTATATTTTGATAGTCTTCTCCATCATCTAATACTTTGTGCACAAATCTTTTATCTACCATGGAACTGCTAGGTTAGTTTCCTTAGCAATACGAGTAAGAGCAAGTCTGTATTTTGTAGCACGTTCGTAACCCTCATCTCAGTGTTTTCCCAATGTTTGTTCCTAGGGTTCAGAAAGTACTTGCTATACCAAGAAAAAACACTTACTGTTTCATTCTCCCAAGATGGAAGGAACTTAAACATTTAGTTTCTTCATCATGTGAACACCATATTTTTAAAATGCTTATGAAATTGAGATGCAAACATTATCCATAGACACTGTGCAAATGCCTTACCGTACCTCCAGCCTAATGTACAATGCCCCTTTCTACGAAGGGGTGAACTTGGAGAATGCCAGATGAAGGTATTACAGAAAGGAAGCTATTTGAAAAGGTTATTTTTGAACTTTCATTGAGGGGAAAGGGTTACACAGATCTGACAAGCACTTTGATATCTTGGCTCTGCTGTAAGAAGCAACAGAGGGTCCTGTGGCACCTTTAAAACTAACCGAAGTATTGGGAGCATAAGCTTTCGTGGGTAAGAACCTCAATATGCTTCCAATCATGGTCTAAGTAAAAGATGAAAGCATGTCCTAGGAAGTACTTAGTCCCTTTCTAAAATAACCCCATCTAATTGTCCTCCAGCCCAAGAGACATCACCCTCCCCACCCCACTTCTCCCTCTGTGGCTCAGTGCACCTGATTTCAGGCTGAAGATAATAAGCCTTCATTTATCCCAGTCACTTTTACCCTGGTCCTCTTTCCAAGCCATGGTCCCAGTTGCCATGTTCTGATCCTGCCCCACTAGTAAAATGCAGAGAAGCAACCCTTTCCCTCAGGAGTTAATTCCTTTTACTCACTAGCCTTTCACACCAATGGAAGCATTCCAGTCTAGACAAACACATCTGCAAAATGCCTCTAAGTATAGCATGCCACTTGGTTCCTGGTGAGGGACTACTTGTTATTCAGGCCCTGGACTTTCCTTAAGCAGCACTGCCAGTCATGCCTCCCTGGGTGGTGGCTTTTTGATGATCACAAGAACTAGAACATACTTTTACTTGCAGACTCCACTTGTGATTTGAACCCAGAGATGAAAGCCAATAGCTCAGGGGTGGCCAAACTGTAGCTTGAGAGCCACATGCAGCACTTTTACCATTAGAGTGAGCTCGCCCTCCCCCCCCCTCCTTGCCACCTATTCTCCGCCTACCTGACTGGGGGGAACTCAGGACAGGACAGGACTTAAGACTTAAGACTGGATTAAGTCTCGTCAATTACTGGAGGATGTATTTTAAAAAGACATGTAATTCGATTGTTACCGGGCCAGTGAATGCAGTGGGTAAATAGAGACAAACTACTAGATTTTTATGTATACACATTAATTGATCTGCATAGCTAGCTATCAATATAAGCACTTGGGTTAACATTGCTATCACAAATGTAATTACAGCTCTCCAACCGTAACGCAGGTGCTGGCAGTGGGCTGGCTGACAGGAGCTAAGCAAGCCTTTTACCCAGTTCTCCCCCGTCTCACTAGCTTTCTGATTGGCCCATAGTGAAGTAGAGGTTTCATGTCACATGCTGCAGGGCTGCTTTTCCACACAAATCAATGATTTGCACGTTTTGGAAAGTTGCTTGATAACTAGGGCCAGCTATTGACTTCAGGACAGTAAATTGGCATTGCATCATTGAGGAGCTGCCTCTGGAGTGTCAAGACAGGGATACAGATTAGAGGGAATCTCTTCTCTGCCTGAACCTCTTCTTTGATGCAATAAGGGTGCCTTCTGCCCACAATGGCGAGCCATGCGGTTTAGTGGTTGGAGTAGGGAAGAGGAAATTAGGGGGGGGGGATGTAGTTCTAATCCAGATTGGAACTCTGATCTGGGGCAAGTCACTCTGGCCCACATCCACAAAAAGGTATTTACTTCCTCACTTACTTCCATTGATCTTTAGGAGCCTAAAGTACCCAAGGAATGGGCCTTTCCCATTTCATAATGTTTACTATTATGGCTGAATAATGAAAACCTCTATTCATGAATAACTGTCAGCATTCTCAGCAAGTGGCAGGGGGTTAATTATTTAACCAGTTCATATACTTGGAACGCTTTTCAAAGGGGGCTGAGAACCTCAGATGAAAGGGACTGATCAGCCTGATTCACAGCTCATTGAAATGAATGGACAGTCTCCCACTGACTTTGGATTAGGATCTACAAGTTATTACTACACTATATAATATGGTGCATTTCGTCTAAGGATCTGGATCCAATCTTTGTTGGATTTGAACCAAAGCTGCTGCATTCTCATTGACAAGGTAACACTGATGACAATGTGATGGCCTATGGGAAACGAGTTAATAGTCTCACTCTCATAAAGATGTGTCCATATCACAAGCCAATTAATCTCATCTTTTGGTCCTATAAATCAGAAATGCCAGAGATTGTGTGTTTGAACAGAACTACCTGTTCAGCTCTCCAGGTTAAAATCCTAGTACATTAGCATCATATATTATTGAACCACTCAATTTCTGTCCACTGTATAGTTTGCCAATGTGTGGTTCCTGGTGGACAAAAGGAGACAAAGTTAGAACTTGAGCTGGGAATAAACTTGTTAGTAATTTGTTGATTTTTAATTACCTCTGTTTAAGAAGGGCTGTGATTCCACATATCAAGACATTGGTAAGAGAGAATGAGGCTTTGTACTTTGTTGCCCATCGCTGTGGATAAAGAGAGGAATTACTTTTGCTTTCAAAAGCAGTCAAGTCACTAAATAAAAATGGGGGAGATCTGGAGGGAAAACTGGTTCCTTGGACAAAAGATTGTCATTGGCACAGACAGTCCAGTTCACTGATTCTCACAGTAGAGACTGGAACGAACATTAAAAATCATGCTAACACACATGCTATTAAAGCCTTTAAAAAGTGTGTATGGACTCTGCATTCAAACCCAGAGACCAGCCTGAGCAAGTTGTTTCTAGTGACATGCAATATTTTGTAGCTATGATTGATCATCACGGCTCAGTTCTGCCCCCAGACTCAAAAATGGTGCTTGCCCTTGCTTACACTTGACTAACAGATCTGACAAGGTCATGCTGTTCTTTGTGAGACAGAACGTAACCCCCCTGTGGAAAGCAGGGTTCCCAGGCAATGTCATTCGTCAGGGCGTGGGCAAAGTCTTAAACGAAAGTTGATAAAGTCTGTGATGTCAGTCTTCACCAAGGCAAGGCTCTTCTCGGCAGCAAGCTTCCCATATGGGCTTCAGTTTCATGTCCATGGGAATTTTTCTTGAATAAGCACCACAGGACGTGGCCCTGGTTATTTTACATGAGATTTTCAGAAACTTATACAGAATCTTTAAAACCTCAACATTCAGATAAAATTCAGGACAGAGTGTGATCTTACTCACAGGGGGAAGCCGCTGCCCTACTGACTTTAGTCATACCACTCGGAGCAGGGTGCTACTCAACATGAATCAGAATATCAGAATCTGGTTCCTCCATTGTAAACGGAGTCAGCTGTGGAAGTTGGGGAAGTGAAGACATCTTAGTCTTCCAGGAAGAGTAAGAGTCAGACTAACTCTTCTATTTAAGAATGCAAGACTTTAATGCAGGGCCTGGGCGAGTGGGGGCAGGGGGGAAGTGAGAGGTTATTTTGACCTTGTGTTAGATAATAGAACAGACTGTAGCAGAAAAATTGCTGAGAAAAGTGAGATATTAGGAAGGAATATGTATAAACAAAATGCAGCTGTTGATCATTACTGTAGACTAACTCTTCTATTTAAGAATGCAAGACTTTAATGCAGGGCCTGGGCGAGTGCGGGCAGGGGGGAAGTGAGAGGTTATTTTGACCTTGTGTTAGATAATAGAACAGACTGTAGCAGAAAAATTGCTGAGAAAAGTGAGATATTAGGAAGGAATATGTATAAACAAAATGCAGCTGTTGATCATTACTGTAGAACTAAAGGTATAAAAATTTGCCCTAATTGTTTTTCTAATGGAGACCTGCCTCAGGAGGGGAACCCCTGCCTGTGTGTGCTCTCCCCTGCATATTGCAATTGCTCAAAATAAAGCTGCCTCTGCCTTGTTGCATCAAACTCAGAGTGAGGACATTGGCTGTGTGGAAGAAAACAATGCAAGCAGTTTTGAAAATGCCACCCTTAGGAATAGATACTGCATAAAAAGAGATAATGATATCTAGTACAACAATGTGATCCTGAAAGGCTTCAGGCGGTAGTCTAAAAAAGTTATATATACACAGATCATTTATTTTTGTTGTATTGTAGTAGCACCTAGAAGCTCCACTTGTAGGCCAAACCCCTGTTGTGCTAGGTACTGTACAAAGCTAAAAGACAGATCCTTCCCCAGAGAGCTTACAATCTAAGTAGACTCACTAGATAAATGAATGACTCCCCATTTATAGAACACACACACACACACACACACACACTGTTTAAGGGCAAGCCCTCTCTGAATTTGTCCATCCTTCCAGATAAGATACCAGATTAGTACCATTTCAGCAGAGTTTGTTGTGCAATAGCTAGATTTGAGACAGTGCCTCCATCCTGCAACCCACCTGTTTTAGCTTACAACAGAACTCCCACCTTAACATAGCAGGCCCAATTCTGCAAGCATACCAAAGAGAAAATCCTCAAGTAATTTAAGAGAATCCTAATGAACACAATGTGTTTACTATACAGAGCTTCAGAGGCCAGACAGAATTTTTAAATATAGTGACACATACATAGAGCAGCTCTGAACATTTATCAGACTCATTAATGGATCACGCTCTGATTTGTCATTGACCAGGCCAACCACATATCTTTCTTGCTTCAAATGATAAAACACTACGCAGGATTCCCAGAGACATAGGGCCAGATCCTCAGCTGGTGTGAACTGGCATTGAAGAAACTGAAGTCAATGGAGCTGCACAGATGTACACCAGTTAAAGATATGGTCCAGAGATATTGCCAATATAGTAAAGACCTGGTAGTCTTTGATGTGCACCAGCCCTGCACCCCAGTGCCAAATTCCTAGGGAGAACTGCCAGCAGGCCACACACTCAGCAGCTTGAGCATTCTCCTCAGGTGGGGGAAGGAGCAGAGAAGCCATCTGTTCTGGTGCCACAGGCTAAGCAGACAGTATCAAACACCAGCTGTCTTTTCCTTCTGGCTTCCCACCTCACTTCGTTTTCCCTGCATGCAGTCCCACTTGTCTGCCAGCAGCTTTAGGGATTGCTTGGTGGAGGCAGGGAAGAAGTTCATGGGGATTCAGAGGATGTAGACCAGTGGAGAGAGAGAATAGGGGCTACACACCTACTTACATAATGCCCCTGAAACATAAGGCAAGCCCTGGACACGAACAAAGTCCAGGAGACTGCAGACAGCTGGAAGGAGGTTTGTGCAACATCTGTTCACAGACTTGGTCAAGAAATACATGTTTTTGGCCATTTCCATCAGGATTTGCGATGCAATGCTCACTGCAGGGATTTTAACCTTTGGCATGGTTAGAAGGAACACTGCTCTACCTAGGTCAGGACCCCATATACCAAGAGGACAAATGCCATTTCAAGGCACATAAGGAGGGTTTGTCAAAACCCTACAGAACTTGAGTTAACTGAATCAAAGTCCACAACTCCCTTCATCTGCCAGAGCATCAACCGTACCAATTTTTCCACTTGTATGGTAGCATGCCTTTAAAGTTCCAGAATACATGCATGGAAACATTACCTAGCTGTACCTTGATCAGGTATCAGTATTATGAACATTGCTACAAGGAATTAAGGACTCAATTCGACTCTGACTGAATGGAAAACTTGTTGACAATGGGCATTGAGTGGGCCCAATGCTCAGGATTTATCCACTGTCAGTGGAGCCGGCTGTCTGAGTCCTGAACTCCCGACTGACTTTTCACTCACTAGTCAGAGGCAGAGCTCCAGCAAAAGTCAGATTTTTGCCTAACTGATTAGGGCCAGGATTTTCAGAAGAGCCTAAATTCCTTTGAATTTCAAGATGAGTTGGCACTTAAAACCAAGGGCGACTAAAGGAGTTAACTCAAGTTGGAATTTTCAAAGTGCCAAATTCTGCTCTGATACTCAAACAGGTCCTATTGACTGCACTGGGAGCAGCACACAAGACTAGCAAGCCATTCAGTGATCTTTAGTAATGTGGGTATAAGTACAAGACATGACAGAAGTCTTGTACTATCAGCTATACACGGCAGCATTGCTAACACTAATAGTTTGATTTGTACCATCATTCTGCTTAGGAGAGGTCTTGCCTTCAGAAAAGCATAGAGTGATCTCTCCTCACAGGGATGTTCAGTGTCAAATAGTTTCAAATGCACACTATTAATGCGCCTTTGATAATTTAATTACAAAATTACAAACCAGAAGCTGAAAGCCACTGTGCAACATCTATATTCATGAATGGGATATAGAGTGTGTTACCATATTAACAAGCATAGAATAAAGTTAAAATAATCACTGAAGGAAGAAGGTCTAAAGCTTTGGGCATTCCATCTGTTAGATGCTTAGCTATATATCAATATAATATAGTATAATAAATGCCAGGAGATAGATTCTTTCAGCACACAGATTTAAAACCTAATAAAGCCAGATACAAATCCCAAGTTATTGGGGAACAAAACCAGGAGAGAACACAAACAAAAAACAGAATGGTTTTTATTTTGTTTTTTAAAGTCAAGGGTGCAAAGACTCCACTCTGATTAGGGAATGAGAATATCAAACTCAGATAATTTACCCCCTTGATGAGGAATTCATTCACTATACAATTTACCTGCACTAATGCTTTGGCTACTTTTAAAAAATAAATATATTTAGATTTTTCCAGCACCAATCCAGAAGTCTTGATGCTTTTCACTTTAAACATTTAAAGTTGGGAAAATTTGGATACCCCTACAGAATTGTTCACTGCTCAATAATTCAACCAAATAGCAGCAACTCAGGATCCAAGTGCACTATATTACCCAGCTACATGTTGGCAACTTCTGAAGAGATTTGACTTTGTTCCCCTTGTGCGCACAAAAGTCAGAGCTACATCAGTGAAAATGGAAGAATCAGGCCTTGAGGTCATGATTAGGGATTCCCCCCTCATGCAGAGAGGAAGGAAACTTTAATGTTTAGGGTATTAGCCAGGAATTTAGGAGACCGATTCAAATTCCAGCTCTGCCACAGGTGTGATCTTTGACAAACCTTAGTCTCTGTGCCCCAGGTTTCCATCTGAAAGAACTATAACAGCACTTCCCTACCTCACAGGTCTGTACCTAAGCTAGGACTGTGCTGAGGTTGTCGTACTGACTAGCTAACTTCAAACATGTGATTAAGTCCCATTGACTTCAATGGGATGTAACTGGTTCTGCAAAGCACTTGCTATTTCACCTACCAAGTATTTATTCCCTGGTCTAGCCCAAGAAAGATTGGCAAAAGTCCAGGAAAGTGGTAGGAGGGTTAGCTTCATCCTCAGTGCTTCACCCCTGAAAGATGATCCCAGATCTTCAACTGGTGCTGCTCCATGGACTTCAATATGAGCAGGGTTAGGCCAATGCCGAGTGCTTCTGAAAATCCCATCCAGCATGCCCTGTAGTGGAGGAATTTGTTAAACATTTGCACAGCATGAGACCCAGTGGCTCACTGTGCCAGTGAGTGTTTTAATTGCTTTATTATTAACTGTCAATGTTGCAGTGTTTTAGAAGCTTTGCTGTCACAATTCAAAATAATGGACGAGGCACTTGTCAGAACCTACATTGTGGCTGTCATGTTTAGACTCCATTTGCTTCCAGTTGCTATTCCTCAGGGTCCAAAGTGCTTTTATTTCTACAAGCAGGTTTTATTTTCAAGTGATTCATACCATTGTCACATACAGCCTTGAAAATATAGCATCCACCTTTCCATCCTGTAAGCTAGCCCTACAGGGAATAGTGTCAAAACTATAATGGTGTTTTATTTGTTGTCACTTGAAATAGAAATCCAGAGAGAGAGAGAGAGAGATTAGTGCTTACTTCAGATATCCTCAGTAGCTTTCTGGACAGATTTTCACACTTAAATCACATTGACAGGAATCACACTGTCTTTGGTTGATGTACATGTGCTGCAGAGACCACCATTACAATTGATGTAATCTCAGTTCTGTTAATATTAAAGTGGAGCTGCTCTGGTTTACACTAGATGAGGATTTGGCTGCTGGTTCTCATTTTTAAAGAGTAAATAATGGTTTTATTTTTTTTAAATAAAAGTGAATTTGTAACATGGTACTTTCACTCTGACTCATCCAGGGAAAGGAAATGGTCTGTCCTATCTTCCCACTGGATGTATAATGCAACAAGTACTGTGAAGCATTGTGCTATATGCTAAAGGGAATGGTTTTCTGAAGTTCTGAATGCCAGTGTTTGAAGCACTGTTGGACAATCAATGCGGTTAGAAAGTCTGGAGGCCAGATCGCCAGCTAGCATTAGTCAGCATAGCTCCACTAATTTTAAGGGAGAAATGTGGCTTTACACTAGCAAAAGGATCTGGCCTCAGGTCTCATCTTCTTGCCCATGATTAACAGGGTTCTCGCCAATTACTTTTTTTTGGGGGGGCAGCGGGGAGAAGAAGGGGGCTAGTCATCCACTTATCCTCCATTAACATCAAAACTCCCTGAATTTTGCTTCTCAGACAATTGGTCCCTTCATATCCCAATTATGGATGTAGACAGGAACATTTACTTGTACCATAATAGCACCTAGAGGTCCCCCAAGATCAGCACCTGATTGGGCTAGGTATTTGGTACAGAGAGGTAAGGCAACTTGAGCAAAATCACATAGGTGGTCAATGGCAGAAACAAGACTAGAATGAGTCTTGTTTGAGTTGTAGTACAGCATCCTCTCTCCCAGGATGCACCATTACTTATTGCCATTTGAGAGACCCATCTTCATTTAAACCATGTCTGAATCTCCTGCTTACATCCATCATGAAAGCAGAAGTATTCCCAGACAGCACTGAACAAGCATACTGATTTCCTGCAGAATTGCATTAGCCCAGGCTACCAAGTTAATGAAGGCAGTGCAGTAGAGCAAGTCTTCGCACATCAGGGTTCTGCTTTTTTGGTTCCATGTGGTATGTATTGTATTAGAATACTAAATTTATGACTTATTTGCATATTGAAGAGTTATTTATAAATAACCTCTGTTAAAACAGGGGGAGGGATAGCTCAGTGGTTTGAGCATTGGCCTGCTAAACCCAGGGTTGTGAGTTCAATCCTTGAGGGGGCCACTTGGGGATCTGGGGCAAAATCAGTACTTGGTCCTGCTAGTGAAGGCAGGGGGCTGGACTGGATGACCTTTCAAGGTCCCTTCCAGTTCTAGGAGATGGGATATCTCCATTAATATAATATAACTGACCTGAATATTCTTCTGTCATCATATTCCTCAAAAATCTCCACTCTCTCTTTTCATCTAGGCACATATTAAGAAACTGGAAGTATTGAATGCAATATAATTTCAAATGAAATTAAGTGACAACATTTCCATCTAGTCCAGGGGTAGGCAACCTATGGCACATGTGCCGAAGGCGGCATACGAGCTGATTTTCAGTGGCACTCACACTGCCCAGGTCCTGGCCACCGGTCTGGGGGGCTCTGCATTTTAATTTAATTTTAAATGAAGCTTCTTAAACATTTCAAAAACCTTATTTACTTTACATACAATAGTTTAGTTATATATTCTAGACTTCTAGAAAGACCTAAAAATATTAAAATGTATGACTGGCACGTGAAACCTTACATTAGAGTAAATAAATGATGACTCGGCACACCACTTCTGAAAGGTTGCCAACCCCTGATCTAGTCTATGGATGTTGAGTTTTGTTTAGTTGAGGTAGCTGTTTCCCAGTGTGGGAGATCAGATTACCACTGATAATTCATTTACTGTAATTTTGCATTTAAAAACTGATCAGTGCTTTTATCTGAAAGGACAGACAGACCCTTCCCTTTTTAATGGAGGCCAAATGCAATTGAGAACGTTGTATTTCTAAGCTAGATATTCTGCACACTGCTATTTATAGCCAACAAATGTCTGATACAGGCATCAAAGATTCTCTATTTTCTGTGGTATAAATGGTCAAAGTTTTCAAAAATGTCTAGTGATTTTGGGTACCTCTGTTTTTTGGTGTCCAACCAGAAAAACTGAATGAGGCCTGATTTTCAGCGAGCAGGTGCTCAGCACTTTCTGAAAATGGGGGTTGCCTTAAGGTGTCAAGCTGAGCACCCAAAGTTTTGGGGCACCCTAAGTCACTAGTGATTTTTTAATATTTAGCCCATGGTGTCAATCCCATAAAGGGCTGGGTATTCCTGTTAGCTACCAAGTGCCCTCTGCTCCACCTGGAGTCCAAACTGTTGGAGGATATAAAGCTAGGAAAAAGGAACAACACTTCTCCCAACACCTGCATCATTCCTCTGCGGAGCGACAGTATGTGTGCTTAGGCCTTACAGCTCAGCTACCCAGTGGAGGGGGGAAAAAGTGACATAAGCTTAGAATATGTTCTGACCCTATTTTGATCTACATGGTTAACAGTCCTGGAACAGAGAGAGACAGGGCAACCCTCTTTCTGGGATTACAGTCCAACACCACTGGTTGGTTTGCAGGGAGCAACTGTGTCAGTTATCACACACAAGACTAGTTGCTAGCACAGCTCCTTCAACCCAAAGATTTTATAGCGACAAAACCCACCACCAAAAGCAAGTCTTCCAAGGCTAAACACTTAGGGCAGGGCTACACTTGCAGATGTAGAGCTCTGAGTTAAACCAGCCTTCATAGAGCACAGTAGGGAAAGCGCTGCAATCTGTCCACACTGACAGCTGCAAGCGCACTGGTGTGGCGACATTAGCAGCTCTTGCAACAGCCACAGAGAGGAGTGCATTGTGGCAGCTATCCCAGCATGCAAGTGGCTACAATCTGCTTTTCAGAGAGGGGTGGAGTGTGACAGGGAGTGTGTTGTGTGTAGGGGGGAGAAGAGTGGGTTTTTGGAGAGCTGAGAGCACACACACACACACTCTCTCTCTCATGGTTGCTTGGTCTCGGTGCAGATAAGCATGCCGGCTGTCAGAAACTGAGCTTTCAAAGGGCATATCCACATTCCTTGGTTTCACTGAGAATTAGTCTCCAGTGTCAGGAGTGAGCAGCAATTACTTTCCCTCTAAACAGTCATCTTGCCATCTCAAGCCAGGCCCAAGAATGGCTGCTGCCACTCCATCAGGTGGTTACCTACCTGGGAGCAAAGCTCGGCCATCGCCAGACTAACTGGCTTCACCTGGAACACCCCAAACTGAAGCTTTCCCCACACCAACTGGCTATGACAAAACAGTTCTGAACCTCCTGGGGAGCAAACCCTTTGGTCCTTTGTACAGCTGTACTGGCCCTGGTGTTTGCTGCAGCTGAATGCAGAGCTGCAGGCCTGGGTGCACAGCTGCCTAGACTTTGCTTGTTGACATGGAGCTGAATTCACCCACTTGTATTACTAATGGCTGCTTGAGCTGTACCAGCCTGCTATGTGCGCTGGCACGTTAGTGAACGAACTCTGCCAGACTTTTGATGAAATGCCATTGCCGTTTCGTCTGCCTGGAGATTGGCTATAGATGAAACCAACCTATTCCATCTCCTATTGACGGATGTTCTGCTCCCCAACAGGGAACATATTGGGCCAACTCAAAGGTCTGCTCATGTTCAGGGGAGGGATCCCACACCTGCATTTGGGGTGTGACACTGCAGCTGGTCTCTTGATACCAATTTGCTATGGCAACTCTAGCCCTGTTTGACAATAGTGTTACTGTCCCGGACAACCAGCACTGCTAAGGAGACAATTACATCCTTACAAAGTGGAAGCATTGGTGGGAGAGAGTAATGCTAAGTACATTCAAGAGTCCCATCGCTGCACCTGCCTCCATGTCCACTTGATTTGAAATTGTGGAACAGGCTCAGATTACTCTAGCTCAGCCATGCACCAGCTTGGTCTGGTTTCCTCTCCATGCTGCAATTGTGGGGCAGCACTACAGAAAATAACTCGTGGTGTAAGGGTGCCCAACCTGACACCTGGAGAGGTGCCTACAATGCCTCACCTCCCTTGGGACAGAGGCTGCCCTCTGGTTATGGAACCTGGACAGAGAGCTCAGACATCTGCATATGAGAGGCCTCCCCAATCCATGGATTCAATTTGCGGCATAACACAAGAAACTGAATTCATCTCCCATCATTGTCTTGCTGTAATAAGTATACTTATAGAAGGGAACTGCCAGAATTGAGCCTTCCTGGCACAGTGGCATGTGTTGTCAGTCATCATGGGATAGAGATGACACTGCATGTGACACTGCACAAGAGGAAAGACTATTCAAGGAAATCCACTGGTGTCCATGGAAAGTGTGGTCAGCAGTGATAAGACTACTAACCTGTCTCACTATCTCCAAGCAAACCTCCTCAAACAGAAAGGAGAGGATCTCTTGATAGTTATCCATACCCAATGAGGTGTCTGCCTTCCCACAGTTGAGGATACAGAACTCCTACATGTCCCGTAGTCAATCTAATCCAAAGCAGAGACTAAATAGTGGTCATAGAAGAGACACTTGCACTTGGATGCACATTGACCTATTGATGATCCATCCTGTGTCTCAAAGTGATGTAGCCAAGACATCTCATGTATCTACTGAGCGACACAGGCAATATGCACGACCCCTCCAGGAGAAGTCCCATCGAATTCCTTAGTGAGAACATAAGAGTGATCCATAACTATCAGTTGACCCCTGTCTTAGATGTGGCTGCCTGCCTGTGTTTCCAGTCATACAAGACAGCTTTAGTTACTGAGGCAACAAGCTATGATGTATGCCAGCTCTCGGTGACCATCCATGATAAGACAGTGTAGAGTGCCAACTTTAATCATAGTAGACCTGACAGTACTCAGCCAAATGCTCATAGAAGGGGAATCCAGAGGGCTTGTTCCATGCTGAATACAGGAGTGGGAACCACGGGGGTTGCTTTAAGGAGGATTGGCCAAAGGTGTTTCAAACAGGGGACCTTCTGCTATACCCAAGACTTACTTCACTATGAACACTCATGCCAGAGAGATCTTTTAGCCTGCTGGCCCTGCTCCTTTGCTCGCCTACTTCACTTTTGCAAAAAAGCTATGGGGCTGGAAGAGTGATCTTTCATCCATGCCAACAAAAAGCAACAAGGAACCAGAATAATCAAAACAGTTAGAGGGTGTGAAAACCTGAAGCAACTGTACACTTGACAAAGGAGGAAGATGACTACTCTCCCCGCAAAAAAAAAAAAACCACTAATAAAAATAAGACATTTTACCCATATGACCCTGCTCTGAGGACAATGGAAGAGGAAAAGGAGGCCTCCTCCTTTAAATAGCGCAAAGCTTGTGTGGTGCAGTAAGCACACTGGGAATGCAGAACTTCATGGGATAATGGTTCTGTGTCATGTGATCCTGAGGTTCTCCACCCCCTTACCAAAGCTGGTAGAGAGCATTGTTATTGTTGCGTGTTGTACCTGGAAGCCCCAATGGAGTTCAGAGTGCCATTTTGCTAGGTGCTGTACAGACAGCAAGTGAGAGCCCCTGCCCCAAAGATCTTACAATCTCAACTATAGCAGCTTTGGATGAGTTGACATGTGGGGAGATGCTAAAGCACAAGGCAGCAGGATACGAAATGTGAAAAGAGAAAGGTAGCAGGTCACAGCAAGGGTAGATGGTCAAATTTTCTGATCACTGTTTCCACCAGATACAGCACAATATAAATGTGACTCCGAAAGAAACATCATACCCTGAATTTTATTACAAATAACATAATACACTGGAGGAATGTTATGGGGACAAAGACTAAGTTTGGCTAATTGCAGTTTTGATTAATTCAGAGAATTTGCAGTATAGTGAAAAGACATCAGGGACATGACCCTATTATATGGAACAAGGAGTTTTGGATCCTTGAGGCTGTACTGTATCTAGTTTGAGAAACTTTATATTAAATTTGGCTGGCAATAGCTCTTATTACATAAGATGTGCTGTGCTTATATTTCCTTGATCTTCCAGGCCAATACCTAAGGGACATGTATACAAAGCACATTTAGTTACGAAGAAG
Source organism: Malaclemys terrapin pileata (assembly GCF_027887155.1). Taxonomy (NCBI): domain Eukaryota; kingdom Metazoa; phylum Chordata; order Testudines; family Emydidae; genus Malaclemys; species Malaclemys terrapin. Next base: position 16,777,696 of record NC_071515.1, on the reverse strand, counting down.
AGTTGATAGAAAGGACTACATGCATCACACATCTGAGGTTCATATAGTACACCCCAGAGGGGATTTCTGTATACTGCATGGTGGTACAAAACACTGCAGTCTTCCTCGGTAAAGCAGCCCACTTCCTGAACGGGCCAAGTTACAAGGAGCACTTAGTAGTCCAGACCCTCTCCACTGACTTCCTGGCTGCTACGAGGTCCAATTCACAGTCCTGATTCTGGTCTTCAGAGACTGGCCTAACTCTTAAGTTACCTGCTTGGCGCTCCATCCTCAAATGGCACAAACTGGAAATACCCAGAGGGAGTCAGTGCTGGGTCCCAGGCAGTGGAACATCCTAATAGAGAAGATGTTTCAAGTGGGCTCTGCTCTGACCATCTTCAGAGTCAGATGCAAAACTTTTTGCATTAGCCAGCCCAATCTCAGAAGATTATGGACCAGATCTTCAATTGGTATAAATTGGCATAGAAGCCTTGATATCAGTACAGCTACATAAATATATCCTAGCTATGGATGGATGTAATTAGATCCAAGAGGCTGAAGTGCACCGATTATCAAATTTCATCTATCAAGCATGGCACTAATTGGAGTGTTTTGGTCTACTCCTCAGAGTGTCAGTTAGCAGAGAAACTGCCAAGGAAGGCTTCTCTTAGTCTGACTAACAGAGGGATTGACTGTCATTTGTGCTGACTGCAAGGCAGGAATTCTTTTGTTGCAAGTTATTGGTCACAGAAAGTGTGGCAGCTTTCTGCTTGCCATTTTCCTGCATTGACTTTCTTAGTAGGTTTCCTAGAAGATAATATAAGTTGCAGTTACTGTTTTAAAATTTATCCTAGCTGAACCACAATTTCACTGTTCTCAGGAAATTGCAGTAAAGGTAACATGTCACATGCCATCTAAAACATAAGTATTTATCTACAGGGATTCATCCCAAGCAAAAAAAGTCCAAGCTTAAGGAACTGACAGAACATTCAAAGGAAATCTAAGATATTTGGATACCTAACTTCTTTAGGCACCTTTGAAAGATGGTCACAAGAACTCAGCAATGGGGGGAAAAAAAAACAAAAAAACAAAAACAAAAAAAACACCTTTCAAAGATGACAGGTGTTAGATCTGCCATTGCCATTCTCCTTCCCTATAGAAGCTAAATATCCAGGAATGCTTTTTGAAGCTATACATGGCTTTGAAGACTTCCGCTCCTTCCCTCATGTATATGACCTGATAGGAACCCAGGCTCACTCTAACTTTTAAAAAGTTCAGTTTCAGACTATAGTAAATATTCAGATAAAATTCATGTACATTCAGGGGTGGGTCTGAGAGAAGAGAGAAATACTTCTGAGTAGCTTTGGTTCATGATGACAGTAACCATGATCTAAAAGCTCAATGAAGTCTTGTGAATTTTCCATCCATATAATAAGCTTTAGATGAGGCCCAATGAGAATAAGCTCACCATATCTACATTATGAAGTTTTGCTAGTTGATCCTTTAAAAAAAATAATTCAACATTCAGTTTTGGTAACAGCCACATAGTAGATTTGTCTGCTATTAGTGATGACTAGTCTAATCCCAAACATGGGTTTTCATTATCTAAAGCCAAATTTTGAAAATTGTTCTTGTCTTTATAATTAGCCAAAACCTCCATTCTGAACAACCCCAAATTTTAGGGATGGTCAAAATCAAAAGCCAGATGCAAACTTTGTAGTTGGGCTCATTTCTAGTAACCAACAGGCTACCAGTGTTACTGACCAGAAAGCCAAAAAGACAGTTCATTCTACCATCTGCAGGTGGGACTAAGTAGTGCCTATTTCAGAGCAAGCCCAGTCATTACACCTTAGTTAAGGCTGTAACATGCTAACAAACTACAGTGAAACAAAGGCATAATTCCTAAGAAAGTTAATCACTGGCTGCATTAAGCTCTGAAAGAATTATAGCAATGATTATTCAGGTAGTACAATTTATTCTGTTTTAATTGGTACCTCAAGTGATCCCAAATAGTTTCATAAATCCTCAGCCTAAGAGGCTGTCTAGCTCTACATAGTATAATGTAGAATTTCTCATAGGAGCTTTCCACTGGACAATGGTCAGTGTGATTACTATTGATCTTGTTAAACATAGTCTTTTGTCATTTTCAGGCACAAATCTATTAAAGCTTGGATATCAATTTTTAATTGGAATCAAAGCTATGGGGACACAGCAACATTTCCCAGGTCCTGTGTGTGTATATATTTCACACTATAGCTAATTAACTGGTGAACAGACATTACTGATATCGAAAATAAACAAATTAGTTGACTAAGAGTTGAATTAGAGACAGAGTCAGCAAAAGATTTCCCTGCTAGTTTGGCTTATCAATGTCAGAATCCTGTGTGTAAGATATTGGAAAAATATTGCCACCCATTTATTTAAAAACAATGTTTTCATCTATTGTTTTTCCTAATGACTCATGTATGATCATTACATCTAATTAGCTCTAGTGAAGTGACCCATATCTTCTACACCCAACCCTGAACATTGTGGAAGAATTTAGTCAGCCTTTTTGCTGGTTGTCTATCATGGTTTCTGCTCTCATAGACTATCTTTCTCACCTTTTGGAATTAGAATGCTGTCTGAGTTCCCCTTCTGTGTGTAATTCAGCAAGTGGGGAATTCATTTCCAGCACAGTTATAGGACTGCAAGTTCTGCAAAAAGCATCTGCCAGCTGAAACATGTTTTTCATCTCTACTTTTCATCAGCTTTTAGAAAATCCCCTCTCCTAAGTTTTACCATATTCATAGACAAACCAGCTGTGGTCACTGGTGGAAATGGCAGCTGTCCAGGGCTGCTTTCAGCCACTAGCATGCCACCCCCTGGTTGAAGAGGTGTTATGGTGAATCTGCCTCAGTTTCCCCTGATTCAGCCAATAGCCATTTGGCCCCAAGTCTGGTAGTTCCTTACTATGACTCCAGCCAGATAGCTGTCATAGTGGAGTGAATCAGGAGGCCAGAGACCGTAGAGAAGAGTCTCTCCAGCATCTCGGCATTCAGAGGCCTTTGCTTCGCAGGCTTTTAGTGACCTCTCTGTTGGTGTTAGTAGAGGAGCCCAGGCTCACCCACTCCTCTGGATTTTAGTCCAGGGATCCCATGTGAAGCATTTGGAACCACTTTCTCCTAAGTGATTGCTGCTTCCCTGGACTGCTTTCCACCAGGGCTCTCTAACTGGTTGTTAGACTCAGAGTCTCTTCTGGAGGTCCAACCACCTGGGCAGCTTCCCACCAGTCTGGTGCTGAAAGACATTGATCTCAATGGTTCCTCAACCTCTCTGGCAGCCACCTCTCCCTTCTGAGCTGCAGTCTTTTCACCTCCCCATCTGTTGCAGGGCCACCAATCAATGCCAGCTCATCTCCTTGTTAACCCTTTCGCAGATGGGACAGCATAGGATCTGTACATGCTCTACCAACATTTCATTCTTGTTCAGTCTTCAGAGTCAGTTTCCCCCCCCACACCCCACACCCACACGCCAAAGAGTTTAGCCTCCTAAACAGAAGCCCCTACATACTATGAGCTTCTGAAGAGTTTACATTCTATTCTCCTTATGCCCACAAGGAATATTTTGTCCACTGTGGGCCTGGGCTGTCCACTGACCTAAATGGGCTTAAATCAGTCTTTATAACTCTGCTTTGATAGAGGTTACAGACCTCTCAGTGGAAAAACCAAATACTTAGAATTTACTTCTTCCAGAATGCTAGAGAAATAGTACCCTATTAAACATCTATTGATATACAGAAGCCCAAGGGTAAGAGAATAGCTAGCACACAAAAGAGTGGACTCACTGCAGGTGTATCCCCTTGCGGCCAGGCATGGTGTAGCCACTCGCCTGCTCACCCTGTGCCACGAGATGCTCTAGTCCTGTTGTGGTCACTTCTCACAATTCAGCCTTCTGGCCAGAGCACAATTGCGTTCCATAGTCCTTTTGGGGTGCTTTACTCCCAAGTCCACATAAAACAATGCCCCAAATTCCAGGCTCTTCAGCCCCTGAAGAGCCACAGATCCTCACCCAGTATCTTCAACATCAGCTATTCAGTGTAACTAGAAATATTTGGGTGAGAGGTCCTTTAAACTCCTAGTACTTTACCAGTCTCTTGTCTCCTTCCTTCCTAGTACTCCTTCAGGCTCAGGTCTGTATTAAGCTCTCTTTCAGGCCCACTGCAACAAGAATCACCATCTACTATACCCTCTGCCATGGAGCGGTCAGGGTTTTCCCTTCCTCTAGCAGCCTTCCCTAATGCCCTCAGCTTCTAGGGCTTCCTTCCCATTCTAACCCTTCTTCCTAGAGCTCAGCCCATAGCCTATAAAGTTATTTCCTGCTCTTATTTCAGCATTTCTAGGCTTCTCTCACCCACTACCCTCCAAACATATATATGAGAGAGAGAGAGAGAAAGAAAGGGAAAAAAAAAAAAAAGCCCCAAAACACTCCTCTCAACACCCTCCCCATACTCTGCTCCTTCCTTTATGAAGACAGCTCTTCCCCAGCTGGGTTTGATCATCAGTTAGTCCTAACACCCCTCCAGATGCCACAAAGTGACCTGATTGGGTTCAGGATCCCATTAACCCCTAGCTAACCTGTGTCGGCTTTATACATCCCATCGCACTGTGGTGCTGACACAGTTAAGATACATACTTCAGAGACTATATATAATAAAAAGCCTAAATCAGTGACAACAAGTTGGACCATTATAATAATTAAATTAGTGGGCCAAGCTCTACTGTCAGTTAGAATGCTGAAAATCTGGAATAACTCCTTTGGATGAAAAACTGGCCTTACTGAAATCAATGGGAGTTTTGCCTTTGACTTAATAGAGCCAGAATTTCAACTTTTTGACTTCAGTGGAGTTAATCTGGGATTCACACTGATACACCTGAAAGCAGAATTTTGCCCAGTGTAAATGTAAAAGTATGAACAAACTGTTAGAAGACACTACATACCTATATTTAAAATTGCAGGAAGAAAATACAATATTACGTAGCACTATAGAAGAAATAGCGTGTAGTCATGTAATTAAACACTACTGTAGTACATACACAAAGGGGCAGAGTTAAGATTGCGAATTGCACCTTAACTCCTTTATGTCCTGACTTTCAAACAAGCGTGCATCTGGGTACTTTTGTGTGTACACACAGACACTTATATCATTGACATTTTTACTTTAGTAATCTCCAGCCCAAGGTGGGGTTTTCAAAGCTATTCGATACTGATCTAACTCTGCTTTCGTTGAAAAAATGGTGACAATGTACTCGGAGATTTTGGCAAACCAGTAAAGTGCCTGAAACCACTATTGCGTATTGCTAAAAGCAGCCAAGTCAGCAGACCGTAAAGTGGCCATGCAGCAGGCTTAGCTTAACCAAGGAAGGAGGGGAGGGGGTTTTGGGAGCCGCAGAAAGGGCGGCTTGACCCCCGTGTCCTTCCTAATAAGAATTGTGTTGAAGTTGCTGATACATGCATTTTAGAAGAGCAGGATGTGCCCTCAGGAAAGTGTCTATCAGGATCTCAAGGCTACAAACTCTGGGAAAAAAACACACCTGGTTAATCAATAATCAGAAGAAAACCTCTTGCTTGACTGCTTGCTTAACAAGTTTTCTTTGAGGGACATGTCATTGTATTACTATGTATAAATAAAGGGGAAAAGTTTGAGGTAGTTGGACTGGTCTCTCCCTCTGGATGCATCTTGTGTTCCCCATCGGCAGATGGGCTGCCACTGTGCCACTCGAGAGTCACACTCAGCTTTGGTAATTATCGGGGGTTGGGGGTGTTTTACTAACCTGTTGCGGACGTGTGTAAGTGCTTGAGACTAAGTAAAGTTTAGCTTTAAATGAAAGCACTCTTGCGTTGTCCTGATTGTGCCAGCCATCTATCGGTCGGAGGGCCATGTCTCCCCTGATTTATTTCCTGGCACCACCTCGCATAGAGTAAAAGTTACCAAGAGCTTTGGGTTGAAAGAACCCTGGGTAACAACACTTCCATTGACTTCAGTGGAAAAAAAGTTAGGTTAACACCATGGGCGGTGGGTGGAGCCCCCCTTTGGGGAGGCTAGCCCCAGCTCGGCTCCTTCCGCCGCGTCCCCCACCCCCACAGCTGGAGCCACAGGCCTCCTCGCCCCCCAGCCTGGAGGAGCCCTGAGCATCCCCCCCAGAGCCCCGAACCAGCTGCACCATGCCTCCCCAGACCCCAAGCAGCCCTGGGGAAAAGCTCTCACTCTTGCGAAGAAGCTTTTGATATGCCCCATGCAGGTTCCAGGGCGGCTGAGGAGGTGGTATTTGCTACTCAGCTTTCTGGGTTCATAAGTAATCTCTCTGGAGTCTGGGGAGATTACTGATGAACCCAGGAAGCTGAATAGCACATACCATCTCCTCAGATTCTCTGAAACCTGCATGGGGCATAATAAAACAAATTTCCCCCGCCAAACCCCACAGCTTGGGGTCCAGCGGCCACTGCAGTGCCAGGGGAGGCACAGCCTCACATGCCTATTATACCTGCCGCCATGGTTAATGCTGAGACTCAGATCCTCAAAGGTATTAGATACCTAACTCCCACTGAAATTTGAACATCTGGGCTTACGTGCTTTTGAAAATCCCATCATTAGCTTGGAGAGGAACCCAGAGGTGAAAGTCTGTGAACCTGTGATGGGGTGTACTGCTGCTGGAGGCCTTGCAGTCCTACCACCAGGGCCAATCAGAGTGAGGGCCAGGAGGGCCATTTGGCCTGGGCCTCAAGCTCAAAGGGGGGCCTCAAATTTAGACACTGGTTAATTTTTTGGCATTTGATAAATTTCACAACTTGTTTTTATGCACATCCCTATCGGACCAAAATGTGACACACTCTCTCAGTTTAGAGCTGCAAATTTAAGCAAATAAGAGATGTGATTTGGTAAAAGACATAATTTTTTGGTTAACGGATATAGATTTTGTCATATTCAAGAGTTAAAAATGTTCATAAATTTTAATAAAAATACATCGGTTCTGATGGCACACGGTTAGACCATGTGTCGTCATTTTATATTTTTATTATGGCTTGGGGCCTCAAAAGCTGGAAGTGGCCCAGGCCTCTCTGGACATCTGAGAGGGGCTGCCTACCACACCCCGCCCCAGAAGGGAGCTCAGGACCTGAGCAGGAAGCAGAAGGTTGTGAGACTTTGTAGGTGAGGAGGCCTGAGAGAGATGCTGCTCAAGCAGGAAACAGAGGACTCTGAGGTAAGGGTGACGTGGAAGGGGCTATATGGGAAGTGGCCCAGGAAATAGCAATAGCAGTAATGATTACAGGAAGCAACATGAGGCTGCTATTTATAGGGTCTCTGTGTGGGGTCCGGAAGTAGTGGGAGAGCCTGAGTCTCCCCACTGGCAGGGTGGCCTAAGCCCTGAAAAGGGGATAAGGCTTGTTTAGAGGCCCAAGTGAAGAGCAGGACTTAGAGTCTCTGGGGAGAAACCCCTAGGGGCACTGCTCTACACCAGAGCAGGGATGGATTTAAAACTCGCCCAGAAGGGGCTGAGAACTGAGCCCAGAGACAGGGCTGCAGACATTGCCAACGGCACAAGGATAGGCCCTCTTGGACCTTTTACCCCAGAAGGCGTTTGTTTGTTCATGTGTTGACTGTGTGTGACTTGAGCCACTGCAGAAGCTGATCGGGGGCACTGTGAAAAGAGAGTGCAGGTTTGTACCCACCCAACAGGAGGGGCTCATGAGAGGTGAGTGTGCACCATCGTAGGCCCCCACTACCATTTTTGAGACATCCAGTATTCTGCTGATTGTTCTCTTCAGTGCTCTAGAACTAGTGCTAACTTTGCTTTCCCATTTGTCTTGGTGTTCCTTTCCTTAATGGAAGTGTAATCTTTAGTTATGAGGGACTCACCAATGGAGGAACCCAACGACTGAAAATAGTCAAAATGGTGTGAATGCTTAGCCAAACGGTCTCTTTCAGAGATGAAGTTAAAAGTGACACATCCTCAAGAAAGTTAAAATATTCTTAAATATGCCCTTAATCATAATCTTCAATGTCACTTTGTGACCCTAAGTGACATTTGACATTGTTCAAACACAGGTTGAATCAATGCTCTTTTGATAGTGTTTTCTTTGAGGGTCTCAAGAGACCCTGAAAGAAATGCAGTAAACTCTCTCAACCAGGCAGTGTCATTTTATTTCCTCAGAATCAGCACTGTAAACTAGGCACTTGCTTTGGGCCCAAATTTGTGGTGAGGGGGGGTTTCCAAAATCATAGGCCAGTGTCTTTTTTTTCTTCCTCCTGAGATTGCGACCCTAGTCCTGGCCTGGCAGGGGCTGCCTAGGGCACAGTGATGGGTTAATCTGGCCCTGTATAATGCTAATGTTGCTACCAGAACCTGCTTGGGCACTGATAACCATTTAAAATGGAAACAAACAAAATCAAGTAGCCTCTCCTCGCTAATGATATTTGGGATGCAGCGGCTTAGTGCTGCTCTCCGCGATGACGAATAGTATCAGTCCTGTAGCCTGCTTTGTGTGGCATTCTCTGACTGATTTTCAACGTGATCTGATCTCTTCTAGACTGGTGCTTTGCTCTCTGCTCTGCTGGAGTCTGCACAAGTCTGTGCTTGTTCTGAGCATTAGAGCCCTACAAATCTGCGGATATCTGCTTTATATCTGGGGATGGATGCGGATCCAAATTTTGTATCCATGCAGGGCTCTACTGACAGCGGCGGCTCCAGGCACCAGCACTCCAAGCGCGTGCCTGGGGCGGCAAGCCTCAGGGGGCGGCCTGCTGGTTCCTGCGAGGGCAGCAGTCGGGCAGCCTTCGGCGGCATGCCTTTGGGAGGTCTGCCGGTCCCGTGGATTTGGTGGTAATTCGGCGGCGGGTACGCTGAAGCTGCGGGACCGGGGATCTCCCTCAGGCATGCTGCCGAAGGCTACCTGCCTGCCATGCTTGGGGCGGCAAAAAAGCTAGATTTCAGAGTAGCAGCCGTGTTAGTCTGTATCCGCAAAAAGAAGAACAGGAGTACTTGTGGCACCTTAGAGACTAACAAATTTATTAGAGCATAAGCTTTCATGGACTACAGCCCACTTCTTCGGATGCATATAGAATGGAACATATATTGAGGAGATATATATACACACATACAGAGAGCATAAACAGGTGGGAGTTGTCTTACCAACTCTGAGAGGCCAATTAATTAAGAGAAAAAAAACTTTTGAAGTGATAATCAAGCTAGCCCAGTACAGACAGGTTGATAAGAAGTGTGAGAGTACTTACAAGGGGAGATAGATTCAATGTTTGTAATGGCTCAGCCATTCCCAGTCCTTATTCAAACCGGAGTTGATTGTGTCTAGTTTGCATATCAATTCTAGCTCAGCAGTCTCTCATTGGAGTCTGTTTTTGAAGTTTTTCTGTTGTAATATAGCCACCCGCAGGTCTGTCACTGAATGACCAGACAGGTTAAAGTGTTCTCCCACTGGTTTTTGAGTATTTTGATTCCTGATGTCAGATTTGTGTCCATTAATTCTTTTGCGTAGAGACTGTCCGGTTTGGCCAATGTACATGGCAGAGGGGCATTGCTGGCACATGATAGCATATATCACATTGGTAGATGTGCAGGTGAACGAGCCCCTGATGGTATGGCTGATGTGATTAGGTCCTATGATGATGTCACTTGAATAGATATGTGGACAGAGTTGGCATCGGGGTTTGTTACAAGGATAGGTTCCTGGGTTAGTGGTTTTGTTCAGTGATGTGTGGTTGCTGGTGAGTATTTGCTTTAGGTTGGGGGGTTGTCTGTAAGCGAGGACAGGTCTGTCTCCCAAGATCTGTGAGAGTAAAGGATCATCTTTCAGGATAGGTTGTAGATCTCTGATGATGCGCTGGAGAGGTTTTAGTTGGGGGCTGAAGGTGACAGCTAGTGGTGTTCTGTTATTTTCTTTGTTGGGCCTGTCTTGTAGGAGGTGACTTCTGGGTACTCGTCTGGCTCTGTCAATCTGTTTTTTCACTTCAGCAGGTGGGTATTGTAGTTTTAAGAATGCTTGATAGAGATCTTGTAGGTGCTTGTCTCTATCCGAGGGATTGGAGCAAATGCGGTTATATCTTAGAGCTTGGCTGTAGACAATGGATCGTGTGGTGTGTCCTGGATGGAAGCTGGAGGCATGTAGGTAAGTGTAGCGGTCAGTAGGTTTCCGGTATAGGGTGGTATTGATGTGACCATCGCTTATTAGCACAGTAGTGTCCAGGAAATGGACCGCTTGTGTGGATTGATCTAGTCTGAGGTTGATGGTGGGATGGAAATTATTGAAATCATGGTGAAATTCCTCAAGGGCTTCTTTTCCATGGGTCCAGATGATGAAAATGTCATCAATGTAGCGCAAGTAGAGTAGGGGCATTAGGGGACGAGAGCTAAGGAAGCGTTGTTCTAAGTCAGCCATAAAAATGTTGGCATATTGTGGGGCCATGCGGGTACCCATAGCAGTGCCGCTGACTTGAAGGTATATATTGTCCCCAAATGTGAAATAGTTGTGGGTGAGGACAAAATCACAAAGTTCAGCCACCAGGTTAGCTGTGACATTATCAGGGATACTGTTCCTGATAGCTTGTAGTCCATCTTTGTGTGGAATATTGGTGTAGAGGGCTTCTACGTCCATAGTGGCCAGGATGGTGTTTTCTGGAAGATCACCGATGGATTGTAGTTTCCTCAGGAAGTCAGTGGTGTCTCGAAGATAGCTGGGAGTGCTGGTAGCGTAGGGTCTGAGGAGAGAGTCTACATAACCAGACAAGCCTGATGTTAGGGTGCCAATGCCTGAGATGATGGGGCGTCCAGGATATCCAGGTTTATGGATCTTGGGTAGCAAATAGAATACCCCTGGTCGGGGTTCTAGGCATGTGTCTGTACAGATTTGTTCCTGTGCTTTGTCAGGAGTTTTTTTAGCAGATGGTGTAGTTTCTTTAGGTAATCCTCAGTGGGATCAGAGGATAATGGCCTGTAGAATGTGGTGTTAGAGAGCTGTCTAGCAGCCTCCTGGTCATATTCCAATTTATTCATGATGACGACAGCACCTCCTTTGTCAGCCTTTTTGATTATGATGTCAGGGTTGTTTCTGAGGCTGTAGATGGCGTTGTGTTCTGCATGTGGCAAGTGATGTTGCTTTTCCACAATTTCAGCCTTTGCACGTCGACGGAAGCAATCTATGTAGAAATCCAGTCTGTTGTTTCGACTGTCCGGAGGAGTCCACGCAGAATCCTTTTTTTTGTAGTGCTGGGAGGATTCTGTGGGTTAGTATGCTGTTCAGAGGTATGTTGGAAATATTCTTTGAGTCGGAGACGTCGAAAGTAGGATTCTAGGTCACCGCAGAACTGTATCATATTTATGGGTCTTTAATCCTTTTGGTTTATGCTCTCTGTATGTGTGTATATATATCTCCTCAATATATGTTCCATTCTATATGCATCCGAAGAAGTGGGCTGTAGTCCACGAAAGCTTATGCTCTAAAAAAGCTAGAGCCGCCCCTATCTACCAAGCATACTCTGCTACACTACTGATTTGCAACCATGTCTCCTACATGTAGTGTGGGTGCATATATTCTGTGTACCTTCTGGTAATGCCACACTGTGCCCTGCCATTTTCTAGCCAGGTCCACTTTCCTGCCAGAGCCCTCACAACTATTGGAGTTGTTTCACTACTGCCTCCTGCAGTGGAGAAAGGAACATTCCACTATTTTATTCAGTGGATACTCAATACCACTGGACAATAACTGCTAAGAAACACTGCTCATCCATCTCATGCCAGATGCTGACTACTATAAAAATACTGGTGATCACCTTACTGTGCTAGAAACCTACTATTTGCTCTGATTCTACAGACACTACACTGCAGGTGCTCTCATTCCCTGCCAGTCACATTTTACCAAGGTGCATTTTCCCAAATCAGGATATTGGCCACATTAGATGAGGCGCACCCCCCCCCCCCCCCCGAATCTGAATCTTGTACAGTAGGTCAAAGGCTGGTTTTAGGATAACACGTTTACTTTATTTCTGATTTCCTCTTGCTGGGGAAAAAACACACCGCTAGTGGCACTGCCTGTCTTAGTAGCTGCTTCTAGTCTGTGTGAGCAAGAAAGTATCTTTGTGAGGCAACAGAAATTATGGTGCTGTAGAGCTTCGTGTAAGATGTGGCATAACTTCTTACATTCCCTGCTTGCAGCCACTTCTTTATAGCACAAAGATCATTGGAATCCAAATACCAGCCTGTTTTCTCATGCATTTTAAGAGAATAACGTTTTTAAAACATCAGAAATTTGTTACTCTTGCATGTTTCAACTTTATTCATTTACAGAAATGTCCTTTCAAACCCCCCCCCCCCTTATTTACCTGATGTGTTCTTGATGCACCTCCCACCAAAAGCACTTTGCTCTGTTAATGATATTTTGTTTGTATCCCCCTCTGTGATGGTGTGTGCACCCCACACATGTAATGAAAGGGTTAACTGAAGCTGGAGTGCTCAGTTAAGACACCTGGTCGTACCTGGAGGGTGGGCCAGGCCTAATTATTCAGGAACTCCATGGGGGTGGAACTGGTGGTAGTACAAAGAGAGGAAGCCCAGGGTACTGAGAGGCTACAGGGAGGGAGTTTTGTAGTCCTTGCATCCCTTTGCTCAGGGCTCTCAATCATCTTTGTCCCCTTCCCAGGAGCTGGTACAGGACCTACCCAGAGAGGCGAAGAATGGTGCAGTTCCCCTCTGGGACCTGAGACTGGGAGGGAGCCCATGGAAAGACTTGGCCCTGGGATTCTCTTCTCAGTAGAGGAGTCTGATAGGAGACCAGGAGAGGAGTGGGGCAAGCTCTGGTGGTGAGGTACCCTGAAAAAAGGGCAGGATTGGGGTTTCCCAGGAGATAGCACTGGGAGGTGCTCAGCAGAGGATCAGCGCAAGGAGAACTTAAGGGGCATGAAAGGTATCACCAGGTGGGTGGAGGTTCATTTCAGTTTACACTCATGGCTGGGGAATTATTGCCGGGGGAGAGCCCTGTGAGTCCTGGCCCTGGAAGAAGAGTGAACAGGCCAGCTAACAGACTATGGGAGGTAGCAGCAATGGAGCAGACCTTGAATGCTGGTTTTAGGGTCTCTAGATAGAAACCCAGTGTCGCGGGAGGACCTGGGCTCTTGTACCAGTCCCTGGGAAGGTGGTGTGAAGGCCCCTGGGAAGGAGCTATGGATGAATGACAGAACAGAGAGGGATTTGAGAATCACAGGCCTCAGTTGGGGCTGAAGACCTTTTGTGACAACATTGGGCTATTTGTTGGATTTTCTGTTACCCCAGAAGGGGTGGACTTAAATGTGACCTGGCCAAATCTCAGTAGAGGACAGGCCACCATGGCACTGAAATGACTGTTGGCAGAGGGTGCTAGACAGGAAAGCTGCTATGCCATGCCCACCCACAAAGGGGTGTCAGCCATGAGGAGGGAGGGTGTGTAGAAGAGTTTACTTCTTGTGTATTTTGGGGGTATCATCTTGTCACTTTCCTTTGCTCTACCAAGAGATTCATGACCAGAACTTGATCAATATCTACATTTAAATGGAAGGCTTTGTGTATTGTGTGTGCCAATGTTGTTTAAATACTTGGTTCTGCTGTCCTTGCCATTGGAAGTACAGTGTATGGGAGTGGAGTGTGATAGGTATATGTATTTGAGGCTGATCAGAAAATAAGTATTTTCTACAGAATATTGAAAGAAAATTACACTTAAAAATCATAGAATCTTTATTTTTTCATTGAAACAAACTAATATTTTAAATTTGATTTGAACGGAAAGTTTCATTTTCATTTGAACCAGAATGAAAATAAAATTCAATAGAGGGGGTGGTTTTGTTTTTTTAACCGCGTTTCTCTTGTACTTCCCCGGTGTTTTCCTCCCATATGCAGAGGGGGTAAAAAAAAAAAAAAAGCCAAAAACATGAAACACAAAAACCAAAAACACAATTGAAACAGAGCTTTTTAAAATTTTGAACTGAATTAAATGAATATTTTTATTTTTGTTGCATTTAGACCGAAGAGCGAAGTCTTCCCATCGATCACTGAAAAAGCTTTCTGGTGAAAAATTAAACCAGCTCTAACTATCTTATCAGTAAAGACATCCTGACCTGGGCATTCAGATCCAAGTCTCAGTTTTGATTTCCCTAATGTGTGGAGGGTGCTTGGTGTATGGTTCTGGTTTGGCCCAGTATAAAGATGGGAACAAGCCATAAAATCTGTACTCCTACCCAGATCTGAATTGTGACATAGTTAGGGTTACCATACGTCCGGATTTTCCCGGACATGTCCAGCTTTTGGGGGCTCAAATCCCCGTCCGGGGGGAAATCCCCAAAAGCCGGGCATGTCCGGGAAAATCGGGAGGGCTGGGTGGTGCTCGGCCGGGGCCGGCGGTGCGGGGCCGGGGGCATGGTGCCGGGCCAGGAACCAGGGGCGCAGTGCCGGGCCGAGTGCGGGGCCGGACGGGGAGCCGGGGGCGCGGTGCCGGGCCGGGGTCCGGGCTGGGAGCCGGTCAGCCGGGCCGGCGGGGAGCCGGGGAGCTGGGCCGGCGGGGAGCCGGTCAGCCAGGCCCGCGGGGAGCCGGTCAGCCGGGCCGGCGGGCCCGCGGGGAGCCCGGGGGTGCGCCAGGCCGCCGGGGGCCGGCAGTGCTGGGCGGGCCGGGGGTGGTCGGCCGGGGCCGGCACCCCAGGGCCCGAGCCGACCCAGGCTGGAGCCGCCAGGGGGCCAGCCTGGGCCGTGCCTCCTCCCCCCCACACCCCTCTTACCTGCTTCAGGCTTCCCGCGAATCAAATGTTCGCGGGAAGCAGGGGAGGGGGCGGAGACTTTGGGGAGGGGGCGGGGTTGGGGCGGGGGTATGGGCGGGGCTGGAGGCGGGGCCGGGGGCCGTGGAGTGTCCTCCATTTGGAGGCACAGAATATGGTAACCCTAGACATAGTCCCTTTAAATTTGGGGTTTCTTTGGCTCTAGGATCTTAATTTGGGGCATCTCTTTACATCAAAACAACCTTGAACTGTAACACTTTTGACTAAAATTCTGTTTTTAAAATATGAATGCATTGCTATACATTTACTTGAAAAATAAAGTCTGTGTACATAGCACCATCTATCAATAGACATTTGTATTGCAGGTAGCACATAAAATTACAGCATTTTAGTTTCCTGTGAAGTTGGATATGTGAAAAAACCAACGTTAACATTAGTTTGCCTGAAGTCTAATTATCTTGGGGTATTTTGGAAATCAGGAGGCGAGCAGAAGCAGAAAGACATGCTATGGCCAAAACAAACAAATCAACAAGATGGCTACGAAGAAACTCTAACCAGAACTAAGCAAGAGATTTCCTGCTCTGACAGATATTATATTAGTCCCTTGAAGTCAAACTAAATTTCTCATGAACAGCTATATTCATCAATAAAGTTGAAATTCATGAACTTCGATTTTTAACAGCACTAGGAAATGTTTTGTAACTTAGCCTATGAAATGTGAGGCTCTTTGTCAGGAGAGAAATTGGCTCCATTTCTCTCAAACTTCAAAAAAGTTTGGTTAGAAGACAGTGGCTTAAGGGCTTCCTAATGAGAAGTGAAGCTTTTACATCTAGTTCGCTGATTTGAATCCAGGCTGGTCATGGCTGTATGTAGCTAACAATGGAGAGCTTTGTCATGTGGTAGCGGTCTCGGTTCAGTTTTGTTTAGCTAAGGGTCCACATAATAAAAAGTCACACTGTGATTGGTATGCAATTGCAGCCTCATTGGCACATGACTGGAGAAGACTAGGAGTAGAAATATGCTTTTCTCTAGCTAAGGAGTCAATCCCCTTTCTCAGGTGAGGAAACATGCATTGCATCTGCTCGCTTACTGCTCTCTGGAAAAAATATTTTCATCTCCAGTGATGTCCATCTAGCACCTCTTGCAAGTGCTTATGGTTAGGACAGTTCATCACAACCCCCGACACCTGCCCCTGCAGTGTGCCAGGCCACAGCCCCTTTTATTGAGGTTCTGACTGCCCTTCTTCCCTCACCTATTCTTCTCTGACAATATTAGATATGCTCTATGCCCCATGAAGCTGCAAGACTTGCTCATCAACCTCCTCTTGGCACTGGCCAAAATGGCTGTCCATCCATGGCCAGGAAGCTAAGTCAGATATCTGAGTGTGAGGCTTCATTCATGCATGCTTCCATCCAAGTTCCTCTGGGCATTGTCCCCTCTCCCCTGGGATTCCCTTTTGGAACTGTGGATGACATCAATAATCTCTACTTGGCGTTCCCTCCTGGCTCCCTTGTTTTGACCCGGTTCCTCTTTTTGCATTCTTTGTCTTCTGTGACTAGTTAAATTCTAATTTTTATGGTCCCACACTCATCTGAGGAGATGGCCTTTTGTTTTAGTCAGCTTCACCTGCAATCTCAGGATTTAGATAGGTTAGCAACTTTCATGGGGATAAATGTTCTTCCTTTCCCTTCACACCTCTATACTTCCTAGTTTCCACAGGAAGTAGAAGCAAAATAATTGAAATGCTGGATGAAAGATTCACTTTGATGTATTTTTCAGCTTGACTTCACTTCTAGACATGTGGTACCAATCAATACACCAAAATATCCTAATATTTGGAAGCTTTTTCTAACCAAACTTCTGAGCCTCTAAAACACGGCCCCTGCTTAACACTAACCGTTTGAAAGCCCTTGGCATAGCAAAGTACTGGATGTTATACATTATAACTCTTTAGCTTTGTGTTATTATTTGAGTAGAGCTAGTGTATGAAAAATGTCCATCAAAGTTTGTTATGACCCTGAAGCTTAAATCATGTTCAGAGGCTCTCAAAACTAGCTCAAAGTTAAATTGCTGAGCTTTGGGAGAACCTAGGCCACTTTTTAGTTGCAGGCAGAAACCGTGTGAAATCATTTTGTTTGGTTTGGATTCAAAACCAGGCCCAAACTGATAATTAGCTTGAGTTTTGTAGTTCTTTAAAACTCAGGGGGGGTGAGCACACATGTGAACCAAAACAAAATGAACTAAAACCCCAACCCATGATGATAGACAAAATAATGGATCACATGAACCACTACAAATTGAATCAAGAGATTAACACATAATCAGAGTTGTTTAAATTAACAATATTAATATTGTCATCTGTCTTCCTGCATAGAAGAGGAAAACATCATTTTCAATGTACAACACAGATGGCAATAAGTACAACAAAAGTCATTGCTGTTCTAATCATTGTACAACTTTTGGGTGGGAATTTCCAGAGCACTCAGCATTGGTCTAACTCTGACCTTATTGAAATCAATGGCACTTTTACCATTAGTTTCAATGGGAGCAGAGTTAGGCCTCCATTCACTTGAATGGGAGCAGGTAGGCCATGCCAAGTACTTTTGTAAATCCCACCCGTTATGTTTCATATTTTAAAAAGCTTCTACATAGCCAATCTGCTGTTAAGGATGCCAAATGAGTCACTCTGAGTAATGCAGAACCATGACAACAGTACATATTATCGGCAGAGTCAGCAAGGTGATGTAGGAGGTGAGTTACTGCAGAGAGAAGTGGGCAGTGAACTGCAGGATAAGTGTGTTTTGTTCTCTGGTTTCCCTGAAGAATACTTCACAAAGTGGGTGGATGGTTCTGTATGGTGCATGTCATTCCTAAACATGCTTGTGGCCAATGCTTTGTGATTGACATAATAGGTGTGTGTGGTCAGAGGGATGAGTAGGTGTGGCTGTATGCATAGATTTGAGTTTTTCATGTAGAGCCTAACTGAACAAAAATAGGCCTAATTCTCCTCATGCCAGTTTGATATCAATGTCACTCCACTGACTTATCTCACCAGTATCAGAGTAGGATGAGGCCCAAACACATCTGGCACTGTGGAAGCCAGGAGCCAATGTTTTGTGGCCTTGAAAGTATGCCCAGGTCCACCATTCTAAAAAGCAAGCGGATGTGTTCCCAATTGGCCCCTTATCTAGGCTCATGTGTGTCAGTGTTTTCTGTATGTGAAGGTAACTGCAGGTGATGAAGGGCCCTGGAGATGATAAACAGGCCAGGGGGTGCGGAGCACGTCACTGGGAATGGCTCAGTAGGAGAGGGAGATGCTCAGCCTCTTGCTGGATCAGGCCTTGGGTCTGGTAGATCCGTTACTTGTGACTGTTCTCTGTTGCCATGAGGGCACTCCTGTGTGGTGATGGCCCCTCGTCTCTGCTTGAATGGTGTTGAAGTATATAAGGAGGATAAAGGACTACTGCCTGCAAAAGGAAGGAGAAAGAAAATGACATTTGAGGAGCAAGGAGGTGTTCGTGTTTAATGTAGGTTTGGAAGGACCCAGGAGCCTTCCCCCACCTTTTACCCTTCCATGGCTTATGTTGCCCAGCAACATTCAGGACTCAGAGCAATCACATCTCCTAGCCCACCACCCTCACTCCACTCTTGGGAGCAAAAAAATTGAGCTGAAAACAGTGGTGAAGCAGCAGGGCTATGACCTTACCACCACCCTGCTGGCCCACTGTGCTAGCCACATGCAAAGAATGGAGCAGGCTGTCTTCTCTGAAGGGATAATGCAGCTTGACCCCTGCACCGGAACACCGCAAGCCCTGGAATGGATGTGCATGGATGCAACTTTTACAGCTACAGCAGGCCCAGGCATTAACGAAATGGTGAGCTGTGGCCAAAAGCTGTCAGTTATCACAGTGGAGTTATGCCTCCCTCAGAGTCCCCAATGCAGTCACAGCAACCAGTGCCTGGCACAAAACCCTACTTTGAAGTAACTTCCCCTGAATGAGGGACATGCTGGTGCCCTAACAAGATCAGTTTGGGGTCAGGTATTTGCCATGAAATTTGGGACAAGTAGTAACTTGCTTAGGTGTTTAGGGGAAACCGCCTTTTCCTCTGCTTCCATAAGCTAGGGACCTACAATTGAGCTACCTGGGGGCTACAGTGGCTCAGCCACAAACAGGCAGCCAGTGGCCACAAGGAACCTTGCAGTAACTCCACTGGGAGAAGCCAAGCCCTCCCCAGCCACAGACTAACTCCTCAGTTCTGCCTCCCCCACCCTCGCCTAGAACTGTGGCCCCAGGATTAGGAAATACATATCCAATAGGTCCCACAGGCCAACTCTGGGCGTAGGTCAGGGAGGAGTATGGCTGACCAATGACTAAGGAAAATCACTGTGACTGACCAGCAACAGTCTTCAAAATGGAAGCTGATCTCCACAATAAAAAGAAACAAATATTTAAAAAGAGGATCCTCACACACTAGGGAGAAAGAAGGAAAGAACATCACTCAACAGATGCTAATCATCTCACTGAGACTCAAGTTCAGCAGTAGCCTTATACTGAGGTGAGGTTAAGCGCATGCTCATCTGTAACCTCTGAATACCTTTCCCAGAGCTGAAGAAGATCTCTGTATAAGCTCAAGCTTGTCTCTTTGCAGGCAAGTGGACTCACCCCTGCAGCACCTCCTGCTGGTCTCTTCTGGGAATTAGCTTGTCCAGCCTCCGGAGCACCCTCTGCAGGCCAGTGTCCCGCTGCCGCTGGGCCCCCGTGTCCCTCCCAGACCCGGTGCCCCGTTATCTGGGGTGCTGCCCCCGGCAGTAATCCCTTTCTCTCAGGGTCTCCCCTTCCCAGGGAACCCCCACCCCTTATCCCCACCTCACCTCAGTATAAGGCTACTGCCAGTCATGGTCTAGCCCCCATGCCCTGGGGCAGACTGCAGTATCAGCCTACTCATCACTGGCAAGGTTGGGTTTGGACCGGCTGTCTTCTGCAACCCCCAGTACCCCTTGGCCTTCTGCTAGGCTGCAGCCTAAGGCTTTCCAGGCTGGAGCTCTCCCCAGCTCCTCTGCCTTTCCCCAGCCCTGCTCTACTCAGGTCCTTGCAGCCAGGTCCCTCCTTCTCAGAAGCTAGAGGGAGTCTGCGGAGCACCTGGCTCACAGCCTTTTTATAGGGCCAACTGCGGCCTGATTGGGGCGTGGCCCACCTGTGGCTACTTCCCCAATCAGCCCAGGTTTCCCCTACCATAGCCTCGCCAAGGGCTGTTTTAAGCCCTTCAGGGCACGAGCTGGTGACCACCCCGCTCCATTCTTTCACCAACAGAGGTTGGGCCAATAAAAGATATTACTCACCCACCTTGTGTCTCTTGTATCTTTCATCACGGTAGTCAGTCCTTAGTCTGCTTTGAGGAATAAGAGATCATTGCTGAAGACATTTAAAAGTTAGGCCTTGGCTTGAGTGTTTTGAATGAATCAGGGCCTTAATGGTACCAAAGTGAGGGGCAAAGTACAAGCACCTAAATAGAACAGCAAGGGCTAGAAACAAAAATTTTAGATTAGCCCCAACACTGAGCCTTAACAGATCCCAAATTCCTGTTGTATTGACCACTCTGTACAACTTAACAAGTGGAGCTGGAGGAAATTTGACTGAAACTCTTTTTGGTAAAAAATGCAGATTTGGTGATACCCAACCTCACATCTTGTGAATTCATGTCAATTTCACTGAATCATTTCAGTGGTGGGAAAACAAAAAATTGCCAGTGAAATGAAAAATCCAATATTCACACAGCTCTAAGGGCAAGTAACTTCTAAGTAGTATTCAGTGTGAGAGGTCTTGCATTCAGTTTGAAACTCTCCACTCATGATACACGTTTTGATTTCCAAATCCTGTTGTGTCACTGCCTTCCAGGAGATGTCAGCAAAGTGCCTCTGAGCTTTATTCTATTCTGCAGTCGATCTTCCAGTGACTCACTTGTTTTTGGTCTTTATTCTAAGTGCACTGTGGGAGGTACAATTCCTTTCTCTTTTTGAAAGGTGTTTTGAATGTTTGAGAACAGAGTGATCGTCCTGGCATTTGCAACAACAATCTAATCACTGAAAAATGTCTGCATTCTTAGGTTAACACACTGTACTTGATTTCATGCAGATTTTTGGAATAATACAAAGAGGGTAGTATATGCTATGGGGATATAAAATACAACATAATGACTAATAATTATATGTTTATACATAGAACCTACTAATTTGCACACATACCGTACCCTTTAAATACAATGGAGGAAAAAGAGGCATGATATGTATAGACTTTTTAGGCCCTGATTCAGTAAGGTACTTAAGTATATCTTTCTCTATGCACATGAGTGATCCCAATGGTACTGTTCAAATGCTTTAAATTAGGCATGTGTAGAAGAACCTTAATGACTCCACCTCAATGCTGATCAGAATAATAGCTGGTATGTACTAACTTCCTGATCCAGCGCCCACTGAAGCCAATGGGAATCTTTCATTGACTGCAAAGGGCTCTGGATCAGGCTCCAAGAGTGGTTGTTTTTTTCTTCTGAAATTCCTCTTAAATATATACAGTTGACGTTAAAAACTCATGAAACAGTCTCACCGAAAAATCAGAACTCCGCCTGAGCCTGGAGTTGTTGAAAGCTAGGATGATAGAGGACAACACTAGGTTAAAACAAGAAAAGAAGAAACCTAAAAATGCCATAAGCTTCTGCATATTTTAATTGCATACCACAGAGGTTTAAAATTCCATCTCGCCTGCAGAGAGGCAATGCCTATTTAACAGGAACCCAATGTTATTCAAAGGAACTCACCTTGCAGGGCAAGAAATCTTAGATAAGGAAAAGTAGTGTTTTAAGGCTCCATGAGTGTGGGTAAAACTTTTTAAAGCGACTTAGGCTCCTAAGTGCTTAAGTTGCTTTTTGAAAACAGGACTGAGGCCTGTTTGAAAATGTTACCCTGTATCTACAAGTTTTAACTACCTCCTTTTGTCTGTTCTTGGAAAACTAAACAGCCAAAATATTTTTACCTCATCAAGATTTTAAGTCTGAAGGGATCAGTGATCAAGGTCATATGATCCTGCATATCATAGGCCCCAGAATTTCACCCAGTGACTCCTGCAGCACCTCCAGAGCTTGACACTTGTACTAACTAGAACACTTTTCAGAAAAGACATCAGGTCTGGATTTAAAGCTTTCAAGTGATTTATGACAGCTAATTTTTCTGTACTCTCATAACAATGTTCAAGTCATATGTTGGGTCACAAATATTAACAGATTTTAAACCTCACCTTCATTCCCTGAACACATCAGTTTTTACTATAGAAAATATGGCTAGAGAAAAATAATTTATAACACAGGAGAAAAAAGTTTTCATTTAACATTCATCATAGCTGTCACGTTCGTCTCAGTCCCAGTCATCTTTACAAGAATTCTTTTGGAGATGTCTGTAAATGTAACCTCAAAGATTTGTTTTCCAAATTTAACCTATTTCCTTATGGGTGACTCTCAGCTTTATTGACACTGTAAAGAGTTCTCATGTGAGATGGTTTGATTTGGTTTTCCTGACTTCTGAAAACAAAGGGTGACACATTAGCTCAGGTGTGGTGGGTCAAAGGCAAAAAGACTAAAATCTTCAGACCAGGTTTTGAGTCACACCAGTTTAGACCAGCTGAAGATCTTGCTGTTAGCTATGTGCTTCTGTACATGACCGCAGACTAGAGGATACTCAAACTGGACCAATCCAAAGGCAGTACTTTTACCAGCTGAGGGCACTGAAAGCCTCTATTGACCAATCCAGAAGGATCTGTGCTTAGCTTGTCTCTCCTGCAAGTCACTCTTTGCATCTCTTACATGACCACTCATTAGTTGGTCTGGTAAAGTACCAAATAGTAAAGAGCCATAACCTACAGCCCCGACCCTTTAAGTTCTTGTGCTGCAGGGGACTTCCAGCCCAATCAAGTGATTTACATTTACATGAATTCTGTGCAGGTTGAGTACAATTGAGCACAACTGTGCTCCTGTTTTTTTAAAAAACTGGAGCAATCTCCCAGGACTACAGGAGAAATGTTAAAGTGCCAGAACTGTGGCTAATTTTTTTAATCTTTCATATTTGCCGACCAGGAGGTTGCTCTGCATTTTACGTTAGCTTTGCATGGGAAGATTCAAATTTCCCTCAGAAATTAAGAATACCACAGTCTTTAATAAAAACTGATTCCTTAGCCTATGATTTGATCTATTATTGAACTGCATAATAGCAGACTGGAAAGAAAAATAAAAAGTTTGGTCTCACAATCTATATGCTAGGAAAACCTATTGGTTAGAATGTATGCACAACATATTCACACTGTTAACCTAATCTAGCTGTACATTCTTTGTCATGACAATCTTAAGAAATGCATTGCCTTGGTTTTGAGAGATGTACTTGGGAAGAGAAGATACCAATGCACTTCTATCTTTTTTCAAACTGTGGCAAGAAGTTCTGAACACTAGATAGTTCACCTAACTTTTGGCCCTAAAGATCTACCCTTGAGTGCAGGGGTCGACAACCTTTCATACGCGGTGTGCCGAGTCTTCATTTATTCACTCTGATTTAAGGTTTCGTGTGCCAGTAATACATTTTAACATTTTTAGAAGGTCTCTTTCTATAAATCTATAATATATAACTAAACTATTGTCATATGTAAAGTAAATAAGGTTTTTAAAATATTTAAGAAGCTTCATTTCAAATTAAATTAAATTAAAATGCAGAGCCCCCCGGACCAGTGGCCAGGACCCGGGCAGTGTGAGTGCCACTGAAAGTCAGCTTGCATGCTGCCTTTGGCACGCGTGCCATAGGTTGCCTACCCCTGCTCTAGTGATTTAATGATATACCTTTTTAAGATCAGCTCAAGCAGAATTGATCCATTGGGACTAAATGCATATTACTTGGAGGGGCCTTATGGATGAGACTGCAACATTTAATTTATTTGTGTTCTTTTTTTTACCAGTTTTATTTCCTAAAAAAACCTGAAGAACGTTATTGACCTTTTCATCTGGAAAGGGAAGAAAGCTAAATTTTAAATAGATTCTTTTCAGTGACTTTCCCTAAATCACAGGGAGGTTAGAGTTTCTGGACTTTACTGGGCAATAGTCCTGCAACTGGTCTTTATATCCTGTAGAAACCCTCCTTCAAGTCATTGGCTGAAGATGGAAAGATTTTATTTGAAGGATTTATTTCCCTTATCAATATATTAAATGTCCTATGGGGGGAAACCTGAGGTGACTTTCTATTTGTGGCAAAGTTTTTGGACCAATGATCTTATTTTGAGAGAAATTCTCCCTTTTCTCTTAATGCAGTAGGACATTCTATACAAAAACAAAGCAGCTGTTATTTAATTTCTAAACTACTTAAAGCGGCCCTTGAAGCCATGTCTCAGTTATTCGTTAATAATAACTTCATGCCAGTTCAAGTTCTGCTTTAAACATTCCTAATTGCAATATTTAGTTACAATATTACCTAACCTCAGTTACAAACAGATTTTTTTCCCTAGACCTCCTAAAAGTACGAAGAAGATTCTGTAAAACCCAAACATATTGCAGTCATCATAAACATATTTATTATTGTAGCTAGAGGACCCACCTGCCCTAGGGGGCCTATTCTGCTAAGTGCCCTTCAAACACATAGGGGAAAGTCCCTGACTGAAGAACTAGCAATCAAATGCACAAGGCAGACAAAGAGTAGAAAAAGAAGAATCAGCTCCATTTTACAGCTGGGGACCTGAAGCATTAGGTCGCACAGGAAGTTCGTGGTATATGGGAATAGAACCTAGATCTCTTTCGTCTAAGTCCAAAGCCTTGGAAGAAGAAGACCTACAAAATTATATAAACTATTAATTGCTACTGTAAGTAAGCCAATATTTAATCATATAGTCCAATGGCATTTAACTATAGTTCTCCAGGAAGAGCACTCTAGTAAGATTTTTGTATGATTACAAATATTCTGAATCTTATATGGTGAGAGAAACACAAATTAAATTAGCTTTCAGATCATATTGTACCTCACATAAGTTGTCAATTTTCTCAGAATACTTTGCTTTTGATTTGCAAGCCAGGTAGAGAGGTTAGTGTCTAATTTTCAGGCAACTGCACCTGAATCCTGCCCCCCTCCACAGTCCACTCCAGGAGCATCCAGTCTGGTCTTCAGTCTCCAGCTGACTCCTGTCTGTGGGTAGGGAGTCTTGTCCCAGTCCCTTCTGACTGGTGGGTTTTAAGGTTTGCCCAGCCCCCTGCGGTACCCTGTGATATCCCCAGCAACACCCCTGGGAAGTTGGGTAGTGCTGTTATTGCCATTTCACAGCTGGAGAACTGAGGCACAGAGAGGCTAAGTGACTTGCCCAAGGTCACACAGGATGTCTGTGTTGGAGCAGGGAATTGAATCCAAGTCTCCTCGATCCCAGTCGAGCATGCAACTACTAGGCCATACTGTCTCTTACCAATACCTACCTGCTGAACAGGAAAGCTGTGAATTTTAATTCATTTGTCTGTAAATGCTTTGAGAACAATGGATGGAAGGTGAGATTAGAAGCAAAGTAATATTATAGTAGGCAGCAGCTGGAATATATAACTGTTGCAGTTGTTGGTGGTGATGCGTTTACTTTGCTTCAGGAATGCAGCCAGATGGCATTTCATTCAGACCTTAGAACTCTGTTCAGACAAAAAAAGTAAACTTCAGCACTTCTAGTCAGAGAGCATCTGCATGATTTACACCACTTGGTTGCAGCAAGACCCTGCTTAGCATTACTCCAACAGAATTCAGGGTCTAGGACTTTAGCAAGTACCCCTGACTAAGGCCAAGCTAGAATTCATGCCCCGCATTTCCCATGATTTTAATGACCATCGCTGGTTAGATCTCAGACTCAAAGAAGCATCTTAAAGTAAATCACAAATATCAACACAACCAAGAGGGTGTTGAGAAAGATGATGGTTCTCCCTAAAAGCAGGGAAAACTTTCCTTTAATGTCGGCTTAGGCCTTGAAAGGCATTTCTAGGCGCCTGATGATGATATCCCCACCCGCCAGGACAAGCATATCTGATCTATGACTGGGTGTGGATAGGAGAAGAACATTTTCTGCTCTTTTACCTCTGCCAGGGTTAGGGGAACTTCATATCCATTTCTTATCCAGTTCCAGCAGTTCCTCTTTTCATCAAATGAAAGGGCAATCAATGCCCCCCACACTGTGGATGACCACTCAGGATTATGCCCCTTCAGGACAAAGTGTAGAACTGGTGTCTTGAGCTCTATTACCAGGCAGTCACTTCCTTATGGTTCTCCTAGGGCCTTTCCAATGAGTCTTTCCATTGCCAGCAATGGGCAGTGGATCAAGCCCTTGGCTCCCTAGTGCCATTGTCTAGCATGGTTTGCCTACCAAGACAACGCCTGTTGCAAAACATTCTTTTCCTCACCCAGGCAGTATAAATGGCTTTTGGCACAAACCCACTGCAATGCAGCCAGTTTGCTGGCAGCCCATAATGCCTATTTTCTTGTTACCTAACCGACAATTTTCAGCGACTGTAATTTCTTCAGACGAATAAGTGCTGAAGGAGATGCTCCACTGTAAGGATTCATCTGGTGTCAAAAGTTCATCAGTGGTACAGAGGGCAGGCTTCCTGCAGAATAAATCATCCACCCAATGTGATTCCGGCTGCCCATCCAACTCTACAGTTGCCTGGCAATGAGGTGTTACAATAGGCATCTAACCAATACTTGAGAGGGCACCACAGCATTTTAGACATAAGAGTCTGTGTATGTTCACCAAGCACGCCTGTGAACATTATGCATCCCACTCAAGAAGGTTAAAATGGCAGTTGGCCCTGATTTGACCTAACCGGGATGTGTGGTCATTAGTTAACGCTCACCGGGACTGGAGCATTTTGCAAATGTCGGCCATGCTCATTGATTTCTTTGGCATTATTGAAGGAAGAGGTAGAGAGAAACCCTTTGGGTTTTCTGGAGGAAAATACTAGTCCAGTTGCCCAAATAAGTTTCCACTGCCTAGTGAGATTTCTTAGGCATGTATCAGTAGCTTTCAACTTCTTCATGTAGAAGAACATGTGTTTTTTAAGAATATTGTACTTTGAAAATGATCTGCGATGAGCTGTACATGTCTGACACCCCAGGCCATGCCACTTAAAAGCTTGCCTGTCCTACACTGAAGAGGGGAATATGGGGCATCTGTTTTACAGGTTACTTCTCTACAGCAGAAAATTTTGCCACTTTAACTATACTGGTATCGTTAATGCTGCAAACTCTCCTCCTATTGTAGATGCAATTATACCAGTATAAAAGTACAACTTAGTCTGATTTGGGACACACCTTCATACTAGTATAACTGTATCCACACCAGGCTGTATGCCAGTATAGCTGTATCAGTAAAAATCACACCCCTAACTGGTAGAGCAATATCACAGGAGCTGTAGGTAGACCAGGCCTTACTCTACACTCTGAAGAACTGCCATGCTGTTGCCCATTCAGTCTGTTCTCAAAATCCTACTGACTCAATGCTGTGTTACCTGACTTAGTTCTATAAAGAGCATTGAAAAGGGACATCAGCTTGTCTAATATAGAGAAGCCATCCATGGCAATCCCCTTCAGAATTGGAAGCCTTTATGTGATATGGTCTGTAGATGGGGTAGTGGTTCCTTAATGTCAAAATGTTAAATTCCAAGGGATCATTTATCTGTACAGCACACTGAATCTTTAAGTGGTCAAATATCTTTAAGGGGGTGTTGAATTTTGGGTGACTTGCCTGAACTGAACACACCCTCTGAGTCTGAGCTGGTAAAAGACGCTATCTTATGAGCAATGAACACCTGAAGAATGAGCATAGTTAATAAACAGTGTATTATCTAACAGAACTGGCAGGATCCCAGAAAAATTGATTAGTTGAATCAATTTTACATCAGGAATTGGCAATATTTTTTGACATATGAATTAAATGACTAGGATCTGATCAGCTTTAGGATGGGGTTTCCAAAAGCACCTGACTTAAGAGAACAAGTTAATGGGACTTGTGCTCCTGGGTCACTTAGGGACAGTTTTAGAGTGGGAGTTAAGAACACTTGCAAATCCCACTAGATGCCTATTTGCATCTTTAGGCACCAAAATACCTTAAGTCTGGCCCGTAGGCACTTTTGAATATTCCTGCCTATCGTGTCTAAGCATTATTTTATATTGCCTCCTAGGACTTTCATCACCCAATGCAAACACAGTTGGAAAAAGAGACCCATGGCTCCCAGATTGACCAAACTTCCCCCCCCCCCATCTTATAAACTCTTTGTATGAAGGTTTAATTACTAGAAATCAGGGGTGCTGGAACAATTTTTATAGTTGGGGTGCTGATGATGGAAACATTATTACTACTACAGGCCAGGGCATGCAGCAGCACCACTAGTAGAAGTAGGTTCATATAATCCAATAGCAGACTTGTGAAAAAAATGTACGTTTGTAATTTGAAATGTAAAGTTGCCTTAAGTGATCTTTCAGATCTTGTAACCTAGAGGTGAATACATGGGTGAATACGTGAATCCCTACGTGTGCTTTAACACTGAATTACCATTTGCTACAGAATGGAAGTGATCCCCAAATTAAACCCTGGTTACTAGTGTTAGGTTACACAATGTATTATCAATGTGAACTGCAAAAATATCCATATACTTGCTGTGGGTATTGATTGGTCTGTCTGCAATAGTGACACGTTTCATCTCTTCACTTCCCATTTATACTGCTGACTGGCTTTATATCTTCACATAATGTGATTACATTTTGGCAGTGTTGTGAAAAGGGATGCTTCTGATTCTACAGGATACATTGCCTTTTGATTCCCATAGGCCAGCATGCATGCAAAAATAAGATGATATTGTGCTTTGGGCAATATTAACTGTCTGGAGTTCAGTTCAAAATGCAACAGCTGAGTTTAATAACAGTTCATTTGAGCTTGTCAGAAAATTCTCTGAGCTTCAACAGAATCCAATAGAGTTATAATAATAAGGATTTTAAAAATAACCAAGAGTTTTGGAAGGGATGTAAAACCCCATGCTTCAGGGCATAAAACAGCCTCTAACTAAGCAGGTCAGGAGGAAAATTTCATTGGGAAAAGTTGTTTTAGGGTTCTTACACTTTCCTCTGAAGCAACTGGTGCTGGTCACCGTTGGATACAGGACACTGAATGAGACCAGTGGTCCCTCTCGTCCAATCTGGCAATTCCTAAAACTCTCCAGAAGCATATTGAATGACAGCATGCTCAACCAAAGAAACACTAAGTTAGATACATTACATCATCAGATCAAACTTTCATTGGCTGATCCTACTAAGAACGCTGTTCCTTACGGCTTCTGAAAGCTGTTCCCTCCCCCCGTCTGCTCCAGAATATATCCTTTTCATGGTTGTTGCAAATCCCAGAGCCATATCTCACCAGCCAGCAAGACTAGGGCTCACTTATCTATCATACATCTTTCTCTCCACCATATAAGAAAATCAAGAGTGACCCTACATAACACAGCAAGTTGTTCTATTCAGGAGTGCTTCAGTGAAGTACAGATGAGATTATCTACACTGTACTACTAATGCATGCCAGTCTGACCTTGGGTGAGCTGCTGCTTCAGAGAAGGGAGAAAAATCAGTCTCCATGTTAATTCAGTCCTGAATTTCAACAGCCTCCTCAAAACAATGATAAAGGTGGGGACTTGTGCAGGCCTTCTGCACAGGGGTGAATTTCACCCTGCCAGAATATCCAAGGACAGAATTTAGCCCATGTCACTGAATATAAAACATTACTGGAGTAATTGTTTGAAAATAGTCATCCTTCCATCAAAGCCAGCATGTAATGCTGATAAAGCTAGTGAAATCCCAAGTTATCTGCTGTGTAACTGTCAGTCATGCAAGTTAAAATGACCTTGTCTGTGTAGCTATGGTTTTGTGAGTACATCTACATTTTGTGTTGATGAATGAATGCACTGGCTGCTCATCTGGACCTGATCCTCCCACTTTTCTATTCCCCCCCCCCCCCCATACACACACATCACACACACTTCTTTTTGGACGTTCTCATCCCTTGTTGTGTCATAGACGTTGTACGTTGACTTCTGCTGTAGCCAGAACTCCAGGTGGCTGAATGGAGATTTTATGCAAATGAGACAAGAGGGAAGCTGAGTTCAGTCATTTTCCCATCTCATTTATGCTAAGAAAAAAATGTAGTGGGCTTTAACTAGGTGCAGATTAGAGTCCTTTGGGCCCATTCTCCCCTCTCAACTAGACTGGTGTAAAATCCAGAGCCATATCACTTACTTCAGTGGAATTATACCAGCATAAATGAGAGCAGAAATTGGCCTGTTATCTCTAAATAATAGTCCAGGGAGACTAGGTAATTTATATTATATTTAAGGCAAGAAGTGGCAGTTATAACACCAGTAGATATATGTGTTCCAAGGACCCCCTTTTTTTTTAAGATGGGGAGAATTTACTGGGGAACTTACCCTGGTCAAAAAGACCCCATCACAATAATGCAGATTTCCATAATTGTTATTCAAGCTACAATAATTTCAAATTTCTATATCTACAGCTTTTAATTAAAATAATTAGTGCATTTCTTTAGGACTCGTATTTATATATTAACCACAGTAGTTTCCTTGATATACAAGTTCAAGAATGTGTGTCAGTCAAAATGTTTTTAGAAGAAATAAATTAGACGTCTAGGGGGTGGTAGCATGGTCTAGTGATAGGGCACTGGCCCGGGAGTGAGGAGAGCTGATTTCTAATTCTGCCTTTCCCATTAAAATGCTGTCTGAGACCTTGGGCAAGTCACTTTACCTCTCTGCCTCTGTTTTCCTTCCCGGCCTTTGTCTGTTTTGTCTACTTAGATGGTAAACTCTTCAGGGCAGGAAGTATATCTTACAATATGTATGTACAGTGCCCCAGCACAATGCAGCCCCAGTCTTGGTTGGGGGCCTTTAAATGCTACCATATCACAAATTATTATTATAATAATGAATTTTCACAAATCGGAGCAGGGGTTTTAACTGTGACTGCCATTATGTCAACAGGACCTGCACACCATACCGAACATGTATCAACTTCACGATCTACTTACTGCAAAGTGAGTCAAGAGTCAATATTCATACTGCCTACTATTGTGATAGGAACTATTTAAAATTAGTCCATATGATGTATTTTGTTAGAGCTGATCAAAAAACCAGAAATTCTGTCCCATAAGAAATTCTGACACTCGTTTCATCCTCAGTTGGGCAAAAAGTCAAAATATTGAAATACATCATGGAATAAAGTTTCAAAACATTTTTATTTGGAAAGGTTTAATTTCAGTGGTTTTGATCAAAACTAAAAATTTCTACATCCTGGAATTGACACATTTCATTTTGGTCTCTCTCTCTTTAATGAGGAGCTGTGGCAGCTCAACCATTGGAATAGACAGTGGTTCACCAAGGGAAATGTAGTCTGCATGGCAAGCAGGGACCATTGGGGTTAATGGATGCATGCGGACTACAAGTCCTGTGAGGCACTCTGTTCCAGGCAGACACAGAGAAATAAAGTTGATTCAAAACAAAATGTTTTGTTTAGATGTTGCTGACAGAAAATCCAGCCAAAATCTATCTTTTCCTATGGAAAATTTAAATGTCAGGAAAACATCATTTTTGGACAGGAAAACATTCCATGTGAAATTTTTTGACCAGGCCTATTTATATAATTTCTGGGGTAAGAATGCAGAGAGTGAATTTGCTCTGGTTTCTTATTATTCAGTGAATGTGTCTCATGGCTTTACTATCTATAATCGCCATCAATTACAGCCTTAAATCAGGGGTTCCCAGACTTGTTCCAAAAGTTTAGACCGTATCTCATCTTCATGAACAGACTGTCTCATGCATGCGTCTCCTTCCACTCATGAGTGCAGAGACCGCTTACTTGTGTTCAAGTAGCGTCCCCATGGCAAACCGTGGTTGCTCACTTGGGAAAGGAACATGAAGAAAGTATTTATGTATTTTCAACTGTCTTTAATGTGATTCAGCAACTTGAAGCAAGAAGGGCCAGGTGGAGCGTTGTCATTTTGGCAGGTTCTGCATGGAATAAGATCTTAAGCAGAGTTTTGCCAGGCCACTCGAGACGTCCCATGAAAGTTTGCAGGTGTGGCTGGTCAGTCACTCAGAGTGACAGCTAGCGGGAGTTACTACCTTTCAATGCAGTAGGGACTAAAATCAACTCCCTGGCTACAATCATTCTGAGTCATGTAAGACAATGTAGGCAGGAATTAAGGGGGACCTGCCACCGGGAAAAAAATAGCTCCTGAAAGGGCTTCTTTGTTTCCTTAAAACGCAAGAGTATTTTTGTTTACATTACAAATTTGGGTCTTGTGAATGCTGGAAGACTCTATGGATGGCCAGAGACATGATAGGTTTCACTTGCTGTCATAATCCTGACTGACTAACTGACG
The DNA here is from genome assembly GCF_027887155.1 of Malaclemys terrapin pileata. Lineage (NCBI taxonomy): Eukaryota > Metazoa > Chordata > Testudines > Emydidae > Malaclemys > Malaclemys terrapin. The sequence goes on along the minus strand of NC_071515.1, from coordinate 16,745,455 downwards.
GAGGAAAGGATCATCTTATCCTAATTGTTTAAAATTCTCTGGGCCAGATCCTCAGCTGGTGTAAACTGGCACAACTCTGAAATTACATTGATTTACAACATCTCAGGATCTGACCCTGAGTTAATTCTTTATTTTTGTTAATAACCATCCTGGTCATGTGGCGCATATGTTAAAAAGAAGACTCAAATGCCATGTGAATATCTGTGGGGTAGAAGGGAAAGAGTCCATGTCTGCTACCTTTGCAATCCGGGGCTGAGAGAGCTCAAAAATAAATATACCGTGACATTACTAATGTCTGTAGATTTCCTTTCAAAATGACAGATACCAAAAATGAAAACTTTCAGTGAAGTAGAACGGGCGTGTGTTACCTCCTACTAACACACAGCATCAATGGATGGGGGAGCACTGTTTTCAGACCTATAAGCTATATATATGTAATTTTATGAGACTATTCTAACACCAACAAAAAAGTAACAGTTTGAAAATAGTCTGGAATGCTGCCCAGTTTCTTCATTTGATTTCCTAAGTGTTCTCTAGCCCTGTCACTTCTCAGCCTGTTTTTGCTCTCACTTAGCAATGGAGTTGTGCCTATAAAAATGTATTCAATGCATGCTATATAAATATTAAATGTAGAAGATAGGAGCTAATAGGTGATACAAGGTACCTCGTTAAACTCCAGTTAAGAACACTATGGCCTAGCGGGTAGCACCTTGGATTACAATTCAGGAGACTTGGATTCTAGTCCTAGCTCTACTACTGGCTGACTTTGGGCAAATCACTTTACTTTGCTGTGCCTTAGTTTTCCCATCTGTAAAATGGGGATAATGATACTGACCCTGCTTTGTGACCTACTACTGAAAAGTACTATACAAGAGCTAGATATTGCTTTGTATGGTGGTGTCTACATGTTGATCACATCTCACATTTGATTTTGTTCCTTTGTATTTGCTGCGTCAGAAAAAGGAGATGGTCCAAAATTAATTAAATCTGCTGATTGCTTTCAATAAACACATAACTGACATGTTATTGCATTGTGCTGACTTACACCATTTCCTGCAGGGCTTTCTGTGAGAGCTGGACAGCTCTGCTAGCCATTTTCCTTTGTTTGTCGGCCTTATTGCTATTTAACAGAGCACCTGAAAATACTCGCTGGGATTAATTTTGCTGTAATACCAAACTTCATTCTCTAAAAGCCTCACAAATGGTGGGATTGTTATTTTCTTGCTCTTCGTTTTGGAGGCACACAAATAGATCAGCCCACTTACTAACAGCTTCAGCGCCAACACCCCTGTTTCCATGGCAACACACCAGCCTGCGCAAGCATCCAAAGACTTTTTAAAAAAATCATAAGTACTCAAATAGCACTAGGCAGTCACTTCAGACAAGGTGTATATATGTCATAGCCATTTGAGATACGTCTAACTCCACCAGACTCACTGATTTCACACCACGGCTTCTCCTATGTGCCTACAGCTTGGGAGCATAGGGCCCCTGGCAGAATTAATTCATGCTTCAATTTATGCACACACACTCTTTTCCCATGTAGTTTACAGGAATTAGCATCCGATGTTTCCTTGTTGGCTCTTTTTCCCATACCAGTTTTTTAAACGATCAGAGTCTAATTACCAGATGAGCAGGTGGCAACCAGCATAGAAATGTATTAAATGCATAATGTGTGTGGCTGTATGACTGCTAGGGTGACTAATGGTGTTGTCACTTGCTTTAATAATGTTGCATGAAATACTGATTTCTACAGTGAAAATGGATTTGATGAGCTCTGATTAAGAATTATTTTTCTCTTTATAATAGACCATTGGCCTGCTAACAGGGGAGAAACTGCCTTAATCTCTTTAGAAAATGACAGCCAACAGTTTCTTCAGTCTGCTTTCGAAAAATAATCCTCTGGCCACATTTCCAGAGCTACAGTAGGTGTACCTTCTATATGTGAACATGCATGTTTTACTTGCAAACATCTGTATTTGCACCCACAAACTGGGTAACTGCACAAACAAGTATCAGTTTGCACATTCAAATACTCACTTTGCACTCACAAAGGAATATGCCTGCATGACAATGATAGTTTGCATGTGCTACTAGTGTGTGCACATAACCCACACTAGGACACTGTGGATCTTTGTCCACCTCTACCAGCTGATTCACATAAGAAAATAAGTCTTCCACAGCTACCAGTTCATTAAAGTCTTTTAATGCTGAAAGTGACAGGTTCAAACTCTCCTCATGGCCCACGGTAGGGAGCTGTTATAAATATGGCACACCGAAAGGGGGCTTGAACTCTGGTAGGCCTCAGATACTCAACACAAGCTTTCCCAGGCAGGGAAAATATTTAACGCACGTTAAGTCATTGTGGGTTTATGTTCTTCCCTAGTGGCTAGTTAGGGTGACCAGACAGCAAGTGTGAAAAATCGGGACGGGGGTGGAGGGTAATAGGTGCCTATATAAGAAAAAGCCCCCAAAATCGGGACTGTCCGTATAAAATCGGGACATCTGGTCACCCTATGGCTGGTCCACATAAGAAGCTGAGCATCTACTGCAGCTGCCAGCTAATGGAGTTAATGCTATAGTTCAAGTAGTACAGCCTCATGCTTTTAGGACTGCAGCTCCTGGGGTCAAATTCAGCCATCAGCCAAGTAGGGTCATAATTTGTACATTTTTGGGGTGCATCTTTGTGCCTTTTTAAAATTTGACACAGTCTTCAGTGCTCCAACCCCCTCCAACAGCACATTTTCCACAAAAAAGTTGCATCCTGTGCTGAAAAATGTAGTTACATTTACATGCGTGAATATTTTTCAATAATAATATGGACGCATTAAAAAGTAAAGGATCTTATTAAAATTTCACATTAATAAAACAAGTTATAAGTATGTCAGCAGGCCGAACAAAAAGTCTGCCTTATATAGGCATCTTAGAATAATAATTCCAAACTCTTCAACTAAGGGGCAAGAAAAAGACATATGTTCAATAGATGTAAGTGTGAAATTTCACAAATGTCCAGGTTTCTTTTCCCAATTTTTGACCAGCTCTAATGGATAATAGTTTTTTAGTTAGACTCACGTCTAGAAAAGCAACTCTTTTCAAATCTTTTGTTCATCAACTGATATGATGGGTATACAGAATTTATTACTAAGCCTTGATGCTTATTCTACCAATCCTCTACTTGGCCTCTGATATAGATAATCACATGATTCCTTGTAGAAGACCCAGTGGAAGATCTATCCAGACTGGAGGGTGCAGCGTTATAATGGCTCCAATTATTCTTCTTAAAGTAGAGTGGTGATTGGCAGCTGCTTGCGATTTCTCAGATCCCTCCAATGCTGAGTTCCAGAAGGATCAATACTATACTTCTGTTCTGTTGACGATCTATACAACACCTCTTGGAAAGTTTGTGAAATGCCATAGCCACACTGTTGCCAACAATACACTGACATTTAGCTTTGTATCTCCTCAGCAAAGACAACCAACACCAACACGCCACAAGGTGTCATCCAGGTTCTAGATTAGAGTCTAGAAGAGTAGCTGCCTTAAACTGAACACACTCCGGACTGAATGATGCTGGTAGGAAAAGAACAACATGGTGACCTCTCCCTTTTCAAACCCACCTGCCTTCCATTTGCCAAGGTAGTATGAAATCTAGGGATCTCAATGGATGTATACCTGATCCTGATTTCAAGTCACTGGCGTGAGAAATGTCTTCCAAACATAGCTTGCTTGGAAACTATGTCCATTCCTCCTCACACGTGGATCTAGGTCCAGTCAGCTACACGTTCAATACATCTAGACTGGTCTATTGTAACTTGCTGATCTGAAGGTGAAAGCAACATAGCAACTCCAATGTGTACAGGATGTAACAGCCTGCCTCATCCCGGGAAAACCACCAAGAGCACGTCACACCAGTATGCCACACCCCTTTCTGCTCTCAAGTCACTTCGAGTACCAATGAAATGTCTTGCTTTTGAGCTCTAAGGCCTGGTCTACACTGGGGGGGAGGGATCGATCTAAGATACGCAACTTCAGCTATGAGAATAGCATAGCTGAAGTCAACGTATTTTAGATTGAATTAAAATTACTTACTTCGCGTCCTTGCGGCGCGGGATCGACGGCCGCTGCTCCCCCGTCAACTTTGCTTCCACCTCTCGCCGAGCTGTTGAGCAGTCGATGGGTTAGTGATCGGGGATCAATTTATCACGTCTACACTACACACGATAAATCGACCCCCGATAGATCGATCGCTACCTGCCAATCCGGCAGGCAGTGTAGAGGTACCCTAAGGCCCTGGGCTAGTTGGGGCCCTGCTTTACCAGAGCCAACTCTTCACTTGCAACTCACAGACATGCCTATGCTCCCCCTGGAAAATGCAGCTTTTGAGAGACAGAGGCAAGGTCTCAATTGTGGCAAGACTTGGCAGAAGAGAGAAGGTTGAGGCTAGGCATAGCTGATTTCAGAGTCTGCTGCAAGTCTCACCTGTGTGCAACAGCCTTTCCCGCAATGACCAGAAATAAACACAGGAGCAAGCAACATCCCTCAAATAAATAATCTGCAGTAAGTAAACGCTGCCAAATGAGGGAGATATAAAAGGAAGAGTCCATTGTGAAAATCTTTATGGCAAGCTTACAGTGTTTGGCACTTAGATACAGATAAACATTTGAGCCTGTTAAATCCACTTGGGAACAAGTTGTGACTATTTGTAACCACTTTGTAAAGCCAATGATAAATGTTTGAGTAACACTTCCAGTAGACGTTTTTGTTTTGCTTTTAGATCATTTAGGGCCCTATCCAGCTCAGATGTTCCTCTATATCCCCAGATTGATAGGGTCATAGATTATAAGGGCCTATTGTGATCTAGTCTGACATCCTGTACAAAGCAGACCAGAGGACTTCCCTGAATTCATTCCTGTTTGAACTAGAGCAGATCTTTCAGAACAAACATCCAATTTTGATTTTAAAATGGCCAGTGATGAAGAATCCACCATAACCCTTGGTAAACTGTTCCAATGTGTAATTATCCTGACTGTTTAAAAAAAATGAAATTTATTTCTAGTCTGAATTTATCTAATTTCAGCTTCCAACCATTGGATCTTGTTATACCTGCCAATACAAAGAGCCCTCTATCAAACTTGTGTTCCCTATATAGGTCCTTATAGACTGGATGTGCAGTAGGGCTACTATAGGAGGACTTACCAGAAGCAGCAGAATAATACTGATTCTCACCTTTCACAGTCATCTTAGCCTAGGTGCTTCTCAAGTTAGAATGGCAAAAACTCGGCAACCCAATTGTTATATATGCACACAGATTGCAAAAGAGGCTAGTAGGAAAGTGCTTAGCATATGTCATAGAAATAGTTTACATGTATTTAAAATTCCTTCTAATGTTTGTAACCTTCTAATCTAATCATCTAATTATCAGCTGCCTCTGACTTGACTATTGTGTTCATACATCCAAATTAAATGTGGACTCGTGTATTGCTTATTTAGGAAATGAAATGTTTTCTTCCCCTTTTGAAGTTTGAATCCAAATATCTATGTGGCCAAAACGTATACTTCTAAGAACTGATAGAATAATAGAAGAATGTAGTCTTCATTCATCAGTATCCTGGCATTGTAGCTGTATATCCAAAGGGAAAAAAATGTATTGACAGGTTCTCCTTCGAATGATACATCTCCAAATAACTGTTTGAAATTAGTCTGTTTTTAAAAAGGTTATAGACCATGCCTTTTTTCCAATATACAGTCCAAGCAGAACTCCTCGTTATGTGACTGCTCAGATCTTCTTACCCTGGCAATTTTGGATCTCTGTATCAGATCTTTACCTAATTCTTGATTTCCTGTGAGGTTCCAAAAGATGTGCTTTTCCTATGCATCAATCCTACCCTCCCCCCTGCACACACATACACTCTGGAGTATCACCTTCTGGTCCTTGCATGTCTTCCTAACAAAGCCTCCTACAAGCATCTCTACAATAAATGACAAACATTTCCTGTCTTAATGCATTTAGTAACAGTAGCTTAGTTGACCATTTAATTTATGAAGGGCATAATAAAATTTTCCCACACAATTTTCCCAAGGAAAGTGGTGGGTCTCCCATTACTAGAGGCATTCATGTTAATACTTGATAAAACACTCTATCCAGTAGAGAACAATCCTCCAGCGGAAAGGGCTCCTGATTTGGTTGGATCTGATGAGCTAAGTAGTATTTTCCATCTATAATTTCTAAGGTTCTGTGATAATTTTTGAGTGACAGCTGCAGATGAATGACTAACTTTCAAGATTCACCTTCTGTTTACATGCTGAAAATGGCATGGCCTCCACATTATTGCACCTGAATTGGATGTATTGAATTCTCCATGACAACCATGCTGCAGTTATGCTGCTGTAGCATCATAAGGTAGACACTTCCTACATTGCTGGAAGGGGTTTTTCCATTTATGTCGATAATCCACTTTTCTGAGAGGCAGTAGCTGGATTGACGGAAGAATCCTTATGTCATACCTAGCCGCACCTACATAGGGGATTAGGTCACCCTAACCATGGCGCTCAGGGCAAGACATTTTTCCCAGTCCCGAGCAACATAGCTAGGTCAACCTAAGTTTTAGATGTTGACCAGGTCTTGGAGACAGTAACTGATACCCTGAGGGGAAGTGGAGGAAAGTTCAGTTTGGGAAATTAGTGAAAGTTGACAAGGTAATGAGATACCTTTTCTTGTTTTCAATCCAGCCAAAATCCAGGAAATAGAACTTCTGTAGAATTATCAGTATTGGCTCGACTGCTCACAAGCATTCAGTCTGTATTCTGTTTCTGACCTGCACAAACAGCACTGCTTATACTGTGTTCTTTCTGCCTCAAAACTATTCTTCTCCTTAAAAAGGTACAGCCTGATAAAGCTGAGATCTGCATCCTTGGAACATCCAAATGATGCCATATAAGTGATGTTGAGGTACATTCCCAGGATGCATTTCTATAATCATTGGGGATGATTCCTAGAATAGGTACAAGGAGGGGGCAGGGGTAAGCTGTCAGAAGTTCAGTGGAGATGAATGACAGCCAGGCTGCATTGAGTGTAATAATACTTAACATTTATAAAGCACTTTTCAAAATATCATTATATCCATTTTGCACTTTAGGGAAACAGATAGAGAGCTGAAGACTTGGGCCAATACTTTCAAACCTGGGTGATAACCACCAGTCCTTAAAGCAGGGGATTTGCAGACCCAGCCAGAAAAAAAGATGGGTCACTCTGGAATGCACATTAAGCCCTGTTTTACCAAAGCTGCTGCTCAGAGACTGACAGCCCTCTTACCTTTTTTTCCCCCAGACCATTTTAAGCACTGCCCACAGCTCGGCATGTGAATCCATATTTAGTTACGTAAACAGAAGGGCATGTTCTCTCAATGGTGCTCAGCTTTACTGTTTAATATCGCTGAAAATAGTTGACTATTTTGAATTTTCTGGGCTTTTGGGGCTTGTCACTTGCACCAACTGATCCCTGGACTAAAAGGGGGCAATTGTTTGTTTTCGGCCACAGTTCATTGGAGGCATCTTCCCCTCTCTCTGTGTTATCCTGATCTGTTCCCTGCTGCCCCACCCTCACCTGATCTGCCATCTCCCTTCCCCTGGTCTGCACCTCCATTACCCCTGTGAATCTCCAGTTTGTCCCCCTCATTCTGCTGCCCACCCCTTACACACTGTCCCCCCATTCCTTGCATCCCCATTTTGCTCCTCATTCTCATGCTCTCCCATCTGTTTCTGCTTCCCCATTCCTTGTACCCCCACTGGACTCCGCCATACCCACTTCTGTTCCCCAATCCCTTGCACATCCCCCTGCTGCACATCCCGTACCAGGGCCGGCTCTAGGATTTTTGCCGCCCCAAGCAAAAACAATTTTGGCCGCCCCCACCCCCGTTTTTTTTCTTACCCCATCCCCGGCCCCACCTCAACTCCGCCCCTTCCCCAAATCCCCAGCCCTGCCTCCTCCCCGCAGGCTCTCAAGCCTAGGAGGGGGGGAGAGGGAGAAGCAGCGCGTGCTCTGCGGCCACTCGGGGTCTCCCCCTCCCTCCCGGGTTTGAGAGCCTGGGAGGGAGGGGGAGCAGCGGGCGCGAGTGGTAGCAGCGGAGGTGAGTTAGGGCAGCCGGGGCACATTTTTAGGAGCGGCATGGCCCGCGCCAGAATGCTGCCCCTAAAAATGTGCCGCCCCAAGCACCAGCTTGTTTTGCTGGTGCCTAGAGCCGGCCCTGTCCCGTACACTCTGCTCTGCCCTGTGCACATCTACTCTGCTTCCCCATCCCTGTGCACACCCACTCTGCTCTTCCCTGTGCACACCCATTCTGCTTCCTATCCCTTTCACACCCACTCTACTCTGCCCTGTGCATGCCCACCCGCTCTGCCCTATACACGGCCACTCTGCTTCCCTATCCCTTGCACACCCACTCTGCTCCCCATCCCTGTTCAAACTCTCTCTGCTCTCTCCTGAACACGTCCACTCTGCTCTCCATCCTTTGCACATCCCCTGCTTCCCATCCTGTACACTCTACTCTGCCCTGTGTACATCTACTCTGCTTCCCCATCCCTGTGCACACCCGCTCTGCCCTATACACGCCCACTCTGCTCCCCATCCCTATGCACACCCACTCTGCTCTGCCTTGTGCACACCCACTCTGTGCTCCCCCATCCCTTGCACATCCCCCTGCCCCCCATCCCGTACACTCTACGCTGCTCTGTGCATATCTACTCTGCTTCCCCATCCCTGTGCACACCCACTCTGCTCTGCCCTGTGCACACCCACTCTGCTCCCCATCCTTTGCACGCCCACTCTACTCTGCCCTGTGCATGCCCACTCTGCTCCCCATCCCTGTGCACACCCTCTCTGCTCTCTCCTGAACACGTCCACTCTGCTCTCCATCCTTTGCACATCCCCTGCTCCCCATCCCATATACTCTACTCTGCCCTGTGTACATCTACTCTGCTTCCCCATCCCTGTGCACACCCGCTCTGCCCTATGCACGCCCACTCAGCTCTGTCCTCTGCACACCCACTCTGGGCTCCCCCATCCCTTGCACACCCACTCTGCTCTGCCCTATACACATCCACTCTGCTCTCCATCCTTTGCACATCCCCTGCTCCCCATCCCGTACACTCTACTCTGCCCTGTGTACATCTACTCTGCTTCCCCATCCCTGTGCACACCCACTCTGTTCATGGCAACAATGTCATAAGTGCTGCAGTGTGACCTCACAATGCTGTGATTTGAACACTGGGTCAGTTGGCCCTCAGTGTCAGTTGCTTTTACTTGGACTGAAGGAGAGGCTGGGTATTGTGCTGGCTAAAGTCGATTTCAGATCCAAGATCTAATCTATTACGGAGGGGAAAAAAGTAAGTGGGCTTTCTTACTCCCCATGGCTGTCCTACCTCTGACCAACAGAGACCCACTTTGCTTAAATTCTGTTTGAAAAGGGTCACCAAATTAAATTCATTTTTTTGGCCCAGAACCTCAAAGGTATTTAGGCACTTAACTCCCACTGAAATCCATGGGAGTTAGGAGCCTAACTCCCTGACTGAGTAAAGGTCAGAGTAAAGGTTAATCCATACTGGTTAACCACCTGCTCATAGGGAAAAGCAGGAATTTATGCCCCATTTTAGACAAAACCTTAACCCTAACTGGAGTTGCCAGCAGGCACCTCCATAATACTTTATGTTGCTTATATGGTTAACAACCCTTGGTCCTTCCTTTATTACCCGCCCGTGTTCATGGCAACAATGACATAAGTGCTGCAGTGTGACCTCACAATGCTGTGATTTGAACACTGGGTCAGTTGGCCCTCAGTGTCAGTTGCTTTTACTTGGACTGAAGGAGAGGCTGGGTATTGTGCTGGCTAAAGTCGATTTCAGATCCAAGATCTAATCTATTACGGAGGGGAAAAAAGTAAGTGGGCTTTCTTACTCCCCATGGCTGTCCTACCTCTGACCAACAGAGACCCACTTTGCTTAAATTCTGTTTGAAAAGGGTCACCAAATTAAATTCATTTTTTTGGCCCAGAACCTCAAAGGTATTTAGGCACTTAACTCCCACTGAAATCCATGGGAGTTAGGAGCCTAACTCCCTGACTGAGTAAAGGTCAGAGTAAAGGTTAATCCATACTGGTTAACCACCTGCTCATAGGGAAAAGCAGGAATTTATGCCCCATTTTAGACAAAACCTTAACCTTAACTGGAGTCGCCACCAGGCACCTCCATCATACTTTATGTTGCTTATATGGTTAACAACCCTTGGTCCTTCCTTTATTACCCGCCCGTGTTCATGGCAACAATGACATAAGTGCTGCAGTGTGACCTCACAATGCTGTGATTTGAACACTGGGTCAGTTGGCCCTCAGTGTCAGTTGCTTTTACTTGGACAGAAGGAGAGGCTGGGTATTGTGCTGGCTAAAGTCTATTTCAGATCCAAGATCTAATCTATTACGGAGGAGAAAAAAGTAAGTGGGCTTTCTTACTCCCCATGGCTGTCCTACCTCTGACCAACAGAGACCCACTTTGCTTAAATTCTGTTTGAAAAGGGTCACCAAATTAAATTCGTTTTTTTGGCCCAGAACCTCAAAGGTATTTAGGCACTTAACTCCCACTGAAATCCATGGGAGTTAGGAGCCTAAATACCTTTGAGAATCTGGGCCTTTGTTCCATTTTATGTCTCTCTCGCTCTGGCATGAAAAGTGCCATCCTAACAGAATCCAGGAGGGAATCCAGCTGTCTGATCAGGGGCTACTTGTGCCCTACCTCTCTCTTACACTCAATTCTTTAGTTCAGCTGTAAAAATTGTGGCAGATAGGGAATAACTCCAGAGTTGATAAGGCTGCATGGTAAGGTTATATTTCATTAACCCAGCAGGGACTTCCGGAGATCACTGAGATCCCTAGAAAGACTTGCCCCCTCTGGGAGTCTCTTCCGCTGATCCCTCTCTGGGACCCTGTTCTAGGATCTCACACAGGGCCCTTGTCCCTGAAGTGGAGAATGAAAGGAAGTGGGTTCTGTTCCAGGCCTCCATATATCTGTAGACGAGCTCCATACGCACAGACCCCAGAGGACACAATCAGGGGAATCGCCCACTAACTTCAGTGGGCTTGGATCAGGCCCAGATATAGGCCCAATAAAAAGATGGCTCCTGCTGTCCCTGCAGCAGAGTGTGGAAAGGAGAGGCTCTTTGCTGTGGCATTATTTCCTCCAGGTGCAGAATGGACAGTAGGGGATTTCCACTTCAGTTCCTGGAGATTTAGGGAAGCTGATCCCCATTCTGTGGCCTCACCCTCATAGCTGGCATGAGAGGCAGCAATTGGGCTCGAGACATGGCCCTTAAAATCTGCCTTCAAGTTGATTCTCCATAATTCTCCATCTTGGATGAAGAATAACATTTCCTTTCCCCACTATGGCAGATCATTTTGGTTTTGCGCTGCCCATTTCAGTGTTTAAAATTTTCCAGGATTGGGATGGAATGAGGAGATACATAAACATGCTCTTTAATGCTTTTGGGGGTGTGTCAAGGCTGCTTCCCCACTTTGAACTTTAGGGTACAAATGTGGGGGCCTGCATGAAGACTTCTAAGCTTAACTACCAGCTTAGATCTGGTCCGCTGTCACCATTCCCAAATGGATTCCCTTCCCTGGGAAGCCTTGAGAAACTCTTCACCAATTCCCTGGTGAATACAGATCCAAACCCCTTGGATCTTAAGGCAGGGAGAAATGAACCATTCCCCCTCCTTCTCCCACCAGCTCCTGATGAATACAGTTCCAACCCCCCTGGGATCTTAAAACAAGGAGAAATTAACCATCCCCCCTCCTTCCTTTCACCAACTCCTGGTGAATACAGATCCAACCCCCTTGGATCTAAAAACAAGGAAAAATCAATCAGGTTCTTAAAAAGAAGGCTTTTAATGAAAGAAAAAGGTAAAAATCATCTCTGTAAAATCAGTATGGAAAATAACTTTACAGGGTAATCAAACTTAAAGAGCTCAGAGGACCTCCCTCTAGCCTCAGGTTCAAAGTATAGCAAACAAAGATAAACACTCTAGTAAAAGGTACATTTACAAGTTGAGAAAACAAAGGAAAACTAACATGCCTTGCCTGGCTATTTACTTACAAGTTTGAAATAGGAGAGACTTGTTTAGAAAGATGTGGAGAACCTGGATTGGTGTCTGGTCCCTCTCAGTCCCAAGAGCGAACAACTTCCCAAACAAAGAGCACAAACAAAAGCCTCCCACCCCCCAAGATTTGAAAGTATCTTGTCCCCTAATTGGTCCTTTGGGTCAGATGCCAGCCAGGTTACCTGAGCTTCTTAACCCTTTACAGGGAAAAGGATTTTGGAGTCTCTGGCCAGGAGGGATTTTATAGTACTGTACACAGGACAGCTGTTACCCTTCCCTTTATAGTTATGACAGGGTGCAATTCTTCCCCGGGCCGAGGGTCAGCAAAAAATCATGTACCTCTTACATCCCACTAAAATCCAGAGCCTTGGAGAGTGCAATGAAATTTTGCAATGAATGTGAAGAGCTGTAATTTTTCCTGCTGTCTCCAGTGGAGCACAAGCAGCGGCGGCTCCAGGCACCAGTGCTCCAAGCACGTACCTGGGGCGGCAAGCCGCGGGGGGTGCCCTGCCGGTCGCAGCGAGGGCGGCAGTCAGGCTGCCTTCGGCGGCGCGCCTGTGGGAGGTCCGCCGGTCCCGTGGATTCGGCGATAATTCGGCGGTGGGTACGCCGAATCTGCGGGACCGGCGGACCTCCCGCAGGCGCACTGCCAAAGGCAGCCTACCTGCCGTGCTTGGGGTGGCAAAAAAGCTAGAGCCTCCCCTGAGCTCAAGCATGTAGATTAAAATTTAAATCTTTGACAGAGGATTTAAGTAATATTGGAGCACAATGTGATATTTTGAAAACAGCTAAACTTTGTGTTGCCCACTAAACTAAGAAGTATATTGTGATATTGATTGATGACCATCAAGCCTGTAATCTTAGCTTTGTGAACTTCTTTCTCCATCTTTGTTCATAGCTCAAGTATTGGAGGAAACCAATGATTGTGAAATTAGTTAAGAGTCCCAACTTCTAAAGCAAGTGAACTTCGGGCTTAAAATGTGTTGGGTTTTATGGGCCAGATCTTCAGCTGCTATAAATGGACTGCTCCATTGACTTGAATGAAGTATTCTGATTTCCAGCGGCTGCGGATCTGACTCAACAAATGTATTATTCAAATGAAACGCGTATGCGATGGACAGTGTTCAATGTGGGTTTTTTTAGAAGCACCATAACTGAATTTTGGGTTGGAAAATATTGTGATACATATATATTTGTTTGGATTTTTAGGTGCTTTATAATTCCACTCTTGGTGCCGTCATTGTGTCAGATTAGTTTTGTCACCTCTTTTCTCTTTACAAACATTAACTAAGTAACCTTCCTCATCCCTGGGAGGTACAGAAGGGTCAGTATCATCCCTTTTTGGTACATGGGGAAACTGAGGCACGGGGCGGGGACGTGAGTTGCCCAGCATCACACAGTGAGTGAGTGGCAAAGCCAGGATGAGAAATCTATTTCTGGTTTCCAGTCCCATACTCAAACCATTAGACCACACTGCTTATCCTTTGCATAGTTTTGAGTATATTTATTGACTTTATTAAAACAACAAAGTTCCAGAAGGAACCCCCAAACCTTTGCTAATATACAATTTGAGTCGAGGATTTATTTCTGTATTTAAAAGAACTAGATTCATTACAGCTGAGCATTTACATGCTAAAAAGGAAGGCAATTCTCAACTGAGGTTCTGGCACCAACCTTTAATCTGGCCCCAGCTACTTCTCATTTTGTAGAATCACAGAACTGTGGGGCTGGATGGCTCCTCAAGAAATCATCAAGTCCAGCCCCCTACGCTGAGGCAGGACCAAGCAGGGTGCGATTCCCTGCTTGAGGAGACATCCCTGCACTAGCTGTCATCAAGCTAGCGTGTTAAATAGCAGCGTGGCTGCGACAGTTCAGGCAGTGGCTTGGGCTAGCCGCCGGAGAACATACTCATAGGGTCCGTGTGGGGTTGTACTCGGGGTGGCTAGCCCCTCTCACCGCTATCCATGCTATCCTTGCTACAGTGCTATTTTAGCAAGCCAGTGCGAATATGTATATGCGAGATGGATATCACACTCCCAGCTGCAAGTGTAGAGATACACTTGGTGGGGGGATTGGCAGGGGGTGCAGGGTCCCAGGCCCAGATTCTCAGAGGTATTTAAGCTCCGAACTGCCATTGATTTCCATGGAAGTTAGGAAACTCCATACCTTTGAGGCTCTGGGCCCCAGTTCTCGGGCTCTGCTGTCTGTGGCTCACATTTTTAGCCGGAGGACGACGCACACATTCTCACTAGCTTCAGGCTGGAAATTGTCCCGCAGACAATAAGATCGACTGAAACAAAACTGGCCACCCTTCCTGACTTGTTGCAGAATGGACGTGCACAGCTTGCCAAGGGAGGAGAAGGAGGAGGACACGGCTGCTGAGGGCACTTCCACCTTGGGAAGAGAGGAACATTCCAGTGGGAATCAGCGTGAGCCGGAGCTGGCTCGAGAAGATACTCAAGATGGCCCAGCCAAGGTGGTTCCTAAGCAGAGTGGGCCCATCCTAAGGTGTCTAAAGCGAATCTGCCAAAAAGTGAAGAGAGGCAAGACGCGATATCCCCGAACTGTCACTACAGGTAAAAGGAAAGGCTAAGGATGCGCTAAGGGGTGGGAATGAAGGGAGGCAAACTCAGTCTCAACCCCCATGTGTTCAAAGATTTGCAGTGATCCCAAAGGCTCCTGGGTTTGTGTTCCACTTAGGGTAAACTGAAGACAAGGCACAGAGAGTGGGGGGGGGGAAACATGGAAAAAGTGGAGGAGGGGAGAACAAATAGATGTGGCCGCATGGCTTTGCTAGTGGGTGGACGGCGCTCTTCCATGGCTGAGTCTGCATGCAGCTCGAGGGCAGCCTTCTGTTCTGCACGGGGGCAGAGTTCACTGCTGGAGCTTGGCAAATAAATAATGAGCTAGCAGTAATCAGTCCCAGTACTAATCATCCCGGAATCTCCCAGAGATTGGAATGACAGGAGACAGTGTTCCTGAATCAGGACCAGTTTGGTAAATGCTGGATCTCCGTGAGGTCCTTCCATCCCCAGTGTGAACACAATACTTACAAGCCCTGATACAAACACTAGACCCGGGTGACGGTCAGACCCCTGTATTTCTAAGGCTCTCCAGCACTGGTGGAGGTGATGATGCCCCCAGAGCCTGTATTTCTCTGGGAATCTCTGGCTGCTGGAAGAGGAAGGGCAGTTTCTATTTC
Source organism: Malaclemys terrapin pileata (assembly GCF_027887155.1). Taxonomy (NCBI): domain Eukaryota; kingdom Metazoa; phylum Chordata; order Testudines; family Emydidae; genus Malaclemys; species Malaclemys terrapin. The sequence goes on along the minus strand of NC_071515.1, from coordinate 16,730,114 downwards.
TCTCCACCACACACTGCTCTCCCTTCCCTTCCTTACCCTTGTAGTGAAGTCATTGCTTGGAGCAGGCAGAACAATACAACACTAGGGATGACTGACTAGCCCAATACCTGGGTTGGAATGGGAGTCCTATTTCTGGATCCTAGAGCCTGGTTCTCATTACACTAAGGCCTCTTTCCACTGCTCTGGCAGGTACATCTCTCTCAGGAACCATAAGGAGGAATGGGGAGGGAGTAAAATGGGGCCTAGGTGTGGCCACGTCTCTGCACCCAGAAGTGTGCAAAGGAGACACCCCCACACACACTCTGGGCCCAGCTGGTGCCTCTCCACAATAGGGCCCTGCTCTTGGAGAGGCCATAGGCATTACTGTAATAAAAATCTTAACAGCTAGAGACTTACATTGTTTCTAAATGAAAGCTTAGATGCTGCAGAACAAAAAGGCATTAGAAAAAAGAAGCCAATATGCCAGGCCACCGCGGCCCTTCCCACGCTGAGCCCTGGTTTAGTCCAGTCTAGTTTTAAATGTCTTTAGCCAACGTTTCTCAAACAGTGGGTCTTGACCCCAGATGATTACACAGAGCAATCAAGGGAGTCAGGGGGCATTGAAAATTGTATTATAACCTAAAGCAAAAATAATTTTGCTCCCCCACTCCCTGCACACCTTTACCCTTCAAGGTCAAATATTCTTGGCCAACCTCTCACAACACACGTGCAGGTGAATTCTGTAGGGCTAATATTGTTAGCAATGACACATTTCTAACTCTTATAGTGAGTGTAAAGGCGAAATTCTTTGACTTTGAATAAGTGGCCAACCTGAAAACCACAGACTTAAGCAATGGGGCTTCCACCACTTCCCTTGGGAGGATGTTATCCTGGCTGTTCCACCCATCACGAGCTCCTAGCTGCTTTCCCATGCTGCTGATGGCGGCAAAGCAGGATATGTGAACTGAATCCTAATTGCAAGAGCATCAGTCCTATTCAGCCATATTTGGCTGGCTAATGTTCATGCTGTCGGACAAATCTATTATTTGGTTGGCCCTATACAGTACAGCGAGTCCTGGTATTTCTTTGGGTCTGTGCTCATTCATGTCCAATCGGAGAGCACAAGATATTTATTGCGTAATGAATCAATAACATTTATCCAAGAAATAAAGGGGGCAGAGGATGTGACTGGAGTCAGGAGAACTATCTTCTATTCCCAGCATTGCCAGTGACCTGCTGTTTGACTGAGCCAGTCACTTCACCTCCCTGTGCCATGGTTTCTCCGGCCATAAAAATGGTGGTAATAATACCGGCCCACCTTTAAAAGCCATTTGGAGATCCTCCACTGAAAAACTCCATAGAAGTGCAAAGGAGTCTCATTCTGGGTCTCTCTTATTTTGTTTTTGTTTTTTAAGGAATCCCCAATTTGATTCTGATTTTGATCACACCAATCTCTCTTGCTTTGAGAGTCAGTGGCTTATTTCCCCAGCATCACAGTTTCCTTCACTTCTCCCCTGCTCAAGCAGGATAAAGATGTCTAGCCCTATTCAAAACAAACGGTAGGAATCAAACCAATCAAGCCAACAAACAAAAGATAACCCTACCCAGAGCAGAGATAGCTTACCCCAAAAAGGGAGATGTGCCAGTGACGCCAAGCTTTCCACTAGGAACTTCGCTATTGCTCATTGATTTTAGCTGGAAGGAGCCCAGATACCACGGTGATGGGCAGCAGTATACAACCCCAAGACAGACAGACCGTGTCCTTTCTTTGGTTTAAATGAACTGTCTTTTGGGCACCAATCAGTCCATGAATGACACCTCAGGGCGCGTTCGTTCCCCTTTAACCAGCAATGGCAGTAATTTCTTTCTTTCTGTCATTCCTTCTTTCTTATTAGTCCCAGATATCTCGTGCATGGAGACTATTTGGGAGGCGGATGAAAGTGGACGTGAACAGCATGGCTGTGCTATGGAGGGAGCCATGCTCCTGCTGGAATCATGGAGAAACACTGTTGACTACTTCAATAGTAACAAAGAGGTATAAACCTTCTCCATCTAATCTGTAAACTAGTGTCCCCTCACGCTGTCCGTCCCACCTGACCCAGCCTGGGACATCCCAGAAGGTTTATCACATAGGGTCTGACTTCTCTTCAAACCCTTTGCCTACAGCACTCAACCTTTCTTCTTTCACTTACTCCAGACAATCCAGCCTCTAGATGCTTTTCTCCTATTATACATATTAGGTGCCTTCTCCAGATACATCCCACAAACTCTTTGGTGATCTCATGCCCCGTTTGTCGGTGGTATCCTTGATTTGCAGGGATTTCCCACCACTCTGTGCTAGTTTCAGTAGATTCTTGCCCGGCTACTCCCCTGCCTCACACTATCCGTTGGACTCAAGGACGAGACATTTCCACCCAAGGTCTCCCCTGGCGACTGCTCCTCTCTCAGGGCTGGTCTACACTGGGGGGGGGATCGATCTAAAATATGCAACTTCAGCTACGAGAATAGAGTAGCTGAAGTCGACATATCTTAGATCGATTTACCTCGGGTCCTCACAGCGTGGGATCGACGGCCGCGGCTCCCCCGTCGACTCCGCTTCCGCCTCTCGCTCTGGTGGAGTTCCGGAGTCGACAGAGAGCGCGTTCGGGGATCGATTTATCGCGTCTAGACGAGACACGATAAATCGATCCTCGATAGATCGATTACTACCCGCCGATCCGGCAGGTAGTGAAGACGTACCCTTAGACCTTCACTGACAAAACAAATGGGTCCAGCTTTGTCGCTTATACACATGGTGTCAAGGCTGAATCCCTACTCTGGCACTTCGAGTGCAGAAAGTGGAGGCTGGCAAGGATTTAAAAAATCAATACTTGCCACTCCAGGCTTGTATTACACTCCCAAGGTTACAGCTTTTCTCTGACCTTGTCTTGGTAATCGCTGCCACCACCCAAATGCAAAAAAACCCCTTGGACCCAGGAAGGCGCACTTGGGAATTCTTCCCTGTGGGGTATCCTCAAGCCCTTTCAAATCCCCCGGGGAAGAACTGAGAAAGAAAACAAAGGAAATCTGCTGTTGCCACCAGCTAATTAAACAACATTCACAAACCTCTTAGGACACCAAAAATCCAATTCTGTTCTTAAAAAAGGTAAATTTTGTTAAAAACAAAAAGGAAGAAAGTACATCTGGAATTTAGGCTTTTTGATAGATCTTAAAAGAAAACAATTACAAAAATTAAGCATCAAGATAGCTCTCTTGAGGTTCAGCTTCAAGGTTACAAGCAAAACAAAAGTATCTGGGGTTAGCACAGGGGAGATCCACAAGCCAAAATAAAGAAATAAACCTGATCGCGTCTAGTTAAACATTCCCTGTCCAATGATTTTTCTCGGTATGGAAGATGAATTTTCATACCTGGTTCCAGCCTTACACAGAATTGCTGCTCCGTGTCCGTCTCCAGAGAACAGACACAGACAAAGAGAAGTTTTTTCCCCATTTTAAAAAGTTTTAGCCCTCCCATTGGATCTTTTGGTCAGGTGCCCACTCCTTTTCCTTTAGCTGGGGAACTTTGTTAACCCTTTACAGGTAAAGCAAGCAGAAAACAGCCACCAAGAGGGACTTTATAGCTAACTGGCTGGCTGGGTGTTCATAAAAGGGAGCCCCCCCGTTCATTTATTACACATGGTCACGCTACATCTGGCTACTTGTCCTACAGAAAACAGGCCCTGTGTGGAGTCCTCCACATGGAGTCCCATTGCTGTTCTGCTTGTTCTCCTTGATCCAACCTTTCTCTGAACAAGTAGCTCACACAGTCAGGTCCTACACAATCCAACATTCTGCTGGAAGCCATCAGAACCCTTCTTAGACTGTCAATTCTTGGGAGCTGGGCCTGTGTCTTCCTTTGTTTGCAGACAGAGCCCAGTATATTGTAGGTGCTGCCCGGATACATCATCATCCTCAACTCACCACGATTTCTGATCCTGACTATTCATTGCTCTGCAACATTGTTAATTTATCTACCAGGTGTTCCGTGTGGAGGGGTTTTGAATGAAGGTAGAATATTCTACCCGATGATGTTCTCTATCTAAATCCCTTTCACCCTGATATATATTTTTTCTCATTTTGGTTTAGGATTTCATTATGAAAAAAAGTTTCTTAAGACTCTTGTTTGTTCTCAGCAAGAGCATCGACTGGCATAACATGCCTGACTTTTTTATTCACAACTTTGCATCAGACACTGCAGGAGCCATAGTGGTGAGTCAATAATATACACAGGGTCCGTGTTGTTGGTTGGAAAAGATTGATGAACTGTAGAGAATATTTAGCTGCTAAACCCATGCTAGGGTCCATGGAATCTGGAGCGTTGTAAAGAACTTTGTTGTATACACTGAAGCAATTATTTCAGTGTGTAAAATTGAGGTCAGTGCTGATTGACTGGAAATATTAGTGTGAATGGACAGAGAGAGGATGCTAGTTGGTGGGAAGTAGGAGATGAGTGGACAGAGATGGATGAGGAAATGAGGGAGTGAATTTGTGGCTGGGTAGAAACGGATGAGATCCCTTTGGACAACACCACTGGCTGAGTAGCTTCATGATCTGGGAGCTCTTCCATCAGAAAGGAAGATCCTGGGTTTTGGCTGGGCTCCTTTTTACTTTTGGAATATCTGATGTTCTTTTAGCTGGGGATTTATTGGAGACTCCGGAGAAGCCTGTGGCTAATTTAGCCTTTTTTGAGGCCTCCAGAGTTAGCTGTGATGCCAGGGCTTTGTATAACCTCCTCAATGAATGTGTGAGGGAGTAGGACTGAAGCTGGGAGCACTTGTGTCTCATTTACTATGTTTGCCCCTTTGTGACTTACAGGAGATGATTAAGAAAGAACCCCGGGACTGTCTCTCCAGCACCATACGGCTCCAGGCCATGGCCATCATTATCGAGCTGAGGTAACGTGACTTCTCATTTAACTGCCCAGCCTTCACACCTGGCTTCTCACTCCATGCTTGGTGGGACCAGAGTTGCCAATAGCAGTCCCTCACTTCGTGCCTTTTTCTCTTTAGATGCTGAGGACTCTTTGGGGAGGAGCTGGGGGACTATTGCATGGCTGACTGATGATTTTCTACCCCGTAACTTTGTAATCCTCTTTACTCCACATGGGATTCAAAGCCAAGAGTCTCTGCAGACATTTTGAGATGATTTTCTTTCTGGAGGTGTCAGCTGAGTCATTTCCTTCACTCTCTTCTGTATCGTTTCTGAGCCGGATTTACTATTCGGGTCACCAGTCCCTGCCCTCCCGTGCTTTTCCTGTATTCTGTTAATCTTTGCCAGTGTCTTACTCTTCTACATTGTTACTGTTCACATGATCTTGTTCTCTTGTATAGTCCAGATGTCTCTTAGTCTCACGCTCCTTCAGCATAACCCTCAGTTCATGTCCTCACCATCTGATGCCTCCGTTACGCTTCAGCACCTCAAAGTCCAATCCAGGCTTCTTCCTTTTACCAGCAAAAAGCATGTGGTGAAGGCCATGGGCTCCCACCGGAGATGGGTCCTGCTGAGAACATTCCTCAAGAGCGTGTTTTCCCTGCCACTTCTAATGACATTGCAGGTGCAAGGAGTAATCAGGGATATAAGCGGCCAGTACACAAAGGTAACTCAAGAATGGTTTCCTGTTACTTACTTTGGGCCCATATTGGTGATATGTGACTACACTGTCAGCGAAATTTCTCATGGAACGCCATTGTGGAGTATCAGTTGGGGACTTTAGCCCCGGTGACGTGGCCCTGATCATTCGTCCCATGCATACAGCAAGTAGCTGCCACATTCCCAATTATGAAAATGATCCATCCGTTTTCAATTTACTAGGGAACTACTGGGGATCCCAATCTGGGTGGTAAAGCTAGAATGAGGCATGTGGAATGAGGAAAACGTACTTAGTGTTTGCCCCAGAAATGGGGCTGGCTATTGTTTGATCAGTGACCGGGTATTTCTGGTGTGTGGCACCTCCCACAGCTAGGTCCTTTTGCATGAAGGGGCTGAATAAAGTTGGGGTCCTGCGGCACTCGATACAGCCACATTTTCAGCCTGAACTTTACTCTAGTCCCTACTTTTGACCTGCAATTATTTGCAGTTACACCTTAGCTCACGTGGGCACCTGAAATACCTGATTTCACACCTAAATCCAGTACTTTGGCATCGAAGTGATCAACTTGACGGGTGAAAAGACCAGTAGGAGCAAAGCTGCGCCTGCAAATTGTGGGTGTAAATATGGTGGCAAATCTTTAACCATCTGACCCGTACTGTCAGAGTTGCTAAAGCTTTCAGTGCCTGCGCTTTTTTAATTCTGAAAAGCCATTTATGGCCCTAAAGTTGAGGGGAGAGAAATTACAGACACTGGACCAAATTCACTACCAAAGTCAATAGAATTTAGAACACTTAATTTGCCTCACATCCCGCATGCTCACATATGCTCTCTCTAACCAAATCATTGGAGTGAATAGTATCTAAGACCCAGAGGAGTAAAGGGCAAAGACACAGGGCCGGCGCAACCCATTAGGTGGTTGCCTAGGGTGCTACAATTTGGGGGGTGGCGCCCACAGCGGTATTTCGGCGGCGGGACCTTCCGCCGCCTCTGTGGGGGGCGGCATTTCGGGGCGGGACCTTCCGCCGCCTAGGGCAGCAGAAAAGCTGGCGGCACTCCTGCAAAGACAAGGTGATATATTTATTAAAGTGATATTTATTTCTAATGTTAAAAAATCTCATTTCAATGTAGGACTTTCTTTTGCTATAACATTTTCCTTACTCTCTGATAAGGGCTTTGCTGCATGTTATCTTCCCAAGGGAGGCACTGATGAATTCATTACATCAGGTTTGGGGAATGATTTGGAAGATCAATTATAAGAAAAGGGTCATTTATACCACAGATGTCTTTCTGTTCTCAGTTTCCTTTGGTTTATAATGGAAATGAGGCAGGGATATAACGATGCATCTGGCTTTCTGGGTGATTGTCAAGAGCACAGCTTTGAATCACGGCAGGCCAATATCAGTTGAAACATGAGGCTAGTTTTCTGGAGATTCCTGAAGGATTCACTGCCCAGAACAAATCTAAATACGGTTTCTCTTGTGCTCAGGGCACCCACATTATTGAATAAGAGAAGTAGCTAATTATTTAGCAACTATTGTGTACAAGAAGTCTGGGCCAGACCCTTCGCTGGTATGAATCCGTGTAGCTTCACGCCCGCTGATGGAGCTATGTCAATATGCACTCATTGAGGATCTGGCCTTATTTTTATAGATAACTATAAATTCTATTGGTTTATGACTTGGAAGCCAGAAAGGACCATTAGATCATCTAACCCAGGGGTGGCCAACCTGAGCCTGAGAAGGAGCCAGAATTTACCAATGGACATTGCTGAAGATCCACAGTAATATGTCAGCAGCCCCCCATCAGCTCCCCCACCCCACTCCCAGCGCATCCTGCCCTCTGGCAGCCCCGCTGATCAGCGCCTCTCCCTCCCTCTTTGCACGTCCCGATCAGCTGTTTGGTGGCGTGCAGGAGGCTCTGGAGGGGAGGAGCGATGGCACGGCAGGCTCAGGGGATGAGGCGGGAAGGGGTGGAGTGGGGGCAGAGCCTGTGGCAGAGCCAGGGGTTGAGCAGTAAGCACCAGTAGTGTAGCTAGGGTGGAAGCGGGGCAGCAGCCGCTCCCACACCGAGCACAAGTGGCGCCTTTTTCATTTTACTCACCTGGGAGCAGGAAAAAAAAAGGCGCCACCTGCTGCGGCGCTTTTACTGACGGGGCGGCGCTCAGGGTCTTGACGGTACTTCGGCGGCGGGACCTTCACTCGCTCCGGGTGTCTTCGGTGGCACTGAAACTTCATCGCCGAAATGAAGCCGAAGACCTGCAGAGCGAGTGAAGGTCCCGCCACCGAGGTGCCACCGAAGACCCGCAGAGCGAGTGAAGGTCCTGCCGCTGAGGTGCCACCGAAGACCCACAGAGCGAGTGAAGGTCCTGCCGCTGAGGTGCCGCCGAAGACCCGCAGAGCGAGTGAAGGTCCTGCCGCCGAGGTGCCACCGAAGACCCGCAGAGTGAGTGAAGGTCCCGCCGCCGAGGTGCCGCCGAAGACCCGCAGAGCGAGTGAAGGTCCCACCGCCGAGGTGTTGCCGAAGACCCGGAGCGCCGCCCTGTCAGTAAAAGCGCCGCAGCGGGTGGCGCCTTTTTTTTTTTCCACTGCCCCTGTTCCCTCCACCTGGCTACGCCCCTGATGAGCACCCCCGGGCACATTGGAACATTGGCGCCTGTAGCTCCAGTCCCGGAGTCGGTGCCTATACAAGGAGCCGCATATTAACTTCTGAAGAGCCACATGTGGCTCCGGAGCCACAGGTTGGCCACCCCTGATCTAGCCTGATTTCTTGTATAATACAGGCCAAAGAATTTCACCCTGTGATTCTTGCCTCAAGCCCATAAGATAAATTATTTGTATAATCCACAGCTCTGTGGCGCTGAGCATAACGGTTCCCCCTCCTTTCAGGTTCTCTTCATTGAAACATTGCAGACCCTCAACGAGATGCTCCAGAGTCTGATTTTAGAAAATCCAGTTCCGTCTGAGCTAGAGAGGATCTTGCAGGTAAACAGGATCTGGAGATGTCGGTTGGAGGATGGTAAGGTAGGGAAGAGGAACAGGAAAATCTTGTCAAGAGCTTGTGAGGGAAAGGAGAGTTAAGGAAAGAACGGAGTGCCCCATCTCCACAGGGTTCTCCTATTAGGGCATATGTGACAAGGTCATGTAGCACGGGGGAGTCTTCTATTTCCATCTGTGAGGTCTGACAATCTCCTCCATTGTTACCCTCAGTTTCTTTCCTGTCTCCAGGTGGCCCTTACATCACAGTGTCCTTTCCAAATGAGGACGTTATTCCCTTTACTGCCCATCATTGCCACTCCTGATGCAATTGGAGGGGTCGCTGCCAGGACTCTAGTCCCCCGTGAGGGCTGGCACCTGGCTTCCACAGAACTCCCAGCTCCAGCTGTCCAACAGTGAGAACCAATGGGTGCAATGGGAACCAAGACTGCCGCTAACTACAGAGCATGAGGGCTGGCCCAAAGTCTGCAATCATGAAAGAATAGAAGTTTTCCTCCAGCGGCTCTTATTTTGCTGAATGAAATGCTGGATTGTGTGGCTTGTCCAGAGAAGACTTGGCCCTTCCCTTCCTTACATAGGACTCAATCCTGCATCCATTAAAGGCTCGATCCAGTGCTCATTGAAATCAAATGGGGACCTTTCCGTTGACTTCAATGGGCATTGGATCAGTCCTTAGATCAATGTCAAAACTTTCATTGACTTCAGCGGGTGTGTGACTTGGCCCTCAGAGAGAAATGCACTTTGCTTTCGTTCCAAGAGAAGAATTCCATGTGTATTTTGAGTCTGCACAAAGCAGACGCAGCCTGTATCTGTAAGAGTGAGATGATTCAGCCAGAATAAAGATTATCCTTTGGGGATCACTTGTATACACCCTTTCCCCCTGTTATTTTTAACCTCTCTTGTTTTTCCTGCAGCTCATGGACTCCTGGATGCAGTCCAGGGAAGCTTGCCGGCGGGAGAGGGCTGTATGGAGCAGCATACTGCTCCTAAACTTCGTGGCCACAGAAGTCAAACTGGATGTGAGTAACTCTTGACTTCTAGTGACCTGATTGCAAACTAGACCTACAGGGCACTCTCCCATGCCAGAGAAACTTCCTGCTTAGAAGTATATTGATGGGCCCCACAGTGCAATGCTCCCTAATAGGCGGAGGAAAAACCGATCTCGTTGCTCGTCCATCATCCTGACTGAGATGGGTTGGTGTCTGATACACTTGGAAAATAAATCCAGTGCCCTGGAGGAATAGGCCACCTCTTTCCAATGCAGAAAAGGCAGCTAACAAGGGGCACAGGAAGAACGGGTTTTTCTATGGTTAGATCTAATGAATTTCAGAGAAAAGAGATTTCAAAATCCTAGAGACTGAAGACATTTCATCCCCAGCTGGTTCCCTGTTTGCCTCCATTCCTCATCCTAGTACCATGGGATACTTTCCTCTTGTGGAGCTGCAGGAAGAGGCCTCTCCATTCCAGCCCACCTCAGCCGTTACAGATCATTATGATCCTGATCTTGCTCCCACTGACGTCTGTGGCAAAACTCCAGTGGACGTCTGTGGTGCGGGATCGAGCCCTATATTCTTCTTCTGGCTCCCAAGCCTCTTCTGAAGAGGGAGAGCTGAGGATCACGCCCCATTATAGAAAGGGACTGTGTGGATATAGACTCCTTGCCTAGGAGACACAGCCCGCTTTACCTGCAGTGGTAATGGATTCCTCCTCTCCTCTTTTGTACAATTAGGAAGCGTCTCCATTCACCAGGCTCGGACACCTGGTTGCAGTGCTGGGGATCCGCTGTGGGGATCCCGTCAAGGCGATCAGCTCAAAGGCAGCAGGGGCTGTTCATTACCTCGTCTCTATTGCGTGGCGCCAAAAGAGTAAGAGAAGCACTGATGAGCATCTGAATCCCCCTCCTGGGAGCTAAATGCTAGAGATTTCCTCAGGCAAAGCTCCCGTTCAGGATAGTGCCTGAGGAAGAAGTAGAGCATCTGGCTCGGTATTTGTTCCTTTGAACAGAGTGCTGGTTTTTTTTGTGGATCTAGAAACAAGCGTCTGATAGTCATCCCGTAATTCTAGCCCTGACTTTCAAAGAAAGGAAAGAGGAGGGGGGAATACAGAGAAAGGCAACACACGTTACCGCAAACTGAGACTGGTAGAGCTCATTCCGTCAGTGGGAATGGGAAGGGTCAGTGGGACACGATGATAGGGGATTCAACGCCATCAGACCAATTAGTTCAGTTCGAGATGCCTGTACCCCGAACGCCCCAGAACTTTGATGGCTGTTGGAAATCTGGATCCAAATCTGGGGCTCGATTCATGACTGTGTTAATCCACTTCTATGCCACTGAAGTGTTTTGGCTAGATTCCAGTCACCACTTGATAGAGCCACTTTATTCTGGGGGTCAAGGCCCTGATCCAGCACAACATTTACGCACATCTGTAACTTTCATCAGGCGAGTAGTCCCACGGAAGTCCCTGGGATTATTCATCTGCTTAGAATAATGTACGTGCTTAAATGCTTTCCTGGATCAGGGCCAAACAAAGGGCTTTGTCCAGTAAAGAGGGATGAGAGCAGAAGCCAGGAAGCAGAATGGAAAGTTAAGAGTGTTATTAACATGTATTTCAGTTGCACAGTTGGACAGAAAGAATGTGGAATGGACTGAACAGAGGAACAAGGAATTTCTGGCTGCTTGGAGCCCCACTGTGGTTTGCAACAGCCCCTCCAGGATCGCAGAGGTAATCACATCCTGGCACTAATGACCATTCTACATTGGTGTCAGTACAATACGGTATCGCACAGCTCCAAACTACTTCCTGTCCCTGGATCGCCCATCTCTATTGTGTATGGCTTACCCAAGAATTACAGCTCCTGCCCTTACTCATGGCTAGAAATGACATGCTCAGAAAGAAACAAGATGGGTGAGGTCCAATTTTTTTATTGGATCAACTTCTGTGGGTGAAAGAGACAAACTTTTGAGCCATACAGAGCTCTTCTTCAGACAGAGACAGAAGAGCTCTGTGTAGCTCAAAAGCTGGTCTCTCTCACTACCAGAAGTTGGTTCAATAAAAGATATAACCTCACCCACCTTGTGTCTCTAATATCCTGGGACCGACACGGCTACAACAGTGAAGACAACAAATGCTCATAAAGAGTGATCTACTCTGCAGCAAGTGGTTCTCAACCTTTCCAGACTATTGTACCTGATTTCAGTCCCAGGTGGCGGGGTTCGGGCTTCAGCTTGAGCCCTGGGCGGTGGTAAGGTGGCCGGGTGCCCGGTTTTCGACCAGAAAATCTGGTTGAAAAGGGGATCTGATAGTGTCCGGTCAGATCTACTGACTGGACACCCAAAGTCCAGTTACTGCGGGTGAGGGAGGTGGGGAGGTGCCAGGTCATCACCCGCACCAGCCTCTACTCAACCGGGGCCGCCACCTACCCACATCATGCAGCTGCAGCTCCCAGCAGGCAAATTGCTCCTGACCTGGGCAGGGAAGAGGGGAAGAGCAGTGAGCAACAGTGGAAGGGGAGAAGAGGACCAAATGGGGGGCAGGGCCTCGGGGGGAAGAGGCAGGGCAGAAGAGGTCCAGCACTCCTGCATGAGTGTCCGGTTTTTAAATATTACAAAGTTGGCAAACCTAGGCAGTGGGCTTGGCTTGGGCTTCAGCATCTGCATGTATCTTAGATTTGCGGGGGCCCTGCTTGCCACCCCCAATGGCGACCCTAAACTTGTGACCCCCCTAAACCCATCCCATGACCCCCCTGGGGGTTGCCACCCCCAGATTGAGAAACACTGATATAGTAGATAGTATAAACAAGTCATTGTCTGTATGAAATGTTAGTTTGGACTGACTTTGCTAGTGCTTTTTATGTAGCCTGTTGTAAAACTAAGCAAATATCTAGATGAGTTGATGTACCCCCTGTACCCCCAGGGACGGCAAGTTATATGGGCCCATGGTGCCCGGGCTTGAGAAAATTCAGGGCCCAGGGGACCCGGCTCCACCAATGTTCGGGGCCGGGTCTCTCTCCCAGCCTCGCCTGCCGCCCCCACGCACCTCTCCCGGCCCCGGCTGCCACCCCCGCGCGCCTCCCCCAAGCGCCCCTGCCTTCCCTGGGCAGCGGGCGGCTGCCCCCTGCAGCTCCGCACTGTGCTCCCTCGCCAGCCGCTGCCGCAGCCGGCTACAAGGAAGCGGCGCCGGGGGCAGGCCGAGGCGGCTGCTGCGCCTGCGGAGGGAGGAGGGGAGGAGCGCATGGCAGCCCTCCCCCCCGCCCCCTGGCTGGAGACTCCGAGTCGACTCGGGGGAGGGGAGGGGAGGGGGAGGCTTATCCTGGCTGGACCTCCTGAGCAGCAGCCTGGGGGGGCTTGGATGAGTGTCGTGTTGGGGGTTGGTGAGGAGGCCCCCCCTTCCTCTCCCCCAGAGCTCGCTGCTGCCAGCAGGAAGAGGGCTGGGGGGAGTCCTCCTCTCTGGCCCCCTGCCCCAGCCCAGGGTCAGCCTGCCTGCTGCACCCCAAACTCCTCATCCTTGGACCAGCCGCACGCCCCCTCCCACACCCAAACCCTCTATCCCAGCCCAGAGCCTGCACCCAGCACCCAAACTCCATCTCAGAGCCTGCACCCCTCCCGCACCCAGACTCCCTCCCAGAGCCTGCACCCCTCCTGCACCCAAACTTCCTCCCAGAGCCTGCAACCCAAACCCCCTCCCGCACCCAGACTCCCTCCCAGACCCCGCACTCAAACTTCCTCCCAGAACCTGCACCCCAAACCCCCTCCCACACCCAGACTCCCTCCCAGAGTCCGCAGCCCCTGCTGCACCCCAGCCCCCTGCCTCAACCCAGAGCCTGCACCCAGCACCCAAACTCCATCTCAGAGCCTGCACCCCTCCCGCACTCAAACTTCCTCCCAGAGCCTGCACCCCAAACCCCCTCCCGCACCCAGACTCCCTCCCAGATCCTGCACCCCTCCCGCACCCAGACTCCCTCCCAGAGCCTGCACCCCTCCTGCACCCAAACTTCCTCCCAGAGCCTGCACCCCAAACCCCCTCCCGCACCCAGACTCCCTCCCAGACCCCGCACTCAAACTTCCTCCCAGAACCTGCACCCCAAACCCCCTCCCACACCCAGACTCCCTCCCAGAGTCCGCAGCCCCTCCTGCACCCCAGTCCCCTGCCTCAACCCAGAGCCTGCACCCAGCACCCAAACTCCCTCCCAGAGCCCGCAGCCACTCCTGCACCCCAGCCTCCTGCCTCAACCCAGAGCCTGCACCCAGCACCCAAACTCCATCTCAGAGCCTGCACCCCTCCCGCACCCAAATTTCCTCCCAGAGCCTGCACCCCAAACCCCCTCCCGCACCCAGACTCCCTCCCAGAGCCTTAGGCAGGTGTAGGGGGAGGCGGGACTTGGACCCATTCTGAGCAATGCCAAAAATTATACAAACCTGCCGCCCCTGTGTGTACCCCCAGGGGTATTCGTATCCCTGATTGAGAACCACTGCTCTAGCAGATAGGTTCCCAACCTGGGGGGCACAGCCACCCTGCCCTTTCCTTATTGCCAAATGGGACAGGGTCTTGGCTAGTTTGGAAGGGGACTCTGGGAGGGTCCTAGTATAGGAAAGGGAGTGTCCATATGGGGAAGGTTGAACGCCTGTTGCTCTAGTACTTTGGGTTGTTAGAAGCTGTCACAACGAGGTCTATACTATATAGGCTTGATCCAAAACCTATTGAAGCCAATGGAAGTCTTTCCATTGATTTCAATGGTCTTTGGGTCAGGCTGCAAGCCAGGAAGTATGGTGATGGTGTCGTAATCAGGACTTGGGTGCTGTATTTCTGCTGGGATGTGTTGTAGGAGGGTATCACATACAGTCACAGTCAAAGACCGAGTACTGTAACAGTCATTACTAATATTACTACATGGATCCCGCAACTGCTGATCTTTTAATGGTGACCCTTGCACCTCGGATGCCTGAGAAGTAGGTGTCTGACACCACTAAATGAACATCCTGACGTGCACGGCAGCACTCCTAGGTTGGCCACTGTAATGGTTTAACTAGTCCTCTTGCCTCACTGTGAGTGATATGGTTTCGCAGCAGAAGCCTCATCAGCCACTGGGTAATAGAAAGGAGTAAAAAAGAGCCCCTGAGAACCTGGAGAGGACCTGCAACCCCCAGACAGGGCTTTATCTGGGCTCCAGTAGTTATCACCCCCCCGTGGAATCAGGACGAGGCCTTTTGTAAATTACACTTTTCCCTGTATGCTTCAGCTCTTTGGAGTCTATTTCAACCCAAGAGAGAGGACAGATTTCATTCTGACTGTTATGGATGGCCTGACGAATCACTGCAACAATAACTGCCAGCCAACTGCAGAGGGATTGCTGTCTGCCATGGTGAACAGCGGTGGGACTAAGGTGGAGAAGGTATGGGGCGCTGCTGCTGAGATGGATGGAAACTAGAATTCCCAGTGCTGGGAACATTCATCCGTTCAGAGAGTTTAAGGCCAGAAGGAACCATCAGATCTTCTAGTCTGATTCCTGTATATTGGAAAACATAATCCCAACTATACATACAAACGGAGGGGGTCTAAATCAGCTGTTACCACTCAAGGGTGGAGTCATCATGGACAATTCTCTGAAAACATCCACTCAGTGTGCAATGGCAGTCAAAAAGGCTACCAGAATGTTAGGAAGCATTAGGAAAGGGATAGATAATAAGACAGAAAATATCATATTGCCTCTCTATAAATCCATGGGATGCCCACACCTATAAATTCATGAATGGTGTGGAGAAAGTAAATAGGGAAGTTTTATTTATCCTTTCACACACACACACACAGACACACACACACACACACACAAACCTGGGTTAATACAAACCTAAGGAAATATTTCTTCACACAACACAACTCGTAACTCATTGCCAGGGGATGTCGTAAAGGCCAAAAGTATAACCAGGTTCAACAAAGAATTAGAAAAGTTCCTGGAGGACAGGTCCATCAATGGCTATTAGCCAAGGTGGTCAGGGGTGCAACACCGTGCACAGGGTGTCCCTACGCCTTCTGATTGAAACTGGGACTAGGTGACAGGGGATGGATCACTCGATAAATTGCCCTGTTCTGTTCATTTCTTCTGAAGCATCTGGCACCAGCAGAAGACAGGATACTGGGCTAGATGGACAATTGGTCTGACCCAGTATGGCCATTCTTATGTTACCCCTGTATTGTGCCTAGATAGGACTCATCTCCTTTGAGCCATTGATATGTGGTCTTTGCGACAATGCACCTTGTAATGCTCTGAAATGAGCCCTGCCAATAATATAGGAAATTGTGACTTTTAGGCAAAACCTAGAGGCTAACTCTGATTCTCCAGGGATGCTGAGGTTCCCTCTTGCCCCAGCTGCAGGATGGGATGAGAGTCTTGTCCCGTCTCATCTGGTTCCCTCTCTCTCAGGCAGCAGACCTTGTGGCTGGGGTTTGCAGCCGGTTGGATTCAGTCCAGCAGCCCAGCTCCAGGACCCTGATGAAGAAGTTAGTGGCCCTGCTGGCTGGCGAGGCGGAGCATCTGGACACAGTGATCTCATGCCTTCTGGACTACTCCTTCCCTACAGACAGGTACGAAATGCCTCCACTCTTCAGTCCTCGCGTGATCCTTTGAGGCCCTATATGAGAACCTCACCACTGAGCACATTGTTTGGTCTTACTAAGGCAAAGTATAAAGCACTGACTGTTGAGGACTGAATCTCCCCCCTCTACATGGGACAAATTACCTGCCCTCTCCTCCTGATGGCTCTTCTCTTTTCAGCCACAAACCACAGCGAGCGAAATCCGCCTGTCAGAGATTCCTCTCCCCCATTCCCTGAATGTGTCTCCCCATGTGCAAGGCAGGAGCTCTCATTCCCAGTCCCCCTCTCCCGGCCCCTGGGACTTGTTAGAGATCTGCCTGTGGGAGAGGTTCTCAAAAGCACAGTCCCCCACACCTACGGTCAGTTCTCATGGGTCCTGGAGCATGGGGTGGATTTAAGTCTGTGTTCTTGAGTTCACTATCCCTTTGCTACTCCGGCTGGCAAGCGCAGAGCTCATTCCGCCGTTCTCCTTCATCTGAACATACAGATAGTGAGCCTAGGTGGAACGTTTGCTGTCTGAAGCACATTTGTGTTTGGGCAGCAAAAGTTGAGCAACAGTGATTACGCAAAGCGTGGTTTTATGATGGATAATCCCAAGTGGTGAGTTCCAAAAACAATCCATATCAGCAGGGCCAGCTCCAGGCACCAGCAAAACAAGCAGGTGCTTGGGGCGGCACATTTCTAGGGGCGGCATTCTGGAACCGGCCATCATAGGTGCTGACTCCGGGGCATGGGGAAAAAGTGCCCCCGCCACCCCAGCTCGCCGCCCCAGCTCACCTCTGCTCCGCCTCCACCTGCTTCCCTGAGCGCACTGCCGCCGCTCCGCTTCTCCCCCCTCCCTCCCAGGCTTGCTGCGCGCGAAACAGCTGTTTCACGCAGCAAGTCTGGGAGGGAGGAGAAGCCGAGCAGCAGGGTGCTCAGGGGAGGCGGCGGTTGTGGAACGGAGGTGAACTGGAGTGGGGAGCGGTTCCTCTACCCCCCTTTACTTCCTGCGCCCCCCCCACCCTAGCTCACCTCCACTCCACCTGCTCCCCTGAATGCACTGCCGCTCCGCTTCTCCCCCCTCCCTCCCAGGCTTGCCACGCGCGAAACAGCTGTTTTGCGCAGCAAGGCTGGGAGGGAGGGAGGAGAAGCTGAGCGGGCGGCGCTCCGGGGAGGCGGAGGTGAGCTGGAGTGGGGAGTGGTTCCTCTACCCCCCGTTACTTCCTGCGCCCCCCGACCCTAGCTCACCTCCGCTCTGCCTGCTCCCCTGAACGCGCCGCTGCTCCGCTTCTCCCCCTTCCTTCGCCTGAGAGGGAGGGGGGAGAAGCAGAGCAGCAGCGCACCTGGGGAAGCAGGCGGAGCGGAGGTGAGCTAGGGTGGGAGGTCGCGGGAGCCCCCAGGAAGCAATGGGGGGGGGAAATGTGGCACGCCCGGGGGAGGAGGCGGGGCTGGGGATTTGGGGAAGGGGTTTGGAAGGGGTGGAGTTGGGGCGGGGCTAGGGGAGAAAAAAAAAAGTGGGGGCGGCCAAAATTTTTTTTGCTTGAGGCGGCAAAAATCCTAGAGCCAGCCCTGCATATCAGAGGACTCCACTGAAACCCTCCCTCACACAGTTGTTGGCTGAGCGCTGCGGAGATCTGAGCCACGCTGCTGCATGTCTGCTCCCTTTTTTTTTAAAGGGAATTTAATGCTGGTGAAAGGTGCCCCATTGACACCCTTGGATAATGAAAAGCTCAGCTGCAGCCCAGGAAGTGACGATGAAGCTTCCTCCACACTGCCCCTAACAACACTCTGAGCTCATAGCTGGAGGGGCTGCCGACTAGGCAAGAAAGGCTCATTCAGCCTCCATGTCCCGTTCAATCCCTGAACCTACCAACAAGGGCCAAGTATGGTAGTTGACTCTGTAATGTGGACAGCGTGCACTGGGCACTGGTCCGAGACCCTTAGTTCATTTCATATAGGACATCTGCTGCCAGAGAAGCTGTATTAGCCATTAGCCATCAGCCTCTCGGTATTAGCCATCAGCCAGTAACAGGTCGTGACCAATTGAGGCCAGATTCACACTGGCAGCCTTGAGCTGAAATGCTCCATATCCTGTGTCAGTGATTCTCAATCTGAGGTCCATGGAGTCCTTGTTCATGCTCCACATTGAATTGCACAAGCTCTGGGGACTGGACTGCTGGGCAGGGTGTTGGCTCCACAGGAGGATTTCTCTTACAAAGAGATTACATTGGTGAAGAGGTTTAATAGCTTTTCTCCTAAGCCATCCAGTCCCTCATGTTGCCGTATTTCTGAATTTCTAGCAATGCGGCCGAGCTGTGGCAGTTCCTATCTGCTGACCCGGCCCTCGGAGGACAGGTGATGGAGAACCTGGTTGTGAAGCTGCAGAGTCACCACAGCTCTGAGCACCAAGCCTCTCACACGTCTGCTGCCGTAAGTCACTGTTCGAACATCCATAGCCCCATACAGTTAAATCTATCCTATGTCTCTGTCACACGGCACACTCACCGCCAACGCGCCTCCTCATGCCAGGACATGATGTTGCAGGGCTTATTCCACACTGGTGTCCCCTTGTCCAGCCTCCTGGTTCTGCAACACTCTGCAGGTTCCATGGTCTGGCCCTCTGGCCACGTCACCTCTTCCAGGGTTAACAGAAAAGTCCAATATGGGAAAACCCAACATGTAGTGGCCTCTGTGCCAGGCCCTCAGACCCCATCTTAGTCCTGAGGTCAGTACTTTGCCTCTTGCTGGGGAACCCAGACCTGACCTCTGCTCTGGGTTCCAGCCCACGGACCCCATGATAGGCTGCTAAGGACTGTTCCTTCAATCCCTCACCACTTCCCTGAGCTGCTCCTCCCTTTTTCCTGCTTGTTAGCAACTCCCAGGGGTCTGCAGCTTCTGCTTTTCCCGCCCTGGATTTGTGGCTCCTTGTGACTTCTTCCCACCCAACTTCTGAGGAGCTTCCTCAAAGCTGTTCCCAGCCTCCCTGGCAGCAGCTGGGCTGTGTTTCAAACAGTCCTTCTGGTTTCCCTCCATAAGATAGGAGCCCCTGCCCCCTAGCCTTCCTCCTGGAGGTGGCATTTACTTCAGGCAGTCCCTCCACCTCTCCTGCAGGCAGGACTCCCCCAGTCTCCTCCTTTATGCTGGGTTGTAAGTTAGCCAACTATGGGGCCTTAGCCAGATTCTCCTGGTGGCCCTTTTTCCCCAGTCAGTCCTCAGGCTCAGAGGGTTCAGGCATAGGTGCTGGAACTGGGGGAACGGGGGTGCTGTAGCACCCCCTGGCTTGAAGCAGTTTCCATCATATACAGGGTTTACAGTTTGGTTCAATGGCTCTCAGCACCCCCACTACACAACGTGTTCCAGCACCCCTGGGTTCAGCCTTCTCCTGCTGGTGTTTTCTCTGCTAGGAGGGAGGAGGCAGCATGTATGCTGATCCCCTTCCTAAAGCTCATCCCAATTCACTGGGAGAGAGGGGAGTCCTGGCCCTCCCATTTTGCAAGGCTCCTGGTCCCAGGTCCTTACAGAAACATAACAGGAGTTCCTCCTGAACACGACTTATTCCTTGGACCACTTCTTCCCTACCAGTATTTCCCAGCTCCTTACGTATATCAGACATCTCAAAATCTGACAGGGCCACGCCACGTGACAAGGGTGGGCTGACCCCTAGCACCGCTACCTTTACAGGGACAGACTATCCCCTCCGTTTTGGGGCTACTCCATAATGTCCTGACAAACCCTTGGGGGAGGGTTCCATTCATCGCATCCATGTTGGAGCTCTGAGAAACCCCTGTGACACTGTCTGCCCTGGTGCCAGCTCAGGATAGGGTCCTGAGAACTGACGCAGGAGGGAGTAGGATTTCCAAGTAAGCTTGTGTCTGTCTTGTTCCCTCTTCAGGCCACATGCGCCCTCTATGAGATGATCTCGGTGAGCAAGTCCAGAGATGCCACAACCCGCCTCTATCCTCAGCTGCTAATGGCTCTTCTTGTCGAAATCCATTTCAGCCTGGGACAGAGCATACCAGGGGATAAAGTCTCTGTAAGGGAAAGCAGCCGGCAGAGCCTCCACACCAGGTACTGCGCCTACTGGAAAGTCAACAGTCTAATTACATGGACAGTCATAGAGAAGTCATAGTTCTCTTCTCCAGCTCTCATGTGGCCCCTGCAGGTTTTCCATAACTCTCTAATTCTGAGGGAGTTAGCAGGCAGGGCTTAGGTTGCAAGGGTGTCTCTCAGTGGTAAATGACATACCGACCAATGCACTGCAGAGGAAGTAGAAAGACTATCCCAGCAGCTATGGGGAGAAATTAGTGGGAGCCAATTTGCCAGTGTGTCAAAGGAATGTGGGTCCGACACTAAAGGGCTGAAGTTCTCCTGTTCTGTGACATTGACATGCCCTAGTGCTGATGTGCAATTGTCTGTAGGATTTGCTCAGAACTCTTTCTCTTTCTTCATATTATTAAATTGTATTACTATAGTGCCTAGGAACCCCAGTCACGAACCTGTGCCTTCCTAAGCTCTATTTAAACCATTGGTGTGTCTTTCCACACACAAGTGAATCCGTCACTCCCTGACAGACCTACCATGAGGGGGCTCCTGGCACTCAGTCATGCTGGTGTGTTGTTTGAATCTAGCTCTGCAGTGGAGGCTATAAAGATGCTGCTTCTCTGTGTTGGCTGCCGTTCCGAGCTGACTGTTATGGAGAAGGAGCAAGGCTGGATCCTCCTACAAAGCCCCCAAGATCACCTCCATGGGGTGAGCCTGCTGGCCAGGTAATACACAAGCGTTTTCCATGCAGTCAGTCCTGCTAGTGGGGGCAATTCCAAAATGAAACATTCCTCACTTCTGGGCTGCCTTGTGGCCCCAAGTTGACCCCTCACCCCCTTGTTGCAGAACGTGCTTCTTCCCTTACTAACAAAGGTATTTCTGCTTTGTGTCACAGAGCCATGGTGCACTATGCTTGCCCTGAGACCACAAGGATGCTGCTGGACCTAGTGATCCCGCTCCTCGACAGAGGTGATAAGAAACACAGGCTGACCATGATGGCCTTCTTTGTAGAAGTAAGTTTCATTAGCTGATGAGAGCAATTGGGTCTTGTGTCCTAGATTAGTGAGCAACTCCTTAAATCAAGCCTTTGAGACTCATTATTGCGCTACATAAACGATGAGCTTTATTGGTCATGTCCACATTGCCAGGTGTCCATGCAGCACTGACTAGGCTCCCCCAGTCCTGTCCCAGCACGCTCAGTGTAAAATCTGAGATGGATCCTTTAGGGGATCATTGGTTGCTCCAAAGTTGTAATCAGGAGCCTGATGGGAATATCCAAGAAACTAAGGTTCTGTAGAACAGCATCAGCCTAGACTCTCCCGAAGGGCAGCTGGGTCTCCTGTCGGCATCAGCCTTTCTGCAGGTCCATGAAAGGTTCCTCCCTGCGAAGTCACTAAGGAAAAGCAAAGAGGGGCATTGAGAGTGGGTATGGAGGAGAGAGGATCATGGTAAAAGCTCCCCCAGATGCAGGATCATTAGCTCTGAATGGTCACTGAACATTTTGTTGCCCTACATGTTCTCCTGGAGGGTAGAGCAGCTCTGCTAACGCCTATGGCTGAGTCTAGTGCTAACGGCCAGGAAGTCAGTGGGAGGACTGGGTGTCACACACAAAGTGGGGCTGATGTATAGCAATGGACGGTACAACATGGAGGTTATGATGCCTCTCCACAGAACCGACACACAAAGTTTTCCGGTAAGCACCTGCTGCTGATTCGCTCTGTGTTGTTTTCAGCTTCTGCGTTACGAAGAGGCCAAGAAGCTCCCACATCCAGACACTTTGGACTGTCTCGAGGAGTGGACAAAACACCCCAGCCCAGTTTTCCGTTCACTTGGTCTAAGAGGACTCGGCATCCTGGCAACCCAACCAGGGAAGGTGAGAGCCCAGGCTTGGTTAACTGGAAAACGACGAGGTGGCTGTGACCCAGTGGACTGAGTTCTGGGCAGGCAGTGAGGCACAGTGTTCTGAGCCCACCTCTGCTGCTGGCTTGCTGACCCTCTCGGTGCCTCCATTTCCCCAGCAGGAACGGGGATCACAACGGCTCCTCAATGCAGATCTTTCCTCGGAGAGTATTTTAGATGGGATTTTACTGCTTGGATTTCAGGTGGACGTTATCATTCTCCTAGGGCTACCACACGTCCGGGTTTCCCCGGACATGTCCGGCTTTTCGCTCTTTAAATAGCCGTCCGGGGGGGATTTCTAAAAATCTAAAAATGTCCGGGATTTCCGGATTTTAGGGTTGGCTATTTATCGACCGAAAAGCGGCTGACAGGGCGGCCGAGCGCCGCTCGCATTGGGGCCTCGGCAGCCAAAGCCCCTTCCCAGCTCCCCCTATCCCTTGCAGCCTTAGCACGCCGCCTGGCAGCGCTGGGGGGCGGGGCTGTGCGCCTATGAGGGAACGCAGCGGCGGGGCTGGCAGCGGTGGCCAGAGCCCCTCCCTCGCTTCCCCTCCTCCTCCACAGCCACAGCACGCCGCTCGGCAGCACTCGGGCGGGGCGCTCCTTGGGGCGTGGAGCCAGACACCTGCTCTAAGCCGGGTGGCACGGTAAGGGGGCCGGGGAGTTGGAGAAGGGGGGCAGTCAGGGGACAGGGAGCGGGGTGGGGTTTGGATGGGTCGGGAGTTCGGGGGGGCAGTGGGGGGCAGGGGTGTGGAGAGGGGTTGGGACAGTCAGGGACAGGGAGCACGGGGGGTTAGATGGGTCGGGGGTTCTGGGAGGGCTGTCAGGGGGCGGGAAGTGGGAGGGAGTGGCTAGGGGGCGGGGCTACCCCCCCCAATGGAGTGTCCTCTCTTTGAAAGTTCAGATATGGTAACCCTAATTCTCCCCCATGCAAATTACCCCAGCAGCATTCCTGTTCCTTCTTGGAGAGACCATTCCTGGTGCTGTCACAAAGGAAGACCTTGATTGGTCTAAAGACCTTAGCGAGCACACAGGACCCTGTCTCATAGCCCCCTCCAGTGGCAAGACCCAACATTGCAGCACTGCCTCAGTTTTCCCCTCCTCGGCTTGACTTCACAAATACCTCGTTCAATAACACCCTTATTCAGGCTCATTTATTAAGACAAACAAGCCTTTGAAGGCCAAAGATAAAACCCTCAGAATCAAACCTGACAGTGTCCAACGGACTAAAAATCAGAAACAGGATCTTCTGCCATTACCACATCTCCTCTTCTGAGCTCCCTCAACAAAGGTTCCACCCTGTCCTTAGTAAACATAAGAAAACTTAACTTTGGCCCCCTTCCTGGGCACCCCGTCTGCAAGCTTTTTGCCCCCAGGCTCTGCGGAGTTCTTTGTTCTCTTGGGGGAGGACTGCTTCCCAAGGCTTCCTCCCTGGAGGCCCTTTTCCCCCATCAGATTCCCCCTGCCTTCCCTCCCAGGGTACTCTAGGAGCCACTCCCCCCTGCTCCTGCTTCCCCTTCCTTCCTGACAACCCAAAATAGTTCTCTCCTCCTCCGCTGCATCTGATTAATGCATGGAGCTGACTGGCCCCAAAGTCTCTGGCCCTGAGAGAGGCAGAGCACTCTCTTAAAGAGTGTTTGTGACCCTGCCCCCAAATGATATTTCAATGCCTTGCACTATCAGGTCCAAGTTTCTCAAATTTTGCAGAGGGTTCAGCTCTCACCTAGGACTCCCCATGGGCCAGGTTTGATTTTTTCCCCAAGTTTCACCATTTGGGGGATTGTCTGCATGGGAAAAGAAGGTGGCTAGAAGTTTTCGTTTGTTTGTTTGTAAGTGGAAAAACTGTCCTACAGCTCAGAGACGCAATCACCCCAGGAAAAAATCACAATTGACTGGGGAGACAGCATGGAACATTTCCATCCAAAAAGGGAATGTTTTTAGGAGCGTATCAAAAGGAGCAACTAGAATGGAAACTGTGTACCAGCATTAACTATGGAGATTGCTGCCAGCATCTGCTATAATAATAATTAATAGCACATAGAAAAGAGAGAAAAGCCCCGAAGCAAACCACAGCTTTGCCCACCCTACACCAGAACGACCCGGGACAGGGTTAGGATTCACTGATTGCCTCGTCAGGCATCCCCATCGATTCTAAAGCACCACGCCGCCGACTGTGGAGACGGAGCTTCTCTCTGACTTGGTGCATGGGGTAGAATAAACACAGCCCTGGCACTGTGGCGTGTACTCACTGGAGGGCTGGGAGATCTGATGAGCCCCCCAATGTGTGTGTGTGTGTAGGTGGAACAAGTCAAGGCCCTGCTGCCTGCCATCCTTTGGGGCTCGGATGAGATGGATGATGGGAGTATTCTGGAGGCCATCTCAGCTGTTCAGAACCTTCTGCAGAGCCTGGATAGGAGTGAGCTCACCAGCGTGGCCAGGAAGCTAATCCCCTTACTCGATGCTGTAAGTCAGGGGCTCTTGACCTGCCCATCCCCAGCCAGGCAGTGTTGTGACTCTGGAGTCGTAGTGGTGGCATATCTGACCTGATCAGTTCCGAGCCATTGCCTGGGCCTCAGGCATTGGTGACACCTTGGTCTCTCGTGTTCTCTGTGTGTGGCATGCAATCGTTTGGTCTCCTGAGGACTGATATGCTTTAATCTAACTCAAGTTAACATGCTCAATGTAGTGGTCATGGGGTGAAATGTAATGTCCTGTGCTTTGGAGTCTAGATGAATGAATGACCCTTAAATGCTATGAAACTATGAAAGTGTTGAACCCATTAAAGAAACCCTCCAAAGAGCCCTTCACTGTGGATGGAGTCAGCACTTACAGGAGGCCTCCAGGGAAATTTAGGAACCACTGTCCTAACCTGTGTTATCTGCCCCTCCACCCAAACCTTTCTGCAAATGGGTGCCCTCTTGGTGGGCAGACCATGGAGTTATTAGTCAGACTGGCCCCTATCTGTGGTTTGCATTGTGCCGAGCTCACCCTGTAAGGAGAGTGTGAAGCTCCCTCGGTGAGATCCCCTCATGGTTGTGTGTCCATCACAGGTGAGACCCCAGGTGCGCTCTGCTGCCATCATGCTCTTTACAGAGTTGCTTAACACAGTGAAGAGGAGGCAGAAGCCCCTGCTGCAGGAGGAAGTGACCCGCAGCCTGGTCCCACTGCTCCTTCACTTACAGGACGAGGACCCTGACGTGGGCAAGGTGAGTCCCGTTGCCATGTGCTCCCTGGTGCAGCAGGCCCTGACTGCTCCAGCTCTCCTGCTAGATCTGTCTCCAGAGCCGCCTCCCAAAAGTGAAAAATCTCAGCCCTACCCGCTTACCCAAGCAAGTTCCCTGGCCTTCAATGGACACACAAGTGGAGATGTTTTATGGCTCCCAGCAGCCAGTTCCTAAGTCACTGAACTGCAGCCACCATGAAGATCAAACTCCAGGAGCCTCCACTAATAGGAACAAAGAGACACCAAGGGTCAGCAGGATACCATGTGACCCCCACATTCCTTTCCCTCATTGATCATTTCAGCTGGCTTTTCACTGCAGAGTGACCACAGATTCCAGCTCTTCTCATGATGCATCTCCTTGTCCCATCTTGTGTTGCAGAGGTGTCAGAAAGCCTTGGCTGGGTGTTTTCAGCTCCTGGGATGGTCTTGTCCTAAGCAGATTAACAGCAAGAAGGCTTGGCACACCCATCCCCGGGTGGTGGACAAGATCTGCCAGCACTCTGTAAGTGAACAATCGGCTTCTCGTGAGTGCTGCTTCTAGATGTGGGACCAGAAACGTGTTCCCTCACTCACTGATCTGATTGCATGTCTAGTACTAGCATACTGCACTCTGGCTTCCTCTTAGAAGCACCCAGCTCCCCCACTCCTCCCAGTGCCTGTCAGATCTGAACAGCCAGACCTGGCCAGGAGTTCAGTACGGAGGTGAAAGCTCACAACATAAAGAATCAGTTGATGGCAAAAATGCCTTCCCAATCCTGCAGGAAACTGGATGTCCCCATTTTTCACCATACCCCAGCCCATTGGCCACTTCTGCACTGTATTTCCTATGCTCTGCACCCTCTCTAATGTCCTCCCCTCTCTAATGTCCTCCCCAGATGAAGCCCATACTACCGGGCTGCAGTGTTCTCTAGTGCCAGGCTCCAGCCCTGCAGTGCCAGCAGCTCAGACACCAGCAATGTGTCTGGTGACACTTTGAAATGGTCATTTAATGACTGCCTGGCATGTAGATGGTCGCCCCCTGGATACATGGAGATGGGAGCTGCATTCTTCCCACCCCTCCAAGCCAAGCAGCTACCTGGAGATGAAATCTCTCTTCTCCTCACCCTGCGGCCCCAGCAACAAGAAGCTTCTTTGGTTTCTATTCCTAGGTGCTGAAGCTCAAGAGCGTATCTGACATCTTGCTCCAATGTCTGGATCACCTCAAAAGCCCCCAGGCTCCAATACGACGGGCAGCAGCCATCTTTATCGGTAACCACGACTTTTCTTAAGCAACTTCTATCTGAGAGGTTGTCCCGTGTTCTGCTTGGAGGGCACTAGCAGCAAGAATTGACCCCCTGGTATCCTAGTGTCTAGATTTCCTGTCCTTGAGGCAGTTGGGCTGGGGATTATATCAAAAGGCCTGGAGCAAATTACAACCCTACCCTCCAGCTCCACCGACTGGAATCCCTGTGGGACTGCAGCAATACCATAGCCATTGGCAATCAGGCTCTCTGTATCTTCCAAGACATGAGCCTCTTTGCCTTGGAGCTTGTGAACTTGTCTGATTATCCCAGGGACCACTTGAAAGCTGTTTTGCTTGTTGGAAAGACTGAGATTTTTTAAAAGGTAGCCCCAGGGGAGGTGAAAACTCCTGCAAGATTCATTTCCATTGTACGTTCCAGGTTGCACTGTTCAAAGCTCAGAGCCCGCCATGGTCAGGCAAGAGAAGGAGCTGATACTTCAGTGTAAGTAGTTGCCACATGGCTGTGTTTGCATGTGGAAGGAGAGCTCATGCTCCTTATAGAATATCAGGGTTGGAAGGGACCTCAGGAGATCATCTAATCCAACCCCCTGCTCAAAGCAGGACCAATCCCCAGATAGTGTTTGTTTTTTAAACCCCAGTTCCCTAAATGGCCCCCTCAAGGATTGAACTCACAACCCTGGGTTTAGCAGGCCAATGCTCGAACCACTGAGCTATCCCTCCCACTTGTGAACAAGTCTAGGAAAAAGTGCAACTCCCCCGCCATGCTGCTGCATTGAGTTCAATTTAGACGTGGCCAGAGGTAGCTGTTGAGAGAGCCTGGACATCAGTCCCAGCTTTGTTTTCTCTGATGTCAGGCATCACTTCCATCTCCAGGTGCCAGAAGGTTTTACCAGGAGAAAGTAAATGCCAGGCAGGGTGAGAGGCCCTGGCATGTGTCAGGGAGATGGTGCTAAGGAGGTGGATGCCCAAGAATGCAGTGGAAGATGGTGCTGCCAAGGGCAGATGTCCCTGAGGACTTTAGCGGTTATCAGCTGGCGATGACACTGATAGCCCTGGTGGGTCCAGAGCATCTGGGAGGAGTTAGTTGCTGTGGAAGATCAGGGGCGGCTCCAGGCACCAGCGCAGCAAGTGCGTACATGGGACAGCAAGCCTCGGGGGGCGGCGTGCCCGTCGCCGTGAGGGCGGCAGTCAGGCAGCCTTCGGCGGCATACCTGCGAGAGGACCGCCGGTCCCGCAGCTTCGGCGGCAATTCGGCGGCAGGTACGCTGAAGGCGCGGGACTGGCAGATCACCAACAGAAACACCGCTGAATCCGCGTGACCAGCGGACCGCCCGCAGGCATGCCACCAAAGGCCGCCTGACTGCCGTGCTTGGGGAGGCAAAAAACATAGAGCCGCCCCTGTGGAAGATACAGAGGCCCATGGTGCAGGTGCTAGGGCATGCTAATACGATGTGTGTTTTGTCCTGAGCTTCCTCTCTCTGTCTCAGCTCTCAGTGGCCTGCAGCAAGATCCAGATTCCTCTGTCCGTGTCAGTGTCTCACGGGCCATTCAGCAAGTTCGGGATGGTGGCAGAAACCAGTCACCTCAGACCCTAGGAGCTAGATTCAGGAACCTGTTCTGCTGCTTGACTGGCCAGGAGGAGAGGGAAAATGCTCCTGACAGAGATCTCTTGGGTGGCCCGGACCCTCCCCAAAGCAACCGATGGGACTCAGGAGGGCCCTGAGTTCCCACAGAGAAGTTGGTGACTGGAGGAGGTCAGCTGAGCCACCACCCCAGCCCCGAAGCCAGTGCCTGCATGATCCTGTGGTAATTACCTGCATTGTTCCCCATGAGATGTAGGCAGCTGGGGATGAGTTTAAGTGACCCCAGTACTCAGCAGAATGATGGCTACTGGCTCCAGCTAAACAAAAAGGTGACAAGACTGTTAGTGTAAAACCAAGGGCATTTGCTCTCACGTCTCTGTCTTCCTTCCATAATGGAACGAGTTGCACGATAGCTGGTTCATTACATCAGCCACGGCATTAATGACCTTTTCCCTTTCTTTTGATTAGCCTCCGATCTCTGATACAGTCTTTGTGACCTTGTAGGAAGAGATGGAATCTGGATGATGGGGATGGATCACTTGATAAATTGTCCTGCTCTGTTCATTTCTTCTGAAGCATCTGGCACTGGCCACTGTCAGAAGATGGAATGCTGGGCTAGATGGACCACTGGTCTGATCCAATATGGCTGTTCATATGATCCAGACCTCTAGTTCCCCTTGGACAGTTAAATAAAACCCTTCATCTCTCCATCCATTGACATTATATAATCTCACTTTTCTTTAGACACTTGGGCCAGCACTTTCAAACATGGATGTCAAAAGTTAGATACCTAAATCCATACTTCTTCTTCAACGCTTAGCCGAACGTTCGGCCGTAGCAATTGTTCACCATTGATCCGTTCCTGTGCTTGACGGGCCGAGAGTCCAACGTCGGAATAGACTTGAGGCACCCATGTAATAGGGGGCCTGCCTTTGGGCTGCCTGCACCCCTTGATTGGTGGAATTGTCTCTCGGATGTTACGAGCCACTCAGAGAACGGCATTCGCCGGAACATCTTGTGGCATACTCGCGACATGTCTGAAAAGCATAAGACGCCATCTGCGGACAATGGCCCCAGTAGTCTGTAGACCGGAGCGACCATAAACATCTGCTTTACAAATGAAGTCCTTCCACTCTATGCCCAATATACAACGTTGGCATTTTACGTGGAAAGCCTCCAGCTTTGCCCACTCTGAGTGGCGCAGTCCCAATGTTTCGCAACCGTACAGCAGTACAGAGAGGATACAGCTCGATTAGATCCTGAACTTGGTTGTCGTGCCGAGTTGATGTTGATTCCGTATTCATTGTAAACGACCCATGGCAGAGGCTGCAATGCCACACTCAGGCACCTAAATAAATGGCCTGACCTTTCTCAATGCTGAATACCAAGAACTTCTCACTCGAATCTGCCAAAGCCGTGGCTGTTCAGCTCCTCTGAAAATCAATCCACTCGTTTAGATGCCTGAATATGAATGTTAGTGCCAGACTTTGGACAGTGACATAGGAAGACATTGGCCTGAGCCTATGCATGGACTCTCATCCTACAATCCAACCCCTCAACAGATACATCCCAGCTTCTGACTGTGAGCCATTCAGCTACAATGGGGAGGCCTAGATGCTGTAAGTGAATTAACATGTAATGATAGATAGACAGATAGATAGATAGTATAAGCTATTCTTTCTACCATCTGCCGTACGGATTTGCTCTGTAGAGCTTGCTGTCCCTGTTACTCATGGGTATTTATGTTGCAGAGCCCCACATGAGAGAGGGAAGGATTTCAGGCCCAAGGCCCAAGTGGGGCAGGAAGAAGCACACGCTCACCTCAGTTGCCATCTTTGCTGAGGTAAGTTTTGTTGACTTGTTGAACTGAGATTGCAAAGCGTTGCTCAGTCCCATATTCTCACAACTGGCAGTGCCCCATATATATGTCTGGGACACCTTGCATCCTCATTTCTCTCACGTCTCTGTCTTCCTTCCATAACAGGATGAATTGCAAGACAGCTGGTTCATTACATCAGCCACGGCATTATTGACCTTTTCCCTTTCTTCTGATTAGCCTCCGATCTCTGTTACATTCTTTGTGACCTTGTAGGAAGAGATGGAATCTGTGCATTAGCCCTCTCATGCTATGGAGCCACGAGAAGGTTTGACAGCAGAAGTAGATGCAGAGTGGACGAATCTACGAGGGACTAACAGGTTCATGCCATATAGCAGGCCTGCACAACATACGGCCCGCGGTGGCCTGCCTGCCCGCCGACAGGAGCCAGCAATGCGGGCGGCTGAGTCCAGCCCAATCAGAGCTGCGGTGGCGGGGCTTTCAGGCGCCGCCCCCCCCGACCCAATGCCGGTGCCGGCGCAAGGATATTTTTGCGCCCTCGCGCGCCACCAGCCCCCCTGCCCCAAGCAGGACACGGGCACGGAGCCCTCGCGCGCTGCCAGCCCCACCCCAAGCGGGACACAGGGATGGAGCCCTCACGTACCGCCATGCCTCCACCTCCCCCCCGCGCCCCAAGAGGGACACAGGGATGGAGCCCTCGCCCGCCGCCGCACCTCCACCTGCCCCCGCCCTAAGCGGGACACGAGGATGGAGCCCTCGCGCGCCGCCATGCCTCCACCACCCCCCGCGCCACAAGCGGGACATGGGGATGGAGCCCTCGTGCGCTGCCACGCCTTCACCCCCCCCCGGCCCCAAGCAGGACACGGGGATGGAGCCCTCGTGCGCTACCACGCCTTCACCCCCCCCGGCCCCAAGCAGGACACGGGGATGGAGCCCTTGTGCGCTACTATGCCTTCACCCCCCCCGGCCCCAAGCGGGACACAGGGATGGAGCCCTCGTGCGCTACTATGCCTTCACCCCCCCGGCCCCAAGCGGGACACAGGGATGGAGCCCTCGTGCGCTACCACGCCTCCACCCCCCCCCGGCCCCAAGCGGGACACGGGGAAGGAGCCCTCGCGCGCTGCCACGCCTCCACCCCCCCTGCGCCCCAAGCGGGACACGGGGATGGATCCCTCGTGCCACGCCACGTCTCCACCCGCCCCCGCCCCAAGCGGGACACAGGGATGGAGCCCTCGCGCGCTGCCACGCCTCCACACCCGCCCCCCGCGCCCTAAGCGGGACAAGGGGATGATGCCCTCGCGCGCCGCCACGCCTCCACCACCCCCCGCGCCGCAAGCGGGACACGGGGATGGAGCCCTCGCACGCCACCACGCCTCCACCACCCCCCGCCCCAAGCGGGACACGGGGATGGAGCCCTTGCGCGCAGCCATGCCTCCACCACCACCCCCGCCCCAAACGGGACACGGGGATGGAGCCCTTGCGCGCCGCCGCGCCTCCAACCCCCCCGCCGGCCCCAAGCGGGACACGGAGCCCACGCGCGCCGCTGCCCCTCCCCACTACCCCAAGCGGGACACGGGCACGAAGCCCTCACCCCCCCCCCAGCGGGACACAGGGCTCAGCCACCGCCCCCATCCTGAGCGCTTTTTGGCCCACTCCCCCCCGGGACTCCTGCCCCATCCAACCCCCTGCATTCCTTGATGCCCCCCCCCGGGACCCCTGCCCCATCCACCCCCTTCCCTGTCCCCTGACTGCCCTCCACCACCCCATCCAACTCCTCTCCTGATTCCCCATCCAAACACCCCTTCTCCCTGTCCCCTGACCACCCTTGGAAACCCTGCCCCTGGCTGCCTCCCACCACCCCATCCAACCCCTGCTCCTTCCTGACTGCCCCCTGGGACCCTTGCCCCCATTCAATCCCCCTGTTCCCTGCCATCTGACCGCCCCGATGCCTATCCACCCCCCCACCACCTCCCTGAACTCCCCTGCCCTCTATCCAACATCCCCTCCCTGCTCCCTTACCGCGCTGCCTAGAGGTGGCTGGCGGCGCTACAGCCGCGCCGCTGGGCTGGAGCCGGGCCATGCTGCCACCGCGCAGTGCCTGGAGCACCGGATCAGTCTGAGTTTGCAGCTCCCCCGCTTCCCACGAATCAGCTGTTCGTGCAGGAAGCCTGGGAGGGCTGAGAAGCAAGCGGCGGCTTCGCGCTCAGGCCCAGGGAGGTGGAGCGGAGGTGAGCTGGGGCGGGGAGCGGTTTCCGTGCGCGCCCCTCCCCCCAGGTTACCTGCTGTGGCGCGGACGGCTCCCCCCACCCCAGCTCACCTCTGCTCCGTCTCCGCCTCCCTGGGCTTGAGCGCGAAGCTGCCGCTTGCTTCTCTGCCCTCCCAGGCTTCCCGCGCGAACAGCTGATTGACGGGAAGCGGGGTGGGGGAGAAGCGGGGCGGAGTGTTCAGAGGTGGATGTGGAGCGGAGGTGAGCTGGGACCGGGGAGCGGGGCGGAGAGCTGGAGCACCCATGGGGTCGGCTCCTAAGGCGCCACTTTTGGATAATGTGCTCAGGGGGAGCAGCCGCTCCCTCTGCTCCCCCCCAGCTACGGTCCTGGTCACTTCAACTTACCGGTTGTTAAATTTAGAAGCCCTTTTAGAACCGGTCCCGCGCAGGACAACTGGTTCTAAAAGGGCTTCTAAATTTAACAACTGGTTCCCGCGAACCGGCTCCCGCTCACCACTGGAGACTCCCCTTGCCGTTCTCACCCTAGGAGCCAGAGACCTCCCAGCAGGGCTGGTGAGTGCGGCCAGGGAAGGGGGAAGGGTGTGGTGGAGTGAGTGTCTGGGAGGTGTGCGGGGGGTGCTGGGCTGTGAGGGTGTGGAGGGCGCTGGGCAGTGGGGGAGGTTTGTGTGTTTTGGGGTGCTAGGCAGTGCGGGCCTGTTGGGGGGTGCTGGGCAGTGACAGAGATCTGTGTGTGTCAGGGCACTGGGGGTCTGTGTGGGGCATTGTTTAGTTGTGGTGGTGGGGCTGTGGGGAAGGGCACTGGGAGGGAGGGAGGAGAAATCTGTGTGTATTGGGAAACTAGTGAGTGGGGGGTTCTATGTGGGGTGCTGATGTGTATTAAGAGTTACCAGCTGGATTGAGGACTGATAGATTTGGACAGAGTTTATATTGAATGGGCAAATGAAAAAGATCGCAGGGAAAAACAGTAAGGTTAGTTTAGCAGTCTTTGACATTTCGACCCATAAAGAAATTAAAATGCATTTGTAATTACATATCTTATTCTTGGCTGATAATCATTTATTGATATTTTTTAGGAAAATTTTCAATTTAAAACACAAACTTTTGTTTTTCTTTTTTTTACTTATGATGTCTATCTGAAAACCCATATAAATTGACACAAATTGCAAATTAAAACTTTTAAAATGTATAAGCATTTTACTCACTTGGGCGCATTTGCCTCATGGCACACAAATTTGAACTCTGCTTCAAAAATTTGCACAGAAGAAATTTTTCTTTTACCTTAATTATACTATCTTAGGAGCCCGCTATAACATAGTACCAAGGTTCAATACAAAGTCATATAAAAGTTATACAAAAATGCATAATGCAGAGAGTTATCTACAACTGCATTGATTGACTGCTGTGTGCAGTAATATAGTGACCCCTGGACCTACAGGCTTCCACACACCGTCAGTGCCTTGTTAGTGTGCCATGTGCCGTGAGATATCTCTTCTCTTTGTGTGTGACTGTGAGTGTTTCCCTTGTGTGTGAATTTATTCAACAAAATCTTGAGCTTCATAATGGATACCATGAGTGAAAAGAAAAAGAGAAAAATAGAATCAGAGCACAGAGTTTTCAACATTGAATGGACGAATAAATACTTATGTACTATTTCCAAAGACAAAATACTGTGCCTCGTGTGTCGCGAAACGTTAGTCGTTCTGAAAGAATACAATGTTCGGTGGCACTTTGAAACTAAGCATCCCAATCTCGCCAAATTGAGCCCAAATGAAAAAATAATTAAAGTAGCCAGTTTAGCGAAAAACCTTAGTAGAGAACAGCAAATTTTCAAGAAAGTGAGCACTGAGAACGATACAGTTACTAAAGTAAGCTTGTAAGCTTTAAAATTTCTAAGGAAATTGCTGCTGCTGGGAAATGCTTCACAGAAGGCGAGTTATTAAAGAAGTGTATGTTGATCGCTATATCTGAGTTATGTCCAGAAAAGAGGGGAATATTTGAGAATGTCAGTCTATCACAATGCGCCCAAGTGAGTAAAATGCTTATACATTTTAAAAGTTTTAATTTGCAATTTGTGTCAATTTATATGGGTTTTCCCTCCCTCCCAGTGCCCTTCCCCACAGCCCCACCACCACAACTAAACAATGCCCCACACAGACCCCCAGTGCCCTGACACACACAGATCTTTGAGTGGGAGTTCCATTGGAGGAGAAGGTACCTGTATTTGCGTCTGTCTTTGTATTGCTTGTATGTGTAGAGGCCTGTAGGGGCAGCGAGCTGGGCGGGCAGCTGAGCCGTGATTGGGGGTGGAGCTTGGCTGAGGAGAGGGCCTATAAAAGCGGCCACCCAGCCAGGCAGCGGCAACAGCTGCGAGCAGCGGCACAGGAGGCAGTGAACAGGGCTGCTAACGGGAGTTTGAGTGGGAGTTCCATTGGAGGAGGTGGAAGGGGAGGCAGGAGGGCATGGTGCCCTGTGTGCTGTGTTTCCCCAGGTGCAGAGGGCACAGCTGAGCAGGCGGGCCCAGGCAACAGCAGCCATGAGCCAAGCCGCAGGTGACACAATGCAGATGATTGCATGCGGCAGCTGCGGTATGTACATGGTCCTAGCAGCAGTACCTGAACAGAGGTATGTGTGCATGAAATGCCTCCTAATAGAACTGCTGGAAGAAAAGATCCAAGGCTTGGAGATGCAGGTAGATACCCTGATAGAGTTTAGAAGGGGGTTCGAGCACCTGATGGAGCAAAGGCAAGTGGGGGCTGAAGGGGAATGCTCAGGGGTACAGGTGGTAGCAGGGGCTAAGACCTGTGAGGGGGGGAATGCCGGGGGGAGAACAAGGGCAGTGGAAGCATGTGACTGTGAGAAGCAGGCAAAGGAAAAGGAGGGCCAGTGAAGGAGAAATAGAGCTCAGGAACAGGTTTGGGTGTTTGGAGAACGAGGAAGGGGTGCAGCAGGTGGTAACTGAAGGGGGCAGGGTGAGGAAAAAGAGATGAGCAGCTAGTCCCATAGAAAGAGGGGAGGAGTTGATGGAGACAGCACCAATTCTGGGCCCCGGGAGGATACAGGATGACGTAAGGGGGACTATAAGGGAAAATAGGAATGGACAGGGGTTGCAACTAGAGGGAACAGGGGATAGATTAGTAGATCGCACTGCCACCAGGCAAAGGCAAGTGTATGTGATTGGGGACTCCTTACTGAGGAGGTTGGACAGGCCTGTAACCAGGGCGGACCCAGAGAACAGAAGGGTGTGCTGTCTCCCGGGCACTAAGATACGGGATGTGGACTTGTGGCTGAAAAGGATCCTAAAAGGAGCAGGTAAGAACCCCTTGATCATCCTTCACGTAGGAACAAATGATACGGCTAGGTTCTCGCTAGAGAGAATCAAGGGAGATTATGCCAGGCTGGGGAAGACACTTAAGGAATTCGAGGCTCAGATCATCTTTAGTGGGATTCTGCCTGTTCCTAGAGAAGGGCAGTAAAAGGGTGAAAGGATTGTGATGACAAATAGTTGGCTAAGGGAGTGGTGCTATAAAGAGGGCTTTGGGATGTATGGCCACTGGGAGGCTTTCGGGGACAGAAAACTGTTCTCACGGGACAGACTTCACCTGAGTAGGGAAGGAAATAGACTTCTGGGAGGGAGGCTGGCTCATCTCATCAAAAGAGCTTTAAACTAGGAATTTGGGGGAGACGGTTGGGAGATGTCCAGTTAATCTCCACACCAGATTATAACATTGAGAGGGAGGACAATGAGATAAGAACAGATACAGCCAGGGGGAAGAGATTAGACATAAGGAGGGGCGGGGGCGGTGGATACCAGACTAATGGGTCATACTAGCAGTACGGTGTCCATATCAAATGGGAGAACGAATGTGAGAGAGGCCAAAAGGCATAAATTAAGATGTTTATACACCAATGCAAGAAGCCTAGGTAACAAAATGGAGGAATTGGAGCTCCTGGTCCGAGAAATGAAACCGGATATCGTAGGAATAACTGAAACGTGGTGGAACAGTAGTCATGACTGGAGTACAGGTATGGAAGGGTATGTGCTGTTTAGGAAAGACCGGATCAAAGGTAAAGGTGGGGGAGTAGCATTGTATGTCAATAATGAGGTAAACTGTAAAGAAATAATAAGCGATGGAATGGATAAGACGGAGTCTGTCTGGGCATTACTCACATTGGGTAAAAGAACTACTAGAGCCTCCCCTGGGATAGTGCTTGGGGTGTGCTATAGACCGCCGGGATCTAGCCTGGATATGGACAGAGAACTCATTAACGTTTTTAAGGAAGTAAATACTAATAGGAACTGTGTAATCATGGGAGACTTTAACTTCCCAGATATAGATTGGGGAACAAATGCTAGTAACAATAATAGGGCTCAGATTTTCCTAGACGTAATAGCTGATGAATTCCTTCATCAAGTAGTTGCTGAACCGACGAGGGGGGATGCCATTTTAGATTTGGTGCTGGTGAGTAGTGAGGACCTCGTTGAGGAAATGGTTGTAGGGAACAACCTTGGCTCAAGTGATCATGAGCTAATTCAGTTTGAACTAAATGGAAAGATTAACAGAATTAAATTGGAGACTAAGGTTTACGATTTCAAAAGGGCTAACTTTAATAAATTAAGGAGACTGGTTAGGGAAGTGGATTGGACTAACATATTTAGGGATCTAAAGGTGGAAGGCGCCTGGGATTATTTCAAGTTGAAATTGCAGGAGCTGTCAGAGGCGTGTATCCCAAGAAAGGGAAAACGGTTCATAGGCAGGAGATTTAGACCGAGCTGGATGAGCAAGCATCTCAGAGGGGTCATTAAGAAAAAACAGGAAGCGTAGAGGGAGTGGAAGGGGGGGGATCAGCAAAGAAACCTACCTTATTGAGGTCACAGCATGTAGAGATGGAATGAGAAAAGCAAAAAGCCGAGTAGAGTTGGCCCTTGCGAGGGGAATTAAAACCAATAGTAAGAGCTTTTATAGCCATATAAATAGGAAGAAAACAAAGAAAGAAGAAGTGGAACCGCTTAAGACTGTAGATGGAGTGGAGATTAAGGATAATCTAGGCATTGCACAATATCTAAATGAATATTTTGCATCGGTATTTAATGAGGCTAATGAAAGGCTGAGGAATAGTAGAAGCGAGACGGATGGGAATAAAGGAGTGGGGATTGACATTACCGTATCCG
The DNA here is from genome assembly GCF_027887155.1 of Malaclemys terrapin pileata. Lineage (NCBI taxonomy): Eukaryota > Metazoa > Chordata > Testudines > Emydidae > Malaclemys > Malaclemys terrapin. The sequence goes on along the minus strand of NC_071515.1, from coordinate 16,692,719 downwards.
AGGTAGAAGCCAAACTCGAACAGCTTAACGGGACTAAATCGGGCGAACCGGATGATCTTCATCCGAGAATATTAAAAGAACTGGCGCGGGAAATTGCAAGCCCGTTAGCGATAATTTTTAATGAATCCATAAACTCGGGGGTGGTACCGTTTGACTGGAGAATAGCTAATGTGGTTCCTATTTTCAAGAAGGGGAAAAAAAGTGACCCGGGTAACTACAGGCCTGTTAGTCTAACATCTGTAATATGCAAGGTCTTGGAAAAAATTTTGAAGGAGAAAGTAGTTAAGGACCTTGAGGTCAATGCCAATTGGGACAAATTACAACACGGTTTTACGAAAGGTAGATCGTGCCAAACCAACCTGATCTCCTTCTTTGAGAAAGTAACAGATTTTTTAGATAAAGGAAATGCAGTGGATCTAATATACCTCGATTTCAGGAAAGCGTTTGATACGGTACCGCATGAGGAATTATTGGTTAAATTGGAAAAGATGGGGATCGATATGAAAATCCAGAGGTGGATAAGGAACTGGTTAAAGGGGAGACTGCAGCGGTGAGAAGTGTAAGGTTATGCATTTAGGGATAACTAACAAGAATTTTAGTTATAAGCTGGGGACGCATCAGTTGGATGTAACGGAAGAGGAGAAGGACCTCAGAGTCCTGGTTGATCGCAGGATGATTATGAGTCGGCAATGTGACGTGGCCATGAAAAAAGCTAATGCTGTCTTGGGATGCATTAGGCGAGGTATTTCTAGTAGGGATAAGGAGGTGCTGGTTTCGTTATACAAGGCACTGGTGAGACCTAATTTGGAGTACTGTGTGCAGTTCTGGTCTCCCATGTTTAAAAAGGATGAAATCAAACTGGAACGGGTACAAAGAAGGGCCACTAGGATGATCCGAGGAATGGAAAATCTGTCGTATGAAAGGAGACTCGAGGAGCTCGGTTTGTTTACCTTAACCAAAAGAAGGCTGAGGGGGGGATATGATTGCTCTCTTTAAATATATCAGAGGGATAAATACCAGGGAGGGAGAGGAATTATTTCAGCTCAGTACTAATGTGGACACTAGAACGAATGGATATAAACTGGCCGTCGGGAAGTTTAGGCTTGAAATTAGACGATGGTTTCTAACCATCAGTGGGGTGAAGTTTTGGAACAACCTTCCAAGGGAAACAGTGGGGGCAAAAGACCTCTCTGGCTTTAAGATTAAGCTTGATAAGTTTATGGAGGGGATGGTTTGATGGGATACAGTGATTTTAGTCAATAGGTCAATAACAATGGTCAATGATGGGATATTAAAAGTTACTACAGAGAACTTTTCCAGGAGGACTGGCTAGAGAATCTTGCCCGCATGCTCGGGGTTCAGCTGATCGCCATATTTGGGGTCAGGAAGGAATTTTCCTCCAGGGTAGATTGGCAGAGGCCCTGGAGGTTTTTCGCCTTCCTCCGCAGCATGGGGCAGGGGTCGCTTGCTGGAGGATTCTCAGCGACTTGAAGTCTTTAAATAATAATTTGGGGAGTTCAACAGCTAAGTCAAGGGAGAGAATTCTTCCAAGAGTGGGTGGGTCAGGTTTTGTGGCCCGCATCATGCGGGAGGTCAGACTAGATGATCATAATGGTTCCTTCTGACCTTAGAGTCTATGAGTCTATGAGATCTCTGTCACTGCCCAGCACCCCCCAACAGGCCCCCACTGCCTAGCACCCCAAAACACACAAACCTCCCCCACTGCCCAGCGCCCTCCACACCCTCACAGCCCAGCACCCCCTGCACACCTCCCAGACACTCACTCCACCACACCCTTCCCCCTTCCCTGGCTGCACTCACCAGCCCTGCTGGGAGGTCTCTGGCTCCTAGGGTGAGAGCGGCAAGGGGAGTCTCCAGTGGTGAGCGGGAGCCGGTTCGCGGGAACCGGTTGTTAAATTTAGAAGCCCTTTTAGAACCAGTTGTCCTGCGCGGGACCGGTTCTAAAAGGGCTTCTAAATTTAACAACCGGTAAGTTGAAGTGACCAGGACCGTAGCTGGGGGGAGCAGAGGGAGCGGCTGCTCCCCCTGAGCACATTATCCAAAAGTGGCGCCTTAGGAGCCGACCCCATGGGTGCTCCAGCTCTCCGCCCCGCTCCCCGGCCCCAGCTCACCTCCGCTCCGCCTCTGAACACTCTGCCCCGCTTCCCCCCCCCCGCTTCCCGCGAATCAGCTGTTCGCGCGGGAAGCCTGGGAGGGCAGAGAAGCAAGCGGCAGCTTCGCGCTCAAGCCCAGGGAGGCAGAGACGGAGCGGAGGCGAGCTGGGGTGGGGGGAGCCGTCCGCACCACAGCAGGTAACCCGGGGGGAGGGGCGCAGGGGAACCGCTCCCTGCCCCAGCTCACCTCCGCTCCGCCTCCCTGGGCCTGAGTTCGAACCCGCCGCTTGCTTCTCAGCCCTCCCAGGCTTCCTGCGCGAACAGCTGATTCGCGGGAAGCGAGGGGGCTGCAAGCTCAGACTGACTCGGTGCTCCAGGCACTGCGCAGTGGCAATGTGGCCCGGCTCCAGCCCAGCGGCGCGGCTGTAGCACCGCCAGCCACCTCCAGGCAGCGCGGTAAGGGAGCAGGGACGGGATGTTGGATAGAGGGCAGGGGAGTTCAGGGAGGTGGTGGGGGGGTGGATAGGCATCGGGGCGGTCAGATGGCAGGGAACAGGGGGATTGAATGGGGGCAAGGGTCCTGGGGGGCAGTCAGGAAGGAGCAGGGCTTGGATGGGGTGGTGGGAGGCAGTCAGGGGCAGGGGTTCCAAGGGTGGTCAGAGGACAGGGAGAAGGGGTGTTTGGATGGGGAATCAGGAGAGGAGTTGGATGGGGCAGCGGAGGGCAGTCAGGGGACAGGGAAGGGGGTGGATGGGGCAGGGGTCCCGGGGTGGGCATCAAGGAACGCGGGGGGTTGGATGGGGCAGGAGTCCCGGGGGGGGGGGCCAAAAAGCGTTCAGGACGGTGGCGGTGGCTGAGCCCTGTGTCCCGCTGGGGGGGGGGCGAGCGCTCTGTGCCCGTGTCCCACTTGGGGCAGTGGGGAGGGGCAGCAACGCGCGCGGGCTCCGTGTCCCGCTTGGGGCCGGCGAGGGGGGCGGCTGGAGGCGCGGCGGCGCACGAGGGCTCCATCCCTGTGCCCGTGTCCCGCATTGCTGGCTCCTGTCGGCGGGCAGGCACGCCACCAGGAGCTGCCCCAGGAAGCGCCGCCACGCCATCCTCGGGACTTTGTGTGCGTGGGGTTTAGAATCCCCCCGCGGGCCGCACAGTGAGCCCCCACGCGCCGCATGCGGCCCGCGGGCCGTATGTTGTGCAGGCCTGGTCTTGTGGCATACTCGCGACATGTCTGAAAAGCATAAGACGCCATCTGCGGACAATGGCCCCAGTAGTCTGTAGACCGGAGTGACCATAAACATCTGCTTTACAAATGAAGTCCTTCCACTCTATGCCCAATATACAACGTTGGCATTTTATGTGGAAAGCCTCCAGCTTTGCCCACTCTGAGTGGCACAGTCCCAATGTTTCGCAACCGTACAGCAGTACAGAGAGGATACAGCTCGATTAGATCCTGAACTTGGTTGTCGTGCCGAGATGATGTTGATTCCGTATTCATTGTAAACGACCCATAGCAGCGGCTGCAATGCCACACTCAGGCACCTAAATAAATGGCCTGACCTTTCTCAAATGCTGAATACCAAGAACTTCTCACTCGAATCTGCCGAAGCCATGGCTGTTCAGCTCCTCTGAAAATCAATCCACTCGTCTAGATGCCTGAATATGAATGTTAGTGCCAGACTTTGGACAGTGACATAGGAAGACATTGGCCTGAGCCTATGCATGGACTCTCATCCTACAATCCAGCCCCTCAACAGATACATCCCAGCTTCTGACTGTGAACCATTCAGCTACAATGGGGAGGCCTAGATGCTGTAAGTGAATTAACATGTAGTGATAGATAGACAGATAGATAGATAGTATAAGCTATTCTTTCTACCATCTGCCGTACGGATTTGCTCTGTAGAGCTTGCTGTCCCTATTACTCATGGGTATTTATGTTGCAGAGCCCCACATGAGAGAGGGAAGGATTTCAGGCCCAAGGCCCAAGTGGGGCAGGAAGAAGCACACGCTCACCTCAGTTGCTTTCTTTGCTGAGGTAAGTTTTGTTGACTTGTTGAACTGAGATTGCAGAGCGTTGCTCAGTCCCATATTCTCACAACTGGCAGTGCCCCATATGTATGTCTGGGGCACCTTGCATCCTCATTTCTTGACCTGTAAGTGGGGTGGCCTGGGGTTTATGTAAAAGGCAGGGATTGTGTTGAAACCATAATCATCCAGATACTTCTGAGGAAATCCCTCTGGAACAGTGGAAATAGCGCAGCATTCGGCCATCAGTCCCTCGGTAATTTCCCAGATTGTGACTGCGTTTGATTTCCCGTGAGACGTCTTGAAAACTGCTCTCTTTGTTGAGAGGCTGAACCTCTGAAAGTTCGCCCTGGAGAATGTAAGCATTGACAGGAGAGCCGTTGTGTTGATTCCCTAGGGCGCACTGTCCAGCACGCCGTCAGACAGACCCAGATCAGAAGGCCTGGACTTGGTACGTGAACGTAAGTAATATCCTTAGGTTAGTGCAGTGAGGAAGCAGAGGTCCCAGGGTGTGGATCAAGGAGATGGCAATGGGGACGCAGAGGCCCTGTCATGGCACCAATGGGGTCTAATTTGTACTGTGTGCTTTGGTCATCCACTGTGTGATCGTCCTCTTCTGTAATGGGCGCCATCGGCCTGTTATAATGGCTCCAACACCACCTTCCTCCCAGCCTCAGGAGATGGAGGTGTTCCCAAGGGAGAGGGGGCATGGCTGCGGCATCCCCGAGGCTTCTCTGCTTTATGCTGGGGGCTGGCCCAGTGGCCAGATGGCCTCCAAGTTGGTGGGGGTGGTGCACAAAAGCGGCTTTCAGGCACATTCCCACGCAGCTGCCAGGATCTGCACTGAGCCTAGGATCTGCAGAACCATATCACAGGCTGGGCCTCAAGGCTGGCAGGTTGGCAGATGCTGCACTGAGCAGCAGAGTTACTCTGTATCCTGAGTCAGGAAGCTTTTCTGCTGCTTCGCTGATCAGAGGAGCCTGGTAGTTAAATGAGGCAGGAAGATACACTTGGTTAATGCAAAGACACAGATGGAGCCCTGGAAGCCCGTATTTCCTGGTGGTTAGTCAAAGAAGATCAGGCCAGGGCAATATGACTTGACAGTCCTCCGCAAGGACTCATCAGAGAGACCCTCAGATGTAAAGAAGGAGGAGGTGGGGGATATTGGGTACAAACTCCCCAGATCCAGTTCCTTAGTCCGGGATCTGAGTGAGGGTGAGACCAGCCCGTCAGTCAAAGGAAATAGTGGACAGTGAGATGGTTATAGGCTAAGCCTAGAGATGCAGGAATGAGTCCAACCCCTCTTTGTTCATGGTGGCCTGATCCAAACAAAGCTCACGGAAGTCAGTCTCTCTGTTGTCTTTAATGGGCTTTGGCCCAGGCCCATGGAGAAGAGAATGTGTTCTTTGAGCCCTACAAAGGACAGAGCAGAGACCATTTCCGTCATTAATAGTGTGATGATTGAGCTGGAATAAAGCTAATCCAGGGTTCCCCTTTCTCTGCTGTTGCTAAACTTCTTTTTTCCTTGTTGATACCCCACAGCAACCTCTGTCCTCATGACTGAAATGGGCTAGTGCCACTAGACTGGGCCATGCCTCCTTCACCTCTATTACACAGCAGTAAGGGTGTGAATCACAGCAAGGAGATCAAAGCTCTGTAGAGTTAGAGACAAGCTCTCTCCTCGCCACCTTTCATATGGCAATTCTCACCTCTCCCCCACCCCACCCTCACCCCCACCCTCCCACACACACACACACATTTACAGAGGAGACTCTAGACAAAATACAGCAAAGTGCAAAATAACTGGTCCCTGGACTGTGGGAGGAGAGTTATGGGCAGGGATTGAGGGAGCTGACGGCAAGGAGAAGGCTCCGGGGGAGTGTGGTCACGGTGATCAGCGAGCCTATGGGAGTTATTCACATTCTCAGGAGGCCAGGACAATTGCTTAAAAGTAAGACAGGAAAGCTGGAGGCAAGACCACGCTAACCATGAAAGCAGGTTTGCCTGGCACAGGGACAGTCCAGCTCGCAGCGTAGTTCTCCTACAGTCACTCTGGACTGACTCTGGCTCTTGTCCCCACTGAGTCTCCCACCCCAGCCACCATGCACACATGAGCCCAGGGCGATTCTGAGGAGACCCCTATTTTCTGAACAACGGCTTCAGGAAGGACCTGGCTGGCTGGGAAAGCGCAGAGCACTACAGAGCCGGCTGGGCCCTTCATGTTTTTCAGCCTGTCAGCATATTGGATTCAGACTAATTCTCAGGCTGAACTCTATTTAGAACAGGTACCTTTGTTCCTTCCTGTGCTAACGTCACTCCGCTTTGGGGGAGAATAAGGACAGAGGCCTATTAGAGATCTGTAGAAAGCCTATCTGGGAGACAGATTCTTCCACAGCTGCTTCTGTGAGATTCTAACAGCTTCCTCTGAACCATTGGGTGCTGGCTGCTGTCAGAGATGGGGTCCTGGACTGGATGGAACTCAAGTTTTGATTCAGTCTGCTAATGCCTATAGCTAGTCCTTCACTAGTCAGTACCAGGCTCCAAGAACCAGCTCCTCAGATGGTGCAAATTGGCTTAGCGCTATGGACGGCAATGGAGCTCTGCAAATTCCCACCAGCTGAGGATCTCTAGCCCTGCAGCATCAGTGACTCAGGACACTGGAGTGTGTTGGATGAGGCTTTGAAATGATCACGGCAGTGAGAGATGGGCTCAGACTGGAAACCCCAAACCCAGCACTGGTGGACTTGGGGACACTGAGATCTGGATCCGGAGCCAGAGCTGAATGATGTGGCTTGGGGCAGTCGCTGATTACAATAACCCCTGGTGTGCAGCTAGGCTGTGTGCACTGCACACTGGGTTCCCAACTGCAGGATTTGACTAGTAGCCTTTTAAAAAAAATGGTTTTGAGGTGCAGAAGGACAAGGAAAAATGTGACACCCTGTCCCAGACCCTGAGCTATTTCTGTAGTACAGGGGTCCCTTTACGAACACAGCAGCCATCTCCATACAGCAGCCAACAAAAAAAAAAGCTTCCATGATCCTTAAATCCTGACCCTGTCCCTCTACCATCCTGCGCTGTCCTTTATTACACAAAGGCCTTGTCTACACTTACGTCAGCACGTAGGGTGCGTGTAGCTACACGTGAAAGGCTGTGGTAGGGAGGGCAGCCAGGCTCAGCTCGGGGAGCTGCCGGTGCCATTCCGCACTGCCTCCCCCCACCAGAGCCTTTCCCCACTGGAATCTTTCACTGCTGTGGGGAAAGGCTCTGGCAGCGGGGAAGGGGCAGGACTCTACCCTACTAAATATAGCAGCGTAGACACGGGAGGCCCTGCATGGGCAGGTAGGGTGCATAGCCATAGGGTTCAAGTGTCCCTTTACTTGCCTTAGCCAGGCCTCACCATCTACACTGCTGTTACACCCGTGCTAGCAGGGTCGAAATAGCCCCAAGTGTAGACCTACCCAAAGCAACCACCTCTGTTCCTGGAGTCCTAATTGACTGCGCTTGAAGAGGCTTGGGGATTGCAAAGGAAGGCAGGGTCCAAGTTAACACCCTAGCAGCAGCCCCTCTGGTGGGAATTCGTCCTGGGCTCACTGCAAGGAAACAGTTCCCCCTTAGTTAGGACTTTGTATTGTTCTTCCAAAAAAGTAAGGCAGAAACTAGTCATGTAAGCCACTCACCACAGGGTGGCGCTGATGCTCTGCCTCCCCTACGTTTTTCTCCTCTTAGGTCCCTTGGCAGCGAATCAGATTATGTCCGGTCTCTGTGCCCATTGATGCAGTCTGAGTAGCAGGAGCCCTTCAGCCCCACGGTGACATGGGCTGTTATGTGTTTGAATGATTAATCCTTCCTCTTCCTATTCCAGGCCAGAAGGGCTGAGGTGCTGTTTCCCGAGGAGCTGTTCCAGGACTAGCGAGGTAAGCACAGACACGGGCCGTGCACTACAGCTCTAGGTACACCCAGGAGCGCCGCCAGTGTTTTTGCCGCCCTAGGTGGCGGAAGGTCCCACCCCCAAAATGCCGCCCCCGACAGGCGGCAGAAGGTCCCGCCCCCGAAATACCAACGACAACGGGGGCAGCCGAAGATCCGGCCGCCGCGGTTGCCGCCCCCCAAATGTTAGCGCCCAAGGCAACCGCCTAGGTTGCCTAATGGGTTGTGCCGGCCCTGGGTACACCCCTGTAACCCTAGAGGGGCAGGAAACATGGTCCTTTCAGGTGGAAACGATGGTCGTTTTAATATGAGTGTTGAATGTTTAGATGCAAGCTGGATGGCTAGAAACAGAGAGTTTGGAAGATCAATATATAGCTGAAGATCATTGCTTTTATTGTGTTTTTTTCCCCCTCTCATAGGAGCCTTTCCAAGCGTCACAGAAGTACGGACCAGAGTTAACACGGCATCGTGTTGTTTGTTGCATAATAAAGCTGCTGCTGATTTCCAAGTGTGTGCGGCCAACTTTCCTCACTGTGACTAGGCCGCGTGTAGCCATGTGACTGAGATGTCGGCCTTCTCTTTTCTGGGCACTGCACCTTTAATAGTACAGGAATGTTGCTGGCTGCAAGCATCCTGGCTAGGGTTGCCAGGTGTCCGGTTTTCAACCGGAACACCCGCTCAAAAAGGGACCCTGGCTGCTCCGGTCAGCACTGCTGACTGGGCTGTCAAAAGTCCCGTTGGCGTGGGGCTGGCAGGCTCCCTACCTGGCTCCGCGCGTCTCCCCGCAAGCAGCGACATGTCCCTCGGCTCCTAGATGGAGGGACGGCCGCAGCCCCATGCACAGCCCCCACCCCGAGCGCTGACTCCGCATCTCCCATTGCCTGTGAGCCGCGGCCAATGGGAGCTGCAGGGGTGGCACCTGAGGGTGGAGACAGCGTGCAGAGCTGCCTGACTGCGCCTCCGCCTAGGAGCCAAGGGACATGTCGCCCTTTCCCTGGAACCAGCTGAGGTAAACACCACCCGGAGCCCGCGCTCCAAAACCCCTCCTGCACCCCAACCCCCTGACCCAGCTCTGAGCCCCGTCATGCACCCAAGCTTGGGGATTGGTCCTGCTTTGAGCAGGGGGTTGGACTAGATGACCTCCTGAGGTCTCTTCCAACCCTGATATTCTATGACTCTATGATTCCCTCCCAGAGTCTGCACCCCCCCAACACCCCAACACCCTACCCCAGCCCTGAGCCTCCCCTGCACCCCAAGCCCCTCATCCCCAGCCCCACCCCAGAGCCCGCACCCCTAGCCGGAGCCCTCACCTCCCCCCCCCGCATTCCAACTGCCTTCCCTAGCACTGAACCCCTTCCCCCACCCGTCAGCCCCAGCCCCACCCCAGAGCCCACACCCCCAGCTGGAGCCCTAACCTCCTCCTGCACCCCAACCCCCTGCCCCAGCCCTGAACCCCATCCCGCACCCAAACTCTTTCTTGAAACCCACGCCCCACCCCCCTGCCGCAACTTGGACCCCCTCCTGCACTCAAAACTCCTTGTCACCAGCCCGGAGACAACACCCCCAGCTGGAGCCCTCACCCTCACACCCCAACCTCCTGCCCCAGCCTGGATCCACCTCCCACACCCGGAACCCCTCATTTCTGGCCCCAGTCCAGAACCTGCACCCCCACCCCAAAGCCCATGTCCCCTCCCACACCCCAACCCCCTGCCTCAGCCCAGACCCCTCCCACACTCCGAACCTCTCATCCCTGGCCCCACCCCAGAGCCCACACCCCCAGCCGAAGCCCTCACCCCCTCCCACTTCCCAACCACCTGCCCCAGCCCAGTGAAAATGAGGGAGTGGAGTGAGGGTGGGGGAGAGCGAGCGACAGAGGGCAGGGGGAATGGAGTGAGCGGGGGTGGGGCCTCAGTGATGGGGTGGCAATGGAAGGGGCCTTGGAGAAGGGTTAGGGCAGGGGTGTTCGGTTTTGTGTGATTAGAAAGTCAGCAGCCCTAACACTGACTTTCGGGGGCAGGGGGCAAAGCCGGGGGGCCTGCTGTAGTCTGATCAATGGCTGGAGTTCCAAGTGGTGCCTGTTGGCTCACAGTGGAGCAAGTTCAGCCTTTCCTTTCGAAAACTCAGCTGGGCATTTTGAAGGAGAATCTCAGCTTTCTTCTTCCTTTCTTTCAAGTGAGTCGCTCTAGATTTTATGGCTGTGGGTAAATACTTGAAAATGTGAACTCCAAAGGCTCAAAAACCAGAGAGCAAATCATTTATTGATTTATTAACCTCATGATTTGGGGGGACATGACATGATTTTTGAACATGGGGTGTTGGCCTTACTGCCTCTGCGTCTAACCCTTGGCAGGGGGAAAGTTATTCCTCCTCGTGGGTTGCCAATTTAGGTTGGACGTATTCCTGAAGGTTTCATAACATGACATAATCCTTAATTAAAGATTAATCTTGAATTCATGGAGACACCCAGCCAATCCTGGAGGCTTGGCAACCCTACCTGCAGCACAAGCCGCCTTCTCTCAAGAAGAAACACCTACAAGCGACGTCCCCCAGCTCTGCCCATTCTGTTTTCTTGCTCCATTTTATCATTCTGTCTTCATCACAAATCACCCTTTCCCCTGCCCTGTGGGTCATTCTATCTGTTCCTCTTCCTTGCGTGTCTCTCTCCCTCCATCTTTGTTCCTCGTTCTCTGGTCCCACCTGTTTCCTCCCTCCCTTGTTCTCTACCTCATCTTCTGCTTTGCCCACCCTTGAGTCATCTCCTACCTAGAAATTTAGCCAGGAGAGTGGGGGTAACCCCCCAATTCTGGCAAAAAGTGGTGTGGGATCTTCAGCAACGACCCCTGATTGGGATCTCAGTTTTACGGCTCCTCTGGCAGGTGGTCCAGCAGCAGAGCGCCCCCTAACCCCACTGGCTCAGTATTGACACAAAGGACCTCCAGCTCCTGCATTCCAAGCAGTGCAGGCTGGATGATTCATAGTTGGCCAGGGGGAAATCAGACCAAATCTGAGTGACATTTGATGAGGAGGTAAACAATCATGAGTTAAAAGGTCTTGCAAAAACAAATGCTCAGGTGCCCGCAGATGCTCCTACACATTGGCATTCTCTGACATCACGGCCTGCTCCTGTTCCTCCTCCTGGTCATGTGTAGATAAAAGCCTGAAACACTTGGAGAGCTTTAATTTTCTCTGCCCCATGCAGAGGTAACAGGATAAATGATCCACACCTCTGCTTACTTCTCTGTGGGGAAAACACACCTGTTCTGCCTTGCTCGAGCCACAGGATGACTCATGGGAATGCAAACATTCTCACTGACCTCCCGAGAGCCACATCAAACACGGAGCCGTGGCAGGAAACAAACCTACCAGACTGTAGGTCACGGCAAGTTCGGCTCTGGACTGTATTTCACCTACAAACTGTTAACAATACAGGCAGCTCCAGAGGGAGTGCCACCAAAACACCCCCGGTTCAGCTTTGTGTTGACAAGAGCAGCTAAGGACGTGGACAATAACAGACCCAGAGCTAGGTTCTTGACACCACTGGTTCCCTAGGGCATAGGTTTCTGGCCCTATGCCCAGTGCAATTCAAATCTGTTGTTTTTATTATTTATTTGGATTTCAGTAGGACCTAACGGCCCCAGTCCATTGTGCCAGGTGCTGTATATGTGTTTGTTATTTATATTACCATACGATTTAGGCGCCCCAGTCATGGACTAGGCCCCGTTGTGCCAGGTGCTGCACAAACACAACACAAAAGACAATCCCTGCCATGAAGAGCTGACAATCTATCAATGGGATCAATCTTCACACTGTGCACAGTCTCTTCACAAGCGCACAGTTAACCTGTGGAACTCCTTGCCAGAGGATGTTGTGAAGGCCAAAACTATAACAGGGTTCAAAAAAGAACTAGACAAATTCATGGAGGATTAGAGTTGCCACCCGGCCAGTTCGCGTTCCGGCTTGTGTGTCCAGGTGCCATTTGACAAGACCTGATATCTGGGTTTTTTGGATCTGGAGTGGAAGAGGTAGATCAGAGGGTGTGGTCTGGGAGAGAGGTTTATCTCACGGTGACACTAACACTTTTGACTGGCTGGCCAGTAAGTACCACCCCCTCATAGCTGAGGACTTCCTGTAAGAATCAGAAACACAGATGGACTGGGGCTGCAATTGCTCTCCAACAGTCCCACCTCTGGGACCCACTTCTGGGATTCACAGCATGGCAGTCAGCATGTCCCAGAGCGCATGTGGGTGTCCAGCGCCATGGGGCTGGAATTCCACTCTTGCCCATCATAAATGCCAGCTGCCATGCTGCCGCTGGAGGGATTAGGAGCATTAGATCCCAGGCTGTGATTAGGTCGCTGACGTTCCTCTGTACAGACTAACACCTTTCACCTGGGATTCGGGGCAGGACTGCTAAGGGCGCAGCCGCAGAATGCGCCTGGTCCAGTGAAGCTGCATGCAGAAAAGAGCATCTGAGTGGCAAGGAATGGCTTAACTGGGCAGGGTAAGGACGCGACAGGTGAAGCCTCTGGTATGGCACTCGAGGTGTATATGTTCTGTATGCGGCTCCTCCAATACATTACGTAAAGAAGAACCCCACGGACTAGACAGTGCCATATAGGCACAACCCTGCGCAGGGCAAATCCACTGCCCATAGGAGTATGAGGCCCAAAGCTTGCAGAGCTCCCCAGCCTGGGTCCACGGCTGTGCCCCACAGGAGGGTGCAGGGTGCCCTCCCCTCTGCTGCTCACCAGCTTTGTCTCTCCACTCCAGTCCTTTCACCACAGTGGCCAGTGTCCACAAGGCTACTAGCCGGGAGCAGACCCTGCACCCTCCAGCAGGCCTGTTTCAGGATGGCATCAATGTGCATTAGGTACCTTTAGTTCCCACCAGCGGGGTCTACACGGGCTGGCTAGAGTGCGACGTGCGAGTGCTGCACAACTCACACCCCCATAGAGCGGACTGCGGCGCCGTGTAGACAACCCCGTCGGTGCCTAAAGGGACAGTTAGGCACCTAAATCCAACAATTAGGCACCACTAGCATTCACAAAAGCCACTCAGCTGCTACCCTGTAGGCACCTAAAGCCCCTAGGCATTTACTTTTCCACTATTGAAGTCTGTGAGGCGCTTACACTTGGTGGTGGTGGCCCCTGTGCAATAGCCCAGGAATCAGAGCTCTCACCCAGATCCAAATCCCCCTTCTGCCTGATGTGGGGCAGGGCCTCGAAACCTGCTCCCACGTCCCAGGAGAGTGCCCAGGCCCCTGGGCTCTGGGGTCTCTCTCCTGGTGAAGCTGTTCCCAGTGGTGCAGAAGCAGGCTGCGGAGCCTGGCATAGCACTGGGCCAATGCTCGGCTTTGGCGCCCGTCTCTCGCGGGGGAGTTGCTGCCGTGTTGTGCAGCAGATGCTCGGCTGTGACTTGGAGACGGGGCTGCAGATGCCTCACGCACTGGGCCCTACAGGCTCTAGCATCTGGTGGGCTCATACCCAAGGGACCAGTTAGGATCTATGATACACACAGTAATTCCTATCTTGGCCTGTAGGGGGCAGTCCAGTAGAGGGGTACAGGGTAACCCTGCCCCAGGGTGTTTCTCACGTCTGTTGCCTGGGGTGCCCCTTCCAGGCCGTCCCTATGTTAGAGGGCAGGTTTCCCTGTCCGGGGCTCAGTCAAGCAGCCTGGTCTCATTGGGGCCTCACCTCATTCTCCTCCTGTCTAGCTGCAGCGGTTGGATCACATCTGTCATTACAGGCAGCTCCCCCTGGGAGAGACCATTAGGCTGCAAGCCCCAAACTCCCACCCCATTGACGATGCACGACCTGCCCCAGGCCCTTTCCATGCAGAGACGTCCCTTCGCTGTGGTCAGAACACACTGCCCCCGTCCCAGGCTAATCCCTGGTGGCTGGGGCACTGCACTGCACCGTTAGTTCACATTAGTGCCCCACTGAGAGACTTGAAGGGCACCTGCCTCTGTGCTCCTGCTGCAGCTTCTGCAGCCTCCTCTCCTGGCTGCATCCCCTTCCCTTCCTCTGCCTCCAGTTCCCAGGCTGCTGGACCCCTCATGTCCTCTGGCTCCCTAGTCCCTCTCCACTAGGCCGTCATAGCACCTTCTAGAGGCTGAAATGAATCCCTGCCGCTCCAGGAACGACCCATGGTCCGTCCCTTGCCACCAGCCCGTTCTGAACCGCTACCATGGGCTCTGTGCAGACAGGGGCGGCCCTAGGCGAGCTGCCAGGAACTGGCGCCCTAGGCAAACCATGCAATCGGCGCCCCCCCACCCCCAAGGGCAGATCTAGGCTGAGGTTTTTAGTAAACTGGGAAACATTTTGCCCCTTTTTTCCTTTTAATGTTTTTTAAGCGTTTTTTTTTTTTTTTTTAAAACAGAGACTTAATTATTCGGTTTGTCCATCCGTCCAACCAATGTTTCTGAGATCAGATAAAATAGAGACACACAATTTTCAGAATAGATTTGTACACGACAGCTAGATGATATTTCAATCTGATTTCAAATAAAAATGCATTAAAAATGTTAATTATCATTTTTATTATTACAAATCCAAAATCATCCATTACGCTATCCTGCTTTAACTGCCATTACCACCACATCCGATATAGAAAGAAATAAGAAAACTCTGCAATGAACTTTAACCTGTATTTACAAAACACTCCGAATAAAAAACACTCTGTGCTCTTAAAACATGACTTTTCTTGCTTTAAGTTTTGAAAATTCAGTCACTAGTTCTTTTAGATCCAGTTTTCCAGCTCTTTCATGCTCTATTGACATTGTGGCAAGTCCAACAAGTCTCCACCATTGTCGAACACAGATATGTTTTTACCAATTTTAACTTTGAGAAGCCATGTTCCCCACTAGCTACGGAAACTGGCAAAGTTAAAAGAGCTATAAAAATGTTTGGAAAACGGTCTGAGTTTATTTTCACAAACAAACTTCAGGAGTGGAATGTTTCTTAAGTCGTCTGGAAAAAGCCTGAATGAAGCTCACTACATAAATCTGTAGCATCAATGTCTTCTGAATTTTCATGAGTCAATGCCAACACCAGTTTTATACAAAATTCTCTGATCTGTTTTGCTGTTTTCTTTTGCAAGCTGTGGATATCTTATAGAAAGCCAAATACTGACTCTAGCTGCTGCATGTATTGAAATCTTTCATCAACCGAGTCAATAGCAGTATCAAGGACTGCAAAGTAGAAATTCACTTTGAACCTTTGTTTTGGATTCTGAATGGGTGTGTCTCGTCCTTCATACGAAAACCGCTGTTTCTTTTGCCGAATCAGAACCGGCTCTGCTTCAAATTCTGTCGGAAAGTCTATTTCTTCAGCAAGCTCAAGAGAATCTACCAGTGTTCTTTCAAACCCTTCATCACTTCTGAATTCCTCCAAAATATTTTTATTTTGCTGCAATTTTTGAATAGCAGAATGTACGTTCAAGTTCTTTTCCTGAAGCTGCTGACTAGTGAGGTTAATCTCAAAAAGAATATTATACCACAAAATGAGTGAAAAGTCACAAATTTGAACTTGGAAAGACCATTTGCAAGAGCTTCTGCATCTGAACGTGCCATATTTCCAGATGATCCAATAAAGGTAGTATCATCAGAAATTTCAATTAGGGCATCATAAATGTTTCCAAGTTCATAGTGAAGAGGCTTCAAAGCATCAGTGCAACTCTCCCATATTGTCTGACTAAGTGGCTTCACGGTTAGAGAATTCACATGGCGAGTCAGAATCTCCCAACGGCGTGTTCAGCCTGAGACAAACACATAAACATGTTGCACCAGGTCAAAGAAACTGCTTGCCTCCAAACAGCATCTAGCAGCATCATTGACAACCAAATTCAGAGAATGCGCACTGCAAGGAACGAAAAAGGCCCTAGGATTGATTTCCATCATTCTCCTTTGCACATCATTGTCTTTACCCTTCCTATTACTCACATTATCATAGCCTTGGTCACGTAAGTTTTCAATAGATAATGACATTGTTTCAAGCTCTCGTAGAATAGTTTCAGTCATAAATGCTCCAGTTGTCTCCTTCAGTGATACAAAACCCAAAAAATGTTCCTTTATGAGCACTTCAACATTATCTTCATCTGCAGACTTTTCCATATTCACAAAACCAATGCTCATCGTCATTTGTTCAACATGACTCACATCTGGTGTACAGTCCAGTATTATTGAAAAGTATTTTGCAGAATGGGCAACTTCTACAATTTTATTTTTAATGGCATTTGCTAGGATTTGAATCAGTTCATTCTGCATATTTTTTCCTAAGTAATGAACCTGTGTTTCATGATTAGTTATTTTACGTAGATGCTCCTTCATGACTGGATCGAACAAAGCTAGGTATTCAACACATTTTTAAAAGTTTCCATTACCTGGAGTATATAATTTTTCATTTCTACTGCAGCTGCGGAATGCTACATTTTGCCCACCGAGAACTCTCACTAAAACTATCAGACGCTCTAATATTTGTTGCCAATATTCTTCTTTTTCCTTGATCACACGTAAATTTTCTTCATTGATAGTTTTCCTATTTTCAATCATAATTCAAGTTCTTTCCAATTTTGAAAACATTCCAAATGTTCTGTATTTCTTTCATGTGAAGAGAGAATTGAAGATATATTTTTCCAGTCCTTTGAACCATTTTCAGTAAGTGATGTACCAATTGCTTGATTTCTAAACAACTTGCAGCAAAAGCAAAACACAGAGTTCTTCGCCACTGAATATTGTAACCAGTTTAGATTAATTTCTTCCCCATTATGAGTTTCCTCTTGTAATGCTGAGCAGAGAATTTTCTTTTATTTCCATCCTTAGGTAAGGGAAATTCATGAACTTGTTCGGGTCCATGTTCCACAAGAATTTGCCGCACACTGTCATTACATCTGGGCCATGAAGCTGGGTCCCCATACTGTAACTTGTTTGTAATGTCCTCATCCTTTCTTCCAGAATTCTACTTCATTTACTTCAATTTCTGCATGTGTCCGAAGGTGAATAAATTTTTTCCACTTCCATATCAGTCTGATGCTGTGAGCTGCCTTCATCTAGATAGAAGTAAGTTTCCATCATCTTGATGTTCCAACTGCTTCCATGCGGATGTGAGATAACCTTCTCTCCAAGTAAAATTCCTTCATCTGCATGCTGTGAACTGCTTCCATCTTTATTTGGATTAAAGAGAAGATATTTCAGGAAGGATCCCTGCTGTTTTGCTTGGTCCTTTTCCTTCTCAGTCTTTTGTTTACGATACTCAGCTCCGGAGGGTTTTCTTTTTCCTCTTTCTGCCATGGGGCACTTGAATATTGTTATGTACTGTGCTCCCGACTGCAAGCCTTATAGTGTTAAGGATGGCTGTTGCACCACATGGTTGGTGATTTAAACCACATTGCAGCCATTCCAACATGTCTTTTCACTGCTTAAAGGTTCAATAATTAGTAGACTGATTTAGAGAACATAGACTCACTTACCTATTAAAACAGTTAGTTACAGCGTTTACATGGAAACAAAATGACCTTTTTTGACGTTATAACCTGACACCAGTTGTTTGGAAAGTAATCCCCTTCTTCACGGTTACCCGCTTGGAGGGGGACGTCATCACTTTCGTAGTCTATTAAGCGTTAACGCTGTCACTTTTCTTTTATGGACCTTATTTATTACATGTGAACCAGTTATAACAAAGAAAAGTTCATAATTATACAGCCCGATAATAACGCTAAGATTTAATAACGCTTAAAGATACTCACATTTTGGATTTATAATGCTGAAAGACATTATTCTTTATTCTTTGGCACCAGGAAACACAATTTTCCACAGTATTCGCTCGATTCTTAACCACTTACCTGCGATGTGTGTTAAAATGACCGTTTGACATGTATCAACTCGTGATATCTCCGCTCTACATTAATTTCTGGCTATGCAACCTTGATGTATATTCGAGTTAGGTGTCACTAGCATTGTAGCTCTTGCCACTGGCGGATGTGTTTCATTATGGCTGAGTTATTGCTTATCAAAATTGCGGAGTGGGTCATCTTGACCCTACGTCGCAAATTGAAAAAAAAATCGCTAAAATATTATTTATTTTTGCAGTAAATAAAAGATTTGACATGTTAATAAATTCTCAAAAATGTAGAGAAATTAATTATAATTCCTATTCCCTCTGTATGCACATGGGAATTGAAATAATGACATCTTCCTTATTTTATTTGTATTTTTTTCATCTTTTTCATTTTTTCCCCCTTTTATTTTTTTTTAATTTGATTTTTTTCTTTGAATTTGACACCCCATTTAACTTGGCACCCTAGGCGACCACCTAGTTCACCTATATGGACGGGCCGTCTCTGCTTCCAATATATTAAGAAATATGTTCGAAAGAGGCCAGTGATCAGTTGTTCTCCATGTCCACTGAAGGGAGGACAAGAAGTAATGAACCTGCAGCAAGGGAGATTTAAGTTAGATATTAGGAAAATTTAATAAGAGTTAAGCTCTGGAATAGGATTTCAAGGGAGGTCGTGGAATCCCCTTCACTGGAGGTTTTAAGAACAGGCTGGACAAACACCTGTCAGGAATACACCAGGGTTACTTGGTCCTGCCTCAGCGAAGGGGGCTGGACTGGATGACCTCTCAAGGTCCCTTCCAGGCCGATATTTCTGATTCTGTTGGGCTCTATTGTAAATGACTGGATAATTATAGCCACTTGAAAAAGAAACCAAGACCCATTTGTCTTGTAACCACCCATTTCGTTGTCACTTTATTTAGTTCAATTAAAATTTTTGAAGAAAATCCATGCTATAAACACCTGCATTTTTAAGCACCAGAAAGGTCAGTGAGCCCCTGTCATTCTTATCCTCGCTAACCCATGACTTGAGACCTACCGCTATGCAGGGCCAGCTCCAGCTTTTTTGCCGCCCCAAGTGGCGAAGCCAGAAAAAAAAAAAAAAAAAGATAAAGCCACGATCGGCGGCACTTCAGCGGCAGCTCTACAATGCCACTTCATTCTTCGGCGGCAATTCAGCGGCGGGTCCTTCCCTCTGAGAGGGAGTGAGGGACCCACCGCCGAATTGCCGCCGAAGAACCGGATGTGCTGCTCCTTTCCATTGGCTGCCCCAAGCATCTGCTTCCTTTGCTGGTGCCTGGAGCCGGCCTTGCTGCTACGGGACTATATTACAAGACTATGGGCTGGATCCTTAGGTGGTGGAAAACGGTGTCGCTCCATTGACTTAAATAAAGCTATGGCAATTATATCAGCTGAGAATCTGGCCCTATGACCCCAGTGGAGTTACACGAGGGATGAATTCGACCCATAGGTTTAGTTTTACATAGAAGACTGGACTTCACACTTCTTTCCAGCTACAAGTTTCAACCTGCAGTCTACAAAAGCAATCAGCATTCCAGCACAGTTTAATAGTGTAATAAATGGGTTAGCGCATTCATGTGCACCACTGCCCTCTACTGGATGGAATCCAAACTACTCAACTTTTCCATTATTAAAATTTATTATTTCGGGGGTGCCATATTTACATACTACCTTATTAAAAAACTTTTTGGTCGCTACCCTGGTGCTATTATTTTTAGTAGGAAATGCCTTCACTCATTCTGAAAAGGAATTAATTAGTACCAGTAAATACTGGAATCTTTCCTTACTTCTTGGCAATTTATTAATAAAATCAATTTGAACCCTGTGCCACGGCCTAAACCTTCGTTGGTGCATCATGGGTTGCCAGTGCAGAGGACAAGCTTCGTCCTGAATGTACCGCACACAATTCCGCACCCATATTTTAATATTATTCTTTCCAGGGGTCGGCAACCTTTCAGAAGTGGTGTGCCGAGTCTTCATTTATTCACTCTGATTTAAGGTTTCGCGTGCCAGTAATACATTTTAACATTTTTAGAAGGTCTCTTTCTATAAGTCTATAATATAGAACTAAACTATTGTTGTATGTAAAGTAAATAAGGTTTTTAAAATGTTTAAGAAGCTTCATTTAAAATTAAATTAAAATGCAGAGCCCCCGGACCGGTGGCCGGGACCCAGGCAGTGTGAGTGCCACTGAAAATCAGCTCACCTGCCGCCTTTGGCACGCGTGCCGTAGGTTGCCTACCCCTGATTCATACACTCCCATTCTGCTACTTGTTTTAGCCTTTTTAAAGTCCCTTCCACTTTTTCATGCATAAACTGATGGGCTACATTAAGTAATTTCTGTTTTTTTGGAACATGGTTAGGGTGATTTGCAGTGCCATCTGTTGGCTCAGATGTGTCAGCACAGACATTGTCGGGCTATAGTATCTACCCGATTATTCCAGGCATTTTTTATACCCGTTTCTTTACTGTGTGCCCTTACATGTCGCACCTTTAACTGTTTAGGGTTTTTTGTTACCCACTGGTAAATCTTTTTTTGAATATGCATTTTTTTTAATTTGCTGCTTTTCACCTGTTCCTATACCAATGCTGTATCCAAAACTGTATTCCCTTCACACAAAAATCACTGTCAGCATAAATATATACGGGCTGTGGAGAATTTTCATATCCTTCAAACCTGATAAATTGCGTGAAGCTTGGCATGCTGAGCCGATCCATGATCTAAATGTCACTGAATGATTTCCTCTTCTAAGTTAATGGCAGCGTATTTTACACACCTTTTCCTTTTTACTACCATTGCACTCCCATCAGTAAACCAGACGTGCTTTTCTTGACCCACGGTATCTAATTCTTCCAGTGGGGGGCCTCTACCAAGGCAATTCTTTGCTTCAGAGTGACCTCTGGACATTCATGTTGGGGTTTTTTTTATATTAGGGCATGTGTTACCATGTCCAGCTTGGACACTGTTTCTGTTGTCACCCCTGTTAACTCTCCATAGCAGCCGGCCCCCCTTCCAGCCAGGCAAACCTCACAGCCGGCCCCTCCCGTCGTCCAGCCCAGTCCCTCCCCCAGGCCAGGGGAAGTGGATCTGGGCTGGGCTCCTGGGTGGGGCAGGACAGTGGGGGGATGGGCAGGGGGGATGCTTGGATGTGTAACTGGGTAATGGAGGGAACAGGGGCCATTACTAATGGGGCCGGGGCAGTGGGGAGGGAGGGGGCCTTTCCCCACTTCCTGCGCCCACCCTCTGAGAGAAGCTGCCCCAGGGGCCAGTCCCAGTTCACACCCGCGCAGCGCGTCTGCACTAGGGGTTTGCACTGGGGCACCGACATGCCCGAGACACTGTGGTGCCAGGGGCTGTCACCCCTCCCGTCCCTGGGGTTATGGGTCAGTCATTACAGGGTCACTGGGGCAGGGGAGCTGGGCTCTGGGCTCCCACCCACTGGCCTGCAGAGTCCTTCTCACTTCCACGATCTGGCCCAGGGCCCACGTCCATGTTTAGACACTGGGGGGGGGGCTTCAGCAGGAGAGATTGAGGGCCCCCACGTCAGACACCTGGAGCCCAGCAGTTCCAGCCCTCACTTGGAGGGGGGGAGGGGAGACCCACCTTCCTATTCCTGCCCCATATCACACGGGGGGGGATTGGACCAGGGGCTCCCAGCTGAGGGCGCAGCCACTGGGCTAAAGGCTAGAAGGGAAGCGGTGGCACCTTCTGTTCACTGAAACCATTCAGGAAACTCAACATGGATTCAGAAATAGTTTCTGTCGATCCAAAATAGTTTTTTTGCAGAAAAATTGTATTTGCACCCAAATTTCCCACAGCTCCACTGCAAACCTGTCTGAGCAACTTAGGAGCCAAAAATCCCAGGGACTTGCAGTGATGACTGTCAACATCCCCAGCAACGCACAGTGACAGGCAGGCTGGGCTCAGGACATCAGCTATGAAACACTCCAGAACTGCCGTTAAATTTGCCCTTGGTAGGAAAATTCCCCCCCCCCCCCAGCCCCGATCTCACCTAGGGTGACCAGACGTCCCGATTTTATCGGGACTGTCCCGATATTTGCTTCTTTGTTCCGCGTCCTGACCAATGTTTGGTCGGGACACTGGACAAAAAAAAAATGTTGCCCTCCGCTCTGGTGCTCGCGCCCCCCCGCCCCGGCTCTGCCCCCTCCTTCCGCCCTGGCCCCGTCTCTTCCCCAACCACGCAGCATTCCTCCTCCCTCCCAGGCTTGCGGCATGGCGGCGTAAGCCTGGGAGGGAGAGGGTGGCGGCGGTGCCTGGATCCTGGAGCTGGTGAGTCAGCTCCGGCACCCAGGCACCGGGCAGGCAAAGGGGGGCTGGCAAGGGAGGGAGACAGGGCACTCAGCTGTGAACCCCCCCGCCGCGCCAGAGGGCTTCTGCCCGGGCTGCTGCACCCGGGGCCAGGAGCGCAGCCTGGAGGCTGCTCCAGCCCTGCAGCGCGGAGCGGGCAGGGGCCAGGTGGGCGGCGCGGGGGCGTGGGCCGAATCCCTGCTGCTGCCAGGGAGCCCCGTGCCTCTCCCTCCCGCTCGCGGCTGCGGCTCCTTCCCAGCGGGACGCGCCCCCCCGGCCTCCCCCTTGGCCCGGCCGGGCTAGGACTACTCAGGTCTGGGCTCAGGGTTCTAGGTCTGTAATTTCCATGGGGTTTCTTAGGACAGATGGCCCCTCCCCCTTCAGAGCCCGTCTGGGTCAGTGCGAGCAGCCCTGACCTCACTGCCGGGGCTCTGGTGCTGTTACGGAGACATTCCCCCTCACCCGTTCAAATACTAGCACCTTCTTTGTCATTGTTCCACCCCACGGGTGTTTTGCACTTTCTCCAGCACACACATTTACTCTCCCTCTCCCCTCCCTCCCCATCGGAATCATTTCTGTGCAAATCCCTTCCCACCACAATGCCAGCTGAAATGGGGGGGGGACTCTGCTCATTTCCCACCCATCACCACCCCCCATTACTCTGCAGTGTCCCTGCTGCAGCCCATGCAGCTCCTGTAGCCGAAGCCGGAGCCATTTCTTCCCACTGGCCCTCCAGGCACAGCCATGTCCCCAGGGTGAGGGAGGGAATCCCTGTCCTGTGCGGATCTTTGCACTGAGTCCCAGCCTCCCTCTGGCTTCGTTCCAAATGTCCCCCCGCCTGGCAATCTCTAGTTGACTGATCCACCACATTTTGGGGAAACATTCTCATATAAACATTATCCCACCCCATTGGCCCCACACACTGACCTTGCTCACTTTCCAGTTCAGATCGCAGAGTCTCTGGGGGGAGAAAAGGGGGAAAGATGAGATTTCACACTGTTGTGTTTATGGGAACAACCCAAATGTCAGTTAATGTAACTGGCCCAGTCACTGACCTTTCTCGCTCTCCAGTGCAGATTGCAGCGTCTATGGGGGGAGAAAAGGGGGAGAACACATGTTAATGGTAAAATTCCTATTGTTTAAGGCAGCTCTGCTGTAGGAGGTCCCTGCACTCCCATCCCAGGCCAACTTCTAATCTTGTGGGACAGTGACACATGGGAACAGCTCCCGCTGGGGCCTGGGTAGATGGGGGTGCCCCAGCTAAGAATGGGGTGGAGCTGGATGCTCAGGTCAGCAGGAGCCAGGGAGGGGTGTGGGGATGGGCCCCTCCAGGCATCACCTCTAAGATCAGCTCTGTCCCGCTGGGAGCTCGTCCCTTTGGTGTGTCAGCCCTGGGGTACCAGCACTGCTGGAAATGGAGGTAGCGTCATGTCTGCCAGTCACTGCTGAGCACAGCCTGAGCGAGACCATCTTGTGCCCGGTGTGAGCAGCGTCTCAGACCAGCCGTGCAAGTCCTGAGTGCGTTTGTGTTATTACAGCAGCCTAGCCACACAGCACACCAGTGCACTCTCTGCAAGGCCCAGGGAACAAGACAGTGACAGTTCACTGTTCTGATTGTTTAGTGTTTGGAAACGAGCCCAACCTAGCTCTCTCTGGACACACAGACAAATTTTATACACGACTCAAAATGAGTCACCTAAACATGGGCTCAGTTTTGCCAACTCTCATGATTTGGACATGAGTCTCATGGTAATGATCGTTTTCCTTAAAGCCCCAGCTCCTGGAGTCAGGTGGAGATGTGAGGATTTCAGGCTTCCTTCTTAAAGAAAAAGTACATTTCTAGCCCTTGTGGCTGTGGAGAAAGCTTCAAAATGTGACCCCAGTGCACCCTAAAGGCTCAAAAAGCAGAAGGCAAATAAAACGAACCCCAAAGCTGTTATTCTTACACAATCTCATGATTTCAAAAATCCAGAGATTGGCTTTAGTGAGCCTGACTCATGATTTTTGAACGTTTGGGGTTGGCAATCCTGTGGACTCAAGCCACATAGAGCCATGGACTGACCCAGTTCACACCTGGTGCTGACAGTGTGTGTAGGTGACAGTTCTAAAGGTGCAGCACCCAGTTCCAGCGTTCACAAGTACACTGCACAGCTCCTCTCTGCCTCTCTGAATTACCTGCTTCCATCCCCCTGGGAAATCATTGTACCAGACATTTCCCCTTCCCAGTCCTTCCGACACTGGGACATTTCTCCATACACTTCACAGCCCTTCAGGCAAGAAACCCTCCGGGTGGGACTTTCACAGCTGCCTTGGGGATTTTAAACAAACCTGAGTATTTAGCCCCTTAAGGCAGCTTTGAAAACCCCAGCTTCCCTATGAAAGTACAGATCAGTGAAGGGCAGTTCTGCCTGTTGTGACTAGAGAAAAACCTACAGCTGAGGACTTATACTACACTAGAGAGTTCACTGCCCTGTTCCTGTAGCAGGATCTCAGGCTGAGCAAAGCTTAGGCCATGTCTACATGGCCACTTCCCAGCGCCGGTGCACTGTCTACACGGCCACTTCCCAGCGCCGGTGCACTGTCTACATGGCCACTTCCCAGCGCCGGTGCACTATCTCGCTCAGGAGTGTGAAACCCCCCCCCCCCCCCCCGAGCAATGCAAGTTTCTGTGCTGTAAAGTGGCAGTGTAGACAGTGCCCCAGCGCTGGGAGCAGCTACTCCCCTCGTGGGGGCAGGTTTGTTACAGCGCTGGGAGAGCTCTCTCCTAGCGCTGGAGCCGCAACTACTCGGCCACATTGAAGTGCTGTTGCAGCAGCGCTTTAATGTCGGCAGTGAAGACATACATTAGCTATGCTCAGGGTAACCGCTAACATTTCCATTTGCACAACCACTACTTCACCCATCCACAGTTCCTGCTCACCTAGGTGGAGGGATGAGAGGTGGGAGCGGTTCATGCACAGACTGAAGGGCAGAATTGGACCATAAGTACCCCCAGTCTCGGCTTTGTGTTCTGGTTTTCCTGCAAGCCGCCAAGTTACGTATGTCGGGCTCTCAGCCCCGCTCACTGAGCCCCACATGGGTGTTTCCATCTGAGCCAGGCTGATCCCCATGGAACAGTTCAGAGTCACATTCACCTGGGATCCCTGAGTGAGAGCTGAAGGGAGGGGGAACCACTTGACACTTCTCAGTTCACATGTGAAGTCATAATTTATCCAGCTCTCCCTTCACCCTCAGCCCGGCTCCCACTGCCTGAAACGCCTCTGAACATTTATCCCTGTATCTCTCTCATCAAGTTCTCCCCACCCCCCTCCTTACTTCACCTTTCGCTCTGTGTTGCCTCCAGAAGCAGTAACTGGCCAGGGCAATGAGAACAGCCAGGAGAGCTGTAAGGACAGCCAGCAGAGGCAGGATCACATCCAGAGCCACCCTCCAGGGATTGACCCTCGGGAAAAACAGCTCTGCAAGAGAAAGTGCCATTGAGTTGGGAGCAAACACGCGCAGAACGAAGGCAGGA
This sequence comes from Malaclemys terrapin pileata, assembly GCF_027887155.1. Classification (NCBI taxonomy): domain Eukaryota; kingdom Metazoa; phylum Chordata; order Testudines; family Emydidae; genus Malaclemys; species Malaclemys terrapin. The sequence continues at coordinate 16,666,985 of NC_071515.1, read as the reverse complement.
CACAGACAATGGTGACACTGTGACTAGTTAAAAGACTCTCACAGGGAAATATACAGGGAGATGTGGGTCCTGGGCGCTTTATTATTAAGCCAATGAAACTCCAACCTTTAGCCTGGTTATTGAACATGGTTAATTAATGGGACGGGGAAAGGGGGAGGACTCTGCTATGCTACACATACCTCCCAGTGGCATAATTTCAAGCATTCCCTAGGCCGGAGTAGTCAGTAGGTGGACTGCGGGACAAATCTAGACTGCTGGAGGGTTTTAAATGGACCCCAAAATCTTTTTATTTCCTTATTATTGTCAATGTTTTATTTTTTTATTTTATTTTCTCTGGAGTCTGGACCTTGACCAAGAAATCTGGACCTTGACAAAAAATAATCCATTACCTCTGCCCTAGGCTGCTCTAAGTGGTCCCAAGGCTGCAGGCAGCGCAGACTGGCCTCAGAATCAGAGAGCTGTGACCAGCTGCCTGACACCCCCAACTCCCCTGTGCTCACTGGGGCTCAGCTTCATCAGAGAGTCTGGCCCAAAATACGTTCATGCAGGATTTTAATACAAACAGAAGTTGAGACTGGAGATTCAGAGTAAAAATTCCTCCAGAGTCCTCTTCCCTGGTCCTGGGGCAATGGCTGACTAGAGGGTCCTTTGCTAAGTGATTAGTGGGGTGTATTGAAAACTGTGTAAAAATTACATGCTGACACTTGAAATCCTGAGGGATTTCTTGGTGCTGTTTGCAGGCTAAAGGGCTGTGTAGGAAGCGTGCATCTGGGTCCTCTGCAGTCAGTCTGCAAAGAGCCACCCTAGAGCAGGGCGGGGTGAGTTCTGGTTCTCTGCCTTAGGGTACGTCTTCACTTACCGGAGGGTCCGGCGGCAGGCAATCGATGTTCTGGGATCGATTTATCGCGTCTGGTTAAGACACGATAAATCGATCCCGGAAGTGCTTGCCGTCGACGCCAGTACTCCAGCTCGCTGAGAGGAGTACGCGGCATCGACGGGGGAGCCTTCCTGCCGCGTCTGGACCGCGGTAAGTTCGGACTAAGGTACTTCGAATTCAGCTACGTTATTAACGTAGCTGAATTTGTGTACCTTAGTCCGAAGTGGGGGCTTAGTGGGGACCAGGCCTTAGGGAGCAGCCTGCTTTGTCTCTTTCTGTATTTGGCTGTGGTGTGTTACAGTTCTGGATTCTTAGAAATAAAGCAGGGTGACAGTGCAACCTTTCAGGAAGAGTGTTTATGTTTTGTCGTCAACTCTCGGTGTGTATGCCATGGACACAACAATCAGGTAATACTGCACATAGCGTAGACTAACCAGCAGTGCAGCACTGTGAGACCTCAGATGAATAGTGCTTTACAAATGCAACATTCTCATTATTATAGAGTGATGAAATATCCATTGTATATTAACCAAGTTATGTGGTAGATAATAGTACATAAAATCTGAACCTTTTTTTCCCCCTAACAATTAAGAAGTTCTTGGGTAAGATTTTGTTTTTCCATACTTTGGGCCTGAACTTCCATTGCTGGTATTTTCAGATGTAATCTAAATAGCGATGCTCAGGCCATATCCAGGGCTCTTTTGTTCTAGTCAGGAAAAATGACTTCATTAGCCAGATATCCATAAATACTCAGCACCCAGCACCTCTCACTGAGAGCAGAGAATTCCCTTCCCCACCCCATTGAGAACTGCGATGGTCACAGCACACAGAGAGCAGTGAGACACAAACATAAATGCTCTGTCTGGAAGGCTGCAGCGTAACACAACTTTATGTCTTAGAATCCAGAACCTTAACCCACAAGAACCCACAACAGAGAGGGGGGCAGCTCCCTCAGGCAGCGGGCACAACTCACCCCACTTTGCTTTACGTTGGCTTGTCTATGGGAACAGTTAGTGCGCGGCTGGCTGGGGTGTCAATCTACCTTGCACGCACTAGCCTGCTACACACTAACTGGCTGGGTGCACCCTGCTGCTGTACATGGAAAGTTCCCTGGTGCATGTTGCTCTGTTCCTGTTTCAAAGCAGGGTAGATTGAAGCGCACTACGGAATTGTTAGTGCGTGTAGCAGGGTCCACACAGACAGTTAGTGTGCGGCAAGCTAGTGAGAGGCAGATTGACACCCCAGCCTGCTGTGAACTAACAAGCCCTGATTCTGTTCACACACTTTGCTACGGAGACCTCTACCCTGCAAACAGGACCTGGAACACCCCCACACATCCCCTCCCACACACACACATCTTAAAGTGACAGCCAGCAATTCCAACACAGTCCTCACTACACCACAACAAAGGAGAATTCCCTCCCCCAGGCCCACTGAGAAGAGTGATGATTGCTGGGTACTGAGCTGTTACGAAAATCTGGCCAATGGCATCCCAGCCTGCAAGGTGCTAAACACCCTCAGTTCCTACTGGAGTTGAAGGCTACTTCTACACTGTAATTAGTACCAGCAGCTGGCCCGGGCCAATTGACTCAGCCTCACTGGGCTCGGGCGAAGGGGCTGTTTAATTGCAATGGAGACGTTCGGGCTCAGGCTGAAGCTCAGACTCTGGGACCCTCCCTATGCACGCCCACTCTGCTCTGTCCTGTGCACACCCACTCTGCTGCCCATCCCTTGCACACCCACTCTGCTCTGTCCTGTGCACACCCACTCTGCTGCCCATCCCTTGCACGCCCACTCTGCTCTGTCCTGTGCACACCCACTCTGCTGCCCATCCCTTGCACACCCACTCTGCTCTGTCCTATACACGCCCACTCTGCTCCCCATCCCTTGCACACCCACTCTGCTCTGTCCTATACACACCCACTCTGCCCCCCATCCCTTGCACACCCACTCTGCTCTGTCCTATACACGCCCACTCTGCTCCCCATCCCTTGCACACCCACTCTGCTCTGTCCTATACACACCCACTCTGCCCCCCATCCCTTGCACACCCACTCTGCTCTGTCCTATACACGCCCACTCTGCTCTGTCCTATACATGCCCACTCTGCTGCCCATCCCTTGCACACCCACTCTGCTCTGTCCTATACACACCCACTCTGCCCCCCATCCCTTGTACACCCACTCTGCTCTGTCCTATACACACCCACTCTGCCCCCCATCCCTTGCACACCCACTCTGCTCTGTCCTATACACGCCCACTCTGCTCCCCATCCCTTGCACACCCACTCTGCTCTGTCCTATACACACCCACTCTGCCCCCCATCCCTTGCACGCCCACTCTGCTCTGTCCTGTGCACACCCACTCTGCTGCCCATCCCTTGCACACCCACTCTGCTCTGTCCTGTGCACACCCACTCTGCTCTGTCGTATACACGCCCACTCTGCTCTGTCCTATACATGCCCACTCTGCTGCCCATCCCTTGCACACCCACTCTGCTCTGTCCTATACACACCCACTCTGCCCCCCATCCCTTGCACGCCCACTCTGCTCTGTCCTGTGCACACCCACTCTGCTGCCCATCCCTTGCACACCCACTCTGCTCTGTCCTGTGCACACCCACTCTGCTGCCCATCCCTTGCACACCCACTCTGCTCTGTCCTATACACGCCCACTCTGCTCTGCCACATACATGCCCACTCTGCTGCCCATCCCTTGCACACCCACTCTGCTCTGTCCTATACACGCCCACTCTGCTCCCCATCCCTTGCACACCCACTCTGCTCTGTCCTATACACACCCACTCTGCCCCCCATCCCTTGCACACCCACTCTGCTCTGTCCTGTGCACACCCACTCTGCTGCCCATCCCTTGCACACCCACTCTGCTCTGTCCTATACACACCCACTCTGCTCTGCCATATACATGCCCACTCTGCTGCCCATCCCTTGCACACCCACTCTGCTCTGTCCTATACACGCCCACTCTGCTCCCCATCCCTTGCACACCCACTCTGCTCTGTCCTATACACACCCACTCTGCCCCCCATCCCTTGCACACCCACTCTGCTCTGTCGTATACACGCCCACTCTGCTCCCCATCCCTTGCACACCCACTCTGCTCTGTCCTATACACACCCACTCTGCCCCCCATCCCTTGCACACCCACTCTGCTCTGTCGTATACACGCCCACTCTGCTCTGTCCTATACATGCCCACTCTGCTGCCCATCCCTTGCACACCCACTCTGCTCTGTCCTATACACGCCCACTCTGCTCCCCATCCCTTGCACACCCACTCTGCTCTGTCCTATACACGCCCACTCTGCTGCCCATCCCTTGCACACCCACTCTGCTCTGTCCTATACACGCCCACTCTGCTCCCCATCCCTTGCACACCCACTCTGCTCTGTCCTATACACACCCACTCTGCCCCCCATCCCTTGCACACCCACTCTGCTCTGTCCTATACATGCCCACTCTGCTGCCCATCCCTTGCACACCCACTCTGCTCTGTCCTATACACACCCACTCTGCCCCCCATCCCTTGCACACCCACTCTGCTCTGTCCTATACACGCCCACTCTGCTCCCCATCCCTTGCACACCCACTCTGCTCTGTCCTATACACACCCACTCTGCCCCCCATCCCTTGCCCACCCACTCTGCTCTGTCCTATACACGCCCACTCTGCTCCCCATCCCTTGCACACCCACTCTGCTCTGCCCTATACACACCCACTCTGCCCCTGGCGCTCAGCGGGGCGGGGCAGGGCAGGAGCTGCCCCAGCAGCTGTGCAGCAGACGCGGCTGGCGGTGGGGCCGGTGCGGGCGCTGGGGTTGGGGCTGGGGCGGGGCCGGAGGCGGGGCCGGCCGCGCACCAGCCGGGCGGCTGGGGAGCCGAGCCCGCATTCGCAGCGGCCGCCGCAGCCTCGGCAGCATCGCGCGCTCCTGTCCCCGGCGCTCGGCCTGTGTCCCGAGACCGGCAGCAGCAGCAGGATCTGCGCTCAGGTAAGGGCGTCCCCCCCCCTCCCGCGGGCTCCCGGCCCCACACCTCCGGGCCTGACCCCCCCCCGCCTCGCCTGCCTGCCGCCGCCCCCTGCCCAGGGCAGGGAGCGAGCCCCTGCGCCCCTAGATTTCTAGGCACAGGTTCGCCTGGCGGTACCTGGCCGCGCTGCCCGGCGATTGCTGGGGGTCTAGATCAGTGGCCCAGCATCGTCCTAGAGCTGCGGTGTGGTTAGGTCTACACAGGCTGTAGATGTGGACCTAGGATTTGTGGGTATCGAGCTGCATAAAGGTTGGTGGACGCAGGACCCCTCGAGGACAGCATTAAAAATAATAGTAATAATAATAATAATAATTAATAAAAAAGCCATGTAAACCAATACGAAGGGTTGCTTGTGTCGACTTGAAGCCAATCGCCCTGAATTTCCAGCACCAGAAGAGAAGAAAGGAAAAGGACACCGAGAAAGTAACCCTCCCTTCAACCACTATTATGAGTTTTAAGTGGATCTAGAAGCAAAACCTTAAAAAAAAAAAAAAAAAAGCCTCCTTGGAAGGGTTTTCTTGAATGCAGCTCTGTCTCTCGGTCACCACCCCACCTTCCTCTTTTGTTTAAGGATGGAAATTTCAAGAAAGTGGGGAGGCGGGGGATAAAGGAGGGGAGCAACTGCGCTAAGATACATCTCTCTGTAACTCGCAAACGGAGGGAGTCAGCTGTGTATTTCTTCCCTGTGGTCAAGGGGAAAATAAGCTTTGTCATAAGCAAAATCCAGCCGTAAGGTTATCATGGACCATCTGGTGCGCACCGATTTGACCGCAGTGCCCCCAGGAAAATCGAAAGCACCATCATTTATCTTAATAGGAGCAGGCTACTTTTGTCAACTCATTTTAGGATTTCGAAAATCTTTGGAGTGCCTCGGATGTAACCTTTTCCCCCCCCTCCCCTTAAGCTCCTTTACCAGGATCTATAAGGGTGGACAAAGAGCATTGTTCAAAGTGGGGATGCAAGGGGAGCAATCGGTTTTAATTGGAAAAAAATCTCTGTGTTGAAATGATCAGCAGTGGAGAGGAAACGACTGCGAACAGAAAAAGGGGGCTTGCAGCCACAATGGGGCGGTGGAGAACAAAGACTTTTCATGTAAGAGAGAATGATGCAAAATGTGCCAAGCTGCTGCAGGTACAGTGTTGCATTGAATGTGATCTACCAAATAAAGACTGCTTGACTCTATTCATTGCGTATATGTTTGGTACAAATGATGACCTTCCATCTGAATGAGGCTTGCTTTATGGAACAGGGCTTGGGGAAAAAAGGGATATGTATGGGATGAAAGAGCCCCTCCCCCTGGAATTTTCATTTCTCATTCAAATAAAGATCTCCTTTGCGTTGCTGGTGAATTTTTATTTTATCATGTTCCTTTCTGTACAGTAGTAGATATTTATATACCGGGGTGGTTAATGTGTGCATGCCGTTTGGGCTAATTATTATATGTCAATCTCCCATAAGGGTTATTTATTTTAGCTCTCACAATCCTGTTTCACAATTTGTTATACTTTTATGGTCATGTCAATGATTTGTTTCCCCCTACCCCTTTCTCTGGAAAAAAAAAAGTCATTTAGCATCTGTGGGGAAGCTGCACTGCTCACAGTTCAGAAGATGTGCTCTTTTTGTTTTCAGAAGGGATTTTTCCTCACATGATTTTTGTGCATTTCCATTTTTCCTTTCTCTCCCTCCCTGAATGTACTCCCTGTGAAAGAACCTGTTCCTTGCACCTGTGCTGGTTTAAACTTGTAGTTACGTCTAGACTCCAGCTCTCGGAGCCAACGCATCTAGGAGGAGACTCAGCTGCAGGTCTAATTTGTTTTCAGAAGCCGCTCTCTGTTCCCTCCCTCACAGATGACGTGATCGCCCTGTCTCAGCTCTTGCTGGGAAGATAGAAAGCGCTGAGAGAGCATTACTTACTGAAACTGGCATTGTCATTACTTCATAGGTCACTTTGAGAGGTACCTCACACATCACAAGAGACTGGGCATCATCCCTAAACAGTAGCAACACACTCACCCAGGGCATATTTGAGCTATTATAGAGGCAGCCAGCAGAGCTTGTGCTTGTACTAGCATTTCTGTCACTAGTACTAGCATTTCTGTCACTAGTGTATATTTTCAGGGGGCTTGGTATTAAAAATGAATGCACTAAAACAAAACTTGGCATGAGCTATTGAGTCCGAGGAGCAATTTAATTCCTGACCTGTAATTATGATTTATTTTACTAATCTGTAAAGTGCTGACAATGAGCTCAGTGCTGTACAAGACTCAAAATGAATCCAGTACACATGTGCTGAATTTTGCATGCTGTAAGTAGTCCCATTGTGAGTCCTCTCATGGAAACCAGTGTATAAAGGTAAGCACAAGAGTAAGCCCTGGTCTACACTACAGAGTTAGGTCACTGCTAGGCAGCTTAAAGAGTTGACCTAACTCTTTAAGAGTCTACACTAAAATGTTGCTCCTGCCCATGTAACTCGCCTGCTATGCCCAGGGGCGGCTCTGAGTATTTTGCCGTCCCAAGCACGGCAGTTAGGCAGCCTTCGGCGCCATGCCTGTGGGAGATCCGCCGGTCCCGCGGCTTCGGCGTACCTGCCACCGAATTGCTGCTGAAACGGCGGGACCGGCGGGCCTCCCGCAGGCATGCCGCCGAAGGCAGCCTGACTGCCGCCCTCACGGCGACCGGCAGGCCGCCCCCCCGCGGCTTGCCGCCCAAGGCACGCGCTTGGTGAGCTGGTGCCTGGAGCCGCCCCTGGCTATGCCAACTTAATAACTCCACCTCCACGAGAGGCATAGCGCTTAGGTTGACGTAGTTAGGCTGACGCAGTGTCAGTGTAGACACCACATTGCTTACATCGACTGTTGCTGGCTTTCAGAAGCTGTCCCACAATGCCCCACGCTGACAGTTCAAGCGCTCCTGGTGAGGATTTGCACCGCCAACACAAGAAGCATAGTGTGGACATGCAAAAGTGATTTTATTACTGTGCTGGCTGTACATCAATGGAACTTAGGTCAACATAATTTTGCAGTACTCTAAGTCTTTGCGTGAGTGGGCCCTAGAAAGGTTCCTGGTGCGAGGAGTGGGATGGTGTTAGCTTAAGAACTGGGTCCAGATTCATCATCCTTTTTTTTTTTTTTTTTACTCACGGGAATCAGATAAGCAGGATTTGGCGGATGAAATTCTGCAAGCCATTGAGTCCATGTTATGGATTACTGCCTCTGTGTGTATCAGACCAAACCAAAATACCTGTGATAATGAGACTTAAAATACAGTTAGTGCAGGTATAAAGTAATTGCTTTTCCAAAAAGAATACTAGTGCATGGACATGAATGATTATAATGGCTCCCAAATAAGCTGCTACAGTTTGTGAAATAAGAATTCTCTTATCCCCAAGAAGTTTTCAGATCCATGCTTTTCTGTTCAGTTGGTGTCACATTGCGTTAATGTCCCCAAAACTCATTGCATGTGGATTTACTATAAAAAAAAAAAGAAATCCACCAGGCACAATTAAACTGAAGCCATTGGGCCTAATTTCCCACTCACAGTGCTGTAAAATCTGAAGTAACTCCATGGAAGTAAATGGAGTTACACTGGCATAAAAACTAGTGTGGGTGAGTCAAGAATCAGGCCATTGTAACTCCAATGGCAGAATCAAACTGATGATATTGAAACTGCCTGGGTGCGGTTGTGATGTGTATTCCGTTCAGTTTCACTGGCAGTATTTCAAGTACAGTGGCAGGGAGAGGTTTTTCTTTTCTTTAAGAAAAACAGGAATACAGCACACAAGGATGTGATCTGCATTGACTTTCATAACTGTTAAAAGCTACTGACAAAATTATGTGCACAAATGCAGTATCTGTGTAGTCTGGAATCTGATCTACCATATACGTATGAAGAGATTAATAGGAACAAATTAGATAAAGAAAGGGGAAAAAAGCCCGGACATTGATACATGGTATTTATATATTTTGGGCTTGATGCAAAGGCCTTTGAAGTCCATGGCAGCCTTTCCATTGACTTCAGTAGGCTTTGATCAGGCTCAAAAAGAATTCAGGTGGGATAAAGAGCCTTTAAAATTCCATTGGGAAGTCATTCCTCTCCATTCCTCTTAATCAGGCAGGCCCTGACTCTGCAGTGAGCTGCAATTGGATGGATGCCTGAACCCTCACGGAGCCCTATTGGCTTCATTTGGGCTACACCTAGGATAATAGAACCATAGATTCCAAGGCCAAGTCATCATCTAGTCTGATCTCTTGCATAACACAGGCCATTGAACTTCCCCAAAATAGTTCCCAGAGCAGGTCTTTTAGAAAAACTTCCAGTCTTGATTTAAAAATTGTCAGTGATGGAGAGTCCACCATGATCCTTGGTAAATTGTTACAGTGGTTAATTACCCGCAATGTCAAAAATGTATGGTTTATTTGTAGTCTGAATTTGTCTAGCGTCAACGTTTAGCAATTGGATTGTGTTATACCTTTCTCTGCTAGACTGAAGAGCTCATGGTTGAATATTTGTTCCCTGTGTAGCTGTAGACTGTAATCAAGTCATCACTTAACCTTCTTTTTATTAAGATACATAGCTTGAGCTCTTTAAGCGTGTGGTACAAAGCAAGTTTTCTAATCCTTTAATCATTCTCATGGCTCTTCATTGAACCCTCTCTAATTTATCAACATCTTTCTTGAATTGTGGGCGCCAGAACTGGACACATTATTCCAGCAGTGGTCATATCCGTGCCAAATTCAGAGGTAAAATAACCACTCTACTCCTACTCAAGATTCCCCTGTGTATGTACCCCAGGATCGCATTAGTTCCTGGCTCCTGCCCACAGGGAGCTCATTGCAGGATCAGGGTCATAGTTAGGAAGCGGTCAGGGAACATTGTATTGAAATGCAAGTGAAGGAGAAACAGAAGTCTGAGAAATGAAAAATTAATCCTTGGGGCCAGATCCTGCAAACACGTAAGCACGTGAGTAACTTTACTTTATGTCCCTTTAAAGTCAATGCTGTAATTCACCAGAGTAAATTCATACATTGTTTATTTGTGTGCAGGACTGGGTTTATGGTCATCAGGGCCACAATTCAGCCAAGCCATTAAGTGTGTGTGTGTGTGTGTGTATAGTCCATCCCAGTTCAGCCAGGCACTTAGTTGCTTAACACCTGCTTAAGTCCCATTAAAACCAGTAGGACTTAAGCAGATGCTTAAAATTAAGCATGTCCTTTAGTGCTTTGATGAATAGGGATGGGTTGCTAAATCAAGGTGTAGCTTGCTATGGGCTTATTCCTGGAAGATGCTAGACACGCTTCTGAGGGACTAGGTATTGTTGTGAGGCCCTGAGCACTCTCAACTCCCATTGATGTCAGCGGGAGCTGAGGACATTCATTGCCTTGCAGGAGTGAACCCTATAAGCTAGGGGCTCTGGGCTGGTTGGGATCAGCTGTTTTTCCTTAATTCTTTGCCTTATGCAGAGGATACGGGGATGCTTATAAGATCTGTAGTGCACACAGATGCGAAGGAAAACAGCATGGGTCTGATTTCCATAGGGTGGAGCAGATTTAGAATGGCTGTGATGTGAATAAGGGGCGGTTTCCAAAGCCATCTGCCTCAGCAGAGTAAAAAGCTTCTTTGGGAGGGAGGGTAGACTTAATCACAGGCTACAGTGCTAAACTATGGGACAGTGTCTTTAAAATGAGATTCGATGTGACATTTGTAATTGCTTTTTAGATATGTGAAGAAAGAACTAACATCTCCACGGTGTTAATTTAGATTGCTGTTGCCACATGGGTTGATTGTGCTAGCTGTTAAGAAGATTTGAGGTCTTTATTGACCCATTTTTCCTAAATGCTAATTGTTTGCTGCTTTGTTAAGAACAGACGAGTTAATGCTGTTGTTCCTCACAGTTTTTACACTCGTTTAATATTTTCCTGGAGAGATCCCACAAACGAAACCAATCCCTCTTCCTTTGTTTGATCAGGGAGTAACCCCTCCTTCCAAATGATAACGGGCCAGTGTTTGCATTGAATATATTCCTCTGCTTGTTCACATGCTTAGTTGCAAGAAAATACTGCAAAAAGGTGAGGTTCGGGTGACCTCAGTTAAGCATGAATAATTGTAAGATTTATCAGACGTCTTTGTTTCCATTTAGTGTCTCTCTGAGACAGATTGGTGCTGTTACAGCTGCGCTAGTGCTCGTTACGAAATGTAGCCTTTCTTTTCTTGTTAATTCTGTTTTTGATCGTAGCTGTAATGTGCCTGGGCAGTTTTTTAAGCAAATGCTTTCAAATTTCCAAAAATAGGTATAGAAAATAAGTGTATTAAAGGCCAGATCCTTCACTGGCATAAATCACCGTGGCCAGATTGACTTCAGTGGAGCTGCATGGATTTATACCAGCTGGGAAGCCAGCCAATACTCTTTTCAAATTTCTTTAAAATATGGCATGCTTTCCACTTCACTGATACGATCAGTTTATATGTGATGAACTTGTGGGTCGAGCTCAGCACTTGAGCTAAATCCCATCCCCCTTATTCAGGCAGACATATTCCCAGTGGTCAGTGCGGCTCCTCATACTTCTAAAGCAAGCAGATTTGGCTTTAGGCTCTGTACTTAGGACTCCATCCTGCCAAGTGCTAAGCACTCCTGAGTAGTGCATTGAAGCCAGTGGGAGTTGAGGGTGCTCAGTATCTCAGGGGAGTGTCCAGCCTCTTGCCAGAGAGAGCCCCTAAGAAGGCCTAGGGAGAATCTCATAGGATCAGCACCAGTGGCAGTAATGCAATTAGATCCTAATAGCTTTCAGCGAGGTAAGTCTATGGAAACATCCTCTTCTGTTCGGGAGATCAGTTGTTCTCCAGACAAAAGGGAGCCCACCTGGCTATGTAAAGATGATAAATGTCTTTAATATTCCACCCCTTTAAGTTCAATATTCATGTGGACAATCTGTATATTTTTAAAGTTTCCAGTATCAGTTTGGGATATTGGAAGCTATTTTGTTCATCAGAATGTTACAGCTCAATAAATAGCAATTGAAAAAACAACCACCACCACCACCACCTTTCAGTAGTCCAGTCACATCAATTAACTTGGTTGCATTTAATTATGATTGATTAAATGAACCTTGCCATTGCACTTCATTTTCTCTAGAGAATGATAGCAGCTGGTTTCGTGGTTCAGAACTCAGTCAGAAGTTTTATTTTGGAGAGAAATGTACCTTATTCATGAAAACAGTTGTCTCTGTGATGGGGAGCTGCACCATTACATCGCAAACTTCTGAATATTTCTGACTAAAGGGATGCAGAAAATATGTGGGGAAAAATAGAAACTTAGGCTGGGAATTTCACAAAGGCTTATGGTTGACCTAACTCTGCTCCCACTGACGTCAATGGGAGCAGAGTTAGGCCGTTGCTGAATGCTTTTGAAAATTCCAGCCTCAGGGCCCAGCTTGCTACCGAGATTAACAGCAATGGTCCTCTGTGTGTTACTTCTGAGTCCGAAAGGCAGTCTTGCTTGGAGGAAATGTAAGTCTCTATTCACAAGCTAATTGTCCCCCAACACAAATCAGTCACTGAGTGAGTTGTCCTGGCTGAGCAGGAGAGAAACAGAGCTGGGCCTTAGGAGGAGATGGGCCTGGTTCTGCTCCTTCAACTCTTCCTTCTCTACAGTAGTAGGTGTATGTAATGTGTATTGTATGCCACACAGGTTACTCCAGACTCTGACTGGAAGTAACAGGCACTGCTCTGGTTAACGTGACGCTGCAGCATGGAGTTTGAAGACTGGGTCTGGGTAGAGATGGTGCCAAACCAAAACCCTGGATCTAAAGCCCCTCGAACTTTCGGGAAGTGCAGGTGGATCTGAATGTCGAGGCTGACCTTGTCTCTCCCCTGGTCTTGGGTGAATTTCAGATCTGGGTCTGCAGGTTGGAGCCTCAAACTGTAGGGGACTCAGCAGAGGCCAGAGCCATTATGTGGAAGTTGCCACCTGACTCTCTACAGCATTCTCCCATTCCCTCCCCGGGGTTACCCATAGTCATAGGGTTCTGCATAGGCAAAGGGAGATCTCTGCATGGAGGATCTGATTCCCCTCTCATTTACACCAGAGTTACTCCTGATTTACACTGGTGTGTGTGAGAGGCGAATCCCCTCCATGTGCATATGGGATGGCCTGGCCCAGTGATGGGTGCACCAGGGAGTTACTCCCTTTACAAGCAAAAGTAGAGACCTGAGCCCAAAATCTGTATCTGGGGGTTTTGTTTATTTATTATAGTCTCTGCTTTTCTCTGGAAGGATTGATTAGATCAGTCATTCTAAAACTTATTTGCTCATGCCCCCTTCTTTGTGTCTGAAGTAGTTTATACCCTCCCACCTTCCTTCTCCCCCCTCCCTGGGCACCTTATCAGCAGCCACCGCTCTTTGGCTGCCCAGCTCTGAAGGCAGAGCGGAGAGCGGTGGCTGCTGGCTGGGCACCCTGCTCCGAAGGCAGCGCTGCCACCAGCAGCAGTGCAGGCAGTGCAGAAGTAAGGATGGCATGGTATGGTATTTCCACCCTTAGCTCTGCGCTGCTGCTGGCAGCGGCACTGCCTTCAGAGCCAGGAGCCTGGCCAGCAGCCGCTGCTGTCCGGCTGTCCAGCTCTGAATGTGCGCAGTAAGTGTTTTTTTCCCCTTCTCCCAGCCCCCCACCCAAGAATACATTCTTTGCCCCCAGGCTGAGAATTTCTGGATTAGATGTCGCCTAAAGAAAATTGCCCTGAGGGCAAAGATGTAGAAATCCACCAGCCAAGAGGAAAATTATGCATATAAAAACTTATTTCTGATATTTTAGGAAGATCAAAAAATACATACTTTGTAGAAGAGCAAAGGCAAATTTGGCTGAAATCCCTAAGAGAGTAGTTCAAAAAAAATCTGAGTTTAAAAGAAATGAATATTATTCATGCTGAAGAGCAAAGGATATTGGCGTAAATAAGGAGCTTTCGTAGCATGGTGTTCTGGAGACTTAAGCTTTCTGGGCAATAGAAGAGGCTGTTGTTGTTTTCTGCATAAGGCTTAGCAAAATCTTGAATGTATACTTTTCTGAATATGTAGTGCTACCTGTTAAAGTGATGTGATAAAATTCTGGCTGTGAGTTTGAATAAAAGATGTTTTGGGTAACATGACAAATTTAATATCTGTAATTTTAAGTTCTGCATAGTTTGCCAAAATTAGCAACACTAATTTATATATAGTATTTATAACATTAATTTAGATAAATGATTAAAATGGCATGGGATTGAATGCTATTTGGAATACTGGCAGTAGAATCATAGAATAGATTAGAATACCAGGGTTGGAAGGGACCTCAGGAGGTCATCTAGTCCAACCCAAAATTGGACTAGATAATGATTGGAACACATGATTTAGGAATATTGTATTAAAATGTTCCTCTTGCTAAATGAATAATTTAGAAACATATTCATTAAATAGATTTAGAAATATTTGTGTATAATAAAAATGTATCCATCCAGAAATCATCTGTAATGTGAACCAGATTTTGAAGGCTAATGGCCTGAGCATAGTGCTGGAACCCAGAATCTCCTGAATTCTAGTCCCAGTTTTGGGCATTGATTCCTTGTTTGTGTTTGGACAAGTCACTGAATCTCTCTGCCCCAACATTCCCTCCCCACACTTTCCATTTAAAAAGTGGGGCTAATAATACTTTTTGAGGTTTAATTAATTAGTCGGTATTTGTATGTCACATAGATAGACACACTAATATATCTGTCTGTCTGTATCTATATCATAAAGGCCACTGTATTGATTCACCATTTGATCAGATGATCTTGTGCTCTTGTTTGGAATTTTGAGCCAGATTCTCAGCTGGTTTAAGTTGACTTCAGTGGAGCTAACACCGTTTTACATCAGCTGAGGATGTAGCCTCTGATGTGTATCTCATTATGAGAAGGGGTTGGCAATTTGCTAAACCTTTTACATAACCCATCTTACATTTTCCACACCCATGGAAAACTGATTGTCTTTCAGGTGAGTGGTTACATGTGTATACGTATAACACTAATGCTGATCCTTAGGTAGCAGGCAATGGTAATGGTGGTGCTTTCCACTCCTTGCTCCAGATGGATGTGTTTATTGCTAAGGATAATTTCATTGTAGAGCTTTAAGGGGCTTTTAAAAAAAATTGCTTTCCTTCCATGTATTTGGTACGATCACTGGATTTTTATTATAAAGGCAGAATATTTTGGGAGTAGAAATACAACTTTTGTTACTAAGAATAATGTCTGTGTTGTGTTATTGAGGTTTGTTTTGCTTTTCTGGTTTGTATTTCTTAGGGCTAATCACTATTCCCTACTTGCTAGGTAATCATCAAAATCTTGTCCCACCGGGTTTCTGTATGTATCGGTTTCAGAGGTATTGGGATGAGTTCTACAATGGTAACTTAAATTCCTTTCTGTGTGTGTGTTTTTTCATCAACTGGCCTGCTGTGGGACTCTCTTGTACATAAATATCCGTGTATGAAATCAGTGGCTTCTGATTATCAGTGATTCATTTTTAAAGGGGTTGAGTATGGTGATGTTAGCTGACTGGTGTTTAAGTTCATAGCTGTTCTGTGATCTGGCCTATGTTAACTGTTTTGGTTAGGACATCCACTGGTATTCACTAGTACTTTATCATCTTGAGCTAGTCAACAACATCAGTCATGAATAACAGAGGACAGGACTCTGAGCTGAAATAAGTTCTCTGGAAAGAGAAGTGGGAGACTTGAGTGCTAAGATTAAGTAGGGACTAACAATGAAGGGGACCTTGGCACTAGTGTGGAGCCATCCTCTGGGAAAACCAGACCAGAGCTAGAAGATACCTGTTGGGAAGGTCCCATGAATTGTGATGTCTGGGGATTGACAAGCTTGTGTCTCTGCTTCATCTCCACTGGGGTTTGCTCATCCCCACTTCGACAACAGCAGACCAGACTTCAGGAACAACCTTCTGCCTGAAACTTGGTGGAGGGTTGTCCCATTTATGCATTTTTGTTGCATGTAAAGTGGAGATTCAGCACAAAATCTATATCATTCCTGATGGAAGGAGTGGAATCCCTCATCTTTTGATTTAGTTAGGATCTTGCAGTACATGTGTCTTGATATTTTGAATGAAGCTAAAAATTTGTTCCTGGCAAGGTTTGGCAGTGACCTCCAAAAGTTATTACAACCCTCAGATGTTTTACAAAAGTACAATTGTAGTGAACCACTGTGAATACTAAAGCCTTTATTACAATTCTCTGATGAGTTTCAGAAGTTCTGAGGTTTCTATAGTTAGGTTTGCATAATAAACTTATTCAAGGTTGCATAATGTTGTTTCTAATTCTTTTAGTGTACTCTATAATAGGAGTTAAGATAGAGCTTCCTCTACCACATCTATATGCCTGCCTTTGAAGGGAGGGCAAAATTTCTTGTACATTATGGGTTATTTGCAGATCAGCCAGAGAAACATTGCCTATTCCAGTGTACGATGGGATAAATGATCTGTCAAAATCCTGGCAGAGGCAAGAGGGTTTTCTGTCATAGTTGTCCTTCTAACCCTCCTGAGATTTCAACAGATATTCTGCACTGTATGATGGGATATATTGAGTTATCTACCTTTTCTTTTGAGATTTATTTTAAAATAGTTCATTCTTGTATCTATTCCAGCAAATTCTCAGTGGCTTTTTCCATCTTCTGGCTCTAGGGGAGAGTCAGGTTTCCTCCAGAGGGCAGGTGAACTCTGAATACATCTCTAAGGCAATGGAAGAGGTCTTATGCACAGATTATCTTTTCAGCTGAAAAACTGGCTGGCTCTGGGCATGGATGTTTGATCATCAATTGATATGTTTATTTTCAGAGTTGACTCAACAGTGGGAGTAGAATTTACATCTCCAGGATTCCCAGGGAGTGCTGTACACTTGAGATAAAGGAGCAGCTGTCTGTTTTTTCCCTCATTAAACTGATCCCAGTAGAAAACTTCAGCTCCTTTTGGAATTAATCTGCCCCTTAAGTTTGCCTTTGTAAATGTGTGTGTGCGTGTGTGTATAATATATTTTCTCTATAGCACACTTAATTGAGGGCAGGGCATGACATGCACTGAACCAAACTTTTCATTAGTGACAACCTACACATGGCAGGGCATGTTTACTAAACAGATGAATGACTCTTTGAAGAATGTTCATGGACTGCAAAAGAAGTAATCTTAGGCAGAAATTTTATTTATTTCAAAGAAGTTTCAGCATGTGCATATAATCAAGCAAGTAGAGCCACAAACATAAAGGTCCCAAGCCTTAGGTCACTACTTAATGTTATTCAGTGGTATTTGGCCTAGATCCAACTTGGATTCACGTTGTTTGAACTTCAAAACCTCTCCAAAGAGATTGTTTGATTATAGTATAGGTTGAGGCTAATTTAAGTCTTGTTACATTCAAGCCTCCATCATGTTTCCCCAATGCTTTCCAGGTTACAGTCACTCAGGCATGTCTTCACAATGCAGCAATGCGCACTACGGGCATTTGATTTCTAAAGCACGTTGACTTGCTGTGCACCAGTTGCTCCATGTGGACCCAAAATTCAACATAAATAAGAAGCCCATCATGAAATCACATGGTTGTTCCAAATAATTAAAAGAAATCACAGAATAATAACTATGATATTCTCCCATCGTAGCTGTCTTTGGAATTCTGAGATGCTCCCTTGCTGAGGACTCCCTGTGCTCTTTGGCCACAGGTAAGTCTGCATAATAGGCAGCATGGTCTAGTAGGCTAAGCACAGGTTTGGCAGCAAGGAATTCCCATCTGATATTGACCCCTTCTGTAGTTTGACTAAGCCACTTAGGTCCTGATCCAAAAACACTGAAGTCAATGGAAAGATTCCCAGTGGGTTTTGTGGCAGGCCCTTAGGGTCAGAGTCTGTCTGGTTCTTCAAGAGGTGTCTTCTCCCTATCCAGTCTGAGTCCACCAGCCGTTAGATTAGGGTGTTCAGCTTTCCCCATAGTATGCCTTTTACATTTTAATATATATTAATATCACCTTTCTTTTACCTAACCAATTTCTGTTCCTAAGAACCAAACGCAAACTACAAATAATACAACCATGCACACTGCTGGGGACTGGAAATGAGTGATGTTTATGCAAATTAAATCTGTCTGCCAGTAGGAGCCCCTTCAGTTTCTCCTCTGGGGGAGCCAGCATGTTTCTGTTCCCTTTGAACCTACTAGTCTTGCATAAGGGTGGCAGAATAGGCCCCCAATATCGTCTGGCTCTTCATCAACCTCAGTATGTGGCAAAATGCTCCTTTGAGATCCACTCTGGTAAACTGCTCTCCCTTGTACTTGTAAAACTCCCATTAACATTGTCAGCAGGACTTGTAGGGGAAAAGCACGTTGGATTATATAAGGATAGCAGAGCAGATGGATACTGAGGACATCCAGAGTTGTTATAGTAAGGATTAAAAACTCGGTACCCAAGAGTTTTGCTTTTTCAGACGGCTGCTTTCTCCTCCAGGTGCACTCAAGGACCAGGCACAGTTTGGCTCTAATAATTTTGCTGCCTCTGGGCTAGATGGTGAGCCCATTACTGACATGGGTAAGCAGTTACACCACTGAGTAGCCCCACCATGTTCCATCAAGGACATTAGGAAGAAACAGGTTATCCCATAACTGCCTACTGCGGGGTTCCTTGTAACTTCCCATAGCTGCAGCAGTGCTGCTGTCGGAGACAGGGTACTGGACTAGATGAACCAAAGGTCCAATCCAGTCTGGTGATTCCTGTGTTCTTCTCTTGGGATGGTCTTTACCTTCCCTTATGGTAGGAATCCTGAACAAGTTGACAGTATTCTTCGATAGCAAATAATGGGCCAGTTCCTCAACTGGTGGAAATCAGTCCAGGTCCCTTGAAGTTACTGATTTACACCAGCTAAGGATTTGGCCCATTGAAAAAAATAATCAACCTTAATATATACATCATCTCATTTGCTGTGAGCTGTGACTGAGGAATGTGGCATAAGGCTGAATTGAATAGTCACACCTGGTCCGCCTTCCTATATACGAAGGAGAATAAATGGAAAGGCTTGTTTTGGTGCAATAATGGGAATGAGATCAGAGGGGGATACGCATTACAACAAGCAGCCTTTGCCATTGCCCTTCGACACTCTGCGCTGCAAGCTTTGAAGTGCTTGGCACAGCACTGGCCTACGATAACTTGACATTTGAAAAAGGACATGGCCTGTAACTTTAACACAGGAGTGTCCTCATGTGGAAATTGCCTTCCTTGGAATTATAGGAAGAGGAGGGGTGTGTGTGTGTGTGTGTGTGTGTGTGTGACAGAAGCTAAGCCAGAAAGCACCTGGCAACCAGATGGCAAGTAACATGCTGAATCGTACCCACACCTTCATTAAGGATTACTGTGGCTTTCTCTGGATAATAGTTTTAGAGGTTTGGGGTCACAAAGAATTAGAAAATCGTAGCCAGTTGCAATTAAACCCAAGTTATTTTTAGAGGACAAAGGACTGAGTGATGGGTCTGAGCTGGAATCCGAATTAGAGGTACTTGAAATGTTATGGCTCAGAGATGATTACTGAGCTCGGCTAGAACAGTGTTTTCTATGCACTAAACAAGAGAGCCCATGCATTTCAGTTAGATACACAGAGCAGCTCAGGATAGCAGCAAGTGGGCTGGGGAGGACTGAGAGTTGCTAGCAACAGCAATCATGTGAAACCAGTATTCCCACTGGGGTGACAGCATTGTGCGCATTTCTCTGACTGTTTACTTGTGATGCAGAGAAACATTCTGACATAGACCATTGCTGGGGTAGATCTATCTATTTTGTACTGTGATTTATGTATGTTTAACCCTGTCTCTTGTGGCAATGCTCTGTCCGTAATTCATTTCCTCCCAGTGTACCCGTGACCCTAAAGGACGAGCTCAGGATGTTTTTAAATTATATCATTATTAAGAATCTTTGGAGAACAGCAATCTGGAAAGGACTGTGCAGACTCTTATGGCCAGATTATGAGTCTCTTACGTTGCTGATCGGTCACTTGTTGATGGGGTTGCTCAGGAAATAACTGCTCACCCATGTCAGTAACAGGCTCATAACCTAGCCCTTAGGCAGCAGAATTATTAGGGCTAGATTGTGCCTGGTCCTTGAGCGGAGACAGAGGAGAGAAATTCAGGAAGCCTCCCTCACCTTGCACACCATACGCAGCTATAAACCCTGGATTTAGGGGTGTGCAGGTACTGCTCCGTCAGTATACCTCCCTTGTGGAGAGAAGGAGAGGCCGGGCTTAAAGGATGATATAGCATGTGTGCTGGGAACAGTTTCTTTTGGTGCCCGTGTAGTCCTGTGGATAGAGTTCTGGACTTTAAATCAGAAGATCTGGGTTCTAGTCCTGGCTCTGCTATTGGCCTGCTAGGTAACATCACTTCCTCGTGCCTCAGTTTCCCCATCTGTAGCAAGGGGGTAATGATACAGATTTCCTTTGTAAAACACTTTGAGATCCACTAATGAAAAGCACTATCTCAGAGATAGGTAATGTTTATTTTTTTTGTGTGGCTCTGTATTGCAGCCCTACCCAGGGCTGTGTCTAAAAGGCATAATCTACTAGCCTTTAGCTGTTTCATGGGATTAAAAAATAAATAGACATCGGTAATCCCGTGGCTGTACCTGAGAGCGATCACCCTTTTTACAAACAGCGAGAAGCAGCTTGAGGAAGTTTGAAGGAGTCGTTACATTACTCTTATTCCGCTGTTAACAAAAGATAATACTGTGCATTAGCAAAAGAGAAGATTTAAAGCAATAGCAGTCAAGGCCTCTATTACTTTCAACAGCTGATTGATAATGAGTGAAATGAATCCCATTGCCTGAATTGTGACAGTATCCACTAGGGCACTTTTCCTCTGCTTCCCTAATCAATAACATGACTCATTTGTCTTCTCTTTTTTCACTCTACACTTTATACTTGACTATTAGTGAAGGTAAAGAGGCCCTAGATCCTATAAATGGTACATAGGGCAGGATCCCAGGCCCACTGAGGTCAGTGGGAAATCTCTTCCGTGGGAGTAAGAGTGGGGCCATTCTGCAAAAGATATAACTGCTTCTGCTATGGAATACCCTATGCTGTGTATGTTTTTTGGACTTGCTCTGTACTCTGAATATATTTTGCTCTAAAATGTCAAAAAACACAAATAAAAAACAACCTCCCCCCTTCCTGTATTGCAGCATTTAATATGCTGAGCCCTGATTAGTTTTGACACTTGGTTTTGTAATAGCCGGCTGTGGAAACCTACAGCTAAATTCACTCCTGGTTTATGCCCTCCGCAGCCCTATTGCAACTAAAGAATGGGGCAGAATTTAACCCCTAAAATTTAAGAATGTTTGCATCGCTTAAAATGTGTCTAGGTCATTTCACTTTGTCTTGGAAATGCTGTGTAGTGATCCAAATATAATGTGCATATGTTTTTAATTTCACTGTCTTTTTAAACTTTTGCATATGGATTTAATACTGCAGCTAAACTACTTGTAAATAACAAAAATCTTTATGTTGCGGAGCTTTTTTAAAACAGCTTGGTGTTTGGTAACATACCACATGGCCTGGGACAGCCCTATAAATATAGAACAGTCCTGCCTTGATAAGTGATCTATTTCATCCCTCTAGTAGGTCTTTTCTCTTCCTAATTTCAGTGACTCTAGAAATGCATGTGGTGTTTCTCATTTCACTTATGGGAGAATAACAAGTTCCCATAATCTACTACCTAGTGCAAACACACTCAAATTGGTAGCTTGTTGCCCAGAGAAACCAAAATTCCTTTTGTTTTACCTTGAGAGTGTCTTCCATCAATTCAAAAATTCACAGCTGTAGTAAGGTGTTGGAAAGAGAGGCTGGGTGGGGGCAGAGAGGAGAAATGGGTAGTGGGCCTCAAACATTTATTCTTCTTTTCTTCAAAGAGGGGCCCAGCTGTCTTGGAACGAATTAAAATGTAAATTGCCAAAAAAGGAATAATTAGGGCATTTCCTTTCAGATGGTGTCTAGTGCAGACCGCTTTGCTTTTGGGGGGGTATGTTTTTATCAGTCCAGGAATAGTTGAATGATGAACCAGGGTGGGGAGGAATAGAATCGCAGGTGCATGCAGAAAGAGTGCCTGGGGAAATTGTGACAAGGAGAGAACACTACACTGATATTGTCTTTTTTTCTCCCTACCAGTTCTGCCGCTACTAAATCAAAAGCTGCTGATGACTTGTGCTTCTGAGTTACTGCCTCAGTAACGCATCAGCTTAAAGTGAGCAGAAGATGTTGGGATGGGATGAATTGTGTTGTAATTGCCTGTGGCTTTGCAAATCAAAATGGAGGGCTGCTGCTGATATCCTGATTCAGTAAGGGCTTCATTGAAGCTGCTCACATGCTTAAGTTTCTTGCTGACTCAGGGCCCTGAGGCCTGATCCAAAGCCTGCTGACATCACTGGGAGTCTTTCAATTGACTTTATGCCCTTAGTGAAGATAGACATTTGCTGAGAGAAAAAGAAGAGAGGGGAAATGTGCCAGTTTTGTTAGGAATTCCCCACTAACTGGGCAGCACCAACTGTACCGATACTCAGGGCCGGCTCCAGGCACCAGCCCACCAAGCATGTGCTTGGGGCGGCGCCTGGAGGGGGGCGGCACAGCGGGGCGCTCAGGCCCGAGAGCGGGGCCGCGACTGGGCTCGCCGCCCTCCCCCCGGCGCTCCGGCCGGTCGGGGAGAGCGGGGCCCCGGCCGGGCTTATCGTCCTCCCCCCCCCGGCGCTCCGGACGCCGGGGGCTCTCCGCCCTCCCCCCAGCACTCTGGCCGCCGGGGAGAGCGGAGGGGGGGGGGTCGGCATGTGGCTTTTTTGCCTAGGGCAGCAAAAAAGCCAGAGCTGGCCCTGCCGATACTATGAAAGAGTAGGGTGCAGTGCTGAGCATAGTCACATTGCTGTGGAATGGGGGTAGGATTGTGTGTGTTTGGCACCTCCAGCATGTCTGACAGTTCATCTCAGGCCTAATATACAACCTTCCTGGTGTTCTGTTCTTGATCTTCTCTCACAGAGGCATGCTTGTGTCAAATTACATGGTGGTTCTGGTATGGGAAGTGAAAATATCCAGCCAATTTATTTCCACTAATTTTTATTGATGATTATTATTTGTATTGCTGCATCCCCTGGGTGCAACAATCAGGGTTGGGCCCTACTCTGCTAGGGCTGATGCAGACATTGGTGACTTAAACAGATTTTGAAGTAAGGTGAGATTTTTAGTCTAACTGCTCCTGCTAACACCAGCCTCTTGTTTTGCCAAATAGAAAAAAAAAATCTGTTTTAATCTGGCTTTTGATCTGAGTTACAGAACAGTTTTAAGAATAGGTTTAGACATGGTTCTAGCTAAAGTGGTATCTAACTCGGTTTGGCTGGCTAGGTCAGACTGAGACAAACAGTGTTAGAACCACATTTAAAAACTATGTTTATTTAGTCTCCTCCAAGTTGTCTGGCCTAGTGTGTTAGAAACCAGTTTACCTGGATCCACACATAGATCATTCTCCACCATGGTTCCCTGACTGTTTAAAGGGCAATATAGATGGCCTCCAAAGGTAAAGATGTTTGGTAGTACCTTGCACCTCATTATTGAGGTGGACACTGAGATGACATCCGTGTTAAGGTAAATATTGGAGCCTTGGAGCCTTAACTTAAAATAGCCAGAGTTTAAACTTTAGCATGACTTTGAATTTCCGGAGTTGTTGTAACCATATTGGTCCCAGGATATGAGAGAGACAAGGTGGGTGAAGTAATATCATTGATTGGATCAACTTCTGTGGGTGAAAGAAACACATTCTGTGGAGCTCAAAAGCTTGTTTCTTTCACCCACAGAAGTTGGTCCAATCAATATTACCTCATCTACCTTGTCTCTTTGAATTTTCAGGCTTTCAGAGATGTTAACAATTGTTTATAATTATAATCTTTAATTTAACTGACATCTATGAACAACCATAACTGTAATTTAATGACAATTTTTTGGCCTGGGGAATTTTTGGAAAATTGTCGATAAGTCCTCAGCCCAGTCATGTTCCATGTTGAAGCTAACGAGAGGTTTTGCTGTTTTCTTCAATGAAAGCAAGATCAGGCATTACCAGAAACTGGTTAATCAAAGAAACTGGGTGACAATTCAGTAACAGTTACTTCATGGCTGTTGACTATATAGAAATTCAAAGAAAAATGCATGTTAGGTGGCTGAGGGGCATTTGGCATTTATTGCCTTTTTAGTATTGTAGATTTGAATGAACGATGGCATTTTCCAGAGCTTGTGTGCACAGAACATAGTCAGCATTGCAAAGGCATTTGGTTTTTTGTTTTTTTGTTTTAAAAGTCAGAGGATCTGATTTCATTTTGTCTTTTTCCATTTGCTTTTTACTGAGACAACCAGCGAAAGCATGCCATTTGTCAGATAGAAAAGTACATCTTTATAAAATGTCAGTGTGATATTGGAAAAAGTCTGGCTGGGCTAATCCTATGCTTTATTCTCAGCAAGCAGCTTTCATATTTTCAAAAGACAGCTGGAGACGCACAACAATTTACTTGAAATCCTCTATTGATGAATCCTGAGCTGTGACTCGGCAGTTTTTTTGGTGGGGAAGGGAAGGAAGATGGGGTGAAGGGGTTTGAGGATTATGGAAAAGTTCTATAGAATTCAGTAGAGAATAATTGCCTTTCTGTAACCGTTTTAAAACAACACATAGAACATACTGGAGAATTATATCCCTGTACTACAATTTTATAGATTGGTTTAAAAACTCTGTAGAAAGAATACCATTCTCTATTAAATTCCATAGGATTTTAGAGTAAAGTCTGTAAAGCTCTATTGGTTTCATCTCTATTAAATTCTACAAGACTTTTCCAGACGGGAGATGAACAGATGTCTTATTTCTCTCCCTGAAATCTCCTCTCTAAATCCCTCATCCTGCAAACACTTACACAGTGCGTAACTTTAGGCACATATGTAGCCCCATTGAGTTGAATGAGACTACACACGTAAGTGTTTGCAGGATTAGGGCCTAATAGTGGAACTGTATTGCTGAGAACAAACAGCAGCAGCATGTAGACCAGGGGTCGGCAACCTTTCAGAAGTGGTGTGCCGAGTCTTCATTTATTCACTCTAATTTAAGGTTTCACGTGCCAGTCATACATTTTAACGTTTTTAGAAGGTCTCTTTCTATAAGTCTATAATATATACCTAAACTAGTGTTGTATGTAAAGTAAATAAGCGTTTTAAAATGTTTAAGAAGATTCGTTTAAAATTAAATTAAAAGGCAGAGCCCTCCAGATCGGTGGCCAGGACCCAGGCAGTGAGAGTGCCACTGAAAATCAGCTCTTGTGCTCCCTTCGGATGTAGAGAGAGAATGCCATGGGAATCTTCCAATGAAATATAATTGCCCTGCTCTTATCAATGTCATTTTGTTAAATTTTGTGTGGATGTCAGTAGCTGACTATAGTTCCTTTTGTGTTTTACATTGACTGCACCGGCAGTCAAAAAAGCAAACAGGATGTTAGGAATCATTAAAAAAGGGATAGAGAATAAGATGGAGAATATCTTATTGCCCTTATAGAAATCCATGGTACACCCACATCTTGAATACTGCATACAGATGTGGTCTCATCTCAAAAAAGATATACTGGCATTAGAAAAGGTCCAGAGAAGGGCAACTAAAATAATTAGGGGGTTTGGAACGGGTCCCATATGAGGAGAGATTAAAGAGGCTAAGACTTTTCAGCTTGGAAAAGAGGAGACTAAGGGGGATATGATAGAGGTATATAAAATCATGAGTGATGTGGAGAAAGTGAATAAGGAAAAGTTATTTACTTGTTCTCATAATATAAGAACTAGGGGCCACCAAATGAAATTAATGGGCAGCAGCTTTAAAACAAATAAAAGGAAGTTGTTCTTCACACAGTGCATAGTCAACCTGTGGAGCTCCTTGCCTGAGGAGGTTGTGAAGGCTAGGACTATAACAGGGTTTAAAAGAGAACTAGATACATTCATGGAGGTTAAGTCCATTAATGGCTATTAGCCAGGATGGGTAAGGAATGGTGTCCCTAGCCTCTGTTTGTCAGAGGGTGGAGATGGATGGCAGGAGAGAGATCACTTGATCATTACCTGTTTGGTTCACTCCCTCTGGGCACTGTCGGAAGACAGGATGCTGGGCTGTATGGACCTTTGGTCTAACCCAGTATGGCCATTCTTATGTTCTTATGTTACTTCACCTGGGCAACAGCCATACAGCTGATTTCTACAGAAGAACCCTAAATGTGAAGCTTTACTAATGACAGTTGCGGTTTTGGATTGCTGAGTAAAGTGCAACCTAATACCAGCAAACAAAATATTTAAAAAATTGTAAAAATCCTCTTTGAGCACTAAATCAAAATACATACATCAATGCAGTGGAAAACTCTAATATATAAATAATAGCAGAATAAACTTTGTATGCATATTGTGAAGATAGATTGGAATAATAACCTTGACATTTTAACAATCCTAGACTCTAGAGCCAAGAAAAGACCTACTAAGTTATCGTGTCTGTCTAAGCTTTTAAGCCACATCCACTCCTGTGGTACCTCGGCACGTTCTAACATTTATATTGATAAGGATCTCTGTTGTTCTCCTTCCTTTAACCCCAGGTAGATTTTTATTGTGAGAAACCTAGGAGGAAGAAAAGTGTTTAGTGGTTTTGGTTTGAAACCAGTGAGTTTCTGTGGCCTTTCTAATCTCATGTGGAAGTGAGTTCCACAGTCACGAACCAGCTGCCAAGAGATTTCTGTCAACAGCAATCATTAGTATCATCCTTGTGATTGACAGTTTCATTGTTCCTCAGGAAAGTAGCTGTCATGGAAGCTCCCACTGAGGGGTTTGAACACTGGGACCAATCCTTGGATTTGAGTTCAAATTCCATGGAGAGCCATTGTAGTGAGGGGAGGAGTTGGGTGACATACTCCCAGGGCTAGATCCAAAGCCCATTAAACTCGGTAGATAGAGCAGAATAGTTAGCTTGCTACTTTCTGAACTAACTGAGGTCTTTTCAGGGACAGCATTTTCAGTCATAAGTATAATGTCCTGCAATAGTCAAGTTTTTAGAGGACATAAATGCATGGATACTGTAAAGATCATGTACTGTAGTGTTATGCCATATTTGTATTTAGAACAGCTTTAGAAAACAACTTGGATATTCCAGTTGATCCTACATTTTTATGAGAACAACATTTAAATCAGCACACAATCATTTTTGACTGCTCATTGAGATGTACTCTTCCTGTGGGCATTGGGGGGAAAAAGGATATTCTTTTAAAGTACAACTACAAATGAAAAAATGTTGTGCCCACGATAACATACCTGATCTGTTGATATGGATTATAACTTGCATTTATGCTCTACAAAGCAATGGAAGGTGCAATAAAGACTTAGATAAAATTACTAGAGGCTTTCAGTATTTTTGCACTTATCAGAAATGGTCAATCTGCCGTGACTCACAAGACAGGCCAACCCGCAGTTACAACTTCAGCATGGTGCAGGTCCCTGGCTATCCCCACTAGGGATGGTTACCTGTTCATTGATGTCTGGGGATTTGTGAAGGTAATTCCCATTAGCGCAAAGAGGACTTGCATGTGTAAATGTTCACTGCATCAGTTGGAAACTGGACTCCCCGAGAGCATCTTTCTTTGAAGGGAGAGTGTGGAAGAGAAAACGGCTATTTATACAGATCTCAAACTCCAGCTCACTGGTGTTTAAACGTCGCACACACATCAAATAGCATCCTTATCCTCTTCCTTACTCATGCTATCCATGCAAACAATCAATGCTCAGGATTCTTTTATGTACTCCTGCACATAAATGCTCCTTGGAACTTAACAAAGTGAGATCAGTTTACCCCGGCTGAGAATCTGGCCCAATAATTTGTTGTTAATAGATTTTTTTTTTTTTTTTTTGCTTTTGTAATTTTTTTTTTTTTTTACAGTATATTAAGCATGGGCAAAAGGATAACTCAGTTCACCCTGCAGTCGTTAGAATCTTTATTGTGAATAGGTTGGTGCAGTATTCCAGAGCATAGCCTAAAACATACTTTTGCTCACAAGACCCTCTACTTAAATGTTACTAAAGAAGACTCACCATTTAGCTACAAGTGAAGTTCATACCTGAACTTTTGTTAGTTAATTTTTAATCTACTCCATCATACTTTAATTAATTAAGTGCCATACCTAAATTAATTAATTTATATCTGCTAATAAAAGTCACATTTGGGTTTGTTTACAGCTGTTGTGACTACAAAGGCCCTGATCCTCCAACACAATCTACACACAGACCCATATACAGTCCCATTGACTTCAGTGGAGGTAGCAGCAGGTCTGTGCTAGTAAACTGCATTTCAGGATTGGGACCTAGAACATGATTATGTATTTCCCAGCTTGACTGTTCACTTCATAACTGTATAATCTCCATCATGCTACTGTCCGCAACTCACGTAAAGCCTTGGGGCAAAATCAGTCTCCTGCCCAGAGAGATCCATGTCCGGGACAAGAGACTCCATGAGTGTCAGTTTGCAGAACTTCTGCCTTATTGCCCTTCTAGAGGCAGGTGCCATTCCACTCTGTGGAGGAGGAAGGCAGTGTGACCTGTCAAACCTGAGGATGCTCCTACACCCCAGAGGGAATGGTACTTCTCTCAAGATACCCAGGGAGGACAGGTGCATTTACACGGGACTTCTATATTTCTCCCCTAGCCACTTGGCACCATACTATCTCCCTGCTGGCATCTGCCCAGAAACCATTCTGGGGGAGTGGAGTTTTCTCAGGGTGCAGGGGGACTCCACAGAACGTATGGGCGAATGGGTCAGCATTACCTCTCAGGAAGAAGTCCCTGCAGGTGGATAGTGGGGTAGAGAACAGCCATCTCCACCGTATCCCTTGTTGCACAAATCTTTACCCCATGTCCTCTGGAGTGGCAGCAGAAAAGGTTCTGCTGAATGAGGTAGCATTCACAGAGCTACTGCTTCCCCTGTTCTGCTCCCTGGCCAGTTTCTTCCGGGTGTGATAGCTCTCCATTAGGATCTGTGAATAGAAGAATATTGCCCTTTGTTAGGTATTTACAGCCTTAACATCTTTAAGCCCTCCAACCCATTAGTTTTGTGTCTTCTGTAAAAGAAAAATCACCAAGTTAACCATATTATTCCATATTAAAATCCCGATTCAGCAGTGTACATATGCTTGTGCCTCATTTTAAGCACATGAGCAGTCCTGTTGATTTGCTGAACTGGGGGTCTGTCTTCCCATGGAAGTCAATAGGACAGTGCCTTCTATAGGAGCAGAAGCAGGCCCTAAATGGTTTGATTGTCTTGACTTTCTCAAAAGCCCCAAGGCTATGTGTTAAAGGTTTTTCAACAGAGACATTACAAAATATCGGAGACGTTCTGCCAAAGGAGGAAGGTGGGTGGAGAAGAACATAAAGTAGGCGTTCCTGATTTTTAGGAATAGTTTGCTTCTGTTCTCAAGAAAAAGAACAGACATGCCGCATAATCTTTAAGGAAGAAAATGCATGAAGAGTATGCTGGCTCGGGCAGAAGTGTCATTTCCTGTATCACCTTCGTAACGGAGCTTTCTTGTCACACTTGTGTGAGTCGTGTTTTACCATCAGGACCATATGCATGACAACCAGTTGGAGAACTCCACAAGTCATTCAGCCACCTACCCAGGTGTCCCAGCAAAATTACTCTAGCTAACTCTTGGTTTTAAACAGCATGTTCATGTATTCTGCACTGAAACTCATCAAAGAACAGAAGAAGCAGCTCTTCGGATACTTATTTGCCTACTGTTTTATTGCACAATATTGGGGAAGGTGCAAAGATTAAAATTTAAGCTAAAACCACATAATTTTCTGGAGGTCATTGTTTTCTTTAAGAGCAATGCTTCATGGGTTTTGTAGCCTATTTTAGGACTACTTCTTTTAGATAGAGGGAGGATTAGTGGGCCCAAATCTTCCTTGGACGGGAACTCCACTGCCTTCAATGAGGTATACCAATGAGGAACATGTTAAAACATACCTTCAGCTTTCTGACATTCAAGGGAAAAGGTTTGGTTAAACACTTCCCCTGCCCATGCTATACTGACCAGCCCAGTTTTCTTCATATGACCAAACCCACATGATTGGACGGTAAGTTTTATTCATGGCTCTTGCTTATAGAACAACAATTACTGGCTCCTGTGTTTGCAATTTTGGTCTTGGTCTGTTACAAAAGGAGGGCCTGCCATTTATTAAATATTTGTACAGCACCTCACACAGTGGGACCCGGACTGGGTAGAGGTCATACTAGATGTTACCTCAATATAAATGCATAATACAGTAATAATAGAACAGACTTGAGCTGTTTAGAATGTTTGGTGCTTAGAATCTGTTTTTGTTTTATATATTTTAATTCTAATGTATTCTTTTGATACATGGATTACAAAAGGACCATTTAAAGATGCTTTATGGATTGCCTCGAGTGCAGTCTGCTTAAAATGAAGAACAGGAGTACTTGTGGCACCTTAGAGACTAACAAATTTATTAGAGCATAAGCTTTCGTGGACTACAGCCCACTTCTTCGGTGGGCTGTAGTCCACGAAAGCTTATGCTCTAATAAATTTGTTAGTCTCTAAGGTGCCACAAGTACTCCTGTTCTTCTTTTTGCGGATACAGACTAACACGGCTGTTACTCTGAAACTCTGCTTAAAATGTGGACTTAAACATGTAGTATATAGTGGAAGTATTGAAGCAGCCTGAATTGTCATAACAAGAATTACCTAATTCAGACACTTATGGCAACCTTCCCCTGCCCCCCCCCCCCAAACAAAGCAGAAAACAAGTTGTTTTGCCTTGCTCAGAATGTACTGTACATGGGCATCCAGAAAGCTCTAGTTAAGTTGCATGTCTCTGTTCATGGGGAAAAATGCAATTTGAACAGAGCTGCAAATTCAGTTAAAGTGGAGCAGTAGCTGAGGAGGATATTCCAGTTTGCTTATTCCTGCCCCTGTAAAGTGAGTACCTAGCTTTCTAGTCTGGATCAGAGTGCAAGTGGGCAGTTGTTGTTTAGAGCTATGGATCATGTCAATGCAAACAGCTTATTCTCACTCGCTGTTGCTCCATTTAGCTATGGTCGGATAAATCTTGCTTGCTTTACTCACACAGAAGTAGTAGTCCCTTTGAAATCAGTGAGATTAATGGAAGTAACAAGGTCTGACAAAAAGGGGAAAATTGGCCCAACCTCAGTGTAAATAAAGTGAAATGGAGGGTGTGGGAAGCAGTGGACATGATCTACTGGGGCCCCAAATTTACCTTTCCAGGCCTGGAATGCCCAGGATTTGTCCCAGTGTTGTTTGCTAACCTTGTAGATCTTACTACATTCAATTTCTCTAGACCCAAGACAGGGGAGATTGGTCTCAGGGTCCCTTGGAGATTTTAAATTTCCAAAGTACCTGCTCACAATATACTTAAAACAGGGAGTTTTGTAAGGTAACTCCCTTCTCTTCATGTACCAATATATATTTATGCTTGTATCTGTAATTTTCACTCCATGCATCTGAAGAAGTGGGTTTTTTGCCCACAAAAAATCTTATGCCCAAATAAATCTGTCAGTCTTTAAGGTGCCACCGGACTTCTTGTTGTTTTTGTGGATACAGACTAACACGGCTACCCCTCTGATACTATTTTTCTGAGGACATTATCGTGGGAAAATGTCTCATTTCTTGGGGCTTGTCTACACAGGGACTCTCAGTAAACGTTAATCTGAATTAACTAAAGGTGTGAATTTAAAATGGATTAGTTAAACCCCTGTGCAGACTGTTATTCAGAATAAAAGTGGACTTTGGAAGTGAATTAAACTCAATCAAATTAAGGCCACATGAATGCTGAATAAGAGTGTCCACACAGGGGTTTAATGCAGTTTAACTAGTCCACTTTAAAAAATCATTTGGATTAACTTTTCCAAGTGTCCCTGTGTAGGAGAAGCCCTTAGAGTGGGTAATGGATTTAAAGTACAGATGAGATTCCCAGTATTTTAAAAAAGCACATATCAATAACATTACTTATGAGAACAGGAGTCTAGTTCTGTTTATTTCTTCAGCTGACAGGAATGGTGTATTACTACATGGTGCCCATGTTTTACTCTTCTTGCAGGAGTGAATGAGCCCATGGCTTTCCCCAGTGCTTGACATAGGAAATAACTGTATCATCTCTCATACCAATGTTGGCAAATGATGAATTCAGTGTTGACACAGTAATGTGCTCAGGTCAAAATTACTGTGATGCTAAGCAGCTTGAAGATCAGTAGTTTGTTCTTGGTTTCCAATTTGTCTTTTTGTTTGTTTGGTTTTTGCTTTATAATTAACTCTGCAGGAACTATTTTTGCTTGACTTACTTTTGTTCTGAACCATGTATGCGGTTATTTGGATTTTCAGCTGTATTTTACACCTACTTGTTGTGTAGCTAGTAATCTAAGGAACAGCTATGTAAACTCCAGATTTTCATTACAATAATAGCAATAATTATTTACATAGCAACCTACATGTTCATGGCCCTGGATCAGATGAGCTTTCCTTATGTGAGTCTGAAAGATGGGATTGATACTTTTTAGTCACCCAGATTTACTCGTTATACATTATTGACCAGTTTTCTTCTGGAAGCCTGTATCTATGAATAAATTGGACAAAATATTTAAGGTTGGGATTTTCAAAGATGTCTAAGGGCTTCTGTGTACAAACACTTAGTTTGCAGTGAGCGGGGATGTAAATCTGTCATGCACTAGTCTGTCGTGCACTAGCTGTTTGTGTGGACACTGCTGATGTGCACTAACAGTTCGTTAGTGTGCTTTGATCTAGTCCCATTTCAAAGCAGGGTAGATCAAAGCATGGTAACAAACTGTTAATACCAGAGGTGAAAGTAAGCTAGTCCGGTCCGGTACAGCGTACTGGCAAGAGCTGGTACTCCGTGCCGGACTGGACCGGCTTCTCCGGCAGTGATTTAAAGGGCCCAGGGCTCCAGCTGCTGCAGGGAGCCCTGGGCCCTTTACAATACCACTGGAGCTCCAGCAGCCGGGCTCGGGCAGGGATTTAAAGGGCCTGGAGCTCCGGCCCCTGCAGGGTAGTGGCGGCAGGGCTCCCGTGGTGATTTAAAGGGCCTGGAGTGCTGCGGCGGCTGGAGCCCCAGGCCCTTTAATTCGCCCCTGAGCCCCGGGGCTCCCAGCCGCCTCTGCAGCTGGTAGCTCTGAGGTGATTTAAAGGCCCTGGGGCTCCCAGCCACAGCCGGAGCCCCAGGGCCTTTAAATCATGAAAGGCCACCCCTGTTCCGGTTGAGTCCACGCCCCTGCTCAGGACTCCAGCGTACCGGTAAGTCCTTTAAGTTACTTTCACCCCTGGTTAATACACATCAGCAGGATCCACATGGACAGCCTAGTGTAGGGTGGATTAACACTAGGGTTACCATACGTCCGGATTTTCCTGGACATGTCCGGCTTTTGGGGGCTCAAATCCCCGTCCGGGGGGAAATCCCCAAAAGCCGGGCATGTCCGGGAAAATCGGGAGGGAGGGAGGGAGGGAGAGCTCGGCCGGGGCCTCTTTGGCCGGGGCCGGGAGCCGGTCCGGGCCCGCGGGGCCGGGCCGCCGGGGGGTGCGCTGGGCCGCGGGGCCGGGCCGCCAGGGGGTGCGCTGGGCCGCGGATCCGGGAGCCGGGGGGTGCGCTGGCCCGCGGGGCCGGGAGCCGGTCCGGGGTCGCCGGGCCGGGGTTGCGGGTCCGGGCCGCCGGGGGGTGCGCCAGGCCGCCGGGGGCCGGGAGTGCTGGGCGGGCCGGGGGTGGTCGGCCGGGGGCTGGGGCCGGCACCCCAGGGCCCGAGCCGACCCAGGCTGGAGCCGCCGGGGGCCAGCCTGGGCTGCGCCTCCTCCCCCCACATCCCCCCCTTACCTGCTTCAGGCTTCCCGCGAATTAAATGTTCGCGGGAAGCAGGGGAGGGGGCGGAGACTTTGGGGAGGGGGCGGAGTTGGGGCGTGGGCGGGGCTGGGGGCATGGGCGGGGCCCCGTGGAGTGTCCTCCTTCCGGAGGCACAAAATATGGTAACCCTAATTAACACCCCATATTGCTGAGAACTAAATCTTCCTGTTGACAAGGCCCAAAGGAATTAGGCATGCAATGCCCATCGAAATTCAGTGGGAGTTGAGCACCTAAATCTTCTTTGAACCCCCCACCCACCTCTGATCTTTCGCATGTCTGGTAGGCCAGATTCTCTGTTGTTCTGCACTTCATGTAGCCATGTATACTGAGTGCTAAGTGAGAGCAGAATGGGTATAAAATGCTTCCTTTCAGACCCACTTTGCCCTGCTATGAATGACCGTACAAGGCCACTGGGGATGGACAATGAGGCCCACTGGGTGGAATAAAGGCTCTGATCCTGCAGCTGGAGGTGCATGATCACACAGGGCCCAGAGTAACTTGCAGGATTAGGGCCTGATCCAGTTCCCATTGAAGTTAAACACTCATTGACATCAGTGGTGCAAAATCAGGCCATAAATGAGCAGAGCCTTAGTTCTTGAGAGAAAGGGCAATATTTCCAGGTAAAGAGGCAAGATTTCAGCTCACGAGATGTAATAAGCAAAACGACTTAACAGCCCTCTTAAGTTCGGGGGGTCAGTGTTTTCATATATATATATATATAGTTTTGTGCAGGCTTATTGCTCAATTAATTTTGTGTAATGCTGATTAAATTGGTATGCAATGTCTTTGCATTGTGTACATCTTATCTAATCAACTTGAAAAAGCTCCTTTTATATATATATATTGCCCCACTCTTTTCAAATTTCTGACATCATTATAAGGGTGGAAATAGATTGGCACAGTGCTTTTCTCTGACAGAAGTTTTTGCTGTTAAAAAGCAAAATGTCTTGTTTAATAAAAATTGATTTAGTGTTAAACAGCTTTGGCTTGACTCCCAGATCAGGTAGTTCTACTTCTGGAAACCACCTGTTACGGTAGGGGTTTTTTTTTATTTTATTTTTTTAATTTTTCAGAGCACTTGGTTGTCTGACAAAGAAGGATTTGCACTGTCAGGAAAATTGGGAATGATAACTACTTTAACATAGGACATCAATTAAAAAAAATGTAGCTTATGTGCTTGACTATAAGAATATAATTTCTCTGTAGTTAAGTCTGTATTTCCATTATAAAGGCCTATAGAATCTCCAGGGACTAAAGGATAATAAAATCTTGGCAGTAAAAAAAAAAATGTGCTGTGAGTTGGAAGTTGGCTTCAAATGTGTCATCTTGGGATGGGATTTTTTTTTTAACCACATTAAAAAAAAATCAGTTTGCTTATTTTTAGATTGTGAGATTTTAAAAAA
The DNA here is from genome assembly GCF_027887155.1 of Malaclemys terrapin pileata. Lineage (NCBI taxonomy): Eukaryota > Metazoa > Chordata > Testudines > Emydidae > Malaclemys > Malaclemys terrapin. The sequence continues at coordinate 16,631,676 of NC_071515.1, read as the reverse complement.
GAAAAGCACAGTTGATTGTTTTCAGATTGATCTCTGTGCTGTAAAAGCTGGCATTTTGAAAGGGAAAAGGGAATTTCTGTGCTGTGCCTTGTTTGGGTAAAATGAATTGTTTACAGGGTAGAAATTTCAAAAGTGACTTAGGGCCTTAAAGGCCAGATTTTTTTAAAAGTATTTAGGCATCTAAAGATGCAGTCTTCATTGCACTGATTCCAGTGGGAGTATGGAGCCTAAGAAAGAAAGTTAATGTGCCAATATTTAAAAAGGTAAATGAGATGATCTGGGTAATTATAGACCTGTCAGTCTGACATTGATCCTGGGGCAAGATAGTGGAGCAGTTGAAATGGGACTTGATTAATAAAGAATTAAAGGGAGGTAATATAATAAATGCCAATCAATATGGATTTATGGAAAATAGATCCTGTCAAAGTAACTTGATAACTTTATTTGATGAGATTACAACTTTGGTTGGTAAAGGTAATAGTGTTGGTGTAATATATTGAGCTTTCTGTAAGGTATTTGACTTGGTATTGTACTACATTTTGATTAAAAAACTAGAAAGACATAAAATGAACATGACACACATCAAATGGATTAAAAGTTGGCTAACTGATAGGTCTGAAAGCATAATTGTAAACAGGGAATAGTCATCGAGTGGGTTTGTTTCCAGTGGGGTCCAGCAGGGATCGGTTCGTGGTCCTACACTATTTAACAATGATCTGGAAGAAGACAAAATCATCATGGATGACGTTTGCAGATGACACAAAAACTGGGTGAATAATGAAGAGGGTACGTCACCGATATAGCGAGATCTGGATTGCTTGGTAAACTGAGCACAAGCAAACAATATGCAATTTAATGGAACTAAATGTAAATTTATCTGTCTAGTAATAAAGAGTGTAGGTCACACTTACTGGATGGGGCACTCTGTCCTGGGAGCAGTAAACGAAAAGGTTTGGGGGTTTTGGTGGATAATTAGTTGAAGATGAGCTTCCAGTGTGACCTTATTGTCAAAAGGACTAATGCAATTTTTGGATACATAAACGGGGGAATCTCAAGTAGAAGTAGAGAGGTATTTTATCTCTGACTTTGGCACTGGTGCAACTGCTACTGGAATATTGTGTCCAGTTCTGGGATTCACAATTCAAGAAGGATGTTGATGAACTGGAGAGGGTTCAGAGAAGAGCCACAAAAATGATTAAAGGATTAGAAAACCTGATTTATAGTGATAGACTCAAGGAGCTCAATCTATTTAGCTTACCAAAGAGAAGGTTAAAGAGTGACTTGATTACCATCTAGAAATATCTACATGGGGAACAAATATTTAATAATAATCTCTTCAATCTAGCAGAGAAATGTGTAATATGATCCAATAGCTAGAGGTTGAAGCTAAACAAATTCATACTAGACATAATGTGTAAATTTTTGTTGGTGAGGGTAATTAACCATTGGAACAATCTTTAAATCGAGATTGTTTGCTTTTCTAAAAAATCTGCTCTAGAAATTATTTGGGGAAAGTTCAATGGTCTGTGTTATATTGGAGGTTAAACTAGATGATTGCAATGGTCCCTTCTGGCATTGGAATCTCTGAATCTACAAAAGTGCTTTTGAAAATCCCACTAGGTGCCTACCTGCATCTTTAGTGCCTAAATACCTTTAAAAATCTGGCCCTAAGTCCCATTGTCTTTCAGTGGAACTTAGTTTCCTAAGGCACTTGGAGCTTTTGAAAATTTCCACAAATATTCATATTGCATCTTCTAAATACAGGCACAGGCTCCGATCCTGCAATGAACTCTGCAGGCGAACCCCGGACTCCGCAGGGAGACCCTCTGATTGCAGCTGGGGCTCTGCGAGAGGCAGGGGCAACCTGCAGGGATCCTGTTGACCCAGTTGGGACTCTTTGCGGGGCAGAGGCCTACCTACATGGATTGCATCTCATTTCAGGATCTAGCTCTTACACAAAAACGAATGATCTCCAGGGAGCTGCTCCAGTCTGCTTTGCAAATAATCATGTTTTAAGTGAAGATAATCATGTTTATTGAGCACACTATGAGAAGTGGAGTTGTTTTGGCCTATATAGATCATGGCTAATTTGTTTGTATTGAAGGTCAATTTTTGCACCTATGAAAGATGCCAAATTGAAAGTCCTGGAAACTGAAGTCCTCAGTCCACAGAATAGGCACAGCCCAAGCATGGAAGTACAGTATTCACCATACAGTCCTATTAATTAGCTCCAGCTCTGGCCTAAAGGAACCACTTTTTTTTTGTCAGATAAACTATTAATGAATTTTCATTTCATTATTCATGTAGCTCCACACGCAGTAAAATAATATTTGAATAATTTATTTGATGACTGTTTTCCATTAAGAATTGAATAAATTATTGGGGAATAAAAATCCATGTCCATTCCAGCTGTATGGCCATTCATCTTTTGACCTCTCTACTGAGACTGCTAATCACAGTGCCATCTGTGATGGTGGATTTGGGGATGTCTACTAGGAACTGGATTCGTGCCAGAAAGTAATTTCTTATGGGTCAACTTGGACTGGTCTAAAACCAGAGACCCACAGAAGATGTGAAAGGCTCTACACCATATACCATTAACAATTGTCATTATTATTTGTATTGTGGGAATGCCTACAGGCCACAACCAGGAATCAGGGCCCGAGTGTGCTAGATCTGTGCACGCATTTAATGAAAGGTTAGTCTTTGCCTCTAAGAGTTTACAAGCTAAGTAGATTCATTTGTCCATTATTCCTCACATCATTGCTACTAACTCTCCCCACCCACCCCAATTTGTTTCTATAGGTCCCTATTCTGGAACGGGCTTAAGCACATGACTGCTTATAAGCATGTAAATAGCCCTATTGACTTCAATGGGATTACTCTGTCCTGAACGTTATGCTGGTGCTTAAGAAACCTTAGTGAATCAGGACCTTAAAAACAAACACACATTTCTATGATGAATTAAACAGTTTCAAGAAAGCTGTTCTGATTGATCTACTTGGATACATAAACCTCATTCAAAATGCCCATTGCATCAGCAACCAGCATGCCTTTCAAAGAGTCACTCATACAAATAAAGTTTTGTTTAACCTTCTCTGTTTACTATTTAAAAAAACCCAAGGGACTCAGATACCAAGCTATGTTTGGATGAGGATGCTATAAATTAGATGTAGGCCCCAAATTTAGATATAGGAGTGGCAGGGAATGGTCAGAAGGGGAAGTGTTATGAATTTTCTTTTTCAATTTCTATGACAACATTTAAAAAAAAAATCATATATTCCCCCGTAGTTTGGAAATCTCAACAGAGCTTGGTACTACTGCACCAGAACAAGGAAGTGAAAGTGACTAGTCTCATTTCATTGTCCGAGCTGAGTGAAATGGAATAAACAATGAAGAGTAAATTTAATTTTTAGAATTCTCTTACCTTTTGAATAATCTAAGATGTTACTAGTAAAACAAGTAAGGATTTAAATATATATAAAATCACCATACAGTACATAATATAGTAATGGACGTCCACTGTCCTTAAAATAGTTGGAATTTCCATCTCTTCCCCCATATTTATCCAGTGTTACGAGTCGACAGTGCTGTGGCAGCTTTGACATTAAGAGCCTAATTTCCTGAAAGGCTGTTGAAAATGTGTATGAAAAACCCTGAATTTTTGTGGGCAAATGGACCCTTGTTTGCCTAAATAGGGCAATTGTGCTCGTAAGTGTGAAATTCTCCCCTATGCAGAGATCTAGCACAAGAAATGTAGATCAACTTACTCCTTAGACTTTAATGGGTCACAGGCCTTGGTGCTGCTTCTCTGCATTGCATGAATTTCACCACCAAGTGTCCACTCCCAAGGACAAATACCCAGTTGCTTGCCCTAGTGCAGGGCCCTAGGTTTGCAAATGGGTGTGCTTACAGACTTCAGGTGCATTTTCAGTTGCCTTTTTGGAAAATTTGCCACTGCAAAAATAGGCTCCAGGAGGTTAAGTATCAGGTGGTAGCCGTGTTAGTCTGTATCTACAAAAACAACAAGGAGTCTGGTGGCACCTTAAAGACTAACAGATTTATTTGGGCATAAGCTTTCGTGGGTAAAAACCTCACTTCTTCAGATGCATAGAGTGAAAGTTACAGAAGCAGGGATTATATACTGACACATGGAGAGCAGGGAGTTACTTCGCAAGTGGAGAACCAGTGCTGACAGGGCCAATTCAATCAGGATGGATGTAGTCCACTCCCAATAATAGATGAGGAGGTGTCAATTCCAGGAGAGGAAAAGCTGCTTCTGTAATGAGCCAGCCACTCCCAGTCCCTATTCAAGCCCAGATTAATGGTGTTAAATTTGCAAATGAATTTTAGATCTGCTGTTTCTCTTTGAAGTCTGTTTCTGAAGTTTTTTTGTTCAATGATAGTGACTTTTACATCTGTAATAGAATGACCAGGGAGATTGAAGTGTTCACTTACTGGCTTTTGTATGTTACCATTCCTGATGTCCGATTTGTGTCCATTTATTCTATTGTGGAGGGACTGTCCGGTTTGGCCAATGTACATGGCAGAGGGGCATTGCTGGCACATGATGGCATGTATCACATTAGTAGATGTGCAGGTGAATGAGCCCTTGATGGTGTGGCTGATGTGGTTGGGTCCTCTGATGGTGTCGCCAGAGTAGATATGGGGACAGAGTAGGCAAGGAGGTTTGCTACAGGGATTGGTTCCTGGGTTGGTGTTTCTGTGGTGTGGTGTGTAGAGGTTGTATCACAATTTGAATGATGTGTTGTAACTCGGAAGGGTGATGGAGAAAGAAACAGGAGAGATGAAGAAAGGAGTGAAGACAAAGGGAATGTTGTTTTTTAAAAATATTAAAATTATAACTGTCCCGTGGCAGGTGGATAGACACAAGCCTGGGAGGGTCGGGTTGTTTTCTGACCAACCCAACTCTGACACTTGTCGTCGGGTCCTGTCCAGGTTCAGGTTGGGTTGCAGGATCGTAAGGGCCCTGTCACACTCAAACTCTCTGCCATGAGTAAGATGCCAAGTGCTCTTCAGCAAAGAAAGGCTCAAAAGAGGTAGCGACCTCATCCCATCAGAATTGTCCAGTGAAAACAGGCATCTCTGACAGCTCATATATGAACACTTCCTCTCATCTGAAGAACATTTTAGTGTTACTTCAAAAAATCTGCAACCTCACCAGTAGCCTTGGAAACCCTTAAGCATAGAATCACAGAAGTGTAGGACTGAAAGGGAGCTCGAAAGGTCATCTAGCCCAGTCCCCTGCACTCAGGGCAGGACTACGTAATGACTAGACCATCCCTGACAGGTGTTTGCCTAACAAATTGTTTTTAAAAACCTCCAATGATGGAGATTCCACAACCTCTCTGGGCAATTTGTTCCTGTGCTTAACCACCCTGAATAATAGAATATCAGGCTTGGAAGGGACCTCAGGAGGTCATCTAGTCCAACCCTCTGCTCAAAGCAGGACCAATCCTCAGACAGATTTTTGCCCCAGATCCCTAAATGGTCCCCTCAAGGATTGCACTCACAACCCTGGGTTTAACAGGCCAATGCTCAAACCACTGAGCTATCCCTCCTTGAAGTTAGGAAGTTTTTCCTAATGGCCAACCTAAGCCTCTCTTGCTGCAATTTATGCCCATTGTTTCTTGTCCTGTCTTTAGAGGTTAAGGAGAAATTTTTTTCACCCTCTTCCTTGTAACAACCTTTTATGTACTTGAAAACTGTTACCATGTCCCCTCTCAGTGGTCTCTTCTCCAGACTAAACAAACCCAATTTTTTCAATCTTCCCTCATAGGTCATGTTTTCTAGATCTTTAATCATTTTTGTTGCTCTTCTCTGGTCTTTTTCCAATTTGTCCACATCTTTCCTGAAATTGACACCCAGAACTGGACACAATACTTCAGTTAAGGCCTTATCAGCATGTTTTTGTTCGGACAAATGTACTTTACATCAGGCCCGCTGATGCGGGGGGGCAGAGGAGGGGGCAATTGCCCAGGGCCCCAGGCAATTTAAAATGGCCCGGGGCGCCTGACCTCCACCGTCGCTACCGCTACTGCAAGGAAACGCCAGCTCCTCCATCGCGGGCACAAGAGCCAGGCAAGTAGGTGGGGCCCCGGGGGATGGGACTGCTCTGTGCCCCAAAACTTCAGCTGTTCTGCTCCCTAGGACTGTGCTGGGAGGGGGATCCCTGCTCTTCACTAGCTCAGCAGGGCCGGTGAGTGCGGCCGGGCGGCAGGGCATGAGGGAGTGGATCTGTGGGGTGTGCTGGGCTGTGAGGGGGTGGGGGACACTGGGCAGTGGGGGAGGTTTGTGTGTTGGAGTGCTAGTCAGTGGGGAGGTTGTTGGGGGGTGCTGGGCAGTAGGGGCGGCCTGTGTATGTTGGGGCGCTGGGTGGGACGGGTTTTTGTGTGGAGTGCTGTGTAGTTGTGGTGGTGGGGCTGTGGGGAAGGGCATTGGGTAGTGCAGGGTGGGGAAGATCTGTGTGTGTTGGGGCGCTGGGCAGGGATGGTGGTGTGCAGGGCGCTGGGCAGTTGTGGTGGGGCTATGGGCAGGGGGAGCGCTCGGCATAGCGGGTCCGGGGGTGTTGGGTGGGGAGGCTGTGTGGCATGGCATGGGCCCACCCCAGAGGGGAAGGGGCAGGCTGGCAGCACAGGGCTGGGCGGGCCAGTATGTGTCTGGTAGCTGCCAGTTTGTAAACAGTGCCCTTGCACTGGGTTGGGCGGAGTGGGGCCGCCCCCTCCATGTCATACCCCATTGCCCCAGCCGGCCTCTCGCTCTGGGTACTGGCCTACCCACACCATGCTCCATTGCCCCTGTGGGGGCCCACAAATATGTTTGATGCTGGGCCCACAAAAGGTTAATCTGGCCTTGGCTCCGAGGCCCGCGCGGGGTGGTACCAGCGGCGGCGAAGGCAGCTGGGCGGGCACATCCCTTTCTAGGGGGCCCATTGACTGTTCTGCCCTGGGGCCCAGCATTGCTGTTGGCAGGTCTGGTTTACATCATTTCCTTGATTGTTTTGTGCTTTCTTTAGACAATAGTTTCACAGAGTGGGCCAGATCCAGAGCTGATGTAAATCAATCTAATTCCATTGATGTCAATAATACTATGCTCATACGCCTGCTGAGGATTTGAACTAACAAGTTTATAAATTAAAATGACCTTCCCACCACCTTTCAGACAGATGGTTTACAATTTTAACCCAGTGTAGGCTTCAACACAACAGACCCATGCACAGATAGAGTTGCAGAGCACCGGATTTCATAGCAATGCCTGTTTAGCCCAAGCCTAATGCTTCCAAAACACAGTGGGATTAGGGTAAAAAGTGATTATTTTTCCAAACTAAGTACCATTCCTATTGCCACTGCTGCTTTGGGGAAATGGTGACTGTAATTCTCTAAAGATTTAAGTTTCCAATCTGGCCTGGTGTGAGAGAGAGAGAGAGCAAGAGAGCAGGGTTCTGTGATCTGGGCTTTTTTTTGTTTTTAAGACATCCCTTTGGCATCCTTGAATATAAACAGACAAACGTGCCCTTTAACTCTTAACTATCCATTTTCTAAAAATAATGCAAGCCAGGCATGTGTTCCGTGACAAGTCTTCTAAGTGGGTAATTATTTTTAGAGTAAAATATACATCTATTTCCCCGGTCCCAATGTTACTGTCAGCTGAGAAATATTCAGAGCCAGATACTTTACAGCTATATATGAATGTATGGATTGCACATAAAGAGACGTAAAAGAAGCAGGATGGAGACGAATGAGAGGTTACACTGCTGGACAGGGGCTCAGGAAATCTTGGACCCAGTTCTTGGCTCTGCCATACACTTCCTGGGTGGGCAATTTGCTTAGCGCAGGATTTTCAAATGTGCCTGAGTGACTTAGGAGAACAGGTTGCATTAACTTTCAATTGCACTTGTGCTCCTAAGTAATTTAGGTGCTACTTTAACCTGTCTCTGCTTCAGCTCCCCCATCTTTAAAATGGGGATAAGTAATACATCCGTTCTCCCACTTTTTGTCTGTCTTTCCTATTTAGATTATAAACTCTTTAGAGCAGAGCCTTTCTCTCACTATATGTGTGTATAACACCTAACTCACTCACTGGGGCCCTGATCTCAATTGGTATCTGGAGGCACTACTAAAAAATACAGACAGTGCTATGGGTAATGGTGACACCTTAGCTCTAAATGTTGTATAAGTTCTAAAGCTATATGTGACATCTTCATGGAGGATAGGTCCATCAGTGGCTATTAGCCATGATGGGCAGGGATGGTGTCCCTAGCCTCTGTTTGCCAGAAGCTGGGAATGGGCGACGGGATGGATCACTTGATGATTACCTGTTCTGTTCATTCCCCCTGGGGCACCTGGCATTGGCCACTGTCGGAAGACAGGATACTGGGCTAGATGGACCTTTGGTCTGACCCAATATGGCCATTCTTATGTTCAGAAGTTTTTTCCACTGGCACTTATTGTTATGGTAAAAGTAACAAATGTATTGCACTCAGTAAAAATGCTTTTGTATGTACATTCAGCTGGACTTGCCTTTGAGTCTAAGGATACTGTAAACAGCTTAAATAGAGTAACATTTCAACCAGATATTTCTTCAGTTGTCAAACTACAGTTGATGTTTTGCTACACATTTACGGACATTAATTATTCATTCTTTTTGAGATGGAAATGTTTGTTTGACTACCTGTTTATTCCTTATGCAGATAAAAGTGAGAAATAACTAAATGTGTTCCATTTTCCCTCTGTTTTATAGTTTGTTAATGTGAGGATTGGTGGGGTTTTAAAAGGATAAAACCCTAATACATTTTTGTTGCTAATCAAAAAGCAGGAGCGATTCCATTTGACAATCAATAGTTAAAAGTTATCTCAACTGCTGTTTTCTCCCTTATTTGCTTAACGATTTTCTATTGAGACTCAAACATCAAATGTGTTATGGAAACCCCAGACAAACCACTATTCAGGGTGTTTTATGGAACTATTGATTGTCTTTATTTGGAGTCCTTAAATATATTCCCGATCCCCTAGACAGGAGCTGTGTGCCTGGGCAAATAACCAAGAATTTAAAATCTACAAATATGTTTACTAGCAGAAGAATAAGACCTACAAAACTGCCAGGTATGCAACCCAAAGTTGCAAGAACACTTATTTTTCAAAGAAATACTAGTTATATTTGGTTCTGTGCCTTGACACTTGGCCTTTTCTGAACGGCAATCCATGGAGTCAATTCTCAATCTCGCTAAGTGGCATAATTCTTACAGTAGATGAGAAAATAATGTATTTCCTGTGAAGGAAACTGGAACACAGTTGTTAGTCATAAATCAATAAGTTTGTTCTTTTTTAAAAGACTGGAAAACAGAGCAGCTTGTATGTCAAGTGAGAGAGAAAGTTGTTAATCCTTCTGAAGAGCCTTCTGGTGGTGAGGAAAACAACCTAGATTGTAGAGAAGAAATAAAAAAAAAAATCCATAATGATTTGCCCAGCTGAGAAGGCATGAAAAGGAAATAAATGAGGAGAGGTAATGGGGGCTGTCAGGACTGTCAGGAAGCTGAGACAATGGAGAAGAAAAACATTTTGGAGTTAAACAGCTAATTTAGGACAGAAGGACACCAAGGGCATTTCTGCTTGGAAATTCAGCAACGGTATTAGAAAGCGGTTTTGATGTGCCAGGGTGCAGTTTTCATTCCTGGTTAAACATTGCAGAGTTTAAAGAGGTTGCTTAGCTCCAAAAACCAGAAGAAACTCTCGCGAGCCAAAACAAGAAAAAGCAAATGTTATCTGATGGAATTCCAACTGTGCAGAGATTCTGATCAATCAACCCACCATCTTTCAATGAGACTTATGTGCCAAAGTGACTTTTGAAAATGGGACTTCCGCTCTTAAGTCACTTGGGCACTTTAAAATGTTAGTTGTAAAATTATATGTATTACAGTAACCACTATAGGCTCCATTCAAGATTTGAGGCTCACTGAATTAGGCATTGAACAAACACATAGTAAGATACGGTTGCTGTTCTAAAGAACTTAAAATCTAACCAGAGCATGGAAGGGGAAACTGGCACAGACTTGCCCAGAGTCACATAGCAGGTGTTTATATAATGCTGCTATATAAATCCATGGTTATGCTCACACCTTGAAGACTATGTCCAGGCCTGGTCGCTTCATGTCAAAAAGAAGATAGTGGAACTGGAAAAGGTTCAAAGTTGATCAGGAATATGGAATGGCTTCCTTATGAAGAGAGACTCAAAAGATTAGGGTTCTCCAGCAAAGAAAAGAGAGAACTAAGGGTGGATATGACAGGTCTATGACATCATGACTGGTGTGGTGAACGTGAATAGGGAAGTGTTATTTACTCCGCATAACACAAGAACCAGGGGTCACCCAATGAAATGAATAGGTTTAAAACAAACACAAGGACGTACTTCTTCACACAACGCACAGTCAACCTGTGGAACTTGTTGCCAGGAGATGTTGTAACCGTGTTTAAAAAAAGAACTAGATAAGTTCATAGAGGATAGGTCCATCAATGGCTATTAGCCAAGATAGTCTGGTTTGCAACCCTATGGTCAGGGTGACCTTAAACCTCTGACTGCCAGAAGGGGAAGACCCAGGTGGATCCCTCCAACTGCCCTGTTCTGTACACCCCACTGAAGCTCTGGAACTGGTCACTGTCAGAAGATAGTCTGAGCCAGTGTGGCCGTTCTTCTGTTCTGAACAGGTTAGAGGCAGAGCTAGGAATAGATCTGCTGACTCCTGGTCCAGCGTCGTACTCACCACACTATCTCTGTGACTGATGTGCTTTCCATTGTCTGATAACCCAGGACTTGTCTGTCCAACGGCATCTTTGCTGTAGAGTGTAGCTGCCTTGAACGATCATGGAAGATAGTTTACTCTCTGAGTTAGCCAGGTCCAGTCCATTAACAGCCTGACTCTCTAAAGGGCAGAGCACCTAGAGTTTTTACTGACATCCTCTTTGAAAAATCAGGCAGTTAGAGCCTCATAGATTAGGGAGAGAACTCTGAACCCTTCTCAAAGCAAATACGGTACCAGGTGTGATGTGTTCACATCAGCCTTTGTGGCTAACAAGGCATGAGACTGTATGCTGTACCAGCTGCTCACCATACCATATCATACTCTAGCTGAAGTTTAATCCTTGCAGCATGTGTTCTACTGAAAAACCAGACTTTTCTTACCGAAGAACCTATCAGATATTTTGCTGGCAGGATCACTCCATCTCTTTCATACTGTCTTCCCATTTTCCTCTCTCTCCTCTGCTCCCTTCTCTCTCTTCCCTGCAATGTTCATTATTTCTTTTCTCTCCCTTTTAGTCTCATCAGTTGAATCTCGCCCCTTCCTGTCATTCCCACAGGGACGTGAGCCATAGAGCACTGCGGCAGTCGCTTGAAAAGAGAGGCCAGCCTTAGTAATAAATGATGCTCATTAGCTTAAGTATGTCCGACAGTAGTGAACCCCCAACAAGAATGCTTAATATTCTAACATACCCTTGATTGGGCCAAAACCGTTTTTTAATTTAAATTGTTTTGTATTTTCTGTTTGTGTGAGGGGAGAGTTTTTTCCCTTTCAAGCTTTAACATTCAGTTTTCTGGATCTTGGACAGTGTACGCTGCTTGACATCCTGAGAGGTGCTAAATGCCTGCAGGCAGGGATTTTCAGTAGAAATCAGGCCAGCTTGATATTTAGATTTTAGGGGGGGAAATACTAGCAGAGAGACAGCTGCGCTTTAATCCCCTTGTCCTTGTTTTTATGGCAGCATAAGCTGGATGGGAAACCATGTGATTTTTTTCTAAGGGGAGGGCTAGTAAGACTAAGAAGTTATCTAGACATCAGGGTTTTTTTTGTAACTAAATCGATTTAGTTGCCCAAGTGCAATCGCCCAGTATGGTTGTGTGGTGACCGCCATTTTGGCCGAAACACTGGGGATGGAAGATGAGATTCCCCAGAACCAAAAGTGTGAGTCTCCATCAGCCTTTGTGGAATAGGCGGTGAGGGGTGATGTGCAACACACACTGACCAGTGAGGTACAGATGTATTTAAACACTTTTAAATGGCATTTAAAACCGGATTAGCAAAATCTGATAACTTTTACCAAATTAAACGAAATCAGTATAAATCCAGTTTAAACTGAGTTAGGTGCATTTACATTGGGAGTGAGGGCTTTGTATCAGTGTAACAAAAGCAAAGTAGTTACTCTAGTACAAGTTTTCTACCACGGACAAGCTCTGAGGATACGAAAGGTGGTCTAGGGGATAGGCACCTGAGTGGGCCTCAGGAAACCTGGGTTCAATTCTTGCCAGAGACAGCCTGTATGCAAGTTATTTAATCTACCCTGTGCCTCAGTTTTCCCATCTGTAAAATGGAGATAATGCTTCCCTACCTCCCAGGGCTATTGTGAGGATAAGATCCATTAGTGATTGTGAGGTACGTGGGGCCAGATTTTTAAAGGTATTTAGGCACTTAAAGATGCAGTAGGTGCCTACTAGGATTTTCAAAGCTTCTAGGCACCTAACTCCTATTGAAATCAATCTGCGTCTTTTTGTGCTTAAATGCACTTACAAATCTGGCCCTCTGATATGATGGTGATTAAGTATCTAAGTACCTAGATAAAGGGTTAGAACCTAAGTTAGTGTAAATCATCCTTAAAGTCAGTGGATCAGTAATTGACAACAGCTGGGTATCTGACCCTTCTTCTTTTAGGATCATGGTGGTGCCTTCCAGTGCCAGTATAGCTCAAGTGGCATCAACATTTCTATTCCAAACCTGTGTGTAGTTTCTAGAGGTGCATGACTTGGACATGGATAAAAACCCAAACAAACCTCTCAGGTCAGTCTGAAATTTGGAGTTCACGGGTTGAATGAAAAAGTGATTTGAAGCAAAACTTGACATGAACCTAACATCAGAACAGACTTCTCAAAGAGTATTGCGAGGCAGCTAACATTACAAGTAGTGAGTGCAAAAGAAATGGTGTGATACCGCTGCTAACTGAAAGGATGAGCAGTGGTGGTGCCAGCGATTTGATTGCGAGACCACAGATGAGGCCAGCTCAAAATAAAGGTGCCCAAAAGTCTGAAAAATGTGGAGTGCAAAACACACACAATCAAAATGGAGCAATTAAAAAGGATTTTACTTACAAACACCTGTTCTAAGTGCTTCGGATAAAATGATGATTGGCGCTGTATGCAAACCTAAGAAAGACAGCTAGACAAAAACCCATGGGGTTTCACATACATATCCTGCCCAAACAATGCAGTAGGCTTGATACTGCGTTCTTGTACTCAAAGTGCTTGTTTACTGCTATCTTCTGGTGGCATGTATGAGGACTGTATGCTGTATTTAAATGGTGTTCTCTCTCTTCATAGAGTAATTCTCGTTTTAGAATGGAAAGGAAAGCCAGGGTCAGATTCTCTGATGGCTGTTTTGAGCCAATGATTTCCCTTTATGTAAGAGGAAGCCTTTGGCGGTGCATCGTACTCTGCTTTCCTCTCAACCCCTCGAACTAGGAGTGTTCCTGGGACAAAAGGTGTAGCATGGGCATCCTTCAGCACCACCACTCCCCAGCTGCTGGAATGGCCCCTTAGGACTGTTTATAATCTATCAAAAATTAGAGCAACCTTTAGGTTGCTCTGATTTACACTAGGAACTGGATTGGCACACTGGCAACCCCTCTGATAGGGGAATGTAAAGATGGTTTAAAGCTGCCTTTGCCCCCCTTCCCTTGTCCTACACTGAGCCTCAAATGTTTAAGGTATCTATTTTATAATAAATGATAATTAGCCTTAATGTTATACTAATATACAATATGGTGTAAATACACATAAGGAAGAAATAGGATATACCAATATTATTTCTAGTCTCAAAAGGTATCTCGGGGACAGAAAGCAGGAAGACTGTCAACACTAGTTGATGGTGAATTCAATATAATTGCCACCAAAGTGATAACAGAAGGAATGAAATTCTTTCCCCCCAGAGAGTGTAATATTAATAGAAAGCTACTCGTGTTTACAAAGTTTTCAGGTAGAGCCTCCATTTAAGCCCTTGATCTTATATGACAGTGAAAGTGGGAGCATTTTATAAGGCAAATCAAGATCTCAGGGGATCGGCATCAAGGGGAGTATTTCAAAAGAGAAAATAAAGATATTAACAACTCCAAGTCTACATGGTTTTGTGAACAGAAAGCATATTAAATGAAAGCTCCACTGTAACTTGAATGTGAGTCACTCTTTGCTGCTTCTCTAACATCCAGTGCTTTATTAGACAGCTCTGGGTTGTCGAGAGTATTTGCCCAGTTTGCTATGCAAAATCTAGGCTATCACTTAAAACACAGATGCAACATAGGCATTTGTCTTTGATGGACAAATTTCGAAAGCAGTATCCTAAGAGTTTTCACTCTCTCATTATCTAAATGTAAATTCTTCTCTCTGTGGCAATATGATCTTCTCATTTCTGATAAATATCTTATGATGGCAGTTATTGGACAGTGTATGCAGTAAAGTCTATTTGTAAATTTTGAGCACATCTTTGCTTTTTGACTGGGTGGATCTGCATTATGGGAGACCATCTAACCATGAACTAGAGCTGGTTAATTTCCGTGAATTGTTTTCACCATTTTTGCCTTTTTTTTTTCTTCAAAATTCAGGATGTTGCCCATTTTTTTTCCAGCTTAAAGTTCACTGAACTTTATTGTTGATTAGAAAATATTTTAAAAAATCATGAAAACTAGTGGGGCTTTGGTCAAAATTAGAAATTTCATGAAAAATGTTGTCCCCTAAAATGGAATTTCTAAAAATAGTGACCAGTTCCACTCTGCAGAGTGAGGGTGAGAGAGCGACCTTTTTTGCTCACCTTTGATCCCACAATGGATCCAGGTAAAGTTATCTGAGGTCAGGGAAATTGATATGTCTTTGAAAAAGAAAACCATAAACAATGGCTTGTATTACTTTTTGAGGCAAGTGGCATGCCCGTTTAGATACCTTAGTGACGTCCCAGAGCAGGCCATCAAAGAATTCCCACCTTCATTTCCCACTTGGTTGCACTTGATACGTATATTGTAGCACAAGGACAGAGCCCTTGGTGAACATGTTACTGAACCACCCCAGGAGCATCCCACAGAATGAAGTATGGCTCCTTCCCAGCTCCCCCGCCTTGCTTCAGGGTAGTAATTATCTTCTGGCCCATAGTAATGTATTGTTAGTATCTCCTGTGATACTCTGTTCTCAGCTCTGTTGACTGATGCATTGGAGGCTGGTGCCAAGGCTCTGTGCCCATCCCACTCCTTTCCTGGTCCATGTCTGCCTATCAAGGTGCTTTAACCTATGCAGGGATTTAAGGTGGGGGCTTTTACTCCCCTTAGTGGCCCTGTGCAAACACACAGTCCAGGTCACAATCGAGCCCTTTGTCAGGGGGCATGTGATAGGCCTATGCTGTTGCAAAGGAGCCAAATGGCATTATTAAAAACAATGGCATAATGCAATGTAGTCCCAGTAATTGTCCTTCAGTGTCATGTACTGTCGGTGAGGCAGCAACTTGTGAAATATTCTGTTTCCTTCTTGCCATGACCTAACCAGCAACTGAACCACTTTATTCAATGCTCCTTTTCCCAAGGGCAATTACCAAGTGTGGGCATTTTGCCTAATGTAATAAGAACAGAAGAAAATGCTGTTTACTCTCTACAGGCTGACTAGATAGCATTGAAGGCTTTTATTTCTTGAACAACAAATTGTATCACTATGGTTAAAACTCCCCTTTTCTCCTCAGACCGCAGTGCTCACAGAAATATCTTAATTATTTAAATTGTTCTCTCTTAACCAGTTGTTTAAACTTTACTATTCAATATAATTTGTCTTTTGGAAGTAGCACATAAAAGGTTCAGACACCTCTCCCGTCAGTTGTGAAACATAAAACTTATGCTTCTTCACTGAAATACTTTCAAGTTGCCTTTGAGGGAGAAGAACAGGAGTACTTGTGGCACCTTAGAGACTAACAAATTTATTAGTCTCTAAGGTGCCACAAGTACTCCTGTTCTTCTTTTTGCGGATACAGACTAACACGGCTGTTACTCTGAAACTTTGAGGGAGAGTATCTTGGTAGCTGGGGTGTGACTACGTTAGTCAATTGACTTATGGATGTGTCAGTTTGGACTTCAAAGAGGCAAAAAGCTAATGTATTCACTTTTTAAAATAACAGAGCAATGTCAAAATGTTTCAAATGAACAGTTTTTTTGGTCAAAAGATGGCCATTTTGGTAATTTACACTTTTAGCTTCTGTCCAGTGTTGTGTGATATTTTTTTTTTCTCAAAGAAAAACTGACAATGTTTGGGATTTCATTCTATTGTTGCAAAATCAAAATTTCTACAAAATTTAGGAAAAAACAACTTTTTTCAAACTTCTTTTTAAAATTTCCATAGAAAGTACTTACTATTTTCCAGCCATCAAAGAGCTTATTAGACCACTGCATTAGTGAGGCCAACTAGCCTTTTACTTTTTTCTTTAAAAAAAAAAAAAAAAAAAAACTACACAGAGCTGCTGTTCGTTCCACATTCCCACCAGCCATCTATCTGAGTCATCTCTTCCAGGTCTGTATCTACTTCTGGCAGGGCTAGTCCAGACAAGCCTGCCATGCCTGCAGACATAGGGGGCTCCCAGGTCATGAGGCCTCCACCGATTCAAGTGTGCTATTTATTTCTCATGCTCTAGCGCTGTATGGTTTGGTGCAGGAGCTCCTTCGTGCTCTCTGAGAGCTCTATCTAAATGATAGGACTTCAACTAGTGAAAATCAGTCTAGCTCTGTTGTGGATCAGGCCCAATACCTTGAGCTCCCTCGGGATTCGAGATATCTCCCTCATTACACAGGCTTTGGCAGAGACACATTGCCGGTCCCCATGTTTAACAGGACACCTGTGAGCACTGCTCCCCCTAAATACACAAACACTAACAGCAATTCTGCACATATTTCTTATCCTCTCTCCTCTCTATCCCCCATCCACTCACCTCCCACACTTTGCATGGCAAGGCACTCAGTCCTGATATTTGGGGCTTTGTCTTATATAGGCTCCTATTACCCTCCACCCCCGTCCCGATTTTTCTTGCTGTCTGGTCACCCTGACTCCAACTGAGGGACTTTGTAGGTAACTCTAGATTGATTTAAACAGCCCTGAATGCTGATGTTCCACTGCGATTTTTCCAAATTTAGGGGAAAATCCTGCTCTTGGGTCTGCACGGCAGAATTCCGTTGCATATTATGGGATGGGTCCCCCCAATGGATGTAGAGTATAACATTCAAGACAGATGGCCCCAGTGTGTATAAGAGATCCATACTCTGCATCTGACTGCGGGATTTAGTCTCTTTCTATTGGATGAATGATTAGTGTAGAGTTCACAAGGAATGAGATTAATACTTCAGCTTTAGATCCCATTTTGAGTAGAAATGGGCCAAAATTAGTACCATAGTGCCATTTATTCTCTCCCTTGCCCCCAGATCTTGGTAGCTGGATAAAAATGGTCCTGGTCTGAATCACCCCTTAATTTCAGCTTGGCAAGCCAGCAAGGAAACGTGTGTGTGTGTGTGTGTGTGTGTCTATCTGTATACAACATGTCCAAATAACACACACAGGTAAGTTTATATATTACATATGTGTGTTTACATGTATATCGAGGTTGGATTGCTAATTTTTCACTTAAATGAAATTCCAAATTTGGCGACTTTTTTTTTTATTTAGGCCGCATTCCAGCAAAATTAAGCTTGTGCTTAATGGAGTTTGTGAGTAGTGCTACTGAAGTCAATAGGACTATGTACAGCTTAAAATTAAGCTTTGATGGATATTGGCACTTTACTTAACTGACAAGGATTCTGTTTCTTATGCAACAGCTGATGACCTCAGTAGCTCTTAAAACTGTGAAAGGAATAGAGAGACCTACCTGCTTCATTGTAACTGAATGATGCCATTAACTATGTAGGAGAAATTCAGAGCCCAGTTCTTGGCATATAAAAAGTGTTTTTTTTTTTTTATCAGTTTAACATAAGATGTCATGGTTACTGTCATTTACCATTGATTAGATCTTCTGTTACCTGTAACACAGTTGTATCTCCAGTATTGTCAATATGATTTACCTTAAACATCTTAAAGAACCTTCTCCTTTTAAGAATACAAACAACCGGAAATTATGCACTGTCAATATTATACAGTTTGTAAGTGACATTTAGGTGCCAAAGTGATAGATGTCGTAGAAGAAATACTTTTAAAAGCATTTTTTCTTTCAGTTTAATGATGTAACTTTTTAAGGGACTGATGATCTAAGGATACGTTTTTCAAAAGCACCTAAATGATTTAGATGCTGAAGCCCCAGTCACTTTCCCAGTGACTCAGGGTAAAATTTTGAAAAGCACCTATCTACAAAACTGCGCTAAAGGTGCCATTGACTCTAAGGCCTGGACTACACTGGGGGGGTTGAAGGGGAAGGGTCGATGTAAGATACGCAACTTCAGCTACGGGAATAGCATAGCTGAAGTCGACGGGATCAACGAACACGGCTCCCTTGTCGACTCCGCTTCCGCCGCTCGCCCTGGTGGAGTTCCGGAGTCGACGGGAGCATGTTCAGGGATCGATATAGATGAAACGCAATATATCGATCCCCGATAGATAGATAGATAGATCGCTACCCGCCGATCTGGCAGGTAGTCTGGACATACTCTTACTCTGCTATGTATCCTCTGGCTAACTGCCAAATCAACTGACAAAGGTCTGACAAAGAAATCTTCTAGCAAAATGGATTCCCTATATGCCAAGGCCCACATGTTTAGCAGCTCTCTTGTAAAGAAGTTCCTGTTGTAGCAGATTACCAAATAATTAAGGCGCTTCAGAGATTGGCAGGGAAGAAATAGCTGAATGATTTAGAGTGTTACATGAACAAGAATCACTGCACTACACAGTTCTGACTGATAAAGGCAAAGGTATCAATTCAGAGTTACCAGATGTTAGGAAAGTTAGAGATATTTTCTTTTAAAGATGAAACACACATTTGAAATTAATAGAAACCGCGATAACGATTTATCTCCACTTGGAGGCAAATTTGTAAGTAGTTTTTGCAATTTTTCATTCAGAAAAAATAGAAATTATGTTCAGAAATGAGAAGAATGTTCCCAGTTGTTTTTTGATAAGCCACTGCTTGTCTATATTACACACCATATCCCTAATTCCTACTAGATACATGTACTCTCAGGCTGAGAAGATGAAAGTACTTTTTAAGTTACTGAGTAGAGAGAGAATACAATTGTGCAGGGAAAACTTGGATAAAGTGATCAGTAAAGAAAGCAGGTCACCTTTTGGTTGTGGTCCTCCGGGCATGTTTCACTGTCCTCCCATTTTTGCTCATATCTGTGGTCAGGGCCAGCCCACAACATTTTGTCACCTGAGGCGGGGAGTTCAAATGACATCCCCATGCCCCCTCGCTTGGGCAAAAACTTGGAAAGGTCTCAATTCTGCCTTCCTCCAGCACAGCACTCCGCCATCTCTGTGCATCTAGAGCAGAGAAAATACATATGCACTAGCAACAGACACAATTTTCTACATTCTTGGTCGTAGTGGCGCCCCCTCCCCCAGAGTCTGGCACCTGAGGCAGCCGCCTCAGTTTGCCTCATAGTAAGGCCAGCTCTGTCTGTGGCCTGTGGCCATGTAACAGAGTCTCCCTAGGTATGCCAGATGTATGGCTGAAGGTTTTGTGCTATTGTATGCATTTCTACATCGTCTAAAACATTGTTTCCATAAATCAATTGATCTGATGTTCTGCCTGAGTGATATTATAATTGCCATGATATTATGTCTATTGTTAGAGAGCCCCAACATGTATCTAGATCAGGTGCACTATGGGTAATTAAATCTAATCAGTGCCTTCAGTTTCCATTACTAGACCGGTCAGGCAGATGATCAAAGTGCTTGGTGATGGTGAGGCCTTTTCATACTATGGGTCTTTTCTTCTTTTGACTGGTGCTCCTTCCTGTATATTCTCCTCTCTGGATAGAATTACCCAGTTACAGTTCAATTACTCTCACTGTCATGATGATTGCCTTTAAGTTAAGGAGCACCAAATAAGTGCTACCCATATTTATCAGCTTGATGAATCTGTGTATATAACTATAACTGAATTTAGTTTAATAGTTATCCAGTGGTTTTTGTTTTGTTTTTTGCCTGGCTATTTACTCTGTTGGACTCTCTTTTTGGTCAAGTACGGAATTGCCCTGCTTGGAGTAATTATCAGGAGTTCAGTGAAATAGCTATTCACTGAGTGTCTACAGGATGACAGCAGAGAAAGAACTTGTCGCTATTCAATTTATCACATGCCTGTCTAAGGGCTAGAATTGGCAGGTGTTGCTTGGAAGAGAAAGTGTGTTGTTGTGATCAGCTCCCAAGGAGAGGTATCCGTACATCAGAGATATTGGACTGTGCATCTTTGTAACTTGAAACTCTTGAGATAAAATGTTGCCAGTGATAACTGGAAAAAAAAAAACCCTATAGAAAAACATGTCTAGTCATTTCATCCACTCTGCAATGTGCTCACCGCCCACTATTATAACACCAGGCTTGCAAGTCTGGTAGCGATTTTGAAAGCAGTAAAGGAATGTTTGAAGAGCCAGACTACACTTGTCTATAATGCAGTTGGAAGACTGTCCAGAGTCACTTGATATGGGGAAAGGTATTTGAAAACTGTAGGAGGAAGGAGGTACTAATGGAGATGGGAGTGGCTGGTAATTACAGACTGGGAAGTTGAATTTCCATCTGAGGGAGAAGTCTGGGATAATATTACTAGGGATGAAAAAGGAGTGGCCCAGATGGAAACAGATGCTTAGGCTCTTGGCAGCATGAGCTCATTCTGGATGGATTTGGTCAAACAAATCTGAAAATGAGAATTAAACATATTGATGAAGGCCAGGCAGTAGGCCGTGACTCACCTGGATTCACCTGGGAGAGGAAGGAAAACTGAAAAATATAAATACAGTGTCAGTGCAAACAGGGAGCTCTAGAGTTTGGTGGTAGGAAGAGGACAGAAAATCATCATTAAGCATGATAAGGCCCAGATGCTCAAAGGTATTTAGGTGCCTAACTCCCATTGAAATCAAATGCTGTTGAGGATCTGGGCCTAAGTCCCTATCTGCATGATGATTTGCTTAGTTGCTTGTAAGCTAATTGTAAGACAGGAAAGATAGTTGATAAAGTTGAGGGTACAGTCACATTGCAATATCATTAAAATAAAGTTTCATGCAGCAGTCATATTGCCAAGCCCTATTTCTAGAGCAGTTCATCTTGGCTTACAGGTCAGTGAAGGTGAACAGCTGACCCAGTTACATGTATCAAAGTTTCAGCCTCAAAACAATGTAGAGCTAAATTTTCAGGTTTGGGTGCATAAATGTAAGTGTCTGTATCAATATTTAGGGTCCTAAATAGCTATTTTTGGCACCTAACAGATTATTTGGACACCCAAATGAGAGTTTAGGTGCCTATTACAGTTCTTTAGATGCCTCAGTTTAGGTCCCTCCAACTTGTAGACTTAAGTCATCTGTAGTGCTCAGATATGTAGCACGTATCTGTACTTAGTGAAGAAGATTACAACTTTGAGTATGGACTTTGCATTGAAATAAACAATAGAACCTTCCTTCTCTTTTTGTTCCATCCCCCATGGCATTATGTTAATAATAATCTTGCTGGTGTTTTTTCACTACTGTTACTTGCTGAAACCTACAATTATAGTAGATCCCATGGTAGATAAGGGGCATCAAACTTTTAATGAGATGAACAAAATGTTTCCTGATTTACATGGTGTCAACATAAGCAGTACAGTGACACGCTTCACATTTGCTTGATGCAGTGTGCACTGGAAGCTATAAGCAACTATGTGCAATGTAGACATGATTTGGCCTTCTGAGAGAGATGTTGACCCACCCAAAACCACCACTGAAGATCAAAACCTCAGAGTTATCCAGGGTACGGGATTTTAAAATAGAAATCTATTCTATCAGCCTGTGTTTAAAAGTAGAATTAAGGGGCCAAATGCTCAGCTGGGGTAAATCAGCACAGTGCAACACTGATTTACATCAGCTGAGGAACTAGATCGAGATCATTTTCACACTCCAGAAGTGTCTGTTATGTAATCACTTCAAATTGCCTCAGCCTGTGTGCGTCTTTCGTCCCTCTGCCCTCTTGGGTGAGTGCCATTTGCCCTGTCAAAAGACCTGTGTCCTGAATCAATAAATCTTCTGTAATTTCTGTAATTATAGTCTAATTTTGTTAATATTGCAGTTACACATGCTGCTTCTAAGCCCTTTCACCCCAAACCCATTAAAAGCTATACTTCCAAAGAGATTATTCTGCATGGCCTGTACAAGAAACTGGAAGTATTATGTACCATTGCAAGTAAAATGCTGCATTCCATAATTTGTATGCAACACTCCATTTTTCTTTGTTAGGGACTGAGGCCTCAGTCTTGCAAGCCTTTATACGATATGCCTCATTGAAGCCAAAGGGATTGCTGGTGTGAGTAAGGACTTCTTTCATGAGTAAAGGTTTGCAGGGTCTGGGCCGAATTTGTTTTACTCATAAGATGGATAATTGTTTCAGTGGTTAGTTTAGGACTTTAAGGTAACATTTTCAAAAGCACCTAGTATAGGTGCCTAACTCTCATTAAAATTATTCACCTTGTCTCATTAAAATACAGTGGCAGTTCCATGCTGGACTCCCCAGGTGCCTTTGAAAATGTCACCTTTAAAAAGTAGGAAGAATTAACTCGTAAATTTGTCATTTCCAAATACACCAAAGCAAAGTCTTCATACCTGTAGCCATAAAACAATATTTTGAATCCTGAGGAGAGAGTACTACCGGGAGGGTCCATTCAAAACCACCCATTATGTCACGGATTGATTGACACCCCTTTAACAAAAAGTGTATCCTTCCTTGTTCTCTGTATTGTGTCGTCTTTCAAATATTATTTCTGAATGAGGTATTTTAAAAAAATGGATTGGCAGTTGCCTGCACATTATTATTAATTAATTTATTAATATCTAATAAATCAGCTTTCGAATGATTTCATAACCAGATTTGAACTAGTTTGCCTTTGTGTTGTATGTGAGTGGTTATTGGGGGTGTACACCCTGAAGGCCTAATGATGCATTCCGAACACCCCAACTTGACTCTAACCCTGGGCAGTATTTGTAATAGGCTGTATCTGTCACACCATTCCGTTTCATTCGTGATCCTTTTAGCCATTGAACATCATGAACAGTTTTTTTCAGATAAAAAATGGATTCTCTTATTAAAACAGTTAATTAAAAATTAAGCTTCCATTTTACTAATGAACTCAAAGTCACATCACCTTCCACATAGGCTTCAGGATGGCAGCGAAATAGCTTGGGTAACCAGTCAGCACTAATGACAGGGACAGTGCCTCCTCTGTCATATTATTGTGCAAAATGTTATACATGGATCCTTAATCCACTGACCTCTGCGGTGTCTGTATAATATATTACACACCCACAACCTACATTAAAAGAACATTTTTAAGGTTACAAAGTCAAACACTCAAAAGTTAGGAACTGCCAGAATTATAGTTGTCTGTGCAACCTTAATTCAATCCCTGTGCGTGTATTATGATACAGTCTTTAATTACGTGAGCACATACTGTTTTTTCCACAGGACCCTGACTTCATTCAGCGCACAGAATGGACTCACTTAGTGAGCAGAGGTTCTCAAACGGGGGGTCGGGACCCCTCAGGGGGTCGCAAGGTTATTACATGGGGGGTCACGAGCGGTCAGCCCCCACCCCAGACCCCACTTTGCATCCAGCATTTATAATGGTGTTAAATATATTAAAACACGTTTTTAATTTATAAGGGGGGGTCGCACTCAGAGGCTTGCTGTGTGACAGGGTCACCAGTACAAAAGTTTGAGAATCACTGAGCTATACTATATTTTGTTTTCTCCTTTGTTGTGTGGTGTGTGCTTTATTTATTGCTCACTATTCAAACCCTGGTGTGAAGACTGAATTACTAATTTCTGAATAGGCTTTTCTATGGCACTCATATTATAGAATCCAAGTGCTTCACAAATATTAATGAATTTATTTTTACAACCCCCCTGTGAGGTGAGGGGGTGGTATTATCCCCATTTCACAGAGAACAATCTGAGTCAGAGAGATTAAGGTTAAAAGTACATAATAATTTTGGGTGCCTAATTTGAGATGCCCAGGACCTGGTTTTTCAGAATTCTTAGCATCAGCTAGCACTTTATATGTTCAAGCACCGACCCCTTTGACTTAGTAATGAGTACATCTGTAAATCAGATCACAGGGTCTCAAGTGACTACCTGTGAAAAGTTTGGTTTAAGTGACTTGCCCAGCATCATGTAGGAACTCGGTGACATAGGCAGGGATAGAAACTGGTTCTCAAGGGCAGCATTCCTATTGCCTTGACCATCCTTCTTCTTCCTGCAATCCCCTTCCTCGTTTACTTTATACCTTGCAACCCGGAACCACTGGAACCTCTCCCCAGCTAAGCGGGAGGGCCTTTAGTTATGAGCGGGCTTGGGCCTGCTGTTTCCCCTGGATCTACAATAGGTAAACACCTGCAACATCTGCAACAAATGAGGCAAGTGTCCTGCAGACAACAGTCTCCTTCAATACACAGCCCTGATTCATCCCCAGAACAGGTCCATTCTGTGCACTGAATGAGGAAGGGGCCCTGTGGAAAAAATATTATGTGATTGTGCAATTAAAGACTATCATAATACATACGCAGAAGGCATTTCCTAATTTTTGAGTGCTTGACTTGGCAACTTAATAATGTTTTAATATAGTTTTTGTAGCTTTTTAGTAGATTTTAATGATTTATATATATACATACACACACCCCTAAATGCAGAATTTTAATATTTCAATATTTGTGCGTGTAAATTTCATTTGTTAGGTAAAAGAATATGTTTTGCTTTGTGAGTCTGGAAGCAATTTTTTAAGACTAACACTTGAAGAGAGAGATTTGAGTTTTAATTTTTAATGGTGTAAAAGGAGAGGAGAGGTCATTGAATACTTAAGTCTAGATATATAAAAATGTTGAGTAGGCTTGGAAGAATTCTATTTTTTATGTTTTCATAACTTTGAAAACTATCATTGATGTTTATATGTAATCATTTTTAAAGATATTTATTTAAATTTTCACAGTCACATGAAATTGGGTGGGGGAAATTGACAGTAATTGTTTAATACCGGCATTATGACACATTTTATACACAATAAGATGAGACTTGAATAAGTTCTCAAGCCCAATTTTTTGTATTTGCCTATCTACAAATTTCAGTTATTATGGGTTGGAAATATTTTTGTGTAGATTTGTGTGTGTGTACAGTGAAATCAACGCTTACTGACATTTATGAATAAAAATCGAATCCTTCCATGCCTACCTAGAAGCAAGTGTCTACTATATTCATTGCAGATACATGATCTTCCAGATCTCGCCACTGAGCTCAGTTCTGACCTGAAAGGAAAATGTCTCCAGGAGTATCTCATTTACAACTTCATCATGAACAGAGCATCATGCCTTAGAGTTTTCCAGTCAGGCTACCACTGAACAGGACAATCAGATATTTTGATTGCAATGCACAATTGACGATACATTTATGCCTCCCATTTACTAACATGTAGTGTTTGCATTTGTTTTAAATCTATTTTTAATTATGTCGGCTGAAGGGCAAAATGCTTCCAATTTGTTAATTGTACATTGCAAATTTGCCAGGATAATTTATTTACAAAAAAATAATTCTAAAGATGTATGTCGTCTGTTAAGAGAAAATCATGCACCATTAATTATTTGCAGATCACCAACAACGTGTTCTCCATTGTACAAAGCAGATATATCAAGTCAGACGGTGCTCCAAAAAAGCTTATGGCCTAGAATATATTCATTTCCTTTTATCTTTATTAGCCCAGAACAGAAAAAATCTCAAATCCAAAAACCTGTCTCGCTAGTGGGAAGCCATCCTGTTTAATGCAATACAATCAGGGCCGGCTCTACCATTTTTGCCACCCCAAGCAAAAAAAAAAAAGCAGCTCGGACTGCCGAAGGAAAAAAAAAAAAAAACCCGCCCGGACTGTGCCACCCCAAGAATGGACGGAATGCCGCCCTTTAGCATGTGCCACCCCAGGCAAGTGTTTCCTCCGCTGGTGCCTGCCCCGAATACAATACTTAAACGAGGGCTGACTGAAAAAATACATTGATTGGGGCAGAAGTAGTATAGTGTCGCTTTGCCAGCTCCTAGAGATTAGAGACTAAATTCTCAGCTGGTGTAAATCAGCATAACACCATGGAAGGCATGGAGCTTCACCAGTTCACATCCACTGAGAGTCTAGTCCTACACAGGGATTCAGGATTGGTAATGTTTCAGGACCTGATTTTGCAGCTCTAACCTAGGCAACAAGGTCATTCACAAGGGTCAGGAAGAGTTTTTCCTTCCAGTTATAGCATACACAATTGGCTGGGTGCATTTCTGTATGTGAATGGGTGCTGGGTTCACTTTCAGAGGACAAATTAACTCTTGGTTACTGCCGGCAGCATGATATTGGACTGCACAAGCTGATGATTTAATCCAGGCACTGTTAAAAAGTCAGTATTTGCCAAGAGGTACTCCAGATTTCCTTTGTTTAGAATACACGTTGACTGTGGAAAAACTGTGTGGTTTCCATTGGCAAATGTCCTATTTAGCATGCTGTATGTTCCTGTTGTATGATGCATGGTTTAAAATGCACTTAAAGTTCGGGAATGTCTAGAAAGGCAATGTTTGTCATGGTGGTTGAGATTCCTATTCACCTATTTTGAAGAGAGACACGCCCTTGGAGTCTTTTAGGCTTGTAATGTGACCAGAAGCTAACTTGAATAATTTCATTAAGAAGAAAGCATTTCCCAAACTAATCCTTCACATTTGTGGCATTTAGAAACTTGATAGAAAGCAATGGATCTCCAGTTTGGAAACCTCTAATTGGACCTCATTCTTAAAAATGGAGTCATTTGGCTCTTCCTTTGTTTCTGGGTTGCTTTAGTCTAGTTTTGCTTGATATAGTTCCATAATTTGGCAATTGCCTAAAGGAAACGGCTTAAGTTCGTTGGTAACATATTTTTTTCCTCAACCATTAGGCCCTTAATTGGGGCCAGGGTTACCGACCTTGAAAGGTCGTGCAGCTCTTTTGTGGATTTTTTTTTAATAAGTGCCTTTAACATCAGTTTGCTGAACTCTGGAGCAAAATTCCATTTGATTCAGCGGTCACTGGGATATAGGTTATGATTGCTAGAGATCTGAAGGACTGATGGTATAAGGTTCAAACCAGATGGATGAGAGGCAGAGTGATCCTCTCAGCAAGAAAGGCGCAGTATTATTATTTTTAAGAATTTTGTCACAGCCATTGGGGAAATATTGAATAGGAGGAAGATCTGGACTTCCAACATGTAAGAAAGAGCTTGTCTGTTTCCTACATTAGT
Organism: Malaclemys terrapin pileata; assembly: GCF_027887155.1. NCBI lineage: Eukaryota > Metazoa > Chordata > Testudines > Emydidae > Malaclemys > Malaclemys terrapin. The sequence continues at coordinate 16,604,152 of NC_071515.1, read as the reverse complement.
GCCTTTAGGGTGTGAGAAATCCCCAAAACACTTCAGGGACTTGTGCTCACTCCAGACAGAGGATTTCCTATTGTAATGCACCATTGTATCCCTATCTGGGGTGCTTTGTTCCACAGCATGTTGCACACGGCAGGGGGGAGAAAGGAGAAGCAAAGCCCTATGGAAAAACATCCCTTACCAAGAGTCTCAGATGAATCGAGCATTTTTGAGTTCTTAAAAGGATTGTGAGTGCTTTAGCTATATCCAAATTAAGCAAGTGAGGTAACTCTCTGCCTGAGAAGGATGTAAAATGTAGGGCTTCTCTCCTTGCAGGGCACAGGGTTCTGTACTGCTGCCAGCCAAGCTGGGGAGACAATGGGAAATTGCAGCTTGAAGGGAATGTTCTATCAGTGTTAGGGGATTTTCTTGAGAGCAAAGCAAGTAATTGTAATTCCTGTTGAGATAGCAATGTTGCCCTTTAATGTGAAACAAAGTAAGGGTTGGATTTTCACTTCCTCCTAACTTCATTTTTGCTTAGATCTTCTGTAAGGCCAGAATCAGTTTGTCTCCTTTGAGTATCCAAATAGCATCCAGCACACTCACGAGTAGCTCTCTTTCTTCTGTAGAGGAGTAAGGATGGTCCAGTTAGGGCACTACCCTGGAACATAGACATCCTGTGTGACCTGGGGGGAAGTCACTTATGTTCAGCTCCTCAAAGGTATTTAGGTGTCTAATTCCCATTGATTTCATTGGGGTTAGGTGCCTAGTTCTGGGCCTTCGTCTCTCTATGCCTCAGCTAACCATCTATAAATGGGGATAATGAGTAGGAGTAGGGGGAAATTAGTATGGGGGAAATTAGGTTTAGATTTTGTAATCTCCCTGGTCACTCAATAACAGACCTAAAGTGGCAATTCTTCAACAACAAAACTTCAAAAACAGACTCCAATGTGAAACTGCAGAACTGGAATTAATTTGCAAACTGGACACCATCAAATTAGGCCTGAATCAAGACTGGGAGTGGTTGGGTCATTACAAAACCTAAACCTAATTTCCCCCAAACTAATTTCCCCCTACTGTTACTCACACTTTCTTGTCAACTGTTTGAAATGGGCCACTCTCATTACCATTACAAAAGTGATTTTTCCTCCCTTGGTATCCTACTGTTAATTGAATTGTCTCGTTAGACTGACCTCCCACTTGGTAAGGCAACTCCCATCCTTTCAGTGCTGTGTATTTTATACCTGCTACTGTATTTTCCACTCCATGCATCTAATGAAGTGGGTTCTAGCCCACGAAAGCTTATGCTCAAATAAATTTGTTAGTCTCTAAGGTGCCACAAGGATTACTTGTTTTTGCTGATACAGACTAACACGGCTATCACTCTGAAACCTGTCACCATGTAAGGTAGAACAGGAGTAAAAACTTATTTTTTCTCACTGTAGTCAGTAGTTAGCACCTTCAGTTCATACAGGGAGCAGATCTATTGAGTTGGAAAGTGTCACTGTTACATACTGCATGCACTTTTCCAAATGATACTTCATTCATTTAATTGCTTGATGGTGTATATCCTTTAAGAGGCATGGTTCCCTTTGCAGTCAATAGCAAAACTGCCACTGATTTTAAGGGTGCTGGATCGGGCCTTGTGAGTAACTATAAGGGAATCTCAAATAATTATTTTTGACACACTCCAAGAATTCAGTTTTTGCAAAAAGAAACCAAAGATACATTTCAAACATCCTTTTCATTACTCCAGAACTAAGAACAACCTGTTTCATTGCATGATGCATTGAGGTAAACATATGGGTCAGATCCACAGCTGGCTTAAATTGTGTAGCTTGCCTCCTGGACTTCATTGGAGCTATGCTGATTTCTACTAACTGGACTCCTCACCTTTAATATTTTATCTTGTGAAAGAGAAAATAGGTTCCAGTGAGTTCTGTAAGTCTCATCATTGGAAGTTGCACATCACAGTTTAATAGCATCATTGGGTCCTGGTTCATAACTAGGGCTCCTAGATGTTACAGTCATATGTACTGACATTCCACTTTCCCTGGGGGTACTTGACCCCTGCTCCGCCCCAGGCCCCACCCCCACTCCATCCCTTCCTCCAAGGCTCCTGTTCCGCCTCTTCCTGCCCCTGTCCCCCCTCCCCCCCGAGCGCGCCCCACCCTCGCTCCTCCCCTTAGCCCGCAGTGCCTCTTGCACGCCACTAAAGAGCTGATCTGCGGTGGGTGGGAGGTGCTGGGAGGGAGGGGCCACCGGCAGGCCAGAGGGCTCGGGGGGCGGGGGAGGAGCTGATCAGTGGGACCGCTGTGGGTGCTCCATCCCCGGAGCACCTACGGAGTCGGTGCCTATGGTTACAGTAATACAAATAATAAATAATATCTGCATTTGTAAATGGATATGTATTGTATCTGTGGCCTTATTCTTAGAACAATTAAATAGAAAATTGAACCCTTTAGAAGGGGAATATTAGGGTATGTCTACACTACCCGCCGGATTGGCGGGTAGCGATCGATCTATTGGGGATCGATTGGTCGCGTGTAGTGTAGATGTGATAAATCGATCCCCGATTGCTCTCCCGTCGACTGCTGAACTCCAGCTTGGCGAGAGGCGGAAGCAAAGTTGACGGGTGCGGCAGCCGTCGATCCCGCGCCGCGAGGACGCTAAGTAAGTGATTCTAAGTCGATCTAAGATACGTTGACTTCAGCTACGCTATTCTCGTAGCTGAAGTTGCGTATCTTATATCCATTTCCTCTCCCCACCCCCCAGTGTAGACCAGGCCTTAGAAAAAGAATAAAGAAAACTACAAATGGAAGGAGTTGATGTATAAAACATTGTCAATAGCTTTTTTTCTGATGTGCTAAAATCAAACCTGTGTTTGGCACAAACTTTCTTCTGTTCACCAAAACAATGCAGATGCAAATATGACTTGAAAATTGTATAGACAAGTAATAGATTTAGAGGACCTGATGCTGATCTTAATTTAACCAGTGTAAACCCAGAGTAATGCCATTAAAATAGGGGGAGTTACAAGGGAGCACATTCCATGCAAATAAGAACAGAAACAGGCTCAGAATGTTTTTGTAGGGTGAGCTTTCCAGAAGGGCTTAGCGTTGGCCTAACTCTGCTCCGATTATCGTCAGTGGGAGTTTTACCATTGACTTCAATGAAAGCAGAATTAGGGCAACACTGATCACGCATGAGAATTTTTAAAAGAGTAATCTGGAAATCAGAGCAAGTTTTAAACAGAAAGAGGCAGTAGGGCTTTCTTACTGACAACTTACTGTGTGAAAACTTACTGATCAGGTGAATTCCTTTCCCTAAAACTGAGAGATTAACGTTTAGGAAGTAAATTTTCAATATAGCATACAGGAAACCAAACTCTGAGCTCTTATTTAGGGTTACCATATTTCAACAAGCAAAAAAGAGGACGGGAGGAGCCCCTCCCTAGCCCCGCCCCTGCCCCTCCCACTTCCCGCCCCCCCAGAACCCCCAACCCTCCCCCCGTTCCTTGTCCCGTGACTGCCCCCTCCTGGGACCCCTGCCCCTAACTGCCCCCCAGGACTCCACTCCCTATCTAAGCCTCCTTGCCTCTTGTCCCCTGACTGCCCCAACCCTTATCCACACCCCCACCCCCAGACAGACCCCTGGGACTCCCACGCCCCATCCAACCACTCCCCACCCCCTGACAGCCCCCCCCCCAGAACTCCCAACCCATCTAAACCCCTCTGCTCCCTGTCCCCTGACTGCTCCAATCCCTCTCCCCACTCCTGCCCCCTGACAGCTCCCCCCCAGAACTCCCAGCCCCCTACCCCCCCCGCTCCTTGTCCCCTGACTGCCCCCTCCTGGGACCCCTGCTCCTAACTGCCCTCCAGAACCCCACCACCTACCTAAGACTCCCTGTTCCTTGTCCCCTAACTGCCCCCTCCTAAGACCCCCCCCAACTGCCCCCCAGGACGCTACCCCCTACCTGTACCCTGACTGCCCAAAACTTTCTCCACTCTCCCCAAAAAGCCCCCCCCCCCGTTTCTTGACTGCCCCATCCAGAACCTCCCTGCCCCTTCTCCTGCCCCCCCTTACCCTGCTGCTCAGAACAGGGTGTTGGGCTCTGTGCCAGCCGGACACGTGGCTGAGCTCCCCAGCACAACAAAACCGGGTCCCTGGCCCTGCACAACAAAACCCGGTCCCTGGCCCTGCACAGTGCTGCCGGACCGGGCTGCAGGAGGAGGAGCTGCTGGCCGGCTCAGAATGCAGGGAGGGGGGGGGGTGGGAGGAGGAAGCTGCTCCGGAATCCAGCCCGGGACTTTCCTGCAGCCCTCCCAGCCGCTCGCTCTGCTCTGCCGGGGGAGGGGGAAATCCCGGACATTGTGAGTGCTTTACAAATTTCCCCCCCGGACGCTATTTTTAGCAGAAAAAGGAGGACATGTCCGGGTAAATCCGGACGAATGGTAACCCTATCTTATTAACAATATAATGTTGGGTGTCTAATCTGTTTTGCACTTCCGGGAAAATGCTCCAAATATCTGTCATGTTACTCAGTTCCTTCACCTCAGAGCTATGCTGTTACAGATGGTTCCTTATGCGTGGACAATCCAAATTGTCTTGTAACATTCTTTACAACCTGTAAAAGTTTGAGGGACTCAGAGAGGCTAATGAAAGTATTGAGGTAGTTGAGAATATCCTTCCCCCAAACAGAGATAAAGTTGTGCTCCCAAGGAAATTCTGGTTTGAAAAAGTAACAGAAGATGCATTTATTGTATTTCCACATAGAACTCTGTGTGTGCTTGGCTGTCACAATGGGCTTCAGACATGAACCTTGGTCAGACATGAACCTTGTGAATTAGCCTTGTGTATTTTCTGGGAAAGAGCCTTTTGAGTACATTCTTTCCTCATTCCACTTTGTTGTTTGACTGAGGACAAAGCAGTTTTGGACATTTCCACAGCTAGCAAGATGCATATGCAGTCTCTCTGTGAAATGGGTGGTGGTCTCAGTCTGGTTGCAGCGGATCACATTGCTGATCTTATCTCTACATTTGTCACAAATTGGTACCTGTGTTTATCAGTCTCTGCAGTGAGGAAAAGGGCATGGAGAATGACGAGGTATCCCCTCCAGTGCCTGACTGAGGCCCACCGATGGACCTTGTTGAGGGAATCTTGCACTGTTGTTGCCATGCTGGTTAGATGGAAGACTTCAACGACCAGAGCTGTCATTCTAACCTCTCTCCCATGTAGTTCACGCAAAAATGATAGCGTTGCCCAATTTGATTTAAGGGAAGGAGGGTCAGAATTCAGTATAGGTGTGTCCTTTTAAAAACACCTCTAATTTTATTAGTCACCATGTGTGTGTGTGGGGGGAAATGCCAACACACAGAATCACTAGTTGTTTTGCTCTGAGTCAGAGACATTGGTGTGGCCCTGTTTATTAGGAGTCGTTTCCTAAATTTGCACTGGGTGTTCACCAAAAGCCGATGAGCAAGGCCTGTGATTCTTAAAGCCCTTGAGGCGGTAAAAGAAATTAGGGCATTTCGTTACTGTGAATGAAGAAGGTAGGCAGACAGGTGCCTGTCTCTTTTTATACTGTGCTCATAACTTGAGTACATAGGAACCACCAAAATTCCATGAATTCTATGGTCCTCACCCTCTCAGCAACATCTCAGGACCGAGGGTGTCAAACTTCTTGCAGATCCAGCAATATTAGCCTGGACATTTGTCCTGTCAATGAGTAAACATGTTGTGGACTGTGCCTTTAAGATGCAATACATTCATATTTGTTGGAGCCTCTTCAGTTATGTCTCTGTGTTAGCTGCCTCTGTGTCTGATAAAGCTCAAGATACCAAACCAATTACCAGTTCCTCGTCTGAATCCTGACTGGGAGGGGCCTGAGATACTGGCAGAGGTCAGGGACTACTGGACGGGGTTTGTTGCCCATTTCTCATCTGTCTTGCCCAGGAAAGAAAGGTTAGAGGCAAGTTGTTAACAGGCAGCATTTTTTCACTGGCAGTTACTGACTATTTTAGGGCAAGAAGCAGCCTTCATAAAGAACTTCAAATCTTTAGTACACGGCACTGCATTTTAGGGTGGGGCCAGTACGGCTGTTGAAGACAAATCTCATTTAGCGAGTCTGACAGGATTAGAGATGATTTTCTTCTCAGACATATGGAGTTAACCAATGATAATAGGGTCCCTCCCAACTGAGATATTTTAGGGAATGACTCTTCATTTGCTGGTACAGAGAGGAGGGAGGAAGCAGATCAGCAGGTTTTTCCCTCCTCTTGATTATGCCTCTAACTTTACATCCTCTCACAAGTACTGTCTGTATAATTGACACATGAAACCAATCTGTTTTTCTTTTCAGTGTGTTGTCTAATGATTAAAGCAGGAGACTGAGAGCCAGGACTCCGGGGTTCTCTTCGCTGACTTGCTGTGACTTAGGCCAGTCACATATCCTGCCTTTCACTCAGTATGACCCTGATCCAAAGCCCATTGAAATCAATGGGAAGACTCCCATTAACTCCAGTGGTCTTTGGATCAGGCCCTCTATAAAATGGAGATCTAATAATCCCTACCTCACGGGAGTATTGTGCGATGTAATAACTTTAAAGAGTTGGAATTCCTATTACTATTTGTCATCTTGTCTATCCTCCCCCCTTCTGTGCGTAGCAATGAAGATTTTCATATGTTTTTGTTCAGTCGCGATGACTAAATAACAAAGACATTTTTTGCCACCGGCACTCTCTGGCAGTGGTTAGTCATCTGGATAGCAGTGCAGTGGTTCAGGGCAGCTGTAAGCATTCCTGCCATGCCACCTGCTTTTCTTGGATTAAAGCTGGAAAGGAAACTTAGGCAGTGCAATGAAACACAATGCATAAATAATATTTAATACGTTGCTTGTATGTATAGTTGCTGCTTTCCTTCCAAGAACTGCAAAGCACTTAATATCATGAATTAAGCCTCATTATATCCATGCAGGGTGGTAGGGATTACTGTGCGCATTTTACATTGCGGGGGCAAGGGAAGTAGGAAAGAGAGAGTTTAAATGACTTCCTCTAGGTCACACAATAGGTTAGTTGTCGAGCCAGGAAGAGCACTTGGGAGTCCTTACTCCCAGTCCCTGTCATTTAAACCCTTGGCAATGTTCCTTCCTTAAAGATATTCTGTAGAACGTCTCTGTGATGCGCAATAAGAACCAGCATCTGTAGGTCTTGTCGCATTGAGTTGCCGTTTGTGAATACTTTATTTTATTTGCTCGTGGGGTTCCCTGAAGTGAGTCAGCTGTCAGTAGAGCGATCAGTCAGGTCTGCCATTTTATCCACATTTTCTTCATTTGCTGGCCTTTGGTACTTCTTACTTAGTGCTCTCATTACTACCTTTGCTAAACCAGTACCTTGGGCTTGATCTAGCCATAGGAGGACTGTAACAGGGTGGCCTGCCCCTTTAATGGCCTTTGGCTAACCAGTCACATTCAATCAGCCCTGCCTGTGCCATAATTAGCAGCCTCCCATCCTAAAGGGGCAGCACTAATTGGGGTCAGGTGGCAGCCTGAAACACCTAGACCTCATAAAAGGGTTGAAAGAGAAACCCCAGGAAGCAAGCTGGGTTCATGAAGTGACTGGAACTCAGTGCTGTATCCCGGAGCAGAGAGACTGAAAGCTGGGAGCTCAGTTCATCGGAAGGGCTGAAGGGAAGCCCTAAGCAGGGTGGAAGAACTTGTGTGACCCTGAAAGGAGATTGAACTCTGAAAGTGACCCAGCTGGAGGGCAGAGCCACATGAATCCCTGGGAGAGGCAGAAAACCCAGGGGAGGGGGCACTGAGATAGGGAATGCCTGCCGACCCACACTCAGCCAGCTGGGGATGCTACAGGGCAGCTATGCCCTGTGACAGGGACCTTCTGCACATAGGTCTTCTCTCCACCATGTGGAAGGGAGAGGCTTAGCTTACCTTCCCAGTACCTCCTTTCCCCTCTCCAGACCCCACACAGCCTGTGCAGGGGGAGAGGAGGGTGGAAAGTGAGCGGGCCAAGGGGAGGAATGGGTGGAGGCAGGGAAAATGCTCAGAGAGAGTCCCTGGAGTGGGGGTGGGAGGACATAGCCTGGGGCAGTATTTCCTTTTTGCAGGATTTTCCTTTGGGAGATCTGAGGGGGACCAGGACCTGGGAGAGTCCCCCATATTGTGGCACGATGGAGCCAGAATGCCAGGGTGAGAGGTGGGGGTGGAACTCTTGTGGGGTCAGGTTTCCTGGGGATGTCTGAGGCAAGGCCTGTGGTCTCTCCCAGGAGTGGAAGGGTTAGTATGGTGGGATATCTGTGAAAGGATGGGATTTAGGGTGGGAAGGGATGATCTAGCCCTTTTTATTAGCCAGGTTTCATGCAGTTTTTACACTAAGCCGCTCATATTGCCAACAGTGAGGAAAGCGATTTCTTTGTTGCTCAAATGTTACCATACATTTAGTGCTTAACCCATTATTATGAATTTAACAATGATTAGACCAGCAATAAAATATAATTTTGTAAGGACTTGCCTTAAACTTTGGCTTCCAGTATCTTCAGAGCTAATTCTTTCAGTCCTATGGTCCATTATGAAATCAGGCCCTAGCCAGGGAAAATGGCCACCCTACTGAGAGGGAAATAGCTAGGGTGACCAGATAGCAAGTGTGAAAAATCGGGACAGGGGGTGGGGGGCAATAGGTGTCTATATAAGAAAAAGACCCAAATATTGGGACTGTCCCTATGACATTGGGACATCTGGTCCCCTAGAAATAGCTCTGGACGTTGCACAGAGAAAATGAAACACTGACCAGTATTTCTAAATAGTGCCTGAAAAATTAGTTTGAAGAGGCAGTGTGGTCCAGTGGATAGGATACTGGATGGCTCCTCTAGAGACCTGCAGGTCACTTCATCTGTGTTTCCTCTTTCACCCTTTGCTTTAATAGAGCCCTTCTTGGCAGGGTCTATCACCGTTTGTCTGTACAGTGCCTAGCACAATGGGGCCTGATCTCTGTTTGACGCTAGAGGCTGCTGTAATACAGTTGTTAATTTACTTAGTTGACTCATATTTTAATTGCTGGCATTTTTCTTAAATATGGAGTCACAAATGTCTTATTCAGTGAGAGCATAAATAAGGGGTAAGATTCTCTTTCAACAGGTGTCTTGGCAACCCACCCAAAAGACAGTTTGGCCCAGGTCCTCAGCTTTGGGTGAGGAGTACACACAGCAATTCAGAAGGGAGGAAAGATGTGCAAAGGTGGCTTGAAACCACCTCTGCTCCCCCAATCCTAGATCTGCAGTTCCCTGGCATAAGTCAGTGCAGCAGAAGGCAGAGCTGCTCTGACTTGACTGGCTGGCAACAGTCCAAGCGGATGAAGCCCAGAAAAGCCCTGGCCACCCCCTCTACATTGGCAACCAGGAAGGGTGGTGTCCTCGGAGCTACAACACAGACTTCACACCACAACTGGGTCACCCTATGCTCATATGTTCCTCCCATTATAGCTGGCTATGCCCCTTCTAGATGTGCTTTACTTTGCACCAGAATAAAGTAGCTGCCTCACAAGGCCTCTGAATTTCCTTATAACCTTCAACTGGACTAAATGACCGTTTAACATTGAAGAGCCTTTTCCTCTAGTATCTGTAACCGACTGAGGTATTTGTTTTGTTTCAGACTCTGGAAATCTGATCTAAGCTATCCTGTGACTGACAACTTTACAGCTACACCAAGAGGTGGGTTTTCTGTTTATGTTGGTCTAAGATTCCCTCATTCCAGAGCTCGGACAACACTGTGCATTCCTGATTTTACTATGTCTGGTCAACTAGCCAATTCCTATGGACTCCCAAACAAAATGAAGATTGTTTCTCGAGTTCTGTATGCGTGTGCTCACGTGTATTTTGGTGGTTTTTTAAATGAAATAATGAGCACATTTGCTCAGCCTTACAGTGGATGGGTTTCTGAAACAGAAGAAACTCTAATGAAAACAAAAATGCACAGTGAATTTGCCAACTTCTTTGTACAGATGTTTCTGTTTTCAGTAGAAATTGTCTTACAGACAGTGTCAGTTAACATATCCAAGAGCCAGGCCTACTGAGCACAAGTACTGTAAACTGAATCAACAACAGAGCATTTTTTGATTCTCAAATATCACGTTTTGGCGGAGCAGCTGCCAAGAACATTTACCGCAAAATGAACTGATAGACAGTCTATCAGTTACAACACGGAATTCATTGTCTGAGGTTTCTTTTCTCTGTTTTGCCCAACCATTTTATTGGGGATGTTTATAGAATACACTAATGCATCCCAACCGCAGATGCAACCAGAAATGTTAGTTTGTGGAACTTAATGGAGCATCCTATCATTATCTACTAAGAAAAAGATTATATAACAAGGGTGTAGACAATTCTTCACTGGGGGAGGGGCTGGAGTTAAAAAATAATAAAAGAGCTGCTGACTGTTGTTTTTACACTATCTAATTATTGTAGCAGGGACAATCCCCTGATAACTCCCAGTTTGCTCTTTTCAGTCTATGAGAGGTACCGCCCTCTGATGGGCTTGATTGTTTGAAGTCTCTCTCTTTCCCCCAGGGTGTCAGCTGGCTGTTGGAGCCAGGGCCAGGCCGAAGGTCTCTCCTGCAGCAGGGTCGAGCTCTTTCTTCCCTGGCTGGGATATGGCTCAGCAAACAGTGTCTCCTCTCCTTGGGAAGGGGAATTCTGTGTACCTGGGTGAGGTTCACTGGCTGTGCTTCTCCCATTATTTCTGCAGCCAAACTGGCTGTTTCCCTTCTTATCGCATTGTGTGTGTGTGTGTGTGTGTGTTTCTGATCTCTCTCTAGGGAGATCTGGATAGGTCCAGCCACCTGCCACTCCTGTGGGGCTGACTCCCAGAGCCTCTTGATTGGCTTCTCGCTTTGGAGGGAAAAAAGCTCATGGAACTTGTGTGACTTGGGAGGCCAGGCATCAGGGAGCCCCCACGATTCTTTGCTGTCCTTTTGCATCAGTCCCATCATGCCTGGGAGTCAAAGAGCCTCCAGCTGCCATCTTATTTGTAGTCATTGCCTTGTCAGCATCTCTGGGTGAGAAAGGAACCCAGGTGGTGAAATAAACAAAACATAAAAGCAGTTGTTTTCCAGTGTAATCAGCTGATCAGCTGTGAGGTGTTTCCTTTCTTCAGTCTGCTATGTTCTAGACTGTCCTACAAAGAACACAGTGACTATAGAAAACCAAGAGGCCAGCTAAATGCTCCAGTTTGCCCAAGGATTGTGTGTTTTTAATTCTGAAATCCTATGCCATTCTTACTAAGTGAGGATTGACTGAGTGAACTACAAACAACATGTACAGTTTGTGTTTTCCAGGTGATAAAATGAAATCTTTTAATGTGTTAAAAATACAGTAGAACCTTATTTATCCAAACCTCCATTATCCGGCCCTCTGTATTAACCTAACCGGGCAGCAGGGCTTGGGCTGTCAGTCCCGGGTGACGGGGCTGACAGTTGGAGCCCGGTCTCCTGGGGCTGACTGCCAAAGCCCTGCTAATTCTCCTGATTATCCGAATTTTTGATTCTGATCTTTCCCTCGTCCCAATTAGATTGGATACATGGATTCCACTGAATTGGGGAGGAGGGGCAGATAAAATTCCCCCAAGCCATAGTTGTCCATGCCCATGTATAAGTTCAGACTGCTATTGGCCCTGATTCTGATGCCACTAAGTCAATGGCAAAACTCTGCATGACTTCAATAGGCGAGTAAACAGGCATCATTTTTTTTCTTTGTTAGCAGCTCTTTGTTGACTTGAACATGTGCAGTTAAAACGAGTACTGAATAGTCACTGCATGGCAAAGGGGCACTTACCTGGCTTTGTAGATGTGCACTGTGGGCCAGGTCCTCAGAAGCTGTAAGTCAGTCTAACACCAGTGATTTTAATTTTAAAAGTACACTGTTGAAGCCAGTCGGAGTTTTGCCTTTTACTTTGTGTGAGCAGGTTTGAGCACTGAGGTCCAGATTTTTAAGGGTACTTAGGCATTGCTATCCTGAATGCAGCCACAGCTAAATACCCTTAGAAATCTGTGCCTAAATCCTGGAGAATATGTACTGAATGTGCTGCCTGCTATTAATAAAACCTAATCACAAATAACAGTAGGTTTTAGTTGACATATCTGATCAATTCATTCACACATTTTGCCATACTATAACTATCACTTACATTACAGTAAGACCTAAAAGTCACAACGAACATGGGGTGGGTGGGGAGGGATTTTGCTAGATGCTGCATACACATGTCGTATGAGATAATCCTCAGCCCAAAGATCAAAGCTAAGCCTGGCTTCCTTAGGAAACACTGCATTTGAAATTGGTTTTGCAGACTTTTAATTCTACCTCTGTAGAACTTAATAGAAAGAAACGAAAAAAACTTGAACATTTCCAGAAACCCTTCTGCTTGCTCTGAGCCAGGTTTTTCAGAAGTGCTTGGCTCCCACAGGTGGGGCAAGATTTTCAAAAGTGCTTGGGTCACATTTAAGCATTTAAATGAAGAGCCAAGATTTTCCAAATTTAGAGGAATGTGTGCAGAACATTTCTGAGTACCTGGGTGTGGATTATCTTCTTTAGCCCCTTCCATTCCATTTAATGTCTTCACATGTCCATGCACATACGCACATGGGGCTATGACTTTTGAAGGTGCATTTGCTAACTTGAATGATGCAGTAAAGATATGGCAATGGCTTATGACCAGTGTACATGGAACCACACAGATGCTGCTTCACTGAAGTTAGAACAGGTTAATGAGATGTTAAGTGACCTTCTGAGGATGGACTGTGCTTCCCAAAAATGATTTCAGAAGAATGTTAATTCCGTTCTTTAACATCTGCTATTAAACGACTCACACCGTCCATTTAGCTACAGTATAGACTGTGCTTGATCTGATAATATCCAGAAACAGTTGACCATGTGGAGAAGTTTTATTCTCTTCTGTGCACAGAGGGAAGAGAAATTACTTCTTAATTAAATGTAGTAATCAATTATCTGAATTGCATTTTAGTAAACCAGACTTATAGCAATTTCCATCTATTTGCCAAGGGAAGACACAGCCTAAGACCCAATGAAGATTTTTCAGTTGAAATTTTATTAGTTGCCCAACTTTTCTCTTTCACCAATATTATCTTCTTTCTCCTCTCCTCCCCTCCCCCACAAATCCAGGCCATGTTCAGATCCAGCTGTTTCCATCTCCACAATACATACAAAACTTCACCTGTCCCCTTCTGTCTTGACTGATAAATCATCTCTCCCTGCCCTGATTGCCTCTCACCTGCATTACTGCAGCCGCCCTGATACCCATATTGCTCCTTCCTGCCAATCTAAAATCCAGCTACAAAAATTATCTTCTTTTTCTCTTAATCTGACCTTGTCTCACCACTTTGTGGATACCTATGCTGGCTCCCTCTTGCCCAGCCCACTGAGGTTAAATTTCTTGTCTGGCCTTCAAGGCGCTACACAAATTCTCTCTCATCTGCATATCCAAACTCATATCACTGCATTTTCCTCACCCCTCCACTCTACCAGCAATGTCGATTTCAATGCTGCAGCTTCCACGCCTTTTTCTATGTAGCCCCTTTGCATGGAACATCCTCCCCACCCACTTCACTAAACCATCCAGGTCCCTCCTAAAGACTCCCTGTAAGGTTGATTGAAAATTTTCAATAGGGAAAATGTTTGGTTTGTCTATGAAAACCTGAAACATTTTCACAAAAACTCAACTTTTTCTGTTAAAACTTCTGCGTAATCAAACTGCTAGATAACAACTGAAAACTTGTAAGGTCCGTTTTAAGCTTAACTTTTTTTTTTTTTTTTTTTTTTGGCTTGGTGTTTTTCTTAGATAATTGTCATTGAAAAAACTTCTTTGTATCAACATTTCTCAGTGAAGAGAGGGAGAATAAGCATTTCCTGACCATCTCTAACTCCTTATAACTTCCACAAGGCACAAACCAAAAATAACGATAAGATTTTTTTAAAAAGCACAAAAGGCATTTAAGTAGGTGAAAGTCCTATTGATGGTCAAAGGGGGCGCTGGGCACTAATGTCCCATTTGTTCCTTCCTCTAAAAATGATACACAACCGCTGTTCTCAGGGCATCCCATCTTTTCTGCTTCTGTCTTTGAGATTTCAAGCTCTTCAGGTCAGGGACTGTGACTGTTTTATCTGGCTCCCAGACTATTGGCAGAGCTTAGCAAATAACTAGAATTTGCTCTGTCTTCTAGACTGCCGAGCTGTCATCACATTGCAGAATAGTAGTTCACCACTGTCACTTTTCTCAGGTAATATAGTACCAGCAAAATTAATCCCTGGTGTAATTTCATTGGTTTAAACAGAAGTAATACACCTTCTCTTACTGCTTTGTTTTTAATGGTGATGCCTGTATTTTCTATGTCAATACGCAGCAATAATTTAAAACAGTGGTTTTCTTACAAACAGTGGTTCAGATTGTGCTCTGTCTGCTCCTTTGTCTTTCAGTGAAATGGGTATTCTGTTTGTTTCTGTGTTTTTGTTTTTGTTTTAAATTATAAGGATCCAGGAATTAACAGTTTAGTTATTTTTTAGAGGCATTTGTTCACATATAAGTGTGAGGTCTTCCGAGATGTCTCTGATAGGTTCTCTTTAATGCCTTAGAGAAACTAAAGGCTTTCTCAAAATACACATGGCATAGGAGAAACAGAAAGGAAAAATATACACACTCGGTAAATGAGAGCCAGGGAGAAATATAAACACATTCTCACACACACTTTGGCTATAGTGTCATCAAAAGTGACCCAAACAATATGCCACTAGGTTCCATGTGCTGATTAATTATTACTGATATTTCTCTTATCTGTAATGATGAAGGTAATTATATCAAAAATAATATTAACGCATAAGAGGCACTGTAGTGGTGACTACCACTTATGAGTTAGTGAGGACATAGCACAAAAGCAAGGTAGTGCTAGGTGAAGGGGAGGATAGGAAGGATGACCCAGTAGTTAGAATGCTAGCCTAGAACTTGGCAGACCTGGGTTCAAGTCCTTGTTCTGCAACATGCTTCCTGTGTGACCTTGGACAAGTCAGGAGGGTTTAGGCTCCTAAATGTGTTTTGAAAATGAGATTTAGGTGCCTGAATCAATTAGGCATTGCAATGTTGAGCACAGCAATGCCTAAGTAGCTTTAAAAGTCTGGGCCATAGTCTCTCTGTTCCCCGTCTATAAAATGGCCAAATAGCGCTTCCTCACCTCACAGGGATGTTGTGAGGTTACAATATGCTAACAATTGTGAGATACTCAAGTACTGTGGTAATAGGGGGCCTGATAAGTACCTTAGATGGAAATGTATTGTATCTGTAATGCCTAGGTTTGCATAAGCACAAGTAGGGGAATCTCAAGTAGGAAGTAGAGAGGTTAGTTTACCCCTATAGTTGGCACTGTGCAACTGCTGCTGGGATACTGTGTCCAGTTCTGGTGTCAATAATTGAAGCAGGCTGTTCGTAAATTGGAGAGGGCTCAGAGAAGAGCCACGAGTGATTAAAGGATTAGAAAACGTGCTTTATAGTGATAGATTCAAGGAGCTCAATCTATTTAGCTTAACAAAGAGAAGGTTAAGGGGTGACTTGACTACTGTCTATAAATACCTACATAGGGAACAAATATTTAATAATGGGCCCTTTAATATAGCAGAGAAAGGTGGAACATGGTCCAATGGCTGGAAGATGAAGCTAGACACATTCGGACTGGAAATAAGGCATACGTTTCTAACAGTGATTGGATGTTGTACTAAAATTTTGGAATAATTATAAATGTTCTACAGGAGGTCAGACTAGATGATCATAGTGATCCTTTCTGGCCTTGGAATCTATGAAGTTGCTGAACCCTGGTCATGAGAGCACACACAACTAGCTGCCCGTGACTTTAAGCTCTCTTTGTGTTTGCCCGTTTTTCTGAGCCTGGCAGGTTTTCAGTCCATTCCGAGGAAGTGAGCAGGTACCGAGTGGTAGTCAGGGAGACAGAGTTCTTGCATTTAGAATGGCAAATCTGAAGCAGCCGCTTTAATGTTGCCTATCCTCCCAAGAAAACATTGCAAGAATATGCAGCATGCTGATTTACTGCATGTGTGTGGCACTCCCATTAACGGTGAGCAGCAGTGAAGCTGTTAGCAGGTCAGTAGTATGAAGTTCTAAAGATGCACACAATGGATGGGTCTGTTATGGGTACAGAATCACATAGTTAACAGACCTTATCTGTGGGCTGGACTGTGCCTTAAAGATCTGTGTGTGGATCCCAACTGTTACCATGTGGGAGGAGAGGTCACATGCCTCTGTGGCCCCTGCCCTATTTCATTCTTAGGAGCCAGTGGAAGGCTCTCTCCTGTGTTTGGATCTGCATTAGGAAAGGTACAGGCACTGGGTGGGGTGTGGGGTGGTGATGTCATTGAACAAGAGAGGAGTACTTATGTGAATAATGGTTGCAATATTAGGTCCCATGGGACAGATGCCCAATTGGTGGAAACTGACATAGTGCCATTGAAGTCAATGCAGCTACACTGATTTACACCAGGGTTGGGCCTTGCCTGCTGTCTGTTCTGTTTAGCAATGTCTGGACATTCAGACTGGTTTTGCTGATGCCACAGGCAAGTAGACATGCTGAAGCCTGGAAGTAGGGAGTTTTGTTTTGAATGCTCTAAACCAAGGGTAATCAATTATTTTTTGTCAAGATCCAAATTTCTTGGTCAAGGTATAGTCAAGGTCCAGACTCCAGAGAAAATAATAATAATAATAATAAATGATAATAAGAAGTCAATGAAAATATTTTGGGGTCCGTTCAAAAGTGTCCAGCGGTCCAGATTGGACCCGCGGTCTGCCTATTGACTACCCCTGCGCTAAACTACCTATCGTCTAAACAGGCGGAGCTGGGAAAGTAGTGTTCTGAGAGTCACAGCAAAGGCTGAAATGAGCGTTAGGCTGAGCATCAGATTGCTAGATGTGGAACTCAGAGGCAGGGCCAGAAAAATGTTATTGAGAGAGCGCCTGGGAAGCTCTCCATATTGAGGCCAGGCCAACAGCTCTTTAGTGCTGGCTACTTAACAAAGTATGTGTTCTAAATTTTTTTGATGACAAACTCAATTGCCGGCAATGTCTTCAAGCAGAAACAGTGAGCGAAAGGAACAGGTGGTACAAGACCTTGAAAAGGAAACAACATATTGTAAAAGTGAAACCGTCTGCTGCTAGTTAAGGCTCAGTGTAAAAACTAAGCTTTGATGGGGTTTGTTGAGTCTGGTGAATAATTTACTGGAGAGGTCATTAGGGCCTTATACTGCTGCTACTTTCCCCTTATTTTACTAGCTCATTAGGGATGAAAATGGCATGTGACGGATGCCACATACCATTCCACATAGAGTAGTCAATGGGAGTTGTGTCATTGACTCAGATGGGAATAGGACCAAGCCCTTTCTTTTTAATATAATAACCCCCCCTATAATAGATCTCTCTTCATCAGTAGATGTCAAAGCATTTTAGAAAGAAGATCAGTATCATTATCCCTATTTTACAGATGGGGAAACTGAGACACAGAGAGGTGACGTGACTTGCCCAAGGTCACCCATTCAGTCAGTGGCAGAGGCAGGAATAGAATCTTGGTCTCCTCATTTCCTGTCCGATGCTCCGTCCACTAGGCCACACTGCCTCCTTAAATAAAGTGTAATGAGACAATATTAAGGAAGAGACATCATAACTTTAAGGTGAATGTGAAATGTGTAGATGGAAGTAGTGGGGAGAGAACATTTCAATATCAGGTGGTAGCTCACAGTTGGAAGCTTTTCTGTGACTTGTAACCAAATCAGACTTATTTACTTCTACTAAAGAGACTATAAGTCTGACCTTCATGTTTCCATGCAGACAGAAGTCTTTTAAAAGATCCACCCCACTGACCAAGCTGTACATGAAGAGCAATTTCTTGCTCTCTTTGAAGTCAATGGGAGTTTTTCTGTTGAATTCAGTAGGAGTAGGAGCGGGCTCTAAGTTATTTACTAGGGTAGAATATGGAGGGTTTTTGTGTCAGCTGCCTACATTGAAGGTGTATAGAGGGAATGTCAGATTTTTCCATACTGCAGGTCTGTTAAGTGTCACAAGATGAAAACATGTCACAGACAAAAAAGGGAAAATGTGATGACAATCAAAGGGAGAGTTGGCTATTTTTATTTTTCTTACTGTCAGCTGTTAACTGCTGCAGGCGTAAACATGCATCACCACAAAGAGGTGTTATAGTGTCTCCTAAGAGTAGACGCTCACTTTGGTGCATGGGGAATTACACATGTTAATGGGAGTGGCACACCAAATTCCTGTGTTTTAGACTGAGAGATATACTGCTGAGTATCCGCTCCAGCCGGCTCCCATTAGAGCAATGCACAAAGCCAGCATTTTAAGTTCTACTTTTTCTGTTAACATTTAGTTAAAAATTTCTTTACTTGTCAGTGTGCTTGCCTTTTTGATACTGGTGTCATCTGGTTATTTTAAAGTTAAAAGTACTAAACATACGTGTATTGGAGAACATGCAAAAAACCGCTCTACTGTAACTGCTGTTGTTTATTTTTTTGCATCCTTATAGCAGAGGGATCTGTTTAGTTGTGAAAATCATCAGGTTTGAAATACCTAGACTGCTGAGGACAGCAGATTCAAATTTTGACATGGGCCAGTCAGCCTTTTATTTCTCGAGAGGGTAGGATGGTCCAGTGGTTAGAGTTTTAACCTGGGTCTTGGGAGACTAGAGTTGAAGTCCCTGCTCTGCCACAGACTTCCTGTGTGACCTTGGGCAAGTCATTTAGCCTCTCTGTTCTTCAGTGTTGCCTCAGTAAAATGGGAGGATAAAGACTTTTAAGATTGTGAAGTGCTCAGATGCTATGGTAATGGGATCTATAGGTACCGCAGATTTTCTGCAGTGGCTCCATTGAGTTCGGTGCAAATTTCTGTAAAGAAGGCTTTGGGGCAAGACCTTAGAAATGCACCCTCTCTGCTCCGTCTGGATGATAAAGACCCTGTTGCCCCTGTTGGTTTAAAAAGAAAATAGAGGCTTGCCCTGATGCCCTTGGCAAAATAGTTCCTGCCTAGCCTGCTATTATACAAAGTGCTCCATTCCAGTTATACACCTTGCTACCACTCCCCATCTCAGAGGTGGGTGCATTTCAGGGATGAAGTAGTTCAGGGGTGTATATCATTTGTAAAGTGATTTGGGATGACAGACACTACATGCATAAAAAGATCTTGCCATGTTTGGGTCTGTTGCTTTAAGCTGAGATTTTTCAAAAGGGCTAAGGGAGTCAGGTGCCCAATTTCTGTTGAAAGTCAATGAGAGTTGGGTGCCTACCTCAAACTTCCACAGATCTGGAGAGACCTCAGAGACAAGAAGTCAGTTGATCTGTTTGCTGTTAACTCAGCTGTGGGACTTGGAATACACTATTTGAATAATCAGATTACAAAAGTTTTGTTGCATCATAGTGGTGCATTCAAAATATGAAGCCTCAGAAATAGTTATTCCCTTAGTTAATAAAGTTTCGCAGGTGCTTTTGTGTAATCTCCCTTTGGGAAAAGATTCTGGAAGGGGTGGGGCTTACGACTGTCAGCATTGGTTGGTTTAGGTGTCTCCCCACTTAGCATGCTGTCTTTCAGATCCCATTCTGAGGCTCCTCTTTCTCTCCTTCATTGTAGAGGGAGCCTTGGTTCGCAACTCAGGGTTTGTGGAGTCCAGTAGTTTTCCAGGTGCTTAAGTCCCATAATCCTGAAAGATATTTTAGGCTCCTGACTTCCATTGAAATCAATGGAAGTTTGACTGCTGACTGAATACCTTTGAGGATCTGGGCCCAAATAACTTGCCCAAAACTACATAGGGAGTGTGTGGCCGAACCAGAAATTGAATCCAGGTCTCCCAAGTGCAAGGCAGCAACCACCTTTGCTCTCATAGCTCCTGTTTCCACCATCCCTTTTAATTAATATCTTTTCCTGATGTAACAACTGATAATTAGCCTAAAAGTTACCTTTTCTGTATTTGCAACCCAATTTGCTGTTCTGAACTCATTTAATATTCCTAATTAGCACACAGGGACATGCCTGCAAATCCCATTAATATTTTGAAGACGACGCATGGATACATAACCCATCACACAGGAAAATATCCCCTTAGACGAAGAGCTGTTGCTGCTCTTCTCTGCTAAAAGTGCCAATTGCTTTGGCTCTGGCTCTGAGTTGGAAATGATTGTGTCTCCGTGCAGCTTGCTCTGAGGTGAATACAGCCTCACAGAACCACGCTCCCAGTGCAGTGCAATGCTTTGTTTCAGACCAGAATTTCTAGTGTTTCCTTCTTCTTTCATGTGTGCAATGGACGGATAGTGGAAGTGTGCAGAGTGTGGAAGATTGCAAGTGTGCAGAAACAGTTGGCGGTGGGTCTGTTTCAGTGAATCAGTACCATCCAGAGCGCTTGATCATGCCAGCCTGTGCACAGGCAGAAACACCCGTTTGTATCCAGGCAAAACTCTCTGGTACTACTGAGTGCAGGATTGCACCAGGAAAGTACAGAATTATAAATGCAGGTCTGACTTCTATTCTGCCAGCATCAATTTTTAAATGCTAAAATTTTCCTAGTGGGCAAGAAGAGGGGTACTGGTTAAGGAGTCCTGTGTTTTCTTTGCTCAAGGTGAGCATTTAATAAAATTAACATGGGATTGTGTAACACCAACAGACCCAGGTCGTCAGCGGGCCAAATCGAACTGGGGATCTTGGGAGCTTAGTGCATGAGCCTCTACCGCATGAGCTAAAAGCCAACTGCCTGTTAGTTAAGGCTGTAGAACAGACTCCTTAATTGCCTTCTTTCTCTCTAAGTGGTCTCAGTGCCACTGGATGGGACAGAACACCACACCCAGGAGGTGTGTGGGTTACATTTGCACCAAGCAACTTGAAGCAGTGGAGCCAGATCCTCTAGGGTTACCATATCTAACAAACAAAAAAAGAGGACCCTCCACGGGCCCTGGCCCCGCCCATTTCCCCACCCCCCCAGCCCCACCCCAACTCCGCCCCTTCCCCTCCCTAACTCCGCCCCTCCTCCCTCCCACTCCCAGCCACGCGGAAAGGGCTGCCCGAGCGCTACCGGCTTCACGGTTTGCCGGGCAGCCCCCAGACCCTGCGCCCCCGGCCGGCGCTTCCCCAGCGCAGCTGGAGCCCGGGAGGGGAAGCGCCCAGCCGGGGGCGCAGGGTCTGGAGGTTGCCCGGCAAACCGTGAAGCCAGTAGCACTTGGGCTTCGGGCAGCCCCCTTGCCTCCGGACCCTGCGCCCCCAGCCGGACACTTCCCCTCCCGGGCTGCGACGGCGCAGGGTCCAGAGGCATGGGGGCTGCGCTTGGGCAGCCCGGCTCTTAAACAGAGCCGAAGAGTCAGGGGAGGAGCAGAGCCGCCGCGGGAGGGGAAGTGCCTGGCTGGCATTTTCCCGGACATGTTCGGCTTTTTGGCAATTCCCCCCGGACGGGGGTTTGAGTGCCGAAAAGCCGGACGTGTCCGGGAAAAAGAGGACGTATGGTAACCCTAAGATCCTCATCTGGCAACAACTGGCCCTGTTCCACCGAAGTCCCAGCTGAGAGAATTTGTCCCCTGATCTTCAGAAATACAGGAAGTACCAGGCAACACTGGTAACATAGCAACAGAAATGCCTCAATACAATTTTGATCATTGCTGGTATTGTATGTTCGTTACAACAACAATCCTTCAATGGAGGGTCTGTTTTCTTTTCAGCAAGACTCCCTGGGGCATTTTTGTAAAGAAAAGTCAAATTGTCTGGCAGTGTGATACCTCCTAACCTTAGAGTAATGGCTATGAGTACCGCTAAGAGGCTATAATTAAAATACAAAGTAGGTAATGAAGAAAATGTTACTTTTATTTAGTTTTAGGTGGAACCATCCTCCTTACTGGAAAGTATTTTCCATTAGATTCTCATGTTTGGTTTGTTGTTGCATGTGAAATAGACTTTATCTTAACTGTTTAAAAATTTTAAGGCAAAACGTACAGACCCAACTGCCTAAATGTAGGCACGCAAATCATAGTAGCCTGATTATCAAATGTGCTACACCAAAAGCTCTCACTGCCTTTAATGACTGCTGTGAGTGGTCAGCACTTCAGAAAATCAGGGTGCTATTACCTAGCTGCCTTAGGTACCCCTGTTAAAAAAACGATGGCTTTAATCTTTGCATAGTTACATTGAAGATCATTGTATGTTGTTGTATGTTGAATTAAGACCAAAGGATGAAAAAATAATTACTTCTGTTCAATTCAAGAATTTATTTAACCTGCATCAATGATTTTAGATTCCAAACTGCATGGAATGAATTCCCATTTGGTATGTTTCTTTAAGCAACAGTACACTCTTGAATTAAGACATGTAATTAAAATACTGTGCGTTGACTTAAGTATAACCACCCTGCACACAAATGTTTGATTATTTTAGTGATACTTTCCCCCCAGTAAAACTGTTAAATACAAGGGGCAAACTGCTAGGAGTAAATTGACAACATTGTACTGAAAATATTTGTAGAAGCATCATGGAAATTAAAGAGACACTAACTTAAAAACTTTTAAAATGAAAACTTGTAAGTAGAGCCCCCATTTTAAATTTCTTTTAAAATGTTGTGGTATTTTCTC
The DNA here is from genome assembly GCF_027887155.1 of Malaclemys terrapin pileata. Classification (NCBI taxonomy): domain Eukaryota; kingdom Metazoa; phylum Chordata; order Testudines; family Emydidae; genus Malaclemys; species Malaclemys terrapin. Next base: position 16,581,502 of record NC_071515.1, on the reverse strand, counting down.
CCGCGTTTGTTTATAAAACACTACCAAATACGTGTAAACTCCATCACCTCACAAGCACCACCTCCTCTCCCTTCTTTCCGGCAGTCCCTGCCCCTGAAGAGCGTATCATCTAAATAGTTGAGACAAAGGCTTGAGAGAGAGGGAGTTTTATACCCATTTTACAGATGTGGCACAAACAGATCAGGTGCCTTGCCCCAGGAATCAATGGCAAAATTGAGACTTGACCCAGCATCTGAGTCTTAGTCCGGTGTCTTAACCACAAGACTGTCCTTCTGTGCTAGAAAGGAGATTAGAGATGCTGTAAAGATGCATTATGCTGAAGAGCTTTGTGCCTTAGTTCTAAAACATCTACTTAAACCCAGTAGTTAACTGGCCTGATAGTCTTTTCTTTAAGGAGGAGACTTAACCCGTTCTCTCTTTTGAGTTTGCAGTTATTTGCTGGAGCAAATAAGGTTGTGTTGTTGTGGGGGGGGGGGGGGGGGGGGGTTGGATGAAATTAGTTAAATGTCGACATTACCTCATTTACAATAGTTGGTTCATGTGGAAACGGCTTTTAACAATAGCATTGAACACGAAGGGCTGTATAACCTGGGAACATCCAGCACAGCAACCTCTTCGCAAAATACATTTTCTCTACATCTTTTTTTAACAAGGGAGTGGAGTGGGGAGGGTGAGGGGGGCAGAGTCTCAGCTGTCCCTGCAAAGAGGCACAACTTGTGGAGCAGTCACTACAGTGGTCCTCATTTTACGTTAGAGCTGCCCCCTGGGCTACGCTGCCTTATGACGACCTCCTTGAGGCTGCCTCTGGGATGCACCAGACTCTCCCTCCATGCCACAGCCTTCAAAGGGCACAGTTTAGACTTACGGCAACTTTTCTCTGCTCCCGAGCTGGGGGAGTTCTCCCTCCGCGTATTATGCTGCCTTTACAGCCCAGTAGGGCGGGAGCCAAAGTTGGAAGTTCACACCGACTATTTTAAAAGAAGTCCTTTGTCTTAGAGACTGTTATTCATAATGATATGTACGCTGCTGTTGGCATACAAGTGCTTTACAAACGCATCAGAAGACAAAGCCCCTGCCCTGAGGAACCTACAGTCTGATCCAGTCAGATAAATACAAATGATTAAAGGATCAGGGAGATCTATCCTCCATGGCTTACTTCTGCCTTCCACAGGATTAAACCCCTGGGGTGGAACTCGGTTTCCATTGAAGTCAGTGGGAGCTTTCCCGTTGTATTTCAGTGGGGCCAAGATTTCACCCCTTGTTCTCTCTTTCAGGGTGCTGCACAGCTCCACTTCGGGATGTAGTCTCTTCTTAGGCCTGTCCCCTTTTGTTGGATACACACACTTTCAGTGCTAAAATACGGCATTACATGTTAGTTCTTTCTAGGCTGAGTTGGCTTCACAGATACCATTAATGAGCTGGCATTTAGCTCTGCGACTCCCCTGGATGTTAATGCAGCAGAATCTCACTGTGTTATACTTTGATCCCAATGCAGGGCCTTTGATTCCAGTGCAACCATTTCCTCTCCACCCCTCCCCCCAAGTGAAGTGTGTATTTGCACAGTGGAGAGTTAGCCACAAGGGACTGGGAGAGAAGCCATTGAATAGGAGCAGTCTGTATGATGTGCGGCAACTGTACCTCCCATGGGGCCAAATCCTCCGCTGGTATAAATTCGCGTCGCCCTACTGAGATCAGTAGAGCACCCGATGAGGATCTAGCCTGTACATTTTGCCTTGTATCAAGTGTCTGACAGTCTCACACAAATGAATTAAACCTAGATGCAGTATTCTTACATATGTGATTGGATCAAGTGCAAAACCAGGCAGATGTCTCGAAGACGTACCATATTTACCCTATGTGCAACACCTCTGCACATAGATTGTAACATCTTTCCAGATTTTCATGTTGCTGGCCTAGTATTTCTTGAAGGGCAGAGGAGCTGGCGCTAATTCAGTAACTGTTGGCTGTAATTACACAGCAGAAAAAATCCTCCACGGTGCTTCTCCGCCTTGGGATTTATTAGCTGTCTCATCTGCTAAAAGAACAAGATGCAACATAGTTCCTGGTGTTCACATGCCAGCAAGTGTGAGATAGAATCAAGAAAGTCTAGTAAAAGTCATGGGGGCCGGGGAGTGGGAAGATTTTTTTCCCGTAGGCTGAGTCTCTATGGTTCCTTGTACATTTTCCAGGACCTTGATCTTTCCTAAAAAATAAATAAATAAAATAAATACCATTTTTTTCAGGTGCACTAGAAAGGAGAGTAGCCACTTATTGTTTATTTTCTAGATACTGTATTGTAGTAACACTGGAACCAGAGTCTGGCTCTGAGTCCATTGTTTTTTTTTTTAAAGTGCCTTTTTTTTTTTTACTGCACTTTAATTCATTTAAAAAAATAAAATGAAATGTGCATTTAGGAAAACTTTAACCTTATTTTCCCTGTGTTCTCCATAACTCCAAGGATAAGTGAAATCAGGTGGAGGGGGAAAAGAGCTCTGTTGCATGTCAGATGAAGCAACTCTGCATATTCTTGTCAATTAAAGTGAAATACAAAAATGAAGAAAAGAGGGCATGTAAAGTATATGTAAATGAGTGTTGCCCAAGGACAGCCATGATTTATTGTAGCCCCCCTCTTCCCCCCCACGCTCCCACTGAAGTCAACGTGAATAAAGATATCATGCAGGCAAACGTATAACTGTTTATGAAGCGACACTATCATCGCCTCAGTGATCCATTTCTTCCTTCGATCATTTAGCTCTTCTGCAAATTTTGAATGGGGGGTTCAGATCACACTTGCTATTATAAATTATAATATAAATGGATGTGCCTAAATTTAAGGGCCCAGTTTTCTTGCTGTCTCTAGATTTTCCCTGTAATTCACGTTTTCCAAACCTTTTATCATTTTTATTGTTCTCTGGCCTCTCTTCAGTTTATCCACATCTTTCCTACGGTATGGCACCCAGAATTGGACACAGTACTCCATCAGAGGCCGCACCAGTGCCGAGTAGAGTAGAATGATTACCTTCTGTGTCTTACATACAACACTCCTGTTAATACATCTTAGAATGTTACTCGCCTTTTTTGCAACTACATCATGTTGTTGACTCCTTCAATTTGTGGTCCACTCTAACCCCCAGATCCTCATTAGCCATATTACCACTTAGCCAGTTATTCCCCATTTTGTGATTGTGCATTTGGGTTTTGTCCCTTCCTAAGTGTAGTACTTTGCACTTGTCTTAATTGAGTTTCATCTGGTTGAATTCAGACCAATTCTCTAATTTGTCAAGATCATCTTGAATTCTAATCCTGCCCTGCAGGGTACTTGGAACTTCTCTCAGCTTGTGTCATCTGTAGATATTATAAGCATATTCTCCACTCCATTATGCAAGCCATTAACTACTAAAAATATAAACTAGTACCGAACCCAGGACTGACCCCTGTGGGACTCCACATTTTACAGTGTTTCATTGATTACTGTTCTTTGAGTACGGTTTTTCAACCAGTTGTACACTCACTTTATAGTAATTTCAACTAAACCACATTTCCCTACTTTGTTTATGAGAATGTCATGTGAGACTGTGTCAAAAGCCGTACTAAAATCACAATGTATCACATCTACTGCTTCTCCTTTAGGTTGGTTTGGCATGATTTGTTCTTGCTGGCTATTCCTGATAACTATAGTCTCCCCTAGGTGCTTACAAATTGATTGTTTAATAATTTGTTCCAGGTATCTTTCCAGGTATCAAAGTTAGGGTGACTGATTTATAATTCCCTGGGTCCTTTGTTCCCCTTTTTAGAAATAGGTACTATGTTTGTCATTGCCCAGTCCTCCAGGACATCACCCATCCTCCATGAGTTCTCAAAGATCATTGCTAACAGTTCTGAGATTGCTTCAGCTTGTTCCTTAGGTACCCTGGCGTGAATTTCATCAGGCCCTGCTGACTTGAATACATCTAAGTTATGTAAATATTCCTTAGTCTGTTCTTTCCATAGTTTGGCTTGCGTGCCTTCCCCCTCGTTATTAGCATTAATTATTTGTTATATCTCTGGTCACTACTAACTTTTCCAGTGAAGATTGAAGCAAAATGGGCATTAAACACTTTAGCCTTTTGGATGTTATCTGTTATTAGCTCTCCTTCCCTGCTAAGCAGAGAATCTACACTTTCTGTCATCTTTCTCTTGCGCCTAATGTATTTAAAGAACTTCTTCTTACTGCCTTTTATAGCTCTTGCTGGGAGTATCTCATTTTGTGCCTTAGCCTTTCTTATTTTGTCCCTACATGCTTATGCTATTCTTTTGTACTCCTCTTTAGCAATTTGTCCATTTGAAGGATTCTTTTTAGATTTTTCAGGTCATTAAAGTGCTCCTGATGGCATATTGTCTTCTTACTGTTCTGCCTATCTTTCCTTTGCATCAGAATAGTTTGCTGTTGTGTCTTTGATATTTTATCCTTGAGAAATTGCCAGCGCTCCAGAACTCCTTTTTCCCTTTACATTTTCTTCCCATGGGACCTTACCAACCAATTCTGAGTTTATTAAAGACTGCTTTAAAAAACAAATCCATTGTCCTTATTATGCTGCTCTCACTCCATCCTTTCCTTAGCAATTTTCACCCCAATTGCCTTCCACCTCTGGATACACAATCTATTCCTTCCTGCTGGTCAGAATCAAGTCTAAAATGTCTGTCCCTCAGGTTCCTCTGTTCACTTTCCGAAACAAAAAGTTGTCCCCAGTACATTCCAAGAACTTATTGTACATCTTGTGTGTTTCATATTATTTTTCCAGCAGATGTCTGGGTAGTTAAAGTCCCCCATTACTACCAGGTCTTTTGTTTTGGATATTTCTTTTATTTTATTCTAGACATGCCTCATCCACCTCCTTTTCCCGACTTGATGGTCTATAGTTGTCCCCCTAATATGACATCACCTCTATTTTTTCACCTTTTATCTTTACCCAGAGACTTTCAACTGGTCTGCCTCTTATCTCCTTCTGGACCTCGGAACAAGTGTTGTGTATATTTGCAACACCTCCCTTTTTTTCTCTGCCTGTCCTTCCTGAACAAGCTATACTCTCTGTACCAATATTCCAGTTGGGAGATTTATCCCACTGAGTCTCAGTGATGCTAATTAAGTCATAATTTAGCTTATGTACTTACAGTTCTTCCCATTCATTCTCCATACTCTTTGTGGTCTTTCAGCTCCCAATGTATCTTTAAAATGGGGATAAGAACACTTCTTTCTTCCACCCTTTGTCTTACCTATCTAAATTGTAACTTCTGTGGCACAAAGATTTTCTCCTACTGTGTGTCTTTTCAGTGCTTAGCACAACACAACCCTGAGTGTGGTTGGGATCTCTGATGTGCTGTTGTCATATAAATACATACACCTAGCACTCTTCATGTGTCAATATCAAAGCACTTTACAAAGTTAGTAGCATTATTCCCATTAATGGAATGGGGAAACTTAGGCACAGAGGTCAAGTGATTTCCCCCCCCACCCCCCAAGATTGTTTTTAAAAAAGCCAAAGAAACAGTTCCTGCTGAAAGGCTGAGATGTGTAAATGTCTGTAACGGAGAATTTCACACACTACAGCTTTGTGGGTTTCCTACCGGACACTGAAATACACTACTTCACATAAACAAGCAATAAAGGTACTCCTAGAGTCCATAATGTCCTCATCCCAGAACACACTTGGGCCTTTTCTATTTTGCCCTTTTTGTATTTTCCCCACAACAGCCTTAGAGGCACCAGACTAGAGGGCTAACTGTGAACAAATCACACGAGCATCCATATTGCGAAGGCTAGAAAATGATCCAAAAATGGGTATGTGGTAACAAAGTGAGCGTGAGGGAATCCCCTTTATCCTGAGACCAAGGTGAAAGTATTGTTGGGATGAACAGAGCTGAAGTCTCCTCTCAATTGCACATGTGCACCATGTTGTTTTCTTCTGCATCTCTCTCCCCGCCCCCTGTCAGCTTCGTGGAGATTACCAGAAAAAAATAATGCAGCCTGGGTCTGTAAGTCTTCTATCTGGAGGGCCACGAGGACTTCTGTCGTTGGTGTGGGGGAGTCCTTGGTAGCATGGGTCCAATGGGGCAGCATTGCAGGAGTGGGTGGGGGGGAACAGAGCGAGTGCAGAAGTACAGAGCCATTATTCTGCTTTGCCCAGTTGGAGGATGGGCCTCCCAGCCTGTTTCCTGGGGGCGTGGAGGGAGATTAACTCCATTAAATTATCCTCCCCCAAGTTCTCCCCTGTGGATTTCACTGCAGATGGGGCAGTCCAGGCCATACAAATTATCTGTCTACCCATTGCTGCTACAGAGTTGATTTGGAATAACACCATGGGGTGGCGGTGGCGGTGGTGGTGTAGTATTGAACGTATGGGTTCCTATAAATAAATATACTACTGTATATCAGGGTGGACAAAGTAAGTATCGCCATATGTCGCCACCTTGGCCATTCATGTTTCTCTTTCTTGGTAGCTCCCAACCTGGTTAAGAGGAGTAAGAGAGTTGCTTTAGTTAGCAGAGAAGATGCTTGTGTTGTCTGTTGAAGACTGTGCCCCCTAGCAAGGACTTAACCATCTCCTTTAAGGTCAGTATTTGTTTGAGAAATTGCATTCACTGGCCATCAGAGTACTTATGCCAAGTCTTTTTCAACTGAGAACTCCTTGGGTTTATTCAAATGCTAATAGAATCCCATCTGCTACTCTAGCTGGGTCATGTAACTAAATCACGTGACCTCACTTATTATAACTAAGCTTTCTGAGAGCTCATTCACTAAGTTATACCCTGAGCGAGCATCTGCCAGTTATAAACTGATCAGGACTATTATTAGATGTGTAGGGTTGTGGTTTTTTTCAGAATCCCAATAGGACACACTTTTGCAAGTATGTGTGTGTATGTGTGTGTGTATATATATATATATTAGTGACAGAATATGCATAAATGCTGAGAAGAAAGTTGTAATCTTCTGAGTGTGAATTGCTTTTACATTGGTATACATTTATTGAACTGATTTGTTTGTCGGAGGGGAGCAGAAGCATAGGGGGTACATCTACAGAAAGACATGCACAAAGGAGAGACTGCAACTTGCCTGCATTTTTGCACCCATAATTAACCAAATCTGAGTATTTATATCTCTAATTACCATACTGTGGGCATGAAACAACTGCTTAGAGGCACAATTAGTCATCTTTGTGGCCTTATTTCATTTTGTGGGTGCGAAACTTGTTCCTGCAGAAAGGGAGGCCAGGTCTCAGCTGGGCTAAAATTATAACCCAAAAATGTATGTGCATAATAAATGACTGGCCTAAAATTTCCGAAATGATCAGTGGTTTTGAGTGCTCAGTCTGAAACTTCTTTAAAGGGCTTGAGCATCAAAGTGCTGAGAGCGCAGCCTGAGAAAGTGAGGTGTTTCAAAATGGGCACTCAAAATTTGAGGCATCCAAAATCACTCGTCACTTTGGAAAATTCTGGCCAAATATCTTAAAGCTGTTTGTTTCCTTTAATGCAGTTGCATTTACAGTAGATGCTCACCAAAGGCAGAGAAAATAAGAATTTTAATGGAATACAAAACAAACCCAATATTTCAAAAACGAGTGTTTTGCAGAAAACTGCCTGCATATTAACTTCCCCCCGCCATCTTTCTGCCTTTTTTTGAGGTGTCGAATGACCGTTCATATTTGCTGCGCCTTTGGTGTGCAAAGGCTCTTATTGATCATTTGATGTTTCTAAGATTTCGTGCTGATTGCAGTGGCGCTTACTGAGCCCCTTCTTAGAGAAAGGTTTGGTTGTCCATTTGATCAGCACTTTAACAAGCATTGGGTTCGATGGGTTGCTTTGGAGGCTGTGTGCATTGATCATTATACATGCATTTGTCATTTGCTTCTAGAAATAATGGCCATCTCTCTTCAGGTTCTCTCTGCTTCTCCGTTAAGTAAAGCTCCACGGAGCAGCTTGTGAGGCAGGATCTGAGGATGTTTTACACTACCACTAATCCAGAGGGGAGTCTGCCTTGACAGGCCAGCCAGGCCTGTGTGTCTGCACTTCCTCAGTAAGGTTAAAAGATGATTAACGTGCCATTTAGCTTTAATACTGTAGAGCAGTATCCCTCTAGATTAGGCAGCAGTACTGGCAGTGGTAAGCTGGAGCCGGTTCCCAGCGGTTCGCAGGAACCGGTTGTTAAATTTAGAAGCCCTTTTAGAACCGGTTGTTCTGGGACAACCAGTTCTAAAAGGGCTTTTAAATTTAACAAAAGCTCGGGAAGCGGTCCCCGGCCCCAGCTCGCTTCCCCCTCCTCCCCTGAATGCTCTGCCCTCCTTCTTCTCCCCCTCCCCTGCTTCCTGCGAATCAGATGTTTGCGGGAAGCCTGAAACAAGCAGCAGGCAGGTAAGCTGGGGCAGAGGGGGGCCGCAAGGAGGGCCCCAGGGAGGCGCGGCCCAGTCCAGCTCCGGCTGAGCAGCTCCCTCCGGCCCAGCCCCCTGGCCCTGGCCTGGCCCCCGCTGAGCGCTGCAGCCCGGTCCTGGCTCGGGACCCACGGCACCGGTGACGGTCCCAGCTTAGCGGCTCTGGCCCGGCCTGGCTTGGGAGCTGCGGCACCGGCACCGGTCCCAGCCAAGCGGCTCCAGCTCAGCTTGGGCCCTGCAGCACCGGTCCCAGCCGAGCGGCTCCAGCCCGACTCGGGCTGAGCGGCTCCGGCCCCGGTTCTGGCTGAGCGGCTCCAGCCCCGGTTCTGGCCGAGCGGCTCCGGCCCGGCCCGGCTTGGGCCCCGCTGTGCCGGCTCCGGTCCCAGTCCCTGCCGAGTGGCTCCGGCCTGGCTCTGGCCCTGCGGCGCCGGCCCTGGTCCCGGTCCAGGTCCCGGCTGAGCGGACCCAGACCCGGCCAAGCGGCTCCAGGCAGCGTGGTAAGGGAGCAGTTTGGGAGCATGTGGGGGGGTGGATAGGGGTAGGGGCGATCAGAGAGCAGGGAACAGGGGGATTGAATGGGGTCAAGGGTCCCGGGGGGCAGTCAGGAAGGAGCAGAGGTTGGATGGGGCGGTGGGGGGCAGTCAGGGACAGAGAGAAGGGGTGGTTGGATGGGGCAGGGGTCCCGGGGGGCCATCAGGAATGCGAGGAGGGGTTGGATGGGGCGGCAGGGGGCAGTCAGGGGACAGGGAAGGGGGGTGGATGGGGCAGGAGTCTGGCGGGCGGGGCACGACCCCCTCGTGGGGTGAGGAGGAGGGAACCTGTTGTTAATATTTTGGCAGCTCATCACTGAGTACTGGCATATAGTCATTGGCTGAGCAGGTAGAGTTCAGATACAGATTCAGCTTAGGTTAGCATGTGGGGAGTGAGTGTCCGGACACATGAGGGCTAGGCTTTTGGGTTTGGATTTGTAGGTGCAGAAATGCTGCAGGCGGTTCCCATGAGAGTTGTGGCCCCACAATGGGAGAAATCTCACAAGATAGAAGTATTCATGAGATTTCATCAGCATCCAGTCAAGGATCAGAAAATAGGCCCAAGGGGCAGATTCAGACCCAGCACCTTATATTGGCCCTTCCACATCCTTTCAAATTAGGTGTTCGGATTTTGAGGGTCTAGTTTTAGCTCATCTTTAGTAGGGTTGCCACCTGTCTGGGTTTTACCCAGACAGTCCGATTTTTGGCTTCTGTGGCTGGGTGCCATTTAGGATTGCCAGGTGTCTGATTTTCAACTAGAAATTCTGGTCAAAAAGGGGCCCTGGCGGTGTCTGGTCAGATGTGTTGACCAGACACCAAAAGCCCAGTTACTATGGGATGGGGGGAGGCACTGGGTCATTAACTCATGCCAGCCCCTGCTCAACCAGGGCTGCCTCCTACCTGCAGGCAGGCTTCTTGTCAGGCTGCAGCAGCTCCTGTCCCAGCCCTGGAGCAGAGAGAGCCCAACTGGGGAGGGGGAGGGAGAGGGAGGAGGAGAGGATCCAGTGAGTGATGGAGGGCTGGGCGGGGGGGCACAAGGGGAGAGGAGTGAGTGCTGGGAGTGGGGTTATGGAGGAAGACATGGAGCGGGGAGGGGGACCTCAGGTGGAAGGGGAAGGGAGAGGTCTTGGTCTTGTTACCAGCAATTAGAAAGGTGGCAGCTGTAATCTCTGGTTCTCCACAGTGGGTGTATGTTACGTAATTAAACAGTATAAAATGAATCTTTGTCATTCATAATGTGGGCTGTAAAAAGTCAGCATTTGCATCTTTGGAGTTGATACATTCTCCAGTAGTGATTTGATTGCCATTGAAGTATACTACTTATTTATGTAGTGTTACATAACGTTGTTTACGTTGAGACCTGTTTCCCTGAGGCATTTGAGATGGGACAATTGTATATTTACTTCTTTGATTTGAAGCAATTTTTGACACTCCTTTTTAACCCCCAAATCCCTGGATAGCTTTTTGATCTCCTCTAGATTGAAAAGTCCCTTCTGCATGACCCCTTTCTTCAGCTGGGAAGTCAGGATGCATAGCCTTCTCTACGATTGCCCCCAGACAAACTATTGCAGAATCAGCAGGAGATGCCTATTATGTTTGCTGGTTCATCACCTCACGCATCCTATCCCATCTCACAGAGACCAAACACATCATCTTTACAAGGCCCTGGGTCTCTGCAGACAGCGGATGCCAGTCTAAACCTGGTCTCACATATGGCAGTTCTCCTAAGACATCCTAAAATATGCTTTCAAACTTCAGGAACTTTGCACAAGGAGGTTTGTTGGGGTTGTCAGAGGAAAGGCATCGGAGCATATGATCTTTCTCCTGCTCTTCATTGTATAGCTGTGCTTTTGCTGTAGACTCCTTTTGGAAGAAATCAGTGAATTGTAGCAAAGCCGCTGGTGCATAAAAATCCTTCTGGAAGCCTACAGAAGTCTCAGTAGCAAAGAATTCAGTGCTGCCTTGGAAATGGGGTGGAATGGACAAAGAAGAAAAGAAATGAGAGAGAAGATCACACAGTGATGCGGAGATGGGAAATAATTTGTTGAGGAAGGAACAGCAAAGACAAGGAAAATACTGCTAAATCAGAGCAGTGCACACAAATGTTCCGCATGCACCCGAAGCACGGACTGTGAACATTAATCATTATGAGGTTAGATCGGGGAGTAGTAAAAATTGCAGAGAGGGAGAGACAACTAAAGAAAAATAATCATGAGGCCAGTGCATAGACTGGGGTAAATGAGCCATACTACAGGACAATGGGCATCTAAGATATTCCAGAGGTAATGTCTGTTTTTGAAGAGCTTGATGAGGAGACTTTTACTGTCAGTGACTTTCTGTACCTTGCACATTCTTTGAATTAATGGGGATATGAGCATGCCTATTGTGAAACCTTTTAAGGACGTCAAATCTCATATACTTCCACAACATGAGCTGCCACTCTAACGATTTGTCTGATTAAACAAGACACTGTTTAAAAAGCACCATTAAATGCTATACTGGGACCCTTAATTTTTATATATTTCATGTTATAGTACATTGATTTGTGTATGTATTAGCTGATGATGTGCCACAAGGATCAGTTCTGGGTCCAGTTCTGTTCAATATCTTCATCAGTGATTTAGATAATGGCATAGAGAGTACGCTTATTAAATGTGCAGTTGATACCAAGCTGGGAGGGGTTGCAAGTGCTTTGGAGGATCAGATTAAAATTCAAAATGATCTGGATAAATTGGAGAAATGGTCTGAAGTAAATAGGATGAAATTCAGTAAGGACAAATGCAAAGAACTCCACTTGGGACAGAACAATCAGTTGCACACATACAAAATAGGAAATGACTGCCTAGGAAGGAGTACTGCAGAAAGGGATTTGGGGGTCATAGTGGATCACAAGCTAAATGAGTCAAGAGTGTACCGCTATTGCGAAAAAAGCAAACATCATTCTGGGATGTATTAGCAGGAGTGTTGTAAGCAAGACACGAGAAGTAACTCTTCCGCTCTACTCGGCACTGATTAGGCCTCAACTGAAGTATTATGTCCAGTTCTGCATGCCACTTTTCAGGAGAGATGTGGACAAATTGGAGAAAGTCCAGAGAAGAGCAACAAAAATGATTAAAGATCTAGAAAACTTGACCAAGAAAGGAAGATTGAAAAAAATTGGGTTTGTTTAGTCTGGAGAAGAGAAGACTGATGGGGGACATGATAACAGTTTTCAGGTACATAAAAAGTTGTTATGAGGAGGAGGGAGAAAAATTGTTCTCTTTAACCTCTGAGGATAGGACAAGAAGCAATGGATTTAAATTGCAGCAAGGGAGATTTATGTTAGACATTAGGAAATCTTCCTAAGTGTCAGGGTGGTTAAGCACTGGAATAAATTGCCTAGGGAGGTTGTGGAATCTCCATCATTGGAGATTTTTAAGAGCAGGTTGGGCAAACACCTTTCAGGTAATGGTCTAGATAATACTTAGTCCTAGGGTGACCAGATGTCCCGATTTTATAGGGACAGTCCCGATATTTGGGGCTGTTTCTTATATAGGTTCCTATTACCCCCCACCCCGTCCCGATTTTTCACCTTGCTATCTGGTCACCCTACTTAGTCCTGGCATGAGTGCAGGAGACTGGACTAGATGACCTCTCGAGTCCCTTCCAGTCCTATGATTCTATGATTATATATGGTATATAAGAAAATAGGCCTCTTCATGCTAGAAAATCTCTCTATCCCCTGAAAACTAATATGAGTATAGGAATAAACACCACCTCATTTTACCTATTACTCCTTTCCCCAGAAGAAGATCTGGAAAACAGGTGAGCTTTGCAGCATGTTGTGAAGGTCACCAAATCCCAGCTCTAGTGGATCAGGGAGGAAAATTATTCTCGAAGACCCATCCTGGTTATAACAGTTGGGGGGTGGAGATGGCTACCTCAAGCATCTCAACTGGTTGCAGTGCTCTGGATATAGTGCAGAGGGAAAGGTGGTCTCTCAAGTACCCAGAACCCAAACCACTTAGGACTTTAAAAGGGAATTTCCAATGGCGTTGAATAGAAGTAACCATAGAAACCCACAGATCACCCAGTTTGTGTGCTGATTGCTGGAATATATTGACTTTCGTTAACAGAAGGGTTCTGATCTGATCTATTTCTCCACAGGTTTTAAAATGCATTTTATAATGAGTATTGGCAACGGTGGTTTCCCCTTAGATGTGGGTTTTTCTCTGAACTTTTGTCTTGTTTTCAAATATAAATTAAAATACTTTTGATTTAAAAAGTAAGTACACCTCTACCCCGATATAACGAGACCTGATATCACATGAATTCGGATATACCGCGGTAAAGAAGTGCTCTGGGGGGGCGGAGCTGCGCACTCCGGTAGATCAAAGCAAGTTCGATATAACGTGGTTTCACCTATAACGCAGTAAGATTTTTTGGCTCCCGAGGACAGCGTTGTATCGAGGTAGAGGTGTAGTTATCGGTGGCAGCAAAACTGTAGTTTGGAGGACAAGCTGAACGTAAAGGGAAAGAAAATTGCCATGTGCTCAGTGTACCTCTGCGGTCCCCTGCTCTGCCCCCAACCCGGCTGTTGCGTGAGCACTGTGAAATGGTGGTGACTGGTGATTCAGAGGCCTGCCCGTTCAGGCTATGCACCTGTGAGAAGATCAACTCCTTATGCAAGTCAAACAGAGAGGTTTGGATACTCTGTGTTTGCTGTGCTGCATACACTCATCCAAGCTGAAATCCCAGGGCTCTGCATCCTGGGTTAGGTGCCCATCCTTTGCTTTATTCAATGCACACTTTACATTATGCATAAATAAAATATAGCAAAATTCCATGTGACTTCTCTCTCTCTCTCTCTCCACCCCTCCTCCCTGCCCCCCAATAAATCTGTTGTTATGGGCAAAATTCAGCCCTGGTTTAAGTGGTTGCAACTCAGTTAACTTCCCTGAAGCTGAACCAGAGCTAATCTTGGTTCTTAGTAGACACAATAGAGTATAAACAACAATTTTAGAACCCCGATTCTGCTGTCATTACAGTCTGTGGTGTCATTTAAATCAATGGGACTACTCACCACGGAAGGTACTACTCCGTGTGAGTGAGGATGATGGAACCTGGCCCTTGGGAACTACAGAAAACCAACCAAAAATAAAACCTGCTGAAAATCGATCATGGCTGGGGGTGGGTGGGAAGGGAATTAACTTTTGACTCTAAAGCTGAACAATGAACCACATTTTGAGAAATAGATATTAGTGGAATGAGCCTAAAATGAATGAATGTTGTTTTGGAAGTTTGCAGCATGATTGAAAACACTTGTTACTGGAGTGACTTTTTACTGTTATGATATAGGCCTGATCCACAGTCAATTGAAGAGCTCCTATTGGCTTTGATGGGCTTTGGATTAATCCCACAGTACCTTGTGTGATATGTTGCCATATCTTTACACATGCCAGCAAAGTAGCCCAGTAGACAGGACCATAGAATGGGAGTCAGGAAACCTGATTCAAGGTCTGACTCTGCCATTGACTTGCTGGGCAACCTTGAGCAACTTCATTTCTTCTGTGCCACCGTGTTTCCATCTGTAAAATAGGAGTAATTATACTTACCCATATCTCAGATATGTGGATGAAAAGTGCTACTGGTAAGTGCTTGGACTTTAAATAAAAATGTGTTCAGTTGTGTTTGAATTGTCAATAGCAGTTCAGAATCCTTGATGGATTGTCTGTCACAAAAGTCCTCCAATATGGGGAGGAGGGGGAATTTAGCTGTTGCCAGATTTGTAATCATCTGGGTCTTAGATCCAGTAATGAAAAAATAGCACCATTAACCCTTATGGAAAATGTAACTATTTCAGGGGAAAAGCTGATTTTCTATTCTGCTGATACTAGAGCTTTTTATATTAACAAACACTAGGCAAGGTATGCCTCTAGCCATAAACCAGGTTCAATAATATGCTTTTAAGCTTTGTAAGAATGACACAGTGAAAGTAAGTTTAATAAACCTTTCCTGCAACTGAGTAGAATGTTAGGGCCTGAGCATGCAACCCATTACGAACGTGAATATGGCTCAGTTACATGAATAGTGCCATTGAAGTCAATGGGACTGCTGACATTTAGTGAAGAGTTATGAGCGTATGAGTTAAGAGTACGAATATATGACTCAAGGTTTGTATTACCAGGGCTTCAGATTGGATGATTTTCATTTATTGCAATAACTTTACAATATCTGCACCCTTAAAACCCAGCTGGAGAACCCACTTACCCAAAGGAGCTTGCTTTGCTTATTAGAAAAACACACATCCTAGCAGTAAACTCTGCAAACTAGATAGTCTTGTGTTGTGGTATTTCTTTTGTATACACCCGCTCACTTTGCCTCTGTAATATATGGGGAAAAAATCTCCAGTGTGGTAATTGATTAGTGCCGTTTCCTGTAAACCAACTCTTGTGGTTTCTGGTTTCCAGCCAGTTCTATTTTTACTTTCTTTTCTCCAGTTACTTTCTCTTTCTTAAAAGGATACTTCAGTCTGGTATTCTATTAACATAGCATTTCTTACACGCCAACCAATCTACAGTGTGCAAAAAGCACAAATAAAGGCGTGAGGATAATGTGTGTTCTGATTAAACTCGACACAGGTTTTTAAGCCCTGTAATACAAGAGGAATCAGCAGAGCAAAGGGCAGTAGAAATGAGAGGAATTTTGGCCAATCTATTTTATAGATGTTGGGCAATGGTGGTGACCAAAAAGTTCCGTATTGTTGCAACATAAATAATTTTGTTCCCAATCCTGCAGATGGTTATGAACATGCATATTTTTGCTTATATGAGTAAAGTTATGAATGTGCATAAGTGTTTGTGTATCTGGTCCTCAGTGACGGGCCGCAACGTTATCTGGTTTACATTGGTGTAGTTCCACTCAAGGCAATGGAGCTGTACAGATTCACACCAACTGAGGATCTCTCCTGAGGAATGCAGGGGTTGAAAGAGCAATGTAAATTAACATGGAGAAGGAGATCTGGATTTACAGAGAAATGCGGAAATGAAATTAATCCCAAGTAAGAGTTCAAAAAGGTAGTAGAGATGGTCATTTAGGTCAGATCCAACTTCCATTGAAGTCAGGTGGGAGCCTTTCCATTGGCTTCATTGGTAGTTGGATCTGACTGTAGGCGATGAGGTACTGAAAGCCAATCCCCCATCTCCATAGGTTGCTTCTCAGAGAGATTTAGGATTCTGTGAGCCCTTCAAGAGAAGAGTCATTGTCATTCTGGAAACTGGGACATGGACACTATTTTAGGTTGATTGAAATCTTGCTTGGATAGCACCTTCATTGTCAGAAATGTAGAAGATTAATAGAAGGCATATCAATTTAGTGACATGTACTGTTTCCCAGACAGGAGCTACAAACATTAGAGTATTGTGTTTTCCATTTAGATAATAAAATAAATACATAAATGTTGTTCTTTTCTGCACTTCACCCTCCCTCTCTCCCACGCCCCCAGACCACAGGTGGTGTTTGTTTTTTTGGTCTGGCTCCTAAAGCCACATCTTCAGATGTGGTAAAAGACCCAGTTCATCCTTTTCCATTGAAGTCAATGCATCCCCTTACACCTGTGGTGAATTTGACACACACTCTCTCTCTCTCTCTTTTCCAGCCAGGCAGAAGATCAACCTTAACATGTACCTGCAAAAACTGGGCCTGTATTTTTGGCATCACAGACAGACTGAAGAATCATAATCTGACATGTAACCACTAAGATATCTGGTTTGCACCCACAATAAAGGAGTTAGATGTGTAATTACTAAGATTTGCAACCTTGATAGTGTCTGAACCAAAACTCATTAAAATCAGATCTGACAACAGTTAAATCCCCCTCCCATTAGATCAGGTCCTTGCACATTATCTAACTTTTTGTAAATATCTGCCAGGCTATCCTTTATCTTCTACCTTTTTTTAGGCCCTGATCCATCAAAGCTTTTAAACCCATGCTTAACTTTAAGCAAATACGTAGTGACATTGCATCAAAGAGACAACCCATGTTCTGAAAGTTAAGCATGTGCTTAAGTGCGTTGCTGGTTTGATGCCCTGATGAATAGCTTCCTCACATTAAGTATTGGCAAAGTTTTTCTGTTACAGTAAAGCACTTGAACTAACTAAAACATGGGGAGGTTGAGAAGAGAGTGACTTTGAGCTGACATCACAGTATTGCACTATTTTATTTTATTTTATTATTATTTATTTATTTTATTTTTTTGAGATTAAAAAAAGACAGCAGCATTTCCATGTTTTTACCAGGCACAGCTAGAGGGTCCATTGCTGCACCCGCAGATTGAGTTGAATTTACAAAGTAGAAAATGCTATAAACCATGTGATGTTTGTATAGTAAATGCAAAATATTATTCATGAGCGTTCCAAAGGCAACTGCTTGGAGGAAAGGTGAAAATGGTGTTTGCTGTGACTCATCCCCAGTGATGGAAGATATTTGATAGAAACTCTATATAGTTTATCACTGAGGGGGCATTCCCATTCTACACCTCTCTTTCCATTTGTTAGTAAATTGATTGTAAATTACCTTTTGGGCTGAAATTTCTCATGCTAGGCTTCAGCCCAGAAGCAATTATTTTGGTATGTGTGGTAAATTTCATAACAACCCCTGGAGCTGTTGTTGAGATCTCGGAACCTGAAATTTACTTGATGCTTTCTAAATTAGATTTTGCACTCCAATAACACCCCCCCCCCCCCCATAACGGTGTGAAAATATCAAATTACCCACATTGTTAGTGCTTCATGAACAATGTTTGAAGGCATTTGTTTTTGAAGTAGCAAAGTTAGTGTATGAATGTATAACAACACTGCCCTGCAAATGGACAATACGTTATTTCCCATCATTTCAGAAAGACAGAGGATCCAACGGAGCATTTAAGCACATGCTTAATTTATAAGCACAAATAAACTCAATGGGACTATTTATGTGATTAAAATTATGCACGCGCTTAAGTGTTTAGCTAGGCTGAAGCCAGAGCACACTCTGAGTGTTGATACTTGCTGTCTGTCCCATTAAAAAGTCTACCTATTCTCTGAGGGATTTCCTGCTGTGCCGACGGAATTCCATTTTAATTCCACCAAAGTTGTTGCACAAAGAACGTTAACGTCCTTCAGGGCCAGTGGACTTTCAAAGTGAACGGAACAGCACGTACAATGTATTCGCATAGCTGCTATCTGCTGAAGCATCTGGGGCCGGCCACTGTTGCAATCAGGATACTGGGCTAGAGGGCTAACTGGTCTGATTCACTGTACAAGTTCCTACATTCCTATAATTTGTGCAGAGCTTTGAGACTGCCATATGAATGGCTCTATATATTATTTATCCCTTTCCTCTTGTATTGGGAAACCCAGATTACATGTCAGTGATGGGAAAAGTATATAAATTATTACCCAAGACAGAAATTTTATACCCACACAAAGCCTATTTCTTCCAAATTCTAGCACAAACATTTGAAGCTTTGACATGGTGCAAATGCAACATGCCTGGACGCTTGTCTATAACATTTAATTTCTGTTAACAAAACAAACCCAGACCCTAACATTTTCCTTGTCCTCAGAAATCCAGTTTTCTTCCATGACTGAAGGTCACTTGAGCTGTGGTGTTTTTCTTTCTTCTGATCATTTTGAAGGAGGGTGAAGAGGGAGAAGAATAAGGAGCGCTGCTTATGCAGAGGGTGAGCACTTCAGGAGATCTCTGTGGGAAGATGAGGAGGGTGTGGAACAGAATATCTCCAGGTGCTTGAGAAATAATGGAGGTTTCAAGGAACACATCTTTATTGGCGCTTGTGTGAATGGCAGCCCATCATACAAATGCACACAAGGTTGCACTAGTGCTACTTCAGCTAAATAAGAAACATCAAGGGCTCTCTGGGGCAAATTTTCTGAGGTTCCCAGAAGCTTTTAAGGAGGCAAATCATTGTCAGGACCAGTAGCAGGAGCCAGCCAAAGCCATGGTTGCAACCTGAATTATGGGCCGCTCTACCCTATTCACAGCCTTCAACCAGCTACCCCCTAGTTCACCAATACTATCAGTCCCCTAGTAGTCAGTCAATTGCCTCCTTCACTGCATTTGTACCATGCAGCTGGCAACTTCACATCCCCTGACCATAGCTTCAAAAGATGCCCTCACGTCTCCTCACCCTATGCAAGACAGGAGGAGATGTGTCAGTGGGGTGAGGCCTGCTAATAAGCTGCGGTGTTCCCCTGTGCTGCTTCGACTCCTTCACAGGAAGGAGGAATGCATGGCTGCAGCTGGGCCGTGCATAAAGGAATCACCCCCACCAGCTGACCCACCCACCGGGAGCGGGATGGTGGAGGGAATTTTTTCAGGCCAGGCCTGGCCTAGCAACACATTCTCTTTGCTGGGAAGGGACTAGCAGCTGGCAAAGGAGCTGCCTTTGTTGTCTTTACCCCAGTTGAGAGTTCCCGCTGAGGGAATTCCTGATTGGCCAGCCTGTGCCCCCTCTGAGCAGTGCAGGGATGGAGCTGGGATTGAGAATCAGGCTCTGGGACTGTAACATTATCTTTATATGCATGTTTTCCTTTCTGCTCTGCAACTCGCATTTCCCCATCTGTATCTTTTGTTCCTTTCCCCAGCTCATATATTTCCGATCCTTTCTTTAACACTCACAGAACGTAGTGTGAATTCTAAAACCATCCACTTTCCCATTTGTGCATGAAATTTATATCATCTGCCTTTTTTGTGTCCTTTTTTCTATTAGGACAGCAAGTACTATTTAATAAGGATATAAACCACACGTTTTTATGAGCCTATAACGAGCCTGAATGTTTTATGTAAAGCATAAAACATCACATGGGGGCATTTTGCATCCAGTGAGCCTCATTCTCTCACTTTTTTGCTTTGCTGCAACTCACGTGATTTCAGTGGCATTCCTCCTGATTTATACCTGTGTGAGTGAGCAGAGAATGAGGCCCAATGTGAGCTCACACACTGAATACTGAGTCACTTATTCAGTCACTAGATACAGCAAAGCGCTTCCAGCATACTCCTGAGTGTATCAGAGATGTGCCCTAATATACCAAATTCAGATCTGAGTCCAGATTTTGCTTAGAAGGCTTCAGATCCAGGAGTTTGCTTTGGCCCATTATAGAGGCCAGAGTCAACTTTTTCAGTTTATCACGGCCTAGCTCTGCTATTACGTGACATGACAGACTAGCATCCTAGAGTGTGTTTCATTTGTTCAATGTCTAATTTAACTTGACCAAAATCTTACTTTAAATGATACATTTATGGAAAAAATCCGTTAAGATGCATGGGTGTGGGTTGATGTGTTATCAAGTTGCTTCTTTGGTATTTTATAATACAGAGTTGTAAAATGAAGTACATTTGCTACATTTATAGTCCTGAAAGCTGTGACCTCTCTAATCCCATCCTTTTGTGTGAGTCGGGAAAGGTTCTCCCCCAAATGCTGCTATCTTGTCTCTGGTGGCTGCCAAAAGGAATCTCTTTTACATTAATTCACTGGCCTCTTCTAGCCAAGATCTGGCCCTTTCAATGTCCTGTGTTGCTCTTCGGGGGCTGTTTGAGCACAACTCAATCACTGCTGCTTGTCCCACTGGCTCAGGTTCCCGTCAAAGAACAGTTGTGTTGTCATGGTTACTTTGATGGATACATGGAATGAGAGCCACTGAAAATGAAGCATCTCCATTGCAGTGTCACATGGTAGCTAGCATCTGGGGGAAAACAAATACAAATAAAACCACTCTCATCTGGCAAAAGTGCCATTATCATCAGGAAATTGAATGATTATTGTGGGTTCTTCTGTAAATTCCCTGAGGGGGTCTGATATGTAGAAGTGCTGGGCAGGGCCACCGAGAGCGGGTTCGGGCCCTGGTGAAAAAAATTTTCAGCCCCCCCCCCCAGCAAGGGCGGACTGGCAAAACAGGGCCAACGAGGGGGTGGGGAAGGCCAGGCCCCGGGCCCCCTTCCGGACCACCGTGCCCCGGTAATTTGTACCGGCTTCCCTCCCCTCTTGTCAGCGCTGGTGCTGGGCACTCAAGCTGGAACTGAAGTCAATCGGAAGTGTGCTTTAAACATCTTAAGTGCTAGAGGGCGGTGAGAACTCTGAAAAGTCAGGTCCTCTGCATCTCAAAATGGGCACCCAAATTAATGGACACTTTTGACTCTCTGTGCCTCATTCTGTCCATTTGTAAAATGGGGATAATACCACTCCTCACCTTAAAGGGTAAATTCATTCGTGTCTTGAAGAACTCAGGTACTGTAGTGATGAGTGCCGTCAAAAAGCCCAGGGCAAAATTATTAATTCAGGTTTCAGAGCAGGATTTGAATAGTGTGCAGTAAATAAAGCAACCTTAATTCTGGCATTTCCTAACTTTTGAGCGCTTGACATTGCAACCTTAAGAATGTTATTTTAAGTGTGTGTGTGTGTGTGTGTGTGTGTGTGTGTGTGTGTGTGTAAAACTCTGCACAGAGTACAGTTTTGGCTTGATTTAAATGGAGTTTGGGGGTTAAACTACCAGTAGCTGACCAATTAATACCATAGGAGTTATCCATACGCTTTACTCATTAAAGATCTCTATTAACAAACCTAGTGTTCACAATACACAGCCACAGTGGGCTGCTACTTAATAGCGTGGCTGAGATCAGCAACTGGACGAAGCTCAAAGCTCAGAAGGCTGGTGGGAAAATGAAAGCACTCCAAAGAACTCCCCATCTCTATAATACTCTTCCCCACTGAGGAAGAGGCTGTCTGCTTTCAGATTGTCAAGGCCCTGTATTCCCCTGGATTCCTTGCTGGTTCTAGGCCATGTCAAATGCCCCTTTCCCATTTGTGGCTGCCACTGGCTGGTGAAAAGATTCGTCCCCCTCTTGTCATGTTCCAGGTTGGCCATGGCCATTCATGTACATATGTCCTACAGGTTTGATTGTTGTCATTTCCCGTGCCTAAGTAAGACCTTGCCAACGTTAGCAACGCTACAGTTGGTCCAGAACACAGCAGCGCAACTGCGCAGGAGCACAAGCTGCTGGAATCACCAGGCTGTGCCCACTTCACTGGTTTCCAGATAAATACCAGTTCAGGCTACTGGGACAGTGGAATCATCAGCCTGCTGGGTGGGATTCATGCCTGTGAGGCAGAGCTTTCTCAGCAACTGGCACACACATCATTTTTATTTTTATTATTAATAATATATTTATTTATTATTGTTTGTTAATGTATTTCTTTTATTAGCCCCGAGTCAGGAAAGTATCCCTATGTACTTAAGTACTTCCCTGAATCAGAGCCGTTGTTATTGTTGTTTTTTGCTATTTGTCTGTGGTAGTGCACACTGTATGTGCGAGGTCCCTTCCAGACACTCATGAAGCCATGGTCGCTGATCTGAAGAGCTCAAACTCTCAGAGCAGATTAGAAGACAGAAGTCAGGGGAAAGGCAGTGGGATCAACTGTAGACAAAATGGGTCTGATCCAAAGTCAACAAATCAATGGAAAGGCTGTCTTTGGATCAGGCCTCTTATACATATTTTTTATGCAAGTCAGCTTGTGTCAGGAACTCCCCCTCAGAAGTTCAGATAAACCACAAACCTCCGCGCCTGCAGAGAGCAGAATGCAAATACCACTTCTCTGACCCACAATAACACCACATTTAAATAAAAGAGAGAACCCAAATAAAACCAAACCATACAACTTAAACCAAATCCAGTTCATTCTGATTGGAGGGAGTGGGGAGAGAAACACTTCTTCAGGGCTTTTGGAGGTGCTGCTATGGGGACAGGGATGAGATAACAATCTAGAATGAAAGGAAGAACTCCTACATAATTGAAAAGTGTGCCAGAACAAGAGGGACTAGCATTGCAATTAGCAGGTATACAGATGCACAGCACTGTACCTCCTGTTCTCATTAATTAATACACATGTACCTTCAGACTAGGCAGACTTTTGTTCACTACTTTCCCCCCCGCGAATGTTGTGACTTTTCCCTGAATGAATGAGTACTCCTAAATAACATAATATATATAAAATTTTCTTTTAACTCGAGCTCAGTGACAGCTGCCAACATCTAATCCCAATCAGCACCTTTTACTGCATGTAAGAGGTTTATGGATATAATACTCCATTTTATTAACCATTTATTTTCATAAAGCAAGGCCAAGTTTACTGTGAATCTGCCTGTGCGCTGTATGATTAATACAGTTTGATGAAGAAGTATGTAACCAAAAGGAAGTAGAATTACGGCCCTGAATCAGCAATGCTTTTACGCACGTGCTTAGTTTTAAGCAGAATAGGGATGGGCTTAAGCAGGTGCTTGAAGTTAAGGAGTTGCTTAGTGCTTTGTAACTTGGCATCTATGGCTTGATCCTGTAAGTCGCTGGCACTTCTTTGAACTCCAATTGAAATCAGTAGTAGTTGAAGATACACAGCACCCCTTAGGAGCTGGAAGGATCAAGCCATAAAAAGAAACGTGTTGATGTTTTAACAATCTGGCAGTGTTTTGCTGCTGAAATGTTGAAAATAGAAGGGACTCTTGCCTATTTTATAAAAAAAAAATAATAGTAAGGAGTTTGGGAATTATGGTAGCTTAAAAAATCCAGCATGGCTCTACCATGCCGGTGGATAGAATTTCCTAGACCATCAGTCCTGACAAGTCATTAAAACTGTCTGCATAAGTAAAATGAATGGTTAGGTGTTAAAGTAGGAAGCAGAGCTCTCCATGGAAATCTCATTTCCGATCCATCCCTTGTGACAATTCTGACTGGTAATAAGCACTCTGGATGGTGTCAGTTTCAGCAGATTTACAGCTTTTCGTGGAATTGTACAGTTTAATATTATGCTAACATTTAAAACACAGAGATGCTTTTAAAACCTTTGCGTAATATAGATCCTCGATCTGTTCTGCGCTTTTGGCTCCCACCAACCATTCCTAGCAATGAATAACAATTATGCAGAACAAGATATATAGTATTACAGAGACACTGAAGCAACTACAGTTCCTGCATAGAAAATCTGGTAGTTAACTTTCCATGTGAATGACGGGATACTGGATTGCTTTGTTTGTTTAGAATATAATCTCTCTGGGGCTGGCTCCTTCCTCTTTGAAAAAGTATTTCCATTTTAGGAATAGCACTGACATCCCCTTCTACCCAATAAACAAAAATAATCAAAGCCCAACCCTAAGCAAAGGTTTTACCCCAAAAAACGAGACGTGCCCGAGATTCCATCAGGTCCACTCGGGGCTTTGCAGTTAATTTTATATGAAAAGCATTCAGGTATTCTAGTGATGGGCAGCAATATAAAACCCTTAGATCCAAAACCTATTACAACATTCTCAATGGGCCCTAAGGTGGTACTGTAATAAATAATCAATAAAGACTATGAGCTACATTTTTAAGCAGTTATGTGCAATGTACAGTAAGCTATGTAATGATGATGCCCAATGAAATTACATCCTATAGAAGGTAATCAAAGAGATTTGGAAAAGAACGCTTTCTTCGTGGGGCGGGGGGTGGTGGAAATAAACACAGAGGGAATGTAGGGGCAGGATTCTCCATTGAGCTATACCATGTTCATTCATTTACACCAGTAAATCAGAATAGCCTTTTATACTGGCTTTGCAATTAGTCTGCACAGGTGTAAATGGTTACACAAGGAGCAGGGCTACAGAGAATTGAGCCTTAAGTGTGCAGTGAGAGGTCAGGATTGCCAGCTGATCTAGGTGGACAGGTGACCACATCACAAAGCCCTCCCTCCCACAGTTATCTCCCAGATTGGCAGTCTCTGAGCAGATGGAAATGATTGAAGTGTCCAGCAGTCCTCCACCCCCAGAAGTGGTCCCTGCAAAACAGGGTTCAGTAAGCATGGAGTGTAAGCCTGTTGTATGGCTAAATAGAGGATTTCAGTCCCCACCGTTATCCTTATAGCAGAAAATGATCTAAAAGGTAGGAAGTGTAACTTCACCCGCACAAAACGGTGAGCTCTAAACAAGCCTATCTAGATGGCTCGGAGCCAGGGGCAGCATGGTAGGGAGAGAGGGGCAATCCAGGGCAGAGAAGAGGGCTAGTCCTGCTGTGTAATTAGGAAAAGACTTTGTTCATATTATTTTGTATAACACTGGTGAAGTATATGGGTTGGTGCCTAGTCTGGAGCTAATAGAGATGACTTTAATCTTTCTCCATGGAGCAAATCATTAACCCCTTCAAAGAATGTTCTTTGAGTCTGTTTGATTAGTTTAATATGCACAGTTTCAGGAAAGAAATAATTTGTTTGGACAAAAGTCTTAGTTTCACTGAGATTTCTTGGGTTCGGAATAAAAAAATGATGGCCGGAAGTTTTTGCGAAGACTTAAATTCAAGTGATGTGCATTTTCTTTTCAGCTTTTTCCAGCTCTTATTGCATTTCCCTTGGACTTGATTAGTTACCAACGTTACAAATGCTCAGAGGAACATGCAGAAAAAAAGACACACATTCCCATTTCCTTATGCCCGCTCCCCGCCTCTTCCCCTCCTCCCCAGTACTCAGCTGATCTCTGTGTTCACAGGACTAAAAGAGAGAATTGTTTGCCATCTAACACTGCTGGAAAACAGGCCTCATTAAACTCATTGCTGGGAGGAGGGGTGGAGGGGATAGCAGCATGTTAAATGGGTTCTCTGTCAAAACTTTCAAGGAGCTTATGTAATGTGGCATTTGTACCACAGTAGAGTTATGAGAGCAAGGAACCTATCAGCTTTTTAAGTAACCTAAACTGTGAGCAAATACAAATGTCTTGAAATTTAGGGCTATCAGGATGATGTTGTGATAATGTAACTCCATTAACGGACTCACCACTATGGTAATCCCGTTTTATGTCAGGATAATGGCATTAATTTCAGTTGTTACACCAGTGTAACACTGCCATAACGTGGTGATGAATCACGCCCTCTGTCACTTGGATTAACTTATGGGTGAGTACTGGGACTGAAACAAAAACGTTATTATTTAATAGTGCCCTGCTATTGAAAAGAGTAAGGCTCTGAGATTCTATCCAGGTTGCACATTCCAAGTGATGATTCGTATCACGGGAGGGGCGGGGGGGAGTCAAACCCCATTCAGGTTAGGCTCTGCATCAGTACCAACCATTGCAGCTGTGTGAGTGGGAATGCACTCTACACACTGTATTCAGAATTTTTCCCTTGATTGGTTTTAATACTTGAGTCTTAGGGCCTAGAGGACTGGATAGTTCAGGTTTTGGAAGGATGGATTTTGGACACAGAGTCTCTATCTTTAGAAGTTTTGTGGGTGGTGCTTTTCCAAAGTTTCTTTAATTATCTTTAGGTTCCCTTTTCTCTCCTGGTAAGCTTCATCTGCCTACGAGTGCTGGAAGACCTGGTAGTCTCTGATCTCCGCTGAAATTTGTATGTAGTGTGAGGACACAAACACAGAGCCATGCTTTAAGCAGCAGCTAGAGAACTCTCTAACTCAGAAGATCCTATGTTTTATTAAGCTCTCCGCTGTAACGCGTCCCGTTCCTCTCTGGTAACTGTGGAGGACCAGAAATTCTATAACCATCTCCCTTCCTTTATAATAAAATATTAAAATGAATAAACCAAAGTATGTAAACACAACAATTCAGAATAAAACTTCAGTTCCTTAAAACTGTTGACACTACTATGTCTCTTCATCAATTGCATTTAAATAGTCCTGGGCGGTATTCTAAAGATCACTTCTTTTGAGGGCATCTGATCAGTCTTCCAGAACACTTTCTCAGTTCTGTAAAGTTTGTGCATGGAGTTCTTTTTTTTTTTTTTTTTTTGGGTGCGGAGGTTCATTTCCTGACAGAGTTACCTGAAGATTACATATCTTCTTTGTTGTGTTGGGAAATATTAAAGATGAACCTGATTTCTCCAAAAAAGTCCTTTTGAAATCTCCTCTAGGTAGGATCCGGGAGTTTCTGCTAAGCGCTAAACAGTTACAAATGTCTAGGAGCTTTTGAGCCAAACTTTGATCCCTGGTCTCAATTCAGGTAGACCTTTTGTTCTGTGCCAAACAGTGAAGTTTTGTTGCTGCCAATTTTTATTTCAGCATTTTGTCTTTGCAGTTCATTCAGGTTGGGCCTCTTAGGTTTCAGCTGTATCGGTGCCACAGGAAAAGTTGTCCTTTGTCATCTTCCCATCAGAAGTTCTGCTGGAGATGGTCCAGATGCAAGCAGCATTGACCGACATGCCAGGAGAGCTTTATACGGATCCACTTGCGGAAGTCTTTTTAAAGTCTTCACTGTTCTCTTGCTTCACTTGCTTCTCACTGCTTCCCATTGTTGTGGGGGTAATGTGGACTACAAGTACGATGTTCAAAATCAAAGTCCTGTGCAAACACTAGGGATATTTCAGAGGTAAATTGAGGCCCATAATCAGATATGAGGACTTCAGGAACTCCATGTCTTGCAAATATTGACTTTAGTTTATGGATGATCTGTGCTGATGAAGTCTGTATATCGGAGTCAATACGTCTGGAGAAGTAATCAGCTATAATAATGTATTTTGTGTGCTTTCCTAAAAAACAAATGTGTGGCTACCTGCTGCCAAGGCCTGTAAGGCAGCTTTTTAGAAAGTAATGGTTCTGGTGACTTGTTTTGGGTTTATTTTTTGTTTTTTGTCTTGTTACATATTTCACTGTCCTTTACTAAGGTCTTAATTTGCCTACTCAGACCGGGCCCCATACGAATTGCTTTGCTTGTGCCTTTCACTTGTATCTTGGAGTCCCTCATGGGTTTTGGAGAGCATCTCTTTCTGAAATACCGTAGAGATAAGAATGCACCATCCTTTCAGAAGCAAGCCATCAGCCATGTGAAGGTCATTTCAGTCCTGCCAATATAGTTGGAAGTCAATTCCTTCAATCCCACCCTCTTCGGCAGAGTTGAGTCAGTTTAATCCTTTAGTTATTCATCTCAAACTTGCTAAAATTGGCTGGCAGATGCTATAATTTCTGCCAGAACAAGGTCAGTATAGACTTTGATATATTTCACTAAAAACTTTTCTTCTTTTGGCAATTGCTCAGTTAGGGCTATAGCTAGTGTGTGTTGCTATGAAGGCTTTCCTTGGTATGTATCCAACGCTGAAAGAAAATCACATCAGCCGTAGTTGAAGTCTTTGAACCCTAGGTGAAAGATCATCCAGTGGTTTTGAACCCGATTATGACACTAACAGCTTATGGTCTGTTTCTGTGTTAAAATTCAAGCCAAACGGATAGGCACTGAGCCATTCACAGGCCCAAGTGAACGCTAGAGCTTCCTTTCCTGCCTGAGCACACCACTGCTCTGTTTCTGCCAGGCTTCTTGATTTGAATGCAATGGGTCTCATCTCCTTCTGGCTTCTTTTGTGTGAGCACCACTCCTAAACTATATGGATATGCATCCTCTGCCACTGTTCTTGGGTGTTGTTGTGCCAAAACAGGTGGGAACGTCCATGGATTTTATTTTATTAAGTGCATTTTATCATCTCTGCTATATACCAACATATCATCTGCCTGGCAAGTCTGAGACGTTCTTTTTGGAAATGTTCTGGTTCTGAGATATGCCAAATAGAAGATGACTGAAATAGTACCTTTCAAACAAGGTGATGAATGTTGTTAACAGTATGTATCCTTTAATGAGAGAAATTTTGCCAGAAGCATACCGTACCATCTAACTTTGAATTGACTTTAGCTTCTGATAACCAAGCTAATGTCTGGTCTACTGTGAGAAACATATGTCTTTCTCTGCACACGCTTTTTTAAAGCTGTGTAAAGTCCACACGAATCTGGGTTTTGCCATTGGGCTTGTGTATTACAGCCATCCCGGCACCAATCACTGGGTTCTTCTATCTGGGAAATAACCTCCATATCTTCCATTCTCTTTCATTCTTCTTTGACTTTCCTTAGCAAAGGTATAGGGATGTAGTGTGGGGTTGTGAGAGCAAAAGAAGTCACTGATGGCACCAGTTTTATTTTGTACTCCCCTGAAGCTCTCCTAGTCCTGAGAAGACAGGTGGATATGCCTCCTGTAAAGCTTGCTTTTTGCTATTACTGCATTCCAGTTTCCCTACTAGGTGTAGTCCTTGTATTGCTGGCAACTCTAGTAAGGGAGTTGTCAGGTTCTTGTATTACATATATTCTGTTCTTTCTCCAGTTCCCAAGGAACTGGTCACAAACATCCAATGTATTGCTACTAGTCCCATATAAAATTTTATTTGGTCTTTGCAATCTCCACCTTAGGATCAATTTTATATATATATATATAAATAATTTTGCTGCTCCAATATCAGTTTCCATACCTGTGTACCAAGGTGTTGTATGTTCTATTGAGGGTGTCCCTGGAAGTATAGACTCGTTGTCATCTGATAACACTCCCTCTTGGATTGCTGCCACTGGTGGTTGGTGACCTGTATGCTACTGTAAAATGTCCCATTTTGTGTCATCTCCTACATTCTGCCTCTTTTGCATCGTCAGCAGCATCACCCATGGCAAATATCAGAGCATTTATCTGGCATTCTTGTGCTTTCTCAGGTAAACCAGAAGCTATCCAGAAACACTCAGATCTTCGGCTCTAGGAAGGTCAGCTGCCTGAGTTGCCAAAATTAAACTTCTCTAAGAGAGCCATTTGTGCTATGGGCTTCATTGCTGCGGTGAAGCCAAGCTCTGTTTCCTTCCGGCTGCTGCTTTTACAGGTCTTCTCCCTGATTTTCCACTTTCCCCACACTCACCTCTTTGGAGGGGTCTCTTCTTTCCTTTATTCCTTCTTTGGAGAGAGGGATTCACTCATTCCTGGCACCAGTAGTGCGAGGTTATAACCCAAAGAGCCATGCTTTAAGCAGTAACTAACTAGGAAGTTCCTCTGTTTATTAAGCTCTCTGCTGCAACATATCCTGGTCCTCTCTGGTAACTGTGGAGGTCCAGGACTCTTTATAATGACTTCACACTATACACCCCACAATGCATTGCACATATCAGAATATGAGGTTAGCAAAGAGGCTATACAACTGCTAGACTCAGAACAGATTATTTAATGCTGAGGGAACATAAACTGTGGAGGGGGAATGGTTGTGTGGGGTACTCGAAAATCACAAGAAAAAAATAACTGTGTTGGAAACCTCTGAAACTGTAAATTGAGGAGTAAGGGATGGGGAACTTGTTTAGTTTGGGTAACCGGAAAAGGTTTGAACTAGATTCCCCAAATCACTCACCATGGTCCAGTGCATATACCTATGCAAATGTTCTACCTTGCCTTTCCTGTATTAGTTTAGTTCCCATATTTCCTTGCAGCCTGCAGCCTTCTGGGCAAACACTCAAATAATGGTAAGGAAACTCTGAGGTTCTATTGTACCATTCCATCAGATCTCTAGAGTTTACCCTCCATGGATTTGGCAGGATGTGAGACTCCCCAGACCACTGGATGTCCCAAGACCCAGGAGGAAATCCCATGAGTCTGAAGCCATCTTTTGAGTGTCAGGTCATTCTTGTAAGTCCACAATGACTGCAAATTAGTCCTTGGGTTTGGCACAGCACAACTCCCTCAGACACCTTTTTGCCTGGCCTCATGCTCTAGGGGTGTAGATAGGGACAGAATGGATAATATTTATTTACTTCACATATTTCCTCAAAACTATAAAAGCATCTCCAGGCACCCTTTACTTAGAATCATAGAATATCAGGGTTGGAAGGGACCTCAGGAGGTCATCTAGTCCAACCCCCTGCTCAAAGCAGGACCAATTCCCAACTAAACCATTCCAGCCAGGGTTTTCTCAAGCCTGACCTTAAAAACCTCTAAGGAAGGAGATTCCACCACCTCCCTAAGCAACCCATTCCAGTACTTCACCACCCTCCTAGTGAAAAAGTTTTTCCTAATATCCAACCTAAACCTCCCAACTGCAACTTGAGACCATTACTTCTTGTTCTGTCATCTGCTACTACTAAGAACAGTCTAGATCCATCCTCTTTGGAACCCCCTTTCAGGTAGTTGAAGGCAACTATCAAATCCCCCCTCATTCTTCTCTTCTGCAGACTAAACAATCCCAGTTCCCTCAGCCTCTCCTCATAAGTCATGTGCTCCAGCCCCCTAATCATTTTTGTTGCCCTCCGCTGGAATCTTTCCAATTTTTCCACATCCTTCCTGTAGTGTGGGGCCCAAAACTGGACAGAGTACTCCAGATGAGGCCTCACCAATTCGAATAGAGGGGAACGATCACGTCTCTCGATCTGCTGGCAATGCCCCTACTTATACAGCCCAGAATACTGTTAGCCTTCTTGGCAACAAGGGCACACTGTTGACTCATATCCAGCTTCTCGTCCACTGTAACCCCTAGGTCCTTTTCTGCAGAACTGCTTCCTAGCCATTCGGTCCCTAGTCTGTAACAGTGCATGGGATTCTTCCGTCCTAAGTGCAGGACTCTGCACTTGTCCTTGTTGAACCTCATCAGGTTTCTTTTGGCCCAATCCTCTAATTTGTCTAGGTCCCTCTGTATCCTGTCCCTACCCTCCAGCGTATCTACCACTCCTCCCAGTTTAGTGTCATCTGCAAACTTGCTGAGAGTGCAGTCCACGCCATCCTCCAGATCATTAATGAAGATATTGAACAAAACCCAGGACCGACCCCTGGGGCACTCCACTTGAAACTGGCTGCCAACTAGACATGGAGCCGTTGATCACTACCCGTTGAGCCTGACGATCTAGCCAGCTTTCTATCCACCTTATAGTCCATTCATCCAGCCCATACTTCTTTAACTTGCTGGCAAGAATACTATGGGAGACTGTATCAAAAGCTTTGCTAAAGTCAAGGAATAACACGTCCACTGCTTTCCCCTCATTCACAGACTCAGTTATCTCCTCATAGAAGGCAATTAGGTTAGTCAGGCATGACTTGCCCTTGGTGAATCCATGCTGACTGTTCCTGATCACTTTCCTCTCCTCTAAGTGCTTCAGAATTGATTTCTTGAGGACCTGCTCCATGATTTTTCCTGGGACTGAGGTGAGGCTGACTGGCCTGTAGTTCCCCAGATCATCCTTCTTCCCTTTTTTAAAGATGGGCACTACATTAGCCTTTTTCTAGTCATCTGGGACCTCCCCCGATCGCCATGAGTTTTCAAAGATAATGGCCAATGGCTCTGCAATCACATCCGCCAACTCCTTTAGCACCCTTGGATGCAGCGCATCCGGCCCCATGGACTTGTGCTCGTCCAGTTTTTCTAAATAGTCCCGAACCATTTCTTTCTCCACAGAGGGCTGGCCTTAACTGGGCATCCATCCTAGAAAGGAAAATATATCACACAGTACTATAGAAGGGATATCTAATCCCATTTTACCACAAATACATACCCATCCAGTCCTAAGAACACCCAAAAAACCTAGAGTGGGGACAGAAGGGCTCTATCGCCTTCCCAGAAGGAAAACAAGTCTGAGCTCTCATGGAGCAAGGGAGGAGCAACTGCCAAAGACTCCTCATGGAGAACACACAACCAGCAGCTCCTTTCTGTTAATAGAGAGGGAACATCAGCTCTAGTGCCCCTGCAGATCTCAACTGCAGCCGTATGGCATCGTGTGTCTGTATGGGTAGGTGATGCACCTACATGAGCAGTAATTAAACCAAATAGTATCCGGCAATGTTTTAGATTGTGTCTGCACTTGTGCTCACTTTAACAATTCAGTGATTGGTTAAATCTGAGCTTTTATTCCGCATTGTCAGCTTTATCCTCTGCCACAGACTATTTGGAACAAGTTGCCTTGGAGAATTAAATCTTCAGCCACTCCTGATTTAGAAGACAGATTTTCTGGATAGTGAATAACATGTGCATGTCCTAGCTTTTTTTCTGTCAAATTGCGATTTTTGTGTCTGGGCTGGGGGGAAAAGGGGAGATAAATTATTGTTTAATTTAAAGCAAGTACAGTAATCTACTTGAGACTGCCTTTCATTGTAATATGGCTGTTGTAATTCAGGGATCCTATTCTGGCGGACATATGAATGAATGAATGAATAAATTATTAGCATCAAGAGCTTTTGTCATTGTGTAAAAACAAGAAAATGACTATTTGTCCCATATAACAAATCTAGCTGACTCCAGCACTAAATCTTTCTCACAGGCAAAGGTCCATGGAGCTATGAAAGGCAGGATTGCTAGTGGTAGATTTTGTCTGTGTTTGTGTGTATGTCTGCGATCTTAACTAGTAACTGTATCTAAATGTGTAGTTCTAATATCGACTCAAGCTCAGTTTTATCATTAAAGGTACAAGTCATTGTTCCTTTAAATCCTCGCAGTATGTATCTACAAGCACACACATGGTCTGTGACGATTTAAGGAACAATGACTGGTTGGTTTAATGATAAACTGACCTTGAGTTGATATTAGAACTACACATTGAGATACATTTTCAGACTCTATTAGCTTATTGTTTTGTTTTCTAGGTAAATAATAGATTTCTCCTATCCAAGTTCTTGGAGTGGCAGGGAAATTGCATGGCAAATCTTGCTGTGACTCTAGCATGCTAATTACTGTGCTGTATTCTCTGGGCTAGAGCCTCAGCTGGTGCAAATGATGGCAGCTCCACTGTGCTTGTTTACACAGGTTGGGAGTCTGGCCTTCTGCATTTCTATAACAGTTTATACTCCCAATCTGCGAGTCAGAGAAGCGCAGTGTGTTTCTGGTGCTCAGAATGCTGAAAGAGTTGTGTGACAGTGAATATGGTGATCTGACTGTCGCATACAAGTAGAAGGTGAAAAGTGGGCCACTAAAACAAAATGGATGCTGTTCACTTAGGAAGTACACTTACGAATTCACTGTATTTGACACCAGTTTTGTGACATTAGACTTTGAAGAATTATAAGCAGCAGCATCCAATTCAGCAGAATTTTTTCTGCTCCTACTTGTAAGAATCTTTGTCTTATTTCTTCCTGAAAAACTGGATGACTATTCTATACTCATTGTATCTCTTGCTAACAGCATAAGATATGTGACCTGATAGTTGGTATAATGCAGCATGTTTGCTGATCCATTCACCAATTTATGTGTTTAGTGATAACTGTAAATCTGGCAATCCCCACATCCACATGTAGCACGCACCTGTGGTTTCTATCAGCCCTGGCTCTGAGCAAAGGGATAAGGGAGAGTTGAGAAATGAAATAATAAACCATGAGTGGCTGATTAACAGGGTTGTGTTTCAGTCGAGGATTTATGAGGGCATAAGAGAGCCTGACAGTAAACTTTGAGTGGTTCATAAAACATTACACTGGAGCTGATTCAGGTATGCAACCAATAAACCACATACTGCTAGCTCTCAAACAATTCAGCATTCTTAAACAACTCTTGCACACAATTATTTAGTTTAGTAAATCTTCACATCAAAAGCTTATATACATAATATTTCTTATATATATATGAAAAGGTTCAGAAAAGGGCAACAAAATATTAGGGGTATGGAACGGCTGCCATATGAGGAGCTATTAATAAGACTGGGACTTTTCAGCTTTGAAAAGAGACGGCTAAGATGGGATATGGTAGAAGTCTATAAAATCATGACTGGTGTGGAGAAAGTGAATAAGGAAGTGTTATTTACTCCTTCTCATAACACAAGAACTAGGGGTCACCAAATGAAATTAATAGGCAGAAGGTTTAAAACAAACAAAAGGAAGTATTTTTTTCGCACAACGCGCAGTCAACTCATCAATCTCCTTGCCAGAGGATGCTGTGAAGGCCAAGACTATAACAGGGTTCAAAAAATAACTAGATAAGTTTATAGAGGGATAGGTCAATCAATGGCTATTAGTCAGGATGGGCAGGGATGGTGTCCCTAGCCTCTGTTTGCCAGAAGCTGGGAATGGGCGACGGGATGGATCACTTGATGATTGCCTGTTCTGTTCTTTCCCTCTGGGGCACCTGGCATTGGCCACTGTCGGAAGGCAGGATACTGGGCTAGATGAACTTTTGATTGGAGCCAGTAGGGCCGTTCTTATGTACATACACATCAAATTCTACATGTATAAAATGCAGTGTTTATACATAATAAGGACTTCGCTGTGGATATGGATTTTGCATAGAGGACACTCAGATACTATACTGATGGACAGCACTATAAAACCGTAAGACACATAGAACTCAATCCCCATTAGAAAGAGTGAGTGTGTTGTGCAATACATAATCAATTGATCATGTAGATAGCGATACGTAACCTAAACAGCAACCAACCATTTACAAGTAATTGTGAAAGAGGCAAAAAAGAGCATTATCACTCCAGGTGTTGAATAAATTGCATTTAATGTTTAAACATCTAGGGTACAGTATTGTACTGGCTGTAGGAGTGACATTGCCCTCTCCTGAGTGGCCCACAGAGAGGAGGAGAACCTAATGCAAGCAGTTACTGAAGTTCTTCTTTATTTGAAGTGGTAGAGCCCTGTGGTTTTGGAGCAGAAGAAACAGTCTTCCTGGAGTCTCCAGGAATTAGAGATTAATCGTTAATTAAAGATTATCTCATGGGATTAAGTCCCCAGGAATATGTCCAACCAAAATTTCAACTCACTCAATCTTGGGAAGCCAGGACTGGCACCAGGGTGCCAGTCCTGGCTTCCCAAGATTGAGTGAGCAAGTGGGTGGGTGGGTGGTAATTGTGTCCTGTGTGTGCAGATGTTTATTCATTAGATTGACACCTGACTGCTGTATTTGAAGTACAGTGAACCTCAAAAGTTCAAGATAAGCTTTGTCTAATGGATGGAGAGAATGTAATTTACTAGTTTTGTGTATATGAGTGAGTAAATGGTATTCGGTAGTGCCTGGCAACAGAAGATATAAAACCTGCTACTGCTACCAACTACAGCATGCTGAGATTTTAAAGACAGAATATAATCTAATCTGTCTCTATATAAAACAGGTCATAGTTCATCATGACAAAGGATCTCTCACAGAAAAGCATTCAGTCTTGATTTGTCTTTTAAGATCAAGTGGTAAAGGCCTAATTTTTGGAATTGAAGGAACAGGGTTCTAGCCAAGCCTCCACTAGGATGTGTGTGTCATTTATATAGTAGTTGTGTCTGTGGCCACAGCACTTGGATTCTTTATAGCAAGTAAACTCTGGCACTCATGGAGATTGGGGAGAAGGCTAAACTAAATGACTGAGGACATTGAATCTGTCCCAGCAGTTAGATTCAGTACTCTGATGTGTTTTAACATGGTGGTGATCCCATTAGTAGAGGTTTCTTTTGCTTTCATAGATGCTTCAATACACACACACCCCGACTCTGTGGGTGCTCCGGAGCTGGAGCACCCACAGGGAAAAATTGCCGGGTGCACCGGCAGCTC
Organism: Malaclemys terrapin pileata; assembly: GCF_027887155.1. Lineage (NCBI taxonomy): Eukaryota > Metazoa > Chordata > Testudines > Emydidae > Malaclemys > Malaclemys terrapin. Next base: position 16,545,281 of record NC_071515.1, on the reverse strand, counting down.
CCTGACCCACCCCAGCTCACCTCCGCCTCCTCCCCTGCGTACGCCACCGAGTCCTGCTTCTCCCCCCTCCCTCCCAGCACTTGTGCTGCGAAACAGCTGTTTTGCACGGCAAGCAGTGGGAGGGAGGAGGAGGAGGAACGTGGCACGCTCGGGGAAAAGGCAGGGCCGGAGCAGGGATTTGGGGAGGGGTCCAATAGGGGCAGGGCCAGGAGTAGGTGGGGGGCGCGAGCACCCACCGGCGCCAAGGAAAGTTGGCGCCTGTGCACACACTTGGTTTATTTCTTATGTATTGTTAAATCATGCTCAGGTGGAAAACACAGAAAATTCACAACCACTGATGCTTCAACTTATTGCTAACTCAGATGTTAAAAACAGGCCTATTCAAAATGAGATGCCCTATTAGCCTGTGCGTTCTCCTGCTTCAAGGTATGAGTAACTCATATAGACTTCACTGGGAGTTACTTGTGTCCTGTGGTGGAGTGCTAGGGCTTTTCAGTGAACCATTGAATTCTGATTTGTGTGTGCGTGGGTGGGGGGTGTTAGTTCTGTACTGGGACTTTATGTGAACAGAAGGTTTTTCCTGCTAAATAACAACATCTTTTCCTTCACTTGAGCAGCATATTTATTTAAAACCAGTAAAAAGCCACAGAGACAATGTCCATAGGGAAAAAAAGAATATTTCTAGACCTGTTTCTTCCCATCAGATAATAACTCTTCCTGAAATGCTGTTTAACTAAACTGGGTGCATGCGGGATGCCGAAATTCCCCCTTTTTTCACTATAAATCATTCAGCTTTCCAAACTAAGTCTGACTGGGGGAAGCATGCATCACCAGTGCGGTATTTCCTGAATACTAATGCTAATAATAATAGAACAGGGCCCAAACATACACTAAGCCACTCGTGACTTCAGTTAGCGGCATAATAGCCAGGTCTGTATAACTTCTGTCTTTATTTGGATACTGCTGACATGATGTTAGAAGGGATGAGAGCCTGCCAAGAGCTTCTGAATGTATTCACTCCTCCACCCCTTCTTTCTTCTGCTAAGCAAAGGAACAGCACAGCGCAGAGCCAAAGGAACATGTGGCCTCTAGAAGGCTTCGCTAGACCTAACAAAGGGCTCCACTGTGACTTTAGGCACACCCTCGAGTAAGGTGTGTAAGCTGCACTAACCTAGATGTAACCCTCGGAGGTTCTGTGCCTGAGACCCATCTGAGACACAATTCCTCCCCTGTTTCCAGGAGGTGTTAATTTACTACTGGCCTACATTGGGAGCTAACAGCTATCCTTTTCACCCCTTGACCAAGCTCTACTACTCTGATTAGCAATCGGGAACCTGCACCTGTCCATTCCCCGCCCAGCAGAGGGACGAGTAGCAGGTCAGTAGCCTTTCTTTCTCCTTTATGCCTTGTTCCAAGGTCCAGGTAGCCTGTGTAGGAGTATGAAGGGAGGTTCTTACTCCCTTTGTGTGGGTGCATAGTCCACATCACAATCTAGCCCCATTTAAATACATTCAGATCCATTGATCTGCTATTATCGCAAAGAAAATAAAAATAAGTCTTCAGCACACAGTGGTGGAGGAGCATGGGGTAACAGATATGAAGAATGGAAGCTAGAAATTTTGTAGATGCAGAAGACAAGACAGGACCCTGCAGAACTTCGGAGTTCAGGGAAAAGCCATGAGCGCTTTTCAAAGATTACTGAGCCCGTAGAGAATAATCATGAAAGGATAGGTAGAGATTATTTGGATCTGTACAAACTTGAAGTGTGAGATCCTTAACTGCTCGCAGAGCCATGGCATAATTGTTACAATGTCAGTTCTGCCTATGAAACCATTACCCTAAGGAGACAGACTTAGATATATTGTATATTAAAATGAAGCAACAGTTTCATGGTAATTGATATTGTTTTGTGACACATCAGTTACAGTTTCTGCCTTGTTAAACACTTTTGAAGCTGCTTCAGTGAGCACAGCTTCCCATCCAGGACCTCTGGGAACTCTAGGTTTATTAATCTTTGCAGCCATGGTTGGGAATGCTGAGTTATTTCAAATTTCTCAATTTTTGCCTAAGCAGTATCTGCATCTTCATGGTAAAGCCAAAAAAGCAATTGTGGACACAATCTTATGAGCTAGTTTGAAAACCGCACACACATTCACATACATCTTTGTGTATATTTGCTGTTCCTGTAATTATTAAATTCAGACTAGAAAGACACAGTGGAGCTTGATTTTAGTGATAATTTGCCTATATAGATTAAAGAAAATTACTCTTCAGTTGCATTTGATATGCATGCTCCAAAATTATAGGGCCTGATCCAAACCCAATGACGTGAATGGGAGTTTTTTAGTGGGCTATGTATCAGCCCTGTACTGATCAGTGGGGCATCTGGTTGTAAAGATCAGATTAGAAATGGTTTATTTGATTTTTCAAAGGTAGTGGGGGAAAAAATCTTGAGAACCACTCAGCTACAAATAAAGAATGTTAGAGCTAATGGATGTACCACTGAGAGCTGCTAAAAACCTACCTGACCTGCCTTGCTTTTACAATGCCTAGCAAAACTTGCTGTGTTCTTGTAAGATGAAGGTTTTGCTTGCGTGTGTGGGTCTGGTTTGAAAAGTTCTCTTGGATCAGGTGTTGGGCAATCTGGTTTGATTGTATCATAATGATCACTAAGTCATTCCACTGTCATATTGTGGGGTTTGACAGGATAAAGGAGCTGTTCGGAAATAAAATCGGGCACTCGCTATTTATACAAAAGAACAAAAATGTGTGCGGATTCTCCTCTTTCTATTTCTTGGAGCAGTACATGATTTATGAGCCGGTCACTGTCCTTTGTCCGTTTCCTTCATCATGAAGATTCAAGTTAATGACACTCCACATGTGATTAATAGAAAGCGTTATGACAATGAAAATGAAGCCTAGACACCCTACTTAGCAGTCACATGGCTACTCCAGAACGATAGCAGTGGGGTGGAAAATTGCAAAGTGATAACTTAGACGTGAAATATTCTTTGCAAACTTTCAACTGAATAACTCCAAAGGTAAATGAGATTTATTTCAGTGAGTATACGCATGGTATTCAGAGTTTAAGGTTACGTGCCAAGGCTGGAAGCCAGCTTGCCAGAAATAGTGACAATCCAAACTTTTAAGGCAAACTTAATACTGTGCCATGGAATCACCACTTTCCTTAATCTATGTTTAAAAATAGATCCCTTACAGGCTTCTGTTATAGTATGATCCATTCAGTAATATGCATGGCATTCCATATTTTAGGGTGAGAGTAAGGTGGGAAGAGGTGGGAGGGCAGAAAGACACATTGCCTGATCCAGATTCTCCTGCCTCTTCAGTTCATTTAATTCAGTATGGTTAAAGCATCATAATGCGGACAGATGGGTGTTTCACAGATTCACATTCTCTAGCACTTGATTCCACAGCGCTACATTGAGGCATTACCAGTCACCGTCTGGCTGAGTGTGTGAGAAGGGGCAGAGAGCAGATGCATTCTGCTTGTGGAGGAGAAGCAGTCAGAGGGGATGAGTGACAGGGGTAGTGCAAAGACCTTGTGCTCTTGGGGTGAAAGCACCAGAATTCCAGCTGCCCTGTGCAGGTGCACAAGAGGGGAGGGGGAAGGAAATGGTTGAATCCCCCTTTGTGCAAGGGGCAGGCGGAAGCTGGAACTTTGTTTCATTACCAGTAACAAAACCAGAGCATTCCCTTTAGACAGCTCTGTTTCTGGTTTTGAGCCACTCTGTTTTACGCATTGAATTCTGTAGATACACTTGCAGGATTAACTGCTGAGGGCCTGATTCTCATCTTTCACCAGTTTGATGTCACTGGAACTCCGCTGACCTAGGTGGCGTTACACTCAGTTTATACTTGTGTGAGAGGAGAATCAAGCCCAGAAATGGGGACTCTTGTGCTACTGGAATACAAATAACACAGCACTAACACTTGCACAGCTCCTGATGCGGCACTCTTTACTCAGTCAAAACTCCCATTGCAATCAGTGGATCTTTTCTTTTTTTTCCCCTGCGTAAGGCCTTCACATTGAAATTTCAGCATCCTCATAAGCTCTTTGGGCCTGTTCTGTTTGTACAGTGCTTAGTGCAATAGCCTACTGTCCCAGCACTAGGGCTCCTAAGTGCTAAGGTAAAACAAATAAGTGATTATGAAAGGCATTTAAAGAATCTGTGGGCCTGATTGTGGAATCCCGACTCCCATTGGTGGGCAGTTACACAAACAGTCCCAGTTGACTCAGAGGAGAATGTCCTCACCACTGTTGTTAAGGGTTCCTCAGTCCAAGCCTGTACCTAAAGAAGGGCGTACAGATTCAGGCTACATCCACACCGCACACTCTGTGTAGGGTACCTGTAGCTACACGCCACAGAGAAAAGCAAGCTCCATCCACGCTGCGGTGCATAGCTACAGGTGTCCGTGAAAGCCGCTGGTGGGGGAAGGCAGTGGGTAGAGGCTTCAGCAATTCCCTGCTGCTGGGGCCTTTCCCTGCAGCTGAGGCAGCAGGATGCTATGCTGCTGAAAGTAGTGGTGTAGCCAGGGGAGGCACTGCTTGGGCGAGTAGAGAGCTGTGTGGATGTATACACGGGTACATACTCACAGGAATGAGGCAGGCCTTTACTCGCCTATGCTTGGCCTTACTGTCTACACAGCTATTTGTACCTTGGCTAAGGAGGTACCCATGTACATGGGCTACATGCTGCTGAAAGAAGTGTGCTGTGTAGACATTTCTTTGGCAGCCATTGGTCCTTACTCAGGCAAAACTTCCACTGATGTCCATGGGAGTGTTGCTGAGCAAAGACTGCAGGATTAGGCTCTTTGATATATTCATTTCTTTGTTGCTTTGTGTGTGTGTGTGTGTGTGTGTGTGTGTGTGTGTGAATATGCTGTTAAAAGGGCCATTTTTGGCTTTTTAGAAAAGCGTCCTGTACTTTAGGGCAGGTCTTCACTACGGGGGGGGGGGTCGATTTAAGATACGCAAATTCAGCTACGCGAATAGCTATCGGAGCCGACTTACCCCACTGTGAGGACGGCGGCAAAATCAACCTCCGTGGCTCCCCATCGACGGCGCTTACTCCCACCTCCGCTGGTGGAGTAAGAGCATTGATTCGGGGATCGATTGTCGCGTTCCGACGAGACGCGATAATTTGATCCCCGAGAGATCGATTTCTACCCACCGATTCAGGCGGGCAGTGTAGACCTAACCACAGTCTGTAATGTGATAAGACTGGAGAGGGACTGGCTGACTCAGGGGGATTGGTAATGGCAAGTAGTTCAAATCCAGCTGCATTGTGTAGTGGCTGAGGGTTGTTTGCACCTACTCACTCTTCAGTTGTCTCTTGGAAATTGTTTTGGCATTGGCCCTGTTTTCAGTGCACAGCTGTCCGTACACAACATTTCAAACAAGCACTGTTGTGCTTTCTCCTGTGCTGCCCCTGTACACAGGAAGAGCTCCCCGTAAACATCTGCAAAGCTGCCTCACTTCAGCTCTCTCCTTAAAACTCCTTCTGCTGTGATACCTACACAAAACTCAACAGTGGCTCACCAGTCAGAGTGCTGAGACCACTGCTTATCATGCTGATGAGTATTGTTTCCTTGTGCTCCCCCATCTGTCTGTATCCACCTGTTGTCTCTTGTCTTAAACTTACATTATAAGCTCTTTGGGCCAGGGACTGTCTTTTTGTTCTGTGTTTGGCAGTGCCTAGCACAATGGAGACCTGATCTATGACTAGGGTTCCTAAGTGCTATTGCAGTACAAATAATAATAAAGCCCACCAGCACTGCTGGCAGTTTTCTTGGACGTTTCAGCAGAGAGGTCAAGAACTGAATGAGCATGGAAACTGGATGACTTTCTCAGCCCCTAGAAGTGGCATCTCCAGGTCATGGTTGAGGCACATTGACAAGGAGACGGTTTGGGGACACATTGTGATCTAGTTAAATGGGGTGCTGGACTGTGAGTCAGGATTTTATTCTTAACTCTACCCAGGGCCGGCTCCAGGCACCAGCGTAGCAAGCACGTGCCTGGGGCGGCCAGTGAAGAGGGGGGCGGCACGTTCGGCCATTCGGCGGCAATTCAGCAGCGGGGCCGTCACCCCCTCGCGGAGCGAAGGACCTGCCGCCGAATTGCCGCCATAGAATGAAGTGGTGGTAGAGCTATGACCAATCGTGATCGCAGCTGCCTTTTTTTTTTTTTTTTTTTTTTTTTTTTTTTGCTGCTTGGGGCAGCAAAAATGCTAGAGCCGGCCCTGACTCTACCACTGATCTGCTGTAGACCTTGGGAAAGTCATTTCACCTCTCTGAGCTTGTTTCCCATCCCACCCTTTGTCTGTCTTGTCTATTTAGACTATAAGCTCTGATTGTCTCTTATTATGTGTTTGTACAGCGGCTAGCACAATGGCACCCTAAACTCATCTGTAGTCTCTAGGCCCGGGTAATATAAATAAATAACAATTACAATTGACTGGGCAGCATGGAAAACCTTCACCTGTCACAACCCTTGTTTTATTATCCCTCTCGAGACACAGGGAGCGTCGGCACTTCTCAGAAATGTAAACTTAATACTGAAATGTTTTTTTTAAAACAAAACCTTGAGCCATGAAATTAAATAGCAACATATGGAGATGTGGTGAATAAAAATAAAATTAGACTGAGAAAAGGCCTTAAGCTTTTCAGCTTATCTAGCTCTTTGTGTGCTCTATCAGATGGCAAGCACCTGCTCAGTGCATGGAAATGGGGAACAGGCTGTCAGGAGACTGCCTTCTACAAACAACCTTTCCTTTCAGGGTGGAATGGACTAGCAGGTCACAATTAGCTGTCTTGCAGGTTCCTGTGGTGTAAAATCACTTGCATTCAAAAATGCTGTATTCTGTCGCCCTCGGTTAAATGATGGAGTCAATCCTGACAGAGTAGTATTTTTTTTAAAAAGGGGCGTGTGTGTGTTGGGGTGGCGAGAGGAGAAAAGAGATCCTAGTTTTATTGCAACTGCATAGTTCTCATCTGAACAGGTATGTTTAAATCTTTCCACAGCCATTAAAAGAGTGGTTAGTACTAGCTTCTTTGTGTTCTCTGATGGTTATTTTTGAGGCAGTTACACAATAACAGGACTTGGCACGTATGTGGCACCTTTCAGACGAGGATCTAAAATTGCTCTATAAAGCATTAATTAACTGCCTCACAACACCCTTGTGGGATGGCTAAGTGGGTATTATAGCTATTTGGGGTAAACCGAGTCATGGAACCATAGGAACTAGAGAGAGAGGAAACCTATTAGTTCAGCTACTGGATTCCTTCCCTGGCCAGCCCTGAATTTTCCTTACATGACACTTTTTAGGGCTTTATCCCATGTTCTTTGAAAAGACCCAAGCAGTGAGGCTTCCACTACTTCCCTAGGGAGACTGTTGCATAAACTAACATACTCAGGAGGATTTTCCTGCTAGTCAACCTCCAAAATCCCTTCCTCAATTCCAGCCCGTTGTTTTTAGTTTTACCCTCCCTCTCTCTTGCCGCCCCTCTTTCTTGTCTTAGCATTTATACCTTGCAAGTATTTGTAGCATCTCCTCCCACTGCTGTTACTTAGCCCAGGCATCTAGTACATATTTATCTCTCTAAGTTTTCCTCATCAGATCATCCCTTATGTCCCCTATTCATTTTAGTTGATTTTCTTTGAACTCCCTCCACTTTGCCAGCTTTTTGGTACAAACAGAGAGGTTAAGGGCTATGGCCAATGCCACCGAGCGAGTCAGAGACAGAAACAGTGACAAAACCCAGGAGTCCTAATTAGGCCAAGGTGAAACTTTTAGGTTTCAGGTCATGTGGGTTGTGTAAAGCTAAACCAGCAGGGTCCATTGGAGGGTCCAACCTGGGAGCTTTCCTGGGAGTTTCAGGTTCCCTGAGGTTTTTCTCTGAACCAGAAATTCCAAAGTACTTCCCCACCCCCTGCCACAAACCCTGGGCAGTCCTCCAATGCCCTCCTTCCAGCACACACCAGCATGTTTCCCATTAACCTGGAAATCTTCAGACAGGTTGCCTGCTGGATAGCAAAGCACCCAGCCCTTCCCCTTCCCCTCACCCCGCTTTGTGCTTCTGCTTTTCTGGGGAGACAGCTGTTCCCTCAAGGGACACAGGCCTGTGGTTTTGGAGCTGGGGGGCAGGATTCCAGCCTCTCTCGGTTGTTATAACAACCGTGCCTGTTGTCTGCAGCCTGCTGCTGCTCCTTACAGCGCCGCTGCTCTGAGAAGCAGAATCCGCCCGCTGTAGCCCTGCCACTTGGAGAGCCTGCCCCAGCCACTAGGTAGCCCCGCCACTGCCCCCTCCTCCCCTTTCCCTGCTGGCTGCCTGTGGGGCAGAGTTTGCTCCTCTTCCCAAGCCTTCGGCCGCAGCGGCATTGGGCCTGGTCCTCTGAGCCTAGCCATGGTGAGGAGAGGAAGGAGGGAGATGTAATGGGGGGAGGGAGGAAGGACTCATGGGTGGCCGTGCAACAAGGGGTCAGAGGAAACTCAGCTGGGGGGGCCTGTAACAGGGCTCTGAGCGGGATTCTGGGGGTGCAGGGAGCGGGGTGGGATGACAGCAAGAGGAGCAAGCTGTGCAGCAAGGAGTACAATATGGAGCCTATAATAAGATGGAGATGCAGCAGGGGATGGGTCTGTACACAACATGGCGAGGATGCAGCAGCCCTGGGGGGATGCAGCGTGTGGGCCTGGCAGCAGGGCCTGTGCGGGTGCAGCATACCTCTCTGGAGGATGTGGAGTTGGCTCAGTAAGGGGGGGTGGGGTGAGGTGAGTGTGTGGGACACAGAGTTATTGCTGGGGTGCAGGTGGAAGAGAGAGGTAAGAGGGTGAGACCGATGGTCAGTACAGGAGGGAATGGGGAGAAGGGAAGGCTGAAAGTGGGAGGGATAGAAAGGATAAACAGAAGGTGAAGGAGATAGACGGGAAGAAATATAAATACTACAACAAACAGACATGGGAAAGAAAGAAAGAAAGAAAAAGAATAAAAACAAGGAAAATCTAGTGAGCTAATTTTTTTAAATATAAAGGTTAACGCCAAAATGTTACAGAAAATAAAAATGTAAAATAGGGACTTTCTGTTCCCCTCTCCCCACTCCCCCCCACCCCCGCCCCAAAAAAGCTGGAGTAGGGTTGCCAATTTGGTTGGACGTATTCCTGAAGGGTTTCATCACATGACGTGTTCTTTTAATTAAAGATTAAAATTTAATTCCTGGAAACTCCCGAACAATCCTGGAGGTTTGGCAATCCTGAGCTGGAGCCATAGAGGGGTTAGAGAGGGGACTTGATCCTCTATCCCAACATAGTAGCTACTGAGACAGTGTCTTCTCTGCCCTTAACATACATCAGGAAGTGGAAAATGGGGGAAGAAGATAAGCAAATTTGATCGGAAAGTTCATTATTTTTTAAACATTGAAAGAAGAAGCAGATTGGATTTTATACTTGAAAATCTGCCAGATTTTTAAAGTGCATTTGATGGTGGTGAAAACCATCCTTTGACTCTTAGAAAGCAGAATGTTTTGGAAGGGGGCTTGGTAAGAGGTGCTACCGTTGGGATTAGAAAGGTGTTTTGGCATCTGATAGGTGGGGCTTGTGGAGACACTCGCTCTTGCCTGGAACATGTTCTGCAAGGAACTTTGATCCCCAAGCCGTGCTTCCTTACCAATCTGGGACAGATGCAACTCATGTGACCTGTCTCCCTACTGTTGGGGCTGGAACATTGGAGTCAGGGAACTGAAGGCAGGGAAGAAAGGTGGATGCAGGTAGCCATGGGAGAGAGATAATTTGCTATAGGGAGGGTGGTCAGAGTAGGGTTAATTAGAGAGCCTGGGAGGAGGTAGATCTTGTAAGATGGAGAAGAAGAATCAGCAGCTGATGGGGAATCAGTATCTTTAGAGGGGAGAGAGGCTTTGAAGAACAGAGGAAAAGTGCAGGGCCGGCTCCAGGCACCAGCTCAGCAAGCAGGTGCTTGGGGTGGCCAAGAGGAATGGGGGGCACGTCGGGCTCTTCGGCGGCAATTCGGCGGCGAGTCCCTTGGTCCCTCTCGGAGGGAAGGACCTGCCGCAGAATTGGCCGAAGACGAAAGCGGCGCGGTGGAGCTGCCACCGAAGTGCCGCCGATCGCGGCTTTTTTTTTTTTTTTTCCGCCGCTTGGGGTGGCAAAAACCCTGGGGCTGGCCCTGGCAAAGTGTGTATTTCACAGTGCCACAATGGTTAAACACAGATGACTGGATTTACAGTGCCAAGATATATACAATGGACACAGTTTCAGAAACACTTGGCATGAGTTATTTCTAGAATTCCCAGTCACTTGGTGCTCTAAACAGATGATATCTTGCAGAAAATATCAAACCTTAGCAAAGGCTCACACAGTTTTCCCAAATGTGAATTCTCTCCCAGTGGACTGAGCAAGCCATATCCAACAGGTGTTTGGTGCGCAGTGCTGCTTTGTGTATGTGAAAGCCGTTCTCTTGGCCTGGGCCTGCTTTCAGTGTTTTTAATGAGGAAAAAGCCTGTCCCACTGTCCTTCAGATCAGCATATGTATAGATCAAGTACCATTATTATCTATCTATGGTACTTATACAGCCATATAAGTCACCATCATGTCTAAGCATTTCATAGTCTCATACGTGTTTATCTTCATAGCATCATTGGGGGGTAGGGAAGCACTGTTATCCCCATTTTATAGATGAGGCACTGAAGCCCAGAGAGACTGACTTGTCCAAGGTCACACACAGTCTGTGGTGGAGCAGAGAATAGAACTCGGGTCTCCCAAGTCACAGTACCCTAACCACTGGACCATCTTTCCTCTCTATTTTTTTGTTTGGCACCAGATTCTTCTACCTTACTCACATTATATAGCACCTGGCTGTGTTTAGATTGTAAGCTCTTTTGTGGCAGAGGTTTTCAATTATTATATGTCTGTACAGCACCTAGCACAATGGGGTCGTGACCTAGCTGTGGCCTTTAGGGGCTGTTGCAATATAAACATTAAACAATGATAATAATGAGTGGTCTCTTTGGGTCTATTTCTCTCTTGCCTTGCACTTTGTTTAGTCATAGGATATTCGCTAGGACCATAGGGAATTTGGCTCTCATCTCCTATTAAAAGTAAATGGGGGCCTACCTCTCTTAGGTCTGTTTGAAAATCACAGACTTACACCATTTTACCAGTCTGATCTGGTAGTATGTTATACCCACTTTGTATTCTCTTTACACTTCTGCAAATGAGTCCACAATGAGCCTGATTTTCCTTATATTAAGGCCTCTTTACACTATTCTGGCCGTGTAATTTACACTTACTCACTTTAAGGCCTTTTAACCAGAGCTCGAGTGGTGTAAAGAGGCCTTAGTGTAAAGCAGATTCAGGTCCAAGGTGTAGGGTAATGAAGAATCAGTGCTTCAAACTTCCGTGAGACTACTTAAGGAATAAAGTACTATTCAGTGTTAGCAGAGGCATCCAAAACTGTCCCTTTTAATATTAATATAAACAAGTCTCTGCCTGATTCTTCAAGACCTTAGAGAACTATTTACAGTGATGCTGGTGAAAAGCTAAGTCTTTTCATCCATGACTTTTTAAAGTTTGTCTCTGAAAAATCAGATGGAGGGACAGAATAATTATTTCTTTTTCTCCACATTTCTCATCCCTTCGATAAGTCTCCACATAGTAGAGAATAAGAAATAAGCTAAATTGAGGAGGGAATAATGTTCCTTGTCCATGTGAAAATGTATTCAGTGATTGTGCTTTAAAAACAAAACACATGCAAAGAAAAGAGAATAAATCCTATAATGAAAACGCAATTCTTTCTCACTAATCTGTTGTCCTACGAGAGCTCATTCAGACAGAGGATTTATATGTTATGCTTGGCTGTAGGCAATAAAATGTTTTTAAAATAGGTTTCAAGTTGGCAAAATTCTGTAATTTTAACTTACACTGCCTAGAAAGCAAGAATAATACAAAAATATGGGTCCAAGCTTGCAACCTGTATTCATGCGAGTAAGGGCTGCAAGATCAAGCTGTATATTAAAGGTCTGATGCTCCACTTTATTGATGTCTTGACTTCCGTGCTTCATATACTATATGCCACATCCAATTTGGGTCAGAGCTCAGGTGGCTATGTTGAGATTCTTTGGGCATAGTAAAGAATAGTAATACTATATATGCCACTAATTTGAACATATATTTTAATGTAACTTCTTTAAAGGGGTTTGTCTTGTGTTTAAATTTTGAGACAACAGTGGTCATTTTGGGTCAGAGTTAAGGTCTCTGTACTGTGTTGAAATATGCAAACTTGATGCTCGATATGAATAACTTTATGGGTTGCTGTAAGATTTACAATGTCCTTAACTATTAATTTCCTTGCTTTTAAGTGCTTGGGGTTTGTAAATAATATGCTAGGAAACTAAATTATCATTCCACAATGTTCATTGATTTTTTGAAAGCGTTTGTTTTTGCTTTTGGAATACATATAATGGGACAGGTTCTCTGGCCCACTGCATGGATGTTGCACTGCTCCTGCAACAGAAAGAGAGCAAAACCCAACCCTAATTTCCCTGCTGAGTATACACATGGTGTGGGCAAGTCCCCAGAAAGCATAGCAAGTTCTTATACCATGGTTCTCATAACTTGCAGAGCAGATGCAGTGGTGCACTTCAGCTGCCTTTCAGTGGAAAGGTGGTCCCATAGGGAAATATAACAGTGCAAGCTAGATCAACCTTCATGTTACTCTAACATCAACGGAGGCCAGGGCTGGGGAAAGGATCATGGAGCTGTAACTGGCTCTATGACAGCCTCCATTTCCCTCTCTGCTGTGCTCAGGGGAAGGACTACAGCAGAGAATCTGGCCAAATATATCCAGGACAGGGACCATTTCTCCATATATGTTTGTGCAGAACCTAGCACAGTGGGGTCCTGATCCTAACTGGGGTTGGTGGACACTACCATAATATAAATACTACATAACATTCATATGTGTGAGAGAGACAGTGTTCCAGCAGCCTTGAGTTGAGGGAGCTGATGTTCCACAATAAAACATAAATGAAGAAGCCTCCCCATCTCTAACCAACATCTCTTGCTTTATCAACCATGGCAACTTTGCTCTCTCCCTTGTAGTGGCTTCGAGTGGTTCCTCCCTGTCAGCCTTGGAGGGAGACCAATTGCCTCACTACGCCACCTAGTGGCTGATAACCAATTGATAGGGGATTAGCACAGTCCCTGCCAGTAGAGTCTAGGGTCGTGGCCCCTTGGGGTGGGGCAGGGCAATTAGCAGTCTTCAGCCCAGCTCTCAGGTTGGGGCAGACAGAGTCCGGCTCAAGCCCTCTGGGCAGGGCCGAGCCGTAACAGTCTATGGCCCAGCTGCCTGGCTGGGGAAGACAGCAAACACAGACAGACTGTCCGGCCTAAGGTGGGGAGGCTGCCACCCAAGGGGTGGGGTTGGCAGCAGGGGGTAGAGGGACCCAGGGCCCAACTTACTCCACTGGGTCCCAGCTCAGGGCCCTACCAGTGGCAAATGGTCCCACCACTGGGTCAGCAGGGATCCTCCCGAAACACGGTGTCTCCATTCAGCAACACAACTGAACTAACGTCTAGTTCCCTCTGCTGTTTCCTACCCCTGCCTGTTCGTAGGGCTCTGTTGCTTGTGGATCCTCAGTCTCCTTGGCGGCCGGCAGTCCCCGCAGCTCCTTGGGGTACTAGGCTGCCGGCAGTCCTAGCAGCTCCCCTCCCTCGGGGTCCTCCTCCAGGGGCAGGGGTTGCACAGGTTCGTCCCTGGTGCAGGGGCTAGCAGCAAGACAGGGGCATCTGGCTCCTTCCCTGGCTCTGGCTCTACTGAACTGGAGGCCCCGCCTCTTATACTTCCTGTTCCGCTCCTCTGCTTCCAGTGTGAGGGCCAGGCCGAGCCTGGCTCCGCCCACCAAAGGGCGAGGAGTGCTTCCTCCCTGTCAGCCTCGGAGGGAGGCCACTCCGCCTCACTTACATCCCCACACCATCCAATCAGAGGGCAGACTTTCAGACTAGCTCAGGGCCAGATTTTCAAGTGTTTAGCACCCACAATTGGGGCCAGATTTTCAAAAGCGCTCAGCTCCCATTTTCAAAATTGACCAGAGTCCAACAGCTTCCAGTGTGACATTTATGGCCAGAATTTGGAAAGAGCTCAGTGCTCTGTGTACGGAGTTCTTTTTTTTAAAAGAAGCCACATATTTTGGTGCATAAACGGGAACTGAACTGTTCTGAAAATCTGGCCCCAGTTATGGATGCTGAGATCTTTTTGAAAATCTGGTCCATACTGACTACCCCTCTGGATGCTTTACATCTCTCTGACTGCCTTTCACATACCTCTCATCCTACCCCACCACGGTGTTCCCAGTCCAGAGATAGCAGACATGACTTAGACAGAACAAAGAGTGCCTGGCTTGTGTGGGGAGGAGCTAATGTGGGGCTCCGTTCAAAGTTTATTTAGGGTTTTGCTTGGCTGGAAGGTAATAATCTAGCTACTGCAGATCTTCCAAGCTCTAACCTCGCTGTCAAGAAGCTTTCAAGCCAGTATTGTACGTCAGTGTATCATTGAGCTACCTTTCTTAAGAGAGGTCCCCAGATGAAGATTTAGTTAAGCTTGAGTCAAGGTTGTAAATATTTATTTAACTTAACACCTGAAAGCCAGAGTGTTTAACATTAAATGTACATTAACCAAAGATCCCAAATATTTAAAAGAATGGAAATGCGGAACTTAACTCTGCCTTCTGAAATGTTCACTTCCTTGTATGATAGTAATGTGTTAATAATTGTATGATGTAGCCAAGAGTGGGTTCCTAAAACCTGTATTCTACCACTTCCCTTTGCCGAGTACGAGCATGAGACACACACACAGTCCCACTGATTTCAGTGGGAATAACCACAGAGTACGGTGCAACTCAGGATGAGTAAAGATGGAAGAGTTGGGACTGTAATCTTAATAGGAGTGTAAATGAATATACTAGCAATAAACATTTATATATTGTCTTTCTCTGTGCTATTTGTTGCCCTTTTGTGTGAAGTTGCCTTTGCATTGTGTTATTGTGTAATATTGTGCATGCTGGTTGCATTTTTTCTCAATTCTTTTAAAAATTACAGAGAGTTTAGGAAATTCCTCTTGAAAGAGCTTGGTCCTGTGTAATTATTTGAGGAGGGATTTTCAGAAACACTGAACACTTCTGATTTGTGAACTTCCCATGGACTTCGATGCGAGCTGAGTTAGGTCGATATTTAATGTTTCTGAAAAATTCCTCCGGTGTATATATGTATCTTTGATGTTACACTCTGCCATACCCCCATATTTGGAACAGCACGCCCAGAATAGTGCTTTGCAAAGGCAGATGGGATTATTCTGCTAGGAAATTTACAAAACTTCTTGTTTTCCCCAAAGTTTGCGGATTGATGGCTATTTATTATTTATGACAAAAACAACACCTTTGAATTACTTATCAGTTTTTAGAGGAGCTATTGAAAAGGTATTCAAAGCATGGAAGCTTTCTGCTAAGTGTGGTGGAGATATCTGAACATCTTTCCAATAATAAGACAGCAAGACAATAAAATTCAAGTACCCTTTTTCTGTTTCTCTGCAGCTTGACTTCTCCGAAAAAACTGCCTTTTGCAAAATTGAAGGCTTTGGGCTCAGCTAACGAGAATGGGCCCAACTCCATTGTAGCTGAACCCTTTAAATTTATCAATGAAAATAGCTCTGTCTGAGATAAGTATCCTGATAAGGTACAGTTTGTTTGTACAGTTGAGGCTTGCACTGTCTTCATCTGCATTCAATCGACGCACATAAGAATGAGCACAGGCTGGCAATTTAAATTAAAGTATCTGATATCAGCCACTTGCAGTGTGTCCTCAAAGGCATGGAGTAGCACTGACTATTGGCTGTTTGTTAATAGTGTTGCCCCTTTTCGACCCAAGTGGCTACTCAAATATCAGGGCACTGGGGATTTTCTAGTTGGAAGTAGAAGTTGATGGAGTCTGGTATTTTTTTATGCCATCTTTTTAATTTACAAGGAATGTATGAAGTCTGACCCCTCCAAACCTGAGAGGGTCCAAAAACAAAAGGAAAAGGTTCTTGGCTTACAGCCCCAAGTCTCTTTAGCCAACAGACCCCAAAACACACTTTCTAGCTTTTTCAAGGATCACACGTTGCTCACAGGTTCCTGCTTGGCTTCTTCTTGCCTCTGCCTCTCTCTGTGTTCTTGTCTGTTCTGCATTTCTGTCTGTCTGTTCTCCTTTGGCCCCTCCACACCTGGTCACAATACCCAATGGAACCCCCTGCCTATATGGTGCGAGTTTCTGGGCAGACTGTATTAGGCCCTATTTTAGTTGTGGCCCCTTAAGTGTTTCTTACAACTATCTTGAGTGCAGGGTGTGTTTACAGAGCAGTTTGATTGAGGTTTTAACTCAACCCACAACAAGGTTTCACCCAGCTTGCAACAGTAGTCCTATTCTAATGCTTTATAAGGTTTAAAAAAGGGCAAATGACAATTTAGATTTCATTAGAACAATGTTCTTGTTTAAAACCATTATTGGAGAGCTCTTATCCAACAGGGTGTTCAGGGAAACTGCCTGCTGAATGAGGTCAGAATGCACTCTCACATAACCCATTTCTCTTAAATATAACTCCCAAAATGTATTCACAGTTCTGGTTACAGTTATTTTTCATCCTGTTACCCCATGCTATACACCCTGACTTCCAAACAGATTCCACATCGCGGCTCTTGAATCTTGGTAAATCTCAGGGCTGACCAGGCCCTGAATATTCCCTTTCCTTCTTTATAAGGGGATGGGGAGTCCAGTTTCTTCAGGGTGCTGCAACATCATGTTCATCTTGCACCCAAGTGGTCAAAAAACAGCCTCCTCCAAAAACAGCACAACCTGGATTGGCTGGATGGGGGGGATTGCCAGATGTGTGACACAATCATGCTGCCACGTCTGAACTTGGTGTCTCCATGACACTCTGGAAAACCACGGGCCAGCCCTAGCCCCTATCTTGTGCGTTGGCATTAAAAATGGAGCCCCATAGCCAGGAGGAAAATTCTCTGATGGAATGATTGCATAGGGCTGTCAGGCAGACTTATGCTGCACCCCTCCCAGCCCCCAGTGTCGTTATGGGGAACTAGATGGAGTGACGCCTGTGCCACGGTTTCAGATTCTGGGTTTCAGAACACCCCAGTGGTTTCTCTAAATTGGAGCAGCCTCTAAGGCTACTCTGAAGTTCTGCCGGAGGCCACACCAGCCCACGTAACATGCAGAATCTGGATGGTGCAAAGATGTCTTAATGCCACCGCTGTTCCTTTTTGTTCTACATCTCTCAGGAGTCTAGTACTGAATCTTCCTCCAGGTCTTTTGAACGATAAGATACTAGCTGCCTCCAGTGCTTTCTTTGGTCAGTGTCAGGATGGAAGGTTTCCAAGGCAATCCCATGTGCAGTGCTGCAGGAAGTAGAATTAATGATTCCGAAAGCTTCTCTCTCTCTTATCTCTGGGTCATTATTCAACCAATGTCCTTGCGTAGTTTTAGGGGTCATTATTCTGCTGAAGGGTGCTGTCTTTTGAATACATATAATACCAATATCCAGGCCACTTGTACTAATAAGAGATCTCAAGGCAATTTTTGAAAGAGTGGGAGTGCTAACCCTCGTGTCCTGGCAGTATTCAGATTAGGTCCTTTATCCAAGCCTCAATTAGCCAAAGGATTTCTTCATCCAAAAGAAGATCCTGTTCTCCGATGTATATCAAATATGTTCAAAAGTCCCTCACTTATCCAGAACCCCATTTATCCTAATGACTCTCACGACTCCCATCCCATTCTAATGAATGACGTTTGACTATGATTATGTTTTACCTTCCTAAAATATCCCTATTAATTTCAGTTGGGTACGATATTCTTCACTTCCTCCCCTAAACTCTTGTTGAGTGTTACATCGTGTTGTTAAACAGCTGCTGCTTTTCACCCTAGAGGCAACTGTGTTCTGGAGGCAGGTGAAGTCATTTTTATGTACAAATAGCTTGAAAATTATTTTGCTTGGCACTCTGAGAGCATGGGAAATGAAAACTGCAATTAAGTTTTCAGGTCTGGGTCTCCACTCAGACTCATTTTACACTGGTGTAGTTTCTCATGATTTCCACATGTGTAAGCAAAAGGGGAATCAGTCTCATTATGTTAATCACAGGAAATTTGCTTTTATGGTGACAAAGACAGGAATCAATCTTGAGAATTTCATGCATTAGCTTGCAGAATCTACTATGTGAATTTCAAAGCAAATGTAACCGTGAAAGTCCATTGAGAAATGCATACAACAAAGTTATCCATGAAAGGAATCATCAGTAGGATGTGTGAGACTGTTTATATGGGATTAGAGTGAAGTGTTCATCAAGGCACTTTCACAGGGATTCATGGTGTGGTGGACTGAACATAGGATGGTGGGCCAGGAACTCTTCTTTTTAATCCTTGTTCTACTGCTGATTTGCTGTGTAGTGTGTGGTTAATTTGTGTTTTCACCTTGAAGATATGAAGTGCTACAGAGAAGCTAAGTAATATTTTTATGTAGACATTCACAGAAAAGTAAAGACAAAAGGTAAAGGCTGAATCACATTCTAAATTGGAGCTGGTCTAAAAAACCGGGAACTTTTTTTGGGGGGAATCAAAACTTTATTCAAAATTTTGGATCCCCGCCTCCCCCTTTTTTTTTTTTATTTCCACCATTTCTTGATTTTATTTCTAAAAATTGACAGCAGGAATCGGGGTCCTGGAACAATTTGTATCGTGGGTCTGCTGAGACCCATCGCACCAAACTGCAAATCTTGTATATGATGGAAACCACTTCAAGCCAGGGAGTGCGGCAGAACCCCCAGCACTCCTAGTTCCAGCACCTATGGCAGGAATTAGAATTGTTGACATTTGAAATTTCGAGCTAAAGTTTAACCATAACTTTAAAAAATTCTACTATCCTTAATCCAAATATTTTTCTAAGAATATTAAATCTACTATGTTGCTTCTACTTTGTGACATTGATGGGGAATTTGATTGTAGAATTAAAGCTTTGGTAATGAATCAGGTATAAAATGAGCTAGTTTTTTATTACATTTTATTCATTTTCATAAATAACAAAATACAAAAAGGTTAGATGACTTACAGATTGCATGTTACCAAATACCACACACTTCACAGGATAGCCAATATAATTATGCAATTACGCAACTTTATGACTTGTCAAAGTTGCAAGGACAGACAGTACTACACAGACATAACATATGAGGGTGAAGGTAACAATACAAAAAACAATCCACACAAACAGGCAATAAAGGGAAGGGGAGGACTGGGGTAGGAATGGGAAGAGGGAGGGGAAAAAGGAGAGGTCAGGTGGAACAGAAGTCTGGCATTATTTGAGCTAGCTCTGCATTTTTCATCCAAATGTATCAAGAAGAGGGTTCAAATTCTTTGAATTCATATAATGGCTTTCTCTGTCAATAATCTATTCTTTCTTTCCCTGCTAACTCAGACAGGTTCGAATACCACTGCCCTATTCTGGGGCCTACTCCTCCATTTCTGTGCTTGGTAACAACTGAAGTCTTTGCAATGGAATTAAACCCAGCATAGCAGATATCTAACCCTAGGATATAATTTTCAGCTGAGGTTTGATTGCTGAAGGCCAAGCACTGTTTTCACTCTTGTGTCCACCTCTTTCCACAGCTGGCTGACGAACAGCCCCATACTATTTGTACCACAGTTCCTTTTTCTTTATTACAGCACTAACAAACATCAGAGGACAAGGGCCCTGTCTTTCACAACCTCCGTGGTGTCCAATATATTTTGAATAGAATATTCTGTTTTATCAGGCATAGAATATTCTGTTTTTTAAAATTCCCTCCTCTGCTCTACCACTGAGGTTCTTTTAAGGGCTGTGATAATTCCCCTGGCCATGTTTTCGCAAAGAACTCCAGACCTGTGGCTTTCCTCTTCATTAGTAAAGCACATATAGTGGACATGGGCCTGCGGAGTTTATGAACCATTTCCAAGGTTCCCAGTAGCTCTGGGGCCTCTGGAAGCCTTAGGACATCTGGATCAAATTGGTACAACTGCCACTCTGCTGAGCGTGGTAGGTCATATCACTGCTTGCATTTAGAAAAGAGACAAAGCTCTTATCCTTGACTAACTGGAAAATATATGTTGCCAGTTCTTCCAAATTATAGGTTCCCTCCTCCCTCAGTTTCTAAGTTTAGGTTGGCCCAGATAGGTGATTTTTGCATGACAGTGAGGATGAAAGTGATACCTCTTCCCTAGGATAGCCCTGGCCCTTCATGTAATTTTGTAGGTCTGTGAGTCCCGTCCCCCTCCCCTCCCCTCTCTGGCCCTTGGCTATAAGGAGCTGGTGTTTTTAAAGTGATAGTTGTGGGCATTGACCAGGCCCCCACAGACTAATAATGTTATTACATTTTCTAAAATAAGATTGGGGGGGGGGGGTAATACAAGGAAGTCACTTAGAATATAGAGGAGTCTAGGCAGAATATTCATTTTTATTGCATTAATCCTCACCCCTCTCTCCCCAGGCTCATGGAGAGAGGATGCCACCTATTAGTATCTCTAGTTTTTTGAGAGAGTACAGGATCTAAATGTATCTTCACTAGCTTCTTAATGTTTCTTGGTAACTTTATACTTAAGTACTTCCTTGCATCAGTTTGCATATGGAAATTCCATTGAGAAAAAAACCCACTACATAACAACCAGGAGATTTCCAACAGGTTTCATTTTTCCCAATTTATTTTGTAACAAGATATTGCTCTGAATCTTTGAATTAGCTACAGGAGGGCTGGAATAGTGGTTTCTGGTTTGGATATGTACACTAATTACATATAACATTAATTTATATTCCATGGAACCAAGTTGTATGCCTCAGACCCCTGGAGAAGCCCAAATAGCTATTTCTGGAGGCTCAAGAGACAAATAAATAAGTATTAGAGATGGCGGGCACCCTTGCCTAGTACCAGAAGAGGCTGAAGGAATCCAAGGTCATAAGAACATAAAAACTGCCATACTGGGTCAGACCATTGGTCTGTCTAGCCCAGTATCATTTCTCCAACAGTGGCCAGTACCAAAGCTTCAGGGTAAGTGTACAGAGCAGGGCAATTTTGGGGAGATCCATCCCTGTCTTGCCCACCCAGCTTTTTTGAACCCAGTTATACTTTTCGCCTTCACAACATCCAATGGCAATGAGTTCCACAAGATAATTGTGTGTTGTGTGAAAAGTATTTCCTCTTGTTTGTATTAAACCTGCTGTCTTATTAATTTCATCAGGTGACCCTGGTTTTTGTATTGTGGGAAAGGGTGAATAATACTTCCCTATTCACTTGGTTACATCACTGATTGTGATCATAGAATATCAGGGTTGGAAGGGACCTCAGGAGATCATCTAGTCCAACCCCCTGGGAGCTGGGTGAGAATATTTGGATCCAGGAACTATTTCCTTCTCCAAATCCAAATTTTTATAGCGTATAAAACCTATACCTCCAGCCCACTCTCTCAAAAGCCTTTTCTGCATTTAAGGCTAATATGGCTTGTGGTCTGGGGTCATCATCTTTCACTGCCAGAATATCAATAAGTGGTTGGAGGTTATCAAACCTATGATGGCCTCTGATTAACCCAACTTGATTGGGTGTGTGATAGAATCCAAATCCTTCTCCAATCTCATTGCCAGAACTTTGACCAATATATTGACATTACTATAAATAAGTGAAAATGGTCTGCAATTGGAACCTAGTGTGGCATTCTTCCTGGTTTAGGAATAACTTATATTAGGGTTTACTTCTCCATGGGGTGACTTATTAAATATTGTAAGTATCCTGTGAGAGAGGAGGTCAAGAAGTGTCTATGGAATTTGGCAGGGAAGCCATGTGGCCTGGAGGTTTACTCTATATTTCTATTCTTAATCACCTCAATTAACTCATCCTCTGTAAGGGGCATGGCCAGGTTTCGATGCTGGGCTGCAGTAATGTAATATTTTTGAAAAGCTGATCTAAAGCATCTTTGGAGGAGTTATGTTCAATTTGTACGGCTCTTTATAGAAATTAAAAAATCATTATTAATACTTTTAGATGATCAACATAATTTACCATGTTTATCATGGCTGAACGTGATTCTACATGCAGAGGTCTTTTGTCTTAGGTGGTATGCCAGCAACTTGCCAACTTTTTCTCCCAATTCCTAGAAATTCTGCCTGAGTTGAAATATGGCAAATTCAGCATGCACCAAGTGCAGCTTATTGAGTTCATATCTACAGTTAATCAGAGGTTGCAGAAAATCTGGAGATGGGGCTGTGACATAAGACAAATCTCAAGGGGTGTCATTTTCTCCACATTCTCTCTTCTCGGCAAATGCAAAATTATAATTCAACCTCTCAACTAGGCCTTGAGTGTCTCCCACAAAAGCCTGCGAGAAGATGTTGAGGGTTCATTTGTTTTGAGGAACAGGCCAAATTATTTTTCAATAAAAATTCTGAAAGGGGGAATCTAATAAGTGAAGAATTAAATCTCCATCTGCATGGCTGTTTCTTACCTTGATCTGTTGCTATTTGAAAAGTTATAGAGGGAAACTCAGAGACAGAAATTGTGGTTAATGGAGGAGTGAATTGCAGAATTAGCCAAGACTCTAGAGATCAAAAAGAAATCTATATGGGAATAGGACCTACCTACCAGAGAAGAATATGACTAATCCCTACCCATTGGTGATGAAATGTTTGTCACTTGCTGTATTCCATCCCATCCCCCCCAAACAGAAGCCCATGAGGGGGGGATTCTCTTGCCACCTGCCAGACTTCCAGGGAATACTGAGGAGAAGGCTCTGGGGGAAAGAAGAGCACAAAAAGATAAGTTAAAGCAAAAACATAAAAACACATAACATACATATAAAAACTTAACTTATTACCAAGCATAGTACATCACAATGAAAAGGCAACAATAATCAAACACCTAACACTAGAAATAAAATTAACCAATCAAAAGTTCAGGCAGGGATGGGCTGGGGAGACACCATCCATGTTGGGAGCTCCACCAATATCCATTATTTTAATTATTAATTATTTATTTTAACGGGCATCCTATTTTTCCCATACCACAAAGTAGTAACTCCATTGAAAGGAGAGAGGGAGCCCACACTCCACAAACATCACATTTTTTAACCTGGTATGTCAAAGATATGCCTGTGTATTGTCTCCTAACTTGTAATCTTTTTAGTTTGCCTAACTCAACACCAGAGTATTGGTAATACATCTGAGCGCACTGAGTGGGCCATTGTGTATTGTGAGGATTACCTTCCCAGAGCCACATGTCCCCTCCTGCTTCTTGTTTACAACCAAACATTGTTTTCCTTGCCCATATTAAACAAACATATTGGTAATAACAGAGAAATCTAATTGCTCCCACAAATTGTAAATGACTGCACCAAAGAACACAACAAACAATCCAGTTGAACAAGTGACTCTTTTGCATTAACTTCAAACTTGGTGTTCATGAGCTCTGGGTTTGAGCTTATAGAATGTCTTAGGGTGGGGGAAGTTGAATGGGGCTGGGGCAACAAGGGGAAAGTCTGGGGAAGTAGGGAGAGCAGGGTGGGTGAGGAAGGGAGGAGACATGGGGGAAAGGAGCTATCGGGGCAGGGCAAGAGAGGAAGTTGGAGGTATAGGGGAAGGTAGAAATCACTGTCCATTTATCGCCATAACCTGCATTTGTCTTCTCCCCTACTCCATTGATCCATGGGGGTATAACTATATTGTTCAGCTCCTGTGCAGCTTTCCGTGATATCTTGCAGGGAGGAGAGCCTCCTCTCACACTTCCAGCACAGAGGAGGTCTAGCTGCTGAGCTTTGAGCCCCCTAGCAGTAAGACGTGGTGGCACAACAGGGTTTCCCACTGGCACCGATTTTTAAAAGTGGTATTGGAACCTTCAAATTTCTACCAAGGCACAGGGAGCTGCATTGCCCCAGGTGATCTCTCTTTGGTGTGTATCGGTGCCAGGCTAACACACAGGCTTCATATAGTCCTGGTCTACACAGGGGAGGGGGGATCTATCTAAGTTACGCAACTTCAGCTACATGAATAACGTAGCTGAAGTCAACGTACTTGGATCTACTTACCGCGGTGTCTTCACTGCAGTAAGTCAACTGCTGATGCTTCCCCATCGACTCCACCTGTGCCCTTCGCTCCGGTGGAGTACCGGAGTCGACAGGAAAGCATTCGGCAGTCGATTTATCGTGTCTTCACTAGACGCGATAAATTGATCCCGGCTGGATCGATCGCTCCGGAGGTAAGTGTAGACATTCCCGCTGTCACAAACAAATGGTTCATGTTCATCCATCCAGTTAGGGGTATTGTCCAATGTTTCATTAATTCCCCAGCACAAATACAGGTTAAATAAATCCTTTCCACAGTCAGGGCACTCCCGTGAGATCAATTTGGGATGAGGTGTTCCCTTAATTCCCTTGCTGGGGCACTTCACTTTCAACCATTTGATGAGATCTGATATATATGTCCCAAAAGTTAAAGTATAAGCTTAGAATAGAAGCGATAAACCAAGTAAGTAGGCTAGTCACAGTAATTGGGTAAGTTCAGTGCACGTAAGGCAGACATAACACCTGAGAAGTAAACTTGGTGTAAAACACAACAGGTGCTCAGTTCACTGAACGCTACCTAAAAAACATTCTGCTTATATATATATATATATATATATATAATCTTCCTACTGTATTTTCCACTGCATGCATCCGATGAAGTGGGTTTTAGTGCGCAAATAAATGTGTTAGTCTCTAAGGTGCCACAAGGACTCCTCTTCTTTTTGCGGATACAGACTCACACGGCTGCTACTCTGAATTCTGCTTCTTGTGGCTTTGGGATCTCACCAAACTCTGATGTGAAACTGAGCAGAACCCTCTCTGCTTGGCAAGTTCCCTTGCTCTTCTAAAGGCCTGATCTCTGTTCAACCACATTTTTTTGCAAAATCTTCCCCCCTCCACCCCACCCCGGTGAGCTAGCTGCATTGTTTGTTTGTTTTTACCGTAAATCTGATACATTTGACAATCAGATTTGGTATTTGAGGCTGGCTTAGAAATCAGGGACCTGTGTGTTCTCTAACTGGCCGAGCATTTCTGAAAGGAGCTTGTGGTTCTAGGGGCTGGCTTCCCTTCCTCTGCTCTTTCAGGTACTCCTATAATTCTCACATTATTATGGTGAGACCTTCCCCCTGCCACTTTAGATTTAAGAGAAGCTAAATCTGTGAGGCTTCTGTGAACCTGCTGATACTCTCCTTTCTGCTTCATTCACCTGTCCTGCCAACGCTTATGGAAAGGAGTTCATCGAGGTAAGATTTAGTTGTGTTGTGGTTATTGTGGCCATGATGTCCATAACTGCAGCAACTATTGCCAGCAAGGCCATCATAGACACAGTGTCCTCAGCAGCAGTCATCCTGTTCAGAGGATGGAGGGCCTCCATTCTCCTTGTTTGTTGTTTACTTGTAGAGTTCTCAGTAGACAAATCTGTGCTTGCTGACATTCCAGAGATTTTTCAGGTACCTCTTCCTTTATTGGGAGGGGCAGGTAGGTGGGAGAGTCAGTCAGAGCCCTGGACTGTGAATGGAAATTGATATTAGCAAATGGTTCTGGAGCCCTGGCATCCTAAAATGAACCAGTTAAAGTAGAAGAAGGAAACATTATGATTTTCCTTTACACTTAGTCGAGTACTGACATTGCTGGCATGCTCATTTTTTAAAGGGAGGATCGAGACCCGTGGAGAAAGAGAAGCAGGCAGCTTGGTCCATCAAATAGGGCACTGTATTAAGTCAGGAGGCCAGGACCCCAATTCAGCAAAATACCTGAGCATCTACATGACCATTAAGGACCTGAACAGACCCATTGAAGCTGATGGGACTATTCAGGTTCTTAAAGTTAGAAATGTGCTTCTCTTTCTTATTGAGTTGGGGCCCGGGTTCTGTTCATATCTATAACTCTGACGTGGTGTGTGACTTTTGCCTGGTTACTTCTCCTTTCTTTGCTGCAGTTTGCCCACTAAATAGTTGTGATGCTTTTTTATTTCGGAGTTGCTAAACTGCAGGCTTCCCTTCTTACACGGCCCAGTTACTGATAATTCTTGCATATATTTCTACTTGACTGCCTATGTTACATAAAAGTTTGCTAAGTGAGAAATTGTTCAAACTAATTCAAGTAGATGTTACTACATGTTATTTCAATTTCTTTTGCTGGTTTACTTGGTCTCACTGTCAAATAAGTCACAAGTCATCTGAACGACCACTTGTTTTTAATCTCTTGAGTGAGCGGGTGGATATGGAAGAAAATATTTAACTACCCAGGGTTGATACTGCGTTTTAAGAAGGCATAATTTTAAAGGTGGAGAACTTTGTATCCCAAATTCTCAGCTGCTGAGCAGAGGTTGCCAGCTTAAACTGGTTTATTGGCATAATGCAGTGCAAGATCAAATGCCATGACAAGCTTGCAATATGATTTCCAACTCAGGAAAGCGTCCTGCCCTTCAACATGTGCTAAGTCCTGTAATGTCCATTAAGTAAATGGAACTTAAGTACATGCTTGTAGTCAAGCACGTGCTTACGTGCTGGTCTGAATAGGGATGGACTATATCTAGGGTAGGCAACCTATGGCACACGTGCCAAAGGCGGCACGCGAGCTGATTTTCAGTGGCACTCACACTGCCTGGGTCCTGGCCACTGGTCGGGGGGCTTTGCATTTTAATTTAATTTTAAATGAAGCTTCTTAAACATTTTAAAAACCTTGTTTACTTTATATACAACAATAGTTTAGTTATATATTATAGACTTATAGAAAGAGACTTTCTAAAAACCTTAAAATGTATTACTGGCACTCGAAACCTTAAATTAGAGTGAATAAATGAAGACTCGGCACACCACTTCTGAAAGGTTGCTGACCCCTGGACTATATGTTGTCTATATGTTGTCATGAATCCGGGGATGGAGCAGAACAGATAATGTGTATATTTTGCATTTAAGGTCATGTCAGCTCAAGAATTAGTTTTTAATTGTATGCCATGTGAAATCTGATTTAACCAAATGATTCCTGCTTTTAAAAGATATTTTTTTTTATAAATTTGATAGAGAATAAGAACAAGCTAGAGCTCTCAGGATGAGGCATGACAAGACAATTAATAAAACATCATTAGGTTACACAGTAAATGAAAGTACAAACTGAACTGACATTTAAGGAAACAATTTCACTGTAATCTTTGATATCTTACTGTAAACTCACTTCTGTCTTGAGTCTTCCTCTAATAAAAGGATTGGTGAGAGAAATGGACGGGAAAAATAAATATATTTGTCTGATAGCTTCGAAAGATTCCATGTGGCATCAGTCACCCTGTGAGAACCATTTTTGGGAGGGTTTGAATGTTTTAAATCTTTAGTATTGACTTCAGCAGTAAAGATGAAACAGGAAAAAAATAGAAATCAGAGATAGATTTAAGAAATACCTAGAATGTTGTTATTTCGTTAACGAGGGTCAGCTTGGATTCACAAAAGGGAGCTCATGCCTGAATAATCTGGCAGTTTAAAAAGAAGTAACCAACTGAGATGACAGGGAGCAAAGGGTGGACATAGTTTACCTAGATTTTAAGATCCCTTGTAAGAATACTCTGCTCAGCTAACAACGAATCTATGAGGCCTGCAGATATTCTATTGGGGGAATAGAGAACTGGCTTAGAGAGCCAAGGCCAAAGGTCGATGTGCAGGGAGGCACTGTGAAATGGAGATGGGCGACTGGCAGAGTGCCACCAGGATGAATAATGGTACGAATTTTTTTTTAATTTTGTCAAGAGCTTGTGAGAAAGAGCATGTAAGTACCAGCAAGATGACAAAATTTGCTGCAGATACAAAACTAGAGGGTGCAGTCAGTATAAAGGAAATGGACAACACAAGTCAGAAGGCCCCGGATAGACTGGCAGCATGAGATGGGCAGATAAGTTGTTTGTGCATCAATTCCCTGTAAAAGAAATTAAAGTAGGCGGCTAGGGACAAAACCAGGGCCTCTTTCAATCCTGAAATTTCCCATGAGTTTTTCATCTTCTGCTCCTTGGTACTCAGTCACTCAGGCTGCAGCTTTTCCTAGCTCCCCGTCTCCCATCACTGCTTTATTTCTACTTTATCTGAACTGTACCGGTAACCATGGAAATACCTAGTGATGCTGACTCCTGCCTCAACCTTCCTCACTGCAGAGCCCCTTTGAAAGGTTTTGCAGACACAGTACAGTGCATACTATGCCTCTCAGAATTAATTCATTGCCTTCCATTTAGTTTCCTCCTCCTAATGGAAAGAGAGAGAAATCCCAGATCCTCTCCCAAACTGGCCCCCCTTGCAGGGCACTGTAAAATGGTCATATTCTGATGTTTCTTACTATGGCCGAGAAACTGGCAGTGATGGGATTCCAGCTGTGCCCTGGACCTTTGGGGCTGAAACAGCAGCCCCTGCAGCCATCATCCCATTAGTGCTTAAAATGATCAACCAAAAAGGTGTGAAAACAAAATAGTCAGGCCTGTTGGGGGCTGCTTTTACCACCAAGGTACAATTTCTGTTCACAAGGCATCTTCCTTTTAACATCTTCCTTTTAAGTTGAAATCATATTAGATGCCACTTCAGGCACCACATAAAATGTTAACCAAATTCACACACACACAAAAAACCTTTGTTAAGGTTAAGGGATGGGTGCAGGCAGACGGCAGTAGTTTGCATGGCAGGATGGTCTTGTGGTAATTGTACCAGACTGGGAGTCAGGAAATCTGAGTGCAATTCCTGACTCTGCCATTGACTTCCTTTGTGACATTGGGTAAGTCATTTATTGTTCTTTGCATCTAGTCCCAGTCTCTAAAATGAGGGAAATAATCCAATGGGATCCTGAGCTCAGCTGGGGCTTCTAGCTACTACTGTAATAGAAATAATAATAAAAATTAAGCTTATTTTTTAAATTTAGCTATCACGGGACATGTCACTTAGCACTGGTCCGGCGCCTCCTCCTGTTTACTCTGGGGATTAGCTTGAGGCTGACACCCTCCCACCCATGGTTTGCACACCATCATTCTGTCCCCATTGCCTGCCTGCAGCCCCTCTGGCAGCCTCAGGAACCACAGCATCTTCCTTGTGACTTAGCCCTCCGGCATCACCATCCATGTTTCCCCCTTACAGGGGTGAGTGTCTGAGTCCAATAATCACACCACTTCCCCGGTATTGAGTGTGAGGGGGGGGCTGGTCCCATTACTCTGGGTCCCACCCCAGGGACCCTGTGGATAGCAGCCTCATGTTGCAACTCCTTAACTTCTCACCATGCTGCTGTGTCTCGCTGGGCCACTTCCCCACATCCCCTGCACCTTCTTCACCCTTGCCTCAGGGCATGCAACTACCCAGTGCCAGCAGCCAGCCAGCCAGGAGCTCCCTCTTGCTCCCCTGGTCTTCACCAGCAATTGCTCTGTCCAAGGTGCTGCAGGTCTCTCTCCCTGCTAGAAACAGTCCTCACTCCTTGAGCTTCCAACAACAACTAACCCAGCCTTGCCCTGCAGCTCCTCTTATCTGAGCCTGCTGGGCCCAGATTGGTTGCTCCCTGCAGTTCCTCCCTGATTGGCTGTGCTGGTGTGGGTCACTCGGAGGACTCCTCTCCCCTGCTCCCTGCTGAGGTTAACCCTTTACTTGCCCATGTGGGGCGGATGCCCCATAACAAAACCCAGAAAATGCCGAGTTATGTCTTCACTGAACAAACAAGGCATGCAGACTCTCTTTCTTGCCCCTATAATGCGGTATGTCTACATAGCAGCTGGGAGGGTGCAGGACAGACACACTAGCCCTGCTTGAGCTAGTGCGCTAAAAATAGCTATGTGGTATGAGTGACGGGGGCTAGCCACCTGAGTGCATAGGGGCAGGTCAGGCAGGACTGTACTCAGGTGCCACAGCCACGTACTATACCATGCTATCTTGAGCAGAGTGAGCATGCTTCTTTCTACCTGTGCTTGGAAGCACCCTCCCAGATGCTGTGTAGACGTACCCGTAGATTCTAGCTTCCCATTTTTCCTTCTTTATGGGTAGGGTACAGAAAATGTGTATAACAGAGCATAGGTTTTCTGATTTGCTTCACAAATACGCATCTCCAATGCTAAGTATGATGATTTGTCGCCATGCTAACCTTTGGTCGTCTCATTTAAGTGCTCTAATTTCATTCTCTTGGGATGTGAGGATCATCTATGGAGACAAGCCAGCTTTATGTCTAATGACATTTGGAGAACTGGTGCGTACATGCATCATAGGGCTCGATCCTGGAAGGACATAAGCACCCCCCATGAGATGCTGAATGCCCTCAGCATCTAGCTGGATCAGGTCCATAGTGACTGTGGATGTTATCTGTCTGGTCAGGAATTTGTGAAATTCTTGCATATGTGCGTCGTATGACTGTAAGGAAAGCTGGAAGGGAGCACACCCACTGCATACTTTATGTGTGAGGCACTCTGGTTTTTGTGAAGACTGATGAGATGAATCTGTCTGCTATGGATGAATTTAACGGTTTATTTTTTTCTCGGGCCTGGGCAGAGTTGAGGTGGTTTGAGTGTCTTGTTTGAGAAGTGCAACCTTAATTCTGCATTTCCTGGGTGTCCAAAGGGTTGTATTCTGATCTCTAATTTTCTTTAAAGGCAATATGCACTCACTGTTGATCTGGGCCTACAACCTTAACTTCCCAGGCACAAAGGTTCATAATTTTTTTAATAGTTCTGACCTGGAACTCAGGAGCAAAGGAAGCTATAAGCTGCTTGATTTCCTGAGGACTGAAGGAGGGAAGCCTGACTTCACCATGCCTTCTAAAGTCCTAGCATGGGCCCCAAAATAGGACACTGCCTGGGCAAATCCATCGACCCCCCCCCCCCCCACTGAGCCATATGAATGAGGCTTCTCAGAGCCATCTGCACTCAGTTCAGTCTTTAGGAGGGTTTTCAGGGGTCCCTGCTATTCTTTCCCCCATGTCTTATGTTTATGGGACCCCACTAGGAGCTTTGAAGGAGTCTGTGGAGGAGCAGAACTGTGGGGGCAATTGGAGGACCATGAGGGTACTGCTTACTAGCCGATGGGGGCTAGGTGAAGGAGCTAGAGAGCAGCTCTGTCCTTTGGGAGAAGGCAGCGAAGCACTGGACTGGAGCCTCCCTGGATTCTGCAGATGGTGAACCTCCTGTAGCTGGCAGCTGTGAGACTCGCTTTTGATGAGTCACAGGAAGCTTGCTGGGAAGAGAAGTCAGGAGAGTCCTAGTGCTTTCCTTGCTTGCTTCTCTTATGCCTCTGTGCTGCTTCAGGGGTCCCCCAACCCCCATAACTCCTAGCAAGACACCTGTTCCACCCCATACCCTCATGCTCTCCCATAACCCCAGTCCCATGCATGCCCCCATCAAACTACCTTCCTCCATTTCCTCATGCCTCCCTCTTACTGGAGATGTGATTTGTGAGGAAGAAGGGTTTCCAGGAAGGCTTGACTCCTAGGTGTTTTGTTGCCCAGGGTGGAAAACATTTTTCGCTTCCTTCCCCCACCCCCAGGTTGCTTTCGCAACTGCCCCAATCGCTCACCTCTAAGGCCAGCTTTGATTCCAAGAGGAGAGATGGGCTGATGTGGGCACTTGGAGCCAGCTCATGGGCACAGGAGAATGGAGAGGGGGAAGCATTGGTGCATGCCAGTTATTTTTACCTGACTGACTGCTGTGATTCTTGGAGTCAAAAAGACCTCGGGAGGCCCACAGGGAGTGGGGACTGGGTGAGAAGAGGGGGTTGGGAGGAGGAGATCAGGCAGGGCATTGCCCCTCTCCCTCTGGACTTCCTGGATTCTATGGTAGGGGAGACCCCTTAGGATGTTTCTCAGCCCTTTTCAGAAGCTCCAGGCACCATGCTGGGTCCCCCACATCATCCCACAAGACTTAAGAGGCTTGTTGGGTCTCCTCACAAACCTTTTTTTGGGGGAAATGGCCTCTGTTCCATTGACCAGACTCCCCAGAGATAGGGTTATACTATGGGGTCTAACTCTGCAAGGAAAAGGGACAACAACTTGCTGTTTAAAACTGTCTTTATCTTCCATTTGACGTGTAATTGCGCCCTTATCCAGCAAAACGCTTAAGCATGTGTGCCTAACTCTACATTCATGAGTATCCCACTGGCTTCAGTGAGACTACCCATGTGCTTAAAGTCAGGCATGGGCTTAACTGCTTTGCTGGATTGGGATTTCAGTTCACCTTAACTGATATTTCAAAAAAAAATTAGACTTTTATCAACTAAATTTTAGTCCTGGGCACTAGATAGCCACGGGGGCTCAGTCTATTAAGTTTGAGCTCTTCTTCTGTCTTTTTTGCTAGGAAGTTGCCCTCCCCTCCTGGAAAACAAGTTTGACAAGTTTTGAAACTCTATTCAACACTTTTTTCAATTTATAGTGTGTCATAATTCAGAAGCGCCTGATTTGATTCTGTTCAAATTTGGCTTTTTAAAAAAATCTACCCTAACCTAATCTACCTCCTGATCTAACATATGGATTTTGAGCCCAATAGGTAAACTGTACAGCAGTGGAGGCAAAATTGGATGTTTGACAGGAGTTTAGTTGCAAGCTGAACCATGGAATATTGGTGACAAAGGTCCCCCACTCACAACATCTTAGCTCTGCTGGAAATTTCTCGTCTTTCTCGGTCGCTGGAAATAAGCAAACCTGGGGCTCAAATAATGGAGCTGACAATGAAACACCAAATAGAAAAATAAAGCGGAAAAATAAAAACACTCCCCCTCCATAATGCAGAAAATGAGACCTCCTTTTCAGCATGTACAGTACGTAAAACCCGTGTAGGATTTGGACTGGTATAGCTACAGAAATACCGCATGCTGCTGCCTGTGTGCAGTGGGTGCATGTGTGTGTGTGTTTGGCAGTGGCACAAAGGAAACCCGTTGATGAAATTCATAGGACTAGAGGCCTGATTCCTGGGGACACACTTGGCTGAATGCAATTAAAATGCCTGTCAGGCATTTGATACCAGAAACCCCTTGACAAACTGCTTAAGCAGACGCAAATGCAGTATCCTATTGTAAGTGAATGATGGCGGAGCTGGCTGCCTTGTCATCCTTCTCGAAAATTCTGTGGCCAGTGAGCTCCCTCTTCCTCTCCCACTCGCCCTCTTTTCCTTTTCACCACTGCAGGGACTTTTTCTAATTTGCCGTTTTTCTTTTCCCAACGTACACATGGTAGATGCAAGCTGGTGGCTTGCAGACTGCGTCTGTCTGGAGATAGACAGCGAGCCGATGGATAATAACGCTCCAGGAGAATGATTATGCAGCAGTTAGTTAAGGATAGGCTTTTGTGGTATGGCAGCATATGAGCTGGTAATGATTTTCTTTTTTAAAATGTCAGCTTTGTATGTTTTCAGAAAATTAAAAGAAAACCACCATTGTATTGTAGCATTCCGAATTCAGTCTGCTGGGTATTAAGTGCTGCATTAGTGCACACTGGATCAATTCAAGATGTGTATACAGTACATGCTGTATGTTTATATGTATCTATATATGTATCTGTTAGTAGAACAAAAACAATTAGATTTTTTTCCCGTTAGCTGAAGAAAATATCTTGTTTCATCAAAAATAAAATATTATCACTCCTTTTTTTATTGGCTTATTTTAACAGATTCTCCAGCCTTTTGTCTCTGACGAGGCGCACTGATTGGGATCTGCTTATTCCACAGATCAAAAAGGTAAGGCACATTATTTTTTAATATATTCATAAACAGATAGGAGTATGGAGTTCATACTGATATGATCTTCTAGAAACGTATGTGCTTCTTCATTCTGTCATACTGTGCTACGTTACAGCTTTACTTGGGCATTAAATCTGATCTCAGTGCAGACTGTAAAAGTTACTTTTAATATGTATGTATAAGCTTAGATTGCTTGATCTGTGGTGACTACCTCATCAGGTCAGTCATTTCAGCCACAATGGCCCCCAAAGGGGTGAATACTAACGTCTGTTTACCTGCTTACATGGATTTGGAACCCCTATGAAAGCTGTACAAAATCCTCCATCCACACTGAGAGTTAATAGCGTTCGAAAGGGGAATCTTTTTAATATGGGTTTTAGTGTAACTGAAAGCTACATATGATACTAAGAATGGGGTTAAATTCATTGGCTTGCTTTTGCCAGGTAAGATCTATCACAGAACTCAGACCTGGAAGTATAGAGATGGCTTAATACTCTATCATTTTCATGGGTGGCAGGGGAAATTGCTGTTAACCCCCACCTTGCTGCCAGAAAATGCCTTGGCTTAGGTTTTGGTGCATGGAATTTTAATGTACCAGGTATATGGGGCAACACTGAAGGAGCACATTCCCCGTATTTATTAGATACGTCATTCAGCACAGAAGAGGGTCTTCCTACATCTTGCTACAAAAGCAGCAGAATCTGCTATTTATGAATGTTTTGTTACTGAAACTTAAATGAGAATGTATATTCTCCTTCTCTTTCTTGTTTCTGTTGTTTAGTCCTTTGAGACTATCTGCATAGCATAGAGGCCTACTGGAGAAGTCACTGGAGAAAGGAGCTCTTTTGTGATAGGGCCCTCAGAATGAGGACCTTGCAAACTGTGTGAGATTTTTTGAAAGGATCTAAGTGTCTTAGGAACACAAATCACATTGATTTTTCAATGGAACTCATGGTCCTAAGTCACTTGGAAGTTTTTTCAAAACTGCCTGTGTGTCTCCTGTTTGGCTGGAGATAATGTGCGTGATCATCACTCATTAACCCCTATATATGCCATACTTCTCCCAGAATCTTCCAAGCCAAACCTCCCAATGGGCATCCACTCAGTTGTCATGAAATTGATCAGGGTCCTTTAAGTCTATATGAATACCTTTCTTAAAAAACAAACAAACAAAAAAAACAGATGTTTTGGAGAACTCCAACAATCAAACAAAATTCAGAAGCATGTTGTTCATTTTGCTTAACTACTGCAGTTATATCTCATCACAAACCTACAGTAGTCTCCTAGAAGTAATGGGATTTCATTCATGTAATCTTTACACAAAGTCCATTGTCCTTTTAGCTGTTAAGAGATTGGTTATGCCAATATCAATGCTGATTGAATGACTGAAATAAGAAAGGATCCAAATCTTTGCTTAAAAAAATGAAGCTGAACCAAACCCTGAATCAGTGTAGAATTCAGAAAAGTTTAACTTCTTTTAAAAATTAAGCCTCTAATCCTGCGAATATTTATACATATGCTTAACCTCTATGGGGTTACTCATGTGCTTAGAGTTAAGCATGTGTGTAAGTGTTTGCCGGGTTAAGGTCACATATGTCTTCATTATCCTGTTTCATGGTGTCTTCTGGGGATATCAGAAGCCCCCCAATCTCCTCCCACACAAACACAAAATTCAGCAGGAAAGGGAGTTCTTGTGGTATTTCCAGCCCGGGAGAAAGCAGGAATAATGGAAATTTTGTGAAAAAGCCCAGTCTCCTGAGATTTCCAGTGCGGTTTCCAGGTGTCAGATATTGGGATGAGTCAGAAAACATGTAAACCCAGTGGTACTTCTGGATCTTTGCTCTCAGCTAACAGCAACTGCTAATGGGTTTCACTGTGAATTTTGGTTTACTATTCTCATTTATACTCATAATGAAATTGGACTTCCTGTACAATCAAAGTTGAGCGATAGATGCTACTTCTGAACTAAAACGAGTATGTTTTTCAGGCTGTCATCAGGCCATTCTGACATGCTTGATAATTATTTTCTGACCAGAATCTTGCCTGTAATGGATATTTTATATAATATACGTATATACATTCTTCTACAGCTCTCCCTTTTCTGACCATCATATTTCTTCTGTCTTTAGGGGGATTTCTGCTGTTTTTCAGATTTCCCTGGGTAATACATTTCTTCAAGGAAATGTTCTGTTTTGCATAGATGGTGTTAATAATATTTCCTCCCTGATATTTATTAACATGAGGCCTTGTTATGGCTGAAAGGCATGGAGCAGCAATGTGTATAAAATTCTTTGATTCATAAAAAATATCTTCCACAACTTGTTTTAGGCTAAACACAAGTCATTTTTCTCTCCCTCCCTCCAACCCTTGTAATTTCATTTCCACGATCCTAGGGCAACAAGCCAAACTGCGGTACCAATCTGAATTAATTAACGCTTTCCAAACGGTGCTTCAAGGACTGACGCTGCTTACTAGTCTTGATGTCAGCGTTCAAGGTTTTGCTGCAGTACTGGAGACTTGTAAAGGAATGTTCTCTACCAGGATAAAAATAAAGAAATAGAAGTGAGGTTGTCATCAACAGACCATGTTTGACTTGCATGGTTTTTCACCAATTAGTGAATGATGAATCAAAATCTCAGATTATGCAATTCCTTTGGATATAAAGCTTTTCCTCTCTTATGGAAATTCTTATTGAAGTGTGCAGCCATTTACCAAATCTTTTATGATCTTCTGAATGCAGAAAAAATCAAGTTTCATCTGTTTGTTTATACTGCAGAGAGGAGATGACTTAAAAATAAACTATATATAGTTTTATACCTCCAATTTATGCAGTTATAATTCATTTTAACCCTGTAGCTGTAGCCAGCTCCTTGGTACTCCTACTGCAAATTGTCCCTTCTGTCTACAGAAAAGAAAAGTAATAGGCTGCTATACTGTACATTACGTATGCTGTTTCAGTTATTATATATTATATACACCTCTACCCCGATATAACATGAATTCGGATATAACGCGGTAAAGCAGTGCTCCGGGGGCGGGGCTGCGCACTCCGGCGGATCAAAGCAAGTTTGATATAACACGGTTTCACCTATAACACGGTAAGATTTTTTGTCTCCCGAGGACAGCATTATATCGGGGTAGAGGTGTATTATTTATACTGTAATTAATCATTTGAAAACAATGTTATTTTCTCAAAGCAACCATTGGGTTGCTTACTGTATTAGATTTGTGCTAGGTTGACAGGAGGCATTTAACTAAAGTTACAAACCAGTGGAGACTGTGGAGAAATGGCAAAAAGAAGGGAGTTTTGGGGAGCAATAGGAATAAAAAACAGAAGCCAAAGAGTATAGAGGCAATGACGCCTTAGATTACATTTTCTGAACTCTTGGGCATGAAGCCGGAGTTCTGTGATATTTTGGCATCTACTTTAAACAGATGACAGTGTGGCCACGTTCATTGAAGGCATTGAGAAATACCGAGTGTAACTTTTACTGGGAGTTGCACCAGTGGTGAGTCTAGGCCGCTGGGCCTGTCTGAATTCCTGAGATGAAATGGACATCTAGTTCTTAATATTGTTTATTAAGAGGTTTATCATAATATAAGCACAATGCAGATTCTTACCGTGCCCCTTTTTGAAAGAATCGACATTGCTGGTAAGCTGGGGTTCTACTCTAGAATTGTTCCAGGAGGAACCTCAATTTTTTATTCAGCTTCCCAGCCAAATTCATTGCACAGTCCACCAGTATCAGTGTTGTCTTCTCTTAAATCATGTGAAAAAAATATCCAAAGTGGATTAAAGCCAAGTCGCTCTTCTTTAGGACAGCTGAATGCTGAACATAAGTGTGCAATTTGGCCATTTCCTTTATTTTAGTGGCAGTAACATACATAGTTCCCTCTGTGCTGATTTTTTTTCTTTTTACCTTTCTGTCATAGACATTTATATGGCCCCGATTGCCTTAGTATGTGAGCACGTCACAATCCTCAATGTAGTTATCAAAATACCCCTAGGTAGAGCAGTGCTGTTATCCCCATTGTACAGCTGGGGAACTGAGGCACAGAGAGGCTACAGTCACACAGGAAGTTTGTGGCAGAGCAGGGACTTGAACTCTAGTCACCCAAGATGTTGGTTAGTAGCCTAACCACATTAATTCTCCTGTATTCAGTAGAATACACCCCCTCTCCTCAAGGCCCTGTGGCGATGGGTAAGATGGACCTCTTATCGGACACAGCCCATCGGTGACACTTCCTCAGTAGCTTGGCTACAAAGTGCAAAGTGAGACTGGGTCAAAAACTAAACCCAGATCAGTTGCACGGCATTAGGCGCCGTTAACTAGAGGAGGAAAGGTGGATTAAGGCACAGGCCTGATAGACAGGAGACGTGGGTTCAACTGCTGCAGGCTGCTCCTTGTCACTTTTGAAACACTTTATGTGTCTGTGCCGCACTTTTCTCATCCATAAAAAGTGGGATGGTAGCATTTGTCTGCCTCCACGGGGAGCTGAGTCTGAGTCCTAAAGTTTGAAAAACACTTTGAGATCCTCTGGCAGAGGGAACTGTGTAAGTACAAAGTTTACTTAAGGAACCTAGATGCCAAAGTAACGGGAGCCTAGATAGTATATTGACCTTAGAAATGGGTGTATTAGTAATAATAATTAATTAATAGCACAAATATATGAGGCTGAAATTTTATTTTCCCAGGAATCTACTGGTTAATGACTTGGCTCCATGTAAGGTTCCTTTCAATGTAAATTACATGGTGACCCCACAGTACTGAGTGAGGGTTAAGGTAGACATGATGAATAGTCAGTGAGT
Organism: Malaclemys terrapin pileata; assembly: GCF_027887155.1. Taxonomy (NCBI): domain Eukaryota; kingdom Metazoa; phylum Chordata; order Testudines; family Emydidae; genus Malaclemys; species Malaclemys terrapin. Next base: position 16,506,666 of record NC_071515.1, on the reverse strand, counting down.
CAGTTCCCTAGTCCCTTGTTGTACAAGATATTGCTGCTTACTTATGGGGGTGTCAATCATACTTAGATTGGTATGTGGGAGCAGGGAAAGCCAAAAAGAGATTGCACTGGCAGGAACAAGCAAAGAATACTGCTGACTCGTCATTTAAAAACCTGTAACATTCTCTGAAAGGCCAGGTACGAAAGCTAACCTCTTCTGCCTGTCCCTCTGATGGTCAGAAGGGCAGTTTTTTGATTATTTATCACCCAAAGGAACCTCTAAATAGTTGTGCAATGCAGCATTTTCAGTGCCATTTTGGTAATACATTATTACAAAGCTTGTGAGAAATCATGGGCAATTTATTTTAGTACCTTGGGTGACAGTCAACTCTAGATCACAAAAGCATTTTCTGAGTCATCACAGTTCTTGCAAGGAGGTGACTTTCTAGGTGCATGTGGTTGTTGAATCAGATTAATTTTTTTTTATACTGGCAGCTTGAAAATATTAAAACACTGCTTGATTGGATAAAACAAAAATGAGTCAGATTTAAGGAAGCTACTTACCACTTACACAATGAAGAAATGTTCAGAAGCTACTAGTGGGAAAGGAAAGTAATGTAGGATGAGAGCAAAGATCCTAGGGTTGTATGTTATTCACAGGGTAAAAATTTCAAAAGTGCTTAAGTTCCATGGATTCCTAAGTCACTTACTTTTGAAAATGTTACCTCAGCCTTTGTGCAAAGCTCTGAGGAATATCACTGGGAATTGCATGTACAGAACAAAATGGTTTGATGTGGCCCATAACTACTAAGGAAAACATTGGAAAGGACAGTTGGAAAACCAGATCAGCAGTTCATGTCGAGTTAGGGTACTCAGCAGTGTTTTACATCATTCTTCCTCTGCTGTCTTCTCCCGTGCTAATGGTCATATTAGACTATTTTGCTCATTCAGAGATGAGCCATTAGTTAGGGTTCTTCAGAGTCTTTAACACAGACGTGTGGCAAAGCTACTCAGTTATCCACCTCTAGTCAGTGTCTTCCATCTCCTAACTTCTTATGGTCACTGACATTCTCCAAAATACTGGACTAAAAAAAGGCAGTTTGCAAAAATAACTCTTGGCTCCTATTCTGTTCTCAGTAGACTGCAAAAGGAATCTGATTGGGTCCTATATCAGTCTTCAGATAATGTAAAATGATTTGCACACCTTTTTTTTATATATATATACAAAAGGGTGTTCTACCAGTAGAACTGTCTTTACGCTGGTGACATTACAGTGCAAAACTATATGGCCAGATCCTGATCTGGTGTAAACAAGCCTTGCTCCATGGCAAACAACAGAGCTATGCTGCTTCACGCCGCCTCAGGCTCAGGCCATAGTGTGAGCTTTAAGACCTGGGTCTTGCACAGATTTATGCGTGTGTTTATCGCTGTGCCCCATGAGCTGACCCATTGACTTTAATGGGACTATTCACAGTGTGTGAAATGAGGCACACGTAAAAGTCCTTTTTGCAGAACTGGGACCTACAGTTTTGTTTGGGCAGCAAGGAAGCTATACGTTGACTAATGATCGCTTCTCTCTTGCAACTGTATTTTATATTTTTCTATGAAGAGTAACAAGAAGGGTTTCTTCAGGTATGTTAGCAACAAGAAGAAAATCAAGGAAAGTGTGGGCCCCTTACTGAATGAGGGAGGCAACCTAGTGACCGAGGATGTGGAAAAAGCTAATGTACTCAATGATTTTTTTGCCTCTGTCTTCACGCACAAGGTCAGCTCCCAGATTGCTGCACTGGGCAGTACAGCATGGGGAGAAGGTGACCAGCCCTCTGTGGAGAAAGAAGTGGTTCGGGACTATTTAGAAAAACTGGACGTGCACAAGTCCATGGGGCCGGATGCGCTGCATCCGAGAGTGCTAAAGGAGTTGGCGGGTGAGATTGCAGAGCCATTAGCCATTATTTTTGAAAACTCATGGCGATCGGGGGAGGTCCCAGATGACTGGAAAAAGGCTAATGTAGTGCCCATCTTTAAAAAAGGGAAGAAGGAGGATCCGGGGAACTACAGGCCAGTCAGCCTCACCTCAGTACCTGGAAAAATTATGGAGCAGGTCCTCAAGGAATCAATTATGAAACATTTAGAGGAGAGGAAAGTGATCAGGAACAGTCAGCATGGATTCACGAAGGGGAAGTCGTGCCTGACTAACCTAATTGCCTTCTATGATGAGATAACTGGCTCTGTGGATGAGGGGAAAGCAGTGGATGTGTTATTTCTTGACTTTAGCAAAGCTTTTGATACTGTCTCCCACAGTATTCTTGCCACCAAGTTAAAGAAGTATGGGCTGGATGAATGGACTGTAAGGTGGATAGAAAGCTGGCTAGATCGTCGGGCTCAACGGGTAGTGATCAATGGCTCCATGTCTAGTTGGCAGCCGGTTTCAAGTGGAGTGCCCCAAGGGTCGGTCCTGGGGCCGGTTTTGTTTAATATCTTTATTAATGATCTGGAGGATGGTGTGGACTGCACTCTCAGCAAGTTTGCAGATGACACTAAACTAGGAGGCGTGGTAGATACACTAGAGGGTAGGGATCGGATACAGAGGGACCTAGACAAATTAGAGGATTGGGCAGAAAAAAACCTGATGAGGTTCAACAAGGACAAGTGCAGAGTCCTGCACTTAGGACGGAAGAATCCCATGCACTGCTACAGACTAGGGACCGAATGGCTAGGTAGCAGTTCTGCTGAAAAGGACCTAGGGGTCACAGTGGACGAGAAGCTGGATATGAGTCAACAGTGTGCTCTTGTTGCCAAGAAGGCTAACGGCATTTTGGGCTGTATAAATAGGGGCATTGCCAGCAGATCGAGGAACGTGATCGTTCCCCTTTATTCGACATTGGTGAGGCCTCATCTGGAATACTGTGTCCAGTTTTGGGCCCCACACTACAAGAAGGATGTGGAAAAATTGGAAAGAGTCCAGCGGAGGGCAACAAAAATGATTAGGGGTCTGGAGCACATGACTTATGAGGAGAGGCTGAGAGAACTGGGATTGTTTAGTCTCCAGAAGAGAAGAATGAGGGGGGATTTGATAGCAGCCTTCAACTACCTGAAGGGGGGTTCCAAAGAGGATGGAGCTCGGCTGTTCTCAGTGGTGGCAGATGACAGAACAAGGAGCAATGGTCTCAAGTTGCGGTGGGGGAGGTCCAGGTTGGATATCAGGAAAAACTATTTCACTAGGAGGGTGGTGAAACACTGGAATGCGTTACCTAGGGAGGTGGTGGAGTCTCCTTCCTTGGAGGTTTTTAAGGCCCGGCTTGACAAAGCCCTGGCTGGGATGATTTAGCTGGGAATTGGTCCTGCTTTGAGCAGGGGGTTGGACTAGATGACCTCTTGAGGTCCCTTCCAACTCTGATATTCTATGATTCTATGATTCTATGAATGCGCAAATGTAAGATTAGGGTTTTGATGTAATTTCTCTGCTGCTTATTAGCAGAAGGGGGGAAAAGTAGGATTGACCTTATTTTGTTTAAATGGTGGCTTGAAGCCTTTCTTGTCTGGTAGGGTTTTAAAAGTCTGTCAGATATGGAGAGATTTAAGATGAAGCCATGTAGGAGAATGGCCGTTAGGGAGGAAAATGGCAGAACTAAAAAGGTTTGAAAAGTTGTTGATGAGCATGTGTGTTAAGGGACAAATTCTGCCCTTGGATTCACTTCACTCAGAGCCATGCTGTCACAGCAAGGAGTTTGAACTGCTAAATATTTCCTGTCCATGTAGTATTCCCACAGACAAATGGGTAATCTTCTTTGAAAACTGTTATGGTTCTACTTGTGAATGTGTTTGAAAACAAAAGTGCCCCATCTGTTCCACCTGAAATCAATGGCAACGTTCCTTTCACTTCACTAAGAGGAGAACCAAATTATTGGATTCTAAATTCTTTAGGGTTGGGCAATGTGATTTAGGATTTGTCTGCACATAAGTCAAACTAGTTGCAAAACTCTGTCAGACCCTCCTCATTTGATTCAAGAATGGCTTATTTTTATTTAGCTTAAACCTGTTCCTAATTGATTTAACTCTCTATAAGCCAGGTTTATATTGATTTCAGGGGTCCATGCAACCTTTTGCACGGATTTGACCAATTTGATTTTAAATCACACCTGTTGTTAAACCATGGCTACTAAAGATGCAGACATGCCATTACCTTGCCTCCCACCAGGTGCTGCACACCCTCGTGTAACCACATGCACACCCTCATGGTCCTCTCGGGGAGGTGAGGGGGGGGGGGCGGTGGCTAGCACCTCTCAGGATCGGGTCTTAGATTCACGCATATTCCCTTCCCTAATGAGTTTACCATCTCATGGCTTTCTTGTGCTCTCAGAGAAGTTAAAGAGAGTGCTGCCATTGATTTCATATGGTTATAAAGTGCAGTGTAAATCTGTAATGCTGGATACATGCTTTTTATTATTAACAGTAATAAAATGTGCTTAAATTAAGCTTGTTATGGAGTTATAATTAGGAATACATGCTGTTAACGTGCATTTGTAGTAGGCAGTTGTTACACTGTATCGTCTAAATATAAGATAAAACACAGAACCGTTGTTACATTATATTGGATTTATTTATTAACATATGTCTAAAAGAGCTTTAGACTTACTGATTCATAGATTCTAAGGCCAGAAGGGACCGTTGTGATCATCTTGTCTGACCTCCTGTATAACATAGGACATAGAACTTCCCCAAAATCATTCCTAGAGCAGATCTTTTAGAAAAATATTGAAATCCAATTAAATCCAGACTTGATTTAAAAATTGTCAGTGATGGAGAATCCACCACAACCCTTGGTAAATTGTTCCAAATTGTTCCACACTCAAAACAATGTGTCACATTCACACTGTCGTTTATTTTCCATCTTTCTTTTTATAACCACAATTAAAAATGGAGGAAATTCAAGCAAAAAGCTGCGATGCTCGATATTGTTGCGGATGTGATTGGCACCTGGAGAAGAGAAACAACTGATCCCGTGTGGGTATTGGAGAGATTTCAAACGTTTACCCCACTCGTTCAGTGGCTGCAGTGGTCTGCTCACAGAAAACTCATTGCAGATTCAGGGCCTTTGTGTGCTCTACCATGCAATGATTCTGATCCAGCAAGCTCGCCATGGGAATTCCATAGTTTATATTGTAAGCTCTTTGGGACAGGGACTGTCTTTTCACTTTGTGGGTATGTGCACACTGCAAACAAAAACACCAAGAACCCATGGCAGCTAGTCTCAGAGCCTAAAAGTAGCTGTGTAGATGTTCCATCTCGGGCTGGAGCGCAGGAGCCTGCAAAGGGAAGTGCCCTTCAGAGCCCAAGCCAGAAGATTGACATGGTTGTTTTTAGGCCTGCTTCTAGGCCTGAGACTTGCTGCAGCAGAGTTGGTTTGTTTGGTTTTGCCGTGTTTACAGTGCTTACAGGAGCGCTGCCAGCTTTTCTGCCATCCTAGGCGGCAGAAGGTCCCACCCCGAAATGCCGCTCCCCCACAGAGGCGGCGGAAGGTCCCGCCGCCGAAAAACCGCCGCGGTCGCTGCCCCCCAAATCGCAGCGCCCTAGGCAACTGCCTAGGTCGCTTAATGAGTTTCACCGGCCCTGAGTGCTTAGAACAATGGCGTCCTTTCCCTTGAACGGTGGCCCCTAGGTACTACATTAACACAAATAATAATAATAACAACAGCCACAGAAGACTTGCAGAAGTGGATCCTACAACTGTACTTCCTGCAACATCTAGGACTGAAAGTTGGGCAAATACAACAAACATTTCTGCAAATATTCATTCGAGTCTTAAATGTATATACTAGGACTGTGTTCGTGCTCCTTTTCTGTTTGCTTTCCAAGCACTTATTTTCAAGTGGATTTTTACCAGTGGCGATGATCATGAAAAGTCAATGTTTGGCTCTAATGCTCAATCATGACACTACCTGAAAGCAAATGTCAAACTGTAACTAACCAACAATAGTGTGACTCTTGGGGTAGGTCTATACTTACCTCCGGGTCCGGCGGTAAGCAATCGATCCCGGAAGTGCTCGCCGTCGACGCCGGTACTCCTGCTCTGTGAGAGGAGTACGCGGATTCGACAGGGGAACCTGCCTGCCGGCGTCTGGACCCGCGGTAAGTTCGATCTAAGGTACTTCGACTTCAGCTACGTAGCTGAAGTTGCGTATCTTAGTTCAAAGTGGGGGGTTAGTGTGGACCAGGCCTTGGATTGCCATTGTCACTGTTGCAGTTAGATAAGGAAATCAAGATTAGCACTGTAGGTGGATCATTATAGAAGTCATCTGCTCAAGGAGTAGAAACAGTATCACAGGATTTTAAGTAACAGCTTGCTAACAGTTTACAAATCAGGAATAAACGGCTGAAGACATTTACAAATAACATTTGAATAATAATAAAAAAAGAAATTTCTCTGTGGACATCTCACAAATAGAAAACAGAGGCAACGTTTGACAAATAAATTGTTTGTTCTAAATTTTTCAGCCCCCACTAATTCTGAATTTCCTTGACTCAGTGGGGTTATGTCAGATTTGACATTCGTAATTGAACGTGTTTAACGTAGGTCTGAGTCCTAGATTGGGAGCTCACTGGGGCAGGAACTGGCTTTTTGTTCTTTGGACAGTGCTAGTCCACTGGGACCCTGGTCAGAATCCGTAGGCATTACCAAAATAAAAAAAATATATCATAATAATCTAACATTAATTTCTTCTCAGTGCCCCTGGCATGCTGTTGTGTCTCATCCCATATACAACAATATTCTGTCTATCTACCAAGGGCATTTGTAGACTTGATTGGTCTCCAGTTTTCTGCCACTACTTTTCATTCACCATAGTTCTAGTCACTAACAAATTAGTAACTGCAGCCTGCATGCCTGTGCATAATCCTGCTTTGGAAAGGAACAGTCAGATCCCCGTAAGAGCTTCTGTTGGAAGGCACTAGAGGGGGCCTGGGGAACAACTCAGCAAGTCTCTCTGGCTGCCTTGTGTTGTTTTTTTAATAGCTTTACTGGTTGTCAGCATGCACAGGAGGTAGTAGTGGGCTAAGGGGGTATGCTAAAAAGACACATTTAGACCTTGTGCATGTAGCAGGGGGTAATCCAAATATGGGTCCCACCAGCATAGATTGATCACCCTAAGGCACTTCTGCTAGTGCCAGCTCACAGCCATCTGCTGTACTGACACATTGGTCTATTTCAGACATGGAAGTCAGTGGGGGTTGTAGAATTGAGCCCTGGAACCTCTAGGTTTGGCAGTTCATAGTCCAGGCACCTCTGGGCTTGTTGCATCAGTTATGAATGCAAAAAAAAAAAAAAAAAAAAAAAAAATTGAGCCCTGGCACGTAATTGCTTGAGTCCCAGCACCTCTTTCATTACAAATTAAGCACTGTCTTCACTGCAATTAAACACCCCTGGCTGGCCCGTGGCAGCTGACTGAGGCTCAGGCTAAGGGGCTGTTTAATTGCAGTGTAGATGTTTGGGTCCCTCCCACCTCACAGGGTTCTAGAGGCCAGGCTCCAGCCCAAGCCCCAATGTCTACGCCTCAGTTGAACAGCCTTTATTTAGCCTGAGCCCCACAAGCCTGAGCCAGCTGGCACAGGCCAGCCACAGGTTTTTAATTGCATAGTAGACATACCCTCTGAGGGTACCCGCGTCAGTACTTGGGAATTTGCACTTGACAGACAGACAGTGTAGAGAGAAAAGTACTAGTGAGAATCAGAAGGCAGAAGTCTCTCTCCCCAGTTATATTGTTGCTTTTGCTGCATTTGATTGCACAACGGTTGCATTCATTTATGTCATTGTTTGCATAAAGATTGGCACACAGTTGAGAGTAGTCTACATCTTCCAATTTATTTATGATCTCAAGTTCATTTTTAGATTTCTGATTTGTTCATGACATTTATTACAGTGCTTCTTAACAAGGGGTACGCGTACCCATTGGGGTATGCAGAGGTCTTCCAGGGCGTACACCAATTCATCTAGATATTTGCCTAGTTTTACAACAGGCTACATAAAAAGCACTAGCAAAGTCAGTACAAACTAAAATTTCATACAGACAATGACTTGTTTATACTGCTCTATATACTACACACTGACATGTAAGTACAACATTTATATTCTAATCGATTTATTTTATAATAATATGGGGAAAATTAGAAAGTAAGCAGTTTTTCAGTAACAGTGTGCTGTGACACTTCTGTATTTTTATGTCTGGTTTTGTAAGCAAGTAGTTTTTAAGTGAGGTGAAACTTGGGGGTTTACAAGAAAAATCAGACTCATGAAAGGGGTACAGTAGTCTGGAAAGGTTGAGAACCATTGATCTAGAGCAGTGTTTCCCAAACTTGGGATGCCGCTTGTGTAGGGAAAGCCCCTGGTGGGCCGGACCTGTTTGTTTACCTGCCGCATCCGCAGGTCCGGCCGATCGTGGCTCCCACTGGCCGTGGTTCGCTGCTCCAGGCCAATGGGAGCTGCTGGAATTGGCGGCCAGTACAACCTCTTGTCTTTTCTTACATTGCAGTGTGTGAGACTTAGAATAGGAAATCACACTCCATCTGCTGTGGAAAGAGCAGTATATTTGCCTAATTTATCAGTACAATCCATATTAGAATATATGCAGAGGAGGAGCCAGCTCTGGGAGGAACAGGGAGTTTTGACACCCGGTATATGTGATGAGAAGGATGATGTGGGCCCTGCTTCTGAGGTTCCTGCTGTAGCCTTGTTCTGGAGCTGGTTGAAATGTTCTGAATTTTGATTTTTTTTTAAAGATATTTTTCATTGACATTTTGAAATGTGACCAAAAAATAAATGTTGTTGCTTATCAAAAACAATTTGGTCTTTGGGCCTGAAATTAATTTTCCATGACCAGTCAAATGAACAAAACTTTGTTTCCTTAAATATTTAATGAAAGGGCAAACCAGGATACATGGCACATTGAAATGTGGTTTTCCCTTTGCCAAAATGTTTGAAAGTGATTTTCCTCCCCAGTGTTCACCGAGCTCCAACTAAATCCATGAAGAAAAGAGATAACAATTTGGAATATACACAATGTCAAACGGTTATATCTGTGGCCAAGTATTTGCTTTCCGGATATTTTCTTAGCATTTATGTTTACATTTCTCAGGGCTCTTTTTATGCCCCCAGTAGCCATTTATAAGCCTGTAATAAAACTCTGCCCCACATAATGCCTTGTGCTGAGTTATTAAAAGAGTCAGGGGACATATAAACACAAACTCTTGATCCTGATAAAAAAATAGAGTAACACTGGAATTCAAATTATTGTTTAAAAGGCTGTTATCAGGATAAAAATCCTGGGGCAAATTCATTCCTGGGGTAACTTAGTTGACTTCGGTAGTCAGCGATGACTTTGGTCCAATGTGTGTGTGTACATGTGTCTCTATGGTATGTATTTTCAGGTCTATTTTAAAGCAATATCTTTTTATTTTATACTGAAAATTGAATCACTAAATTGAAATAATGTTTTAATAAATTGAATGTACTTGTTGTCATTCATCCTGCACTTTGTCCTGCTTAAAAACAAACACAGACTGGTTCTTTTTTAATTGTGCTAACACCAAGGTGGTATGTTTAAGTTTCCATCCCTGAGAGAGACTGTTCAAGTCAGTGCTTTTAAATATTAATCCTGAAATAAAATTGATTAAAAAGGCATGAAAAGGGTTCTGTTGGGCCTGATCCAGAGCCCGCCGACTTCAATGGAAACACTCCCATTGATTTCAGCAGGCTGTGGATGGGACCCCATGAGGAACTGTGATCCCCTTCTCGGGCCTGGCCTCTTCACACCTGTGTCACTGTTTATTTAATGTATAAACCTTAATGGGAGGACATAAGTTTGTCAGAATCCCTTCAAAGGAAAGTGCTCATTTGGCATTGCAGTCTTCGCTGTCCTCCTTTTAACAAAGTCCTTTTCTTCTTTAAAAGAAATAAGAAGAAATCGCACGATAAATTGCCCCCATCTTGTGAAGGAAAACCATGTGGTTTAACTCAGTACCTCAGAAGGCATTTACAGATTTGCCGCCCTGTTTGTTTATAAGATTCAAAGACAGCATGATTTCATTTCCTAGCTATGTTGTCTACAAAGATCCTAGGAAGATGGATATATAAAGATTAAGGCGTGTTGAACATAAATCACAGAAATACTTAGTTGCTTGAAATGCTGAACCTGCCGGGTTGGAGTTGATATCAGTCCTGCTGATACGCTGCACAGCAGCAGTGAGGCAATGGCACTCAAACTGTGTGAAGTTTCTTGTAGGAAGGTTAAGCAAATGGATCGAAGTGATCCTTGGAATATTAAAATCCACATATCCCCAGAGGAGGGCCTGCAGACTGTAATGTGGTGTAAGAATGAAAACTTGCTGAGGTAATCTCTCTCGCTAGCCCTCCTTCAGTTCTCTTCCCCGTCACCCTCCCCTGCCCCTCCCCCCAGTTTATCCTGCTGCCCCTTGCTTCTGCTTTCTCAGTGTCATCAGTATCTTTTGTCAGTGGTTAGATTAGTCTAACAGCAGAAATATCACTAAAATTGGTCCGGGATCAAGGTTCCTTAGCTGCTTAGTGGGGATTAAGTCTTATCCGCATCATTCAAAATTCACTACAATCTGTCCACTCCCACCTCCCAGGTTGATACAGCAAGGTCTGTAGTTTTCTGTTTATTCCTCTCTCTTTCTGGCCTGTTTCCTTCTCCCTCCGCACAGGAACTCTGCTTGGGGACAGTCTGCCTCTTTGAAGTGGAAGTAGATCAGCAATCATTCGGATCGCCTCTGCCTTCTACATGGCAGCTGTCTCCTTTGTGGCTCAGAAATCTCTTGACGAAACATTGAGTTTATCAGGTCAGGCACTTTGTGTCTAACTCCATGCCATTCTGCCTCTCACGAGCTGCATCACTTAGTCCCGGAGCTCTCGTCCATATGCTTGGAAGGCAATCAAAATGGATACACTCTTTATTTTAACCAGTTAAAAGCAGCCGTTAGAAGCTTTTGTTAGTTTTGGCTTGTCAGACAGAATAGGCAAATTGTAAATGATAAAGTGGAAGGAAGAGGCATGCCCTTGCACCTTCCTCAGAAGGTTAGAAGGTTCTGTGCAAAGAGAGCGTGTGCTTAATTTAACACACATCCAGAGCAGTGGTGGGGATACTTATCTATTTAAATAGAGTTGATGGCTATTGTGTGGTTGCCATCTGTCCTCTTTCATGCAGAATAACTTATCTTCTTTTTTAACCCCATCTTATTGGACCTCTAAATCATTGGCCAGTCCACATTCGTTGCTGGATAAAAGAGCTGTCAGTTTTTCAACAGAAAAAAATGTCTCCCTGTTGTACTTATACATGGGCCCCTTGTTTCCACAGAGTCTTGCACTCTTAGACATTCGTGATTGGTTTACAACACAACAATCTTTTGAAATTCTGTCTGTCTTCTTATTCACATAGAGGGAATTTATCACAATCGTTATCAGCAAAGCACTTAGCACATGCTTAAGTCCATCCATATTCAGCAAATCTCATAAGCCAGTGCTTAACTTTTCATTGGGATTTAGTGGTTTGCTGAATCAGAGTGTATAGTACTTTCCTTTTACACAGTGTATTGGAGCTACCTCTGTTTGAATTATTCTGAACGGAACTGGGAGTCAAAATATATTTTATAATTAAAAAAGAAATTGGTAGAAAAATGACGGCAGGTGTTGGGGAATGGAGTAAAAGGGTAACCCATTGAAGGTTTCACAGGAAGATTTTGCTAGCAAGGAATGGGAGCATCAAAATAATTTAAAAACAGACTAGCCACAGTAGTTAATGTAAAGCAAATGTATAGTGCATTAGACAAAATGCGACATTTAATAGTGACTTAGACTTTGTGGCTAGCACTGTGTAAATCCAAATCAGTCAGGGAGCAGTCCATTGGCCAGTGTCAGCAGACGCTGCAATTTCACAATCCGTAATTATGCTAGATCGTTACTACCCTTGCCTATGAATGGCGAATAGACTGAAGTTCTCCAATTCCTTGGGCCAGACTCTGTTCTAATTACATTCAGGCCACCCCCGTAGGATTGCAGGTGTCACACAGTTGTAGATGGTGGTAGGATTTGGTCCATTATATATTTTTATCATTAAATTTTTAGTAAAATATTTGCCACATTAACAATAAATGGTGTACAACTCATGTGCTCTAGGAATTGTTTTTGGCAAGTTCTGTGGCCTGTGTTGTGCAGAAGCTCAGACAAGATAGTCCCTTCTGGCCTTGGAGTCTATGAATCTTCCTCAAACATTCAAACCCCCAATAGAAACCCCTCCCCTTCAACAAACCATTCAGCCATGAGAGCTTTTCTGAATGCAGGAAGTTGAAAGATTTCAAAAGATTTCCCGAAAGTGCTCGTAATCTCAATCCCAATCTGATCTCAGTAGCAACAGTGCAAATTTGGAGGAATTCCATTGACTTCAGTGGAGTCACTCTGGCTTTGCACTGGTATAAATTCAGAATCTAACCTCTTCTATTTTTGAAAAGACAGGAGAATGTTGAATTGCCCTGGGTGCCTAATGCAGTGTAATGCTCTGTAGACCTTAGAGTCCATGAATTAAAAAATCAACAGAGTCTTTGTTCACTTTGTTCGGTGGGCAGCGATCGATCCACCGGGGCTCGATTTATCGTGTCTAGTCTAGACGCAATAAATCGACCCCCAAGCCCTCTCCTGTTGACTCCTGTACTCTAGCGCCACGAGAGCGCAGGCAGAGTCGATGAGGGAGTGGCAGCAGTCGACTCACCGCGGTGAAGACACCACTGTAAGACAATCTAAGTACGTCGACTTCAGCTACGTTAGCTGAAGTTACGTAACTTAGATCGACCCCCCCCGCCCAGTGTAGATCAGGGCTAAGTAGTAAAATGTAGATATACCTATCTCATAGAAGTGGAAGGGACCTCAAAAGGTCATCTAGTCCAGCCCCCTGCCTTCACTAGCAGGACCAAGTACTGATTTTTGCTCCAGATCCCTAAGTGGCCCCCTCAAGAATTAGAACTCACAACCCTGGGTTTAACAGGCCAATGTTCAAACCACTGAGCTATCCCTCCCCCCAATGCTGTACACCTTGCTGAGATGACATGCTTAGTGAGAAGGTTTGTGGCCTCCAGTACATGTGGAGGCACTTTGGTGGCCATGAAAAGCAATAACAAGCTCGGGTCATTACTTTCCTCATAGCAGGTGAAAACTGGAAGATGGTTGATGCAAGAGAGGAGTAAGAAAGTAATTGAATTGCAAACTCTTTACTGCAGTGTGTTGGTATGGTTTCATGAGATTTCTAATCTATACGTCCCATAGACATCTGAACATTATTGCAGAGCTTGGGGGAAAGGATTTGAAATGCCCAGCATTATATAAAGTGCTGCATAAATTCATTTCTTAATATAGCCTAGACTAGAGCAGCTGCTATGGAATAGTCTTGCAATCTCCACATTGAATCAGCAAGGTGGTAATCAGCATGCACTGTGGTTCCCTTTCTGCATAATGACAAGTTGCACGCAGTGATCTGAAAGCCAGCGTCATCTCCTTATTACTACCACAGCATGCCAGAGTCCTTCCATTGGAGATACCGCTTAGACAGAGATGAACGTTATGTACAAAACATAATTAGGAATATGCACGAAACAAAGACTTTTAAAACATTGGTACTTCCACTTTTTGAATTTTGGTTGAGGCTTTCTGTTAGTATGTCTCTGTTATTGTTTCATTGCAGCCACCACCAGTTTGATCTTCATAGAAAGCAGGCTTTTAACCCTACTGAATAAAAACACTTCAAAAAAAGGTTTGGGGGGTAAGGGGTGTTGTTGCAGACTCGTTCATCCTCTATGCAAAAATAACAAGCAATTATGCCATTGTAAAAGAAAATGTAGGTAATTATAGTTTGGGTAATTGTACAGGAGAGCTAATGTCTGCAAATCCTGAGACAGAACATTGCCACCCATACTAAAATAGGTTCTGAGGGTGTAAGGTGATAACCATGCAAATGAAGTTAGGTTCAAAGTGATGGAATATGATGGTTACCCAAATAGGTGAAGAGGAAATATATTCCTTCTGGTAAAATGATTTTTTCAACCTACAGTGAATTTATTTTGTAAGTTATAAAAATTAAAAACAGAATGTAGGCAAAATCACTATTTGTCAGATCCCTATTTACTGTGAATTTATAGTGCTTTGCATCACAAAAGGTGTGCATTAGAAAAAGAGTTTTTAGAGGGACTTATCAGAAGATTGATGGTGAGGGACAGTTCTGTAAGCTTTACTCAGGAAGACCGTGCAGCCCATAATATTGGATAGTTCCTCAGAAGAGCTCAGACATCCATGTGTGATTTATAGAAATATCTGGCTGGCATAGTGTAACACCGACAAACTCCGGTTGTCGGCGGGCGGGATCGAACCTGGGACCTTTGTGCATGAGCCGCTACCGCATGAACTAAAAGCCAACTGGCTGTTAGCTAAAGCTGTAGAGCAGACTCACTTTATATCTCTCTCTAAGTCAGGGGTTCTCAAACGGGGGGTCAGGATCCCTCAGGGGGTCACGAGGTTATTACATGGGGGGTCGCGAGCTGTCAACCTCCACCCTAAACCCCATTTTGCCGCCAGCATTTATAATGGTGTTAAATATATAAAAAAGAGTTTTTAATTTATAAGGGGGGTTCCACTCAGAGGCTTGCTATGTGAAAGGGGTCACCAGTACAAAAGTTTGAGAACCACTGCTCTAAGTGGTCTCAGTGCCACTAGATGGGACAGAACACCACACCCAGAAGGTGTGTGGGTTACAATAGCTCTGGTGTGTCTGTTCAAACCAACCCTCGATGCCTTTTCCTTGTTTTACCACTACTTCACCCATTATAAACAAAACCCCACACTACTAAAAAAAAGGGAAAAATAAAACTAATATTAAATAGCAATTATGAAACTAATCTAACATTTGCCAGCCATTGCTCTGATCACTCTGCCTGTATGTTGCATCCCCTTCTCTACCTTTTTGTTTCATCTTTTTAGGGTCACATCGTACAGCTGATGATCCATGCGGAGCCCCATTGATTTCAGCAAGCCTGCATGCTATTGATTGCTGAAATGGAGCTCCTCAGATTTTAAGCTCTTTGGATCATGAAGCATCTCTTAGCATGTGTTTGTACAGAGCCTAGCACAATGGGGCTCCAATCTCATTTGGGGCCTTTAGGTACTACTGTAGTGTAAATTGTTAATAAATGCGGCAGTGTGAAAGGCAGCCTTGTCCAGTGTATGGAGTGTGGAAGTGCTGTCAGGAGACCCAGCTTCTTGTCCCAGGTATGCTGCTGATTGCTTAGTGCGTTAGGACAGGTCACCTAATCTCTCTATGATTCAGTTTCCCCAACTGTAAAATTGAGGTAACAATACCCTTTATTTTGTGAGGTCCCTTCAGATGTGTGGATGAAAACTACTGAATAAAAAAGCTAAGTATTATTATGTAGTTACCCAAAGCTTGCACTTCCCCTGTGTTGGCTTAAACCCGTGGTGAACTGGCCAGCCTCTTCTCAAGCTTGGGTATAGATTTCACAGCTGATTGCAGTTTTCCCTTCAAAGGAATGCAGAAGTCAAAGGTATCAATCACTGTGTGAATGAGCCACTGATGGAGTAAATGCAAAAGAAATAATTAAAACAGCCTCCGTTGCAAATTAATCATTCCAAGCAGCAGCATCACGATGAGTTTGTTAGGAAGCACTTGGAAAAGCAATAGCCAATTTTCTTTTTAGTGCTATTCCTAATAAATGTGAGAGGGATCCACTTGATTGATGATAGCTGTTTTAAAAGCACCAGTTCTAAAAGCCTCCGTTGGTGCTGAAGAACTGTTGTATAGTGTCTGTTATATTAAAGTACTGCAGGCATCTTGGCTCTTGAAGCTGTTAGGAAAGCCACTTCAGAGGTGGATCTTATTTGGGTGTTTAATAACTTTAAAAGGAAAGGCAGAGTTGCCAAAATGTCTGCAGTTAGTAGTTTCCTGGCACAATAAATGGCAAGTTGTTTGTACTGAATGCTGACGTGGGGGGAAATATTTCTAGTTTGCACACCCAATCAAAATCTGGATTCCAGAGAATGAGCTTATGGGGCCACCGTTTACGGATCTGTGGCCATTCAGGAAGGTGGGATCTAACTCCTGGTATTATTGTCTTAAAAAGCAACCTCATTCAGCCATCTACAACCCTAATTTGTCTAAGACCTAGAAGCTACATGGCCACGTTCAGTGATGATTTGCAATCCCTTAACACTAATTAGACTCCCTTAAGGCACTTGTCTATGCACAAAAAAGTTGTATCACTTTAAATATACTGGTACAGCAAAAGTGGTCCAACCCCCCAAGCATGGATGCAGTTATGCTGGTATAAAAGTGTTTATATGGGTATAGCCTGTCCGGGAAGGGGAATAACCTATACTGCTCTAAGGCACCTTTATACCAGTATAACTGTACCTACATTAATGGTAGTACTGGTACAGCTAGTTTGGTAAAAAGTCACCCACTAAACAAAATAGTTAGAGCGGTGCAAAAATGGACCACTCCCCTAAGTCCTACTTATTCCCACTTTACCAGTGTGTAAGGGAGACTATACTCATGTCACTTAGGGTATGTCTACACTACTTGCCGGATCGGTGGGCAGCGATCGATCCAGCGGGGATCGATTTATCGTGTCTAGTCTAGATGCGATAAATTGACCCCCGAGCCCTCTCCCATCGACTCCTGTACTCCAGCGCCACGAGAGACGCAGGCAGAGTCGATGGGGGAGTGGCAGCAGTCGACTCACCGCAGTAAGTAGATCTAAGCACTTCGACTTCAGCTACATTATTCACATAGCTGAAGTTGCGTAACTTGGGCCTGGTCCACACTAACCCCCCACTTCGAACTAAGGTACGTAACTTCAGCTACGTTAATAACGTAGCTGAAGTCGGAGTACCTTAGTTCGAACTTACTGCGGGTCCAGACGTGGCAGGCAGGCTCCCCCGTCGATGCCGCATACTCTTCTCGCCGAGCTGGAGTACCGGTGTCGACGGCGAGCACTTCCGGGATCGATCCGGGATTGATTTATCGCGTCTAGACAAGACACGATAAATCGATCCCAGAAGATCGATTGCTTACCGCCGGACCCGGAGGTAGGTATAGATCTACCCTACGATCAACTCCCCTCTCCTCCCAGTTTAGACCAGGGCTAAGCTCCCCTGCCTGACTCTAACTTACACACACAACAGCTAGAAGAAGGTGTAAGTGACACCAACTCCATTACACTATTGGTAGGGTGGGGATAAGTAGGTGGTAAGGGAGCCTGAGGGAGTCTAACATATCCATCAGCTCTCTATTTATCCCACAGTGCCTGAGATCATGTCTGTGATTCATGCACTGTATTCCTCTCAGCAGCGCAGTCTCAAAATTTGAGCTCTCTCCTCTTCTGTGCTGAGTCACGGCCCTCGCTAGATTGACATTCATTTTGTTCTAAATGGAGATGGGTGGGGAAGGAGTGGTTGTTTGTGAAGAAGTCGCCTCTGCAGCTGCGATGTTAGGGTAGGAGGCACATAAATTCTTTGGCCGACTGTGGAATTTCTGTTAAAAACCGTATCGCTCATACTAGGGCAGAGTGACCCAAATATGATAATGTTAGACATACTTGCTGTGTGTGGTTTTCACCCGGGCGGTAAGGGGGTAACGCACACAGATCCTCTCTGCTTTGTGATCCAAGAGACTCTGAAGTTTCCTTCATTCTAGAGCCGATTTCCCCCTCACTCCTTTCCATCCTGTGGAATTGCTCAGGACAAGGTATTTTCGTGCTGTTGTCTGAGTTCCTGTTTGGGATTTTATGTCTGAGGGTGTATTTTCCCCTTGATAAGTAATAGTAACTCCTATGGCTGCCAATGGGAGGTACATCTGTGCATTGGAGACGAGCTCCATTTATAGCTATGGGGACCCATTCTCAACCCCGCTGCAGCTGCTATGTGCTGCTTCAGCAGAGCAAACCAGCCAGATCTGGCCTTCTGAGGATTCACCAAGTGTAATCCCTAGGTGCATACAACCACCATAGCATCTCAGTCACCATTCAGCCTTTCTGCCCCTGGCACAGGGAGTGTTCCTTGGGGAATGAGGGCCTGGATAGGGAGGCTTTATGCCCTACCAATCCCCAGGTGCCAGAATGGCCCTTTGGGATGGAGGGCTGGGCATCCTGTAAGGAAACATAGGGGTAGTTTACAGCCACCTTCTATCTCTGTCTCTTGTTCTTACGTTGAACACAGCTCATCCAGAGCAAAGAATCAGGCTCACAATGTGTATCATTAGGGCCAGGTCCAATGCCCAGAGAAGTCAATGGATAGTCGTTTGACTTCAATGGGCTTTGAAAAAGCTTCCTACCAAGCTGTTTTAAGCAGAAAGGAAAGCATGGTTTGGCTCAGTAAAGGTTTGTCTGATAAGGTGAAGGGGAACTAGTATTACTGAAGACTGTGTATTCTGTTGTGGTATTGATCCAGTACCAGAAGATGACTACTCTGTGAGATCAATTGCACGGCTGAAAGAGGCAGCATTCCTCCAGGACAAAAGGTAATTTGGTCTCTATGTTCCAGCAGCACCCAGGTCGAGTGATGTATTGTGTGGTGAGTGCATGCTGTATTGGACAGACAAAACTGAGATAACTTGACCCACTTGACTTAGAAGAAATCTTCATCCACGTTGCTCCAGATCATGTTCTGAAGCAAGACATAGTAAAATGTATTTTTAACAGGTACTACTGTGAAGTGGCAGATGTATTCGAAGAAAGTTAATTAAAGCTGTCACTTCAGAGCTTCTTGCTAGTGGTAGTTGTTTTGTTGAATTTTGATACCCTTTGTGATATTGACAGTATGAAACATTTTACTGCTAAATATTAACCAGTAAAATTCCCCTTCTGATTAACTAGTGTTATGCTGGTAAAGTTCTGACAATTATTTTGGATTCCTTAGTTCCCAAACTACCAGTTTCCACTAACATGCTTACATTAACTACAGATGTGCCTGGAATAAAACCCCCGGAGCCAAAGAACCCTAAACTTGGCAGATTTTAGAAATCTGAAACCAGTTCCAAATGTTGTAACCCATGTGTATATTTCTAGGTCTAGATCCTCAACTGGGGTAAATTGGCTTAGCACTGGCTCCACTGGTAGCTAAAATGTAGTGGTGTTGTGTATGTATATAGTTAGTGACGTGTTTTGGGGTACAAGGTTCCCTAATAATGTTTTGCATGTATATAATTATCATTATTATGCAGGCAGCTCTTACGCACTTTGCTGAATGTTTACAGTTAAAATGATAGGCAATTATAGAGAAAAGGCTGTCTGGAAAAAATAAAAGCACACATTTTCTTCTTTATGGTTTAATAACAGCCGACAAATTGTGTGGGCACAAACTTAGAATTTGAACTGCATTTATTTCAATGTTAAAACAGATTTGTGTGGTTTTATTGTCAGGGTACAAGCATTAAAACATATGCCACCAAAAATGAGGGCAACATTTCCTATGGTGCAGCTCGTCTGCATATTATTTACTCCTGTCTTCGAAAATCCCATTGGCATAAGTCTCTGCATAAATTCCCATAAACCGAACCAAGGATGTGGGTCTCATCCAGCATGGATCACTATGATGAGGCTAAGCCCCTATCACCTGCAAGCCAAGGGAAAGCACCCAATTACTCATCTTCCACACCTCAGGGGTGAGTAATTGTATAAGTAGACTGAGGGAGGTCAATTGTGGAGCGACTGCTCAGGAGACAGGCTTCTGTGATGGAGAGAAGCTCTGGGCTAGTGTTTAACAGGCAGGATACAAAAATGGAACTATGTGGAGCCCGGGAGGAGCAGAAGAACTATTAATACAAAGCTACAGAAGAACCTCAGATTACGAACACCTTGGGAATGGAGGTTATTCGTAACTCTGAAATGTTCGTAACTCTGAACAAAACGTTATGGTTCTTTCAAAAGTTTACAACTGAACATTGACTTAATACATTTTTGAAACTTTACTATGCAGAAGAAAAATGCTGCTTTCCCTATATTTTGTTGTTAGTTTGTTAGTTTTCTTTAACATGGTACTGTACTGTATTTGCTTTTTTTTTTTTTTTTTTTTTGTCTTTGCTGCTGCCGTATTATATACTTCTGGTTCCAAATGAGGTGTGTGGTTGACTGGTCAGTTCGTAACTCTGAGGTTCTCCTGTAGTTTGAATCTTTATTTGGACTTGTTTGTGCTACCCCAGAAGCAGCTTAGACATTTATGTGTCGTGGCTGGGGATCAAGCCACAGCATACCTCCAGGGGGCATTGGGAGAGGTCATTGTAGTTGACAAAGTAGTCACCACAAGGGGTATGAGAGGCAAATCCTTTGCAATGCCATATCCAGTGAGAAGGGGGCACCCTAGAGGTGCGAACATGCAAACACGTGTTCACAATCTCATTAGCACAGTGAATATACAGCATGTGTTTTTGAGCTGGCTTTTAGCCTTATTAAATGCATTTAGGATCATAGAAGCACAGAAATTAGATATGATTGATCCACATTAGGTCATCTTCTGCACTAAGATAGGATGCTGGGACTTCAGTGAGACTTGCCAACATATATCCAAAGGCAGAATTTAGACTTCCTTAAGGGATTAAATGGCCAAGTCCCATTTAAATTTACTGGGAGCTGGATGAGTAGCTCCATTAACAATCCAGTCTAAGGGCTTGTCTTCAGTGCGGAACTAAATCGGCGACGCTGCAATCAATGCAGTAGTATCGATTTAGCGGGTCTAGTGAAGACACGCTCAATTGATGGGAGAGCGGAAGCAATGTCGGCAGGAGAGCATCTCCCGTCGACATAGCATAGTGTGGACCCTGCGGTAAGTAGATCTAAGCTATGTCGACTGAGGCTACTAACGTAACTCAAATTGCGTAGTTTAGATCGACCGGCGGGTGTAGTGTAGATCAGGCCTGAGTGTAATTCCGGTAGCTAGTAGCTTCTTTATAAACTCTTTGTGTCACATTCTAATCCATCATTAGGATATGCAAATAATAATAATTATTACAGTTGTGAACATTTATATTATAGTAGCCCCTCACACTGGAGGCCCCTTTGCCCTGGACACTATGCAAGCATAGTTAAGAGGCAATCTCTTGATCTCATCTGCTGCTACTGCCTCGGGTGGGTAGAATAGCAGCAATCCCATTGTGCTACATGGACAGGATGGCTCAAAGTGAAGGGGCGTGAAGAGATCCATGGAGGAAGTGGATACCTCTGCTGCATTCCTTTCACCTCAGGATAGCTCATACTGTACATCGTGGCTGGGCACCTGACCATGCTCCTTGAGGCTGTGATGTGCTAACAGTGGTGTAGTAACAGTGGCTTTCTTGTACACTAGATAGGTGCCTATCTTTGTATCTTTCTCTTAGGGACTTGTAGGACCCCAGTTGCCATAGTTTCTGGGAGACTATCTATTACTATAACCGTGTATGCTATGTGACGAAAGAGGCTGCCCTCTTGCCTTCTAACACACACCTCCAAACCAGGACAAGATTTGGCCTTTACTGTTCCAAAACTCCATTGGTGAGGTGAATGAATTCAGAATGAGTGAATTTCTTCCACAAGACGTTGTACCCAAGTATCAAAGGTAACTTTCACCATTTGACTTATTTTTATTAGTAGTAATTAGAGTTGAATGAATAATTCACAACAAATATTCTGTAAAACAGAGTAAGGACCCCATCGATCAAAGCACTTAAGCAGGTGCTAAACTTTAAGCTCTGGTCAAGTTGCAGGGCTTCTCACTGAAGTCCTGTTCCTTGGTCATGGAATGGGAAGTGTGACGGCACAGGGCTAGGAGTAACCTGAAATCAGTGAGAATCCTCTTAAAGTTAAACACACACTTGAGTACTTTGGGGCCTTTGAGTAAAATTTCCCAAACTACCTAAGTTATTTAGGAGCCTAAATCTCATTTTCCATAGTGACGTAAGCACTTAGGAACCTAGATCTCATTGGGCTTCTATGAAACTTAGGTTTTCAAGTCACTTAGCAGCTTTTGAAAATTTTACCCCTAATTTCTTATTGTTTCATAGGTGTTTCCTGAGCAGCTCATGATGTCATCAAACCTATTCATAATTCAGAAATGTCTGACCAATTTTTTTTAAACTTGGGGGATGATTGCAAACATTTCTCCAGTAGTATTCAATTTTAACTGTTCAAGCTTTGTTGGTATGTTGGGATTGGGCAGGTAAGTCACATGTAACTGTTCCTTTCCCCTGAGTGGATGAATCTGTAGTGTAGACATTACTATCACAAATATGAATGATTTTGATACTCGCTTTCTGAGAACATCTGTGTCTGTAAAACGAGATCATCACATGAATGTTCATGGAAAGTGAACACAGAAATTGAGCATTGCTGAAGAAAATTCATCACAAATACTTTAAATATATATGGGAAATTTTGTCCAGCATTCACTTATGTCTAACAATACATTTCCTTTCCTTAAATAAATGGTTTCATGCTGGATGTGTGATGAATCCTTAACATCCCCACTGCTTTGTTTCAGTTACAGTGATACACTCTACTGATATTGTGTGGCTCATCCTTTCCCTCCCCTGAATTTGGACTGTTGCTTGTTCTACTATTCTATGTAATTCATAATATTCCATTCTCACCCTGCATTAAAAAGGCATGATGAAAGTTGCAAAGTGAACCACTCAGACATTAGGACATGCCAAAACTGAGGTTGCATTTAGTAATCATTGATATGGAAGCGTGCCTGCTTCATTCATTTTCAAGATGCCAGGAATAGGATTCTTCTTTTTTCATACAAGATAAACTGGCAGCAGGCGGATGCCGTCAAGTTAAGATAAATGAAACTAAATTGATTCTGTATCTTTAGATCTTTGACTCTGAATATTTCTGCTATCTACCTGGGTTATAAAAGAAACATTTGCCTCTGCTTCCCAAATGGTATGGCTATGCTCTGTAACCCTTACTCGTGTTGAAGAGCATTTTACTCCATGAGTGGGCCCATTGACTTCAGTTGGACTATTAGTGGACGGAAGGCAAATGGATTTTTAGTGGAATTTTTTTAAAAGCCAATTCATTGTACACATACCTTCCCCTTTAATTGGGGTTTGATGCTTCTGGGAGTTTTTCCTTTATATTTTGCAGATGCTGACACATTTAAGCTGCTCACATTTCCAAACAGCAGTTTCACTCAATCATTTTTCTCTGTTTCTAGCACAAAAACTTAACAAACATAATTGTATTGATCCTGGTGGTAAGTGGCATCCAGCACCTTCCATGACTTAACACACAACTTTTAACAGAACAAGTCAGGAGGTCCCTAATCATTAACATTATCAATTACAGCATTTTATCAAGTGGGTTTGTGGGAGACGGGAGGAATACAAATCAGGCTAGCCATTATCCTGTGCCGAAAGAGACGAATTGGGCAAGTCCACAGTAGTGCCAGTGCCCTTACATCTTCTTAAATTCTCTATAGTTTGATTGCACATTATGCGTGTGTACAGATCACCCTTTGTTTTGTCTTCCCATAACTGCATATTCTGTATTGCTTTTGGTTTCTCACTGTCACAGCACAGTGATTGATTTTTATCAAGAGCAAATACTGCCACAGCCTCTGTTTGCAGAATTCTTTAACTCCTTTTAACTTGTCCCACTGCCACAAAACCATTAAATATATATCTTCCATACACAATCCCCTTTCTTGGGAGTTTTTATATTTCTTCTTAACTTAAGAATGGCCAGACTGGGTCAGATCAATGGTCCATCTAACCCAGTATTCTGTCTTCTGACAATGGCTGGTGCCAGAGGCTACAGAGGGAATGAACAGTACAAGGCAATTTATCAAGTGATCCATCCCCTGTTATCCAGTCTCAGCTTCCGGGGTCAGAGGTTTAGGAACACCCAGGGCATGTGGTTGCATCCCTGACCAACTTGGTTAGTAGCAATTGATGGACCTGTCCTCCATGAACTTGTCTAATTCTTTTTTGAACCCATTTATGCTTTTAGTCTTCACATCAGCTGCTGGTAACACATGTGTGTGTTGTATGAAGAAATACTTCCTTATGTTTGTTTTAAACCTGCTGCCTGTTAATTTAATTGGGTGACCCCTGGTTCTTGTGTTATGTAAAGGGGTAAATAACACTTCCTTAATCACTTTCTTCACGCCATTCATGATTTTATAGACTTCTGGCATATATCCCCCAGTTGTCTCTTTTCTAAAATGAATAGTCCCAGTCTTTTTAATCTCTCCTCATTTGGAAGCTGTTCCATACCCCTAATCATTTTTGTTGCCCTGCTCTGAACTTTTTACAGTTCTAATTTTTTTTTTTTTTTTAGATGGGACAACCAGAACTGCACACAATATTCAAGGTGTGTGCATACCATGGACTTATATAGTGGCATTATGATATTTTCTGTTTTATTACCTGTCCCTTCCCTAATGGTTCCTAATATTCTATTAGCTTTTTTGACTGCCATGGCACATGGAGCAGATGTTTTCAGAGAACTATCCACAATGACTCCAAAATCTCTTTCTTGAGTGGTAACAGCAACTTTAGGTCCCATCATTTTGTACATATAGTTGGGATTATGTTTTCCAATATGCACTACTTTGCATTTATCAACATTGAATTTCATCTGCCATTTTGTTGCCCAGTCACCCAGTTTAGTGAGGTCCCTTCTAACTCTTCACAGTCAGCTTTGGATTTAACTATCTTGAGTAATTTTGTATTCTTATTCACAACATTATTCTTAAAAGTCTTTTTCACCATATCCCTAGGTTCTTCGTTGGCTACAACTTTTCTGTCAAATCCCCCTCCCTAGGAGATTATATTAACATACTCCAATACTTAGAGTAAGTCACCACTTTTCATATTTTTTAATCTGTTTTATAAATTCAAAATCAAACCAATGCTGCCCATTAGAAGACACTCTCACTACTACTACATAAGTTATTTTTCCTCCCTTGGTAGCCTGCTGCCATCTTTTCATGTATTTATACCTGCTCCTGTATTTTCCACTCCATGCATCTGATGAAGTGGGTTCTAGCCCATGAAAGCTTATGCCCAAATAACTTTGTTAGTCTCTAAGGTGCCACAAGGACTCCTCAGAGTTTATAAAGTGTTAACTAGCAAGTCTCTGACCTAAACAGTACTTCTTGCTTGATAGTACGCTATCAAATTTGAATACTATACAATGGAGGCATATTTATTATTATTAGAATTAGTATTAATGCCAAATAAACAATATAAAATCATTCTATTATCATTTGTGTCTGAATTGGAGTCACTGTACAAACATAAAGGAAGACACAGACTGGCATTAAGTGGCATCAGCACCGGAAGCCTGAGCAGAGAGATCCAGGACTGCGTGGTTATGGAGACTGAACTACCCTTTCTCACCTAGACTCAGGTCCCTCCAGACTGGGACTGAGGAAAGTTGGGGAAACTTGCACTGCCACTGCCTGTGGCCAGAGGTCTCCATGGCTGCACAAGCACTAAATTCACACAACACATTTATAAGGAAAGGGGAAGAAAGTATTTTCTCAGTGAGAAAACTCTCCTTTGTGTGAATGATGGTAACCAGTATTTTTCAGAATTGGTGATTTGGTTACAGCTTACATAGGAACCTAGCCAGCCTGCAGAAAATGGGGACTGTGCGCGAATGACACGGGCTTGGAGGATGAAGGGCTTGGAGGATGAAGCTCGCTGGTCCCACCTTTCCAGTTGCTCATTTCTTCCCTAAAACAATTTATTTCTAACCTACTTTTCAGCAGTACTGGCACTATGGGCTCTTCTTTCAGCTCTTCCAGGGTTCCTCTTCTCCTAGGTCCTGATTCAGCCAGGTACTTAAGCATGTGCCTGGCTTCAATCAATGACACTACTCAGATGCTTAAGTTTAGGCATGTGCTAAAAAGTACCTTGAACGAATCAAGGTGTTTAGTTGAGCCCGGGCTCTGAACCTCAGTTCACAGCTGATGGTCATTTCATAATAACGCTGTAGCTAGGCCAAGCCCCAGTCTTATGATCTACGTTCCATTGTACGTCACAGGCTGTGCATGGTTCAATGTGAGGCAGTGTACCCTGGCTGGTAACAGTGACAACTTAATCTAGTGAACTGTTACAGTTGCCCCAAAACAGATGGAAGCACTGTGCCAAAGCACAACATATCTGCCTCCTGGGCTTTATGAGTCAGTGGATGATGGTGGATCAAATGCAGGGAAAGGTGACCTTCATCAGAAGCTCATCTTAATAGCCCAGGTGGCTGTAAAGGATGAAGAGTTGTTGATGTCTTAAGCTCTTTTAGGCATTGAAGTCACTGGAGATTTTTCTGAAACACAGTGACTGCAACACAGTTTGTGGTTTTTAATATGAAAATAGTTTCTGTACTTCTTAGCATTACATTGCACTGAATGGCAAAAAGGTGTGCCCTGATTAATAAAACCGAAGGGCTAATGTTTTCCTTGTTCTCGCAAATCCCAGTTATTTCAAACCATGTGGCATGGATACTTTTTTTTTTTTTTTAACAAAACAATCTGAAATGAATACTATAAAGAGAAAACATTCCTGATTTTTCAACATCTCTACTAATTGAATAAGGACACGTAAAAATGTGCATTCCTTATGGAGAGGCTGGTCTCAAGTAATCAGCTGGGAGCCTACTTCTTAATACTGTATATGCTGCTGAATTTAGTTAAATTATGGCTTTCGCTATCCAATACTGATCATTCAGTGCCATAGGGACTGCACAGTTTTTAAATAAACAATTACATTGCATGAGAGAGAGCTTATACAGCAAGCTCTTCTTTTAAATGAGAGAGGGCAAAATTCTGCAGTAGTTTGCATGGGATCTGGGTTTAAAAATGAGTTGGGGCTGCATCTTCCAGGACTCATGAAGGGTAGAAGCATTGAGGAATTAATGTTCTTGGTTCCAAGGGCATGGGTGAGGGAAGGGAAGAGACAGAGGTACCTGCGTTGAATTGGGACACAGATGCTTTCTTATGGCCAGTGTTTTACAGGAGATCAGATTAGGTGATTATAATTGCCTTAAAATCTATGAATAAAAGCACTGTACATGTCTATATCTCACTGAAGCTGGTGACCCTTTCAATAAATGTTCAAACCCGTACCCAGCTCATTTGATGAGTGTGCATACTTTACAGGGAAAATCCAAGCATTTGTTTGTGAGCCTCCCAAAAAGCACTCTGATTACTTTGGAGGCACTAACCCCTGTTTGAAATCGTATTTTACAGCAAAATTCTGTCCGATCCTGCCAGTATATTTATAGCTTTGTATAATTCCTCCTATACCTGCCTATGATGAGAACAAGTGAAGCTTGAAATTTTCCTAACAGCCCAAACTGGCTGGCTTCACTGTCATTTGGGGGAAATATGATCGCCAGTATTTTTTTCAAATAAGGCTCCATTTTATGCAGATTCAAGCCAGGGTGGGTCTCAAGGATTCAGTGACTGTCTTTCTGCAACCTGCCTGGACAGAGCTCACCTCTTTTCTCCCTCAACATCATTTACATCGGCACAGTGACTGTGTGCACCATAGCACAGCCATGGTGCTAATAAAAGTCCAGCGATTTTGGCAGTAGTGTACTGGGAACCACCCTAAAAACCGCATGTGATGTGACTTTCATTGGCAAAAGCTATCAAAATGTTCCCCTCTCTCCACAAGCCTATCCGATGGACGTTAAGAGGAACTTCATTGCGTGGGTGTCCTGGCAGCAGACAGCCGACACAACAACACAGGCGAGGGAGGCTTTTTGCTAGCATCAGCCTTCATCAACCAGAGAATAAAACAACATCGTTTATCCTATTTGGGTGCTCATCTTGCCCAGATGAGGAGGAGCTGATCCTCCCCCAAAATGCTTGTTAATGGACTTTATGGAGGCATCACTGGTAGCCTCCGTGCCTTTCACCCATGGTCTCCTGTTGGTTTCCTCAAGTGCACAGAGCACTGAGGATGTTCCTTAGCAGAGGCAACGGAAGTGCCTTTTGACAAGTGCCTTAGCAGCATGTACTGTGTCTGACTGCTGCTCTGTATTTGACTGCCTTTATGATGCTTTTGCTATGGGCGGCCTTACTGAGACTAAGGTCACCTCCTTTTCTACAGACGTCCGTCCCGACCCACACACTTAACTCCTCAACAAGGCCAGCTATGTTTCTCCTATCTCCACCCTGTTCTGCGTTGTCTCTCCCATGAAGCATTCTCACGCCAGGTCTTAGGCTCACTCTGATGGTTCTATGAGGCAGTCACAGCCTCTGGGTCCTCCAATGGTTATGAGGTCCCCCACTCAGCCTCTTGAAGTGTGGATGGTAGGTCAAAGAGATCTTTGACATTAAGGCCAATCCAGTCTGCCAGCACAGTGTCTAGAATGGGTCAGGTACTCTTTTTATTGACTGCAAACATTGATTTTCAGCCTAACATAAAAGGAAGCCAGCAAGCTCTTCTGTCAAATTCCTACCTGCTATCTTCCATGGTCCCGTAATGGAGCACAGCGAAGAAAAGTTCAGAGGAGGTGTGGGATTGTCAACACCTCCTAGATTGCCTCTGTACCGCACACCTGAAATAAACTTGTATGCAGTTCCTCAGCCAGGCAATCAACTCCAACATAAAGGAGATTACTCCAAGTCTGAGGACCAGGACAGAGTGTCTAAAACATCATTTGGGAAGGTCTCTACGTTCCAGAAACTTTTCTTAAGGTTTCTGAAGTGTTTAAAATTGTGTGCACTAGGATGTCCATTCTTACGAAAGGTGAGACACACTTGGTCAGGTCCTCAGCTAGTGTAAATTGGCCCAACTCTGTTGCCATCAGTGGAGATACATGGATTCATATCACCTGAGGATATGGCCCACTGTCTTTTAACTGGTGTTTCAGTTGTCAGAGGGGACAAAGCCTGGCCGTATCAGTTGGATTTCCAAAAACTCAGAAAATTCAGGCAATGCTATATCAAAGAGATAAAGAAGGGAGGTGATATCTTGAGACCCTATGGGTCCTGCTTTGAGGAGGGGGTTGGATAGAAGACCTCCTGAGGTCTCTTCCTACCCTAATTTTCTATGCTCTGGGGCAAAAATCTGTCTGGGGATGGGTCCTGCTTTGAGCAGGGGGTTGGACTAGATGGCCTCCTGAGGTCCCTTCCAACCCTGATTTTCTATGAAAGATACACAGACCTGGAAAAAAAAACAGGAGGCTACAGTTCTTGGCTCCCAAAGAGCCTTTCCTCTGATTAACTCTGCTTTGTCCCATGGCAGAGCCACTCCCCCATTCCAGATTGCTAACAGAGACAAACACTTTGCAGGTGATTTACAAGCTCAGAGATTTAAACCCTCTCAGCTTCTCTGCAGTTGCTAATTTATATGTAGGTAATATATGTTAGTGTGAGGTGCTATGGAATGAGTAAATTATGTAGTTCCTCTCAAGTGAATCCAGTAAAACTTGTGTGTCGCACCACATTGTGTTCTGTATCTGCCACATATTTTACGGAAGTAGTAGCTTCGGGCTAGTCTACACCGGCAACGTTAAAGCGTTGCCATGGCAGCACTTTAATGTGCCTTGTGTGGTCCCGGCAGAGCGCTGGGAGAGAGCTCTCCCAGTGTTCTAAAAATACCTCCACGGGGGGCGTGGCTCCCAGCACCGGTGCACTGTCTATATTGGCACTTTACAGCGCTGAAACTTACTGCGCTCAGGGGTGTGTTTTTTCACACTTCCGAGCAAGAAAGTTGCAGCTCTGTAAATTGCCAGTGTAGATAAGCCCTTAGATGATGTGTAGAGAATATTAGAAATATTTTTTTGTGTTCTTCTACCTCTAAGCCGGGTGTTTTAGGCCTTGCCATAAGTATAGCTGCACCAGGGCAAACCTGTAGTGTTAACACTGCTGCAGTGCAGTTTGCCCAGGTGCAGCTCACCTTGGTTTTACACTGATGGCTAATATCTGTGTAGACAAGACTTGGGGGAGGGATAGCTCAGTGGTTTGAGCATTGGCCTGCTAAACCCAGGGTTGTGAGTTCAATCCTTGAGGGGGCAACTTGGGGATGTGGGTCAAAATCAGTACTTGGTCCTGCTAGTGAAGGCAGGGGGCTGGATTTGATGACCTTTCAAGGTCCCTTCCAGTTCTAGGAGATGGGATATCTCCATTAATTATTATTAAATACCATAAATCCTGCACAGGCCTTTGGGTGAGAGAAAATATATAGCCAGATGATTTTTAAAAAGCTCTAGGTATTCCCTAATTTAGCTTTCGCATATATTCCCAAACTTGTTGAAGATTAAAAGTAATTTGTAAATGCTTATTAAATCTATCGTACAGACTATCGTATTGTGTATTCCCATCTTCATAAAATGCAGTGTGCATTAATGCACACACCAGAAAAGACGGAGTTTGGAATTGTACACCACATAACATAAGAGACAACTATGGGGTTGTGTATGTTAGCCTATTGGTAAGAGCAGGGAACTGAGCGTCAGGAGATCTTGATTCTAGCCCCAGCTCATACAATAACTCACTGTGTGAGTGGGTGCAAGTCACTTAATCTTTCTCAGTTTACTCACCTGTAAAATGGGGATTGTTATGTTTTCATTATAGTCATCTTGTAAGACTTAATTA
Source organism: Malaclemys terrapin pileata (assembly GCF_027887155.1). NCBI lineage: Eukaryota > Metazoa > Chordata > Testudines > Emydidae > Malaclemys > Malaclemys terrapin. The sequence goes on along the minus strand of NC_071515.1, from coordinate 16,476,042 downwards.
ATTAATTCTTTTAAATTGCTGTGGGATCCTTCTGATTAAAAAAATAAAAACATCTATAGAAGTACAATGTATTTTTACCCTGTCTTACCATTTGGCATATATGTCAGGTCATTGAAATATCGTTCTCAGTTTGGCATACAGCAATCCGAAGAGCTGCCTACCTTTAAAGTGGGAGCATAGGAATCTCTGAAGGGAAAAACAAAAGGATGCTCAGAAGAAAGGGAGCCAAATCAATGACGCATCTGTATTTCCCCTCTGAAGAAGTCTTGCCTTTTTCTCTCTTCTCTCCTTCCTCCCCCACCCCCCAGCAGAAGAAACCTTCCCCCCCAAATGAGTCTCCTCCCCCACTCTTCCTTGAGAGCCTCCTGCATCCCCAGGCATTGACAATGCTACTGTGAACCTTCAATGGGTTTGGGAATATATGGGAAAGCTAAATTAGGGAATATCTAGCATTTTTAAAAATCAGCTGGCTATGTATTTTCTATTACCCCAAGGCCTGTGCAGTTCGATTTATGGTACTTCTTCCCTGTATGAGTCCAGGGCAGGACCCACAGAAGCAGGAAAGGGAGCCAGCATCTTAGGATACATCTGCCCAGCAAGCAGGATCCTGCGGCAGCCAGTCTCAGAGCCCAGGTCTCCAGACTGGAGCTTGCTACAGTGCTAAAAGAGCGGTGTAGGCTGTGATTGGGCTCAGGCGGAACTTAGGCTCTGAAGCCTAGGGAGGAAGGTAACCCTGGATTGTAGACCTGGGTTCTGAGACTTGCTGCGGCGGGATCCTGCTGTGTAGATATATCCTGAGACTAGTCAAAAGAGAAAGGAGGGTGATTTCCAGCTAGATGGGAGGGAAGGCTGGGAGTGGCACTGCCCAGAAGTCCCCGTTCATTTCTTCCCAATCATAGATCCATTCTCTTTCCCAGCACAGCACAGCACCCTCTATTGGTGTCCCAAGATGTAGTCTGATCTAATCTATTCCATCTCTGGACCTCCCGCAGTAATTACCATGCTATCTGAGATGGCAACCGTCCGTCTTGAAAGACAATGATGTAAGCACCAAAGTAGTTGTAGCGTCACGAGTGACTAAAAAGTCCGCTTCTCGAGTGACCGTCCTTGCCATGGTGGGGGCGAGGCACAAGGCCTGAAGATGAACCAGGCACACTCCTGGTGCTTGAAGCCTGGTGCGTCTTCCTCTTTGCTTACTGAGCTTTTCTCTCTCAGCCACCCCTCTTCAGCCTCTGATTCCCAGGCGCAGCACAACCCTCCAGCGTTGCCTGTTGCTATCTGAGCACCTGGAAACTGTTCTGTTCTGTTGGTGTCAAAACTCCTAGGCTGACCACTGTCCTAAAGACTGCTGCACGTTCATGAAAGTGGAAGACATTGGCGTATTTTCTTTGCTGCTGCTGTCACTCACGGCTCAGACAGCAAGAGCTCTGGCGCATCGCAGCATTATGCACCAGACAAGCTCTGTTTAAGAACTTCCTCATGTCAGCATGAATTTTGCTTTAGCAGTCACAGCCTCACCGAGGATTATCGTATTTCAGAAAGGGTTCTCAGCCCGAGGCAAGATTAACTATGGTATTTAAAACTTCTCTAGCACAGTTATTCTCCCAGAATTGGGGTTCTTTCCTCCTTTTTAATTATACAAATGGAACATGTATGCACTCACTTCTCATTAACCCCTTGGTACTGGAATTTTGGGAGTATTTGGTACTGAGAGGTAACACAAAAATAAGTGAGTGGCGAGACATGAGGAATGCCCACAGCCCTGAGGTGGGGTTTCTGGCTCCAGAAGTGGAAGCAAAGTCTTTCCAATGTGCGACTCTGAAATAAGTACAACGTGGCATTATGATGGTAATGATTACCCAGATTTCTCTTGATAACCTCGTCTCAGATAATCACTTCCTCTTCCTGATGCTGTCAAGAGGAATCTTAATACATTACTTGAAAAATATGCCACCTGCTATTTTATTTCTATAATTTATTGTATAGTGAATGCCTATAAATTCCTATGGTAGCTTAAGAGTCTAGTAAAATGAATTGCTGACGCTTTTTTTCTCTGTTCATCTGCAAACCAGGAAGAGTTCAGTTCACTTTAAGCTCTAGTCTACAGCACTACTGTCTCCCTGTTACTAAGGGACTCATGTTACCTCAATCTCTCTCTCTCTCTCTCTGAGGAGGAGTTTCCAGGGAATTTTCTCTTTCACCCTATGGAGATATGCTTCCCTGTGAGATTTCCATGGATGGCGGCACAGTACAGCCTGTATTTCCTGGGTCAGGGAATATGAAAGTTTACCTTAGTCCTTTTTTTTTTTTTTTTTTTTTTTTTTTTTTTTTTTTTGGTATCCTTCCTTGACTCACTTTCCTCTACCCCAGATAGAAGCTACCAATTTCATGGCCATCTCAGGTAGGCTAAGGCTCCTAAGAGTGAATGGCAAAAATTACAATCCACTCATGTATCAGCAGTGGCACTCAAGTGGCAGTGAAAATCTTCTGATGCTTTTCACTGAGAGACTAAAGATATATTCGGACTGCTAATGCAAATGTTTTTACTGTGTCTGTGACCAAGGACCTAAAATGACTTAAACTCTTCCTGATTGCTGACGAACAGAGAAAAAAAAGTCAGCAATTCATTTTACTAGTCTCTTAAGCTACCATAGGAATTTATAGGCATTCATTATACAATAAATTATAGAAATAAAATAGCAGGTGGCATATCTTTCAAGCAATGTATTAAAACCCCTCTTGACAACATTTGGAAAACAGCCCCAGACCTATGCTGGCTACAAAGGGAAAAAAATGGAATGGTAATGACCCATCTACCTTGCTATACACTGCAAAAGGTTGCAAGTACATCTGTACTAATTATCATCTTTACAATTTCCTTTGCTCCTCGTTATAAAAACAGATATACCATTTGTAGAAAGCAGACACCCTACAGTTTCATCTACTGCAACAGTTGTCTGTGTCTCTGTAACACAGTGAGCGTTTCCTGAAACTCCAGTCCCCTCGGGGTCCTAGCTGGGCTGTTTAGGCAAGCTGTGAAAAAACTGATGTACTCATTTTACCCTTTGCCATCCTCTTCCTTCTCCATTTCATTTCTTTGCTACTTTCTCATGGGTTCCCACTAATGTAGCGAAGTTATTTCCTGCCAAGAGGATGAAAAAAACGTTCCCCCTGATGCCAGTGTCGCTGATGGTACTAAGCTTGCATTCGATAAATGATTAAACACTGTCTGCAGCATATTTCAGACTGCAGCTGAGGGATTCTTGGGTGCCGAGAGAGCTTTGAATCTTCCACACCATTGCAGCCAATCTCTGCCTCAGTCTCCTTTGAGGACTCTCAGTCACTATGTGTTCAGATGAATAGTAGTGGTGCAGAGATGTCTTTTCACAACAGCAAACTTTTTTCAGGTTTCTTGCCTGATGAAGAATTTTCCATGGATCACTTTAGGGTAAAGGGGATTTTTAGACTGTATCCTTTTCCTGTCTTTGGACAAGTGGTGCTGCTTCACCACTGGGAATGAAAAAGTGTTTGAGTAATCCAGTCATTCGTAACACAGAAGTAATTTAATAGCTTTTAGAATAAATAGATTTATATTGGCCAGTGTTGTGCTGCTTGTTTTCGGAGCGTTAGTGCTTGAATAAATTGTCTGAACAGTGAGTATTTTCCAACAGTGTTAACAATCCAGCTCTCAGTGGCAGAAATGTTCTTACATTCTGTTTGAAAATGAAGTTTTTCACCTGGGTCTAAGCTCTGTGCTACTGTGAGGAAAAACAACAACTCTACTGCAATAGTCTATACTCTGGGGAAAATATGATGAAAGCTTCTGTGTTAATGGATCAGAGCCCATTTGCAGCCCCACTTTATAAAGTATTGTTGGATAAAAAGCTATAAAATAAGTGGTAGTGATTTCATGCTTTTATTGTTACTTATTTGTATATCACTCTGCAGGTGGAGTATATACAAAGACAAGGTCCCGGCCCAGAGGAATTTACAGTCCTAACCTCCAGTACTGCAAGCAGCTCTGTGAAGTTAATGGAGCTCTGCAAGAGTGCAGAGATCCAGCTGTATGGAGCAGCTTGCAGCATGAGGGCCTAAATTAGACAAATAGACTTGTGACTAATGACAACACACCATGTTTCCAAGAGGTGCAAGGGGAGTAGTGGGCAGATAAGAATAAACAGACTGTGTAAGCTGCATTATGTGTTTGGGTACTAGGTAATTATGCCTGTTCGTTGTTTGTTGAAAGAGGTGTTACAGTAGTCCAAATTAAAAACAAATGTAATGATGTGTTCAGTATCTGTAGCAAAGGATAGATGCTCTTTTTTATTGAATGAGCACATCAGTGGATCTCAAAGTGCCATAGAAAGGAAATGAGAGAGACAAGATGAGTGAGGTTGTATCTTTTATTGGACCAGCTGCTGATGATGAGAGAGTCAAGCTTTCAACCCACACAGAGCTCTTCTTCAGGTCTGGGGAAGGTACTCTGACTGTCACAGCTACATGCAAGGTGGAACAGATTGTTTAGCACAAGCAGTTAGCACATATTGTAAAGGGACCATTCAAGGTAGAGTGACCCATTAGCCCCTCGGCAGTCATAGGACAAAAGGGGGGTTAGTGGGTGTGACAAAGTTCCTCCTCTATCTTGGTGGGTCCTGCTCTTATTGGCGGATTTTCTTGCCGCAGAGATTCACCATGTGGGTTGGGGAACAGCCCAGAGACCTTCCCCTCTGGAAGAACCCACAGTGCAGGTCAATTGGGAGGTTTGGGGGGAACCCTCTACTCCGGGTTCCAGCCCAGGGCCCTGTGGACTGCAACTATCTATAGTACCTCCTGTAGCTGTCATGCAGCTGTTACAACTTCCTGGGCTACTTCCCCATGCCTCCTCCAAACACCTTCTTTATTCTCACCACAGGACCTTCCTCCTGGTGTCTGATAACGCTTGTGCTCCTCCGTCCTCCAGCAGCACACCCTCTCAGCTCCTTGCACCTCTTACTCCCAGCTCCTCACACTCACACCACAAACTGAAGTGAGCTCCTTTTAAAACCCAGGTCCCTTGATTAGCCTGCCTTAACTGATTCTAGCAGCTTCTTCTTAATTGACTCCATGTGTCCTAATTAGCCTGCCTGCCTTAACTGGTTCCAGCAGGTTCCTGATTACTCTAGTGCAGCCCCTTCCCTGGTCACTCAGGGAACAGAAAACTGCTCATCCAGTGACCAGTATATTTGCCCTCTACCAGACTCCTGTACCCCACTGGTCTGGGTCTGTCACAGTGGGTTACAGATTGTTGTAATAAACCTTAAATCCAGTGTCTCTGTTTAGTCCATGATTTTTAGTGTCTAGCGTAGTAATGAATTTAAATTCCTAGGCTTGTCTTTTGAAAGTGTGCAGATTTCCTTTGAGGATGAGGACTGACAGGCAACAACTACACTGCGTTAGAAAGGAAGGATCATTATTCTCATTTTACAGATGGGGAAACTGAGGCACAGAGCTGAAATGACTTGCCAAAGTCCACACAGCAGGGTGGTGGCAGAGCCAGGAACAGAATACAGGTTTCTTGAGAACCGGTCCAGGGTTCTACCTACTACGCAGCACTCCTCATTCAGCATAATCTGTGTCAACAGATCATCTGCTCAGTGTACTGAGATAAAGTAATTGCATTATTTGCAAGCAAAACTTTGGCAAGGTTTATTTCATTGTGGTAAGTGAGCAAATCTTGATAAAGGAAGTTTTCATTTTCAAGGTCCTAGTGAGAGCAGGTCATGAACTCTTTGGGGTGGATCATCCCACAGCTCCACAATAGAGCTGTGACCATGTACACCAGTTGAGGATCTGTCCCATTGTGTCCAAAAACAAGAGGATGGGGTGGGTTTAAGGGGGGTGGCTGATAAATTATAGCCTGGCATATTTTTGCAGTCCAGGATTTCCACTGTTCTGATGCAGACAGTTGATCAGTGTAGTAAATATTTGCAAGTTGCAAGAAATAATAAGGACTTCATACTGTTTAGGACATTTAAGAGCATATATCCAACTCTGGCCTTAGGGGACAGCTTGAAAGTGCTAGTTATTTAAAACAAAACCCTGTTCAAGTGCCGTATTAATGTTCTTGTTAATGCAATCCTGTGAATCAATTTACAGGTTACAGATCTGTCCCTGCTTTAGTTTATATCCTTGTCTAAAATCTTGGTCTACTGTTTATAGCTATTCATATAGATATATATTCCCCCTCCCCAGGATCAGACCTTTTAGCATTATTTTGCATCAGCCATGCATCAGAGTGCCTAGTAGGGCTGTAAGTGATGACTATGCTCATCTGTCTCCACAGCATTGATTGTTCTGCCGAGCCAGAGCAAATTTAATTAGTTTATTATAAAATTCCTCTGCATCCAGTGGATGGGTAAAATCAATGCAGGCTGGAGCTTTGTTTCCACGAATTCCGCTAATTCCACTGTAACTAATTACTGCACAGAGGTGAATGGTGAATTCTACCCAGTCGGACAGAGAAGTCTCTTGATATTAACTTGCTGCCAACGTTTTATGAAACCATCCTCTTCAAGGTATAATACACCGCTACCTTGATATAACGCCACCTGGTATAACACGAATTTGGATATAATGCGGTAAAGCAGTGCTCTGAGGGGGCGGGGCTGTGTACTCCGGTGGATCAGATCAAGTTCAATATAACACGGTTTCACCTATAACGTGGTAAGGCTCCCAAGGACAGCGTTATATCGAGGTAGAGGTGTATTTAAGAAACAAAACCTGTCAACTGCTGGAGACCAAAGCTAAAAATTAATGAGACCAATGGGTATAAAACTGTAATTGACACAGACCTGTGCCAAAAACATGAAACAAAACCACACACACAAACCTACATTAAAAGTACATTGAAGACGTAGTCAAGCACTGAAAAGTTAGGAAACGCCCCAATTAAAGCTGCCTGTGTGGCTTTATTTCAGCCCCCTTTTATATTACAATATAGTCTTTAAAGACGTGATCACATGCTATGAGGCAGACATCGGACATGGAAGATTTTAGCCTGAATTGTTAGTTTGATAAAGTTATAAGCAACTGAAAACAGGATCTTATCATGGAAAGTGTTGGACACTGGCTGAGGTATGGCCCAGAATGTCAATAGGCATAAAATCCAGGAAAGCTGACCCCAATGCCAGGAGCTGCAGAAGAGAAGGCGGTAACGGCAGTAGTGGTGAGATAGTAGCAAGGGACACAGAAGAAGCAGGGGATAGATGGGCAAAGGGATGGTGAGGGAGAGAAAAAGAGTCCCGGCGGACGACTAAGTCAAGTCCATGGAGGAATTAAGAAACAACAACGGCAGCCGTGGATGTGGAACCTGAAATGAATGGGAAAGCTGGTGGCAGTGGTTAAGGGTGGGGCGGTGATGTTTTCATCCTCACTTCTAGTATTAAAAAATAACAGGAATCGCAGCAAGCATCCCCTGCATGAACAGGACCTTCAGGAGTAGCAAACCCATTCAGCTGTTTTACACTTCAAGTTTAACTATGTACCTGGCCAATGTAATGCGTGACATACTAAAATTAAAGTACAATAGGTCTGCGACCAGTCCCGGGTGGTCTTCTGGTAGGACAACCCAGACCGACAGGAGTTATCTCAATCTGAGACCTCAGCCTGATCGTTTCCTTCTGTGCTCTGCTGAGGAAACAGGACCATGCTCAGCCTCCTGTAGGGGTGAGGCTACATCTCAGATCATTTTCTCGAGCTCTAACTAGCAGCAGCACGGCTGGACCCCAGTGGGAACTCTCCCTGGCCCTTCTCAGCCAGCAGGCTAGTTAGTGCAACGTGAGGATTTTGTGAGTGGAGGAGAGTAAAGGGCTAGTTGAGAGAATGATCCTTTGGCTTCTAAGTGTCCTCTGCCACTCTTTTTTTTTTTTTTTTTTTTTTTTGCACCATAAATGGCTGTATCTCCACTGCTCAAGATTCCCCCGAGATGGGAAAATCCTCAGACAGGATAGATAGTTCATAGGCTCCCCAGTGTAGGGGCATGGCTGGAGCATGCTGTGATGCAGCCATCCCCATCTGACAGATGTCTTTTTGGGGACATTACCAACTGGCTTCCTTTAGAACAGCTCCTAGATGTCTCTACCAGGGCCAGTCTGCAAACAGCTCCTTGGTGCTCCCCCCACCTGCTGCATTCAGAGGAGGCTGGGCACAGCAGAGGATCTGGGTTATTGTAGCTTAAATTACCAATCTTTGGAAAATAGTGATGGGGAAATGGCCTGGGCAGGGACATTATTAAGTGTATATCGTATCAGACGCCCTGTGATGTCATCTGAGAATAAATGGAATATATCGGTTTATATTTCTTCCCAGGAGCCAGAGAGCCTTCCTGGTTCTTTAACCACAGGACACAGCAGCCTTGAAGCTCTCCCCTCTGCTTAAGCAGGTAAGACCTTTTCACTTATTAACTGGGAGTCCCACAGCCCTGTTCTGTTCTGTTCAATATACTGCACTCATCACCATACGTCTGCGCCTGAGTGCCTTCCATTAGGACATGTAGTGCCTAGGTAATGGGACTAACTACCATCACATTTGTGCTCATGGTTTCACAAGAAGGGAAAATTTGTGAAAGGAGGCAGCAGAAAAATCCTCATGGCTTCTGGCATATTTTGTTCTACATTGGTTCATTCCTGCCTCTCTGCCCCCTCCATTTTATTTTTTTTGAAGGCCTTTGATATCTTGCTGGTGGGAGGTGTCACACCCACTGCAGTCTGAACACTTATCTTCCCTCCTTCAGCCTGGCAGCGACCTAGTTCACAGATCTGCAGGAAGAAAACATGAGACACCTTTATTAACAAGGGATACGATACAAAAGAGAGGGTACTGTTACTGCGTATGACACTTGTTTGACCGATCTGGAGTGCCCTGTCCAGCAGTAGAGACGTGTCATACCACAGAAAGGATTTTGATGATTTGGAGAAGGCAGAGCAAGGACAACTGATGTTACCTGATCTCAAGAGTTTAAAATAACTAGGCTAATTAAATGAGCTGTACTTATTCTCCTTCTTGGAAAAGAAGAAACTTTGAGGAGGCCAGTTTTTAGGATTATGAGTATACATCCTATGCTGCACATGTTCTGTGAATAAGTAGAGACATTAGATTTCTAGTGCTGCCACCCTACATGACTATCAGTTCAATTTAGATTATGAGCAGAGAGAGGCCTTATTCACACTCGCAAATGGGATCAAAGTCCAAGGGACAGAATATTAAACTTTAGGAAGTGGAAGGGGACTTGGACTGAATGAACAGCCATGTGCACCTGTACCGAGCAGGTGCAAAGTACTACCATTCTGTTTTGGTAGCATTTTGCACCCCTGTTGCCCTTGCTTCGTGCAGATGTAAATGACGGCACGAGGTGCCTGGAAATGGAGGAACAGGACCCAGAGTATAGAGGAGTTTGAGATGCCTGAAGGAGGGCACTTGGGCATGTTGGGAAAAGCAGGAACATAGAATGATCCAAAGCAAGGCTGAGCTACTTGAGGGAGGGATAGCTCAGTGGGGGGAGCATTGGCCTGCTAAACCCAGGGTTGTAAGCTCAATCCTTGAAGGGGCCACTTAGGGATCTGGGGCAAACTCAGTACTTGGTCCTGCTAGTGAAGGCAGGGGGCTGGATTTGATGACCTTTCAGAGTCCCTTCCAGTTCTAGGAGATAGGTATATCTCTCTCTCTTTCTATATATATATATTACTTTCCTATTCCTAATCTGTTTTGTCTTTGCTCAGGAAGGTTAGAAACCCGTGTACTCTAAATCCTTTAAAAAGTCACAGTAAAAACAGAGAGCCTGATCTTCAGCTAGTAAAAATAGTCATAGTAGCATTTACAGCAGTGGAGTTATGCCCATTTACTCCAGCTGACAACCCAAGTCAGAACACTGGACATCTCTTTGTGAAGTTAAAATTAATACACTGTTGTAGTAATTAACAAAGAAGAGTTATTCAGAGGTCTATAGAACAGAGACAGCAAAGGCAAGCTTGGTTTTGCCGAAAGCTGATGGGTTGTGTTTTGGCTATTGTCTTGATTTTGCCAAATCCAGCGTAAATTGGGTCTTCAGTTGATGGACTATAGGATTGTGGAGTATTTTATATCTTGCAAGTTTTGTCTGCTCACTTGTGACTGAAATAATGCTCTCCTACAAGTAATCCATGCCCTACTTCTCAAACTACCAAGAGAATTAAAGATTAAAAATGGCAAACAACAGCCCCAGGATTAGAAAAATGCAAGTATGGTAGTTGACAATAAAGAGTGAAAACATTTTAATAACATAAGAGCCATTCAATATATATATATAGAGAGAGAGAGAGAGAGAGAGAGAGAAGAGCCTACTTGACACAACACTAGACTCAACATTGCAGAACTATATTGAAGAACAGACACAAACCCATCCATTTATTGAATAAAAGGAGCAATCCCCCTTTGCATATTATTTTTTCTGAACCATTCCCATCCCTTCAAGTTCATAGGTGGCATCAAGGCACAAATTTGGCTCATCTAAGTATTAAGGGATTTATTAAACTGATGCACAAGGAAAAGACAAAATCTCTCTCTGCATTCCCTGACTCCTCCCTCTGAGCCGCCACATGAAGTGAAGCAATGGCCCCTGACACCCTCTGCACCATCCAGTCCTGGTCTCCTTTTGTCTTTGTCCCTGCTGGAGCTTCCTGTGGGGCAGTGCAACTCCACACCTCTCAAGATGCACCTGTGGCTTCCCTGGCACAATCTAGCCCTAACGGAGTTGGAGCTCTGTTTTGATCCCATCATTTTCTGTGTCCCAGGTTCTAGGATTCTTTCATTAATATGCTGTGTGGAAGAGTCTGTGCTACAGCTCCTGAGAGATGCAGCACAGAAAGCCCAAGCCAGCAGGTGGGGAGATGCGCTCTCTGGATTTTGGGTTGCTGCAGAAACTGCAGCTGAAACTGCTCTCGGCATAAGCTCTAATTTCTGACAGTCTCCCCAGGGCTGCTCACAACCCAGAATTCCCATAGACTGTGCCAGGGGTAAGGGCAGCATACGGCGGCTTATACTGGCCCTACACTGCTCCTGTCCATGGCAATTCTTCCCTAGCCCTGGCAGATCCTGTCACTGGAGTAGTTAATAGGGACTGGAATGAAGGCCAGAATCTGCCTTTGGTATTAAAGTAAAGAACAGGCAGGTTTATTTCATACATCCTTCTTTCGTAGCTAATAATCTGCACAAAATAAACTCCAAAAGTGTCCCATCCCCAGCATGCACTGGGTCTCATAATAAATCTAAAGATCTTCAGATACTAATTGATTGCTACAGCACTTACTCTTTTTGCACAGGTCACTGTACCTGTGTTAAAGAAGAAATAATGGAGCTAAGACAATGTATAGCAACTGAGATCTCATTTATGAAACTATCAGGCCAATTTAATCTCGCTGAACATCTTTTTTTGTTATACTTGGAATTGTGCAGTGTCTTAAGTATCTTTTGTTCCTGTAGTGGTTATTTTAGTCCTGACAACGGAGACAGCATCCTACAGGCAGGTACTTGGGAAAGCTTGTGGAAAAGAGGCTTTTTATTTTGTGTATTTGGATATTGTACAAGTGTAGCCCTTGTGTTGGGTGATAGCAAGATGGGGGAAAACATAGCAAAAGCAGAAACATAAGTGTCTCTTTAAGACATAGACCTTTCAGCATGGAGACTCTATGCAGAATCAAGTTCTAGTGAGTAAGGATCAAGGCTTTCCTCAATAGGGAGAGTGAAGGGTTTTAAATATGATGACAACTTACTTACCTAAATGTAGGCCAGGTACTCGACTGCCTGCAAACCATTTCAAGATAATAAGAAGAATTGTAGCGCTCTCCAAAGCTATGTCAGGTTGACACTGCTAATGTCTTTGGAAAGGATTATACTTTTATTTATGTATTGCTTATACATGCATATCTTTGTTCCTGTCTTGCTGAGTATTAGATTCACAGGAACGTTGACGGAAAGGTATTAGCAAAAGTTATTCTGAATTACAGGTTTCAGAGTAACAGCCGTGTTAGTCTGTATCCGCAAAAAGAAGAACAGGAGTACTTGTGGCACCTTAGAGACTAACAAATTTATTAGAGCATAAGCTTTCGTGGACTACAGCCCACTTCTTCGGATGCATATAGAATGGAACATATATTGAGGAGATATATATACACACATACAGAGAGCATAAACAGGTGGGAGTTGTCTTACCAACTCTGAGAGGCCAATTAATTAAGAGAAAAAAAACTTTTGAAGTGATAATCAAGCTAGCCCAGTACAGACAGTTTGATAATAAGTGTGAGAGTACTTACAAGGGGAAATAGTCAATGTTTGTAATGGCTCAGCCATTCCCAGTCCTTATTCAAACCGGAGTTGATTGTGTCTAGTTTGCATATCAATTCTAGCTCAGCAGTCTCTCTTTGGAGTCTGTTTTTGAAGTTTTTCTGTTGTAATATAGCCACCCGCAGGTCTGTCACTGAATGACCAGACAGGTTAAAGTGTTCTCCCACTGGAAGATCTCTTTTTCAAGTGTTCTGTAAGCTGCCAGGTACATGTATAGCCTTTTAGAGAAATGAAACATAACTTTCATTACAGCTCTAGTGGTTCCCCTTCTGTTTGATTGGAGTGATGTGGCTGTCAGAAAGGATTTTGTGTTGAGTGGTTAGAGCTGCTTGTCTTGAACTTCAGTGAAATGACGCTGATTCATGCCAGCTGTGGATCTGGCCCATAGTATCTACATATAATAAGTTTTCTTGATTTTTAGGGAAAGAGACTTCTTGAGCCTTATCTCACTGTGCCTTAGGTTGTACTCGTAAGCATTCAGTGTCTCTGCCACAGCGTGATGGGAGGGGGGGAAATGACATTGAGGGAAGGTGAAAAAAGAGCACAGAACAAAACATAAATTATTACTAAGTTTCTGCTGCCAACTTTTTTTATGCATTTTCCCCCACCCCAAGTGTCCCCAAACCACTTTAGGGCAAGTTACTGGCAGCAATACCCCTCTGGCATGTGTTACTGGTATTTATCAGCTAATAACCCATCTGCCACACTTTGAGAAGGAATCACTCATAGTTGTCGAGAGACAGAAAGGAGGAGGAGTGCCTACGTCTGCTGATGCCAATAAATAACGACAATGATAATGGTTATAACTCTGCGTAGTAGGCTGAGTCACCATCGTATTCACCAAACGTATTTACAACTGGGAAGCAAGGTTGTTTAGGCTAGACTTATACAGGTAGAGGTGGTACCACTGCTGCAAGTTGTTCAGTAAGTGCCACAGTAGCGGATAGAAAAAAATACGTCCTTGAGTGATGGGGGGGGGAGCACTCTCTTAACCCAGTGTAATAAAGAGGGGAATTTGGCCCTGGGTCTTGTAAGAGTTTTCAGCTGGAGGGTGGGGTGGAAGGGTTGTTTGATTGCTGGTGGTGCCTTCAACAATAACAGCTTTTGTCAGAGTTGGCGGTCAGCTGCTGGGCAGTCTGCTAATGGCACTGGGTAGAGAAACAGCAGAAATTGGCTCAGGACTGGTTGACGTACTAGTCTTATCTACTAGGACCTACTGGAGCTGTGGTTTTTTGTTTTGTTTTTGCATCCTCGCCGGTGAAGTTCACATAATGCTTCATGGAAATATGAAAACAGTTGGCGGCATTAATAATGGGGTTTGCGCACACACAAAATACAGTGGTTTAGGATGACATTCTGGCTCTGGGACTTCAGTGGGGCCAGGATTTCACCCTTAGTTTTTAGAAAATATTCTGTGTACTTTGACAGGTTTCAGAGTAGCAGCCGTGTTAGTCTGTATCCGCAAAAAGAACAGGAGTACTTGTGGCACCTTAGAGACTAGGTGCCACAAGTACTCCTGTTCTTTTTGTGTACTTTGAGGATCTTATAGCATCAAGAATTGGGTTAGAAACTTATAAAGAAAACAAGGTTATCCAGAGATAATAGTATGAATTTAAAATCAAAATCCACTAATTTTGGAAGGGATACAGTGCCGCATGCTTCAGGGCATAAGCCAACCACTAACTGCTGGGAATTAGGAGGTAACTTTGCCTGGAGGCAGGTTATCCTGTAACTGACCACTGCAGGGTTTCTTGCCCTTTTCTCTGAAGCAGCTGTTATTGGTGGATACTGGACTACTCTAATTGAATATGGCAGTTCCCATGTTACTTTGTTCTTACCAGGAAGCATCATGGTATAGATGGAAATAATTATTGTCTGGAAGCAAAGCAGGGAAAAAAACATGGAAAAGAAGTGGCGTTTTTATTCCACTTTTGAAAAAACTTGAAATGGCTTTTTATATTTTATTTTTATAATAAGATATTCATTCAGTAAACCATAAAAGAAATCTATTAATTGTAGAAAATGTGATGCTCTGGACTAAATCTGAATATCATAGGGTTAAGCAGGTACATTAGGAAGTACCTCAAAGAAATGGATAGCAGTAGTGAGAGTTCCAGAGAAAGAAAATAAAGGCGGAGGAGGGACGGGGGACATACATCATTATTCTGTTTCAGCTGATATCTACACCACCTTCTGCTACACTGACGTTAAGGCATGTTATTTGCTGTAATTTTGCTTCTTAAGGAGTATTCACATCCCTCCCTAAGAAATTGAACTCGAGGGCTTTGTGTCATTCTTATATGAAAATTTCATGTCTGGTTGATATTCAACCCTTCCCTGTCCCCTGCCGTGATGCAGAAGATCTCGGATAGATTTCATGGTGTCTTGGATCATCTACTCATATAAACCACAGGCCATTCATTCCCTTTCTCGCAAATTGATGTGTGATGTTATTCACTACCATACTATCAGCTCTCCCTGCAGTACTTCACTACCAAAACCTTCTCTCATTTGCCCCCCATTCCTCCTTTTTTTTTTTCACACCCCAGCTTGCAGTTCGTGCAGACAAGCTTTTAGTGATTTGCTGAAGGTGACACAGCAAGTTAGTAGATGAACTCATAGCTCCCTAGTCCTGCTGCAGGGCCTTAACCATAAATTCATCCTTCCTTTTCTAAAGAGTGCATATATTGTATGAATGAATACAGTAAATATACAATGGCGTAAGTGAGAGGAACACCTTGCAAAACCTTCCATTTAAAAGTGACAATCTTGAAATCAGTTTAATAGGTGCAGGGCTTTCAGCAAAGGATGAAAATACTCAGTTGTGTGAGAGTAACACGGCTGTTACTCTGAAATCAGTTGTCTGAGAATCCTTTGGCCAATTTTGGTCAATTACATCCGTCTGATGCCTAACAGAAGACGGCAAATTACCAACAAATCATAATCTCAGCCATCTAGAGCTAACAGAGGGGAAATCTCTTTAGACACAGTACCTCATAATTGCTAATGTCATTAATCTCCTGGAAAATCCATGTCTAAGAAAAATAAACTTGAGGGTTTTTTCTTGAACACAAAAGAGAAGAGAACTTCGTCTTTAAACACGCTGGTCCTGGGAGATTGTAACATTCTCCTACCTATCGTTAACCTAATAAGGGCCTGATCCAATGCTCATTGAAGTCAATAGGAAAACTCCCATTGATTTCAGTGGGCATTGGATCAAGTTTTGATTATGATGATAGGGCCCAATTTTGCCCTCAAGTGACATCTGGGTGTAAAGCCTTTAGAAGTCAATGGAAATAATACCTATGTGTAGCTGAGGGCAAAACTGGGCCCATACTGTAGTTTACAAGTCGTAACCTGGTGTAAATCAGGGTAGCTCTATTGTCTTCACTGGCGCTGCATTGATTTACACCAGTGGAAAATCTGGCCCTGGAGTTTACTACATTCCAAGAAGACTGACGGTGGAAGTGTTAAAAATTGTCTCCTAGCTGCATAATTTATAATCTTGCCTAATTTAAAGGATTCCCATTATTTCGTAGACCATCAGAGTGTAAATTAAAAAAAAGTTCACTAATAAATACAATAATTTAAAAAACATTTAATTTAAAAAAAAAAAAAAAAACCCAACATGCAAAAATTAGCAAATAGAATAGAAACCAGAATGCATCATACCTATGACATATCTATTGCATCACCAAAAATATACATGTGCCGTTCTGACTGACAGATTTGAGAACACCATTAGCATGAGCAATAGCCCTTTTGTTTTTAAACCAGATCCTCCATGGAACGTGCGTGTCTGTGAATATGCCTCATAAATGGAATATTGTGTGACAGTATTGGAGGAAAGCTGTTCTGTCAGCTAAATATTTTCCAAAAGGAGGTATTCAGCAAAATAAATCTGTCTGGGCATTTCTACTGCCTGTTGCTGCAGAATGTTTTGGAGCTTATGAAAATACTGCAATGTAGCAAGTGTACTATCACTGGCTTTTCCTTAAAGGTTAAAAGTGAATTTTTGTTGTTTGTTGTTTTTTTCTCTGCAAGCATCTGGGTGGCATTTTAATCAAGTTCTCATGGTAACCAACATAATTTAAAAGTGCTGGATCCAACAGAAAATTGGTCTTTTTCAATATGTTTAAAGCGGGTGTTAAGTCAGTGTTGTCAGTTATTTTAAGTGTCTCTGGTACAGAGATCATGAGAAAAGGAAAATGGGATAAAGTCTTACTGAATGCAGAAAATCTTGATGATCTCTTCACCAGGTCTTACGGTCACACTTTTTTAAAGAGCGTGATTAAAAATAAAACTATGTGCTGCTTAAGTCTTTTCTTCTCGATGGATCCTGGCACTACAGGTACAGCATACAGTAGGTTATGTCATGTCTTTTAGTTGCTAGTATAGGCAACTTTATGCAAAGGTACAGGACAAGGAGACTGGGAGGGGGAAGACACTGGGAGTTGGGAGGGAGGTATTTGTGTTCGCTACTTGAGAATATGGGCATTCATCAAAACTAATAGTTACGTATGAGTATTGCACATGGCATTTAGGAGATTACATGCATTTCAACTTGTCTGTTTCTTTGCGGCACATAATATAAATGTGTTAAATGTCATTCTGTGCTCTATGCTTAGAGGGAAGGGGTTAAACACTGAGGTTAAACATGTTAGTTATTCTGCAGTGAAAACCCACCCTTTTGAGCAGTGAAGACAAAGCCTACATCTTCAGAAAATGACCACAAATGGGATTTACAAAGATATTAGGATAGAAGGTGTGAAAGAGTACAGCTGGTTAGGAAATGGGGAGGGACAACACCTGTCTTGAATTCAAGGAATTCCCCACCTCTGCTTGGGCTCCTGCATAGCAAACACATCACTTTTCTTCTGTGCAGCAAGACCCCAGATCCATTACCACGGGTAATCCATTACTATGGGTCATCTGTTTGTGGCTCATAAGGCAGAACCAGACCTATCAGTCAGTGGCAAGGGAGGAGAGATCCAACCCTCCTGAAAACCTCCACCTGTTCTGTTCCACCTCTGCAGCGACACATGGGCTTTTTAGACCCTTCTGCTAAAGAGGAACTCTTTGTTTTTTAACAAAATTTTAAATGGGAATTGCCCTGTCCCCACTCGCCTATTTCAGTTTTCTCCTTAGCTGTCAGTTTGGGCCTTGTGGGGGGATGCTATCCCCATTGATCTGCAGAGATGGGCACTTAGCAACTAATAAAAATAATGAGGCACTTGTCATGTGTATTGTACAGTAGTTCTTTTCTAGAGATCTTTGTACATCCAAGGTGTGGTGTCTTGTGTCACTGGAAAGAATCCCTTTATAAAAACTAGTTGGTTGGGCACTTTTTCTTTGTGATGGAAACGGAAAATATCTCTTTTCTCATTTAGGAAGCTGCAACTGGGCCTGGCCCACTCTCACTAAACAACACTGTGGTCATGGCTGTGCGGCATGTCTACTTTTAAAGTCTGTACAGCCAGCCTTACAGCCTTCAAAGCAAAAGCATTTGGATGGTTGACATATGAAACCCAACTATGTCTTTTATGACTTAACAAGAAACCTCAATCCCCTAATAAAACAGATGTTTTATGTCAAGTCTGGAAGGTGTGGGTTTTACGTTTTTGGTTACCCTGAGCTTGGCAGAGGATTTTCATTTCTCTATCTGAAACGCATGTCACTTCCTATTCTACCCAATGAAAATCTTCATAAATTGCTCTGAACCAAAAGAAGCCTGAAATGTGATGATGGCTGCAGAGTTCTGGCCTGCCTGCATCAAATGAGGTGACTTTTTAAAGGAATAATAAGGAATCACTTCAAGACAAAACTTCTAGCTCTTGGAACATTTTCACAGAACTCACACAAAGCACCAATTTAAATCCTAAACCCAAATTGGAAGTGCTCAGCTTGCATGGAATGAACTTTTATGTCCACGCTGCTTCAAAAACAGGAGCTTTACATTTTCATTCGCCTTTATGTTTAGTGCTATACATTATATAGTTTGAATCGCCCTACCTGAGAAACAGCTATGGAGACCACATGTGTATATATGTACTTTCCTTCATTCTGAATGGTGTAGCAATATGCTTAGTGTAGGGTTCCGCACAAGGCCATAATAGAAAAATGTCCTGACACCCTCCAGCTCTGTTTTCTCTGAAAACCTCCCCAAGCTTAAACTTAGGCTAAGATAATACCGAAAACAGGTAAGGAAACTGTAAGACGAATTTTGCACCGTCTGTAAATTGGGCAGAAAATCATGATGCTCGGCTCCGGTAAAAGGTATTGCCTCACCCACTTTGTCTCTCTAATATCCCTGGACCAACACGGCTGCAACTTGCTCCTCTCCAGAACAGCAACCCATAATTCAGACGGTGCAAGCTCATAGTAAAACCGGGCCATATGCTCAGGAAAATCATCATGCTGATTTGTTAGCCCAAAAAGAAGCCTGTGGTGGGATTCTATGGAAAGAACCCAGGCAAATAAAAGACTTCCGTCTTTCCTGAGAGCTACTGATATTTAAGATTGCCTTCTTACAGGCCTTCACAGCAACTTCTATAGTTTCTTGTAACAAACTGCACAATTGCGGATGGGTTTGTGACATGTCTGGCTTAGTTATTCTTTGTCCCTCTTTCATTTCACTCTCACAACAGCTACTCATTGCTGCTCATTTCATTTCTTGTCTTAAACCTGCAATATTTAATTTCTTACCAAAGCTTCCATCGAGACAGTCTACGACTTGCTTTTCCCTTGCTTCACTACTGTCAGCTTCTTTACATTTCTCATTCTCTTCCCCCCAATTTTCTGGGTCTGTGTCTGATACTTCCTCTATTCCTAACCCTCCAGATCGTTCAGTTTTCTGTTGTGCTTGTTTGAGTTTAGCTCTCAATCTGGTAAGTGGGGGTGAGATTCAACCTCCACTTGTGGGTAGTTCTTCCCCAGGTCCCACCATAGCTACTGGAATATCTGGAATTATATTTACAACATACACATGTGGCAACTCCATCTCCATACAATTATCCTCCTCGTCTACTTGAGGTATCTGCTTATTCTCACATTCGTCTGACAATACATATTCTCCAGAATGTCACAAGTTTGTTCTAATGCCTGTGTTCTGTGAGCTAGCTCTGCTATTCTCACTTCTTGCCCAAATGAAAGTCCCTGCCCCATTGCTTTATCTCTCCACATCAGAATTTCATAACCAGCCTTTTGTAATTGTTACTTGCTGTAGCTTAGGTCTCTTGCCAAACTGTCCTTTGATCAAGGAGTACGGAATTTATCTCTCTTGTCCTGCTAAGCTGTTCTCTCAATGTGTTATTAGTTTCCTGCTCTCTGGACAAGACTTGTCTCACCTCTTCCAGTTGCTCAACCTTCCTCTTAAATCTTCTCCGCAGGATATTACATGCAATGTATACATGATCCATGGCTATTTCTTTCATCTCTTGAGATTTTTTCCTTTACTTTTTCCTTCTCAAAGAGGGAACACATTAAATTCCAAGGATCTCTATGGGCCCACAGGATGCCACTGCTTGGTCTTCTAGCTAATCTTCCCCCATGGATTTTGATGTAGTCTTGCACAAAGGCCTCCAGGGATGTTTGTGGGTCTGTTAAAACACGTCTGAATGGATAATTTATTCTGTTCCATACTTTCCTTAGAAAAATAATAGAAGGCATCCCTGACTTGCTCCTGATAAATATCTTATAGTGATTTCTCAATTTGAGAAGGGCTTATGGTGCTTACTTCTCCTTCAGCTGTTTTACAGCTGGAGTACACCGAGAGGAGGGGCGGTGACCATGGTAACCCCACAAAGTGGCACAGTCCAGAGGAGTCTAAAATTCGAGGAGCTTATTAACAAATGTGGGGAGCTTATTACTGACGGATGACGGTGAACAGTCTGACTCACTCTGCCATGCCCGATAGGGTTTCTACCTGTATGTGAGTGCTTGGATCCTTTTACACAACTGTGGTCTTCCTATTTCTTTCCCCTGAGCTCAATTCTTGCAACGTGACACAGACACACAAACAAAACAACATAAAATGCAAGCAAGCATAAGCAGGAACTCTCTCTTTTAGTTCATTATAACTTTTGACCTATATATATATTTTTTCCCCCTCAAACCTTTGTTTCTTATTAGTTTCATGTGTTCTCTATGGTCCTGCTGTCGGGCACCAAATCTGTAGCCTTTTATTCTATTTAATATTAATCATACTTTAGTGAGTTCAGCTCTGGCAGCTACAGTCTCAAGTTCAACAGAGTTATCTCTGTTTGTTCTGGATCTAGAGTTAATAGGAACACATAAAACCATGGGCAAATAACACACACAATTATCAGAGCATCTATTTTTAGTAGTTTTATTAAAGTTACCAAGAAAGCTATGAATGTCACAACATATACAATCCCTGAAGATAAATACAATGCACCAGTTATACCTACAGACATACTCACATCCTCCGAGATGGTGTTAAAGTCTGTTTGCCCTCTTATGGATTGATCATCAATACGGGAGTGGTTCCTGCAGGAGTTTCCCCCCGGAAGCTCAATTTTCCTGTTCTGGGCACCCTTTTTTATACTGTGAGTCTGTCTATACCTACATTTTGTGCATGTACACGAAAGTGTCAACCCTCTCTTTCTTATTGGTTTGTGTGCCCTGGAAACACAAGAAACCCTGAATTTTATAGGCCGGGTAGGTTCTTATGAACATTGACATACCACCTTTATCCTGCGGTTAGGGCACGTGTTAGAGACAATATTTGTCATTACAGTATTTTATAATTTAAATTTAATCTTTCCAGCTATACTTTCACAATATTGCTGGTTGGTACCTCTTTCCCATTGGGTTATTTCTTGGTTATTGACATGCGCCATCATTTCTTGTCTCCAAGGCCTAAAATAACTAAGCTAAAGTCTTGCAGGCCTCACCCTACAGATTTTTGCATTTCAGCTTGTTTTACTTATGTCCATTACATAGTTTCTCTAAATACTGATCAATGTTATACTTTTATAATTCTGTGAATCAACTCTGATAAACATACAGTGAATATATGTAATATAACATATTGAATGATCATAACATCACCTGAAATCATTGGCTACAGAGAAGAGAGGGAGTTGGCTGCTGTAGCAGCTGGAGTGGATGCAGCCTGTGATTGCTCTGTGTAGGACAGGATAGAGGTGAATCACATTTTCCTCCCTGTGAAAGGAGCATAGACATACCAAAGCACCCAGCTTCACAAGGGGCTTCGTACCTAGCTAGCCCTCACCAGAACAGTTCCTCCAGCAGAAGGCAATGGGAGGGGAAAGGAGCCGGAGCACCTGTCCCAACCATCCATCAGCCACCAGGGAGCAGGGACAGCCAAGCTGCCTAGGTCTGGACAGAGAAGAGCAAGAGCGTCCCAACACTCCACAATCCAGAGGGAACTACTATCTATGAGCCTCACCCCCCAGGTCTCCCTTTCATCAGAAATGAGAGGAAGGTCAGGGTTTGAGCAACACAGGACCAGAGAAAGGAGGAGGAGATATCACAGTGACTACTCTATTGCTTAGGAAAGAACTCCAGCGTGAGCAAAGATCACGTCTGAGGGACTCAGTTATGGTTGGGCTCAGACAAGTGAAGTATTACCCAGAGTGAAGAGTTGTCAGGCCTGCTACAGTTATCAGTGCTCCAGTGCAAAGCAGAGGCTGCATATCCTCCATCTGAGATTTGCAAGTAGGGGTGCACCTGCCTTTTTTTATCCTTGTGGGATTCTCATGCACGTTATTAAACTTCCATGTGAAGAGAACATTTAAAGACTGGGCCTCTTTCGAGAGGAGAGGAGTAAGAGGCGATAAGATAAAGATATAAAAATGGTAGATGGGAAACTCACAATACAAGGAAAAGGAGGCATTCAGTGAAACTGAACGGCAGAATATTTAAAACTGCTAACGGTTGTACAGCACATCAGCTGGGTCACCTCTGCTGAGAGCCTGCTATGGAATCTTGGTCACTATTTAAAACATTCCCCTGGACTTGAACCAATGCATCCCTGGAAGGTGGATCATGTCCTGAATATAAAAGTGAAAAAATTCATGGGCATTCATCTTGATCTTCCACCTCTAATACAGAAGAAGTCTTCCTAGAGTTCTTTACACTTTCCATTTCACATCCTACTGATCGACTCTGGCCTGCAATATGACTTCCAGAGTATTGCTAGTAGTCACCATGGTTCCAAAGATCTTGTCGGAATGTGGCAAAACATTTACCCTCTATAATTATTCATGAAATAAAAATACTGTATCTCTCTCTCTTTCATTCTGCCTTTTCATGCTTTTCCAAACATAACATACTCATCTATTCAAATACTTTCCATGAACTTAATGTTGCTTTGTAAGTGGCCCAATAGCCCCCGCCTATTTTTAAGGTTGCCCGACACTTCCTATTAGAAGAACCTGTTTTCAGTTGCTTATAAATTTGCCCAACTTTAACTGTTTGGGCTGAAATTTTCCATACCAGTGTCTGCCTCAGATTGTTTTTAATGAAATTAAAAAAAAAAATCAATCCAGCTGTTTCTGAGAACGAGGCTAGGGAAATCTGTCACTGAGGAGGGGGAGACTGGGTCTGGTTGGGGGAAAGGGGAGTAAAGATTAGGACCAGAAGCTGTTGAGGGAAACAGGGAGGGGACTGGGAGCCAGTTAGTTTGTGGGGGAGCACTGAGATGGATGTAGCCTGGGGATTGGAACTAAGGCGGGACAGATCTAACAAGGAGCTGGTTGCAGGGGGAGAACTTGGACGGGCTGGGTAAAAAGATTGGGACAAGGAACCAGGGAAAGGATGGGGGAGCCTGGGAGATGAGGGGAGGGAGACACAGCTTAGATGAGGGACCAGGAGATGGGAACTGGGACTGGCAGGATAAGGAGACTGGGAGGGGGAAGACACTGGGAGTTGGGAGGAAGGGAGATTGGGACTTGGACAGCAAACCTAGATGGGTATACTAGGAGTAGCTGGGCAAGAAGATTGGGACTGGGAGGAGAAGCCTGAGGAGTGGAGACTGGGACTGGGTATGCAACGAGACTGGGAGTGGGGCAAGGAGGTAGAGGGATGGGGAAGAGACAGGACTAGGACAGGGACAGGTTTGACGGCAGGGTGCAGAATGGGTCAGGCTTGAGGAAGATGGGAAGAAGAGTCTGTGCCCACTAGAGCGCATTCCCCTCCAGAGCCACGCTTGGCACCCAAGATCCCCAAGTCCCACCATTCCTCTGCTGTCAGCAAATGTCTGTGAAACCCACCAGCAAAGTGTGTCCCTCCCTCCCCAATGCTCGTCCACAGTGAGGATGGCAGCCTACTATTGTTATCATTTACCGGTGTCTCAGTTTGCAGAGATCTGTGTGGTGGATCTACAGATTCCAACCCTTCTGATGACATGTGTGGGCATCATATGATAACACGTGATGGAATTGTTCTGTTTTTTCAGTTTGCTTTTTTAATAGAAAATTACACACCACAAATAACAATAAAAGTACATTATTAAGGTTCAAAGTCAAGTGCTCAAAAGTTAGGAAATGCCAGAATTAAGGTTGCCTGTGTGGTACTGGGAAGTCATGTAGACCAAACTTTTCACAGCTGGTCACTAATTGTGTGCCCTGCCTTTTCTGGACACACAATTTGAGTCCCTGGTTTGCAAAACTGAACACTCACATCTGCAGGTGAAGTCGATAGGAGCTGTGCTTAAACTTTCGAAGTGCCATATAATGCTAAGTACTCTGAAAAATCAAGTCCTAGGTGTCTCACATTGGGTACCCAAAATTAGTGGATACTTTGACTTTAATCTTTCCATGCCTCAGCTCCTCACATGTTGATAGTATCATCCTCTCATCTCACATGGGTGTTGTGAAGATAAATTATTTAGTGTTTGTGAAGCACTCAGATATTATAGTTGTAAGCGTCGTTGAAGTTGAAAAGCCCGTGAGGAAATTATTCTTTCTGCAGGATTCGGAAAGTGTGAAGGAAGTAAGGCTTGGGGCCAAACAAAGAACAATGATGAGAAAACAAAATATTGAATAGCTGCTCATTAAGTGAACACTGTCCATCCGATGCACTGAATGAGACAGGGGGGTCTGTGGGAAAAAGAGTATGTGACCACGCAATTAAAGACTGCATCATAATACATACTATTACTCCTGAGGGGAATCTGTGCCAAAAAATTAAAAATTCTGCCCACACTATTTTAAAATTCTGCAAATTTTATTTGTCAAATAAATGTGGAGGCTCCAGCATGGCAGTACAGAGCACAGGCCACTGGCTGCACAGAGGTGGGAGATCACTGTGCAGCTCCCTCCCAGCACACAGACTCAGCGGTGAGGCTGCACCCAACCCTGACACCGCTCAAGGACCAGCCCAGGGCCCTGCCCCTCCATGCCAAGTGCACCAGGTGTGGGCAGGCAGGCTCAGCAAGGCAGGATCCAAGTGTGGAGGGGCGCAGTGTGGGGGGGGGATCCAGGTGTGGGTTGAGAGGGTTCTGTTGGGACAATCTGGGTGCAGGCAGCTCAGTGGGGGATCCGGTGCGGGGGGAGATCTGGATGCACAGAGGCTTGTTGGGGGGTTCTGGGTGCAACAGTAATGGGACTCAGCAGGGGAGTCCTTGTGAAGGTGGTTGGGGCTCAGCATGGGGGGGCTGGGTGTGGGGGGGTAGAGCTTGGCAGGAGGGGTCTGGGTGTTGGGGGTTCAGTGGGTGGTCCAGAAGCTGGGGGATGGGGCTTGCTGGGGTGGGGATCCAGGTGAGGGTGGTCCAGGTGCAGGTGGAGTGGGGCTCATTGAGGGGGTCCTGAGTGCGGGGGTGGGGTGAGGCTTGGCGGGAGGGTTTGGGTATGAGGGGGTCTGGATGCATGGGCGTTGGGTGGATGGGGGAGCAGCTCCCTGTACAGAGTTCCCTTCCCCTGCAACTGAGGAACAATGGGTGCAGGAAGTGTGTGAGGTGGGGAGTTTACAGAGCTTCCTACAGCTGGGGAGAAATCTGGGGGTGGGTCTGACCCAGCCCCGGATGCCATGCAGGGGAAGAGGAAGTCCTGTCCTCCCAGCCCAGCTGGGACTAGCAGCTGAGCCCAGCGCAAGGGTAGGAGCCACCAGCCAGCCCTTTCCCAGTCCTGCCCCCTGCCCCACGGTGATTTACCTCTTTTGGATCCCCTGGGAACTGGAAACATACTGCTGGGGAGGGTCGCATGACTGCTCTTGTGGCTTCCCTTTGCTTCCCCATCAGAAAGTCATTTTTTCTGCAAGGAAGCAAAGAAATCTGTGGGGGACATAAATTCTGTGCTTGCAGGAGTAATGACATACACACGATGTGGCTAAAGTAAAGTTTCACAGGCAGCCTGAATTCTAGCATTTCCTAATTTTTGAGTGCCTGACTTTGAAACCTGAATAATGTTCTTTTAACATAATCTTTTGTGGGTATAAGTCAATTAATATTAAGAATACTAATAATATGTTTTTACATTTATGTTTGTTCTTAATGTTCCTGATCAACAAAAAGAATAGCAAATATTTTCTTTTGTAAGTGAATAAAGTTTAACATTGGACTGATTTGCATGCTTATGCTTAAGTGATTGCCACAGCTGGGTTTTGCAGCTAGATGGTGATTAATTTTGCAAGTTTTGTGCCCAGAGCCTTCAAGAAAACTCTGTGTCTCACCCTGAAAGCCAGCAGAAGTCTAGCAGTAATAATTAGCAAGCCATAAAAATCGACCTGATTTGTGAGAACCACTGAAGGATGCAAAGAGACATTTCTATTCAAGGATATAGGAACAAAAGTGCATGGTTACTGACCCAGTCATGTCAGACCTGAGTTTTAAGGGAATCCCAACTGATAAGTGTTCTACAGTCAGAATACTGCCTATTCATCCAACTCAGCTAACATAGTGCATAAATCATCTTTGAACCAGAGACAGTCCCTTTGGGTCATAGTTGAGGTCATTGGCAGGGCAGTGCTTCAGATTGCCTGCCGTCAGTGAAAAAGAAAATATACACAAGACTGCTTCCATTGCTGCAGCTTCAGGCTTTACAGATATAAAACATTAGCATTTAGCGTCTCGTCACAGATCTCTTGCAAGTAGCAGCTTGGGTTGCATAGCCTAGACCTTCTGGAAGGGTTTCTTGCCCATCTGTCTACCTACCTTTTGTCTTTACAAAAGACATTTTTTCCATCAGCTGATCTTTTTAATATGCCCAACCAACTAACTACCTTAATGCCTTCTTGTATTGCATTGGCAGGATGAAAGCAAGCTGTGTCTGCAGCACACTGTCATGCCTGCTGACAGTGCCCTCTGCCTGAAACTCAAGTGAGAGAATGTAGTCTATAAAGTGCTCTTTTTCTAAAAATCCCAAGACAAACAGTGGGAGGAGAAACTGAGGCATAGAGAGGGGAAGTGCTTTGCTAAGGTCACCCAGCAGGCCTGTGGCAGTGCCAGGAGTAGAACCCAGGTCTCTTGAGTCCTTTTCCAGTGGCCTTTCTACTAGTAGGCACAAATTTAATGCCTGATTCTCATGTACTCTAAGGCCTCTTTATACTTGTGTTGGCAGGGTAAAGAGGGCTTACTGTAAATGAACACCAGGCCCTCCATAGCTGCTGAATACTATATGACTTGACTTTACTGACCACAACTAAACTCACACAGTGTATCTGAGAATGGGAGTTTATAATTCACTGGAAAGCTAGCCATGAGAAGAGCAGCGTAGTTTAGTATTTGGCTGAATAACAGTAATTTTACCACACTACTCTAGACACTTTAAACCAAAACATGAAAGCCGTTAAAGAACCCCATGGAACAAAAGAGATAGAATAAAACCTCAAAGATGAATAGACTCATTGTATGCTTTTTAAATGATATAGTCTTTAGAGCAGATTTGAAACAACTCAGATCCATAGCACCTCCCAAAGCATGTGTCAAAACCATCTCTATTTATACATGCCTAAGTGAATTACCAGGATCAGACAGTGCTCTGCATTCACCACCCCTCGCAGTCTCTTTCACTCACTGCTCAGTGACTCAACTCCTGGTTGAAGCTCTAACCCCAATAAGTGCAAGGGCTACCTTAGGTATAGGAAGTGCTTGCTCTCATCAGGAAAATGGCCTTGACTGATGGCTTATGGATGGCATTAGATAAATGGCATTAGATAAAGACTTGGTAGGCTGCCAGTTCCACCCATCCTCTGCAGAGCTTTTTGCACCTCTTCCTGTGAAGCAGATTGTACTGGTCATTGTCAGAGAAAGCATACTGACCTCCTTGAACCACAGGTGTGATCCAGCCAGGCAATTCCTATGTTTCCTCCCACTGTCTGCCTGTCTCATGTTCAGAAAAATACATTTGATGGCATGGGTATTTTTTCAAACCTGTTGAACAATATTGCTGTCATATCTATCTATATATATATATATATAGTGAAGACAATACATATGTCCCGGGCAGGCACACCCCAGCTCTCGAACTTCTGAAGATTATCATATGCAGCTCAGACAGTCCATAAGTTTGGCCACCCCGATATATATATTAGTCTGCATTAAGCACAAATGTTATAGCACTTATATAGCCTAAATTGGCCTATACATTTACTGTAATCCTGTTCTCCTGTGCTAAGTATCCCATAATACCTTGTATCAGCTGAGGCAAACTTTGGCTTAAATAGATAGGAAAGCTGTCAGGATCAGGACTTATGAGTATTTCACCATAGCAACAGATAGGGAGTTATTCTCACAGGCCAATACTGGAATGTCCCAAAAGACATAGATTGTTCCATCCTAGAACATACCTAGGAGATGCCTTCATGCCCTTTGATACCTGGAATGCATGTGTTCAGAATAAAGAGATAAAGGGTATACCATGGTACTGGGTAGAAAGCTGACTGATTAAATCTTGTTTCAGATGATATGTACAGTACCTTTTCTTTGTAAACAGGTAGGGTATAAAAAGATGACTTTAGGAGCACACTTTCTGCGTAAGGTGATTGTAACAACTGCATGAGACGACTTCCTGGAGACTGGTATCAAATTGAACCTTTGTCCTGTACTGTAGACCTGACTGGTGTTGATTATTTGGTCTCTGGAATATATTTAATAGAAAACCAAAATGTAGTCAAGCAGTTGACTATAACATTTATCAACAAACCTGTCCCCACTTTCTGAATTTGTTTATCCATCATATTGTATCATTTGTTTGTTTGTTTCTTGGACGTTCTCTTCTTTTTCCATTCTGTGCAATTTTCTTACTCTTTCCCTCTCCCGTGCCCCAGGCTCATATTTTCCCTCTCATTGAAAACCCAATACGAAAGCCATTTACTACCTATGGGAATGTCAGGTCTTCAGAGCTGGGGGCGACAGGTGCACCTTCAGAAAAATAGAGCTGTTCACAGAAGCCCAAATGGCTACACAAATCCGGTAACTGCCTGTGCAAACGGGAACTTGCAGGGAAAGCATGCAAATGCCCATTCGAAAGGCTCAGTGCTGTGACGGCGAGTGCTGCTGTCACCAGGCAGGTGTGATTTAGGAGTGGTCGGTCATACGTCTCAGATGAATTAGCTCAGGTTGCTCCGCAGCACCTCTGGGCCTGAGATGCCCAGATTTTCTTTTTAAAAATCTTTACTAAAGATATTAGAATTACAACAAAATTACAGCAAAAAATTAATCATCAGAGTGCAAATATAAAACCAACTGAACCAACAACATGATCCATGTAAGCCTAGGCCCTAGATCCTTGTAAGCCTAGGCCACTCCATTGTTCCCCAATACCCATCTGAGACCTGATCTTCCAGTCTTAGTTCAGGCAAAGCTCCCATTGAGGATGAGGACTGCAGGATCAGCCACCTCCATTTCAGATTCCTCTTGCTTAATTATCTGCTCTCCCCCACATGCACACACACTTCTGAAACTAACTAGAGGAGAAACTGATTAATTTAATTTTTGAGCCGGAAGTAAATATGGTGGGAAAAGGTTTGGCAGGGGAGAAATACCACATCGTAGAATATTCAAAATTCTATGCTTGTTTGCTTGCTTTTCTTTGTTTTTTCTTTTCTAAAGGTTTTGTAGCACAAAATATCTACAGATACTTGGTTACAGTTATAACGATATGAGGGCTTGTGTGTGTGTCTGTGTACGGACATGTTCACAAGTGTGTACATGTATATATGTGTAGCTTATAAAAAGCTAGTTTTTCTTTAAGTGGGTGTTTCCTGTGTGCTTTTGTTTGCCAGAGATCAATGGGTGGACGTGATATGACCCCACTCTTTTTATAAGATCAGAATGTCATGGCACAATTTTTGCTCAGTACATTCCCTAGAGAAGAAAATTCCAGTACTCACTCATTGTGCCAAGTTTACTGTAAATATAGACGCATGCATGCTTTGCAAATGGTCTCTTTCCCGTCAGTTTTCCAGGCCTTCCTCTTGTCTCTTTTTTAGATTTTTGGACTGCAGTAAAACAGTCTCAGGTTATTGTTCCCCCTGCCTTTCAGGTTTTCCAATAGCGTAACCGAGAAGCAAAGATGCGTGTGATTCTGGACATAGAGACCTAAGAACAAGCTTCCCTCTGTTGGATGCCCTTTTACAGCATGAATAAACAATAAATCTGTCAGACAATAAGACATTTCTGCTTCCACTGCTACCCCTAGAATGACTGCCCAGTGTGGCTGAGGATTGCTAAGTGCTGCTGAAAGCATTCTCAGAAAAAGGGCCCTTGATCTGGGTAGAAGTCTCATTGACATTAGTGAGAGTTTTTTGCACCCAACAAGGCAGCGCACATGCCTTAAGGGTCCTTTCTTGATATCACGCACATACCCTACAGATTTACTAAAAGCTCAGAGATGAGGTAATTGCCCTTAGTCACTGAGCCAAGGCCTTGTTTATGAAACCCAAGACTGGCAGGAGACAGGCAGCCTAGGAAATAATAATCATGTCAGGCTCTTTGCCTCTCAATTCTCTTGCCAATATTTTCCCCTAAAGTGTTGGAAGAACGACGTGACTAAGCTTCCTAATTAGCTGTGGGCGTGTCTTCACTGCAGAGTCAACCAGGGTATTCAGCTCCCGGATTAGCCTGGGTGCGTGCAGCCACACAGCAAAGCCCTACCTGAGTTACTATGTGCTCACTGGTGCTGCACTCCCCTAGGCGTGTCATACGGCACATCCCATGTTTCATTGTGCGGCAGTAATCACTGTGTGATTCTTTTCCAGTGAATTGTGGGAGAACTTGTCTGTCCTTCTGGGCACACAGGGGGAATGGTGGGAAGGCATTGGGAGATTAACAGCATTTGAGTGATTTAGCCTGCTTCCTCACAGCAAAATGTGGTGGGTTATCGTCCCGAGTGAAAGTAGAACCCAGGGTCTGATCCACACCCCCCAACTGTGCCAGCTAGGTCAGGTTGAAAGCACCATCAAACTCAGGTGAGAGGTTTGCGTGTGTAGAAGAGAGGGGCATTAGGGGCACCACAAGTATGAACCTGAGCTAACTGGAGGAAAGACATAACCCTGCATATACAGATTGAGAGACTGTCTTATGGGAATTGTATGTTTGACAGTTGCAAATTGAAATTCAGGTACAAGTGTAAGTTACAAAAGAGAACTGAGCAGGGTCTGTTGCTCTCTTTGCTGTCACCATCTTGGATTTTAATCCAGAGTGGGACACTATGAATAATGTTCAAGGCAATCTGGTTACATTTCTAGCGTCTGCTGTGGCTCTCAGGGGAGGTAACGTGCCGTGCGTAGGGGGAGGCGTAACTGTTTAAAGAGTTGTGAATGTGGCTCATGCAGGGCCGGCTCCAGAGTTTTGGCCGCCCCAAGCAGCCAAAACAAAACAAAACAAAAAAGCCGCGATCGCGATCTGCGGCAGCAATTTGGCGGGAGGTCCTTCGCTCCCAGGCGGAGTGAGGGACCGTCCGCCGAATTGCCGCCGAATACCTGGATGTGCCGCCCCTCTCCAGAGCAGCCGCCCCAAGCACCTGCTTGACAAGCTGATGCACGGAGCCGGCCCTGGGCTCATGTGAGGCAGTTGTTGCTCTCTGAAAATGTTTCAAACCTTGTAATTATATATATGAAGTGGCTCCTAGGTCTAATTAATTTTAATTAATGTTCATGCATTAATTTCATGGACAACAGATCACCCGGGGTCCCATTTACCAAAGTGATATTTTCATATAGAGGAAATATACTTAAATAATGTTTCCAGCCTATTGGGTTCATATAGATTCTCCTTCAGGCTCTCTTCCCTCTAAGCCCAGAAATATGCACAGATTCATGGTGCAGAAGCAGTAGTAACGTGAACTTCTATCATAACCAGCTACAGTATCATGCACTGCACTCTCTCCACAGCCCACACTAAGCATTCATCCAAAGGAGAGGAGTAATCTTGGGGGACTAGGTCAGGGAGCGTACCTCAAAAAATGCTGACCATGCTCTTGACTCAGGCGTCTCTCACAATGTCCCACAGTAGTCCAGCTGCTATGGGATTTGTGGAGTGTTAGATCTATAGATTTGCAAGGAAAGTCTGGAATGAGTGAAAAAGTTGCACATCAGAATTTTGCTCTGGGCTTATAGTTGCAAGGTATCTGGTTTTCAACTGAAACGGTCGAAAAAGACCCTGGCAGCTCTGGTCAGCACTGCTGTTGGCAGCTCCCTGCATGGCTCCGCACAGCTCTCGGGAAGTGGCCGGCACATCTGGCTCCTAGGTGAAGGGGCGGCTAGGGAAGCGCCGTGCGCTGCCCCTGCCTGCAGGCGCCACTCTGAGTGCCGGCTTCGCAGCTTCCATTGGCCAGAAACCATGGCTACTGGGAGCTGCGGGGGTAGCGCCTGTGGGCAGGGCAACACACGGAGCCCCCTGGCTGCATCTCCACTAGGAGCCAGAGGGACATGTCGCCGCTTCCCAGGAACCGAGTGAGGTCAGCGCTGCCCAGAGCCCACACCCCCTCCCACACTCCAACCCTCTGCCCCAGCTCTGAGCCCCCTCCAGCACCCAAACTCCCTCCCAGAGCCTACACCCTGCACACCCTCCCGCATGCCAACCCACTGCCCCACCCAGGAACACCCTCCCGCACCCTGAACACCTCAGACCCACCCCGGAGCCTCCTCCTATACCCCAAACCCCTCATCCCCACCCCCACCCGAGAGCCTGCACCCCCAGCGAGAGCCAATATCCCCTCCCACACTCCAAACCCCTCAGCCCCACCTCCTAGCCCCCTCCAGCACCCCAATCCCCTCATCCTCCGCCCCACCCCAGAGCCCACACCCTAACCTCCTGCCCCAGCCTGGTGAAAATGAAATATATTGCGTATAGTGAGACCTCATTGGAACTAAAGGAAATTAATTAACATAAACGGGGTTGGATAAGAATTTTCAGTGTAGTTAATGTCCTCATTTTGAACTCAAGTAAGTGAGCATTTGCTTATCATTTGAGTATGCAGCAGATCTGCAGCAGTGGCCCTGTTTGCCTTTCCCAGGAGAGGAATAGCTCCCACTGAAGTTAATAAGAGTTACTCCTGTTCTGCAGGGAGAGAGCGGTCATTGGAGAATATATATTAGCGCAATTAAACATGTTCAGAGCAACCAGACCCAAGCTGCTATGGATCATGGAGCCTCTTGAGGGAAAAGACACAAAATCAAATCAACATGCCTGAGAAAAAACAATGAAAATCAAATTTTCAAGAGCGTGTTCCAAAGTGTCACCCTTGCAATTGTTCATACTCCCCCTCCCATGCTCCATCTTCACAAATATGCATTTGCATATGTAAATTGCGAAGCTGCACAGCTATTTAGCTAATGTGCATATGCAAATGTAAACACAATTTTGTTGGCACAGTTTCAGAGGGCACGCTGGAAAATGCGGGCCTGAATGTTAGCAGGTACTAGGCTGGGAAACTTGTACAACTCGTGTCTGGTGAATAAGCAGAGGACCCTTATGTCTCCAGGGTTGTCAGTACGGCAGCTTTCACAAGCACTAAATTCCCACGAAAAATTGTAATAAAAATATTCTTTTTGAAAACCCAATTTATTTTCATTATTTCTTAACAAGCTGATGTTTGTTTCAGGCAGGATTTCAGCTGGCAAAAATGTTGAGATCTTGGAAGCCAGACAAAATATTTTGCTGTTGTTTTAAGTGTAACGTATTTGTCAATATTTCTAGAATGGTGAAAAATGTCACCTAATTCAGGATAATTAGTGGGAGGCACAGATTATAAATACAGGGCCTGATCCAAAGCCCATTGACTTCCATTCTTTTCAGACTCTTGAATGGTTTTTTTGTTGATTTCAATTGGCAAGACATCAGGTCCCAAAAAGCATTTGATGTAGGCTCTTAAGGCACTCTCTTTTATGGAACGGTGGCTGCCCAGTTCATTTGTGACTGAGTCAAGCAGTTCACGTTAAGAAAAGGGGGCAGATCCTGAGCGGGTGCTAATTGTCACAGATCCATTATGGTCAGGGGAGTTATTAGCATTTGAAATAGCTGAGCATCTTTCCCAAAGTGTCAAATGTTTTATCAAGTTGATGGTGAGCAAGAGAATGCAATATTGATGAACGTCACGCAGTGCCGAGCCATGTTCTTTGTAGCAGCATTGCGCTTATACAGATCCCAGTTTTGTTCCTGCAGATGTCAAGTTTTATCACTGAAAGATTTGTCATTGATTCTCTTGAGAGCAGCATCAGTCTGGCCGTATGCTGAATTGTCCCTGGATTCCTAGATAGGCTCCTGGACAACGCCCGTGTAATAGGGTTTTGTGCAGGGTGGGGTAGGGAGGTGAATTTCACTCAGAGAGAACTGCAATTGAATATCAGTTTTCTCTGTGAACAGAGAATGAGACCTTCTCGTAACAAAATACCTTTGCTTTTTCCTATGTGAGTCTAGATTTTTTTCTGCAGGTTTATTTCTGTTGTGAAAGGGGCAAGAACATCTCAATCCGTATGTTCTTTTCCAGGGCAGTAAAGAAACAGCTTATTTTAAGCATTTTCTTTTATCTTGCAAATCCCATTCTAAAGGATACCTGTACCTGAAGTGCTGCTGTTCAGGGGCTGTAGCTCAGTTGAGACATTGAAATGGAAAGTATAGTTTCTTCTTGCCAATGTCCTAAAGTGACCATTTGGGGAGGATGGAGGCGTGGAAAAGCAGAGGGCACAAATGGCACGGAGACATGCTCTCTGACTGAGATCATTAGATCTTTCTTTCTGGAAACTGGTAAATCTGCTTAAGTGAAGGGGTTTCTCTGGTTCTTCCCGGCTTTTTGAAAGCATACTTTACAGTAAAGGAAGCAGGAATCCTTTATAATTACATTAGTAGTGAAAAACAGCCAAACTGTAAAAATGCAAATAAGGACTAAGTCATCAAGACACATATTTATTTAACTAAGACCTTAATGTAGAATTGAAAATCTCCATGTATTCATTCAATAAAAGAAACCAAATGTACCAGGTAGAAAGATTTAATTTCCAATTAGATTATTCCAGTACAATCAAAGACAGGCAAGTGGGGAGTTAGGCAAAGAACACTAGAGCATTTCTAATCGGAAAGTTCACTTCTAGGCTTCTAGTCCCTTTCTGGCTGAGCAGTACTGTATAGCAAACTCGTTAAAAGAGTTTCTTTCCCATTTCAGTTATTGATATGTAACCTTTTTGTTGTGTTTGTACAGCCCCTAGCACAATGGCGGTCCTGGTCCATCACTAGGGATCTTAGGCACTATTGAAATTCAGATGATGGGGAAGGATAATGAGTACGTTCAGATTAACTAAGAACCAACCTAAGAATCTGTCACTGCATTTGAACCCAAATCTACATCGAGTCTTTTGTTTGATTTCGAAAATGTTTGGATGACTCTGTGTCTGTGGGGGGGGGGGGAAGGGAGGATGTGCGCGCACCTGCCCATTGTAGCTATGAGCACCTTGTGCACATATGCCTGGAATTTTTCAGCCCACAGGGTCTGTACACGCGCACGGTACAGCCTCATACCCCCTACAGTCAGTCTATAAAAGGCAGAGCATTCCCAACTGCCATTCAGTTCCTGCTCATGCCCCTTGTAGCAAGGTGGTGCCGTGACGTCCTCCTGCATCCCTGTTGCTCAGATAGTTTAGAGTGTTGTTAGTGAACGGTTATGGGAAGTCTGACATCATTAGCAAGTGTGACACTTGTACTTCTTTTTCTAAGCACACACAGAGGGCTTGCAATGCCCGTTTAAATTGATTCTTGGTAGAAAAAATCTGTCTGACTCTGAGGTACCCCCTTGGGAATGGTCTCTGCCTGCTTTGAAGTCAGTTTCCCTGGCTACAAGAGATATGAGTCTGGGAAATAAGAAATTGGCTGGTTCTAAGAGACCTCATGCTGCTAGCAAACACTCTGAGCCTTCTCATCAGCGCTCTTCTGGTGAGTCAGTGGCCCCTGCTGCCCAAGGCAGGAAAGAACAAAGATCTCCAGGAAGGGCTCAGCACTGATCACCATCTCCAGGACTGACCAAGAAGAAGGCTGAGCGTTGTAATGATGGCAGACTCCTTTGAAACTGCAACAGTACCATGAGTCTTCTAAGACTGTGGGATTGTGTTCCTCAGCGGTGTACTGCATCCTGCACCTTCAGTGACCAGCATTACTTCCTCGGTTCCATTGTCATCGATGCTGTATACCTCCTAGTTGTCAGTACTGCATCTGGACTTGACTTTTTCTGGGACTCTAGCGCTGGTACTTGTCATCATGGTACCACTGTTGGTATGGCCCTTACACTTATTCTGGAACTGGAGTCCCCATTGTCAGATATCTCTCCTTTGTCTGCTGTATCCAGAACTCTTCTGGGCACGGGAGCCTACATTACCGAAGAAGAAAATATCTGTCTATCCTTGACGATACTGGTGGCTGCCTCTCATGTGAAATCCATGGCTCTTCATTCTATATTTTAGGGATGTGCTCCTCCACTAGAGGAATTTATTTCATTGGCATCCTCATCTCTGTATAGTAATAGGTGTTCTTCTAGGAGGTCTCCACCTTCACCTAGACTAATTCTTGAGAGTGGCTTTCAAGGAAGTCCCTATTGCTGCAGATCAAATGCTTCAGAGATGTCTCACTCTCCCTGGTTTCTGTCTTTGTGGTATCATATGCCCTTCTCTTATGCGGCACATGTTGGCCTCTGTAGAACCCTCAGCATCTTCCGTCTGCTCCTTCCTTATTCAGCTTCATTGAGGTTTAGAGTAAAGTTGACTGCTTCTAAGAATCTTGCTAGGGATCATCAATCATCCCAACAGAAACTCCTGTAAACTGGTTACCAGCATATTAAAGTGAGGAGGAAGACCTTGTGGAAGAATATAATGATCAGCCTATCCCTCTCTAGACATATCCTCATCATCACCTGATAAGGCTGTGTCTTCACTCCACATGTCCAGTATAGAGGACTTCAGAGACTTCCAGGGTCTCTTTAAAAGGATGACAAACACCCTAGAGATGCCACTGGAGGTTGTCCAGGAGAGATCTCATAAATTGTTTGACATTCTGCAC
The DNA here is from genome assembly GCF_027887155.1 of Malaclemys terrapin pileata. Classification (NCBI taxonomy): domain Eukaryota; kingdom Metazoa; phylum Chordata; order Testudines; family Emydidae; genus Malaclemys; species Malaclemys terrapin. The sequence goes on along the minus strand of NC_071515.1, from coordinate 16,439,222 downwards.
CCAATAGCCCAGGGTTGTTCAGCCATTTCTGTTAAATGAAGGCATTCTCGAACCTGCTAAGGATTTATGGCATATATCTTGGCCACATCCAAGGTTTGGGCTACACTGAAAAATTATATGAGCATAACTGCGTCTGTCAGGGGCATGAATAAAACACTCCTGACCAATGTAGCTATGCTGACAACACCCTAGCTTAGACACAGCTATGTTGACATAAGAAGGCTTCCATCGACATAACTAACTTTGTTTGGGAAGGTGGTGTTCCTACAGAAAAACTCCTTCGGTTGGTATAGGGCAGGGGTAGGCAACCTATGGCACGTGTGCCGAAGGTGGCATGCAAGCTGATTTTTAGTGGCACACACTGCCTGGATCCTGGCCACCGGTCTGGGGGGCTCTGCATTTTAATTTAATTTTAAATGGAGCTTCTTAAACATTTTAAAAACCTTATTTACTTTACATACAACAATAGTTTAGTTATATATTATAGACTTCTAGAAAGAGACCTTCTAAAAATGTTAAAATGTATTACTGGCACGTCAAACCTTAAATTAGAGTGAATAAATGAAGACTCGGCACAACACTTCTGAAAGCTTGCCGATCCCTGGTATAGGGCCTATAGACTCTGTCTACACTATGGGGCTATGCCCGCATAGCTATCCCAGTATAGCTTTTGTAGTGTAGACATAACCTAAGAGGGCAAATCAGAAGTACAAAATTCCTCCTAAGGGATAGGAATACTTTTGTACATACATGGTACCTAGATCATTGAATGTAACAGCAGCTCACAAAAATTTAACTTTCACAAGCTCCTAGGGGTAAAGAACCTATAACAACTCAATGCCCCATTCACAAATATGAAGGGGCATCACAACAATACGCTCTGCTACTCTAGATGCAATTATCTGGCTTAACCATCTAAATGTGAAATTATAGTTGTTGCTTTACATTTACATCAGCCATACGAAGAAGAAGAAGGAGTCAAAGAAGATGGATCTGCTGGTGAGGAAGGTTTATTCATCTGCTACTTTTCAGTTTTGTATAGTCAATTGTCACATTTTGCTGGCTAAATATGAATTTATGCAATGGGACAAGGTTTTACAACTGTCCAAGAGATCAGAAATGAATTGAAGGCAGTGGCTTCTGAAGGCCAGTTAATGATGAAGACAGCTCTGCAGGCCTCATTGGATGCCTCTGGCACTGCAACCAGGTCTATGGCCACAGCAGTCACTACAAGAAGAACATTTTGATTGCAGTCATCCCAAAAGAGGATCAGACCACTATTGAAGACCTGCCTTTCAAAGGCCATGACCTTTTAAATTCAGGAACTGATGAAGCACCTCACACTCTGAGGGACTGCAGGACAATGCCTCTAGCTCTCTACACACCATCACAGAAAGGGAAGCACACCAGCACTGAGTCAGCCTCCAGTCAGAGGCCTCCCTTTCCTTCTATGAGTACCAACAAAGGGCTCCTGATTTTTCTAGGAGAAGACCTTGCTTCCAGAAGGAGAGGGGCAGTCCTTCTACAGTAACAGCACACTCATCTTTGGCAAAGAGCTCAGAGATTTGATGCTGTGGTCAAGAGTCCTCGACCAGTGAAAGACGATCTTCACCCCTTCTATACTCCCCTTGGCACCCACCTTTCATTTTTTGCGGCTGCCTGGGTTGCAATTACCACCCAGCACTGGCTCTTAGAAATCATCTGTAAAGGATATTCCGTATAATATCAGTCTATGTCAACTCCCTGTCAGGAGTTCTTGTTTTAATAATTATTGGTTCACTTAGAATTTGTAGTTTTTGTGCCCTTTTTAAAAAACAAACAAACAAACAAGCGCATCTGTATTTCAGGTGCTGATTGCACCTGATATTTCCACCATAAACAATAACTGGGTGAGCCCTAAATATATGCGGGTCTGATTCCCATTTACAATACTGGCAATGTAAATGGGCCTTAGTGGAAATGAGTCTTAGGACAATGTAGTGAATCACAGAATCCTAGAAGCAAAGAGCCAGATTCTGCTCTTACACCAGTGTAAATCCATAGTAACTCCCCTGACATTAATGGAATTACCGTGTTGTAAAACTAATGTGAAATCAGAATAAGGGCCCTAGTAATTAGATTGGAAGGACCTTCCGTATTGGGCTTAAAAATCAAATATAGTCTCCAATTTTGTGCCTTTAATTTTGTGATTCAGGAGAAGGACAGATACCTTTGACACTTTGCCTAGGTTTTAATTTTTGGTTCCCTGGTTTCCATTTTTGTGCTTTTCTTTACAAGGAGTTGACTCAGTTTGGGCCTCATCCAATGCCCAATAAGAATCTTTCCTTGGCCTTCAATGGACTTTGGATTCGGCCCTTTGTACTTGAAGGAAAGACAAAATAGCTAGTCTAAAAGAATGGCTCTGATTGTTTCTAACTAAGCAAATGAAAAACAGTAGATTATGTAATGTAGAGCAAACACACTGCACAGTGATTAAACTCTGTACCTCATCAAAAGATCAACAGAGTATTTAATGAACCAGTACATCCAAAACCCATTAAAAGAGACTTTTTAAAAAAGCAGTATGATTTGTTTTCCTTTGGTTTACATCAACTATTTCTGTCTTTTTAAAAGGGAACAATCTGAATTGGAAAGCTGACTTTTATTCCTTCATTGGCAAAAGTCTGACTCCAAGTCAGAAGACTACAGCAAGTCCCACACCTCAAGTCCATGGCTATGCAGACCACATAGATAGAATCAACTGTGTGATCTCACCCCTCCTCTGCCTTCCTTCATGCACTGCTTTCTAGACCAATAGAGAGAAACGTAAGGAGGGATTTAAAGCTTAAGATGCACTAAGAGGATACCTCTGCAAGAAGAAGAAGAAAATCACTAGAAAATGAGTAGCGATTTGTTTGGCTTCCTTACTGCAGTGCCAATTTATAGGTCTCATAAACCACCTGGGAGACTTGAGTCATTCCTTGTTTTCAGCTCTGGTAAGGATAGAGATTGCAGTAAATGCTCTCAGTCTTTACACAACGAGGTTCTTTTCTTCAGCCCACAATTCAAGCATCTCTGCATTTTTTCCATCTATTTTGTAGTCAAAGGAATAGTGAAAATAGAGAATATTTTAAGCATAAAATAGTCTATGAGAAATGCACAGCTATTGGCTAATTGTTTACAATTTATGGGGGCAAAACCTCAAAGAAATAATCATAAATGTGAGTAACATAAACATTCTTTGCAGGTTTTACAGATAAGAAATTATATTTAGGGACATAGTCTTGCTGGTATTGTAAAGAAACAGGGAACTAACTGCAAACTAGCAGGGCCGACAAGGGGGGGGGGAAAGCTGGTACAAATTACTGGGGCCCGACGGTCTGGAAGGGGGCCCCGGGCCCAGCTTCCCATCCCCTTCGTCGGCCCTGTTTAGCCGGTCCGCCCTTGCTGGGGGGCCCCTGGAAAATTTTTCACCGGGGCCCGAACCCATTCTTGGGGGCCCTGCAAACTAGTAGTTTGAACGGTGGGAAAGGAAGAAGTACAGTATAAGTTACTGTAGGAGCCAGTTTGTCCCCTGTGGTGCTTGAGATGAAGAGGGTCTCAGATTGTGAGCAATGAATAATTCTACCCAGCAACATATTTGTTCATAGAGTCCCGGCATCCTCTAACTTTAGGATCAACTGGTAATTTTGTTAATTAGCTTGCTTCTTCTAGATCATGAGCAGAGTTAGGCCAATGTTGTGTGCTTTTGGAAATCCCACCCTTGAAAAATCTGTTCTGTTAGGAATGTGATCACAGAAGACATTTTAGGAGGGGTAGCATTGGGAAGAACTAAACCCAGAGTTCACTCTGGCTCTGTGCTTTCATTAACTTGTAGTGTGAAGCATTTGTCATGTGCTGGGTTCAAAGCACTTTGGTTTGATACAGCTTGACTAGGAGACTGGGAGCAGGTGTCATGTCAGAAAAATATATGGGGCCACAAAAATATATACACTCACATTAAAAGATGAAACAGCTGCAAAGCCACTGTGTCAAGCCACAAACTCCTGCTGAGTTTAACTCTTTGTGTTAAGTGCAAAATATTTAAATTCCTTCAGCCACAATACTGATTCCGACAGATATTAGGGTGGTTATTTATTACCATAATTTGTGTTACAAGGCCAAGGTTTCTCCTTTAGATGGTGTGACGCCTAGTTCAGGGCCAAATACTGTCGTCAGTGCACTGTCTGAATAGCTGGGTTGTGTACTTGGGTCTGTGAAGAGTGTCTCCATGGCCACTACTGTGTCTAGGGCTGCCTTTATGGTTGCATCATGACCCTTCCATGGGTGGATTGATCAGAGGATCCATAGTGGTGTATCAGCTGACCCCACCTTGCCCACTCTGTCAGCCATCCATGCTCCACCCAGTAGTCAGTGCACAAGGCATCACTGCAGAGAACTGCTCCATGTCATGCAGGAGATGCTGTTCTCACGGGTGGACTCTGGTGTTACTGCTCTGCCCTGTGTAATGGCACTGTGACTCCTTTGTTACTGCTGTGGAAGGATGGGAAGGTTGACCCCACAGCTGTAACTTGCTCTGCAACATTATCTTTGATTACTGTTTTAACAGGAAACATTTAATTAAATACAAGTGTTATATAATCAGGGCCGGCTTTAGGACCCGTGGGGCCCAATTCGAATACCCGGCGGCAGTCTGGGACTTCGGTGGCACTTTGGCGATGGGGGGTCCACTCCGCGTCTTCTTCGGCACTGAAGGATCCCCTGCCGCCGAAGATCCCGGAGTGGACCGCCACCGGGTGAGTAAAAAAAAATAAAAAGGCGCTTACGGCGCGAGGCCCTCTTAGGTGTGGGCGCGGGGTCCGATTCCGGAGAATCAGGGGAATCGGCCTAAAGCCGGCCCTGTATATAATGCTCTTCCTGGTACAGTGTGTTGCTTACCTGACCGAGCAGAACTCCTAAGAGGGAAGGATTATACTCTTGTGAGATGAAGCCTGGATTGCAGGAGGGTTGGAATTGCTTTGGAGTAAAAGCAAAGCCTTTCACCTCTGGTTTCAAACACAGCTGAGGTTCGCAGTAGCTGAAAGTTGTTGCCACCCAGTAGCTGTTTGGTATCCTTTGAGTGTTGTGGGCTCAGTCCATTTCCTCGTGGAAAAACGTCCACTTCACAAAAACTACCATCACAAGCAGCGATAATTAGCAATCCCTGCAGATAGGTGAGAACCCACTGGCCATGGAGACTATGATACACTCTTTTCCCTGGAGGTAGTTCCTTCGGGTCAGGGTTCAGGCACATTGGTATAGCAACACAAGCCAGCTTCTACAACCACCAGGGCTGTACCTATTCCAGGTCATTTAGGTGTATTACAGTAGTGCCTAGAGAGCCTCAGCTGAAATGGGGCCCCATTGTGCTAGGTGCTGTACATACATATAGGATAAAAGAGTCCCTGCCCCCAAGAGCTTATATTTTAAATAGACAAGGGAGATAAAGGAGATAAAATTACCTTCATGTTATGAATGGGGTCACAGAGAGATTACGTGCTTTAACCAGGGTTACACAGGGAATTTGACAGAGCTGGGAAGAGAACTGAGCTCTCTTGTGTCTCATTCCAGTATCATAGCTACCCCACTGCCTCTGCCTCTCCCTCTCCCAGACAGCTATTCTGTGGGGAAACAGAGGACTTAAATAGCTAATTCTGTCAATCCAGACTCTTCCACCACCACTACATTAACCTGAGGGAGCAGCGGGGGAGAGAACGTGCCCTTAAGATTGTTGTACCATATTACATCATAATTAGATAACACTGGAATCAGAAAAGAGTGAGGGGTGATAAATGTCACAATTAATTTTAACCATGGAAGCATGACATTTCAAGAGGATGCTCTGTCTGTCTTTGTAATTTTCCAAGGCCTTCATAGCAGTTCAGAAAGGAAACCAGAAAACTATAGTGGAAAAGGCAAACTGACTTCTAAAATTTCTAGCAATGATGTGTTTTAACTATATGATTGATGGACCCTTTTATTCTTTTCATTTATTTACATAACACTATTTAAACACTGCCACAGTGATTAACCACTTTGCACTTTTTCTCCTTGAATTAACTAATTGAATAATTAATTTGCTATTGAATTAAATACATTCAATGGTAAAAACATGATAAAAAGTGCACGTGGGCATGATGGCATCTCTCCTGTGTGCCATTTGTATAAGGGGTACAGTTTGTACATTGGGGATAGTAGTCATCCCTGAAGTGAATACAAAGAAGTATTGTGACTCACTCCCAGTGTTTCTACTAGCATTATAAACTGTGAGAGCACTTTATGAATAACAGAGTCTAGAATGAATTCAGCAATGTTTCACTCTCTAACCATCTATTATGCATACCGAGCCAAGTTCTGCCCCCAGATACACATAATTCCCATTGAAACCCACCCACTATATTTACTTTTAAAGATGAAAGCACTTCTGTTACTGTCATAGAGGACTCTCTGTAGCATGGATAAGAATGCAAATACCCTTCCCACAGAAATGGAAGAGAACGAAGAAGTGTGTAACTTGCAGGGGAAGGGACACTTGGAGACAATAGCATTAGGATTGTTGCGCTGTGATTGTAACCATCACTTTTATCAAAATGATGATCAGAAATGCTTTCCCTGCATTTGCTATTGTATAAACCCCTCTCAACATGATGATTCTCTGTATTGTCTTCACTTTTGGAGACAATAACCTCTGGAGTTAGAATGTGATATATGGGCCGGATCCAAAGCCCTTAGAAGTCAATGTAAAGACTCTCATTAACCCCCCAGGAGCTTTGGGTCTAGCTCTAAATGCCATGAATGGGTGGATGGAAACTTTGAGTCAATATTTCTGTTAGCTTTTGTTCAGTTTAATAAAGGAACACAGCTGGGTATATATATATTTTTTTTTGACAGAACAAGCTAAATTCTGCCCTCAGATACATGACCCTCCTTAGTGAAGTCCATTGATTTTTGCAGTGTGTTAAGGTGTTATCTCCAGCGGTAAGAATTTGCCCCATGCTCTCACGTTTCTGGAAAGAACTTTGATCACAAAATGTTTTTAATTTCATAGCATGACGAGAATTAAAGGCAGATGACTGCCTCAAGTATACGAGGGCACCAACTTGTACTTTCTCTTCCTCTGTTCCACCAATAACATTTTCCAGGCTGCTGGTTGACTTGAGATGACTGCATCATGGCTTCCTGGCACTCATTGTATGAGCCGAAATCTAATTGATATGACTTACAACAGAGAATAAAGGAAGAGGAGGAAGCAATGGTGGTGCTATCCCATTGGGGGCCCTAAGCAGGAATATTTTTGTGGGCCTCCCCACACATACAATACTAAAACAGGCAAATTCTTATGAAAATAATAATAATAACAAGTAAATCGAGGGCCCCCTTGAGATGTTTGCAGCCCCAAGCAATTGTTTAGTCTGCTTAGGCCTAGCACTGGCTCTGGGAGAAAGCACAGGGCAAAGACTAGATAATATAAAACACTATCATATTTTTGTGGCTGACTGAGATGCATAAGTCCTTCTGTCCACCCCAATGCACCTTGTGATTTTGCTAAGCTTCCCATTTTCACTACAGCAAAGAGAAAATATTATAGGGTTTTTACTCAGTCCAGTGTTCCCCAAAGAAGTATGCTATCTAGTACCTAATATACACAATGCTATATTTCTGCAGGTGAGTATATATGTTAGTCACTTTTATATGGGAGTTAAATTGAGTGACTGATATTATTATTGTAACTGAACACTAATATTCTTATTTCAACAGGATTTTTCATTAAAAGAAAAATTTGTCAGTAGCTCAGAAAGTCAATATATGATTAGAATGGCGGAAATTATTTGCTGTGTATAAATTATCAGACAATTTAGCCTTTTGTTCTGTTTGCAAATCAGCTATAAACTGATCCGGATTCCGGTGAATACATTTGTTTATCCTAACTATCTACAGAATAGTTTTGACAAGCCATTTTCAGCCTGTTGTTTGCAAACTGCTTTCTTAGACTGTTCGCTCTTTGGGATTGGCCAACTATGGCTTTGTCTTCACTGATAAAAAAAAAAAGTGTGTTCTTTGCATCAAGTTTTTACATCACAGTGAAGATAAGGCACAAGTAATCTTTAGCCATGACGTAGCTGGTTAGCTAGTCAAGGTCAGTCCGATGCCCTTCCCACCTGGGGTTTAGCTCGACTAGCTATATCGAGGTAAAAATTCCTGTGCTTTGTCTCCACTAGGATTGTCCATTGAGATAGCTAACTCTCGATATAAAACCACACTTTTTTGTACAGTGAAGACAAAGCCTAAGTCCCATGGTACTTTTTCTGCTCCCTGATGGAATGAATGAAACATTTTAAACAGGAGACTAGCAAATGAGGAAAAGTGTTATATTATTTGTGTTCATGCATAAATACCTTTATTCACAAAGGCTTGTATGAAGAGCAGCTATTCCCCAAACATTTATGTGAACAAAAGAAATGTGTGTGAACGTTTGCAAATCATGAGTAAGAAGGGATCTAAATGCGGTAAAGGCAAACGTAGGTTCAGAATCCAAATGAATATTCATGAATATTGTTTCTGCCATGTCTAGCGGTATATTATAAGCTCTTTGGGGGCAGGGAGCATCTTTTTGTTTTAGCACAGTGGGGTCCTGGTCCATAACTGGAGCTTCTAGGTGCTACTGCAATACTACTACTAATTAATAATAGTAGCTGTAGCTAAAGAGTCATCATCACATTCTCCTCCTCCATCACCAGGAGATGTCATTGTTTTCATGAGGAATGAGTCATTTGCCATTACTTATGTCCAAATGTTTTTGAACTCACTGAACCCAAAACTGAGTCATGAAAGATCTTCCATCAAGAACTCAGTGGCAGAAACCAGCGTAATCCATTGAGGTCAATCTGAATCTGGCCCGTACAGTTTAATAATCTTTTTTAAAGCAACTCAGTCATGTGCAAAGTGAACTTTGATTTACTTGTAAACCCCTTGCCTGGCAGTGGTTTGGGGTTCCCTGACAATGTACTTGAGAAATGTGTATGTGCTATGCTAGGGTTGTAAACAATGAGCCGGGGAAACCATCCCCGGATCACTGCTGATCTATCTTACTAATGTAATTACAGGACAGAGAAAGAGAGGAAAAATGGCAGATGATAGGAAGGATGAAGCCAAGGCACCGCACTGGACTTCAAGTCAACTAACAGAGGCTTCTTCACACCCGCATTCCCCTGAAATTAAGGAGCAAGCTGGTGCAGGTGCCGGACTGGTCAGAAGTGCCAATGGATTTCCATACAGAGAGGATGAGGAAGCAGGATATGGTGAACGCGGGCAACAGGGCACATACTCTAGAACCAAAGAGAATGGGATCAATGGAGAGCTATCCACAGGAGACAGAGAAACAGCAGGTGACAAAACCAGACTTCGGCCCACCCTCCCTTTCTCCTATAATATCTTGCTTTGAGGTCACTTTGGTCTGAAGGGGAACACATTGCGTTTTCCCACGTGTGCAGTGCGAGCTCTCAGAGGGCAAATCCCTGGTGTTTGCTTTTTATAAGTACTTCCTTTGCTATCCTTTTAATTGCTCCACTGCAAAAAAGAGACTTGTAACATAAAACTTTGGGCTTTGATGGGGTAGCCTAAACCCTTCATGACAGGGACCATGTTTTTTTCATCTGTGTAGGTACCATGCTCACCATAGAAGGACCCTGATCCTAATTCAGGACAGCTGGCAATACACTAATATAAACATTAAATAATATATGACATTGGGCCTGGTTTCTGACTGGTGAAAGTCAGGTGTAAACCCCAAGGAGCTCCGTGGATATTCTGGTGTAGGGGAGATGAGAGTCAGGCCTATTGTGATATCATGAAGCAAAAAAACCAATCAGTTGCTGTGTGATAATGCTCCCCTTTTCCTAGGGGAAATCCTAAAGTCTTTTCTCAGGGCCAGATTCTGCCACCATTCCATTGAGTAGTATCTTACTGAAATCAGTGAGATTACTCATGGAGAAAGGGACTACTCACATTAGTAAGGGTGCCATATTCTGGCCCTCTGTGTTTTTTCTGACTTTATACAGGCATATCTCCCCTTGCAATCATCGGGAGTGTCATTGGTGTGTAAATTGGATAAGGACTTTAGGATTCAGCCTGATGAAAAAAAATCTGATTGTCTCAAAATTAATGAAATATGCAAGATGGGCATCTTATTTTAGAAGCAAACAGTAATCTTTCCTTTGCAAAACTCACAGTTTAAGCCCTAAATGCACAATGCAAGGGAGTTTCTCTCTTTTACAGGCACTGCTGCCCTCAGTGCATCCATCCATGCATGCTAAGAAGATCATTTTAGTACCATTTACTGGCTGTTGACAGCACTTTATGCCACCCATAATTTCTCAGCAATTGGACAGTTTTTTATCTCCAGATCCTAATGTAGTTTCATAAGAGATTGTGCTGGAAATGATAGGTCTGTTAAAAATATATAGATTTAAATGTTGAAAGATTATCCTTGTGGTTAGCAACAACTCAAAAGCCCAGCGATAAAGTAAACCTGATGTGCAAGCACTAGTGCAGACATGTTCTTGGTTGTCCTTTGGGTAGAAGGATCCCTTTCCCTTCCCAGTAATCTAACTTTCTTCTATACTTAGCGACAAATAGTCATATGTAGTCAGGGCCGGATTTCCAGTTAGGCACAGTAGACACGTTCCTAGGGGTGCCTGCATTCTAGGGGCGCCTGACCTCTCTAAAACTGTGTGCAACACAAAGGTCAGCTGTAGGCACGGGGGGCACTAAAGATGCTGTGCCTAGGGGTGTGTAAGGTGAAAATCTGTCCCTGTACATAATGCTTTTTTAATCACCCACACTCTCCGCTCATTATATTTTATTATTATATTGTATGCTTGGCACTTTACAACAAGTACTAGAGGAAGGATGGTCCAGTGGTTACAGAGCTAGCCTGGGACACAGAATTGTAAAAATGTGGGGCTGGAAGGGACCTCAAAATGTCCTCTACTCCAGCTCCCTGCACTGAGGCAGGTCAATGATCCTTGACAGGTGTTTGTCGAACCTGTGCTTAAAAACCTCCAGTGATGGGGATTCCACAACCTCCCTTGGAAGCCTGTTCCAGTGCTTAACCATCCTTATAGTTGGATAGTTTTTTCTAAGATCTAACCTAAATCTCCATTGCTGCAAGTTAAGCTGATTATTTGTTGTCCTACCCTTAGTGAACATGGAGAACAATTAATCATCAGCCCTTTATAACAACACTATACCTATTTGAAGGCTGTTGTCAAAGGCTCTCTCAGTCTTCTCTTCTGTAGGCTAAACATGCCATATTCTTTCAGCCTTTCCTGATATGTCATGTTTTCTTGGGAGGTCAGGGTTCAGTTCCCTGCTCTGCCATAGACTCCCTGTGTGACCTGGGGGAAGTCATTTAATTTCTCTGGGCCTCCGTTCCCCATCTGTACAATGGGGATAATACCATTGCCCTACCTCACTGGAGGGTTGTGAGGATAAATACAACGCTACAGTGATGGGAGCCATATAAGTACCTAAGATAGGCCTTATAATCTACTTGTACAGTGTCCAGATGGGGAATGAGATGGGATGAGTCTCTGGCAGTGCACAGCAGCAAACATCTTGCTAATTCTGTAATTTCTCTTATATTTTAAGTAATGTTTTCAGAGGCAAGGGGTTGGCCAATAAGGCATTTATACTTGAAGCAGTGTAGTCCAATGGCGGGGGCATTAGACTAGGGGGTCGGAGACCGGGGTTCAAGTCTTGGCTCTGCTACTAATCTGTGTGAGGTTGACTGGGCCTCTTTACTTCCCTGCACCTCTATTTACCCTCCCACGCTTTGTCTATCTAGGTATTTACTTTGCAAAGTCTCTGTGGCAGGGACTGACTCTTGTTACATGTATCTACAATTTCTAGCACAACGGAGCCCTGAGCTCAGTCAGGCCTTCTAGGTGCTACTTTAATACAAATAATTAATAATAACCTAAAATACAACACACTTCTAAGAACTTACAGTTGAAAGTGCACAGGGAGCCAAGGTAAAGCAATATAATTAAACCAAACTGGGGCTTCAAATTTATTTATTGTGTTTTTCCCTGGGGCAACCACACTAACACATACCAGAAGAAACCCTGGCTGTGCTGTCTTCATGCTGTAGTCTATAAGTACAGGACAAAAAATACCTGAATGGAAGCATAAGTACAAACAGGGCCTCTCTTCTGGTCACTAGACACTTGCCTGATCCTTTCTGATAAGAGCTCATTTCCATTTTAAGGCTTTCAGCCTAACTAGGCTCACCTGCCTCTGATTAACTCAGGTGCCAGTAAGAAATTGAGATGTAGACCCCAAACACCCGTGACACTGCCTGGCATGGTGTGGCCTCCCTCTGCCATGGCTCTCCTCCACTCCTGCACTACCCCCCATCACAGAGCTCATGCTGTAAAACTCAAGGGCTGAGAGGAAAGCCAGCATTAGCGGTAGTCAGCTCAGACAAAGGCACCTCACCCAACTCTGAAACTGAAGGGGGAAATAATTGTTATCACTGAAGCATGTAGAATACCTCACCGCAAGTGACATTCTTAGGGTTGCGCCATTCAAATTTACTGTTGTGTCTCTCTTTCAGCATCTGCCTAAGATTCACTGAGCCTGACCTCAATTTTGGAATCCCCTCTGTCAGCCTGTTGCAGTGGCTTTGATTAATCTCCCTTGGTATCGTACTGGTAATGGCTGAGGTACAGAGCAGGATCTTTTTCCCCCTTGTAAATGGAAACAAAATCCAAGGAGGGGAATTTCAGTGAGGGTACTGCAGCGGGGTAGACTCGGGGCCTGATCTTGCCCCCCATTTAAGTCAGTGGCATAAGACTGAGTGGGGCAGGATCCACCCCACTCAGCTTTAAGCTTGTGGAATAGTCCTTAGCAAGTCATTCTTGGTGTCGTTTTGTTGTATAAAGTGTAAGGAAGGACAGTAGCGTAGCAGATTCCTTGTATATAAAGACAGGTTTCAGAGTAGCAGCCGTGTTAGTCTGTATCCGCAAAAAGAACAGGAGTACTTGTGGCACCTTAGAGACTAACAAATTTATTAGAGCATAAGCTTTCGTGGGCTACAGCTCACTTCTTCTCTGTATGCATCCGAAGAAGTGGGCTGTAGTCCACGAAAGCTTATGCTCTAATAAATTTCTTAGTCTCTAAGGTCCCACAAGTACTCCTGTTCTTTTCTTGTATATAAAGGTGTCCACTTCGGCCTTCTTTCTTTTCTCCCATTTAACATGTGCTTCATTGATACTGTATAGTGCTTATTTTGTAATCAGAAAGTCATGCAATACTAAGCTACATCTACACTACAGCCGGGATCAACATTCTGAGATTGATCCACCGGTGGTCGAGTTAGTGGGTCTAGTGAAGACCCTCCAAATCGACAGCAGATCGCTCTCCAATCGACCCCTGTACTCTACTCCTGACGAAAAGAGTAAGGTAAATCGACGGGACCCCCCACAGTGTAGACCCCGCAGTAACTCAACCTAAGATGTGTCGACTCCAGCTACATTATTCATGTAGCTGGAGTTGCGTAGCGTAGGTCGACTTACCGCTGTAATGTGGACATAGCCTTAAAATTCTACGTATATTACATCTGTACAGATACCTTTATCAACCAAATTTGTAATCTAAAGAAAGAATGAAATCAGGCTTGGTTGGCAAGCTGCCTTGTTGAGAGGAGAGATCATGATGATGAGATACTGTGAAAGTCAGATGTTCTGGCACTCCAAGAGCACTAATTACCCCACTCGTAGCTAGCACAGAGTGCAAGTGTTGGCAGTAATATTTTATGAATTATTTCTATAAAATGAATGTATTCTTTCATTATCAGTTATTGAGAATAGAATAGATCCAGAGATCCCTGATTTATATATATTCCTGGAACACCCAAAATACTCATATAAATCAGTGAGTGTGTGTGTGTGCACACACACCCCATTAATTTCAATGAATATATTGGGTGCTCCAGGAAATATATTGGGCGCTCCAGGAATACAGGTTAAGAACTGTAGCTCTCATGAAGACATCTGTTATGTGAAATATGTGTTCTAAAGGGAGTATTACTGTATAAACTTTATAAATATATACTTCACTGTTGAGTGGACTGACTTCAGTGGGCTTTGAATCAGTATCTGCACAGTCCTGAATAATCTTGGAGTATCTTCTCCCAGCATGCACTTGACTCATTGTAAAATCTGCGATAGTAGCACTTTGGTCACTGAAAAGTCTTGGTCAGGAATTTGGAAGGGATAGCTCTGGAATCCTATCGATGCCTCACACCACCTTCAGTAGGTTATTAATTCAAAATCCAACACATATTTAACTTGCAAAGGACTTTAAATGATCAGGCTTGTTTAGTATGTTTAAAATGTATTTGTTATTGAATTTCTTTTTTATTCAGTAATGTGATGACTAATCTGGCCAATTTATATAATTGGAGGTAAAAATAGCTGGATTCATTGTAAAATCTTTTCCTTATAAGCTGTTTTAATGTGTCGTTATGTATAATGACTCAGTTAATTGAGCTCTTTCTTCATGATATACCTAAAGTAGGGCTATAACGTAGGGGGTTTGGATTGCTCATGTAGTTACCTGATGAATTACTTTTTAACAATTTGAGAGAGTTCCCGGAATGACATTATCAGAGCCACAGGATAGTGGCCTGGGCCGGGGTACTTTGTTGTCTTATCCCATGTCAGAGAACGAATGGCTGTTTGCCAATGTGCCGAATGCTGGTCCTGACAGACTGACAAACATGGAGTGCTTCACTGATCTGCACAACCCCCTAATATTCGGAGAGAGGACAGGCTGCTGAAAAATTACAGCAGAGACCATAGCCCAACAGTGAGACAAGTGACTAGCCCAGCCTCCCTCTCCAGAGAATATAAATCCACCGGAGAGGTGTATGGGAGGGAGTACATGATAGATGGTTGGGCTCTGCGGTGGGGGGTTTATGGTGTTTTGGTGGGGCCCAGGGATTGGTAAAATATGGGCAGTAGGTGACACAGGAGGAGAAGGGGAATGTAGAACTATTAGGGGAAATTGGGGAGGTAACGGGAGGGAGTGAACTTGGGGGTCGAGCGGAGAGTGAGGCTGAACCGAAGGATTGGGAGGGATACAGGGCCTGTGGTAAGGGAATGTAGAGATGAGCATAAAAGAAAGGGAGAGAGAAAGAGTTTGGTGGCAGAGCGAGTGGGCAAGGAAGAGGCAGAAAACAGTAGAGAAACAGAAGAGACACATGCAAAAAGGAAGAAGTGACAGTAAAAAGAAAGTGATGAAATAACATCTGCCCTGCTAGAAACAATGAGCACTGCCTCAGGGGAGGTAATTCAGGGCAGTGAGGGGAGAATGGCCTGAAAAGAAACCTGGGGAGAAGCAAGTCCTCTTACCCTCTGAATTCACGTACTTCCTGATTGGGCTGTTCATTTTATAGAGCGGTGATCACTGCTGCATGGAGACATTTAAGAAATATGTTTACAAAACTCCTCCCTGACCCATTAGTCTGTAAACAAGCATTAACTCTCTCCAGAGAAGCAGCTGGGGATCCTGCACCGAAGGGCCGTCGTGGAACAGTTACTAAATCTGAGGAACAGAAGCAGTGTGTACCTGTAAGTTGGCTTTGAGACTCTCATTTCCCAAGGAGAGAGATGGTGATTGAGAGCACGCTCACGCCCACTTTAACCACCATACAGTATCACGCGGACAAAGCCCCCCGATCCATACTACTGTTTTCCTGTACACTGCCCTCGGTTGCTTAGGCTTCACAATTCACAGATGTCAGGCCTCCTGGCTGAGGAGTCTGGCCAGGGCTGGTCTCATCCACAACCCCCAGGAAAGGCACCTGTAGCCATTTCAGCATTCTAAGGGCCCGCTGCCCCTGGCAGCGAATACTCCATGCCGGGAATCAAGTCTGGGTCTCCCCCAGAGCAGCACTCCATGGGTACATCTACACAGCCTGCAGCAGTGAACCTCCCAGCCCATCAATGGACTCAGTCTCCCAGGGCTCACGCTTCACTCTAAAACCAGCTGTGTAGATGCTCAAAAGCTTGTATACTCAGCCACTTTTACAGCTGTCATGGGCTGTGTAGACATATTGTGAGGACACTGAACCACCGGTCTGCCTGGTAATACTGTACTCCTGGGGTCAGAAAGAATATCACCGCAATAAAACTAAGTAACATACAATGTAGGTTCTCATGTCTGTGTCTGGCCCCTGCACTCCCTCCTTATAGACACTGTAATCTTCCTCCAGGCAATGCTGAGAGACCGCACTGCCACGTGGAGTCTGAGCCCAGTCAAGTGGAACAATTGTGCGCAATTGCTTGTGCTGACTCTGCAGCACAGGGGGTGATTCAGAGACTTGCTCAAGTTCACTAGCACTTAGTACTCAGCTGGGGCCTGACCCGACTCCCACTGAAAACCAGTGGGGAAACCTTCCATTGACTTTAATGGGAGCTGGACCAGGCCAGCAGCCCCAAAGAGAGCCAGAGCACCCTCTCCTCACTTTGACTCTGGCACCTCTGCAAACCTGCTTCCAAAAGCTGCTGCATTTGTCAAGCCTAATTGGGAGAGTCTGGGGGCTGAACTGCAGCCTCATGAGCACGGTAGGATCTGTACACCAACTTCCCTCGCACTGAAATTGCCTCAGCCTGGTAATCAATTTGTCCTTGATACATTCATACTTTTTCCCCTCTGATCCCTTCCCTAATTTAATCTTCCTTTCTCCTACCCCGTCTCTCTCTCACGCTCTGACATGCACACACACTAATCATGATACTTCCACAGCACCAGCAAGCAAGCAAATGGGGCTTTTGTTGGCATCAGCCTTCTGCCCTCCAGGGGAGCTTGGACAGTGGGAGTGGATGATTTTGGCAGTCCCGACATTACTGCAGCATTTCTCCTCTTCATTCAGCTATTCACACTGCACCACAGCCCTTGCAGTTTTGAAGCTGACATGGTGTTAGTAGAATTAAAACAGCATCTTCAGGCTCCAGCCGGAGTTGTATAACATCTGGCATGCGGGGGGAGACCTCCCTACCTTTTGTTTCAACTGTGCATTTTCAGTTGGAATACATTTAGAACAAAGTACAAGAGGTAGGAGAAGTAACTGGAACAGCCCGGAAGAAGGAAAATCAGTGAGATCTAAAGATAAATCTGATTTGTGTGTTTACTCCCTTTCATTTATTATTTTTAAAAAGCTCAAAGAATATTTCTTATCGTTTCATTGGTAAGTCCCACAGGGACGAAGCTTTAATTAAGCATGCCAGTCTCTCTCCTTTTCCCCAGGAAATTGTGATAGTAATTACTATACACCATGCATCTTGCTTGCTGATAGACACTAGCAAACATACATTGCATTTCACAGATCTGAAATTCATGCACTGCATGTTAGAAGTAACATGAATCTCATTCTCTGTGACATCTTGTCTGAATATATCAGACATGATCAAATTATGTTGTTGGAGAAGGCATAGACAGAAGCTTTCGAGTGCAAGCTCTCTGGGGCATTCCTTGGGCAATATTTTTCCCCATTCTCTGTTAAGACTCTTGTATAGCCCCTCCTCAGTGGTTCATTTAGAGGAGACTCGGAATGAGGCCAGGGTAATTCTCTCTCCCACCTTCTAAAATAGCTGTCCCCTAGCTCTGTTTGTTTAATAACTGCTGCAAATGCATTTGCCCTTGCCTCGGTCTTTTTCTGTGGCTTTCATGATCATTTGTTAAGTTTGGTAAGATGTTCATTCCTCACCCGTGTTTGGTTTTCCCCCCTCCCTCTGAGGAATTTCATAAATCAGTCACTGTCTCTTTTAGTATTTGGGGAGCTGTATTTTAACTCTTTGCCACCCCTTTTCATTACAGAGTGCCGTTTTTAAAATCATGTCTCTTCTCTGAGCTGACAAGGTTGCCATGCTGCCTGGATGCTGACTCTTCGTCTGCTTCAATGTATAGAAAAGCGGTGAAGCAGATTTTCGAAAGTCCTCAGCCAGACTTTTAGAAGGGGTTCAGCTCCCATCTAGGCACCTACATGAAATGTCCAGATTTGCAAAAGAGCGCAGCACCCAATAGCGCCTATTGAGAGCCGCGAGAGCCGCTGTGTGATGAATGCCTGCTTATTTAGGTTCCTAAATGGGAGCTGAGCTCTTTGGAAAATCTGGCCCCAATGTAGGTAATGACACTTCTGAAAAGTCTGTCCATGAATGCCTAAGGGAAGGATTTTCAAAAGCTCCTAAGTGACTTAGGAGCACAAATACTTTTATGACTGGGATTTCCAAAGATGCCTGAGGGAGTTAGGCACCCATTGAAATTCACCTGTCAATCATCTAATGCCATAAAACGCCTTTTAAAATTCCAGCCTATGCTTCTAATCATTCAGGCACTTTTGACAATCCCATCCTACACCAGCCTTCGTAGAATAACTCCACGGAAGTTACAGTCACATACCTCAAGGTTGAATCTGGCTGGAAGAGACAACAAATGAGTTGTATTGGTTACATAAATAAATAAATTGGCCCCATTTATTATTTTAATTAGTTGTAATGTGTTCTTTCTTATAATGTTAGCATAATAAGAGAACCAGGAATAAATAGCTAAGATTCTTTCAGGATGGAGATGTGAGCTGAATACAACTCTGTAGTCATGGCAACAAGAGGGCTAACTTGTTGCAGTTGATGTTCCCAGATAACATCATCAGTAATGGCATTGGAGAGCCCATTGATATAACAACTGGAATAGCAAGGCTGACATGTGGCTGAAAAAATCTTTGACAAGATACCATTCCAACCATGCTCTTAATGCATGATGTGTCCTAAAACCTGTATTCACTGAAATGGCCTTTTAAAAATTTCTAATGATGCTTTTATCATTCTGGTATAGCCAGCTTCTACTGTGTGGGATGTGAAATTGACAGATCGCTGCTGCTTTTGATTCTGTGCTTCATCCTTCACTTCTTGCGTGAAGAAGGAATATCCTGTCCGTTAAAGTACACTCAAAGAGGCAGACCCTGGCTATAGTCACTACAGTGGGCTGATTTGTTTATTGATGATAAACCCCATCCTCCCGCCTTGGACAGAACTTTGCCTTCCAGTGTTACTGCCTCTGTCCCACATTAGTGGCTGGTCTAGTAGGAGTTTTGAGACTCTTTCCTCATTATGTGCAATGGGCCAATCTGCTTCCGCCATTACTAGAGTATCAGAAGTAGTATGATTGATATTACAGTAGTGTCTTGAGGTTTTAATCACGGTCAGGGCTCATTGTGCTAGGAGCTGTACAAACACATAGCAACAGACAGTCCCTGCCCTGAAGAGTTTAATCTAGGTAGACAAGACCGACAAAGGATGGGAGGGGAAATTGCAGCACAGAGAGGTGAAGTGACTTGCCCAAGCTCACACAGCAGTAGTGGCAGCGCCAGAAATAGATTCCAGGCTCCCAGCGCTCCATTTGCCAGGTCACCCTGCCCCTCCACAAGAGGTGTCTCTCTAGCTCTGTCTCTTGCAACTGTCTTGCTCATCCTCTGAGGCCAAACAGCAGAGCTCCTTAGTGGTGCCAAGAGCATTTGT
The DNA here is from genome assembly GCF_027887155.1 of Malaclemys terrapin pileata. NCBI lineage: Eukaryota > Metazoa > Chordata > Testudines > Emydidae > Malaclemys > Malaclemys terrapin. Next base: position 16,419,624 of record NC_071515.1, on the reverse strand, counting down.
ACTGTGAATAGCTACCTGTCTCCCTCCTCAAACCCCTCTGCTCGTCACCTGAGCTCAAATGACCAAGGAGCAGTAGAGCTGACGATGCTCTTACTCAGCATCTCCTGTGCAGGGCATACTGCCAAGTCACTTGGCTGATTCTTCACTTGCATAAAGAAGGCTGAGAATTTTATAATGATTATTTTTAAGTTGTATCACCGCAGCAGCCAGGGCCTAGTGCAGTTGGCCTAGTCAGAGATGCCCTTTGTGCTACGTGCCACAAAACACATAGGAAAATACCATCTCCCACCCTGAACTTGCAGTCTAAGTTAGGGCAAGATACACAACAGGAGGGGAAGGGGAAAGGGTACAAGGATACCAGAAATTAGAAAAACTAATTATATAAACCAGCCGTGGCGCTGGTTCAGGAAAGCAACCCTAATCCAGAAGGGCACGTAAGCATGTGCTCAGCTTTAACTATGTGGTTAAGTCCCTTTGGAGTCAAAGTTAAGCAGGTGTTTAAATGCCCTTCCTGAATCAGGGGCCATGTGCATAAGTTGGTGGTGAACAAAATGTCCTCTCAGCCTATTATGGCCATTTTAGCTTATTTAGCATTCGCAACATGCCGCTGAGAGAAGCTGAGGCTGGAGCAACTTGTCAGTTCTCCATCAGACGTTGCTAAATTGATGGCTGCCGGTGGCTCCAAATGACACAGCTGGCTCAAGCAGGAAAGATAGCTGTCATGACGCACCCTCACTCCCACTGTACCAAAGGCAGTGTCTTTTGTTTCTCTCATTCAAGCAGAACGAAACCTGTTTGCTTGGCAGCATGGCAAAAACGCAGGCGTGCATTACAAAGTTCAGCAGGGAGGTATGATGGCAAGGGGTCTTTAGATTATCATTAAACTTCATTATCATCTTGGTCCATGCTAGGGCATAATCTCCCATCCAAGTGCAGATCTGAGGCCAGAGGATTTGTCTGATGGTCAATTAAACAAGCATAAAGCTTTGCTTTGCAGTGGTTCTGACAGTTCTTGTTGTAATGGGAGTTAAAATAGCTAGGTAGGTGACATTTTGCAGGTTTTCCTTTATGACTCCTTCCAAAGCAGCAGGCAAATTCATCCCTGGAGTAACTCCACTGGCTGACTGTGCCCCAAGAGGGTTTAGTGTATATTGCTTACCTCATTTTAAAGTTTCCGTGTCCTTTGCTAGCAGCCTCAGGCAGTTATGAGCTTTGTGGTCCCTGAAGATCCTGGTGCAGGGAAGCTCTGCCAATGTTTACCACCACCCCTGGGCAGGGCATTAACCGAGCCACCTATATTAATTTCAAATCACTTTCTCTCATTTTCATTTTATGGTAACGAATGTCTGTGGTTTTGATGCTCTATTAATTCACTGCTAACCACAATCGCAAACCCAAATGCAGGACACTGACTTAGACCAGCCTCTCTCCAGCACAGCCAGCTGCACGTACTCCCCCTCCCCCCAGCCCAGATATGTGTCTAGTTAAATGCAGGTACACCGTGGCATGCAAAGATTAAATATATGCCTATTCATACAAAGCAAGATACGCTCCCTAATCTCCCAAGCAAAGAGGGCTGCCATCAAATCATTTAAAAAATAACAAGTCACATAAACAAGCTGCTGTTGCATCTAAGAATGCCGGGGGGTGCAGATTTTCTCTTCCACGTTGCCATGCCAACATCTCAGTGCACTGTCTGAGATTTCTTTTTAAGCTCCGCTGAGAGCAAGTATGTAGTCTGTGAGCTTATTTAGCATTCAGAAGTGGACCCGCTGCAAGCCGCACAGCCTCTCTGCAAAGGTTCTGAGCTAGATTCAGACTGTCTGACAAATGAAGTGAGAATCTTTTTAGATGTTTGCTTCTCAAAGTTAGGGGAGTCAGGGTAGATAGGAAGAGAGATTGGGTAAGCATGGCCATTGACTCCCTGTGTGACCTTGAGCAAGTCACTTAAGCCTCTCTGTGCTTTGGTTTCCCAGCTGTAAAATGATAATAAGGGCATTTTCCTCTCAGAGTTGTTATGAGGCTAGGTTAGCTGTGTTTGTAAAGCACATTCAGATCAGGCACTGCAGAAATGCAAAGTCTCGATTTATTTATTATTATTCCAGGCATGCGTTGCATAGAATATGCCAAAAGAACTGTCAGGTGCAAGGAATTGTTTGTTGACGTGCACAAAATCAAGACACCAGGCCACAATTGTGTAGATCAGATTGTGTGAATGAACCTCCTCCTATCTTTGGAAACACACTTATTGAAAACTTGAAAGCTATCTGCTGGGCAGCCAACCACACAGAGGGTATGGAAAGTGAGCATGAGATATCATTATCCCTAAGAAAGAAAACCTGATAACTGCTTTCAGAAAGTCATTTTCACTTGCCACTGAGTAGATTCAATACTTTACAGAAATCAATTTCACTCAGAGCCAGTGTATATTTTAGTGGGGTGGGGGGAGGAAACGGGTCACATTTCATTCCTTGAAACTAATTCATGCCAGTACATGATCACTTTGGTGCAGTTTTCAAGTACAGTGCTGTCTAAAGTGTTGATAAAACGAACTTCAAGCTCCTGCTCCCATACAGTGCACGCTTCTAAACAGAAACATTACTAAAGAACAACAATTTCTGCTGCCTGTACCATGGAGAGATGCTGGTAGAGCTGACGTATCGAAACGGTTTTCATAAGTGTGTGTTAGACCGTACGCTAGAGACGGGGCCAGTTCACCCACAATGATTGCATCATGTCAGTGCTGAGCCCAATGCAATGGTGCCTATGCTAACTGCTGGTCAGCTGTAATGTTAGGAGAAACCAGGCAGGAGAAACTGTTCTTATCTGTCTATTCTCTTGGTACCATCCCCCTTTTTTATTTAAATATACATTGATATTTTAGTTGGTTATCATGTCAGCCCCTCACTCTTTTCTTGTCCTCTCAGTTTTCTCTCTCTTTCTCCCTTATCACCTGTTACTCCCAGCTTTCTATCCTGGGGCTTTCATAGCTCTTCCTCTCTTCTTCATTCCTTTTCCCCTCTAATGTCAACATTCAAAATGTCCCTCTAGGTCAACATCTCCCACTGCTCACAATGAACCAAATCCTGGTCCCAATAAACTCCACCGTACAGAGCCCTCCTACGCACCATGGAGATGGAAGCTAGTGCAAATCCTGACTGTGTGGACGAAATGTTTCTGCCTGGGAGGCATGAAGAGTTGCTTAGATTTGGCACCCAGGAGTGTGTTTCTTGCACCTCCCCTTATGGAATAGATGCAAATCTCCTTCTTGCCCTGTAACGGTGCGGGACTCACCCCTGCGACACCTCCTGCTGGTCATTGGGAATTAGCTCTTTTTCCAGCTCCAGATCGCCCTTTGCAGGCCGGTTTCCCGCTGGTCCTCGTGTCCCTCCCAGACCCCAGCTCCCCTTTACCTGGGGGCTGCCCCCAGCAATATCCCCACCAGTCTCTATGGGTCTTCCCTCTCTGGGAAACCCCCAACCCTCTAATCCCCACCTTGCCTCAGTTTGGGCTACTGCCAGTCATCACCAAGCCCCTGCTCCCTGGCAGACTGCAGTGTAAAAGCCACTCATCATAGGCAAGGGGGTTCAGACCTGCTGCCTTCCTCTGCCTCCCAGTACCTCTTTGGGCCTTGGACCAGGCCCTGCAGCCTGGGGAGTTGCCAGCCTGGAGCTCGCATGCTCCTCTGGCTCTTCCCAGCCCTGCTTCACTCCTAGTGCCCTTTCCGCAGGCAGCAAGGCCCTGCTCTCCTAGCCTGGAGAGAGACTTCTTTTGGGCCTCTGCCTCACAACCTTTTTATACAGGCCAGCTGTGGCCTGATTGGGATGTGGCCCAGCTGCGGCCACTTCCCCCATCAGCCCAGCTTAGCAGCTCTCAGCCACAACCTTCTCCCAGGGCTGACTTGAACCCTTTTTCCGCTGGAGAGCGGGGAGCTGCCCCACTACATGCCCCTATCCACACTGGACCCGGACCTCTTCAGGATCAATCAACTGTGTGTGAAGCTAGTTACATGCTGTCTGAGGTTTATTAGGGTTACCATTCGTCCGGATTCCCCCGGACATGTCCGGCTTTTTGAGCTAAATTTGTAAATGTCCGGACTCCTCCACCCCCCGGCATGCAGAGCGCGTGCAGCTAACAGGGCAGCCGGCCAGATGGTGCCACTTACATGGGGCTCCGACAGCCAGAGAGAGACCCTCCTCCACTTCCCCCTCCTCCCCCCTGCAGCAGAGATCACTCCCTCCCTCCCTCCCTCCCTGCATTCGCAGATCGCCTCCGGCAGTCTGGAGCTCCTCCCCCACTGCTGCCCAGCGTGCCGGGACGAGCGGCTCAGGCAGTTCCTGAGCAAGTTCACTGAGACATTAGGCGAAGAAAGGCCAACAACAAGGGGGCCAGGGGGTCGGAGAAGGGGCAGGGAGGTTCTGGAGGGGGCAGTCAAGAGACGGGGGGGGTCGCGAGTTTGGGGGGGGCTTTCTGGGGGTGGGGGTGTGGATAAGGTTATGGGCAGTCAGGGTACAGGTAGGGGGTAGGGTCCTGGGGGGCATTTAGGGAGGAAGTCTCAGGAGGGGGCAGTTAGGGGACAGGGAACAGGGAGGCTTAGGTAGGGGGTGGGTTCTGGAGGGCAGTTAGGAGCAGGGGTCCCAGGAGGAGGTAGTCAGGGGACAAGGAGCGGGGGGGAGGGTTGGGAATTCGGGGGGGGGCTGTCAGGGGGTGGAGAGTGGTTGGATGGGGCGTGGGAGTCCCAGGGGTTTGTCTGGGGGTGGGGGTGTGGATAAGGGTTGGGGCAGTCAGGGTACAGGTAGGAGGTACGGTCCTGGGAGGGGTCTTAGGAGGGGGCAGTCAGGGGACAAGAGGCAGGGAGGCTTAGGTAGGGGGTGGAGTCCTGGGGGGCAGTTAGGGGCAGGGGTCCCAGGAGGGGGCAGTCAGGGGACAAGGAGCTGGGGGAGGGTTGAGGGTTCTGAGGGGGGGAAGTGGGAGGGGCAGAGGCATGGCTAGGGCAGGGGCGGGGCCAGGCAGAACGGGGGCGGGGCTCCTCCCATCCTCTTTTTTGCTTGCTGAAATATGGTAACCCTAGGTTTATATGCTACAGACTGTCAGATTACACAAACTCAGAATTTGACCCAATGTTGCTTTTATTATTGCCTTGGCATATAGTTTTAAATCAAAGAAATTGGCTGATAACCCATTTCCCCTTCATTTGGCATACAGGATCCTCTTTATGGAATCAGGATCATAAATTATTTCTCATGGTCCCTTTACATTGGTTTTAATCTTCTCTGATCCTTTTTTATTTAGGGATGGGCGTTGATTGTACTAAGCCGCGGGCTGGGAAACGGCATTGTAAATAGTCAGGGATCAATCTGGGTCAGGGATAATGACCTAGCAGGGCATACTCCTTAATGAGTCCAGTCTCGTATGGACAGTGCCAGCACAGAGAGACAGTACAGAAAACATGAACAGGACAGAAACCTCAGAAGGGAGAAGAATTTGCTCTAAAACAAAGTCAACTCCTTGTGACTTTGGAGTCTTCCATGGGATTCCAATCATTTGTATGCAAAATTCTGATGGAATCTGCTCTGCTGGATCTACCCTCTGTGCATGCGTATAAATATGCAACATCATTCCTTGAAATCAGTAAGAGAAGGACGGCTGCCTTAATGCAGTTAGGGTAGTACTTTGGGAATTAATGCTCAGAGCCGATTAGCTGTGCAGCTGGTGCTGCATTGCAGGGCTAGTTGCTTAAGCAGTGTCTGACTGGTAGTGTGAGCCTTAAGGGGAAAAGGGCATTCTACTACTGCATTTACATGTTACCATACCTCTAATGGGAAGTGTCAGAATTATGCTGCATTGACAGAAAATGATTTTCAGTCACTGAAACAAGGGATAACAATAAACCATGTGTGCTGGGCATTAATGTCAATGTTACCTTTTAACCTAAATGCAAGATGGTTTGTGTGGCATTCTTTTATTTTTTTTTTTTAAAAAAAGCTTGCAGGAAACTATCTATGCAGGATAGTGAAATGGAACTTTAAGGGTCAAATAGTCTGCTCAGGTAAATGGCTGCAAGTCCAGTGACTTGATTGGCAGTTCATCCATTTGCATCAGCAGACAGTTTGGCCCTAGAAATCTGTTTGTTTAAATAAATGAAAATTCACTGAGGTTCAGAAAAGTAAGTGTAAAAGCAAGATGTTGGTTTCCCATATTTAATCTCCCTCAATGGATTAAATATCAAATTCTGTATCAGATTTGCTGTTTTGAAGTCAAAGCATTTTTTCCTTTGTGATTACTGAAGGCTGGTCTTTATATAGAAAAATATAGCTGTTTTCTTATATATTAATGACACCTTTAGCTAGCGTGAATCAACACAGTTCTATTGAAGTCCACGGAACTGTGCTGATTTGCATTTGCTGAGGGTCTGGCACGAAGTGTTTTTGGTATCACGCGTCAGCTGGAAATTGTGTTGATGATGCATCAGACAGAATAGCATACAGCTTGTTTTTCCTGCATTCATATTGGCTCTGGAGTGCTGGCAAGAGTAAAAATTTTGTTGCAGACAGTAAACTTAAGAAGATATGACTCAGAAGACACAGGGAGCAAAATATGTACAATAATGAGCAGCCATTTTTAAAGCATCACTTTATTTAATTTTTATTTGACCTTTGTATTTTAAGGAGATGGTAAAGGAACTAACCCTGTGATGTTCTGTTTTGCAGCCAATAGACAATGTTCTGGGGGAGTTTGATTAATGAACTTACATTGTGTGTGTTTGGGGAGATGGGAGGTGTGGTTAATTAAAGCTTTTCAAGATGGTTCCTGGCACACAGGATGAGTGGTCTTTTGTGTATTTGGCCACTTGTGTGCCTTCAGATTTGGAGTTTCTGCTGTACAATCTTAAAATAACTGTTAAAGAGTCTGACTGATCAGGGAAACACACAGTAAGGGCAGTGAAGCTGAAACACACACTGAGGAGAGCCAATAGAAGATGATGGAATCAAACCAAGGAGAACTGTGATCACAAGGAGTTCAAGTTGAACGAGAGGGCAACTCACTTGAGAGCAGAATTGGAGACCTAGAATTGAAGAAGTACAACTGGTGTGAAAGAAAGGAAGGGAGATTCTGATATAGGAGGTGGGATGAACTAAACAACTGAACAAAAGAGAGGAAGTGGAACCAGGAATGGAGCCAGGATATATATATATAAGAGAGAAAGGGAAGAAGTGGCTGGTGAAAAGCAGACACTGGGAAAGGAGATAGGGTGTGGGAGATGGAGAGGTGGGCAGGAACAGACTAAAGAGGAATGTGACTTCAGGAAAGGAGATCAGTAGACCAGGAGATGAATCTAGCAAGAGAGACAGACAGAAAGTCAGACTTTGGGGAGAATGGAGGAGATTTTACCAGAATGATTAATTAGGTTTTTAGGCATTGATCCCACATATTAAGATTATTGCGATCATAAGGAGAAAAAGTTAAGGTCAAGATTCTTTCTTCAGGGAATCAAAGTCTGTCAGCCTCAGGAAGTAAACTTCAAGGCATCCAATAAAACCCCTTGATACTTTCACCAAAGTCAATTGCAAAATATTTAATTTATCGATAAGGGCCACGAACTCTGAAGAGCAGCGTAATTCATGTCGACACCTCCATCAAATGCGAGACACAATATCATCCTTTTATAAATGCTATATTGTATGAAAATTGTTACATTGTTTACATCAATGTCTAAACCGTGTGATGGGCAGTATCCCACACAGTCTAACCCAAAAGGGCTGGTTCTCCACCAGGTTCATCTTGCAAATAAAGTCAAAAGCCTTGGAGAAGTCATCCAGTGCCTCCCATTAAATACTGTAAAATAAAACATGGGGTGCAAAAAAGATTCACCATTGCCCTGCACCTTGTGCCGTCAAATAGTTAAAGTGTTGATAATGGAGGGGAGGTTTGTTGTGGTGCTGTTTATTAAAAAAAAAAAGTTCTGGCTTGGGAGGCTAACTTGAAACCCTACATTCCCATTATTTGCCTTTCACATCCTCCTGCCAATTATTGTGGATGTTACTGACATCAAAATCAAGGACCTACTTATAAATAAATATTTGCTCCCACTAAATCCATTTGAGAGCAAATATGTGAATTCTGTAAAGTTACGTTAATTTAAAAAAAATTAAACTTGATCATGTAATATGAGGGAAATGTCTGGTTTTGTGTTGTATGAGTAATTTGTACTCTTTTTGAATGCTACTCTACATTTGTTGTTTCAATATAACATCAGAACAAAGGGGCATATTCTCAGTTGGTGTATATCAGCATAGCTCCAGTGATTTCCCCAGAGCTATGCCCATTCTACACCAGCTGAGAATATGGCCCATTGTTTTAAAAAAGTAGAAGCAAAAAAGCATTCTTCATCACAAGGTCGGGGAAATAACTCTTCCAGCAATAGGACTAAAATAAACCATGACATTCTAGGATTTTTTTCATAAGCACCATTACAGGGGTGTTTCTTTTGTGTGCTCGTCTGGTTGTTGTTTTTATGAGAGTCCTGGACTGGGAGTCAGGAGGTCTGTGTTTTATTCCTGGATCTGCCATTGGTTCTCCGAGTTAGGCAAGTCACTCACTGTAAAATTTTCAGAAGTGGCCACTGGTTTCAAATGCCTTGATTTTTGGGTGCTCAGCTTGAGATGCCTTGTGGCATGGTCTTCAGAGACGCGGAGCACCTGACCTGCTGATTCCATTGCCTCCGCTTTGAGTGCTGGGTACTCAGCACTAAGGAAAATCAAAGTGTCTCTCTCAAAAACTGAGGTGCTCAGAATCATTGGCCTCTTTTGTCCTTAATCTTCCTGTACCTCTGTTCCCTTACCTGTAAAATTGGGGTATTCTGTGATCTATGGATGAAAAGGGCTAAGGTATTATACACCCAGAGACAAAAGATAAATGGGTAAAACTGCCCTTTACACGATCTTAACTTTCCTTTTGCCAGCCTGTGGCATAAGACTGGTGAATTCTTAATTTCAATGTTTAATTCTCTCCTTCCTGCCTGTGGCATTTTTTTTCCCGATGTCTTCCCTCTGCTGGAGGAGTTGATAGGCTTTCGCTTTTTTCTGTAGAACAGGACATCATCTGTCACATAGCTAATTCCAAATATCACTCGTTTTTGAGGGGGGAAATAGCCTTTAAAATTAATTAGCTGGCAAAACACTTGTGCTAACATCAGTCCTTTTGGGCAAGGCTTGGAGCAGTGACTACTGAAGAGAGAATGCATGTGAGGGTGGCTTCCTGAAGACCAGGAGGTTAAAGGCAGAAGGACTGCAGCTGAAAGGAGAGTCCCTTATTCAGAATTCCAGCAGTGCAGTTAGTCTGTGAGGTTTTTTGAGTGTTGCTTTTTAATCTGAATATACAGGGATGCTGAATTCCCAACAGGGCAAAGTCAGTTGTCATAGGAACTGAGCACAGTTGCAGAGATTACTGGAGGAGTGAGGCTGCAGGCACTCCAAAGCCGGAGGAGGAGGAGGCGGCAGGGGATTACATCCCAGGAGGAGCACCCTCTCACTAAACCCATTTACTCTGGGTTATCATAGGGGAGAGGATATTGCCCTTAATGTGGAAAAAACCCAAGTGTCTGGCGTCCGATATTTATCCACAGCACATGCAGTTCAGCACGCAGCTACACCCCACTGATATGTCAAACCACTTAGCTCAATGGACCACCCCTCTCGGAAGGAAAGGCTAGTTCAGACTCTACACAGGGTCAGTTCTTGGCTGCTCTGGTGACACTGCATCCAGGGATGTCCATTAGCATGTCGTGTTTATCATGATGTGGACGCTTGATAACTAGGAAATAGACTGAGGCAGACCCCCAGTTTATTTGTCACAGGCCACCAAACAGGTAATTGCCTCCAATCACCACCATCTGGGTCAAGACTAAATCAGTGAGTTAAAGGTGAAAGGCCGGTAGCCTATTTCCATCCCCCTGATCCGTCCTCTTCCCTGGTCTGTTGCCTCACTGTGTTTGAAGCCTCGAGGATGATTGAATGCCATGTTGTATTTTCACATATTGCAGGGTCGCTGGATGGAGTTGCAATAACTTATTTTGTAGCCATCAGCTAGCAGGTGAAAACATGGGGCCAGATCCTCAACTGGTTAGATCGGCATCGCTCCTTTCAAGTCAGCAGAGCTAGGCTACTTCACAGCAACTGCGATCTGGCCTGTGATTCCTATTTCCTGTCTGTAAATGCTCCTACCAAAAAAGTCTTTAGGTGAAATCCTGATCTTTTTTCACTGTTTACTCAGTCTTTACTCAGGCAAAACTCCCACTGACTTCAGTGGGAGCTCAGCCTGAGTCAAGACTTCAGGCTTAGGCCCTGGGTGGATGTCTAGTAACAAACAGAATAGCTCTCTGGTCTTTAGGCCTTCACTGTGAATTGCAATACAGCAAAATAGGAATTCTACAGGCCCCATTTACATTTCAAATTAGTCGTAGACAGCAAATAGTAACTTTTCTTCTTTCCTTATTCAAGGAATTTATTTAGGATATTTGCTTAGCTGAGAACTGCAAACTACTCAGTGCCTTCATTGTTGACTTATTTCCACCTTGGCAGTAATTAGCGGTGGTTACCTAGGAAACTGTTCTGCACCCTATTGAGATTCTTGACGGGAGCATTCTGTCTGAAATGTTTTGTTTTCCCAGTTTCACAAGCACACATACAGCTGATTTCTTCACCATGCCTTTCTTGTGTTTGCCTAAAATTTAGCAAAATTAGGAGGGGGTGGAGGGTGTTATTTAATTCTTTGTAACTATTTGCATCTTTCCTTAACCCTGTTTTAATTTCTGCTTGCAAATTGTCAGCATGAATTCTCCTTCACTTTAATCCAAACCACTGTTAATTTCTTGTTGGTGGCATTGTGAATGCATATGCTATCTGATACAGGCCTCTGTCTCTTTCCGTAGAAGATCAATTTCTTTCCTAACCTTCCCTCCTAACATCCCTCTCTTCCAGTTTCTTCCTAGAGCATTCATCGCGCCTTGCAGCAGATTAAATTTAAACTTCTGCACGTACCATAAACAGGTCATATTTGTACAGAAGCTACATGGAATAGTCCACTGGTACTGCAAGCTCAAGATCCATTTTCATTATACTAGTATAAGATAGACTTATGGATAGAAAGAATAACCAGAGATGGTTCCTCTCTTATATGAGGAGCCTAAGACCACACACTGATGGCATCAGAGTGATCTGAAACGCTGCTTGCATATGGGAAGATCCACCTCTCAGCATCTGTGCTACATCCCTGCTTTTAAACAGTCTCTTGGAGGAAACCTTTCAGTGTCCCAGACCCCCAAGGGGTCTCACTCTTCCTTCAGGGTAGGCCACGTGAAGGGGTGCTGGAACAATTCATATCATGGGGATGCTGAAAGCCACTGAACCAAACTGTAAACCTTGTCTATGATGGAAACGCCAGGCCTCTGAGACTAGGTCGCTTACCTCGTAACTGCCCTATATGGACTTCTCCAAAGACAAGGTCCAGCTGCAGCCGCTCCTGGCTTTCCTGCCCAAGGTGGTCCTCACAGTTTCATACGAGTCAAGACATTTACTTACCTGTCCTTTTTCCAATGCTGCATAAGTCAGATGAGGACCACAGGTTGCATTCCCTAGACGTCAGGAGGGCGCTAGCCTTCTACATTGAAAGGACCAAGCCATTCCGCCATTTGACGCAATTGTTCGGCACGGTGACTGACAGGACGAAAGGTTGTCCAGTGTCCGCTCAAAGAATTTCTTCTTATATCACTGCCTGCATACTTTGCTGGTACGATCAGGCAAAGGTGCCCCCTCCAGCGATTGTAACCACTCACTCAACCAGGGCACAAGCCTCTTCAGCAGCTTTCCTAGCGCAGGTGCCTATTCAGGACATCTGTAGGGCAGCCACCTGGTCATCCATCCACATGTTCACATCCTATTACGCATTTATCCAGCAGGCACGGGACAATGCTGGCTTCGGTAAAGCAGTGCTGCAAGTCGCTAGGCTGTGAACTCCGAGCCTACCTCCGTAGATACTGCTTGTGAGTCACCTAGAATGGAATCAACATGAGCAAGCACTCAAAGAAGAAAAAATGGTTACCTAACTTTTCGTAACTGTTGTTCTTTGAGATGTGTTGCTCATGTCCATTCCATTACCCGTCCTCCTACCTCTCTGTCAGAGTTGTTGGCAAGAAGGAACTGAGAGGGCATAGGGTCGGTGGTGCCTAACATACCAGCACATGGGCACAGCTCTCAAGGGAGCGCCACAACCAACCTTACGGATACCTTTAAGGCAAAAATCTCTGACGACTGTGCACATGGGTGCGCACACACCTAGAATGGAATGAACATGCGCAACACATCTTGAAGAACAACAGTTATGAAAAGGTAGGTAACCGTTTTTTTCTAGCCCAGCAGCACAGATCCCTGACTCAGTTGAGCTTTGATTTTGTTTTAAATGAATTTGAATGAAACAAAAGTGCTCCTGAAACATACCAGCACAGGAGACTGGAGTTCTGTGTTTCTATCTAGAGAGCAGCTACAATATCATTGGCAGCAGCCGTGCAGACTTCCTCACAGTGACCTGGCAATATGCTTCAATATGTATGAGAAGTGACAACTCTGAGGGTGAGAAGGAAGTTCAGTCCTCATGCCTATTAGTTCTTGGCCTCTCTGCTGAGACTGCCAGTTGTCAAGGTGTTTTTTTAAAGAGCCATCAGAAGGTAATTCATCATGTTGCATTCACTATTGAGTCCATGATGGAGAGCTATGTATTAACCGATGACATTGAGGTAACGCTATCGCAGTCCCTGTCTTCTGTACCCTCCATGCTCCATTTAGTTGTTTCATCTCTTCCTTAGCTAAATATATTCTGGACCCGATCCTCAGCTGGTGTACATCAGTGTAGCTGCATTGACTTCTTCTCAGTGCTTTTTTCTTTAGTGAGCCCATCGTTTCTGTTGACATGTTCTCAAAATTCAAACTTAGCAAGTTTACAAAGAGAAATTCTAAATCAACATCCCATCAGCATGAGCATCCCTTCTCCTAATGAAAAAGGGAAGTGGCTGATTGAGAGGCAAACATTCTGAAGCTGAGTTTTCGCTGTTCCATTCAAGTAAAGTCACACACGAAGCTGGAATCTTTAGTGCCTTTGAGAAACTCATGTTCTGCTTCACTCGGTACCTGTTGCTGTCATTTCAGTGTCGAAAAGTAGAGGAAGACAATGTGTTTCTAGTTAAACAGGTGGGGGGGGCGAATCTCTGAAGAAACAAAAACTCTAACAGAAGCAAAGCTCCCATGATGCCTGGCATCCTGGCGGGAAGGATGTACTCTTCTTTGTCGTTGATATTTATCTTTCGTCTTCCTTGAACTTTCACTGAACCATGAGGAAACGATGAAGAGTCTCAGTAGCTACCCTCCAAGTATCTGACTTACCCACTGGATCTGCTATTTATAGGGTGCATTAGTACAAAAGTGTCTGTCCTTTTCCAGCAGTCGTTAACAGCAAAAACACTGTTCCTGATGAACTGCCTGTATCTCCCATGTCACCAAAAATATCCATCAGTGGAGTGCTGTGAAGTGAGCCTTGCTTGATAAAAATCCTCGGAGGCAATTTATATAGTTTGTTTATTTATTTATTTATTTGGGGGATGTCTGAAATTAAGCTTCCATTATTCAGAAGGGCAGTGTCTCTCTCTCTCTCTCTCTTTTCTCAGTATAATGCTTGCCTCTGGGAAATGGAATGAGAATAGGAACTGAGATGGTAGGAGCTACCAGCAGTCCTTTGGAGAATCCCTTCACCCTGTTGAGAAAGATTAAATGCAAAGAAGTCTAAATTTATAGCAAGGAAGGTAACTTTTAATAGCGTTTCAGCTTATATTGCTGGGAACAGTCCTGTGCTGGGTTGGAGATGGACAAAGAATGACCTATTAGGTCTTTCCTCTCTCCAACTTTTGTGCTTTGCTGATTATAATCCACAGTGCCAGCTGTGTATTCATTTCACTGTGTGCTAGTGTTTGCATCTGAAAAATGAATCTCTTGTGATCTTTCCTTAAAATGTTATTCTGAAAATAGCTCCTCTTTTCTATCCTGTTTCCCCAGAATAAGGCATGCAGCAGCCACCCAGAGTTGGTTCTCTGTGCAAACTTTCCCGGTACAGGGATTGATTTGAGCTAACAGCACAACTTTGTAAATGACTCAGTGATGTTACTTTCTTCAGCGGGGTAGTAAGTACTGAGAATTGCCACTTCATGAAAACTCCGGACAAAGTAGTTTATTCCTGAGGTAAAACCTGTAAAGGGGTTAAAAAAACAATCAAATGGGCCAGGATTTACTGGTCTGTGTTGACAACTGAGTACCTGGCTCTTTTATCCCCCTACACCCACAGATCCATGGGTGTCTGTGAAGCTCCATGCTGCTCTTCACACCCACCAAGTCCCTTGAAGCCTGGCTGTTTATTGGTGTCATTAATTTCCTACCCTGAAAAGGTAGGGGAAATACTACTGGTTAGGCAGGGGAACATGTAATACAGAATGGATGTTCCCTGGTCCCTGCATACCCAGTCTACCTATACAAAGTATCCCAGAGCCTCAACCATATGGCATTGTGATGGAGGGGCTACCAGAGGTTGCCAAGAAGCAGGTAGACTGTGCAGTTGAGCTACCACTCCCCCATTCCTGTCTTTTCTGTGCAGTTCTTCCACTTTGCACTCTGTACATGCTTCAGAAGGGAAACCATGGGCTCCAAATCAACAATCCATATTCTCTAGTCAGTGGAAACAGCTATTTACACAGGTCAACTTTGGAAGATGAGTCACTCTCATAAACCCACACACACAATATTGAGTAACATTGGTGAACGGTCAGTATTGCATTGCTATGGTTATGTAAGAGGTTGGGTTGCAAAATGGAGCTTTGCCTGGTATATTCTGGATGCATTTTGGGACTGGCGTACTCTTCCATTGTCATTTACTGCTGGCTGCAGTCAGTAAAACTTTATTATTATCAGTTGCCCTTCTGGCTGCCAGTCAAGAGGGGAGTAAATTATGTCAGTTATGAAGGCCAACAATTGTGAGGGAAATATTCCTTGCCTGCAAGTGTCTTGATACCTCATTACATATGAAGTTTCTGCAGTAAAGAAATTAACATTGGCTTTGTCCCAGCATTTTTTTAGACTCAGGTGACTGTGGAAGGCAGGGAGCCATATCTCTAGTTCTCAGAAGAAACTCAGTCTTGTTGAAGGAAAAACACGGAGAAAAAATGATTATTTTAGAAACCTTTTGGAATGTTCATTTGAACTTTAAAGGTGATAGTAGGTCAACTGTAAATCTAATAGCCTGCATTACTTGCCTGCGAAAGCAGTTGCTGTAAAGTTATGTGCAGGGTATTGACTTAAATATACGCCCTCTCCACCTGCTCACCCATACTAAAGGAAATGATATCTGGTGTGCTATCATCCTTGCTCTCACTGGATGCTCCATGATATCATCATCGTTGGACACTGATGGATTGCATTTAATTTGTAGTAAAGCAATTGGCATCCACAGCAACATTGAATTTTATGGGTACATAGTGGAAATGCTTGTATTGGTAAGACTCTGAGGGCAAGTCTGGGCCATGCATATAGTGGGCCTGAAACTGCAAGGCATTGAGTCTGCTATGATTTCAATTGGCTTCAGTGCATGTGAGGGCACTCAGCACCGTGTAGAATGGCCCTAAATGTCTGAAAGTAATTCCCACCTGCTGACAGGAATACCTGGGAAATACAGTGACTATGGCTGTAAGTAGAAAGGAATCTGGATGTTAATGAGCCAGGGAGTGTAGATAGATATGCAGATGTGAAACCCACAACTGTTCTCAGAATTTTATTTTATTGATTGATTGTATTTCAGTCACAGCTGGAAGCCCCAGTCAGGAACCATGACCCCACTGTGCTAGCTACTGTACTAACACAGAACAAAAAGACAGTCCCTGTCCCAAACTATTTACAATCTATGTATAAGACAAGAGGAAACAGCTGGATAGAGACAGATGGGGAAGTACAAAGAAACAATGAGACAATATTGGTCAGCACACGAGAAGCCAAATCATTCTCAAATATTTTGTAGGCCTCACGTGGCAAAGTCAAGTTTCAAGGAGGGTTTTGAAGGAGGATAATGAGTTAGTTTTGCAGATATTTATGGGAGCTCCTCCCAAGTATGGAGGGGCTGCATGGCAGGAAACATAATGGTTTACTTATTTTGTAAATGGTTCTGCAATTGGATGCATGTACTATCAATTAGCTATTTCATTAAAGGCCAGATTTTTAAACATATGTAGGCACCTAACTCTCATTTATTTAAGTGAGATTTAGGTGCCTAAATACCTTTAAAATCTGGCCCTAAGGACCTAAAATGGCAACTAGGCAGATCTTCCTGGCTATTTCCATATGTAGTTGCATGCCTGATTACATCCCACTGTACCCCTAAGGCCGGGTTTGAGATATCCGTACTCACGGTCAGTAGTATTAACTCCATGGATAGTCCCATTGACCTCAATAGGACTCCACGTGGAGTAAGGTGCTATTCACTGTGTGTAAGAGTTATCATAAGACAGCCTTTAACAAATCCTTTACAAATTTAGGCCTGAATCCTGCAGCTGCATTTGCAGTTGCCATTTCAGTGTTGGGCCATTAGCCTAAGAAGTATTATAAAATCTTCATGCATATTAGCACTAAATTAATTAATAGGCAGCAGATTTAAAATAAACAAAAGGAAGTATTTATTCACACAACGCACAGTCAACCTGTGAAACTCTTTGCCTGAGGATGTTGTGAAGGCCAAGACTATGACAGGGTTCAAAAAAGAACTAGATAATTTCACGGAGGACAGGTCCATCAATGGCTATTAGCCAGGATGGCCAGGGATGGTGTCCCTAGACTGTTTGATGGAAGCTGGGAGTGGGCGACAGGGGGTAGATCACTTGATGATTACCTGTTCTGTTCATTCCCTCTGGGGCACCAGGCATTGGCCATGTCAGAAGACAGGATATTGGGCTAGATGGAGCTTTGGTCTGACCCAGTGTGGCCGTTCTTATGTTCTTATGTAAATTCATTGGGTAATAGCGTACCGTCCTCCAGGCCACATTTTTACCAGATGTGAAAGTCTCATGCAGTCCATCTAAAGGCACTAAGTTACAAATGGGAGAAGTTTTTGCATGTATTAAAGTGACTTGAGTGTGGTATTTTCAAAGCTGCATGAGAATTTGTAGGCCCAGTTCCTCTTCAGTTGAATAGGAATCGGGCACCCAAATCCCCGAGATGGCTTGAAAATCCCCTACTCAATAATTAAAAGCAAAAAGGAAACGTCCAGGCTGTAAATTGCACTGAACGGATTTCTTCGCTATTTCCTTGTTGCTGTGTTGTACAAAGCAACAGATGCTGTGCTTGAAAAGTACCCAACTAATTTCTCTTCGGTGATCTTCATCCTGTGATAGCATCGGCCGTTCAACCAAAACGAATGTGCCTTATGTGTAACTGTATGAGCGTTCATAGTGGAATAAGGTTCTGATCCAAAACCCTTTGAAGTGGAAAGACGTCTGTTGACTTCACTGGGCGTTGGATCAGTCCGTAAATCAGGGTCATGTTGGCCGCATTAAAGAGATGGGAAGAAGGGTGTAGGGAACATTTCCAGCCCATGTAAGGACCAGGAACAATTGCATTCCTAGCACTAAGGAGAGCGCAGTGACTCCTCACTCCCTACTCCCCCAGGGGCAGACAGCATTCCAAAGGAGATGGGGAGAAGTTGGGTCATGGCCCCACCTCAGCACCCCTCCACACGAGTCCACGTAGCATGCAGCATTTCATCAAGGGGTGCAGCAGCAGCTCTGCTCTTCCGGGGGCAGTATAGGCCCTTAGTTTTGGCTGAGCTTCGATGGCACAACTGAGTGGTCAGGAGGCAAAGTCTGCACCTCAAACACATTGCTATGAACCTCCGTCATCCCCGACAGTGGTATCACATGGAATACATTTGCATGCTCTCAGATCTGTGATTCAAATGTAGAGTTGCCTGCATGGTGCAGCCCTGAAAAAGGTGAGGCGGATAAAGTATACATCTTAATGTTGTTGAAATGTCATTGGCCCTTCTTTCTTAAGTCCCTCCTCAGCATACCCTTCAATGTCTTCAGGTGCAGTGCCCTGAATGCATACTAACTGTATGCTAATGAAGGAAAAATACAATCCAAAGCACTTGTAAAAATAGAAATAACTCAATATATTAGATGCCAGAAAATCCATCTCAGCTTGTCATCCTGGCCATGTTTGGAAAATGCCATGGTCGCAAAATTGCACATGAAAAATCTTCCTAGACAGTTAATAAATTCTCACTTTAAAGTTCTGCAATTACTGCATATATCTCCCATACCAAAAATGAGAAGCAGTGATTAAGCAGTGATGTCTTATACTGTCCTTGCTCCAAGGAGTAAGATTCAAAATTACTTTTACATTTACAGATTCAGGGACAGATTTTCAACACCCAGCAGTTCCCTCTGAGAAGAATAGGAGTGCTGGGGCTTGAGATCTTTTGCAAATCTGGTCCTTTAATTTCATTTCTAATGATTTCCCTAAATATTTGAAAGAAAATAAATTTTTAAAAAATCTGAATGAGTCTGACTCTGAAAGTTTTAGCCAGACTCAATTTCGTTTTTTTAAAAATCTCTTATTAACGCACCGTTTTTGTTTTGTTAATTTTGCTACTATCACAGAGGAAGTGTCTGCAAGGATAGTCCAAGTAGTAACAGCTGAAGCTGTAGCAGTCCTGAAAGGTGAACAGGAAAAAGAAGCCCGGCACAAAGATCAGCCTGGACCATTACCTTTAGGTAAAACAAGGCATTTGCAAGAGTGGGGAAGGTATCTCTGTGTGTGCAGCTGTATATGAATATAATTATTAATATCAGGTCACAATATATAATGCATGTAGATCACAAAGGTGGTGCTGATAGTCATGGATAAATTGTAGAACCCTGGGATAAATTTTGTAAGCAGATAATAAATAAAATGTCACATTTCCCCAATTTATCATGCACCTTTGACTGCCTCGCTGACCCTATCTTCACTAGTCCATCTCCCACCAGGTCTGCGTTACATTCTCTGAGCAACTTCGACCGTTATTGTTATTATTGTGTTTATTATGATAGTGGCTCGTTAACTGAGGTGCAATTTTGCCTGAAAGTCCCTAATTCAGCAAAAATACTTAACACAGGCTTGACTTTAAGCATTTGCTTAAGTCCTATTGAGATCTATGGAATTTAAGCGCACACTTAACTCCTTTGCTGAGTTGGGCCTAAGTGAGGGCAGAACTAATTACACAGCCTGGGTGTTGAGACATTCTTCAACATACTCTGAGAAACAATGTATGTGTTTGCAATGATTTCTGTTACAGCGCCTATAGGTACGAAAGTACATCTGTGAGTTATTTAAATGTGGTTGTATGATCTGCATTGGGATCAAAAAGCCAGTCTCAAGAGGAAGTATTCAAGGCACCTAGGTTTGGTCCAATATCCATTGAAGTCAATGAAAGGCTTTCCATTGATTTCATTGGTCTGGGGATCACGCCCTAAATCATAAATTGAGACCTAGTTGCTTGCTGGAATCATTTGCAGCCCAGGAAATACTATGGCATAAAGTTTAAAAAAACCTGATAGATCCCAGTACTAACTTTGAAGAAATTCTCAAAACTATTTCTGTGAAATCAGATGAAGAATCTGAGTATACCTGAGAGATACCTTGTTTAGGGCTTAATCTTGCTGCTACTGAAACCATTGACAAAACTTCCTCTGACTTCAGTGGGAACAGGATAAGACCCTTAATTGGGAATTAATCTAAAACCTTAGATTAGGCTTCAATATAGCGCCTTCCTCTGATGAAATACCATGATCAGGTGGCTGACAGAAGTTCCCCATCGACTTGTTTTCCTTCCTTGGTGATGCTTCTAGTTGGTACCTTTCATACTTTGACAAGGAACATTTGCATATATTATGCAGCTAGCCCTGAACCCAGCAGAAACAAAAAAAATACCCAGGTTGTAATAATGTAAGAACCCAGCAAAGTGCTGTTTGTCCAGCTACCCAAAGGTAAACTAAGCTTGGGATTGGGTGCCTATTTATCCCTTTTTCATCTGATCGAACTGAATCTTTAAAATCTCACTGATTTAAATATGTTGCCATCCTAGGTTTGTGAATGAAGCTTTCTCAAAATCATGAATGAACAATAGTATTGATCTGGCTAGCAGATGGGACACAAACACAAAGGACTGATAATTTTTTTTTTTTATTTTATTTCATTTTGTTGTACCCTGGGACCAGACTCTTGAACGTAAGGCAGGGCACCTGATAGGAAATGTTTTCCTTTCATTATAGGTTTAAAATAATACATTGAAAAAGGGAGTATATCTGAAAATCTATTAGGCACAACCTCCATTTAAGTATTCTCCGAACAGGCCGGAATTTCAGCTTGTACTCAGCATCTAATGGTTTCACAGGAATTAATTGCTGTATCTCATTTTCTCATTTGCATTGTTCAATCTCTAGCAGTTGAAGAATCAGCTAATCTGCCTCCTTCCCCGCCTCCATCACCAGCCTCAGAACAGACTGGAACACTGGCAGAAGGTAAGGGTCCCCTGGACATTTCAGAGTATATCTATCGAGGAAGGGAACAAATGCTCGTACGAAGAGGTGGGGGAAGTAGTAAATGGAAATACTTCCTGCTAGCTTCAGCTTAAAGAGTAAGCATTCCCCAGCAATGAAGTGCCATCTGCAAAGTGACTGTAACACACAAATGAGATATATACATATACACAGGGATAATTGGAAGTAAGCAAAAATAAATACACAGACATATATATATATATGAACAATAATTATTAATAGATATTACAAGCCAAGATGTCTAAATAGTGAGACTTCCCAAGTGTGAGCCTAGAATGTGGTGTTAAATATTGATTACTACAGTCTGTTAAGATGTGTTTAGTTGGAAATTAACCAGCATTAATGTTGTTTCACAATCCAAGTCCATACAAGCAAGGAGATTCAGAGTTCGATTATTCTTTCTGCTTTCCAGCTTTAATTCACATTTCTGTGCCTTGGTGTATATGGGGATTCTGTACCAAGGTGCCAAAGTGAAATTCTACTCTTCAAGCAAATTATACTTTCTGATCCACACAGTAGTACTCAACGTCAGTAACCCAATAATGTCCACATTCTGCTGTCCCTGAAGCCACAATTCAGAAAGCATGTAATCATGTGCTTAACTTGAAGCATGTGCTTAAATCCCATTGAAGTCACATGCCTAACATTAAGCCCATGGTTATGTGTTTTGATGAATAGAGGCAGACTGCTGAATCAGGGTCTGGGTGTCTGAGTCTCCCATTAACATCGACAGAGGAAGAGCAGAACGTTACTGCTGAGCCCTACCATATAGATCTGAGAGAAAAATTCGGCCCTATGAATTCCCTTGTCTTTGTGAGCTAAATCAGCCATTTGACATTATCATTATAGTATGAATATAGTTTTCATGTGTCACCTTCCTTCTTGTTTTTTAAAAATAAATATCTTGAAAATTAATGTGTCATAGAAATAAGCTATTACTGTCTGTTGAGTACATACTGTGTGTGATTTATCCTGCACTAGTGTTGGAAATGTGTATTTTTTATGTGATGTCCCAATATGTGCTAGCTCTCAGTTTACCATGACGTCCTGCAACGAGACACTTTTTTTATACCTGATATCCCTGCGTTTTGGGTCAGTCCATCTCCTGAATACATTGACAAATGTCACATCCTTGGGTACTTTGTATTGAAAATACTTACTTGGCTTGTGCAGTAACCAATATGCAAACTTTGATTTCTTTGTCATTATTATCGTAACATTCACATTCCTGTTGTTGAGCAAATATTACAATGTCTACTCAAAGGTAATGGTAATCAAATAAAACCACTCAGAAAAAAAATGGAAACCAGTACTACACTGGCAAAGATTTTTAGGATTGCTAGGGGCATTTTGATGATTTCATTGCTCTTTTTGTGCTGATTTATTTGATTATCTTACTGTTCAGGGTGTGCTTTTTGATTTTTAGAAACAGAATGAAGGGGTTGTTGATCTGCTTGAGACTAATTTTAAGATCCCTTTACCTTGGGTTTGCACAGTGTTTTCACTAACCGTATTATTGCTTATTACTTTGCGGGTTTTATACTGTAGCAAAATTGATTAATTGACAGAATGTTATAATCACTTGCCAAATGTCTTTTAAATGGAAGCCATTTTGTTGTATCAATGCAAAGAAGTGACAGAACAGTAGACATCTCTTTGGCCTAATAGACTGAGCAGTTTCCAGCTCTGCAAATGACTCAGAAAGTCACTTAACTTCTTTGTGTTTCTCTTTCCTCATATGTAAAAATGAGATAATAATGCTTGCTTGCCCACCTCACAGGGGTGTTGTGAGGACTTTAGGGTCAATGATTGTAGAGTGGCTGGAAGATGTAATGTATTATATACTTGCTAAGTATGATAGTTTTTACAGCATTCATGTTGTTTGGTTTAAAGGTTGGATTTAAAAAAATGTTTCTATGATAAACTTTTCTACTAACTTTCAGTATGAGAGCAAACTTCATTGGACTTATTTATAACCTCCTGCAAATACAGGTTTATAAGGGAAACATTGACAGAGCTCCTGTACTGTAGTTCCTCAGTCACTGATGGCCAAAGAGTTCCAAAGTGCTGTAAGCTCCTCTTTTATGTTTGGCTCTTGGGGGGTTCATATTAGAGTTAGTTGAAAAAACAAAGGAAATGTTAGTAAAAATTGTCACCAAAAATTTTGTCTAGTTTTTCATCGAAATTTGAAAAGTTTCAAACAGCTCTGGTTAATATTGTCTTGTGCTTCTTTCAGTGAATTAGGCCTTGATTCAGCAAATCCCTTTTTCACCTGATCAAGGCCTTATAATTGGAAGCTATATTAAACTTTTGTTGCTTGGAGTCAGGATAGCCTGATAACGTTAACTGCTAATAAGCCAAATCCTGCAATAGTTAGTCAGGAAAAGCTCCTATTGACCTTAGTGGGAACTTTGCATGCGTAAAGACTGCAAGATTTGACCCAGTGTGTACAATACCTGTTTAAACCCTCAGCCCCTCATGCTACTCAGTTGTCAGTGTGTACCTTTTTGTGTCTGTCTGTCTGTCTGCTCTGTGTAATGCAGTGGTATTTACAGAATTTAATCCAGTTCTGAAGCTGTTGAACAAAAAAGGTGAACCCATCTGGTAGTTCTGTATAAATACCTAAGTTTTCCTTTTCATTGTTGTTGTTTTCCTCTTGAATGTTTTACCAGTGCTGTTGTCAGTGCCTTGCATTGCTTTGAGACCAAAAGAGATTTCCTTCAGTCCTACCAGGGTGGAAATCACTGTTGTAGACATGACAAAGGTAGATGTGGCCAGCCATGCAGCAAACACAAATTAAAAAAAAAAAGAAGAAGAAGAAGGAAAGAGAAAAGAGGAAGGGAGAGAGATTTCTGGGTCAAATACATTTCAGGAGAGAAAAGAGTCAGTGAATGTAGGTTTGATTCTTTCATTCAGCCACAGACAAACGTTCAGATGAGCAGGTCTCTTTGCAGTGCTGCTGGAGGTAAGATAACTAATTTGCTCTTATTGAAATTATTTTGGTGATTGCAAATATTGTAATGTGATTTTTTTTCCAGGAGTTGAAATTTTCCCAAGTGCTGTCTTATCGTTTTATCAAATGGCTCTGGACAAACAGTGCTGCTTCTGCTTTGTATTCCCAACATGGCAGTTTCTGTGCTCAGATCTTTGTAAGATTGGCCCCTAATTCCATTGTCCTATGTAAAAAATGAATCTAAATGTCTTTGATAGACTAGCTTACATTTTAAAGTATGTATTTTGGGATAAGCTTTTTTAAACCAAATAAGTATATTTTACAAATTGAAAGGAACCAAGTGCTGTAAACAGCGATTATTTCCAGTTAAAAATGACTTTTTAAAAGGTATTTTCAAAAGATACCCAGAAGCTAAAACTGAATTAGTCTTTGTGTAAAAAAATTCTATCATAGACTTTAAAATACATAATCTTTTTGCCTGAGCCTTTTTTTGCCTGAGCAGGTTTAGAAGGGACAAAAATAATAAAGATTACATTTTTGTTGTAGAAATAAAGAAGGAGGCGAATAAATCATATTAGCATTTAAAGACATTATTTCCCTTCTTAAGAAATTGTGTGATAAAGCTGTTATGAATAAACAATACGGATCTACCAAAAAACAAAAACTAAAAAACAAAACCAACAATATAGACATGATGGACCTTAATAAAATGGTAGCAACAAAATAATACATATGAGCCAGGACCATTACTCTGTTGTCTCCTTCAGTTCCATTAATATTTCAGACAGACTCTAAGCAGGGCCTGTATTTTCTTGCCTATAACCAGTTAACAACCTATAAAGTAGGTGTTCTCTGTCTTCTTTATGCTTAACAGACAGATTGTCACCTGGACCATTCCCACCCACACTAATCTGTGGTCATGCAGGCCATTTCCCTTCCCATTCGTGATTATGTAACATCCCTATATGGTAACGACAGCGATTGCTTACATAGAAAAATAATATTAGGAAAGTGTTTGGTAAGGGGATTTTCAGCAGTGCTCAGCATTGACCTAACTGCTTCCATGGGAATTTTACCAATGACTTCAGTGGGAGTGAAGTCAAACTCATGCTGAGCGTTTTTGACAAACTCACCCTTTAATGTATTTTTGATGCCTTTTCAAGCATTTTACCTGTTAGGTACAAGGAGGAGGAGCCATCGCCATGTGACCAGCCAGCTTTCTTTGGACTACCAGGAAGTGCTCTGTGTACCACCTGTGATACATGAATCATTGTTTGAGAACCTCTGCCATAAAGACTGATGGCTGGTATTGTCAAAGTTAGGCAATCATCTTCCATCAAAATTCAATGCGAGTTGGGTCCCTAACATCCCAGCCTGTAATCTAAAATCACATAACTAACATAAAGAACAGGAGTACTTGTGGCACCTTAGAGACTAACAAATTTATTAGAGCATAAGCTTTTGTGGACTACAGCCCACTTCTTCGGATGCATATAGAATGGAACATATATTGAGGAGATATATATACACACATACAGAGAGCATGAACAGGTGGGAGTTGTCTTACCAACTCTGAGAGGCCAATAACTAACATACTCCGTTTTAGCAATGTCAGTCACTTCCCTCTATCAGTTTCTTATCACTAGAATGTAATCTCGTTTCTACCTTCTCAGAATCTATCTTGTGATTCAGGAGAACGTAATAGCAAAACATTATCTGAATATTTTACTGATTGTATTTGTTACTGAAAAATACTTCAACAAATATTACTGAAATATAGATGCAAATCTCTGGTAATTTGACATTTCCTCTAGTTGGCTCTATGCCCTTTATCGAGTTTGCTGGTTTGAACATCAATTGTTACAGCAGTGAAATTTTAGTTACCTTGCATAATAACAGGGGGAGGGATAGGTCAGTGGTTTGAGCATTGGCCTGCTAAACCCAGCGTTGTGAGTTCAATCCTTGAGGGGGCTATTTAGGGATCTGGGGGCAAAAATCTGTCTGGGGATTGGTCCTGCATTGAGCAGGGGGTTGGACTAGATGACCTCCTGAGATCCCTTCCAACCCTGATATTCTATGATAACCAATTAGTTTTTTTGTTATACCCAAGCAGGCCCCGATTCAGGAAAGCACCTAAGCATTCACTTAAATCTATACCTGTTAAGGTAAGACAAGCAGTTAAGCACATGCTTAACTTTAACTTGACTTCAATTCAGACTTAAGCATGTGCTTAACTACATTCCTGAATAATGATGCTTTCTTGAATTGAGACTTTAATCAATATAATAAAATGAACTGGAAATACAGAGTGAATTAACTGGCTTAGCAGTTAAATTAATACACACATCACAGTAGTGTTCATTAGCAGCAAATAAGCCTTTGTAAAGACATCAAACGTATTTCTTCTTTATATCATTTGAATACTACAGAAACCTAGAATCATCATTAGCTCCCATCATACTGGAAGCTTAGATTTGAGCTCCTTTTACTTATTGTGCTATCCGTATATCGTCTTTTGAAGTTACCATGGCACAGAGTTAGCATCACCACTTCAGAAAGTAGTTTTCCAAGCAAGTAGCACTGCCCACCATCACAGCTGATGTTTTGATTGGTTGAAGCAATGTTTCTTTGGAAAGTTGCTTTTCCTGAAGGTAGTTCAGATTTTTTCTTCAAGGTAGTGGGCAGTTTCAAAAAGAGCAGCCTTTAAAGTCAGATAGGCATCTTGCACCATATTCATCCTGGGTGTAACTCAATAGACTTACAGCAGAAGTGAATTTGGGCCACCTGAATGTAAACCTTCCAGTTGGTTAAGTCATAGATACTTGCAGAGTCTTACAACATTTGGCATATTCAGAGTAATTTATTAGTAGGAAATAAATTTAGAAGAATCAGCAGCAAAATAATCCTAAATATTTTACCCTACTGTTAATTTTTAACTCTCTGGTAACCTATTTGCCCTGATGAAAGAATATGTGTTAAAATGGTCCATTTAAAGCAAACTCTGTGGGATACAGACAGACAGACAGATAGATATAGTCACCTCAACAGAGACTCCGCAGGATGCAAATAACCGGACGTTATATTGTG
This sequence comes from Malaclemys terrapin pileata, assembly GCF_027887155.1. Taxonomy (NCBI): domain Eukaryota; kingdom Metazoa; phylum Chordata; order Testudines; family Emydidae; genus Malaclemys; species Malaclemys terrapin. The sequence goes on along the minus strand of NC_071515.1, from coordinate 16,392,907 downwards.
GACAGTTATATAATACAGTATGCCACTGAATCTTAACCTTGGATAATCTTCCTTTCAGATGCAAAATGCTGCAGATTGGAACTAACGGTATTGTGATCAATGAATAGTTTGTCCTCCCATTGTGAGTGAATAAGCAGCAGGAAGGAATAAATATCATTCTATTGCAAGTCAGTTGCTACTACTTTGCTGCAGAAAGCAAAAAATACCTCACTGAAAATAACAGGTTGGGTTCTCATGGTGTCCTGTAAAATTAATCCTGCACTTGAATGCATTGTTTAGTGCCTAAAATGTTTACTAGAAAAGAGATTCTTCAACTGCACCAAGTTAGGCATTTTACGTTACAAAAATATGTGCTTGGAAAATTAATATAGATAGCTGCAAAATATAAGTTTCTGGAGACAAGGAAAGACATTGGAAACCTTGCTCAGAATCTAAATCCCCAATCCTGCCAGTGCTTAAGCAGGTAAGTAAGTATCTGGAGAATTAGAGCCTATAATTCTAAATGAAGTGCAGGTGGAATGACAAAGTTTTTACATATAAGTTTTTTTCTATTCTATTCATACATGTATCTGCAAAAATATTCAAGAATTTTAAATATAGATCACCATTATTAGCCAGATTGAAATCTACAAATGAGCTAAGGATCTTAAGCCAAATGACTGACTAGGATACTAAAGCCTGAAGAAGATTTATTTAAAACTACCTAGTACTTGCCACAAAAGAGCCATGAGCAATTATAAATGGAAACCACCACATTTTATTATTATGACCAGGATGATGCTACTAATAATCCACCCACAGATATATGGAAGAACTAGGTCATAATAATAATTTCCTGTTTTAAAAATGTGTGTGTGTGTGTGTGTGTGTATACACACACACACACATTTTTAAAAAAAGATACTTTGTGTGTGCATATGTATATATATATAGAGATATATCTATATATATATCTAGATAGCTAGATACATACACACACACAAAGTATCTTTTTTAGTAAGAAGAAAATATATCAGCCCTCTCTAAAAAACAGCAGCCTGGCATTATCTTCAGAGGTTTCTCTTTGTCCACACCATAATATGCAATGATATTTCTTCCCCAATGTTCCCCTTATGTGACTGTAGTTGCATATCATACACTGAGGTAGTAGCTGCAGCTCCAAGTCACATGCTTTTGATGGCATGTGATGGTTTGATGAGCAATATGCATTTCATAAATCAGCAAGTGTAACCTCCCCATTACAGAATACTTGCCTTAAGAGGCACCGGAGAGGTGCAATTAATGACAAAACAGGTTCTCTTTGTTCTTTATTGATTATAGTCTTTGAATGAGATTACCTCTGAAATGCTGTGTGATAAGTTAACCATCTGAGGAATAAGTGAGATTTCAATGACCTTGAAAAATGGAGTAACAGAGGTAGGATGGAATTTACTAGTGCCAAATGCAAGATCAGGCATTTAGAGCCTAACAATAAGAATTTTTACTGTAATCTGGGAATTTACCAGCTGGAAGTCACAGAGGAGGAGAAAGACCTGGGTGTATTGCTTGATCACAAGATGACTGTGAGCCCCCAAATGGATGCAGCCATGAAAAAGATTAATGCAATCCTAAAATGCATCAGGAGAGTATTTCCCGTAGAGATAGGGAAGTATTATTACTATTTTACAAGGCACTGGTTAGACCTCCTCTAGAATACTGTGTTGCAAGTCTGGTCTCCCATGTTTAAGAAAGATGAATTCAAACTGGAACAGATGTAGAGAAAGGCTACTAGAATGATTAGAGGACTGGAGAACCTACCTTATCAGAGGAGAATTAAGGAGCTTGGCTTGTTTAGTCTAACAAAACGAAGGCTGAGGCTGATTGTTCTCTATAAATACACCGAGGGGCAAACACTAGGGAGGGAGAGGAGTTATTTAAGTAACAAATGGATATAAACTGACCATCAACAAGTTTAGACTTGATATTAGACAGACAAAGGTTTTTAACCATCAGAGTAGTGAAATTCTAGAACAGCCTCCAAAGGGGAATAGTGGGGGCAAAAAACCTAACTTGTTTCAAGACTGAGCTTGATAAGTTTATGGAGGGAATGGTATGATGAGGTTGCCTACAATGGCATATGGCCCATCTGTGTCTGCTATTAGGAAATATCTCCAATGTCCAGAGATGGGACACTAGATTGGGAGAGCTCTGAGTTATTACAGAGAATTCTTTCTAAGGTGTCTGGCTAGTGGGTCTTGCCCCATGATCAAGGTCTAACTAATATTTGGGATTGGGAAGAAATTTTCCCCCAGGTGAGACTGTCAGAGACCATAGGGGTTTTTCATTTTTCTCTGCAGTGTGGGTCGCTTGCTGGTTTGAACTAGAATAAATGGTAAATTCTTTGTAACTTAAAATCTTTAAATCAAGATTTGAGGACATCAGTAACTCAACCAGAGGTTATGGGTCTATTACAGGAGTGGGTGGGTGAGGTTCTGTGACCTGCGATGTGCAGGAGGTCAGACTAGATAATCATGATGGACCCTTTTGGCATTAAAGTCTATGAGTCAAGGAATATGTTAATATGCCTTAATAAAGCTATATGTGGCAATTTGTGGAAGACAACTTTATTATGTGTTTTACAGTTGATGGGCTAAAATTTTTATCTCTGTTACATGGATGCAATAATTCTGACTACAACTGCTTGCACAGATGTAGCTGAGAGCAACATGTGTTCCAAGCTGAGTACCAGATTGGGAAAACTCCCATAGTAAAAGAGCCTGGAACAACTAAAAACTCATGCAGTCAAGAGAAATGTAATTACTTAATTCATGCCAGAGAAGCTGCTAACTTGCATCTCAAGGCTCTGCGTACATCAGGGCCGCCCAGAGGGGGGGCCAAGTGGGGCAATTTGCCCCAGACCCTGGGCCCCGCAGGGGCCTCCATGAGAGTTTTTTGGGGCCCCTGGAGTGAGGTCCTTCATTCGCTCCGGGGGCCCTGGAAAACTCTTGTGGGGCCCGGGCCCCCGGAGCTTCTTCCGCTGCAGGTCTTCGGCAGCAATTCGATGGCAGGGGTCCTTCCACTCCGGGACCTGCCGCTGAAATGCCCTGAAGACCCGCGGCAGGGGGTCCTTCCGCCCCGGGACCCGCCGCCGAAGTTCTGGGTCTTCGGCGGCAATTTGGTGGCGGGGGCCCCCCGCCGCCGAAGACCCCAGGCCCGCTGAATCCTCTGGGCAGCCCTGGCATACATAGACAAAGAAGCACATCCAAACTGAGACCCAAAAAAAACCCCTGGATCCCACTTCATTCCTCATCTGAGTCTGCTTAGCCAGATGTGTCCCATCCTGCACGTAGGAAGTAGTGCTCATGTCTGATTGTGCATGTCATTACTCCAGAGGGAATTCTGCACCAACAAATTAAAAATTCTGTGAACAATATTTTAAAATTCTGCAAAATTCTGCAGATTTTATTTGTCAGTAATTAAAAGTGGAGGTTCCAGCATGACAGAGGGCAACACGGACCACTGGCTGCCCAGGATATGGTGAGGCTGCACCTGACCCTGACATAGCACAAGGGCCAGCCCTGCCCCAGAAACACCCCAGGGCCCTGCCCCCTCCCCCTGTGCCAGGTGCACCAGGTGTGGGTGGGAAGGCTCAGCAAGGCAGGATCCAAGTGTGGAGGGGCTTAGTGTGGGGGGATCCAGGTGGGGGTTGAGAGGGTTCTGTGTGGGGCTCGTTGGGGGAGTTCTGAGTAAAAATGGGATGCTGCAGGGGGTCCAGGTGAAGGTGGTTGGGGCGCAGCAGGGGGGATCTGCATGTGGGGGATGGAGCTCAGTGGGAGGGTCTCGGTGCTGAGGGAGTGGGGCTTGGTGAGTTGGGTGGGAATCCAGGTGCAGATGGTTGGGGCTCAGTGGGGTGAGGGTCCAGGTGCACAGGGGTGGAGCTCAGTAGGGGGGGTCTGGGTGCAGGGGAGCTCTGGATGCAGGGGTGGGGCTCAGCAGGGTGGGGGTTCAGGTATGGGAGGCTTTGTGGGGGTTCTGGGTGCGGGGAATTGAGGTTCAGTGGGGGATCTGGGTATGAGGACTCTGGGGTCATGGGGATTCAGGGAATGGGGTAGCAGCTCCCTGTACAGTGACCCCTCTCCCCACAGCTGAGAAGTGATGGGGGGGGCTGCGGAGCTTCCTGCAGCCAGCATAGGTTTCTGGGGGTGAGTCTGACCTGAAGAGGAAGTCCTGTCTTCCCCCACCTTCAGCCCAGCTGGAAGTAGCTGCTGAGCCTGGCATAGGGTAGGAGCCACCAGCCAGGGAGTCCCTAGCCCTGTCCCCCACTCCCCCATGGTGATTTACCTCTCCACCGGCTGCCTGGGGTGCCTGAAATGACATGCCGTACTGCTGGGGAGGGGTGCGTGACCCCTTTGCGGCTTCCTTTTGCTTCCCTGTCAGTCATTTTTCTGTGGGAAAGCAAAGAAATCTGCAGGGGGCATGAATTCTGCATGCATGCGGTGGCAGAGAATTCCCCCAGCAGTTGCATGTGCTGTCTCCAAAGCCCATCAAGGAAAGCATCTGCTGTTCAGTAACATTCACTAACAAACTGAGTCAGGAGGCAATTTTTATTCTCACAGCTTAGCTGGGATACCTTGGTCAGTCCAGGATTTTTAAGTACACGTCCTATGAGATCAGTAGCTTGTTGCCAAATGGGGGAAGGAGGGCATACAACACAAATGAACTTTAAATAATGATTCATTTTATCTGCAAAAATTAGGGCATGCATTGTCTTGTTGGTCAAATTCCAGATTGTCCTTGGTCAAAAAATCATATTTTCCTCCTTGTTTGCCTCTTCCTGGATACACTCTCGTAATCCTCAAGAGTAACCTGCCTAGGGCGAGGTTATGCAACCCTTTCTCACGTAGCTGAGCCCTCCCTTACATGAGCAGACCCACCAAAGTCAATGAGGCTAGTAATGTGCACAAGTGTTCACTAATGTGAGTGAAAGCTGTACAACCTGGCCTTTATATCTAACTTTTCTGTACCCACTTAGTCATCTCCATATAAAGGGAGTGATATACCGTAAATGGAAGGACACAGCTTGTTCATGATTACAGCGACTGGTAAATTAATATACTACAGCCTAAAGTGGAATAATAAGTGAGATAGATATCCGGGGGTGGGTCATGACTCATGCACATTCCTCTGTCAGATTGTCTTTTCTTACTTCAGGTGTTCACCCAGGTTAGGTTTCATTGCTAGAACTAGCACTCTGCAGCCACGGTGGTATTGCTTTCTACAGTGGGATGCTCAGGTACACAGATCTGGAAACTTTAACTGGCTTGATTAATTTCTTCATTATTGAGGTGGGGTGGGGTGGGGTTGGATTCAGGATCTTATATCAAAGAAGGAGAGAAAAAAGAAATGATTTTGCCACTTTCATGCTGGCAGAAAACCCAACAGGTAATCTACAGTTACAGATACTGACTGAAGAGTATATCCTATGAATAAAGTGATCAACAGGTCACTAGCTATCACACTAGTGATGGTCAACCAGAGACTTAATTTCTAGTAGTCAGAAAACTAACATTTTAGTTCTTCATGAGTTCACTAAGGTTCAGTATGCACCACAAACGATGTGAAATCTCAGATCGCTCCTGTTCCATTCAATAGGTTGGATAGTTGGCTATTTTTTATTGCACCTGTGTTAGTATGTTACTAGAAACTGCGTGGATCCTCCTCTTGCTATTGGTAGCTGAGCTAACCTGAGATGATACACTCTAACTTTTCAGTGGGGGATGAATAAAGCCTTCATTACAATGCATTGGAAAACTCCCAGCAGAGAGCAGGTAGGCAATAGGAACATGGCAAAGCAATAGGGCAGGAAAGGGACACTAAAAGAAACTGCTGAAAGGCAGCTGTACGTGGGAGGATTTTACCCCAGAAAGGATAGCCACCAGCTTAAAACAACTATCTTTCTTTAGGTTAAATTGTCATTCATTGGTGTGTAGCTGAAAGAAGTTGCAGAGGTTTAAAAAACAAAAACAGCGTCTACCAAAGTACAGTAAATGGATTTTTTTAAATGAAAGTAGCTTTTTAGATTTTGTACTTTCAAATGTTTCAGCTATTTTTGAAGGGATTATTCAACTCAGTCCTGGGATGCACCACGGCTACCTTCTACCCTCTATCTATGTTTGTAACCTCCATTGGCTTCAATACAAGTTGTTAATTTTGGATTGAGTGCAGCATATAGTCCATCTATAAGTAAGAGTGATTTTGAATTCATTGATACGTTTGATGCTTGGGTACTGTTATTATAAGCACTAAGAGAGACAGGAAATAAATACATAAATGATACCTTAAATGAATGTAAACCTCACGTGTTCCCTTGCTTAGCATGGCTGGTTTCATCCACTCCATTGTATGGCATAGTACAGTGGTTTTCAACCTGTGGTCCATGGACTGCTGGGGGCCCGCAGCCAATATCTAAGATTTCCAAAGGGGTCCGTACCTCCATTCAATTTTTTTTAAGGCTCCGCAAATGAAAAAAGGTTAGAAACCACTGACATAGCAGCTTGATGTGTCTGTGCATGTGTCCATCCTGTCTTGTCTTCTCTTTGTCTGTCCAGTTCTCCCTGCAGTTTCTTCCTGTGTGTGTCTGTTTGTAGATGAAGGGGATGAGGAAAAGGTGGGACCTCTACACAGCTGCCCATGCTATAGGTCCGCCGCCAGTGGGGAGAGGCGTAAACACCTAGCACCCTCCATTTCAGTGTCTGTGCCCACTGAGGACCCCTGCCATTCAGACGAGGAGTACTATGAACACCCTTTGTTCAGCTCAGAGTGGACTGATTCTAGTACATTCCCCAGTGCTACAGCGCAGAGTGCAGAGGCCTTCTTAGGCCGCGATGAAGGTGAACCAGGCATGGTGCCTCTTTGTTCTTCCTCCTTTCCATCCTGCTCCATGATATTCCATTATTGTGCCTCAAGTAACTTGTTTCTGTGGGAGAGAGCCCTTTGGGTTTGTTTGTTTGTTTTTTCACATGGAGGTGAAGTATCTCTGGAATCCACGCACCCTGAGGGGAGGCTGCAGCTGTAGAGCCAAATGCAGCACTGCTGTAAATGGACCCAAGTCCATGGTGACCAACAGAGATGCAGCCACTTCCACCAGAGGTGAATTTAGTCCATAATTTGTAGTAAAATGGCCTTGGTTATTGCAGTGAAAGGAGCAGCTAATTAAAAAAAAGCATAAATTGTTCCCTCTCCTTTTGGGAGAGGATCACTGCCCGAGAAAGTGTGGAAAGTAGGGCAATCATTTGATACCTGAGCTAAGCCAGCTGTTAATGCTACTGAAAAAAACAACACCCATCCACTGGGACAGCAGTAGAAAATGACTGATCACCTTTGATTCATCAGGTAGGGCAAAGGAGGCCAGATTCATCCCTAGTGTACCTCCGTTGACTTCATAGGGATTAGCTTGACCTATGGTGTCTTTACCAATATTCCACATGTGTCCAGCTGACAATGTGTTTATCTGGTCATCAACAAGATGGCATGTAAGACAGACATTTAAGTAAGTTTGTTGCGATCATTCTGCATCCCATCTCTTATTAGGCTGAGCCCCCAGTTGAGTAAAATTAGCTGAATTATTTTATCAAGATGGTTGAAGAAGGGTGGAATGAATTTTGTGGAGTCAGTTCCTACTCCAGATAGTGAAAAGAGTGTTGGCTTCTTAGTCAAGACCAAATAGACAATGTCACACTCAACACTGTTGTGCTAAATCAGCCTGGGACTTAAACTGGATCTGAAGAATGGTTACAATACAACATTCTACAGAGGTTTAAGTCACAGAAGAATAGCCCTGAATATCTGTAATTGCTCAGTAAAACATATGAGAAGAACTGATGAGATCATTTCAGTGACGAGCTTACCACACCAGAGAATTTAGCTTGATATTGAAGAGTGTATTGAATATTATAATAGCATTGGATCAGATAGGGAAATCTATTTCCTAGAAAGGGGTGAAATTATTAGAAAAGTCAAGTGTTTCAATATATTTTTAGGTGGAACTAGTATTTGACTTTTGTGTGTAGTTATTGACATCTGAAGATACAGATGCTTGTCCATTCAAGTAGAAAATCTTTTTTTTTTTTTCTGCAGGTATAGACACACCCAGTAGTGCAGCTATAATTAAGACGGTATAAATGTTTCCATTATAAACCTCATGTTTTGGAGATTGTAACCCAGTGGTAAAATTTTGCTCAGCAGTAAAGCAAAAATCTATGGTCTTGGTGGAGTAGGGTTTTTTTCCACAATGTAAAAACATATGAGAAGATATGTCATGTAACTTTTGTTTTGGTAGTGTTTCTTTTTTAACTGTATACTCAAAATAATATTGGTATGATGGGCTGTAATAATACTGAAAGAGCCATTATGATCTATAATTTTGACATTTATTTACAACATTTAGCTAATTATACTTTCTTTGGACCAAATTGTTCACTTTGTTCCACCTGTTCTGCAGCCGTGTTATTTGCGTGATAGCAGTGAAGTTACACCAGTATAAATATGGGGAAGAGAATTGCATTTTTGATCTAAAATTTTAAAAAGAGATATAAATGCAAAAGAAAATGAAGCCAAAAAAAGTTAAGTAAAGTATTTAAGCAAGGAAATAAAGATTTTTGTAGTTGAACACCATCATTAACTTGCCCTTATTGTGCCAGTGTATTACATTTTTATGTTCGATTAAACCCACTTATGCTTAAAGATCCCTGCAACACCTAGGCACCATGATCTGGTGAAAGACACCGTTACAGTTCTAATTCCAAATCTTCTGGCTTTTCTTAATTTGAGATGAATTACGTAACTAATTTCATTTTTATAGTTTAATTAATAATGCTGTACTTTGGATAACTATTTTCTCAGTACAGGTTAATGAACACGTTCCTTCTTGTGATTTATAAAGGCATAAATTTAGTTCTTTTTACCAAACCAGCCTCAGGAGAAAAATCACTTCTTTACAGAGAGGTTTAGCATCGATAAAACAGAGCCAGATACAACCACTGTTATTCAGGTTCAATAACACCTTACTCCAACCTATCAGAGGGGTAGCCGTGTTAGTCTGAATCTGTAAAAACCCTCTGTTGCTTTTTACTCCAACCTGACACAGTGAGGGACTTAAGCATGGGCCTAACTTTGAGGCATACAAGTATTCCTGTTGACTTCAATGGGACTACTAAGCATGTGCTTAAGTACCTTGCTGAACTGAGGCCTGAATAATCCCAGTTGTTATCATTGGGAATACTCATGGGTAAGAGATTTTTATTAAAATTCACAGGCAAGATGTGGGCAATAAACAATAAATCACAGAAGCCCTGGGCCCCAACACCTGAGGCTGACAGGCGTTGCCCCACAGCTGCGGGAGGCTGACTGCCTGAGCGGGGGGACTGAAGCTTAAGGCGGAATTTACAGCGAACTGTTAAAGTCATGGAATCCGTGATTTCCATGACAAAATCGTATCTTTACTCATGGGGTAAGGTGCTATTCAACCTGAGTATGAGTGCCAGAGTCCAGCCCATAATGAACAGTTCATTAATTACTCTTCAATGTTCTTCTGCTGTGGCAAGAGAAGAACCAAAAATATGCTTAATATTAATATAATTATATTAGCACCACGCCAAACTAGGTGCCTTGTAGTAGGTTAACTTACTAGGCAGTTAGTGCTCAATTTCCTCAAGGTAGGGAGAGAAGTTACTTCCTGCATTGGAGAAAACAGCACATTTATAAAAAATTTCAGTGCACTTTGTGAGTACATGGATGCATCAGAATTTTCACAGCCATCTACCACCAGGCACCATCTCCATTTCCAATGAGTATTCAGGATGTTTGATCTACAGTCATCTCCGTGTTGGAAGGGCAGGTCTGTAAAACACTTTCAGCTCTCATTTTACAACCTAAACATGCTTCTCAAGGAGGGAAACAATACTGTTACATGTTGCCATGCAAAGCGCAATTTGGCAACCAGAAAAAAATACATCTTTTTTTGTTCTAAGGCAAACTCACTCGCACCCCCCCACCTACCCCCCCCCACACACACAAACACACACACTTGAAATGGGATGGAAGCTGACACGGCCTTGAGGTTGGACATCTAGCCCACCTTTAGAGCTGAAAGTGTTACTTTAAGAACAGTCCTACTGAACTTTGTACTTTGTGTTGTCTGCTGGTATTGATGTCACCTCCTTTTCCATCCCCCAAGAAGAAGAAACAGTAGAGAGTCCAATGGCTGAGGAAGCGAAACCAGCAGTTCTTCCTGGAAAGGAGCTGGGGAAAGACAATGGGTCTGCTGAGTCTTCAGAGCAGGCAGAGGGCCAGCTGGATTCTGGTTCGGAGGCCAAAGTGTATCGTGAAGACAGTGTGCTAAGTGTGGCACCCAGCGGGAAAAGCGTAACAGTTGTCGAGGAGGTGCCCCTGAAAGCAAATATACCTTCCTTGGCTGAGGAAGGTGTGTCCTCCTTAGGAGTGCATGCGTTTGCTGCAAATGAGTTCTTCTCCTGCTTTCTCCAGTGCTTTCCAAGGCTGCTCCATTTCCTCCTCTTCTCGTTTATTATTATTATTGGTCTTGTTATTATGCTTGACGAGTATGTATCAGGTAACCCAATTTGCATAGCTGCTGTATAATGAATGGTTTCCCACCACTGCAGCTGATTTCTGATTTTTTTTACTTTGCCATGATACAATGTGCTTTGCTGCTAAGCTGATACTGCCACATCAGCCCTTTTTTCCCCCATCTCAGATGTGTTTGCCAGTCACATTGCTAATCTATGTATATACTTTTTTTCTTTTTGGTGCAGAGATTCATCTGCTTTTCTTTTAAAAAAAAAGGAGACTTATTGACTTAGACTATGACATAAAGAGGCTTAAACTATAGAAATATTTTTGCTTGCTGTGTGCAGTGTTATTATTTATTTATGCTTCAGTGCATTCTGGTTTTGTTTCCGTAAGGCTATTGCTTCTTATGTCGTATCCTCACCATTCATTGCAATCAGCTCCCCCCCTTCCCTTCCCTCCTCGACCATTGCCAAAACTTTGAGTTTTCATTTATTTTAGCTTATTACGAGTTTATGGCCCAACCTGAAGTCCCTGCTCAGGCACAATTCCCATGATCCCAATGGGATTTTTGCCTTCGTAATGAAGTGTGGAATTGGGCACTTAAGGTAAAATCCTAAGGTGCTCACTTAGGCAAAACTATCAATAGTTTTGATAGTTTCGATCAAATTGAAATCAATAGTTTTGCTTGAGTAAGAATTAAGTAAGTCTTCAGGGTTTGTCCTTTTGACAGTATTTCTCATCAGTTGTTTCAGAAGGAAACATAGAGGTAATGATGAGCCATACACTTCCTAATTAAGAGATTTTGGGTGTTGGAGGCTTGTGTTTACAAAAAAGCCTGTCCTAGTCATTTTATTTGGGCCCGGCTGAGCAAGATGAAATTCCTTTGGTATTGTATCTGCTAATATCATGTGGTATGTGCATCAGCATTACCAGCAGAGGTACAGAACTATAGGTGAAGAAAGATAGCATGTAACTAATTTGTCTCAGTGACACCACAGTGAAATCAGCTAATGGGCATTGCTTTTGCATATTATATAAGTTATGAATAATCACCACCATCACCAAAACACCACAAAAACTTTAAAAATAGAGAGGAGGAAGAAGTATAACAGTTGTGGATGTTTTTATTTGCTACTTACAATGTTAGAAGGGTGGTTAATATTTTAAGCTGAAGATAGCCTATCTAAATATTTTAAATAATGATGAACAGATTAATTCAAATTGCTCTAAAAATGATATCAGGCCCAGACCTGTGTGCCATACTCACACAAAGGGTTTCATTGGCTTCAACTGGAGATCTTCTGTGAGTACGGAGATCCAAATTTGTTTGCCCAAGATGTGTTGCAGCATGTTTTGGAAACATGCATCATTTATTTTTTTAAAGGAAAACTGACTAGACAATGTTATAACACATTCTGGCATAGATTTCATTATTCTTGTCTTATCATGCACTAGGGAAAGATCAATCTATTAACTACTAATAAATCATCTATAAATTAGATATTAAAATGTTACCAAAGAATATTAACTATGCTAAGAATATAGCAGTAACAGATGTCAGAGTAACATTTTGATTAATTTTAAAATAATCCAGGGCCTCATTTTTCACCCGTGGTTTCCACTGACTTCATTTGGAGCTGTGAGTGCTCTGCATTTCTGAAAGCTAGCCTCTCAACTGTGGAAATACAAACAGGTCCACATCCCGTGCATGTTGCATGAGGTCAGTTTCATGAAAATAACCTGCCTTCTGCTTTTTTGCTAAAAAGCAAATGTAAAAGAGCAGTGATATTAGTTAATGAGCTCCCTCGTTCTACACTTAGCCCATGTACTGTGTATTTTAATATTTCCTTTGATTAAGCTAGACACACAAAAACTTGTGATTTAAAAAGAGATGTAGTATTACGTAAATGCATATATTGTGTATTTCAAGCACATATACAAGGATACTGTTACTTGGCCAAATCTTGCAGATATTTACCAAAGCAAAATTCGTATTGACTTCAGAGTCTAGCAAAACATTCAAATATTAATTGAAGGATATTTATGATTTTACTGTTACAAGTAATGAGTATGAAGAAATCACATGAAACAAAAGGGTATATTTCTTATTTCAGTGGAGACAGATTTACATGTGTAACTCATATTATCATTAATTCCTTATAAAACCTTGTGCATCAAGAGGAGAGGAGAGTACAACACTTTAAAACAAATTTCTAACTGAATAGCCTTGCTGCATGGTTGCATATTTTCCCCTCTCCCTTTCATTAATCATACCAAGATATTGTTGTAAGCTAAATGACTGTCTATACGTACTTTAAATAATTTGTCATAAAACCCAACCAAACTACTTCAGATTTACTTACAGCCTCGAAGATGGAAATCCGTGACCAGGAGGGCACAGGCCCTTTCACAGCTGAGCCATTAGACACAAAGGATCGTGAGTCAGAGAAAGACAGTAAGACTGATGAGCAATCTAAACATGATGCCTTAGTTCCACAGCCAGCAAAAACTGAGATTCTAGATAAAAAGGAGTCACGGGGCAAAGAAGAGGAGAAAACGCATCCAACTGTGTCGGGACAGACTTTGGATGCAGATCTGCAAAAGAAAGGGGAAATAAGTTTTGCAGACCCAGGTGCTGATTCAACTGCAGAATCTCTTGTATCTCAAGGACGCAGGGATTTATCAGCTGACCTGCCGAAGGCGAGTAAAACAGATGGAAGGAGTACAGATACCCAGATACCATCTAACCAGGCTATACCCCTGACATATAAAGATGACTTTACAGAAACCCAGAAGAGTAATCTTGCTCTTTTGCCTTCAGAATCTAGAATTGACGTGTCTGGTGCTGCCAAAAGTGAACCTCTTTCAGAAACTCCAATGACTGTCTCACAGAAATCACAACTTGAAGACAGTTGCAAAACAAAACAAGAGTTCCCTGACAAAGAGACTGCCAAAGATCTTTCGAAAGATGAAAAGATCCACAAAGACAAAACAGAAAAGCCAGAGGCAGGAGAAGTCTCTGCAATGGCTGCAGATGCCCCCAAACCAACTACAGAGGAAAGACCCGTCCAGAAAGTTTCTACCTGGGGGGAAGAAAAGGACATGACAAGGGACGAGAGTGATGAGGAGGAAAGATACGGCTTCCTGGATTGGCAGCCCTCCAAAGTATTAGATGATAGTAAACTTTATGTGGAGCAAGAAGATAAAATAGTTGTTCCAGACAAAGCAGTTGTTAGTGAAGCTAAAAAGTCATCTGATGGTCTCAAAGCAGAAGAAGAGACTGATCGAACTGGGGTCTCAACAGTAGTAGATGCCAAAAAGGAAGAGCAGCAGAGCACAGAGACCCCCATTGGCAAGTTAAGCCATGAATCAGTTCCTGAGAAAGCAAAAGAACCTATAGATACAGTTCAGTTATCTAAAACACCAGAAAAAGCTCCTGATGCACCAAGGTTAACAAGTGAAAAGGGCCCAACTCATGAACTTCGTCAAGACAGAACCATTGAAAAGGATGCTAAGGAGGATACATTCCATATCTCAGATTCAGCTACTCATGAAATACAGGTAGAGGAGGATAGGTCAGGAATGTCAAAGTATTTTGAAACATCTGCTTTGAAAGAGGAAGCAACAAAAAGTGACACACAGCAGCAAGGCAGTGATTACTATGAACTAAGTGACACTAAGGAAAGTGCATATGAACTTTATCATGCAGATCCTCTACTATCTAAAAAGGAAGACAAAAAATTAGAGCCAGAAACGGATCAACCATCCAGTGTCCCTGCTCATGAAATAGGATATAGTACTCTTGCTCAGAGTTTTCCATCAGATAAGTCTGAGGAACCTAGCTCTCCGCAGGAAAGGATGTTCACTATTGATCCCAAAGTGTATGGGGATAAGAGACAAATCCATAGTAAAAATAAAGATGATTTGACTCTAAGCAGGAGCTTAGGACTTGGAGGAAGATCTGCAATAGAACAGCGGAGTATGTCAATTAACCTGCCAATGTCCTGTCTAGATTCTATAGCACTAGGATTCAGCTTTGGCCGTGCTCAGGATCTCTCTCCCCTCGCTTCAGATATTCTAACAAACACTAGTGGGAGCATGGATGAAGGTGATGATTATTTGCCAGCAACCACCCCGGCATTAGAGAGAGCCCCCTGTTTCCCTATAGATAGCACAGAGGAAGATGAAAACATTGAGGAGGAAAAAGCAATGGAAGAAGAAAATATTCAGGTTGAATCCTTGTGTGAGTCACCCTTCCTGGCTAAAGATTATTACAAAAATGGGTCTGTAATGGCCCCTGACTTGCCTGAAATGTTAGACCTAGCAGGCACAAGGTCTAGATTAGCTTCTGTGAGTGCTGATACAGAGGTGGCACGAAGAAAATCGGTTCCTTCTGATGCTGCTGTAGAAGACAGTGGTGCGTCCCTGCCTCCTGTGACTGATGAAAACCACATAACTCTAAAAGCTGAAAGTCAGCTAGAAGACTTAGGCTACTGCGTTTTCAATAAGTACACAGTCCCACTACCTTCTCCAGTCCAGGACAGCGAGAGCCTAACAGGTGAAATCTGCCCCTTTTATGAAGGCAGGGATGAAAAAATGAGAAGAGGACTGGCAGCTGACCTCTCTTTGATAGAAGTGAAGTTGGCAGCAGCTGAAAAGTCTAAAGAAGAATTCAGCAGCGAAAAAGACTTGAGTCCAAACATCTCCAGTGATGCAACAGTTTTGGGAAGGGAGTTTGAGCAGGAGAAAAAAGGCTCTGATAAGCTAGATACCGTGCTAGAAAAAAGTGAGGAACAAGTTGATTCCAAAGAAATCTATTCCCTTGAAGATACAAAACATGAGAAAAAAAGGCCTGATGCTATTTTAGAAATGAGAGAAGAAGGTACAGTTGATAAACTTCCTGTAGCCGGGCCGGAGAGTGATACTGCATATGACAAAGCATTAGAAAAAGAGGTAACAAAAGAAAAAGATCTCGTTTCTTTACTGACTCAGAAGGAAGAAAACTCTCTTAGCATTATACCAAAGGTAGCTGAGATAGAAACACCACACAGGCCAGACTACGATGCTATAAAACACGATATGGATGTTGCTGCCAGGAGAGCTGACCAGGAATACCAGACCCAGCTACATACTGAGATCAGTGAGTTTGCTGCAGCTGGTTCAAAGCAGGACACAGATTCTGTACAAAAAGCAGAGTCTGAAGCCCAAGAATCTCAGCAGCAGCAAAAGGACCTGGCCTCTTTGCCCAAAGAACCAAAGGAGGCAGATGTTCTTTCAAGAACTGAGCCTAGTGAAATGAAGGACAGCACCAAACTATCTGAGTCTGAAATTAAGGAGAAAGTGCCTAAGCCTGATCTGGTGCATCAGGAAGCAGTAGATAAAGAAGAATCTTACGAGTCTAGCGGAGAACATGATCAAATCCAGGAAGACGTAAATGGAGAATCTTTGAAACCTGATGATGGCAAAATAGAACCTCAGAAACTACCTGTATCAGAAGAAGAGATAACATCACAATTGCCAGTGGAAGAACCTTCCCTCGAGCTTGCCATTTCAAAACCTGATTCTCTGCAAGAAGAGACAGCTGATATCCAAATGGAGAGCATACCACAGCCTAAAGAAGAAATTAAAGAGACGACTCCAGACATAGCTGTGAGACCTGCAGAAACCACGGAGCAGCTACCGTGTGATTTAACACCTGAGTCTGTAAAAGGCAAAGAGCATGAAGAAAAAGATGAAGAAAAAGAAGAAGAAGATGATAAGCATCAACTCGTGTCAGACATGCACCAAGAAATAGAGTTGGAGGCACCTGCTGGAGAAGAGGCTCCGACTGAGGCTGGCCCAGAGGAAATGCCTGAATTGAAAGGAGTTATTGAGTCTGTTGTGACAATTGAGGATGACTTCATCACGGTGGTGCAGATGACTGTGGATGAGGGCGAATCTGCCTCTCACAGCGTACGCTTTGCTGCCGCACAGCAGGAAGAAATGGAAAGAAGGGACTCCCTGCCTGAAGAGGAAGTGGAGATGGAGATGGAGGAACCCGCTGACATCCAGGCAGAGCCCACAGAGGGCTCGCTGGAAGCTCCCGCTTCACCCGAGAAGGAGGAGATCCTGCTAACCGATTACAAGACAGAGACATATGATGATTACAAAGATGAAACAACTATCGATGACTCCGTCATGGACACGGACAGCCTGTGGGCAGATACTCAAGGTGTGCATTATCCTTTTTAAAAAAATGTTTTTGCTTCCCAACAAACCATAATGATTAAAAAGCATAATAATAATAATAATAATAATATAATAGTAATAATAATTTCAGCACATTTCAGAAATGTTATAAAATAATCTGCCATTTATTTTAAACAATCTGCTGTATTTTCAAATTTCTTTCCCCTCCACCAAAGCGTTGTTAACATTTGTTACTAATTTTCTGTTTGTTGTTATAATTTGCTCTGACCCTACAGATGATGATAGGAGCATCATGACAGAACAGTTAGAGACTGTTCCTAAAGAGGAGAAAGCAGAGAGAGAATTGCGAAGATCATCTCTCGATAAGCATAAAAAAGAGAAACCTTTTAAAACTGGGAGAGGCAGGATTTCTACTCCTGAAAGAAAAATAGCTAAAAAGGAACCTAGCACACTCTCCAGAGATGAAGTGAGAAGGAAAAAAGGTTCATTTAACACTCACTATTACCATATTTTTGCTGTTGTACAGTACTGCCAGGTTACTCTGTTGTAGAAGTTGAATGTTATGATAGTACTAACTAATACTATTTAATCAGACATTGTACAATTACGTCAAAACAAGGTGCTAGGCTCACCCCTCTGTTACTCCAGCTTTATGCCCATATGGTGGATA
The DNA here is from genome assembly GCF_027887155.1 of Malaclemys terrapin pileata. Taxonomy (NCBI): domain Eukaryota; kingdom Metazoa; phylum Chordata; order Testudines; family Emydidae; genus Malaclemys; species Malaclemys terrapin. The sequence continues at coordinate 16,375,482 of NC_071515.1, read as the reverse complement.
AGGCAACACATCTGGGGTCAATGCACTACTCCTTTGCCTCTGCAAACTAATTAATTCCTCAATTAAGTCCAGTGCAACCTACAGCATCAAACTGGAATAACAGAGCAGTGGGTCTGGCCAATGGTTGATTTGTTATCATGTAAAACTGTTTGGGCTTTTTTCCTGATTGTGTGCTTTTGTGTTTTCTTGTCCATAGCAGTGTATAAGAAAGCTGAACTTGCTAAAAAATCTGAAGTTCAGGCCCACTCTCCCTCCAGGAAAATCATTTTAAAACCTGCTATCAAATATACTAGACCAACTCATCTCTCCTGTGTTAAACGGAAGCAGACAGGTGACTGTGCTGTGTTCAATTATGCAATGTGGCTGGCAAACATAGACACTTTTTTTTTAAATCTCATTGCTATAGCAGCTTCTCTATTTTTTTATTTTTATTTTTCCTCCGAGAATATCAACCTTCATGAATAATATTACTTTTCGGTGTTTTGTATCATTCTTCTTTTTCGGTATTTCTTTATTTCTCTATTTGTTTGACAGAGGCCATGATCATGTATGCTTGTCATTGCTCGGCCTTCCAAGTGCCGTGATTGTATCTTGGCATTGTGCTTGAATGTGGTGTTGTAGGAATCTCTATTTTCATTATTTGTATTTGTTTATTTATTTTGTGGTGAATTTATATGGTGGGAAAGTGTTGAAAGCTTAAACCATGGTCTACATATCCATTATTTTGCTTTTTTCTCTCATGCATAATAAGAAGACTTGTATATTGCTCATTTCTACTTATCTGCATTGGCACTTCCAAATCTGTTACTGATGTTTATGACTTCAAGCCAAAACCCACAGGGAGAATCTGGAATGCAGAGTACGACGCTGAGAGAGAAGAAATCTGGGCTCAAACGACGAATGCATTTCAAGCAAAAGTGGTTTTCAAAATCTTAGTATTTGATAGGGGAAGATGAGAGAGAGACAACCAGTGGTTCTCACAATATCTAAATAGATATGTCATTATTCAGAAGACCAGAATTAGAACATCTTCACTCTAGTCTCCCAGTATTATTCTTGATGGCACTGTCAGATCAGGGTGGAAAGGGAAGTATTGGACTTGTCTGTTTTTTTTTTTTTTTTTTAGAGGGATGGGACATGGTCTTCCTATAACACAGTTTGACACCTCCATGTACTGCAATGCAGTTGCTCCTTATTTACAGCAGGGTAAATGAGAAGAGAACCATGCCCCACTAGTTTACATTCAGAGTATAATGTTCTAAAATGGAAATGTTTTTATGTTTCTTGGCTCAGAAGTTAAAAACGATGTTTATTACTTTGGTTAGCAAGATATAAATTAGAGTAGTCTCCAGTGTGCTCCAACTAGCTCCAGACCACAACTGGGAGAGTAAAGGTGTCTTAAACCCACTTCATGAGCTTATTGAGACCAGAAGATGTGACCCATAATTCAAAGATTCTTCAAAGAACCCAAAGTGTGTTGTGGGATTAGGGACTAGGTGTCACAAGTTGGTTTAATGCTTTAGTCCTTCACCTTTGCAGACCAGATTTCATATCCTGCATTGGTCATAAATGAATTTTTTAACTATTTGGCATGATTTGATTGCAACTTAGGGAGGCTTAAGGCTAAAACAATGAGGTGTTTCTTCATGGCATAACTCATTGGCTTTATAGATTTACAGTCTTGCAAATATCCACATCTCTTTCTTATGTATACTGCTATTGTTCCCTCCCATGGGCTACCACTAAACCTCTAAATTTTTTTGCTTCCTATAGCCTTCTAGTCAGAATTGAGGTGTGCCAGTAGAAAAACATAGGGAAGCCTGCCCATCGCTTAGACACACTCATTTTGGCTCTAGGTAGTGCCGTCTGTCCCTCATTGTAATATATAAAGGAATTCACTCAAATTAAAAACAAACCCAACAGGTAGCCAAAGTGTAAAATATAATTTAAGGACAAACTCCAAATTTATTCAAGCAGTAAGAGTTGAGATCAAATAAAAACCCCTCATCCAAAACATCAGCAAACTTTGAGAGAGTTCTGAATCAGATTAAATTTCATGGCCTTTATAATGCATGGAACCAAAACCCCGGATCTGAAATTTGGGATAATTTTGGTCTGGAACTGAACTTTGAGGTTTGGGCTCATCTGTAAAACAGACTAACATGAACCAAATCACTGAATGAACAGAAAGTCCCCACAACCTAACATTGGCATATCCTCAAGACAGCTGAAAAATCACAAGGTAGCACACAGAACGCCTGATTTTCTTCTTCCTCCCCTTTTCTGTATCAGTGCAGTCACTCCAGTGATTGCTGCTATGGAGGGTAAGGGGGCATAGAAGGATATTTCATAGAATTGCCCGCTGGGGTGTAGACATCCAGGATTAAATATGCACACCCCTCAGGTGGACCTAACCAACACAGGGACCAGACCCGTCCCCAGGCATCTTCAGGATCCAGGAGCTGGAGGGGGAGGTATATTTTCCTAGCTGAATGGTGTAAACCAAGAAGCCTGTTTTCCATTCTTCCTTTTTGATGAATGCAAAACAATTTGTTTGAGGCAGAGTCTACTCCCATTGAAATCAATGTGAGCTTTCTTTTTGGTTTCAGTAAGAGCCGAATTGGATACCTAGCCACAAATGCCCCCAGAGTGTATTCTGTATAACTCTGAGCACATTCCAAGCAGCAAAAACTTCCATGTTAGCCTTTTCTGTACTTTAAAAATGAAACTTGTCCAAAGAGCAACCGTGTGGGACACAGGTGTCTCCATTAAAAAGTCAACATTTTGTCCACATTTACCATGCAGTGAGACAGTAAATGAGATATCACAGTGTTTCTCTATAATCTCAAGGGACAGAAAATAACGCATGTCCCTGTGTAGTAACTATGGGCAGAAGCTGACTATTTTAATGGCAACCACAGTCTCCTCAAGAGTGGGATTCTCAGTAATTATGATTATTAAAAGATGCTCCTTCCTTGGAACATGAAAAGAGAAAGAAGGCAGAAGGAAAAGACAGTTTTATTTGATCATCTAAACTTTATCCTAATTTTCATCGTGTTGTTTGATTGGCTGAAGTTAGAAGACACTGCTGCCTTTGTGACATCACATCCTGGATGTCATAGGGTTAGCCAGCACAGTTGCTTAGCCTTTGAACTGGGGCAAACATGCATTAGGCTTGTCTTCCTCGTCTTAAATATGTTTATTGTGTGATTAAACTGGTAGCAGAGCACGAAAGGACAGTGTGACGTCATGATCCAGGTATTTTGCTCAGATGGAGGAGTTGTTATGCTTTCAGGTAAGTCAGTCACAGAAGCACAAAACTGTGCTCTGTACTTCATAGCTGCAGGCAGTTGGAGTTAAATACCAAAGGAAAAAGGAGAAACATTTAAAAATCAAAAAACAGCAGTAACAGATGTGGGAAAAGGTAATGCAGGAGGGTTTTATTGAGCATGTTCAGCTCTAAATGCAGAACTAAACTGTCAGCTCTCTCTCTCTCTCTCTCTCTCTCTCCTACTCCCTCAATTTAAAATCAAAGAAAAAGAACAAGACAAGAACATTATTTAAGAGGGCAAAATTATTGAGTGGGAAAGGCAGCCTTGTTCACAATGGAGATTGGTTGCAGAATACCATGATTTCATCCCACCCGACTGTTACAGGCAAGGGGATGTGCTGGGACAACTGCCAAGGCCAAGGGGAAACCCATCTTTGCTACCCTGGACAAAGTTTCGGGGTTGGTTTCACAGATGGAACAAAATCGGGATTATAGCTAAGAGACCTCGGCTGTGACCACCCAACCTTCCTCCTATGCCCGCTCAGAGTCCAGTACTGTGCAGTTGCAAAGGATTTCACTAGTAGATAGAGTTCACATAACACATAGCTTCCTGAATAACAGCATGGTGAACACTTAGTACACACATTTCTGAAGAGCTCCTCAACTTCTAGACTTTCCCCTAGGATGGAGTCCAAGTCCAACTATATCAGTTTCACCTCAAATGTAACTCAAATCATGTTTCATCAGACAAGAACCACAGGATAACACTGAAAGAAGATAGGTGCCCGTGCTTGAATGATATTAAACTAAAGTCTCAGGGTCTGATTGACCTCTGTGTTACTCCACTTTTATACCAGTGTGACTGTATTGACATCAGTGGAGTTATAGCCGTGTATATTGGAGTGAATACACAGCAGTGAATCAGTTTCTTTTCATTTAGGGTTCTTGGCCAAGATTTTGAAAGGTGGCTAGTGAGATTGCTTGAGATTCCTTAAAGGGGCCTGATATTCAGAGGGCTATTGTTCAGTATTTTCTGAAAATTAGGCCCCTTTAAGGTGTCTCATTTTGGGCTCTCAAAATCACAAATCATTCCTCAAAAATTTTGGCTCTCAATCCTAGATCACTAGGAAGAGGAGGACATAATTCTGATTTGCTGGCTAGAATTAATAAATTAACTGGAACTATCACAAATATGGTAATGTATTCTTTTATTTCTTAAGGCAGCTGCATATACTGCATATAATAATTCACCAGATCATTGCTTTGCACGGTGCTTACAAGACAATTGATTATACTAAAGGTGTCCAGTAATTCAAAATTATTATTTTTAACCATCAAGGGTTTTTTTTGTTTTTTGTTTTTGTTTTTTTGGGTCTAACAGCGGCAGGTGGTGAAACAAACCAGGCTCCAGGTGTATTTAAACAAGCAAAGGAAAAACTTTCAGTGAGTAAAATAATCCTCTTGTCATTCATCTTTCTAAAAACTCCTTTTTGTCCTGTCTCAGGTGGTTTTGTTTTAATTTCAGTAGATAACTGTGCCTTCCCTTTAGAATTCATTTGTCATATTCATTTTTTTTATTACAGCCATTCTCCCCGCATAGCCTCTGAATTACAAAAATAGATAATTATACAGTTTTTGATAATGGTTTTTTATTATTATTATTATGTATTGTTTGTATTATTGTATCATCTGAGGTCACGGACAAGGACCCCATTGTGCTAGGTGCTGTACAAACACACAACAAAAGACGGCCCCTCAATCCACCGTTGACACACAGCCGCTGAGTTACAATAATGTTTAATATTGTAAAGCATTTAGGGCCAGGCCCTCGGTTGGTGTGAATCAGCATAACTCCATTGGAGCGCACTGGAGCTGCACTGATTTACCTGATCTGATTTTCTGGCCATTGTTGTCATCTTGCTGGATTGTTACATACAAGAAGAAAATCCTGCCTCATGATTGGCTGAAAAGAGTCTTGTGATGAGTCATTACATTTCTATTGCTTTTCTCCTCAGAGGTCACAGATTTCTGGAAAATGTTAACCAATGACATCTCATATGCAAATATGCCTCCTGATTGGCTTAGCTGAGGTCATGTCCTGGACCACTCTCCATCTTAGAATGTTAGGTTTAAACAAAATTGTCAAACTTCTCGTCCTCACCTTCAAGGCTCAGCACAGCCTACACCACCACTTACATCTCTGCTGTCATCCACGCCACACCTCTGACTCCCTCCAGCCCGTCCGTGAGTATTGCCCCACCTCCCCTTTAGTCATTCTCACTCTCCCGCCCTTCTCACATGTTGCCCATATACCCTTCCCACCCCAGCGCTCCAGGTGCCTGACTTATTTTCTTACAAATCCCCACTGTGTAACTCTTTTTCCAAGAAGTCCACACATGCTAGCTCACAACTGTAGCACTCTGGTGACTTACCCCTTATTGAACAATGACCACAACAAAGTGCTCCAAGATTGAACCGTACTCCTGGATCTCCCAGTGTGTTTTGTGTCTGATTTGTTTTGTCTGTCTAAATAGATTGTAAGCTCCTTTGGGGCAGGGACCATGCAACGTGCTAACCACACTGTCAGTGCTTATCCCATAATATTAGATGATACTATAATCAATAATGTTGAAGATGATGGCAACAGCTTATGTAATTTGTGGCCATCATGAGTGATGTGCCAGTTTAGATCCAAATCCAGATCTGAACTCTCCCCAAATGAGTATTTGATCCAGTGCTACAATTTTGGCCCATCTCTAGCCACAACTGAGAGATCTGTAGATATTTCTCAATAAAACATCCAGAAACATAGGTGACAGTGCATATACTGACTTCCTGTTTGGGTCAACAGCGAGGTTCATTTTCCTCTGAGGTAAATGTCTATAGTCACCTTAGCAGAAGTCAGTATCTGCTTGTTGCCAAAGCCATCAGTGCCCTTGGAAAACTACTGGCACAAACAAGCAGCGTGCATTCTTCCTCTGGGTCCGTCTCCTGTCTTTGTATCTTCTTTACTCTTCCTGTCAGTTGTTTTAGGGCAAAGAGCTGAAATCTATCCGCTTCTTGCTTCCTCTATGGTCTTTCTTCTCAGTCCCCAGTCCATTCCCTTCCAGAAACACCCCTCTATCTTCTGCCTTTTCTCCTAATTCCCTGAAGCAGTCCACATCCTGACCTTTCAAGCACCTGTCCCCTATTACTATTGCATTCCCTCCTGCTTCGCTGTGTATTGTGTTGCGCAACCCTCCCAAAGTGGCCTTCTCATAACAGTTCCCCAACTCCTTTCCAGCTGTCATGTCAGGTAGCATTGCAGCTGAGTATGCTCATCGTCCATTTGCAGAGCCTTAATACCTGACTGCAACGTACATGTACTTCTGAACAACGCTCAGGAAAAGCTAAGCAGTTCTACCCTGCTGGGGAGGATCATGTCCCCATCCTAGCTGTGTGTTAAGAACATTGGCTAATTCATATCAGAAAGTATGCATTGTGACTGCCCCCTCGCTAGCTGGCTTATGATATAAAATGACGTTTCCGCGTTTCATCTTGAGCAGTTTCTTAACCATTGCAAGCGCTCATTCTTATTGTAAGGGCCATGTACTGCTCGGTCCCACATAAGCAGCCTGCCCTTGCAGCAGCAGGAGTTCTGCAAGAGACTGAAGGTAGTATATGGCCCTAAATGGGCATTTGTTTGAAAGCAAAAGTATGATGAAACACAGATAGGACAGGATTTTGCAAAATATCTTCCCATCTTGGACAGTCAAGGATGGAAGATGATATTGCAGATAAAGCACTGGGTTGGGCACCATCACATATTTCCTGTGAAAATCAGTTAATCTCTTCGGGTCACATTTTGCCACCTTTCTTCATGCTAAGTAGTACCTCATGCCACCGTGCCAAAGGAAGTTCATAGCAGAGTGAGTAGACCTCCTGAGTCCCAGAATGGTTCACAAGACCATCCTTTCTCCTTAACTGCCGTAGCCTTTTAGAGACAGGAAGATATTTTGCAATACCCTGTCCTGGCTGTGTTTAGGATCCAAATTAGCTGTGCTTTTATGCAATGCAGCTACTCATGGAGTGAGATACTACTTAGTATGAGTAAGAGGGGTAGCATCTGCCTCTTTGTGCCTTCCTTGCCCAGCTGTAATATCTTCCCTACAAAGGGTGTTGTGAGAATAACTTTATTAGTCTTTATGAGATGCTCAGATACTTCAGTGATGGAGGGTATAAAAGTACTAGGTTAGATTGTAGGCCCCAAACTGCTGGTCCTCAGCCCTCTCAAAATCAGGCACAGGGGCCAGATTTGCAAAGGCATTTAGATGTCTAAAGCTATGAGTAGATGTTTAGTGGCTTTACAAAAGTGCCTAAGTGAGTTAGGTTCCTAACTCCCACAGGCTTTCTGCATCTTGAGTCACCTAAATACACTTTGTAAGTCTGGCCCAAAGTATCTCAAGTTGGGCACCCAAAAATGGAGGCATGCCTAACTAGGTGAACACTTTACTATGATGGAACAGTTTTATGAAAATTATTCACTTTGTATTTAAAGCAGACATGCCATTGATCAGTTATATGCCTCCCTGTACTTTAGATAGGAAAATAATAAATATTCTAACAATGAATAATATGTGTACATAAAAGCGGTGTTTTTAGAAATACACTCACAGTATTAAAGTATCTCCAGTCATTGAACTGAGCTCGTCTCCTACAATAGAGGCTGCCAAATTAACAATGCTTTCTACCGAGGCCCAGTCTCATAATGCAGCAGGACTGAAATGATAGCTTTTATTCCTTTATTTCATTACAATTTAAAAAGTGTTTTAAACAGTGTTAATGTGCCTGATTCTGATCTCTTTTAAACTGGTGTAAATTAGGAATAACTCCACTGTAGTCGGGGGAGCTACACCAGTATAAAATGAGAGTAGGGAGAAGAGATTCAGGCCCAGTGTTTCATAAGTGATATAACTTACAGTACCCTGATTTTTTATGGTGTCTACTGGTAAAGCTGATTTTTTCAGTCCTACTATGCATTGTTAAGAGCCCAATTCTGCAGCTCTTGCTCGTGCTGAGTAGTTCTTACACATATGTAGTCCCATTGGGACTATTCACATGAGTAATTTCACCTCTGTGTGAGTAAAGTGTTGCAGAATCAGGCCTTCGTTGCCACGATAATAGCTTCCAATTATTCTTTTTCATTATACCTTATATCCTTTAAGGGGAAAAAAAATAGAGCCAGATTGCAAACCCCTTACATTAATGAGGCATTACTAAGCCAAGTAGTCCTAGTGACTTCATTGGAACTGGTGTGACACTGCTTGCCAATGTTCAGTGAGGGACTCACAATCTGCCCATCTTTCTAATGGAGTGTAATGAGTACAGAATATTGCTTATTACCTTGGATTTTAAGGGTTAATACGGTAGAAGAGGTCATTTCCCCATTTTGAGTAGTACCATTAATTTTTTTTTCTAAATCTCCTACTAACATTTTATTGTGGAACATTCCCAGAGAGAGAAATACTTCATATCCAGGACTTGATTTTAAAAAAGCAGGCTCTATCTTTGGTCCTGCAAATTCCCACCTGTAGTAAATGCTTATGAACTAGCCTTTTCATCTGCACTTAAAAGAGGGGGCAAACTTGCATCTGCAAAAAAGGAGGACTGTATTGAGGCCCTTCATAGGGTATGTCTACACAGCATCTGGGACGTGATTCCCAGCTTGGGTAGACAGACACCTACTAGCTCTGCTTTGGCTAGTGTCTAAAAATAGCAGTGTGGATGTGGTGGCACAGGCGGCAGCTCAGGCTAGTCACCTGAGGACAATCCCGCTCGACCTCTGGGATGCATACTGAGGCATCTAGCCTGAGCCACTGTGCACACACTGCTATGTTTAGGCACTAGCTTGAACAGAGCTAGCATGTGTATGTGTACCCGAGCTGGGAATTATTTCTCAGCTGCTGTCTGGATGTACCTGTAGAGTCAATTCGATCTCAGAGCCAAATGCTGCATTTCACAATACCAATTTGCATGTGTGTCTCCGAATTTTACCTGTGCTGATTGGAAAAAGGAAGTGTAATTCATAGCTTGGCATTTTTTCATTTATCCATTTTGCATGTGTTTTCCTTTCGTCTCATTGCTCAGCTTCATGTTATGTTTCTTCTGTTTGTTTTCTCATGACTAGACTTCCTCTTTGTCAAAGATTCCTGCCTCAAAGTCTAGAGCGAAGTCATTGCTTCCTCCAAGACCCAGCTCAGCTTGCTCACTAACTACTAAAAGGGCTACTTTTCTCGATACAGACAGTTACTTTGTACGGCCCTCCTCAGCGGGCCCAAGAGACTGCTTTCCATACTCAAAATCAGATGCTAAGGTAAGGTAGCAGAGTTAGAGAGAGGTAGCTCAGAGAGGGGCATTTCATGGATCTTATTCTCTCCCTGGTGAATCTAAGTAAGTCTCAGTGAAGTTACCTGGCTTTGTCATCACATACAGCTGCACCGCTGTAGCACTTAAGTGAAGATGCTCCTACACCAACAGGAGAGCTTCTCCCATTGGCATAGTTAATCCGCCTCTGACAAGAGGCAGTAGCTATGTCAACAGGAGAGGCTCTCCCTTAGACCTAGCGCTGTCTACATCAGGGGTTAGGCTGGTATCACTACCTTGCTCGGGGGGTGGATTTTTCACACCCCTCAGTGACATAGTTATACTGAGATAGGTCTATAGTGTAGACCGGACCTTACAGCAGCACAGCTGTACTGCTACAACTGTGCCACTGTAAGGTCTCCCATGTATCCTCTCTTTGCCGGCGGGAGTTAAACCACCCCCAACGAGCGGCATTAACTATGTCAGCAGGAGAGCCTCTCCTGTCAACATAGCGCCATCTGCATCAACACTTTTGACGGTGAAAGTTATGTGGGTCAGGAGGGGTGTTTTTTTCACACCCTTGACTGACAACAGCTTTACCAACAAAAGTGCTAGTGTAGACAAAGCCTCAGTGAAGTTACTTGGAGAGTTACTCAGATCCAGTGGCAGGAGACTTGGGCTCCAGGCAACAGAGCTTGAGACACAACATGTATAGAAACAAAGGAGATTATTACAGATTCTTCAGGATAAATTCAGCTGTATCGTAAATGACATAAATTATACCACTAACTCTCCTTTGTCCTATGACTGTAGAGGTGTTAACTGCCCACTTCGCCTGGAATGGTCTCTTGCAACACGTGTTAGCTCCTTATCTTTCCACTTTATATTTAGCTGTGACACTTCTTAGCCACTTCGCCCCACTTGCAACCATTTTCCCACCAACCCACAAAGATGCTTCTTGCACCAGTTGGGATAATTTTTGGTATTTGGCCCTGGGATTACCACAGGAGACACCTGCTTATGCCAGGCTGCATTTGGCTACCCATCTCACAAGTGCACAAATACTTGAACATACTCAGATGTACACTGATCTAAGTGAAGTAAAGAAGCAGACACACGCTGATCTAAACATGGAAAAGGTCAATAAAGAAGAAAACAGGCTAAGGCTCCAGCAGCTAATATCCCTGCTTTGAAAATTTAATCAGCAGCCTAAATTCTCCAAAATCTCATTTTTGAGGAAAATATAACACTCTTTTAGTGCTTCAAAAGGCAGCATTTCAGCACTCATGTTACCTAATAATGTAGAGTCTGAAACGTCCTGGGGGCCCGATCCTGCAATCCAACTGAAGGTGGAATCCCATGGGACTTCAGGATTGGGCCCCGGATCTTTGCTTCCACTTGCATAAGAAAGCCCATTAGACTAAATGATCTTTCAGGATTTCTTGTTCCATGACTTCCTAACCAGAACGCCTCTTTCACTAAGAGCCAAAGCCCACTGAAACTGATAGAAAGACCCCCAGATTTGGCTTCATTGGGATTTGGATCAAGCTCCAAGGGTCCATTTTTGCCCCACTGAACTCACGTCGGGTTTTGACATTGACTTCAGTGGGAGCGAAATCAGGCCTTGATACATTTTTGGTCAAATCAGTGAAACAGCATATATATTCAGGGTCTATTCAGTGAAGCTAGGAAATAAACAGAGGGGAATTTCCCCTGAAATAGGCAACCAGACGTTTAAGGAGCCTTGTAAAAATGCGTTCAGCATTGTCTTAGGCAAACTGAAAAACTAGAGTGGGGTTTTCAAAAGGATTCAGTATTGACCGAACTCAGCTCTCATTGAAGTCAGGGGGAGTTTTGCCATTCACTTCAGTGAGAGCAGAGTTCAGCCAACGCTGAGCACTTTTGAAATTTCTTCCCCTAAGAGGCAGTCAATCTAAAAGCTAGATGTCCAAAGTCAGTAAATCCCAAGGGAGTTAAGTGACGCATCAGACCTGGGTAATCATCAGAGCTTCCTGCATGAAATGTAAAGGAACTGGGCGTCATTTGATCTCAGTTGCACTGGTCTGAGTCAGGGACTACCATGAAATCGCACGTGTATTAAACTAGTGAGAGATCACAATCTGGATAATTATGTTTACTGCAAAGCCATTTTTTTCCTTTTTGCTCCTATCAGGATGGAATAACCAAGAGTCCAGAAAAGCGTTCCTCTCTACCAAGACCTTCCTCCATCCTCCCCACTCGGAGAGGTATATCAGGAGACCGGGACAGAGATGAGAATTCTTTCTCCCTCAATAGCTCCATCTCCTCTTCAGTACGACGGACTACCCGTATGTTTCTCTGCAAACCTAACTCTCCTGGGGCCTTCACCTGCCCTTGCTATATATTTCACACACTTGCTAAATCCATCCTTACCTTTTCTTTGCCTTTAAGAAGTAGGCCTGAGTTGTACTGCTGGGCCCAGAGATCTGGACCCGAAATTGGCCATGTTCAGATTTGGGGTGCTGTTGTGACCCAATATAGCGACAAAGGTTTGAGTCCAGGTGTGGAACCGATCTTTGGGTTGCTCAGACCTAGGGCTGCAGTTGAGGCCCTTCTCTTGTATAAAAAAAATTCCCTTCACATGGGTTTCCCAGTTGTGTGACACATTTAATATAGACCATTTATAAACAAACAGAAAAAAGAAACTCACTCAGTGTGAGCAGTATAATTTAAAAATAATAATAATTGTGATGATCTCATGAAAATGGAAGGCTTATTTAATAAATACCAAGATTTGTTGGTTTGGTTTAATGGTCTCCTGGTGCCAAGTTAATGCCAAGCCAGAAAGAAGCTTTACCTAAAAAGAGTTGTATGTAAGTTATTGGGGTGACTCATCAGAAGAAAGACACAGCAGTTAACCAGCAAGGTCTTTTTATCAGAATGTGAGAGTGCTGTTAGCAGCTACAAGTAGGGCAGCACTTAGCACCCAGCGTACTGGGTGTGGTTAGGTAAGAGGAGTTTTGGAAGGTTAGAAGGGAGCACTTGTATCTGTAGAAAACCTATTGCCGTCATTAGCTCACCAGTTGGATAACAGGGAGAAGAAAGCAAGCAGTATCAAAGGCTGAGCCTGAGGACAGCAATCAGGAAAGGGGGCTGCTTCTAGCTGCTGCCATGTTTGTGTTGTACTCGGAGCATAAGGGAGAAAGCAATAATGAAGACACTTAGTGAAAGTACCCTAATGGAAGGTGTATACTGTTGAATGCATCCAGAGAGTTTACCATCCAGGATTTCCAGGAGTTGAAGGGGGGACCTGTTTGCACAGGAGCAAATCTATAGAACCATACATCTAAACAAGTTACCCTAAGACCAAGGAAATGTAACCACCCCTCTCTCCAGACATTCCCCCTTGCCAGTCTAGCATTCAGCTCAGGCCTCAGAACCTGGCTTGGTACTCTCCTGTCCCGCAGGAATTCTTCTGTCTCTTCAGAAACCATTCTTACAACCTTTTTCAAAGAAGCCTAAGAACATAAGAACGGCCATACTGGGTGAGGCCAATGGTCTATCTAGCCCTGTGTTCTGTATCTGATAGTGACTGCTGCTGGATGGACAGAACGAGGCAATTTTGAGTGATGGAGCCCCAGCTGTCCAGTCCCAGCATCTGGCAGTCAGTGGTTTAGGGATACCCAGAGCATGGGGTTGCATACCTGACCATTTTGATTAATTGCCTCTGATGGACCTATCCTCCATGAACTAATTCTTTTTTGAACCCAGTTATATGTTTGGCCTCCACAACATCCCCTGGCAATGAGTTCCACAGGTTGACTGTGTGTTGCATGAAGAAGTACTTCCTTATGTTAGTTTTAAACCAGCTGCCTTTTAATTTCATTGGGTGACCCTTAGTTCTTGTGTTCTGTAAAGGGAGTTAGATACCCAAATCCCACTGAAAATCCTTTGAAAATCCCAGTTTGAGTATCGGGTAAAGTACAGCCCCTCTCAGTGCACAGTGACCCCTGGCTGGCATAGCAGCAAAGGAACAACTTGCCCATCCTTCTGGCTGGGGCAGATGTATACCAGAGTGCGTTTGCCAAAAGGGGTGGAAGCCTGAGGGGAAAAAAAAATAAAGGCTGCAGGGAGGCAGGAAAATCCCATTCTCTCTCCTGCACAGTCAGTGCAATGAGAGAACCCTGATTGACGGTTGGTTGGGAAAGAAAGAGCCCAATCTGGGAAAAGTGAAGGTGAGAGTAAAGAGTGATTAATCCATTTAATTTGTCGTGTTCAACAAAGAGGCTTTCTCCTTAGCCCCGGGAGCACCGGTACCTTGGGTCTCATCCATCCCCAGTGAAATAAATAGAATGATTCTGATTGACTTCATTGGCCATTAAATCAGTCCCTTTGAGTGCACTAAGAGGACTCCTCTGCAAACTCAGTGGAAGCCAAGGACGTGCATCCATACAGCAAGCAAATTACCTGGGGGGCAGATCCATAGGTTGAGTAAATGATCATTGCTCTTTTGAAGTCAATGTGGCTATGACTGTTTACACAAGCTGAGGATCTACTCTCTGGATTCTATGTAGATACAAAGCTACTAGCTATCGTACATGACCGAAAGCAGCCAGGTATTTGAAATCTGCTGTTCAAAAGTTTACGATCGAAACCATCTCCACTATATAGACTACATTAATGCCTAATCCAAAAGCCCACTGAAGTCAGTGTGCGTCTGTCCATCGAGTTGGTGGGCTTTGCTTCAGGATACTTATCATTATAGGTGTCATAGTCTGTGGAGACACACTATGAAGAAAAAAACGATTTATCCATGTGGTTTTAACGCTGTTGTGTCTTCAATATAGGATCGGAGCCAATTCGCAGCAGGACAGGAAAGAGTGGCACTTCTACGCCCACTACCCCTGGATCCACTGCCATCACTCCTGGTACCCCACCCAGCTACTCCTCCCGTACCCCAGGCACTCCTGGGACCCCAAGCTATTCCAGAACCCCTCATACTCCAGGCACTCCCAAGTCTGCTATATTGGTGCCCACTGAGAAGAAAGTCGCCATCATACGCACTCCTCCAAAATCTCCAGCCACACCTAAGCAACTACGACTTATTAACCAGCCTCTGCCGGACCTCAAGAATGTCAGGTCCAAAATTGGATCGACAGACAACATCCGGTACCAGCCAAAAGGGGGACAGGTAAGAATTTACTCTAAATGCACAGTGAAGGTATTAATGTGCTGGGAAGGTTGCAATTTTGAGGCTGTCCCATAAATTAACAGACAGAGCATTGCATCTGTTTTCACAGTTAGATGCTTTTTATTTAAATGATTTTAAATTGTGAGAGCCTGGCTTATCTTCAGAAAATTGTCTGGTAAACTGAAAATTAACTCTGGGAAAGATTTTTTTTCATGCCTCACTGAGATCAGTTGAGAGGTCTGCTGTACTTTCCAAATCAGAGATGTGTTTTAGCCTATATCCAGAAGCTACTGCTTATTCAGTCCACTGTTTAAACAGCAATGAATTAATAAGCTTAACAGAGAGACAGGTAGTAGCCTTAATTAGAGGCAAAGTGTTTTATTAGATTTAAATAACTGTAAAATGCAGGAAATGAATATGAGGAAATAGAAGTATGTAAAATAATGAATGGCATAAAGAAGATAGATTGTGAGCTTCTGTTCTCCCAATTTCAGAGCAAGAACAAGGGATCAGAGAATAAAATTAAAAGGGGACAAATTCAAAAGTTATAAAATTAAATACTATTTGACACATTGCATTATTATATTGTGGAGCTCGTCATTACAGGAAGTTGTTGAGGCCAAGACCTTAGTACAATTCAAAAAGGGATTGGACATTTATACGGGTAACCAGAATATCTAGATTTATTATAGTTAATGCTTACAACAATTTTGGAATATTAAACCTCATGCTTTTGGCCTTAAGCCAATCTGTAACTATTAGAGACCAAGATGGGATCTAATACATCTGCCTACACTGGAGTTCTTATATCTTCCTCTTGAAGCATCTGGTACTGGCCACTGTCACAGGACTAGATGGACCTCAGGCCTGGTTCAGCCTGGCAGTTCTTATGTTCCCAGACAGAGTGTATTGTATAAAATAATTACATTATTCTAATGCACGCTTTGTTAGCTCACACTTTGCTTTCAATGGCTATCACCTTTGGTCACATATTGGTCTGCGTAGCGCTTCGTTTCCATAGCAACAGCTACTCCTGTTCCTTATCTCCTTTAAGGGAAAGGGGAAATGTCTGTACATACATCAGTAGAGGCCAGAATTATTTGCAACCAAGCAAGCTTTCTGCTCATAAAAGGCCATTGCTGTATCTCATAACTTAGAGGCAGTGGCAATCGGTTTTATTAGTTATATTGTTTCAGAAAGGAAACCAATTTTATATAGGACTGGACGAGCTGGATCAGTAAAACTAAAACCAACAAGACATATACCTAAAACATGGAGCAAATTCAACCTCCTTTTGAGGTTATACAAATTTTGGTTACTTTATTTATCATAAAATGTTCGTCTGCCCTTCATGTTGACTCATGATCCAAATTTGCAAGGGTCTGAGTGCCCCCTACAAAGCACTCTGCATCCTTAGCTCCCATTGGCTTCATTAGAAGTTGAGCGTACTTAGCACCTCACAAGAATAGCATACTGAGTGTCCGCCACTCCAGTGGATTCTGGGTCCAATTCTGCAGCCTCTAGGGGGTCAGAACATTTGTTTGAGTCAGAAGAGGGCAGATATCAAAATGCTAAATATCCATACTTATACCAGAACCTGCTGGACAGTCTTGCATGAAAGCTAGTTCTCACAAGGTTTCCAAACCTAAGATCCAGACCTCCAAAACACTGAGGTTCACCCTTCATTAATTTTAAATAAAAGTTGGATCTTAACATTTTAACTTTGCATATCCATTCATTGCAGGTATTTGGGAGTGAAAAAATGCTTAATGATACATTAGATCCCAATGCAACTCTCAGTATGTAGACTCTGATCCTGCCAGGTGCTTTAGGGTGATCAGCCCCTTGCAGAATTAGTAGCCAAGTAGTCCAATAAGGATAGTGCATCACCAAGTGTATCTTCTTCATTTATTTTGACACGTCTTTTTGATTATTTCTGATATTACTTCATCTCAACCTTTCTGTGTTCTGTAGTACATGTTGTAAAAGCTACTGGTATATAAGACCTCTTTACAGCACCCTGACAAACTTTTACTCCTAGTAAATTTCATGCTGCATAAAATCCTTGCTAAGCTGTAAGAAGGGACCTGAGAATAGTTGTTTTTGTGTTTGTGTTATAAAGAATGATCAAATGCATTATCTCAGTGAGGATTAACAAGCTTTACAGTATTGTATGTATACGAGTGTCTCCAATCAGTTATTGTACAAGCCCTTACTTACAATTTTACCTTGTTTTTCTGCCAGATATTGTGGTCCTCATATGCTGAGATTTTTTTTCTCAAAGTAATAAGTATTATTTCTCCTTCAATGATATATAGCAATTGGCAGTTCTTTCTTCTGGGGATCACAGGGGAAATTTGATGGGTGAATATAAAAAATATGATTTAAACTAAAGGATTTTGATCCTTTGTTCCTCAGTGCTTTGTGATCATTATATGTGGCTTGGGCAAAGAGAATGACTCTCACTGAGTACTTCTTTGTGCTTCTCTCGATCATCTTTCCTCAGTCTAAACAAGAGTTTGGGGTTGTTGTTTTTTTCTTTTCTGTTGTTCAGTCTTACAGCATCAGCCTATCATGTTAAAACGTGAAAACAAATTTATTTTCTTTGTGGTTGCCTGCCAGTATATGAAAATGCGCTGCTGTCTGCTCTCTGCTTTTACTGATGATGTATGAAACAAATAGATGGCAGCTTGAGCTTTATAACCTGCGCTGAAGTTGCAGTACTGATAGTAATAACCATAGGAAAAAAACGTCTGGGCAAGTAAGCAAAGACGACAGGGAAATTATATCAAGAGTATTGCTATGCAACCTTAAAGTGTCATTCAGAGACACAATCTTTTGTTTCACCAGAGGCATGTGTTAACCTAACACAAAGTCTGTTCTTGGCTTACTGCGGTCCTGGGGAAAGCAGTTGCATTGCAACAGTGCCAGAGTTTGATGTGCACGGTTGAAGAAGCAGGAGGTGTTTGAATGTTAAATAAATCAAGAAAGAAATACAGGGTTTCAGCCTTGAATCTCTTCAGAAGCTCATCAGCCAACAAATTAATTTAAATTCAGCTCTGTCTCACCATTTAAAAACGTTTAAAAAGGAAAGCGGCTTTACAGGACAGAAAAAAACATACTTCTGGGGAAAAAACAAGTTCATGTTGCATCAGAATAGGTCCCTACTAGTAGCATGCAGTATGAGAAGTATTTAATGGGTGTTCTGCAGTACCGTGAACTGAGGGGTTCTGTGCTCTGTGATGTTAGCCACTGGGCAGTTGTCTGGTTTTCTCCTTATAGAAAAGTATGATGAAATGTATGATTCTTGGCAAAGCTCAGACATGACTTGCTGATGGGTACATCTGTTGGGCATCAGATTAGGGTTGCCAATCCTCCAGGATTGTCCTAGAGTCTCCAGGAATTAAAGATTATGTCATGTGATGAAACCTCCAGGAATACGTCCAAACAAAATTGGCAACCCAACTTCAGATGGATTTTAGCACTGCTTCAGCCATGAAGGAAATACTGTGCTTTCAGAAGGATCCAATTTGCATATATTCTTTCCAAGATGGCCTTTGGGAAGAATGGGAGGAAGAAATCTGTTACCGATATCAAGTGTGTTTTTGCTATTTTGATGTTTTCTTCTTGGAATTATACCCAGGGAAGTGAGAAGATGTTTGTAAAGGTACTAATTGTACCAAAGAACATTGATTTAATCACTGACATGGAATATATGTTAAGTGCCACATGCCAGCAAGCAATGATAAATCCAAATGATGTTTAAAAAAATATTTTAAAACATGCTAAAATCAAATCTAAGACATGGGCCAGATCCTCAATGGAGTAAATCAGCATGATTTCAATGAAGTCAATAGGGTTACACAGATCTACCCAAGCTGAGAACTTGGTCCTAAGTATTTATTAGCATCACTAACTTCAGGAATAGCCAAGCAATTGGTAATGAGTAACCTGGCAAATAGAAAAAGTGTGTATCCAAACCCAGTTGTGGAATGGAGTCTCTCCAGAAGCTTTTTTGGAGATCAAGACAGAAATTCATTGTCTGCCCAAAGCCATGGAGAACAAATTCCATTCAGCCACGTTTAAAAAAATCTGAAGTGCATAAATACAGTACCGTGTTATATGGTGACCAGCCCTTTTTAAAGGGAGATAACAGTCTTAGCGCACCTGTCCTGCAGCCAATTTGCCTCCCCAAGTGAAGGAATTTAGTCACATGACAGTTTGAACCAGGCCTCTGTCAGGTTAGAAAACAGGGGTCAGTGGATAGCCAAAGGGGGACTGCAGAGTGAACATGCAGAATGCAAGAGAGAGACTGAGACGGATTGACAGTCAGTCAGTCTCCTGTAGCGGTCCCTGAGGAAGGAAGTGGGGCTGGGAAAAAAGGCCCAGCTGGACGTTTGGGTTTCCTTTTGGGGAGAAGGCAAAGAAGGCAGGCCAGGCCTGGGGTCTTCTCTAGAGACTTAGAGAACAGAGGAAGAGAGTTCCTCCAGGAGGTGGGGCTGTGCCCAGGGTAAGCCTGGGATGGAAGACCTTTTTGTGCTTATTTTGGAATTTTGTGTTAATAAAACCAGACTCCAAGAAACACTGTTTTTGGACTTGTGAAAGCCTCTTTGGGGGTTATTGAGGAATCAAGAGGGAAAACGGAGGCAGGGTGACTTCTGTCCAGATGAGGGGATGTGTGTGAGGTGGCCCCCCCAGTGACATACCAATATTCAATAGAGGGTCAACCTCCCAGAAACCACCTGAATTTTATGAAAATGAATAGTGATCTGCTAATAAGTGATACAGTGACAACTGCAGAGAAGGAGGAGGTCTGATTTAACTAAGCATCTCGGAGTGGGGAGGCTGTGTAGACTAAGGGTTCTATCCTGCCACGTAAAATTCCCATTAAGGCCCTATTGATTGTGTCCAATCTTCTTACTTCAAGAGGCGTTGTGAGGTCAGAATCTGTCCACCCGGGGCTGTATTATCATTGAGATATATGCACATGAATGCAAAGGAGAATAGCCCCTGAGGTGAGTTTGAATTTTCAAAAAGCCTTCAATGGGTTGCGTATCTCAAGTTCCCGCTTTGGCGACAAAATCCTGGGGTGCAAAGACAGCACAGTGAATAGACAAGGAGCTGATTGCACAATAGAAAGCAGAGCAGGTATTTGGAGGAGTTGCCCGAGTGCAGAGGTGTTAAGCAAGCTCCTTTTGTAGCTAGTATTCTGTGACTAGGGCTTTCTGACTCAATTGTCTTAAACCTGCTCTGAAAAAAATGTACA
Organism: Malaclemys terrapin pileata; assembly: GCF_027887155.1. Taxonomy (NCBI): domain Eukaryota; kingdom Metazoa; phylum Chordata; order Testudines; family Emydidae; genus Malaclemys; species Malaclemys terrapin. The sequence goes on along the minus strand of NC_071515.1, from coordinate 16,355,433 downwards.
TGCACTAATGACAGGAGAAAAATAAACACTTCGGGCCAAATTACATGCTGCTTCAGTATTTATGTGCTAGCAGGTGAGGCGTGCAGAGAACCCCTTCCCTCCTCATCCCAGTGCTCCCATGCAGGAAGCAATCCTGCAGCTAGGGCTCTCCAAGTGTAATGGGATGGGGAGCTGCTGGTGCTGCTGACAGCACTGAACATCATGGAGGGGTGTATCTGGGTGGGTTGTGGCTATGGCTACAGGTGAGTGTATTCCCAGGAGCAGCCCTACCAACAGAGACATTGTGCTAGATTCAACGCTCAGTTGCATCCATGTAAATGGCCCATTTAAAATGGGAAGTAAATCCACTAAAAACAGTAGAGAAGACTGGTGCAATTCAGACCAGAATCTGGCCCATTATGCCTGTTCCTGCCCTACGCAAGCATAATATCTCAGTGACCTCTTGTCCCCACCAACCCTCCTCTGGCTCTGGGAGACATAACTGAGCCTGGAGGAGGGATAGCTCAGTGGTTTGACCATTGACTTGCTAAACCCAGGGTTGTGAGTTCAATCTTTGAGGGGGCCGATTGGGGGCAAAATCAGTACTTGGCCCTGCTAGTGAAGTCAGGGGGCTGGATTCAATGACCTTTCAGCTCTATGAGATAGGATAGCTCCTTTAATTTAATTTAAGCATCTGGGCCTCGATTCAGGAAAACATCTTATGCATATCTTCAAGTATGTGCTTAAAGTTAAGCATGGGAATAGGTGCATTCCTGAATCAGGGACATAGCAGGCAAATTTTAAAGAGTGTAGATCTACTTTGACACTTGGCTATTGCCAAAGGACTTAGCTAACACGTCACTATAAGGCAGTTGTGCCCATGTAGTTAGACCTAGTTCAACTGTCTCAGTTTGCATATTTACCAAGGCAACAGTTCATAGTAGTGAGATAGTGTCACACAATTGCATTTCCATCATTAAAGGTCTGTTTTTGTGGATTTACAAAATAGCTGGAGAGATTTATTCCAGGCTGAAACTTGGAGAAGATGTCTGAATCCAAAAGCATTTTTTTATTTGAAAATCAGAAATCAGTATACCCTTTGTTAAACAGAGGTCTGCAAATACAGAGATAAGTAAGAGATTTCAGGTGCTATTTTAAAACTCTCCTATTGCTCAAACAACATCTTCTTTTAAGCTTTTTTAACTTTCAAAATTTTGTTGACTATTAATGGTTTGTACAAAAATAATGACGGTGGCCCCATTCTACAGTCCTTTCTTACAAAGCTCCCATTGATTTAATGGAAGGTTTGTTTGAATAATAACTGAAGAGTTAGGTCCTGAACTATTTTAATTATTTTGGACATGAAGAAGGTTACTGCTACTTGTACATGTATTTTTATTTCATTTTTTAAAAAGACCCTCTAGCAGGCAAGTAGAGGAGTCTCTTCTGTTTGTGGGAAGGTGGGTGGGTAGGTTTATAGGAATGAGGGATGGGATGGGAATCTGTATCCTGATCTGCCACTCACTGGCTATGTGACGTTGGGTCAGTCACTTCATGGATAAGACTTAGAGTCAGATTGTGAACCACTTTACTCACATTATCTAGCTCCATTGACTTCACTGGAACGATTCACGTGAGTAGCTGCTAGCCAATGTGAGCAGGGGTAGGGCCCAATCCACAGCCCATTGAAGTCAATGGAAAGACTCCTATTAATTTCAATAGGTTTTGGATCTCACAGAGGCGTAGTGAGTACAGATGAGTTGCTATGTGTTTGAACATGAGAAATGCTCCATGCATACTACGTATGTTATTGTGTAATATCATTTCAGGAATTCAAGGGGAGCAGCTATGCCCGTTAGTGAGCATACGCAATAGCCACATTGATGTGCCTCCCCTTGAAAGTGTAACTCAGACCAGGGCCAGCTCTAGGCACCAGCTAAGGAAGCAGGTGCCTGGGGTGGCAAATCTGAAGGGGCGGCACTCCGTCCATTCTTGGGGCGGCACTCCGACTTTTTTTTTTTTCCCCCTTCTTCGGCAGCAGCTTTTTCTTTTTTTTCTTCTTCTTCAGCAGCAGTTCGGTGGCAGTTTTTCCATTTTTTCTTCTTCTGCGGCACTGCTGCGGCCGTTTCTTTGTTTTTTTGTTCTTTGCTTTGCCACTTGGGGCAGCAAAAAAGGTAGAGCTGGCCCTGCCTCAGACAGGCGGCAGGATGAGCTGAGGAGGTATGTTCAGCCTTGCTCTGGATAAGCTGCCTTGTGTCAACTTGAAATGAAAACGGTGGTTCACAGAACGTGTTTCTGCCAAACAAAAACATGCAGGCACAAACGGGATCAGATGTGTATAGTTAAATGTTAAATACCATGCTCCACTTTGGGTCAACGGAGATGAAGTACATTTATGTTGCTAAAATGGAAAGAGAATATTCTGTTGAGTGCTGTTTTCATTTTAAAATTGCAGATTTGAAAGGGAATGATAGACACCAAGGGTAAAAGAAACCAATGCAGCGAGTCTCAGAGCCTGGGTCAACTGACTTGGGCTCACGGGGCTTGAGCTATGGGGCTAAAAATAGCAGTGTAGATGTTAGCGCGCGGACTGGGGGTCGGGTTCTGAGACCCTCCCTGATAGCCAGGTTACAGAGTGCAGGCTCCAGCCCAAGTGGGAAGATCTACACTGCTATTGAACACCGTGAGCCCAAGTCAGTGAATCCAGCCTCTGAGGCTTGCTGCCGTGGGGATTTTTTGGCCGTGTAGGCGTCTCCTCAGAGCCTGATTCTCCATTCCCTCACCTCAGTTACACAAGCCCTAAAGATTGAATATCGCTCCCCTTAAACATGCTGGGCCTAATCTGTATGCCTAAATCCATCCAAATGCAGATACTTAAGATCTTGAAATTAATGGTACTGTTTGCATGAGGATTATTGGTAAAGTTTGTAGGGTCAGGCCCTTTCTTTAGGCAAACTTTGAATCTATTTTTTGAAGTCCAGTACCAGAAACAAGATGTGCTGAATCATGGCTTTTATTTTCGGTTGGTTTAATTCAGATCTTTTTTGTGTGTGGAGGGGAATGTTCTATAAGATTTTTTTTTTTTTACCATTTATTTTATATCTGTCAGATACCCCGAGTTACTGATAAAATGAGTAGAGAATACTGATCACAGCTATCTCAGTGTGACTTTGTGCTCCGCTGGTCTGTTCATTAAATCCACCTGCTGTCTCTTTACTTATACTTAGACTGCAAGCTCTTTGGTGCAGAGACCATCATTTTGGTATGAGTTTTGTACAGCACCTAGCACAATGGGAATAAGGCCTCTAGGTGCTGCTGCAATATACATTATAAACAATCAAAATAACCATTCTAGCGGTTGGGTTTAAAGATAACAGATTTTTGTTCCCAGCATTAAGGAATATTTTACAATTCCCGCTCCCCCTACCTCCCTGCCACACACACACACACTTGTTAATTTTGGAGGGAGAGCTTTTCCACATGATACACATGAGAACACCATCTTTTAACTCTCTTTCATGTGATTCGAGCATTTAGGAATTTCATGGGATTGTGATGTTTACTTAATGTCACAATTTAAGCGTTTAATTTTCTTTGATGCATAAAGAGTATTAGTACTTAAAAGATTTATACTCCAGCAGTTATTACTTTCCCTGTTGTATTCTGCTGACATGGGCTATTTTTTGCTGTTAAGGGAATAGCTGCATCAGTGATGTGACCATATGATTAACTAGATAAATGCCATGATTTGGTTTTAGTTATAATGAAGCTTTGCAAGAAGCAATAAATGGAATCCTTCAAAGATGCAAATCAGTGATCATTATGCTTAAAAATTGATCATAGGCTGGGCTGGTAGTACTGCCTGTTATTAAGGTTGCCTGGCACATCCCATTATAAGACTCCTTTCCATTGCTCATAACTTTGCCAAACTTTAATTGCTGGGGCTGAAATTTTCCATGCCAAGTGTCTATCTCAAGCTGATCTTTCTTTCTTTCTTTCTTTCTTTCTTTCTTTCTTTCTTTCTTTTAATTTCAGCCAAAACAGTTCAGCTGTTTCCAAGAATGAGACTAGGAGAATAACACATCGGTTTTCCCATAGTAAAAAATTCTTTTTTTTAACAGCTCTCGCACCCCCATGCTTTGGAGGAGGGACTTGAAATTTGGGAGATTCTGACCTCGTATCAGGGATGTGTCTGCTCAAATTTGGCCTAAGTATAAGCCTCTATGAGATAGGGTGACCAGGCAGCAAGTGTGAAAAATCGGGACGGGGGGAGGAGTAATAGGAGCCTATATAATAAAAAGACCCAAAAACCGGGACTGTCCCTATAAAAGCAGGACATCTGGTCACCCTACTATGAGGCATAGTGGCTGAGTGCTCGGCTACAATCCCCAAAGTGAGGGGTCAGAGTCTTGCTTGATCTCACATAGAAAGGCTGCCTCCAGTCCACCCAGATGCAAATGGGTACCTGATCCACTGGGCTAGGGAAGACTGAAGGCTGGTGGTGGGGAAGAGAGAAACTTGGACTGAGAATGAGGTGGGGGGATATTGGGACTAGCTGAGCAGGGAGCCGGGGGACTGGGACTAGTAAGCAAAGAGACTCAGACAGGGAGCTGGGAGGGGGATGTCAATTGGCAAGGCAAAGAGACTCGGACTTAGAACCAGTGGGACAGAAGGAAGAGGTAAAGGGGGAAGGGAGACAGATGAGATGAGTAGCGTGGGGAGAACTGGGGCAGGCTGGGCAAAGAGATGGAGAAAAGAAGCCCATGAGGCAGCGACACACTAAGATTGGATGAGGATCTTGTGACTAGGAGCCAGAGTGGGCAGAGAATGTGAAGGTCAGTGGAGGAGAGAGACAGATTGGATGAGGAGCCAGGAGGTGGGGGAAGTTGGGGGGGTGGCTGGGCAATAAGACTGGGAGTGGGGTGGGAGACTGAAACTGGAAAGGGAATTGGCAGGGGAACACTAGCTCTTCATGGGCAACGACACTGGGACTGTGATTAGAAGTTGAGACTGGGATTGCATAGGCCAGGAGAATGGGACTGGGACAAGCAGCCGGGAGTGGGGAAGAGACAAGACTGGGACGGGGGAAATTTGGAGGGGACAGGGCAGAAGGGGTCAAATTTTGGGAGAATGGACAGAGGAGTCTGTGTCGACTAGAGAACACTCCCCTCCAGAGCCTAGATTCCTGAATCTCACCATTCCTCTGCTGTCTGCGAACGTCCATTACTGCTATCAGTTACTCTGTTAACTCAAGTGGACAGATTTGTGTAGTGGATCTAAAGGTTCCAGCCCTTCTGATGGCCCATGTGGGTGTCAAGATAGTGCCACATAATGGAATTTCGGGGGGGGGGGTCAGTTTGCTTTTTTTAAAACCTAGGAAGTTGCAAACACAATAACCTGTCTAGTATGGTGATAGGTTTCAGAGTGGTAGCCATGTTAGTCTGTATCAGCAAAAACAATGATGATTCCTTGTGGCACCTTAGAGACTAGCAAATGTATTTGGGCATAAGCTTTCATGGGCTAAAACCCACTTCATCAGATGCATGAAGTGAAAAATAAAGGAGCAGGTATAAAAACATGAAAGGATGGGGGTTGCTTTACCAAGTGTGAGGTCAGTCTAACAAGATAAATCAATTAACAGCAGGATACCAAGGGAGGAAAAATTACTTTTGAAGTGGTAAGAGAGTGGCCCATTACAGACAGTTGACAAGAAGGTGTGAGTAACCATACGGGGAAATTAGTATTGGGGAAATTAGGTTTAGGTTTTTTTAATGACCCAACCACTCCCAGTCTTTATTCAGGCCTAATCTGATGGTGTCCAGTTTGCAAATTAATTCCAGTTCTGCAGTTTCATGTTGGAGTCTGTTTTTGAAGTTTTTTTGTTGAAGAATTGCCACTTTTAGGTCTATTATTGAGTGACCAGAGAGATTGAAGTGTTCTCCTACTGGTTTTTGAATGTTATGATTCCTGATGTCATCCCCAGAGTAGATCCTTCCTGTGCACAGACTGAATCAGGGGCCCTGTGGAAAAAATAGTATGTGACCATGTAATTAAAGATTGTATCCTAATGGACACACACAAGGAGATGGAATAAAGGTTGCACAGAGATAATTCTGCCATTTCCTAACTTTTGAGTGCTTGACTTTGCAACCTGAATAATGTTCTTTTAGTGTGTGTGTGTGTGTGTGTGTGTGTGTGTGTGTGTGTGTGTGTAAGTAATATAATTATATGTTCACGACAAATATAATCTTTTTAAAGGGACATATTAATTTAAATTAAATATTCTTTTAATTACTACTGTATTTATTACATGCCTTTATATGATGTCTATCACCATTGTTTCTGGGAGTCCTTTACAACATTATGGCGAAAATGCCCAAATTTAGGGCCTTTTCCAAAGTGACTAAAGATTTTGGGTGCCTCCATTTTTAGGCACCTCATCTGAGTCACCTTAAAGTCCTGATTTGCAGAAAGTGCTGAGCACGTACTTTAGCATACCATAGTATTAGACCTTCTTATTCGACAAAGAACAGGGGACTTTCTTGTTGAGCAAAAGGCAGATAGATGATGCTCATTCTTCAAGAGTTGGTGTGCCCTGAGACATTCCAGTCTTTTTATTTAGCTACCCCGAACGAAGTGATGTGTTTTGAGTATCCTGAGAAGGGTGCCAGTTTCACACTGGATCCCAGAACATTTTTGATTTTGTAGATAGTAGCCAGCACCTTGAATTTCTCCTGGGACAGGCCCAATACTGCTGCCACTGAAGCTGTGAAGAGTTTTGCCATTTATCTGAATGGCAGCATGATTGGGCCCGCTGTGCAGAGTACAGGTTTTCCATGTTTTAAAGGGTCTGACCCGCTTGGAAAATAGGCAGCCCCATTCTGCACCAGCTGAAGTCTCCCAAGTGGCCCTGGTTGCTACAATGAAGATGAACGTATTATCAAGGCATCAACATGATCATCACTAGAGGTGACAGACATGGCGATCACTGTGGCTACGTCCCTGTCTGACTTGGTTGGACACAATCTCTTAGGCAGCTGAAGATGAAGAATGGATCCTTAACCACAGCTGCTACCTCAGGGTTGATCCAAAGCCCATTGGAATCAATGGAAACACTTCCATCGCCTTGAGTGGACTTTGGATCAGGCTTTGGATGTCCATAGCAGAGTATAAGGATATCATGTAGCCTTCTTTCCCCTTCCACGAAATCATGTTCATACCACAACCCACAACTATGAAGCTGGTGCCTCTCCATATATCCCTGTTCAGAGGGGTATTTCTGCTAAAGAGACAAAGAAACATGGGTTTGGATGAACTGGTGAACCTATATGCCCTCCTCGTAAGGCATCGCTCTGCCATTCTTATTCCCAGTGATATCAGTATCACTCGGAGAAAACACATCCCATTGAGATGAAGTCAGTGGGAGTTTTGCCTGAATAAAGGCTACAGGATTGGGCCACTGACCTTTGCAAAGATATTTTTTAACATGGAAAATTCATTGCAGGAGGCCTGATTCTCTTCTCAGAGTGGGTGAAGTTCACCCAGTGCAGAGGGCCACCATTAGGCGTATGCACCAGTTAAGCCCCCCTTTGTTGGGGGCTCCATAGTGGGATTTAACTTATGCAGAAGCCTTGTGTTGTCCCTCTACTCAGGGTGAATTCACCCATTGGGTTTTACACCAATCACTCCACTAGCCTCCGTGAGGCGAGAGCACAGTCTAGCCCGAAGTTCAGTGTGTACTTCTCTGGAAAGTGCTGGTTACAGTAGTTCTCTTCAGGTTCTTGCCCATACAAAAGAACCAAACCCCTTTCCATAACCTCTGCTAAAAGCCCTGAAAACTATGAGATTGAATATATGGAGATATACCTATCTCATAGAGCTGGAAGGGACCCTGAAAGGTCATTGAGTCCAGCCCCGTGCCTTCACTAGCAGGACCAAGTACTGATTTTGCCCCAGATCCCAAAGTGACCCCCTCAAGGATTGAACTCACAACCTTGGGTTTAGCAAGTCAATGCTCAAACCACTGAGCTATCCCTCCCCCAATGAGACCAATGGTCATTTCCAGCACACGTTTGGACTCTTGCTTGGTGCCGATCAGGTTTTCATTCACCCTTTTTTCCCCAAATGAGCCTGATTCTGATCTCACTTAACACCAATGTACATCAGGAATCACTCCACCGAAGTAAGAATAGTTACACTGGTGAGTAACCAATGTAGGTAAGGAGAGAATTAGGCACCCCACATGAACTCTGTGGGGTGCCTAAGTAGTGTGATTGCTCTTAGAGCACTTTCCAAGACCCCAATTCTGCAAGGTACAGGGACATCGGTATAGTTTTAAGTATGTAAGAAGTCTCGTTGAACTCAAAGGAGCCCAAGTCTGAAGTACAAAAAACCTGAGCAGGAAATACGGCACAAAGAATAATAGATCCCAAACAAATCTCACAAAAACATACTAAGAGGTAGTAGGACTAGGATGTAAACATCCTAGGGAGAAAATCATGAAGAGTGGCTCAAAATACATGAACATTTTCTCTTTTCACTGAAGAGTACATTAATGAAATGAAGCCAAGCTGGAATATTTTTAAATGACCTAGCTTTAGTGCCGTGGGGAAGCTTATGAGAGACCATGCACAGCCATAATTACAAGGTATGGAATTTGGGGAGAACATAAATGATCAGTTTGATGGAAAATGTATTCACAGCCTGTAATTTCTTCTGTATCTCACTTTTTCTTCTTTGTTTCAGTGGGCATCTGGGTGGTAGGGTAGGCCAGAGAAGTCAGTTATGAATAGTCTGCCCAGCGGTTGGAAAGTAATTTGAACGTTAGGGAGAAGGGTTCTCAGCAGTCTTGTTTTTGCTGTGAATGGCATTTGAAGAGAATTAACATTGGCGAGAATGAAATGCGGTTCTTCTTTTCACCAGCTGCATGCAGGCATGGACACTGCCTTTGGCTGTGGAGCAAAACTGAGCTCGAGACTGTCTGTGCTTCTACATACACATGCCCATTGTGAACGTAACTCTCTCTTGCTAGTAGAGATGGGCATGAATGAAAATGCCAGGTCTGAACACCCTTGCACATTGGGATGTGTGAAATCCAGATTCAGATTCTGTGGCATGAGCATACCACTGTGTAGGAGCAGAACTAACTCTTACGCTGGTGGAATCTGCAGCGCCAGTGGTCCTCCCTACCTCTCTCTTGGTCTTCTCCTGTCTCCCCTTCTCCCCCTACTTCTGCTAAGAAAACTCAAAACACACACACATACCCCTCTTCTCCCCCAGTATAGATGGTGCCCCCTCAGTGCCCAGCTCCTTGCTATTACACCTGCCATTCAGGCCCTCCATGTCTATGGAGGGGGCTTAGGTTTTACCTCCTTAAGTGCTGGTCTCAAAATGTACTGAGAGAACTAGCAGTTGTAAAAGTACTGTAAGCAACCCCCCCCTCCCCCCCCCCCCATGAAGCTTTCCAGAGATGAACCACATCCTCAGATGTTCAGACAAGTGGAAATCAAACTCAGCAGAAGCAGCTAGAACTTACTGGCAAATGTCTGCCCTGATCTACCTAGGATGCAGTGCTACAGAAGTCAAGGGAGGTGCCATGAGTGGAGTTGCCATGAGAGTAAGTCAGAGCAGAATTTGGCCCAATGCCCTTTTCTGGAATAATATTTATTGCAGAACCTAGAGAATCCAATCAGCCAGGTTTTCATTCAGAAACCTGTGCTGCCACGGGCTGTGCCCTCTCTGTGCATTATCCCGGAATTCCTGCTTCTGATGAAGCCAAGACTTGTGCAACAGCAGGGACAGGGAGCAGTGTAATTCTATGGCAGCTCATTGGGCTGCGAGGCGCTTAAGCATAATGCAATAAAACGCTTTCCAGCCACACAAACACAGGGGGCCATTGTCAGAAAAATTTGACTTTGTCAATACCTTTCATTTGGATGTTGTTATTAAGGAGAGTGCTGAAGGAATCTCCCCTCCATACTGTACGGAATAGTTACTCCTCCCTGCATTCCTAGATACCATGGTCATTTAGTGTCAGAAGAACAAGAGGGAACCCAGCAGTTTCAGTCCAGGGGGGGTACTGTAAAGGTTATGAAAAAGGATGCTGCCAAATCTGTGCAGCAGGAAGCTGGCACATGAGACAAATGGTGCCGTTCTCTGGTTCCTATCCAGTTTGGCCAGCGGCTAATGTCAGCATCGCACCAGATCTCAGGTAACCAATCACATATTGCTGTGACATAATTTTAGCTATCAGGGAGAAACCAGACATGGAGAGAAGATTAGCAGAGAGGAGTCTGCCAACGTTGAGGCTGCTAATATCGGAGGCTTTTAAATTCTCGCAGAATCGAAAAGCTGTAGAAGGAGTTTCTGTAGATGAATCTTAACTTCCTGCTTTTTCTTTTCTGCCTTATTGGTACTTACGTCTCAGGAAATTTTCTCTTTGATTTGATTGTTGCTCCTGACCTGAATGGTAACTCCCTTACGCTCCTCTGGCAATCCCAGTCCTCATATTCATATTGTATATTTGTGTTTATTGCGTGTTTTGTTTTGTGTTCATTTCTATTTTTCATGCTACAAAATCTTGGGGGATTTTTGATGACGGTGATGTGGGGTGTGATCCTGTTTCTATTGCAGAGCATGATGCCAATTGACCTCAATGGGAGCAGGAGCAGGCTAAGAGAGCGCACTGCAGATGAAAGCTTTAATCTTCTTCTGTGTGAAACAATTGAAGTATGTGACAAATATATCAGTCTATTTTAGAAGAGACAGACACTCACAGACAGCCAGTGAAATTCAGCCTTGTGCAGAGAGCCAGCAGAAGGCATGCACACCACTTAAATCTCACTTCAGTCCACAGCATAGGACATAATGGTGCATAGGCCTGATGCTATCTCTCTGCACCAGGGTGAATTTTACCCAGTGAGAAGATAATTACAGTGATTGTTTCTTTACATCTCTGCTAGCAAGGCCTCAGGCAGTGGGATCCCAAGTTTCAGTCTAACTTATGAGGGGGTGTCAGCCTAGAGGAGATGCTTTTGCCACTTGCTTTCAGATGGCTTCTCAACTTTATCACCTTGGCTTGGTTTTATTTAACCTAGATTTCATAAGTCCCTCTGCCAACACACACGCCCAACACTGCCTAGTCCACACCCTGAATCAGCGTTTCCAGAACTAATTCTTCCTGCTAAGAGGCCCTGCTGATTTCTTTACTGAGGGGGGGTGCGTGGTCAGAAAATACTAAGAGGGCTTTGTGTTTTTCCCAGCGCTATCTGGCTTAAAGTTCTCCAGGAGCCAGAGCCAGACTGCTCATCTGACACACATTCCTCTAACTGATGTGGCATCTGTCTTATATATTAGAGGGGGTTTTAAAAAAAAATAGTGTGTTGAAATAAAATAAAGAAACATAAAACTCCTATGACAGTTGGCTTTCATGTTTCAGTAAACATCTATTTAGTTTGATCTGCTGAAAAGAAAGGAGAGGGGGAAATGTAGAAATCATTTCACTAACCACAGACTTACTTTCATGAAGCTAAACTTGACAAATGATTGCAGGGGTTTCTGAAGCTTTAGAGGTGCTTACTAGTATCAGTCCTCTCACCATGGCACCCATTGACTCAGATCTTTTTTCAGTCAGTCCAGTGGGCACTCAGTGTCCTGATGTTCTGGATTAGCATAATATCTACATAGAGGAAAAGAAATCCATGCAACAAGCTCTTCATGCTGAACAGCTTCCACTTAGCTGCAAAATATGGCCCAGTGGAAAATAACATTAGCCAGGTGTCAGGCTGTCTAGAGTGGCTCACGACTGTGAGTGCCAACCTCAGGGCAGATTGTCACAAACAGGGCATGAACCCCAAACCAGTTGTGAGTTCTATACTTAGATTTTATCAACCACGTAACAAGTGTGAACTCGAGCACTATAGCAGCCTTAACATGGAGTCACAGACAGTGACCTTGGGTACTCCGGTCTATCTTGCCACCCAGGCAAGCCTGCCTTTGTGATAGATGGTCCCTTACACCAAAAATCACATCAATATTCAGGTTACTCCCAGTCCCAAAGGACCAGTCACTTACCCCAGGTCAAGTGCACCTTAGATCACTCACCAAAAACAACGCTTATAGCCAATCCTATAATAAACTAACTAAAGGTTTATTATCTAGGAAAAAGAAACAAGAAAGTTATTTACGAGGTTAAAGCAGGTAAACATACACACACAAATGAGATACAGTCTTAGGTTCCAAAAGATGATAGTAACTGCTATAATATGCAAACTTTGTACATCCTTTAGGGCTAACCCAAGCTAAACAGCTGGGGACCCCTTGCTTACGCTTAGAAATCTTTGCCCCTCAGAGTTCAAGCAACACAGGGATACAATTTCTCCTTAACAGGAGTCCCTTGGGGAGCCAGCTGAGGTCACTCAATTAGGGTGAACTGAAAAGAATGGGGCAGACAATCCCCAAAGCTGGTGGATATTCCAATACTTAAATTTACCACGCCAGCACAAAACAGCTTCTTTATTACCTCACTGGTTACTCAGAAGTCAACAACACAATTCCCTTAAAGTAACCCAGCCTCGGGCCTCTACCTAGACACCCAAGTCAGATATGAGGAGGATTAATGAAAATCTTATTCATCATATAAAAAAGGTCTACCAATCCCAAAGGATCGGACACATTACCTCCCAGGTTAATGAATATTCCAGATCTTACCCAAATAAATGCTACAGCCAATTCTTATTAACTAAACTAAAATGTATTTAAAAAGAAAAGAGAGTGAGCATTGGTTAAGAGATCAATATATATACAGACATGAGTTCTATTCTTGAGGTTCAGATTCATACAGAGATGGTGAGCTTTGTAGCTGCAAAGAATTCTTTTAGAATGTAATCCATAGGTTATAGTCCAATGTCCAATATCATATTCAGGGTGTTCCAGTTTACCCAGGATCTCAATCTTGTGACTCAAACTTCCCCTGATGAAGCTTAAGCAGATCTGAGATGACAGGATCAGGACCCAAGGGTCTTTTATACAATGTTCTAGCATCCACTTGACCATACAGTCCTGGGTAAACAATAGGCAATCAGGGCGACTTTGAAGTAGGTCTATTTCCTAAGCATCACCGGTAATTATTCACACAGATTAACATAAGGCAATTGCCTGTTTTTCCACCATTCGCAGATGATTGGCTATACATTTCAAAGAGAGAGGAATACAACGACATCCTATGTTTACAGTTCATTTAAATGTTAAGATGTTCTTTTGATCTCTGAATTAACAGATTACAGCATAGACAGAGACAGTTTGATTACACTGTTGACCACTACCAATATATATGTAAATACACAAAAACACAAACATCATCTCCCCATATGTCTTTAAGGGTTGAATTTGAGTCATTCATCCTGCAGGATGTGTAATCCTTTCTGGTCATGCATCACACAGGGATTTCCCCCAGCAATCAAACTGATAAGATGGGCGTTTGGTGCACGTCTCCTTTCCATGGGTGTTGGGGGAACAATCAGCAAAGTGTTTTGTCCACTGATGTTGCACGGTGGCTTGTTTGATGTCTGTAGACCTTCTTTTGTGAGGAGGAGATGACACCTCTTGTGGCAAACTAGTATTTCACACTTGATGATGTTTCTCCCCTGATGGTGGGGGTTCATGGTCTTAGCAAACATTTTTATAGTTACAGAGCAAGCATTTAAACATTATCTTATAACATGGGATACAGATGTTATAAGTAGGTTTAATATGTGCAGCCTCCTACAAGCATCCCATAAAGTCTAAACACTAGAGACATTCTTATAACTGTAATATCTATTTTAATAATAGTAACACATAGGTGAGGCAGACTGGTTTCCAACTACGCATTTGTCAGTGTTTAGTGAGGCCCAATTGCCTTGGCATGAGCTGGTACCTGGTCTGCCAGCATCACACCAGGGAAGGAAAAGAAATAGCACAAATGTTGTACTCAGGTACAGGAGCACAGACAAAAGACCTGATTCAACAGTGCACTCCAGCTTAGCTATCTACTAAGGTATTGTACTGACATGGTCACCATGATTCTAGTAATCGAGAGCCTCACAAGCATTAATCCTGGCAACATACCTGTAAGGCAAGGAAGTATTATTGTCCTAGTTTATTGATAGGGAACTGAGGCACAGGGAGATTAAGTGATTTGCCCAAGGTCACAAAGGAAGGCTGTGGCAGAGCTGAGAATTGAATCCAGATTACATATGTCCCAGTGTAGTGTCTTAGCCACAAGACTGCCTTCCTCCCACTGGACAGTTAAGCAGGGTTTGCGTCTGCTTTGTGTTACCAGATCGACAGTAAGCAGCTAGAGGGTACCAATGAATCTGTCTCTATCAATCAATCTATCTATCAGCTAAATATCAGTCAGCTTAGCTTTTCCTATTCTGCCTGTCAGCTACGTTACAGATATGACTGTGATGAATGCTGTGTTGAAGAATGATCTAGAAATGCCTATCAGCAAGCCTTACAAAAATATAAAGCTTGCATGGAAAGACGCTGTAAATTCAAAGTACATTAGTATTATAAACCAAATCCTGAGGTCCTTATTTTAGTCAGGCAGAGTTGAATAAAAATCATGCAATATTTGAGTAAAGACCTTAGGATGTGGCCCCCAAGGAATTACATTGGGTCACACCATCCATTCAATTTTTAAGCAGAAATCCCTCACTGGGGATGCTCAGTTGGTTCATATTGTTATTGAAGTCAATGGAGCGACACTAATTTATCCCAGGTGAAGATCTGGCCCATAGAGAAAAACATAACAAAGAATATGACACTACTCCACCACCGAGACCCTTGCCACCATTTGGATGCAAGGATAAAACCCAGACATTTGGTGATCAGGTGGGAGAACCAGGGGGCGAGCTAGTTTATGTGCCTGCAGTTTCATGGTCTGATCTAGCATGAGTCAGAAAGGAGCACTGTCAAACACATGCTTTTCCCCATCTCTCCATTCCCCAAAGGGACAGGATTTTGTGTGCTACACCAACAAGCTATGCCACTGTGGCAGCTTGACCCAAGTAGAAAGGCGCTTCCTCACATAACCAGATCCCAGATCAGGTAGGGCTTTATATATTAAATCGGCGCCTTGATCTCTCGCTGGAAAGATAGCGGCATGCGGTGCAGCTCTGTGGAGCATTAGTGTAATATGCTCCCTGCATGATGGTGTATTGCTCAGCCTATGGTCAGCTGCATTCTGCGTAAGCTTCTAAGCCTTGGTCCCAGTGTGTGGCCCCAAGTAGAGCCCATTGCAGTCGCCACCTCTTGAGGTGACCGTGTGGATGAGGCTCCCAGGGGCCATTTGGAAGGAAAGGTTGCATTGTCCTACCCAGGTGCAGGTGGAAACTTCCTCACCTTCTTTGGCTACAGCTGTTATTTGATGTTCCAAAAGCAGCCCTGGATGTAGTAAAACTCCTTGATTGCAAATGTGAGTCACAGATGGCAGATGCGCTCCCTCAGCCTCAGGTGTGCTTCTTGCCTGTTCTTCTAGTGGTTCTGTCCCCCCATCCAGCACATCGTCTTTCTCTTATCTGCAGGAAGTCAGCCATCTTGTCCTCATTCATGATTTCATAGACTCTGGGTTTTCCTATCCACTGCACCAGCCAGACCTTCTGTGGTGGACACTATCTATCTTATCTAATCTGTCTCTCTATTTGAGGCTGTAATTCACTATAATATCAAAGACCTGTGTGTGACAAGATTGCTTGTCACTGTCTTACTCTTAGGGCTTTGTTTCAGGCGTACCGGGGTACGTACGGCTTGTGTGATCAGACGTGGGCTGCAGAGGCTGCAGTGCTGTACCTGGGTGATTGTGGCTGGAAGCATAATGACTGTGCAGGACAGTCAGGCATAATGCCGCCAGCGAAGCAAGCGGGAAACATATTCAGAAGTTGCATTTGCTACATTTTTTAAAAGGTGCGGTGAGGGCTCCGGGCACTGACAGAGGCCTGTGGAGCCATGGGCATGCTCCAGAAATGTCGGCTCACGTCCCCTCTGGGGAGCTGAGCACTAGCAGCACTCGTCCCCCCTCCCGTGTTCTCAGGGCTCACAAAGAGGAGTACAGGGCTGCTTGGTGCAGATCTGAACCTCTGGTGGGATGGAGCCTGCACCCCTCTGCCTCCGGGTGGGGGCACCCACAGTTTTGCCGTGTATTGTTTATTGGAAAAACAGAAGCACAATTACCAAAGCAAAATGATTGGTATCCCAGTAAGCTCCTCCTTTTGCCAGGTGGAGATGCTGCAGTAGTTGGGGGATCTGAATGGAGCAGCTGTTGTCCAGTGGGCTGAGTGTGGCGCTGGGTGTTTGGAGATCTGGATTCTAGTCCCGGCTCTGTCGCTGGCTCACATAGAGACAAATGATGGCCACTTGAGTGTGGGAGGGGAAAGGTACAGGGATCCCTTTTCCCCCAAGGATGTGGCTGCCAATGATGGGGAGCACAGAGGAGGAGCAGTGCCGGTGGTCCCAGAGGGGTGTATTGTCCATATGGCGGGGCAGCACTGGTTACACTTTACACAGGTGTTGCAAATCTCACTGGCTGTCATTCTTCTCCCAGTGACCAGGAAACTGTGACAGAAACAAAAAGCTCCCAGGACCAGGTGATGCACCTTGTCCTCTTCCCTGTCACAGCTTAATCTGATGAGAGGTGTAAGCCCACAGCCTCCCCATGACTCAGTTTTCCCATCTGTAAAATGGCAATAAATATCACTGGTTACCTTTGTAGGCAATCTGAGGGTTCTTTAGGAGTAAGTGCTAAGCAGGAGACCAGAGTCCAACTCCTGACTCCATGCTCCCTGGGCTGGCTGGATCTGGTATTGTTGTACAGGAGGCACAGTCCTCTGTCCCAGGTCTCGCTGCATGGACCCCCCTGGCCAACTTAAGAGAGGTGCTGGCAACCTCCTAAGAGCATCCAGTCCAGTCTTTCCTGGCCAGGAGATTAATGGCTATATAAATTGGAGACAAACTGGGATCCTTAGGACTAAAGGGAGAACTCCCAGAATATAACCATCACCGATTATATTTCATTTGACCAGCAACCAGCTTGGAAGGAGGTGAAAAGAGCAATAGATTAATTTTAACATTGAGGCTGCTTTCCATAGCTGGCTGTATCCATTTGGCCAACGTTTAAACATAAGTGCCCATACCACCAGTAGCAGTCACAGCCATCTTGGGTCCTCTAACCTGCAGACTGAAAGAACATGTGTACAGCATAGTAAGTTACCTCCAATTCCTTTTAGGTTAGAATTTTAAACAAGAAGATCGATTTTAGCGATATTCAGTCCAGATGTGGTTCCAAGGATAACATCAAACATTCTGCAGGGGGAGGAAATGTAAGTAGTGACGCTACCTCAGAAGGCGTCCTGACTGTGATGACCCACCTTGCACAGCCAGCCCTCTGTCTCCCCTCCTTCCAAGCACTATTTCCCTTCTTGCTTATGTTTCACATGTTAACTTGGTCTGGTAGTCTGTCAACCCTGTGTGTTCCATGGTGGGCTTCTGATCCTTCCCCACAGACCGCAGCAAATGTTTAGGATTCAACCAGGAAACGGATTAGGAGGAAGAGGATGAGTGCGTCTTTACAGCCATGGGTTTAGTCCTGCAAGGAGCTGAGTGTCCTTAGAGGCGCTAAGCAGCTACAGCTTCCACTGAACCCCAAAATAGGAGCCCAATGAGAGCTGAGGTTGCTCAGGTCTTACATGATCTGATCCAAGGTGACTAATTTCAAGGAAGTGACAAACACACTTTTCACTTATTACATTTTTCTTAAACTGCAGCGTTCTATCTCCCTCTGTCCCCGGTGAAAAGGCCAGACTGCCTAGATGCACACTGCTGCAATGTGGCTTCATTCACATTTGCTCACAATTCCACAGAAATCAGTCATTCATTCAAGCTCCTGGAAGTACCAGGGGAAGTCCGGGTTTACAGCAGATCTGTACATTTGCCTTCTTTAGGTCACCTCAGACAAAGTAACAGAAAGACCGAAAGCGTAGTCCATCTGTCATTCAAGGTTGGGTGTGCGCTTCTGTCCCAGAGTCTCTCTCTCTCTCTCTCTCTCTCAGAAGACTATATAAAATTAACAGACTTAGATGACAGATAGACAGATAAAAGAAATACAAAATCAGGATAAACAGGGTTTAGACAGAAGGTCTGATTAGCCATTGTGTTACTCCCGTTTTATGCCAGTGTAACCCCATTATGGATTTAATCTGATGTAAAACTGGAGTCACTCAGTAGTGAATCACACTCAGTGTTTACACTGTACTTATGGGGACAGAAGGACATGGGAAGAGGTTTTAATCTGAAAATCAGGATAAGCCATGTGAAAGGGATGGTATTAAAAGCCCAAATTCCCAGGAAATAAGTATTCAAGAAAGGAACAAAGAAAGCAGACTAGAACAACGATATGTATCATGCTACACACAGCGCTTAGAGGCACCGCCTTTCACCACAAGAGGAAAGCTCAGAAGCTTCTTAGAAAATAACCCTTGTTTATCTTCTTGATTCACATCTTTGTTTTACTAATGAAAAGACTTAACACGCCACTGTCAGGTTCCTTGGCGGAATGGAAGCTTGCTGTATTAATCCAGATGTTTCTCACCTTTCTGGCATGATCTGTTCTCTGCTAACTATTTCTTCTTTTCCAGTGTTTTTCGAAGCTAGCGCTCTTCCTCTTTGCCCTTTGCTCTTCCTAAAACGTGTTTTGTGCACTTTCTACAGATACAAATTGTAACCAAGAAAATAGATCTGAGCCATGTCACTTCCAAATGTGGCTCCCTGAAGAACATCCGTCACAGACCAGGTAACGTAGGAATTATTTGAACTGATATGGCATATTAGGGGGGAAATCCTGCTTGCTTATCTCATGTGAATGGACCCACTGAAGCAACTTACTACTCATGCAAGTCATGTGAACAGGATAAGTGGAGGTTCTCTAATGTACCCACTTCTTAGGGGCTGGATGCTACGCACTCTGGCCTAATCTAGCAAAACCCTCACATCCTTAAAATTCAGCATGTGTTTAAATGCATTGCTGGTTCAAGGCTAGAATGTTCAGCAATGCATGCTCAAACCCACAGCTCAAGATGCTTACTGGTAGATACCTGAAGTAATGATAAAGATACTGCTTGCAGTCCATCATGAGATGATTATTAAGTGACAGCATACTGGAACATTAAGAGCTCTATTCCAATTTCAGATTCGCATATACATAATTTCAGAAAGAGTACCCTCAGCCAGCATCCTCCCTACAAAACTTTTCTCCTCTAGAAAGCGCATTACCCAAATCTAATAAACACACATCTAATATGCCTGTGCTCAAGGTGATGAAAATGGTGCATGATTCAACCCCCAAATGGGAAGTTTTTACCTTTACATAAGTGGGGACTAAATTCAGGGATATAAGTAGACCTCTGTTGAGGTCAGTGGAGTTACACTTGCTTACACCAGATCTGAATTTGGAGCAGGCTAGTTACATACTCCTGTCTGAAACCATAATATGAAGTATTTCAGATGCTCAGTATACTGGAATATATAGTGTACACAAGCTTCATATATGCAATCAATAAAGAACTAAATGATCATATATATATGTGTGTGTGATTTCACATATATAAGCTAACAAATGTATTCAGATGCAAATCCCATGTGATCCTTAGGACTTGGAGTCCATATAGCAATGAATGTGTTACAGGCCTCCACGTGTTGGGTTTGTTCATCTACGAAAGAAAGATCATGGTTACTAATATTCACTTAATAAATAATCCAAGTACAAATCACCACAAGTTACTAATGGAAATAATATAATAATAATATTCTTTATTTTATTTAATTGAGACATTTTCATATAAAGAGAGAGTGAAAAAGTTTGGGACTGCTTAGTTTAGAGCAGGGATCAGCAACCTTTGGCACGCAGCCCATCAGAGAAATCCGCTGGCCGGCCGGGACGGTTTGTTTACCTACAGCATCCGCAGGTTCAGCCGATCGCAGCTCCCACTGGCCATGGTTTGCTGTTCCAGGCCAATGGGGGCTGCTGGAAGCTGTGTGGGCCAAGGGATGTGCTGGCTGCCGCTTCCCGCAGCCCCCATTGGCCTGGAGTGGCAAACCGCAGCCAGTGGGATCTGTGATCGGCCGAACCTGCGGATGCTGCAGGTAAACAAGCCGTCCTGGCTCACCATTGAATTTCCCTGACGGGCTGCGTGCCAAACGTTGCCAATCCCTGGTTTAGAGATAAGATTAATAAGAGGGGGCATGATAGAGATATACAAACTAATGATACAGGTGGATCTATTTACCTGTTCTCATAATACAAGTACAAGGGGAATGCTCCATTTAAACTGAAAGATAACAATTCTCTGTACACAGCTCAAATTTAATCTGTGGAACCTATGGCCACAAGATACCATTGACTCAAGTGGGAATTGCAGGTTCTCCACTGAGCCTCACTTCAGCAAATTACTAAAACACATAGAATCGTAGGACTGGAAGGGACCTCGAGAGGTCATCTAGTCCAGTCCCTTGCACTCGTGGCAGGACTAAATATTATCTAGACCATTCCTGACAGGTGTTTGTCTAACCTGCTCTTAAAAATCTCCAATGATGGAGATTCCACAACCTCCGTAGGCAATTTATTCCTATGCTTAACCACCCTGACAGATAGGAAGTTTTTCCTAATGTCCAACCTCAGCGGCCCTTACTTTAGTTTAAACCCATTGCTTCTTGTCCTATCCTCAGAGTTAAAGAGAACAATTTTTCTCCCTTCTCCTTGTAACAACCTTTTATCTACTTGAAAAACTGTTATGTCCCCGCTCAGTCTTTTCTTCTCCAGACTAAACAAACCCAATTTTTTTCAATCTTCCCTCATTGGTGATGTTTTCTAGACCTTTAATAACTTTTGTGGCTCTCCTCTGGAATTTCTCCAGGGTGTCCACATTTTTCCTGAAATGTAGCATCCAGAACTGGACACAATACTCCAGCTGAAGCCTAATCAGTCCAGAATAGAGCAGAAGAATTACTTCTTGTGTCTTGCTTCCAACACTCCTACTAATGATCATCCGAGAATGACGTTTGCTTTTTTTGCAACAGTGTTAAACTGTTGATTCACATTTAGCTTGTGATCCCCTATGACCTCCAGATCCCTTTCTGTAGTACTCCTTCCTAGGCAATTGTTTCCCATTTTGTTTGTGTGCAACTGATTGTTCCTTCCTAAGTGGAGTACTTTTGCATTTGTCCTTATTGAATTGCATCCTGTTTACTTCAGATAATTTCTCCAGTTTGTCCAGATCATTTTGAATTTTAATCCTGTCCTCCAAAGCACTTGCAATGCCTCCCACTTGGTATCATCCGCAAACTTTATAAGTGTATTCTCTATGCCATTATCTAAATCGTTGATGAAGATATTGAGTCCATCCTTATTCAGCAAAGTACTTGAGCAAGTGTTTAAATCCCATTGAAGTTATGATTATAGTATAGTATAGTAGAACCTCAGAGTAACAGACACCTCGGGAATGGAGGTTGACCGTAACTCTGAAATGTTCGTAACTCTGAACAAAGTACAGTTTGGGCTCCAGTTCCAGCAGCAGCTAAACTCTCTCCTCAGTGCCAGCAGCTTCCTTGCAGGTAGTTTCTTTCCCTAGATCGGACTGCAACCATGTCCCCTTCCGGCTGGGAGGGTGGGGTGAAAACAACTTGTCCCTCTCCCAGCCAGAGGAGGGGAGCTTAAAACAGAGCCCTCCCCTCCCAGCCAGGAATGTGTGGGAAAACAGCGCCCCGCCCCTAACTGGGGGAAGGTGAAAGCAGCGCAGACCCCAGCGCTGCTCTGCTCTGCCGGCTGCCTTGGGCTGGCAGCCCTAGCGTCTTCTCTACTAGATGTAAGTGGCTGCCCCATGCATGGGGTTGGGGTGGGGACAGGCAGCCCAGGTGTGCCTACCTTCAAGATACAGTACAGGAACAGTGCAGTGTTTGCTTTTTTTTTTTTTTTTTTTGTCTCCGCTGCTGCATGATTGGTTTCTTCACATGCTGTTCGGTTGGCCGGTCAGTCCGTAACTCTGGTGTTCATATCTTTGAGGTTCTACTGTATTGAAATGCTTTGCTGAATAGAGGGCACGGTGCTCTTCACTCTCAAAATCTGGCCCTTTCTGAATTATTAGATCATATTTGACAGAGAAGTAATAAATGTCTGTGCCCAGACAGAACTGGGAGGGCAGAAAAAATAAGGCACTAATAGCTAATTCTGTCAGTTGATTTGCCTGGTTGGCCCTCAAGCTACATTTTCAGGAAACAAAACAAAGTGTATTTGAAATTGAGGACTACTTCATTTTCTTAATTTTTATTTGCTTTTGCTTGAATAGGTGGGGGACGTGTGAAAATTGAGAGTGTGAAACTGGATTTCAAAGAAAAAGCTCACGCTAAAGTTGGTTCCCTTGAAAATGCCCACCACACACCTGGAGGTGGCAATATCAAGGTAAGAAATCAGCCTGATGAACTGAGCTTCTTCCTTTGAGAATGCACTTCAGCCCAAAGTTAGCAGTGACATGAATCGTGGTGTAAATTACACAGCAGGTATACCTGGGTCAGAAAAATGAGTGTCACTTATATACAGGGCTAGAGAGGTGAGAGCAGGAAAAGCAACTAACAGGAGAATAGAAGATAGAACCAGGTTACTTTTCTATGGTTGATCCTCTCAACCTGGAGCCAGTGACTCCCAGTCTGCTCCTCCTGATGCCCAATGCTTTTCCCTTTCCCCAGTTGAACTTCTGTTTTGCCTCCAGACCTCTACCTTTGCCGCTATTCCAAATCCACATTGGGGTTTTAGTCAGTCTAGTAATCCTGACCCAATGGCTGTCTTCAAATCTCCTTTGTTCCAGGGCTCTCTGGGTGAGTAGTAGTGTAGAATCACATTACATGCCTCTGACCCCAGAGAATTTGTAAAGTGCATGAAATTTGAAAACAGAAGGCAGACCAGCAGGATCTGTTTATATTTTCCCATGTATTTTTTAAGATGCCAGAAAACTGAACCAAATTTTTAGAAATTTGGAGTTTGGTTTTAAGTTTGGGCTGAAATTCAGTCCGGGTTTTTATTCTAAAGGTCACTCCTGTAAGAAACACAGTTAGTTGTGCAAAACTTACTCTTCCACCTAATGTCATTGAATCACAGAGGGCCATTGTATTGGCATACAAAAAGAGAGAAGGACTTTCAGTGAACATTAGGCTCCTAAGTGCCTAAGTCACATTTGAAAATGGGGCTTAGGCGCTCTTGATAATGTTACCTCAACTCCAATTGATTTCAATGCAAACTGGACGCTAATTCCCTTTAGACACCTTTGAAAATCTCAGCCACTCTGTATTGAATAGCACTGGGTGACTATTACAAAAATGCTCTAGGTATATTCCTTTCAGCCATGCTCACTGGCCTTTTGTGTATGCTTCCTGTGAACATTTCATTTGAGCAACATTCAAACAATGCGAATATCAGAATCACATAAACACATGTGCATATTCACTTTACCCCAGCAAGTACTTACACTGGCATTGCTTGTGTGATCATCCAGTCAGAGAACTGAAACAATATCATGACTGTTGTAACCAACCACAGCAAACCAATGCAACTCAAACAGGGTGAAATTCATGCCTGTGCAGAGGGCCAGCTCAAGGCCTATGCACCACTCAAGTCCCACTTTAAGCCTTGGGATGATGCTCTGCGCAAGGGTGGATTTAACCCATTACAGATATTGAATACTCACAGAGATACACACATGTTCAATCTTTACAAGGCTTTTTTCAAAAAAGAAAAGACATTTCAGACCAATAAAATGTAGAATAATATATGAATTCAATGAAGACATAACATGCACATGGATATTCAGTAATAGAGGCAAAAGATGGTTTTTTTTCAGTCCTGCCTAAGGGAGTTAGGTACCCAAATCCCACTGAAAGTCAGTGGACTTTGGGTGCCTAATCCCATTAGGCACCTTTGGAATCCCAGCCTAGATTTATTAGATACATTTTTGTTGTGAATTATTCACTCGGCTGTCGCCTTGGTGGGAATCATTGGCAGGCTCATAGGACAGGGCCCGTCGGCTAGAGGACGTGCTCCAGCAGTGGTGGCCCAAGCAAAGGTGGTGACTGAGTGACTCCTGAGTCCAGTGCTGTGAGGCTGTTGATCACCTCCTGGCAGGGGCTGAGTTCTCTCAACTCCCACTGACTTCAAGAACTGAAGGTGATCAGCACCAACAGGTCCTATGTGGGAAGGAGAGAGTTGGCCGCACACTGAAAAGGTGGGATGGTGTGTGACTAGGAAAAGGTGTCACCACAGAAGGCAGGAGTTTCAAATCAAATCAGCAATAGAAGCAAAGGTTTACATGCATTTTGCCTTTCTTGAACAGATTGACAGCCAGAAGCTAAACTTCAGAGAGCATGCTAAAGCCCGTGTAGATCACGGGGCCGAGATCATTACGCAGTCACCAGGCAGGTCCAGCGTGCCTTCACCGCGCAGACTCAGCAACGTCTCGTCCTCTGGAAGCATCAACCTGCTGGAATCCCCTCAGCTTGCTACCCTCGCTGAAGATGTCACGGCCGCCCTTGCTAAGCAGGGCTTATGAATTTGCTCCATTTAGCAGTGTATGAAGTAATAATATTTAGACATGAGCTCTTGGCAGGAATGGGCTCAGAGCAGGTGTTACATTCATTCTTTACCATGTCTAAAATTAAGTCACATCCCAAGACTGTAGCAACCATACAATAAAAAAAAACCCCAAAATAATTAAATAGATGCAGAAATTGGCCTGATCTCCATTTACAGCAGGAAGACACTGGCTTTACATGGGTATGCAATTGCAGTGTATGACATTGGACGATTATTGTCGCTCTGCTCTGTCTTGCATGGAGTACCGTACTATGATAAAATGCATTTTTACCTTTCCATGTGCCTGAGGGCCATTCACCTCTTTCTGACTTGCTACTATCCCAAG
The DNA here is from genome assembly GCF_027887155.1 of Malaclemys terrapin pileata. Taxonomy (NCBI): domain Eukaryota; kingdom Metazoa; phylum Chordata; order Testudines; family Emydidae; genus Malaclemys; species Malaclemys terrapin. The sequence continues at coordinate 16,330,462 of NC_071515.1, read as the reverse complement.
TTGCTCATTTCACAGTTCTGTTGATGGGTGGGAGGAAAAAAAAGTCGCCCATTGTAACTTATTACAGGTTAAATTAAACTGAAGAGCCTAGTTACCGGATGGGAAGGGCATATAAAGGAAATCAAGTTTAATTTTAAAAAGTGTTATTTTGTATAAATGGGTAGAAGGAGAAAGACTGGATTAAGTTATTAACGTTTTGGGGCCTGGATAATTATGTCAGTGTATAGCTGATTCCAATAAATTATTTAACTGATAACTAAAAATAGTAGTTGAAAAACATTTGAATTGTGCTTGAGGAAGTGGCATTTTTAAAACAAAAACGCTGTTGAAAGGAAGCACTTCCATTTCAATGGGCTTGTGTCTGATTAGAATGTCGGTTAAGCGGCTAGATTTGTGTACACACTACCGGTTTCACATCCTTTCCATCTGTTTGATACAGTATTATAGATATATATATTTCTCTGTGGCCATTTGTGATACGCCCTCATATACTTGAATATTATACTTCTTTATTCACAGTATCTGTGTCTCTTGCACCCTTTGGTGTTGCAATTTTAGGTATGTAAAAGTAGATGTTAGCAGGGTTTTTTTTCCCTATTCAGAAAAAAATACATAAAAAGACAAAAACGTTTAGCATGAAATTGCTTTCTGTAACAACTAAAAGCCGTGACCCTGTTTTAGTGTCAGATGCAAGTCTCTTCTGTGATGCTAGAAAAATTATTCCTTTTCCCCACCCTCCTTTTTTCACCAAGACTGATTTTGTGAGTTCCAGATGTTTAGAAAAAGGGTTTCCAAAGAGGTGGGTTTGGATTCTGGATTTTTTTAAATCAAAAACAGTTTGGTTTTAGCTTTTTTTTTTTAAAACTTCTGTAGTAACAATGAATGTTGGATTTATTTCATTGAATTTTTTTCTTTTGCTAAAGTTGAAAAAAGTATTTGGGTGTCATTCCATACCTTCAGTAGTGTCTTATGTGTACACTCGGGCACTCTGGTAGTATAGCAGTAAATACTGTAGAGATGCCAATAAATTATAATTAATAAATTAAATAGATAGATAAAATGAACTCCCTAGCCTGGATCACCAAGGTGACTGAATAGATAAATAGGGCATCTTTAAATCTCAACAAAGAAGCAGCAAGTGTATGTTGACTATAAAAAGTATAAGAAAAGTGTACATAAACTTGCAGAGAGACACACAAACATCAGATCTAAGGGAGTTACTTGTGAGAACTCCAACACAACATTATGGACACTAAGAAAACACTGCTGAAGGTAATATGGTGGTATTACTCATCAGTGGATAACAAATCTGCTGATGTTATGTACAGTAGGTAGACATTATAAAATGACCAATTTACACACTTGCAGATTGTTGGCTCTCTTCCTTTTGAAATCTCTAGCTAATCTTTACACTGTCAACTGAGCTAGACATGAATTGTGTATTAAGTCAACCTTGTGTATTGGAAGCTTTTGAGTACTCTGTTCTTTTGTGTGTGTGTGTGTGTGTCTGTGTGTGTGTGTGTGTGTGTGTGTGTGTGTGTGTGTTGGGGATTGATCTGAAAAGAACATAGAGATGATGTTTGTGTCTGCGCAGAAGATTCTTATACTTAATAGCAAAGGATTCCACAGAATTAAATTTAGTATTAATCTGCACAAATACTAAAGAGTAAATCTTCGGTGTGGTGAATGGAGATTTTGGCCAAGCAGTTGTTCCCCGTGGCATTAAGATGAATTATATGGCTCAAACTCCATGCACCTTACTGAAGATGAACTCCTAAATAGCCCCACACATCAACTCCGCAAAAAGCGTTTTCACACTCTAAAGCACGGAATGCTGTTTGTAAGTCAGTTATTTTATACAAAAGACATGGAGTTTAGCAACCATCTAAAGTGCATCAAGAGGATTCTGATTTCTGCCTTGTAATTGCTGTACTGTTGCTTAGAATAACCAATGGGAATTTACTTGGAAATAATGTTTGGTGTGGTCCATAAAAATGTCTTGCCATTGTTTAAGAAAAACAAAAAGAGGAACAAGAACAGTATTTCTGATCATGTTGCTCTCCATCAATTAATGCAGATGCGCCGTGCAGTGTTTTTATTATGCCTTTTGCCAATGTTAGGAAGAGCCTAAGGTACTCTTCAGCCTCAGCGTCACTGAAGTTGAACACAGCTGGTCAGAACAGTATTTAAACTATGACTCAAGTACTTTTTATCCTGCTTTTAAAAAAAAACAAAACCACATTCTGTAGATGGTGAAGTTTAGTTATTGCACATACACATCCAAAGTCAAACTGATGTAACACATCAAGTCATTTACTTCATGCTTTGAAATGAGCTTTCTTGTCTTAATTCAAGCAAAGTCCTTGTAATCAATAATTGTCCTTCCATAGAAAGAGTTCTAGAACTTTTGTGAGGAGCTAGATGAAGATAAAAGAAACCAAGAGTTTATGTTAAATAAAATGCGAGTTACGTTACGCAACGCTAGATATTCACTGAAAAAGCTCATAAGAATCTTAACTTCTCAAGAAGAGTGTCAGTTTAAAAACTTTGCAAGCACTTGGTGGCCATGTTCCAGTTTTCTGGAACCCACGTCTTTAACAGTGCTATTCTATGGCAAGTTTAGCCAGTCAGTGACATCTAAGAGCCAACTTCTCTCTATTTGTAACAGTGAATAAATAGAAAATTTAAATTAAGCCAAATCGGATAGTCATGGGAGAATCAAAACTGAGTATATTTGTTGAGTGGTAGGACAATGGAAAAGGCACTCTGGGTGTCTCTACATCTGCAAAATATCTGTTTCTATGTAATCCTAGGCAGGAAGAAATCCAGTAAAAGTTGAGCAGAACTTGGTCCAGCAACAATGAAGGAGAAACTAACAATGATGAGGATACTCCTGTGTCCACTAGACAACACATATTTTCACTGTACAGCAGTAAATGGTATTAGCCAGCTAACACTATGTTAATGTACAGTAGCAACATTTCTTTCCTCATTATGACTGCTTGCAAATATATATAAACTGGCCTATCTACACAACCCAAAGGGAGTTGAAAGGCGGTCTATGTGGACTACTGTATATGAGAAAAGTTTTTGCTGGGCTGGACCAAAATATTTTCTGAAAATCAAGTATGAACATCTCTTCAAAGACAGATGTCTTTAAGTGTAGATCACTTTTGTTATATAAAATGAAGCAGATAGAATTTTAGCCTAGGTGTGTGTAGAGCTCACTCGCTCTTAGTAATCTTACTCAAGCAATGCCCTCTGCAGGAAAATAATTTACTTTCAGACTTAAAGGTCAGGCAAAAAAGCCACTTCAACTTTAGCAAAGAGAAAAAAGAAAAAAAAAAAATCATATTCTGTATGCTGGGATTTGGAGGAATACAGTCTGCCGTTACAAACCTGTGTTTTTTCTGATAATTCTAGAGCCTGTTACCATAAAGAGACATTTCTTGAATGGCTGGTGTAGTTAGTTCATGTTTTTCAATCCAATTTGCAATTGTATTTGTTGCTGTATAGTGATTGTTTTGCAAAATAAAATTGCTTGTCATCTAACCACTTGTATCTTTTATTTGTGATGCAGATTATATCCCCATCCACTCACTGCATATCGTGGTATTGCTTTTAAGAAAATATAAAATAACATATACCTACTAGCAATGCATACAGTCAGGCTTAAGATGAGTCAGAGCAGATGAAGTAGTGGCTCTCGCTTACTCTCCATTATTTCTTGCCGAAGTACTCAGCTTTACAACCAGCACATCAGCCTTTAGGGAAATATTTCTCTGCTTCATATGAATGAGTTATTTTCTTGTTTATCCTGGACTTCTAGCCCAAATATGAAGGTTAGCTTGACTGTGGATTGAACAGTTAGGTTCCTGAGATAAATAACTGACCTCATGAGTAAATCAACTTTCCTCTGTTCTTCAAAAATTTTAGACTGACTTTAGTACTTTTGAAGATGTCTCTGGAGGCTTAAGTCATCTGTTGCACCCCAGAACAGGTACAGCACAGACAGTGGCTTTACAAATTTCTCTGTACTGCCCCTCTAGTGTACCTCACTCCTGATTTGGAAAGAACACCTGTAGGAGAGAATGGATAGATTCCATCTCTAACTCTCTTAATCCATGGTGTGTCTGCCAAGGGCATATATTAGTGCCAAGCATGATGGTATTTTTATTCTATAAGAACGTAAGAGCTGCCATACTGGGTCAGACCACGGTCCATTTTGCCCAGTATCCTGTCTTTGACAGTGGCCCATGCCAGACCTTCAGGGAGACTATACAGAACAAGTCAATTATGAAGTGATCCATCCCTGTCTTCTGCTCCCGACTTCTAGTAGTCAAAGTTTTAGGATCACCCCAAGCATGGGGTTGCATCCCTGACTTTCTTGGCTAATAGCCATTGATGGACCTATCCTCCATTAACTTACCCAGTTCTCTTTTGAACCCAGTTATACTATGCACACTTGCCCACTGGGAACTGGAGTGAGAACTGTCAACATGTTCTACAAGCCAATTTTCTTTACAAAGTAAACAATGACACAGGGGCCCTCAGATGGTCTGTTGAGAAGAAAAGTCCAATAATAAATTTGCCCTTAGTGGAACCCTCAGCCCTTCATATAGTCTTAGTTGTTTGTTTATTTAGATATCAGCTTTATTCAATCTCCACACCAAAGCTCGCCCATCTTTATCAAAAGGCTGAAGTTGCTACTGAGTACATGCCACCATAAATCAGCACCTTGTTTTCTTTTGCAAATGCTTACAGAATACACATCTTGGATTGGAGGGAAGAAGAAAGAGAACCCCTCACAGTTTAAATATGTTTTGTTTCCACACCATGAACGGGATTTTCATAGCCAGTTGGGCAACAAGAAGTCCTGCAGGTTTACTTACCCAATCCTGCAAATGGAATTTGTTCTGCAGAAGAAGATATGGAGAGGGGGAGTTCTACATAATGAAGGGAGGAAGCTATCTTCAGTATTCTTCCCTACATTACATACTCTTTGGACTAAGAACCAGGTCATCCACCTTCCTGTGCTGTTGACTTGTATAAGGAAAATGTCCATCCTGCAGCAGATGGATTTGTCTCTTTACTCCACTGTCCTAACATGACATTTGTAGCTGTTATTATTCCTATCTTAACTCAAGTTTTAGGCCTGATTCTGCAATGCTGACTCACATATCATTGCTTTATATTCTGTGGAACTTCTTATATGAGTAAGGGTGGTAGGGTCAGGCCCTTACATTGCAGAAAGACTGAGATAGCCCATCCAATCACACATTATTAGTATTGACATTTATTATGAACAATAATTTTTTGCCAAGGTGTTTCTCATTTAAAACATCCTTTCCCCCGTCACTATTATTTGAAATAAAACTCTTTAGAATCATACCACTGAAATCTATTTCCTTACCAAGATAATAACTGCTCCCTCCTGCAGGAAAAAAAACAACAACATGGCACAGGGCTAAAGGGATGAAAATCTCCATAAGGTTCTCCTGACTCAGACTGGTACTGATTTCTCCACTGGGGGAGGGGCAGGGATAGCACTCCCCAGAATAAATCACATGTCCTACCTTCAAACTCTTGGGGAAACATTGGGAAGCAAGGACCATCCCAGTAAAGAACACATGTCTGGCTGCCGCTTGCCACCAACCCCCGCACCCCTCATCTGCCAGCACAGATCCAACAGAATTACCCCATCTGAGCTTCATCAGCTGGCACTTGCCCTGGGGACACCCATAAAGGCAGATCTCCCTCAGAATGAGGGACTGCAGGACGCTGGACTGTATTACCTTTCTAAAGGAATATTTGCAGCATTAGTGCTGGGATGACATGCACTCTGTCCTAGCTGAGTCCCTGTCCTCCCCGCTCCTTTCACAGAGCCACCAATCCCTTGGTGCAGCTTGGAGGAAGGGGGAAGACAGTGAACCTACCTTCTGTGTTGAAGGGATATGGTCCATGAGTGAAGTGACCCCCGCCACCATCAGATCATTAGGGCATGATCTGCTCCCAAATTATTTGTGTCTTCCTTGAGCATACTCCCTGGTTTGTTGGGATGCTCTGGGCGTAGAGGAGCTAGCATGGAGGGTATTTTTAAATAGAAAAACAAAGAGTATAGAAGCACATGGCTTTTGAGAGGGGAAAACATTGCACAAACTTTACTAACACAATAAATGAAGGCGCCACTGCCCTCCTTTTAGTGCCCATTAGCTAATAAAATGCTATGGGTGGACAGTCTGCAACCTGCCATGGATCTCAACCCCTGGTCTCAAGGGAGGGAAGCAGGGAAGTTCAGGAGTGACGACATGACTTGATTCTCCACTCGTGTTGGTGCAAATCAGAAATAACTCCACTGCAGTCAATTGATTTACATCAGTGTCAGAGAGAGGAGAATCAGGCCCAAAGGAGGTAGGATGGTTTTATGTTAAAAGCAAAGCTGGAATTATAACCCAGCAGGACACAGCGCCAGGAGTAAATCTAAGACCCAGATGCACCAGAATGCCAATGGGATGCACCGGCAGGAACTGTCCTGCCTTCTGCAGCTTTCACCCTCCTTCCCTGCCCCACCCTCTCACTGTGGCAGGCTGAGGGCCTGAGTGCGAGGGCCTTGTGGGAGAAGTATAAACGCTGGCAGGCAGGACAGGAAAGCACAGTGATTCTCCCTGAGTTTCTGTGCTCTGCTGCTTGGGCCCATGCCTGGTCTTTGTGACTCTCTGCTCAGGGGAGCAGAATAAGGCACCCTGTTGATGGGTTAGTGGCTGAGGCAAAGGGAGGGGTGAAGGGAAGGGGGCGGCCTGGAGAGCAGCAAAGCTCCTGAGGAAATTACCCTGCCCCAGTGGTGTGACCTGGGGGGGGGGGATCCCTAGTTTGAGGGGGAGAACTGGGGGGGACCTGAACAACATCACTTGGGCCTGTTAAAAGAAACCACCACTGGGTGGGTGTTTGGGGAGGGGGCCAGAGACCTGTTCAACAACTACTCAGCTGCAGCTGGGGGAGGGGGAAGCCACACCCCTTTCTGGCCCGTGCCCTCCCCACCCCCCATTGACTGAAGCAGCTATGTAGAGGAGAGCCCCACTTGTTCCGTGAACCCCTTTGTCTCTGCTTGCTGTGGATGAGGGCAGGGGAACAGAGACTGGCCCCAGATGCTGGTGATCTATTTTGCTCACTTCCATCGCTGGGTGTGAACATGTTTAACCAGGAAGCATGGACCTGCATTAGGAATTACTAGACACATGCAGGCTACTGGAACTCACTGGCCTGTGCCTTCTAGGCATGGCATGGCCCATGCCCACTTCCCTGCTGCATTATTATCTCCAGCAGCTGCTCTGGTCATCCTAAAAAGGGACCTCCTATTCCATTTCAGCCATTTGCCTGGATGGCCTAATGTGAGGCCATATCCTGCAGGGCTTAAACTGATAATAGTGAGAGTTTCACCTCCATGAGGCCTGGAAGAGGCACGCAGGATCTAGGCCTCGGGAGAGCCGTATGGTGGTTAGATTTGCTATGAAATGTGTGCTATTATTCCTGTTCAGCTCTAACTTCCTAAAGGGGAAAAGTGCCTAGTCAGCTTCTTAGATTTGTATTGAAGTTTATTTTGCAGCACTTCATCAACCATCTTACCTGTACCCTGCAGTCCTCAGCTGCTTTAGTTTTGCTTTATAACTAATATCCTTTAACATGGGATCACCATGCTGATCCTACTTCATTGTGGCTCCAAAGCACTCCTGGTCTCTGCATTAAAATAGAGACCAAAACTGGATAGAGTACTCTAGTCCCTCATTATATGGTGCCCTATAAAGCTTAAAATATCACTTTGGGATGCCTCATATTATAAAGCAGTGTCTTATTTGCCTTTTGACTGCAATTGGCCAGATGGTGGGGGGTCACCGTACTTCCTAAATCCTCTTTTTACTACACTGAGTGAGCTACATCACCGAAGTTCAAACTCACTTTGTTTTTAGGCTTAGAGCTTATTTAATCAATAGATGTTTAGAGCCAACGCTTGCCTGAGTTGCTTTGTGATCTTAAGGAAACTTAAGTGGGGGGGGAGGGTTTGAATCAGCCTGATGCAGCAACGACTTCAAGTTTGCCCTCCAAGCTAAGCATATTGTCACCATAATAAAGATGGCAAATTCTGCAAGACTGGTCTTTCCAGAAAGTTCTATTCTACATTGTCTTCTAAACCCCGCTGCTGGTGGTTAAACTGCTTATCTGTGCCATGTAGGCCTGCTCAGAGCAGGATTAGATGAAATGGCGCTTATGACCTCTGTTCCTGCTTGGAGCCCTGTCTACATTAGTGCTCTGACAGTGCTACTGACAGGAGGTAGCAACAGTAAAATTCTATCAAAAACATCCCAGTGTAGATATATCTGTGGATGCCTGAAGCCATGCTTCTGCATGGTAGACATGAAGGAATTAAAGCAGGCAGTCGAACACTCATGCACTAGAACTTCGGAGCCCCTGAACGGGAATGGGTTACAGCCCACATGGCACAATACTGCAAGGTTCAGAAATAAACATAACCAAGCTGCTCTGAGCTGTCCTGCACAAGGAAGTAGGAGCCATTAATAATCTCCTGAAAGGAAGAACTAATGTTAGCAGCATGCTTCAGCTGTGGGGAAACATCCCCAGTGAAGGAATCAGCACTGAGAACAAAGACTGTGAATGAGGCTAAAAAATCCTGCTTTAAGCAGGTAGAACTAAAGCAATTCCTGAGTGCAGCTGAAGAGATTTGTCTTGGCACTGTCAGGTGAGGAGCAGTGATTAGCTAGGCACTTCAATTAGCAATCCCTTCTTCTCTTGCTGGCCTAATAACTTATTTTTAATAGCACATGGTATATGATATACCTTAAGCCAGTGGTTCTCAACCCTTTTTGGACCAGCTAGGATGACCAGATGTCCTGATTTTATAGGGACAGTCCCGATTTTGGGGGCTTTTCTTATATAGGCTCCTATTACCCCCCCACCCCCGTCCCGATTTTCCACATTTGCTGTCTGGTCACCTTAACCAGGACACACTTGCATAGAAGGCCCTAAATGGAGTGAAACCGCTGCTATGCCAGGGAAGCAGACAATTGAGCAGCTGCACAGAGAAAGTGTGTCTCCCTACCCCCTCCCATGGTAGAGCTTGGCTGCCTGGTGCTGCTTGAAGCAGCAGTGTGGGGTGAGAAAGCTGGTGGCCTTGAGGAAGACCTAAGGGACTAGATAATGCATTTTATATTGTATAGCAATGCAGGTGTAGTCCCTTGTGTCTGGAAGGGATTTATGGTGGACATGCAGAGTCCCAGTTGCTACTGCACAACACTGCAAGAGTAAGTGTGGTCTAGTGGTTAGGGCACTGGACTGGAACTCTGGAGGTCTTGGCTGTCCTCCTATCCTGCTGTGTGATCTTAAGGATGTTGCATTGCTTCATTTTCCTTCCCATCCTTTATCTGTCTGGCACTGCTTCTATGTATTTGAACAGTGCAAATTGCAATGCAGGCCTTACTTTTGGGGGAGGAGCTACTAGGCTACAAATAACAGATTAATACAGCCCATGATATGTAGTAAATGCAGTGGAGTAGGTGGGATTCCGTTCTGTCTTAAGTCACCATATTGGAAAAGGGCATTTTTCCCCCTACCCCAAAGCATTCGTTAGAGTCCCTAAGCCAATCCTGTTACTTCAGCTATGTAGTGGGGGCAGGTGGCTCAACATGCCCTTCATAATCTAGTTGAATCAGGTTCCAGCTGTGTTCTCTTGCTGTTACCCCAGCCTCTTCTGGCTATCTTGAATTATGACAAGAAACCCGAACTGTTTTTTTGGCCCTATGTGGGGAATAATTACCTCAGTATCTGACATTACATAGGTGTTCCCTATGCAAAGCGTCCAGTCTCCAGAAGCGCTTGTTTCTCATTTAGGGCCCAAAACAAATGGTTACACTTTCAAAAGAGCTCAGCACTCCTTGAAAATCTGGCCCTAATGGTGGGTTCTGAGCACTTGAAAATTTAGCACTAAGGCCTCTTGAAAATATGGGCCAAAGTGTGGGGGTTTCTGCACGTCCTGAGACCCACACTATTCAGTTATACCAACCAAGACTCACAAGATACGTAAGTGCAATCTCTGCAGTGTATTAAAAAGAGAATAGTGACCTGATGGCTTGTGATGCTATTAGACTCCTCGGTGCATTATGCTGTGACTCCCCATGTAACTCATTTACTCGTCTCCTATTCTATAGGCTTACTGAATATCTGTGTCTATCTTGTGCTCAAACAAATTATTCAGGGTGAGCCTGACTATTTACTGTGACTGCCATAAAACAAAAGTAGGTATCATAGCAACTGCATGTCACTTTGTTCTGATTTGTTTCCTGTATGTCTAAGCTGCAAAACAGCACCAGAGAGAGAGAGAGACTCCCTGGGATATAAAGGCATCTGTGAAACAACCTTTCCCCTTACTACAGAGATCTTTCTAGATATTTAATCACTGACATCTATCGAGCTGAGTCACTTCTCTTTTTTAAAAACCAAGAGGAAGATTGGCTGTCAAGGAAAGCTGGGGTGGGTCTGATGAGGCATTTCTTACTGAGGCACCATCTTGTTCGTATGTAAGTACACTCGAATGGTGGCTGTTAGCTTGCAAGACAGCTCCAGCTGTGAGCAGACAATCCGTGGATTTGATTATCCTATACAAGTAGGATAAAGGTTAATAGAAAATGTGTTCCTAACTTGCAGTCTGATTCTCTCCTGTTAGTTGCCAGTTCCCCAGCCAGGGACCAAATTGGCCTGCAGCTACGCCAGAATTGGGGAATCACATAAAAAGCATAAAGCCACCCTTGCCCTCTCTTCCTTAGTCTTGTGCCAGTTACAGCTTGGCCAGACCAGAGAATCTTCACCTAGATCTGAGATCCTTGTCCTTCTGAAACTTCTTCCTCACTGTTCCTTTTGCACCAGCGGATAAGAATCTCCATGTTTTAAAATCCTCTATTTATGCTGACACTTCAGATTTCTTCCACTGGTTTGAGATTCCCAGTACTTAAAATGGCAAGTATGGTAAAACAGGTAGTAGAAACTTTACAAGTTTGCAAAGATAAAGAGCCAGATACTCAGCTGGAATAATTGGCACAGGTCCATTGAAGACAACAGCTGCACAGTTTACACCAGCTGAGCATCTGGATCAAAGTTGTGTTAACACGTTTGTAGCATATTTGGAGCATAAACTGCACAATTAACCCTTTCACTCAGCCTTTTCAAGCTGTTCTACTTGCTAGTGTCTAGTCTAGTGGTGTGGTTTGGTTTTTTTTAAAAGAAACCCTAGTCTCTTTAAATACTGTAGCTTGTCTGGGGAATTCATCCAGTCGCTTACATCAATTAGCCTACCTGATATTGGGTTTATATACTTTAAAAGACATCTTTCCCACTGGCAAGAGCATATCTTGTCTTGGCAGGGCATAAGACAGTTGAGATCAGCCAGGTTGTCCCAGTTCTCTATACCACTATTGAATCTGGCTTGGGCAGGGGAAAGACTTGTTGGTGATAGGCTCTGCCTGCATCACTACCTCGTTGAGGATGTCCATTACAATTCTTTTATATTGTCTTCTTGAGTGCTGTCATGTGACAATGCAAAGCATTAACATCACTGAACCAGGAACATAATATTGTCCCTCAAGCTTCTCGGCCTTTTCCTAGAAATTTCCACAGCCCTCTCCTTCCTGGCTTGCTGTCACATTTTTAAAGAAACAGGACACTTATTGTCATCCTCCATCTCTTTTTAAATGATAACTAACATGTGTAGCAAATTACAGTTCCAGATTCTCCATGGCCTCTTCATTCATCCATGTCTATTCATCTTCTGATCCTAAAGAGTTTTGTCCATTTCAGCTGGACTATACCTCTAGTAGCTGATAGACTCCTGCTTTTGAACCCTTCTTGACAGGATCATCTCCCTTCCCTAAGGCAGCAAAGTCAAATGATCAACATCCCACTTTTTTGACTGTTCTTAGAACCTTTATCATTTGTAATGGTATAGAATCTCATGGAAAAGCAATGCATAGTGACAACAGCTGGTGTAAAAGACTCTTTCTTGGTGGCCAGAGTAGACCTGAAATAGGAAGTGAACTCTCACTAAACCAGGGATTGTCTTCCACTTTTAGCAGGGCTAGTTATCCTAGTTTAAGTTTGAGTAAGACTCAAATTTCATTCTGACAATCAAAGATGGTGAACTTGATTTGCCAGCTTTCACCCTCGCATCCTTTAAAGAGGGCCACTTATGACAAAGATTTGTATAAGGCTGGTGGCATTGTCTATGGCTGCTGACTGTTACCAGAGCTAATGTAGGATCTTTCTGTTGTAAAATTCTCTGAGCATTCTGTACTGCTCTTTCCCCTAGTCTATGCTCTTGTGGGGACTGGAAGTAATATGCTCAAAATGGTACCATATTCATCAAGTTATGAATTCAGGGTCTTATTGTCAGTGACTTCTTTAGAAAGGAAAAGACTGTAAAGTAGTTACAGAAGACAGGGGTAGGATGGGTTGGTCCATTTAATTATCAGAGAATACACAGGTCTCAAACCTGATCCCCCCCCCCCTTTGTATATTGACACTAGTGGCTATTTTAGTCCTAATCTCAATGGTGAGACTGGCTAGCCACTCAAAATCAGGGCCGGCTCCAGGCACCAGCAGAGGAAGCATGTGCCTGGGGCGGCACATGCTAAGGGGTGGCATTCCATCCATTCTTGGGGCGGCAGAGTCCAGGCGGCTTTTTTTTTTTCGCTTCAGCAGTTCGAGCGGCTTTTTTTTTTTTTTTTGCTTGGGGCGGCAAAAATGGTAGAGCTGGCCCTGCTCAAAATGGCATCCACATATGCTTATATCATCCTGAGTCTCTAAGAATATGGTTGATCCCATCACAAGATCTAGTCTATGCCCCATGCTGTCACTAGTCTCTTGGGAGTGACCCCTTTAGTGTGCCAGCACCCACAGAGGCCACGGGACTCTAAGACTCCAAGCCTGGGCCTTCCCCGTCTCTCCCCATGGCTCCCTGCAGCAAATCCAAATCCTTCTGTAGGAGGTGTTTATTGTGCCCCTCTTTTTTTACAGCAACATAGGCAGCCTTTACCAAACAAGGTAACCATTTATTAGTCACCTGGCATCTGAGTCTCTAGGTTAGCGCAGAAGTTGTTAAGCTATAGTTCACTCTGGTCAAACCAGTGCCACTAGGAGCTAGCCAAGCTGTGATGAACTCCATCTCTGATTCTCCCTACCTGTTCCTCCTTTTTGTCTCCCCACAAGTCCAGGCTCCTGAGTCCCTCCAAAAGGGCTACCCTTCTTCTGGTTACCAGACTGGCACCTTGTTCTCCTGCTCGGTTTCCGAGTCCTACCCTACTGGGGTTTCCTGCTGTTCGTTGCTCAGTCACTGGGATGTCTTTGTCATTCTGGACCCTCTGTTGGTTTGAGACAGTTCTTTAATGAGCTTGTTAATTCCTTCCAGACCACAAGGAGACAGACAGACACACACACATCCCTCCTGCACTGTTCCAAGAACAACATTAACCCTTTTGCACCTACATGGTAGCAATGTACAGAGGGAAACTGAGACATGCCTAGGATTCATAAAAAAATATTTTTTAAAACTCCTTGGTCACAGATCAACAGGGTTCCTTGGTAAGGTCAGCCAACGTAAGGACTACACCAGGCTTAAATCTCATCAAAACTATTGGCAATCTCTGACATCTAGGGGGCAGGGCACCTTATGTAGGTCGTAGAGCATAAGCTACTTGTATCGTTTATCACAAGCCTGAACTTATCATGATCCTGCGGGTAGCTTGTGGCCCCTTTACTTGGTGTACCCATCCTGGGAGTTGTGAGCTCTAGGCTTCTCTGAAAATCAGGCCATTTTTATTTCAGTCCCCCAGCTTTGAGAACTGTAGTCTATATTGCCTCGTACTTCTAGAGCACCTTTCAACTGTTGGCTTTGAATCTCTTTATACATTTAGCCTCCTAAATGCTCTATGAAGTAGCAGATATGGATAGGCTTGGCCATAAGAAAGTTTTTACAAAACTAGTGTCATTGCAATGAAGGAGGCAGGGTGCCTCATTAGCCACTGCAGGGGAGCCAGCAAAAAGACACTGCCCAGAAATATTGCAGAACACACATTGTTTCATGACAGCATCCCATGCAGCTGTAGAACCCAGCATCTCTTACTGTAAGTAGGAATCTTCCCTGAGGCCTCTCAGCACATCAAAAAATAAAAAGCTAAGAACAACAGAGTTGGTTTGGATTTCAAGAATCTGACCCCGTTGGACAAGTTGGAGTCATGGAAACTCTCATAGCAAACAGGGCTGCTACCTGTTTCTCTGCCCCCCTGTCTTGTCTGGGTTGCTAGAGAGTACTTGATCCCTGACGCAGAGACCATCTTCTTCTGAGGGGAATCTACCATCCACATTAAAATATGGAATAGCCTTACCAAAACTAAAGAAACAATTATTCTTTGCTGGAGTCCTTGCAAGCTGCTGCCCACTGTAACCTTCCTCCCCCAAGCAAACTAAACTTAGAAGCTCCCAGAACACTCTTCAGCAGCCAGTCTCTTGGATCCCTCTGTTAGAAAAGGGTTGTGGCATGGTGCATGACACCCTCCTGCCCAAGGGCAAGGGCATAAAGTCATATACATCCTGCTGGATGTCTGGCATTTGGTATTGTTGGTCACCAAATTTCTGCTGTCCTATCTCCAAGAAAATGCATGAATGAATGGTTTGGGTCCAAACCATGATACGTTACAGGCAACTATTCTCTAGCTTCGATGTCCTTGCCTGCAAAGTCCCACAAGGCTAAATCTTCTCCTTTATCACATTTAGCATATACATGGAACAAGTGTGGCAATTAGTGAGGCAGAACAGGCTGAAGTGCCAGCGTTATATAGCTGGCACACACATGTATGTCTCCTTCATATCAAGTACAAATAGCAACCATAGTTCCCCACCCTGCCAGGAACGGTGTGGCTCAGGCTTCAGCCCTGGGGTGGTGGGTAGCAGACTTAAGCCATGCAGCAGCAGGCTCCATCCCCTAGCTGTCATATTTTGGCCTGTGGTCCAAAGCTCAACACCCCATCCAGGCCTTGGCTGCCTCTCCTGCCTCTTCCGCAACACCAGCCCCCGCAGTCTCCCTACCCACGTCCTCATCCAGCACTTAATTCGTCCGCTGGCTTGCCAGAGCCAAGTCAGGCTGTTGTGAAAAGTGATGTTTGTTAATATCACTTTTCACTGCCTCCTAGCTAACTAGTCTGCTGCTGTGAAAAGTGATATTAACAAACAGGGCCAGCTCTAGGCACCAGCAAACCAAGCACGTGCTTGGGGCGGCACATTTTCAGGGGCGGCATTCTGGCCATCTTTTTTTTTTTTTTCCTTCGGGTGGCAAAAGCCTAGAGCCAGCCCTGGCAGCAGCAGGGCGGGGGGTGCCCTGGGGTTGCTGTGGTTTGCGCTGTGGGGGAGCAGCACCCGCACCTTGTTGCTGGTCTGGGCAGGCTCTGAGCGGGGGACACTCGGGCTGGGGGCTGCCCCGCGGGGCACACGGAACCGCCTGCAGGTGCCGCAAGGCAGCCGCCCCCCAGTGCCGCAGCCGGGACTGGGCGAAGCGGCCTAAGCCGCCCAGGGACTGCGGCAGAGTAGCCAGAAGCAGCAGCAGCAGCGGGGCCATAGAGGGCGAGGTGCTGCCATGCGGGGCCCACGTCCCGCTCTCCGGGGCTCCGTTCCCTCTGGGGCTACCCTGCCCTGGCTCCTCAGCCCTCTGCCGGGGCGGTCCCCCCTGGCTCTGCCCTCCCGGGTCCCGGCTGGTCCTGGAGGCAGGAGCCCTGGCTGGTGGGACCCTGGGCTGAGGCGCGGCCCGGGAGCCCCAGTGCTTACCCCGACCCTGCCAGCGCCGGACCGGCTGGAGGCGAGGGGGGAGTGGGAGGAGTCAGCACTGGTGGGGGGAGAGCCCAGTGCTGGGGTGGCAGGGGGGCGGGTGGGGTGGGGTGGGGAGGAGAGCCCAGCGCTGGGGCAGCAGGGGGTACGGGTGGGGGAGAGAGCCCAGCGCTGGGGCAGCCGGGGGTGTGGGTGGTGGGGGGAAGAGAGAGCCCAAGGCTGGGGCGGCAGAGGGTGCGGATAGGGGAGGGCACTGGTGGGGGGGGATGAGAGCCCATGGCTGGGGTGGGGGGCAGCCAACATTTTTTTTGCTTGGGGCAGCAAAAAACCTAGAGCCGGCCCAGTTAACAAACATACAAATATCACTTTTCACAGAAACAGACTTACTAGCTGGCATGTCTAAAGCAGAGGGGAAAAAGCAACCGCACAAGCAACAATGACAAAAACATGCAAAGCACCTTATTTATTTGTATTCTGTTTAGGTTTAGTAACAAATAGAGACAACTGTACATCTTTTTATTATTTTTTTTTAAACGGCGCCTAACTAAATTACAATGAGTTGGACATGGCGACAGGCATATTTAAGTTAATTGAGTATTTTAGAAAAAAAACTGTCAGAGCGGCCAACAGCAGGAGTTGGTGGCCGCAATCAGAGGCTGCCAAAAAACTTCTTGTGAGAACCTCGGCCTTAAAGCACCATCATAAAGGAACAGGTAAGTGAGTCATTCCCTCCTCCTCCTGCCCTATAAACAACCAAAGGTCACATCCTCTATAGAACAGGGGTCACCCTTTTCCAGCCCCTGCGGCACCACAAACGTGAGCCCCCCCACCCCATCTTGCCACCTACTGATGTCCCGCAGGGTGAGGACCCCTTTCCTGCCCCTCTTTTTTGGTAGTTACCCAGCGGGCACCCTTAGGGGGCTGCACACGGCTATTCCTCGCAGGGGCAGAGACCTGCGGGGATGGGGGGAGAGGGGGACGGCTGGGGTTGGGGTTGCGCTCGCCACAGGTGGTGCTTGGCCCAGCCGCGGGGAGGGGGGGGAGTGGCGGCAGCAGCCCCGGCGCTGTAGGCGAGCGCTGCCTTCCCCGGGGCCCTGCTGGGTGCGTGCGGGAGCCCGGGGGGTGGCGCCCCTGCCACGGGCTGGCGCTGGGCGCTGTCCGCGGAGGGAGGTGCTGAAGGCCGGGAGGAGGCGGACACCGTCGCTCGCTCCCCTCCGCCCCCCGCCTGCTGCAGCCATCTTGCGCGGCGGGGGAAGCGGGGCGGCAGCCGCGGGCGCCGCGGGCTGGCTCGGGGCGGGCAGCGCCGCCATGGTGAAGAGGAAAAGCTCCGAGGGCCCGGAGCAGGAGGGCGGCCGCGGCGTCCCTCTGCCCATCCAGACCTTCCTGTGGCGGCAAACCAGGTGCGAGCGGGGCCGGGGCTGCGGGGGGGACCCGGCGCGGGCCCCTGTCCCGCTGGGCAGGCCTCGGGGGGCCCCGCAGCGCTGCTCCCGCCGGCGGGGCTGTCGGGCCGGCCGCCTCCCTGCCGGGGCGGAACCTGCCTGGAGCCGGAGCGCCCCCGGGCCAGCCCCGGGCTGCAGGGTCTGCTGGGGGAGGCTGGCTGAATATTGGGGGGGGGGATGTTCCCCCCACTTCAAAATCAGGGCTAGCTTGAGGCGAATAGTATTTCTACACCCTCCCACCCCCTCCCAAACCTCTGGCTGTCAACCTGTTAGTGTGATGTTTGTTTTTGTAGGGTCTCTATTTTGGGGGGAGTGTGGGTGGGTTTGTTGTTTATCCCAGTGGTAGACTGCGAAGGCAAACTTCCAACTGAGGCCTGAGTTTGAGCAAATACTGCAGGATGAGGTCCTACATAGCCTCATCGACTTCAAGGCCAGAAGAGACCATCATGATCATGTAATCTGACCCCCTGCACTGCCACAACCTCACCCACCCACTCTTGTAACAGACCTATAATCCCTGGCTGAGTTACTGAAGTCCTCAAGTCTAACTACTTGTTGTGGGGTGGGTGGGTTTTCTGGCTAAAGCTTGTGAGGAAATGGAAGCCTCCAAGCAATTCAGAGAGCTGTGTATTAGAGGAAAAGAATCATTAACACAATCTACTAGCAAACCACAGCTATTCAACTCATAACTTCCGTAATACTTAATATATTCTTATTTTCCTAAATACTTTGATAAACGGTAAATGTGACTACTAGAAAATGCATCATTTGGATGAGTTAAAATGGCTGAATTCTTTTTACCTTTAGGGAAGAAAATAATATTTTTAAAATGTCTTGCTTTCATATTGGTATTTGCCTGGTATTTGTGAAAACCTTCTGTTTATGGAAAAGGTAATAACATTCTGTACAGTGCTTTCAACAGGTATCTGAGTTTCTCATGGCTTCATTGCTGTTTGTTACATGGACTTATCTAGCCACTTAAATAACTGACAAACATTTGTCACACTGACAAAATAATTTAATTAAAAATGACTCAATAAAAACATGCTTAATATGCATACCTATAACTACTTTTATGAAAACTAACTCTTGTTTTTGTTGTTTGTTGGGTTTTTAGTGCATTTTTGAGGCCCAAACTTGGAAAACAGTATGAAGCTTCCTGCGTGGTATGTGACTTTTTTTTTTTCTTAAACTCATCATAGTGTACTGGTTTTATGCAGCATTGGCTAAATATGGAAACTTAATAAAAGATTGAACTCGAAGGGCCAAATAATCTCTGCTATAAATGCACTTACATCAGTTGTTACCCCAGAGATGGAAAAATGTTCCAAATACGAATGCAAAAAAAGTCAAACCAGACATGCAGCCCAAAATGCAATTAAAAGCGTATCAGTTGAGAAATCTGTCATGTTCAAAGACCATAGTAAAGACCATTGGGCAGACAGCTTCAGTGAATTGTCCACTGGAAACCCCATCTCTTTCTGCAAAGGATCATGCAAATTCAGAGCTTACTAGTGTGTAGAAGAAGGCTAGCATCGTATTTCTCTGTAAACGTGCACTTCTTTAAACTATACATGCTAAATTTCATATTCTATCATGCTGCCAAACTGTGTACTGTTCTAACTGGATCTGCCTTTTTTTATGGTCCCGCCTACATTTTGATAAGTGAAACAGTTCTGCTGTCATTGACAAATATGGCCCATTCACTGTTGCCTTCTTCTTCCAAATCAACAGGCTACATACATAACATGATCCTCCTCTAGTGCCCCCTGCCCTTTTTCACATCAGTCTGAGGAACATCAGCACCCTCTAACTCTGAGGGTATGTCTACACTGCAATTAAAAACCCACAGCTGGCCCATGTCAGCTGACTAAAGCTCAGGCTAAGGGGCTATCTGCAATGTAGACATTTGGGCTTGGACTAGTGCCCAGGCTCTAGGACCTTGCAAGGTGGGAGCGTCCCAGAACTTGGGCTGAAGGCTGAGCCTGAATTTCTACACCACAGTTAAACAGCCCCTTATCCTGAGCCCCGTGAGCCCATGTCAGCTGCAGTCTCATTGCAGTGTAGACATACCCTTGATTTGTAAACAGGAAACGAAGTTTTTCCCAAAACAACCTCTGAACAAACTCACCAAAGCTTTCTCTGCTATTGAGTATATTGAAGACTGAGCACTAAATAATACTTTAAGCTTTTATGCTACCTTCCTGCTTGAGAGTGTGGTTTTTTTTTTAAATGTCACAATACTCTTCTGTAGAAGTATAATCCTTTTTTGAGGCAGTGGACATGGTAGTGGTGGAATGGAAGCATGGAGAGTGAAGTGCCTTGTCTATGGTCCCTTACCTTAGTAAATCACTAGCAGAGGTAAAGTAGAATGCAGATCTCCTGATCTCTAATCCTGTATTTCAAACCACTAGGCCATGCTCCATCTCCACAGCATTAAACAGAGGTTATTTAAAAAAAATATATACTCCCAAGTACCAGGAACTTCACATCTTGTGGCATAGCATGAACATGCTGCCGAAGATGGGTACAACAATACTGTATTCAGTATGAGATCACAACATTCTTGCATGTGATTTGAGTAGGGGGCTGTAAACGGTGTCTGAGGCACCTGAGAAGCACAGTTAGATGAGATAGGGTATCCCAGGCTAGTGTACATGGGGCAAATACAGCTTTAGATATGGGCAGGCTGTAAGTAGAGGCCATAAGGCCCTAAAGAGATGTCATGCTGAAAAACGGTCTTAAGCAAAACACATTTTGTACTTAGTGCCTCTTTGGATGGGGTGAAGGAGGGGCTTCAGGGACCTGAGCAGGGTGGATTGATTTAAATCACCAATTTTAATCTCTGTTTACATCAGCAAGCAGGAAATCTTGATTTATTTTTTTAATCAATTTTAATCATGTCTCTGCATTTGTAGTTTCTTAGTTATTTTCCCAAAGAAAGGCTGATTCTCGCTGGCTGATCAACATTTTAATGGTGATTAGCAACTAAATATAGTCTTTTCGCTGACCAGGAGAACACTATATTGATACACATTTGTTTAAGCAATTATATAGCTTAATTTACATTTAGTTTTGCATTTAAAACTAACAGTTTCTGATAACTACTTCCTTGTTTGATTAAACAGTTAGTATCTGTAGTTAGTTCAATTCATTATGTTCTTCAGGATTTTAGAACTAGTAGATCTCCTCTCACATGTAGTTTTTAGTCATAAATTGGAAGAGGGACACCAAACGTTGCAGCTTGTTCAAATTGATTCTTTAACTTTTGAAAGAACTAGTCATTCCAATGAACTAGCTGAATAAACTGACATAAAGAAAATGTTCTCTCTGAAATTGTGGAAGAGGCTACTGCTATCAAACGCTAGTTCAGCACTTCACCAAACTCTGGTTCCAGGTGCCTAGCCAATGACCTCCAGCTGTTCAGTGGCTTGGCTTTCTTGAAAACTTGGCTAAAAACATGTACCGTTAATTTTTTTTTGTATTTATCTTAAATGACTTTAGAATATAATAAATTAGGCCTCATCAAAGATTGTCAGTTTCAAATTTAATTAGGTTTATTTTTTAAATAAACAAACCTGTTTAACAAATGTTTCTTTCAATCCACACTGCCCCTGAGGTCCTGGCTCAGCTACCCCTACCCCTTGTTACTGGTGGCAGCTGAATCTCTTCCTCCAGGAGGGTGCTGGGGCCTTCCTAAAGGACCCTTCCGTTGGGGGAATTCTGTGGAGGACCCCTGCACACATGGTGGTCCAGAGAGGTAGGATTGCTGGGGGTCACATGCCCCCAAAGTCCTGGCTGTGCAGTGGTTGGGGTTGGGGCTTAGCCAGCACTATGCCTGCTTGTGCTGTTGGCAGCAGGTAAATATTATCTCTGTTTCACTCAGACATGAAAGATCATGTGACTTGAGTAATGTTATACAGGAAGCTTGTGGCAAAGCCAATCCCAAAAGCACCTGTATCATCCTGTCTGGTATTATAGCCCCATGATTAGCCTTGCTCTGACAGAATGTGTGTAAACTTCAGCTGTAAGGAGCTAGCTGGAAGTGCCCAAGGGGATGCAAAATACTGCAGAGGGAAATAACCACCAGACCAGAAGGTCACTAGGGAACAGGGTGAAGAGAGAACACTGATGGCATGAACAAACTCAGACCAGGTTGTTGGCACATAATGGCCTCAAAAGGAAAGTCATAATGTAAGTGACCGTGGGGGAGCAGAGCACACACCAGGAACAGACTCAACATTGCCTACGAGTCTGCAATCGCTATAATCAGTTCATGACATAAGCTTTCAATACTGCTTTCCAGATTGCCAACTCTGCAGCTGTTCCCTTCCTTTCTGTAATTCAGGTGGCAGTGGAGCCCGTGTAACATGTCAGTCTGCTGAGAATAGTTGGTCAGACTGTCTTTTGAAATTTCTTACTAAGGCAAAGTTACAATAAAATGTTCACATACTACATCATACATCAGTTTTATAACTTTTTCTGGATCAGATTAATATTCAAAGAACCTAACTACAGAGTCTGACAGGTGAGCCACTTTCCAGTGTGTATGTTGAAAAGGGTGATCACATTTCTAAATACCTGTCTTCTTTTTGGCACTTCTCTTGTGTACATACTTGGTATGAAAACTTTTCTATTACAAGGACAGTCCATATCTTAATACATCACAGTTCCATAGGAGGAAGAGTTACATTTTTTCAGTAATATAAAATACGAAGTCTAGCTACTAACAATAAAGAAGAAATTAATTGGTTCTGTTTAATATGTAGATTCTCTCCTGGAGCATTAAGTAAGGAGGTCAAGGGGGCTCTAGGATACTGGCATTTTGTCATAAAATGAATCTCTTTAATAACTTCTTCCCCAAACCATCTAATTCCTGGATTTAACCACCATGTGTGCAAGTATGTACCCTTTTCCTTGCAATGCCTCCAACTGAGCGACTCCCTGGTAGCAAAAATGTGCCAGATCTTAACTAGATTCAAATGCTATCTATACAGCAATTTATAAATATTTCCTTTATGAGCTGCACGTATTGAAGATGTATATCCTGTTTCCCATATAGAGACCCACTCCTCCATATCAGTTTTTTTTTCCCAAATCCCTCTCTCATCTTTTCATCTGGGTTGTCTTTTTATCAACATCTTTTTCAGTCAAAGTTGGTATGTATCTTAAAAATCAAACCTTTTTTTTTTGGCTTGCTCCTGGTTGAACTCCTCAAATGCAGTTAAATGTCTAGAGAGAGCTGCCTTGTATCCAGATTTCACAATAAAATGTTTGCCTTGTTAAATACAAGATCTTTATATAATTTTAGTATGTCATTATTACATATCTTTTGGTATGATTTCAAATCAGGACCCAAGAACAACTGTCTGAATGGCGCATTCTTGGCTTTTACCCACAACTAGTAGCTTTGATATTTTCTAGGGATAAATTCCTGATTATTAATGAAAGTAGCTAAGGGAGAGGGCCTCCCTGACAGCAATTTTGTAGAAAAATAGTGCAAAGCTGCTGAGGTGGTTTGAATGAATGTTTTTTTTTTCTATATTTAATAACCTGGATTTCTTTTTAGCCCAACACTTACTATGAATATTTGGGCTCCAATCTTGATTGAGTTTCACCTAGTGTGTGGATGGTCGGTTTACCCAATTAATCACATTTTAATTGTGATGGATAATAATAATAAGGCAAATTAGGGAAAGTTAGTCTATCCCACCTTTGAATGTTAGAAAACACCCTTTCTCTTTTTATGTTTTAAACATGAATTTTAATAGTGCATCCTGCTATATTTTTAATGTCTTATCAGGGATGTGCTGAAACAAAAGTAGTATTTTTGGAAGGACATTCGTCTTTACTGAGGCTACCCTACCTAGCCAGAAAACTTCATATTTGTTTCATTCCTTCAAGTCTTTTATTATTTTATTCCACATTGGAGGGTAATTTACCTTTAAAAGTTTTTTTTCCACAATATTTATTCCTAAATATTGTAAAGACTTCTTTATCTATTTAAATTGATGCAGCTGACAGTTTGATTTGGCCCTTTATGGAATATTAATTTCTAAAATTTCAGATTTATAGTCGTTTATTTTAATCCTGCTATATGCCCAAATTCCAAAGTCAATTGTTTTATAATTTTTAACGAGGCTTCTGGATCGTGCAAATGTAACGACATGTCAGCATTCAAAGTTATTTTGTGTTCTAATCCAGAAAGCATTTTGATGCCCTTTATCAAGAGGATGTTTTTCATATTTATTGCAAATGGCTCCAGAAGGAATATATAGGGCTTATATACACTTTTAAAACTGATTTCCAAAACCAAACCTTACCAAAATCTGTCTAAAGTACTCCCACTACAGTTGGTCAAAGATTTTCTCAGCATCTAATGAAAGCAGCACACAGGAAAAATTGCTAGAATTAACATTTTTAGATCAAATTTGGAGTTCTTCTGATACAGATAGATGTCTGCCGGCAATCAATCCAGATTGGTATGGGTGAAAAACATTTGGGCCAGGTGACACTCAATCTGTTTGCTAACAGCTTAGCATAAATTTTAGCATCTACATTGATTAAAAAAAACATGTCTGTATGAGTCACTATTGGTAAGATCTTTTCCTTCTGTAGGAATGACCACGATTTTTGTCTCTTTCCCTTTATCTGGCATCTGGTTTAATGTTGTTTTGCTGGGGAACAATTCAGTTAAAATAGGGACCAACACTTGCTGTAAGGATCTATAATACTTCCCAGAATCCCTGGGGCTTTATTGGATTTTAAATTCTTAATTACAACTTCAGTTTCCTCTGCAGCAATTTGCCTATCAAGAGCTGCCACATCATCCTTTGAGAGCTGAGGTAATGTCACACTTCTCAAATATCTACTTATAAATGTAGGGTTTGGATGTTCTGAAGCATAGAAACTATGGAAAAAGTTAGCCAATGTTTCAGAGATCTGTTTGATGCCAGTTACTAAATCTCCCTTCTTATTTCTAATCAGAGGGTTGGCTGATTTATCTTGTTTCTTTTTTAACATTTGACTATCAGCTTTATTGGCTTGTACATAATATTTTTGTTCAATATATCTAAGTGTTTGTAATCTTCCCTCTTATCTCATTTATTTTGTTAAACACTACATAAATACTCCTGTAGATTTATGTCTACCTTTCAAAACAGAAAGTTCTTCAACCCACCTCTCTTCTTCAAGACCTCCCATCTTTTTTAGATATGATGTTTTATTTATAAGGATCCCCCTTATTACTGCCATTTTAGCATTCCAGAGAACACTTTTATTGTTTTCTTCCTTATTGTTTATTTCAGTATATTTCTGGAAATTTTCATCTAGCTCTTGAATTCTAAAGGGGTCATATAGCCAAGTTTTATTTAAGAACAGGGCTCTTTGGGACTCAGTGAAAAAACAATCTTTCAATCCAATAAGTGGAGGGACATGATCAGACCCACTAATAACTCTCAGATTAGATTTTTTTCTAAGTTAGCAGAGGTCCTAGAAACAAAAATCATATCAATCCTGGAATAAAATCAATGAGGAGCAAAATAATCCAGAAGTCAGAACTGTACATGTTCTTCTCCCATCACATCCTCATATTTTAAGTGATGCAACAGATTTTCACTAGTTCCTCCTGACTGTCCTTTGTGTACATTCGATCAATCCAAAGTGGGATTAGTGCACATTAAATCCCGTGTCCCCAGAATAATATTCCCTTCTCTAAAACTTCCTACATTCCTAAAAAAACTATCATTTTACCAAAAAAAATCTTGTTTTTGATTGGGAGCATGTATATTGGCTACGGTGAGAAGTCTACCTTTCAAAGACCCCTTAATTAAAATCTGTACTCTGTATCTGTGAGTTGTGCTCAAAAGGTAAAAGGGAAGCGTTTACCAAACAGTTTTGTCAACATTCTTCTGTTAGATTAACCTGGAGAGACATATGGTAGCTGTGTCCAAGAAGTATTCAAGTATTTATCATTTTTTCTTCAGGTGTGTGTTTCCTGTAAATTGATTATACTTGGAAAATCCTTATTCAGAACAGAATACCCTTTTCCTTTTTGTGGCATTGTTCATCCCTTTCACATTAACAGTTATGACACTAATAAATTCACCCATGAGTACCAACTCTGCTCTTGCTCAGTATATCACCCTTTGTTAAAAGCAGTGAGACTCCCCAGCCAGGTGCCAGGTCGTCATTACATTTATATCTCTTCTTTAAATATGACATTTTAGAGTTCTCCTCATACACAGTAATTTTAAAACTCCGACATACATTGCTTTTTCATTTATTTCTCTCCTTTTTAACACCAATATTGGTGTACCCTGATCCTGAGGCTGATTTACCATAATTTGTTTGAATTCTGAGCCCTAAAACTCTGTTAATATATTTTTTCTATTAAAACATAGAACAATATTTAACATCTGTTTATATTCTCTTGTTCCCTTTTTCTCTCCCACCTCCTTCCCTATGTATTTCCCCCTGTTGCCTGGTCCTCTCTAGTTGTGAGAGCCCAGGCTACCCTTACTTCCTCTGTGGGTGTGTGAATTCCCTGGAACATGGAACTATTCTTTATATATTCTTAAGAATCAAGTAGTATATTACCAAACATATTTATAACATTGGGCACTATGAGATTATTATACCATCTTTGAGTTCACTTATTCGGACATTTTCCGCCATAGGTGACCCTTCTCCAATTAATATACATTTTGGAATATTTGTGATAACTCAAGTCAAACTTACCTCATTAGGGGAGATCTGGGTCTTTTGCTATTGCATTAATAACTTAGTTTATAATGTGATTTATATTATCTATAATGTTATACCCATTAAGTGTACTGTATCCACATAGAGTAAACTATCCAAGGTGCTATACACCCAGCTACCATTTAACTATATCCCTTTGACATTATAACCACATGGATACAATATCCATTATTTGTTACACTATCTTAGCCTTTGTACTAGTCCTGTTCTTGTCCAACTGCCTCCATGGTTTGTTTGATGGAGGGGGAGATTTTGTTTTTGGGGGAAGGAGGGATGGACAGATCTTTGTAGTGAAGGATTTCTTTCCTTTCCTAAAAAAAGAACAGGAGTACTTGTGGCACCGTAGAGACTAACAAATTTCCTTTCCTACATATCTAGATCTTCTGGTCTTTCCTCCTGGTTTGATGTGCCTCTTTCAAGATGGCTGTTGCCACCACACTCCCCCTTTGGTTTGTCCTTTCCAAAATCGCCACTGCCACAATTCCTCCCCCAGCCACAATAGTTCAACTTTATTTTTGTTTTCATCTCATTGCACTCACACACTAACTCTTTACAGCAGGGGTGGCCAACCTGTGACGCCGGAGCCGCATGCGGCTCTTCATAGGTTAATATGCGGCTCCTTGCATAGGCACTGACTCCAGGGCTGGAGCTATAGATGCTAACTTTCCAATGTGATGAGGAGTGCTCAGTGCTCAACCTCCTGCTCTGCCCCAGGTCCTGCCCTCACTCCACCCCTTCCCCCGAGCCTGCCATGCCTTCGCTCTTCCCCCCACCCCCACTAGAGCCTCCTGTGCACCATGTAACAGCTGATCGCGGTGGGCAGGAGGCATGGGGAGGGAGTGGGAGGTACTGATTGGTGGGGCTGCCGGCAGGCAGGGGGCGCTGCAGGTTGGAGTGGGGGAGCTGATGTGGGGCTGCTGATATATTAGTGTGGCTCTTTGGCAATGTACATTGGCAAATTCTGGCTCCTTCTCAGGCTCAGGTTGGCAGCCCCTGCCTTACAGGATAAGGAGGGTCCAGTTCAATATCTCTGAGCTTTCCAAGTCAATTTTAATATGTTCTTTAAGATGATGGTACTGGATTCTGTAGCTGGATTTCCTTCCCCCCGAGGCAGCTCTCTGTTACTGGCATCTGCCAGGTCTCTTTAGCCTTCTCTTCTCCCCCCCCCCCCCAAAAAAAAAAATATCTGGCTCCATGGTCGGCTATTCATTTATAGAGCACAAATCTGTGGATTCAGGTTGGCCTGGTTCTTTTTATCTTCTTATATTGCTTTAATTTATTTCCTGTATTGAAGAGACCTGGATTAGGTCACCACTGTGTTTGCTAGCTTAGCCATGCCTCTGTCAGGCTGGGATTTTGGTTTTTTTTTAGCCTATTATAGCCAGACCCTTTGATTTCAGCTACATTTATAGCTCCCTAGGATCCCTCTTCTATTTTACACATTTCAGCACTGTCCTTCTGCCAAGGGTCTATGTAACTTCTAGTGAATGGAGGGTAAAAAGTGGGCTGTTCATCTTGATTTTGCATAATTTTCAGGCGAGACTAAAGTAAATGGAATCACTGCACACCTACATTGCTGCAACTGAGAGCAGAGTCTGACCCAAAGCACCATATTTTGCATTCAGTGTGCAGGCAAAACATCAGCTGAACTTGCAGGGAGCTGTGCTTGCATACACAAGGCAGGGCAAGGCCCCAAGGAAGTTGAGGGAAGGATTCAAATTTTGCTGTCACTTGAGCTAGTGTAAGCCAGAACCAGAGTGGGGACTGACACTGTAATCATGAGGCCTGGTTCTCCCAATCAAAGGGGAAACTTTGTACCACATAATCATTAGCTTGCTCTAAAGTTTGCTTAACTGGCCATTGGAGAATCCCTCATAGACAGAGGAATCCTCTGGCAAACCTACACTAGCATCATGGCTCATCAGCTATCCCACTTCAACCCACTGGCATAAGGGTTGAGTCCTCTTAGCTCAATTTATTTCTAGCCACTGCAACAGCCCCTGCAACCTGTGGGCAGCTGGCGTAGGTTAGAGCAGTCTGAAAGAGGCTCCAATCCGACAGCCTTCCCAGGACCCAGATGCCCTAAAGATTGGAGGAACGTAAAAGTGGTTTAAAGCCACCTTTGCACACTCCCTTTCCCCCTCCTGAATTGTACTGAGTGCTCAGAATCTGGGCTATGTTTTTTTGAAAGAGGCTGTTCTGTAGCCTTTAGGGCCCTATGCCATTGTGATCTTTGAAGATGAGGACAAGATCTTGAATTGGATCTAGTGCTGGAGGAGAAGCCAGTACATTATGCAGAGCAACAAAATGGCCCTACATCTGCCTCCCACACACACACATCAGCATAGAATGGCTGCTTTATGATTTTTTTTCTTCTCCCTTCCCTTATACATTTAATGTACTTATAAATTTAATGGCAATTTACGCAAGAGTGTGGGCCTTTATTATTTTGTTCCTTTGTTAGGACGATCCATTAACAAATCAAACTTAATGTTAAATAATGGTAGATAAATGCCTTGTTTATTCTAGATTGTACACAGAAAGGTGTATGTATGAGCAGTCCCTTTCGTACTTCTGTGTGTGGGACAAATTGTATTGGCCTTACTCACAGTTAGTGATCCCTTATTTCTTGAATAGGCCCATTGATGTGAATGGGGTTAGTGGCTGAGTTAGTTACTACTCACTCTGAATGAGGGAAGCAGAATCTGGTCTATTATGTGTAGCTGCCAGAGTAAATAAATAGATTTAGGTTACAGTAGTCTAGCCCAGTTGTTTCAGACTAGTTCAGAGCAGGCAATAACTTCTCCCAGCTGCATGCCAATATATGGAACCAGGCACATTTTATTCCGTTCTGTTGCCTGAATGAAGTCTCTGCGGAGAGAACAGTCACGTTAACAGATAAGGGGGTTTGACAAATGGTGATTAAAATCGTATCTTCCTATTCTGCACCAAACCCATCACAACTATTTTTTCTAGATAGAAAAACATAGTGTTGCCCCTTCTGGCCCAAGCAGTTAGCTAATATTCAGGGGTCTTGTGGATTGTTTACATTAGAAGGTGAGATTAATTATATGAGTCAGAGATATCTTTGGTGCAAGTCCTGTTTCCCTGAATACAGTAGGAACGAATAACAGGAAGCAATTTTCTTGTTCAGGAATCCAAGCCTGCTTCTGTTCAGTTTTGTGCCCAAAAGATGCTTTCTCTTTTGGGTACCTCTCAGCATCATGCTACCAGTGCCTCTCTGACTTTCTATTTGCTTACTCCCTTTAAGGCATGCAGAAACAAACAACTGCAGTCCCACCACTGCCCCAGCCCCTGAATTTTCAATCAGTTTTTAGGGAAGCCCCTTTTATTCTGTTTGAGTTAGTTCTTGCTCTGGTCTTCCATGTGGCCAATGCTTTGGATGGTGTCTTCTATTGTTTCAGCCATCTTACTCCATAAAGGAGCTTAATTGCTTCTCAGTTTAGCCAGAATGAGGGGCAGCAACACTCCATCAGCGTCAGTGAGATTTTTGACTGCCCCTAGATCAGATGTGCTTACTGGCAGCTAGAAACATCCTCGAGCATAACAGTACATTTCTTGCCAATGTTTGACTATTATTTCCAGCATCTGATTCATTATCGTCATATTCAGTCCTGCATATCCACCAGTATGTCTGTCCATGAGATGACGCTGTATAAGAGTCACATGGTCTATTTTCATTGAACTCAGCCTATACCCAGCACTGTTAGGATGTTTCTCTCTTATAGAACAAACATATGCAAAGACTACTTTCCTGCCCTTGGTGTATGTAAAGGAATATTACACAGCCTGTTTGACTGGTTGGTACTGCACACTTTGAATGGTGGTTGAGTTTTGATGGCCAGATTGCAAGTCAAATTTCTTTTGCTTTACTCCTTTGTGATTAAGCTTATTCCTGATAAATGCAGCTTTTTTTTTTTTTTTTTTTACCAAGGAGGGATTTTTGTGCCTCTTGTTGAGGGATGAATTTTATGAATCTGGTGTGATGGCATTTGAAGCATCCTTTAGGTCATGTACATTCACTGTTACTTATCTCCATGAGCATAGTAAAAAATTGGCTAAACAACTTGTGAATGAGTAGATTGCCAGAAGGCTACATTGGTTTATGGCAAGGGCATGTGATATCACGAATACAGTCCTTGACTACAGTAACGTCAGAGGAACATAATTGCTTCAGTGACCATATAAAGAGGTCTTTTGGGCATATGTGAAAGAATGGACTGTAGAAATAGCTTGGCTGTCTAATAATAAGCTTCCGTAAGGGTTTTTTCCCCCTCTATAAAACAGATGCACTGGCCCGCAAATCTTGTGCTACTTGAGGCAACAATAATCAACATGGTCAAGCCAACAACCGCAACTGTTTGCAAAAATACTATATAATGTCCTGACAAAGGATTTTACACAATGATTAACTTTTGTGACGGGGTGTGAAAATATTTCCTAAGGCCTATGTGCTTTTAGCAGGCTGCTCTTTATGCTACATAAAACCTTCAAAGAGAGTGTCAAATCCTGCTCTCAGTCACGCTGGTGTAAATCTGGAGCAGCTCCGTTGACTTCAACAGAATTACTCCAGATTTACACCAGCATAACTGTATGCCAGGTTTGGCCCAGAGTACTTATGTTTATATGGCGTTTGAAACTCATTTATTTAATTCTTTTGACTAAGGAAAGTATATTAAATGAACCATGCTACTTCTGAATTCTTCTGAGTGCTGTCTCCTGAATAACCATCCATCTAGTGAGCTTTGGCTATAGTCTTTCTTTTTCAGGAAAATATTTTAAGAAATAATTTTACTGAAAGGAACTATACGTTATATTTTGTGGAAAATAATATGTGACAGCAGGAGCTTTAGAAGAGAATACACAGTCTTGCAAAGCATGTGCTAGGATAATATTTTTTCTCCTTTTTTTTCTTAGTCTTTCGAACGAGTTTTAGTAGAGAACAAGCTGCATGGTCTTTC
The DNA here is from genome assembly GCF_027887155.1 of Malaclemys terrapin pileata. Lineage (NCBI taxonomy): Eukaryota > Metazoa > Chordata > Testudines > Emydidae > Malaclemys > Malaclemys terrapin. Next base: position 16,299,405 of record NC_071515.1, on the reverse strand, counting down.
TCCAGCCCTCTCTGAAGCCATCCAGAGCATTTCTCGTTGGGAACTGGTTCAAGCTGCCCTACCACATGTACTCCATTGCACAGCGACCTTGCTTTCTAACCGAAACAAGCTAGGTTGGTACTTGCATTAGTTTGCTTTTTACTATTACCTAATCTTCAATTAAAATATCACAAAGTTGTGCTCAACATGCCATACACCATACTCTCCCGGAGCCCAGGCTCCAGCCTGAGCCCAAACGTCTACATTGCAATTTTATAGCCTGCAGCCCGAGCCCTGTGAGCCTCAGTCAGCTGACACAGGCCAGCCGTGGGTGTTATATTGTAGCGTAGAAGTACCCATTTTCTCCAAGGTATAGGACCCAATCCTGCAAATCCATGTTCACACAGCAGTCCTTACTCAAGCAAATAATTTCCATTTAAGTCTGTGGGCCTACTAGGATTAGTAAGGATTATTCACATAAGTCAACTTAGCAAAATAGGTTCTCTTATTCCTCCTGTTTATTGTATTTCAACCTCAAAAATATGATGGGAACCCAGTCCTTGATGGCTTTATTCTTATGGATAGAATTCACTCACGCGATTAGTCACATTAATTATAATAGCATTGTTCCTGTATGTAAGGGTTTGTGTAATCTTGCGCTTGGTTACATTGCAGGCAGATGTAGTAATCAGACTATGCTATATGTAAAATTCAGCACAGCTAAAATAATACAAAGAATTATCAACCTCTTGCAAAAAACCCCCAACCCTGTAGAAATGGATATTAGATTTTATTGAGGTAGATGCAAAAAGAAATTAAAATAAATATTTTCTCCAATTTGGAGTTGTGCCTTAAAAGCTTGATATAACACCAAACCTTTCGCTGTTTTTAAAGGAAATTTTAACACTAGATCAAAACTGGGGGTGGAGAACCCAAACAGAAGACTAGCACTACAAAAATATATTCTTCATAAAATATTAGCTCATATTTTTCTACATTTTCTTTGTCACTGAAGAGATTTGTATTTCATATATGCACTTACCCAAACAAAGCTCCATGAGTCCCCTTCTGTTTAATGCTACAGTTAAATCTTGGTCCCACAGTTTGGGAACGGTGATGTCACAGATATATCATTCTGACTTCACAGCTGGATAATGAAAAGTGAGAAGAAAGGTCATGAATGATGAAATCCTTCTTTAAGCATGAAAGGATCAAATCCATCCCAGGATTGCAGGGTGCTATCTAAACGAATGAGTGACTTCTTGGAAATTGTTGTCAAGAGGGAGTTACAATCTTGAGAGTCAAATAAGTTCAATACTGTTCTCCAAGAGGAACTGGAATGGATTTCAGCAGTAGCCTTGCTACCTAACTGTAATAAGCTTCTTCAAGGGATATTTATTTTCTGCAAGACATATGCCATAGTAGTCAGATTTTGAAGGCACTGAAAGTGTTGTTATTTGTTGTTGTCATCGTCATCATCATGGCAAATCTCAAAAAGATGTGGCCTCCTTGTGGCATTGCCCAGGTTGATCTTGGCCAGGTCCTTAGGGTGGTCTGGTTGGATATTCAGTTTATGTCTGAAAGTTCTGTATTTCACATGTAAGTAATTGTTGGCCTTGGTCCAGTCCCGGGTGGGTAAGTATCCACGTTACAAAATCTGCCACCACAACTGACACTAATTGGTTCACAGATTGACAGTCTTAACTGGAAAAAAAACAATGAATTCATGAGCATAGGGCCTGATCCAAAGCCCACTATCATCGATAAGAGTCTTTCCACTGATGTCAGTCGGCCGTGCACTATGCTCATCAAGATCAAACTACTTTCTCATCTGGCCTGGTTCCTCCAGAGTTGAAGCATACTGGTGGGGATGGGTAGCAGAGCACAGTCTAGGAAAGCTTGCAGTACTACAGCTTGGGGATCCATAGAAGTGTTTCAAGACCCAGGGCTGTCAAGTTAGCATTTTTTATGAGTACTGTGTTTTCAGACATGCAGACACACACTGAGTGGCACTTCAGGGAGCAGGCAAGGGGGCTGTGCAGGGGAATGTAACATTCTGAATCAGGTGATTTTAACGAAGACATACTAGGAACAGCTAGATACTTCTAATTGCAGGGGTGAGATTTTCAAAGCTACGTAGAGAATTTGGGTGCCCAATTCCCTATGCAGCTTTGAAAATCTCCTCTGTACTGATCCTGTGTGAACAGGTCTGAAGAAGTGAGGTTCTTACCCACGAAAGCTTATGCTCCCAATACTTCTGTTAGTCTCAAAGGTGCCACAGGACCCTCTGTTGCTTTTTGTGTGAACAGAGACACCCATTATGCTGCATTTTTCCATTCAGGACATCAGGACAAGCTTGGAGTAGCGGAGACTAAGCTTCTTCACACCCTCCATTGGATGCTACTGGAGGCTCCTCAAGACTGCAGCAATGACCGATTTGGAGGAGAGAGAGGCTCCAGCTGGGGAGGGAGCAGTAGCGCCTTTATTCATCAGGTTGAAAACCAGGGATCTCCAGGACACCCTCGGTGTGGCAGCACTAATGAAGAGGAAGAGAATAACCGAAGGAAGTTCTTTCAGAATTCCATGGCAACAGTGGAGCTCTTTGTGTTCCTGTTTGCTCCTCTGGTCCACAGGATTAAAGTAAGTGGAAGAACTATCAGGAGTGGTAATGTAGTGACGCCAGTGTGAGGAGACTGCGATTCTGCCTTGGTTGCGAATAGTCATAATAGTGGCTAACTGAATTTAGCATACAGTACAGAATAAAGGCCCAGCCCTCTTGCCCTTACACAGGAGAGCAGTACCATGGACATAATAGAATCATAGAACTGTAGGGCTGGAATGGACCTCGAGAGGTCATCTAGTCCAACTCCCTGCGCTGAGACAGGAACAAGTAAACCTAGACCATCCCTGACAGGGGTTTGTCTAAGCTGTGTTTGTTCTTAAAAACCTTCAATGATGGGGATTCCACAACCTTTGATGGAAGCCTGTTCCAGTACTTTATCTTTATACACCTCTCCCTCGATATAACGCTGTCCTTGGGAGCCAAAAAATCTTACTGCGTTATAGGTGAAACCGTGTTATATTGAACTTGCTTTGATCCACCGGAGTGCACAGTCCTGCCCCCCGGAGCACTGCTTTACCACGTTATATCCAAATTCGTGTTATATCGGGTGGCGTTATATTGAGGTAGTGGTGTAGTTAGAAAGTTTTCCTTATATTTAACCTGAATCTCCCTTGCTTTAGATTAAGCCAATTTCTTCTTGTCCTACCTTCAGCAGACATGGAGAACAATTGATTACTGCCCTCTTTGTAACAGCCCTTAACGTATTTGAAGATGGTTATCGGGTTCTCCTTCAGTCTTCTTTTCTCAAGACTAAACATGCCCAGTTTTTTTAACCTTTCCTCATAGCCAGGTTTTCTAACCTTTTTATCATTTTTGTTGCTCTCTGCTGGACTGTCTCTTCTTTGTCCACATCTTTTTTAAATTGTAGTGCCCAAGCTGGGCACAGTACTCCCATCGAGTCCTCATTAGTGCCAAGCAGAGAGGGACAGTTACCTCCCAGCTCTTGCAGAGGACACTCCTGTTAATAAACCCCAGAATATTAGTCTTTTTCACAACTGCATCATGTTGTTGATTATGAATTTGTGATCCTCTCTAACCCCCAGATCCTTTTCAGCAATACTACTGCCTAGCCAGTTATTCCCCATTTGGCATTTGTGTATTTGATTTTTCCTTCCTGTATGTAGTACTTTGCATTTGTCTTTATTGAATTGCATCTTGTTGATTTCAAATTCTCCAATTTGTCAAGGTCATTTTGTATTCTAATCCTGTCCTCCAAAGCGTTTACAACCCCTTCCAGATTGGTATTATCTACAAATTGTATAAGCATACTCTCCACTCCATTAACCAAGTCATTATTGGAAATTTTGAATAGTACTGGACCCAGGACAGACCTCTGCAGGATCCCACTAGAAACAACATTGACAGTGAACCATTGATTACTACTCTTTGAGTACAGTGTTTTAACCAGTTGTACACCCATCTTTTACTAAAAGTATAGTACCTTAGAGTAAAAGTATCAAAAGTAATTCCAATGATATGAGTAAGGGTTTTAGCACTGGGCAGACACTAAGGCAAGAATATCCAAAGTGAAGCACCTGCATCTATATTTAGCACCTACATAAGTGGCCTGATTATCAGAAGTGTTGAGTACCTGCCGCTCTCATTGAAATCAGTGAGTCCTGAGGACATGAGCCCCTCACTGGTTCAGAGCTGGAGCAAGGACTGTGGAATTTAGCTCAGTCTGGTTGACTCCCATTCATGGTTAAGAAATGCCTTTCTGTCCAGGGGCGGCTCCAGGTGCCAGCGCAGCAAGTGCGTGCCTGGGGCGGCAAGCCACGGGGGGCGGCCTGCCGGTCGCTGTGAGGGTGTCAGGTAGGTGGCTTTCCGCGGCATGTCTGCGGGAGGTCCGCCGGTCCCGTGGCTTCGGCGGCAATTCGGTGGCAAGGACACCGATGGCGCAGCACCGGCGGACCTCCCACAGGCATGCCGCCGAATCCGCATGACCAGCGGACTGCCCGCAGGCGCGCCGCCGAAAGCCGCCTGCCTTCTGTGCTTGGGGCGGCAAAAAACATAGAGCTGCCCCTGTTTCTGTCTGCTCAGTAATTCCAGAAGCAGTGTTGTCACTGATTTGTTATTGTTATTACTAAGAGCATTGATACTAATTAATTAATATGATCTGTGGTAGTTTTAGTGGCAGGCGCAAATTAAAGACTTCTTTGTTCTGATGTCAGAAGTAAGCTGCAGGCTTCTTGTCAGCTGAAGTCCTTCTCTTTATTTTATGATATATACGCCAGCTTTGCAGAACTATGAAATCAGGAGTTATCTCCCTGCACATTCTGATTCCTGCCACTTGTCCTTAGCTTCACTGGAGGTCTACTTTTCTGCCTTAATGTTTTAAGGCTAGCCTCTTAAGTGAAATTGGCTGTTCTCAATCAGACATTCCTAGAAAGTAAGTTGTTAGAAAATGGCTATGTTTAACCATATAGCTGCTACAGTGTAGCGGGGCCAGTGCACCACCAAAAACTTAACAGAGCACAGGGAAATCCTGCTGGAAAGGCATAACGAGTGGGGTACCGCAGGGGTCTGTTTTGGGACCGTCTCTGTTCAATACCTTCATCAACGACTTAGATATTGGCATAGAAAGTACGCTTATTAAGTTTGCGGATGATACCAAACTGGGAGGGATTGCAACTGCTTTGGAGGACATAATTCAAAATGATCTGGACAAATTGGAGAAATGGTCTGAGTTAAACAGGATGAAGTTTAACAAAGACAAATGCAAAGTGCTCCACTTAGGAAGAAAAAATCAGTTTCACACATACAGAATGGAAGGAGTACGGCAGAAAGGGATCTAGGGGTTATAGTGGACCACAAGCTAAATATGAGTCAACAGTGTGATGCTGTTGCAAAAAAAGCAAACATGATTCTAGCATGTATAACAGGTGTGTTGTGAGCAAGACACAAGAAGTCATTCTTCTGCTCTACTCTGCTCTGGTTAGGCCTCAGCTGGAGTATTGTGTCCAGTTCTGGGCACCGCATTTCAAGAAAGATGTGGAGAAATTGGAAAGGGTCCAGAGAAGAGCAACAAGAATGATTAAAGGTCTTGAGAACATGACCTATGAAGGAAGGCTGAAAGAATTGGGTTTGTTTAGTTTGGAAAAGAGAAGACTGAGAGGGGACATGATAGCAGTTTTCAGGTATTTAAAAGGGTGTCATAAGGAGGAGGGAGAAAACTTGTTCACCTTAGCTTCTAAGGATAGAACAAGAAGCAATTGGTTTAAACTGCAGCAAGGGCGGTCTAGGTTGGACATTAGGAAAAAGTTCCTAACTGTCAGGGTGGTTAAACACTGGAATAAATTGCCTAGGAAGGTTGTGGAATCTCCATCTCTGGAGATATTTAAGAGTAGGTTAGATAAATGTCTATCAGGGATGGTCTAGAGAGTATTTGGTCCTGCCATGCGGGCAGGGGACTGGACTCAATGACCTCTCAAGGTACCTTCCAGTCCTAGAATCTATGAATCTATGAATCTATGAAAAGCAATGTCTTGCTTATGCTTATTTCCACAACACCTGAAAGTGTTGCTGGGTGCTCTGTCATGCAAATACAAAAGGCATGATAGCTGCCCCCAAAGAGATTACAAACTCATTTTAGATGTGATGGGAGGGGAATAACAAAAAGTAGGGAAGGGAAAAGGTTAGGAAGGACAATATTTCCAGCAGCCAGCTCATGGAGCCACTTAGTTTAAGTACATGCATGCTTGGGCCCTGGTCTTGCAAAGATTTACCTGCGTGTGTAACTTTACTAATGTAGATAGTTCCATTGACATCAGTAGGGCTACTCACATGAGTAAAATTACACACATGCATAAATCTTTGCAGCACAACGATTTTGGTGTTTAAATTAAAAATTAATAGTAGTAATAGGACCATTATATGTTGGCACTTGTAATAATTTGTAAAAATGTTCATATTTCCTAAATAAATATTTTTTATAATAATTATTATTTTTGGCTCATTTTGTGCAGGCAGGCATTGTAGGAAAAGGGAGCTTAAAGGAAAGATTTACATACTAAATGATCTAAAGAAATAAGCAGAATAATGAGTACAAAGGATTTTGCTGCGATGGTGGGTAGGTTTTTCAGTAGTAGCAGAGATCCTGGAAAACACAGGTTTTGATCAGTATACTGTGGTCTGGGCACAAAGGCCCTTTACTTAGCTTTGTATTGAGAATTCCACGTTGCTTTATTACTAGACCATTGGGTAGGTATTTATGCCTTCTTTGAATAGTTACAGTAGTGACCTTTTGACTTATTGCGCACAAACAGTGTGTGATCATTGTTGTTGCTTTCAAGGTCCATGTCACAGTAGGAGGGACATCAGCACACACAGAAAACAATGCTCTTCTGTGACAGCCTGACTAATCCACATATGGTATGATGATCCCATTGTGTCTTTCTAGGAGTCTGACCTGACTTTTCGGCTGGCCAGTGGCCTTGTTATTTGGCAACCCATGTGGGAGCACAGGCAGCCTGAGGTTTCTGCCTTCACTGCTCTGGTAAAGCCAATCAGGAACATTATTACAGGTGCGTGACTTTGCTGTGTAGTCACAGATGTTAAGCATCGGAAAGGCTCTTCCTTGTACGGTTATCTGAGCCCCATTTGCCATGCGTGCAGGATCTGTGTACAGTCCTGTGTTTTTGTTTTATTTTTGTGCCTTACCAAAATAAACCCTCTCTTCATGGCCATGTCTACATGCAGAAATGGCATCGATTTTAACTAAATTTAACCTATTTAGATAAACTGGTACAACTGCTGAATGTAGAGAAGCCCTCAGTCCAATTCCCATTAAAACTAATGGGGCAAAGTCATCCTGACATAATAAGATGAGTCTCCCATTAACGTCAAGGGGAGCTGCACCCATTTACACCAGGATCAAAATCAATTCAATCAGATTTATTGCTATGGTTACCCAATTTTTAGTCTCTCTACTCTTAGTCCTGGTCTACCCATACAAGTTGCACCAGTTTAACTAAAGGCGCAATTTTAATTCATCTTGATTAAATCAATGCAACTTTGTGTGTGGACTCTCTTACATTGGTTTAAATCTGTTTTATATACATTTAACCTGCATTTGTTTAACTAAATCGGTTTAACATCACACCTTTATTTAAACTGGTACAATTTCTGTGTGTTGACAAGTAAGTAAATGTGTACGATAGAAGTGTCAGACCTGTATTGATACTACTTCTCATGTAATGCCCTGTATCTACTGTAATGCCAGCTGACTTAATCTCAGAAGCCTAATCATACAGGCTTCGTATATATGAGAGAAAAAGAAAAAAAAGTCTCATACTAGATCCTAAACTGGTGTAAATTGTATTTCTGTTTACTTTAGCGGAGCTACACCAGCTGAGGAGTTGAACCATACATTTTAAATTGCCCTTAGATTAAAATAAATCCTTTAATATTTCCTGTAGATTTTATCTCTGTGGAATATGCTAAAATTACAGGAATAATTTGAATCCTTGGACAATATTTTAAGACTCTTTCTCTCAATGCCATCAATATTTGCATAAATTTAGAAGGAAGCTAGATCATTTCCTGTCAATTTCACACGTCTGTTTCCACGCACACGTTTCTAAGAAGTAGAGAGAGTGTTTGGCAACAGCTTGATGCTGATGAGGAAAATACAGAGGCTAGCAGCCACATACTATTGATAGCAAAGGGATAGTCAATGATACAGATGCTCTTCCTAACCCAAATCCTGATTTTGTAGTATTATAATAACATAGGATTGTTTCAAAAGGCCTAGCCAAGATGATGATGATCTGATCTCACATGCTTCAGCGTATTTGCTCCTTATTTACATCAGCATAAATGAGATACGAATCAGCTCCTTATGGTTCCCCAAGTCCTTGTATGTCTTTTGAGTCCAGATCCTAAAAAGTTTGTAAGCGCCTAACTCCAACTGATTTCAGGATATATGTAGGGTATATGCAGGTATTGAAATAAATTGAAGTTAAGAGACTAAATACCTTATAAGACCTGGGCCTTTGTCCTCACTTATACCCTGTTAAGTATTTTTTCATCCTGGAGGTGCAACACAAAATCTCAGCTCAGTTTCTTTCTCAAAGGGTCTGATCCAGTGGGCTTTGGTTCAGGCCCTAACATGACTTCAGTGGTTGATTCTGACATATAAAATGTTACATTTTGAAAACGTTCACCATGAAGTTGAGCAAACATTGGATTTTTTTTTTAATCCAATGGAAAATTACAGCATCTTGACAGTTGTTTTTATCCTGAATTGGAATGAACAGTAAAAATCTGAAATTTTTCATGAAGTCAAAAATTCCAATTTGGAAATGTCAAAACATTTCATATTGAGTCAGTCTGACATTAAGTTGCATCTGCCATGGTTCCTCATGCGAATGGTAGTTAAGATGCTTCATGCCCCCATTCTTATCTATGGGCTGTACTCCCTGGCCAGACTACCTCTCCCAGGATACAACACAAACTCCCATGAGTCATGTGGCTCCATCAGAGAGGAGACCGAAGTGCATCCTGGTAGTAGTAGTCTGGCCAAAGAGCCTGTCATAATTATAAAGGGAAGGGTAATAATCCTCCTGTATACAATATTATAAAATCCCTCCTGGCCAGAGGCACCAAAATCCTTTTACCTGTAAAGGGTTAAGAAGCTCAGGTAACCTGGCTGACACCTGACCCAATGGACCAATATGGGGACAAGATACTTTCAAATCTTGGGTGCGGGGAAGGCTTTTGTTTGTGCTCTTTGTTTTGGTGGCGTTTGCTCTTGGGACTAAGAGGGACTGGACATCAACCCATGTTCTCCAAATCTTTCTGAACAAGTCTCTCATATTTCAAACAAGTGAGTAACAGCCAGGCAAGGCGTATTAGTTTATCTTTGTTTTCTCAACTTGTGAATTTTACCTTTGCTACAGGGAAGTTTATCCCTGTTTTGTTGTAACTTTGAAATTAAGGCTAGAGGGGGTTCCTCTGGGGTCTTTGAATCTGATTACCCTATAAAGTTATTTTCCATCCTGATTTACAGAGATGATTTTTACATTTTCTTTTAATAAAATCCTTCTTTTAAGAACCTGACTGATTTTTCCAGTGTCCAAAGACCCAGGGGTTTGGGTCTTTGATCACTTTGTAACCAATTGGTTAGGATATTATTCTCAAGCCTCCCCAAGAAAGGGGGTGTAAGGGCTTGGGGGGATATTTTGGGGGAAGAGGAACTCCAAGTGGTCCTTTCCCTGTTTCTTGTTAAATCACTTGGTGGTGGCAGCGTACCAGGTTTTAATATAGCTGGTAGAAATAAGCTTAGGGGGTTTTCATGCGGGTCCCCACATCTGTACCCTAGAGTTCAGAGTGGGGAAGGAACCCTGACAGAGCCCAACCCATGAGAGAACTGGAGCATGAAGCACCTGAACTGCAGTGCCCTTGAGTTACTGTGGCACACTAGACAGATGCAATTTAATGTCAAACTGTCTTGGAATGAAATGTTTCAGTTTAGCTCAACAAACCAAAATTATTTTGCAAGGGGCACCAATTCCCCCAGGAAATTTTGATTTTGTGATAACTGCGCTTCCTGTGCCAAAAAAAAAAAAAAATCAACAGAAAATTGCCAGCCAACTATAATTTCCAACAGGTGTAGCTAACGTCTGGTAATGTCACAGTGAGGGAGGTGCCACTTTTTACAATAGCAAATAGCTTATTTGTTTGATGAATACAACATGTGCATTACATTTTTAAAATTTCTCTTTTTATTTTCATCCCAGCCAAGAGAAGTTCTCCTACTAGCAACCAGAGCCTGTCTTGTGAATCCCCTAATCTGGACACCGGACACACAGAGGTGGGCCTGTGGCTAGACAAGCAAGAGTGGGGAGCTGTGGGGAGATAATATTTTTTTTAAATTGATGGGGTGGAGAAGGGGTCTTTTGCAGGGAATTTTGGAATGACAGTTGCAATTACTATGCAGGTCTCCAAAGCCTCTTAATGCTTTTATTGAATTGCATCCGAAGAAGTGGGCTGTAGTCCACGAAAGCTTATGCTCTAATAAATTTGTTAGTCTCTAAGGTGCCACAAGTACTCCTGTTCTTCTTTTTATTAAATTGTGTGTTTTATAATTGGTTTTATCATTTCCAAGGCCTACCCCCTGCAAAGAATGAGGTTGGGGCCCAGGGCAAAGAAACAATATAAAGCTTACAGAACCTATATAAAAGGAGAAAACAAGCCATCATCAATATTGTAAAGACACATGGCAGCACTAAGAAGAGAGGGCCAGTGCCCTCCTTTTTCATTTAAATAAACACACCTTTTTGGATGATTTGGAGCCATCAAGGTGTGCACTATCCAGCCTAAATTACTGCATGTTCAAATTGCTGTTATCCTCTGCCCTCCCTTCCCCCTATTATTAATATTATTAATAATAATTAATAACAACAACATATCATCACTTGTAATGTCTTATCTTGCATTAGGCCCTGACCTTGAAAGCAACAAATAACTTTCCATTGAAGTAAATGGAACTCCATGCAGGTTTAAGGGTCTGCCCAGGTGGAATAGTTTATAGGACTGAGGCCTTAGCTTATACACTGTCTGGAATGAAAACCATGTGTTTGCACGGTGTCTAGGACATTGGAGCCCCAATCCTGATCGAGTCCCCTCAATACTATCTTAGTATAAATAGTACTATTATATAAGTACTGATCATAGTAAGAGGGCTTATGTGGAAGATCCAAATCTGTTTTTAAACTTATTTCTCTATACTGAAAATATCCTAAGGGACTTCAGGTGGTGTGTGAAACAGCCCAGCCAGATGCTGTGCCTCCAAGGGCCACTGTTTCAGGCTGTCATCGTGGAAACTCCTTTGATGGAAGTGTGTCATCCCAAACATCCCAAGACAGAGGACCTCCTCTTTCCAGGTACAGAATCCTGCGAAAAGCTATGTTGGTATAACTTTCTGGGGAGTGTGTGTTACAGGTCCCCTCTGCCCAATCCCCAAAGGATATAAGTCTTACAGTCCCGACTAAAGAGCCTTGTCTCTTCAGCCGAAACTCTAACCGCTCATGCTTTTAGCTCTGGAGGTCCTCCGTTCAGTTGCCAGTGTGTCATCTGAGATGGTGGTTGTCACACTGATTTTATTCCATCTAATTTACAGGACTGCCCAGCTGGCCGTTAGGATAGCAACTATAGAGAAATGGGGACAGAGCAGAGGACAAGGCCCTTTTATATGTTGGAGTTTGATGATTTAAAAAACAAACAAACTTTAGGTTCATTGCTCCTTGGCTGGGCACGTCCTCTGCGGCTTGATCTGTCTTGGCTGCCCTCTGGGCAATTCTCTTTCCCTGTGTGGCAGAGTATTTCTGTACCTCTCCTCCCTTTTAGTGCGGCTTGGCCACTACCTCCATTTCCCCTTCTTCACATACAACTGTTCAGTTCACTTACTACAGGCTGGCTGGCAGGGAGGCAAAAGAACAACTACTCAAATCTCTTCTCAGCCAGCCTTGAAGGGCTTAGGCAAAGATTTTAGAATGCAGGAGCCTAAATTTAACCTCCTTAATTCGTATCTGGGGGAGATAAAGGTACAGCCAGATTTTCAGAAGGGCTGAGCACACATCAGCTCCCATTAGGGTTTGTGAATACTCAGCACTTTTGAAAATCTGACCATATTTTTCTTAGGCTCCTATTTTTAAAAATGTTGGCCCTCATGTTCAGTTGCACTGGAAAATTTCAAACAAAAACACTCAAGAGTTTCAGCATTTGCTTCACTACAGTAACATTTTATCTCTGTTCCAAAATTTCTCTGATTCCAAAAAAACCAGGAGTACTTGTGGCACCTTAGAGACTAACAGATTTATTAGACCATAAGCTTTCGTGGACTACAGCCCACTTCTTCGGATGCATCCGAAGAAGTGGGCTGTAGTCCACGAAAGCTTATGCTCTAATAAATCTGTTAGTCTCTAAGGTGCCACAAGTACTCCTGTTCTTTTTGCGGATACAGACTAACATGGCTGCTACTCTGAAATCTGATTCCAAAAACAACTCCCAACTATTTTCTCGAAATACGTATTATTGATATATCTTGTCACCTGCTTCAATGGGTAAAAACATTCTTTATGGACCTGATCTAGTTGGGAGTCTTTCTGTTGACTTCAGTGGGTTTTGTGTCAGGTCCTGTATAAATTCTGGGTTTTTATTTCATTGTATTAACGTTACCTGGGAAAACTAAGTCATCTGTTACTTCTGAGTATTGTCTTACTAAATGTAAACTGTTCCTCATGTACGCCATTGTTCAGCGTGCATACATGCACCCATAAAAAGTAAGGGAGCAGGCAACCTTTTAGAAGACTGAATCAGGTGATCAGTTCATCCAGCTCAGTCTGGTGGTTGCTATGGAGATGAAGCTTTCGACAGGCTTTGTAGAGAGCATCACTAATGTCTCCTCATTTGGAGAACTCATTGATCAATTAAAACTGAACAGGGAGTTTTGGTTGCCAAGCAACAGACAATTCAGAAACAAATGTTATTTACTCCTGTTATCAACAACCACAGTATTCTTTTGTCCTTGGGCCCACGGCTGGACAAAATAGCCACCCACTCATCCTGCAATTATCAGTCAACAAGTACCTGATTAAATGTCCACAGGGTTTAATTCAAAGTGAAGCAAATGATTTTAAATTCTGTTTTCTTGGTAACTCATTCAGCAAGCCTTGAGTTTACTCCTCTGATCCTGGATAAATATCCCTGCTCCATTCAGTGAAGTTCTTCATTTCAATGGAACCGTTACAGTAGTAAAACCCCAGCCATTTATTCTGCAGCTGGCTGTCACTCTCTGCCTTGGAAATAGACTTTGCAAGCAGGGCTTGAATGGTAAATATTTCAGAAGAACAATCCTTCTTTTGGGCTAGCTTGTGAACTGGAGTTCATACTCATGTAAGGGAGTATGAGAGAATACAGATCCCCTTACACTCCAGTAGAGGCTCCCTAGACCTGGGGTCTGATCGCAGAGGAATAAGCAGAGAAAGATGCATAACCTTTCTACAAGAGGGTGGGTATAGGCAGAGTCCTGGCTTCATCCTCTGTGCTTGCTGGTCAGTGCAGCTGAGCTGGTCTGGGAGATATTGGCAGGCAGATTTTATTTTTCTTTGGGATAATTCTTTTTCTGGGATGCTGCTGGAGTGGTGCAGCAACCCTTTGTCCAGGCTGTCCTTCCGATCCAGGCCTGGCCCTTTTGTTTTCTCCTCATGTGCATTTCACTCATTTCTCTCTTTGCAATGTTTCGAGAAGGGTGTATGATGGGACCCCTGATGTCAGTCTGGTGGGAAAGGTGTTTTTAAATTATCACTGTTTTCTTTTTGTTCTTTTATTTAAAGTCTTTTTTAAATCACCCCACTTGTAATTACATTTTATCTTGACTACAGCATTAGTGGAAACATTTGAACTGTAGACTGAATATAGCAATATATGCCAATACCTAAGGTCTATTTTTCAAAAGTCAGTGCCTTTAAAAAAGGCCTAGAGGAAGTCTATGGTGTCCTCCATTGACAGAGGCTGGCAGCAAACCATCTCCTGCAGATTTGCTTGGACATTTTGAGTTCTGAATGAACACATTTCTCTGAGATGAATCCTTCCCAGCCACCCCATCTGCAAATGTGTCCCAGGAAGAAACTGCCAATCTACCCTGATTGCAGGTGGGGTCAGCATTGCAAACCTTTTGCTCAACCCTACTTAACTGGATATCTAAAAACCTGCATTTGAATGCTCAAATTGGCTTATATTATTTTTATTATTATTTGTATTATGCTAGAGCCTCGGCGCCCCAGTCATGGACTAGGACCCCGTTGTGCTAGGTGCTGTACAAACAGAACAAAAAGACAGTGCCTGTTCCAAACAGCTTACAATCTTAGGGCTTGTCTACATGAATATTTAGTTTGCAGCAAGGTTGGCTTTGAATCTATCCTGCACTAGCTTGCCGCAGACTGACCATCCATGTGGACCCAGCTGATGCACATTAACAGTTCTAGTCCTGGACTAGATCAAAGCACATTAACAAACTGTTAATGCACGTCAGCAGAGCCCCCATGGCAGCTTGCCTGCAGCAGGCTAGTGTGGGGTAGATTCACACCCCAGCTTGCAGTAAACTAACTGTTAATTTAGACAAATTCTACTATAAGACAAGAGACAACAGATGGATACAGACAGACTGCATAGGGAGTACAAGGAAACAATGAGACAATATTGGTCAGCCTGATAGGCAGTGGTCCCAGCACACCAGCAATCTAACTCAATCAGGTGTCTTGTATCCAGTTAGGCTGTAATCCAGCAAAGCACTGAAGCGTGTATGTAACTTTAAGCACTAGCACAGTCCCACTGAAGTCAGTGGATTGTGGCTGCTCAATATTAGGCTAGGTGTCCAAATGCAGATACAGTAACTTCTCATTTAAAGTTGTCCCGGTTAACGTTGTTTCGTTGATGATCAATTAGGGAACATGCTTGTTTAAAGTTGCGCAGTGCTCCTTTATAACGTTATTTGGCAGCCGCCTGTTTTATCCACTGCTTGCAGGAAGAGCAGCCCGTTGGAGCCAGCTGGTGGGGCTTGGAACCAGGGTGAACCGTAGGGTGACCAGATGTCCCGATAAAATCGGGACTGTCCCAATATTTAACCATTTGTCCCGCAACCCGATCAATGTACGATCAGGACGCCATTTGTCCCGATAGTCGGGTAAGGAGGCAAGTGGGAGGGAGGCGCTGACCCCGTGGGTGCTCCGGGGCTGGAGCACCCATGGGGAAGAATTGCAGCCAAGCTCCCCCCTCCTGCTCTCCTTCTCCCCCCCTCCTCCCAGCGCGCTGCATCCCCGCTCTTCCCCCACTCCAGCGCTTCCCGCCACCTAACAGCTCTTTGGTGGCACTTAGCGCTTTCCAGGAGGGAGCGGGGAGGAGTGGGGACGCAGTGCGCTCAGGGGAGGAGGTGGAGAAGAGGCAGGGCAGGGGCAGGGACTTGGGGGAAGGGGGTGGAATGGGGTCAGCGTGAGGGTGGTGCAGAGGCGGAAAGAGGCGGGGGGTGGGCGAGCACCCACCCAGCAGAGGGGAAGTCTGTGCCGTAGGAGTGAGTGGCGGGCGGGGGGGTGAAGAGGCTAGCGGCGAGCAGCAGGTGGGCGAGGAGGTGGGAGGGGGACTGAGGAGGGACGCAGCAAGCCAGCGGCAGGCCAGGAGATGAGGAAGGGCACGTGGGGGGGCAAGCGGGGAGGGGGCGGGACCTGGGGCAGAGTGGGGGCGGAGCCTGGGAGGAGTGGGGGTGGACTGTGGGCGGGGCTGATGGCTCCCTAGTGTGTCCCGATATTTTAGTGTGGTGATCTGGTCACCCTAGTGGACTGGCAGCCCCCCTAAGTTCCCTGTGCAGCAGCCGCCCAGCAGGCTACCAATTGCCGGCAGTTCAGCTGTCGCTCCCCACACTTTCATGTGCTGCTCCTGCCCTCTGCCTTGGAGCTGCTCCCGGGAGCCTCCTGCTTGCTGTGCAGGCGGAGGGGATGAGAGGGGCTAATGTCAGGGTATCCTCCTCTCCCTCCCCCTTGCTCATGCCCCCCACTTAACCCCTTCTCCATATAGAGCAGGGTGGGGACAGACGGAGAGAGCTTGCTGGCCGCAGCTGCTGTCTCAACTTCCTGATCGACTTAAAAAGACAATGTACTTAGATTGGGGTCAGCGTACTCAAAGGGCAATGTGCCTCTCTCTCCCAAACACAGGATGTGTGTCTCTGTCTCTGCCATGCTGTCTCCGCTCCCTCCATTCCTGCTGCCTTGTAGCATGTGAGGCTACATTAACAACAGTGTGTTAACCCTTGAGGGCTCAGCCAAATGCTAGTTCATAATTTTAAGGCATTCCCTGGGAAATATTCCACCCTCTTCCACTCTCTGACTCCACCACCTCAACCAAGCTTCACAATCATCATCGCTGTGTACCAGTATTAAATTGTTTGTTTAAAACTTATACTCTGTATGTGTGTATATATATAATAGCTTTTTGACCGGTGAAAAAAAATTCCCTGGAACCTAACCCACCCCATTTACATTAATTCTTATGGGGAAATGTGATTCACTTAACATCATTTCGCTTAAAGTCACATTTTTCAGGAACATAACTATAATGTTAAGCGAGGAGTTACTGTATGGATATCCTGCCTGGGTGCCTGTCTTTGAAAGCCTGCCTCCTCATGTGGCTCTGTAGACCTGTCAATATTAATGGTAAAAATTGTTGGCTGCTGTTGTGATTTGTCCCAGATGCACGAGAACATCATTCATGAGGCAGTTATTGATTCTCTTGTGTCTTATGGAAAGTTTTAAAATGTAACAAGTACTGAATTCACACAATTATGCTTCTAGAATGGCATCCAGAAATCTTCTAGGTTATGAAATTGAACAGATCTGTGGTTTGATGTGGTATCTCCATACACAGAGGGAGATCAGTCATGTTCACCCAGGTCCCATTATGGCAATGTGGGGCTCAAGGTCTACCACAGCACAGGCTTCCCACCTCTTGACCCTGCCCTGCCCTGGCACTATGACTCCATCTGCTACTTGGAGTGATGCTGGCAGGGGGCCCCCCTTCCTGCCAAGAAGGCAGGGTTAGCAGCAAGGGGGTCCCCCAGTACTTACCCCAACTGTTGGATGTTTGTATAGGTGGGGGGACAGGTTTGCTGCACTTTTCTTCCCTTGTGAGTGCTCTGCTGGGATAGTGTTGGTCAAGGCCCCGCATAGCAATGGGTCTTGGAGTTAACTCCCCATAGGGGTGACTGGGATAGTTCATCCCTCTCAGAGCTGTTGTTTCATGCTGTCTGCAGATTCAGGCAGACATCACTGTATCCGTTACACTGAAATCAAATTTTCAAGCTTTCCTTTGCAACTATGAGGGCTAGAATGTTTCTGATGAAAGCTGAAATTCTGATATGAATGCCTCCCCCAGGTGCTGGGGCATAAGCACAGGCCTGGAGTGCCTATTCCTTAACATGGACCTGATTGTTCTCAGTACCATAGAATTTTGCCAGCAAATACTGTTGCATCATGGGCAAAAAGTTCCTTTGGGGCCACACCTAGTTTGTAGATTCTCAGTGAGAGAGAATTTGGGGCTTACACTTGTGCTTGAGAAGATAACAACAACAATATAATTTAATACTTTCTGATGGTTTTACTGAAAAAAGAACCTTGCATGTGTGTGAGTGAGAAATCATGGATAGCAGCAACTCAGTGGAAGAACCAGGGCTCGTCCTTTGAGACTCAATAGTTTGTTCTTTTCTCTCTGTCCAGTACATTCAAGTCTGGAAACAAAAATACCAGGGCTGTTTCACACTAAAAAACATATCAAAAGAACCTTCAGGAAGTGACACCACCAAAAGCAGCCAGGAAACTTGTAGGGAAAGGTGAAATATGTCATGTTTTCTAGTACCCAAGGGCAAAAAGGGAGGTCATCTTATATAGCAGCAGCACTTACTCACATGAGAGCTACCAGATCCATTTCAATTAGTTTAAGTGATTATTTTACTGGGCATCCCCAACACGCTGCCATTTCTTTTAGTAACACCTGACTGTGTAACCTGCTCCTTCACATGTTACATGTCCTCCCACTAGAGCCTGACCAGCAGGGGTTTGAGTCTGCTACTGATTCCTGCTTGAGGATTTAGTCATTGATCACAAGTGGTAGACGCCTGTGCTTTTAGGCCCTGATTTAGGAATGCATCTCTGTTCAAGAAGACATCTAAGCACATGCTTAACTAAACATGTGCTTGAGTCTCACTGGGGACTTAAAGTTAAGCACATGCTTAAGTGCTTTCTTGAGCAAGAATGCTTTCCTGAACCAGTGCCTTATCCCTGGATTCAAACCTCTCTGTCAGCCCAAACAGAATCAGTTACTTAAGCATCCTGGTAACTGGAAAGTAGCTTAGAGTTCTGCAGATGTGAGGAGAGTGGAAGAGGCCTTAAGACTCTCTCTTTAATGAGCTGGTGGATTTTAAGCCTGTCAGTTGTTGTTAGTGCACTGGAGTCTCTGTGGAGAGTGACAACTTCTGTCTCTTTCTCAGTCTGTAACCATTTCTTAGTGGCCGGTAAATGGAGCATCATTAGTGTAGGTCTCTGGGGTGACTTCTGTTCACCAAACTGGAGGGTAGCACAGCAATAGTTTCCGTCTACAAGAAAAAGACTAATTAAGTGGTGCCCTAGAGTGAATGATGAAAAAGTAAACCCTAAGGGTATGTCTACACAGCAATAAAAGGGCCACAGCTGGCGGGGATCAGCTGACTCAGGCTTGCAGGGCTCAGGCTGTGGGGCTATAAAATTCAACTGAAGTGTTGAAATTTGTGCTTGGGCTGGAGCCCGGGCCCTGTAACCTGGCAAGTGGGGGAGGCTCCAGCCCGAGCCTGAACATCTGCACTGCAATTTTTGACCCGGGCTCTGAGACTCTGTTCCAGGGTTTTTTTATCGCAGCATAGACCTGCCATAAGTGTCTTTCTGGAATGAACCTTTAGGCAGAACTCTGCACCTGTAGGGAAAGTATTAGCCCTAGCTGATTTCTAATGCTTCCCCTTTATTATTTGGAACAGGGTATCATTGGTGATCCCGCCATGCCAAAAGTCTCGCTATGCCACCTATTTTGATGTGGCAGTACTGCGCTGCCTGCTGCAGGCACACTGGTCTGAGGAGGGTACACAGTGGTCTCTGATGTATTATCTACAAAGACTGAGACATATGCTGGAGGAGAAGCCAGAGAAGCCACCTGAGCCGGAGACCATGCACCTGCCCAGGCCCCGTAGCAGTTCCATGGTAGCAGCAGCACCCTCTCTGGTGAACACCCACAAAACTCAGGTAAGAGACCATCATTTAAAAGTAATCTTGGTAACTCTTTACAATCATGGCAGGATTAGTAGTGATTTAGCACTTTGGTTTTAATTATATCATGAACTGTGGGGAAGTCACTTGTAGCGTCGGAAATGTCCATATGTGAATTGCATAGATAGTCTTATTGCACTGGAATTCAGCATTCAGGTCTGATTTAACTATATACCATATTGTTATCCCAAGAGAAACCAAAAGAATACGTATCACATTCTCAATACAGTACTCTCCTTGAAACAAAAAACAAGACTCAAGACACAAGACCACCTTCTTTAAAACGTCGCAGCAAACACCACACGTTGCGGTTGGAGCACAGCAAAGTACAGACTTTTCAGAGTGTCCATCAAACATAATAGTAGATTGGGACCCGTTATTGTAAAGTAACCACTTGCTGTTGTGCTTGTAATTTCCCGAATGCTAGTGCAATAATAAAGTTGTTGTTCAAAGGTTCTCAGCACAGCAGCAGTGTGGATGGATGTGTTATTTGCATCAGCTAGACATTACACTGGAGGTCTGGAATCAGTGTTTCTGTACATGACAGGAGATCCCCTGGCAATGTAGCAAGATCTGCCTCTCCCAGCTTCACATTCTCAGGTCCTACCTGGTTTTTAAGTATTTTTTCTCCTACAGGAGAGCCCTTACTCTGTTGTTCTTTATTAGCATCTTTGTTAAATCCATATGGTTATTCACAGTTAAATGTAAATGTATTTTACTTTGCTGGTTGGTTGTTTTTTGGGGGGTGGGGATATGGGGGGGTCTTTTGGTCACTGATGTGAGGGTTCCATCCAGGTTTTTTCAAGGTTAGACTAGATTGCCAAAGGTGACTTTCTCATCAGAGTTTCATACATTTTGTCATGCTACATGGAATCGGAGTCCCTCTTAAAATGAAGGTGTTTAATAAACAAAGCAGCTACAACTTCCACACCGCTGGAGTTTCAGCTTTGTCTCCCTTATTCACCAGGGACCACTCCCTATCTGGAGCTCTATACAGCAGTGGTTTTCAACCTTTTTTCATTTGCAGACCCCTAAAACATTTCAAATGGAGGTGCAGACCCTTTGGAAATCTTAGACATAGTCTGCGGACCTCCGGGGGTCTGCGGACTGGAGGTTGAAAACCACTGCACATAGCGACATCTAGTGGATGATTAATATTCCCCAAGTAAACATATTATGCATGAGTATGTCAGTAATTGAGGCAGTTGTGATGGGTTTAGGCTTCTGAGGCACAGAGATGGAAGAAGTCATGTTCTTCTCTGTTTTTCTGCCTACTTGGCATTTCTTTCTCTCTCAGGAACAGTCTGTGGGCTAAGAAATCATTAACTAGTGAGTGAGTAATGGTGCTAAGCTGAAAAAGCAGGCTAGCAGTATATTTCTTACGTTTATAATGGGAACCCCATCAAGTTGCATTCTTCTTCTGCTTTTACTTAACCCAAGTTATTCTTTTCCAATAGAAAATCAAGATTTCAGAATAAAGTATTGGGTATCCATGCTCAGATGGTGAAAATTCAAAATGTCAGCCCTAAATTGGTTCTGAGTTCATGGCCTCCTCTCATTAGGGCTTCATGCTGCAATATAGGGGGGAACCCACACTTTTAAAGTAACAGCACTGGGTTTTATGGCACGTTGGTCTCCTTTTCTATCATCTGGTCCTTTTGTCGTCATTAACTGATGTTAGACATGGCAAAAGAAAGAACTGCACAGAAATCAGCACAGGAACAGGCAAGTAAGTAGGTTTAGTGATGGAGTGCAGCGTGTGCAGAAAAGATGTGGGGTTGCCATGTAACCTCTTCCACCTTCCTAAGCCTTAGCATGTCTGTCACACAGACCATTTATATGTGAAATACCATTTAAAATATAATTCTGGTGCATATCACAGCAAACTAGTTCTGATCAAATGGTTATACTGTTATGTATCTAGAGAGAGAGAATCTCAGTTCAGGCTTTAGCGGACTGAAGGATCTATTTAATATTTCATGTAGCAAGCAGTCAATGACATACCCTGTTCCCTGTTGCAAAGCAGAATGGCAAGTGAATGAAGGCGTATGCATAAAACAAATACCTTCTCCCTGCCTCTAGTAGGTGGTCTAATCAGTGTAAGGAAAAATCTGCAGTGCACCTGTATGCAGTGAATCCAGCATAGGGATGGAATTAGGAAATGAAAACCTTGAGGACTTTCAAAACTGTACAGCTTTGCAATAACACTGCAGGCGCTAAGAGCAAAAACTTAAACCTAAAACCAGCAAAACTGCAATGACTAGATGTAATGGTAATTTAAACCCAAGAGTTTCAAGTGTAATACTCAGAAGCTGATAGAAATACTAATGAATTGGTAGCTAAACAGCCAGGCCGATGCAGGGCAATTGGAAACAAGATATATAGTAACAGCCTCTAAACAATCTGTGGGTTTTCTTATTAGCCACAACTTGATCGAATGACCTGCTATGATGGTAACCACATTTTTAACTAGTCTTCAACCAGAACATTAGACTAATTTCTCAAAATAGGCCATATCCCATACTATATAGTAAAGCTGACTGTGTAACTCAATTCACAGACAGTGGTTTGTTTGAATAGTTGATTGTGAGCTCTTCAGCGCAGCGGCCATGACTTTCTGTGTGTTTGTACAGTGCCTAGCACAGTAGGGACCTGATTTTTGATGGGTCCTTTTCACTACCCCAATACAAATAATACAGGCGCCAACTTTCCAATGTGCCGGGGGGTGTTCACTGCTCAACCCCTGGCTCTGCCACAGGCTCTGCCCCCACTCCACTGCTTCCCGCCCCCTCCCCTGAGCCTGCCATGCCCTCACTCCTCCCCCTGTCCTCCAGAGCCTCCTGCACGCCACAAAACAGCTGATCGGAAGGTGCGGGGAGGGAGGGGAAGGCGCTGATTGGCAGCGCTGCCGGTGGGTGGGAGGCGCTGGGAGTGGAGGGGGAAGCTGATGGGGGGCTGCTGATATATTACTGTGGCTCTTTGGCAATGTACATTGGTAAATTCTGGCTCCTTCTCAGGCTCAGGTTGGCCACCTCTGATTTAGTTGCTTACTTGCTATTTCTACTTGTGCATGTTTTTCTTCTTTTGGGGAGTGAAGGATCTCACAATGAAGTGCAATGAGGAGGAAAAATCACTAAGCACTGAGGGCTTTGCTAAGGTGTCACTCACCAACCTGCGCAGGCTAGCCGTGCCAGATCTCTCCACAGACCTGGGAATGAACATCTTTAAGAAGGTGAGTAGCACAGTAATGTGTTTTTGGTTTATCTACAATCCAGTGTCAAAACACATACCGTGTATACAACTGTTAAGAGCTTACATTGACTCTATATTTAGGTTGAACCTGAAGTGCACATTTGTTTTTTTCTGATGGGTCCATGTATGGTATATACATGTATGTATTAATATTTACTCTATGGGCCCAGTGCTGAAATCTGTACTCATATCAAGCTTTATTGAAATCAATGGGAGTTTTCCCTAAGTGGTGGTGGTTTGCAGCCAGATCCTCAAATTACATTAATCAGAGGAGCTTCATCAGTTTCCATAGATCTATGCTGGTTTTACACCTGAGATCTGAGTCTAAATCTGTAAAGCACTCTTCCAGGAAGGCCCTTGCCTTGGTGTTGAAGGTTATACAAACAAATTAAGATTCATAATATAAAAAATGAAACAGATTAATCAAACAAGGGGATCCAATGCAAAAAAAAGGGAGAGAAATGGGAAAAGAAAAGAAATATAGGTCCAACAACAGTAATAATGAAAAATCTTTGAAATAAAAAAAAGTCTTAATTATAAAACTGGAGAGATGGGTTGAGACAGATGTCAAGGGAAATAAGTCACCACGTTAGCATTTCCCATAGCAAAATGTGGTTGCCCTCCCACAGGGCCAGCTCTAGCGTTTTTGCCACCCCAAGCAAAAAAAATATTAACGCGGCCCGACTGCCGCGCCCGAACTGCCGAAGCAGAAAAAAAAAAAAAAAAAAACGCTCGGACTGCCGCGGCTGAACTGCCGAAGCAGGGCAAAAAAAAAAAAGCCGCCCGGACTGTGCCGCCCCAAGAATGGACAGAATGGAATGCCTCCCCTTAGCATGTGCCGCCCCTGGCACGTGCTTCCTCCGCTGGTGCCTGGAGCCAGCCCTGCCCTCCCAACATGAGGTGCACCAGTGCAGTCCTTAAATGTGGGTGGTGCTGAAGTGTAGATACCCATCATGGACAAAGGGCTAGAGTGGGGGAATTTAGGATTGGGCTCTGCATGCTTGTCCTTCCCCTCTAACTGTAGCAAAGTCCCTGTAGACTTTGCCTGGCTCTAACCCCCCTCCTCTTCCTTCTGCAGTTTAAGAGTCGCAAAGAGGATCGAGAGCGTGAGCGCAAGGGTTCTATTCCTTTCCACCACACTGGAAAAAAACGGCAGCGAAGGATGGGGGTGCCCTTCCTGCTCCACGAGGATCATTTGGATGTGTCACCCACTCGCAGCACATTCTCCTTTGGCAGCTTTTCTGGGATTGGAGAGGACCGGCGCAGCATTGAGAGAGGAGGATGGCAAACTGCCATACTAGGTGACTGATGGGAAAGGATTAATATTGCAACCCTGTATTGTGATTAATTGTTCTGCTCCAGAATGTTCCAAGAATAGTGGAGTGGAAATGGAGGCTTTTTATTTCTCCATCACTCTGGCACTGGAAAACAACCCCTCCCTCTTGATGGCTGGTTATGTCCTTTGCCCCGACTTGCGGTTTGCCACACCTGTTGTAGAAATGACATAGTCTTTCTGCCAGCTTCTAAGGTGAAGCTCATTGTTGTACTGACTGCTGACCTTGAATGACTATGTTTAGGTCAGTTTGTTTCTAATAATTAAATAGGACTTGGGCAAAATATATTTCCAGTCAGTCCCAGGAGACTGACCCTCCCCTCTCCCGCCTTACTCCTGGCATTAGTGGGAGTTTTGCTTGAGTAATTAGGTGTACACTAAGGCTATGTCTACACTATGGACCTTACAACGGCACAGCTGTACCACCACAGCTGTGCCTCTGTAAGGTCTCCCGTGTAGCCGCTCTTTGCCGGCAGGAGAGAGCTCTCCCATGATCAGCATAATTAAACCACTCCAACGAGCAACATTAACTTTGTCAGCAGGAGAGCTTCTTCTGCTGACATAGCGCTGTCCACACCAGTACTTTTGCCAGGGAAACTTATGTCGGTCGGGAGGGGCTGGGGGGAGGCAGGGTTCACATCCTTGAGCGATTAAAGTAGTAATGTAGACAAAGCCTAAATAAGGATTTTCCACTTTGGCTCAAGTGAGATCTGGACTTCTGCTAATCTTAATGATCCCCATCCCCCATTCTCACACCTCAACTTCTAGCCCTCACGCGTTCCTTGGACTTGCAAACTAAATGTCTGTTTCGTGTGTTCATCCTAGGGAAGTTCACCAGGCGGGGGAGCTCTGACACTGCAACGGAGATGGAGAGCCTGAGTGCTAGACATTCTCACTCTCATCACACCCTGGTCACTGACTTGCCTGACCACTCAAACAGCCACGGAGAGAATACGGTCAAAGAAGGTGTGTCAAATATAGCGATGAGCAAATACCGCACTGGAGTGTGGACGTCAGGAGGCTGAGATAGTTTTATTTTTTTAATTTGTTAATATCTGATTAATCTCCTCTTTCCCTTTCTGGTTTTTCTATATATCTCATTGTTTCTTCTTTTTGTCCTATTTAGGATTATTATTATAATCTCTTACAAAGGACATGCACCTACCTCTAGGGTGGGACACAGCACCTTTTTAACAGTGTACAGGAACACTGCACAGAAGTTTAGGGCAGGAAGTCAATCTTGCTAACTCTTGTGATTTCATTGTGTGTCTCACAATATTTGGTGGTTTTCTGAAAGACCCAGCTGCTGGAATCAAAAGATTGCATGAGAATCTCAGCTTTCACCTTATTTTAAAAAAGTTCATTTCTAACCCACATGATTTCAGGGAAAAGCTTGAAAAAAATAAAGCAAGTGAAACCCTAAAGGCCCAAGAAATAGAAGGCAAGGAAAAAGAACCCAGAATTTGGCTTAAAAATCATGAGGATTAACAATAATCTCATGATTGTTTTTGGACCTGACTGATGATTTTTGAGCATTTGGGGTTGGCAGTTCTGGGAAGTTGATAAAAGTGCTGTATCCATTTAAAATGGCCAGAGCCGTAAAGGTAGGAAGATTGTAATTGCTCCTATCAGCATATGGACACCCGATCAGAGCTAAGACCCCGTCCTCTTACAATAACAGAACTGGCTACCAATAGAACAAGTGCATTGCCACAATTTCTCTTTGGCGGGGAGGGAGGGATAGCTCAGTGGTTTGAGCATTGGCCTGCTAAACCCAGGGTTGTGAGTTCAATCCTTGAGGGGGCCACTTGGGAGTCTGGGGCAAAATCAGTACTTGGTCCTGCTAGTGAAGGCAGGGGGCTGGACTTGATGACCTTTCAAGGTCCCTTCCAGTTCTAGGAGATGGGATACCTCCATTATTTAATTTAATTTAATAGTAGGGCTGCTAAAATTATACAAGATACCTCAGTCTTAACAGGCTGGCAGTCTTACTAATGAGAAGTTTTCCTGCCTTAGGGTGTGGAAGGCGGGAGTCAAGCATAGACAGCTACTGCCTCCCTTTTAGCCAAGTGCAGAAAACATTTAAGGCTTCCATCAGTTATTGGTACAGTAGAACCCCAGAGTTACGAACCCCAGAGTTATGAACTGACCAGTCACCCAGACACCTAATTTGGAACTGGAAATACGCAATCGGGCAGCAGCAGAGACAAAAACAAAAAAAGCAAATACAGTACAGTACTGTGTTAAACGTCAACAACTAAAAAAAATAAAGGGAGAGCAGCATTTTCTTCTGCATAGTAAAGTTTCAAAGCTGTATTAAGTCAATGTTCAGTTGTAAACCTTTGAAAGAACAACTAATGTTTTGTTCTGAGTTATGAACAACCTCCATTCCTGAGGTGTTCGTAACTCTGAGGTTCTGCTGTACTCAGATGGCCCCTATCACTGCCGTATCTGAGCACCTCTCCGTTTTTATCCACAGAACACCTCTGTGAGGCAGGAAGTGCTGTTATCTTTATTGGTGGAGAGTTGAGCAAAGAGAGGCTATGTGACTTGTCCAAGGTCACACCGGAAGTCAGTAGCAGCACAGAAAATTGAACCCAGGTTGCCCAAGTTCTAGGCTAATGCCCTAAACACTGGGTCATCCTTCCTCTTCCATTGTCATTTGAACATGTTCTTTCTATAAAACATAAAATATAAAATCCATTCATCTTGGAAAGGAAAGGGGCTCTAGATAATTAACTCAGTGGCAATCCACTCTCACTAATATTGGTGGTGCATTGTCCACCTCTGTGTAGGAATTTGTCCAGTTACTGAAGCTCTGTGTTTTATTTGTTCTGACTTGACTAGCTAATATTTTTATTTGTGTGCAGCCACAGTCCAAGGTACTAGTGAGCTTTGAAGATTTTAGCAAGGAAAGAAATAGAGCTGGCCAAAAAGTTTCAAGATTTGAAATTGCAATGCAATTTTTCATTCAAAATGTTGATGTGCAAAAGAAAAAAAGAGGAGGATATAGTTTTTGTGAAAATGTCCTCCAAATATTGATCCACACTTCACCCAGCCCTACATTAAAAGTATGTTTTACAGGAATAAAAGGAAACCATGCCGTTTTTAGCCATAGAACTGAGTGCTTGAGTCATTCTGCCCCAGACAGGGCTCGGGGGGGGTTGCGACACAACACTTCTCACTAGATAACGTCCTACCACTGCTGCAACGTGGGATTCCGCACATAGCCCCTCAGGGAAGAACCTGAGTAGCAAAACATAGCTGTGCACCTTCAATCTAGGCGCCTGATATAATTTCTGCCACTGCTTCCACCTGTTTTGCCCACAGTCGTCATTCTCTGGGTTGCCCTGCAGCCAGTCTCATTCAGATGCTGAATACATTGCTCAACTGGGTCCATAAAGATGGAGGTGTAGAGCAGGTTGTCACCAACATCCTGAAGGCACATATGCTGAGCCTCCTAGTGGCTTGATATGCCACTGAACCGGAGGGGGCCCTGCAGTACCCACTGAGCCTTCGGGGCAGACCCAATGCAGATCTCAGACTCGGTGGAATTCTTTTCTTCATTTAGTTCATTTGAGCCCCCAGATTCCAACTGGAAGCCTGGCACAAAATGGTTTGGAATTAGTTTGAAACATGGCAGGCTAGCTAGTAGCTTGGAGCCACAGCCCTTCTTAGCGAGCAGATTGAAGTGCCTCCAGGACCAGGCTGCGAGCGCAGCTGCTGCTGCACCCTTTGGAAAGATGGAGCATGCAGTTACTGGATCCAGCTCTGCTGGCTACTGTGGGGGTGGGTTGAGAGGACAGAGCCCCACTCCCCCTGTCTCCTTTGAGAGGCCCTTATGCTTCTTAGTGCTTGTGGTGTGCGCCTGCCTGCTGCCCCCTGCACAGGAGCACCGTCTTTTACCTTACACCCCCATGCTGGGCAGGGCACTATCTATTGGTGAATGAGCTACCAGGCCACACAGCTAGTAGAGGAAGATGTATTTGGGTGGCATGAAGTGAGCATTTGGGATTCATTTTCCGAAGTCACTCTCTGAACAATTCTGAATAGCCCCAGAAAGGCTGGATTTGTGTCAGTTCAAATCCAGCGTAGACACGTCTCCCTCATCTCTGGTGCTTACACATCTCGGGCAAAGCTCTCCTCTCCAGGCTGCCCTGCAGATTCCTCATGTCTGAGTTGCATTTGTTCCAGGAGCATTTTGCCATGCACTAGGTCAGCTCCGTATCCAAAAGGCTTACTAAAAGTTGGAGAGCTGTGATGCTCACGTTTCTAATTGATCCCTAAGATACTTATGTGCTGACATATTTAGAAATAAAAAAACAAATTACACTATTGCCTGTGGCGCTAATTACAGTAATAAGCACAGCCGGAATGGGTAATTTTGTCACTAAAATGGGAAAGGCCAAGATACCTGTTTTCTGTCTTACAGTGCGATCCCAGATTTCTACCATCACTGTGGCCACCTTCAACACCACGCTGGCCTCATTCAACGTGGGCTACGCAGACTTCTTCAGCGAGCACATGCGGAAGCTGTGCAACCAAGTGCCCATTCCAGAGATGCCCCATGAACCGCTGGCCTGCGCCAATCTCCCACGGAGTTTGACTGACTCCTGCATCAATTACAGCTGCCTGGAGGACACGGATCACATTGACGGCACCAACAACTTTGTCCACAAGAACGGCATGCTGGATCTTTCGGTAATTGGCAAAGGAACAAGAAAAGCCTCAGCCCTCTTCTGTCAATGCAGCTGTGCCATTGAGCTAACCTGAGAGATCTTTTTTCCATAGTCTCTTTATATACCTATCCATTCCAGCACTGCAGAAAGGTCATTCAAGACCAGTAGGATACATTTGAAAAATACTAAAGGATGTAGTCTTTCAAGTAATGCAACTTCTCTTCTTCTTAACGAGAGTAATACATGTGCACCAAGGGAGAATACACCCATAACGTTCTGACTGAAACCTAGGAAAGCAAAGAAATTATAACAGAGAACGTTTCCTTCTCTTTCTTCTCATTTATGATCCTTCCTCTGGTATGCTAAAAGACTTGTCAATTGTTTGGAAGCAGAGAATTCCTCAAGTAACCATCTCTCCTCTTACTGCATCTGCCTTACAGATCCTTGCAGTTGGCTGTAATGAAAAGAGAGATCATTTCAGTGTACTTGCTGAGATGAATCCTTCACATTTAACAAGATTTAGTAAGAATTAAAATTAACAGAAGTAGTCAAGCACATAGACATCTGCCTGGCAGATCCTAACATAGTCAGTGATACAAACACATAGTAAGAGATGGTCCCTGTCAGTTGGGTGGGGAAGTGGCTTGCTCAGGTTTATACACTAAGTCAGTAGCAGAAGAGGATTAGAACCCACATCTCCTGACCTGCATTCTTGTTCCCTACCCAGTAGACCATGAGTCATTTCCTAGTGCTATCACAGAGGTTTCTGACACTGGACCAGCAGATAAGATCTTCATGAGGGAAGTAGACTTCCTTGAAGGGAGAGAGATTCATCCATGTCAAAATTTCAGTAAAGCCCACCACCATCCTGGCTTTGGCAGATCATTACCTTCTTCCTTCTGTAGAGTGAGTGAGTGAATCCAAACTCTCACATTAGCCAAGGGAGAAGACGACATTCAAAATCAAACCCTTGCATTTAAAATATTCACTGCTTCTTGGAATGTTGTCCTCCCTTGGCCTCCATGTCTGACTCCTCCTGGTTTTTATTCCCGCCTCTCTAATCGCTCCTTCAGCATGTCCTTGAGGATCCTCCTCATCCTCCCGACCAGCTTTCTGGGAAGGTTCCACAGGGCTCTGTCGTGGGTCCCCTTCTCTTCTACCTCCATACCTTGCCTCTGGGCAATCTCATTCGCAAACACAAATTCAACTGCCTTCTCTACGCTGATGACTCATAGATCTACCTTTCCACTCCAGACCTTCTCTCCTTCTGCCCAAACTAAAATTTCAGCCTGTCTCACAGACGTGGCCTTGTGGATGTCTAGCTGCTAGCTCAAGCTCAACATGGCTAAAACTGAGCTCTTAATCTTTCCACCCCCACAAGAACTTCCCCCTCTGCCTTCTCAACTGCTGTGAACAACCCCAACATCCTGCCTATTGCTCATGCCCATAACCTGGGTGTCATCTTCGACTCAGATCTCTCTGAGGGTCTTCACATCCAGGCCATATCTAAACCTTGTGGATTCTTTCTGAATGACATCTCTGTGATATGGCCTTTACTTTCCATCCACAGAGCTGAAATTCTTGTCTAGGCTGTCATAGTCTGGCATCTCAGTGACTGCAATGTCCATCTCTCAGCCCTTGGTAAATGCAATCTTGCCCTGCTCGTATCCATTCAGAATCCTGCTGCAAATATCATTTTCCTAGCCCATTGCTTTGACTATGTCACCCCTCTCTTTGCATCCCTCTACTGGCTCCTCCTCCTCTATCACATTGAACATAAAGCTGCTTGTCTTCACTTTCAAGGCCCTTCATAGCCTATTCCTACCCTCTCTATCCTCTCTCATTCACCATCAAGGTGTTTGTTGACTTCCGCCTCCAGTTGGCCTGTAACACCATCCTCCATCAACTACTTGTTAAATTCGTGCTTTTTCCCATGCTGCCCATTACATCTGAGAGGAACTCCTCATAAACATCTGCAAAACAAATGCATTATCCTCCTTCACATCCCTCCTCAAAACTCTCTTTTGCTGGGATGCCTACCAAAACTTGATGATGGTTAGACCGTTGGTATGCTAAGACCACTACCTACCATATGACCAATATTGTCTCATTGTTTCCTTGTGCTCCCCAACTGTGTGTCAGTATCCACCTCTTGCCTCTTGACTTACATTTAGATTGTAAGCTGTCCATGACTAAGGCTCCTATGTGCCATGGTAATACCAATATGAAATGATGATGATGATGATGATAATACAGAAAACAAGTCTGACCAAAACACGTTGTTGTCCTCTTTCTCTAGGTGGTTCTGAAGGCCGTTTACTTGGTCCTGAACCACGACATCAGCTCCCGGATCTGTGATGTGGCGTTGAACATCGTTGAGTGCCTGCTGCAGCTTGGCGTGGTGCCGTGCGTGGAGAAAGTCAGAAGGAAGAGTGAGAACAAGGAAAATGAGTCAGCGGAAAAGAGACCGAGTGAGGGATCCTTCCAGCTCAAGGGCGCTGCTTCGGGCGGCCCAGCCTGTGGATTCGGGGCCGCCCCAGTCAGTGGGACTGGAGATGGGGGAGGCGAAGAAGGTGGAGGGGGAGGAAGTGGTGGAGGAGGAGGTGGCGGAGCTGATGGAGGTGGCGGAGGAGGAGGTGGAGGACCTTATGAAAAGAATGATAAAAATCAAGAAAAGGTATGTTTGGGTACCATGTAATATGTGGAAAAATTGGAAAGAGTCCAGCGGAGGGCAACAAAAATGATTAGGGGTCTGGAGCACATGACTTATGAGGAGAGGCTGAGAGAACTGGGATTGTTTAGTCTCCAGAAGAGAAGAATGAGGGGGGATTTGATAGCAGCCTTCAACTACCTGAAGGGGGGTTCCAAAGAGGATGGAGCTCGGCTGTTCTCAGTGGTGGCAGATGACAGAACAAGGAGCAATGGTCTCAAGTTGCGGTGGGGGAGGTCCAGGTTGGATATCAGGAAAAACTATTTCACTAGCAGGGTGGTGAAACACTGGAATGCGTTACCTAGGGAGGTGGTGGAGTCTCCTTCCTTGGAGGTTTTTAAGGCCCGGCTTGACAAAGCCCTGGCTGGGATGATTTAGCTGGGAATTGGTCCTGCTTTGAGCAGGGGGTTGGACTAGATGACCTCTTGAGGTCCCTTCCAACTCTGATATTCTATGATTCTATGATTCTATAGAGAACACATGCATGTGACATAAGGTATGTCAAGTCTGTGTGTGTGTGTATTTGTATGTATATGTGGGTGAGTAATTATCATTTCCTTTTCCCTCTCTGTTTTTTGGGAAACTGCTAGGTTTTCTTTCCTTTAGGCACCACTCAGACATCTTCATTTGTGTCAGTGCAGTACCCACATCAAACCCAGAGCATTCATCACCACAGAGAATTCAGCGCCCTTTGCTGTGACTACCCAAGCAAAGCAACTCTGCTAAGCAGCCCTAATTGGCCTAGCCTGGCTGCATTTTTGATATAAAACACGTATTCCTGATGCCCTGAATCGGTGCTATTTTACATACTGCACAACTGCTGTTTTAAAACAGGAAAAATTATTGCTGAATTTTTCAACTTTTTATTATTTATCTTACAGTAGCACATAGAGGCTCCCACATTCAAGGCACTGTGTAAACAAGCCTCAAGAGACAGACAGTGCCCTGAGGAGATTACAATCTAATGAGACAAGACAGACAGAGTCACACAGCAGATCCATGGCAGAGCTAGGAATAGAACCCAGATCTCATGACTCCACGTCCTGGGTCTCATCCACTAGATGACAACACAGACTTCATTTTATTACTTGACTCGATGGCAAAGGGTTCTGATCCCTGAGTTCCTTAGGACTTGGTCCTGCCCCACTTACTCCTGTCTGTAGTGCTTTATGAGTAGACCCATGGATTTCAATGGGACTACTTTCGGTAAAGTAGTGCTCACTATCAGTCCAGGTAGCACAATCTGACCCTTACTGCCTGGCAGATAACTGAATTCTAGGAGTACCCCAATTGACATTAGTGCTCATTGTAGTCAGAATTGCACCTGGTAGCAAGTTTTTGAAGGATTAGGCCCTGAGCTTGAATAGATAAGTCAGTAGGATTTTCAAGAGTTACGTAGCTATTCAGACTAATATTGGACAGTTTTCAAGCAAGAATGTGCAGCAGTATGTTCTGAGCAAATGTTAAAGGTATGGCAGTTACCTGACCTCAGTATCACGTGGTGTCATTTCCCCTCTGCGGCTCTTAGGATGAAAGCACTCCCATAAGCACCCACAGGCTGGCATTGACGATGCTGATCAAAATAGTGAAATCCCTGGGCTGTGCTTATGGCTGCGGAGAAGGACACCGAGGGCTCTCTGGAGATCGTCTGAGACACCAGGTATTCCAGGAGAATGTAAGAGAACTAAAGCAGATTCCAGTTCTCCCCAACCCCTTCTTTCTGAAATGAGTCTGCTGATGTTGAGAAGCCCCCACTCTCCCCCTCCACACAGCTTTCTTTATATTCATCATTAAATGCTGGCCCCCAATCTCAGCTACACCTACTGAGCTCTACAGCTGAGCCAAGAGGAGACAATGGCCGCTTAAGCCATCTTTGTCCCTTTCAAATTCCTGGCCCTGCTAGGGGCATGTCTCGGGCCCAACAGTTTAGAGCAGCCCCAGGGGCTTCTCTGCCATGCAGATTTGCAAAGCCCTAGCGTGGACATACTGCACTAGCAAGAGTCACTTTTGTACACTGGTGCAACATGGCTACACTGGGGAGGTTTACAGTGGTGACTATATCAGTTTGGTTACATCAGTACAAAAATCCGTAAGTGTAGACAAGCCCTGAGTTACCTTCTGGTGGCCTTGAATGTCTGCTTATGGGCTGCTCCAGCAACCCTGACTAGCCAGGCTGCACTGTGCTCCAGGCATGCTCCCATGCTGCAGTCTGTGCAGGAGGACGGCAAAAGACCCCCTCCTCCATCATGAGGCAGCTTTATCTAGTTTTCTGACCCTTTGATACCAGACAAGCAGCATACAGAGCCCAGAATTGCTCAGTTATTGCTGTGATTGCATCCCAGAGAATTAAAACTCAGGTATAGGGGATTTCAATGGGAACACAGTGCCCAGTGTCCTGCCAAACAGGTGCATTTTAAAGGCCCAGTCTCGCAAACACTTTTTACTGGCCATCATGCTTGCTACAGTGAGCATTCCTATTGGCTCCATTAGCGGGTGTAGACTGTGCCTGCGAAATGGTGGAGGTCGGATTGAGACCTGGCTATAAATAAGGCCTAGAGTGGGGGATT
The DNA here is from genome assembly GCF_027887155.1 of Malaclemys terrapin pileata. Taxonomy (NCBI): domain Eukaryota; kingdom Metazoa; phylum Chordata; order Testudines; family Emydidae; genus Malaclemys; species Malaclemys terrapin. The sequence continues at coordinate 16,265,424 of NC_071515.1, read as the reverse complement.
TTATATGACACCCCCCACTTAACTGTCTCAGTTAGTTAAAAAGTTGACAGTAGACGTGCATGCAGCATGTTGTATTTTGATACTGAGCCTTGAATTCAAAGCATTTAGCTGTAGATCCTGAACCTCAGAGTGATATGAGCTTAAGGCTAGAGCTGAGCGAATAATTGATTTTTCGGATTGGTGGCCAAAACGAAAAACGTGAAAAAAAAATCTGTTTCTTTTTAACTGAAACTGATGTTTTTTTCTTGCCAAAATGAAAAGCTGAAAATTTTTATTTGGGTTGAATGAAACATTTCAAATGTCAAGTCAAAATGACATTTTCAAAATTGTTTCAACATTTCCAAAATAATTTTTTCAGATGAAACAATTTGCCAAATTCGCGAATAGTTTCAGTACCCCCCCCCCCCCGCCCAAATACATTGTCCAGAAAATTTTATATTTGCTGCAAAAAAAAAAAAAAAAAAATTGCCCAGCTCTAGTCAAGATCAGGAACAGTTAAACTTCTCAAAGTGTTTGATTACATTATAAAATGCAGATGTATTTCTGTTTCCTTCAGTTTCCTTTGCAGTTTGTTTGCATGCTTTTAGTTCTGATGAATGTTTCCTTGCCATTTACTGAGCATTTTTACCTATTCCAAGAGACTGATTCAGGCTGTAAAACCCCAGAATAAGGACTGGAACTTTAAAAGATAGGACTCCTGAAGTTACTGGTTGCTGATTCTTATTCTGGCTTTTGTCAGCATATTGGGTCAGATCTTTCTATCTAAGTACCTATCTGACCTCATCACCATAGAAGCTGAGTGCTTCATAGTTCTCATGACACCCCATGAGACAGGGAAGTATTGCACCTATTTAACAGACACACAAAAACTAAGGTCCAGATTTTTAAAGGTATTTAGGCATTGCTGCGCTCTGTAGTGCAACGCCTAAGTCTCATTTTCAAAAGCGATTTAGGCACTTAAGAACCTAAATCCCTTTTGAAAATAAGCTTTAGGCTCCTAAATAAGTTAAGCATTGCAGCACTGAGCACAGCAATGCCTAAAGACATTTAAAAATTCAGGCCTACCTGACTTGCCCAGTTTTACACGGGAAGTTTGTGGCTGAGCCAGGGATGGAACACAGAGCGCCTAAGTAGCAGATCCTGTGTTTAAAATTCTCCTTTGCATTCCCCTGATTCTAAAGCTGCTCTGTGCAGGCTGGTCCCGCTGCTCTGGTTTGGGCAGTTAAAAAATTGCTTTAATTTATGCTGGGCTGTAATGGCCACAAGAGGCCGAAGACACAAGTGAGGATGGGTGTGGCATAGGGTCATCTTAGCAGTGCTTCCTTGTCCAAACTATACTAGCAGCAAGAATAAGGAGTAACGTCAGAGTCCCTAAAACAGATCTACACTGCTTTGCAGTAGTGTGATCTGCGGACTGGCTTCTACAGCTTTAAATTCAGATTATGCTGACAGTGCAATGCAAAGCAGCTGCACCGCATTAGAGGATCCAGCTAGTTGTTTTCCTGGAGACAAAAATTATAATTAATTTTGTTTTTAACTGAAAACACAAAATAGTCATCAGGCAATTCCAAATGTCTGTGTGCTGAGTTTATTTTTTTTTTTCCTTTTTAAATCCTAATTCACCAGTTCTCCTGTTTCACTGTAATTTGCCCCACCGTTTTCCTGTCTATATAAACCTCCAGAGTCAGGGATGTGAAACTAAGAAAAAAATAGAAAAGAATTTATTTTCATATAGTGCCTTTCTGCACAAGCTTCCTCAACATGCTTTCCAAAGCAGCGAGGAAGATACTGGTCATGACTGTGTAGGCAAACATAGCATCCATGACTCAGTCAGCAATACTTCACACTATACTCTTGAGCATTAGAGGCCTGATCCAAAGACTATTAAAGTTAATGGGAGCCTTTCCCTTGGGCTGATCAGTTTGTTTCCGTGGGAATTGGATCAGGGCCTTAGGGCTGTCAAACTTACTCTTTGGAGAGAGCCAAATTCTGTTTGCCGTTATGGTACCAGAGAGACAGGACTACAATGCTAGTGTCATGTGCAGCCATCACTGGGTGGCAGAGAACCCAATGATGGCAACGGGAGGTTTGCACAAAGAACAAGGGTCCAGAATCGCTCGGTATGTAGCAACCAAGCTATTACTTAGTAAAATTACCATTAAGTTTTGCATCGTTTAGGCCCTGATCCAGCAAAACACTTGAGTTTAAGCATGTGAAGAGTCCTGTTAGCCTCAGTGGGACATGCTTAATGTTAAGCATGTGCCTAAGTGCCTTGCTGATCTGGGGTCTTTATGGAAAGAGATTTGTAGTGCATTTTTGGGATGACTGCTATTTCTGCTGTTTGTTTATTTGGCCAGGCTGTTTTGAATGCACCACTGTGGTAATTGCATGCACAATGCGTGCATCTGATCTATTAGAAAATCACAGTATTACCACTGGGCTTCAGAACCAACACCACACTGTGAGGAAACAGACAATTCACCCATCTCTTGGAGCAGATATTTCAGGCTTTCTAATACCTCACTGCACTGGGTCACATCTAAATAGTTAACTTTGCAATCAAGAGTCAACACTGAATTATTTTTGTAAATAAAAGTTTGCATTCTGCAGCATCTGAATTGGTCACTGGAGTTAGATAAACACATGAACAGGGTTGGCTGTGGGCCATAGACTCAGAATCTGACATCCCTACACCACAGTCTGTTTTATCAACGTTTATACTGTAAGTGTTGGCCAGGGTAACTGGGTTCCTACTCATTTCACCAGCATTGAAATTTTAACTTCCATTTGGAGGACTGCAAGAGGAGGGCAGAAGTGACCTTAATTTAATATCTTCTCCAAAAGATAATGTGGTGTAATGGCTCCTATTACTGAATTGCATGGTTGGCATTAGCTGAGAGCCCATATCTTGTTGTGGTATTTGAACTTTTTGGCTAGTAGGTGAGATTACTTATAATAACGCAGCACTGGCAAAACAAGGGCAGAAATGCACCTGACGGACCCTGCAACTGTCACCAAAATTCAAGCAGATACTTCTCATTTTTGTAATATCTTCACAGGCTCAGAATTGCCTTACAAAGCTGTACAAGCTGGATAAAATGCAGTTCCGGCAGACCATGAGGGACTATGTGAACAGAGATTCCCTCAATAATGTAGTGGATTTCCTTCACGCTTTGCTAGGATTCTGCATGGAGCCAGTCACTGACAGTAAGTACGGCTGGCATCACAAGCCCCAGTCACATTTTCCTCGATGACACACCATAGGGGATGCTGGCTGCCATTTTCAAAAAGGTGCAGTGAATTTCTAAAGGCAAAATGTAATTGTAATGACTAGGTTAAATCCTCAGCGGGTGTAAATCAGTGTAACTCCATTAAAGTCACTGGAACTACTTCAAATTACACCAGCTGAGGGTCTGGCCCTATAAATTCTTTTATTTCCAGTACAATTGGAATTAGAGAAGCATACGTGCTCTCTCTTTTAATGCATCCTACCTGTTTGTTTACGGCTTTGTGAAAGAAAATTTTCTCTCAACTATGCCTCAGGCACGAGGTTTTCTGCTTAATAACATGACCAAATGCCAGCTGGAGTGGACTGTGCATTCTGTGTTTAGTCTGAATGGAGATATAATTGAGCATTAAATCTCTCTGCAGAGCCTAAGGTGAGGCAGCAAATAGCTAAACAGATCATGTAAACAAGAATAGGAGCATTCAGATTTATGTGCATACAGTGTAAGTCCATTTCTTTTAAGTTAGGCAAACAGTTCGATGCAGGGCCGCCGAGAGCGGGTTCAAGCCCCGGTGAAAAAATTTTTTCGGGCCCCCAAGCAAGGGCGGACTGGCTAAACAGGGCCGATGAGATTGGGGGGAAGCCGGGGAAGCCGGGGAAGCCGAGCTCCAGGCCCCCTTCTGGACCGCCGGGCACCGGTAATTTGTACTGGCTTCTCCCCCTCCGCCCCCCCATCGGCCCTGGTTCTATGTATATATGGTACATTGGTCATTGCGTGCATAAGTAGCTAATTGTGGGCATTTGGAATATAGGAATTGCCATATCAAAACACACAAGTAGTTTATCTCCTTGTCTATGATCCCAGTCACTTCAGAGAAAGGTGCAAGAAACATCATAGTGGGCAACTGTGAAATAACCAGCCCACAGGGCAAGTTTCTTCTTAACACCCATCAGCTACACATTGGCTTCAAGGGATAAGCCCTCTCTTGTGAATGTTTTTGCCCTGTCTAAGGAACTGTGGATGTTTTTGTTATCTATATAAATGTTTAATCTGCTGTTTGAATTATTCTGAGATCTTGGCCTCCATAGTACCTTGTGAGAGCAGTTTCATTGGTTAAAAAGAATTTCCTGTCATCAGTTTTAAATTGCTTTTCAATTTAGTTGAGTGCCCCCTTGTTATGTGTTATCTGAGTGGGGAAACAGGGATGCCTGAATTGCCTTTCCTATTCCATTTGTTATTTTGTATCCCTCTGTTTTAGAGAGGCGATAAAGGGAGAGGATAAACAGTTTTGATCATTTCAATCTCTCTTTAAATGGCAGATTTTTCTATCCCTCTTCTTATTTGTGCAACTTGTATATCTGCTGTATTGTTTATGAGGTAGGGTCACAAAAATTGAACATATGATTCTGGGTGATTTACGTCTTTTAATACATTTAAAAAGTAATTATGTATTTAATCTGTAATTTGTTAACACATCTCAGCCAAGCTGTGTGGTTTATTGTGCTTGCATTTTGCAGACAAGGCTGGATTTGGAAATAACTTCACCACAGTGGACAACAAGTCTACGGCCCAAAGTGTGGAAGGTATTATTGTCAGCGCCATGTTCAAGTCACTGATCACTCGCTGCGCTTCCACTACGCATGAACTGCATAGCTCTGAAAACCTGGTGAGGCTTTAGGTGCAGGTTTTACAAGTTGAATTTCCTCTCTCCCTCATAAAGCAGCTGGGCTTGAAAATCAGGGCTCGATTCAATGAGACTTTATTGGCATGGCTAGCCAGACAAGTTTAAGAAAAAGTTATATCCTTCAGGTGTTTGTCAGGGGCAAATCTGACCCAGCCAGCATAGGGTCATACACTGTGTTTGGTCTTTGATCCCCTGTGTCTTCAAATGGGGACTCGATTTGTTTAATTGTGAATTTGACATTAATGAAAAGGAAAGACTAGTAGCACTAAACTAGAGCTAGGAATAATGGGCTAGATCCCCAGCTGGGGTAAGTCAGAGTACACCTCTACCTCGCTATAACGCTACCCGATATAACACGGATTTGGATATAACGCAGTAAAGCAGTGCACTCCGGTGGATCAAAGCAAGTTCAATATAACACGGTTTCATCTATAACACGGTAAGATTTTTTGGCTCCCGAGGACAGCGTTATATCGAGGTAGAGGTGTAGTTCCATTGCCTTCAATGGAGATATGCCGGTTTACATGAGCTGGATGTGACCCAGTTCTGGTAGGTGCTGTGCAAGCTTCCTGAGTACAGTCCTACTAAGGTAACTCAGTCCTGACCTGCAGTACCTCTGTATTTGTCTAGTGCATCACCCTGGCTGCATACAAAAGGAATATTTGTTTCCCTCCCTGCTTGTATGCAAACTGAGTAACACAGCTCTCTCGCTCTCTCCTTTGTTATTCAGGGATTGTACTGTGATATCCGGCAATTGGTCCAATTTATCAAGGAGGCTCATGGGAATGTTTTTAGAAGGGTGGCACTGAGCGCCCTTTTGGACAGTGCTGAAAAGTTAATTCCAGGGAAGAAAACAGACGAAACAACTGAGCAGGATCTGAAACCTCCGGGGAGCAAAAAGTTTGTGTTTGGGAGAGATTTGTGTCTGAATGATTTATATACTGTTGTATAACTTATTATGCTGAACACTGTAGTAAGAGGGCCTGAAACATAAGGCCTTGTATCAGAGGCCTGGTCTGAGGCCTGAGACCTGGGCTAAAGTAATGGTCAAAATTTTGCTTTATATTAGCAAGTGAAGTTGTGAGCAAGAGGCAGGCCCTGCTCACAGAATTTGGCAAGCATAGGGTTGATATTGTAAAAACACATATTCCTAAGAGGTGCTGGGCACAAAACACTCACTCAAGCACATTCCAGAAGGGAGGTACCAGAACACCCTGATAAACAAATTCCCCAAAGATAACAGGAACATGCTGACCCATCTTAAGGATAAGGTCAGGATGACAACATAATGAATAGAGATGTTTTGATTGAACCTACAAGGTAATGATACAAGGCAATGGGTGACACCCAGTATGTCAGAGAGTGGCACCCTGTTAAGTCAGGAGTGATACATAACTTGTTTGTTTTGGTGTATAAAGATGTATCTCAGAAGCAATATCTTTGTCTGGCCTAGGGGATAGTAGAAAGTCCCACCACTAACTGAGACGGTCCATTGTCACGAGCATACACATGTTAGTGTACCTGTAACCATTGAGCCGGGGCATTAGCACCGTGCTTCGTCGGCAATAAATTTGACCAAGCGCCTTCGCACCTTAATTAATTTTGTGGTCAGTGGGTGGTTCGCTCGAGATCTACTGTGCCAGCTGTCTGCGCAGAGCTGGGACAGCACACATGGAGAACACACGCACGCAGCCAAACATCTGACAACAAACACAAATGTAGGAAAGTACAAAGGGTTGTTTGTTTTCAACTTGTTAGCACATGTCTGCTCCTGATGTACAGGACTTGAGTGTGGCAGTGACAGAAGCCACACTTAAAATTTAATAAAGTGTGGCAGCTGTGGAAGTAGCCATGAAAAATGTGGAGCCTAACAGAAATAACTTATACAAAGGAAATAAGATAGCAAAGCAGCAGAAATTCTGGGGGATGGAAGAGTAGAGAAACAGGAGAAAGAAAGAGGAGGGATGGAGGTTGAGTGTGAAGGGATGATTGCAACCCCACCCCCAACATCATGTGGACATGGCTTAGTATTAGCATCAGTACGTTGAGGTGCTGAGAGCTGTTGGTCTGAATGCCTATACTCAGGAGTGGGGAGCATGATACAAAAGAAACCTAGGTTGCTTTATTCCTTTGAAATGCTGTCTTGGGATGCATTGCATTCAAGTGTGAGTCAAAAGTATAAGTATGGATCAAAAAAGGAGCTTCAAACAGAACTAAATGAATTAGTCTCATGTAAACTGGCAGCATCAGATTTGTCGCATGATTTTCTTGGCCTCGGAGACATGCAGACCACACTGACCAAGATTGCCAGAAGTATGTAGTCAATACTTTCTGATAATCTGCCTTGGCACCTCAGATTGAGCACCCACAAAATGAGGCTCCCAACATTGCTAGTTTGACATTGCTTTTGAAAATCTTGGCTAGAGCCCTGTGCGTGACTAGCGTAGAGCCCTGCAGCGGAACTGGAATCCCGCAGGTTCCGCAGAACCCACTGCCATAACAGCGGGAGTGGGGTTTTAAAAATGTCCTGTGTAAGTCTCTAATCTTGGCCTTGGTTCCCTGTCCCAATACATTTTTGATGACGATATGCACATTGGCAGGCCAGTTGCTGTAATGGGGGCACACATTTAAATTTGTTTTTCAGAAGTGCTGGATTCAGTGATCAGGGAACGATGTTGATTATATGAGAAGCAAGATATGCCATCTGTTAACATTATTTGACTGTCTGTATTGTCTGCATAGATCCGAGGTGGGAAGTGTTATTATTGATAAAGGCCAGGCATCATCTGCCCCTGATGAATGTCGTAGTTACATCTCCAGCCGTCCTCAGCAGACCCCAGAGCAGTAAGTAAATATTAGTCTTGTATTACAGGTTTCTAAGAGTAAAGAACAAAACAAGAACTGAAGAAAGATTTGATCAGTTGGGACACTGGTCTATCAATGTGAGATTTTCAAGAGCCCTGATTTTGCTCACCATATACGGATCTTCGGACTGAGAGGGAGGGAGAGGAGTTGATCAGCGGGGCCAGTGGCCCTGGGCATGACTCACAGACTCCCTGGAGTACCAGATCCACAGACCCTAGTGTGAGAAACGCTGCTTTAGCATAATGACAGAAAAACAGAATGACTTTTTAGACTGTAAACTCTCTAGGGTAAAATTTGTCTTCATTGTGCTATATTGAGAACACTGTCTAGCTTAACAAATTACATCAAGAAAAATAAGTTTAAATTCTTTGAGTAACATATGCCAAGGAACAAAGAGAGGTTAGAAGAGGGGAAACTTGTTCAAATGTACTTAGCATACAAACCACAGTCAGGTATTATTAACCCTGTGTTGTGTTCTCTTGCAGCGAAGAGCAAATGCAAGGGGCGGTTCTGGGACGCAAAGACTTCTGGCGAAAGATGTTCAAGTCGCAGAGTGCAGCAAGTGATACCAGCAGCCAGTCAGAGCAGGACACGTCGGAGTGCACCACTGCTCACTCTGGAACGACCACCGACAGGCGCTCCCGCTCCCGCTCCCGACGGATCTCGCTCCGAAAGAAACTGAAACTCCCCATAGGTAAATGTATGTCCCTTTATATTATATATACATACTGCATGTGCAGATAGAATAGATCTGTTCTGTGTGTGTGTTGGATACTGCATAGCAAAGACACGTAGTGTCTGAGTTCCTTACAATCTTTAATATGTTTATTCTCACAACACCCCTTGTGAGGTAGGGAAGTGCTATTTTCTCCATTTTACAGATGGGGAAGTGAAACAGAGAGAGAGACTAAGTGATTTGCCCAAGGTCACACAGAAAGTCTATGGCAGAGCAGGGACTTTAACCTGGGGTTCCCAAGTCCTAGACTGGAACCCTCATCACTGGACCATCCTTCCTTTCTCTCTAAGAGAAGCTTTCCAAGCAGACTTCAATAAGAAAGGAAGACTAAATATTATTTATCCTTTCTCACTGACCCGTGTTGATTTTCAACTTTTACAATCCTAAAACTCAGCCTCGCATGTTATGAATTCAACTATGGTCTTTGATGTATGTAGCATGAACACGCCTCGTCCTTCACCCTTTTCTCATGTCACGGTACGACTGTTTCAGCGCTATAGAGAAATATGCCTGTGTTGCTGATGTATTCAGCTTGGAGCAATTGCAGAATTGTCCTGACTGGCTTTATCTGCATCAGGGAACTGGCTGAAACGCTCTTCCCTCTCTGGGCTGGCCGACGGGGTGGAAGACCTCCTGGATATCAGCTCTGTAGACCGTCTGTCTTTCATCAGGCAAAGTTCTAAGGTAAATGTGTCATTTCAGATTAGTAGGGAGGATAAAGGGATAGGGTCTGGCTACTTCACAGATCACTTCTAACTCCCAGAGAAAATACTATGATCAGCATGGATATTGCAGCTGATGGGACCCAGGGACAAAACCCTCAGGAGCTGGGGCTTTCGGTAGAGTGCCAACAGTGGTGCAACTCCTCACCTGCAAAGGCTAGGAGGAGTCTGTCTTTCCATATTTGGGAGCATATCTACTCCCCAACATCCAGCATAACATCTTGGCTGGAGGAGGTCTGCAGGAAGGTGCGGATGGGGGATGGGAGAAAGAGAAATCCTTCCCCCAGGCCATGGAATTGTAGCGAAGCTGTTCCAGACAAAAGGCAGGAGTAGTCTCTTTGGTCCTAGCATTCCCCCACTCCAGCCCTCACAGAAGTGAAAGGCCAGAGAGTCCATTCAGTGGTGGGTCTGTTACCCACGCTCCTCCCTGCCCTCCGTGCTTTCATGCACAGAGATCCAGTGGAGCTACACTTGCACAGCCCTGTGCAGACCTCCCAAATCCTGCTTCTCCCCAAAGTCCAGCATAACCACATCATGGGGGAGGCAGCAGGATTTGTCCCTTGAGCATAGTGTAAGACAGGTCCTCCCTCAAGGAAAGAGGTTGAAAATGGCAGGTGACTTTTTCCCTTCCCTTGAGAGGAGGGAGGAGAAGAGTGGAGATGGTCCATAAGGGGACAGAAATTATTCTCCTTCTGTATTTTTCTAAGCAGCGCCAAGTGCTGTAGTATGGGACACACTAGAAATACACTGAAGAGGAGCTTTGGAAGCAGTCGGTCTTTGGAAAGATTAGGGAACAGCTGAAAGACACAGTTTTGTGAGGATGCATGTGATTTGAAAGGCTGAGAGGTAAACAATGAGTGATGAGGTAACAGAATAAGGATGGCAGTAAAATGATGTTATCATAGCAGTGAGGAGGGGGGGATATGCGTCTAAGCAACAGAACAGAAAAGGAAGAGTGTAATAACTGGTATCTAGCAGCATCTCAAGACTTCCTTCTGGGGAAGTGAAGAAAACTGGGTTAAATATGCTCCATGTTTCATTCTTGTTATACGCTGTCTAGAGATTTGTCATTGTGCCTTCTTTGGTCTTCCATATGAACAGTGTCACAGGAATGAAGTGTCAGTGTAATTAACATTTCGTTTCTCCTGCTCGTTCTTTTCACTCAGGGTTATCTGGGTCCTCTGAATATACCTAAAAAGAAGAACAGGAGTACTTGTGGCACCTTAGAGACTAACAAATTTATTAGAGCATATACCTAATGTACTTTACTAGTTGGTCATCCTGCTTTTTCCTTACTTGTATCTGTATGAACCCCTGTGAAAGAAGGGGAATGGCTACCTAGCCAAATTACAGAATACTTAATATCCTCACCTGGTGCATATGGGCACAGTTCCTGTTCTGTTGCTATAGTAATGTACCACAATACCGCCTGTCCTTAAGTGATGCATTGCTATGGCAAAGTTGGTAGAGAAATCATAACACATCAGAACATGAGTCTTGTCTCCTCATTTGTTCAGGTGAAATTCACTAGTGCAGTGAAGCTGTCCGAAGGTGGACCAGGAGGTGGCCTGGAGAATGGGCGAGATGAAGAGGAGAATTTCTTCAAGCGTCTTGGTAAATGGCGCATCTGCCGAAGATACCCATCCAAGCTTCATCACACAGAAGAAAAAGATGGTTAGAAATCAGGGTTTTCTTTTTCTTTCTTTCTTTTACCCCTTCCCCACTCCTTACTTTCTCCATGGTTTTTGTATCCATTCTGTTCTTCTCCAACTTTTCATTCTTTGTAACCATTTTCTTTCTCTTCCTTCTTTCTTTCATTTTGATTAAAAAAAAACCTCTAGCAAATGTGGAGAATGTGGAAATAAAAAAAAACCCTAATTTGTCCAAATAAATTAAGCTAATATAACATTTGGACTTTCAAAAACAAAGTCAAATTAAATCAAATCAGCACACTTGAAAAATTTATATTTACTTCAAAACAATGATTCAGTCTAAAAGAGGGTGTGTGAATCTTTCAATCCATAATATAATGATGGATGCTCCATCAGTTCTTTTTCCAATTAGTGACCATATGACAGTTTTTTAGAAAAATTCAGCACCGATGAAATGGAAAACCCTGTACAAACCTTGTTTTAATTATCTCTTTTCTTCTGTGTTTGCATGTCTAATGTCTGCATACCATTCGTTAAAGAGAAGCTGTCCCTTTTTCTCAACAAAAGAAATAATTATAATAATATTTGATCGTAATGCCATTTTTTTTAAAAGCAGTGATGTTTGTTTGAAAAGTGCCTTTATTAAGAGGATATTATATTTTCAAGTATCATACAGCAATCCAAACTCAGCTCAGAAACCTGATACTTGTTACCAAGGAGACATTTTTGCATCTTGACATTCTATTATTTTTGTTTTAAAAAAACACATAGTTTGATCCTCCCCCCCCCATTGCTTCTGCTGTTTTTATAGTATATTACATTCCCTGACATTACATTTTACATGATCTGACATGACACCATGGCTGTACATGCTCATTTTGCTATCACATGACACAGGCTTGCACAGGAATCACATGGTCGGGGATAGCAATAGCAGCCAAGTACGAGTGTGCTTCATACAGAAAGTGATACGGCCTGATTTTTGATCTCACTAACACCACTGAAGCGCCCCTGATTTACAGGGGGCTACCACGCTCCTAATTTACACCAGTGTAAATAAAATCAGAATCAGGCCCATAGTCTTGTCATCAAAGATGCCACACTTGATATGAATAATATCTATGCATCTCCACTGAAAAGATAAGTTGTTAAGAAAGTATCGATGTTCAGACAGACCACATTCTAAGGATGATACACAGCTTCAGTCCATGGGCAAGAACTTCAGCTGATGTAAACTGATGTAGCTCCTTTGAGCTGGCTGATTCAGATCATGCGAGGGCACAGTTCCCAGGTACACCAATGGGTGTCACACACCCAGCAGAAGAGGTGTAACTAGCCTGTTTTTACATACATTTCAAAATGTGGGCTGTCAGCGGTAGAGTGGAGTCCCTTTTGATCAACTGTTTCTAGTACATGTTGATTGATTTCTCGTACATGACTTTTATCAACATACCACATGCCTCAGTATTGTCGTGGCTTTTCTTTTCAGAACTGATAGATGCACTCTCATATGAATTATCAGATCATAATATGCATGGCATGTTCCCATGGATTATGGGGGTGTATAAATGGGATTGTTTTTTGTAGTGCATGTGCAGTTACACTCTAGGCCAGACACAGGCCACTGCTGCAGCTGCCCTGCACCAGTTCTCCAGTACACAAAGGCTTCAGTGCCAGCCCCATCTGCAATCTTAGCATTGTACCCTCATGGGAAATATTCTGGCACGCTCAGGCTGGTGTGGTGGCTTCTCTGTCACCCTCACCTTGGCCCCCAGGGTTGGGGGCATGACCAAAGAAAAGAGCCTGGATGAAAAACTGCTTCATTTAGCTCATCTCTGGCTGCCATAATGGCACAACATGGAGCAGCCCTGAGACTACACTAAATTGTACTTTGGGACTGACCCAGCACACACAGCCCTAGGATTGGGAGGGGGCATGTAAAGGTGGCTCACAGCTATCTTTGTACCCACTCTCCACAAACTGCACTGTCACTAAAAAAGTCATCCCTGTGGAATCTGGCCCTAAGAGCCTCAGGAACAGTCCTTTGCCCAAAGCTCAGATGCAGCTGTACCCATCTGCAAAATAACTTACCACCCTTCGCTTACATTTCACTAGCATCTTTTTGTCTTGTTTGCTTTTATCTATACTTGCAGCTTTTCAACACCTACCTCTTCCCAGCTATTAACCTCAGATAGGCATGTCTGAGCAAAATCTGGCCAAAAAATGTCCAGGAAGAGGCTAAGCCAGCATGATGTTCTCCACATTTATCATAAAATGCAAAGAGCCTTTCTTTATTCTCAGCTTGGAGTGACAGCCAGAGAGCTCCTGTTGTTACTCTTTGGCGCTATTAATTTGATATCGCAAAGTCAGGGCATAAGGCTAGGAGCTAGAGATATGAATGCAATGAGCTATTCAACATCTAATGCTTTTCACAAATATCCAGACTGGAAATCTAAGCCTGATCTTGCACATCCAAAATTCCCATTGAATTTAAGTCTCCAACATTTCTTGCACAGAATTCAAAGTATGGATGCAAGTCAAAAATAAAGTTTGTTTATTCTGTGTTACTTTATATAATAGTGTATGTTACACGTAACATATCTTATGCATTTGTTCTGCTAGGATGTTACACTGGTTATTACCTATGTGAACTTTGAACTAGCTAAAATATTTCAGCACTTTGTGATTAATACGTTATGTTACATAACTACTTTTATTTTGAAAAATCGGGACATCTCTTTCACCTGCCCAAGAGCAAAGTATGTTAATATTTATTTGTCTGTATGTAAGTAGAATTAAGTAGGCCATGCCTGGCTTTTAAACACAATGTCTACATTAGAAATTCATAATAACTGAGGGGGCATGAGAGTTAAGAAAAGGTCCTTATGAAAAAAACCCAAACAGATAAATTAACCAGTAATGTTCATGAGTGTAGTTCGTCACCTGTGAGTTTCTGAAAATCAAGGGAGCTTAAAGACTTTTTTGTAAATCTCTAGTTTGAAAGGTAAATTGTGAAAGTCAAGGGAGCATGTAATCATATCAGAAAGGAATTTTTATACACAATGAGATGTAGCTCAGCAAAATTTTTACATACAATACACCTTTGTGTGTGTGTGTGTGTAAGTATATATATAATTTTTACATATATGTGTGTGTGTTATATAAAATTACCCCAGTCTTGCAAGTTACTCTGTGTGAGCAGACCTCCTGCAACCATATGCAATAACTTACAGCATCAAGGCCTGCGTGAGTGTACATAATGTGTGTGTATACACACATATAATAATACTGTATAGTGCACACACACCTTATAGTATATTTTGTGCTTCAGATGTCAATTTCTGAATACGTGATTTCATTTGAACATGAGGTTGAATTATCATGACATTTGTCGGGTCTGAGTTAATCATATTCTGTGCAAAGCCTTCTGGGGCATGAGTGTTAATAAACATCAAAAAAGTAATAGAAAGATCAAAATATATACAGGGATAAAAAATTTCCTTTGCATTCATAATTTCCATTGAGATTAATGGGAGTTATATTTTTAAGAGGGGAGAACAAAAGGCTTGTTAGACTGGATAGGTGCTATTAAATCATGAAGAACCTGATGGCTGGATGGACCTGGGACAGTGTTTTTTGTCAATGTTGCTCTCCTTTCTCCTTTTCAGCATTCTTGATGCTGTGCTGTGACATCATTCTGCTCACGCTTTCTCCATGTAGTGCTTCCTTCTGCCTTTGTTTTAAAAATATGACAACTGAGTAAAACCAGGACAGAAAAACAAACATGCATTACAGTGAACAGAAACAAAAAACCTATTAAACCTGGAGTCATTTTGTCAAGTTGTTTACGAGCTGCTGCTTTCATCATCATTTGTCATCTAAGTCATTGAGAGTTCTGTGTATTTCAAATATATGTATGCATTATACAGTTCATCATTTATTTAAAAGGGCTTTTACCTATAATCAGAATACAGCTAAACAGGCAAGCAGCAATTCAAAAAGGATGTTAATAAATTGGAGAGGGCTCAGAGAAGAGCCATGAGAATGATTAAAGGATTAGAAAACATGTGTTATAATGACAGATTCAAGGAGCTCTATCTATTTAGTTTAACAA
Source organism: Malaclemys terrapin pileata (assembly GCF_027887155.1). Taxonomy (NCBI): domain Eukaryota; kingdom Metazoa; phylum Chordata; order Testudines; family Emydidae; genus Malaclemys; species Malaclemys terrapin. The sequence continues at coordinate 16,250,424 of NC_071515.1, read as the reverse complement.
AGAGAAGGTTACGGGGTGACTTGATTACAGTCTATAAGTACCTACATGGGGAACAAATATTTAATAATGGACTCTTCAGTCTAACAGAGAAAGTATAACATAATCCAATGACTGGAAGTTGAAGCTAAACAAATTCAGACTGGAAATAAGATGTACATTTTTAATGGTGAGAGTAATTAACTATTGAAACAACTTATCAAGTGTTGTGGTAGGTTCTCCATCACTGACCATTTTTTAAATTAAAATTGGATGTTTTTCTAAAATATGCTCTAGGAATTATTTTGGGAAAGTTCTATGGTCTGTGTTACACAAGAGGTCACACTAGATGATCACAGTGATCTCTTCTAGCCTTAGAGTCTGTGAATATATTTTATATTAAATGCATTTTTCATTGAATGGAGTTACTTTGATTTACACTAGCTGAGGATCTGGCTCAGTTAATGGAAATCATTGCCTATCCTAATGAGAGAGCTTCATCTGTTTAGGGAGTTCTATATTTTTCATTCCCATTTGCTGGATGTAGGCAAGATCTCTTCTTTGTGCAGGCCTGGTGGGTGCTATGCACATTAATTTTTTTTTTTGCTCTATGTTGTATAAATTGAAGAATATTGTAAACTTTGCATTGATATTGTGATACCGTGGCCATTAATTGTATCAGCCGAAATATACCAGGCAGTTAGGAAACAAAGGCATCGGAAGAATAGGCAGTAATGTCCATTCAACTAACATGAGTGTCTTTGCTCCTTTTCTTTTTTCATTTGGATGAAATCTGTCCCGGGATAGAAATGTTTTGCTGTTGGACACTACGTAGCTTAGCTGGATATAGGACAGCCATGTACTTTCATTCTTACAAGAAGATTTTTTAAACTTAATTCATCTTTGTTTGCATGATTAGACTTAATAGTTTGGAAAAGATTTTCCATCAATCTATTCTGGGGTTGTCATTGTACTATATAAGTGCTTCCCAGGTAAATCTTCATGGTAAGGTCCCTTAGTGGACTTGGAGTTTTCTGCTTTTCTCCTCTCCCTAGGTAAAGAATGTCCTTCAAAGATGGTGCCCTGCCTTTGTCTGTTACATCCATGTTAGAAACAACTAGAGTCCCCAGCCCAAAGTTCTAAGTTGCTTTATTATTGAGCATTCTGTAAGATTCCTCAATGCTTATGCCCGTAAACCAAGGAAGTTGGGATAGTTTTGTGGACAAAGCAGGAAAGCCCATGATCTGGAGATTCTTGACTTTGGCTTGATTCTGCATATGCTTCCGCAGAGGGAGGTGGAGAGTTTATACTTTTGATTGTGGTGAATGGTAATCATCTTAGACTTGAAACTACTTTTCAGATTTATCCTCTGAGTCCCGTCTAGTCCTCCATCAGCTCTACTGAGATACTCAGGTTTTCTAGCTTTGTTTCCTTAGAGGTGATAGAAGGGTTTGTATCATTTATTATGTAGATCTTCTGTCAAAGCTTTCAGAAGCGCTTTCCTTTGAGAAGGCAAAAATGGCAGCTGAGCCATGTGCAATGTTGAGGTCATGTGGGTGAAGAAATCCAATTGATCTCCCTTGTTTTTGCCTTTGGGAGGGTGTCCGGCTGAAATGAAAGCTCTTGGATACTCCCCAGCTGTGCTTTAGTTAGAATATTTTTAATTTCATTGTGTTTTCCCAACTAATTAATATTTATTTCATGTACCTTCCACAAGCCACACCAACTCTGTCACTTGTTAGACTCTGCCTACCAGGGCCGGCTCCAGGGTTTTGGCCACCCCAAGCAGCCAAAACAAAACAAACAAACAAACAAAAAAGCCGCAATCGCGATCTGCGGCGGCAATTCGGCGGGAGGTCCTTCGCTCCCAGGCAGAGTGAGGGACCGTCCGCCGAATAGCCGCCGAATACCTGGACATGCCTCCCCTCTCCGGAGCGGCTGCCCGAAGCACCTGCTGGAGAAGCTGGTGCCTGGAGCCGGCCCTGCTCCCTACATACTTACCTTCCTCGGGGGAACCTTGGTTCCAGTCTGCAATGTGATTAGCTGATATGTCCCATGCAAGTAACATGTTATTGTATTCAAAGGAGGCTTTATGAGCGTCATTTTCAAAAGTGACTAGTCATTCTGGGTGCCTCCATTTTTAGGTGCACTGAATATGAGACATCTTAAAGGATTTACAGGAGGTGAGTGCTGAGCACTTTCTGAAAATCAGGCCTTGACATAAGTGTTTCAAGGTGGGCTCCCCAAAATAACTAGTCACTTCTGAAGATCTAGGCCTACATAAGTAACAGCTGATCCTTGCCTTGGCCTTTTGGAAGAATTATTACTCACGTGTCCTGCTCAAAATATAATATAACATTTGTTAAATTAATAGGTAAGGATAAATGCATATTCTTCCTTAGGGAGAAGGAAGATGATAAGCTAAGATAGAGACCGATAAATGAAAATAATCTAAATAGACTGACCAGGAAGTGCGGAGAGGGAGAGCGCCTGAGTGCCCAAACAGGCAGAAGACTCGATACTGTATTTACATATTTGAAAAAAGGCCACGGACCAACCATATTCTGATCTAATTTACACTGGAGTAAATCTAGAGCACCTCCATCCAAGTCCAGGGAACCACTTTGGATTTACACCAGCAAAGCCATGTTCAGAATCAGGCTCACAGTTTTCAGTCACTTGTTGCGATGGAAATTGTCACAAGTTGTATCAAATTGTGGGGAGGGAAGGGAACTGGGTCAGGATCATGCACACCAGTATTCCTGTACAACTCGTTTTTTTATCTGCGAGGTATTGTGTGTCCCTTCTCTTCCCTGCTTCTCATCCCCGCCCCCTACCCTGGACCCCCTTTGTACTCTCTACCTCCTCAGGTTGCCACAGTTTTGATGATCACTTGGCCTCCAGCCAGGAAGGTGGGAAATCCAAGAACGTAGTGAACCTGGGAGCAATCAGACAAGGCATGAAACGCTTTCAGTTTCTCTTAAACTGCTGTGAGCCAGGCACGATCCCCGATGCCTCCATCCTGGCAGCTGCCCTCGATCTTGTAAGTCATTGCACAAGCATTCATTAACATAGTTCTTACCTGCTGAGCAATAATGTACAAACTGGAGTGTATTGAGATGCTACTGTCAATTAATTAATGTCTAAAGCGCTATATAAATATGAAGTGTTGTTAATATTAGCTGAAGTTTTAATGTGTGTGACTGTATAAAGATGCACAGAAAATGGGTCTCCATTATTATACTAATCCTCTTAATAAGATTATTGCTAACATGAAGTTTTTATATTCATGCTGCAAATTGCACAAACAGTCAGAAGCTGTCCCTTTGCAAACTTCTTATAACAATACCAAGATACAGGATATAGAGTAAAGGACAGGTGACTGCCAGATGTGGGGCTATAATTCCACTGAGGGTTTCTGGTGGTCTCATAAGTAAAGTGAAGCATGGCTGTTAGTCACCAGAGACACTCAATGGAAAAAACACCAAGGCTCAATATTTGACTGTTTTTAATGAATATACTAATAACTCCTGGATCCAAGTCCCAGACAATCCAAGTCCACTGTTCCATCCTTGCTCCTGCTTGTACTGTCATCTCCTCCACTCCTTCCCTCCGTTGCTGTCCTTGTCCCCTTTCTTACCTTTGTGCTGCTCTCTCTTTTCCCACCCCAGTCTCTGAGGACATCTACAGCTGCTGACTTCCCACACCCTTCTTTTCTTTGTGACTGTTGCTGGATCTGTGTTCATTTGCAGCCTTAGCACCCTCTTCTTCACTACTCTCTAGATTTGCTCAGTGGCTTGTCCACCCAGGCTAGCTTTCTGTCCCAGCAGTGTTGGTTGGGTAAATCTCATAATTCATGAGTTGGATATCACACCTGTGAATCACAACACACTTTTTTTTTATATAGGTTGTATTGTTTTTAACACTGTAAACCACAGCCTGCCACCCGCTATGCTACAGGTTCAAATCCAACCTAGACCAGTACTGGCCAAAAGTTGCTGTTGCCATCTGATGGCTATTCAGTTTTCTGCATGCAATTAGGGAGGTGGGTCTCAGTCCATTTCCCAGTTGACAGGTGTGTGCTTCACTAAAGCCCACCATCATGGCTGGCACTAATTGGCACCTGGGCTGGCTGCAGTGCCAGCAGAGTAGGGGAATGCTGAATCATCCAGGAGGTTGAACTACCTTTTCGCCCTCAGTCATGGGGTCCATGCCCGTCAGGATTGAGGCAGGCTTGCAGGGCTGGATGGGAAGGCACTCACTCCAAATGCCTGTGCTATGGCAAGAGGATTTCTTTCTCCAAGACTGTCAAGCTTCTACCCATCACAAGCACTAAATTAACAAACAAAAAATGTAAGAAAAAAACGTTCACTGCAGCCTCATAGACGCTGCACTGTGCCACTTTAAGACCTTTCTTGAAATCTGTATGGCATGTACTGTAACAAATTATACCGTGTCCAAGAGCTGTGTAAGAGAGAAACATGCAATGGGGTATCAATCTGGCAAGTGACAATGTCCTTCCTTATTCTTAAGACGTGTGGGAGGAGGGATAGCTCAGTGGTTTGAGCATTGGTCTGCTAAACCCAGGGTTGTGAGTTTAATCCTTAAGGGGGTCATTTAGGGATCTGGGGATGCAAAAAAAAAAAATAGTTGGGGGATCACTCCTGTGTTGAGCAGGGGGGTAGACTAGATAACCTCCTGAGGTCCCTTCCAACCCTGATATTCTATGTGTCCTGTGATTAAACCACAGGACCACTCTCTGCAGTCTTACTTATTACGATAACTGCAAATGTACCAACAGGGCAGTGATGTGTTTATACTACATATGACCTGGGGAATGCTAGGAGCTGGCTTTCAAAGCTGAATTTCACTCTCCATCCTTCCCCATTAGATAGGTAAAAGCCTTTGGTTCAAATCTGGAATGGGGTTGCCTGACAAAAAAGAATGGTAAATTCTCTGGGCTGGAATCTGACCTCAGTTGCAGTGCTTGTAAATCCAGAGTGTAACTGAGATTACAATTAGTTAAAAATAGTATTGATTTTACTGTAATCTCCACAAGAGGGTATGCTGTATTTAGTATATTTTGTATTGCGTAATCACATACTATTTTTCCCACAAAAGCCCTTCCTCATTCATTGCCCAGGATGGACCTACTCTGAAGATGAATCAGATTTGTGTAGTGAAGGAGACTGTTGCCTGTAGGTCCCCTGCTGGATTTGTTGCAGAAGTTGGCAGGTGTCTAGTGAATGAGGCAGGGGATTGCAGGAAGAAAAAGGTTGGTCTTGTGAGTAAGAAAATTGAATGCCACACAGGAGAATTGGATTTTATCCATGCCTCAGCCACAAAGTTCCTATGTGATGCTGGGCAAGTCACTTAAACTTTTCACATGTGGTCACTAGTTATATGTTCCCCATTTTCTGGGTGCCTAACTTGAGATCCTGGATCCTGATTATCAGAAATGCTGAGCCCTCACCGCTGCGACTGAAGTCAGTGGGAGCTCTGCTTTGCACATATAAAGTGCTATATAATGCTAAGTGATCTGGAGAATCAGGCCCTGGGCATCTCAAATTGAGCACCCAAAATTATTGAATACTTTTGACCTTAATCTCTTTATGCCTCAGACCCCCATCAGTAAAATGGGGGATCATACCATCCTTTCCCTTCACACGGGTGATGTGAAGATAAATTAATGCATGTCTGTGAAGGATTCAGTTAGTGTAGCAATAAGCACTACAGAAAAGCCCATGAGGAAATTAATAATTGCATTTTCTGAGCAGGGTTTGAATAGAGTTCAATAAATAAGGCCTTGGAGCCACGCACTGAACAATGAGAAAGGAAAACATTGAATAGCTGCTCATTAAGTGAGCACCGTCCATTCTGTGCATTGAATGAGACAGGTGGCCTGTGGAAAAAATGCTATGTGATCATATAATTACAGACTGTATCAGAATGCATGTGCACAAGGGGGCTGAATTAAGGTTGCCTAGGCAACCTTAATTCTGGCATTTTCTAACTTTTGAATGCTTGACTTTGCAACCTTAATAATGTTCTTTTTGCATAGTTTGTGTGTGTGAGATACATATGTAGAAAGAGACATTCAGCAGCTGCTAAGCAACTACAACTCTCCCTGATTTAAGCAGAAGCTCAGCAACTCTCAGGATTTGTTCAATAATTTCAAATGAAAAGAAAACAGACAAACACTTGGAATGAAAACTGTGTTTTTCAGCAAATTTAATCGTTCAGAAATAAGACAATACAACACAGCTTTTCAATCTAGGTCTTGAGTATTTGATTGGAGCACAGAACTTTTGTTATTTCTCCTTCTGTGTTGGACATCTGGAAAAGGTCTGAGGATTGGTTTTAAAAATGAAGATGTTAAACTGTAGTTCACAAGCCCAGAAAGATCAAATTTCCTGGTCATAAGGACTGGCAATGAAGGGAATCTGAGGAAAAGGCAGCTCTGAATAATTTCCAGTGCTGCCCTTAATTTAGCAGCTACTGATCCTCTTGTTTCAGAAGCTACATTGCACCTAGGATCCTGATAGCACTACTGAGCTGATGGCCAAAAGTAAAGTACCCCCTAAATCGATCAAAGAGCTCTATTAAAGGGTTCCAACGTGAGCCAACAGATTGTTCATGACAGGGTGTCTCTGCAGGAAGGTGGGAGGGATATGAGAACTAAAAGTGATGGGAATCCTTAGGGTTATCACTGAGAACTGTGTATGGCTATGAAGTCATTATTATTACAAGAACGTTGAACTAATAAGGGATTTACAGTGAGTTCATTCTTTCCAGCGTCTTACTAGCTAGTTGGGAGTCTGGGAATGGGAGGCAGAGGAGAAAAAATATTAAAGCTTCCTGAGGTATTTTCTTTTCTTTGTTTTCTAGACGTTCCTGTTGTGTCTGTCTTTTCTGTAGTCTCAAAGAGGATGGCTACTTTTGGCACAGAGCACAGAATTATATTTATGATCTGGTCACTGAGCTTGAAGTCCTTGTAACCCAGCAGATGGGAGCCAGATATGCACAGTATGGGCTGGGATGAATAACTTGCCCCATTTTTGGGAAGTTGGGGCAGGGATCTAGTGCTACAGAGAGAAAATTCACAACACATATCAAAATCAATATTGTTTTCACTACACCCTCTTTTATTTTCCCTTCAGATTTATATCTGCCCTAGCTTTTTCTTATGACACTAGCAATGGCAGTCAGTCAATCCTGGGTTATTGCATTGGGCTCTCTCTACTAACATTTGGGCAGATCGTTTCTGATCTGTGTAGCCTGCCATAAGCAGATGTTTATCTTTTGGGAAGCTGTGGGTATGGGTTGTGTCCAGTTTGACTCAAACATGTCTCCAAGACCAAGGCTTCTAAATTGTTGTTTAATCTGCAAGAATGGAGTAGTCCTTACTGTATTCCATTTGCTTTGTATCAATTCTACAGAGTCAGTGACATGTTTTAGCTTTAAGATGTCATATTCACTGTACATTTGAAAAGCTGTCAGTATGTTATTCTACTGCATTGGCCATAGGCAAATTACATTATGAAAAAATGCTTTCAACTTCTTTAAAGCAAAGAAAAACACAGTTTAATACAAAGTGTATTTTTAAACCGATGTTTCCAAGCTTTTCAAACATTTGTGTGATTTAGATTTTATGCAAATTAAAAGCTCCTTATTTTAAATGATTTCCCCTAGCCATGTTGCTATGACAACTGTTAAAAATTAGGGGCAATCGGCTCCAATTTCAGTCTAGTTCAACCTTCATCAGCATGTTTTTCATGCAGACTTTCACAAGTAATTCCATTCTTAAAGTGATCAAAGGATCTTTGATTAGCACAGATAGTTTAAACATATTTGCCACTGCAACTTAGAGAAATTAGAGCAGTGGAACAAGAGCCATAGGTATTAAAAGGTAGTGATTTATTATATACATTGCACCACAAGCTGCCTTGAAGACTAGAAGCTACTTAGTAATGTATTATCCAAGAAGTGACATCCATCCCGGTTTTGTAAAGCTGGGTGGTAATGGGTTACCAAGTGTTTTATGAGAATTAATAATTGGTTACAGGCCATTTTAAATCTTTGTCTCCAGCTGAAATTCAGTCTGGGCTGGTAGTAAATTAAATCTGTTACCTACTGAAGATAATTTCGAGGTCTAAGTGGAATGGGTTTGGTATGCCACTCTAGTCTCTTGTGGATGCATTCCCACATCAGAAGACTAGGATCAAAGGTGTGTTGTTAGAATGTGCTGGCTAAAATATTCTAATGAGCATGTTTGAAAAGTCTAGTGTAGAGAGGGGCCCCTGCCTTTAACATGTGCTAAACTGATCGAGTTAAGGCCTAGGACAGGGGTAGGCAACCTATGGCATGCGTGCCGAAGGCGGCACGTGAGCTGATTTTCAGTGGCACTCACGCTGCCTGGGTCCTGGCCACTGGTCCGGGGGGCTCTGCATTTTAATTTAATTTTAAATGAAGCTTCTTAAACATTTTAAAAACCTTACTTATTTTACATACAACAATACTTTAGTTATATATTATAGACTTACAGAAAGAGACCTTCTAAAAACATTAAAATGTATTACTGGCACGCGAAACCTTAAATTAGAGTGAATAAATGAAGACTCGGCACACCACTTCTGAAAGGTTGCCGACCCCCGGCCTAGGGGCACAATACTCTTTACCATGACCTGCTTAGTGCATGTTATAGTCAATACTGCTTTGTCCACTCTGGACTTCTGGAAAGTATTAATCAGCATGTGTTAGCTTAATATGTTCTAACACCACATTTTTATCCTAGTCGAGACCAGCCCTAACTGATGCAAATGGCAATACTTGACACCAAGTACTGACAGAAAGCCCAAGTGCTTAAAGGGCAGAGAGACTGAATTAACCATTTACTCCTGGAGCAGTTGCTCCCAATTCAGGGTTCCATGCCCAATGGTGAGTTGGTATGCATACACTTGCTCAGCTGCCGCCCACGATGTACTTGCCTTATGGCTAGAGAGAGACGAGTTGTCAGTCTGACATCTTTCACAAGCAACTAACAGTTTATTTTAAAAATAGTTATGTTTTTTTCTCAGAACAGAGAATAGGGGAATAGGGAATAAATTTGTTTGAACTGCCATGGTGAGGAAAGGGGTGGCCACAGGAAAGTTACCATCAGTAGGTAGTATTAGTCTTGCAAATTTGCTTGACAATTGAAGGCGACAAGAGTGGAATTGGAGACTGTCTGGTCACAAACCTCTACAGGATCAGTTGAACTCCGGCAGTAGCATGATATTATCTCATTTTGATTCCATCTTAAGCCACCTGCTCATCCAGATCAGCCTTGCATTTTATAGCATGCGTTGAACAGACTACTGAGGAGCCCCTATGGGATTCTGTAAAATATGAATTAAGAAAAATGAGGGTTCTTATTCAGGTTGATTTATACAGTACAAAAAAAGTGTTATGTGAATTCTAATGTAAAAAGGTGGAGATTTTACTATGATGACTTGTAAACAAAATTCCATAGGAAGTGGCAATGCTGCTTAGGATTTTGCTGCTGTGTTGAGTTTTGACGGTAACCGTGGTAACTTGTGGTTCTTTTCAGCTACGCATCGCCTGCCCGATTCATTTCTCTCCATTTGTGATGTGTTTCTCTGTGATGTGAATCCATCCCTGTCCATTCTGTCACATCTTCATCTTTCTTTTGCTGCTGCTTCCGATTACTCTGGGCTCCAGGTAAGCTATTGCAGGAAGTCTGTGCACTGCCCCGTTTAGCAGGGTCGTTCTCTCTGTGGGTGACCCACTTCATGTTTTACATTTGGAACAGCTGAGCCGGACTCTGCAGAACAAGGGGGTCAATCCCCCAGCCTTTACTTGGGAGGGAAATCCTTCCCCAAACATGCCAGGCCACTGAGACTGTTTGCATGAGTAAGGATTTCACAAGTGAGGAGTGAGGAAGGGTTTGCTGAATTAGGCCTAGGAGATCCCTGTCACTTGGGTGTTTGTGATATGTCTTTGAGAGCAGTGACCACAGAGCAATATCCAGTGAATCAGTTTAAGAGCTTTATTGTGCCTACTATACAGAACTCTACCATTTGGGGATGCAGAGCCACACGGGACTGGAAGGAACTCCCCGGGTGTGCAGGCAGCTCATCTGTCCATCCATGGTTCTTTTGTGAACCCCATCACTGTAGTATCTGAGCACCTCACAACCTTTAATTCATTTATTCTTGCACCACTCCTGTGAGGAGAGGAAGTGCCATTATCCTCATGTTACTGATATTCTCTGTATCCCTCCGTTTCGCAAATTATTTGCCCAAGGTCACACAGGAAGTCTGTGGTAGAGCAGGGAGTTGAACCCAGGATCCCTAGTTCCAGCACTTCAGCTACTGGACCATCCATCCTCTTTCATCCCTTGTTATTCCCCCACCCACCATCTTTAATTGCCTCAGTCTCCTTTTCCCTTGAAAGACTTAGGCCAGATCTACACTACAGATCTATGTCAGTATAACAGCGTCGCTCAGGGGGTGAAAAATCCACACCTCTGAGCAACATTGTTATACCAACCTCACCCCCATGGAGACAGCCCTATGTCGATGGGAGAGCTTCTGCCTTTGACATAGCTACCGTCTCTCAGGGAGGTGGATTAACTACGCTGACAGGCGAAGCTCTCCCCTGGGCATAGGGGCATCTCCATTAAGGCGCTACAGCAGCACAGCTGCACCTCCATAGCGCTGTACTTGGAAAAAAAGCCCCTAGATAATAAAAGATTAATTCTTTGCTTGGGACCATCATCTTGGTTCATTTTCTTGTACCCTAGTGGATATATAAGCCAAGGTGAAACACCATAATTGCTGCACCATGTACCTGAGAACGACATCATGGGTGCAATCTTCCTGGTGCTGATAAGGCTGCAGACAAGGTTAATGTTATGCCCTTTTGGGGTACGTTGATCCTCACCTACTCGTTGGTCCATGTATTTTGGATATATATGGGCCATAATGTATGTTGGCTGTCCTAGGCAACTAACAGTCCATACAAGCCTTAGATATAATCCTACCTCTTCGGTGTGACTGAATCCCTGACTTTCAGTTACTAACCCAAATAGTCATGCATCATTTCAGAACCTCTAACATGATCCATATTCGCATTATTTCACAGGAATCCTAACAGATAGATATTTTCTGCCCTCATTTGAATTAAAATGAAAGGCAAACTACAACAGAATGTCACACCAAGAAGCAATTACCCCTCCCTCTCCCCGAAATGTTTTTCTTTTTTAATCTAGCCAGAAGATGTCTTTTTTTTTTGCCAGTCTTCCAAGAGGTCCCACATTTTTCAATTTTATTCATAACCTTTTGTGACTGTAATTGAATCAATGGTGTATGGTTCTTTAGATGCAGATCCTCACCTGCTTAAGGATCTCTTAAGTGCTGTTGTCTTAATACCTAAATACATTTTACACATGCATTTGTGCACCATGAAACCAATATATTATGGATACAGACAGAATCATCATCTCAACTCATTAACAATCACCTATTCACTAGCGCCTACTCATGAGCTGTGGACATTTAAAAAGATGTGGCGCATTTGCTAAATTACATTTTGCCTCTAAAAATTGCAGGAAATGAGGGGGTGGGAAAATAAAGTAAAAGTGAGAAAAACAATTTTCTTTTATTATTTGCAGTGTTGTTGAAGCGGTGTGAATCCCAGGATATTAGAGAGACAAGATGGGTGAGGTAATATCTTTTATTGGATCAACTTCTGTTGGTGAAAGAGACAAGCTTTTGAGCTACACAAAGCTCTTCTTCAGGTCTGGGAAAGGTACTCAGAGTCTCCCAGCGAAATACAAGGTGGAACAGATTGTTTAGCATAAGTAGTTAGCAAGTATTCCAAGGGACCATTCAAGGGGAAGTGGCCCATTAACACTCCCTTAGTCTTTGGATAAAAAGCGGGGGGGTTAATGGGTTTCAGATTGTTGTAATAAGCCATAAATTCAGTGTCTTTATTAAGACTGTGATTTCAGTATCTAGAAAAGTTGTGAATTTAGACTCCCAGACTCATCTCTTGAACATGTTGTGCAGGTTGCCTTTAAGGATGATTACTGAGAGGTCAGAGTGATCATTCTCACACTGGAACCTATCCATACAGTCTATATGCATCCGAAGAAGTGGGCTGTAGTCCATGAAAGCTTATGCTCTAATAAATTTGTTAGTCTCTAAGGTGCCACAAGTACTCCTGTTCTTTTTGCGGATACAGACTAACACGGCTGCTACTCTGAAACCTATCCATACAGGGTATCATTAAACAATTACAACCATACTCTAGGGACCACATCCTGAAATAAATCTTTCCCAAACCCCCTCTTCTGGCCTTCAAACAACCCCCCAACCTCGCCACGCTCCTCATGAGAAGCAAGCTCCCCATAGACCAGGACACCCCAACTCAAAATGGTACCAGACCCTCCCAGAACAACAAATGCAAAATCTGCAGACTTATCTCCACTACTGCAATGACCAATACTCCTTCCCTCCCACCTCCCCACCCCCCGCACACACACACAAAACACACCTTTCAAGATCCCTTGGTCCTTCACATGCCTATCACAAAATGTGGTGTGCTTCAGCCAGTGCACTAAATGCCACATTAACAGCTATGTGACTGAAATCAGATAATCACTATGCTCTTGAATGAACTCTCAGAAAAATAATAAAAGACAAAAACACCTTATCGCCCGTGCGTGAACACTTCACAAAACGAGCACTGCATATCTGACCTCTCAGTCCTCGCCCTCAAAGGAAACCTGCACAATACCTTCAAAAGATGAGTCTGGGAGCTTAAATTCATAACTTTGATAGACACTAAAAATCATGGTCTTAATAAAGAAACTGGATTTGTCACTTACTACAACAATCTGTAACCCACTAGCCCCTCCCCCTTTTTTGGCCTATGACTGTAGGGCTGTTAATGGGCCGCTTCACCTTAAATATTCTGTTCCTCCTTGTATTTAGCTGTGGCACTATGAGTGCTTTTCCCAGACATGAAGAAGAGATCTGTTTAGCTTGAAAACTTGTGTCTTTCACTGACAGAAGCTGGTCCAATAAAAGATATTACCTCACCCACCTTGTCTCTCTTTCCCAAGTGGTAAGAACATTATTTATTTTGACAGTGATGTAAACTGGGTGGGGGAGGAGACGTCTAATTTCAAAGTTACAAATTACAGTTTCTATTTTTAAACACGTTGGCTAGAATTTTCAGAAGCCCCAAATTGTTCTAACTCTCTAACCTCTGAAGCCAATCATAAAACTCCCATTGACTCTAATGGGAGCATAGTTAGGCCAATGCTGAGTGCTTTTGAAATCCTACCTCTTAAATATGCACACAGAAAAAAAGAAAGATTAATTGTTAAACAAAAAACAAGTAGGCAATGTAAAAAAAATCACTTAGCAGTGCCCAACCCTGCCAGGAGTCCTATCTGTTTTGAGGCCATCTTGTGTAATTTATTCACAGTTCACTGGAAATTGTTGGTGTTTGGTTGTTTACCTTATTTGTACTGTTTGCACTTCAATACCAGTTATTCACTTTCTATACTAATATTCAAAACTAAGCTTAAAGCAAGCCCAAAAATAAATTTGGAAAAATACATACAATAACACTGAAAAGATTACGTTACTGCCAAATAAACCCTCAACATATTCATGAGGGAAAGCACAGTGTTGCTTAAAATCGGGCACTTTAAATCAAATTCAGCTAAGATAGATATCATTTCTCCCTGTTATGAAAAACAAATTTTCAGTACGTTGGGACACATATGAACAAATTTTGCTTGAAAAAATTTAGGCAAAAATTTTTCAAACTTGGATACCTAATGTTAGGGCTTCAGGTCAAATTCTCTGCTGGCATTAATTGGCATAGCTTTGCTGAAGTCAGTGGAGTTACACCGATTTATACCAGCAGAGAATTTGGTCCACCCATGTCTAATTGCTGTCAGCACAGATTGTGCTGGCCACCATTTCAGCAAGCCTCCATGAAAGCATCCACACCCGTGTCGCCTAGGCAGAACAAATGACGGTGCATGCAAATGCTGGCGTCTACGTGCCCAAACTGGCATTTTTGTCTGCAGTATTTTCAGGCATGCTGATGTAAGCAGGTTGAAAATTTGGCTCACTACTCTGGGGAAAGTTTCAGCTGGAATCAGTTTTATTTTTTGGCAGTTATACAAATTTCTGGATAAAAGGGTTTCTAATGAAGTAGGGAAACAGACAGTTAATTGTAGCATAGTGCAGTATGCTGTTACCATAATAGATAAAGAAAAACACAGTGTCAAGAAGAGGCTATATGCCTGCCTTGATTTGCATACGTATGTGTATATTTGTCTATGTTGTCACATTATTTGCAAAAACCAATAAAATTGTTTCAAAAGAAGTGATCATTTGTGAGCAGGAGGAACTGAGCAGAAAATGTAAGTAGGTTATATTATATCTGTGTGCACACAAGTGAGAATTGATGTATTTATTTATATTACTGTTATTCTCTCCCTTCTAGCCACCCAAAACATCTTAAGCATTTATATTGGTGTGTTGTAGATGTAGAGGCCAGACATGCCATTCACATCCGGATCTGAACTTTCCCAAGATTCAGGGGTGTTCAAATCTAGGGGTTTGATTCAGGCACATCTCTATTTATTTCACACTCTTAGCCAGCCCATCTTGTCTGTCTCCATTACGAATGAGGTATACCACCAGTTACAGAAAACAGGGGTGTCATTAAAGATGATTCGAAGGCAATAAACACCCGTTATTGCAACCACATTAATACCAATGTGGATCTTTGCTTTCCTCTAGTGGCTGAACCAGGTATAGAAATTTATATCTGGTCTTGTACCCTAAGTAATAGATGCAGAAGTCATGAGTTTGATACTAGCAGAGAACCTGCCTAAAGGATCATCACACTAACTGTGATCCTCCAGAGATAGCTGCTTTCCATTTGCAAACCAGTCCAGATAATGCCATCTCTTAAGTTAGATTGGTTGGTTCATAGTTTTTAATGTAATTTTGCAAACATTTCAGGAAGCTCCCGTAGTGGCGAGAGCAGCCCTGTTTCTCGAATGTGCTCGCTTCGTTCACCGCTGCAATCGCGGCAACTGGCCAGAGTGGATGAAGGGGCACCATGTGAACATCACTAAGAAAGGCCTGTCCCGTGGACGTTCTCCGATAGTGGGGAACAAACGGAACCAAAAGTTGCAATGGAATGCAGCCAAACTCTTCTACCAGTGGGGAGATGTAAGTTTTCACCTTTTTTTCCCCTTTAAGCTAAAATAATCAAATGGCAATCAAATCAAATGGAGTACAGGGGCTTGAAATGTAATGTCCTTCCTCCTAGCATCCACTTTAGACACGTAGGTCCAGATCCTCAGCAGGTGTAAATCAGCCTGGTTCGATAGAAGCTATGCTGAGATATACCTGCTGAGTGCCTGGCCCTTATTGGAAGCGGCATCATGCACCTGTTAGCTGAAAATGCAGGGGAAAGCTGCACTCATTTTTACTCCTCATTTGTTGCACTGCAGAGGTTCCAGCATTTTGAAGCCTGTATATCTGGCTTTAAGTGAGTTTTGTGTTACCTTCCTGTTTTAATAAAAGCAAAGATATAGTATAATGAGTGTCAGGCCAAACAAAAAACAAATACATAAATTGGAGTTTGTAAATAAAATGTTCCCCAGCCTGGGGTCTTTATGTGAGCCTCTCCACATGGACAGCCAAACAGATCCATTGTCCCCTAGGTTAATTCAGAGACTGTTCAAGGGCATCTGCTTCAAAAATCATTAAAAACAAATCAAGGTCTTAAAAAAATACAGGCCCTTGATGTAATTGCTCTGCGCCTTCCAGGAGAGATCCTCAGCACAGCCTTGCTCCCTCTATGTCTAATCTACCCTATTTGTGGAAAGGACGGGGATTATATACTCCTTTTATTTCCCATCATGCCTTATTCCAGGAGAGGACTGCCTACATGGCTGCCTTGGTGGACTGCATGTCCCGGCTTGCTCTTTTCTCCAGGTTCTGAGAGAGAGAGAGAGAGTGATTGGCTGTAATCACCAGGAGCTAATTTGATCCTTCCCCATGGAGCCAGGGTCAGCAGCAATATGAATTTCAAACTGTTTCCTCCCCACAGTCAGGGCATCCACTGTCTACATAGGGTGACCAGACAGCAAGTGTGAAAAATTGGGACGGAGGTGGGGGGGTAATAGGAGCCTATATAAGAAAAATACCCCAAAATTGGGACATCTGGTCACCCTATGTCCACAGGATTTGTTAAAAGCTACGCTGGAATGGAATATTGCATGGTCCAGGATGGTTCCCCTCCCAAACCTCAAAGGGCCTGTGCATACTGTTGCAGTGATTTGGTACTTGCACTTTCCCCCCCAGGCATTTTCATCCATCTCAAGGTGGGCTTTTCTGGTTTCACAGTGACAGACTGAAGGAAGCCTCCAAATCTGTGACTCTGGAGAACTAGATTCCAAAGACCCAATGTCCATGATGTGAGAGCAACATTTCATGCCAAGGGACCTAGTTGGTGTTATTGCCAATGAGCAGACACTGAAAACGAATAATTCATTAACTCGATACAAAGGCCCTTCAGTGTTTTGAGATGCTGGGCTTTCTCCTGGCCCAAGGTAACAAGGAGTGGGCCATGGAATTCTGATGGCTCTGGCTTCCATTGGCGCTTGCTGCATCCCTGCTGATTTAGCAGATAAGTAAATACACAGAATTTGCATCTGTGTCAATACTTTTATTTAAGCAAGTAGTTGCGTGGGTCAGGACTAGCTATCCTGCTGAAGAAAGGTAGAAAAACCTGCAGCAACAGAAATCAGTGGCACTCTGCAAGAGAGAGTTCAGGGACAACACCCTTCCACTCAAATTGGAGACATTTCAGGGTTACTCCTCCATCCCCCTTCTCCCAACTCTGGCCCACTCACTTACAAAGGAGAGCTGTGAAATACTGAGGCGGGAGGGGCCTGTGATTTACCCCCTTTCTTGAAAGCTAGGAGATGTCTGTAGTGCCTCCTTTCTCTTCACCCTGTAATATTAATAACAGATATGGGTTACAGTCACCAAAAGTGAAACCTCCCCCATGTCCCCAGTGGTATGGGTGATGTTCGTGACGGGCATGGTGTATAAAGGCAGCAATTACTCTAAAGAGCAGCTTTGCAATGGTAAAAGGCTGTGGTTCTCATTAGCCTTCAGACACATTCTGTCATCACTCTAGGTTATAAGGACACTGTCAATGTTTGGGGCTTGGGGATTTTTATAGCTTTCAGTTTATTATTTTTTAGCTTCTGTTTTATTTCTAATTCCCTTTTGGAGGCTTTTACATAAAATGTCTTTCCCTGCAGCAAATATTGATTTTTTTTATCTTATGGGTTTCAAATACAGCAGGAGCCAACATAGCTCTCTTGTGTTTACCTCTCCCGGCTCCGTACAACATGTTTGTGGAAATGTGCTCAGCTCTTGGAGTAGAATTTTTGAACTAATTGCTTAGCAGCAGTCATGCAGAAGGAGCACACTCTTATTAGTAGTATTTATTAATTATTATTTGCACCACTCCCTCTCTTTTTTTACTTTATTTTAAAGTAGGGGAAAATTCAGAGCCAACTCTTGACAGTGCAACGTTTTCCCCCTATTTAACCCCTGTCTGGTGCTCTTGAAAGGTGCCATATTGGCATGCATCTCTGGAGACTTAAGTCTTCTGTTTATCTACAGAGCCAGGGCAGCGTGGTCAGCACCTCACTTTGACCTAGGACCATTTTCTTGGGAATGGCTGAGGAACACACAACACATTTCAGGAGGAGGCTCCAAAGGGAGCTTTTGTGCTGTCTCAATCCTGAGCTAACTGTATGCAAGGCTGGTCCACTGGTGTAACCTGTGGCAGCAGCTTAGAAGCTGTTTTAAATTATTCTGGCTACTAATGACCTCAAGAGGCCACTGTGCGAGCTGGGGGTTGCCTAGGTATAAGGAAGCTCAGGTCACATCCCTTCACCTGACCATCCCAACTAGGGAGCATAAGAGCCACAACACCCAGCTCTGTGCCACCAGAGGTGCAACCCCGGCTCAAGAGCCACTTCGCAGTGGGACATGAAGCTTCTGTACCACAAGGGAGATTCTGGGCCGAAGTCAATAGGATTGAGAGGGCAGGTCACTCTCCAAGCCCATTTAGTCCCTGGCCGCCTCCTTCAGACTGCCAGCAAGGTTGCTGAGTTGTGCTAATTGTGGGGATGGTTTTTCTGGGAGGTACACTTGAGCACTGAGAGTCATTCAGATACCGCGGTGGGGGATGCCATTATAAAACCCTGGTTAGATAAAGAATTAGTCTCAGGCCACCAGACCTAACCTACCAAATAGCCCTCCCATAATAACGACTTTAAGTCTCTACTGACCTGGGCAGGATTCAGAATGCCACTAAAAGTGATGAGCCCATTACTGATCCCCTGAATTTGCCAATCCAATCCCACCAGTGACATTGTCTCTTTAAAAGACAGACTTTTCAGTGTGTTCTGGTCAGTCTAGTCTATCATTGCCTGTGGCTTCTTTTGTTAAGCTGCCTTCTTCTACTTGGAAATATATTGCTCCATCCATTATCTAGGCTAGCCCAGGATAACTCCGGCAATCAGTTCCTATTAGGAATTCAGTACAAATTAGCATTATTAGTTAGGTTGCTGTGTAATTATAGCTGATTGTTATATCATCAGTCAGGGTAGACAACAGAGCAGTAGTAATGAGTGGTAAATTTACTGCATCTTTGAAAACCAAACAAGACATTTCTTCCTTAAATAACTGAAGTGAGGAGAGAGAAAATGCTATGAAGGATTTAGAGCTTACTCAGCAATGTGTAACCTCACAGATATCTGAGATTGACAACCATCCAGATCAGCTTGCAAACCACACAGTTCCACATTCTCCTATCCCATAGAAGAGTCTATCATCTCCATTTAACAGCAACTGCTTAGTAGCAGTGGGAATGAGCCTTAATCAGACCTATTTGTGACTGCTTTTCTTTCTCTGCTTCACTTCAGTTTAGCAGATAAATTCTATGCTGCTGGTGTGTCAATTCTAAGAATCAAAGGATCAGAAAATCAGCTTTAGTCTGTCTCTCAGGAACTCCCTCTAAATCCAAGAGGGCCTCAGTGCCAAATTGTTATTAAAACAAAGAAATGACTCCCATTTGCTATCTTACAAAATGATGCTATAGCAAGGTAAAATGTTCTGTGTGATTTCCATGTTCTCTTAGATGTACATTGCTTACATACGGCATCACTTCGGAAAAAACCTCGGGAGTTCTGAAATGGTCTTAATGTTAAGCATTCTGCTTGCTAATTGACCCAGCTGTGGCATTGCCCTCAGAACCTCCACTACCTTAACATTCGGTAACGAGGCCATTTGAGCGGTTTTGTTTGCTTGTTTGACTGGAGAAAATTTTTTTTTTTAGGTTTATTTTTTTCCCTTCAATGGGAATCTCTCTCTCCTAGCTGCTTATATGCTCCCCCAGCCCCCGCCCACTATCTGAGCGCCTCACAATCTGTAATGTATTTATCCTCACAACGGCCTGTGAAGTAGGGCAGTGCTATTATCCCCATTTATAGATGGGAACTGAGACATAGAAAGGCTAAGGGCCAATTTTTTAAAGGTATTAAGATGCCAAACTCCCATTGAAATCCATGGGAGTTAGCTGCCTAAATGTCTTTCAAAAACTGGGCCTAAGTGATTTGCCCAAGGTCACCCAGGAGCAGAAAATTCAACCCCCATCTCCTAAATTCCAGGCTGTACCCTAACCACCAGACCATCCTTCCTCAGCAGAAAATCTTCAGCAGAAGGATGGCACATATCACTGCATAATTTTGATGAAAAAAGAGGCAGGGGAAGGAGGAGAGGTGGGGGTGGGAAGAGGCGAGGCTGGGGGAAGGAGTAGAGTGGGGGCGGAGCCTGGAGCAGGGTCGAGGGTTGAGCACCCCCCAGCAGTTTGAAAAGTTAGCGCGTGTGGTTTCAACCAAATATAAAACACTTTTTCCAAATTTTGATAAAGTTTCAGAATTTTGACCAAAAATGGAAGAAAATATTTGCAATTTGTTCGGTGGTGATTCCACCCCTCCCTCCCAACCCCACAGTTTTCTCGATTGCTCTAGTGATTTAAAAAAAATGCCCAAATGTTTTGTTCTTAACATGAAATTTCCAGCTGCCTCAGAATGGGCAAGATCCAGGTGAATCCCCTCCGGTCTTCATTCCCTTGTGCTTTCTTTTCCTTCCTTCTTGCCGGCAGGCAATTGGCATCCGACTCAACGAGCTGTGCCACAGTGAGAGTGAGAGCCCAGCCAACCTGCTGGGCCTCATTTATGATGAGGAGGCCAAGCGGAGACTGAGAAAGGAGGATGAGGAGGAAGACTTTTTAGATGACAGTAAGGAGACTCCCTTTACTACAAGAACCCCCGCTTGTAAGAACCTCTGCTTTAGGAGCACTTAATTTTTCTTCTTCTCTTTCATATTCTTGCCACCCAACTGTATTCCCCACCAATTCCCTTCCCCTTCTTTCTGTGCCTGATGTAAAATATACCATATGAGTAGGAGCAATAAGAGACAATGAAAAGAATAGCATCTAAAACACAGGCAAGTGCGTTGCAATTACTGTAGATTGTGATTATAAATAAATCTGATCAATCTTTTATATCTAGGCTCAAGTGCTTATACACCATTCTGACTCCCCTTCTTCAAAGACATCCTCGCCAAAAACAAAAAACCACATTTTTTTCAAAATCAGCTACATCTGAATGTTCTTAATATTGACGGACCAGATCCTCAGATGGTGTAAATTGGCATAGTGGCACCAAATACTTTGGATTTAAGTATTTTAATTTCCATGTATTGATTCTAACACAAAAATGTGTGAGGCGGTACAGAAAGTATCATTAAAAAACATACCATGTACCGAATTGCTGAAATAAACACATTTTAAGGACGTTGACAGATTCTGAAATCGTGACGTGATCTGTAATCAGAATAAATAAAATCACATCACATACAGACATAGGCTACAGGTGAAGATAGCAATGAACATTATATCCTCTCCAAACACCATTTGTATATGTGTGGTCTGTAATGTACTGGCTTGTGTGTTTGTGTACTGCTGTTTTTCCACTGAATGTAATATATTAGTGCTGTTTATGTATCTATTGGCTTCCTTTTTGTGGTTAAGGAGCTGCTCTTTTCACTGCATAACGGCCACTCTGCTAGGGGCAATGGAATTGTACTCATGTGAAATCACTGAGAGAGTGGAGAATCAGGCCCTAAGTATCTGAATTTCCTTCCCAGCGCTTTGTAATATGCCATTTGCTCCTGACCACAGTGCCTTAGCCTAAGTGGCCATGGGTGGCTGTACTGGGCCAAATTCTGCCTTATGCTGGTACACATGAAGGAGTGGAATGCACAAGGGATGGAGCCTTCCCCTACATACCTTGAATGACCCATGAGGCTAGGCGGAACTGCAGTCCCTGTATCTGAGAAAGCCTGGACTGTTCCATTCCTACTCCACCAGGGGTGCCAGGTACTCCGAAAAGACAGGTGGGTAGGAGGCAGGGCCACTGTGTCGGATAGGTCGATGGGGGAAGCTGGCAGACAGCACCCCATGAAGGAGTGTAGAAGCAGGAGTGTTCCCTCTACATGCCAGGGAGTTCAGAATGCCACTCAGCCGCCGCACTGACTTAGTCTACACTGGGTGTTCTGCTGGCATAACTATGACGGCCAGCGGTGTGAAAACAAATCACACCCCTTAGCCGAATGTCAGCCAAATCCCCAATGCAGATGCAACTATGCTGACAGAAAAGTGCTTCTCTCCACTTAGCTAATTTGGAGCAGAGGCAGTTATGCTGGCAAAACGCCTTCTGTTAGCTTACACTGCGTCCCCACTAGGAGGCTCTGCTGGCCTAGCTCTGCCAGCCAAGGCTCTGCAGTGTAAACAACCTCCTAGAGCTTCCCCTGAGAACCTATGTGGGCTCCAGTGTATCTGCCTGTTCAGATCATTTTAGTTCCTGTGAACTCCATCACTCATGCCAGGTGAAATAAACAAGGAGCCTGCAAGCGAGGCAAATGTAATCAGGCTGTCTGGTAGCCTATAGTGTCCTCTCTATTCCTGAAACGTTCCCTTGTTTGTTCAGTTTCTGCATGTTTCTTTGTGCAACATGACAGGATGAGATGTGAGAAAAACCAGTGGGAACATTTTTATCTCCAAAAGACTTTTGGATGGTTCATTAAGTGACAAGCCCAAAACATTCCAAAAAAATCAGCATTTTAGTTTCATTAGTAGTTTCAAGAGACCCCAAAACAACTACCAGCTTTTTTTCCTTCTATATATTAGCCCAAAAAATTCTTTGCAAATTGGTCAAGGCCACAAGAACACTTCATTGTCTTCAAGGTTTGGATGTGTGTTGGACCAGTTGAAAAATATCATGAACATAGATTTTGAAGCCGAGCATATAGACTCCATTTCAGCAAAGCCACTTACACATGTGCTTAACTTTAAGCATGTGAGTAGTCCTGTTTGTGTAAAGTCAAGCACGCCTGTAAATATTTTGCTTTGCTGAATCCCTTTTTAATGGAAATTTTTACCTTACTAATTTCCAAACACTTGATGGTGCAATAACTGCATGTTTTTGTGCCATCTCTAAATGACATTTGTATTCATTATGTAGAACAAAGTTGCAGGGCTGCTGCCCTATTTAGACTTCTGGACAGTAATTAACAGTAGGCACAGTACTTGTATGTTGACTGTTCACAAATATGTGCATGATTTTTAAAAAGAACAAGCGTGACAATGATGCTACCCCTTCCCAAGATTATTGCCATGATAATCTCACTTAAGATGACTGCTGAATTGTTTTTGGTTTGAGTTCATCTTCATTGAGGACACAAGCTTAGCCACAATTGCAATCTATTTGGCTGAATGCAAAGGTGTAAAGGGCATAAGAGTATCTCTTTCTAAATCTGTGGTATGCTAATATATAGTTTTGTATGTAGAGTTTATATTTTGAGACCACTTTAAGTTAGCAGATGTTTTGATAACATATCACACGGTATATGGGATTTGTGCTGACAGATAGATACTGTCCTTTTAATATTAGAAAAGGAATATAGGAGTCTAGAATTTAATCATAACACTTTTCATATGCACCTTGCATTGTGCACCATGTGTGTCCATCAATTCTTGGTTCCAAATTTTGTATCATGTTTTCTCTTACCAAGCAAATCTCATTTCCCAGGCACTGTGAACCCTACCAAATGTTGTTGCCCTTTTGCCCTGAAGATGGCAGCATGCCAACTTCTCTTGGAGATCACCACCTTCCTTCGAGAGACCTTTCCCTACATGCCCAGACCACGTACTGAGCCTCTCGTGGTAAGTGAGCCATAGGAATTAGAGATTAAGAAGTTCCCATGAGGTTATTTTCCTCATACACCTGATGAAAAGGATAGATTGGTGGCAGGGATTTAATTGCAGTGAAGTTTCCACAGAAGGCTGAACGGTTAAGACACACCATTCCTATTAATGTTAATGAGAGTCACAGGGCAGGTCCACGCTACGGCAGGGATCAATGCTCTTGAGATCAATCCACTGGCGGTCGATTTAGTGGATCTAGTAAAGACCCGCCAAATCGACTGCAGATCGCTCTCCAGTCAATCCCTGTACTCTACCCCCAATGAGAAGAGTAAGGTAAGTCGACGGGAGATTTTCTCCCGTCGACCCCCCGTGGTATAGACCCCGTGGTAACTCAACCTAAGGTACATCAACTCCAGCTACGTTATTCACGTATCTGGAGTTGCATAGCTTAGGTCGACTTACCGCAGTAGTGTAGACATAGCCTTAGACCCAAATCTCAGTACATCACTAATAACAGTTTACCTGACAGGCCGACATGATGTGGCATCACGGCCATGAGAGTTTGAAGTTGATTGCTAAAATCTTTTACAGACCTCCAATGAAGTGAATCAGCCAAAGGGAAGAAATCAACATGGCTCTTTATTGACATTTTCACTATGTAATAAATGGCAACGTTACAAAACTGTGTTACAAAACCACAGGGTCTTAGAGGTGGAAATGCATCTTACTAAAACAGATATGTTGAAAGTAAGAACATCCTGGGTAATTAGGATCTGTAGGGATCTATGTCTTTGAGCCAGACAGAAATGCTGCCGATTAATAATTTTTCAAACTCTGCTGTGGGGGAAGAAGAGGAGGACTTGTTTTATAGTCTGAAACTGGAAGAAAACTTAGTCTCACTGTGTAAGAGTCTATCAGAAATAATATCATTAGCCTGATGTTTTGAATCTTATACAAGTACTGAACAATTATGGCCCCATAACATTCAGGAAATAAAATGAACTGAGTGTTATGTTTTGAGTTAGAAATGGGTTAATGGGGGTTTCTTTGCACAAAGAAAACTTCCTGGCTTGCTTGTACTTTTAAAGAGAATTGGGTGTATGAAGATTTGGTTCCTTTTTGCTGTTGTTGCTGATAAAGCTAAGTTGCTAGCAGAGCAGCTTTTTGCAGACATACACCTGGATAATAGCCGGAGTTAAGTCTGCAGTGAAAACACCTAAATGAGTGGCTGATTCTGAGATGTTCTAAGCATTTGTAGATTCCACGCATGTCAGTGGGGCCTTGTCTAGACTAGAGAACTAAACTGTTTGTACCTGAACCAATAATGATGAGCCAGTTTACCCAAAAACAGTTCACTCCATCCAAACTAGTCAGGCTGAATTGCTTTAAGTTTTGCCTTGTGTCCAAAATCATTTCAGTTGCAATGTGATCTGAATGCCTCTCTTACAGTTCCTGGGTCATCTACCAGAAGCAGTATGTTGTGGGAGTTTTCATAAAGCCAGGGGTACACTGGGAATGGGGGGGTGGGCAGTGAAAGATGAATTGAACCCTTTCAGCTAGTCTGCATCCACATTTGTTTAGACTAAACCAGTTAAACTAGGATTTTCAGCGCTGCCTAATGGGGTTGAGGTGCCCAATTCCCAGTGAATCAAGGTGCCCAACAAACTGATTGTTTAAGGCTGGAAAAGTCATTGTTCTTATCACTTATTATATCATCTGTTAGACCATTTCGGAGGTTTTCTAAGGGGCTGCAAAGTGTTCTACAAGTGTTCTAAGGGCTGTAACTGGTCTAATTTCTCTCATGCAAAGCAGTTACACATGTTCAGCACCACTAAGTCTGTAATGTTTCTACTCTTTTGTATGTTTGTGTATGTTTTTGTGTTTGGGAAAATTCACTTTTTTCAAAGCAGCTTTTAATGTAACAGAACTTCACACACCCCTATTAACTCCTAGTAACTTCAGTAGGAGTTACAGCTGAGCACCCATGGGCAAAATCTCCTGAGTGTGAGAAAATAAACTTATATTTCCTCATGATTAACATTTTGGATTGTTTTAAGACAGTTTACTACAGAGATAGTCTATAGGCAGACCGTGTGCCAAATCCGGACCACCAGATGCTTTTGAACAGACCCAAAAATCTTTTTATTTACTTATTATCATTATTGTTATTGTTTTTGTATTATTTTTTTCTGGAGTCTGGACCTTGACTATACCTTGGCCAAGAAATTTGGACCTTGACAAAAAATAATTGATTACCCCTCGTTTACTATAACACCTCTTCCCCTGTTAAGCCTGACAAGTAGCTCTGCCATTTTACATTTCTATACCCTAGTGGTTTTCATGCTGAACAGTCTCCAAGGTATCAGTGTCACCAAGTGGATGTTGTGAATAAAATTATAAACGAGTGGGGCTTTTTAACTGCACTCACTGTATGTGCTTCTCGCCAGCCATTTTGAAAACAGAACCCTATGTGTTTAACCTGCCTTTTTTACAGTCTCTGCTAAGGGAAAGGGATGTGTATATCTGAATACTGGTATAATTGTAATGTTGCCCCTTTGGATCGAATGGTTAGTCAGTGTTCAGGGCATTGCAGGGTTGTTTCTGCCAAAAACAGAAATGGATGATCCGAGTCAGGCACTGTCCTGTTTGTTTACCAAGAAAGAACACACATTCCTGTTTTCTTGAAAGCAGCAGAAACAAACAGCAGGCAGTTTCCTTGCTCACCATTTACAAATTTGCCTCTCTAGTTAGCTCTGTGCCCAAGGAGCTCTGTCTCTCTACGCTCTGTGAGGGCCATGCTCATGACTGCTTCTCTTGCTGTCTGCTGGCGTTTTCTTTGTTTTTCTGCCTCTGGCGCGTACACGCACACATACACACGCACACATAGCCTGCTGCAACCAATCCTCTAACCTCCCTGTGTTTGCCACCAGTCCCAGGAAAATCCCGCTGACCACACTGTTCATGCAGCTTAGTGGCTCGGGCAATACCCTCCAACTATCAGTACATAAAGGGGCATTCTATTGTTCTATCCATTTAGCCTGAAGGAAGGGTAATTAGCATACTCATCATCTTTAACCAGATCTGTGATCATCTATAGATCAGAGGCCCAGTTGATGGCAGCTATTAATATTTTCCAGCAGAACAATATCCCCTTGCATTGAGCATACAGGAGTTGAGATCCAAATTCAATCGGGATTTGAAAATGTGTCAGTGTAGGTTAGATACGAAGGGATTAGGTTAACTGTGAATTTAGTTCCAGATGGTAGAAGTAGGATTTCCATTTGAGGGCAGTTCTTGATATAATGATAATATTTTGTTGCTGGAGAAAAGTATAAGAGCTCACGCTATTCACGTGTTTCTATGGTCCACATGATGCTACAGGACTTGGAGAGCTGCAGGTTGCGTCTGGACCCTGAGCTGGACAGGCACAGGTATGAGAGGAAGATCAGCTTTGCTGGGATTCTGGATGAAAATGAAGATTCAAAAGACTCCCTGCACAGCAGCAGTCACACGCTTAAATCTGACACTGGCTGCGAAGAGAAGAAAGGTTTGTCAGCAGAGTGACACTTTCATGTTCTCAGGGCTTGTTATGTGATGCTGTATTTTATGTCTCTTCATTTCCATAGACTGTGTTAAAAAGCAGGAAGCCATAGAGCCACATGGCTTGAATAATTTTTGAGCTGCAACATTGCATATGTTATGTGTGGAAAACAAACATTTTTAAGTCATCAGGATAATGATATTAGCAGAACCAAACAGGGGTTCTAAAAAGCAAACGGTGTAAATTCAGTAGTATCTTTTGGTGCAATGCTCAGTTAGAAGTATCAGTATTTGAATTGATTTTTGTATTTTCGGATACCATTCTTCAATGTGGGATAAAAACCACACATGGGCCGAAAGATTGGACCCTTCTGTGAAAATCCCTACCTGTTCAGAGGTCATGGCCTTTAACAGAATTAGTGGTTTAACCCCTGATCTCTTTTGGTTCTTTACTACCACATGAAAAACACATACCTATGTGGCTCTTGATGGCTAGCAGGTTAATATTACCAACGTATTGCGTACTGTACAAGCAACGCTCAAGCTCACTGTGTTTGCTGAGGGCAGCAGAATGTTTTCCATTTTAAAACCATCTCATGCAAAATCCCCATACTATATGATGGTACAAGTGTTGCAATACAATATGCAGTCAGTAGTTACTTGACATTTGCTATTAGAGACTCAATGCTCTGGACAGTTACCTGTAAATGACAGTCCAGTTTGTGTGTTTTAGAACATTTGCAAGGTAAACTGTTTAAAATCTCTATCATAACAGACATGTAAAGACATAGACATTCTGTAACAATGTTTTTTTTAAATGGATGGGATTTATGGTTTGTGATCTTGTGAAGAATTATACTTGCGTGCTAAACAATGCAGACCATCCAAGGGTATCCACAGTTGTAGCTTGCCTTTGAAGTCAAGCATGAGATTTCCCTTGACTATGAAGGGCTTTGGGTCAGGCCGGCATTGCATTCACGCTCATGGTTGAGCTGTGATTCCATTCACAAGTAGATACATTCATATGTGAAACGTTTCCAAGAATCATGTGTAAAACTGCCTCCAAAAATATGTGGAATGGGAGAGTTCCTAATAGCGAAGGCAGCTTCCCATCAAGCTGCATAGAGTCATCTTCAAGATTTCTCACATAACCCACTTCCTTTTCTTCTTGACTCTTGTTAGCAGCCCCAGAACACACAAATCTCCAGAATTTGATGTTGCCAAATAAATCAGGATGAGAAGTCCCTTATGAACTAGGTGGCTGCAACTTTAAATTTTAAAAAGGCTTCCATAGCAACTGCCTGCAACCACCTTGTGCTGTGATGCCATCAGATCTTCTGAGGAAAGCAAGGTTGGGCTGGCAGAGTACGTGAACAGGAGGCTCCTCAAAACATTAGGTGCTGCAAGAAATGGTGGTGGTGGTAACATGGAAATTAGGTTTGCCCCTGCCTGGTTACTGTGCAGCACACTTTTGGATACAATGTAAAATCTTTTTTTCCCTCAAGAATAGTTCCAGCTCATTCTGCTTAACTAAATTCTCCCTGCAGTTTCAGTAAAGCATGGGGGTCCTTCTTCACTTCTTGCCCTAAGGTTTGGTGTAGTATTGCTGTGCACGTTTTACAAAGCCGCTACGTTGCACCCAGAGGCAGCTGCATTTTAGTGGTGGGAAAAGTGATCCCTATATAGAGGCTGTGTTTCCGTTTATACATTAGCAAAGTGCTTTGCGATATTTTGTTCTGAAATAGGCTAAACCAAATACAAGATATTATTTTTTTAAAGTGTTCTTTGCTCTGACTACAGCCTACTCTACTGGGAATTTACCTCGGCTAAAACATAGCAGATTCAAAGGCGTCTTTCTGAATCTATAATTGTCTAGCTGAAAATTGTTGTTGTGTGACTGTAACTAAATTTTTCTCACCTGCAGTGACAAAAGGACAGGCCTCTTTACCCCCAATCTCTTTGACAAGTACTAATCCGTTTATTTCCTTTCATCTCCTCTTGAGTGGTAATTACTTTGCTTGATGGTCAACCGCAGGTTTGTCTTAACATCTATGCAAAAACTACGATTTTACTGTGTCTAACCTCCTACAGGTAGGTCCAAAGCATAGATATACTAATTTAGATTAACAAGTAGCCCCCAGAAAGTTTTATGTACTAATTGTGTGCTAAGAGGTTTCTACAGACTTCATGAAATGTGGTTAGCTGTGCTAAAACAGCTGTGCGTTTCAGGGGAATCTAGCCAGCTGTGCTGAGGTTGACCAGAATCTAGCCAGCTGTGAGTTAAGTCTCAGTTCAGACACTGGGAGGGAGATTCTCAAATCACTCAACAGTGATCTGTCCAGCTGACTAATGAGCAGTGCTGATTAGCTCCAAAAAAGAGACCCATCCAGCCCTTTTCCATCAATAGGATGTTAGCCACCAAAATGGGTTTGTGGGTGAGGGTAGGAGGATATAAAGCTGGAGAAATCAGAGGGATTTTCAAGGCTCAGAAGACTGATTTTTCAAGTCCAAAGATAATTACATATATATATTTTTCTTACCTATTTTATACCAAAAGGTGTACACCAGTCCAGTCTCTACAGTGCACCGAAAGGTGATCTTGTATGTTCTTCTCTGAATAGATCAACAGTTTAATGACTGAGTGTTGCAACATTTGGACTCATGTGCTGCCATTGTTTTGCCTTTGAAATAAGAGGAGAATAAAATGCAAATGATCGGTGCTTTGAACATTGAACCATTTCATGTTTGTGCTCATCAGAAACACAAAGTGTCAGTAGATGTATTTTTAGTGCCTGAAAGCTGCTGCTTTGTCTGAAGGAGAGGAACTACATGCTGTTTTTCCTTTAAAGCATTCTAATGATGAAGAGTATCATGCAAAGACAGGGATTTATGCAAATATAACTTCAAAGAAGTAACGCGTACTATACTACTAATCTGGTGAATCAGGCTAGCTATCTGCAGTCATAAATGCTGTGTGAATGAACTAGATGATCCTGCTACAGGGGCAGATCTGGGTTTGCAGACCTTGAGTCAGCAGGAGGATAGGTTTGTCAGAGAAGCCATGTCTGCACTTGGCATTCAACCACTGGTGGACAGCAGCTGTTGTATGTGCACCAGTGCAAATTCCAACTGTGAGCAAAGAAAGCCACAGTTGGCACCAGTTGAGTCTACTCGAGTTTCAAGCAGGAATTAACTCTATCAGTGCCAGTTGTGGTGTTCCTTGTCTTTGCTTGGAGTTTCTATCAGTGCAGTTTACACATTTGCTGGACATCAGTGGTCAAAGCAGGGTTAATCCCAAGTATAAACAAGCCCAGATCTGATGTAACATGTCTCCACGAAAGAAGATTCTGAGCACATTTCTGTAAAGCTCCCATACTGAGTGATTGATAGAACTGCATTGGCGCTGGCTTTGGAGGGAGCCTCTTGCCCATCTTCCTTGACAGAAGTAAAGGTGCTGCAATATAAGCTGACAAGGAGTCGGGGGAGAAGGGTGGGCTAGGATTTTTTTTAAATGGGGGAAAATTAAGGGGAAAAAAGTCCTCTTTTATTCTTTTAATACAGTTCCCAGCAGGAAGATCAGGATAGGAGGCTCCCGCTTGCTCCAGATTAAAGGAACCCGCAGTTTCCGGGTGAAGAAGGGGGGTTCTCTGTCCAGCATTCGCCGGGCCGGCAGCCTAAAGAGCACCAAGTTATCACGGCAGGACTCAGAGTCTGAGAATGAGGAGCTGCAGCTGTCCCACAGCAGGGACACTGTCACTGACATAGGTAACATAGATGAGATGGGCTAAAAAGGGAGCGGGGCTGCTAGGCAGCATCCAGATTCTGAAATGATTAAAGCAGGTCCAGAAACAATAAATAAATATAAAGATTCATTAGAGTAGGAGAAATCTCCATCTCTCTGAGTTAAGCAGCTGTCTTTTCCTCTTCATGGATTGCATAAGCTAACACCCAGGAAGGCCAGAGTTCAAATCTTGCCACTGGTGCACACTGGAATGTAAATTCTATTCCACACAAAGGTTGTCAATTTAAATCTCAGCGTTAGTGTATGAACTCTTAAAATACTGGCATTTACCAGACTGCCAGCCAAATTCATGCTGTGCTTAGGAGGAGGTACACGCACACAAAAATCATATGATACAAATATATGACATTTACAAATCATATATATTATATATATGCCATGATATGTAATATATATATAAAATATCATTGTTATATATGATATTTTATTTTCCATGATAGTAGATATTGTATATGTATACATGCACATTTTATATTGTATGATATTATATGTGTGTACATTTTATAGTCTATATTATATCATATAATATTCCAGACATATATGTCATTTGAGAGTGTAATAGGTATCTATTCATATATGTAGAATGTAAAATTAGTTTATATATAACGGCCTCCATCTTCAAAAAATTAGTCCTTTATACATTTATTTGATAAGAACAAAATGGTCTCCACATCACAAGAAATCTCCATCGCAATTGGCACAAAGTGATAGGGACATTAACAAAGATGTCAAGGATTGGATAAAGACTGAGGCTGAACTAATCTCCCAACCTCAGAGGCCCTTCTGACCCCGTCTGCTTTGCCCATGTTGTACCTCTCTTGTGGATAAATAGGAGAGCTAGTTCCTAATCTGGATACCTTTGCAAATCATAAATTCACTTGAAAAAGAAGACAGGACTAATCTGAGTTAAGCCAGAGCCACCCTTAGTGATATTTATGGTAAAATGTTTCCAAAAGCAACTTCAGTTCTAAAACGTGGGCATTATGGAAGATCCCTAGGCAATAAGTGGCTGCCGGAAACACTGGGATCAGCTCAGTGAGAAGTCAGAGCTCTCTTCCTTGCCCTAGTTCTCTAGAATTAGCGTGCATAGAGTGTGGATTTTTTTCCCCTTTCATCCTCATTTATATTAGTGTCTTCTCCTGGGCACGTAACAGTGACATTGCCTGGTGGTGGCAACAGCAGCAGTCTGATTCCACTTCAGGTTGGATTTTTGTTGATGGTTTTAACCACAGAGCCCAGTCAATGCAGATCATTGAACCAACAATTTGCAGCATCTTAGTGATACAAGGAATTTCTTTCCATTGTTTTTACTCCCTCCCCTCTCCCAAAAAAGGGAACAATGCTCACCACTGACTAGTTGGCAAATTAACAGTGACTGTGAATGGTGCTTGTAGTTGCCAGTCCAGCTGATGGCAAGGGGGAGGAGGGTTCCAAAGTCACCCTATGTAATACAGCAGGTTCTGTGTACTGTGATTGGTCTCAGCAAGGCTGGCCTGGCTTACAAGCACTTTCCCTAGCTTTTAAACACATGGGTAGCGGTGAAAACTACCACATTTTGGGGTATTTTTCTTTTGAAGAAGGGAGCCCTTGGAGTGCAAGTGAGCCCAGCATTGAGCCTGAAGTGCTGAGTAACACAGGCACAGAGGAGAATTACCATCGGAACATGTCGTGGCTTCATGTAAGTACCGGTCCCTCGTGATGCTCTCAGACCTAGCACTTTCAGGGTTCAAAATGAATGATTATGATACACTAGTGGTAAACTGTTCACGATTCATGCTTAGTTAGCATAGCGTTAGGGCTTTAAAGTGTCTGTAGGCTGCAGCCGTTAAAGAGTGGCTGCTCCCCATCTGTAAAATGGAGAGAATACTTCTTTTCTCCCACCATTTGACTGTCTCCTTTATTTAGATGTTAAGCTCTTTGGCCTGGGATCACCCCTTGATATGTGTGTGTACAGCACTTAACACAATAGAGCTGCAATCTCAGTTGGGCCCTATCTCTCTACCTTAAGAGTTCCTAATCTGGGTACCTTTGCAAATTGTAAATTCACTTAAAAAGAAGACAGGATTCACCTGAGTTATATAGCCCCCATGGCCATTGCAGCTGAGCGTCTCACCGTCTTCCATGTATTTATCCTCACAACACAACCGTGCTATTATCCCCATGTTGCAGGTGGGGAGCTGAGACTCAGACAGACCCAAGTGACTTGCTCAAAATCTCCCAGGAAATTGAACCCAGGCATTCCCAGTCCTAGGCTGGTCCCTAACGACTAGTCCATCCTCGCTGCCAGGCACTGCTGTAGTGCCAGTTATGGTCACACCCACCTTAGAAATGTCAGTACATTTGTTTGACTCCTAGTATTATGAAACACTAAAAGGTGCAGTCATTGGTGGATGACTTGATCATGTGCATCTGGCCAGCAAGGTGTAGAGGGCAGTAGCACATTTTCCCATTATGGGAGGGTAGTCACACTCATCAATGTAGGGTATAGATTGGAGGGAGTTAAGAATATTTCCGTGACTGTGCCTGTCTGGTATTTAGTATACATAGATGAAAGCCTGGAGAATTTTAAGGAGTGTGTACTGCAATTAATGTCACGCAGTGATCAACGTCTCTAATAAGCAGGAGATATTGTTGCTCTGTGGAATAAAACCAGGGTAAAAAAAAAACAGACTCTCTGAGTAAACCTGCTTTATTTAGCAGTCATTAACAAATTTTTCAAAGGGAACACCAGGTCCAAGCCCTTTTCTGTACACAACCGCGTTGGTATTTATTTCACCCTACAACTTGTGTAAGGCCAAATTCTGGTATTCTTATTGCCACAACTGGTGGAGTAAGTTACTGCTCAACACGAGTAGGGGAACGGACTTTGACCTGCAGCAAGCAATGAGATTCTGATCTCACTCCAGTTTTACACTGGTGTAAATATACTGACTTTAGTGGGGTTGCTCCTTATTGACATCAATAGAAGTGAGGTAAAAAGCTGAAAAGCAAATTAGAATATAGATAATTTAAAAACGCATGATTTTTGAGTCCATCTCACAATTTCTGGGGGCCTGACTCGTGATTTTTGAATGTTTGGGGTTGGCAGTGCTGGGACAGGGGGTTTGTTAATGCACAGCACCTCCTCTCTAGCAGGTAAATGAGTGGGGGGTGGGGGTCCCTTTGTCCCCCCCCCCGCCCCCTCCCTGTTGGCTTTGAGTATTTCACTGCTAAGTACTTGGGGTAAAGAGGGGTTTCAATAGTGCCTGTCTTGTCCCACAGTGCAGGATCTGAAGGTGCCCTCCAGTGCCCACGTGCTGCAGGAGCTGCTCCTACCCTTCAGAGGCAGCAGCTGCAGGGAGCCCCTAGGAGGTTCCATCTCAGATGTCAACCTAGGGAGCTGGGTTTATTCCTATTTTGAGAAGAGGGGATGCCCTAATGCTCCCCTCCCTGAAAGGAACCGACTCAAAACTGTGGTGGGGCTGCCGGTGTTTAATGATGTTCAAATATTTGACAGTTTCTAACCCTGGCCTTCCCCTTTTATTTCACTGGTGTCAGTGACAAAACAGTCTTTACATGAAATGAGGGGAATGCTGGTCGTCTTGGGCATTCTCTCACCACCAGACTAGTGCTCCTAAATAATAATAATATATGGAGATATACCTATCTCATAGAACTGGAAGTGACCCTGAAAGGTTATTGAGTCCAGCCCCCTGCCTTCACTAGCAGGACCAAGTACTGATCTTGCCCCAGATCCCTAAGTGGTCCCCTCAAGAATTGAATTCATAACCCTGGGTTTAGCAGGCTAATGTTCAAACCACTGAGCTATCTGTCCCTCCACCCCCATATAGTTATTTTGAGTAACTTTGAGTAACTCACCCCTCCTCTCTTTGGGTTCCAGGTCATGATCCTGCTGTGCAACCAGCAGAGTTTCATATGTACCCACATTGATTACTGCCACCCGCACTGCTACCTCCACCACAGCCGCTCCTGTGCTCGCCTGGTCCGAGCCATCAAACTGCTGTACGGCGACACCGTGGACTCGCTCCGGGAAAACAATGTGCTGAACAGTGTGGCAAGAGGCAAAAAGCAGAAGGAGGTAAGAAGGCCAGTAAATACCACCTAAACTATAGCCCCAGTTCAGCAAGGTACCTAAGCTTGTGACAAATTTTAAACCTTTGACCGTCTCATTGGCTTCAATTGAACTACTTTTGTGCTTAAAGTATGGCACATGCTGAAGTATGTGGGTCATTCAGGGCCCATAACTGGCTGATATTTATATATTCCTGAGCTGAAACAGACCGGATGCATATTTTCTGAATACATGTAATATGGGAGTCTTGTAGGAGTCATTCAAATGTTCAAGTGTTAATAGTATCCCCTTAATTGGAAGCAGAAGTATTTGTGTCCTTGACACTGTTAAATTCACTTCATAATCTCATCAGGGCAAAGATTTCAGCATCCCTGTGGGTGGAAATTTTTGCTCTGCAAGTTCATAACATTTCCCTATCACAGAATAGGTGATTAGTTGCCTGTCCACTTGGATTAATGGATATATTGATATGCAACAAAACAGAGAGGAAACAAATTAAAGAATGCAGAAACGCTGCTCTTCAGAACACTAAACTGTGTTCATATGTTCATATCGTCTGACGCAAACTGCAATGCTGCAGTTAAGCACCGAGGAAAGGAAGCAACCTTTAGAATTGTCACCTCTGCCAGCCAAAAGGCCTGAGATGAGCACCTGGCAGAGTAAATGAGCAGTAGCTAAAGAGCTTATTCTGCACTCCTGGTGTTACTTCAGCTCCAACACTGAATTTCAGTGCAAAATGGTAAGCTATACCATTTCATGGCCCATGCCTTAAGAGTAAAGGCTATCAAACAATAGGGATAAAGAAATGGTCACTGGGCAATAAGGCATCTGTGCATACACACACAAAGATGGGGATCTTTACATAGGAAAAAAACTAATGCCATTTATTTCTATCTAATCCATTTATTTCTATGTGTTAGCTCAGCGGTTCTCAAACTTTTTCATACTGTGACCACTCTGGCAACTCCCCATCATCAAGCCAGGATCTAGCTGAAACTACGCTCTCATTGAGCAATAAGAGAAGCTCAGGATGGTTGCAATGCTTGACACCTATTTGCAACCTCCTTGGGGGTCACGACCCCCCAGGTTGAGAACCCCTGTGTTAGTTGATAGGTTACCACCATTAGAAGGAAAGTCTAAAGCCACACAATATGCTGGAGAAACTGTGGTGCTCTGGATATTGAACATATCATGTCTGGCAACAGTAGGTTTGCTGGTAAATCCCGTTTCTCGTTGTCACTGGGCTACATGATAATCAGCTTGGTTTGACTTTCAGGCAGCCGTAAATTCATGTCCAGGTACCTATTGCTTACATTTTCCTGAGAGGAATAGAACAGTTGATGGATTGGTGCAGTGGGTTGCAAACTCCCTGGCTAGGAGGGCTTTAGATTGGAATTTGTGGACTCTTGATCTTTAACCTTCTTAAAACACTTGTGTTCTAAAATGCACACCCTTGTAACCTTTTGATTAGAGTGTTCTGGGGCACTTTCAGGGAACACATTCAAATTTCTGACTTGGCTTATTGGCTGTTGCCTTGATCTTGTTAAGGAAATTAACATTAAAATAGATTTTTTTACAAAACCCTTTAGAATTAGGGTTACTTATGCCATCTCACTGGCTGCTAGCACTGCCAGAACAGAAGGACTTATATGGACAGCTTCAGAACCTTGGCTTCAGAATCCACTTGAATTAGATTCCCTGGCTTTACAATCTAGGTGTCTCAGAGACTGTCAGATAACAACTTCATTTCTTTTTCAGTGCTCGGACAAATCATGCCTGAGAACTCCATCTCTGAAGAAGAGAGTAATGGATATCAACTTGGAAGGAAAGAAGGACTCTGGAATGTTGAAATACATCAGACACCAGGTACTGGCTATATCACCTACCACCATGACATGTTGATTAGGGTAGGTTCTGCCTTGCCCTTTAGGAGGATTTGCAGGGAGAGGAGAAAGGATTGTGGAACCTGGAGCCTGTGCACAGGGTGGGAATTATTGGAGTATGTGACTATTCCTGAATAATACCCGTGGAAGTAAATGGCATCCCCAAAATGGGTAGGATGTGCCAAAGAGTGAGCTGGAGCAGCAGTTAAAAGAATCCCACCCGAAGATTTCATTAAATACATGCAAATTCTAATCCCATTAATAAACTGAAGGAACAATGGAAAAGGAAAGGAAGTTAGAGTCTATGCCTTTAAGCAGGGCCAAATTAGTGCAGGAGCTTTAGGGGCTGCAGCCCAGGGCCCCGGCATAGCAGGGCTCAAGCAGGCTGCCTGCATTCCATGGCCCCATGTTGCTCCCGGAAGCGGCCAGCTGCTGGCAGGTCTCTGCGGCTCATGGCGGGAGGTGGCTCTGCGCGCTGCCCCCGCCCCCAGCACTGTCCCCGCAGCTCCCATGGGCAGCTGTCCACCTTCCCCGAGGGGCGCACAGAGAAGTGCCAGCAGCCAGCTGCGCCACCGGCCAGGAGCTGCCTGTGGTAAGTGACTCCCGGCCGGAGCCCGCACCTCTCACCCTCTCCTGCACCCCAACACTCTGCCCCAGCCTGGAGCCCCCTCCTGCTCCCAAACTCCCTCCCAGAAAGAAACTAATATAACAACTGTTCTAAGGTAAGAAGTAGGCTCTTTTGAATTAACTTAACTATATTCTACATGTTTTAAGACAGAAATGTAACCACAGAATGGCTTTATGTTAATTAAAAGGCAAGTTTAGTACAGCATTAATAGCCTCGATGCCATAATTGTGATCATTTTATTTTAAATTAGGAAAAGACTTATATACAGGGGCTCCACAAAATCTAATAACCCCCGGCCCACAGGAGAGTTAATCCGGTCCTGCCTTTAAGTATCTGGGTATTCTAATACCTCAAATAAAATCAGTAAAAAATAGGAAGTGTTTAGATACCAGTTGTGAATTTGCTGCAGTAGCAGTTCGTGAAGACTTGTGTGAATATTTATAGCAGCGTGTGTGCTGCCATCTTGAAAAAGCTTTGCTTTCCCTTCTAGCTTATCAAAGTTTCAGTCACTGAGTCAGGGAGCAGCAACAATGGCACAGGGCTTAGGGAACCAGTTTTACATCACAATTAACAAACAGCAGATAGTCAAGATGAATAGGTAGCAAACAGCATGTAGGCTGAAATATGCTCACATATGAGTATGATATGTTCATATCAGGTTAATTTAATTAGCTAAAAGCAGAGACTGTGGCTAATTCATGATCAGATAAAAGGGTAAAATCAGTGAATATGTTATTTGCTAACAATAGTTGACTCAACTCTGCAATACACTTTCATTTTCTGTAGGTAATGAGCCTGTCCCCAGCGCCTTTGTCACTGTTAATCAAGGCAGCTCCTATCCTCACAGAGGAGATGTATGGGGACATTCAGCCCGCAGCATGGGAGCTGCTGCTCAGTGTGGATGAGCACATGGCTGGAGCAGCAGGTAAGAGGACCTGAATCAGAGAATGGTATTGTTGCCCTGCTGGCCATTCATAGCAGATGTTGGGGCCTTGCAGGTCAGCTTCCTGTTGGAGGAGGAATCAGTGACCCTACCTCTGGGTATGTTCTTAGAGCAACTTGATTATTTTACACTATACACACCAGTCAGAAACAGCAGACAGGCAATCCCCTCTTTTGGGCATCCCAGACGAGACGCCAATGCCTGATTAGAAGGAAAGGGCTCTGCTTCACAAATTGACTCTAGTTAGAGATATTAAAGGAGAGAGCACACTCTCCTCCTGTCTGCCATAACCCTTCCCCAAAAAAGAAACTGCATCACAAAACTTAACAGCAATACATTGTTTCTTCAATACCTCCAGGGTTCCTGGGGCGAACCAGCTCCAGGCAGCCAGACACACTTTAGAGACTGATATCTGTGGAAATTAATGCTGTTGGCATTGATATTTGCTTGTGGATAAACAGGTCTCTAATTTTGTGACTGTTTTCTTACCCGGCAGCTCCAACAGCAAAACACGAACTTTTGCATCCAGCTCGATTCCCCTCAAATCTCTGTGATAGGGGGCCTTTGTGAGAGAGGAAGCCACTTAGATCAAACTTGTCATACCTCCAACAAATTTTGGCCCATTTAATTTTAATGCCTCTAGTTTGCAGCCCTCCATTCTCTCTTGTCTTATATTTAGTTTGTAAGCTCTTTGGGACAGGGGCCACCTTTTGTCCTGTGCGTTTGTACAGCACCTAGCTCCTGGTCTGTAACTGGTGCTCCAAGGCATGACTGCAATGCAAATGATGATATAAATTTTATAACATTTGAGAAATCACGTTTAGAATACACCAAAATTACTTCTGGCTTAATGGCTGTAATGTAATTAAGGACAAAGGGCCCAACCTTGCACTGGGATCCACTAACATGGACCCGTGTGGGTCCTCATGCGATCACGTAGACACATAAAGTAAGGTACCCGATTCCTTCCAATTTATGTTCTCATGTGACCAGGAGGCTGACTGTAGAGGTTAATTTAGACACCATAATTTAAAAATCTTTGGCATTTTTGTACAGAATTATAACTGCATTGTGACAGGACTAAAGGAAAGAAAACACAAACAACTACACCTCTACCTCGATATAACGCTGTCCTCGGGAGCCAAAAAAATCTTAGCGCATTATAGGTGAAACCACGTTATATTGAACTTGCTTTGATCCACGAGAGTGCACAGCCCCCCCCTCCCCCCCCCCCCCCCCAGAGCACTGCTTTACCGCGTTATATCCGAATTCGTGTTATATAGGGTCATTGGGGTATTATATATTGGGATAGAGGTGTATTTCTTAATTAATACTTGTATTGTTTGTGCAAAAGCCACTTATTTTCAGATCAGTAGGGCTTTAGGGCTTGTGTGCTGAGCTCTTCTCTGAAATGCTCAGCACCCTTCACTCCCCCTAACTTCACTTGGAGGGGAGGGCGCTCAGCGCCTCACAGAATTGCTCAGCACCTTGCAGGACTGAGATCTAAATCTCACTGTAAAATCTTTATTTAATCTAAAATTTAATGAAATTCCATTGTAAATATTTGGATTCTGAACCTGCCTGTTCTTTTGGGGAGTTATGAAGTATTCGTTCATAGATTTTTTTTCTTATTTTCTATTTTTTAGCATGGGATAATTTATCAGATTTAAAAAAAAATTATCTTTTTCAATGCACGGTGACATTCCCAATAATTTAGTCACTGTCTATCTACAATTGGAATATCCCTCTATGCAGATCTATGCAGTAGTATAATAAGATTTTGGACTGGGAGTCAGAAAACCTGGTTTCTCTTCCCAGCATTGTCACTGATTGGCTCTGTGAACTTCAGAAAGTCACTAAAACATTGTGCCTCAGTTTCCCCCTCTGTCCTTTGTAAAAGGCTTTGAGTTGGAAAGTCCTGTCAAAGTACTGCTGCTTCTTATTTATTATTATTGATGAATGAAGCCTGGACTTACTTTTTATTCTAAACTAATCATTACTGAAATTTTTATGAGAACAAAAGCATTCTCTTTTTTAAAAAACAGCTTTGCTAAAATCTTTTTATGAGCAGTTGTGGTGGCTATGAGAGGTGGAGTGACACTGATTCCGTTTCATGAAGCAAAGCACTTTTTGCTGGTGCCAGGATATTGCTGATCTCATTTTCTGTGGAGCGCTTTTTTTTTTTAGGGTTTTTTTTTTTTTTACGTGACTGAAATTTTATCTGCAAAACAAATACACTCTGCAAAAACTCAGCTGATCAAATGTTCACTCCCTGCAGCTGCTATGTTCCTGCTGTGTGCTGTGAAAGTGCCCGAGGCTGTTTCTGATATGCTGATGTCCGAATTTCATCACCCTGAGACAGTGCAAAGACTGAACGCTGTTCTCAAATTCCATACCCTCTGGAGATTTCGGTATCAAGTCTGGCCTCGGATGGAGGAGGGCGCTCAGCAGATCTTTAAGGTAGATGAGGAGAACAAACACACTGTTGTCTTTTGCGGTTTTGGCTTGTAGGACAGATGCATTGTGACATGATGACAAGGAATTGGCTTTAAGTCATTTCAGGAGAGGAAAAAAATAATTCTGTATGCCAGGTTTGTAGGGTGCCACAGAATGCTGGATGTAGATTAGAGAAAAATACTTAGTAGGAAAGAAACATATTGCCATAGACCAGTGGTTCTCAAACTTTTGCACTGGTGACCCCTTTCACAAAGCAAGCTGCTGAGTGCGACCCCCCTTATAAATTAAAAACACGTTTTTATATATTTAGCACCATTATAAATGCTGGAGGCAAAGCAGGGTTTGGGGTGGAGGCTGACAGCTCGCGGCTCCCCGTGTAATAACCTCCCAACCCCATGAGGGGTCCCGATCCCCAGTTTGAGAACCGCTGCCATAGACGATTGGCACAGTATAGTAAGATAGAGTTCAGTAGGGGGGGAAATGAATGGAGCTAATTAGTATCTCTGACTTTTCCACCAATATTAAATTAGAAGATGATACAACATTTCCATAGTTATTAACAGGAATAGCTTGTGCTGTTATAACTAAATGCATTGAGCTAAATATATAGAACCTGATTTGGCCATTACTTTTGGAGTTGGGTACTTCTCGACCCAAGCAAGGATGGCAGAATCCATTCCGGCAATATTAATCATGGTTTTCTTTGATTAATGGGATTGGCCAGTTGAGTTGTCTGCTCACTTTTAACCTTTTATAAAGATTCTGTACATCCCAGAAGGTCATACACTGTTCTCCTAACCACTTTAATTTTTAATTATATAATGGACGTATCTGGGAAATGGGCTACTGCACTGCAGATTGATATACCAGAGACCTTCTGGTGTCTAGCTTAAAGGAACAGATGTTCTTCGTTGAGTGCTTGCTCATGTCGATCCTGTTCTAGGTGTGTGAGTGCACCCACGTGCACAGTCATCGGAGATTTTTGCCTTAGCAGTATCCATTGGATTGGCTGTAGCACCCCCGTGAGTGCCGTGCTCATGCATTGGTATATTAGGCGCTGCTGACTCTACGCCCTCTCAGTTCCTTCTTACCGCCTGTGATGGTTGGTCAGAGTGCCTCACCTTGCACTGCAAGAGCATTAGCAGTTCTTCTCAGCCCATTGTCTGTCTTCTTCCGGTATAGTTTATAGGTACTTAGTTAGCCATTAAGTGAAGTGTTAGGTTAGTCTGGTAGTTAGAGTCCTGGCTGGGACTTCGCCCCGGAGCAGGGCACACCTCGTTCCCCAGGCTTTTAGCCAGGCTCATCCTGCAGCAGGCCAATGCCGATTAGTGACCCCCACGCCAGCTGTTTGAAGTGCATGGGGAAGAAGGACAAGTGCAGAATCTGTAAGAACTTTCACCCTAGAACCCAGAAGGCGCGGGATATACGCTTGAGGGTCCCCCTTAGGGAGGCTGTGCTTCATCCTGCCTCAGAGTCCTCCCGCTCAGACCCTACTTCAAGCACCTTGGCATTGGTGAGGAGTGCACTGCTGGCACTGGGCTCTGCCTGGCACTCTTCCCCCTCACCAGTGCCTAAGAAGCAGCAAAAGAAGAGCCCCCGACACCGGAAGGGAAAGGGGCCTTGGTCAAAGGACCTATGTCACGCCATGTGCCCACCCTAGGGCTTCACGGGGGGTACCGCTAAGGTCGGACCTCCTAGCCCAGCCAGGGATCCACCTCCAACTCCCGGGAGCAGCAGGGGAACCAGGCTTCTCCTAGGGCCCTCGTTGCCCAAAGCGGCCCTGGCGGCTAAAGAACAAACCGGCCAACCGGCACCGCAGACACTGCGCCAGGCACCAGACTTGGCTAAGGCCCCAACACCTAAGGGCAAGCTGATCATGGGACCGCCCCATAGGGCAGTGTAGCACCCTCGGTCCCCAGACCGCAGGCGTAGATCCCCATCTCCGTGGTCTAGGACCCTGGCTCCGCATCCGCGGTCTCCGGTCAGAAGACCCAGGTCCCCAAAGAGACATGGGACACCGGAGTTGAGGCATTGGTCCCTGTACCACCAGTACCGGCGAGCTTCCCGCCAAAGATCACCACAGTGCAGGTCACCCTCGCCCAGACGGTCTCCCAGATGTTGGTCTGGGGTGGAATCGCTCCCTGTCGCGACACCGGTCTCCATGCCCCCAGTACCGCTCGTTGTGCAGGCAACCAATCCTCACCTGCCTGTATTATGTCCCTGCAAAAGGGTTCGAATATCTGTATACACACCCTCCAGCAGTGTCACTGGTCGTGTCTGCTGTTAATGAAAGGGACAGGCAGGGCCAAGTCAGTGGCACGAAGACGCCAAGAGACTGGACTTATTTGGCAGAAAGATTTATTCGATGGTAAGCCTGCAATTTTGGGTGTCTAACCACCAGGCCCTGTTAGGCAGGTACAATTTTAACCTGTGGGACTCCCTTAACCCATTCAAGGAGGCCCTCCTGCAGGACCGAGCCCAGGAGTTGAAATGTGTTGTTCATGTCCGTTCCATTACCCACCCTCCTCCCCCCTGTCGGAATTGCTAGCAAGAAGGAACTGAGAGGGCATAGAGTCGGCAGCGCCTGGTATACCAACACATGAGTGTGGCACTCCAGGAGGCGCCACAGCCGACCCTACGGATACCGCTTAGGCAAAAATCTCCGACGACTGTGCATGTGGGCGCGCGCACACCTAGAATGGAATCGACATGAGCAACACATCTCAAAGAACAAGTTACGAAAAGGTAGGTAACCGTTTTTTCTTCTTCAAGTGCTTGCTCATGTCGATTCCATTCTAGGTGACTCACAAGCAATATCCTCCGAGGTAGACTCAGAGTTGCCAGTCTAGCAGCTTTTTCTCTTGAAAACCACTGTAAGGATTCATATATTGACCCTTTGGTATACCACAGATACTTGTTATGTGGACTTTGAGGAGTAAAAGTGATGAATTTGGAAGATTTTCTCCCTCACCTATCTGTTTCTCACTGTGGTTGAAGGGACTTTCCTTTGTCTTTTGAGAAGTTATTGTAATTGGTGATGTAACAAGAGCACATATGTGTGAAAAGAGAGGCCAGCTGTAAAAAGTGGTCACATAGTCTGGGTGGTTGGCATCATATTATGCAAAAGGATCCATGTTCTGTAATTCTATGGGATTACAGTTCCTGGTTCCTTGTTTTTAGTTGGGGATTCAGTTTTTATAATGGACAGTGCAAAATGCTTTATTGTTTTTAAAAATATATTGTTGATACTGAGCACAGTTCCCCTTCCTTCTGCCCCAGGTTGCAGAAAGAGGCTGGAATCCCAAGGGAAGCAATCAATCAGGATTTAAATCCACCACCTAAAATGTTCTTTCCCTCTACCTGTTTTTCTCTCCTTGTGTTTTCTTTCAGATTCCTCCTCCAAGTATAAACTTCACCCTGCCCTCTCCAGTACTGGGAATGCCCTCTGTGCCAATGTTTGACCCCCCGTGGGTTCCACAGTGCAGTGGGAGTGTGCAGGACCCAATTAATGAGGACCAGTCTGTAAGTTGAAGAGCTCCCTAGAGGGGATATTGTTATTACTTAGTGACAAATTATATCCAGGAGTTGTGGTTAGGGGTGGAGGGGGGGGAGGAGGAGGGAGGGAGTTAAAGAAGACCAAGTAGTCTAAACTCTGAATTTCCTTACTTGTGTCCGTTTACAAGAGATCTTTGAGTACATTCAGTATAGTGCCTAGGCATCACATGTTCAATGTTAATATTTTTCCTATTTTTCAGCAAGAGACTTAAGACAAGAAATCCAACCAAGAGCTTCCTTGTGAATCTCTATATGGTTAACACCTATTTGTTGTGGGTGTGTCTGTGTGTAGATAGATGGATGGATTTGATCTTTAGTGGTTAAATGTTAGAGGTGACTCATAAAAGTGGCCTAAAACACATGCTGCATGAAAACCAAACCAATTGCTTCAAAGTGGTTTCTTTCTTCTTGCTTTTCTGGCAGAAGTCATTTTCAGCCCGGGCAGTGTCACGTTCCCATCAGCGAGCAGAGCACATCCTGAAGAACCTGCAGCAGGAGGAAGAAAAGAAGCGCCTAGGCCGGGAAGCCAGTCTTATCACGGCCATTCCCATCACCCAGGAGGCCTGCTATGAGCCCACCTGCACCCCAAACTCAGAGCAAGAAGAGGAAGGTGCGCTCCAGAGCCATGAACTACTTGCC
The DNA here is from genome assembly GCF_027887155.1 of Malaclemys terrapin pileata. NCBI lineage: Eukaryota > Metazoa > Chordata > Testudines > Emydidae > Malaclemys > Malaclemys terrapin. Next base: position 16,205,529 of record NC_071515.1, on the reverse strand, counting down.
AGGGACCAATAAGCACATGCCTCCCACATGGAGCAGATCTTAGGGATGCCGTGAGGCTGGAAAGTGAGCATTAGTTTATAGGGAAGACCCCACTAACATTTCGGACCCTTCAAAGGAACCGGTTTTTAATCATTTTAAGAACCTAACAGCACCGTACAGGTATAAGGCATCCATATCAAAAGATAAAAGATTCAAAATGAATGAGAAAAAAGTGTAGCCAATAATTAGTGTAATAAGGGCCCGAACCTGTGAAATGTTGAGTGCTGCCCGCAAGAAACTGGGTGTCCTCAGCTCCCACTGACCAATGGGAGTTGGGGACTCTCTGTACCTCATAGGAGGCACTTAGCACCTTGCCCAATCAGATCCTTAGAATATGAGAATAAAGGAAACTGAAAAGTTAGCCTTTGGGTTGAGGATTTTCATTGGGTCAAGCTAATGCAATAGAGAGAATTAGTTAAATGTCCTCTTTTTGCACATTGGAGCTGCACAAATATGCTGATGTGTCCTGAGCTGTGTATGCAGTGGAAAATCTGCAAACAGAATAGTGGCATCACAAGTTCACCCAGACAGTATCTAGAGGAAGGACAACAAATTGTCTAGCAATGTGATTTGTTAGGATGTAGAATAATCGTCTAATGGAAGCTGTGGACCTGCATCACCTGAGTCAACTGAAACTTGACTCAGCAAAGCACTGGGTAATATATGTTAAGGAACAGGCCTGCTTTAGCTCCCAGGGGATGGACGAAATGACCTAGATCATCTTTTTAGTTTCTAAATTGTGCATTTCACAAGAAGCCTGACTTTTTTTTTCCTGCTCCAATCTGGCAGCATGCTGCTTCTCTCTGGGAAGTGCCTTGAATTGTGTCAGTCAAATTTATAAACCAAAATTCACATCTCCTGTTTTCTTTGTCAGTAGAAGAAGTCACCAACTTGGCATCCCGCCGTCTCTCTGTGAGTCCCTCCTGCACCTCCAGTACTTCTCACAGGAACTATTCCTTCCGTCGTGGCTCTGTCTGGTCAGTGCGTTCAGCCATCAGTGCAGAAGGTGAGGGTTGACTTTGCATTTGTTTTTAATTCTCCTTACAGTGTATATATTCATTCTGTTGACTCACAGGTCTCGTGTCTTTCTTGGTCTTAACCAAAGCTACACCTGCCTTTTGTCAGGCCTGCTTGAAAGCGCAGGAAGTTCTGAACTAGTCAGCCCCATACATTATGATACTGCTGTTCATTCCCATGTAGCTTCTCTTCAGTTCCAGTGTTTCATTGTGAATTACCGCTGAGTTGTGTCATGTGAAGCACGCCGGGTGGAGAACTGTAATTGAAAGGGATTGTACCAACAGCACATTGGCTAACTCACACCTTTTACTCCTCTCTGCTCTAGATGAGGAGCACACTACCGAGCACACTCCAAACCACCATGTGCCACAGCCCCCACAGGCAGTGTTCCCAGCATGCATCTGTGCAGCTGTGCTCCCCATTGTTCACTTGATGGAAGATGGAGAAGTCCGAGAGGACGGAGTAGCAGGTGCTGACCTAGATTAAACATTCATGGACTCTTAATCAGAGGTTACAAAAATCTCTAGCAGTTTGAACAATGGCTCAGATTAGTAAGAGCAGGTAGGCTGGTAGCATCAGAATCCAGTTATTAGTGGTACCCAGGCTTTTTTAAAAAGCTAGGAAATCGCTCACAGAAATAAACACGTTAAAAGAACAGTTTTAAGGTTGCAAAGTCAAGTCCTCAGAATTTAGGAAATGCCAGAATCAAGGTTGCCTGTGCAACCTTAATGTGATTCTCTTGTGTGAATGCATTATGATACAGTCTGTAATTACCTGAGCACATCTTATATTTTCCACAGCACCTCTGCCTCATTCAGTGCACAGAATGGATGCTGCACACTTAATGAGCAGCTATTCAGTATTTTATTTTATCCTTATTGTTCAGTGTGTGGGCCCAGGCCTTATTTACTGCACACTATTCAAACCCTGCTCTGAAGACAGAATTGTTAATTTCCTCATGGACTTTTCTGTGGCACTCATCACTACAGTACGTGAGTGCTTGACAAACATTAATGAATTTATCTTCACGTCTCAATCCTCCATACCCATCTACGACTCCTTGTCCCAGGTCCAGTCTCACCCCCACACTTGCCTCCTTAGCTCACTTATAGGTCAGAATCCCAGTCCCCTAACCCTCCCTGGCGCCATCTTTTAGTCCCCCACCCCACCTGGCTCCTCACCCCTGTGCACTTGAATCGGGCTACTTCCTCCTTTTTGTTCTCATTGCCTGGGTGCCTGCAGGAGGATCATTGAGAGCACGGGAGATGCAGTTCCCCTGTTCTCAATTCCAGTGCCCGGTGCCACACCAGCCCCTGGCTGCCAAGAGGAGCAATTGGAGAGAAATTCCTGCTCAGCCCATGCAGCCCTAGGATGGAGCATGCTACATGCAGACAAAACCTTCGGAAAATCTAGCTGCTAAATACTGAGCTTGTGCAAACTGAGCTTTTCAGAGGCTCATAATTTAGCCAAGTTTGAAAAAAAAATTATGAAGATAGTAGAAGACACATCTCTGACATCAGGGTGAGGCAGCTGCCAAATGTTAAGTCCCTGCTCTAAAGCATGGACGTGTCAGACCTTCTCAGTGAAACAGTTCATTCTCAAAAGTGACAATCATTTTTGCTTAAATGTACCAAAAATATTCAGCCTGAGGCTGACACCCAGCATGGAAAATGTCAACCCAAACAGTTAAAGTTTGGCAAAGTTGTGAACAACTGAAAAGAGGATCTTACAATGGAAAGTGTCGGGCAGTTTAACTATAGGCATCACTAGCTGTGTTGTCTCTAATTCCACTGTCCAAACACTAGCCACAAATAATACGATTTAGTGAAAAACAAAAAATTCACAAAAATATTTGCAGTTTTTAATTAACTGACCATATGTAATCATGCATCTGAGTTTCTCTTCTGCAGATGCACATGGTTCTCTGGTTTGCTGGTAGACATCAAACATTTTAATATAAATATACACCTTTAAGACTTCTCCTCAAGATGAGGTTCTCACTGGTTCTTTTTCTTCCTTCTGTACAGTGAGTGCTGTGGCCCAGCAGGTCTTATGGAACTGTTTGATTGAAGATCCCTCGACGGTTCTACGGCATTTCCTGGAGAAACTCACAATAAGCAACCGACAGGTAGGTTCTCCTTTTCCCAGTATAGACATTAAAGGAGAGCTTAGCCATCACTTAATACACAAAAATACAGGAGCGAGTAAAATCACTTAAAGGGTAAACAGTCTTTCCTATAAGATGGCTTAGAATACCGACAACCAGATCCTCGGCTGGTGTAGATCAGTGTAGGACTTATCAAGTCAATGGGGCTATGCTGATTTACACCACCTGAGTACCTGGCCCTGATTGTCCAAGGCCCTGACTCTGTTTAGGTCTCTTAGTCATGAATCCTACTGAGCTAGGTATCCTCAGCTGGTGCAAATGAACCTAGCTTCCTCGGAGCCACTCTGTTTAACCCTCCCTGAAGTACAGGCCTGACAGTCAGCACCCTGTTTGTAGTGTTGTAGCCATGTGGGTCCCAGGATATTAAAGAGATAAGGAAATACCTTTTATTGGATCAGCTTCCGTTGGTGAGACAAACTTTCAAGCTTACACAGAGCTCTTCTTCAAGTCTGGGAACTGTACTAATCAGAATGTCACAGCTAAATACAAGATGGAACAGATTGTTTAACATAAGTAGTTAATACATATTATTGTAATTCTTTTCTGTGCTATGTCTGGTTTAGATGGTAAACTCTATGGGGCAGGGATCTGTCACTTTTGTTGATCTGCAGAGCACCTTGCACCCCTGTAGCACTATATAAATAATAACATGGACAACACCATGCACACCAGTGACACCATATAAATAAGAACATAAGAACGGCCATATGGGGTCTGACCAATGGTCCATCTAGCCCAGTAGCCTCTCTTCCAACAGTGGCTGGTGCTAGGTGCTTCAGAAGGAATGAACAGAACAGGGCAATTTATCAAGTGATCCATCCCCTGTCATCCAATCCCAGCATCTGGCAGTCAGAAGTTTGGGAACACCCAGAGCATATGGGGTTGCATTCCTGATCATCTTGGCTAATTGCCATTGATGGACCTATCCTCCATGAACTTATCTCATTCTTTTCTAACCCAGTTATACTTTGTACTTCACAACCTCCCATGGCAATGAGTTCCACAGCTTGATTGTGCATTATGTAAAGAAATACTTCCTTATATTTGTTTTACACCTGCTGCTTATTAATTTCATTGAGTGACCGTTGGTTCTTGTGTTATGTCAAGGGTACATAAGACTTCCTTGTTCACTTTCTCTATACCATTCATGATTTTATAGAGCCCTTTCGTCATCTCTTTTCTAAACTGAACAGAGACTCCCCATACGAAAGCTGTTCCATACCACTAAACATTTTTATTGCCCTTCTCTGTACTTTTGCCAATTTTAATGTATCTTTTTTGTGGGATGGGGTGACCAGAACTGCACACAGTATTCAAGGTGAGGGGGTATCATGGATTTATACGGTGGCGTTATGATATTTTTTTGTCTCATTATCTATCCCTTTCCTAATGATTCCTAACGTTCTGTTCGCTTTTTGGACAGCTGCTGCACCCTGAGCAGATATCGTCAGAGAACTAATAATGATAGTAATGATGATATCACAATAGATAGCGATATCACCATCCTTATCACCTGTCACATGTATATCAAAGTTGACTGCTCACACTCGCTGCATTAATGAGACAGTGAATAAAAAGAAAACAGGGAGAAAAGCAAGTCAAATCCTTTTTGCCTCTGTTTTTAATGACTGTGCACAGAGGCCTAGCTATCTTTACAGCTTCTCACTTAGGCTAGAGGGGAGACCTGGAAGTTTCCTTTGAATTCAGCCCAGTCAGCCACTGATGCTTGTTAAGCATCCAGACTTGAAAGAGTAGCTCTTTCCCCTACAGCCCTCATCACCATTAGAAAGTTGGAATCTGCTGTGTGGCCACCAATGGCTGTTGAAAGGGGATTCTAGGTGAGGGGCGGGGGAACCTTTAAAAATACAGGTGATGTCTACACTGTAGTCAGAGGTGCAACTGCAGCATATGTAGACATACTCAAGCCAGCTCTGATCTTGCTAGCGCAGATAACAGTAGCAGTGAAGCTGCTGCAAAATGGGCGACAGCACAGGCTAGCCACTTGAGTATATACCCAGGGTCTCAGGCAGGTTTGTTACATCCTTTACTGCTGCCCGTCCCGCTGTGACTTCCCTGCTGTTGTTACCTGAGTTAGTTAGATTGTGTCTGCACATGCTGCGTTCACACCTGGGATTGCAGTTTAGACATACCTATAGGGAGAGACCATTTAAAAATTAAACTCTCCAAAACAGAAGAGATAAGGGACCAGATTTTCAGCTGGTGTAAATCAGCCAGTGACATCAACTATGCCAATTCACACCCGCTGAGAATTGGCCCCAGGCTTTCATAACATTTGTCCCTCTGTTTTCAGGTTTCCTTCTTCTCCAAAGTATTTTACGTACGAATTGCTGTGGAACCTTTTCAGTCTCTTCTGATCTCTCATATCATTAAAAAACAGAAGTGGCTCCAATGAAGTAAATGGAGCTGCCTAAACTAGAGTAAAGCTGGTGTAAGTGAGGTTAGAATCAGTCCCATAACTTTAAAAAGCTTTTATGAAACATAACATTTAAAAATTAAGGAATATCTTAGTTATAGCTTATTGCACTAATAAATAGTAAAATTAGCAACTTAAACAATGTAAAATTCTAAAGGAACAAAGAGAGGAAAGAAATAGTTAAGTCTAAAGAGCTGGATTCTCTGGCCCACTCCACTGTCTTTGCACTGCCTAAGCATCACAAAGAGACCTTCCGTAACTTCTCTGGCACCTCTGCCAGGTGTATAGCTGGCATGGCCTGTCCCTATGCCTAGCCAACAGCCCTGGCACAGGGGCCATGCTGGAGTTAGGGAGCAGGGAAAAGGAGTGTCCAGACTGTGATGTGCTCTGTCTATCATCAACTGGTGGATGATCCCTATGCCAACCTACACACGTTAGAACTGCCCAAAGGAGAAAACAACAGAGAATCTGGCCCAAAATGGGAACTGTAACCAAGCAGCGACAACGATCACAGTAAAGTGAATTAATTTTCATATACTCTCTGCAATACTGTCCTAGTAGCACTTTTTCATTGTAAGAACTTGAATTGCTACAGGGAAGGTGCGGCGACAGGATTGGCAGATGCCCATGGTGATATCTCTAGGTAAGAAAGTGATCCACAACGTGAAACAGTGAGAACCACTGACCTAGAGAAAACATTCACTATGGCCTTAGACTTGCACTTAGAATTCTAAGTTCTCTCCTAAGCATATGGTTCCATTTCATGCAGCAAGAGAGAATGAGAACGAGAAAGGAAGGAAGGAAACTGTAGGCTATTTTGTGATGGAAATTAAAAACTCTTGCTCTTCTTCCAGGATGAGTTGATGTACATGCTGAGGAAGCTCCTACTGAACATCGGAGACTTCCCTGCCCAGACGTCTCACATCCTGTTTAACTACTTGGTGAGTGGCTCCCAGTACCAGCCTACAGCCCATAAACCTAACCTTTGACTGCCCATTTCCTAAAGCACATGTGTTACAATCTAGAAGGAGAGAGTGCCCTGTGGTTTTGCCCACACAATTTATGCACATCAAACCTCCAGCTGTCAATGTAGATCATCCGGCTCAGACAGGCTTCCATTCCCTCCCCCTCCCCCCCCCGCCATTTATTAAAGAGTGAAATAAACTGTTATCCTGTCATCCCAAACCCACAGCTACGCACAACCCTTTTGCAGAGCAATCATTGCAGTTCTGCTGGGAGAGACCATGCAACATGTGTACCCCTAAGCTGCACTGTAGGAGAGTCTGCGTGAGGGATCACGGGCCTGTTCCTGCCCGTCTTATACCAGATCCTCCTCCACTCACAATTCCTGCTTTCCTGACTTGGTCCAGGTCCCCGCTCCTCCACCCTGCCCTGACTGTGACTTTGGTTTTGCTTGACTCCTGATTCTGTCTCCAGCTCCAGTTTCTGTCTCCTGACTCCAACCACTAGGCAGGATTGCCCATGCCCTGGTCCTCATACACTGCTGCACAGATCCTCCCTTTCTTTCACTCTATAGAGATAGGGTATAAAGGACCATGGTGGCTTCTTCCCTACCCACTCGTCTGCCAGGTGCCCATCCCAACTATTACGGCTGTTCTGGATCAGCCCCTCAGCACACATCGGTGGCATCCCATACTCACCCAAAACAGAAGGAGGTAGAAAGCTGACATTGAGCATAGTCGGACTAAGCGACATGAACTTTCAAGTATTAGGTTTGACGGGTTGAGTCTTCTCCCAATGACAAGTAATGCTACAGGAACCATCTTTTTGTTCTGTGTCTGTATAGTGCCTCGCACAGCAGGGTCCTGGTCCATGACTGGAGCTCCTAGGTGCTACGACAGTAAAAACAATAAATGTTCATCACAAATGCCTCTGTCTGACTGAGCCACGTAGTTGACTTGGGTTGATGACAGACTGACTGCTCCTCAGAATAACGGAGGACTGTATTAATGATAACTCTGGGACATGGAGTTGGCTGAAGCAGGACTAATGCCAGTAAAACAATGTGATGTGTATACAAAAGCAGCTGGAGTGCCACTCTTTTGTTTGTGCCCTGCAGGTGGGATTGATCATGTACTTTGTGCGTACTCCATGTGAATGGGGCATGGATGCCATTTCAGCTACCCTGACCTTCCTGTGGGAAGTGGTGGGTTATGTAGAGGGCCTTTTCTTCAAGGATCTCAAACAGACTATGAAGAAGGAGCAGTGTGAAGTAAAACTGCTGGTGACTGCCTCAATGCCAGGTAGGAACATGTACAATCTTTAAGACCTAGCTGGGATCCTTTACCTATCTTCTATATTTGCTATTTTGCTTACTGCTCCTACACCCCTAAAATATAGAATTGCTGGTTTGAGATCCATTGGAAGAAGGTCAGTGGAAGCTCCCTCTTAATATTATCAGACATTTTTAAGCCAGTCCTCCTTGAATTTGGGCTCTGTAAAATAATTCTTGAACAGTTCATAGCCCCTTCAGAACTCTGCAGGCAAATAAACAAAAAGTGACATCAGAACAGTCTGTTCAGCGTGGAGCCATGTGCCAATCAGTCCCTGAAGGACCACCAAGTCTGATCATTTGAAGAGTCTGCCACTCAGGGATAGCTCAACTTGAAACCCTCCAGTATAAATCATGGCAATGCCTGGGGTTAATAACCAAGAGTGTAAAGTGGTAACCCTACATCTTCATGAGCCAGACAAGAGATTGCTCTGTGAAAAACGGAGTTGTCGTTTTATATGTATTTCTTCCTTAGCGTAACTGTTACAGTTAAAACCAATTGTAACCCCTTAGAAAAGATAATTTCTCATTAAATGGGAGTATAAGTATTGCATAATGGATTCCAAATACCTAGAACTTGTGTTGGCTCCTCACAGGACGAATTTCACCCATTGGCCTTACTCTGTGAATAGTCCCATTGAAATAGCATATGAATTACATGAGAAAGGAGGAGAGAGAGAATGACAGCTCTTCTTTACTATAGGCACAAAGACCCTGGTAGTGCATGGACAGAACGAGTGTGACATCCCAACCCAATTACCAGTGCATGAGGACACACAGTTTGAAGCTCTTCTGAAGGTGGGAATGAGGTTTTTGGTAGAGCTGTTTGTTGATACATTAGCTGTCTGTGTCTGTCACATCTAAGTTTTAGAAATACAGTCTTACAAACATCCCGATTTCAGCGTGGTAGAGGAACGCTGCTCTGATAAGCACTTCCATCTCAAGATGGGTGACCACTACTGTATAAATTGGGGAGTGAACTGATGTCTAATGTGGGGTACTCAGGAGTTCCCATTGCTAGCCAATGCCCCACAAGTGTAACTCTGGGGCCAACAGATTGCTGCAGATCAGATACAATTTGCTAAATAAATTAGTTATCAATTCACTGACATACTCATCCATTCATTTTGTTCTGGTGTTTGACCAGCTCTATTACCTATCCAAGAAATGAACCAAACAGCTGTTCCCACTAAGAACTCTTTGGTGGCCCAAGTAGTCCTGATTCCACCACATGATAACCAGCAGATTTGTTTTTGCCTCAGTGGAGAAATCAGCATTTTAAGAAGAAAGAGGATGGTCCAGTGGTTCAGGTGCTAGCCCTGGGACTTGGCAGATAGGGTTCAGTTCCTTGCTTTACTAAAGATTTCAAATATGATCTTGGGCAAGTCACTTAAGCCAGTGGTTCTCAACCAGAGGTAGACATACCCTAGCGGGTACGCAGAGGTTTTCCAAGTGGTATGTCAACTCATCTAGTTATTTGCCTCGTTTTACAACAGGCTACATAAAAAGCACTAGCCAAGTCAGTACAAAGTAAAATTTCATACAGACAGTGACTTGTTTATAGTGTTCTACACACTGAAGTGTAAGTCCAATATTTATATTCCAATTGATTTATTTTATAATTATATGGTAAAAATGAGGAAGTAAGCAGTTTTTCAGTAATAGTGTGCTGTGACACTTCTGTATTTGTATGTCTGATTTTGTCAGCAAGTAGTTTTTAAGTGTGGTGAAACTTGGGGTACGCAAGACAAATCGGACTCCTGAAAGGGGTACAGTAATCTGGAAAGGTTGAGAGCCACTGACTCAGGCCATGTCTACACTTACAGACTTACAGCGCACAGCTGTATCGATACAGCTGTGCTGCTGTAAGATTGCTTGTGTAGCTGTGTCGAGCGCTTATGCCGGCAAAACTTATATCACTATTGGGGGGAGTTTTTTCACCCTCTTGAACAACAAAAGTTTTGCCAACGTAAGTGCTATGTAGGCATAGCCTAAGGCCATGTCTACACTTGTGCGATGTGTAGAGTACAGGGACTAGTACTATACATGTAGCTGCATATTGCAGTGAAAGGCAAGCTGCGTCTGCACATGTCATTGTGGCGTGTAGCTACAGGCTGTAGCCTATAGAGAAAGGCTCCGGCAGTGGGGAAAGGCAGCGTTGCCTTTCCCTGCTGCCAGAGCCTTTCATTGACTTTAAGGCCAGAAGGGACCATCGTGATCATTTAGTCTGATCGCCTGCACGTTGCAGGCCACAGAACCTTGCCCACCCACTCCTGCAATAGGTCCCAAACCTCTGGCTGAGTGACTGAAGTCCTCAAATCATGATTTAAAGATTTCCATTTTTCAAAGAATCCACCATTTACTCTAGTTCATACCAGTAAGCGACTCATGCCCCAGGTTGAAGAGGAAGGCAAAAAAACCCCAGGGTCTCTGCCAATCTGACCGGGGGCAAAATTCCCTCCCAACCCCAAATATTGCCATCAGTTAGATCCTGAGCATGTGGGCGAGACCCACCAGCCAGACACCTGGGGAAGAATTCTCTGTAGTAAGCCAGACTTTCCCTGCAGCAGCAAACTACGCTGCTGAAAATAGCAGTGTAGACATGGGAGGCACTACTTGGATGTGTGGGGCACTGGGGGGTCAGGCGTGTCGGGCACTCTGCTCTGCCCACCTAAGTAGTGCCTCACCATCTAGGGAGCTATTTATACCTGGGCTAGGTGGTCGTGAAGTGTCTGTTGTCTAAACGCTGCCATAAGTGTAGATATAACCTTTGTCTCTCTCTGCCTTATTTCCACGTTTGGTATCACAGCACTTCCTTACCTCGTAGGGTGTTGTGAGGATAAATACATATGTCTGTGAGATATTTGGGTCTTGTAGTAATGGAGGCAGTGATACCCATATGATGATGTAGTTATAGAGACAGAACAGGTCTGGAGGCAGAAATAATTGTTCTGTGGATAAACCAAGGTAACATCGGTCTCCAAGACTGTCAATCCAGCAGATTTTAGGAACACTGAAATGGGTGTGTGTAGATATCTAGATATACACGTTTTAAATGAAGAAAGAAAAGTGTTAAATGCAAGAACAATGTGCCAATGTCAGCAAGGCATTTGGGAATGATCCCTGTATAACTGGTTATAAAACTCTTTGTCTCTCTACAACCTACTTCATGAATAACAAGTTGGTCTTTGTTTCTTCCCCCTTAGGAGTGCTTGGAGTTTTTTAACATACCTGAAACCCAGTCTGCTCATTATTTTTTAATGGATAAACGATGGAACCTTATTCATTACAACAAGGTGAGACAAAGGCCTGGTCCAGCTGATTTTATTCTTTCTTCATCCCTTCCTGAATATTGGGAGTGGCCAGAATATAGCAAGAGGGCCATATGTGGCCAGAATTCTATCATCATTGATACAGAGCTGTGGCCTGTGGAAATTATGGGTCTTAGTGTCCCTGGAGAGAGATTGAAGTGATCCATGCCCTGTTATCCAGTCCCAGCTTCTGGCTACAGTTACAGCTGTATTTTTTAAAAATCTTGATTTGTTATTCTCTTCCATTGCAGACTTACGTCCGGGATATTTATCCTTTCCGGAGGTCAGTGTCTCCACAGCTCAACCTGGTACACATGCATCCAGAAAAGGGTCAGGAACTCATTCAGAAACAGGTATCTCACCACCACCATCTCCATTGTCCTTTCAAAGGGCTCCCCTCGTGCTGTGAGGAGTGCACTTTTCCAAAGGAGCAGCTTGTGGCATGAAAGCCTCCTGGGCGTCATTTCACCAGGCATGCTGCGTGTTGAGAGACAATCAAGGCACTGAAGAAGGCAGTGTAAACTCCCTCCAACTGGATCCTTTTAGCTGTATTGTTCTGCAAATGTTCTCATACGTGTGGTTGAGTAACTCCACATACTTCAGCTTCAAAGGCAGGGATATCCACATTACCTCTTTCCAGGCACCGGCCCCCGGCCCTTTGGGAGCCTGCTCGATGACTTTCCCCCACAATTCTGCCTGTCTCTGCAATAGATGCTATCATTTGTGGTTTCTTCTCCCTCATGGGAGCGTCTCCTCTGCCCCGTACTTGCTCCGCCTCTCAGATATTCCTTCTTGGGACAGGATTCTCCTCTCCCCGTCACCTGAGGCACAACTGTAGCAATTGGCATCAATTGCCTTGCCTTACAGTGTCCCATCTGCTCCATTAGCTCTCACCACAGCCTCCAGAGGCTCTCCCATCGGGTCTTGAACCCACGTAGTGGGGCAGTGACCGTCCCATCATGTACCAGTGGAAGTATCAGCTCCTGGAAGAATCAGGTGTCATCACCCAGCCCCGGGAGGAAAGGTGAAGGCTCTGTCACTGGGCCCACCTGCCCCACCTACTAGAGTGGCCTCCAATCCATCCTCAGAGTCCCTGCTCTTCTGATAAGCCAGGATGTCTCAGTAGCACTCGGGGAGAGTTACCCCAGGGCACTTGCCTTCCACTCTTTCCACTTTGTCTTTGCACTTAGGTGACAAGATTGATCTTTAAAAATGTCACACTCTTTTCAAACCCCTTCTGATTGGAGCGATTCTGCTGTGTGTGTGTGTGTGTTTCTCTCTCTCCACTAGGTGTTCACCCGCAAGCTGGAGGAGGTAGGACGGGTGCTGTTCCTCATATCACTGACCCAGAAAATCCCTGTGGCCCACAAACAATCCCATGTGTCTATGCTCCAAGAGGACCTTCTCCGCCTGCCTTCCTTCCCTCGGAGTGCCATTGATGCAGAATTCTCCCTCTTCAGTGATCCTCAAGGTACTGGGAAAGTACTTGGCAAAGATTTCACTGGCTCCATTTGCATATTGAACTTGGCGCCAGCAGCTTCATTCAGGCAATCTTATTACTCGCTCAGAAAGAGCATAGAGGTTTATCTCATCTTAAAGAAAAATACCCTGCCCAGGAATATGATGTCCAGATGTTAGGACATAAATGTGACTGCAGTAAAGGTGCTGCAGTATAAAACTGTTCATTTATTAAGAGCCCACAAGAAAAGCTGCTTTCCATTGACTTCAGTGGGCTTTGGATTAGTGCCTCAGTTACAGGCACTCTATATACTCTGATTACTGACAATCACTGCTAAGGCACCTACAGCTGTGCTCACAAACTTTGTATGGAGTGTGCAAGCTCTGCATTTGTGCATGCAACATTGCACTTGGAAATTAGGTAACTGCATATCCACAGGGGAATTTATGTGTGTAGTTAAACAACTTGCATGTGCAAATGTGGGGTCTCCAGCCGTGATGGGCACACTTGCAAAATTTTGCCAGAGGAATTTAGGAACTGCCCCCTTTCAGAGGTTAATCCTGTTACTCAAGTAGGTTTTCTAATCAAACTCTGGGGTGGATTAGACAGTCCCCTGCCCTGGAGGGCCCTTTTCACTGTGTGGTAAGCATTGGCAGGTCATGCAACTGGATGTCTGCTGACACTGGAGGCCTTCAGTTTCAGAAGCAGCATTGTAATTGCACATCAGCATCCAGCTGTGTGTTTCCTTCTGGGATAACCCAAAGGGTAAAAATATAGTATTTATCCACAAAGCCAACAAACTGCCAATGGTATATGCAAGATTTGGTCTGCTTTAACTTAAAAAGACAATGAAAAATTGAATAAATTTTAAACATATAGAATAAAGATTAATAACGCCCTGTGATAATTCATCACATTCCTCCAGTGCCCCTTTTATACTTCTCTTTTCTATTGCTTAAATGCGATTGGCCAAAATCTGTTGTCATCAGTGGAGTTGCACCACCGATTAATTTGGTTCAATCCTCCTTTAAAAAGCACCTGTAGCCAAAGTGGGGATAAGTTTTGCTGGAGGAAACTATGGAGAGGCCATTGCTCAGCAGATCCCTTCCATTGGTCTTTGGGAATGTTACCCAGCTGGAAATGCCTTGCTGGGCTAAGGCGATTAATTAGCTTCTATGTTGCCTGCATTGTTCTTGCAGCTGGGAAGGAACTCTTTGGCCTTGATACCCTTCAGAAAAGCCTGTGGATTAAACTCCTGGAGGAGATGTTCCTGGGCATGCCCAGTGAATTTCCCTGGGGGGATGAGATCATGCTGTTCCTAAATGTCTTCAATGGAGCCCTGATCCTGCACCCAGAGGACAGTGCCTTGCTAAGGCAGTACGCTGCCACTGTCATCAACACCGCTGTGCATTTCAACCATCTCTTCTCTCTCAGTGGGTACCAGTGGATCCTCCCCACCATGCTGCAGGTGAGTGTCTTCCTCCCACTGGTTAACACCGAAGACTAAAGAGCTGCTGTGAGTCATCATACCTAGCAAATCAGCGAGCGACACAAGCATTCTGATAAAGCAACAATAATAAACACACTGAATACTCAGTGCTTTCCATTGTTAAGAGTGCTTTACCAGCAGTACGTACCTCACGGTACTGCTGTGAGGTACGTAATTAGCATCTCCCATTTTACAGGTGCGGAGACCAAGGTGGAAGGTTAAGGGCTTTTTGCCCAGGGTCTGTCACAGAACGAGTTGTCACTATTTGTATTGGGGATCTGCCCACACCATGCAAGATGCTGTCCAAGCGCACAGGAAAACACAGTCCCTTCCTCCAGGGCTTACAATCTAAGACTTTGATGTCACTAACTGTGAATCTACAGTGCACTTGCATGTCACACACTAACTGGCCGTGTGGACCCCACCAACCTGTTAGCCACCCAAACAACCTCCTCTGGGCTACACTAGCCCTTAATTTGCCTTGAGGTTAGCAATAGGTGCACCCCAGTCCCAGATACCCTTTGAAGTCTTCCCTCATAGTGTTCAGCCCCTTATCCACTGAGCACTCACAATAATACCAGGAATGCAATGTACACACCAGCTTGAATGATCAGTTCTTTGTACAATACGACAGCACTGAGATATACTTACAGTGAAAACAATAATCAATTTGTTATCAAAGATCAAGGTTTAAGAGAGAGTGAATAAGGATAATGGAAACAGAAGGGTTACATGTGATTTTTGTTCTATAACATTATTCCTAAACTTAATTTAGCAGTCTAACCTTCTGTCTCAATACGTTTCTCTCACCCCTTTTTGCAGCATTTCAACCAAGCCTGGTTGAGATCCCATTTCCATGAATATAAATACTTTGTCCATTTATTTCCTCGGGGCAGGAGAAAGGGACGTCTTTTTGTCTTCCCAAAAAAGTTCATTTTCTGCCCCCAGAGACTGAGCTTATCTCCTTGGTGTGCAGCTCAGCTACTTTGTCTGCACCCCCTGCCCAAGGCTACCCATCGGACTTCTGTGGCATAGAAGGTCTTATGTGGGCTGTCTGTAATGGGGTGAAATCCACCCTAAATGGAGGAATTTAGTGGGGTTTGTTGCCTGAGTACAGCAAGAGCAATATCAGTAGCTGTTTTTCAAGGTAACTTGTTATATCAGCAGGGAAATAGAGCGGGCAGGCAATTTAAATGGAAAAGAGGCTACTAGCTAATTATATTGTTTACAAAGCTCAGAGAAATTAACAATTGCTGAATCCCACATCTCATCAAACACCTGCAGGGCAGGATTCTGGGAGCCAGTTATGGAGGAAATGTGGAAATACTGTTTTCAAGGCCCACAATACCTTGCAGAATTCCCTGTTTTGCTGTTTTAATTGGATTGTCACTTCTGTACGCTTCCATTCCCCTTTCCCCCCAGGTGTATGCTGACTATGAAAGCAACCCACAGTTACGCCAAGCGATTGAGTTTGCCTGCCGCCAGTTCTACATTCTGCATCGCAAGCCCTTTGTTCTGCAACTGTTTGCCAGCGTGGCTCCTCTGCTGGAGTTCCCTGTGAGTAAAACCTGATCCTTCCATTCACCCTGGGGAGCATGGGTATGCAGACAGGCTTCCACAGGGGAGAAAGCAAGGGGGAAGCTGCTGGGACAAAGGAGGAGATGCATGCTTCTAATTCTCATGGAAATCAGAGCAATGTACTTGTTCCACTAATCCCTTTAGGGTCTATTAACTGTTAACCAAGGGGCAGGGCTACTCAGGGAGAACAGGGGTTTATAAAACCAGTTCCTAGGTGACCAGAGGAGCTAGCAAACAGGATTTTAGCGAGGGAGTGTGAAATCCAGACATACCTAACATACTCTAAACTTATGCCAATAAACACCTGCCCTCCCAACAAGCAGAGTGGGGGCTATCCTGTTCATATCACTGAATGCAACATTTAGGATTACCTGCCCTATGGGTAGGTGCCATATGTGTGCATTTGGTGCAAAGACCGAGTACTGGCTCTGGAGACCAGAGTGGCTGAACTGTAGGAGCTAAGGGAGACAGAGAGGTACATAGATGAGACTTTCCAGCACACACTAGAATGGTCTCACCCCCAGTCTGACAGCCTCTGTGCTACTGAGAAGGATGGAAGTCTCAGGGAAGGAAAACATCCAACTGGAGCAGAGGAAAAGGATCCCATAGTTGGAACCCTCCTTCCAGATGATGTCATGGTATCCTCTTGCATTAGGAAGAGACAGATAGTAATGGGGGATTCGATCATTAGAAATATAGATAGTTGGGTTTGCAATGACTGGGAGAACTGCATAGTGAATTGCCTGCAGGGAAAGGTAGGAGAGAAGTTCCAGAAGCCAAATTTAGGCTGCTAGGTAAGAGATTAAAGTCCAGAACCTCCATGATAGCATTCTCTGAAGAGCTTCCACTTCCATACACAGGGCCAGCTAGACAGGCAGAACTCCAGGGCCTCAATGTGTGGATGAGAGGATGGTGTAGGCAGGAAAGCTTTTGGTTTATTAGGAACTGAGGAAACTTTTGGGAAAGGAGGAGCCTATACAAGAAGGATGGGCTCCACCTAAACCAAAAGAGAACCAGACGGCTGGCATGTAAAATTAAAAAGGGCATAGAGGAGTTTTTAAACTAAGGGCTGGGGGAAAGCTAACAAGTGTGGAGGAACACACGGTTTGGACAGAGACATCCCATAGGGAAGGCTTTGTTAGCAGGGATTCTCTATATCGGGGTAGGCAACCTACGGCACGCGTGCCAAAGGCGGCACGCGATCTGATTTTCAATGGCACTCACACTGCCCGGGTCCTGACCACTGGTCTGGGGGGCTCTGCATTTTAATCTAATTTTAATTGAAGCTTCTTAACATGTTAATAATCTTATTTACTTTACATACAACAATAGTTTAGTTCTATATTATAGACTTATAGAAAGAGACTTTCTAAAAACATTAAAATGTATGACTGGCACGCAAAACCTTCAGTTAGAGTGAATAAATGAAGACTCAGCACACCACTTCTGAAAGGTTGACAACCCCTGCTCTATATCCTAGTAAAGAGGAGAGGATAGATGTTGATAAAGCCCAGATAGGAACTGAAGAGAAACAGTGAAATGAAAGAGTCGCATTCAATTACATCACTTGAAGGCAGACAACTAAAAAGTAACAAATTTTAAGTGCTAGAAGTCTAAATACTAAGATGAGTGAACTTAAGTGCCTGGTATTAACTAAGGATAATGATATAACAGGCATCACAGAAACTTTGTGGAATAATGACAATCAATGGGACACTGTAATACTAGGGTATAAAATATATAGGAATGACAGAATAGGTCATGCTGGTGTAGGGGTGGCACTATATATGATAGAAAGCATAGAGTCAAATATAGTCAAAATCTTAAATGATGAGGAAAGGTCCTCTCATGGATCAGTAACTGGTTGAAAGGCAGGATACAAAGGGTAGGAATAAATGATCAATTTTCAGACTGGAGAGAGGTGAATAGCAGTGTCCCCCAGGGGTCTCTAGTGGGACCAGTGCTGTTCAACATATTAATAAATGATCTGGAAAAAGGGGTAAACAATGGGGTGTCAAAGTTTGCAGATGTAATTACAAAATTACTCAAGACAGTTAAATCTAAAGCAGACTGTGAAGAGTTACAAAGGGTCCATCAATGGCTATTAGCCAGGATAGTAAGGGATGCAACCCCATGATTTGGGTGTCCCTAAGCCTGTAACTGCCAGATGCTGGAACTGGACGACAGGGGGTGGATCACTTGAAGATTACCTGTTCTGTTCATTCCCTCTGGGGCACCTGGCATTGGCCACTGTCAGAAGACAGGATATTGGGCTAGATGGATCATTGGTCTAACCCACTATGGCCGTTCTTATGTATTTATTATAATCAATTCTCCTGCTCCCCTTATTCCGCCCCACCAACAGTTTTGTGCATTGGCTAGGTGCATTATTTTTTATTTCACCTTCTGAAGCATCTGACATTGGGCATTGTTGACAGCAGGGCCAATGATCTGATCCAGTATGGTAAATTCAGTCATACTGTATATTAAATTTCTATTTTAAATGGTTTATAAAGCGTTAATAAATGATTAATAGCTGTTGTAAGCATGAGACAGACATGATATATGGTTATAAGCAACCTATTCACCAGTTGGACTCTAGCAATTGATTAACCGTTTATTAACCTTTTATAAGCTATTTATAAATGGAACCTTAATATAAAGTGTGACCATCACTTCTATAATCTTATGTTGAAAAAGAAACAATGAGCTTAAATTACAGCAAGGGAGATTTAGGTTAGACATTATGAAAAACTTCCTAACTGTAAGGGCAGTTAAGTACTGGAACAAGTCACCTACGGCGGTTGTGGAATCTCTGTCATTGGAGGTTTTTTAATAACAGGTTAGACAAACACCTGTCAGAGATGGTCTAGATAATACTTAGTCCTACCTCGGTATATGAGAGTGGACTAGATAACTCATCAAAGTCCCTTCCAATCCTATGATTCTGTGATTGATTGTGAATATAAAGGTCCAGAGGGAGTTAGGGACCTTGAGTATCTGTGATACAGTGCCGTTACTTCAGAGGACAGCACTTGAATGAACCCTTTGGAAGTAAAGCTATACAATTTCCAGACCACGCTACTGCTCTGGCCTTTGTTTGCAGAGTCAAACAGCGCACATATTGTTTTATATGATTACTCTCCTGAACTAAACTTGTAAACTCTATGAACTCGTGATTAAAACTGAACTGTTTCTGTCTGCAAATGAAGACACATGGGATGCAAATAAAATAATAAAAAAATCAATAATAAATGGGTGTCATTTAAACAGGATGCTACAAACAATGGACCCAGCAAAGGAGTGTCAGCTCAGTGCCTGTTTGATCTGCTGCAGTCCCTAGAGGGAGATACACCTGACATTTTGGACATCCTAGAGCTGGTGAAAGCAGAAAAGCCTCTCAAATCATTAGGTAATAGCAAATCTTCCTTTTGTTATCCCCTGTATTCAAGAGACATGATTATTTATTTAGTATCTAATATGTTGACCCAGTAACATTTGCTTTAGGCTTTTTGTTTTTGAGTGCAGCAGTACCAGCTTCTTACATTTTACCCAACTGTGAGGGTTAGGTTTATCCCAATCGTCCATTAGGTATTTCCATAAAGGGTTATTTATTTAATTGAAAAACATTTTCTGTTGTGCTGAGAGAGCAAGTTTGAGACCAGCCACTGGCATTTTGAATTTTCTCAATGGGGAGTGAAGAACAAAGATCCCAAATAGGCTGCATCATGCAGACAAAATCAATGCAGCCCCCTACTCTGCTCCATGCTGGCAAGAAACAAAGGCATCAGATCCCCAGGATGGACTATGACTGGCAAGTGATGGACACCAATCAGCAATTCTCTGGTCTTCTGCTCGGGGGTTTTGGGTCTGGCCCATCTCTAAAGACAATACTTGGGGCTATTCAGAAACATGAAGGATCCTCCCTTCCTTCAGCAGTAGAAGCAATGGGATGCTACATTTAGCAATGCAGCTGCTTTGCTGTTTGTGGAGAAACAATGTCTGCTGCTACTGTATGGACCTTTCAGCTATTTCCAGGCTGTTAGATTCACCTTATACACAAGCTGTTCATTACTGGTATTCCAGTATTCCAGGGTTTCAAGGAACCATGAAGCCCTCTCGGATTTACAGGAAAGGTTGGTTATGTTCTGGGATTTTGCACTATTGTACAGCAGTACCACTAATTATCATATGAAATAATTAAGGGGTGCTGATATGGTCTTGCTTTTTCAGGAGCAAATTGCACAATACAGCATCTCTCAACTCATTAAGTTTTAAAAAGAACAGGAGTACTTGTGGCACCTTAGAGACTAACAAATTTATTAGAGCATAAGCTTTCGTGGGCTACAGCTCACTTCTTCGGCTGTAGCCCACGAAAGCTTATGCTCTAATAAATGTGTTAGTCTCTACGGTGCCACAAGGACTCCTGTTCTTTTTGCGGATACAGACTAACATGGCTGCTACTCTGAAACCTAAGTTTTAAAAGAAATTTAGACCAGAAAAGCTCTTTAATTCTCCTTGGCTGGATTTTCAAAGGTGCCTAAGGGAGTTGGGCACCTTATTCCCTTAGGAGCCTTTGAAAATCAGATTTATTGTTTAAAGTGAGAATATAAGGCAAAAAATTCAAACTTAGTTGCCCAATTCAGACACCTCTGACTAGATTTTCAGTTGCTCAACACCCACAACTGGAATTTGATTTTCAAAAGAGCTCAGAAACCTAAATGAGTGGTCAGATTTTCAGAAGGGGGCATTGTGTGCTGAACTTGTTTGAAAATCTGCCCATAAGTGCCATAAAGGGAGTCCCAGGGTACTTGAGCACTTGTGAAAATCTGGCCTTCATATAGGTGCCTTAATGAAAGTTGAATTCTTGAAAATGCTGACCCATAAGGCCCAAATACTCAATAGTGACCAGTAATTTTGGTTGCCTCTATTTTTGGGTGTCCAACTTGGGACATTCTAAGAGAATTTCAGAAAGTGCTGAGCATCCACATTGTGAAAATCTGGACTCTTTGCAGTATCTCACGTTGGGAACCTAAAAATTGAATCACTGAATGATAACATTTTCAAAAGCACCTAAGTCCCATTTTCAAAAGTGACTTGAACACTTAGGAGTCTAAGTCATTGGCTTTCAATGAGATTCAAGCTCCTAAGTGCTTGAGTCACTTTTGAAAATGGGACTTAAGTGCTTTTGAAAAAAATTATCTACAATTGCTAGCTGCTTTTGAAAATGTTGGCCGCAAATCCATATGTAGGCACCTAAATAAAAGTTCAGGGGGTGAAACAAATCCCACGCAGTCAGTGTCACATTTGATGTCAATTTTTAGTAAAATGGCAATTAGCTGAGAAACAAAACTTGTCATTCAACCTTTATTTTCATGTGCAACTCAGAGTATGTTGAAAGTGGGTGAAATTCAAAATAGGGTCTAAGTGGTGTGTAGGCCTTATGCTCGCCGTTTGAGTGAATTCCACCTGCCTCCATTTCCATTTATACAATTTTCTTAAGTACTTCCTATGTTATTCTCATCCCCTCAGATTTCTGCTATGGGAATGAGGATCTGACCTTTTCTATCAGTGAAGCCATCAAGCTGTGTGTAACTGTGGTGGCATATGCTCCTGAATCATTTAGAAGGTAACATCTCTTTGGTTTCTGTCTTAGTTTATGCATGCTTGGAAAGGGAAAAGAATAGCTTGGCGCATGAGGGATAAAATACAGTTCAGTAAAAGTGGAGGAGGTAAAGATTATGCAAGAGGATTCCAAGCATGGCTGCTTTTGGGGTTTTAGAAGAAGGTGTTGTCTGTTCACAATCTTCTTCCGCTTTAAAAAAAATACAGGTGAGTTTAGAGTTGGTGAAAGGTGCTGTATTTGTAATGTTTGCTAGTAAAAAGTTTTGGAATTTAAATAAAACCTGTGTGTAATCAGCACAGCTCTGGCAATTACCCAGATTAAAACTGGCTGTTAATTCATTATAGCCCTATTCTTGCAAGAAAACTTTAATAAATACAAGCAGGCATGACCTTGTTTTTGTATCTCATTTGAAAGAAAGCACCTCCAGCAGCAAGCACTGTCCCTCCCCTAACACCTTGCTGGGGCATTGGTACAGAAATGATTTGGGAGTGGGAGTCAGGAGACCTGGGTTGTCCCTGACTGCCACCGACATGATGTGTGATCTTGGGCAGGTCACCTAGCCTTTCTATGCCTCGCTTTACCATCAGTAACATAGGCATGATGATAGGAAACTCAGCTGTGTTCAGTCATCCTGGGCGCCTGGAACACACCCAAGCCCTCGAGCATCTGCTGCTGTCTGACCACTTTCATTGGTTAAGGAGGGCATCTGTATGGGGAAGATGTTTTGTGGTTAGGGTCCTGGATGTCTGCTTTGGGATGCTAAATCATAGAGACCCCGAGGAGTTCTCAATCCATAGGCGCCTTTCATAGAGCACAGCTCCCAAGCTGCCAACAGCCATATGGCTAGAGCCCCGGGCAGCGTGATGGACAGAGCAGCACTAGAAAGGCAGTCACTGTAACCATTGGTCTATAGCCATGGGAAAGTTGGGGACCACTGTCTGGTTTAGGATCTCTGTGGTCTTGGAGCACATGGAGGGGGAACGTGAGGGAAGGAGCAGAGAGCCAGAGAGAAGAGGCAGACAAACACAGAGGGGAGGAGAATTGTGGAAACAGAGGGAGGCAGGTATGGAGGGGAACCTGAGAGAAAAGGAATCTTTGGGAGGGAAAATGAATGTGTTGGAATGAAAGAATGCATATGAACCAGATATACAAATTAGGGCATTACACAATTGCATGGCATCTCTGGACCTATATTTGAACAGGCATAACTCAACCACCTTTGTAAATGGCTATGAGATCCTCAGACTAAAGGTGCTGAGTAATTGTATTATATTCATTTCCTGCACCACCTGGATTTCCTTCAGCAGGATCTCCCATCCAAGTACTTCTCAGGCCCAGCCCTGTTTAGCTAGTGAGATATCGTGAAATCACAGCCTGAGGTGAGATCCAGTGCCCCTTGGGTTACCTTTGGACTCTCAAACCTCTGCCGGAAGTGAATTTCACTCTGCAGCACACTCCTCTTTAGCTAGGTTGAGTGGTTTCTATTGTTCCAGCCTCCAGATGCTGATGGTCCTGGAAGCACTGGTTCCCTGTTACCTGCAGAAACTGAAGAGGCAGACCTCACAAGTGGAGACGGTGCAAGCTGCTCGCGAGGAGATTGCTGCTACTGCTGCTCTTGCCACTTCCCTGCAGGCCCTCTTGTATAGCGTGGAAGTTCTCACCAGGTAACTCCTGTGGCAGTCAGACTACAGACTGCAGTTTGTAACTCGCTGGATAACATGGGTCCAGGGAGCTATGTATGGTGAAGCTGTGATGCATACATAGCATGCTAGTGTATAATGACCGCGCTCATCTCTGGTAAAATTAGCACTGTGTTTTACCAGGTCATGGCTGAAGAGCCAATCTGGTTCTGAGAGATTGTCTTCAATATGCTATTGATTTTTTTCTGTACAGGCCCATGACTGCCCCTCAAATGAGCAGGTGTGACCAAGGCCATAAAGGAGCCACAACAGCGAACCATACCATGTCAGCTGGGGTGAATACTAGGTAACTCCAGCGGTTTTCTTTTCAATCCATTGCTCCCACTAGCCTCAGTTGGAGTTTTGAAGTGCAGAGTCCGTCCTGTGTTCTGGGAACGGTTCTGAAGGCACTATGTGTGGGAGGGAGCAATCAGTCACTAAGGATGACAAGGCCTGAAGAAAAAACAAAACCCCAAAATGAACCATGAAGTAAGCAACACCCCAATCCTGGAGTCTCATTTTAGGACAATGTGACTGAACCAGAGAATGGGATACCAAACAGGGAGAAACTTACTCTAGATTAATTCTCCTTTGTTCCCCTTGGCCGACTAGAGATTTTATTAACCAGATTTAAAATTTCCCTTGTTTTGCTTCTGTCTGAGTCCAGTGCCAAACTGACAGTTGGACAGCTCCCATTTCAATAACAGCCACAAATGTGTGCATTCCTTCCTTCCTTGTTACTACAAACAGTGTCACCCCGTGGTAGAGCTCTGTACTGCATTCCCAATTGAAATGAATGGGGATTTGCCTTTTCACTAGTTTACTTGCTGCTTTTCATTTATGATCATCTTCTTGCAGTTGCCTTTATCTGGTTCCCTTTGCCACTGGGCAGAGACAGCAAGGGAGAGAATGGCATAGAATGCAGGAGAGAGCAGATATTTATGTGTTGTTTTTTCCCTACTTTGTTTGAAAACAACAGGAAGGAAATAAGGAAAGGAAAGTCTGAAGGGTTGTTTAACTAAAACCTAGTGGAGATGTCGGCCAGAAACCCATTACACTGCTCTATCACTCGTGGCAAGGCAGTTCACATTAGGCAGCTGTGAGCACAAAACCGCCAGATATTATATTGCAGAGAAGGTGCCAGTAAGAGGCACAAAAGCCTGTTACAGATAATTGGATTTTATGAATCTGTGTGGAGTGCGGGGCTGGCTAACGTAGGCAGCACTGCCCTCTGTTGGATAAGTTACACGTTTCTGTGATCAGATTCTATGTTGTCATGTTGCTAGCCTACAAAGAGGTTAGAAGTCCGGGTATTACCAACAGCTAAGGAAAATGCTCCTTTAGTGCAAGCGGTAGAAGCCAGTGTTTTTGTAGCAAAAGTTTCTGTTCTGAATTTTATTTCCCTTGTGGTATCTGTGTGGTTTAGATGGCAGTTGTTGTGTTTGTATGTACAGTAGATGATCCAGACTAGCCCCATGGCTGGATATAAATAAAGAGAACCATTTTCTGAAGACAATCTAGATAGGTCCCTATCTCTTCTCCCCACATTGAACTAGCTAGTCTACAACCCCAGTTCTCCCTACTACTCCACCATGCCACAGTGACAACATGTACATGTTTAGGGCACAAATCTAGTCCAGTCACTGGAATCAGTGCATTAATTCATGGGATTGGGGCACCCATCCACTGATTGCAGTAGGATACAAAGGTAGTAAAAATCTTAGCCAATGCTCATTTTATTGGTCTACAAAAATTGGACTTAAATTACAGTAAAACTGTGTCCTGACAGGTTGTTAAATTTCCTGTCTAGAGACTCTGATATTGTGTGGTTGGAAAATCTTCTTGGCTCAAATCTCCAGACTTTTCTGATAGAGAATTTTCCGTATTCTAAAAGCAATTCAAAATATTTTTTTCTAAAGCTCCATGTTTCAAATTTGTTTTCTCTGTGGTGTTCTCCTCGTAACAGAAACTCAGTAGCGACAGCAGGAGTCTAGTGATACAAGACTTGATCACTGTTCCAGCTTCCAAGCTATTCTTCCTGGGAGTCTAAAGCAAAAAACAACAACAAAAAAACAAAAACCCAACTCACGTTTGAAGAGTTTCTCCATTAGTTGAGATCTGTTCTCACAAAATAAAATGTTAGGAGGTAGACAAATACGGGAAATATGATAATGCCATTATATAAAACAAGGATATGCCTCACCTGGAATACTGTTTGTAGTTCTGGTCACCATATGTCAAAAGGCTATGACAGAACCAGAGAAGGTCAGAGGCAGGCAATGAGAATGATTAGGGGAATGGAACAGCCCTCATATGAAGATAGATTGAAAAGACTGGGATAATTTACCCTCCAAATGAGATGAAGAAGAGGGTTTAAACCAATCTCTAATTATTATGGGTTAGGATGAGATTTTTCTGGGGAGCAGCCTAGCTCTCATCTGCATACAGAGTGGGGTTTCTTGCACCTTCCTCTGAAGTATCTGATACTGGACACTGTGAGACAGAGGATCTGAACCAATATGGCAATTTTGATGTTCCTGAATTCCTATTTAGAATCACAGTGTCTGCATTTTCAACTTCCCAGGTACCCGGATCAAGGAGCCAAACTGCACTTTATCAGGTACAGTAAGACCCCTTTTCCATGGCATCTTGTGATGAACTCCTCCTAGATGGATTCCTAGTTCATCGGGTTCCACTTACAGTAATTGAGACAAGGGATGCTGTTTCAGGGGAAACCAGCAGAAGGTATTTCATTTAAACAAAGCTAATTCTCAGGAGGGTCCTGGAGGTAACAAACGCTCTTGCTCGCTCTCTCTCTCTCTCCCTCTCTCTCTCTCTCCTTACTACAAATGCCAGCTGCTTTGTCTTCCTTTTCCATCGCAGGGGAAGTGGCTTTTGCAGAGCAGTGATTACCTACCGAAGTACAGCCCTACCTGTTATGGAGGAGGGGTTCATTACAATCTCCTCATTTACCAAGATGTTTGTGTCACCTTCCAGCTATACATCATACACCCTCACTTTTTTTAATCCCCAGGGAAAACCTTCACTTGCTGGAGGAAGGCCAGGGTCTCCCCCGGGAGGAGCTGGACGAGCGAATTGCTAGGGAGGAGTTCAGGAGGCCCAGGGAGTCCCTACTGAATATCTGCACTGAGTTCTATAAGCACTGTGGCCCTAGGCTGAAGATATTGCAGAACCTGGCTGGAGAGCCCAGGGTGACTTCCCTGGAGCTGCTGGATGTTAAGTCTCACATGAGGTACTCCACTCGCTGTACAAATCTATGTGTGCTTGTCTGTATAACAGTGAAGAAATGCACGCTCTGTATACAGGATGCTGTATTCAATTCCAAGGGCAAGTCTGACTGAACAATCTACATCGCTCAGCCTTGGGAACAGGCTATTCCAGTAGGCTTCCAATCAGGATATCTGTCAACTTGCTTGAGTTCCACGAAAAGGGAGATGAAACATGAGGAGGAGGGGATGGGGTAAGACAGCAAGTTCTAGTCCCTAAGGAGTGGAAAGTGTGTGCTATAGTTATGAATGCAGAGGGAGGAGCATTCTGAACACAGACATATAGGGAAGTGGGTATATCTCAGGGATTTGCCATTTTCATTCCCTGACTCTAATTTTTCATAAAACCAAAAGTAATCATTTTCTTTTTTTTTTTTTTTTGTTCTAAGAAGCCCAATCTCCTTCCTTGTTTAACAGTTACTCTTATCACGCTGGCAGAGTCTTGCAGAAACTGTATTCGGTGTTCCCTAGATTGTGTCTGATTCCCTTTGCATTCCCTGGAGATTTCATACACTCACAACCAGTGGTAGCAGTTCACACTGTCAAGTATTTTGCTGAAGTTGGCAGTGGTCTCGAGAGTCACTAAAACATGCATGTGCTTTCTTGATCATTATTTTTCCACATGGGTGGGGCATGTATAATATTTGATATAATAACAAAAAATCACCTGCAGGTGAAATGACATCCTATTGGGTATTGTTGGTTCTACCTGCGCTGCGGGTGTTTTCTGATGGCATAGGTATTTTCTGAGTGATCCCTGGTAGTAAAATATCATATTGCCCCTATATAAATCCATGGTACGCCCCATCTTGAATACTGCGTGCAGATTTGGTCACCCCAGCTCAAAAAATACATATTTGAATTGGAAAAGGTTCAGAAAAGGGCAACAAAAATGATTAGGGGTATGGAACGGCTGCCATATGAGGAGAGGTTAATAAGACTGGGACTTTTCAGCTTGGAAAAGAGACGACTAAGGGGAGATATGATCGAGGTCTATAAAATCATGACTGGTGTGGAGAAAGTAAATAAGGAAGTGTTACTAACTACTTCTCATAACACAAGAATTAAGGGTCACCAAATGAAATTAATAGGTAGCAGGTTTAAAACAAACAAAAGGAAGTATTTTTTCACACAACACACAGTCAACCTGTGGAACTCCTTGCCAGAGGATATTGTGAAGGCCAATCTATAACAGGGTTCAAAAAAGAACTAAATAAGTTCATGGAGGATAGGTCCATCAATGGCTATTAGCCAGGATGGGCAGGGATGGTGTCCCTAGCCTCTGTTTTCAAGAAGCTGGGAATGGACAACAGGGTATGGATCACTTGATTACCTGTTCTGTTCATTCCCTCTGGGGCACCTGGCATTGGCCACTGTCGGACGACAGGATACTGGGCTAGATGGAACTTTGGTCTGACCCAGTGTGGTCGTTCTTGTGTTCTTATGTAATTGTGTGTACTGTATCCTGTTATACAATGAAAACCAGGACTAATATGGGGCAGTTTTAATGTAGCTCTCACCATAACTTGTGGGTATATGAATGCTTTTAGAGGATATCATTGGAAGCTTCAGGATTGTTCCTTGAACTAAAGGCAACTAAGCACTGATAGGCCAGATTCACTGGGAAGGAGCAAAGATGGTTTTAAACCAATCTTCTGCTCCCCCATTCCTGTGGCTGGCTTGATCTCCAGAGTAAAGTAGAGCATCCCTTTGACAGCTCTGAATTATATCAGGCTGCCCACAGCCCCAAAGGGCCATTCTGGCAGCCAGTTATATCCAGGCCCCAATCAGATACCCTTTCACCCTTACGCTGGAGGCTGGGGTATAGGGGATGGTGTAGACCCACCAGGCCAGCTCTGTGCCACCCAGAGATTCCCCTTACACAAAGGAGATCCTCAGAAGGCTGATCTGTGGTTTTTATGGGTAATTTGCACCACTGGAGAAATTCAAAGGAGCTGTAGTGGAGTGCAGAACCTAGCCCAAAGAATTTGTCGGACAGCTTCTTTCATAGGTAGAGGTCTTTGGATGAAAATCAGCTCCACAGGAAACATATTTTTGTGTAATATTAATTTAGATTTTGTTTAGTAAATTCCTGTAATTTCACCTCCATTTTTCATGTATGATCGAAACAGAATGCCTTTTTACATACAGTAAAGAGAGTCGTATTTAGTGGTTAGTGGTTAACTCTTCAACACAGGACTTCCTTATTATAGTAGATGCATGAAATTCTTGTGTGTGGTGCATGGCTGGAACATAAACTGATTTAAATACAGGTGGACGTGTGTGGTCTGGCAGTGTGTAGATCATTGTAATATATTTTCCTCTGGAAAGTAAATGGTAGAGAATATCAAAAATAGGAAGGAATAATTATTTGTACTGCCCCATTTTGTTGCAGTACAAATTCTCCAAATATTTCTTATTGACTTCAGTGAGCCTCAGGAATGTACATCCAATGCAAGGATTTAGCTCATAGCATAACATTAAGTGAGGGGTGTGGATCTTCCATATTACATTGAGATCCTTCTTTTGTCATTGCACAGAGTATAAGGGGATCTCAATTTGCACGGGCTGGAACTATTTTCTGTTTTATACTGATATGGAAACTTTATTTTCATGAGTTTGTATGTGTTGGAGTCACTGAACTAAGCCCATCTATGTATCGTTCATCAGATGACTCAATAGTGTCATCAGTGAATTTTGTTGAAAGATTATAATGAATCAGGAAGTAGGGGAGTAGGTGGTAAAGCTGCTCATGGACATTTCTGCCTGTTTTCCAAGGTGAAAGTCCTTAAGAGATCAGAAGTTATCATAATGGAGCTGAGGGTCTGAATCAATGAAGTCACAGTGTAAGTTAGCTATAAGTAATGTGACTCCTCTACTGCTCCAGAAAATTGCTGGTTCAGTTTCAGTGCTAGAAATAACTGACTTGCTTCGATTGAAACAAATATGGTCTCATCCATAGTTAGCATGAAATCAAAAGGTGAGTCGTCTTTCTCCAAAGAATTTATAGTGGAAATTTTGAGGGTTCCCCTTTGAGAGCTGTGAGGGCCCCTGGAGCTTTAGTGGACTTTTTCTGAGGAAGGGATGGGAAAATCCAGTCTCAGATTCAAAGAACAAATCACAACTACAAAGAGATTTTTAAAAAATTCTCTTGTACGCTATAGACTGTCTTTGGAATTTAAAGCTGTCAGATAAAACTGATCATAGTCACACATAACAAGATACAGTGGGTGACTATTTTGCCTAAGCAATTTGAATTAAAATCAGATCCAAGCTTAGGGTGTCTAAACAGCAAAGGGAATGTGTTTGGATTTTTTTCAGATTCCATTGTTGAATCCAAAGTAAGAAACTCAGCCACAAAAGCTGATAGCCCTTAGGATTCTCTGTGTAGATCTAAACTCCTGATCACCTTTGCCAAAACAATATATGACTGGGAAAAAAAAGATTTTTGTTAATGTGCAGCTAAAAGAAGATCATGTGGCTTTCTCAATTCCCTATTACCACATTGTTAAATATATTATAAATGACCATAAAGTAACCCCTACCTATACAGAAAATATATAGAATAGTGCTGAGCTGTTTATCTGTTACCATAAATTAAATTCATTCAGGAATGACAGTGCTCCGAGAAGGTGGATCTCACAGAGTTAAGGAGCTGTGGCATTTTGGCACAGCCTCACAGCACTACATATCAACAAGATTTCAAACAGTGCATTCCCTGCACTATCTGGGTTATGGCCTCATGCTAGGAGCTGTATCTCTCCTTTAGTATCCTTCAGCCATTGCATACCACATTAATTTCAGCCTGAGACAGAGCTGGAAAAGCACCTGAAGCCTCAGGTTATAATTTCTTTCTCCTCAAACAATATTTTGTGCATGTTTTATGGCTGTTTTTTCTTCAGACTTTTTCCTAAGCCTTTCCCCCATCTTTCCCTTGGTGGCCTGCTGAGTAGAGCTAAGAGGAAATACTCTTCCAATACACAGTACTGGTCCCCAAGACCCACCTTTCCAAGGCTGTTACTAGAGCTAGCTGAGCAGTTTTCAACAGAATAGTTTTCTTTTGGACAATTTAGTTTTGTCAGCATTGAAACATTTTGTGGTAATGTGTCAGTTTCAGCACATCAAAAAAAATTAGAGCAAGTCTTCAAGTATGTTTAACTGCTTTTCATATTCCAAGCATGAGGTAAATGCTGCCATGGGCGCCGATGGGGGATGCTAAAAACCCCATAAGCA
Source organism: Malaclemys terrapin pileata (assembly GCF_027887155.1). NCBI lineage: Eukaryota > Metazoa > Chordata > Testudines > Emydidae > Malaclemys > Malaclemys terrapin. The sequence continues at coordinate 16,174,917 of NC_071515.1, read as the reverse complement.
TTGCTATCTGGGAGAGTCAGAAAGAGCCAAAAAAGTAATAAATGAAGCTAGTGGGAGAAGCAAAATGAAGCATGCTGGGAGAAATAATCCTAAACAACACAGATTACATCGATCTGTGAACCATATTAAGTTAAGTGCATCTAAATTGCACAAAAATACACACAGTCATCCCACTATATTGATCTGGTAACATTACAAAAAGACAAACCACTCCAGCTTCACTGACACATTACAGGTGATTGCAGCATGCTAGCAGAGACCCTTCAATAGGATTGCCCATATTATATATTATTATCCACTGAACACAGATACTATGATGCCATTTTTAATAACATGAACTAGCTTTTCTTTATGTTCCTTTTGGTGCAATTTACCAATCCACTATCCACATAAACATACACATGATGATGTATTCCTTATATACCACACACGAACATGCATAAATATTGGTTCCACAAGAAGCTTCTTAAGGGGCCAGGAATGTGTGATCATTTGACCTAAGAGTTTAAATTGCAGTGCTCTTACCTCAAATATCCTTCTGTTAAAAGAGATTGGTGATACCTCCACCAGGCGGTTGGCATGGCTCTGTGTGGAGAAGCTCACGTTGCAGAGTATCAGATTTCCCTCTTAACAAGCCATAATTTTAGGTTGGCAGAAATTGCACATTCCCTTCTGAAGCTGGCACCTTATGACACCCAGACGATGGAAAGCCGCGGGCTCCGGCGCTACATCATGGAGATGCTGCCCATCACCGACTGGACAGCCGAGGCCGTGAGACCTGCCCTTATCCTCATCTTAAAGCGATTGGATCGTATGTTCAATAAAATTCACAAGATGCCTACTTTGAGGTGAGCAGGTGTAACGGAAACCTTTGGGTCCGTTTCTGATGTTGCAAGCCTTGAAGTAAGGGTATGTCATTTTATTGACAGTGTCATGCTGCACTGACTTTTACAGCAAAACAAAACAAAGACGCATTTCTCCTGTTGGTGTATATGTATGTCGCCATTTTTCTTGGTGCCGGCTTCCGGGCAGCAATAGAGGAAATGCATATTTTACTGAGGGTGACCATAAGAAATGGAAATCTAACACTTTCCCTTTCTCCCAAAATAAGTCTTCAGGCTATAAAGATTCTCATTATCTCTCTGTGTCTTTTATGTTTGCTGTTTTAAAAGACATAAAGTTAAATTATGGGAAGAGTATTTTTAAAGTCTCTGATTACTATATCAATCCTATAAGGCTCTGTACAAATGATAACAATAGTCTGGGACTGTAGTACTGTTCAGATGCACCCTGGCAATAGAAGACATGAGTGTAGCAATCTCATCTAGCTGGTGAATTGTGAAAGCAGCATCACAAGAAGCAATGTGGGAGGCTCCAGGGAATGATAATTGAACATGGGGCCTTTCGACCTCACTGATGTGACTCCAGTCCAGGTTAGTAGCATAAAAATCCCCATCCGATGGCCTTTTGGTGGCCTGTGTCGAAGGCGTTGGTGGTCTCGGTCCGGTCCCTTCTGGACAAACACCATGACCATTTCCTTGAATTGGTGACCTTGTTAGCAATGTTAGCTGAGAGGCCTAGGATGGAAGGGTATGGAGAAGGAACTCCTCTCTCTTAAATACCATCCATCCCACCACAGAACGTCTGAAATTCTGATCATGGGAGGTGCCGTAGGCACCAAGCGAGATGGGGAGATATGATCTTTCTCCCTTCCCCTCTTCTCCCGCCTTCCCATTGCATTCCCCTTCATTAAAAGAAACCTTTTTTAAAAAAACCTGCCCTTGTAGGGAATTGGGGCCCACTTTTAATGCTGCCTCATCTTGCCAGTGCTGTTTTTTGCCATTATCTTGCTGTCTTTTTTACCATCCCTTCTTCATCTTGGGTCCAGAAAAGCAGCCCAGGGTTTTTAAAACAAATTCCCAAAAGCCCCCCTCTCTCTGTAACCTGTTCACAGGTTGCTGAGCAGCTGGAATCCCTGTCATAGCCTCCCAGTAACTCCACCTGCACCTCCAGAAAGCCACCTGACTAGAATCGCTCCTTCTGACAGGCATGGGCACAGGAGCTGCTGCTGGGTCACTCGCCTTCCTTCTACTAGCTGACCCAAATGCACCCACCAGCTCTCACATAGTTTGGCCAATCAACCTATTAAATGGTGTGGGGGGCTGCAAGCACTGGTCCAGCTCAGTGCTGCTGCTTAGAGAAGCAGGCCATTTGACCCACTGGGACTCACTGGACCCATCTGTAGGTTTTGAACTGCTTACCATAGATGTCCAGCTCAAAAATGGGAGTCTGATCTGGATGGTATAAGCGTCGCAGCACAGGTTCGCTATTTGTGGGCGTTCCTGTTTGGGGAAATCCTGACAGGGATTGACCTACCTGTGCCCAGGTATATATCTGTGGTGCAGTATCTGGCTTACATACTGCATAGCTGGTACTCCCTGGGCGAGGGAGCCTATCATGGAATCTGACTGGAAATTTGATACAGTACCACATCCTCTAGTAATGCAGTGTCTGCCTCATCCTTGCCCCCAGCATCCAGATTACCCACCATGCTGCACAGACTTGGGAGGTGTGCTCCCATCCAAAGAGACAGCCCCTGAGGATTGGGGGCCTGGGAAGCACATTGATGCTGCCTGTGTTGTAACTGGTAAAAGAGATCTTTTGTCTCCAGGGCTCTCAATCTGGCTCCTTTTACAGACTCTAAAATCACTATAAAGGAAAAAGCAATTGTTAGGGGATGTAGTCAGGGCAGGTTATTGGTTCTGGGAGGCAGTAACCTACCTGTCCTGCCGTGGGGGAATGCAGAAGGTGAAGTCTGTAGTGCTGCGTCCGTCTGTGCCCTGGGCTCAGGCTAAGTGGGAGTCCCCACAATGTAGCAGACTAGACTGTGCGATAGTGGGGGAGGAGCTATTCCTAAGTGCTGGAGTTTGTTTCACTGGAGGTTTTGTGGTGAAGTCTACATGAAATCAACAGGGATTTCACAAGCCCAAGTGGAATGACTATGTCCGTCACTAGGACTGCCTCAGCCGTGGCAGCACTGCTTTCCTAAATGTAAAACAAGCAGCGGTCATCAGACAACTTCATCTGAGCTGGCTGTCTCGTGGATGTCCCAGGTTGCACCTGCAGGCTCGCTTGCAAAGGGGAAAAGTTAGGGAATCCGAATTCATTCATCCTCTCTCTCTCTCTCTCTGTTTTTGTTGTGACGGTTTTTGTGTCATTAATCCAGCGGGGCAGGAATGCCTCTGCTACCTTCCCAGTCTCATCTCTAACTCCCAATGTGTTCTGTGCTCTCTGAACAACGTGGGTAAAACTCTTACCCCTGGAATGCACCTTGTTGCCATCATGGATGTCATTGCTGTCTTAAACGTTCCTTGTTGGAGTCACCGTGTATCAGTCACCTTGTTTCGGAGTGTCTGGTGGGGGAGCCAACCAGCTAACGGCACCTACTGTTGTATTCCAGGCGACAGGTTGAGTGGGAGCCTGCCAGCAATTTGATTGAAGGGGTTTGTTTGACACTTCAGAGGCAGCCAATCATATCCTTCCTGCCTCACCTTAGGTCACTGATCAATGTCTGTGTCAATCTGGTGAGTAGCCAAGTGGCAATATTATAAACCTTTGCTAAGCTTCATTCTGCTGTTGACTTTTCTGGACTGAAGGTTAAAGTTGATCTCTTTTCCTGTCATCTATCCACCTGTGCAAGCAGACTTCCCAGGTGACGCTAGAGATAGTGAGGTGCATTTTTAAAGTGGTGCCTGGGAAGATACAGGGACCAATCCCCAGGGTCAAGTGATTTATTTGTGTTACTTCCCACACACCACTTTGAAAATCCAGCTCTGCATGTTGCGCTGAGAGTTGAGGGCTGCAAGTTGGAGAGTGGGGTGGTGGAGACTGCACACACCTGGTAGCAATGGGCGGGTGGGGCTAGGGGCAGTTTCAGTTTATAGCCGGGAAGGAAACTTTTTACTGCTCTGTAAAAGGGCATTGAGTGGCTAGTTAGAGGGTTACATGAGTGGATTCACTCTGCCATTTGTAATGTCCCTGGTTTGATCTAGTGCAGGCTTTTGTCGTACAATGTTCAGTTCTCATCCTTAATCAATACACAATAATGTTGGTGTGTTTTATGCTTGAGCACAGACAGCTCTTGTGGTTTTCATGACTAGAAAAATGGTATGCACAGAACTCTTGGAGCCTGTCTGACCATTTGATAGTGATAAGCAATAATTACATGTAATATTGCTTCTAAGATCATGATACCTAGGACGTATCAAGTCAATGGAGCTATGACTGTTTACACCAGCGGGGGATGTTTCAGTCTGAGTTGGAAGAAATACCAATATTGGGGGAAATGGATATGGTAGCACTTTTAGTTTCATTTGGGTTAAAAATATTTGACTTTGAGTTCTAGAATGAAAATGTGTGGCCTTTTTTTTTTTTATGCTTTGGAAAAACTGATGAAGTTGATGATTGTGCCGAAGAGCTTAAAAACAAAATAAAAGCACATTTCTAGCTTGGCCACGTTGGCATTCGTCCGCAGCTTTATCTTCATTCAGGATCCACATAGCGTTTACATACAGCGCAAGGGGGAGGTGGGTGTGCGGTGGGGAGCCCCAGTAATGGCCGGAGTTCTAGTGGCTCCTTTGTTGTGGTGGCAGCCGTGTTTGCTCAATGGCGATTTGGAGACCTTTTGTCTGGGGCCAGCTTTTAAAATTTGAGCCTTTACACTGTTCAGTGTTGCACCAATAGCAGCAAACCGCCCCCCCCCCTTCGCCCTCAAATGGTATCCAGGAACATGGGGAAAATCTTTAAATGAAAAGAATAGGGGGTTTTCACCTCTGAATTTTAGCCTAAATTTGTCATTTGGATTCAGAGGTTAGTTCTGTTAATTTTACAAAACAGAGTCCCCAATAATACATTGTGCTTGCGGAGAGTCTGAACATTGTACAAAACTTGGCCTGGATCTGGCTAATACTGGATCAGCCTCAGGACATTATTCTTCCAAGAGATCAGCAAGGGAAGGGAAAGGATTACAAGTTAATTGCAAACTTCCTGCTTGTATTACATTTTTCCATGGAATACAGTAGCTACATGGCATACCCTCCAACTCTACCTATTCTACCAGTCCAGTGCTGGTTACTCAGGGCTGGTACTGGGTACATTCATGAAATGTACCGGTTTCCCTGTGCACTCTGTCCACCCCCTCTGGCTTCCCCTGTAGAGGTTCCCTACCCTCTCCACCCTTTCCCTGCTAGAACCATCCCTTCTCCTTTGTGGCCCCAGCTGCCGCAAGGCATTCAGGGGCACTCCTGCTCCCCGAGCACCCCAGTCTCGCACCGGCTGAAGTGTACCTGTTTCTCTTTCACAAATGTTGGAGGGTATGGCATGGGTGGAATTGCAGTAGTCAGTGCTGGTGATGTGCTCTGTTTGTATTGCAGGTGATGGGAGTAGTAGGACCCTCCAGTGTTGCTGATGGATTACCCCTTCTTCATCTCAGCCCTTATCTCTCACCACCTCTGCCCTTCAGCACAGCTGTTGTCCGGCTTGTAGCATTGCAGATACAGGTGTGCCTGCCCTGCCTGGTATCAGGCCCGTTTAGCTTATGGTTGAGACACCAACTCATAGGTGCTCTTTTTTCTGCAACAGCTGGGCAAAAACTGTGGAACAAAATGTCATCTCTCCCTTGTAGGTCAAGGTTTGTAGCACCAGAACAGAGCTCAGATCTTAATAAGCAGCCAGATCCTCAACTGGTGTCAACTGGCGTGACACCACTGATGTCAGTGGAGCTATGCTGAATTACACCAGCTGGGAATCAAGCTCCATACTTTATGATTCCTCTCAGGATCTAGGAACCAAGCAGAAAGTCTTCTATTACCTTTTGTGAACAATCCTATCCTAGGTCACTCCCACGCAGCCCCACCAAACCCAATGGGGTGTCATTTGCGTAACTGAGAATGGGATTTGGGCCCAACGAGCTAGTACCAAACTGGCGCTGTTTGTGCAAACAATACATAGGAGAGAAAAAAGTCCAAATGGACACCAATGGTTGGCTTTTAAACTGCTTATCAAATATCATCCTTGATTGTCCAGAATAGTGAACACACGGTGATCCCGTTGGGAGGAATTTCATCAGTATATTCCTTTTCAGATCGATGCCATTTGTTTACTATTTTGGACATAAATAAGTTTTTAAAATACATTTGCAGGCAGCTATTCCATGTGCACTTGGACTTTGTCTGCTTCCATATGCGTTATACCTCCGTGTTGGCATGAAAACAAAGGGAATAGAGAGCTACACAGGGACAGAATGAAGGTGCATGTTTCCTGACCCTAATCTGTATTTCAGCCAGTCAGAAGATACAATGACCTCATTCGGGACTATTGTGCCCGTGGACTAGTGCACCTGCGGAACAGACATTTCTGTTTATAATTAACCAATGAGTGGCACGTCCACCATCCAGTTGAGCGCTTGGACAGGTTTTTCAGAGTATGGGGAGTGTTATGGGAAAGAGGGGTATAGAGCCAAGGCATCAAAGCACAACACAGTCCCGTTTACAGTGGAACCGGAGATGGCATCCATAAGGTGAACATTGGCATGGATCGGTGCAGAGACATTGTAGGCTGGATGATTGGTTCTTAAAAATATAAGAGCCACCCGTACCTTCTCTCAAATCTTTACCCCTGTTTAGAACCTAACTCCAAATTAATCTTTTTTTTAATCATTCTGGGATCTCTGCATATGTGTTTTGGGTTTTTTTCCATTTTCACATGTTTTACCTGGGTTTCAGAAGGGATCAAAACTAGAAATTTCATAATACCTCCAGTATTCCCAGCAGGATCTGAAGTGGAAGTGCTGGAAATCCCACAAGATTCTTCTCTTGGGATTTCCACCCCAGTTTTGCAGACTCAAGCGGTTCTGAGGTTCAGTTTCAATTCACACTTAAGTATCTAAAAATTTGGATGCTCTATCCAAGCTTTGAACCTTCAGCGGTTTGCCCAAATTAGTTTCTTCCACCACCACTAAACTTCTTCTGCCTTGGACACGAACCTGTTTAGGCTGAGGGGGCATTTCATTCAGACTTGAATAACTGTCAAGATCCAAGTGTGGGTTTTACTTATTTTCAGGAAGGGAGGCCACCATAACATCAGGGTTTTATGGGTCAGTGAAGCAAAGTGAAGAGGCTGGGAAGTGAGGGTGGATCCCGGAGTAACCTCCACATTCAGAAAATGGGGAGATGCTGTTTTTGTCATTGGTATAATTCCCTCTGCTCTTTTTTTTCCAGGTAATTCAGTCTGGATTCTGATCTCATTTGTACCACCGTCGATTTGGAATAACAACAAATTGACTCCGAATAGATTGGTCTGGATTTATAATGGTGTACTTGAGATCAGAATGCCCTTTATCACTTGATTATGTTAAAAACAGGTGACATTTAGATGCTCTACTCCTATTCAGGGCTCCTCAGAGCTTGTAATTTTATCAGTCCATCACCTGTGTTGTGCTATGTAAACAAAGCCTATGGGAATCATCATTCTCCACAGTGGTTAATATTTCTAACCTTCTGATGAAATCATTTAATCCTTTCTTATTATTACTGCGCAGGCTTTGAAAGAAGATTTTCCCTTAAGCCATGTGATCTCCCCATTCACCAATCAGGAGAGAAGAGAAGGAATGCTTTTAAACCTACTGATTCCGTTTGTGCTCACAGTAGGATCTGGAAGCAAAGGTCTGATGATTATTTAACAAAAAGAGTTCCCCCCTCCCAGACAACAAATATTTGCCTTTCCTACTGTTGCTTCTTATTTGGTTTTTTCTCCGTGTTGTTAGAGCTCATTGGGGTGATGGAAATGAGCTACAATGGGAGCTGTTGTTTCTCCTTTTTGTTTCAGCTGTGTCACAGATCAGTGGTTCTCAAACTCACTCTTTAACAGATGCGCACCTCCTTTTGAAATCAGAACAATGACAGAGTTCTGAACAAGTCAAAATTCACCATATTGTAAGATACAGAGCTACGAGGACAGGAATTTGCCACTGTTGGTTGCTGTTCACCCGGTTCCTTGCCAGTTGTCTGGTCCAAATCATGCTCTCACTCCGTCTTCTTCTGTAGATTGTGGTCACTTTTACGCGCCTACCTCAAATACAGGCGTGAAAGCAAAGAGTGAGGGGAAGAGAAGAGGTTGAGTCATTATGCTCATAGGGTTCTGTGATGCCAGACAAGCGTGCATTTTGGAGATAGAATAACTTTGCCTTTGCTCACAGGAGAAGCAACATAACAAGGTTGGGATGGGCTTGGTTTGAGGGATGTTCTGATTACGTCACTGCTGGGAACTGAAAATGAGGCTGAGGCTTTTGCATGGCTTTGAGAGGATCTGGCCTCATCTGTTTTCTTTCTTTCCCTTGCCTGCCACCCCCTTTGATGGATCTCAGACAGTCCCTGGCTGGAGCAGCCTGAAGTCCTTTTGTTGCTCCAGACTGTTATTAACATCCTTCTGCCACCTCGGATCATCAGCACTTCCCGCAGCAAGAACTTCATGATGGAGAGCTCCCCGGCGCACTGCTCCACCCCAGGGGATGCTGGGAAGGACCTGCGCAGGGAAGGGCTCGCAGAGTCCACCAGCCAAGCGGCTTACTTGGGTGAGTGAGAGCTTCCCCTCACCCATCAAAAGAGAGAAAAATAAAAGGGAGTGTTTAGGAAACCCCTGGGAAGGCAGAGAAAATCCTCACAGGCACAAGCTGACTGGAAGTTATGTCTGCCCTGCCGCCAGAAGGTGTCATTTCCAGCTGGAGTAGACACACCCGCCCCAAAAACAGAAGTGTAGCCATGGCAGTGCATGCAGCAGGAGGGGCGGTGATCCCATCCAAGACCCTAGATCCTTACTTGTGGCCGCTGGCCTGTCCCACGCTTGGGCCACTGCAGTTGTGCGCTATTTTTAGTGTGTTATGGCTCCTCGAGGTGGCAGTTATACCCCCGGCTACAGTGAAGGCATACGCTGAGCCATTTACAGCTGCTTTAGCCACTGCCATGAGCATTGAGTGTTGCACATGCTGCACCAAGCCAGGAATAGCTCTGGCAGGCATGGTCTTGTTAGAGATACTTCACTGATTGATAGATCCTCTCCTGCTCCATTTGCTCTTGGGAGGGGTAATTGGCTGCTGACCTACGCTAGCACTCACACACTGGTCAGCTAGTCTGGGCAAACTTGCAGAGGAGGTGGAGTCAAATCTGCATCCACTTCCCCAACCATCTTTTGCTGGGGAAGGAGCAAAGAGACAAATAGCCCTGCTTATTCTTCTGTGCTGGGCCCAAGGTCTTTGTATCCCGAGTGGGAGGGTAAGGGCCGTTCTTACTGCCCCACTTGGGGATATACCCCCATGTCACAATCTAGCCTTTAATAAGCAGCCTCATTTCCAGCCTAAACCTTGTTCATTCGTAAATTACCTTTTCAATGGGTTGTGCTAATGGATTCTGATACTTGGCTTCTTGGATCCAAAATAACCTTTGGTGTATGGCTCTGGCAGCTGCAGTACTGCAAGGTCTCTCTTCATAGCCCCATTAACAACCTCCCAACAGCAGTTACATGGCCATTCCCTCTGGGGGGTTGCAGAGCCTTGATTTCTCTCCATTGTCGTTGATCAGAGAATGGAACCTATCCCCATGCTGGACTGGTTTTGAAAGAAGTAAATCCCCAGGAAAGGGAAAGAATTCTTTAGTGCGGTCCGGGAACTTTGGACTGGGTGGTACCTCATGGAGAAATTAAAGGAACATAGCTGTACAGAAGGAAAATCTTCCAGTAACTTGCTGGCAGAGCTGGGAACAGAACTTGTGCTTCCTGTTGTCAGGTCCTGTGCGCTAACCCCAAGACTGCCCTACTCCCCAGCAGGAGTTAGCAGCTGATGGTAAAGAAACTGGCCTAGGTGTGTGTGTACACTGCACTGCTCGCTGCAAATACTCCAGCTGTTAAAGGCTGGAGCTAATGGCTCTGGCTCTGCAGTGCTTTACACGTGCTGGCGTTTGTTCCCCTGCAGCCCTGAAGGTGATCCTCGTGTGCTTTGAGCGTCAGCTTGGCAGCCAGTGGTACTGGCTGAGCCTGCAAGTCAAAGAGATGGCCCTGCGCAAGGTGGGAGGGCTGGCCCTCTGGGACTTCCTGGATTTTATTGTTCGCACCCGGATCCCTATCTTTGTGCTTCTGCGGCCCTTCATTCAGTGCAAGGTAACACTGGCTTTCTTCCTGGTCTCTGCTGCTTCATTAGATAATATTTTTAGGCAAGACACCCCACACTGCCTTGCCAGGAGAATGTGACATGGGCTTTGGGGGCGACCGCAGTCTTGGGGAGAAGAGTATTTTTGCATAGGAAATGACCCCTGACTCCTGTGCTTTGTCTCGGAAGGATGGCTGGAGGCATTTCCGAGATTTTGGTTCTCTAGTAGACCTGTGTACAGACCCTCTTGCAGCTAAGGAGCATCCATCACGGTGGATTTTTAGGGGCAACTCAAAGAGTAAGTTATAATGATGGGAATTCTAATGCAGCGGATCCACAACGCCACACTGGTGCAGAATGGGACTCATCACCATCTCCTGAAATTCTCTTGGAACTTGGATAGGTTAATGATGATAGAATAGAATATCAGGGTTAGAAGGGACCTCAGGAGGTCATCTAGTCCAACCCCCTGCTCAAAGCAGGACCAATCCCCAGACAGATTTTTGCCTCAGATCCCTAAATGGCCCCCTTAAGGATTGAGCTCATAACCCTGGGTTTAGCAGGCCAATGCTCAAACCACTGAGCTATCCCTCCCCCTGATAATGTAATAATGGATATTAGAGTAAATGTAAATTATCCATCAGCTCAACCTTCACCGTCCGGCTGGGTGGTGGCTCTCTCTGGCAGACATATAGGCAGAGTAAAGGAAGCCTCCAGCATTCCACAAGCCAGGAAGATTTCTCATGGGCCAGCACTCAAGGTGCTAACAGGGGAATCCTTACACACTGGGCATTTTACCTTGCATTGTTAAGGCCTTATCCCACAAGGCACTGAGCATCCCCTGACTTCAAAGGTAATTGCAGGAACTTGGTCAACTCCTGGGATCAGAGCCTTAGAAAGGAGGTCACAAGTGGCCACTATTGAGGCGACTTTATATAAATTGGCTCAGCTTTGGGGCTAATGTTTGTATTCATTTCAGATTAGTGGTTACAGGTGTCGGATCTGTGTATGGAAAAATCCAAATGCTAGTCCCCCATAAACCCTGGCTTGCCAAATAATATGGTGAAGCCTGGGATTGGTAGAGAGATCTCATAAACCAGCTATCCCCTCATGAATTAATCTTGCATGAGGGACCTTCTGCCACCAACTCAAAGGCCTGTCTAATTCCTGGATGGCCCAGTGACAGAATGAGAAACATTTTAAAAGTGTTCAGGGGGACAGGCTAGAGGCCTTACAGTTGCCCCACTCTTTCCCCTGGCTCTTAGCAGTAACTGTCGAGGTCCGTATCGGGCACACACTGGAGATCGGTGAAGGAGTGAGCTGCAATTCCCAGATACCCTGATGACAGGGTTAGTTCTCTGGCCCAACCAATAAGAGTACGTCTTCACTGCAGAGTTAGCCCAGATGATCAGCACCTGACATAGCCTAGCCCAGGTGTGAGCAGCCAAGCTGCATGGCACCACCCACATTGCTGTGTGGTCACTGGTGCTGCACTCACCCTGGTGTGTCACTGGGATTTCTGGGGGACAGCCCATGGTTCTTTGTGCTGCAGTGATTCTCTCCCAGTGGATTGTGGGAGAACTTGTCTGTCCGTTTTGGCACACGATGGAGAAATTATGGGAAGGTGCAGGATGACTGTTGGCACTCAAGTGGGTTAGCCTGCGTGCTCACTGCAAAAAGTGAGTGGGTTACCCACCTGAGTGAAAGCAGAATCAGGGTTTAGCACTATAGCCCAGGATGGGCCAGTTAACCTGGATTGAAAGCACCAACCTCAGGTCAAAGGTTTTTGAGTGTGGATGGGAGCTGGGTTAGGAGCAACGCCCAGCTAAGTAAGTAAGAGCCCAGACTAACTCGGCAATGAACACAAGCCCTGAGAAACCAGGCCACTAGGGGGTGGTGTGGATCTAACGAACAGGATCTGGGATGGGTAGCAGGATGTATCAAGAGAATATTTTTTTTAAACGGGGTTGTTGGTTGGGTCGGGGGGAGAACCTTGCACTGACTTTATCTGATGGGAAGTGCCTTCCCACGCTGTATTGGCTTTGAGCCATGAGCCAACACAGCTCTTGATAATGGACTGGCAGTTGGTGTGCCCAGGCTGCTACTACTTACGCTGACATGTATAGCTGGAGTCCCCATCGTTGGAAGCCTCTAAAAACAAGTTGGACAAACACCTGTCCGGGTTGGTCTACTTGGTCCTGCCACAGCAAAGGGGTCTTGACTCGATGACCTTTCGAGGTCCCTTCCAGCCCCACCTTTCTATGATTTAAGCTCTTTGGGGCAGGGACTGTCTCTTATTGTGTGTAAATGTATTGCTTAGCACAAGGAAGCCCTGATTCTTACCTACTAATATATTAATAGCAACAGTGACTGGTTGCAATATACATTGAGTCAGAGATGCATATTCCAAAAAGCGGAGAGAGAACCTGCGTGTTTGGTTGTGTTTTCACATGCAACTACAAAGCTCATCCCTAGCGAGATAACATCCCTCTGCTTGTTGCTGTAGCAACTTCTTACATACACGGACAAAAATCCTCAGCCTGTAGGTGTACAAGCAGCCAGGGGACTGCGATGCCAGAGCACTCACGAGCTAGTTGGAAAGGGACAGAACATTGTTTCTCTGTGATGCTGGGGTGTTCTTGTGCTAACAGGGGTTGTTGTGCCTCTCTGTCAGCTGCTGGCCCAACCCGCAGAGAATCACGAGGAGATGACTGCCCGACAACATATCGCTGACCAGCTAGAGAGGCGCTTCATACCACGCCCTCTGTGCAAGAGCTCCCTCATCACAGAATTCAACAGCGAGCTCAAGATCCTGAAGGAGGCAGTGCATAGTGGGTCAGGTAAGGCTGTCCTGGGAGGGGGAGGATGTTCGCACGCAGAGGAGAGAGGATTTCTTACCCCTCTGTGTGGGTACGTACGGCAAGAAACAATAATTTTGCCCATGGTATAGCCCTGTGTGAAAATTGATTTAATGTATGGAAACTTAAATGCATAAAAATGTGCAGCTCCTCCTTCTACAACAAATACATGGAATTTACAAAAAACAGAAATGCACTGACAGCTTCGTTCTCTCTGCTGGGGTGCACAGCACACCAACAGCAGCAGGTGCTTTACGCATGGTAATTTTTTTTTTTTAAGTGAGTTTTGTGCTTGCAAAAGGTGCTGGTGTGGCAGCCCAGGAGACTGAAGCCCCTTCTTTATGAAAAGACGAGGTACATCATACAGAGCTCCCCCGTGCTGCCTCGTTAATGTGCCACAACACATTGAGGGCAACAGGGTTGGTTTTCATGCCCTGTCAATCACTGCCCCATCAGCTGAGACAGACAACAAAAGTGCAAATTACTACCCGTTGTAAAGGCAACCTTGTTACTTTCACCTCTCCACTAACTAAACTAAGAATACCATCTCACTTCTCAAATGCTTTCACACAGCTGTCAGATGGTAGCCTCTTTTAGTCACTACTGACCAAAGTGCATTCTAACCAAGGCTGCAGAGGTGAAAATAGTTTTTAAAATCTAGATAGTCTTGGTTCCCCTCTTTTAGGATTAGCTACTTGTTTATTAGCAGCAGATATTTCTTTTCTTTTTTCCCTGTGAAAGGACAGCTGAGCATTTTTTGGCCCAAATCTATGCCTTGAAATCAACAGGAAAACTCCTGACCATTCATAAAGTGGCCACTTCTGCAAACTTTGTCCTTTGCTGTGTACATTTGCTGCCACTAGAGAGCAGTCATTACTTCCAGATTGTAGGAAACTTTATATCGAGTACTTTGTTCTTAGAAAGAAAGTAACTCCACTTGTTTTGCCCCATAATAATGTGCCTCCTTGCTTGCTAAACATCACAGAGAGGCAGTGAATATGGCAGTAGGGCTCAGGGAGAAAATCGGAGGACATAAGAAATCTTTGCAGTAACAAAGGTTTCTTATAGGCTAGCTAAGCTAGTGCCGTTGTATTGATCTGGTGTCAAGTAAGCACAAGCAGTGGGAGAGTTCTCTTTCACAGCTGCTGCAGAAGGCCATTCGGCCCTCTGTCTTTCCCACTTCTCTTGCCTTCCCCATAAATCCAGGCTGAGGAAGACGCCCTCGCCCTACTAGGAACAATATTTCTTTCAGCATCGGAACTGACTCGGCTTTGTTTTTTCCACTCTGTGCAGCCTACCAAGGGAAGACCTCCATCAGCACCGTGGGCACTTCCACCTCTGCGTACCGCCTCAGCCTCGCTACCATGTCCCGCTCCAACACAGGCACCGGCACCGTCTGGGAGCAGGACAGCGAGCCTTCCCATCAGGCTTCGCAGGACACTCTGAGCCGCACGGATGAGGAGGATGAAGAAAGTATGTGGCTGCTGGGGCAGGATCAGAGTACAATAGCAGCTCCTTGTTGCCTAGGCCCAGCTCTGCTGTACAGGCAGAAGGGGGTGTTGTTTTGAGCAGTAGAATGATCAGCAACTCTTTACAGGGTGAGGCCTTAATGCTGCAAGCCCTTGTTCTGTGCACAGCCGGGAGGAAAAGGCTGTTGCTCTCCAGCACACGTGTGAACAGAGGGCACATGTGGGCACAGTTCAGCATTAGGGGTGCTCGCCACACTATGCAGTTGTTAATGTCAAGTCCTTACGTGCTTCCTTCCATACTCTTGAGCACAGGGCTGAGGAACGGTAGGGTGCAGGTGCAGACCGTAAATAAAGCAGAAGAGACACGGGCAGTCCTCACAATGCTGATAAGGCATTTAGCTAAACAGTCCCCTTGTGACGGGTTGGATCACAGAAACCCCCTTGGGAGCTTTCACCCGATGTGCAAAGACTACCCCGGCTTCTGTTTTCCCTGCCAGCTTAGGACTCCAGCACCCTGTCTTGCTGAGCCAGACACTCCCATCTGGCTCCAGACACAGACCCAGGGTCTGAATCACTTGTCCCAAAGCTGCAAGTTTACCTGAAAACAGCTCACAGTAGTGTGCTTGTCTTTAGCACTCAGATGCCCAACTCCCAATGGGTTCTAAACCCAAATAAATCCGTTTTACCCTGCATAAAGCTTATGCAGAGCAAACTCAAATTGTTCGCCCTCTATAACGCTGACAGAGAGATATGCACAGTTGTTTGCTCCCCCAGGTATTAATACATACTCTGAGTAAATTACTAAATAAAAAGTGATTTTATTTAGGGTTACCATATCTAATAAATAAAAAAAGAGGAGCCTCCACTGGCCCTGGCCCCGCCCATTTCCCCACCCCTAGTCCCGCCCCAACTCCGCCCCATCCCCGCCCTAACTCCGTCCCCTCCTCCCTCCCACTTCCAGCCACGGGGAAAGGGCTGCCCGAGCACTACCGGCTTCAGGGTTTGCCGGGCAGCCCCCAGACCCTGCGCCCCCGGCCAGCGCTTCCCCAGCGCAGCTGGAGCTCGGGAGGGGAAGCGCCCAGCCGGGGGCGCAGGGTCTGGAGGCTGCCCGGCAAACCGTGAAGCCGGTAGCGCTCAGGCTTTGGGCAGCCCCTATGCCTCCGGACCCTGCGCCCCCAGCCGGGCACTTCCCCTCCCGGGCTCCGGCGGCGCAGGGTCCGGAGGCACGGGGGCTGCCCGAAGCCGGTAGCGCTCGGGCACCCCGGCTCTTAAACAGAGCCGAAGAGGAGCAGAGCCTCCAGCCGCGGCGGCTCTGCTCCTCCCCGACTCTTCGGCTCTGTTTAAGAGCCAGGCTGCCCGAGCGCTACCGGCTTTGGGCAGCCCCCGTGCCTCCGGACCCTGCGCCGCCGGAGCCCGGGAGGGGAAGTGCCCGGCTGGGGTCCGGAGGCAAGGGGGCTGCCTGAAGCCCATAGCGCTCGGGCAGCTCGGCTCTTAAACAGAGCCGAAGAGTCAGGGGAGGATCAGAGCCGCCATTTTCCCAGACATGTTCGGCTTTTTGGCAATTCCCCCCGGACGGGGGTTTGACTGCCGAAAAGCTGGACATGTCCGGGAAAAAGAGGACGTATGGTAACCCTATTTTATTAAATACAGACAGTAGGATTTAAGTGGTTCCAGGTAGTAACAGACAGAACAAAGTAAGTCACCAAGCAAAATAAAATAAAATGCGCAAATCTATGTCTAATCAAGCTAAATACAGATAATCTCACCCTCAGAGATGCTTCAGTAAGTTTTTCTCAGACTGGACACCTCCAGGCCTGGGCACATTTCTTTCCCCGGCTACAGCTCTTGTTGCAGCTCAGGTGATAGCTAGGGGATTCTTCATGATGGCTCCCTCCCCCCCCCTTGTTCTCTTCCACCCCTTTATATATCTTTTGCATAAGGCGGGAACCCTTTGTGCCTCTGGGTTTCCACCCCCCTCACTGGAAAAGCAGCAGGTTAAAGATGGATTCCAGTTCAGGTGACATGATCACATGTCACTGCAAGACTTCATTACTCACTTGCCAGCACACACATATACAGGAAGACTCACAGGTAAATACAGCCATCTGCAGACAATAGGAGTCATCAAGATTCCAAACCATCCTTAATGGCCCACACTTTACATAATTACAGTAGGCCCTCAGAGTTATGTTTTATATTTCTAGTTTTAGATACAAGAGTGGTACATTTCTACAAATAGGATGATCACACTCAGTAGATTATGAGCTTTGTAATGATACCTTATAAGAGACCTTTTGCATGAAGCATATCCCAGTTACATTATATTCACTTATATTTTTATAAAACCATATAGACTGCACAACGTCACACCCCTCTTTGGACTTAATCCTGCTACTAGGCAGGAGAAATTTGGTGGCTATGTTGCAGGCATCGCATTGCAGTATCAGCTTGCTATGCACTTCCTGCTCATCTCTGAACCACAGGCTCCTATGTGTACCTGTACCTGCACTATGTATGCTCAAGTCATGGCTAGTGTCTGTGCTGGTCGGGATGTCAGACCTACTCAAGCATTTGTGCGCATTTTGTAATACATTAGCTCAGTGGTTCCCAAACTTGTTCCGCCGCTTGTGCAGGGAAAGCTCCTGGCGGGCCAGGCCGGTTTGTTTACCTGCCGCGTCTGCAGGTTCGGCTGATCGCAGCTCCAGGGCCGGCTTTAGGCCGATTCCACCGATTCCCCTGAATTGGGCCCCACCCCTAAGAGGGCCCCGCACAGATCGGGCAGCGTCCCTGTCTGAAGCAAAGCTCCATGGCTGTCCGGGAAGCAGCAGCTGTTGCTGCTAGGCAGCGAGAGACGCTGGCCGGCGGGGGGGCTGAGGCAGAGGCAGCAGCGGCTGTTGCAGGTCAGGATGGGGGAGGGGGGAAGAAGGCACATGTGCTTTGGAGCCTTCCCCTCCCCTCCCCCCGGCACTCACCTGGAGGAGACGCTGAGGGGGGCTTCCGGTCCGATGGGAGACAGGAATCCCTGCAGTGTGGACCTCACTCACCTGAGCAGGTGCTGGGGCTTCGGTCGGTGAGTGTTTGACCCTGTGATTCCCCATAGGTGTGTAATATTGGGTTGGTTTTGTGGTTTTCGGTGGTGTTGCTGTTTGAGGGTGAGTTGTGCCTGCCTGTGTCTGTTTCAAAACTAAACTCGGGATCATGTAACCCAGGATGAAAGCCCCTAGCCGGTACTTAGTGCTGTGAATTCCAGGTGAGAGAGAGGGGTGGGGGGTTGGAGGAGGAAATCAAATACATCAAGAGGGGAGAATGCGAAAGGTCTGCAACCTGTCAGGCTGAGACTTTTCTCTCTCCCTTCTCCCCCGAGAGAGGGGAAACTGAGGCACGGAGTGATCTGATTCCCCTCCCCAAATTATTTTGCAAAGGAGGGGGACGGGGGCTCCTATCCAAACCAGTTCCCTTTCCATCAACTCTGCTTCCCCTGCTGCAAGACCACTGTAGGGGCTGAATATTTCCATTAAACTCTGTCTCCTTCATTTGCCCTGCAACAATAAAATAGACCGGCTTTGGGGGGGGAGGAATATCCCCCCCCCAAAGCTGTGTGGACATTAAGGTTTGGGGGGGGGCACGATAATATTCCAGAGCGATCAAACACCCGCTCAGCCTTCTAGCCATCCAGCAGCTCTAGGGCAGGGAAGGAAGGTGCTCTTGGTGCAGAGTGGTCACAAAACAGGGGTGCATTTAGCGAGGGGGTGTCCGGTTGAAATCCCACCCGATGCAGCCACACAGAATCTCTGGCGGCGCTAGGAGAGGCCAGGAGTGGAAGCACGTGGCCCGGGGGTGGGGGGACATTTGCCCTCAGTCCTGGGCTCTGGGATGGACTAGGCTGGGTGGGTGGTGGGTTCAGACTAGTCTTCCAGCCTGTTGCTCTCGCTGGGGTTTGTGGTTTTCATCTGGCTCCACCGAAAAGATCAAACAAGCCCAGTAGAAAAGGGGGGTGAGAGAGGCGGGAAGGGGTTTGTAAGGGGTTAAAGTGACCCATCAACGAAAGAGTAAAACCAGAGTTTGACTGGGTTTCCCCCCAGCCACCACTCCTGCAAACACTGGGCAAGGGGCAGCCCTATCCCCCACCGAGGCTATGGTGAGGGGCAGTAGGGGAGGAATGAAGCCACATGTGATGGCAGTCCCCTCCCCCCCAGCACCCACCACCCCCTCTCAGGCCCCCAAACTCTGTCCCAGAGCCTGCACCCCTCCACCCATCCTGCACCCCACATCATGCCCCAGCCCGGAGCCTGCACCCAAATTCTGTCCCACTCAGCCCTGGGCAAAGCTCTCCTTGGCTGGCTCCCAGCCCCACTCCAAGGGTTGCAGCTGTCTGGAAGTGCTTGCCTTCCACACCTTCCTCATTCACACCTCATTCATTCAACAGGGCAATTGATTACAAAGTGGGGGAAGAACTTATTCTACTTCTAGCAAAAAGACATTTTTCTTTTACCTTAATTATACTACCTTAGGGGCCAGCTATAACATTACCAAGGTTCAATACAAAGTCATATAAAAGTTATACAAAAATGCATAATGCAGAGATTTATCTTCAACTGCACTGATTGACTGCTGTGTGCAGTAATATAGTGACCCCTGGGTCTTTGAATGAGGCTTTATACTTGGGGGGGGCGAGCGGCGAGCGGGTGGGCAAGTGGCGGGTGGGCAAAGAGGCAAGCAGTAAGCCAGCAGGGGTTCTAGGAGCGGGCATGGGGGTTTCTGGTGGGGGAGGGAGAAGGTGAAAGGAGGCAAGTGGTGGGTGGGGGACTGACTAGGAGGGACACAGCAAGCCAGCAGGGGGTTAGGGGGTGAAGAGGGGTGTGATGGTGCGGCCGAGCGGGGAGGGGTCGGGTCCTATTTTACTGCTGTGATCTGGTCACCCTATGTCACCCCCCACCCCCAAACCTTCCTTTTCTTCCTTTTTGGCCCACAGCTGTTTCAGCGGGGCGTTGCTGGGGAAGCAGAGTTTGTTTCCGTGGGCTGGGAGGTGCTGGGGGGGGGAGGAGGGCACAATTTTATATTAATAAGGAAATATTTTATAAATTTTAATAAAATAAACATTATTGAAGAAAATCAGTTGTACAACTATCAAAACATGAATTATTTTCCTAATGTGAAAGTGAAAATCAGCTAATTAATATATAATTTTGTTATTATTTATATAGTCATGGAAAGTAAATAATACATGGAAGAAATGAAAGGGTTCTTTTTAAGTGGCTTTTTTTTTTAGTCATCCCTGCTGGGGCCCCGTCGAAACTGTTCGAATTGGGCCCCGCCCTTCCTAAAGCCGGCCCTGCGCAGCTCTCAGTGGCCGCGGTTCGCTGCTCCAGGCCAATGGGAGCTGCAGGAAGCGATGTGGGATGAGGGATGTACTGGCCGTCACTTCCAGCAGCTCCTATTGGCCTGGAGCAGCGAACCGCGGCCACTGAGAGCTGCGATCAGCCGAACCTGCGGATGCGGCAGGTAAACAAACTGGCCCGGCCCGCCAAGGGCTTTCCCTGCACAAGCAGTGGAACAAGTTTGAGAACCACTGCATTAGCTGATCAACAGAGGATATCAAGCCTTAAGACTTCTGTCATCCAATACTCCACTCCTTTATACCCAGTGATAGAGGCAGAAAAGGTTCTGAGTTGTATGAAACATCCTAGGATCTCTTTGCAGAGAGGGTTTAGTTTTTTATAGTTTGTGTGGATTTGCGCAGTCCGAGTTTCACTTTGAGTTTGAAGAGAAGCTCATTGAAACCGCTGAGTTTGCCTGATATCAGAAACATCCAAGTTTTGCCTGGCTTCTTTCAAAACCATCAGCCAGGAGCCCCTCTCATCTCTATCCAGGAGGCTTGGGCTTCCTATTCCTGTAGCTTTTATTGTCTTCTGGTGGTACAGAGGTTGTCCTAATGGCTTGAAACCCTTGCCACTCACCTTTGGTGCTTGGGGACAACTGCCTTTTCCCAGAAAATATCAGACATGAGAGAGGCAACGGCCCTACAACATGAAATGAAGTGTATGGGCTTGTTGTGTGGAGAAGGTGTCCCTAACAGAGTGAGTGCTCCTCCTGAAACTTGATGCATATGGATTTATTACAAAACATTGCACAGCTTGTGTCCTGGTTTCTACACACTGTAGTTGGTGACCATGATATCTTCTGGTGACAGTCTTGGATTCATTACAAGTGACTGCAAGCTGTGATTAATAGATATCTTCTGACATTCCAAAAGAAGCATGAGAGAGCCACCAAATAACCCAAAGAAATTAACCTAAATTCTCCAGGGAAAATTAATTCTAAAAGCGAAGGCATTGAGGCAGTTTAGTTAATGGCATGTTGGAGGAACAACGTGCAGCATGAACCTTTCCATAAGTAGTATTTAAACTTGTTGGGTTGAAAATACTAGCAGGTCAAAAGTGATCATTTGATTAAAAGAATCCTCCAATGTTATAGGAGAGTTATTGTGTTTGTGTTACAAATACACAGACTTTTTTTTTATCAAATAAATGCAGCAGTGTTGGTATAGCATTCAAATTCACATAATTAAATGCAGCAAAACTTCCACATCTTGGTGTTCATAAGAAGAAATTAAAACTTCAACAGCTTTCAGGTTCCCTTGTGATGTAAGTGAAAATATAGGGGTAGTTCTGGATTTATTTTTGAATGATACATGCCCTCTTTAAATGCAATTACAATATAAATATGCAATATTTTCCCCTAGAAACAGGAATTTATCAGAATATATTCACCCACAGATTATCTCAACAAATCAAAATTAGAACTGGTAAAAAAAGGGGGGGAAAGAAATATTACATGAAAATTTCTCCAGTTTTTATTTTGAAATGTAAAAAAAAAATTTAAATACGGAAAAATTTCAATGAATTTGTCCTCTGTTTTCAGACTAGGTATAGAGTTGGTCAGGTTTTTTTTATTTCAAAATTTTGTTGAAAATTTCAACCAGCTCTAATCAAAATCAAACATATGTGACAGACTTATTTTGCGTAAGTTCACCCATATTGTTGTGAATATAAGATCAGCAATTTGAGAAAATACTGCATTTTGCAAGTTAGATGCTGTTGAGTCTGTACATCTCTTCCTCTTTCCTTTCATCTTTTAATAAGGTTAATTTTTCTGGCTCTTGAAATGTATTAATTTTTTTACAAGCAAAATGTCCAGTTATAGTTTTCATTTTCAAGAGGCATCATATTTTGTTGAACAACTTAAAAATAATAATTGTACTGTGGTAGCACCTACAGACCCTGAACTCATTGTCCGAAACAATGTACAAATATATAACGGAGGGCCCGCAGTCTAAAGCCCTGAACTTGCAAACATTTATGCACATTTTACTTTACTATGGCTACTTGTGGTAGAAAAGTTAAGCAGATGCACACATTTGCAGTGTTGGACCTGACTGACTTAAAGAGTTCTGCATGCACTAGCCATGAACATGGGACGGGATCTGGAATTACCTGAAAACTTTTAAATGTGTCATTGGGGTTTTGGATGAATTTTTTTCTTTTTTGGTCTCTTTCCCATGTCCTTTCTAGATGACTCAGTGAGCATACCCAGTGTGGTAAGTGAACAGGAAGCCTACCTTATGGGTGCCATTGGGAGGCGTCGGTTCTCCAGCCATATCTCCAGCATGTCTGCACCTCAGGCTGAGGTGGGCATGTTACCCAGCCAAAGGTAACAACATGTGCTTTTCACCTTTCCCACTCTGTTCTCCAGAGCAGACATTCCAAAGGTATATTGTGTGTAACAGCAGCAGGGTGAGGGTGGTAAATTCAGCACCTGAGTACTAAAAGGCTAATCATTCGGGTAGTCCCATTGATGTCAGTGCAAGTACTTGCTGCAGGTTAGAACATAACAGTTCTTCAATACAATGTATAATGCATAACCTTCATGAGAACCACATTTCATTGTTAGAAATGTTGCCGTCAGAAACTGACAGCATCTCTATTGTTTCTCTGCTAATGCCATGCCTGTTGATGTGGTGGATTTCAAAGGTGTAGGCATGATTTCAGGGTGCAGAATACACTTAGAGGTTTCCTTCTGAGCCAGAGTCCTGCATACAGCACTTAAAATGAGTAGGGAGAAAGCCCAAGGTGCTGAGAAAGTTTCCTCAGTACAATCTCAACCCCCAAGTCAGAACAAAAATTAGTTTTCCTCTGGACATTAGCTAATGGCAGAAAGAGAAGTGGGATTATTCTAAACCAGAAACTTCTCTGTCTGCTAGAGCTAATCTTGGAGGCCTCTTTTTAGAGTGAGAGAGAAAGAGAGAGAGAGGATTTGGGTATTGTACATTGCACTCATTAGTCAGGTGTGTGACATAGAAGCCAATGAACAGGAGATTTTTCTAATTAAATTCTGTTATTTTTCAGTAAATAATGTTTCTTTCTTATTTATATGTGACATAGATTTGCAAAGAGCGCTGATAAATGTATAGATTCATTTATGTCATTTTTTATAAACCTTGAAAATGTGAATTCTGCATTATCTTATGACTGGCCATTGTCTCTTTGCCCAGCCTTGTTTTTAATTCAATTAGAAATCCCTCATTGTATGGAGCATGTAACAGCTAAAAGGAACAGCTATAGTATATACCAGCAATGATAAGGGAGGTAATTGCTGAACTAGAAGCCACTCAAATTGTATCCCAGAGTTGCATAAAGGGTACTTGTGAGGACACCTTTAAACTCATTTCATTCCATTTCCTTAGTGTCTTTAAAATAAATATATTTTACTGTAATGTGTTTCCTGTGGGCTGTGGTGCTTTTTAATTAGTGATGCTGAGAACAATAATGTAGTTTAATTGCAATATAGATTTGGACTCTTAGCCTTTTTAAGCATGCAATCTACTGTGTAGGGTAGATACTTCATTGGCCCAGCAAGCATAAACCTTGTTCTCAACTGCATACCCATTTTTGTCATGGATGAGCAATGGTCTCTGGGATTTTTTGAGTGTATTACACATGTAAACTAATAAATAAACTAATAAATGTATAGTAATATTATTGCTTTCCTGCTGGTAATCCACCAGACCTCTTTCTACCTTTCATATTTCACATATGAGGGAACAGGATGGAATATTGCTGGTTGTTCCTGCTTGATGGGGGAAGTAGGCAGCAGTTGAGGCGGTGTGATTGGGTACAGATTTGCCAGTATACATTCCAGCTGTTTACTTACAGTTTCATAGCAATGCAAGGTCATGCTTTCCAGCAGTTTGGCCTTTTAATGGCATCAGAACTAGAAAGTTGTTCTACAGCTCATGATAAGTGGATTAGCACTTCAAGGAGAAGCCTGAATAAGTGAACTGATGGGGTGGTGGTAGGGGGAAGATCTTAAATGAAACTGGAAGTAAATAGAATACAATCAAAGGAAATACAGGCAGCAAAATGGTTTGAAAACTTTCTAAGCCCCATCCTCCCCACCCCTTATTTGCACTAGAATCACACCTCAATGAGGTTCTTAGCTCATGCAATGTATTGTATAGATTAGGAGGTCTCCATGTATCATAGCCTCCATTTTTAAATTGCTCCTTTTATCCAGAATTTGCTTGATCAGATGTTCCTCTTTCAATGCCTTGAGTCATATGTTCTGATGAGCCAGTGCAAGACCAAATGATTTTACCGTCCTCCTTTTCTTTTCTTATTCCGTTGATATTTTTTTTCTTGAAAACAGAGACAATTGCATGCTTTTTGCATTTTCTTTCCCTAAATGCTTCATCTCCCTGCCCCTCCTGCAGTGAACCTAATGTCCTCGATGACTCCCAGGGCCTGGCCGCTGAGGGCAGCCTCTCTAGGTACAGTGTCAACACTACCTGTCTGTCAGTGTCTGTGCTGGGAAATAATCAGTTCCCTATATCCTCTGTCTCTCTTCCTCACCCTTTGTCTCTCTTTCCATGTCTGTCTCTTGTTGTTCATCGATACTCAGGCCTGCAAGTCAAAGGTGTAGTAACCCGACTTCAGTTTTCAGCGTTGATTGCCAACAGTTTTTAATTCCTAACAACTGAGGGAATTAAAAAAAGAAAAATCTTGCCAAGCCAAAATATTTGTCTGCCTGTTGTGGATTTTTCCATTGCTAGCGATTGCTCTGAAGACCTAAGAAAGAAGCATTAGTATCACCACCGCATTACATGTAACCTTTTCTGAGCACCAATTTGGGGGCCTCCTTTTTAAAAAAATCTGTCCTCATATTAATCTCACAATATCACCATCAATAAACACTTGACTCATTATTATTTTCTTTAGCATTCATTAATAATACTAATCCTGATAAGCCATGTTAAATATAGTTCCCTATGAATGCCTTTATAGGAATCCCCACTTATTACAAAGTGTTATCATTCTACAAACACTCGCCTTAGAGCTTTCAGGCAAATGCTATTAATCCTTATTTAAAATTGCCCTGACAGTCTCAGGGTCCAAGCTTTGCAACTAGTGTTTCTTGTGAACAGGAGAGCTTAACAAACAGTGTTATTACTGTGCCTTTAAAATACATTGGTTGTAAGATTTTAAAAGGAGGACTGCACCTTTAACAGTCAGCTCAGCCATGTTAATCATTCTTCCTGGTGTACTACTGTGATCATACCTCTCAACTGATCCTCATGAGGTGGGAAAGCTCTCACTCATCACGAACTCCTTATTTCATTCTGAGAGAGCATTCCCACATTCTGGGAGAATACAGTCTGCTCCCTTTAGTATGCCACATCTCTCTTTGTTGTTTTATCACTCTTGCTTAAAGATGAGGATGTGTTGAGAGGTATTCTTGTGAATTAATTTTGTTTTGTTTGAGATTACTCCAGTTTTATTTTAATATTGAAAAATGGAGACTGAAGTCCGTTGTTGGAAATGTCATTTAGATCAACCCCATGATTCATGGTGTCACTTGTGTTTGTGTGCCCTGCCTTGATCAGTCTCTGATTGGTGGTAATGTGGAAGGTGTTGTAAAGAAAAGACATTGTCCTTTGGCCGTGGCAGGGATGTTACTGTATAGCAAAATGTATTATTCTGTGCAAAAAAGATGATTAAGAACATGGTCTTCTTGAGAGGCAACTGAGCAATAGTTCAGAACCCTAGAAAAAAAAATTCTCTATAGAGGAAGTTAAATGCATTCACTTTATTAGTGTGAAAACCTGATTACCTTTGGCAGATGACCTGCAGATTGAGTCACCTCCTAATGTTGATTGTGAAATGTCTTGACTCTGATAAATGGGAGTCAGGCTACACAGCAACTCTTGGTGACAAGTCCAGGAGTTTTATGACAGCTGAGCCAGCTGACAAGATCAATGTCAAAATATATTCATATTGAGCTCTGAAGTCTAAACAGATGCACAGTGAGTTCCGTTAGCTACTAGTGCATCAACCTTTGCCCAGAACAGGACTTTGTATCTCCTGTACTGTGCTATGTTACAGAGTTTCCGTAAAGGAGAAGATCAGTTGGCATGTTTGGTGAAGTAGATTTCTACAGAGAGATTATTTCTGATGGGGTTTCTTATTTTTTGAAGACACAGTCATAGACTTCTTTGTTTTAAAAAAGTGACACTTTTATTCCGCAGAACCTTAAAAGAGACTCAAGATAATTAACCTGATCTCTGTGAAAAGGCTACAATTATAGTTCTGTGTAAAATGAAAAAAAGCAACATTTTAGCTGTATTGTGTGTTCTTTAATGTGCAAGTTGCATTCCTTCTGTAAAGGAGAGAAGCAATAGAACAGAGAGATAATACAGCAGCTTATTGAGATCATTGTTGTAGCAGAGGATAAATACATTCTTCTATTCAGGAACACTAGTTTAAATAAAACAGGCCAAGATTTTTCTTTAGATATCTTTGATCTTCACTAGAGCACAGGGATAAAAAATGCCCAGGATAGCTTGCTGAATTCAGAAGCTGATATTTAGTCACAATCGGTGGAATGAAACAAACAAAGAATAGAACATTATGGAAACCAGGAATTTCAAATAAAAGAAAAGAACAATTATAAATAAAGACAAAAATAAAGTCTTTTTTCTTTTGTGCTTGTACCAATTAGAGTTACATCGGTAAACAGCAATGAACACAGGAAGAGAATAACATTCAGGTTCCTGAGATTATGCAGAAAGGGTGTGTGTGTGTGTGGGGGGGGGAACTATTTTATTTAGCATCATGATTTGTTGCAGTTATAATTTGAAAAAAGATGGAAGATTTTCCTAAAGCACAAGGGAAAAGAGAATGAGAACTTTCTATCATTGAAAGCTGATGCACAAAAAAATTCCATTTCAACATTTCTAATTATGCTTGTTTTAAATTAATCATGATCAGTAAGGAGAAGTAGAGCAAATTAATATCAACAGGGCAAGTGTGGAGGAAATTTGACACTCTGTTGAAATCCCAGGCCTGTGTCTTGAAAAGTTCAGCAGGTGCATTCTTCCTGGATGTTATCCGAAGGCCTGGCAGGCACTAAAGTCCATTTAATACAGTTTAACAACTATTTGCTTGCTTTTTCTGGTTTTAGTTCTCCTCCCCCCCAACACACACTTTTATTTGTTGCATTATTTCTTGTTATTCATGAAAATAACATCATAAATGCCAACCTGGCAATGCTTATTCCAGTATGTCCTGTGTGGTATGAAATTTTACACTGGCCTGACATTTGTTGTACGGTTGGCAATCATTTTTCATTAACAGCTTGTTTGTTTGTCTGTCTGTCTCTGTGCTAACCATGTAACATGATTATGGGGACATGGCCCCTTTTCATAGGTACCCAGTAGGTGACAGAGAAGCACTCTTGATGGACAGGAAAGTTTACAAGTGTGTTCTGCTCCAACAAATCAGGTTTATGTGCTCCAACAAAAATCCTCTAGTAGATGCCAGGTTCACAGGAGAAGTAGAATAAACTATGTCATGTGAAAATGGCATTGGATTTGATTCAAAGCAGTTCAGTAGAGTCCCCACAAACTGACCTCCCAAATATAATGATTGCTCCAAACCAAGAACAAAAAAACAGTGCCCTCTTGGTCCTGTTTACTAGACAATGAAAGGCAGAAAAGAAGGGGAGGGTACTTACGGAGTCAACAGACCCTTTGGAACTAATTTTCACTGAAACCAGATTGTTGTTGCTATTCTGGAGAAGGAAAAAACATCTATCGTGGAATCATAACTATTTCAGGAAATTCAGTCACTCATCTTACACTTGCACTCTTTCTCTCTCTCTCTCTCTCTCTCTCAAAATGTGGGGTGAATCTGAGTATATAGGAAAGTAAAAAGGATGGGGAAGGGCCCTGTGCAGGTTTTTCTGCCAAATTCCACTGTTCACACTCCCCCACCTTTTACCTCCAATCTGCCGTTCACTAAACTCATTTCATATCTGGTGTAAGTGAGGCTTAAACCCAGGCCAACATAGAGGAAAAGCAACTGAATCCAACCTTTCTGTCACTCATCTCTTTGTTTGTCTTTAATGCACAGATTAGTCCATGGAAATCATTTTTTCCTCATGTCTAACGTATGTACAGTATGGTAACATCACACTCACAAGTATAATGAATGATCTTTACCTAACGAGTTTTTCAAGGTGTTTTCGTTATGTTCGCTTTTTGACATGCTTGTTCCATTGCTGTCATAGATTATTTACATTTAACATAATTTTAGTCTTTCTGACAGAGGTCGGTCTCCCCATTCATAGAACTAAACATCATCATCTTTCCTCAGAAACTGTAATAACAATCTTACCATAACTCAATGATATTTAGCCACTGGGTTGAACAGAAACTTTTTATTGCACCATTTTAAATATATATTCTGCAGCCTCTTTAGAAACAAATTGAGGTTCAGTATTTTATCTATTTAAAGAAAGTATTTACATGTTAATCTCTATCTCTGAGTCTCTAAATATTTGCTGGAGCCAAGTACCCAAGTAATTCTAGAAGCAGAAAATTAACAGAATGTATAAATATAATGTCAAGCTGTCTGGATTTCTTATGTGAGGAAAAATGTAAATTCAGCCTATTTGTCTTGATACCCTTGAGGATGTATCACTTTTGGAGTCTACTGCAGTCTAAGCAGTTGTATGTGCTGTAGGGCCATTGTCTGGGTCAAGAATGTAATGCTAACAGCTAGAAGTAGCTTGTGGGATCATGCAGTTCATAGGGGTATAGTCTCCTCTTGACATTTAGAATGTTTCATTGTAAATCAGATTGCACTGTGCTGAGTATTTGCTCTAGAGGATGGTGATCTCTTTTGAAAGGGTTGTTCAAGAGAGAAAGGACCCAAATATACATTATTTTCTGGTGTTGAGCTAACCCACTCTCCTGGCCATGCTGTTGTAATGAACCCACAGAAGTATTAGCTTTGTCTTTTTCTCTTCCAGTCCTGGTAAGGCTCTGTGTCAAATCACACCTCCCTAGAGGCTCTGACCTCTTCCCAAGGAAGATCCAAGAAAGCCCCGGAAAACTGAGAAGAAAGGGAATGAATGTTCTTTTTCTTAGATTAAGACATGCCAACGCCAGAACGTACTGCACTACTGATTTTCAGCAGTGCATACTAAATAATCTTAGAAGCTGCTTAATTGGGATGCATGCCTTAATGGTTCGGATTTGTCCCAAGTAGGCAGCTGTTCCTTTGGAAAGAAGTTCATCTAAGTGTTACTTACCATTGCAACCATACCTGTCTCCGATTCAGCTCACTCACCTAAAACATTTGTGACCATTGCCTGCTAATGAGTAACTCTAATTGTGATTGAACTGTGAGGAATAATACAGTATTGTGAAAAGAACTGAGGGGAAGAACAGATCTGCCACACATATCAGGTTAACAGAGGAATTAGTTGAACAGTAACATAGACTACTTTACAGCATTTAGCAGTTTTTTCTATTGTTAAAGTGCCTTTACTTTTAACTTTTAGTTATTCAGATTTCGTTGACAACCTATTAAGTCCTAAAAGAATACTGTAGATTTGTTTTTATATTTAATTGTATTTATTTTGCTCATTAGCCACAAAGAGACTTGAGGCTGCAGACATACCGAATGCACCCTGTTTGCATAAGTCATGCACCCATTATGTGAATGGAACCTTTGTCAGTTGTGTTGGTTTTTCATTTTTGTTTATTTAAATGACATTGAAACCAAAAGACAAAACTGAGGTGAGGCTTTGGAATCCATTTGGGAGAAATAGCCTGTGTAATTACCCTCACCAAAAAACAAACGGAGATAATAAAATGGCATTCTTGCCTTTTGTCTGTGGAGGCCAATGTGACAAAGGACACAGAGAAGTGGGTACTGCAGAATAGGATGCATCAATCAATGACTGAAAACTGAAAATCTCAATTTTTACAGCTCTGTGCTACCTGTGCGTGGCCTAGTCCTGAATGCCATGATTCCTACTCCCATCCCCTTCCCAAACCCTGGAAGCTGCAACCGAACAGATCCTTTCCCCCATCCTTCAAAGACGATGTTTCTGTCTTTGAAGTGACTGTGCCATTAGTGTTTTTTAGTCATGATTGCCAGGGATTATTCTAATCAGCCACTATACTTCTATGGTTGTGCTAATAGTGTCAACACTTAACAGGGTAGCAAGCGTGCAGAGTGAACCTGGACAACAGAATCTTCTTCTTCAGCAACCACTAGGAAGGAAGAGAGGCCTCCGGCAGGTAAGATCACAGGAAGTGAACATGACCATTTTCATTTGTTGCAGACCATTTGCTGCTGAGATCTTCTATCTTTCGTTCATCTTGCCCAGAACGTATTACAGCATCATAATCCTCTGAATTAGCAGGAAGTGCTTGGGCAAGCTGAACCATTCAGGTCTGCCAAACCACCAAGCAAGAAGTTATGCTTCATTTCAAATCCCCAAATCCTTTCCCCTATAGCTATATTATTTGAACAAAGGTCATTGCATTAAAATTGAATTAGTATGAAGTGCATTATTTCATCACCTGCTTTTATACTACACTGATATCTAAATTAAAGATGCCAAAACATGTATACCCACAAAAAGAAAAATTGGTGGCTATACATAAGAGAATGGCATAAATGATATGACTTAGTCACATAAAGGTGAATATTTCAGTTGTACATTAGTGTCTCCTTGGTCTAACTTTACTCTGCTTTGTGTACCTTAGCTACGAAGACCTCTTCTCTCACGTCAGAAGACCCAAACTGAACCTCGTAGCCGTCACGGGGCTCGACTTTCAACTACTCGTCGAAGTATACAGCCAAAAACAAAACCAAGTGGTGAGGCAACGTCTGCTTTTCCACAGCTGGCATCTAATATTTTAAAGTAGGAGCTACTAGGTTGTGTTTTTCCTTCTAAGACAGGTTACTGTGTGTGACATGTATATAGGTGTGCTTTCTGTAGACTGTTCTTAAGAGAAGTTCTGGGTAGTTTGGGGGGATGGGTAATGGAATGTGTAGTTTTTTATCAGTTCACGTCTAGCCCTGGTAGGTAGCAATTGGCAATTATCAGCCAGTTGCTTTTCAGTAGTCCATGTGATGTGAATTTTACTGGTTTCAGTCTAATTTCTGGAGGACAGGCACCACATCAGAAAAAAACACTTCCACAAAATTTGTAGTTTCTCCAAAGGCCGACATCTGAATGGACGTAGACATTGAATTATCTTCCCACCCACAGATAGAGGATTTAAGAGTCAGGTGTCCTCCACCGAGAATGCCCTGTCAACAGCACTGAGATGTGCAACTCTAGAGATTGCTAGTGAGAATGCCTCTGCCGACAACTGGTGTCCTAGTAGAACACAGAAAGAGAAAGTTTCTCAAATAGTGAGGACCTAAACTATACAAGACTTTAAAGACTGAATGTAGAAGCAAATAGGGGAGCCAATTCAGTCTTTGGCACACTGGTGCTAAGTTCTTTTTGTGGCTAACATTGCTAATTAGGGCATACAGTTGTTGAATTCTGCACCTCCTGAAGCATCCAAGTGGTTTTCAAGGGAAGCCTGTGCAGAGCACATTGGTTAGTGATCTAGCAGGCAGCACTTTTCCTTGAGTTAGTGAATCAGGATGGTCCTAAGAGGAGCAGTGCTGCAGAAGATGTGCTACAACCTAAATCTTTGGCCATAATTAAAAACAAGATTTTGCCTGCTCTTTACTCCCACTTGGTGGCCTTTTAGGTAAGGCTCAGAAATAGGAGTCAAAAGCCCTGGATTGTATTCTCAGATCTACTACAGACTTCCTATCCAGACTTTGGCAAGTCACTTAACCATTTGTGCCTCAGTTTCCTCATCTAAATGAGGATCATAATAGCTAATTCACATGGCAGTTATGAATATATGTAAATCATTTTGGGATGAAAGACACCATATAAACATAAAAGCATTTGTTGTATTCTGATATTTTTTTCTAAATTGGAGTAATTTTGTATTTATCTTTCCCCACTTTGTGGTCCCGCAGTGGATCAAAAGCGATCAGTGACTTTCACTGAAACTCAGCCAGAGGCAACAACATCTTCAGAAACAGATGCTACACCGGTCCCAGCCCTGCAACCTAGCTGCAGCAGAAGTAGCCCTGCAGAAGTCAGAAAGCCGGAAGCTGTGAATAAACCTGTGCTGACCTCCTCACCTGCCATTGTTGTCGCTGATCTCCATAGCCAAACCACCAGCCAGGTAACTCATCTGACAAGTCAGAAAGTAGGTTAGCTGCTCCAATCTCTAGTGGGTACATGCATATGCAGTGCCTCTCTACTTAGTGGTTTAAGCTGCTGAAAAAATAGTGAAAATGGCTAACGATCTCACTTGTGGCCGTAAAGAGAAGTGGTTGGTATGTGAAAACTGCAGAGTCTGTTTTCTTTACAGTGAGGTGGTTGCCCATGCCACTTCTTGTTTAAATCGCTAGCTCCCAGATCTTTGTGTTGATTCTCTTTCCTTCCATTTCCGTTGGCACTTCACCACTGCATGTCCTTAGCTTGACTGAGCCTATGTCCTCCTCCTCCTGTCTGTATAGATCTTTTCTCTCACATCATTCTACACCAGTGAAAGTTTTAATTCAACTCTCTGCTCAGCTACATTGGTCTCTGAGGAATGATCTGTGGTGGGGGTCGGGGTAGGGTAGACTGATGCATCAGTATGGAAGGATTCCTATCAAAAACACATGACTGCATTAGCAAAGGTACCAGACTTTGAGTATGTCGATACAGTAATCAGGGTGTGTGATTGCAGCACGTGTAGACGTACATGAGTTAATGTTAATCTAGCTAGCATGAGTGCCAGTAGCAGTGGAGCCGTGGCACATGGGCTTCAACATGGACTAGTCACCCAAGTAAGTATCCAGGCTCCAGGACAGGGTTGTAGAGTGCAGGCTGAGACTCATGCCACTACACCTTCACTGCTATTGGTACTCACACTAGCTAGAGTAAATCATATATCTAATTGCAGTAGGATACCTTTAGAAAGAAGCTCTTTGTCATGCACTGACTGCTGGAAAAAGTAGGTGTTAGACATCACTGATGGGTGGAGGATGGTGTGTGAGGAAAATTACAAATTGTAACGCAGAATTTAGAGCCAGCCCAATGAGACAAAGGTCTCTTTTCTGATGTCTCTTTATCTGGTTCCCCAGGGGGACACATCCTTGGCTATGAGCAGAAGAGATAGAAAAACCCATTTTGGAAAAGTTATTAAAAGAATTTCAAATTGCAGTGTCCTTTTAAGCAATGTTATCTTTGTAATTTCCACTACAAATTCACCAGCCAGAAAAAAATTAACTGTTTTTGCATAAAATTTTAGGGTTTTGTACCTTTAAACATTTCAAATAAACCAAGGGGCAGTTATGGTTTAGCCTTTATTAGTTAACAGATCTGAATATATTTTGCACACATTGGTTTTTATTCCCCCCACCCCACCCCCTTCTCTTCCCATGAGTTGGAGCCTGACCGCAAGCTCTCCTTGATTTCAGAGTGAGGTGCTTCCCACTGAGAAGGAAAAAGAAACAGATGAGGATTTGGAGCCACGGCCAGCACAAGCACATAGTACCCCACCCACACAGCTCTCTGATACAGAGGACTTTGCAGGCCTTGAGACAACCAGCTTACTGCAACATGGAGACACTGTCCTTCACATCAGCGAGGACAATGGGATGGAGAATCCCCTCCTTACCAGCCACTTCAGCTTCACGCATGTTGAGCTTGGTGAGACTGATGTTGACTTAGATGAGTCCCATGTTTAAATGTCGGGGAACTGCATTAGCATGGGAGGAGAGAGAATGTAGAGTCTTGGTAGAGAAACTGTATCTTCTCTATAGAGTTTCTTGATAACTATTGATGAACTAATCAGAAAGAGCACTTTATAGCCAACAAGGGAAAATATCTAACAACCTATTTGCTACAGATTGGCAAATATGTTTTAGAAAACAAGCTAAGCCTTTTTGGCAAATCTAATTTGGTTCAGGGCAGACAGCAAAGACCAGAAGAGAATTCTAAACAATTCTGCAGCCACATATCTGTTTCCCAAAATCTTGATCTGCCAGAAATCTACTGCAGTCTGCAGCTGCTCCAGTAAAATGCATTAGTTTAATATAGTAGACTGAAAAAACCCAACCTTTTTGAGGTTAGCCACTTTAACACTGCCCCCCAAAGTTTATTTTTGTAATTTCAGAAGGGTTATATAATATCTGAATCAAAGACTTGCATGACTGAATATTGGCAGTCAAAATGCTGACAATGAATATCGAACTAAAGATTGTTTTAAATAAACAGGCCCATGACTGTGTTTTCTAATCCCCATAGCAATGGCACATACCATTGAATGATTAGAAAGATATTTTTTGGCACTGCAGACTTTAGCAGTGTTTACTTTTGTCTGTTGGTTTCATTGCACTCTGTAAGATAATACCCTAGTGCTAGAAAAATAGTCATTCTGTGTAAAACTGAATACACTACATACTACAGGAAAGAATGCACATGCTGTGCTCAAAGATAGATGGGCGGGGGGGGAGTGGTCTGTAGATGACATAAATGGTACTATCTATTCTGCTTAAATATATTAAGCAATTTATGTTTACTTTTGTCTGTTGGTTTCATTGCACTCTGTAAGATAATACCCTAGTGCTAGAAAAATAGTCATTCTGTGTAAAACTGAATACACTACATACTACAGGAAAGAATGCACATGCTGTGCTCAAAGATAGATGGGCGGGGGGGAGTGGTCTGTAGATGACATAAATGGTACTATCTATTCTGCTTAAATATATTAAGCAATTTATGTAAAAAACACAGCTAGAATGTGTGGACTTTCTAATCCAGGGCAACAACTTAATTGACGCAAATATCTACTCTGTATGCACTTGGAAATGTATATTTTAAGTAACGTATATAATCCATATTTTCACATTCCTGTAAACTAGGAATGGATATTGCAGAGAATAGACCTGATGAAAGAATATATTTTCTGCACACTGAGATTGTATTTAAAAAGGCGCCATTCTATGTGGGTATATGAATATGCACTAATTATGACTCTGCATGTGTAGATATAAATGCATAATATTTATATGTATATCATGTCCCCTTTGGGAATTGACTGAAGTCGTGGGTGAGTTACGATCTGTGCTTCAAGATCATGGGATTAAATTGAAACAAGACTTTAGTCATTGACATATGGGAAAGCCGCAGAATAGCTCTGAGGCATACTGTGAAGTTGCAAGCAATGACCATATTTACGTGTGTGTGTGTGTGTGTTCACATAATACATTTTCAACTAACCTTGGTAGAATGAGATATTAGACCAGGAGTCGGCAACCTTTCAGAAGTGGTGTGCCCAGTCTTCATTTATTCACTCTAATTTAAGGTTTCGCGTGCCAGTCATACATTTTAACGTTTTTAGAAGGGCTCTTTCTGTAAGTCTATAATATATAACTAAACAATTGTATGGAAAGTAAATAAGGATTTTAAAATGTTTAAGAAGCTTCATTTAAAATTAAATTAAAATGCAGAGCCCCCCAGATCGGTGGCCAGGACCCGGGCAGTGTGAGTGTCACTGAAAATCAGCTCGCATGCCGCCTTCGGTACACGTGCCATAGGTTGCCTACCCCTGTATTAGACCTTATAATTGGGGCATTATTATGCATAGAAAAGTTATTTTTGATCACTTTTAGAGCTTTCTAAAATGTATTACTTTACAATCTTTTTGACCTTTCAATCTGGACTCATGGTATTAAAACAACATGATTTTAGAGTTAAAATGATATGACCAAAAACAAAACAAAACCCACACCAAGCAAACAACAACACCACTATATTTTTTTAAATAACTATTTTTTTCTAAAATCATTTTTCTGTAAAACACTGTTAAACACAGCCTATACGCTGGTCTGGTGCAGTATTACAAGTTTTATTGGCATTAATTTAAGATCAACTCCAGAACTGACTGGTGGCTTTGGTAATTTCAACC
This sequence comes from Malaclemys terrapin pileata, assembly GCF_027887155.1. Classification (NCBI taxonomy): domain Eukaryota; kingdom Metazoa; phylum Chordata; order Testudines; family Emydidae; genus Malaclemys; species Malaclemys terrapin. The sequence continues at coordinate 16,139,004 of NC_071515.1, read as the reverse complement.
AATCAAACCTTTCTACCTCACCATCATGTATCCTCTACATATACATATGCGTCAGTAGGAGCCCTGTGTGTACATCAGAGTACAGAATTGGGTCCTATATATTATTCTCTCTCTCTCTCTCTCTCTCTCACACACACACACACACACACACACACACACACACACACACACACACACACACACACACACACGTACAATTTAGCAACAACAAAATGTATTCTTTTCTCAAGCTTGTCTATCTAGGCCCCAGTCCAGAGGTGTTGAGCACCCTCTACTACTGTTGCCTTCATTGAGAGTTAAAGGCACTTTGCACCTCATAGGAAGTGCTAGTCACCTTGCAGGATTAAGCCCTTGCTGTACAGTGGGCAATCTGAAAGTGGTTTGTGGTCAAAAAAGTGTCTATGTAAAAATGGCACCTTGCTCAGCACAGATCATGGGTATTCTGAATGATAGCTGCTTATATCGCTGACTTAAATATATCTGACTACTTCTTACCTCTCTCAGCACTACAGAGCCTGCACTGGATTCTTTCCTAGTGTTGGCATCATCAAAAGAATTATTAATTACGTCCCTCATGTGGAATTGCTATTATTAACGATGACTCACAAATCAGAAAGAATACCGCTTCACTTTCAGATCCCAGTTTGGGTTAACTGGCAGTAGTGGGGGAAATATTTTATTCATAAACGAAGTAAATTTGATATAGAAATGACTGAGAGGCAATAAACATGGAACTCCATGTTGAATTTTGTAGTCACTTTTTCACTAATAATATACTTTAAAAGGAAGCATTTACATTAATGTGAGATGCCTGCCATGGTATTCTAGTCTAATTATAGAAAAATAACTGATTTACTACAATAAATTCAATATTTCTGATAAATGTTTCCATTAAGGTTGCCCACTGTTACAAGCTGAATCCATCTTAGCAAGCCATAGCAAGGACTAAAAATGCCTCTTTTTGAAGTCCACCATCCAACCAAACAAGTGCAGTGTATAAATGAAGATTACATTATTCAGGTGGCCCAGGAAAGGGCTATAATTTCATTAGGTAGTTATAAAGACAGGCTGATCAGTCTGTATACTTATAAACTTTACTTTCATATTGGTTGCACTTAATATTGTACTAATAAGGTGCATAAACATGTAATTTAGCAGAGTTTGTGCATTTTTCCAGTATCTCTATAAAGTGACTGGTATATTTCTGCTGTGAAGGAAAATTATGCTGCTTAATTAGTGTTAGAGGCCTTAAGTGAATGTCAAACGTCTGGCCCTTACAAATGTCTGTCAGTGTTTGGTTCTGTTGTGTTGCCTCAAAGTTTTAAAATAATTTGCAGTTGTCAAAAGGATTAAAGATAGAAAAGTCTGTTCACACTGATCATGTTCAACAAATAGTAATTAAAAGACAAGGCTCTGTTTAATCCTATTGTACAACATTAGACAAGTCTCCCTTTTTAAAAAGCACTATACCCTGCTATATGAGATTACTTTGCTCTGTTGCCAACAAAGTTTGTTATAATTTAATATGTTTAGCTGTCATCTTCTAATATGTGCCTCGCTAGAACTTGCCATACATCCCCCACCCCCGCCTTTTAGAAAGGGGGGATCATTGTACTGGGAACTTTCGGTGTGATCCACTTGTTGTGTGCATTTGTGTCCTCTTAATATGACCTTAACTGTGCTGAATGTCTAGGTGTATTTATATGTACATGTATGTGCATAAGAATGTCACAGGATGTATTTGAAATAATACTATTGCCTAGATTTTTGAAGGAAAGAAAATTGTGTTCCAGAAGGAAAACATGATGTAGGTTTGAAACTGATCTTATCAATTTGTTTGGAAGTTCAAAAAACATCAAAACTAGAAACTCTTGTTGAGTTGAAACCCTAAAACTAAGTATAAGTTTATAAATGGTGTAGTTCCCTCCCAATCTCCAAATAAGGGCATTCTCTGAAATTTGAACAAATCTTAAGCTTTAACAAAGTGTTTTTTGACTTCCCATTACCAAAGAAATGTTTAGATGGAAAGAAACAAAATATCGGAGAAGAAACCAATTACAATAGACCAACCTTCACAACCAAGTGGATATGTGATTTAAAATATTATCTCAGGGCAGCAGTTAAGTAGGATATTACATTCTCATTTGCATTTTCTGTTGTATTGGGAAGTAGTCAAGTCTTGCACTGAAAGGAAGGCAATCTTGCTGTGCCAAACAGAGAATAGAGTTTATTTGAAGCAAGTGAGATTTGAGGGCTTAAGGCAAATTCGTTACATAGAACTGGGTAAAAACATGTCAAATTATATAATTTCCCCACATTACAACTGTGTAATTCATTTTAAGAATCAATGCAACCGGAGAACAAAAATCCCCATTAGTAAAATGAAAGCCCTTTAAAAATAATTTGAAGGATTACAGACCCAAAATCTTATAGATCTAAAATGAGAAAACCATCTACTGTACTTCCCAAAAGTACCTAATAGCAAAGCCTGTGATGTGTACCAAGTGACCAAAGACCAGGGATAAAATATAAATAATAGAGATGTCTGAATTATGTTTATGAAAGAGATTATAAGAGTTTAATGTTTGAATATGCACAAATAATAAAATATATCACAAATATTTAATGTGGTGTGGTGTGAGATTTTTCTTAGGCCTTATGATGGCTACTTCTTCCAGAGAGGGCCTCCATCTTTCCAAACTTTGTCTTTGCTGGAGCTGACATTCTCTGATAAACTTTTCTTCCTGCAATTCCCTCCAAATGCTCCACAGCTAACAACCAATGTGGTGTATTTGCCATGTTTGGAGGCCTGGCCATCATTTATTGCCCTCATATATTACACTTCTGAATGGGTTACTTTGGAAGTCAAGCTAATACTCCCCCTTTCTTTTATTTTTCCTAAATATTTGACTGTCTCTTCATAGAATCATAGAATATCAGAGTTGGAAGGGACCTCAAGAGGTCATCTAGTCCAACCCCCTGCTCAAAGCAGGACCAATTCCCAGCTAAATCATCCCAGCCAGGGCTTTGTCAAGCCGGGCCTTAAAAACCTCCAAGGAAGGAGACTCCACCACCTCCCTAGGTAACGCATTCCAGTGTTTCACCACCCTCCTAGTGAAATAGTTTTTCCTGATATCCAACCTGGACCTCCCCCACCGCAACTTGAGACCATTGCTCCTTGTTCTGTCATCTGCCACCACTGAGAACAGCCGAGCTCCATCCTCTTTGAAACCCCCCTTCAGGTAGTTGAAAGCAGCTATCAAATCCCCCCTCATTCTTCTCTTCTGGAGACTAAACAATCCCAGTTCCCTCAGCCTCTCCTCATAAGTCATGTGCTCCAGACCCCTAATCATTTTTGTTGCCCTCCGCTGGACTCTTTCCAATTTTTCCACATCCTTCTTGTAGTGTGGGGCCCAAAACTGGACACAGTATTCCAGATGAGGCCTCACCAAACTGATGATAACCCATCATTCCGGTAGGTATAAACCTCTGCTTTGGCCTACATGAGATACAAAGCTGGGTGAAAGCGGCTGGCTCGGCACGGTGCGCCGGAACTCAGGGAAGGGTGAGTTTAGTTGACAGTATCGCTGGAACTTGGTGACTCTCGATGGCGGCAAGGCGTTATGCCATGGAAGCCGATGCCTGACTTCCGTCCAGGCAAGCTGCAGGAGCTACCCTCACGAAGGAGGAACAGCAGCACGGCCACGCTGGGCCTGACCAAGAGTCCAGCAAGGACAGGATCCTGCCAGCAGCCGGAGCCCGGGGCTGCAGAGGGAGTGACCAGAGCAGGGCAGCCAGGCTCAGGGACACCAGCCTGGGCCAGCTGTGTGACCTGTGCTGCGGGCGGGGCTCGCCTCTCCCCCTCCCGCCCATCATGGTCTTTGCACCGCCCCTCAGGGGGCGGGTCTCCAGTGCTGCCCCGCCCCCTGGCGCCGGGAGGGACGCCAAAGGCTGATGAAGCGCGCCTGCGCCACCCTTTCCCCAGGCACCGTGTTGCATTGTGGGGCGAGTAGTCCCTGCCATTCTGCAAGCCGCAGGCGGCGGCGGCAGAAGAACTACACGTCCCAGCATCCCCGGGGAGGGGGTTGTGGCGCCCCTCAAGCTGTTGCGCCTGCGCCTCGCTCAGTTCCCGGTGGCGCGGCGGCCATGGCGTCGGGTTGCCGGATCGGCCCGTCCATCCTCAACAGCGACCTGGCGGCGTTGGGCGCCGAGTGCGGCCGCATGCTGGACTCCGGGGCGGACTACCTGCACCTGGACGTGATGGACGGGTAACCGCCGCCGCGCGGCGCGCGCGCTTCCGCCTCGGGGCCGGCTCGAGCCCGGGCCCCGCCCCCCGGGGCGGCTGCAGCCCTGGCGCTGCTCTGCGCGCGAGGCGGCTCCGCGGGGTGTTTGCCGCCCGCCCGCCGGCCCGTCGGAGGGTTGCTCAGCGCCTCGTTGCGGCCGGGCCGGGCGCTGCTCCCAGGCAGCCGTGCTCGGGCACTCGCACTGCGCCGAGCCCGCTGCCCGCAATGGGAGCCCGCGCTGGCCCGTGTCGCTGGCTGGTCGTAGGGCCCTGGGAGGGGTGCGAGGGTCTCAGCGCATTAAACAGCCCCTTAGCCCGAGTCAGCTGCCACGCGCCGGCGCCTGAGCGCGGTGTAGACACACCCAGGCGAGAGGGGGCGTCTGCCTAGACCCCGCCGCAGGATCAGGGGCTGTTCTGGTGCAGCGTCCTGTCAAATCCGCTGTGGTGATAGTGCAGGGATCCTAGTGGCTAACGAACGGGAAGTGTGTGTTTCATTGACATATAGGGCTGGGAGGAGCTCCAGAAGTCAGCAAGGCCAGCCCCTGTGCTGAGGCAGGATCCAGTAAACTTAGACCATCCATGACAGGTCTAGCAAACCCGTCCTTAAAAATTCCCAGCGATGGGGGATCCACAACCTCCCTCGGAAGCCTAGGCCAGTGTTTATCTACCCTTACAAAGTTTTTCCTAATATCCATCCAAATCCTACTCCCGTGTGAAGGACACATCATCACTGTCCTCTTTAAAACAGCTCTTAACATAAAAACGGCCATACTGGGTCAGACCAAAGGCCAGTATCCTGTCTTCCAACTGTGGCTAATGCCAGGTGCTGCAGAAGGAATAAACAGACCAGGTAATCATCAAGTGATCCATCCTGTTGCCCATTCTCAGCAAACAGAGGTTAGGGACGCCATCCCTGCCCATCCCGGCAAATAGCCATTGACGGACCTATCCTCCATGAATTTATTTAGCTGGTTTTTTGAACCCTGTTATAGACTGGCCTTCACAACATCCTCTGGCAAAGAGTTTCACAGGTTGACTGTGCATTTTGTGAAGAAATACTTCCTTTGTTTTAAACCTGCTGCCTATTAATTTCATTTGGTGACTCCTAGTTCTTGTGTTATGAGGAGTAGATAACATTTCCTTAGTTACTTTCTCCACACTAGTCATGATTTTATAGACCTATGTTATATCCCCCCTTAGTCGTCTCTTTTCCAAGCTGAAAAGTCCCAGTCTTATTAATTTCTCCTCATATGCCAGCAATTCCATACCCCTAATAATTTTTGTTGCCCTTTTCTAAACCTTTTCCAATTCCAGGATATCTTTTTTGAGATGGGGTGACCACTTCAGCACACGGTATTCAAGATGTGGGCGTACCACGGATTTATATAGAGGCAATATGATATTTTCTGTCTTATCTATCCCTTTCCTAATGATTCCCAACATTCTGTTCACTTTTTGACTGCTGCTGCATGATCTTGTTCTTGAGTGGTAACAGCTAATTTAGACCCCCGTCATTTTATATGTATAGTTGGGATTATGTTTTCCAATGTGCATTACTTTGCATTTCATTTGCCATCGTCACCCAGTTTTGTGAGGTCCCATTCTAACTCTTCGCAGTCTACTTTGGACTTAACTATCTTGAGTAGTTTTGTATCATCTACAAATTTTGCCTATTTTTTCCAGATCATTTATGAATATGTTAAATAGTACTGGTCCCAGTACAGACTGTGGTATACCATTATTTATCTCTCTCCATTCTGAAAACTCACCATTTATTTCTACCCTTTGTTTCCTATCTTTTAACCAGTTACCAGTCCATAAGAGGACATTCCCTCTTATCCCATGACCGCTTACTTTGCTTAAGAGCTTTTGGTGAGGGACCTTGTGAAAGGCTTTCTGAAAATTTAAGTACACTATATCCCCCTTGTCCATATGCTTGTTGACCCCCTCAAAGACTTCTAGTAGATTGGTGAGGCATGATTTCCCTTTACGAAACCCATATTGACTTTTCCCCAACAGATCATGTTAATCTGTGTGTCTGATAATTCTGTTCTTTACTATAATTTCAACCAGTTTGTCTGGTACTGAAATCAGGCTTACCGGCCTGTAATTGCTAGGATCCCCTCTAGAACCCTTTTTAAAAACTGATGTCACATTAGCTATCCTCCAGTCATTTGATACAGAAGCTGGTTTAAATGTTATATACCACAGTTAGTAGTTCTGCAATTTCACATTTGACTTCCTTCAGCACTCTTAGGTGAATACCATCTGGTCCTGGTGACTTATTACTTTTTTATCAATTTGTTCCAAAACCTCCTCCAATGACACCTGAGTCTGGAACAGTTCCTCAGATTTATTGCCTAAAAAGAATGGCTCAGGTTTGGGAATCTCCCTCACATCCTCAGCCGTGAAGACTGATGCCAAGAATATATTTAGTTTCTCTGCAATGGCCTTATCATCCTTGAGGGCTCCTTAGCATCTCGATCATCCAGTGGCCCACTGGTTGTTTAGCAGACTTCCTGCTTCTGATGTACTTAAAATTCTTTTGCTATTACTTTTTGACTCTTTGGCTAGCTGTACTTCAAATTCTTTTTTGGCCTTCCTAATTACATTTTTACACTTCATTTGCCAGAGTTTTTCCTCACTAGGCTGCCTTTTTGCTTCTCACTGCTTCTTTTACTTTGTTGTTTAGCCATGGTGGCACTTTTTTGGTCCTCTGTTTTTAAATTTGGGATTTAAAAGGCCTCTATTATGAGGCCTTTAAAAAGTTTCCATTAAGCTTGCAGGGATTTCACTTTTGCCACTGTACCTTTTAATTTATTTAACTAACTTCCCCATTTTTGTGTAGTCCCACTTTCTTAAATTAAATGCTACTGTGGTGGGTTGCTGTGGTGTTTTTCCTGCCTCAGGGATGTTCAATTTAATTATATTATGGTCACTATTACCAAGTGATTCAGCTATATTTGAAGACGGTTATCAAATCCCTCCCCCACCCCCCCACCCCCACTTTTCTTTTCTCAAGAATAAGCATGCCCAGTTTTTCAACCTTTCATCATAGGTCAGGATTTCTAAACCTTATATCTTGTTTGTTGCTCTCCTCTGGACTCTGTCCATTTTGTCCACATCTTTCCTAAAGTGTGGTGCCCAGACTGGACAAGAACTTCAGCTGAGGCCTCACCTATGCCAAGTAGAGCAGGACAGTTTCCTCCCACCTCTTACATATGACACTCCTGTCAGTCACCCCTGAAAGATACTGGCCTTTTTTGCAAGTGCATCATATTATTGACTTATTCAATTTGTGATCCACTATAACCGCCAGATCCTTTTCAGCAGTGCTATGATCTAGCCAGTTATTCCTGTTGTGTAGCTGTGCATTTGATTTTTCCTTCCTAAGTGTGTTACTTTGCATTTGTCATTTTTGAATTTCATCTTGTTGATTTCAGATCAGTTCTCTAATTTGTCAAGGTTGGTTTGAAATCTAATCCTGTCCTCCAAGATGCTAGCATCCCTCCCATCTTGGCGTCATCTGCATTTCTCCACTCTATTATCCAAGTTATTAAAATATTAAATAGTACCGGACCCATGGCTGATGTGTGGGACCCCACTAGATTGACAGGAAACCATTGATAACTACTCTTTGAGTATGGTCTTTCAATCAGATTTGCACCAGATAATAGTTTTGTCCAGATTGTATTTCCCTAATTTGATTATGAGAATGTCATATGGAATTGTGTCAAAAGGCTTACTAAAATCAAGACATGTCACGTCTTGCTTACCCTGTATCTACTAAGCTAGTAACCCTGTCAAAAAAGGAAATTAAGTTGCTTTGGCATGATTTGTTCTGGACAAATCTATGCTAGCTATTGCTTATAACCCTATTATTAGGGCCCTACCAAATTCACAATCCATTTTAGTACATTTCAGTGATAGGATTTTTAAAATCTGAAATTTCACAGTTTCAGATATTTAAATCTGAAATTTCATGGTGTTGTAATGGGGGGTCCTGACCCAAAAGGGAATTGGGGGGGTTCCGAGGTTATTGTAGGGGGGTTACAATATTGCCACCCTTATTTCTGCGCTGCTGCTGGTGGTGGCACTGCCTGCAGCTGGGAGAGGTTAATTGTATTAACGACACTGCTTCTTGAACATAGTCTATAAAGATTTGTTTTTATATTTCCCATAAATGTAGGTCAATATAAAATTCCTTACTTTAGTCACCATACAGTAAAACCATATCAAGCCTAATAAAGTGCTTTTTTCTAATTGCTAGGCACTTTGTTCCGAACATCACATTTGGACACCCTGTAGTAGAGAGCCTTCGAAAGCAGCTGGGTCAGGATCCTTTCTTCGGTAAGGACTTCATTTTTCCAAACTCTTGAGTACGTGTTGTTATATTGACAAAGGAAACTACAAAACATTGTGGATTTTATCCTCACTTGTGGCCTGTAAGCTCAGGCCACAACTCAGTGGGGTAACCTCAAAACCGTTTTGCTGCTCCCTAATCCTGGGGCTGGTTTTATGCTGTCTTAGTTTAGAATAGCCTTACCCTGGAGGCCAGGATGGTGGCAGGAATCATTGGAATGTGGTTACAACACATCCCCGTACATGTGGGGAAAGTCGAGGAGGGCTAGTGTAGAGCCAGCTATGCCAGATGAGGATTTCCCCAGCTTTCCAGCCCCTTTCTAGAACTTGAGTAGCACAAAGGAGCCATGTCCTGGGCCTCATGTTCGGTGATTACGAAATATTTATAGCCAAGCAAAACGCTGTAAAAATACGGTTTCCTTTTTAGCTAAACTAAGTCAGAGGGAGGGAAGAATGTATTATGTGAGCTACTGTTTGTTTTTTAGTACTTTAAAGAAACACTCTCCCATGTGGCATGTCACTATAATGTAATCGATGTCCTATTAAGCTCAAGTAGTAATTATTACTAAACATATCTAATAATACCAACATTGAGCATGGATTTATATTCTGAATTTGTTTTGTATAAATTAATATGCACTCATTTAAACAGCTTATGCTGTTACTACTCTTTTTGAGCTCTGAGCACATGCTTTGAATGTGCATCTTCTGTAATGACTCTAAAGCAGCTGATATGGCATATGAATTACAGATAGTCCACATATTGGTATATTTTGGTGAATGATGCATGCCCAGTGTATCTTGCTTACTCGTGATTCCTTTCAGATATGCACATGATGGTTGCCAAGCCGGAGCAGTGGGTGAAACCAATGGCTGTAGCAGGTGCAAACCAGTACACTTTTCACCTAGAGGCTACAGACAATCCAGGGGCACTGATTAAAGACATTCGGGAAAATGGGATGAAGGTGAGGAGCTGGTGTGGCAAGAGTAGTGTGTTGCATTGCAGTAGCTGCCTCCCTCTGGCATTGAAAGATCTGGGCAATAATGTTCTTGTGGACTAATTAAATGAAAGCAATTTATATCTGAACAGAAGTCCTGGAGACAAAGTGGAATCTTGCTTTAATGCAGTGGTCCCCAGAGTGTGAGGTGCACGAAGGGCCACCCAGCTCTGCTCCTGGCTTCGACTCCTGCTCCCAGCTGCAGCTCCGCCCCTGGGGGCCATGGACTGGTTACATTATGCGTGGGGAGCAACATAAAAAGTTTGTGGACCATTGCTTTAATGCAATCAATACCTTTTTGTCTTAATTGAGCCTAAATAATATTCTAAATACTGTTCACAATATCTAATCAGTATTTTTTTAAAGCTTGTAGTAGCCAGTATCAGAGCAATGCTAACACAGGTGCAAGCCTCCTTTGTCCTACAGATGTACTTACATTTATCTTTCCCTCCTTCCGTAGGTTGGCTTGGCCATCAAACCTGGAACTGTAGTTGAATATTTAGCACCATGGGCCAATCAGATAGACATGGCTTTGGTGATGACAGTAGAACCTGGATTTGGAGGGCAGAAGTTCATGGAAGACATGATGCCAAAGGTAGATACTGATTGTGTTTTATTAAATGGAACTAGTCTGTTTCTACTCCCTATGCCTTGACAACTGGGAAGGGAGAGGACATTAACAAAAAATCCTTAATCATTTAAATGTTAGAAATTATATAGACCTGGGGAGTATCTATGTAAAACCAAGTGCTTAACTTTTGTGGGGGTTTTTGTATGGGCTCTTTAGATTCAGTGGCTGAGGACACAATTTCCTTCCTTGGATATTGAAGTGGATGGTGGTGTGGGGCCAGACACCATCCATAAATGTGCAGAGGTAAGCTTTAAAAACTGAACTGCACGGTGAGGACTCTCCTTCTTTCTGTGCACAAGATTGTAATCTCCCTGCTGGGTCTTTCAGTTTGGCCATTTGCTTTGTTTTAGAATCATAAAGGGACCTCAAGAGGTCATCTAGTCCAATCCCCAATTAAATCATCCAACAGATTTTTGCCCCATATCCCTAAATGGACCCCTCAAGGATTGAACTCACAACCCTGGGTTTAGCAGGCTAATGCTCAAACCACTGAGCTGTCCCATACCATGACCTAACCTACAGCACTTGTTTTGTCACCCTCTGCTCAGGATAGAACCAGAACTAATCAAGGCTGCAGGAAAGCTGCATACCCTTTTCTTAGTAGAGTAATTTTTTTGAAGTCTGAACCTGTGCTGATGAAATCCATGCGTGTTGCAAGTGGACAATAGTTACCTACCTTTTCTAATTTCACTAGTTAGAGTGTACTGGGATTATGTGGTGGTGGTCCATATTACACAGCTGGCTGGTTAACCTTCTTCCAGGCAGGAGCAAACATGATTGTGTCTGGCAGTGCTATTATGAAAAGTGAAGATCCTAGATCTGTCATCAACCTCCTGAGGAATGTGTGTTCAGAAGCTGCTCAGAAACGTTCCCTGGACCGATGAGACTGCCAACTCATGCCAAGGCAGCTTGAGTGTGAACGGGTTCTATTCCAGTCTGGAAACATTGCTGCTGAACCAGGACTGCAGCACTGAAGAATTGTTCCTTCACTGCAAGCAGCTGTTTTGCCAGGGCTGGAAATACAATCAGCCAGTGCTATCCCTTAAATTGGCTGGAGACTTATTTTATAGCAGATAACAGGTATTGGATGGAAACAGAATTGTGAGTTTTTGCTTGAAAGGTGTGGAAGACTAAGAGTCTGCTCTGTGCATTCCTACAAAACTGTTTCAATGTTTGAAATAAAACACTGATGATAAGTCATCTTACGACTAGCAAAACTCATCTGTTAGCTGTTCAGTGGTATGTGCACTCCAGGATGAACCAATCTACCCCAAGAAAGAGCATCTTTCCAGAACTAAGTTCACTAACTTAGACAGGTATGTACACCCCAATAAAGTTATGGTACAATATTTCGTTCTCACAGCAGTGGGAAATAAAAGTTCCACAGTAAGCTTTTATCATAGCTTCTCCTTTGAAAAACTAAGTCTCTTGGCCTAGTTTTCATAGGTGGTATCCTTATGACTAGCTAGTGAAAACTTTCCAAGATAAATGATCTGAAGGTACAGTTATTAGATTAGACATTGATTCCTGAAGTTTTTACAACAAACTTCATTGTAGAAGAGTGGTTTTGTCACCAGCAGTAGAAAAGTAAGTTGCCTGCTATTGTGGGTTAACAAAATTTTAATTGCAGAATGAGCAGCCACAGGGTATTCGCTCATTTGTACAAAAGCACATGGGGATCCTAAGCCAGGTCTTTTGCATTCTAGCTATTCAGATAGGCTCCAGTGCCTAATTATAGGTAAATGTATCCTTCAGGCAATCCATGGCTGGAAGACCAAGCAGCTACTTCAGCTGTTGCCTGTGTATAAAATGTAATAACCAGCATCCACGAGGCCTACTCCAGTGGAGGGGAAGTAGGATAGTTTAGAACCACAGGGTGAATCCGCTTCAGGTGTTCAGTTTCTAAGCAATGATAGTCGAGAAAGAAAGGACTGGTTCAAGAATTCCTCTAGTTAGTCTCTCTCTGAAAAACCATGTTGGACATGTATGTACACTTCTTCCCAATACCCCAGTTCAACAGAGATGAGATACTACAGGTGTGGGGGCAGCTTGGTAAACATAGCCACTCTAGCTCCCTCAGTAAAAGCAGGTGTGAGGATGCAGCAACAAAGAGTATGTCCAGACTGCCCGCCGAATCGGTGGGTAGTAATCGATCTATCGGAGATCGATATCGTGTCTTGTCTAGACGCGATAAATCGATCCCCGAACGTGCTCCCGGAACTCCACCAGGGCGAGCGGCGGTAGCGGAGTCGACGGGGGAGCTGCGGACGTTGATCCCATGCCGTGAGGGACCCAAGGTAAGTCGAAATAAGATACGCAACTTCAGCTACGGGAATAGCGTAGCTGAAGTCGACGTATCTGACATCGACATCACCCCCACCCCCTCCCACAGTGTAGACCAGTCCAAAGGCATTTGGCATGGGTTGCACAAAAAAGTACCAAGGGGCTCAGCCAGGCTTGTGAGGCCTGGGCCAAGGCATCCTCAATGCTGTTAGTAAGCCAGCTAGAGTTTAAACAGAATCAAGTCCGGGATAACTGTCAGTATGGAATCATTTGCTCAAATACAGTATAACTAGTTACCAGAACTCATTCACACAGTACTCATTCCACAGTACCGTGGAGAGAATGTTTAACTGCATGTTGTCATTTAACACCCTTTCAGTTAAAAAAAATACTATGCTCTGTCCCAAGGAGAAATATGTAATTGAATCCTTTGTCAGGTCCTAGATTAGAGCAGTTTGGGGTCCACACCTTTTTTTGTCAACAGGCTTGAGCAGGTGTAAACTGCCAGCCTAGGGCTGCACTTCAGGAGGAAAACATACATGCAGGAAAACCACCTCACCTCCCCAGCAGAGTGGCTGGCTAATTGTTCCTACTGCAGCACCCCCCTTTGGAAGTGTGATCTCTTCACTTCCACAGCCTCTTATTACAGTTAAGGGAAAGGCTCTTAGTCACCATGGAGATTACTACTTTCACATATGCTTAATTACATTCTTCTATTACTCCTTAAAAATTGCCCGTTTTCTCACTATTAGCAAACAAATAAAAATGACAATTTTCTGTCCAGCATGCCTTCCTGCACTTATTTTTAAGTGATGTAAATATGCTTATGCACAGAAAACAGCAGCTACACCTCATCCATGAAAGTACATACTGAACAGGGAGCCACTTTCCCTTTGAAAGTATCTTTTTGCGGATACAGACTAACATGGCTGCTACTCTGAAAACTTTCCCTTTGGATGCCTGATCAGACTAAGTATTTCCATATTAAAATTAACCACACAGGATCACTCAGTCATGGGTCAATGAATAGAGAAGTTTGACTCAAACTTTCATGCCGAAATCAAATTTCCAGACACTCTGCACCTCAGTCTCATGCCATTCAACCTGTCAGACCCCCAGTGAGGAACATAATTAGTTGTACTTTTCTATAACCTCAGTCTCATGATTCTTTAGGTGGATGAATTCATGATGTAAATACATTTTCAACAATAAAAGTGCAGGGATATCACAGGGACTAAAATGAAAGCCAGTTAAGAATTATTTGTCTCAAAACAGGCAAAGTTCCAAGGGAGAGCCAATAAAGTCATCTAGATTGTAGTGCCAAAGCAAACTTTTGTGCACTACTGCATTACTGGACTGGAGGTCCAGGGTGTCCACTATCATCAATGGAGGAAAATATATAAGACTCCAGATGTCCAATTCAATCCTTATTTGGATATGGGGTCCTCCAAAAGACAGTTCTGTAAGCAAGCTAGCATGCACCCAAATACGGTGAGAAACTATACTGAAAATATGCTCTGCTCGCCACATCTGAGGACTTTCTGCCCTTCCCATGCTTTGATGAAGGTCGTGGATCTGAAGGAGGATGTGAAACCTCTTGCAACAGGGCCAGGGAAGGAGATATGAAGGCCTGAAAAAATGCCTTTGGATTCAAAATGGTAAACAAAGCACAAACATACTAAAACAAGTCACAGTGCCTGACTGCATAATGCTCAGTACTTTACAGTTGCACAGGGGGGATGGGAGGGGAGGAATGACCTGTTTTAGCCTTTATGTAACAGCTAAAAGACAAAAAGTTGAGGAAATTTTTGAATGTTTAAGGGAGGTATGGGGGGGGGGAACTTGAGTAAGGGGCTTCATGGCTTTTTATAAACTCAGCCCTGGGGCTGAGCTGTGCGTATAGCAGTTCTCAGCATGCTCTGACCTAGACAGCTAGTTGTTTCAAAATTCATGTGACACAATACACAAACTATAGGTGAGGGAAAGGAAGGAAATTGATGGAGGCCATTTCCATGAGAGAGAATTATTATAACCATAAGTTTTTATTATTAAGAACTGAAGACAGCACAACAGATATGTACAGCAGATGTGAAGAAAGAGGGTGGGGATGGGGCTTGTGTAGGTGCTAGACAGACTAAGTGCAGTTTCTTACTATCACAGACTTCCTGTGTGGCCTTGGGCAAGTCACTTACTGTCTGTCTCTCTCTCTCTGTAAAATGGGGATCATAATCCCACGCTGTCTTGGCTCTGGACTATAAACTATTTGGAGCAAGGCCTATCTCTTCCAATGTGTTTGTACAGACCCTAGCAAAATAGGGCCTCGATCTCAGCTGGAGCTTCTAGGGGCTACTGTAATACAAGTAAATAGTAGCATCCTTAGCCCCAAGAGTTTCCAGAGTCAGGGAGATGACACTGGGGAGGAGGGAGGTTTATACCAATAAAATGAGCTTGTGGAGTAGTAGGGGGAGATTTGAAGGAGAGGGTATGTGGTGTGTAGTGTGTAGGCTTGGGGGAGGGGAGGGAGGGAAGAGGATGGCCATTCCAGGCACTTGGGGCACTGGGAGAAAGCACACACGTAATTATGGGAGACATACAGGAACTGGAAGGATTACAGAGTGCAGGGCTGGTATGGGGGAGTGGTAAGTAAAGAGAAACAATAAACTATATTCTATTCTTGCCTTATGTCATGGAGTTCAAGGGATGGAAGTGGTCTTAGAATCTGCCCCCAGCAGATTATTTTGCTATCCCAAATCTGTTTTTTAATCAGATGAGATGTGGACTACAAGAGCAAAGTTTCTGATGGAAAAAAATGCCTTAAATATTCGCATAGGAAGAAAATATAAAAGGAAAGTTCTCCATTTTGCATCCAGTTTTTCAGTCTCTTTCTTGCCCATCTCATCTTTGCCAGGGTGGTTTCATTACGTTCTTGGAAGGTTTAGCCTGTTCACACAATGGGTAGGGCAGAGGGCATTTCAATAGGGACAAAGAGGTTGTGTGCAATCTCCATTTGTATCAGCCATGTAACTGGCAAGATTAACAAATAACATCTTTAGAAGAGGATGTTAATACTGCTCAATAAAGGAAATTGCCAGGAACTACTCAGGGGCACTGCAAAGATTTCTTCATCCTACGTAATACCATTTGTCGTTACTGATTTTATAGTGCAAGAGTCTCCTATCCAGATCCTCTAAAAAGCAATGCAGCGAGCTGCCTGCCAACCCGCCCAGTTTGGTTAGTAGTCCTACTCGAAAGTTTACTTCATTTTTAAAATATTCTCTTAACTCTCTCTTTTTCCTTCAGGATCCTGGATGATTCAGACTTCATTACTAAGTCAGTGTTCCTCACCTGTAGTTCTCCTGGGTCCTGCATGCAGGGAGTTCATGTGACTGATGCCCAGATCCCAGGATTGCTCCTCACACTACCAGATAGATCAGACAAGCGCAGGAGGCACTGAACAATCTATAAAGTTGTATGATGGGAGCTATGAGGATCTGAGCTGCTCCTATCTTCACTTTGAAGGAGCAGGGGAATGGAGAAGAAAAGAGCCTCACCTCAGATTGCTCTCCAACTCACATTCCCAGCAGCCAGAAGACGAGGGAGAGAGATGAGAAATACCCCATTCCACTCAGAAACTAGGAAGAAAGGATAATAGAGGGGGAAACAACAATCTCACAGCCAGTTAGTTATGCAACATTAACAAATGCAACAGCAAGGCTTTGTACCCTTACTACTTTGTGGCTCCCACAAAGCCATTAAAAGACCATACAGGTCTTCAGGTCTTAAAGGCACATACCACTAATTTGATGTTACAGACCTGTGAAGGGAATCTAAGTACTTCTATTGCTAATCAAATTCAGACTATACACATTGTATGGAAATAACTTTTAATTTAAAAAACCTTGCATTGAAGATTATTGTATCAGACATTGAGGCAAAATTTGAGTTTAATTTGCTGGACAAACCAGTGTTTAAAAAAAGGATTTAAAATAAATCAGAATGTGCAATAAACTACAATGTAGCATAGGCAGTAGTGTTGAAACTTGACTGAACTTTTTTCTGAGGTCCAGCGTATATTTCCAGTCAATCTGACAGGAAAAAATTTAAGTTTGACACTACAAACGGGTCATCTGTCAGTATTGGATATTACAAGCTGAGGAAAAATTTTGTACAAGAACAGAGACTCCTATATAATTGCCTTCAACTGTTGTACACAGAAAAACTTCCTGCTGACAGTGGTTTATACATATGTGCTACTGGTGTCGAATTATTGTTCTGCTACAAGAATACTGCTATATCGTCAATTCTTGTATGCGTCGTCTTCTATTAGCATCACTTGAGGATGCAGATAAATTCTAAATACTATAATTCAGAATGTATGAGTTTAAACAATTTGCTTTTATTTTCTTAGTGTAATGGCTGGGAATTTAAAAATCAATCTGTATTTAGAAACATTATGAAATTTTTTTTTAAGCCCTTCTGATGTCCTTATTAACAATGTTTTCCTTTCTGGTTAGTCACTCTGCTTTTGCATACTTGGTAGAACCTTGCAAGGTATTGCTTAGAAATCGTAATAACTATACTTGTTGGTAAGATACACAGCACACAGTTATAAGCAGCATTAGCTACTGCAGGTCTAGGAGTTAGGTCTCCAAATATCTGATGATCCAAAATGAAATTCAGAGCTGCATCTTCATTTAATTCAATCTTTGTTTCCTCACCACTCTTAGGCTTCTCTGCTCCCCATGTGACTGAAATAGAAAACTGTCTACCTTTCATATAGTAGAGAAATCAACTATGGAAATATAGTGGTATATTTGTGTGTTAGTGTTTATTGTTAGTTTCATGCAGAAATCCTCAGAGTTGAATGAGTGACTCATTTTAAGCCAAATATAAGGCTTCTGAAAGTGTCATATAAAAACTACTGGTACTTAAATATTCAAGGGATTTCAGACAAGGCAGGTATTTGCCACATGCTCATGCCTCCAAAGGAAACAATTTGAAATTACCCCCTCCTCCTCACTGTCTTTTCAAGTAGTTTTTCTGTGTTTTGAAGTTGTTTGTTTAAAGGAATAAAGTGTGTTCTGCTGTCCCAGAATCCATCAGAACCATAAACACATTTGAAAGAAAAAAAGGAAGAATATTAAAGAACGTGGCAAGATGACAACAGAAAGCAGTAAACCGTGCTAGCTATTTAGGTGTGCCCACTTTCAGCACAGGGAATACTAGACTTCCAGCTCGAAAGAATTAGTTTCTCTTGTGGTTCGGGAAGAAGAAAGTGTTGCGTTTGGGATTTTATCCTACCTGTTACAAAGCAAGAAAGAAAATATATTATATGCTGCTAATGTACAGTATTTGAATTGTGCTGTTATTTCTTGTGTGAACAACAGAGATTTTACCTTATACTTTTCTCCATCTTAATCGGCTTTCCTAATGAACCACATTATTCCCTGTCACCTGTGTTTTCTTGTGCTGCAGAGTCCCAGGAAACCACTTTTGCAGTCTTCCAGCTCTTCTGTGGATTGTTTTCTTGGTGGATGGCCATTGTTTGGCAAAGTGATGGGAGTACATGAAGTGCAGAGGGAGTCACTGTGGAAAGCTGCACTTGAACTTTCAGTCTGATTTGTTATTTGGTCTTGGCACCGTAAGGTTTCTATGTCTTCATCCTTTAACGGAAAAACCCGAAGTTCCCACAGCTCAGACTGAAAGGAGTCAGACGGGGGAGGGGAGGAAAGAGGGGTCCTGGTTAGTTATGTGCAGAATGATTCTGTTATCAAGTAACAAATGAGTCTTGTTCTTTACAGTGCTTGCAGGGTTCTTCAGCTACAGGGAAGAATACCATTCTGCTGGGTACCAATTTTCAATGTAGCTTGGCTTAATACAGCACAACTTCATTTTGTATAGAATCTTTTAAATAAGTTGTATCCCAACATTGTTTCCAAGGTTAAACAATGCAGTTACAATGTAAGAGGCAAGGGATGTAAAAAAGGAATCCTCTATTTTCTACTGTTAAGAACATCTATTACCATCACAATCAGTACTATTTGGAACACATGTTGGCATCCTCTGAAAAAAAGCTACAGAATGTATCAATAGAGAGCCTGCTACTCTCTCATCTCCGAGGCGGAGACATTTTGACCCACTAGTGAAAGTTTTGCCTGTGCTGTTCCTATTCTGGTGACAAATCGAGGCCTTCATTTGGAAGTGATCTCAATCTGGTAATTTGCAGAAGCTTTAAACACAATCCAAACAATAGCGATGAGAACACTTACATTTGCAACTTTAGAGCCTGATCCAAGACCCATTGAAGTCAGGGAAACTTTGGACACTGGATCAGGCCCTTATTTACTAAAAAACATCATACCTTTGCTTCTTGGTTTTCCTTTGAAGGCTGTGGGACCCTTAAACATACAGAACTGTGGATTTCTGAAGTAAGATCAGAAGCAGCTTCAGCAGCACAACGCAGTGAGGCACATGAGTTGCGATGGTTTTCTTTCAGTACTGGATCTTGGCCCTGCGGTCCTTCAGCATTTTTGCTATAAGGTCTAGTACAAGACAAAATGAGAAAATGCGCTTTTGTTTAATAACTGCTCTGTCAAGTGACTGGAAACAATTCCAATTTTTTTTTAAAAAGAGGAAAAAAGGCACTACTCTAAGTTTTTAATAATGGCTTCTTATTTATATGCTTAGAAGTAAAGAAAACCTGAAAACAGAACTCTAAAGCAAAGCTGACCTTGGTATAAAATATTTAAATACATTTTTATATCTTTGACAACATTTTTTTGAAAGTTCAAACTTAACAGAATCCAGTACTTGAAGTGGGTCTCTGAATGCAATTACTTTGTCTTAGATCCAGAGAAGTGACACCCCATTCTTTCATCTAAATCAGAGATTACTGAGTGAGAAGTGACACCCTATTCATTTGACTAAGGCAATAATTACTGAGCACCGCAACGAACAGCAGAAGTGGGATGGGTTCAGAAAATGTTAAGATTTTATTCACTAATATCCCAATAACCTAGATTTTCTTTAAATTCCTAAGATTTAAAGCGATATAGTTTTCCTTTTCAAGCAATACATTAAATATGTATGATACCGTACATGGTAAACTATTTGATGAGGAATACTCTCATTTTCAAAAGATGCTTCATTCTATTGATAGGATTTCTAAAAGTTGCTGTGTTACCAACAGAAAATCCCAATGATTCTGTAAGAGTCCTCCATTTATGACAATACACCTGCCTGCTATTTCTTCTGGGCCATCGGCTCTGTTCCCACAACGACCACCTTGCTTTTTCTCTCTCTTCATATTTTGCATGACGTGAAGAAAAAAGTTCATCTGACAGATCTTCGATCTGTAATTATAAATGAGAGATGGCTGCTGCCATGATTACAAGCATCACTAAAGATGAAAACAATAGTTTTATATACAGTCATGTGGGGAATCTCTGTCACACGCACAACAAAAAGTATTGAATGTGCACTGGAGGGTACAAAGGTATAGTAAACTCTGTGTTTATGTTAAAATATGACAGAAAAGTACAGCTATATGATACAACAACTTTTTAGCCTGCTAATTTACACGTTTGGAAGGGGGGAATCTCAAGTTGATATAAGAATTATTTTCACCCCATGGAAATACAAGGACTACATTAGATTGAAAAGCAAGAGGAAGGTTACTTACTTGTAAGTCAAGTAAACAGGAGACGTACTACATTTGTGAATGCACACTTGCGTCTCTTCCAGGGCAGGACACAGAAGTGAACTATAGCACTTAAGAGCAACTACATTTTCCTTCAGAGATGTAAACTGTCAGATTCTTTTGCATTTTGGTTCTAAAGTAGCACAGCAAATCTAGTTTTTAAGAGTTAAGCATGTAGATCTTCAGGTAATAGTATCCTTAAAAAAAGTTCCCGGGCTATTTTATGATGTTAACTGTTGAACATTAACCATGACCCCAAGAATTCTACTCAAGGCTATAAAAAGCCGGTGACTCCAGCTGGTCTGAATTCCTCTCTACTTCAGCATCCAAGACTCAACAAAAGTCTGGGGATGAGGTGCAGCGTGTAGATATGCAGAGGCAATACATTTGGAAAATTCCAGTTACTAATAAGTAAGTTCCATTCTTCAAAAATTGCCTCCGCAAAGAACAATGAACAGCAGCAGTGTTCAGGAGAAGGGCATGGAAGTGCTTAGCTGAAAAAAGACTTGAGAAAATAGTGTTTCATCCTTCAGTCGGGCTTCTCATTTGAAAGAACAGTGCTGGAGAAGCTGAACTTCGTGCAGCAGACTTACAAATCTGTTAGGGAAACATGGCAAAGGGGAGAGGGAAAGGCACACCGAGCACTACCAAAAGAACCCTTAATTCTCTCAGCACTGGAACTCCTGCTTACTCATAGCCTTGTAAGTTTAGCCTATCATATGTATCTGATTTAAACAGTCTCTGAACAGAGACTGCCTGGGATGTCTTACCAAATATGAGCAGCTGAGATGATTTCCTAGAAGGCTTGGACCTATCCAAATTTTAAAGTCTGGCCTGAGCAGGCATACTATGAAGCTTTCAGAGGAGTGGAGCAAAAAGTTGAGGTGAAGATACAACACAACGTTATCTTTGTGAAATAGTTTAAATGGAGGATGGGCCATAAGGGCTTAGATTTTGCTCAGACCGATGGTTACCATATCTGCAACCGGAAAAACGATGTTTAGAACAGACCAAAACTGCTTGAAGAGGGAGTCCAATATATCTTGGCCAGTTCCAGGAGCCCAGAGAGTTATAAAGGAATGCAACAACTCTAAGCTAATGTTTCACATAAGGGTGCATGGAAAAAAAAAAAAAAAAAAAAGATACTCATGCTGCAGGAGTGGGAAGCAGCAATGTGCTTTGAGCGTGGAGTAATGTGAGTATGACCTCATTAAGAATAAAAAACATTCTAAAATGAAAGGCCCCGGGGGAAAGGTGAAATGCCACATTCCTACTAGAAACCCAGCAGAAAATATAGTCACCATTTCAACGCAAAAGATTTCTTAGTGAATGGTTTCCAGAACTCCAGCAAGATGCTTAGATCCAAGCTCATGAGAATTTTGGTTGCTCAGTTAAGCACGAGACCCAGGCTGCTAAGTGAAGCCCTCTGGATTCAGACACCAGATCTGCCCTGCACTTTGAGACAGTCTGACTCTTACTTCTTCCGCAGAACATTGAAAACTGAGGTTGCTGCTCAGTCACAGGTGAGAAGAACAAGGATATGCACACAAAGGAGCTGTGTTTTGCCCTCCTCAAGACACCCGAGGACCAGTTCTCCACAGGCCCGCTCTCCGGCATAGAGTTCAGAACAGGTTCAGGACTGCTGTAATGTACTCTGGTTGCCAATGGCCCAAAAATTCACTTGAGCACCTTGGGATGGTGAGAGCAGAAGGATGCTATGGCCACACCTTGTTTTTAAACAACAATGGATGTTACATTCAATTTTTAAACAACAATGGATGTAACACTGTTCATTTTCCTAGTTAATTCAATACAATATTCCATTTTGTAAGTGTGCCTGAAGGTGCTGCAGAATCTTCAGTCAGCTGCCATGGAACTGAGGCTTTGTTGACCTTAGCACTTTTGTCGGTAAAACTTTTGTCAATCAGAGGTGTGGGGAAAAAAAACACCTCCCTGCCCGACATAAGTTTCAACGACAAGCCAGTGTGAACAGCGCTTTGTTGGCAGGAGACACTCGTTGGGGTGATTTAATTATGCTGGCAGGAGAACTCTCCCCCTCCGGTATAGAGCGGGTACACGGGAGACCTTACAGCGGTGTAGCTTTAGCGGTACAGCTGTGCCGCTGTAAGATCTGTAGTGTAGACAAAGCCCAGGGGAGCTAACCACAGATTTTAGGTTAAGTTTTGCCAAAGAGCACATTGGACCCTGGTAATACCCTACAACAGACAGCACACAGCCACGTGGTTTTTGCTGCAACAGGGTTAGGAACATGATTTTACAAAATGGATGAGGGAATTTGTAACTGTTAGATGTGAACACAAACTATCGCAGCTGCGTTATTCTGTGATAAATCTATCTGAACACAGCACTCCACAGCTTCACTGTGAGCTGCTGCTGGGGACCTAGAACCTGATTCAAAGTCCACAGACTTCAGTGGAAAGACTCCCATTAGCTTTACTGGGCTTTGGGTTAGGCCCTAATGCGCATGCTTGCAAAGCTGGCTGATAAGTGGATGTGGAAAGTCTGGCATGCCAGGCGCACCGCTCTCAGCTCTCTGACACTGATGTGGAGAGCGAGCTCTGCCTGAGACCAGAGGCCTTGCGTTTTGAGGTCTCCCAGATGTGCTCCCCAGCCCAGTGCTGATGCGTCCATCACTAGGGAGAGAGACGGCCGAGGGCTGGAGAAGGGAATCCCTGCACATACTACCTGTGGGTTGAGCCACCACAGAAGGGAGTCAAGAACCTGGCGAGGCAGGGTTACAACCTTGTCCAAATTGTCTCGGGCTGGCCGATACCCCGATGCTAGCCATGACTGAAAATGCCAAAGTCCAAGTGCACCACACAGGTACAGGCTGCCATGTGTTCTAGAAGTTTCAGGCAATTCCTTGCTGTGGTAGTGGGGAACTGCCTGAGACCTCGAATGATATTGCCAAAGGCCTGGAACCTCACTTCCGGGAGGTATGCCCTGGCCTGGGTCGAGTCCAGCACTGTCCCTATAAATTCTATCTGCTGAACTGGAGACAACGTTGATTTCCCCTCATTCAGAAGAAGGCCCAGATTGTCGAATGTTACCCTTATGAAGTCGACCTGTGCCTCCATTTGAGCTCTGGAGTGACCCTTGATGAGCCAGTTGTCGAGGCACGGGAACACCTGTACTTGCCACCTGTGCAGGAACGCGGCCACGACTACCGTGCACTTGGTGAACACACGAGGTGCCGCTGAACGGGAAGACTGTGAACTGATATTGGTTGTTGTTCACCACAAACCTCAGGTATTTTTTGTGGGGCGGAATTATTGCTATGTGAAAGTATGCGTCCAAGTCAAGGGCGGCATACCAGTCTCCTGGATCCAATGAAGGCCAAAGAGACCATGCAGAACTTGAGCTTCTTCACAAACTCGTTGAGTTCTTGCAGGTCTAAGATGGGCCTGAGCCCGCCTTTGGCTTTCGGTATTAGGAAATACTGGGAATAGGAAACCCTTGCCCTTCTGCTCTTGAGGAACCTCTTCCACTGCCCTAGCGAAAGGAGCGAGTGCACCTCCAGTATAAGGAGTTGCCCGTGAGAGGTCCCTGAAGAGGGACAGGGAAGGGGGATAGAAGGGGGGGAGGGCACAGAATTGGATGGAGTATCCCCTCTCTACTGTGCGCCACACCCAGCGTTCCAAAGTAATACAGGACCATGCACAGTAGAAAGGGGATAGTCGGGATGAAAAGGTAAGGCAGAGTAGATCCAGTTTTTGTTCTGGTGTGCCATCCTCGACCGCACCTTCAAAAGGCTGATTTGGGACCGGGAGGTGGCTTGGATTGGCCAGAGCCCTGGCCTGAGGACAGGTGCAGCCTCTTCCTACTGCTCCAATTCCTCCTCCAGGAACTGTCCTGTCGGTTCTGCTGTTGGTAGAACCGCGGAGGAGGTTGTGGTCTGAAGTGTTTCCGCTGCATGGTGGGAGTATGGAGGTCCAGCCATTTGAGGATGGCTCTTGAGTCTTTTAGGCCAGTGGTCTCCAAACTTTTTTGATCGCGCACCCCATCAGTAAAAACTTTTGAGCTCGCACCCCCTGCTCCCGGCCGAACTGTTGAAACAAAAAACAAAACAACAACAAAAAAGCTGCTTGGACTCCCGGCCAAACTGCTGGGGGTGGGGAAACGGCGCTGCTCCGGTGGCGCACCCCGATGGATCCTCTTGTGCACCCGCTGTGGTGCGCGCACCCCACTTTGGAGACCACTGTTTTAGGCTATGAAGCCTTTTATCTGTCTTTTTGGAAAACAAGAGTCACACCCTCAAAGGGGAGGTCCTGAATGGTCTTCTGGATCTCGTATGGCAGACCTGAAACTTGGAGCCAAGAGCCCCTTCTCATTGCCAACCCTGTAGCCATCACCAGGGAGGCCGCATCAAAACTCAACGAGTTTTGCAGAAGAAGGTTCTGAGTGAAGAGCGTGTTCCTTAGCATCCTGAAGAGGGAAGTCAATGGCTGTGGGAATTTTTTTCTCCTTGATACCAGATTCTAGAGAAGGAAGAGGAGGGATAAGAGTGCTGAGGGAGCAGATTCTTGAGCAAGAAGTGCTCCTTTAGTTACCCTTATCTAGTTGTTCTCCAAACAGCTTAATGCCCTTAGGAGGAAAGGTCTGTGATGTACTAAATGCAGCCTTCCTGCTCCAAACACAAATATAGCAGCTGCTGTAGCAAGTGAGGGGGTTCCTTCTAAATCTATGAGCCTATCAAAGGCAGCATTAAACAGGAAGAAGGCAGCCTAGGTAGAATCTGTAAGAAAACTAAGAATCTCACCAGGTAGGTTAAGAGAAGGGGACACTAGGATGGAGACAGACTCCTTCTTTAGAGCCCAGAATACAATGCCAAATGAGTGAAATCAACAGCTAGGACCTACTGGGCACTGCAAAGGGAAAGGTTGGCTGCCTTGTTTGTGGAGACTATAGAACAGGGGTAGGCAACCTATGGCATGTGTGCTGATTTTCAGTGGCATTCACACTGTCCAGGTCCTGGCCACCGGTCCGGGGGGTCTGCATTTTAATTTAATTTTAAATGAAGCTTCTTAATCATTTTAAAAACCTTATTTACTTTACATACAACAATAGTTTAGTTATATATTATAGACTTATAGAAAGAGACCTTCTAAAACCGTTCAAATGTATTACTGGCACGCGAAACCTTAAATTAGAGTGAATAAATGAAGACTCGGCACACCACTTCTGAAAGGTTGCCGATCTCTGCTATAGAATATGTAGGCAAAGTACATTTTCAGAGAGACAAGAAGAAATCTTTTACCCTTGGTCACCTGGAGTATTTTCTGGAGCCAGGAGATCATTTGTTTACCTGATCCCACTCCTCAGAATAACTTCTAGGATTGCTGCATGGCAAGGTATTACCTCTTCAGTCTCGAAGGAAGAGAGAACCCTTTTGAAAAGTTTACTCCTTGACTAGTTTATTGGAGCATCTAACCCCCACACAGAAAGGGCCCTCAGAGTAAGAGGCTCTAGGAAGGATATTCTCACCAGGAGGGCAGCAATATCTTTGTTTGGGATCAAGGTCTGGATGCTGGTCTTGTAACTGCTGTGTTTACTGTTAGTCTAAGTAGGGGTCAGGCAAGTGGGACAGGTCAGTGATAGTGATTAGAGATGGAAATCAGATACCTCCAAAGATTTTGGGAAGGTAGCAAAAATGGCAGGTTTCTTACTAGGTATTTGACCCAGGTCAGGGGAAACAGCAACAGAAACATGGGGAGGAGGAGGAACCACAGACTAGAGAATGGATCTGGGAAATGCCCTGCATGCCTGCTCGAGGGAAAGAAAGCTCCCCAAACCAATAAGCCCAGGGGGTGCCATGAAAGAGGCCGGCTCACCCAGGCTCCTGAAGGAACAATAGCAGTGGGTGATGAAAAAATTGTTCATGGTTTGCTGAGGAGAGTGCTGCAGGCTGCACTGCTTCAGACAGGAAGTTGGAAGGAGAAATGGATCCCTCCCACCAATGGAAAACCAAACTACAAGGCGAGGAGTAGGCAAACAGAGATGGGGCTGAAAAAACCTAGTGTCCTCCACCAAAAAAAAAAAGACAAAAATACCTGCTAAGCTGCTACAAGCCCAAGGAGTTGGCTTTCTGGTCCTGCTTCTAGACAATGCAGAGGAAGCGGGGGGGCTAGCAAACCTGGAGATCCACCTGATCACCCACTCCCTGAAGAGGGTTTCCCACTGGATCTCCAGTGTCTCAGTCCTTGGAAAGAGAATGGCAGCGATTGGGGAAGGAGGTTGGTAGAAGGGGCTTGCTGCTGAATCACTGGCTGGGCCCTGGGGTGCTAGAGCCTTGCCTAAAAAGGTGCAGGTTCTGAGATAGAAAACCTTAGTTGCCTCAACTCTCCATGTGTTCTTTCATAACCTATTTTTCTCCTTCCTCTTATCCTTTTAATCTTAGGGCTAAAAGGAAAAGAAAAAAGGATCAGGGTGCAAGAAGCTAGAGGCCCATACTTCCTGTTTCTAGGATGTGGGTAGGCTGCTGCTTATATACTAGCACTGACTCCCGATTCTTTCATCTCCTTGCTTCCTAATGGAGATTCATCTTGCCATCACCCATTAGTGTTGCTACTAAGAGGTTGGTAGGAAGGGAGAAGAGACATCTGACAAAACAAGTATATAAAACACGTGTTCACAGGGATAGCTCAGTGGTTTGAGCATTGGCCTGCTAAACCCAGGGTTGTAAATTCAATCCTTGAGGGGGCCATTTAGGGATCTGGAGCAAAAATCTGTCTGGGGATTGGTCCTGCTTTGAGCAGGGGGTTGGACTAGATGACCTCCTGAGGTCCCTTCCAACCCTATGATTCTATGAATGTTTTTACATTCATAGTTAGTACAATCAGCTTATTTTTACAACTTCAGTAGTCACTGGTAAGTTTGAAAACATACATTGATAAACCATGTATTAAACTCTTGGTTTCATTAAAATGTAGCTTACCTCTTCTTCATCTACATGAGATCGCCCCAGAGGATGAAGTTCAACAACTCTCCAGCTACAAATCGGAGAAGGGTAGTTAATACAGGATTAGCCAAATTGAATGTTTTATCACTTCAGCAGTGGAATGAGATTATCCTGTTCTCATTAAATAGCACAATGCTGCAGTACTTATGCTGCAATTTTTGTAAGGGAATGTCAATATTTAAGAAAAATGATTTTAATTTAAATAAAAATCATGAAAACCTGTCTTCTAACATTAGGTTCTAGAAAATCTTCCTTTAAAAAAAATACAGAATCTGAGCTCCTTAACATTGTCCTGTTAATATTATTTTAAGCCTTTAAATAAAACCAGCCAAAACCTGAAACACGAGTCAAAGATTTGCAGATAAAAGGACTAGGCATTGCTAGTTTAGATGACACTCATTATTTAGTTTAACAAAAACTTGTTTAAGCTGTTCCAAGAATCAAAGGATCTGTGTTTTTTAAATAAGTTTAGAGAACCAGATATCAGAAATAATGGGGTTATGCTACATGAAAAAGTTAAATTCAATTAATAAAATCAGAATGTTTTAAAAAATGTATAGGTATGTGTTTTTCTGTGCATGTTATTGGGAGGTTGCTTTTTTCTGCTGAACTAAGACATTAAAAAAAGATAATCTTCAATTAACTACTTAGAGAAAGATAATCTTCTTAAAACACACATTTGTGTCTGCAATGAGTACTAGAATTAAGATGAGAGAAAAACATTCCTCTTTATTTTTACAGTCTGCTTACTCTGTGCATAGTGTGACCATTTCCCCTGGATTGTCAGTCAATCTTCCCCATTGCTGGGGGGTTCTTTCATGCAACGGGGGGGGGGGGGGGGGGAGGGGGGGAATGAACATTTATGAAAACAGAAAAAAATATCAGTGGGGTGCAAAGAGGGGGAAATGAGCATACCTTGGAGTAAGGATTTCTTTGTATTGCAGCTTCTCCAATTTAGAGGGAGCAACCAGTGACATAGGAATAACAATGTTGTCTATATCATAGGAGCTCTCACTTCTCAGTCTCCGTCTAGAGTTATGCTGTATAACAATTAATAATACAGAAGAGTCATTAGCTTAATGATGATAGCTGCATGTTAATTACAAGACAATAAAACTAAACAATTGTTTTGTACTTTTAACAGATAGACAAACGCAGAATGACTTTTTAGAATGACGTTTTCAAAAGTACTCAGTTTTGGACTAACTGTATTCCCATTGAAGTCAATGGAAGTTTTTCACAATTACACAGTTAATGCTGAGTAACACTGTTGACAATCCCACTCTTAATAGCTATATTTTTCATAATGTTCTGAAGGCATTCTAGAATAAATCTACTAACCTATAACCTGACCACTATGCAGATGTTCTTGTACTCGATAAAAATAAGAATTCCAAGAGGTCAGAGCCTAAATGCAGTATATGAAATGAATTTATCAATGTAGAGCAATCTAGATGGAAAATATTTGTCTGGAAATCTGCAGAAATCCCTTTGTAGGGATAAGAGAATGCTGAACTTCTCAGAATTTTCCTCTTGGGGCTATCCAACCTCTTCTCTCGTGTGTGGACTGACTTTTCAGGATTACAGAAGGTGGTTTGGGTTTAAAACATGATTAAATCTAAATTATAGAGCTTTCTGTTTTCAGCTGAAAAAGCCTGTTTCAGAATAAATCACTTTCATTCAATCTGGTAAAGGAAAGAAGTTCCCACTAGACGCAGATGTGTAAAAGACTCAGTCAAGGAAAGAAATTCAATAGAATTCGCATTACCGAAACTGCGTAGGGAACATCACTTAGGTTTCAATTATCAGGTACAGTATTTGTAAGCTGTAAATCTTCATATTTCTGTCTTACAGAATTCCAAAGTTCCAAAGCACTGAAACCTGAAGACTTCTAGGGTGAAATTCTGTCACTCTGGGAAGTTTGGCATTGATTTCTATGGGGCCCGGATGTCACCACCACTTTACCAGAGGCTTTGCTAGTAGTTCAGTAAATAGGAGTTTGAGATAGTCATGGTTTGATAAATCAAGATGCAACAGGATAAAGTACCACAACCGTATTTACATTGCCAGCCAATATTGTGTAGCTCCATCAGGAGGATAAAAGCCTCCAGTCACAGTTTCGAGGGGGATTTAAATCATAATGCATTTCATTAGTTTTAAATGCAGAGTTTTTAACAAGTTCTCACCGATAAACTAATTCATGGTCTGCGAAATACTTGTCTTTGAGAATGCATTTCTAGGTTTTAGAACAGGGGTCGGCAACCTACGGCACACGTGCCAAAGTTGGCACGTGAGCCGATTTTTCCTGGCACGCGGCGTGCGCTGAGCCGCTCAGCCCGCCCCGCTCTCGTGTACCCGCTGCTGGCTCCTGCCAGCCGGGGTCCCCGCGGGTCCAACTCAGCGCCCGCTGCCGGCCTGGGGGGAAGGAACCCCAGGCTGGCAGCGGGCTGAGATCCCAGCTGGCAGGAGTCTGCAGCCGAAACCCCAGAGCGGGGGTCGGACTGAACTACTCAGCCCGCCAATGCTCTGGGGTTCCCACTCTGGCCCCTTGCCAGCCAGGTCCATCTTAAAATTGCTTATCTTAGATCACACTGCTTTGGACCTTGTGCCTGCCTTCTATCGCCATTTTTTTTTCCCACTGAGAATTGAAGGGAACATTTGACAAAATGGCAGCTCCTAAGAAAGCGAAGCTAGATGTCCGATCATTTCAGCCTGCTTGGACAGACGCATTTGGATTTATTGAAAAGAAGGACCATGCTATTTGGGCTTTCTGTTATGAAGGTGTTATTTGTCGCACATCAAGTGTTTGACGACATTTTGAAATGAAGCACGAGAAAACCTTTCTTGATGAAGCAGACAAGACTGAATCAATCAAAAAGGCGGTAGCAGCCTATGAGAAGCAAAGCAGTGTTTTTAAAAGCTTAAGTGTAAGTAAAAATCAAGCTATAGAAGGAAGTTACAAGATTGCACCGTGCATTGCAAAAAACGGAAAGCTGTTTACAGATGGGGGATATATAAAAAGTTTTTCTCAGCAGTTCGGAAATTTTGTTCAATGATTTGCCAAATAAAGATACAATCATATCTAGAATAAAAGAACTGCCTGTCTCTGCCAGAACAGTTGAGAGACGCATAAGTGAAATGGCAGAAAACATTAAGGAAAAGCAGATGACTGCATTGAAAGACACAGCACTGTTTAGTGTTGCAGTTGATGAGAGCATGGATATAAACGATGTTCCACGTTTGGCAGTTGTTGCAAGATATTGTGCTTCCGATGACATCCAAGAGGAACTTTGTTGCCTAAAACCCCTGCATGGCACAACAAAGGGGGAAGATATACTGGAAAGTTTTGTAAACCATTTTGAAGAGCGAGGAGTTGACATCAGAAAAATATTTTGAGTGACAACAGATGGTGCTCCTGCCATGGTCGGAAAACAGAAGGGATTTGTAAAGTTACTTGAAGATCAAATTGGCCATCCGACAGTCAAATTTCACCGTATCATCCATCAAGAAAACCTGTGTGCAAAAATTTCTAATTCAGAGCTTAATAATGTGATGAATACAGTGATGCGAATTGTGAATTTCCTTGTTGCTCGATCTGCTTTGACTCACAAACAATTTCAAGCACTGCTAGAAGAGATGGACAGTGCTTATAATGACATCCCACTTCACAGCAATATTCGGTGGCTAAGTCGTGGTAAGGTTTTGGTGCACTTTGTAAACTGTTTTGAGGCAATCAAGGCCTTTTTGTCAGAAAAAGAACAAAACTACCCCGAACTGGATGATGACGAATGGCTGTGTAAGCTCATGTTCCTAACTGATATCACTGCTCACCTAAACGAACTCAACCTCTGTCTCCAGGGTGCAGGGCAAACAGTTCTGGATCTTTATGAAGCCTAGAAAGCATTTGTTGTGAAACTAGCAGTATTTTCCAGGGATATTCAAACTTCTACTTTCCGCTACTTCCATCACATAAAAGAGCTATCGACACGTTGCACTGTCAGTGTCAATGAGATTGGAAAGTACACGCAAGAACTGGAATCAGAATTTTCCGACAGATTTCAAGATTTCCAGCGATTTGGCCCAATGCTTTCTTTTTCTAATTAAACCTGAAAAGTTCAACAAAAGCAACTTGGATTTGTCTGTATTTCAGTGGATGGGTGTTGAAGATTTCGAAATGCAGCTCATTCAGTTAAAAAGCTCAGAATTGTGGACATCAAAGTTTGTGGATCTGCGGCGCGCACTTGAAGCTACCGAGAGAGATCATGGGGCCTCTATTCTGACCTGCTGGACGTCCCTGCCAGTGAAATTTAACTGTTTGAAGAAAATTGCGTTTGCAATGCTTTCAGCATTTGGATCCACATACCTGTGTGAACAGGTATTTTCACACATGAAATCTGTCCTCTGTCCCTCTCGGAGCCGGTTAACAACTGATCACTCAGAAGCCTCTGTGCAGCTTAAAGTATCCAAATACGTGCCAGACATTGGAAAACTCAGCAAGGAAAAGCAAGGGCAAGGATCACACTAAACTAATAAAATCTGCATTTTAATTTAATTTTAAAGAAAGCTTCTGAAACATTTTGAAAACCTTGTTTACTTTACATATAACAGTAGTTTGGTTATATATTATAGACTTATAGAGAGACCTTCTAAAAAGCGTTAAAATGTATTACCGGCACGCAAAGCCTTAAATTAGAGAGTGTATAAATGAAGACTCGGCACACCACTGCTGAAAGGTTGCCGACCCCTGTTTTAGAACATGCCCTTCCCAATACAGACTAGCAATCTCACTCTAAATAGGCATGTGTAAAACTGCGTAAAGCAAAGTACAACGTGAAAGGCTTATATTTTTTATTTACTAATTTGCACAACTCTTTGGTGATGTTTTACTTAATCCATCAATATATTCATTTTTCGTTTACCTGCGATGATGCGTTTTGGGTAGATCTAGACATCAGATTGACATGGGTCACGGCAGTAAAATCATTATGGGATTCTGGTTCTGCATGTTGAAAGGAAAAAGCTTCAAACCTACTGTTACTTTCTCCTGCCACAAAAAGATTTTGGGGGGGAAAAATAGGATTTTTTTTAGTCTATTACATTAAAAATATATCCCACGTAGTAGCAAATGAGGCCTTTTCTGAAAGCCCACAGCTGAACACCTGAGATTTCATGAACACCTAACAACCAGCTGTAAAATAATCACTTACACGGCTCTATCCATCACAAATTCACCTCCATCACTATTGTCCCACAAAAACTGTTTCTCTAGTTCAAGGGGGTAATTCCCTCTTGGAAGCAGCCTTATTGTGTCAGATCCTGCATCCTTTACAGAAGCTACCAGACTACGTACAACCAACAATAATCAGGTTTGTGGGAATAAACTTGGACATCACCTGAATAGAGAGTGTAGCCTTCCCTGACTGGGCTATATATCACATAACCATTAGAGCCCCCAGTCAGCTTTTCCATAACCAACAGCTTTTTCCTGACTGATGGCTAAGTGGAATTGGCAGCAAAGATGACAAAGGCAAAGTCAGTTTTCTCACCTGCAAGTCTGATTTCCCCTAAAGTAGAGTCAATGTTCTAAACAAATAATAATCTATGGGTATTTTTTATTCAATCCCAGTGAATATAGCCCCTGCTGCAATTTTGTTTGGACTCTAAAAGCAAACCACCATTGTTCCCAATTCTCTCTTCTCCCGATTTGAAGGAAGAAAAGAGAATCCCACACTAAACTAAACATATTTAGAACACTAACTAACCATAAAGAGGGTCTGTCGAGAGCAGTGGATCCAATGCGGGAGAAAGAGGTAACAGACCCTAGATAAAGCATCGTAATGCACAGCGTGGGTCAAGTATATGAACTCTCATCTCATAAGCAACTCTGCAACTCCCTGGCACAGAGTATTTTATTTTTGGCCTTGCTCACCAGGCTGCTGACCTTCCTCATGGATCATTTCTCCTAGACAGAGCCCAAATTAGGCTCCTACACCTCTATATACACCTCTACCCCGATATAACATAACCCGATATAATGTGGTTCGCATACAACGCAGTAAAGCTCGGACACGCTGCTTTGAGCAGCGTGTTAAGGGTGCCGGGCCAGGTTGAGCCGAGGGGTTGGATAAGGGGCAGAGGGTCTCGGGGGTGGTCAGGGGCTCTCTCTCCCCCTCCCCCCCAAGTCTGGGAGGCAGGAGCTGTGGAGGGGCACTTTGGGGGTCCCGCAGTCCCAGAGTGGCCCTAGGGATTAGCGGGGGGCCAGGAGCAGCCCGCTCTGCTTCCCTCGCCCTGGCCCCAGCTATGTCGCTCAGGGGACGGGCCTTGGGGGAAGGGATCCCCCTCGCACTCACCGGCGGAAGCGGAGCAGCCTGGCCAGCCCGCTCCACTCCGCCAGCTCCCAGCTGCGGCGCTCCGCTTCCCGCCGCAGATGAGTATGGGGGGCATCCTTTCCCCAACCTCCCCGCACTCACCTGCGGTGGGAAGTGGAGCGCCGCGGCTGGGCGGTGGCGGAGTGGAGTGGGCCGGGGCCGGGCTGCTCCGCTTCCCGCCGCTGCTGGTGAGTGCCTGTCGGGGGCGGGGTGTGTGGATAGGGGTCGGAGCAGTCAGGGGACAGGAAGCAGGGGGGTTGGGTAGGGGGTGGGGTCCTAGGGGTGATTAGGGACGGGGGTGTCTGGAGGGGGCGGTCAGGGAACAAGGAACAGGGAGGGCCAAAGCAAGTTCGGTATAAGGCGGTCTCACCTATAACGTGGTGAGATTTTTTGTCTCCCAAGGACCGCGTTATATCAGGGTAGAGGTGTATACCACTAATGAGCTAGAGCTTCTGCTGCTATGTACAAATGTATTGCATAGCAGCATGCTGGCACCAGGAAATTGCAACCCTGATGATATCTTTTTTTTTTTTTTAAACAAAAATCTCAATGAAATTGTCAGAACCTCACAGAATTTACTCTCTAAAAGGTTTATACTGTCAAGCTGTACCTTTCTTTAAGTGCTATTACTACAATCAAGGAATTGCCATGTTCATAATTGGGTGCGAGTAGTTCAAATTGTTGTTTTCAGAGTGCATTACAATGCACTGGTCTACACTGAGTCTCATGGACATGTTGCTCAGCCACCTACCCTTGTTGGGTCCTTCTGAAGTTCCTCATTCTTCTTTCTAGTCTCGACTACTCAAAACAATTTGGGGTCATCCGCAAATGTTGCCATTTCATGGCTCCTCCATATTAATGGATATATTATACTATACGGGTCTTAGTTTCGAACCCTGAGTCCTCCATTATTACTATTCTTCCACGCTGAAAATGTTGTTTCTGTCTCTAATCCAAATTTTACTCCTTAACTGCTTTTCCTCTTACCCTGTGACTTAGTTTCCTTAAGTTACATTTGTGAATGTTTTTCTCAAATTCCAAATACATTATATCCATCTATTCTCCTTTATCCTCTGTGCAGTTGAATTTTAAGAGATTGTCGAGACACTATTTTCCTTTACAGAGGCCATGCTGGATTCCTATATGGTCATATTCACTTAGGTGCTTTATAGAATTCTATCTTTAACTGCTGTTTCAATTCATTTACACAGTGTAGTCCATAACTACCAATCATGATCACCACTAGCACCTTTTTAAAAACACCGGTTACCTACCATCCCTATTCAGAGTCTTGTCCACAATTCTTACATTTAACAATTTAAAATGAAGCCAGAATCAGGAACCACAGCATACGATAAATGAAACATAGCTTACTGAGTTCAGAAATAGTCAATGTTTGGTTGAGTGTATGATTTACAAATTTATCCATAGTCTGTTTCATGGAGAATCATTAAAAAACACACTACCTAGTATTACACAAATGCAATTGTATGGCTAAGCAATTTCCTTAAGGAGTATTCTAACAATAAAAAACAGAAGCATGTCTAGTTTTGTAATCACACGAAGTAGAATTGGGGTGAGAAGTGTCGGGGGGATGGAAGAAATAAAAACCAGCAGAAAATGGCATGCCTCAAATGGTGAGCATTTGCATAGTGCATTATGAGCCTATTTCTCACATCCCTGTAAAATACAATTTCATAAAGTTATCCATTCATTTATTTGAAGAAACAGTTTAGAATAATGTGTGGGGCCCAATGATAAAAGGGTATTTTCAGAAAGGGCAGTAGTTTATATATTCTTATTTTTCCCTTACCTATTGCTGTCTCACTTAGGTGCCTTTTCTTTCTTCCCTCTGACAACTGTTCAGATGTTCCTGATGCTGCTTGAGGTTTGGAATTAAGTAAATAGCCACTGCTCCATTGTTTGAGAGAAGCACTACGTTGATTATATTCTGCAACAGAATAAGCATTTGCAAAGTTTCAGATTCATTTTCATTAGCTGCAACTTACAGCCAAGCTCACTTTACAAACGATAATGAAAGAGCTACAGGTACTTTTAATCAGAAACATACAAAGTAAATAGTGTAACAATCTCTGATATGTGTAGACACAAAAAATTCAAACCATGGGGGCCAAATTCACCTCTCAGTTACACTGATGCAATCATATTGACCATCTGATTTATCCTAGTGTAACAGAGGAGCATCTGCCTCTGTGTCTTTTTTGCTCATAACAGTACTACAGCAAGGGTTCATTCACATTTCAGCTAGCATTAACTCATATTTCTAAAAGGACCGTTTATATGTAAGCAGTTAGAGATATAAGAATAGCTTTAATACCAAGCACAGGACAAAAAGCAGTTAAGGTGGAAGAGGCACAACGCATGGTAGAGTGGAGATAAGGGATATGATGTAAGGCAGATTTCCTGCAAAATGCAATACTTTACTATCCCACAGAACTCACGTAAAACCGCCTTATTATAGCTGCTGCGGCTACCTTTTTATGCCATACAAATATCATTTTATTAAGCTTTTCAATACACACAGTCACTTTTCCTTTATCTCGACAAAGTCTAACCAACAACTAATAAATACTAGGCAGCCGAACAGCTGATTAACCAAAGAAATTATTTACATAGTAAAAGACAGAAAAATCTAGAGCTTTTTAACAGACAAACTCACTTAAAATAATTAGTCATGTCCTGATTCAACAAGGTACTTAAACAGTCCCATTGACTTCACTTATGCATTTAAGTACTTTACTGTATCAATGCCTTCATTTTTAACTCTTCCAGCACACTGACATCTCCAAGTAGTACAAGGATTCTGGGGATGGTCCATACCCCTTATTTTTGTTCTGCTATAATTGTATCAGGTTAGAAGTTGATATAGTTAAAGCAATACTCAGTGCGCACACAGTTATACTTGTATGAAGGTGCTTATATCAGTAGAACTTATTCCTGAATGGGAATAAGCTAATAAGAATATGCTACACCTCTTACACACCTTCATACTGGTAAAAGGCATCAATGTTAGGGAACTGTACTACTTTGCTCAGTTTCTAAACCAATATAGTTATAGCAGTACAAAAACAGTGTTTAAATAAGCCCTCAGTGACCATTTGGAGGGGTTTGTTATCAAGTTTCTGAGCTCATTCTGACTGCAGCAGCACCTCTTAGTGAGAGCAATCAGCAACAGGACTATAGGTTATTTCCAAGAAGTCTCGATGTAATTTGTTTAGCAAGGACTTAGTGAATTAGATGAGTCAACAGCATACTGGTGTGAAACACCTTTTGACACTGGTTGGTTTTATATTCTCACAAATACAATATATTGGGTGGAAACATATGGGCCTGGTGGCATTACAGCTTTGGCCACTTATCTACCTCCACCTGAACACTGGGTGGAACATTTTAATCTCTTGGGTAGCCCCCTCACGAATTCTTGGGAACTGGTGCAGAAGGCCAAAGAAAAGGAGAACCAGGTGTGTTTATGCAGGTTCAATGGTGCTCACACCCAACTATCAGGAGGAACTACACCTGTTATTCCAGCTCATAATTAAAAATAACAAGAAGGGAGAACTGTGCACCAGCCTCAAACCCTGTACAAGTTGCAGGATAGAAGATTTTACCTTCCCATTCCCTTCTCACTTCACCCACATAAAACCCAGCTATTTGGAATCTATGTGAGTGGGATGAGTTTCTCCCTCGATTCCTTATTACCTGCCTCCTCCTAACTCCCGTGCCTGTTATTCTCCCCAATAACTAGTCTTGTGATATGTTCAGATTGTAAGCTCTGTTGTGCATGCTAGCCATGTAGTGAGTAAAAGCATGATCCCTGCCCATCTAAAAGCACTAAACAATATTTAAGGCAGCATCCAGTAATACAAAAAGAAAGTATTGAGAAACTAGCTAAAAAATAAATCTTGCACGCATTAAAATATTTTGCATCACATACCATTGGATGGAGACATTTTAAACTCTACCCCTAGTGCTGAGGTGTCAACAGGATCTCCTTTGATCTTGTCCTCCTTCAACAATGTTTCAAAATATATATGAAGAGGGATATCTATAAAACAAAGGAAGAGATATATACATCTGAGATAGTCAGCCAGCTATGGACCCAGGAGTTCTACGTTGGTATTACATTTCTGAAAAATCTATTTATACAGTCTGTGTTATATTCTGTACAAACTGTATTGCTGCCTCAAGCCCACTAGCTCACAAAGAGTGATGGTGGGGCAGCCCTGACATAACTGACTGGCTGCACGTGCTGGACAATATCTTCAGATAGCGAAACTGGAGAGCAGCCAAGGGGATGTATTTAAAAAAGGACAAAAGTGAA
Source organism: Malaclemys terrapin pileata (assembly GCF_027887155.1). Taxonomy (NCBI): domain Eukaryota; kingdom Metazoa; phylum Chordata; order Testudines; family Emydidae; genus Malaclemys; species Malaclemys terrapin. The sequence continues at coordinate 16,101,060 of NC_071515.1, read as the reverse complement.
GCTTGACTACGAGCAGCAGCAAGAGAGACATTTTTGGAGAATTGAAATATTAGCTCTCTGGCACACCCAGTCATAAGTGTGGGGGATGACTGGCTGGAGGGAGGGGGGAGAGAGACTCAGAAAGTAAGAAGTGAAAGATGCAGACATGGACTCTGATGTGAAGTTATTCCTGACAATCTTTCATCTTTGCCCACACAGAATATGTCTTCACTGCCAAAAAAGTGTGTGTTTGTTTTCAACAGCGGGATAACTAACATGCATTAGCTATGCCCCTGTGAAATCCTAGTGGAGACCAGGCACCTGTAATTTTTACCGTGTGGTAGATAAGTGACATCAACACTATGCCCCCTGCTGTGTGGCTGACCGCACCTAGCTACCCTGCAGTAAAAATTACAGGTGCTTGCTCTGCATTAGAATTTTACAGAGGCATGGCTAAAGCACATCGATTATCCCACTGTAAAAAATAATCCAAAAAGAAACCCACGCCACCTGATTTTAGCAGTGAAGACAAAGCCATAAAGAAACAAGCCAGAAGGTGAGGGGATCGTAGGCTAACATGACCCGAAGCACTCCAATGTTCTGACAGCTTGTTTAGTCTTGAAAGTTAAGTCAGGGTACGTCTTCACTACCCACCGTATCGGCGGGTAGCGATCGATTTATCGGGGATCGATATATCACGTCTCGTTAAGACGCGATATATCAATCCCCGAACGCGCTCCCCGTCGACTCCGGAACTCCACTGGAGCGAGCGGCGGTAGTGGAGTCAACGGGGGAGCCGCGGCCGTTGATCCCGTGCCGTGTGGACCCCAGGTAAGTCAATCTAAGATACTTCGACTTCAGCTACGTTATTCACGTAGCTGAAGTTGCGTATCTTAGATCGATCCCCCCCCAGTGTAGAGCAGCCCTCAGATTAAGTTAGGGTGTGAATTTAAAGCACAATTGTTATTCCTGAATAGTACTCTTATTCCTGTCCACACAAGAAGTTTTTCGGGAACAGCTATTCCAGAACATCCCCACAGGTAGACAAGCCCTAAAGAATATGGTGTGGACATACGGCCAGGGTCTTGTCCCGCATCTACACCCACTGGTGCTCAAAAAGTCAGTGCTGTGGAGAGCACATGTTGCACTTTTATTTTGTGATCTGCAAAAGCCTCAATCTAGCCAGCTGGGTAGAATTATTTGGTATTTTTGAAAAATGTTATTGCTGAACGCCCTGGGGTAATTTCAAGGTAGGTGCCCTATTTTTGTCTCTAACAAAGAAGGCAACAGGGAACTCTAACTTGCTTCCTGGGGGAGACTTAGTCTGCAAAATATCTCAAGTGCTTAGGAATTTAGCCATTGTAAAAAGGCAGAAGGACTTACAAAGATGTCTCTGTTTGAAAAGCCCTTCAGGAAACAAATTTACAAAAAGGGAGCAAAGAGAGGAATGAAGACTTCTTATGCTTGGAATAAAGGAAGGTGAAGAGTCCAGGGAGGTAAGTTTGACAGCTGGGAAATTAAGAAGGAAAATTACACTAATTTAAAGGGCCAAAAGGTGGACAATAATTTTCCAACATTTACATACCATCTTAATCTCAAGTGTCTTGGAGATCTGCAAATACAAAAATCTTTCTACAAGCAATTTTTGCTAACCAAAAAGAACAGCTTATTTCAGTAACTGGTACTGATTTAAGTAAGTTCTTTGTCACAGGATTAATGGGTATCTGCAAAAGATTTTTTTAAAATTGGGCCTGTACATTTTCTGCTTCTTTATGAAGTATAAAAATGCCAGAAAGGTTTGTTTTTGACCTTAGAAATATACCTGATTTTTTTTGTACCTTAAAAATATTATGACTATCTTCCCTACTTGCCTTTTTTTTTTTTTTTGGGGGGGGGGGGGGGGGTTGAAAGGATCACCTGGATGTCTTACAGATTGTGAATATGTACTCCCACACCATACTTAAAAGGATAAGGATATCTGCCTCAGTTTATTCACAGGCTCTGGGCACAATCAGCACATACCACATTCAGATTCTCCTTCAAGATTTGTTCCATGCAAGTCTGAAACTGCCAGTTGTCTAGTACAGATATACATGGATGTCTATATGTCTAAGGTATCCTGTAGCCACTGACAAATATTTGGCAAATATCCATGTTGCTGTAGATATGCTGGAGGGCAAGACTCCATACTAGTAATGCCTGTTACCTATCCAAAAGCAAATATATTTTGGTAAGCCAGTCCAACTGCATCATCTTATTTGGTTGCCTACAAAATGGGAAAAAGACTATCACCAACTTCTCCTTGCCTTCTGTTCTGTTAAACAACTTTTTTTAATGGCTCCCATTCTTAAGAAGGAGTCCATCTCTGCTCTGAGCAGTGTCTTATGAGAGAGATCTCTGAAAAGGGATATATAAAAGGACTTGGGGGGCAACATAGATGAGAATTAGGCCACACAGCTGAACTGTATCATCTCAGCATGCAGCGATCCATTGTATTTCCACTATATGCTGCTAGAACATAAATCAAATGGTGCCCAAAAGAAGGAGGGTCAGGAAATTAGACAAAATAAGCTCCTGGCAATACTTCAAATGTGAGGCCTGCCAGACAGAGGATGTACAGACAGCAGATACTGTAGCCTAGCCTCTAGTTATGTGCTTTTCTTTATTCTGTCTCATGATTGGGGAAGCTGAAATTTCTGGGAAAGAGAGCAGCAAGTCCCCAGAAGAAAGGTGTTGTCTTTGGTATCAGAAAGAGTATAATGCAACATCCCTCTTTGTCTGTTCAGGCTGAGTAAGCCCCAGTGGCCTTGTAGTAATCAAATGTCCTTCATTTTCTCTATTTTTATGCTGAACAGATCATCTTCTTAAAAAAGGGAAGCTTTTCAGTTTGAGACAAATGTTCTTTAGGGAGCTGGTCTATCATTAGAAGCATCCGCTCTAGAGGTCAGGAATACAGGAAGGGCCAGAGAGATTTTCAGAACGAAACACCGACAGAACTAAGACTTCCTAATACATTCCCCATGTCCATGATGGTGTCTTCTCATCTTTAATAGGGTGGTGCAGAGTCCTCAAAAATATAAGATTCCTCAGCATTTTAATTTAATTCAATCTTATTCTTAAAATGGAAGAATGAGCCTAATTCTGAAAGAATGGTCCTGGACTGAGGGTTCAGGGACAGACCCACGGAGCTCCCAGCCTCATGTTCAAGCTTCTGTGCTTGGGGAGCCCTCAGCACCAATGGAGTTCCTGCACTGGCCAGTTTTGGTCTAGAAGCAGCTTTCCTTTCAGCTGAAGAAGTCTCCAAGCCAAATTAAATCAGGGAGTATATAAATCCATCTCCAGGAACATGAAGGGGCATGATGCACACTCAAAGACCCACAGATAGGTTGGGTGTAACCAGAGTCAAATCAGCCGTGACACTTGTAGTGCTAAGTCAGGGTCAAACACGTTTTTCTGCACAAGTGCAGAAAGGCCAATAAAATGTTCATTTTAAAGAAAGTCTCTGAACTCCTAGAAACATTCAAAAAATTAAAAACCTTTAACTACAGAACCACCAGAAAAAAAAAAAACACTTGGGAAAAAAGCAAACCAAATAAAGCTAGCCATGTAAACAAAAGGAAATGAGATGGCTGGGCTGCATGGCCCTTTTTACAGCCTCAGCTCCAAACATTCAGTGCCAAGAGAAGGTGCTTGTGATTTCAATAGGCTTTGTTTTCTTGAAGGGTCATGGATTTCTTTGGCACAATGCATATTCTTCATATGGAAATAAAAACTCTACTTCAGAAATTGTTTCTGTATAACAGCAACATTACGTTGGCCACATTGCAGATATATAGTATTTTTTTATTTCAATTCTCCTGGTTTAAATGTTAAATATATATTTTAATGAGCAATGCAATTGAGTTAGTGTCCCTGTCAGAGCACACCAGTTTTGAATTTCCTGACTGATTTTTTCACCACCAACTTAAAATGTTGCATTTACAATATTAGTATTTCATACATTTATCTTAAAGGGACATCACTATCTGAAACTTACTCAATTAAAACCAGTAAAAATTAGTTTTAAGCTCTACACATGTCCAAGATCCCCCAATGAGTTTTTTTTTGCTTTTACAGTCAAGTCTGTCTTACATTTTGAAAAAGAAACATATCTCACCTGTCTCTGCATGAAAGACCTACATAACCAACAAGGTGAATTGGCCAGCTGTGCAAGAGAAACAATTAAACACTAAATGCTATCAAGTGTACAAAATAAATGAACTAAAAAAGGAAAAAAATATTTTCCCTCTGGTGTTTTTCAGTTCTAGTTATCTTAATTGCTACATGCATCTATAGTAGATGCAATATTTTAGAGAGCAGGATGAAATTTTAAGTTGACCATGTCCCTTAAAATCAGGGGTTCTCAAACTGGGGGTTGGGACCCCTCAGGGGGTAGCAAGGTTATTACATGGAGGGTTGCGAGCTGTCAGCCTCCACCCCAAACCTTGCTTTGCTTTCAGCATTTATAATGGTGTTAAATATATAAAAAGGTGTTTTTAATTTATAAGGGGGGGGTCACACTCAGAGGCTTGCTATTTGAAAGGGGTCACCAGTACAAAAGTTTGAGAACCACTGCTTTAAATTATACTAAGGGCATTTGTCAGAGCATGTTTTGGCAAGTAATAAACAAGCAAGAAATATTTCTTTTAAGAGGTTTGTTCATAGCCAAAGCTTTAAACGTTTATAAAAACTAAGTCAGACCATACATTTTAGGATTTTTATAATACAACTGGCTGTTCTGTTGGGAATATGGAATTGGATGTCTTACCCGAGGGGAATGATAACACAGGATGAAGAGAGGAGTCCACCTCTGGTATATGTTGTTGTACTATTCTGGATGATGTACCATGGTCAGAACTGCTCCAAATGGAGACTGGAGCCATGCAAGGCATCTGTGTATTATATGGAAACGAGGCATCTCTAGACAGCAAAGCCTGCAAGGATATTCACAGAAACGTCATCTGAAATGTTCATTTTTCCTTTATTCACTTTCTAAAACTGGGCCAAAGAGATAGATATTTTAATGAGAATAACGACTCAATGCTATGTAAATCAGAAGTGCTCTCACACAAACTTCGACTAGCATAGAAGTGATAAATATCTACTGTCTGGAAAAGTGATTTTGGACTATGTATAGCATATCTGAATAAAAAATTAATTTGCTTCATTTGGAGCTAGGAAAGAACATAGAGTAGCAGAATTTTATTTCCAAAGTAGTTTCCAAATCAGAAGGTAATTGTTCCCAACCAATGCGAACAATTTGGTACTCCCTATGAACAAGAAACAAAAAAGCCAGTGTTCCAGTTAATTTTCTAGTCAGGCACAACAAACGTGATTGGTACATACAAAGAAAATTATAATACCAAACTAAACATTGTTTACTCAGCTTAAACAACCTGAACATCTTGGTATCTGTACATCTCCATACATTATTGAACTCTTACACAGAAACCCAATTATGCATAAAGTTAACATTAAAAATTGATTTGAGCATCCCATACATTTACATAAAGTCTCACAGAGGAAAGCAAAGTCTTTGCCTCACAGAAACTACAATCTAAGATAGACAGCACAAACAAAAAAACCCCCAACACAATACATGGGAATAATTCAGGAAAGAGATGCAGTGGGGAGTAATGAAGAGGACAATGTAGAAAGAATTTCTGGGAGGAGTGATCTGAAAGAAGATGAGAGGGAGCGGAGGTTTTGACAAACAAGAAGATAAATTTATCCAAGTGTAGAGAACTGGATGATGGATGTGAAAAACTACATGCTGAAAGCAGGAAGAAATGAGAGCAAAGGGGGTAAGATTATACTGAGCTTTGAAAGTAAGGATGAAGATCTTGAATCTGATAGGATGTCTCATAGGCCAACACTCTGAAGGACTGGGAGCAGTGGCAGAGAAAGACAACTTAACTACAAGAGATGTCAAGACTTCATAAAAACATTTCATATAAAAAACAGTACTGTTCATGTCATTTTCAGCATTAACAGATACTAAAGCTGAAGTTTCTGTCTTCCTCCTCACTAGCTGAAAGCTTTCACACACTCTCCATTTTCAAGTTGTCCAAAATGGCTCTTAGCAATTTTAACATTCCAGACAATAAAGTCTCTGTCCTTCAGTAGAACCTTGTGTGAGAGGGAAGGGAGGGAAACAGGGACAGTATGGACACTTCACGGCCTCCTGCAACAGCAGCTTATTTAAACAGGACTATTTCCCTTCTTCTGCATTATAACTTCACCTTAATAATCAATAGCAGTAATGGGCATATATTAATTCTTTGTTTTCTTAACAAGTATCTTCGTGATGTGAAGGACAAACAAATAGCCTGACTTGGTTGACACAGATGTCAAATGACCAAAAAAGGGTAATTTTAACGTCTCTTTCTTCCTAGATTCAGAAAGTAGCACTCCCCATAAAACCTCCCTGCTTCCTGCCTCATGAGATATCCCAACATGCATTCTGCTGATTATATCAACATTCTCATTCATCAGTGGTGGAGCACTGATTCTACCTATGGCGTAAAATAAATCCATTCCTTCCCCCCACCTCCAACAATGGTTCTGATAAGTGACTCCAATATTCTTATTTAAGGAGTAAAATAAAACTTTTGGAGACCATTCAGTATTAAATAAAAATGTTTTTCTTTCCCCTCCATAAACAGATTCCCTACTCCAGTATTGATCATAGGGACTTCTGCATTAATCAGCATAGTGCATGCTAGGGTTTTAGAGCGGAGGGGGATCTCTGATTGCTTGGGATTACATTTTGCAGGTTTGTTCAAAGGAAGCCATTGCAATATTTTTCCTGGTAAAATATAATTTATGATTATAGCCAGGATCCTCCAATCACGTGCATCCATGTTCAACTTTAAACATGGGCAGTCCCATTGAAGTCAGTGGGACTATTCATATGTTTAAAATTAAGCATGCACAGTAAGTGTTGGCAGGACTGGGGTCTTATTTGTGGAATATCCAAATACTTACTAAGGGTGGTCCTTGAAGAAAGAAAAAGAAAAAAACCACCAACAACAAAAGTTTAACACATTTCTGAACACCATAAACAAACTTGAATGGGCTCACAGGAAGCCACTTTGACTTTGATTTTTAAAACTGCACAAAAAGAAGTGACCTGCTCTATACTTACAACTTATATCAGCATAGCTATATCAGTCAGGGGTGTGAAAAAAACACACCTCCTAGTGACACAGCTATGTTGACAAAGCCCCCAGTGTTGAGGCAGCTGTGCTGATAGAAAAGTGCTTCTGTAGGCATAGCTAATGCCATTCGGGGAGGTAGTATTTCCACACTAATAGAAAAACTCCCACTGAAGTATGTTACCTCTACTCTAGAGGGTTATGCCGACATAGCTACGTTAACATAGCCTCTCTAACAGTTATAGTCCGTATTTCCGTTAGAGACTAGTACCTTTCTAAAAAGCCAATACAATCTCTTGGATATGTATTTTTCAAACTGCCTTAACAGCCTATTTACTTGAGAAACCTAAATGACTCCAAGGAGAAATAAATCAAATCTTTGGTAAATTACAAAACTTTCACTTGAGATCTATTTTTCTTTAACCATTAATCATTGGGCTGAAACAAACCCCAGAAAATACACAGATAAGGCTGACATCTTTAAAATTTAGAGTTTCAGTCTTGACTCTGAATTTCCTGCTTTTAAATCAGTTTGTTCCCCAACATTATTTAGGACATATTGTGAAGTTAGTTAAGTCTGCTTTTTCACCTGCTTTGAAGTGCATACAGTGTAGTCAGAAATATCCATCAAATTCTAAATCTAGTTAAAAACAGTAATTAAATTTACAAGCAGTTTAATTCTCTAAACGATTTTTATGTTTTTGCTCATGTTCTCTGCAGTAAGTCAACTAAAGAGACTCTATTCCCAAATCAGTGTTCAGATCATTCAACATAATGGTACACGAACAAGGAAGTAAAAAAAACAAACAACCCTATATTAGCCAATTTGTAATTCAAGAGAAAATAATGATTAACACATGCAAAAGAAGAAAACTGGTAGGAAGAGATATTTTATTTTCAAGCTCCTAAGAAGGTTACTACAAACAATGAAGAGCTGAGAAGAATTTGACCTTGCACTGTTAGGAATGTCTGTTATTACAGCTGGTTGAAAAATTTCTGACAGAAGAGTTTTCTGTTGGAAAAGGCTGATTTAACTAAAACCAAAATGTATTGCAGGAACTTATTGATTCTGTTGAAATTTTTGATGAGAAATTACCTAAGTGGTTTGTTTCAAACTTTCAATACAATTAAAATGCTTCAATGATAAAGTTGAAAAAAAGCACTTCAACACTATCAAAATGAAACTTTTTGATCATGTTTCAATATTTCTGAAATAACTTTGGGGGGAATTTTGACTTTTCCGTTACAATTCAGTGCAAAAGGAAATTACAGAAAAAAGTCTGAATTTCCCACACAATGAAAATTCTGAGTATTGACCAGCTCTATCCATTATCCCCACTGAATACAGAGTTCCAACAATTGACAAGGAGTTCATAAAACCTTGGGACATTCTCTATAAAGAATCTAAACAGCCTTAGAAGAGAAATATCTACGGCAAATCTTTTATAGAGAAAACATCCGTGGAAACTCAATTCCTTTATCAGCTTCTCCCCCAAAGAGCTTGCATTCTCTAAACTTATTCCACCCCACCCTTTTTTTCTCCTTGAATGTGCCTATAAAATCTGAGGTATAATGTCATTCCTAGTATAAATTTAATAACAAGAGTACATGATTGTGTGTATAAGGAGATACAGTGTAGAAGGAACATAATTTTTTCTGTTCTTCGGAGTCTATGAAAACTAAAGATGATGCTTATGGAATGACAATGAAGAGTATCAGAAGTTTATTTTGTTATTTTAAACTACAAGGGGAAAATACACCCAAAGGAAAAGCTAATTCTCTAAACATTACCCATGAATTCTAATCTACTCATCCAGCAATTTATCTTCAGCACTGTTTGACTTTGCTTCAGAAGAAATCAGAAAGGGCAAGCAGAAACTATTCCCAAATTCAATACACACATCCTAATCCAAAAAGATTATTTGTAGCTTGTTAGTGTGATAAACTGACGATGAATCATTCAGTGAGTGATTACTGCCTTTGTTCTGGGAGGATTATTAACTGAACAGTGTTGCTTAAATGCCAGTTATATTAAGAAAGGGAAGAAAGCTTATTACAAGGAAGAGTGACATAAATTTAGTGCACAATCTTTTGCATTTCAAGTTTTTAATTCTGAAGTGAATACTAATCAGAATCAGTATATGAAACAAAAAAAATGAAACAGTCAAATGTGTTGACTCTTGTACGTTTCTGAGCAATTCTTGGAAGTGAGCCTAAATGTAATAAAATAGCATTGAGCTCTGCGGTTACAACCAGTTGGCCAGCTCTCAGTTACACCAATGTAAAACTGGAATAAATTCATTGTAAGTAACAATGAGTCAATGGAGTTACCTCAAATAAACTCCATATACTAGATAGCAGGTCTGCTTGAGATTATGCTTGTGAAGAGCCTGGACACAGCTGAAAAGAAAACGCTTCCTCAGAAATGCAATCCGAAATGAAAATCTAGTTGAAAATCTGAAAGAGGAGGATGCCTACTCACTCCAGATAGCCAGATTAAAGCCTATACTTAAGCAATCAGTAGCCAGATAAAATTCTGATATGGAATTGACAAATTATCCTGTTGTGAAGTTGTCACATTTCAAAATGGGATGCTAGCAGCCCCAATTAAGCACCAAACAAATTGCAAATAATTGTTTTTCTGTCTTTTTAGTCAGGAGTGATTTATGCATTCATATGGGCAGAGTTTAAGTGGTCTTTTTGGTGAATCATCATTGATTTGTTCAGTATACAGTTTTTGCTTTAATAATAGAGCCTAGTGTCACGATCAGATCATTTGTCTGTCTGTTGGCCTCTCCTCCAAGCAGTGTTCCTCATTTATTTCATGAATGACAGAAGTGCATATAGGATAAATACACAAGCTTTTCATTTTGTATGAGGTACTGAATTTTAATTTAATAATCTAAACTCATTGCTGTTTCTAAACTGTAAGTATTCTGATTTTATTATTACAAGTCAAATCTAGCTCTCTGAAACTATGCACTACATGTATGGTGACACATTTGTGAACTGAAGACTAAAACATTTTACCTCCAGCTATTACAAAAGACGACTCTGGGGAAAACCAATGTAACTGGCCAGGCATGGAGAAAAGTGTTTGGAATACTCCTTTATATGACTATTAGCTCAGTGCTTGCCATGTATGCATACCACTATCTATATAATGTGTTAGAATGCCACTAATATACCCAGAGACAAGAATATACACTATATTAGTAGTTACAAATAAAATCTGGGGTGGATTTTCCTGTGTTGTCCCACAATGTCAAATCCATAGAGCCTTCCTATAACATTGCCTGCAAGACTATATATACTCAGGCTACTAACTGAGGAGTTTTATCAAACACCCAACTGGGGTAATTTTCAATATCTCTCTTCTGTGCCTCATTGGAGGACCACACAAAATCATGTAGCTAGAGTAAGTTTAACATAGTTCTTTTACAGTAAAGATCCTAATAATTAAAAACCATTCTCAATCTCTGGATAGCACTGAAATGTAGGGACCCATAAACTCATACTATCTTAGACAGATTGTAAATGCTGGAGACAGAGGTCTTCTGTTTATTCACATGACAGGTAGACTATAGCCAATGGCAGTGCAAGCCGCCCTAAAAGGGTGAGAGGGAATCAGTCTGTCTATGGCCTCTTTACTGAGACTACCAACAAGGATACCAACTGGAATGGTGGGTTTTGTGATATAGACAAGTTTGACAAGAACCTGGACTGAGACTATCAACTTATTTCACAAAACATCTATCAGATGATAACCACTTTTACTTATAAACCAACCTATCCAAATTCAAATTTCTGGTCTAAAGTCATAAAAGGTTCTATAAGTGTTACCGTTTTCGTGGGCCATCCAATCCCTCACAGATACAGACTAAGATTTTCTTTCCAACCTGAGCCATATAATAATACACTGACTGTTAGAGAGACTGTACTTCTATTCAATAGGAGTTGTGTGTTTTGCCTGAAATACTGACCTTTTATTTTTAATTAATCAGTTGAAAATTGAAGTTTTGTGCTTCATCACTGATCAGTTAAATAAGATAAAGGAAAACCTTTTGTAATCGTGCTGACACATTAAAAGGACCATGCCAGATCCTTATTGCTGAGAAATCTTTCCTGGATTGATTGGCTGGCCAACATAGCTATCTCCACAAAAGTTTGCTTTAGATGGATTTACTGCTATCCAGAAAATCACATAGTGTTCCAACACTAACGCTATTTTCCTATTAGATAACACATAAACCCACAGGGGCTACAGGGTTATAGATTTCTTCTTTCTGAAGAGGATTTTTATTGTTAAAACTAAAGACTTGGGTTTTTTTTGTTCCAAACTTTGTCAGCTACTACTTGTATTTACCGAATGGTGATCGTATTCCCCAGGGAATATAGTGCTCCCCAGCAGACTAATCAAGAAGAAAGATTTTACATTTCTACAAAGGTGCTAAGCCAAAGGCCAAAAGCCCAAGCGCCACTGTCCTGGGGCTGAAGCCGAAGCTTGAGCCCCACCGCCCGGGGCGAAAGCCCGAGCCCTGTTGTCACCCAGGGCTGAAGCCCGGGCGGCACGAGGTTACAGGTTCCCCCCCCCGCCAGGGCAGAGAGGCTCAGGCTTCAGTCCCCACTCCTGGGGTCGTGCAGTAATTTTTGTTGTCAGAAGGGGGTTGCGATCCAATGAAGTTTGAGAACCCCTGCTCTACTTTAAACAAGTTTGTAGGAGAGTTGGCAACACAAAAGCATTCCTTATATTCACAGCTTTTCATAGACTGGCTGTGCCAAGAAGCTATACACAGACAACTGGTGCAGTCAACATCTGGGGATACCAAGGCAAAAGATCAACAGAATACCCTTTGTGCAATTAAAGGAGGAAAATTACTTCATTATATGGAAGACAGCTCTGGAAGAACATGTTGGGCTGTATTACTGCCCTAAAGAAAGATTACTTTTAAACATGTATAGGCTGAATAAACTAATGACAGAAAGCAGGTAATTGTAATAATGATTCACAAAGAAATCTACATGAGTATCTTGTACCACATGTAAGTGAGTGGCAATATGGCTAATATAGTACAGATTTTCCTGGAAGAGATTCAAATACAGACTTCAAAACACCTTACAAATATTTATATATAATTTATCTCACTCTTTTCCCCTCCCCCACCCACCCCCTTCAAGCAAAATGGGGTGGAACCCTCAAGATGCATGCATTAGGCTAAGTAACTGCATGTTCATACTGCATTAACTCTTGCCTTTCTCCCAACCCCTCCTTGCATTGCTGTCAATTCCTGTTTTTGTCTTAACTTTGACAGAAAGCTCTCCATGTATTATAATAATTAACAACAACAATTTGTATTACAGTAGTGCAAAGACCACCAGCCAGGATCAGGGCATATTATAAAACTCCCTGCCCTAAAAAGCTTAAAACCTAAATTAAAACCAGAGCAGATATTCAGTCTTTACTTGTTTAAGATGGTAACATGTGTGTATGTCACTTAAAAATAACAAGTACTGTAATAACCATATAACAGTACTGCCATCCCTAAGCAAACCCTAAGCTTTCAAAAATCATGAGCTGAGACCCAGAAAATCTTGAGATATTTTTAAAAAAATAAAATTTGGATTCTTTTTGTTTGCCTTCTGTTTTCTGAGACTTTAGGGTACATACTCACTTCATGCTTTTGGAATTTTTTTCTGAAACCATGAGATCTGGAAACTTTACAAAAAATTAAATCTGGGATTCTTATGTAATCACTTGACTCCAGCTGTTGGGGCTTTAGATACAGCATATCACAAGATACAAATGGCAGGAGTTGACAACACTTCTGTGATGTAATTTTTACTCCATATGCCTATTCCCTCTGTGTGAGAAAAATATTCATCTCTTACTGACATCTAAAGGTAATTCACCTTTAGTACATTATTTGTAATTTTGAGTCAGTCCAGACAACCAAATTTGTCAAGTTTAACCAGTAGATGGAGACACAACATAGAGAAATTTTAAAACAAGGAGAAATTAGTACTTCTCATCCTTACAATGAAAAGCCAGCATGGCTTCAAAAGGAAAGAACCTAGTAGGGAATATTCACAGAGCCTGATTCTCCACTGCTGTTTAAATTGTATAGTGATTAATAACAGTGTAAAGGGAGTGTGAAGTAGTTATAAATCACCACCAATTCAGATGTAAATAACCAAATAAGGTGCAAAACACCGGATAAGAAGAAAAGCTCTGTGTAAGCTCCAAAGCTTCTCTCTCTCACCAGCAGAAGCTGGTCCAATAAAAGATATTACCTCACCCACCTTGTGTCTCTCATTAGGCGCACAGACATTTAATAGTGTGGAGAGATTAAACACAAAAACCCCAAATAGCAAGAATTGTGGGTTTACCTGGGACGTTATGTGAAAAGCTACCAAAATCAAACGTCAAGGCAAGAACAATTACCTTTCCACATTATTATTAACCACATACACTACAGCAGACAGCACAGATAAAATTCTAAGAAAAACACTAGAACAGCGGTCAGCAACCTTTCAGAAGTGGTGTGCCGAGTCTTCATTTATTCACTCTAATTTAAGGTTTCATGTGCCAGTAATACATTTTAATTGTTTTTAGAAGGTCTCTTTCTATAAGTCTATAATATATAAACTAAACTATTGTTGTATGTAAAGTAAATAAGGTTTTTAAAATGTTTAAGACGCTTAATTTAAAATTAAATTAAAATGCAGAGCCCCCCAGACCGATGTCCAGGAGCCAGGCAGTGTGAGTGCCTCTGAAAATCAGCTCGCGTGCCGCCTTCGGCATACGTGCCATAGGTTGCCTACCCCTGCACTAGAACATATATCAGTCAAATCCAGTAACAAAATGGCAACGAGGGGAGCAACTGAAAATAGTACTAGAAGGATGAAAACCTTTTATTAAAAAGCAACAGAGGGTCCTGTGGCACCTTTAAGACTAACAGAAGTATTGGGAGCATAAGCTTTCGTGGGTAAGAACCTCACTTCTTCAGATGCAAGAAGTGAGGTTCTTACCCACGAAAGCTTATGTTCCCAATACTTCTGTTAGTCTTAAAGGTGCCACAGGACCCTCTGTTGCTTTTTACAGATTCAGACTAACACGGCTACCCCTCTGATACTTGACAACATTTTATTATTTGGCCAAGTTGAGACTAGAATTTAAAAGCCTTGTGCTTTTTTGCCCCCGAAGTAAACACTCCTTTGGAGAAGTTTAGTTTTGTTAAGTTGCAGTCCTCTCAATCCATTGCTCTGAGGAACTTTTAAGTAAGGGGACTGCATGCTATCACAATCATGAAGTGGGGTTAGACCGCAAGAAACAACCACTGAATGGCTTAAGACAAGATGCAAGAACAAATGCGTGACATAAGCAGCAGGAGAGGAAGGAGAATGATGGTTATAGTGATAAGATCCTATGGCTGAATGGGTTAGCTAGTGCACAATTTGATATCAATGTAGTTTAAATTTTTTTGTGTTGTTTAATTAAAATTTTTACCTCTGCCTAGTTTAAAAAATAAATAAAAAAATTCAAGCCTCTTCTGATAGTTTCCAGGGGTTATTTTTAATTCTTCTTTTGCATATAATTGGAAATATATTTACATTTAAACTTTTTCCTATTACCAGATTGGCTTTTTAAATTATATTTATCATTTAAAAAAATTAAAATAATACCAAACAATACAAACAGCTCCCTGGTTGAAACCTCTCTCTTGTCCACTCTCCACAACTCCATAACTCCATTCTCCTCATAATTGTAACACATTTTTGTAGCTCTCAACACCACTGTGGGCAAGGTAAGTTATTATCAGCATTCAGTGGATGTAGAAACATAGAATCATAGAACTGGAAGGGACCTCGAGAGGTCATCTAGTCCAGTCCCCTGCACTCAAGGCAGAACTAACTATTATCTAGACCACCCCTGACAGGTGTTTGTTCAACCTGCTCTTAAAAATCCCTGAAGGAGATTCCACAACCTCCCTTTAGGCAATTTATTCCAGTGCTTAACCACTCTGATAGTTAAGAAGTTTTTCCTAATGTCCAACCTAAACCTCCCTTGCTGCAGTTTAAGCCCATTGCTTCTTGTCCTATCCTCTGAGATTAAGAACAACAATTTTTCTCCCTCCTCCTTGTAACAACCTTTTATGTACTTGAAAACTGTTTTATATATATTTATATATACACACACACACACACACACACACACACACACACACACACACAGATAGTTTATAACTTGCCAATTGTCAAAGCAAATGAGTGGCAAAGTCACAGTTGGAATTCAGGCGCTCTTGAGCTTCCAGACTAACAAACCAAACAGCAGCATCTCAGAGTTACAAACACCTTGGGAATGGAGGTTGTTCATAACTCTGAACAAAACATTATGGTTGTTCTTTCAAAAGTTTGCACCTGAACACTGACTTAATACAGCTTTGAAACTTTACTATGCAGGAAAAAAAATGCTGCTTTTAGCCATCTTAATTTAAATGAAACAAGCACAGAAACAGTTTCCTTACCCTTGTCAATTTTTTTTTAAACTTTCCTCTTTTTTTTAGTAGTTTACATTTAATAAAGTACTGTACTATACAGGGTTTTTTTTTGTTTTGTTTGTTTCTGTTGCTTCGCTGCCTGATTGTGTACTTCCAGTTCCAAATGAGGTGTCTGGTTGACCGGTCAGTTCATAACTGAGGTTCTACTGTACTTCCTGTGTCTCTGATGTACTAAAACATACTAGCCTGGATCCTACAGTTCAATAATTGTTCAAAAATCATCTTGATGAACTGCAAAAATGCATTACAGTCATAGCTTCTATTTTGAAAGATGGTTTGCTGACTCTTGAGGTCAAGAAATGGCCTAATTTTCTAATATTGTAAGGTCTTTTGAGCAATTAAATAAAAATAGAATGAATACTCTTCCAGAGACAAACCCTATCTTGCTTCAGTGTCTAACAGATGCTCAGAAAACTGGTATTTGTTAGGGTCTGGAATCAGAGAAGAGTCAAGAGAGTCCCTTTAGGAATCAAGAGAAAAACGGATTGCAGAGCAAGAGAGACCATTCTTCTCACCTACAGGTCAGTACTGGTACTCAGTCATGCTGAACAGGCAAAGCCTGGCCCAAAGGGATGAACAGGCTTCTGAGGATACTAGTAGTCAGCAAATGGTTATAATAGAGCCAGATGACCCATGTCCTATTATATTTGTTATCCCTTCTCCCCCAATCTCCAATAGCCTCACCCGTCTGTTATGCCTCATCTTTCAAATTGTACAGATTTTTCTGGCAGGGATTGTCATTTACTATGTTTGCACAGTACCTACCTACACAAAGGGACCCTACCAAGTTGTGTCATTTATTGTGCTACCACAATATAAATGTTAAATAATAACAAATGATAACAGAGTCAAGCAGAGGAGGAGTATACAAAAGGAGCTATTTTCTGCAAAGACGAAATTGGCAAAACAGAGGCCAGTGTAGAGACACTGAGTTAGAATAAGCCCAAAGAGATTCTGGGACACAAGAATCTGCGAACGATCATGAGTATTCTATAGCTCTGTAAATCTACGGTGCACGACACACATGAGCCTTCTCCCAAAGGCCTTACAATCCAACTGATAAATGGGACAAGAGATCAGGAATAAGACGGTATGAACTTTAGTAATGGAGACATTAACTAAAAATAGCTTCCCAAAAGACCAAGGAGGGATGGGAAGGGCAAGAAGCAGCATTTGACAAAAGAGAAACTGAAAGCTATTCCACGCATATGGGAGCAATATGAAGGGGTGCATAAAATTGCCTATGACTACAAAATAAAGCAACCCTGTTCAAACTATTATACCAGAGTTACTTGATCCCCTCAATTTAGGAAGTCAGATATAGTGGATGCTATTAAGCAGCAATCCCAGTATTAACAACTTTGCTTCACAGCAACATTTTGCTAGGAACCAATCCTGTCCCGTTGACTTTAATGTTAATTGGATTCGGCTATTGGCAACAGACATGCCACTTAGCAACATTTTGGAAGATAGGCCCCAGCCACAAGCAGGTTTACAGAGCTGCAGCCCTGAAGGAAGCACTGCCTTCCTTGGCGGCAGCCCCACAAACCTTTCTGCAGCCAATGCTCAGCACATCCCAGTGCTTCCTTCTATCTACAGCTCCACAAACCTGCAAGTGGCCTGGGACCTGCTGCCCACACAGGTGGGTGTGGCACCCACATCCCTGCCCAACAGGGGAGCTTCTGCCCAAGTCCTGGTGCTGTGGTCTGGAAGATGAGGTTGGAAGGGGAGGCTACGGGCAGAGCAGCAACAAGGAGGGAGCTGCAGCCTGGATGCTGGGGCTTCCCATGAGGAGCGAGGTACTGCGGGCCCACGGAGCTGCACAGTACTTCTCCCTGCGTGCTTCAGGCTACGCCCTGCCCTGACACCAGGGACCGGGTTCGGCACATCCCAGCACTTCCTTCCCTAGCTGTGGCCCCTCAGGAAGGTTAATGCTGGGATGTGACGAGCACCAACTGCAGGAAGGTTTGTGGGACATGTCCCAGCGCTTTCTTCCCTGGCTCCAGCCCCACAGATCTGCCTTTTGCTTATTGGCAGCTCTCAGATAATAGTAACTTTTTTGCTGGGAACCAAAAGGTTGCTAATAAGTGGAATCTAATGCAATTAGTTATCTGAAAAGACAATCTCAAATCTAGCTAGAAGGATACTTCAGACAATGTAGTCACCTTTAAATTGTCTCAGTCAAACTCCGCCACTGCATTACCTCATCCACCACCATTCTGGGGCAATGGCATCCTGAAGAAGGTATTAAAATGAGCCAGTAAAAAACTGGAAGGGGAAAAAGGGAGGAAACGCTGTTTTACTTCTCAGGAGGAAGACAGGCCAGTGGTTAGGGTGCTAGTTTGGGACCCAGGTTCGGTTCCCTGCACCTTCACAGACTTTTGTGATCTCTGGCAAATCACTTAATCTCTCTGTACCTCAGTCCCCCATCTGTAAAATGAGAGAGACAGTACTTCCCTAACTCACAGGGATGTTGTCAGGCTGAATACATTAAAGATTGTGAGGTTCTCAGATACTATGGTAACAGAGGCCATATAAGTACCCAAAATAAAGAGGATATGGTCATTTCTTGCTAGAGAGCCCCGTATCACATTATTAAATTGAATTAAGAATCCAGCATGAAACTTCATATATCCCTTTAAGGTGAAATCTATCTTTCTCGGTCTGAGATCAAGCAAATTTGCTGAGCTCTCTATTGACAAACTGATAGTTGCGTTCTCTGACAAAATAACTGTCAATCTCAAGGGCCAGTGCCCATTTTGCAGCCTCATCCTTAGAAATTCTGCCTAATCTAACAATCAGCCTGGAATGATACTCGGCTTTTCTATTTCACGCTGAACAATCTCATCAATGGCCGGGTAACCAACCGTAGCGACTAAGACGAAGAGAAAGTGACCGAAAGGCTGCTAGGCCACGGAAAGAATAAGATTTCTTGAAGGAAGTGATACACTGATGACAGCTCTTAATTCAAGGACTTGATATCTATTTAATTTAGGTTGTCAGAACATGTTTAAAATGCTCAGTCTGATTTTGTCACTTACTTCCTTGGCAAGATTTCTTTCCCCTCCTTTCCAACAGAGGCATTATGTGCCTAGCGTTTTCTTTCTTTCTCCTTAATTTTTAAGATTTTAAATAAATTTGACATTTGTGAAAGGCCCTAGATTGACAGCACAGGAGGACTACATCTTTTTTTTATTTATTTTTTCTTCACAACAGTCATAGCACACACAGCTCCTTCAATTTGCCTCCACACTAACTTAGAGAGAACTGCTCTAGATGTAAAAGTTCATCTTGGTTCCTCTACTAAGATTTCCAGTTAGTGCAATAGTGATAATGACATCTGTCCCCTGGGACTTGGATCCTATCTCCGTATCCTATTATCAACTGCTTGGGCTACCCAGACTCTAGGCACCTCCTTTGCAAAACACTAAGCGAACACCATCCAAGCAAAAGATTCAGAAATGAACAAATCATTTTTCCATCTATAAAAGCCCACTGCTAAAATTTAAATTAATCTAAAAACTGGACTTTGAAAAGGCGACTAGGAACTGAATCCAGAGATCCAGAAGTGGCCAGATTCTGGCCCACGTTAAGGTCCCTTTGGGCTGCAGAAGTGACATAAAAGAACCTTAAAGCCATCCTAAATGAGTACACAAGGATTCCTAGGAGGTGAGAGAAACCTTCAGCTGGTGTAAAGTCTGCACAGCCAGCTCTTGGCCCCTCCCTATAGATGTATAGGTAGGTATAGGTGGTTTCTTGCATAGGGGGTGGGGGGACTGCCAAAGCACATTGCATTCCATCAATCCTCACCAGCATAATGGTTCCTAGGGAGCCATTACAATCAGGTGCAAACTACAGTGGTCAATCTGGGCTTGTCCAGACTAAGATTTAAGGTGTTATGTAATGCGCTAAATAACATATTTGAAAAATCCCAGTAGACAAGACATACTGCCTTTAACACATAATGAACTGGCTAAGTTAAAGCCAAGGGTGGCAGGGATGGGGGTGGGGGAGTGGCGGAGGGTCTTTTACTCAACTGTCTTAGCATGTAGCACATGTTGAAGTCTACGCTAGATCTGTAGAAGATGGTAGCTAACTCCTAACACCACATCTTTAAATCCTAGTCTGACAGACTAACATGCAACCAGGACCATCTTCATCCCCAACCAGTCCCACAATCCAAGAAAGAGAAAAGGTGAGGTAGAGTCACATTTGTCTTCCACCCCCTAGTGGCCCCATGCTCTGGTCCTGCAGTAGTGACCTGCAGCTGAAGTGTTAGGTCTCTACTTCTCTGTTCACACACACCTACTTGTAATACTGTTTTCTATGGGGTTTTTCCCCTCTTTGGTCAGAACTGTAGTGACTTTGGGCCACATTTTCAAAGGTATTTAGGTACCTAAAGGTACAAATGGCACTTACGAAAATCCCACTAGGCACCGATCTTGGGATCATTAGGCTTAAACTCTAGATATATGCAGAGTAAGGTCATTTGATTTCATGGAGGATTTTGATATTTCAAAATTTAGTTTTGTTCCTATTTGGAAAAGCCCTTTGATCCCTGACTTCACAGCAGTCCACCTGACGGGTTGCACCAGAGCCGCAAATCCTGGGAGTCCCAGCTGAGCGAGGAGTCTTAGAATGCTGGCTCCCAAGCTCAAAGTGCCCAGTGGGCTGAAGGGGAGACAGGAGCCTGGAGGCAGTTCTGCAGCAGCCCACCAGGCAAGCTGCAGAGAAGCTGGGAACATAGAAGTCTTTCTCAATGCCAGCATGCCAGCTGAACCACTGAGAAGCTGAGAGGCATGGTAGCTTACGAGCTAGAGCTCCCAGAGCTTGCAGACTCTCAGTTCCAAGCGATCCTCCAGGCGGGCTGCCAAACTGCAGGAAGTCTGGAAAACCAGGCTGCCAAGAAGCTGAATGAGCAAGCTGGTAGGAAACCAGAAAGGTTTCAGAGAGAAACCTGCCTACTTTCCATCAGACTTTTGTTAAAATCAAGCCACCTCCGCAAAACATTTTTATTTCAATGAATCAGCATTCTCCTATGGAAAAATATTCTGCCAGAGAATTTCTCACCAGTTCTACTAAATGCCTTTGTAAATCTGGCCCTTTTTGTTGCAGAGAGGTGGAGATCTTTTTCTTAACCTAAGGCGAATATACCGTATAATAAACTTGAAATCTTGCTTCTTATTGGCAATGGCCTAACCACACTATCTGTGAATATCTGATCATATTCAGATTCAAAAATCTTGCTTATCTGTTCATATGGTCAAATCCTGGCTCACGGATATCAAAGGGAACTTTGCCATTGACTTCAATGAGGTCAAGATTTCACCCACAGCATTTATTATGCTTTCCCCTAAGGGGTTGTGAGTACTGCCACTGTAATTTTCACATATCCATTGTATTTCCTATTTTCAGAGGCTCTCATTAGATTTGATTTGTGGGATTAAAGATGACATACTACTGGAAGCAATTAAAAATCAAAACAATTTCAAGTTAGTATAAACATATGTACACACAAAAAACTAGTGGGAGAGCAAAATTGTACCTTCCAAAATCCTAGTTCACTAATGCCCTGCTCGCCTATAATGCCAATCCAACTTTAGAATGGAAACGCTAACAGGCTGTGTTATTGTGATGCAAAAGCACCACTACAATACAGTTTCCAAAAGGTATAGGAAGGTCATGCAAAGCATCAAAATCCCTTGGGATTAATGCTGCTTTAATAACGACCTTACAACTAATTTGGAAAACAGCAGGTAATTCAACCCTTTAGGAGCAAGTGGCAAACTCACTCAGTATTCATAACATTTGGAATCTCAGTGTATTCTTGGTATAGTGGACATGCCTACAAACAGCATTTGTCTTACACAAGTAGCAGTCTAAAATAGATTTTTCCACATTAAGCATTTAATTCAATTCAGTTTCTTTGTAATGGACAAAATCTTAATTTATAACAGACAGTTTTAAGGCACTACTAATGCTATGAAGAAGCGAGCAGAGCTGGTTGGGAATGGCAAAAACGGAAACAAGATTAAGATATAGCAGTTTAATTTCCCACACAATAATGCACTACCAGCTGTGTAAACTTTCTTTAGTTAAACAAATGCTCTAAAAGCAAACAGCTAGCAGATTTATGTTGTAGCTTGTTTCCTCAGCAGTAAAATCTCCTTAAAAAAATCATTAAATCACCCCACCCCCGACTGTAAAATGAATTTAAAGGCAACTGTAAAACAAATGCATGAATTTGATAAAGCAGGATTCTGAGCAATTTTTAAAT
This sequence comes from Malaclemys terrapin pileata, assembly GCF_027887155.1. Taxonomy (NCBI): domain Eukaryota; kingdom Metazoa; phylum Chordata; order Testudines; family Emydidae; genus Malaclemys; species Malaclemys terrapin. The sequence continues at coordinate 16,079,050 of NC_071515.1, read as the reverse complement.
TCAACTCCTTAACTGTGAACTCCTGCTGACACAGCTAAACTCCTATCACATGTACTGCACGCTGTCTGAATGTACTGAACAATCAAAACAGCAGCATGTAATATACCGTTATAGCAGACGGACACATACAGACACTGCCAGCTGGAATTTTTGCTTTTGTATTCTAAAGGAGAGGAGACAGCTCTACCTGTTGATTCCAGTAACATGCACTGCTCATTCTGTATAGTTTCCTCTTCTGGAAACTCTGAAGTGGCCTTGTTCGGGCAGATGTGGTCATGATAGTTACAGATGGCGATCTCAGCCTTGTCCTGTCTTTTCTTCTTTTTTTGATGTGTTGATGATCAAGCAGCTGGCTACTAGAAGATGACATTTCCTCTTTGTTGTCTGAAGCTCTGAAATGCCATGAAAACACTGAAATCAGTCAAAAAGGTCAAGAATGCTCAATATATAAAGGCAACCTCTCACAATTAGTAGATTTACATACTCAAGAATATTAGCCCCATAATTCTAGAGGCACCCACAATTAACACTTGTGTTTTAACATACTACTTCAAGAAATCACAACTGGTGGCAAAAGAAGTTTGTCATTGGTTTGTTAACATTATGAATTCCTTTTGTGACACTATAAAGAATTCTGTATTTATTTTGTTCACATTTACTTTTCTATTCCCAGACAAAACCTGTGCTAAAACTGAGTTAAGGTTGAGAGTACATAAAGTTCCTGGAATTATAATACTTGCTTTTAGAGTAACTACACCAAGTCAGTTATGCATTTTACCCTTAAAGCTGAGAACTCTATAACTCAATTCATGACATTTCCCTATTTATCCACATTTAATTGAAGTAAATGGAATTACACTGGCATAAGTAACAGAAGGAAGCATTAGGATACTTAAATTAATTTAAATTATTTGGCAAATGTAACTAAATAGAAAAAAATACTATAAACCAAGGCTCATTCAGAATAAAGATATCAGCCTAGTGTGACACATTTGTATCAAAATTATAAACTCTATTTTGTATTGTGTGTTCAACACATGTCTAATCTTGCCTCAGACAAGCCCAAGGAATTGCATTCTACATAGCAGCCCAGCCCAGGAAAGGTATTTGACATCTTATTGAAGGACTATGCTGAGAAGCTATCAGCAATCTGGAGCCACTGGATTGGATTGTGTCTCAACTGCTGTCTCCTACCCTCAAACGAACAATGGTTTTTCTACACAGGGGCATGAGCATGACTAGGGGAGGGAGGCTGGAGTCTTCCAATAGAGCCAGGGGTTCTCAAACTTTATTGCATCGCAACCCCGCTTCTGACAGTGAAAACTACTACACAACCCAGGAGGGGAGGCCGAAGCCTCAGCCCCACTGCCCCAGGTGAGGAGGGCCAAACCTGAGTCCCGTCACTGGCTTCAGCCCCAGGCGGTGGGGCTTGGGCTTTGGCCCTGGGACCCAGCAAGTCTACCACCACTCCTGGTGACCCCATTAAAACAGGGTCGCGACCAATTTTGGGGTCCCAACCCACAGTTTGAGAACTGCTGCAATACAGCACATGGTAAGGAGACAGAAATGCTATTCTATTCTGAGGAGCATTTACAGGAGAGACAGACAGACAGAGAACGAGAGGGACTCCACCCAGTCTGAACACAGACAAACCCTGGACTCCCAGTCCCAGATGAGGCCAGATCAGACCAGGATAGGGTGCACTGTTGTTTTCGAAGATCTGTTACTCAAGAGCTTTTAAGAATAGTCACTCTGGATAAGAAATTCCACTGCTAAACCTATATTCCTTGCTTTGTTACCAGGTACGGCCTGGGTTAAAATAGAAGCCCAGAGAGCACTCAGCCTAGGAGCAGCATGTGTAAGTGGGGGGCTCTGAAGCACTGGTTTCAGGGGCTCGGGTAGCTGGACTGCAGAGTCTCATCCCCCAAGGAAAGGCCAGGCACAAGATCTAAGCCTGGGAATGTGCCTTACAGACAGAGAGCTAGAAAGAGTTGTTAGACTCTGCCCAGACCCAGTTGGTTTTGAAGCATATGGGACCCAGCAATTAAGTCCCCTCACAACAGGATAGCATCAGTTCAGAGAGGTACTGGGCCAAGTTGTAATACCTAACCTCTATCACATGTGGATTTCTCCAAGTGTAAGCATCTCGCTTAAACTTGAACCACATGCACGCTGCTTATAAACCAACACTCATTAGCATGCAGTATTTTAAAAAGGAACAAAAACGATACTGTGAGAAAGTAATAAAAAGCCAAAAATAGTACAAGCACCCATATACGATAGCAGATATGACTGAAAGCAGCTAAATTCGTGTTACTAAATTAGAGCTAGTTTGCCTCATCAGACCAATTTCAATGCAATATAAGAATCCAAAATACCCTCCACTTGGGTGGGAATGAATCAATAAGAGTGCATTTAACTTTTATAGTATCCTGCTTTATTTTGTTGCTGTAGCAACATCTGCCTGCAAAGTTAAAGGCTCACTAGAAAAAGCATTCAAGTGCGTGTTATTTTTACAACATCAAAGACCACAAACAACAAAACATTGAATTGCCTGAGAAATGTCAGCAGATGAGATATTCATGCCCTGATTTCATAATAGGTAATCTGTCTGCACCAACTCCTGTTATTTTTTATCATCTTGTTTGATAAAATCCACAAATCACAGATTGCTTATACAACTGGTAAGTGATAACAGGCAATAAAACAATAGAAATGAGCTCATTACACCCCAACAGTCAATCTTTTCTGACAACTAGCTCTAAGCTGCAAACCGGGTCCCTACAAAATAGGACTGTCTGTCTACAACACATTTCATTTTATATATATTATAAAATGATTGCAATATAAAAATGTATACTATATTACACATACATGACTTGGTATGGTATGAAGAGTATTTTTTGGCATGAGTCACAATGACCACTTTACTCATCCGTGATTAAGTCAATGGGTTAAGTAGACACCAAGTGCTAATAAAATCTTTATACCACCCAACACTATCATGTATTCTGTACACCATGTGCCACATACTAACAAAAAATTAGAAAGTTATTTTAAAAATTGATTTCTCTTTTTTTAAATTACTGTTTCCCTCCATCTGCAGTCACATTATTTTCAAAAGCCCAAACGCACACACTTGTGAAGACAAAAACTTCTTTTAAAGCCTATACAAATTTATTTAAAATAGTTTTTCTACACATAAAATGTCACTACTTTATACAGTCTGATCTCTCATGACATGACTAACGTCCAGTTTCCTGGACAGAGGTGGCCGATTTCTGGGATCCTGCTTATCTCCTGTAGCCCATATCTCTACCTCCTAGATTATTATATCCCCTACTACACACTATCCTATGTTCACTTCCATACCTCACCAACCCTTGAAGTCTCCTTGCCCTGTGGACTCTTGCTCCTTCTCCATGTTCATGGTCACAAGTTCTTCTCTTCCATTCCTCCCCTTAAGGTCTCCTCTTGATGTTCCCTGACTCCCATTTCCCATGCCATTTAAAAAGGGTGACATTTTCTATTATTGATAATTATCAGAGTTTAAAGGTTCAGTGTATATGGACAGACAAACTAGGCATTAATGGGAGGAGCTACAGAGTCATACTACACAGCTGAGATGGGTGGCAGAGACCCATCCAGCCTTCCTGCTAAGCCTGGTTGTCTGGTCCCAGAGCCTAAATCAGCAACCTGCTTCTATGGACCCCTTCCCATTTTTCCAAGTCCCAAACTCCACTCCACAGTGAAGGTCTTACACATTGTACTTTATTTTTAACAGTTTCTGTTTCTTTTTTCTCTTTTATTGTTATTAATAGTATCATTAATAAAAACAGAACTAATTGTGGAAATGAGTAAGGAGTAGGAGGAGAGGACCAAGAAACAGGGAAGATGGGTTGGGACTTGGGAACTGGGCAGCACAGTCAATGACTCAGTAAGAAGCCCTGCTGCCAACCCCAGCTCCTGGCAAATTCTGCCTCCCTAATCCCAGCCGCCACTGCTACCTCTGGTCCTGGGCTTTGGCCATATGGCGGCAGGTTCCGCCCCCTGGCCATGGGGATTTGGGATCTAGCCTTGATTCCCAGCTGTGCGGTGGTGGGCTCCAGACCCGGGATCTGGCCGTGGACTTACCACCACCATTCTGCATCGCTCCTGACGCCCGCTGCCTCCTCCAGCCCCGGACCTCGGCCATGCAGCAGCAGGCTCCATCCCCCAGTGATGGTCTTGGGCCCTGGCCCCTGCCCCCAGCTGCACAGCGGTGGACTCTGGTCCTAGGCTTACACCCCACTGCCCCATCCTCCCCATATCCCCCAGCCCCTCATCCATTTCCCCCATTGCCCTTGCTGCCTCCCTACCCACCTCCCCATCCATGGCCTAATCTGTCCCCAGGCTTGCCCCAGCTGAGTAAGTCTGCTGTGAAAAATGACATTAAACATACAAGTATCACTGTTCACAGCAGCAGACTTACTAGCTAGCACATCTTAAAAAAAAAAAAAAAAGACAGGCAACCAAAAAAGCACAAGAAACAACAAAAAAGACAAGAATGTGCAAAGCACCTTATTTGTGTTTCTGTTCTGTTTAAGTTCAATAAAGATTGGGTGACCAGATGTCCTGTTTTTAGAGGGACGGTCCCGTATTTCAGCCCTCCTGCAGGTGTCCTGACTTTTTCTTAAAAATGGGCAAACTGTCAGTACTGACGGGTCCTGCTGCTGGCAGGATCCATTCTCGCAAGCCACCCACCCACCAGCAGTGAGTGGCGAGCTCCAGTGACCGACGATGGGGGTGGGTATGCAAGGCAAAGCTGCAGCCCATAGGGCCAGCCACTGCCCCTGCTTGTCCATCAGTGCAGCCCCTACTATGTGCCGGCTCTCTTCCCCGAAAACCCAAGACCCACCGGCATGTGCCAAAGCCCCTCACAGAGTGGCATGGGGAAGCCTCTCTGCCCCTCAGCTAAGCTCTGGAATGGCTGCGGGTGGTGGAAGCAATTTCCAGCCTGTTCCCACCCCGACTCCGCAGTAGCGCCCCAGGCAGGGTCTTCACACCCTCTTCTGCTGAGCCCCTACTCTGTCCCCATGGCACCCTCCCCTGCCGAGCCACCTCTCTGGCCAGGTTTGCTGAAGCCCCTGCGGTCCCTGGTGCAAAATGTGTCCTTAGGGCTTAACCCTTCTTGCCTGCACTGTAGTTGGGGGACAGGTGGTGGAGGTGTTACCTGCTTTTCGACAGTGTGCGGGCAGGAAGGGAGAAGCTGCTTCCAGCCACAGGGGAGGGGGAAGAGATGAGTTCTGTAAAGACACGGTTCCAGGTCATCCCTCTCCTCACCCCCGCCCCGTGGCTGGAAGCAGCTTCTGTCCCTTCCATCCTGCAGAGTGCCGAAAGGCTGCTGCTGGCCACATTCTGGTGTGAACCTGACAGAAATCTCGGGGGGGGGGGGGGGGGGAGGGGGGGTCATGTGACCCTGTGTGGCCCCCCCCCACATGTTGCCCTGGGACAACACAGTACCAGGAGAGGCAGGTCTGTCCCGGGGGCCCACCCAGGCCTGGATGGCAGAGAGCGCCAGGCAGGGAGTGTTGGGTCGATTGGTTCCCGCCCCGTTCCCCCCTGTGTGAGAGAGGTATACGGGAGCGTATGTGTGTGTGCATGTGATCTCTGCCCGTGTGAACCCTAAAGCCTTATAGATAAGACAGTAAATAAAAAGAATCCAACCACACAGTATTTCTTTACAACAGGGGCTCAGTCAACTTGATGTTAATTTGAACGGTTGCACTGCATAGTTCTGATTGATTGCTGTTAAACTCACTTGAATATGTGTAATTTTACCAGGTGTCCCGTATTCAGCATAGGGAAAAATGGTCACCAAAAATAAAGAATAGAGACAACTGTACATTATTTTTATTGAGTCTTCAAAAAAAACCTCTATAAATAAATTACAATGATTTGGACAGGTCTACAGCCATATTTATTTCTTTTTTCTAAAGTTAATTAAATATTTTAGGAAAAATGGTCAGAGCAGCCACCAAAAAATTTGTTGTGAGAACCCGTCTCCCCAAATCCACTGAAGTAACACCTGTGGCTATGCCCTCTCACAAATTCTTGATACAAGAAAGTAAAGGTCTCAGCACGAGTAGTACTGTTCGGGGCTCCAATACACAGTCTGGTTTCCCTGACAAAGTCGCCCAGATGGACTCCCCAACCCAGGTTTGAGGCATCCATTCTTATAAATGGAAATTCAGATGGCTGTCAAAATGAGACTCTACAAGAGGATATTGGAAGTTAATCACCACCAGATGGGGAATTCTTGAATTTGCTATGGCACTCTCAGCAGTGCTAGTAGATTGCCTCTTCCTGTTCTGAAACGGATGCTTAGCCAGAATTGCAGAGCACACATTCTCAGTAAGAGAAACAGACTCACGTATGTGCAGGAGGCCATAAGCCCAGAAGACTCAAAAGGTTATTTTCATGCCTTTGTTGAAGCTATGTATTTTGGAATGTCTCTCTCCTGGTAGGAAAGCAGCCAACACTATAGAGTTGACAGCTGCTCCTATGAAAGTTAGTCTCTATGTCTTAGTGAAGGAAAAGTTCTATGCAAAATGAATTGGGAATTCTCCCAACAGGGAGAAGCGATTCTTGATTTAGTCCTAAGTGGACTACAGGATCTGGTCCAAGAGGTTAATACAGCTGAACTGCTCAGTAATAGTGACCATAACGTAATTAAATTTAATATCCTCGGGAGATGAGGGGAGAGTAAAAGAAACCCAACATAGTAGCATTTAACTTCAAAAAGGGGAACTACACAAAAATCGGGAGGCTAGTTAAACGGAAATTAAAAGGAACAATCACAAGCCTGAAATGCATGCAAACTAAAAACTAAAAGTGTGTGTGTGTATTTATTTTAATATATATAACAAACCCCTAGGAGGGCCAAAAAAGTGCCACCATGGCTAAACAGAGTTTAAAAAAAAAAAAAAAAGGTAGTTAGAGACAAAAAGATGTCTTTTATAAATTGCAAGTCAAATCCTACTTAGAAAAACAGAAAAGAGCATAAATTCTGGGAAGTCAAGTGTCAAAGGATAAAAAGGCCAAAAAAGAATTAGAAGACCAGCTAGCAAAAGACACAAAAATTAAATCAGCAAAAACAAATGTAAGGACATCAGAAGCAGGAAGCCTGCCAAACAATCAGTGCAGCCACTGGACGGTCGAGGTGTTAAAGGAGCATTCAGGGCAGAAAAGGCCATTGTGGAGGAACTAAATGAATTCTTTTGCATTGGCCTTTACTGCAGAGGATGTGAGGGAGATTCCCACACCGGAGCCATTCTTTTTAGATGACAAATCCAGAGAACTGTCCCAGATTCAGGTGTTGATAGAGAAGGTTTTGGCATTAAATTTAGCAGTAGTAAGTCATCAGGACCAGACAATATTCACCCAAGAGTTCTGAAGGAACTCAAATATGAAATGGCAGAACTGGTATGTAACCTATCACTTAAATCAGCCTCTGTTCCAGACAAACAACAGATGGCTAATGTGACACCAATTTTTAAAGAAGGCTCCAGAGGTGATCCTGGCAATTACTTCAGTGCCATTAGAATTCCTTGAGGGGGGTCAACAAACATGTGGATAAGGGTGTTCCAGCAGATATAAAGTACTTGGACTTTCAAAAAGTGTTTTACAAGGTCCCTCACTATAGACTCTTAAGCAAAGTAAGGAGTCATGGGATAAGAGGGACGCTCCTCTCATGGATCAGTAACTGGTTAAAGAGAGGAAACAAAACAGTAGGAATAAATGCTCAGTTTTCACAATGGAGAGAATTAAATAGCCGGGTCCCCCAAGAATCTGTATTGGGACCAATGCTGTTCAACACGTTTAATAAATGATCTGGAAAAAGGGGGGAAAACAGTGCGGTGGCAAAGTTTGCAGAGGATACAAAATACTCAAGATAGTTAAGTCCAAAGCAGACTGCTACAAGTTACAAGGGATCTCACAAAACTGAGTGGGCAACAAAATGGCAGATGAAATTCAATGTTAATAAGTGTAAAGTAATGCACGTTGGAAAACATAATCCCAACTATACATACAAAACGAAGGAGTCTATATTAGCTATTCTTCTTTGAGTGATAGTCCCTATATGTATTCCAAACATGGGTGCGCATATGCGCCATGCTCTGGAAGATTTCTGCAGCAGTGTCCATTGACCTGCATGTGTGTAGTACGTCACCTCGTGCTCCAGGCAAGGTTATATGAGGACGTGTGGGGTTGAGCCCCTTTGGTTCCCTCTTACCGCTGCGTTGGCCTCCATGCTCGTAGTTTGTCTACAAGAGTGTTCTCACCCGTTCCTGTACAGTTCATTTCTCTTTGTTTTTCTTGTAAAGTTAGTTATTAGCATTAGTGTAGTTAGTTCCCCCTCGCCCTACTTGGGGCCCACCCCGACTTCATTGGGAGACTATGCCCTTCGTTCCGGGGTTGAAAAACGGTGCTTTGTGCCTTTGGTTGTATTACCAATCAAGAAAGAGATCTTGTAGTCACTATGGATAGCAGATTAAAACATCTGCTCAATATGCAGCAGCAGCCAAAAAAAATTAACAATGCTAGGCACCATTAGGAAAGGGATAGATAATAAGACAGGAATATCATAATGCCACTATATAAACCCATTGTACGCCAACACCTTGAATACTGGGTGCAGTTCTGGTCACCTCATCTTAAAAAAGAATTAGAAAAAAGTACAGAGAAGGGGAACAAAAATGATTAGGGATATGGAACAGCTTCCATATGAAGAGAGATTAAAAAAGACTAGGACTATTCAGCTTGGAAAAGAGATGACTGAGGGGAGATATGACAGAGGTCTATAAAATCATGAATTGTGTGGAGAAAGTCAGTAAGTAAGTGTTACTTACCCCTTTGTATAACACAAGAACCAGGGGTCACCCAATGAAGTTAACAGGCAGCAGGTTTAAAACAAAATATAAGGAAGTACTACTTCACACAACACAGAGTCAACCTGTGGAACTCATTGCCAGGGGATGCTGTGAAGGCCAAAAGTATAACTGGGTTTAAAAAAGAATTAGATAAGTTAATGGAGAATAGGTCCATCAATGGCTATTAGCCAAGATGGTCAGGGATGCAACCCCATGCTCTGGGTGTCCCAAGTCTCTGTTCTGTTCAATCTCTCTGAAGTATCTGGCATTGACCACTGTCAGAAAACAGGATACTGGGCTAGGCAGACCATTGGTCTGATCCAGTATTGCCATTCTTATGTTTTTAGGAAGAAACTCACTGAGGAGACTGGGCCTTGACAAACAAGAGATTTGTGGTTACCCGTATCCCTAGGCACCTTAGATGGGCCACAATCACCATGATGCATTTGGTGAAGACTTGAGGATCACACTGAAGCACAAGGATTGTGTGCCTACCCAGAATCCAAGGTACTTCCTATGTTTAGCCCTGACTGAAATGTATCAGAACATATTTCTGTCAAGAGTTTAGAATCAATCTTGACAATTTATAGGAGTAACAACGGCCAGCTTAACCATATAAAACCTGAATTTCCACATGATTTTGATCTGGGCTCTCCGTTATAATAAAGTTTGAAGACTAACCCGTTTAATTTGAGATTAGAAAATAATGGGAGTGAAAACCCTCTGGAGTCATCAGCCAAAGGCAAGCAGCCTTGGAGAAGTGACTAAGTGAAGGATCAGTTTGCACTGGACAACTGCCCAGATCCATGTTGTTATTTCTTAAGGGTGGAAGAGAGAAAAATTGAGGAGGGTCTGTTGGCAGATAAAAAGTTATCTGACTTCTTCCTATGCTTCAGATCTGATGAAGGCTCAGATCACGTGCTTGTTCTTTAGATTTTTTCCCCTCAAGCTCTGAAGGCATTTGGTGTGCTGGTCCATCTAGACATTTTCTCATGATGCTCACCATCTGCATCAAAATATTGTAGGACACCACAAAACAAGAAGTAACAGAATGGACAATGACTATTCTAGAGCAAGAAATGGATGATATCCAGATCAGAACTGCACATCGCACGGACAAACACCAATCTGGAATTGTGCAATGACTGACACGGACCTAGCTGTCTTAATCCAAGCACCAACCTACTAATCAATTTTAAATGTTGTTTAACTATAACCTATCAAATAAATAGAAGCATTTAGAAAAACAGGTTGTCTGCAGTGCAGTCAGGATGAATAACCATGCAGAGACTCCAATGTTTAGTCCCAGGAATAAGAACTGAGAGCAGTTGGAGACCAGATCCTTTATATACATTTTTCCCAGTTTGGATCCATGGAGGGGTGCGTCTCACATGTGTAAGCCCAACTGTCGTGGTTTTCTAGACAAAGAGGAGTTAAGATGCATGCTCCCAACAGTGGGGATCTGTCAAGAGTGTGTGCGCTCAGTCCTCACAACTTCATTTACAGGGGGAGGTTACAATGAATTTCTCTTTGTTTACTCTTTCCACCTGCTGGCAAAAGGATATGATGTATGATGGCAAAAGGAGCTGCATTAAGCAAAGTTGAAATACAACAAAAGCAAGGCTCATTCTCCTGCAAGTTTTCCTCAGCAAGGTTACCTCTTTAATGTTAATGAGCTGGGTACAACTCACAAGGCAAATCTTACCCTCTCTTCAGACACAGATGGCTTTGTCCATAGTTAAACAGTAAGTTTTTGTTCTAATGGGAAGGAAGGATACAGGGAGCCTATATAGAGGGTTTGCAACGCCCGCCATTCTGCAAATGCTGCCTATGCACCATAATGGGGCGGATGGAGGGGGGATGGGGCCACTGAATCAAATGTTAGGGGTATATCTACATTGCAGCGGGGAGTGATCCTTCCAGCCCAGGTAGACAGGCTGGAGCTCCAGCCTGGGCCACAATGGCCACACTACTAGAGTGAGTCTGTCTACCTGGCCTGGGCGGCTCGCTCCCAGCTGCAATGTAGACACACCCTAGGTGGACCTACCAACCAAACCCTCCTGCAGCCAAGGAAGCTCACAGGGGTTACCACTCTGTGCTACCAATCTGTGCACTGGCGAAAGCCTTGGTTCAGAGCAGAACATTTTGCCCTCTGTGAATTAAAAGTCAATCCGACCAACACAAGTGGCTTGGGTAGGAGACAGGAATTCAGAAGCTCCAATGTTTGCTTTTTAATGTGTTCAATTTAGTTTGTATGGACTGCTCTCTACCAGTAGTATTTCACTGCTTTGCAGCCCTCTCATTCTACCCTCTTCCTCGGACAAGCAGTAAATGCTTCTCCAGAAAACAATGCCTGCCTCCACTCCCCACAGATGACAGCTATTACACACAGTTGGAAGGCGGTGAAAAAAGGACTCACTGTTTTGAAAAATACTCCAAATCTACTGTCAGTGATTCATTTATTTAGATTGATAAAACAAGAGACACGTGTATGAACAATCTATGTGCCTCCAACAAATACCAACCCCATAACATAGTTCTACTAAAAATCAGACAGCACAAATAAACCGAATTCCCCCTTCTGCTATGTATCACCCTCCACAATTTTTCCCTTTTCCACTTTCTATTTCAAACCTCAGTTAAACATGTTGAAAGTTTCTTACATTACTTGCAAACAATCAAAAACCTATAAACCCTATAGCAAGTACATAACAGTGCCTCCCCCACCTCCTCCCCCCAAAGTTTACATCTTTTTGGCTAAGACATGACAGCAAGACTATACTAGAAGAGTAGCGTACAGCAGAAGGCAAGGAATTTCTCCTCCCTCCCCCGCAAGTATAGTTTAAAATTTGACAGATCTCATTCTAAAAAGATAGTTCCGAAAATATTTCTAGAAATAAATTTGGTTAAACAAATCAAAGATAACTTCTGAAATCACAATATTATGGTTAAGGCACAGGTCAAGGAGTCCGGAGACTTCTCTTCTGCTCCAAACTTTGCCATAAACACACTCTGTGACTTTAGGAGAGTCATAAGGGGCCTGATTTTCCACAGATGGCAAATATTCTCTTCTCCCACTGATATCAACAGCAGTTGTGGGTACTCAGCAGCTCTGCAAAAGCAGACTACTAACCTCTAAAGATCACACACCCTCTGTGTTTACATTTTTTTGTAAAATAAGGATAGTACTTACCTCAATTTTGTTCTGAAGCTAATGTTTATTAGTACAGTATTTTAGATGCAATTTGTAAACAAGTGCAAAATGGCATCTTGACAAACATTTTTCTGCTATTCATTACCACAAAGTAATATGCTATAATCATGCAGGAAAGTAAATTATCAAAAAGATAACTCAATCACTGAATGTTTGCAATATATAATTATGATACCTTAATATTTTTTCTTATTAAAGAAGTGTTTTCATTGTTAAAAAAGGAAAGTCATCACATAAAACAGGACTATTCTCAGACAACATACTCCAAAGTCTAATCAATTACCGTATATACTTGTTCATTAGCCCATTCGTTTATAAGCTGACCCCCCAAGATGGCTAAGTAAAAATAGCAAAAACTGTATGACCCTTTCATAAGCTGACCCTATATTTCAGGGGTTGGAAAATGTTGGCTCCCGGCCTGTCAGGATAAGCTGCTGTGGGGTCATGACGTTTTGTTTACCTGGAGCGTCTGCAGGCACGGAGCTCATCAGCTCCCTGTGGCTGGGAACAGCGAACCGTGGCCACAGGGAGCTGAGGGGCTCCATGCCTGCAGACGCTCCACGTACACAAAACGACGATGTATTAGATAATCAGTTCAATGATTCCATAGAGCAGGAATCGGCAACCTTTGGCACGCGGCTCGCCAGGGTAAGTACCCTGGCGGGCCGGGCCGGTTTGTTTACCTGCCGCGTCCACAGGTCCGGCCAATTGCGACTCCCACTGGGTACGGTTCGCCACTCCAGGCCAATGTGGGCCAGCTCATCCCTCGGCCTGCGCCGCTTCCCGCAGCCCCCATTGACCTGGAGCGGCGAACCATGCCCAGTGGGAGCTGCAATCGGCCGGACCTGTGGACGCAGCAGGTAAACAAACTGGCCCGGCCCACCAGGATGCTTACTCTGGCGAGCTGTGTGCCAAAGGTTGCTGATCCCTGCCATAGAGTTTAAAAATCATCAAATTTTGGTGAGGCCCATTTATAAGCCGAACTCCGCGCTTTGATGAGTCACTTTTTTACCAAAAATATTCGGCTTATGAACGAGTATATATGGTATATCATTGTCGTCAGAAGAATTCATTCTGGCACAATAAATACAATTTTAAGTCTGCAATGATGAATGATCTTACCTACGGTGTTATTTTCACCCCACTTCACAGCTGTGTTTGTCATATGAAGATTTCACATGTGTGTAATAGTCTGTGGAATTTATGGCAACCTCAGGAACAAAACTGATAAAATATTTTTATGTCAAAAGCAAAGCTGCTACCTTTAATTAAGTTCAGAAGCAAAAGTTCTCTCCTTTTTATATTTATTACTGTAAAATTACTAGTTTCGACTGATTTAACATTACAAAAAAAAACTGCTGAGGTTACAATACTAGCCTGTTCTCAAGAAACAAAAATTACACCACACTGTCACCTACCTGAGAGATATGCCATTGACCAGTTGTTTCTGCTTACAGGACTTGGAAGAGAGAGGGGAGGACGTGGGGGACAGATTGAGTGGAGCAATTAGATTATTGATGATTTCACTCAGCTGAGCACTCTGAAAAACACAGTAGCCGAACTTTACATTCACACCAAGCATAAATCTAAAACGTGTCCCCCCAACCCCCATTTAGTATTCTTGATCTAATTTTCTCCATGATGAACAAGTAAACACAAGATCTCGGTACATATCAAAAATGCTATGCTTGTTATTTCACAAGTCATATTTTGAACTTTAAAAAACAATACATTATGTTTGTTAGACTCTTGTTGAACCACTGCCAAGGACACAGTTTAGATATTTTTAGAGCAATATATTTAAGAAAAAAAAACTTAAACCTGAACTTTTAAGTAACCTGCAGAACACATTTTAACTTACATAATGATAACTATGATTAATAATGGTAGAAGAAATTTTGCAGCTGACGATACAGCTGCAGTTCACGACTTCTGAACTGGGCTTCAAGATTGACTCAAGAGAAAAAAAATCTGGCTTCCTACTTTTTATCATATGTTCTGTTGGTTGATAAAACAAAATAGTTTGGTCATTTAAAGAATCCTCTTAGTTGCTCACTTTAGTTGAGACGAAGTATAATAATGACCAGTTTAGGTACAGTCAGAGCTAATGGAAACAAAAGGATGCTAGAAGGGATATAAATCCATACCTTTATTCTTACTTAACGGCATGTTCAAAACTACACTGCAAGACCCCATATAAAAAATTTTGACTTCAAGAATTGCGTGAAACATAGATGCAGTTAATTCTTTAAGACTAAGAATTCCTTCTTATAAAGTGATGAATTGTGGACAGAGTCCAGATAACATTTCACAGTGTCTTTAAATGTCAAACCTTAATGGTTACTCTGTCTTTAAATTTACCCACTAGCTTATTTAGGTGAAACTGACTTAGTACTAAATAATTTGATTTTGCTAATATAAATTATGTATTGTGACGGGGCAAGGCCAGATGGCTGTAGTAAGTAGTGGGAGACAGAGATATTAGCCGCAGGCTAAACAAATCCCTGTTACCACGATAAGCAAATGGCAGCTGCTCCAGGTCAATTAAGACACCTGGGGCCAATTAAGATCTTTTGAGAAGGCAGGGAAGATAGCTAGGTTGATTGGGACACCTGAAGCCAATCAGGAGCTGGCTGAAACTAGTTATAAGCCTCCCAGTTAGCCAGGTGGGCACACGTGTCAGGAGCTGTAGGAGGAAGCCGCACTGTGGGAGAAACGGAGCAGTACAAACCATATCAGGCACAAGGAAGGAGGCCCTGAGGGAAGGATGAAGTAGATATTGAGGAAGTGGAGGCTACTATGTGGAAGTGGCCCAGGGAATTGTATGCATCCTGTTTCCAAAAGGTCAGCTACCATAGCTGATACTATTAGGATCCCTGGGCTAGAGCCCAGAGTAGAGGGCAGCCCCGGGCTCCTCCCCCCCAAATTAATCACTGAGACTGGAGGACAACAGAGACTGTGCAAGGGAGAGTAGCTTCTCCTCACCTCCCTTGTGGCTTACGATGAAAATGGCTCAGTAAGCTGTGACCCTTGCCCCTAGGGAAAGAAGGGCTACGTGGAGGGTCACAGTGAGCCTCTGAGGGTAGCGAAATCCACCAGGAAGTGTGGGACCCAGGGAGACAAGGACAGAGCTTTGTCATAGTAGATTGAAATAGCAGACACATGCCTAACTTTTTTATTTACTAGGATTCACTATTCCAAAAGTAAGATTATTTAAAGCAAATATTCTTAAGACTTCTTCTCATGAAACCTTTATTTGTACATCTCTACCCCGATAGAACGCTGTCCTCGGGAGCCAAAAAAATCTTACCGCATTATAGGTGAAACTGCGTTATATCGAACTTGCTTTGATCCGCCAGAGCGTGCAGCCCCGCCCCCCTGGAGTGCTGCTTTACCGCGTTATATCCAAATTCGTGTTATATCGGGGTAGAGGTGTACTTTCAAGGACTAACGTATATGAGAGAAAACACTTTCCATTTCATTTTTAGTCATGCCTCTTCTGTGAATTAATGTTAAAGTGTTGTGAAAACAAAGGTTTTACATATGTGAATAAAATCTTCAAGCAGAGAAATAGCAAGTCAGTTATAAAGTCTGAAACAAACCAAACAAGATGCCAAAAAAATTTAACAGACTGAATACGACACTGATACTGAAGTCAAATGAACACAAAAGGACAAGAATAGCTGCAGATGTTTCAAAGTACGAGGGAAAACAACCATGATTTCAAAGTGATTCTGTTCTGAAAAGTGATGGCAAAAAGGCATTATTAAAAGGTTCCAGGCTTATGGTGTCTCACCAATTCATATCAGTTTTTTTCAGTTCACAAATAAGAAGAGGATTTTTGCTTAAATGAAGGTATCCTTTTGGACAGTGAAGTTACACA
This sequence comes from Malaclemys terrapin pileata, assembly GCF_027887155.1. Classification (NCBI taxonomy): domain Eukaryota; kingdom Metazoa; phylum Chordata; order Testudines; family Emydidae; genus Malaclemys; species Malaclemys terrapin. Next base: position 16,063,041 of record NC_071515.1, on the reverse strand, counting down.
GGTATAACTGAGGCCATAGTTTGACCTACAGCAGAGGTGGGCAAAGTATGGCCCACGAGCCACATCCGGCCCACGGGACCATCTTGTCTGGCCCCTGAGCTCCCAGCCGTGGAGGCTAGCCCCCGACCCCTCCCCTGCTATTCCCCCTGCCCTGTAGCCTCAGCTCACTGCGCTGCCGGGCAGCTCAGCACCGGCGCACTCCCCGCGGGGAGGGCAGGGGCGAGCAGGGAGGGAGGCTCACCCACAGCTTCAGGGGAACAGGCGGGAGGTGCAGGCGGCAGGAGCATGGCGAACACAGCCGGAAGAGTACCAGGCGGCCGCACAGCCGGCCAGAGAGAAGCAGCGCTTTAAAGGGGAAATCGCCACTTCTCTCCGGCTGCGCAGCTGCCGCTGCTCCTCCTGAGTCCTCCGCCCATGTTCTCAGGGCCACATTCCAAAAGGGGGGGGGAGGGGTCCCAGGGGGGCGGTTAGGGGCAGGGGGTCCCGGGTGGGGGCAATCAGGGGATGGGGGGGCGGGATCCCAGGAGGCGGTTGGGGAGGGTCATCACAGGAGGGGGTGGTCAGTGGACATGGAGGGGGGATTGGATAGTGGGTGGGAGTCCCGGGGGGCCTGTCAGGGGTGGGGATGTGGATAGGGTTCAGGGGGGCAGTCAGGGACTGGGAGCAGGGCAGTTGGACAGCGGGTGGGATCCTGGGGGGGCGGTTAAGGGCAGGGGGTCTCAGGAGGGGGTGGTTAGGGAACAAGAAGCGGGGGGGGGGGGGGGGGGGGTTGGATGGGTCGGGAGTTCTGAGGGCGGGCAGGGGCCAGGCTGTTTGGGGAGGCACAGCCTTCCTTACCTGGCCCTCCATACCATTCGCAACCCTCATGTGGCCCTCGGGCCAAAAAGTTTGCCCACCCCGGACCTATAGCAGCTTTATTGCTGGTGATATGTGGAAAAAAAAAAAAAAACCACAAGCTTGTCTCTGAATGTAGGTTGATGTGCAGAGCTGGCAGTTAAATAAACTATCTTTTTATTTATAATGTGAGCAAATCTAACATGGAATTTGTAAGTCAATAAATAAGGAAGACCATAATTTCAGGAATTTTTCAGATAGCACACTTTTAAAGCTGTCTTTCGGCACCTCAAAAAACCTCAAATGTTACTTTAACCTGAATTGCTTTAAAGGTGTTTTGCACAGAGCTGCATGTTGAATGCTCCAAGTAAACAGGTTAAGAGGGGACATTCTAAAACATACCCTCCAGTTTACTTTGTGTTTTATTGTTTCCTCTTTCACGGTAAACTGGAGAGGAAACATTTTAAAAATAGGAAAATGTTATCATAAAGTCACAAAAACTTTGCAAGGGCAGTATGGAACAGGTGTAGTACCTGAAAGTACTTTTAATCTGACTTTTAAAAAGTTTACTAGATTTCCCAGTGATGTATCTAAATGTATGATCAATCTTATATTTTCCTTGTTTGACATAATAAAAAGGCAAGTTTTAGTCCACATTATCCTAACAAGTTTCCTATAGTTGATTCACCATGTTCCCCTTATATCTTTAATTGCACACTTTGTAGGGAAAGGAAAACCTTCTAGCGTCTACACCATATTTCCTAGAATCCAACTTGGAAATTAATATTTGGGACACTGTGCATCAAAATTCTGTTCTCAGCAATGCCTATGCCACAGAAGTTAGTGGGGTTACAGAGATGTAACTTTTCACAGAATTGGCCCTATATTTGTTAGGGAGAGAAGGTGAACAAAGGTGGGGTGTGTTTTTTGTTTTTTTTTAAATGTAACATACTTTCACAGAAAAGTTGCACTCATTTACAGGACTACAATTTTGTGAAATGAGAAACAGTAGCACAAATGCACTAAACTAAATTGTTAAGGACAAGAAGTTACATGGGAATCGGTTAGAGTTGTTGTGCAGAAACCTGATGTTTATTTCTCTAAAGCAAAAGATGGCCACGTTGATTAAACCAAAACAGAATTATAGACACTTTAGTAATGAAAAGTTAATTTGTAAACCTAGTGACCAATTTATTTATTTAAGATCTTAAATTCATCAGCAACCACTGTTAGGAATGTGAAATATCTTTACGGTTCTGTGAATAAATACCACGTAGCTTGCCCTAATTCTGTAATAGGTCACTTGGCTCCATTTGACACTCAGTCCTTATTTTACTTTACCTGTTTTTCTATGTTTCGTAGAAGTAAAGTAGGGCTGCTTGGTGACATTTCAAAATCGTGTTCCGGCAAAGAATCCTGTCTCTCAAGGTTAGCTTGAGAATTCCCCGTGGTGTTTAATAAAGCTTCTGGGTTTGTCAATTGTGTTTGCTTCTTCAAAATGTCTTTTGGAAGTGGGAATTCTTCTAAGATCACCATCGCCTAGACAACAGCAATTGAAAACAGTTGGTGGACAACAAATTAACCTTCCTAAATCATTTTCAAGTGGCAGTCAACCTGGAACATACCTCTTAAGCCCACAGCAACTCTTTGGAACAGTTTTGAGTATGCCCAGTACATACAATATGTAAATACTACTTAATGAATTTAAGTGATAGTAAAGCTGTAACATTCATTTTTTTCCTTAGCAGCGCTAAATCTACAATGTGTCATAGGACTGTTTCAGAGCCTGTGCCAAAATTCAAATTAGAAATCCATACTTGATTATAATCAAGTATGTGATCCTTTGCCTGATGTTTTACGATGATTTCCTCTTTGTAGAAAAAAAAAAAACCATTTGATTTCCAAGTTAGTTAACAACAGCTCAGAGGTTTACTCTGAAAGTCTTTAAAATGTTCCCTTCTCCCTCCCCCACCCACTGCTGCCACCCACGCAAAATGTCAAGGTTTCTCTCCCTAATCCATCAAAGCATGAAACAACACAAACAGCCTTTCATCATAATTCAAGATAAATTGTTTTTTTTTTGTTTTTTTTTTTGAGTTATGCATTTTCTTGGTTTTGTATTTATGGAGGCAACAATCCTATATAAAGTATTTTTCTATGAATCCCATTGTTCTTCAAGGCCATCTGCAGGAATAAGATATCAGCCTCAATGTATTTTTGCGGTATCTCATCTGGAGTATAAATAGTTTAAAAAGATAAATATCGCCTTTCATAGTAATGAACACCAGATGTTTAAAAAAAACCACACAAACAAAAAAAAAAACACTTTACTTTGTTCTCCACAAGAAATATTACAAAAATAAAGTGTAAAAAGCATTCAAATCAGTTTCCTAAAATAAGAAACTGCAAAGTCAGAGACATTATAGCATATAGTAAAATAAAACAATAACCAAAACAGAGCTTTGAGACAACCAAACCTATCTCCTCAACTGGTCATGCTAAATTGCCATTAGCCTGAACTTATGTGTTTCTTCTCCATTTAGCAAAGCGTACAGAAACTTGGAATTTGGTGGCATTAGCTGGGAGCGTAAATCTGGTACTTAGAGCTATCCAAATATAAATTAGAGCTACTATTCAGTGATGAAAGGATGGGATCTTCCCACTTCATCTTCTCATGTTTTGATTTCTAATGAGTGTGCTCACTTAAAAGTTATGGAGGAAGAAGGAACGGTATGGTGTGGAACTCAATCAAGAAGCCTCTATAGCTTCTAATACCCAATAGGAAGATGGTCTCTGCCTTTCCTGAGGCTCCTGTGATGCTTCCATGCTTGTGATTTTATTGAATGGTCCTCCTCAACATCACAATGATACCTTGAGTCCTGCCTCAGTGGCAACTAGCCCTAGAATCTAGAATAAGGATTTTTTTTTTTTTTTTAAAGAAGGAAAACTGGGAGGGACATAAGCAACATGGAGATGCCCTTGTCTTCTTGAATCTCTCCATTGACCTTTCAGGGTCCCTTCGAGTTCTATGAGACAGGTATAGATAGATAGGTATTGTTCAAACTAAATAGCAAGTTGTGCACCCAAGAGCAAAGTTAAAAATGGAAGAACTGCTGCAGTGAACCTAGGTGTGGTAATTATATGAAGATATACCCATCTCATAGAACTGGAAGGGACCTTGAAGGTCATTGAGTCGAGTCCAGTCGCCTGCCTTCACAGCAGGACCAAGTACCATCCCTGACAGATTTTTGCCCCAGATCCCTAAATGGCCCCCTCAAGATTGAACTCACAACCCTGAGTTTAGCAGGCCAATGCTCAAACCACTGAGCTATCCCTCCCCCCATGACCTACATGTCCACTGAATGGAAATGTTCGCAGACATACTGGCTCTCCATCAGGCTGGTTCTGGTTTCTCTGTGCTAATTATCAGGAGATGGTCCAGGTGTGACTAACGCTTATCCCAAACATAAGTGTACTTGACCATTATCATATGATAATTTGAGGTCCACACAGCCAGAGCAGCTGAAAACTAGGCCTTGTGACCAGAGAAATCCAGTTTCTTCTAATCCTTCTCTTAGGTCAAAAGGAATGATCTGCCAGCCTTGAATCTCTCTAATGCAAGCTGACAGTCACAGACCTTGGTTCAGGGTGGATGAAAAAGACAATTCAAATCCTTTTTGTTGCATTTTGTAAAGTAATCATGTCTCTTTGCCATTCATGTCAACAAAAGACTTTTAGAACAAGAGAAAAATACGTAGTTCGAGCCTACTTTGATATTTGCTATGGCAATCCTCCCTTGATTTTCTAGTATGCAGCTTATTTATTACTTGTTTTGTGTGGTACTCAAAAAGGCACAAAGCACGATTCAGTTATAGTAGATACTCTACAAACAAAAAGGAAGACACACAGTCCCTGCCCTGAAGAATTTACAATCTAAACACAACATTCAAAAAGAGAAGAAGAAAGGGGAAAAAAAACACAAGCCACATGATGCAGGCAAAAGTCCATTTTTTAAAAACTGTTTTTCATTGGAGTTTTTTTAATTAATGTATTGCAGAACTGGAGGGGGAGAGGGGAAAGAAGAAAGGAAAGGAGTTAACAGAAACAAGAGACTTTAAAAAAGGAAGAGATGAGAGACATTAACAGGGGAGGGTTAGGGGTTGGGAGAAACAAAAAGGAAAGGGGAAGAGGAATGGAGAGAAGGTGGGAGGGTAAGGAGAGGAGGCTGGCTCGTAGCCAGGGGGACTGTAAGCAGAAATGGTTGGAAAATGGAAGTGAGAGTTGCCACAGAAAAATACAATAAAAAAGAAATATGTTTTTTTTGTTGGTCAACCCCGCCCCCCTCCAAAAAACCCAAGAACCTGAAAACCAAAGCATTTAGTTTTGGCAACAGAGCAGTTTTGGGTTTTCCAATGACTTTTTCTGGGTGACTGTTTTCCAATGAGAAGAGTCTCTCGGCTCCCTAGAGCCCTGCTCTTCTGCCTCTGAATCCATATGGGTAGGGAAGAGGGATTGCTCTCGCCTGGTACCCCTGGATGCCAACAGAGTGGGATCTCCCCAATACCACTCAAGTTTAGTGTTCAAACTAGATGTTTCACCTCCCCAAAACATTGTAAACTCACATTTGTTTCATATTAAAAAAAATCCCAAATCTTAAAATTTAGAATTAAAAATTTAGCATTAGAATTTGTGTACTAAGTGTACTACCTGCCAGCCAAGAGACCGAAAAGAAAGAGTTTGTCAATCAGCTTTCATGCCTTTTCATAGCTACTGCCTTGGTACAATATTCAAACTATACAAATCAAATCCCAAATTATTTTAAAAATTGTAACAGGATAAACCCACTAAACGGCAAAGCAAACAGATATCGACATTCACTAAGTGATATAAAGCCAAAGCCTGAACAACACTGTTGATAAAAGGGGATGAAAAACTGCAAAGGATGTGATTAAAAATATAGGGCCAAATCATCCCCTCCACTTGCAGGGGCAGAGAGAAATTCCAATCTGAGGAGACTGACCCAGATGTGAGGGAGGAAGTATCACTTCTGCAGCATTATCCTCTCAGAAGGGATGGGGCTGGGACACATGGCAACATACCTCCTACCACTAAGGAAATACATGACTAAGAATACTGGCTCTTAGTCACTGCCATGTTGCATATTTCTTTCCAACCCCCACAGTCATGCTGATAGGTGTGGGGTGTGAAGGAGTGCAGAGACAGAGGACATACATATAGGCACTACATGGATTTCAAGAGTTCTATGGGTGGACCTTCTTGATAGTTCCACAGAGGGAGAGGGGCAAAGCAAGCCCTAGAAACTATTTCCACCACCACCACTACAACAGGAACAATTAGTGAGCAGGAACTTGATGAGTTTTTGGCTTCCTATGCAGGGAATGAGTTGGCTGGCCTACAGAACTGAAGTGCTAAGAATAGCGTGATTTAGCATAACATTCCTAAAACATTATCAGAGTTTAGTAATCTTGACTTCCTTACATTTTATTTCAAACCTGTGCAAACAAAACAGTTGATATCATACTGTAATTTTAATTATAATTAGCATTTGACATATTCAAAGCACTGTACTGTAGAAACATTAACTTATTAGTCCTCAAAATATTTTTATATAGTAGGCACAAAAAATTACTGTTTCTTTTTTATAGATAGGGAAATTAAAGTCACTTTCCTAAAGCCACAGTGAATCAGTGACAGAGCAGGGATTGGAACTCAGGAGTCCCTGACTCCCAAACCTGTGCTCATGCCCTCTATATCACCATGTTTCTTGTTTCTGACATCTTCTCAATAACCTTTGTAATACTTTGCTTGGATACCAGAACTGTTTAAAAAAAAAAAAAGAAAGAAAGAAAAATTACTGAAGACACTGTACATGGATTATTTGAAGAGCCCACTTATGAGCACAGAGACAATACCTTGGTGGCTCGTATCTGCCTGTGAAGGTCAGTTAGTTGTTGGATTTTGTATTCTAGCTCTGAAATCTGGGCTTGAAGCCATGTCCAACGGCAGCCAACTTTAGCTCGGTCTACAAGCCACTTCCATTCAGAACTATAGTTGCTGTGAAGAAGATGAAATACTGGTTAGTCCAAGAATAAGGACAAGCACATTTTAACAAATGCACTTTCAACTGCTGCAAGCGTCTCACTTGCCTTCAGAGGACATCTAATTAAGTTAACACAATACAACATCAGCATCTCATTTCCTTAATTAAGAACTGGTACAAGTTTATTGCACCCAACGTTATATTCATCATTCAATAGATATTGCAGCTTTCCTATATAAAGCTGTTTTTCTCTTATATACTCCAAAAGCAAGAGTAACTACTGAACTAGATCAATTAAAGCAAGTTACAGATTTTAAAAGAATTCCAATAAATCTACTAGCAAAACCAAACCACTTCTATTTCTGTCAAGTCATACTGATGACTTCCACAAGCCTCCATAGATGTCATCTCACTGACAATTCTATTCTGATAAGGCACGACTCAACAGTTAGCACTTATATATGTCATGCTACTCAAAGCTATAACTGTACAGTAGGTTAGGTTTATTTTATTTTTTTAACCAATTTTATGAGCACAATTACAGATTTGTGTGATTCAAGTGTTATGTTTTAAAAAATTCCTCTCCAGGACTGTTAAATTACCTACTTGTACAATGTGATATGTATCCGTTTATTTTATGTAATGACTAGTAGAGTTCTAAACAGACCTCTTGATATTAAGTCAAGTTCATCCCTGGTGTCAATGAATTTTGGTCAATGTGCCTGTTAAGTAAATAGATCGCATATAGTACTTCACCCCGCAAAGAGTTATTTTAACATTCAAATGTATTTGAGTCGCAGGGTCACAAAAAGCAGTATTTCAACATGTAATGTCTGTGGTACTCTGTGCCTCAAAGCAACACCCTGGAACCCCCATATTCACCATTGTCATATAATTATGATATGTTTTGTACAAAGTATGCCTTGTGATGTATCATTTTAAAAGTCTTGATCTGCTGAACATTAATATCCTGTTGAATTGTGTGTGCTATCATTGTACGTGAAGTTATGAAGTTTTGCTGTATGTGTGTTAATGAAATATGTCAGAAGGTTGGGAACACCCACACCCAGCCTTTTAGGTATAACAATGGAGGAGCAAGATATGCTGATGGTCCACTAAAGGGAATCCACACTCCCCAGGACTATCCCAGAAACTGTATATGGAGACTTCTCAGTGATAGCACATAGACAATGAAGGCTGCTTGACCCACATCGTAGCAAAGGTTCTTTCCAGGAAGCTGGAAGAAACTATAAAAGAGAGAAAGTATCACCACCACTTGGCCTCACTCCCCCCACAACTCAACACCTGGAAACGTGTTTGGAGGACAAAGACTTTGAACTGGGGAGGTGATCCAGGCTGGAGGAGAATTGCAGCCTGTGTACTGAAGATCTGTAACCTGTTTGTACTATCAAGGTGAGATACTGTCTGATTCAAATCCTGTTTAGTTTACAGAACTTGGAAAAACCCTCTTCACCAAGATCAACAACACTAAACACAAGAGAAAGTGCCTACACAGCTGGAAAGAGGAAGAATGAGCCAGAGTTAGTCTTATGTCACTTATATGGTATGAAGACAGCGTGCCAGTAAAGATATCCATGCTCAGATACCAAACTACAAAGGATAAAGAAAGAGCTTGTTAAACTATGAAATACATTATTTGATGAAAACAGGTCATTATCAGTAGTGGAGTATCTGTACCCTTATCCTTCACATGAAAAAAAAGAAGAAAAAAAAAGGGCATTTTATTTTTATTATTTTGCAGTATCAGATCTTGGACTAACTGTATTCACAGCCAATTCTGCCATCAAGTATGTATTTATCATTCCCTCTAAAGTCAATGCGAGTTGCGTGCCCACATCTGAGAGCAGACTTTGGCCTGTGATACAGCATGGCCAGAGGGCAGCAGGAGAGGGTTAGAAGGGAGCCTTATTCCTTGTAGAGGGAAGAAAGTTTGCTATAGATTAATTAGAGCACCTGAAGCCAATTAGAGCACCTGAAGTCAGACACCTGATAAAAAAACCCTGCTTCAATCAGACAGGGGAAGGAGTTGGAGCAGAGAGGATTGGTGTTGAAGCAGAGAGCAGTTTGAAGAAGGAGAAACAGAATGGATTGGTGTTAGAGTAGTTTAGAGGGAAGCAGAGGAAAGTTTGGAGAAATGCCGCGGTGGGCTAAAAAGACCAAGACCCTAGCTAAAGGGGCACCTGGCTTGTGCAGAGGGAGGGCAAGAAGTCCTCCCCCCGACACACACACAAGCTGAAGGGCAGGAGAGGGAAGTAGCCCAGGGGAAGGAACCGCTAGTTCAAGTGGTTTACCACTATCCCTAGGGCCCATGGGCTGGGACCCGGAGTAGAGGGCGGGCCCGGGTCCCTCCCTCTCCACTCCCCTCCTCTAGGACACTAGTTGGGCAGTTAATATTCCAGTTCAGGGGCAAGAAATGGCGCCCTGAACACCCCCCCGCCCCAAGAAGAGACAGCACGAGACCCATCATCGTAGTGCCAGCAATTTGCCACAGGCCTTAGAATAGTTTAACTGTAAACATACACTGTATTCATTTAAGTTTTCATAACGCTATTAAATTAGACTATAGTATATATGCCCTTAGGTCACCCTGTAAAGAAGTGTTTCCAGTGGTTAGAGTAGGCCACTGGGTATCAGGATTGCCCCAACGGTGAAAATTTAAGAGGGAAAAAAAAAACGCGCTTAAGATGCATAATTTTGCCCAACTGTGAAAACTGAAATTGATAAAAATAGAAACAATGCTTAAAAATAAACACGGATATCCACTGAAATGATAAAAAATACAAATTGAATTCTGTGAAGCCTACTTACGATGGATACGAGTAGAACACACATAATTTATCCACGTATTCCTTTTGCATAAAGAACAGAAGTGAATGGGATAAAATAATAGTGAGGATGGAGTACTAGATCATTCTGTATAGTGTACAGCTAATATATTAAGTCATCCCAATAAAGTGGCAAGTAGAGGATCATACTTACAGTGATACTACAGGGAAGGAAGGCTGTAATAAGACCACGCAGAGGGACTCTGCACTCCTATGCATACCTCTGAACTCTGCCTGTGACTGTACATGTGCATGGGCGGGAAGAAGCTCTCTCAAGGCAGGGCCAGTAGGACCAATAACTATACAGATCCACAGAACAAAGCTCCATGAAGGAGTACGAAGCTGCTACTATAAACCAGGAGATTACAGTAGATGTTACAGAGTAGAAGCCCCACGCTCTAGTTCTACATTGGGAAAGGGAAAAAAGAAAGGACACAGATACTTTCTGTATATGTCCTCACTACAAAGCCTGTTTACTCCGTTTCTGTGCTGGCAATGAGAATTTGGCCCTATCCTCATATACTTATAGACAGCAATACCAAGTGTTTTCTCCTCTGTACAACCCCAGACAATTAGCAATGCTACATTTTCAGGGTTCTCCATTTTTCAGTATGCTAGAAAGGTGAAACATCACTATTGCCAACGCTGAAACAGAGAGTAAATTATATTTTTTAAATGTGATTAAGCCAACATAAGAACGGCCATACTGGCTCAGACAAAAGTTCCATCTAGCTCAGGGGTCTCAAACACGTGGCCCATGGGCCGGGGTTATTTTCTGCGGCCCAGGAGTTCCTCGTGACCCGCAGCCTCCCTGCCCTCCCCCAGCATTTACCTAGAGCGGCTCCGGCCCGACGCGCACCGGGGGCAGGGCAGGTTCCCTGCTTGCCTGCCCTGCCCCCACACCGCTCCGGGAAGCGGACGGAACCTGGGGAAGGAGGGGCACAGGGGTGTGTGTGGCTGTTGCTTCAGGCACCGCCCCCAGCAGCTCCCATTGGGCGCGGTTCCCCATCCCCTGACATGATAGGACTATTTCAAAGAAGCTGTTTTTCATCTGAAATACTGGTTTGAATTCCTACTGTGTTGGTTAAATTGCAGCAGGTCAATCCTATGTGACTTGCATGGAAGAAAACAACAAATAAATACAGAAGAAAAACCAAACCACAAAAAGCTCAGACAAATGCAAGAAGTCAAAGTATAATGAAATCTATAATTAGAAGGAACTTGAGGGTGGTGGTGTAGGGGCAGTGCATTACAAATCCAAGAAGAAATTCATTCCCGAGGCCAGTAGAGGCAGCCTGAGCCTAGATTGGCACTAAATGAAACCATCCCCAAACCCTCTGCATCCCAGCCCCCACAAAGGAAAAAAAACAAAGAAAACAAAAAACTGAATGTGAGTGTGGAAAGTATTTGCAATTATATTTTAAAATATTGAGCTGAAGTCAGCAAGAATCTTTTTAAAAAAAAAATTATTTTACAAATGCTACCATTCATCAGTCAGCTGGGAAGTATGTTTCAGCATTATCTAGAATTCAGCAGTGCCAAGAAACCTAAAAGGTAAGTAAACTGTATGGAGAGGGGAACTGCTAACTAAAGTAAAAAGTAGCCTCATGATACGCATGTATATTTTATTCTGAGAGGTTTCCTGCTTCTGCAAATATAATTTGAAAAACAGGTCTTAAATAGAAGTAACGGACAAGCAAATCAAGGAGAATTTAGGATACAGAAGGAACACAGGATCAGGTTTTGCAGGGCTGGTCCAAATTTGGAGACATCTGAGCAGACATTAGACTGGGCCATGCATTTTCAAGGGGCAGTATGCGATGACCTACATCCACCTGCCCCGAACACCTATGCTCTGAAAACTGTGGGAATAGAGCCTCATCAGGGATGAAGGTACTGGTGAGGATAAACAGCGTGCCCAGACTGGTACATGCATTTGTGGGGAAAGAGTTAGTGGACAATGAATGGAAGCTTCCTATAAAACAGAAGGAGCACAAGCTTTAATGTGCCCACACCAGTGTTATCAGAAAGCAGTAAGAGCAACCTCAACTATACAAAATCATAGATCAGACTTCAAAAATCATAACACTGGCTTAAATATCACAATTTTTTGCCTGCCTAATTTTTTCACCTTTAGGTTAATATCATCCACTCCCAGTTTGTATGAGATCACCTCAGATTCAAAAATTAAAACTTAAATACCTATATAAAAAAATGTTGCCTCCTTGTTCAGTACTCAGAGGTGACTCAGCTTACCCTCTCCTCCACTCTACGATGTGGGTAGCTTCCATTCTGTCCTGCGCTATCCCCACTCCTCCTATCCTTTAATTAGGGAGGTGGCTAGAGAGGGACAGAAAAAACGGTTACCTACCTTTTCGTAACTGTTGTTCTTCGAGATGTGTTGTTCACGTCCATTACACATTAGGTGTGTGCGCGTCACGTGCACGGACGTTGGAAACTTTTTCCCTCAGTGGCTCCCATCGGGCCGGCAGGGGTCCCCCCCGCCAGAGCGGTGCCCTGCTCTAGCATATATATACACACACCTGCCGACCCTTCCCTCCCTCGGTTCCTTCTTGCCGGTGACTCCAACAGAGGAGAAGGAGGGTGGGAAGTGTAATGGACGTGAACAACACATCTCAAAGAACAACAGTTACGAAAAGGTAGGTAACCATTTTTTCTTCAAGTGATTGTTCACATCCCTTACACGTTAGGTGACTCACAAGCTTACCATAGGAGGAAGGTAGGAGTCAAACAACAATTGATTGAAGCACAGCCCTGCCGACCACTGCGTCCTCTCTGCTCTGATGATGGACTGCGTAATGGGCTGTGAATGTGTGCACCGATGACCAGGTGGCCGCTTTACAGAACTCCTGGAGTGGAACCTGCGCCAGGAAAGCCATCGAGGATGCTTGGGCCCTAGTCGAGTGAGCCCTGATCGCCGGGGCTGGTACTTTGGCGAGCTCATAGCATGTGCGGATGCAAAGCACAATCCATGATGATAATCGTTGTGCCGAGACAGGCCGGCCTTTCATTTTCTCCGCAATGGCAATGAACAGTTGTGTCGACTTGCGAAATGGCCTGGTCCGTTCCAGATAGAACGCCAGGGCTCTACGGACATCGAGGGTATGCAGGCTGCAGTGACTCGGGTCTGTATGGGGTTTGAGGAAGAATACCAGTAAACAAATGTCCTGCCCCATATGAAATTGCGAGACCACTTTAGGGAGGAATTTGGGGTGCAGTCTGAGCTGCACCTTGTCCTTATAAAAAACTGTATATGGAGGCTCCGAAGTGAGGGCTCTCAACTCCGACACCCTCCTAGCCGATGTAATGGCCACCAGAAACGCTACCTTCCATGAGAGGTGCATGAGAGAGCAAGAGGCTAGGGGTTCAAAGGGTGATCTCATGAGCTTAGTTAGGACCAGGTTAAGGTTCCATGTAGGGACCGGCAGGCATGAGTAGGGGAACACCCTTTCCAGCCCCTTGAGAAATCGGACTACTATGGGGTTGGAAAATACCGAATGCCCCAACTCTCCCGGGTGGAACGCCGATATGGCGGACAGATGCACTTTAATTGAGGAGGGGGTGAGCCCTTGATGTTTGAGGTGCAGCAAATCGTCCAGTATTGATGGGATGGAGACCTTCAGAGGCTGTATGTGATTAGGCTCGCACCAGTGGGAGAACCTCTTCCATTTGGCAAGGTAAGTCGCTCTTGTGGAGGGCTTCCTACTACCAAGGAGAATTTGTTGGACCTCGTGGGAGCACCTATTCTCTGTAGCGTTTAGCCACAGAGATTCCATGCTGTGAGATGTAGCGACGGTAGGTTCGGGTGGAGTAGGTGACCCCGGTCCTGTGTGATGAGGTCTCGGTGCAGAGGTAGGGCAATCGGGGCGGTCAATGACAGTTCCAGCAGGGTGATAAACCAATACTGGCGTGGCCACGCCGGTGCGATGAGGATGATCGCCGCTTTGACCCTGCGGGTCTTGAGCAGGACCCTGTGGATGAGAGGGAATGGTGGGAAGGCGTACCTCAGGCTCCCGCCCCACTGAATCGTGAAGGCATCTGCCAAAGAGCCCGGGCTGAGGTTCTGGAATGAACAAAACCGAGGGCATTGGCTGTTGTCCTTGGTGCCAAAGAGATCCACCTGGGGAAAATCCCACCTCCGGAAGATTGAATGCAGGATGTCCTTTCTTAACATCTATTCGTGCATGTGATATGACCTGCTGAGGCGGTCTGCTAACCTGTTTTGAACCCCCGAAAGATATGTTGCCACCAATTGGACTGAGTGGACTATACAGAAGTCCCATAGGAGGAGCGCCTCGTGACAGAGGGGAGAGGAGCGGGCCCCGCCCTGCTTGTTTATGTAGAACATGGCGGTAGTGTTGTCCATCAGAACTGACATGCTGTGGCCTTCTATGGTAGCGTGAAAGGTCTGGCAGGCAAGGTGAAATGCCCTTAACTCCTTCACATTGATGTGGAGCAACTTTTCCTCCCTGGACCATAAGCCCTGCGTTCGTAGGTCCCCTAAGTGTGCCCCCCAGCCCAGGTCTGACGCATCTGTTACTAGCGTCAGGGTGGGCTGCGGTGTAGTGAAGGGGACCCCTTCGCAAACTTGCTGTTGATTGAGCCACCAGCGGGGGAAGTTTGAGACCTGAGCTGGGATTGTCACTACAAGATCCAAGGGGTCTCTGCTGGGGCAATACGCTTGGGCTAGCCACAGCTGTAATGGTCTGAGTCTCAGGCGGGCATGTTTGACTACCTGTGTGCAAGCCGCCATGTGCCCCAGGAGTTGCATACAGCACTTGGCTGTGGTTGTGGGAAATTGTTGAATGGAGGTTACAGCTCTTTGAATGGCCAGGAACCTGGGAACTGGAAGACTTGCTCGTGCCTCCACCAAGTCTAGGACTGCCCCTATGAAGTCCAGTCTTTGTGTGGGGATCAGCGAGGACTTGGGCATATTGACCAAGAGACCGAGCTTGTGGAACACACGTAACGCCAGTGTCACATGGGAGCGAACATCGTCCTCTGACCTGCCCACAAGGAGCCAGTCGTCCAAGTATGGGTATTCCCGCATCTTTCTTTTTCGAAGAAAGGCTGCCACCACAGACATGCATTTCCTGAACACTCGAGGGGTCATTGCCAGGCCGAAGGGCAAGACCATAAATTGGAAATGGTGCTGGTTGATGGTGAAACGCAGGAACCCCCGGTGAGTAGGGCGGATGGCGATGTGAAAATACGCATCTTTCATATCGAGGGCAGCGTACCAATCCCCCGGATCCAGGGATGGGATAATAGCGCCAAGGGAGACCATGCGAAAGCGGGCCTTCACTAAGACTTTGTTTAGTTTGCGAAGGTCCAAAATGGGGCGGAGACCCCCTTTTGCTTTGGGGATAAGAAAATCTGGAGTAGAACCCTTTCCCTCTTAGGTCTGGAGGGACCTCTTCCACTGCCCCTGTCCTGAGGAGGGCCTGCACCTCCTGCATAAGGAGTTGCTCGTGAGGGGGTCCCTGAAGAGGGACGGGGATGGGGAGTGGGAGGGAGGGGGCGAGGAGAACTGAAGAGTGTATCCCACCTCCACCGTGCGAAGGACCCAAGAGTCCGATGTTATACGGGACCAAGCATGGTAGAAATGGGACAAACGGTCCCTGAAACATAGGAGAGGATCCGGTGTGAGGGTCGGTACGCTGTCCTCTATCATAACTTCAAAATCCTTGTTTGTTGCCAGGCTGCGGCTTGCCCTGGCCTTGGTTTTGGTTAGGCGTGTTGTTTCGCCTACGCCTGTTGTCTCTGCCCCTTCTGTGGTACAGTTCCTGCCTGGGGCGAGGGTGGCACTGCCTCTGCTGCAGCGGTTGGGCCTTAAAGGGCTTCCTCTGTGTCGCTGGGGTGTGCATTCCCAACGACTTGAGGGTTGCTCGGGAGTCTTTGAGGCTATGCAGCCTGGCATCCGTTTGGTCTGAGAGCAAGCCTGACCCTTCGAACGGGAGGTCTTGTAAGGTATTTTGCACCTCTGGTGGAAGGCCTGAAGCCTGTAACCATGCCAAGCGCCTCATCACCACTCCTGACGCGATTGTCCTGGCAGCTGCGTCCACAGAGTGCAGGAAGGCCTTCAGAGAGGTTTTGGCCACCGCCTTCCCTTCGTTCACGATGGCTGCGAACTCGGGTTGCGAGCCCTGTGGCAGGGAGTCCTTAAACTTGGAGACGGATGCCCAAGAATTGAAATTTTGCCTGTCCAGGATCGCTTGCTGATTAGCGATCCTTAATTGGAGGCCCCCGGATGAGTAGACCTTTCTACCAAACAAGTCCAAGCGCTTTGCCTCCTTGGCCTTGGGGGGCCGGGGCTTGTTGGCCATGTTGCTCTCGTTCGTTGACAGCGGATACGACCAGCGAACAGGGTGTCGGGTGACAAAAGAGGAAGTCGAACCCTTTGGAGGGGGCGAAGTACTTCCTCTCTACACCCTTTGCAGTTGGTGCACTGGAGGCCGGTGTTTGCCATACTGTCTTATAATTAGACTGTATCATTTTTATGAGCGGGAGCGCGATTCTGGAGGGGCCTTCAGGGCTTAGGATGTCCATCATGGGATCCTCCTGCTCTACCGTTTCCTCTGCCTGTAACCCCAAATTGAGGGCTACTCGGAGGAGTAGTTCCTGGTGCGCCCGATGGTCAATTGCGGGAGGGCCTAATACTGCCGTGCCCGCCACGGCTTCATCTGGCGAGGAGGAAGAAGTTAAAGCCTTCTGTGCTTCCTCCTCTAGCCCTTCCTGCAGCTCCTCACCGGCTGGGAGCTCCTCTGGAATCTGTCCAGCTGAGTGGGCCTGAGACAGTACCGGGCTTGGTGCCGTGTCGGCTCTCTCTTGCTCTGGTGGTCTGGAGACCGTGGCCTCCTTGTGAGAGGAGGGGTGCCCCTGCGGGGAGCGGGACCGGTGTCCTAGAAGGCCGGATCTCGAGGACCTGGACGGGGGGCGTTGGTGCTGGTGGTAGGCCCATGGAGTCCAGAATGGCCACTGTCCTGGCAGACCCCACTGTGGGTGCCAAGGGGCTTGGTGTTCCCTGCTGGCTGGTGCCCTGTGGGTATATCTGCTGGAATGGCCCGAGTCTGCCTCAGAAACCACGGACAGCGACCTTGAGAGCCATGGTGGTGCCGTGGAACGGTGCCGGTCTGGTACCGGAGAGCAGCGCTTTCTTGACCGGGACCAGCGCCTTGTCGACCGGGAACGGTACCGGTGCCCTCGGGACCGGGAACGACTGCCAGTGGTTGGTCTCAGGGATCGCGTGACTGAAACGTCCCAGTGCCTGTTCGGATAAGGAGCCGGGAAACGCTGGACCAGTGCTGGGCGTTTGCTAGGGCAAGACGCCTGTGAGGCTCTCTGCGCCGAGGGTAGTCGGGAGTCCACCGAGGCGGAGCTCGACCAGGACCGGCGCACTATTGATGGGCACACTACTGCCCATTTGCCTCTGGATGGCAGTCTCGGTGTCGGCCCCGGATGCTTGTCTTTGGCCTGGAGAGAGCTCTCCGCGGACAATTCGATGAGGTCCCTTGCTGCCTCAAACGTGTCCAGCGTGGAGGGCTGTTCCAGAAGCTCCTCCAGCCCTTCTTCCTCACTCTAGGTGCTTATCCCAGGGCTCAACGGGCCTTTCGGCGCCGGAGCCACTGGCACCGCGATCTGTCCTGGGGCAGCAATGCCCTTTAGCGCACTCGAGTCCTTCACGGGCGCTAGCTTTTTATGTGGGGAGCGCCCTCGGGCCTTGGGTTGGCCCTTCGATTTGGTTGGCGAAGACGACCGGTGCCGGGGGCGGTCCTGTTGTTTCGGTGCTGTAGGCTTAGGGTGCCCCACCGGTGCAGGATCACGAACCGATGCCAGGGCACTCTGCACCGAGGCTGCCGGTGCCGCGGTCGGATGAGTCGAAGTGGAGGGCTATAATGCAGCCTCCATGAATGCAGCTGTTTAAGCCGAAAGTCTCTCTCTTTCTTAGTTCTGGGCTTCAAAGCCTTACAGATCTTGCAGCGCTCTTTCTGGTGCGATTCCCCCAGGCAACGGAGACAGGAGTCGGGATCACTAATCGGCATAGGCTTGCGGCACGTGGCACAAGCCTTGAAGCCTTGGGCGTGCGGCATGCCCTGCTGTCCAGGGCCGGTGTCAGAATTTAACCAAACACCTAAAACAAAAAGAAGAACAGGAGTACTTGTGGCACCTTAGAGACTAACAAATTTATTAGAGCATAAGCTTTCGTGGACTACAGCCCACTTCTTCGGATGCAGTGGGCTGTAGTCCACGAAAGCTTATGCTCTAATAAATTTGTTAGTCTCTAAGGTGCCACAAGTACTCCTGTTCTTCTTTTTGCGGATACAGACTAACACGGCTGCTACTCTGAAACCTAAAACAAAGGAGCTTAACTATCTTCTAACAAACTGCTAACTAGTAACATTAACACTGATAACTATTAACGCTAAGGGACTCTCTCAGGCGAGAGATAAGAATTGTTCCAATGCCATCACCAACGGTAAGAAGGAACAGAGGGAGGGTCGGGTTGGCAAGTGTATATATATGCTAGAGCGGGGCACCGCTCTGGCGGGGGAAATGGGGGGGAGGGAGACCCCTGCCAGCCCGACAGGAGCCGCTGAGGGAAAAAGTTTCCGACGTCCGTGCACGCAACGCGCGCACACCTAATGTGTAATGGACATGGACATGAACAATCACTCGAAGAAGAATGGCAACTTCCTCGAGCATCCCTCCATGGTCCCCCACATCTCTATGTGCACTTGACTCTTATTTCTTCCTTTTCTTTCAGTCGCCTACCCTTCATACTTTTTCCTCTTTCTGCCATTTTACATTCTCTTGTACCCCCCTTCAGTCTGCCTCCTGCTCCTCATATTCGTTTAAACATCGCACTCTGGTACTTCAGTTTCATAATGTTTCCCCTACTGCCTCCATACTCTCATTACTGGCAACTCCATGTTCTCCTATCCCGTTTAGTCCTCACATACTGATCACAGGGTCATCGTCTTTCCTGGCAACAGCTAGACTTCAGACTCATTGAAAATAAAGGAACATGGCCATTTTGGATGAGAGCACATCTTTACAAATTTGAAGGTTTAAAAAAAAAAAAAAAAATCAGAAATTCTTGAGAACCCTTAAAAATAAGCCAAATATCACAAGTACTGATAAAATCATGAGAGACAGCAACTCTGGAAAGTGACAAGCATCCTGATTCCCTAGGGGCCTTGACTAATTAGCTACACAGATTAAAACAGCTCATACCACCTAGCACTGCAGCACAAACAGTAAACATCAAACTAGCACTGGCAGGCCCCCATGACTGAAACGGCATGTTTGACAGAACTGTTTGAACTGGCCCCGATGTCCCCTGCGGCATTTTACACCAGCGTTACAGCCAGCTTCATTATGGCCCCAACACACAGCTAAGCTCAAAAAATGATCAGCTTGAATATAAACATTGCATTACAGGTCATTATGGTAAAAGCAGGGTTCCTGCTATATTTCAACAGTACATCAGTGAAATCTCATTTCCCTCCAAAAAATGATATTTAATAAGTCAGACATTACTTATGAAGCTAACTGAAGACAGCATAAATTAAAGTGTACACTAAAGCATAGTTATGTTGCATAATGAATGTATTTTAAATGAAATTAGCAGTTGGTTTTCAGTATGAAATAAAAATGCCCACTGCTAACAAAAACTAACACATGCCACGGCTGAACAAACATGTCCAATTTATTAAATGACCTGTAAATGCTTTCTCAAGGACTAAGTCTTCTAGCACAGCTACCTAATGTTTGTTTTCAGAATGAACTACCATTGGTCACTGCTGAAGCATTAATTCCCCTGGACCAGTTAACAGTTAAATCTATAACCACATAATTGAAAAAAAAAAAAGACTGCTGTTTTATGTGCTTAATGTATTGCATACATTACATTCCAAGCAGTCAAAATTTGTTTAAAAATGTGAAAACAAACTGTAACCAATAGCACCCTCTGATATCATATGCAATCACCACCACATAACAAAACACCATTTACTTTGACAGCTCAATATAGGTCTTTGCCCAGATCATCACAGAAGAATGACTACAGAGAAAACAGGATAACATGCTGTTGCTTTATGATTACTACTACCAAACAAAGCGATGCACTGAATATCAATTCAATCAAGCCTCAATGGAACTCAGAAATATACTGTTATTTCTATAAAAATCTGTAATCACTTAATTCTTCTGGAGCCTCCAGCAATATTATCTTTTCTGGACTTTAATAGATTTCTTTTTTAACCTGATGATTTTTCTGCATAATGGTACATTGCTTCAGAACAGATGAGTTATCATCTGCAGACATCAGTAACTGCTTATCACAACAATTTCTGGCACCTATTCCTGATTCCTCCATCCCAGATGTATTGTTACTAGTTAGTACTTTCAGAACTGCATCCAATCATGTGTTCAAACACACACACACACACACACACACACACACACACACACACACACGCCGCAACTTCTTTTCCAACTTGAATAACTTCAACCAACTGAAAGTTTAAATTTAGCCACAAATTCTAAGGAGGGTAAATGCCAACTGATACACAATATTGAAATTATTAACTGTAGCAGAGATTAAAATTCCTTTTCAGGGAACTGATGGAATATTGACATACAGGGGAAAAAGAACAATCAAGTATGATTTCTATTTCTGTACCTTCACATATCAGTTCAGAAGATATAGGAGTAAACTGCAATCCCACAAATAAAGCAAACTAAACTACAGAAGAGATCTGAGAGTGAAAACAGAAGAAAAATAGAAGATCTCTAGACAGGCATGACTGCTCTGAGACCCTGGCAACCAAAAGTTTTATTCACCTACAGAAGTACACGTATTGAACCTTTCATGCTTGGAGAAAGCTTAAAAGGAGAATGGCATACCACCTCACATGACTCTTCATCTGAGATGTTGCATGTTCCAACCTAACAAACTGCAGCAGCAAATACTGTCTTGTCCCATACTGTAGATAGTATTTGCAACTATGGAATTCCTGAATGCACATAATCACCTGGCTAGAGATGTCTTGAATGCTTGGTAATCTGAAGTAGGGCCCAATACAAAAAATGCATCCAGTTGGGCAGAAATCCATGGTCTAGATCATTCCAGAACTGTTAGGGTAATTGGTTAGGTGACCCAATACGTCCTTTCCATCTCTAACCCAGGATTCTGTTTAGTCTGTTTAGACAGTTCTGATAACATAAGAGCACTGCATGGTAAAAGGCCAATTCATGGGGTCAGATTGAACATTAATTCCTCTGGAATCAGCAACCCGTGGAAATACAATTAAGCATTAACCGTGTCACTTTTAGAAAGAAATGCAAAATGCATCTCTCTCTCTCTCTCTCTCTCTCTCTCTAGATCTTTAGCTCCAAAAGTTCAATATTGGGCATCATATGGCCTTTTATAGCTTCAACCACCTCAGTGCCTTCCACTAAACCTTAGAATCTTTCAGACTAGAACTACAAGGAAGAGGGGAAGGTGAGCAGGTAGTGGGAATATGCAGAGGCAACACCCTCAGAGAACCGTACTTACTGGTAACATCTCTGTCTGCTTTTGAAATGCCCTCTTCATATGCCTGTAGTCTAGTTAGACTATAACACCCAGGAACGTTGGTTGAATAGTTCCAATTACACAAATATTGCAGAACTGCCCCTGAAAAATAAGCATGAGGTCTAGATGCAAAGTCAAGACACAAGTGACAGAACAGAACTCAAGATGGCAGCCCTACAGATATCTACAACAGAAAACATTACAGAGGAAGGCCATCACTGCTGCATTAGCCCTACTAAAAGTCAACCCTAAGACCATCAGATACCGACAGACTAGCTAAAGCATAACATGTTACACAATCTAATACATTTTAAAATAGGCACTAAGTGAAAATAGCATTACCGTTACCCTTATCCCCAAATGTTATAGAAACTTTTGCTGGCTTCCTAAATATCTTTATTCTGTCCAAATAAAAACTTAAAAGCCTTAATAAATACCTAGAGTATGAAGCACACTTACTTCCTTGGAAGAATGAGGTTCCAGAAGATGACTTGGAGACTGATTGTCTGGTTTTAAAGGAATTCAGACACTAGGTAAAGCATTTAGATGAAGTAAAATCTGTCTCTTTATGGAATGCATGAAGGGAGAATTAGCCATAAAATCCTGCAAACTCATTCACTTTTCTCATAGATGTAGTTGCTTTTATTATTTATAACAACACTTCCCTTACCTAAATAACACCTTAAAATTGTTTAAACTGAAATAATTTTAAATATCTAGACCAAGTTATTTAAATGTGGGTATCTACAGTTAGACTCCTAAATCCATATTTAGTTGCCTAAATAAGGCCCTGTTTCATGAGAGCAGTAAACACATTTTTAATTTCAGCATATGACTAAAGTTAAGCACATGCTTAATTGCTTTCCTGAAAAGGGCCTGACTGTCCTGATTTTTAAAGATGCGGAGCATGTGCAGCTTCCATTGAAACCAATAACATCTATAAAACAGAAAATTCTCTCCTATCTCACAAGAATGCTTCAAAGATAAATTAATTACTGTTTGTGAAGTGATCAATTACTATGAGGAGCACCATACAAAAAGCCTATAATTAAAATAGCTAACTTACAAAGCTTAGTAAAATACAAAGCCAATGATAAATCAGCAATTTACTTCAGGAATAAAACGGTTTTCAGTGTTCTATTTAATTAGGTTTGTGAGGTTATCACGTATGCACACGTGTGCAATTATTAAATTTTCTGTTCTGCCACACTATGTTAACTGATTGTATATTAATTCATCACTTTCATAACAATAATGCCAAGTTTTTATTTATTGTGCATTCAAAACATATCTAACAGGCTTTGACATTCTTGGTTTGAGATCCTTGCATGCCACAACATGTCAAACCTTCTCCCTTACATTAAAATCTTTCAGTCTGCTTCCAGCAGCTGTGAAAATATTAATATAATTATAGGTTAGGAATCAGTATCTTTACTTGCAAGTACCCTGCTTTCATATGATAAGACATTAGTCTTGCTCAAAGCACAAGTTATTATTGCAATAGGTCAACTGCAAAAGTGAAAATGAACATGTGTAAAACCTTAGAGAGTTTCTTACAGAAAACAAACCAATTAAAGTAGACTATATTCTGGAATACTATATTCTACTTTACTATTTGGAATACAAGCATATAGAAGTCTGCCTTTTCTCTTCCTCTATGCTAATGATAATTCTCCTCCTATACCTCAGGGAGGGTCAGCCAGTAAGAGAGAGAAAGAATAGATTTTATAAATTTATAAACATTTTAACAATGAACATGTTAGCAGTTATGAATTTATATTGATTTGAGTACTCAAGAATAAACATATGTAGTTTTTTTTATGCAAAGGTGAAATTTCCTGGACTTGTATAGTAAAGATGAATTAAATGCTGAACACTGAAAACCACAGTTGATTTTTGCCCTTAAGATAAAAGAAAAATTGCCAACAAATAAAAATAAGAGCAGCATTCAGTCCTAGCAGACTTTTGGCAATAAAGCCCAATTCTCGTCACAGATGTGTGGTATATTACTGCGTTTTGCAAAAATTAGGCCTTGATCCTGTTAAAAAACTGCAAAAATTGACTTTTTCTACCTTTTCCAAGATTCAAAAGCAGGCAAAGATGTACCCATCATCCCAGACCCTAAAGCAGTGTGCCTGGTGAACTCAATTGATGTTGCTCAACAAACCACGACAAGGCTAACAAAACCACCTAGAACAGATTAGATCTGGAGACATTAGGTAGGGAATAATTTAAAAGCAGATTTACCATCTCTTCTCTCTCTAACCAAAAAACCCAAAGAGAAAGATCAATTACTGTCTCCGTATATTCAGACTTACAGAAGAGTTGCCAGATGCAATAAACCAAGGTATGTCCTGACAAAGCAAGATTCCCATTCAGAGAAGACAAAATTACAGTAAATCTGCTTCTTAGTCAGGCTTGGAATTGCTGGGAAGTAACAAGGTGTAAAGAACAGCTTCCACTGGAAGGAAAAAAGAGAAATGTCCCACGTGACAAAGAGCCCATGCCTGCGGGCGAGGGAGGGGAGAATTATGTAAGAGCCCTGAGGGAGGTGAAGGACTGTAATGGCTTGTCTACACTGGCAATTTACAGTGCTGCAACTTTTTCGCTCATGGGGTGTGAAAAAACACACCCGTGAGCGCAACAAGTTTCAGCGCTGTAAAGGGCCAGTATGGACAGTGCGTGCCCCAGCCGGGCTCCCAGCGCTGGGAGCTACGCCTCTGATTGAGGTGGGTTTTAGGTGGCTCTCTCCCAGCACTACGCCGCGACCACACATGGCACGTTAAAGCGCTGCCGCGGCAGCACTTTAGCATTGCCAGTGTAGACTAGCCCTATGTCTGAAAGACGGATCAGACAAAAGAAAGCACATTAATTTTGTTGTGTTTCTTGAATGAGCATATAGAACACACTCGTGTAGTTGCCCAGCAAATGTCATCAGAAAAGGCTTTGTGCCTCTCCATCAATAAGATGTACCACTTGTGGAATAAGCAGCTATCCTTTCAGAGACTCTCGGTTAAGTATCTTGTAATCTTGGAAGGTCACAGATTTAATCCACCTAAAGAGAGGATTTTGATGCTTTGCATCTCCTTCTAGTTTCCCTCGTAACACCACTCCAGCACCAGACTTCCTCTGTAGTATACTTCTATGCAATGAGAACGTTACCCTCCTAATCACATCACACAAGACATGTGAATGAAGCACCAGGCTACAACTGGAGAGAAAGGATACATGGCACACACAGCAAAGACTTGCACTGCTGAGAAACTCAAGACCAGACCTTTTTGAAAACCATTTTGTGAGGAATCTAGAATCTCTTTTGTGGACAATCTGAGGATTATGTCTTCCTCCTTGTGTACAAGGAACACCAAGTCCTCCAAATGCCTCTAAACTCAGTTAATGAAATCTTGTGTGGCTATGAGAAGGAAGTCAATTACTGTTTCTAACATCAGGTGGTTGATGATTAGCTGGAGATTCTTAAGGAGACCACTTACCATTAAACACAAAGTCTCATTTGAGCTCGCCATCCTGACAGGCTGGCAGTAGCTATTACGCAGATGGCTCGTACATCTGCCAAAGGTTTGCCCTTTCAAAAGACTAAGGCTATGTCTACATTAGAGAGCTTACAGCAGCACAGCTGTACCGATGCAGCTGCTGTGCTATAAGATCCAGTGTAGCCACTCTATGCTGATGGGAGAGAGCTCTCCTGTCAACATAATTAAACCACCCCCAACGAGCAGCAGTAGCTTCTCCCACCAACACAGCACTGTGCAAGCAACCACTTATGATGGTTTTTTCACACCCTGAGAGACATAAGTTTTGGTGACATAAATGGTAGTGTAGACTTGGAATAAGTAACTACTACTACTAAACTGATCTAACAGCCAGATGGACGTCTATATCCTGTTTAGATCCAGTGCATTATATGAGATTCTGAAGCAAGCGGAGTTGAGCAGTGCCTAGGAGCCTGTTTCTTCAAAAGCTATGATCATGTCAATCAGCTGAAAGCATTGGTGAGTTGATGTAAGCAGGATGTTGGGGAATTTCTTGATAAGAGTTTAGAAATTTGACATCTGGACAATACCACACGGGCCAAATTGGTTTTGAACGGAGCTTCAGAAATGGGATAAGGAAGCTCTTCTTATGTTTCTAGAAATTCACATCCAGTTTGAGGCCAATGGTTCAGTAAAGCTGGTGAGCTGTCACCTCATACAATGGTATCTTCACCAAGAAATCATTCAGGTACTGGTAGATCTGGATGCCCTGTTGTCTCAGGATGGCAACTAGCACAACGAGCAGCTATGTGAACACGAGGAGAGGAAATGGGCCAAAGGACGTTGCCTGGGACTGATGCTGGTCATTTACAATTACAAAGCTTAGAAACATAGATAGATCATCATCATGTTCCAATCTTCCTTGAAATATAAGGAGCATAAGAAGTTTTTGGGAACTATTACTTGGATTGCAAGAGTTGAAGTTGCCCATCTGAAATGAGTTTTATACAGGAACAATTCCAGATCCTTTTATCATCATGAAGAACCTGGAGCTGAAACCAGAGTCCCGCTCTGTTGATGAGACAGATTTGTTCTGGTGTTAGGGAGACTTGCTATATAATCCACAAATGTTTGTCTTTTCATATCAGCTTGAGAGAGGAGATGAAAGCAAAAATTAATTTCCTTGTGTAATTTATTAATTTTCATAGTGAGACCACTGACTGGTATGGACATTGCTCACAAGTTAGATATGCTAATTCCACTACAGTGGAGACAGACTAAGCTTTCTTTGCCATTATGTCCTCCCCAGAGCTCAGACTCACTCTGCTGCAACACCACACTATGAGCTCAGGAAAGGACTACCAAAGTTGAAGCTACATTAATGGGCAGAAAACAACCCCACTATTGTAGATTACAGAATTAAAAGTCTTAAGTTGCACAGCAGCTACAAACTTAGTTTTATCAAGGACCTTAACATATAGGGAAAATCTTTCCAGATCAATGGAGGCCCTCTATTATGAGGAATAAAAATTACAAGTAAGGAAACCAATGCTCTTTTGATACACAGCAATCACATTACTTATGGAAAGCTGTAAGAGCCAGTTCCTAGAGAACTAAGAAATCTCAAATAAAGAGCAACACAAATCCATCTAGGACAGATGTGTGACACTGCACCCGTATTCTTCACAGCGATATTATGATATGATTATGACAGTTATATTTTATGTCACGTGAAATGTCATTGGAAAGGTTCTGATTTGCTGAATATGATCCTAACCTTTCCAATGACAAAAATGATACATGTATACAAATAAGATCATATTCAGCAAATCATATTTGTATACATGTATCATTTTTGTGTCCAAAGTTATGAATATTGACTATATATTTATTTCACATGTAGCTATTCCTGGGCAAGGCCCACTAAGCAAAAGGCTCTCCTAGTCTAGATGGCTGGCTGCGAAGGGCCCATTCAAGTTAATTAGCCATTAGAGAGAACAATAGGCCTTAGGAGAAGCTTATCTCCCACCTGGGGAACCTTTGGGAGGACGCTACAGACAGCCTCCGAGTAATGGCTGCTATGACACTACAGGGACATGTGACCAGGTCACCTGAACTCCATCTTGGGATGTCAGTATTTTTCCACTGACTGGCGTGTGAACCAAGCTTTGAAACAAAGGGGTCCCGCCATATGCAAAAGCTATATAAGGCAGGGGAGTAACATCATTGTGGTTCTTCACTGACTCCCCACCCAAAGAGACTCTTGGAAACACAGGCTGAACTGGGGGAAGTGCTGGACCCAGGCTGTGAATGGAACACCTGGGGATTCCAAGCTGTAAACAAGTGCAGCTTCCCCTTAAGAATCTGCAGCTTGCTTGTATCATCACTTAGGGTGAGAATCTGCTATTTATATCCAATCTATGTATTATATTAAGCTTAGTTTGTGTTTTTTGTTTATTTGCTAGGTAATCTACTTTGATCTGTGTGCTATCCCTTATAATCACTTAAAATCTATCCTTTGTAGTTAAACAAACTTATTTTTGCTTTATCTAAAACCAGTCTGTGGGAATCATGACTCGGGGCAGAAAGCTGTTACATATCCCTCTCCACATTGAGGGAGGGGGTGAATTTTATGAGCTTATGCGGCACAGTTCCTTGTGCAGCCTAAAACGGTATAATTTTGGGTTTATACTCCAGAGACGGCGTATGCCTTAGGAACTGGGAGGTGCCCTCCCTGGAGCCTTCCCATGCAGGGATTGGTCAGAGCATCTGCATGTAACTGCAGCTGGGTGTGTCTCTACCTGTATGTGTGCTGGTGAAAGTAGAGGCTGCAGCCTGGAGAGGGCTTGGCAGCTTGTCACAGCAGCACAGTGTAAAAGGGAGCCCAGGCTGGTGGGTCAGGGGGGCTCAGTGGTACCCCAGTTCCAGGAGGCATCCCAGGGGGAACCAGTCACAAGAGGTTCTCAAGCTTATTTGATCATACGCCCCTTCTTTGTGTCTGTAGTAGTTTACGTCACCTCCTCCCCTGCCACACAAGTACATACTGATATAAAAAAAAAAAAAAAAAACCACAACATGCAACTTTCACTAAATATTAAAACCAGTAAGGCATTGATTCAAACAGAGCCAACTATCCATTGTAATAAGAGCAAAAAGCAAAGCTGCAATTGTGGTCAATGCTTACAATTAAATGTGCACATTGCGTCATAGCAAATGGATTAATGTACAGATGGCAACAACTTTGTATAATGCTATGCAAGCTTAACAGAAATCCACCAAAATGCACAGCATCATCTAGATGCATAGCGCCATCTGAGGACCTGATATGTCTGGAGGAATCAGCGTTGTTAGTTATTCATTGCTGTTGGTAAAAGGTGCACCATCCTATTTCCCCCCCCAAAAAAACTTCTCATACTCCTCCCCCCCCCAGAATACATGCCACCCCTCCCCAGAGGGGCCTGTCCCCCCAGTTTGAGAACCTCTGATCTAGAAGAAATAAAACTGTATTTGCTTTAGTCTAGGACAGCCAGAAGGACCTAAAGCTATTTAAATGGAAGAGAAAATGGCAAATCTTAATTGGTTGCACTGCAAGTCTCATTGCTCTCCACAACAGACTGCTGTAGACTGTAAGAGGAAATTCACACAAACTCCTGGGAACTTCACATGAAGTGTATTTTCAGTCACTGAAGCTTGTTGGCCCTGCTTTTATGGCCATGTCAGTGGAGTTCACCAGACAGGTTTGCAGAAGGCAGACAACCTTGGGGGGAGATAGGGGAGGCTAAGGGAGGAATCTTGTATCTGCAAGAAGCTTAGGAAAGGTGAAAAAAGTCAGCAGTTCTACGACTGGCATAACAGTGAATTCCCATGATAGAGAAAGACAGATACGTGACTAGTCTTCACTGTAGTGTTAGCTCAATTCATAATTCAAGTATTAACCCCAACCTGACTCCCATCCACACATAAAGATCTCTAGCTCAAATTAAGTTTTGGTTTAAACTAGCTGCAATTACTCCTGGGGAAATTCTGTGCCACTGTGCATGCGCACATTTCATGTGCTGTGCAGATTTTTAATATTTTTTTGTTGCAGAAAATAGCTTCTGCTGAAAAGTTGCTACAGTTCTGCCTTTTGCCCACAACAGGATGCTGTGGCACTAGAACACAGCAGCTCCTCCAGCAGAAAATAACTTCTGCAGTTATGCCTTTTGCCCACTAGAGGTCACTGTGGTGCTAGAACACAGCAGCCACTCCTGGCCAACCCAAACTATGATAGGAAAGAGAAAGAACCTGCCTTCTTCACCACACCTGTCGGGCCAGGTCAGAAGATATGGGGAGTCAGAGAGCATGAGACTGCTGGGGATGTGTGTCAGACAGGGACTTATAAGGGCAGGAGGGAGAGGACAGACTGGGGCAGAGACACATGGAGATGAGGGAAGGGAGCTGGTTGAGGGGTTGCAGGGACATGGAGATGAGGGAAGGGGGCTGGTTGAGGGGTTGCAGGGCCACATGGGGACAGGGAGGAGTGAGTGTCTGAGTAGGGTGGAGGGACACATGTCAACAGGGTGTGCAAGGACACATGGGGTGCAGGGACACACAGGGATAGGAGTAGATGTGCCTGACTGAATGGGAGAGGCTAGGGGTCAGCCAACAACCTTTCAAGTTCATATCCATGTTCCTTCCCAGCAATTACTTCCCTCTCCCTGATCTCCTCCATTACCCCTGACTCCCCCAAGCCTTTGCACAACTTCTGAGGGGTGTGGGAAATACAGTTCTGTACTATAGTTGAAATGAATAATTACTCAGAGTTCTGTATTAATATGCCTAAGAAGGAATCTATTTGTCAAAAAACATTTCCTGAATCTTTTTTATTGTCCATATTGTTACAAACATACTTGTTGACAGATATTTTGAAATTAATTAGCAAAATAACTGAAAATGTGTGATTGTATTGTGTTATTCTGACAAATAAAATATGCAGAAATGTAAAATATTGTGTGAATAATTTTGGATTTTTTGGTGCAGAATTCCCCCAGGAGTATTCAATTCCTTGCTCTTCCATGGACTTCCTGTGTGACCCAGTGCAAATCACTTAGTCTCCCTGCCCCTCAGTTCCCCCACCTTTAAAATGTGGATTATAGCACTTGCCTACTTCACTGGGAAGTTGTGAGGATAAATATATTAGAGATTGTAAAGTGTTTTGAGATCTACTAAGGGAAAGTGCTATATAAAAGAGAGAGACATTATCATTATTATTAAACTCTAGCTGGCTCATCAGGGTGTGGGTTGAAGCTTGAGTGCTGCTGGAGCTAGTAATGAAGTGGGACTAAGCTATTCTGTGCTGCTAATATAATCACTCTGTGCTGCTTCAGTGTTATTTTGCTGTGGGTTCTGCTCTCACTGGAGCTAAGCTAACTCAAGAGGAGTTAATCGGAGTGAAAATGAGCCCGACAGATAGCTGTGAATGCAGAACAAACTGAAGACAGAAAAGAGGAAATAAGAAAGATGAAGGACTGTCAGGATTAGGAACTGGCTCATTCTTTGCAAGTAAAAAATAACAAGCAGAAGCTCACTCCAAATCTTAGATTATTCCCTTCCCTTTGAAAATCAGAGTGTAAGTTTGTCATCAGTTTTCCCTATTCAATTCACGTAATCATGAAATAAGAATCTCAGGGCAGCACCATTATCCAAAAGTTCAAAAAGATCAGCTAAGAACATGTATGTTGATTCTTCTCCACTGGGAGGAGTTGATGTTATTTTTCCATTTCAAACATTTCAAAGGGAGCATAAAATGTAATAATTTTAAAAATCAGAGTGTGCAAACAGAAAAGTTAGTTGGCAATTCATTACATTTGGCTTGGTATTTAATACAGCACATACCATTTTCACAACAGACAGAAACAAATTCAAATACACTTTGTATATTTTTCTCTCCCATCACCTTTCCAGACTCAAAATACAGTTTCACAGAAGGCAATAGTAACATGCTATATTAAACGCTATTCTGTAACTACTGTACTATTTTAAGGCTTTCATAACTGGAGCTAATAAATGTATAATAAAGGACAAAGAGCCTTTTCAACAGGTGCTGAGAGCCAATCCAATTTAAGATGAAACTTTCCTGGTTTTTACTGAATGTTGTGGTTTTCAAAGGTCAGAACAGGAGACAAATATTTTAATACACATTAACTTTAGGTCTTAGAAAAAGTGTTATCAGACACGTACTAATCAGTAAACAAATTTCCTAATCAGAGACCATTACAAAGGATTGGAGACCCCACCAGCAAATCCAAGGACAACCCCCTATGAAAAGCCCAATCCAAATCTCAGATGCTGGAAATGGGGAGGGTGATGGGATTCCTACCAAGCTGCTATCCCTAGACCATGCTAGCGCCTACAAATAGCAGTGTGGTTGTGGCAGCACAGACAGCAACACGGATATTTTTAGGTGCTAGTTGGAGCAGAACTAATGCATGTATGTCTACCTATGCTGGGAATCACACTTCCAGATGCTGTGTAGACATAACTCTGGATGCTGCAAGGTGGCAAGATGTCTATGTTATCTTAAACCCAGCCCCCATTTTTTTCATTTCTCCTCCCCTGAGAATAGTTTTAATAGACAGAAGCAGGTATTCACAGATTTCCAAATGCAGGGCAGCATGAAATTGACATGATTCTTGTCAATTCACTAGCTAACTGTAGTGAAAGTTATCAGTGTTATTAATCCAAAAGAATAAAATTAAATATCTAGATTTTACAAAACATATGCCAAAATTTGCTCTCATTTACAGCACTGAATTCATTAAAGTTACTCAGGTGCAGTGCTTAATTACCACTCTTGTCAATGCTGTGCCTATCATATAAAAATAGATATCACAGCAATGCAAAGTATTGCTCTCTGCATGCTATAACCTAATAAAATAATTGTTCCCTTAATATTCAATTTATAGAACTGCAAATTGAGGGCTAGATCATGGTCACTCGCATGAACAGTCGAATTGACTTCAGTAAGACTAATTGTTAAGTAAGGCTACTCCCTTGCCTGAGGAGGTTGTGAAGGCTAGGACTATAACAGGGTTTAAAAGAGAACTAGATACATTCATGGAGGTTAAGCCTATTAATGGCTATTAGCCAGGATGGGTAAGGAATGGTGTCCCTAGCCTCTGTTTGTCAGAGGGTGGAGATGGATGGCAGGAGAGAGATCATTTGATCGTTACCTGTTAGGTTCACTCCCTCTGGGGCACCTGGCATTGGCCACTGTCAGTAGACAGGCTACTGGGCTGGATGGACCTTTGGTCTGACTCAGTATGGCCGTTCTTATGTTCTTACTCACATGCAAAAGAGCTTGTAGGTCCAGGCCCTTCAATTTCTGGGTTTGTAACAGATGTTAAATAAATACATAAAAAGTCTAGCAATAGTTTAACACTTACGCTTCCACAGTTTTTCTGACAGTCTGTTCATCACAATCTTCATCTGAGCTACTGCAAGTGGCATCAGAGTCCAGATCTTTCTCCACATGAGACAGCAGCCCTGTAGCAGAGTGTGCAAAACCCCAGATTTCACCAGGTTCAATGCCGAATCCATTCTGTGTTTCTTTATTTGAATTATTTTCCAAGTTAGTTATACTGTTTTCTGCCCTAATTTCAGTGCATCCAAGGGAGCTACTGTCCAAAAATCTGGTTGGATCATGAAAAACTTTCATTCTTTGGAGCTGATGTTTCACAAAGCATTTCAGCTGGTGATCACAGTGTTTGACAACATGCTTTGCCAGGAGTATCTGTAAACGTTTCTGAGCTCTTTTGGCTCGACTGAGCACAACTTGTTGCTTACTGACACACTGAAGTAAGTGAGCATTCAACTCCTCTTCTTTACTAGTGGGGGTGCAGCTCACAATTGCTTTCAAAGGCTCATGCACAACTTGATGCAATAAATTCCTTTTTTTTGTCTCAGCATGTACTAGTAGACCCTTATCCAAAAAGCCATTCTTCCGATACCATTTACAGTTTGTAAGCTGCATTTCTTCCACATTATTGGATTCAGTTACATTTGAATCCAACAGTCTCTGCATTTCTGCCAAACTCTGGGTCATGGTCTCCGATAAAGTTTCCCCTCTGACCTGCTCTTCAGGTTCTGAATTATTAATCTGACTGACCTGTGTGGTAGCACCATTATGTAGTAGATTTCTCATCTGGGAGCACTTGTGCTCTTCTGAATTCCTTTGCTTAGTGTTTTTGTTTTTTATGTTTAATGGAGAATTTGTGCTCATTAATAAGACAGATTGATAATGTCTGGAAGACTGTGGAGAACCAAAGTGTTTTACACTGAAGATATCATTACTGAGGTTGGGCTCAGTAGTGGGAAACCCCAAGACTGAGCAAGTAATCTGTGTGATGGAATCCTCCTTTATCGTCTCTTCGACTGCTCTGGAATTTTCCATGCACAAAGTTGTATCAGACTCCATAGCTCTAGAGGACAAAGAAGGTGACAAGTGGATACCATGACCTTTTGTTGCTGCCTCTCTGAGGGCTGGTGTCATTATAGCTATTGTAGATAGTTTACAGCAAACCTGAAAATAACAGGGGATATATAAATTGTCTAATTTTTAATTACAATATACAAATAAAAGACCATTCAATGTAATTTTTTTTTAATTCTTTTAAAATCACTTTACACCTACCCAACTAATGTAAATTCATCTGACCGACAGGGCCTGACTGGATTCCCTAAAGAGCCAAACAAGGTCAGTTTTTCAGTATTGGACAGGGCTTGTTTCTAATGCAATAAAAGGCTTCCCCTTCCAGCAGGAGTTCTTCACTGTGGGCACCTTCCCAACTGGCCAGCTCCTTAGGTTCACAGGAGCAGGGCTTCTCTGTTGTGCTGATTAGGAGGAGAGAGTCTATGGTCAGCTTGAGGTCTTGGGCAAGCTGAGACAAGACAGTGGCAGGGAGGTTAAAAAACCCCTGGGAAACAATAGGTTTGTTGATGAGGTGACTATAAGGCAGTGGTCCTAGTTTATTCCCTTCTTTTAGGAGTTCCATTGGATGGATGCCTTCTCCACTAGCCTCCCTCTACTGTCTTCAGTTTCATTGGCCTTCACAGCCATTGCCTAGCTCACTTCTCCTTAAGTCTTGGGTCTTGTCACATAATTTAAGTCTGAAGGGCCACATAATCATCTCATCATTCCTTTGTGCTCCCTCCCATCTATTTGTTGTCTTCCTTCTTATATGGGGTTGTATACTGCCTCGCATATTGAGACCCTGTTCAGGGGGCCCTTGGTGCTACCACCATAGGAATAAATAAATATTAAAATACAAGCTTTAGCTTTGGAGAATGAGATATTCTGTTGTCTACACCTATTGTTAGTCCACTCTAACCACTGCCTTCCCCTGAGGAGGGTGGCTATAAATCCTGACTGGGGCTCAACAGAACACCTGTTATAAGGGACTGCCTGGGAGATGCACTGAATCAGAATCCAGGCTGTGATTTGGGCCCTGAATCTCCAGACTTGTCAACATTTTTAGTAAAGGGTTGAGATGTGATTTCTCTACATTCTTCTTTTAGAGCTACAACATTAAAATGTTTAAAAGTAATTAGTCTTTACAACATTAAGTCCATCATAACAAAGCTTTTGTCGGACATATCCTTTAATTTGGGGGTTTGGGAGATTAGTTTTTTTCCCTGACAGGCATGTGAAATAACTGTGATAAGTGGAAAAGATGTAGATGGAGGTGCTAAAAGTTAAAGCAGGGGCAGAAGTCAGGCTTCCTACAGAGTTTACAAGCTTACTAGAGCCCCAAAGGGAGTCCCCACATTAGACCTTCTTTGAGCTCTCAGCAGAGGATTTCTTAAAAGGACATGGTCAACTTGAAAACTAGTCTATTTTATACAGCAAGTTTAAAGCAGTTTCAGTTACTATACTTGCCGCTGAATCCAACCTGCCGATTTGTGCAGTTTTATAATTACATCTTCCTTTTCTAAATAAAATATCCTCCTCCACTGCTGTGAAATACCCATATAAAACAGCAGGGAAACTGACTACACACAAAGAGCAATCAAACGCAGAAAGTAAACAAACTGAAAAAATAAATCCATATATACCTATATACTCTAAGGTGCTATTTGGAACAACATAGTACAACATTTTCACACAGAAATGTGATGTTTGAAACTGATCATGTCCCTTTAAACAACACATCCTTCCAGCTGAGCTGCAAACTCCCTAAATTCCAACAAATACAATTCAAAAATTTTCATAGGTTTGGGAAACTGAAAACTCAAACTAATCCATCAAGCATGACCAAAGTAGCAGAAGGTAATACTCCTGATGGAGGACAATGCAAAAAAAAAGAACAAAACAGAAAACAAAACAAAAAAACCACAGATTTGGAGTTCCTGAAGCAAGCTACTTGAGTTACAATGTGGTTAAAAATGGTAGAAAATGATTTTCAAAGGAGAAAACTCCTGATTTTTCAAACTGTCAAAGCTGATCGACACCTTGTCCAATAACCCTTTCAGGTTATTTGTTTTGTTTTTGTGGAGTCAGAATTATAAACCTGTATACTTCCAACCTTAACTATGGAGAGTTTAGTATCTCTCCATAACATGCACTGAAAACAAAGACAGCCTTGTCAGGGATATAGGACTGAAACAAAGCATCATCCACAAGACTAAACGTTCTTCATTAAAACTGTCTTGAGCTCCACAGAAGCTGCCCATTTTTCCTTTTGACAAATTTGGGGTATTTAGTTGCATTCTGGCATCAAGTAGTAAAAATAATTTCACTCCACCCTCATTGGAAGCAAACTGCTATGGCCAAGCCCTTTGCTTCTCACAAAGAAGCAAGTACTGTAATATGATGTTTATGAAAAGGCTGAAATCTTACACTGGAAAGAGCTTTCTTGTCAAAGGTAATACTTTCTGAAGATATTTTTCCATTGTCTAATACTTTAGGTTTCCAAACTAGACCAATAAAAATTCTACTAGACTAGCAAACAAGTTATTTTTAATTATTTGAAGTTCAACTTTCATTTAACTGTTCGTTTTTGACACTGAAAATCTGATTTAAACGAAAAGAAAGAAGTGGGAGAACATTTTTGTTTAAAGAAACAAAAGTACCGTATATGCACAGTAGAGCAACTAGTGTTTAAAGTGACTCTATGTTTATCCTCACTAGAGCCTTAATTACACAGTAAGATGTAGCCAGGAATTTCAGTTTTGTATACAGCATAAGTGCCCCATTTGAGCCACACCCTTGCACCTACTATAAACACACACAAAATAACATTTTAAAAAACTAATTAAATGATCATTAATATTCTCCAATCCCCCTAAAAGTCACTGTTCTTCAATTCCTCCACACCCCACCAAATCCTACTTATCTTCTACTCCTCTCTCACTTTTGTCTTATTTTCTCATTTTCTTTCCCTTATTCCTTTACTTTTCTAATCCATTCCTGACCTCCCTCTTTGAGACTCCCCTGGCTTTCTATTTTCAAATGTGTTTAAAGGGATGCATTCAAAACTTAGGTAAAATGTCATGTTGGTTACTAACACCATCTTGGATTATTAAAAATAAAGAACTTTTAAAATCTATTTACTTTTACGTGTGGAAGATATTGGTTTATTTTGGGTATTTTTCTCAGAAGAAGCAATGTAAGAAGACTGGTCAGTTTCACTTTTGTTTATAGCTACTTTCACTTTCTGATTCTCATGAATTTACATAGTTCCACAGACTTTTGTTCCACATTTCAGGAAAACCTTCAAATAGTAATGTTTTACTGATTTTTTTTAAATGAAAGCAAATTTCTATACACAATGGAGTCCTGTAAACCCCATCTGTGCACTCCTACCTTTCCTACCACAGTTTATAATTTGATTTCAAATTTTTAGACTCAAACTAGCCTGCTTAAAGGGACACTATCAACTTGACAACTTCTTTTCTCTCTTTTGTACCTACCTTATTTACCAGTAACACTTCAAGTTATTATAACAAAGATTAAAGAAAAAAATATTTTCAGTTCATTTACTTTTTGAAATCGGCAGTATTTAATGTATAGAAACTTACACTGTTTCTTCTACATGAGGTGGCATTTTTAAAAGTGAGAAGACATTTTAAAAAAACAGGAAAATGAGACTGTAAAAACAAAAGTTTGCAGGAGGTAGGACCTGGTGTAATATCCAAACCCATATTTAATACAATGTTTGAAATGACTAGAATTCAAGTTGATAGTGTCCTTAAGACCTGTTCCCGAAAATCATAATTCAAGCACTAGCCGCTTAATCACTGGGACTCCTTGCAGGAGTAGGGGTTTGCAGAAACCATGACTGAAGAGATGCTGGCCCAACAGGATGTCCTGGTTAAAGTTACGAAGGGCAAATTGAAGTCCATTCTTAACCACTTGGGACTCTACACTGATCTAAAAGAAAAGGTATAATCCTGGTCAGCAGCTTTTGTTTTTTGTTCAGAAGCAGCACAGTTATTATATGAATATGTAAACATTTTACGATTTTGTTTTATTAGTAACTCTGAAAAACAGGGCAAAGTGGGGAGTCTGTGTTTCAACAGCTCTTACCCTCAGGGATAGCTCAGTGGTTTGAGCAGTGGCCTGCTAAACCCAGGGTTGTGAGTCCAATCCTTGAGGGGGCCACTTAGGAATCTGGGACAAAAAAAAAAAAATCAGTATTTGGTCCTGCTAGTGAAGGCGGGGGCTGAACTCAATGACCTTTCAGGGTCCCTTCCAGTTCTATGAGATAGGTATATCTCCATATATTATATTATTACTGTGCAGTCAGTACTATACAAGGGAGCTGCGAACTCAAGCATTATGTACTCTCCAGCAGTTCTATATCAAAAAATTACTCATCTTTGAAAAACATACACCTACAGTGGTCTCTCTGTGAACACAAAGGGAACTCAA
Organism: Malaclemys terrapin pileata; assembly: GCF_027887155.1. Lineage (NCBI taxonomy): Eukaryota > Metazoa > Chordata > Testudines > Emydidae > Malaclemys > Malaclemys terrapin. The sequence goes on along the minus strand of NC_071515.1, from coordinate 16,025,300 downwards.
TTTACAACAGACCACCCACACTGTTTTAATTACACAAAACATCAAAAAGGACATACTTCAACTGGAACTCATTACTATTCATTTAGGATAAATCCATAGCCCTGAATGGAGAAGATTTTTCCCCTTGTTCCTCAATGATACTGAAGCCAGGAGCATATGTTATTCCAATATTTCAACATGTATCACCCCTTTATCAGTTAGTTCAGATATTCTAATATTTAATGTATTTATTTAATCATTTATTTGTAACAGAACATTTAATATAATAGATTTTTTTAATCTATCATGCTAAAATTAGGGTGTTTTTTGTATTAAATGGATCACTCAAGGCTTAACATGTTATACATATGTCGCTAATATAAATATTTTATTTACTTCTAAGTACATTACAAGCTCCATAAAGAAACTGTATGTAATTATTTCAATTATCCCTTTGAATCAGTCAGCCTCTGAAGAAATTCCATAAAGTGTTTTTTAAACAAGACCAACTTAGTGCTTATTCTCTTCTTAACATGTGGAGACTTTATACTTGCAATTCTATTAACATTCATGGGAGTTCCCAATGCGGACCAATGGGATGAACGAGCCTTTAGGATGAATAGATCAGTCTTCTATGTTTATGTGCTTGCTCTCTCAGGGACATCATACATTTTCCAGTTTTATTGTGCAAGGAGTTTCATGGAAGTTTTTTGGTCAATATTATGAAATATTTACCTTTTAATAGGAGGCAGAATCTAATGATTAGACCAGGGGACTGTTTCTGATTCCACATATGACCATAGACAAGTTACATACCTACATAGGTAACTGTATGTTCCTCACTGCAGTAACTGAGTGCTTCACACTCACTAATGGATTTTACCCTTAAAACACCCCTGTGAGATTGGGAAGCATCATTCCTGTTTTATAGATGAGGAACTGAGCCACAGGGTAGATTAAATGGCTTGCTCAAGGTCACACAAGACATCTGCAAGGATTCTCGAGTCCGACTCCAGTGCCCTATCCACTGTTTTAGACTACCCCACTCCCCCTCAAAAATGATCTGTAATTCTGGGTACATAACTTGTGATAGTCTGGGCCTGATTTTGAGATGTGCTGAGTCCCTACCCTCCATATCAAGGCAATGGAATCTGATAATTAGGCTCAAAAGGGGCATCAAAAAAAATCAAAGGCTACTTTTGAAAATGTGGACCCAAACTTTGTGTTTCCCTTTTCCCAACTGGAAAACCAATGCACTGCAACAATGTCTACCTTCTTCATTGTACTGGTGGGAGACTTGAAGTATCATGCACATCTATTATGCTATATAACAATTAATATTTGTAGATCACTGAGTTCCTTGACTGGAAAGACTTATACAAGGACAATGTATTAATACCTCATCCAAGGCCTTGACAGAAACTGCAGTAAAACAGCCAAGGAAAGAACAATATTCATGGGGGGAGGGGCCAAATCACAGAGGAAAGCAGAATAGCACAGAGAGACCACTGGAAACTACAAGGTGCACATTCTTCTAAGAGCCACACAAACTAAAAGGGAAACAGGCTCTGTATGTAGGCAATTTCAATGTTTTTCCTTGTATAATCAAAGTAGTAAGAAATGCACAAAGCAAACAGACTAACAAGTGAAAAAAAAATTCTACTTTATTTCAGTTAATCTTAGGTGTTATCTGTAACTATACTAGATAAGATTTTTCAGACAGATGTGTGATTTTTCAGTATAGTGTCTATCCCTTTAAGGAAGGAGTACATCATCCTTCTCTATATATTTCCTAAACGGTGTTATTTTTAATTTACTCCCCCAACATGGTCTAAAATAAGTTCTCTTTTATCTGATTGTATCCAACTCTATCCCATATCTGAAAGAGTTCATGTTTTAACTAGCATTTTCCTAATGGAAAAATTGGAATTTTGTAATGTTAAACAGTTTTATTTTTATCTCATCTGTAAATTCCAGCACTTAGGAAGATATAGAGAGAGCAAATTTAGCCCTTCAAGGCATTTACAGATTCAGCTCCCCTCTTCAAAAACACTTTTCTTGGTAAAGTATCCTGCAAAGAACAAGTGACTCTCTTTTTCCACTCCCTCTGAATTACTCATTCGAATCCAAAACATAATTTGAGTTTTACAGACCAAATGGGGATACCACTGTTTTCAAGAAGCTACATTTAAACACATTCCGTAATTGAATCAATCTGCATGTGTTTGTTTGTTTTTTGTCTAAAGAAAAGCCAGCCATCGGCCAACGTGAGAGGCAGGTTTTTAATTTCCTCCGCAGTGGCGGGGCCTGTATTCCTCCACAGTGGCTCTGTGGGCAGGCTGCAATAGGTTTCCCAGGGGGATAAAACGGCAAACAGTGAGAGTGTGTTCAACGGCGACGTACAGGGCAGAGAACCAGACCCCCCCCGGCTCCCAGCTTTGCATCGCGCCCCAACCTCCCCAGCGCATTTCCCCCACCGCTATGTTCTGGGGTTTCCTTCTCGTTTGCGACGTGTATCGTAACGCAGCAGCTCCAGGCCTCTCGTGGCTTCCCCCACCCAGAGGAACCCCACTGCGCCCCTGTCCCCATCGCTCCCTGCAGGACGTGCGGAGGGAGGCGGCAACCCCATGCGGGCGCGGAGCCCGGCCAGCCGCCGGGGCTGCGGGAGGCGACCCGACCCCACCCCGCTGCGTCGGCGGCTGTTGGACGCCCCTCCCAGGGGCAGACCACGACTCCCAGCTGGGAAAGAGGGGAGGGCAGGTGCCGGCGAGGGCGGCCAGGCTCGGACCGCCTATCCTCACCCGACTGGCCCCGCCCCCTGAGCTCAGCACCGGCCCCGCCCACCAAAGCGTACAGGCTCTTCTCATTGGCCCCGCACAGGCACAGCCCCCACCCAGACAGGCCTTTGGCCCCGCCCCGCCAGACGCTGAAGGGAGAGGAGGGGCGTGGCCTAGACCGTGCGGGAGGGGCCCAGAGGCAGCTCGAATACGCTCTACATTCCAGCTCCCCCACGGCCCAGGCCCCGCCACCTCCCCTCAGCGCCAAAGCCCCGCCCCCATCACTAGGCCCCGCCCCCAACCCGGCTCTGCCTGCCCTCGCCCGCCCGCTCTGGCCCCGCCCCTCTCACTGTTTAACACTGAGCCCGGTCCTGGGGCGCGAGCGGGTGGCGCGGCCGCGGGAACCAACCGCCTCTCGGAGCCACTGCCAAGAGGCCGGCTGGGGATCCGCCACCACGGCCGTGCCCGCCTCAGGTCCCCGCGCCGGCCCCGGAGCCACACGCCCACTTGCCTGCTCGGCGGCTCCGCTCGTCGGCTTCTCTACAGGGGCGGCGGCGCCGCCCGCCTCCCACCCGGGCTGCGCTCTCCTCAATCTGTGCCGCTGTTTAACAGTCAGCTCCCAACTCAAGGCGGCGGGCGGAGGCGGGACCTCGGCCGGGGGTAGAACCGGCCAATCCGCGGCGCGGTGGGTGGGGTTATGCAAAACTGGGGAGGGGGCGTGCCCTGAAGGCGGCGTGTGGAACGTCTGGGGAGGGAGGGGGCTGCAGGACTCCATGCCTAGCTGTGCTCCTGAGCTCCTCCGGCACCCACGTGGAGGGAGCCCACTTAGCAGCGCCTGGACCTAGGCTCACGTGCCCCCCTGCACCTCCAGTAGTTGAAGGTTCCCTTATTCCTACCATCCTGCAATAGCACCTGCAAGAATCTTCCAGCTGTGTTTCTCCATTTCTGGAATATTAAAACGGGGGGAGAGGAGAGCAACAAACGTGCACCCCAGCATCCTTTGCACTGGCTGCCATAGCATCTCCCTAGAAACACTAGTGCAGGGATCGTAGGGTGTGTGCAAATGCAACAGCTAAGGTCTCCAAGTTCACTTAAGTATGTGTTGATATAGCCCTCTCAACTTTCAACAGACCTACATTGCAAGGACATACACACTGTGATCAAGATGGAAGTAATAAGGTACATGTTTATCCATTTGGTCAAGTTTTTGGTCTATCGCCTTTAATTCTGAATGAATTTAGCACTTGTAGAATTTAATTAATGCAATGGTTGTGGACTGACAGCCCTAGAGACAGAAATCTGTTAATCCAAACAGTAATTTTAGCACCAACAGAAGCAGACATAAGCTTTTCTTACTACTGCCCCAACGTTTTTCAATCCTAATATGACAAGTTCACCTCTAAAGTAAATGGGTTGATCAGTCTCCATTCAGTTCCTGACTTCTCTTGCTGAAGCTGCCAGTAAGCTTACCACTTGTGGCAATGTCCTTTTAAATCATATTATAGAAACCATAATGTTAGCACAGCTTATTTCTAAAAGATAACAGATTTGTAAAGTGCACAGTAGTCAAATCACTAGTTACACAACTATAGAATTGTGGTTTTTGCTAAGCCAAATGTGTAATTAGGCTAATTAAAAGCAAATATTTAAAAGTTATAAAAGCCTGTATTAGCAGCACACTCCACTCACATACTAAACCTCCAACTGATGACTGCAGACTTACTGGGAATTGGCCAATAGGCCTTTTACAGAGGTATTCACACAGATTAACAACAATCAAACCATGTGCTACTCTGAACTAAAGTGTGCCCTTTCTTACAAACCATATCAAAATATGGATTTTACTAGGGCACTTCCAAATAGTTATTTTATAGTATTTGACTTTGATTTTTCAAGTAATGCAGAAAATTGATATTTTGCATTTTAAATTTTTATTAAGCTTATTTATACAAAATAAGTACATATTCAAATAAGGCACATTGAGTTTCATTGTAAAGCTTATTACATTTTTGTAAGTCATTATACAGCTCAAAAATGAAAGTCACTCACTCATTTGTTCTCATCATAGATGAATGCAATGCAAAAAGCCAGATGATTATAGGAGGAAAATCTATTACATTCTCAAACAGATAAATTATTAAACCGGGGTGGCAGTGAGTCAGTGATAGGTCCAAGTTCTACAGTTACATTTAACACTGTAGTTCCAAAGTTGTGGTTTTGGTGTTTTGTTTTGTTTTTTTAAACACCCCAGTTGTTGTTTATTTTTGAAGAAGAAAGTGGTTTCTTTGACGATTTAATTTTGAACAGTTAGGACTGGATTTAATATAATGACATTATGTTTCAAATATTTAAAGTTAATTGTAACATTCCAAAGTGACCATACTTTTCACTACCAATACATACGATCTTCTTGCCTCAGACTTTTTTGAATCATTCAGAGAATTAGTCCTAGTGTTTCCACCAGGAAAGAGAGTGTTACAAGTTAATATTCATTAAATATTAGAGACCACAGATAAACTACAGTAACAAAATGGGATGTTTGTAACTACAATAGTTTTTAACAATGGTTCTTTTTCCTCAAGGAAACACAGTACTTCTACTTGCATTCTGGTGCCTGATGTAATACCGTATTAATTGTGATAGGATTCAGGAAGCAGTCTCCAACATAGCCATGTGCCTACTTGTCAATCACAATGTCTCTAGCAATGAGCTCTTTCATTATTTCATTGGTTCCACCATAGATTGGCTGCACACGAGAATCCACAAAAGCTCTGAAAAAGTGAGAAGTAGTGACAGTGAATGGTTAGAAAAAGAGATACTTCTTGAAAATAACCATATGAAATAACAATTTCTTAGTGAACGGGAAAAACTCTTTTTAAAGATCCAGCATATTTCAAGTGTGATCTGTCTGTAGTGATAACTCAGAGCCCTCTTTCAAGATATTTTATTAATGAGAAAACACAAAGCATGATGCAATCATCCTGGGTTGCTCAGGTTGTGATCATTTGATTCATCAAATTCCAAATAAAGGAACTTGTGCTTTAATTCTCATGTTGCAGTTTGTCAGTACTATTCTGGTAGAGAAGAGAAAACATATGCAGTGACTATAATCTAAGTTTAAGTGAAGAAAAAAAAAAAAAAACACTTGACTCAGAAGCACGTATGAGTTTGGCAGAGTTTCTTAAATTGAAATAGGGAAATTAGAATTTTACTCAATAGAAGTGTTCAAAATCCAACAAGTCAAATTCTAGAAATTTTTACTAATAAAAAAATTAAAATTGAATATACTTGCTGATACCCTATATGTAGGGCCCTACCAAATTCACCATCCATTTTGATCAATTTCATGGTCATAGGATTTTAAAAATCGTAAACTGCATGATTTCAGCTATTTAAATCTGAAATTTTACAGCATTGTAATTGTAGGGGTCCTGACCCAAAAAGGAGTTGTGAGGGAGTCACAAGGTTATTGTAGGGGGGTTACGGTACTGCTACCCTTACTTCTGTGCTGCTGCTGGCGGCAGCGCTGCCTTCAGAGCTGAGCAGCTGGAGATCGGTGGCTGCTGACCGGGAGCCCTGCTGCCTTCAGAGCTGGGCCCTCAATAAGCAGCCGCCACTATCCGGCTGCCACCTCTGAAGTCAGCGCAGAAGTAAGGATGGCAATACCGTGACTCCCCTAAAATAACCTTTTGACCCCCAGGGCTCCCAATTTGAGAAACTTGGGTCTTCCCCCTGAAATCTGTATAGTATAGGGTAAAAGCACACAAAAAAAACAGATTTCACCCTCCGTGATGTGTTTTTCATGGCTGTGAATTTGGTAGGGCCCTACCTATATGCCTTGATAACAACATGGCAGTTAAAATGAGCCCAAGTTTCATGTTGTGAAAAGATTACAAGTGACTTCAATACAAATTGCTCTTTTAAAAATGGCCTATCATTCCTTTTTATAGTGGTAAATGATTTCACTGAAAAAAATGTCCTCTGATGGAGTTAAGTTTGTATATATCTAAACATTACTTAAGGGGCAAGGCAAACTGAATATTGTAGTTTTCTTTAAAAAGTTCATTCTAGGTACAAACAGATATTAGAAATCCTGGAAATTAAAAAGTATGGAAATATATAAATAAAATAAATCAAACCACCTAAACATTGTCCTATCCTCTGCCAACCTTCCATTTTGCATGTAAGTTGGAGGCAATATGATTAAAGACTTTTGATGAAGGTGGTCTTAATAAAGACTAATTTACAATTTGAGGCTGGACATCTTAAATCCACTTTACTTGCAGTTAGTCTTTGGGGCAGAGAAACTCTGGAGAAAATAACATTAATTCTAGAAATATGTCTGACACAAATGTTGTTATCACCTGCTACCCTGCAATCCCCTGCTGCGTAACATGCCTTAATTTGATTCATAAGAACAATGTATGGTTGCTGCTTGCCTATGCCAAGTCTCTGAGTAAGAACATGCTTACATTTGAAACCTTGTACATCTCTGGGGAAGTGTCCCAAACTTGTCACTTGTGGTTAAACATTTTTTCCCTTTATTTGCTATATTTCTTTTCCATAGGCTGCCTTGCAAATTTCTATTTTATTATTTTCTATGCCCCCCATCCTTTTTTAATTCAAAATAATGTCTTTTATAGTCTAGAAGCAATACCTGCTGGTGTTTGCTCACCCTTTCCCAATTCTTTTATCATTTCCTCCCTTCTCCATTTTCAGTTAATTTAGTGCTCGATTAACAGTGCTGGAGACTGAAACCCTTCATTTATACATAGCACATGTACAACATACAAATTGTAAGCTCGCCCACACTTACTAGTGTGCCTCTGTGCCCTGAGAAAGAGACCATCTCTAGGTCCAAAGTAGTAATTTAGGTGCCATGCTCACTGAGTCCATTCCCTGCTGAAAGGGTTTCTAATTGTGCGGTGGGTTCTTTCTGAGAGGTGAACATTTGCCCACTAGGAAATGAACTGAAACTATCAATTCATTTCACACAGGCCACTGAACAGCTATCTGATGGCTATAGCTTTGAATCATTACTAACTTCAGCTTCATTTGAACTGGTGACTGAACTCAACAATGAAAGGCTCTTGATCCCCAAGCCATCCAGTTCCCCTTTCCCTACCCTCCCAGTGGGTTGGGGACTGAGCTGTGCTCCTGAGCATACTATAGTCTGGGCAGCAGATTAGGGAAATGGATAAGAATCCTTGCTAGTTTCATTCCGTGAAGCACTAAACACAGCATCACAACCACAACTCTCCCCAGAAAGTAATTTTAAAATTCAGTATCCAGGAAAAATGTACGACTCACACAGCCCTGCAACATTTAAAAATCCATACTTAGATAGTTACTACCAGTACTTAACAACAGGGGCCCTACAAACCTGCATAGGGGTTGCTAGATATGCCGATATAATAGAGCTCAGTGTACTTTAGAGTTGCTATTTACTCACAAAGGATGGAACAATCATTTCAAAATGTGAACAGGCTACTATGCACAATAATAAAGAGAAAAAAGTATCTGGGGGTAGCCGTGTTAGTCTGTATCCACAAAAAGACAACAAGGAGACCGGTGGCACCTTAAAGGCTAACAGATTTATTTGGGCATAAGCTTTTGTGGGTAAAAAACCTCACCTCTTCAGATGCCACCGGTCTCCTTGTTGTCTTTTTATTAAAAGAGAAAAAAGTTACCTTGAAGCAGCATTAACAGGGTAAAATGTTATTAAAGGGACAACAACTTGAAATCAGGTCAGTTTAATAAAACCGAAGTAATTTCTGACAATTTATCTGCCCTAAAGTCCCGCCATTTTTGAGGGGTTTGCTATGAGCCTTTTTTTTTTTTTTTTTTTTTTAAAAATTACTCTCTACTTTTTGCTGCGAGAAAGACACAAACAGAGGAAAAGCTGCTTAACTAATTGATTGTACAGGGGAAATAGTAAAAACAACTACACAAAGGCATTTTCTTTACATGTATTGGTAAACTGCTTTGTATTAGTAGTGATTCGTTCTCCCAGTTTACAAATACATATGAAGAAAATGCAGCATTTTACTTTGCTGTATATCTTTCATAATTCAGCACTGAAATGTTACACATACTTTGCAATTGGATACTCCCACATATACCCCCATCCTCCATGGAGTTGTACACACTGAGTAGCCACGCTGTTTTGGAGATCAGAAGCCCTAAAATAGCAAGAACAGAAGTTTGGTTTTGAAGCATTATACTACTAAATGTATAAAGTAAGGTAGTTAAATGTTTGTTTTACTTACAAATTTTCTTACATATAATAGCCATATCCAGAATGTTAGGAATTCCTATGATGAACTGTGATGAAGTTTGGTCTTTTTATAAAGAGGACCAGAAAGAAGCAGTAATTGGCAAATATTTTAACTTTTAACATTCAAGAATTTGGCTTTTCTTATAAAACTTTCACAAAGGAGGGCTTTCAAATACAGACAAGTTTGTTTACATTTTGCTTATTCATGTTGTATATGCCAATCATCAAAGAGATTTATTTTTTAAAACAATGGGTGTTCTTCCCCTGTTGAATCCTTCATAATGTTACTTGTTCACAGCCTTTTTCCTTTGGCAACATACTAGGATACTCTCTGTACACCAATAATATCTGGTGATGCCTTTTTTTAAATGCTAAGAATCTCTATATTGCATTTTTTAATATAAATGCTGACTAGTAAATGCTCCAAGTATTTCCCCCCCCCCACACACACACACACTTAGCTGTCTCTATGTTAATTTTTGTGGACTTTCCTAGCATAATTTGATACACTTTTTTATCCTAGACAACATGGGCTTTATAACTTGTTTCCTGCATTTTATCTTTTAAAAGACTGCATGCTTGCAGTTATATCAAAAACTCAAACAAATTTTATAAAACCGCTCAGGATTTTGACTGCACTTTGGGATCAAGCTAAAGGTAATAGCTAAGTCATGGAAGAGAATACTGTTCAAACAAGTAACTTCAACAGCAAAAAGAATATGAAAAATGATTAGTCAAGTTAATTTCTTTTTCATATAAGAGTACATAAAATTCTCTCTTCTCAAGCATGCTCCACTGCCAAGTTTTCTCTTGAATTATATTATACCACATTTAACCTTAAAATGATGTCTTGATGAAACTATCCATCCTAAATAGATTTTCAGATTAATTCAAATACTGTAACTGTATTATCACAATAAAACCTATACGTCTTTCAACAGAAATCAGCAGTAAAGATGTATAATGCTTTCCAAAAATTTACCTCATTTAACTAAGCATCTACCTCAAAAATAGTAAATTGTAGTTAAATCTTACGAAAGAAAGAAAGAAATATAAACTACTGTATAATCAAATGAAGTGCAGTATACTGGTACTAGAGAAAGAAGCAGTTTCTCTGTTCAAGCAATTTTTAAAACCTATTCAAGCTCTGTGGAAAAGTTACAGAAATTCCATTACCTATATGGAGAAGGCCACTAAATATTATAGGTATAGGAATGTTGGTGATTTTGCAAGTTTCTTGCTTTGGAAAAATCAATTGATGAAAGTATTTACGCTGGCATTAGTTATATCCTCCTCCACAAAGCTGAATGCCTGTGCTTCTGTACCAGGTATTTCAACATAATCCTTGCCAAGAAACACTCAATCAAAATCCTTCCTTTTAATGTAAATGTTCTATCTGGATTCCCGTGGCATTTTATGTAGAATTTTTTTTTTAAGGATTAAAACTTGTACATTTTCTGCAAATGTTCTGTCACTTTCTAGTCTTCATTTTTTCCCCAATTTTGCGGCTAACTTAATCTGGCGCCGGGACAAATGTATTACCTTAGATGTTTCTACTTGTCTAACTTTGTCTGGTTAAATGCAAGTTAATAAATAACTGCAAAAAAAGTTCCTGGGGCTTTTTCTGTCCAATTAAAAAATGGAACTATGAAAGGAAGAATAGCTCAATCTCAGCAACAGCAATAAAGAGCTAGCTAATTATTTCTTCCTGAAATCAGATAGTTCTCAGAAAATGGTTGGTTGAAATACCTAGCTCTTATGTCAGGATTTATCAAATAATATATCCAAAACTTATTTCATATGTTATAAATATTATGCAAGGGAATCCCAGTAAGATCAACCTTTGGTTTTTAAAGTTTTTCAGCTGTATAATTAAATGTTTTTCAAAAACTCAATAAAATAATTCTCAAGTGAAACTATTTAATTAAGTTGAATTTGGATCACCTTGCTCAAGAGACCTTTTTCCTAAAAGCCAACACTAAGTAACTAATTTTGAAATTATCTGATTAACCAATACCAATATTCAGTGTAAGTCTCTATGTATACCACATGCATCACTGTAGTTTGGGCTAATAAATTCTGATGTTAGATGCACACGATGTTTAATCATATATAATGTTACCTTTTGGGCTAAACATTTGGGTTGGTTACTTCAATGTTCTAATGTTAGAGTCCAGAAAAGTTCATACAAGTAACATTTTCAAATTGTTTTAACATGCATACCAGTATTTTGCCATGGAAGCTGTGGAGGAGTCCAGACGTTTCTCCTCATGCAGCTGGAGGCAGCTGTCCACAAATGTCCGGCCCACGCAAATCTGAGTTTTCAGTTCCGCTAACTTGTGCTGCACAGTCTGATTTTTGTTGGAAGGGGAAAATGTTTTGTATTTAAAAATCAGGAAATATTTTAAAACAAACCAGTGAAAGGAAAATATGCCAATAAGGTCTTTGCAAAGAAATGCTTTTTTTGGGGGGGTACAACTAATGTTGTGCATGGAGGAAACACCACCACAATAAAAGACTACCACCAATACAGGAGCTAGAGTTCTATAAAACAAAAAGCAGTTTAATTTCCATTTCTTTTAACATTTCACATTTCTGCCTGTCTAATCAAATAGGATTTGCTCAGAGTCAAGGCACCTGTGAATCAAAGAAAAGCTATAAATTCTGGTCTTTAACTCAAAGTCATGTGTTTTTCTTATTTAAAAATAAATAGATAACAGAAGTCTGAGTTCATAAATTCCTAGATAGTACAACATATTAGCCCTTTACTGAATGTTTTAGCAACTTGAGCTCCCCCTTCTGGTAAAAATGTGTTTCTATTCTTAACAGCCAGCAATTTCCCTAAAGAGACAAGGTGGGTGAGGGTAATATCTTCTATTGGACCAACTTCCTCACCCACCTTGTCTCTCTAATATCCTGGGATTGACAAGTACAACTATACTTGCATACAGTAATTTCCCTAGTTTATTAGCAGTTCCATAAAGTACTAACTATTTTCTTAAATGCAAAAATTTTAAAGGTATAATGTCACAATCCAAAAAACTTATTTATCAAGTATCTTTTATTAAAGAATAATTAAAATTCAAGACCACAGAGGGAGAAGAGAAGTTCAAAGAGATACGAGTAGGAATAACTGGATTCAAATGAACAAAGGAAAGTTTAAGACTGGCTGTCAGGGAAAGTTTCCTAACATTGAGATCTGTTATACTGTGGAAAAAAGCCCACTTGTAGCATTACGTAAAGCTAGACTGGGCAAGAACTCAACTACGTGGTAGTAGTCCTTACACTGGCCGGGGGAATGAAAAATACAAGTCAAGTCTTTTCTCAAGTTCTTAAACTCCTTTATCAGTGGGCTTCATCATTTCCTTTATCCAAGCTACAGAAACAAATAAAAGACTGATTTCAAACCCTGTAATAAATGAATTAGGCAAGACATCAGGCGAATTAGAAAGCAGTCAGCTTTTGATTCCACACAGTTTAGCAATCAGCCATGAAAGGAAACACAGAAAAGCACAGAGTGCATAATGTTTTGATAAAAATACTTTACTGGAGAGTGGTTGTCTTGCTTTAACGCTAACTCTGCACTAAAACTATAGTTTTTTAAAAGAGGTATTTCAATAGAGCTACGTATAGACATTGGAAATGCTAAATCACACCTGGAAATTTTATGAATTGATACTTAAGACGTCTTACTTCTAAGGGCCCAATCCTGCTCCTGCTGAAATCAATGGTAGATCTGCCTTTGAGATAACAGGAAAAGAATCAGGACTCAAAACTGGGAATCTTGATGTTTTTAGTTAGATCTCAAGGGCACATTTCAATTAACAAAAAGGCTACCAATCTCCAACCTGTATAATTCATCCCATTTCTATGCATCACAAACACTGGAACTTGGCCAACATTCTCATTAAAATGTTTAACATTTTTTAAATGTTAAACATTGTTTTCAGAATAACCCCCTACCTAGGGTTTTTACACTGAAACTCTTAAGATCACTCCTGTATTAAGAAAAAAATAAGCAGTACCTTCTGAAAATTGCTACATTAGCATGTAGAATCCCAGAGTCTGTATTTACTAGAATATGGTTAACAAAAGTTACCCTGATTTAAAAAAAATAAAAAAAGATACTGTGAGAAGCAGAGCCTGTTTTCATGATTCTGAACAAGGAGTAGACTAGCGATAGTCTCAAAACTCACACCTAACTCTCATTGATGGCAGCAAGAATAATATGCACTGGACCATATATAATATGGACCATATACAACTTCTTATGTGGAGTCACTTGTGCATTTAGTTGCCTTGCAGCTGAGGAATCATTTACAATATCCATAAAACTGAAGACTATATAAAATAATTATTTGCTTAACACTTCACAGGCATTAAGACAACAAATTCCCTGCTGTGAAAAACTTGCATAGTATCAATCTCAGGTAGGCCCTGATCCTGCAATGTGTTGTGCACAGGTGGACCCCCATGCCTGGAAGTCCACCCAAATCAACAGGACTCAGCTCACCTGCAGAGGTCCATCCATGACAATGCACTGTAGGATAAGAGCCTTAGACAGTAAAATGCAATTTTATAAACAAAACTATTTTCACTATATATTCATAAACCAGGTCAGCAATGCACTGTTGACTTCAAATCTGAAAGAAGCAGCAGCAATGTTATCTCAAGAGCACTTAGTCATGTTTAATTTAAAACTGAACATGAGAGAGAAAGAGGAGTCATTCCAGATACTTGCTCCTAATCCAACTTTAGAACCTTTGAAAACAGTCCAGTGGTTTTGCTTGCCTAACACCTCTAGTGAAATGAAAATTACATATAAGACACAGACAAAAAGAAGGATTTCTGTCTCTTTTTCTTGGTTTAAGCTCACCTGTAAATGTGCAATTGTTTTCCCAAAAGCTTTTCTTTGTTTAACATAGTTTCTTGTTTCTTCGAACATGAATTCACAGCTGGCAAGTGCCATATCAGCAATCAACAGTCTTTCCTTGGAGAAAGAAGTGATAAAGAATCAGAGTTCTTATCCAATGCAACTAATCTCAAATTTCTCTACACAAACATAGATACAAACATAGGTTGGGAAACAAAAGTTTAGTTATGTCTGTTAGTGTTAGTTTTGTTCTGTTCCATTAAGTTTTTAACTAGACATATTGAATAATTGAAAATATTGTCACTCTAATGAACACAATTGTCTTGGTGGGACCCAATTTTAAAAGTTCTTAGTGACATTCCAAAGTTGCATAAACAGGACTACAGAAAGGAAAAAAAAAAAAAAAAAAAAAAAAAATCAAAAGTGAAATGTAATACTCCTTTGACTTAATGGAAACAATTTGGCTTTAATCTTTCAGTTCAAATAAAACAGTAATGTAAACAAGTTTTAGAAGGACACTGTCTAAATCAGAGGTTCTCAAACTGTGGTGTGTGGACCACCAGTGGTTCGCGAGCTCCATTCCGGTGGTCCACAGATAGTTCCCTCTAAGGTGCGCGCCTGGGCAACTGCACACAAGAGAATGAAGGACCACCCATCTAATTAGTGGAGCCGCACAGGTGTGGCTCCACTAATTAGGTGCCTGGACCATGGAGAAGATGCACATGTAAGGTGAGGTGGTGGCCTTGGGGGGAATACAGGGTAGGTGGGCAGGGGCAGTGGGGTGAGAAGAGGAGGTGGGGCAACCAGACATAAAGAGGTGACTTTCCCCAGCTCCGGGGCTGCGGCTGCCGGGGAGAGAGACAGCCCTCCTTCCCCCCAGCCTCAGCTCTGTGATGAAGGAGACACCCACCTCCTTCCCAGCCCCAACTCGGGGGCTGCCGCGGCAGGGGTGAGAGGGCACATCCATCGCATTTGAAAGGTAAGACTACTGATATTAAAATGAGTTGTGTGCTTTTATTTGTAGAACAAAAAAGTGTTAATTATTAAGGGTTTTTTTCATATAGCGCTTTTATCCAAAGCGCTTTACAATAGTTAGCTAATGGTACAAAAAACATTTGGAAAGATCCTTAAGTTGTCCACCAAGACCCTCATCAATTTTCAAGTGGTCCGCGAAAAAAAAGTTTGAGAACCACTGGTCTAAATACATTTAAAAGTTTATAATTTTCTCCCCATTCTCAAACTATAAAAAGATTTAAACTAAGATCCATTTCCTGCAGAAGTGTTTTTTGCTTAACCATGTAAATAGTTAAATAGTCTGGTTCACTATTGTAGGGGTGTTCATGAGCACTGCTGCTCTGTGTTTTTTCAAACCACTGAAATATTTTCTTTGAAAGAACTAAATGTATGGAATTTTCACAGTGGAAGAGTAGGTCACATATTTCACATATAGTGTAAAATTAAGTAAACGTGATTTTTATTAGATGATGCAACCATAAAGTCATAGTTTATGCTTTATGACAAAGCAGAGTCATGGTTTTGGCACCTGAGTTTCCCCTCTGCTCTTCCAAACCTGCATTAACTGGTCAACTATGTTCAGTTCTACTAAGACGACAAGCCACTTCAGGCTCTACAAAATGCTTCCACTTTTCAGTTTTTTATTAAATAGATTGAGAAAGTAGTTTATCTATAACAGTGGTTCTCAAACTTTTGTCCTGGTGACCCCTTTCACATAGCAAGCCTCTGAGTGCGACCCACCCTTATAAATTAAAAACACTTTTAAATATATTTAACACCATTATAAATGGTGGAGGCAAAGCGGGGTTTGGGGTGGAGGCTGACAGCTCGCGACACGCCATGTAATAACCTCACGACCCCCTGAGGGGTCCTGACCCCCAGTTTGAGAACCCCTGATCTATAACATATTTCCACTGGTAGAAGAGTTGCAGGTGTGCATTTTGCATTAGCCATTAGCGCAAAGAAAAGTCAACTCTGCACGAAGAGGCTTATAGAGGGCAAAAAGAGCCTATTTAAAACTACTGAGCTTAGTGTATAAGTGTTAAGATAATACCACAGTTGTTTGTAGCATTCGATTTTTAAATTCTGTTTTAATCTTGTGTTCTTCACACCAGTGCTATTGACTGAGAGATCTGGTCTTGAAATCGGATATAAAAACTTGATACACGTAATATCCTTTCTGTAGCAATTATTATACCATCCCTTAAATAGTACCTTAACATGATATCATAATAAAATTATTTGAATAGAAACTATTAGATTGCAAGCTATTTCACGGATATTCCAAGATGCTTCACTTTGATTTGCAGTGCAGAATTCCTACCACTAAAAAACAAAAGTATCAGCAAACTGTGGTTGTAGGCATCCTACCTCTGAAACTGAGGCGTCTCACCATAATCCATAAACTGCAGGTGGCGGTTCCAAGCAAAAACCAAAATAAAGTCTTTGTGCTTTTCCTGCACACAGTGTGTGTTTGTGTCAGTCTTACCTGAGGGAGCTCTGCCATCAAATAGTAGAACCCTTTGTTCTCTTGTCCAAGCAAGGCACTGGCTGGCAAACGTACATCCTCAAAAAACAGCTCTGCTGTGTCCTAAAAATGGTTTTAAATAAAATATCTGATGTCAAACTCTCTCTTCCAAAGATTTTCCTCTTATCCAGTTCCTAACTTCTACAGCCCAAATTACATATATTCACTGGAGGCTATTTGCTTTCAATATAAATTTCACTCAAATGCAACCCACCATTGCAGTCTAATTTAGAATATCCTGCTCTTGCCGTTAAAACTGTGAACTGAAGTATTACTACAGCTACATTTGATCTTTACTGAAAGTACCCCAGGGAATAACAAGTCCTTTTACACTGCCTCAAAGTCCATCACATGGTAAGGCTCGTATGACTTACTTGTGCTTTCAGGCCTATTTTTTCCAGCTTGCGTCCTTTGATGAATCCTTTCATTCCATTCTCCACCAGAAAAAGGCTGATCCCATGAGCAGGGGAGCGGGCCTCACGGTTTGTAACAGCAACCACAATCACTAAATCACTCATCCAGCCATTAGTGATGAATACCTGTAAGAAAACCAAGATGGAATAATGCTGCATGTTAGCTGGCAGGTAGCTAGGAAGATTATAAAGTAGTCGTACACGAACTTTCACACACTTCTACAAGTAAACAGTATATAAAAGATTAAAGCTGTAAGTAAGCGTCCAAAAAGTTTAAAAAGTCCAGATGCATAAAAAAACCAAAGTGCTCCAGAACAGTCTATAAAGGAGAGATGGGTTCAAGCGGCATAATTCGGATCTGGATTGCAAACTAACACCCCAAAGTTAAAGGGTGTTGGGGTCTGAGGTTCTGGTCGACTCTAACCTATTATAAAGACAGAGGACAGATTTAAAAAAAAAAGGAACCAAATTTGTATTTGTTTATTTTGAATATTCCTAAAGTTTAAATTCAGATTTTTAATTCAATCTCTATTATAAAGATTCCTTTTATGAACAAGCATGTCAACTAACATGCAGATGACCTCTTTCAAAAGTTAAAATGGCAAAGTATAAAATGGAAAATCATTGGGAGATTCTCCATTACTATAGCAAATCTCTATAATTCTGTACAATATGCTGTCTGCTCATATTTAATATTGTACGAAACACTGATGCATGCTACAGTGGGTGGAAACGTACAGTTGCCTTCACTGTATCGTATGTTTTAAGTCAAATTCTGATATCATGACAGGCAGAACATAGACACAGACATGCCAAGTATAAAAATTAGATTCAGATTCCTAACGATGCCAACCAAAAAATGACTGAACTGCCTTGTCTTGCCTAGGTTCAGGCATGCAACCATTACGTTTATCTATCTAAACAGTATCTTTTACATACTTATGGACAAATACATATAAACACTTACGGTTTTATTATTTTATTACTGCAGTGACCAAAAGCCACAATCTGGACAAGGCCCCACTGTACTAGGCTCTGCAAACACATATAGATTTAGCCCATAAATATGCCTAAAAGTCTAAAAGTAATAGGCAATTCACAGCAGGAAGAATCTTTGAAATATACTGAAATCAAAATACTATTACTGCTTTGTGTTTTCATCCAAAGATTTCAAAGCATTTTTACCCAGACAGGCAAGAAGCATCACCATCACTTTACAAATAGGGAAACTGAGGGCCCAAGGTGGTATAGAAATTTTCTCAAAAGTAAAAAAAAAAAAAAAGAGTTAGTGGAAGAGTTAGCAACAGAATTGAAGTCTCTTGGTCTCTCTTTTTAACCACTAGACCATGTGGTCACCTATGATTCATCATTTTTAAAACAAAGTTTTACTAACCCAACCATCCCAATACTCAAAAAAATCAAGTACCAGGACAGAGCTGTAACTCTAAGAGGTTTTTAGTTTTAAAAGTTTTCAACTAACAACAGTGTCATTTAAAAGTTTTTAGAATGACAATCCCCTATTTCAATCCTCTTAATTCTTTGTATTAGGGGTTAAATGAGATGGGTACCCTTATAGCAGCTCAATATGTGGTTGTCATCTAATATGGAATTTATCCCATACACTGAACAATACAGTCACTCGATAAAGATTCCATTTTTGTGTTGAAATAGTAAAGGAGTAAAGGTTTTAGTTTGTTTCCTTTGACCGACAGGGGAAGGCATAGCAGGGTGGCTATTCTGCTACCAACTCCACTGAACTGAGAAAGAGTCTGGCCTTTGGCTATATTGTGCAGGCTGACTACACCAGTCAAAGAAAAGAGCAAAATCTTATGATCGGGCTGCTTTTTTGTTCTCCAATAAAAGCTGCAAAGAAAAGAGTTTGCTCTGCTGATTGCTCCATAAATTGTCAGCATCATAAGCTGGATAGCTGGGTAACATGAATTCTTCTATAAGATGTAACTCGTAGAAAACGAAAAACAAAGGGGTAGAGACACTAAGAGCTGGGAAAGCAGCTGTAGAATAAAGTAAATTCTCTCACTAACTGGATGTATTCAGTACCTAAGCACCATAAATCAGAGCACATCCGTTCACATACCTTACTTCCATTGAGAATCCAATCACTGCCATCCTTTTTTGCATACGTTCGTACACCCTGCAAATCACTAAAATTGATTGGCGAGAAAAGAGAGTTATTTAAGAGAACAATCCAGCAGTGGCATGAAGTTCACATTTAAAAAATAATCCTAGTATAAAATAATGAAGAGCATAGAGCCTACAACTCCTTGTTGATAGTGCTATGTACAACAGTAGTCAAAAGCTCAAATAGGATTCAGGGATGTATTAAAAAGGGGCTAGAGAATTATGGAAACCACAAGTGTGTTATGTATATGAATGATGAACCTCTGCATCTTCAGTACAGCACATGGTTCTACTTCACTTTCAAAGGGACATACCTGCTCACAGCCGAAGTACCATGTGCATAAATAATATCTATTAGCTCAGCAGCATCTTATGTTGACATGGCCCATCAATTTAGGACTGCCCCAGAAAGCAGATATCAGCCGCTCAGCTTGGCACCCTCCACATATAGTTAGAGGTCAGCTTATGGTTCTCAAGCAGAGAGGCTTTTGCTGTTTCTAGGACCAGTGGCGAGACAGTATAGAAGGTGCAGCTCCCTATTGTACTCCCCTCTGCTTAGCAGATTGAAGAGAATGATCCTGAATCAGTAATCTACCCAATAATCCTACTGTCTGCCCTTATACTATATGAACGAGAGTACAGGAAAGAGAACTCTATTCTATACAGGATTCAGGGACAAGGAAATAGGCCCTCTTGCCAAATTCAGACAGCATTATATGGACTAAGTCAAGCCTCCTTTACTGAGTTATTACATTTCACATTAAAGAATGTCCATGCAACAAGTAGGCTAGTGGCTGTTTATGCAGAATCTAAAACAAATACAAAACCCTATTTGTCCTAGGGCTGATGGCAAGATCATGGGTTTGGAATAGGCATCCGGAAATGACAAAGCTGTAAAACAGCAATCTATAATTAAAGGTTATTTCTGTGGCTCTACCTATTCCGGGCTACTGCCTAATCAGTAAGATGGCCATGTAACTATGAAACTCGGAGTTTTTACACAGCAAGATTAGATAAGCAAGATGTATGTAAAGCCCATCTGTTGTCCTTTTCAGCTTACCTGCCAGCCCCAGGTTCTGTCATGGCTATAGCGCCAATACATTTGCCTGCAGACATTTCAGGGATAAACCGTTCAATCTGATCTTCTGAGCCATAGTTTGCGATGTAGGGCATGACAATATCTGAATGAAGGCTGAATCCTGGGCCAGTACAATTAACATACATCCTTGAAGAGAAAAGAATAAAAGTAAACTTTAGAAGAAAGTGTGACAGTGATTGATCTATTGAATTTTATACTGTTAAAACCAGAGAACCAAAACTGAAAGAAATGTACACTAAAAGCTGTCAAAATGACACACACAATTTTAACTTGTTACATCCATGTTCTTATTTATTTATAGAATGTACTTTCACTGTCAGACTATTGGATCACCCACCAGTCTAAAGAGAACATTTCCCCTCCTCTCCTGGCAGTCCTAAATATATAATACTATGATATTTATTATTTAAAAAAAAATCATCTGAAATATCTAAAGTAGGGGGTACTTATGCATGTCTAAATTATCACTTCTGTGGAAGGAAAAGACTATTACTGTCTGTGAACACACTCTCCTTACAATAGGAATCAGGAAATCAGATGAACAAATACAATCTTATAACGGTACCAATTTGATTCTTGCTGCAGTGTCTTGTACTTACTGCTCCTCCCAGACCACTGCTGAAGAGAGCAGATCCCCTCCAATGCCACCATGTTTTTCCAATATATTGACACCAAGCAGTCCCTGTTGTCCAGCTTTTTCCCAGAGCTCCCTGCTCACCTGGCCAGCCTTCTCCCATCTGCAAATGATACAGGAACGAGAAGTTAGTGGAATTCCCCTCCTATTTGTGATTTTCCACAGCTGCTGCTTTACACCATAAAATCTGCTACCAAGTTTCAGTGCTTAAGAATATGACTTTCAGTCTCAGAAACCAACCTACAACACAGGAGGTAACATAAAACAGGCGTGTGTGTTTTGCCAGCTGGGGAGAGGTAGGCAACTTGGACTCATGCAACGTACTTAGGATTTGTAGTCTCCAAGTCTATGCATTAATGATTAAGTTGCCACCACAGAATTACATGCAGTATGGTAGGTGGTAAAAAGCTAATTTCTGCTTCCAAATGTATAACCTGCAATTTCCTAACTTTTATACCTGATAAATTTGTGAACACTACCAAAGATGAGTTGATTTTTGTGGTACTTTGGTAAATTGACAGCAGAGGAGCTTCTGGTGATAGTCCTTAGATTTTAACTCGGAAGGAGAATTAGAGACTCATGGCAGAAGTTCCCTATCTGTGGAACTTTCTCACTCAGGTGGTTTGCTAGAGCCAGAGTTGGATGGCCTTCAGGATGCAGTGCAAGGCTCATCTTTTCAGCCACACAGACTAGTTTGGAGGCCTTTTATCAGCTGCAATTGAAATGGATGTAAAGTGTAAGCAACAAACACTTCACCGAGCAAGCAATTTGAGAAAATACTAGAAGAAATATCAAAGAATCAGAGCTTTGAAATAGCAAGATACAGTACACTATAAAACACTGCATGTGCTAGAAGATTTAATGAGATCCACACCTTCCTACTTCTTTGGAAGATACTTTTCCTTGGATTATTAGCTTATATTTGAAGGATGAATCCATCTTCACTGAGAGCGCATACATGAGTCCTTAGAGCAGAGGTCTCCAAACTATGAGGCACGGAGGAACATTCAGGGGTGTGTGGCAGGGTGGGGCCAGGGAGGGAGTGCCACCCAGCCCCACTCTGCCCCAGCCCCACTCCTGGCCCTGGCTCCGGCCCCTGCCTCCCGGCTGCTACCCAGTGCCCGGCCACGGCCCCCAACCTCCACTCCAGACCCCAGCCTCGGCCCCCAGCCCTAACTCCAGCCCCAGGCCCTGGCCCCCGGCCCAGCCGCGGCCCCACTCCAAGCTGCGGCTCGCAACCATGGCTCTATGAGGAGAGACAGATTACATTATAGGTAAGGCGGGGGGTGCAAGGTAAAAAGTTTGGGGATCACTGCCTGAGAGAGACACGCATGGTTGGGCTGTCCCACTGGCTCTTTATCCAGGCAGTTAAAACTTCTCTTCAATCCCACTCCCATCTCAGATAGCCCATGTAAGTTTCTCTCCCAAACACTCCCTGTGTTTTTCCATTCACTCTGAACTCCATTCCTTCCAAGCAACATTTGCGATGAACTCTCATACCTCCAAATCAGCCCTAAAAAAATTATGTCTTCCACAAAGCCTGTGTTTGCCAACATAAACACTCACCCCTCCATGTCTGCCCAGCCACTTACTATGTGTTACCATTACACCCATTTGTTCCTTTACAGTTGGATTTTTCAAAAGCATCTAAATGCTGCAGGCGCACAAGTACAATTGGCCTTATATTCGGGGGGGGGGGGGGGGGGGGAAGGATGTTACTAACTTGAGGTAAAATCCTAGGGAAAACAAGGCAGTAGATAAATTTTACACAAGCTAAAGACTTGTCTTCCCTAGGATTTTACCATGCATTAGCTAGCTTGAGTTAAGAATGCACTTTTTCCCCCAATGAAGACACAGCCTTTGAAAACCAATAATCTTAAGTCACTTAGTGTGTGATTAGATGTTGATAGATGTTTACCTGCATGTGTGTGGTTTCTTTGTGTGCTGCCCCAGCCCTGCGCAGACAGCTGGCATGGCAGACCTCAAGCAAACCACCCAATGAGCACAAGATCCGTTAAGGGACAAAGGCACCTAGCCAGGCTTATTGTCGACGAAGCCCGGTACTAGTATCTTGCAGACTCCACCAGACCACTAATACACGTATGCCCGTAACAATGGACCAGCTCAGTGAACAGCGGGACTTTCCACTCCTCCCTAGGCCAGACAAAGATACTCCCTCTGAGATACATCTTTATACCCCAATACAAACAAGTTAGTACTGATCCTCTGACATAGTTAGTTACTGCCCTGTGACATGGCTAGCTATTACCTTGTACATGTTGGTTCGATCAAAACAGTTTTATTTCGTACTGTTATCCTGACCTTATCTCTTAGGAGGCGTCAGTGTGTTCCTGTTATCCTTGGGGAATGTTTTTGTACCATACTTGATATCAGGATGTTCTGGTACCACTTGATATCTGGATATGTTTGTGAGAGTACTTTCTGACTAGCACTTCTTAGGAATGTGTATTTTTGCAATATTAGCCCTGTTACCAAATTCTGCGAGCAGGTCCTGCCTCATACCAGGCCTCTGATACAAGGGCTTATGTCTCAGGCTCTCTTCCTACTACAAGGTGATTTTGAAAAATCAGACACCAAGCTCTTCAGGGCAGAGACTTTGTGTATTAAGAACGTAAAAGTTACCATACTGGATCAGACCATGGTCCATCTCGCCCAGTATCCAGTCTCTGACAGAAGCCTGTACCAGAGCTTCAGCAGGAATATACTGAACAGGGCAATTATGGAGTGATCCACACCTGATTTCTACTCCTGGCTTCTGACAGTCAGAGGTTTAGGGTTGCCCCTAGCATTGGATTGCATCCCTACCCATCCTGGATAATGGCCATTGATGGATCTATCCTCCAGGAACTTATCCAGTTCTTTCTGAACTATGTTACACTTTTGCCCATCACAACATCCCACGTCAGTAAGTTCCACAGGTTAGTTGTGCCTTGTGTAAAAAAAGTACTTTCTTGTTTGCACTAAATCAGCTGCCTATTAATTTCATCAGGTGATGACTGGTTTTTGTATTGTATGAAAGGGTAAATAAAACTTCTCTATACACTTTTTCCATATTCTTCATGATTTTATAGACCTCTATCATACCCCCCTCCCCAGTCGTCCCTTTTCTAAACTGACTAGTCCTTATCTTTATAGTCTTTCCTCATATGGAAGCCATTCCATACCCTGGATCATCTTTGTTGCCCTTCTCTGAACCTTTTCCAGTTCCACTATATCTTTTTTGAGATGGGGTGACCAGAACTGGATACAGTATTCAAAGTGTGGGTACACCATGAATTTATATAGTGGTATTATTATATTTTGTCTTCTTTTCTATCCCTTTCCTATAGTTACTAACGTACTGTTAGCCTTTTTGACCACTACTGCGTGTTGACTGGAAGTTTTCAGAGAACTATCCAAGGTGACTCCAAGATCTCTTTCTTGGGTGGCAACAGCTAATTTAGAATCCATTAAAATCTGTAGTTGGGATTATTTTTTCCCCCAATGTGCATTACTTTGCACTTAACTTTGAATTTCATATGCCATTTTGTTGTCCAGCCACCCAGTTTTGTGATATCCCTCTAACTCCTCACAGTCTGCTTTGGACTTGACTAATTTTGTATTGTCTGCAAACTTTGCCACTAACTGTTCACCCTCTTTTCCAGATCACTAATTAATTATTACACTACTGGAAAGTGCCACGTGCATCTATAGTTTTACATAAGTAATGAATAATAGCTGAAGGTTACAGGGATTGGCATATAAGTTTTAAAGGGACATTGTCACCTTGAAATCTAGTCAGCTGCAAAAAATAATTAAAGTAGTGTCAGATTCTACACCTGCCATAATTCCACAGCTATTTTTTTTTTTCTTTTTTGTTTGGCTTTACAGACATTTTCCTACTTTATAAGTGTTTCTCTTTCCCCTGTTGCTCTGTGAAAAGATCCATGCTAACAACAGAAGGAAACTGACTGACTTTACAGAGAAGGGGAACGTGACTACCCATAAAGCACTCTCAAACGTACAAAGTAAATTTTAGAAAAATCTTTCTTCTAATCTCTTTCAGTTATAGTAGCAATAAGTCTTACTTATAACAGTAAGAAGTGAAAATTATTTCAGACACAAGAATGATTTTAAGTTGATGGTGTTTTAGAGTCTCTATTTCGTTTGGTTGAATGGCATTGCTCAGTAACTATAAATGGAAGAAGAGAAGCTATATTAAGCCCCAAGGGAAGGGATCATCTTTTTGTTCGTTTGTTTGTGTTTGTACAGGGCTTATCTCAGTGGGATACTGGTATACGAGTAAGGCCCCTTGATGCTATGGTAATACAAATAAATAATAATTGGTTGTGAAAGTTTGTAGCATTCTCTCTTATGTTTATCTTCTGGAGATTGTACAGAAACAGAACAATTATTACAGACATAAGAGAGAAGTTCCAGGTGGAGGAGTTGAAGAGAGGAGAGGGAAGGGATGGAATAAATGTGAAAAGGTAAAACATATTAAATTCACCTTTTTATTGTTTGCTTTCCCAGTCCAGAACTAATACAGTTGCTTAAATATTTAGTTGGAAGATGGTCCTTGTTGGAGAATGGGACAATATATGGTTTTGTAGACATGCACTGTAGCCCTAGAAAGAACGATCACCATCTCTGAAGTACAGCTACCATTCTGAGCTAACTGGCTAAATTTAAGTGGAAGAACACCATACCATATTTTATCGCATTACCCTCACTACCAGAATTAAAAACAACTATTTGATATTAACGTGCTACGTCTCAATTATCTTGAAATTAATTCTGAAATGAAACTGCTCTCCTAGATGTAGAATGACAACCATAACTCTTTGCAAAATAATGGGTTTCAAAACTGGAATTTGGACTAGGAGATTACAAAACAAAAATACACTAAGGATCATGCCTGAAACAAGCTAGCTACACCAAATATAGCAATGGAACTGTCAGGGGGATGAATAGATCAGGGGACTGGTAACTGAAATCTTTCATTTCTAGATTGCTGTTCCAGCCCTGGCTGGAAGCAATGCAAAACCATTACCATCTGGTGTCTCGGTTGTGACCTCTAGAAGAGCTAATTTTAGGACTAGTCTACACACAAAATTGCACTAAAACAACAATCTCTTTTAATACACATTTTGTTATAACGTGCATGTGTAGACACTTATTTCAACTAAAAGTGTCCTATTTTTACTGAGCTAAAACAGGGTTGTTGTTTCTTTAACCAACTTCATCCTATTTTAATTTAGCTATTAAAACAACAACAAAAACCCCACTTTAACTCAGTCAGAATAGAACACTTTTACTCTGAAGTAAGAGTGCCCACACAGAGACTTGCACAGAAATAAAAGATGTGAATTAAAACTAAGTTAGCTGTTTTGGGACAAGTTTGTGTATACACCAACCGTTAAGTCCACTTTTCAGGGGACAGATAGCCACAACATAAAAACCAACACAACTAACGCCTTTAGACTGTAAACTCTTTGGAGCAGGAGCGGTCTTCTTGTTCTGGGTTTGTACAGTGTCTAGGATCCTGGTCCATGACTGGGATTCCTAGGCACTACTACAATGCAAATAATAAACAGTGATAATCCTGAGAGCCTTAGGAAAGCTAACAAAGAGATTAAACTACCTGCCTTGCCTCTAGGGACAAAAAAACTAGCACAGACAATAAAATGCAAACTTCTGTAGAAGTTTTGCTCCTGTAAATAATGAGCTCCTAGCTAACCAACCTGGCATCCTTTCGTGAGAAATACAGAAAGCACTTTCTTTTGTTTTGCTTTACAAATATAACCATGTACTTTTTTTCTTCCTTCAAACATGTGACGTAGGAGATATGCAAATCAAGATATATATTATATACAAGCCTTAATACAATTTTTAAAAAAATTAAAATAAACTCTACAGTTTGCTTGTTATATTCAGAATATCATTCCCAGAGAGTTCTGTGAAACAGCCTGGAATTAGTAGGCAACATAAAATATCCAAACTATATCTTACTCTGCATGGTAAGGAAGCACTGCTTCCTGGAAGAATTTCCTCACACTTTCCCTGAAGATATCATGATCTGAAGAGAAGATCCTTCGAGTTCCAATATCCATTAACGTTTTAGCAGAAGACGTTTCTTGACGTACCAACTCATGATTTTCAGTCTGCAGATACCTAAAAAGAGACAGACAGAGCATTTATAAGCAATGCTACCTAACACTTTTTTAAACAGTGAATACCTATCTTGGTCAAATACTTGTGGGCACAATGAATGGCACTAGCCTTCCAAAGGAAGGTAGGAGCAGAAGGGAACTCCTGGGTCATCGAGTACAGTCTCCTGATATTGCAGGCAAACCAGCATATAATTCTGTTCATAAATTTTCAAACGCAGAAGCCTAATAGACATGGACATTTGTCCATTATGCTACTTGACATGATTGACTACCAGAAAAAAAACCCAAGATCGGTACAGCAAGAGGTGTTTCAGGTCAACTTTGACATGCATTCGGCACAGCTGCACAGACAGGCTTGAATGAACCATTCCAAAAAACACACTGACGCAGGGCTAAGGTCCAGCAGCAGTAGTCCCTCACTTTCAAATTCAATCAATACCATCATCCTTCCAAAAAAAAACAGTGAAACTCTTCTGCTTCTTTTGCCACCCATGCTCAGGGTCTAACTGATCATCCTATCTGGGGTCGGGAAGGAATTTTTCTTGGGGTCAGATTGGCAGAGACCCTGGGGTTTGGGGGGTTTTTTGCCTTCCTCTGCAGCATGGGGAACAGGTCACTTGCAGGTTTAAACCAGTGTAAATGGTGAATTCTCTGTAACTTGAAGTCTTTAAATCATGATTTGACCATGTCAGTAACTCAGCTAGAGGATAGGGGTCTATTACAGGAGCAGGTGGTTGTGGCCTGCAATTTGCAGGAGGTCAGACTAGATGATCATGATGGTCCCCCCTTCTGACCTTAAAGTCGATGAGTCTAGTTGGGTTGTGCAGCAGGAGCCATCCCCTCTTCCCTCTCTGATAAACAGAGCTCTAAAAATAAGAGGCATCTTTTTAAAAAGATAAAAATGAAACAGCTCTAAACCTCAGCAGATAAACCCACAACCACAAATACATTTTAAAAAGTAGAGACAAGGTGGGTGAGGAAAGATCTTTTATTGGACCAACTTCTGCTGGAAAGAGAAACAAGTTTTTGAGTGACACAGAGCTCGTCTTCCGGTCTGGGAAAGGTACTTAGAGCTAAATACAAGGTGTTTTTGTCTCTTATTCCCTTTGTGAGCTCACTTAGGAGCATAGTGATTGTCTGGTTTCACCCACATAGTTGTTATGAGGTGTTATTAGAAAGGAAACAACTCCCCTGCCCAACCTTCCCAAGCGCTCATCATCAGAAGCAAGCTCCCCACAGACCAGGACCCACCAACTCAAAGTGACACCAGACCCTGGCAGAACAACAGATGCAAAACTGCAGACATATCTCCACTGCTACAATGATCAACACCCTCCCCCGACACGCCTTTCAAGATCCATGGATCCTACACATGCCTATTGCAACACATGGTATACCTCATCCATCGCAGTAAATGTCCCAGTAACAACTACGTGGATCAGATAATCACTATGTTCTCAAATGAACTCACATAGGAAAATTATAAAAGACAAACACACCCTGTCACCTGTGGGTTAACACTTTTCACAAAGTAATCACTCTATACCTGACCTGTCAGTCCTCGTCTCAAAGGAAACCTGCACAACACTTTCAAAAGATGAGCTTGAGAGTTTAAATTCATAACTCTGCTAGATACTAAAATTTTGTGGACTGAACAGACACACTGGATTTATGGCTTTTTACAACAATCTGTAACCCACTACCCTCCCCGCCTTTTGTCCTATGACTGCAGAGGTGTTAATGGGGCAGTCCACCTTGAAAGGTCCCTTAGACAAGCGGTTCTCAACCAGGGCCCCCTGGGGGGGCCATGAGCAGGTTTCAGGGTCCACCAAGCAGGGCCAGCATTAGACTCACTGGGGCCCAGGTCAGAAAGCTGAAGCCCCACTGCATGGGTCTGAAGCCAGAGGCCTTAAGCCCCACCTCGCAGGGCTGAAGCCAAAGCCTGAGCAGTTTAGCTTCACAGGAGGCCCCAAGCAATTGCCCTGCTTCCTACCCCATAACACATGCCCTGGCTTTTATATGCAGAAAACCAGTTGTGCCACAGGTGGGCTGTGAAGTTTTTATAGCATGTGTGGGGGACGGAGAGAGGGAGGACTCAGAAAGAAAAAGGTTGAGAACCCCTGCCTTAGACTATGTGCTAACTACCTATGCTAAACAATCTGTTTATACAGATTGTACCTGGTATTTAGCTGTGACATTCTGAGTATCTTTCCCAGACCCGAAGAAAGGCTCCCTGATCCCTGTAGCTCGAAAGCTTATCTCTGTCATCAACAGAAGTAGGTCCAATAAAAGATATTACCTCACCCACCTTGTTTCTCAAATATTCTGGGACCACCGCGCCCGAACAACACTAGTCAAGGAGAGGCTAACCGCAGTATCCGGGGTTTAAATGACCAAAATAATAAAGGCCCCTCCAAAGATTATGAATAAAAGTTTTTTTATCTTGAAGACATCACTTTATAGTAAAAAGAACAGGAGTACTTGTGGCACCTTAGAGACTAACAAATTTATTAGAGCATAAGCTTTCGTGGACTACAGCCCACTTCTTCGGATGCATATAGAGTGGAATATATATTGAGGAGATATATATACACACATACAGAGAGCCTGAACAGGTGGGAGTTGTCTATTAAGTAAGACAACTCCCACCTGTTCATGCTCTCTGTATGTGTGTATATATATCTCCTCAATATATATTCCACTCTATATGCATCCGAAGAAGTGGGCTGTAGTCCACGAAAGCTTATGCTCTAATAAATTTGTTAGTCTCTAAGGTGCCACAAGTACTCCTGTTCTTTTTGCGGATACAGACTAACACGGCTGCTACTCTGAAACCTGTCACTTTATAGTAGTTATCCCATGAATTAGTCTTTCTTCTGAGATTTTCCTTTTTGGTCAGTATCTTGTTTTACAGTACAGTCTTGCTAACTTACACAGTTTTAAAAAGAAATCTTGCTGCTTTCACAGCAAAGGTTTATTTGTCAAATGGCTGAAGTGAAGTTCTGTATTTTAATACTGGGATTCTTTTTAAGTACAAATGCCAAAGTACACTAGAAACTGCATAAATAAAAGCAAGCTACAATTAGCAGAATGGACTCTCCAATGCAGACTAGTTTGTTCACCTTGGGCTCAACCCTCCAAACATTTATTACCGAGCATGGTGCTCAAGATTTTGCAGTCGCACACCTCTGAAGCACGACATTCAGTGGTGTTTGTAGGATCATGCCCTTATTGGCAAACCTGTAATGCAGTGATTCATCCTGACATTGGTTTCAAGTCTTACACAGGATTTGGAATGTAGGAGGTAGTATACATATTATTGTAATAAGATTAGTATGCAAGATGTTACTGCAATCTATTTATTCTATATTTTGTATTTTTTTTCCAAACACAAAATAAATACACCTCAACCCTATACACACACATACACACCTTAACCAAGAACCCCCCACTAAAACTATAGGGTTACATTTTTTAAACTAATTCCCCCCAGGGGAGTCATGCTGGGGGACAGAGACTGTATTCTGCAAGGTCATGGGATGGTCTCAAGGATCTAATAGGTCTTCTCCTCTCTCCTATGAGCCTAAATCACAAAACTTTAAAATAAAAGGAGATGTTAGCGGGTTACCCACAACTACATTTTCAACTTTAAAGATATACTGAATGTATTTTTTTTTAATTCTTTGCTTTTAGACATACATAGTGTGTACAGAGTTCAAGGTGGGCACACTCAAGAGTTTAATGATAGAAATAAAAATCTCATCAAATAACTTGGGGACATGAGCTTCTTGCAAGATCTTTGGATGAGACCTCATGATCTGATTCTGACTATGAAAACAACAAAGTTTGCTTGCGAGTAGCTTTGTCATTATCTGGAATTGCCATGCTGGCAGTATCTGGACCAAAGGTCACAGCTACTTTCCTTCTAAAGAACTGCCTTCACATGGGAGTTATTCCAGAGAGCCTGTTAAAATTCACACCCCTACCTTAATCCAAATTAACCTTCAAGAGTAGACAAGCCCTAAGAGATGGGGTGTGACAGAGAATCAGAGAGAGAGCCACCAAACACGCAGGCACCATTAGGAGGAGAGCTGAGACCTGAGCATTCCCAAAAACTTAGGACAAGTTTGGATCTGGATGGGGACTTCACAGCAGGGTCATAGCCAAAGCCAAAACCTGATCCAAACCCATCCAAAACCAGGGGGGAGCACAGATCACCCCAATATAAACTTTGATCCAAACCTGTCCAAAATCTGGGGGAGCCTAGATCCCTGGCATTATTATGTCCATTAATATACCATTATTTATGGTATTACTCAAAGACCCCAGTCTGGGCCTTGTTGCACTGAGACTGTACACTCTACACACACAGTGCACACACACCATACACAGCACACACAGAGAAACAGTGCACACATACTGTACGTAGTACACACAGCACACCCTGTACACAGAGCACAGTACTGTGTGTATACACACAGAGAACCCTGTACAGACAGTACACACAGAGCACACTGTACACACAAATAGCATGCACACACTACACACAGAGCACACTGTACAGACTACACACACAGTACAGCTAGTACACACAAAACACTGTACTGTGTGTATACACAGACTATACACACTGTGCACAGACACACACACACAGAGCCCGGGCTGGCCGGCACCCTCCACTCACTTGCTGCCGGAGCCGCCCCAGCCGCCCTCCCGCCCAACCAAGGCGGATGCTCCGCCGGGGCTCGGGGTTTCCCAGCCCGGACTGCCCGGCTGCGGCGCTGGCTGGGCGCGGTCACGGCCCCTGCCCCGGGAGCGCTCACCTGGCCGGCGGCCGGGCCCCCAGGGGGCAGAGCGGCCGCAGGGCTCGGGTCAGCAGCCGCCTCGCCGCCATCTCGCCAGGCTGAGTCACGGACTGAGCCCGCGCGGAGCCGGAGCAGCACGGCCGCTGGGGCGCCCTCTAATGGGCAGCGCAGACCCCGCCCGCCGGCGTGTAACATGCCCAGCCACGCACACCGATACTGCCGCCCAGCTGGTGTGTAACACACCCAGCCACGCACACCTGCACCCTCTGCCAGTGAGCAACACACGAGCCTACACCCTCTGCCAGTGAGCAATACACACAGGCACACATCCCCTACACCTCCTGCCACTGTGCAACACACATATACCTAGCCACATACACCTGCTCGGCCTGCCAATGTATAATACACACAACCACACAATACCTCCCTGCCAGTGTGGTGACACCTACACCTCCTGTCATTGTGCAACATACATACCCTGTCAGTGTGTAACACACACCCCTATACCCTATTAGTGTGCAACCCCCACAGCTACCCACACTTACATCCCCTACCAGAGTGCAACACACATAATTAACCCCCTGCCAGCGTGACACACAGCACCTGTCAGTATGCAACACACACAGCCATCCACACCCCATGCCAGCCTGTGACACACACACCTACACCCCCTGCCAGTGTGCATCACACACAGCCACATACTAGGGTTGGCACCTAGCTGCTTATTGCACTGCCTTGCTGGTTAAAAGATGTAATGTACCAGGATTTATTTTCATTTGTGATACATTAGAGCACTCTTCAATTCACACTCCCATAGTACAGGTGGCAGTGCCATGTTACGGTAAGGTAAGAAAAAATGACAACATAAAAATACGCATATTGTGTAATTTTGTGTGTGTGTGTGTGTGTGTGTGTGTGTGTTAAAATGGTCAAAACAACATTTCAGTAATAGTTACTTACAGTCAACACTAAGATCCTCTTGTTAGTGGGGGGAGGAGGCCAGTTTTTCTGCTTCTTGGAGGTGGCAAGAACCACAACACAACCACAGCACATCCAGAGCCACGGCACACGTATCTCTTCTATCAGTGTGAAACACATACATACATATATACCCTCACACTGAGCCAAAACACACAACTTACCCCTGAGAGAGTGTGCAGCACACACAGGCACATACCTCTCTATCTGAGTTGGAAGCAGAAACAGTGAGCAACAATGTACACTACGCACCCCTTGTCAGAGTATGTAGCACACACAGCCACGCACATCTCCTTGCCAGTGTGCAGTGCAAACATATATACATCCCTATACTGTGCCATGACACCTCCTTGCCAGATGGGCAGCAGGCACACAGAGAGCCACAATACACACACAGAGAAAGAATACAACCCAACACACAGCACTTCCCTGCCAGAGTGTGCAGTACGTAAACACAGATGCATCTCATTTCCTTCCCCATTCTTTGTACTAATTGGGAATTATTCCATTTTGTCTGTTGAAAGGTTTGCCAAGAGCTCTTGGATTCGCCTTACTGCCAGACCCTTTAGCTCTGGTTGGTGATCTCTTGGGGCTTGTTGGCTTGTTATTTCTGATGTTTGAGCTGAGCATTTTTGGAAATCTGGCCACTTCATTTAAGTGCCTAAATGGGAGCTATTAGGTGCTGAGCTCTGTTGAAAACCAGGCCCCATGTGCATTGT
The DNA here is from genome assembly GCF_027887155.1 of Malaclemys terrapin pileata. Lineage (NCBI taxonomy): Eukaryota > Metazoa > Chordata > Testudines > Emydidae > Malaclemys > Malaclemys terrapin. The sequence continues at coordinate 15,991,892 of NC_071515.1, read as the reverse complement.
ACTTATTTTATTGAGTCCACATAGAGATGCTCCGTGACAGGTGGTTTATAAATGTATTTCATTATAATGTCTCCTTGGACTACATTATAATTCCAGAAATGGAGCTGGAACGTATGTTAATTCACTTACTAAAAGCTTCTCTGTTAAATAAGCTTATGCCTCTTTCCTGGTTATGTGTCTCCAAATCCGCTGCAATATCAAAAAAAACAAAATATTTAGAGGCATTCCTTCTAACAATTACTCCTGCAGAATAAAAGATTTCTTCTTACCAAAGCCACTGGCACAATAGGGATCCATGTAATCAAGTGCACTGCAGGCTTTTGTAACTACAAATCCTTTCTAGTACATCTAAGCCTATAATAGGCTTATAATGAAACATCTGTATGTTTTTGTAATGTAAATATTTTTAAACTTTACATTGTTAAACTGAGAAGGAATAACAAAAGGAGGAGAGACACAGAAGGCGAGACACACAGAGGTGAGAAGAAAAGAGAGGATAAGAGTCAGATGGGAGGGTTTTTTATTTTAAGTTAACCTGAAATATATTATTTCAGGCAATTAGAGTACAAAGGTTCTGTAACCTTGCCGAGCCATAACTTTACATTTATTCCTCAGATAAAGAATACCTGCCAGACTCTGCTCTTGGGGCCCTGTTTTGAGGAATTTTAAAATGTAAACAAGAATCGCATTTTTCATTTAAAAAAAATAAGCATCTGGAAGGGACCTCGAAAAGTCATCAAGTCCAGCCCCCTGTGCTAAGGCAGGGCCAAATAAACCTCAACCATCCTTGACAGGTGTTTTTCTCTAACATTAGGGTTACCACATTTCCACAATCAAAAAAGAGGACGGGGCGTGGGAGCCCCGCTCTAGTCCCGCTCCCGCCCTGCTCCACCCCCATCCACTCCCTCCCACTTCCCACCCCCTGACTGCCCCCCTCAGAACCCTCAACACACACACCCCGCTCCTTGTCCCCTGACTGCCCCCTCCTGGGACCCCTGCCACAAACTGCCCCCTAGGACTCCACCCCCTATCTAAGCCTCCCTGCTTCTTGTCCCCTGACTGCTCCCTCCTGAGAACCCCCCACCCTAACTGCCCCCCCCCAGAACTCTACCTGTCCCCTGACTGCCCCGACCCTTATCCACACCCCCACCCCATATTCACACCCCCCACCCCCGACAGGATCCCCAGAACTCCTGACCCATCCAACCCCCTCTGCTCCCTGCCTGCCTCGACCCCTCTCCACACCCCTGCCTCCCTTACAGCCCCCCCAGAACCCCTGACCCATCTAACTCCCCCTGCTCTCTGTCCCTGCCTGCCTCAACCCCTCTCCACACCCCTGCCCCGTTAGCCCCCCCCAGAACTCCCAACCCATCCAACACCCCCCCTCCGCTCCCTGTCCCCTGACTGCCCCCCTTCTCCAACTCCCCGCCCCCCTTACCGTGCCGCTCGGCTTAGAGCAGGTGTCTGCCCCCCCACCCAGCGCTGCCGGGCGGCATGCTGAGGCTGTGGAGGAGGGGCTCTGGCCGCCACTGCCAGCCCTGCCGCCGCGTTCCCTCACAGACGCACAGCCCCGCCGCCCAGCACTGCCGGGCGGCATGCTGAGGCTGTGGAGGAGGGGCTCTGGCCGCCACTGCCAGCCCCGCCACCGCGTTCCCTCACAGACGCACAGCCCCGCCCCCCAGCGCTGCCGGGCGTCGTGCTACGGCTGCAGGGGATGGGGGGAGCCGGGAAGGGGCTTTGGCTGCCGAGGCCCCAATGCGAGCAGCGCTCGGCCGCCCTGTCAGCCACTTTTCACTCTTTAAATAGCCAACCGGGGGGAAATCTCAGACATTTTTAGATTTTTAGAAATCCCTCCCGGACAGCTATTTAAAGAGCGAAAAGCCGGACATGTCTGGGGAAATCCGGACGTATGGTAGCCCTATCTAACATGTTTTTAAAGGCTTCCAGTGATGGAGATTCCACAACCTTCCTCGGAAGCCTATTCCAGGACTTAACTAACCTTATAGTTAGAAAGTTTTTTTTCTAATATCTAACTTAAATCTCCCTTGCTTCAGATTAATCCCATTACTTCTTGTCCTGCCTTCAGTGGTCATGGAGTGCAATTGATCCCTGTCCTCTCTATAACAGCCCTTAACATATTTGAAGACTGTTACCAGGTCCCCCCTTAGGGTACGTCTTCACTACCCGCCATATCGGTGGGTAGCAATCGATTTATCCGGGATCGATATATCGCGTCTCGTTAAGACGCGATATATCGATCCCCAAACGCGCTCATCGTCGACTCCGGAACTCCACCAGAGCGAGCAGCGGTAGCTCAGTCGACGGGGGAGCCGCGGCCGTCGATCCCGCGCCGTGTGGACCCCAGGTAATTCGATCCAGCGTAGCTGAAGTTGCGTATCGTGGATCGATCCTCCCCCCCCCCCCCCCCCAGTGTAGACCAGGCCCTAGTCTACTTTTCTCAAGACTAAAGAAGCCCAGTTTTTTAACCTTTCCTCATAGGTCAGGATTTCTAAACCTTTTATCATTTCTGTTGCTCTTCACCGGACTATCTCCAATTTGTCCACATCTGTCCTGAAATGCGGCACCCAGATCTGGACACAGTACTCCAGCTGAGGTCTCACCAGTGCTGAGGAGAGTAGGACAATTACTTCCCATGTTTTACATACAACATTCCTGTTAATACACTCAAGAATAACATTAGCCTTTTTCGCAGCTGCATCACATTGTTGACTCATATTCAATTTGTGACCCAGAATAACTCCCCAGATCCTTTTTAGCAGTACTACCACCTAGCCAGTTATTCCCCTTTTTGTAATTGAACATTTGATTTTTCCTTTCTTCCTTGCACTTGTCTTTATTGAATTTCATGTTGTTGAATTCAGACAAATTCTCCAATTTGTCAAAGACATTTTGAATTCTAATCCTGTCCTTCAAGGTGCTTGCAACCCTTCCCAACTTGGTGTTATCTGCAAATTTTATACATATACTTTCCACTCCATTATCCAAGTCATTTATGAAAATCCTGAATAGTATACTAGACCCAGGACAGACCCCCGTGGGACTCCACTGTACATGCCCTCCAAGTTTGGCAGTGAACCATTGACAACTGTTCTTTGAGTACGGTCTTTCAACCAGTTGTGTACCTGCCATATAGTAATTGCATCTAGACCACACTTCCCTAGTTTGCTTATGAGAATATCACATGGGACTGTGCCAAAAGCCTTACCAGAATCAAGATAGATCATATCTACTGCTTCTCCTTATCCACTAGGCCAGTAACCCTGTCAAAGAAAGGAAATTAGGTCAGTGTGGCATGATTTGTTCTTGACAAATCCATGTTGGCTCTTCCTTTTCACCCTATTCTCTTTTCGGTGCTTACAAACAGATTGTTTAATAATTGGTTCCAGTATCTTTCCTGGTATCAAAGTTAGGCTGACTGGTCTATAATTCCCCCAATCCTCTTTGTTCCCCTTTTTTAAGACAATTACAATGTTTGCCCTTCTGCAGTCTTCACCCATCTTCCAGGAGTTCTCAAAGATCAATGCTAATGGTTCTGAGATTGCTTCAGCTAGTTTCTTAAGTACCCTTGGATGAATTTCATCAGGTGCTGCCAACTTGAATACATCTAACTTATCTAAATATTCTTTAATCTGTTATTTCCCTGTTTTTGGGTGCATTCCTTCCCTCTTGTTTTTAATTGTTCCAATCTAAACTGATATGCATCAATCACTGGAGCTGAAAGTTTGCCAATTAATCTTAATGAAGATTATTATTATTAATTAATTTGCAGAGTTGCCATCTCTCACAATTTAATCACAAGCCTTGTGATATTTGGAGATTTTCCCAAAGCCTCAGTTCCTGGTATCATGAGATTACACGCCACAGTCAAGTCATCTCTTGATCTTTTTTTTTGATAAATTAAACAGATTGAGCTCTTTAAGTCTCACGCTAAGGCATTTTCTGCAGCCCATGAATCAGTGTTAGGATAAATAGCTTCCTAGTGAGGATGTTACATGATTGTGTAAAGCAGGGGTTTCAAACTCAATTTACCTTAGGGCCAGTGCCAGTCCTCAAATCCTCCCAGCGGGCCAATAATGTCACTGAAGATGGTGTTCAGAAAATAAAAAGTTTATATTGTATTGTTTATTTTGAATTTCTTAGAAATTTCATCGCCTGCCAGAGAGTTTTTAGTGTTTGCCAGACACCTGGCAACGCTTCAGTTCATTGATATTTGGCCTCAGTGACTGAGCAGTTGAAACCTTCAGTACTACAGCAAGGTGTGCATCAGATAGTTGTGTTCGGTCCATTTTCCCATGCTCTGCTGACAGCAGGACCTTCTGGGCTGGGCCTCCTTGGGCACAAAAGCGGCTGAGGAGGAGGCATAGTCATGGTCTGCCCACTGGTCAGATGCAGGGGGTGAGGAGCATGGCTACTACCCTAAAGAGATGGGGCAGTAGGTGGTTCTAACCCTCCCTTTGTGTCTGGGATTATGCTCCCATCAGGTTCAGTGCCTCCTGGTGCTCCTGCTGAGCTGGCCTCTCCTACACAGCCTACCAACATTACATGGGACAGTGGGTAAAAAAGTAAATAAAGGGCCCCATTTCATTACACAGACCTGCAGTGCCAATAGCTAGAAAGAGCCTCTTCCCTTTCTTCTTATCTTCACCTTATCTTATCTGCAGGCACCAGGCACATTGCCTCTGTGCAGGCACCTTCCCCCAGAGCTCCCATTGGCCACGGAGTCAGTGCTCAGGGAGGGGGGATGGAGGCAGCATGCCCCCTCGCACTGTCATTGGAGCCTCACAAGTCACCTCCCAGCCCATTTCCTACTTTTCCCTTGCTCCCTTGGCTTCAGGCCGCCCCTGCTGACTCTGCCTGGCGACTAGTGACGCTGCCTCCATGGCTGACTCTGCCTGGCGACTAGTGATGGTATTGCTGTCTCTCTCCCCCAGTCAATGGGAGCTGCAGGAGGCAGCGCCTGCAGCAGACGGAGCCAGCAGCTTCGCTGCATCTCTCCTGCCTACTCCCCTCCAGCGCCCCTCCCCCGGCCGGATGAAAGAACTTTTTAAAAAGTTTCCTCAGGCCACAGTGGGGAGGTTCTTGGGCCGCAGATGGCCTGCGGGCCAGGACTTTGAGACCTCTGGTGTAAAGGGTCATGTCTAGGAACTGAGAGAATGATGCTTTCAGGAAGTGCTAGATGAGAGAAGACAGAATACGTAGAAGAAGGCATAACGGCTGAATGTTGCACTGTCTTGGTTCTCTTTGCCTGTGCTTGAATGGTGAACTCAGAATACAAGGGTGCTGTATAGGTGCTGAGCTGTAATTGTATGTTTAATCCTACCAGAGGCAGCCACTGGGATCCTGTTTTGGGGAATTTTGAAATATACCTTTCACTAAAAAAAGTAAGCATCTGGCCCTTAGAAAAGTAAACTGATATACATTAATCACCAAAGCTGAATGTTTGCCAATAAATTTTCATAAAGACAGTGATGATAATTATTAATAATAATAATTGGCAGTGATGCCAACTTTCATGATTTTATCACAAGTCTCATGATATTTGGTGATTTTCTCCAGGCCCCAGCTCCTGGTATCATTAGATTACATTAGAATCTGAGCTTTCATTTTAAAAGAAATAAAAAATTTAAAAACATGATCCAAAAGGCTCAAAAACAAGAAGATGAAGAAAAGTTGTTGTTTTTTCAGAATCGCATGATTTTCAATTAAGTCTCATACCTGACTCATGATTTTTTGAACTCTTGGGGTTGGCAGTACTGAATTTGCATTGCAAGTCTAGAGGCCCCAGCCAAGATCCGGGCCTAGTTGTATTAGGCTGTGTACATACACGTGGTAAGAGTCACTCCCTGTCTTGAAGAGCTTACACTGTAAATACACGAGATAGACGAAGGAAGTATCTTTGTTCCTGATTAACAAATAGGGGAACTGACAGTGGCACCTGCAGCGAGAGGGCCCCGTGAAGCCAGATCCGGCCTGCAAGGCCTTCCGTTTGGCCCACCAGGTGTGAGCTGCTTTGTCCTGCTCCCTTCTGGGGGCTCTGCTGTAAGACCAGCTCTACTACCTGGACCAACACCACTCTGGGCTCCCCTCACTACGGCACCCATGCTCTCTGATGCCCAGTCCTGTCTGCAGTGTCCCCGTGCTGGCCTGCCTCTGAGCGTCCTCCCCACCCGCCAGTTTAGAGGATGCTCTGCAGCCGGGAGGGAAAGGGCCACAAGGCCTAGGAATGCTTAGAGCCTGGGGCCAGCCAGAGCCAGGTAGCTAAGCTGCCTTTACAGCAGAGCCCTCAGTGGGGAGCAAGAAGTAACAGGTGATGCTTGGCAGGCCAAATGGAAGGCCCTCATGGGCGGCTCTGGCTCTTGTGCTTCCTTTTCCCGCAGAGGATCCTCCGATCCATCCAGGTGCCAGTGCTGGGCCTGGGTGGGGAGGTGACGGGTTGTGCACAGGTGGATCAGTGCAGGAAGACTGCAGACTGAGACTGGACAGGGGAGCACAGAGGCCAGAGCTGCTGGGAGCAGTCGGGGGTGGATCTTGGGGCAAAGCCAGAGCTGAGTAGCCGGGCTGCCCAGACAGTGGATCTCCCAGCTGGGAGCAGGAGTCAGGCACAGGCAGGGGAAGCCAGGGATGGGACAGGCTCTGGGACAGTCACCACCTACTTCCTTGGGCCTCTCCCTGCTCTTCTACAATCTCCATCTTCCTCCCAGTCCTGTGGGGGCCCTGGAATTGAGCTTTGCGGTGAGCCCCTGCGGGACAAACACCAGCACTGGGAAATGAGGCACAGAGAGATTAAGTACACTGGACACTTGTGTGAAGTGAACCCAGATCTCCAACATCTCCTTAACTCAAAGACCGTCCTTCCTACCACTCCTTCCCCCCCATGTAGTTTTTAAGGCAACCTGAATTTAGGCCTCTTATGCTTTTGTGGCAAGTGATCATTATCTTTAAGGCATGATTTTCAGAAGTTCCGAGCAGCCACGGCTCCCTTTGATGTCAATGTTAATTTAATCTAATACAGGCAGGAGCGCCGCCAGCTTTTCTGCCGCCCTAGATGGCGGAAGGTCCCGCCCCGAAATGCCGCCGCGGTCACCGCCTCCCAAATTGTAGTGCCCTAGGCGACCACCTAGGTCGCCTAATGGGTTATGCCGGCCCTGAGTACAGGGGTTCTCCAACTGGGGGTCGGGACCCCTCAGGGGTCATGAGGTTATTACATGGGGGGTCGTGAGCTGTCAGCCTCCACCCCAAACCCCACTTTGCCTCCAGCATTTATAATGATGTTAAATATATTTTAAAGTGTTTTTCATTTATAAGGGGGAGTCGCACTCAGAGGCTAGCTATGTGAAAGGGGTCACCAGGACAAAAGTGAGAGAACCACTGGTCTAGTAGGCTAGTGGCAGCCAGTGCAGGGAGCAGAGAATTACCTTTAAACATGAATGTATCTGTAGGACAAAAACATTGTTACACTGAGATATGCAGTGATAGGGTGAAAGATTTTTCATAGCTGAACTTTTTGTGTAGTCTGCCATATGCTAAAACTAAGTGTAATATTTTTTAACACAAGCAGAGTCAAACTTCTCATCAGTTGCTTCTTTAATAAACTGCTTCTTACACATGAAACCACAAGATGGCAGCACAGGAATATGCTTTATATTATTACACCTAACACAAATCTTGCATCTCCCTGAATGTATCTTTTTTCCCCTTCTATCAATGGGGCATGTTGATGGTTAAGAAATATACTTTCTAAGGTGCAATCAGAAGCACCCTCATTAGAACACCACTTGCAATATGAAAATGGATACTGTCTCTTTAAGATGAGAGTGATCCTATGTGGTATCCTACAAGATTGAAGGAAAGCATAAAGGACAGGGTCCTGTGTGAGTGGAGCGCCTTGCCTCTCGAGGGGCAGCACATATAATAGGCTCTGCTGAGAAGTACTTAGCACAGATGTACAAGGGTCAGCTGGGGGGAAAGTACTGCTACTCTCCTAAACCTGGCTCCTATCAGCCAAGCTCTATCCCCTGACAACACCAAAAAGAGACATGAGCAAAGCTGGTTGAAATTTTTCATCCTAAACTTATTTTTGCCAAAAAATGCCTTTTTAAAACATGATTTTGTTGTTTTTGTAAAAAGTTCTTTGACGTTGGCAACAGTTTTAGTTTCTCATGAAAACTTTTGTGACATCGCTGCATTATTTACACTCATTTGACAGCCTGTGGCAGGGTAGTCTGTCCCCTGAAGGGCAATGGGGTTTAGGGGTCAGACCACCCTGTCCCATGGGGTGGCCCTTTAAGATTTTGGAAGATATTATGAATGCAAGATCCTAGGAAATAAAATATATTAGTAGAGAAGAAATGGTCCCAGGAATAAATAATGTTTAGGGGGAAAAAAACATTACTGTTTCTTTAAGGAATCAGGACTAGGAGCCTTGCCGAGTTGATGGGGCAGCCCCTCCCCTCTCTCTCAGCCAATTGGGATGAGTTCTGGAAAAGGGATGAGTATATATGCTGCCTCCTGCCTCATATCATAGCAAGGGAGATATCAGCAGGAGGTGGGTCTGTTGGTTAAGCCTTCTGAACTGAAAGGTAAAGACCTTAATTATGGAAAGGGCCTCGCTGGAAGAAAAGCTGGCTGAGGCCTTCCAGCTGGCCTAAAGTGCCACCCAGCTTCTGGGGCTTACCAAGGTTCTTATATAGATCTGGTGTGAATGTGAGATACTGAAAGAAGTGCTTTGCACGCTGTGTTTTTAAAAAAAAAAAAAAAAGTCAATAAATCAAACCCTACAAAGGGAATATTTTGTTTGAAATAAACTGAGCTGGGTAGTTGGAAGAACCTGAGCAGATGCTGAGGGCAGTGCATTGACGAGACTATGAGGAACGATGAGGTGTAGTTGAGAGTGGTGCCCGCTCACACAGCCATAAGGGTGGGTTCCCCCCCGCATCATTAAAATTAGAGTTTGGCAAATAATTGTGGGTTTTGTTGTTGTCTTTTTGCCCAGCAACCTGAAAAATCAGGGAAGTATTTGTCTCAGTTCCAGAAATGTTTGGAATTTGTCAGCAAAACTGAAAAAGTCCATGTTGGGCCAGTAAACTGCACATGTGTGTGTGGAGGCATAACCTTTAGCCCAGTGGTTAGGGTACTTGCCTCAGATTGGGAGGTTGGAATCCCTACTCTGAAGTAGAGACTTGGATTGTTTTCCTTCCTGGGTGAGTGCTTTAACCACCAGGCTATTGGCTATTTTGGGGGGGGGGGGGTTCCTCAATCTCTTGTTGAAGTTATTCTACTTTGTACAAATATTTAAATATTCATTGGGCCAAAAGGCAAGTGAGCGACTGTATAGCCTGTGATTAAGGCATTCACCTGGGAGGTATGTCTCTGAATCAGGCAGAGAGAAGGAGGCATGAGAATACTCCAGTTAATCACTAGCTGACTATACACTCTGAGGCACGTGACTTTTGTGGCTATTGCCATTTGGCATCATTGCACACTCTGAGCCAGAAGAGGATTTATCCTTGCACCAGGACAGGCCTGGAAGGCAGGCAGTTTGCCTTTCCTCTTTTCAGAGTTAGTCAGAGGCTGCAGATATGGGCTTCACTGCAGTTTAGGGTAGCCCTGAGGGTGCTCTAAATTGTGCCCCTGCTGCCGTAGCCATATGGGGCTTTGCTGAGACACAATAGCCAAAGTATCAGAGGGGTAGCCATGTTAGTCTGAATCTGTAAAAAGCAACAGAGGTGCCACAGGACCCTCAATAGCCAAAGTGTTGCTCCAAACCTGCCACACCCCTTGCCAGTTCAAAGCGGTTCCATCTCTCATCTTTGGCCCATCCCCACCCTGTCCACTTTCAGGAATGCCCCCTGAGGCTAGAGCTCCTAGGAAGTCTGTGCATTCATTGCATGTGCAAGTCTATGATCTGGTCGACACTACAAAGTTTTGCTGATATAGCTAGGGATGTGAAAAAATCACATCCCCTAGCTGGCACAGCTGTGCAGGTAAAACCCCAGGTGTAGACACAACTGGGACAGATATTGCAACTGCATGCAATATCTGTGGGGACCATTTGTTATACCAATAAAAACTAGCAGGATCTTATTAAAGGGGACAAGATAAAGATGTCATATTTATTATGATAACAATTTGATTTATGACCAATAACTAATATCTTAATCCTTATACACAGACATTATACCTAATACCTATACACACACACACACATATCCATCAGATGTTCTGCAGCTGCTGCATAGTTACCAGTCCTGCTTGAGTCTGTGGTTTGAGTTTGCAGCTTGGGTTCGTAGCTTGTGGCAGCTAACTGGCCAGGAAAGCCGGGCACAAGGACGAGCTGGGTCTCTGTTGGGCATGCACCAATTCCCTTCCATATTGGCAGCAGAATGTTACCCTCCTCCAAAGTTTTCCATCTCACCCATCCTTTTTGTAGGCTTTAGTTTGAATCCAGAGTCTATAGGTCTTGCTATGTCATGCTGCCTCCAGGTTTGGTGATTGATCACCTCTCAATTACAGACACGACTTTCAGCCTCGGACCGGGCTTTGATCTTCCTTCTATTGTACCTTTTCTTTTTAGGGTGGATTCTTCTTACTTTGTAAGGGCTCTTGTCTGCATCTTCAGCCATTGGTGTTTGAACTGTATTTAATCAGGACAGGCTGGGGCTGGAGGTTAATTCCATCATCCATACATACCTCATTCACACAACTAAACTAATAAGATTACAGCAGGGTTTGCAAAAATGAAGGTTGCAGCAAGCCCTTACAAAATGGAGTAAGCGTTTTAAAATGGGGTTTGAATTACAATATGGCAAACAGTGAACAGAAGTTACAATATAGACAAGTATAATGGATGGCAAACAGTGAACAGAAGTTACACTGTAGGCAAGTGTAATAAATGGTGAACAGAAGTTACAATACTGAAATAGTGCAAGTCTCAGTGATTTAAGCAGGAATTGGATTGATAGTGAAACTTACAAAGGCAACTGACTGAACAGCTATGGCTCTTAACAAGCATTTTAATTGTTAATTAGCCAGTTATTGGGGTAACCGGTTTTATGAATGAATATTGTTTCATTCATAAAACTTTACTTATGAAGTTACATTAATAAAGTGAACAATTAAAAACAATTTCATTCATCAGTCCTACACATTTTGTGTTAAAAGGAGGAATAGATTATCAATGAATAGTATGAATAACTACAAGGGTGGAGGGTTGCCACAGCTCTACCAGGAACTAAAACCAGTAAAGTGATTAAGGGGAATCATTAGGTTATAAACACCTTCAGAGAGGTACCACTTCCTGTGGGCTTGCGTATGCTGGTTCAAACTGTTTTTTCCAGAAAATAACACAAAAAAAAGGACTTTTGATATAGAAAGCTGGGTTTAAACTGACTCAGGGCCTCCTTTCTGATCCAGTAAATGGACAGGACCTTCTGTCTAAGAGCTCCAAATCTTGCAGAAAGTTTAGAAAGACTTTGGCCTATTCAGGCGCCCTAAGACTTAGGGATGATCTGTGCTAAGCTTTTAGTATGTGCATAGGAACTTTTGTTTTTGTACATGTTTTCGCTGTAATGCTTTTATCTTGAGAATAAAGGTGCTTGCTTAGAAAGAACTGTGTGGTAACTTTTAACAGCTGACAATACATTGTTCATTGCCCTCAGAGAAGGAAGCAAAGCACAGACACTGGCCTTTGATTGTGTCTAGTTTGCATATCAATTCTAGCTCAGCAGTCTCTCGTTGGAGTCTGTTTTTGAAGTTTTTCTGTTGTAATATAGCCACCCGCAGGTCTGTCACTGAATGACCAGACAGGTTAAAGTGTTCTCCCACTGGTTTTTGAGTATTTTGATTCCTGATGTCAGATTTGTGTCCATTAATTCTTTTGCGTAGAGACTGTCCGGTTTGGCCAATGTACATGGCAGAGGGGCATTGCTGGCACATGATGGCATATATCACATTGGTAGATGTGCAGGTGAACGAGCCCCTGATGGTATGGCTGATGTGATTAGGTCCTATGATGATGTCACTTGAATAGATATGTGGACAGAGTTGGCATCGGGGTTTGTTACAAGGATAGGTTCCTGGGTTAGTGGTTTTGTTCAGTGATGTGTGGTTGCTGGTGAGTATTTGCTTTAGGTTGGGGGGTTGTCTGTAAGCGAGGACAGGTCTGTCTCCCAAGATCTGTGAGAGTAAAGGATCATCTTTCAGGATAGGTTGTAGATCTCTGATGATGACATAACATTCACTTTCTCTTTAGCTGAACACCATAATACTGTTGCTGCCACAGATAATTTGGGGTGTCTCCTAAGAGATTGAAGACTAGAAGCTCATATATGTGCTCAAACCAAAGCATCCTATATATCAGAGGTGGGCAAACTACAGCCCGCGGGCCACATGACCATCCTGGTCAGCTCCCGAGCTCCTGGCCCGGGAGGCTAGCCCCCGGCCCCTCCCCTGCTGTCCCCCGCAGCCTCAGCTCGCTCTCTCCTCCACCGGTGCAATGCTCTGGGCGGCAGGGCTGCGAGCTCCTGGGGCAGCGCAGCTGCAGCGCCTGGCCTGACGTGGTGCTCTGAGCTGTGTGGTGGCGGTGGCAGCGCCCGGCTCCAGCTAGGCGGCGGGGCTGTAGTGCCGCCAGCCACCAGTGCTCCAGGCAGCGCGGTAAGGGGGCACGGAGCAGAGGGGGTTGGATAGAGGGCAGGGGAGTTTGGGGTGGTGGTCGGGGGCAGGGTGTGGATAGGGGTCGGGGGGGCTGGGGGACACACCAGGGGGTTGAATGGCGGCAGGGGTCCCGGGGGGGGGCAGTCAGGAAGGAAGGGGTGTTGGATGGGGTGGTGGGGGTCCAGGGGAGGTCAGGGGACAGGGAGCGGGGGTGTGTGGATGGGGCAGGAGTCCCGGGGGGGGACGACAGATAGGAGGTGGGGGCCAGGCCACGATCCTCTCCTCCCCTAACTGGCCCTCCATACAATTTACAAAACCCGATGCGGCCCTCAGGCCAAAAAGTTTGCCCGCCCCTGCTCTATATGCATCCTGCAGTCATCTTATTTTGGAATGAAGTCCTTCTTCTTCAGCCTGTTTGTGGGCGGAGGCAATGATCAAGGCACTGAAAAATGAATCCTATTACAACTTGCACATTTGATGTCGAATAAATAAGTCTGCTACATGTTTCTAAATGTGCTTAAGCAAGGAGAGCATTGCTGCTACTATGATCACTGCAATGTCAAATACTATAGAAAAGCGTTCTATCCCATGAGGTAAGTATGTTGGCTTTGATAATGCATCAGTGAATGTGGGAAAGCAGAAATCAATGTAGTCAAAATTCCTTGACAGCAAATGTCTGTTTTATGGGTTGTCCATGCCATATGGCACCCAATGCAGCTTTACAAGCTCCATCTACTTTCTATATCCAAATTAAGAAATGTGATGTGGAGGAGGTGCTTATAGATGTATTCTTTTGGTATGATTACTCATCCAAAGGAGGATTTCTGTGCTGAATTCTGTAAGTAGATTCTGTGCACCAACCCATGCTGAAGTAATCAGTCCTGTCAGATGGCTTCAGCTGGCAACATATTTGACTTGACTCATTCTTTACACTGATGTACTGCATTCCTGTATTTTATCAACATTTGATGGTGATAGAGCCAACAAAGCCAGACTGCAAAGATTTATGTGAAGCTTTGAGAACATGATGACTAGACTATGTTGCACTTTTTTTTTTGTATGCATCTTTCCTTGCTTTAAAAAAAAAAAAAAAAAAAAAACCTTTCAATCTCTTGCTGCAAAGGGAAGTCCCAGTTATTCGTCTCTGATGATATGATGGACCTAGTGGCTTTGCTTCTCAGTAGATTGCCTAAAGCTCATGTGTTTCCTTCTTTCAAGAAAAACCCGGATGCTAGCTTGCTAGAGCTGGTATCAAGATGATAGAGACAAGCGATCTCTCTCTCTTTCTCTCCAGGAGATGAGAGGTTTTTTTTCCTGAGCAGTTTGCTGGAGTATGATATGATAAAGGTGCTGCCAGTCCAGGATGCAGTTCAGAAGCATACAAAGATGTTCAGTATATTAGAAAATCAGAGATATATGTAACACCGTAAGTTGTTGAACCTTTCGACCAACAAAAGCAACAACATTTTGGACATATGGTATTACTGGTTTGGAGCAGGAACTTGTCAGTTATCAAGTAAATGATATCAAAGACACTTCTGCCTGAAGAAGCAGCCTTAGAGTAAAGATTGCCGGTGGAGATGTTATCACATACAGACTAAATGTATTGTGTTTTCATCTTGAGAAAGGATTTGTTATACATAGTACTCAGAGAAGCAAGTTTAATCTACGTCTGAAGTTTGCCAGGCTTGTGTTCACCTTCCCATACAATAATGCAGAAGAAGAATGGGTGTTTACCAAGCACAGCTAAGAAGAAATCAGAGTTTTAACGAAGTGTCTCTTGATCAGACATTTTCACCAATTCTAATGTTCTAGATCAGGGATGGGCAAACTTTTTGGCCTGAGGGCTACATCTAGGAATAGAAATTGTATGGCGGGCCATGAATGCTCACAAAATTGGGGTTGGGGCGCGGGATGGGGTAAGGGCTCTGGGGTGGGGCTGGGGATTAGTAGTTTGGGGTGTAGGAGGGTGTTCTGAGCTGGGATCGAGGGTTTTAGAGGGCAGGAGGGGGATCAGGGCTGGGGCAAGGGGTGCAGGGGGAGGTTCAGGGGTGCAGGCTCTGGGCAGTGCTTACCTCAAGTGGCTCCCAAAAGCAGCGGCATAGCCCTTCTCTGGCTCCTATGTGGAGGCACAGCCAGGTGGCTTTGCACGCTGCCCCGCCTGCAGGCACCCGCCCCTGCAGCTCCCATTGGCCGTGGTTCCCGGCCAATGGGAGCTGCGGGGGCGGCGCTTGGGGCAGTGTGCAGAGCGGAGCCCCCTGGCTGCCCCATGCACAGGAGCCAGAGGGGGGCCATGCCGCTGCTTCCAGGACCTGCATAGAGTGGCCCCCAACCCTGCTCCCTGGCTGGAGCGCCGGAGTGGGGCAAGCCCCAGACACCACTCTCCAGCAGGAGTTTGAGGGCCGGATTAAAACGGCTGGCAGGATGGATCCAAGCGGGGCAAGCCCCAGACCCCACTCCCCAGCAGGAGTTTGAGGGCTGGATTACAATGGCTGGCAGGATGGATCCAGCCCAGGGGCCGTAGTTTGCCCACCCCTAGACCCCTGTTCTAGATGAATCAGCCAAACATTGAACCCTATTTATAAGTATGGTTCATTGGAGAATGACAAGTAACAAGCTACAAAAGTGTCTTCAAAATACAGCAAGACACATAACTAAAACAATGCAGCCATTAATATCTGAGCTTTGTATTTCATAACATTTAAAATATGGTTGTGCTTTGAAAAGGCACCTTCTTACTCAACAAACCTGCTCCATGTGTGTATTCAGCCTTGTATCTGCTTACTTTTGAGAATAAAGTAAGCTTTCCTTCTTGTTAATACTGCAGAGCCAAGACAGCTCTGGGAGCGTGAGTGACTGAGACCCAGGGACCTCTTTGTGCTAGTGTTACAGGGATTCCCTGGGTCTGGGATCAACGTACTATTTTGCCAAAGAGTGTCATGTAAGGTCTCTAATGAAAACCTGTGTCACTCTGGTTCCCATAATCATGGAGAGATGTATGTATAGAAAATATCTGAGGAGTTATATGTATACACTAAAAATTATATTCTGTAGGTCTGTAAATCAGGCGAGTTACCAAAAGGTGGTCCATATACTGCTGTCAGGCAGAGGGGAAGAGACACTTATCTCTCTCTGACTGGTCATGTGCAAACTAAGGACTGAATGGTTCATAATGGACACCATTTACAGTCTGAGGAAAATGCTAATCAATTGAAAAAATCAGAGGCTATCCTGTTTGGGAGTAAAGACAGTTAATTTCTAGAGCTTTATCTCTGGATTCTTCTGCCACCCAGATATCGTTCATCAGAGGAGGCAGGCTGCCAGCAAACTTGGCCTGATGAAAGAAGGGTCTCAGATATCCTGGATGGAAAAATATTGTAAGAAGAACTCTGAGGTAAGCAGTATCTTACAACACAAGAGAGCATGTTAGTGGAGTTTAGGCTCTAGAATGCATATTATGACTTTGCTTTATATGTACCCATTGTTTCCAATATTTCTGCTTGCTTCTATGAATCTCTGTTCTTTGTTAAATAAACTTAGATTTATTTATAGAGAAAGCAAATAAGTGCTGTGTGTTAAGCGGAGCTGCATTCTGAGTGAAGTACTAAGCTCCGGTGTATTCTTCCTTTAAGAACAGCAGGCCTGCTAATTCTATGAAGTGTTCAGTAGATAAGGGTCTGGATGCCACCTGGAGGACTTGGGGTTGGGGCAAATGTGCCTACTGCTAACTTGAAAAGAGAGCAAGGCCTGGAGGGGAATGCTTGTGTTGCCAGTAGCTGTTGGTGTCAGGGAGCTGACCCCAGGCAGGCATGGACACAGCTCACTCATGCTAAGGGCAAGTGGTAGCCAGATGCCCCGTAACCCTGGGTATCTTGGGAAGCATCACAGTGACATTCTGTATTTTCATTAATAAACAAATCTGTTGATGATGCACGGACTTCTGACTGCCCAATCTTTATTGTATCAGCAACACAAGAGTGGAAAGAACGCAGGTGCTGATGTTCGTATCTAAGGTTGATTTTTGCAGGGGTAGAAGTTAGAAAAAACACTGTTTTATTTTGAAACTAGGCAGAATTGACCTGGAAATGCCAGAGAAATGTGGGAACTCAAAATGGTGTTTTGAAGAGTCACTAGTCAAACAGTTTTGACACTGGCGTTTCATGCTTAGTAGGTTCATTTTCTGTTTAATTTTTTTGAGAGAAAGCTGTATCAGTTGTCTGGTTCACTGCCAAATTATAAATTAACATTAAAATGATTATTCACATACTTTTCCTTCTGTATGTGTTACAAGCCTAATTCTGGCATCTCCTAACTCAATTCTTGATTATTTTTTTTGTAACCTACTTTTCTTTTAACAAAGGCATTTCTGTATGTGGAATATATCTATTCAACACCCTTCCCCCTCTTAACTAAGCATTTACTAGGGGATTAAATTCCTCAGGGTCTTTCTAATGAGCTTCACAGCCTTTCATCTGTAGATCACCAGTTTAGATCCAGCCCCATTTAGTCAGGAATAAAAGATGTTCCTACTGAATGGATGTTTGGTGTCTCCTATGAGATGAGTTTAGTGGGTCTCAATTCCAACTCTCACATCACAAACTCACCATCATGCTTTGCACTGATTGGCAGATTCACCAGTGAACCCAACGGCTACACTGGCCATGGAGACTGAACTGCCCCTGTTAGCCCCTGAGGAAGAATCTCCGCCCCCAGATCATGGCTAAGGCATGTTGGCAGGGTGGTGTGTGTGGAAAACTTGCTCTGCTGCTGCCCTGTAGATAAACAGGACTTGATTCATCAGAGCTATCAAGCTGCCTTTTGTCAGCACTAAATTCACCATACAAAGAGGAAGAGCCTATTCGTATAATAAGAATACCTAGCTGTGATATAGCTATTTTCATGTGCAGATCACAAAGTACTGTACAAAGGAGGCCAGTGTCATCATGCCCACTTTACAGATTGGGAAACTGAGGCACAGAAAGGTGACGTGCCTTCACCCAGCAGGCTAGTAGCAGAGCCAAGAATAAAACACAGGTCTCCTGAATCCCAGTGTGGTGATCTCTTCACTAGTCATTCTTTTGGCGAGGGTGTTACACATGGAACTGTATAAAACTTTGTAGAAGTGGAGCGGTAAAATCTGTCATTGATTTGGACAAATGAATGTGGTGAACGTGTATTGAAGATGGAGTCCTTAACTGGGCTTTTTCTTGCCTTTAGGAGTTTGTATTGGTTGAAGAGGTTAAAATGTGTTAGAACCCTTGTTTTACTGTTACAGTATTAAACAATTAACTGTGATTGGGGTTTACATAAGGAGTTTGCTGTGCCATAGACCCTGCTTTCCATGCACACCTGAACTCAAGATCCAGGCAGGCCACCCAGGATAGTGAAAGAGAGGTCTCTTTCCTGCTTTGTGTGGCTGCATTCTGGCCTCAAATGATCTGGCCCACAAGAATTAAAGTTTATTTTTTATCTCATCTAGGAAATGCAAGAGATACTATTACCAAATCAATCCCCAACACAAAAGATGGCATATGAACTTGAAGAAACTATGGAGCAGAAAAAAAAAATCTCATCAAAGTAAGTAAAAGATATTCAGGGTTTCTTTTCTAAAACAAAAATTAGCTGTCTATATATTTATATGTATTACGCCTTGGAAACTTTAGTATGAGACCATTGCTTCTGAGACATCTTTGACTATCATCCCATGCTGCACCAAATAACCCCAAACAGCTCCATTTGTTTTTTTGCTTCAACAAAGAGCCAAACACTGATTGTTTGATCAGGAAGGAATTTGTTTTTTCAATCTGGAGGGTCAATGTTTGGAAAGATGGAAAAGGTCAATGAGTTATTCAAGGAAACCTCTTTGTTTCTTTGATTTGATAGAGCTATGCAGTCTAATAATTCAGAGGAGCCAGGGTAATGTGCCTAGACTTGATTTCCTCACACCTGGTCCCTGAGAGTGATATATTAATATACACAGTGTATATATTGTCCCTTGACATTCAGAAGTCAGTCTGTGTGAATGGAATCTACTTTGGAACATGTGACAGGATGAAAAAACCCTGTCCCTAGGCTAACAGGAAATAGTTAATCCCTTTAACCTGAAAAGGGACCCAACTGTCTGTCCTTTTGTGCAGAGACATTCAGGAGGCAGTGGAGAGAGTACCTGCCCTATAAGAGTGCAGTTGGTGGGGGAGAAGCGATTGAGAAGATGGGAGTTAACTAGCTGAGAGAAGGCAGATCTCCTGTGAACTTAGTGCTTAGAGCCCAGTATTGTTAACTAGCTCCAATAAACTACTCTTTATTTTAACTATAGGTTGGAGGGAGTTTTCTTGTTCAGTTTGCGCTTGAAAGGGTCCTGTTTTGTTGCAGTTCTTCAGTGATGCTCTAAAACCAACCCGCCCAGCCAATGCTGTGTGTCCTCTCCCTGTGTTGTGATGGGTGTAGCTGCTGTCCCCAGATGGACTCACTGCAGGGTGGATGAGAGCTAAATTATCATTAGATTTAGTGGAAAGCTAAACACCGCCATGCTAAAGTCTGGAGTGAGCTTAACCCTTTACGTTTACCTGTCTTTAAAACACACGATGCAATGGATTCAAAGTTGCATGATTTTATGTGACTGAAAAATGCATTTTCACGACACTTAAAGAGGGTGATTTGCCCTGTGTTAACAGAACCGTACAGTGCTTCCTGCAACTGGCTGCTATGCTAAATGCTGTTTTTTTTCTGTGTTTTGTTTTTAATAGGCTTGTTCTGTACAAATGAAAAAGCTACGTATATGGCAACAGACTCTGAACAAGAAACTCATAAAAGTTTGCCAGTTCCAAAAGGACTCAAAACAAAATAATAAAAAGCAGACTATGCTGCTAGTAAACAGTTATTCTGCCAGTAGTTGTTTATGAAGTTTTGATTTCATTCCAGTAATGAATCCAGTTTTAAATAGCAATGCTATCAACCCAAAACATTCAAAAATCATGAGTTTTTAAAAATAACTGATGGGCTCTCTATCCTCCAGTTTCTGAACCTTGAGGGTGCACTTGCTTCACATTTTTAAGATTTTTTTTTCTCTCCATCCATGTCAGCTAGAAATGTATTTTTTAAAAAAAATGAAAGATGAGATTCTCATGCAATCTCTTGAGTCCAACAGTTTGGGCTTTTAGAAAAACATCAATATTGCAAAAGTTGGCAACCTCTTCATTTCTCTTAAGGAGCCCTATTGAAAGACTGCAAATTGCATATAAGCTGCACAAAGAGATCTACTCCACTGCATTGGTGCACAAAGAAAGTGCTTGAGCTCTTGAGCATAAGGACTGCCTGCGGGAGTGCCTGCTACTCTAAAGAGGGAGTGGAGGGAGTGGGGGGCGGGGGAGTAGGGAGCAGGGCGGTGGAGTGATCTCTCTAGTTTCATTTGCAATAAGCACACAGGTAAAACTATAGGAAACATTAAACATGCTGAGCAGCCTGTGTTAAACACCCTGGATTAATTGTTTGCCTAGTAGCCATTTGGTCTCAGTTTGCCTTCCTGAGTTGCTGTTCCCTGCCCAGTCTAGGTCACGCCTCAAACATGACCCTCTTTCTTCTGTTTCACCCATCATAGTACAAGCAGAGCTGGCCCGATTCAGAGACGCTCCGCTCCTCAGGAGCCATTCTGCCTGCCAGTGGAATGCTGCTTAGTGAATTTCATGCCTAAATGTTCCTCCTCTAGGAAGGAATAGACCCCTTAAAATAAACTGCTTGCAAATAATATACATCAACTTCAAAAACCCAATAAAAATGTATTCCTCTGTTTTAAAAATAATTAGAATGATTAATTATTATGCTTTTTTCTTTTAACCAAAGTGAACAACCCTTGTTGTACTCCACATTGCTACTAAGGCAATATCAAAGTGCATTTTTATGGCTTTTATCAATCTTTCATTCATTGCTTAGTGCATATTCCTTCCACAGGACCAGCAATAGCATATCCTCACAACAAACAGTCTGATTGAGGACTGCAGTTGCCTATCCTTGCTACATTAGGTAGAGCAATGAAATTTTTATTAACTAATCTATACTGTCCTCCTGAAGCATAGATTTTTGGTAATAGAAAGTTCAGTTTAATGCTCTAATCAAGTACAGTCTGATATACACTGTGCTAATTAATCTAGAAGGTTAATGTGGGAGTAGGATCTCACATTTTCAGCAACTTTTCAGACTTCATTCTGAAGTGTAACTTCATGGAGAAAGGAGAAGAATTGTATTTTACAATGCAAGATACATTAGAAATAGTGGCAGTGTCTTTTCTTCTTTATACATTTAAAGACTGTCTCATATTTCTATATGTCAGTTTTCATGACAAGAGAAGGATGCAGATTTAAAGCTAGAACAGAATGCCCTTAAAATCAGCTGCCTGGGGAGGGTAGTTTGAACTGGTCATTTTAAAATGTAGGTCTGTTGCAAGAGAAGCTAAACTGGTAAAGTTGTTCTTGTAATGGCAATATAAGCAGCATAGGGTTGCCAACTTTCTAATCGCACAAAACAGAATGCCCCTGCCCCGAGGCCCCGCCCCCACCTCGCCCCTTGTCCGAGGCCCTGCCCCCCGCTCACGCCATCCCCCCCTTCCCTCCATCGCTCGCTCTTCCCCCACCCTCCCTCACTCGCTCATTTTCATCTGGCTGCAGCAGGAGGTTGGGGTGCAGGAGGGGGTGAGGGCACCAGCTGGGAGGGGCGGGCTCTGGGGTGGGGCCAGGGATGAGGGGTTTGGGGTGCAGGAGTGAGCTCTGGGCTAGGGGGTGGGGCTGAGGGGGTAGGAGTGTGGCCAGGGGTACAGGCTCTGGGCTGGGGGTGTGGGTTCCAGGGTGGGACCAGAAATGAGGGGTTCAGGGTGTGGGAAAAGGATCCAGGCTGGGGCCAAGAGGTTCAAAGTGTTGGAGGGGGCTCCAGGCTGGGCAGGGGGTTGGGATGTGGAACAGGGTTTGGGCTCTGGGCTGGGAATGTGGGTTCTGGGGTGGGGCCAGAAATGAGGCATTCAGGGTATGGGAGGGGGCTCCAGGCTGGGGTGCAGAAGGGGGTCTGGGCTGATGGCCCTCTAACACCTAGCTGGGAGTTGGTCTGTTCCTTGTTCCTGAGTAGGGTTACCATATTTTGTCCCTCCTAATGGAGGACGCTCCCGGGGGCCCCACCCACGCCCCCAGCCCCGCCCACGCCCCCGCCCCAACTCCGCCCCCTCCCAAAGTCTCTGCCCCCTCCCCTGCTTCCCGCGAACATTTAATTCGCGGGAAGCCTGAAGCAGGTAAGGGCGGGGGGGGAGGAGGCGCGGCCCAGCCCAGGCTGGCTCCCCCGGCGGCTCCAGCCTGGGTCGGCTCGGGTCCTGGGGTGCCGGCCCCGACCGACCACCCCCGGCGGCCCGGCGCACCCCCCGGCTCCCAGCCCCGCGGGCCCGGCTCCCCGATCCCGGCCCGGCTCCCCGACCCGCGGGCCCGGCCCCCGGCTCCCCGACCCGCGGGCCCGGCCCGGCTCCCAGCCCCCCGGCCCCCAGCCCCCCGGCCCGGCTCCCGACCCTGGCCCGGCTCCCCGGCTCCCCGGCTCCCCGCCCCGCGGGCCCGGCCCGGCACCATGCCCCCGGCCCCGCACAAAGAGGCCCCGGCCGAGCCTCCCGATTTTCCCGGACATGCCCGGCTTTTGGGGATTTCCCCCCGGACGGGGATTTGAGCCCCCAAAAGCCGGACATGTCCGGGAAAATCCGGACGTATGGTAACACTATTCCTGAGAAACTGGTTTGGGCCTGCTTTTCTTAAACTTGGAGCATGTTACAGCAATGTGATACAGTAGAATCCTATACCTTTACACAGAATGATGATACACATATTTAGCAGGGCAATAATGTTCAGCGGACTATGCATTTTCAAGTGATCCGTCATGAGGCATACTTTGTACAAAATGTATTTTAGTTTTGTAAAAGTGGTGACCATAATGGTATAGACTGTCACAATGGGATCTGTACATCCTGTGTCAAGTGATACTTATTTCATCTACTCTCTAGAAATCTTTTATAGTCCTCCCTGTCTGTTTAGGTTTTCATACTGTACCCATTGCTGTGGTGTCTGAATGCCTGACCATTGCTTTTAGCTCTGCACACCAGCAATCCCCATTTTGCAGCTGAAGTATCACCGGACATTTGTTTCTGGTACTCAGGAGTAAAATGGTCAATGATGTTGAATAATGGAAAGCAATTTCATTAACAACATTATATTTAAAACATACAGTGAATTTAATGGTTGCGAGAGGTGTCAGACTACCAGGATAAGTAGCTTCTTGTTCTGCTCACAACATGAGCAAACACGGGACAAACTTCCCCATCCTGTGTCCCAGCCATGTGCCTCTATCTTGATCTGCAGAGACCGCGGTGGGGGTGAGAAGGTAATTCAGTCTCTGTGGCTGTTCAGTCATTGGCCTCTCTCCTGACAATGTCAATTGCAAGTGGTGGTTTTATATTGTCCACAGGGTGCAGGAATAAGAGTGGGAGGCTTGAATTGGATAACCCACGTCCCCAAGAATTCAGAGTCCTTGGTGGTGGGTAAGGGCTGGCATAGAGGGCAGGGCCGGCCAGAGGATTCAGGGGGCCTGGGGCAAAGCAATTTCGGGGGCCCCTTCCATAAAAAAAAAGTTGCAATACTATAGAATACTATATTCGCGTGGGGGCCCCTGAGGGGCCTGGGGCAAATTGCCCCATTTGCCCCCCCTCTGGGCAGCCCTGATAGAGGGATTACAAATGTACTTAAATAAGCAGTCCAAGCTTTAAATCATTTCAATGGCAAGCAAAAATTTTTCCCCTTCTCCAACATATAAAGTACAAGGGCTGGTTGGTGATTTTTTGACAACACGATTTTCACTGAAAAGTGTTAATTAGTAAAAACTTAAACTGTTTTGGGTGTGTTTTGATGAATCTCTCAATTTGAAAACGTGTAAACATGAAGTTTTAATAATGCAATTACGTTTCATTTAAAATTTGAAATTTTTTGTTTTTACAATTTAGTTAACTTTTGCTAAAAGAGGTTTTTAAAAGGTCAGTCTAAACAAAGCATTTTGATTGACCCAATCAAAAAACTTGTTTTTTTTTTTGTTTGCCTCGTCGGTTTGTGAACATTTTCAAAATGTTGACTTTCCAGAAGTCCAAAAGTCTAACACATTTTCTAAATCCAGACTCCAAAACGTTTTCCAACCCAGCTCTGTAAAATACCTCAGGACTTGAACTGATTTACACAAATGGAATGTTATCTATATTAATCTTTGTTCTATTTGGTAAAATTCTTTCTGCCCATCTCCGTGTGGAACAGGAGCAGTAATGGCATCGCTTTCTTGCCTACAACTCATGTTTAAAGAGATATTGCCAAGTTGATTAGACCTCAAAATCTAGGTTTTTGTTTTAAACAGACTTTTTTTTTTTTTAAATGCACAAAATCAAAGCCCTGGTGGTAAAACACATACGCACTTGCTCATAGTTGCTGGAACTGGGGGTGCTGCTGCACCCCCTGGCTTGAAGTAGTTTTCATTATATACAGGGTTTACAGTTAGGTTCAAGAGCTCTCAGCACCCCCACAATAAAAATTGTTCCAGCACCCCTGCACGTGCTTAACTTTATGTGCACCTCAGTAACACTATTCACATGGGCCAGGATAAGGCCCAAAGTAATTAAAAAAATTAAATCATGATGATAATTCTCCAAAAAAGAGAAGAAAAAATTAGATATTTCCCTGGAGTGTTAGAAACCCAAACACACAAGCATTTAGCTACTACGTGAAAATAAGACAGTAAAATTCTTTTTTCACTTCTCTTTATGGTCTTTATTTTTTTTAAAAGCCCTTAGCGCTAGCAGTTCTCTGGAATGACAGGCCCCCAACCCTGTAGTTATAAATAACTTGCCAGAATTTGTCTAATTCTTTTTTTTCCCCCTTGCCTTTTTAGGGCAAAGTTAAATAAAGAAACTTTGTCTTTTCACTCATCAGATGTGCACAAGTGAGCTGGGCGGCTTCTTCTCTGGTGCATGCAGGAAACCCACTAAATTACCTGTGGACTGAAGTCTCTATGCAAAAATAATTCAGAGATGAATTTGTCCATGTTGGTCTGCATGCTAAGGGTTAAATAGAAGTTCTTTTTGAAGACTTAGCAACCAGGCACCTGTCATTTCTCCATCTGGTTGGCATGTTAAGGATTATTGTCACTCTCCACTTCCCCCTCCTCCCTGTTGCACCTGCTATCACTTGAATTATGGGCATTTCATACATAGTAACTTAATAAGGTTAAGTCAGACTGTAATAGAACAAGCTGACACTCCAATAGGGGATTAAAGCAGCTTTATGAGTGCCCAAGGAAAAGGAGCTACATTTAAGGGAGAGGCATGCCAATAGCGAAGCAGCTTTCGGATTTAACTACTTTAATTGTCAGTGCAGAGTGTGTAGCCATATACTATAAATGATATGAAGTTAATCTGACTGATACATTGCCATGAACAATCCTTGATGTTTTTGATCACTTGTTCTGTTCACCAATTGATCTCTGGTTGGAGGACCACTTCCCTTCCTCTCTAAATGGTATTTCTGGGCCTGCTTGTTGACCTCTCCTCTGTTTGTGAAATTACTGTTCCATTATCCTCCTGTTTCTTCTTGGGTCTTGTTGGACATGTCTAGGAGTGAGACTTGGGTGTATAGGCAGGAGAGGGAGGATGGAAAGGCTGGCGCAACGGCCAGCACCTGTATTGTAGACTAAACTGCTCAAAGATTTATTTGGATGCCACCATTCAAGGCATTCTGACAATAACCATGACTCCTCTTCTCCAAAGAGTGACTTGGTGCTAACACGGGGGAGTGTCTCTCCAATTTCTCCGTCTCCCAACCCCAAGAGAGAACCACTTTGATCCAGATGAAGCAAACCAACCCCCAAAGAGAACTATTTTTCATAACACTTTATTTTATGAAATACAATATACAGAGAAAATAAATTAAGACTTGAGTAGTGTTGTGAATGGGATTTGAACAGCTTGGTAGAAAGGAAAGACTTTATAGCCACAGACTGACCACAGGGATTTATTGTCACATTTTTCAAGGGGATACATTGCTTCATGGCAAACAACATGGAAAGAGAAATAATCGGGCTTGATACCTGTACAATTTATTCCATCTAGCTTGCCTCAAATGTTCGATTTGTGAAGCATGAGTATGATTGAGAGGGAGACACCTACTGATTAAAAAAAGAATTGCTGTGGTGGGAGGCATATAGTACAGTCCTGTGTGGTTTCCATATTGATGGTGCTTGATGGAAGAAGAATTTTACTGACGCAAATCTCAAGTGCATTCTGGTCTTCAGAGTCTAGACTTTTTCTGGTAAGGAGAGAAGGAAGAGTTAGATTCCATGACATCTCTTCTCTTCTAGAAGCAAGACTTACAAACTGACATGCCATGCATTTTATTTTTTAGTTTTGGATCTCAAAGTGTCTTGTTATTTGTGGTAATGTTGAAGATTCATGTACTAACTGCAAATGTTTCTCTCCAATGATGATATAACCATTGGAAAAGTTGTTTTTAAATAACTGTTTCGTTTAGCTTCAGGAGCTATTATCTGTAATTCATACAGGTATTTAAAGTTCACTGCCCTCCCTTTCATGTTAATCGACACGTTTGTTGAAAGAAGAGGTAGGATACAGTAAGCCTCAAGTAGCTGTTTTTATATGTTAAGCTCTTGTATGTCACCGTAAAGATACAGGTCACTACTTAAACCTCAGCAGTTTTAAGTTAAGTGATAAGTTTGATATTTAATCATTTCACAGATTGGGAAGGCTGAGGTTAGGGGACTTGCCCATGGTCATACCACAAGTCAGTAGTAGAGCTGAGACGAACCAGAGAATTCTGACTCCCAGTCCCTTTCTCCTGCCACTGGACAACACTCCCTCCCCTTATTTGTATAGTAGGAGACTGATAGTTATCATCACTTGGGAACCACTATCCATTACTGCTGGCTGCATGCAGATGGAAAGCCACTAAACAAAGCGCTTAAGGGAGAGAAGGTAAAACATGCAAATCAGAGGGACATACCGTATTATATTTTGTGAAATCCATTTAAAGAGACATGATGTGTTTTACAAATGCTGTGGAATAATGCAGATTTGATAGAGAGTTAGTGGGGTTTGGAGTGTTATTTTAAAGGTATTTCACAGATTAAACAGTTTTGAGGAGCGCAAGGCACTAATGCTCCGTTTCTTTTAAGATAAAACGTAGTACTAATCAGATTGAGCTGCTGATAGATTGTAATACAATTATCTTAGTCTTCAATGCTGTGCAAGTCAAACTCCCCTCCCACTACACCGTGACACAGCTGAATAAGTTCCAAATCAAGAGTTGCCTTGAAGCATTGGCTTTGGTTAACTGTACTTGCAGTCAGAACTCTTCCAAAGTAAATAAGAGACTCTGGGCCAAGTTTAGTCTTGGCCCAAACAGAAGCAATTTATGTCGTTGTTGAATTTTAGCCCTTTATTTTCATATCCTGATTTCTGGCTGAGCATGTTGAGTGCAACCGTTTAGCAATCACTGCTAACAAGCTGTCTTTTGGAGTAATCCTTTTCATTGTACCTTGTCTAACTGATGTATCTAGAAGGCTCATTGACTCACTGATTATTGGCTAAAAGGATTTCACCATTAAAAACAATCAGTTATGAAACTTTCTGAAAGAAGTACCAAATGTATAGAAGAAGAGAGTGCTGAAGTTGACTGTTAATACCTACCCTCATAGTTGATGCAGCCATTAGAGTCTTCCTGTCCTTTTAGCAGTTCTTCTACTTCTTCCTCCGTCATCTTCTCCCCTGAAGCACAGACAGAATTGGGTTTGTTTCCACATTCCATAGACTCTCATAAATCATGTTAAACTTGCATCCATGCATCCTCTTTGCTCTCTTGCTCAGTTATCATGAGTTCCTTCTATCCTCAAAAATGTTTTTTGTTTTTGTTGTTTCAGTTGTGGTTCACCTTTCCTTGTAAGGTCTCCATCCACACACTCAAAAAGATTGTACTCACTATCCAATAAGACGTGGAAGCTTCTGCCATTGGCCAAATAATTTTGTCCCTGAAATCTACAGCATTGTCTCATGTCCCCCTTTTTTTTTTTTTTTTTTTTTTTTTTTTAAATCTCTTAGACTGAGCCTAGAAATAGTAAAAATATTTTTGCCTTAGACTCTAGACTGGGTTGTTAATCTTCTGTCCTTTTATGCTACCATTTACTGTAGAATACTCGCTAGTCTCACTTTGTAGTCCTATGCCTGTCTCAGCACTGATTGTAACACCCCTTCCCTCTCTGTCTTGTGCCCTACAAACAATGCTAGCTTTTCTGAGTCCCTCGCTGAAATGAAAATCCCTTACCCAGAGTAGCCAGTACATGACGGAGTTCAGCACCCATGACTGTACCATTGCCCTCCTTGTCAAACACACGCAGACCTTCAACAAAGTCTTCAAAGGTACCCTGTTCCTTGTTGTTGGCAGCTGCCTGCATCATGGGCAGGAATTCTTCAAATGTAATTTTCTTGGCATTCATCTCTGGAAAGAAAGTGTTAGTTATAACACTACTGGAGACAGAGCCGTTCTATAGAATTCTCCTGAATACCCATGCTGGAATAAGAACGGCCCTCCCATCTCAAGCATCCCTTCTTTCTGCATTCCCTCTATCGTCTTTAATCCTGTTTCTTTCCCCCATGCCTTTAACAATCCCACTGCCATATGGATTCTAGTTGTCACTATCATTGAAGTTCCAGTTAAGGTTACAGTCTGGTGTTTGTTAAGACCACTGTTCCACCCTTCTTTTCACGTTTTTAAAGGTATTATTCTTTTGGAGTGGAAGATTTCCAGCCAGTGGTGGATTTTGGCGTGGGCAGGAAGAGTGTTCTGGGAGCAGGGCTGCAGGACACAGTACAGTACTGTGGAGATTCTGGGCAGCGCTGCAATTGATAGGGCAGCTGTAACTTACACAGGCCCCCAGGGTTGTCTAAATTATGCCAGAGGCCTCTCCAGTCCCCAGATCAGCCCAAAACTGGGAGGGCGCAAAGGTGGCTTAAAGCCACTTTATACCCCAACCCTGCCTTGGCCTGTGAGTTCTACGGTGCCCTTCTTAGGGGCACAGCACAGAATCATCTCCTCTGTGCTTAAGTTTCTCAATATGCACAAGGGGAGAAAACACCACTCACTTTTGCAGAATGCTTACATATTAAGTATAATTGAAAGAATGGATTGGTGCTTTTGGTTGGGTTGGTTGATAATTTTTATATTTGTAGCCCAAGGTCTAGTGTGCTTGGAGTGTGGTTACATAGTCAAGGGCCAAATGGAATTAAAAATAGAAAGGGCGCAAAGCAGCAACTGTAATGATTTCCAAATGGTGCTGCGCTAAGCATTTAGACCCCAATCTTGCAAACTGCTCTGCTTCGGCATATCCTCTGGGCCTACAGTGGGGCTTGAGGCAGAGTTGTCAGCACAGAGTTCATTGTGAGATTAGTGTCTCAATCAGGAAATTCCACGAGTAAAGGATGCTCCAGCGACCTTAGTTTTCCCCTCTTCTTCACCTTGAAAATCCTGTGTGTATTATGGTATAAAATGAAAGCTGACATTTAATAAGAGAACAGATTCCATGTATTACATGTGCAATGAGTCCAAATTAGTGTAGCTGGAGTAAGCTAACCTTATTATAACATTATTGCTAGTCATTTTGCATCTAATGTCAAAGGCCCCAATTCTGCAAAGACACAAGCATGTGTCTAACTTTACATTTAGGAGTAGTCCCGTTAATTTCAAGTTAGTCACATACTTAAGTCTCTTCAGGATCAGAGCTAAGATTTGTTTTCTTTTTGTCGATCTGGAAGAGTTCAGTTTGCCCATATTACAGACTCTGCCGGCTTTGCTACCAGAGCTTGTTAATTTCAAAAAGTCTTATGAACATGCAGCTACACAGCACATCTACTTAAGTTTATGCTCAATACGTCATTTTAAATTTCTCACAACATTAGAAAATTAAACCCAATCTCTTTTCAAACCAAGCAGAAGCCCTAGTCCTCAGTGAGGCCCACATCAAGTGGTTTTTAATTAAAGCATAGCTGTAATATAGAGATTTTTGCCCAAACTTTAAAACATGTGGACGCAGGTGAAACATGGCGGATGGCTGTATAGCCAAGAGTTTTGAGCATGTGAATACAGCAGTGTAATAGAAACTGTTCTACTATTTCACTATAAGTCAATATCTTTTATTGCTAAAGTAATTTAAAACCACTCTGAGATTCAATGTAACCTAAATGATACCTTAAGCCAGGCTATTAATAAGCAGAGATGGCCTTTCATATTCACTGCTGCCTTTATCTTTGTGAGGTGAGCAATGCCAACAGAGATGCCTAACAAAAGAAATGTGCCATTTCACTGAGTGCTGGTTAAAATAAGACTTACCATTTCCATGTTTAACTCTACAGGCTATCTCCTCAGCTGGTGTAAGTCAACCACTGAAATCAGCGGGGTTATGCTGGGGATCTAGCCCTATGCCCGTGTGAGGGCCTCCATCTTGGCCGACACACAGGCACTGAATTGGAGAACCACCAAAGCTCAAAGCATGAGGTAAAGCTTGAGGTAAAGCTCTGTAGCTGGCGCTGTAACAGACTCCTGTACTCTTGTGTTCGGACAGAGAGTGGGGCCTGGAACACACACTCACCAGTGGGTTACACCTACTGTAACCTGGTATCCAAATGATCAAAAATGGATTCTCCTCAAAGCCTAAATCCCACCCCACCCCCCTCTGTAAATCTACTCCCTACCTTCCTCCTCAAACAGATCTAGGAAAAATTCAAGTTTTTCTGGTGAAGAGGTTTTTTTACCCAACTAGCAGAATGACAGCTGCCACCCCCAACCATTGTGACCAGTGGCATTTCCTAACTGGGTGGGGATGGCATTTCCTCATTAGGCGCCTACAGACTGTAGGATAGTTACCTTCCTTGCTGGGGTTGCCCAGGATCTTCTTGATCTCACCATTTGTAGGGTTCTGTCCCAGAGCACGGATGATGTCACCAACCTGGCTTAAGACGATCTTGCCTTCACCTGTCCTGTCAAAGAGGAGGAAAGCATCCTTGTAGTCTGCAAGGAGAAAATGAGAGGGTTAGATGAGATGGGTAGCTCAGTATTAACTAGCCAGTATTGACCAAGACATGGGGCCAGATTCTCTGCTAGTGTAACACCACTGAAGTCAATGGAGTTAGGCCGCAGAGACTTTGGTCCATGATCTCAAGCAAAACTTTACATCCTATGACATTTTAGTATCACTATTTTTAACCTTCTGTCCACCCTTCATCTCTTTCCTGGTTCTAATAGTCAACAGTAGTTTTGTAATTGCCCCATGTGGTTACCTTAAGTGCCAAGGAAGATAAGCTGGCTATAAGTGTCTCCATTCATGAACAAGTTTCTTAACATAGCCAATCAGTAGAAGGTAAAAAGTTATTGAATAATCTATTAGATTTTATTTCACCAAAGGGATGAAAACCTTTTGCAAAAGCTCCTTGCAGTACAAGAGCTCTGCCTGCTTTGAAGAACACAGGCTGTGATTCAGCAGTATGGCTGTTAACATGAAATCTGACACATCTGAAATTTACCCCTTGCCTTCTCTCACAATGTTGTATTGCTATGAAATGTCTCTCCACATCTGTCATTTCATATTCTATCGCACCCATCCTGGGTGGGTCATTCCCATATAACAGATACCCAAGGAGTCTTTCTTTCTTTATTTGGCAGCCCTTGTACAGTTTTTCATGACTGAATCAAATCTGCCCCGAGATGACAGATGTCCATTTGTTTTCCAATTGCCAGTTGAGATCTTGGAACACCAACACTTTTTCCGTTAAAAATTAATGTGAAAAATCCTGTTCACAGAATTCTCATCTTCATATTCAACTGCTATGCTCTGCTTTAATAATCTTTATGGTGTACTTTAATAGCATTGTAATAAAGAACTTAGCTAAAGATCCATCTCAATTGTTTTGTCAAGAACGCATCGTCTATGCTATAGATCTACTGTAGTTTAACAGCCAAAAGTTTGACCATCCTGTGTGTTAAGTGCAATGTGGACTAATTGTGTATTTCACTACAGCAGCTTATTCATTTTGAAAACACATTTTGGAGGAAGGCATCAATTGTACTGTGTATGTAGGTGGCTGTCCTTTCTGCCTTGGGACAGACTTAGGTCAATAAGCCAAGTGCCAAATTATGTCTTCATTCATCTTTCTCGGGGACACGTGAAACTGATGTATTTTGGTGCTAGCTCCATATACAGTCTGTCTGGAGGAGTCTTGCCACCCAGTAAAACTGCTGATGCAGTATGTGGTTCTGCTAGACTGTAATATAACACGTCTGGAATTAATCCCCTTACTGTCAGATGTGTTGAGACCTACAACACATTGCTGCTAGCCCTCTCCCCTTACTCCCCTTATACAGCAGGCTATACAATTTGGGCCTTTTAGAGTTGTACAAAACAGCATCTTGCAATCTACAGACTTTATATTGGCTGTTTCTGAGAGGTGGAAGTCAATGGAACTTGACCGATTTATGCCAGCTGATCTGGTCCTTCATCTTGTGTGTTAAAGATATTTATCCAGAGCTAAGTTTAAAACGTGACACTTTTTTTGCCTTTAGCAAGAACACAGAGTGTTCCAAGACCAAATTTTTTCCTCTCTTGATGATTTTTTTTTAAATGTAAAAAGGACTTAATATTCATTGATGCAGCTTCCCAGTTCAGTGAAGAGACCCAATTATAATCACTCACTGAGACTTCCCCTCCTCCCCGCAGTGTTCCTCCATTGAATTCTATGGAGCCAGTCCTGATTTATACTGGTGTAAGCATGTCCAAAATCTGGCCCTGAACAGTGTTCTGCTCAGATGCTGATTCTGTAGCATTTCTGAATAGTTGTAATGGGTAGGGTTAATGTATTCCAAGTGAGTTCTTCTGTTTCTCAAGTCGCCTTTAATTGCTCCATTACTTGGATCAGTCATCACAACTTTGCAACAGCCGGCTCCTTTGAAATAGCAGGATGGAGGCTGGAAAAGCTGCTGCTTTGTTATACACACGCATTCTAGTTGACGCGATTTTTTCCATAACCATTCCCAACCCCTTTGTGAAAGTTCCCTAGTTATAATTAGAGACAAGTCCAAATCAACCCACTTAATGATCAGGAGTGTTTGGAACCAAGGAGCCTAGCTCTGATCTCACGCTGGTGTCACTCAGTTGACTTTGATGGTAAAACCAGAGTTAAGTGAGAGTAACTGAGAGCGGAATCAGACCCTGGAAGTTCAGACTGAGACTTCATGATTTAGGTCAGTCTTTTTAGCTGAAAGCTCTGATGAATTTTCACTTTCTGTGACTTTTGATTTCTAGTTGGTCCTTTGTACCTCTCCTCAAAACAGAAGCTAGTCACAGCAGGGATCAAATTCATTCCGGACTGGGTTTTTGCTGCTGTTAGCCTACATTATATTATGTAACATAACCAAAATGTATCCATTAGGATATTTAAAAAACACCCCTGGATCAGATTTTAGGCTCTTCAAAGGGGAATTTCTAAAACTTCAGGATTTGAGCCTAGGGTGACCAGATGTCCCGATTTTATAGGGACAGTCCCAATTTTGGGGTCTTTTTCTTATATAGGCTCCTATTACCCCACCCCGCCCCGTGTCCCGATTTTTCACACTTGCTGTCTGGTTACCCTATTTGAGCCAGACCTGTTTAGGAAGACTACAGGTTTAATTGAATAATCCTCTACCTTGCTAGCTACTGATATAGAAGCAGGAAATACAGCAGCAAGCATAGGACAGCAATACATCCAGATTATACGCACCAGTATACGTGAGTAATTTGCTAACTATTTCCACGCTTCATAAGTGTATTTACAGCAGTATAGCTCTCTTTCCCCTCCTCCCCCCTCCCCCCCGTATCTCCCAGCCAAGAGTGACAAGCAGGTATTTCATAGGGCTTTTTAATCTTCCATTAATGTAAATAACAATCCCCGTGTAACTGCAGCTAAGTTAATTCAGCTTCGCTTTCCCCCTCTCCTGGTGTCAGCCTAGTTCCTTATGATTAAAAACTGCTTCTCAGCATCCATTTGACACATCAGTGACACACTTTGAAGAAGATGTACCAGGTACAGCTGGCAATATGAGAGGTCCTCTTGGGTCTGTGTACCTGGCAGATTAGGCAGAATGTAAGCATTCAAATAAGTGACCTGGAAATCTAGGGTCAGATCCTTAGCTGGTAGAAGTCAGAATGACTCCTGTGTCATCAGTGGTGCTATACTGATTTATATCAGCTGAAGATCTGGCCTCCTGTCTTCCTTAAGGTTAAACTTTATCAGAATGCATGTGCAGGTATATTATTGGCTGTCTTGTGACTTACCATCCTGCTGCTCCCTGGAGAACTCGATCTGTTGGAAAGAAATCAATCACAAAAATAGCTTTTAAAAAAAGGGGGCGGGGGACCTGTTGGATTTTAAAGCAGCCAACTACCTCCATGAATCATCTTTCAAAGGGGCAGAAAAATGAGTTTGTTTGTCCAATTCTCAGGAGTAGCTTGAATACCAACAGGGCTAGCAATGGAGAAAGTTGTGGTTAGACTAGGGTACATCTAGTATTTGGTAGTCTATTACCTCAGTACTATGGCAGTTAAATTCCTGTTCCACTTACCGGCAACCTGGTCAGCACTGAAGGACTGCAGTTGGGAGGGAAAAAAGAGAGAGAGAAAAAGAGAACTAGTACTGTTGAAAATGCATTGACAGAAGAAAGAAAATAGCACAAGGTAGATGAGAGTTCTAGCATCCCTGTCCTGCTGAATTTAATTAGGCCATGACAAGTCATATTAGCAAGTGTCTGCTTGGTTTTTTTTTTTTTTTTTTAAAGCATCATAAGACTATTTAAAGATTCTGTTGAAATGTATATCTAGGGCAAAACCAGGGCTGCAGCTTAAGCAATGAATCAAGTGTCTCTTAACAAACAGAGAAGTTGTTAATGTACTTCCAGGCCATTTATCATTTTACTACAGACACACAACATTAAGATCATTTGACGTATCATTGCTTAACCAGCAGCTCAACATTAGGATAACAAATAAACCTATACATTAAAGCCTCTTTGTTTTTAAATTAGTTGTTTATCAGCACTTTGTTCCTAAGGTAATAATTTATTATATGGTTCCTTTGCAACCACATCAGAGTGCATCATATACAAAAAAATTAGCATAGAATACTGCAATAGTATCTATTCAGTGTAAAGTTATAGGAACTACACTGTTACCATTAACTAGTGTAAGAGACGAGACCAACTGGACAGCCTAGCAAAATCCATTAAGCCTCATTTTTCCCCCAAGGCCAAAATAAAACTTTAGAGGTTCCTGCTTGCTTGGCTCCCTGCCTCAAACTAAACACTTTTCCAGGCCTTCTTTCCTCCTATGACTAACCCAAACTAGAAGCTAGATACACCGATTAAAATGATTGGCTCACTATTAAGAATTATCTTTCCTGTGGACCCACCATGATTGAGATGGTTGGAAAAGAAGAAGAGCAGACGGGCTGGAGGAATTGGCCGAGGGCTTCTTGAGTCCCTGAGAGAGTGGTCCTTCCTCCCTCCCTCCCTTTTCTTCTTCTTATATATGTGAAGGGTGTGACATCACAACCAGCTCGAGTGTCAGAATGAAGCGGCCACTCCCCTTGTAGAGTTCTTTAGCTTTCTTAGGGCAAAGGGATAGATCCATTTCTTGACAGACATTTTACTGAGGCTATTTTTAGGTGGCAAAAAGGGGCAGGGAGTGACAAGATTCAGTGAGGTTTGACTCTTGTCAGCACTTTCTAGAGCTGTAATGTAAAGAAGGAATATTCCTTCTCAACCTACTTGGGGCTCCTCTTTCTGAGGCGCTCCTATTTGTTTCACAGGCTATAAAGTCAGCCACAGAGAGGGAGGAGCTCTGTGTTTGTCCATCTGGCTGGTTTTACATTTTCATGTACGGATTCTTGACCTCCCAGGAAGCTGTGGGTACTTGAACTGGCTGAGGTTTTCCAGCCAGCAGACTTGGTGCCTGTTCCAAAGCCCATTGAAATCAATAGAAAGACTCCTATTGACTTGAACTGGCTTTGGATCAGGCCTTTCTTATGCCAGCGTGGTGCTGCAGGTGGCCATTATGATGTGAAAAGAGGACTGGTCTGTAGGACTATTATTGATTTAGTTCTGACTTTGACAATGTAAATGTTGATTCTGAATGGCTAGCTGATCCACCCCGTCTTCCCTTGAAAGGTTGACTTGACCTACTGAGCCCAGTATCTCGATAAACATTTTTAATGGAAAAACGATCAGAATGTTTGGACCTTCTCTATTGCTGAGGCTGTAATTGAAGTTAATTGTTTGCATGCCAATGGGTAATTCGTTTTTAAGGCACTACAGATTTCCCAGTCTCTGCTTCTGTTGAGGTCTGTATTCTACAGCAGTGCTTCTCAAAGCCGATCCGCCACTTGTTCAGGGAAAGCCCCTGGCGGTCCGGGTCGGTTTGTTTACCTGCCGCATCCGCAGATTCGGCCGATCACGGCTTCCACTGGCCACGGTTCACCGTCCCAGGCCAATGGGGGCTGCGGGATGCGGCGCGGGCCGAGGGATGTGCTGGCCGCCCTTCCCGCAGCCCCCATTGGCCTGGGATGGTGAACCGTGGCCAGTAGGAGCCACAATCGGTTGAACTTGCGGACGCGGCAGGTAAACAAACCGGCCCGGCCTGCCAGGGGCTTTCCCTGAACAAGTGGTGGCCCGACTTTGAGAAGCACTGTTCTACAGGACTTCTTCTTTATGCACGAGTGAAGCCAGGTTGGGGCTTGCATGGCTGCACTAACTCCTTCCTAATGACATTACAGGATGTGATGGATGTATATAGTATGTTGCCTGACCCACTAATGTGGAGGGAATGGGAAGACTAGATGGTTCATTTTTCTCTGGCTCGTTGTATCTGTTGGCCATGAAGAAAACATTAAGGGATTATGTAACCCTAAACCCCGAAAATGATATTTCCCGACTGATAGTTTTATTTCAAAGCTAGATAAAGGTGACATCAGGCCGAAGGTTCCCCCAATGTCTTCGGTTGTGTGTGGAAAATGATGCTTGAGAGTGTGAGGAAAGAAAAGACAAGGGGGAAAAATCAACCTGATGAGATTCCACCCACCCACAGCAGCAATGATGGGTTGGAGTCTCCCCCACTGAGTGGGGGCAGGAATCCCTCCATCTATTAGGAGGAACACCAGAAAGCAAATTGTATAGTTCCCTTGTGGGGAAAGGGGAGAGGGTCTTCTGCTGATGGGAGTGAGGGGAGCTCGGGAAGGTTTTGTTGTATGCAGGGGGAATTAACACACTTTTTCCAGTGATGGGGATGAGGGTCTGAGTAAGATTTTTGGAAACTAGTGGAGTGCTTGTTAATGGTGGGATGGAGAATGGACAGGAGAGGAGAGGACCTCATGGCAGGCTAGCCAGTGGCGCAGTCCTAGATGTGTACTGGGGAGGGGTGGTAAGTGGCACCGGTCTAGTCACCCTTGTGACTGTCTCCATAACCAGAGGGAAGACTAGCCTATACCTCCAAACTGAAAGTTTGAGGTGCCCTAAAAAGACAGGGAAATTTAGCTCTGAAGCTCTCCCTTCACCTCATGGGAGGTCCTGTGAGTAAAGTTATGGGACAAATGGGACCTGATGATCTAAATTCAAATCCTGGCTCTCACTCTAACCTGCTGTATGGCGCTGAGCAGGTCCATTGAGCTTTCTGTGCCGCTGCTTCTCCACCTATAAAATGTGGTAAAGGTATTTGCCTTTTTTCACCAGGGAGTTAATTAGTTACATTAATGATGAGTGTGACTTTGTGTCTGAAAAGTTTCCTGAACATGAGAAGTGCTACACACATACTCAGTTACTATGAATTATTATGGTATATTATTTATTTATTTTATATCAGTGGGGTCGGGGGGCAGAGACATACTCATGATAGATAGTAGTAGTGTTTGGATTGTGGGGAACTCATTTGCATGATCTTCCCATGGCCAATCAGCTCTGTGAATCCTAAGTGTGGAGGTTGGATTGCCCTTGTACACTGGGCGGATGCTCTTGTTTAGCTTAGCACAGTTTTCTGATGCACTGAGATGCTGTCAGATCCCCAGCGGATGTAAACTGGCGTATCTCTGAGGTGGAGCTACACTGATTCACACCGGCTGAGGATATGGGAGAAGAAGCGAGAAAGCTGTGAACAGAGCTTAGCTGTAGATTCTGATTAGTTAATGCGGATGGGGCAGGGTGGGGAAGAATGGGAACTTTTAAAAGATTATTACAACCCCTAAATATTACTCAGCGGGTTACCTCAGCTACTCTCAATGCAGTGTGTTGCCACGTATGGCATGTAAATTTCAGTTCCAATCTTAGCCCTTCACTCCCTAGCAGAGTTGGCTGGAAAATGTTCCACTGAAAAGATTTTTGCCCTGGGAAAACATGGAGTGTTTTTTCAGTGAAAATATTAATTAAAACATTATTGCTTTTTCTGACCTGACCTACAGCTGGCTTAAAAAACTCCACCCTAAAATATTTTTGATGAAAACTAAAATAGTTTTGGACATAAATTTTCGTATTACATTTTATTTTCAATCCATTCTACTTCCAGAGGCTGGGAGTTATGTGGAGAGGAGATGGATGCACATGGAACCATTGATCCTGCAATCAGATCAATGGAGGCATAAGGGTGGCATCTTACGGAACTGACTACCAGATTGGCTTTGATGGGCTCTGAAGGATGCTGCTGAATGGCATGGGTTGATATGTGTGTGGAATAGGGCCCGATCCAAAGCCCCTTCAAGTCAATGAACAGACTCTCACTGACTTCAATAGGCTTTGGCTCAGAAGGGGAAATATTGGTATGCCAGAGACGTTCCCCATATTGTTACAGATTCTAGATTAAAATGAACTAAGGAATATTTTTGATTTAGAGACAGATTCTGATATCTTCACTTATAGTGAGTATTGCCTTATGCTAGGGTCAGTTCACCTGACTTTTTAATTGGACTGCTCCAGGAGTAAGATGCTACTCTGTGTGGGGAAGGGCAATGGAATATGGCCTTTAGCGTGAAAATACTGCAAGAACATATTAAAACAAATTAAACATTCATTTTTTTAGTTTATTTCTCTTCAATTAACATGCTCTGTGGTCCTGTTTCTAATTCTGTAGTGATGCTTGGTAAGGTTTGCAAAATGTTCTCTGGCTTTTGATAGGTCAGAACTTTCATGAATGACTCTTTCTGTATTGTCAGACTATGCGATGACCACAGGAGCCATGGGAAGATACTCAAATTGCAGGGAAATTCAGAAAACAACAACAAAAATAATGAATGGCTGGAGGGACTGCAATGTATGGAAAGATCAAAGGAACTGAATTGTGGTCAGTTTACTCAAAATATTAATAAGTGAATAGATCACTGTCTAGATATAGATGAAGGATTTTAACACCAAAAAAGGGAAGGACACTGTATAGGTCAGGGGTTCTCAACCTGAGGTTTGTGATCGCCCACTCCAATGTGGGATCCTGACTAGATCCCATATTGAGAGAGTGGGAGTGCAAAGGGGGATGCAGCGTAGAAAAGGTTAGGAACCACCTGCGCAGTGTTCCAAAGAGGAGGTGGGGGTGGGGGTTTTACAGTGCATGAAAAAGAGCAAAGGAAAGTCCTAACACTGAGGTCCGTTCGATTGGGAAATACCCTCCCCAAGGCACAATGGGAGCCCAGCCACTTAAATAATTTTAAATCCAGATTGGACAAAGTGCTGTAGGAACAAACCTGAACTGGCCAAGGGGGGTGGAGAGATAAGCTACACCAATGCAATAGGCCATTTTCATCTCTAATGTCTGTGATATTCTCTACAGGCACAATGGCCACTAATAGCATATTTGCAGGGTTTGCTTTTTTCTGACTTCCTAAGAATAAAAAATAACTATTGGCATGAAAGCAGGGAACCCAATGCCCCGTGGCTGCTACCGTGCAAAGCCATTTACACTAGTGCAGAGTGAGGGAGAAACTCTACCATTTTTGATCTGGAAGCACCTGCTTTACTTTGCACAGGGATAAATGCCTGCACAAGGTGAAAAGTCCTGGGGGATGAGGCTAAGATCTTTGTATGTGGAGAGTTCATCTACTCCTCCTGTGTTTCCCCCATTTTTGGGGGCAGGATCCATCTCTTTGTTATATTGATGTACGGTGCCTAGCACAAAGGAACCCTGATTGAGGCCACTAGAAATTATGGGCTGGTCTACACTGGAGACACTGCCACTGCAGTGCTGTAGCACTTTAGTGTAGACACTATCTGCCCTCACAGGAGGGGTTTTCCCGATGGCATAGATAATCCATCTCCCTAAGAGGCGATACCTAGGTCAATGGAAGAATTCTTCTGTCAGTTTAGCGCTGTCTACATGGGGAATTTGGTCAGCTTAACTATGCTGCTCAAAGGTGTGGATTTCACACCTCTGAAATCTAATTTTCTAGTATAGACCAGTGACATTGGTTTTCCACGAGCATGATTTCATTGATTCCAGGAGTGTTAAGGTGTGGAGAAACAAACTCATAAAACTCGGAGACATTGAAATCACTAGAACAGGATTTGATAGGCGGCCCATCATTTTAGTTTAAAATGCCATGTGTCTGGCAATGGCCTACCATATACTGGATGTCTCAGAGGAAGTTCTAAAGCCCTCAGAATATATTAATTGTTCAACACCATATATTGGGGGGGCGGAGGGAATTTCACTGGACATCAGCTGGCAATCTGCTAATGCCCTGTAGCATGATAACCAATCACCAATAAAGTTTGACACTAACTGGTGTATCTGCAAATACTATCCCCTCCACTGCACTTAATTGTCAGATACACAGAAGATTACAAGCCTTACTAAACCCACAGTAGCCTCACTAAAGAGCAAGGCTCTGATTCTCCTCGCAGTTACCCTGGATTCAAACTGGCATAACTCTGTTGACTTCAGTGGAGTTCACCAGTTCAAGGGAGAGCAGAATTAGCCCCAATGGATTTAGCTCTTTGTCTTTTATTTGGGGAATAAACATCAGGAGCAGATTAATGCCCAGAGAACAAAGGTTCTGGTTTTATAACAAGTCCCTGGTAATACAATAAAAGAAGGAAATAAAAATGAATGCATCTGATTATATCATCAGGATTGCCTCTATAAATATAAAAGGTCAGATGCATCCTTAAATCTAATGGACTTAAGTACAGATGAATTTATTTTTTAAAGTCTTTTCATGTTAAGTCAGTAATACATTACAATACTGACACGGCTACAACAACACTGCATATTATAATACTTGGCAGTTATGGAGCAACTTTTGGATGAAGCTAACTGATTAATTCATTTGCAGTCCTAAAATGCCTGCAAGCGAAATGTGGTACAGCTGCAGTGTTGATGGTATCATTTTGCATAGATTCCATTAGCTTTCCGGAGGGAAGTAGCATTCATTTGGGCTAATTTGTAAAAGTGTCCCTTTTCTAATTGCATTTGGCACTGCATGAAAATCTAGAGGATGTGAGTAGGAAATTCAATGCTGTTGACATCTAGTGATAGTCTCAAATGGATTAGTTGTTTTAATATGCCTCCCAGTGATCATGTTAGTATATTAACGTTACTTGAGCTATTGCTGCTTGACATTAAAGTACTATGTAATAGAGCTGGTCGGGAATTTGTTGACAAAAAAAAATTGTGTCAGAAAATTCTGATTTGTTGAAACCGAAACTTCTTATGGGGAAGGTTCACGTTTGATATATTTCTTAACTTGTAAAAATTTTGAAAAAATAGCTGAAATGTTTTGTTTTGACATTTTCAAAATGAAAAATTCCAACTTTCCCATTCAAAATGGCTTTGTAATTCAAAATGTAAGCTGATGCTAATATAATTTTTTAAGTCAAATTTGAAACAAAACTTTTTTTATTTTTTTCGTGGATTTTCAGTTTGTGAAAACTTTTGAGATTTTTTTTTTGTCCCCATTTGGGATGTGAAAATCTTTAAAATCTTCACTTCCCCCAGCAGCTGTCCTGTATAATAAGCCAGATAATTGAACGTTGCTATTTGGTAACTAGCGTAAGATCCAAATATAACATCAGGGAAGTTGAGGGAGAATTTCTAGCTGTGGCTATTTCATATCTCCTTACAGATTACTTGTTTCTTTACGACTCATGGGCTAAATAAGTAACCTTCCTTCAACTAGCTTATGTGCGCTCAGCTCATTCTTTTTGCTTCTCTCACAAAGGGTGTTACAGTAATATTCCAGTGAGTGGAGCTGTTTCAAACTACTGATTTGCTTTAATTGCTATTATCAGCAAAACAGGCTATTTTGAGTTTTGGACAATTTAGCCCTTTGTGTAATTTGCCTTAATTTCCATTATTCCTGGCAAAAAAATGTGATAGATGTCTTCAGAAGTTCACAATTGGTACTGTTCTCTTGTTTTAAACACCACTGAAGTATGCAAATTGTGCGTCATGGCACAAACTACTTTTCAAACAGTTTTTCAGGTTAGCAAACATGGGAATGAGAGATTTGCTACAAGTAAAGCTAGGTTTCACCTACCAGAGGCTTCTTGCACAGATGAAATCATGAAAAATCTGAGTTGAACTCGGCCCCCCTCCTAATAGTATTGTCAGATAAACTTTTGTTTGGGCAAAACTAGGTAGTCTTCAACACGCTGGGCCGGCGCTTCCATTTAGGAGACTAGGCGGTTGCCTGGGGCGGCAATTCTGCGGCGGGGGGTCCTTCCGCGCTCCGGGACCCGCTGCCGAAGTGCCCCGAAGACCAGGAGCGCAGAAGGACCCCCGCCTAGGGCAGCAAAAACCCTGGCGCCGCTCCTGTCAACACGTCACCAGCAGTAAACTTTGTTTTTCACATGACAGGATTTCAGAATCTATTTGATTCTGATGTCCAGGTTATCCTCTGCATTAAGGCCGCTTTGTGCAGTGCTACTAGTACAAACCAGACTTAAAGCTGGCATAGAGAATCCTCTGCGCGTATAAAGTAGTTATAACCTGGTGTGGGAAAGGGCATGGCTGAGTCTTCCCTGCCCCACAGTGGTCCCTATATGCTGCAGCATCCCCGTGGTCAGACTTATACCAGGGGACTGGCTTGGTGTGGAGCTAGCATAGGATTGGGGAGTTCAAAAGTGGCTTAGTCACCTTTGAACATCCGCCCCCACTCCTCCCATCCCAGCAAGTAGCACTAGGCACTAATGGCTTGATCCGATATACAATTGAGTCAGTGGCAGTTTTTTTCATAGACTTCAGTGGGCATTGGATCAGGTCTTTGCTGAGGACTTGGACAAAGAGTGCAGAATCTACTACACCTCTACCCCGATATAATGCAACCTGATATAAGGGGGTAAAGCAGTGCCTCCGGGGCGGGTGGGGCTGCGCACTCCGGTAGATCAAAGCAAGTTCGATATAACACGGTTTCATCTATAACGCGGGTAAGATTTTTTGGGTCCTGAGGACAGCGTTATATCAGGGTAGAGGTGTAGTTGCAAAGGAAATCCTGCACTGCTATTAAGATTTCAGTTCCTTAATCTGCAGCACCAAAGGCAGTGAGTCTGCAGTGTACACTCTCTCACTCAACTGGCATTTGCAATCACATTAACCACGTAGTGGTTGATGTACTGACGTTCTCCATCCTAGATGCTTTCTGTCAATGCATTTAGCAGTTACCTCTCTTGTTATACCCCTGGCAATGTCCATTCAGAGACGACCTGCTTGAGTAGTGAATGCAACAAGAGATAAAGAAAATTTGAGAAGCACTTTATACCATCTTAAGCGTCATCTATATAAATAAATTCACAGTTCACATCCATGCAACAGGTTTTCTCATGCGTCATGCAGTAACCAGTTACCTAGGATGAGTTGTTGTTTTTTTAAAATTGAAGATGTGCAGTATAATAATGCTCACCAGGCTGGGGTTTCAGTCCTGATAATGTCATGTTTGGGAAGCCATATTTCCAAAACAGAGGTCATTTATAATGCTATAACAGCAGAGAGCCTGATTTTCCATTCAGACAGTGGAGATCCTGGGACTGGTTCTCAGTTGCCTTGAACCTTATGTAAGGAGTGCTTG
This sequence comes from Malaclemys terrapin pileata, assembly GCF_027887155.1. NCBI lineage: Eukaryota > Metazoa > Chordata > Testudines > Emydidae > Malaclemys > Malaclemys terrapin. Next base: position 15,948,049 of record NC_071515.1, on the reverse strand, counting down.
TATAATACTACCAGAGAATGGTAGCATTTTATGCTCACTCTGCACAAATGGAAATGTTTACATCGGGTGCAAGAAAATGGAGAATCAAGCCCACGGTCTCCAGCATCTGGATACAAAAAATATTGAAGTTGGGAGCTATGCTGGTTTGCACCAGCTCAGCATCTGGCTCACTGATTGCTGAGACACTCTTGGAGGGGCATTTACAATTACCATTAAGTCAGAACACTAAGGCAGGTGAAGGTGAGGCTGCACAAATAGAACTCCCCCTACCTGCAAAGAGGGCCAAAATCTGTCCTGGGTAGGAGCGGGTTGCTGAGTTGGGCACAGTGGGTTTATCAAACAGCATGTTGGCAATTCTGCATTTTCCTGAGGACTAGCTACAATATGTGCAGTTTTTCCATTTTTTTGCAGTGTAATAATATACAAGACAAGAATTTGATTTTATCTGGCACCTGTTATACTTTAGATACTAGAAAGGCATTTTGAGCTAAGTTAAGTACCACTACTGCAAAGACTGTAATACCATGCCAGTGAGTGTACACATAAGCAAAGCATAATGTTATGCCGCACATCTTAAACCACGATTCAAGCCTTGTTTTCATTGGAATGGCTAGGACAGAAAGTATTTGATATAGCAGAAGCCTACTCTTTGTATTTAAGCAGTCTGGTTGGTTGTATTTGTTTTAAGGCATATATTCTCCTCTTAAGAGAGAGAGCATGAGTCAGCTAGAGTACCTCTACTCACCCAGGCCCAGATCCACAAAAGTATTTAAGCTTCTATTTCCACTGCAATAACTGAATATTGAATATCTGTCCTCGCATCCATGACTGCAAAGTTACTGGTATTCTTATGGAATTGACAAAACGCAGGGCCGCCCGGGGGAGGAAGGGGGGCAAGTGGGTCAATTTGTCCCAGGCCCCAGACCCTGCAGGGGCCCCCACAAGAATATAGTATTCTATAGTATTGCAACTTTTTTTTATGGAAGGGGCCCCCGAAATTGCTTTGACCCAGGCCCCCTGAATCCTCTGGGCCGCCCTGATGTCAAAACGGGACATTCTTTTCCTTAATCACTACTGGTTCCTTTTGTGCACACTCTTGTAATTCTCATATGCATGCATCATCACTCAGTATTTCTGCCTTCGCGTATACATTCATATTATGTTTGCTGTATCAACCTGTACACCTGAAAATAAAATCATAAGTGCGGTAATAATAAAAAACTAATAAAACTCCATCATTGAAAGGTTTTGGGAAACTGGGCTCCTGAATATTTGTTGTTCTCTGCATGGGGACAAATAGAACCTCCGACATCTGAGCTGGAACAAAGTATGTCCTCATCTTCCGAACCCTACTTCCCCATTTTTTCCCAATCTTTCTCCCCTCGGTCATCATACGCTAACCTGCTATCAGTCAAGAATAGGGCAGAGTTTAAGGAATATTCCCATCTTAGACCAGCATCAGTGCTAATCAATTTTGTAGTCGATAGGTGGTGCTAGAAAGCAGTAAATTTGGCACCAGCCCCAGACAGCTCAAATGAGCTGCTACATATTTGCCTTTAACTGAGTTAATGTAAGATGAAAGGACTGCTGAGGTTAAGGAATGGGGTGAAATGTGTGCCAAGATTTTCAAAAGGGATTTTGGGGTGCTTTAATTTTTAGGTGTCCAGTTTAGGACATCTTAAAGGGGGCTGGTTCTTAGAGGGTGGGTGCTCAGCACTTTCTGAAAGCCAAACCACTTTGAGGTTTCAGATAAGGTGCCCCAAAGTCACTAGTCAGATTTTGAAAATCTTGTCCCGAGTCATTTTAAAGTAATACTTACTATACCTGATGCATTTTTAAAGCAATAAACATCTGCCAGCTTCTGCTTCTTGGCCGTATCTCCTGATTTGGGGCTTAGTTTTACAATAAAGTAGGAAGCTCAGGTTTTTCATAAGCTCTTGTTAAGAGTCTAGGTGGGAATTCTTAATTATAGAAGTATTCTTTTAGCTAAGCAGCTTGAAGGACAAGGGTGCCACACTTTTCCTGACATTTCCCCTGTTGAACTAGAAGGAGGCAGTATGTTCTTGTGATTAAGGCACTAGACTGACTCAAAGGACCTGTTTTTAATTCCTGTCTCTGCTACAAACTTCTTGTCACCCTGGGCAAGTCAAGCTCTCTATGCCTCAGTTATAGGGAAATATTTCCCTGCCTCTGTGAGGTTGTTGAGAAGTTAAATACACTAATGACTGAGAAGTACTTTGGTGATAGGAGTCATAAGTACTTAGCTAGAGGGGAAGAAAAAGAGGGAGACACTTGTAGGAGTGGAGCCTATTGGTCAGAGCACAGAACTGGGGCATAGAAATGCATTAGATCCATTCCCATTTCTGTCACATATTCATTCAGTGGCTTTATGAAAGTCACCTAACATCTTTGACTCAGTTTCCACATTTGTAAAATGGGAATAATAATACATACATACCTCATACATGCTGCCTTATTAGTATTTTTATTTTAAAAAGGAGGAGAGTCTTTTTATAAGCAGTCAGGATTGTTTTATTAAGGAGGAAAGATAGAATTCTTTTATTCTAAAACATAACAAGGCCGAGTACGAATGAGCCATACTATGTTACCAATACCAGTCAGACAAAATGCAGAGCCGTTGCTTCATTACCAATAACTATTTATCTCCAGTATTAATACAGAACTGTATGAGCAAAGAACGGGATCATGCTGAACTGCTGTGGTGCCTGAGAGTGCAGCTTCCATTTTTTATATGGCAATACACTATTGTCCATTTATGCAGATAGTTTAGCTAAGATCACTGGGGTTGAAAATTCTATTTTCTCCTAATGAACTGGACACATGCAGCCATCAAACCAACTTAAATAATTTAGCAGAAAATCCATCCCATGTTCCTCCTCATAACTGAATGTTTGTAAAGTGAAAGGTTTAATCTAGTTTTAGAAAATATTGCCAAAGAGGGTGGGGCTGTATTCTCATCCTCTATTATGACCATTTTGAATATTTTAAAATGGCTTGCAATTTTTGTTTCATTGATCAACTCAGACTCCATATTTTGAGGAATGTAGTAGGTGTGTATTATTTTATCCTGTATGGAACTTTTTTATTACTTAATATTGACTTAACATTTAAGGTCAGGCTGTGAAAATTAAAACTTAAACGATTTCAATAAACAAATAGATCATCACATTGAAAGTGTCTGAATAGTCAAGTGCCAGGGAAACACCAAGCTGTATGTGTTGAGTTAACCTAAACAGAATTCATTATGGGCTTTTGTGGCTAAAATGAGAAGGGTTCTCAGAATTGTTTCTGTATCTCCTACACTTCAGTTCTCCATATTAGGCAGGATTTCTTATGTAGAGTTTCCCAAATTGGTAATCTGACAAGAAGCTTCCCAGGTAGGTGGGGAATGACTATTTATAATGTTGCTCAGAGATACAGGTTGATCTATCTCCTTCCTCTTCTCCATCTCCCCTTTCCCAAATACAGAATTCCTCCTTGCAGCCAGTTCTCTTCAGAGTGTCGCGTAAAAAATCAACAACATTCAACTTATCTTAATATTAGCATGCAAAAGCCAAAGAAAACATGAATTCAGATTAATCTGCAATCTTAGAAAAAGCTCTGAAAGGCTTTTCTTGTTTGTTAGTTTCACTTTGCAGCAACTAGCAAATTCTGAACAAAAACATGTAGATGAGAAATATAGTCACTGAAACATTTCCCTTAAAGGTTTTTCACCTCATGATCTCATTTTACTATAGTATCACTGTTTGTAATAGCAAAGCTAAAAGGAAATTGATGGAATTGCCAAAGTTGGAGGATAAGCAAAGCAGCTGTCAAATAAATGCACCCAGGACTAAACAGACAACAGCTGCTTCCAAAAATTTGGAAAGGAGTTCAGAGTGAAAGTTGCAAAGTAATGAGTCACTTTGAAATGGCGGGAATGAAGGAGTGGAGTTTCTAGTCTTACTAATTTAGTTTTCATGCATCTAATTGTGTGTGTGTCTTTTTCCATTAAAAATTCCTTACATGCAGCTCCACTGAATAGACAATGACTCAGGGCCAGGCTGATGTTGTTAAGATAACAGCTATACTGGTCACTTGGTTACATTTTTTTTTGAGCTTGCCAGGCTTTGCTTTTGCATTAAAATGTGTGCCATGCCTTAGATATCTCCAGCAATGTAAATAAATAAAAAGTCCAGACAAACCAGAAAATCCATTCAGGTTACTCATTCATTTCACTGCTGTCTCACACCCACAAACAAATGCAAATGTTTACTGCAGGGATCTGCTAAATTTTCCAGCTTGTGTTCTGGGAGCTCTTTCAGTGACCACACAAGTTCAACCATTTACCTTGATACTCTTCAGATCAATTACTGGTTCTTTGGGTTTAGTTGGTTCTGGGGCAGGCGCTGGGGCAGGAGCTGGTGCCGGTGCTGGTGCTGATGCTGGTGCTGATGCTGGTGCAGCTTTCTTAACGTCCTTCTTTGGTGCCATTTTGTTTGTTTAAAAAGTAAAGGACCCCAAAAAACCCTTCAAAGTGATTCCTGGGTAAGGAGCAGTGGTCAAGATGATCTACAGCCCAGAGCCTTAGAGGAGGACCCAATGTGTAAAACACTAAAAGGTCATATATATATTTCACTTAGTGCCTAATACAATCTCGACACATGCAGCTGGATTGGACAGTTTGCTAGTAAGGGGGATGTCATTCTCACTCAGACTATAAATGGAATATAAAGGGTCAGGGCTACGTCAGATCAGGGGACTTCAGTGGCCTTTTTTTTAAAGCCTCCCCTGCATTTTTTTTTTAATACATGAAAAGGAGAGAGAAATATGACAAAGACATGTTGACATTCAAATACAGATTGACTTGTACTCTTTCTTGGTAGAATTTCCGTTCTGCTGAAGTAATAAATCTCCCCCTTCCCCCCATCCCCCCATGCCTGTGTGTCACTATGAGAGGATTGTGTTTCAAGCTGGAATTTTTAATTTAAGGGTTGGGAAGATCACCAATTTCCATCCTCCTTGACCTCCTTCCTGCAGCCCCCTTTACTCCTCCTCCGCTTCCTTCTTCTGCCAGAAAGTGCTGATCAAGGGAAGACTTGGCGGGTGTTTAAAAATAAAGCAGACGTATATGGAAAACCCCTCACGCTTTCAGCCACCCTCTCTCCCCAGAGAGAACAGCCCCTAGGAGCTCTCCTGCTGCTCTGCCCCTTCCTCCTTATCCTAAAAAGCTATGATAAAGTTGTGTCTAAAATTCAAAATCACTTCCTTTAATCCAATGTCATGTTTTAGCTGATGGACTGAGCCTCAGATAAAATGAAGATTCTCTGCATGATATGTTTTCCCATGCTGATGCTTCTCCTCCCCTATTTATAATCACAAACTATTACTCAAAGGAAGCATTTGTATTTTCTCTTCTAATTTAACTGCCCATCTTAAGTCTCTTATTTATCTTTCCACACTTCAGTCTCCATAGAGACCTTTCCTCTTCCCATGGTCTCCGGTTTCTTTCACGGTGGAGAAGACAACTGAGTTTTTGTTGGATCACTGATATTTTATTCAGCAGAGCAAAAAGGCTCCCATTTATGCTTAATTCAATTACTTCACCTCCAAGTCCATGGGATTTAGAATTCCTGCAGCCACCTCAAGGGTAGAATATTTTTCTCCTTGTCTAGAAAACTCCTGCTGATAGAGGCGTCAGACTCCTGCAGTTTTATACTAATAAGTGCAAGACTATTAACAGAGCCATTATTTATGTCCTTGAGGATTCCAGGTTGGAGAGTGTTATAATTAGAAATCACCCAAGGCTCTTACAGAATCCTCCTAGCCAGGAGCGGTGCCAGGGTTTTTGCTGCCCTAGGCAGCAGTGTTCCCCCTCTGAGCATTCAGGGGACCTGGGGTCTTCAGCGGCGGGGGTCCTTCCACTCCGCGTCTTTGGGGCACTTCGGCGGCGAGTCCCGGAGCGAGTGAAGGACCCACCGCCGAATTTCCGTGGAAGACCCGGAGCAGAAGGACCCCCCGCTGCTGAATTTCCGCTGAGGGCGGCAAAATGCCGCCCCCCAAATCCTGCCGCCCTAGGCGACCGCCTAGGGTCACCTAGTGGAAGCGCCGGCCCTGCTGCTAGCTCCTTGTCTCATCTTGTCAGCCATGGAAGCACTTACGTTATTTTAAAATTGGACTTTCAGAAAGATAAATGTACAGACACACCAATAAGAAGAAAACCAACAAAGAGCTGGAGAAGGTTGGCACCAGGCCGGGACTCAGGAAATCTGGGGTCAGTTCCTGGCTCTGCCATAGACCTCTGGTGTGATCCAGGGCAAGTGACTTTTTTGGATCAGCTCCTTTTAGTCAACAGAACTAGGCTGTTGTACACCAGTTGAGGATGTGACCCTTAATCTCTGTGCGTCAGGCCCCCGTCTATAAAATGGAGATCAAACTTCCTCTCTCCTGTCTTTATCGTGTTAGTATGTAAACTCTTAGTAGCAGAAAATGTTGTATTTAGATGAAAAATATGGGCCAGAGGTGTTAACATAACCCAGTCACCACAGCGAACACACCATTAAACAACCTTTTAACCTTTTATTAAAAATATGGAAAGCAGGAAACCTAGTTAAAGCCTTTGAAATGTAAATTGTTAAGTAAGGCTTTCATTGTATCAACATTGCTTGTTCCCTTTCCCTTTAGCTATAGAGTTTTAGAAGGAACCCCCCCCCCACATATGTCCCCATTTGACAGTCTCTTAGATGGTACCAAAGATGGTGGTAACTGTCCTTTTCGGGGAAAAGAGAAGTTAGTTGAGATGGGCTGGAGCTGCTGCTGTTGTTGGTCTGATCCCATTTCATCCCATGGAGTGGTTGGGATTCAACCGGAGCCAGTAGAGGTGGTGATGTCATCTGGGTCCCTCTCTCTGGCCTGGTCTGATCAGGACATTTCTCAGCATCAAGATGGCGAAGGCCTGGGATCCCAGGAAACAGTGGGGCTGGCAGACAATGATGGACCTTACTCCAGTAGCCTCCATCTGTTCTTCTATATTTCCCTCCACTCTCCCCTCTGAAGTCTCTTTCTTTAAGGACCCCCAAAGGGAGTGATGGGTGGACTAGCCCATCTCCTCATTATTTTGTCCACCAATTAGGTCTAATATCCAACACAGAAAATTTGGTTCTGCTGTTTTATTTTTTTTAAACCAAGTGTGATTTCAGCATAGTTCTTGAATCATCTCAACGTGGCGTGTTTGTTTGTTTGTTTGTTTGGGCTAATTTAGTGTGTCTCTCTGATTCTGTTGCACCTGCTTATAGCATTCATTGTTGAAAGCAACTTGAGTATTTCCCATCAGCATTTGTTGTTATAGGTTATTGTGTTATCTTGTAAACATTTCACATGCTTTTTACAATTGTGCTCACAATTTGGGTACATTTTTTTGGCCCAGTTATCACAACAGGATACCGGATGGATCACTCGATGATTGCCTGGTTTGTTGATTCCCTCTGAGGCTTCTGGTATTGGTCACTGTCGGAAGACAGGATACTGGTCTGACCTAGTGTGGCTGTTCTTATGTTCTCTCTCACTATGTGTAAATGCAGCCGCTGGCACAGTAGAACCCTGGTCTTGGTTTAAACCGATAGGCACTACTGTAATACTTCTGTTATAATTACCAACAGCCAGGGACAGATTAACTTTTTGTGGGCCCGGCACCAAATATATTTGTGGGCCCCCCTGGGGAATGAAGGGGCCAGGGGCAAGAGCACAGTGGGCAGGGTGGATTTGATTTAAATCATGATTTAAATCACTAGTCAGGAAGACTTGATTTAATCATGGTTTTCTACATAAAGGTGCATTATTGTTGGTTGTTATAACCTTAATACATATTCTTCACAACTCAGAGATAGATGTAGGTTTCATTTTTAGAAGGTACACACTATACATTTTTAAATAGTGATTTATTTAGAAAACTTTTCAGATGAGTTTTACAGCTATATCAGAAAATAAATGATTGTTTGGTTATTTCATTTACCAAAGGTAAGTGAAGCAGATATTTATGAAGTCACTGGGAGGTGAACTATCTCCAGTTCAACAGGTTAATCATTAATATTTGGAGGATTCTCTTGCCATGTGTATTAGGAGGAGAACATCCCCAGACAGACATTTAAATTGTTTCATTTAACTAAAACAACAATGTTAAGTATTCTGGATTTTTTTCTTCAACAGCAAACATAATATTTTAACAAAAATGCATAGGTCCCTTGTTTCTCACATTTACCTCCAGACTTCTTCTTCTTGTCCAGATCTTTCCACCCCCAACAATCTTCTACTCATTGAACTTTTTGAAACTTTTCACTTTTAGAGAGAGGTAAGGGATTGACTCTTTGTACACAAATTTGCAGAGGGACAATAGGGTTGAGGTCTGTTATTTCTCACCTCTATATATTATTTATTTATTTAAAACATTTTTGCTGTTAACAAGTGTGTTACCGCTGGAGACACAAATCCACAGTTTGAGAACTGAAAAACCAAGCATCTCTGATGGTATCTTCTAGACTGAGCACTGAGTCCCATTGGGTAGATAAAAATACTAACCTAAATAATCTATACAGAAGCCTGTGGAAACCCATAAGATTGGGTCCCTAATCCATGAACTATTAGAACTCATTTACAAAACTTTTCTTAAACATTACATGAATATATTGTCTCATACTATAGAATTAAAATTTATAATCCCTATTCCATGATGAGATATAATGTATCTTAATTAAAACTATTTTTAGATAGGTTTTTTCCTCAAAAAGCATTTTATCAAAAAAATCCGATTTAAATAAAAAAAATCCGAGTTTTTGATTTCTTTTAAATCATTGATTTTTATCCACCCTGACAGCAGGGCATGGGGGGAGGGAAGGATTGGTCCCCAGCTGGAACGAGGCAGGTGCCAGGGGCAAGACAAGCACAGTGGGGTATGAGGGGAGGATTAGTCCCTGCTGGCCTGGAGCAAGGCAGGGGCCGGGGGCAAAAACACAGCGGAGCGGGAGCTAGGGTTGGTCCCTGGAGCAAGGGAGGGACTGGGGGTAAACTGCAAGCACAGCAGGGCTGGGGAGGGGGTAAACGGGATCCCCCCTGCCCCTGCCCACATAGAGCGGGTACCTACCTTCTCCCTGGTTCTAGCCCATTCTCTTCGTCTCTCTCTGCACTGGGCTGCCCCTCTGCCAGTGTGATGAAGTGGGAATGTTCTTAACGTTTTCTCTGAATACTGTGTGGGTTCCTCAGTTTCCCCTATGCATTTCTTAAGTATCTAGGTGGTGGGATAAAGGTGTGTGATTGTTGCAGAGCCCTAGGCAGGTGTGATACTGTCGACATAGAGAATGGCTGATGGGTGCAGAGTCTGGCCAAGAGTTAGGGTGAGGGAGGGGACTCAGGGTTGGGGCAGGAGGTTGGGGTGTGGAGTGCTTACCTGGGGCAGCTCCTGTTTGGTGCAAGGGATGCAGGTGGGAATGTATGTGTGGGGGGGTGCAGGAGCTCCCGTTTGGTGCTCAGGGTGGGGATGTGGGGCACTGCGGCCCCGCTCCTCCCCCTCCTTTGCGCCGGCAAACAGCTGTTCGGCAGCGGGAGAAGCGCGGGGAGGGGGAGGGGCGGGAACACGCCACATTCAGGGGAAGAGGCGGGGGAAGGGGGAGCTTGGCTGCCGGTGGGTGCGGCAGGAGCCTCAGGAGCCGGCAGAACCAAGCTTCTGCCCCCACAGGAGAGAGCGGTGGGCGGGGAGTGGAGAAGAGCAGGCCGGACTGGGGCCCCTTTGGAGTGTGGGCCCGGCGCTATGGTAAACCCGGTACTGCTAACAGCCGTGTATATAGATGCATGCATCTTTCATCTATATACACACGTGTGTAGTAAGGGTGATGGCCACCCTCTTGGTCGACACACCCAGGACTGAATTGGCAATCTCCAGAACTAAAAGTATGAGATGCTCAAGTTTGAGCTAAAGAGTCAGGCCTTTGGAGGCGAGGGCTGTAACAGCTCTTATCCTCTGTGGATTGGGCACAGCGGGGGACTGTAACACACCAGTGGGTTGCATAAGCAGTGTCTGCATTTCTGGTATATGCACCATAGTGAATGTTGTGTGTCCCCACAGTATAAAAAAAATACTGTAAGGTTTTCTGTACTGCTTAACATGCCGAAGGGCAAGAGTCTCCAGCATGGGCGGCTCTATGTGTTTTGCCGCCCCAAGCACGACAGTCAGGCGGCTTTCGGCGGCGCGCCTGCGGGAAGTCCGCTGGTCACGCCGATTTGGCGGCGTTTCTGCGGGAGGTCTGCCGGTCCTGTGGCTTTGGCGTACCCGCCGCCGAATTGCCACCAAATCCGCGGGACCGGCGGACCTCCCGCAGGCATGCTGCCGAAGGCAGACTGACTGCTGCCCTCACAGGGACTGGCAGGCCGCCCCCGGCGGCTTGCAGCCCCAGGCACGCGCTTGCTGCTCTGGTGCCTGGAGCCGCCCCTGGTCTCCAGTGACTAAGCTACCTTTGATGTAGAAGCACAACTGTAGTGAAGGCCACTCACCACCCTGAACCAAGGCAGCGTCACTTGTTTATGCGGGAACAATTTAAAGCACAGAAACACACCCACTGAAATGGACACACATTTCTAGGACTGTTAGAATTCACCCCATGAGGTCTATGCCAATCAGGTATTCATAAGGGCACCAGCACTTCTACAAGCCCATAGACTTTAGAACAAAATGAGATGAAAACTAAACACATTTAAAAAGAAAAGCTAAACTTTGGAATGTGGCAACATTTTGAGCCCAATTCCACAGATCAGGGCCTATGTGGAAAAAAGGACTGATCTAGAGAGGTTTCATATTTCCTCAGGCCCCTCTTCCCCCCACCTCCCAAAAAGGTTAGCTTTAGTCAGGAGTTCATGCAAAATAATACTATAGATAGAACTTAAGAAGATAAACAGCTATAACTAATACAGAGGAAGGGTGGTCCAGTGGTTAGGGAAACCTGGGTTTAAGTCCTTGCTCTGCCACAGATTTCTTGAGTGACCTTGGGCAAGTCCCCAAGTGTCTCAGTTCCTCATGTGTAAAGTGGGGATAATAGTAAAGTAATGATGATATGGCCCCCTGGGATGTTGTGAGGATAAACGCATTAAAGAGGTGCTCAGTTAGTTGGTAATGAAGGCTATATTGGTACCATAGGTACTCCGATGCCATGGAGCAAAAGTCTGAGAGACACTTAGGAATTGCATTTCACGTACGTTTGGCTGGCGATGAGTCTGTACACTCTGACAGCATTGTTTCATGCTACACTTAAGTCAATAGTGGCAGACGCAGCTCCACTTCCAGGTGTTACAGCAACAAGGCTCCTCTTCTGCTTTTGACCTTGAATAACCCGATGTGGTTGTCCGTGTTAGAGCGATCTTTCTCCTGCTGCTCCCTAGCACTGGATTGACAAGGCCCACTTGTGAGGGAAAGCAACAGCAGCAGCTGAAGATTTTTGCTTTTAGTGGCAGCTGTCGCTTTTCATGTTCAGCTTCTAGACAGTGTTCGGTTCCCGTCCTGCTTGCTGTGAGCCACTTTAGGTGTGTTTAGGGAGGAATTTTACCCCAGGTTCTGAATATTTACTCCAATTCATCCACCTGAGGTTTAGTTTGCGCTCTTAAGAGGGCTGTTTTCACCACATATTAAGACTTGCAGGATATTAAGTTACATCCTCCTAATTGAAGGTTGCCTTTCTCAGCTCTCTAATGTGCTTCCTTCCCCTCCCAGAGGACGCATCCTCTCTTTCCGCAGCTGAGCTCTGAAGAATCTAACATTTTCTTCCATTAACCTCACCCCCACTCCTACGCCAAAACTTGATCTATCCAGCTAGCAAGAACGAGCTAGGACTCCCTTCAGAGCCCAGCTCCAGCCAGAGGGGCCACTGTAGAACAATACAAGACACTCTTTATCCCTGAAAAACTGACCATCTGGGGAAGAGAGACCAGGAACCCACCTGGCTCCCACTGTAATTAATGGGGAATTTGCCATTGACTTCAGTGTGAGCAGGATCAGGCTCCAGGATTTACAATCAAGCCTCCTGAAAAGTGTAGAGCATAAACATTAGGCCTATAAGGCTGTGTGTGTGTGTATAATATAATAATAATAATCTCCTTCTCAGTTAAAAATAATAAAATGGCTGGAATGCATTTGCTAGATCTTCACTACTTCCCCTCTTCCTGTTGCCTTTTATCAAGCACTTTTCATCTTGATATCCAAGTGCCCTATATGGACTAAAAGCACACTGAGAGTTGCCCAAGTTGGTGAGTGGAAAATGGGTCTCTGTCCTATTCTGGATGCAGTTCTGTAATTTGACCATGATGTCTGTTCTGGTGTCATTTTGAATGTGCATTGAGAAGGTGATCCGCTCTAGGTGCAGTTGCTTTTGAGTGAGCCAATCCAATTTTCTTTGCCTCTGATGCTTGGGGGATGCTGTGACAAAGAGGTATGTCTGAGAGTGTCACCTCAAGACTTGTGATTGAGGGAAGAACTCTTCCTGATCTCTTTGAGCTCCAACTTCCTTGAGTCTATATCTCTAGCTCTTTTGATAAGCAGTTCGCCACATTTGCAGGGTTGGCATTATTTAATTGAAGTTACTTGACCTTTCTTTAAAACATATACATTTTGTTTAATCTAAAGTGCTTCCCCAGCAGAGTGGGATGAGATGGGTGGGTGTATTTAGAACTGGAACTAATCCAAACCTTTTGCTTTCATCTCTTGAACTGAGATTTGAAAAACTTTGTTAGTCTTTTTTGTTAATATCCCATCTTTGTAGCTTGAGCCAGTCTCTAGAAGACAAATCAGAACTCAGATGCTGAATCCCAAACCCCTCAAAGGGGATGTTCAGATAGTTATAGGAGTTTGAAGGATTTAGATGTTTGACGTTATAGGAGACTTTGACTTTGACTGCTGAAGACCCAGGCTGCACGCTTCCCTATGGAGCCTCCTAGCCTGCAAGCAGGAGGAGGAAACACCCTTACTCATTAGCATGATAGCTTGCAATTTTAACACGGTTTTCAATATACCACACTGAGGATAACCCACGTGCCAGGGAATGCCACTATGGCAACTCTGCCACCTGAACTCCTATGACATGCCATCTCCCAGTCTACAAGATAGGGTGTGTGACTGGGAGAAAGGGGGCATAACTGGGTAGTCCCTATGCCCTTGCAATCCCTGACCCCTTAGGGCTGTGGGCTGCTGGGCCCCTGTGTCAGTATTAGGCCTGCAGCCAAACTACCTCAAGCTGCAGTCTTGTCAGCTGTCAGAAGCTTTAGTGAGCTGGACCAGGCTGGCACTTATCTGTGAGACCTCAGAGAAGTATGGCTCAGGTACTGCAGGAAGTGATGCTGGTAATTCAGAAGGAACCGTTTGCCTCTACTGAACTAGTCCACCAGTAGCACTGCTAGAAATCATACTCAGCATTAGACTTTCAGATGAGATTGTATAATGCTGAGATCCTGAATATATGAGATTATTAAAATCTCTATGGTACTTTTTTACAAGGGAAAGAACAGTTTCCTGGTCAAAACCCAACTTGGATAATTATATTTCCCTCTTGTCACTTAAAGTGGATAGCATATTCTTCATTCCCTCTCCTAAACTGTTACTCAAAGTGGTGTGCTGTTAAACACTTGCTGTGGTCCACTCCAGAGGGTTAGGTGGTTTGTATTTCAACAACAAAAAACATTCTATCTAGAAGCCTAGAATATTTATGATGCTAATACAGTTTTAAAGAGCATTAGGATCCATTTGGAACTGTATACATGCAACATCATCAACCTTATTATTAATACATTTAATGAATAAATGGGGATATGATAAAGGTTTATAAAATAAACTGTGTAGAGGAGGTAGGTCAGGAGCTTCTGTTCTCTGTCTCTTAACACTAGAACATGGGGGGAGTGTCAATGACATTAAAAGGTGGGAAATTCGAAACTGATGAAAATAGATGCTTTTTCACACAACATGTAATTAAACTGTGGAACTCATTGCCACAGGAAGTTGTTGAGGCCAAGAACTTAAAAAGACTCAAAAAGGGATTGGATAATTATATGGATATCAAGAATGTGCTGCATTATCATGATTAATTATTTATAAGTCAGATTTTTATAAGGCCTATAGCTTGACTATGAGGAAGACTTCCCCATAATACGTTGGGAATCATGCTGAGAAAAACAGCTTGCTATGAATTATCAATAAAATATTTGACAACTTTTATAATAATGGTTAGGTAAGGGATATAATTTTTAGAGAGGTCCTAACAAATAAATAGCAGACCCGTAAGCTAGCAAAAATCTGATGTACCAGACAGATAAACAGATGTTCAAATATATATATAAAGAGGGCTCTCCAGAAAAATCATATGTATAGACTCTTCTGTTATGCATCCAATAACAATATTGTAAATGAAATCGATGGAGCTGGCTGATTTCAGGTCTCTTTAATTATTAAATAAAACCCTTGTTTGTTCTAATCCAAATGTCAGGCAATGAAGACAACATTAGCAGGAACATTTTGGATACACTGAAGGGGGCAATGTGTATGTGTCCTTCAGGGAATATTTGCCCAATAGCTCTATCAACTCTTATATGTTCCCTGCCAGCTAGTCTCTAGCCATGGCAGTAGACTAGCAATGGCTACACCCCAGGGTTGAAGGTAGGTGCCAGAAAGAGTAGGGGAGGAGGAATTATTCTTTAAGCAAGGAAGAGAAATAAAATCAACCTTGCGAGTTTATGAAAAGCAAAAGTGAGAGAGGACTGGCCTTAATTCCAAACAAGAGATTTAAGGAGTGTTAGAAAAAGTGCGTATGTTGTGTCCATCAGTGGGGGAGAAGGGCACCAACTGTCGCGCCACATATAGTCTATGGCTGACTTTGCACTTGTGGCTCATTGCCCTCCTGCTTAAGGCTTTCTAATTCTGTCGCAGAGCGATATCAGAGTCTCCAGGCAACCACTAGTGAGGCATGCGAGACATTCCTCTGAGACCTCTCCTGCACCTTAGCTTCTCTCCCCTTGTGAGAGGGACCTGCCAGGGGAAAAAATAGTCTCCTAAAGTTGCATTTGCCTCTTGACATTCACAGAACAATCAAGAGGCCACTTCCCCTGATCTTCAGGCCTCTGAAAAAGAAATCCAATTGCTCACCTGCTTTTCAGTTCATTTTCCATCCTCCTATGTGGCTTTTGAAATCCTTCTGATGGAGATTGAAAGAAGATCTTTTATGCTTGTGCAAAATTGAGCTTATAGGAAACAACCCCACCAAGAGTACAAAATGCAGGTGGCTGGTAAAATGTGGCTGAAAAATTAGTGACAGCAACTTCCCCCTACACCTGTTCATAGCTCCTTTGGCGAGCTCTGTAGTTAAGGCAAGACACATGTATCGATTCCCATCAGGCAGGATTCTTTACAGAGGAAAATGTGAGCTGACAGGGCCGGTGGGGATAATTCTCACTACTGGGTTTTAAATATAAAGATTAAGCACCACACAAGATGCTATTCCCAGTCACTCGTCGTGTACATATTAAAATCCCCTTGGTGCTACTTTGGGCAATTAGAATTCTTGTAGCGTCAATGCCCCACAACCTGTGCGCCAGCTGTAGAGATTCACTGCCTTTCCTTTCTTGTCTCATTGCTGAAATGTGTAATGAAAGAATATTACTGTTCATTTAAATGAGCTGTGTCTTTCTCGAGTCCCATTTCAATAATCTGCTAGAAAACAGAATGACTTCAGAATTGGAAAGGGCATGAAAGGATGGCTAAGTAAATAGCACCAAGTCCCCAAATACCTGAATAGTCTAGTTTCAATGTGACTGATGGCACAGCAACCTTTTCTGGACAAACACAACCCTAAAAGGTTTTGAACCAATTCAGAATGTATGGGCCAGACCCTCAGCTGGCGTAAATCAGCAGTCATTTGAAGTCAGTGGAGCTCTGCTAATTTACACCAGCTGAGGATCTGGCCCGAAGACTCTAAAAATTCAGGAAATGCATCCTTTTTGACTGTGCGGTAGTCTATGGAGCTTTGGGGAAATCTAGGATCATTACCATCTAAACCTGTTTCCTCTCCAGCACTTCGCAAGCCTTCTTTCCAGTGACTTGTAGCACTGACAACATTTCGAACCCAAAGCTAAGAGATACATATCTCAGACTTTGCCAATGTACTTTTCTCCCTCTTTTCAAATGAAAACTCCTAGTTCTGCCAAATGTAGGATGTACATTGCTTAAAGTATAGCGGCACACATGGGACTCTCAAAATATATTGGAATAACCAAGTACAATGTGGTGAGTTACGGCCTGAACCCCATATTTTCCAGCAGTATGCCTGATTCCTGGTGTTATATTAGATCATTTATTTAAGTATGCCTATAGCTACAGTAGTTTGCATAAATTAGAACCTGCTTGCAGGGGAACAAGGTGATGGAGATTGGAATTCTTCAGCTGTTTCTATGCATTGCAATATGCGTATTGACATTCTGGTTATAGCAAACATCTGCTTATAAGGCTTCAATTGATTTCACTGTATTTTGGAGAAGGTCCATAGGGGAGATATTCTAAAAATGCCTACATGAGGCTCCTTTGTAACACCTTGCTATTCAGAATTCTCTACCCTTGTAAATGATCTGTTGCGTTCTGCTCTGCTCAGCAGCTCCCTCTTATAGTCTAGGTACCATACACAGTGTTTGGAATTAGCACCCCCCAACAAAAACGAATAAAGGTCTATTTGGGTATTTTGAACACATCCACGATCATGGCACACAGATGTATGTAAAGCACAGATGTATGTATGTGTTAACCTTATTGTCCGACTCTTCCTCGTGTAACATGGTGACAGCATGCTTGAGAACATTTGTTGTATCTTCTGAATTTATGTATTTGGTACCTGCAGACAGGGTATTTATTGGAGGAGTGTAAATGGAAGAGGTGGGTCTGAGTGGCTTTTGCAAGTTGCACCATGTGAAGCTTCTTCATGGAATGTGCTTTCAGCCCCAGCTACACTCTCCTGCAGGGGCAGTGCGTGGTTGTCCTCTTCTAACTGGAAGCTTCCTGGTTAAAGGCATTTCTGGCTACTGATACCACTTGGGCATTTGTGAACAGTGATGAGTTTGTAAAGGCCTGAAGACTACCTAGCTTGGTGTGGAGAATCCTGGTCCCTGAGATCTATATTCATGTTCACTGTGCTGGTCAAGCCACTGGGCCTGAGCTTCTCTGTCAGCCTGGCTGTGCCCCTGGCCTGTCCCCTGGACCAATCTCCTGGTCTCTGGTTCAGGCTGTGCTCCTGCTAACAGGGTCAGTGTGGGCTCACTGACCAACCCACCTGGTCTTCTTCCAGCGTGGCCCCTATGCCAGCTGACTGGCCCAGAGCCAATCTGATGACCTGCAACCAATCGCCTGTTCCCACGTGAGCATAATCAAGCACCCCCTCTGGAGCATCATTCCTCTTATCCAATGAAAGGTGGGCTGGCAGCAAGAAGTCAAGGGTGGGATTTCCCCCCAGTCCTCTAGCCAACCAGGGCTCTGGTGGCAGAAGGGCCTGTCCCTAATCAATGAGGTCTAAGGGAAAAAGAACTGTCTCTTTCACACTACTGACATAGGGAGAGGAGGCTCTGCTGCCTTGATCAAGACTGGGGCCCCATTGTCCTGGGGGACTAAAGGATCCAGCCCTAGGAGTGTTACCTGGCGCTTAGGGTAGGAAACGGGAGGAAGAATTACTGGGTTCAGGTCCCAGCTGTGCCATTGACTCACTTTGTGGCCTTGGCCAATCCACTTCAATTTGTTGTGACATAGTTTACCCATTTGTAAATGTTTTTAGCAACACTCGTGCTTCACACGTTAGGAGAATTAATATTTGTCAAGCACTTCGAAATCCTCATATGGAAGGCTTTATGCAAGTGCAAAGTTCTGCTTTCGGAGTAGTTTCAATACTTTGTATTTTAATATTTTTCCTCCTCCCTCTTTTTTAACTTCCTCCCATCTCCTTCAAGAAGTCCTGTTAACTTTCTTTAAATGGCCAGAAGGCCCTGAGACCCTTATTTAGATTAGGGAGTCAAGTGACATGATGTGTAGCTTAAGAATGTCATTCTGCGTCTCATATGACCTATGAGATCAGAGGTTGTTATAGAGACATATAACTGCTCTGATAGAAAGTTCTATTGAAGCAGAGATCCGTAAATCTTGGTGAATCAGGCAGTATTTAAAAACATGGTTGGGGAGAGACTCCAGAGTCAGGGATCATATGAAGTGTTTCATATATCTCTCCACTATAGAAATGACTTTTACCTTTTGCATAGGGGTAATTTCAAGTTGCAGCTTTTGTCATGTGGAACATTTTTAATAATTAAAATGAAAGTGACTATTTCCCACACTATATCCAGGATTAGGGGCTTTGGGGGGATGCTGAAGGAAGTGACATAGGCCAAGTCAATTACACAATCAGAGAACTTCATTTTGTGCTTAAATATTCAACACTGACATTTTTCTTCTGCTTGTCAAACCAAACTACAAAATGCTTTCCAATGTCTTATGGCTCCAAAGTTGCCAATTTCAGAGGCTGGTGATATTCTGTATGAAGATGGCTACCACCGAAGGGGAGCTCAGAAGTGTCTGTCTATATAATTATTAATTATTAAATACTTTGGGCCAAATTCATCCTGGGGACAACTCCACTGAAGTCAACAGAGCTACAACAGGGGTGAAATTTTGCCCTTTATTTTTAAATTGTATTTCAGTTATTTGTGTCAAGTGCTTTCTACCTGGCGAAGTTTTAGACTATTGAACTGGGCAAAACGAATACAGTTGCCCTGCATGTGTAGGGAGATAATTTGGGTGTATGTATATGGAAAGGGGAGTTTGAGATCACAGTGGCATTTTCCATCACTTCTATCATTGTGAAAACTTCATTATAAAAGGGTTGCAGGACAGTACACAACAGATCTGCATTTCTTCCAAGTCAACACCAACATGAACCCCAAATTCCTAACCCTCAGATATAGAACTGGGCAAATAATTAATTCAGAAGTAATAACTTATTTAATGAAGTGTGCCTCTTTTTCTATTTAAGAATTATCCTAGTCAAAGTTTATTTGCCCAGTAATGATTTTTAGCCTTTAGATATGTCATGAGTGGTTCATTGTGATTATTCAGTATTTGCAACTCAGGCTGTTTTGATTGGACACATGAGCCATTGAATTCACTGCCCAGAGAAAAGTCTTGTGATTACAAATTCATAATTTGCTTTCAGCAAATATTCTGCAATATTCACTGAAAGTGAGCTCTTCTGGCAAACATACCTGCCAATAAACTCATTTGCCCTCCTGTTCATAAACAGCAAAGACAGAGGGATTTCAACAAAGTTGAAGTGAATTTGTTTAAAAATTAATATGAATATTTGCAGTAATATTTGCATTATTCACTCAGCTCTGTTACCCAAAGGGAGGGAATCCAGTGCTATTTGCATAATTTTGAATTGTTTTTACTTGTTACTGTTATTCGCCTGCTGATTCAGCTTTCAGCAGTGATTCCTCTATCAGCCCAAGGTATCAGAATTAGGATAACATTTTCCAAGTAACCATGCAATAAGATCAAATGAAGGTCATCCTTCTACAGGGGAAACATACCAGAGAAGCTTACTCTGTCTGCATAATCTCCATGGCATTATCTTAGCTTATAGTATCATATCAGCTACATGGTGCGGGGGGAGATATGGTAGTTCCTCTGCATATATCAAGGATATCAGAGCTGAAATCAATAGTGTTACTTAGTGCTCATGATTTATCATAGAATCATAGAAATTTAGGACTGGAAGAAATCTTGAAGTCATCAAGTCCAGCCTCCTGTGTTGAGGCAGGACCAAGTAATCCTACACCATCCCCGGCAGGTGTTTGTCCAACCCGTTTTTAAAAACCTCCAATGATGGGGATTTCACAATCTCCCGCAGAAGCCTATCCTAGAATTTAACTACCCTTATAATTAGAAAGTTTTTCCTAATACCTAACCTACATTTCCCTTGCTGCAGATTGAGCCCATTATTTCGTCTCCTACCTTCAGTGGACACAGAAAATAATTGATGTCCATCCTCTTTATAACAGCTCTTCACGTATTTGAAGACTTGTGATCAGGTTCCCCATCAGTCTACTTTGCTCAAGACTAAACAAGCCTATTTTTTAAAACCCTTCCTTAATAGTCAAGATTTCTAAACCTTTTATCACTTCTGTTGCTGTCCTCTGGACGCTCTCCAGTTTGTCCACATCTTTCCTAAAATGTGGTGTCCCAAATAGGACACAGTACTGCAGCTGAGGCCTCACCAGTGCTGAGTAGAGCAGGACAATTACTTCCCATGTCTTACATCTGACACTCCTGTTTATACACCCTAGAATGATATTAGCCTTTTTTGCAACTGTGATCCATTATATCCCCCGGATGCTTTTCAGCAGTACTCCCACCTACCCAGCTATTTCCCATTTTGTTGTTGTGCACTTGAGTTTTTATTCCTAAGTGAAGTACTTTGAACTTGTCTTTATTGAATTTCATATTGTTAATTTCAGACCAATTCTTCAATCTGTCAAGGTCATTTTGAATTCTAATCCTGTCCTCCAAAGTGCTCCCAATTTGGTGTAATCTGCAAATTTTATACGCATACTCTCCACTCCGTTATCTAAGTCATTTGTGAAAATATTGACTAGTATTGAATCCAGGACTGATAGCTGTGGGATCCCACTAGATATGTCCTCCCAATTTGACAGCGAACCATTGATAACTATTCTTTGATTAAGGTCTTTTAACCTTGTTGGGCATCCACCTTAGAGGAATTTCATCTAGACCACATTTCCCTAGTTTGCTTATCATGTGGGAATGTGTCGAAACCCTTACTAGAATCAAGCTATATCACATCTATTGCTCCCGCCCACATATACATGATGAATTTGTTGTTTGTGAAAATTTGCTGAATAGTTTGGACAAATAATTTTCAGCCTACGGGTTATTGAACAGAGCATTTTGGCTATTAATTTTTCATGTTGTATTGTTGATCACCTGTGTCACACGGTATTGTTTCAGATTCCCCATTGGGCAACTTTCAGAATTGGCAAACAATTTCACAAATACTCATCAGTTGCTTGAACACCCCATGTAGCAGAGTGAACCCAACTTAGTGTTTTTCTTTATGAAAATACAGTAGAACCTCAGAGTTATGAACACCAGAGTTACGAACTGACTGGTCAGCCGCACATCTCATTTGGAACCGGAAGTATGCAATCAGGCAGCAGCAGAGACAGAGAGAGAGAAAAGCAAATACAGAACAGTACTGTATTAAACATAAACTACTAAAAAAGTAAAGGGAAAGTTTAAAAAAAAAGTTTTGACAGTGTAAGGAAATTGTTTCTGTGTTTGTTTCATTTAAACTAAGATGGTTAAAAGCAGCATTTTTCTTCTGCATAGCAAAGTTTCAAAGCTGTTCAGTTGTAAGCTTTTGAAAGAACAACCATAATGTTTTTTTCAGAGTTACAAACATTTCAGAGTTACGGACAGCCTCCATTCCCGAGGTGTTTGTAACTCTGAGGTTCTACTGTATTTTCCAATCATATTTTGTTTTGTTTTTTGTTTGATTCACTCTCTTGAAGATTATAGATGACGCTGCATAAAGCGGGTGAAGACTAGCCGTGACAGTCTGCAAATTTACCCCAGAACACATCTAATCCAAGTGGCAGGAAAGAAAAATATTACTTAGAATTACTTACATAGTAAGCTGTTTGATGAAGGGACCATCTTTTTTCTCTGTATTTGTACACCACCTAGCACAATTGGGTTCTGGTCCATGACTGAAGCTCCTAGGTGGTACCATATTATAAGTAATAAATAATAATATACAGGAAACAAATTTTATTGATATAATGCTGTAAAGTGCTAACAATAAAATCCCAGTGCGATGGGGTGTGCTCCCCACACTGGCCCTGAGAGAGTTGAATTAGGCCAGGTGGGGCCAATTAAGCTACAAATGGGGGAGATTTAGGCTGTGGAAAGAGCACTAATTAGAAGGAACTCATCTCTGAGGGAGCAGGCAGGGCTTCTATAACCCAGGAGGTTGACAACAGGTGCGGGGAGGAGAGGCAGGCTGCAGGGAAATAATCTGCAGTTACTCCCAGGGGAAAGGGAGGTGGTTTGGGCCTATGGGGTTTTAACCTGTAGTTACTCCCTGTGGGAGAGAGGGGGAGAGAGGCAGAGGGCCTTCAGCGAGCAGCAGAAGGGGGCACAGGACCCAGAAAGAGCTGAGCCCTAGAGCGGCCAGGAGGAGGCATGCCTGGTGGTGAGTGGACTCTGTGATACCCAGTAAAAGAATTTAGAGTTTTGGGGTCCAGTCCAACTCCCAGTGAATCCAATGAGGAGTCTTTCTACTGACTTTGATAAGAATTGGATCAGGCCTTAATGCTGGAGGATGCATTTCACGAGGGATGGGAAGTGACCTAACTGAAACAACTTCATGCTGATGCATCTCTTCGCCTCCCCACCAAATATCATAATATTGCCTCATGGCAGTGTTATATTTTAACAGCCTCACAAATACAGCTCCTAGAGGGTGATACTTCTGCAAGTGACAGTTCAGTGCTAACCAATCGGTGTGGTTTGAGCCTGTGATGTCATCTCTCTAACCATGGCTTTCAATGGTAATTGATTTCAGGAACATTGACAGAGTCCAAGATGGTGGAGCCACTGTCCCACTGGCACAGAGGTGGGTTGAGAGAGTAAAATCTCTGACTTGTTTGGAACCCTCCATACTGTGGGCTGGAAGGAGATGCCTAACGTTTGCCTGAATGGCTGTGCCTACGGAAATACTCAACAGAACTAGAGTTCTTAATTCTGTCTGGAAATTGTTTTATTTTGGCCTGGAATGTCTCCCTGCCTGTTGGAGGTAAGGAATAAGAATGGCCATACTAGGTCAGACCAATTGTCCATCTAGCCCAACATCCTGCCTTCTGACAGTGGCCAGTGCAAGATGCTGCAGAGGGAATGAACAGACCAGGGCCATTCATCAAGTGATCCATCCCCTGTCATCCAGGCCCAGCTTCTTCCATTTACAGGCTCAGGGATGCCCAGAGCATGGGGTTGCATCCCTGACCATCTTCGTTGGAGCCACTGATGGACCTATCCTCCATGAATTTACCTAATTCTTTTTTCAATCCAGTTATACTTTCAGCCTTCACGACATTCCATGGCAATGAATTCCACAGGTTGACCGTGCATTGGGTGAAGAAGTACTTCCTTATGTATGTTTTAAGCCTGCTGCCTATTCATTTCATTGATTGTTCTCTGGTTCTTATTTTATGTGACGAGGTAAATAACTCTACCCTGATTCACTTTCTCCTCACCATTCATGATTTTATAGACCCTTGTCATATGCCCGCTTAATTGTCTCTCTTTTCTAAGCTTGAACAGTCCAGTGCTTTTACTCTCCTCATATGGAAGTTTTCTTTGTTCCCTTCTCTATACTCTTTCCATTTCTGATTTTTTTTTTTGAGATGGGGCAACCAGAACAGCATGCACTATTCAAGTTTAATATAATGACATTATATTTTCTGTCTTATTATCTATCCCTTTCCCAATCGTTCCTAACATTCTGTTTGCTTTTTTGACTGCTGCTGCACATTGAGCAGATGTTTTCGGAGAACTATCCACAATGACTCCAAGATATTTCTTGAGTGGTAACAGTTATTTTATAGACCCCATAATTCTGTATGTATACTTGGGATTATGTTTTCCAATGTACATTACTTTGGAATTATGAACACTGAATCTCATCTTCCATTCTCTTGCCCATTCACCAAGTTTTTGTGAGATCCCTTTTTAACTCTTTGCAGTCACCTTTGGTCTTAACTATCTTGAGTAATTTTGTGTCGACTGCAAACTTTGCCACTTCACTGTTTACCCCTTTTTCCAAATGATTTATGCATGGGCAGCGGGTAAATGTGCTGTTGGGAGAGGCTAGTCCCCAACCCTCCCCCTCTGCTTGAAGCCCCGCCCGACTCCTTCTGCCCCTCCTCACCTGCCAGAGCCTGGAGCGCACACACCCCCATGCAGCCACTGTCCCCCTCCCCTTCACCGTGTGCTCCTAGTGCTGGGCAAGCAGTGTGGCCAGAGCGCCACTGGCCCCAGCGTGCTGGACAGGCGGCACAGCCAGAGCACCCCAGCCCCAGTGCTGGGCGGGTGGGCGGAGCAGCTGCAGCAACCACAATTCCGGAGCGCCAAGCAGGCGGCACAGCCGGAGCGCCCCAAGCCCCCGGCGCTGGGTGGATGAATGGACGGATGGCACGGCATGGTCCCAGTCACAGCGTCCCCAGCCCACTGACCTTGTGTGCACTAGCCCCAGCCTCTTGGCCACAGAAGAGTGGGAAAGGAACTGGAAGCAGGCGGCAGAAGGGGGCTTCGGTGCGGAGCATGGGCAAGACCATTCAAGGCTTTTTTGGGGAGGCACAGCCTTCCCCTGCCTATGCTACCCACTGCCCATGCATTTATGAATATGTTCAACAGTACAGATGCCAGTACAGATCCTTGGGGGACACTAGTATTTACCACTCTCCATTCTGAAAACTGACCATTTATTGCTGCCCTTTGTTTCCTATCTTTTAACCACTCACTGATGCATGAGAGGACCTTCCCTCTTATCCCATAACTCTTTTCTTTGCTTAAGATCCTTTTTCAAAGTCTTTCTGAAATCCAAGTACACCGCTACCTCGATATAACGTGACCCGATATAACACGAATTCGGATATAACGCGGTAAAGCAGTGCTCCGGGGCGGTGGGGCTGCGCACTCCGGTGGATCAAAGCAAGTTCAATATTACATGGTAAGATTTTTTGGCTCCCGAGGACAGCATTATATCGAGGTAGAGGTGTACCACTATATTACTGGATCACTCTTGTCCATGTGTTCATTGACTCCCTCAAAGAATTCTAATAGATTGGTGAGGCATGATTTCCTTTACAAAAGCTATGTTGACTCTTTCCCAACATACTGTGTTCACCTATGTGTCTAATAATTCTGTTCTTTACTATAGTTTCAACTATTTTGCCTGGTACTGAAGTTAGGCTTACTGGCCTGTAATTGCCAGGATCGTCTTTCACATAGAGTGCCACTCCCTCACCAGTGCGACCTACGCTGTCATTCCTATATATTTTATACTCTGGTGTTACCATGTCCCATTGATTGTCATCATTCCACCAAGTTTATGTGATGCCTAGTATATCATTATCCTCATTTAATACCAGGCACTCAAGTTCACCTATCTTAGTATTTAGACTTCTAGCTCAGTGGAGAATTAGCATTATTTTAGAAAGAGGGCAAAGGGAACATAAGGGGAACCAAAAAGAAGATGTAGTGAAAAGGGAGATGTTTGCTCAGGCCCCAATTCACCAAAGCACTTAGGCAAGAGGGTTTAAATCCCATAGAAGTTGATGGGCCTTAAGCACATGGCTAAAGCTGAGCTTTTGAAAGCTTTGTAAGGGATTTAGAAGCTCAATTCCCATCTAAATGAATATACTGCCTGGAAAATCTCAGCCAAAGGGTAAAATTTTCAGAAGCACCTCAGTGACTTGGGGTAGATTTTCAGAGGCTCAAAGGGTCCCACGCCTAAAAAAGTCAGTGGGAGTTAGGCTTCAAAGATTGTCAAAGACACAAACAGGCATTAGGTACCTAAGGTCCCATTTTTCATGTGCCTAAGTCTCTTGAGAGTTTTTGGGTATGGCTTCACTGGAGCTGGATGTGTCATTTCCAGCCGGCGGAGACGTACCCGTGCTAACTCTGATTGAGCTAGAATGCTAAAAAAAGAAGCCGTGGTGGTGTGAGTGATGGGAGGGGCTAGCTGCCCTAGTCCGATCCTGTCAGAGACACTTGACGTACTCAGGGCAACTAGCCCAATACCACTGCTCACTCCCAGCAGCTACATTGCCATTTTTAGCGCACTAGCTCGATCAGAGCTAGCACAGGTATGTCTGCTCAAGCTGTAAATTGCACCTGGCAGGTAGAACTTAAGTTCCTAAGTCACTTTTTAAAAGGGTGTTTTGTTGAATCAGGATCTTATTTGCTAATAGATAAAGCAATGACTCACTGCTAAATATTTTTCCAGGTTAAAAAACCCCAACTTTTATTTACTTCTAAAAATCTGTCTGGTTTTGTCAATTCTTTTTGAGACAGAATTTGCATCTCCACTTACTGCAAGGTTTTAAACCAAATTTTCCCATAATCTTTTTTATATTATTTTTATTATTTGATTTTAATGATATTTAACAGATGAAATGTAAAGTCTGACAGCCCTGCGGTGGGTCTTGAGATTAAATACACAGTATGAAGCTTATCCTGTCATGTGCATTTGCTCCTTTACCTGAGGGCGATGAATGCTGAAGAGTATCTTAAAAAAAACAAAAAACAGCAGCAATTTAGCAGAAGATTTGTTTTATTTCACAAGAGTTTAAAAGTGACATTTCTGTAATTAACTGTAAAAGTGTCCTACTGTACGGTGTCTTCAAAGTAAAGGACAAAAGCTGCTTGTCTGGGTATTAAAGCATAAGACAGCAGAATAGTTCTGAACCACTGTTTTCTCAGTCTGTTTGTTCTCTGTGCTCTGGGATCAGATAAGCTGTGGTCTTTCTGCAGCAGCAACTTCGAATTAGACAGATGAAGGGAACAGTCAAACATAACAGTGGTGAGAGCTTTCAGGATAAGAAGACATCTGTCAGGAGGAATGTGTCGCTGGAACGTTTGTTGGTTTAGGATTGCTTTTCCCCTTTGTACACTTCAGTTTGGAGTATAGCAACTGCCTGGGTTCTCTGTCCTCCTTCACATCAGTAATGAAGATGGCAATTCTTATTTATTGGCCAAGGATTTCACAAATAATTTTGGGCACCCAACTCGAGCCCACTTATCAGAAAGTGTCCAATACCCATGCACTGAAAATCAGGCCTCTCTAATGTATGTGAAGCTGAACACTAAAAAGTAAAGGGGACACAAATTATGTCACTTTTGAAAATCTCTGCTCTTATGGATGGGATTTTCAAAAGCAGCCACCGTTGGACCAACTTTGCTCCCATTTGAAGTCCATGGAACTACTTACCTGTGTGAAGTTACTTGTATGTGTGATGTGGTTGTATGATCAGGGCTTAAGACAAGAAGCAATGGAAGGCAAGAATGTGGAGATGATAGAGGCAAAAACAATGGGGGCAGGCATGGCAAAACAGGACAAGGGAGGGAGTTCAAGACAAAAGGGATAATGTGAAAAAACAGACAGAGGCAGTTGTGGTACTTAGCACTTAGGGGTGTCATCACTGTCCGTGATCAGACACTGAACTAACACAAACTAATTAATGAGACCTTGCAGATGCTAATCCCCGAGGGGCAGGGATTGTCTGTATTTTACCTCTGTTCAGCAGCCAGCACAATGGGGACCTGATCCCAATTTGGGGCTTTGAATGCTGCCATAAATATTTGTTGTTGCTAATACCCCTGCGAGAGAGGTGGGGAAATATTGCCAGTCCCACATTAACAGATAGGGA
This sequence comes from Malaclemys terrapin pileata, assembly GCF_027887155.1. Classification (NCBI taxonomy): domain Eukaryota; kingdom Metazoa; phylum Chordata; order Testudines; family Emydidae; genus Malaclemys; species Malaclemys terrapin. The sequence continues at coordinate 15,920,497 of NC_071515.1, read as the reverse complement.
GACTTGCTCAAGGCCACATAGGGAGTCAGTGGCAGATCCAGGGTTACAATTTAGGAGGTTCACATTCATTCCGTTAGACGGCACTGGCTCACAATTCAGAGTGTACTTGCTAATTCTCTGTTTCAGGATCCGAAGGGATTGCAGGCATGTGGCTTATTTCTCCTTTTTTCGTATTCTGTTTGCTGTAGCTTTTTGCCTTGCCAGAGGCCCTGCAACTACCAATCTGATTTTCCTGTCTCCTGCCTGGGATGCTTGAGGACCCACATACATTGGGCACCCAGCTTCGTATTCCTACTTAACGGTTACTTCCTTCTGAAGAAAGTGTGCACATCTCCTGGGGCATCTGGCCTGGGGTTGGGTTGGATGGCCAACAGGCTCCTGCTGCTTTTAATACCCCCACTGCAGTCTGGCCAATAAATATAGTGTATTCATTACAATTCAATTTCCATGCAGGCCAATGACCTTTTCACTGTGTACTTGCTGCAGAGTTTGAGTCATTTCTCCTTTTAAAAGGCTGACTTCATGGCACCGGCTGTGTTTGGGAAGCACTTAGCACAAGATGGGCATTGTTACCATCTAAATAAGAGCTCATCATACTTAGCACATGTGTGGTTTTCTGGGTTTCACCTGGTTTACCTTAGCATGCTGCCAACTGGCTTTTACTGCTCTCTCACAACTAGGACAGAGTTCAGACATAGGGGCTATGCAAATTAAAGGCTCAATTTTGAGCATAGCCACACAGAGCTCTCTTACTTCCCTCTACGGGCTACCTGGATCGCCAGAGCTTGCACGAGGGCGCGAGAGCAAGCACTGCCAGGCTGTTACTTCCCCTCTTGTGCAGGGGACAGCGAGTGGATGGGAAGGGATGGCTAGAGGGAGGAGCATTGGATCTGGTCCAACACAAGACCAATCCACCCGCTAGCGCGCCAAAGATGATGTAGAGGGTGATCTGCAGGAGCAAAAAGGACAGAACAGTATACTTCCCCACTGAAGCAGGGAGAAGCAGATTGTGGTTCTTGGAGTTCGCAAATATTCAGTTCTTGGCTGGCTGGACAGATTAGCAGTGAGACCTAGTCATAGCAGCGGGCCTATCTTTTTATCGTTTCATAGAGCAGGGAGAACTGAGTGGATAGCTGGCCACGTTTCCCCCTTATCATTAGGAATTCCCTTTGTTCCCTAACTGATGTCTCATGGCGCAACTCAAGGATACTGCAAGTAAAGCTAATATTATTGCCCCTCTGTTTTACAAGGAAATAACTCAATACTTGAGTGCATAGACATGGAAGTGGAAGGCTAAGTAATTTATCAGAATGAATGAATCAGTTAATTGCTGATGAAAGCCAAGGGAAGATGATATCATTGCTGTTGTAATACAAGCTAGAAATCGAATGCCTTGTTTTTAAACGGCCCAGACCAAAATTCTCTGATCCATTCACCATGGAACTTTGGGTTTGTTTGTCTCCAGATCTGTACCTGGCCTTTATGGCTGGCTTCTTGTAAAGGGCTGAGCCAAACCCATTGGAATAAGACATTTCCAAACTTTCCTGATTGCTTAATAACTTAGATTGGTTAATAATTAAATCACTCAGTGTTTTTAATATGTGCTGATTCTTCTTTCACCTGAACTGGTTTTACGCAGCTGTAATGCTACTGACTTCAGTGAGTTACTCCTGTTTCCCACTGAAGTAACTGGGATCAGAGTCAGGTCTGTAGCTTTTAAGTCCCAATAGGGCACTTGGGGACACTTATTGCAGAAATTGATTTTTGTTGTGATCTTATCACAGAATTTAGGCTCAGATCCTCAAAGTTATTTAGGTGCCTAACTCATTGATTTCAACAGAGGTTAGGTGCCTAAATACCTTTGAGCAGTGATACTCAGACCTCAGTGGTTTAGGAGCCAAATTAGCAATCAACATTACCGAAAAGAGACACAGTAGTGTGAATTCATTGCTTCATTTGCTATTTTATATATAATATATTAATCTCACAACAAAATGATTTACCAAGTATAATTATTTTATCAACTACATTTGGTTAATAACACAGTAAAAGCCTCCTGATTGGTTAGTAACTTAGGTTGGTTTTAATATGTGCTGCAAAGAGCGGCAGGAGACACACTAAAGAGCCATTTGTGGCTTGTGAGTCTCAGTCTGAGTATTACTGCCTTTGAGGATCTGGGCCCAAACGACTATTCTTCGATTTGAGGCTTCAAGCTCTCATTTTGTATACAAGTCTTATTTTTGTGTCACCCATAACAGCTGACAAACCGCCACCACATTTTTCTTCCGAGTCCCACTAATCTCAGGGAGCAGGAAAACATATCATCTAAGCGATTATAGCAGATCGTTGTAAAACTTCACTGCTAGGCTGCTGTAAATGGTGAATCAATCCATCACAACTGCACCCGCCTCACCAGTGGAAAAGAGGCTCCGGGGCTATAATAAAACTAAGCCAAATGCTGGAAACATGATCAACTCCTCAATTAATCTGATTAGATCAACAGCCGCTATGTGGAACATTTGTTCCTGCTCCACATGCTGTTGCATACTGCAGTGGAACTATTTATGGGCCCGGCTCCAACTGGATTTATGGACGATTATGAACCAACGGTGGATTCAATTACAGACTGGGATCACCGCAAAAACTGCGGCAAACTGCAATCACTGCAAAACAGTAAAATGCCTTTAACCCCTGCAGTATGTTTCCTCATGGCTCAAAAATTTCTGGCTGGCGGGGTGAATTCAGATTGCATGGCTCTCGTGCTAAGGCTGTTAACCCCGCCAGCCAGAAATTTTTGAGCCATGAGGAAACATACTGCAGGGGTTAAAGGCATCCTTACCCAGCTTCTCCTTTTTCCCTCTTAAGACTTTCATAGTTGCCTTTGATCTATTGCACCAGGGCTCCTGCGCCATCGCAGGCTCCTTCTCCACCACTTCATTAGCTTCAGTGCAATAAGAGAAGCAAAATCACACCATTGCCATCCACAAGCTGCACTGATGGCTCATTTATATCAGGATCCAGTTCACGTTTGCCCTCCTCTGGCCAGATTGCCACCCCCCCCCCATAAAAAAATCCATTGGGCAAAACATCTTGAGGTTCATTTTGCAGGGCATTCATGGATTCCAAATTCAGAAGGGACTGCTGTGATAACCTAGCTTAACCTCCTATATAACCCAGACCATTCAAACAGTAAGGGTTTTCTGAGGGGTATTCCTTCTAGTGAATAGGGTACCAGTGGACTTGACAAAGGGGGATAACTCCTGACCCTGTAGAGAAAGGGCCTTCTTCCTCCAGCTCTGATTGGAAACTTGCTTTATAGCTAAGGGATTGTGATTGGGTGAAGGGTTTGTTCCAGGTTGTTTGCATAACTGTATTTTTTAAATGTGCCAGGGATGGGTGCTCCTTTATATGGAATGTGCACAGAAGCTCACTCTGGGGGAACGTTAGCGGGAGCAAAGATGCACTTGCACCAGCAATTGTGAATGAGAAGGGTTGTGAATGAGGTCAAAGCAATCTCTATTTTGAGCTGGAAGGAATGTTGGCAGAGTGTTGGTCCTGCCTTTTCCCCAGGTGTATCTGGGACACAGAGCTGTGGTTTTGTTTTGTGTTTTACCCATGAAGGAAGCTGTTGAAAATGAAGCTGTACTATAATGCAATGGTGCTCTTTGACCATAGGAGTGGCAGTGTTTGCCACAGACCTGAGCTAAACTACCCCAGTGGGAGGGAAAGACAGTACTGGACTTGCATGCCCATTCTCAAGGGCCCATTATGCTAATTAACTGAACCATACTGGGGAGGGTTCATCCTTGATGCAATTTCCCTGCCCCTCCTTTACCCCTGACAACCATCAACACGTGCTCTGTGTTCGTGACACTGCCACACTCAGTTAGCTGGAGAGGATGCTGTATGCAAACACATTTCTTCTCCCACCAAAACGGTCACACAGGTTTCCTACCACTCTCTCAGCCACTCTGCCTTTGCTATGACAGTGAATCTAGCCCAGATTTCCTACCTGGACTTGCACAGCATCAGCCCCGGCTGACTGCAATGATGCAAGTTCTACGGTAATATATTTCCCCTTTTTAGTGGAAGGCAGTGCTGTGTTATGGGCTAGCACCCCCTAGGCAATTAAACTAGCTACTGTCGGGTCTTTCATAAAATCGCTTGTTTTAAATCAGTTCTAAAGTCAGACCTTGGCCAGGCCTGAATTCCTTTATCTTGGTAACTTGAGAAGGAAAAGGAGCCTCAAACTAATTATAAATCCATATATTTTAGAAGGATGCACTTCTACCAACCTTCCAAATTGTTGTCAGAGAACACAGATGTGGTCCTCTAAAAGGAGGTGCTAAATGGGGATATGTCTTATTGTTTCAATGGTAAAAAATGTGCCCATTCTTTCCAAAGAAAAATACTGTCATGTCCTCGTTAGTGGAAGCCTTTCATTAATATACCAAGACACTTGTTAAGGTCAAACACAACCAGATTTAATAGATAGTGTTGGACTTTGATCATCCACTCAGAGTTAATTAAACTCCCACTGACTCCTACTTTCAGCTGTTGCAAAGGGTGCAACACTGCTGTAAATCTGCATAATCCATTGATTTTACACCAACTGAGAATCTGGGCTCTGTAAGTGATCTTTCTAGAACATCTCCCCTTCAAAAAAAGCTAATGCAAGGTACAGGCTAGATTCAGAACCAAGGGGGAGAGGGGAACAAACAAATAATTCTTGTTTAAGAGGTTTAAATGAGAAACTTTTGGGATTAGCCGATAAAGTCAACCCCCAGATTTGTTTTCACTTTCTAAAATTTAAATGAGCTGCCGTTGGAGAGCTAAATAGACATAGTCATAAACCAGCAACACTAAACACAACTACCATCTGCTTCAGTGATGAATGTAGCCCTAACAAATTCACAGGCATGAAGAATGCGTCACGGACTGTGAAATCTGATGTTCCCCCATGAAATCTGATCTTTTGTGTGCTTTTACCCTATACTATACAGATTTCACAGGGGAGACCAGGGTTTCTCAAATTGGGTATCCTGACCCAAAAGGGAGTTGAAGGGGGGGTCGCAAAGTTATTTCGGGGGGGTCACGATATTGCCACCCTTACTTCTGCACTGCCTTCAGAGCTGGGCAGCTGGAGAGCAGTGGCTGTTGGCTGGGCACCCAGCTCTGAAGGCAGCACCCCACCAGCAGCAGCGCAGAAGTAAGGGTGGCAATACCATACCATGCCACCCTTACTTCTGCACTGCTGCCTTCAGAACTGGGCAGACAGAGAGTGGCGGCTGCTGACTGGGGACTGAGCTCTGCAGGCAGCAGTGCAGAAGTAAGGGTGGCAATACCATACCATAGAATCATAGAATATCAGGGTTGGAAGGGACCTCAGGAGGTCATCTAGTCCAACCCCCTGCTCAAAGCAGGACCAACACCAACTAAATCATCCCAGCCAGGGTTTTGTCAAGCCTGCACTTAAAAACCTCTAAGGAAGGAGATTCCACCACCTCCCTAGGTAACCCATTTCAGTGCTTCACCACCCTCCTAGTGAAAATGTTTTTCCTAATATCCAACCTGGACCTCCCCCACTGCAACTTGATCCTGTTACTCCTTGTTCTGTCATCTGCCATCACTGAGAACAGTCTAGATCCATCCTCTGTGGAACCCCCTTTCAGGTAGTTGAAAGCAGTAATCAAATCCCCCCTCATTCTTCTCTTCTGCAGACTAAACAATCCCAGTTCCCTCAGCCTCTCCTCGGAAGTCATGTGCTCCAGCCCCCTAATCATTTTTGTTGCCCTCCACTGGACTCTTTCCAATTTTCCCACATCCTTCTTGTAGTGTGGGGCCCAAAACTGGACACAGTACTCCAGATGAGGCCTCACCAATGTTGAATAGAGGGAAATGATCACATCCCTCAATCTGCTGGCAATGACCCTACTTATACAGCCCCAAGTGCCGTTAGCCTTCTTGGCAACAAGGGCACACTGTTGACTCATATCCAGCTTCTCGTCAATCGTAACCCCTAGGTCCTTTTCTGCAGAACTGCTGCCTAGCCATTCAGTCCCTAATCTGTAGCAGTGCATGGGATTCTTCCGTCCTAAGTGCAGGACTCTTGGCCAGCAGCTGCACCTCTCCAGCTACCCAGCTCTGAAGGCAGCACCACCGACAACAGCAGCCCAGAAGTAAGGGTAGCAGTACCACAATCCCCCCTACAATAACCTTGCGACCCCCCACAACTCCTTTTTGGGTCAGGACCTTTACAGTTACAACACTCTGATATTTCAGATTTAAATAGTTAAAATCATGACATTAACGATTTTTTAAAATCCTATGGCTGTGAAATTGATCAAAATGGACTGTGAATTTGGTAGGGCCTTAGTGATGAAGGTCAACTATAATAGTTTATTGTCCTGAACCTACACTGCCTTTTGCAGTCATTCGCCCCAGAGCAAAGTGAGTCAGAATTTTGCACAGATATAGATGAGTGCACAAGGCGCAATGGAGAAGCCGGGCTTATGATTCCCCTCTATTCTGGGGTCTAAGGTTCTCTTTGACACCATATCAGGTAACATTTAAAAACCTTTCTACAGACAGAGTAGGTTGTATTTTAATACATGTTAATTGGTCAGGGTGGACCCTAGGCTCCTGTAAGCAATTACCTCAAAGAGCCAGTACAGGTTAAATACAACATGCCCGGTTCACACAAGGGCTTTAAAATGTTAGCAAAAAAAAAAAAAATACCCCAACACCTTTTATTCTAGTTTAGGTACAATGTATTGCTAGGAGATCTTCCACTATCCCTTCCTGTCAGCTCTGGTGCACTGGGCTTTTAATTAGATACACATTGGTGTTAATTGCACTCCTGCCCTCCCTGGCAGGCCAGATTCCCCTCTGCCTTATGCAGTCCTTCACACCTGTGTCTAGTGGGTGTCACGCACTCCCAGGATGATCTCACAAGGGGAGAATGGAGAATCAGCTTCAAGGGACTGGCACTAGGGACTGCTGGGTTCTTCCAAAGGCAGTTGCAGCCCTGGATTGTGCCTTTGCCTTATTCTTAATTTTAAACCTAATTAGGGAGAATCTTTGCCACCCTCCCACATGGGTCTACGTGGGTCTTCTAGAAGCTCTTGCTCTTAGCAGCCCATCCTCCGCCCCCCAAGCCTTTGGCTCCAGGAGCATCCGGGGCTGTCTTCTTTCTGAGTGGAGTCTGCTCAGCAATGAAATTCCTTACAAACAACTGGTCAGCCTGCAGTTTCTCTAGTAGCTGCTGCCTGGGAAGGGAGGGTGGCTTGTAAATATGTTCGCTTTTTTGTTTAAACCATCTCAGTTATTTTTGCTAGAGAAAGCGGTTACGTTTTACGCCGGGCAGAATATGGAGAATTTTTTTGAAAATCAGTTTTCATGCATGCAGGTAACTGAATATTCTGCCCTTTTTGTAGGCTTTCTCGGCATTAAGGGGTGCAGATTGGCCGTGCTGGACTAAGGCGGAACTGAATAGACTGGGAAAGATGGTCTAAGCCTCCCCCCAGCTGAGGCTTCCAGATCTTGTAATTGCACTCCCATTGATATACATGAGTAATTTTGGAGGTCATGCACTTCTGAAGGGCTTCCATATTTTCACAACTCCAACCTCCCAGGAAATATACAAGCAAGACTCAGTCCCTGATTAAATCTGGGCCATATCTGATGTTAACCTATCCCTGAAAATTAGGGGCTGGATTTTTCTACTGACCCAACTTTGTGTAGTCATGTACTCTGATGCAAAGAGAGTGCAGAACAGCACCCGGGTAACCTGGCAGCCTATGGCACCTGCTGTACTGTAGTGTGAATTGCTACACAAACTTCAGGGCCACGGAGAATCAGGCCCTTGGAGTTCATATTGAGAAAATACCAAGGTTTAGAGCTTTATGTGGGGGAAGGCAGCTTGTCTTTCTGCTACAACTCTTATCTCCTAAATCATATAGATAAGTAGAGAGATTATACGTGGGACTGTAAAGGCCACAGAAGGTTTCCCACTGGAGCTTCTAAAACTAAGGACTCTAGCAAAATAGATGGTGTCTAGTACCAGTTAACTTCCTAAAATGAGACTCCTCCTCTCCCTAGGAATGGTCCCCTGTCTCCGTAAAGTGGGCTTCAGGCAGGATTCCATTTGTGGTCATCACAGCTTCTGCACCTTTCTGAATGCTCCTTACTCTGAATAACGGACATTGGCCATCAGCTTTAAAGCAATGCTGTTTCCTTCTGCCTTGCTTGTCCAGTAAAATCTCACTACTAAGGTCAGAGAGTAGCAGTTAGCAAGACACTGTCTTGCAACCTTCCTTCCAAGGAGCTCCAGTTATTGCTTTAATCTCATTCATTTGGAACCCTAACCCAGTCCATGTAAGAGAGGTCATGTGGCCATTCTCCAGGGTGCGATGGAGAAGGCGATGGTGGAGACACTGACTATCTGATAAAATGGTACTGTGTATCTGGAACATTATTATTTGGAAACTTGGCAGTATTCAATTTTTTTTTTATATAATTTCAAGATGCATCAATGTTTGTTTTTAAGCATTTGTTTTATTTTTATCAATTTTAAATGTTCAGAGTTGTGGGATATCATAGGGGGTCAGACAGTGGTGCCGGTCGGACAATATCTATTTAATGACAGTAGCTGTCGAGATTCAAAACGTTGAAGCTTTACAACCATTAAAACACGAATTGTCAACATCATATGTCAAAATGTGCAAAGTAAATAGTCTTAAATCAAACTCTAATAAGTTCTCAAGCCCCATTTTCCTTACTTCGCCCGTGTAAAATTTGCTTATTGATGGAAATATTTTAGTTAGCTTGTGTCTGTACAGTGAAAGCGACATTTATCAATATTTGCAATTAAACATATACTCCTTCCAAGCCTAATTATTTGTAATACAGCCAGGCCTAGGGACTCTAACTGAGATCAGAGAGTCACTGTGCTAGGAGCAGTACAAACACGTACGATGAGGCAGTCCCTGCCCCGAAGAGCGAACAATCTAAATAGAGAGAGAAAATATAAGTAACTGTTACAAATAGAGGAGTAAAGCACATGGAGATGAAGTGGCTTGCGCAAAGTCACTCAGGAAGCCTGTAGCAGAGCGGGGTAGTCTAGCACGCAGATTGCCTGAGGCTCATTCTAGTGCCGTAACCACAAGATCATCCTTTCTCAGTTTCTGGAAATGCTGCTGTTATCAACACACTGAATCAGCCTGTGTCACCCGGTTAATTTATCCGAGGTTTCTCTTTTACCGAAGGAGTATGGTGTATCTGCCAACTAATTGCTAGACACTAGCTGTGTTTGGTGGTTACATAGAGCTGTATGGCCATGCTGGGCATACACATCTGACTCGTTGTTTGTCTGTATAAGACATTTGCCTTAGCCAAGGCTCTGGTGGGGACCCCTATGTGTTTTAAAGGCACAAGCCCCCTCACCTAACCCAAAAGGGAACCCCCCTTTAGCTAAGGTAGCTGCAGCAGGGCTGAGCTTGTCTCAACTGGAAATGGCTTTCAGCATAGCTCACGTTTGCCTCCCCTTTGGCAGTAGCAAGTGGGAGCTAATCCCGTCCTCGCTAGTGATGGTGCCTGTCACCTCATGGTCAGACACTTTAGCAGACTTAGCCAATTAGTGGAGGCGCCTGTCTGGTGACGGGACTTAGTCCATGTGCGTTCTGTATATTCCTGCAGCTAAGACTCAAAGACGGACTATGGTGTGCAGTAGGCAGTAGCTAGCAGGTAAGCCGAGCCAAGCTTCCCCCCAGTCAGGCCAGTAGAAACAGTGAGAAGCTCATCTCAGCTGGAAGTGGCTCTCTGCAGATCTTCGAGACCACTGCTTTGTGAGACACGGGAACATTGATTAGTGAATCTTACAATCAACATGGGCAGCAGGATTGCATAGAGTTCCCAGGTCCCTTTTCAGAGGTCTCAGGCTGTTTGTAACTCCTACAATGCTTGCTGCACTTACAGAGCGCACAGCCAGCCGCTCAGCAATTGTCACATGTGAACGGCACACTTATGAAAGGCATTGGCTCGACAGACTGAATCTCTGCTTATTGATCAGCAGCAGCACAGGGAATAGCCGTTCAAGCTTCCCCTAGATCATCCCACTCAATGGGCCTGTATCTCCTCTGGAGAGACAACCCCTGGCCCAAAGAAGCCATTCAGGCTCTATTTCCTTGTTTGAATCTTTGGCCTCTTTGCTGAGGTTACTAACATGGATGCTAATTGTGATAGTAGTTTCTGTGATGTCCGTTAGGAAGTGGACTAAGCCCTGCAATTCCTTGCACCTGGGCTACCCCACAGCCATTGGATAATATACCTATTTTTCCTGGCAGTTCTAGGAACATCAACCGACTCAGAGCCAATGGCAGGGCTAGATTTGGGCCCTCTTGGGGTGACTGATTAAATCAATCCCTTAACCCATAATAATCTAATGCAGGAAAATCATGTCACAGACCCATTTGAAACCATTAATAACTATTTTATCAATGCCTACTGGGGCCCTGTTCATGAATTCCTTGAAGTGAATTCTCCCCTGTCTTGTTATCTCTGAGAGTATAGGAGAGTATAATAACAAGGCAAAGTGGGGGAAACAACACTACCATTCTGTTTTACACCCACTTTCAGTGCTGTTCACTCTCCTGGCTTTATTGTGCGTCTTGTGATAGATGGTATTTTTCTCAAAGCCCCAGCGCCTGGAGTCATGTGATTTTGCAAGAATCTCAGCTTTCTTTCCTTGTACTTAAAAAAAAAAAAAGTTTCCATCCCTATTGGTTGAGGAGAAAATCTTGAAAACATGAACCTGTGAGTCCCAGAAACTAGAAGTCAAATAAAAAAGAACCCCCAAAAGCATTTATTTTTAAGAACTCATGATTTTGAAGCCATTCCCATGATAGCCGAACTCTTGGGGTTGGCAATACTGCACTTTGCACTCACTGGGCCAAATCCTCAGCCTGTGTAAATCAGAGTAGCTCCAGTAACTTTGCATCAGCTGATGAGCTGGCTCAGCCTAAGTAGAAGTGTAAATAATTACACCAGGTGCCAGGCAGTGGAGAATCAGGCCCCTTGTGCACTCCAGTTGTCCAGAGACGTTTTTTGGAGTTCTGCATGAGCTCGGCTTGTCGATGTCACTATGGATCGACCAGGCTCACTCACCCAGGGTTAAATGTGTAGATTGATTCAACAGAAAATAATGGTGTCTGAAATCAGGACGGATTAAAGTAAAGGTGTATAGGCATGTGCGTAGGGCCCCGACTCCGGGAGTCACATGATGAGAATAGAATATTTTGTGTGTGTGTGTGACAGAGAGATTTTGATGAAAGCTAAGTACCCTGCTGAATCAGAACCTGAATCAGGATTAACTCCATTGAAATCAAAGGATTTACACTGGCCTAAATGAGAGCAGAGTCAGGCCTAGTTAGTGCTGCTCCTCCAATTCTTATGTTCCCTGGTAACGTGTTTCTTCTCACTAATAATGCCAGTCACCATTGTACTTCTCAACTTTCCTATACTCTCAGAGATAACGGTGATGACAAAGACCCCAGTTCTCCATTGGGATCTTGTGATGCTGGCTACTTCAGAGCCTCAATGAAGTGAATGCAACTGCATGAAGTGGGGGTCTATACCAGTGGATCCTGAGGCAGAATTGGGGCCTCACTTCTATAACATCAGTGGGAAAACAACAGTAGACTTCAATACCTTTGAATTAGTAACACAGGAAAGAACATTTACTCTAGTTATCTGGGCCCTTTCAACTAGACAGCTATGAGTGTGCTCCTACCTATTTCTTCAGTCGGTGCTATTGGTTTTAGTTCTCCGCCCTTCATATTTTGAGGGTTGTAATCATTTTCAAGAAATCAGGACTCAGAGTTTCTGAAATCAGTGTTGAAGGAGCAGAAGAAGGAATTTTAAAAAATAAAGTATGGTAACCAGAGGCTAAACTGTGCCATCAGAATTCCTCATTAAATGTAGCAATTGGCATATTATGGTCCCAGGATAACAAAGTAATTACATTCTTCACTATTCTCCCTCTTAGGGGTATGTTTTCCCAACAGAACTCCCATTCCCGTCATGTGTGTGCAAAGGCAGGGAAGGAGAAAGAGCGAGATTAAGATGGGAACAGTCTTTCTCTAGGAAGTACAGACATTTTCAAAGGAGTATCATCAAGGTTGCCTGTTGTCATCCTTTGTTAGAACAATCGGAAGAATTCAGGGATTTGAGATGGAGGATGTTCATGGCAGCACAGGAAAAATCTTGCATGCATGTAGCAATTGTTTTTGCCAGTTTAAGACAGCAGGCATTAATCCTGTTTCAAGATTTAAAGAGAACCCAACTCTTCTTATTTTTGCACAATTCAGTATTGGGTCATAGCCTGGCCTTTGCCTTTGTATATCTAATCTGTTAAATTAGTTTCTTTTAATTTTCTTTTCAATGTGACAGCTGCTAGGGGGCCGAGTTAGAGCAAATTTGATTAGTGTTATCAAAATAGAAGAGAGTGGTATACAGTGGTTAAAAGAAACTAGGATTTAAAACTCATAGGTTATATTGCTAGCTCTATCATGCCATCTATCCCTCTGCAAACCATGGTTTGATGCTTAATTAAATATTTGTAAATGGTTTGGACATTCCTGGATGGAACAGACTAGAGAGATGAACATTCTAAGCCATGTAATAGACACTCTTTCCCTGCAGCAAAATTTTTATTTCCATGTGTCACCAATCTGTGTTGACATGTTTCCTGCTTAGGACTGACCCAAACAATGTATAAATTGGTTCATGGTGATCCATTGTTTCAGTTAGTGGGATAAATTCAACCTCACTGGAAGGAGGTAAAACTCCCATTGAAGTCAATGGCATCGGACCGGCTTACATCACAGCTGATTTTCCCCGGTGGTTATTAGTGATAGCAGCACTTTCTACAGAATTCACAAATGCACAAACATTATTTCCAGTGCCACAGGGTATTTTTTGCAGCAAAAAGCCAAATGAACTTGGCAAGTTCTTTAATTTTAATTGTGAAATTTGCAAACCAGAATAACAAACATTGTCCTTGTGCTCAGTCATAGCGCTAAAACAATTGAACTCTATTGCCATCTACTGGAGGGAAAACTTCCCTCTTCTATAATCACCCCTGCCGATATTTTAACATGCCTTCCATGAAAATATGCCTTTTTACCTGTGATATACCCCCACGTACAAGGGGTGTATGCGTTTGCAGAGCAAAACAAACAATTCTCCATTCTCCTCTGCATTTTAAGAACAATATACAGGCTTGAGGCCTTAGCATCCATGCTGTGTAGAAAACCTCATAACTGCATGTCCAGTGTGTGCTGACTTGTGAAATAAAACAAAGGTTAAAACGTCTTTCGAAGTTTGGTTCTTTTGCAGAATATTGACGTGCATCAATTTCCAGTCTCACCTTATATGCTAAGACTGTGGTAAGAAAGAGAGAGCTTCTATCTTTTTAAAAATAACACTTCTAGATTTTTAAGCTACTGCTGTAGACCAATATGCAGCACAATAGAAATATGAACACACACACACAAAAAAGGCAAATGATATACATACCGCTATTTTTAATAAGGCTTCTCCAAAAGGGTGAGCTGCACATTTCTAGCACCTCAACAGGGTGCTTTCAATACTGGGGATGAAATCATGATTCCCCTGAAGTCAATGACAAAACTCTCATTGACTTCAGTTCAGGCTTTAACCCCTCATATATATTATGGCCAGAGCTGGTATCATTGTCTAGTTTTAAGATTTCATGGCATTTCCCAGTATATGACCTTGTTTTCAGTTGCCTTTGTCAAACTTTAACTATTTGGGCTGATATTTTCCATGCCGGGTGACTGCCTCAGGTTTACCTTTGTTTGGAAAGCTTCAGCTAAAATAGTTCAGCCACATCAGAGAATTAATGGGCAGGGCGGGAAGGAGGATGTTGCTTTGTTCATGCTAAAAACAAACCTCTTGCAACCTTTTGCTGTGAAGGTCTAGCACCCCCATGTTTTGGAGTAGGGATTTAATTTGGCAGGGTAATTACTGTGGTGTCAGGGATATTCCATTTGTTGTTCCTGTGAAAAACCACTCACATTTGACCAAGCTATAGCGTTTGAAAAATCTCGGTTTCTATGTGATAAGTAGAGACTTGTTAGGTAGGCTGCTAAATTCTCTGAAGATTCCATCTGCAGTGTGCAAGCTGCAGCCCGGGGCTGCAGGGGCTGAGCAGGACTTACCCTGTAATTGAGATCCTGGGGTGTGGCATCGGGCACAGAACTGAGAGCAGGGAGTCTCTCCTGGGCTCTCAGGGCTTCCCTGGCTGGGAGGAGAACTTTGAGTAATTCATTTAAGCTACAATACAGAAATGTATTTCCCGCACCCCTCAGAAGCAGTGCAAAGGCTTGGGGGAGTCAGGGGTAATGGAGGAGCTGAGGGAGAGGGATGGAGCCTGGGAGTGAACCTGGAGGGTTGTTGGATGTGGGTGGGAGATGTATGGAACAAGGTTTTTTTGCAGGGGAGGGATTGTTAGGTAGCTGGAGAGTCTCCCCTATGCAGACCCTGGCTGACCCCAGTCTGTCCCATTGTCAGGCACAGCTGACCCTATCCCCGTGTGTCCCTGCACCCCACTCCCCATTCAGCCAGGCATATCTGTACATGTCCCTGGGTTGTCCTGCACCCCCACTCCCCATTCAGCCAGGCATAGCTGTCCCTATCCCCATGTGGCCCTGCACCCCCATTCAGCCACCTCCTATCCCCATATGGCCCTGCACCCCAACTCCTATCCAGTCCCTGACTCATTATTGTCACCCTACTAGCTCGTGTGCCTCTGCCCCATTAGCCCTTCTGGACCCCAGTCTGTGTGACTCCCCCCAGAAGCCCTTTGTGCTCCCCCATATCCCATGCCTCCTCGCCTGACCCCATGAGCAGGGAGCTATGAGGAAGGCAGCCTCTGCTCCCTACCTCTCTACAGCTGGCTGCTCTGGCCAGTGAGCCAGCTGCCCTCTCTTCTGGCACCACATCTGCCCCTGGTGGGTGAAAGGTGTAATTGGAGCTTTCCTTTACCTCCCCGTCAGAATCAATTATTGTGCAGGGGACGTTAATTCTGCGCTTGCACAGTGGCACAGAATTCCCCCAGGAGTAGAACATATAAAGTGCTAAATAATACTCAGTGCTCTGAGAAATCAGGACTTGAGCATCTCAGCTGGGCACCCAAAATTAGTGGACACTTTTGAATGCTTTGAGTTTCTGTCTCAGTTACCCATCTGTGCAACAGGGATAATACCACCCACTCATCTCATGGGGGTGTTCTGAAGTTAAATACATTAATGTTTGTGAAGTCCTAAGATACTGTAGTGATTGTGCACCAGAGAAATGCCCATCAGGAAATTAATAATTCTGTCTTCAGAGCCAAGGTTTGAATAGTGAGCAGTAAATAAGACCCGAAGTCATACATTGAACAATGAGAACACAGAATATCAAATCGCTGCTTATTTCGGGAGCACCGTCCAGCCTATGCACTGAATGAGGCAGGGGTCCAATGGAAAAAATAGTATGTGACCATGTAATTGAAGACTGTGTCATAATGCATACACAAAGGGGGCTGAATTAAGGGTGCACAGGCGTTTCCTAACTTTTGAGTGTTTGACTCTGTAACCTTTATGTCCTTTAAACATAGCTTTGGGTGTGTAATATGTAATTCATATTGGTAAATATATCAATATGATTGTACAAAATTTAAGGCACAGAGTTTGCTGTGGACCATATTAGTCTTAAGTGTTTTCAAAGTGAGTCAAGCTTCATCACCTAAAATATATTACACGATTGTGGTGCTGGTTTATAAACTAGTTTATCAAAGGAGCTATACCTTTGACTGCATAATGATATGATGCCTCACAAACATTTCTCTAACCCTTATTCATGTGGTGCTAGAACATTAACAGTTGACTTATTGTCAGTAGAGATTGTAATTTATGTGCCTATGAAAAGTTAATATAATGCAGAAATGGGAAATTAAATTAGTTGGCCACGAGCAGCAATCGGTCTGTCTCCCCCCCCCCCCCCCTCCCAAGACGCTCCCTCTATCTTTATTTCACCTCTTTCATAATTGTGCTTGCGGCTTTCTAACAGCAGTGATAGTCTAAGAGCTAGTGATAGTTGGCTCTTGATGGGGGATTGGACAACCAAGGATGGTATGTGGCTAACAATACTACATGCATTTTTCATGTTGACAGCACTGGTCATACATATAAGCTGAACACAAGTTAAGTTAGGATGGAGGCCAAGTGAAAACCAGAAAACCAGTTGAGTTTTCTGAATGGGACATTCCACTTGATTTGTTTGTAAACTAACTTGTTGAAGTTTGTGTATCTGACCAGCACGCTCCTCAAGTAGCTTGTAGAGAAAACAGAAAAAAATGTTTTAAACAGCCCCTGTTACCCAGTGCGCAGCTTTGCTGCTGTAACTACCGCTAAACACTTTCCCCCAGGCCCTGCAAGAGGGCATGAGCAATGCCATGGTACGGCATGAGACAGGAAGTACAATTGACAAGCACCCAAATTAACTAATATTGTCTGTTTTCTCCTTTCTTTCAGTTAGGAATATCTTAAGCATTACTTTAAACGTGATTAACAGTGCAATTAAAATTGCGATTAATCACGATTAACTTTTTTAATCGTGATTAATTTTTTTGAGTTAAACAATAGAATACCAGTTGAAATTTATTAAATATTTTGGATGTTTTTCTACATTTTCATATATATTGTATTCTGTGTTGTAATTGAAATCAAAGTGTATATTATTTTTTATTACAAATATTTGCACTGTAAAAATGATGAACAAAAGAAATAGTATTTTTCAATTCACCTCATACAAGTACTGTAGTGCAATCTCTTTATCATGAAAGTGCAACTTACAAATGTAGGGGTTTTTTTTGTTACATAACTGCACTCAAAAACAAAACAGTGTAAAACTTCAGAGCCTACAAGTCCAGTCAGTCCTTCTTCTTCAGCCAATCACTAAGACAAACAAGTTTGTTTACATTTACAGGAGATAATGCTGCCCTCTTCTTATTTACAATGTTACCAGAAAATGAGAACAGGCATGTGGATGGCACTTTTGTAGCCAGCATTGCAAGGTACTTACGTGCCAGATATGCTAAACATTCGTATGCCCCTTCATGCTTTGGCCAGCATTCCAGGGGACATTCTTCCATGCTGATGACGCTCGTTTAAAAAAATAATGTGTTAATTAAAAATCTGACTGAACTCCTTGGGGGAGAATTGTATATCTCCTGCTCTGTTTTACCCACATTCTGCCATATATTTCATATTATGACAGTCTCGGATGATGACCCAGCACATGTTCATTTTAAGAACACTTTCACTGCAGATTTCACAAAATGCAAAGAAGGTACCAATGTGAGATTTCTAAAGATAGCTACAGCACTCAATCCAAAGTTTAAGAATCTGAAGTGCCTTCCAAAATCTGCGAGGGACGAGGTGTGGAGCGTGCTTTCAGAAGTCTTAAAAGAGCAACACTCCAATGCGGAAAGTACAGAACCCGAACCACCAAAAAAGAAAATCAACCTTGTGCTGGTGGCCTCTGACGCAGATAATAAAAATGAACATGTGTTGGTCCGTACCGTTTTGGATTCTTATTGAGCAGAACCCATCATTAGCATGGATGCATGTCCCCTGGAATGGTGGTTGAAGCATGAAGGGACATATGAATCTTTAATGCATCTGGCACGTAAATATCTTGCGATGCCAGCTACAACAGTGCCATGAGAACACCTGTTCTCACTGTCAGTGACATTGTAAACAAGAAACGGGCAGAATTATCTCCTGCAAATGTACACAAACATGTTTATCTCAGCGAGTGGCTTAACAAGAAGTAGGACTGAGTGGACTTGCAGGCTCTAAAATTTTATATCGAATGCAGTTTTTTTGTACATAATTCTACATTTGTAAGTTCAACTTTCATGATAAAGAGATTGCACTACAGTACTTGTGTTAGGTGAATTGAAAAATACTATTTCTGTTTTTTTTTTTACAGTGCAAATACTTGTAATCAAAAATAAAGTGAGCACTGTACGCTTTGTATTCGGTGTTGTAATTGAAATCAGTATATTTGCAAATGTAGAAAACATCCAAACCTATTTAAATAAATGGTATTCTATTATTAACTGTGCGATTAATTGCAGTTAATTTTTTTAATCGCTTGACAGCAACAGCACTACTTTAAACTAGAATGGGAACAGGCTATTCAAATGGATGGAGCCCCTTTAATAGAGCACACCCAGTCTGTAAAATCCAATGCTGCTTACAAGGGAGTTTTGCCAGAATAAAGACTAGTTCAGGCTTGGATTTTATGTGAAAGCCACAGGGGTTACAGAATACACAGAGCTGAAATGAGAGCGTTGTCTTAAGGATAAAATAAAACCCATGTTTTATTTGGCGGGGGTAGGGTGGGAGATGCTCAGGAGATAGAGTGAGAGCAGTTCCATTCCCCCTTCACAAACAGGACAGAAAAGGCCAGGCTGGATAAGAGGTAAGCAAAACAAAGCCCCAGAACATTATTTATCACCAAGGAAAAAGGACGAACTACTCGGCTTTTGTTTTCTCCAGATTAGATTGCAAAAAGCAACAACCAGCAATGGGCCTTATGGTTACTGGAGCAAGCCAAACTAAACTGGGGAAAGGGGAGTTGTAGCTCAGCCATGCTAATCTCTTGTCAGCTGTAGTTGGGCCCCCAGTGGCAGTGATGGGGACCGGTACGCATATCCATGTGGGTGCTGTATCTACAAACCAGCGCTGTTACGGTCACAGTGTTGACCACCCCAAATGTTCAAAAATGAGTCAGACACCTTCTCCTCCCCCTAGCAAATCAGGACAGTAGCGCTGAAACCGTGAGATTCACAACATAAGTTTTAGGTTCCTTTTTTATTTGCTTTCTGAGCCTTTAGGTCAAACTCAAGTCATGTTTTCAGGCTTTTTGACAAACCACAAGGGCTAGAAACTTTTCAAAATGAAACCTGAGATCTCTCAGCTACGGGAGCTGGGGCTTTAAGGAAAGCGAGACTCGAGATAATTGTGAGTGCTGGAAATGCTGTATTCAGAGGCTCGCAATAAAGACAACGTTTGATGGCTGTGACCAGAGCGCCACGGCGATGGGATTTAGCCGGCAAAACTGACAAATTCACACACTTCTGTGAAGCCACAGGTGGACTTCTCTTTGCAGACATTCATACCATGTCTGCAGCATGCTACAAACAGGTTCCATTTGGGTCTTTCTGACTGCGCCCACCAAAGTAAGAGTCCCAGCAGCTGCTGGCATACGCTGCCCTCTCAAGATACAATTACGGGGCATTATCAGTGAACAGGATTAAGAAAAAAGGAGCTACACCTTGTTTGTTTCAGCATTTTATTAAACAGCTTTCAACCTAAGACTTGTACATCATGTCCCCTGCGCTTTTCAAGTAGTACATGTACAAGCACAGTAGCATACATGCTGCTGGAATATTCTGTGCAACAGGCTGCATGAACTTTTTCTTTAATAGGAATTATGTTTAACAGAAATCCAAAAAACCAAGACGGGGTCTCAAATCAGTTGTCACTACAGGCAAGATTCAAGTTAACTTACAGTAGGCTTCATCTATAGGACTTCCCCAGAACTATTCAATTACTCAAATCCTGGAGGTCACTTTTTTTTTTTTCCCTCTGGGTTATTCACCGCAGTGTTAAAAGCTCAGAAACACAGCAGTGAGAGGCTTAGCTAGTCCAAATGAGCTTGATGCTTTCAACTGGGACACCCAGCGAACAGCAAATTAGCTGCACTGTGTTTCCAATTTTTCTAATTAGCTGTCCACACAATCAATGCTGAAACCTGTAGTGAGAAAGTCAATGAAAGCACTGCTTGCAATGGCAAAGGGGTCTGTGCAGAATACAGTTTACGCTGCTTGCTCAGGCAGTTCACGTAAGTGAGTTGGAGATGCTTTTCTAAGCGAGATGCAGTCTTTAGGCTCTATTAGTGTTTCTAGCTACTCACTGTCCGCAGCCTTGAAATATCAAAACCATTTCCACCCTTCTTCAGGCCTGGGGCAAGTTGAGGAATAAGAGGTCGCCTCCAGCAGCCAATGGAAGAGCCAAGAAGCAGGTTCAGGAACTCCAGCAGCCAATGGAGCGTGCTCCTTTGCCAAGCACATTCGTTAGCAGGACAAGAGTTTACTAGGACAGACCCTCAGCAGGTGTAAGTGAGTGAAACTCCATCAATGGATTAATTCCGATTTACAGCCAACAAGGATCTAGCCCATTGACTGGACAAGGTATTCGATCAGTACCAATTTGGGGCAGATTTTCCAGCTACTTTTCAGATGGATTCTTGTTCATGTATCAGGCTGCAATGAGTAGTAACAAGCGAGCCGAGTTACTAAGGTTCATGGAAGCTGATTAAAGAAGTAGGAGGGATTAAGAAGCCGGTAGAGCTACAAATATAACAGATTAAACACTGACAAAACTTAACGAAATAGCTTTCTTTTCCCACAACTTCTGTTTCCAGGCCTGGTTCACCAGGCTAACAACTGCAATGTTACATATAATTTTAAGTCAAGACCGCAGAAAGTTTTTCAAAACTGAACATGAAAGATCATACTTGGCAGTAACTTAACTCTTTTGAACTGACACTTTCAGTGACTGAAGGCTTTCTCCTGCAGCGTTTAGCAGAATATGGTGAAATCTGCACAATAGGTTATAGATTATGTATTCTCGTCGCTGACAAAATGCACAAAGAGTGAAACACAGTCTGCTTACAAAGCAGAAAGGTGTGAGGATTAAGAGAGGACTCTGGCATGTTCAGTGATAGCTGTGACAGTTGCAGTCTGCCAAGAGGATGGCATAAGAAATAACTTCCGTCTCCATAGTCCATCACAGTCAACTACCCAAGCAGCAGTTCAGTTAGAACTCCATGATTAGGAGAGAGAATACTTAGGTGCCAACAGGAGGTAATAGTCATAAGATTTCATCTTTTGTTTTCCAAAGACAATACTCTAAGCTTCTATCACTGTTACTCATGACAAAGTTAAATGGACAAAGTTACATTCAATAGAAAAAACTTTCTCCCTGGAATTCAGATACGTAAAATAGCAAAGCTCTGAGTTTGCATATCCAACAAAATACTGTACATTTCCCATCTTTAGGAACCAATAACAAAAACCACGTTTTTTTTAAAATCTAAACAAAGCAAAAAGAGCACTAGAAAAATTTTAAATATGGAAAAGCACTGAAACCATCAACAGAACGCCTTTACTTTACAAGAGATGAGTTTGAAAAGAGACTCAAGCAAGCTCCATCTCCTTGTCCAACGGATGTGGAGTGCAGTGGGAATCGTGCAGGGAACTGCTGGGAAGGGTTTTATAGCTCAAATGCTGGGAACTTGGCCTTTGTTGGTACCAGGAGATCAGCAAGAAAATATATTGTCCCGGCCATTCCTGAAGGAAAAAAAGAAAATTGTTATTTCTCGAAGCATATAACAGGGAGATTCTCATTGCACGTCAGTATTATTCTAGAGTAAATAATAATGTCTGTGAGTGTGCATCATGGAAGACAGGGAAACAGGGATCATTTTCAAAAACACCTACTTGACTCAGGAATCTAAGCCCATTTTTCCAAAGTGGTGTAGGCACTTACAGCCAGATTTTTAAAGGTATACAAGTGCTTAAGATGCAAATAAGATGCAAGTAAATCTCCTTAAGCGCCCATTTGCAGTTGTAAGCATTGAAATACCTTTAAACATCTGGCCTTTCAATACATCTGGTTTTCGATTGGAACACCTGGTCAAAAAGGGACCCTGGCAGCTCCGGTCAGGGCTGCTGACCTGGCCATTAAAAGTCCGTTTGGTGCGGGGCTGACAGGCTCCCTACCCAGCTTCGTGGAAGTGGCAACATGTCTCTTGGCTCCTAGGCGGAGGGACGGCCAGGAGGGCTCCTCGCGCTGCCCTCCCCCGCCCCTTGAGCACCAGCTCCACAGCTCCCATTGGCTGGGAACCATGGCCAATGGGTGCTGTAGGGGCGGCATCTGTGGACACAGGCAGTGCGAAGAGCCGCCTGGCTGCCCCTGCACCTAGGAGCCGAGGGACATGCCACTGCTTCCAGGGAGCCGCCTGAGGCACCCTGAACTCCCTCCTGTGTGCCCCAACCCCCAGCCCTGATCCCCCTCCTGCACCCGAACTCCCTCTTGGAGCCCGCACCCCAACCCTCCTCCTACACCCCAACCCCCTGCCCGAGTCGGAACCCCCTCTCGCATGCCGAACCCCTCAGTCCCAGCCCGGAGCCCCCTCCTGCACCCCAAACCCCTCATCCCTGGCTCCACCCCAGAGCCCGCATCCCCAGCCAGAGCTTCCTCAAGCCCCTGCCCCAGTCCAGTGAAAATGAGTGAGTGAGTGAGCAAGGGTGGGGGAGAGCGAGCAACAGCTGTAGGGCGGAATGGAGTGAGTGGGGGTGGGGCCTCAGGGCAAGGGTGTTTGGTTTTGCACAATTAGAAAGTTGGCAACCTTATGTCCTAGTTCCATGGACGTGAGTGGCTCTGTGATTTATGGTGGCGGTGGAACTGGCCCAGGGTTCCCCCTGCTGGCAGATTTATGGAGCAGCATAGGTATCAGCATTTGAGAAAGCTATCTGTTGCCCAATCATGGGCTAGATCTATGGCTTCTTTTTGTCCATTTCTTCATTGTTCTTTGGAGGCAAACTGAAAAGGGCCTGCACAAAATAATAAGTACACAGAGTGCAGAGGTTGGCTGGGCAGGCAGCCTGCAATTACTGTAGGTTTAAACTGTCCCTAATAAAGACTTACTCCAGTGAGAGTTATGAACCGTACCAGAGCTGAGCGCAGGAGGACTCGGTGCTATGCCAGCCTCCAGCCCTCCCAGCTGGGGTTGCAATAGAACAAGGAATTCCAGTTGTAGCCATTATCCACTGCTGTTAAAATCTCATTCAGAGAGGGTCAAAACAGTGGGTGTGATTCTCCTGACGCTGATTTTAGGGGGTCTTAATGCAGTAACTCTCAATTTACACCGGTGTGAGATCAGACTCAGGATTCAGAACATATTATGTAGAAAAGGCTGGACAGAGATTACCTTCAAAGAGAGAGAAGGGCGTGTCTGGAGTCCGGCACCCATGCTCCCCATAACTCAAACACCACTCTGCAAACTGAGGAAGGAAGAACAAAGTGTCCAAACTTTGTAGGAGACCTGACATGAACGTTAAAAATACAGACATTCCACCCAGCGTCCTCCAGATCTCCATCTTGTCATGACAATTGAACAGAAAACAGGCTGTTGCCAGGCACTGCTGTTGACTAGAGCCCAGCAGGCTGTTGGTCTGAGGGACAGTGATGAGAGTGACTGTTTAAGGACCATACTGGTCTACGTGAAATGAACTGGTTAGTGCTAGCTGCATCTCTGCCAGGCTAGAAGTTAGATTGCAAAGGAAAGAACCATCACGCAGAGTGTAGAATCAAACCATCCTTCAAGGTAACTGGCTCTAGAATGTTAGTTACATTCCACACTAGCCTGACCAGTTCCTCTCCTTAACAAAAGATGGTCCCATGATTTTCTATCGGATAACTTTTTTAAAAGGTGAGCTATCCCAGTCAGCATCCAATCTTTCCATGACCCGGTGGCAGGAGTCTTTCCTCTGTGTCTGTTGCTCATATGGACGCTCACCTTGCAGGCCCTGTACAAGTATTTCATGTTTTGAGTGAGGTTGTACAGCATTAGGAAGGCATAAGCGTTGCCAGCTGTCCCATGGCACAGCCCATAACCTTTCTTCAGCAATCCCCACTGCCAGATCACTTCCGCACACTGCAGCGCATCACTCAGATACTGCTGGTCAGCAAACACCTGTGGAGACGAGAGAGAGATTCCACTCAGTGCAATTATCCTCTCAGCATCCACGCTAGGGTGGAGCAGGCCCCCACCTTCTTGGGTAATTAGCTCCTATCGAGTGTGACCTCTCCTACTTAAGCAATGGCACCGTGACTTTGCCTTCTACTGTCAAAGATTTTTAAAGTGATAAATGAAGCAGCGTCACCGTTATTTAACTCACAATGAGCTGTCACCATTAGTCACCTGCCACAGAATGAATACAACACATGGCTGACTCCACAAGCAATGAGAGCATCCTGCACTTGGGACAAGACACTTGGGACATGTTCAGAAATCATTCATTAAAAGTCTAATTTGCATTTTGATTGGTGTGTAAGTGTGGGCATGCATGGTGGCGCTGGTGGGTTATTTCATTAGAATATTACATGCCCTGACAGAGACTCCTGGCTAGAGGATTCTCTGAGATCAAGTTCCATGTGTAAAGCTCTCCTGTCACTGTTTCCCAGGACCTCTTGTACCTTATAGGCCTGTGTGAGCATGTAGATCACGCCAGGTGCCCCATGACACCAGTGGACAAGCAGGTCTCTGGCATCATCAATACAAGGGGGGTAGTTGCCTGATGGGAACTTCAGTTGGCAGACATAATCCACACTGGGTTTGACTGTGTTATGCAACTTCACTTGGCTTACGCCAAGGCCGGGCTGAAACAGACAGACAAGATAGGCTGTTAAAACGTGAAAGAAGTACTGTACAATTCCCTCCCCCAGCTGGCAATGATAGTTTTAGAGGCATAAGCAATTTATGCTTCAAAGATGACAAGAGAGTTTGGCGTTACCGATTCCTTCCAGCTTCTTCAGCTGTGCTATGTCGGCTCATATCTTTCCTCCTATACAGACAGGCTAGGAGAACGGTGGGGGCAGGCTGCTCAATGCCTCGGGTGCGGGCGTGCACCTGGGCATCCTTTAGTGCCTCTTCCTCTGCAGCAACAGTGACTGGCTCCAGAGGGTTCCCCAGCCAGTCCCCAGCAAGG
This sequence comes from Malaclemys terrapin pileata, assembly GCF_027887155.1. NCBI lineage: Eukaryota > Metazoa > Chordata > Testudines > Emydidae > Malaclemys > Malaclemys terrapin. The sequence goes on along the minus strand of NC_071515.1, from coordinate 15,895,587 downwards.
GGAGTGTGAGGGGGTGTTCACTCTATACTAGCCCTGAAGGGGTTAGAGTAGCTCAGAAGGGACAAATGAACCTTTTGGCTGCACCTCAGGGAGGGTCAGATTTGACTGATAAATTACTAATTGCTGAAGCCCAGCTTGGGGAGAAGCTGGGTAAGGTATAAAGCCAGGAAGTTTGCAGCAGAAAGGGGCTGCAGGGAGGGAGTCTGCAGTTGCTCTCTGGGCACAGAAAGGTGGGTAGGGGGAAACCCGGGGGCTCAGGGGTTGGTGAGAGCAAAAGACCTGGGCTCCTGTCCCTGACAGAAAGGTTCACCCAGAGGAGGTGTGGAGAAGAAAGCCTGTAGAAGGCAGAGTAGGAAGAAGCCCAAGGATGGAGCAGTGAGGGTTGAGAGTGTGTAGACCTTGTCTGCTGGGTGGGCCCAGGTTTCCCACCAGCCAATGGGAAATGGTGCAGGATTGGTGAAGTGGCATCTGGACAGTTGGTCTGGCGAGACTTTGATACACCAAAAGGGGAAAACTATATCGTCACCTGGATGAAGGGCTGGGTCACAAAGAGTGAGCACTTCCCAGTCCCGGAGAGTGAGAGGGACTGCGGGGCAGGCGAGCAACAGAAGGGGGTGCTCGACTCGACAAGGGCTGATCCCCAGATCCAGTCACAAAGGGGTGCACCCACTGGTGAGTGAACACTGTTACAGGGAGAAAAATAAGGGGATCCCTTTGGATTTTAAGAGGCAAGGAAAAGCCTATCCTACAAATCTGAAGTGGTTAGGAATTGCTTAGAAGATATGATCAGGATTAATGAAATGAAATGAAGCAAAGAGAAAAACTCAGGATAACTATCACGAATGATTCCCAGACACCAAGACCTAGCAGATCACGTCACCCATGCAGAGTACCGCCACCCCATAGTGAGCTGCAAGGCCAGCCCAACTTGAAGATCTCAATTCTTATTTGTACACAGACCATGTAAACAGGTTCAAGGGTAACAATGAGTTTAAAAGTAAGGGAGCAACTTCACCATTGACCTCACTGAAAGCAGGAGTGGATCCTCTGTGTCCTCCTCTAATTGCACCGCATTGGCCAAAAACTATATAGACAGAGTTCTCTTTTAAGTTGGCAGCTCTGAGCCCCTTGGAATGAGCATTTTAAGCTAAGAATCATATCATACCCAAATTGCTAACATGCAAATTGAAAATCAATACCTTTGCTATACAGCCACCAGTGATAAAGAATTGCACAGAGTCTGATGTCCTCCTCTGTAACTTCCCTGGTACACTTTCCCTGTAAGCATATGGTGTTTGGCTGCTCTTTTCTATATCCCATGTATTCCAGATTCAGCTTGTAACTTCATTGTATAGGGAGCCAAAATGCCAAAATCAGGCTCTCTGAATCCCCATGATTTTCTAGGTACCTAAAAGTTAGGCATGATGACACTTAAGTTTCTTTATGAATCTAGCTCTAAGTGACTAGCCACCTCAGAAGTGTAGTAGCCTCCTAGAGAAACAGAGTCTGGAGCATTTTAGAGCTGTTTTGAAATAGGATTTAAACCCAACAAAAGAGAGCATCTGATGGACAGCTGACCATGATTGACACCAGTGTGACATCACTAATAGCCAATCAGAAAGCTCCCCAGGTGTCTCAAGTTCTAATTGGAGGGCATTAGAAGTGAAACTGCTGGGAAGGCCTTTTCTCTCCAGGTGTCTCTCACCTGCATAAGGTAGTAATAAATTCCTGCCAGGCCATGGGCGGCCCCTATGTAATACTCCTGGTACCATTCATACATCAACGGGCTCTTGGCTGTGAAGTTCCTCCTTTTGGCCAGGCTCTCCCCGGATGCCACGACTGCATCGCAGACCTGCAGGTGGAAACCAGAGGTGAGCGACAACAGCTTTGAGGTATATAATCTCTTCCCTCCAGCCTGGCAGACAGTAGCCAGCACAGCAGGTATCACAGTGCAAAATACAGTCATGCACCTTTGTTATTCTGCACATGGAAATCCTAGCTTGTGAATGGGGGAGAGGAACAGGGGCTTCTTCGACTCTAGGCACAGAATCCTACTGGATTAGGAAGGGCATTTGGCACAATATCCCTTAGGAAGAATGGGGCATGCAGCTGGAGGTTCCATGCTGTGGCCTTCACACGTGTCATGTCATGTTTTCACACATGCCAGAGTTACCTAGACCAGCATCTATTTTCACCCTTCCAAGGATGTGCTGGGTGGGAAGCGACAAAATACAGAGGACAAATGAGTAGGATGCGGGAGGCTAATTCAGCCTACATTGGAGAGCAACTGGAGAGATGACAGGGTACCTGCTGAATATAGTTTTGAGGGATTTTTTCCACTCCGAAATGCTTGTTCACGAACAGCAGTGCGTACAGGTATCCCATGCGCCCATAGAGCATTTCATCGGGTGCTCGCGGGTCAAGTTTGTGCAGCTGAAGCAAGCTGGAAAGAAAGATTCAGGTGAGGAAGTAGACTGGCAGGGATGAGCTATACAAAAACACCCCCAAACTTTAACTCCAGTTGAAGGCTACTAGACTGGAACTCAGGAGACCTGAGTGCAGATCCTAGTTCCATCACAGGCTCACTCTATGTGACCTTGGGCAATCTCAGTGCCTCAGTTCTCATCTGTAAAATGGACATAATCCTGCCTTTGTCTTGTCTATTTAGACAGTCAGCTCTTCAGGGCAGGAGCCGTCAGTTATTATGTATTTGTACAGCGCCTAGTGCACGGGGTCAATTTGGGACTCTAGGCGTTACTGGAATCAAGATAATAACGTTGACAGTCAAACCCAAGTTGATAACTGCGTGGGTAAGGCAGGATGACCCTCTTCTCCATTCCCAGCTCCCCCATCACATGCCATAGCAGTGCTTTCAGAAATTCAGCTTCTGTGCCACGAGGCACTTCCAGAAGTGATCGGCATCAGTTTCACTCTGCTTCTGTAAATGTCAAAGGGGATGTTACCAAAATGGGAGCAGAGCTGAGCCCCGGCTGACCATTTTTGAAGATGCCACCCCTTATGTTTAAAAGTCTTGACTGTGAAAACCCAACAGCTCTCGCGCTGTTCCAAAACAGCTGAGGTCATCTCCCGAATGAGGAGCGAAGGCGAGGGGACTGGGGGAAGGAATGTGAATCACTTAGGCAACAGTGCACAGTGGAGTGGGAAAGGGGTGGTTATGAAATACCGAGCCTCTGTGGGGTGCAGAAGAAACAGCCAGTCGCTCTTCATCCATCTAGGCTGGGTTAACTAATTATAATCGCAGGGTCAGTCCAAGTGCAAGCACCACAGGTTTCTTTCAGTGCACTCACCTACCGCAGGAGTGAGAGTATGGATTGCCTGACGGCACCAGACTTTAAACATACCGGCAACACAGAGCAAGGAGCCCAACATCGTTTGAAAAGTCCTCGCGTCATTCTTCAGATGATTAGCATGCTGAAGTTGGTGACGCTCCTGCAAGCGTTAGCAACGATTGACAACTCTTCACTTGGGTGCTTTGTGACCCAATCGCACAAGATGCAAATTATCCTCCATTTTGGCGCCTCACCACTCTTCCAACAAGGTCAGAAGTTCCTCCCTATCAGAGCATTAAGTCAGCGGCAAAGAGGAAAGTAGTATTTTTTTCCATCCCTGGGGTCAGCGGCCTGGAAAACACTGTCACTTTCAAAATGACAGCATGGGTGCTGCATTTCCTCAAGGCTGCTCCTTTCAGTGCCTCTTGCTGCCACTCTGACAGGCACAAGGCACAGGAACTGCACCCCCGAGGAACCACTGGTGCAGGGCTCCCCATCACAGCCGCGTGAGGGAACAGCAAAGGTACAGTGTCAGCGCTTGCTCTTAGGCAGCACATTCTTTTTTAAAAGGACACAACAGCCAATTGTCCAGAATCCCCTGGGATCAGATGGAGAGTGCTGTGTTCCGGCTCCCGGCAGCAACAAATCTTTGCTTGGTGTTGGATTCAATGTGACTAGAGATATTTAGAGAGCGAGGGTCTCGAGGCAGATTTGGTCCAGGTTCTCACAACAGGCGGCTACCAAGTACTGCGTTGCTCCCCCCTGGATGTTTCCCAGACGTGAGAGCAAGTCACTGACTTCTCACCCTGCCTCCTAAGCATGTGCAGGCAAATGTGAGTGGGAGTGGGAGGCAGGAGCATGTCTCCCATACACACTCCCCCAAATCAGGCAGCAACAGGAGATCTCCCTGCCTAATGCTGCTGCCCATAATCCCCTGGTGACCCTATTTCCAGGGAGGATGGGGGAGAAGCAGCTAGAGTGTGGTCTCCTGGTTGCTGTGTGGGAGGAAAGGAGTGCCAGGAAGGGCGGGGCTGGGCTGGGAGGCTGTACTAGGGGGTGGGATACCTATAGCAGGTGGAATGGGAGTGCCTGGGGTTTGATGCAGTGCCTGGGGAGGTGTCAGAGCCTGTGGGACTGTAACTGGATGGAGGTGCTTGGGGAAACTGGGCGAGGGGGTGGGTAGATGGTATGTCATGAGCAGGGGTCTTGGGGGAGCATGTGAAGAGCTCCCTGGGGCAGTTTGGGGGGTGAGGGATGGTCTATAGCACCTAGGCCGGTGTTTGTACTGCTGCTGCAAGCTGCTCCCCCTAGCTGGAGTAGTGAGGGGAGGAGGAGAGGAAGCCTGCAGAACAGTTCCTGTCAAGCATCTGTGGGACCAAACCACAGAGTAAACAGGGGAATCAAAGGTTATATGGTCAAGAGGGGCGGGGCTGCTAATCGTGGGTGTGTCACACAAGGTGCCAGACGCCTGGCAGCCCTGACATTACCCAGAATGCCATTTTCCAGCAGGGGACGGTAGTAAAGGTACCTGACAGTTAGACACCACGGATACTAAACCGATCTATTAACTGCTGAAAACGAACAGTTTCAGGAGGAAGGGAAAATGCGGCAGCGGGACAGGATTCTGTGCACCAATTACTCTAGAAGCAAACACCTGATCTCCCAATGGCAGGAAAACCATGGAACACAGTCTGTAAGAATACAGTCCAGGTTTTCATTGGCTGTTGGAAAACTGGCCACCGTGAAGTGTTAGAGCCTCTCAGGGGGATAAAGCACATTTTGGGGTCAGGAACTCATTTGGACAAGTGCAAGCAGTCCAGAAAAAAAGAAGCTTGTGTGTCTCCCACTGCAGAGAAAGCTCTGCTAAGAGGCTCACTTCAGCCTTTGTACAGTGGAATGTCCTCTAAAGAGTGCATCCCAGCTGGACCCAAAGAGAAACAGGCATAGTGATTGCTATCCTTTCTCCGCAGGAGAAACTAAGAGCTTTCCACTCCAGAACCCAGCAAACTCTTTGCGAGCTCAGTAATAAACTGAAAACCCATTCCGCCTTTTGATTAATGGAAATATTTCTTGTAGAAGGCAGCTTTTCCTGTTTTAAGGGTACTCTGGCCTGCTCTGAACAATCCGGGGGCAGGCAATAGGAAAGTTTGCCCTAACCATTGCTTCTTGAATACCCCATTTTCTTTTCTCTGCTTGCCTTTCAGAAGTAACCCATTTCTAGTGCTTTGTCCTCCAGATGCCATTAGATGGCAGTGCAGAATTAATCTGAATTTCTGCTCTGCCACAAAACTGCCGCAGCAAGGGACAATTACAATAAAGAAACATGGGTTTTGATCTGTTATAATTTGGGGTTTAATTCCCCCTACAATTGTACATCACAGTTTGAAATAATGGTGTCCAGATGTCCCTTTTGTAGGCAAATATATCTACATCACATTAGCAAGCTTCACCAATATGATGCAATGTTGACCAATGCAATATTGTTAAGATCACATGTCTATATTTCCAGAATAAAAAAAAGGGACTTTTGTCTCTAGACTAGTTCAAGCTGCATATTTCATGAGCACTAAATTCACACCAAAAAGAAGAACATCTCAATCTCAATTAAAAATAATGGGAGCTGGGTTTCCAAATCCTTTAGGCAATTCTGAACCTTCCTCCCCCGCTTCATTTTAAAACAATTGTGCTGTATGACCCTCATAGCCAGATAACAGAGGCTATTCAGCATATGTTTCTGCAGTTGTTAGGATCTGGTAGATTTGTTTACTGGTCAACTTTAAATGGAAAGTTTGCCCCAAGGTATTTCTCATCATTTTAAGACTCCTTCTGTCATATACTCTTGAAAGCTTACAATTGAAATCTGCTCCTCTGCTAAGTGTTTTTTCTCTGTCACATGCTAGCCCTATTCAGGTAGTGTACAGCAGCTTGTGTTTAAAAAAGAACAACAAAAATACAGATGAAAACACAATTTAAAAACAGACATAAGATAAAATGAAAAAGGTAAGTCTCACCTTGACAAAATGTCCCTTTAACTGTAAGGGTGGAGCTGGTAAAAAAAATTCCAAATCTCCCCCTTCTCTCCACCCCCCTCCAAAGAAAGAGATAATGGGGAGAAGTCCAGACTAAATATTTCCAAGTTTTCCCCCATTTTCAACCAACTATAGAACTGGTGTAAAGTTTTCAAAAAATCCAATTTTGTTTAAGACTCTGAAAAATGGAAACATGAATAACAAAACCAACCAACCACGTGCAGCTCCCCCAGCCTGTCTGGCCAGCTCTAGTGCTGTGGCAATCCCTGCTCAGTGACAGTACAGCCATTCTATCCCCCATCCAGAAAAGCAGGCTGTAACAAAGGCCAGCTAGTCAACCGGGCTTGGTTTACGTCCTTAATGACAACCATTTCTCTAGGATGTGAAGATTCTGTTGCATGCTTCTTGTCCAGTTAGTGAATGCTCTCCTTCAAACAGAGCCCTACAGCAGAACCTAATAAGGTTGAGAGGGATGTTCCGCATGGGGAAAGCTACGTGCCAGCTTTGGACACCAGCTCATGCATCCAAAAGCAACAACTTGAGGAACAGGCGGGCAAAACCAAACCCCGAAACGTTACCGAGTGATGCAGGCTTCCGACTGTGTCTCATCCTGTAATTTATGGTACACGACGGCAGCCACTGCCAAAGGTCCAGCATCCCCGCACAAGAAGGTGATGGAGCGCTTTGTCAGACAATTCAAGCTCTTCTTCGCATATGCCTCTGCTACCTGGAGGTAGGAAGGGTCTCCATACACATCATACAGGTGCAAGTAAAGCACAGCAATGCCTGCGAAGAAATAAATGGGTTAAGCCCAGGGCCTGGATCAGCTGTTTTATTGCTCTCCCCTGGCACTATATACTTTTGTTGCTCTCTAACTTTAAAACATAAAATCCCAGCTGCTTATGGTGGAGCCAAAAAATATGAAACAAATTTCTTGATCAGCTTATCTGTACTGGGACGTTAATATCTCCCTGCTTGGCCACTGGGTGACTTTGGACGTGTCACTGCACCTCTCTGCCTCAGTCTCCCCATCTGTAAAATGGCAATAATTGTGAAGTGTACAAAGTGTAACTTTGTAAAGTTCTTTTAGATCTACTGCTGAAAAGCATCATACAAGGTGGTATTATTTATATTTATATTTATTTAGTTATTTATTTTTTTGGCCACTTGCCAAATAGCAATGACAAATACATAAGCATTAGTGATAGACAAGAAAATATTTGCAATACAGCAGCTGTTCTCAACCTCAACCATCCTGGAACCCCCTTTTCCATTGCAGGACACCCTCTACCAGCCTCTCATAAGAACATAAGAACGGCCGTACCAGGTCAGACCAAAGGTCCACCTAGCCCAGTATCCTGTCTACCAACAGTGGCCAATGCCAGGTGCCCCAGAGGGAGTGGACCTAACAGGCAATGATCAAGTGATCTCTCTCCTGCCATCCATCTCCATCCTCTGACAGACAGAGGCTAGGGACACCATTCCTTACCCATCCTGGCTAACAGCCATTAATGGACTTAACCACCATGAATTTATCCAGTACTCTTTTAAACGGTGTTATAGTCCTAGTCTTCACAACCTCCTCAAATAAGGAGTTCCACAAGTTGACTGTGCGCTGCGTGAAGAACAACTTCCTTGTATTTGTTTTAAACCTGCTGCCTATTAATTTCATTTCATGACCCCTAGTTCTTGTATTATGGGAATAAGTAAATAACTTTTCCTTATCCACTTTCTCCACATCACTCATGATTTTATATACCTCTACCATCTGTCTGGGACCTCCCTCCCATCGAGCAATATGGGAATGGCAGGGTCCCCTGACACCTGTTGGTGACCCCTAAGTTAGAGAAGCCGTAGACTAAACTGGACATTCATAGAGAAGGAGAGAGATTGAGAATGGCCTTTATTTCTCTCTGCACAGAGAATCAGCTGTTTTCAAGAAAAGTATTGTAAACAAAGATAATTCCTGCATACACACACCACACACTAATTCTGAGTGCAGCCCTTGTCTGAAACATAAAAAGCTATTCAAGAGTCAGGAAAATGCATTCTTCTGCCCCTGACTCTTCCATACCAGGCACCCAGCTACATAAACAATGCTGCTGTTAAAAGGCTAGGACACTGGTTTTGCCTGGAGTCTTACTCTGTCCCTCTCTCATCCCGCTCTTGAAGCCTGTTATACATAACTGAAGAGTCATCAGCGTGTCATTATTCAAAAGGTCTGTCACAGTAGATAGAACCTCCCTTCTAAACACCCGCTAGTCAGAAGGCACCCTCAAAAGGATATGTGGGCTCGGGGTATCCTCAAAGAATATGTATCAGAGAAGCTAGCGGCCTACATCGCTTCCAGAAAAATCTCATTTCGCCTCTTACAGTATGCTTTCCATCTCATTAACCGTTTCTAAGACGACACAGGTCCTGTGTTTAAGCCTAAATTAATAGAGCCAATGTCTGCAGATTTCGATCCAGTTAAAAAAAAAAAAAAAAAGGGCAGCCTGAAAAATTACTTTCCACTGTACTGGGAACAATTTTAAATTTAGATCATTTTCTCATTTTGCATGGGTAATCTCCAAAGCTTCGTGCTACAGACAATTCAATTTCACATGTATATTAAGGGCAAATTTCCATTTCCTGCCAAAGTTAATAACCTTGTCCGCTCTCTACGCAGTTCAGTGTTAGTATTTCCACAGAGAGAAGCTCAGATGTACAGTACCATCATTCAAGTTTGTAAGGACGTGGGCATGAAGCTCTTTTTAAAGGGGAATACTTACCTACTAGGTCTTTCCATGACCTATCACCATCTTTAAGTTCTTAATAGGCCTGATATCAATTTAAACAGCTCAGACTACGGAGTTACCTGTTTTAATGTTTAGCTTTTCACTTCATAAGCAGCTGCCATTGGAACAAGCTTAATTGTTTATGTAACTACCATGGTAAGAATAATGCCAGGATTGAAGTCTGGAAAAATAAAATTACCTTGTGAGTTTTTCTTCCAATCCCTTCTTCCCCTTTTCCCACAAAAATCTCTTTTAGCTATGAACAATTGTTTGCCAGAACCTGGGAATGGGCGACGGGGGATGGATCACTTGATGATTACCTGTTCTGTTCATTCCCTCTGGGGCACCTGGCATTGGCCACCGTCGGAAGACAGGATACTGAGCTAGAAGGACCTTTAGTCTGACCCAGTGTGGCCGCTCTTAAAGGCTCCAAAAGCATCATAACGCAGTTAGGTTTGAGAGGCTTTGCAGAACTGTAATGTCGGCATCACTTCCCAAATGGGGCAAGATTTTCTCTACACCCAAAAGCTTTTAAAATCTGGTCTACAACTGTGAAGAGCAACACCCAACCTGGAGAGGTGACTTGCAGCAAGCATGTTTAGGTAGCTAGATACACCAATGATAGACTAAAAAAATAAGAGCATCAAGTGTAGGTTGACCCATGATTAATATCTAGACAATGTATATTAGAGGCAGCATGGTTGGAGGACAGAGTATGGGGCTGGGAATCAGGAGGTCCTAAATGATAATCCCAGCATTGCCACACACTCAGTCTGGCTTTGGACAAGTCACCGCGCCTCCCTGCCTCAGTTTCTCCATCTGTAAAATAAGGGTAAATACCTAACCTCCCAAATGTGCATGGTAGGTTGAAGATGAGCTAGATAATATTTGCAATATGCTTCTAATGTGTAAAGTACCATATAAAAATAATTATTACATAATGAGGGATGGGAGGCTAGGTAGAAGAGGGGATCAGTTCCCCTAGCTTTGCACCTCTGGAAACCTGGATCCAGTTGAATTGCTTCAAACATATGTGGCTGTCTCACTCCGATTCCCATTTGTGCCCCTCAGAACTACCACACAGCTGGCAGTCTATGGCATGCCAGAGCGGAGGATCTGAAGGGTCTATTCTAGATAGACATTATGGTGATAAGGGTGGTGTCCGAACCTGAACATCTTCCTGTTGTGCATTAAGCAACATGGCTAACATCTGTCACATGTCGTTGGTTCTCGCTCTCATCCTTTCCCCAGGGGAAGAGCTGTGCATGCAGTGGAATGCTCTGTTTTTATAGGGTTTTGTGTTGGGGGGTTGTGTTGGAACAGTGGTGCATTTGTTCAGCTACATGGGCGATCCAGTGCTTATGACCTTTACTTTAGCACTTGCTAAATCCGTTAATCCCAGTAGCACCAGAGTTGTAAGATGTTTTACTTTGTTTAAAATCTTGTCACAGTATAGGGCACGTAGAGTTAGATCTTCCCAACCAGCTAAAAGACTATTTCATCCCCACACACACTAGTTAATGGAGAGGCTGAGATGCTGCTTTAGGTATATACTGAGTTCAGGGCTTGTGAATGATGCTGGATTGTCAGCAACCTGTAAACTGCAGGCCATTGTGATACACTGCTAAGGGACAGCATAAGCAGTAGCAAGGCAAACTTCTCTAACTTGAACCATGCTGACCCTGAACAGAAGGGATCTAAGGCCAGGGATAGCATGCTTTCAATATCAATTCAATCTTAGTCTCTTTATCCAGACTGCTGCTAAGGACACCAATTAGACGGTGGTTTTCAGTGTGCAGTCCACTAAGAACTGAACTGCAGTGAACTCGTGTAACAAAGGTCATGAAACTGCCACGAGATAGGAGATTTTTGGTTATTGCTAACTTGGACCAGATTCAGACCTGCGATCTGGAGGGAGAAAAGGCTTCGCACTCCCTCCATCAACCCTGAAAAGCAAACCATCCAGTGTCCTCCAAGCAGGAAGCTATAAATGGGGGGAAACCCACCTATAGTTGCATCTAGTAGAAAATATGAATCTGCTGAGATTAAACTGAGGATGGGGGGAATCATACACTGGGTTCACAAGATCATGTGCCTTTGTAATGTTCTGTAACACCTCTCAGCACCAGAATTCACACGCACCAAATGTGAGCAAAGTTGGGGGGAAAGAGGAGAACTAGTTGATTTCTCTTAAAGGGACACTAGCAACTTGAATTTTAAATAGTGTGGCCCAGCGGTTAGGGACCTGGGTTCTATTCCTGGCTCTGCCACTGGTTTGCTGGGTGACCTTTGGCAAGTCACTTAATTTCTGCATGCCTCAGTTTCCCCATCTGTAAACCGGGGATAGATGATACCACCTCCTCTGTAGAGGAACTTGAGCTCTATGGATGAAGAGTGTTAGCGCTTATCTAAGTATTATTATTAAAGTAACTGAGTTTTTCAAAGAGCATTTCTCAAGGAGCACACCTTCACTGATGTGTACAGAATTAAAAAAAAAATCTTTAATTTTTTAACTAGAGGTTTTCAGCTCTGTTCTTATAAGTCTTTCAAAAGTAACACCTCCAAAGATTATCAGACCCATCCCTCTTCCCATTCTTTTTGATGCACAAGCCTGCTTGCTACCCCTTCTGTCTCAGCTTTGCTGCAGCTCGTATGGGCAGGTGCCCTGCTGCATCTCAGGGGTGAAAAAATTCACAAAATTCTCTCAAACAAAATTCTCTCCTTTTGCTTGTCTCTGATAAACTGGTATCTTGGAGGGGCCGGGCCTTGGAGAGGGGCCGAATGAGGGCTAGTTAATGTTTGGTGTTTGGAGCACGTCAAGTAAAAATGTCATTTAATTTCACCATGAAGACAGAAGAAAGCTAAGCACCCTTTGAGCAGTATATCTCCAAGATACAGTCAGTAAAGGCAAAATTGCAGTTGACTAGACTCAGGGAGAATATTCTCTGTATTTAGTATTTTCAGTATTACTTATTTATGGTGTGATCCAAAGCCCACTGGAGGCAATGGAAAAACTTCTATTGACTACAATGGGCTTTGAATCATGCCCTGCAAGCATAGACCTTTTCTGAAACGTGACTCTGTAAAACAACAGGGGGGAAATCCATATTTTTTGCTTCTTACAGGTCTCTGTATGTGCTCAGTTTTCAAAACGATTTTTGATCACACTTTATAATGAGATCCTATTTATAAATACTGTAGTATATAAAAGGGTTAAGAAATGATTAGCTGTTTTCGAAGTATTACTCAATTGTCATAGATTGACAAAGAGTCCAACAGCTGACTTGGTTGCTTATACAAAAATGCATAATCATCTGTAACCCATGATGTGTTTATAGCCATCTATAATATATTACTCATGTCTAATGTGCTTATAATGTGCTATTAATCATTTATTAACCCTTTTCCAAACCATTTATAAATGGAACTTTATATTAAAGCGTGACAGTTAATTTCTTATTGTTGGCCCTGCAACGCAACACGTACTCAAAAAGTCAAACTGTATTCTTTCTATCTCACACGAAGTCACCAGTCAGAAGAATTCTGTAGGCCAAACCGCATCCTCCCTAACACCTGTGCAATCCGACTGCTGTCAATGGGATTATAGGAATGTAAATGACTGGAATTTACTACATATTTGTTGCCACATGAGAAGGAGTAGATCCAAGCTTGCGCTCTTGGCTGGGTTGACTCATCCAAGAGAACAGGAACAGAAATAAAAAATGATCATTGCTAATATAGGTTGCTAAAGGCAGTGGACAGGAATGAATACAAAGGATATAATTGGTGGTGTACAAAGGTGCCATTTTCACATCATTACTCTTCAGAGCAGAAATGCACTATAAGACCACCCCTTTGTTCCATCTGCGACCCAAACACTAATGTATCATCCTCCCTTTCCACAAGCCCATTAAATCCACAAATCCAATGGATTTGGAGAAGTGATCAGTATGGGACAAACCTACGCTCATACAAATACATGTACCCGTATCTCTCTTCTATAGCTTCACTTTACGGATAAAATGATGATGAATGGAGTAATTCAGCCATAGGAAAGACGCTCTCCCAGAGGTGAAAATGGTTAGGGGACCCAAGACACATCCCCATGTGACCTTGGGCAAGTCACTTAGCCCCAGATCCACAAAGATATTTAGGCCAATCCCCAGCAAAATCAGTAGACGTTAGAGCCAAAATACCTTTGCAGATTTGGGTCTTTGTCTGTCTGTGTGCCTCAGGTCCCCATGGGCAAGTGAAGACAATAGTACTGTCATATCTCACAGGGAAGATGTGAGGGATTCAGATACTACACGATAGGGGCAATGGATGGCTAGAGAGATATCTGAGTGTGCCATTTCTACAGTCCTCACTGCTGCCAGCCCTTTCCTCAGAACCCACAGGGTGGGATTCCCAAAGGTGATAAGTGCTGGCCTGGCTCTGCTCCCCCCCCCCCAAAATCAATTCAATGGAAGCAGAGCGAAGGCAATGCTGAGCATCTTTGAAACCCCCACTCGTAATGTTAGGGTTATCGGTCTGACTGGAGCAGAGACTAGCTATAATTGACCCAGAGGACTCAGCTGGCATCTGAATGGTATAGGGGTGACGGAACAGTTCAGCCATACATTTTATTCATTGTGGGACAATCTGTGGTGGTTGTTTTTAATACGTACTTTAACTTTTAAACACTCAGTCTAAAGAGCCAATGTTTTTCTCCCCCTTAAGATTTCTGAGTTTTAAATTTTTCTTAACAAGCAGCAGTTTTCCTTACAAGTGATGTGACTAAAGGACGGCATAACTCATCCTGACCTCCATAAAATGGCATTACTCATTTAGATTCTGCCTCTGCTTTCAGACTAACAAGCTAGTAACTATGTTGGGGACCATTTTAAATAGGACTTCTTATATTGACTTTACTGCCTCCAAAACCACAAAGAGCCTGAGATCCTAAATTAAAAACAAAGGATAGCTTCAGGATCACTGCAGCTCATGCCATCCTAGACCCTTCGTGGTCATGGCACAGTGCTGTCTGAGTACACACACAGGGAAACCCTCAGAGATACCAGGTCAGTAGGTATCAGAACCCAGACTCCCTCTGTATACCCCAGGCTTACCCTTCCTTCCAACCCCTGCACTCTACTTGGGACAGGGTGTAGAAACCCTATCCTGCTACCAGCCAACAAGGACTTGCAAGCCTAGACAGTGAGCAGAAGGAAGGCCACGAAAGCAGCTACTCCAGAAATAGGAAGGAGAGAGGCTGTGGGGAAGAAGGCTCTTTACTGAGACTTGTAGCTGTGGGTCTGGGGAACAACCCCTGACCTGGGGAATACTTGTGCATTTCATGTTGGTGTCTTATCTGCTTTTCTGGGATCTAGAGAACCCTTTTTCCAGGGGTCTTATGCATTGAGTTGTTATACTGCCCCTCAAAACACTCCCCTAGTAACTCACCTTCCAGCCTCCCCACACAGGTGCCCATTTTTGCTCCTCAACCTGCCCTCCATAGCTCTGGTAGCCTCTCTTTTGGGTCCAGATGTAGCCCATCAGTGAGCCTGTGTCCCCCTTGTGCCTGACCCGCAGAGGATGAGAGTCTGTTACAGCCCGCATCTAGAGAGACTGGCTTTCTAGACGCTTCTAGCTTTGGAGGTTCCTGGTTTGATGACCGGTGTTGGCCAAGGTGGCACTCATCCTGCAAGCACTTCTGGATTTCAGATCCCTGCGATCTGGGGCATGGGAGCACGTACCAGATTTCCCACTCCAGAGAATTCTAGCGATGGCAGAGAAGCTACTCTAGCCCCTGGGCTTTTGTCTAAGTCATTTACGGTTGCAGAGTCAGTGTAAGATGCCACTCAGTCAGACAGACAGACAGCATTTGCATCCACTTTGCACAAAGCGCTGGCCACCGATGAATTAGGCCCTTGGAGTCTGGATAACGGACTGTGTCTGAAACACTACACCTGTCCATCTATCCCTAGTGAAAGGTGGTCTCTTCACAGATGCTTGGCCCTCCCTTGTTGCACAGTAACTTAACCAAAAATAGTTTACCATACAAATCAGAAAGAGTGATTATCTTTCATCTTATTAGGGCCTAGCTCATGACCTTGCGTTCTTTCAGAGACTACTGGGAACAGGATGATGGTCAGCATTCCTCTGGGTCATATAACCCTCTGCTTTCCCCTGCAGCTCTCATCTTTTAAGTTCTCTGTCTCAGACACTGGTAACTACGGATATGGCTTTGGGGAAGGTCTGGCAAAATCCTGACTCTGGGGAGGGAGAGCCATTTCTTGGTAGCACACAATGCACCTTCCTTCCATACTTCCTCCCCACCAGCAAAACATAGGAGATACACATGAGCTTTGTGGTGTTATTTGTTTCAGAAGAGCTCAGGGTCCCAGAGGCAGCTGAGAACCACATGATAAACTAGCAGCTCAAAGGAGTGCATATATTTTCAGAGCAGCAGAGTAAACAACTGCTTGAAACCATAATAATGGCTTGGAAAGGTCAATATGTAAATTACTAGCATCCTGGGGCTACAGTTACTTGCCCTCGTTTTTTAACATGTTGCCTAACAAGCTTGAAACAAACACACATTTCAGGCATGTGATTCTTCGCCCTGTCTCCTTCTAGTTCAAGCAGACTCTCTGTAATGTAGCACCGTGTGTATAAATAGATGAGATGCCCAAGAACCCGGAGAACAGGTGGCTAGAGCAGTGGTCTCCAAAGTGGGGTGCAGTGCGCGGCAGTTTGGGCAGCCTTTTTTTTTTTGCTTGGGGCAGCAAAAATGGTAGAGCCCCGCCCTGCGGCGCGGCAGGGGGTGCATGCTAAAAATTTTTTACTGATAAGGGTGCGCGATCAAAAAAGTTCGGAGACCACTGGGCTAGAAGATCTGCAAATGCATAGGAGGGCCAGCTTTTCCTCGCTCCATTTCAGCTTATGGATCAGGCTCATAGACTTAGAGATACAGTAGGGTCCAGTGGCCAGGGGGCTGGATGGGGACTTGGGTGTCCTGGGTTCTAGTCCCAGCTCAGTCAGCTGGGTGACCTCAGATAAGTCACTTCTCCATTTCTCTTCCCATCCTTTGTCTTGCCTGTTTAGACTGTACACTCTTCAGAACCATGTCAATACACCAATTGCAGGGGGTTAAAAACAATTCAGCTAAGGACCAGTGTATCAGTTCAAAAGGGGCTTACCGCAGTTTAACTTAGATCAGTAACTTACATGCAGGCTATACAGATATCAGCCAGGCTTTAAATGCAAGTGTCCACACAGAGTTTTGCATCAATGTAGCTAAATTGGTTAAAATAAAACCTAAACCGTTAACTGCTGCAACTTTGGGCATAGACCAGGCTCGTGTGTCTGTATAGTGCCCTGATCTCTCTTGGAGACTGTAGGTGCTACTGCAATACACATTAAACCTTGTGCTCCAAGGGTGTTTGTTCATTACTTTGGATTAACACAGTACAGCAGCTTAAGCAAACTGTAAAGTTTCTGTTAGTTAGAGGCAGTGAAAATAGTGAAGTCCCTCCCCTTTACACTAGTGCTTCTTGGCACTAAAAAATAGGGTTTCCCTGACACAAACGCAGGCCAGTGGGATGGGGTTCTTGCACGTGTACAGTGAAAGGAATAGACAGAAGACATCTGAAGTCTAATTCCAGCATGTGCCGTGTATGCCTAGGCATAATGGAGTACATGCAGGTGTGCTACATCATACAGAGGAAGAATGTTCACTGAAAGCCAGAGCTATTCATTTCAAATATCTCTTATTAGCAGCCACAGAGTGCCGACTGATTTCAGACGCCTGGGTGATGATTTACATGAGAAGATACTCAACAAGCCTTTTCTACATAAGCAATTAAGAGGAAAAGCTGCTGTCATGGCCCAATTAATTTTCTATCCAGAAACAACGTTGAATAAATTAATCTAGTGACGATTAGCAGGGGGAAAATGGATACAGAATAATATCAGCGTGTTCCATTTCTCTGGCTGCGACTCACAGGAAATCCTTCATAGTCTTCTTCTAAATGACAAGCCCAGAAGGAATGAAAAGGGGAGAAGGAAGAATCCCTTTTGTGTAACTCCCTTCCAAATAAATATGGGTGGAAGTCCCAGCCATAGCATTGCGCATCATTTCATCCCTCGAATCATTTTCCTTCCTAACCAAGGCTTATAGGATGCTCCTTAAGGCTACCCTATGGAGGTATACGCCTTCCCTCCCCCACCTCGGGAGTTGAGCTCTTCCTCCCAATACACTATAGGAGTCTTGCTAATGTGAGCTATTTATCCTCTAACCCTACATACTGAATTGTACTGGTAATAGGCAGAATCCAATGTAACTTCAAATAACATGCCTATGCCCACTCCATAGGCCGCCATTCACTTATGGGACTGTCACATTAACAATAGATTTCTTGCACATAGTGCCTTTCATGCCAGGGGATCTCCAAGCATGTGCAAGCTGATGGAAATACAGGCTGTCCATGGGGATCAGATCAGCCACCACCAGGTAGAAATGCCGAAGGTGTTGAACAGCGACATCACAGATGAGTGCTGGACAAGAAGTTAGGGATACAGGGTGCATTACACTCCAGGAGGAACTTGGGTGAGGCCTCCTGAGTTGGAATTTGACCAGCATTGCACAATTAACCGTTTTATAAAAGTGCCTTGGAATCAGTAATAGTCACAAGTTGTCTGGGCCCCAGTTTGCCAATTCATTCAAAAGCTTGGCACCTCCAGCATTACTATGCCTTCTAACACCATGCTTGGGCACTCAACCAGTAGTGATTTAGCAAGGAATGTTCTCTTTAGTACCACTTTCTGTAGCACCTAGGCACAGAAGACCAAGACCAGCGTGAAGATCTCAGGATAAGGCAATATGGGTACAAGTATGGGCACTGCAGAGAAATTGGCATCCTCTGAATTGTCACCAAAAACCATATCACTGCTGTCAGGTGTGCGTGATGTCAAGTTTTCCACCATGGGGGTGCTCTGCAGGACTTCTCCCTGCAGAGGGGCTGCTACAGGAAGAACTAAGAAAAAGAGTTGAGGTGGGGAGAGCATGTGGTGGCAATGGAGGGCCCACCTGGCAGGGAACAGAGAGTCGGGGTTAGGTCCAGAGAAGGGGAGAATACAGGGAAAGCAAAAACACTCACACAAAGGAGAAAATGGGCAGAAAAGGCGTGATGGTGGCAGTCTTCTTCCTTGGCTCATTCTGTCTCGAATGCTATCTACCAAGGGAGCAGGCAGGGTTTCATCCTGAACACTACAGGCTGCTGCAATACCGGGGGGAAATGGTCTTAGGCTGCAACTATACTAAAGCACCATCCAGCTAGCACATTACAAATCGTAGCGTGCCCGCAGAAGCACGGGCAGTGGCAAGCAGCAGAATGGGCTAGCTGCCCTGAATGTGTGCCAACGGGGTCTGGGCAGGTTTGTCCTTGGGGCAGCTGGCCCATGCTGCCCGTGTTTCTGCGGGCACACGACAGTGTCGCGCACTAACTCTATGAGAGCTAGCACGAGTAAGTCTTCTTGAGGTGGGACTCACACCCTCCAAGTGTAGACGTAACCTTAGACTCTGACTTCTTTTTGTTAACCCAGACAAGCTTACGGACCAGTGGGATCAAAGACAAAGCCAGTCCTGGTGTAGGGACCAGTTACCTGATGCAGCCCCTGGTGCTTGTCATGGCCAGTCTGGCTACATTTCAGATCTGACTTAGAGGTAGAGCTATTTCTGGTAGCTTTGAGGAGAGAAATCAGTTCAAGGACAGAGTTTCCCCTGATTTATATGCTGTGTTGCATTTCTTCTCCCTCCCCCTCTCAAAGACACTGGGCCAGAACCAGTTTTGGATCAGTCGATTGGCATTAACAGGTAACCCAGAACAAGAGCAGGAACAGCATGGTGATCATGCTACATCACATCATAATGGTAAAAAATAAACGACCCTGAGAGATTTACTGGGACATATTTATATTTATATATTCCCTGATTTCAGTGCTTAGGCACCTTCCATAACCAAGCCAGTTACCCGTTATCTGCAGTAGGCAGAGGTAGCTGTGGACGGTGGCAATGGACGCTCCCACATGCTGGCCAACCCAGATGGTTCCATCCAAACTGGTGGGGCCACTGTTAAGGCTGAGAGGAGTTTGGTCTCTGTAGGCATGGAGCCTCTCCGCTGAGCCTGCCTATACAGTGCCGAGGGCAGATTCTGTCACGTGCATCCATGCCCACCAGGAACTGGACTGACACCCACCCGCTCACTTCACGTTCATCTAACAGCGGGTAGGGAGCCAGCAACTCTGTCACAACTGACTGGGTTGGACCTGAGCCAGCACCTTGAAGGTAAAAGCTCTGACGTTCAGCAGCTCCGCAAGGCATCTAACCCGCCAAGCTTTATTTGTAAGAGCACCTTAGCAGAACGGATCAAGAGCATGCCCCATATTGCAGTGCAGTGCCAAGGATACCTTGTTCCCACCCTCCAACCCCAGCAGCCAGAAATGGGGAGGACAGGTGGACCCCAGCTTCAAATGTAGGAGGTCTTTGTTAATTGCAAGAAGTGCCAGGGCTGCTTCATAGCATGAGTCTACACTGATCGTTTCTGACTGAGACCATGCATCATAGTCAATAAAGCAGCACTGTTTTCCTTTACTAGAGGAGGCAGAGGCTGGACGAGCCTAACCTGAAAAGGCAGCTAACAAGCAGATTTGCTCTGCCCCACAGAGCTGGCTAGTTCAAATGTCCTTGTTACGGCATTGCCCTACCTGCCCAGCCAGTGTAGCCAGTGCAGTCCCTGGGGTCGGCAGATTTCAAGCCTCTCTCCATCTGCTGAAGCAGCTCCCTGATCTTATTGTTCAGGCGCTGAGTGAACTCGGGAGTCAGCTGTGGATAGAAAAGAAATACCC
Source organism: Malaclemys terrapin pileata (assembly GCF_027887155.1). Lineage (NCBI taxonomy): Eukaryota > Metazoa > Chordata > Testudines > Emydidae > Malaclemys > Malaclemys terrapin. The sequence goes on along the minus strand of NC_071515.1, from coordinate 15,875,604 downwards.
TACATAAGTAAATATCAGCAAACAGATTGGGTGAGGGCTCATCAAATTGCTGCGAGCGTGCATGGCGGAGAGCAGGGATTACACTGGGGAACTGGGATTGTCAGTCAGTGAGTGTAGCCAGAAATGCTCAGTTTTGTATTTGGCTGGCAGTAGCAAAATGGACTGGAACCTCGGCTTGTTACCTCAGGGGCAGCCTTTTCCCACAGCTCTCACACACCACCTGGCCCTGGCCCACAGGTGAGGCTTGAGGAAGTTGAGAGTTTTCTTCCAAAAAGAAATCCCACTCAGCTCCACCCTGCTCCCATCCAGAATGTGGTGCAAGATGCAGCTCCTGGGGCTGGCTTTTCACTAACTGCCCTTGGTTAGCTAGCTAGATTCTCTGTCCTTAATAGGGAGACCAGACAGCAAATGTGAATAATCGGGATAGGGGGTGGGCGGTAATAGGAACCTATATAAGAAAAAGACCTATATAAAATTGGGACATCTGGTCACCCTAGTTGTTAAAGCTGTGGTACTGCAGGAGTGTCTGGGGTGTTGTGATTTAATCCTTGTATTTGTGAGGTGACAGATTGAAATCTCAATGCTGGGCACTTTAATAATAACAAATTGCATGGGCTTGATTCTCCTCATTCACACCAGCATAAAAATTCCACTGATGTCAAAGGAGTTACTCCTGCTGTCCACCAGGGCAAGATAAGATCTTAAGAATTCAGGCCCTAATTTGCGTAGGCTAAGCTTGACCTGTCTGTTACTAATAAAATGGGTTGTAGGAAACAATCCACGAAATGGAAATCCTTCCCTTTTCAACCTTCCACACCCAGTCTCCCACACGGCTAAACATGCTACATATTGACTTCTTTATATTTTAAAAACCTAGCATTCATCAAGGGATATTTGCTGTGGTTTTCCAAGCTGCTGGATTTTGGTACATGAACTGTAACACTTTGTTCATTCCCCTAAAGGCATATTTTAATTGCTTTGTCCTGGAAAAAAAAAATAATAATGAAACTAAGCAATAGGCTGGAAAAAATGAAATTAATTTGTAGAGCTTGGTTCCAATACTTACTACTATAACTGCAGCCCATTCATAGCACTGTTGGGATCACCACCTCTGGATCGCTACAACTGACTGAACAGGTCTATAGCGTAAGCCAGTCTAAGGACTGTGATATGGTACTGTATGTCACAAGATGGCATCACCTTATGCTAAAGCAGTGTTTCTCAAACTGGGGTTGCCACTTGTGTAGGGAAAGCCCCTGGCGGGCCGGGCCGGTTCGTTTACCTGCTGCGTCCGCAGGTCCGGCCGATCGCAGCTCCCACGGGCCGCGGTTCACTGCTTCAGGCCAATGGGGGCTGCTGGAAGCGGCGCGGGCCGAGGAACGTACTGGCTGCCGCTTCCAGCAGCTCCTATTGGCCTGCAGCGGCGATGGGGCAGGTAAACAAACCGGCCCGACCCGCCAGTGGCTTTCCCTACACAAGCGGCGACCCCAGTTTGAGAAACACTGTGCTAAAGTATCTACCATACTGTGTAGTTACATGCTTTTGTGATAATTCCAGGAGCACCCACCAATGTAGTAAGAGCCTTAAGCAATAACAAAGGGGTTTGTTTTAACAAGGTTGGAACGTAGTTGAGAGCTCAGATGCATCAGAATGTTTTATGCCAAGGCTTGGCTGTGTATGCACACACACACATACACTCTGCTTCCTACACACCTTTGCAGGGGGGCAATGTTTTGAAGGAAAGAGTATTTTTCTGTTTGGAACGTATGTAGTAAAAGTGATGGTATAATGTGGATGAGTATTATTAAACAGTGTGCCACAAGCATTCACACTGTACTAAGTTGTGTAGGCTAGAAAAGACAGCTGCACTTTAGGCAGACCCCAGCTCATCAGTTTAAAAATCTAACCATGTCACAATCCCTTCATTTCTTTTGGTAGCCTGCCACTTAAGTAACTCAGAGACTCTAATCCATGCTGTGGTCTTTGGGTTAATACATTAAAGAAGGCACATCTCTTGGGTCCAATCCCCTGAGCTTGAAGATTTTGAACTAGTTCTGCTTGTTTGAGTCTGTTTTCCAGAACCTGTCACAAAAAGCGCTTTGTGCAATAAATTGTGATTATTGTTTTTAGTCTAGGGAATGTGGGTTAGATACAAGAGATCTGCTCTGTTAAATCTGTGACTAAAGACTTTTCATATATATATATAAAAAATATGCTTCTAAAATTGCTGAGAGGATAAAAGTGCAGTGACTCAGAACTGATTCGTTGGAGTCAGACTCTGGAAGCAAATCTCAGTGAAACATTGTGGAATAAAAACTTCAGGTAGCAACACCGCCAAATCAAGATAAACACCAGATCTTTAAGAACTTCCAAATCCAGAGATATACGGTGAAAGCTTTTAAGGTGCTTCCTAGCAGTGATGAGATAGCAGATATGTTGCCCCTTCAACTGGGAAGACTTCTGTGGTTGTGCATACGCTGCATCCTCAGAAATGGGAGACTGCAAGTCTCCTCTGCCAAAGTGAAGCAGAAAGTATCAAGGCCCCTCTGTAATAACTACATGTCAGGGCATCTCTTCCTGGCTCTGAGATGCATTGCTCAAAAAATACAGAGCCAGTCTAAACAGGGTGGATGTGAGGCTGCCAAAGCAGACACCCCTGTGGTGTTTGAATGCTTCATCATCTTCACAATACTTAGCACTTACACAGTACATTTCATCTTCAAAGAGTATTACAGACATTAATTACTTAAGCTTCCCAGCACCTCTGTGTGGGAAGCTTTAATTTACTGATTGAGAAACTGAAGCACAGAGATTAAGTGACTTGCCCAAGGCCACTGATAGTCAGTGACCAAAATACAGGAGTTCCTGGCTCCCAGACATGCTCTCAGACCACACCTGCCCCCGAATGGCTGCAAGATCCTTTCATCTTACCTTTCCAGCTATTACCATAAAATGCAACACTGCTCCTAACCAAAGATCCATATCAACAGATATATGGGAATCGACTGGGAGACAGACACACACAGACTATACAATCTCTGTCTGTTTTTTACGCAGAATTACTGGGGCCTTATAAAGTCCCCAGGGGAAAGGGTCAGTGTTTCTGATTTGTGTCTGTATGGAGTGGAGTCTTGTCTTGTCTTGTCAGTATCCAATAAACCCTACAGCAAGTGGCAGTGGGAAAGCAAAAGCTTTGTTTATTTGCTTATAGTCTCAGGGTGTTTATCACACAAGTGAAGTCAGAATCCTGTTTGCAATGTCAGATAGCTGCTTCGGAAACTGGTTCTCTCCCCATATACATTCTCTTTTCTAAACTGTTAACACACCCCTTTGAACCCTCTCACAAGAGCTGGTGATTTGGATCACGCAGCACCAATGCCCAGGTGCATGGACTGACCTTTTTCTCCTGCATCCAAACCTCTAACCTACATTAGGATTTTCCCATTAGCCTTTGCCTCCCCCTTACAAAAGTTTAACTTGTCTCATGATTTCGTAGGATTAAACTAGACGCTATAGTTGTTTTCAGTAACTGGATGAGGTGGCTATAAATGGGGAAACTGTCCCAGAGGACAATGGCAGATACCTGGATGCTGACCTGGCTCAGGTAAGCCTACGTGAAGGCTCAAGGAAACTCATAAAAACATTTCAAAAAGAAATGTCCGAGACACTATTAACATCAAACGCGCAAGCCCTGTCTTGAGGCAGGTTAGGAGTGCAATCCCTGCCTTTCTCCGAATCGACCGGGCACTGCTCCCATGCCCCAGAAACAGGGGGAAGAAAAATTAAGCTCACATAAGCCCGTGCCACTTGTTAAGAAAGAAACACTCCAGCGCCGTAAAATTAAGTCACTTTAGAGCCCCAACTCACCCGCCCTGAAGAGTCAAAGTATCCTGTGGCCAGGGATTTGTCATAGTCTGCATAGGGATTCGGGAAGGCCCTTTGGGCCATAGTGGCAACAGCAAACCTGCAAGAGAGTGAAGAGAAAAAGCTGGGATCCAATTATTTGAGCAGGCTGAGGCTAGTGCTTCCTGCTATGACAGCCACCTGCCCCAGGCCCCAGCTTCCTATCAGCTGCAGAGCAGACAGGCCAGATTCTGCAGCTGCCCCCACATCTAACACACAGGAGAAGATCTCAGGGATCTAAAGATGCAGCACAAAAGCCTACAAACATCCCCCCCTGCCTCCTTGCTGTACAATACAACTCCACCCGGAAAACAGAGGGAATCGTTGATATGAAACCACGTTTCCCCCCACCTCACCCTGCAGCTCAGACAACAACAAGCAGAGATCTGACTTTTCCACCTCCCACTTCCTGCTACCAGAAGCCAATGAGAGCTCTAGAGAGCCTGGAGACCCAGCCACACACGCACACCCCCCTCCGGCTTCTTAAAGGGACAGGGAGCGAAGTCTACTTTTGCAGGGCTCTTTTTATGCCAATCCAAACTTTTGGGCAGTGTTCCCAGTGCTGAGCTCATGAAAGACGCTGAGCCCAGCTACCGGCCCTGCTCTGCTCTCCCCAGCACATTGTGTTCTGCCAATTTCCAAAGGTTTTTTTTTTTAAGGGGTAAGATGGGTTAAGAATAATTCATATCAAATAATCGAGAGAGCAATATGTTGATTATTTTTAGACAATGAAGTAAATAGCCAACCTGGTCTTACACGCATCCACAGCAGAATTTTTAACATTGCTTATAAGACTATTGCACTTGTCCCTTTCCTGGGGTGTATTAATGGTATTTTCTGTAAATTAGTGTCATGATTTGTATTACAGTAGTCCCAGCTGAGATCAGGCACCCTGTACATACATATACTAGGAGACAGATCTGCCCTTAAGAGCTGACAGTCTAAACAGAAATGGGTGTGGGGGGAAACTGAGGCACGGATGGGTGAAGTGTTACACCCAAGGTCACCCAGCAGGTCAGTGGCAGAGCCAGCAGCAGTTTAAGGAACTAGATCACTATTTTGAAGATGAAGATGTCTCATATTTGCAGTAGGTGGCTGGCCTTTCCAGCCTGTTATAAACCTCACATCTGCCCTCCTGCCTGGACCTCGATTCTCTGATCTGCTGCTGAAGCACTCCCAGCTGTCTCCCCCTCCCCCCGACTCTCTCTCATCATTCACCCTCTGCCAGGAGAACCAGGTTTGGAGCAGAGAATTAGGCCAACTTTCCAGTGTTGTTACAGGAAGGGAGGCTGCTGACGGTTGTGGTAGCTGTGGAGATGACTTTTTATGGGGTTCACAGGCCGCCACGTCTGATGTTCTGAAGTGGGTTGCTGAGGGTGTTTGACCCTAGTCCTTGTTTGAAAGCCAGGGGATGGCAGATGAAAGAGGAGGAGATTGAAGGAGCATCTCACAAAGGGTCATACTTTCTTGAACCCTTTGCCCCTTGTGACAGTAGCCACTGTAATCGATGGATACTTGATCTTTGTCAAGCCTGACCCTGATTATGTGGCTGGTGGAGCCAGGGAAACAACATGCAGTTTCTCACTGACTCCTGTGTGTCAACCCCCTATTATACCCCTCACCTGAACACTCACTGAACATCTGGCCTGCTCCGAGCTCAGGGGGTTACTCTTTTAGCTCAAGCAGTAGAGCAGGGATCGGCAATGTTTGGCCCGCAGCCTGCCAGGGTAAGCACCCTGGCGGGCCAGGACAGTTTGTTTCCCTGCAGCATCCACAGGTTGGGCCGATTGCGGCTCCCACTGGCTGTGGTTTGCCGCTTCAGGCCAATGGGGGCTGCGGGAAGCCATGGCCAGCTCATCCCTTGGCCCACATCGCTTCCCGCAGCCCCCATTGCCCTGGGACAGCGAACTGCAGCCAGTGGGAGCTGCGATCGGCCGAACCTGCAGACGCGGCAGGTAAACAAACCGTCCCTGGCCCTCCAGGGTGCTTACCCTGGTGGGCCGCGGGCCAAACATTGCCGATCCCTGCAGTAGAGGCTCATACTTTTAATCTTAGATTCAAGCCCTGCTGAGGGCCACATCCCCTAGTGCACCTCTTGTTACAAGAGTTCTACATAAAATCTATCTATCAGTCTATAGTTGCCTGTGGGTCTATGGCAGTGGTTCTCAAACTTTTGTACTGGTGACCTCTTTCACATAGCAAGCCTCTGAGTGCAACCCTCCCTTATAAATTAAAAACACTTTTTTATATATGTAATATAATTATAAATGCTGGAGGCAAAGCGGGGTTTGGGGTAGAGGCTGACAGCTTGCGACCCCCCCCATGTAATAACCTCGTGACCCCTTGAAGGTTCCTGACCCCCAGTTTGAGAACCCCTGGTCTATGGAGACAGTTCATATCAAGACTGCCCTCTGCTGGCAATAAGAATATGTGATATAGTTCATAAGATGTAAATTCAATAGAATTGTTACACACTACAAATAGCTTCCTGAGTCCAGCTCTTGCCACCTGTCTGCCTGGAAAGTTATAATCTGCTCTCCTTGATGGTATCTGAGCAGCTAGGGCCAGAAGTGTGTCAGCAGCAACTTGTTTCAGGCTCACTGAATTGCAATCTGGGACATGCCAACCCTGAGTGTGCTGCACTCCAGATCGGTAGCATTCTAGACTCACTTGTGTCTCACAGTTCAGTGAGGAGGTGCGGGATGAGGACAGCATTAAATGCAGCTGGGCGCTAAATGCATGGAGTGGCAGAACACCAGCTAAGAGCTGGATCCATGTGAGTGAATCCCTGGGCCCATGCAGAGCCTTACTAAAGACAGTGGGGCTCTGTGGCATTACAATCCACAAAGATCCAAGTGCAGGATCCAGGCATAAGGGTCTACTGGAACTGTTTTCATTTGCCATTGATGGGAACATAATAAGAGAATATATTAGGCGTTTGCATTCACCTTTAGTGTATTGTACTTTCCAGTTTTCTGTCCATATGTCCTTTTTGTCCTTTTCTGTATTACAATTGATAAAATTAAAGATCAAAGAGTGTAATTTATTCAAAGAGGCAGTAGGGAAAAAATACAGTAACCTTCAATTTCAACTCCCCTTCCACACAGTGATTCCTACAGTACATAGTTCTGGTTGTTTAATCTGCAAATTTTGCCATCGCTGCATTAAATTCAAGGCAAACCAGACAAGTTGTGAAATGTTAGCATTCAGGTCAGTGAGCAGAGTATTGGCAGAAATAGTATTGGGACTTTTGCTCATATCAAAATTCAGAGAGTTATAGAGAGCCCTGTAATATTGTCTGATATTCCCATGTTAGAATTATATCCTCTTTACAGTTCAACAGCAAAGATCTAACATAAAGCACATAGTTTTATCTTGAGAACTTCTTTTATCCCTGATTCATTTCAAGTTCTTTAAAAATAATAGCCACTTAATGTAAAGATCCTTTCCCCAAACTATCATCTTTTTTCTCCCCTTCACCCAAACCCCAATACAAGAGATTCTACTTTGATGTAGTGTTGTTTAAGGGGTCAGTGTCAGTTTAGTTTAGGCCTCTCTGGAGCTGTCAGTGCCCAAGATGACTCAGGAGTGACCTGCTGCTGACATCACTTGGCCTGGCAATGTACTACAGTTCCCCAGTAATCTCCCCAAAGCCACAGGCCCTGTGGAGATGGTGAAAAGAGTGGAGGAACAAACATACAGAAATCAGCATGAGAGAGAGAAGCTGCCATGTTAGCTTTAGAATACCAGTCATTCTGGGTTTATTAGTGAAAAGCTTAAACAGTGCAAATCTGCTCATTTAGAAAGCAGTCAGTCCAGTTGCCACTGTCCCCACAAAGTGACACAGGAGCTCCAGTGTTGTGCCTGTCAGTGATTTATGAGACATCAGAACAACTTGCCACTAGTTGGAAAAGGTGCTAAGCCGCGAGCAGCTGGGTTTTAATCTCTTTTGGTTTGCCAAGATCGTATTTCTGAAGGTCAAACCGCTCTCCAGCAGCTGATGATCCTATCACAAATGTTCCTGTTTTCATTAATTAATAAGAAAAGCAACCTAGAAACAGAAGGTTTGATTTGTTCACTGTACCTCAGTGTCTGAGACATCTCCCTTTTTGTCCTTAATCTTTTGGTTTTGAGCAGAGAATACATACAATAGTGTAACAAAACCGTGATCACCTAGGACATAATTTTTCAGTACATGATGGCTGCTCAAAGCTTCATGGCAATATTGGGGTTAGAACACAGAATCTCCCGCTCCAAAAGCACAGGACACCGCCACATGCACTAAATGAGAATCCCTGTTAGCTTTTAGCAGTATGGGACCTATGTGATACAATTGAGCAGTTCTGATTTCATCCAGTAGATGGGAAGTGTTACCCACGCCATCCCACCAGACACAACCCTAGCTAGTTAATTATAGCCTCAAGATTATAGCTGAGGATTTTCCATTTTGGTCTGAAACAAGCTGTTTCAATACCTCTGCCTTGAAATGAAATATCCTGCCCCAAACACTTCATTAAGTGCCGTCTGAAGATAGATTTTTCAAAAATTGGCATCATGTTTAATATACTCGGACTCTCTCTCCCCATGACTCTAATGCTGCTGGTTTCTTCTTCCTCATTGGTTCTTCCCTAGTCAAAATTCTGACAGGATAGAACAAGAGAGCGGAGTCTCCCAGTGATAATCATTCGCCTCTCGTACTCATGATTTATTCAGCAACAGCATAGCTGGAAATATTAAATGCATAAGCTTGCAGTCCAGAGTGGGCGTCATAGATCAAAGCCTACAACACATTTTATTCCCCTTTAAAAAAGAGAAGAAAAAGAAAACAAAATCAGATGTTATTTCCATCATAAAACTAGCCATAAAACAGCGATGATCCTAGCACCTTTGTTGTTCTTAAAGATTAGAGCCATGGCTCACTGTATCTGACCTTGGTCAAAACTTTGACATAGTGAAAATCACAGTGCAGTTCTGAAGTGAAACAGAAGGTTTTCAGGCAAGGCGAGGGTCATAATTGGCCTTGCGGTGATAAAAACCTTTCATTTTAAAGGCAAACGGCCAAGATGAGAAAATCAGGTCCTTCATTATCTGCTTCACTCCGATTTCCAATGGGAAGGAGACCACAGCACAAAAACTTCTAGCTGCACTAATAGTGAGCAGTCTCAGCACAGAGGCCAAGGATTATAAAGGGTATTATGTGACTGAATTGTCTGCGATAGCAGGGAACTGGGCTGAAGGACTTAGGAGGTGCCTTCCAGTCCTATGTTCGTATGACTGAACCATTGGGGGTGGAAAATGAACGCCTCTGGCAGTTGTAGCAAATATTTACCTGCAGATTCCAGCTGAGCCTCTAGATGTCGCTGTGCTACAGTGAGCACTCCGGGTAACCTGTGCTTTCCCGTCACATGCAGCAATAGAAGTCAGTTTGCCATTTGTGACTGTGGTCCCTACTCCCTAATAAATCCATCTTTGGACTGGGCCTGACCATCTTCATCATGCGCATCTTCAAACATGCCCAGCCAGCCCTGCTGTACCTGGTCCCTGCCTGCATTGGGTTCCCTCTCCTCGTGGCCTTGGTGAAGGGAGAAGTATCTGAAATGTTCAGCTGTGAGGAGAATTCCATGCCACAGGAGGAGCCTTGGGACTCCAAAGATGCAAGGATGGAAATGGATAAAAAAGAGAAGTGACCTTGCACCCCTGTGCCAGGATGGGCATGTCGGGACCAGGCCGGGCTGGGATCCAGACCCCATCGCAAGGGTTAAAGACAAAAAGATCAATTGTGTATAAGCATCATGTGTGTGTGTGTATCCAGAGAAACTGTTGGGATGGGAGAAGTCTCTGTAAGCCACTTCTCTGTCTGAAGTCCTTCTGCCATCCCGACGTTCCATGGGGCCTGTCCATTGCCATGCAGCACTTTGGGCAGCCACGCTCCCTGATTTTATGTCGTTTTTTGTCATCTCCTAAATGGGTAGAAAAAAGGGGAAGGGGAAAACCAAAGGGCTGGTTTTTAAATTTTGTATTGTGGATTCGCTTTCTCTCATAGTGGGGGAGGTTTAGGTTGGATATTAGGAAAAACTTTTTCACTAGGAGGGTGGTGAAGCACTGGAATGGGTTACCTAGGGAGATGGTAGAATCTCCTTCCTTAGAGGTTTTTAAGGTCAGGCTTGACAAAGCCCTGGCTGGGATGATTTAGTTGGAATTAAGTCCTGCTTTGAGCAGGGGGTTGGACTAGATGATCTCCTGAGGTTCCTTCCAACCCTGATATTCTATGATTCTATGATTCTATATTAAACCATCTTGAAGGAAGAAAAATAACTAAATATGTGTTGTTTAAGAACACTGTGGTCTGTGGCTTCAGATACTGGGTCAGAGGTGATCCCTCCAGGTCATGTACCTTGGTGAGACTGTTTGGAGAAGCTTGTATTGCTGCTCTCCGTGCCATGCTTTCTCTAGGTAGTAATGCAGAGATTCATAGATTGCAAGGCCAGAAGGGACCACTGTGATCATTTGCTCTGATCTCCCGCATAACACAGGCCCTGTTTAAACTAGAGCATGTCTTTCAGACTGACATCCAATTGTGATTTAAACATGGGCAGTGGTGGAGAATCCACACAATCTACATGGTTCAAATGGTTAATTTAACCACCTCGCTGTTAAACATTTGTGCTTTATCGCTAATGATCATACTGGTTTCCTACTGGGCATTGTGTTAGCGCCTAGTGCAACATCCAACAAGTGGAGGACTCTGTGTTCCCTCCAGCATAGATAAGGGAAGTAATGCCAGAGTGGAACCTGGGAGCTGGGGTCAATGTGTGAGCAGGAGCAACAAGCCAAAGGCAGCAGCCTGGGAAGCCCAAATAGCAGGTGGCCTGAGAGCTGGGCCAAGACACACACTAATGCTACCAGGAGCCACCCGTAGGCACAGTGCGAAGGTGCAAGACTGCAGCCCAGAGGACTCTGCAGAGGAGTTACACCAGGACTGCCCCTAAGGCCAGGTTTCTCTTGCTTTCTTGTAATTATTAAAGCATTCGTGCTTAGGACATTTACACCTTTTATTTCTGCTGGCCCTAGTAAAGGAATTCTCTGTTACTCAGAGTGTGCGTTACTCACCGGAACCCACCGGTGACTAGGTTGCGAAGGACCTAGTGCTCAGAGCACCTATAATCCTGGCCTCGTGGTACAGCGAGCACACTACCAAATATCAAGTGGCTTGGTGTACCGCAGCACTCACAGCAACACCTTGGGGTGTGTTACTGCACCATGGTATTTATGACACATCCAGAGCCATGGGACATGAGCACCCTACACTGTAGCTCTCAGTAGGTAAAGAGAGGGCTTCAGGTTCCAAGGCTGTCAGTCTGGTAGGTTTCATGCATTCACTGACTCCCTTGATCTCTTCTGAGAGCAGAGGGCACTGCCTGGGTTCACTGCTCAATGCCCCCATCTGGTATCCTTGTTTTGAACCTTTGCTTCTCACTCCCATCTGTGTTTTTTTTCCACATTTGCTGTTCCCTGTATTTAGGTAGGTCCTGGGCAATGTTCCCTCTAATTTTTTTCGTGTTTACTGGGCAGGCTACAAACTCCTCTGAACACTAATTTTTGTCCTTGGACAAGCTTATACTTTTTTGTAGGTGAGGGCTGCATATGGGGGAGGGTAGCGTTGTGTGTGCGAGGGATGTAAGGGGAGTAAAGGGTGCATTGTGTGTAGGGGGAGCTGTGTAGGGGTGATGAGGAATGTGCAGGAGGGACTGTGAGGGGGATGAGGGGCGTACTGGGGTGGGGGAGGTGAGAGGAATGAGGGGTGTACCTGGATGGGGGAGGTGAGGCGTATACAGGGGGAATTGTGAGGGGGATGAGGGGTGTACTGGGTTAGGGGAGATGGGTATGCAGGCGGAGTTGTGAGGGGGATGAGGGGTGTATTGGGGTGGGGGCGGTGGGGACCTGAGGGGTGTGCAGAGGGGGTTGTGAGGAGATTGAGGGGTAAACTGGGGTGGGGAATTTGAGGGGTGTACAGGAGGGTTGTGAGGGAGGTGAGGGGTGTACTGGGGTGGGGAATGTGAGGGGTGTCCAGCCCCTCACCCGAGCTCCTGTGCAAGGGATATCCCAGAACTGGTGCTCCTGGCCAGGCCGGGCATGTTCCTCCCCAAGATGGGAACTCCTTCCACACCCCCGCCACTCACCCCATCCCAGGAGCAGGGGGTGAGCAGAGCAGGTTCATAAAGGGACACCCCACGTCCCTGCTGGGGCCGCACAGAGGAGATGTGTGACAGTTTCTCTGACTGCACGGTATGCACAAGATTGCTGCATGGCCACGCAGCTTATAGTTATAGGGGACATTGGTGTGGGGTCCTATGGCTCCTCCCTCATCCAAGGGAGTGGGTGTGACATACCAGGGTACAATCCAGACTAATGAGCCGCTGTATCAGCCCTGCCCTGCAACCTTGGGTGCCTTACAATGCCTTGCTGAAGGAGTTCCTGCCTGAGCATTTACAAATGGGGGAGGGATAGCTCAGTGGTTTGAGCATTAGCCTGCTAAACCCAGGGTTGTGAGCTCAATCCTTGAGGGGACCACTTAGGGATCTGGGGCAAAATCAGTACTTGGTCCTGCTAGTGAAGGCAGGGGGCTGGATGCAATGACTTTTCGGGGTCCCTTCCAGTTCTATGAGATAGGTATAAACAACCTTCCAGCCTGCAAACCATAGCCAGAGTGTCCATGTGTAACTGAAACCTGCCAGCCATGTTTGGGTTACACTCTGGCTCTTATCAACCTTAGTTATACTGCAGGGTGACCCTATCACCCCCACCAGCCTCAGACTTTTCCCCAGAAATGTATGTCCTGTACAGCCCAGCCCTCTCCTGGACAATGCAAGTTATATAAAGTCCATTATTTCTTTAATAGAAATAATATGCACACCACTTGCCACCCCAAATGGAGTTTCCCAGACACTTCCATTTAAATATGCTGGATTAGATAAAACAATAAAACAAGTTTATTAACTACAAAGAGAGAGATTTCAAGTGAGTACAAGTAATGAGGCATAAAGGTCAGGAATGGTTACAAGAAAAATAAGGATAAAACGCTACTGGTGCCAAGGGTTGCCAATCCTCCAGGATTGTCATGGAGTCTCCAGGAATTAAAGATTAATCTTTAATTAAAGATTATGTCATGTGATGAAACCTCCAGGAATATGTCCAACCAAAAATGGCAACCCTACTGGTGCCTAACAACAAACTGTTAAATTCAAAGCAAAGTTTTCTCACCACATGCTTTCTGCGGTCTTACTGACCAAACTCTTTAAGTCAGGACCCCTCCCCCAGTCCAACAGCTGTTTCTTTTATCTCTTCAGGTGCAGTGAATCCATGGGCAGAGAGCAGGGGCGGTTTCTTAGGGGGTTTGTCCCTCCTTTTTATAATTTCAGTTCCCAATACGAAAAACATTGCCAGCTGGGTACCACTACACAAAAAGAGTATGTGGAAGGATGTTCCCTGCTGCTTTTTTCTCGCCTTTTTTGAGGTTCCTTTGTTTCCCTTCCTGTTTGATGACTCTATTTACTGCCTAAATGCAAATTTAGCAGAGCACCCATTCCTTTGTTTAAGACAGACATGTTTGCCAACCTCAGTTTGGACCATGTGTTAGTAACATCATGCAGTGGAATCTTATAACCAGGACTTTGGAGCGGAGCCTGGAGCTGGAGCGCGGAGCAGCTCCGGAGCAGTGGAGCTGCAGGTTTTTGCCTGGAGCTGGAGCGGAGCCGGAGCACAGCTCCAAAGCCCTGCTTATAACTTTACATACAATGTTGCCACACCTGTTTTACCAGAATAATAATGACCAGCAAATTATAAGTTTTCATATGATACTTCATAAGGCATTCTATGTACAAAAATTTTTACAATAGTGTATAGGGTGTGAACACGGGTATATTCGGTCACAGTGGGCCTTGGTTGTTTGGTGGGCCCCTCGTTTCCAAGCTCAGCATTTAAATAGGCTGCTGCATTTCATGTATATTCTGTCCAGGGGCGGCTCTAGGCACCAGCAAAGCAAGCAGGTGCTTGGGGCAGCCCATTTGCAGGGCGGCAGCCAGCAGGGATCCAGCCTGGGTGCTGAGAACCAACAGGGAGCCTTGTGAGCTGTAGTTCCTTGGTTAGTTCCCTGCCTCTGGAGCCAGCCCTGGAGCAGGGAAAGAACTACATTTCCCAGCATTCCCTTAGCTGCTATCAACAGGAAAGGGAGGGGGAGGGAGTGAGGTAGCTGAAACCTCATGCTGCAGCTTGCTGTGAATGGAGAGCTCACTGCTAGAGTGGGCTGGCACTGTGAATGGGGAACAAATATGCCCAAGGAGTAGAAGGCTTTGGCCCAGATACCCCCTTCAGAAGACATCCCCAGACTGGATTAAGGATACTGGTGTGACCCCATTTTGTAGCCCCCAAAGAAAGAATTGCGTGGACTAAATGGACAGTGCCCCTCTCTATCTGAAGCCTAGCAAGGGAGGTATGTGGATCCCACTAGAATTTAAAATGAAAAGTAAGGGAGGGGAGGCTCTACTGGACCTGGGCAGCTTTAGATACAGTACCAGGCACATAGGAGGATTTCCACTTCTGAGCCATGGAAGCAGAAATTGACTTTTCCTTTCCAGATTTAGCTAATATTCAGAAAGGGAATCTAGCACGTGCCTTCCAGATTTGAACACCTCAACATTTAGGAGTGCTCAAGCTCAATTTGAGCAGCTGTTACTTCATTTCTCCCAAATCAAATATACTGATCCACTGTAACTTGCTGTAGAAAAAGTAGGATAAAATTGAGCAAGAAATGCTTCCCAGTGGTTTTTAGGACTGGAACTACCATTTTCAACAGCCATTGCCTTTTTTAGTTTTATTTGTTTAAAAGGAAGACAGTGATATTGCATTGGCAAATTCCCCATAGAAAGAAAGAGAGGAACAAAAGAATAATAAAGGCACCTCAACTTTTCCTCATTTATGGAGGACAGTCTTATAATATGCATCCAGATATCCTCCAATCACACAAGCTAAAAATTGTTCCACTTTACTGCAGTTCTGTAACCATGTGGGAACCAATCCTGTCTGTGTTCTGTGCACATTCAAAATTCCTGCTGAATGACCCGCCCTGGGAGCAAGTTACCAGTGACCCAGGGCTGGGGCGGAAGGAGGGTGCAGGTGGGGTGGTGGTGGTGGTGGGGAGAGAGCCCAGAGCTGGGGCAGCATGGGGTGTGGGGGGGGAGAGCCCAGGGCTGGGGGGGAAGGGGGTGCAGGTGGGGGGGGGGGAGAAATCCCAGGGCTGGGGCAGCAGAGGGGTGCGGGGGGAGCCCAGGGCTGGGGTGGGGGCAGCCAAATTTTTTTTTGCTTGGGGAGGCAAAAAACCTAGAGCCGGCCCTGATTCTGTCCCCGCTTGATTTCTTGCTGTGGGCATTGTCTGGGGTTTTTTGCCCAGTGACTCTCTTTGGATCCCTTGTTTTGACTTTGTAACCTTACTTCTGTCCCTGCCACTTGTTTGGTTGTTCCTGGGCTTAGTTGACCTCTTCCAAGGACATCACATGGAAACTGGTATATTTCATGAATACTAAGGCCAACATTTTCAAACTTGGGAGCCTGAAATTAGGCGCCTTTGATTTCTCACCCCGCTCCAAACAAAGTCTGGGCCCACTGTGGAGGGTCAAACTCCCCCACTGGCTGTAGTTTGGCTTTAAATAATAAAGACATGTATGGCATCAATTCCATCCCAGGCTGTCTCTATAGTCTTGGTATTCTTAGAAATCCTCCTGTAAGACAGTTCTGTCCTAGATGACTCTGCCTATAGAACCATTTCCAGCTTGGGTGGAGATAACAAACCACACCTGCTACTGGGAGTCAGCCGGAATCAATTCACTCTCCCAGCGGGTTCTAACACTATGTACGCCCTTGACTAACAGGGTGGGCCAAGAGACGAACAGGAAGCTTGTTGACAGCATCTAAATAAGTGTGTGTGTGGGGGCGTTTCTTCTAGAGATGCAAAGCTCTTGCAGCATTTTTTATAGTCAAAGAGAGATGTGGTCGCTCAGCACCTGCAAAAATCAGCCCGGTACCTTGCAGTTACACATGCACTTAACTTGGCAAACACAACCAGTGCCAGCAATTGATTTGTCCCATCGATATCAATGGGGCTACTTTGTGTGTGCAGAGTTTTAAACATGTGTGTAACTCGTGTGTAAAGTTAAGTGCATGTGTAACTGCTTGCAGGATCAGGGCCATATTTAGGTTTTTCCACAGTGCCTACGCAGCACTACCAAATGGCAATGACTAGTCAGGCTTTGACCCTTGCTTTTTTGTATGAGAAGGATTCACTTTAATGACAAATGGAATCAACCCAAAAATAAATTTGAAACTAGGCCCTGATCCTGCAGAGACTTAAGTGAATGCTAAACTTGAAATGTGAATAGTTCTGTTGACTTCAGTGGGCTACTCTTGTGCATAAAGTTAAGCACAGATGTAAGCAGGATCAGGGTTTTAATCAGCATTGACGTGAACGTGCTACAAGTGTGCTACAGGCACGCGTGCGCGGGTATGGACCTGTAACCTACCCTTGCTAACAGGAAAGACTGTCTCTTACTTATATAAATAACACTCAGTGTTACCCCCCTCCCCTTTATGAAAACTGAAGTTGTACTACTGATATTTTCAAAAAGATTGCTCATCCCTTCCTGGCCCAGATGCAGCACATCTGCCTGTCATTCAGAGGCATGTCATGCTGCCAGTGCCAGGATATCCTGCCATGCTTTCTTCTCCAGGGCGTGACACCTGTTGATGGGTCACTGCCTGGAACAACGCTCTCTGTGTGAAAGGGTCTCTTGTTGTCCCTTTTCATGGTTTTTTTGGGGGGGAGAGGGGGAAGGGGGACGACTGTGGATGTTTCTTTAGCATTTTTAAAATCTTTTTTGAATTGTGTAGATCTTTCTGAAAGCTGAGCCATTGAAAAGTGAGGAAATTGTTAACTAGCTGTGCCATTCAAATCCATTGGAGTGATTTCCTTGCTACATTCTCTGCCTTACATCTCTCCACTTGGCAATTACTGTGTTTCATCCAAGTTCACTTTCACTTTCTTTAGTGAATGGTCCTTTGACCCATGTTACTCGGCGTGTTTGAGAAGGCCAAAGTGGAGGGCTCATGTTATGTGGATGTGTCCTCTATCTGCTATATACAGGATGGACAACATGCACAATCCCCTTCCTTCTGAATGGAGAAAGAGAGAAATAAGATGAGGACATGCTTGCTCACAGTACAAAATTCTTCACAAAGAGAGGAATAATTCTTGTTTCCCTCTTGTTAGATCGTCTGCTGCTTCATGATGTTGAGATTTGTGACCAGTGCTTTATACCTGTTATTGTGCAAGCCTGTAGTTTCCAGTGCTGCTTTGAAAATTCATGCCTAAGGACCTCATGAAATTCCTGGGCTCTGTAGTCATAAAGATGCCTATTAGAAATGGGCAAAGGAGGCAGTGTGTAATCCATATCTGGGCTAAAAATGAGGCTAGCGTTTGGTTTGAAAGTGAAGTCGGTCTAAGGTTGGCATTCAAAGTTACTTTGAGATATGAGGGCCAAATGATGGCTATCTTGATTGCTCAGCTGATCATGGGAATCTTTGGATATCAGCTGTTCCAGTAAGATTTTGGTCTTCTCTGAATCAGAAGTAGAAAACAGGCCCTTGAAGGCTTTCTGATCTGGACTAGAATCAGAACAATCAAAGCAGGTTCAGATCCAGAAAGTCACATCTATTCCCCGCCCCTTGAAAAATGAAGATGTTCAGCTTCCAGCTTTGGCTCATGTCTAATTCCTACACCCCCTTTCTAGGAGCCACAAAATGACAGATTAGGCTTCTAAGGAGCAATCCCCACTACTCAGGAGTGGAGTCTGCCTAGACAAGGCCATTGGACTCTTGGAGGAGCCATGCATGAGGGTCCAGCACTTAAAATGGCTCCCACCACAGGTGTGTCAAAAACCTGTCCTGGATGGACTTCTTGGTGCTGGCTCCTCTTGAATAACTGAGTGATGCATAGGATACTGCAGTGCTGCATACCGCTCCGTTCGGGAATAACATTATGGAAGTGAGTCCTCTGGTAGTTCTTTTGGGATGTGTAGGTGCTGGGGAAGGTTTATATACTAACAGTTGATTACAATATTAAAAATACACATGCTTGGTTCGGGGAGCTCTGGGGATTAATTAAGCTTTGGTATGGTTAGTTATTTATCTCTGTTTTTCAAACTAGAGAGCAAAGGTATTGCTAGTGGGGGTGGGGAACCAACTGAGCAAACAAGAAGTCTTTCATCAGTATTTATCTAGGACTGGTTCAGGAGAGGAGAGTGAGCTAATGAAATCTGGCCTGGGGGGTGGTGGTGGTAATTAAGGACATTCTCGGCATTTGAAGGTACTCTTAATAATTTATCTGCTAACAGTTTTCAGTTGTGATATGCCCACCAAAAAAAGCCACGTATGTGGATGAGTTGACTGTATCTCTTAATATTGAGCCGTGATACAGATTGCCACTTCCAATTTTAAGAAATGGAAAACTTCCAGCAGTTAAAAACAAAGCATAAAGAATTCTTCACTGGTTCTTTGTGCTCCAGCAGGGGCTAAAAATGAATTGTTGTGTGACAAAGTTTAGTGTCCAGTGAACAAGGGGTTAACTTCAGCTCAGGTCCTTACCTCAGGTCCTTGCTTAGGAGCTCAGTGCAAGGATTATAAACTGATGGTTTTGGAGACTGAGGCTCAGATCCTTAAAGGTCTCTTAACTCCCATCGATTTCTCCAAAGCAGCCGATGTGAAAACACTACTTGTTAGAGGTTCTGCACTGAGTGCCATCAGACTGGATTGAACCCTAGGCAGAAGAATATAGGGATCAAACCAGCAGTATATCTAGTCCAGTATCCTATATCCAGCTGAGGCCAGTACCACCTGTCTCATGTGAAGAAGCAGAAACCTGCCAGTCGATGAACCTGAATACTTTTTGTAAAGCACATTACCAAATGGGTGTTCTATCCATACGCATGAGGATTTGTGACTCCCAGAATTCTCAGACATTTTTTAATCCTTGTTATTGTAACAGTGGCTGTTCTCCTTCATATAAATATTTTCTGAGTCCTGCTATACTCTAGGCCTCTCACCCTATCCCAACTGTGGGGAGCCCTCAGTAGGATAATGGTGGAAACTGGCTTGGAAGAAGGAGGTATCAAATCTTGTTAGTGCTGCAGTTCCAGCCACTGGGTTCACGGGTAGAAATGACAGATTGAGTGGGATCAGATCCTGCAAAGCCTTACGAAGTGTCAGGGTTCATAAGCTCATTATTCTTGGAGGGGTGGGAAATGGAATTGCAGCTGCCATAGGCTAAAATGGTATATGAAAAAACAGCAGCGAAGCACAGTGTAGTTGTGGATAGCGAGGGAGGGGAGGGAACAAACTAAAGTAGAACAAAGGGATTGGGGGGATGAAGCTTTTCAATTTCTTGAGAATAAGGCTCAACCGAAAAGTGTGCGAATCTTGGAGTCCACAGAGCTGAACTTGAAAGTTCATAGCAGGCCTGGTTGAAGACAAAATTCTATTGCTATTGGTTCTGGAAGGGAAGAGCGGGCTCTAATCTACTCCAAAAGGTGCAAAGAACACTGTACAGTGCATGACAGCTGCAACTCTGATTGTGAGTTGCAGAGGGTGTGAGAGAGAGAGGATTCTGCATTCTGTCCAGAAGAAAGAGAACAGAATTACTGGAGTACAACACCAGACTTTTCCATGCTGAAGTCCAGAAACCCAATAAAGCTGAAAAGAAATGCATAGCATTAGAAAAATCAACCCTTGTGGTTAAGGATATCCCTGTGTCATTTCAGAGCCCAGCAAAAGCTTTGTGTTTAATTCACATGAATCTTTCTTATTCCATGACACTACCTGCCTACACAGCCAGTTTATTCATCAGATTACGGATGAAAACCTCCAAGAAGGGTTGAAACGAACTAAGTCACCACTGCATCCAATTGTGCCACCAGTGGGTTAGTGTAGACACTTAGACTCATAGACTTTCAGGCTAGAAGGGACCAACATGATCATCGTCCCACTTCCATAGTCAGGTCAGTGTAAGCTGCCGTGCATGGATCTATCTCTGTAGCGTAGACCAGGCCTAACAGAGTTTGCTCGTAGTGAGAGATCTTATCAAGTGCTGTGAAAGAATAAGCCATTCCAAAGATCTGTCGCTAAGTACCTGAGCAATGGAAATTCCAAAAAATTAACTGAGAAAAAGTTAAAATGGCACTTTACTTTGACCTTCTCAAAATGTTTTCAAGGCTCCCAAACTGCCTGGGACACAGTCAGCTTGGGGAGCCTGGGAGATAGGGCTCCCAAGCTTTCTGGGGTCCCGAGGAGCTGGGAGCCCTGGATCTACGACAGTCTGCCTGGTGGACTGGCCTTGAGCTGGAGACCCTAAAAGCCCTGGTAACTCTGCCTCCAGATAGCCTGCCTGGCAGGCTGACCCTGGTAGCTCCACTCCAACATAGCCCACCTGGCAGGCGGAGTCAGAGCCTTGTGCGTTTCTTCTGAGCAGAGACTGCCAGCTGTCCATGGAATGTCCATGCAGTGGTTTTTCTGGGGTGGAAAAACTTTGGGCTGCTGGGGAGAGATCACTCAACTCCTTTTCAGTCATGACCCAAGCTAGATTTACACTGGAGTCTCCACAGATGAAAGGCATTATGGCTAAAAATGGCCACTGCTCTTGGGTTCCTCAGTGCCCGGGTTCTTAACCTGGGTCTTGTCTTCAGAGGTGCTAAACACCCCCAGTTCCCTGCGCTCAGCGCTTCAGAAACTCAGGCCCATCTTTTCTCAAGACAGGTACCCCAAATCGGAAGCCACTTCTGAACATTATGGCCTATGTCACCTAAATCCCCACCTTTGCCACTAACTCTTAGAACACATGCAATTGTACAGACCCCTTGTCCAAGCTATAGGGTACCTGAGCTGTGGAATGGCTTGAAAACCTTTCTGGTGTATTTGGCTGTTGTTGGTTTTATCAGTTTAGGACAGTCTTATAATGTTGGGCTTGCTGGATGAGAACAGGCTGCGTAATTAAATGAATCAAATTGATTTTACTATATTTATTATATAAATTAAAGAAGTGTGGCATATTTGCATGACTTAATACTGAAATGAATAAACCTACTACACCTCTACCTCGATATAACGCTGTCCTCGAGAGCCAAAAAATCTCACCGCATTATAGGTGAAACTGCGTTATATTGAACTTGCTTTGATCCACCGGAGTGCGCAGCCCCGCCCCCCAGAGCACTGCCTTACTGCGTTATATCCGAATTCGTGTTGTGTCGTGTTATATCGAGGTAGCAGTGTACTATGCTGTTACTTTTACCTCTATCCTATACATTTGGATTACTATTTTTTAACTAATCCTGGATTCTAAAGACTAAATTCAGACTCTTAAAAACTTACATTTAGTCTGTGTTAAATTGTCTGTGTAACATGAACATTCAAACAACTGGTAATAAAGAAACTACAATGATTTGAATTATGGTGTTAGAGAAGAATTATGAAAATATTATGGATAGACTGTATAACCAATGAAAAAGTATAGGAGATGATTGGAATTTAGCAAATGCTAGTCAGAGATGTTATGAGAAGAAAGATTTGAATTGCAGGACATGTTTTAAGAGGTTCAGTGGGCAATGCATGTTTATGGGCACTGGAAGGGAAAGTTGATGGCAGAAGAACACCAGTCAGAAATAGAAGATCTTAGATGGACAATATGGTATCATGGGTGGATCAAAAGGACTGTTCATACACAAAGAGATTATCAGAGGATCATATGAAATTGGCTACCAAAGTTGAAAACCTCCAGTAATGCAATGCTACGTAAGAAGAATCCTGATAATATTCTACAACATCTGTCCAAGTAATTAACTCTGTTAATGCTATGGACCTATGTTTTAGAGCTCCCCATTGCAGTTTATACAGATTACTAAGAGGGTTGCCAACCCTCCCGGTTTTGCTGGGAGTCGCCCTGAATTGGGCTTTATCTCCAGGAGGCTACTGAAGCCAAACAGAGAGATTTTAGACCGCTAAAAGTCCAGCCGTGCAGCGGGGCTAAGGTGGGCTCCCTGCCTGCCCTGGCATGTCCCTGCAGGCCAGTGGGGGGGGGGGGGGCGGTGGGGCAGGGGTCTCTGTGCACTGCCCCCACCTGCCAGGAATTGCAGTCAATGGGAGCTGTGGGGGCAGTGCCTGCAGGCAGGGGCAGTGCATGGAGCTCCCTCCCCACCCCTGGGCCTGCAGGGACGTGCTGGCCACTTCTGGGAGCAGCATGTAGAGGGGGCAACGCAAGAAGCCCCCTGGCCCTACTTATCTCAGCTGGCTCCTGGTCAGTGGCGGAGTGGGGCTTCACCCCCGTAGCTCCCATTGGCCATAGTTCCCAGCCAATGGAAGCTGGGGAGTTGGCACTCCCGCTGTGGGCAGCGCACGGAGACCCCTGACTCCCCCAGGGGCCGCAGGGACTTGCCAGCCACTTCCGGGAATAGCATGGGGCCTCGGCAGGCAGGGAGCCTGCCTTAGCCCCGCTGTGCTGCCAACCAAGAGCCGCCCAAGGTAAGCACCCCCGGCCGGAGCTCGCACCCCTCACCCCCTCCCGTATCCCAACCCCCTGCCCCAGCTCTGAGCCCCTTCCTGGAGCTGGCATCCCCCATGACCCAACTCCCAGCCCCAAGCCCCCTCCAGCAGCCAAACTCCCTCCTGCACCCAACTCCCTACCCCAGCTCAGCGAAAGTGAGTGAGGGTGGGGGAGAGTGAGCAGGGCAGGGTCTTGGAGAAGGGACAGGGCAGGGGTGAGGCCTCAGTAAAGGGCAGGGGTATTTGGGTTTGTGT
Organism: Malaclemys terrapin pileata; assembly: GCF_027887155.1. Lineage (NCBI taxonomy): Eukaryota > Metazoa > Chordata > Testudines > Emydidae > Malaclemys > Malaclemys terrapin. The sequence continues at coordinate 15,852,813 of NC_071515.1, read as the reverse complement.
GATTAGACAGCTGGCAACCTTAATTTCTAATTGCAAAATATATGTTATTCATATTCAAGGTTCACTTCTGTCTCCCATGGGATGGAGCTGAGAAAGCCCATAGCAAGAGATGCAGCATTTCTTCTGAAAGAATCTGACTGTACTGATGCTGGGTATCACAGCCAGGTCATGGGCAGCCAGAGTTCACAGTCACAAGACAGGAGTCAGAGGCAGGAGACAAACTGTAGCTCAGAACCACAAATCAGATGTAAGGAGTCACTCCAGGTCAGGATGCCAGGAGATGCACTAAGTACACAGTCCGGAACAGAGTAGAGCCCAGTTGTTCAGGCAGCTTCCTGTTCCTGCTGCTGGCTTAAGTAGGGCCAGCAGGCCAGTCAGCTGTTCTGGGACTCCACCAATAGGACTGCAGGGGTGGAGCCTCAAACTGGTGCTAGGCTTCATGGATCCCAGGTATGCAAGCATCAGCAGGCTGCCAGATGGAGGGTTGGCATTTGGTTCCTCCTGTAGACCCAGGTTTGAGACCTGTGGGTCATGACACTGAGGCAGCATGGGAAGATGGCCCCATTATACCTAGTGAACAGGTATAGCAAGCAGCCCTATAACAGAGCCAAATTAGCTAGTGGGGAAGGGCATTGCTCCACCTTCACAGTGTCCAGCTGCAACAGCAATCAGCACTAGCAGTCCTTGCACCCTGTGCTCCTTTGTTCCTAGCAGGCTAATTATGGCATACATATCCCTCTGCCCGGAGGAGGAAAGGGCTTCTTGTACCCTTTCCTTTCTAGCACCCCAGGGATGGAGCAGTTTGAATTTGGCCCTTATGTCTCCCCTGATGTGCCTGTTCTGCTCTATCTCCTATGAAGACTGCAAGGCTTCCAAAATAGCATGACTCACTGGCTTTGTGTGTGTGTGTGATCATGCCTCCCTCGAGAGGCTAGCCCCAGTGAGTATAACAGTGTAGTGGTAACTGCTGTAACCTCCAAGGAGCTTGGCTCCTGGAGCTCTGTGTGCTTGTAACTCGGGGATAGGCACGGCTGTCCTGGGGAGGAAGGGGGGCCAATGCTTGACTGAGAGTCTGCTAGGCAATAGGGAGAGAGGAGAGTAATGTGGCCCCTATTTGGAGCAATGGGGCCCCAGTCAGGGTGGAGGAGGATAGCAGGGTGCCTGGATGGCCGCTAGCCGCCTGCTCAGAGGAGAAGCAGTGTCTCAGAGCAAGGAGCGTGTTAGAGTCAAATGACTGACAAGTAAAAGTCCAGGAAGAAGAGTTAGCCTGACCAACAGGGAAGTCCCCAGTGAGATGCCTTCCCCTGGGAGCATGGTGAGAAGGAAGAAGCCAATTTGGAGGAGTCTGAAGCCAGCCACTGAAAGGGGAAGGACTTGCCTTAGGGTGAGCTCATGAATCCCAGGCTGGTTCCCTCCTGAGAACTGGCCTCTGAGTACCTGAAAGCAATATCCCTATGCTTAGTCCTTTCCCTGTTCAAGGTGACTCCCAGTTTATAGCATCTTGGTTGGAAAACTCCATACCCACTTGGGCTGAATTAGTCTTTCAGCTCCAAAAACAGCCGCAATGTGGCAAGTACTGCTTTGGCTGCTAGTTCAGGGCTGCCTGCCTGCTGTGATTGTCGCTGAGCGCTAAGGTAGGAGATTAGAGCTAGGATTTTTAGTAGAGTTATTATAATTTGCACCTTGATCCCTGCATCATTTTATGGCGAGGGGAAATCTCCGGAAGAGAAGCAGCCTCATTCCTGCATGAAGATGATGCCTACCGATTGAGACTGTCAGCCTCTCTGCAGTGTCTGAGCAGTCCAGAGGGATCTCTGAACTTGGGGATCATTCGCAGAGTGGTGAGTGCACCATCTTTTAGTTAGTCAGGGAAATGGTTTTGGAGACATTCCCCCCCCTATTCCCTGACGGCATCCTCAAGCCAGGGCCTGAGGGTTTGGGGGTTTTATTAGCTGCTGCCTGTTAAACCTGTGGAGGGGCTTACATCTTATCCCATCTTATCTTTTGGGCTGTACTGAAGCACATCAGCCAAGTTGCTTGTTGTTGCTACAGAAGATATTGTTATCACAGGTCACCAAGGGCCCCTACAAAGTATGTGTACCAACTTGGTCTATCAGGTCATGTGAGTGGGGAAATACAAGGGTATTATCAGCCTGAGCACTGGTGACCCTCAGAGTAGTGTTCTACCCTGTTATATTTACTTCCTGTTTAATATAATTATTATGACTATATTGCGTGTTTGTGTTGTTTCTTGGGAATCTCTGACTATCTGGCAAGTAACTGGGGGTTTCCCTGTGGTTAGAATTTTCCTTCCCAGCTGCCCTGGTGACCCTGCCAGGAAGATGAAAGGGGGGATTGGAGGCACTGCCAAATATATTCATATGGGGAGAAAATAAGGAAGTTCTACCCTGCTGAGCTGGAGGCAGGGTCCAGGTAGCCCTGGGCCTGGCCATCAAAACCTGTAAGGAGATTGGCTTTAAAAGAGATAACTGGGTAGCTAGGGACGCTACACTTCATTAGCTTGAGCAGTAGAGGGTTGTGGTGATGATGCGATAGGTCCCAGGCGTGGCGCCAGTTGCGGAGTCTGCGCATTGGTAGCTACAACTTGTTATGCTCGCAGGGAAGAGCAGCATTATTGTACTAGAGTCATTCTTGCTGGCAGTGCCCATGCATATGCTGAACAGTTTGTCACTCTTCTTGTTTCACTGGGGATGTTTGGCTCTGTTTAACACAATGACAATGATTGCAGGCTCAGCAGATTGAAAGTCCTCAGTGGCAAAGCTCCATAAATCATTGGGGAAAGTAACAAACTTCACAGCCTAGGAAGTGCACTCTGTCCCAATCAGGGGCTTAGGGCAGACTCATACCCATCTTTACAACATAAGGGTAAGCTGATAAGAGGTTTTATCTCTGAAGCACCGACTCTACTCAAAGCCAAATGCTTTTTGTATGGAAATAGGCTCATTAAGGAAAATGCTAACGTAAAGGGGTGTGTTTATCAGGACACAATTACACAACTGTGTATCCCAAGGCCTAAAGCTCAGCCAAGTGTCTCGAATTCTCTGGGAGGGAGTATCATGGCCTAATGAATAACTTAGCCCCCCTCAACCTTAAAGTTGCTTCACCTGCTATTAAAAATCTCAGCTGAGTGGGCAAGGTTGGAGTTCTAGGATTACAATGTTGAACAGCTATTTCAGCGGAGTGATTAGATTTTACGCTCTCCCCTTGAGCATGTTTTCTGGCCCATCACCATTCTGCCACTTCTCCCCCTTTCCTAGCTAAACAGCGTTATAATGAAATGCATCTCGTCCAAATGTGCTGTCCTATACAGAGAGTTGTCTCCAGCCTGGGGCACATCTCTGCCCAGTGTGTATCTATCTATATGTTACCAACTGCTTGGAGTCTACGCAATGTGCCGCAACTGCAGCTTGTTATCTGCTTTGTCCAGAGTAACGAAAATAAAGCAAACAAATTTTGCAAGTTCACCCACCCCACCTCCCCTAGCACGAGGCATGAATATATGGGTGAAACGCTGATTGATCAATCATGCTGCACGTAGACTGAAGAGTTCAAGGCCATTTTAAGTGTAGTGAAATGTGTAACCTTCCCCCCTCCAAAAAAAAAAAAAAAAAAAGGGGGTGGTGGTGGTGGTGGGAAGAATTAGCTGGTACTATCCTCTGAATTGGTACTTTTGGGTAATGCACTAGGCATGGAGCAAAATTTTTTGTATCCTTGTTTAAAATATGTAAAAAATAGGGTGGTAAAAAATTTGTTTTGTTTTTAGGTAGTGTCTGGCATTATCAGGGAATTCCTCCCTCATGGAAGCCCTAGTTCAGCAAAGCACTTAAGCAGGTGCTTAACTTTAAGCACATGAGTAGTCCCATTTTCTTCAGTCTGTTAGTCCCAGCTGATTTGAATGAGACCACTCATGTGCTCAAATTTCAACAGGTTCTCAAGTGCTTTGCAGGCCTGAAATGTACTCATTTGAGAGCACGGGGTCCTCTCTTTTATCTACAGAACAGATACAACATGGGCAGCAGCCGTGTAAGCTTCCCCCACTACCCCACCAATTACTAATTTTATTTATTATATGTACTAGGGTGGTGCCAGAGGTCAGGGCCCCCATGGTGCTAGGCACTGCACAAGCATATAAGAAAGACATAGCCTTGATTCAGGCTAAAACTGGAGAAGCGTCCTTTCAGGAATAGTTTCTGCATTATTCAATTCTTGGCTTCTCTGCTGGGTCTTCCTAACAATGAACAAGTCGCGGGGCTGGTTTTAGGATGCGGACACGCAAGATCACCAGGGCATTTTGTATTGATCACCAGACAGTCATCAGCTGGGGATGACTTTTAGTCACTACCCACGTAAGCTGAATGGAAAGCAGAGACCAACCAGTTAAAAACTCTGTATCCCATGAGCCATCTAGTGGCAGTCCCCGTTGGTTCAGAAGTGCATTAAAATGAATGAGGAGAGTTGGCTATTTACTAGTTTGAAGATGAAAATCAAGTCATTTTTAGAAAATAGAAGCTTCCTTCTCAGTATTGGAGGAGAATCTGATCCTTCCCGGAACTAAGCATAGGGGGAGGACTGGAGGAGAGAAATTACTCTGGCCTATTTTTACTTGAAACCAGTGGTGAGTGGAAGCATGAGAGTTTATTCATCTTTGGGTTTCATACTTCTGCCCCCTCTATAGTATCAGAGTTCCTACATACATACATGTGTATTAATGCTATCAAATGCAACCTTGCATGTTCTCATTATCCATATAAATATATGTTCCATTAAATGAAAAACACTAAGATCTTGGCCTCAGTGATATCTAGTGGCAGAGAATTCACAGGTTATTTGGGGTATTTTAAAGTATTTCTTTTTGTCAAGTTTAAACTCATTGCCATTCAATTTCACTGGATGTCCTCTGGTTCTTCTAGCATGAGAGAGGATAAATAGGATCACCTAGTTTACTCTCTTTATACCATGCTTTATTTTACACCCTTCTATCATGTACCCTCTTATTCATTCCCTCCCTCAAGTGGCTGAGTCTTGATCTTTTCAATCTCTAGCCATATGAAACCCTTTCCCTGCCTCTCAGCATTTTAAGCACCTGTTTGGGGACACCTTCTATCAATTACCTTTACCTGACACACGCTGACTCAGTTTGTGCTCTCTGCACCACATAAACCAGTGCAGGCAGAGTGGCCATGAAGTGGGGCATGCACACAGCTGGCACGCTGGAGATGGGGCTGTACGCCAGCTCTGAGAAAGCTGGCATACACAGAGACTTGAAGGCGGACGTGGAGAGAAATCATACCTACACACTTCACCGTGGGGGGAGGGGGTGGCAGCAATTGCCTATTGTTTGGAGGGGAAATCCATCCCCTGCATTTGATAAATTCACCCCCACAATCCGCCAAATAGCCCCTTTGCAAATATCCATTTGGTGAGGCTGGCTGTGAATGAGAAACCTCAATAACTGCGAACCTCTCATACTAAATGGGGTTAAACACTGGATATTGACTTCAAAGCTCTGTTCAGGCCCTACAAACCCCATCTATCTAGTTCTAGGGCTCTCATGGGGGTTCTCAGTACAGGCAACACTTTACACTATTGCAAAAATAAGAGTAATCTTCAAACATTGGGACTCGTGGGGTGGAAGCAAAATGTACTGAGGAGAGAGTAACTACTGTTATTAGGATAAGTACGGCAATCCCAGGTTGCTCATACAAAACTCTCTTTGGCTGCAGTTAGAGTTTCACCTGAGTAAGGATTTCCAGATAGCCTTTTGGAACAACGTTAGCCTCCATTAGAACAGATTTAAAATTTTTATTAAGATGATGTTAAAAAAAATAGTGAACAGTACTACAGAGGCTTTCGGTATTTCTTCTAAACTGGGCTGCTAATCCTAATGGCAATGGAATTTGACCCGTTTCCAAACCCTTGATTCCTTTCCTTGTGCTGGAGATAAGGAAAGAACCTTATCTCTCTCAAGCTTGCAAGACATAGGATCAGTATCCCAGGTAGCAGAAGTGCATAGACTGCGCTGCTCAAGCCTAAAAGAAAAAAGCTTAATCTCCTTGAAAATGGTTATGGCTAACCTGGGAATGGATATGGCCATCTTGTTTCCAACTAAACAGTGTATAAACCTTAATGGTCAATAGTCTTGATTATCACACAGCTAAGCTTTTTCTAATTGCTCATTTGCAAGGTTTGGAAAAGACAAGAGGTTGTGAGACGGGTAATTTGGAGTTAATATGAAATTTTATTATTTCGGATATCTAGTACAGTAAAACCTCCGAGTTACAAATGCCTCGGGAACTGAGGTTGTTCATAACTCTGAAATGTTTGTAACGCTGAACAAAAAATTATGGTTGTTATACCTGGAAGGGACCCTGAAAAGCCATTGAGTCCAGCCCCCTGCCTTCACTAGCAGGACCAAGTACTGATTTTGCCCCAAATCCCTAAGTGGTCCCCTCAAGGATTGAGCTCACAACCCCGAGTTTAGCAAGCCAATGCTCAAACCACTGAGCTATCCCTTCCCCAATGTTTAAAAGTTTACAACTGAACATTGACTTAATACAGCTTTGAAACTTTACTATGCAGAAAAAAATGCTGCTTTTAACAATCTTAATTTAAATGAAACAAGCACAGAAACAGTTTCCTTACCTTGTCACATCTTTAAAAAAAAAAATTCCCCTTTTTTTAGTAGTTTACATTTAACACAATACTGTACTGTATTTGCATTTTTTTTTTTTTTTTGTCTCTCCGGCTGCCTGATTGTGTACTTCTGGTTCCAAAAGAGGTGTGTGGTTGACTGGTCAGTTAATAACTCTGAGATTCTATTGTAGCTTAAAACTTTAGTTTCATTTTGATATGAAGTCTGACTTTTTCAAATATTTTGCTTTAATTTCTCTTTTTACAAAACAGGAACTATGTTTCGTGCCTTTTAAAATTATTATATTGGATAGTAAACTGACATTTCAGGAGACCTTTGATCATGAAGATGCCTAATTCTGTATGCTTATAATAATCACTGCTCTGCCTGCATGCCTCTACATTTGTTCTAAAGAAATGTTTTCTCCATTTTATGAATGATTGTCTAAGACTTTGGCCATAGAAATGTGTGTGAATCATAGGGGTCTGTTTATAGAGTTAGTGACTGTTTTTTAAAGCAGTCAGTCCATATCAGAGCTGGCTGAATTTTTTTCATTCAAAAATGCAGCTGGATAGAAATGTTTGATTTTTACCAAATTTTTGATTTTTCAATTGGAAAAAAAAATTAAGAGATTTTTCTGTTTAGTGTTTTAATTGAAATTTTTATTTGGTATTTTCAAAACTGAAATGAAACAAATTTCAGTGGGAAAGAAAACAAATGTTCATATCATTTTGATTTTTTTTTTATAAATATCAAAATTGGCCACAAAAAAATTCTAAATTTTTTTTGTTTGCAGTTTCCCCACAGAAATAAAACTGGATTTTTTGACTAGCTCTAGTCAAGAAAAATCTCTTTAGAGGGTTCCTTTCAAGTTTCCAGTTCTAGTGAACCCCAAAACTCAATGATACTCAGCCAAAGCTAGCAAGATTTTTTCCTTGTTGCAGTCCGTCTTGTGAGAGATCACTAAATATTACATAATTTCCATCTGAAACCACAAATCAACCCAGGTGCACTTAAAACTGGGCCTAAGTTAGTGAAGAATTCACAACACTGAGCTTGAATTTTGAGCTTGTAATGAAAACCTAAAACAAGCTGAGTTTTTTGTCTGGTTTGGGTTTTACCTGGAGAGTTTTGCACAATTGTACAGGCTTCCCTCTGAATCTAAACCCTATTAGACACAGATCTAGAATTCCTGAGTCCTTGGAACAGCCCATTAACATCAGCGGAATCTTTGTCTGAGTAAGGACTCCAGACTGGAACCCATGAATGAGATTTCTAATGTGCTTTTTGGGGTCAGACTTTGATACCCTTCCATTGGGTAGCACCTTACTCTCTGACTAGTCTCACTCATTGCAATGGGATTATTCATGGAATAAGATATTGCACGACATGATGAGGGCCTAAAGCAAGAAAAGAAAAATGTAAAAAAGAAAAAAATAATAAGTTAGGAAAGTAGCTATAGTGCAATTCAGAATGATTTTTACAAGCCGACTACAGCCTCCATAAAATCTTTACAACTTTGTCTTTGCTATTAGCTAACATCACTTAATCAGGTAAATAGGGGGAATACGTGGGGTAATCTGCTCATTCCATTTATCTATCCTGTGAGTTAACTGATTCCTTATATGATCCAATGGGGTTGAAGGTTAGGAGTAAGGAATGGCATTGAAAACAGAAATAAACAAAACAACCCAACAGCTGAACATGTAGCTAATAAGACATGTGCTTGTCCTAGCCATGATCACCATGGGCCAGATCTCCCAAAATGCTCTTCACCTGTTCAGCCACCTACTTAAGTGGCCAGATTGTTCAAAAGAGCTCAGCTCTCGGTGAGACACCAAACCAAAGGACCAGATTTTCTAAAGGTCTTGACAATGTAACATACAACTTGATTTGAGAACTGAGCCCATGATGGGTAAAGAATATGGCTTGCTTGTACCATTTTGGACTGGTGGCTAAAACAATGCATTTTCAAAAGACTTGAAATTTTGCACTTACAATCTTATTCTGATATCTTACTTAAGTTGATCAGTACCTTACTCTGCTTAGTGCCACTGAACACCGTGAAACTACTTTTGGAATAAGGGACTATCCAATGTGACAGAAAGGGTGACAGCATCCAACCCTTGACTAGTAAATGAGAAGGTTCCTAAGAGACCTTTTCGGGGTTAATGTGGAAACAATGCATACATTCAAGCAGCTGCCTAAATACAGTATGTATTTTCCCAAAAGGCTGGAACAGGAAGGTGAATGATCACACATTTACATATGTATTCAAAATGTACAGTACCATAATAGGTACAAAAGAATGCTGTTATCACAGTCATGGTGGCCTCTTTGATAATTCCACTTTTCCTGTCTCTCTGAGAACAAAGGAGTAGATTATTATTAGGAATATCATTATATTAGATTTTTTTTTTAATATGGCAAACAAACTAAGGGAAGGGACCAAGAAAAATGATAAAAGAAAATGTGGTCCTCACCCAATATTCCCTGTTCACCCAGAACACCCATTGGACTTAAGTGGCAGAGGAATCATGATGGATGGCGTCACCCCCCTTTACTCAAGTGGAGTATCCTCACAGAATAAAGTCCTACTCAACATGAGTTGTCAACCCCAAACAATCCAAAAATCATGCGTCAGCCCCTCCTCCCCTGAATCATGAGAATTTTCTTTAAAATCACAAGTCTTTTTTTTTTTTTTTTAAATCACTGTTGGGTTTTTTTAATTTGCCTTCTGGTGCTGGAGTCTTAGGGATCACATTTTCAAGCTTCTCTGCAACTCTGAGGGCTAGAAACCCTTTTTTTTTTTTTAAGTGAAGGCAGAAGTTCTCTGGTAATAAACTTCTAACAGCAGTATGGGCCTTAAGAAAACCACCAAGTGTCATGATGGAAACACTGAATCAGGTGGGCAGAATGTGATCTACTCTGAGTGTTCTCCTCCCATTAAAATAAATAACCCCCCTCCCCCCCCCAAAAAAAAAAAAAGGTGAAACCCACAAAACAGAACAAACTACTTTCAAAAAACCATTATGGTCATGGCTCAAGAAAATAAAAGCCAGGAAATCTAAAGGTAAAGCCTGGCATGCCATTCTTATCCCAGTTCTCTTTCAACATTTCTCCCTGCACTCACATGGAGGGTCAGCCTTTGTTTTGAAATTCTTGGCTTGTGACAGTTTGGATAATGATTTCCTCACTGTCCAAATTCCGATTTTTTGTGGGTTTTTTTTGGCTCAGAGCACCAGGTGTGGAAGTGTAGCATAGCATGCTTTCTCTCCTGCAGCATTCCAAGAGTGATCATGTGATAGCATACGCCTGGATGCTGTTAGTACATTTGCATGTGAACAAGATAACATGTAGTTTTTGTGATTCCTACAGAGAAAAAAATAAAACAAGAACTGGAGTTACAAACTCCGATGTAACGGGGATGTCACTCTGTCTGGAGTGGCTCATGACTGAGTGCCTACCTCAGGGCAGGCTTTCAAAAACAGGGCAAACACCCCAAACTGGTGGTGTGGTCTATAATTAGATTTCACCATGCCAGTAACAAATGTGAACTCCTGGATCACTACAACAGTCTTACCAAAGCCATAACTAGGCATTTTAGCTCCCAGGGTAAGCAAGCATATTTGCACCCCCTACTGGGTTTTTTGGTCATTTCCCCACCCCAGCGGCTTTGGGCCCTAGGCGGCTGGCCTGTTTGCCCTTCCCTGGTTACAGCCCTGAGTCCTACCATGGAGTCAGAGATAGTTTCCTTAGATTTCCCAGTCTATCTTGCTACCCAGACAAACTGGACTTCATGATAAATGGTCACTTACACACACAAACAAACCCCCCAAAAACAAAAAAAACCCCAAACCCATGATATTCAATTTGTTTCCAGTGCCAAGAGACAAGCCACTCACCTCAGATCAATATGTACTCTAGATCCAATGCCAAAGACAATGCCTGTAGTCAATTCTATAATAAATTATCTAAAGGTTTATTAACTAGGAAAAAGAAATAGAGTTATTTACAGGATAAAGCAAGCAAACATATACACACAAATAACTTATCATCTAAATCCTAAGGGGTTGTCTACACTGGCAAGTTTTGTCAATGAAACTAATGTTGACAAGGAAAAATCGACAAAAGCAAAGTCACCAAAGCGTGTCTAGATTTGCTCCCTCTGTCAACAGATTGTGTCCACCTTTGGGGCACCTTTGTCGACAGTGAGAGCAATGGACTGTGGGTATGTATCCCACAGTGCCTGGCGATACCATCCGTCGCTAGGTGTTGTGGCAATGCAGAAACGGGGCGCAGCGCATCCTGGGAGGTGCAAAATGTACCGTCATGCACCACTTTATGTCCCACCCCTGCAAAGGTCTCTGGCTTTCTTTTGCGCCGTTTTTCCAACTGTCATTCTTTTGTAGTGCGCACCAGCATCTGCAGTGAGAGAGGATGGATCCCGCACTTCTCTCCTATGCGCTGTTAGCTGTTGTGAGGACATCGTGCATGGCAGCACAGTTACTCGCAGAGTTACTCGCAAAGTTAGCAGAGGATGAATTGTAGGCACCCGAGTGTGATATGGACAGCAGCAACTTATCAGTGCTTTGTGCATTCACAGGGCAGCTGCATATGGTAGAGCGTCGCTTTTGGGCTAGGGAAACAAGCACTGATTGCTGGGATTGCATTGTCATGCAAGTGGGGGTGGTGACCAGTGGGTACAGAACTTTAGGATGCTAAAGCAACCTTCATGGAACTAGGTGCTGAGCTGGCCCCCGACCAGCGGTGCAAGGACACCAGATTGAGAGCTGCCCTTCCGGTAGAGAAGCGTGTTGCAATCGCTGTGAGGAAGCTGGCAAATCCAGACTGCTACCGGTCAGTCGCAAATCAATTTGGAGTAGGAAAGTCCACTGTTGGGGCTGTATTACTTCAAGTGTGCAGGGCAATAAATCTCATCCTGCTGCGGAGGACTGTGACTCTGGGAAATGTGCATGAAACAGTGGATGGCTTTGCAGAGATGGGTTTCCCTAACTGTGGCGAGGCCATTGATGGCACACACATTCCAATTTTAGCGCCAGACCACCTTGCCTCTGAATACATCAGTAGGAAGGGATACTTCTCCATGATGTTCCAGGCGCTTGTGGATCACCGGGGGCGTTTCACGAACATCAGTGCAGGCTGGTCTGGAAAGGTGCATGACACACACATCTTCAGGAACAGGGGCCTGTACAGAAAGCTGCAGGTGGGGACTTTCTTTCCAGACCACAAGTTCACAGTGGGGGATGTGGAAATGCCCATAGTAATCCTGGGAGACCCAGCTTACCTCTTACAGCCCTAGCTCATGAAACCTTACACAGGGCACCTGGACAGCAGCAAGGAGTGTTTTAACAACAGGCTGAGCAGGTGCCACATGGTAGTCAAATGTTCCTTTGGCTGTTTGAAAGCTCACTGGAGGTGTCTCAATGACAGGCTAAACCTTACCGAGGATAATATTCCCGTGGTCATAGCCGCGTGCTGCACTTTGCATAATCGGTGTGAATCTAGGGGTGAAATGTTTGCTCCGGTGCGGAGCACTGAAGCCGAGCGCTTGGCTACACAGTTTGAACAGCCAGATGCTAGGGCTGTCAGAGGAGCCCAGAGGGCTGCTATGAACATCAGAGAGGCTTTGAGGAACCACTTTGACAATGAGGGGCAATAACACATGCCTGCTTGGGAATTGCTTCCCTGTTGCATCCATGTACAATTTTGGGGCCCAAAATCCGTGCAACACAATGCTTTAGAAGCCTGTACCCGACAGTGAATTGATTGCTATGCACTTTTGTAGAACACAGAATAAAAACACTCTACCATTAAATAACTTAACCTTTATTTATTATTAAAAAGGGTAAAACCTCACAACTGTGTGTAGCTCCAGCTATCATTATGCAAGCTGAGAGAGGGGGTGGAGTGAAGGGGAAACCCAGGAGTGCTGTGGAGTGAAAAGGAATGTGTGGGCCTAGAAGGCGGGTTGGGTTGGCAAAGAATTGTGCATCTGCTGCAGAGGCGCTCGAACTCGGATCTGCTCAGTCTGCAGCTGTATCAAGGACTTGAGCATCTCTGTCTGATCCTCCATAACTTATCATCTGCTCTGTCGCTTGCCTAGCAAAAGCAGCATTCTCTTTGAAGTCCTGCCTTTCAGCTTCCCAGCACTCTTTCCATGCCCTGGTCTGTCTCTCATTGCGCTACAGCACCTTGCGGGACATCTCTTTGCTGTGCCTAGGATTTTTTCTCATCTGTCACAGCCGGTCCATGGGGGTGCGTGTTGTATTCTTCAAGGTCTGGGCTGAACAGAAGAGGGATTGTTACATTCCAGCAAACGATTGAAACATTTTAGTAAAAAGGGCATTTTGCGAGTAGAAATCACTTTCTCTGTGAGACTCTAGGCAGGCACACAGCTCCGCGAGCACCCCAGTCATGGTGAGTGTCGGGAGTGGGGGGAAGGCAGTTGTGCGTACGGACAAAAAGGCCTCGGCTTGCAGGGGAGCTTTGCAGGGAAGTCATTATAAAATTATCCCACAATTTTTCACAGGCAGCCAACCTGCTGGCTGACATCTCGCTGATGAGGGTGACTAGGGAAACCAGGGCGCAGCTTCTGAATGCTTGCGGCTTTCACCCCGGTCTATATACAGCTCAGCTATGTGCCGCTTTGGTCCCAGCTCCAGTGATTGCTAAATGGCATGGGACAGTTCCCTACAATGGGGAAACTAACAAGGCTGCAATCCCTTGGAATCTGCAGCAGAGGATTAACAAGTACCTCTGGGAAAATTTCCAAACCCTCTCTCTGGAGGATTCCCTGCAGGTCTTGATGTCCTTTGACACCCTGGTTGGCCATGCAGATTAGCTACACACTACCTGCCTCCCACTTTTCGATTCCCTACACAAGCCACAGCAACTTACCTGGAGTCACATCTGCTTCCTGCTCCCCGTTGAGCACTTCTGGAGTGGAGAAAAGTTCCTGGCTGCGTGCCCCCGTCCGGGTGACCCCGTTGGGAGCACCACAGCCTCTTCTCACTCGACTTCTTCATCCACAACTTCAGCCTCGGGGTTACCCCCTCTTTCAGCAGCCTGTGAAGTGTCCATGGGCTATCGGTGATGGAGGTGGGGTCACCACTGAGGATAGCATTCAGCTCCTTATAGAAGAGGCAGGTCTTAGGTGCACCACCGGAGCAATGGTTCGCCTCCCGCGCCTTATGGTATGCCTGCCTCAGCTCCTTTATCTTCGCTCTGCACTGCTGCGTGTCCTGATCATAGCCCTTTTCACACAAGCCTTGAGAAATTTGCCCATATGTGTACCGATTCCTAAGGGTCACTCGCAGCTACGACCGAACAGACTCCTCTCCCCATATACTGATCAGATCCAACAACTCAGCAGTGGTCCAAGTGTCAGCGTGTTTGGGACAATAGCCAGCCATGCTCCCCTGGGAAGCTCCTCTTGGAAGCCAGCAAACAGGAAATGAGATTTAAAAGTCCCGGGGCTTGCAAGAGGGAGGGGCGGATTGGGTGCAGGGCAGCGGAGTTCAACTCGCTGACCAGAGCAGCAGCATGGGAATTGTGGGATATTTTCAGGAGGCCAACAAAATCGGAAGAAAACCCTGTGGTGTCTACACTGGCTATTTGTCGTCAATAAAGGGACGGGGAAAAGACAAGTCTCTAGCAGGGGTGGAAGGTTTTTGTCACCAAAACTAAGGGTGTTTTTTTTTTTTTTTAAAGTGACCTTGCAGTGTGTACACTATCACTGTTTTTGGTGACAAACTTGCAAGTGTAGTGGTATGGGTCATGGGAGTTAGGGTTCTCCCATCACTGTTTTCATTTTAGGCCAGTGTCCCATTTACTCTCTATACCTCATACATGCCACATTCTCCCCTATGGGAGAATTTCCTGCTCCATGTGGGTCTTCTATCAGTTCGGATTGGAGAATCAACTCTGAATCCCTTCCGTAGGCGGTGGGGAAAGGGTTATCCCCTGGGATGGGCAGGATGGTGGTGTGCTAAACCAGTGGATGTCCCAAACCAGTGGATGTCCCATGATCTGTTCACTGGTCAAACTCAGAGATCCTGTGGCTAGAGAGACGTCATGCTGCTCTCCCTGTTGCACTCATATAGGGACCATGCTGCCATATGCTGACTGCTTCCATGGCTTCTAGATAAGCCTTAGGAAGCATCTCCACTCAACTCAGTTGCTTGGGTGGAGCAGAAGTGCAGCAGTAGCTGACAATCGATGCTGAGAACTGGAAATGTGGACAGGGAGAACAATTGATCACTGTCCTCTTAATAACAACCCTTCACATATTTGAAGACTTTTATTAGGTCCCCTCTCAGTCTTCTTTTCTCAAGATTAAACATGCCCAGTTTTTTAACCTTTCCTGATAGAAGGTTTAGAAAACCCAACCTATCGTGGTTGTTGCTTTCCTCTGAACGCGCTCAAATTTGTCCACAACTTTCTTACACTGTAGCACCCCAGAACAGGAAACGGTTCTCCATCTGAGGCCTCTCCAGTGTCAAGTAGAGTAGGACAGTTACGCTCCATGTCTTACATGCAAGACTCCTGTCAATATACCTGGAGTAGTATTGGTGGAGGGATCTAGAAATAAAAAGTCACCGAGTGC
The DNA here is from genome assembly GCF_027887155.1 of Malaclemys terrapin pileata. Lineage (NCBI taxonomy): Eukaryota > Metazoa > Chordata > Testudines > Emydidae > Malaclemys > Malaclemys terrapin. The sequence continues at coordinate 15,837,532 of NC_071515.1, read as the reverse complement.
ACACCTGGTGGAGTCGATACAGTTTCCATGGGAAAGAAGCTATGCCCTGTTACACATGGGGGCTTGTCTGGGAGCGTGATTTCCCCATTGATGGTGACAGAAGACCGGACGGGGAAAGTCAGTGCAAGGAGTCGGTGTTCGGGCAATGGAACAGACCCTATAATGGTTGGTGGGTCAACAAAGAGCGATGCAGAAGGCTATGCATTCGTTCCAGGAATCCTATCAGATGGAACAGCAATCCCTCCTTGCATGGCAGGCAGAGCAGCAGAAAAGCCTGCAAGAGTTCATAAAGGAACAGGTGCAGGTGCAGCAGCAACTGATACAGGGCCTGGTTGAATCCCGTGATAGAGAACAGCAGTGGGACATAGGAGGTGAGCCTGTGTAAGATGGACCCCACAGATGATCCTGATGCGCTTTTACTAACCTTTGAGAGAGTAGCAATAAAAGCCCGATGGAATAAGGGATTGTGGGCCCTCCGAGTGGCACTTTGTCAAGAGAAGACCAGGCTGCCTCTATGGCCCTGCGGGAGGAACAGGCCCAGGACTATGACAGGGGTAAAGGCACCTATACTGGACGGGGTTGGCCTCTTGGTCAAAAAATGACAGAAATTTTGGGCCACTAGATGGATTGGAGGCAACCCAGGGTGTTTGCGCAAAAAATAACAGACTGGGCAATTCACTGGCTAAGGCCAGATACCCCAAGTGCAGAGGAAATAATAGAGTTGATAACATTGGTGCAATTTCTCCAGAGCCTCCCAAAAGCTCACACATTTGGGTCCGGAGGGACCAGCCAGCGACCCTGGAGGAAATGGTAAAGCTTGCAGAAGAGTTAGTGGATGCAGACTTTCCCAGGAAAGAATTCTCAATATTTCAGGGACTGGACTCAGGAAAAAAGGGAGGCGATTTGACCACACCCAGGATGATCAAAAAGAATCCCTAGTGGAGAACAAGTGGGGACAGCAACAGGCCCTGCCTGCATTCTCCACCACATTGTCACAGAGTTCACTAGTCACTGCTAGGGGTGCCTCCTCCTGGCCACTCTGGGGATTAGCTCTTTCAGCCTAACTCCCTCTTCTTGCGGTTTCTTGGCCCGTCGTCTTGCTCTGCAGTCTCTCTCTTGCTCCTCACGAGCTGCAGCACCTCGTCTTTGTAGCTTAGCGCTCCAGCCAAGTCACAGTAGTCCGCCCCTTCCAGGGTTCTATTAAAGTCCTCCACATCATCCCAGGCAGTCCTTACATCCACTGTCCTGGGTGAGTAACTCCCTCTGTGACTGGGACCAATGCTCCTGGACAGTCTTCAAGATCACAGTCCAGACTGGGCCACTCATTCAATGGCTGCTAGGGGGAACTCAGGCTCACCCTGTACTCTGGGTTCCAGTTTACAGGCCCTATCTCCAGCAGCCCAGGTCTGTACTACCAGGGCCGGCTCTAGGTTTTTTGCTGCCCCCAAAAAATTTTGGAACCCCCCCCCCCCCCACACACACACCCTCCTGCCGCCCCAGCCCTGGGTCACTGGTAATTCGCTCCCAGGGCAGGTCATTCAGCAGGAATTTTGGATGTGCACAGAACACAGACAGGATTGGTTCCCATATGGTTACAGAACTGCAGTAAAGTAGAACAATTTTCAGCTTGTGTTGAAGGCTATCTGGATGCATATTATAAGACTGTCCTACATAAATGAGGAAAAGTTGAGGTGCTTTTATTATTCTTTTGTTCCATTCTTTGTTTCTATGGGGAATTTGCCAATGCAATATCACTGTCTTCCTTTAAACAAATAAAACTAAAACTTAATAATAATAATAAAAGCAATGGCTGTTGAAAATAGCAATTCCAGTCCTAATAGCATTTCTTGCTCAATTTTATCCTACTTTTTCTACAGCAAGTTACAGTGGATCAGTATATTTGATTTGGGAGAAATGAAGTAACTGCTGCCCAAACTGAGCTTGAGCACTCCTGAATTTTGAGGTGTTCAAATCTGGAAGGCAGATGCTAGATTCCCTTTCTGAATATTAGCTAAATCTGGAAAGGAAAAGTCAATTTCTGCTTCCATGGCTCAGAAGTGTAAATCCTCCTACGTGCCTGGTACTGTATCTAAAGCTGCCCAGTCTAGTAGAGCCTCCCCTCCCTTACTTTTCATTTTAAATTCTAGTTGGCTCCACGTACCTGCCTTTCTAGGCTTCAGATAGAGAGGTGCACTGGCCATTTAGTCCATCCAATTCTTTCTTTCGGGGAGAGCCCAAGGCTGGGGTGGCAGGAGGTGTGGCTGGGGGCCAGAGCTGGGGCGGCAGGAGGTGCGGGTGCGGGGGGGGGGAGAAGAGCCCAGGGCTGGGGTGGCAGGAGATGCGGGTGGGGGGAGAGCCCAGGGCTGGGGCAGCAGGGGGTGCAGGTGCAGGGGCGGGGGGGAAGATCCCAGGGCTGGGGCGGCGGGGGGGTGCAGGTGGGAGCCACTGCTGGGGCAGCAGGGGGTGTGGGCAGGGGGAGTTCAGGGCTGGGGCAACACAGGAGTGCGGGGGGAGCCCAGGGCTGAGGTGGGGGGTGGCAAAAAACCTAGAGCTGGCTCTGTTCCTACCATTTACAGCAAGCTGTAGCATGAGGTTCAGTTCCACACTCCTTCCCCATCCCTTTCCTGTTAATTGCGGCCGCGGGAATGCTGGGAAATGTAGTTCTTTCCCTGCTCCAGGGCTGGCTCTATAGGCAGGGAGCTAACCAAGGAACTACAGCTCCCAGGGCTCCCTGTTGGTTCTCAGCTCTCATGCTGGATTCTTGCGCCCCTGCAAATTTGCTGCCCCAAGCACCTGCTTGCTTTGCTGGTGCCTAGAGCCAGCCCTGTGTACTACCCCAAACCTTCCTGCCTTTCCCCTGGACTACTTCCTACCTTGCCTATCCTAGGCTCGCATTCTGCACCCTAGCTACACCCCTATTACCTGGATCTGCTAGACAAACCCTTCTTCTTTGGTCTAAAACCCCTTTCTCTCCGCTATCCCAAGGAGAATGATTGCAACCCTCTGGCCACCACCAGCTCCCTGGTTTTATAGAAGCTCCTCCTGTTCCTGTACTGGTGCGCTTCCCTTAATCAGGGCTCTCCTCTAAGCATAAATATTCCCCAGCTTGCAGTCTAATCGGTGAATTGGCCCATCTGGCCTATGTGTAACCCCTTCAGGGAGAGTGTGGAAAACACACCTCATCTCAACACCCCAGAATGAAATTAGCCTGTTTTGCAGCTGCATCACACTATTGGCTCATATTCAATTTGTGACCCACTATGACCCCCAGATCCTTTTCAGCAGCACTATCACCTAGCCAGTTATTCCCCAATTTTGTAGTTGTCCATTTGATTTTTTCCTTCCTCAGGGAAGTACTTTGCACTTATCTTTATTGAATTTAATCATGTTGAATTCAGCTATGTGTGTGTGTGTGTGTGTGTGTATACAGGGCCTAGCACTATCAGGCCCTGATCTCAGCTGAGGCCTCAAGGTAGGGTTGCCACCCATCCAGTTTTCACCCGGACAGTCCGGGTTTCGGTTTATGTGTCCCAGTGCCATTGACAAGCCCTGGTGTCCATTTTTTTAATCTGGGGGGAAGAGGCAGAGTGGGGTGGGGCCTTGGGGGTGGAGGGGGGAGAGGCAGAGGAAAGGGCAGGGCCCTGGGGGTCCGGTTACCCGCCATTAGAAAGGTGGCAACCCTACCTGTAGGTGCTATTGTAATACAAACCATAGCAATAAAAAAAGCCAGATTCATATGTGCCAGAGTATTTCAAATCCATATCAGGCCTTTCTACCCACTGCTCCAGTAGCATTAAAACAAACAGCTGTTTACTCCTTAACCTCACATTGCATCCATTTTCCTCACAGACTTTTAGCCCAGGGTCAAAAATTGATCACGCACATCCCACTCTGACAGATGAACCATGAAAAAACAGTTGTGTTCTCTAAGCCCTGATGGTTTAAACTCAATCAGTTGATCAACCTGTACATATGGATGAAGGGGGAGTTTTATATCTCGTTCATGGGGATTACCAGCAGAAATGACTTTAAAAATAACACACAAAGGGGAACGTGCGCTCAAAGAATATAGGTCAGTGCCAGTGCAGGGTTAAGCAGGGGAATCGAAATCCAGTCAGAATGTGAACAATGCGTGACCTCCTTCTTGAGCATAGAAACCCTTTAACTTTTTTTCTGTCTGTTTATTAAAGCAAAGAGTGGGCCTGACTTTTAAAGATCTCAAACCAGCCTGTCTCTGAATACAGCTTAGGTCCTCGATTGACTGCAGGCCCAAACTATAACATCTATGTACCAGATTTAAGGGCACAGTCATATAGATAAACATAGATAGACCCTCACCTGGTGTAAATCGGTGTAGCTTCACTGAGAGACGCACTCTGGATAGGAGAATGCACTGGAACTCAGGAGATGTTGATTTATTTTCAGCTTTGCCACTGGCCTGCTGTATGACCTTGGGCAAGTCACTTCATGGATCTGTGCCTCAGTTTTCCCTTTTGTAAAATGGGGATAATGGCCATTACCTTCTTTAATAAAGCACTTTGAGAGCTATGGTTCAGAGTGAGGTAGTATTTTTATTACCTTCAGTTATGACAGCTGAGGATCTGGCCTGTAATTATTTGGTCTAGCAATTAATTGCAGGTGCAAAATTATGGGCACAATTTTGTGGACGCAAAACTGTACTCATAAAATCAGAAGGGGTGTGTCAAACTTGTGACCGTTGGCGTGTGCATGGGTGTGAAATTATATAAGAGATATCAGTCCTGTTTTATAATCAGAATTTCCCACCATGACCCTAAGCATGACCTGTTGTCCCGGTCAGCCACTACAAAGGGTATTACAAAATGTCCTATTTGCAGGGAGTATTTTTTTGCAAAAGAAATCTGTTTAATTTAGAATGGTGATAATCCCGCTCACCCCCCCCCGTCAGATAACCCATTGATTGACTTCAGATAACCCCTTCTCATGATCACTGCTTACATTCAGAACCTTGCTTAACTTATTTGCCTATTTGCACTCTTTAGATAAAAAGAAAACCCCTTTCCATTCAAGCTGTTTGCTTAGTATTGTGTGTCTTAGTGGAAGGTGGAATCGCTGAGTCCATGGTTACTGCACAAAGCAGCTGACTGATTTTTTTTTTTTTTTAATTCTGAAAGTTCCCTCACTGCTGGCTGGCCCATCCAGGGCCACAGGTCTCATGAGATCTGCACGGGACCCTTCTGCTAGGAGGCACAAGTAGGGTGGCTATGCAAGCAGGCTGCTGCTGTACATCATGGTCCTAATCCAACAAAGCACTTAAATGTATGCTGAAATGGAATGAGTCATGTGCTTAAAGTTAAGCATGAGCTTAGGTGTGTTGATGCATTGTGGTCCACGGGCTCCACAGAATGAGGTGCGTGCCAATTCTGAATCTACTAGTGAAGTGGGTAGTATTGGGGGTAAAACAGGGAAGGATCACTGGAGATAATTTACATGGATCCAGGGGCCAGGAAACCTGGTGGAAGGGAAGCAGCTGCTTCTCCAGTCTCTAAGCTGCAGAAAGGCTGCACAGTATTGGATCTGGCAGGCTGCATAAGTATGGATCTCTTCTTTCCGCCCCCAATGCAGGACAGTGACATGAAGTCTGACTTCCTAGGCTTCCTGTGGGATTTGAACTTTCCCCTCTAGTGAGCTCTGCTACAGTGAAGCTCAATTCAAGTAGAATGAAACCCTCCTGTAGTTTTCATGTGCAGCGATGAATGAAGTGCAGTTCTGGCTACCGGGAACCTCTGTGCATAATGAAATAGGTTTTCTGGGGATTTTTTGGGTAGAACAAGCTTCATTCAGTATGGGCCCAATTCTGCAACCGTTGATCTCAACGGGAACAGGAGCAGGCCTCTGACGAAAGTTCCACTCTAATTTTATTTTGACTGAATTAGTGATCAGTTACAACCAAGATTTTCACAAATGACTAGTGATTTTAGGTGATTCTACATTTGAGTGACCAGTTTGAGAAACCTTAAAGGGGCTGAGTACCCATCCTCTGAAAATCAGGCATCTTCAGTCGGGAACCCAGAATCCCTACTCACTTTAAAATCTTGGTCGGAGGCTTTTATCATACCATGAAATATTGATCCTCGCTGCTTTCCACATTGCAAAGTAACTGTATGATAGTGGTTTGCTTCTGGGTTTTACACTTAGAACAATTTTAAAATGTATCTCTGTTTAATATGCACATTTGCCTCCTCCTTCTACTCTGTACCTAGGCAAGACACTGTAAATAAATGTGAAATTAAGTTCAGTGTCCCCCCCAAAAATAATAATTTAAAAAGACTATTTTCCAGTATAGTGACATCCAAATAACACTGGTCACCCTCTTCAGATTTGTTTTTCAGTATTTTAGATGTTACCATCTGACAGATCTTCTGGCTTCGTGGCTTTAAAGTCCCTAACTTTAAAGTCTCAAATGTATGTCCTTTATCCTGGAGCTCTGGGACGAATTTAAACTGACCTGTAGAAGGTATGAGGACAGGGAAGGAAACATACTGGCAAAAAACAACCCCCCTCCCCCAACTCACATCTTATCTGATAAAAGTCTTAGCTCTAACAGGGAGGTTCCATTATAGAAAAATCAGATACACTTTATTTTTCCTATACTGTTTCTTTCTCTCAATTATTCCCATTTTGGCTTTGACTCAAGACAACAATCCTATTCAGGACAGTACTTAAACATGTGCTTAACTTTAAGCATATGCTTAGGTCCCAGTCCAATCACATTTAAGCATGTGCTTAAAGTTAAGTAAGTGTTTAAATGCTGCCCTCAATAGGAACAGACTAATGACTTGTTTAAGAGTTCTCTTAGCAACGCCTGATACATTTGCTGGCTGTAGAAAGTCAGCCATTCATCACTTCTGTTTTATCATCCTGACATCATACCACACAATTTCGGAGTTGTTTCGTGGTCTTTGCGGATGGGTTGCTTCTCCTTCCTCATGCAATTGCAGTGACTTTGGAAAGGGAAGTGGTTCCAAGATTTGAGGAGTAATCTCCTTTTGGTCCCTGGAGAGCTCGTTAATAGACTTTACAAATCCGTTTTTTAATAATAAAGAGGGAATGGTATTAAAAAATACAGGTAGTGTAGTTCCGCATACTCACTCAGTGGTACAGCACCACTGTACATTCGAGGAGGATCTAGCCTACAAGAAGGACCATCGTATTGTGTGTTTGTACAGTATCTAGCACAGAGTGGTGCTAGTCCAACACCCAAGCACTATAGTAATAAAATAATAGCACAATTTTTTCTACCAGAGCAACTAATTCATACAATACCATGACAGGGCACTGTTAGTAGTGACAGGGCACTATAAGTGGCATGCTGGGCACTGATGTTGCTGCAGCATGAAGAAGCCTGCAGGCTCAGCTCTGAGGAATTACACACTTTGGGTTGGGAGATGATGAGCACCTGGGCTAACAGTGTAATTGGGGGGATATAAGTGGAAGGAACAGGAAGCAAGGAGAAGCTTGGAAGGAAAGCTCAGAGGTGAGCCTGGGCTGCGGAGTGAAGGTTGTGGGGAAGACACCACTTGCTGTAAGCCTGCAGTGATACTTTGTAAGAAAAGAATAAATACGGAGCTGGTGAAAGGGTAATAACCTTGGGTGTGTTTGTGACTGTGAGGCCACATGAGCTGGCCAGGCAGTGAAGTACACTGGGTAATGACAGACATGCCCTGTGACAAGTGGGGGCTTGTCCAGGAGTATTAACTCTTGCAACTGAGAGAAGGAATCTTGAAGGGTAACCTGTGCGAAGGCAGGTGGTCTGGGCACCAGGGACGAGATGCTGCACTGGCTAGTGGAACAAGAGAAGGAGATGCAGAAGACCCACCAGGTGGAGGGGCAAGCCCTTCTGGGTTGACAGGTGGGGCAGCCGCAAACCTTGCAAGAGTTCTTCAAGTAACAGACCCAGATACAGCAACAGCTACTGCAGAGGCTGGTGAATGATGGGCTTGAGACTATGTAAGATGGCACCACAGGATGACCCTGTTGCCTTTTAACTTTGAGCAGGTGGCTACTAGCTTCAGATGGGACGAGACCTTTGACTAGCCCTTATCTGACTGATGAGGCTCAGAAGGCTGATGTGGCCTTGAGCGAGCGCCAGGACAAAGATTGTGATACGCTGAAGGCCGCTATTTTAGACAGGATGGGCTTGTCAGCAGAGAAATACTGCCAAAAATTCAGGGCATCCCAGGTGGAATGACAGGATACGTCCCTATGGCCTTTGCAGAAATTGTCAGACTGAGCCATTTGATGGGTATAACTGGATAGACAGGAGACCGAGACCCTAATGGACTCTGTTATTCTGGAACAGTTCACACACAACATCCCCGAGACTACAAGGGTCTGGGTTTGGAGGCATCAGCCAGAATCATTAGAGGAGGTGGTAAAATTAACAGAGGAGTATGTGAAGGCAGACTTTCCATGTAAAGAGCTCCATAGCCCTTGGACCAAGGACAGGGGGAAGAAGGTTGAAGAACCTCATGCTGTGAAGCCCAGGAAGAAATGCCCAGGATTAACAAGGGGGCCCCAATTGCCCACACATTAGCTTGCCCCCCGTGCAGGGGCAAAGGACACATAAAGAGAGAGTGCCCCTACGTGGACTGCAGGTTTTCAGAGTTCTGTGGGTGAACAGGTATAAAAGGGGGACCAGGGATAAGGATGATTCCTGTCAAAGTAGGCTGAAGAACGACAAGGGCTGTTGCAGATTCAGCGGCAGCATGTTCCTGTGTATGGAGCATCCTGGTTAGGCTGCAGTGGCGACAGGAGGGGGCACCGATAACGATTTATTGTACATATGGGAAAAGCGCACTTATCCTGTGGTGGTTATTCCCTTGGAAGTAGAAGGAAAGTTTAGGTGGCAGAGGGTAGGGATAGTAAAGTCGTTGCCTTACTCGGTAATGTTAGGAAGAGAGGGGACCTCATTCCCCTTGTGTGAAAAGGGTAGATGATGAGGGAATGCTTTACATTTCTGTACTGTGCTGAATATTCTTTTCCCCCGGGTTTATAAAACATTAATTTGTATTTTTTATTTTACTATTTTTTTTGTTTTAAATCAATAGGACCAGCATTTTAGTTCTGCTAGCCCTGACATTTACTCTGTACATAAGTGCCCCAACCAGCGGGACAGCACAAAAAGCTCACAAGAGTGGACACTCCAGGGAGTTCTCCAGGTCCAGTGCATGAGAACCTTAGACACATGGTAACATGCTCAGAAAGATGTGAGACACTGGAGGAGTTGGAGGGATGAGTAAAATGTGAGGAGGGGCAGTGGAACAGTGTGCTAGATTAGAGACACCTAGAAGAGAAGAAGGGAGGGGGCTCTGCCAGCTCCTGGGAGGAAAAGTCCAAGCCAAAGCACAAGATGGAGAACAAGTCGAAGAGAGGGGTCCTGACAAGGAAGCTTTGGTGGGTGAACCTACACTGATAGTCGTGAACCAGGGGCAAGATAAGTTGGAGGAAGAGAGGGATCGTGAGGTGGTGGCTCTAGAGGGACAATTCACACGGGCAGATATAAGCCAAGAGCAAAGTAAACTGGAAGAAAGATCTGTGGGTTGTGATTGGTGAGATGACCAATGGACAGAGATGGTGCTGTGGGGGAAATCTCCACCCTCTAGGTGTGTCTTTTGTGGGTGGAAAGCAGGAGACCCTCACTGGTGGTCCATGGAAGGCCAGCCCCAAAGGGAACAGGAACCCTCAGTAGAATACCAACCCTTTAAAGAGGGTAGGGTCTGGGCAGCAAAGACGACCTCTTCCAGAGGCAAGAAAAGGCCTCAAGTGAAATGAAGACGTGTAGTGTGTCACTGTGTGTGTATGTGTGTGTGTGTGTGTGTGTGAGAGAGAGAGAGAGAGGAGGCACTCTTAGTAGTGACAGGGCACTATAAGTGGCACGCTGGTCACTGATGTTGCTGCAGCATGAAGAAAGTTGCAGGCTCCGCTCTGAGTTGGGAGCTTTGTGTTGGGAGATCATTAGTACCTGGATGGCAATCCCTGGGCTTATGGTGTAATTGGGAGGACATAATTGGAAGGAACAGGAAGCAAGGGGAAGCTCGGAAGGAAAGCTCAGAGGTGAGCCTGGACTGAGGAGTGAAGGCTGCAGGGAAACCACTTCTTGCTGTAAGCTTGCAGTACGCTGTGCTACTTTATAAGGAAAGAATAAATATCGAGCTGCTGAAAGGTTAACAACCTGGGGTATGTTTGTGACCGTGAGGCCACATGAACTGGCCAGGCAGCAAAGTACACTGGGTAGTGACTGAAGTGTCCTGTGACAAGTACAAATTCACAAATAATACAAAACAGTGTCAAGAGAGTAAACTATTTGGGCCAAACTTTACTCTGTTGTTCGAGTAAACTATTTGGGCCATGTCTACACTAACAAACTTACAGCGGCACAGCTGAACTGATGCAGCCGTGCCACTGTAAGATCGCTTGTATCGCTGCTCTCTGTCGACGGGAGAGAGCGCTCCCATTGACATAATAAAGCCACCTCAACGATGGGCAGTAGCTGTGTCGGCAGGAGACGCTCTGTGTACAGGAGCACTTATGCCGACTAAACTTATGTCACTCAGGGGTGTGGTTTTTTCACACCCCTGAGTGACATAGGTTTTGCTGACATAAGTGGCAGTGTAGACGTGGCCTAACTCCTCTGACTTCAATGGAGATTCACAAAGTAAAATTGGGAGCAGAATTTGTACCTAAATATACCAAAAACCAAAGAAAAATCGCTAACAATGACTACTAGCCACTTCCCCTTAAATGGTCCCTGAGCACATATTCTAACTGCTTATGCTAACTCTCTGTTGGATCTTGTGTTTAGCTGTGACACACGGAATACCTTTCCCAGACCTGAAGAAGAGCTCCCTGTAGCTCGAAAGCTTGTCTCACTCACCGGCAAAAGTTGGTCGAATAAATGATATTACATCACCCACCCAGAATGCAGAATCAGATTTTGACTTTCAATCACTGCATATTATCCAACACAATGAAAGGAAAAAACAACCACCACCCAAGGCTCTAAATATAACCCGTGATAGTGTGAATATAACTTAACAGATGCAAAATGCTGAGTCCATAGGAAAAAATACTAGTTTATGAATTGCATGTATGAGGTTGTGTGTTTGCATGAGTTCAGAATGACCTTTCCAGTACAAAGTGCACTTCTCTGGTATTCATTCATTCATGAACATGCCTATCTTCTTTGTACACGTCCCCTCTTCAATACATACCATCAGGCTGCATCAAGGGCATTCTGCTGCCTGGCAAAACATCTCCTATCATTCCCCTCTTTGAATCTGAAATTGAACAACTGCCTGCTATTTTATTTTGGAAGTGTTTTCCTTCCCTCACCGCAGCTCTAGTGATGAGTGAATATCCAAGAGGTTTGCTGGCTGGGTTCAGATAAGCCCCCCGTATTTGTAGTGCTTATCTAACCGATCTGAGGTTTGCTTTCCCATTTCCCCAACTACACCCATCTCCTTTCCTCCGGCCACCTATGCCCACTTCTTAATTCTCACCCCTTCTCTCATACAGGCCCACAACATTCTGGGTATGACCCCGCCAGGTAGCCCTACCCCAGTGTCTTCTCCTCTCCTTCTCTTGTATCAGGCACTCAGCTGTTCAAACTAGTAACACGATGCGCGGTAACTGAATGCGGTACTTGCATTCTGTTCAGCTAAAGCTTTTCCAATTGCTGAGAGAATGTGGGTGCATACATAGGGCACTCAAATCCGTTGGCATAATGTATGCCTAAGTGCTCGGCTGAGCACCCCATTTTATGTGTCTGCCTGCTACTTTGAGTGTTCATTTGGGAGATCTGGGGATCCTATTTAAGGCATTCATGCTTTAAAACTGGGCCCACCGTTTTAAATCAGTAATGAGAATAATGTATGAAAACAAACGTATGTTTCTCCCTCAGTTTTTGGGTTCATTATACATTTCCCTCCCTCTGTCTAATGGGGAATGACATTACATTTGGGGAACATACTTGAAAGAGTTGCAGGACATACATGACACTCACCAATGGTTGGCGAGAATTAGGAAACCACATGGAGTCCATTTCAGCTGCTGACTTTTTGTGATCTTTGCTGAGAAATATTTTTATTGTTACTTGTAGTGCAGCAGCATCTAGGCACCCCAGTCATGAACTAGGACCCTGTTATTGTGCTAGGTGCTGTACAAATACAGAACCAAAAGAAGGTCCTGGCCCAAAGAGCTTACAAGCTTTCCATTTTCCTGCTTTCTTTCATAACACGTTGGTAGCAACCACATATTTCCCCCCCCTTTTGTCCAATATGTATAACCTATATCCATCATCGCACACCAGAGCTCTAGGAAACCTAATAGATAAAAAAATCTTTCTAATGATACAGTCCTGGAGACTATTGGAAGAATAAATGCAGCTTTTCCTAATCTACTTGTTAAATAATACTTCACGGTATTGCCTTAGTGTATCTGAGCTCTATTTATTCATTGTATAAATTGGTTTAGAAGGGTTAGATTTTTATCGGTGAATGTGCGTAAACATCAATTTCACAGGACACACGCAAATTGTTGAAAAAATATTTCCATTGATAATCATCTAAATTTACAGATAGGCAATGTAAGAAAAATACTTGCTGAGGACTTATTAGAGTTTGATTTAAGGATATTTATTTTGTATATTTTTGTGTGATGTTGACCCCCCCCAATAATTTCATGCAAATGTTAAAATTTAAAGTGACACAAATAGAAAAAATGCGTAAATAAACATTGCCAATATTTGTCCAAATTACACACATAAAAATTGAATTCTGACAAGCCGATGTATAAGGAATTTCTCTGGTTGCTTCCTGCAATTCTTGCAGTCCTCCAGTAGGAGCAGTTAGTATTCGAGGTATGATGCAACCTAGTCAACATGACCACAGTTCATCTCTGTTGTAAGTGCTCTTCAGAGGAGGGGAGGGAAGAAGGTGGGGCCACACTGAGGACTTTTAATGCCAGAAAGAATGGGAAGGCAAAAGAGAGTGCTGTGCAGTCAATCCAACACGCTGACTGCTCCTCTGTTTTCTTTACTGTAATTTGCAAAAGTATCTGATTGCCTGTATCTAAGTCTAAAAAAATACAAGTAGGATATATCTTTCTTTCTTTCTTTTTTTTTTTTTTAACTTTAGTTACCAATCAACCTATTCAAGATGACAAGAATTTTGACAGCTTGCAAAGTGGTGAAGACTTTGAAAGACGGATTTGAGTTTTGCAATGTGACTGCTCATCATCACTGGCGTTTGGCAAGGACTGGTACCAGATTTTTAAGTGTCAAGGTAATAATAACCAAGCTCTCGCTAGTATATGTTTAGTGTGCAAATAAACCGCTTGATGCAGAGAAGTTAACTGACTTAAAACTGAGCCAAACTAGGCTTCTAAGCCTTACTCTGAGCCTGCTTGGGTACAGCGTTTTATTGAGTAGGACTCTGTAGTCAGAGCTGAAATTGTAGGGTGAATTGCACTGAAAGGTGAAAGTTCATTATTCCTGTTAAATATTATAGAGGTATTTTCTTTTCAAATACCTTAGATCTCCAGAGTGCTGATAGCGAATGGAGCTGACCTTCTTGTTTTAATAGGAAAATACTTACATGCCTGTTGAACTGAGCTTAACTTTTACGCATGTGATTAAGCTTATTAAAGGGGTTATACTGGGGTTTGGCCCTGAGACTCTTAATACATGGGAGATACACAGTCCTGTGCCTCACACTGGAGCCCTTTATTTTAGTGGCTGAAATACTATCAGTTTAGCTCCCAGTCTTCAACAAAGAGGGCTGAATTCACCAGCTGCTCTTTTCTCCAGCTTTACCAGTGTAACTCAGTTGATTTCAGTGGAGTTATATTGGCGTAAAGCTAGTGCAGTGAGGAATTGGGCCCCGTGTGTAAATTCTGTAGCACTTGCAGCGAAAGTTTCATCATCAGACAGATCCAGACTAGAACAGGCCTCTGCCTATGTAACCTGCCAGGGGTGCTGGATCAATTTTGATAGTGGGGTGCTGAGAATCATTGAACCAAACTGTAAACCCTGTATATAATGGAAACCACTTCAAGCTAGGGGGTGCAGCAGCACCCCCCACATCCCTAGTTCCAGCACCTATGTAACCTGCTGCCACGGTACTATTAATAAGTGTCAGAATCATAACTATGGGGTGTTATAAGAAAAGCTGTAGGGGAAGCCAAGTTATGGTACCCATTGGGTGTTATCTAACAGTTAATTCCCAACTGTATGAGACTAATCATTATAGCCTCTATCCACTGAGGCCTCCACGTTCCTTAGATTCCCACCAGAGAACTGTTAATCTTAAACCACAAATCATTGTAGAGACGAAGAAAATTGGAAGAGGAAAAAGGCATCTCTGCCATTAACTTGTGCTGTGTCCCATCTGGCATCTAGGACTATGGGCTCTGAAAGAAAGAGAGGCATGAAGAATGGAAGTTGACAAATATGTTAAAATTCTAGACTAGGACACTTGCATTGTTACTGGTGTGTTTCGGGTGGAACCTGCCATCTTGCTTCTTCCCTTTCCCAAGAATCTACTGTGGCCATGAATTATCCCCATGTCTGCCCCTACCTTAAAATCCAGTGCAAAACCTTCCTTCTAACTGATGAAACACTGGGCTGCTTCAGCCTCTGCTCAGGTCAGGAGAGCAGGAGATCTTCCTCTTGTAATGGCAACTGCAATCCTGCTTGGTAAATTAAATACCTGCCATCCTTACAGCTCTAGCCAACACAACCATTTGAAGAAGAAACATACTTACATAAAAACCATGCATGTGGAACAAATGATATAGCTTTCCACACAGTAAATATGCAGGCCACAAGTATTCAGTTCAATTCAATGAGACTTTATTGGCATGACAAGTTAGAGCATGTTGAAGTGTTGAAAAAGCAAGACAGACCCCTCCAATGTATGTTAGAGGATCTGCTTGGGACAGGGTTCTGTGCTGGGGATCTGATCCCCTGTTTCCATTTGTCACCAGAGTTCATTCCTGATCTGGTGGCAGGTTGCTACAGGTTGCAGTGTCATTTCTGTCATCTCTCTCCTTCCTCCCATGATGACAGGTTTCAGAGTAGCTGTTGTGTTAGTCTGTATCCGCAAAAAGAACAGGAGTACTTGTGGCACCTTAGAGACTAACACATTTATTTGAACATAAGCTTTCGTGGGCTACAGCCCACTTCTTCGGATAAATAGAATGGAACATATATTGAGGAGATATATATACACATACAGAGAGCATGAACAGGTGGGAGTTGTCTTACCAACTCTGAGAGGCCAATTAAGTAAGAGAAAGAAAAAAAAAAAACTTTTGAAGTGATAATCAAGATAGCCCAGTACAGACAGTTTGATAAGAAGTGTGAGAATACTTACATGGGGAGAGAAATTCAATGTTTGTAATGGCTCAGCCATTCCCAGTCTCTATTCAAGCCTAAGTTGATTGTATCTAGTTTGCATATCAATTCCAGCTCAGCAGTTTCTCGTTTGAGTCTGTTTTTGAAGCTTTTCTGTTGCAAAATTACCACCCGCAGGTCTGTCATTGAATGACCAGACAGGTTAAAGTGTTCTCCTACTAGTTTTTGAATGTTATGATTCCTGATGTCAGATTTGTGTCCATTAATTCTTTTGCGTAGCGATTGTCCGGTTTGGCCAATATATGTTCTATTCTATGCATCCGAAGAAGTGGGCTGTAGCCCACGAAAGCTTATGCTCAAATAAATTTGTTAGTCTCTAAGGTGCCACAAGTACTCCGGTTCTTCCTCCCATGGTCATTGATTCAGCATTTGGCACAAATTT
This sequence comes from Malaclemys terrapin pileata, assembly GCF_027887155.1. Classification (NCBI taxonomy): domain Eukaryota; kingdom Metazoa; phylum Chordata; order Testudines; family Emydidae; genus Malaclemys; species Malaclemys terrapin. The sequence continues at coordinate 15,821,696 of NC_071515.1, read as the reverse complement.
CCCTTTGTTTTGTACATTTCACAGTAGTGAAGTATCTGCTAGGGTGATAGTTATGTGCTGGGCACTGGACTACTTTAGATTGTTGATGGATTTGGTTTGGTTTTCCCAGTGACTAGTATATTGGCGTTTAATGTTCTGGTCCGGCATCTTGTACTTTTTTAAAGGACAGATCTAACTCGTCAACAGTACTGCATAAGGACAAGGCCCGCATGGTCACTTTATAGGAGTCTGCTAGGCTGGGTGGCGCATCCAGTTAAAAAGGTTAAGACAGAGAAAACTGCCCAGCTATTTTGGTCCTGTTTTAGTGTCTTCTGTGTGGTACCTAATTCTAAGCTCACATGGCTACAGGGTGATTTCCTAACACAATTAGCTCTGTGTCCATAATACATTCATCCCAAGATACACCTGTTCATCTACTGTATTATTTAGTTGTCTTTTTAATGGCAGCTTTTGGAATATTTAAGAAGGTGTGACCTTAAAGCCATTGAAGGTGACCAATGCAAGTGTAGCTATATGTTGATGGCTGATGGGTGGTTGATCAAGGGCAGTGTGGTAAGATTCACCATGCATAAAAAGACCTGAACATTTATGTGTTTATATGTGGGTTGCGACAGGCTGCTTGCTAACTTCATCATAACTCCTTCACTGTTAGCCAATTGGTATCAGCAGCTTCTTTGCAAGGTTTCTCAGGCACCTGGCCTGCCCTATTGGCTAATGGCATGGGGGGAGGGGGAGGCTGGTGCCAGCAAATAACATGCATGTTCTTTTCGTATTGCTCATTTATGTGTGGTTAATGCCTTCAAAATGTGTGTTCTGCCCAGTGAATGGTTAAACTTATGGAAGATGAATGTGGAAATAACATCTTCTGGCTTTATCTCCTTAATGAAGGTCACAGCAAAGATATGTAAACACACCGCTGGCTGGGCCATATGCAGGGGTGAACTTCGGAATTTTGGATCTAAAAACATGAGCTAAAAGGCTAGGTCCATTACCTTGAAGGCAGCGTCAGGCTCATAAACCTCTAGACACAGTTTATCCACTAGTGGGGGGCAAAGAGCTACATGATGTTCGCCTGGCTGTTACTACTCCTAGGGGAATTCTGCGCTACTGTGCGCACACAGAATTCATGGCCCTCGCAGATTTTTTTTTGCTTCCCCGCAGAAAACAATTATTTTCTGACAAAGAAGCAAAGGGAAGCAGCAAGAGTGGTCATGCACTCCTCCCCAGCAGCACAGGTGTGTCATTTCGGGCACCTGGAGCAGCTGGCAGAGAGGTAAATCATTGCAGTGGAGTGCGGGGTGAGGCTCCTGTCCTGGGCCAGGCTCAGCTGCTAGCCCTGACTGGACTGAGGAGGACGGACTTTCCTCTTCTTCTGCAAGGAGCTGTCAAGCCGGGTCCGGGTCAGACCCACCACCAGAAACTTCCCCTGGCTGAAGGAAGAACCCCCCTCCCACCTCACTTCCAGCCCTCATTGCTCCTCAGCCACGTATAGGGAGCTGTTTCCCCATCCATCCAACCCCATGCATCTGGACCCCCCCATACCCAGACCCCCCTACTGAGCTCACCCACCCTGCTGAGCCTCACCCGTGCATCTGGAATACCCCCCCACACCCTGAACCCCCACTAAGCTCTACCCCTCACACTTGAACCCCCACCCAATGAGCCCCATTCCCCCCTGCACTTGGACCACCTTGACAAGACTCCTGCACCTGGACCCCCATCCTACTGAGCCCCCCCAGCTGCAACCAGACCCCCCCGCACTGAGCCCCCCCACCTTCACCCTTCTGCAGAGTCCCATTGCCCCTGTGCATCCAGATCCCCACTGACCTGCCTGCACCCATATTGCCCCACACAGAACCATCTCAACCCACATCTGGATCCCCCCCACACTTGGTTCCTGCTGAGCCTGCCTGCCCACAGCTGGTGTGGCTGGCGCGGTGGGGCAAGGACCCGGGGTGTTTATGGGGCAGACCTGGCCCTTGCGCTGTGTCAAGTGCAGCCTCACCGATGTGTCTGTGGCCTGGGGGTGGGGGGCTGCCGGGTGATCTCCCACCTCTGTGCGGCCGGTGGCCTATGCACCCCTCTGCTATGCTGGAGCCTCCACATCTATTTACTGACAAATAAAATTTGCATTTTTGGGGCACAGAATTCCCTCAGGAGTATGTGATGTAGGACACTAGTAGAGTTGGTCAAAAATTTTAATTCAGAATTTTTGGATGAAAAGTGACTTTTGAGAAAATGGAAATTCTTTCATAACGTAGGTTCATATAGTTTTTTTCAACACCCCCCGCCACAAAACTTTGCTTTTTGTTTTTTGACACCTCCCTCCCCTCAAATTTAGCAGAACTTTTTGATGAAAAGAACTGTTTAATTTTCTTAGGAATTTTTCTTGGAAAATAAAAGACATTTCCCTTGTAGCACTAAGCACTGGTCTCAGGTGTTTGTACAGCGTAGAGTAGACTTGATTTTTTGCAGTTTTTTCTAGAAGTGGTGAATGTTTCAACATCCAGGTTTAACTTTTATTATGGTCATTCTGCAACCACCTTCTTATTCAGCTCATATCTTTCAGAAACTACCTTGCTAGCTTATATAGTTAGAGCTGAGCAAACAGTTTGCAATGAAAATTTTATTTTAATGAGTGTAATCTCTTCTGCTCACAGATTATCAGTGAGCAGAGAGCAGATTCATTATTCAAAATTATTTGGGGTTTTTTAAAATTTATTTTGGCAGATTACTTCTATATCTACATTGATCAAGAACAGTTTTCTGCAGGTTATTGATATCCACCATTTGACTCATGCTGATCAGATAGGAGAGGTGTTTCTGGTCTATGATAGATAAGTACATGCACACTCTTGATACACATGTAAAATCTGATCTCTGCAAAATCTTGTGCACTTAGGGTACATCTACACTACAGCGGGGAGTTGATTTAAGATACGCAAATTCAGCTACGTGAATAGCGTAGCTGAATTCGACGTATTGCAGCCGACTTACCCCGTTGTGAGGATGGCGGCAAAATCGACTTCTGCCGCTTTTTGTCGGCGGCGCTTACTACCACCTCCGCTGGTGGAGTTAGAGCGCTGATTCGGGGATCGATTGTCGCGTCCCGATTCAGGCGGGTAGTATAGACCAGACCAAATTTTCTTCTTGCAAACTTCAGTGAAGTTTTAACGTGGCTTGTGTGGTTGCGGTGCAGCACTGGGAGAGAGTTCTCCCAGGGCTCTAAAAAAAAACCCACCTCCACGAGGGGCGCAGCTTCCAGTGCTGGGAACGCGGCTCCCAGTCTCTCTTGTAAGATGTTCCTGTTTCTGCTCTGGCCAGGTATACCAGGAAAGCAGCCTTTACAAAAATATTTTATATATATTTGGCTCTGTTGCTTCCATTCCTGTCTTGAGCAGAGCACATGCAAGGACACGGTCATTCTTTCTTTTAATACCTTTTGTCTGAGCTTTTTTTGAACCTCTGTGCTTGAGAGGGGCAGCAATGTGGGTATGTTTTATTTGGAGATGGGCCTAAGACACCATTAGGATCTAGATAGGTTTAGGCCAGGGTTCTGGTTTAAGGCACAGGCAGGGATAGGGTTTGCATTCACATTCATTGCACAAAATGAATTTCTGCTGCATCTGAACCCCACATAGAAAATAAGCATCTGTGGACCTATTCACATGTAACAGTCTCTAGAGCAGCATCACAGCATGGAGTCTGGACTCTTATGAGAGTTAAATAGAAAAATAGTGAAAAAATCATCCTGTAGAACTTAATAGAGAATTAAATCCTGCCTGTAGAAGTCCATACAATTGTTTAAAAAAACCCTGAAGAAATTGTATAATTCTCTATTAAATTGTATAGGTTTTGAATTGAATTTTCCTAGAACTTTCTGGGTTTCATCCATATTAGATTTTATAAGACTTTTGCATAATTGTACCCCACCTATCCCCTCCCCTAAATACACCCAGCCAGAGCAAAGTCTGCTGAGTCGCTGGATTTGGGCCTGCATGAAGATTTTATGATTTAAGTAAATTTTTCTACAAAGTGGCTAATGGAGAACATAGAGGAATGAGCTCCCAGGAAATGGGACCCACCCTGCTCCACTAACATATGTTAACCCTGAAAAGGAAGGGATGCCTCAGAGAGAAATTCAGCCTTCAGAGCAATTCACCTCTTACCTCTTCTATTGACCAGGGTGATGGCCGGCTTTGTCATGGGGATTCCGGTCAACTGGGAGCAGACTTGAGACCACTAGTTGATTTCACTTGGAAGAAGGGGGCCTCAGGGAACGTTTACAGTAACAAGGGAGTTAGCATCATAGGGTTCACTCTAATGGAGTTTCATTGCATTTCAGAAACAAGCAGAGATACTGCAGCTCATATCACTTAATGCTCAGCGAAGTCCAGTGCAGTTATGTAGGCATGTAAAGAGTAATATGAGCCATAAATAGAAGGCTTGTAACTAGAGAGACAGACTGGTAAGGAGAGGATTGGAAGAGCTAAAAAAACAAACAAAAAAATAACCCACCAGGAACAAGCTAAAAGTATAATTAGAAGAGGAAAATAAATAAATTGAATGCTGGCTTTTGAGACTATTTCAGACAACTATCAAAGGGCTGTCCAAAAATATTTGAGGCAGGCAGAAAGTAAAAGAGAAAATTGGTCCATAGGAATTGGAGGGAGAGACTGAGGAAACAGCAGATCAGTTAAGGAGTTGCTATACTTCTTTCCACTCGGAGAAGGAGGAGGATGAGCTGAAATGGGGATCCTATTTCCAGATAGGCTGGGGTGAAGGTAATGCACAGGTACACAAGAGAAGGAAAGGTAGTCTTGTAATTAAGAGTGAACTGGGACTTTGGGGATCTGGGATCAATCCCCAGATTTGCTACACGTTTACTGTGTGATCTTGGGCAAGTCACTTAATCTCTTTGGTCAGTTCTCTTTTCTGTAAAATGAGGATAATACTTCCTTTTGTCCATCCTTTGTGTGTCTTGTCTACCTAGATTGTAAGCTCTTCCGGGCAGGGACTTTTACATGTATGTACAGCACCTCTTACAATGGGGCCCTGATCTTGGCTGGGACCTCTTGATACCATTGTAACACAACTATTAATAATGAAATTCTTGTGACTAGAGTTGAACAGTTACTGAAGTAGCTTCCAGCACAGGGATTACACATTGCTCTGACCTATGGAATTCAGATACAGAGCTAAAGTTCCCCAAAGCTCCAGGGGAGTTGGAGATTTGGAGTTCAGGCCTGTTATAGAGACAGACCTAAGCTACAAATTCCCTATCCAGCTCTGAATCCAGAACTGAACTTCTCTACAGTATAGAAGATTTGTATCCAGTGTTCTGGTTTGTTTCCCTCTCTGGATTGAACAAAATCAGAGCTGGCTCAAATCGTCACCCTAAAGTCAAACTGAATCTGAATCTCCCTTGAGTTTTAAAACAAATTGAGTTCATTTTTGTGTGTGTGTTTTTTTAAATAAGAAATATTCCTCCTCCTCTGCTCTTCCTGATTTTTAGCCAGGAGCAAATATAAATATCTGGCTTGACTGAAATCAGGAATACTGGAAATTGCAAAAGAGGGGCTGATTGTGTGCAATTTTCAGTTGGATTTGTAGACCAAAATGGCTTAGAGTTTGCTTCAAGAGGCCTTTCTGCCTCTGTTGAGGGGAGACTCCAAGCTTGCTAAAAGTCTATTTGGTGTGAGGAAGAGGCTGCATTACATTTTCAGCACCAGGAATCTGCTGCTGAAGGAATTTAGGCACTGCCACACCTGTGGAATTTTCTGCCCATCTGCCCAGTTGACTGCTCCATGAGAAGACAAGGCAGATATGGCATATGCAGTCATGGTCTGTCCTTAATAAATGCTTCCTGCTTCAGAAAACTGCTTCTAAATAGAGACAAACAAATGGGCTCCCACGCAGCTCAAGTTCCAGTGTGGTTTCCTTTGTTTACCAGTGACCTCATACGACCTGGAACTCTACAGCACTCAGAGACATCTAGTGGATGAATAGCAGACTGCAAGTAAACATAACATTACAAAGACAATTGAAGAAAGTGTGGGAGCCAGTGTAACCCACACACCTCCTGGGTGTGGTGTTCTGTCCCATCTAGTGACACTGAGACCACTTAGAGAGAGAGATTAACAAGTCTGCTCTACAGCCTTAGCTAAGAGCCATTTGGGTTTTAGCTCATGTAGTAGAGGCTCATGTATTTAGCTCCAGAGGTCCCAGGTTTGATCTCGCCCACCGACGACTGGAGTCTGTCGGTGTTACACAGGCTGTAGCAAGAGTATATTGAAGCGGGGAGAAATAAATCCTGGAAGTCAGTAAGGGGTTACCCTGCCTAGCAAGCCTAAATAGTAAAGGAATTCTTATTGGTTCATTTTGCTAAGCGATTTGAAGCGGGGGATGGGGGGGGGGAAGCTAAAGAGAAACTTGGAATTATGAAAAATTCTGATAAAGTAGAGAGATTATAGCAGGTGCATTAAAGTTAATTCTGGGATAATGATATGACAGGTCTCAGAAATATTCTCTAGACTACAAATGGAATGCTGCTAGAATAGGGAATGTGGCTAAAAGAAGCTTTGTAAGTGCATGCACTGCACTGCAAATACCCATCAGTTGAGGACAGTGGTTTTCCTTTACTACATGTTTATGCAGTGCCTAGTGCAATGGTGTCCTGATGTAGTTGAAGCCTCTACGTGCTATTGCAAGTATACAGGAAATCTAACAATAATAATTTACATGTTAATCCTGAAGGGTGTTAAAGTGCTGCACAAACTGTATTCAGGCAGCACTGTTAAACTGTGGTCACTGCTGGGGAAAGAGATATTAGCCAAACAGCAGCCAATGCACTTCACAGTTGTGGTTGGAGATGAAATTTTAGTGCAGGCTACCAAGGAAAACTCCTCTTCTGAAAAACGCCAGAGTTCAGACAGAGTGGGATGGAATTAGGATTGAAACCTTTCTAATGGCTGGTAGCCGGACCTCCGAGGCCTCACCCTTTCTCTGCCTCTTCCCCCCCAGAATAAAAACAACAACAACGGACATCAGGTCTTGTCAAACAGCATCAGGACACACAAGACAAAACCTGGACTGTCCAGGTGGAAACTGGATGGGTGGCAACCCTAAAGGAACTCCGTTTTTAAGTTGAAATCTCCTCCACAGTAAAAGCTGATAGGCCCAAGGGCACAACTACACAGCAAAAAATAAAAAATCCCCACAGCCGTAAGTCTGAGTCTGGGTCAGCTGACTTGGGCTCACACAGTGGCATTAAAAATAGCAGCATAGATATTCCTGCTTGGGCTCTGGTTAGTGGGGAGGGCCTCAGAGCTGGGCTCTAGCCCAAGCCAGAATGTCTACACTGCTATTCTTATTCCTGTAGCACTAGCTCTGCGAGCCCGAGTCAGTTGATGCAGGTTCTGAAGACTTGCCGGCGTGGGTGTTTTTTGCTGTGTAGATGTAGCCTCAGTCACATTTCCTATTAAATAAAAGTAAGCTAGCAGCTCAGGGAGGTGATAATGCCCACACTAGAAATGTGAGTAATAGTAGTTGCTCCAAGGATGCAGAGTTAACAAACAAGGCTCCTAGATAATGATAGACCAAGGAGAGGGAAATACCCCCACATCTCACCCTAGCTCTAGGCATGCAGGGGATAGTTCACCAGTGCTGTACTAAGACCATTGTACTCCTTAAATCCCTGCATAGGACTGGGTGGGTGTCTGGAGGTAGAATGGTTTACAGTGGTTGTGTAGGGAGGTCTGTGAGCCAGCTATGTGCTGCAGAAATGACTGCTGGGCTGGTCTTGTGTCTGCTGGAGCAGAAGCCTGTTATGGGGACAGACCCACAGGGGGTGGTGAGGGATCTGTGGTGTGGGTAGGGTGACCAGATGACAAAAACTAAATATTGGGACACATGTGGGGGCAGGGCGCCGCCGAAGCGTTAAAAAAAAAAAAGCCGGAGCGCCACCGAAGCCAAATATCGGGACAAATGGCATCCGACAATACATCCGTCGGGACGCGGGACAAACAGCTGAATATCGGGACAGTCCCGATTTTATCGGGACGTCTGGTCATCCTAGGTGTGGGTGCACATTTACAATTGTACAGAGGGCTAGACGTTACAGCCGCAGCCCCTATCCCAGGTCCTGTTTTGGGGGCTAGATCTTAACTCCCCAAACCACTCTACCTGCATAGAGCTGGCTTTATGCAGGTGGCATGAATTATCCTCTAAGGGAACAACATCTTCTGAGGCCAAGAGTTTTTGAAAGAATGGGATTCTAAAGTTGGGCTCCTAAGTTGATATTCAGGGTTGGATTTTTCAACAACACCTAGGAGCACAAGTCCCATAGGAAACCTAACCCATAAGCTGCTAGATAAGTGCCCTGATTTTCAAAGGTTCTGGGCAGCTGGCAACTTCTGTTGAAATCACCTTTCATTTTCAAACGCCACCTGTGGTCCATGTGCTGCAGACCCTTTTTATTTTAGTGGCTGTAGAAGGTCTCTCTGAGGAAGAAGTTTCTTCTATAGGCAATGGGGCGTACAGGCCCTCTGCAGAAGGAACCACTGCTTTGGAATGAGAAGTTCATCAGACTGACCAGCACTGGGAGATTTGGAAATTGATCGAGCTCTATTTCATGAAGTAATATTTGAGGCTGGAATTGTCAGAGGGTTTAGCCACACAGTGTGTGTGAGAGAGTGTCTTTAGTAACCCCCCCCCCAAAAAAAATTAGGGATTGCATTAATAAATAAAGGAAATACTGAGTTTGGAATGGAAGCTCATTTATCTCACTTTATTTAGCATGGACAAATTTAATCATGGTACAAAACTATTCATTAATGGTATATTGAACAGCTAATGTTTTTATTAATTTTTACCTTTAGTCCCCACAAATAATAATAAAAAAAGCCCCTGCAACCTGGGCTCTTCCACAGCGAGGAGAACCTTACTAATTTGCCCCGATGACTGGGAGACCCCTTGAAAATTACTGAATGTTGCACAGTAGTAAGTGAATGGAAAAAAAAAAGGAAGATGCAAAGATAATACTTCTCCAAATGTATTTTAATTCAGTTACTTGTCAACTGTAGTTTTTACAATGTCTTGACATATACTAATACATGAACTGCAGTGTATTTATAACAGCCATGAAGTTCTTAATATGTGAAATTTTGGATGAATGTTTGCTGTGATTGTTCAGTGCTGTAAATGAAATTCTTCCTGTCTTTGAGTGTTCATCTAATTTGCCACAAATGGAAAGTAGTTCCTCCATCCCCCTCTACAGCAAAGTGATGGTGGCATATTCTTTTTAACAACAAAATGCAAGGGATCACTCTCTAAGATATGCAGAAAGCTATTTCCAGCAACGACACGCTTAGCACAGCTCCTCCAGCCTTGGCCACTGGAGTTTTCCATATCGGCTCACAAGACTACTGCTGCTGCTTTTGAACCAGCCCTGGTTGGGTCCTGGCTGTGGTATTTTGTCAGGACTGCATGCAGAGTTCGGCTGCCAGATGGGGACTGCTAATTTGTTAAACCAGCTCTAGGGAAAGGCGTAGTGTGTAGTGGTTAATGCTCAGAACGAGGAATCATTTACAGAACTATTCCCAGAGCTCCCACTGACTCATATGACTGTGGGCAACTCAAATAACCTCTTTGCCCTAGTTTGCTCAGCTGTAAAATAGATCATAATTCCACAAAGCATTAAAAAGCTAACCTTCGCTATCTGTTACTGCACACTTACCACGGAGATCTATTTGAAGTAAAGGAGAAAATTGAAATAGTGTCAGATACCATTGATAAGAAATGCTGGCTTTTTAATGGGGATCGCTGCACTTATCTTCTGTGCAAGGGTGTTGTGGCTTAATTAATGTCATAAAGAGCTTTGAAATCCTCCTAGGAGCAGTGGTTGTAATTACAAAATGAAAGTGTTAGGTCACCAGACCATACCGACAGCAGCCTCTCTTGGCATAATTCCTACCTATGAAAATTAGCTCGTCTAAGGGGGAGTGCAGTCACTGACTTTCATGGTCTGGGAGTGGAATACAAATGTGGCGGTATAGTTACAGAAACTCTAGTTAGGGTGACCAGATGTCCTGATTTTATAGGGACAATCCCAATATTTGGGGCTTTGTCTTATATAGGCACCTATTACCCCCCATCACCATCCCAATTTTTCACGCTTGCTGTCTGGTCACCCTAACTCTAGTACAAGGTGTCTTGATAGCTTATGTGCCCCATCTAGCACTTCTGAGGGAAGAAGGCCTGCAAACTGCAGTAATCCGAGGTGACACACCCACACTACCATACCTACCCATCTCATTCCTGTTCAGCTCAGAGCCTGCTGGCATAAGCCATAGAAACCGTGAACGTGCTCTGGATGGATGTTTTTTACCTTGCTATATCAAGTAATTTTAAAACAAGACAAAGTACCTGTGATCACGATAAAGTTCCTTTGAAAGTGATGGACAAGTGACAGAAACACCACCTACAAGTAACAATGCTACTCTAGCAAAATGGTCACAGCAGTTCTAGCTTATATCATAGTTATTCCAGAGGCCTGTAGTGGGGTCAGCAGCCTTCAGAGTACCACCTCATGGCCAGAGGTACCTTGGCTGTGCCCTATCTCATTTTCCCCATTTTTCAGGGCTCCTCAGACAACTCCACACAGTGCAAAGGAAATTAAAACATTCCCTACTTGGTGTCCAGTTTACTCAGTCCTCTGGTCCACTGGTCCTGCAGGCCCCAATCTCAGTTCAGTGTCTCTCTCCTGATAATTTGAAATACCACAGTCTTCCAAAATGGAACCCAAACTCACGCAGTCCTCATCTCAGTTTCAGTGGGGCACAACCCCCTCCGGTCTTTCTGCCTCCTAGCCTAGAGTTTGTCCTTCCCCACTGGTGCCTTTCCCCCAGTGCAGGAGATTACTTAGGCCAGGGCTATATACTAAAAAGTTAGGTCAACCCAGCTATGTCACTCAGGGATATGAAAAATCCACCCCCCCGCCAGTGACGTCATTAAGCCGAACTGACCCCTGGGGTAGACCGTGCAAGGTCAATGGAAGGATTTCTGTTGACCTAGCTACTGGAGGTGTCTTTATAACAGGGACGGGATAACCCCTCCCATCACTGGAGCAAGCGTCTATGCTGAAGCACTGCGGCAGCACTGCTGCAGCATTTCTAGGGAAGACATAACCTTACTCTCTGCCAGCATAGCCAGAGATTCACAGCTTTCCCCCACAGCTTACTGGAATCACCTCATCCCTCTCCGGTGGGACTCATTCTGTAATCAGGGTTGGCTAGCCCCAGCCCTCCAGCCATTAAGGGGCGAGCCACCCCATTGCAAGGCCCCAGTGATGGATGGGACCTATTGTGCTAAGCACTCCCTAAGACAACCACTAACTCATTGAGGTTAGGAAGAAGCTCTCCCTGGGGACGTGTTATTCCATAAATATCTGCTGTGGGGTCTCTTGCATCTTCCTCTGAAGCATCTGGAGCTGGCCACTGTCGGAGACAGGATGCTGGATTAGATGGACCAAGGTGTGATCCAGTCTGGCAATTCCTATGCACTAAGAGCTGGACCCTGCGAGGCAGTTAGCACTCTGACCCAAATCCAGCAAATCATTTAAGCACATGCTTAATGTTAAGCATATGAGTTATCCCATTGAAGTCCAAGTTAAGCATGTGCTGATGTGCTGTGTTGGATCGGGGCCCGTATGTTCAGAATCTTGTCAAATCGAGCCCCAAACAAACACATAGTAAAGAGACAGTGACTTGCCTAAAGAGTTTATACCCTCAGTTAATTGCAAGATACAGAAGGTGGATGAAATGAACAAACAGACTGGGAGGCGGAGGCAAAATGGTCCAACAAGCACGTTTATGTCTAGCCTCACTCTGTACTCAGTTTGACTTGTCACCCACATAGCTGTTGTCAGCTGACTGTGCTCTGTAAGCATCATGGCAGAAGGGAGCATGAAGGAGGCATCTGAAGGGGGACAAGATAGTAGACAATTTCTTGGGGATGAGGGAATTTGTGCTTTGCATCACAAGTGGCATAGGAGCCGTGTACCTTGGATGTTTCCCTATTAACCTCAAGTCTTTTCCCAATTTTAGGGTGTGCTCATTTAAAATACAGATCTGAGTGTCATGTAACTTGTTTCTCTAGGCACAGACGGCAAACTTGGTGCTAGATGATGGAACGAAGATGAAGGGTTATTCCTTTGGCCATCCGTCATCCACAGCCGGTGAAGTTGTCTTCAACACTGGTCTTGCTGGGTAAGGCAAACACAAAGGATACATAAGTAGGGATGCTTTTTGTAATGCAGCATTAAACGGTGGAAAAAAGATAAACAGCTGCCTACTCATTATTATTAGTATTATTTATCATTATTAAATTAATAATAATGTATTTTTGTATTACCGGAACGTGTAGGAGCCCTAGTCATGGTCCATGACCCTGATGTGCTAGGTGCTGCACAAATACAGAACCAAAAGACAGTCCCTACTCCAAAGAATTTGCAATCTAAGTATAAGACAAGAGACAACAGGTTATATGGATATAGACAGACTAACTGGGGTGTACAAAGAAACAATGAGACAATATTGATCAGCATGACAAGCAGTGGTCAATTCAAACTAGTAGCCTAACTGTTGTCGAGTTTTTTGTGTGCATCATGGGCAAGGGAGGGTTTGAGGAGGGATTTGAAGGTGGAAAAAAGGTAGTTTTGTGGATATTTTTGGGGAGCTTCTCCCAAACGTGATGGCTGGCATCATGGTAGAAAGCATAAGGGTTCAGTGCTCATGGGGACTTTCAGAAACATTCTATCATGCCATCCCTATTTTGCAAACTGATAACTATGGTAAATCCCTTTCCTAAGCTTTGAAATGCAGTCACTTCTGTGTTGAAACATGGTAACACCTTAATGGCACGCAACAATAAGTTGTAACATACTGGCCAAGTGTGTCTTTGTCTCCCTCTAGTGGCTTGGTCCCATATAGTGGTATATGAGTCCGCTATTGTCTCTAAGCCAATGGAGCTCGTCCTTTAGCTCAAGTAATAGAGGCTGATGCTTTTAAATCCACAGGACCCAAGTTCAGCCCTCCCAGAGGTTCCCAGAGGGCATCATTACAAGTGGTGACTCATGCAGGGATCAAACGTGCTGTTGAGCTCTGAGCCCCTCAGCTAGGGAGAGCGTGTGATGCACACTAGCATGTTGGGACTCTTTGTCCAACTTTAATGTAGAAGATCATGAGTCTGCTGTAGCCTCAGAGCTAATGGACCTGGTCAATCAAACAAGATCACTGGCCACTTTTTCTGCAGGATTGTCCAGATGAGAAAGTCAGCCGTAGTGCAAACTTGCTTGATACAATAAGATCATTAGTGAGGAACAGCAGGTGTCAATGGGAGGGAGAATCAAGATATTTCTGAGGTAAAATTCAAACTCAAGGTTTCAATGCAAATCTTTGTGCACTTGCTCACTCTCCCCAAACTCTGCTCTCCCTACGTGGAACAAATACTGCAAGATGGGTTTTTACATTGTTCCATTGGGGAGAACAGTAAATTACAGCCTAAGAAATCTGTTCGCAAAGTTTTGCATCACAAGGCAATTACTTATGCTTTTCGACAGCACTAATTACTAGCTGTGTTAATATACCTGCCAACAAACAACTGTTTAATATAGATCAAAATGATGGAGGGCACCAGAGTTCTCTTCCCTGTGATAGATTATGGGTAATAAATCTTGTCACATCACAAAAGTCAAGCAACACCTGATGGATTAATTTCCCTTCAACACTGCAGCTCAGCAGCAGAGGCTGGATTTAGTATTCGTTTACTGACGATACGCAGAGGACACACTCAGAAGGAATGGTCTGTTCTAGGGGACAGATGGGCAAGAAACAAAATATGAGGGGTTAAGGTTTATTTTATTGTCCATGGGCATAACCCCCTACCTCCCAACCACCTTGGGTTTTGCAGGACTGTCCCACTTTGAACCCAAGCCCCCGTCCCTGGTTGAAGTAGAACATTTTCCGTATTGAGTGGCACCCACAATCACATGTACTTTGTGCATAGTGTGTGCCATTGGCAGAGGCAGAGTTCGGGAGGACAGCGGTTTCAGCCCCATTGATTGTGCACAGTGGCTGCAGGAGCTCAGGGCTGGAGAACGGGACCAAACCTGGGTGGACTAGGCTGGGAGGCGGGGGCTGAGTGTCACGCAGACTCGGCGGGTGAGGTGCTGAGCCCAGGAGTCCAGGGATGGATGGTGACCAGTTGCATCCCGCTTTAGGGTGGTAGGAAACCCTGACTGCTATGGAGAAGAGAATGCTGGGGGGGGGGGGATTAGACCTTGCAGTGTTCTCACAGGGCACAAATGTGGCTGGGTTTGTTACAAATCCAGGGATTGCTGGGCAGAGAGTGAGACCTTGTAGTTCTCCGTGGATTGACTTTAATGACACTGTACCAGGATAAGGGTCTGCAGAAATAGATGGACGTCTTGGCATTAAGTCCTGTCAGGATAGATAGCAAGTTACTAGTATGGAAGTGAGTGTGCTGATGAGCTGATGTAGTGTTGACATAGGAGTGACTATGCCAAGACCTCTCTTAAGCCTCTGAGCAATGCCGTGTGTGAACTGAATGTTACTAGAATCCTGACTAGGTTCAGATTGAGCTTGTGAATTAGTACATGGAGCCGTGTCTTTTCAATGACAAACTGAATTCTTGAGTTGTCACTTAACATTACAGAAAAGAAATGCTGGAGAGGTGTTTGAATTTTACATGACTAGAACTGGTTGACATTTTGGCGCATTTCCAATTTTTTGACAAGGTTTTTTGGTGACATTTTTGAATTTTGGTGAATGGGATGATTTTTCACAGAAATGGTCACAAACAATTCAACTAGTTGTATAAAAATAATTTGGTTTTAGAAGCAAAGGCAGGAAGAATTGAAGATAGATTTGCAAAAAATAAAAAAGTTTCCCCCCCCTTTTTTTTTCCTGACATGTTCGCTCCCTTTTTTGTGTGTTTGTTTCCCACGGATTTTCTAGCAGAGGAAGTGATTGGCAGGAATTTACAGAGATCAGGCAGGACTTGTTGTGCAAGTCCCGAGAGGACTGGATCCGGATGCCTCTTTAGTTCTTGTGCCATCTGTGTCATTCCTTGTGCCATTCCTCCAAGCTATAGGAGGCATCATGCCTGCTTTAAGGGCATTATGTCCCAGTTCAGAGCTGTGCCTATACATCAAAGCCAAACCCAGTGGCTTTTTGTCAATGTTTTTTAATACAAATAACACATAAAGGTTAATTATGTTGGCTTTGTCATTAAGGAAGGATGTTCGGTAGCGTAAAAAATCCAGTAGGAAGGAGACTATATATACTATATTATATATACTATATGTGCCAAATGTATGCATACCATGCATTTACTATAACCATATGTTAACACTGAAAATCTCATGCATATTTAACCAGAGCAGGAAATATATTTCCAAAAGCAGGACAAGCATACCGCGGAATATTTCATGGGCATTGTTTAAGTGACACGTCGTTTCTCTGCGTTGGCTAGAGCACTTACTCGTCTGTATCAGCCTGCAACCATTCTGGGTTTTGTAAAGAGTTTTCCAGTGTTTGACAATTAATCTTTTGGCAGTGGGGCTGGCGTTCCATAAAAATGTTTCTTGCAAATTGCTGATATCTGGTAAACTGTGGGAGTTTCCAATTACATACCATTTAAACAACAATAATAATACATTATGTGTATATATAGGGCAAATTCATCCTGAAATACCCAATGCTCTTGGGAAAGTATACGAAAGGATAATTTCATCCACTGGTGAAATACAGCCATTTCTGGATTGTAAGACAGCAATTACTTAACAGTTCACAGCAACAGGACATAGAGAAAGTGAAGAATTACTTATTCAATTGGAGCTGCAAAGGGAAATGTAGGCAGAGTGCAATTATCTGATTTGGAAAATTAGGCTAAAAATGTTCCAGTACTGACCTCATAGAAACCTTAGGTTTGAGTATCAATTCAGCAAAACATTTAATCATGTGTTTAAATCTATCCCTCCTTGGGAATCCCTCCAGACTCACCATTGCCTTGTATTTGGGAGTTCACTGCTGGCTGGTTTATGTTGGTTTTTGCGCTCCCAGCCCCATGCCAACAGTTGTCTGTTGTTTGTTTTTAACCCAGGTACACTGAAACCCTGACAGATCCCAGCTACCGGGGGCAGATTCTCACGATGGTTAACCCCATTGTAGGCAATGGTGGGGCGCCGGACACCGCTGCCTTGGATGAAATGGGCCTCAGCAAGTTTTTAGAGTCTGATGGAATCAAGGTAATGGCAGAGCAAAACCAGGGCTGGACAAACTAGTCCAGTGGAGAGCGGATTTAGAAATACAAATCCCTGGGGTGGATGGCAGTGCACTGACATCTTTCAGGCTCATCCACAGAGGGGGGAAAGTTAGATGGAACTTCCCAGAAACATGCAGAAGATTGGGGTTTTTTTCCCCTTCATCTTTCTTTCTGGTGCCTCAGATGTGATTTTGTCTCCCAGAGGCAAATTGCCATAGAGAGATCAGATCATGGCAAGGGAGAGCCGTCTGAGCACAGAGGCCGTCTTTACTGAAGAGATTGGTGAGGGTCAGACTAGATCAGGGGTTCTCAAACTTCATTGCACCATGATCCCCTTCTGACAACACAAATTACTACATGACCCTGGGTGGGAGGAGGCCAGAGCCTGAGCCCTGCCGCCCTGGGCAGGGTGGGGCGGGACCAGAGCCCTGCTGTCCCAGGCTCAAGCCCTCGGGCTTCGGCTTCGGCTTTGGCTTCAGCCCTGGGACCCAGAAAATCTAATGCTGACCCTGGCGACCCCCTTAAAATGGGGTCGTGACCCACAGTTTGGGAACTGCTGGACTAGATGATCTAATGGTCCCTTCTGACCTTTAAAATCTGAATATCCTCCATTTGATACAGCAAGGATTACAGTTTTGCCAAGCTGCTGTTTAGAGTAGGAAAATGAGGTGTACTTAGCAAGTGTGCTCGCCAGCACAGGCTTGTAAACATTTCTAGTGTAAACAGAGATAGAGGTGTGTTAAAATGCGTCAGCTGCACATGGTTAACGCTTCTGCTAATCACAACTCATTGCCCCGGGGTTGACCAGGCCTAAGCGGCATGTGAAGATTTTAGCACTTGCACTTCCACCGTAAGGGTCCCAAAGCTCCTTGCGGCTTTTGGGTTGGTCCACACGCAGCTCTGCAGTGGTTTAACTAAGGCTAGGTCCACACTATCCGCCTGATTCGGCGGGTAGAAATCGACCTTCTGGGATCAATTTATCGCGTCTCATCTGGATGCGATAAATCGATCCCAGAAGCGCACCCCCATCGACTGCGAAACTCCTGCTCGCCGAGAGGAGGAAGCGCTGTCGACGGGGGAGCTTGCCTGCACCGCGTGGACCAGCAGTAAGTAAACTTAGTTCGATCTAGGAAACGTCGACTTCAGTTACGCTATTCTCGTAGCTGAAGTTGCGTTTCCTACATCGATCCCCCGCCCCAGTGTGGACCAAGCCTAAGTAGGTGTAAATAACGTCCACCTTGGGTTAAACCAGTGCAGCTTCTCTGTGTAGACGAGCCCTCAGTTTAAACTGCCCCAGCTATCGGGGAAGGAAGATGGTAGCATTATGTGAATAGCGATGGGAGAGGTAGGGGGTATGAGAGCAATGGTTGAAGTAGAAATGAAGCCCCAAGGAGGAGGGGGAGTTGCAGTGGGGCTGCTTACCAAAGCCAGGGAGAGGAGCAAGATCTCTCCCGCCTTCTAGCAGAGGAAGAAGAAAGTTGGCTGGTTGCAGGACATTCGGTCTCTTCCTTCTTCCCAGATGAGAGAAATAGACAGGAGAGCAAGAGAGCTGAAATGAAGAGCAATAGTGGTCACTGTTTTCCAGGAGGATAATGATCATCACACTGAAGCCAGCTAAAAACACTATATGTACTTCCCTCAATTGACTTTCCCCTGAAAGGAACTGCTGTAGTTGCCACAGCGATGTGATGTGATTGTACATGGGAGGAGAGGTGGTCTGTGTGATCACAAATGGTGGGGATGGGGGAGATGATCCGTGCCATTGTGACTGGGAGGGAAGTGACCTCCACTCCATGACAAAGCTTGGGAAATTCTGCCTATGCACACATGCACGCACACACACGAAGTGGGGACTTGGGTTTTCTTTACTTCCCATAAGAGCAAAACGGAATTTCTTCTCTTCTTTCCTCTTTGCAGGTTTCAGGTTTGCTGGTGCTGGATTACAGCAATGACTACAGTCACTGGCAGGCAGTCAAAACTCTGGGACAGTGGCTGCAGGAAGAAAAGGTGAGAGATCTTTGGGCAACCAGACTGGATACTCGACATGGAATATCTGTTCTGAGGAAACTGCTAGGTGACTCCTTGAGTAATGGAAACCAGGAGAGAGAGATTCTGGCTGACAGTGAGCTACAGCTCCTATCATCAGACCTTTGGTTTGTGCTGGCAAACCCCTGCTCTCTTTAGTTTGCAGTGGGCTTTTTCTGGGTTTCCTGCTTCCGAGACAA
Source organism: Malaclemys terrapin pileata (assembly GCF_027887155.1). NCBI lineage: Eukaryota > Metazoa > Chordata > Testudines > Emydidae > Malaclemys > Malaclemys terrapin. Next base: position 15,803,127 of record NC_071515.1, on the reverse strand, counting down.
TGAGGAGACACGGACAAGACTAACTAGGAGGAATACTCATTAAGTGGGGATATTTGGTTCTTCATTTTTTCATGTTAGGTTAAGTTTATCCTCACTTCACTTTCTCTCCCTGCCTGTGTGATTACTCTCCATTACTTTCCCTTCCAACTATTTCTCTCCCATGTGCTCCCCTGTTTCAAACTACTCCAGGTGCAGACACCAGTGTGTGCTGCTAATGGATCAGGGGTCCGCTCAGGTAGGCCCACATTCTGAGGCCACGCACCCCAGTGTAAATTGGGAGTAAGTGCATTGAAGTTAATGGAGTCCCACCGATGGAAAACCAGGGTCGCATCCCTGAAGCCAACGACTTGTTGTCAGTGGAGCTGTATCAGTTTATATCAGCTGAGGACCCAGCCCCCTGGTGTTAGGCCAGAACTGGGCCCACAGACTAGACAGAAAGGCAAATGCCACACAGGTGTTTCATTGTACAGGTACCAGCTGCCCTGCACAGCACCTAGATACTTTGGGGAAGCCTGCCATTTCTGAGAGAGGACATGGGGAGGGGAAGGAATGTGCAAAGGAGAGAGAGGGAAAGAGAAGGAGAGGTGTGTCCTGGGACTGTGTCTCTCTGATAGGCTGCTCAGCAAGGTGATCTGTCTGTAATTTTCCCCTGGCTATTCTCTGACTGGGCTCTCTTGTATGTTTCCTCCAGGTGCCTGCTCTGTGTGGGATTGACACAAGGATGCTGACTAAAATCATTCGGGGCAAGGTATGATCCCCCTTCCTGATTCCAAATTCGTTAAACCCAGCCTCATCCCGTGCTTTCCCTAATGGCTGAGGCTATTGACTCACGCTCCTCCTCAGGGCCCTGCTCTGCCAAGCCCTGTGCACCCCACACACTCTGACCTGCCCGCCCGAACACCGGTCCAGATGAGATTCCTCCATCTGCCGCCCCATATGACTCCAGTACCCCTGAGCTGAGGCAGAGCAGGAACTCCCTAACTGTCCTTGAGCTCTTCTCCTCTTGGCTTCCCACTCCATACAAGTGGGTCAGTACAAAGCGGGCGGGGAGGGGAGAGGGGTTGCTACAGCCTGAGGGAATCCCAGGCAGGCAGGTGTGTGTGTGCGTGTTGTGGGTAGGCAGAGATGGGCAGACCCAAATATAGGCAGAGAGAGAGAGAGTTTGGTGGGTCTCCTCCTGTGTTATTTCATATCTGACCCTCCAAGGAAAGGGACAGCCCTAATCTAACGGGTCTTGAGGAGACCAAGCGGCTGCACTGCGCTATGCTAATTCCTAGATGAGGCCAATTACACCTTATTGGGGCTAAGCCTTTTATTTTCTTTTTTTATGGCCATTAGTCCTATCTGGTTTCCCAGCACTGACCCTTGAAGGACATGTGGAATATTAGGTTACTGGAGGGAGGTTAATGGCAAGGTACATTTCATATCTTGGGTAAAGCAATTATCAAATCCATCTGGAATAAAAATCATTGCACTGCTGAGGCTTTTTTATTGCTCTTGTCTGGTTTTTTGTTTGTTAGGTATTTGGGTTGTATGAGACAGTCCAAACCTGCATTCCCTCCACCCAGCAGTGTCTGAAGGAGCTAACTTGCATAGTATAGTATTTGCACAAATGAATACTAAGGAAAATGCCTGTCTTTGTAGACAGAAGACAAGTACTGTTTAATATAGTATGTTTGTAAATGGAAATACATTTTGTACTTCCTTGATACGTATCCCTTAATAGATCAGTGCCCCTTTCATCCATAGTAAATGTGCTTTCAATAAGCATTTGCTTAGCATACACCGTACGGTAGTAATGCGCATTATGTTGGACTCAGAGCGATATTGGTTTATGGTTTTTAAAAAATGCATCATGTCACCTTTTCTCCCACTAATCTTAGTCAGGTTGAAAAACTAGCTTAATATTTCACTCCGTGTATGTTTATCAATGGGAGATGAGAAGAGGGTTCACCAGGATGAATGCATAAATGAACAGTAAACACGGGGCACCATGTCATTAAGTAATCCAGTGTCAAGGTAAGACACTGTGAGTGTGAGGTGAGGGGGTGGGGGGTTGTTGTAATCAGCTTTCCCAGGATTGCAAGGCAGTGCTTAGCAGTTTTCAGAGCTCCCAAATGGCTGTCTCTTGAAGGTCACACAGGCCTTTTCAACTTCTGCCCCCATATAAACTTCACCAAATCAGCAAATGTGAGAAGGGAAAGAGAAGTCTCCTCAAAGTCCCAGAAAGAGGGCAACTTAGCAAAGAGTTTGTTAACGGCATTTTACCTGAAATGAAGACCTGGGAGACAGACTCCGCCACCCCTACTCACATGGGGGCTGTCCCTGTCCCACTGTGGCTACGTGTGGTGTACGATGCTAGGTGGTATGAGTAAAGGTAGCAGCTTCTAGCCCTTCCAGTGCTTGCCATTGTCACTTACCCACAGTTTGCACACACAGGTGTCCACGAGACTGGAGTTCCTTCTTGCTCTAAGAATAGGGAAATGACTGCAATGTCTCAGGTACTACAGTGTGTGGCCTGGCCGTGGTCCAGCTGTGCATGGGAGTACCTTTGAAGCCAGTGTGTAGTCCCATTGCACACATTAGTGTGGGGCTACAGAATGTAAAGGTACCATGCTTTATCATAAGAGTTTGAGGAAGGGATATGAAAACACCCCCTCGCTCCCTTTCACTTTCCTCCTCCCATGCTGAAAGGTCCAGCCATGCCTCTGCTGAGAAGAGAGGATGCAACTCCCTGTGCATGATACCAGAGTTGCTCCTGCAGTCAACCAGAGTGGTTGGCAGAAGACAGCACGGGAAAACATTTAAGGTGCATGCTGGCTTTGGGAGTGCTCCCAGACCCACAAGCCTGCCATCTTGAGAGCTGAATTCTGATCTCCCCTGAGTAGCACTCCATTTTGCTACTCCTAGACAGCTGACCTAGCCCCATATCCACTGATTTTATTGCCTGCTTTGCCTCCCCCAAAATATAGGGTGTTTAAACCACTTTTGATACTGGTGAAGGCTAGCAAACTTCTGAAGATGCCTGAAGTGGTTGTAATGTTAAACTAAAGGCTTAGAGCAGCTGTTCCACTTCCTACGGAGTTTTGTCTGTCAGTACCTGCGCCACTGTTTGCAACTTCTTCTTTGCTCACACTTAGCTGTCTACTGCCTTCTTCCACAGGGCACAGTCCTGGGGAAGATTGAATTTGAAGGTCAGCCTGTGGAGTTTGTAGATCCAAATAAGCAGAACCTGATTGCAGATGTTTCAACCAAGGTGAGAATTCTCTCTCCAATGTGGGTGCTGTACACTTGAGTAATAAAACCCCTCCCCGTTTGCCTTAGAGAGTTTCCTTTTTCCTTATCATAGTAAACACTGCGCGTTCATCGATAAATCATTGTCACTTGACTATGCAATCTGGAGACCTTTAAGTGCTTTTGCAAACTGTACCATGCTCCAAAGTTTTTGAGGATTACCCATTAATGACTGCAGAAAGAGCACCCCTTTAGTCCTCTGCTTGGAGCTGGGGCCAGGTGGCATTAGAAGGAGTATTGTGTTGAGTAGGAATGGTCTAAACAGTTAGCCTAGGAACTGGCAACACCAGATAGGGGACTAAGAGAAGGGCGAGACCAAGTAGTACTAGGTGGTAGGTATCGCCATGATGCATGGGGGCGATTTTCACACAGTGAGAAGAATTTTCAGCTGGTGGAAAATGTGGTTTCCCTTAAAGAAATGTCAGTGAAAAGTTGGAAATCCCAGAAAACTCACAATCCTGTTTGGTCACTCTCTTCCAGCACAGTTTTTGTTAGTTTGGTTGTAGAAGTCAGCCTTTTTGTACTGGACAGGGATTCCCCCTCCCCCACCCAGGGTAGGTATTAACCATAGCTACATACTACTGCTCTAGGTAGCATATAGACCAGTAACGGAACACAGATTGTAACCGTGTTATGGGGATCTGCAAACCATGTTCCATCGTAACAAGGATAGGCTGTTAAACCAGAACAGGCACGCATTGATGTCATGTCTGCACTACAATTTTTAACTGTGTTATACTTATAACCCAGTCAAGGGGCAATGTTTTTGGAATGGGTCCCTTGACTCTGATGTAGCTGTAGTGCAGACAGTGCCTGAGTCAATCTGCACAGGACTGAAAGGATAGCAGTCAGTGGCAAAGCTAAGAGTAGAAATTTGGGTGGGCCCCAGCTTAGGGTAGACAGGCAATGACAAGAGGTTTGACATCACAGCAAATCATTTGCATTGTATATTGTTATATTATACATTATTGTTTATTCTGTTGCATCTATTTGAATACTTGATTGTAGGGGTAGATAACTGGGTGAACAGAAGGGATTTGAGTGCAGGGAGCCTGGGGGCTGGACTTGCAAATGAAGAGGGGGTGATCCCCACCGCCCCATGGGAAGCACAGGTTGAGATGGGTCAGGTGGGCCAGGTGGAGCCTGCACGGGACCTGGCTCTTGGCAAAGTAGTCTGGGGCTGGGAAACATTTCCAGTGCTGGGCATAGGCAGCGGCATGGCCCGCTAGGCTACTCTGCTCCCTGCTGGCCATAGCATTCGACAGATGGGCTGAGAGCCTGTTATTTAGCCAGGAGTTCCCGATCCACAACCACGCAGATACTGGCTTCTGCATTCGCACAGATTTGGGTGGGGCGGAGTGCTAATTCTATCTATGCCCCTGATGGCAGTGAGGAAGGCTGATAGGTCAATGCTCTCTTCCATTTCTGAAGAGCCCCTTATTGTGGCAAACAATGACCGGTTCATGCAGGTTTCCCTGGGGAATCTCATGAAATCGCTGAGTCCCTCAGGTCAGGCACTGTATACTTTCCCACCAACGACACTGGATATTTTTGGAATGAAACTTGACCGTTCCGTACATGCGCATCTCCATCTGCCGTCAGCTGATCGAAACATTATAATAAAACCCCTTTCTGTTATTTCCTCCTCTTGACTCTCTTGGTAATGGCGGAATTACTATAAAGATACTGGAAATACCATCCATAAAAGAGATATAAAAAGATTAACAGAGCTTCGGTGGTCTCATTATGTTTATAACTTCATTTTATGGGCTTAAAAAGCAACTTCACAAATAAAGCTGACAATTAGCTAAACTCTTCAATGGTGGTAATTACTGGACATGATAATCTATTTGCTAGCAAACAGCTATTTTCATGTAAATCAGAATGCAGTAAGACCAGAAGTTTTCTTATCAGTGGTACATTAGAAGTGATTTTTTCTTCTTTTTATGCTAGTGAGATAGCTCTGTTTACTGAAGGTTTTTATATAGGCCAGCCTTGTAGACTTTGGCTGCCTTTTGCAGGCAGTTTCTGTAGAGATTATTATGCTGTTAATTTGAGTACGTTATTTTCAGATGCCCAGAGCAGATGAACTGTTTAACCATTTGAGAAGGTCAAGTCATTTATGTCCACAAGAATCTAATCAATTGGACAGAGTAAAATCATTAATGCTGCAAGGTTATGGTACCTGCAAGCCATGAATCCAACCTCAAAAACTAAGGGTTTGGGGTTTTATTAGCGACCTGTATCACAGATTGTTCTGAATTACAAATTTCAAATCTGGATCTGAATTTCTGGATCTGAGCAAGATTTAGCTCAGATGAGAGCTTTTTGTTCAGGCCCTTTTCTAGTCCAAATAACTCAGGGCAACTTTGCTCTGTAATTAATTGTATGAGGATTAGAACAACCAAAGCAAGTCACCACCAGTGAAGCGTTTGCATCATGAATGTTGCATAGATCCCTGTATATGTGAGCTGCAAGGAGCCAAAAGCCCTTCGGAAGCCTATTTAAAAATGGTGTTGAAATTTTTCAAAAGCACTTAAGGGAGTTTGGCACCCAGTGCTCATTGACTTTCAATATGAGTTTTGTACCTAACTACCTTTGGCACTTTCGAAAGTCCCAACCTACATTATTAACTTGTTCGAACAAGCATATACAGCAATGTCTGTATAGGTAGAAGAGCTGTAAAAACCAAAACCAACATTGCTTTGCATAAATATGGTTCTGCAGTTTCCTAAGTTAAATTAAACCACTCTTTTATTATAAGATAATGTACCAAAGATTGTACCAGACAGATAACCCCTTTGCAAATCAGAACACAGGCATGACAAATAGTATTAGAAACTTAGAAGAAGATGGAGAGGACCTAGATGCACCAATGCTCTGCAGACTCAGGAAATGCATTGTGGGGTATGTTCCCACCAGATGGCCTGATATATAAATCAGTAGACACATCGCAATAGATTATCTCTGTTCAGGCTAATCCCTACCCATCTTACTATCCTATAATGGTCACTCCATTAGGGGAACTCCTTCTTCAACCATAGCAATCAGTCACACACCATGCTTATGAGCAGAACCGCCATAGAGAAGGCCATGCTATTGCCTACATTATGGAATCCTCCAGCTTATCAAAACAACGCGCTACATTAGGATAATGTGAAGAAAGGGGCAAAATGACAGCAGATGGGAAAGTGTCTTGCAGGGAAGGCATTGGAAAAAACATAAAACCATCCGTATCGTATAAACATGGGTCACTCTCAGTGACAGTCTAGATGGGCTATTGGTCTGTACTGGTATGGCAAATTACACTGATATTATGGTGATTCTGTATTGTGTAGATGTAACATAGAGATTCATTCTGTTACATCCCAGCCTTATTGCAAGTGGAGAATCAAGGCGACATCGAAAGCATAATGGGCCAGATCCTGAGGAGGTGTAAATTGGCCTTGGTTTATTAAAGTCAGTGGAGTGACTCCAGTTCACACCAACTGAGGACCTGGCCCAAGGTATCTATCACTGTCTCTCTGTGGTGCTACATCTAAGCCACAGCTCTTGAGAATTGAGTTGCTACTTTCCATTAATGAGGCGAAACACAGAAAAACTAGTCATTAACTATGGAGACAGCCAGTTTCTTAGGGATCATTGTTATGACTGTAACGAACAGTATATGAAAAAGCATTACACTTGTTTTTGCTTTTCATAAAAAAAAATTAACTTCTGTGGCACTTCCTGAGATTTCCTTGTAAATTGACTGGTAAGTGCCAGTCACTTCCTGGCAGCGAACAATCAATCTGCTACCAACCTGTGTGCAAAACACCCTCACTGCGTTTATGGCTTGTGGTTTGTCACGTACAGTAATTGTCTATCTTTTTTCTAAACCTGTCAATAGGAAGTCAAGGTGTATGGCAAAGGGAATCCAATTAAAGTTGTAGCTGTGGACTGTGGGTTAAAGAACAATGCTATCCGTTTGCTAGTGAAGGTAAGTCAGTGTTCTGTATCTTTCTCCTCCAGGGAGCTTCTTTTGCAGCATTGCTTTAGTACAAGACAGGCTGATGGTTTAGCTGTATCTGTTGCAGGGAGCATGCTACTCAATCTTACTGAACCTTCTATTCGAAAAATTGGTAGGGATCTATCCCACCCACTGCCCTCCACCTGAATGTTTTCATTTCATTATAAGTGCAACCCGTGTTAGATGAGTCCCAGTGGGGTGAGTCATGCTTTGAACTTTATAGATGGTCCCTAAAGCTAACCTGATGATGAAGAATAGCCATAAGGCAGCCACTGTGTGTGAATTCCATGAGAAGATCTATTGGCAGGAGACTGAGATGGTTTCATTGAGGGACTCACGTGTGAACTGAGGAGACTGCAAGGGATATGTCGCTACTTGCCTAATAGCAACCAAGGAAGAATCAGCCCTGCATTGTAAAAAATGATTTAAAGCAGGAAACTCGGCACTAATACTTTTTTTCCTGGAAGGCTTTCTCATAATTGAGATATCGGCCTTTAAGCCATACTAGCCCTTTGTCTTGTTTCTCAGGAGAAGGCAGTAAGATGGTGGCCTTCCATTCTCTGAGGGAACTGGGGTTCCTGATGTCCAAAAGTATTCTCTGCTAATGCAAACATTAAGGCTGTAACAGAAAGCATGCTTTGCGTTGCATCATGCAGCCATTTTTGGTTACAGCTTGCACCTAATATTTGATAGTCTGATAGACATGACTGTTTCCCCCATTTTAAATGATTGGGCCAAAGGAAACCGTTTGAACTTCACAGAGGGTGTAGCAAGAGGTCGGCGAAGCTAAGGAGAGGAGGAGGGAGCATTTCCAATGAAAAAGGGTTTAGCAGTGTGGCACTAGGGAAAGTCAGCCCAGCAAAAGCCATCTAGAGTTGCCTAAACAGCACAAATCCAAGATCGAATTGTAACAGATCCTTGCACTGTTTTCTCTGGATGACATGCACCACCTATGTGTGGTCGAAGAGAAGTCCAGTGAACTAGTATTAACGGAAGGAATGTGGCTGAGCAGTTAAAGCAGAAAACTGTACAACAAGTAGGTCAAGTATCAGGGGGTAGCCGTGTTAGTCTGTATCTACAAAAACAACAAGGAGTCTGGTGGCACCTTAAAGACTAACAGATTTATTTGGGCATAAGCTTTTGTGGGTAAAAACCTCACTTCTTCATCAGATGAAGAAGTGAGGTTTTTACCCACAAAAGCTTATCCTCAACAAGTAGGGTGACCGGATGTCCCGATTTTATAGGGACAGTCCTGATTTTTGGGTCTTTTTCTAATATAGGCTCCTATTACCCCTCACCCCTCATCCCAATTTTTCACACTTGCTGTCTGGTCACCCTAACGACAAGACTCCTGGGTTTTATTCCTGGTATTGCCACTTGCACGCTGGGTAGCCTTGGGCAAGTAACTTTGATCGCAATTCAACAAAACACTAAACATGTGCTTCACTTGAAGCTCCAGTGTAGATCCGCCGCCTGGGAACCAAGAAAAGTCAATGGGACTATTCACAGACATAAAGTGAAGCCTTTGCCTAAGGACCAGATCCTTAACGAGACCTCAGTGGGAGTTAGGCACCTAAATACCTTTGAGGATCTGTGCCCAAGTTACTTACTTAGTCTTGCTAGGATTAGATTTTTATCAGTAAACATCAGTAAATGTCTATTTCACCATACATACACAAACTGACAAAAAAGATTTCCAGAGGTAACAATCGACATCTCCAGCTAGGCAAAGGAAGAGAAATGCAGCTTGATAACTTATTCGGGTTTGGTTTTGAGGATATTTACTTTGTCTGTGTTGACATGTGATGTTGACCATTTGTGTTTTAACCGTTACGAAACATTATCCTTTTGAATCTCAGCATCTACCATCATTAAATAATTGTCTGATTCCTCCCCATTGCCCGAACCTCACATAATTCCTGCAAATGTGAAACGTTAAATTGATAAAAATAAAAAAATTCTTAAAAATAAACATCTATACTATCCATCACAATGATTACAAACCTGAATTTTGCCAAGCCTATCTCTACTGAATGCGGGCTAACCTGCCTCCTTTCAGTAAAGAGCTAGGACGCTGTGCTTTTAGGTTAATAGGTTTCATGGGCTATTCGTGCTGTCACTATGAAGCCTTTAATGTCGTGGTGAACAGCTCAGTGACAACTATGAAGTCCTAGGTGGCCACGGGCTTGTTACATTGTTAAATACATCCCTAAAATAGAGATTTACCAAAGAGAGTCTACATATTGGCATTCAGGGCTGGTTTTGGTGGAATATGTCTGCTGGGCCGTAAGAGAGCAGTTAGAATGAACTAAGAGGCTAAGTTGACTTAAAGCATTTTCCTCCTCCCTCTTTTGCTTCTCTGCCAGCGAGGCGCGGAGGTGCATTTGGTCCCATGGAATCATGATTTCACCAGGATGGAGTATGATGGGCTTTTTCTTTCCGGCGGCCCTGGGGATCCAATGCAGGCACAGGAGCTGATTCAGAATCTTAAGAAGGTACAGTGTGTGCACTGGGGTCGCTTGCCGGTGATGACCTGATGGTTCCTTTAAGCGGACTCAGTCTTTTCTGGTCAGATTGTGTAGTTGAAAAATGAATGATCATGGAGCTAACGAGTCGTGTGCTCAAGTTCACTTTGGTCATTTTGTTAGTAGGATATATCCCTGTCTTGTGTCCAGTTAGACTGTTAGCTCTGGGATAAGGATCTGCCTAGTCATAGGGTTGTAAAGCCTTTAGCACAGTTATGGGCGCTGAAGAAGAATCACCATTAATATCACCATCGTACTGGTGGTGTCTCGCAGCACACACTAATGAGTCAGTGCAGATCTGTGTTGAAGTCAAGCAAGGCAAACGTGCATGTTACGGAGCAGTATGGTTGTCCTGGGAAATATGCCCGTCTCTTCTAAATTATGTAACTTACAGATGGCTGGTGCTTCTCAGTTCCAGTGATGTGTGATGCCACTGCTCATTCCCTATGGCCCAGCCCTGGAAAGCAGCCTGAGTCATGGCTCTGGAAACTGGGGTTTTCCTTTGGAGCAAAGGAGAGAAGGGATTACACCTGTACAGGCTGTAGAGAGACCGCAGAGCTTCTGCTTGGCTGTAGCTTCCCCTGCCCTGAGACTGTGGTTGCTTCTGGGGGCATGTGCCCTTGCTTCTCAGGGAGCAATCTCAGCAGATCTGCAGAGTCATGCGGTCACCACCCGTCGTCATAGAGTCATAGAGTGTAAGGTTGGAAGGCACCACCAGATCATCTAGTTTGACCTCCTGTATGTCACAAACCACCAACAGCACCCCACACCCCCACGCTAAACCCAACAACTGGAACTAGACTATGGTAGGACAGCTCACAGGAGAGTAGACTGTTTTGTGCCACAGGCAGAGAATAGGAGGGATCAAAGTGCTCCACTGCCCAAGGCCCCTATAACGTCAGGGAAATGATTGTCAGATATACCCATGTACTCTTGCAAGTGGCCCACACCACATGCTGCAAATGAAGGCAAGAAACCTCCAAGGTCACTACCACTTTGACCAGGGGGAAGTTCCTTCCTGACCCCCACATATTGCAATGAGTTCAACTTGTTCTCCCATCAGCCCCGCCCTGCCCCACAGGACACTTCTGTGAGCCGTGCTGTGCACCGAACAAAGACACTCACTGAGTGGCCTCCCTAGCTCTTGCCCAGCAGAACCACACCAGTTCCACTGTATGGAGTGACCTCGAAACACCTGGAGGAGGGATGTGATGGTGGGCGGAGCATTGGCCCCTAGCTGTGCATGTGTCCTGGATACCCTGAATTTCCTCCTGGGCATTGTATAAGAAACACTACCCTGGCAGCAAAGGGACTAGCTCATTTTTGTATGGAAGTTTTCAAGACAAATTAAATCCTAATTGAAAACATTGCATTTAAATGCGTAAAGAATATGCACTAGTTTGCATTATTGCTGAACTTGGAGATTCACTGTTCCCATGGATCTCACAGTCGGGTTAATGAAAATTATTTCCACCTAGGTCTTGAAGAGCGATCGCAAGGAGCCATTGTTTGGAGTCAGCATGGGGAATCTGATAACTGGAATAGCAGCTGGAGCTACATCCTACAAGATGCCCATGGCCAACAGGTATGATGACGCTGGTGCCTTACAGAATCTGAACACATGCCCTCAGGACTTCAAAGAACTCAATACATCAACGTTTTGCCTCCCCCCCTCCAATGCCCAGGATCAGGGCCAGCTCCAGGGTTTTTGCCGCCCCAAGCGGCACAAAAAAAAAAAAAAAAGCCGCAATCGCGATCTGCGGCGGCAATTCGGCGGGAGGTCCTTCGCTCCGAGCGGGAGTGAGGGACCGTCCGCCAAATTGCCGCCGAATAGCTGGACGTGCCGCCCCTCTCCGGAATGGCCGCCCCAAGCACCTGCTTGGCAAGCTGGTGCCTGGAGCTGGCCCTCCCCAGGATGCCAGATGAGTTGGGGACCTGCAGATGCTGCTGCATATCTGTCCCCTCTTCCCATAGGTCATGTCACAACATGGCCTAAAGGTAGAGTGAACGCCATGGATGCAGAATGCACATCTTTCTCCCTGGGTCAAGCATGGTGAGCAGCCAGCAGTGTTCATTTGTGCACTGTGCCCGCTGCTGGCCACTAGTTAACATCTCCATCAGATCCGCTTCCATCTTTGTAGCTCAAGTCCAAAGGATACTGCTTTAATCCTCCCTGCTAAATAACTCACTAGGAGAAATCGTGAATTTACATTCAGCGTCCCAACCGTGGCACTTTTACACTGGGCATTGTGTGCCCAAGAGATCAGAACTGGAGCAGGTATGACGACCTTCCAAGATAACATTGGTACATCCTCCATTGCTGCTCCTGCTGGAAGTTGATTGCAGCTGCAATCGGATATCTCTGCTCAGTGTATTGCTCAGATTACAAATGTGACTCTAGACAGAGGATGAGATTTTACCATTGACAGATACATTCAGCTTGTTGTAAGTAACAATACTCCTTTGGATACCGTCATCCGTGCACTATCTCCACCATATTTCTCAGCAGGCCTCTCTCTTAGCCTGCACGCTGATATGACTACATCGGAACCTGGATAGCAGTAACTTTATTTCTTCATTCCAGCAATTGACCTTGTTCCCCTAAATAAATTGTTCATTTCAAGGCAGGTTAGAAAGCATTTGTATTAGTTCAGGGGTTCTCAAACTAGGGGTCAGGACCCCTCAGGGTCACGAGGTTATTACATGGGGGGTCACGAGCTGTCAGCCTCCACCCCAAACCCCGCTTTGCCTCCAGCATTTTCAATGGTATTAAATATATAAGAAAGTGTTTTTAATTGATAAGGGGGGGGTCACACTCAGAGGCTTGGTATATGGAAGGGGTCACCAGTACAAAAATTTGAGAACTACTGTATTAGTTGGTCCAATCCTGCTAAAGAATATCACGGTTTGAATTTGATTTCTTTATCATTGTGGTTGTGATACTGACTATAGAAATCGAATAGCTGGCATTGAGTAGCTGTAACACCCTCCCCTAGCCAGGCCTTCTAAATTAATTTGTGTTGGGGAGATAAAATATCTGTGACTTTGGTCATTCTTCAGGTGAGTAATTAGAATGGTCAGTACTTTGCTTTTGTTAACCGCCTTGCATTACTGTGATATTCTCCTCTTGCCCTTGATTCCCTCCATCCAGGGCCGAAGGGGGGGGGGGGGGGGCGGTACAAATTACCGGGCCCGGCGGTCTGGAAGGGGGCCCGGCCTCCCTCCCCCCCTCGTCGGCCCTGTTTAGCCGGTCCGCCCTGCTGGGGGGGTCCGAAAATTTTTTTCACTGGGGCCCGAACCCACTCTTGGCGGCTCTGCTTCCATCACCAACCTCTCTGTCTCTGTCCTTTCCCCCTCTCTTTTCTCAGAGGTCAGAATCAGCCGGTTATGAACCTGTTGAACGGACAAGCTTTCATTACAGCACAGAACCATGGCTATGCACTTGACAGCAACACCCTTCCTGCTGGCTGGAAACCTCTTTTTGTGAATGTCAATGATCAAACAAATGAGGTAAACACACTCTCTCCAGATACCTGCTCAGGCAATGGGTGAGTCGGGGAAGACGGTCATTTATTTCACTCACATGCCTCACTCAAGCCTGCTTTATCTGCAGGAACAGCATTGCGGGTTATCCATCATGGCCAGTTGTTCCCTAAGAAATCTTTTCTCTCTGTTTCATTATCTGATAATTACCTTTATTTGGTGGCACTGCTTTGTCAGCCGAATCGGGTTACTGTGACCTGCGGGTGACCACTTGGTCAGCTAAGCAAGCTGCAGAATCAGCGCAATGACCCCTTGCCACCTCTAGAGGAGCTGATAACAAACAGCTCTTGGAAGCTCTTGGAAGAAATGCCTCCCCCCCTCCCCCTGAGGATGATTTCTGTGCCTTTATTGGAAATCACCCACTCTCAAGACTGCTAAACCCACATTGCCATATTGTTGTTTGTATCACAGTGACGCCTTGAGACCGGAACCCTCAGCAGAGCTCCAGTGTGCTGTACAGACACAATCTCAGCCCCAACGAGCTTACAGCTTTAATAGACAAAGGGTGGGTGGGGAAGCAGTGGCACAGAGAGAAATGACTTGTCCTGGGTCACACAGTGAGTCTGTTGCCAAACAGAAATAGGAACCAGGCCTCCTGAATCCCAGCCCTATCCACTAACCAAGGCTGCCTTCTGTAAGCCTGAGTTATCCTTGAGACTCATAGAAATGCTGCTTAAGAGTAGCTGTTTGGAAAAAAAATTCCTGTGGGTGGATACCTTGTATTAGCTCTTCGCTCCCACCCCACATCAAACTTGACAGGTTGGAAACTGCTGTATTGTACTAGTGTGTATTCAAAATACTTTTCTGGAAGATACATTTAGCAGAAGTTTGTTTGCCAGCTGGTGTTGGCTACAGTTCTGAGTAGAGCTGGGCAAATAGTGGGGGGAAAAAATTCCCATCACTGTTTGTTTCAATGTTGAAATTAGTTAGTTTTGGTCTCATTCACACACCCCGTTTTGTGTTCACTTTATATGAAGATTGGAGCAGTTGGCTGGCAAAAATGTTTGTGGAAAGCAAAATTCAGAGTAAGATGAACAAGAATGATGTCCTGGGCTGGGTCATCTGTGGGGGGTGAACTTATAACTTCTGCATCTAAAAAACACGAGACTTTATCGCTTGATCTAAAGGACCAGGTATGTTATGCTGGAGGCAATAGCAGACTCATAAACGGCTATACATGGTGTAGCCACTAGAGGGGGACGAAGAGCCACACTATGTTATCCCACGTTCTGAAAACAGTCACAGAAACTGAATTTGATAACCACACATGTAAATTGTGTTCTCTTCTATTCAGAGAAGAGAAATGATACCGTGTGACCGATCTGGCCAGTCCCAGCTGAGCAAACCAATGCAGATACCAAATATTGATAATCAAGCCATGGAGTAAATATTTGGAAATGATATATGTAGAATAAATAAAAATAACTAATACATTAAGGGAAACTGTAGCCAGCTCATGGTATTCTGTGACCAGAAGTAGGGCATAGCTTGCACAATAATTAACTAATTGTGAATTCTTCACTTTATAGTAGCTGTACGAAGGCCCCCGGCCAACAGCCCATCTCTTGTCTCCACCCCCATCACCATCCCATGCTCTCTCCCATTGTCTCCCTCCTATCCAGCACACCTAGGCTGAGACCTACTTTGGCCCTTCCTCTGGGGAGTGGAGATAGAGCCTGCAATGGCCTCTTAGAGTCCAGGGCTTCTCATCTTCCACCTGACACGGTCACCTTCTCATGATGCAGCAATGACTCCTTCAGGCCTCTCTCATTCGTTGTCCCAGAGCCAAGCTGCAGCCTGTGTCATGCCATTCATGAGAGAGGTCTGGTGCCTCCTGCTGCAGCTTGCTTGGAACTGCAAGCAGCGGCTGAAAACCCAGTTCAGGCAACTCTCCAGCTCTCCTTGGCCTGGCAGAGTGTTCCCACTTGTCATCTCCTGACAGTGGCCCTGGGAAGACACAACCTGTGCCCGCTGATGCAGCATCCATAATTTGCCTCATGGTGTTGAATTAAAGACACTATGCCATGTCCATCCCTAGAATAATGAAACTACCGATGTCAGTGGAGTTAGAGCAGGGATGTATTTGGCCCAGTGTTTTCAGCAGCACTGATATGAAATCAGAGCAGTAGAAGCAGTCATTCTACTTCAGTCCTCTCCAGAGTGACCTTTTACTGCTGTGTGCCCACTCCTCCCAGCCTATTCCAATGTATACGCCCCCTCCACCACCTGCTCCAATGTTGCATCTGAAAGGAGACTAGCATATCTTCTCTGGTAAGTGCTTAGCAATCAATAGTGCTGTTCAAAGTATTCACTATTCAGCAGTGCACAATCCAGTAGGTTACATGGGTACTGTATTGCTGGTAAAAGGTGAATGGCTCAATGCTTTAATGGATAAAACACTCTGCGAAGACCTGGAATGAAACAAGTTTCAACTCAAAGGCCCTAAAAAGCATACCGGTCCCTTCCCTTCAATGCCTACAGGGTTGCAAGCAGTAGCCTTCCTCTATCCCCCTCATTACCAGGATGTTGTCTAAGGCAAACTCTTTTATCTCTGCAGGGAATTATGCACGAGACCAAACCAATTTTTGCAGCACAGTTTAACCCGGAGGCCAGTGCGGGGCCAACAGACACAGAGGTACTGTACAGAGATTGATTCAGGTTTGCTTTGGGGGTGGCTGAAGGAATGCGTGTAGAGTATAGAGCAGCTAATGGAGGAGCCCTGAAAATCTTGATGCAGTGACATTCTTAGGGCCTGTTTTCAGAAATGTCAGGACCCTAACCAAGATCCCCGTCCCGCATAGACTTGCCTGCATTTGGTCTGATTCAGAGCTAATTGAAATCAGTGGAAAGACATCCATTGCCTTCAGTAGGTTTTGGGTCAGGCTCTCAAGTGACTCCATTTACACGAGTAGCAGAAATCAATCTCATGTTCTTTGGGTCCTTGAGTGACTTCATTCACATTGATGGGATTACTCACATGCAGAAAGTTACTCATGGGCTTAAATCTTTGCAGGACGGGACCCATACTCCTTTTACCTGAGATGGTTGTAAAAGAAAATTTTCTATTTTATTTAAAAAAAAAAAGAAACCCAGGTGCCTTTTTTAAACAAACCTCATTAACTTCCTAATACATTTTAGTTCCACTTTCATATTTTGTAACTGTAGAGTTATATAAATGGATTCACACTCACTCTCTCTTGTTCTCCTCACTGAAATGAAATTTTAATCCCCCATCTGTGACTTCATG
Organism: Malaclemys terrapin pileata; assembly: GCF_027887155.1. Classification (NCBI taxonomy): domain Eukaryota; kingdom Metazoa; phylum Chordata; order Testudines; family Emydidae; genus Malaclemys; species Malaclemys terrapin. The sequence continues at coordinate 15,786,509 of NC_071515.1, read as the reverse complement.
CAAATTCTGATAGCAACTGGTTGTGTAGTCTCAGTGAATGGCAAAGTAGCAGTAGCAGGCGGTGATGCAAGGAGAGGGCATGTCTGAACATAAATCCATTATTGAGTATTTCTTGGGAAAGGAAGCAGAAGTAGTTGGAAGTGATTTGCCTTTAACTGTAATTGGATATTGTTGATTAAATCTATAAATGAATCTCTCGGTAAAAAGTTTCTTACCTCTCTGAGTGATCCGTGAATTGAAAAGAACGGAATACGACCCCAGAATTGTCCTTGTAACCCCTTGTGCAGGTCCAGGCTATGAATACTGTAGTGTACTGCATATGCTGATAGATTTAATGCGTCCCTGAAGCTGCACTCTGCCATATCAGATCCACAGCTGGTGAAAAACTGCTTAGCTCCACTGATCCAGTTAAGAGGACAATATTCGGATTTCTAACTTTTAACATTCATTCTTCCCTTGTATGTGTTATCACCCATGTACAAGTAAAGTATGGGTGTGAGTGAATTAATGGGTTCTATAGGCTTTCTCTCCCTAGTCTCCTCCCTGATACCATCTTGCTTCCTTGAATACGGCATTACGCCAAAGATCATTATGGAAATTAGAAATATGGGGCCAGATTCTTGGTTGGTATAAGTCAAAGTCATCTGAAGTCAGTGGCGCTATGCTGATTTGCATCAGCAGTGGATTGACCCATGGCAGGCCTGGTTTTTCTTTCTTTCATTCATATTTATTTAGTCCTGGTTGGGCGCTAAAATACATGTGTTTGCCTTTACCAGTTCCTATTCGATTCGTTCATTTCGCTGATCAAGAAGGGAAAAGGTACAACAGTTGCCTCAGTGCTGCCCAAGGCCACAACTGTAGCTTCTAGGCTTGAGGTCAGTATATTAATGTTCTTTATTTTTAGCTACACCAGCTGTAACTTGTATTGAATCAGATGGAGAGAATGCAGAGCATAAAAAATTACCTGTGAAACTGAAGTACAGGACTCCCTTACAAAAGCTACATTAGGATTTCATTTATTCTTATTATAACCACTGGATTACTCTCTCTCTCTCTCTCTCTCTCATTATTTTATTAACTCTCTGTTCCTTCGAGGAAGTTTTGAGACATGGAGGTTTGTGTCTATGTTTTTGTATGTTCTCCAGAACAGAATCTGTGCTTGCTATGGTGATCTCTATATTTCCTGGCACCTCATGCAGTCGTATCCAGCTATGAGATTTGGTTGACAGCATAAAGCTGAACCTGTGTTGCTTGAAAATAAGTTTGAAATTCTTAGCATGAGCTGAGTTGCACAGCGAATTGTGCCTTCAGAATGCAGTTGGTCTTTGAATAAAAAATACAACACAGAGATGTGGGAAGCCAAAGTGAAGCCTGGCTGTCTATAAATAAATTAAACAATCAGTACGTTTACTGTATATTTTGTGTAAAACATCAGTCGTCTCCATTTCTTTACCCACCTGTGCATGAGATGGGGTCAATAAAACTTTTTTTGGAAAGTTGGACAGACAGCTGCGGGTTTTCTGAAGCTGGCTTTTCTTCTCTCTTTGACCTAGTTTTTCATGATTCAAGGCTATTCCACACTGCACAGTTTCCCTTTACTCCAGTTTAACTCCCATCTTTTTGCACCCTTTGGGAAATCATTCTAATCATTTGATATTGCTGACTTTTAGGTTTCCAAAGTTCTCATCCTTGGATCTGGAGGTCTGTCGATTGGTCAGGCGGGGGAATTTGATTACTCTGGGTCACAGGCTGTTAAGGCCATGAAGGTAAGAGAAGGCTCCAAGTACAGTAACAGAAGTTAATCTGCTTTCTCTTGTTGCCGCTAACCAGATCATTTATTCCACCCTAGTCGAAAGCTGCGGATTTATGTAAGTTACTGAGTAGTAGAGCTGGTTGAATTATTTGGGGAGAATAAATTATTTGGTAAATTTAGCCCTTATTTCTGTTTATGAATTATTGACCAACTGATCCGAGTTATTTTATTCATAAGTATTCAGCAAGCAGCTTACGGAAATAGCTTGACTTTGAATTTCAGCCTTTGTATTGTTGAGATCTGTTCTCTTTGACTATGTCCCTTTGACCACTGAACTCTGTCACATGGTGTTGCTTCTGTTCCCGGATTGGGTGCCTAAAACTTCATCAGCAGGAGAGTAATGAATGGTAATTAACGCACTCACTTTTGAAATGAACTGTCAGATGAATAAATACCTGCTCTAAAATTAGTGACATGTTTGTGATTCCGTGAATGGTTTCACACAGAAAGTGCCAGTCACCAAAATGCTGATGGGAAATGAATGGTATGGCCCCACTATTAATAGTGACAAGCACAAGCTATGTTTGCTGGTGAAAATACCTGTGAATTTTCTTTGTGCGCTAGCCAGTCAGCTCTCCTCAACCGGCTATTATTTATTATAAATGAGATACAATAGTTTTTTAAAAGCTAGATGTTCCATATTCATCCATGGGGCAACTCCACTGTCAAAGGGGTTACTCCAGAGATGAATGTCGCCCAATAAGCTTAATGAGCAGGCAAGTTGGTACTAGCTGTTGGTGTCGCCTTTCTAATGCGTATCGCACCACATTTTCAAGAGTCAGAAAAAGTGTCTGTGCACTTCTCCATGTGCCTAAATTGCACAAGTAATTTGCACATCACCAGAATCCTGACTGGTACATGTTTGTTGGGCGTTTCGTCTCTACAACTAGAGGGAACATACTTATGTGTGTTTTAGTTTACAGCATAAAAGCTCGGCCCCAAGTCTGGCAGCTTTACACTGTTCATAGCAAAGCTGTTGAAAAGTGACCCTAAAGTGACAGCTGAAGATTGCTCTTGAGGCAGGGTCATCACTGGGTAGCGCAAAGTCAGCTCTGCAGCCCTGTGCCCCCATCACCGGCTCCACATGAGGTGTACAAAGGGAAAGCTCATGGCACCCTGCCACAAGCCCAGCTGGCTGCAGACTGGGTAACTTAGAGCAGCTGCAAGGCTGCTTTAAGGTAAGATAGCTGGCCAAAGATCAGGGGAAAGGAAAGGTGGTTTAGGGCTAACTTCCTCCCCAACATTCTCTCACTCACACACACACACAGACACACACACACACACACACACACACTCTCTGCATCGGGTTTAAACTTGGTGTAGCTGAGAACTGAATTCCAAATGTGGTGAAACATGTGCTTTCCTGTGCTTTGTTTGCACTATGTATTGCCACTGCTGGCTCTCAGGACATGTCTTCACTACCCGCCGGATCGGCGGGTAGCAATCGATCTATTGGGGATCGACTTATCGCGTCTAGTGAAGACACGATAAAATCGATCCCCGATGGCTCTGCCGTTGACTCCGGAAATCCACTGCGGCAAGAGGTGGAAGCGGAGTCGACGGCGGCGTGGCAGCGGTCGACTCGCCGCCATCCTCACAGCCAGGTAAGTCGACCTAAAATACGCAACTTCAGCTACACTATTCACGTAGCTGAAGTTGCGTATCTTAGGTCGACCAACCCCCCCCCCATAGACCTAGCCTCAGTCTACAGTGGCTACATATTCAAGCAATGCATATCAAATCAGGAGAGGAGAGGCCTAGAGCCATATGGATAGCAGTCTGAATTCTCAAGGAGGGCATCTCCTATTTCTTCTTCCCTGTCCTCCTCTCTCACGGTTCTAACAGAAACAAAAAAATATTTTTTCGCAATAAATCTTGCCAGCTTGCCCTTCCAAAATACCCTTTCTCTCTTCCCCGTACCACCGGCCAGCTGTCCTGATCTTGGTGCTAATCAGCCAGACTAGAGGAACTACTTGCCCTCCCTGGCTTTGCCTCTGGCAGTGTGATTTACAGTAGTATTCAGAAGATGAGGCAGCTGGTCAGCATCTTGCAAGGGGACAGCTAGATCGCGTAGGTGGGAGAAAAATGGGGACAGGTAACAAGAGCATAAAATGTGAGGCTCAAGATTTTTCTTTGCCAAACTTTTAATTAATATTTTTTTTGAGAAATAATCAGTAACAATCAGCCTTACCAGACACACTGAATCATATTGCTGTTGTCTGCAACCCTTGCTAGTCATTTTAGCCACGGTTCAGTAAAGCACTTAATCATGCACTTAAATCCATCTATTCACTTAAGCACATGTCTAACTTTAAGCTGAAAGGGCTGCTGAATCGAGGCATTATTCACAAACATTCAGGTGAGTGAGTTTTTCTTTGCGAGGATGTGCATGGAAAGCAAGTGTGCCAGGAATAGTAGCACCTATAAATGTTTGAGAGTGCATATGTGTTGGAAATGGCTGTTTAAAAAAATCCCTTTTTGCTATTTGTGTGTTAGATTCACTGAAACAATTCTAAATGCGTGCAGGTATCATGCACTCAGAAAAAGGAAGCTCTCTTGTCTTCTTATAGCGAAGACTCATTTATTATTTGTATCACCGTAACACCCAAGATCTGCAATCCGATTTCAGGGCCCATTGTGCAAAGTACAGTACTAACACTTATTAAAAAGAGCTTACAGGTCTGTCACAACAGAAAATGATAGGTGGGGAAAAACAAACCATCAGGAGAGAGGATGCAATACGATTAAAAAAAAGCACATTTTAGCACAATAGGCCTTAGTCATGAGTATTAGTGAGCGGCCTTGTCATTGCCAGCTGGGTTTGCAGATACCCTGGCACAGATGAGTATAAAGGAGGGATCTGAAATAGATAGATATTACAGCTGGTTGGAAAATGGGGGGGAAGGGGATCCCTTGGAAAATTTCAACATAAGGGGGACGAGGGGGGAAGTTTCCAGATAAATTTTGACTCTTTGATGGAAATTTTTTTGATTTTTTTGATGGAAAAAAACCCAAACTGCAAAATTGAATAATTTTCACAGTTTGGTGAAAAAACAAACATTTTCCTTTTGCTTTTTGGTTTTCCGACAAAAAAAACCCCAAAAGTTTCAAGGAAAGCTGACGCTTTCTGAAAAATGTTCTTTAAACAAAACCCCAATTTTCCATCAAGCAAAAGTTTCAGTGGAAACTCTTTAGCCAGCCCTAGAAGATATAATTTCAGTTATCCACATAGAGAAAAAAAAACAACAGCATGTGACTTAGTTGACCAGTCATGACACACAAATAGTGAATATTCGGGGTGACCCAGTGTGAAACCAAGCCATAAATTTGTTCACACAAGTAATTTTGAATAAAAACCATATACATACCAGTGCCAACCTGTTCACAGATCATTTGTGAACAGAGATAAGTGCTAAAGTAATTAAAATAATTATTTTCAAATTATAATTTCCTGAGCTCGGTTTCTCAGTATACAGCTGAGTCAGTCAAAAGCCGATTCAGTGTATTTTGAGAAACGACACAGAGACCATGTCAGTTTTCTTTTCTGACAAGCTTCAGAATGGTAAGTGCGCAGTGACATATTATTCCACTCTAGTTGTTGTATTTTACTCAGCATTTGCTTTTTCCTGGATGATGTGTCCCAGATGCATCTTTACTCACAGTCTGAGAGGAAGTGCGGGGTTTTCTTTCTTCTTTCATAATATCACTAGATCGTTAGCTCTTGGCAGAGGATCAGAGCATGTTTTTTTCAGCTCAGAGACCCTAGAGATTGATTGCCCCGGTAAACTAATCAGAGGACCTCTTGGTTGAACTGTCCCAGTGTTGCATTTAGTATTATTACAAATCATCCTCTCAAATTGCTGAATTAAGAGGTAGTCGGCCCTCCCAAGTAGGAAAGGACCCCTGACATTATGTTCTTCCCAGTGCATGTCAGGAAGTGACCTGGTAAATAGGCTTGGGGTCCTCACTGGTGTCATAATATATGAGGCAGTTCAAACACCTCTTGGAGCCCCCTACAAAAGTCATTGGAATAGGGCTACTATGTGCAAGTCCCAGGGTTCAGAGTGTGACCTCCTCCTCCCTCCATGTGCCCCAAACTCCTCTAGGCTGCAAGCAATGGATATGCAAGGAGAAGGGATTAAGTAACATGCCTGGAACTGGTGAAGAGAGTTAGGAGAGTAGTGGGTGGAGTTTTCTTTTAAACAGAAGGGGTGGGGGCCCAGCAGGGGTTTCTCCTACCAGAACGGTATAATGAGGGAAGACATCTTGATTCTCCAGGGGCTGGAGCTATTCTCCTCCTAGAGCTCTCAGTCAGGAGGAAATTGCTCGTACTCACCTTCCCAAGACTGACTCAGCTGTATGCAAGCGCAGTACACATCGGACTAGCACTGCTGTGGTCTCCTACGGCTACAGCCCTGGCAGCATTTTCTGAACCAGCCCTGATCCCATTGCAATTTTCTCTTGCATTGAGGAGTTGCTGACCCTGACATGCCAAGCCCTTGACCATTTTCTTTTGTTATGATCAATAGCTTTCTATATTATGGTGTCCAGTTTGTCCTGTAAAGGTCACACTCTTCTTCCTTATTCGCCTCACCTCTAATCTTGTAAAACTGACCATTCAGACTCCTTCCTTTAGTATGCTATACTGCAGGGGTGGCCAACCTGTGGCGGAGCCGCATGCGGCTCTTCAGAAGTTAATATGCGGCTCCTTGTATAGACACCAACTCCGGGGCTGGAGCTACAGGCGCCAACTTTCCAATGTGTCGGGGGTGCTCACTGCTCAACCCCTGGCTCTGCCACAGGCCCTGCCCCCACTCCACCCCTTCCCGCCCCTTCCCTGAGCCTGCCGTGCCCTCGCTCCTCCCACCTCCCCCCCAGAGTCTCCTGCACACCACAAAACAGCTGATTGGGAGGTGCGGGTAGGGAGGGGGAGGCACTGATCAGCGGGGCTGCCGGTGAGCTGGAGGCACTGGGAGGGAGCGCCGGGGGGGGGAGGGGAGCTGATGGGGGGCTGCTGATGTATTACTGTGGCTCTTTGGCAATGTACATTGGTAAATTCTGGCTCCTTCTCCAGCTCAGGTTGGCCACCCCTGCTATATTGGGTGTCATTTTTTATAAGAGGTCAGTCAGTGTTACCACTACAGACCATCAAAATTCAGGGCCACGATCCCTCTGCTTCCCAGTATCACCTTCTCTCTACAGCCATGATATATTCTGAGCCCGCCTCTGGCCTACAGGTATTATAGATGCACTGGGCTGAATTCTGCTCTCGTTGATACTGGTGTAACTTTGTTGGCTTCTCTGTTACTTACTTATAATGTTTCCAGAGGAAGGGGAAGGGTGATCTTGTACTAAAGGGACTGGACTGGAACTCAGGAAATCTGGTTTCAGTTCCCACCTCTGCCTCCCAAACATCCTGGGTGCCTGACCTGTTGATGTCAGTGGCAAAACTCTCCTCGTCAATGAAGCCAGGATTTCACCCTTAAACTTTTCTGTGCCTCAGTTCCCCATCTGTAACGTGGGGATGAAAATGCTTCTTTTCTACCCCTCTTTGTCTGGTCTGTTTAGATTGGATGCTGGCTGGGGCAGGATTCTCTTGCTAGATGCATATTCCAAGGGAAAATGGAGCCCCGGTTTTGGTTTGGGCCTCCAGGCACTGCTGTAAAACAAATAATAGTAAAGAACTTTGGTCAAGTGTCTCTAGCTGTGCAGAAAGAGGCACTGGGCCAATGTGGGTTCTCAATGTGGTAATTCCAGCAACTGTAAAGATTTGCAGTGGTGCAAACGAGAACAGAAACTTATTGCATTGTCGCTGTCTTTGGAAGAACGTCTGGAAACACATACAGGAAGTTCCTTGTTGTAGTGTCCTGGGTAGGTACAAAGAACTGAAAAATATTCAGGTACCGTGATCAGACACCTGGTGTTGGGCTGTTCAGCCAGAGAAGACTCTATTTTCAGTTACTGGCATGGTACCTAGTCACTTGTTAAGATCTTCATTGATAGTTGTTGTGTTTCTAGTATCTCTGTGGGTTTACCTTTCAGTATACAGTACATTTTAAAACTTTAATGTTGATTTTCATTCCTCAGGAAGAAAATGTGAAGACTGTCCTGATGAACCCCAATATTGCCTCAGTCCAGACCAATGAGGTTGGCTTAAAGCAGGCTGACACGGTCTACTTCCTCCCCATCACCCCACAGTTTGTCACAGAGGTCATCAAAGCAGAAAGGCCAGATGGGTTAATTCTGGGCATGGGAGGCCAGACAGCTCTCAACTGCGGTAAGTACTGTGGAATTGTAGCTGAATTAATCTCTCTAGCCCCACATCCATCACCTTTATATCTAGCTCTGCCTGATCAAAACTATAGGAATCTCAGCCAGAACATTTCATTCACTTACAAATGTTTATAAGCAGAGATATTGGCCTAATGGACTAATATAAGTATTAATTTAATTGTACCTATTGAATATGACTTGTAGTGGCTATCTTTTATAGTTATCAGTTATACAGATGTTTCATACAATAGTGTTTTGCAATTGCAGCTTATAAATCTTGCTTTGGATGACAGTTTTGGGGCGTGTTCTGTACCTAAACATTAAGATGAAGATTGAAAAGGGAAGCTACAGGGATAGTGGTGCTTTGTTTAGCTTAGCATGGCAGCACCAACTGGCACTGTTCCATTTAGGATCAGAGATGGCTCCAAACCACAAAATTCAGATCTACATGCAGCTTTCATAAATTTTAAGGCCTACAGGGATTACTGTGATCATCTAGTCTGACCTCCTGTATAACACAGGCCAAAGCACCACACCCCATAAATCTGCACCAAGCCCTCCATTTTCTGATGGAAGTATAGCTTATCTTTTAGAAAGATATCCAGTCTTGATTTAAAGTGAGAGGCAATCAACCACATTCTGTTCTAATGCTTCAAAGTATAAGTGTGTCCAAATTCAAGGTTTTGGTCCTAAGTAGTATAAAAGGAAGATGCATTTGCAAAATCCAGACTGGATCTGGCTGCAGATTGTGGCTGTCCCCAAGGTTTGCAGGTATTTGAATCTGTGTGCTGTTGTATTTAGGAATTTCCTTAGTTAGCATTATGCCACATTTAATAGAAAACAATGTTTATAATGGGAACATTTAGCTCTGACCTGAAACTTGTCAAATTAAATGTAAATGTTTCAGGTTTATTTTATTACAGTATTTCCAAAAAGGGTGGTAATTTAGGATTTCCCATCATTCCATCCTGTTACAGTAGATGTGGAAGGAGAAACCCACACTGTCTTTACAAATGTAAGCTTTATCACCACCTAATGACTCTTTAGGATTGCCCATTCTTTGGATCATTTAGAATTACACAGGGTTTCGCACTTGAGACTGCACTCCATGGAACATCCCTTCATCGATAGGGATGTGGTTAAGATTGTCTAACAGAACTTGTCTGTCTCTAACTTTAGTGATCTTTCGATTTCAAGGGCTAGATTCCCTTCTAGAATCTTCAGAATGACATGGGGCTTGTTTTCCATTGCCCTAAACCTTGTGTCGTCATCTACACTCGGATAAAGTGGGTGTGAAATGTTTCCAAATCAAAATGGTAGTGCTTTCTGACATCCTTCATGTGCATCCACACATATTTACACAAGGCAGCAGAGAATCAAGCCATATATGTTTGACTATGCCACTGGCCTTCTTGCACCTCTGCTCAGAATCTGCTTCAGGTACTTGTTGCCCCAGCTCAGGAAAGTATCCCTATTCTAGATGACACTTAATCAAATGCTTAAATGTAGTCACATACTTAAGTGCTTTCCTGAATTTATTGGTTTTGGCACTGAATTTTGACAGTTCGAATTGAGAAACTATGGCGGTGAGGACCATGTATGGACCCAGCTAGCTAGCTGCAAAGCCAGATTCCCCATTCGCTTTCCTCTCTGTACAGCATGGGTGCTCCGATTCTAATGCCAGTCTTTCCACAGGAGTGGAGCTGTTCAGACGAGGCGTTTTGAAGGAGTATGGAGTGAAGGTCCTGGGGACGTCCGTCGAAGCCATCATGGCCACTGAGGACAGGCAACTGTTTTCTGACAAACTGACTGAGATTAATGAGAAGATCGCTCCCAGCTTTGCTGTGGAATCGGTAAATGCGAGATGCTCAGAGATGCAAGGCCACCACACTTAGCTTTATTATTCTTTAAACAGCTGAAACCAAATTCATACCTGGTGTAAATCCATTGAAGTCAATGGAGATGTATCAAGTAGGGATCTGGTGCATTGGAAGTCGGTAGGGATGCCCAGGTGTGTTTGAGGGCAAAATTTGGCTCCTGGAGTCACAACAAAGGCATAAAAAAACAGGAGTACTTGTGGAACCTTAGAGACTAACAAATTTATTAGAGCATAAGCTTTCGTGGACTACAGCCCACTTCTTCGGATGCATATAGAGTGGAATAAATATTGAGGAGATATATATACACACATACAGAGAGCATGAACAGGTGGGAGTTGTCTTACCAACTCTGAGTCTTTTCTCTTGTCTAACCTGATGTGTACACTTGAATCAGCTTAGTCCTTGTCATTTTATTTGACATTTATTCCTGTCTGCTTTAAGATTGAAGATGCTTTGAACGCAGCAGAAAAGATCGGCTACCCAGTCATGATACGGTCTGCCTATGCTCTGGGTGGACTGGGGTCAGGTATATGTCCTGACAAAGAGAGACTGCTGGATCTTGGGACCAAGGTATGTGTGCACTTGATAGCTATACGGATTTATTTTGCCATCTGATTTAATATATTCTTGTAATAGTCACAGATTAGTCTAGTTCTACATACTTTATCTTTCTGTTAAAACATAAAACATTATCTTGATGCCCTCTAAGGTTCTGTCTTCATAATACTTGCCATTGACTTGGGTAGTGTGAATGATTAAGTAACATTGTTCACGGCTGTTAAATTCTGTCAGAAACGACTCATAATTTGATCAAATGTTTCAGCAGTTTTGGTCAAAAAGCAATATAATGGCCTCTTTTCTCCTGCTTTCAGGAGCTAATGTCACAGGGAAGATGCAGAGAAAGTAAAAGCCTACACTGAGCTTAGCTATAACTAAGGGCCAGGAATAGAGAGAGACTGGCCGGGTTAGGCCATTCTTGTATTTGGTTCTGAATGGTGAAATTTGTTCGGTGCCAGAATCCTGTGAGGAACCTGCCTTTCCAGTCTTTTGTACTCACTAGAGCGGGACAAAAATTGCCAATTATTTTTCCGCAGGAAGTGTAGCATTTTTTAAAAATTTCCCATGAAAACAAACCAGAAAGCAGAAAAGGTGGGTAACATTTTTCAGTGTGGGGTTAAAATGTTGTGTTTTTGAAAGCCTGGGTTTTTGATTTTCCATGGAAAAACAGGAAAACAATTTGACTGTAATGAAAATTTTCATTTTGGTTAAAAAGCTATTTTTTAGTTTTAAAAAAATCTTCATTTTTTTTTTGCAGCCAGCTTTACTAATATTATTGAATATATATTTTTAAAAGCTTAAAATTTACTCTCTAAAAAATATCTTAGCCTGCCAAGACCCAAATGTTGGAAACTCAGTATTAACATCTAGGACAAACACTTGGAATCCTAACAAAGATAAATATAGATCAAAGACCAGTTAGTTTAACATGAGGTGAGATTCACTTGTAAAACCAGTATTTTTCTTTCTATGATTTCAGTCCCATGTTTCATTTGCTTGGATGGGGATAATTAACTAGATTAAAAGATGGAGCAGCACAAGTAGGACTCCGCGGTGCAAAGGGTAGATTTGTGATTAGAGCAAAGAGCAGCGCAGCATAGGCAGTCCTGAAATCAACAAAATCCAGTAGGCCCCAGGTTAGAATATCCTGTACAGTGGGGCCTGATACTTAGCTGGTGTACATGGTATAGCTAGGGTGGCCAACTTTCTACTCGCACAAAACTGAACACTCTTGCCCCGCTCCCTGCCCTTCCCCTTCTCTGAGGCCACGCCCTGCTCACTCCATCCCCCCTCCCTCTGTCGCTTGCTCTCCCCCATCCTCACTCACTTGCTCATTTTCACTAGGCGGGGATGAGGTGCGGGGGGGGGGGGAATGCTCCAGCTGGGGGGTGTGGGCTCTGGGGTGGGGCTAGGGATGAGGAGTTTGGGGTGCAGGAGGGTGCTCTGGGATGGGGCTGAGGGGTTTGGAGGATGGAAGAGAAATAGGGGCAGGAAGGGGGTGTGGGGTGCAGGCTCCAGGAAGGAGTTTATGTGCAGGAAGGGGATTGAAGCGGGGGCAGGGGCCTGGGCATGGGAGGGAGCGAGGGGTGCAGGCTCTGGGTGGCACGTACCTCAGGCGGCTCCCAGAAACAGTGGCATTTCCCCCCTCCAGCTCCTACGTGGAGATGTGGCCAGGTGGCTCTGTGCACTGCCCCATCTGCAGGTGCCACCCCCACAGCTCCCATTGGCCACAGTTCCCGGGCAGTGGGAGCTATGGAGCCAGCGCTTGGGGTGGAGGCAGCGCACGGAGCCTCCTGGATGCCCCTATGCCTAGGAGACAGAGGGGGGACATGCCACTGCTTCCAGGAGCCACGCGGAGCCACGCAGGCAGGAAGCCTGCCTTAGCCCCGCTGTGCTGCCGCCCAGACTTTTAACGGTCCAGGCAGCAGTGCTGACCGGAACCGCCAGGGTCCCTTTTCAACGGGTCGTTCCAGTCAAAAACCGGACGCCTGGCAACCCTAGGTATAACTTTATTGAAATCAATGGGCCTCTGCCCATTTACAATAGTGGAGGATCTGGCCTTGTGTTCCTCGTAGTTTGATTCGATACAATGCACTGATGCTCCTCACTGAACTGCTGTTTTTATGAGGCCAGGGGCCCTGGAGAAAGATCTAAACTGAAGAGCCAGCATGAGTAGGAGTAGCTCCTTTTTTCGTAGAGCTAGTCTACACTACCTGCCTGGATCGGTGGGTAGAAATCGATCTCTCGGGGATCGATTTATCGCGTCTCATCTAGACGGATAACTCGATCCCCGAATCGACGCGCGTACTCCCACCTCGTCAGGAGGAGTAAGCGCCGCTGACGGGGAAGCCGTGGCGGTCGATTTGCTGCCGTCCTTACAGCGGGGTAAGTCGAATAGGATACGTCGAATTCAGCTACGCTATTCGCGTAGCTGAATTTGCGTATCTTAAATCGATCCCTCCCCCTAGTGTAGACCTAGCCTTAGTTAGGCAGAATGTGCTAATGCTTTCCTTACCCATCAGACTGATTAGAGCAAAGAGAATAGTAGGTAGATTACTAATATCACACATGTCCATGATGACAAATTTACATTTCATCAGAATGGGTTAAAAATATTTAGTAGAAAAAAGTAAATGAACTCAGATACAAACTTGCATGTTTCCTTTTGGACTTCAGTGTGTTTAAATTATATTCAACAACAAGAAAACCCAACCATCCCTACCAAAACAAGACACTCCACTCCACACGCTTCCCCCGTCTGGGGAGAGGATGAGAGAACAAACACCACATGACAGATGTGTAATCGTGTTGTTTAATTCACTATTGGAAGGCGCTCAGATACTATGGGGATGAGTGTGGAATTAAAAACTTATATAGAATAGAATAGAAAAGGCAGAGGAATCGCTGTTGGAAAGGAGGGAGTGCAAGGCTGTAAACACTCGACCAAGAAAAACAATATTTTATATCATACTCTGTTATTTTCATTCCCTGCAATATTTGCAAATTTTCAGTTCTATTGCCCTTCAGACTCCTTTTCCCAATGCAAACAATTCTAATTTTATTCAGTTCTTGTTTGTCTGTGATTCTGTGCAAGGGAATTCCATTGATGCAAATAAGAGTTTTGATATGAGAATGGATGATTAATATTAATCTGCATTACAGTAGTGCCAGCAAGCTTGGGGCCTCATGGTATTTGATTCTGGAGGACAACAGTGGCTGTCAAAGGCCCAGATCCTCTGCTACTGAAGTCAATGGGAGCTTTGCCATTGATGCCCGTGCACACAGCGTAAGGCCTTAAGGCCCCATCCCAAGATACAAACATGTTATAACATAGTTGGCATTGATCATGTTACATGTAGTAGACATGGCCTAAGTGTCACGAACCGAGACGTGGGTGGTGATGCCTAGTGGTTGGAGCAGGAGCTAGGCTGATGGGTTTAAGAGCAGGTTTGCTGACTTCCTCGTCCTATCAGGCGGCCCTGCTGTGGCTCAGCAGTGTTCATAGGTTACCATGACACTAAGTAATTTAAACTCTGGCTGTAAAATTAAGGGCAAAAAGGAGGCTGAGGAAAGGATGGTCTGACAATGTGTGTGTTATTTTCTATATTCCACGTGAGATTTAACTAACCCCTTGTATAGTAGTTAATATTAATGTCAATGTATCCATTTGGATTATACTCATTTAGCAGCTCAGGAATGTTTTCCGGGTTAGTTTTAGAATAATTCATAACTCTTGCTTCTGATCAGTATGTCACAGTAACTAATGGTGTGATTAGTTAATAGTGTTGTTAATTCAGCAGTGTGTCCAAGCACCCATTGATTAGTCACCTATTTAATTTTACACAGAGAAGTCGTACCATTGAAGTCAGTGGGGCTACTCGCATACATAAAATTAAGTGCAGAACCTTATTTTTGTTTTTATTTTAATTTATACTTCTCATTTCTGTGGCTAGGCCAAATGTCCTCATTTCTTTTGCATCTGATCACATTGTTTTCCATGACATTTAAATGAGGCTAATGCAAATAAAAGTTACAGAGCAATTGTCACATAATAATTAATATCTAGCTCTTACGTAGTGCTTTTCATCAGTAGGTCTCAAAGTTCTTTACAAAGGAGCATTATCTCCATTTTATAGATGGGGGAAACTGAGGCACAGAGGGTGGAAATAATTTGCCCAGAGTCACACAGTGGTAGCAGAGCCTTAAATACAGGAATGCGTCCAGTTCCGTTACACATGCTTAATAAAAATGTATTTCTTCCTTTGTATCCACCTGCTGTCTGTCCTCCCTAACTGATTCTTCAACCTGTTCCACAGGCATTTGCAGTGACCAACCAAATTCTAGTGGAGAGGTCCGTTGTTGGCTGGAAGGAGATAGAGTATGAAGTCGTGAGAGATGCATCTGATAACTGTATCACCGTCTGTAATATGGAAAATGTTGATGCTATGGGAGTTCATACAGGTAGGTTCTTTACAGATTACAGTGTGGCTTACTGTAGATTGCGTTTAGATCAGCATTTTCATATAATGTCTTTCTGCCGACTATAGTTGATACACTTACCTGGCCAGTGAGAGATAGGATGTAGAATACTTATCAGAGCTAAGTACTCCCGGATACGATGGAACACACTTTTCAATATCCTAAGCCCATCCCTTATTTCACACGGTAGCACAGTCTGTCCCTTGCCTTGAAATGCCCCCAAACGGGCATCTTCCATAGCACCTGGTGTTCAAAACTTGCAAGATGCAGTAGGTCAGCAGAGACATGACCAGAATCTATTGCCGTCAAACTATTGTGGTTTTCCTTCCGGCAACCAGGAGATTCCATCGTAGTGGCTCCCAGCCAGACACTGTCCAACAAGGAATTTCAGCTGCTGAGGGAAAGTGCCATCAAGGTGGTCCGACACCTGGGCATCGTGGGGGAATGCAACATCCAGTATGCCCTGCACCCTACCTCCCTGGAGTACTGCATCATCGAGGTCAATGCCAGGCTCTCCAGAAGCTCTGCCTTGGCATCCAAGGCCACAGGGTAAGGCAGGAAAGAAAAGCTGGGGCAGCAAAAGGAGTTGGGGAAAGGGACAGGGAGCTCAGCCACTAGGTATTACAAATGGAAAAGCTCTCAGGAGGGGAACCTAGCAGCTGGTTTTAAAGAGTACATTCCCTGGCAGCCGCACGTTGGCTGCAAATCATCTCTGGAACCCCAAGGACTTGGTTATTAATGAACTCTCTGCCAGATTGAATCAAATGGTATTGCTAGCTGCCTTTGTTTTGTTGGCTAATCATAAACTAATCAAGATAACGATGGTCAAATCTGCCTGGTTAAAATTGGCTTCTTAATTGTACTCTGGGGAGGCGGTTGAGAAGTGCAAATTAGTCCTTAATTTACAGTTCTCAACAACTCTGGCAGTTGTCAAAGCCCTGTAGCAAACTGGAGACAGGCAGCAATAACTGAGAGCAAGCATTTGGTTGATTTCATTGTGTTAGCTGACTCTTTTGTGACACAAATCCATTTTTGTCTTGTGTCGCAGTAAATATACATAAAATAGTAGCATGGCATATATCGAACAAAGAAAGCTTTGCAACAAGGGATCTACCATTGCAATCCTGAAAGGTCTTGAGTACCCACATCTCCGATTGCTTCAGTGGGAGTTGAGTGCACCCAGCATTCCTAAAATTTGAACCATCATTTAATTCTCAAAAACATGCCACCAGCTGGTAAAATGTTCCACCAGCTTTAGAACCATACGCTGGAAATTCCAGTCCTGGCTGGGTCACAAATGGAAACGGGTTTGGTGTTTAGATCTTGGTCCCCATTTGGCTACCCGGTAAAAGAACTGCAGAATGGGGCTTTTTCCTAAGAACAATGCTGTGTGGATTGTGACTGGTTGGAAGATGCTTTTGCAGCTAATGAGGACCTCTGCATTTTGTACAAATATTACAGGAAGGTGAAAGAGGGCTGTTCCCCCAGGGTGGTGTTCGGGAGAAAGCTTCAAAATCCCAGTTTGGATTTTTGCCTATGACTATCTGTGAAGTGCTTAGAGTCAGATAGCTAAAGAATTCCTTCAGTCTGATAACTTGAGAGCATGCATTATTTTATATTAATGAATGCCCACAAAAGTTCCTTTGTTGGTGTAAGAGTGAATGGTTTTGTGAAGTGTACGGGGAAGAGGTACTTGGATTGGAAACTCTCCAGGGTGGGGACTGTCTTTTTGTTATGTGCTTGTATAGCACCTATTACAATGGTGCCCTAGTTGCTAACTGCAATATAAATAATAATAATGGCCTGACTGGGTTTGCTGTCAACTACCATCTATGAAAGAACACATGCCAAAAGAGGTACTCCAGCAGCTTATTAGCAGTTCCAGCTGCTCGGCAGTTATCATTGTTGCCTGTTTTGGTGGTTATTCCAAGTAGGCAGTTCTTAAAGAGAACAGTCCTGTTATAATGGAAAAAACTAAACTCTACCCCAGCCAATGAGGCTTTCTCAATCAAATGAAAGTTGTGCAAGATGACATTCTTAGCAAACGTTAGGGCAATAGGAAATCCTGCTGGATGATTTATAATCACTTGGCTTCCGCAAACGGGATTATATAAATTTCGCTGCTCAGTTATCACCACACCTTTTGTTGCTTTTGGGCTGATTTCTGCCCCTATTTAGACCTTTCTAATCTCACTAATTTCAACCCCCTGAAAGCCCATGTTAACTGATGGGAGAATTTAGCTCTGAATTTAAAGGTACCTTTGGGGCTTTTAAGAACCATCAATCCTGCTGACTCATTGAGTCCAGCGATGTTCCCCAGCAGACTGGGGCAATCATCTGTTACCTAAAAAGACTAAAATCTGCTTTTTGCTTTCATTTGCTAAGTAGACATTACTAGGTCAGCTTTCCTTCTGCACTGGAGTCACTCAGCCTGAAAGAACACCATGTGCTACTCCAACCACCACCACAGAGCTGGCTGGAAAACGACTGCAAAGGCTGGTCTAGCTCCTTCCAAACAAGGCTCATCTGTACTGAGCTAAACATTTGGCCTCTAGTACATGCAGATAAACACTAGTCCCAGCACTGATTTACTGCAGTCCAACCACTGATCTAAGATGTTCAATTGCCCTTATTTGCTGAAATAAGATGGACTCTCACAGTAGAAAAAAACAAAGAGTCCTGTGGCACCTTAGAGACTAACACATTTATTTGGGCATAAGCTTTCATGGGCTAGAACCCACTTCATCAGATGTATGAAGTAAAAGATACAGGAGCAGGTATAAAAACATGAAAGGATGGGGTTGCTTTACAAAGTGTGAGGTCAGTCTAATGAGATAAATCAATTAACAGCAGGATACCAAGGGAGGAAAAATAACTTTTGAAGTGGTAAGAGAGTGGCCCATTGCAGACAGTTGACAAGAAGGTGTGAGTAACACCAGGGAGAAATTAGTATTGGGGAAATTAAGTTTAGGTTTTGTAATGACCCAACCACTCCCAGTCTTTATTCAGGCCTAATCTCATGATATCTAGTTTGCAAATTAATTCCAGTTCTGCAGTTTCACATTGGAGTTTTTGAAGTTTTGTTGTTGAAGAATTGCCACTTTGAGGTTCTGTTATTGAGTGACCAGAGAGATTGAAGTGTTCTTCTACTGGTTTTTGAATGTTATGATTCCTGATGTCAGATTTGTGTCCATTTATTCTTTTGCGTAGAGACTGTCCCCAATACTAATTTCTCCCTACCGTTACTCACACCTTCTTGTCAACTGTCTGTAATGGGCCACTCTCTTACCACTTCAAAAGTTAATTTTCCTCCCTTGGTATCCTGTTGTTAATTGTTTTATCTCCTTAGACTGACCTCACACTTGGTAAAGCAACCCCCATCCTTTCATGTATTTTTACCTGCTCCTATCTTTTACTTCATACATCTGATGAAGTGGGTTCTAGCCCATGAAAGCTTATGCCCAAATAAATTTGTTAGTCTATAAGGTGCCACAAGGAATCCTTGTTTTTTCTTTTTTTTTTTTCTTTTTGCTGATACAGATTAACACGGCTACCACTGAAAACTCTCATAGTAGGTTATGCAGATATACAGTGGCGTTGCTATTATGTTGAAAGAACAGTCGCTCATCCCTGTTGTAAAGTCTCTGCTTTCCCATAGCACTCACTCTCTGTGTCTCTCCCTCCTCCTCCTCCTTTCCCTCTTGAGCGGCCTAACTGCAGCGAAACACTAAACTTTTCAGGTGTTGCAAAGCTTTCACGGAAGATAGTCAATTTGCCAGCTTTTAATGATTGTCCAGCCCATGTTCCAACCTAAGTTGCTCAGTGCTACACTTACTTGTATAAGCACGTACCTATAGTATAACCCACCCACCCCCATATGAGGGCTTTTCATTCCCTCCCCAGGCAGAAGTAAACCCTTCTGTTGTTGTTAATCGTTGGTGTTAGAGTAGCACCTAGAGGGTCAGGATCAGGGCCTAATGGAGCTAGACGCGTACAGACCCATAATAAAATGTAGGCCATGCTCAGAGAGCTTACAAGCTAAAGACACAAGACAGACAAAGGGTGGGAGACAGGAAATATTATTATCATCCCAATTTTACAGCGGGGGAACTGGGGCACGGAGGGTTTAAGTGATGTGCTTAAGGTCACGCAGACAGTCTGTGGCAGAGCCAGGAACTGACCTCGGTCTCCTGAGTCCCAATCCGGTGTCTGAGCCACAGACCATCTTTCCTCCTTAATAGCTGATTCCTACTTCAGAGCTCTGTACATGCCCCTTATGACCTACATGCTGTATCCAAGCTTCTTGCTGCTCTCCAATGAGCTGCACTCACATACCATGTGCCAGGAGCGGCGCGCCATCCCTACAGAATGGGGTTACTATTTTTATTAAAGCAGCTTCAGAGAGTTATAGATTTCCTTGCCCTCTACAGTACCAACCATGATACTAAAAACGCCTCCCTCATCTCTGCCAGGTACCCATTAGCATTTATTGCTGCCAAAATCGCCCTGGGGATCCCCTTGCCGGAGATCAAAAATGTAGTATCAGGAAAAACCTCTGCCTGCTTTGAGCCCAGCCTGGATTACATGGTCGCCAAGATACCTCGCTGGGACCTGGACCGCTTTCAGGGCACCTCTAGCCAGATTGGCAGCTCCATGAAGAGCGTGGGAGAGGTGAGTGTGGGGAAATTCTCTCCATTTCCTTTCCGTTGCCTGTGAAATTTAACTTTTCTCCCTTGCCTGCTCTCTGGATGCCGGGTCTTTCTAGTCTGCCAGCCAAACGAATGCTAAGGAGGATTTAGACCCTCAAGGGACACTCTTCTAAAAACAGATGCTAGTTCTGCACTCGCAATTTGGTTCCAGTTATCAACTGCAGTTACAAAAGTGTTGTGTGTATTTGTGGTTGAACATGACAGCATGTAGACATCAATCAACAAGGTTTTGCCCACTAATCAGAGAGTTAGCTGTCTAACAGTTCGCATTCATTCATTGGGTCTTCAATGTCTTTTGAATGCAAAATTAGAGACCAAATTGGGACACTTTTAACGTTTGTTTCATGATCTCCATGCTGGGTGGCTGTCCAGAAGGTCGACTGAGGATCAATGAACTAAATAGAAATAGATTAAGAACAGAGAGAAGAAATCACCCTAAACTGAAAGCAAACTTGTCCTGAACCTCAAACTGCCTTTGGTTTGTAAAAGTTTTATTACTACACCTCTACCTTGATATAACACTGTCCTTGGGAGCCAAAGCATCTTACAATGTTATAGGTGAACGCGTTATAGCGAACTTGCTTTGATCCGCTGGAGTGCGCAGCTCCGCCCCCTTGGAATGCTGCTTTGCCGCATTATATCAGAATTCGTGTTATATCGGGTCACGTTATCTTGGGGTAGAGGGGTACTTATTGATCAATACTTGTTCACTTTCACCTTCCTCGACATTTTCTGGTTTCCTGTGGAAATGTCATTGGGGTGTTCCTAGCATGGCTGTAGAAAATTTGTTTTGCAAATATGTGCAGCCTGGCTTTTCAGCCCCAGTTAATCCAGAGAGTGTGGATAAACATCTGATCTTTTGAGAGCTTATTCAAATCACCTGAGCTGTATCCATTACTCTTCTCAATTAGAATGATTTAGGACTGTAAAGGCCATTTTAGGCACTAGCATGGTAGGCCGTTCTTGAGATTCGTAGATTTCAAGGCCAGAAGGGACCACTGCATAACACAGGTCATAGGACTTCCTTGAATTAATTCCTGCTTCAGGTCCAATAGTTGTGTTTGAACAAGAGCATTTCTTTGCTGAAAACATCCACTCTGAAAGATTTAAAGATTTCCAGTGATGGAGAATCCACCACAACCTTTGGGAAGCTGTTCCAATGGCCAGTCACCTTCATTGTTAAAAAGATGCACCTTCTTTCTAGCCCGATCCTGCACCTGAAAACAGAACACAACACCTGATGCCCTCTTGAAACGGTCAAATTGCTTTGTCTTAAACCGTTGGTTTCCCCCTCCGAATAGATAGGATAGGTCTTCGGAAATGAGGAACAAAACAGCGTGACTTTTAAAATCTGAATTTAAGATTGGTTGCATAATGGTGACATCTTCAGCTAATTTTTCAAGAGGAATGAAATGAAGCAAAATGGGTAAATTATCCATTTAATTAGCTAATTACTCATCAGTTATCCAAAGCAAAATAATTAATTGTGTACTTTGTTGTCTGTCTTTTTTTCCCCCTAATGTTTTTCAAGTCTCTCCCTCGCTAAATTATTTTGACAAGTGAGGCCTTACAAACAGCCACTCCTCCTCGCTCAAAGAGCACACCCTCAGCACGGTGGGAAGGATTAATTAGAGGCTTGTATTTTTAATAATGTGTGGTGCAGTAGGTCCCTGCAAATATTTACGGTGTTAACGCCCCGTGACTTCACATTATCCATGCGCTTTGCACATTTTACCCCAGCTAATAAAGGGCTATATTCCGGAGTGTCCCACTGTATGAATACTGAACTGCATTATGACTTGGACTATCCACATGTACGGGGGAATAAGGGAGCATAAGATACGCCCCCCCTTATTCTCCTGCACAGACTATCTGGACCTTGGGTTCAAGCCAGCAGCCAGTGGACGGGGGGAGGAATGGAGAATAGACAGAGCTTTGGCTTCATACTGCCTGGCCAGCATGGGGTATGCTGACTGAGATGGTACAGAGAGTATTGCAATTTACTGTTGATACAGACAAACCGGAAATTACCAGCCCCCAGAGCAGAGGAGCTGTTCCTCAAAGAGACCCCTCTCAATCAGAATGTCTCCCGTGACTGCTCCTGGCAGAGTACAGCTTAAGTCCCCTCCCTAGGCCTGTGCCGGTAACCAGATTCCAGACCAGCGTGGTTTTTATTAGTTGAACTGTCTAGCCTCAGCCTGACTGCTGGTGAGCTGTGCTGTGACAGGCTGAAGGCTCGGAACGGTGGAGCTGTGTGAAAGGGGAGAAAGTTTTCCCATGACACTTTTGCCCCACTTCATTTCAGATTATTTTTGTGCCCTTTTAAGATTTTGCTTTCTGGTGAAATATACATGTGAACACTGGAATGAGTTGCAAAGTTTCCATGCAGAATGGGCTCACCGGAACATGGGAATGGCATTGTTTTTAGGTGAAATAATCATTGAACAGAAACATACAATGGTAGTTACTTAAGGTTTGACAGGGGCTCAATGGCAGAGGTGCAGTCTTCTGCCTTTGCCCACTCTTAAGGCTTAAAATTCCCTCTGCCCTATGAGGCGTTTCCAACTTTAGTGGATTCTCCCTTATTATAACACAGGTGGATTTTGAAAGCTCTGGGACAGTAATCTTCCTTTGAGTCAGTTAGAATCATAGAATGTCAGGGTTGGAAGGGACCTCAGGAGGTCATCTTGTCCAACCCTGCTCCAAGCAGGACCAATCCCTGGACAGATTTTTGCCCCTCATCCCTAAAGGATTGAACTCACAACCCTGGGTTTAGCAGGCCAATGCTCAAACTACTGAGCTATCCCTCCGCCCCCCTGTACCATGTTCCCATAGGCTTTAATCTTACCTAATAAGCATCGCTGCCATCTGAACAACTGAGAGGGGCAACACCTCAGCACGTTAACGTGAGAGCTTTCTTTGTTACAGGTCATGGCTATCGGGCGCACCTTTGAGGAGTGCTTCCAGAAGGCCCTGAGAATGTGCCACCCATCTGTGGATGGCTTCACATCACGTCTGCCAATGAATAAAGAGTGGCCGGCCAACTTAGATCTGCAGAAAGAACTGGCTGACCCCTCCAGCATTCGAGTCTATGCAATGGCCAAGGTAACGAAGGACTCAGAGGCTATGGGGTCTACCCTGTTGACTATAGTTACCAGACTGTGTTGGTTGAGGTAATAGAGTGGAATATTTTTTAACCCCTCGTCCTTTTTCCTCTTTGTGCACCTCAGTCATAAGGGGATGATGATGTATTTCCATCTCTGAATCACCTCCTGTGAGGTACAAAGATTCTCTTTCTCCCCATAATTTCCTCTTCATTATCTTAGGATGGAAATAACTCTTTCTCTACCAGCCCTCATGACACCTGCTGTACTCGAGTCATCCATTAACCTTTCACTTAAATCACTGTAATCATAGAATCATATAATATCAGGGTTGGAAGGGACCTCAGGAGGTCATCTAGTCCAACCCCCTGCTCAAAGCAGGACCAATTCCCAACTAAATCATCCCAGCCAGGGCTTTGTCAAGCCTGACCTTAAAAACCTCTAAGGAAGGAGATTCCACCACCTCCCTAATCGTAGACTATCCCTGTTACATTAAACAGCAGGAACATTATACCACCATGTCCTGGGCAACATATTCAGCAGGCAAACAGTTAATGTTAGTTGACAACTGGAGCACTGTTTCTTTAGCTTGCTCCTGTAAGATGATCATTTGCTAAATGCTGGGCAATGTTTGCCCTTTATTTATGCTGGCACAAGTGACAGCAGAGTTTGGGCAGTTCTGCAAACTTGCATTGGTGTATGCAAAGAAAATTAAAAATGATCCTTTTGACATCTGAAACCAAGGGTGATATGAAAATGACTAGCTGCAGTCAATCTGAGTAGTCTCTTTTGGGGATCTTCATGCTACTCTGTGACCGCATCTTGCAACCAAGGATTAAAATTAAATCATAATTAAATCAGCTCAGCTGTCCAGAACTCCCTGTTAACGGATATAGGGTTAAATTTGTTAATTACACTGACAGTTCTTGCAAAGATCTGCAGCCTTTGGTTGGAGGGTAATGGCAGGCTAGTGGTTAAGGCGCTAGTCTGGGACTTGAGATCTGAGTGCTCTGCTACGAGATGCTTTTTGTGAGTGTGGGTGCCTCTGTTCCCCACCTGTAAAATGAGAATAATACTCCTTCCTTTTGCCCACACTTCATCTTGTCTATTTAGGTGGTAAATTCTTTGGGACAGAGATGCTCTTTTACCAGGCATATGTACAGTGCCCAGCACAACAGAGCCTCAATGTCTGTCAGTGCCTCTAAGACGCCAATGCAGTACATGTAATAATTATTGGATATTTTCAGTCTCCACCATGACTCTTGGCTAGCTGAGGTTGTACTGCATTTGCTGATGGTTTCCACTCAATTCTCTCTCTTATAAACCTTGTATAAATTTCCAAGAAGGCTGACGGAGACACAATAATCTTTCTTTCTTTCTTTCTTTGTATATATTGATTCTTCTCCTGCTTTTAGGACATTTGAACTTAGCCTACAACAGCGGATAAGAAAATAATTTCTAGAGACGCCCCAAAGTTTCTCTGTGGGCCATTCTGCAGGGCCTTTCATTGACATGTTTGCAAAGGGAGATCACATTGGAAGTAAAGCCACCATTCTGGTTTGGTATCATTGTATTTGCGCTTTGTGCAGGCCTAAATGACACTGCAGGGTGCAAAGCAATGAGGAATCAGGCAGGCTGCTTCAGACTTGGAGAAGGCCTGTACTCTAGAGACAAATCAACAGGTGGTTTTAAGCTGGAGAGGCACATATATTTACAAGCACAAAACACCCTTCAGCACTGGTGCTTGTGTTGGCTCCAGTTTTCTCTTTGATTTGAGTGGCAAGATCTTTCCTGACTGCATTATAGGAGCCCCAGGAGCCATTTAGAAAGGTAAGGCCCAAGTTAGGGATGGGCACATGACGATGGGGATGGGGCAAAATGACAGTTTTTCTTTTGACTGTTGTCTGAACAAGGAACAGTTAAGCCTTTAATTCCCCACTTGCCCTCCACCGAAACTCCTCGGTCTACAATGGAGCACTGATACACCCCCGTCAATAACTGAGTGAGACCAGTGTTTTGGGTTGTAAAATTTCAGCTTGCTTGACTCAGTAAAAGGTAACTCAGACAGCTGGGATCGATTGGATCAGAAATCCCTAACCAGCTCTCTGACATCTAAACGACCAGCCGCTAGTTGTTATTATCACTGAGCTCTGTTTGAGTCAAGTCTCATCAGATGCCTTCTCTGTCTCCCCCACACATGTCAAGGTTTTTCACTGTTTGTTGGGGTGATGACTACGATGCCCGTTGTGTCGGAAAAGGCGAGAGCTCAGACGCCATTCACAGCTATTGCCTTTTACCGCGTTCTTCTACTATAGTTGAAAAACAACCACAGGAGAGATGCAGAACCCAGTGAAACGTCTGACTGGGCCAAGGTCGTACAGTGTCAACCAGTCTTGGCACTAGGCTGTGGCCCTCGTAAATAAGAGGTATCTGTAGCAGATGATAAGAGAAGATTACTAACATGATGTGGCCCATTTGTGAAATGGTCACATGGAAATGGGCTTTATTAAAAAAAATTAAAAGTATAAAAGAAAAAAGAGTTCAATATTTAGCCACATCATAATAATAACTATTAATATCTAACTCTTATACCCGTACTTTAGTCACGTTTGGGGATATTTAAAAAAAAATACTGTATCCTGTACAATATTGCCTTTGGGATGATAGAGTGGGTTTCCTTTTTACCCAGTGAATGTGGATGGTTTGCTAAAAATAAATTTAAAAAACCAAAACCACATAATTAAGCATGTTCAAGAAAGTTTGAAGCCTGCATTACCTTGAGAATGAGAGTGGTGTCACAGCTGCAAAGTTTGGTTCTGGATGTGAACTTTTCCATAGTTCAGGGGTATTTCAGGTCCAGGATTTCTGAGTCAATCTATCTTTAAACTATAAATCAGAGTCCATTTCAAAGGCAACCAGTTTCTCAACCACTGAAAACCTAAACCTTTCTTTGATCACATTTGCTTCTAGCAGACCACAGGACTATGGAATATACAGGACCTTGGTAATAAGAGGTACAGATGAGAAGTCAGCAGCAGGGGTTGAACATACTAGAGAGAGAGAGAGAGAGAGATCATGAAGCATACACAGCATATGAAATTACAGCAGGTGTCCACCAGCATCGGTCCCTATTGAAGTCAACTGGAGTTTGGGCAGAGACTTCATTGGGAGCCAAATTCTGCACTCCTTGCTCAGACAAAAGTCTTGGTGATGTTAATAGGAGATGAGGAATAATTACTACACATTTCCAGGCAAATTAGATACTTACGACGTGTTTGTTAAAGTGTCTGGCTTACTATCTCCTCTCTTCGGCAGGCCTTGCATGACGGTGTCCCCGTGGATGATATTCACAAACTCACAGCCATTGACAGATGGTTCATCTATAAGATGCGGGATATTGTGAACATGGAGAAAAGCCTGAAGGAACTCAGCAGGTAAGGAAATCAAACAGCTTTCTCTAAGGATACAGCCTTTTTGCTTGGCATCACACAGCTGGGAAACCAGCTCCAGGCTTGTGCACAAACATAAGCAAGGCCGAAAAGTGACTCTCAGTCCTCAGTGCAGCCTGAGTTATCTTAAACCCTAATGCATTGCACTAAGTGGCTACCTCCGTCCATGTAGCAGCAATTGCACTGAAGAGCGCTGCTCTAGAAGTAAAGGCATCTTGTCCATCTCAGCCGATCTTAGGGATTCTAGATCCCACCTGGATTTAGAAAGTCCTTGATGTAGTTTCAAAGCTAGGATATGCTAACTCTCCCCCGAAATGTGAGATCTGAGACTGCATTTGCATAGCTAGGGTATGGTTAATCTTTCAGCTAATACTCTCAATAGATTCTCCCTGGTGTTTTACACCTGAGAGCCAAACACCGTGCATTTCTGACTGGTTGATTGCTTTCTAAGCTGTCTGCCTTGCTTCCCACATGCTATTCCTCCTCAGTTTAGAACAGCTATAATTCCCGACACATTTAAATATAAATCTTCTGGTTTTTTAAAGTGGCCATATAAAATGAACCACAATAGATAGCAGTTAATCGAAGCTCCAGGCTGTATATCAGTCTCTGCCTTTTGCTGACTGCAGCTTTCTCTTCATGGTTTACAAGGCCAGCAGAACCTTCTTGCTGAGTTATTATTGTCTGCTCTGTTGCCTGCGTTTTGGATACATGTTGCATTACTGCAGTTGAACCACACGAGGGCACCAGAAACTTATAGTACACAGCACTTGTAGCAAGAGACTGGGCAGAAACATACAAGATGTTTGTTATGAAATATGCTTTCACCTCCTGTGAGTTCTGCTTCTTTGAAAAGCTGTACATTTTTAATTGAGTAGTTTTTGTTTCCCCCCAGAAAGTGAGTTGGGATTCTAGCTAAACAGAAATAAAGGCACAGAGAGGAGAATGCCCCTGGAAGAATACTTATAAAACTCGATTATTACCCAGCATGTGTAATTCCTCTCTAACTTCCATGTCATGTTTCATTTGTGTGCTGGTTTCCATTTAAAAAAATCTCATGCATATAAAGTTACTGTGTTTACACAGAACCAATTTGTTTTCCCCACTGTTTCTCAGGATGCAATTGTAATTAGAATACTCTGGAATTATATATTCAGGATCTCAAAGCACTGTCCTGAGGATGGTCATGTCCTCCCGTGGTGTAAATTGACATCACTCCATTAAAGTAAAGGGAGCTGAACGGATTGCTGTTAGCTGAAGATCTGGCCTATTAGTTAATTAAACCTCACAGTGCCTCTGTGAGATAGGTACATTCATGTTATTGCACCCATGATATAGATGGATTAGCTGAGGCACATAGTCAAATGACCTTCCCAAGGTCACAGAGGAAGTTTAGTGGCAGAACTAGAACGAAAAGTGTTACTGACTTCCAGGTTGGTGTGTTAACCACTAGAACCCACTCACCGTCCTCCTCCCTTTCGGCCATTATTGGATGAGAGCTGGCTCCGCTGTTGCATGCAAGCAAGGGCCTTCTCCTAGTCAGTGCTCAGGTCTTCCATGTGTGTATTCACCGGAGCTACTTGCTTTATTTTTCATCCTGCTATAAGATTCAGTGTTTGCAAATTGGACATAATTGGTTTTAGAGGGAATAATGACAACCCAG
Source organism: Malaclemys terrapin pileata (assembly GCF_027887155.1). Classification (NCBI taxonomy): domain Eukaryota; kingdom Metazoa; phylum Chordata; order Testudines; family Emydidae; genus Malaclemys; species Malaclemys terrapin. The sequence goes on along the minus strand of NC_071515.1, from coordinate 15,758,581 downwards.
AAAAATGATTGCATGGGTTATTACAAGCACAGCTGCATTAGCAAGCGCTGTGTTTATGCAAACATGACTCTCTCTATATGGATATTCTGATATACACATACATACTGTGTGTGTATAATATACTATAATATCCAGACCTCGCAGTTGATCCTTATCTTTCTATAATGGTCCAAACCAAAACCCAGATGAGTTCAACATCATCATGATCATCACAATAACAACAACAATGCCCAGCTCTTATCTAGTGCTTTCCATCAGTAGATCTCAAACACTTTACAAAGGAGGGCAGTATTATTATCCCCATTATGCAGATGGGGAAACTGAGCAGTGGAGTATCAGAGGGGTAGCCGTGTTAGTCTGAATCTGTAAAAAGCAACAGAGGGTCCTGTGGCACCTTTAAGACTAACAGAAGTATTGGAGCATAAGCTTTCGTGGGTGAATGCCCACTTCATCAGACGCAAGTGGAGCAGTGGAGTGACTTGCCCAAGGTCACCCAGCAGGGCAGTGGCAGAGCCAGGAATAGAATGAGTCCCAATCCAGCGCTCTATCCACTGAACCTTAGACGTGGAGTCACAGCCAAACTTTGTGGCTCTGGATAGCCTTTGTAATCTGCATGTTTCTAAAGACACACAGAAAAGGAGGTCAGTGTTTTACACACAAGTATATTGCTATACTATATAACCCGAGTCCTCACGTCTGAGTGAGATGAACTCAGCGCAGGACCTAAGAGAAGGGTAAAGATAGTTTTATGTCACCTTTGAGCTTCCTTGGGCCAGCCAAGGACAGGTTCAGCTCCCCTGCCTCCCCCCACCAGTGCAAGTTAGAGCAGTCTCATGCCAGCGGTTAGCCACCAAATGGCTATTCCACCAGCCAGTCGTTGCCAGAGCATAGCAGTCATCTGTCCATGCCCTCTTCCCACCCCCACACCAGCCATGCTCCATACACCAGGGTCTGCAAGGGGAAGATACCATAGGGATTCCCTCTTGCTGGGGAAATCCTCAGACATCCAGATCCATTGGCTCGCCAAGTGGTGCAGTGGGGCTGAGGACATGCACACAGAGACAGGGAATATATCGAGAGGATACAAACCCAAGGATGGTGAAATAATGCATTGTAACATGTTAGATATGGCAGGACAACTGAGCATGGCTTGCTTTTGAGAAGCAAGGAACCCCTTTCCAGGTGGGGATGATATAAACATGAATCACGTGACCGAGGAAATTGCAGCGCTCTGTAGTATGGCAAAGAAAGGGAGGCAGATGTTAGCCTGAGTGCTGATCCATTATACTAAGCAGCACTCCCCTTAGCACTCAGTAATACAGGTCTCTTCATCTTGCACTTCTGTTGCTGAGCTACAGTGTCTAGGACCACTCTTCCCCTTCCTTATTTCTCGTATCATGCCCCTTGCTTCCCATAAGGAGGGGCTGGTTGAGGGCAGGCAGAGGGAGCTCTGCCTACCCAATGTTTTCAGGGGTTCATAGGCTGAACCACCATGCACAAAAAACAAGGGGGAGAGGAGGAAAAGGAAAGGAATCGGGAGTTCGCTGCTGTGTGTCCCCATCCTCCACCCAACTGCCAGTGCCCCCACCATCCTGTCTACCTTGCCCTATCCACGTGCACCTTACACTCTGTCTCCCTCATTACCCTCCTGTCTCACCCTTCACGGGTGCTTTCACCTGATCTGCCACGCCCATTAAGTCTCCATTTACCTCCTTTGTTTCCCTGGCACACTTTTTCCCAGTCCTCTAAGCATCTGCACTTCCCCTCCCCTGTTTCTACTGTAGGTGTCGTGCATTGCCATTCACACCCCTACATTGTTAGCCAGACAACCAATAACTGAGCTGCAGAGCACGTGACTGGCCTGCTCCTGCAAGTCACACATCAGTACACAACCTCACACTTCTTGCCATACAAGGGAAGCACCACACGGAATTGGTAATGGATCAATGCAGTTTAAGACCTTTGTATCAATCCTCAAGGGTCAGATTCTCCAGGGTGTTCATTAGCATAGCCCCACTGACTTCACTACATCTAAGCTGATTGGCCCCCATCCTCCGCTGGTATAAATGTGTATCTAATCAAACACTCCCAAGGAACCAAACAGATTGACTGGGGCGGTGAGAGAGCAAAACCAAAGAAAGCAACATGTAAAAAGGGTCTATCCTGGTGCATTATGCTGAAGACATGCAGGAGCTGGGTCTGTACAGGGCCTTTATGTCAGTTGGGGCCTCTAGGTGCCTTCGGGGTACAACTAATGAACAATAAGTTAGTGATTCATTGTAAATGATCGTTTACTGTGCGTCATTACGGATCCAGCAAAGGTTGTCACCTTTGGTAGAGCGTTTATGTCACGAGCCCAGTCGTGGAATTGTTCTGAGTGGTTCCGATTTGAGAAATGGAGAGCACACAGCTTGGTTTTCAAAGCCCATGTTGTCAAGTATCAGAGGGGTAGCTGTGTTAGTCTGAATCTGTAAAAAGCAACAGAGGGTCCTGTGGCACCTTTAAGACTAACAGAAGTATTGGGAGCAAGTAATGGAGTAATGGAGCAAGTAATGGAAATTTCCAGAGGCAGGTATAAATCAGGTATAAATCAGTATGGAGATAACGAGGTTAGTTCAATCAGGGAGGGTGAGGTGCTCTGCTAGCAGTTGAGGTGTGAACACCAAGGGAGGAGAAACTGCTTCTGTAGTTGGAAAGCCATTCAAGTCTTTGTTTAATCCTGATCTGATGGTGTCAAATTTGCAAATGAACTGGAGCTCAGCAGTTTCTCTTTGGAGTCTGGTCCTGAAGTTTTTTTTGCTGTAAGATGGCCACCTTTACATCTGCTATTGTGTGGCCAGGGAGGTTGAAGTGTTCTCCTACAGGTTTTTGTATATTGCCATTCCTGATATCTGACTTGTGTCCATTTATCCTCTTGCGTAGTGACTGTCCAGTTAATTAAAAGCCCATGTTGAGTTTTCAGGGCTGGCCCTTCGAAAAATCCAACTATGTATGTTTGTAACAATCCTTTGCTCTCCTGTTGCTCTGTCCAAGTCATTGTGGGCTCCATTTAATAGGAACAGCATATGCCAAATGCTATTAACTGTAGCTATGATGGCAGCTTGGGGTGAAATTTTCAAAAGCACCTAAAGGACGTGGGAGCACAAGCCCCTTTGAAAGTCAACAGCACTCATGCTTTTAAATTATTTCAACTCCTCTGAAAATCCCATTCTGGTTACCTAGCTGCTTGATCAGTGCCTGCAATTAATTTTACCCAACGTTACTTGTGAACCCAAAATGGAGGGAGGGGGCGAATTTGAAAATCAGACTCATCGCATACTGAGTCACATTCTCCGCTGGTGTGTATCAGCATAGCTTCAGGAATGGTGCTGATTTACACCTGCCGAAGATCTGGCTCTCTCTTAGTACCAACAGGACTACTTCTATTGTCTGATGAAATTTTTTTTCAGAACCGTAAAAGACTTTGAAAGGGACCCTGGTTGGTCAGCAACCACCTGTTTAAATCAACAGTTGTGTCTGAATTATTAATCCGTAGAAAGAGGTGATGATTTTCTCATGGCAATTTCCTGGGAACTGTTCCCCATTTCATTGTGGGCGGTTTGGCAGCTCTGAGGAATTTCGTGGCGCTGAAATCATTGGTTTGAAATATGACATTCCCCGTCCCCTTTTTTTCATTTGAAATGTCAGGGTCGTGAAGTTTCGCGGGAAAGTGACAATGGCGTTTTGTGTCTGTGTGGTGTTGGAGCAGAGAAGGGGTGTGTTGTGCCTGGGTGAGCCATGAGACACTGATTCTTACAGGAGCTGGTGTATTTTCTAGGTCCTTATTTCTTATAGCATTTTATTATAATATTGGTATTCCAGTAGAGCCTCCCTGGGCCCAACCAAGTTGAAACAGGAATTAATTCAGGGAAGTTCTATGGCCTGTGTTATACAGGAGGTCAGACTAGAGGATTGCATTGGTCCCATCCGGCCACAGAATCTGTGAAAAGATTGGGGTTCTGCTGTGCTAGTTGTTGTACATACACATAGTAAGAAATCTTGCCCTATGCAGAGTTTACAGTTTAAATGGTCAAGGCAGACAAAAGGTGGGAGAGAGGGAGTAGTCTAACCCCCATTTTACAGATGGCCCAGCGTGATTAAGTGATGTGCCCAAGGTCACACAAGAAGTCTGTGTCAGAGCAAAGAATTAAACCCAGGTCATCCAAGTGCCAGATCTGTGCCCTCATCACCAGGCCATTCTTTCTCTTTGGTTAATTTTACTTGAAAAGGTACAGCTGTGCTATTCATGCTGGCAGACCGTGATGACACACATCATTGTTTGATAATATGCTGATCAATGACTTGTGCTGAGATGCTGGGGATTTTTAAGATTTGTCACTGGACATCTCCATGCTCTTAGCACTGAGAATTAGCAAATGTGACCTTCTGTGATACAGGTCTTCTCATATGTAGAGTGGGCAAGCGTGACTCTGAATGTAGGTCTTGTGGCTTGTAATCAGACACAGAATAGCACACTGGGCAGCAGAGAGGGCCAGCCCCAGAGAAACATTTTTAACAAGACTCTGTTCAGTGGCCTCTAGAAGTCAACAGAAAATTATTTATTGAGACTCCCTTTCCCGGGCTAATGTCCTTGGGACTGCAAATGGTGTGTTTTGAAAATGGCTTTCTGGAAGCATGACTTGATTTCCAAACACACTGTAGAGAAGTGTCTGCAAAATACAGCAGCTGAAATTAAAGTTCAACTCCAGCATTCAGAATCTGAGGCAGTGCAACGGAAAAAGATCAAAGGGCCATCAATAAACCATATTCATTCTAGGTGGGTGTCACAAAATTGATTTTTGTGGCCTCTTCAGAAACGGATTTTTGCTGCAGTTTGCAGACATATGGCTAACCTGTCCCCCAGCTGGAAAGGTGAGAGGTCATGGGGCACATCCTCGCTGGTGTGTATTGGAGTAGCTTCGCTGAAGTCCAAGGACTCTGCACTGATTTATATCAGCTGCGGTTCTGGCCCCACTAGAGCTATGGTACTCGATTTTAACTATTTAGAAAGAATGTATGAAGGCCCTTGTATGCACCTTTCCTCTCTGACTGCATCTGCAGGGATGGAAACCAGTGGGGCAAATGTTCGATTCAGTAAGTGAGATGAGTATAGGCTGCATTACGTACACTGATTCAGCAAACCTAACATTTGTGCTTGGTGCTGGATGTCATAGAAGAGAGATTTCATTTGTGTTACAAAGACATTGCAAATAAATTGTGGTTCACGTTTTCCTCCAAAGCCCCGAATACATGTATCACTTTGACATGCATCCCCATCTTGACACACTCGCATGCGCCCTCTTAAGTGTACTTCTTCTACATTTCTGCATGCTATGTATAGAATAATCCATATTGTATCAGTCCATCAGGGCCCTAAATGGATCCTTTACCTAGGGAAGAAGTTTGAAATAGTGACTGCAACCCATTTCTTTGCTGTGTATTTGCCTGCATTGCTCCTGCAACTCATCAACTTCATCCTAGATGTGAACCATCTAGGTCTAAGGAAATAATGGGAGGTTCATGTTACTTAAATCAGTGAGATTTACTGGGCCTGGGCGCTGAGCCTTAAAGATGTAGATCCAGAGAGTGATAGTTGAGAGAGTGAGATTTGTTGGTTTCCATCTCCTGCTGCCCTAAATGTTCCTGACAATTTTGTCTGTCATCTTGTGAGTTTCTTGGGAGGAAAATAAGTGACTACCTGTCTCCTTGAAAGAAGAGGCAAGGAGATAAACAATTTTTATACTGATCTCATGCTTGTAATTACAGCTTATTCTAAATCTTGTGGAATGTCAGAAACAATCAAGGAAACAGATGTGAACCTTGGAAGAACGGCGAGGGTGGGCAGTGGGGAATATGCCTTTTGCCCAGTATGCCAATCTAAAATCAAGCAGCAGGATTGCTAACCATGTCAAGCCCAGTGTTCATGTTAGCTAATGACTTAGGCCCCAATTCAGGACTGCATTCCTTTTTTCGGGCAGAATTTAACCACGTGATAAAGTCCCATAGGTGCTGTCTTGTATGGAGATGGACTTAAACATTATCTGCTTCCCTGACACAGGGTCTGAGTTTGGAATTTTACACATATTCTACCCTTGATACTAGTCCCATTTGCAAAGTTCTGCCTCCAATAACTGCATGGCTCATTTTCACATTAGAGCCAGTGCTTTCTCAAGGCACGTTTGTTTAGCATTACTTGTGGGCTGGCGGATCAGACAAAAGCTGGTCAAGTGTAAGAAAGGACTGTACTGAAGCATGCAGACTCCCTGGGTAATTGCAATTCTGCAGGCATTGCTCGAGTCAGTTAATAGATTTCCCCAGTTTCTCTGTGCCAGGTGAAAATTTCCCATTAAGGGGAATTTATTCCATTTCCTTTTATCATTTATTATTGAAGACGAAGTGTGAGTGGATGGCGTTTCAAAGATGACAGGATAGAATTTTAAACAAAAACAACAACAGAAAATTCACACTGGAAGCTGAAAAGAGAGAGAGTGAGAGAGAGAATGGACAAAGGCTTATATAGTTTATAAACTGCAAAATACACAGGAGATTTAGCTTTGTGGGAAGAGAGCTGTGCTGCCTAACCATTAAATGATTATGGCAGTGTGTAAAAAGTCTGATTGTCTGGTATGAAGCTCTAAAACTTCAAACTATCGTTTGGTGAAAGAAACTACTGGGAATGAGAATGTTATAAAAGGCTAGAATCGCTGCCACTTTATCTTTTGTTGTTTCGGGCTTGGTTACAAAATGGTGAGGACGTTTAATCTTTGGAAGATTTTTTTGCCCTTGATCTATGGGAAAAGGAAAACCTCTAGGTAAAAAGGGAGGCCAGGAAATCCCATTGGTGGGTGACCAGATTGGGAGTCAGCAACCAACCTGCATTTTCTATCTTCTTCTGGTTTTAACTCACTGTAGGGTCTTTGCCAAATCACTTGGGGTTTTCCAAAGTGCTCAGCATTGGCTTAACTCTGCTCCCATTGACGTCAGTCAGTGATTGGAGAGTGCAGGCTAGAGTTTCTCAGGTAGGGACTGGGAGGAGAGTAAGGTGAATGTTGAGCACTTTGGAAAACCACATCCTTAATCTGTCTGAGCCTCAGTGTCACCATCTGTTATATGGGTATGATATGACTAACCCATCTTTGCCAAGCTCTTTGAAATCCTCAAATGAAATTTCATTTACAAGTGCTCAGCATTAGTTTTATGAAAACATAATCTATCTAAGCATAACTGTGTCTGGCTGGCTTAGAGATGAATACAATCTGCAAAATGTGCATCCAGATCTGGGTTTCCAAACACCTAAAGTTCTGAGCAGTTTGGATTCAGGGTCTAGTTCAACCCATTTTAAAGACAGTAGGCTAGATCCTCAGCTGGTGTGACAGAATCTGGCTTAGGGGCTGTTTGCAAAGTTCTCATCTGGACCCAAATTTCAAACACCTCCCAATATTTGGGGGGGAGGGTGTTTTAACTCAGGGTATTAGCTCATGCCCATTTTTAGGGTAAAATTTTGGCCCTATTGAAGTCAGTGGCAAAACTTCTATTAACTTGAATGGTGTGAGGATTTCACCCATCTCTCTCTGTATGCACTTACTGCACATACTCTCCTTTGTATACTACATACACTCAATAAAGCATGAAGACATGAGAAACCACTACATTCATTCTGCCTTGTGGAACACCTTTCTGTCTGATATAAGGCTCCCAAGTCATCTTGCGTATTAACGACACTGAAATCCCTTTTCATTGCTACTCCCTTGGCAGTGCTACCTCTTCATAGCACCCCAAAATGGTGCTCTAAAGATGATAAGAAAAGATACTATTTCATTCCCCACAGGTACGGTAAATTAGCTATTCACTCATGTCATCCCGTACAAAATTAGTCAGCTTCTTGTTTGACGACTAAGAGTTCAAACCTTGTCTAAGTCACTTGCCCAGGGCTAATGAGTCATGTCTTCAGATTTACAGGCTTTTTTGGGGGTATAATTATGATGAGATATAAAAAAAGCTGAATTGAAGCAAGCTGCAAATGAAGGCAATTTTCTTTCTCTGTCAGTAATCAAATGGCAGCCAGCCCCGTGTCTTCTGGAGACAGCAGAGAGAGCACGCAGCAACCAGCTCATTTTCTTGGGGTCAGGTCCACTCACTCATACTTAGGTAACACAGAATTTAAGAGATGAATCAAACTCAGCTGTGTCCTCGCTAATTGCTAGTGAGGCTTGGCGTCTGTTTTGCCAGAGAAGAGACAAGCGTTGCTGGCCCTCTTCCCTTCTGGGAAAGCATTAGAGCTTTGCGTGTCTGTACTGCTTCATGGGCACATGAAATATTAAGCTACTGCCCCAAGAATTTCTATTTGCATACACACAAATGGGCTTCAAGCCTGCATCCAGCAGTGGCATATGCAGATCTCGCCGTATGGCTTGCCCTTCCGCTGAAAGCAATGGGGATGCTTAGAAAATGGAACTAGCCCAAAGTGAGCCGATGAGTATTGCCCTGGAGAGGGAAGATAATGGAGGGGAAATCGGACCTTAATAAATCCACTGAGATGCTGCAGTGGTGGGTCGTTCCCTGGGAATTATCTGTGCATATGGGACCAAATCCAAACCCAGTAAAGTCAATGGGAGTCTTTGCATTAACATCAGTGGGTGTTGGACCAGGCCCTTTCTCTCTCGACTAGGAGACAGCAGTGAGAATTAAGGAGAGGAGTATTAGCAGACTTTGAAGGATATAAGGTGTTATTCTTGCGGTCAGCCCTCTGCCAGCAAGACAGAGCCCCCAAGCTCTATTTTCACTATGGAATGAATTTCTCACTGTAACGCTAAAGTGTAGCTTTCATACCACACATTTCATCTTTTACAAACACTAACTAGCCAATCCCAACTTCCTTATGAGACAGGTATGTCATATTATCACCACATTGCAGATGGGGAAACTGAGGAAGTGAGATGTGGCTTTGGGCAAGTCACAAAGGGAGTAAGGCCCAGATCTTCAAAGGCACATAGGTGCCAAACTCTCATTGAAATACTTAAGTGTCTGATCAGGGATTAGAATCCAAACCATGGGCCTTGACTCTCATGTGACTTGCACCTGTTTTTTATCAGTCAAACAAACTCCAATGGAGTGGATTGAGCGGCTTGTTATTTAAACCGGTGTGAGTGACAAATCCAGCCCAATGCCTTTCTGCTTTCTGAAGCATTCCAGTAAATGAGACTTCCCCCCTCTCTTCCCCCTCAGATAACACAGTGATATTTATTTAAAAATACCACAAAGCCAAGGACATAATTCAAAAGCTCTGATTTAGGAAAATAGCTTATTTGTTAATCATTTCCTCTTTCCTGATTCAGTGCTTGCTTGCATATAAAATATTGATTTATTGGGCAAGCAAGGATGCTCTTGGCAATGAAGATGGAAACAGAAGTGCTGATAAAAGTATGTAGGCTTTTTTATGGTTTGCAAAAGCTTAGCTTAGAAAAGGTAGCTTAGAAACCAGAGAGAGAGACAGAAACTTTACCACAGCAATAGGTAGAGGCAAAGAAAGAAACATAAGCTGATAGAGGAGGGGAAAAAATGGGAATGGAGATTGAAAATGGAAAAAGAGAGCTGGCAAGAGACATTCAGTTCAGCTGGGGATGTGCAGAGGTGGCCAGAGCATAGGGGACTTGGTGAAGGTACCAAAATATGTGATATCTGAAAAGAGAAGAAATGGAAAGAAAAGAATTAAGCCTAGGGGATGCTGAGAAATCTTGGAGAAATCTTGTTGAAATGAAATATAAAATAATGAATGGGATAGAGAAGGTAAATTGGGTGTGCCTGTTTATCATCTTTCATCATGCAAGAAGGAAGGGAAGTTCAGTGAAAGAGAACACATTTGAAATTGATAGAAGAAAATGTTTACTTCAGGATATTAGCCCGTGGAACTAATTGCCACTTGACAGCATGGAGGCTAAATGTTTAGCTAAGGACTCGCCATTTATATAGGATCAGTGATTGTTTAAAGTTATATAGACTGTCATGCTTCAGGATATAAATCAACCATGGACTGATGGGGTTAGGAGAAAATTCCACTGGTGAGTAGGTTATATCATAACTGCCTCCTTCAAGGTGCTTGAATGTTCTTCTCGATCATCAGGTGCTGACCACTGTCAGAGACAGGACTCTGGGCTAGACAGACTTTGGGTCTGATGCAGTCTGGCAATACCTATGTTTTTAAATTTATAATGAGAGAAAAAAGAATAACAAAGTGAAGTTGGGGGTAGAATGGGGTGTGGGTGGGAGAGTTTGGATCCCCTGAACCTGAAGATGGGGAACAGGCACCTGCGAGATATCTGTTCAGTTAATATTGTGCTGGACTGGATTTGTGTTGTCTGAGTATGATGTGGGCCTCTAGTGGCTTGCCTGCTGAGAGGATGAGGCCTATTAGGAGAAGCTAGGGGAGCTGTCCTTTAGCTCAGAATGGTGATTTTGCAGCTGAAAGAAAAGGGTTTGAATCCCAGCGCCCCAGATGTGTTTATATGCTTTATTGAGTAGTTGTCTGCAGAGGACATACAGAGGTAGTCTCTTGTGTGTAGGACAAGCATTTGATGGCTTAGGGTTAGCTAAGCCCATTTCTTCTCCTCCTTCTTCCCTGTAAACACACATGCTCTGACAGCGGCCATCTCCGGGTACCACATGGCAGACACAGATTCACACATGCTCATCTATTACCGTAATGGACTGTATATGTCTTATATTTAACCCCAGTGAGTCAATTCCAGAAGAAACAATGAGGAGGGCCAAACAGATCGGCTTCTCGGATAAGCAGATTGGGAAATGCCTTGGAGTGACTGAGGCGCAGACCCGGGAGCTGAGGCTGAAGAAGAACATAATACCTTCAGTGAAACAGGTACAGTACAAAGCATGTCTGCCATGGCAGCACTGCTGTTGGGTTGGGGTCTGGGGACCTGTGATGATGGAGGAGACATGCGGTTAATGGGCTGTTGGAAAGCAAGCTCCATTTGAAGTCAAGAGGAGTTTTGGCATTGACTTTAATGGAACCAAGATTTTACCTTATTTATCTTATTTCCCCCCAGCTCTTAGTCCTGTTCTGCAACAGTGGAAGGAAAGTGAGAATGCACTTCCTTTCTCAGCCCCCAAAGAGAGAGACACTTCTTCTGAGTGGCCTGGATTGAAACCTTGCCAGATAGCTTCAGTGAAATGTGAAAGGCTGAAAGCACCAATGCTAACCCACCACCTTGTGACCGCGAAAAGTATAGCTAGCTTGTTCGCTCTCGGTAGTAACTTTTTAGAGGGTAATGCTTTATTTTAAGTGTCCCATCATTCTGGATTCATTTGGTATTCATTGTGATGGCACTGAGCATAATGAGCTCATCTGATATTCATGACGATGTCATAAGTGCTTTCATAGGTGTTCCATTGTCATTTTGCCTTTCGTTTAAGGGATGCTGATATTGAAGTGCTAGCAGCTGGTTTTTGTCCTTAGGAAAAAAATCATTGAATGCTCTTGAAAGTGCTTGGAGGGCCCATCTGTATCCGTAGGCCCAATTCCAGATGCCAAATATCCTTTTGCTCCCCAGCTGGTGTTTTCCTTTCTTGTCCTCACCTGGCCTGTGCAAACTTGCCAAGCCTTGCAAAACATTCCATAATAATAGTAATGAATGGCAGACACTTATATGGTGCTAATACCATACAGTCATATTATTCATTCCTCATTAGTGTTTGGGCAGCTGATGGGTGTTCATGAAAATGTTTGATAATCCAGAAAGTTTCTTGAGTTTTAGCATGGAAAATTCATACCAGCAGTGCTTTACTGGTATTTCCTGTTCATTGTGCTCCTGTTTCAGCTATCCATTCTGGGAGCTGTAACAACAGCACGTGACTTATGGATGGCCAACCATATGCTATGTAGAATGAGAGGGAAACAGTTGATGGAAATAGTTTGTGAACCACCCACAGTCTGAAAATCATTCCTTCAGGCTGTCTGATGAATATCTACATGCAAGAAATACATTGGAAGACAATCATTATGGTTCATATACCATTCACTAACCAAAGGAGGGGCTACATTATAACAACTGCTAGTGAATATTTCTACCATCTGTAGTCATGATGATCCTCAAGAACAGGGTGTTTGTGCTCACTGTGGAAGTGAGAGTGACTAATTCTTTCAGAGGCAGCTGGCAGATCAGCAGTAAGAACAGAAAAGACCCAAGGTCCCCGGTGAACTTGGTGAGGGCAGTTTGCGCCTCAAAGATGGAGAAGAACTACTAGTGGAGGGTGTGTCAGGATAAGGGGAACTGGGGTCAGGGGGCCAATGTTCTGTGGGGGGTTGTTGTCAATAGGACACCAGTGGAACAGGAAGAGGAGTTATGCTGGATGCAATGCGCAGGGTTTAATGAAGTGTCCCACTTAACCTGCATTTAGCTTCAGTCTGTGCTAATGAAATAGATGGCAGCACAAGATTCACCCACGGAGGAGAAGTAAAGAAAGTTAGAAGGAGAGGGGCGTGCGGACGGAAGAGAGGATGGATTTACCATGGAAAGTGTCTCTGGACCATGATGCCTTTCCCTAAAGGAGCTTGGCAGCATGCATGCATCGGTAGCGTGGGAGGAGAGCTTAAGCTGGAACTTGGAGGGAGCAGTATGAGAGGGAGACAAAGGAGTCTCATGTGAAGGAGAGGATTGGCTTGAAAGGCTAGGGACATGAAGGAAGGAGGTCAGACAGTGAAAGAAGGGCATCAGAGCTGCTAGATTACCTTCTCTTTCTGCGAGGGAGTGGCCGGAAAGCAGCGAGGGAGTGGCTGGATAGAAATGCAAAATGAGAAAAAAGAAAAAAAAACAACCTTGCACCTGTTGATTCATAATTTCCCCTCTTTACAGATTGACACGCTGGCAGCAGAATACCCTGCAGTAACGAACTACCTCTACGTCACATACAACGGGCAGGTAGGTGCTGTGAAATGCTACAGTCTAGCTGCAGCCTAGTCTAATGTCTCTCCCTCTTCCATGATTAGACTCTAGAGACCTTTCAGTTAATTCTCATTTTCTGTAGCTGGTAATTGTTTCAGATGGCGTTATGCACAGTCCCTTTTGAGGAGGGCTGGAACATTCTTCCTAAACATTTACTCGGTGCATTTATTGGAAGGTCCTCTACTGACCGCACTTGAACCCTCTCACTGCAGAACGGGCGTAGCATATGCCTCAACAGTGTCAGCTTCCCCAAAATGCCCCACCAATGTACCTCAAACCTTAGACCCTCTATGGGTGAGTGGATACCATATCTTATTATTCAGGGGCTATTCAATCTTAGGCTTCTCTGCTGACTCTGCCAACCCGGGGGCCATCAGGGGCCATGTCGCTGGCTGTTTTATGATGCACACAACCCATCCCCTAGAAATTAGGCCCACCCATCCATTGGCCACTGAATATCCTGCATGATGGAACTCTTTATGAAAACTACGAGCTATTCATAGCTACCCTGGCTTTACTCGGTCATGTAACTGTTAGGAAATACCAAAGGAAACTTTAGCTCCCTACTTGTCTGGACTGTGACTGCAATGTACTGTGAATGCTTCCAGACAAATAGAATACGTCAAGTCATTCTGTCAAACCGGCATAACCCTTTCCTCATTAACTGTCTTATTTTTCACTTCCTCATCTTCCACTGAAGACTTTATCCCCTTGTGCCCCCTCTTCCTCCTTCTCCCTCAAGTTTCCTCCTTGTAGCCAGCTTCCTTGAGTGAAAGGCCAGGCACAGACATAAACTTGAGTCTCTTGAGCTGTAGCATTAAGTGCTAACCACAGGTGCTCTGGGCTGGCCACAGGATAGGAAGGCTCTTACTGTTATTTTGTTGTATGGGGCCTCCTGTGGGGCTTCTTCCTGCACTCCTGAGTCACCTTTTCAGGTTGTTAGCAGCAAATCCTTATAATTTAAGAAAGAATCCTACACTAAGTAATGGGACTGGCATTTGTTCTTCCGAAACTGTATAGTCCACAGCAACCATAATACTTAAGGCCAGTAGAATCTGAGGGCCTCGTCCCACTGAGGTATAACTCCATTGACTTGAATGGAGTTTTGCCTGATTTACACTGCAGTAAATGAGATCAGACTTGAGCCCTGGGTGTCTTGCTTTTGGATATGGGCTGAGCATTAGAAATGGTTTGTTCTCATAAACACAGAGTAAGGGCTGCTGGGGATAGCACCTCATGACTTCTCTCCCTTCCTCCTTAGGAGAATGATGTAAAATTTGATGACCATGGAATGATGGTGTTGGGCTGTGGACCGTATCACATAGGTAAATCTGTCCTCCTTCCACCCTAAAGCCGTCCTGGGAATTCTTGTGGTTCATTTGATTCTCTTTTCACATGGTAACAAAACTTGCAAGGACACAGTATATAGCATGTGAATTCCAAATACAGAACTTGCCTTTTCCATTTGCTTGGGGACTTCATTTCATGCCCTGGAAATAAAAAAGGAGCCTTCTTGTTACTGTTCAGCTGAAACCAGATCATAACACCTATCAGTGATTTCCATGGAGATGTTTTTTTATTTCTTATTTGCAGCTAACATTAAGGCTCTTGGAATTTAGTATCTTGTATCCAGATTCATTGCTGTTACACGTAGGATAGTTTGAATGCATGTGCGCCAGCTGATAAATCCTTATTTACGTTGATGATAGCATATGGTTATATTCAGCCCCCTCTTGCTTGGAGGATTAAGTGTGCTGTTTCAATTGACCACTGTGATAATAATAGGAAAATACTTGTTTTTTGTAATTCTTTGAACTGGGCCAATAGCTTGCAGTGAGTAATCTGGTAATTTTCACCACTTCTTCTGTTGATGAATTGTCCCCAAACAGCTTGCAAATATTAACACTTATTCACTATTCCAAAATATTTGCTGTGCAATGTCTGGTCTATAAGTCATTCCCAAGAAGTTTGCTGAAAGTTGTCAATATCTGAAATTTAGACTATGTTGATTAGTTTTGTTCGGACATGCAAGTCACATGGTATTTTTCAGGTCTCTGATTCAAGGATCATAGCTCTTCAAATCAGATTTGCAATGTGAATATTCAGATGAATGAAATCAGAATTAATTCCCCAGGAATATTCTCTTTTATTTGCTGTATCTGTGAGCAGTCCTGCCAGTCAACATATTAGCAGAAAGTAAACACAAAAGGGCTGCAATGTTGTTGAACAATTCAAGCAAATATTTGAGGAAAGTATTTTGCAGTATTCACCTAGCACTAGTAATTATTTTGGATAAAGAGCATGGGTCTGACCTTGATCCTGTATATTTTGTCATTTAGAGAAAAGCCTTGCCATTTCCAGTAAAAGCAAAGGAAGCTTAAAGTGTGGGGGTGTAGGGAATGATTACTTGCACTTCTGAATACCTTTTCCTAGTGCAATGACTGAGGTGGTAGTTTCTTGTTTATTAATCCTTGGAAGGCAGTTTTGCAGTTTCATATGCTGTCCCTCGTAAAATCAAAGAGAAGCTGTAATTCAGCGAGGTCCATCTAGCTTTCTCCACATTCTTGTATTTGCAGGACTAGAACTGGTCAAAAAATGGGAAGACCATGTTTGTGAAAATTTCAGAATTGTTTCCATTTCTCTTGATTCAAAACGGACCGATCTCCTGTTTTTTTTCACTAACAGTTCTACAACATTTGAAATTGAAATTTCAAATAAAAACTTTTGTAAAAATCGTTTAAAAATGTTCCAAAACCCACATTTTCTTACCGACCGCTGGTTTTTAGGTAAACCAGAAATGTCAATAATGATTTCAGTACATTTTTGTATCAAAATATTGGGAAACATTTCTCAGAAAATTTTGTGGAAAAAAACCAACAAAATATTGATAATGTCAACAATTTTACACGAGAAGTTTGTTTTAAAATAAAGGCCATTTTTGATGGGAAAAACTTTCTGTTTAGAAACTGTGGACCTGTTTTGTGCTAGATAATTGTGACAACATGCACAATTCAAGATTAATTAAAAACTACTAGGTTATATTGTATATTTTTAAACAGTACCCCATGCTCCTAAACTGGGCTGTACTTTTGGTTTGTCTTGTTGTCATTTTGATAAATATAAGGTACCAAATTAAGATATGATGTAAACTGGCAAAAATACATTGACTTCACAGGAGACTATGTCTGCTTATACTAGTGTACCTCTTCACGGGTGATTATCAGTATTACTAATTGGCTGCAGGCCCTCTGCAGCTGGACAGGGCAATTACTGGATGTGCCTGGAATATACGTGCCCACATTCTGCGATTTTCCAGGCTTAAATCCAATACAGTGAAATGCTGCCCACAAATGACGTTCATGTCTCAAAATTGGGCTTCCTGTACATGTAAGGACACTTGAATAATTGAAATTCAATTAAAATGGCTGATGACATTTTGGGTGACCTCTGCTGGAAAGGTCCAGTTCCAATTATGGGATTTTTTCTATACTCAGCAGCCCATAATGAATGAATGAAACATGTAGTACACTCAAGATTCTAGCTCGAGAGGAATGTGGAAATTAATTGTGTGTCAGTCAGTGAGTGACCCTGTATGTTACTAGATATTGTGGAAAGAGCAATTCTGTGCTGTTTGAATGTCATACAGAACTTGTAACACAATTATATATATATAAAATAACCGTACAGATAGTTAACAATCATGTAACTCAGGTTGAGTTCAAGCTCTTTTTGAATAGATCATAAGCATAACAATCTAATGATGTTCCTTTCATTTGAAGACACATCTTTCTCTGTTTATGATAATCCACTTACACGTTATAGCTCAGAAATGTATGTACCATAGGCATGCTTCTTCATTGACCTCCGTCTTATTTAGTCATTAGCGCCATAGAGCAGAGTTGCTGTAAAATGTTCCCATTCTAATTTGACTACATAAGGTGCAAGCCAATGGAAAATCAGACCTACTGTCTGTTAACTAAACAACGTGTAAACTAAAAGAGTTCTGCTCTCTAGACCAGTGGTTTTCAACCTGTGGTCCGTGGACCCCTAGGAGGGTCCGCAGACTATGTTTAAGATTTCCAAAGGGGTCTGCACCTCCATTAGAAATGTTTCAGGGGTCCACAAATGAAAAAAAGATTGCAAACCATTGCCCTAGAAGGTAAGAAACAAACACACACTCGTCTTATCATTTTGCTTTTCTTTCAAACAGTATCTCTGTAGATATAAGTTTTTCCTCCTCTTTATAGCACTTCTGTACTTTATGGAATAAATGATAAATCACAACTAATACCGTCCAGTGAAGTTAAGGACCTCCGAGCTTATGCCTCTTGGCTTAAATGCTCTCCAGACAAAGTGCACGTATTGGAAAGCAGCAGCACTTGGCTGGTTAAGACAGACAAGTGTATCTGCATGCATGCTGTCAGACAGACATGATGGAGGCCTGTCTTCCCTGAGCAGCTGAGCTAATGCACGTTATGCTTGAGAACCTATATTTAAGGGTTCTTACCCTTACCATGCAAAGGCAATTAGATTTCTTGGCCTGACCTGACAAGTGATGCTGTTCTTTTCCTTTAAGCATGGCTGCTATAAGTGTTTGTCAGTGCTCCCTGCTGTTACTGCTTCCTTCTCCCCTTTACTCCTCTGTCTCTTCCTCCTGACAGGCAGCAGTGTGGAGTTTGATTGGTGCGCTGTCTCCAGCATCCGCACGCTGCGTCAGCTGGGCCACAAGACTGTTGTGGTGAATTGCAACCCGGAGACAGTGAGCACAGATTTTGATGAATGTGACAGACTGTACTTCGAGGAGTTGTCATTGGAGAGGATCCTGGACATCTACCAACACGAGGTAAAGAAAAAGAAATCAAAGCAGCAGCAACAAAAGCCCCTAATGCAGACCAAACTTCTCAAAATTCACCTCCCGGGCTGCTTTGGCTGGGGCGCTTTGAGACCCATTTTACACACCATTGCTGTTCCTAGCATAACGCCAAATACATATTAAGTGATTTTGCAAAGGTGACATACGGTGCAATATTTACAAGCAGATTTAATTTGTTGCACAATTTATTGCCCACATTTTTCTGCTCTTGCCGTTCTGAGTCTTAGTTCCCAAGTCTGCAAGCACTTGGGCACATGCTTAACTTGAAGCACGTGGAACGACTCACATGCTTAAAGCTAAAGTGAACTGAAGTGCTTGCAGGGTCAGACCTTATAGTGTAGTGGTTACATGCTGGATGATTTCCAAAGGGTGGGGCTGGCGGGTGGCAGGCAGTTAGGCAGTGACGAAGGAGGTAGGGAATGCACGTGTGCAGTGAGAGTTGGGCAAATAATATAGTGCAGGGGGTCCTAACCTGGGAGTCACAAACATGTGTCGGGAGGTTGCAACCACCCTGCCCTTCCCATATTACTAAATAGAGGGGAGGGAGTCCATTTTGCAGTGGGGTCATGACTAGATGGGGGAGGGATTTGGCAGGATGAAGAAGGTCTGGAAAAGGGGAGTCAGTCTCAGTCCCAGTCTGGAAAAGCTTGAGAGCCACGGGCATAGTGTTTATATTCCACAGAGGTGGACTTCATGGTTGAGATTTTCAAATGAGCCCAGGGGAATTATGCATTGAAGCATTGTTGAAATTTGGTGGGGGTTGGCTGCCTAACTCCCTTGAGCAACTTTGCGAACCCCATCCTAGGTGATGGCTGTGGTTTATTTTGACATTTTCCTGACTCTCTTTTCAATATGTAACGAGTTGATCTCATCTGTTGTTTTGCAAATGGAAGCAGGTTTCTAAGGATATTATTGTAGCTTGGGCATTTTCTGATGGTACCACATTAAAAGCAAGAAAAAAGCCAATCAGACCGATAATCCTGTTTACTTGTTCTTGGAAGCCATTCTTGAAAATGCAATCTGTGTCCATCTTCAGAATGGCTTTTCCTGGCAAGGACGGATCCATTTACCTTCTCGCTCCTTTCTACTTCCTATAACATGTTGGTAAAAACACAGACAGTAGTTGAAAAGCATAGATTCTGGATAGACTGTTGCAAATTGTGATTCTGCTCATCAGACTGTCAGCCCAGTTCTGCTCACTTGAAAAGTTTGCATGTGGTTAATCTAAATAAGCATCTAAACTCTCAGTTGCTTAACCAAAACTGAAGCTCTGAACCTTGGGTGTGGGAAAAATTAGTCTGACAGTCTGTCAGAGAAATAACGCTGATGAAACACAGCACATATTAACGGCAGGATCAAAGAGAAGGTAGAGATGGGTGATGAGGGAGAAAATGCTCGTTTAAACACAAATAGCTTTGGTAATTAGCAACTAAGGTAAGAAAATGCACATGCAGAGAATAATGGATTTATATTGAAGTCTGGTTTATCTGTAAATTCCCCCCAACAGGATAGTTCTCCTTTGTGGGTCTGAATTTATACTTCTTGGTCCAGATTCTGACCTGGGTTATGCTGACAGGTGTGGTGTCTGTCCCTGTATGATCTGGGACGTTCGGTGGCACCTGCTGATGTTGAAGCTGTAGTCTGAACCGAAGCATGAGGTGGGGCTGGATGTATTGTGTAAAACTCAGTCCGCTTCACTGCTCTGACTTCATTATTCGGTCATTACCATATTTCCTTGTTGTCACTCTCATCCTAATGAAGTGACTGTAATTAAGTGAAAGAGGGATTAATGGATTTTGGGGAGACATGAGAGGCAGTTAAAATGAGGTAGGTAAAGGATTTACTTATTAGACTTATTTCTTTCATGAGTTGAAGTCAGACCCCTGCGGGCACCTGTAGAGCACGATGCTGAAGTATCCAGCTGGGTAACCCTCATTTGCTCTGTATAATTGTCTCTACAGATTTTAAATTGCTTGCTGGTTTAGAGTCTACTGTACAGACTTTACATTGGGTTCCTTGCAATATCAACATGGGCTGTTTGATGTCTGCTAGGGAGATGTTAAAACCATTCAGGATAATAGGCAAACGTCGGATTATGTTATTGAACGTATCCTAACAATGATGATGATTGAGCCTTAGCTCTTCTCTAGTGCTTTTCCCCAGTAGACCTCAACCTTCTTCACAAAGGAGGGCAGAGTCATTATCCCCATTTTATAGATGGGGAAACTTAGGCCCAGAGTGGTGAAGTGCCTTTCCCATCGCCTCCCACCAGGGCAGTGACAGATAGTGGAATTGAACCCAGGTCTCCTGTAATGCATAGTTTAACATATACCATTTGCTACATTATATTATTTTAAAAAGCAATGGGCCAAATGCTTGCAAATGCCCATTAAAGTCAATGCCTGAGGAAAGATTCAATACAAATGAGGGAGTAATTTTGCTACACCAAACCTAACTGATCCTGCAAATACTCACCCTCGTACTTAACTTAAAGTACAGGAATGGTCCCATTGTCTTCTGTCAGGATCCTGGGCAAAGGTCGGCAGGACTAGTGGCAGAAGGTTGGGAGCCAAGACCTGTTGCCAGGGGTCAGAGCCAGTATCAGCGTCAAGAGTCAAGCTGAGGGTCAAGGCAGAGTTGGAGTCAGGAGTCAAGCCAAGGGTCAGAGCTGGAGACAGAGTCAGGGATCTGGCTGAGGGTCAATACCAGTTATCAGGGGCCATGTTGGGATTTTAGGGGTTGATCAGGAGTCAGAATGCAAGTCAGAGCCCAGGTCAGTACTGGGAGCTTGGAAACAGAGAAGCAGGGCAGTTGTGGCAGCTAGCTAGAGATCTGCATAGTTGCATGGACACTTCTTGGTATGCCCCATGGTATTCTACTGGATCAAGGAGCCAGATCACTCAGTCAGTCAAGGATCACTCAGTCATATCACTAGAGGGAAAACTTCCCATGGCATGCAACCTCTGTGGATTGTGGGTTGCATGGAAAGGCCAGGTTACAGCTGCTTCCAGGCAGTAGCGTGGGGATGTTGGTTGCCTGGTAGCTCTGCAGGCTTGGGTTTAAGTCCTGCCAATCCTTATAGTCTTTGGAGACAACTCTGAACTCTGCCCCACCCAGTTTTCTGGACCTTTGAGCACAGTGAGCGATTTCAATGGGACAATTCATGGCCCCAGTGCAAGAAAACACTTAAGCATGTGCTCACATCCCATGGACTTCACTTACATGTGCTGTCCTGAATAGGGATGGTTTCATGAATCTGGACCCAGGTGCTCTGAGTTAAGCACATGCCAATGTGTTTGTAAGACTGAGGCCTTACCCTGAGTGCTAGTATGCCTGCTTGGGTAGGTAGTCCCACTGACTTCAATGGCATCTCAGGATTCAGTCTACTCTTTCTGCTAAACTAAAGGAAGGGATGAGAGAGGGAGAGCGCTGTAGGACTAAGGGAGTATCTACATTGCAGCCACAGGGCAGTGAAGCTCTGGCAGTGTGCACTTCAGTGTGTCCCAGCCAGGCGAGTTCCAGGTGGGCTCGTCCAATCGCTGGAGTCTGTGCTACCACAGCTTCGCTGCTCCAGTCCCCGAGCAAGCTAGATTAAAGCTAGCTCAGATATGTCTCCATGACCTGCAGTCACACCCCATGACTGCCGCGGAGACATACCCTAACCGTTACCGTTGGAGTACTGTAATTAACCATGAATGTATGGGATTTTCTATTGGAAATGTAGATGGCAGACAATGATTTAAAACAAATATTCCTGCCCCAGATTTATTGGGTTCTCGTTTCCAGCAGAGCTTCTACCTCTTTTTAATACCTGGCTCTTCCTATCCTTTTTCAGTTTATTATTCCATATTTCAGATTATTCCAAAGCAATTCATAAAACTAAAGGAGGCTCTTTGGTACAGTTTTAATGGTCTAAATTTGTTTTCAAACTCCGTGAAAAAGAAAACCCAACTCTGTTACTAATGGCGTTAAAAACAAGGAGGAAGTGAAGAGAGATTTTATTATAAACAGGATGAAATTTTCATGAAATTATGGAATGAGCATGTACCTTTAAAATATGTACTATCCAAGTTCTTAGTCAGTTCACTTTAGAATTAAAATACAGGTCTGTCACATCTTATGCACATTTAACATGCGCGATTTCAGCTTTACGCGGTCGGCAAAAACAAAAAACAAGAAAAGAGAGAAAAATAACAATTTTAATACTGAACTTGTAGTGCTGGCGATTCCGCCCACCATTGAACTCAATGTAATTTTGACTATACGCGGTTTTCGCTTTACGCGCTAACCGCGGAACGGAACCGCCGCATTAGATGAGACTCGCCTATATCACTGATGATAAATTGGTATGTAACAAAGCCCATTGCCCTTCACTCGCGTTGGTCTGCAGTACAGTGTTATTCTTAGCTGGTCAGTGCAATATTCTTTTAGTGGGCATAGCCCTCGTAACATACAACAGTGTTCTCAGTGGCTTATCACTGAGGGTTAACTCCCAGCTCATACTCCTTATGGGGTTGGAACTCCTATGACCTCTGCCAGCTGCTAGGACAGCCCATCTTCTCCACCGCTCTTGGAGTCCCAGATACCGTCCCGTATATGCAGTATTGCAGTGTTGTGTTTTTATAGATGAGATGTGTATGCCAGTCCACTAGCCGCAAATGGAGATATGCTGAGTGAGGGCATATGTACATGAGCACTTACGCGAGGCAAGCTGTGGTGTAAATCTACTATGCTCCAGCATACAGTGCACTAAGTGTGCGTATGGACCCCGCTGATGCCCACTACGTCAGGGCACACCAGGAAACTTTTAGTGCATATCAGCAGAGTCCCCACGGATGCCTAGTACATGGCCTGCTGAAGTGCTGTAGATTTATAGCTCAGCTTGCTGCAGAGTAAGTGCTGGTGTAGGCATGCCCTGAGGCTGTTGTACGGAGAGACAGAAAAGAAACCAAAAAGAGAAGGTTTGATGGAAGGCTGGATGTTAAAACAAATTTAGGATTAATGAATGTGTGTTTTGATCATGCAGTGTAAGCATGGTTTAGCTGGGCGACGAACAGGGGAAATATTGATCCAATATCATAGTATGATGGTAAGGAACTGCTGTGAAGCTGGAGGTGCTTTCTTTTGGATGAGACATATAACCAAGGGCCTTATCACTGCTGGACATTACAAACCCCACGGGACTTTTCATAAGCATGGGGGTGATGAGCTCCAGTGGCTTGCGAAACCTCAAGTTAGATAATTATATCCTTTCAACCTAACTTTCCCTTGAGCTGGGTTTCGCGCCGTCTTAAATTTGTGTGTGTCGGTTTCAAAAACCTTTGATCCCAGAAGTGGCTGCATGTCAGCAATGGATGACGTGATCTCTGTATTTAGTTTGCATATTTCACCACGCGGATTGTAAAAAGCTCTTGTGCCCTTTGAGTTGAAAGGTGCTGGGTAAAGGTGCTATATAATGAATCTATATTAGGGGAGGAAATAACCACATTGCAATTAAGCAGATATAAGCAGGGTTTGTATTATTAAAATTCCACTGGCATTTTATTACCGATTTGTTTTCAGAGCCCCTTCCACACTTGGCATACAAGGCTTCCATCCTCTTTTCCTTTAAATCCCTCATTAAAACGTAGTTCTTCGGCAAAGCCCGTCAACGCTCAGTCATGTCAGTGAAAATGCACTCGCCAATTAAAACAGATTTGATACTCTCAGAGCCAGAGCCAACCTCCGGATCATCCTGTGCGTTGTGTGTTTGATTTGTTCTCTCTGTCTGATAGAGGGGGGTCAAATATTGCAAAATGGCGTTTGCAAATGCGCACTTGATTCTAAACACTTGTGGATTCAGCCATATTTTAGGCTTGAGTCTCCTTAATGCTGAGCCGCTTTACAAAACTCTGGCAATGTAAACAGCTTTAAATTAGGCCTAAATGTATTTAATGATCCCTCACTATTACATTAGGTAAATTTAATTTGCACCTACACAATTTTAAGTGCAATTTCAGGCCCATTATTATTGTGAATATTTTCACAAACATTTTTTGTTCCCGGTTTTTAGGATAATGTCTGTTCTATGTACAGAAACCCACATCTGCATGTGAAAAAGGATATTTATATGCAAATAAGCATATTCATTATTCATTATTTGTCATTTATTATTCTCCTGTTTAAAAAGTTCAGGTCATCCAATGAGGAAACAAAAAAATACAGTGGGGATTTCCTGTTGTAACCAACAGTGAATAACGAAGAGTCAAAGTACAGAGTTTGCGAATGCCCAGTAGTCTGAAATTTTCATGTGTTGAGTATTCGTGAATATTGAATGCATTAGCAAGAATCAGGATTCACTCACTAATGATTTGTGAATGGGGAAAAAAAGGCTAAATTTATCCAAATAATTTAACCACATCAGATACTTCGATTGATTCTACTGGCTAGTTAGATAGACTGTGTTATCATTTGTGTTGTCAAGCACTGAGCATGTTGCTAGCACTTATGAGAGGTTAGATCCGTGCTTCTCAACCCGCGGCCAGCGGCCACTTGTGGCCCAATCCTCACCCAGCTGCGGCCCATGTGACATCCTCAGGGCCATAACTAGGGCAGGGCGGGAGGGGCACCTGTCTCAGATGCAGAGTTGGTGGGTGTGGGGGTGCAAAAATGGGGTGGTGCATGATCGGGCCCAGCGGCATCAGCCCCCGCAGCAGGATCAGGCCCAGCAGCATCGACAGGAGGCCAGGGTGCTCAGTGCCCTCCCACTCTGTGAGATCGCGGGTCCTGGGACCCCGGCTTGAGCAGGCTCCCTGGCGCTAGGACTGCAGCAGCAGGCAGGCTGAGGTAGAAGAACAGCGAGTACGGGGGGAAACAGGGAGCTAGGGAGTGGGGGTCCGGGGTGTGGGGTTCAGGGGCTGAAGGCCTACACCTTGAATACTGCATGAAGTTCTGGTCTCCCCATCTCAAAAAAGATAGAACAGAAGTGGAAAAGATATAGAGAAAGGCAACAAAAATCATGAGGGGTATGAAACTGCTTCCATATGGGGAGAGGTTAAATAGACTGGGACTGTTCAGCTTAGAAAAGAGACAACTAAGGAGGGATATGATAGAGCTCTATAAAATCATGAACGGTGTGGAGGAAAGTGAATAATGAATTGTTATTTACTCCTTCACATAACACAAGAACCCAGGCTCACCCGATGGAATTAATAGGCAGCAGGTTTAAAACAAACAAAAGGAAGTACTTCTTCATATAATGCACAGTCAACCTGTGGAATTCATTGCCAGGGGATGTCGTGGAGGCCAAAAGTATAACAGGGTTCAAAGAAGAATTAGATAAGTTCATGGAGAATACGTCCATCAATGGCTATTAGCCGTGATGGTCAGGGACACAACCCCATGCTCTGGGTCTTCTATGCCTCTGACTGCCAGAAGCTGGGACTGGATGATGGGGATGGATCACTTGATAATTGCCCAGTTCATTCAGTTCATTCCCCCTGAAGCTTCTGGCTCTGGCCACTGTCAGTAGACAGGATACTGGGGTAGATGGACATTTGGTCTGACCTAGTATGGCCGTTCTTATGTTCTTATTATATAAACTGTGCCAGGTGTAGGGGTGACACAGTTTACTTCTTCCCCAGAGCAGGGAGGAAGCTCAGAGCAGACTGTGACTCTGTGCTTGTCTTCACGAGGAAAAATGGTGTGTTCTTCTCTCCTGTTAGCTAAGACATGGTAACTAACATGCGGTTAAATCCTAGTGAAGATAAGGCAGTTTGTAGTTTTAAAATGAGTGAGCAGGTTGAGTTAATCTCTCAGCTCCACCGTAGTCTTTGCCTTGACCTGCTAACACATTTGAAAGCTACAAAACCGCCTTGTCTTCACTGGGATTTGAATTCATGTTAGTGACCACCTGTGGTGAACACGAGGTAAGAACATGCCTTTTTTCTTAGGGAAGAGGCACTCCGAATCGTAGTCTGCTTACTGAGGTGCTCCTGGATCAGCCCAGATGCGCACAGCCCCTTGCGCAGGGCAGATTCTAAAGTAGCCTCTTAATGGACCTTAAATATCAACAACAGGTAACAAATGGTTAAATGGCTTTATCTCTGACCACCCTTTCCCTCTCTCTGCCCTCAGGAATGTGCAGGCTGCATTATCTCTGTCGGAGGGCAAATCCCCAATAACCTGGCAGTGCCATTGTACAAGAACGGAGTTAAGATCATGGGCACTAACCCTATGCAGATTGACCGAGCAGAAGACCGCTCCGTATTCTCAGCTGTTCTGGATGAGCTGAATGTGGCTCAGGCACCCTGGAAGGCAGTTAGCACGTTGGTACGTTGGGGCGGGGAGCGTGCAAGGGATGGGTTTTTTAGGACTTTCTCCTCGATTGGCATAGCTTACAGGTTACTTTCGAGTGCTTTAGCGGGCATTGCATCTGGGTTCAGTAAGCACCCTACAGCCAGCATTTATGAACTGCTTCATCCCCACTTTCTGCTGTGCTGTTGGATGAATTCTTATACTGCAGCCCTGGTCTGGCCAAGCAGTGCCCCGTGGAAGATGGGAGGATGTTGTTGGAGATGAGAGGGGAAGGTGACTTTAAACCACCTTTATATGTCCCTGATCCTGAGGCCAGGGTCAACTCCCTGGCATGAATTAGAGCAACCACAGGGCTGCTCTGACTTACCCTGAGCTGTCTATGCCCCGCTCAAATGTTGTTAAAGCAACTGAGGATTGCCGGGGAATAGGGACTTCTCAACAATGCCCCTTTTCCCTGGACACACTTTCTTCACTGAGAGCTGGAGGGGTGACATAGCAGATGCTATGGCAGCTCCAAAGCAATTGAGGATTGCTGCATCGCTGGAGCAACATGAAGAATCCAAAGCAGAGCAGAGGATCCAGCCCTGTAGTTTATCTGGATAGTTTCTTCTCAACCTACGGTGGGATGCAATCAGATTTTCTCACAATGGTGTATCTGACTTAGATTGGGAAGATCTGAAGAAGTAGAACCAAAGAACAACAATTCAATGCAGGCTGTAGACTCATATCTGAGTTTTTACTATTTGCCATTGCAGGTATTTTTTTTAAATATTCACAGTATGTTTTTTCCCCCTCCAACCCTTTAGAAAGATGCTGTTGAATTTGCAAACTCCGTGGGTTACCCATGTTTGCTGAGACCTTCTTACGTTTTGAGGTAAAGCTTGTCTCTCAGTGCAAATCAAGTTGCATGTGCTATCCGCAAATCCTCTTTGAGAAAGGTGAGAGGTAGGCTAGCATTCCAGGAGACAGACAGAAACCACTGTGCTGAGTGCAGCCATCAGAGAGCTTTCAGGCTTAACAAGTAGAGCACCTGCCAGGATGACAAAAGAATCCAAAAACACTAAACCCCTTGGGCACGGATCAGAGGCAGGACACAGTCCTAGTAACATCTGTTTGCTTTAATACTTGTCTTTATGCTCGGGGTCAAAAGCGCGAGTCATCTGTGATATTCCATCTGATATTCCTGGGGATCCTTGGGAGCATTCTGTGGGGCGTGTCCTTATGGTGGAGAAAGAAGTGGTTTGGCATCTGGAAAAGGGTTAGGGTTAGGATTAGGGAACATGTATCCTGCCAGAAATGACAGCCTATCCTTGTATACGATTAGCACCTCTGGGATGCAGCTTCTTGCTTGCAAAAGCTCATTTGTGCATGGTCGTGTTTTATGTCCCTGTATTTTGGCAGCTGCTTGTCTGTAAATAGATATTTTACAACACCAAGCGTTTCCAACGGCTAAACTTTGAAACAAGTTGCGTCAGCACACATAGAAGTTCTGAGTGATCACTCTTTGGAGGTGAACGCTGCAAGGAGCTTCTTCACTCCTGAGTGGATAGGAAAAGAGAAGTAATTTGCTGGGCACAATTTGCAAGTCTGAATGGAATGGGAGATGGGCTCCTTTTCATAATAAAAAGAGATAAATATCAAGATGAAGGGGCACAATATTCACTTTGAATGGAACAAAAAAATCTTTTTATTAAAAAAAATGAGATTTCATGTTCACTGTATCCTTATAGAAGTGTCCTTTAGAATTTAATACAGGATGATCTTTGTATAGAACTTACATCATTCTATCTATTGCTGGGATAGAATTCTCTGGTAAATTCTGTAGAATGGTTAAATCCTACAGAAAGGATCTCATTCTCTGTTAAATTCTCTGGGTTTTTGAGTAAATTCTATATATCCTATTGGTTTCATCCCTATTAAATTCAGTAGAACTTTTCCATTAGGGTAGTTGCAGTACGTGCAGTACACACACACACGCAACTCATATGAGTATAGAGCAACAGTAGAATGGATAGGCCTGGAGAAATTCAGTATAGAAAAGATCTACTGGCACATATTGTTGTTCCCTTGATTATATTCCTCAGTTGCTCAATTAAATACAAACAAGGGTCTTAAGATTTGCCAATTGACTTGGAAAATGAAATATTTAACCTTTAGCTTACTTCAGTATTTGCCTTATACACAATGGGCCAGATCCTCAGTTGGTTTACATCAGAATAACTCCATTGAAATCTATGAATCTACCCCAATTACAGCAGCTGAGAATCTAACCCAGTAAGAATAGGAGAAAACAAGACAATACTGCAGATACTGATTTTATCTATTTATCTTAGGTAAAACTGATAGACTTTTAAGAGCCAGCATTGCAACTCAAATTATAAGGATTTTTTTACGAAATAGCCTTAAAACGCCTCTTCTCCAAACTTCCTTGAGGATTATACACTAAAGTGAAGGGGAGACTGAGAATCACTGAGCGTGCAACATAGAAAACTCCCAAGCATAAAAACTTTACAATTCTTTAAACAATTGTTTGAAAGGGAGGCAAATAACTTCTCCTTTCTTCCAGTCTCCCCCACCCCCCCGTACTGTACTGATGGTGAGATTTCAAAGAAAATGATTGTCAGATAAAGTATTCATTCCCTGATAAGCATTCGGGGAAAAGACACAGCGAAACAATTCTCAGCAAAGCACAGCACATTTTTGGTGCACTCCTGCTGTCATAAACATCACCAGCCTATGCAATTCGGGCTCCATGTGACATTGTGGCAGGCAATCGGTTTAGAAGTATCCCTTTTGATAGCGAACGCATAGCTAACATGCACACATGGAAAAAGATAAGAAGCTAGTGGTGAGCTGAGGTGAGAGAGGCTTGGTCCTGAGTGGGAAGCAGTTGCTGAATAGGCATCTCCTAGGACATAAAAAGAGTTTTGCCAACCCTTTAAAACATTGTATCAGAAAGGGGATCTTTGGGGAGGGTTATGCTATACAACCACACTTCCTTTTTGATTCTCCACTCAAGCACTGTTTTTCCTCCAGTGTTTTCTTGAGGTCATTCAGCTTGTTGGGTAAGTACAATAGAGATTCGCTTTGGAGACCAACTCCTCCTTTCCTCCAGCCAAAAGGGGAGCAAGTGGTTTGAGTCAGGGCTATGCTTGGATAGTCTGTTAGAGTCAGGTATTCTGAGAGCGAGCACTCTGATGTCTAGCTTGCTTGGCTGCTTTGAACCACAAAGGAAGCTGACATGTTCCGTTTTATTTGATCTCCTTTCTCTCAGCGGGTCTGCAATGAACGTGGTATTCACAGAAGAGGAGATGAAGAAGTTCTTAGCAGAAGCCACCAGAGTCTCCCAGGTACCAGCCTTTGCCCTATCTGTGCCTTCATGTCTCTTTTCATTCATTATGCTCATTTCATTTGTACTTCCTTCTTCCCTGTCTCTTCCCATGCAGCCTCTTCCCAGCTGTTTGCTTTCTCCTTTGCAGATGAGGCAATTTAAACATAGTTGATGGCACTTGCCCCTTCATTCCCTTCCCTAAGGTGCAGATTCTGAACATCCGTAGTCTGAATAGTAACTTACTCTGCCAGCAGCCTCACTGATGTCCGTGAGGCCACTCGTGGAATACGGTGCTACTCCACATGAATAGGGATCTGGCCCTTATGGAGGTTGGGCACCAAGGTCAAGTGCAAATAGCCATTTATGGTTGGTGCATAAGGAGCCATTATTTAGAGGCGTGCCTTTGTTACATATGCTGAGCATAATATATCAGGGCTGGTACCTCTCCGGCTATCCCATCCAAGGTAGTTATTAGTGAGAGGTGGCTGCAATTTTGATCTTATCTTTTTCTTTTTAATATCTAAATCCTGTCACTTGGCATCTGTCCACAACTTGGATTTTTAACTGACGTCTCATCTACTATTGATTTTTTTCCCCCACTCCATTCCTTTAAATGCATAAAACTTTGTAAAGTTTCATGGTGACATTTAACGTCTTCCCATCTCATGTTGTGTATTCTTTTCTTGTGGCACAAGGCGAATGCTGCTCTCTGCTTAATATATTTATCCTTTGGGATCATCGATCCATAGGGCTTACAATGCAGAAGATGAAAGCTGTTTTTTTTCCTTTTAAATGCTTTCAAAAGTTAGTTTGGGGTAATTGTTTTTTAATACAGGGAAGAGTTTGATCTCATGCCAGTGAAATTTAGAGGGAGCAGAAAAGTGAAATGGGAGTTATTTCCAAGAGGAATGAGCAGCATACAGCAGGATCTAGCAAACAAAATCCAAGAGCTCTGCTTGTTCTGCTCAGTTATTTGTTCAGCTGAGTTTCTGCGTGCCTGACATCATCAGTGTTAATATACAATAGATATTTGGGAGGCTGAGTAAGGGGAAGGATAGGAACATTAAACACCTGTGAAATATCCAAAGGTCATCACTGTAGGGTAGGCCGCCCCAGTAACAGTCTCTAGGTTTGGTCCTGACTCTTTTCCTATGTTACTGTGAGTTATTTCCTCTTTCCTGCGTGGTCTCTGATCTGAACAAACCTGCCATGCAATAAACACTTACATCACAAATAACTGGGGGTAAAAAAATCCAGCAGTAACTCTTCAGTTATGCAGGATTCTGGCACAGACAAAGCTCATTGCGTTTTGACAAAGTTAGATGTCTTTAAGAGCGATGGGGTTAGGCCTCCAGCAAGGTGAGATGAGACAAGTAATAAGACATTGCTGGTGATAATACCTTTAAAGAAGAAAAGTCAATACAACAATACATAATAAGAATACCTAGTACATGTTCATCTGTAGATCTCAAATCACCTTACAAAGCAGGATGAATATGACTAGCTCCTTTAGAGAAATGAGAAATTCAGCACCAGCTATTCTGAAGAGCTAAGGGCCCGCACCCACAGGAGACAGATTTTCAACATGCCAAGCACCTTTGAGAATGGAGCCCAAGGCCCAGCTTTTTAAAGGTATACAGACATTTGGAGTGCTGAGCTCTGTAACACCTAACTTGTTTAGGAGCCAAAATCTCATTTTCAAAAGAGAAGATTTAGGCAATTAGGAGCCAAAATTTCATTGCCGATCAATGGAGTTATGATACTTGGCACCTGCTGAGGATCTGCTCCTTAGTACACAGAGATTCTTTTGGGAGCTGGGGCTGAAGAATCTTGGCCGTGCTTATTGTATTATATTCATGGGGACAAGGGTGGGGGTTCCTATGCAGTCCCCTGTGGTTGTGATTGAGAGGTGTCCCTGCACAATGCTACAGTGGTACTTGCTGTAGTCACTGCTGGTTGGGCTACTGTGATATATCTCCAGTGTTTGAGCCCTATGGCCCTCATCCTGCAAAGACTTAGGCTAGCCCTACACTGGAAACTTTGAATGGTATCATAACATCACTGAGGGCCTTATTTCATTCAGGGAAATGGTATAAGCTGCATCTGCACTGGAAGGGTTTGTTGGTATAGCTAGACCATCAAAGCCTTTCTAGCGTAGACAAGGACACACATGATTGACTTTACACACCGGGAGTTGTCCTGATACCGCACACTATCCAACAAAACCTTTCCAAACAGGTACGTGGCAAACCAGCATCACAGCTTGTTCTGATGTTTATCCACATCACTTCTTGCATCAGTTTTTCCATAGAAGAGCCTCATCGGGCACTTAGCATATCAGTAAAGTTCTACGAGTAAACTTCCATCCTCCTCAGAAGCCGTGAGGGGAACTGGAATAAAGTAGGCCCTGTGCACACTTAGAAGTGCTGATGAAAAATGACATCAAGACCAAAAGCCACACGATACAATCTTCTAAATTTATGAAGCACTGTAGCTGGTGGCATTGTCCTTTCCTGGGAATTTACTCTCGCTCCAATAAATATAAGGGATTGTATTTTGTAACGTTTGGACCTGCTATATTTTTGTCCCCAGAGGAGCCTTTTGAGCATCCACAGGATCTCATTTATTGCATTTTATTCTCTAATAAATAACAGGCAGTTAAGAGTGGGTGGGACAGGTAAAATGTTGAGACATAAAGGTGGCCCAAATGATCCGCTGCAGCAGGAGCTGGAATGAGCCGGGCTTAGGGAGGAATAGGGGAGGTGCCTTTATCAATCAAAGCCAACAGTACGATTTACGCTGAAAAGGTGATCCGCTGTCAGTGTGTACAGCACAGGTGTGGGGGGCTCTTCCTTAGCTAGTCTGCAGTTTGCTCTGTTCTGTTACCACACCCCTGTCCTGTTTATATGCAAAGCCACTGTGCTGGGCTGTCACCTTTATGTGGATTATTATTATTTACCCTTCACTTTACAATAACACCGGAGGCTCTCATCAGGATTGAGGCAACATTAGGAGACATGGGGTACAGACAGCTAGAAAGACTTCAGTTAATCTATTTTGGGTGTGTATCTAAACCCCTCCCAGCCTAAGAGGAGTGTTTATCCTCTGAACACCCCTGGGAGGTAGAGCTGTGCCATTATCCACATTTCACAGATGGAGAATTCAGTGGCTTGCCCAAGCTCACACAGGAAGTCTATAGCAGAGCAGGGACTTGGAGCCACTCCTCCCAAGACCGAGGCTAGTATCCTAATCACTGGCCCGTCCTTCCTCTCTGTCCTACATGCTCCCTGCCCCAGACTGCTGATGGAAAACTAAGGCTGGTAAAACAAAAAGAGGAAAGGGGAGATGGAGAACGAGGGTATCACTGATAGCAACACTTACTTATGCAGACCAGCTGCATGCATCACTTGATGGTTCTGTATGATTTTATTTTCAATGATTCTATTAGGGAAGTGGTGGAATTTCCTTCCTTGGAGGTTTTTAAGGTCAGGCTTGACAAAGCCCTGGCTGGGATGATTTACTTGGGGATTGGTCCTGCTTTGAGCAGGGGGTTGGACTAGATGACCTCCTGAGGTCCCTTCCAACTCTGATATTCTGTGATTCTATTCTATAAGATATGGTTAAACACAGAACTAGAATAGTTATCAGTATTTCCCACTGCCCATGTACCAGGCCATGAACAGTTGGCAATTTGCCATAATCATCACAGTAAAATTCAGCTGGGCGGGTTGGATTATGGACTGATCCAGGGAGGGGATGGTACATGTAGCAGGTGGCATGGAAGAAAATTGTGGAGATGCTTGTGGAAGAAATGGGAGGTCCAGTGTGGGAGGAGTGGAGCTGTGGAACTGAACCAGTCGGATGAAAGAATGGCTAGGTAAGGAGGGATAGAGCTGTGAAAGGCCTTAAAAGTAAGGACAAGATGCTTGAATTCAATTCATTAGAGTAGGGGGAGCCAGTGAAGGGATGCAGGCAGGGGAATGACATGGCGACGTGACAGGCAGAGGAGATAATCTTAGCAGCTCAGTTTTGAATGGATATGAGGGGGCGATGTGTGGGTTTCGAGGAGCGCTGGGAGAAGCTACAGTGGCCGAGAGTAGAGGTGGTGGCAGCCTAGACGATAGTGTTGCTGTGTGGACTGCGAGGAAAAGCGAGATCTTGGCAATGCTGTGACACAAGGAGCAGCTTGGATGTGTGGGCAAGAGAAAGGGCAGAGTCAAAGATAACACCCGTGTTTGTGTGTGGGAGTGACATGGAGGGTGGTGGCGTCAGCAGTGGGACCCGGGCTTTGTGCGTGTGAGGAGGCAGGGAGGCAGTGGAAGGGGGTGAGCTGTCTCATATGGAGCAGGTGTGCCAGAGGGTGCAGGGGGCCAGGAAGAAGAAGAAAGTGACTGATACAGGCAAGGGGCTATGGTGAGAGCCATGGGTGAGTAATGGCGGCCCATGTTTAGTGGCAGATCATCAGTGGGGAAAGCTGGGAGTTAGGCAGTGCAGTGGATTCAGCCATGGGATGGGAATTAGTTGAAATATGTAACTTAACTGAGTGAGCAAACAATCAGTAGTGCAAAGTCCTCAGTTGTGCAGATGCCCAGTAACCCTATGGACCAGTAACCCAAACCAGGAGGAGGTTATGATGTTCTCAGAAGAGGAACGTTAGCCTTGTAGTTAAGACGCAGGTTTGGGTGTCAAGACCCTGGGGGTGAAATCCTGGGTGCACTGGATGGGAGTGTTGCCAACAACTTCATTGGGTCAGGAATTCATCTCTGGGCTGTATTTATCTTTCTGCCACAAACTTGCGCTTTCACTGTGGTGAGTCACGCAGGGCCCAATCCTGAAAGGGCTCTGCACCTCTTGTGCAGCACTTATCAAGAGACATTCAGCCTGTGCACAGCTGGCTTCTTCAGCTCTCTGGGCCTCAGTTTGTTCACTTCTGAAATTAGGATATTAATACTTCCCTCATGGTGTGGTGCACCCAAGATGTTTCCAATGGCCAAAGGCAGATCACTCCCTCGGGACTAAAAATGCTTTCACATCAAAGTTTTATTTTCTGTCTTGTCCTGGTGACAGGAGCACCCAGTTGTTCTCACAAAATTCATCGAGGGAGCCAGAGAGGTGGAAATGGATGCTGTCGCCAAGGCTGGAAAAGTAAGAGTTTTGTTTTGTTCCTTATGTGTAATTTCTCCTATTTTTTGTTTTATTTTATTTAGTTTTTACCCGGGGGCGTGCAAAGCGTGAGCCACCTGGGTTTGATTAACGCCTTGTTAAAAGATGTGGTTTTTGTGCAGTGGTGCATAGAGATGCTTTGTAACTGAGCTGAATAGGGATGAACTGAAAACAAAACTGATTTTTCGTGGATATCCAGTCTCCGGAGATTTTCTTGCTCTTCTGCCTCGCGAAGATGGCTACCATTGGTAGTTCTTTTGTCTGCAGTTTCTGTTTTAAGCTTTGCCGTTCTTCCTCTTCTCTGTGCCTTTAGTCTTCCTCGTACGGTGAAAGAGTGAGAGTGAATATATCCAGCATTAGATGACACACATTTCCTATTCAAGGCCTTTGCTTTTCTCTATGGGCTTCTTTAGCATTTCCCTCGGTCTGGCACTCGGTATTCAAAAGCGACAATGCTTCTCGCAAGGCCTGATCCAGTGTCCGCTGGAATCAATAAACGAACTCCTTTGGGGCTTTAGATTGGGACCTAAAACAGGAACATTGGATTTACTGTGACAGATCAGACCATTTGTCCATTAAGTCCATTATCCTCCCTCCAGCAATGATCAATACATGCTGCTTCAGAAGGAAGTGAAACAAATCCACAACACAGCCACCCCTGTGTAGAAATGATGCACATGGGGAGGGGTAGGAGGGAATTGCCTCCTCTGGACCACACAGACAAGCAGATGATATCCTGAAGCAGGAGATTTGCTTTTCCTTAACATTACTGTAGCTTGCAGCGCTATAGAACAGAAGTTAGTAATGGCCATATTTTCATCCACTGTCCTTTTTGATGTCCTGCATCAGTAATCACTCCTGCTAAATTCGCTTTAAGTGCCTGGAAAATTCCATTTTTGTTTTGTTTCCCCATCTCTTTTAATCTCTCCCCATGGGCTTGTGCAGGACTCTTCTTTGTAGTGGACCTAGAGGTGAGTATGTAGCTGGGCATGTTAGATTGGATGATCAATGACTCTTTTTCTTTGCACAGGTCGTCTCACATGCTATCTCTGAGCATGTGGAGGATGCGGGAGTTCACTCTGGAGATGCCACCCTGATGTTGCCCACGCAGACTATTAGTCAAGGAGCCTTGGAGAAAGTGAGTGTGTCACTAACATTGAATAGGCAGATCAGAAAGTAAAGACCCAGAATCACATTTCCTCTTCCTTAGAAGATACTTATATATTCAGGAACATTTAAGCAAGTAATGGTACTTAAATTACAAAAATTTCCAGAAACTTGCTCCTCACAATGGTCCATAATATGGAGCTGAGGTATATAAACCCCTTTATTAAACTAGTGGGACATTGTGTATTAGGCTAGGACATGAGATGGTGGCTCCTTTACCAGTTTATTCCAGTGTACTATTGGTACAGATACTGTTGATCTGTGATAACACAAGTATATTGCTAAATGGCTTTTGGGAAAACCTCAGAGCAAAGCACTTCTTTCAAACTGTAACATACTCACTATTGAAACCCATTATAATGTGGGCAGTTATCTTCAGTTGATAAGAAATGTGAACCACCCCTTCCTACGCTGTAGGGTGTAACGTTCAGGGAGTCACCATCCAACATGTAGAGATTAAATGTGGGAAACTCCATTTTCATTCCCATCACCTGGAGGGGACATTCTGGCTCTGGATTCCTCAGGCAAATAGGACAGAAATCATCTCCAAAAGATGTTACTGGTTGTGAGGATGATGGAAAAGAAGATATGGTTGAGTAACTCAAAGGAGGAAAGCCACATTTGAGCTGATCTGTTTGTAATAAATAACATTATGCTGTCTATTTTTTGTAGGTGAAAATTATCACCAAAAAGATTGCACGTGCCTTTTCCATCTCTGGCCCATTCAATGTTCAGTTCCTGGTCAGAGGAAACGATGTCTTGGTAAGAACTCCCACCGCTGTTTAGGAGGAGAATATTCAAAGCGGTTTCAGTTTGTGTCCCACCAGTGCTCTCTTTCTCTGTGCTCGCCCCAAAGCAGAGGGGCTAAGCCAATTGCAACAGCATGCTGTAGTGCACGGGTGGAGCTGTGCACGTAATACCTGCCTTGTTTGACGGCGTATGGATCTCTGTGCCATTGATATGTCATTCACTGCTTTGTAAAGCACTTTGTGGTCCGGTGTGAGAAAAGAGCTCCATCTGCCTTCACAATGTTGTAATTTGCAGGTGAAGCAAGCTCTGAAATTGTTGTCTGTCAGCAAATGTTAGTGTGAGACTGTGCTCAAATCCTACCCAAAAGGATCATTTCCAAATGTGATTTATAGGAATGTGACTCATGCCTCATGTTATCAACTGAGCGCAATCTAGACTTTATCCTACACCCACTGATCTTTCAGTAGTCCGGATCTTTCTGGCAGCATGCTAAAAAGCTAAAAGGACAATATGAGTGGATGTGAAAGGGACAAAACAAGTTTGTGGGCCACTAAAAGGTTATCTTTAAAGAGTGTGATATTACTAGCTATTAATAACAGACGTACTGCAAATGTCTGACCTTTTGTGACCATCATTAATGGGTGCTTTGCTTGCTGTCACTAATGGGGAAAGTCAAGTGAGTACTGGCCATGTGTGTAACGGGGAGGCTTGTGACTGAAAGGGCAGCTGGGAGCTGTGGCATAGCATGGGAGATTTTACTAGATTAGAGTGTTGTTGGTCTGCACAAGATTTGGTTGAACTACTAGTTGGGGAGTGGATCTTCCCAGCCCTGTCTCACCTTGTTCTCTTTCCTCTTCTCTTGTGATCTCCTTCTCTTTTCCACCCATCTTTTCTCTTTCTTTCTCGCCCCAGTTCATTCTTACTGTTTCTCGTGTACCCTGATTCCTCCTCTACCGTCAAACCCTATTTTAGATTCTGTGATGGGCACGGCCCATCTTTGTTCCTAGCTTTTGTCACTAAACAAATTCCAGCTACGGGCCCAGATGTCCATTTTCCCAGATGCTTACCTGAACACACCTTCACTCACAAAAGGAGGAGTGTCTGACCATAGAAAGAGCAAAATGGGCTTTAGTGTTTGTAACTAGCTAATGGTGGTTCCTCCCTTCCCCCCGGCTCTAGTCTGGGCACTGATGTATTTGAAATCAAGGCTGCAGTGTGGAGAACACAAGCCAAATTTTCAAAGGTGACTGATGATTTTGGGTGCCTCCATTCTTGGGTGTCCAACTGGACGGTGCCGAGTACCCGCCTTCTGAAAATCAGGCTCCTTTAAGACATATCAAGTGTGCTCCCAACCCTCAGAATCTTTAACCACAATTCCCATGTCCGCGTGTGCCTCTTAGATGGGAATCTGGAGAGATTTCTCACCAGCTACTGTGAATGCTACCCCAGCAACACTGGGGACTAGCTTCCAGAAACCTCCAGAGCATGCTTACGCTTGTGAATTAGTATTCCAAGAAGGGGCTTTATCTCTTTGCTTAACAAATCTGTGGCACTGAAGTATCTACTCTTTACCTCCTCAGGTGATAGAGTGCAACCTGCGGGCTTCACGCTCCTTCCCCTTTGTGTCCAAGACTATTGGCGTGGACTTCATTGATGTGGCCACAAAGGTGATGATTGGAGAAAAGATCGATGAATCATCCCTGCCTACACTGGAACGGCCCATTATCCCTTCTGAATATGTCGGCATTAAGGTATGGCTTTAAAAAAAACAATGGGATTAAGGAAGAAGCAGAGAAATTCCACTGGGGGGCAGGGGGGGGGGGCTCCTGTTAATAGGGTTGACGTTAAGAGTCCAACCCTTCACTACCTTTAAATTAATAGGGAACAATCCTGCCCAGGAACGGAAATGGGAATGCAATAGATCTTTTCAATCTTTTATTACAGCAATGGCGGTGGGTGGGAATTATACAGTATGAGAAGAAGGAAAGAAAATGTTATTCATTGACACAATGGTCTCGTAGACATTTGTGAGGTTTGACTGTCATGAGCCATCTTTCAAATTAGCTTTAACCTGGGCTCTAAATGTGAATATCCAAAATTGTATCGCCCACATTTAAACCTCTTGCTAGTGCTGTCTGATGAGTGTGCACAAATCTGCGTTCTCAGTGTCCCAAAATTTCATGCCCAAGGATTTAGGAATGGAGTTTTGTCTATTTGAAAAAAAAAAGGGGGGGGGGGGCGTCTCCATTTGAAAATATGACTAATATACTATGGGTGAAATCCTGGCCCCATTGAAGTCAATGGCAAAAAACTCCTTGACTTAAATGGGGCCAAGATTTCACCCTACTTAAGTCTACGCCTGTACACATACATAAATGATAGGTACTCTAGACATTTTCAGCACACACAGAAATAAAATTCTAGTGTAATGTGGAAGAGAAGTGCAGATAATCTGCTGGATGTATAAGTAGAAATGTGTCTAAATAGAATATTTTTCAAAGTTCAGAATTTTCAGAACTGTTAGCAAGACTTTACATTTATTAAGAGCATATCTTGTATATGCTTAGATATACAGGGAGTGAATGCAACTTCCTTCTACTAATCTAATGTCCAAAACAAACTGCGCTATCCTACTAGAATATAACGGAGGTCGATGGCTGACTTCGATTAGGCAAGTAGCCACCAAACTGCCATACCATGAAGAAGCTTCAAATTTTGTTTTATATCTGTGGTCAAGTTTTCTGAAATTAATGATTTGGGGTTTTAATAGTTTATCCCAGTGTTGTTAATGAAACTCTCCAGGGTTACATCTCTTTCAGGAGCTCTCCCAGATTTGTTCCTGGAGATTTCACTGGGAAGCTCTTGCATTGCTGATGTGCTGTGTTTGTTTGGTATTGTTAAATTTAAAGACTTGCTAATAGATTGAAACATTTTGAACTTTGAAAAATATTCCATAGAGACACATTACTCCTTATACACACCTGTATTTTCCGTATGCCTCTGCCACGTTTTTATTTCTAGGAACATTTGCATGAAAATGGGATTTTGCTTCTTAAACTGCTCTTAAAAGCTCTGAAAAAAAGACTGCAAAAATGTTACCTTCTTTCTCAATAGATCTGCTCCCTGATGTATTCAGAGCCATAGCTTCTTGATTTGGGTGACTGGCATATATTTGTGCTGTGTTTCACTGTGGAGTCAGCAAGGCTATAAGAGCAACAAGGATTTAGCAGCCCAGGACGCTAGCTGGCAGGGGAGCTGAGCAGTCCAGAGTGCGGCCTGCCAGGAAGCCAGCTGCTTGGGCTGCCCAACTCTCTGGACAGGTGGTTCTTTGGACTGCCCAACGTCTGGAACTGGCTGCTCAGGTGGGACACCCAGGCAAGCTGCTGTGAAGCCAGGGAAGCTGGAAGCCCAGAAGAGCCCAATTGGGTGGTGAGGAGCTCGGAGCTCGGAGCCAGGGAGGTGGCTGAGTGAGCTGGCAGGAACCACAGCAGCTTTCCATGGAAAGTTTAGTCTAAATTGACACAATCCCACAGAAAGTCTTTATTTGAATGAAACGGTATTTCCTGACAGAAGAATGCCCCGTCGCAAAAATATCTGACCAGTGCCACTTAGTGTGTCTCAGACAGCAGCGTATCTGTCTCTTTCAGGAATCAGACATTCAACAGCCTGTCTGTTAAATAGCCTCTTAAAAATCACAGTGTACCACAACTTATTAGAAATCCTGCCTCGGGTTACTCACAGGGGCATTTTGCTGGTCAAATCCATGAACATTTATCCCATTCCCTGACCGAGGCTCTAGGAATACTTGAAATTCATTTGCCTAGTATTCATTCTGGTCGTCAACCTAGACCAATGTTTCTCTTACACTTATGCACTTTGTACGTAACCTGGACCTGTATATCTCTCACTTCCGTAATCCATACACCTGAATTCTAATTCATTTAATACTCCCTCTCCCTTATATTCTTTTCCTTCCTTTTGCCAGGCTCCAATGTTCTCCTGGCCCCGACTGAGAGATGCTGACCCTATTCTCCGATGTGAGATGGCTTCCACTGGGGAGGTACCGTTCACATTTTTTACTAAGCTTTCTTTAACAGATACTGTTAATGATCTTAAAAGTGCAAGTATCCGGATGGAATCTGTATGCTGAATTGAAAAGAACCAAAGTCTTTAAAAAAAATTAAAATTGGAACGTCTTTCCCTCCCCCAACACACAGATACCTGCCTTGTCTCTAGAAAAAACCCACAAAGGCATTCCCTTGAAGAATGAAATTTATTTGGCCACTGGATGTCCCTCTTCACCTGTGCCTCAATTCCATCAGTCAGCAAGGGATTCAATGAGAGCATGAAATGTGTTTCTCAAAGAGAGCTGTCAGGTTCTGGAAAGTTCTCAGTGTGTCAGTACATTTTATGAATCGCCTAATTCCTGACAGACACGTATATACAGCCTTCAGAATCCCAATCAATGCACGTCAGAATGGCAACAGCAGACTCCAGGTCATGAGTATTTGGTCTCAGAATGTACAGGTTACTTACTAGCAACAAATATGTGTGGTGATATTTTTATGGTTGCCTGGTAACCAGCGAGATGTGTGCCAGGGAGCAAAATGAGAGAGAGAGAGCAAGTGTGAATAAAGTGTAGCAGCTGAAGTATTAACTCCAGGTATGACTGTTGGGGTTTGGCTGTCTTTTCCAACCTTGCTATGGACACACTACAACTTTCTGATGAATTTCTGAAACCCATTCCAGCGATCATGTGCTGGCATAGGCAATAACAGGAACACAGCCCACTGTCAGAGTCATGTAAAGGAATCTTATTATAAATAAGAATCAGGCCTACATGTAGGGTTGAAATAACCTCATGTTTCCTGCTTCTCTCTGGTACAGTTTTAGCCTGCTCTTCATATTGCGTGTGAAATCCATTCAGCAGCTGATTTGCTTTCATTGTAATTAATGGACAACCCCCCCCCCCATGTGTCCTTCCTACTTCCAGAAGGGAATTGACTCCATGGGGGTGGGGAGGGAAGGGGAGAAAAGAACAGAAATGTAGCCAAGGAGTGAGAATTACTTTTCTTGTGCTTTAGATGGAGGTAGAGAATATTTTAGTCAGAAAGGAGAGATTATAAATTTTTACGAGTTGGAAAGATCCATATTCATAAATGCCATGAAACATGATCGTTATGAAGGTCTTTCTTACATATGAAGTAAGGAAAATAACTTTCTACTGGTAAAATGCTCAGTTATGCTACAAAGACATTTTAACACACACAGGACGTGTGTTGGGCTTCAATCCACCAAGTGTCCTAATGAAGGCACAGACCGTATTTTGCCTTAAGTAGCAGTTCCCAATCATTAGCAAAAGTGTCATTGGTATTGGCGCTTTTGATTTTGGAGTCTGGTACCAGGATTAACAAGAGTGGGGGTAAGATGGCACTCCAGGCTCCAAACTCAAGCCCCCCCCAAAATGTTTGTAACATCTGTGTGAATAAAGTACCAGTATCTCCAGAAACAAATAAATTGTATGAATACAAGGCTGAATTATAAGTTAAATATAAGCAAAAAGACACTGTCAGCCTGTGGGGTGAGGCCCCAGTGAACAAAATGTACCAGGGCTCCAAATTTCTCTCGACGGGCCTGGCTGGTGTTCTACTCTGCCTTCTCCATACCTTCATGATGAATCTTTAGGTGACCAGCCACACAGTGATGTGTTTCACTGGAAAGGACAATGATAGAGTTGGTCAAAAAGTGAGACAAAGTTTTCATCCCCGTTTTTTTTCTCTGAACTCAACATTTCAATGAAGGTCTTTTGCATGATTCCCACTTTTCCAACCACCCGTAGAAATGATTTAAAAGAAAGAGATAAAATGTTTGTGAGAACTCTCAGAAATATCAATAGACCCTTTTATGTCAAGATTCAAAATTGTGATGAAAATTCTCAACAAAATTACATATTTTGAAAATGTTTGACCAGCCCTAGAAAATAGTGCCTGTTAGCAATCTAAAATACTGCATACAGGACAAAGAGCTATACAGGAGTCACTATGTTACCGAAGAGTCTAACGGCTACCCAAACAGCGGCATCTGAGAAACCAGACTTCCTCTTGGAAAAGGAAGTAACCGTGTGATAGCTATTACCAAATGCTGACTTTTTAAAGGCTATCATTGATCCATCATCCAGGAGTTTCAGTAGCATTTATTTCCCAAGCTGTCTGTTTATTATCTGTGCTTTTTTTGGTACAACCTAAAATTACCATCTACACTAAATGGACTCTTTGAGCTTTCATTGGAACACCATGTTACTTAATGATACTGACTTCCTTTGTAAAGCACTTTGAGCTCTACCGATGAAAAGCGCTATATAAGAGCAAGATATTATCTATTTATTTAAATTCTCGGAACTCTTTCCATAAATAAATCCTTAGAGCCATGTGACAAGCAACTGTTCATTCGTCTTTGAGAGTTGGTCTCTATGTGTCGTCCATATGTGGGCACACGTGCATGCCATACGCCTGACTCTGGAAATTCTAAAAAGTAGCATCCGTTGGCCCGCACATGTGCAGTAGATCTCCTCATGCTCCCGGTCCAAGAGCATAAGAGACAGTGCAGGCCAATGCTTCTCCAGATGCTTTTTAACACTGCGCGGCCTGAGTCAGAATCCCTGTGTTCACAGATGTCTCCAGCTTTCTCTCTTGATAGAACTTGTAAATAGGTTTGTAAATAGTTTTATTCATCACAGATCTTGTATTAGTATAGTTGGAGCTTTATAGTATAGTTACTGTTTTTCCTTCTACTGGGGACTCCATGAGCCGCGATCACCAACACTGCCTCTAGTGCTTGGGTGAGACACATATCTGTGCAAAATGCCGTATTTGTCGCTCATTTCCACCAAGAACACTCGAAGCTTGTGAGCTTTGTCCAAGGAAGCATCTTATGGAGAAGGCTGTGAGGCCCCACTCCGATCTGGGCCAGGGAGACCCCCTGTATGTCGGCCCCAATAGATGAGCAGTGCCCATCTAAGCTCTTGCTTAGGAGTGGAGTCGGCAGCTCCTAAGCTCAAAATGACACTTCCTTCAGGACTTCTGATGAGAGTAGGGTGCACTCTCATCATCACAAGGACAGGTCCCTATTCAGGACTGTCCACAAGAGATGCAATCCCTCCTCAAGCCCATCAAGGATGGGTGAGCCCTCACTCACAGGTCCTAAAGGACCGGTACCACTGAAAGCCCCCAGGCTGGAGGGTAAAGTGTGCAAGAAGAAAGATCCACTGGTTCCAATGGTGACCCCAGCTCCAAAACACAAGGCCTATCATCCTCTGGTTCCATCTAGGAACATGGTTCTGAACTCATCATCGGTACCAGCCAGTGATCAAACCTATAGCTCAATAGGACCTCAGTCTTGTACTGTCAACACTCACCAGACCACCGTCCAATCCCTTAACGACATGCTCCATGTACCACCTGTCCATGAAAGTTGCATTTTTAGTTGCTATCACTTCATCCGGGAGGGTGAG
Source organism: Malaclemys terrapin pileata (assembly GCF_027887155.1). NCBI lineage: Eukaryota > Metazoa > Chordata > Testudines > Emydidae > Malaclemys > Malaclemys terrapin. Next base: position 15,714,497 of record NC_071515.1, on the reverse strand, counting down.
TGAGCTGGGAGCCCTCATGGCAGACCCTCCTTATACTGTTTTTCACAGGGAAAAGGTATCCCTTTGACTCCAACCTAAGTTCCTTCCCAAGGTTACTTCTGAATTCCACGTCAACCAAAGTATCCACTTACCTGTCCCTTTCCTGAAACTCCGTGCTTCTGCCAAAGAGACAAGACTTCATTCCCTCGACGTCAGAAGGATGTCCCTTATGTTCTGTCTGCAAAGGACCAAACCTATCAGAAAATTACCCAGACTTTTTCTTGCCATATCAGAAAGATCATGAGCTCAAACCATATCCTCTCAGAGAATCTCTCAGTGGATTCCTGGGTGCATCTTGGAGTGCTACAGGTGAGCAGGCATGCCTCTTTCTGATGGAGTCACAGCACACTCCATGAGGGCACAAGCTGCCTCTCCAACATCCCCACAGGACATTCCAATACTAGACTTATGCAGAGCAGCTACACGGTGGCAAGACATTCACGCTAATTCAGGCCTCTGCTGCGGATGCAGCAGTGGGAACTGCAGTAAGGCAATCATCTGTGCTGCCGGCTTCCTCATACCCCCCTCCAGTCTGAGCACTGCTTGTCAGTCATCCACATGTGGAATACACATAGGGACCAGCTCTCAAAGACGAAATGGAGGTTGCTTACCTGGAAAAGGAGGTTCTTTGAGACGTGTGGTCTCTATCTGTGGTCCACCACCTGCCCTTTTCCACTCTGCTATGGATCCTGTTGAATCCGCGGTAAGAAGAGGAACTGGAGAGGCGTCAACCCTCGCTGCCTCTTATGTCCTTGGTCGGGAGCATGAGGAGACCTACTGTGGATATGTGGGCCAGTGCACACTGCTGACGGCTTATTAGAATTTCTGGACTCAGGCACGCATGTACACCCATGTGTGGAATACAGATAGGGACCACATATCTCGAAGAACTTCTGTTTCCTGCTGCAAACTTTGCATTCATGCACAAGCGCACAGTTGCATGTCTAATATTCACTGTTATTTAAGCATTAAGTCATATTAAACATTTTGTTACAAGCTCACATACTGTGAACCAGACGCTGTGTTTTGGTGTCCAAATAACTCAGGGCAGAATCCATTTATGTTGCTCCATGGTGTGCTGCTTGAGAGTAAAGCATTGTTTAGTCCTTCATTATTGCTTAATTAAAAACGTAAGATTCATCTGTGCTGATCTGCTTTTTACTCTGTTGGCGCAAGAGAAGTCAAGCCGGGTGTTACAGAAATGGGAAACGAGCACGCTTTAAACAAAATATTGCAAAGTGGTTTTTTAGTTGTTGTTTTTTCTCACTCTTCTGCCTTGTTCTTCCCTCCCAGGTTGCTTGCTTCGGGGAGAGCATCCATTCTGCCTTCCTGAAGGCAATGCTCTCTACAGGATTTAAGTTTCCGCAGAAGGGCATTCTGGTTGGAATCCAGGTGAGCACCAAGAGTTTGCAAATCAGAGCAAAAAAGGGCAGACGATACGGAGACAGGGTAACTGGCACTTCACTTTCCATTCACTGGCTTTAAATGGAAGCTCTCTGCATGAGGGTCTTTCTGCAGCCACAACAGACAGTGGTGTGTGAGTATTTAGCGGGAATGAGCAGTAAAACTGTGTACTCTCATGCTAGAGGAGGATTTTTACTGGATTCCACACAGTGGGCCCGATTTCTCCCTCACCTATGCACACGTAGCGTCCATTGGCTTTCATGGGAGCTGTAGGGGGGTATTTCTGTGGGCAGAGTTGAGACCATGGACCCCTGCACTGGGAGACTGGGGCAGAGATGGGTCTGAGTTGCCTCACTGTGGTAGATGAAGCCCAGATCATATCCAACCAAAGATCCACCCCCAACAAGAAATCAGAATCTGCCCCCTATCCCCACAAAGTGCTCATGACCCTCAGGCATTTCTCTCTGATCCTGAGCTTTCTGTCAGATCACAGCCACACTCAGGGCTGGCTCCAGGCACCAGCGGAGGAAGCACATGCCTGGGGCGGCACATGCTAAGGGGCGGCATTCCATTCCATCCATTCTTGGGGCGGCACAGTCCGGGTGGCTTTTTTTTTTTTTTTTTTTTTGCTTGGGGCGGCAAAAATAGTAGAGCTGGCCCTGGCCACACTGCTGTAGAAGCCCATCAGGCAGGCATCCTGCAAGCCCATCAAGTGGAACTCTGCTAACCTGCACACTTAATAATCTGTACAGAAAATGGCCGTCTCTGTCCCTCCGTCTCCACCAAGATTGCATGGCCAGACAGCTGTAGCAGAGTCTCCTAGGACGAAAGATGTGTTATTTTTGCAAAGTACATTACAGTTCAGTATATGTGAGAGGCAGGAATCTTCTCAGGCTGAGGGCTGCTCTCTTGGCTGCCCAATGGGAGTGAAAGGGTGGCACCAATTAGCTGGTAGGGTCGGAGATCAGTATGCATGGCTACTTCCTCTCCTGCCTGCTGGGGTCTGCAGCCAGCACTCTGTCAGCCAGCTGGAAGCATGCAGCACCGGGCACCTACAGGGGGAAGCTGTGAAACAGGAGTGGGATCAATTCAAAGCAGTGCTGTGATACTCCCAGTCTTGCTCCTTTGTGCTCCCTGTAACCTTGATGTTGAAATACTCCCAATTAATACTACGCTGTTAAAAGATAAAGGTGCAGTAAAACCCAACTTAGTTTTCAGGTTCAAGCCTCTAGGTTCGTTACAGAAGATTTATTTAGTAGAGGACCACTAGGTGACACTTGGAATGATACAACCAAACTTCATGCAAAAGCAAAATGATCAGTTAAGCAAACAGGCATGCAGTTACTATTTACACAAATGCTACTGTTATAGTCATAGGCAAAGATGAAGTGATGTATCAATGGGTGATCAGTCCACTGACAACAGAGTAAAGTAAGCCGTATCACCCTGGAACCTAACGGTACCTTTAGATGTTAATTGGAGCTCTCTTGCAATTTAGCAAAACTACTCATTTTATTCTCCATTATAATGCTACTTAACATTAAACAGCCCTTTACCACAATTAGATGTCCGCCACCTTCTTATTGGCTCTTGACGTTACACATTATTTAAATTAACGTCTGCACCACTGTCCTTCCCATACTATTAGTATAGATAGCATTCTAATAAAACATTCACAGTTCTCAAAAACATTCCTTAAAACCTTGCTCAGACCAGCTATAACCAAAACATAAAGGTAACATAACCCTGGGTTATATCCTTGCTAACTCTTACTTTCCCATAACACTCTGTTTCCAACTTATCACTTTCCCACACTCCTCTACACGTAGGCTAACTTAAGCCCCAAACCTAACTTCTACTTATTTCTTAACCCAAACCATCCTATAGACTATATCCCCAGAACCCACGGTAGACCACAGCGCTCTCTGCCTGTAGGGCCCCCTCGTGGAATCTCAAATTAATCTTTTCTGGGTTTAATGGCTCTTTTCCAGTTTGGGCCCTGAATCTATGGATGCACCCCTTACTGTCAGCATTTCCCCAAAGTCACTGGAAGTGGCAGCAAGTTTAAATGATGTCATTGGGGAAATCCTTCAGTGCAAGGGCTTTTGCAGAGGGAGCTAAGGAGATATTTGCTCTGGTCCATTTACAGTTCTGGATCTGTAATGAGAATATGTATCTCAGGATAAAAGAAGGTAGCCAGGAAAAAAACAACACCCAAGTACAGTTTCTCTACACTGGGGTAATTACCATCTGCAGGAGATACTGAAGTCAAATATGCTCATAAATCTCCTCAAGGTCTTATATGTCCCACCGATGATCAATCACATCATCCGAGACTGGAAAATTCTAGGGTCCCATAAAAACAATTGATGGACCTGTGCCATACCCCTGCTGTGCTTGTAATAAGCTTGCATCCTACATAGTTGCACAAAGTCAATAAAAAAATAATTAAAACAGCACTGGTTCTCCAGCCAGTAGGTGATTATTACAGACACTCTCCCAGTAAAAGTGAATTGGGCCCCAGGGTTCAATGGTAGAAGTGAGTCCTTGGGGAGTTTGAAAGGGTTGTAGGGGAAAGTCTCTTCGTCTGCCAGCAGAGGGTGCCTAGGAGATGACTGATAACAAAGCAACATGTAAATCAACGGCACTAGTGAGAACGCAGCATCGAGCCCAACCTCCTTCTTAGACTCATCGGAATGATAAATGGATTTAAACCACAGCTGCTAATTACTACAAACATGCATTAAAGTGCTAGCTTGACATCCAGAGATAGTTTAATGTCAGACACTGGGCTCTGCCCATGGAGAGCATGCCCTGCAGTTGGTATCTTCACAGCTAATCATTGTAGGGCTAACATTTTGAAACACCAGCTCCAGAAAGCACTGATGTGTACAATTTGAGCCTGTGTGCCTGGTGCCAGTGCTCCAGGGGAAATAGAGAGCGGGCAGTGATTTGAGTTATATAAAGGATTAATGTGGCGTCTGCACCAGCACCTGTTAATCTGAGCCAAATGGTGCTTGGGACAAAGGTCTTTCAAAAAAAGAAAAAAAAAAAAACCCAAACAAACTTTAAAGAGCACACAAAGTGCTGTTCTTTTCTATGAGTACTGTGCAGTTGGAAAAGAAAACAACAAATCAGGGGAATACAGCCTTCTCCCAGTGCTTCGGAACAGCGTGCTTCTTAGATAACTAAACTGCACAGTGATGTGTGTTTGAAACAATGATATATATATATATATATATATATATATATATGAAGTATAGTGGCATGAGCAGACCCCATTATGAACAGGCAGGAGAAAAGGAACCCCCGTCTCTGTAAATAATGAGCCATGAGAGGGTGGAGGTGGTTTATAACAATAGGAAATGCTATTCTTATTTCATTCACATACATTAGAACAGATAACTCAAACTGACACGGTGGCAGCGTATGCTCACGTAGAAAATACAGATTCAGAAACAAACTGAATAGTATGTGTAGCCACCAAGGACTTCTCTGTGATACACACCATGATCATTCAGAACTTCATAGCAGGGTAGAGTTCCCAAAACATGGGCCCCTGGCTCTTCACCTACAGGATGATCTCTCTTAGCTGTTGTGATGCACTCAGTTGAGCAGCTGATTCCATCCCAGAGAGGGCACTGGGACAATCACCGGTTCATTACACTATTACACAGGTGGTACATTTGATCTGCAGGGAATGTTAGGCCAGCTGAGTTGCACATAAACATTCCCTTTTGGACATTTCAGTGCTCAGTGATTAACTGCTTCATTTGCTTTCCAGGCTGGACTTTTAGGTCCTGCAGAGCCGTCAGAATATAAGGTAGAAAAAAGAAGCCAAAATGGTGGCAAAGTTAGCTTCCCTGAATGGGACTAGGGGACCCTTGCTTAGCATATTGAGTTTCTCCACTCTAATGCGGCTTTGTCTCATTTGTATTAACTATCCAGAGACGAGGAGAGTACATCCCTCATAGACTGGAGAAACAAAACCAGAATTAAAAGGGATATCTTTAATGGTCCTCAAAGTTGTATCCTTCTGGCATATATTGTTCCCACTAAAGGCTCAAATACTCAGCTAAGTTCTTGATCAAACATTATCAATGGAACCAAAGCTTTGTAATTAATGACACACAGCATCTTTGAGAAATTACAATTGCTTGGTCCTAGTATCTCTTTCTAGTGCTGGCAGCCCTTTTAGAGAGGCCAGTAGACAATGTCCATTCCGAAGGGCTGCTAATGGAGTAGCCACCTTAAAACTAGCAAAGCGGCATTACTTCTCATTTTAATTGCAACAAAATGCAGGATGGGTTGTCAGCCGAGTCAGGTTACAGATCATAATCATTTGTGTTGTAGAACACAGTGTAATCTGGTGTTCCACAAAACTTTACGGGTCAGACCTTCAGCTGGTCTAAATCAGTGGAGCTCCACTGAAGTTCAATGGAGCTATTCCCGTTCATAGCAGCTGAGGATCTACTCCATTTTTTAATAATGGAGAATCTTGTGGAACATGGGGGTGGCTAGAATCCTATATTTGCCATTAAATATTTGATACAAGAATAGTTGAAAAGCTCTTTTCATTTTCCTTCCTGATTGGGCTATTCAGTGATGCCTATAGGATGGACTGCATCTGTCTTACATCTGTGCTGATAGCCATGAAATGCTGAGAACACTAAAGGAGTGTTTTATTTTTAAATCCCAACTCTCTGAGCCTGTAGTTTCAGTGTAACCCTATATCATAGCTACCATCCTAGATCTTTAGGAGCAAAAAATGCTGTCTGCCGCACATTGGACTTAAGGGCAAAGCTCACGATCAAAGCATCAGAATCAAGATTATGTAGTTGCATACTGAGCCAGCTGTTGGTGTAAATTGAGGTAACTCTTTTGAAGTCCCTGATTTACACCAGTTGAAGATCTGGCCCTTTACCACTAGCCAGATGTCCCAGCAGTGCAAGATGGATATTACAGGATATAAAACTTTTCCTTTAAAGAAAAGAAATAAGCGTCCCCCTCCTGCAATAAATATCTTCCAGTAACTAAATCTGCTTGTTCGTTAGATACTCATGGTTTCTTACACAGGTACTTTCAGACAGCTTTTATATCTGGGGCTGCTCAGATGCAAGCTGACAGATGTAATTTCTTTTTGTGGAGAGGCTGTTTTATGTGTCACAAGTGTTCAGTACAGGTTTGATAGAAGTTTATAAGATTGTTGTGAAAGCTAACACCTCTGACCAGAAGGCAGAGCAGTTCTCTGGCTGGGAAGCTGCCAATCATGTCACGTTGTATATTTGTATTCTCCAGTTAGTGAACAGAGCAGAAATGACTTTATGATGAGGTTCTTGCCAGGGTCTGTAGAGCTCAAAGGACTTGTTGACTCACTTTCTTTCTTAGAAAATATTCTTACTCTGCCCTTCATGACCTCTGCGAGGGTTAGAGCATCAGCAGTTCCAGTGTGGAAAGTGTTTTGCATAATCCTGCTTCTTTACTGGTCAGAGTCACGTTACAGCTGAGATTCAGGATGACTTTACAGTGAAAAGGTCACACATTGCTTTTGATCTCTGCACTACTTAAACTCCCAAAGTACAGAGGCAGCATATGTTCTTACTAGAATGTTATTTCCATGTTGCCCTAAAATGCCTGATGAACGTAAAGTCAAATGCACATGTATAAAAGATGTTACGCCTTCATTTCTTCTCTATGGTTGCTGCGTTTGCAAGTGCATTATGAGAGAGATGTTCAAAGGTGCCAAGGGGATCTGGACACCCAACGTCCTTAGTTTCTAATGGAAGTGGGTGCCTAAATCCCTTAGGCAGGCTGGTGGTGTGTGTATGTGAAAAGTGTGCACACAAACAGAGACTTCCCTGGATATTGTCATATAATGGATAGTTCTCCCGGGTTTGAGACCAGGCACTGTGGTAGCTGGCTTTGAAACCAAGTGTTATAGAGCAGCCTTAAAAAGAATGGTAGCTAAAACCATAGGAGGAGACTTGTAAAGTATGTTATAAAAGTCCGGTTGGCCCGACATTTATTTTGCAGGGCCATTTAATAATTGCAGTTAAACACTCTCGGGGGTGTATTGTGTTAGCATATCGAGGTATCTTGGCTGATAGTGGGATTTGGGCTTCAGTCTCATACCAAACAATTAATTTCTAATGTCACAACACTGCACATGTCCTCAAGTGTCTTCATAAAGGAGAATGACACAGAAAGCCATCTAGTGAGAAGGGAAAAAATGGACACACACACACACGGCCAAACAAAGAAATATATCTCCCTCTTAACATATTCTGAAAAAGCCCCATGATGTCCAGTGAAGGGGAAAGTGCCCTGTTGCTAGATCATAGCTTTGATGTTCTCTTTTGCATTTCCTTTTCAGCATTCCTTCCGTCCCAAATTCCTTGGTGTAGCAGAGCAGCTGCATGAAGAAGGTTTCAAGGTACGTTGCTTTGGGTTTTAAAGCTGGGTTTTGATGTGAAATCTGGTCAAGGGGCAGCAGAATGACTTCTTGAGATCCTCCGAGTTGAGATGAGGACAAAGAAAAACAAGAGAGACATACCACCTACATTTTCAAAGCACAGTAAGGCCTTTTAGCTGAATTGCTCCTGTTAAAGTCAATGAGAGTTCCACAACTAAAACACTGTACAATTATTAAATTGAACAAACAGGATTAATGTGCTAGAGCCAGGGGTTTTTACTTTCAAGGCTGGAAGAACTGCGGCTCCATTTTCAGCCTGCAGCGGTGATGTCACATTGCAGGTCCTCCAGAGGCTTGCAGAGTTCTCCAAGAAAAAGAAGCAAGTCATATTTTTAAACACAAAAAGGGGAAGGAAAAAAAAAACCTTTTATGGTGAAAAATCTGTATGGGGCCTTTAATATATTACAAAGGCGCATCTAAGGGTGTACAAACTTGTATTGTCTTTCAATTCACTTTTAATTAGACAAGTATGTGTCCAATGTAGAACCTGTTTTCTGGGTCATCATCACTAGAGAATATTAACATCATGACTGTAAAACATTATACCGTATTTAATAGAAAGCCCTTAAGGAGAACTGGCAGGCAGCCGCAGGGTATTGATGGAAATATTAGATGTATTGATCTGTTTTCTATATGGCACCATTCACAGTAGTGATTTAGGAACCTAAGTCCTGTTGAAAGTCAATGGTACTTAGACTCCTAAGTATTTTTGGCAATATTATCTGCTGTTTACTATCACTCATCGGTCATAAGATCATTGATAACATAAACAATGGGAAAGTTATGCTTCTGCGGGTGGGTCTCTCACAAAATGGGGCCTAATCCAATGCCCATTGAAATCTATAGGAGTCTTTCTATTGATTTCATTTGATCAGACCCAGACAGTACAATGCATGGTTACATTACAAGCATTTGTGTTATGAAGTAGGCAATAATATATTTTCCCTCTCAATGCAGCTTTACGCCACAGAAGCAACTTCCAACTGGCTCAATGCCAACAGCGTACCTACAACTCCCGTGGCCTGGCCATCCCAGGAAAGCCACACTTCCAACCTCCCCGCAATCAGGAGGTAAGAGCTTAGCCCAGTTTGTGGAGACTATGGGAGTCTTCGGCAAAAGTGAAGTTGGCGGGGGGGGGGGGGGGGAGGTGAGGAGGGAGAGGGGAGGGAGAATCTTGGCCCCACTGAAGTCAGTGGCAGAACTCACATTGACTTCTTCAGGGCCAGGGTTTCACTCCAGGGCTTTATGGGTCACCGTTCTGCTGCGGAAAGACTTATTCAAATCTGCCTGTAATTGTTATGAGAAGGAAATTTACCTCTGTTTAATCAAGAAGTGTGTAATTAATAGCACCCATTTCTTATAGTATTGGAGCAATTTTACTCCAAGTCTTTCCTAGGCTCCTTGCGCCTCATTGAGGTTCATACCTCACCAAGGCACCAATATATGATTAACTTCTAGCATATGCAGCACTGTATGTCGTAGTTTTAAATGAGGACATTTGGGATCTGAACCTTTAGAGGTGCTGAGCACCTCCTGCAAACGTGAAGGGGCACTGCAGGGGCTCAGCAGTTCCCAGAATCAGGCCCTTAATGGAGTTGCACCTAGTTACATGAAGGCTGAATTTAGCCCCATGTCAGGGTCACACAGGCAAATCCAGCAAGTGAACCCGAGCTCCTGAGTCCCCGTGCAATGCCTTATCCTCTAGCCCATCCTTCCTCAGAATGTAATAGTCAATAAAAATTACATTTTAAAGTGAATTAAAAATGCCAGTGCTATTCAGCTGAACACACATACATTCAATGAAGATTTTCAGTAAGCAAAGTATCCCTTAGTGTCTTCGGGATTGTCTTTTCAGATTGATAAAAGATGGGAACATAGACCTGGTGATTAACCTCCCCAACAGCAACACCAAGTTTGTCCATGATAATTATGTGATCCGCAGGACGGCTGTTGACAGCGGGATTGCTCTTCTCACTAACTTCCAGGTATCTCCTTCGCCGGTCTTTCTTCTCTTAGTCACGGTGGTGTCGAAAGTGCAGGGGCTATTTTGAGCTTCAGATCCAATATTTCCAGACCCCTGTTAATATTCGACAAATGATGATGTACCTGAAATTGCAGGAAAGTGGTTGCCTGAATACATTTTCTTTACTGTGTGCTGCAGAACAAGATTTAAAAAAATGCATAGGCTGGATCCTATGTCACTGCCTAGGGCCACTGATGTCTCAATTCCATCTTTAGAGCAAATTCTCCAGTACAGGCTCATTATAACATCGGTAAAACATGCTTGGTAGCAGCTTTCTATCATAGCTGTTGAAGCTCTGAACAAGAAGTTGCCCCCTCTTTAAAAATCTCAAAGCAAATCCGGTACTATTGCAATATGTCAGTCCAAATGAATTTGATACTTACTGGGGCAGCTTCCTAATTGATAACAAAGCTTCATCTGTTAGCTGTCTGGCGTTCCTGGCGAACTACATTTCAGATATTGATAAAGGTAGGGACACTGGCCTTCTGTTTGAAATCTATTAATTCCAACCTACCTCTGATAGGAGACAGCTGGACTCTGCTTCCCAGCAGAACATAGACCGTCTCTGCAATTATCTCTAACAATCATTAAGGGCCCATCCTACTCCCAGTGACCAAATTCCTGTTGACTTCAGTGGGAGCAAGGTCAGACCCAAAAGACGTGGGCTGGAGCTAGGGATTGGAGTGCAGAAACCTGTGCTATGATTTGAGCAAATAAAAAACAACCACAATGCCAAGCTGCATCGTCATAGACATGAGGATGCCAAGTCTGCATGGGACGCAGCAGAGCACTCTCTACCTGTCTGAAAAATACTGACTGCCAACCAGAAAGAAGATCCCCCTTGTGTTCAGCTCTTTTATAGTAGAGTTTTAATCCCTAAAGGGAGGAAATAACCCTATTTTCTCTATAAAGTCTGGGATGAAGGAGAAAATAATATCTTGCATTTATATCAAGCCTTCCTCCTAAAGAATCCAAAAGCTTTTATAGGCTTGCAGGGTTGGCTGTCTGTTGCTCAGGATAGGCCCTGGGGTTACCTGGCATGGAGAAGTGGGCAGGATCAGGATGTAGAACTGGTCTTATTAATCAGGCCCCCTGGAAAAGGCTGCAAAATGATCAGTCTCCTCTGCTTTATATTTCCAGGTGACAAAGCTTTTTGCTGAAGCCATCAAATACTCTGGGAAAGTGGACGCTAAGAGTCTTTTCCACTACAGAAAATTAAATACCAGCAATCCACCATAGAAGAGGCGCCACCAGCGTGAAATCCAAGTCTTCTCACACCAGGATAAAGGAGGAATCCCAGTCCTGGTTGCTGAGACCATCTGTCCAGCCCATATTTGGTTATTTACATTTATTTCCTAGGATCTGACATTTTTATCTTTGTAACTTACGAAGGAGACACAGTAACTCTATACTAACAATTCCCAGTCAGCCTTCCCCCTCAAGATGTTTGTTGGAAAACATTATCTATTCCTTCCCTGTTTGCAGCTAATATTCACTAGCTGGTAGATTGGTAGATCCAGACCCTACTATGCTGGAGGAGACAGAAGAAAAAGTATATGGTCCTACACAGCGGTGGTTAATTCTGTCTTTTTATAATAATTCCTTGAAGGTTCTTTGTGTTCTCCTTAGACAGCCCCAGCCACACTCAGGTGCAAGTGCTGCACCCCGCCCCATGGAACTGTCATGTAGTTTTTGTCTGTTTCCTACTGTTGACTATAAAAATCTTTGCGACTTTCTCCTTTATAATAATCAAACCTGATGTATTGCAGTTGCCTGCCATAGTACAGAGCAGCTGAATATGTTGAGTGTGCCAGGAGCTCTTTAAAGTTAAAACACAAGAATTCACTGTTATTCTCCGACAACAAATGCTGGGCATGCAGCTACTTTTTGTTTGTGTGTTTGTTTTAATCCTGGCAGAGTGTCATCTTTTCCAGTCTGCAGTTTTGATGGGGGGTTGTGCTGGAACCACTTCTGAATTCTGTTCAGTCCTTAGTTTTTGAATTTGGTTTATTATACGAATCCCGGACCGCTACCAGCGCATCACAGGGTTCTTTCTCAAGCTAATATATTGCTTCAAAGGAGGATACTCCCAAAATGCCACCGTGCTCTCAAACATTTTGGATTATGATTGTGAACATTAAACTGGAATACTTTCAACTTGAGATCTGAGTGTCACAGTTCTTAGCTCATTCTGATGAAATTACTCTCTCTTTGCCTCTCACCCAATGTTTCCTTTCTGGATGCCATCCCTGCTCGATGTGTATATTTGTTTTGAGGAGCTCCAGTCATGGCCCAAGATCCTATTGTGCTAATGCAATATTTGTTGTCTCTGGTGCAGCAGTGTTTCCAGGCTCCAGTCAAGGAGCAGTGGCCGTTGTGGTAGGCACAGTTCACACCCACACAATAAAAAGGTTGGCTCTGCCCCATAGAGTTTATAATCTAAGTTCTTTTTGTCCCTCTCGCTCTTGCTTATTTTGGTAACAAACTGTGCTCTCTCTTAACGTATACATGCAGTGCCCAGCCTTAGGAGGAGTCAAAGAAGCATTGGACACTTGAATGGACAACAAAAACCTCCAGAGTTGTTATAGTTAATACCAACAAATTATTAATGCTCACGCTTCAGGGTTTAGGCCAATCTCTAACTATTAGGGTTTAGGATTAGACCTTGGGGACATATCATGCGACATTGACCTACTGTGAGGTTTCGTGCACCTTCTTCCAAAGCACTTAGTGTGGGTCACTGTCAGAGACAGGACACTGGACTGGATGGACTAAGGTCTGATCCCGTCCGGCGACTGCTATGTTCCTATCATTGGTATTCCTTTCAGATATTAACTTTTATGGTGAACAAAATCCTTCCGGCTTCTTATCGTGTGAAGTTTTTGCACTCTTCAGAATGGTGATGCCTTTCCTTTTTTCTTTCTTTTCTTTTTTAAATTCAGGTCAAAACGCGCGCAGAGCAACAGACTGTTCGCCCATTCAGTGGTGAAATGAGATGAATTATAGTAGTTAACTGAGCAGCGCTTTCCAAATATACCCTACATGTCTTCAGTGGCAAAAATCCAGCCAGCAACTGGTTCTGTCTCATTCCCTCCCTCTGGCAATTAACAATGTAATGGCTGGAAATTTCCATGTGCAGTCTTTCTTTCCTTCTCTACTTTGCTTCTGTCACCGTGTTCCCGAACCCCCCCAGCATATCACACCCAATTCATTCTCAAATACTACACGTGGGCCAGGTTCTGCCACTCTCACATGCATGGAGTAGTACCTTCATCTGTGACTAGCCCCATTTGAAACAAATGGGGTATTGTGGAGTGAGGCGTGACTTGACTTGGGTAAAGACTTTTTAAATAAGGACTCAGCTTTTTGTGGGAAGGTTTGATGGCCTGAGCCCCAGTGGGAAGCTGTCATTCTTGATTGAAACAATTTACCAAATGTTTGAAATGTAAAGTTCTGTACATCACAGAGAAGGCAGCAGTGGGGAAAGAGCAGTAAGACAGAACCCAGAGCCCATCAGAATATCAGGGTTAGAAGGGACCTCAGGAGGTCATCTAGTCCAACCCCCTGCTCAAAGCAGGACCAATCCCCAGGTAGATTTTTACCCCAGTTCCCTAAATGGCCCCCTCAAGGATTGAGCTCACAACCCTGGGTTTAGCAGGCCAATGCTCAAACCACTGAGCTATCCCTCCCTCCACCTAGAAATGTTAAAAACACAGAAGATGATACTAGAAAGGGACCGGGGACCCCATTGACTACTGGAGACATGTTAGCTGCAAATAAGGAGTCTGATGATCTAACGAAGGCTCTGTTTAATGAGTGTCTAGATAATGGAAACAAAGAAGTAACCCGGCATTCAGATCTCATCCTTTAGGCAGCACGGAGAGAAATAGCTTAACTTTCTTCTTCAACAGGGCTCCCGCCCTCAGCAAACTTTATAGCCATCACGTTCATTTGTCTCACCAGCTGCAGGTACTTGAACTGCAGCTTCTGCAGTGTCCATAGCCACTTGTACAATGAAAGTGGAAATTAGCAGAGGAACACACCAGGGCTGAATGCATGCTAAGTGCTCTGTAATTACACACCAGCCTTACCATTTTGCTGCTGCTGCCAAACACCCCACAGGCACAGGTGCCACCAATCCACACACAATCAGGCCCATTTAATTACATGTCGTTCCAAAGGCCTTCAGACAGCAAAAGCACTCCTGTCTCTCGCCACCACCTTTTCTCCCCTCCTTTGTTTTTGCTGGGGACAAAACCCAGTTCGTTCTCTCTTTGTCAGCTGAATGATACAGGATGAACGGCTGTTTCTTCTGTCCCGACCAGAAAAGAAGCAGGTATTGAGCTTCAGAATCTTCCCCTTCCCTCCTCTCCCACGTCCTGTGAGCAAAATTGATTGTATTTATTTTCCAGCTTCCTCTTCTCTTTTGTGTAACGAAGGGTGCAAACACTGTGGAAAAAAGACTTGAAGTATCTACAGCTGTTGGGATCAATGCAGATGTGGAAAAACACAACCATGCTACAATTAGTATAGAATCATAGAATCATAGAATATCAGAGTTGGAAGGGACCTCAAGAGGTCATCTAGTCCAACCCCCTGCTCAAAGCAGGACCAATTCCCAGCTAAATCATCCCAGCCAGGGCTTTGTCAAGCCGGGCCTTAAAAACCTCCAAGGAAGGAGACTCCACCACCTCCCTAGGTAACGCATTCCAGTGTTTCACCACCCTCCTAGTGAAATAGTTTTTCCTGATATCCAACCTGGACCTCCCCCACTGCAACTTGAGACCATTGCTCCTTGTTCTGTCATCTGCCACCACTGAGAACAGCCGAGCTCCATCCTCTTTGGAACCCCCCTTCAGGTAGTTGAAGGCTGCTATCAAATCCCCCCTCATTCTTCTCTTCTGGAGACTAAACAATCCCAGTTCTCTCAGCCTCTCCTCATAAGTCATGTGCTCCAGCCCCCTAATCATTTTTGTTGCCCTCCGCTGGACTCTTTCCAATTTTTCCACATCCTTCTTGTAGTGTGGGGACCAAAACTGGACACAGTATTCCAGATGAGGCCTCACCAATGTCGAATAAAGGGGAACGATCACGTTCCTCGATCTGCTGGCAATGCCCCTACTTATACAGCCCAAAATGCCGTTAGCCTTCTTGGCAACAAGAGCACACTGTTGACTCATATCCAGCTTCTCGTCCACTGTGACCCCTAGGTCCTTTTCAGCAGAACTGCTACCTAGCCATTCGGTCCCTAGTCTGTAGCAGTGCATGGGATTCTTCCGTCCTAAGTGCAGGACTCTGCACTTGTCCTTGTTGAACCTCATCAGGTTTTTTTCTGCCCAATCCTCTAATTTGTCTAGGTCCCTCTGTATCCGATCCCTACCCTCTAGTGTATCTACCACGCCTCCTAGTTTAGTGTCATCTGCAAACTTGCTGAGAGTGCAGTCCACACCATCCTCCAGATCATTAATAAAGATATTAAACAAAACCGGCCCCAGGACCGACCCTTGGGGCACTCCACTTGAAACCGGCTGCCAACTAGACATGGAGCCATTGATCACTACCCGTTGAGCCCGACGATCTAGCCAGCTTTCTATCCACCTTACAGTCCATTCATCCAGCCCATACTTCTTTAACTTGGTGGCAAGAATACTGTGGGAGACAGTATCAAAAGCTTTGCTAAAGTCAAGAAATAACACATCCACTGCTTTCCCCTCATCCACAGAGCCAGTTATCTCATCATAGAAGGCAATTAGGTTAGTCAGGCACGACTTCCCCTTCGTGAATCCATGCTGACTGTTCCTGATCACTTTCCTCTCCTCTAAATGTTTCATAATTGATTCCTTGAGGACCTGCTCCATGATTTTTCCAGGGACTGAGGTGAGGCTGACTGGCCTGTAGTTCCCCGGATCCTCCTTCTTCCCTTTTTTAAAGATGGGCACTACATTAGCCTTTTTCCAGTCATCTGGGACCTCCCCCGATCGCCATGAGTTTTCAAAAATAATGGCTAATGGCTCTGCAATCTCACCCGCCAACTCCTTTAGCACCCTCGGATGCAGCGCATCCGGCCCCATGGACTTGTGCACGTCCAGTTTTTCTAAATAGTCCCGAACCACTTCTTTCTCCACAGAGGGTTGGTCACCTTCTCCCCATGCTGTACTGCCCAGTGCAGCAATCTGGGAGCTGACCTTGTGCGTGAAGACAGAGGCAAAAAAATCATTGAGTACATTAGCTTTTTCCACATCCTCGGTCACTAGGTTGCCTCCTTCATTCAGTAAGGGGCCCACACTTTCCTTGATTTTCTTCTTGTTGCTAACATACCTGAAGAAACCCTTCTTGTTACTCTTAACATCTCTTGCTAACTGCAACTCCAAGTGTGATTTGGCCTTCCTGATTTCACTCCTGCACGCCTGAGCAATATTTTTATACTCCTCCCTGGTCATTTGTCCAATCTTCCACTCCTTATAAGCCTCTTTTTTGCGTTTAAGATCAGCAAGGATTTCACTGTTTAGCCAAGCTGGTCGCCTGCCATATTTACTATTCTTTCTACACATCGGGATGGTTTGTTCCTGCAACCTCAATAAGGATTCTTTAAAATACAGCCAGCTCTCCTGGACCCCTTTGCCCTTCATGTTATTCTCCCAGGGGATCCTGCCCATCTGTTCCCTGAGGGAGTCAAAGTCTGCTTTTCTGAAGTCCAGGGTCCGTATTCTGCTGCTCTCCTTTCTTCCTTGTGTCAGGATCCTGAACTCGACCATCTCATGGTCACTGCCTCCCAGGTTCCCATCCACTTTTGCTTCCCCTACTAGTTCTTCCCTGTTTGTGAGCAGCAGGTCAAGAAAAGCTTTGCCCCTAGTTGGTTCCTCCAGCACTTGCACCAGGAAATTGTCCCCTACACTTTCCAAAAATTTCCTGGATTGCCTGTGCACCGCTGTATTGCTCTCCCAGCAGATATCAGGGTGATTAAAGTCTCCCATGAGAACCAGGGCCTGTGATCTAGCAACTTCTGCTAGTTGCCAGAAGAAAGCCTCGTCCACCTCATCCCCCTGGTCTGGTGGTCTATAGCAGACTCCAACCACGACATCACCCTTGTTGCTCACACTTCTCAACTTTATCCAGAGACTCTCAGGTTTTTCTGCAGTATCATACCGGAGCTCTGAGCAGTCATACTCCTCTCTTACATACAACGCAACTCCCCCACCTTTTCTGCCCTGCCTGTCCTTCCTGAACAGTTTATATCCATCCATGACAGTACTCCAGTCATGTGAGTTATCCCACCAAGTCTCTGTTATTCCAATCACATCATAGTTCCCTGACTGTGCCAGGACTTCCAGTTCTCCCTGCTTGTTTCCCAGGCTTCTTGCATTTGTGTATAGGCACTTAAGATAACTCAACGATCGTCCCTCTTTCTCAGCATGAGACAGGAGTCCTCCCCTGTTGCGCTCTCCTGCTTGTGCTTCCTCCCAGGATCCCATTTCCCCACTTACCTCAGGGCTTTGGTCTCCTTCCCCCGGTGAACCTAGTTTAAAGCCCTCCTCACTAGGTTAGCCAGCCTGCTGGCGAAGATGCTCTTCCCTCTCTTCGTTAGGTGGAGCCCGTCTCTGCCTAGCACTCCTTCTTCTTGGAACACCATCCCATGGTCGAAGAATCCAAAGCCTTCTCTCCGACACCACCTGCGTAGCCATTCGTTGACTTCCACGATTCGACGGTCTCTACCCCGGCCTTTTCCTTGCACAGGGAGGATGGACGAGAACACCACTTGCGCCTCAAACTCCTTTATCCTTCTTCCCAGAGCCACGTAGTCTGCAGTGATCCGCTCAAGGTCATTCTTGGCAGTATCATTGGTGCCCACGTGGAGAAGCAGGAAGGGGTAGCGATCCGAGGGCTTGATGAGTCTCGGCAGTCTCTCCGTCACATCGTGTATCCTAGCTCCTGGCAAGCAGCAGACCTCTCGGTTTTCCCGGTCAGGGCGGCAGATAGATGACTCAGTCCCCCTGAGGAGGGAGTCCCCGACCACCACCACCCTCCTCCTCCTCTTGGGAGTGGTGGTCGTGGAACCCCCATCCCTAGGACAGTGCATCTTTTGCCTTCCAATCGGTGGAGTCTCCTTCTGCTCCCTTCCCTCAGATGGGCCATCTAGTCCACTCTCCGCATTAGCACCTGTAGAGAGAACATGGAAACGATTCCTCACCTGTATCTCCATTGCTGGTGCATGGACGCTCCTCTTTCTTCTTCTGGAGGTCACATGCTGCCAAACCTCCTCACAATCCTTCTGTCCCTGCTGCGCCTGCTCTGAATCTTCAGAACATTGTGGCCGTAGAAGCATCTCCTGACGTCTGTCCAGGAAATCTTCATTTTCCCTTATGCAACGCAGAGTTGATACTTGTTTCTCCAGCCCTCGAACCTTCTCCTCCAATATGGAGACCAGCTTGCACTTTGTGCAGACAAAGTCGCTTCTGTCCTGCGGAAGAAAGACAAACATGGCACAACCTGTGCAGGTTACAACAGCTGATCGCTCACCTTCCATATCACCGTCCTCTTAAGAACTTCCTCAACTGTTGCAGGAACGACTCGGAGAAACCTGCAGATGAAAGCCTCAGTGCGCTCTCCCTAGGCGAACTCCCAGGCAAACTCCCGCTGTTAGCCTCTGCTGTTCGCCGATCAGCTGGTTCGCTGCTGACTGCCCTTATATACCAGTCAGGCCCACTCAAGGCCCAGCTGGAACAAAGCACTCCCAATTCACACTTTTCAAACAAACAAGCAAGCAATCAAGCACACGGTCAAACTGACCAACTGTCCCAGCAGCAGACACTCAGATACTCACCAACACAGCCCCCCTAATGCAGCACTTAGCGTACCTCCTCTCGGACAGCTCCCAGGCAAACTCCCGCTGTTAGCCTCTGCTGTTCGCCGCTCAGCTGGTTCGCTGCTGACTGCCCTTATATACCAGTCAGGCCCACTCAAGGCCCAGCTGGAACAAAGCACTCCCAATTCACACTTTTCAAACAAACAAGCAAGCAATCAAGTATCCTTTGTCCCACGCTCTTTTCCTGCCATGAACTATTGTTGACGTGTCAATGGCTTTTCCTCATTGATCTTGGGGAACGTTGACACTGACAAAACCAAAATGAGACACACTTCAGAGTTGCAACTGCCCATTTGCTACTCTATGAACGGTCAGATCACTTTATTCTTTTTCATTGATTAAACAACCGACCGGGGGGGGGTGGGTGGGAGGGGGAGGGAATAAACAACCCAGATGCACAAGAAAAGAGATGACATGAAATGGAGCTTTTGATCAGCACAAGAAGCAGAGTTAAGAGTCTTGAGGAAACAGGAGAGCACCTCGTCGGCAGTAATAGAGAACATGTTCTCAGATGTTCAGGCTGCTAAGCCACCGGTATCCTGACGCAGCAAGGCTCTGTAGTAGAGAGGCAGCACTGGAAAGTCTTAGGATGTGCTTGACACAGTGCTCCTTGAAGCAGAAGGTTATTGACAGAACAATCTGAAGCAAACAGCAACGAGCGAGAGCTAGGATGTAGCAGACACTGAGCTGCAATGGTAGAATGAGGAGTGGATGTTGGCATCTTTCCGGGAAAGCATTCGTAACACCAGCTTGGAGTCAGAACATCTCTGGGCCATGGGGAGCTTTCATATTAGTGCTCTGGCTGCCTGTGCAAGGACAGGCGGCACTGCCATGCCATGTGAAGCTATAGCCTTCTGCAGGGCATTGAAGTCTGCTGCCAAACAATACCCAGAGCCTCTGTTTCAGCTCCATCCCCATTTAAATATAGAACACTGCATAATGTAATTTATGGGGAATAATTCAGTTACATTGTAACATTTGTTTCAATCTTACCATTCAAGAGGATGTGAATATGAAGCTTTCTAATGGGCTCTAATTAAATTGAGAACATGATGTTTTGTCATTAACTAGGTGGGATAAACTCTCATTCAAACGCATAATTAAAATATATTGAAAGCTGCAGAATGATGATCAGTTTAGATGAACTCTTTTAATTTAGGGAAGTTTGCAAAGATTAAACAGAGAGAGAAGCGTTTGATACAAATTATGTTCAAGATTCATTAAAATACACTTAAGAAATTAATATTCACTAAGGGATATATGCTGTTCTTGGGAATATAGGACCCTTCCGACTGGATCAGACCTGTGGTCTACCTAAGCCAGTGTCCTGTTTACAATAGTAACAAGTATCTGCTGCTTTAGGGGAAGGTGCAAAGAAACCCTGCAGTAGGCAGTTATGGGATAGTTCACCCCCAAGGAAAATTTCCTCCTGATGCCCAACTATTAGAGGTCAGTTTTTGCCCTGAAGCATGGAAGTTTATATCCCTTCCAAAATTCTTATCATTTAACCCAGTACAGAGTGAGTACAGTGCTACCATTCTGCTTTTACACCAGTTCTACACTCACTTTGCACTGGAGTAAATGATTACATACAGGCAATGGAGAATCAAACCCATTTTAAGAAAACATTGACTAATTACAGTTCTGGCTATTCTTGTTGTCCCTATAAAGTGGCCCATCGTTTTCTGAATCCCGCTAAGCTCTTGCCTACTGGCAGCAATGTAAAATGTCTCTCCAGCGTTTTCCATCTTGGAGACAAATAAATATGAATGAAGTCTAATAGGTGCAACTTCCTTGCTCAGGTGGTGTGACTGAACATCAAGTGCCAGGAAATGCACTGCTTGCCATCTTCTCTGACCTGTGGGGTGGATCAGAGGGAATAGCATGGTGGAAGATGGGAAATATCAATAATATTTCAAATTGTCTTTTGGCATGAGCTTCAACCCTTGGTCAAGATCAGAGCTCAAATCTGAACTGTTTTCAGGTCAAATCTAATATCTTTCCCAATCTTGAATGGACAGATGTGACAGACTGCACACCAAACGACTAGTTTCTGTTTGTTACCGACAAGATTCCAAGTGCTTACTGTATATGCGTTCTTGAACGTAGGTGATGAGGTATCAGTTAGAGGGCCCTCATAAGAGTTTGGAACACACGCTATTTTCCACATGGGCACAAATGGCTGACTATGAAAGGAAAGTCTTGACAACTTAACATTGTACATCTAGTCTACAGACAGCTTAGTGAGTGCACAAACACATGGACACCAGAGGTTGTATTTCACTGGGTCTTTCCTGCATTGAAATCACGCTAACAACACCAGACATTTACCCACGGTTGTTGTCAGCAGGGCAGGGTGTTGTCAAATCTTGACATAGCCCCCTCCCACCCCAGGTTCAATAGTCTCACCCTAGTCCTTGGGGGGAGGGGTAGCTCAGTGGTTTGCGCATTGGTCTGCTAAACCCAGGGTTATGAGTTCAACCCCTGAGGGGGCCATCTGGGGCAAAATCAGTACTTGGTCCTGCTAGTGAAGGCAGGGGGTTGGACTTGATGACCTTTCAAGGTCCCTTCCAGCTCCATGAGATAGGTATATCTCAATATTATAGATATCTGTCCATGCTACAAAACCATCACACAATTGAGTACAGAGAGGGCTGAAATATCTGGGCAGAAGGGGCTGTGTTTTAGATCTGGGATACACTGGTAGAACAGTGGGGGTTAATAATAGTTATTATTTATTTCCAATAAACTAGTGTCCAAAATGGGATAGGCATGGCACAAACATATAGCACAGTACCAGCCCTGAAGAGATGACAGTCTTTTTTTGGACCAAATTAAAAATCCACACAACAGTAGATGAAGGGTGGGGAGAGGGATACAACATAGACATGATCAGAGCGTTGTAGGGCCATTTTTAAAAATGGGTGTTTTTGAATCATTTCTTGTAGCAGCATAGCAGGGGTGGGTGTTGTGAAAGGTTTGGAGGGTGGGGAGAGTAATGGTGAGCCCCTGAAGGACTTTGAGTGTCAGGTATGGCGTGGGAGACACCCTGGAGAGGTTGTCATGAATGGGGTGTGGGTGCTCAGGTTTAGTAGTTGGAGCAGAAGTGAGGTGTCAGAATCAGGAGTAAACAAACAAGACAGCCACAGGCGTTACCCCAGCTGCAGGCATAAGTGATGAGCAGCCAGAGATCAGGTGTTGCTGTTGGGCGTAGGAGCAGATTTGCTGATTCCTCAGCCGGTCAGGCAGAGTGGTCAATCTGCCTTTGGCTCAGCTCTGTTCTGCCCTGCTGCAAATCCTCATTCCTGATAGATGGTTGTCAGAGAAACAGACAAGGGAAGCATCAAGGTGGCTAGTGGAGCTGGGCAAACTTTTTCATGCAAAACTTTTTTTTTCCCACTGAAAAATGCAGATTCGGGTTGATCGAAACACGTTGGGCCAATTTCAATGACGTTTTTTTTCCCTTTGTTTGTTTGATTTTTTTTTTTTTTTTACTGAAAACAATCAAATATTGAAATGGTTCGTTTCAGCATTTCTGAACCTAAACGTTTTCTTTTGGAAAAATGTTTTGGTTTAGAATTTCATTTAATTTTATTTTAGAAACAATTTAAAAACCTTTATAAAAGCCTCAAAATCAACACAAAAGATTTCGTTTTGTGTCGACATTTCGGTCGACTTGAAGTGAACATTTTTTTCAATTTTTTCAGTTCAGCCACTGAACTAATAATCATTTATTTGCCCAGCTCTAGGTGGCAGGAGTGGCTGTGTGCAGAGGGCTTAGGGCAATGTGGCAAGGAGCCCAGTTCATCATTGCCTGGGCCTTGTGCAATCATTAGCACCTGGGCAAGGTGGATATAAAACTCTACCAGATCAGAATGGTTGCATTTTACACCCACTTTTCACTGGTGTGCATAACTATGCAGGGCAGCGGCAACAATAAATTGGGCCCATGGTCATTTGAATAGGGAGACGTACTCAGTCACGGCCTGCGTGTTAGCTACTGGTGCTATTAATCCTGGACTTTGATGAGCACCAAACCATGCAGAAAACTTTAAAATAAACACAAGTCAAAGTAATGATTTGCGGTGTTTGCATTTTCCAGCATTAACATACCTGAAATAAGGGTAGCAATGCCCAGCTGTTCTGAGATGAGAGAAAACTATTTCCATGAACAGATAATAAAGATCTGAGGCCTCTGTAGAGTGGAGAATGCCAATTAGTCTACGGCACTGCCAAGAATTCAGTTGCCAACTGCACTTCCATCCTACAGGATCAAAACTTAGGCCTGTAGACCCATTTCGTGCATTAGCGTAAGCTTGTGTTCAACCAAGGCGTCCCTAACTAAAAGCTGGATTTTTTTTTAATTAACTGTAGGAAAAATAGCCTCAACAAATTCCGCTCACTATCTATGATCAAGAAAAGCCTATTAACAATAATTGTTGGGTTTTTAGTTTTCAAAGAACCCATAATTAAAATTTTATTGTCTTATAAGTGATTAGGATTAATTGCCTCCATGCTAGCTCTGGTGCTTATTATCTCCTTTAAATAGGAAGATGGCTTTTTTGCAGAATTCATTCATTTACCACAATCCCTTAGCATTATGTTGCCTGCCAAGGCAAATCCATTGCAAAGCCTGTTCACCCTACGGAATTACTAAAAAGTGACATGTGTTGATTTAATGTATCTTCCTCAACAGATAGGAATTAACTAAACAAAATGACTTCTCCAAGTGCTTCACCAGAAATATAAATGGGGAAAGGGAAACGGAAAGCAAAAAGGACTAGATTTTTAAAATGCCACACACAAGAACTATGCATGGGGCATGCCTCTACAATGGGCTTGTGGTGCTATTAGTCCATGGCCACCAAACCATGGAGAAAGCCACACTGGGCCTGAAGGAGTTAAGAAGAGGCTGTGGGTGCAATCAGCTCTGGCCTGCTACAGCTGTAGAAGGTGTCACTCCTAGATGGAGGAGTTAAAAAGGCTGAACCTGGCTCAAGTGGGGGATGACCAGGAAGGAGAGCAGATCTCTGGCTCTTGACTCAGGGAGAGAAACCTGCTGACTGGGACTGGGACTGCTGGCAGACTGAGCCTCTTGGAAGGAAGGTGGGGCTGCCTTAGGAAACCCAAGGCAGTGGTGAAGGAAATCTGGGGGAAGTGAGTGCACCCAGGATTCTATGTGCTCGTGGAGGGGTTCAGGGAGCAGCGAGACTCCAGCTGGGTCAGGGACTGCCCTGCTAAGGGCATAGAGAAAACTCCCCTGCAGCAGAACCAGCCAGCTGGCAGGCAGTGCTGAGAATCTCTGCAGGGAGCCCAGGGAAGAGGCTTAGAGAAAGCAGATCTGAAACACGGAGAGGGGGGCTGGGAAGAGGCAAAGACCCAAGACAGGGCCAGGTAGGAAGTGGTCCAAGGAGGCAGCAAGCTCATCTGTGCAGGAAACAGAGGTACTACTGCAATGCAAATAATCTTTTCTGTGAAAACAGGATGTAACCTCTTATGGAAAAGGCTTTTAGGATTTTTATATACTATATTTCTCTAGAAATTAACTAAGGCTTTATAGAAATTGCTCTAAAAACCTATAGAACTGTATAGAGAATCACATTTTTTTGTATAGATTTGTTGGGACTAACATAATTTATTAGCGAATTCTCTTCTAAAGAAGAGTTACCATTGTCTATTAACTTTTCAATAGTTGGAAGTTGGGGTGAATTTCTCAGTGTGGCTATAAACATTATTGTCTAAGCAGGATATTCAGAGGAGATTTGTCTGAACAGTTTCCAGTCCAGCTGGAATATTTTGGGTACATGAGAACCTCAACTAAAAACAATTAATTAAATTAAAAGGTATCCATTACAGCAGGAATGCCTGGAATCATTCAGTTCAGCTACTGGCCTGTCTTTAGGGGTTTGGGTTAGAACAGTGGTTCCCAAACTGGGGTTTGTGAACCCCTGCGGGTCGTGAAATGTTACAGGGGATTCTTGGGGAAAAAATTCCTTGATGGCGGACAAAGCTCTCCCTACAGACCCCAGGCAGCCCAGAGCCCCTGGACTTTATAGAGCTAAGCAGATTTAAATTTCAAGACTCCTTATAAGAAATGGAAAAGGGAGGTGGATATTTTTCCTGGTTTTAAAATTAAATAGGCAGCTAGTATTGTTTTTAAAATTACAAAAAACAAGTTTAAGCTTTGTTGTAACGTGCGTTGTTTGCCGGGACTGCTCAAGACCTGAATGCTTGTGTAGGAGGAACCCTTTGAATTGGCTTCTTAGATATCTTCATGCTGTTTCATCTCTGATACTCCTTGATGAAACATAGGAGCCTTGTCTTAGAACAGGCTTATCCAAAGTGATACAAGTTGTGAAAGTAAGATCTTGGAAGAGTGTTGCCATTTTCATAATGTAATAAAAATACCAAAATGATTAATAATTAATAATTAATAATAAATAGTGTATAATAAGCATGTCATAAAAACAAATTTTATGTTTCCAAGATCACTGCTTTTATAATTTATACTCAGGTAAAGGAGAAAATCCCTGGAAATATTCATTTTTAGCAGGAGGTTTGCGAGACTTGACATTTTATGAAAGGGGTTCACAGGTTGTTAAAGTTTGGGAACCACTGGGTTAGAAAGACTTACAAGGATCAAGAGGTATTATCCTACAGGGGAAGAATTAATAGACAGGACTTGAACAGATTTCCCCTTTTTGGACTTCATACAGAAAGATGTTTTAGATAAATGTCTGGCAGAAATATCACTTTGGATCTCTGTAAGAGGACTGAAAAGTCAGCCCACGGGATATACTCATAGGCAACGTGTAGTGGGGACATGTGGGTTACATGCTCAGCCCCTGTCCCTGGCATCTGGGCCCAGGCAGGGAGCAGAGCCACTTCTCACACCGGCCGCTCCAGGTCGCTGCTCTGTGCAGCTGAGCTCTCAGGCAGCTGCTGCGCCACACAGAGCAGTGACAGGGAGCGGCCGGCTTCAGCCTGTGGGAGAAGCAGCTCCATCCCGCTCCCTGCCTAGGTTCGGCTGCCAGGGATTGCAGCTGAACGTGCTGG
Organism: Malaclemys terrapin pileata; assembly: GCF_027887155.1. NCBI lineage: Eukaryota > Metazoa > Chordata > Testudines > Emydidae > Malaclemys > Malaclemys terrapin. Next base: position 15,688,640 of record NC_071515.1, on the reverse strand, counting down.
GGTGGGAGGTGCAGTGGGAGAAGGACAGAGCTCCTCCCCTGCTACCGCCGCCACAGGTAACTTTGGCGGGGTGGGGAGAAGGTGGTGGCCCTGGGCTGGGCACAGTGTTGGGGGGGAGGCATTGGGCTGAGCAGGGTGGGGTAGTCACATGTCCTCCCCTTTAGATTGTGCCCTCCCAGTATCGGGAGACAAGAGTTTTCTATGAATATTATACTGTAATGGTAACATTGCCTGATCTGTAACACCGCAGACACTTAAACAACATGTTCATTGCCAATGACATTCACTTAGGGCCATGTCCTCCCACGGCTAGTGAGCTGCAGTGCAAAGTAACCACAGATAGGTGCCACCAGCGGCAATGGTGTAACCAGCCAGGCAGTGGGTGGTCAGGCCTAGTGATGGATGTGAGAGTTCAGCCTGCTAGAGCTGGATCCAGTGTGGGCAGAGTCCAGCAAGCCGGAAGGATAGAAGCCAATTGCCAGATCTGGAGGGTGAAGTGGAGTTGTAAGGCAGACCCAGGGATCTGTATTGGAGAGCCAGAACCAGAGGGTCAACCTGAGTCACAAGCAAGAGGCAGAGCACGGGTTTGAAGTCTGAAGCTGGAGGGGAGCAGAGTAGGAGCAGGGACTGGAACAAAGGAAAGGAAAGTGCAGCTGAATGCAGGGTATGGGTTGATCGGCCCCTACAGCTGGGCTTATAAGCAGGGCTGCTAAACCAGCAGCCAGTCAGGCCACTCTGTCAGTTCCAAGGCAGAGCAGCTGGGCTCATTGGTTGCTAGCAGCGAAGTCAGCCAGGGAGCAGGCTGGTAGCTGATCTGGCCCTGACAAACAGTTAGCGAGGGGAAGTAGAATCTGCAGTACATTTCCCGTCACTGCCACGATTGCTGAGTCTCCCCCGCCATTACAGGAGTGTCATTATAGTGCTTCCTCCCCCGCCTTGCAAGCTTGAGTCTGACATTGGCAAGAGCTAGACAGGCCAAAATGGCCCTAGACAGGAGGTGTGAAGGGGGAGGATTCAAAAGCCAAACCCGGAGCCAGAGTTGAGATTGGAGAATGGCTCCTATCATTCCAATACCCCAAACCAAACGCCAGCGACTAACTTCCCCCCTTCACCCCTCTGGAAACCTTTGCGTTCCAGAGGCACGTCTTGTGGCATGTGCCCATCTCTAGAGATGGCCTCTTTGTGAACAGCTAAGCATATACAAGTGTTTTTTTGAGAAAGGTTTCTATTGCACCGTATACACGGCTGTACAGATTCGCTGCTGATATTAAGATTGTCAATGTACATAGAAACCCAGGCTTGTGCAAAAGACGTCTCCTTTAGGCCGACACCTTCATTAGTGGCATTAGTTTTTGGCAACTCACTAAACGCATTACTACTATGACTTGTTGTGATACAGGGGCCAATCTCTGGTTAGCCTCTGCTCCCTCATGGTTACATCACCAACATTTCTTTCATTCCCACCCTGACTCCAAGCTGCCACTACTTATTTCCTTAAATATTCTACCCTGATTTATGCCTTCAGTGCTTTCCCCACTGCCTCCAACTGACATGTTTGCTTCAACATGCCTCTCAACCTGCCATGGTCCAGCTACCTGATGTGGTGTCGGGCACAGACCCACGATGAGCAGGCCCAGAAAAATGACCCTAGCAGGAAGCTAAAAATCCATGGGAACATAGAAATACTGAACTGGAAGGGACCTCCTGGGTCATAGCGTCCAGTCCCCTGCTATTTCAACCAACCCCATCCTATAATCCCACTAATTTATCAAGCTCTATGTTGAAACTGGTTAGGTTTCTTGCCCCCACTACTCCTACTGGAAGACTATTCCACAGCATCACTGTTCTGATGGCTAGAAATCTTCTGATTTCCAGGCTAAACTTATTCATAGCCAGTTTATACCCATTTGTTTTTGCGCCAACATTGTCCTTGAGCTTAAATAGTTCTTCTCCTTTCTGGGAGTTTACCCTTCACAGAGCTGGCTCTGTTTCTAGAGAGCCCTCAAATCCCTTCTCAGCCTTCATTTTGCAAGGCTACAAGAAGTCAAGCTCCTTTAGTCTTCCCTCATAGGGTAGGCTCTCCATTCCTCTGGTCAGCCTAGTAGCCCTTTTCTGTATCTGTTACTGTGGAGGCCATTCCTCACATGTAAATGGCTCTCCCTTTAGACTCAGAGCCCTGAGTCTATATGAGGGCTGGTCATAAAACAGGGAAAATGTTCCATAAAGAATGTCAAATGAGATGAAAATGTTTTGCTTCCCTTGAAATTGTTTCATTTGAAACATTTCAGGCATATTCTCTCCCCCCTCCCCCCCACACACATACAAACCATTCAAAATGATACATTTTTGATTCACATCAAATTGAATTGAAATAAGTTTTCAGTTTCTGTGAGGTTTTTTGTTTGTTTTTGTTTTTATCCCTTTTCTCTTCCTATTTTTCCTTTTTAGGGATTGCAAATAACGGATGGGACTAAAATGAGGGATCTGTCTCTAAATAAGGGAGTTTTGAGGGAGGCTCAGGTATTCTGCACTCAAATTCTAGCTTTCGTGCTCTTTCCTCTCTCTCTCTCTATAAAATCACAAAATCATTTGCCCCTTCACTAACGTGGAGCAATCAGATCTATCCTTCTTCCATTTGCCTCCTGTGATGGGGTGTCCACCTCTCACAAGATTGGAAGGAGTTAAGATGGTGCTGAGGGCCAATTAAATCCGTAGGCTGCACCTGTAGGGAGAGCAGGGAATTGATTGAAAGCAGGTTCATCTGAGCAGGAGAGTCCTGGCAACAGACTGGTGCTGCTGGGAAAGGCTGCAGCCACTCCCTGGGAAGAGACAGGTGGAGCTGGTACACCCAGAGAAAGGGGAGGAACCAGAAGAATAGGAAGTGGTCCAGGGAAGGAGCAGTGAGGACTGGGAGAGTAAAGCTCAGAACGGCTGGATTGAGGGTCTTTGAACTGGAACCCAAGGTAGTGGGTGGGCCTGGGTTCCCCTACTAGCTATTGGGAACATGGCACAGGCCAGGCAGAGGACAGTGGACTGTCTGAGATGGTTTGTCCTAGAAAGACGTGGTTATGTTTACCCTGGAAGGGGGAACCATGGAGTGACCTGGCTGGAGGGCTAACTCCTGAAGAGGAAGCTGCGGTTCCTTGCACGAAAGGGGTCTGCAGAATGAGAGGACAGTGGGGGAGAGCTAGCCGGGAGAGGGTGCAATGCCTGGCTGGAGCTTATCCCCAGGAGGGCCAAGAGGAGGCACCACCAGAGGTGAGTGGATCCCGTGACACCTCCCAAATAAGTTTCCTCCTCCACCCTCTTTCATTTTAAGTATTTTGGGAAAATTCCAGTTGGAGGCCAACAGTAGACCTCAATGAATCATGTCTGCAGTGTTGTTGTAGCCATGTCAGTCCTAGGATATTAGAGACAAGGCAGTTAATTCAATAAAAGATATTACCTCACCCACCTTATGTCTCACTTAATCATGGCAATTAGTCTACCTTGACCAACTCAACTCAGCCTAATTTACTGATCCTTTTGTTTTTAAACGTTTTGCCCGAGCAAGATTGTTTCTTTTTTTCTTTTTCTTTCCCTTTTTTCCCCTCTCAAAACTAACTCTCATTTGTTTTTCAGTAATAGCCTTTTCTTAAAGTCATAGCTCCAGATTCTACCATAAGGTCCCCCTGAGTGCATGCAGAGATCATTGCAGGACTAGGTCCACCTATTGTAAAAGGTTGCTATGATTTTGGGGGGGTCTGGTGGCTGGCAGATGAGATTTTTCCTCCTCCTCCATCTTTCTTGGTTTTCTTCATTCCCTGTTTGTGTTCAGACTACCCAACATGCAATGCTTTCTTGAATTACACTGCAGATGTAAAAGTAAGAATACTGGAAACCAAAACTGAAGACAAGTTGATTTTCTTCTCAGAAAAAGTAATTATCACCATAAACAATGATCAATATTAATACCAATGATTAGAGCTGGGCAAAAATGCCAGTTAATTGTGGGGGAGGGGAAATTTTAATAACTTTTCATAATTTCCAAACATTTTTTTAAAAAACAATTTTCAACCAAACACCCAAACTGATTTTTTTTCTAATCCCATTTTTCACAAGCATTCAGATATCAGGAATGGCAATATACAAAAACCTGTAGGAGAACACTTCAACCTCCCTGGCCACACAATAGCAGATGTAAAGGTAGCCATCTTACAGCAAAAAAACTTCAGGACCAGACTCCAAATCGAAACTGAGCTCCAGTTCATTTGCAAATTTGACACCATCAGATCAGGATTAAACAAAGACTGTGAATGGCTATCCAACTACAGAAGCAGTTTCTCCTCCCTTGGTGTTCACACCTCAACTGCTAGCAGAGCACCTCACCCTCCCTGATTGAACTAACGTCGTTATCTCCACACTGATTTATACCTGCCTCTGGAAATTTCCGTTACTTGCGTCTGATGAAGTGGGCATTCACCCACGAAAGCTTATGCTCCAATACTTGTGTTAGTCTTAAAGGTGCCACAGGACCCTCTGTTGCTTTTTACAGATTCAGACTAACATGGCTACCCCTCTGATACTTCATAAGCATTGTTTGTTTTTCTTTGTTAAAAAAATTGGATTTTTGAAAACTGCCAATTTTTGGTTAAAATTTTAAGTTAATGTTCTCCCTTTAGCAAACTTTACAATTCATTTTTCAATAAATTACAAATGTATCCTGCTGAATGATGTAATAAAAGAGAAAAGGATTGAGAGAAGTGGAGGAAACATTAGGGAAGTGTACGTTTCCTAAGATGCATTTGGATCTATCTTTATCTCACGGAAAAGAACTCCATATAACACAACTGACTCTATCGACTGCCCAGAAAAGAGGCCTCTCCTATAAAATAGCATCTGAAATATACTCTGTCATTTCTTTAAGAGAATGTGATGTGTATAGTCTTTGCACTCATTAAGTAACACCCTCCTAGCAATCACTATTTTAAGATTTTAATGACTTTCCTGTTCTGTGGTTCATTTGACCAGCCAGTTGCTGAATAAGGTCATGATGTAAATAAAACACAAAGTTTATGTCCATCCTTAACCCCAAACAAATTATGACTCATCAAATGCCACCCCAAACCAATTTGCTGAGAAGTTTTATGGAGCAAACACTTTTTCATTACTCTAAGTAAGCACTTCTTTTGCCCTTCTACCTGCAGAGGCCTGGTGGTAGTAGCTCTTTCATGTTCCTGACCAGCCAAACTGGTGTCTGCCCACAGATCTTGCCCTGAATCCAGTGCACCCTGGGACAGGACATGAAGATTGACAACAGCTGAGGAGGTAGCTCCTAAATTCTCCCGTTAGGTCACAATAATAAAAGGTGGCTTAATTGCTGAGCTATTTTGGAAATGGTGTTTGTGACATTATCTCCCTGACTCAGACAGAAGCGCAGAGGATGGAATTTTGCTAAGCAATCAAAGCCCCGCTGTTCATATAAGGGCTTTAATTACTTGCCACATTACAGGTGAGCCTGAATGAGACTGGCAGTGATGCCAAGCCCAGCACAGCTGTGAAAGATTTATTTTCATCAGTGATGAGTGGAAATGGCTGCAAAAATACTGTACAAGGGTGGCTAATAAATTGGATTTTATTAGCCAGACTTATTAGAAGTATTTACAGGCTAGTGCACTGATAGGCATTTTGATGGGGTAGTGTTCCTTAATTATGATCTCTCTGGGACTACAAAACAATGGAAAGAGAGCCAGAAACCTGGAAAACATAATGCATGCATATGTCAAGTCAAGATTTATATTCAGATAGCAAATAACTGCTTGGCAGCAGGTATTTTTAGCTGTTGAAGCCATTACAATATTGGCCTCGTTCAGTCGTTTGTTGCTTGTTTAAAGCAGATTGGTAATGCTGATGATTCACAGCTGTTTGTGATCACGACAAGAACGCATATGCTTGGGTTTTTTTTTTTCTCTCTCTCTGTTCTGTTCAGAACATGGCTGGCCTCTGAGGTTATGAGGCTCGCCTGGATACGGGTGCATACATCAAGTCCACAGTGCTGATTTACTACTTCTCCCCCTGCCCTCTTTCCCACGTACTTTGGCTTCTCTTTGTCTCTGAGTTTCTTATTTTGATGGTTATTTGCTGTATTATGGTAGCCCCTAGAGGCCAAACTGATATCCAGGTGCTGCGTACACACATAGCGAGAGACAGTCCTGCCCTGAAGCGTTAATCTAAAGCCAAGACAGGGCCAGGGAGGAGAAGTGAGATGCTCAAGGTTACACAGCAGATCAGTCAAGGCTGGAATCCATCTCTTCTGAGTTCCGTGCTAACAGCTTTATGCTAGGTCCTGTTTTTCCCGGACTGGCCTTTTATAAGTTTCCTGTATGTCTTAGCTTTCATGTCGTTACGCGTGAACTGGGATATAATCGTTTATGCTATAAATCAGAGCTGTCTCCCACGCTGCTTCCAGCTAATGATATTAATGGTACAGTCTCTGGATGTGCTGGTTACCAGGGCTTGGATGGAGGTTGTGCTGTCTTCTGATGTTGATAGCCTTACATTCTCTACTATAATGGTAGCTGTACTGGAATCACTGTAATGACAAGTTAGTAGAAAATTAAGTTTGATCTCAGAATTAGGGGACAATAGACACTGTAAAAAATGCCCTAGTCCTTCCATTCGTATTGTCTTTGTCTCCATGTGCATTATCTCTTTAATGACGCTAATTCAGATGTGCTCAGCTGACAAGTAAAAATGCGCTCCTATCTACTAGCCTTACAAACTCAGACTTAACTGCTCGAGTCATGCTGGGTTCTTTACTTTTTATGCATAATCACCAGTAATAAATGTTCTGCCGGCAAATGATGCTCACAGTGGCACCTGTGCAAACCCATTGTCTTCAGTCAATGTACACAGGTGTAACTGATTGGCGCTTAGTAAACAATTCTGGGGGAGATGCTTACGAAGGAGCAGAAGCTATATTGCTGTCAGCTATGTCAGCTCTCCAGTGCTAACAGCAAGAAGAAATAACCTGTTTTTTTCACTATAGAAAGAAGGGAATATTTTGAGTTCAGGTCACAAGGGGCCAGATTTTTAAAGGGATTTAGTGGAGATGGATGAAATATTTGAGCCAAAATCTTTTTCATCAAAAAACGCAGATTTGGTGGCACTGGAATGGGTACTTGTTTCACCAAATTGCTTGTGTTTAAAAATAAATACATAGCATTTGGAAAACTCAGAATGTTTTGATTGTTTTGATTCAAAATGACTGTTTAGAAATGTCCTTCATTATTTAAAAAGACTGCTATATATATAATATAGAGATTGAGATGATATACAAATATATAACTATAATAAACTGGTCAAAATTGAAATGAAACATTTTGGGTTGACCCAAAATTATTTTTTTTTGTTACTGGTCTACTTGCTGAATATTTCCTCCCATTTTTCAGAATTGCCAGTGAACCAAAACACTCAATTATTTGCACACCTCTTGTATTTAGGTGCCTGAGGACACAAGGTCAATGTGAATTAAATGCCTAGGTGCTGTTGTAAAACCAACTATCTGCATTTTTAGGCACCTGGATCCCTTTAAAAGTCTGGCCCTTAATCTCTCTTTACCTCAGCTCCCCACAAGTAAAAGAAAAATAACTCTTCCCTTGTAAGGATAAGTCCATTAACAGCTGTGATGCATTCATATATGATGATGATGATGATGGAGTCCTGCCACAAAACCCGTTCAATTCAGTTGAGTCTTTCCATTCACTTTGATGGATGCTGAATTTGACTGGTAGGCAAAGGCTGTAGCTGCCCCAGGGATGTGATCTGATTATGAAGCACATCACCCCTCGCATCCATGAAGGGAAGGAGACGTGTCCATGAGACGTTCTCTCTGTGAAGATGGCATCCATGCTCTAGCCATGGGCTCTTTAATGGCAAAAGGTGATCTGGACCTAAGGAACCTTCCACTGACGGGCTTAGAGAGAACAACACCCCCCCCCCCAACATCATGCTGGGATATTGGTTGAGTGTTGACTTTGAAGGGAAAGTACCATGTTATTGAACCATTGAATTCTGGACTTTCTTTAGAGGTCTCCTATTCAAGTGTTCACCAAATCCGACCCTCCTTAACTTACAAGATCAGCATGAGACAATATGCCTGCAGGAGGCATGCAAGATTTCACTGAATTCAAATGTTTAGCGATAGGAAACAATGCTATGCAGTCCTACCCATCTTTCTTATACATTTCCAAACAAACAAGCTCTGCAACTTTTGTTGTTGTTGTTTATGGAGTGGTGTATTAATTTAGTCAGCTGAACAGAGAAGGCAAACACTGAATAGGGATAATTAGAGCCCACTTCTGTCAATCTGAATCTCAAAGTTAAGGGAAAAGTTTGTCTTCCTTGTGTGATTAGTGTGGTGATGATGGTGGCCATATGTGTTAACATCTGTACTGGAAGATTTAGGACTAATCATGCAGAATGAATGAGACTCTCACAAATACAGCTCTAACTCCCTCCATATGCTGTGTGAGAAATTACAGGTGGCTCCCATGCCATGGGAGAGGGACATATGGTCTGATCTACAAAGAGGTGGCTTTGTCTGACTTTGAAATTAAGGACCATAAAAGTTTTAGACAAAACAAAATATTTTATTGGAGAGTTCCAAGCACTCTAACATATCATGTAGCTAGATAAAAACACTTTTCTGCATGATGTAATGAAATAGGTCTCAAACTTTTCCATAATGTGACACCATGTTAATGTGGGGAGAAAGGTCTGGGAAACATCACTCATAGTTCCAGGACCCCCTTCATATCTAGTCATAAAGAAAAGAAGGATGGTCACAACTTCCCCAGATGTATCCACAAATGGAGGGTAAGGACTATGGCTGAGAAACTGTTGTTGTGAATTCCAAGGCTTGTGTTCAGGTCTCATCCAGCCTACATTGAAATCAATTATGAAAATCCCATTGAGTTCAATATTCAGAATCAGGCTCTTTGTCTGGTTGGGCTGCCATATGTGGAATGAAGTCTAGCTAACCCTTTCTGGTTTTGATCCAGACACAGCATGGTGGATGTAGAACCAAAGGACTACTAGGGGAATCAGATTCTGCTCTCACTACTGGCTCAGTGGAGTTACTCTACTCCAGACCTGCCTAGAATTCCCCCCGTCCCTAGCTTTTCTGCTTCAGTATGCATCATATATGGGCCCAAACCTGTAGGTTTAAATGTGACTATTTTGCTAGGCTAGGGGTTGCAGGCTTTTCCCCATGATTACAACTTCACAAAGATAAAATAAAAATCTACCCTGTGAGTGGGGTGATCACACAGGGAATTTGACTGGAGTTACTGATACATGTGATGTGGAAGATTTTGAGGTTTACTTTGGTGCAGTAAAGGACCACACTCTTCCTTCAAACACAGGTGTGACCTTCTTTGTAAGTCAGTGGGAGCTACATGCAGATACAGTACACAACAATAGAATTTAGCCTCTAGTATTTACTGCATATCACAGTAGCGGGGCCAAATTCTTGTGCTGATGTAAACCCTGTGATACCTTATTGAAATCAATGGGATATAAATCAGATTTTTGCTTGCAGCCTTTTGTTACTCCAAAATTCAGAAAAGATTTGGAATCCTGGATGATCTGACTAGATTTGAAATCCACCTCAGATGCAGCTTGATCATCATTAATTAAAATTCCTAGCCATCCAGCCTTCACTTCCTCCCAGATTATTGGCTTTTCATGTTGCTGAAGTACGGTGTTTTCATCGAGATGCATATGTTTTGATTTCTTTCTGGCAAATTTTCTCACTGCAAATCGAGCCCATTCAGCCAATTTTAGATAACCACTATCCAGATAATATTCTCTAATGATCACTTTCCCCAGTGGAACACAATTATAGCTCTTTCCCTATTTCTGCCAAGTGCCAAACACTGCCCTGCTATTATAGTAGTACAGATGGTTGTGAAACAAAATCTGAATTGGAACATTCCCAGTCTCTGAAGGTGCTTATGTCCAGGTTTTTGGTTTAGTCCTATCTCTGTATTTTACGTTTCCTTTTAGTGAAGTTGAGAGAGAAACTTCTCATCAGAGGAAGAGATGCCAGTGTTTCAGCTTTCTCACAAACACCGAGGGCCACATTTTGATCAGGTTTCATGGGGGGCGGGAAAGGTACTACGTTCAACTTTAAAATGTGAGCAGGAAGTGCGCGCACACACAGGATTTTCCATTGTGGTCATTGCGTGCAATGAAATGGGCAGAGTCATGGGTGTGGCCTTGGTATAGGCACACACTAGCTATTTTTTTAAAAATTGCTTGGGGTCCCCTTAGGCCAGAGGTCCCCAAACTGTGGGGCATGCCCCCCTGGGGGAAGGCATGGAAGAACGTTGGGGGGGCACAGCGGGGCTCAAGCCAGACCTCACAGGAGGGAGCGCCACCCAGCCCTGCTCTGGCCCCAGCCCTGCTCTGGCCCCAGCCCTGCCTCGGCTCCTGGCCAGGGCTCCGCTCCCAGCCCCAGCTGTGGCCCCAGCCTCGGCCCCCTTACCCCTGTCCATGTCCCTGCCCTGGAGCTGTGGCCCTACTCTCAGCCCCAGCTACTGAGGGATGGGGGGCACAGATAGGGGCAAGGCTGGGGTGCGACCCTGAAAAATTTGGGTACTACTGACTTAGGCACATGGAAGCTAAGTATGGCTTTGGCAGACACAAGTTAGGAGGTACAAGGAGAGAAGGTCACCACCCAGCCCTCTGTTGGCTGCCCCAGTTCAAAAGAGGCAGGGTACACATGTGGATTTGAGAGAGAAGCAGGTGGGGACTGGTGGGTTTTGCAGTGGTAGTGGCGGGAGGCAAGCAAGGCTGGGGTAGAATGCCAAGGAATGAGAAGCAATGCTGAACCCATTTTCTCTGATGGGTAGGAGTCAGGGCAGGCAGAGAGAGGATGACATCACTGGGAGTAGCCCATCAGCCTTCTCCATGTGCCTGTGCCCAGCTGCAAGTAGTATATGTTCTCATCTAGGAACAAGTGGTGAGGGTTAGGTTGGATTGTTTGTCACAGAATTTGCAATTTCCATCAACTTTATTTTTGAAAGTGGTGGGTTCTCATAATATACCTCTGCAGATAGAGTGTGCAGCGGGACTGGGGGAAAGCATGCAACAGCCACGTGGGCAGCATGCCCGTCATGGCCTGTCAAGCTGGGGCACATGCTGTAGTGAGACCAAGGAGCTGGTCACCTTTCTGCCTTGGTGGGTGTGCTGTTCCTTGTGTGTGTTTGTGTGTGGGGGGTTGACTCTATTCCTGATCTCTTCTGGAGTGCGGCAGCACAGAGGGTGTTTTTGTAGCCACTCTCTGGCAGGGTACCTGAGCCCGGTAGCACAGAGGGCGGGGGATGTCTCAGGAATGTGGAAGAAGACAACAGCAGAGACTCTTGAGTGATCTGCAATGTCCGTGTGTCCCCCCTTAGGTGCAGAGCTAAGTGAAAGAGATGGGAGGTTGGAGTAGCTGGGAAAAGGCCTGGCAGAAAGGACTCGGGTGTAGCCACTGAGGAGGGAGTGTGTGACGGTATTGTTCTTGCCTTGGGCAGGGCTGGGGAGAGGCAGGGCTGGGTGGGGAATAGGTGATGGATTTTCAAGCCTTTTACCAAGTCACCAATGGATTTTGGGAGCTCATCATGAGACACCTTGAGCAGGCCTGATTTTTTTCACAGGCTGGGTTCCCAGCACATTCTGAAAGTCAGGTCTCTTGAAGGTGTCTCAAGCTGGGAGCCAAAAATTAGAGGAACCCCAAGTCATTAGTCATTGTTGAAAATCTTGGCCTCCGGTAATGATTCATAGGCTGGGAGTAGAAGCTGTGCAGCACTGCGCCTGGCCCCAATGCCCTGCCGAACCTGGGGGGCAGATTCCATCACTTCCCAATGGTGCCATTGGCTTGGATTCAACTTTGCTGGAGCATGGCTAGATCCATCCTTGCTTTAGTTATCCTTGCCTCGCCATTAGCACCGAACTATGCAAGAGGGAATATTTTTATAAACATATAATTATGGCTTCATATTTCTCTTCCAACCTGTGATGCGGTGTACAAACCACACTGGCCTTGAGAGGGTAAATTAGGCCTAATTAACTGCCAAAGCTGCACCTGGAGGAGGAGCCAGGGAGTAGGGATTGATTAATTAGACATGAGGCTCAGCTTGGAAGGGAGAGGCAGGGCTATGTAAGCCAGGAAGCTGGCAACAGAAGGGGGTTGCGGGGATGGAATTTAAGTCACTCCCTGGGACATGGGAGGTTAGTAGCTAGAGGCAAGTCATCCTCTCCCTGGGAGGGGAGAGTTAGGACTGGCAAACCTAGAGAAGGAGGAGAGCTAGAGAGGTAGGCAAGGCTCCGGGGAAAGAGCAGCCAGATACCGGGTTGGTCAAACCTTAGCTGCCAGTGAGAGGGCTCCTGAGCCAGGACGCAGCATAGAGGGTGGGCCCAGGTCCCCCTACCAGCCGCCGAGGAAGTGACACCGGCGGGCCAGTGAGCAGGAAGATTGCCTAAGCCCATTTATCAAGAAGGACTTTGATACCTCAGAAGGGGGGGAACACCTATGATGACCTGGCTGGAGGGCCCAGTCATGAATAGGAAGCTGCAGTTCCTGGAGCGAGAGGGGCTGCAGGGTGAGAGAGGATGGGTGAAGACACCACCAGAGGAGGGTTCACTGCCTGGCCAGAGCTAATCCCCAGAGTGACCCAGGAGGAGGCACCACTTGCACTGAGTGGACCCCGTGACACAACCCTTCAAGATTTCCAATGCTGTAGCATCTAGGAGCTCCAGGTCTGGACCCTGTTGTGCTAGGCACTGCACATACCCAGAAGGAAAAGATGGTTTCTGCCCTAAGGATCTCACGATCTAATAACATGACAAAAGTTTATTGGCTAGGTCCCAAATCCAATATTCAGCGACTAAGTGAACCATCGAATGCATTATGCTAGAGCAGCAAGTTTGCAGACAGTTAGCAGCAAACTTTAAACTTTAATGTGGAATATTTATAAATTCCTTTTGTCTTTAATGTTCCATGAGATTAGCTGATAATGCATTTTTTTTAAAAATGTAGTAAAACATGAAATAGATCACTTTAAATGGCCCAGAATGTATTGGCATAAGGCTCCAAATTAGTACTGGCCTTCTGGGGGTTCAGGGTGAGACTGTGTCAGGAAATAATTAGCTGGGTCACTTGTACAACTTTTATGTCAAGTTTTATGACATTGTAAAGAATGCAGGACTTGTTCCAAAGAGCCTGATTCTGCTCTCAGTTGCATCAGGTTAATCAGGATTGACTCCAGTGAAGCCCTGGAACCACTGTGCTGTGTGTGGAAGTGAGATCAGGTCCAAAGGTTTTGCTCAGGCCAAACTCCCCTTGAAATCAGTGGGCCAGTTTCTGGTCTCAGTTACACCGGCGTAAATTCATTGTAACATTGCATCTCCATTGGCTTCGCTGGGATCACTTGGGATGTATGCAGAGATATTACCAAGACCAGAATCTGGTGCAGTGGGAGTAAAAAACAATCACGATTTCAGGATTTGGCCCCAAATGAATAGTTCTGTGGTCAACTCAGAACAAGAGGAAACAGCAGTGTTCTGAATGCCCAGTGTAAACACAAGCTTGATTTTACAGAGAAGAGTTTAACTGAACCACAGGGCTCAACATGAAAATTGTTGTATAATTAGAAAACATAAAGTTTCCTTAAATGGCCACGGGAATTTCACTGTTTTGAGGGAACTTGGGTAACATTTTTTTCCCTTTTGACTGAGGATTCCAAGAGAGGAGCCTGGTTCTAGGCACATTCACACCTGAAGTCAGTGGGCCAGATTCCGATCTCACACTTCTGTAAATCAATAATTCTGTTGAAGGCAATGGCACCGCCCCAATCTACAACCAGGGTAAATGAGATCAGAGTCAGGCCCCATGAGAGTACTTGCATAACATGAGTAGGGCAGGCCGAGTCAGGCTCTGAGTTAACACCATGACCCTGGCTCAGCAAAGCACTTAACTAACGTGCTTAAGTCCCTCCCAGCCAGTGCCCTGTCTCCAACTGTGGCCAATCTCTGAGGAAGGCGAAAAAAGAAAAATATTCCTTCCTGACCCTTGCAGGTGATCAGCTGGAGCATGAGGTTTGATTATAGTGATTGTCTCAATGCAGAATTGCAGGTGTTATGAACATGTTGAGGACAAGGCAGGCAATCGGGTTCTTCCCAGGTCCTCTAAAGCAAGGGGATAAATAGGGGGACTTCAGTAGTGCCAGGATTTCACCCCTTGTGTTTTGAGTATAGCTGAGTATCTGGTGGGACTATTTTTATAGGTGTAGCAAGGGCAGGCAGTGACTGGTCTCTCCCATCCCTCCTGGTGGCATGAGAATGGCTTCTGCCTCATACAGGCACAATCCATTTGGTCACTCCTGCTCAGGCTGGGTATTCCAGCTCTGGCTCTAAGCGAAATGGCCTATAACCAACTGTGTTCTGTTAAATACTGTAAAATGGAAAGTGCTATGTAAATGATTAATCACGATGGTAAATAATTGATGCTGAGCTGGGAAATAGCTTCCCTTCAATAATCTCTTCTGACCCAGGCCTTCATTTAAGCAGCCTTCAGGAAATGGCCATTAAATGGGTGGGAGAAGCAGCCTGGCTGCTCTTTCCTGCCATGGTTTATGTATTAGAATGTAATGTTTATATAATACTAACAGTTAGTGACTCTCTCTTCTCCAACTTCAGCTTGCATACTGTTGATGGGGTGGAAGAGTCTCCTCTGTGGGCCAGACTGCTAGCCTTGCTCACATTGAATAGCACCTTACACCAGGAGTAGCCCTATTCAAGTCAATGTCAACTGTGTGTGGAGTAGGGTTGCCAACTTGGTAATATTTTAAAAATGGACACGCCAGCAGGAGTGCCAGAACCTCTCCTGCCCTGCCTCTTCCCCCGAGGCCCCACCTCTTTCTCTCAAGGCCCCGCCTCCATGCACTCCTCTTCCCCTTTCCCTCCTGTCACTTGCTGCTTTTCCCTTCCCACTCCACCTCACCCAGTCAAGAGGGTCTCACCTGGAGAGCCATGGCTGGGAGCTGCAGTCGCCTGATGCAGGTAGGAGATGGCCCCGGCAGAGTAGGGGCTGGAATGGGTGATGACCCAGAGCCTCCCTGCTTCCCCCACCTTCAGTAACCAGATATTGCGTGGGTGTCCGATCAGTAGCTCTGACTGGCACTGTTTGGTCCCCTTTTTGACTGGACTTTTCAGTTGAAAACTGGGCACCTGGCCACCCTAGTGTGGAGTAATGTATTACTCATGGTGAAGAAGGGTGTCCTGGTCTAGCCCCCTGTGTTATTACATTGGATCTTGTTCTCCTTTGTTTCCAGTTTGTTTGTTCTGATGGGACCCGTTTTCTGGACAAAGACAACTAAGATGAAAGGTGGAGCAATTGAGAACTCTTCTTCTTTTCATCACAACAATAAATGAGGAACAAAGAGGATTAACAGGGAATATTTTTTTTGCAGGAAATTCCAAAGAAGGGAGTTTCCTTCCAAAAATATAAGCCAATATTTTTCTAAAGGGACTAGTGATTTTGGGTGCCTCAGTTGTTGGGTGCCTTAGATGTACACCTGGCTTCAATAAGGTGGGGACTGCCTTACTTCATGATGCTGACTACATGGATCATGGATGGCAGCACAATGGGGAGAACAGCTGCCACGGGGTGCTATGCCTTCTCCCCACAAAAGGGGGGCAGGGTAGTTTTTCATAGATTCATAGATTATAGGACTGGAAGGGACCTCGAGAGGTCATCGAGTCCAGTCCCCTGCCCGCATGGCAGGACCAAATACTGCCTAGACCATCCCTAATAGACATTTATCTAACCTACTCTTAAATATCTCCAGAGACGGAGATTCCACAACCTCCCTAGGCAATTTGTTCCAGTGTTTAACCACCCTGACAGTTAGGAACTTTTTCCTAATGTCCAATCTAGACCTCCCTTGCTGCAGTTTAAACCCATTGTTTCTGGTTCTATCCTTAGAGGCTAAGGTGAACAAGTTCTCTCCCTCCTCCTTATGACACCCTTTTATATACCTGAAAACTGCTATCATGTCCCCTCTCAGTCTTCTCTTTTCCAAACTAAACAAACCCAATTCTTTCAGCCTTCCTTCATAGGTCATGTTCTCAAGACCTTTAATCATTCTTGTTGCTCTTCTTTGGACCCTTTCCAGTTTCTCCACATCTTTTTTAAAATGCGGCGCCCAGAACTGGACACAATACTCCAGCTGAGGCCTAACCAGAGCAGAGTAGAGCGGAAGAATGACTTCTCGTGTCTTGCTCACAACACACCTGTTAATGCATCCCAGAATCATGTTTGCTTTTTTTGCAACAGCATCACACTGTTGACTCATATTTAGCTTGTGGTCCACTATAACCCCTAGATCCCTTTCTGCCGTACTCCTTCCTAGACAGTCTTTTCCCATTCTGTATGTGTGAAATTGATTTTTCCTTCCTAAGTGGAGCACTTTGCATTTGTCTTTGTTAAACTTCATCCTGTTTAACTCAGACCATTTCTCCAATTTGTCCAGATCATTTTGAATTATGACCCTGTCCTCCAAAGTAGTTGCAATCCCTCCCAGTTTGGTATCATCCGCAAACTTAATAAGCGTACTTTCTATGCCAATATCTAAGTCATTGATGAAGATATTGAACAGAGCCGGTCCCAAAACAGACCCCTGCGGTACCCCACTCGTTACGCCTTTCCAGCAGGATGGGGACCATTAATAACAACTCTCTGAGTACGATTATCCAGCCAGTTATGCACCCACCTTATAGTAGCCCCATCTAATTTGTATTTGCCTAGTTTATCGATAAGAATATCATGCGAGACCGTATCAAATGCCTTACTAAAGTCTAGGTATACCACATCCACCGCTTCACCCTTATCCACAAGGCTCGTTATCCTATCAAAGAAAGCTATCAGATTGGTTTGACATGATTTGTTCTTCACAAATCCATGCTGGCTATTCCCTATCACCTTACCACCTTCCAAGTGTTGGCAGATGATTTCCTTAATTACTTGCTCCATTATCTTCCCTGGCACAGAAGTTAAACTAACTGGTCTGTAGTTACCTGGGTTGTTTTTATTTCCCTTTTTATAGATGGGCACTATATTTGCCCTTTTCCAGTCTTCTGGAATCTCTCCCGTCTCCCATGACTTTCCAAAGATAATAGCTAGAGGCTCAGATACCTCCTCTATTAGCTCCTTGAGTATTCTAGGATGCATTTCATCAGGCCCGGGTGACTTGCAGGCATCTAACTTTTCTAAGTGATGTTTAACTTGTTCTTTTTTTATTTTATCCGCTAAACCTACCCCCTTCCCATTAGCATTCACTATGTTAGGCATTCCTTCAGACTTCTCGGTGAAGACCGAAACAAAGAAGTCATTAAGCATCTCTGCCATTTCCAAGTTTCCTGTTACTGTTTCTCCCTCTTCACTAAGCAGTGGGCCTACCCTGTCTTTGGTCTTCCTCTTGCTTCTAATGTATTGATAAAAAGTCTTCTTGTTTCCTTTTATTCCCGTAGCTAGTTTGAGCTCATTTTGTGCCTTTGCCTTTCTAATCTTGCCCCTGCATTCCTGTGTTGTTTGCCTATATTCATCCTTTGTAATCTGTCCTAGTTTCCATTTTTTATATGACTCCTTTTTATTTTTTAGATCGTGCAAGATCTCGTGGTTAAGCCAAGGTGGTCTTTTGCCACATTTTCTATCTTTCCTAACCAGCGGAATTGCTTGCTTTTGGGCCCTTAATAGTGTCCCTTTGAAAAACTGCCAACTCTCCTCAGTTGTTTTTCCCCTCAGTCTTGATTCCCATGGGACCTTACCTATCAGCTCTCTGAGCTTCCCAAAATCTGCCTTCCTGAAATCCATTGTCTCTATTTTGCTGTTCTCCCTTCTACCCTTCCTTAGAATTGCAAAGTCTATGATTTCATGATCACTTTCACCCAGGCTGCCTTCTATTTTCACATTCTCAACGAGTTCCTCCCTGTTTGTTAAAATCAAGTCTAGAACAGCTTCCCCCCTAGTAGCTTTTTCAACCTTCTGAAATAAAAAGTTGTCTCCAATGCAGTCCAAGAATTTGTTGGATAGTCTGTTCCCCGCTGTGTTATTTTCCCAACATATATCCGGATAGTTGAAGTCCCCCATCACCACCAAATCTTGAGCTTTGGATGATTTTGTTAGTTGCTTGAAAAAAGCCTCATCCACCTCTTCCACCTGGTTAGGTGGCCTGTAGTAGACGCCTAGCATGACATCTCCCTTGTTTTTTGCCCCTTTAAGCCTAACCCAGAGACTCTCAACACTTCCGTCTCCTATGTCCATCTCTACCTCAGTCCAAGTGTGTACATTTTTAATATATAAGGCAACACCTCCTCCCTTTTTCCCCTGTCTATCCTTCCTGAGCAAGCTGTACCCATCCACACCAACATTCCAATCATGTGTATTATCCCACCAAGTTTCAGTGATGCCAACAATGTCATAGTTGTATTTATTTATTAGCACTTCCAGTTCTTCCTGCTTATTCCCCATACTTCTCGCATTTGTATATAGGCATCTAAGATACTGGTTTGATCTTTCCTCCCAATTTTTTCCTGACTCTCCTTTCTCTCTGCCAATATAGCCCACACTCCCTCTTGTTTCCGACTCATTTCCCCGGTCTCCATGTTCCCCACTTACCTGTGGGCTTTGCTCACCTGTCCCCGTCGAACCTAGTTTAAAGCCCTCCTCACTAGGTTAGCCAGTCTGTGTCCGAATAGGGTCTTCCCTCTCCTCGAAAGGTGAACGCCATCTCTGCCTAGCAGTCCTTCCTCGAATAGCATCCCGTGGTCTAGGAAGCCAAAGCCCTCCTGGCGACACCATCTTCGCAGCCAGGCATTCACCTCCATGATGCATCTGTCTCTGCCCGGGCCCCTACCTTTGACAGGAAGAATTGAAGAGAATACCACCTGCGCTCCAAACTCCTTCACCCGTGCTCCCAGAGCCCTGTAGTCACTCTTGATCCGCTCAGTGTTTTGATGGCTCCACCCCTCACCTCCCCACCCCCAGCTAGCTAAGCTACCCAGACCTGAAGGGACGTGCAAGGAAGAGACAGATGCTGAATCTCTGGGAAGCCGAACGTGACTCAGTCTGTCTGAGGCAGCAAGAGAAGGTGCTTCCCCCCGGAGCTCAGGGCTTGGACCAAAACCACATCTGAGCCTGTAGAAAGAACACGGAGAATAATTGGGCTGAATTTTTCTAAAGAGGGTTGTCACCCCTGTGAACGGCTCTCCCTTTTCCTTGTAGAATTTCCTGTTCTCCCAAGACCCAGCTGCCCACTTCTGTGGTATGTAATATGTTGGGGTTGGGGTTGGGATTGGGGCAGTTACAGAGACTAACCTCTAGACTGCTGGACAAGCAGAGACCTGGCAGTGTCATGTTAAACTCTCCGAATGTTACAGTTAAACACACATGCCACCTAAAAGCATTCATTTGGCAGTGAGCCTGGAAAAAGCCACTATTTTAAGGGTTAATACCAGGACATGGCTCCTGGACCCATTGAAAACACTTAATAAAGCCAGCAAAGCGAATTATACCCAGTACTCGAAAGCCAGACCCCAAGCAAGCAGGCTAACCTCACAGCTCCACTAATTCAAATGGAAGGAAAGCAAAATGCCTTCAGGTGTTGCCATGCAGTGGGACAACTCCTATCAGTATTTTCTATTGTAGCTGTTTGCTGTGGTGTTTTTTTTTTTATCTCCAGTGCTAGGTAAATAACAGTAACACACTTTTATTCCTTCTGGGTGTTCATGTTTCTCTACACTCCACTGATGCTGGCTCTTATTGTTACCAGCGACGGTGTGAAAACGACTGTGCCTAGTCCTGTTGGGAGCCCCAGCAGGCGTCGTGCAAGTAACGCCTGACCATTAAGAAAACTCCGGAATGAGGATTCCCTCAGTGCCCTCCTCCCGCCAAGCTGCCAGGGCTCCAGGCTGAGCTGCGCTGGCTGCTCCGTGACAGAAGCTCTGAGCCACCTTGGTGATGATTCCTTGATGACAATTTCACAGGCTGTCAGTGACCGTTGTGCCTGAGTGGGCCTGCTGAAGGGTAATGGGATTTAATTGCTCTTTGGAGGAGAGGAGACACTAATTTTCTTTTCTTTTTTTTTTGGCACTGTGAGATGCATTTAAAAAGAGCTTTATGAGGTGAGGCTGGACGGGGGAAGGGGAGTGGAAATGGATATTCATTTCTATAGTGGGCTGAAGCAGCTTCTGAAAGCAAATAGAATCCCACAGGTATTTTTAAAGTCATTTGTCGCTTAGGGGGTAGATCCTCAGCCCGTGTAGCTACGTTGGAGGCAGTGGAGTGAGGCTGATTTACCCCAGTTAGAATCTAGTCCCTCTCATCTGTACTTTGTTTCTTTGGCTCTTCTGTTGCTGCTATGTGTGAAGATCACCCCCAATAGAAGGAGGCAAGGTTTGCAGCGCAAGGCTAACTTGCTTGCTCATCAGCTCTGGAATTCCAACCTGCTTTTGGTCATAAGTGACCTGAATTTGATCATATCGCTCCCGTCCCTAGTCAATGTCTGTCCAGATTGCACAATAGCCCGCACAATTTAATTTGGCACCATCTGGTACTCTCTGCTCAGTGCATGAAATAGCAGGGGGCATTGGCAGGCCAGAGAGGAAGGGCAGATCTGACATCGTTACTGTGGGGGGAGCCTGTCCAAACCGTGCCTGGCACCAGCCACTCTCTCACGTTCATGGGCATTAAACTTCACTCCCTCTCTGGGAAATAAAAAGAAAGCTTAGCCCCTTCCGTTCCCAGCAAGCGTTCTGACAATGGTGCAAGGTCACTCGAACTTTTCCTCTTTGTTCTCCTTCCCTGCTCTCTTGACTGGCGAGAGGAGTCCTGGCAAATCCAATTTATTTATTCATTTTTCATTCTTAGCTGCGCATTTGAAACTCTAACTAGTGCCGAGAGAAATAAGCAGCAACCTCCCAGCGGCAGAACCCCCTCAAAGCGGTAAAGGACCATCAGAGATCCTGATTGATAGTGCAGGTCCGCACTGCAAAGGCCCAACAGTTTTGCTCCATATCTAAAAGGACCATAAAGCACACTGCATTGGAAACAGCCTAAACAAGAACACCACTGATGTTATCTCTTGCAGAAATATTGATCTTTGTTAAAAATAGTCTTTACTGCTTGTTTCATGCTGCTCCTGCAATTTCTTATTTATTAAGAGCTGTCTTAAGGAAAGTCACCATCCTGAGCTTAAACATTCCGCCTTAATACACCCTTTCGAATAAGTTGCCTACATCTACTTTGATTGTTTGCTTCTCGGGTATTTTTTTTTTAAATTCCAGCAAACGAATCATTTCTTTTTTCTAACTTGTTTGGAGGTAATGAAATTGCAGGAAACTCTTTTCTGGTGTATGTTTTAAGAATACCATTGAAGCAAACCAAGATAGTGCTGTGGGTAATTAAACCTCATGCTTCACGATGTAAGATGATTGCCTGTGTGGCTCAAGATGGACTTCTTTTCATCTCCTTTCCCCTCCCAAGTACAGTTCTGCACAAATCTCTAGGTGCTATATGGTGTGGGAAGTGTCACCTTCCTCTGATGCAATGGGTATTAGCCAATGACAGAAGCGGTACTCTGGACTATATTTAACCCATGATTGCTAGTTGCTATATGGTGTGGGGAATGATACTTTCCTTGGGAGCACTAATAATCAATGTCAGAGGCAGTATCCTGAACAAGAGCTGGATGAATTTTGGGTTGACCAAATTTGAATTCAGGTCAAATTCAGTGAATAGTTTTGCTGAAATTTTTCTTTTTGCGTTTCAAAACAGTTGAAACATTTCATTTTGACATTTTTATAAACAAAATGTTTGTTTAGGCTTTTCACTTCAAAACGATGTTTTGTTTTGAAAGTTAGCTAGATTCATTTTTAAAAAATGGGCGGGGGAGAATTTTCATTTTGAATTGAGTGAAACATTTTGTTTGACCCAAAACAATTTTTTTGTTTGGATTTTTTATTTTGGCCACTGAACCGAAAAAAATCTATGATTTGCTCAGCTTTACCCAGGACAACATGAGTCTCTGAACTGATGCAGCACTGCCATCCCATGTTTCATAAGCATTCCAGAAGTAATGGCTAAGTGGGCTAAGCACGCCTAGATTCCCATGAACAATCAGTTTGAATCATGCCAGCATTCCCAAGATCGACAAAGTGAGTTCCACGCAGTTTACTGGGAGACAGTATTTTGGGCAGGCCCTTAAAACCAAAGCCTTGTCTTCTCTGTGAACATTAAAGATCTTAGGGCACTTCCATATGTGTAGACTATAGACCCCTTGGCCAAAATGTTCTGAAGAAGCAGTAGCTTACATTTGGTTTGGTGTTTTTTGGCTTTGCAAAGTATTTTTATAGAAATTCAATTTCATTCCATTGACAGTGGATCTATGCCCAGCTGAACCATTCATAACTCATTAACTGTAGAAGAAGTGATGTACTGCTTGTCGGGGAAAGCGATAGACACACGTGTCCTTATACGTGTGTCAATTCCTTGGTGAAAAACCCACATAACTCACAGATTGTTCAGAGCCATACTAATTGTGACCTTCCCCTCCCCCAGAACATGGTCTGAGTTCATGGCTGGGTCAGTTAATTAGCAGTATATTGTACAGAACTAATGACTATTTTTGCAGAGTTCAAAGCAACACCATTTTAGCCTTAGGGTCCCTATATTACGCTGGACACTATCTATAGCGTCACTTAATTGTATATAGCAAACCAAAAAGCAATGATCTGGAAGAGATGAAAACTGCTTGGGAAAAATTGTAGGTAGGTTTCTAAACTATTTTTCTCATCAACAGATTCAGAAACCTATTTCAACAATCAAACCAGCATATACTGCACATCTGTCTTATGTGATGAAATAATTTTGAGCTAGTTACCAGGCTTGGTTCAGCAACGGGAGACAGGTCACACCTGAGCATTTTTCGTTAGGACATTTTTCACTGTATAGCATTACAGGACAATGACAAGATTTCACTTTTCAAAATCTGGGCTTTTCCTGTCCTTCAGCAATTTGCATTGTCAGTCGTGAGGCTGTACTCGAGATGGATCCTGGCATCTTGTTACATTACAGTAGAGTTCCATCTGTACTCAGAGGCATAGGCAGGGAGTTCTATGGGCCTGTGGTGCCCGTGCTCCACCAATATTCAGGAACTTGGGCCCAGCTCCACCAATGTTTGGGGCTCTGCTGCTGGCCGGGCCCGGCCCTGCGCCCGGAGGCTCCGCTGCTGGCCTCGCGCCCATCCCCAGCTGTGGTCCCAGCCTCGGCCCCCTTACCCCTGTCCATCTAGCCCCTCCCAGAGACATGGCCCTGCTCCCATGTCGGGGGTGGGACTTGGACCCATTCTGGGCACCACCTAAAATTATACAAATCTGGTACCCAGGCTCTGAGGAAGGGATGGTTTAGTGACTGAAGCTCTGGATTGGGCTTCAGGAGCCATGGGGCCAGATCCACAACCATTGTAAATGATCACAGATATTCTGAAGTCAATTAACACCAGCTGAAGATCTGTATCTGGATTTCTGTTCAGGTCAGTGCTACAGTCTTCTTATGTGACCTCGGGCAAGCTACTTAGGTATGCCTGCACTGCCTTGGAAACCTGGATCTGTGGAAGCTGAGCCTGCGGACTTGACGTTTCCAAGTCAGTGCTTGAGCCTCCAAACTGCATTGTAAACCCCAGGTTTACAGTTGCTGGACTCTGGTTTTACAGCCATGCTAATGCATCCATACTATGCAGATCTTCTGACTTGGGTCTGTGACTTGAGCTGCGTCCACACTGCAAAGTGACAAAGCTTGGACCTGAGTCGCAGTGGGATTTGGGCTCTGACCCATCCCCCGAGCAGGGTCCTAGGACCCAGATCCTGAGTGCTTGCTGACTCTAGTCAGACTGATTTGTGTGTGGATGGAAGGGGGGCTTGGTCTCAAACTTGAGTCACAGCCTGGGCATAGTGTCCATTAATCCTGGGCAGCTGATGAGTGCTGGTGTTCCCTAAATAGACGGGCTGTCATTAAGTATTAGAGATTTTAGAAGGAAAAGGGTATGGCCGGGAGGAATTTCCTGGGAATGGTCTATGGAGCCAGAGATGCTTAATATGGGGCAGTAAGCCCCACACAGGTTACAAGAGGTGGTGATGTTTCTTTCTGGATCTTGACCACTAGCCTGACCCAGCCCAGAGCCTTTTGCTTGAGGACATAAGAACGGCCATACTGGGCAAACCAAAGGTCCATCTAGCTCAATATCTTCTCCAAGGCTGTCCTTAGGGGGGTGCGGGGCCTGGGGTGGAAATGACGAATCTATCACTTCCGGAACTGACCCGTTACATCTGGGACCGACCATGCCCAGCGCTGGCCAATCGCACCGGTGGTCCGCGGGGCCCCCCAAAGCGCAGGGCCCAGAGCGGTCACCCCGATTCGTCGTATGCAAGGATCAGCTCTGATCCTGTCTTCCAACAGTGGCCAATGACAGGTGTGAACGGAACAGGTAATCATCAAGTGATCCATCCCATGTCGCCCATTCCCAGCTTCTGGCAAACAGAGGCCAGGGACACCATCCCTGCCCATCATGGCTAAATGTCATTGATGGACTTATCCTCCATGAACTTATCTAGTTCCTTTTTGATCCCTGTTATAGTCTTGGCCTTCAGAACATCTTCTGGCAAAGAGTTCCACAGGTTGACTGGGTGTAGTGTGAAGAAATACTTTCGTTTGTTTGTTTGTTTAAACTTGCTGCCTATTAATTTCATTTGGTGACACCTAGTTCTTGTGTTATCAGAAGGAGTAAATAACACTTCCTTATTTATTTTCTCCACACCAGTCATGATTTTGTAGGACTGAGTTTGGGAGCTCTGAGCCAGGGTCCAGGGGCGAGGCCTTTGTGAACTGTTTACTGTAACTGTTCCTGAGACCTTATTAAAGAGGACATGCTATTTTATTAATCTGCTTTGGTTTCTCCTTGCCCCAATCCGTTAAAGGGATCCGCATGATGCCCAAGTGGGGAGTTAAGACCTGGACGGTGCTGCACCCGGTTGCAAAGGCATACACGGGGATGGCACATCCCCTTTTACAAACCACAGAGCCTTGTGGGATGCACATATATCCAACAACTCTATTATTATTATTATTACACTGAGGGATAAGAACGGAGTTGTGTTAATAATAAAAGCCACAACATGACAGTGGATTTGATGGCTCCAATTAAAGAATGACATTGCTTTCCCTTCTTTCTCTCTGTTTGACCCTAGAGTTTTGTTTTAATCTTTTCACACATCTTTTGCCTAAGAAGGATGTGTTTTTAAAAAGAACTTCTGACAAAAAGAAGCTCACTCTTTCCCTCGGCGGTGTCAGTTCACGCAGAGGGTCAGCTGGTGTAAACCAGTGTAGTTCCGTTGGCACCAATTTACCCCAGCTAAAGTGTTGCCCCAGGGCTGTGCTTTTTGCTCCATCCAGGGCAGATCTCCTAGTCCAGCACACAGAACCTAATCACCACCTTAAGGGTAGTTTTGTGGTTTGCTGAGTTGCAACTGCATTAGAGCAAGTTTATTATTTTCTTTTCATATGTCGCTCAAGACACCAAACTGTTATGGATTATGTGTTCTCTGCTGTTGTGGTTGGGCAGGCGGCCAGCATTGGACCATAATTGCCACTGTTTTGTAGCAAGGCTCTTGGATGTGTAATTTTTTTTTTTTAATCAGCGTGCCATTAGAGATGCCATGGAGATACTGTCTCTTTGCCTGGGGTGATGGAGGCGGCAGAAGCCCAGGGCAGCAGCTAGCAGAAAGACAGGAAGATTTTAAAGCACTGAACTGTGGGTTCTGCCTGAATCCCTCTCCTCTACAAACTCCTGCATCTTGTGTTTCTAACAAGCTGATCACGCAGACCTGAACTTATGTAAACTCGTGGGAAAAGTTTGGGGAATGGGAGGCTAGAGAGGTTTTGAGCATAACACTTATGCTGGGCACATGTTCCTTTGGAAGTCAGCGCTATGAACGGGATTCATATTGTATTTTCCTGCAATCATTTTGGTACCTGCTGTCACAATTCAGGGCAACTGCACCTGTATTCCCCCCGCTGTGGCCCTGCAAGGGCACACTCCCTCTAGGCTCCAGAGATCCTCAGCCATCACCTCTCTCCCTCCGGATCATGGAGAGATCAGGCTGCACAGGGCCTGCCTCCCTTGTGATAGCCTCAGCAAGCCAGACTGCCTAAACAGGCCAGCATCTGTGCTTTACTTGTTCTCCAAAGGCTGTGAATTGCCAGTTCAGAGTAATGGGGAATCACTCTGCTCAGCTTAGAGGATTTTTCTGCTATGACCTTCTGATGAGGTTTATGCAGCATGTGCCATGCTCAGAAAATGCTTTCCTCTCAATTTACAGCCTCGGTAAAAAAAATAAATACTATGGTGGAGGTAGAAGAAGTTTGTAATGACTGGGGATGTTGTTATATTATAGTTGATGGCAGCCATCTTATCTCCACTGAAAAGAAAGCCCTTATTATGAAGGTTGTTAAATGACTTGAATGGGAGAGTCCTTTGTAGTAAGGCTATTTTATCTCTTTGGCATGCCTTGACAGGTACCTGGAGCTTCACTCTACATTTTTGGTAAACCTATATATGAAATGGGAGGAACACTTTCTCCAACTCCCAGATTCAAAGGCTTCTGTCTCACAAAGAGTGCCACAAAAAGACTCTCTCAGCCAACCGTGCCAACTGCACATCAGAGACGATTAGTGACACTGGTACTAGAATCTCTCCCTCCCACTGACGTGAGAGGAAATGTAGCAAGAAGCTGGAAAAAGCACCTGCCTGTAATTGTGGGTGGGCAGAGTTACAACTTCTTTCTCTTTTCTCCCCCCCCCCCCCCGACAACATCCTCTACATCAGTCATATTCTCCTCCACCCTCCGAAAACCTGCTCTGGGACTGGCCTCCCAAGCTTGGCTCTGATGGAGTCAGCAGAACAGGCTGCAGTGTGGAAAGACTTCCATCTCCAACAGGCAGAAGCTGTCCTACAGGAACAGTATTACCTCGTGCAAAATGGCATTCCTTTGTTCTCCCGGCAGGGTCCAAACAAGACCATAACCACAACCTAAAACACTTTTCTGCAGAATACTTTGGTGACCTTAGTCACGACCACTGCCTTCAAATTGATGGAGTTACTCTCGTGGGAGTAGCATAGTGGTGAAAAACGATGCCTAATTGTCCATCCTTGTCTTACCATTACTGGGATAAGTGACTCTAATGAAAGCCCTTGCCTGTCTATTGCTAGTGATGAGAGATGGGGCATTCCAAGTCTTTGGGTCTGAGGATGCATCTGGAGGAAGTTTTGGACAGAGGAGTTACTTGTATTTGCTGAGGCCCGCATTTTAACAGATATTGGCCACACTTCGGCCAACTAAATCTCACTGTGCCTTAGTAGCTGTCTTCCCCTCCCAGGAAAAGATGAATTAAGTAATTTGTGTCTTGGCGCTGCTAGCTATAAAGTTGCAAGCTGTATGCACTTGCTTCTAGAAACAGGAGCTCACACATTGGTTTAAAAGTAACACTGCAACAGGTAAGCTGAGAAGAATCTTTCTCTCGACTGGCCAAATTCACGTGCTCAGCACCCATCTGACAGCTGAAATTTCCCTTTAAGGACAGCTGGGCTAAGTGAAATCTCTGCCAATTGAATGTTTTGCTGTAGCGTGTCGTGTTATTGTACATGAAACTACTGCTGCGCGTGAAGGGGTAAGTAGCACCATGTGGCCACCAGATGAGAACACAGCTAAAAAACCTTTATTATTTTGAAAATGTTGCCCTGGTTTCTCCCTGCATTGAACATCACTCTGGCATAGCTTAATTGATTTCAATACAGGTATGTTGATTTACACCAGCTGAGGATCAACAGAAGCAGGCATATATTTCCTTTTCCTCCACTGATCTAACTGCAGTGATCTAGTGTTGTCCTGCTAGCCCTTGGCAGTGCAGAGTATGAGGGAAGGAAGCTGAAAATATCTAACTCTGACTAGTAGGCTCTGTCGTCTACCACAGCTTTAGGTCTGAAGGAACACAGCACATGTAAGCATGGCTATCTTCTCATAAAGGACTGATTGGGAATTGGCTATGGAGTCCCACGGAGAGAGGCAATGTATCTTGGGATGGGCTTCAGTGTTCCCAGATTTCTCCAGTTTGGCAAATTGACATTGGCAATTCCTTTGCAGGCTTGTTCCATTTTACCCTGCATATCTACACTGAGTCTTCAACACTCTAACCACAGCAGGCGTTTGCCCTTCTGAGAGGTAGGGTTTGAATGTAAGCTTCTGGCTACAACGTGAAACTGCCCTGCTGTGGAAGAGCGTATTGAATCAGAAAACTCATGTGCTCTGTTACACCCGGATCCCTACCTGTCCTGTCCAACTGATCAGGAAATTACCCAGTGGAGCTAAAAGGCAAAGTGACAAAAAACTGGAATTAAAACGTCTCTCTCACTCCCTGTGAACTGTCGAGAATACCTGACACGCACTGTGTTTGTGAAGGCTGCCTCTTTCGTTCAGCCTGCTGACAGAGGTATTAAAATGTATTTATAACAGCCAGGGTTAGCTTGCCCCAAAGAGTGAATTTAATTCTTAGTCTGCCAGGTACTCTTTTATGAATGACAGTGATCTCTCCCCAGTGTTTTCCCTCTCTCTCTCATACTCTCTTATTCACTGTGCATTTTATGAAGCTGTATTGGCCAATCTAATTTCCTATACCTAATAACATTATGTAGTGAAATGAGTTTGAAAGTCCATTTCTCTCTCTCTCATACTGAACTATTTGATACACACTGCTTTCCTCACAGCTCACCAAAGTGCCGTTGCTTCTCTAGGGCTTCTTTTAAAAAATATTCTGCTGTGACTACTTCTCTCCTCATGAAGGGCCTGCTCCAAAATCAACTGAAGTCAGTGTGAGTCTTTCCAAAGGCTTCAGTGGGCTTTGGGTCAGGCCCTGTATCGATACAGCCCAGATTTTGGAGGACTCATTCAAGCCTTTTAAAGTTTACCCTTCACTATGCAAGAATATTACTTATTATTTGCATTGCAGGAATGCCTAGGAGTCCCTATCAGGGGTCAGGGCTACAGTGTGGTAGGTGCTTTGTGTGTGTATGTACACTCCTGCCTCACACATCCACAAAGAAGAGACAATTCCTGTCCCTGCCATGGACAGTTATGAAATAGCCTGACCATAAGGAGTTTCATCCTAGCACTTAATGATTGGTGGTAGACTTGTAGCTTGAGCATGAGGATTTACATCCTTCATATTCTTCAAATCCTAGCTAATATATCAGTGTGTGTTCTCAATATTCAGAAAAATGACTAATCCTTTTTTTGTAATCCTGCTCTTGGCCATAATGATAACCTGTGGAACTGATTGCCACAGGCTAACTATGATGTGTGTGTGTGTGTGTGTAGCAGGGGGAAGATTACCTTTAGTCAGCGTCAGATCTGTGACCTTTCAGTTTCATTGAATGTGTTCTTGTTCTTGTAGGGAGAAGGGATAAACATCACTGTCTGAGTTCCTTCTTTATCCCATTCATTCTTTTGTATACTTTATTATATCCCCTCTGATTTTTTTTCTCTTTTTAAAAGCTA
Organism: Malaclemys terrapin pileata; assembly: GCF_027887155.1. NCBI lineage: Eukaryota > Metazoa > Chordata > Testudines > Emydidae > Malaclemys > Malaclemys terrapin. The sequence continues at coordinate 15,658,952 of NC_071515.1, read as the reverse complement.
ATCCATCCCATTTGTTCACATGAGGAGAGATGGGAAGTGTCTCCAGGACTCAGGTAGGTTTTGTTTATCATCTGCAGAACCCATCTATTTCTGGGTTAGGGTGACAGCCTGTGATCTAGGGCTGTCCCCATCCTTTCTTATGTCAAAGAGCAGGAAATTCAATTACTTTCTCATCACTTAGAGAAATCAGGTTTTCTAGACCTGTTTTGAAACCAAGGCCTTTTAAAATCCTTTCTTCCAAGTCTGTTTCTGTTAGTAATTCCATCATTGTAAGTCCGTGAATACTTTATTTTGATCAAATCTTCCACTGAATTCTTTTAACCAGCCCGGACAAAGATTTCTGGTTTAAAGCTGCATCTTTGAAAGTATAACCCTGGCCCCCTTGGCCTCTTCTTTTCTCAGTAGTGGCTCAGCCTTGAGATCAGAAACTTATCCATAGACGTTCCTGACTTTCAGCAAGATAAATCTCCTTTAAAAAAACAACCAAAAAAAAAGAAAAAAAACCCGGCTGCTGCACAGACTTAGCTCATTCAACAGAGCCGTTCAAGTGGCTGTGACTCAACTACCTGCTGGGCAGACGAGTTTGTGTGGCACCTGGAAAATAGGAGAAACAACTATTGTTTTCTATTTGCCTTTCTCCCCCACTTCCTACTGGCATATGTCAACAGGGAAGAATGCAAAAGGAGTTGAATGAGTGACTGCTAACAATGTAGCATTTAGTTCAACAGCATGACTGAAAAAAAAAAAATATATATATATATATATATATATATATATATATATATATATATATAACTACAGTTGGCTCTGGGGTATCACATGTATCCAACATATGATAAATTGAGTCACTGCTCTTTGGGTCAGAGATTTTCTCTTTACTGTGTGTTTGTACAGTATCTATCACAATAGGATCCTGATACTTGCTTGGTACTGCTACTATAACTGTTATGGCAGGCATCGCCAGGAGGCGCTATTTCAAGTAGCCTTCCAAGTCCTTTGTTCATGAGCAAATGTTCAGACGTGGGAATTAGTTTTGTCATACCAAGCACTGGGCAGAGGGAGCTGTGAGAGCTTCAGGACAGCTTGATCTCTGCCTTGGTCTATGATTTGGAGTCAATTTTGGAGGAAGAATTGTCTCCTGGGAGCTGCTCACTGGTGTTGGGTGCAGATTCCTGAAAGAAAGGATTGTCTTCTGTGCTGTTTGTGACCACCTCTGTTCCAGGACTGGTGTATACGTGTCAATAGAACAAGTTACATTTGGCGCATATCTAGACTGTGTCACTGATTTGTCCTCCATTAGGAAGCCAACCTGAAGCTGTCACATACTTGCTACCACTTGGCTGAGGGGCAATAACACAAATAATAAACAGACTACACAACTCAGGCAATATCTGCTTTTAACTTATTATTATATGTGTTACAACCATCTGATTTCCTTCTCTATCCCATTTATTTTTTTGTATACCTTTATCATATCCCCTCTGATTTTTCTCTTTTTAAACTAATCAATCCCATCTGTTCCATCTCTCCTCATATCTCCAGGACTCAGGTAGTTTTTGTTTATCATCTCTAGAGCCCATTCATTTCTGGGTTAGGGTGGGATTGGGGCCCCTTTATGCCAGGTGCTGTAGAAACATAGTAAGAGCAGTGCTTGCTGCAACCAATTGACAAGCTAAAGACAGCCCAAAGTGCAAGGAAGAAATGCTACCCATTTTACAGATGGGGAACAGAGGAACCCAGAACAGTAATTGATTACCGTCACATAAAAAGACACTGGTAGCTCCATGACTTGAACCCAGCTCTTCTGAGCCTAATCAGGCATCTTCTCTACAAGATCTTCCTTCCTCTCACATTACCTCCCCTATTCCTTGCTACACAAGTAAAAAGGATATATTAATCTGGGAATTATGATGTTGGGATGCGTGTGTTGGGATGCACACATGTGTTGGGATGTTGGGATGCAGCTGTAATTTAGACTGTCCTCTCAAGAAGAACCCCAGGTAAGGAGCAAATGAATACTTTCCTCCCACTTTCAACCTCCACTTATTGGATTTCAATTGTGGCTAAAAACATGGTATGAACTTTTGGTATTTATTTCATCTTTAGTTATCAATATGCCCAGATGGAGTAATTAGAAAGGTTGGCAGTGCTAGACTGTGAAGAGATTACGTTATGGTGCTGTCTGTTAGCAGTAACTCTTGCCTTAATGTAGCAGTCCAGCTGGCCCAAGTTGGCAGAGCCGAGTTGGAAAGCCGCTGCTGAGATGAAAATGTTTGCCTCCTTGTAAAGTTTATTCTATTAGATTTTATTTTTCTTTGATTCATCAACTTACATTTTAAAGGCTTAATTTGGAAATTGGTGCCATCCCTGATCATGTTCCTGTTTACATTTCAATAGTGCACTCAGAGCAAAGGGACTCCTCTTGTAGCAACTCCGCCCCCCTTCGTTCCCCTGCTTCTGCTTTATCACCCTCCTCCGGGATCTCTTTTCAAAAGATCAGCAGTAGAGGAGAAGCTTCAGATGCCATAAATATTGCAAGAACCAGTGCTCTTCAGAGACTGGCCTCCTTTAGGATCAATACATCTTCCTGCGGGGGGGCATCAAGTCCTTCAAAGTAAACAAGCCGGGAATGCTAAGAAACACTTTTTACTAAATACATATACATGAATTAGCATCTGCGGCGGTGATTAATCAGTATTATATAAGTGGTGTTTATAACAAATCGCAAGAAATGGCATGTCCTGTAGATTCATCAGGCCGATCCACGCTGCAGATCTTCCAGTGACCGAGATAATTTTATGAAAAGGCTCAAAGGAAGTTCACCTTTTATATAAATTGATTTCAGCCATCGGAAACTCACCTTCAAGGACGGATTCTGTTGTGCTGAAGTCAGGACATTCTGCAAAATCTTGCCGAATATGCAGTTTTAGGGCCCATTCAACCTCCCATTACTGTGACGTGTTTATCTATATGGGGAGAGAGAGGCTGGGCATCAAGAGAAAAATATTAAAAGTAACATGTAGGAGAGGACTCAGAGAAGACAGTACATTTATTTCTCTCTGTGTGTTGGAGAATGAAGGGCATATGGTAATTATTTAGGGCTGGACTATAAACCTACCAGGCAGCCTGAGTAAGGGCCAGGCAGGGCATAGCTGGGCTGTCCCAGAACCAAGGCCGGAACCAGATTGTCACTCCAAGAATCGCAATTTAATTCCTGCCCCTCTCTCACTCCAGCAGGGAAATCACCTCTGCCAGCCCCTTTGCCAGACCACTACTCCTGCACCAACTTGGAACTGGTATGTTGCAGGGAGGCAGACACGAGTTGCCCATTCCCTGTCCACCTGTGGGCAGGTACCCCTCCCACAACCATACAGGCTCCTGTAGTGTGGGAAGCCTGTCCAGGGGCATCGGGGAATTCTGCAGTCCCCGTTACTCCCTTGTGCAGGTATGCAAGAGGGCTCATGGCCAAGCCATTTGTAAACTCATTTCTACAGAAGTAGAAATCTGATTTCACTGTCCCATTAAGATGATTCCGTGGGGAGAGGGTTATTAACTCATGCAATGGTGAAACTTAACTTCACCCCTGAACTTTTTTCAAACCGGTGGATTCCGGAATGAGTTTGCTGATCAGAATAACTAGGGTCAAGGCTTGGCCTATTTTGCAGTGCTCAGGGGATAGCCACATTATTTCTCTTCTGCAGACATGATAACAGTAATGCTATTCAGGCCACACATGTATAATAAACTGAAAACAGGGTCTTATAAGGGATAGTGTTGGGCAATGTTAACATTAGGTGATGCTGCCTACATGCTCTCGTATAACCAGCTGAACTACCTTCTTTTGCAAATCACCAGTCTCCGCGCTCTGCGAGGTGCAGCTGTGAAACCAGGCTGCCTTTTAATTTCTGTGCTCTGCAGCTTTAAATCTCTAAGGCGTCTCTGGATGTGCAGCAGCCATTTTGTTCTTATAGCTGCTATAGACTATGGCAGAGGAAACACACACACTGTGCTCTCTGATGGAGCCTTTATTTTTGTTTCCCTTAATCTAGTATAAGCCCCAGGAACAGAATACTCAGGGTATATCTGTACTGCAAATAAAAACCTGAGGCTGGCCCATCAGCTGACGTGGGACTTGGGCTTGTGGGGCTGTTTAATTTCAGTGTAGGTGTTTGGGCTTGAGCTGGAGCCCAGGTTCTAGGACCCTGTGAGGTGGGAGGGACTTATAGCTTGGGCTGCAGCCTGAGCCTGAATATCTACACCACAATTAAAAGCCTCTTAGCCTGAGCCCTATGAGCCCATGTCAGCTGGCACAGGCCAGCTGTGAGTGTCTAATGCAGTGCGGATGTACCCTCTGAGGAATGAACCTTTCTGCTCCCTCTACAGGGGAGAAGGGGTAAAGCCAGTCTCATCTGCATTAATTATTATGTTGCTTACCCATAATCCCATCTACTGAGTTTTGTTGATTTGTTTGGCGTTTGTTCATGTGTTGATTGTATAGATGATACTAGATTGTTGTTATTATTACTGTACTCATGAAAGGGCATAGGAATTGTGCAGATATGCCCTGGAAATGAGCAGGTCACCCTGAGGTTACAGGTAATGGACTTTGATTTCTTATTGAAATCCAAGCTCAATAGAGAGAGAAGGTAAAGGGGGTCTATTCTAGGGCCTAGGAATGGTCTCCTAGGGTCCTCTTTTGTTCTGGGTTCCTTGCTTGGAGATGCTGTGCACATCTCAAAATACAACATTATATAATAAACTACAACAAAATCACATATTTTGACCTTGTGTATAGAAATGTAACACCCAGCTGGTATAAACAGTACAAATGAACGGTTTTAGGTCCTATTGCCTATACTCACTTCTCAATGGTTTCAGTAGAATGTCCTTATTCCCAGCCATACAGCAACTGCAGAACGTTAGATCCAGATGCAAATTCCAACAATTCTAGGGCCTGATTCTCCTCCCAGTCAGTATAATTCAGAAGGAACTCTGTTGAAGTGACTGGAATGACACCTGTGTGAGAAAGCAGGCAAGTACGATGTACAAGTAGATGATTTATTTGATGGGGATTATACTAGGCAGTAAGAGAGCATGTCACTGACCCTCTGAGATCCAACAGCAGAGATTTTGTTCACTCTCTAGTGCAGCAGGGAAGCGATATTAAGGAAACTAGAGCTGGTCCCAAGCTGCAAAATTTGGGGATGTTCATTTCCAAGGCATATATGGGAGACCCTTGCTGCAAAGCTATGATCAGATCTGCATTCTCATGCTGATTCCTAGAATATCCAGGGCTTTCTTTTATTTGCTCTGGTTAACAGGCAGAAAAATAAACAAAGGTTTCAGTAGCAACCTTACCTGATGCCACATAACAGCATTAACCCATTCTCTTCTGATCACTGACCTGCAAGCACGTTATCAGAAAGTCTCTTGGGTTTGCAATGGACAGCGAACGGATCAAACTTTTTGCAAAGTGAGCTGCTTCCTGGTACCGTGCAGGGCAGGCAGTAAAGTTTTCCCACATTTCCAGGGTACGTTTTGGGAGTGGGGTACTCAGGCCTGTGGGATATGGTTACTTTGGCTCAGGTATGTGCACGGCTGTGTGGACGCCAGAGCCCTAGGTTTGAGCATGAGTCAGAAAATTCTTAACCTAGGGTTAAAAAACAATGTAGACGCTCAAGCCCAGAGTTTCCTACATGGGTCAGCTGACTTGAGTCCCACTAGCCCTGCGCTTACATTGCAGTTAGACATATCCTGAATGAAAGTAAGAGATGCAAATGTTTACAGCTCCTAATGCATCCGTAAGTTTTCCTCTCACTGCTAGGAATTTAAGAATGCAACATTGGTGGAATTTCCATTCATCTTACTCCTTAGTTTTAAATGTATGGTCCGAAATCTCCAAGTAACTTTATTTTGAGCTTTCCACTTTGTGACGATAATTCTCGGAGCCAAGTGTAATGGTGTCAGATACATCCACATGAAAACCAATTCCTGGGGTAGGTCGTATCAGGCCTGACATTCAATAGATACAATTCAAGGGAAATTCTTCGAGGAAGGGGACAACTGTAAATCCAGCAAGTCTGCAAGGCTGCCGTGAGTTATTCCTTGACCTCAGGGCAGCTCCACAATATATATAAATGTACAGTGGCTTGCCAGTGCGTACGTCCATCGGTGCTGTCCAGTGTAACTGGGATGATGAAGATCCCTGGTAGAAATCATCCAGTGCTTCTGACATGAAAGTGAAAAACTCCTCTCCGCAAATGACTAGATATTCTGTGTATGAATCGGTGTGTTTGTTTAGCTCTGTGTCTTCCTTCCTTTTCTGAAAGCGTTTGAAACAACTGTTCCTTAGAGGAATATAAAACTGTTGTCTATGGAAACAATCCAAACCCTGCCTTCTGTACATGTGGGACTGTATCCATTCAAAATGAAATCAATACAGATTTTTTTTTTTAAAGCAGGCAATTAGGATTTATGTTCAGCAATGTAAATAACTGGGAGGTGATGTTTGACGCGGTGGCGTTTGGACTTCTTTAATTCATATATTTTCCATAAGCGCATGGCTGAGAGATCACTTTCTGAACCGATATTTTCCTGTAAACAAACTTAGAGGAAAAATCAAAATAAATCAATGAATCTAGACAGTAAGCGATTTATTTGTCCTATACTACTTGATGTTTCACAGTGGTGCAGATGCCAGTGCATTACAGGTGGTTGTCTCAGCTATTCTGGAGTTCACTGAATTGCTATTGCCCTGTGATTAAAAACTGATGATAATCACTGTACTCCTTTCCCAACCCAGGTAGAAGCCTGATCCAAAGCCCACTGAAGTCATTGGAAAGACTCCTATTGATTTCAATGTGCTTTGAACCACGCCCTTGTATATCTTAGATAGGACACATCTGCACTTCTTTCTTTTTTATGTCCTTCCTCTCTCTTACCTTCTATCCTTCATTGTAAAAGACACTGCAGAGTTGGAACAAGTTGATCAAAAATATTTCCCATGCATCATAACATCAAAGTGAGAATGGGTATTGAGAGGATGGCTACAGCGACAATACCTCTAAAAACAGCCATGTAGTGGATTACTTCTTTAAATGTCAGGTTAAATATGGAATTAAATCAGATACTCAGGATGTGTCTACATGGCAAAAAAACAACAGCAGCAACCCTGTGGCAGGGCGTCTCAGAGCTCGGGCCAACTGACTCACGCTTGTGGGGCTAAAAGACATTTCTACTTGGGCTGGAGCTCAGGCCCAGAGACCTTCCCCCTTCAGAGCCTGGTCTCCAACGCGAGCAGGAACGTCTACACTGCTATTTTGAGCCCCATAGGGAGAACCGGAGTCAGTTGACCTGGGCTCTGAGACTGGCTGCCACGTGGCTTTTTGGCAGCATCGTTGTACCATTAGGGTATGTCTACATTGCAACATAAGCCTGTGCTGGAGCCCAGGCTCAAGCCTAACCCCCCTTGTAGCTGCACTACAATTGCACTGACCCAGGGCTTAGACCCACAGTTCCAGGACCCTGCAGGGCTGGAGGGTCTGAGCTTGAGTTAAGCTGGCACTCAGAGTCTGAGCCCTATTGCTTTGCAGTGTAGACACAGCCTGGCTTGACTCAGGTCACTGATCTGCAAGCTCACTGTGTGATGGGGTGTACTGAGCGGGCTGAATTAGGCCAGGTGGGCCCAATCAGCCAATTAGGCAGCAAATGAGAGGGAGAGAGGCTGAGTGTAGATACACTCACCTGAGCAGGGTTGGGCTGGGTTATTGGAAACCAGGAAGCTGGCAGCAGAGAGACTGTGGGCTGGCAATTTGTGGTCACCCTCTGTTTAGCAGAGATGGTCGGAGGGAACCCTGGGGGGAAGAGTCTGGCCTGGAAATAAGGGCATATCCAGGGTGGGAAGAGAGCCTGTGAGATGCAGAGTAGGAAGCAGGTCAGGGAGTAAACAGCAAGGGTGGGGGCTGAACAGACCTTGGCTGTGTATTGTAGGGTCCCTGGGCTGGAATCTGGAGTACAGGGCAGGCCTGGGTTCCCCTACCTGCTACTGAAGAAGTGGCACCAGCAGGGCAGGGAACTAGAAGCCTGCTTGGGTCACTGTGCGAGTGACACAGACTTGGAAGAACTATACCCCGGAAGGGGAAGCCACTGAGTGACTAAGTCACGAAGAGGTAGCAGTTCCTGACATGAGAGAGGGGCTGCAGATAGAGAGAGATGGAGTTCAACTGTAGGAAGGGGCATTGACCTGGCAACATGTTCTCCAGAGTGACCAGGAGGAGGCACCATCCTAGCGGTGAGTTGAGCGCCCTGTGACACGCTGTCCTAGAGCCTCTGGGTTTGCAATGGACAGCGAACCAATCGGGCCTTTTGCAAAGTGAGCTGCTTCCTGGTAATGTGCAGGGCAGGCAGTAAAGTTTCCCTTCTTCCCCCAAGTGTGATTTATTTGGCATGAGTGAAACACTTCTGATCACATCATAGATATGCACATTTTGCTTTAAGAATTGGTGAGACTTAATTAATCCATGATCACATTAACTAACCAACCAGTGAATAGATATATTAACTGAACCCCCCCCCCTCCAAACCTTTGGGAATTAGAACTTGCAACTTTGGAATACATTTAGTCCCTGTGTTTCTTTACCAGCAATAGTAATTTACAGGTGTTGCATTAGCTACCAGAAGGCTCTCAGCTTGGTTCACAAATGCAATAGAACAAGTGAAATATTAATTTAACTAAGGAGAAGAGCTCACACAAAACCTTTGCTCTAGTTGTTATTAAGATCTAGCTACTTGCATCCAATGTCTGTAAATAAGGTACCTTCAAGGGGGAGGAGGTATCTGTGAAAACCCATATGCACAAGCAGAGGACCGATAGCTTTCCTAGAATGGAGGGACTCTTATGTTTGGCTGGGAACTAATCTAATAACCACTGAGAGGGGGACTGCCTACCTGGACAGAGTGGGCTAACTCTCAGCAGATGCCGACGGGGAAACTGAGGCACGGGACTACATGACAGCTGAGTGGTAACCAATAGAGTGAGTAGGTCTGTGCAAAATCACCCTCAGAATAAAATTCCAGAGCTCGTTAAGGCCTGGCTAATCTCTTGGATTTCCCAGCAAATTCCCGGTTCTGTAGATAGCAGTGCTAGTCTTCATTTTCTGACTTGGCTGAAGTCACTCCTGTGATTCCTGTTCTGACTAAAAAACCCACAAACCCCCATATAAAATGTACGCAGGCAGTCAGGCTGCATTATGAAAAGGTTAGCTGCATAAAGCGACGGTGCTGCCAGAACAAGCAGAAGCAAGATAGAAAAAGGTTAGCCATTTAAATGGCCTCACTTAAATCCAGCACACTTCTGGCTATATTACCCCTGGAAGAGCTCCCTTGTGCAGGGTTATAAACTCTGGGAAACAGGCCAAGTTAGCCCTAATTATATTTTGTTTAATCAGCTATTTAAATAGCTAACCATTTCCTTGGCTCTCTTCCCCCATAGGGATCACATCTTTATACTCTTGACCTTTTCATTTTATGCAAGAAGCTCTTTTATTTCTTGTTTACCTGGGCCATCTTTCTGAACCCAGACTTGTGGGTTGTTTCTCTTGCATTTGGCATATTCTTACAGCGCCAGGCTTTTCACAGGAGAGCGGTTAAAGCCCAGGATTACTTACTTTCCTGATTCCCAATAACATATAACAGGTACTGACTTCTGATGATTTCAAATTTTCCATTGTCATCCTGCAGTCTACATATGATCCTTAGGAAAAAAGGCAATATCTTTAGCGTTATAGGTCAATATTGTATTTTCAGCTTTCCAAGCAATATTAGAGCAGAGATAGAGTTCCTTCTCCAATCACTATTTGGAGCTGCTCAAAAATTAGGGGGAAAAGTGGATACATATTTTCAAAATATGGTCCCTTTTCTCATCCAAACTTCAACCAGCTCTATAGTTTGTTGAAAAATAGGAAGGGAAGGAGGGATTCATGAACTTAAGCCTTACAGTTTGAAGCTTAGATACAACACGTCACAAAAAATGCAGGATGACAGGGTCGGCCCAGTGGTTAGGGCATTAACTGAAGACATGTGGGAGCTGGGTGCAAGTCCCTATTTGGCCACAGACTTACTCTGTGACCTTGTGCCAATCACTTAGTCTCTCTCTGCCTCAGTTTCCCCTCTGTAAAATGGTGATAATAGCACTTCCTTACCTCAGAGAAGTGTGGTAAAGATGTACTGATACGGGGGGGAGAGCTGAGTGGTTTGAGCATTGGCCTGCTAAACACAGGGTTATGCGTTCAATCCTTGAGGGGGCTACTTAGGGATCTGGGGCAAAAATCAGTACTTGGTCCTGCTAGTGAAGGCAGGGGGCTGGACTCAATGACCTTTCAGGGTCCGTTCTAGGAGATAGGATATATCCATTTATTATTATGATAATTGAGGCACTCGGATGCTATGGTAGCGGGGTCTATTGAAGTACCTAATATAGAATTTGTGGCATCACTATGCCTACCTATCTAGTAAACTTACAAGCATTATCTTCAGCAGGATGAAAACAGCTGCTGGAGCTTTCCTTCAGATATTTACACAGGGGTTTTCCCCTTAGACCTGGTCTAAACCATTTTAATTTCTGATGAAAATTTTCATCGAAAATTCAAATTTCTACATTAACCCCCCCCCCATCCCTCTGAAAAAATTCTACAAAACTTTTCCGACTAGTTTTCTTTAGGGAAGTTTGACCAGTTCTAAAGCTGGTCAATATTTTTTTGGAAAAATGTCATTAAAATTTTTAAATTTCAATTAAAAAAAAAAAGACCTAACAAAATTAAAAAAAACCCGTTTGCTGAATGTTTACCATTTTTCAGCTAGCTCTCCTCTTTTCCTGTCTCTTAGATAAAGCTCGTGAACTTCCACTTAGACCCTGTTTGCTCACATGAGTAAACATACACATGGGCTAAAGTGTTTGCAGAACCAAGGTCTTGATCTGGAGAACCTCAAGTATCCTCCTCCCCTACTATAGGAGACACTGAAAAATAGAGGGGTGCAAATGTTGCCATTTGTATAACTAGCATAGTCTTTTGGAGACTGAGTGGTTACGTCTACACTGTATACTCTCCTGTGGCAGCATGTAGAGTACATACACTGCATGACCCCTAGCATGGGTACATATACCAGTGTAGACAACACAGCATTGCTTAGGTGAGTAAAGACACACCAGAACCTTAGGGTGGTACATTCCCCACATGGCTCTCCACACACCAGAGCGGTGACTGCCATGTCTACACTGCTATTTTTACCAGTGTAGCATCCTGCTGCCTCCACGCTGCTGGAGCCTTTCCCCACCATAGGGAGCTACCAGAGCCTTTCACTGCCATGTGTAGCTACACACCACAGTGTGGACACCGCCTACTTTTCACTGCAGTGTGTAGCTATACATGTGCTATGCACCGCCACCAGCATAGACAAGGCCGGTGTGTCTGTATGTCCATGAAAAAGAGGAATTGCTCAGCCCTCTCAGATTTAGCCACTATAAGATCTAGACAGAGGAATTGAAGGATTCAGCCAGAACCAGCTCCGGGTTCTGTAGGGCTCTATTGTGAGTATGTATTACCTTAAGAGAAGCCTGGTCTATCTACACTCTACTGCTGGAGTGTGGCATGGATAGGCACAAAGAGCTGGTGCAGCAACGGGTTCTCTCTTTATCCCATGAGTAAAGTATGATGTGTCCAATATTCGCCCCTGGCTGGAACTCCGCTATCTAAGGGAATGCTGGGGTAATTTCTTTCTTCTGGTGGAGCTCACCCTTCTATGGGAATGCTAAATCAACATTGTTTCCTATTATTCCTCCATCAGTCTGTCTGTATCCACCTGTTGTCTCTTGTCTTGTACTTAAACACTGAGCTTTCTCGGGGGGACTGTCTCTTTGTTCTGTGTTTGCTCAGTGCCTGGCACAATGGGGCCCTGGTCCATGACTGTAGCTCCTAGATGCTACCGTAATACAAATAATAATAAAAATCCCAGCAGAGACGATATATCGTTGGGGCTGGTCAAAATGCTTCTGAAAAGCAAACTTTTTGGCTTTCAGAGTGGACCTAAATTGCACAAATGGCAGGTATTTTCCAGAAATATCCTACAGGAGGCTCTTGGCGCTACCGCCTACCACAGCCCCACTTCAAACGGACATTTTGCTAGACTATAAATAACATCAGTGTCTATGGTGAAATGGCTATATTTTTGTTCTCGACAAAATGCAATTTGGTATTGCCCTGTGGTGTTAATACCGAGAATCATATACTATGGGGAGCTAGTGCGTGGGGAAAATTGTTTGTAACTGTTTCAAATTAAATAACTTACTGGATCAAGGTGGAAATAATAAAGCTGCTCTTTGGAAAAAAGAGCAAAGTTGTCAATATTTAGGGCCGTATTCTCTGCTGGTGTTAACTGGCTTGTTTCCATTGAAATTCAGTAGGGTTACACCAGCAGAGAGTCTGGCTTGCTGTTGCTAAAGCCAAGCATGCAACAAAGGTCACAAATCATGGAAGCAATTGCAAAAGCTGTGGAAAAGCGCCTGAGATGAGTTATAGGATTCAAATTCCCTTTACAGACTCAGGCCTATCAACTAGTTTTCTTTTAACAAGACCACCCTTCCCCTGGCTGCCCATTTCCCCTTTTCCTAGCCCTTCTTGTTTTACCGGGGTGTGGAATTCCCCCCCCCCATCCTTCCCTCCCGCACAAATCCTGTATTTTAGAAGATTAAGGCAGATTTTATGGAGGGGAATAAAAACCAAAGCTGGTGTTTATCTGCAATATTAACCTAGTATTATAACTTGCTCGTGACAAATAAAACAACCAATGCATCAGAACCATCAGCCCCTGAACAGACGTGCATACTTTCCATCAGACACATTAAAGGAGTGATCGAACCCACAAAAAACCATCAGCATTGTAAAAACATGTCTATGGCCAGAGCAATGTGTCCCCTCTCTTATCCCTAGGTCCAGTGGGATCCCCTGGCCATGATCCCTCCTATCTTCTGCACAGTGATGTCTTCTGATCTGGCTGTAAGGAGGAGCCTTTGAATGAAAATCTCTGTTTAATGTAAGAGTCTTCCCCTGTGTCACTCCTTCTGAATGGAACAGTCGTCCTTTGTCTCTGCATCTAATCCCAGCTGAAAACATTTTCTCCCCCTCCACCCCTTGTCTCTGCTGTTATCCCTTGTTTGTTATTTCTACTTTGGTAGCACCTAGGGCCTCCAAAAAGGGGAAAGGGCCTTATTGTGCTAGGAGCTGTACAAACAAATAATGCAAAGACAGTCTCTGAACCAGACTAGACAATAGACAGCTGGTGAATAAACAGGCAAATGGGGGAGAGGGAAGTGGGAAGGTAACAGTAGAGACTGGTGTGATTGTGGTCTCAGTAGTTCCAGCAATACAAGAAGATATCACTTATTTTAGTAGCCTGCCTATCATGCTTAATTTCTCTTTACCCTGGTCCCAGTTTATGCAGAGCAGAGCTGGGCATTCTGGCTTTTGGACATCTCTCTCAGACACACAGGCTTTGGCCATGGAGAGACAAGACAAGGGACTGGGAAACCAAAGCCATTGGCTGTGAGGATAAACCCTGCCTCTTTAAGGTGATTGGAGCTGATGAGAAGGGTGGATCAGTCCCCACAGAATGGCCTAGAGGGGAATTCTCCCATGTGGGGGAGCACTTAAGCAATAGTACTGAGTGTCCCTGGAATTCAAAGGGTTTGAGAGAGACTCCGTTAAGGAGAAAACAACTAAAATCCTATTCCAGCCAGGGAAGAGGCTCTCTCTTTGTCAGAGATGGGAAAGCATTGGTGTGATAACCATGGACAGCTCCCTTCATAGAGAGGTGACAGCCTGGCTTTTATTTCTGTCTCCATCTGCTGGTAGGAACTAGATTACCTGCTATCTGGCATCTCTGGAAGTTGGCGAGTCATATTATATAATATGTTGCCTTCTCCCTCAAAATATTTCTAAGCCTCCTTTGTGATTAAGATGCCAAATGTTCTGATGTTTACCACAGAGAGGTCTGATCTCTGCATTATTCCAATTTACTTTGCGATGGTTTGGATAAACTGTTTACTGGTACCCAGTAATATGTGTAGAGCCACGGTCCCCAAACTTTTAAGGGTTGTGCCCCTCCCCTTACCCCTATCTGCACCCTCCCCTCCTCCCAGAGCTGGGGCTGGGAGCAGGGCTGCGACTGGTGGGGGGTGGGGATGCGGACAGGGGCAAGGAGGCCGAGGCTGGGGCTACAGCTCAGGGTGGGTCTGAGGGTGGGAGTGGGGGTGGATGTGGAGCCACAGTTGGGTTGCGGTGGGGGCCAGAAGCTGGGCCACGGCCAGGTGCACCTCCACTCCTGACCTTGACCCCAGCCTCGGCCCTGCTCAGGGAGCAGAGCCGCAGCCAGCTGCTGAGGATGGGGGCTGGACCGGATCAGAGTGGGGGGCAGGGAGAGGCTGGGTGGTGCTCCCTCCTCGCCCCATGGGGGCTGGCCCGGGCCCTGCCATGCCCACTGGATGGTCCTCCACATGTCCCCGGGAGTGGGCGTGCCCCACGCTTTGAGGACCTCTGGTGTAGAGCAATGATTGCTGATTTGACTAGATCAACAGGATGTCAAGTAGAATCTAGGCCAATTTGAATCAGGTATGTGCTGATGCTCCAGGAAATCCTTTGGAAAGGCTATTGCTTAGTACACAGGCCTAATGTGAGTCGAACCACCAATCTGATCACACCATCTATGAATATATATCCTAAATTGGTGCAGCTGTTTCAATGGTCCCTCGCTAGAAGAAACAGCCCCCAATTTAGTACCAACTCATCACTCCAAAAGCAACCTCTGTTATCTTGCCTTTGTTTCTGTATGTTTTTGGGAAGAGAAATGCTGTGTGAAGTGCAATTGCCAGAAACTTTATTAATGCAATGGAAATTTGTCACACAGAACAACGGACTCCCTGCACTATTTCCCCGTATGTCCAATATTTGGGCTTGGGTAGATTGAGGGCCAAAGTTGTGGATTTGCTATCCAGAATTTCATACTAGCCTACATACCATTCCCCACTGCAAGCATCTGTCCTGAGGTTTTTAAAGTTTAGTCCTGTCCCTCGTTCTGCTGGTGGCAGGCTACGGATGCGTGTCTTAACTGCAACTGGACGTGACTGCATTAGCTCAGGAGTTGGAAATGATATGGTCATTCACCACATGTCTTAGACATACCACCAGGTGATGGTACAATTGCCCTATCCATCAAAACTTGTACATTCGGAGTCAAATCCACCCCTGATGCAACTCCCCTCTCTTAGATTAAGAACTCGGGAATAGCCACTGTGGGAGGTCATTAAGATATTGGAACAGACAGGTTATATGCCAGCATCGCTGATGCCCGATGCGTCAGTTTAAAGCCTAATTCCCTTTCTGTTTTCTCCTCATGCATTTCTCCAATATTGATACCTCTGGGTGTAGGGATGGAAGTGATTTTCTTCCTCCCCTGATTGAGGGCTAGATAATGCCAGTCACGTGCATCCTGTGCTCAGCATGGAGGAAAGTGCACCACCCCAATGGGGATTAGTAGAGGGATTGTGCCTCACAGTGGCATAATCTTCCATCTCTGCAAACTCCCCAGCAGAGAAGTGCATAGGCTGCACTCACCCATAGGGATGGTGGAGTCTGCGGCGTCTAGTCTCTTTGCTCTGCGGCTCTCCACCCACTTTGCAGCACTGTATGCATCCCAGTGGAAGCAGTCCCTGTGCTATCTGAAAGACAGCACCTGTCACAGGAAAGGGCGAGACTCCATGCACATTCCACCTCCTTACACATATCCACCTGCACAATGCTCGCTCGTTCTCTGGCCATAGGAGGACAAATGGACTCAAATATTCTTGTGAATGGTAAATAATCCAAGTTTTGATATATGTGGCCATTTCTGTCAGTAAAGCATCAGGGCAGGCTCTGCTACGTAGAAGGTTATTCTTTAATGTGGCTAGAGTCATGCTGGTACGCAGAAAATCTAAAGAGCTTTAATTTGGGATTCCTTAAGTCTCCTGGTCTCTAAGAATTAGGTTCACGATTCTCTAACCAGTGCTCAGTTTGTGCCAGGGCTTGCCAGGACTGAGTGCTGGCACCTTTAGGGTTGCTGCCTGTTGTTATGAATGTAAAAAAAAAAAAAATTCCTTGAGCCCCAGCACCTCTTTCATTACAAATTAAGCACTGTTCCTAACGAACTCCTAACATGGCAGTTAGAAGAAAGAATAGCCACTCCTTCTATGTGTCTGCCTTTTGAGCTCTTTCTGCTGCTCTGACTAGTGGAGTCTAATGCAGTAAGTCCTCTAGTAAATGGAAAATAAAGGCAATGGATGGAGGCCGTGGGAAATACAAGATCACTCTACTGGCTTAGATCTCTTTGCTTTACCTGGGAAAGGGGGAAGGCGCTGTAGAACTCCCTGTGCACAGTGGTGAATGGTAATACAGCTTGCTGGCAGGAGAGCTCAGGAGCGCTTGTTTGGGTGATTATCAAGCACAGAGCAGTTTGTCTAGATGGCTGGCCAATTTGCTGTTGGAGTAAGTTGGCAGGAAGTCCAGTGACTTCAGGGAAGCTCTGCCACATTACCCCAGCAGAGAATTTGGCTTGCCTTGCCTCCATGAAGAGCATCTGAAAACCAAGGCAACTTGTATTGAGAGGGAAGGGGGGCAGGAAGAAGTATTAATAAGGAATCGATGCTTTTGAAAATGACAAGTGTTCTTTTTCCATTCTGCATTCCATTTTAACATCTTCTCTCTCTGTCTCTCAGTGGAAAACAGCTCCCTATGCCCTATACTGCAAATGTTGAAATGCTCCAGGCCTGCCTCTCTTTTGGAGAGCCAAGGCAGGTTCCAGTATTAGTTATGCATCTGATAGTGCCTCGAATAAACTAAATGTAATTAAAAAAAATAGAGCAGGGCTATTGCATTTTAACAGCTTGGCGCTTTCCCTGTGGAAAGATCAGCAAACAGTGAAAGACTATGAAGATTCAGCTCCCCGGCACCTGCTAGGCAGTCTTTGTCAAGATTAACAGCATCACACCAGGTTATTAGAGTGAACATAAATACTTTTGAAGCTCTGTGGGTAGTTATGGTATCACGTTTTATTATCTTCCACTGAAATGAAATTACTTATTGTAATTGCTTGTCAGTCACAGGCCAACAAACCTGACAAAGAAAAGCTTGTGTGCTGGAGATGGAGGGAAGGAGATGGACTGAACAAAGTTGTGTTCTATTTCACGCCCCCCCCTCCAAAAAAAACAAACTGGGTATAAACCAGAGGAAAACTCTCCACTACTCACTTTGCATAGCGAGATGAAATTAACTAAGATGGATGAATGACATAAACAGCGTGAGAGCCTTAAAAAGCAATGCAGGAAATGAGTGAACGAAGCAGGAATGATAAGTTGCACTGGGAAGCAGTGACAGGTTTATGGGTGGTGTATCAGCCAAAGGGGCTCAGCAGAGGTCCTCGATAACATCTACTATTATCTCTTTCCAAGACATTGCAGAAGTCTGATGTCAGGTAATGCTCGTCAGTGGGAGATGTAAGCTCAGCATATAGCATGGATCAAAGCCATGCAAGGGAAATGATCCCTTAGGTTCAGTATCTACTTTTAAATCAGATGTGGGCAGAAGGTGGGAGGAGCGGGGGGCTCAATGGGTGTCAGACAATATTGAAACAGATGATGATCACTCTACTAATAAACGAGGACGTGCGATGAGGAATAGCCTCAAGGGGCAAGGGAAAGCAGGAGCTCAGTGATGAGACATCATTTAGAAATCCATTAGGGCGCTAGAGAAGGCGCTGCTAGCATTTTAACTGACAGCCCCTGGAGCTCAGGCTGTGGTTTTAGGTTGTATGATAGGACATATTGCAGCTCCCATGGCACAAGTAGGTATTTCACAAAGAAACCAGTATCCTCGACCTCCGAAGGGGAAGGGGCTCATTGTAATCAGGACCCAGTGCATAATTATGTGATGAAAGTATGGTGATTATATGGCAAGTGGCCACAGTGCTTACTGGTTGCCAAGAAGCTGCATGAATCTTTCTGCATCACATAAATCTGTTAATAATGGCTATTTCCCTCTCGTCTCCTGGTTCCTTGGCTTGTTCGCCCACCATTCTGCCTGCCATCTCTGTGTCTGCATGCCTTCCCCCCTCAATACTTTCCCTACACTGAGGAGATAATTGAGTTTCCTGCTCTTAAAAGGGTAAAGTAGAAAGCCACAGGAAGGAGATGGGTTATACTAATAGCTCTTCACTGGGCCCCAAGGCTCCAGATTTCCAGGATTGGTTCACGTGTACAGCCATGAAGTTCTAAAACTTCTAGTCCGACATCTGTACCAGAATTCATTGATCTGTTCAGGGGACTTCTAGGGCAACATTCATGCTCCAAAAGTAATAGAAACATACCATCTCTAGAAAGCCCTTTCCTACTGGGGTGTTTGCCAGAATTTGGAATTGTTTTCAACACCAGTGCAGAACAAGGCAGGCCAGCCCCCTAAAATAGGGTCAAGAGGCCTGGGGTTGGCCCATCCTGTTTAACCAATGTAGGATTTAAAAAGAGTGGGAGCCAGATGTTGGGAGCTGGCTGTGGAGGATCACAATCAGGCTGAGTTGTCACTAGACAGCGCCATTCCTGCAGCTCAGCTATCTCCTGTGGTAAGCTCTTGGGACAATGGGACAGACTCCAGGGAGGTCTGTCCTGGGGCCAGTTTTCCACACGTGGAACTGGGAATGGAAAAGAAGCCCAGGAGGTGCAAGACCATTGTCGTTGGACTCCTGGTGAGGAAAAGCATGCTGATAAGAGTGAGAAGAGCTGTGAGTTGAGCCCAGGAGGGTGAAAGATCTTTTCTTTATGTTAACTTGGGATTATTGTCTAAAGTGGCGCTGATTTGGGACTTTCAGTATCCTGGAAGGGGACTGAACTTTTCAGTGACCTAGCTCAAGGCCATGGCAGACCCAGATGGAGGTGACCAAGGGAAGGCCCAGCAACCCCCATGCTCAGCCACAAGGGGTGCTGGTCCGTGAGTTGCTTCTGTACACATGGGGCTCACTCTGGGGCAGGACCCTATAACAGACCTGATGCATTTGGCCTAGTGGCAAATGGTCACATGATTTCCACTTCCCGAGTCAGTGAAGTCAGGCTAGTGAGGATTGAAACGAAATGTACAAGTGAACCTAAAACTCAAGCTGGAAGGTTGGGGAAAATATCATGCAGGCCACCAGCCCAAACAGTGTTGATAGGCTGCAGTTTAATGGTGTTACTCTGGACTTACACAGCTGAGAGAGAACTAGACCCAATGGGTTGGAGCGGTAATCCAGAAGCAAATGTATTTGGCTCTGTATCCATAACTATTGTCCATCCTGTTGTTACATCTACTTTCTCTAATTTTCTAATACATAAATCCATGTCTCAAGTCTATTGTAAAATTGGTGTTAACGATTAAAGTTCATCATTCATTAAATGGATCAGTTTTCTTTCTCAGACTTTTAACTTAAGCAGTCTCTAGACTACTAGATTTAGGGATGAGTTTGTTTGTATTAAGCTTGTCTTCTTAATAGCTCACGTCTCTTTAATCTGCAGACCAAGTTCAGTGACTTTCTTTGTACTGTCCCAGAAATATCCACTTTAGCTGCCCTCATCATACAGTAGAACCTCAGTTTTAAACATTCCCTTTATTTTTTTAGTAGTCTACATTTAGTAGAGTACTGTACTGTATTTGCTTGCTTGTTTGTTTGTTTCTGCTGCTGCCTGATTGCATACTGCCGTTCCAAATGAAGTGTGTGGTTGACCAGTTGGTTCGTAACTCTAGTGCTCATAAATCTGAGGCGCTACTCTAACTGAATCCTAACACTCTTTTTTTAAAGACATGAAGAATATGTATAGTTACAACTCACATCTTCAGTCTTCTCAGTTCCTCCTAGTCCCTGCCCTACTTGTTGTTCTTGCATAGTGCCTGAAAGCATCTAATTTTGCTAGAGTACCATCTTGCCTCTTTTATAGTCTCTTATGACCTGCTGTAAATTGTGAAGTAGTATTTTTAAACCAGCCATTATTCTTTAATTACATCACTGCTTCCTTAGAAGCATAGTCTATAATCAGGCACCTATGCTTTGTCCAGCTGTGATACTGTAACACGCTGCTGGGAATAGCCAGAGCTGAGTGTTACCTCTGCCTCAGCGAGAGTGAGCTTTGCTGGAGATTAGTCTGCGTGTCAGATCCTTGCCACACCAGTCTGTTCCTCATCAGCAAACTCGAGACTCTACCAGTCTTAACCTTGTGAACAGTGAACAACCAATGAACACCAGCCCCCGAGCTCCTCAGAGATGTCTCTGCATTTCACAGCCCCTATAACTGTACATTTGCAGAAGTTATTAAGTTTGTTGCTCTTTTAAAGAATCAATACATTACAGTTTGAGCTTAACTGGAGCATATACACCCTTCCATTCAAACACAGCACTACGCTGGTTTATATTAAAAATAAAATATTTATTAATAAAGGGACCTAGGTCACGTGATGCCAAGCAGAAGGAATAAAAATAAATGGTTATTAAATATACAAATAAAAATATGCTTTCTTATAGCTAAGACTTAGCTTCACAAGCTACAGTCTTGTTCAAGGTACTTTCCTCACCAATCTTCCTTTCTGGGCTCTCCACAGAGTCCAAGACTCTGGTTTTCCTGTCTCCTCAGGTGCATGATAATTTAAAGTCTTTCTGTGTGTCTTTATATCTCAAAGCCTGTCTTTGTTTCCAAAGTCAAATTGATCCCTTGGGGTTCAGTCACCTGTCTCCTCTGGTGGGCCGACTCCATCTTGATTAAGGTGTCGCCTGGTGTGCTCCAATGTGATGTTTCTTGCTGCAATTTTACAATGTAAATGTCCTCTTCCTGCAACCTTCTATGCAAATGAATAGCCCATTGAATTTGGCCATGCCTGGTTTGAGGTGTTGGTCACTTTCCCTTGTCTGGAGAAAACTTGTTTGTCAGCTATGTCTGACAGGCCTGGCTTAAATACCTTTTAGTTACAAAATTTAAAGCATAATAAAAGTGAGTGTCCATAATTCCATATCCAGCATTGCCACATACATTTCACAGCAATATTATTGACCTGTGCAGAGTTAGTTTTTAAATGGTTCCTCAGATGGCATATTTTGAACAAATATCTCTGCAGTAGTGTGTAGGGTGTGAACACAGGGATACATAGGCCCACAGATCAATTTGTGTAGCTTCCATAGATTTAAGGCCTGAAGGGACCATTATAATAGTCTATTCTGCCATCCTGTATAATGCAGGACAAAGCACTTTGCTCAGTAACCTACATCAAGCTCCTAACTTCTGTTATGAGCATATCTTTAAGGAAGACATCCAATCTTGAGCTAAAGACTTAAAGTGGTAGAGAGTCCACTGCATCCCTCGCTAAATTGCTGCAATGATTAGCTACCTTCACTGATAAAAACATGTATCTTATTTTTAGTCTGAATTTGTATGGTTTCAGTTTCCAGCCACTGGTTCTCATTAGGCCTTTGTCTGATAGATTAAAGGGTCCTCTGCTGTCAGAAATTGCTTCCCCAGGGAGAGAGAACATACCCATGTATTGCATTTAACTTGTATTATTGCAAAATGGAGCAGATTGCAGTTGCCATTTTCTTTAATATGGATAGTGGCGAGAGTTGCTGGCTTTACATGTCTCTGGAGGAGAGGAGTTTGTTCAGTGGAAGGACATTTTTCTTTTTGAAAGGTGAGCATTAGTCCTATAGGCCTCTTATCCATTTAACATTTGAGCATTTCTGCTGTGTCCATTTAGAATAGATCTGCTGCACTCTTTGATATGCAATGGACATCCGAATTTGCCAATGAATTCAGGACCTTTTTGATCAAGTTCTTTGCCATTTGAACTGACTCTTCTTGCTGATCTGTTGGACTGTGGATGGTAAGAACTTGATATGCTCTTCTGGAACAGATATATCAAAGGGAATGCCAAAATGAGCCACTGGTGTATTGTGGGCTGTTATCTCTTACAAACTCACTTGGAATCCCATGTTATTTCACTGCTTCTCAGTTTATGCAAAATTCTTGTTTCAGATCCTTTTGGATCTTGTCCATATTCCCTCTGAAGAAGTTAGCAAGATCCTGTGTGGAAAGGGTGGATAAGGTAGTCAGGGTAGGAATGTAACGAGTTCCTTGTCCATGTTTTCTCCCTTTCTTCCCCAAGACATTCCTAAGAATCCAACTACTAGGGCCCTATGAAATCAGTTTTATTATTGTGGATTTTTAAATTTATTTTCTGATTTTGATTTTTTTCCCTTTAAACAAATTTAATTCAGTCTCTCTGGTTTTTGTAATCAACACTGTTTGATACATTGGTAACAGTTAAGAAGCTTCCCTATAAATGCATAAAAATGTTCAGAATTGGATTGTAATGGGGAAAAACTGATTTCACAAAAAACCCTACAATTTAAACCAAACATCCTGCAGATATACAGTGTACAGTAAAAGTAACACATTTTAAATCACTTTTTAAAGTAGCACCTGGTAATATGACCAAACCGATATTGCTGAACAGTTACACAAGAAGTCCACAGGAGCGTGTGTGTGTGTGTGTGTTAGCATGCTGTCTCTTTAAGCAGAGCACTCACCAGCCTGAACACTTATTGAGACGCCAGCCAGCAGCAACCACTCCTGAGCCAGAGGCTGGTGCACAGACAGGCGCCCTCCTGTTCCCCCCCACCCCATCTCAGCAGAGACCGGATACACTGGCAGGGGGAAGGGGACATCCCAACATCAACCTCCTCTCCCCCCCGGCTCTACGTGGCACAGCAGATCAGGAAGCTCCCAATTTGGAGCAGCTTGACTCTCAAGTGTGGCTGCATTTAGCTCAGCCGTGCAGTTTGCCCTGTTTGCTCGCCTGCCGCTGTGGTCCGAGTGCTGGGGAGAGCAGAATTCCATGTTAATGTTTTGATTCTGTCCATGCTCTCGTTAACATTGATTTCATAGGGCCCTACACTACTAACACCAAATATTCTAAGGTGACCGAGGTTTTGTGGTATTGCTCAACAGCAAAAAGGGGAATGAAAATACAGTGAAACCTGCCAAGAGCGACCAGTCATGGACGTTAACAAAGGTGGTCGATTGTAAGAGGTGGTCTCTCTTCAAATGAGTTTGAGTTCTCATGACTTTCAATGGAAAGAATGAGGAAAATTGTCTTAAAGCCACTGTCCACTAACTATTTTAGTCCTCTAATGAAACCGTGAAAGGAAGTCCCATAGAAAGTCAATATTTCCAAATAGTTCCCTGTAACTAACTGATATTTTAGGCCCTTATCCCAAAAAGGATCTGACCCCAGCTATCACTTGAACTGTTGTCAAAACGTTAATGATTCTAAGGTGTTCAGACACTACTGTGGTCAGGGCCCTATCAATATCTAGGTAGAACTTACTCCTTCTGTGGAGGAAGGGAGAAAATGTGACCAAGTCACATTGCATTCTGTGGTCTCCTTCTTGGATGGTAAAGTTATGCACTACACTTTACTCAGGGTCAGTTGCAGAGATACACCATAGCCCTATGGAGCTGATCCACTGAAGGCAATGGAATTCTTTCCATTTATTTATCTGGGCTTTGGATCAAGACGTAAGTAGTCTCTCTGACTTCAACATGTGGTCCTAACTACTCATGTGGGGACAATTATTCATGTGTTTACAAGAGCAGGCCCTGCAAAAACAAGCAATGACCATGAGACATATCCCACTCCTGAATTCTGGTATGTCTTTTAAAATTTAAAAAAGTCTTAGGATTTTTTTTTCTCCAAAAAGTGAAAACAAAAGCAAATATATTATCCACTGTGATACAAGTTTCAAGGCTCATTGGTGGATAGTTTGTTTTTTGGGGAGGGAATGTTTGTTGTTTTGTTTTTCTCTAAAGGTGTCTTGCTCTAAATTCTTGACTTTCAAAATCTGTAAATTACAATTTGGTGGGAACAAGATTTTACCCAGAGATTTTTCTCTGTAAAATAAGAAGTCTCTCTTAGGAGGGAGTTAAAATGAGGTACGATTTAATAATAGCAAGTAATACTTTAAAATTACTGGGTAGCTATGCATTGTCTCATATTAAAATGGTTTGATATAAACGCAGTGTCCTCTGTTTAAAAGGACTTTGTTAAAGCCCCTAGGGCCAAATCAGGCCTTTCTTCTATACCTAATTAAATTAAGTGCAGTATATAGTGCCTTTCTGCAAAGAGTAACAGAAGGCATTTCTTGTCAGTTTAAGAGCTGCCTGTGGCGGTATATTTTTTTAAAACTTAATTAAAAGTTGTTTTATGAGGAACAAGCCTGAAGCGCTATTCTTCCTACATACGTTTACATTTCTAAAGCCTGCTTGTGAGACAAATATCTGCTCTGAAATCCTCCAAGCTACGGCTCACACTGTGCGTTTATCACTTGGTGTAGCAGTCTAGGATGTCATGGGGGATTGGCAGTGCATGGAGACATTCCATAGAGTCATTAATTTAGTAATTACTGCAGTGCCTTAGACCAGATTTTCACCTTGGACCCAGAAACCATGCTTGGGAAAAATCAGGGGTGTATGCCAAGTAGGTTCTGCAACGCAGTGTGTTCCATGGATCATCAAATGCGTGCTGTGTTTCTCAAAGCAAATTGTTGGAAGCGTGACAGGAGGATGGAAGTGGAGGTTAACTTTTGAAGTCTATAAAAACAATGAAAGCTGTGTCTATTTCAGCATTGGTATGTTTGAAAAGCACCTGGGACACTACAGAGCAGCAGATAACTGAGAACTCCTGCTTCGTATGCTGACGATTGGCTAGCTGAGCAGTAGGCGGGAAGAGGGAAGATATAAGCAGTGTTTCATGGGACTACAGAAGGAATAACAGTTCTGGAGTGAGAGGGCAAGAAACCCTATCTGTTTCTAGCTCTTTCATATTTTTTTTTTTTAAGACTTAAGACTTTCCACAAGGGATGAGTGAGCAGGTGAGAGCTTGTGACTGAATCTAAGACAGAAATCTGGGGACATTTCTGGACAGAACACAAGAAGTGAGGAAATTTCCTTGAAGTGGGATATAAAAGTAAAAGCCAAGAAGGATCCAATTAAATCTAATGATCTGTAAATTGCACATAGCCTTCCTGCTCTTTGCTCAGGAAGAGGAGCAACGTTTGGAGTGAGCAGAAGCTGGTACTGTTCTCTCTGAAGGAAAAAATACTGAGGCATGCACCGCCATTGAAGTCATTGAAGAAATACTAAGGAAGCCAAATCAGACTGAA
Source organism: Malaclemys terrapin pileata (assembly GCF_027887155.1). Lineage (NCBI taxonomy): Eukaryota > Metazoa > Chordata > Testudines > Emydidae > Malaclemys > Malaclemys terrapin. The sequence goes on along the minus strand of NC_071515.1, from coordinate 15,633,644 downwards.
CATATAGGAAGAAACTGTAAGAGGCACCACAGGAGAGTTATGGAGTTGCAAGAAAGGACATCAAGAAATGTGGGAACTAGAAAAAGTTCTGTGCTGTGTCAACTTAATCACCAATCAGCATTCTGACCTCTTGGAAGAAGGAGGGAAACCAGGAGCCAACTGAACGATTGACAGTAACCTGAGCAGTGTCTTCAAGGACCAAGCTGAACCAATCGATAGAAAAGAAGAACTAAGTAACTCTGTTTGGTGAAAGCCTAATGTGGAGTGGGTGGGAAATAAACAGAAGGAGAGGGAGAAAGAATCAAGGGAAAGCATTTGAACCTTATCACCTGTGACGAGCAAGATCCTTTATGGATACATTTGACAGTCTTCATTTTTCTTGACAAAAGGGATGGGACGTAAAGGGCCCTTGTCCTGGGAGAGGGGGTGATATGGCAGGTGTCACATTTTGGCTCCCTCCCTAGGCCTGGCAATCACATGCTCCTAGAATGTGGTGTTTAAACTGACAGATTCCATCTGTTTTTCTTCAGTTCTCTCCATGTATGGCAAAGGTACTAGAAGTAATGAGAATACAGATGATCCCTTCAAGATGAAGGTCTTGTCTCGGCTATGTTTTACTTTCTGGATGAAGGAGATGAAATCCTCTCTTACGAACGCAGTACTGTGCTTCTATTAACACTGCTGTGCAGCAGTGGTGGTAAACTGCAGCACCATTAGGATTTTCTTGTTCTTTTGTCCTGGGTAGGGAGCAGAAGGCCATTGAGGAGGTCACGATTAGTAAGGAGCTATCTCAGACCTAGGTCTGAGCACCGCGAAAGGGGTGTGCCACCTGTGGGAAAGTGTGAGTCATTTTTAAAATGGTTTATCAACAAAATGGCTGGATTGATTCCGGGAGTGGTGGACGCACCCTAAAAGTGTGTGTGTGGGGGTCACAGGTGCCCAAACTGCCACGCTGCCTCTTGGGCCACCCCTTGAGGATCTGACCTAACACCACTGCTATCCCCCCAAGACTCCACCCCCCACTCACTCCTCTCCTGGCCCCTTGCCCCTCCACCCTCCATTCCTGTGCCCCTGATTGATTCATGACTGCTACTAGCTTCTTTAGTCTCACAGGCTCAGATTCTCAAAGGCACTGAGGCACCCAGGTGCATAAATACCTGTTGAGCCTCTGGGCCCGCACTGGCAGCCTAACTGCCCGTACATATTCCTAAATGCAGAGCTGGTTGGAATTTTGGTAATTTTAAGTTTTCAATGAATTTTTTTGTCAAACTTGATCTTAAACTAAATCTTCCTCCCTCTGGCCACCAAGGAAATTTTCAGGGAGAAAAATCATTGAATATAGTTAGAGGTTTTTGACTATCTTTGAAGCCAATTAATGTTTTTGAATAATCAAAAAGTTTTGATGGAATGTCAACATTTTTTTACTTAAAAATCGCACATACATTTTACTGGTTTTATTTTTAACCAGCTCTACCAAACTATCTTCTGCTGATGTGCCAGTTTCTACTAATTGCTTATTAATTAGGAGAGAGAGGATTTGAGACAACAAACCTTTTCAGATGTTGCTTTTATGCATAGAATAACTGCTTACCTGGAAAGTCATAACAGCATGTTTTAAAGGAAAAGATTTTGCAAGTGACTCAGTGAGCCAAATAGCCTTAAAAATGCATATTAGGCATGCAATATCCAGGTATGTTAACTAATCTACTCTGATATTTGAGGGTGAGTTTCAGTACATTTTGAATACTGGGGGGCGGAGGGAATTCCATGGAAGTTATACCAGTAGAGAATCCAGTCTAACATATGTACCTTTTATTTCAGACAGGAATTTTAAAGCATAAATAGTTCCAATAGGAGATAGCAAAGGTGGATTCCGTGCCCTTCATTAGAGATTTTGGAGGAGAATATGGATTTTACAGTGTCATTAAAGTGAATATACCCCCACCATGAACTCATTTTGCAGCTGTGTACTATAACTAGCTAAGTACCAGTATGTGCATGATGTAGCATATTTTCCAGTATTCTAGATGATGACCATAAGTATACAGTATCTGCAGCACTTATTGCTTAAAAGAAATGATTCCGTTATGTCAAGATTCCTTCAGAGTGAGCAAATATACAATCTCGATTGAGGCTGAGCCCTAAGGGAATGTCGGCACTGCAGCTGGAGTGTGATTTGCAGCCTGGGCAGATGTCCCCATGCCAGCTGTCCTCTAGCAAGCTTATTAAAAATAGCACTGAGGATACAGTGATGCAGGCTTCAGCTTGGGCTGCACAAGCCTGCCAGACCCCCTATCTCCCCCATGGGCATGTACTTGCTTGTTCATCCCATGCTAACGCCCGTACCAGTGCAGCCTCACACCTATTTTTACCAAGGTAGATTAAAGCTACCATGGGTATATCTACATGAGCTGCAAATAGCCTCCCTGGCTGCGGTACAGCGGTATTTACGAGTTAGGTGCCAGTTCCCACCGAATCTCAGTGGGGAATTGGACACTCAACCCTTGGACTCCTTTTTATAAAGCCCAACCTAAATATTTAACTTTTCCTGCCATTCAGCTATCCCCCAACACTACTACACCTCCTTGTACATTGTTGTTTGTTCCAGCAGCTCTCTGGACCTAATTCAGAGGGAACCTTCCTGGACCAGGTTGAAATGTCATCTGAGAATGCACATCGAACCCTTGAATGAGGTTGAGCTAAGTTGGGAACGTCTGATTAGTGAGAAAATTGGTGGACGGTTAGGTGTGTTGATTGTACAGAACCAGCAAAAGTGGAAGGGGAGGGAAAAGGTGGCTCTAAATCCAGCAGTATGATAAAGAAATGTATTCCCAAAAATGTTCTGGAGTAAATTTGCCAAACTAGATGCGGTATCCCAGTATAGGTCTCACCAGTGCTTTATACTGGGGAAAAATCTCCTCCCTACTCACTACTCCCCTGTTTATATATCCAAGCCTGGCATTAGCCCTTTTTACCACAGCTTCACAGTGGGAGCTCAAGTTGAGTTGCTTGTTCCTTTTCAGAGTTGCTGCTTCCCAGGATACGGTCCCTCCATCTGTAGGGGTGGCCTGCATTCCTTGCGCCGGCCTAGATGTATACCTTTGCACTTGGCTGTATTAAAATGTGTTTCTTTGAAGGGCCCAACTTATCAAAGGGTCCAGATGGCTCTGCATGACGCCCTGTCCTCATTGTTATTTACCACCCTGCCAATCTTTGTGCCAGCCGCTAATTTTTTCAGCACTGATTTTATATTTACTGCTAGCTCATTGAAGACTATGTTGAAAACGTAGGGTCTAGTACTGATCCCTGCAGAGCCCCACCATGAGCAACCCCATTCAGTGATGATTCCCCATTGACGACTACTTTTTGAGGCCTGTTAGTTTGCTAGTTCTTCATCCATTTACCATGTGCTTTATTGATACTGTATAATGCTAATTTTTAATACGAATGTCAAGCAGCATTAAATCGATGCTTTATAAAAGTCTATTCTGTCTACAGTTACCTTTATCAATCACATGTGTAAGCTCATCAAAGAATGAGATGAGGTTTGTTTTGACAAGGCTTATTTTCCATATAACCAAGTTGACTGATATTAGTCACGTTCCAAATGTTCAATTCTTTATCACCTGAATGCCATTTTTTCCATCAGCAGTTTTTCCATTATTTTGCTTGGGACTGATATCAGGTTAACTGGCCTATGGCTGCCAGATCATCCCGCTTGCCCTTTTTTGAGTTTCAGCACATTAGTACTCTTCTGGAGTTTCCCTCGATATGCCGAGGTTTATTACAAATTAACATGGTAGGGCATGGGGGCAGGGCAGATATCTCCCTGGGCAGCTCTTTTAGGACTCTTGGATGTAAGTTAACTGGGCCAGCTGATTTTTAAAAAGTTGATTCCCTAGAACAGTGTTTCTGAAACTAGGGCCACCGCTTGTTCAGGGAAAGCCCCTGGCGCGCCGGGTCGGTTTGTTTACCTGCCGCATCCGCAGGTTCGGACGATCGTGGCTCCCACTGGCTGCGTTTCGCTGCTCCAGGCCAATGGGGGCTGCAGGAAGGGCGGCCAGCACGTCCCTAGGCCCGCACCACTTCCTGCAGTCCCCATTGGCCTGGAGCAGCGAACCGCGGCCAATGGGAGCCGCGATTGGCTGAACCTGCGGACACGGCAGGTAAACAAACCGGCCCAGCCCGCCAGGGGCTTTCCCTGAACAAGCAGCGGCCCTAGTTTGAGAACCACTGCCCTAGAAATTGAGGTTTAACATCCTCCTTAGTTACTAATGAACTAGTAATGAATGGACTCATGAAATATGAACACTTAATCCTGATTCATTCCAAACACAGAAGAGTGGCCAAACAAAACAAAAAAAGGTTTAAAAAATTGTTTTGGGCTGCCCCTAAAGACAATTTTTTTCCCTCAGTGATATGGGGGGGGAAATAATTTTGGATTGAGGAAGTAGGGAGGTGATTTTGGTTCTGTATGTGGTGTTTGTGAGATGATTCTGGGACACTGTGTACAGTTCAGCTGTCCACATTTTATAAAGGATATTGGAAAAATTGGAGAGGGTGCACTAACGAGCCATAGAAACAGTCTGAGGACAGGAGAAAATGCCATGCAGTGAGAGAATTGGAGGGCTCAATCTGTTACTTTATCAAAAAGAAGATTGAGAGATGACTTTGATTACGATGTGTAAATACTTTCATGGAAAGAAAATACCGGGTACTAAAGGGGCTCTTTAATCTAGCAGAGAAAGACCGAACAAGAACCAATGGCTGGTAGCTGAAACCAGACAAAGTCAAATAAGACACAAGTTTTTAACAGTGAGGGTGATTAATCAGTGGAATAAACTACCGTGGTGAAGTCTCCGTATCAAGACTGGATGCATTTCTGGAAGGTATGCTTTAGTGAAACTCAAGGTATTGGGCTAAATAAAGGGGTAATTCAGTGACATTTAATGGCCTGTGTTATACTGGAGGTCTGACTAGATGATCTAATGGTTTCCTCTAGCCTTAAAACCTGTGAATCTGAAAAACTCAGTGTTCTACGGAGAGCATCCACAGCTGTTTTATTGTGTAGCCTGCTTGCTCCCCAGAATCACCACTGAGTGAGTGGGGCTATCCAGGGGATACAGAGGGAGCTGCTCACACATCCAGAATGTCTCGACAGGGTCAGGCCATCAGCCCTGCAGGGGAGGGTTGGGCCTGGAAGTGACTTCACAGGAGCCTTTGGCAGGACCTCAGCATATTGGGCGAAGGTGGTGGGGAGAAAGTAACCTCTCAGACACCTGACATCAGCTATGCAGGACAGCGGCAACCTCAGGGAACCTGTGTCCTTGCTGCAGCAAATATTCTTCTTGGGTCTCTCTTCTTGGGCTGGAGGCGAGGATTCTTACCTGAGTGCAAGGAAGGAGCCTCTTCGGGGCTTTCTCCTCTTCGGCTGCGGATTCTGACAGAAAACAGAGATCTCTGGTTTAAAAGCCTCCTTGATGTGTGGAACCTGTTCAGTCTGATCCATCTATCACCGGCCAAGCTCTAGGCACTGAAAACATAAGGTTAAGAAGGTAGAAGTTTCCCTCCCACAATTCTGCCCCTTAGAATCATTGGGGCTCTTTGACTTTGTCCTTCTTTTTGGCTCCCCTTTTCCCTCCCTCCCTCCTTTCTTTTTTTTTCTTTTCCCTTCTCCCCTTCCCCCATGAGAAGGGAGGGGCTACTCATTAGCTCTCAGTGGGGGATTCTGTCACAGAGGTGGGACTGGAATAGTCTCTGACAGTCCCAATACAGCTCCTGCTAGTCTAATCCTGAACCTCCCAGCCTCACACTCTAAGTACTTAAAGTCCTGACCTGCCGTTTCATTTGCTCATGTCAATCAATGAGAGTGAAGTATAAAAATGAACTGGAGGGAGGGAATGGTGATTGGCTGAGTTACCTCTGATGTCAGTGGTCCTCTGCCACAGCACCAAGAACCACTATGTGGAAAGCAGGTTTTTCTGGTGTCCTAGTTTTCACCAAACTAGATAGCGTTCTTCCCACTGATGCCTAGAACATTCCCTGAAAGGTTGGAATTGATCACACGTTGTTTTCACGAGTTATTACATTACAGACAGGGAAATAGCATTGAGTTGAGTATTAGGCCTCACTTTGCTCAGATAAAAATTGCTACAGGTCCAGGAATAGAGACTGAATTCTTACCCCTTCCACCACTTGCTAGCTTGGTTTTGTTAGCAATGAAGTATGCAACCTTCTACTTATTCCCCTTTAAAACTAAGGTACAGTTTAATAACAAATCAATCTATTTGATACATTTTGCAATCTTCTCTCCAATAATTGTCTTTAAGTAGTTTTGGATTCTCCTGAGTGTATTAGTTCTTCCAAAATACGTGTTGAATAATTTCTATGAGAAATTATTGTAGCTCCTTTGAGACCACTTTACTGAGAGCATTTCCAGTATGAAATTCCAGCAGTAGGGTAGTTTGAAAGTCAGGACTATAAGAACTATTCCTTCTAGAGGCTGGAGATAGGCAGGACTCCTGGGTTCTATTCCCAACTCTGACACTGACTGGCCAGGTGTCCTTAGAAATCACTTCATTTTCCTCTACTTTAGTTTCTTCAAACTGGGGGACCATGATCATCCATTATCTACCCCATTGGGGGCTGTGAGGATCCATTTGAGAGTGTCTGCGCAGACACTGGAATATGCCCTGCCCATAAAAAGTGCAATGGGCTACCGCAAAACTGAAAGCCTAGATTGGATGGTCTTGCGGGGGGAGACAGGATTTTTCTCTGCTTGTGAAGGGGTAAGGTGTAGTGATTAGCACAGGGCATTGGGAGTCAGGATGCCTGGGTTCTATTTCTGCCTTCAGGGGATGTGCTTATGGGTCAAAGAAGGAATCAGGACTATTGATTTCTCTCTCTGGGTCTACCACTGCCTTGCTGTGTGACCATGGGCAGGTCAGTTCCCTTCTCTGTACTTCAGTTCCCTCATTTGTCCAGTGGGGATATAGACACGTCCCTAATCCTTGGCAGTAGTGAATCTTGATCAGATAATGAGTGGTAAACTTTCTGAGCTCAGAAGGACAATGCATGATTGATAGCTCAGTGGTTTGAGCATTGGCCTGCTAAACCCACAGTTGTGAGTTCAATCCTCAAGGGGGCCACTAGGGATCTGGGGCAAAATCAGTACTTGGTCCTGCTAGTGAAGGCAGGGGGCTGGACTCGATGACCTTTCAAGGTCCCTTCCAGTTCTAGGAGATGGGATATCTCCAATTGTTGTTTGGGGGCAAGAATCCCTTTTGGTTTCCTGCTGGTCACCATCCAAAGTCAATAATAACATATCTTCTGTCATGGAATCCAGGGCTTGTAATTCCCTGTCACCCTCTGTCCCCTGCTGCTTCCCACTGTCTCTTTGGGTTGAATGCTTGGATGTTAACAGGACTGGAAGTTCTACTGGGTTGCTGGCCATTGGTTGCCTAGGTGAGGAATGTCTCTCTGGCCTCGTAGGCCCAAAATCACAGGCACTTGAGGGGGAAAGACCTGTTAGCTCATCACCACACACAGTACGGGCTGATCCTCCTTGATTCAAACTCCATGGCTGAGCCCTTTCTCCATACTGGGCTGAACTGAAACCACAAATCGAAACGCTCGACACTCCGGGAATTTGGGTTTGACCTTCATGATCATAAGTGCCACTTAGCACGTACGGAGCAGCTTTTCCTGGGTAAATCTCACTGCCCTTTACAGTAGCAGGTATGTATTAGATCCCCATCTTATTGATGGGTGCTGAGCCGCAGTCAGGGGGAGTGACTTGCCCAAGATCCCACAAGTCTATAATAAACCAGCAATAGAATCCAGGAGTCCTGACTCCCAATCCCCCGATGCCCCCATTCTTCCTGGCTTTGAGAAACAGGAACTAGATCCTGGTTGCAATTCCCAGTGCTGAGAGGGAATGTGCTGTAGTGTTTAGTGTAGGGCCCTGGGAATAAGAACTTCTGGGTTCCGTCGCTGACATTTCATGTGAGACTGTGGCTTCCCCTGCCCAGGCAACAGTTCTCCATCAGAGGGGCGGGTCCCAATCCTTACAGCCCAGGGGTTGGGAAGCTTCATGAGATGGGAAGTATAACCCCTCCACCACATTAGATCAGTGTTCTGGGCCCCTGCCAGCAGCAGGCCAAAGTTTACCCATCTCTTGGCAATAAGGCCTGCTCTTGTTTTTAGAGACATGGTCGTTTTTCTAGGATCTGCATCCTTCCCTGCCAGCTGGGCAGTGTAATGCCCCAGAGCAGTGCCCCCTCCAGGAGAGCGAGGAGGAGGGAGTGGGGCAGGCGATGACTCAGAACAGCTGCCTCAGTGCTCCATCTTCTGGAGCATGTCCCATTCACCATTTTGCTAGTGGCTGTCCCTTTCTGTCTGAGGAGAGGCAGAAGTGGGGGAGAAACTGCTCCCCCAGATGAGACTTGATTTCCAAGCACAGCCCCCTGCAGCCCCTTGCACTGGGCCTGGGCTTGATTGGAATGTTAAAATCCCTGGTTACAACCTATTAGAAAGGAGAGAGTGGGTGAAAGAGTAGGGGAAGGTATGTTAAAGACATAACTCTAAAACCAGTAATGATCAGTAATTCAGAACCAGAGGCTCTCGAATGCGTATTGATCAAGGCACTAAGTAACAAAGTTCAGGAGGGAAACTAACAGGGGTCTTTTACAGATGCCGGAATCAAACCAGAGAGCAAGAAGAGTTGCTCTTTAAGCACCTGTCTGTAATGTGTGGAAAGAAAATGGTGTTTTCGTGGGGGACTTCAATTTGGGAGCCATACACAGGTGGTCTTATGCAGCCCCTAGTTGAACAACATTAGAGTTTCTAAAAATTACAGATAATTTTCCAGCACAACAGGTGTTGCACCCAACACTAAGTAATGGTTTTGGACCTCTTTATGATGGACAAAGATGAATTGATCACTGGACTTGAAGTTTGCTTAGGGACCAGTGATCGTGACCTTAATTATGTTCATCACAAGCAAACAGAGGACAGTGACAGTCAGTAACATTTATACTTAGTCCTTTTGAAGCATCAACTTTCCCAAAGAAGAGGAAAATTATGACTAACATTGTTTGGGAGGAAAAAAAATAGCCAGAAAATGTGAATGAAAAGTGAGAGTTGTTTAAGAAGTTTGCCAGATGGGCAAACAGAACACATTCCACAATCAAGGAAGAGGACAACTTTGCATAAAAGCTCATCTTGCTTAAGGGAGAAGCCACTAGCAACACATTCCTTGAGCACCCACTGGTCTTTGGGGGTGTAGGGAATAGCAACATAAGCGCAAACATAGCATGTAGTTGCCCATGATGAATAGGAGAGGTGAATGGTTTACGACAGGTCATCAAGCCTTGTGTAATGGAAACCATGAGAAACTGACCCTTATCATGTGACATGGGTATGTCTCTTTGGTGACTTGATCCAGATCATGTGAAAGGCCAGGAAATAACATGTTCATTTGTTTGGGTCATACCAGCAGTCCTGTGTGTCAGACCCTTACTCCATGTCTGTATCAGGGGGATTCCAACCTCTTCCTTCACTGACTCACATGATCGTTGTTGCCCCCAAGACACACCTCCACATGTTACCCGGGGTTCTTTTAACCCAAAGCTCTTGGTAACTTTACTCTGTGAGAGATGGTGTCAGGAAATAAATCAAGAGAGACACGGCTGACCGACTGATAGATGGCTGGCACAAACAGAACAACACAAGAGTGCTTTCACTTAAAGCTAAACTTTACTTAGTCTCAAGCACTTACTCACATCTGCAACAGGCTAGTAAAACATTTTTAATTCCCTCAAAGCATCTATTCCTAGAATACCTTCTTCCCCCAAATCCATCAAGCCAAATTGCCCTTGACTTTTCTTTGTCCCCAAGCTATATGGGATTTTTTTTTTACAAAAGGGGACAATGCTTTGTATCTCATTAAATCTCTCAAGGTTTTAACTCCAACCAGAGGTCCAAACAGGTTCTTGTTTTGGGTACTAATTAGGGAGTAGGTGGCACCTGACTCTACTAATAATTTTTGTCCGAATGCTCCTTCTGCAAATTTCACATGAACCATGAACCTTCCCCACTTATTGGTGTTTAATCATGCCATAACTGGGGGTTCCTGGGGCGCCTGGCCTCCCTATAGATTGGCAACCGGTGGTGCACTGGCGCTTTTTCCTCTATGCTTGGCCAGTTCAGGTTCTGCCAAGTTTGTTAGGAGTTCGGCGGTGGGCAGTTGGTCTCTTGTTTCCTTTGGCTCCTATTTTAAGAGCTGCTTCCAAATTTCCCCACGCCATGCGTTGGGGTCCTGCCTTGACCCTTATGGTGTCTGTCTCCCCTCTCCTTTCCCTGAGTGTTACTCGGAGGGGGAATGGCGGTCACCTTATCAGATTTTCTTTTAGGAGGGTGGATATCCTTTTGGACCTCAATAGCCTGCTTTGCTCTATCTTCAATATCTCTTGTTAGAACTGCTGCCAGATCCATATCCACCAAGGCCATACGAATCAAAGGGAGAAATCTTTGGATTAAAGCTTGTTTGAAAAGGAGGGCTGCACAGTCTGGGTTAATGACATTTGTAGCCCAGAATGTCTGAATGACAGTTTCTTCCTGGCTATATAACTTTCTGCTCTCTTCCCGGACTGCTGCTTCTCTTGGGGTACGTCTTCACTAGCCGCCGGATTGGTGGGTAGTAATCGATCTATCAGGGATCGATTTATCGCGTCTCATCTAGACGCGATAAATCGATCTCTGAACGTGCTCCCTGTCGACTCCGGAACTCCAGCAGAGTGAGAGGAGGAAGCGGAGTCGACGGGGGAGCCGCGGCCGTCGATCCCGCGCCGTGAGGACCCGAGGTAAATCGATCAAAGATACGTCAACTTCAGCTATGCTATTCTCATAGCTGAAGTTGCATATCTTAGATCGATTTCCCCCCCACCCCCAGTGTAGACCAGCCCTATGTGAAATATAACTGTGGGGCTTTCTCCTGGGAAGAGGGTATGTATTACTTTCTTCTGTACATTTATGTGCTTCTCTGTATCATCCGCTCCAGGGGATGCCCCCATTTGGATATCATAAGGGAGCCCTGCAAAATCGGGGGTCATACACTCCCTGCACATAGCTGCCATATCAACCAGAGTGAATGCAGCCATGCCAGATACTCTTATCATCCACCTTCCGATTTAGCAGGCCAACTGATTTCCCTACTGCCCTAACCTGGTCAGGGGAGAAGGGTCTAGTTTCCACCCGTTCCTCTGTTCCTCCCTTTGTGACAGAGGTATTGACTATGGGGGCTATTGGAGGGGGTCTTTGTAGCTCTTCCAGTGAACTATGTAGGAGACTTTATGGAGACTGTCCAATAGGATCCTGGGGGAAATCATCAGGGTCCTTCCTTTCATAATTGCAACAAGGGGGGTATAAATCGGGATATTCCTCTGTCTTCCTCCCATCTATGATTCTGTCTGATCGCTGCCACAATCCCCTCTGCTCGCCCAGCTGAGCCTTAAGGGCACAAATTTGTCTCCGGCATTCCCTGTGGTCTGCCTGGGTTCTGCTTTGTGAGCCTTTTAAAAGGGCTCTCACTGCAGCTTCGCTCTCTGTTGTCTGCTGTTTCAACTCAGACACTTCCTTCTGCAACTTGCCACTGACCCTTTCACTGTCACACATTTGCTTCTGCATTCCTACAATCTGTGCTGCTTGTGCCAGAGACGTAGCTCTGAGAGCATCCGATTCTGCCTTCAGATTAATCACTTCACTTTTTACTTTTCAGCTCTGATTCTTCCCAATTCCTGCACCCTGACTTTTAACTGATCTATCTCCTGATCCAGTGTCATCGCAATCATCCACAACCCGTGCAAGGCAGACCTCTTCTTGGCCCTAACATTTGGACCTCCCCACTTTCCTCCACTAACTCGGACATCCCATTGCTTGCGGAGCTGCAGGAAGACTCTGGGGCTAGTGAAAGTGCCAGCTTCCAGGTCCGTTACCCCCATACTGCTGTACAAAATCCATCAAGCTGTTTCCCAACATCATTTGCAACTGTTCTCTCTTTCTGGTTGTTTCCTTGTCCCCGGACATAACTCTTCACTTGAGCAGGCAATCAGCCTGAGGTCTGAGTCCCAGTAACGGAATTTATCTGTAGATTGACTTGTGAACTGCAACGGGGTATTTGTAGGGAGCAACCCCATCCTGCTGTCTTTTACCTCCTATTGCAATGGACAAACTACAAACTGTTTGTACCATCCATCTCCTTCCTCTTTACCAATCCTCACTGGGGCCTCCAAAATCTGTTACCCGGGGTTCTTTCAACCCAAAGCTGTTGGAAACTTTACTCTGGGCGAGGTGGGATCAGGAAATATATCAAGGGAAACACGGACGTCTGACCGATAGATGGCTGGCACAAACAGGACAGCATAAGAGTGCTTTCACTTAAAGCTAAACTTTACTTAGTCTCAAGCACTTATGCACATCCACAATAGGTCAGTGAAACACCCACAACTGTCAATTACCGAAGTTGGGTGTGGCTCTCAAGTGGCACAGTAGCAGTCTTCCGATGGCCAATCTTCCATCTGCCAGTGGGCACCACAAGATGTGCCCAGAGGGAGAGTCCAAATACCCCCAAACTTTCTTCCCTTATTTATTCATTAGTATCACAGGAACACATCACTCAAAGAAAACTTGTTAAGCAAGCAATTTCAAAGGTTAAGCAAGAGGTTTCCTTCTGACCATCAATTAGCCAGGTGTGTGTTGTCAGAGTTTTCATGCCTTCAGGCCCTGACAAACACATCCCTGAGGGCACACAAAGACAAGTTTCCCGTTTTCCTAAAATGCATATCTCAGCGAATTCGAGAGAGATCTCATCAGGAAGGACGCGGGGTCAAGTTGCCCTTTCTTTGTCAGCCAAACCCCCTTCCCTCCTGACTCGGTCATGCTAAGGCAGCTTGGCCCACTTTAGCAATAAGCAGTAGTGGTTCGGGCATTTGACTGGTTTGCCAGGATCTCCCCATATACATATACCCCTCTCCTTGGGGGAGAATCGGGTTTGAGCAATTTCTCTTAGCTTGTTGGCTTCACCCTAGAAGGGGAATATTTGCCCTTAGAAAGACTGAAACATACCAGTACTGTTATTGACTTACTACCTTGCTCATAAATGCTTCCCTTTGTATTTATATATAATATAAAAAACACAAAGGCAACTTAAAAACGTTATTGAGGTTGCAAAGTCAAGCACTCAATAGTTAGGAAATGTCAGAATCGAGGTTGCCTGTGTAACTTTGTCTCCCTTGTCCATATCCATTATGATACAGCCTATAATTACGTGATCCCATACTATTTTTTTCCACAGGACCCCTGCCTCATTCAGTGCACGAAATGGATGGTGCTCAATTAATGAGCCTCTATTCAATCCTTTGCTTTTTTCTTGCTTTTCAATCTGTGGCCCCCATGTCTTATTTACTGCACAGTATTCAAGCCTTGCTTTGAAGATGGAATTATTAATTTCCCCCTGGGCTTTACTGTGGTGCTCATCACTGTAGTATCTGAATGTTTCATATACATTAATTAATTAATCTTCATAACATTCCTGTGAGGTGAAGGGATGATATTATTTCAGTTTTACAGAACGGGAGCTGAAGTACAGAGACAGACACATCTGCCAAAGACACAGGAGTGCTATAGACCTACAGAAAATAGTCTCCCTGATTCATCCCTAGAGAGATCTATTACTAATTGTACTGTCCTCTTTGCCCATGTTGAATGTAGTCAGGTGATGATCAGTAGACCCCAGGCAACCACCAACTTCCAGTCCAGTGATCAATTCATCTTTATCTGCCATAATGAGGTCCACAATAAAATGGGGCAAGTCTGTATCAGACAGGAGCTTAGAAGAACCTTGGGTGGTGGACTGTTGTGCTTCGGGTTTGAATGGGCCTGGGGGATAGTTCTAGAAGTGAGTGGATAATTAAATGCTGCCATTCTGACACTGTAGCATTCTATACCCACTTTGCATGGCTGTAAATAACTACACAATGTGCAGAACGGTTGAGAATCAGGCCTGTTGATCTGGTATTGAACTCTGTGTTTGAGAATCCAGTAAATAACAAATTAAACATCATAGTTCACAGCAAATCTCGGGTAAGTCAGTTTTCAGAAATACAGATTTGAAAGTCTAAGAGAGAATAAGGATTGTGGTGTGGTGGGGAGTAGCTTCACTGAAGTCAATGGAGTTACCACAGTGGGAGGGGAAGGAAAATTCACTCTGTATTTAGGAGTTGTGTAATGTAGAGAGAGATGCGTAAATGATGTCATTTGTCATTGTTAGCACAGTTTTCAGTAACTAGATGGTCGTCCTGTTTCCTGAAGTAGAGTTTGAATGCAGCTGGCCATAATAGAGAAACCTGGAATAGTTGAGATTTCAAAGAATGTCTTTATTTTGTTTTACAAAGAAGGCTGCTTTGATGTCTGCTCTTTGCACTGCACTGGGAGGGAAAAAGTTGATTATTTTGGTATTTAGCAGATTTTTTCCCGCATCTGGAGAACAACCGCTAGTGGTTTGAACACAGTTCACGGTTCATCTCTAGCTTTTGATTCCACACAGGGTTTTTGTGACTCATGCTAACGGGTGTGAGGATTTTATTATGAGACCTGCTCTCTTAATAAAGCTGCCGCTCCTCCTGGCAATTAACTGTGTTGACAATCTGTGAGAGTCTGCAGGCAGAGTGTTTATGTGCTGGGAGTCTGGTGAGTGAAACTCCCAGAAGCCAGGCCGCAGGAAGTGAACAATAAATATTGGCACGGAGCCTCATACTGTTCATCGATTGGCCAAGGAACAGTTGGTGACTGTCGCATGCCACATTGTGGCCTTGCTTAGAAGCCGTAGAGCTTTTTAGTTTATTGAAGATAACTTCATTATCTTTAGAAGCCAGCTAATTGGCAAAAAAAAAAACCCAAAAAACAAAAAAACAGCCCAACAGCACTGTAACTGTGGTGTACAACGCCTCTGATGCTGAAACCTGGCTGTGTCTAGTAGAGAATTGTTTTCATAACTGAAGAGATTTGTGGTTTTACTTCTTGGGCCTGAACCAAGGCCACAGATCCAAATGTTCAGGGTGTTTAGAGTCCAGCTCTATAGCTGACTCGTATCTCAGGAATCTAAACTAAAATCCCCACATTCAGGCGTCAGTGATGGTGGTGGTCAGGACCATGCGGGCAGAGAAGAGCCTTCTGAATCTCTAAGGAGCGCTCATATAGGCCCAAAACCTGTCAGAATCTGAATTCCCACTGACTCAGCTGGATTGTAGAGCTTCAGCACCCTCCCAGAGGCACTCAGCACCTCACAGCGGCTGTTCAGAATTCATTCGCAAGTTTCACAGCTGACTTCACCTGTGTAATAGTCCAAATTCATAATATGGCAATAAGAACCCAAATGTCCTGGAGAATATGGCGAGGGTATCTTTAAATGGAGGGAATATTTCAGTTCCATTTTTAGAATGAGGAACCATTTAAAAATGTTCTTTAAAAAATGAAAAGGGTCCATCAGACATTCTGCGTTCCTTCTGGGGCCATGGCAAAGTTATTTTACGGGTGCTGTAAAAATGTTAGGCTGTTCTAATCTGATCTCTCTGTGCCTAAAATTCATGTACATCTGAGAGTGAGATGAAAAGTGAAAATATAAAATTTATGTAATGAAATGAGTAGGTTTTTGTCATTTTTGTACTAGTTTCCTCCTCCCGGCAGTGAAGTATTATGTAGGATGGATGATATTAGCAAACTTTATTTTCCTTCCTGGCCCTATTAAAATCTGTCGGCTAACAAAATTCATTAGTGGCAAAGGCCTGTCTATTAGCTCTAAATGTATTTCTAACCCAACCATTTCACCAACCAAATGCAAAAGTTGTTTGGAAACCAGAACCCCTCCTGATGTACAACATTTGAAAAGATTTTATGGGTATTGGATTATAGCATTGATTCCATTACATGCTGGACATGACAAGCTATGTCAAAAATCCATAGAGTTACAGGAATTGGCTTTATGCTTGCGATTTGGATTTATTTTTGGGAGATGGGGTTTAACATTGTGTGTGTGTGTGTGTGTGTGTGTGTGTGTGTGTTGGACACACACACATCCAAAGCGAATACTTTAGTGGTTATCCTTTGCCTTTTTCCATTTCAGGAACATAGCAGCATTTTTTTTTTTAAATATCTTCTCTCTCTCTCCTTTCCCCCCCCCCCTATCATCTCACATAACCAGAAGCTTCTTACAGGTGACTGACTCACTGACACAATTTCTATGTTCCCTTTGAGCTAGAATCTTGTAACTTCATACATTCATTCATTGCTGGCCTCACTGCGGTACAATGAATGCACAGATACCTCAGTGATAAAACCAGATGGATTGCAAAATAATCATGAAAATTAACCAGTCCAGGCACAAAAATCTACTCTTGCCTTTACCAGAATGGTAATAGCTTTGAACAGGGAGAAAGCTATTAACTGACTCACAAGGAAAGAATTTACTCTAAGCAAGTGGGTGAGCTGAATTTTTGCAAGGCTTCTGTATTGTACTTTCTCCACAGAATTACTGTATATTGTATTCCACTGTTCTCTGATATCTGAAGTGCTTAGCCACACTGAAGTCACTGGAGGTATGACAAGTTACATGAGCTGAGGATCTTCCCTTTGGTATACAGATCTTTCCGTATTTTTACATAGACTAATCTTAGGGTATGTCTACACTACGGGATTAATCCGAATTTATATAATTCGGATTTGAAAAACAGGTTGTATAAAGTCGAAATGTATGCGGCCACACTAAGCACATTAATTCGGTGGTGTGCGTCCAAGTACCGGGGCTAGCGTCGATTTCTGCACCGTTGCACTGTGGGTAGCTATCCCATAGCTATCCCATAGTTCCCGCAGTCTCCCGCGCCCATTGGGATTGTGGGTTAAGATCCCAGTGCCTGATGGGACAAAAAACATTGTCGCAGGTGGTTCTGGGTACAGCCTCACCTCGTCCCTCCCTCCTCCCTCCCTGCATGAAAGCAACGGACGGCAGACAACCATTTTCGCGCCTTTTTTCCTGGGTGAGTGAACACTGCAGACTCCATACCACGGCAAGCATGGAGCCCGCTGAGCTCAAGACAGCAGTCATGAACATTGTAAACACCTCGCGCATTCTCGTGGAGTTTATGCTCAGCCAGGACCAGAAAAACGAGGCGAGGAGGCAGCGGCGGCGGCAACGCAGCGACAAGCATGATGAGGACATTGACATGGACATGGACACGGACACGGATACAGAATTCTGTGAAACCACGGGCCCCGGTGCTTTGGAGATCATGTTGTTAATGGGGCAGATTCTATCCATGGAACGCCGATTCTGGGCAAGGGAAACAAGCACAGACTGGTGGGACCGCATAGTGTTGCAGGTCTGGGACGATTCCCAGTGGCTGCGGAACTTTCGCATGCGTAAGGGCACTTTCATGGAACTTTGTGACTTGCTGTCCCCTGCCCTGAAACGCCAGAATACCAAGATGAGAGCAGCCCTCACAGTTGAGAAGCGCGTGGCGATAGCCCTGTGGAAGCTTGCAACGCCAGACTGCTACCGGTCAGTCGGGAATCAATTTGGAGTGGGCAAATCTACGGTGGGGGCTGCTGTGATGCAAGTAGCCAAAGCAATCACTCAGGTGCTGCTACGAAAGTTAGTGACTCTGGGAAATGTGCAGGCTATAGTGGATGGTTTTGCTTCAATGGGATTCCCTAACTGTGGTGGGGCGATAGACGGAACCCATATCCCTATCTTGGCACCGGAGCACCAAGCCACCGAGTACATAAACCGCAAGGGGTACTTTTCAATGGTGCTGCAAGCACTTGTGGATCACAAGGGACGTTTCACTAACATCAACGCGGGCTGGGCGGGAAGGGTTCATGACGCTCGCGTTTTCAGGAACACTACTCTGTTTAAAGGGCTGCAGCAAGGGACTTACTTTCTGGACCAGAAAATAACCGTTGGGGATGTTGAAATGCCAATAGTTATTCTTGGGGACCCCGCCTACCCCTTAATGCCATGGCTCATGAAGCCGTACACAGGCAGCCTGGACAGGAGTCAGGAGCTGTTTAACTACAGGCTAAGCAAGTGCAGAATGGTGGTAGAATGTGCATTTGGCCGTTTAAAAGGTCGCTGGCGATCATTATTGACTCGCTCTGACCTCAGCCAAAGAAATCTCCCCATTGTTATTTCTGCTTGCTGTGTGCTCCACAATCTCTGTGAAAGTAAGGGGGAGACCTTTATGGCGGGGTGGGAGGCTGAGGCAAATCGCCTGGCTGCTGATTACGCGCAGCCAGATACCAGGGCGATTAGAAGAGCACACCAGGAAGCGCTGTGCATCAGAGAAGCTTTAAAAAACAGTTTCATGACTGGCCAGGCTACAGTGTGAAATATCTGTTTGTTTCTCCTTCATGAAAACCCGCCCCCTTTATTGACTCATTTTCTGTAAGGAACCCACCCTCCCCCTTCCCCCAGCTTTCTTTCAAACCAAATAAAGTCACTATCATTTAAAAATCATTTATTCTTTATTAATAGATTAGAAAAAGAGGGAGGGAACCCGGGTGGTATTTGGGAGGAGGATTGCTGGGAAGGAAAAAGCCACAAAGAAAAGGTTAAAAAAATGACAGCCTTTTGCTTGGGCTGTCTACTGGGGTGGAATGGGAAGGTGTACGGAGCCTCCCCCCCCCCCGTGTTCTTACACGTCTGGGTGAGGAGGATACGGAACATGGGGAGGGGGGAGGGTGGAACAGGGGCTGAAGCGGCAGTCTGTTTTCCAGCAGCCGTTCCTGAAGCTCCACCAGACGCCGGAGCATGTCTGTTTGCTCACGCAGCAGCCCCAGCGTTGCATCCTGCCTCCTCTGGTCTTCCTGCCGCCACCTCTCATCTCGAGCGTCTCTCCTCTCCTCACGTTGGTCCCTTCTGTCCTCACGTTGGTCCCTCCTGTCCTCACGTTCACTGGCTTCTTTCCTATACTTTGAAACTGTTTCCTTCCACTCATTCAGATGAGCTCTGTCACTGCGGCTGGATTCCATAATTTCAGAAAACATCTCGTCTCGCGTTCTCTTCTTACGACGCCTTATCTGTGATAACCTTCGGGATGGAGGAGGGAGGCTTGAGGAATTTGCAGCTGCTGTAGGGAGGGGAAAAAAGAGAGAATTGTTTAAAAAGCTACATTTTGCAGAACAATGCTTATACTCTTTCACGGTGACCAACACTATTCACATTACATAGCACATGTGATTTCTGTGCAAGGTCGCATTTTGCCTCTTAATGCTGAGTGCCTGTGGCTTTGCTGCTAGAGTTCACAGGTCTGGGCAACAGAATTCGGCTTGCATGCGGCCATGGTAAGCCATTGTCTTACAGCTTCTGCGCCCTCCTTTCCCACATACCAAGCATAGCCTGTAGAGTGCTGCGGTTTTTCTGTTAACATTCAGCAGCAGCAGCAGAAAACAAACTAACCACCCCCCCTCTCGCCATGAATTCTCTGGGATGATCGCTGTACCCCTCCCCCCCACTGCGTGGCTGGTATCAGGGAAGATCCCTGCAGGCACCAAACTAACCACCCCCCCCCGCCGCCGCCCCCCTCCCGCCATGAATTCTCTGGGATGATCACGGTACCCCCCCCCCCCACCGCGTGGCTGGTATCAGGGAAGATCCCTGCAGGCACCAAACTAACCACCCCCCCCCGCCGCCGCCCCCCTCCCGCCATGAATTCTCTGGGATGATCACGGTACCCCTCCCCCCACCGCGTGGCTGGTAACAGGGAAGATCCCTGCTAGCCAAACGCGAAAAGCTCAGGGCCAATTTCCCATCTGCGCTTGGCTAACTGCAGGGAAGGATTTATTTTCCGCCACAGGCAAACAGCCCAGTAGGAACGGCCACCTCTGTCCCCTTAATTAAGTTCCCGTATTTCAACCAGGTTACCAGGAGTGATATCACTCTCCTGAGGATTACACAACAACATAAAGAACGGATGTTGCTTGAATGCCAGCAAACACCGGGACCATACGCTGCCAGGCTTTGTCAGGCAATGATACCAGATTACTTGCTGCAAGCATGGCATGGTCAAGTGTCCTACCATGGAGGAGGGAATAAGGATGCACTGCCCAGAAACCTTCTGGCAAGGCTTTCGGAGTACCTCCAGGAGAGCTTCATGGAGATGTCCCTGGAGGATTTCCGCTCCATCCCCAGACACGTTAACAGACTTTTCCAGTAGCTGAACTGACCGCGAATGCATCCCAAGTCCTCAGGGCAAAGTAATCATTAAAAACCGTTTGCTTTTACAACAAGTTTTATATTTTAAAAGGTAAACTCACCTGAGGTCCCTTCCATGGGGTCAGAGTCTTGGGTACTGGCTTGGGAGGCTTGGGAGGGTACTTCAGTCAGGGTGAGAAAAAGATCCTGGCTGTTGGGGAGAACGGAGTGCTGTGTGCTCTCTGCAAGCTCATCCTCCTCCTCCTCTCCCCCATCGGCAGAATCCTCAGGCGTCGCTGATGAGACTATCCCCGACCCAGAATCCACGATCACAGGTGGGGTAGTGGTGGCAGCCCCCCCTAGAATTGCATGCAGCTCGGCGTAGAAGCGGCATGTCCGCGGCTCTGACCCGGAGCGACCGTTTGCCTCCTTTGTTTTTTGATACGCTTGTCTGAGCTCCTTGACTTTCACGCGGCACTGCTCAGAGTCCCTATTGTGGCCTCTCTCCATCATGCCCTTGGAGATTTTTTCAAAAGTTTTTGCATTTCGTCTTTTAGAACGAAGTTCTGCAAGCACTGAATCCTCTCCCCATACAGCGATCAGATCCAGTACCTCCCTCACGGTCCATGCTGGTGCTCTTTTTCGATTATCAGCCTGCATGGTTACCTGTGCTGATGAGCTATCTGTGGTCACCTGTGCTCTCCACGCTGGGCAAACAGGAAATGAAATTCAAATGTTCGCGGGGCTTTTCCTGTCTACCTGGCCAGTGCATCCGAGTTTAGATTGCTGTCCAGAGCGGTCACAATGATGCACTGTGGGATAGCTCCCGGAGGCCAATACCATCGAATTGCGGCCACACTATCCCTAATTCGAAATGTTAAAATCGATTTTGGCGCTACTCCGCTCGTCGGGGTGGAGTACAGAAATCGATTTAAAGGGCCCTTTACATCGAAATAAATAGCGTCGTTGTGTGGACGGTTACAGGGTAAATTCGAATGAAAGCTGATAAATCCGAATTAAAGTCGTAGTGTAGACCAGGCCTTAGACTCTTCAGCTACATTTTGCTTCAAGAAAGTACATTGATTTTTATGGCATCTGGGCTGCCCTCCAGTGGTGATTATATCTAAATCACAGGACCTTACTCTGATCTCAGTTACAATGATGTAAATCAGGAATAATGCTGTTGAAGTCACTGGCATTACGTCAGTGTGAGATCAGAATTGGGTCCACTGAGTGGAAGTGGCTGTTTAATTGAGAGAGAGGATGTTTCCATGGTTAGGGGATCTAATCTGGGACTTGACAGACCTGGGTCCGATTCCCTGCTATACTATAGACTTCCTGTGTGAGCATGGGCAGTCACTTAGCATCTCAGTGCCCTATCTCTAAAATGGGGATAATCGTACTTCCTTACCTCACAGGGGTGTTGAGTATAAATATGTTAAAGACTGTGAGGTGCTCAGATAATGTAGCCATGTACAAACCTTACCCAGGTCGTCTGAGTGTTTCCTATGGTACCTGTCACTTCACCAATTAAACTCCTGTTGGGTATGGTAAGAACTTCATATGATATGTAATGGCTAATTAAGTCTTGCTAAATAGCATATATATATATATATATATATATATATATATATATACACAGTTCTAAAGCCTGCTCTTACTGACATCAATAGCAAAATTCTCATGGACTTGATTGGGATTTAGCCCTTACTGATGCACGAGGGTGGTTTATGCAACTAGTGGAAAACTACATTATGCCTACCCTGTAATTTGATATGTTTATTCTTTCCCTGACAAAGTGAACTTGCCAAATTTAATGCATTTACTTTGGGCCTGCTGCTTTGGTATGTTCCCGTGGCCACATGTAGCAAGCGCACAATGATTTCGTCTCTCTATTCAGATTATTATTATTTTTTTTAATGGGTGAAAAGAACCGAGACTTGGGCGGGAGTGCACTCTATCAATGTAACATCAACCCATTTAAAATGTAATTGCTTCCATGGCCGTATAAACATCCACCAAGCTGTGCTGTTAGCTGGCATTGTCAGAGTCTGAGGCTGCCGTTCTTTGCCACTTCTCGAACTATAAACAGGAGAGGACAGCGTTGCTGTTGCCAGACTCTCGTTTATGACTGCATCTGACAGAAGGGTGTTTCAGCTACACAGAAATGGACTTTTGAGAATCAGCTTTAAGAATATTATGGCAGAAAATGAATAGTCTGACAGCAAAGCAACTGTCTTTGATGGCTTTAACTTTGTGCTTTATTTCATTTTGAGCCATCGCTCGCTGTAATCTCATTAGCTTGACAAGATGAAAGTTCACGAACAAAAAGCCTGGCTAACCCTCTTTGCACCAAACCCTTCTATCAGCCCTGGATTTTTAAAACGGATCTTGAAAGGATAATCCCTCATTAATATTAAAACCCGAGGGCTCAGCTGTGCCTTATGGGCACAGATCTGGGTTGGGAGCAAGGTGGAGGTGCACTCTTCAGCAGGATCTGTGGGCTGCCTGATGCACAGGAGAGCACAGGCTCCACTTCCATCCAGACACACATGAGTCTGAATTGGGTCAGCGAGCACTCAGGACCTGGGTCCTAGGATCCTGCAAGGGGGATGGGTCAGAGCCCAAGTCCCACCAAGACTCTGGGCCAAGCCCTATTATTTTGCAGTGTGATCGCAGGTCAAGCCGCAGAGCGAGTCAGAAGGTCTGTGTAGTGCAGTATGGAGTGTTACACTGCAGTGTAGACAGCTGTGCTAAGCCCAGGGTTCAAACTCAGGCTCAAGCCTAACCCCCCTTCCGTCTACACACAAATCACACTAATCCAGGGCTCAACCCAGGGTCCTGGGACCCCACAAGAGTGGAAGATCCGAGCTTGAGTCAGGGTTCAGGCCCTACTGTTTTTCAGTGTCGCCACAACTCCATTGGACCCATGCTCTGGGAGTCTACCAAAAGAATCCCACAGGCCAACTTTCTTTGCCCTCTGGACAGTCAAGATTGGTGGACAGGCAAGGTTTTCCATGCTGCACCATGAACAAAGGGCGAGAGTGGCCACATGTTTGGGGTGCTAGGAAGTCGGGGATATGGGTGCTTAATGCAGTATAGACACTGTAGGGTTACCATACGTCTGGATTTTCCCAGACATGTCCAGCTTTTTGGTCCTCAAATCCCCATCTGGGAGGAATTTCCAAAAAGCCGAACGTGTCTGGGGAAAATAGGAAGGCATGGTAAGGGGACCCCGAGTGCGAGTGGCTGCAGCAAAGCCAAAACTAACAACTCCCCCGATCTGCCGGGGCAGGGAGGCGACGGCGGCATCTGAGCGCGCAGCTGCCTCCTCCCCGGGCTCCAACTTTCCCGGCTCCCGCCGCTCTCCACTGCGGCGGGGGCCGAAGTAACTTCCCCAGCGCAGCAGCAGCTGGAGCCCAGGGGGTCGGAGGGAGGAGGGGGTATATGGGGTGCTCAGGGGAGAGGCTGGAGTTGGGGTGGGGACTTTGGGGAAGGGGTTGCAATGGGGGCGGGGAAGGGGTGGAGTTGGGGCAGGGATGGGGAAGGAGCGGAGTTGGGGCGGGGATGGGGAAGGGGCGGAGTTGGGGCGGGGCCAGTGGCGGGAAGGGGCGGAGTTGGGGCGGGGCCCCCGTGAAGTGTCCCCTTTTTTCACTGTTTAAATATGGCAACCCTAAGACACTGGAGCCCCAGGCTGGGCTCCTTCTCAGGCTCAGGTTGGCCACCCCTGGAGTAATGTATTAGTTAATGTATATGTGTAGTACTGCCCATTTTTTTGTGGAAATAAGACCTACTAATTAGAGCTGGTCAGAAAGTGGGGTTTTTTCCCCATGAAAATTTTGATTTTTCAACAAAAAATCAAAAACTATAATATTTT
Organism: Malaclemys terrapin pileata; assembly: GCF_027887155.1. NCBI lineage: Eukaryota > Metazoa > Chordata > Testudines > Emydidae > Malaclemys > Malaclemys terrapin. The sequence continues at coordinate 15,609,525 of NC_071515.1, read as the reverse complement.
TATTCTGAAATGTTGCTGCAGTGCCCCATGGGAGTTGTAGTTCAGGCACTTCATAATCTTCTTCTTCTCTATAGGCAAGGCCCCCTAGTAGGATTACGTCTCCCACGAGGCATCTCTTTCTTCCCTTTGGGTGAGGGGATGTCAGAGATCATGGTAGTTACACAGTTGGGGTGCATTATGGGAGATGAAGTCTGATGGGGATCCTGGCCCATGGAAGGAAATGGGAGCATGAGACACTCCTACTACTACTCCCATGGGGAAATATGGTGGCATTGCAGAATCTAAATATTTTGGTTTTGGACATTTAGGTTTTCAACAGTTGTTTGGTTGTTGGGTTTAGTGTGCAGGTGGTGTTGGTGGCTTGTGATTTACAGGAGGTCAGATTAAATGATTTTATGGGCCCTTCTGGCCTTAAATTCTATGACATTTTGTGAAAAATATTGTTTAGTCAGAAAGCTGAATTTTCTATTGAAAAACTGTTTTGACAGAAAATCTTCAATTAACCTTACTACTAATACCACATCTAATGAATGGAGCTGGGCAAAAGCCAGGAAAAAGATGTTGCAAAAAAAATAATTCCAAGTTTGACAGGTTTGACTTTGAAATAGACCCATTTTCTATTTTTTAATGAAAATTTCTCCGATATGGGTTATCTGAAATTTCACATTTACTGAAAACTAGGATTTCTGACTAAAAATCAGTTTTCATAATTTTTGATTTATGAAACCCTATTTGGCAAGTGATTTTGCTAAAAGTTTCAATTAAAAGGGCAGTATAAAATATATTGCAGACAATTTCACCAGAATGAGTATTTTGATAACGTTGATTAATTTTTTCATGATTTTTTAAAAGGACACTTGTCCATGGAAAAACTCTTTGTGCATAAAATTTCAACCAACTCTTCTAAAGGATGTTCTCCTTTAACTGAAGTAGTAGAGGCATCTGTTTTTTTTAATTGAAGGTCCTGAGTTGTTACCAATGCTGCATTCCTGTGAAAATCAAATTGACCATTGACGGTGGTCATGTAATCTGGTGCCCACAGGCTGGGTGGAATATTGCACATTAACTAGGGCTGTCAAGATATTAAACAAATTAATCGTGATTAATTGCATGATTAATAGCACTGTTAAACAATAATATAATACTATTTATTTAAATATTTTTGGGTGTTTTCTAAGATTTTAAATATATTGATTTCAATTACAACACAGAATACAAAATATACAGTGCTCACTTTATATTTATTTTTGATTACAAATATTTGCACTGTAAAAAAACAAAAGAAATAGTATTATTCAGTTCACCTCATACAAATAATATAGTGCAATCTCTTTATTGTGAAAGTTGAACTTACAAATGTAGATTTTTCTACATTTGTAAGTTGAATTTTCATGATAAAAAGATTGCACTACAGTACTTGTATGAGGTGAACTGAACAATACTATTTCTTTTATCATTTTTACAGTGCAAATATTTGTACTAAAAATAATAATATAAAGTGAGCGGTGTACACTTTGTATTCTGTGTTGTAACTGAAATCAAAATACCTTATATACTCGTTCATAAGCCAAATATTTTTCGTAAAAAAAAAAACGTATCAAAGAGCGGGGATCGGCTTATAAATGGGTCTACACCAAAATGTGATGATTTTAAACTCTATGGAATCATTGAATTGAATATCTAATACATTGTTGTTTTGTTTACCTGGAGCGTCTGCAGGCATGGAGCCCCTCAGCTCCCTGTGGTCGTGGTTCACCGTTCCCAGCCAATGGGAGCTGCGGGAAGTGGTGTGTTTTTAATAGCTCCCACTTAACTGAGGCAATGAGGAATGCAATTTCAGGGTGAACTAACACAGGGAGTTTCATTCAATTAGTTCTTAACAGGGCCTCGTAGGCGGCTGGGAACCCTAACACTGCTGGGATATGGTTGAAGCTACAGCCTTTTTCTGGCATCGCTATGTTGGCTAGGAGTGTGAAAAAAATCACCCCCCCACCCCAAACTGATATAGCTATGCTTGCGAAACCTCTGGTGTAAGACGAAATATATGAACAGAAGAGTGCTTCTGTTGGCTTAATTAATGTAATTTGGTAAGGTGGGACAGCTATGGAGGCAGAACTCATTTTGCTGTCATAGACTGCAGCTAGCTATACTAGTCCTTGCTTGTCTTGTTTCTTTTCCCTCTTATAGTTCAGAGTAGTTTATGCGGAACATAGAATCATAGAATATCAGAGTTGGAAGGGACCTCAGGAGGTCATCTAGTCCAACCCCCTGCTCAAAGCAGGACCAATCCCCCCTACTTACTTGTACAAGTGCTTTCCTACCACTTGACAATGAGAAGTTCCTTACATGCTACAGTTTGCAGTATGATGTGGAGGGCATGCAGACGGCAAGCTCGGTAGAGGATGACTACTGGAGCATTTTAACAGTTTATTCACTTATTCCCTTTGCTGGCTAAGTGTATAACTATTCAAATGTGCTGAGCCAGCACACTTATAAATATGCCTGGCAAGAGGCATCGGTATTGATTGTGCCAGAAATGATTTAGCAGGGGTTTGTGTCACCCTGGTCAGTAGAAAAAAATATTACAAAGGAATTAAAAACATATCCAAAATCCCTTCAGCTGGACCATAGGGATGTGCCAAGTAAACATTAAGAAGGAGTGAGCTACAAAATGTAATGGATAATTCTCTGTTACTGGCTAGAAATTGACTTACACTGGCCTGGTGTTTACTACATTAGCTTTGAGCTTTGTGGAATTTAGGGATTCGTGGATTTTAAGGCCAGATGGGAGTATTAGATATCTAATATGATACAAATCATAGACTGTCACCCATTACTCATGTATTTAGCCCAATCACTGGTAAGGTGCAATAGGACCACTTCAGTGAGCTTTGGATCAGGCCCTTTGTTATTATTAATTGCTTGTACCTAAGCAGTCCACTGGCAATTTTTTCCTCCTGTTAATATGAGCCTATTGCAAGATAAACTCATTGTACGATTTAAATAACTTAACTGCGGACCCAATTCTGATACACTGACATTGAGTAGCACCTTTCTACACACACAGTTCCAATGAAAGCTAGGGTACTAGAGGAGTAAGTATGGGCATAAAAATCTACTCACGGTAAGATTGGGTATAAAAATTTAGCCCAATACATGTTATAGTAGCCAGTGTCAATAAGCTATATAATGTAATTTGTAACTATGATAATATGGATATACTAGGCTGTTTCTAGTAAAGCCACAAACAAAATATGATCTGATGCAGCAAAGAGCCATAAAATTTCTAGTGTGACATCAAAAGCATGATTACACTTTCCGTTGTTGAGCTTTAGTGCCTGTTAACTGTTAATCTGAAATAAGCTAGCAATAGGAACCAGAATGAAACTAGGATCTGATAACTAGGATACGGGCATTGACACTTAGCAAACAAAGCCACTCTGTGCTCCTAAGAAAGGTTAAATGGCTTTCATTTAAAACAATGGCACTTGAGTTAGACATTCTTTAACTAGAACAATAACTTTTATTTTCTCCTCCTCTATTTCTCAGTACACATTGTATACATTTTCAGGAGTGTTAACAGAAGATTTTGAATGATCATTGGTAAATGTTATAATGCACATGGCTCATATCCAGAATATGACAGATACAGCTGGCTCTGATTCAGGTGAGGATCATGAATGATTCACTAGGTTGGTAGAAGTGGAGTAGGTAATTCTTTCATCTTGATCACTTTCTCCCTGAAGCCAAAAATCTTGCGTGCAGCGGCAGCTTTGTAAAAATAGTGTGATGGCCAACAAGGATAGGAGAGGCTTAGAGGAGACTTGCTCAAATAGATTTAATTTGGGGCCTTAAGAGAGACAACCTGTCTCTCTCTCTGACTTTTTTGACTTTTATTCCCTGGGTATGCAGGGAATTGTTAGAAATCAGAGCTAGCTGGCCCAGAATGCTAATGTCTCAGCTTTGATAAGGCTGCGAGAAGTTGTTTTAATTAGGAAGGGGATGCAGAGACTCACAGGAACATATTTACTAGTGTAATTCGAAACCACCAGGAGGAATCCTGAAGGGCAATAGCATGAGGAACAAATGCCATGTATTTCTCTAGGCAGATGTAGCTAAGTTCACAGGCACAAATGTAAAATGCACAGAGCAAATGCAAGGAAACACTTTACTCTCTTCTGACTGGGCCATAAATTCCTTAGGCTTAAAATGTGGGCTGCTCTGCATGAGAATAGACTTCAAAGCTCCTATGGCAACACTGTTATGAAAAATGGATCTAAACGTCCATTTTCTCTTTTATCATTTAAACTTCAGGAATGACCTGAGCAAAACCACAAGTCCAGTCCCAGACTCCCACATTAATAACGTCTGCCATGCAGGAGTGGGTCTCTGATGTGCTTTCTGAAACAACAAACAACCCCTTCTGAAATGTATACGTTGGCTGCACTTCTGACAGAACAGCCCTCAAATGCAACTTGCATGCTCAAATAAGTTTACTAAAGCGTTGCTATTATGAGCATTCTTGTCCTCGGAGTTTTGTCTTTACCAGTGTAGAAAAAGAGCAACTTCCTGCTATTCTTGAGTCTTTCAGTGTAAAGATATGTAATCCATTAAATTAGATATACCACTAGGAATATCCATGGTTTAATCCACTGAAAAATCCAAATCGCACATGGGAGGGGTTCATAATTATACTATAAAAATTTAGTACCATACATTGGGCCAGATCCCTGGCGCCCATTAAGGTAGCTTTGTGACCCTCTTGTGACACCAAGCTGCCCTAGAACTGGCAGAACCAGTAAGATGGGGAATCACCAGCTGTTGTTAAAAATGAATAGCCACCCCAGCACAAATGGTATGACCAGAATGCCCTGGTCCCTATGTTTCCATCAGAGTCCTCTGTCAAGCTCTTTACTGCTCATGAAACATTTTAATGCAGCCTCTTAAATATATTTACTTGTGTGAGCTCTATCTACTCCCTCAGTCTTATCTCATATCTCCTTCAGTTAGGTTTCTCAGTTTTTTCCCCTACACAGTCTTCTCTTCAGTGTGACCTCCCTTGCAACTTCATATCCTCACGACAAGGCTTCCCTCACTGCTTGCCTTCCTCTGCACCAGAATTAGTAGTCTCAACAGCAAACACAGGCACTGTTTCCCTCTTGCGTTGTTGCCTACAGTGGGTTGCCCAATAAGATGATAAATTGCTTGTATTAAACAACCGAAGAAGGTTTTTGAGAGAATAAATAAATCATCTCCCTGCTGAGCGAAACAGCAAACAAGAACAGGGTAGCTCTTACGCACTTCAAATCTTAAAAGCCACAACAGACTAAGGAAGTCAATGGAAAGAATCCTGCTGAGTTCAGTGGGCTTTGGGTAGGAATTTATGATTTAGTGGGCTATGTGGACTTTCAAACTTGGTTTTATTGTTTTCCTGAGTGGCTCCAGTGGAGAGCCAAACAGACGTCACTCATTCTATCCTTCCTTCTAAGGATATATCTACACTAAACCAAACTGCATATTTCCCAACTGAGAAGTGGGTAAACCTGAGTTTTCCCTTGACTACACTACTGCAGTGAAGACAGCGTCGCATGGCCTTCAGTGCAAATAGCACAAACTCAGCACAGACCTTGGGTAAATACTTGGCTGGCTAGCCTGTGATGAAACCTGTGCTGCTCTGTCATCACTGATGGCATTACCCGTGCAGGCTGGATTCAAACTAGCTCAGGTAGGCTACCTCGTGCACAGCTTTTGCTGTGTAAACATACCCTGACTCCAAAATGCACTTCCGAATTCTGACTGAATGACAACAGGCCAAGTAGCAATTTCCCCCTGTGCTGATGTCAGCACACCACTATTGCTATGGATTGTATTACTGTAGCACTTAGTTTCAAAGGTGTTTTGACATCTCCCCACAAAGTTCAGTGATCATATTAATTTATGATAAATACCTTGGTTTAAAGAAACCCAACCATTTTTATTGAAAACTTGTTGATCGTCAGGTTTTCATTGAAAATTTTGGATGACTCTTTTCTGCAAAACTTTCAGTCAAATGACTTTTGATGATAACGTTTCAATCAGCTCTGGTGTTTATTAAAATAATTACCTTGTGAACCATAAATATGTACCAATACATTCATAATTATTCAGAGAAACATAGATTATGTTTCAGAATTCTGGTTTATTTTCTATGAAAGGTAAAGTACTTGTTCAAGTATTCTGAAAGTGTCGACCTTTAAGAATGTCTTCTCCTGTCTGTTTTATTTGTCTACTGTCACGGAGCTTGTCTAGTTTGGAGAGGGGAGGCTGACAACTTAGTGAAGTAAAACCAGTGTCTCACTGAATGTACTTGCAGGGAACCTTGAAGCAATTAGACTGGGTAAATAGGAAAAGTTTCTGTTTCAGAATTTGCCCCTCTTTCTAGCTGTGCATTGAATGCAAATCCAATTCAATATGTGTTGATTTCACTCTTCTAAAGTTTGCTGTGTGTTCGCTTTGCATAGTGACAGTTATGTAATCTTCATGATATGTAAATGTATGTTAATAATGCAAATGATGCAAGGGATGTAAAATGACACATAGTGAAAGCAAAAAGTGTTGTAATTAAAACATCATGAATGTTGGCCTTTCTGAACGAAATTCTGTTATGTCAAGGTGATTCAGATTTTCTTCCTAACCTCAAAGTCTGTGTGGTGGCCGTGAGAATTCAGGATGTGTTCTGATCAGTGTAAGCATTGTAGATGGATCTTGTCCCCAGTGACATTGCTTCCACAGTTAGCTGCAAACTAGTGGAACAAATGGGTAGCAGCCATACTGCAGAGTACAGAGTTATTGGAAGTGGAACACATTCTGTTGGTTTGAAGCACATCAACCCACTGTGATGTTATACCCCATATACTTCATAGAAATATGATTATGATATGAATATGGCCTAACTAAGATACATTTTATGCAAGATGGGACTTGTAAGGTATCACTGGAAAGGTTCTGATTTACAGAATGTGATTATCCAATTTGTATGCATGTATCATTTCTGTATCTAAAGTTAGGAATATTGACTATGCAACAATTACAACTGGGTGTGTATTTGGGAGACACCCACCAGACAACAGGCCATCAGCTTTGGTGGGCCATTGGGAAGAAACAATAAGACTTTAAAGATAACAATCTCTCGCCTTCCTGAGAGGCATCCTGGGACATAGCTGTGACACTACTAGGTCAGGTGGTCCTGTCACCTGATACTAAACACTATCTTGGGGTACATCTATACTACCCGCCAGATCGGCGGGTAGTGTTCGATGTATCGGGGATCGATTTATCGTGTCTCGTCTAGACACGATAAATCTATCACCAAATCAACGCCAGCACTCCACCTCAGCAGGAGGAGTAAGCGGAGTCGACAGGGAAGCCGCGGTGGTTGACTCACTGCCGTGAGGATGGCCAGGTAAGTCAAACTAAGATACTTCGACTTCAGCTACGTGAATAGCTTGTGGTAATTTTCTACTAAAAGGAGAGGGTGGTCAAGACTGGGAAACAAAAGATTCCCATCTTATGTAAATCTTATTTAAGGCTGGGGAGTAAGGCAAACAGGACTCTTCTCCATTGCCTTCCTGCCCAAGAAGAAAGACTGCTGAAAGTATCTGAAGAGACAAAGGAGCTGAGCTGTGGGAAAGGCAAAGGCTGAGTCCAGACTGAGACAGAGGAGTCTAGTCTGTAAAGAGAAATACTTGGAACTCTAAGCTACAGAAACTCGGTAACTTGCCTAAAAAAACATTAAGGGTGAGAAATTATTTCTCGAAACCAGTCGCTTTAAGATCTTAAGCTTAGTATGCATGTTTTGTTTTATTTGCTTAGTAATCTGCCTTGTTCTGTTTGCTATCCCTTATAATCACTAAAAATCTGCTTTTTATAGATAATAAACTTGTTTTTGTTTATTATTAAATCCAGTTTGTGCAATTTCTAAGGGGGGGAGGGGCAGAAGGTTGTACATATCTCTCTCCACACTGAGGGAGAGGGTGATTTTTTTTATGAGCTTGCACTGTGCAGATCTTTCTATACAGCACAAGACAATATTATCCGGGGTTTACCTCTCCACAGGGAGTGTGCATGTGAGTGCTGGGTGAATCCTCTCACACAGATCTGACTGCTGTCTGTGTCTGGCTGTGGTCTTGCCTGGGTGTGTGCTGGCAAGAGGCTTGAGAGCCTGGCACAGCAACCCAGTGCAAGGGAAACCAAGGCTGGCAGGGTTGGAGGGCTGAGTGGGATCCCATCACATCAGGTGGCATCCCAGAAGGGGAGATCCAACCTGTCACACCCACCATCTTTTATTCATAGTGCAACCAGTGCATGATTCTTTATGTGACTATTGATTGAAATTACATTTTTCATCTGATCAAATGCTTCTTATTTTATTAGTTCCTATTAGATATGGGTCACAGGACAAATGTTAGGATTATTTTCCCCAGTCCCTGCCCTTGGTTCCTTGTATGTGTTTATCCATGTGAGTCTTGTTGTCATGGTGAATTACAAATGTCAACTACCGTAAAGAGTACATTACTATTTAAAGTGGTACTTTAGAGGGGCAATATCTTAGCCTGTTATCTGCAGCCAGACCCCTTGGGATAAGAGTAGTTGAGGAACTTTGTACAATGATAATAATGTTTCATTTATTAGCATCCATCATCTAGCTAGATTCGAGTGTGGTTTCCATGCTTCACTCCACTTTCCCTGTGGTGCAGCAACCTCTGAAATGAAACATGACAACTCTTTAATACTACAGAGTGACTTTTGACAACTGTTTAGGACAGGAAGTGAAGAATGCCATGTAGAATCAAAGGTACAGTGGAAAATGAACTAGGTAGGATCTCACTTTTACATCTCATACAAAGCGAGGCAACTCCGAGAAGATGATGCCTTCAGCCACCCTACGGGAAGCGTCAGGTTTTGTACTGGCTCAGTGACAAGAGTGTTACCTATAGAATCACCCCAACAGTCCTGCAGCACTGCGGTTTTCATTAAGACTCCAATTCTGTATCTCTTAAGATGATGGGAGCTTTGCCATTTACTTTAGTGGGTGCATGTTCAGACCCTGGATGTCTGCCATTGAAGGAACGTCTACACTGCAATTAAACACCTGCAGCTTTCCCCTGTCAGCTGACTTGGGATTGCAAGGCTCAGTCGGGGGGCTGTAACATTGCAGTGTAGACATACCCTCCATTACTTACAAAGCCTGACTTTTATCTACTGGGATCTGGTAAGATCCCAGTTTATGGTAGTGTAGCTGCAACATACTTACTGCAAATTATTCCCATGAAATGAAAATATATACTTTCTTGTAAAAGTTGCAGGGAACATACTTGAGATGTGTCATATACCGTATTTGTGGGTCACATTTGTCTTTGTGAAGTATATTAAGCTTAAAGATTAAAAAAAAGGATCATTTATTCCAGATTTGAAAGCACATCTGTTGCCCATTACCTAGTGATATACAGCTATGCTGTATAGAGTAGCAATAATATTGTCTATAAAACTTAGTGTAATTATGATTTAAAGACTAACACTCGGGAATGATGCCAAAAAAGGCCAATTTTGCATCTTGGAAATGATCAGCTGGGAAATTGCACACAGGTGAAAATAATTCCACTTCAAACTCCAGTAACTTTCTTCCCGTTTTTATAGACTGATGGCCACTGAAACTTATGGTAGGAGTTGTTCTTTGACCCAAGGACCTCTTGATGCCAACTGGCAGAGGACATAGGGGTACGTAAGGATACAGGGATCCCCTGGGTTCCAAAAGGGGTCATGTAACATGTCTAATGAAGCCTGTGTCACACTAGTGGTCAGAATCATTGCAAGATATATGTATGGAAAATGTGTGAGGAGTTATGGATAGATGCTGAAAATTAGGTTCTCTAGGTCTTTTAGATAAAGGCAACGAGTCTTGAAACAAACTTCTCCAGACAGGAGGTGGGTGACAGTTATCTCCTGGGTAGACCATTTTGCATTGTCTCTCTTGGGACAGAAGTGTATTATAACATATAGAGTCCAATGCTAATGAAGAATTTGAGGAGATATCAGAAGGAAATTAACAAGAAGAGGTAAACAGGAGGGGGACAACTTTATTTTCAGGTGAACAACAAAGGTTTGTTCTGGTGTATTTGGGGTGCAGAGAGATGCTCTGGCATCCTTCAGTCTGTGAGGAGAAGCTGTCAGTGGGCTTGATCTTGTGAAGAGGGATCTCAGCCAACCTTGCTGGGAAAAGGAGTTGGGGTAAGTTATCCTGTAGGAGATAAAAAATGTCTTGCACATTAAGACTCTAGTTATGATTTTGTTTCATGTGTAATATTCTATCATTTGAATCTCTGTTCTTTGATAATAAACGTATTCTTGTTTTTCACTATAAATATACCTAAGTGCCGTGGGTTGAGTGAAGCGATGACCCTGAGTTGAATCTTGTCAGCGGGTGTCTATTACTCCTTCTGGGAGTAGTGAATCTGAGTGTTCAGTGGAACAGGGGGTGGGTACTCCAAGAGGGATGCTCGGAGAACTTGGGGGTTGGCGTGTTCCTGTTACCTGTACAGAGAAAGTGACATCTGCGGGGGGCTGAAAGGCAGTGCTTGTGCAGCAGGTGGTTTCAGGGAGTTAATCTGCAGCTGGCACAATAAGGGCAGGTTGTAGCCAGGTGCCTCACAGCCCTGGAGTGTGTCACATAGCCACATTTTCACAGGCAGAAAAATAGCTCACAAATACCATGGTATTGAAGGCATCTCCACGCTTGTGCAATTTTATTATGGTTCATGCTAAATTCCAAGGATATTTGACATTTAGACATCCTGCGATACTGATTTCCATAAGCCGACTACGTGCTGTGTGAAGTAGCTCTTTTAATTTGACACTCACATGCTATTAATTTCATTGCATGAACTCTTGCTCTCATATTACGAGCCAATACAAAAAAAGAGAGATTGAATGTTTTTATACTATGCCCTTCATCATAAATACTTTAATAAAGTCTCCATTAACTGTAATACAGAGCTAGAATGCAGATATAAAGGTGATCTGTAAAGAAGCATAACAAAAAATATTGGGCTGTCCTTTTTAGTTCTTTATGATGGGTTAAGAAGGGGTGTGGGTTTTTCATTTCTTCACTTTATATATAGCTGGAATGTCAAGTCTTGTCTTCATTGGATTTGCTGGAGAATTTCGGAGAGGTTTCAGGGTTGATTACTGTGAGCTCTTAATATCTGAATTGAAAGAAACGAGTGTCTTAATTCTTTAACAGACTTCCGTTATTCAATAGTATTTACATTATAAGATGCTTGGAGGTTCAGACACCGTTAGAGCTCCATTTTGCCAGGTGCTGTACAAACACATAGTAAGAGAGAGAGACCCTCGTCTGAAGAGCTTAAAATCTTAAATAGGTAAGAGGCAAAATGTATGAGAGAAAGGAATTACTGTCCCCATTTTAGAGAGGGAGAACTGAGGCACTGAGAGATTAGTGACTTACCCAAAATCCCACAGAAAGTCTGTGGCAGGGCCAGGAATTGAATATCTGAGGTCTCCTCAGTCCCTGTCCAGTGCCTTAATCACAGGCCCATTCTTCTTCACGGGAAATAGAAACATAGAGAAGCAAAAAAGACATGTAATGAGAAAGAGAGAGAAATGATTAGCACATACAGTAAATATTCACATTGCTTCCGTTTCAACCATTTGTACGGTGGGGATAGTTCTTGTAAAGTCCTTTGAGATATACTGGTGAAAAGCACTAGATAAGAGCTAGGTATTTTTGATTATAATTCGTGCCAAGGAACCTCTGTCAAGGATCACAGCCTCACTGTGCTAGGCATTGCGCAGACAAGTTACACAGCAGACAGTCCCTGCCCCAAGAGATCTTACCGTTTTGGGACCATCTCCTCAGCAGTAGATTTGGTGTCAGGCAAGACACCCCAGCTAGACAAAACAGGCAAATGGGGGATGGGTGGGTGGATGGGTGGGACGATGAAGTTGCAAAACAGAGTTTAGCATTAAAAGCAGAAGTCTCAGCTTACCACTTGCCTAACTAATACACTGGTCTACAATTTTTGAGAAGTCGTCTGCTTCAGAGATAAAATGTGCTATTTAGTATGTATTTTGATGTGCTGAATTCAAATATGACAATTAAAACAACTGATTGGCTACTGTTTCTAAGATATTTAAGTTTTTACATTTTATGTCTATGTATATTGTGTAGATAATAGAGTTTTAATCATAAATTGTAAACCTAGGTCTTTTCATGTGTTTATGGTTGCTTTACATGATAATATTTCACCTGTCCTGTTTATGTAACACTTTAAAAATCAGCAAAAGGGTTATATAAATAAAATTTATTATGAAACAAAAGGCAAAAAACTATTATGTACATAGTTTAGTCCTATTCAGTGTCTACTCAGCGCTTCTTGGCTTGTCTCTTGTATTCATTAAATGGAGCATCTCTTGTCACTGTCCAGCAATAGTCTGCAAGCATTGATGGGCTCCATTTGCCCTGATAGCGTTTCTCCATTGTTGCAATGTCCTGGTGAAGTCGCTTGCCGTCCTCGTCGCTCACTGCTCCACAGTTTGGTGGAAAAAAATCTAGATGAGAGTGCAAAACATGTCACTAAAGATACATGTTGCAACCAAGGCTTTTGTATGCCTTGAGGAGGTTTTCCACCAACAACCTGTAGTTGTCTGCCTTGTTGTTTCCGAGAAAATTTTTTGCCACTAACTGGAAGGCTTTCCATGCCGTCTTTTCCTTGCCACGCAGTGCATGGTCAAATGCATCATCTCGAAGAAGTTCACGAATCTGAGGACCAACAAAGACACCTTCCTTTATCTTAGCTTCACTTAACCTTGGACATTTTTCACGGAGGTACTTGAAAGCTGCTTGTGTTTTGTCAATGGCCTTGACAAAGTTCTTCATCAGACCCAGCTTGATGTGTAAGGGTGGTAAGAAAATCTTCCTTGATTCAACAAGTGGTGGATGCTGAACACTTTTCCTCCCAGGCTCCAATGACTGTCAGAGTGGCCAATCTTTCTTGATGTAGTGGGAATCTCTTGCACGACTATGCCATTTGCAGAGAAAACAGCAGTACTTTGTGTATCCAGTCTGCAGACCAAGCAAGAGAGCAACAACCTTCAAATTGCCACAAAACTGCTGCTTTGTTGGTCATAGTTTATGCACCTCAAAAGTTGTTTCATGTTGTCATAGATTTCCTTCATATGGACTGCATGACCAACTGGAATTGATGGCAAAACATTGCCATTATGCAGTAAAACAGCTTTAAGACTCGTCTTCGATGAATCAGTGAACAGTCTCCACTCATCTGGATCGTGAACGGTGTTGAGGGCTGCCATCACACCATCGATGTTGTTGCAGGCTACAAGATCACCTTCCATGAAGAAGAATGGGACAAGATCCTTTTGAGGGTCACGGAACATGGAAACCCTAACATCACCTGCCAGGAGATTCCACTGCTGTAGTCTGGAGCCCAACAGCTCTGCCTTACTCTTGGGTAGTTCCAAATCCCTGACAAAGTCATTCAGTTCACCTTGTGTTATGAGGTGTGGTTCAGAGGAGGAGGATGGGAGAAAATGTGGGTCCTGTGGCATTGATGGTTCAGGACCAGAAGTTTCATCCTCTTCTTCTTCTGACTCAAGTGAGAATGATTCTGGTGCATCAGGAACCAGCAGCCCTTCTTCGTGGGGTACTGGGCATATAGCTGATGGAATGTTTGAATAATGCACAGTCCACTTTTTCTTCTTTGACACACCTTTCCCAACTGGAGGCACCATGCAGAAGTAACAATTGCTGGTATGATCTGTTGGCTCTCTCCAAATCATTGGCACTGGAAAAGTCATAGGTTTCTTTTTCCTGTTCAACCACTGGCGAAGATTTGTTGCACAAGTATTGCAGCATATGTGTGGGGCCCACCTCTTGTCCTGATCTCCAATTTTGCAGCCAAAATAAAGGTGATAGGCTTTCTTAACCATAGTGGTTATACTGCGCTTTTGTGATGCAAAAGTCACTTCATGACAAACATAGCAGAAGTTATCTGCACTGTTCACACAAGTACGAGGCATCTCTGCTCACTTTGGCTAAACAGAAATGCGTCCCTTTGCAAAATCAAACACTGACAAATGAGAGAGCACGACACTGTATGATTTCTAGAGCTGATATAGGGCAATTTGTTCAGCAGAGTGATGTAAGCTTCGTTATGATTGCATCATCCATGACTTCTAGGAATAACATGGTGCAATTCATATCATGTGTGATGCAATACCAGCTTCAGATTGCATCATTCCTTGTTTTTCCTAAAAAGCAAGTAGTGTCCAAACCCAGTCATAGATTTATTCATAGATCCAGTCAAAGATGTATTTTAGTCATTTCTGGTTTAAATTGAGATCCCTTCCCTTTATAACTCACTTATCCTCCACCATTCCTAAGTCAAGAGTCGTATATACTGACCCAATAGCATATCTCGAAAACTAGAGCCAATCAACAATTTTAAGCATCACTTTCGTTCTCAGTGACCCAGAATTAGTAAAGTTTGACTACATTTATTTCAGAAGCATTTTGGCTGTAGAGCAGTGATATCAGACAATGATTATCGGCATCATGGGAAGAGGGTGGTTAGAATATTAATTAATCACTGAAGTTAAACACTAACAAAACAGTTCAGTTTTCCTATTTGGCCATCTGTATGCATTATCTAGAAGCAAAAAAGGGAACTAGTCCATTTCTCTCCCCCCCCCCCCCCCCCGCCGCCCTGTTTGCATATCACCTTTAAATTCCAACCTGCAGGCTGGCAACTATACCAGAAGGACCTCTCAGAGACTTGGGGTGAAACCCTGGCCACACTGAAGTCAATGGCAGTTTTCCATCCTTGGTGCCTAATGAGGTATGTCTACACTGGAGCTGGGAGGTATGATTCCTATCATGGGAAGGCAGACTCAGACTAGCTCAGCTTGAGATGGCGTGCTAAAAATAGCAGTGTGGCTATTGCAGCACTGGATGTGGCTTGGGCTCTTTTATTTTTTTATCCCTCCCCCCCCAGCCTGCAAATTTATTGTTGCAAATAAGAGAACCTAGATCGGTAAAATGAAATGTCCCAAATTCTCCAACGTAACCCTATGCGAATGCAGTGTTAAAGTGGCACCGTTAAGCATTGAAATGAGGAAATGGAAAAGTTGAAGGTTGAATGTGCATCTTTAACTCTGCTCCTTAGCTATGTGCATTATAAACAAACTTTAATTGTAGGATCAAGAAATGCATGTATAGTTTTATTCTGCAAATTTGTTTACACATGTAACCCAAATAACCTGTGATCCAAAAGTTATAGACTATTGCTCTGATCCTGCAAACACCCATATGCTTAATTTTACTACCACTGATTTCAATGGGACTATGAACAGTAAGCTAAGAACGAGAGAGTTTGCTGGATCGGAGCCTATGTATGTATAAGGGGGCAGAGGTTAGGTCAGGGATCGGCAACCTTTCATACGTGGTGTGCTGAGTCTTCATTTATTCACTCTAATTTAAGGTTTTGTGTGCCAGTAATACATTTAAATATTTTTAGAAGGTCTCTTTCTATAAGTCTACAATATATAACTAAACTATTTTTGTATGTAAAGTAAATAAGGTTTTTAAAATGTTTAAGAAGATTCATTTAAAATTAAATTAAAATGCAGAGCCCCCGGGACCGGTGATCAGGACCCGGACAGTGTGAGTGCCACTGAAAATCAGCTCATATGCCGCCTTTGGCACGCATGCCATAGGTTGCCTACCCCTGGGTTAGGCTATTGATCTATGCACAATTTACGCAGTAGATCTGCTTCAGTCGGGGATTGTGAGCCTTACTTAATAATTGTAAAGCACTTTGTGATCTCTGAATGAAAGGTGATATGGAAGTGTACAGTGTTATTTGTTGTTATTGTTGGTAGAACTACTGTTCCTTCTTCGAGTGATGGTCCCTATGTGGGGTGCGCATGTGCACCATGTACCTGAGTCTGGAAGTGTTTATTAGCAATGTGCTTATTAGTCATAGTGTGTCCCCTCGGGCTCCCAGCCTAGGGTATAATAGGTAGTGTGAGATGACATCTCTCCAGTTCCCCCTTACTGCCACGTGTGAAATACAGATAGGGACCACACATCTCAAAGAACCTTCAATTACAGGTAAGTAACCTCCTCTTATTAATAAAATATTTATTAAATAATGCTACCCTACAATACTTTCCCTTTAAATATTTGACTTTTCAGTGTACTGGATATTCTCTTTGTTGAACATTTTGAAACCCTCCCTACCCCCCCGAATACCAGGTCTGATGGGCTTTAATTCTTTCAGCTTCGCCATCTGATCTGAAGAGAGGAGCAAAATTATAAGTAGTAAAACTGTAACCTCTATTTCACCTTCCTGCTATATTTATGACTTTTGCAATTGAAATGAATAAACTACATTGTCAGCTTTCTGGCTATGGGATGTATAGTTACATAATTTCTCTGCATGTGGCCTTATAATGGAATAGTAAATCTGGTTAGTTTGGGAGACACTTTGCTGCAATATTGGAATTACAATTCTTTCTGAACATTTGAGTTCTAAGTGTGATCTATTGGAAGTGGATGACCCAAAAGAGGTTTGGAATTCCTAGGACGGCGTCTCCTCTGAGCTACACCAATGACAGTCAAGAGTAACTTAATTGGGAACAATTGAGTTCCAACTATATAAAACAGCCTGAGATCAGAATCATGCCCTCAGTTTGGACTATCATCAAAAAGCTAGGAGACTATCCCCTTATTAGACAGAACTCCTTTCCTTCTTCCCAGCAGCAGATCCATAAACTTAATAACAACGAGATCTTATGACAGTGTGTGTGCGTGTGTATATATATATATGCGGTAAGAGATCTATATCTATATCTATATCTATATCTATATAACCTCTACCTCTATATAATGCCACCCGATATAACACGAATTCGGATATAACGCGGTAAAGCGGTGCTCCGAGGGGGCAGGGCTGCGCACTCCGGTGGAACAAAGCAAGTTCAATATAACGCAGTTTCACCTATAATGCGGTAAGATTTTTTGGCTCCTGAGGACAGCTTTATATCGAGGTAGAGGCGTATATGGGCTATGGTAAAATGTAGCACACAAAATGGCTAAACTTCAGGAAATGCACATATATCACCAAATTGATTTGATCTCCACTGGTTTGACAGACCCAGAGATGCAAACATCACCTATTTTATCCACTAAAATATACCATACTCTATCTTCTGCCAGGAAAGTTTCAAAGTATTTTTTGATCTACAACTTACCCAGTCCACCAGGGATTGTTTGCTTTTAGCACATGAAAGTTCAGGTGTTGAATACCTTGCATCAGCTAACCCTGATGAGGCCAAGGGGAAAGACTGGTCATGTGTTAAGACACTGGACTGGGCTGTAAGAGACCTAAGTTTGAGTCTGGGTTCTGATGCAAACTTCCTGTCTGACCTTAGGCAAGTCACCTTTCTGTGCTTCAGTTTCCCATGTGTAAAGTGCAGATAAACATCCCTGCCTTGGAGGGGTATTGTTAGTATCAGGTAATTTGCTTGTGAGTTGCTCAAATATTGCAGTGATGGGCACATTAAGTGCCTTCACAGAGAGAGACTTTTTGGAGAGCTGGAAATCTGCCTGCCACTGACCCCAGGAGGGTTCCTCAGAGGAGGAGCTTAAATTCCCACTGACGATTTACAGGGCATTCACCACTAGGAGCCTCTGACAGGAGTCACTGAATCATTCCACTGTCCAGTAAACCCTCCCAACATCCATTTTGTGACTCTCACACCCCTCTAGTACCCTATTTCCTATCAGCGAAGTTACAGCGGTAGCCTGTCAACACAGCATGGAGCCCCCCCTTGCAGAGTTTCTGTCACCAGGACATTGCACCAGGGTGTATGACTGAATAAGCTGATGGTGAATAAGAATCTAGCCTGTTATATATTGTATATAGCAGTTTCGATGCCATAGGCTTCCCAACTGACACCAAAGATATATTGCTCCACGTACTTCCTCTGCCACCACTGAGAAACCAGAATTAAAACCATCCAACCAATATTTAGCAATTCTCCACTCTTCCCTGAAAGTAGTTCATTCCTACCACCAGTGTGCTCTGTAAAGATATAAAAAGAAGCTCTTACAACACGACCCTTAAAATGGAGTCCAGTAGGTATCAACAAACGCTATGGCAGGTCTGCACAACATGCGGCCCGGGGGCTGCCTGCGGCCCACGTGGGCTCACTGTGCAGCCCATGGGGGGTGAGTAGGCATGCAGCGGGTGAGAGAGGGGGGCTGAGGAGGCGAGCGGGCGGGCAGTGGTGGTGGGGCAGGTGAACCGGCGGCGGGGGGGGGGGGGAGAGCGGGCTGAGGAGGCAAGCAGGTGGGCAGTGGCGAGGGGTGAGTAGGCAAGCCAGGGAGCTGAGGAGGTGAACAGGTGGGCAGTGGCGGGGGGGGCAGGTGAGCCGGTGGCGGGGGAGGAAGCGGCTGAGGAGGCGAGCAAGCGGGCAGTGGCAGGGGGTGAGTAGGCGGGGTGGGATGGCACTGAGGAGGTGAGCAGGTGGGCAATAGCGGGGGGGGGGGCAGGTGAGCCGGCGGTGAGGGAGGGGAGCTGAGGAGGCGAGTGCTGAGTCAGTGGCTGACCTGTTCTACTGATCTGGTCTGGCTCCCATCCCCTCTCCAAGGGTTGCAGCTGTCTGGAGGTGCTGCCTTCCACGTCTTCCTCATTCACACCTCATTCATTCAACAGGGCAATTGATTACAAAGTGGGGGGAAGATCTTATTCTACTTCTAGCAAAAAGACAGTTTTCCTTTACCTTAATTATACTACCTTAGGGGCCCGCTATAACATATTGCCAAGGTTCAATACCGCTGTTTCAGTGGGGCGGCGATAGGGAAGGAGGGTTTGTTTCCGCGGGGCGGGCGGCCCTGGGGGGGTTGTTTCCACAGGGTGGGTGGCGCTGGGGAGGTGTTGTGTTTCAGGGGGCCTGGGTGGTGCTGGGGGGGGGAGGGGGGTTCGGCAGGGCGGGGAGGGGGGTTGGCCCTCAGCTGGAGTAATATGGCCCTCGCCGCTTTACAAGTTGTGCAGGCCTGCACTATGGCATCTCCTGCTTCCAGAGAAGACGCATTGGGAAAAAATGTTGTCTCAGGTAAGAATGTTAGTCTCTGCTTTTTAAGGTACCAGCCAGCTCTGCAGCTGGGGGACTCCTTTCCTGCATCTCTTTTGAGCCTTTCCTGATAACTCAATAAGGGATTTCGTAACACCCACTGTTGAATTACCCCGTTAATAAATATACTTGGATTTCCATGTTCTTGCCACAGCATGGCTTGATCCTGCATGGTGCTTTGTACCTGGGGGTTATTCCTGTGCTTAAATTAAGCATGTGCTGTACTGGGTACAGAGTCCTCGTCATGTTTTGCAGGATCAAACACGCAGTTTTGGAGCTTAAAACTAAAACTCTTTGAGTCACCATGTGACAAGAATAGAGACCTTGGGGGCACAATATAATTTAACAGGGTCAATGAAGCAGCTGCTTTTACATCTTATGTCCACTCGCTGGTATGAGCTCTTAACAAATGTACAGGCTCTTACTCGATAAGGTTGAATACTGCATTTGAGTGTGTGCAACCAGTCATTCAGATTCCAAAGCGCGGTTGGCTTCGACCATCATTGCCTCCCTGCTATTCAGGTGGCATTTCCTTTGGTTTACAGTGCATTCCCATCGATCTGCAAAGCCTGGAATATCGCTGTGAAACCTTTTGCTAGCAAGTTCCATATGTAAGAGCTCAGTAACAAAGGATTTATTTTTTTTTGCCAGATCTTAGTGTAATTTTGGCAGGGTGTTAACCGTTTCACTGCAGTCAGACAATACATGAATCTCAAGGGCAGAGCTGTAATAAGGCATTTTAGCACCTGGGGAGAGCAAGCATATTTGCGCCCCCTTGCGGTTTTTTGGTCATTTTTCTGTCCCCGCAGCTTTGCATCCTGGGCAGCTGCCCCGCTTACCTGGCCTGATTATGGCCTGGCTCAGGGGCATTTTTCTATCTATAGTACCTATGTGGCCCTCATTACCACAATCTTTAATGTATTTAGCTTCACATTACCTTTGTGAGGTAGGACAGTGCTGCGATCCCCGTTTTATAGATGAGGAATTGGGGCACACAGAGGATGAATGACTTGCCTCAGGTCACTCAAGAAGTTTACCCCAGGGCTCCCAAGTCCTAGAGGGTAGCGCTCTAACCATTAGACCATTCTTCCTCATGTGCTCTTTAAAAGGAACATTCTTTCCCATGCAAGAAACAGCAAGACAGAGCAAATATATGAGGCTGTTTCTAAGGGATTTAAACAGATAACATTTTGTACCATCTCTAATTACATTTATCTACATTGTAAATTCAGTTCTTCATTAGTAGAATGGGGAAAAGACCCAGCTGTATAATGTGCCAAAAAGCTTACTGGTGTTTTGAGTCCTGATTCAGTAGTCCAGACCTACTCAACAAAGCACTTAAACAAGTGCTTAAATGCTTTGCTATACTGGGGCTTAAATGTCAATCCTTTCAGTAAACTCTGATTTGCTCTTTTATATACAGTACTTCACCCTCCTGTGTAGCATAGATAAGTCATTTTAGCACAGATTGTATTGCTATACAAGATGGTACCACTGGTCTCTTTCAGAGCTTTATGAAAGCATTTGTAGCAATAACAGCCCTGGAGATCAATAATGCAAAAATGTATTGGCAACTTTTCTTAAATGCTTAATGTTGTCATATACCTCCCCCTGCACCTCCTCCCTCATTCCCCATATGTAACTTTAAATAACTGGGAAGGTTGAGGGGAAAAAAGCCCATAGCTCTAATCACACACACACACACACACACACACACACACACACACACACACACACACACAACACCCAACCTAAACAAACTCACTTCCTTGAGAGAGGTATTAGATTGCACTGGCTCAGGTTAAATGAGATTCCTCAGACTTTACCAAAAATACATATGTTGCAGGGAAGATATTATTAGACATACCAGGGTGCCATTTTAATGAGCGCAGGTGGAAAATGGAACCACAGCCAAAATAAGTCAGCAAATGGGCCCAATCGCCCCTTCCCATGAAGAATCCTATGGGAGGTGGATAAAGGAGAGTACTTCTTTGAGATTCCCTTTGTGGCGCTTTCTCCCCACATGTTCTGTTGATTGCTCTCCTCTCTTACTAGCCTTGCTAAACTTTGATTGACGTTCACTCACCCGTCCAAGTAAGTATCCATGGAAGCATGTTGGCATGGAGATCACCTGGGTGAGGTCAAGGAAGTGGGAGAAAAAACGGATAATTTGTTAAGAGGCATGGCAGTGGTAATGGGGATGGTCATATGGAACAACTCGATTCCAGAAGATGCCAGTCTCCCGCAGTGCCAGTGTACGTTGATTATTAGGTCCGTAAGGAGTTACATAGTTGTGTCCTGTGGACATTAGCCATTAGGAAACCAAGTGAAATAGCTATCTTGATGATGAGGGAATGTTTCAAACATGCCCACTATATGGGGACTATGTATGGCAAAGAGATTGGTCAGATTACTGAATCCATCTCTCTTTCGATCTTTTATTTCAATGGGTCTAACATTTAGACTGCAGGTAGAAAACAGCTTCTCTCCCTGGGTAACAGTTTCACCTAGTGGAATTGGATGGCACTGGAATTGGTAATGGGTGTAGAATATTTTGTATCTAGATTATTGGTTCAAAGCCAGCCCAAGTCACTAATGACTGGATATTGTTACTCTCCGATGCCTGTGCATTGGTCTTTCAGCAATGAGCTGATGGTTTTAATTCATTTCCAAATGGACAGTCGCCCAGGTTACAAAAACTCCAGGTGCTAATAGGGAACCATGCTGCATATCTGAACAGGGAGGTGATGGAGAAGTAAATACTCTGCTATCCTTAAACGATTCCTCTAAATTAGGGTTTAGAAACGTGACCAGGCATTATTGGCGCAGTAGGACTTGCTCTAATCCTGTCTGTGCAGTACCTATTCTGTGATTCAATAGGGGACTTTTTGTTCATACGAAACATGCTTAATTGACAACCCTAGTCACTACAGTTCACTCCAAAAATATATATGAAAATCCTCTTTGATTTGTGGCCATTAGAGCCTTCACCTGCCAATTACAGTGAAGAATTGCTCAACAGAAGCAGTGAATATATTTTTTTTTCTTGGCATGAAAGATACAGCACTGTTGCAAAGGGTTTGGTATCTTCATAAAGATATTACAGAATATTTTGTTTACTTTACATCATCAGTGAGTGTACTAGTACAGTGCCCACCCCTGAAGTTGTCCTTTACTGACCATTACAGCACATGGAAAACCAAGATATAGCTGTTATTTCCAACTCCCGTTATAGTGGAACAACTGTGTTATCTCCAGGACCGATGTGCACCAACAGTTGGCAAATGCTGACTTTTTAATAGAGACCACTATGTATATTTACTAGAGTTTTTCTGTAAAAATCGTGATAACAGATGGCTTTTCTTTTTACCCATTCCATGTTTACTTAAATGATTCCCATCATTTTGGTTTTATGTGTAAATCAATTCAAATAGGAGTGCAGTGACTATTAGTTTGTAGTATTATGTCAAAAAAGAGGAGAAAATGAAGTAGTGAGGGAAAACCACATTCTGTACCTAAATTAGAGCAAGCAGCATTTGGTTTAGTTCCCATGCTGTTGGGTACACGTAGATAGATAGATGTAAATCAGACCCAGCAATTACTGTGCAGTATAATGATACCAAATGCAGGGATGTGATATTCATAAGTTTGTTCCTTTGAACATGCCATGCCTTTTCAATTAATCATATTGGCTTTTTGGGGGTGAAGTGGGGATAGAAGTAAAATAGACTGTTTTGGGGCATGGACTCTAGCATGGCCGACTAACGAGAATTTATTACTGCTTGATGCCTAGCTGTGGCCTATTTTTAAAATTTTGTTTAAAAGATGAATATGTAAATGCTGCTGTGCTCTTGCTTTTTAATCTGAAGATCAAATAGTACCAAGATAAGTGTCCCCACTTTTACTGTAACTTCTGTATTTCTTAATAGTCTAGTGCCAACATTTTCAAGTGACTAGTAATTTTAGGTGGCTTAATTTTGGGGTGCTCAATTTGACACCTTGGAGTGGCCTGGTTTTCAGACTGTGCTGAGACCACCCACCTTCTGAAAATCAGCTCCCCTCTAACTTGTCTCAAGTTGGGTGCACAATATCACTGGTGTCTTCTGAAAATCTTATACAAGGGCCCTAGCCTTCTCATATTTTTACGGTTAGATTCTGTAGCAAGAATTATGGAATCCTCTAGCCACTGCTGATCCCACCACCTTGAATTCACCAAATTCCAGCTGCCGTTAGGTCTGTAAAAGAAAACAAAAGGGCTCAAATTGCATGATCCAGTCCTGATTTCTTTTCACCAATAATATTGAGAGGGCATTTCAGGTTGCAATCCATGGTGGGGGATGGGGTGTGCATGCAGGTAGATGCTCCCCTGCAGCTGCTAAGTGGTTGCATGCCCAGAAATTCAAGGGACCCTGTGGGAGCTTTTATTGAGGCAATGGAATATTGAGGAATATCCCCTCCCCTTGTGTGATTGGCTGATGGAGGAAGTACAGTACAAACTAACACTGATGTATTGTTGTAAACAAAATACCGCTCAGAATACACAGGTGTTAACAGAATTCTCGCGCAGGGGAAGGGAGGGATCTTAGTATGTAGTGAGCCTGAACCTGCTGCATTAAAATCAATCTGAGTCTTGCCACTGATGTCAACGGATCAGGAAAATACATCAGTGGAGTGATGCTGATTTACACCAGCTGGGGATCTGGTTCTGGTTCTGTATCTGCATTCCTTTATACACACAAGCAAGCCACTGAAGAGCAAGAAGAACTGATATGGCCAACCGTGCACCATTAAAGTCAATAGGGTCTTGCTGATTTACGCCAGCTAAGGAGCTGACCTTTAAAATACAACCTAGTGAATTTTGCAGCAACATCTTAATTCTGAGCAAACTTCTGCAATGGCAGAAGATCAGGGACATTGCATATAGTCTGCCATAAAGAGTCAAACCTTTCAAGAGAACAGTGCTTAATTTCAATTGCTATCATATTTAATATTTAAAAAGGGAGACAGTCTTTTATTATTCAGGCTCTTTACTAGTCTGGTACTATTTCAGCACTCAAGGAAGGGTGTCCTACTGGAAGGAAAGCCTTTGTTGTTAAGGATAAGAAGCTGTCCATCAACACTTGATGTCTTTCCAACTTGAATGTGTTACGATGAGTTGTTTTTAATTTGCCATGGGATTTAATAGTTTAAAACATTTATTGTGTTAGGAACACAGGATGACTAATTCAGCAAGAAGCCTAACGTAACAGGCCTCATTTTGCTCTCCTTCCTCACTGTGAATCTGGAGTAACACTTCACTAAAGTCAGTAGATTTCATTTAAATAAAGTACATCTGATGTGAGACCAGAATCAAGCCGTTGTGTGCTGTGTTTTCAAACATCTGTGGTGTTTTCACATGACTGCATGTGGGTGAGTTACTAGAAAATGATGATTTTAATGGCACACAGGAGAGCATGTATATTAAAAATTACAGAGTAAAGTGGCATGACTGGTTAGCAGCATACTTTGAAGGTGAAATGGATAAAATTACATAGTAAAAAATGAAGCAGGGATGAGAAAAATCACCTAGTGCAGAAGTCGACGCAAATATCTGTCTACTTAGGCTGGGATTTTCCAAAGCATCTGGGTGGTTTAGGGAGTACAGGGATTTCAAAAGAGCTTAGGTGATTTAAGAGCACAATACCCATTGAAAGTCCATGAGACTCACCGAAGTCACTTAAGTGCTTTTGAAAATCTTACCTGTAAGCAACATGTTCAAAATTAAAGTTGGCTTTGCAGTGTTGCAGCTCCTTGTGTACTTGTGTGAATTTCTTGTATAGTGGGATAATGTAGGAGAATAAAATTCTAGAGATGTTTCCATAAATATTGCATCATTTGATGGCATTCCTTTGCACACTCACACTGTAGACTGTATTGTTGCTTCTGGGCCTGCAAGGTACGGCAGTGCAGATGATTTCACTCTATCAGGGCAGGTCTTTGCTACATAGCTAAATTGGCACCGCTGACATTGATGCAGCGGCATCGATTTAGCAGGTCTGGTGAAGATGTGCTAAATCGATGGGAGAACGCTCTCCCATTGACATAGCATGATGTAGACACTGCTTTAAGTTGATGTAAGTTACGTCGACTTAAGTTACATGACTTATGTAATGTAACTAGTGTAATTTAGATCGACTTACAGCGTTAGTGTAGACAAGGCTTCAGATTTCCCATTCGCTTGCTTCCAGAACAGTTTAGAAGTACTGCAACTACCTCCATTAATTCTTCTGCCAGGTTCCTTTCCAGACTCACGGATTCAGATGGCTCCACTTGAGCCAGTCATGTTTCTTCTGATGCCACATAACAAGAGTGTGGCCTTGTCTACACTGCCACTTAAGTCAATGTAAGTTACATCTCTCAGGGGTATGAAAAAATCACCCCCCTGAGCGATGTAGCTTACATTGACCTAATGTGGTGTCTACACCGCACTATACTGGGGGGAGATTCTCTTCTGCTGACTTAGCTTCTGCCTCTCAGGGAGGTGGAGCACTGAAGTTGACATGAGAGCGCTCTGTCATTGACTTATTGTGTCTTCACCAGATCCAATGAATCGACGCCACTGCATCGATCGCAGCGGTGCCGATTTAGCAGGCCAGAGTAGACAAGCCCTGTGCTGCACAAAAGTTCTAACAAGAGACTGATCTTTTTATCCTGCTCCCAATTGTGTGCCATCGGTCAGGATTACAAAAGGGTGTATCCCTATGACGTGGTGGGAGCCAGTATCGAATGCCGCTAGTGGCTGCTTTTAGAGAGTAGAGTTTTGTTTTGTTTTTAAACTAAATAAGTTCATCTATAACTTTGCCACAAATGCCGGCAACGTGGCACAGCAAACTCAAAGGGGCAGGACAGGATGGGCTGAACAGCAAGGCCCTCTTTTTAAAAGGGCACATGCATGAATTACATAAGCAAACCCTCTAATATGCACAAGCAAGAGAAGATTTCCCGTGTACCCAAGAATAGGCACATGCACAACCCTGACATTCACTTGTGCATCTGGGTTTGTGTGCCCAGGTCAGATGTGCAAATATACACGGGCCCAAGTGTCTAATACTATTAAAGGAGGAGAGAGGAAGTATTTGGGCACCCAAATTAGATGCCACTTTTGAAAATCAGGCGACACCTTTTGAAAATGTAAAATCCTCCCTTTCTTCTGTCTCCAGTTTGGCAGCCCAGAGCTGCTGTCTTATTGCCAGATGGAAGGTAGCTGGAGGCTGGTGGTTTAATCTGTTTGGAAGACACTTACCAGGAGCTTTTTATCCTCTTCTCCTTCTCCTCTCCTGGACACAGAAGCAGGAGGCCAACGCCAAGGTAAAATGAAATATATTTTTTTCTGTAACCAAAAAGTTGTTTAGTGACTCCGGTTTGATGCAGTGATGCGGACAGACAGATGTTGGCTGGAAGCTAAATCCTTGTTTGATTCAGGAAATGTTTTCTGTTTTTATTTTTTAAAAATGCATTGTGGTACCCTCTCTGAAAGAGAACTTGCCATGGAAATCCTTTGATGGCATTAAATGGTGTCAACTGGTTCTCTCTCTCTCTCTCTCTTTTTTTTTTTTAAACAATACTTCATTCACTTCATTTTCTGTGGAGGAACACATAATGCTCTTTCTCTTAGGACACCGGGTAATATAATCAGCTGTTGTAAATCAGCCTAGCTCATTGGCCATAATAATCATTAGAGCTAGGCTGAGGATCTGGCTCATCCTGATTGATTACATTCTAAAACACTGGGGTCAGATAGGACAAAGGACCTTAAAGATCTCTGATGGGCTCAGGCGGAATATTTCCTTTTGGAACAGCTTTTTTTGGAGAGTTCATGACATGCAGACTTCCTTTCTCTTTTTTCTTCTTGTGGCGCTTGGGGATGTAACAGAACAAAGGAGGAATGATATTTCATCATCATTACAGCCGTGGTCAGCAGAAGCTTCAAAGATTTATGGGATTCCGAAAAACTAGGTGTTACGTTATATTCCCTGGAGTTAGGTGTAATATCTGCTGGTGATATGATTTTTACACTTGGATAAACTCAGTGAATAGCAGTTTGACTCTTGATTGACGCTTTCCTGTTATGTCGGCATTACTAGTGTTAACTATGCTTTGGAAACCTTTAATATGTAGCCTTCCTCATAATCAGGATATAGTACAGAGAGCTACCGAATCCAGATTTTTTTCCTCCTCATTCCTCTGTGCAGCCAAATTCTAACTTTGACCGTTTGAGTACACCACTTCTTGACTTCATTTGGCGTGATAGACAAGCAGTGAAGGGGAAAAATTTTTGACCCTGTGCCTTCCACTGTTTCTTCTCTGATAAGGGCTAAAATCTGGTCTCAGTTACACTGGGGTCAATATGAAGCAATTCCACTGAAGTCGCTAGTTATTTTGGATTGAGACCTATGTACTTGAGAAAAGAATTTGTCCTAACGAGCCTGATCCTGCAAATAGTTATGTGTGTGAATAACTTGACAAAGATGAGTGGTCCCATTGGCTTCAATAGAACTACTCAGGTGAGTAAATTTATTTGGGTGCATCACTGCAGGATTGAGACCTCCATTTGCAAATTGTCTCACTTAAGACTTTAAAACATTCACAGATGGCACCTGCTATGGGCGAATATCATTCCTCTACATTCTTTAAGGGCTCATAACCTCATCTAACATTAATACAGCTTCAAATTAACTTCCTGTACACCTTATAAGACCATAGTTATTAAGGTGCCAATTAAGCACATACTAACTTATGTCCTGCTGATTTTAAATTTCACGTGCTAGAGCTGGTTGGGAATTTTCCATCAAAATGGTTTTTTGATGGAAAACGTAGTTAAATCAAAATTTCACTGCAGAAAATTTTGATTTTGTGGAAAGGTTTTATTTTATTTTATTTTTTTTCTGTCCGGAAAATCAAAACAAAATATTCTTGGGGGGTCAGTTTGACCATAAATGAAACCTTTTTGGTTTGTGGAACAGCCATGCTATTTCTCATTTTGAGTCAGTGTGACATTAAACTGCATTTGCTTAACGTACAGCGGTGCCTCATAGGAATTGAAGTTTGAGCGGTTCATGCTCTCATACTCTCCTATGGGCTGCGCTCCTTATCTGGACTTCATCTCCCATGATACACCACAATCTCCCTTCTGACTTCAACAGAGGCTGGATTTTACCTTTGGTGGTTCATTGATCTGGACCAGTGCCCTCCATGTGCTATATATGGGATGCCAAAAATATCTAAGGTGGTTAACGTCAACCACTGTGCTGCTTATGGTCATGTTCTCAGAGTCCCATCTGCTAATTCAGATAAGAGGGATTAATGATAAATCTAACCAATGAGACTTCTGGGAGGAGAGGGTTTAGTGTTTGTCATCTTTGGAACTTGAACCCACGTGACCTCACTTTCATCAAGGTAAATCAAAAATTTTACATTGAAGTAATGAGATCACTGTCTGGCCCAATGTCTCTTGTGGCTCATCCTGTCTCAGTTTTCACATCAGTTTCCTGGCTTTTTATTTCTTGGCATGTTAATTGTTTGAACTATGCAGTTTATTATTCTTTAACGAACACTTGGATGCATTTAGGGAAGAGCGATGCAGATGCTGATGTGGTCTGATTTTGATTTTGGAATGCTATGCATGGGGAAAAATAGACACTGATGACAAAGGTATTTTCAGTTCTTTTGGGTTAGTATGATACTTAAGTAAAATATATGGTCTGTAATAAAACAGGTGTTTAGTCCATTTTGGATAAGAAATGTCAAAATAATAAATGACATTCAGAAAATCAATAAACAGAACAAAAACAGTGAAAGACTAACAGAGTTGGCCAGATAAACAAATCTGTCATATCCTACAGTGTAGGCTTCAAGGTAATAGCTACACTTTGCAATAGTGAATGCTAGATTGTACCCCTGGCATTGTCAGGTGCATTAGAGTGAGTGCAGGAATCCTGATAATGCTGACATGCCCAGGAGCAAATTACCTGATAGTTCTGCAGTTTAGTTCAGAAAAGACCTCAAAAGTTCAGATGCTTTTTCAGCACTCATGCAAACTTCAAGGCACTTGGAGTAATCTCTGTTTTGGGCTGGGCCAGGAGAACTGCAAGGATAATCTCTTGCACAATACCTCCGTTTCCATCCAAACACAGGAAGTGTACAGGCCTTGAAAAAATAATTAGTAAAAGCTTGATTTCTGGTTTATGTAAAGTTTTGGACAACTATGTGGGTCATTTCTGATTCATTCACGTAGGTTAATCCCCTCTTAATTATAAAGAGACATTCAGAACAGGACCTCCTGTTCAGATCTTCTTTCGACACTTATTTTAATAGATGAACATCATAGTTCCCTTTCCCACACTCCTGTAGCAGTCATCCAGACTCTGTCTCTCTGTCCATACACATCCAACTCACCCTGCCTGCCCCTCACCTGCAGATACCCAAAACGCAGTCACTAATAAAATCCAACAGTCCCTCTATCCAGCTGCTCCTGCCATAGGAGCAGAGGTGATTGAGAACTGCTCGGCTATTCCCCGAAGAGTGACATATTCCAGAGAGGGAGGAGCCAGCTACAACTTCTGCACTGCCAGGTGGAAATGATGTACATGGGCGAGGAGGAGCAGATTGCTTGGCTGCATTCTGAAGGCTGTCTTGAAACCCCATGGAGGGGACTTTTCCTTCCACACCCTGAAACCAGGCTTGCCCAGGAAGCAAATCTAGCTGGGAACCTCAGGACTGCTTCATCTAGCTTTAAGGACGTGTTCATGGAACGTTTGTATCTGATTCATTTTAGGGAATGGGCGACGGCTCAGGCCAGTTTTGTTTGCCCCAAACAGTTCAACCATCCACGTAATATTAATAATGTGGCCTCATCCAAATGACCTGGTTATGGATGATCTACCATTAGGAAATTCAGTATAAGTAATATTCAATCCTTGCAGATGGTTACTAAGCTGCTGGGGATCCATGAAGATTTGATTAGCTCACTGAAAGCTAGCTTAGATCTTCCAGTGGTGATGTGCTTTATTAACTCAGCAGAACTGTCCTGCAACCATCAGTCCTGTGTAGCAGCAAACATTCTTTGACCAGTATCTCCCAGATCTTCCACGTATCAGAGAGAATGGTCTACCATGTTGTTGCCAAGGTCATCCATTCATGTTGTGTGTGTGACTGTCATTCTTCCCTGTTTACATATTTTGGGCTTTCTCTCCACGATTCATGTTGTGGCTTATGCTACGTTTCCCCTTCACTTGCTCTTTATGTATCAATTAAAATAAGGGGCTGACTCACTGAATAAAGTCAAGAGCTCAAGGACAGGAGAATCCACTGGTTAAAGAGTACGAATGTTTTAATGTCATTGTGGCGCTTTGCACCCATGAAGAAACATCGTGATTGATATCTTGGTATGATTACCCAATACGTGCACTGGAAGTCTGAAGAATATACTGTTTTTCTTTAATCTTGTAGTAAGCTATACAGGTTCAAGCCAAAGAACGATCTTGAAGTGTATGGGTGATATTTTGATGTAGGGAGTATTCTAGTAAGTCAGTTGAAGATCTCTCTTTGTTCATTATGACTCTTTCTCTCTCAAGAATTTTCTGTGACTTTTACACAACTGCTTCAAAGGGAAGCTCCATTTCTTAGTTGCTTTTTCTTTTTCTTTCTTTCTTCCTTTGCTAAAACTTCTGTGGATTCCAGGACCATTCTGCTCTTGTTTCTGCTTCTGTAATTCTGTTTTCCGCTTCTGTAATTCTGTGGATTTCAGTAGCATTACCTCAGATTTACGCTAGTATAATGGTGAGCAGAATCAGGCCTTCCATCTAGAGTTGGGAGGTGAGACTAGGGTAAAAAATGATGCAGGATCAGGGCCAAGTTTTTGGCTGTTCTTCTCTGAGGGGAGAGAGGAGCTGTAGCAGCTGAGCAGAGGTTCTCTAAACAGGACATCAGAGACTGAATAACTAATTGCAGCATGTGGGGAACGCATTCAAGTGTGACCTTTACTGCTGCATCAGAAAAGACCTCCTACTGGTACAAGAACCAGGATGGAGGCAGTGCCCTGGCTGTATCGCCTACACAGATAACCAAAACTCCTCGGGGCTGTTAGAAGCTGCATGCTGGGAAACATTTGCAGTACACAATAGCAACGTGATTGAACCTACTAACTTACAGATAATGCTACATGTTCTAATGTACCAGGGGATGGTGCTCTAACTGTCCTACATATATATGTAATATGTATACAGATGTATCTCTCTTGCCGACCACTTTCAGAACGGAGGCTACAGAACAGGGCTGGGGATGTTAGACACCCTAGTACTCATGAGGTGTAAGGTCAGTTTTCTTCCTAGACCCTTTTCAGCTGTGCATAAGTACTTTGAGGGGAAATGCTCCCTGAACTCTTCTCTCTCTCTCAGCACACCCATGCTGGGGCAGACAGATTACAGCTCTAAATCAGGACCTTCCTGACATGTTTTTTCACTTACAAGCTGTCTTCCCTTTCAGCATAACTGTCTGAGCCTGGATGAGACAATAATGTTCACACCTCACACTTCTATAGTGCTTTATGTCTTCAAAGTGCTGCTCGGACATTAATTAATGATTACATTCCAACCTAACGGATTCTAGTTGAGTTCCGCCTTTTCTTTTTTTTTTTTTAAATCACCAACATTCTCCATAGATAAAAGTGCATGTGATCTTTTTGTAAAAACAATTTCCTCTGTTTGACCAATGAAGCACTTAGATTTCACTTCCGTGGTTGCAATAATAACATAATTAAATAAAGTAATAATAAACCTGATGTTTTCAATGATAATGTGATGGCAACTGCTGGCGTGATCAGCATGTAGATGTCCTTAGCTCCCTGTAAATATCTGTGATTAATATGTAACACTATCTCTGTTTATTTTTTCTGTGAAAGATTGTTGAGTTTTTTAGAGCTACTAATAAGGATATAAATGACCCAACAGAAAACTTTCCTGTACCTTTAACTTCATATTGTGCTTCTTAGTCAACTCTAGGAAAATCAATTCCTGCCAGGAACTGCCTATCTATCATACTTGCAAACTTGTCATGGACCTCTGCTTCATGAGGTCTTAGGTACCAACACTGTGAAATTTGTAATGAACAGCCATTAATTATAGATGGCCTGGATTTTTCCGCACATCATAAGGCCTGAGTCATTCATGTGTCGCATGCTTTTCTTGGGATATTACACGCAAGTCACCTTAGACAGCATTCACTCTCTGCTGCTAGAAAGGTAGGAAAAAATTAAAACTGGTAAACAGGGCTATGGCTGATTCTGATATCACTCAGCAAAGCAACCACAACATGGCATCAGCATTTGACTATTTACCTGATGGAAAGCATTTGTACTGACTAGAAGTTAGGCTCAGAATCCGGACCTGAGTCCCTTGGGGTCTCTGCTGAGACTGGCTATGATAAGGAAGATCAAGGACACACACAATGCCATATGCCTAGCATCCTTCCTCAACTCTCCCAACGCCAAGCACTAATGCACGCTTGCGTTAATACCTCTCCTGGGTTTTACATGCCCACAGAACAAATAAGAGATAAAGCCCCTTCCCCAGTGTTTATAACTTATCTAGCTAGGGACTGATATGGCCACTATCACTACAGTAAATAGACAAAAGGGAGATAGGAGCGGAAGGGTACCATAAATCAAACTATGCTGTTGCTTGGGTTTTTATGTCTGCATCTTGGTGGCTTAGGGTTTGGAGGAGGAGGAGTGTCACACTTTCACCTGTAATCCCTCCGTTGAGGGCACCACTTCAGGCTTCCAGATCCCAGCTGTCACCTCTCTTGGGTGGAGACCTGGATCTTTCCCTCTCTTCTGATCAGGGTTTTAATGTTGCACAGCCCCCTGACACACACAGCAATATCCCCAGCAAGCCAGTGTGTCTAAAGGCCAGCACCTGCATTTTGCTGTCTCTCCGAAGGCAATGAATAGTATATAGCCAGCAGGTATACATTACCACACAGATCTTCCTAAGCAAGTACCTTTTTTCTTACTGTAAAAGCACTACAGAGAAAACATATACAAAACAATAGAAGAACCTACACACATGCTAAAAGCTTACCAGAGGTCAGCTCCAGCTCCAGTCTAGATGCTCTGGTGGGTGTTAGTCTTTCATACTTGACACCTGGGTTTGCCCCCTTGGTTACAA
This sequence comes from Malaclemys terrapin pileata, assembly GCF_027887155.1. Classification (NCBI taxonomy): domain Eukaryota; kingdom Metazoa; phylum Chordata; order Testudines; family Emydidae; genus Malaclemys; species Malaclemys terrapin. The sequence goes on along the minus strand of NC_071515.1, from coordinate 15,576,109 downwards.
TCCATGTCAGTTTTTAGAACAGGAACCGTGGCAGTTCAGCTGTTTCTTTAAACAGCTTGAGTCTTTGATCTCCAGTCTCCTGGAACAGGTAATCCCCAGTTAGGATATGTCTACATTGCAATTAAAAACCCATGGCTGGTCTGTCCCAGCTGCCTTGGGCTCACGGAGCTCAGGCTAGTGGGCTGTTTAATTGTGATGTTGACGTTTGGGCTGGAGCCTGGGTTCTAGGATGCTGTGAGCCCAAACATCTACACCACTATTAAACTGCTGCTTAGCCTTAGCCTGTTAGCCCGAGTTAGCTGGCATGGAGCAGCTACAGGTGTCTAGCTGCAGTGTAGACTCTTAATGGCCCTCTCTTCAGGGTGCACCTTCAAAAGGCTGGGTTTCTGCATAAGCAGGGTTGTGGAATTTGCATTAGCTACTGCCCAAGGATTCCCCAGGAAATCCACTTAACACTTATTGCCCCAAAAGTGTATCTGGCACATTACAAAAGCCATTTGAATGCCTTATACTTCCCCAGTCTCACATTGGGGGGTTTTGTTGTTGGAGGGAGGACTATAGGTAAATTCTGTTTGCAGTCACTATGCTACAATTATGAAGAAAAATGAAATAAGGATGTGAGTTGTGCTATGGATGCCTATGCCCTTGGGATTGGGTTGAGGCACAGACCAGTTAAAGCCAACGCTTGTACTCTTGGGAACTGATTTTCAGAGGTTTCAGAGATTTGCTGAGTACCCACAACTTCCATTGACTTCGACAGAAGCAGCAGGTGGGGCTTAGCGTCTCTGAAAATCAGGCACTTGAGTCTAAAGTTCTGGGCCTAAATTATTGGGCTGATTCTCAAAGATGCAGAGCACCCGCAACTCCCACTGACTGCTGGTCCTATAATCAAATCTGGTTCACTCCACTTATTTCAGAGTGCATCCTCCCAGCCCATCAAAACCCCCTTACTCAAGAGAGAGCCTATCGATGATCAGCAGAGTTGAGCAAGAGGTACATGAGCTAAGTTGCGTCCTGCTGCTCATGCTAAGTTCTGACCTATCAGAGCTCGCTTACAGAAGGGCTTGAGTAAATGCAGCAATGGGAAGGCACCAGCAATTGCTCTGTGTTGTAATTTCTCTTCCCAACACAGTACAACAAAAATAGAACTTTACTGAAGCCCAGCAAGCTCACATTGCTACAGTCGCTCCGGCGTTTGTAGAAAACGGTTATTGACATGGAGCTGGTGATTATGTTTTAAAGCAGGCACCGTGGATCCTACTATCCTGTTTTATGACCATGGCTATATCTATCATTACTAAACACAACAGATGTCGAGTCAATAAAATAATAGCATTTTCAGTATCTGTTTTTACAACTTCAAAGTGCTTTACAAACACGATATATTAAGGTAATGTTGCCTCGTGAGGCTGGTACACCACGCTGCCACTGTCCTGTTTCATTTTTGGCTTTGACTTTAGTTGGGCTGTTTGCATCATCCGATCATAAACTATGTCACCCAAAAGGAGTTTTTAAAATTTGCACCCTATTTTATGACCGGGCAGGACTCTGAATGGCTGAGGTTCTGGTTTCTTTATCTTGTCAGCTATTTAGCAATCTGGTTGTCTGGCAGCCCTGCGTGGTACTGTGTATAATACGTCAATATGCTATTAATGTGGAAGCGTATTAGAGGGAACAGCTTGTTCTAAATTTCAGTTCTTCCTATCACTTTATCACGCTGGAATCTCAGCATCATTCTCACCAGAAAGAATTTGTGCATTGAAATTGTTCCATGTTCTGATTCGCTGTTCCAAAATTTCATTGTCTTTAGACATTCACAGAAGATCAACAAGAAAAGAAAATTTAAAATTGGACTGGACAGTGAACTCGGGAATATAGCGTCAGGTACAATCCTACTCTGACAGCAGGGTGGTGTAGGGCACCAAATATTTTCCATCGCTATTCTATTAAATAAGAGAGGAAAGTTATAAGAGTAAATGAAATACATTATTTTAAGGTCACACATTAAGCATGGCAAAGGATTTACAAATGTTCTGTTAATTAAGTCATGTGGTACAGGGTAAATAATCCAAACCTAAGCACTGCAGCAGAAAAAGCAGCATTTCTGGGTTTCATGATCCAGTCATCATTTTGCTCACCTCAGAGTATTGAAAGACTTCCATCCTTAGCCTCCACCTGGAAATCACTATCAGTAACAGTCACATCACCCTGTATCACTGGCTCTCAAACTTTAAATAAATACACTCTCCTCCCGAGCCTATGCTTCTAAATGCAATGGTCCGGAAGCTCCTTGCAGTGTAGCAATAACAGCTTTATTGAATTTACAAACATAACAAAACTAGATATTCCATTATGTCAATAGATGGCTCTATTTTTAATGGGCTATATACTTGCCTATCAGAGATGCATATATGGATTTTTGTATAAATCTCTCATATATCTTCTTGTTGCAGAATTGAATAGTTCAAAAGTTTGTTTTTTAGATAGCAGTAAAAATGTCTTTGAGATTGCTAGATAACTTTCCTACTCTTTCACTTCATGTGGTTTTGTTTTCTGGCCTTTCTTTCTGGAGGTACAGCCTCAAAGGGATTTCACTGACTGTGCTGGTTGTTTTACTGACATTCCCTGTGTCAACCGGTCTTGTTTGGAATCATTGCCTATTTCTGTTAGACTCTCTGGATCTGGAGCTGTGAGGGTGGGATTTGTTTGCAACATCTGTTTCCTGGGAGTTTATAGGAAATGATAGCTGTGGCAATAGAATTATCCTAGTACACAAAAGGTAGTGCCAAGGTCGTATACAGCAGAAGTACACGAGACGGTCATAAACCATACTAGTACGGGTTCATATACAGTTGAAGTACATCTCTTGTTTTGTCATTACATCTTGGTAGTATTCATAGATTCCAAGGCCAGAAGGGACCATTGTGATCATCCATTCTGACTCCACTGGAGCACAGTTCATAGAACTTCCCCCAAATAATTCTTAGAGCAGATCTTTTAGGAAACTGTCCAATTTTGATTTAAAAATTGTCAGTGATGGAGAATCTACCACGACCCTTGGTAAATTGTTTGACTGGGTAATTATGTTCACTGTTAAAAACGTATCTCTTATTTCCAGACTGAATTTTTCTAGCTTCAGCTTCCAGCCATTGGATCATGTTCCCTATGTAGGTACTTGTAGACTGTAATCAAATCACCCCTTCTCTTTGTTAGACTCAAGGAGCTCAATCTATTTATCTTATCTCTATACGGTCTGTTTGAGTCTATTAATTATTCTCATGGTTCTTCTCTGAACCCTCTCCAAGTTATCAACATCCTTGAATTGTGGTAATATTCTTCTTGCTAATTCCACTGTTTAGATTTTCCCTACACCTTTTCCACTACTGCAATGTCAAACATATGGAAAACCACCCCTTAGGTTACACACAGCATGATATGAAACTTTGTGCTGGACTATGTCTTCTGTTGGTTTATCTGTCTACACCTGCAGTGCATTCCACAGGTCTCTTATCCCAGTATCATCTTGGTGATTTTGACCTCTGCTTCTGCTTTGCTATTAGACTGGTTTTCATGCAGAGGGAATGTGGCATGTTTAAACTCTGCTGACACAGCAAACTGTGCAAATCACTGACAGGCAAGCAGAGGTCTATTTTCTATAATTACTCTCTCTGGAATTCCATGCTGGGCAAACCATTTTTGTGGCATTTAACAGAAGCGTTTGCTACTGCCTGAAAGGGATCTGCTGTATTTCCCAATAGTTAGAATAGAATTCAGCCATCACAAGGTATTCTTGAGTGCTCACTGTACATAAATCCTTGGCTACCTTGCTCCAAGGTCGGTCAGGTATTTCATGCCTCATAAGTGGTTCACTTTGTTAACTGGCTGGGAAGTAATGCTGCCCAGACATCAAGACTGCTCATATTTCTCCATTATAGGACAACTGGGATTTTGCTTTGCTTCATCCCCAGTATGACTCATAACATATGCATGTCAGAAATTCTGGGCACGCTGCTTTTCAGTATTATGATCCTACTGCAATTATAGAGAACGTAATTTTGTAATAACAGCTCCAGGTCAATTATTCAAAAATTTGAGTAAAGTCTTTTTCGTGTCTAGCATGCAAACTGGTCATTCCATCATGAAGTGCAGTATCTGCTAGTACATATTTGTAGGTGTCATTGTCACTCCTAGTTTGATATGCTCCTACTGCTGTGTACATATGCCTAATGGCTTGTGCATTTAGTGCTGTACAGTGACCACATTTGCTTTTCAGGTTTTCTCCCACTTACGGGTATTGTTGTTGAGCCTTATTCTGCTGTTTTGGTTTTTATTTTAGTCTGTACATGGTGTATGCTGTTCTCTGTTTCTGATGTCTTCATGCTTTTTGAGACTATATTTTGGTTTGTTTACTGCTCTGGCATATGAGTGTTGCCAGCTCTCATGGTTTTATCCCGATATTTTCCTTTATATCCCCAGCTCCTGGAGACAAGTGATTATATGAGCTCAGGAGGATATTTTTTAAAAATAAGATTCTAGCTCTCATGATTGTGAAAAAAAGTTTGAAATTGAAAACACTAAATGCTGCAAAGGCAGAAGTCAAATAAATAGAGACCCAAAGTTATTTTTAAAGTGTCATGATGTTAAACAAATCACATGATTTTTTTAGGTCCCGACTCGTTAGATTTCCATGCATAGAGTTGGAAATACTGCAGCAACTGATTGCTGCAATATAAGGACTCTGGTTTCTTACCTTTGGTGCCCCAAAATATGTGATCTCTAGTAAATTAAGCTCTATGTCAGATCGTCATGATGAGGCTAACTGGCATAGCCTTCTTGCATATTGATCTTATGGTTTCAGTTTCATCAGATGTACTGAAAATGTATATTACTTTCAGGTACAAAGGGCTAGATTCATATGGGGATTTAGGTGTCTAACCACCACATCAAGTGCCTAAGTCCAAAATTTAGATTCCACTGGCTCACCCGCTGCCTAGCCCTGTAGACACCTAAAGTCCCTAGTTGTGTAAGTTAGGTGCATAAAAATCTGTCGCTGGATATGTGCACAGCTGCCTCAGTCCTGACATCCAGGTGCCTAAGCCATGGTAGGATACTCAAAAGAGGCATTCCCCACCTAGCTTGCTGGGGTGCTTAAGCCACTAGCCATTTTCAGAAGACACCGAACAGATTGGTCCCTACACGAGGAGGCGGAGGAGGAGATGGAAGCTGGTGCCCTGTTTATAATTCATTTTTCAGTTCACTGGTAGTTCCCAAAAATTGGAAGAAAATTCAGTTTGACCTGCCATGAATCAAAATATTGTGAAATTTTTTGGTAAACTGAAAAAAACAACAACAGTTTTTGAGCATTTTTAATGGTCTAGACCAGTGGTGCCGCATGTGGCCCATCAGGATAAGCTGATTGCAGGCCGCGAGACATTTTGCTGATGTTGACCGTCTGCAGGCACTGCCCCCCACAGCTTCCGTTGGCTGGGAATGGCGAACTGCGGCCACTGGGAGCTGCAGGGGGTCGTGCCTGCGGACGGTCAACGTCAGCAAAATGTGTCATGGCCTGCAAGCCTCTTACCCGGATGGGCCGCAGGTTGCCCACCTGAGGTCTAGAGTCATAAAATGGGAAAAAGTAGAGGTGGGGGGTGGTCATCATTTTATAACTTTCAGCCCAGTGGGGAGCTCACTCACCTGGGATGTGGGAGACTGATATTCCATTCCCCCATCTGCTTGAGGTGGAGAAGGGATTTACACTTGGGTCTCCCCCATTAAAGAAGCTTGCCCTAACCGCTGGGCTCTGCAATAATCTGCTCTGGGGCTCCTTTGGGCTCCCTGTTGAAGCTGATCCACTTTATATAACTAATTAAACAGTTGCTGGAGCAGCGACTTGAACTTTGTTCTTCCAAATCCAAAGTGAGAGCCCCAACCTCCAGGCTCTAGAATCATTCTTACTCTCTCTTTTTCTGGCCATTCATTGGCATTCATAATGTCATCCTCCAGCTTCCTGTCATCATCTCTTTCCAGAAGGGCTTTAAGAAGTCTGTGAAAGCAGAAATCTTAAATGTGGAGAATACATGCAGCTTGTAAAATTTGTGTGCCCCATGGCTTCACCTCATCAATTCCTACCTCCTCACTCATAGATCATTTGCCAAATATCACTAGTGTAGACATTAGAAGCCAAATAATAGAGGTAGTTAGCACAGTAGTTCAGCTATTTTGCAATCATGCGAGCACTGTAGTTGTTACTTGCAGCAAGTGAATAACATCATACACTAGTATAGAACTTCTTGTAACTGCAGCCAAATTTGCTCCAAGAAATGGCTGATGCATGTGCTCCAAGGACCTTATTACATAGCACTCACATATCAGCCTGTGTAATCTTTCAGTTCTTTCTATATAATGCCCATCATTTACTGCAGACATCTACAATGTGTGCCTAATTGCCAGTGTCCACTTCTGGGAGCTAATTTATATTATGTGATGATAGATACATCAGTTCATCCAGTGATGGGGTCTCCTCACTATGTAACTGTTTGCTGCAAGCAATGCTCGGAACGTGCCTCTGACTGATGGTTTATGTCGACATAAGAGACTTATCCTCAGCTGGTGTAAACTGGTACAGGGCTGCTGGCTTCCATGGAGATATACCAATACACACCAAGTGTGGACCTGGCCCAAGGCATTTTAAAGCATTCACATGGTGGTCTTGAAGCACATTAAGCAACGGTGTTATGGCTTTTGCCATGCTTTTTGAGAGTAGTGGAGGTGCAGTCCTAGAGTGGGTTTTCCTTCTAGCCTAGGATCATTGGTGAAGAAGACCAGAAAAAAAATCACATGGTAGCTCCCTATTTGTTCATGCCCCAGCTTGTTTCCATATCGACCAGATTTTTAGTCTATGTGAGCATGAACACTCAGACACACAGTCGACAAAACAAAAACATGTGCTATAACATATCTTACAAGCTATGCGGGGCAGCAGCTCTCAAAAGTCGGTGCTAAGTAAAATTCGACACTGATAAATATCTTGTGAATGTTTACTAGCCCCATGCTTATATCTCCAGGTATGCTGAAAGCCCTGACTCCTTAATGGGTTGCTATTATATGCTTGTCTAAAAATTAGATTTTTAAAGAGTGTCTTCAGTGTCTATTGACTTCCCAGTGCTGTCAGTAAAGGGGAATTGAATCTAGCGCCTTCTGATTGTTACCAACAGTTCTTGGTTGGCTGTAGTGCATGATTAGTATTGATCCCGTGGAACTAAAAGTAACAATGCTCTTGTTTACAGATCAAAAGAGATATTTATCTTTCAACTTTAACTATCACTTTCTACCAGAGAACATATCCAGGTCTGCAAATTCACACTGTAGTTATATGCTTTATTATATTTATCAAAGATTTTCAATGGAAATATTGAACGAAACACATTTGTTGTTCAACTTTCCACTACACTATATTCTGGTAATCTGAGAGATCAAGAAGGAGTGAGGCAAGGTTGTATAATGTCTCCAGATTTCAACTTTATAGCAAGTGTTTGATTAAATGAATTGAAGAAACAGAAGATGGTATTAATATGAATGAAAAATGGGTGAATAACATTCGCTATGCAGATGACACAGTGCTGTTGACTGATTCAGAATAAGGTATCATGAAGTTAGTGGAGATTATGTTTGAATATCACAAAGAACTTGGCCTAGAGTTGAACGTGGATGTCAAGGCTCCTTCCCCACTCTGAACTTTAGGGTATAGATGTGGGGGCCTGCATGAAAACTTCTAAGCTTAACTACCAGCTTAGATCTGGTCTGCTGCCACAACTCCCAATGTGCTAATTCCCTTCCCTGGGTAGCCTTGAGAGACTCTTCACCAATTCCCTGGTGAATACAGATCCAAACCCCTTGGATCTTAAAACAAGGAGAAATTAACCATCCCCCCTCCTCTCTCCCACCAACTCCTGGTGGATCAAGATCCAACCCCCTTGGATCTAAAAAACAGGGAAAATCAATCAGTTTCTTAAAAAGAAAGCTTTTAATTAAAGAAAAAGGTAAAAATCATCTCTGTAAAATCAGGATGGAAAATAACTTACAGGGTAATCAAACTTAAAGAGCCCAGAGGACCCCCCTCTAGCCTTAGGTTCAAAGTTACAGCAAACAGAGGTAAACACCCTAGTAAAAGGTACATTTACAAGTTGAGAAAACAAAGATAAAACTAACACGCCTTGCCTGGCTGTTTACTTACAATTTTGAAATATGAGAGACTTGTTCAGAAAAATTTGGAGAGCATGGATTGATGTCTGGTCCCTCTCAGTCCCAAGAGCGAACAACCACCAAAACAAAGAGCACAAACAAAAGCCTTCCCCCGCACCAAGATTTGAAAGTATCTTGTCCCCTTATTGGTCCTTTGGGTCAGGTGTCAGCCAGGTTACCTGAGCTTCTTAACCCTTTACAGGTAAAAGGATTTTGGTGTCTCTGGCCAGGAGGGATTTTATAGTATTGTACACAGGAGGGCTGTTACCCTTCCCTTTATAGTTATGACAGCGGACAAGAAAAAAAATATGTTGGTATGCAAAGATCCTGGGAAAACATGAGATTCTGGTGAATGACACGGCTGTACAGCAAGTGAGAAATTATTGCTACTTAGGAAGCTTCATACAGAAGCTGGAATATCAGATACTGAAGCCAACACCAGAATAGCAAGAGCGAAAGAGACATTCCAGAAGAATAAACAACTTATAAGAAGGAACATAAATCTGAAGACTAAATTCTGACTCTTAAAAATTTATATTTGGTCTGTGTTAAATTATGGCTGTGGAATGTGGATATTCAAACGACTGATCATAAAGAAACTACAATCCTTCAAAGTATGGTGTTTATAGAAAAATTCTGAAAATATTATGGATAGACCATATGACCAACGAAGAAGTATTGGAGATGATTGGAGCTCAGCAAATGCTAGTCAGAGATGTTATGAAAAGAAAGATTTGAATTGCAGGACATGTTTTAAGAAGTTCAGCGGGCAATGTATGTTTACAGGCACTGCAAGGGATAGTTGATATCAGAAGAACATTAGGCAGACAAAGAAGTCTTAGATGGACGATGTGGTATCCTGGGTGGATCAAAAGGACCGCTCATCCACAAAGAAATTAGCAGAAGATCATACAGAATGGGCTACCATGGCTGCAAACCTTCAGTAATAGAGATGTCACATACGGAGAAGATCCTCTGGTTATTTACCCTTGGGTTAATGGCTATTAATATTAATGAATCCACAGAATAAAACAGTAATTTATTTGAAGGCCTAGATCTTCATCATCAATCAGAATTATGGAATATTCCAAGGCTTTGTTTTGTTTTATTCAGCATTTGGTTGAGATGCTTAGATATTATTAATAATGCTATTAAAACCCCAGGACATGAATTATTTATAGATGGCCCTGTTGTAAGGAACAAAGGAACATATGAAAAATACAATATGTAGAGTCATTTTAATTTCTTTGTCACCAAGATGAGATGTTCTGAAGACTTCTCTGTATTAAACTGTGGCAGAATGTGTGAAGATGGCCAATGGGAAGCTCTTTATAGCTGGTTACAGATCTGCCAATCAGAAATGGAAGGTGTTGTCCAGATGCTTCAGTTTACCAGGATTGTTCCTGTTATACAGAGCAATCCCAAAGTGCTGGCCAGTTGTAGTTGATCTAGGATATTTTCTGGCTTCACTGGAACCAGACAAAAAGACATCCAGCCATCTCTGCCTACCCTCTCTTTAGCTCAGACTTTTCAATGGTTTCCCTCGGGCTGACACTGGACCAAATAGATGTTGTTTACACTTCTAAAGTTAATGTTCATGCATGATGAGCATACAGGGCATGGTCCAATGCACACTGAATTCAATGGGCATCTTTACTTTGACTTCTGTTTGTGCTTGACCAGGCCCTGGATGGATATTAAATCTCAGCAATGATAGCTAAATCATACAAAAATGTGAGTTAATCATGGTCCTGATTCAGGAAAGCTCTTGTGTACCTATTTAAGCATCTTTTTAAGTCCCATTGACTTAAATTAGACTTCAAATGCACTTAAAGGTAAGCGCTTGCTTGAGTGCCTTGCTGAGTAGGAGTGGGTTTGCTTGCTTTGCTGAGCTCAGGCCTTACCCTTATTTTTGGAGCGTGCCTATGCCAATCCAGCGCAAAGACAGAGAACGTAGAATGTGATGACATCAGCGTGTGTGCGTGGAATCCAGTGACCTCAAGGAGGCAGTTTGGAAAGGAACAGGGGGTTGTAATCTTTTAACTTGGTCATGGAGCATGTGAGATTGCTGAAGACAGTGCAAACAGAGCTGTGTTTTTGTCCGGCACAGAGTCTCTCCGTATCTAGTATAAGTCTTACATGGTAAGAGATTTTGAGTATGGTTCAATTTAGTCTTCCTGTTTCTCTTTCACCCTTTTGCTGTGGATTAGTACAAGGAGGGTACTGATGTGTTTGAATGTTCTGTGCCTTTCTTTATCCTCATTTATTTTTCTGGTTTGTTTTAAGAGAATGATTTTCCTTTCATTTCTGTTTTCAAGATAAACCTAGATCACAATGCAATCTGAACTTCCTTTGGAGTATTTGGGTCTATCATACTTCTGGATTAGGTCCATTTCTATTTTAATTTGTTTTTATTAAGATATAACCTGCTCCAAGCACTTTGATTGTATTATTTGATTGCATAATTGTAATCAATTTTTCTCAATTTATGCAATATGAACATATGTTGTTACTACAATATAAAATCTATTTAATGTAAATTCCAGGAGTTAGGAATTTAAATCCTACTTGATAAAGTGAAAAGTCAACACAATGTAACTTACTGACCTAAATAACATACATAATGATCAGAGCTGGTCAACATATTTCTAATGATTTTTTAAATTTTTGTTACCAACAAATGGCCTTTTCCCCTCTAAATGTAATTTTTTGTATGAAAAAATTTAGACGTTAGAATTGTCACGGGTGTTTCAAATCCCACAAAATGAAAACATCTTCAAAATTTTGAAATATGTTTGTATTTAATTTTTTGTGATGCTTTAATAAATTATGTAAGTTGCCTGAATTTTCCTGTAAGTTCACACCACTGAAGAAACAGTAGCAATACCAAATTAATGTGGCTCTTCAGACATATGCAGTGTATGACTACATGCTCAGAAAACATTCATAATGTATAATGCTGGGAAATTATGCAAGAATTTCAGGAAAAAAAATTTGACATGCTGAATGAAACAGACTAAGTGTTATAGAACACCGTTTGTAAATTCTGTCCTCTAATGCATTGTTCATTTTTGCAGCTTGTTTGTATTCACAGGGAGAATTGGTAAAAGGAGACACAAGGAGCCTGATTAATTATTGTGTATTGAAAAGTGTGTGTCTGGTGGGGGAGGGGAGGGATGCTGTGAGAGATGGATGGCATGTGAGCTGCAAATGGAACCAAAAGGTGCAAACAGACAATGAAGTTAGCAGAGATGTTTCAGAAATGAGTTCTTCTGAAAGGGAAACAGAAGCAATAAGAAAAATCTGAGGTCCCAGCGCTTAAGGGAGTGTGGGGCGAATGTAACATTTTTAACGGCCATGCAAGTCTAGCACTAGAATTAGTGGAGACACGTACTTTGTTGTCCCCACTCAGCCCTGCCCATGCAATTCAATCCTGACACACAGAGCCACTTCTCACACACGTACCTTGGCAATTCAGTAAGAGTCCCGCCCCCGCCCCCATGAATGACTTGAAAGACCAGGCAGGATCTGAGGAATAGAGTTTACAGGCTGCTGAGAGAATTTCTGGGAGTTGTTGCTCGCTGGGTATATACTCTGCCCCTGTACCGAGACGCTTCCACATCAGAGGAATGTGCTTAGATCTTAGTAATGTGAAGTGAACAAAACTCTGTGCCTTGCACTGATATGAGTACAGCTAGGGGGGAGAAAAGGTGGACATGGCTAGGACAGGACCCCAACAAAAGGGTGCCAGGACAGGTTGGTGTTTAAGTGCAATCAAGTGATGTGTATAGTGGCATTTCTTAGGATTTTCAGTTGCTCCTGCTGCCAGGATGAGCAGAGGCACGCACTGGTGCGATTAACAGCTGAGAGCAAGGGTAAGCAGAGGGGCCGCTTTCCAAATGTTCCCATGAACATTATCTTTCGCCGGCAGACATTCAGTGCCTCATGATGAATACTGGGAACAATGTTCTTGCCAGCCAAAAACACCTCTGTTTATTGGATCATGAGTAATTGGATCACGTTTAGGAGGTATTAGTGTTTCAGCATCCTTCTACATGGGATGATCCTGTGCCAAGTGGAATTTTGCTGTTGATTTCCAAGGGGAGTAAAGCCCGGGCCACTGTTAGCAAAAACACGGCTTCCTTTCCTGATGATTCGTGAATAAGTTGAGTGGGGCATGTGAATTCAGGATTAAGATAGAGGGAGGCTACTAAAAGCATTTTGAAGATGTGCGCACATCTAAATATTGCTCTAGAGTGTGTGACAAAACATAACTATTTGGGTATTTGTCATGGCCAGCATTTGTCTTCTGTTTATAGAGTAATTGCATATGAAAATCCAGGCAGGGAACTGTACCTTTTAAAATAGGAGTTATGGCATTGGCTCTTGCTAACTTAAGTTAGTCTCTTAGACAGTGAGATCATTGGACATGGATCATTCTAATCACACATGTGGCTCGGCTGGGGAAAAACCACAGTAAATTGCATACTTTGTAAGTGGTGACCTTTTTGTCTTGTCAGGACTCAGTACCATAGTCTTTGTGCATTACTTGGCTGGGCTTCCCTGGTGCTGGCCGCCTATTTTGATGGACGGAAGAGTGGTCTAGGGGCTACAGCACTCAGAAGACATAGGTTTGATTCCTGGCTCAGTCACCTACACCTCTACCTTGATATAATGCTATCCTCGGGAGCCAAAAAATCTTACTGCATTATAGGTGAAACGATAAGAAGTGCCCCTGGAGCACTTCTTTACCGCGTTATATCCGAATTCTTGTTATATTGGGTCACGTTATATCGGGGTAGAGGTGTACTTTCTGTATGATATTGGGCAAGTCTCATATTCTACTCTGGGCCTCAGTTCCCCATCTGTCAAATTGGGATAGTATTTCCCAACTTCACTGGGCTGTTGTGAGGATACCATCCATTAACTAGGCACTCAGACATTGCAGCGATGAGGGCTGTATATGTGCATACATAACATTTTTTGATTCATAAAATAGTTTCCCTCGTGAATCTATATAGCAATGCCTCTTGCACTCCAGTCCTTTCTTCTGTTTTTGCTAGTTCTCCTGGGGCTGAGTGTAGCACATCATTCTGTAATTCCTTTAGGTTCATACTATGCTGTTGGCAACTGAAGTAATTTTATAATACTTTACCACTGCTCAGCTAGTATAGGACAAATATCTTACTAATTCCCCTCACATTCAGCAATATATCAATATGCATCTTCACAATGGCTGTTTTCATTCTCTTTGTACACTAACTCATTTTGTTCTGTATTTTCTATTACTCCATGATGCTCAAACTGTCCCTGTTTTGTTAAAGGGCGGATCGATTTCAATGTTAGGGCCATATCCTCAGCTAGGGGTAAATTGCATAGCCTTTTTACACCGGGTGAGGGACTGACTCTTAGTTCTTTGTGGTTATTCAGAGATGACACAGACATCACATAATCACTGTATTATCTGTTTCAGTCACTGGTATCTCTGTAATTCAGCTGGGTTCTGTCAGTTCTTTGTTTATCCAAGGACAGTTTGAAATCTTTCCTTTTTCCATCTATTCGGTCTGACATTGACCTCTGTGCAGAATGCCAGCATGCAGTCTGTGCACCACTAAAGCCTTCAAGCCAGGGTCTGAGCGAGATCTAAGTGGTGCATGGGCATTCTACGGGCATGAATTTAACCCTACAAAAGTTTGTCCTGCTGGGCCAGTGATGCAGGGTGAATTTCACCCCTGTACAGAAGGCCAATACAAGGCCAATGTACCAGCTGAGTCCCACATAAGCCCTATTTTGAGGCCATAGTTGGTGCTTAGACCTTGTAATGACTCCTTCATACAGGGGTGAATTGCATCCTACGGGCTTGATTTTTCTGCCTGGCATCAACCTCCTTTTCTTTTTTTCTGCCCACAATTTTGAGGTCATTTAGATGTCTGAGCATTCGATTGGGGCCTGCACATGAGGTAGTCGGGCAACTAAAATATGTCGACTGCCCCTGTAATACTGTGGGCCAGCAAACTGCAGTAGCAGATAGGGAGCAAACTGAGTTTAAAAATTCTGACCCTATATGTTTGCCTAAAAGTATTTGTACTGATTTGCCAATAGTATGGTTTAACTGTTATACAAATTAACATGAGGTATACTGTCTGCAGTAGTTCAAGTGAAGGTAACTAACAGCCTTTCCAATAAGATGTGCCTTTTACACAACTTTTTTATTCTATTAATCTAAGAGGTAAAACAGCTACCCCAAAAAGATGTGGCTTCTACATTGATTTGAGATTACCTTATCTGTTAGATTACCATAATTGTGTAGAAGACAGTTACTTATTGAAGTTGCTACTAGCTTCATAATTGCCCTGTAACTATTACAGAAGAAGCACTTAATATTCATTTGTAAAGCCCGAGAGGTTTAAATCTGATTCAACCTTACTATGTACTTCGGAATTGAAAAGTTGCCAGTGGAGATTGAAGATATTAATGTCCATGTTGTAGTTTTACTTGTATACCAAAGCATATTGAACAGTAAACTGAAAATGTATATACAGCAATAGGAAAATGTTCACAAAGGTTTTGCCTAGAGAGTGTATTGCCTAGTTGTTAGAGATGGGGATTGCAAATCAGGACTCTTCCTGTTGTTTTGCTGTGTGACCCAGAACAAATCAATTAACTTTTGTACCTCAGTCTCCACATTTGGCTGTAATAAAACCACCCAACAGAGTCCCTTATAAAAAAAAAATGGTAGTGTTCTCCATTAATGGTTGAAAGTACTACAATGATAATAAGACGTTGGGACCCAGTGTCTAGTTTCAGTCAGCTGCAAAAGACCACATTAACTGTAGGGCCTGATTGTGCGCCCCTTATTCATGCTGAATAGCGTCTCACTCCGTTTCATTGATTTCAGTGGGGCTACTTTCAGAGTAAAGAGATACTCAAGGTAAGCGGGAGTGAGGCATAATCGTATCCTGATTGTGTGCAGAATCGGCCCCTGGTTTTGGACCATTACAGTAATCTTGTTTTTTAATAGGAGGTAAATAATACTGTGCATAAAGGGCTTTGAGATCCTTGCAAAGGTACTCTCTGTGAAAAGCATTATGGCTGGTTACAGTACACAGCTGTGAATTTGGCAAATGAGTGGTTTCTCTTAAAGAAAATGTATGTAGTATAAGTCTTATTATGGGTATATAGGTTTCGTTTGTTGAAGTCAATCCTTGTTATGCAAGGCTTGTTACATGGGCATAGGTTAGAGATCTAGACAGTTTTTGTATATATTGCTAAGTGGCTGCTTTCAACAAATGTTAACTCTCCTCTAGAGAGGGGCAAAGGCAAAAAATTATACATGCCAAATAGTCCAGCTAGTCGTCGTCATCAGCTTTATTTCATGCAGGCAATTTGGGAAGTTACACCTGGGAGTGAGGTTACCGTTCTTCATAAGAAGGACAGATATACCCATTGACATTCATTTGATAGATTGACTATTCTGAAAGCTATCATTTTATTTATTACACCTCTACCTTGATATAATATGACCCGATATAACACGTATTCGGATATAACACGGTAAAGCAGTGCTCCGGGGTGGCGGGGCTGTGCACTCTGGTGGATCAAAGCAAGTTCAATATAATGTGGTTCCACCTATAATGCAGTAAGATTTTTTGGCTCCCGAGGACAGTGTTATATCGCGGTAGAGATGTATCTAAGGTAGATTATTCAATGTCTGGAAGATACATAGAGTTTGTCATGACTTTTTCTCTAGCAATTGGTTGATGTATAACCAAGTGCCTCCTGGTATGGAAGGCTACACTTTAGAAACAAAAGGGCCCATCCTGTTCCAATCATAAAATCATAGGACATTAGGGTTAGAAGAGACCTCAGGAAGTCATCTAGTCCAACCCCCTGCTCAAAGCAGTACCAACCTCAACTAAATCATCCCAGCCAGGGCTTTGTCAAGCCGGGCCTTAAAAATCTCTAAGGATGGAGATTCCACCACCTCCCTAGGTAACCCATTCCAGTGCTTCACCACCCTCCTAGTGAAATAGTTTTTCCTAATATCCAAACTAGACAACCCACGCTGCAATTTGAGACTATTGCTCCTTGTTCTGTCATCTGCCACCACTGAGAACAGCCAAGTTCCATCCTCTTTGGAACCCCCCTTCAGGTAGTTGAAGGCTGCTATCAAATCCCCCCTCACTCTTCTCTTCTGCAGACTAAATAAGCCCAGTTCGCTGAGCCTCTCCTCATAAGTCATGTACCCCAGCTCCCTGATCATTTTCATTGCCCTCCACTGGACTCTGTCCAATTTGTCCACATCCTTTCTGTAGTGGGGGACCCAAAACTGGATGCAATACTCCAGACGTGGTCTCACCAGTGCTGAACAGAGGGGAATAATTACTTCCCTCAATCTGCTGGCAATGCTTCTACTAATGCAGTCCTATATGCAGTTAGCCTTCTTGGCAGCAAGGGCATACTGTTGACTCATATCCAGCTTCTTGTCCACTGTAATCCCCAGGTCCCTTTCTGCAGAACTGCTGCTTAGCCAGTTGGTCTCCAGTCTGTAGCAGTGCTTGGGATTCTTCCATCCTAAGTGCAGGACTCTGCACTTGTCCTTGTTGAAGCTCATCAGATTTCTTTTGGCCCAATCCTCCATTTTGTCTAGGTCACTCTGGACTCTATCCCTACCCTCCCAACTATCTACCCCTCTCCCCAGCTTAGTGTTATCCGCGAACTTGCTGAGGGTGCAATCCATCCCATCATCCAGATCATTAATAAAGATGTTGAACTGGGCCACTCGGCTTGATACTGGCTGCCAACTAGTCATCAAGCCGCTGATCACTCTCTGTTGAGCCTGACAATCTAGCCAGCTTTCTATCCACTTTATAGTCCATTCATCCAATCCAAACGTCTTTAACTCACTGGCAAGAATACTGTGGGAGACCATATCAAAAGCTTTGCTAAAGTCAAGATATATCACATCCACTGCTTTCCCCATATCCACAGAGACCATTTCTCATCATAGAAGGCAATCAGGTTGGTCAGGCATGAATGTCCCTTGATGAATCCATGTTGACTGTTCCTGATCACCTTCCTGTCTTCCAATTGTTTCAAAATGGATTCCTTGAGGACCTGCTCCATGATTTTTCCAGAGAGAGATGTGAGGCTGATAGGTCTGTATATCCCCAGATTCTCCTTTTAAAAGGATTCCCTTTTTTAAAGATGGGCACTATATTTGCCTTTTCCCAATCGTCCGTGACCTCCAGCCGATTGCCATGAGTTTTCAAAGATAATGGCCAATGGCTCTGCAATCACATCAGCCAACTCCCTCAGCACTCTCAGATGCAGCGCCTCCGGCCCCTTGGACTTGTGCATGTCCAGTTTTTCTAAATAGTCCAATGAGAAAAGGTTTACAGGATCACGATCAGGTGTGGTAGAATTAAAAGTGATTCTTCTTTGTGACATTACCTTCACAGAACCTTAGCACAGGAGTGTCACGGCTAGCCATCTGTTTTGAAGCAGGAGTTGGCAGGTATTGACCCAAATGTTCTATAGACCATGGGTGAAATTCTGGCTCCACTTCCATTGGCAACAATCTTGTGACTTCAACCTAAGTGTATTAGTAGCTTTTTATGGTCTCTCTGTTCCTTTCTATCTGCCTGCTGGAGCTGTCTCAGAGCCGTCCTCCCCTTTTCTTTGCTGTGTTAGTTGTCCATAAAGAGTTGCGAATAGTATTAAAAGTTAAGCAAGGAATAGGCTCACAAGTCTTTGGTTAATTTGGTTGGTTTTGTTGTTGTTGTTGCATGTTTTGCTGTTATTGGTCACTTTGGGCTTTACCCAAAATGACTGATCCATCTAAATAATGGAGATTCCCACTTCCTACAGGCATAAGTGTCTTTTATGCCCCAACAATAATGAGGCATACAATCAGCACTTTTTCATGCCTACAGTAGATGTTAGGGTTTGGGTCAAGTTGTGCATGAAAAGTGAGTTTTGGTCTTAGGCTGAATTGGTTTGTTTATCTGTAGTTTGAGGATAAAGGATTTGAACGGTGACAGTCAATCTATATCCAAATCTAGAAAAGGTGTTTTGTTATGTGAGAATGGCAGAATACTGGCTGCCTGTGAACTCTGGTAACCCCATTGACAGTGGATGTCACTTGAGAGAGAGATCTTCTGTTACAATGGGTTGGCAGTGAAGGAGGGAGTTCTGGATAGTGTTCACTGAGATTGCTCAGTACAGTAAGGAGTTACCATTTTGTTAGCAAAGTACATGCTCCCAGCACCCTGGCTGTCTAGTTCAGTGCATCAGGCCTTATTCTGGTTCTACAGCAGGAGAATGATTTTTCCATAGCAATAAACATGGCCCTAAATCATATATTAAGTTCATTGTTTATGCTGCTGCCTTGCCTATTTTCTGCCCCCCTCTTGCCCCCCTATTCATTTCCTCCCTCTCCAACATAATTTATAAGCAGTTTGCAAGATTGAACCTTCTGTGTTTTGGTTTGCATGGATCTTGCAGGTTACATTGGTGGATTGGTGCAAGGTGCTCTGTTTTCCACTCAACATGCTTCTTACATTGTATTAAACTTGATACTAGGTGTCCTCTCAACACAGCTTTTGTTCTTTATATAGAGTAGAATCAATGTTAGAGATGTCTTAAGAGCAGGGCATAATATATTCTCAATGTAGTAGTGGAATATAAGCTGTAAAATTTACCTTTCCCCCCCCCATAAAATCAACGTCTGAGTAAATAATCAAACATATAAGAAGCTTCATTCCTGTATTTCTTAACATTTGATTTTAAGTAAATTAGATGAGATCTTGAAGGTCACTTGTTGGCTGACTTTGGAATATGAATAGCTCATTAATAGAAATTGATTGTAGTAGTAGTAGAGTTTGATTGAAATTTTTTAAATTTCAAAATTCTGACAAACATAAAGAAAAAACGGACAAAATGTTCATGAACTTGTTTTTCCTGTTTTTTGACCAGCTGGTTAAAAAAAATTGAATTATAACATTTTGATGAAAATCAGGAAAATATTGAACAATTTTTTGCAGTTTCCCCCACTCCCTGTTTTTATGACCACGTTTGCTAATCAATGTCACACATATTGCAGATGTTGGCAAATAGCTGATGAAATTAACATAGACGCTGATAAGACTGTTCCTTAGAGAATTTAATGCTAGTCAGATGTCCTTTTCTGGATAGTAGATCAATTTTCTTACAGTTGCTGACATACAGATGTGCCTCGCTAGTCTTCTTTAATAAAATATTCCAGGAAAATAATCAAAAGATTGACTGAGTCTCTTGTTTATAAGAAGACCCACTTAATTTAGTACAATCACTTTCAGCTATAAGGAAACCTTCTATAGGCTATAGTTCTTAGTATAAGTAAGTTGATTTCATAAAAAGAAACAAATACAAATTTATCAAATGATGGTTAAGAAAAATGTCTCTCTTAATTATTTGCCACATATTTTAGAAGACCATCATATCATTTATAAGGGGGATCACCCTTGCTAGGAATCTCTCATTGTCTGCTGGGAAGTCTACATTAAAGTATTCATTTATGGAATCAGGAAAAAATAAGCATTAGGAAAGCCACACTAATTATGGTGACTCCACAGATTTTGGAGTTAGTTATTTCAGTTATGGGTCAATATAACGTAATTAGTTAGTCAGTTATGGGTCAACATAACGCTGATACCAGCCTATGCTTCTGGATGAAATATGTCATTTTCCCTCTTCAAAAGCAAAATCTCAGCATTTCCAGCAACTGTGAGCTCCTGGGAATTTCTACTAGACTCAAACGGTTCAAAAGTTTGCATCTGTTGTTCCTAATTATTCCATAATAATTAGTGGTTTAAATCCCACTTGGGGAAAAGCTTCCCTGTACTTTCAGAGAGTAAGAGAAAACTGAGATCTTGGAGTTTAGGTTCAATGCTTGTTGATCTTATTATGCAATTATACTAGGAAAGATTAGAAGGAGAGATCTGGCTGGCCCCCCAAAACAAAAATGATTAAAACTGATATTTTCCATTTAGTGCAGTTTTAAGAACAAAATGCAAAACAGTTTGAGCTGTTTCAAAAGATTTGTATCTGATAAAATATATATCCAGTTAATAAGCAGTAATTTTGCCCTTTAAATTACCAGCTCCACAGATGACTAAGAGCAACATAAAACATCTAAATATTAGTATAATTCAAGACTTAATTAAATTCCAGTAAATGGGCTTAAGTCTGCTCCCAATCCTGTGTCAGATAGGAGTATTTCAACTGAAAACAACTGAGTTTACACCAGTGCGAGAAGAATCCGAGCCAGTGAATTCAAATTATTTTGTGGATGTTTATAACTAAATGCTCCACTCATAAGGCAGAGAACTGCATCACGTTGATTGTGGCTGCTTCAGTGCAGTTCCTCTGATTGTAGCAGCCCTTGTGCGCTAACCTAAGGTAAACCCAGGGTGCTCCAAAAAGTGCCGTGTGGTATTCAGTAGCTGTTCCCCTTTAAGTTGGTATGGAATCAAAACCTCTATGTGGTATTATGGGTCTCTTTGCCACTAGACGCAATGTGTTTTGGATGAGATGGGAAGAGTTAATTGACAATTTGAACTGAAAAAATTCTCTGCCTTTTTTATTTTTGCAAGAAGGGTGTGTGTGTGTGTGTGTGTGTGTGTGTGTGTGTGTGTGTGTCTAACCAAATTGGGCCAAATTCTGCATTGATTTACCTCATAGTGAACCCTGAATAAGTCCACTGAAGTGATTGTAGTTTTTATTGAAAATAAATGCCGACGTGAAACAATAATTTCTTTCCAAACCAGGCTTTGCTGATATTGGGACAACATTCTAGTGCAACTACTCTAGCGTTATACAGTGTGCTTGGTGAAGATGTGATGATTTTATTTTTCCTGGTAGATGCTGGCCTCAGCAGCATGATAGGAGCTCCCTGTACTACTCTCTGAGAGAGTCTCTCTCAGGGTGAAATTAACCAGTGGAGCATGGAATGCTCTTTGCATGACTTATGCTGTGCGTGAAGGCTGGGCAAGAGTGGTTCTGCGACCTGTAGGCTGTGGAAAGGGCCTAACACATGCCATCGCTGACAGCTGCAGCACCCAGCTCCCCTGCCTCTACTTGTCCCCCCGCCATTCTTTACCGGCTTGCAGCTGTTACTTGAGCTTTATGTAGATGAAATGGCTTTAACCCTTAGTCTGGAATTCACTTGTATGGAGGGAGCAGCACAGGGGTTATGCCTCATTTAAATTCCACTTAAGCACGCAAAATAGGGCTCATTTACATAAGCTATACATACTCTTGACTCTGGTCCTCTGTGCAGGGTGAGTTCCTCTTTATGCAACAGCTATGTTGATTGGCTGGAACATATTAAATGCCTGTACGCTAAGCCAATCAAACACTTGCCTACCTATAAAATAGCTATGAAATAGCACAGCTATTTAGATAGGGTAGTTTTTATTTTAAAATAAAAAAATAGAGATAATTACTACCAAGAACCTTCAAGGAAATAGAGGAATGAGCCTAAGTTCACTGAAGTTTATCAAAAAACAAAACCAAACACCTCCCATTGACAGCAGTGGGCTTGGATCAGTCTCTAAACGCAGTGTCAGGAAATGTGGGCCAAGTGACCCCTTCATTGCAGAGCTGAAAGGTTCTGCTTTAACAAAGAACCTACTAAAAGCTGATCTGTTATTGCCCGGAAAAACTATTTAATTGTTGCCAACTCTTGTGAGTTTATTGAGGGTCTCGTGATATTTGCTATTTCTCTGGAATCCCCAGCTCCTGGAGTCATGTGAAGGAATCTCAGCTTACTTTTTTTTTAATGAAAGTTTCTAGCCATGTTGGTTGCAGAGAAAAGCTTGAACACATGATGCAAGTGCTACCTATAGACTCACAAGGCAAATAGAAAGGTAAATAAAAAAAGCCCATATTTTTTAAAAAATCTCATCACTTTTAAGACAATCTCCTGATTTTTGGGGGGGCCTGTCTCAAAAGTTTTGAAAACTTGGGTTTGGCAATACTGATATTATATAGCCTGTGTATATTTTTTTCATTACACCTTTATGTCTGTTGCTGGTTCAGTGGGAGTTAGATCAATCCATAGAATGCATATCATTTACATCTTTCCAGCTTTGATTTTTTTCACACAAGCATTGTGACATTTTCTTGCCTCGCAGCTATTTCTTGCTACTGGCTGTTTAGATGGTATAATTGGGGAGGTGTTTATTAAAAAGGACTTTCTCTTTCAGGATACTAAAAAAAAATCTTTACTATTATTGCAGAAAAAGTACTCTTCCATAATTAACTGTTAAGTGGTGGTGTAAATTAAGTTGCTGAACTAGTAGATAAATGAAACTGTCGCATGTATAATTGCCAGGCAAAGTGGTTACAATTTTAGCCCGTTTCATTGGTTTGCTATTGCAGCGTGCTGTCGCTAAAATAACAAATCATCATTTGTATAGGAATGGGTAATCACCACATGAGAGAGAGGGAATCATTGCATAGGGGATAAGATGGGATGTACCAAAGCAAAAACAGTGTGAGAAGAGAATCTTTTTAACGAGATGTCGCACTTCGATGGATAATTTGTAGTTATACTCAGGCAAAAGAACCTTAAAAGGAAGGAGATATTCTTGGCTAAACACTGCTTTCAGATACACTGGTGTAAGCTTAAGTAACTCCATTGATTTGGACTCCTTGATTATATTCCTGTGTCTGCCAATGCCTCATGATGGGATTCTGGGAAAGTTATTTCACCTTTTTGTGCTTGGGTTTACCCACTGTAAAATGGGTATAATAATACTCACATACAGGACCTCCCAGGGATATTGTGAAGTTTATTTTATTTCAACAAAGCATGTTGAGTAATTCTCATGGAAAATGTTACATAAAATGATTAATTTAAGCTATTCAACATTTTTCAAAATGTTGATTAAAAAATGAATTTAAAAGAACATATTTCCTTTCCCCTCCCTCTCCCCTCCCCCCTCTGACCACCTCTAGTCATATGATTTAGGCCAAAGAGATAATTCCTCTTAAACCACAGCTAGAATTCTCTCTATCTGTAGAAAGATTATGGCTGAAACAAAATCCAAAGGAGTACAACAAAAATCATCATCAGAGAGTGAGAGGTCACTTAAACGAAGACTGACTGTAAGAACTAGAAATGTACAGCTTTGAAAAGAAGCCACACGTGGGACTATGGTAATTGTCTGTGAATACCTTAGCAGTGCCAGCCCTAATACCGTGAAATAACTTGGGGCCTGTTCCAAAGTGAATGGGAATCTTTCCATTTTTTTCAATGGGCTTTGGATCAGGGCCATATTTCCTTAGATTCCAGGGTAAAAATCTTCAGCTGTTTACATAGCCTCGTCTGGAAAGTAGATGACGGCAAAAAGTAAGGATCTTTTTTGGACACTACCTCTTTCAAATGGCCTAAGTTTTATAGACATGTTCAAAGCTGGCTAGAGTATCTCTGAGAACAGGTCGATGGCTCCAAATCAAAGTGGATGTGATTTTGTTCATTTAGAGTAGGGGCCCAATTCTGTTGCCGTTAATGTCAAAAGGAATTTCACCATTGACTTCAACAGGTGCAGAATCGTCTCTTTAGTCTTTGTGCCCTTCATGAAGTGGTTATCGCAAGAACATTTTGAAACTAAACTGGGCTAACAGGGTAGATTCTTTGTACGGCTGATGTTGTTAAAGAGGCACATCTTACTCTTGCAAACCAAGTCGGTAATAAATTGTGGTGAGAAATACTTTTTAATGAAGTAATTTGAGAGTCAAGAGATGATTCACATGCCACTTCCTTCCAGGATGTCCATAGGGCTGAACTCTGGGGTAGAGCTTGTATTGAGGAAGCAAAGGAAATTAGGATTTACTTGGAAGTCAAGGAAGGGTGGTCTTGTTGTCAGGCTCCTGCACTGGAGGAAGGAAAGCTCAATTCGTATCCTGGCTTTGCTACAGTCTTCAGTGACCTTCAGTGACTCTTTGTGCTTCAGCTCCCCATCTGCAAAATGGGATGATACTTCCTTTCTTCAACTCTTTTGTCCTGTTTCTTTCGACTGCAAGCTTTTTTTTGCAGGGACTGGCGCTTACTGTGTGTCTGTACAGTGCCCGGCACAGGGGGCTTGGTTGGGGCCTCACAGCTGTGAGGAAAAAATAATTATATGTTCAGCTGATGCCTATGAAGAATGTTAGGTGAGTTTTCATTTTTGTTATGACCTAATTGTTATTAATGGTTGTTCCCAGTTAAGAGAGAGTGTCAAAGCAAAATGGTAATTTCCTCTTCTTCCAGGAAATCAATAAGCGAGTTATTTATTCAACAGATGAATATTATGTATCTTCCACTTAGAGCCGAAGTGCAAGCAATGCGGTATACACTTTTCTTGCATGTTCTAGACCTTTTTCCATATCTTTAGCATGCCTATTGCTGTGGGGGCATCTGGAATGCTATCTGCTTTCATTGGCATTTCAGTTGGATGCTTTGATTAGTTAAAACTTCCATTTGGGGAAAAACTAAGATTAGAAATTCAAGCTTTATTAACTGTGCCTACAGCAGAAAGTCATTAGAGTTTTAAATCCGTCTCAGGAGCATGGGAAGTTATAAATCATTCAGGCTCCTTAGAAGGCTGGTTATGCTCTTTTGTTTACTATTCTAAAATTCTTCATCAGTTAGCATCATGCACTAAATCTAAAATCATTAAAACTATTGTTGACCATAACAAATTCAGATCATTGCAATGAATGTTTATGTTTTTGTCCTGGAAAATGTTTGAGATTCCTCATGAAGGAAAAGTACTACTTGTGAAAAAAGGAAGGATTTAGCCGAGTATTTCCTCGGTGAGAGATTTTAGAGAAACTGCTGAGCACCTGCATTCTGAAAATCAGATCTCTTTAAGGTATCTAAGTTGGGTACCAAAAATCATTAGTCATTTTTGAAAATTGTGGCCTTGGCTTCTCTATTTGCTCCAAGACTTCCCAGTAGATTTTTAAGGGAAGTGCCATATTGGACTTGATTTCCTATTTTTAACCGGGGAAGTATTGTATTTTTTAGGCTCTGGATACAAAACGGTCCAGTACTAGTCACCAGGGCCAGCTCTAGTGATTTTGCCGCCCCAAGCAGGGGGGGAAAAAAAAAAAGCCATAATCGCAAGCGGCGGCAGCTCTACCCCCGCTTCATTCTACAGCAGCAATTCGGCGGCAGGTCCTTCGCTCCGGGAGGGAGCGACGGCCCTGCCACTGAATGGCCGGACGTGCTGCCCCCCTCTTCATTGGCTGCCCCAGGCACCTGCTTGCTAGGCTGGTACCTGGAGCCGGACCTGCTAGTCACTAATCCAATTCAATGTAGGTTCTATAGTCTGTCTTTCCGACATCTTTCAATATTGCAACTTCACCCAAGATATTAACAGGTAAAGAGAAAGCAATTTTAATTTTGCTTGGCAGCATCTCCAGTGCTGATTTCCAACTTTTCTTGAAATGTTAATGATAGATTTCTGTGCCACTGCCGCACGTAGCCTGTTCCCTGAAGAGGATTCAGGTTCCCTCCTTAGCAGCAGATTATTTCCTGATCACATTTCTCATATGAGGGAGTCCGTGTCTTCAGTCAAGAGGCTCAAGATCATTTTACAATTTAACTTTATCCAGCCATCTATTAGCAAGTTGCATGATAGGATATTTCGAGTCATTTCAGCTTTGATGAGGACTGGAGCTCGCTGAGACATTAATCACTGAGTAGTTTGTATCCAAAGTAAATAAGTGCCTGAAAGCATCCAAATAAATATTGTCTCTTTACTTTAATTCCAGTTTTCCTTTCTGTCAGGAGCAACAGAAAATGTTTCCAGATGCCTCAGTGTGTTGTGTTTAGCTAGGCCACTTAACATTAATCTCGTGTTAGATTACCTCTCCAAAATTGCTAATCAGATCTACTATATTACAGTGTTTAGCTGAGGGCCTAGGGCTTCTGAGTTGAGATTGATAAAGACTGACAAGCCATGGCCATATGAAAACTTAAAACTGATACTTTTCTATGCCAGGAACAAAATACACTGGTATCCTAATTGTGCCAATTGATATGGCAATTGAGATACACCCAAAGGCTTGTGTATTCCACAGAAGAGAAGATGTCATTGAAAAAAATTCCATATCCTAGGGCTACATCATGCAGTTGCATTAGGGCCAGATTTTCAGCGGGTGTAAATCAGCAAAGCTTTATTGGCGTCTGAGTGGAGTTTCACTCATTTATAAAGCTGGCCCCTTTAACCTGGCAGCTTAGAAACCGGATTTCCAGACGGCAAGTGGTGACAAGTGAAATGAATGGAGTATTTGCTGCTTAGTCACTACAGAATGTTTGCCCATAGCACAGAACTACTATGACTCCACATCTTCTGCTCTGAAGAGGCTCAGGACGGGAAGAGGGAGGTTGTTCCAAGTCAAGACTGGAGTGTGCCAGCAGAGCTCAGGGCTAAAAGCTCACGATGCCATCGCTTTACTACATGATATTCGTCTGTATCCAAATGTCTTCCAGCTCTATAAAGAATGAACTATTTTTTTGCAACACTCTGTGTGCTCGGAAAACTCACTTGGCGCTCAGGGTTCCCATCTCAGTGCCCTGCTTAGGGTGAATTTGGTGCTCTTTGAATCCTATGGACTGATGGAATTGGGTGAACCAGGTGTATAGGTTAGAAGATCCCTAGCTCTGATTCTTAACTTCTTTATACCTTGTGTGGTCATTTAAATCCATGCACCGTGGGTGCAAAATGCCACATATTCAGAATGGCAGCATTTTACTCCTCACTTGACATAACTTTCAATGGCTGTCCAAGACACAAGGCAGGGAAGAAACTAGCCCACTGTCCAAGCTTCCCCATACAACCTCTCCAATGCACCTCTGCCCTGATCTGCATTGTTTCTGCTAGCCAGCGTGCTGGGCCTTTCCTGAACTGAGGTTGCCTTTTGTGGCAAATTGTATGCTGGTTTTGTAAGGAAACCAATGACTCGGGCAAAGTAGAAGCCATTGAACTTCTAAATCTGGGCAGTGCAAAGGTGAAAGCATTAGCGTACTATGTCCCCTCACATAAAACAACACACTTACAAATAAAATCGGCACATTTCCCGCGCTTGTTTGTATTGAGTGAAATTCACCCCTGTGCAGGTGGCCAGTAAAGGGCCCATCCATCACTTAAGTCCTATTTTGAGGGCTTAAGTGGTGCCCAGGCCTTGTACCTAGTTGTTGTATCCAGATAGGTGCAGATAGCTACACCAGTTTGCATTTTGTTCCTAGGTGGTTGCTATACCCTAGGGTCCAGAAATCACAATTCCCAGGATGCACCACGGAGATTAGGGGTGCGGGCTAGAAGGGGAGATAAAGGAAGAGAAGGAGGAATAAGAATGTGAGCTCTGTGAAGAAGTGAGGGGAATACACCTTATCATTTCTTCCTGAGTCTTCCTCATAGGGGTCCAGGAATTAAATTAGTCCTCTGTGTGGGATTGGTTTTCACCCATTCTGAGCTAGTGATGAGGACAATTACAGAAAACTATGCACTTAAAGGTATTAATTAAGGGGAGGTCTGGCTAGAAATCAAGAATTACAGTTCACAACATGATTTTGGAGTTTGTTTTTCTTTCCACGTTGGGACAAAACTGAGACCCACCTCGGAATAAGCCATTGGTTGGGGCTTAGGATGTGGGCTGTCTAGCCTGGGAAATGTGGGATGGTTATGCTCTGAATCAGGCAGAGTAAGGAGTAAAACCTGGGCCTCCACATCCCAGGTGTGTGCCCTAACCTGCTGCCTAGCCTGGGGTGGGTTCGCTCGCTCTCCCCCATCCTGACAAAAAGTTTCACTGGAAAATTCTTGACTAGCTGTGAGCTCACAAAAGTGCAGGGAGGGATGAAGTACCAATGCCAAAGGTAGGACTCCAGATGCTCCTGCAGATGCATGCATGGTTCCTTTTCATCTTTCGCTGCCACATACGCTAGTGGCCTCAGCCTTGGAGCACAGCCATCTGCTCTGTCACAGTGAGGATGAATTCTGTACACAGCAACCTTCTGCAGTGTCCTTTGCTTCCATTGCCCTTGTTTTGCCTCCTGCCCTTGGAGCAGTTTGACTTGATGGTACAATTTTTACCTTTATTGTCGTCTGGCTCTTCACTGCGAGTCTAATAGGGAGAATGAAGAATGAGTCAAAGAAGGCAATTGAAATAGCACTAAATAGAGTTGTTTCCAGGGAAGGTATTGGGGAGGGAATTAAGGGCCATTGTAAAAAAAAAAAAAAAAAAAAAAAAAAAAAAAAAGCTGGAAGGTGAAATGAAGATAAGCCAAATAAAGGCCAGGCATTGTTGGACTGGATGGTCTCTTTCTATTCCTGATGACCAGTGATCCTTGAAGGGTCTATTTGATTGTTTGGGCAACTCGCTAACTGCATGACACAGCGATATATTTTTCATAGATCATGGAAACAGACCTGCTAGTGTGAGATCAGTAGCAACTTGCCTGGCTCTTTTCTAACCTTTTTGCACTGCTAATAGATATTCAGCCGGCTGCCAGAGAGGGATAATGAAAAGCAAGGCTGGAAAGCTCCCGCCATCCGGGAGAGTGTCTGCCACTAGAATTGTCAAGAAAGGTTTAGCTCTTGGCACAATCATCTGATATACAGGATGGGCAGGCAGAAGAATTCTCTATACATTTTACTGTCATTCATCTGCTGGGGTGTTTTGCAGAAAGGCTGCTCCTCCAAGAACTCCCCCTTTGCAATCAAATGATGATTTGTGATCCAAGCAATGGAGAAAATAATGTTACCTTGGAATTTATGAATGTGTAATGATATTTCAGCTATAATAATGAATGACAATTTTCCCTCCCCCCCTTTCTTATATATGTTTGCTTGTTTATTTCCATTTACATTTCCACTTATTGATGTCCTCTTAAATTCTCTTTCATGCAGGGAAATTGCCAGTGTTTGGGGTGCTGGGGGGAATTTGAGTTGTTTGAATCAGAAGAATGGATTCCTGGAAGCCTTCAATTCCCTGTATATCCTGGTGTCCTTTGCTAGCATGGTGTTGTTTCTTGCCCTAGTTAGGGACCTGGTCCTGTAAGTCTGACTCACTGGACCATTGGTACTAGGTTGTGACTCTGTCTGTCCAGAGTAAGGAGCAGTGTGTAGTGGCACAGACCCAGGGCAGACCAGAGGATGTCTCACCATTTCTCCCCTGCTCTCCATCTTCCTCTGGGGTGGACATACGTTTCATTACATTACCCCTTTCAGTGAGCAGCTCACTTCTGTGCCCTGTGCCTGGCCAGCTATTCTAACTGGTGAGTGATGGGGTGGAGCCAGTGCTCATCTCCTCTGTGTCTACTTGAAGGGAACTGACAGAATAGCCTGTCTCCCATCATTCCCCACAGCTGGAGTTGCAATCTGTGCATCTCTGACTCAGGCAAGGAGGAGCCTTGGTCTCCTATATGGCTGAGTAAGGGCTCTGATGCGCCAACCCTGTGCAATGAAGGATTGCTCTTGTAGCTCAGGCTTCCATGCTTGAGTCCTAGACCTGTTCATTATTCTTTGGAGCTTCCAAGACTGACTGTCATACAATCAGGGATCCGGGCCTCCTTGGAATACATGCAGCAAAGCACCGAAGATTTTACAGTCTGAATAAGCAACACAGACAAAGGGTGGGAGAAAGGAAATAATAATTATATCCATGGGGGGAAACCTGAGGCACGGAGATGAATTGCCTTGCCCAAATTAACACACAGGATCTGTGGCAGAGCCAGATATTGGACTCATGTCTCGTGCGTCCTGGCCTTAACCACAAGACTATTTGTCCTCTATTTTGTGTCTGTTCGCAGAGGACAGTATAATGTCCATGTTGGTATGGGGGGAGGGTACTCTGGCCTGGTCCACACTAACCCCCCACTTCGGACTAAGGTACGCAAGTTCAGCTACGTTAATAACGTAGCTGAATTCGAAGTACCTTAGTCCGAACTTACCGCGGGTCCAGACGCAGCAGGCAGGCTCCCCCGTCGATGCCGCGTACTCCTCTCGCCGAGCTGGAGTACCGGCGTTGACGGCGAGCACTTCCGGGATCGATCCCAGAAGATCGATTGCCTGCCGCCGAACGAGGAAGTAAGTGTAGACCTACCCTGAGTTATCTGGTAGGTCTTCTCATGTTATAGCTGCTGCATTTTGTCCATATATTGGATCCACAGATGCAGTAGTAGCTGTGTGCCTGATTCTGCTCTCTGTGGGAGTTGGTGCGTATCAGGAGTAACTCCACTGAAGTCAAAAGTGTAAAACCTGAATAAGAATGAAGAGAATCCGACTTTCCAGCTTTAGATCCATAAAAGCAGCTGCTGTTATTTTGCTAGTGAAACGTTCATTGTTTAGACGCACTTTTATATCTCTCCGCCACAACTATTTGCAAAAACAGGAGTCCCATGTGCCATTTAGTCACTGTTACACAGTGCTTGGAATTCAGTCAACAGAATGTGGTATTTTAGGTGGGGAATATCAAAATGTGAAAAGAACCTAACGGGAGTTAGGTGCCCAAATCCCCCTGCAATTCAATGGGAATTAGGTCCCGTCTTCCCCCCGTAAGCTCAGTTGAAAATCTCCAGCTAACCCATTTTGTTGCACTAGAAGCATTCAAAGCACATCCTGAAAAAATGTCACCCAGACAGGCCCTAGGGAACAATGCCAAATATTTGGCTGTTCTACTGAAGTTTTATCAGGCAGGGCAGACACTGTGGGATGTGTCATCCCTGAGGGCACGGAATATGTAGCTACGAAGGGCTAAACATCCCCACTGTATTTTTTTAACGAGTGTTGTAACAAGATAGTATGGCAGAACTTTCTCGTGTACTGAGGGAAGCCTCGACCAGAGGCAGACTTCCTTGAATGCCTAGAACTGCACACACATGGGCGCTGTTAGCTTGCTTTAGAGTAAGTCAGTCTTCAGCAAAACGAAGACACTACTGGTAAAACAAAGACCTATATGCACCCTGGCAGGCTGCATTTGCATTTGAATGGTTTTCATTCTTTTTGCGCTCATAAAAAAAAGTGTTATATTAAATATTAATATGGCATTTTCCTCCTGCTACTGTACAGTTACCTATACCTTTCAGTTAACTGCATTGTAACCACAATACAAAATAAAGGAGATGAGAAACCCTTTATACTAATAACAAAATTGCAAATGCCCTATGCAAGAATTAATTTTTCCACAATCATGCCAGATTCTGTGATTGACAGCACCAAAGAGAGGCACCCAGCTATCTGTTGAATGTTCCTTTGTTATTAAGATAGGGCATAATAATGGGGTGGGCAGTTCAGAGTACAACATAGAGTAGGTACCCTTAAAAAAACTTTCTCAGCTGCCTTAGCTTAATGCCTTTAACTCAAGAGGTATTTCCTGTCATAAGTATAGGGGGGAAGTACAAGAAAAAGTACTGTAAATACTAAGGCTCATTAGTTACCTAAATAAATTACCAAAATGTTTAAGGACCATCGCTGTATGCTTAGACAAAAATGCCAGAAGCCCCAAGCTATGTCTATGATCCCCATTACTGCAGTATCTGAGCACCACAGAATCTTCAATGTACTTACCCTCTCAACACACCTGTGAGGTAGGGAAGTGCTATTAGTCCCATTTTGCAGATGTAGAAACTGAGGCCCCGAGAGGCTAAGGGACTTGCCAAAGGTCACAGGGGAAGTCTATAAAGGAGCAGGGAATTGAACTTGGGTCTTCCAGAACCTAGGCACATGCCTTAACTGCTAGACAGAGGAAAGATAGTCTATCCTAGAGCTCCCATTTGTATTACCTCTAGTCCACTGGAGGGCATTTTTTTCCCTAAAATTTCTTAGTGTAAAAAGTCCTCAATCACAGTGATATAAATCTGAAATAAACCCCATAGTCTTACTCTAGACTTACAGTGCCAATACTGAGGCAGAATTTGGCCTCTGAGTTCAGTGGAATTATTTTGCATTTTCATAGGTCTCCTGTGTGTTGAAATGGTTCTCACATGTCTCTTTATAAGACGATGACTCAGATATACCAAGGCTGGTTCAAACTTTGGTTTAGCGTTCAGTTCTCAGTAGATACATAGTGGGAAGTGCCGCTCACCATGTGACCTTTCAGAACGCTAGAAGCAGAGAAAAGGGAAATCATGCCATAAGACAATCATGGAAACTTTATTGGAAAAATGTCCAGAAGCAGAACAATGAAGTTTTTTATCCCCTTCAAGTAAAGCTTGCAGAGGCATTTAAACTGTAGTCCATCATTAAGTAGCTATTTTAGTCTAAGGTTTGTCTTGGAAACTCCTTGTAAAACTCCATTCCAAGAACGGCAGGGCCTATTAGACTGAGTGACAGACAGATTTGCCAAGTCATGCTGCATTTATAATTTATGTCCAATTCTGCTCCAATGATTAAATAAAAATGGGGAAAAGATACTGCTGTATGGTCCCGGTGCACTTGTTTACATGCTGCATCTCAGATAACTCACCTTGACTTCATGCTGACCTTACAGTGAAGGGAAAACATGACAGTCCAGACCTTCTCTGCCTTGTAGACCAAGAACTGCTGACTCATTTAATCCATATATTTGCATTACACATGCTAAACTAACAGACTACGCTATTTACAAGACTTCACTAAATGCTTAAATCTATTTTGTGGACAAAAGGATTTTAAGTTAATTTATTTTGTTGGGAGAATAATTTAGCAAGTTAGCATTTTGTTGACAGAATTATGATGAAATTCATTTTTGTCTGCATAATTGATTGGACAGCTAGCAGAATGCATTTTCTCCACAGAATGAAGTATGTGCAGGGATTGTCAAACAGTGTTTCCTGCGTGGTCCCAAATCATTTTGTCAACAAAATGAATTCGAAATCCTTTTGTCCACAAAATGAATGTAGGGGTTAATTGTTTGTGGATAGAATGCAAAGCCAAATCATCCTCTGTTGAACATTGATAAAAAATTATTCTATGGGCACAACGCTCTTTCATTGGCACAACATTTGTGTGACAAATGAAGCTTTCTAGCTGGGAATGGCATCTTATCCATGCAACCGCAAGAAATATTCCAGAGATCATGCTCAGTATTGAGGTCTCAATGAGGAACTGAGCAATACATTAGAAATCCAGAGTACACAGCAGGAGATGAAGGGGGAAACCATGATTGTTACTTGTATTCCAGTAGTGACTCAAGGCACCATCCAAGATTTGGGCCCACTGCCCTAGGCACCACACAAACACGTAATAGGTCAGCGGGTTTACAGTCTAAAGAGATGGGACAAAGGTGGGAGAAAAAAAGCATCAATATTGCTACATTACAGACCGGGAATGAGGCATAATGAGATGAACTGACTTGCCCAACGTCTTATGGGAAACTTGTGCCCGAGCCAGGAAATGACTCCAGTTCATCTTAACCACAAGGCTTTTCAGGTGCATGCCGATAAAGGTCATGCAGGTGAAATACACTCCTGGGCAAGGTCAAAGTTCCATTCAAGATCTTATTTTGAGAGACTCCCATTGAGCAGCGGGCTGGCCCACTCCACAGGGGTGAATTTCACCCATATGGGAGATAACACATAAACTATGGACTCAGCTTTGAAGAGGATACTCAAGCCGAACTCTCATTGACTCTTCAGCAGAGCTGGGAAGATAATGGAAAAAAGAAGTGTTTTATTAAAAAAATATCATGACATACATAGTCAATCATTTACCTAGCTGTATATAGAAGGGTGAAATAAATTTATATAGTCCATGAAAATGTCATACAATTTATTTTATCCCTTTTTCAAGCTTTTAAGAAGGAAAAAGTCAATAGAGGGTAGGGAAAAAAAATCAAAGTATTATAAAGTCACAGTGAAACACCTAAGTTCACCCCACTAATATTTGTTGATATTTATTCAGGAGGGCAGTGTGAACAAACACATACGTTGACATATCATTTAAAAATACTGTATTGTTAGAAAAGGAAAGAGTTGCATGTATACTAAATATTCCAAGCACCGCCACAATCCAGAGGTCAAGAAAAATACAGTAGATATGGAGATGCTAGCTTAAAAACAAGGAAGATGTTTCCTCAAATGAGGTTTGTCATTTACGAGGACAGAACGGTCTCTGGTTTCTTAGAAAGTATGTCTGGAACGCTGTTGGAGAACACTTTTTTACTCAAAATAATACGATGTGGCAATACTTCTGGAAAGTATTCAGTTTACAATAGAACTTCCAGTTAAAGGTAAGCACATTACTGTACACTAAATTAGGAGCTGATTGAAGACAATGGCAAAACTCCAGTTAGGCCTTATTCATCACTGCTCTGCAGCTAGGGTTGCCAGGTGTCCGTTTTTTGACCAGAAATCCCAGGGAAAAAGGGACCCTTGTGGCTTCAGGCTGTTAAAAGTCCAGTCAGTGGCACAGTGGGGTTAAGGGATGCTCCCTGCCTGCCCTGACTCCGTGCAGCTCCCGAAAGCGGCCAGCGTGTCCCTCTGGCTCCTAGGCATAGGGGTGGCCACGGGGTTCCGCATTCTGCCCCCGCCTTGAGGGTGTTTGCTTTTCTGCAAATAGAAAGTTGGTAACCCTACTTGACACTGGTGCAAAGTTGGTTTAAAAATGCCTCCATTCTGACTTGGTAGTTGTTTTAAACCCCCTTTGCAGTGACATACATGACTGGACAAGGTGCCGGGCAGTGGAGAACTCGGCCCATTGACTTCAGTGATGCGAGCATGCATAGTAATAATCATATGGTGAGGGACAACGTTTCAATTAGAAATAGCGTTCTGGGATGCAGCGTGGTGTTGTGGAAACTTGGGTGTCTATTGGATGGGCTCTTTTTGCTCCTGTATTTGGCTGAGTAAATTATCCCTTGCCCTATAAAAAAAAAAAATCTTCTATAATTACTCTTTGCTGTTGAGGTTAAAGCAAATCCATTGTGTCAGTCTCTCTTGTTGCTAAACAAGCAACCAAGTCATTAGTGACTGCAACATATGTTACTGTTTTCCAAGCCACTGGGAACTTTATGTATCTGTTACGCATCCAGGAGTCAAGACATGATTGTTAATATCATGGTTCCAATGTCCTTAGTCAGCAGAACTGCAATGTATTAGCCCCTGTGTTAGTTTGTTCTAGTTCAGTGGCAATGGAGCTATGAGATATCTCTTGATGGAGAGGCGGTTTTGAGACATACTGTGAGAATTAATCGGCAAACGGGGGCCATGACATACTAATATATAATACACAGACTAGACAAAAGCATCTCACAGAACTACTGGAAATAAAAAGGTGGTGATTTGCCAGTGCTATATCAACGAACATTTGCAAGGTATTAGATTGAAGCTGCACAGGTGAACTGTAGGATCACGTTTAAAGCCAAACACACTTTTTAGGGCCATGTAATTAAAAGAACCTGCCTTACATTTAGGGACCTCACCAAAATCCAGATTTTCAAAAGTGCTTAGCATCCAGCATGCTGAACTCTTTTGAAAATCTGGCCAATAAGCTGTTAAAACCAGGATTTAAAACAGTGGTGCTGCATTTTTTTTTTTAAAAATCTGACTATATAAATGTCAACGTAGTCAATGATGACTTTCAGATACCCCTTCTCTCCCCGCAACACACACCCACTCGTGCTTCCCAACTGCTCACAGTGCATTTGGCTTTTACCCGTGAGTAAAGGCTTCAGCATGGAAATAAAAAGTCACAGACGTGGGTAAAAGTGCTGCTCCAGCCTGCACCTGCATCAGTGCCAGAAACAGGAAGAATTTGAGTAGCTGGCATGACCAGGACCCTCGGAAAAGAGAACTTGCGTATCTGTGCGATAGGGTAGAGAGAAGGGAATACTTGCTATTGAATTCATAGTATTACACCATGTAAAACAATAGAACTACTGTCTATGAACCAATATAAGGCCCCCATCTTGCTGTCCTTCGCCACATGAGTACTCCTCACTCCTAAAAAAACAACAAGGAGTCTGGTGGCACCTTAAAGACTAACAGATTTATTTGGGCATAAGCTTTCATGGGTAAAAACCTCACTTCTTTTGTTTTTACCCACGAAAGCTTATGCCCAAATAAATCTGCTAGTCTTTAAGGTGCCACCAGACTCCTTGTTGTTTTTGTAGATACAGACTAACATGGCTACCCCCTGATACTCCTCACTCCTGCAATTAGTCTTCTTGACTCCAAGGGACACTTCTCATCAATGACAGCACCTATACTTTGTGCATATAAACTATATCTCAGCATCCAGGTGACATCAGAAACATCACTTCAGTATGTTATGGTGATATAATGAAAGCTTCTCAGTATATACGGTACTCTTTTTATTTCTTGTCAAGTCCTAGTAATAAAGTGGTATGAATTACAGCTTCTGCAAGGCTATTTGGTGAAGTTAACCTACAAAGACTCATGTAGAGCTACATTGAGAGCAAACTGCTGTAATAGTTTCTGAGTATATTCTGTGGTATTTTGATGTCAGGGGAAGAAATGGCAGTATTTGTACTATGTATATCACCGAATCATAGGCCTGATCCAGCGAGATGTTTAAGCACATGCTTGACAGCATAAAGTTAAGCGCCTGCTTAAGCATTGTGCTGGATCAGGGCCATAAAGACCCATTAGATCATCCAATGCAGAGTTTTTCTGTTCAATGCATTCACTAGCATTTTGTGAAGAATTGTTCTAATGGTGCCAAACTAATGGGGCTGCCACTATAACTTGACAGGTCTAACATACAATGGAGCACCGTCATGTTGTGGAGTGGCATGAGTTTGGGTCGGCCTCATTACTCATGAGTGGGGAATTAATGAGTGACTTGTGTGGGGAATCCCATGCCCCAAATGAGTAGCAGTAAAATGTTTATGCCATGTACAGGAACCTATTTTAGACTATGTTAGAGAGCTTTTCCAACTTGTATTGGTCCTCTGTTTTTGTGTGTGACCTTCCACCAGTAAGACAGGTGCCTTAGTTTCCATGGGCCAGATCCTTGGCTCTCCCTAGGTCCTCTTCACATTACTCCAGGGTAATAAGAGAACTTGAAACTGCTTTAAAGAGACAGCTAAGGACATAGGTGCTGGAACTAGGGCTGCTAGAGGCACAGAAGCACCCCCTGGCTTGAAGTGGTTTCCATTATCTCCAGGGTTTACTGTTTCATTCAATAGCTCTAAGCACCCCCACTATACAAATTGTTCCAGCGCCTCTGGCTAAGGAGGAATCTTTTGCTGGCATAGCTGTCTTCTAACTGAACTCTCTACATGCCATCCCTGCCTAACAGCTGATCCTAGATAACACCAAACGTTTCTGGCACTCCTGAAAGGGCTGATCCTGCTTCCATAGAAGTCAGGGAATAGCTCCCATTAACTTCAATGGAAGCAGATCAGGCCCTAACGGAGCTCCTATGTATTCTCCCAGCCTGATTCTTCAGTCCTTAAGCTGAGTAACACTTATTCACGTCGAGACAGCTGGTGTGCCATGCCTCCTTATTACACTAATCATAATTATCTCATGGTTATCTTGTGCTCATCCTATCTGGTGTGTCCACCTGTTGTCTTTCATCTTATACTTAGTTGCAAGTTCTTTGGGGGGTGGGGACTGTTCAGTGTGTGTGTGTACAGCACCTAGCACTATGGGGCCCTGATCCCTGACCGGGGCCTCTAGGTGCTACCTTAATATGGATGATAATGTACGGCCCATTTGCACTTCTGAGAGGAGTATATGGGGTATGTGTCGCCCAAGGATTAAGATACCAGGAAACATGTATGATCAGATTATCTTTTGTTACAATGAGTTCAAACTTTTCTAACTCACTTCTAGACTCTTTTTGTGAGCTGTTGTGCCCAGCTCAAAAGCAGATTTTGCTCTTAATGGCTGCAAGGAAATCATGCCTTTACAAGTAAATGCTGTAGGTAAAGGTGGGCTTAAGTATTTCAGGCAGAAGAGCAGATGCAAAGTAAAATTGCAGAAAGAGGGCAAGCCTAATAGAAAAGCATTCAGATGACAGAGACTCTGAGGAACTTGCAAGTTCAAAAACTTTGTGTGTGACTCATAAGATGTGAAAATATTTCTAGCATTTTCAAGAACATAAGCACTGTGGCTTGTTGTCTTAACTGGAATAACTGGCCTTTCTAAAGCATTGACCAGCACTTGAGGCCATCAAAGGTTAACTTTGTTGGCTTTTGCCCTGCTGTTCAGACTTGAGCTTGCCTTAATTTGGAAGATGATTATAGCTCTCAGTTGTGCTGAAGCTGATGGAATAACAGGAAAGTACATCAGCCAGAAGAGGGGAAGGAAATCAGCTTCATGAATAATGATTCTTAAAGAAACCTCTTCTGAAGCAGGTGTTGATACCTGCAAAGGAGACTCCCTCGCCTCGATGAAATATGAAATGTCCTGGAAATCAATGAATGAGGAGGAAGAGCAGCAATCAATGTCCTGCTGGGTGGATGATCTCCCCTCATCAGCACCGTGGGGGAAAGAATCGTTAAGGAAAGGTTATATGGAGGTGGAGGGCCTGATTCCAATCCCGTTTATGCCAATTTACCCAGGGGCCCTCGTCCTGATTGACATTAGTGTAGCTGAGAGACGATTAAGGTCTGGAGTCTTGGGTTAAGCTGCTGTTTTGCAAATGGAAATAAAATAACTTACTGGTGAAAGTGACATGTCCTCCCTTTTCCGTCAATGGCTTAGGACAGTGGTGCCCAGCCTTATCACACAGGAGGGTCCCAGAAACTTAAGCACAACCTTGTGTGGTCCAAACAGATTCTGCATGGTTTAATAAGATTTAAACTCCATCTGTATTGATTTATATTTTAAGTTCAGCTTAAGTCTCTGTACATAGAGACAACCTATCAGCATTTTGATAGGTGTCTCTATGTACAGTACTGTCTGTTTACACACTTGTGTAAACTAAAATGATGTAAACATGATGACAAAATGCTCATGAATCGGCTGTTAGTATATTGTGTTGAAGCAGGCCGGGGGCCTTGTGAAATGCTCTGATGGGCCGTGTATGGCCCGTGGGCTGTAGGCTGGGCACCCCGGCCTAGGAGATGAAGATCACAAAATGTTAGTTAAATTGGAAAGGTTCCACAGTTAATCCATGGATTTTGCATTGATCTAAGCCTGTTCTTTGGATTTGGTGTGAAAAATAAAAAAGCTCCATTCAGAAATGTCAGTACAAGGGAAATCGTATCCTGGGATTAATGAACTGTCCTTTTAGGCAGCACTATTAAGCACTGAGTATTCCTGGGTGACACAGATACGTATTTTCATTGTAACAGCATTTCTAACAAACCCTCATGATCAATTAGCTGTCCTGTTCAATTAGAAAAGAAAGATATCACCTTCTTTCCCTCCACTGAAGGTGTCCTTGTATACAAGTGAGCTGCAGCACTTCTTAGATGGTCCCTAACTATGGCCGAGTGCCACCTCAGCAAATCAGGGATCTATCCTTGTCCAGGTAAAGCTCTGCTATCTTTTACCTAATGAACTTCATTTGTTTCCAAACACAGAAAGGCGCATTTGTGGCTCTTCATTATCAAGTGGCTGCTCCTAGGCTGTGTCGACAAGGAAAGGCAGCATGATGGATTAAATCCAGGATGAAAATGAAATGAGCCCGCCTGAATGGAGGTAGTCAGCAATTGATCAGTTTCCCCAACATGTGGATCACATTCCGAGATAAAAAACAAACCCATTTTTTCCTTTTAAAAAAACCACTTAGGTTTAAATTTAGGGTTAAATCATTCAACATTATTTCCAGGTATTGTAATAATCAAAGGCACCATGTCCCATTAATTTACAATTTAGAGATGTTAAAGAAATTAAAAGCATATATCATAGTAAATGGGGCCACCCACAGTCCATCATCTTCTGCTTTTATCAATAATCTGAGACCCAGATAGGTCTTTTTCTGCAAAATTATAGCTATCTTCTCAACTTGATTGATTAGTACATTTCACTATAAATAGCCTTGGGAGAATTAGATTTTTTAATAATTGTGATGGATAATATTATTTGTTTTGATCAATTTTAAATTTGCATAGTTGTGGGAAATTAGAGTGGGTCAGACAATAATTATTTAATGACAGTAGAGGTTGAGATTTAAAAAGTTAGCATTTTAACTGTTAAAACATAAATTCTCAACATCACATGTCAAAACATACAAAGAAAATATCCTAAGTTGAAACTCTAATTTCTCAAGCAGCATTTCCTTATTTTCCCTATCTATAAATCTCTGTTGTCGATGAAAATATTTTTCGTTGGTTTGTGTGAAATAAATCTTTACCAGCATTTACCAGTAAAAAATCTAATCTTCCCAAGCCTAACCATATGTAACACAAATGATAGACCCCCTTTCTTTCCTGATACACACACATCTTCTAGGAATGCTCTGCCTTAGAGTCACAAGGCATGATGCTGTCATGTTATAGTTATTAAGTATTTAGCCACGAGGCTAAAAAGCCATAGAGGTGTTCAGGAGCTTTAATTGTCTAATCTAAAGGAGGACACATGGGTATCTTCTGTTTTTAAAAGAAATTGTCTTGACAAGCTCATTGTGTCACTTGCAAATCTATTAAATCTCATGGGTGCAGCGATACCTTTGAGAAGCTCCACTAACTTTGCCATACAGCCAAAAGAACCATTCCTCTGGCTTTCTCACGTACTCTCCTAGTCAACGAACCACTGGTGGGGAGATGATGACTTTTGAATCACAGCAGGAACAGCTCAATTTGCCTCATAGACCACACTAATGTAAACGACAGGTTTCAGAGTAGCAGCCGTGTTAGTTATGCATCCGAAGAAGTGGGCTGTAGTCCACGAAAGCTTATGCTCTAATAAATTTGTTAGCCTCTAAGGTGCGACAAGTACTCCTGTTCTACTAACATAAATAATTACTTTCAAGATGACATTCGGATACCCGGATCTAAGAACAATGAAACTGGCCATGACATCCCAGATCCCTCTGCTCCCGTAAATTATTTGATGGGAGGTCACATCTTGGAGTGTTTCACTAAGAACCAGGTGCTTTGTGTAGCTTTGTGCCTGCTCCAGAGTACCCTCCTAGGTGGAGCCCGTAAACAATTTATTATAGGAGCATACAATGGGGTACAGAATGGTGCTTGAGCACCCATTTGTCAAAATGGATATGGAGGGGCCAGAGCAAAAAACGCAGAGTGATGTAAAAATGGTTTTGCTCTGCAAAGTAAATATACTATGGCAACGTCTGAGCTGTTCAGGTTACTAGAGTACCATACTATTGACTGAAGGCTGAATTTCTTCTCAAACCGCAGCAAAAGAGGAAGTCAGGATTAAATTTAGAATTTGAGAACATTTCAGAACTTAAATACAAATGCTAATCTTTGAGTACATCAATGATTATTTGAATGCTCAGTGATCCATTCTAAAAAGGAATCTCTTGCGATGGAGTTAGCTAACAGTTCTATCCTAAAAAAAAAAAAAAAGTATGAAATTTTTTCTTTTTACAGTTCTTAGGCCTTTTCTAACAATAAATATAAAATCTCTTCCTTTTTTCCTTTTACTATATGGATCGTTTGTCCTGGTTCAGCATACGTATCGTTCAGAGTTATACTGCATTTGGTATAGCTGTATAGGATATATACAGAATTTTTAAAGGAATAAGATGATAATGTCTAGCACTTATAAAGCATTTTTCCTCAGTAGATCTCACAAAGGACGTAAATATGTTCACTATTTTACAATGGAGAAACTGAGGCACAGAGAGATGACAGAGCCAGGAATAGCATCCTACTTGTTTTGGTTTTGTATGTCCAATTCCCAGTCATTTCAAATAACTTTGAAAATCTCAGCCTTTGTGTATTTGTGAATTTATAGTGGGCACAAGTGAAACTTTCAGATTTGGCAAGATTGGGTCTAGGAGGGAGTCTTCACATCTAGTTCTGGCTTGATTGAGACTGAGATTTGATTTCACTGACCAATTGGGGCCAGGTCTCATGTCCATAGTCAGCTGTGATGCTGCTGAAATCTTGCAAGATGTTCAAATGAAACCTGGCGAGAACAGCTGCTCTCATGAGGAGTCAGCCACACTCAAACCAGAAAAGCACAAGGATCACAAGTGCGTCTGGCCCTGACCCAGTCTGCATAAAAGGAAGGGGAGAGGGTTAAGAAGCTGCTTCTTTTGGTGCCCGCTTGAGAATCATACCCAACAGATTTAGGTAACTGGTGCTGGTAAACTTTTATATGACCCTACAGTTTTCCATGCATATGAATGGTGCAGAAACTTAGTGTGCCACAGTGGATAGTGCACTAGACTGTGATCTAGGAGAGATGAGTTTTAGTCCTGGCTCTGTCAATGTCATGCTGGGTGATTTTGTGCAGGTAACTTCCTGTCTCAGTGCCTCAGTTTCCCCATATGTAAAAGATAGGACCTGCTTTGTAAAGCGCTTTCAGATCTCTGGATTAAAAGTGCTCTGTACGAGCGAGGCAGTGGTCGTAGATGTGTTGCCATGATGGAATGAGTGATTTCTGAGACTGCTGAGTACCTGTTGTGGCCAGTAATGTAGCTGAAATTAGCCAAAAAAGATAAACCCTGGATTCACAATGTTTCACTTACAAACATTTTTAAACATCTGGCCATTCATCTGGGAATTATAATCAGAGCAGTCTGAAGAGATGTATTTTTAAAATGTCCCCCTTTGTCTTTTGCATTTCAAAAGTTTGACATTTCAAAATTCAAAATGTATCAACCAGATGGTAAAATAAACGGAAATAGTTTCATGAAAATTTTATCAAGAATGTTCCCAATTTTTTGTACTTCAAATTTTCAAATTTGAAATATTGAAATTCTAACACTTAAAAAGCCCAACAATCCAAATAAAAAACCCAACCTGCTTTTTCTATCTATCTATCTATCTATCTATCTATCTATCTATCTATCTATCTATCTATCTATCTATCTATCTATCGTCTTCTTATGCCCTAAGGAAAAAACAAGCAAACATACTTAAATCTCTAATTATTTGGATGATTTCCAGTGGGAGAGAATAGAGGCCCTGCAGAGGAAACCATCAAAACCTTTAGAAGAATCAGATGGTGCCTAGAGGGCTGTTAGATAACTTCAGAGAGTCTCAATGACACATGATGTAACCCAAATACAAACACAATGGAGTTGACAGCCTGGTAAGCATCTGTGTCAAGTGCTGTATGAGAACATAATTGTTCCATCCACCTGTTGCACTTGTACTGCTCTGGAAGTTAAATGATAGCAGCTGCTTTCTTTCTCTTCTTTGTTTATCTCCCTTTACCTTGTGAGGAATTCTAGGATCAGAGAAGGTAGAGAAGGAAAAGACCACTGAGGTCATTTAGTCCACCTACTTGGCAATGCAGAATTCTTCCCTACATTCATTAATTAGTGGTTTCTCCAGTCCAGTTTTAAATTTCCCACAAGCAGTGAACCACTTCCCCTGGGAGATATTCTATAATCCTAATAGATCTTACTCTCAGGAAGTTTTTCCTGATATTTATCCTAAATATTCCCTTAGCTCCATCCCGTTACTCTTAATTAGAGTTGGTTGAAAAATCAGTGAGAATTTTTTTGGGGGGGATAATTCCATGACATATTTGGAAAGTCAAAAAATTCCAACCAATTCTACTGTTTGTTTGAACATCCCCTACCCTGATAAAATTCAATTAAAATTTTCCTTGAAATGAGAACTTTGGATGAAATATTTTATCCTCCCCTCTCTCCCCTCCCTGAAAATGTTGCCTGCGTAGGTCAAAATGTTATTGATCAATGCAGCCTTTCAATCCTCTCCCAGCATTACTGGAGACCATAGGAAGTGCTTAACTTTCACTTTCAGAATAATTTACAGGACACCTCGAAGCCAGAGCCAATTCATTTCCTTTCTTCCTTTTCTTTCCTCCCATTTTCTTTCTCTACTGCTTGAGCTCATTTTAGTGAGCTGCTTGTCATTTACCTCACAAAATATCCCCTGCCAGATCTTATCACTGTGCTAAAATCAGAGCACTTGTGTGCCCCGGCATGGAAAGTGGTCGGCAAACCTGGAAATTATACTCCAACATGAGTGTTGGAAGTGCAGTAATAGTCCTCCCTGGCCCCCAGGAGACGCTGCAGAGTTGCCTTTAAACAGCAAGCTGGGGGTATGGTTATGGTGTGCACATCCGTACCTAAATACGTTAGCAGGACGCCTGAGGGGACAATATAAAAGGTGTCTGAAAACATGGCTGATAGCAGAACCTCAAGACAAGATGTGTGTTGCGACCCAGCAATAACTAGAGAAATCTCCATATGTAGGTAGCTGACTAGAGAAATAATTCACAAATGTTACTGCTTGTAGGAGCTAGTGGAATATGCTGCATTTAAAGAGAGTGGAAAGCCACCTTATGTAGACTTCAACCATTTTTGAATTCTTATTGTGTAACATGCAGAAACCAGGACAATTTAGGGCCAGGATCTGAAGTGAACAGTAGGTTCATAGTACTAGTAGAATCCTATCTGTAGTTACCGGGCAACACACCACAGTGGTCATGTTTACCCTTTCCCAACCTTTGTCAGCTGTCCTAACCCGATGGAGAAACTTTCTCCTGCCCCTTTTCTGGGAAAGTTCCAAAGAGGGTAGTTGGCATTGATGGCTCAGAGAGAGCTGTAGCAGCTGT
Organism: Malaclemys terrapin pileata; assembly: GCF_027887155.1. Classification (NCBI taxonomy): domain Eukaryota; kingdom Metazoa; phylum Chordata; order Testudines; family Emydidae; genus Malaclemys; species Malaclemys terrapin. The sequence continues at coordinate 15,531,216 of NC_071515.1, read as the reverse complement.
TCTTGTTTGGCTCTGCATTGTCACAGGGCCACCTCTGGCAGAAATTCAGTAGGAAATATTAAGGATCTTCCAAAGCTGCTCCTAATACTCTTTGGTAGAAATCAGCGTGCTAGAGAGTAAACGTTCTTTGCTTGGGCCACTAGTTAGCTTTGTTTTTTGTTTCTCTTTTTACCCTAAAGGTTGAAAGACTTTGAAGCCAGAAAGTTCACAGAGATGCACCAATCTGTGTTATGTTCAGTTTGCAAGGTGATAAACGGTGACTAAGCATACAACTTGAGTAGTTGTTGTTTTCCTACTATTTCTAAAGTTGTTCCATCTTCCCAGAAAGAGGAAGCTGTGGTTGACTGGGGTATCTTGGTCTATCCCATGCTGCCATATTTAATATACATAGGCCCAGATCCTCAAAGGCTCCTAACTCCCATTGAAATCAATGGGTTCATTTGTCACCTTTCACCAAATTGGTTTTCTTCCTAACCTATTACCCTCCCCGAGATTTTCAAAAGTGCCTAGTGATTTTTGTTGATCTCTTCTTTTTCCAGGGTACACCTTTAGATTCCCTGGTTTTGAGAGGGTGAGTGGTTAGCATCAATATCCCAAAAAGTGAGAGACCCCCAAAATCTCTTGTAAACGCTTGGCCAATTTTCTTTATTCAATGAACAGTCTAAAGAGTGTGTGTGTGGTTTTTGTGGGTTTTTTTTAATACTTCATTTGTTTGAAATGAGTTGCCTCATTTGGTAACAGAATATCCCTGAGAAATCTGAAAGGTATAACTCATCAGAAGGTAATTTTTGCATTGTGTAGTTGATCAGCAGGGAGATGGTTGCAAATTGAGACAGGATTGGAAATATCGTTCATTAAGTTGTGTATCTCCCTACTAACCTCACCAAACACTGGCCTCCTCCTTGTTCTTCCCCACTGCCTTGTTTTCACAAGAACCTTTGCCTTTTAAACCCCATCCTATGAAACATCTTTCCTATACTGACCATATCCTCAGAAATTCATCGCTTTTCAAATCTTGGCTGAAAAACTCTCTTTCCTCCATTGCTTGCACTGTTTCTCTTAACTGAGCTCTCCTTCTGCTATTATTCATTGTCACATGTTTCTCTTTTACCTCACCCTGAAGGACAAATACCCTTAAATTATGCTAATCTAACCACTGAGAAGCATAGAATGTAGATTTAAAGGAAAGCACACAAATGTAATTTGAGCTTCTTAGTGCAAACAAATGGTACTTTAGCACATGTGTAACTTTAAGAATATGAGTACTTCCACTGAAGTCTACAATTCATCTGATCATGTGCTTAAAGTTAAGCATATGCTTAAATGCATTGCTGAATTGGGACTTTAAGGAAGGAATTTCACAGTACAGCAGATTGTGTGTGTGTGTATGTATCTTATATATGTATAAATCTTCCTACTAAGAAAATCATATACTAATAATTATATTTATAACATGCCCTCCTCTCTCTCCAACAGTGTACACAGGGCACTGTGCTGTAGCACAATTAAATCACCTGTTTAATGTGTCAGACATAAAGAACCAGTAGAGAGGCTCCGATACAGAATAAAAATGGAGGGAGACACGTAATAAACATGGAATCAGCAGTGATCGTACCAAAAACAGCCTTGAGGGAAAATGTTTGCTGGTGATATTTAAAAGTGAGGAGGAAAGGTGGTTTTGAGACAGATGCTTGAGGGATGAGTTCCACTTTATAGGGCCCACTACAAGAAGGGCTCAATAACCAGCCATTCTAATACAGGATGGTGGGATACCAAAAGGACAGGGGGTCTGTTGTGATAATTGGGCCTACAGATTTACCCTAATTGTGAGCCCAACTGTAAAAAGTGAGTGAGAATTTATAAAATGTCATAATAATCTATAAACATATAAGTGGGAAAAGGTACAAAAGGGAGAAAATAAGACTAGGTTAGCATTAGGTCTTTTTCTCTGGACTATACTTCAAGGGCTGCATTAAGATCAAGTCTGGTAAACGAGAAGTGTGGGACTGAAAATCAATGAACCAAAATTGGTGTGTCAGAAATTAAACCTAATTAGTGGAAAAAACAATGATGGAATATTCCATCCATCACTCCCTTTGGAGGTCCTCAAAAAGCGACTTTAAGGGGTAAAAATTAGCAAAGGCGAACACAATGCTGGCTGACCGAAAGACAAAAGAAGGGGAAAGGGTAAGCTTTATCGTCATATTGGCTTCTTGGACCCCAGATCTCCTTCATCCTAATCCTGAGAGATGTCCTGACCAGAGCGGGCCAGAGAGAGTGGGATTTAGAGATGACATCACCTCCGCTGGCTAAATCCTGAAAGCCATCTGGGATGTAAGACTGTGAACCCTTCCCCCGCTGCCCCACATGTTGTTTTCCTTCCCACCTTAATTCTTTTCTGTCCTATCCCTTGCTTTTGCCTTCTGTTTAATAGAAGTCTGGCTTAGCTAGTGGCCAACAGTGCCTATTTTGCAACACAGAAAGAGACAACTAAATGCAATGCTCTAAACAGCCCAATCTGGTACAAGTTTGCCAGGTCTTAGAGTGACTGATAAGACCCTATGCTATGCCTGTGTTTTTTCCATCAGTGAGGTTGCAGGTGAAAGTCAACACCAGAGACAGAAGCTTTGTTTTCTATCTGTGCTGTTCTTTTCTCTTCCTTCTTGTTTTGTCTTCCAGGAAACAGGACTGAAGTTTAGCAACAGTAACAGCTGCAGCCCATTTCAACTAACCTCTTCTCTTTTTCCCCAAAAGGACAGTTATTGCCATCTTTAATGCAATCGAAGAGACTGGGAAGCAGGGGGTTTTCCTTCCCTTTCCCAGCTAAATGGAAAGGAAACTAAGGATGTTGTTAAAATGAAAGCCTTACTTAACGCTTTACATTTCAAATGCTTTACCTATTTTCCCTCCTTTTCTGTATCTTCAATAAAAGGTTACAATGATTTTTAATTGTGTTTGCCATGCAGGCTGAGGTCTGTACACCAAACCCCAAATGTTGCTTAGAACCGTTTACTGTCAGACAGTTGCAAGGTCACGTTAACATCTCTGACTGTTTGGGCCTATTTATTCCATCTAAATAAATACAACAGGACACTGCACAGACACTGGCATGATAAAGCTCAAGAAAGAGGTGCTGACTATAAGACATGGCCTGCACCATGACTCACTTCAAATGCCAACTGGAGGTCACATTCATGACAAGCTCCAGCTACATCAAAGGTCAAATTTCGATCTACAGGCCCAGAGCACAGCTGTGCTATTCTGGGACAAGGCAGATCTCAGAACGCTCAGTCCGATGCATGTGAGAGCTGGCGATAAAGCATTCTTTGTCAGGGGGAACTGGTTATGGACCAGTTTTCCAGAGGAGATCAGGTGACTCCAGAATCTGAACATCTTTAGGAAAAGCCTTTCCACTGTAACTGATGCTCACACTTAGAACACCGAAATAGGTCAAGTCACCACTTGAAGGGCGACATAATAGGATCCTGGGTATTCCAACCAGTGAGCAAACATTGCCTTCTGAACAAGCTGATGGCCGGAATAGCTCTAAACAAGCCTGATGGTTACTATAGCTATTGTTAGGGCATGTGTTGCTATTGTGACGTCATGATGGGATAAATAGGGAAAACTTTAGCCTGCGTTCTGTTAGCTCCCTTTGCTCTGAGGGAAGAGGTAGCTCTTATGAAGAGATTTCTTCCTCATAGCTCAGCTACTTCTTTGGCTTGATCTGGCAGTTGGGATATAGGACCCATTTTATCCTGACCAAAGTCCCATTTAAGTCAATGGGAGTTACTTTCTTTTTCCAGGCCTGAATTTGACCTCTTTTGTTTACGTTCCCAATATCACAATCTCTTAACTTTAGAAAGATTGTCATCTGTTGTTATTGCAAGATCAGAGAGGTAGTGATGGGCTGGGCGGGAGCAAAACCTTGTTTAAGCAAAAATAGCTTTGGTATTTAGCAAAAATGTTATAAGGCCCTGCTTTTATCACTTATAACGCTGCTATACTTTAACCATTTGGGATGATATTTTCCAAGCCAGCTGTCTGCCTCTGGCTGATTTTGGGGAGGGGGAATTTCAGCAAAAACAGTTCAGCCATTTCCAAGGACAAGGCAAGGGAAAAATACATGGCTTTTCCTATGTGAAAAAATTCTGGTGTCCTCTTCTTTGAACAGCTCTAGCACCGATGTGCTTTGTCACAGGGACTTGAAAGTTGGCAGGGAATGGCCTTCATATCAGGACTTGGGCCACCCTGTCATCATTCTGAAAATCTGCCCAAATTTGTCCAAATGATAAGCCTTTGAAAAAACTCAGTTCTGACATGCTCAGTAGAGACTTCTTCCATTTTAGCAGCTAAAATCTCCGGAGATTCTGCCCTCATTGAAAAAGCAGTGTGCCTCCACAGTCTCTAGTGCTAACCAGATGCCACATGCGCCATCCTCTCAGAGTGACTGATAATGCTCCCTCCAGTCCATGGCCACAGGGATGAAGCCAGACTTTTCCTGTAATTTTTGCTCCCAACTGCTTTGGGCTGAGTTGTGGGGCTGGACACAGGAACTAAGACCGAAGAGCCTGCCTCTCAATGATCTCCTGCTGGCACCCAGGCAGTGTGGAGGGGGAAGGAAAGGAGTAGATTGGGACAAGAAGTCTGGTGAGATTATAGGGAAGAGAGAAACTGACTGGGACTCTGGGTAAGGAGACGGGGACTGGGATCCCCTGAGGGTTAGGGAGGGCAGTTGGGACTTGGAGTGAGTGGGGACTGGGAGCTGGTGAGCAAAATAGGGGAGGGAGACTGGGCGCCAAGGGGCTGGTGGGGAACACTGAGATCCGATGAGCGGTTATGCGGGGAGCAAACTGGGGCAAGAAGCCAGTGCGGATGAGTGAAAGCAGGGGAGAGTGAAATTGGATGAAGAGCCTTTGGAAGGAGACTGGAAGTGGGAGTCAGTAGGTTGGAGGGCAGAGACGGAGGAGCCAGGATAGGGGAACTGGGACTGGCTGGGCAAGAAGACTGGAATTGGGTGTAGTGGGAGTGGGGGAATTGGGACTCTGACAGCAAACCTGGACGGGGAGACAAGGAGCTGACAAAGATACTGGGATGAAAAGCCTGAGTGGGGACTGGGACAAGGAGCCAGGGGTCAGGAAGAGAAAGGACTGGGACAGGTTGGAGGGCATGGGGCAGAGGAGGGTGGGCCCACTAGAGCACACTCCCCTTCAGATCTGCAGTGGAACCCAAGAGTCCCCAGTTTCACCCTCCCTTTGCTGTCAGCAATTATCCGTGAAACCTACTGGCACGTCACCTCCCCAACTTTCTGCCGCTATCCATTATTGAATGAGGCAAGGGGATACCATGAAAAAAAAAGTATGTGATCATAGAATTAAAGAATGTATCAGAATGCATATGCACCTGGAGCTGAATTAAGGTTGCACAGACATTTGCTAACCTATAAGTGCTTGACGTAGTTTTTTGTGTATATGGATTTATGCTGAGGCCAGGTGTAAATGAACAATTTCTTCAGCATTAAAGTTCCTCTTTAATATCGCCTGAGTGAGGGAAGAACAGTCTCAGTACAGGAGTATTTCACACTCGTAAAACTTCACTCAGGGCAGTGTTGAAAAGAGAAACAATGTGAAATATGTAGCGGTTTTGAATTATAGATGTAGAAAGTCTGCCAAAACCACCAAATACATCTCACTTATCAGCTTAAATCATTAGAGCTGAATGGTTTTACGCTCTCCAGGGAATGTACCGGAAACAGTGTTTTAAATTTTAAAGATATCGGGTAAGGTGTCCACATTTTCTATCTTCTGGTTCTTTTATTTATTGACTGCTCTGTTAACACTGTGGATGGGTCAAATGGAACCTTAGAGCTCTGACCATAAGAGCCTACTTGGTAGGATTAGTATGTTAATATGTAAAGTCTACAGCCAACTCTCCCCTTCTGGCAGGTTGGGCATTTCAGATTAGCCATGTGAAATTAACATATTTTGGACTATATTCTGGTGCACTTTAAATGGGTAAACTTCACAGCTTGGAAAAGGGCAGAGGGAGTCTCTTCCTTTCTACTGCCTGCAAATCACACCCCCTATAGGACGGTGGCTGCTGCTAACAGCCCTCACTGCAAGGTGAGCCAGCTATTATACCTAGCAGTGCCCCACAGCCTCAGGTGGTGCACGGAGCAAGACTGGTGGTGTGGCGAGCACATACACCCTTGAACACCTTCCAGCATCTGCAAGCGTTCCGAGCAGACGCTGTACTTTTCAGCAGCAAGTGGGAAGAGCATCTCCACTCAACTTCTGCAGGTGTACAACCCCATCCCCTACAGTGCTTCCAAGAGAAGCCAGGGCATGATAGACCCTTCCTGTAACTCAGATGTTTCTACCTGCATGTTGGGATCTTTATGAGTTTCTGTTAGCAGTGATTTCAGTTTGCCATTGATAAGGGACAGATGTGTATCTAGCCTTTGGCATCAGATCGAAAAGGAACACCATCAAAACTTGCTGAAAACAATAAAACAATAAAATCTTTGCCAACCACATAGTGATTTTTGAAAGGGCTTTCCGTGGAGATGGATCTAAGCTAGAAACTTTGGTTGGGGTTGTGAGGTTTCCCAAAACCTGAGGATGTTTGAATCCAGGATTTTGATGACAGACTGTACCAGAGTTTGCAATTATTGAGGAAGTACATTTGCCACCAGCGACAGAACACAGTAGCATGCAACAGTCAAAAATACCTGCATCGCCTTTGAGGAAGACTGAGAGCAAGCGCACAATCCACTGACCGCGAACTTCCCATGCACCATCTGCAGCAAAATGTGCACCTCTAGAATTGGCTTGTACAGTCACCAGAGGGCACACCATAAGACCAACAACTGATGATCTGCACAGATTTGTCATCCTCGGATTCGATGGACTACCAAGAAGACATTTGTGGAAAGAAAGCAGGCTAGAGAAGACATCACATCCCCATATGTTTCATTCTGGGACAAAGGGCCATGCATTAAAGGTTGCTGAAGTGGACAAGGATCAAAAATTTGTCAGTGTCAGGATTCTCAGAGTGCATCGTAATCACTTATAAAACTGTATGTGCTTTTACAAAAGACAAAGACATGCTTGCTTATTCTTATTGCTCTTTATGGAATTAAAAATGGTTTGTTAACTAAGTTCGCCAAAGGGGTGTACTCACGGCCCGTGGGCCAGATCCGTCAGGGCATTCAATCTGGCCCGCGGGATTACCAGCCCCGTGACGCAGCGGGGCTAAGGCAGGGGCCCTGCCTGCCCTGGCCCCGTGCTGCTCTTGGAAGTGGCCAGCACCACGTCCCTGCCGCCCCTGGAGGAGAGGGGGGCAGAGGGGCTCCGTGCACTGCTCTTGCCTGCAGGCACCATCCCCCGCAGCTCCCATTGGCTGGGAACAGGGATCCGTGGCCAATGGGAGCTTTGGGGTAGTATCCACAGGTGAGAGCAGCGCGTGGCAGAGCTGTCTGCCCTCCCCCCGCACGAGCCACTGCCGGACATGCTGGCCACTTCCTAGAGTCTAGGCTCTCTCACTGAACCTTGCAGGGGAATGGCAGAGGTGGGGCCAGATTGTGATCTCACTTGCACCAATTCCACATTGGCATTGGCTGAGTGGAATCACTCTTTCTTTACACTGGTGGAAGTGACATCAACATGAGGCCCCTGGTCTCCAGCATGTTCGAATTACTTGCCTTAATGGGTCATATCTCCATGTCTTAAGAGCACTGCAATCTGGACAGCAGTTGTTGGCCACATTTTAGGTTGTTTGACACCCCCCCACCTCGCCCAGGGGCACCTCACATGCAGAGGTGATAAAGGCGGGATGAGGAGAGGGAAAGGAGTAGGATGGGACAAGGAGTCTGGTGAGACTAGAGAGAAACTGATTTTGACTTACTGGGTAAGGAGACAGGAACTGGGATCCCCTGAGAGGCAGGGAGGGAGGTTGGGGAGTGAGTGGGGACTGAGAGCTGGTGAGCGAAATAGGGGAGGGAGACCGGGCACCAGGGGGCTGGTGAGAAACACTGAGATCTGACAAGGAGCTATGCAGGGAGCAGACTGGGGCAAGACGCCAGGGCGGATGTGCAGAGGAGAGTGAAATTGGAAATTGGCCCCCGGATTCACTAGGAGGGAGGGCAGAAATGGAGGAGCTGAGAATAGGAAACTGGGACTGGCTGAGCACCATAGACCTTTAATACAGAACGGGTGTGGTCCCACTGCACAGGCAATGAAGAGTCAGGGTATGAGGAGTCCTCTCCGATCCCTGGAGAACATAGAGTCCAACTCCACCAAGTGCCCCTGCAGCCTCTGGGGTGCAGCGACTCTGGGGACTGTTTAGAACCCAACCACATCCCTCAGGGCAGAGCTGGTCCAGCAGCCACGTGGACTAATGCAGCGCTGAGGCTCCAGGAGAGGTTCCATTGTTGCTCCCCGTCCTGACAGAGCATTAATCTTCTCTCCTCATGACGCTTGTTCTTGCCCGCCATGGGCATCAAGATACAGCCCTCAAGGCTGGACTGGCACTTTGCAATCCACCCCGAGTAAGGGGCTGCATGCAGTGCTTTGGCCCAGGATCAGAGGTTTCACAGTTCGGTCACTACTTCCTCCTTGCTCTATGGAGCAGATAATCTGCCCCAGCCCTTTTCCGCATGCAGTTTATTTCCCTCTCCACACCAGTTTAGCTGTGCTACCTGCGGCTGTTGGTAGGTGCAGTCAAAGCTCCCTGCCCACCTGGGTTTGCCCTGCATGGTGATCCATAATCCAGGCTTCTGTTTTTCTGGATTTATTATTTTCATTTGTTTTGGAATTTATTTTTAGCAATGTTTGAGTTTTAGGTAGATGTCCAAAACTCAGGGGTTTTGTGGGCTTCCTCCTTGTATATACGGTAGTGAGTAATGTGTATTATATACAGGTCAATTAATGAGCAATACTTAGTGTGCTTTAGACATCACATCACTGTAGTCCACTTTACTGCTGTGTGTAGACAAGCCCTTAGGTGCAAGTAACTATTTCCAGTGTCTTTCTGGTGTTATTTCATGTTTTTTTTTAATCAGAGGTGTTTCACTGGAGTTTATCTGTTAAACCCTAAAATCAGAAGACCTACTCATAATGCACATAGTCTGCATGGCGGGGGAGTGGCAAAGATTGCTACCTTATCACTCTGCATGGGCAGGCATGTAGGCTAGCTTGTGATTAAACTCTTAATGAATAGGATAGCTGAGTAATGTATGAGTTTTTAGTGCCTTCTGCTTTGGATTTGAGGATAAAAGTTGCACAGCTTGTGAGTGAGTCGGTCTGATTCTTTGCCACACTTGTTGAATGTTAAATTCTGAGTTGATGCATGGAGTGTATTCGTTCGTTGTGCTTTCCCTCCTCCCCTCACCCCCTTTAATGTGCCTAAATGAACTGATTTGTAAAATGCACAATGTGTTTTCCTTCTGCTTCTGCCCAGTCTAGGAATAAATTAAAGCCTAAACTTGGGAACATTACATCTGTCACTAGTTGTAAGAGGGCCCTTGAAGAATCTTTCCTTGGCAAACCATAATTGCTGATAACTGCTTATTTTATGCAAATCTTGGCATGTGTGGGACTGTTAATGTGGTGATGTGCTCACTGAATTTCTGCAGCTGCTTTTGGTAGGCCAACCTTGCAGATGAGACTATGCATTATAATGGACAACAGCGATGTGAGATTTTAAAACATAATTAATTTAGATCTCTGTAAATTATCCAGATGACGTTGAAGGAAACATGCAGTTTTTGAGGTTATTGCTTAAATTAGTCAATTGGTATTCTTTATAGTAGGCACATAAATCAGTATTGTTATACGAGAACCTTTTTGTTTTCTGTTCCTTTAGGCTTTGCTTTTATTACTTGCCTTACTGATGGTGAATAAAATTGTAATGGGATTGCATTGAATTCTCGTCCTGTTGCAATGGCATTTCTAAAGTGTAGCCACTTCTCATTTGCTGAGGATTGTTGTAGCAATTGGTATAGCTCACTCAATAATCAAACTTGTCACTGGACCAAAAGTGTGAGGGGGAAAGCCCCATGCACCAGGATCTGGGCTAACAATAGTACTGACAGTGCAGTGAAGTAGCAGGCAGGTGCTGCACTGATGAAGGAGATGTTATATCAAGGCCACTGCTGCCTAGTCCAGTGCCCTACCCAGCATTTTCCCCTTCATTTAGGGACTGATTCAAAGCACACTGAAGTCAACAGGAATTCTTCCTTAGACATAATGGGCTTTGGATCAGGCCTTATAACAAATCATAATGTCCCATGCAATGTACACACTGTTAACTTGTGAATGTCTTTTCTCTATCAACCAAGGTCTGACCCAACCAGAACTTAATGCATGATAAGGCACTTTGGGACTCATTACAACGTGTGAAGCATATATTTAATGGTACATTACTACTAATAGAAATTATGATTCTTGACTGTACATAGATGGGTCACCAAAGCAACAAAGCTGAATGATTCTCTTCCTGGTTAGTATTGCATCCTTGCTCCGAAAAGCAAAGCTTTACTGGGCTTGCTTGAAAGAAGGTTGATCCTAGGTTGCTGATGCTTTTATGGGGTAGGCACTTAACGTACCTCTGTCCATTTTGTAACAGATGTGTGGCATGGCAAAGTACTTCTAGAAATTGGCAAGATGCAAAGGAACAGGGACCTGGTGAAGAAGGCAGAAGTCCGGCCTTATGAGTTTCTGGAATTGCTGGTTCTGTAAGTTTTATTTCTTTGCTTATGTTACTGAGACTAATCAAATCATTATTTAGTATTTGTATTGCAATAGGGGCTAGAGACTCCAAATGAGACGTGGGCCCCATTGTGCTAGGCACTGTACACAGACATAGTACGAGAGAATCTTTCCATAGTCTTTAACAGTGGCAGGAGTTGGTTTAACTGTCGTAAATCCAAGGGAATCGAGGATAATATAAATCAGCAGATTAGTGTACATCAGTAGCCGTGTAATCTCCTGCTATCTACATAACGACAGTAACTTGTCGCTGTGCTGCTCAATCAGGATTACCACCAGTTCAGAAAATAAAATGCAATATTTTATTACTGCAGTTGATTTCAGCAAGTAAAATATCAGTGGTGGCATCTGTTTATCCTCTCTAGTTTATCTGTTTGCAGTCAGGCGCCTCCTAAACTATAGATTTTAGTTGCTGAAGGAGAAATCAGACACCTGCTTTGCTGAGGTTGTGGCCCACCGATAATGACAAGGGTTATTTTCCAGGTGTGTGTTTTTGAATGCTGCCTTAGTTTTGGATACCCAACTTGCCACCCAAAGAGCAACATTTTCAGAAAGTGGGTGCCCAGCACTTCCTGAAAATTAGCTCCCTTTAAGCTGATTGGTTGGGCACCCAAATGCTTGACAACCCTAAATTGTTAGACACTTTTGAAAATCTCAGTATGAGTCAGCATGCAAAAACATTGCAAGGTCCCAGCAGAGTTTTCTTATTTCTTTGTACTACCAACTGTACAGCTAGGTGCTATACAAACATACGATGATGAGTTGGTCCCATACACCAAATAACTTAGTCTAAATAGACAAAAGGTGGGAAGGAAAATGTGGTGAAGCAACTTGGCCAAGGTCGCAAAGAGCGATAGTGACAGAGCCAGGAATAGAATTCAAGTTTCCTGACTCCCAGTCTAATGATTTGTCCCATGCTGCCTCTCATGTATGTGACAGCTCACTTATTTATTGAGGCACTTTGAGATGCTATTGCACAACACATCATACATTTAGTCAGGGAATTACTCATGTCTCCCAGACTTGATCATCATTCTGCCTGCACTTCTTTGCAGGCTTCTGCCTCTGACTTCAGCGCTTACCCTGTGAACTCGAAGGAAGGTGCCAGTCTTATTACACAATCGAACCCATTGTATTTCATACAATATCTTTGGGCTTCTTTTGAGGCAAGATACACATAGTTTGAATGGTGTCCTTGTCAGATAAAACAGCGAAGGTGATATCAGGGTCATCCTAGTGAACTCAGCTAATGAACTGATAAGCGCCATAAGTCAAGTAATTTGAATAACAATGAAGGAGAGGCACTGTACTTAAAATCTTAGAGAGAGAAATCTCCTGAAAGCTGAATTTTAGCAGAAGATGACTGAATACAGGATAAAGTAAATTTTGCAGTAGTTCTCCGATAACCTGTTTAGGCAGGCAAATATTACCTGAATAGGGCACATTTGCTACAAACTGGTCCTTACTATATACTATATACATGCAGTAGATATGGGGTAATTGATAGGAAAAGACCCCTTACAGATATGTATAAGGAGATTTTAGAGAAAAGCAGTTATATAAAGGGATTATTTCACCTGCTTGATTTAAGAAGAGTTTTGGGTTTTCTGGTAATGGGATTGTCTTGTTCTCATCTATCCTTCAGTCCCTCAACTCTGTAGTATCTAGACTAGCCACTGAAGGCCCGAAGCATTCACTCAAGACAAGGGGAACACTTAATTATTGCTACCAAGTACTTAGCAGGTTTCACGAAGGGATTAGATATTTGTAATATATATCCAGATTTATAGTTGTAAGAATTAAAAAAAAAAAAGAGTTTTGGGGGATAGAAACTCTCATGCTTCAGGGAAAAAGCTAGCCTTTAATTAATGGCGGTCAGAACGAAACTTTCCCTGGGGGCAGCTTATTACATTACTGCCTTCTGCAGGGTTTCTGACTTTGTTCTGAAGCCTTTGGTGCTGGCTGCTGGAGTTGATGGACGTTCGGCCTGATCCATTCATTTTGCTCCCACGGACCTTGAATTGTTTTTCTTTAGGCCACACTAAGGGCTTGTCTACATGGAAAATCTATACTAGTATCAACTAATGTGTGACGGTAAACTGATATAGTTGTATAGTGTATATATAGTCAGTATAGTTACCCATATGCACACTCTTATTTCAGTAGCTTTCTTTTGCTTTAGTTGAAATTGTTTGGGAAGAGGTTTAATCTAAACCAAAAAAAGCCACTCTTATAAACCCCATCTATACACTCTTATTTCAGTATGCCGGTCTATTGATTTAATTATACCAGTATAACTGGCGAAACTTTCCTGTGTAGACAAGCCATAGGGAAACGTGAGAATCCAGTACGCTAATGAGTACTTCCATTAGCAAAGGGCTGGCAAGCATTTTGAGTATTAACATGCAAATGAGCATGACTTTTCTGTGTTGCAGAGCGTCCTAGATCTTACTAAAGGTCCAGTCCTGTTTCCATTGGTGTGTTCAGTGGGAATACTTATGAAGGCAGAGCAGCCAATGATCCTAAGTGTTTAGTTTCAGGCTACATTGATGCACATAATTATTTAGAAATGATTACAGCTCTGTAGACATTTCCTGTAGTCCAAGGCAATATTAAACATATCATCTACTTAACAATGGCTGTACATGCGAAGCTACTACAAATCTGTGCATGACTGAGTACTTTTTATGCATGTAAATCTGAAAATGTGTTTACATGAAGGTTGTAAAAATTATGAGCCCATATAAATTATTATCAAGTGTGGCCTTCAAAGCCAAAGTTTTTATTAGTGTTGCTTGCACATTTTCTTTATTGGTAACCCTCAGCTTACCCTTTGCCTTATAGCAAAACAATAACTGAAAGAAAGGGAGAGAGAAAAATTAGTTTACTGGGTGGATATAGTCAAGATCTATTACCCAGAAACACAGGTCAGAGAATCAAGCTCTAATGTTAAAAGTTATTAGGGTTCTAATGGCTCATCAGTGCTGATGGGTTTAAAACGGGATGGCAGGAGACAGCTGGATTTCAGGAAGTAGAGCTCAAAATGTAATCCAGTTGACAGGGTGTTAGGCTATGGGAAAAGGAGACTATTCCCATCAACAAGTTCATTGGATGAGGGGTTGGGAAATGAAGATGCTTTGTAATAGTGGATGCCTGCCTCAGTGAGGAGATTCTTCAAACTTTTTTTGATGGAACTTAGCTCGAGAAGAGAAAGCGTGAAATGGTTATAACAAAGTGCACTGAATTTGTTTCTTTGATGGTGGGAAGGGTCTTGGCTCCCTGGACTGTTGGCTCTCCAAGTCCCTGGTATCCCCTCGTCCCCTATCCTCTGAACTCTGTTGAAGTCCTTAGGAGCCTAGGGACCATGTGCACGAGGGTTGACTGGGGAGCATATTCTGTTCTACATGGATTCTTCAACAGTGCAAATCACCATAGTGTTTTGAGTGTCTTCTACTAGCGCATTAAGTGACGTGATTAGCACCCTCACATGGAGCCTGGGGCAGTGGAGAAGGGGGAATATGAGGTGTTGCAGAACAAGGACCTCTGGAGAAGGGAGAGAGGGAAGAGGGGCAGCAGAGCAGATAGAATTTTGCCACTTCACTAGCCTTGAATAGGATCATCAGGGTTCCCAGATGAGTTTTAGGAGGCTCATCAGAACCGCATACCAATGCAAAGCCTAAATAGGCTTGGCTAGGGCACTTCCAAGCAAATGGAAAAACTTCTATTGACTGCATTGGGCTTTGGATCTGCCCTAATGAACATTGCTGTGTTAATGTGTTCTCACTCCTTCTCTGTCTATCCCTCTTTCTATCTCCGTCCTTTTCTTTCTCTCTCACCGTGAATTCCTTTTCTCTCCTTCTTTTAAAAAAAAACAAGTCGCTGTAAAATTACATCCTATTACCTAAAGTCCTTGTTCTGATACAGGTACACATACATTTAATTATTTGGGCTATATGAAAACAGCATGAATGTGCATTTTGGGGAAGCATGCCCAAGGTATCTTCTGCTTGTGTAGCTGTTGGATGAGAATTTGTGCATGGTAATTGAATTGCTGATCAAGTACTGTATCAATGAAATAATCTTGGTAAATTCTGTGTACTTAAGTAAATGTAGTCTTGAGACTGCAGTAACTGGAGTAACCCCATTATTGAATTTTTTTTTGTTGTTGAATATGCATATTTTATCTCTTTAATAAAAATATCCCTTTTCAGCTGTTTCCACGCCCTTCAGAATTGGGGCACTTTTAATTTAAGCTGCTTTTTTTTGGGGTCAACTGCAGAAAATGATCAGAGCATTCCCAGCATTATATGAATGTCTGACTTCAGCCTAATAGCGGCATCTCTTTCTTCCCCAATAGTCACTGCAGGCACTACTGCCGGACTCTGTCAGGGTGGAATGTCCTATACCTCCACCCAACTCCCCTGCAGCACATGTGAGTGAGAGAGCAGATGGTTCTTTTGCTGTCTCCTCACTCCCTGGATAATAAGCCTCTCCACTGATTTTCCTGGACTATTGACTGCAAGTCTCAGCACATTTAATATCACCCTGCTCCTCGAGGTCATTCCATCACTTCCAAATCATCTGTCCTGATCTCCTTTTCCCACTGACAGAGGCTCAGGGTCATTGCTCACACACAACCTGAGAAGCCTAGAATGGTAACAAACAGCATTTAGCCAGAATGTGTTCCGACACAGTTACTCCTGGCTGTCACCAAGCAGCTGCTCATGATTGAACCCTAGTATGAGTACTTACCTCCTCGCTTCAGCAGTAAAGGTATGTCCGCACTGCAATCACAGGTAGGATTGCAGCTTGTGTAGACATACCCTCACTATCTTTAACCTAGCCTTCTTGGGTACAGCAGCAGTGAGGCCGTGGCAGCACGTGCTTCAGCATGGACCAGTCCTGCGAGTAATTACCTAGGGTTCAAGGTGGACTTGTACATCCTGTGCTGATGCCCGCTCTGCCAAAGCTTCACTGCTCTGGTACCCAAGCTATAAGATTAAAGTTAGCTCTGGTATGTCTACACATGCTGCAGTCTCTCCCTGTAACTGCAGTGTAGACGTATCCTTGGAGACAAAGGAAGCTATGGGAGGTGGTTCCATCATATTCCCATATTTTAACCATTGATTATAGATACAGTGTGTATTACTTTCTTTTTCTTTTCTTCTCTTCTCAGAGGGTCTGTTGTTCAGATGGTAAATAATCAACCCCTCCAGCATGTAATACAGTGGTTCTCTAGCTGTGGTCCATGGAGCACTTACTGGCATTCCTCACAGAGTTTCTTGTTTCCAGTTGCAAAACTGCATAAAAGACAGCTAAGGATGTAGTGAATATTTTCCTATTGTTTTTCATGTCAGTAATTGCTGTGGTTGCTACAAAGATGCTATAAGATTGATAATGCAATGGCACGTGAAACCATCTCCCCATGAAGATATGATCCACACATTGACACGGTTTGACAACCCCTGTTCCAGTTGGGACTAGTTCTCTGTTGCCAGGCACCTTGTGTAGTCATTGCAGGGCAATCATTGACAGCAGAGCAAAGCAGTGCATCTTTAGTTGCACATTGCAAAAGATAAATGGTGATATTTAGTAAGGCTTTTGATATTGTCTCACATGATCTTCTCATAAACAAACTAGGGAAATACAACCTGGATGGAGCTACTGTAAGGTGGGTGCATAGCTGGTTGAAAAACCATTCCCAGAGAGTAGTTATCAGTGGTTCATAGTCAAGCTGGAAGGTCCTGAAGATGTCAGTTCTGGGCCCGGTTCTGTTCAATATCTTCATCAATGATTTAGATAATGACATATAGAAAGTACACTTATAAAGTTTGCAGACAATACATAGCTGGGAGGGATTGCAAGTGCTTTGGAGGATCAGATTAAAATTCAAAATGATCTGGAGAAATGGTCTGAAGTAAATAGGATGACATTCAATAAGGACAACTGCAAAGAACTCCACTTGGGATGGAACAATCACTTGCACATATATAAAATGGGAAATGACTGTCTAGAAAGGAGTACTGCCGAAAGGATCTGGGGGTCATAGTGGAACACAAGCTAAATATGAGTCAACAGTGTAATACTGTTGCAACAAAAGCAAACATCATTCTGGGATGTATTTTGTAAATAGGACATGAAAAGTAATTCTTCTGCTTTATTCTGTGCTGATTAGGCCTCAACTGGAGTATTGTGTCCAGTTCTGGGTGCCACATTATAGGAAAGATGTGGACAAATTGGAGGAAGTCCAGAGAAAAGCAACAAAAATGATTAAAGGTCCAGAAAAATCATGAGGGAAGACTGAAAAAACTGAGTTTTTAGTCTGGAGAAGAGAAGATTGAGAGGGGACATGATAACGGTTTTCAAGTACATAAAAGATTGCTACAAGGAGGAGAGAGAAAACTTGTTCTCTTTAACTTCTGAGGATAAGACAAGAAACAATGGGCTTAAATTGCAGCAAGGGAGGTTTAGATTGGACATTAGGAAAAAACTTCCTAAGTGTCAGGGTGGTTAAGCACTGGAATAAATTGCCTAGGAGGTTGTGAAATCTCCGTCATTGGAGATTTTTAAGAGCAGGTTGGACAAACACCCGTCAGGGAATGTTCTAGATAATACTGAGTCCTGCCATGAGTGCGGGGGACTGGACTAGATAACCTCTCAAGATCCCTTCCAGTCTTACAGTTCTAGGATTATATGATCACTTGGTTGTTCTCGCTTCTTTCTGGGCAGTTTTATCAAATTTAGTCTCTGAAAATGTGGCGTTAGCAAGCATAATGCTCTCAAATGGAGGATCCAGCAAAGTGGGCAAACACACATTTCCTGTCCTGAAAGACCTGATCCAACCCTTAGTCAAGCTCTTTAAATATTTTAATGACAAGAGATGTCTGTGAAAATGTCTTGTTTGCCCCAAACCCTCCATTCATAGCATTATACAAATTGCTGTTCAGAGTAGGGGTTGACACATTTCTTTCGGAGCTAAGCTCCAATGACATGTTCAAATGGTTGCTGTACAACTCTCCATTGCAGTCTAGTGCAGCAGTGAACGTGACCCTTAGTATCATGCTTGCTTGCTCAATTGACATGGCATGCAGAGCTTGGCTTTATGCGGTCAGTGAAATACTGTTTGGAGGGGCAACGAAGGCTTGGCTCAGACATGGCCAGAGTATGGTGGAAATTAATCAGTCTCCACTCAGCTGTAGCAAAAAAATGTGGGCCTCTGGGTGAGAATCTAAATGCTCAGTAAAAGACTCCCTTGGAGACCATAGTCTGTTGGCACAAATTAGAGCAGATCTCCAGTTGCTGGAGTTGGTCAGAAAATCAAGGAGTTGTAGCCAATTCCTTGACAAGTCCTCCCCCACACACACTGCTATACCCAGCAGAAAATTGGCCTGTCTACCATGCGTTCTTCACAGCTGTGTGGGTCAGAAACAGAAGGTTACCTTTCACTGGCATTCTTCTGGATCCTGACATTTTCTCTCTCACTACTTTCTTTTTTGAGCAATTAACAGGCATTAATATATTTCCACCTGCTGCCTCTGTCTGCATATCTGAACACTTATGGCACAAATGCCTTACTAGCAAAAGGAATTCAGCATTCTTTGATTGTTATTAGGAATGAAGTGTGAAACAAAGGAAAGAAAAGTGTTTGATTTTCGTAAACTTGGATGACCCCATAAAAGCCAAAATAGCAAAAACTCGTATTGACTAGTAAAGTGAGCAAAAGTGATGTAAACACTTCTAAATGTCACTTCAGATTGCGGTCTAGCCAGCCAAGGGTATGTCTACACTACGGGATTAATCCGAATTTATATAATTCGAATTTGGGAAACAGATTGTATAAAGAAGAATGTATGCGGCCACACTAAGCACATTAATTCGGCGGTGTGCGTCCAAGTACCGGGGCTAGCGTCGATTTCTGGAGCGTTGCACTGTGGGTAGCTATCCCATAGCTATCCCATAGTTCCCGCAGTCTCCCGCGCCCATTGGAATTCTGGGTTGAGATCCCAGTGCCTGATGGGACAAAAAACATCGTTGCAGGTGGTTCTGGGTACAGCCTCACCTCCTCCCTCCCTTCCTCCCTGCATGAAAGCAACGGACGGCAGACAACCATTTCGCGCCTTTTTTCCTGGGTGAACACTGCAGACTCCATACCACGGCAAGCATGGAGCCCGCTCAGCTCAAGACAGCAGTCATGAACATTGTAAACACCTCGCGCGTTCTCGTGGAGTTTATGCTGAGCCAGGACCAGAAAAACGAGGCGAGGAGGCAGCGGCGGCGGCAGCACAGCGACAAGCATGATGAGGACATGGACATGGACATGGACACAGAATTCTGTGAAACCATGGGCCCCGGTGCTTTGGAGATCATGTTGTTAATGGGGCAGGTTCTATCCATGGAATGCCGATTCTGGGCAAGGGAAACAAGCACAGACTGGTGGGACCGCATAGTGTTGCAGGTGTGGGATGATTCCCAGTGGCTGCAGAACTTTCGCATGCGTAAGGGCACTTTCATGGAACTTTGTGACTTGCTTTCCCCTGCCTTGAAACGCCAGAATACCAGGATGAGAGCAGCCCTCACAGTTGAGAAGCGCGTGGCGATAGCCCTGTGGAAGCTTGCAACGCCAGACAGCTACCGGTCAGTCGGGAATCAATTTGGAGTGGGCAAATCTACTGTGGGGGCTGCTGTGATGCAAGTAGCCAAAGCAATCACTCAGGTGCTGCTACGAAAGGTAGTGACTCTGGGAAATGTGCAGGCCATAGTGGATGGCTTTGCTGCAATGGGATTCCCTAACTGTGGTGGGGCGATAGATGGAACCCATATCCCTATCTTGGCACCGGAGCACCAGGGTACCCAGTACATAAACCGCAAGGGGTACTTTTCAATGGTGCTGCAAGCACTTGTGGATCACAAGGGACATTTCACCAACATCAACGCGGGCTGGCCGGGAAGGGTTCATGACGCTCGCGTCTTCAGGAACACTACTCTGTTTAAAGGGCTGCAGCAAGGGACTTACTTTCTGGACCAGAAAATAACCGTTGGGGATGTTGAAATGCCAATAGTTATTCTTGGGGACCCAGCCTACCCCTTAATGCCATGGCTCATGAAGCCATACACAGGCAGCCTGGACAGGAGTCAGGAGCTGTTCAACTACAGGCTGAGCAAGTGCAGAATGGTGGTAGAATGTGCATTTGGCCATTTTAAAGGTCGCTGGCATTCATTATTGACCCGCTCAGACCTCAGCCAAAGAAATCTCCCCATTGTTATTTCTGCTTGCTGCGTGCTCCACAATCTCTGTGAAAGTAAGGGGGAGACCTTTATGGCGGGGTGGGAGGCTGAGGCAAATCGCCTGGCTGCTGATTATGCGCAGCCAGACACCAGGGCGATTAGAAGAGCACACCAGGAAGCGCTGTGCATCAGAGAAGCTTTGAAAACCAGTTTCATGACTGGCCAGGCTACAGTGTGAAATATCTGTTTGTTTCTCCTTCATGAAAACCCGCCCCCTTTATTGACTCATTTTCTGTAAGGAACCCACCCTCCCCCTTCCCCCAGCTTGCTTTCAAACCAAATAAAGTCACTATAATTTAAAAATCATTTATTCTTTATTAATAGATTATAAAAAGAGGGAGGGAACCCGGGTTGGATTTGGGAGGAGGATTGGTGGGAAGGAAAAGGCCACTAAAAAAAGGTTAAAAAAATGACAGCCTTTTGCTTGGGCTGTCCACTGGGGTGGAATGGGAAGGTGTATGGAGCCTCCCCTGCATTCTTACATGTCTGGGTGAGGAGGATATGGAACATGGGGAGGGGGGAAGGGGGTACAGGGGCTGTAGCAGCACTCTGTTTTCCTGCAGCCGTTCCTGAAGCTCCACCAGACGCCGGAGCATGTCTGTTTGCTCACGCAGCAGCCCCAGCGTTGCATCCTGCCTCCTCTGATCTTCCTGCCGCCACCTCTCATCTCGAGCGTCCCTCCTCTCCTCACGTTGGTCCCTCCTGTCCTCACGTTGGTCCCTCCTGTCCTCACATTCACTGGCTTCTTTCCTATACTTTGAAACTGTTTCCTTCCACTCATTCAGATGAGCTCTGTCACTGCGGGTGGATTCCATAATTTCTGCAAATATCTCGTCTTGCGTCTTCTTTTTACGACGCCTTATCTGTGATAGCCTTCGGGATGGAGGAGGGAGGCTTGAGGAATTTCCAGCTGCTGTAGGGAGGGGAAAAAAGAGAGAATTGTTTAAAAAGATACATTTTGCAGAACAATGCTTATACTCTTTCACGGTGACCAACACTATTCACATTACATAGCACATGTGATTTCTGTGCAAGGTCACATTTTGCCTCTTAATACTGAGTGCCTGTGGCTTTGCTGCTAGAGATCACAGGTCCGGACAACAGAATTCGGCTTGCATGCGGCCATGGTAAGCCATTGTCTTTCAGCTTCTGCTCCCTCCTTTCCCACATACCAAGCAAAGCCCATAGAGTGCTGCGATTTTTCTGTTAACATTCAGCAGCAGCAGAAAACAAACTAACCACCCCACCCACCCCTCCCACCATGAATTCTCTGGGATGATCACGGTACCCCTCCCCCCACTGCGTGGTTGGTATCAGGGAAGATCCCTGCAGGAACCAAACTAACCCCCCCCGCCTCCCCCCTCCCGCCATGAATTCTCTGGGATGATCACGGTACCCCTCCCCCCACCGCGTGGCTGGTAACAGGGAAGATCCCTGCTAGCCAAACGCGAAAAGCTCAGGGCCAATTTCCCATCTGCGCTTGGCTAACTGCAGGGAAGGATTTATTTTCAGCCACAGGCAAACAGCCCAGTAGGAACGGCCACCTCTGTCCCCTTAATTAAGTTCCCGTATTTCAACCAGGTTACCATGAGTGATATCACTCTCCTGAGGATTACACAGCAAGATAAAGAACGGATGTTGCTTGAATGCCAGCAAACACCGGGACCATACACTGCCAGGCTTTGTCAGGCAATGATACCAGATTACTTGCTGCAAGCATGGCGTGGTCAAGTGTCCTACCATGGAGGACGGAATAAGGATGCACTGGCCAGAAACCTTGTGGCAAGGCTTTTGGGGTACCTCCAGGAGAGCTTCATGGAGATGTCCCTGGAGGATTTCCACTCCATCCCCAGACATGTTAACAGACTTTTCCAGTAGCTGAACTGACTGCGAATGCATCCCAAGTCCTCAGGGCAAAGTAATCATTAAAAACCGCTTTCTTTTAAAACAAGTTTTATATTTTAAAAGGTAAACTCACCTGAGGTCCCTTCCATGGGATCATGGTCTTGGATACTGGCTTGGGAGGGTTGGGAGGGTACTTCAGTCAGGCTGAGAAAAAGATCCTGGCTGTTGGGGAGAACGGAGTGCTGTGTGCTCTCTGCAAGCTCCTCCTCCTCCTCCTCTCCCCCATCCGCAGAATCCTCAGGTGTAGCTGATGAGACTATCCCCGACCTGGAATCCACGGCCCCCCCTAGAATTGCATGCAGCTCGGCGTAGAAGCGGCATGTCCGCGGCTCTGACCCGGAGCGACCGTTTGCCTCCTTTGTTTTTTGATAGGCTTGTCTCAGCTCCTTGACTTTCACGCGGCACTGATCTGAGTCCCTATTGTGGCCTCTCTCCATCATGCCCTTGGAGATTTTTTCAAAAGTTTTGGCATTTCGTCTTTTAGAACGAAGTTCTGCTAGCACTGAATCCTCTCCCCATATAGCGATCAGATCCAGTACCTCCCGTACGGTCCATGCTGGTGCTCTTTTTCGATTATCGGCCTGCATGGTTACCTGTGCTGATGAGCTATCTGTGGTCACCTGTGCTCTCCACGCTGGGCAAACAGGAAATGAAATTCAAATGTTCGCGGGGCTTTTCCTATCTACCTGGCCAGTGCATCCGAGTTTAGATTGCTGTCCAGAGCGGTCACAATGATGCACTGTGGGATAGCTCCCGGAGGCCAATACCATCGAATTGCGGCCACACTATCCCTAATTCGAAATGTTAAAATCGATTTTGATGCTACTCCGCTCGTCGGGGTGGAGTACAGAAATCGATTTAAAGAGCCCTTTATTTCGAATTAAATGGCGTCGTTGTGTGGACGGGTGCAGGGTAAATTCGAATTAACGCTGATAAATCCGAATTAAAGTCGTAGTGTAGACCAGGCCCAAGATACTATTTTTTTCCTGAGGTAAGAAAAGCCAACATTTGACATCACATGCATAAAAATCACATTATTTCCTTTCATTGCTGTCAGCATGTGGTGCAGGAACTTACAGTTCATACTGTTTTTTCTCCTTTTCCTTACATCAAACTACTATTCAAGGCTATTCTTTATCAAAAATGATCAATCAATAGTTTAATTCACCTGCTTGAATTTGTCCATTAAAGAGGGCAGTCAGTTTTTAAGAAATTATGGTAGGAAATGTTGTGGAGAAGCTCAAGCAGTACTTGGCCAGATCCTTTTTTTTTTTTTTAACATGAAATACATCTGATGATATTTTCAAAGTTACAGCGTGGTCAAAACACAGTCTGCAACTGGGGCAGTTATACAGAGTCCAATACTTTCATCACATACAGTAGGATCATTGTTAAGAAGTTTCAACACCTGCCTGTCCTCGTCAATGAGAATGGACCATATGATCATCGCTCAGAATGTTTAAAGTAGACTTCAGATCAAAACCTCCCAACATACAGATGGTTCAGCTAGACCTCGAAGCACTGGTGGAGTTGGTATGCATTGAAGGCCATCGGTACCTCAGTGCACAACTCCAGGTGTGCACAACAACACCACCTTGTCAAGGGAGGCATTTCTCCTTCTTCAAAATGGTGATTTGGGCCTGTGTTGACTGGAGCCTGTTCAGTTCATGACTCAGAGTTGGCTCTGCTCTTAACACCTGGAAGACAGCAGGCAAGAGAGGGGGAGATGGCCTAATGGTTAAGGCACTGGACTGGGATTCAGAAGATCTGGGTTTTCTTCTCTCCCAGAGGTTAGAATCATAGAAATGCAGAGTTCAAAGAGACATCAAGAAATCATAAAGTCCATCCCCTATGCTGAGGCAGGAAAAAGACCTAGACCATCCTTGATGGGTGTTTGTCTAACCTGTTCAATAATCTTTTACATAGTCAAAGACTGTTATCATGTCCCACTTTCAGTCTTCTTTTATCTAGACTAAACACGACCAATTCTTTCAACCTTTCTTCACAATAGCACTGCAGGGAGTCAGTAACCAACAATAACTCCATGCCTTCTGTCCCTTTCTACTACATGAAAACAGATCTCTGTATCCCAGGTTTTAGAGGAGATTTCAAATGGAGGTTCCTTGTGTACTTTTAGAGTGATAAGATTTGGCATATAGCAGATCCACACACATTCCATTTAATTTGTCAATTTGTTATGCTCTTTAGAAATAAGTTTCAGAGTAACAGCCGTGTTAGTCTGTATCCGCAAAAAGAATTAATGGACACAAATCTGACATCAGGAATCAAAATACTCAAAAACCAGTGGGAGAACACTTTAACCTGTCTGGTCATTCAGTGACAGACCTGCGGGTGGCTATATTACAACAGAAAAACTTCAAAAACAGACTCCAAAGAGAGACTGCAGAGCTAGAATTGATATGCAAACTAGACACAATCAACTCCGGTTTGAATAAGGACTGGGAATGGCTGAGCCATTACAAACGTTGACTCTATCTCCCCTTGTAAGTACTCTCACACTTCTTATCACACTGTCTGTACTCGGCTAGCTTGATTATCACTTCAAAAGTTTTTTTTTTTTTTCTCTTAATTAATTGGCCTCTCAGAGTTGGTAAGACAACTCCCACCTGTTTATGCTCTCTGTATGTGTGTATATATATCTCCTCATTATATGTTCCATTCTATATGCATCCGAAGAAGTGGGCTGTAGTCCACGAAAGCTTATGCTCTAATAAATTTGTTAGTCTCTAAGGTGCCACAAGTACTCCTGTTCTTCTTTAGAAATAGTGGTTCTTTTGCAAGGAGGCAATTTTGTTTCTTCAACAGGGAAATACGTCTCTCTTCAATTATACTCAGATTATGATTACCTTTCAGATTGAGGGATATAATTTTAAAATCAGCTATTTACATATTTTAAAAAGAATAGTCTAAAAATGATATATTAGCATATGCTCCATACAGATCTTCTATCCCTAGAAGCAGTTATATTTGACCTCTTTTCTTGTGTTCCCACAAGTACTACAGATTATTTATGCAATTATATAGCCTGAATTTTTTACATTTTCTTTGAGTAAGAAACCCTTCCCTCACAATCTGAATTAACCAACACGTTGCTGAATGTGTCAACATTAAACAATGCTCTTTGAGCTTCAAATTAAGCATTTTTTATATAAAATGTAATAAATAATGTGGGAAAATTATGATTAACCCTCCCCCCAAATCATATGTAGCCAATATACAGATTTCAGTGAATTTTAACTATGTGGGAGTTTGAAGAGTCTGTGTTGTTCTGTTTCTGAGATCATTCGGGACAGTAAAAAAGGTACTATATTTCTTAAAGGACCCATTTAAAAAAATGATTTTGCTTAAAGCTAAGCATGTGCATAAGAATGTAGGTAAGTCACAGCCTGTGCCCTTGTCAATACTGCAGAAAATGTCTTTTTATATTTGCTGTATAATCACAGAAGTGTAGAACTGGAAGGGACCTCAATACGTTATTTAGTCCTGTCCCCTGCACTCAGGGCAGGACCACGTAATAACTGGAACATCCCTGACAGGTGTTTGTCTAGCCTGTTCTTAAAAACCTCCAATGATGGAGATTCCACAACCTCCATAGGCAATTTATTCCAGTGCTATGTGTAAATCCTTGTATCTTACAACAGCTACAAGTAATGAATTTAAGAAGAATAGAAGGGAGCAGCTCTGAAAGATGAATGTGGGCAAATCCTCCCAGGGCCATGAGGCATCTCACTACCACTTGCCTTTTGCATGAGGTAGCCTCATCTGTACCTGCTGTGGCTCACCTTTCCAACCCACTGACCATGTGCAACACAAGCTCTCCCCTCTAGGCCTTGCAGGCCCCACTGTAACTCTACAGATTGGCCCACTCCAAACCTCTAGCTCTCCAAGCATCTCCATGTAGGTGTCCAGCCCCTGCTCCACAGAGCACTCACAATGTTCACAGATTCTCTGCTTGCAAAGAAGCAGCACACCCCAGCTTACCAGTTCACCCTCAGATCACTGCTCTGTTTAACTCACAGCACTGAGATATGTTTACAGTCAAATCCAGTATAAGTTTAATGAACACCACATCACCTCCTCATGACCTTCCTAAACTCCAAGACCTTAGGAACATAATTTTCCATATAGCTACGTAACGCTGTAAATGTTATCTGTGCATACATTTCACAATGATTATGATGACCAGACTGGCTCTCAGTAGAGACCTCTCATGCCACATGAACTATTATGCAGATATCCCACCCAGGGGATCCCTGTAAAACCCTGTGCATGCCCTGTGTCCTTTGCCAGTTGATATCAAGAGGTCCCTGGGCCACTAACCGCTAGGGGTGAAATCCTAATTCCACTGAGGTCAGTGGGAGCTTAGCTATTGCCTTCAGGGGCGCCAGGATTTCACCCCAAATTTTCAATTCATACAGGGAGAAGGTTTTTGTGTTGGCATCCGCACATCAGTCAGTGTCCCTCCTGCTCATTATTATACATGTCCATGACCATTTAATACAAACGGAAAATTTTCCCCCTCCAAGTCCTTTATTTCCTCATGCAGATTAAGTTACATTTGTTATACAGGTATTTATAACTCTGAAATACGTGCTTCTCCAAAGAATTCACAATCATAATAGAATACTGAAAACCTGTACCATTCTTTGCATCTTGTAGGCACTTTTCAGACAAAACTGATTACTTCTCAGAGCGCTGCTATGTGACAGACAGGTGCATACATTTTTTATTGTCCCCATTTTACAGATAGGGAAACTGTGGGCTTCTCTACACTTACATTTAGTTTGGGGCAAGCTGGGTTTAAATCTATGCCTTGCCAGCCTGCCACACACAACAGCTATGTCTGCACTTGGAGCTGGGGTGTGATTCCCAGTTTGAGTAGACATACTTCTGCTAGCTCTCATCAATTTAATATGCTAAAAATAGTGGTGCAGCTGCAGTGGCATGGGCAGCAGCGGTATGGGCTAGCAGCCCTGAGGATGTACCCCTGGGATCCGGTTTGAACTTGGGGCACTAGCCTATGTCACCGCTGCCAGAGCTACCACAGCTACGCTATTCTTAGCATGCAATTTCTATGGGAGCTAACGCAAGTAGGTCTAACACACGCTGGGAATCACATTCCCAGCTCCAAGTATAGACATAGCCCAAGTGTCCCTATGGACCTGGTTGAGGCACACTAACAGTTCCTTAGTGCCTTTTGATCTACCCCACTTTGAAACTAAAATAGATCGAACAGTACTAAAGAACTGTTAGTGTGTGTCAGCAAGTCCATACAGACCCGTAGCATGTCGCAGGCTAGTGCGGATAGATTTATATCCCAGCTTGCCGTGAACTAAATGTTTGTGTAGGCAAGCCCTAAGACACTGAGATCATGACTTTTCCAAGATCACAGAGTGGAATCAGAGTCAGGAGTGATATTGGAACTTAGGAATTTCTGGCTTCTGTGCTCAGATCACTAATTCATGTCTCTGACTAACCTTACACCTGTGTGCATGTGTGTGTATTCATGTTTTTTTATTGTTTTCTATGCACCTATGAAACAACTGAAATTTAAACTCATATCCAACAAAGTACTCTGAGCGTGCGAGTGATCTCACTGATTTAAATGTGACTGTTCACACACTTAAAATTAAGCACCTGCTTTAATGCTTTGCTGGCTCGGAAACCATGTTAGTGACCTTTTTATATTTACTTACTGATTTTGAAATTAGGGATATCACTCAAAAAGTCTGTGATTGGGCCCACCTATTCTCCACTGCTGAAAAAGACTCGTATAAATATCACCAGGAAAAGAAAAACAAACCAATCGCTTTATCAACATTTTAAAGAAATATTTAAATATTCAAAGATTTTTTTTTTAAATCAAGCCATACTGTTTTAAGGCTGCTCCACCAGAAAATTTACTTTTTTTTAGTAAACTAGTCAAATTCAGAAATTCAAGTTGACAATGTCCCTTGAAAAGTCTCAGTTACAGAGCTGGTCCATGGAGAATACTCTTGAGGAAAAGTATATGGATGCTAACCCTGCTATGGTGCCTGTTTTGCCGAATGTAGCTAATGAGACAGCTTCAGTTTCTAGCGCCCTCGTGAGTGCTAACTCCATCATTTAAGATAAAAAGTAAGAAGGGTGGGGGGCTGCCATTCATCTCTTACTTTGGGAGAGGCTAATGTCTCCAAATCAAAGCTGAGTTAACTGGCAGCTTTGGTGAAGGGAAACTATCTTAGCAGTTTCAGCTGACTTGTAGATTGATAACTTCTTTCTTGAGACCTTATAATTGTTGCAAAAGCAAATAATCTCCCTTTAAAGAAAAAAGAAGAGGAGGAAAAATAGAAATGGAATGCAACATACAGAGGGGATATAAGGGAAAATATCTCAAAAGAAATACAACAATAAGGGGGGAGGGATAGCTCAGTAGTTTGAGCATTGGCCTGCTAAACCCAGGGTTGTGAGTTCAATCCTTGAGGGGGCCACCTAGGGATCGGGGCAAAATTGGTACTTGGTCCTGCTAGTGAAGGCAGGGGGCTGGACTTGATGACCTTTCAAGGTCCCTTCCAGTTCTAGGAGATAGGATATCTCCATTAATTTAATTTAATTTAAGGGCATAGTTGTAATATAGATAGAGGAAAAAGTGCATTGATTTCCTGACCTTAAATAGATCTCAGGTTTAAAAAAAAAAAAAAAGCAATCCTTACCCATGTCACCAACCATCTTTCCTGGTCTCCAGCTGTGAATCAAAGAACAAGATCTCAGATAAAGTGAAGAAGATCAGAAATACAGTGGCGATTTTCAGGGAAGATTTTGAGGTAAGCAGAATTAAATCTTTGAGGTAAGAAGAATTAAATCAGAATTAAAATTTTGCCCTGTTTTACTGGTGGCTCGAGAGGCATTGTGGCACTTAAGGGCATGGGGCTCCTGCGAACATAATGCAGGTCCATACTAACTATAATAGGCACCAATATTATGTGCATTGCAATATCAACTAGTGCCCGTAACCCGAATCTGGGCCCTATTGTGCTAGGCACTGTACACACACTAAGAGACAGTCCCTGCCCCCAAAGAGTTTACAGTCAAAGACCTTGATTTAACAATGTGACTAAAGCATGGGTGTAACTTTAATCATGTGAGTGTTTCCTTTGGAATCAATAGGTGTAAGAACATACTTCAAGTTAGTTATGTGCCTAAGAATCTGCTGGTTCCAGGCTTACATAAACAAAAGATGGGGAAGAGAAAGTTTTATTGGAGGGGGGACTGAGGCACAAGGAGATTAAGTGGCTTCTACAAGGTCCTGAACTGGGATATGAACCATGATCTCTTGATCCCCAGGGTTATACTTTAGCCTCAAGACCTTCTTTTCTACAACTAGACTCTACATTTCCACTCCTATTATTAGGCCAGTGTAACCCATCACTCTGTAAGCTGTTTTCTGGAGGAGGAATAAATGCATTCTTCAGAGAGAAAGTTCAGTGATTGCTGAAATATATGTTTAATATATGTCAGAGGAGAAACAATGCTGCTGTGGAAGGTGTTAGTAAGTGCTGCTGCTACACAAACTCTTCCAAATTCTTTTTCTTAGTATGCAAGTGAGTTTTGACTCTTGGGAAGACATGCTGTGCTGTTGTAGAGGCAACTTTTGGAGAGACTGATTTGTGCAAAAGTGCTGAGCATCTGTCCTGAAAAACAAGCCCCATTCTAAAGTGTCTCGAGTTGGGCAACCAAGAATGAAGGCTCCCAAAATTATTAGTCTCCATTGAAAATTGAGGCCTATGTTTTTGGCCTGCTGCACAAATAGGTCTGAGTTAGTCTATGTCTACACTACAGCTTATGTCGGCATAACTTATGCTCAGAGGTGTGAATAAACAACCCCTCTGCGCGACATGAGTTACACCGACTTATAGTGCTGTCTACACTGGTACTTGTTGGTGGGAGAACTTCTTCTGCTGACATAGCTACCGCTGCTCGCTGAGGTGGTTTTATTATGCCGAGGGAGAGCTCTGTCTCTTCAGCATAGAGCGTCTTCACCCGATGCAGCGCTGTATATGTAGACATGCCCTTACTCTGGATTTCAGAGGGGCTGGGACCAATGTTCTGGCTAAGGCCCATTTATAATTTAAACATTGTTCAGTAATTGTTGACAAATATAGTGTAAGTCTCTTATATATTATTCTACAGAATAATAAGGTAAGATGACAGGTCAGAAATCAGTTCATCTCCATTCTCCGTTTTATGGCTATGCGACTTAATACAACTTCCCACCAACTATATGATATCACCACCATCTAGTTGTCAGAGTGGTTTAAATCTGACACATGCAGAAATGTTATTAAAAAAACTGACATTTCCAAAGAGACAGCATAAATATAATAGACATAAGCATTTCATTTCTAAATGCAACCTTCAAAAATACACTTACCAAATACCATTACGCTATAAAACTATAAACTACAGCAAAGCACAAAATTCATATATCTATCCTAGTAATGAAAAGAAAAAAAGAAAAGAGAATCCAGCTAGATGCAACAACCCACGAGAAGTAAATTATAAGTGATGTTTTTTTTTAATGATGATGATAATAATAATAATAATAAATCCTTTTCACAGTGGCTTGCAGACACATTATATAAACTAACCAGAGTCTTGAAATGTATCTCATGTTTGAAGGTTTATGTAGGCATGCAGCTATTGTGTTTTCTCACATCTTCACTAAGGTTACATGGCCAGAAATGATCATTTTGTTCATGTATATTGTTGCTATTTCTAACATTACTTGTCTATTTAATAAAACGATCTGACAACCCTTTAGCTCTGCAAAGCCACCTTGGAACGTACCAGCTCATCGATGACAGCAGAGCAAAAAGTAAACATATATTGCTCCTGCCATTGAAGCCATCACTGCCAGCAAACCAAAAGAACACAAAATAGATTCCCCTGCATTTGCAAAGGGCTGATTGCACTGCCGTTAGCTGTAATAATG
Source organism: Malaclemys terrapin pileata (assembly GCF_027887155.1). Taxonomy (NCBI): domain Eukaryota; kingdom Metazoa; phylum Chordata; order Testudines; family Emydidae; genus Malaclemys; species Malaclemys terrapin. Next base: position 15,500,265 of record NC_071515.1, on the reverse strand, counting down.
AATCACACCGCATGGAGACATCTTACACCACACATAAGTTGAATCAGGTGAAGGAGTCAGCTGAAGATGTGAAAACCATCACTATTAGTGAACTGGGAAATTTGGGCTGAAGCAGGCATCAGGGAAAATTGTGTACGCTTCTCCTCTCCCTTACGCTGGTTTTACACCGGTGTTATTCAACTGACTTCAGTGGAGTTACTCCTGATGTACATCAGCATAAGAGAGAGGAATTGGGCCTTTACATTTTTATGTACTAAAACCAGTCAATAGCTTTTATTTCCTTTGATGTTATCGCCTGATCTAAATCCCTTTGAAGTCAATGGAAAGACTCCCATTGACTTCCGTGGGCTTGGGGTCATCACTTTATTGTGTAAGCAGCTGGGGAGAAACTCAGAGGCCCTCAGCATGAAAATACTTTCTACCATCATTCTGTTTTGCCCAAAGGGAGAACACAAAAGAAAAAGTAAATTTAATGCAACATGAAGGGTGAGATTTTCGAGCAAAAGCATAGACATTCAGAGTCCCCTGGCAGCTATTCATTCTGACGTCGTTAGGATTATTATGTGCCATTTAGGCACAGCCTATAGTATAGGGTGGCATAGAGCCATCCCATCCTGCAGGATCCCCAGGAAGCAGAATTCTGCATGCCCACAACAGCAGCCCTTTGTATGATGCACCAAAGAGCAAGCCAAGTCCGGCCCTCATGGAGTACTGTGTCCCCCCAGGAGCACAGAGACAAAACAGAACCATGCTCCTGGAAAGGCAGTGTGATGCTCCCAGGTGTACCCAGGGTTGTGAACCCGGGCACCTCACCACTACCTGCCCTTGGCATGTGGTGGGCTTGTCTGTGTCTGCTGTAGCTCAGCTCCCTGAAACCACAGATCTCACTCTCTCTGGCTAGCAAGAGGCACGCACCAACCCATGGCTCCTTGAAATGCTCCCTGCTGTGTCCATCCCTTCCCCACTGGACACACACACACACATTGTCAGGTTTGCTATCCTCAAGGAGACAATGTACACACCAGCTTGTTTGAGTCAACTGAAGATCAAGCTTCTACTTCTGCTGCATACGGAGGTAATCTGTATACACTGGGATTGCTTATTTCTCTAAGGCCTGGTCTATACTGGGGGGGGGGTTGACCTAAGTTATGCAACTTCAGTTACGTGAATAACGTAGCTGAAGTCGACGTACTTAGATCTACTTACTGCGGTGTCTTCACTGCGGTATGTCGACTGCTGATGCTCACCCGTCGACTCCTCCTACGCTTCTTGCTCTGGTGGAGTACCAGAGTCGACGGGAGAGCACTCGGCAGTCGATTTATCGCATCTTCACTAGACGCGATAAATGGACCCCTGCTGGATCGATTGCTCCGGAGGTAAGTGTAGACATGCCCTAAGGCTCATCAGTTCTCACTAAACATAGCAAGAGATCTAAGCAGCTCATGCCAATGGATTAGAACAATCTCTACATGAAGGTTAAGGGTTATCCAGAAGGGGCAAATGATTGAGAATCCGGGGCTTGATCCTGTTCCAGTTGAAATTCATTGGCAGTTTTGTCGCTGACTGCAGATGTAACAGGATCGGGCCCTGTGACATTATCCAGGGTACAGTCTTGATCTGATGGACAGCTGTGTCCCCTCAATTCCCCAGCCTGGGGTGCCTTTTACACTGCTTCACTGTGAGTGCAACCACTCACGGGCTGCTCACACACAGCCTCCAGCATGTAAATCACTCCCAGTTATACTGTATGAGTGCTATAGCCAGTCACTCATGAATTACACTGCAAAGCAACACCAACAAACTCACAGCTCCAGACTTTCCCCCACAAATGTGTGTCTTGGACTGCCCTGCACTCTTTTGGACAATACAAACTCATATAAAGTCCATCATTTAATTACCAGAAAATGATATGCACTAATCTTATGATCCCAAATGGAACTTTCCAAACACTTCAATCCAAACACACTGGTTTAGATAAAACATCAAAACAAATTTACCAACTGAAGAAAGATAGATTTTAAGTGACTACACGTAATGAGACGTATAAGTCAGAATTGGCTGCAAGGAAACAAAAGGTAAAACACAACTACAACCTCATTTAACAAGCTAAGTGAATTCAAAGCAAGGGTCTCTCTCACCACATGTTCCAGCAGTCATATTGGCTGAACCAATTTCAGTCAGGATCTCCCCCCAGTCCAGTGCTGCTGGATGATGATGCCGAGGGTAGAGAGCAAGGGAGAAATGAATTGGGGCATCTGCCCTCTCTCTTATAGCCCTTTCTCTTGCACGAGAATCATCTGTAGGTGAGGTTAGGAGACAAAGTCTGCATGCCCAGGAACCTTAAACTACTTCTTTGTCAAAATTTAGATTTTCCCCATACTATCTCTTCTGTCCACTTAATCAGAGGTTGGGTCCATTTGATCTCATTGACACCTGGCTGAGGTGTTGGCTAGCCTTTTACCTCTGGGGAACTTGTTTATGACTGGCCTCCAGAACATGTTGGAACATGTCTTGGTAACATTATACAATGGAATCTTCTCTCTCTATGTACAATGTTGTTGCCACATGCATTTTACCAGGACAATAATGATCAGCAAATTATGAGTTTTCAAAATGATACCTTACATGGAATGCTTTGTACAAAATTTAACATAGTGTTGTAGAAGGGGTGAACATAGGGATACAGACTGTCACAGGCCTCAGCCTAGTAACTAGAATGAATCATTGTTATAGCAGCTATATATTTTTTTTTTTTTTGAAAAAAGGAGCTGCTCACCCATTTTTAACCCTGTTTATTAGCATGACTGAGTTTTAATTGTAATAGATGGGAGCCCCACTATTAATCTGACTAGCTTGAAATGTCAGCTATCAGTATTTCTGTTTTTCTATATGTATTTTCCTGATCTCTTTATCCAGCCACACTCCATATTCTCTATTCTTCTCTTTCACCTGATCTGTGAGCTGATAATACCAGATATCACGAGAGAGAGGATTTTCTTTTCGAAATTCTATGGAGGATGAAGATTGCCTGATATGACACAAGCAATCAACATTGAATCTGCTACTAAGAACTGAGGGCTCTCTTCTTATCAATCAGCCAGTCACTCAGCATGTTTATACAATACCTTTCATACAGTGTACCCCAGAGCACTGTCCAATAATAACAAAGTAATGAAAAGGTACTGATGCTTTCAATATGACCGTTTCACTGTTTCCTCCTCCTCTTTGTCTATTAGCTTATCTTCATTTTCTGTGGGTTCTCCCATGTTTAGTCTGTTCAATAGGGCCCTGATTCAGGCCCCTAGGTGCAAGTGCAGTAAAACTGAATAATATTGACAAGAGGTTTGTGAAAAATATCAGAGCCGGGAGGCGTGATTTCAGTTTAAACTTTGGTTTTAAGTCAATCAATTAACGTTAAACATGGGCTCAAGACCATCCCTCTTCAGCAAAATTCTTCAGTATATGCAACGAAACTTAAACATGTGCTTAACATTAAGCCCATGCTTAGATGTACTGTTGACCCAAGTGTCTTTCTCCCATTGTTCACAAATGATATATGGGCAGCCATTCTCTCCCACGGCTATTCTCAGTATAATATAGATCAAAGTCTCTCATGAGCCAGAGCTCTGCTGGGCACAGGAGTGAGGAAGATGACAGGGAGCCAATTAGGGTTCCTGGATTATGAGAGCTGGCTGCAGCCCCTACATCACTTAGAGCTACTTCTGGATAGCTCTAATTTGGGCTGTTGATTTGGGAGCTTCTGTTGGTGGAGATTTGACGTTGCAGATTTGCACTCTCTTATACTCCTCACGTGCCCCCCTGCACCAGATGGGTCTTTGGCCCAGACCTGATAATGGCACTGTTCTGCCCAACAGAGAGTTCCCTTACACCAAGGGATTTCTCAGCTGAGCATTGGTGGGCAGATTATAGCCTCTTTGTGGTGCAAATGGGCTGTTAACTCACTAGAAAATCTGGTTTTATGTGTTTTCGTCTGGGTGTCAGAAATCAGCCAGATAATGAGGGGAATAATTGTGGAGAGCTTTGAAAGTGACTGCTAAAACCCAACCGTTCATCCAGAAAGCCAGTGAATAAAGATGCTGAAAAAAAGGTGTAAAATGAGAACAAATCTTTGGACTCATAAAAACCCCTGTCAACAGCATTATGTGCGAGTCAAAACTGATGTAGAACATGATCTGGGAGTTCAGCCAACAGAGAATTACAGTAATCAATTCCGGCCCTAACAAAAGCAGGAGGTCTCAGACTGGTAACCTGCAGAGTGGGGCTGGGGGGTGGGGGTGGGAGGGGAGCAGCATTGGCCAAGCCACTGATGTATTCCTCCAGGGTTGTTAAAATCAGAATTCACACCAAGGTTCTTGACACAGCAGATGTATAATAATTGGATATCATCCATGACAACCTCAAGAATCAATAAGTAATTTCAGGGGATATATCAATGAAATCTTGTCTGTGCCCGAGTTCAGTTTCAAGCAATATGGAAGGTACAGAATTGGGACATCTTCCAGGTTCTGTGTGAGAGGGATTTGCTGCAGGAATGAGAAGAGCTGAAGTTACTAAAAACTTAATAGTCAAGATAAACCTAATAGAAGTACTTTGCAACGGTCTTTACATGCCATGGGTGCCCCCTATGATCAACGAATTGGTGCATCTTAATCGTCTGGCAGGTGGCAGCAAATCCAGATATGGGGTTTTCACAGCCAGTTCTTCCTCCTCCCAGCATGTAGTCTGGCTTCCCCAGTTATTCTCTTGCCTCATTAGAATCAGTGACAACTAGCGCTTCTTCCTCTCCTCAGCGGAGCTCCAGAATGAGATGGTACAGATGAGACTTCCTCCCAGAGGAAGCCAGGGAATAGGGGCCTGAAAATGGTCCCACTCTCCCTCTTTCCTGTGATGTACAGAAGCGGGTTCCTTGGCCTGTCTTGCCTCCACTTCCCATGACGGTGTCACATGACAGCACCACGGGACAGAAGTGGCTCTGAACTATGGGACCATGTTCAGCCACAGCGAGAGAGCTTCCATGAGTGCTCACTCTAGTGTGCAGTTATTTAAATTTAGCAATCATTTATAAACTCAAGGGGGTAGGGAGGGAGGGAAGATTTGCAGCTGGTGTAAATTGATTTCAATGGAGCCATGACAATTGACATCAGCTGAGGATTTGTGCCTTGGTGATTAATTACATAAGGTAAACCTTATTGATTAACCATTCTGAATGGTCAGAAAGTATTTAACTCAATGGTCTGTTTGGATTGTAACTATTTTTGGGGTAAAGAGGCATCTTTTAATCTGTTTGTACAATGTCTAACTTAACAGGGCTTTGGGGCCTCTGGGTACTACTGCAATACAAATTATAAATAACGATGTTTTCCTCTCAGCAGAGAACAAATGGGCACCAACTGAAAGTTACTAAATAAAGTAGCATCCAGCTCCTTTGAAATATAATTTTATACAGAGATACTGAATGTTAAAAAACAAAAAACACAGTACTATGAATTCCAGGTTGGCACTGAGTGTTATCAACTGCAGCTTGGCCAAGCTCACAGAACTCCCCCCAGCCAATCTAGTTCAATTCCATTCTGTTTGACGATTCCTGTAGTTCCCAGAGATTTATATGCTGAAATCCTCTTGCAACACGCATTTAAGGGCCATATTGAGCCTGGGTATAAGCAAGCACAACTTCCATTGAAGTCAATGGGAAGTGTGCCACTTTGGCTCAAAGGCCTTGTCCAAAGCAAAAAGTTGTACTGTGTTAACTATACTGGTAGTGAGTTGGAGGTGCAATCCACTCTCCATTCCCTCCTCCAGTGTGGATGCAGTTATACTGATATAAATGTGCTTATATTGATATAGTTTATATCCATACAGGGATACTTTGTCCTACCATGAGTGCAGGGCACTGGACTAGATGACCTCTCAAGGTCTCTTCCAGTCCTATGATTCTATGAGTCTATACCAGTATAAGGCACATTTTTACTGGTATAATTACATCTGCACTGGTATCAGTATTTTTTTAATATTAGTATTTGTATTCTAAAGCCAAGTGGCCCCAGTCAAGGACCAGGCCTCTATTGTGCTGGGTGCTGTACAAACACAGAACAAAAGAATGGTCCCTCCCCCAAAGAGCTTACAATCTAAATGTAAGACAACAGCTAACCGATAGATAAGGACAGACGGATGGGGGAGTATATGGAAACCATGGAACAATATAGGTAAGCGTGATAGACTGTGGTCTCTGCACAACAGCAGCCTAGCTGTTATCAGGAGTTTTGTTTCTCGTAGGCCTTATGGCAAAGGAGAGTTTTCAGGGTGGGTTCTGAAGGCATAATAGCTGTCTTGGTTAAAAAAAAAAAAAAAAATCACCCCCCTACCTAAAATAGTTGTATGGGTACAAAATCTGTGCATAGCCCAAGCGTAAGACCTGGTTTTGTTCTGATGACCCTGAACTCTGTGTCGCTCAAAGAGTTTGGAAACGCACACTCCTAGCCTTGAGCAGCTTGACAACACAAAAGTAGCTCTCATCCCTGAATGCAAATAACCTGGCATTCCAATTCAGGGCCCAGATTATGGAGGATGGTGGTGAGGGAAAGTGCTGCCAAACTGTCTGAGATGAGCTCTCTACCTTGAGAGTTCCCTCCGAATATGGACCTGGCATAGGTGCTCATCCCCAGATCTGTATTCAGACATCTCACAAAGTTCAGAGACCTGGGGTAAAAGCCTGGCTCCATTGAAGTCCGTAGCAAAACTCCCATTGACCTCAGTGGGGCCAGGATTTCACCCATAGTCTCCCAGGTACTGACATGGGTCTATCCCAAGTGTTCACTCTTTGTTGGGTCATTCCTTTAAACTTTGTACAAACTTAAGTCTTTTAAGACTGACGAGTTCCACTTCTGCTTCACTATACAAAAGAGTGGAATGTTATAACCTGCCAGAGTAGGAAATCTGAAACATAACTGTGTGCTTTTCAATAAAAGTAAGTGTTTACATATCAAAAAGAGCAGGCGAGTTGAATGCAGACTGCGGTGGCCAAAAAAATGTTGAGTAGTCACGTGCCAGTGTAAACACTTAATTGGTCACTTTAGTATTTTGCTCTGCACTAAAAATCTTTGGGCCAGACCCTCTGTGGGTGTAAACTGGCACAGCTCCAATTAAGCTTCACTGATTTACACCAGATAAGGATTGGGTCCTTTTTTAAAGGATGCAACATTCTCTTCAGTAGCTCAATGGGACACAGAACACTGCAGTAATAAGTACCAGGAGCTAGGTAATCCCCTCCGTGAATATAATATATTAGAACCTTTTAGTTTGCGGTCATAAACTCAAATAGATTTCCTTTTACAGAAGATCTTGGAAGCTAGTGAAAGAAAAATGTCGACTGAGAACTTGGAATGCCAGCACCAAAGGAATCCACAGATTTTTTATTTTTCACCAAACATAAGTGAAAAACTTATAGTTGTAGAGTATTTTTATTAACACCTTGTCCTTATAGTGTTCAAAGAATTACTTTGCCAAAAATATATTTGAAGTTCCAGATGGGATGCAAAAAAAAAAAAAAAAGCTTTAAAAGCAGAATCTTTCCCCTTTTCCCTTCAACAAAGTGACAGACCATTTTCCTTAGTAAGAGGATTAATTTTATATTCTTTCTACTTTCTGCCTCAGAACATGCTTTTAAGCTAAGAAAAGAGGTGAAATATCTCTTAGAAGAAAGCAGCGTTCATATTTTTAAACCTAGCCTCCCTGTGTGTATAAATATGTTTCCTTATTTTTCACCTGCTTGGTTGTTTTACCTTTACAGTATTGGCATCTCATTCTGATGCTCTGGTGGCCACAGTGGTACATGGCCCAGAGCAACCCTGTGGCAAGCTGTCATATTGCCTATGGTATGAGAGAGAGTCTTTTGCCCCTTGCTTGGGCCATCCTGTGCCTAGTGCAGACAGACCTCCTCCTTCCCCCATTAACTCTTGTAAACTTGCTAACAATGCTAGGAATTTAGATACACTTATCTCATCCAGATTCACTTTGTTCCCAGGGGCTATGTTTCACTGTTGCAGCTTGTTCCATCTGTTACCAACATTTTCCGGTTTCCAAATTGGTAGAGACAGGAGCGCCTGCAAAGGTTTTAATTGTAAGGCCCCAGGAGTTCTTGAACTGAGGCCCACAGAGCTACCCGACAGCTGGCATCTCCAGGCTGCCATCCAGCAACAGTGGTAACTGGCTTGCGTTCCACTTCCCATGACTTGCTGTGGACACAGATCATGGGAAGTTCTGCCTCAAGGGTTTGACAGACAGCAGTGTCATGGTGCCTGATTGTCTCCCTGCCCTATATAAACCCAAGAGGCATTCCAGGAAATGCCCAGGTAACAGTGTGTATCTCCTGTCGCTACAAGGCTATTCCTGCTCCTTAATTTCTGGCTTTGACCATGTCTTGATTTGGACTTCACCTCCTGACATGGACTCTGATCCTGGGTATCGACCCTGGCCTGGAACCTGACTATGAACTCCTCTACTACTAACAGCCTTGGGTTTGCCCCCACTTTGACCCTTGGCCCTGACTGCCCTTTTTGGGATCCTGACACTAATTTGCTTTAAGACTGGGAGAATACTGCCGATGGAACTCTTGCAGGGCTGAGATTCTCAAAGCCAGCTAGGGTTTGGATACCCAGTTTCCATTGGTTTTAATGGGAACTGGGCATGCAAATCCCTTAAACCAATTTTGAAAGCTGACAAAAATGTGTTTTTTTCCTAATGGACTGGATTGTGCCTGGTGGTTTTAAAGAATCAGGTTCCCGTCCCTTTGACTAAGTGATGAGGATGTGCTTGCCAGCCTCTCCTCTTTGCTCTGATGTAGGCAGATCGTGCTCACTCTAAGCTTCTCGGGAATGGGGTGGCTCTCTCCAAAGCTCCTAAGGCCCTTCTTCTCCCCTCCAATCCCTCCCCATCTCAGGCCTTTGCTTAGGCCTATCTCTCCTAGGCCCTTCTGATTTCAGGCTCCTCATTTAGTCTCCTCTACTCTCTGCCTCAGGCCTGGTCTACACTACGAGTTTAGGTCAACTTTACCAGGGTTAAATCGAATTAAGCCTGGACACGTCCACACAACAAAGCACTTTCTTTCGACTTAAAGGGCCCTTTAAACCGGTTTCTTTACTCCACCTCCGACGAGGGGATTAGCACTAAAATCGGCCTTTGTGGGCCGGATTTGGGGTAGTGTGGACGGAATTCAACGTTATTGGCCTCCGGGAGCTATCCCACAGTGCTTCATTGTGACCGCTCTGGACAGCACTCTCAACTCAGATGCACTGACCAGGTAGACAGGAAAAGCCCCGCGAACTCTTGAATTTCATTTCCTGTTTGCCCAGCGTGGAGAGCACAGGTGACCATGCAGAGCTCATCAGCACAGGTAACCATGATGGAGTCCCAGGATCACAAAAGAGCTCCAGCATGGACAGAACGGGAGGTACGGGATCTGCTCGCCATATGGGGAGACGAATCAGTGCTAGCTGAACTCCGTAGCAGTAAACGAAATGGCAAAATATTAGAAAAGGTCTCAAAGGCCATGAAGGACAGAGGCCATAACAGGGACGCACAGCAGTGCCACGTGAAAATTAAGGAGCTAAGGCAAGCCTACCACAAAGCCAGAGAGGCAAACGGAAGGTCTGGGGCAGAGCCATAAACATGCCGCTTCTACGTGGAGCTGCATGCCATTCTAGGGGGTGCAGCCACCACTACCCCAACCGTGTGCTATGACTCCCTCACTGGAGAAACATGCAACAGGGAAGCGGGTTCGGGGTACGAGGAAGATGATGATGATGATGAAGACAATGAAGATAGCTCACAGCAAGGAAGCGGAGAAACTGGTTTCCACAACAGCCAGGATATGTTTATCACCCTGGACCTGGAACTAGTAACCCCCGAACTCACCCAAGGCGTGCTCCCAGACCCTGAGGGCACACAAGGGACCTCTGGTGAGTGTACCTTTGTAAATATTACACGTGGTTTAAAAGCAAGCGTGTTTAATATTAATGATTAATTTGCACTGGCAATCACGGCCAGTACAGCTACTGGAAAAGTCTGTTAACGTGTATGGGGATGGAGCGGAAATCCTCCAGGGACATCTCCAGAAAGCTCTCCTTCATGTACTCCCAAAGCCTTTGCAAAAGGTTTCTGGGGAGGGCTACCTTATCCCGTCCGCCATGGTAGGAAACTTTACCATGCCAGTCCAGTAGCACGTAGTCTGGAATCATTGCATAACAAAGCATGGCAGCATATGGTCCCGGTGTTTGCTGGCATGCAGACAACATCCATTCCTTATCTCTCTTTGTTATCCTCAGGAGAGTGATATCATTCATGGTCACCTGGTTGAAATGGGGTGATTTTATTAAGGGGGCATTCAGAGGTGCCTGTTCCTGCTCGGCTGAACAGAAATGTTCCCCGCTGTTAGCCACGCGGTGGGGGGGGGGAGGGGTGAAGGGATCATCCCAGAGAATTGGGTGTGTGTGTGGGGGGAAGGGGGGTAGTTAGGTTTATGCTGTATGTTAACCCGGAACCTCTAGCCCCTCCTTTTACATTGCAAACCCATTTTAAATGGCCAACCCAATGGGTCCTTGATATAGGAAATGAGGGCGCTACTGTTTGAAACCATTCCCACATGTTATGAGGGTAAAAAAAGCCAAAAGACTGTGGCTTACCATGGCTGCCTGCAAGCTGAATTCTGTTGCCTGGCACCGCATGAGTGATCTCTCACACCAAACCGGCAGGCCCTCAATATAAGAAGAAAAATGCGACCTTGTAATGAAAGCACATGTGCTGTGTAATGTGAACAGCAAAATTTAACGTGAAAGAGTGTACCCATTGTTCTCTAAAATGTGTCTTTTCTAACCACCTCTCCCTTGTCCTCCACCAGCTGCAAATGTTTCTCCTTCACAGAGGCTAGCAAAGATTAGAAGGAGAAAATGGCGGACTCGGGATGATATGTTCACGGAGCTCCAGATGTCCTCCCAGGCTGAAAGAGCACAGCAGAATGCGTGGAGGCAGTCAATGTCAGACTACAGAAAAGCACAATAAGAACGAGAGGAGAGGTGGCGGGCTGAATCGTGGGCTGAACAGAGCAAGTGGCGGGCTGAAGATGATAGGTGGCATCAGCTTGCAGACAGAAGGCAAGAGTCGATGCTCCGGCTGCTGGAGCATCAAACTGATATGCTCCAGCATATGGTTGAGCTGCAGGAAAGGCAGCAGGAGCAGAGACCGCCGCTACAGCCCCTGTGTAACCAACAGCCCTCCTCCCCAAGTCCCATTGCCTCCTCACCCAGACACCCAAGAACACGGTGGGGGGGGCCTCCGGCCACCCAGTCACTCCACCCCAGATGATTGCCCGAGCATCGGAAGGCTGGCCTTCAATAAGTGTTAAAGTTTTAAAGTTTTAAACTGCAGTGTGTCCTTTTCCTTCCCTCCTCCCCGACCCCTCTCGGGCTACCTTGGCAATTATCCCCCTAGTTGTGTGATGAATTAATAAAGAATGCATGAATGTGAAGTAACAATGACTTTATTGCCTCTGCAAGCGGTGCTCGAAGGGGGGAGGGGAGGGTGGGGTGGTTGGTTTACAGGGAAGTAGAGTGAACTGGGTGTGGGGGGGCGGAGGCTTCATCAAGGAGAAACAAACAGAAGTTTCACACTGTAGCCTGGCCAGTCACAAAACTCGTTTTCAAAGCTTCTCTGATGTGCACTGCGCCCTGCTGTACTCTTCTAACCGCCCTGGTGTCTGGCTGCGCATAATCAGTGGCCAGGCGATTTGCCTCAACCTCCCACCCCACCATAAATGTCTCCCCCTTACTCTCACAGATATTGTGGAGTGCACAGCAAGCAGCAATAACAATGGGAATATTCTTTTCGCTGAGGTCTGAGTGAGTCAGTAAGCTGCGCCAGCACGCTTTTAAACGTCCAAATGCACATTCCACCACCATTCGGCACTTGCTCAGCCTGTAGTTGAACATGTCCTGACTACTGGCCAGGCTGCCTGTGTACAGCTTCATCAGCCATGGCATTAAGGGGTAGGCTGGGTCCCCAAGGATCACGATAGGCATTTCAACATCCCCAATGATTATTTTCTGGTCCGGGAAGAAAGTCCCTTCCTCCAGCTTTCGAAACAGACCAGAGTGCCTGAAGACACGAGCATCATGTACCTTTCCCGGCCATCCCACGTTGATGTTGGTGAAACATCCCTTGTGATCCACCGGGTCTTGCAGCAGCATTGAAAAGTACCCCTTGCGGTTTATGTATTCGGTGGCTTGGTGCTCCGGTGCCAAGATAGGGATATGGGTTCCGTCTATTGCTCCACCACAGTTTGGGAATCCCATTGCAGCAAAGCCATCCACTATGGCCTGCACGTTTCCCAGAGTCACTACCCTTGATATCAGCAGGTCTTTGATTGCCCTGGCAACTGGGATCACAGCAGCCCCCACAGTAGATTTGCCCACTCCAAATTGATTCCCGACTGACCGGTAGCTGTCTGGCGTTGCAAGCTTCCACAGGGTTATCGCCACTCGCTTCTCAACTGTGAGGGCTGCTCTCATCCTGGTATTCTGGCGTTTCAAGGCAGGGGAAAGCAAGTCACAAAGTTCCATGAAAGTGCCCTTACGCATGCGAAAGTTTCGCAGCCACTGGGAATCTCCCACACCTGCAGCACGATTCGGTCCCACCAGTCTGTGCTTGTTTCCCGTGCCCAGAATCAGCGTTCCACGGCATGAACCTGCCCCAGTAACACCATGATGTGCACATTGCTGGGGCCCGTACCTTGTGTGAGGGCTGTGTCCATGTCAATTTCCTCATCACTCTCGTCGCCGCACTGCAATCGCCTCATCGGCTGGTCCTGGTTTTGCTTTGGCATGTCCTGGTTCTGCATATACTCCAGGACAATGCGCGTGGTGTTCATAGTGCTCATAATTGCCGCGGTGATCTGAGCGGGCTCCATGATCCCCGTGCTATGGCGTCTGGTCTGAAAAAAGGCGTGAAACTGATGGAGGGAGGGAGGGGCGACTGACGACATGGCGTACAGGTACAGGGAATTAAAATCAACAAAGGTGGCTGTGCATCAGGGAGAAACACAAACAACTGTCACACAGAATGGCCCCCCCAAAGATTGAACTCAAAACCCTGGGTTTAGCAGGCCATTGATTTCACAGAGGGAGGGGGAAGCAAATGAATACAGAACAAATCTGGTCCATCTATTTTTTACATCTTAAGCTGGCAGCAGACGGTGCAGCATGACTGATAGCCCTCGGCATCTTCTGGGTGCTTGGCAGAAGATACTGTACTACGACTGCTAGCCATCATTGTCAAGATGGTTCAATAGGACTGCCGGCAGGATTGAGTCTCCAGGAGACAAAGCATGTCTGCCCAGGTGCCTATGATTGAACTGGAGTACGACGACGATGGATACCAGTCGTAATACACCATCTACTGCCAAAAGGCAAGGGGCTGCTGCTGTGTAGCAATGCAGCCCCACGTCTGCCAGCACCCAGATAGCCGATGAAGGCTACCAGTCATACTGCACCGTCTACTGCCAAAAGGCAATTAGCTGCTGCTGTGTAGCAATGCAATACCATGTCTGCCGGCACCCAGAGGACATATGGTGACGGTGAGCTGAGCTGAGTGGGCTCCATGCTTGCCGTGGTATGTTGTCTGCACAGGTAACCCAGGTAAAAAGGCGCAAATCGATTGTCTGCCGTTGCTCTGACGGAGGGGGAGGGACCTGACGGCATGTACCCAGAATCCCCCGTGACACTGTTTTGCATCATCAGGCATTGGGATCTCAACCTAGAATTCCAATGGGCTGTGGAGACTGCGGGAACTGTGGGATAGCTACCCACAGTGCAACGCTCTGGAAGTCGACGCTAGCCTCGGTACTGTGGACGCGGTCCACCGGCTTCATGCACTTAGAGCATTTTATGTGGGGACACACACAATCGACTGTATAAAACCGATATCTATAAAACCGGCTTCTATAAATTCGACCTAATTTTTATTGTGTAGACATATCCTTAGTATGCTTGTAGCACATCTGTTATCCCTGGCCTGAGGAGGGTTGTTTGTGGCAGCACCCACAATGTACCAGGCACTTTCCAGATGTCAACAAATCACTGCCCTGAGGAGCTCACTGACAAAGGAGAGGGAAGATGGTCCAGCGGTCAGGGCACTAGCTTGTGATTCAGACAACCTAGGCTCTTGTCCCTTCTCTGCCACAAACTTCCTGTGAGGCCTTGGGCAACTCACTTGGTTTATACAGCTCCCCCTTTGTAAAAGGGGGATAATAGCACTTCCCTACCTTTCAGGGGGTATTGTGAGGGTAAACACATTAAAGATTGTGAGGTGCTCAGATGCTGTGGTAAAGGGGACCATATTAATTACTTTAGATTGTTAGGACAAAGAAGTCAGGGAAGGGAAACAAGGGGGATTTTCTATAGAAATCAGTATGGTTCATTATAGCCTGCATGGAAAGGGTTGACTTTTAACACTCACTGAAAGGTCATGCCTTTCAGAGGTCAGAGGGGTCAAACCATGTTAGCAGGTTGCCTGAAAGAAGGCACAGAAGAGACTGATGAATAGACAGGGGAGGGAATGCTGGGGAAACAGAGAGGGTCGGGTGCAATGTGATCTCAAGAAGCGAGGATAAGGAGGGGGGTGTAGATTTGCAAAGGTGGTGACCGATTATTTAAATTTGATGCAGATGGTGAGCCAATGGAGGGCATTCAGAGAGGAGAGTGACGTCAAATTGATGGGCACTGCCAACGTTTGCTCATGTATGCAGTTGACCCCACCACCTTTTTCTCCCATATTGTATCTTTCCAGGCTGGCGCTTTCTCACCTGGCTGCATTCTAACTGACTGGCAACGGGAATGACTAAAATGCTGCTTAAACCACACAGCCAGCTTGGACCGGACCATATGTTGAATGAAAAGGGACCCATACAAAATTTGGGATTATGCAGACATTTCAAACTCAAAATGCTGGTGCTGGTTTGAAGTTTTTAGCACCCATCTCTCTACTAGGCAGCTTCAGGCCAGAACAAAAAAGGGTTAAAATGAAAGTTATTGGTGATTATGGGACAAATTTCCTTCTTTTCTATAGAAATACATTTATTTTACAATAGGTCTCTTGTGACTGACCTCAAATGAAACCGGCATCTTATGGGACTATTGCAGTAGTAAATTACAGTTCAGTGTGACTAAAGGTCTGACCTGGGGTGAGCGCCTTAGAAACCAATGCCCCCCTCTCATTCAATTAACATGATATGCAGACCAAAAATCAAGCTTTTTGGCCACTTCCAATAAGCCAGAAATGACATGTGTGAGATTTGTCCAGTCTGTGCTTTAAAGATTGCCTTGGTGAGGTCAACACACTGAGAGTAGAGGCTGGCCCATGCATAGGTGAAAAGTTGCTACTCTGCTGCTGAGAGTTAGGCCTGGTCTACACTTTGGGGGGGTGGGTGGGGAAGGGCTAAGTCGGTCTAAGTTACGGAACTTCATCTACGACAATAGCGTAGCTGAAGTCGATGTACTTAAAGCTTCTTACCGCGGTGTCTTCACTGTGATAGGTTGACTGCTGACGCTCCCCCGCCTATGCTTCTCGCTCCGGTGGAGTACCGGAGTCGACGGGAGAGTGCTTGGCGGTCGATTTATCATGTCTTCACCAGATGCGATAAATCAACCCCAGCTGGATCAATCGCTCTGGAGTTAAGTGTAGACATGTTGGGGAGATGTGGAGTTTATGGAAGTTAGCACCGAGAGTTATTATTCCTCACTCACTCATTTGTTTCCCTCGTTCCTGTTTTGTTATTGAGATGCAACAGTTCTGAGAATAAAGCAGGTCATGCCATACATTAGTGTTCCATTTGTAAAGGGCTGATGTAATGAACATGTTACAGATATGAGCGGTATGTGTCATAGATGGCTGAAAGCAGATGGTGTTACAGATGGTTATAAGCCATGGTTTTAAGCAACCTGTTGGACTCTAACAATCCATAACAATTGTTTAAACATTTATTAAAATATCTACTAATAATGTGTTACCTTTTCCTAAACCACTAATAAAAGGAGCATTAATATAAAGGGTGCCCATGTAATATCTGCTGACTTGGCACATGCAATGAAACTGGCATCTTATGGAACTACATAAAGGTGCACAGAAAAGAAAAGGCTTCATTGTAGCATAGCCACATATATCTCAGTTTCTCTCCTTGAAATAGAGAGCAGCCTCCATGATAGCAACTCAGTAAAATGTATGGAGAATATCCAGACACTACACTGCCTCTCGGACAATTTTCTGCTGAGTGGGGCCCTTTGTTCTCTTCTTAATGTGTATATAAGAAACCCACTAACATACCAAGATCTGAAAGTGTCCTTAAATATATCAAGGACGTGAAAAAACAAACTCATTTTTTGGTGCTATTCATTGGTTTTCCATCCTAGGTTATCATTAATTAAGAAAGTCAAGGAAAGTGTGGGCCCCTTACTGAATGAGGGAGGCAACCTAGTGACCGAGGATGTGGAAAAAGCTAATGTACTCAATGCTTTTTTTGCCTCTGTCTTTGCAAACAAGGTCAGCTCCCAGACTGCTGGACTGGGCAGCACAGTATGAGGAGGAGGTGACCAGCCCTCCGTGGAGAAAGAAGTGGTTCAGGACTATTTAGAAAAACTGGATGAGCACAAATCCATGGGGCTGGATGCGCTGCATCTGAGGGTGCTGAAGGAGTTGGCGGATGTGATTGCGGAGCCATTGGCCATCATCTTTGAAAACTCATGGCGATCGGGGGAGGTCCCGGATGACTGGAAAAAGGCTAATGTAGTGCCCATCTTTAAAAAAGGGAAGAAGGAGGATCCAGGGAACTACAGGCCAGTCAGCCTCACCTCATTCCCTGGAAAAATCATGGAGCAGGTCCTCAAGGAATCAATTATGAAACACTTAGAGGAGAGGAAAGTGATCAGGAACAGTCAGCATGGATTCACCAAGGGGAAGTCATGCCTGACTAATCTAATTGCCTTCTATGATGAGATAATTGGCTCTGTGGATGAGGGAAAAGCAGTGGATGTGTTATTCCTTGACTTTAACGAAGCTTTTGATACGGTCTCCCACAGTATTCTTGCTGCCAAGTTAAAGAAGTATGGGCTGGATGAATGGACTGTAAGATGGATAGAAAGCTGGCTAGATCGTCGGGCTCAATGGGTAGTGATCAATGGCTCCATGTCTAGTTGGCAGCCGGTTTCAAGTGGAGTGCCCCAAGGGTCGGTCCTGGGGCCAGTTTTGTTTAATATCTTTATTAATGATCTGGAGGATGGTGTGGACTGCACTCTCAGCAAGTTTGCAGATGACACTAAACTGGGAGGTGTGGTAGATACGCTGGAGGGTAGGGATCAGATACAGAGGGACCTAGACAAATTAGAGGATTGGGCCAAAAAAACCTGATGAGGTTCAACAAGGACAAGTGCAGAGTCCTGCACTTAGGACGGAAGAATCCTATGCACTGCTACAGACTAGGGACTGAATGGCTAGGTAGCAGTTCTGCAGAAAAGGACCTAGGGGTCACAGTGGACGAGAAGCTGGATATGAGTCAAAAGTGTGCTCTTGTTGCCAAGAAGGCTAACAGCATTTTGGGCTGTATAAGCAGGGGCATTGCCAGCAGATCGAGGAACGTGATCGTTCCCCTTTATTCGACATTGGTGAGGCCTCATCTGGAGTACTGTGTCCAGTTTTGGGCCCCACACTACAAGAAGGATGTGGAAAAATTGGAAAGAGTCCAGTGGAGGGCAACAAAAATGATTAGGGGGCTGGAGCACATGAAGGAGAGGCTGAGGGAACTGGGATTGTTTAGTCTGCAGAAGAGAAGAATGAGGGGGGATTTGATAGCTGCTTTCAACTACCTGAAAGGGGGTTCCAAAGAGGATGGAGCTCGGCTGTTCTCAGTGGTGGCAGATGACAGAACAAGGAGCAATGGTCTCCAGTTGCAGTGGGGGAGGTCCAGGCTGGATATGAGGAAACACTGTTTCATTAGGAGGGTGGTGAAGCACTGGAATGCATTACCTAGGGAGGTGGTGGAATCTCCTTCCTTGGAGGTTTTTAAGGCCCGGCTTGACAAAGCCCTGGCTGGGATGATTTAGTTGGGAATTGGTCCTGCTTTGAGCAGGAGGTTGGACTAGATGACCTCCTGAGGTCCCTTCCAACCCTGATATTCTATGATTCTATGATTAATGATAATAAGGTTACTATATAATGACATTTTGTACCCTGTGTGTTTTGTTTTTTTAACTTGGGTTGGAACAGGAAAACCTGAGGTCTCTGTTGGCAGATCCTGACGAGCAGGTGGCCATCCACCTGAAGCAAAACCTGCAGCTGCGAGAGAGGTGGTTGTTTCCCTGGAAGAGCCAGAAGACTGCAGATCCTACAGCTTTCTACAGGGAGGAGCAGGTAGGTAACCACTGGTTTCTTTCGGATCACCCTGAATGGTGGCCTTGCCTACTTTGTTTATACCGTTGTCATATTCAGCAGTTCCAGATAAGCCCTATGTAACTTGACAAAAGCAGAAGCCCAAATCCTTCACTTGTGCCAGACTCACCCTCAGGACCTCCTGTAAGTTTTTAAAGCATATATGTTTCCAGGAGCTGAGGTGGCACTAGCAGTATAATTCTAAATGACAGCTCTTCTGTAAGGGTCTGATTCTTAGTTGTGAAGGGCAGCATTTACACATGAAAACCGTTTCTTTGAAATCACTGAAGTGTTACTCAACACAAGTTAGTCACAGGACCAAATTCTTGGCTGGGTGTGAATCAGCATTGGCTTCAATGGGGCTGTGCTGATTTACACTAGTTTAGGATATGGCTCTCTAGATCTGCCTGAAACGTGTGTCTACCACATAACTACTCATGGAATATGGGAATATAGGATAAGGATAAGACCCAATATGGAATATGGGAATATAAAACAGGATAAGACCCAAAGTCCATCTAATCCCTTAGCCTGAGTCTGATGGTGACCAGAATCTGCTGCTCCAGAGGAAGGTATAAGAACCCCACAGTAGACAGATGTGGGATAATCTCCCCCCGCCATAAAATTTTATCCTAATCCCTGATATTTAGAGATTGGATTGAGCCCAGAAACAAGAGGTTTACCATCCCTCCCAATATTTTTGTTAGCAAT
Organism: Malaclemys terrapin pileata; assembly: GCF_027887155.1. Taxonomy (NCBI): domain Eukaryota; kingdom Metazoa; phylum Chordata; order Testudines; family Emydidae; genus Malaclemys; species Malaclemys terrapin. Next base: position 15,481,071 of record NC_071515.1, on the reverse strand, counting down.
GTAATTCTGGGTATTCTTGTTATCCATATATGGGGCTCTACATGACTGTTTTAAGACCAAGACACTTTATCAAAGCCCCTTGTTAGAGGAGCAAAGAAGATTCTTTGACATAAAAAGAGCAAGAGAAAATGCACCATCAAATGTACCTGTATGGAGTGCTGCTGCTGTTTGGCTTTGAAAATCGTTTTGTCCTCAAGCATTTTCATCTAATGTATCGCGGCGCTCTAGGCCCTGAAAACCTACAGATTCTCCCAAGGGTTTCCCTCCCAGCTCAGCTTGAGGGGACTGTTCATCACATATGACGTTACGAAGGGGGGGTATAAAGGAGAAATGTGAGAGATCTTTCAGGCTCTTGTTCAGGATTGGAGGCGGCTGCACCACTTCAAGCAGATTACAGCCAACTTTAAATGCACCCTCGAGCTCCTAAATGAAAGTTAAATGTTTGTAGGATTTGTATCTGATGAATGTATCTTCAATTTGCAGTACCTAATACACAGCTCTCGTGTAGCCAGAGAATCTGGGCCACTGTATTCCTTTTGTGCAGTTCAGTGGTGCAGAGGTCCCCTATGTCTCCTCTTGGGGACACTGCACCAGCTCCACCTCCTCTCACTCCATAGCACTCACTGCAGGGAGTGGCTTGTGGGTTAGGAACCGTGGACAGATGGGGACCATAGCCAGCTGTTGCAGTCTGGAGGAACTCTCAGGCTGCTCTAAACTGCTCTGGGGTCAGGGCTGAAAACCAGGGAACCATAACCAGTTCCCTGACGGCCCTGGATGCGGGAGAGAATCTGGCCATATGTGTATGGTAGATGAATGTGTAAATACGGGTATGTGGGTGAATGGGTGAGTTCTTGGCCTGAAGGAGTAGCCTCCAGTATTTGCACTGCACAAATACCTGTCATATGCAAATAATTGTATTTTTAAGAAAATGGTACTGTAAGGAATTAATTTTTAAAGCCATATATGATGAGGATAACAGCTGAAACCTGAAAACTTCACTGAATTTCCTGAAGAGTTTACAGGTCCAGGGTGCTGTTGTTTGGAGCTGTGTGTGTGGAGCTGTGTGTCATTAGCTCTCTGGGGCTGACATCAGTAATCTGTCTGAATTTCCATTACTGCTAACTTGAAAAAAAATTATAAGGAAAAAGCAATTAAAATTATAATTAAACCAACACTGGAAGAACTGTGGGATGCAGGGAGTTGTGTGGTTTTTTTTTTCAGAAGTTTTCTTTTTTGTTGTCCTCCTTTCAAAGCATTTCAAAGGGGAAGTTAGTGCCATTTCTGAATTTTCCTCCCAGTCAGGGAGTCACCGATTTTCCTTACCTGAGTTTTTATTCAGAATTTGAAACCTGTCATTTATTAGAAGTCTCATCCGCAATAAAATGATGTTGGATCTGCCCTCCTCACCACCCTCCTTGCTTTCATCCCTGGCCTGCTTCTCTCTATGCCTCTCTTGTGGGTGAAGAGAAGTTTATTAATGCTTGTCTGCTGCTGAGTTGCTGATCCAAAATTCTCCTCATCCAATATTCTGTACTCCGTAAAGCCCTTATCCACCAAAGAGAGTTCTTGAGAGCACCCCTGCACTCTCAGAGGTGCAATGCAATGCCCCCGTTGACATCAGTGATAGGCCTGTTCCAGGGAGCCCAGAGAAGAGCAGCTGATGAGATCTGGATTGGAGATCCACAACATTCATATAATTCTTTACAGCCAGATGAGACATTCTGGCATACCATCGGTGACACTTGAGTTTACAAGAGGCACAAACTCAATCTAAGTTTTGTTACTACCAGTTGCTGAACAGGAAATGGATGGAAGCCATTGAAGATGTAACAGGAACATTTTTAAGAGTTAATTCAGCCGTCTCCATAGCAAATCTGAATTTGTAGCTGCATTTCATAAACCCTGCAAAGTGCCCGAATTATTCTCTTTCCTGAGACCGTGTGAGATCACTGAAGCATGACCTGTATTGTTTTCTCTCCCAGCTGTCGGAGCGAGCAGAGAGCTGACTCCATGATAAATATACCTCAGTGCAGCTCTGACCAGAGACAACCGTAGGAATTAAAGTTGAACTGGTGTGATTTCCCTTAACTGGTTGCACTGGCATCCTTTCATCAACTCCTTGTGCCAAAAAAAGTGCAGAAGAGATTAGGGAACAAAATGTGAAACATTTCAGGGCGTCACACACCATTGAACTCAACAAGCCATGGACATACGTGAATGGATGCCCATCATTACTTCTCAAACGAAGCATCTTTGCTGCTTCCTCCATGTTCCTGTGAGACTGCTTCAGAGAGAGGCTGAGAATGAGCAAGCTCTGTGATGAGTGGTAGCAAAGGGCTAGGCGGGCCGATGACACAAGCACTGGAAGGAGATGGGAGCCCTTAAGGGGTGTGTGTGTTGTTTCCTTAAATGAAGTGACCCCCTTGGCCTTTTACCCTCGATACCATACTCTGGAGACTAAGGCTCAGATCCAGCAAAACACATACACAGTTGCATAACCTGAAACGCATGATATTGGCTTCTGTGGGATGACTTAGGTACTCAGTTATGCATATGCTTAGATGCTTTGCTGGATTGGAGCCCAAGATATCTCTTTCTGGGATCATGATACGTGGAGCATTTAAAAGTCAAGTGGATTCTGTGTGGATTCTACCCGGCCTCGCAATGGTATTTTAGCTTGTATTTGGACCCTGGCTGCAGTATGGGAGAGTGAAGAGAACAGCAAGTAGTGACAATGAAAATCCAGCCTAAGTATTGGTTGGTAGCCATCTGGCACAATAGCCCTTCCTACAATTCTGGGCTAGCACTGTACATGGCTGGTGTGTACCAAAATCATACTGATAAAAATTCAGGCCCTGAGATACTCATGGACTAGGATGTGGGGTACAGCGATTCCTGCAGCACTGGCTTTTTAAAAGGAGACAAAATAAAAAACAAAATAAAACTCAGCTTGTGTCATGCTACATGAAGAACAGAAAAGAGGAAAAGGAAAGTGGAGAAAGCAGACTGAGAGGAGAAAAGTCAGAGTTAGGAGCAGAGGTGAAAGAAAGAAGACAAAGTATTTCTGTGTTTTGTCTGCATAATATTGTGTGTTATGCAGGACTATTAATAAGGAACAGCTTCAAATCCCCATGGGGACCCAAGAGAAGTTCCTTTCTCTGTAGTCTCTGTAGTAGCATTATCCATGTCACATGTACATGTAATAGCCAAGACAGAGATTTTATCTGACAAATTAATTATTTTATTAAGAAATTATTATAGGCCAGATCCTGCCACCTTGTGCAGACGGACTCCACAAATAGCACCATTGGGACTGATTCTCAGTTACTCTCAGACCACTTTACACCACTCGGGAAGTGTAAGAAGCCTTACATGGAATGTATGCCCAATGAAGGCCCCCTTACACTGCCATAGAGGTGTAAGTGAGAATGAGGCCTACTGACTCATGGTGTAAGATACTACTCAGTGTGAACTAGAGAGGTGAACTTAAAGACTTATTTTAGGCCACAGCCTTTCCCCTCCTCTGACAAAAGGCAAATATTACTTTCCCTTCCTAAGAAGTTATATGTTAAGGGGTAAGAACTGGTATTAAGTCAAGGAATTCAATGCCCAGTTTGGGTGTTCGCTCATGGCTGATGCTAAAAAGTCTTCTATTTGACTTGAACTATAAAGGAATCCAGTTGTTTTCTTTTAGCTAATATGTTCTAAAAGCATTTCAAGTGCCAACTAGAGCAACTTACAGAGTTCCAAAAAATAGTGATTGGCCATTCTCAAAAGGTGTGGCGACTGGGTTGGGATAAGAACATAAATGTTTGGATGTTCATCTGAACCTCTGCAATCTGCAAAATTAGCCTGGGAATCTCATGAGAGCAGGTTTTCATCTGAAACTCCAAGTGCTTTCCTTCTTCTGGTTGGGACAGATGTTCCACAAAAGACCCTGCTGGAATATTTTGGCATTTTCACTTCAGGACAGAAGAAGTCATGTACAGGAAACTTTTTCTAAAAAATTTACCTGATTTTTTTTTTCTGAACCTCAAACATAGTTTGATCTTTGAGTGAAAATTTACGTCAGTTCTGAACCAGTTTAATCCCTTGGACCCAGCTATCTTCACTCAGATAGAAAGTCATATGTTTCTCACTTCAAGGAGTTTCCATCTACTCAGTGGGTAAGACAGATCAGATTAAGAATGGGTCTCTGTAGTGTTGGACACAGACACAGATGCATTGTATTGTCTGCATGTGAGCAGCCCTGCTCTCACGCTGAAGAATTATCTATTGGAGACTATAGCAGGGCAGTAAACTCCTAAGACTGTATATGGAAACACATGACTTTTTAGTTGACTAGTCCTAGACTCAAAGGATAATTACTCGTGAGCCATGCTAGTAGATGGTCTCAATTAGCTCCACTCCAGATATATAAAGGACAAGAACATCTTATCTTATAGGGAAGCAGTGTGGCCTAGTGGATGGAGTACGGGATTGGGACTCTGAGACTTGGATTCTACTCCTGGCTCTGCCACTTCACTTGCTGGCTGACTTTGGGAAAGTTACTTCCTCTCTGTGTTCCTCTGTTTGTCCATCTGTATAATGGGGATGGTGATACTGACCTTCTTTGTAAAGTGGTTTGAGCTCCAGTGATGAAAAGGCTGTATAAATGTTAGGTGGTGGTGTTGTTGGATCTGCTGTAAATATGGAGCTCAGACAGAGGCAGTCCTGGAGGAAGTCCCTAGACACAGACGGACTCAGGGGGGAATCTCAGGCTGAGGTTTATGTTTCACTGATTTTTTGAGTTACCTGTAAAATAAAACCAGCAGAGGGTGGGTTTGAACAGTTGCTTTCATGGTCTATGTGTTCTGTAGAGGAAGAGATCGAGACCTAGGAGCCATTTATGCTTCTGACTGCCACTGATTCCAATGGAAGTTAGGAGCCTCAAGACCTTTTTGGATCTGCGCTTAGCATATTCACAACAATGATGGTGCTAATCACGTTGTAAGTAGGTTAAATAGCAAAGCATTCCTCATTATTGCCATCTTCCTTGACAGATTATTTTGTTCCCCCCACCTGCAGCTTATTATAATAGCAAGTTCTTGCTTGTGCCGTGCAATTTGTGAAAAACAGTAGGGCTTCTGGATTATCTTTCTTCTTGGTGCATAACAAATTAAACACTGCAAGAGTCAGTGCTTTCAGCAGCATTACAGATCTTTCTATCTGTGATCACAAATCATAGACAGGCAAGGGATAAAGTTATTAATTTGGGGTCAGTGGGAGTTTTGCCTGAGCAAGGAGCCCAATTAGGGGCCTGATCCAAAACTTTTTGAAGTCAATGGCAATACTGATTTCAGTGGGGTTTGGATCAGGCCCTAGGAGTGATATAAAACTGAGAAATGAAATCCAAAGGTTTTACGTGATGATGACTGAGAAGCAGTGTTGTGGAAATCTAAGGGGCAGGTCACTTATGCAGAATGTGTGCCACAGTTATTTGTTTGCAGAGCCATCCTAGTTGGACGGCTCAGTCCTTGCTATGTCCCTTAGTTTCTCAAAAGACAGCATTTTCCTTCATTCCTGCTGTCTTGGGATTAACTCTGTGGTTCGGTGTGTTATAAAACCCCACATACCATCATTTAACCGCTCTCTCTGCTTACATCTTCCATTCCATCCAGCCCCCACCTTTCGTAACCCGATTCTAGTTTCGCCTATGCCAGGGCGAATGAGGAATGACTCCGTTGCAGTCAGTGGAGTTACACCAGAATGAAACAGGACTGAAATGGGATGAAGCTCAGGCCCTCCATGGCCCCACTCCCGGTGCCCATTTGTTAGTGCTTGTTGTTGCAAAGCCCCCATGCTAGAAAACTCACTGGAACACTGCGCATTTAACTGGATTGTTTTTCACTAGGCCGTATCTCTCACTCTGTAGCTGTGCTAGGCAGCTTCTCTTCTGCTAGCTCACTCGTACCAAGCAGCTGGAGTAGAACCCACTGGAAACACTAAGTATAGAGCCTACCTTAATTGAGGCTTTGGGCTTCTCCATATCTCCCCCGCCTCTCCCTGCCAAGCTGGGGGTAGGGAGCCCAACAAGAGATCTTCAAACACCCCTAGTGGGAGGGTGCTAATACCACTGAAGGCCATAGAAGGCTCCAGGAAGGATGCACCCTGCTCACTGCAGATGTGTGCAAAATGCTAGTAAAGCATCTTCTCCTCCTGTGACTTCAGAGGCTTTCAAGGGCTGTATTTCCACCCTGCCCCAGGAAACACCTGGTTAGGTCTCATTCACTTGTCATGTCCATGGAGAGCACTGTAAAAGGATTCTTGTCCCCAGCTTCCTGACTTTCGCTCTGTTCATATGAAAGAGGAGAAGGTGGAGCTCCATCGCTTTGGGGTGTACCAATAGAATCCGTGGGAGTTGTGGGGTGTACCAATAGAATCTGTGTAGGTCTGCATCCCTGAAAATAAGACCCAGAGCCAAACACTGTCTTTTCTTTTCTTCTGTTATGCCAGGTAACTCTAGAAATACTCATTGCGTCCTGTTCTCTGAGCCAGGCAAAGGTAAAGATTAGTCTTTTCTCTCCCTCGTCTTCTGCTTCCTGATAAATGAACGACATCTGCAAGGGCCAGATCCTTAGCTGGTGTGAACTGGCATAACTGCACTGAAGGCAATAGAGTTATGTTGATTAACATCAGCCGAGGACCTGATTTTATATCCATGAGCTACATAACTTGCCATATACTCTGTTCTCTTTCTTTCTCACTCTCTGAGTAAGTCATGTGAAGCAGAGCCATCGGCAACAGCAAATCTTGTCATAATTTCTGCCTTCCAGAGTCAGGTAACAGTACCAGTTTCTCATCATTGCTCTCTCTCTCTCTCTCTCTCTCTCTCTCTTTTTCAGGACTAGGTAACAATAATACTACGCATTACATATCCTCCTTACAGCCAAATAACTAATGATTGTCATTATATCTCTATCAGAAGTAGGTAACTGCAATACTCTTCATTACATCTCTCTCTTTCGGCCAGTAACGGCAGTATTCTATATTATGTATCTCTCTTTCTCTTCTGCTCTGAGTCAGGTAATTGTTATGCTCCTCTTTATGTGCTTTTCCTGGAGCTGTAATAGTTTTCATTGTATCTCTTTGGAGCTTGTAATGGTAATGTTCCTTGCTCTATCTCTGAGTCACAAGGCAATATGTTTTGAGAGTCACCTCTATAGAGTTCTTCCTTGTGTAGTTCTCAAAACTGACTAATTAAAATGGTGTTTTATAATGATAATTTGCAAAAGCATTGTGCCTTTTATCTCAGGATCACTTCATGCATATTGGCCCCCGGCCCGGAGTGTGGCTGAGCCTCACGTTGCACAGGACTCGAGGATATAACCTGTAATGCAACCTTTCTGCTCCCTTGATCCTGTGTCTGATGGGGATGGTCATGAGTTCCAGCAGCTCAACTGAACATCAGTACCACAGCATTTCTATTTAATACCTTTCATGCTCTGTTATTGCATATGTGCCGTACAGCCAGGATTTTCAAAAGTGAGTTGTGCTCAGCATGAAAAACCATAGAGATCGGATGTGACTAAGTGCTGAGCACTTGCTCTCTGAAAATCAGGGCCCCCTAATGTGGGCACCCAAAATCCCTAGTCACGTTAGAAAATCTTGGCCTACAGGTGAGATTTCCAGAAGCGCTTTGTGTTGGCCTAATTCTGCTCCCATTGAAGTCTGTGGAGAATTTAATCAGGGATTTCGGTGGGATCAGAGTTGGTCAATGCTGAATGCTTTTGAAAATCCCAGCCTATGTGTGTTAATCATGTCACCTTGACAGGGCAGTATCTTGGTTGGGTTTCATGCTGCATATTTCAAATGTTTTAATTATTTTATTCGGCCACAAGAACACCTTAATTGGTACACAGCATTTCATAAATAAACTGTTCTTACCTGGCAATGGGTATCGTTCCCATTGTAGTTTAGGTGCACTATGAATTTTTTGCAATTAGAGCCTATACCATATGAAACTCTCCTCTCGAGCAAAGCTGGTCAAAGAATGAAAGCCATGATTTGCTCATTTAATTGCAAATCCAATGCCTGATGCAGTCCACCACCATTTATGGAATCTTATTTTCTAGTGATAGAGCACTGGGCTATGACTCAGGAGATCTGCATTTTCCCAGCACTGCCACTGGTCTGCTACCTGACCATGGGCAAGTCACTTCACCTCTCTGCTCTATTTTCCCCTCCCACCTTTTGGCTGTCCTCCATATTTAGTTTGTTAGCTTCACAGGAGAACAGACTGTCTTACGGTGTTTTCTTGTACAGAGCCTAACACACTGAAGTCTTGATCTAGGAGCTTCAGATGCTACTGTAATATAAATAATAGCCACTGTGTATTTGTGAAAATGTTTATGAATCAGGAGGGTTTCACGACATTTACCAGGAATCATGGATTATTTGTCTCATACTGAGATTTCATTATTTGCTATTCTTTATTCAGTATTTATCTGTTTCTAAAAAAATCTTTCAGTTAACCAGTAATGGAGCAGAAACCATACCCTGTGTGTTAGGTGACCTCCTGTACAACACAAATACTAAACAGTTCACTAGTCAAAGTGAACAATTTGTGCTTTTTTAAAAAAACACCCTGTTATGAATTAATTGCATAAACTGTTCAGTGAATGCTTCTGAAAAACGATTACACGTGAAGAAATCAGGCAGAAAATAGGGCTAAATTTGGAATTCTTGTTATTTGCAAACAATAGGTCAAATTTTATCTCCTGGTTTCAGTCATCATTAGAGACTCAAATTCAGATCAATCTAATTACAGATTTTTTTTTACATTTCCTTAATTTTAAGTGAGTCTGACTCCAGTTTTGCCAGAAGCTGGGCTAATCTATTCAATAACCAGCCCCGTCAAAAAAAATCCAGCCACGTACAACTCAGAAATAAGCTATGTTTTGAGAAACAATCAGATTTAAAGACACTCGGCAATGGCCAAGCTCTGCTTCCTTTCATGTGAACAGTGAAACTGCCATTGCCTTCTATGGAGCAGAGCTGGGGCACGGCTCGGCAGTTTGGAAAATCCCACCACAAATGTGTGTGCCAACTGGTGTCAGTGGGACAGATACTCAGCTGGTGTAAATCAGTTTAGCTCCATCGAAGTGGGTAGAGCCCTGGTGATTTGCCAGTGCTAAAGAACAGGCCCCCTCTATTGTTGATCAGGTGACTCAGCAATGTAAATCATTGCTTTCTTGGGGCAAAACTCCTGCAGACATCATTGGGCACAGGACTGGGCTCTTCAAGTCAAGTTGTGTAAGCTATGACGGACAGGCCACAGGCTGTTACTCTGACGTCAGTGGAGTTACATTTGCTTACGTCGTATCTCAGAGCTAAATCTGGCCCAGCGTCAGGTTTATATTAACAGGTGATTTTTAATATTCAGGTACAACTCTTCAGCTGGGGTAAATCAGTAGAGCTCTGCTAAGACAATATGGTCCAGTGGGTAGGGTTCTATTCCAGGCTCTGACACCTGCTGCTTTTCCTTCGGCTAGTCACTTCACCTCTCTGAATACGTCTACATTGCAATAAAAAACCCACAGCACTGAGTCTTAGGGTCAATTGGCTTAGGCTGAAGGGCTAAAAATTGCAATGAAGACATTTGGGCTTTGGCAGCAGCCTGGGCTCTAAGCCGCCTCCCCCACTCTCCCACCTGTGAGGTTTTAGAGCGTGAATGTGTATACTGCAATTTTTAGCCCCACAAGACAGAGTCAGCTGACCCAGGGCAGCCACGGCCGTACAGCTGTTCTTTTATTGCAGTGTAGACATACCCTCTGTGCCACTCCCATCCTTTGTCTGTCTTGCCTTGGCCACTTGCTTAATCGCTCAGTTCCCCATCTGTAAAATGGGAATGAGAATACTTCCTGTTTTGGTCTTTCCTATTTAGATTGCAAGCTCTTCAGGGCTGGGACTACTCTCCCACTATGTGTGTTTGTGCAGCTCCTGGCACAGTGGAGCCCTGATCTCAGCTGACGCGTCTAGGTGCTGCAAAAAGTAAATAATCCTAAATAATATTAATAATACTAATAGCTCATTTATATTAGCTGAGAATCTGCCCCAGTATTGTTAACCTAGGTTGGATTTAAAATCATGCTTTGTATATTAATTTGCTGATTACAAATTTTAAACCTAAAGTGTGTGTAACTCGCTAGTTTACGCAATGTTAAACTATGGAAACTCAGTTTTCAGAGCTGGAATTCCATCTTAGCTAGAGGCAAGCAGAACTAGCATTGGACAACTGTAAGTAAGGCAAGTCAAACAGTTAGTTAGCAAGGAGTCTGACCAACCAGATTCTGTTATAAAGATAAGGAAACAAAGTATCCTTTTCGTTGTGGTCTTGTATTTTTTATTAACGCCTAGTAACTCTAATATGCTCTTTGAACCAGAAAGCTATTAGGTGCTTCATTATCTCTTCTTTATAGAAGCTATAGTAACTTGTGCCTATGGTGTCCCTAGTCTCTGTTTGCTAGAAGCTAGGAATGGGTGACGGGATGGATCACTTGATGCTTACCTGTTCTGTTCATTCCCTCTGGGGCACCTGGCATTGGCCGCTGTCAGAAGACGGGATACTGGGCTAGATAGACCTTTGGTCTGACTCAGTATGGCCGTTCTTATGTGCCGCTTTTTAAATCTTGTGCAAAGCTGTGTCGACAGATGTTATGATGACAGAGGTGAAAGCAAACACAGAATAGTTAACCAGAATGCCTTGTAGAATGGGCATCGTGCCATGAGAATATTAAAAATAACTTTTCAATACCCTATTTCAGTAAAGTGTGATGTGTTTCTTCAGTCTTTCTATGCATAACTTAGACGACAGATCCTATGTGGAATACGCAAAGGTATTGAGATTTCTATAAGCACAGTGTACCATGCCTATCCTGAAGACCAGCATAGAATTTAGGTGAAAATATGTGAACAGGGCTAAAGAGGGAAACCCTTTTTTTGTTCATGCATGAGTTGGCCACATCGTCAATAGATGAGTTTTTCTTTTCACTCAGTCTTCGATAAAATATTAGTAGCTATTTTGTATCGTATTTCCCTAGAGCAGCAATTAAACTGCAGCAAAGCAGAAAGTGACTTCTTCCTAAGAAGAGATGGGGCACCAAAGACAAATCCAACTTGCCCGGATTTGAAGGTGTCAAGATCTAGGGTTTTGGTTGTCCAATTTTACAGGCCAGGTGCAGCTGTAAAGTTAAGAGCTAGATCCAAATTTCCCAAGAGTTCTGGGATGTGTGGAACCAGAGTTTCAGCTGAGTGTTATTTAGTTATAAGATTTTGTACTGACAGCTCTCCTACCTTTCCCCCCTCCACCCCTCCCCCGCACCCCACATTATTAAAAATAAAGCTAACATTGAAGTCTGGGAAAATATTTTCCGCTATCAGTTTATTTTAAGATTGGCCTGTAACTGAGATATATAAATATGGGATTGTCCACATTGGATTAGACCAATAGCCCAGGCTTGGAATCTTTTCTCCACCTGATGGTAACACATCATGCTGGAGGAGAAGGCAAAGTAGAAGAAAAGTCCATCCTATATACCTAAAGAGCTATTAAAGTGCATGTAGAAAAGTGTATAGAGGACCTGTGGCTTCGATGGGATCCTGTTTTTTAGGTGCTCAGATACCATGGCGATGGGCATGGTATAAAATCATAAACTTCACTGGAGCTCTGATTATTTACACTGGCCTATGGGGATGGCAAGTAGCCGCAGATGCAAGATGATTGCCCTGGTGCTGCACACCTTGGCACAAGGTCACGGGAGGATTCTTCCCCCACAGATCCCTTCCCCACAAAGCCCATTTACTCAGATGACCAGGATTTGGCTCTTGGTTCATAAGCTGCAGCTGCCTCTTTCACTAAATACCATTTTAGTAGCTTCTCTTTTTTCCCCCATATAATGTGTGGATGTAATACTTAGATTCTCATTTGGCAGTTTCTTAGTTACATGCCCCCTTGGGATTTCGTGAACAGTAAACAAGCATCCTGTCCTAGGAATGGTGCAGAAACTGCACTCTGTACTCTTTCGGTGCACATCGATCCTGCTCCTTTGACAGTAGCACAAAGAGTTCATCAAGATCTGGGTGCTCAGCCTTGGTTATGAAATACAGTTGAACTTGGGCTGAATGCCATTAAAATATATGTTGATGCTTTTTATTGTAATGGTTACGTTAACAAGATGTGACAGGCAAGTGTGTTAGATGCGGCTCTGAAAAAGCATCATTACCCCATTATAGGCTGTCCTCATGCAGTTAAATGTATTTTTCCAAAGAAACTTGTATGGATTTTGTTTATAGGGCCAAACCATAAGAGGAAGATTGATCTGGTGGGTAAGGCACTGGACTGAGATCTGGGTTTGCTTCCTGATTCTTTCCCCAACTTCCTGACTGCCTTGCACCTTGGTCAAGTCCCGTAATCTCTCAGACCCAGATGTTTTAGGTGTTGCTGTGCTTAGGGTTGCAACACCTAAATGATTTAGGAGCCTAAGTCTCATTTCTGAAAGATGTTTAAGCATGTGGGTGCCTAAATCCCCTTGACTGTCAATGGGATTTTGGTTCCCTTTTGAAAATGAGATTTAAGTTCCTAAATCAGTTAGGCATTGCAACCCTGAGTGCAGCAATACCTAAATACCTTAAAAAATCTGGGCCTCTGGGCCTTAATTCCCCATCTTTGTATTGAAGGTATTCATATTTTCTTCTACCAACACTTGCATCTCTCTTGCCTATAGAACCATTATCAGCCTCTCTCTCTTGCTCAGTGCTCTACAGCCAAAATGCTTCTGAAATAAATGTAGTCAAATTTTACTAATTCTGTGTCACTGAGAACGAAAATGATGCTTAAAATTGTTGATTGGCTCTAGTTTTCAAGATATGCTATTGGGTCAGTATATACAACCCTTGACTTGGGAATGGCGGAGGATAAGTGAGTTATAAAGGGAAGGGATTTCAATTTAAACCAGAAATGACTAAAATACATCTTTGACTGGATCTATGAATAAATCTATGACTGGGTTTGGACAGTACTTGCTTTTTAGGCAAAACAGTGAAAGATGCAATCTGAAGCTGGTATTGCGTCATACATGATATGAATTGCATCATGTTATTCCCAGAAGTCATGGATGATGCAATCAGAACGCAGCTTACATCACTCTGCTGAACAAATTGCCCTATATCAGCTCTAGAAATCATACAGTGTCATGCTCTCTTGTTTGTCAGTGTTTGATTTTGCAAAGGGACACATTTCTGTTTAGCCAAAGTGAGCAGAGATGCCTCGTACTTGTGTGAACAGTGCAGATAACTTCTGCTATGTTTGTGGTGAAGTGACTTTTGCATCACAAAAGGGCAGTATAACCACTATGGTTAAGAAAGCCTATCACCTTTATTTTGGCTGCAAAATTGGAGATCAGGACAAGAGGTGGGCCCCACACATATGCTGCAACACTTGTGCAACAAATCTTCACCAGTGGTTGAACAGGAAAAGGAAATCTATGCCTTTTGCAGTGCCAATGATTTGGAGAGAGCCAACAGATCATACCAGTAATTGTTACTTCTGCATGGTGCCTCCAGTTGGGAAAGGTGTGTCAAAGAAGAAAAAGTGGACTGTGCATTATCCAAACATTCCATCAGCTATTCACCCAGTACCCCACGGAGAAGGACTGCTGGTTCCTGATGCACCAGAATCATTCTCACTTGAGTCAGACGAGGAAGAGGAACAGGATGAAACTTCTGGTCCTGAACCATCAGTGTCACAGGACCCACATTTTCTCCCATCCTCCTTCTCTGAACCACACCTCAGAACACAAGGTGAACTGAATGACTTTGTCAGGGATTTGGAACTACCCAAGAGTAAGGCAGAGCTGTTGGGCTCCAGACTACAGCAGGGGAATCTCCTGGCAGGTGATGTTAGGGTTTCCATGTTCCATGACCATCAAAAGGATCTTGTCCCATTCTTCTTCATGGAAGGTGATCTTGTAGCCTGCAACAACATCGATGGTGTGATGGCAGCCCTCAACATCGTTCACGATCCAGATGAGTGGAGACTGTTCATTGATTCATCGAAGACGAGTCTTAAAGCTGTTTTACTGCATAATGGCAATGTTTTGCCATCAATTCCAGTTGGTCATACAGTCCATATGAAGGAAACCTATGACAACATGAAACAACTTTTGAGGTGCATAAGCTATGACCAACATCAGTGGCAGCTTTGTGGCCATTTGAAAGTTGTTGCTCTCTTGCTTGGTCTGCAGACTGGATACATAAAATACTTCTGTTTTCTCTGCGAATGGGATAGTCGTGCAAGAGATTCCCACTACATCAAGAAAGATTGGCCACTCCGACAGTCATTGGAGCCTGGAAGGAAAAGTGTTCAGCATCCACCACTTGTTGAATCAAGGAAGATTTTGTTACCACCCTTACACATCAAGCTGGGTCTGATGAAGAACTTTGTCAAGGCCATTGACAAAACACAAGCAGCTTTCAAGTACCTCCATGGAAAATTTCCAATGTTAAGTGAAGCTAAGATAAAGGAAGGTGTCTTTGTTGGTCCTCAGATTCGTGAACTTCTTCGAGATGATGCATTTGACCATGCACTGCGTGGCAAGGAAAAAAATGGCATGGAAACCCTTCCAGTTAGGTGGCAATAAATTTTCTCTGAAACAACAAGGCAGACAACTACAGGTTGTTGGTGGAAAACCTCCTCAAGGCATACAAAAGCCTTGGTTGCAACATGTCACTAAAGATACATTTTTTGCACTCTCATCTAGATTTTTTTCCACCGAACTGTGGAGCAGTGAGCGACGAGCACAGCGAGCGATTTCACCAGGACATTGCAACAATGGAGAAACGCTATCAGGGCAAATGGAGCCCATCAATGCTTGCAGACTATTGTTGGACAGTGACAAGAGATGCTCCATTTAATGAATACAAGAGACAAGCCAAGAAGCGCCGAGTAGACACTGAATAGGACTAAACTATGTACATAATAGATTTTTGCCTTTTGTTTCCTAATAAATTTTATTTATATACCCCTTTTGCTGATTTTTAAAGTGTTACATAAACAGAACAGGTGAAATATTATCATGTAAAGCAACCATAAACACATGAAAAGACCTAGGTTTACAATTTATGATTAAAACTCTACTATCTACACAATATACATAGACATAAAATGTAAAAACTTAAATATCTTAGAAACAGTAGCCAATCAGTTGTTTTAATTGTCATATTTAAATTCAGCACATCAAAATACATAATAAATAGCACATTTTATCTCTGAAGCAGACGACTTCTCAAAAATTGTAGACCAATGTAATCGATACGAAGTGGAACAGCTTCAATAGGAGAGCATGAATCTGGCCCTTTGGCCAATAGCCTGGTGGTTAGAGTACAGAGCTGGGAAGCGGGAGACTTGGACCCTACTCTGAAGTCATTAGAAGGATTTGAACTTGGGTCTACTGGCTCTGGGGGAAGTGCCATCACCATTGGGCATAATATGAACAGCACCTCCTCATCTTTTTTTTTTTTTTTTTTGTGAATGTAGCCTAAATCCGCCTGAAAAATCAAAATATTTTAGTTGGAGAATGATGACCAAATCGCAACACGTTCTTTTTCTTTTTTCTTGTTTCGATGGAAGAAGTTCTTTGGCGGGAAAAGTTTTTGATGAAAAATGTCACCCAGCGCTAGAGATGACTAGAGTTAGAGGCTCTCTGCCCCTGACAGGACTATGTGAAGGAAATTCCATGAGTGCAAACTCTCCAGTTTTGCAGCCACCTGCGCAGAATGTACCTGTGCAGGAGACAGTTCATCGCACACAGAGATAAAGACTGAAGTCCTCTTTTTAGCCACAGAGCAGCCATATCATGGGCAGTGGCAGGGCAAACCTCTCAAGTCCTCCTTGCCAATGTGCCCTATTTCTAACCTGCAGGGGCCACTCTCAGATGTAAGAGAATACTTCACTGTGCAGGCCCATTAAGTCTTTGGACTCCCTGCTGAAATGGCAAGGGTGACAATTGTGGCTGTGGCTTGTGTGATATGGGCATCTGTCAGTCTGGAACTGGATTAAAAATTACCAATTTGCTTCATGTAAAAGTAGGCCCTGGAGCTAGATTTACATGCTAACAGTCCAGGATGGAATGTTCTCAGTTTGCCCCTGACCCTTGCATGGAGATGAGAGCACAGAGTCTTCCCCACACACTTGTGTTTCCAGTGCAAGGACCAGGGAGAATCACAGTCCTTGAGCATAGGGGGAGCACAGAGATAGTTCCCTCCGTATGCCCTTTGGGGCACTTATCACCCACTTCTTTACTGTATGCCCAGAGCAGCAAGGTTTTCCTCCCTTCTGCCTGAGAAAGCAAATGGGACTTCAGTGGTCCCCATCCCATGTTCTCCAGCAGAGGAAGCAGCCTCTGGAGCAGACAGTTCTGAACAACGGATGGCACAATCTAGCCCTTGAAGGGGAGAAGCTTAATAACCCATCACCGCTGAGTTATCCAGTCCCAAACTGGAAAAATAATCCTCCATTTAAAAAGTAATATAGATCCATCCATCCTTTCTGACTAAAAAAGGTATAAGGGAAATATCTACTATAGATTCCATCTATATTATGTGTCTGTAACATGAACATATACGTGTTGTGGATTTAAGATTGGATCCTAACTGAATAGGCTCTCAAGAAACTGGACATTTCAGTTCTCAATGTGTGACATCCAGGTTCCATTGCCATCAATGGAAGATTCAGATACACAGTGAGTAGTCTGCCCAAGGCAGATAGCCCTGCTATAGTTAAGATTGAAAATATTTGTTCTAATCTGCCATTTTTAGGTCATAACTTACTCAAACAATTCTCTTATGGGAAGAAACTTTCCATGGGATCACCTTCCAAATGGCAATTTAATGGAAAGTTGGACCAAAATTTTTTAAGCTGTTTGCATTACCAAAGTCTTGGGGAGGGAGCAATACAGGATTCTGAGTATATCTGGGATCTTGACTAAGTATACCAATGGGAGCCAAGATTTCACCCAATGAACATCACCAAGCTGGGAGGGGTTGCAAGGACTTTGGAGGACAGAGAATTCAAAACAACCTTCACAAATTGGAGAATTGGTCTGAAATCAACAAGGTGAAATTCAATGACCATAAGTACAAAGTACTTCACTTAGGAAGGAAAAATCAAATGCACAACTACAAAATGGGGAAAACTGGCTAGGTGGTAGTACTGCTGAAAATGATCTGGGGATTATAATGGATCACAAACTGAATATAAGCCAACAACATGATGCAGCTGTGAAAAAGGCTAATATCATTCTGGGATGTATTAGCAGGAGTGTCAGATGTAAGGCACAAGAGGTAATTGTCTCACTTGGCACTGGTGAGGCCTCATCTTGACTACTGTGTCTGCATCTGGGTGACACATTTTAGGGAGATTGTGGACATATTGGAGAGAGTCCAGAAGAATTGAACAAGAATGATAAAAGGTTTAGAAAACTTGACCTAAGATGCAAGGTTAAAAAAAACTGGGCATGTTTAGTCTTGAGAAAAGACTGAGTGACAGCCTGATAAGTCTTCAAATACATTAAGGACTGTGTGATGTTACCCAGGGTACAATCTGGACGATGGACAGCTGTGTCCCCTCAGTCCTCCAACCTGGTGTGCCTTTAGACTGAGAACAACCACTTGTGGTCTGCTCACACACAGCCTCCAGCATGTAAGTTACTCCCAGTTATAGTGTAGGAGTGCTACAGCCAGCCACTCCTGAATTGTACTGCAGGGCAACACCAACAAACTCCCAATCCCAGACTTTCCTCAGAAATGTGCATCTTGTATTGCCCAGCACCCTCCTGGACAATACAAGCTCATATAAAATCCGTCGTTTCATTACTAGAAACTGATTTGCACAAATCCTGTCATCCCAAATGAAGTTTCCCAAACACTTCAATCCAAACACACTGGTTTAGATAAAACAATAAAACAAATGTATTAACTACAGAAAGCTAGATTTTAAGTGATGACAAGTAATGAGACATAGAAGTCAGAATTGGTGACAAAGAAATAAAAGATAAAACACAACTAACCCCTAACTTAACAAGCTACATGAATTCAAAGCAAAGATCTTTCTCATCACAAGTTTCAACAGTCTGACTGGCTGAATCTTTCAGTCAGGATCTCCCCCAGTCCAATGCTGCAGCTCTTCAGGTGTTGATGATGCCAATGGTAGAGAGAAAGGGAAAGGTGATTTGGGGTGTTTGCTCTCTCCTCTTATAGTCATTTCTCTTGTACAAGAATCATCTCCAGCTGAGGTTCAGAAGACTGTGTGGCCAGGAACCTCAAGCTGTTTCTTTGTCAAAATGTAGATTCTTTGCTCACATCCTCTCTTCTGCCAAAGAGCGGCCACTGACTCGGGTGATAGTCCATTTGATCTCGTTGAGACCTGGCTGAGGTGTTAGCTAGCCTTTTGTCTCTGGGAGACTGGTTTGTGACTGCCCTCCAGAACATGTTGGAATATGTCCCAGTAATATCACACAGGGGAATCTGATAACTTTACATATAATGCTGCCACATGTATTTTACCAGGACAATAATGATCAGCAAATTATGAGTTTTCAAGTGACACCTCCCAAGGCATACTTTATAAAGTTTTACCATAATCCTTTAAAAGGGGTTGAACATAAGGGTACAGACTGTCACAGGCTGTTATAAAGATAGTGATCAATTGTTCTCCACGTCCGCTGATGGTAGGAGAAGTAGTAATGGGCTTAATCTGCTACAGGGGAGATTTAGATTAGATATTAGGAAAAACTTTCTCTAACTATCAGGGTAGTTAAGCTCTGGAATAGGCTTCTGAGGGAGGTTGTGGAATCCACATGATTGGAGGTTTTTAAGAACAGTTTGGACAAACACCTGTCAGGGATAGTCTAGGTTTACTTGATCCTGCCACAGTGCAAGGGGCTGGACTTGATGACTTCTGGAGCTCCCTTCCAGCCCTACATTTCTATGATTCTATGATGACAGAGAATGTTCTCTTTAAGCGTTCAAAAGTAGCAATGAAGGTTCACCATTGTGTCTCAGTTTGGGTGTTTTGGAATCTGAAATCTGGGCCTAATGTTGCCTAACATCTGCAGCCTAGTGTCTGACCTGGACTTCATACATTTTCTGTCTTGCATGTACACAGTTAGTCATCAAATACTTACTTAGGGTCTTTTCCAAAGCCCACTTGAGACTCCCTATTAGTTCACTATGCTTTGGATCAAATTCTCAGGGAAAGTTATTGAAGTTGTTTGTGTTTTTTTAACCCTTTGTCAGGAAGGTAAAATTGCAGAGTTAAAATGGCAAATCCAGTATTGTGAGCAAGCTGAAGCTAAATTCATATGTTACTTCATATTAGGATCACATGCAATTTTTTGGGCATTGTCTTATTCAAGAACGTCCAAAGAGACTGATGTGACAGGATGTGACATCAATATCTGACAAGGAGCTGGCAATCTTGAATATGCCAAATCTTGTAAAAGAAACTGTTTGTCTAATGATAATTACCCTCTCTCTTCCTGTTAGTATGAGAATCTTTTCATGGATAGTATTCAGACATAACATGAGAAAACTAAACTTTTGTGGTAGCTTAAGCTTCAAATAGCAGCAGCAAAGAGGAAATGGTGGCTGGAGACAGGACTGAGTTATAGTCCTAATGAAAAATAAACAATATTGTAAAGGGAAAAGTTTTTTTAAAGAAGTTTTAATTAATCAGAAAGAAGAGAAAAGAGAGTGAGATCTCTAAGGGTCTTTCAGCCTCCCCTCCAGAGATGAAGAAAAACAAGCAAATAAGAAATCCTGATAATTAAATCCATTTTTAGGAGCTGCCAGGAAATTTGAATGCCATGAATTACTTATATGCAACACAAATTCCCTTATTTTCATATTCACAAAGGCTTTGCAACTAATATGAGGAACTAATTTCCCTTAACCTCACATCTAGTATGTAAATTAAGGGAAGACCTCCGCTTGAAAACCCTTTTATTATCTTTTGACAACTGTAAGTTTCCAAAGTACAGATGCAGGAGTTAGTCCTGGTGCTGGGATATATTTCAATATCAGTTGAATGGCAAATAGTATGTCCATCTTCCCAGAGTTCACCAAGTGTTCCTTATTAATGGGTCTAGCTGGGAACATTGCTGTGGGTGAGAGGAATAAGCCAGAGAGTAAAATACAATATATATATATATATTTATCATTCCAGCTGGTGGGTGGATTAGAACATTTAGAACACTGATAGTAGGGAGGGATCCTTCAGGCCTTACTCATGTGAGTAGTCCCATTGATTTAGTGAGGACTACTCCTGGGAGATGGGCTGCAGGAACAGGCACATTGTAGAATAACGATAATACCTAACTCTTGTGCATCTGTAGTTCTCAGAGGGCTGTAGTTATGAGTTCTTTATGGCTTTACACACTGATTCAGGAAAGCACATTTTTAAAGCACATATCATGCTCTAAAAGCTAAGCACAGGCTTAACTCTTTTCCTGAATGGGGTTGCTTTCCTGAGTGAGGGCCTGGTCTGGATCTGAGCAAAGACATCCGTGTTTATTGACTCCTTATTCTTACTCCCGATAGTAAGGAATCACAGAGGAAGAAAAGAGATGACGCAATAGGATTTATGTGTCAGTATATTCACGTCTGATAAGAAAGGAGCAGCACATTTTTCAGCCTTTTTTTAAGGCTAATTTGGTTTTCTTGCAAGTGAAGGCACCCAAACAGCCTTAACGCTGCCCTCTAGTGATGCCATGCAATGACCATACAATTATTATTGACATTTTAGAGTCTGTGGGCCCACATTAGATTAATCTGATGTTTTTTAAATAAAAGACACATTAGATTCTTTTCATATTCTCTTACTCTCTTCCTCCCCCCCATCCCCTTTCACTTCCAAACAGAGTTATGGACCAGGTCTCTGGATCAGTTGCTGGAACTCAAGGGAGGTTGTGGAATCCCCATCTTTGAAGGTTTTAAGAACAGGTTAGACAAACACCTGTCAAGGATGGCACAGTTTTGATAGCTGCTTTCAACTACCTGAAAGGGGATTCCAAAGAGGATGGATCTAGACTGTTCTCAGTGGTACCTGATGACAGAACAAGGAGTAATGTAACTTGAAGTCTTTAAACCATGATTTGAAGACTTCAGTAACTCAGCCAGAGTTAGGGGTCTATTACAGGAGTGGGTGAGGTTATGGCCTGCCACGTGCAGGAGGTCAGATTATCATGATGGTCCTTCTGGCCTTGTAGTCTATGAGTTTGTAAAGAGGAAGTGACTGAAAGATTACACCCACTGACAGGCTTCCACAGCAAGCTATTCTGCAATGTCTCCAGAGCAGAGTACTCTGTGGTTCTCTATCTACCAGACACTATGGAAAGGAAGGGCTTCATAATCCAGCGGTGTTGCTATTAAAGTCAAAAACTACTTGGCTATTATGAAGGGGTGGACAGAAAGTCTATTTTTGAATTAACACAGCTTTTAACTGCCCTAGGTAAGCCAGATGCATCATGTAATACAGAAATAGCTACAGCACAGCACTTGATTTATTCCTGCTAAAAAGCCCTCATGACCATGGAGGAGTTTGTTCCGCAGAGGGATATGAAATGAGGGTAGATTGATTGTACTCGCAAGGTCAGACATTTTGGAATACAGGACCGGAAGTAACCTAGAGGGTGAGGCAATTAGAGGATGTTGTGCTGGGGAAACTGACAGCCGAGCTACATGCCAAATGGGAAGAATATGCCCAGTAGTGATCGCTTACCTCAAAAAACAAGAAGTCACGCTCACCCAAAAGAGACGTTGGGCCGGATCAAAGGCAGCTGCCTTGTGCCTATTGTGTACATGCCAAGCAGTCCTAAAGCTGGCCCAAGTGCTGAGTTGGGGAGTTCCTTGCCAAAGAAGAATTCCTGAGTGGTGTAAAACCATCATACCTGGCTCTGTGCCACCCCTTAGGAGCTGTCAGCATGACAGAGGTAAGAGAGGGTGTAGCTAGAGCACACCGTACCCCAACAATTCCAGTGGGGGCCATTATAGTAGCTCTGAGGCTACTCCGACTTATGCCAGGAACAGGCCCAGGGACCGTGGAAGTATAAAGGCAATACCAAGCAGAGCTTGCCTGGATTGTTACCAAGAGTCTCAAGCAGGTCATTATATATGGTGCTGAAGGCTCTTGGGTTGTTAACATGAGTCCACTAGCTAGGTAAATCCTATCCTATTTGTGTAGGGGCTGATGGTAGTGTGGTGTACTTGCTGGCTTTCTGGGTTGCCACTACACATTGTTAAAAAGTTTAAGATGTCAAAAATGTTCCATGTTGGCACTCGGTTACCAAATGCCTCAATCAACAAATCCAGCAAAACGGGCAAAATTCTCCCCTGCTGCGACTTCAGTGATTACAGTGGAGGTGCACCAAGGAGATATTTGAGTGAAACGAAATAATGAAATAACAGAACTGATGGAGCAGAGACCGATCTGGCAGCCCAGCGAAATTGCAAAGACTTGAGAGAGAATGGGCAGGGGATTCCACTGAAGTTATAGTTAAGAGCAGTGATATTATTCTTGGGATCAATTCTGCAGTATCCAGAGCACCCACAATTGCTGTTGACCTCAACAGGAGTTGTTGGTGTTCAGCACCAGTATTTTTCTAAGACATTTTCTGTCCCATTTCTAAAGGAAATTACAACTGCTCCCAGTGTGGAAAAGGCTCACCATAGCCAAGCTGATAAGCTCAGCATAGAGTTTTGCATAAATTACAGCATGTCAGCATGCATTCAAAGGGGCTGCTTTGCCAATGGATGGGAGAAATAAATCCATCAGACAGAGAAAAAAGGTAAGTGGAAATGGACATGATGGGTGTGAAATTGGCAGCCCTAGCTGTGACAATGGCTCATAGCCTGCCTAGAAATGTACAGTCTTAGTCATAAAGCTATAGGCACAACCTGGATCACATCTTGGAGGTATAGGAAGCTCTTAAGGATGGATCTAAGTACTAGACCAGCTGTGTCAGCAGTATCCTGACAAAAAAGCTATACTGCAAATGCTATCAAGGATCAAATTACACAATAAGAATAATTCCTCCAATGCAATCTAAGTAATTTGGGTCTGGAGTTTAGTGGCAAAATACATTGAATGTAGAGGCTCTTTCAGAAAGTAACCTCAGGCAGCCCAGTGATAGCACATTGCTACAGTGTGTGGGATTAGAGTTTGTGTCCGGTTCTCGGCTCTCCATTCCCAGAGCTAACAGCCCCGAGCAGAGGCATCGTGCTTCTTAACACCATAGATCCTGCTAGACATTTAGGATGGAAAATCACTTTCCAAAGCAGCCTGGCTTTCATTTCCTATTGCGTGAGACTTGCCATGGCACAACCATGGTGCATAAAGGATTACAGATGCTTCTCCTGGAGGACCGGGAATGTGTTGTATTAGGCAGGAATTAATCCTTGGAGGCAAGAGGATAGTTGGAAAGGGAAAAATGCAGCCCATCATTAAACATTGAATTTAAAGCTTTGGATCTCCCTTCTTGGCCACTAGCGGGTTAGGCCAGCTCAGAAAGGCCTAATTGTGGAAGGTTCCTGTGGAAGAAGCCACATGGTCAATGTGTTGGATTGAGAAGGATTAATAGTAAAGGTTGTGGGCTCCCTCTCAAAAGAAAGTAGAAGGTCCCTGTGCAATGTAATGGGAAAACTGTAGAGACTTCATCCTAAAAATGAAAGCTAAAGGGTGATATAGAAATTACTTTATCAGACAAAGGTATAATATGATCCACTAAATGGAAGTTGAAGATAGGCAAACATAGACTGGAAAAAAAGATATACATTTTTAAGGGAGGGGTAATTAACAATTTACCAAAGGTTGCAGTAGAGGCTCCATCACTGGCAATTTTAAAATCAAGAATGGATGTTTTTTCTAATCATATGGTTAATTCAAACAGGAATTAATTCAGGGGAATCCTATGGCCTGTGTGATGCAGGAGGTCAGAATAGATGATCACTGTGCTCTCTTCTGGCTTTGGAATCTAGGAAAAGGACCTGGGGATTACAGTGGACAAGAAGCTGGATAAGAGTCAACAGTGTGCTGTTGTTGCCAAGAAGGCTAATGGTATATTGGGCTGCATTAGTAGGAGCACTGCCAGCAGATTGAGGGAAGTGATTGTTCCCCTCTAGTCAAGACTGGTGAGGCCACATCTGGAGTATTATGTCCAGTTTTTGGCCCCCCAGTACAGAAAGGATGTGGACAAATTGGAGAGCGTCCAGCAGAGGGCAATGAAAATGACCAGGGAGCTGGGGTACATGACTTATGAGGAGAGGCTGAGGAAACTGGGCTTATTTAGTCTGCAGAAAAGAAGAGTGAGGGGGGATTTGATAGCAGCCTTCAACTACCTGAAGGGTATTTCCAAAGAGGATGGAGCTGGCTCTTCTCAGTGGTGGCAGCTGACAGAACAAGGAGGAATGGTCTCAAGTTGCAGTGGGGGAGGTCTAGGTTGGATATTAGGAAAAACTATTTCACTAGGAGGGTGGTGAAGCACTGGAATGGGTTACCTAGGGAGGTGCTGGAACCTCCATCCTTAGAGGTTTTTAAGGCCCGGCTTGACAAAGCCCTGGCTGGGATGATTTAGTTGGGGTTGATCCTGCTTTGAGCAGGGGGTTAGACTAGATGACCTCCTGAGGTCTCCTCCAACCCTAATTTTTTATGATTCTATGAATCTGTTCTCTTGAGTAGAAACGCATCTCCTTTCTATATATTTTTTAACCATTATATAGAATTTCTACAGAGGTTCTCTATTAAATTCAATAGGATGATTAAAACAAACCATATAGAGTGTAGATAATTCTTTTTTAAAGTCTGTAGATTTATATAGTAATTTCTGGAGAACCCTCTCTTAGATCCTGTTTGTTTCATCCCTATTAAATTCCATAGTACTTTCCAACGAGACAGTTTGATTAAATTGTACTGATCCATTTATCAAGACTGCTGCTCCTTTGTAGGAGCTGAACAGATTTTTTTTTTAAGTAATCCTTGTTTTGAGATGGAATCCATACTTCTGAAGATGTGAGTTGTTGAAATATTGGTGGAGAATGAAATTAACGTAATATCTGTTCTTTGTAAATACTGACAAGCCTCCTGTGTTTTTCTGATTGTGAAGCCTTTTAACAACAGACTGGCAGTCTATCTCATCCTCTGAGAAGCAAGGTGGCCTAGTGGAGATGATACTGGACTGGGAGGCAGGAGACCTGC
Organism: Malaclemys terrapin pileata; assembly: GCF_027887155.1. Taxonomy (NCBI): domain Eukaryota; kingdom Metazoa; phylum Chordata; order Testudines; family Emydidae; genus Malaclemys; species Malaclemys terrapin. The sequence continues at coordinate 15,455,786 of NC_071515.1, read as the reverse complement.
ATTCTGTTCATGTCTCTGTTGTCTGACTTATTGTGTGACATCGGGCAAGTCACTTCAGTTCTCTATCCCTCTGTTTCCCCTTCCACACTTTATCTGACTTGTCTACCTACATTGTAAAATCTTCAGGGCAGGGACTATCTTTTAGTATGAGTTTGTGCATTGCCCCCCACAAAGAGGCATTGGTTGAGGCCTCAGGGTGCTGAGGCCCTAAATACTTAATTAAAAGCAATGTGTTCTTTATGCACTCCAGTTCCTGGGGACAGGACAACCCCGTCTTAGTCACTTCAGTCTCTTCTACCTCTTATCTTTGGGAATAAGACAGTTATCTCCAACCACGCCAATGAGTTCTCTGAATTCTTTGCAGCCTGCAGAAATTTGTTATTACCTGAGAAGAAGGGCTCAGTAAGGATCCACAGGACTTATAATAGGTGATACATTTTCCTCTTGTTATTAGTACTGGTGAAATTATTCATTAGAAGAGCATCTGTGCTGAAGCAGAACTGGTGTGGAGGTGGCAAAGGTGGTTTCTAAACCACCTTCAAACTTCTCCTCAGTCCTGGCGCTTGCCAGGGGAAAAACAAGTCCACCAGCAAAAGACAGAGCACCTTATGGGCTGCTCTGATTTTCACTAACTTTTAATGGCTTCATAACCAACCATATTCACTGGAGCACAGTGCTCTTTGGCCACCTTCTTCACTCGATGCTTGGATGCAAGGGGTCATGAGGGACTTGCACAGAACTAGATCTACTGCCTGAGGATTTCCCTACATTGGCCCCTTTTATAAAACTCCGACAGGTGTCATACATATCTATGGTATTTATATAAAGAACAAACAATTACTGCTGCTGTTTGTTACTATTATTATTGACCATGTTAATTTCTTTCAGAGACTTTAAAGATACTTTAAAAAAAAATCTACACCTGGCTTGGATCTCATATAGGGACTTAAAAGAACAAATCCTTACCAGGAAACACCTGGCTTTTAAGGCCTCATAAACCATAACAGTCACATTCTGTCTTCCACCTGTGTCTCTGCTTTGGAGATGAAAGGCCTGATTCTGCTCTCAGAATTTTTAGACCAGTATAACTGTATTGGTTTCAGCATAGTTCCTGAGGATTTATATTGGTACAGTCGGGACTGTAATCAGACCGTGTTTCCCACTGCTATTTTGGAAGGGTGAATGAGTGGCACAATCCTCCTCACCAAAGGACTCTTGGAGAAGGGAGCATAAAATGCCCTTTTTTTTCCGGAGACAACTGAAATCTTTGGTGAATGTTGACTCATTCAGTGCAGTCAGCCTTGATGGTGAAATGGGTTCTGAAGTCCCTGACCATGGTGCTGAAAGACATAAAAAACTGCTGCTGTAACAGAAGGTCCCAGTACCTCTGGATCCAAGTAATTCAGGTTTCGTTGCCATAAATGGAGCTGCCTTGATAGTAAATTAGTTTGTCTTTTCACTTGTTTCTGTTTTAAAATATTACAATTTTTTTAAAAAGAAATCTGTCTCATGGAGAGATTAAAGTTGACATGCTATAATAAACAGCCGGTGGGGTAACTGTATATTTAGACACTTTTAAAAACATGTCATACTGTATATACTTCAGAGTCATGATATCTATCGCATCAGGTTAATCCATAATGTGGAGCTAAAGGCAAATCCAGGTAGACATCACGTGATCACATTAAAAATGCCATAGTACTAATAAAAATAATATAGTTTTCCAGTTCATTGTTATGTATCTTATTTAAAGGTGACCTCCAAAGGAGGGTTGCATAAAGAAGCAAACAAGTTTGGCATAAATTAGGGGCCAAATGTAACTTCCACTAAAATCAATGGGAGTTAGACCAGTTCTTTGGATAGCTAGTTAATTACACCAAGAGATGTCCCCAGCTCCTGACAATTACATTCATATTCCATGTCCTTCATCTCAATGACTATAGCTGGATCGGATTTTATCTCATGCATAGGAAAGGAACAACCTAAATAGCTCATCTCTGCAATGCAGATGATGCTTCTTACTGGATCCAGACTTACCTTTTAATTTGATATCTGGAATACAGTGCAAAGGTGTGCATGTAATTCCTCTTCTAGACAACCAAATACTAATATGTTCTCAGTTATGGCTGCAACATTCCTGAGTTCTCTATATGTCTCAGCTGGCCTGCAGTGGAAATTCTCTTGTGCTAAGATAATACCAAAATGCAGACAAAGACCTTTGGCCAAAAATGTACTGTGTTGAAAATTGTCAGTGACATTGTGACTGTTCAGACAGTCTAATTGCATAATACCATCACAATGAAGTAACTTGTGCTTCTGCGAGCTTGTAATCTCTTCAAGGGTTGTCAGGAGGTTTCAAGGAGGAATGGGTAGAGCTGTTCAAGGAAAGAGGGAAAAAAACCCTGTGAAATTTTGATGGTGGTTATGGTTTGTCCGGTTTGAAACTGACCTCTTCTGGGTTTTTTTCCCTGCAAAACATTGATAGATATTTGTATCACATGTTATTGAAATGGCTATCAACAGTTTTTGGGAAACAACTTTGATAATATTTATGATAATGATTTTGATGCTTAATAATATTGTAAAAATGATTCTTGAATGAGTCAGCAGTTTTCCACAATATGTTTCATTGGGGTGGGGGGGGAGGGGCGGGCAGAGGGGCCATTTTCCAACAAAAATATCCCTTTTTGTTTGAAATATTTGAACATGCTCTGGGAACTGGAGTGTTTTACTCTCAAAGATCCAGGTGAACTGTGTTTGTCTGGGTGGGCAGTCTTGTATACTACAGGCAGCCATCCTGTGTCCTCCTTGAGACTGTTTATAGCACAGTTTGGGCCTGTGCACACAAGCCAGACCAGTTGTGTTGTAAGATGTTTTTGTCATAACTGAATTTAATAACCAGTATTTTGGCTGTATCTACAAGCTTTTATTTCATCTGTGTCCTTCTGATTTCCGGGCAGCACTAAAATTCTCCCAGTGCAAGTTTCTCTACTAAGGAGTGGTATGAACTGGCAAAGGTGTGTGTGTGTGTATATGTGAATTTATTTGGTTTCCTTATTTGGGTTTCTTTACTGTGCCTTTTCCCAAATGGCTCTAGTCACTTTCACAAATAATTAAAATAAAAACGAATATAAAAGTCTCAAAATACTAAAACAAATAAACCACCTTATCCCTTTTACCAACCAGTCCTAACTGAAGCACACACTCTCCCATGATGAGTGATTTACCAAATATGCAGACAAACAGCAATACTACATTTTTCTACATCAAAGGGTTTCTTACATTTTTTGATGTTATTACAGCTAGCATCGCCTCCTCTTATTGATCAAAACCTGAAAGGAGTCTTCTCTTCTGTGCCCAGGAATGGCCCTGTGCTTGGAGTGCACTGAAATAAATGCAGGAGATGTGGTGTAAAAAGGATTTTTGAGCACTGTAGTCTACTCTCCCTACCTATGCCTCAAGATACCTGCAGATGACTCTGTTAAAGGGCCTGCATTTTCTAGGCTGTACAGTGAGTCTGGAAGATGGTGTTTAGGGAAACTTGACTTGATCTTATGACCAATGGCCCTGTCTTGCGGGTGCTTTTATGCTTGCTAGAGGTAAAATGACATTGTAGGAGTATAATATTGATGGGGTGTATTGCTTATTAACTTGGAACATGCATGGGAGGCAAATAGGGAGACAGAAATAAATGGGTTATTAGGCTTGCTATAGTTAAAGGCTGTTATATTAGGATAAGGCCTTGTGGGAGTATTTATGTCAAAGGCTGGGATCTAGCTGAAATAGTGTAAGGTCTAAAGAGAGGACCCTAAGTCATCAGTTCTGCATTCTCATTCTGAGGGGAAAAATAAGTGACCACAAAGGGTACTGTACACGGCAGAATTCTGCAGGAAGGGAGTTTTGGGGGGCTTTGGCAATCAGGTTGCTATGGAGTACCGAAGTAGTTAGAGCACATTTGTATATAGGAATTATTGAGAAAGAAGTGATGTAAATCATAATATTAATGCTTAATTATGGACACCTCCCCAAACGCTACATACAGATATGGGTAGGAATTGATCTTCTTATAATCTTCTGATGGGCTCCATTTACTTTCCCTACTATCTTTGTTTCCAGTGGTCTCCACAGAGTTGTAAGTATGCACAGAGCAAGATTGTAAATATGGAACAATGCAGGAAACCACGTAACAGTACTTATCTTATTCTAATCATTATGTATATTGAATTTTCCTATGACTTCAATTATTGTTGTCTGTGTAAAATAATGTTTGTGTTTTTCACCAAATTCCATCTTATCAACATAGCTGCCTAGGAAAAGAACCAGTTATCTCTGACAAATGCATGTTGCAGCCCAATAAATAATCTTATAGGTGTAATAATTGTTCAGGCTGCAGTATATACAGCTGGCTTCCTTTTTAATAATAATGCATCGCTCTTATACAGCACTTTTCATCAGTAGCTCACAAAGCGCTTTACAAAGGAGGTTGGTATTATCTCCATTTTACAGATGAGGAAAGTGAGGCACAGAGCGGTGAAGTGACTTGCCCAAGGTTATTCAGCTGGTCAGAGGCAGAGCCCAGAAGAGAATCCAGGTCTCACATCACAACTCAGTGCTTGGTTCAGAGGGCCACTGTAACGGCATGGCACCCACCACTTGAAAGTGCCCCCTTGCCAGGTGTGTGCGCCTGCAATCTTAGTCTGTGGTGACCTCTGTTAGTGGTTTTTCAGGAGGGTTTTCAATGACTTAGCCCTCTGGCTGAGTCACACACATAGTCCGTATGTGAAACAAACAGGCCCTTCCTGTGTGTACAGTTCATCAGAGACTATCCCAGTACCGCTCCATTGGTATCTCTATAGCCCTCCCCAGAGTCAGTCTTTAAATAGTCCCAGACCTGGTATGGGGCCGTACTCCCAAGGCTTCCTCCCTGGAGACACTATCTTCCTGCAACCCTTCCTGGGCTTGGTCCTTAATCAATCACACGGCTCCTTCTTAGCTCGCCTTCTGATAGTCCCTTGACCTTGGTATGGGGCTGCGTCACCAGGGCTTCCTCCCTGGAGACTCTTCAGCCTTTCTGGTTCTTTCTGGCCCCAGCTGTTCTTCTATCTTCAGTCCCAGCAGCCAGCAGGAACTCCCTTTTGCTATCCTGGTCCCTGCCAACAACTGTTATGGGCTCAATCCCAGCAGCTAGCCACGAGCTCCCTCTTGCTCCCCCAGTCCCTGCTAGCAACTGATCTGTCCATGGACCTGCTGCTCCCTAAGCCAGTCAGGAACACAGTTCTCACTCCTTCAGCTCCAGGCAGCAAGGACTGTCTCTAGCTCGGCAGCTCCTTTTATATGGCCCTCCTGGGCTGTGATTGGCTGCGCTCTGCAGCCTCTCTTCAATTGGCTGCTTCCCTGCAGCCATTGTAGGCCGCTTGGAGGACTCAACTTCTACCCTTTCTGGGATGGGGTATGGTAGAACCCTGAGTCCTCCAGCAGGGGGCCTCTGGGCCTAGTCCACCCTGTCACAGCCACACTGCCTCTAATAATGCTTGAAGCTCAACTACCTTACAGGGGTGTTGTGAAGATGTATACAGGAAAAATAAAGCTCCTCTCCCTGGCTCTAGGCACCTATGACAATATTTAAAAATGCAGTTATTACTGGGTCAGATCCTAGCTGGTGTAAACCAGTGTAGCATCACTGATGGCAATGGAGCTATGCCACTTTATACCAGGTGAAGATCTGGCCCAGTATTTGTAGAGCTCTTTGAACATGACAGGAGCTATATTCTCTCAGGGCAAAGTACCCCCATAAAAAAATGTGCTGAAGAACAGCTGGGAAAACCCATAATCCTCAAAGTGTAGCATTTGCAACAGAAGCAAAGAGGTCACTTGGTCACTATTACACAACAAGGGCTTCATCCTCTGGGATGCATGAGCTGAGCCTGGCCTACTTCAAGGGTAGGGTGGCAGACATAGACTCATAGACTCATAGACTTTAAGGTCAGAAGGGATCATTATGATCATCTGACCCCCTGCATGCTGCAGGCCACAAAACCGTCCCTACCCCTTCCCTTGACTCTGCTGTTGAAGTCCCCAAATCCTGTGTTTTAGTGACTTCAATTGGCAGAGAACCCTCCTGCTAGCGATCCCTGCCCCATGCTGCAGAGGAAGGCGAAAAACCTCCAGGGCCTCAGCCAATCTACCCTGGAGGAAAATTACTTCCTGACCCCAAATATGGCGATCAGTAAGACCCCGAGCATGTAGGCAAGAGTCTCCAGCCTGACCCCTGTTAGCCATTATACTATTTACCTGCCATTGCTCGGTATTCCTTGGCTAATATGTTTTACCATTAAACCATTCCCTCCATAAACTTATCTAACTTAATCTTAAAACCAGACAGGTCCCTCGCCCCCACCGTTCCCCTCAGAAGGCCGTTCCAATATTTCACCCCTCTGACAGTCAGAAACCTTCGTCTAATTTCAAGCCTGAACTTCCCCCCGGCCAGTTTATATCCATTCGTTCTCGTGTCCACATTAGTACTAAGCTGGAATAATTCCTCTCCCTCCCTTATATTTATCCCTCTGATATATTTAAAGAGAGCAATCATATCCCCCCTCAGCCTTCGTTTTGTCAGACTAAACAACCCGAGCTCCTCTAGTCTCCTTTCATACGACAGGTTTTCCATTCCTCTGATCATCCTAGTGGCCCTTCTCTGCACCCGTTCCAGTTTGAGTTCATCTTTTTTAAACATGGGAGACCAGAACTGCACACAGTACTCCAAATGAGGTCTCACCAGCGCCTTATACAACGGAAGCAACACCTCCTTATCCCTACTAGATATACCTCGCCTAATGCATCCCAAGACCGCATTGGCTTTTTTCACCGCCATGTCACATTGTCGACTCATAGTCATCCTGCGGTCTACAAGGACCCCTAGGTCCTTCTCCTCCTCCGTTATTTCTAACCAATGCGTCCCCAGCTTGTAACTAAAATTGTTGTTAGTCATCCCTAAATGCATCACCTTACACTTTTCACTATTAAATTTCATCCTATTTCTGATACTCCAATTCACAATCTCATTCAAGTCTCCCTGCAGAATATCCCTATCCTCCTCCGAATTGGCAACGCCTCCCACCTTCGTATCATCCGCAAACTTTATCAGTCCACTCCTGCAATCGGTTCTGAGGTCAGTTATAAATAGATTAAATAAAATGGGTCCCAAAACCGAACCTTGAGGAACTCCACTGGTAACCTCCCTCCAACCTGACAGTTCGCCCTTCAATACGACCCACTGCATTCTCCCCATTAACCAGTTCCTTATCCACCTCTGGATTTTCATATCGATCCCCATCTTTTCCAGTTTAACCAATAATTCCTCATGGGGTACAGTATCAAACGCTTTACTGAAATCCAGGTATATTAGGTCCACCGCATTTCCCTTATCTAATAAGTCTGTTACTTTCTCGAAGAAGGAGATCAGATTCATTTGGCATGATCTGCCCTTCGTAAAACCATGTTGTAATTTATCGCAATTGCCATTAACCTCAAGGTCCGCAACTAGTTTCTCTTTCAGAATTTTCTCCAGCACCTTGCACAGTACAGATGTTAAACTAACAGGCCTGTAGTTACCTGCACAGAACTTGGGGGAGAAGAGCAGGAGAGAAGAGTGTGGAGGGGGCACCAGAACATCTGTCTGTGTGCACATGGCTTGAATCCTAGCTGCAGTTTCAGCATCTCTTAATAAAGAGCCAGGTTAACTTTAGAAACCTGGAATCCTTTCATGTTATTATCCAGCACATTGTATGTGAAACAGCAGAGGTGGGGTTATACCCCTTTTCTGCCCCCCTCCCTTTAATGCTAAGCCAACTGGAGGCCCCTTTGGCTTCCTTAGTAATAAATCACAGCTAAAGGCTGCTTTATCTTACGTTGACTCTCTGTGAGCCATTCTGTTGGTCACAATTCAGCTGCAGTGCCCTGCCTTCTCCCACCCAACATGGACCAACACACCCCTCCCCTATTCCAGCATGGCCTTACACCAAGAAAAGAGTAGGTGGGTAACGCTGGGGGATCCCATGCTTGGTGCGAGTGGGGGTGGGGGTATCCTCAGCTGCCTGTTTAAGGCAGCCAGCAGCACAGAGGAGACCTCGCAAGGCAAGACTGAGACCCAAAAGCGGTATTATTGTGGGAGATTAAGTCCTACATTTTGCAAGGAGTAGGGAGGGGAAAACATGGGTGTTTTTTTCCCCAGTCTGATTGGAGCTTGATGAGATCATCCCTTGAGCACAGATATTGCAGTTAGTCATGGCTTTAAGCAGTGATTTCAGCATTTGTGCATCCCATTAAGCTTTCATGTGTTATTAAGAAATCAAAGATAATTACCTGTTAGTTTTGATTTGATTTTATTAATAAAAAGTGAAACTTCTTTGCTGCGGTCATGCAGCATTTTATGCTGTAAATATAAGATTTGCAAGATGTGGTTGGGGGGAGATATTTACAAAATATTTATCTCAGCAGCGGGGGGATATTCCTAACTGACTTTTCACCTATAATCCTGTGGGCTTCCTGAGACAACAGAAATAAAAAGCCACGTGAATGGAATATATTGCTAACACAGCAAAGTTCTAAAACTGTTTCAGACAAAGTTCCAAACCCAGGGTAACAATTGCATTCAAGAAAGCCACCAGAAAACAAACATAAATGATGGCTTACCTCTTCAGAACTGCTTATTCTCTCTGTTCCCCCCTTTCTGCTCCCCTGTGTATCTAGAGTGCAGAAAGACACTCAGTTTGCAAAGCTAACTGTTCCCTTTGGTTTCTTAATGGAAATCGACAGGGCTGTATGAGAGGTATGTTCATCACCATATCTTAGGCTTGATCCAGATTGAGAAGACTCTCATTGACTTCAGCCCCTAGTTCATCAAACCCCTAGTTACAAAGAAAACTAAATTCTAATAATAAAATTTAACAACCAGTTAGGCCATGGAGGAGCCTTACCTTCATCCTAATGTGCATGGTCGTGTGGTTACCTCACTGCACTGAAGAGTACAGGATATGCTTTCATTCATAGATTTATAAATGTTGAGTCCAGAAGGGTCCATTAGATCATCTTGTCTGACCTCCTGTCTAATGCAGGCCAGATAATTTCATCCAGTTACTCCTGTATTGAGCCCAAAACTACAGGTTTGACTAAAGCCCAAACCTGGATCTGAAGAGTTAAAGAGATGGAGAATTCACTTCTTCTCTTGGTAGCTTGTTCCAGTGGTTAATCACCCTCGCTGTTAAACATTTCAAATTTAAATGTGCCTGGTTTAAATGTACATGGATTAAAAAGTCATTTAGTATGGGGTGCATTCTCCCTGTGCAGGTCCTGATAGACTGGGATAGGCCTGGGGTGTTTACGGTCTCCCTGGAGCACTGGTGAGACCAGGAAGGAGCCTGTGATTCGCGGAGTCACAGTCTCCCTCCTGTGCTGCTCCTGGGACAGGGCAACAAGAAAGCACCCCTCGTTGTGAGACAAATTGCAGACTGACCAGCCTGTCCTGAACTTAGCCCTTGTACTTAGTATAAATTGGGGAAAAATCCTGTTGTCTTGCTTAAGGCAACTCCATCCCCCCACTGAAGTCACTGGGACTTTGCAGCACCAAGTAGGAATGTTGCCTGGCTAAGGACTACAAGATTTGGCCCGGCTCAATTTTCAGTAGCAGAAACGTATCCAGCAAGGAAAGGGGGGTGAGCATTTCCTTCCTGTCTCTTTGCTCACCCCCCTTGGCTCCTGACAGCTGTCTTCCGCCAAGCAGGCTGGGATCGTGTTTTCTGCTCTCTCACCATAGCTCGACAGACGGCACTCCTGAGCCATGCTGAGGCTGCAGGTGCCATGCTGAGAACTGCTAATCTAAAGAGCGTAATTTCCCTTGGTTTTGAATGCAGCTGTCCCACTGACATCAGAATCCCATAATGATTTGGGTAAGAGAGCACCCATATCCCATTGCTACATCTGAGGTCACTGGAGTCTCTCAAGCTGAAATTCCTTTGGGATGGATATGGGGCAAGGAGCTCCTGACAGCGCTGTGAAAAGCCCCTGGATATTAGAACTCACTTACTCCCCTCTGTCCATCAGGGCCCTGATCTGTTAAACTCTCTGGAATGCAGCAAAACTTGTTTTTTTTTCTGGGCGGGCAGGCAGGCAGGAGGTGGGCTATGAAGCCATAGGAGGGTGGTGGTGATGTTTATGATTAGTCCTGGATAATTCTCAGAGCTATGCACAGACTGGTGAGTTTATATTTTGATTTAGAATATTGTAAAGGCACCCCTAGCAATGGGTGGGCACCTTTGTTGTTATTGTTATGTAATGTTTGTATTGTATTGCTGTAGAGTCTGGTCTAGGAACAGTGCCCCATGATGCTAGTGGTAGGCACAAATATATGCTATATAGCTGATAAATAAATAAAGTACAGTAGTAAGGGAGAATAAACCCCTAACATATTACCAAGAATCAACACAATTTTCCTATTGTCTTCCCTGCCCCCCCCCCCCATGTTGTCTCACAAGATAAATATTTTTGTAGCATGGTTTTCAGTATTCACTCTTACAGTTTTCTAAAGATCTTTGGGTAATAACAAATGTATGAAGAACTCCCTTGCTCCTACTTAACACGGCACTCTTAGCTTAACCGTGAAACCCACAGCTTGAGTACCCATCTGTATTCATCTTTTCCTCGTGAAGTATAAATCCTGCTTATCCTGTTGCCATAACCTCACTAAGTCTATTTATTTACAGATTAGCTCTCAGCTTGATTATTCCCTTTAAGTGCCCGCAGGATGGGTGTACACATGACACATTCTAGATATAACATGATTATCAAGGAAATGCTGTGGAAAATCCAGGACACAGCTCTGAAGATGTAAGCGGGGGGGAGATCACATTTGTTCATAGCTGCTGTTATTCAGGCTAATGAGGGGTAAATTTGTGTTGTAATATGGGAAAGTTGAGAAATATAGGTTCCAATAGACATGGGGTCAGATCCTCAGCTGGAGTAAACTGAAGAAACTCCACTGACTTCAGTGAAGTTATCTATGCTGATTTACATCACTCAGCATCTGGTCCATGGTTTGTAAGATTCATGTTCCAACAGCAGATAAGTGTTGGTGATGGTTCAGTTTCTGCAAAAGTCTGAGACCTCCCGTAGATGTACTCAGCCATTTAAAATTCCTTTGGAAGGACCAATTACAGGAGAACTCCGGAGTTTCACAGAGTTGTAGATTTTAAGGCCAGAAAGGGACTGTTATGATCATCTAGTCTAACCTCCTGTAAAACACAGGCCATAGAATTTCACCCAGTAATGATTCCTGTGCTAAGTCCATAACCTCTGGTTGCATATATTTTAGACAAACATCCAGCGCTGATTTAAAAGACTTCATGTGATAGAGAATCCATCTAATCCCTTGGTAAATGGTTCCAATCATTACTTACCTTCACTATTAAAATGTACTGTCTCTGTTCTAGCCTGAATTTGTCTAACTTCAGCTCTCAGCCATTGGATCTTGTTTTGCCTTTGTCTGCTAGAATAGAGAGCCCTCTGCTCTCTGGATTGTTCCCTCCATATAGGCAGTGAGGGGTCAGTCATGACCCTCTCCTCATGCTCACACAATGCCCGAAAAGCATGGGAAGACTGCACAGACTCTGGGAAACTCTGTATCTTCTGTACACTGCCCATCAGTGGTCATTGGTGGCACACTCAACAGCAACCAGGCAGTGGGGTGGGGGTGGGTGGCATTTTGCTTCTGCACAGGTCTGCAAAGGGCATCCCACAGTATGTTCCCCCTGGTCAATGATGACCTCCCTTTGGCTTGCAAAACTAGCCTTTGAGAGGACACATTGGACTGCGCATCTAGTCTTACTGCTGTGCCCACTGGCACATTGTTAAGCCCTCAAGGTCTGACTGTGGGTTCCTTACTAACATTGAGTAGTACCTTGCTTCTCCAGTAGCAATAGCCCCATTGATTTCTCTAGGAGTATTAGTGGAATGATGTTCTACTAAACCTGAATAAGGGTCTGGTCCAAAGAGAATCATTTAAAGAGGTTTTTGTATTTAATTTACTTGTTACTATTTTTAGTTGTCATGGACAAACAATACATAAAATCAGTTCATGAGAATGGACACTCACAGTACAATAGTGATATATTAACATAATGAACAGTGCTACAAACATAGTGATCGTGTTAAGTAGTACTGAAGGGAAAAATCTTTAATGGAAGTCTTTTGATATATGAGCTGTTGTTAATATGTTTAACATAATAGTAACAAATAATGTAACAATATACATGCATGTTATCTGCCCAAGAGGCTTTCTTTCATTTTTGTGTCCTGGTATCTTAGATAAATGCTTACATACAATGATTGGAACAACTCCAATATGACCCATCTAGTTAAGGTGTGTTTACAGCTACTTTGCATTGCTGAAGCCCTGCAAACCAGCTCACAATCTGTGAATCTGGCCCACTAAACTAACGTTACATAGTTCTCTAAGGCAATTAGCATGTTTTTTGAGATGACCAATGCATATGATGCTTCTTTCAAAATTAGGACCCAAATCTATTCCCACTGAGATCAACAAGAATTTTGCCATTGACTTCCTTGAGGGCAGGATCAATCCCATTGTTGTAGAGCAAAAGTTGGACGTCCACCTTATCTTTTCTTTTTCCTCTCCAAAATTCCAAAAGGGATTAGACCTTTTAAAATAAGTTAATTGTTTACAATTTTCAAATTAAAGCACTTTCTGACTCAAAAGAATGGGAAACACGTGGTTGTTTGTTATTGTTTTTTACTCCCCTCCCTCAGCTCCGACTTTCGTCATTTTAAAATGGCCAAACTGGTCCTTTGGAATTTTTTGCATTGTAGAAAAGGTATCTTTGTAGGTTGAGATGTTGACCTTCAAGATTCATCCCTAGGGAAGAATGGGTCTGTAATGGGCACAGACATAGAGCACGGGTATGGAGAAAGTTTAGGACACATTCAGAAGGTATGTTGTGACACCCCCTGCATGAGCTATCCAGACCTTGAATCCAGACATACAGGAGTAAGGGGCTCTGTGGGCCTGCCTACTCTTTCCTACAAGAAGGGAGATGGCATGAGGCTTGTCTTGATCCCTGCCAGTCTGCTGGGAGTAATAATTCACTGCTAGCATAGGCCAATGGGTTGGGGGGAGAAGCAAGGGAGGGGGATATTTTGGCTGCCTGAGTTCATTTGGTTCTTTGTGGACCCTCTTGTATTTATAGAAAGCTTCCACTTAATAAATACCCCAATGGACTATGAGTCACATATATGTTTTTCCACTCCAAATGTGTGTGTGTGTGAGGTGGAAGGGTAGTGTATTTCCCATACTAGACTAATTTCCCCCATGTGTGTTGGAAGCAAATATTCTATGGATAGAGAATGGCCTCTCTAGAGTGGACCCTGTATAGCATAGGAATCTCACTAGAATAACCTTTGAATTTTAATTACAAAAAGACCTGGTCCCACGACCTCACTCAGACAAAGCTCGTGTTAAGGGACAGATTGTGCCTCCCTCACTCATGCTGAGTAATATAATCACTTATTCTGCAATTAGACCCTGATTCTGCTCCCACTGATGGTCATCACAAAACTCCTGCTGACTTCAATGGGGACAGGAACGGGCCTTTAATTCCCTTGGAACCAATGGTGCTACTTGCAGCTAAGGTATCACTTGGCATAAGTATGGGGGGCTAAAACTGTCCCTAAATGAAATATGCAAGTCCAGGACCTGAGTCCCATTCATAATATATCCATTCAAGTTTGAAAAGCTAACAATATCGTTGTGACGGGTTCGACCACAGAGAACCCCTTGGGACTGTCACCTGATGTGCTGAGACTACCTCTGAGCCTGTTTTCTCTGCCAGTTTGGGCCTTCAGAACCCTGTCTTGTTGAGCCAGATATGCTAATCTACTGCAACACAGACCCAAGGTCTGACCCACACCCCAAAGCTGCAGACTTAACTGAAAACAGCTTAGCAAGTGCTCCTGTCTCTAGCACCCAGACACCCAGCTCCCAATGGGATCCAAACCCCAAATTAATCAGTTTTACTCTGTATAAAGCTTATACAGGGTAACTCATAAATTGTCTGCCCTCTATAACACTAATAGAGAGATATGCACAGCTGTTTGCTCTCACAGGTATTAACCACTTACTCTGGGTTCAATAATAAACAAAAGTGATTTTATTAAATATAAAAAGTAGGAATTAAGTGGTTCCAAGTAATAACAGACAGAACAAAGTAAGTTACCAAGCAAAATAAAACAAAACACGCAAGTCTAAGCCTAATACATTTAGATTACAGATGAAATCTCACCCCCAGAGATGTTCCAATAAGCTCCTTTCGCAGACTGGGCTCCTTCCTAGTCTGGGTCCAGCAATCGCTCACACCCCCGTAGTTACTGTTCTTTGTTCCAGTTTCTTTCAGGCATCTCTTGGGGGTGGCGAGACCAGTTCTTGAGCTAGCTGAAAACAAAATGGAGAGGCTTTTAGGGTCTTTTATAGTCTCCTTCTTGTGGGTGGGAACCCCTTTGTTCTTCTGTGCAAAGTCACAGCAACAAGATGGAGTTTGTAGCCACCTGGGCAAGTTACATGTACATGAATGATTCAGCTTTTTGCAGGCCGATGCCATTGTTTATATGTTAGTTTGAACATTCCCAGGAAAGCTCAGATGTGGATTGGCGTTTCCCAAAGTCCATTGTCAGTTAAGTGTTTCTTGATTGGGCATTTACTGAGAATAGTCCTTTCTCAAGAAGCTGACCAAATGCTTCACTGAGGCTACTTAGAATCAAACACATTGAGATACAAGTACAAAGCCAATATTCATAACTTCAAATTCAAAAATGATACACACATACAGACAGCATAATCATAACCAGCAAACTACAACCTTTCCATAGACACCCCACTTGACCTCCTCTGTACAAGACCTAATGCAACCACAGGATCTGGTTGCAACAATGATCTATATGGTCACAGTTCATGTCAATAACGTCACAATCGTGTTCTCTCTTTGATGAATCCTGTCTTTTATTCTGGTAGCATCACAAATCAGTTTGTAGTCTGGCTGCCTGCAATACTTAACTCCTCCTAACTCCTAAAAATGCAGTGCATAATAATTGAGAGTGATAACTCCTGACACCACCTAAATTATGGAATCATAAACAGAGAACATTTGCTATCATAGGCAGTATTATTTACAGTACAACAGTGTGTGAATGCTGAATTCTGTAAGTGATTTCTGATTGGATTTAACATTTAACTTAGAATAACTACCTTGATAAAAGCCCTGAGAGAATAGTACCATCTTGTAGCTTTTACGTGATTGCTATTGTATGCCATTATAAATCTTACATTCTTCATTTAGATATGCTAAGTAGGCTTTTTCTTCCTCTACTAATGAAAAAATCCCCCCCTTTTTATACAGTACTCAGAATTAAAATGAATATTAACGTTGCTCAGCTTTGTGGTTGGGGAGGGAATTTCAATGACTTTAATAAGAAAGTTAATTTTATTTTTGGAAGCAAAACGTTTGAAAAAAAGAATACAAAGCAGAGTGCTTGACCTTTTCTCTGGTAGGTTTCAGAGTGGCCTGCTATAAATGAGACTTTTTTTTTCCTTTTCAGGAAAAATCTTTCAGCAAGACAAAACCAACACCTCCGAGACCTAGTAAGTTCTTGTTCTGTTAAATTCTACTTACCTTGGGGTGCAGATTCAAATACTGTGGAACGGATCTGTTCTCATAGAATCATTAAATTATTTGAGAGTTATCAGAGTTTGAAGGACTAAATCCTGCATTGATTTAGTTAGTTCATTCTCCTGCATCATGGCAGAATTAATTTAGTTATCTTTAAATCATCTCTACTAGATGATGTGAAGTCTAGTTCTGAGTATTTCCAGTGATGGTGAATTCTCTCTGTCCTGTGGTTTCACATCCACTCTTGGCAGCTTATTCCATTGCTTAATTGCTGTTTTTGTCCCTGTCCACAGTCAGAGAAGAATCATGCTGTCTAGATTCATTTACAACCACGATCAAACATCATTCTGGGTGCTTGACAGTCCTTTTTGAAAACAGCTGTAACTAGCAATGTTCCAGCACATCTTGAGTGTCTCTCCCCTTCTTCTAAGAGAGATGCTCTGAGAGAAGGAAGTGAGGGCCATCCTTAACTTGAACCAATAAAACACCAGAGAAAATGTATAGAGATGGAATGCCTAATCTTGATTAACTTCTTTCCACACCATATACAGCCTGAATTCTGGGAAACACGGGGTTTCCCACTGCATCTCCAGCGCCGCAGGAAAGGTCAATGGAACACAACAGAGTTTGGAACAACTCTATCATAGTGTCATTTTTCTGGACAGGTGGATAACTGTGTGCTCATCTGAAGTGCTCATCAGCCAGGGGAGTCTGAGCTGCTTACACTAGGGCTGAACTTGCTCCGGAGCGTGTACCTGCGGGTAAATGATACTCAATGTGCGGTTTAAACCAGATATATTTATCTTAATTCCCATTTCCCTTTTTTTTTCCCAGTGAGTGAACCTGGGATTAGAGCTGTGGGTTCAGAGAAGTGGACCCTGGTGACGCCGGTGCCACATGTGAGTAATGGGGTCTACTTTCTAAATACTGCCATTTGACGGGGCAGAAGGGTGGTCGTGCGGCTGAGGTCCAGGACTCTGAGTCTGAAGGCCCATAATGTCTGTTCCCGGATCAACCAGATTTCAGGGGTGACGTAGCCCAGTCACCCAGTAGAACATTTGCACCAAGATCAGGGTCCACTTCCATTTTGGCACCCACACCGTGAATGATGGGATACAAATCTGAGGGCTTGTGCCTCAGCCTGATTTCCAGGGGTATAATTCATAGGCATCTGCAGAAGGAAGGCTGCTCTTTAGAAAATATGATGCTTGCTTTGTATCTCTTCCTCAATTTCCTCCTCTGTAAAGAGGGCCAGGAATGTTGCAGCTATCACTAATGGCTGCAGAGTGCTTTGAGATGCCCCAATGGAAAGGCTGTGTGGGAAAATCTTATTAGTATAACGATGATTGCATACAGGTAGTGGCACAATATAGATCACTCACTGAATTATTCAGCTTTCCCTTCTCTCTCTCCTGTCTACTCCCCAAAGCGACATAAACAAACTCTGGTTTTAATTGGAGACTTTCATTTCTACCCAATGGATGTTACGCTGGAGTTCAAGCCCAGCAGCAGTGTTTAGGGTGGTGCAAGTTTGTTTCAAATCAACCGGTGTATACTAGGAATGTTTTTCTACATTTTCAAATATATCGATTTCAATTACAACACAGAATACAAAGCGTACAGTGCTCACTGTGTATTATTTTTTGTTACAGATATTTGCACCGTAAAAATGATAGACAAAAGAAATAGTATTTTTCAATTCACTTCATACAAGTAATGTAGTGCAATTTCTTTATCATGAAAGTGCAGCTTACAACTGTAGGTTTTTTTGTTACATAACTGCACTCAAAAACAAAACAATGTAAAACTTTAGAGCCTACAAGTCCACTCAAGTCCTACTTCTAGTTCAGTCAATCACTAAGACAAACAAGTTTGTTTACATTTACGGGAGATAATGCTGCCCACTTCTTAATTACAATGTCACCTGAAAGTAAGAACAGGGGTTCACATGGAATTGTAGTAGCTGGCATTGCAAGATATTTACAATGCACTAAAGATTCATATGCCTCTTCATGCTTCGGCCATTGTTCCAGAGGACATGCTTCCATGCTGATCATGCTCGTTAAAAAATAATACGTTAATTAAATTTGTGACTGAATTCCTTGGGAGAGAATAATATGTCTCCTGCTCTGTTTTACCTCCATTCTGCCATATATTTCATGTTATAGCAGTCTTGGATGATGACCCAGCACATGTTATTCATTTTAAGAACACTTTCACTGCAAATTTGACAAAATACAAAGAAGACACCAATGTGAGATTTCTAAAGCTAGCTACAACACTCGACACAAGACTTAAGAATCTGAAGTGCCTTCCAAAATCTGAGAGGGACGAGGTGTGAAGCATGCTTTCAGAAGTCTTAAAGGAGCGACTCTCTGATGCAGAAACTATAGAACCCAAATCACCAAAAAAGAAAATCAATCTTCTGTTGATGGCATCTGACTCAGATGATGAAAATCAACATGAGTCGGTCTGCTGTGCTTTGGATCGTTATTGAGCAGAACCCGTCATCAGCATGGACACATGTTCTCTGGAATGGTGGTTGAAGCATGAACGGGCATATGAATGTTTAGCACATCTGGCACTCAAATATCTTGCAACGCCGGCTACAAAAGTACCATGCCAAATGCCTGTTCTCACTTTCAGGTGACATTGTAAATAAGAAGCAGGCAGCAACATCTCCCATAAATGTAAACAAACTTGTTTGTGTGAGCAATTGGCTGAACAAGAAGTAGGACTAAGTGGACTTGTAGGTTCTAAAGTTTTACATTGTTTTATTTTTGAATGCATTTATTTTTTGTACATAATTCTACATTTGTAAGTTCAACTTTCATGATAAAGAAATTGCACTACAATACATGTATTAGGTGAATTGAAAAATACTATTTCTTTTGTTTTTTATGGTGCAAATATTTGTAATAAAAATAAATATAAAGTGACCATTGTACACTTTGTATTCTGTGTTGTGATTGAAATCAATATATTTGAAAATGTAGAAAACATCCAAAATATTTAAATAAATGGTATTCTATTATTGTTTAACAGTGCGATTAATCACGATTAATTTTTTTTATCGCTTGACAGCAGTAGCACATACTGTTCTATGTTAAAAAAGGGAAATCTCTTTGTTCTTTAAGCTAGAGAAGCGCACACTAAATGTTGCTTGGGAACTATGTACACCCCTCTCTCCAATACCATGCAGAACGTTAACTGGAAGAGCTTTGCTGAATTGTTGACTGGTACTGGGGATGAACATAATGTAGCTAATGGTCTCTGCTGAGGAAAAGACACCACTTTTGTATGCTGATCCCCACCCCACTGCTGTGATTTCCTCTGCGGATTTTGCTAGCATTTAAATTTCATTGACTTAACTGTTTGCTCTTCTGGAGAATACAGACAGAACTGGGACAGGAAGTCAGTTGTTACTGTTGTGCTCTGAGTTTAAGGGTTGCTGATTGTCAGCCACCTTTCTTCCTGTGTAGTCTGGAGTGTTTTGCCTTTTTAGTGAGAATTTTCCATGCAGAGCTTAAAGATCTGGTTAAGAAATTGTTCTTTAGGTAATTCTCTTTCTACTCTGTTTCCCCTTAGTAGCTATAACTAGTTAACTTGCAGTTAGGAGTCAATCATTTGTATATTTAGATTTTAAAACTGTCCTGATCGATAATCTCAAATTTCATTAGTACCACTACTGTCATTTCACACTTCTATTGCATTAGTACCTGCAGGTCTGATCCACTGTGCTAGGTGCTGTACGTACACATAGTCAGTGACAGTCCCTGTCCCAGACAGACAGTCTATAATAATGTGTAATGTGGCAAAATGCTGACACAAGGTTCTTCCCGGATAGCTGTTCCAAGATCCCACTCCACTCCCACCCTGTTCACTGTTAGTCTTGGGGAAAAACACAGGCCTTCCAATATGGGCCTCAGTGGACCAAGGATTAAAATAAACACTGGTGTCCCCAAGAAAGCCCAGTCATGACCCACCTGTCATTTAAACCAGGGAGTTACTAGCTTGAGCACCTCTGCTGAGTGATAGTCATAGAGGACAAGGCCAGCAGAGACCACCAGATCATCTAGTTTGATTTCCTGTGTATATTACAAGCCACCAGCACCATTTGGCTGCTGCACACAAAACCCAACCCAAAGAGTTTGCTGCTGAGGTAGTGGAGGGCCAAACCCTTCAAAAAATGATAGGTCAAAATGAACACCTTCCTCATCCCCCTGGAAATCGGATCTTGGCTGGTGTGCATTGTGCATCATGGGTGTAATGGGCTTGCGGCAAGAAAACCCACATTAGTGTAGGCAGCCGCAGTCCTCATGCACTGACCTTTTGGAATGACCAGCCTGATGTACAGCCTCGGGCAGCAAGACAGTGTTGATCTGCTGAACTATAGGACAAGGCCACAGCTTTCTTGCCAAGTAGTCTCTCTTTGTTTTCAAGACCCGGCACTTAGCCTTGCATAATACTTGCTGCTCTATAGAGAATTGCTCTGATCTACCCTTCCTATGCCCATTGAGGCAAATCCAGCCACCACCTTCACAATCACAGACTACCTTGTGTGCAACAGAAGTCAATGGCATTCTGCTGTGCAGGGTGGGAAGGAAGGATCTGGGGAAATGGCCTGACAGGATGGCAGTCCCTGAAAACCCCGACATTCAGCTTTTTGTGGTCTGTCTGACTACTCCAGTGCAACAAGGGAAGATTGGAGATGGAATGCTGGGTTCTTCAGCATTCCATGCTAATAGTCTCTATCTCTTATCTAGCGTGCTTTATGAGCAGATCTCAGTATGCTTTACAAAAGGGGCCAGGATCATTATCCCCATTTTACAGGTGAGGCAATTGAGGCATAAAGGGGAATTGAATTGTCTAAGGTCACCAAGCAGGGCAGGAAATAGAACCCAGGTCTCCTGAGTCCCAGTATGGTGCTCTAACCACTAGGCCACACTGCCTCCGGGGGTTGTCCTTACACTGTCTCTACCACTGCTCCCGGGCTGGGGGACAGCGTTCCATTGCTCCCCCATAACCCCGTCTTCTTTCCAAACTCAACTACCCAGGAGAAAATATGAGAATTTATCCTTTTGCCAACAGCCATCTACTGGGAAGTTCATAAATTACAGAGGAATAAACAGACACTAATGTGCGCTTGCATGATAATGTGTTTGATGGAAATATAATCAAAAGGGGAAGAGGTTGCTATATCCGTAGCACATCTCAGTAAACAAGCACCATATCCTGTTAGTGGCAGGCTTCCTTACCCCTTCTGAAGCTTACTTCATGCTTTTCATTCTCTAAATGCTGTGTGCTAACCCAGCACGCTCATCGGTGAATTAGATGCTGTCTTTCAGATTTCACTTTAGAGACCCAGCTGGCTCCATCTCTAGGTTTTGAGAAAGTGGCTGAAATGCCACTGGTCAAAATGACTTTTTGAAGGATAACACAACATGTTTTCAGCTCCCTCAGTGATGGTAGATAAATAAATAAAATACATTCTCCCTCTAGCAGAGTAAAAAGGGACTGCATGGGGACAGCAGAATGATCTCTGACTCCCCAACGTGTCAAGATCAAGATTAGTAAGATGGTGGATCCTGCATTGTATTTTATTGACTTTGTGCAATATCTGGCCTGTTGACGGTATTACATCACTCCTGGCTTGGTCTATTTATGTTGGTTTAGAGGTAAAGATCAAAACATCCTGTGGCTTCTTATTTTCGGAAGTTCCCTGGGGTTCTTAGGGCTAATAAAAATAATTCACCGTAGGCAGAGAAATGCTGGAAAAGTTTGCAGGTGGTTATCTGGCACCACTAGTCTAAACACTGTTCTGCTGTTCAGAATCCCAGGTCTGGTCTATACTACCCGCCTGAATCGACGGGTAGAAATCGACCTCTCGGGGATCGATTTATCGCGTCCCGTCGGGACGCGACAATCGATCCCCGAATCGGCGCTCTAACTCCACCAGCGGAGGTGGTAGTAAGCGCCGCCGACAAAAAGCGGCAGAAGTCGATTTTGCCGCCGTCCTCACAACGGAGTAAGTCGGCTGCAATACGTCGAATTCAGCTACGCTATTCACGTAGCTGAATTTGCGTATCTTAAATCGACTCCCCGCTGTAGTGTAGATGTACCCCCAGTGATTTCAGATTACAGAACTGTCACACTGTCCGTGTGTCACTCTGAAGCCTAGAATGTCTGTTGAGTCAGCCTGAAGCAATGGAAACAGCTACAAGCAGGTAGGGAGTTCTTTTTCTTTAGAATATCACAAGGTTCAATCACTGCTGGGATTCACCGTCTGTTTCTGCCCAATTTTAAAGTTGTAGGCAGTGTTATTGTAGCAACGTCATCTTAGAGACACAAGGTGGGTGAGGTAATATCTTTTATTGGATCAACTTCTGTTGGCGAGAGAGACAAGCTTTGAAGCTACACAGAGCTCTTCTTCAGGTCTAGGAAAGGTACTGAAAGTGTCACAGCTAAATACAAGATTTAACCCTGGGGGAATTCTGCACCACTGCGCATGCAGAATTTGCGCAGAAATTAATGGTTCTTTGCACAGAATTTCCTTTTCCTCCTCAGAAATGGGCTGCAGAGCTGCTGTCTGCCACTGGGGGCCACTGGGCCTGGCTGAGTGCAGCTCAGAAATAGAAGACACTGCCAGGGGGAGGAGGAGCTGGAGGGTTCCCGGCAGCTGCAGTTCTCAGCATGCCCTGAAGGAAGGAGGTGGCAGGCAGGAAACTCCACACAAGCCCAGGACCCAGCAATAGGCTGTTTCTCCCTCTGGACTCTGGACTCTGGACTCTGGGGGAGAGGGGGTGTGAGTTTCTGGATTGGGGAGGCAAGCTGGGGTCTGGGGGGAAGGGGTGTGAGTGTCTGGGCTGCGGGCGCCCCATGGCTGAGCACTGCGGGACAGAGGAGTGCCTGGGAGGGGGGGCACAGCTGGGGTCTGGGGGTGCAAGTGTCTGGGCTAGGGGGTGCCCCGCGGCTGGTCTCTGGAGGATAGGGGGTGCGTGCAAGTGCCTGGGCTGGGGGTGCCCCGTGTCTGGGCTCTGGGGTGGAGGAGGTGTGGGTGTCTGGCCCTCCTACTGGGCTCTGGGGGGAAGGGGGCAGAGAAACAGGGTTTTACTGGGTTGTCATACGGGTTTCCTTAACTCTACTCCTGGAGGAATTGTTGTGTGCCTCTATTGTTACAGACATAGTTGCTGATAGGTATTTTTAAATAAATTACCAAAATAATTGAAACTGGTGTAATTATATTGTGTTATTTTGACAAATGAACTATGCAACATTTTAAAATATTGTGTGCAGAATTTTAATGTTTTGGTGCAGAATTCCCCCAGGAGTAAAGCTGGAAGAGCTAGTTTAGCATAAGTAGTTAGTTTCGTCCCTTAGACTGTGTGCTATCTTTTCAATCTTGTATTTAGCCGTCACACTCCTAGTATCTTTCCCAGACTTGAAGAAAAGCTCTGTGTAGCTCAAACCCGTCTCTCTCTCTCACCACCAGAAGTTTTTGATAAAATAAATTACCCTCCTCCACACCTTCTTTCTCCAATTTTAAAGTTCTCGGACATGTTGGCTTGTTTACACTTTACGAAGTACGCCCATACGACAACATGGGTTGGTAAATGTTGTTACGAGGGTGGGAAAGTTTTCTGCTCCCTTTAGTGCAGCTTGTGCCTCACCTATTATGGGACGAGTGGAGGCTTGTGAGTCCCCTAGCACAAGCTAGAGCAACCCTTGGGACTTCCCTAAATTACACTGCCGCTTCAGTGGCCCCTATGGGCTGTTGCAGGAGCCCAGAATCACTGGGGTACAGGCTGACCCCAGCCATGCCCATCCCTTCTCTGCCCCTCCCATGACATGCTGAATGAGGGCGTCATAGGAAGGCAGGAGCGGGGCTGGCTGGACCCAAGGTCTGGGGAGGTAATGGAGAAGGAGCCACCGGCAGGGCCGGCTCTGGCTTTCTGGCCGCCCCAAGAAAAAAAAAAAAACAACCACGGCGGCCAGAACTGCAAAGCAAAAAAAACCAACAACCCTGCGGCGTAGCTGTAGCCAGGATGCAGGGGGACTCCCTTCCCTGCAGATGGGGGAGGAGGAGGGAGCGGGGGGAGAGAGAGAAGGGGGGCGGCCAGGGCTTCAGCAGGGCGCTGCCACGTGGCCCCTCCCGCCGTGCCCCCTGCCTGGAGGGCTCCACACCACTCCGGTTGGCTGGGAGGGAAGGACGCGGCCTGCCCTGCCGGGCTTGCTGCAGGGTGCTCCCGTCCTCCACGTTGCTGCCCACTACAGGGCGGCCGGAGCAGAACAACAACAACAAAAAGCGGCCGTGCTGCCCTAGGATTGGGCGGAATGCCGCCTCCTACAAGCTGCCATCCCAAGCACCAGCTTGCTCGGCTGGTGCCTGGAGTCAGCCCTGGCTAGCGGGTACATCTTCTTCCCCTTTACGTCCATGTCCAGTTAAAGGACAATTTAGCCCGGACGTAGCAATGTTCAGCCATCAAGCTGAGAGCCACTCAAGAAATACTCAAGATGGAGATTACATTTCAATTCATTTAAGACAATTAACGATGAACTATAATCACTACATTTAAAAAAAAAAAACATGAGTGGCTTGTCCATGCTGTGCTGGTCATATCGAGGAGGAGAGGAACCCGAAGTCTGTGTTTAGCTCATACTCGGTCAATATTTCGCTCTGCACAGCACTGATCAGTGTACTGCTGGATTAGCAACAAAACAAAAGCCAAAGCCCTTATTCAGCACAATTTTCAAGTGTAGCAGAAGTTTCTCATCCTGTTTCCTTTCTTGTTTATACGTTTCTCCTAATGAATCATGGTGGACTGGTTTGTGCTTTTAAATGAGACAGGACAGCAGGTGGGTAAATCCTCTTCTCTCTGGCTTCCTGGACTGCATCTCCATGTTCAGGCAGCATCTCTGGAAAGTAACAAAATAAATAGTGTTGGCTTGTTGTTTTCCCCGCTTTGTTGCAAGTTGAATTTACGCTCAGAGAGCCACTGTAGGATTTTTCTATTAACAGTTAAAAGCTTAAATTTCACATCTCTCCTAAAGATAATGCTGATGTTCACAGCCTCTGAAAGCCCTTAGATCAATATACCGTGTCCATATTACCAGCACTGAATCCAAAACATTACGGTACAAAGCTCATCCGCTACAAGGCTATTAGTTATATCCCTGCTACAATATAGCCTTGTTGTATGTATAATTAGCTTTACCCTTGATTCATGAAAACTCAGACTATAAAGCACTTGAAACACAGGCACTACAATATCTCCCTTGCATATTCAGCTCTGGTTTTCCCACTCGTGTATAGCATGTAGTCGACAGAAAGAGAGCAAGTTATACCCCATCCTGTCAGAACAGGGCATATTCTCCTCTCAGCAGGGGCAAGTCCAGCCCTGTAGAACCAGATCAGGGGAATACACGCTCTGGAACATTTTTCCCATGTGTCTTATTTTGCTGATTGGACTTTATAATGGTTTGGGTTGGGGCTGGAGAACCAGCCGTTGTGCTTCCTGGCAGACATACTGGATCTACAATGGGATATCCATCAGAGATTCAGTGGTGCTTCAAGCAGCATTAACTCCCACAGGGTCTCCTGTCCTGAGCTGCTGGAAGGGCAGGAATTAGCATGGCACATGGCCATGGGCTGCTGTGTGTGTCATGAGACATCTGCTTGTTTAGCTGCCAAACTTCCTGCCCAGTCCACAAGGGGTGACAACCCCTCACCTCCCATCCCATGACAGACCCGTGAGAAAGAAACTCGGTAAATAGAAACTCTCACATTTCCTGCTCCCTGCACAGATATTTCTCTCACAAAGGAGGATGTAGCCCAATGAGTGTAAATGATAAAATACATACTGTGCTATTTTGCCATCATGAGCAAGGCTAATGCCAGGCACGTGCCTTGCTCACTTTTCACTAGCCTTGTGGAAATACCGGGTGAGGCTTCCTGAAATTAGAGGCACGGTCAGGGCCAAATCCCTTACTCTTGCTCCCCTCCAAGAGCAGCTTTAAAAGGGGAGACTAAGTGATTTACAGCCACCCCAGGCCCAGTATAGATCACTGCTGTTGCCTTCCTCAAAGCCAGCTCTGTGAGAATGCTGCCCATACCACTGTGAGTGTGCTGCTATTGCTCCTGGGGGAGCACTATATTTGTGGACAAAATGGATGGTAAAGTGAAATGGTGGCTTATAGGTGATATTTCACTAACAATATGCAGCAAGTATAACCTGTTTGCCTTGTACCGAATGCTGTTTAGTGTACAAGTTTACATGACTGAGTGTTGGGGCACTGTGTCAACCTGGATCAATCTACCTATTCGTTTATCTTGCTACCTATCTCGTCTCCTACCACAGCCATACACGATGGGGTGCTATGCTTTGGAGATGATCTCACTTCCTTTTAACACGTTGCTGATTAGTTTGACTAAATATACCCTCTTTATATCTCAACTACTGTTGTAACCAGTATAATGATCTGACTAGTTAAATGGGGAATCTAGAATTGCTACTTAAACCAATATTCTGGTTATACTAGGAAATCAAGCATAACAAGAATCTGTTTCTTGTTATTATCAGTATAACCAATCTACCAGTTTCTCAGGGAAACCACTTCCTAGGCTTTTAATGCAACCAGTTCCCCATGATAAGCATATCATTTCTCTAGTAAACCAAAAACATATCTCTCAGTATAACCAGTGTACCATTTCCCTCCACTATAAGGAATCAAACCACCTCATTTGGTTTCCACTGTAACTGATACCAGCTTCCCTTCATCCATATGGAGTATACAGCTAGGTGAGTGTCACAGTGTTGCTGTTTGGCTGTTGCACATTTAAACATCTAGAAGCCTGCTGAGGCAGCTCTGATTTTTTCCCAAGGAGACTTTACTTTTATTGGCTTTTCCTTCATCTAAAACAGAAATTATTCAGATTGAAGGTACATGGTTGCATTTTCTAGACAGTGGGGGTAACTAGTAATGCCAATTTCCAGTGTAACCAGTGCAGCCAGTATGCCAGTTTCCCTGTAGAGCAAGATCCCCATTGAGCACCCCTTAATCGTCCACTACTTCAGTGCTTAGCATAATAAGGGTCTCTCTCAGTGGAGCTGATTGCTATGGTTACAAGCCCTCTGCTGCTCATTGGTCTCCAGGTGCTGTAAACAAGAAAGCGTTTATACTATTTGAGGAAATTCTGCCTCTTTCTAATGTGGCACATCTCTGAGTCTTTATACTATGGTTTTTGCATTGGTCCTCCCATTGCTAACTCACGTGGTTTTGGTGGGAGAATACAGGGTTCAATTTCCATTGTGATGTTTGGACAAAGGTTTTGTAGTAATCCCTCTTCCCACCCCACGATGCTTTAAAGAGTGTGTCTGGCCAGATTGTGCACCACCAGCCTCTGTATGGCTCCTTAAAAGGGTGGAACAAGGATCCACCTCCTTTCCCTCCACAGGGCAGCCACAATTTCTGTCCACGAGCTCACCTTAGCACGGTGACTGTTCAGGTCTAGCATTGTTAGCAGGACCAGTGACCCCAAGAATGAACAAGAATAGGAGGACCATAATAGTGGTCTGTATTTTGAAGAGCTCTAAAACCATAGAATCATAGAAGATTAGGGTTGGAAGAGACCTCAGGAGGTCATCTAGTCCAACCTTTTGCTCAAGGCAGGACCAATTCCCAACTAAATCATCCCAGCCAGGGGTTTGTCAAGCAGGGCCTTAAAAACCTCTAAGGATGGAGACTCCCATGTCTCCCTATGTAATCCTTTCCAGTGCTTCACCACCCTCCTAGTGAAATAGTGTTTCCTAATATCCAACCTAAACCTCCCCCACTGCAACTTGAGACCATTCCTCCTTGTTCTGTTGTCTGTGACCACTGAGAACAGCCGAGCTCCATCCTCTCCAGGTAGTTAAAGGCTGCTATCAAATCCCCCCTCACTCTTCTCTTCTGCAGACTAAATAAGCCCAGTTCCCTCAGCTTCTCCTCATAAATTATGTACCTCAGCCCCCTGATCATTTTCGTTGCCCTCTGCTGGACTCTCTCCAATTTGTCCACATCCTTTCTGTAGTGGGGGGCACAAAACTGGACACAGTACTCCAGATGTGGCCTCACCAGTGCAGAATAGAGGGGAATAATCACTTCCCTCGATCTGCTGCAATGCTCCTACTAATACAGCCCAATATGCCGTTAGCCTTCTTGGCAACAAGGTCACACTGTTGACTCATATCCAGCTTTTCATCCACTATAATCCCCAGGTCCTTTTCTGCAGAACGGCCGCTTAGCCAGTCAGTCCCCAGCCTGTAGCGGTGCATGGGATTCTTCCTTCCTAAGTGCAGGACTCTGCACTTGTCCTTGTTGAACCTCATCAGATTTCTTTTAGCCCAATCCTCTGGACCCTATCCCTACCCTCCAGTGTATCTACCTCTCTCCCTAGCTTAGTGTAATCTGCGAACTTGTTGAGGGTGCAATCCATCCCATCATCCAGATCATTAGTGAAGATGTTGAAGAAAACCGGCCCCAGGACTGACCCCTGGGGCACTCTGCTTGATACCGGCTGCCAACTAGACAGTGAGCTGTTGATCACTACCCATTGAGCCCAACGATCTAGCCAGCTTTCTGTCCACCTTATAGTCCATTCATCCAATCCATACTTTTAAAACTTGCTGGCAAGAATACAGTGGGAGACCTTATCAAAAGCGTTGCTAAAGTTGCTTTTCCCATATCCACAGAGCCAGTTGTCTCATCATAGAAGGCAATCAGGTTGGCAGCGTCAAGTGCCTGGAATTGTACTAGCTGGATCCAGTTGTGATGCAGGCAGCGTGATATCAAATAAAGGGGTTTATTTGATCCTCCTGGCTTGTGTCTGTGTTGTAGCTACCTCTGTGTCTGATACAAAAGCCTGGACACATTGCAGTTATGGCCGCCCCCAGCTCAGCACCAGCCAGTTGGGCTAGACGAGCATAAAGTGGAATCCAGGCACTCCTGAGGAGTGTGTCGATGAATGTGTTGTGTTCCCCACAGATGCCTAGAAGAGAGCTGGTTGAATTTTTTTTCCTCTTTTTTGTTTTTGGCAAAAAAGCCTTAAAAGGCTCATTTTGTCCCAGACAGAAAGACTATTTCCTTTGAAAACTTTAATGGGAAATACAATTTATTTGACTGGGGCCATTGCCTCGCGGGGCTACCCTCTCTGGGGCAGTACAGCTTCACACTACTTGGATTTACCAGCTATGTCTCTGTTGCCATCAAACACCCGCAGTTGGCCCGTGGCGGCTCACTTGGGCTCGGGCTATGGGGCTGTACAATTGCAGTGTAGACATTCAGGCTCAGGCTAGAGCCTGAGCTCCGGGACCCTGTGCTACAGGCAGCAAAGGAAACTACAATGCCGAGAGGCACAAAAAGAGCAGAAGTAACTGCAACAGGAGGAGTAAATTAGCTGTTTGGATGACTAACTCCTTGGTCACAAAAGGACACGTTTACGTATTTTTGCCAGCCCTTTAAGGGGAGTCAGGCCCCAGTGCTGTGTGATGGGGGGAAACAAGCCTACCTGTAAGCAATTAGCTGCCAGCCAGCCTCCTAGACAGTCAATTGACTAATGAGCACCTGGGCCTGAAAAGGCTACAGAGCTCAACTGGAAAGCGGTGCTCTTAGGGACAGGCTGCTCCTAAACTCCCAGAGACACCAGTCAAGGAATGCTGTTGTCTGCTGAGCAATCCGAACCCAGGAAGAAAAGGACGAAGGTAAAAAAGGGGCCAGCTGAGGTGCTGCTTGGAGGCCAGAGCGGGCCTGAATTAATGGGCATGACCCAACAGAGAGGGCTGGGTGTCCTGTGCCAAGATGGGAAAAGTTGAGTGGGAAATCCCCTCTGCCCTAAAGGAGGGCTGGGAAGTCCCCTGCACCTGAGGGAGAATCTACTGGCTATGGATGCCAGGACATTGGGCCTGCTTAGCAGGACTGGGAACTCCCGAACCTAGAGGGAGGGTTTTTTGGGGGAAGTGAATTAAATCAGCTAGACTTCAGGAGAAGGAAAGTATTGCGAAAAGACTCTGGATGACTGATTTATTTCTGAATCCTGGAAGGAGGAGGAGATTAGTGGAATGTGCGTGCAGAGCCTTGTCTTGCCATGAGGGAGCACACTAGGGTGTATCCCTGACACAGCATGTAATGAAATTTAACAGGTTCCCCACTATGGTCTTTCTGGGGTTAAAACATCCTCTTATATAGTGCTTGGGCAACTCTAAGAACTGCAGTACAAACATCCCACAAAAGCCTCCTATAATTACAGAGAGAGAGAAGGTGTGGCAGTGGCGGAGAGGAAACCCCCTTATTGTTCTTCATTAGTTAGCCATTGGGGTTTCTCACTGCCATTTTCCTATCCCATATCTCCTCGTGTCAGTTTCTTTCTCCTCCCTTCTATTATCCCTACCCTCTTTATGTATTGCTGAGGTACCTGTCCTAGCAACTCATTGTTTCTGCGGTGTCCAATAATGTTAGCGTTGCCAACTCTTGTGACTTTTATCCTGAGTCTTACAATATTTGGTGTT
Source organism: Malaclemys terrapin pileata (assembly GCF_027887155.1). NCBI lineage: Eukaryota > Metazoa > Chordata > Testudines > Emydidae > Malaclemys > Malaclemys terrapin. The sequence continues at coordinate 15,425,515 of NC_071515.1, read as the reverse complement.
ATTTTTTTTCTTAAAGCTTCAGCTTCTACAGTCATCTGAATATGTGAAAACTCAACTCCTCAGGCTTGCTGAGACAAGCTTGGGACTATGACCTGAATTCACCCTAAAGATTCAAACACGAGAAGGAAAATAAAGAGTCCTCAATCTATTTTTAATGAACTCTCATGATTCTAAGCAAATCTCATAATATGTATGGGCCTTACTTGTGATCTTAGAATGCTTGGGTATTGTGACAGACCCAGACCAGTGGGGTACAGGAGTCTGGTAGAGGGCAAATATACTGGTCACTGGATGAGTAGTTTTCTGTTCCCTGAGTGACCAGGGAAGGGGCTGCACTAGAGTAATCAGGAACCTGCTAGAACCAGGCGAATTAGGACACCTGTAGCCAATTAAGAAGAAGCTGCTAGAATCAATTAAGGCAGGCTAATCAGGGCACCTGGGTTTGAAAAGGAGCTCACTTCAGCTTGTGGTGCGAGTGTGAGGAGCTGGGAGCAAGAGGCGCAAGGAGCTGAGAATGAGAGGGTGTGCTGCTGGAGGACTGAGGAGCACAAGCGTTTATCAGACACAAGGAGGAAGGTCCTGTGGTGAGAATAAAGAAGGTGTTTGGAGGAGGCCATGGGGAAGTAGCCCAGGGAGTTGTAGCTGTCATGCAGCTGTTACAGGAGGCACTATAGACAGCTGCAGTCCACAGGGCCCTGGGCTGGAACCCGGAGTAGAGGGCGGGCCCGGGTTCCCCCCAAACCTCCCAATTGATCTGGACTGTGGGTTCTTCCAGAGGGGAAGGTCTCTGGGCTGTTCCCCAACCCACATGGTGAATCTCTGCAGCAAGAAAATCCGCCAATAAGAACAGGACCCACCAAGATAGAGGAGGAACTTTGTCACACTGGTGTCAGAAGTGGGATCTTGGGGTGCACAGCGCGGCGGAAGAAGGAGGTTGATTTAAAAACAACAACAACAACAACTACAAAGAAAGGGAGAGGGTTTATTTTTTTTTCACCACAACAGATGACGTAGTGCGGGCACTGATACAAGCTATGGCGGCCCAGCAGGAGGTTACCCATATCCAGACAGCTGCCCAACAGGAGGCAGTGTGGCTGCAGCAAGAGACTAATCGCCTGCTGATGGACCAGACTACTCAAGACCGAGCTATGTTGCGGGAACTGGTAAACCAGGTAAAGAGCTGAATCGCGGCCATGATGGGACGCGGTTCATATGGGCCAGCCATTGGCTGCAGAAAATGACATGGGAGGATGATGTAGAGGCATACCTTCTGGCCTTTGAGAGGACAGCCCTACGGGAGGCCTGGCCTCGAGATCAGTGGTCTGGCATCTTTGCCCCATTCCTTTGTGGGGAGGCCCAGAAGGCCTACCATGATCTGCCTGAAGAGGCTGCGGCAGACTACCCCCAGATGAAAGCAGAGATCCTGGCCAGATCTGGGGTAACGACAGCAGTGCAGGCCCAGCAGTATCACGGTTGGTGGTACCAGGAAGACAAAACCCCGTGGTCCCAATTGTATGACCTCGTCCATCTTGCACGAAAGTGTTTGCAAACAGAGTCCCGGAGTCCGGAAGAGATACTAGCGGTTCTGGTCATCGACCGATACATGAGGGGACTACCACCAGACCTTCGTGCCTGGGTAAGCCAGAACGAACCCTCCACCTATGATGAAGTTGTCGCTCTGGTAGAGAGGCGAAGGACAGCGAGGGAACTGACCCAACCAGTTAAGGAAGAGGCACCCCGGGTTAAACTAGCAGCACCAAGCCGTAAAGTTCAGGTGACTGGGCCACCAGGAGGGCCCAGCTGGAAAAAGAGAGAGGCTGAAGGCCCATCAGAGGCCACAAAGAGTCGGAGCACTAAGGGAGAAGAGGATCATGATGTTAGACTGCCCAAACCAAGAGACCGGGGAACGCCTAGGGCTCCATACAGATGTTATGCCTGTGGGGAGTGGGGACACATAGCTGCACAGTGTCCCAATGCTGAGGAGCCTATGCAGTGTAACCTGGGGAACTGGGCAGATCCATGCTCCCTAATCCACCTTGTGGGGGTCTCACTAACCCCACATATGTATACCAGACCAGTGAAACTAAATGGGGTAGGGACCACGGCACTGGTTGATTCAGAGAGTGCTATCACGCTTATCTCAGGGAAGCTCGTGAAGCGTAGTCAGCTGCTACAGGCTAAACGTACGGGGATAACATGTGTCCATGGGACAGTTAGTTACTACCCCACCATCCCAGTAAAAATCGAGATCCAAGGGAACACTACTGAGGTAGCAGCAGGTGTAGTCCCTAAACTCCCATACCCGGTGTTCATAGGGAGGGACTTCCCAGGGTTTGGAAACTTACTCCCAGTAGGGGGATTGGAGAAAGATGGGGACCCTAAAATTGGTGAGGCATCCACAGCAAGCTGTCAACCCCCAATCTTCTCTGAAATATCCCCAGATTTATTCTCCACTCCCAGACAGGGTAGAAAGCCAAAAAGGGAAAGAAGAGCAGCTCAGGCCTTGGGAACCCAAATACTGACCCAAAGCCAGAGGGTTGCTCTTGTAGGTAGGTGGACCCGTGCAGCTGAAAAGGAGGCCACGCAAGAGGGAGAAGCACCTGAGTCTGACCCCCACCCTAATGCTTCTGAACCAGTAGAGGCAACAGAGACTGGGCCCCTAGATCTTGGGCAGATTAGCCCCGGGAGAGGAAATTTTGGACGGGACCAGGCAGAAGACCCCAGGTATGACAACATTAGGAAGGAGGTGACTGAAATAGATGGGGCCATGGAAGAGAAAACCCAGGGACCAGGACCGTACTTCACAATGAAGAAGGATCTCTTATACCGGGTTGCACCAGTACAGGGGCAGAAGGTACAGTAGATCCTAGTACCTCAAAAACACCAGAACGCTGTATTAAGTCTTGCTCATAGTCATCTTTTTGGGGGGCATTTGAGGGTGGAGAAGACCCTGGCATGAGTCCTACAACGGTTCTTCTGGCCCGGAGTACATGAAGAAGTGTGGAAGTACTGTGCCTCCTGCCCGGAGTGTCAGCTGCACAGTCCCCGTCCCCACTTGAGGGCACCTTTAGTACCCCTTCATAGAAGTCCTCTTCGAGCGAATAGCCATGGACCTAGTGGGACCCCTGGAGAAGACAGCTCGGGGCCACCAATCTATACTTGTTGTTTTGGACAATGCTACTCGCTACCCAGAAGCTGTCCCCCTGCGGAACACGGCCTCTAAAACTATAGCCAAAGAGCTGGTGGGGATCTTTGCCTGAATGGGGCTACCGAAGGAGATATTAACTGACCAAGGAACCCCATTTATGTCGAAGCAAATGAAGGACCTCTGTATGCTGCTCCATATACATACCCTGAGAACTTCGGTCTACCATCCGCAGACTGATGGGTTGGTAGAAGGGTTTAACCGAACCCTCAAGACTATGATAAGGAAGGTGGTAAGTCGGGACGGGAAGGATTGGGACACCCTACTACCCTACCTTATGTTCGCTATCCGGGAGGTACCTCAGGCCTCAACTGGGTTTTCCCCCTTCGAGTTATTATACGGGCGTCACCCCCGTGGCATACTAGATATCGCCAAAGAGATCTGGGAAGAGGAACCCAATGAGGGGAGAAATATAATACAGCATGTAATGCAGATGTGAGACCGGATAGCCCGAGTTACCCCTATTGTACGGGAACATTTGGAGAAGGCACAGGAGGCCCAACGAACCCATTACAATCGCCAGGCAAAAGTGTGACAGTTACAACCAGGGGATCGGGTTATGGTGTTGGTACCCACGGCAGAAAGCAAGCTTCTGGCCCAATGGCAGGGGCCCTATGAGGTGGTTGAACCTGTGGGGGAAGTAACCTACAAGGTGCGGCAGCCAGGACGCAGAAAACAAGAACAGATTTATCATGTTAGCCTTCTGAAACCCTGGTATGCACAATGGTCCAAAAAGACCTAACCCAGGAAAACAAGCCTTCCAAACTGGTCAGAGTGTCTCCCGATTTAACACCAGACCAGAAGAATGAGGTATCTGAGATGATCTTCCGGAACCAAGATGTGTTCTCGACAAAACCGGGTCGAACGACCGAGACATATCACCACATCGTCACGAACCCTGGGGCCAGAGTAACAGATGGTCGGGGAGGAGGAACACCCAATTCTATACCTCAGTCGGAAACTCCTTCCAAGGGAACAAAAATATGCAGTGGTGGAGAGAGAATGCCTCGCTGTAAAATGGGCCATGGAAACATTGCGCTACTACCTGCTCGGGCGCAGATTTGTCCTCGTGACCTACCATGCCCTTCTTCAATGGATGCAGTGGAACAAGAAGAACGCAAGGGTGACCAGATGGTTCTTATCCCTCCAACCTTTTCAGTTCCGTGTGCAACACAGAGTAGGGAGCCGTCATGGCAACGCCGATGGCTTGTCATGTGTGCACTGTCTGGCGTCCCAAGCTGCCCAACCCCTTGGGGTTGAGCAGAGGGGAGGGATATGTGACAGACCGAAACCAGTGGGGTACAGGAGTCTGGTAGAGGGCAAATATACTGGTCACTGGATAGTAGTTTTCTGTTCCCTGAGTGACCAGAGAAGGGGCTGCACTAGAGTAATCAGGAACCTGCTAGAACCAGTTAAGGCAGGCAAGCTAATTAGGACACCTGTAGCCAATTAAGAAGAAGCTGCTAGAATCAATTAAGGCAGGCTAATCAGGGCACCTGGGTTTGAAAAGGAGCTCACTTCAGTTTGTGGTGCAAGTGTGAGGAGCTGGGAGCAAGAGGCGCAAGGAGCTGAGAGTGAGAGGGTGTGCTGCTGGAGGACTGAGGAGCACAAGCGTTATCAGACACCAGGAGGAAGGTCCTGTGGTGAGAATAAGGAAGGTGTTTGGAGGAGGCCATGGGGAAGTAGCCCAGGGAGTTGTAGCTGTCATGCAGTTGTTACAGGAGGCACTATAGACAGCTGCAGTCCACAGGGCCCTGGGCTGGAACCCAGAGTAGAGGGCAGGCCTGGGTTCCCCCCAAACCTCCCAATTCACCTGGACTGTGGGTTCTTCCAGAGGGGAAGGTCTCTGGGCTGTTCCCCAACCCACAGGTGAATCTCTGTGGCAAGAAAATCCGCCAATAAGTGCAGGACCCACCAAGATAAAGGAGGAACTTTGTCACAGTATGTATTGCAACACTGCACTAGATACCTCAGGAGTTATGGTCACGTTGTACGTGTCTGTTGTCCTTTCCAGTTTATGGTGTTTGTTTTTTATGTGGACATTACTAAAGACATCTGTTCAATGTGTAGCAGTGGTAAAAATAATAATAATAATAAAAAGGCTATATTAGAAAGGGGATAGTGTAATATGGAAAATATTCTAAATGCCATTGCAAAATTGAGTGGCACATCTGCCCCTGCAATACCATCTGTAGGCTTGCCTATAGCTTTCATCACTGCCTGGGCACATCCTTTCAAAAAGGGCATATCCATTTCTTCAGTGATGAAGCCAGTTTATGTATGTTTTACAGCAGGCCCTAGAGGCCCCAGCCACGATCAGGGCACTGTTGTGTTTGGCTCTGCTGTAAGAGACAATCCCTCTTCCAAACAGCTGTCAATCTAAATGGACAAGCCAGACAAAGGAGGTACCTCTCTGTGCTCTTCAGAGGGCGTAAATGACTTGCCCAAGGTCATGCAGGAAGTCTGTAGTGGAGCTAGGAACTGAACCCAGGTCTCTGGAATCCCAGTCCTGTGTCTTAATAGCAGAACCATCCTTCCTCCCATTTCAAAACCCCTAGCGCTGGTGTGGAGGGTGGGGGATCCAAGTTCTCTTCACTGGTTGCAAGCAAAGAGCCAGAAGGCAGCCTGCTATTTCATATAGTCAGCCTGCTGTTGCCCTGATCTAGCATGACAAATTGGTGTTCCCAGAGTGGCAGCAAAGTAATCAGACTGTGACAAATGGTTTACTTAGAGCAATTTGTTTTCATTTTACTGAAAATTTCCGCAGTCTTAACAAAAGGATTTTTTTTTTCTTTTAATGATATTTAAGCGCTGTTGGAAACGAAGGGCTAAGACAAGCCCGGAGATGATAGAACAGCACTGTGACTCAGTGGAGAGCTGTGTTCTGCAGCCGCATGGGATCTCTTGGTCCATCTGTGGCTGGTATCGGCACTAGAGTCGATGATCTGGAGGGGCTGGGGCAGGTTATTCCCCCCCCCCCCCATTACAAAGGGTGCAGTAGATTTACTTTTGTCTGCCTTCCTCATGGAAATTCCACTACTTGCCCCTAGAAGAGGTCCACCTAGGCAGGGATAAAGTGATGGGGAAGGAGAGGTTGCATAAAACCCTTTATTTTCCTGTGCTGTCAGTCTGGTGCCTTTCACAGTTTCACCACAATTAAGCAGCCAAATTAAAATAAAGAAGCCGTTTCGAGCGATCAAAGCAATGAAAGTGAATCGGGAATGTCCCAGTTCTAGCCAAGACTGTGCCATTGCCTGCCTCTGTGACCTTGGGTAACTTCACTGGCTCTTCTTGTCCCTACCCATAACCCAGCTATTGAATTGTATGGAAAAGCAGTAAGAGCCGGTTAGGCCTTCTCCAGGCTAGAATTTAAAGGTGGGGAGGGGAGGTGGAAGGAGATCCCGTTATCTAGTTCAATCAGTTTAACACCTCCTAAAACTCCAGTCCCAAAATGAAGCAATTGTATGTTAGCCTGTGCTAAAATGAGTTAGGCCTAGGAGGATCCCGAGGCATATTTAATACATACTAAAGTATAATTGCTTTGCCTTGACTAGACTCTGAGGAGGTAACATGATCTAATACCTTTAAATCCTAATGTAAAGAGGGCCGTAGGGCATGACTGTGCTACAGTGGCACAGCTACAGATGTCATGCCATAGTGTCAATGTTTCCCACATCAACGGGAGGGTTTTGTCCATCGATGTAGTTAATCCCCCTCCCTGAGCAGCGGTAGCTAGGTCAATAGAAGAATTCTGTCTGTCGACCTAGCTGCATCGCCACTGGGGGTGACGTCCAATTCGACTGCGGCACTCGGTGTGAAATTATTCACCCCTCTGAGCAGCAGAGCTAAGCTTATCTCATTTTTAAGCACAGACCAGGGGTGAGAGGGACCAAAAGCTGCTGCTGGGAGCTGAAACGCAGGAATACAGGATTTTCCATGCTATGGCCAGATACTGTACCCCTGAAGCCTTCTATTCTAATTCTGGCAGTAGTGGTGACTGAGGTTCAAGAAGAAGGGGGAAAATCTCTCCACGCTTGCCTAATTGTGCCCTACTAGTGGATAATTCCTTCTGATCCCTGTAGTGATCATTTTATGCCCCGAAGCATGAGAATTCATTTCCCCTGTGGTTGCACAAAATGGTCTCTCTATAGCCCCAGGTTAGGTCAGCACCAGCAAGTCTACCCATAAATACGGAAGGCTTATGGTGGTGGTAGGGCATTCACAACCCTACTCTGCAGGGGGGTCTATAGCCTGCCTGTGGTCCTCGGGAAGTAGTTGGAACAGTAAAAGGAAGGACATGGCCACAACCCCCATTCAATATCTCTCTCATGTGGCCTCATTACTAGCATGCCAGCAGCCATGATCTAAAACCGTATAGAGACCAGCCGTAAACTAAACATGTCATCCCTTAGAAGAACCTTCAGGGCCAGGAGATGGTGCAAGCACCACCTGCCCTCCCTCACAGGCAAATGCCCCTAGGGTGCAGTTTGCAACCCTGCCAGTGGCAGGGCTGAATCTAGCCCAGTAAAAACAAATGTTCTATTGGTCATTAAATAAGCCAGCTCCAGGAAAAAATGAGGCGTGAATAAGAATAAAAATACCATTCCCTGTCCCCCACCCACCAGGCAGCGGGGAGACCAGCTGCCCTAAACCCATCACCAGCTTCACAATGGTCTTCATTCTCTCCTCTCCCCTCTCTCTCACTCTCGGGTATATCTTGCATTTTCAGTAGCCAGTAATAAGCCACTTCCATGGACTGTAGAAAAGAGGCTGTAGAATCACTTGTAGAAATAAAAGCCACCTATACCAAGCTCAATCTAGAGTGCTGTGTGGCTGCTTTGCACCACGTCACCAAAGGCATCGGGGCACAGCGCCCGTGTAAGTGGTGTTGGAGTGATTGCACTGTTCAGGGAGGTAGAAGTGGGGTGTGGCCGTTAGAAGTGGGCTAATCTGGGCCTTTAAAAGCAGGCTAACTAGATGACCACCTAGAAGGCATCAGCTAAAGCTATTCTAGGGAGACACACATAAGGGGGCCCTAGAATAGGACTGGGACTACCGTGGTCCTTTGCTGATAGGCCAGTGCCAAACTCTTTCAGCTATGGCTTTTCTGCTCCCTTCCCCCTTCAAAAGAGCATCTGTTTCTTATTTTTGAGTCTCAGGTGTGCTCAGACATTGGATTGGTAGGCTCCCGTCGCACCTCCTCCAAAGCGAGGCTGTAGCCAGAGCACGGGATTTTGGGGTGTATTGGGGGAGCTAACGGCACCTTCTGAGGAAGCAGTTATGCCAAGCATGGCCCTGGTGGGGCGGTGGAAGGGAGATGGAAGTGACGGGTACCCTCAGCATCTTGCTGCCGTCCTGCAGGTTGCTGGCAGTCAGAGCTGATCAGAGCATTTCTGTCACAAATAAAAAATGTCTTTTGGAAAATGACATTGAGACTAAACCAAAACTTTTGACAAAAAAATTGATTTTGATAAAAATGCTAAGGGAAAAAAATGGGGGTGGAAGAAAAACAATACTGCCAAGGTGTCCCATTTGGATGGTTTGGGAATGAAAAGTTTAAATTCTTTTGTTTTTTCAAAATGACATTTCATTTTATAATTTATATTGGTAAAATCTATAAAAAGAAAAGAGTTGAAATGAAATATTTTGATTGACAATAACATTTTTCAGAATTTTTGATTTTGGTGGTGGTTTTTTGTTGCTGTTTTTCCCTCCCCTGGTTTGGGATGAACTTTCTTTTTCACAGGACAAAAAAAAAAATCATTTTCCAGCTACCTCTGCTGCCATTTCCCCCTTCCCCATCTCTTTGTCTCTTGTCACACCTATAGATATTCATTGGAACTGTTACACTGATAAGGTTAAACATATGCATTGTTGGGCTCAAGACAGTAGCAAATGGCATCTGTCTAGTCTGTGACATGCAGGAGGTCAGAATAGATGACCTAATGCAGTTGTTCCCAAGCCTTTCAATAAGGCCTATGTCATCCATGTCTTTTTGGGGGGACCCACTATTTTGTCCGTTGTTTACTATTGTAATTTGTTTAAAAAAATTCAAACCTGGAAGAAAAAAACTCCCAAACTTTGTCCTTTCTGCACTGCCAGTATCCTTCTTCAGCCCCCCTGTGCTTAGCTTCCCACCCCCTTAGCCCCCTTGCTCTCCCAGCCCCACCGCTTCTTATGGATAGAGAACTCTACTAGGGGGGTTGTTACACCCCTGTTGTTGGTCATCACTCCTTTAAAGGGAAGTAAAAGACAGGCTTCAACAACATGAAAGAAAACACCAAACCAATCCCTAGGCAGTCTCTGTCCTGGGAGAGGATTAGCATCTCAAATATCCTTTCATGTCTTGGGGGGAGGTGGGGGCTAACTGATAACAACAGAGATGCCCCTCTGAGCAAGGACGGCCACCCCTGCATCAAGGAGCGGAAAACTTCCCTTCTCTCAAGCCTCCTGCTTGGCTACCCGCAGCCCCATTGCTTTCTCTCTCTCTCCCTCAGCCCTGCCCCGTCCTGCAGTCCTGGCTGGCTGGGAGGCCCCTATGGAGGGATTGTGGTTGGAAAGCAAGCCTGTCCTGCCCTCCCCCCATAGTAATGGCACCTGTCTGTCAAGGCCAGGCCCGGCTCCTTGCTCTGGGCATTGAGACTTGGTGCACACGGTCACCGTGCCACTCAGTTATAGTCCAGCTGATCCTCCCCTCAGGTTTGGCCCAGCCTGACAGAGGTTCAGCTGGGCCAAACCTGAATGGTGCTGAGTTCCCATGAATCAGGTTGCCGTGCCACTTGGTTGGGGGCTCCAGAGCCAACTGCCTCTTTTGTCTGCCCGGGGGGGGCCTTCATTGGGGGGGTGAGCGCTTCTGGGGCACATGTAGGGCACAGAGTGACATGAGGGCAATGTCAGGCAGCCCACCTATGTAGACCCTTCCAGCAACCCACTGGTGGGCTGGGACTCACCATTTGGGAAACACTGATGTAAAGTTCTTTTCTGAGCTTAGTATCTCTGGATAACTGTTTGCAGCATCTGAATTATAGTTTGTAAGCAACTTGCGGAGGATCAATAACTTTGTTTGTAAAGCACCAGGCGTGCCTATATTGCTACATAAGTAATATTTACTATTCTGTAATAAACCAGCTGCATCATGCAACACTCAAGGTTTGGGGTGGAGAAGAACAGCTTAAATCTCTGCAATTTGTTGTAATAACAATGGGGTTCTGCGAATTGCCCAGCAATGGTTACATAGCGAGTCTGTGGGTGCGTTTCTTGACTCAGTAAATTTCCACTGTATTAGCAGCTATCCGCTTTGCAAATATACTTGAAAATGTAGTAGCAATGTATAAATCATTTGAAATGTTGCACAGCAGAATGTCTTATTGGCTTTGTGGGGTACAAGTTTTATGGTGTTTGCTAATATGACAAATTGACTTAACTGAGACCACTATTACAATAAGGCTTTCATAATGTATTAGCAAATATCATAATGCACTGGAAAATTATTTGCGCTAATTTGCCCTCCAGAAATACACTTAAATAATGTGTTTGACTCATAATTACAGTGAATAATTTATCAGCAGAGTAAATCTGATGATTTTATACAACCTGTCAGTATCTTGTTCCTATGGATGCTTTACTGTCCATACATATCCATTAGACTGAGGGAATCAGGCAGTTCAGAGTGTTGATATTCAGTTAAATGTCGTGCATAAATAAATAAAGTTGGATTTACAACTTTAGGTCCCCATTCACAGATATCTGATGCCAAAAAGAGAGATTATTCATTCAAGAAATGTCTAGTCTTCATCATGGAAGCAGACTATTTTTAACACCTTGGGCGAGAAAAAAGCAGCAGAAGAATTTAACATCCCAAACATGTCAAGGTTGGGAGGGAGGAAAAGTGAGAAGGGACCAAACCTTAACCTCTTTGGTGGGCACTGGAAGGTGCTAAAGGTTTTAGTGTGGTTCTGATGTGCTGGAAGGAGTGAGCTGTTGAGAAGTCATGCAAGGGAACTCTATAACTCTGTGCATCTCAGTAGCTTTACAGAGTGTCTTTCCTGACAGTGTTACAAGGGGGTGTGAAGAGCGAGGCCAATAATACTGCAAAACAGAAAATTCCTACAGCCACCAATCCAGGTGCACAGGTGTTGTGCTCTCATGGAGACTTGACTTCAGATGCTTTGTTTTCTTCTTTCATCTCGCATAGCAGCATGTTGTGCTCTTTGTATATGGAAGTTTAACACTCACAATGAAGGAAATCCTCTATTTGGACACACTGTGATAAATGTGGAATTTTACAGAGGATTTACAAAAAAATGACTAAAATGAATACTAAGCAAATTGGGAAGTCCCTCAACAATGTCAACTAAATATTCTGCAGAGTTGTCTTCCCCCTGTTCCAAATATACTATTTGTTTAAAAGATGTAAGGTGTTGAATTCAGGGAAGCTGCTCTGTTTAGGCACCTGGAAGAAAGTTCTTGGCATGACAGCATGATCTGTGTTTTTAGGTCCAGTCCTGCCCTGGCTTTTCAGATCCCAACTGTAAAACAGTGTATGTAGAATAGAAGGATACTTCATTACTGGGACTTTCTCCTTTCTAACTCTTAATTCTAGCTCCGTACATAAGACTGCCTTACATGAAGGCAAACTCCCACAGTGTGGTGTGGTTCAGGAGAATTCAGTGTAAGTTGCTACACCAAGGGGCATCTGCCTATAGGCCCTCCATAAGGAGAGCTGGAGAGGGTCGTTCTGGGTTGGGATTTAGAGATGAGAGTCATAAAAAATCCTTGGTCCCTGTGTCACCTGCTGTATGCACACAGCAGGTAAAAAGCTAACTTAAAGCAGCAGCTGAGGATTACCTCTGCCACCAGGAAATCCTCAGATTGCGCATAGTCAATTCTACACCTCATTTTATAGAGCACACCTGGTGCCAGACCATATGGCTGGTGCTCTGCCAGATCCTTGGCTAATGCAGCCATTGGCTGCAAGGGGGCATAAGTTAGAGCAGCCCTGCAGCTGCTCTAAATTATACCAGGGGAGTGTTTTGACCCCCAGCTGGCTCAGGATTGGGGGGAAAAGTGGCACGGCTGAGAAATGAACCTCAGGATTCTGATTCTTCACTACCTTGCACTTCTTGTGCAGTCACTAACACTTATGCAAAGGGAGAGTGAACTTTCACCATTCCAATCAGAGAGCTTCTCTTGACTCCTACCCCCTTTGTTCCACTGTAAAAAAACTAAACAAGGTGCAAGGTCATGGAAGTCAGGCCCCAGCAGCTAGTCTCCAAATGCATGCAAGCCTGGCCTGACAATAGGTCTTGGGTAAATCCCACCCTGGCAGAAATAGTTGGTGTGGGGAAACTTCAACACATAATATTTTAAAATTCTGCATATCTTATTTGTCAAAATAACACAATATAATCACATAAGTTTCAATTATTTTTGTAGTATTTCAAAATACCTGTCAGCATGTATGTCTGTAACAATACAGACAACAAAATGATTCAGGAAATGTCTTTTGACAAATAGATTCCTTCCTAGGCATATTAATACAGAACTTTGAGTAATTCATTTAAATGAAATACAGATATATATTTCCTGCACCCCTCAGAAGCAGTGCAAAGGCTTGGGGGAGTCAGGGGTAATGGAGTTGCTGAGGGAGAGAGAAGCAACCTGGGAGGGAATGTGGAGGCTTGTTGGATGTGGGTGAGAGAAGTATGGAACAATTTCTTTTTTTGGGGGGGAGGGATTTTTAGGTAGTTGGGGAGCCTCCCCCATGCAGACCCTGGATGATCCTTAGTCTCTTCCATTTTCAGGCACATCTGCCCCATCCCCATGTGGCCCTGCACCCCCACTCTGTATTCAGCCCCTGCCCCAGACTGTCCCCACCACCAGCCCTTCTGAACCCCCATCTTTGACACCCCCCCAGCAGCCCCATGTGCCCTGCTCTGTGCATCCCCCCCATATCCCATGCCTCTTCACCTGGCCCCACAGGCAGGGCGCTGTGAGCAATGCAGCTTCTTCTCCTTCCTATCCAGGAGTGGCTGTCCTATGTTCTGGCACCAAAGCAGCCCCTTGTGGGTGAAAGACACATTCTGCTGGAGAGGTGCTGCAGTTATATTTTCTGCAGAGGAAACAACAAAAATTCTGCGGGGGACATGAAGTCTGTGTGTGTGTGCAGTGGTGCAGAATTCTCCAAGGAGTACAATCTATAAACAGAATAATGCACATGTAAATCCTTTTTTTGCATTTTTTTTTTGTTTCTTCCTTTGCATTATCCTGTGTACCAAGGGCTTGCCACAAATAATACCACGTTACCTATAGAAACGCGACTATCCCGAACACTATAGCAATGCTACTTGCAGCAGCTGAGCGAATGTGTGAAATTTGCTGCAAAGGTGTGACAAAGGGAATGCCTAAATGAGTAGGAAAATAGTCCCGATTCTGCTCCCCTTTTGAGGACCATTAGCAAAACTTCACTGGCAGCAGGATGAAGCTCAATGTGGATAATTTATCAGCCTGTTTGGCAATTATTTAGAAAAACTAAAAGGGCCAAGCCAGTCACCCACGGACACTCTCATACTTTAGGACTGGCCTCAGATGAAGTAGAAATAATCAACCACTCCTTTTTCCCCTTTCTGATTTGTAGTTGAAGTGCCGCTGCTACACCCAAAGGATATCCGCTCCAATTCTGTCTAAGGAAGAGATACAGGCTGTAGAGAGAGAGAAAAAAGATCTCCAGTACCAGATGTTCACTTTGGTAAGTGCTCTTTGTGTTGGTTGCTATGGGAGTGCCATATGAAAGAGAGAGAACTCTGTGTGTATGTGTATATGTAGCTAGAGAGGTAATACAAAGAGCACCATTTACAGGTGCATAATAATATGTAACATTGGCCGTAAGTCAGTAGTTCAATAAGGTGGTTGTTACGCACTGTAAATGGCTTCCTGAATCAAGTTCCTAGCAGTGGCAACGGCTTAAGGGCTATAATTAGCCAAAAGCAAGCACACAAAAATATTCCCTCTGCATTGTTAAATTGGTCCAAAACTTGGTTCCAAAGCCTTAATTGGCATAAAATTGGACAGCTTCTAGGAAAGCAGTGGATAGTCTGAATGGAGAGCTGCTCTGGATACACCCAATAGTGGCTTGCTTCCCACCTCTCCCCCATGCAATGTCACATTTATTATTTGGAAAAGCAAAGTAGCTTCCCAGTAACAGTGACATTTCCTGCTTGCCCTCTTTCCCCCTTCCCCCCTTCCCCCCTTCCCCCCAAAAAGTATTCAGTTTATGGACTAGTCAGTCTGGCACTACATGTGGGGGAGAGAAGTAATGAACAGCTAAGGACTCTTACCCAGCCGTGCTGCACGTAGGCCTAGCATGGTTCTACTACTTGGGCTAGAGTCATAAAAGGACTGAGGTGTCTAACTGCCACTTTAGGTGCCAAAATCTCAGAATCAGGCTCCATTGGGATTCACAAACCCCCTGCTCAGATTCTGCCGAACCCTTTAGGCATCTAAATTTACTCAGCTCATAGCTCTCGGCAGGAAAAGTTTCCCAAGGTACCTATGTTTCTGTCTCTGAGCATGCTCATGGCAGCCTTACCCTAGGCACCCAGATGCCAAAGCCCCAGAGTGAGTCACAAAGTGGGGGAAGATCAATGTTCCTCTGTCGATCAGGGAAGCGTGCTCAGAGCTCACTTACAGGATCAGGCCCCATATGTGAGCTTACACCAGGGGTCGGCAACATTTGGCATGTGGCTCGCCAGGGTAAGCACCCTTAGGGTGACCAGATAGCAAGTGTGAAAAATCAGGACGGGGGTGGGGGGTAATTGGCGACTATATAAGAAAAAGCCCCAAATATCAGGACTGTCCCTATAAAATCGGGACATCTGGTCACCCTAAGCACCCTGGAGGGCCGGGCCAGTTTATTTACCTGCTGACGCGGCAGGTTCAGCCGATCGCGGCCCCCACTGGCCGCAGTTCGCCATCCCGGGCCAATGGGGGCAGCGAGAAGCGGTGCGGGCGAGGGATGTGCTGGCTGCGGCTTCCTGCCATCCCCATTGGCCTGGGACAGCGAACTGCGGCCAGTGGGGGCCGCAATCGGCCGAATCTGCCGCATCAGCAGGTAAATAAACTGGCCTGGCCCGCCAGGGTGCTTACCCTTGCGAGCCGCGTGCCAAACATTGCCGACCCCTGGCTTACACAAAACAACTGGAAGAGGAAGATTCTCATTAAATATCCACAGTGGAATAGCTTCAACAGACGAGATGGAGAAGCCTTACATTAGAATAGCCCAGTGGTTAGGGCACTCACCTGAGATGGCAGATCCCTGTTCAAATCCCTTCTTCCCATCAGGCGGAGGTGGGTCTTGGACTGGGGTCCAACGCTGGGTTGTTATGAGGTAGGTGCTGCTCCTTGCTAAAACAACCTAGGCGCCTAACACCAAAAGAGGATTTGTAGCTGAGAATCCCAAGCAGAGAGAGACTATTCCCTGTAGCCTGGATTTAGGCCCCAAACTCCCTGTGAGGGGCAGGGCTTAGCACACACCCATGGGTGCAGCATTTCCCATTGGCTGGATTAGGTGAGGCACTGTCTCGTGTTCTGGATATTATTAATCCCATTGTAAAGGAGCCAAGGTGCTGAACTGGGCTTGGTGAATCCCAGTGATTTCCCCCCCATCCATGGTGCCTAAACATTAGGTGTGGTGGCCACTGAGCATCATCACGCTTAAGTCCCTTTGTGAACCTCACCCTTTGAGTTTCCTGGGCCAAGTCCTGGCTCCACTGAAGTCAATGGGAGTATTGCCACTGACATCAACGGGACTATGTTTTGTCACCAAGCCCTAGGAAAATTAGCATTGTTGTCACCAAATAGGCTCTTCCCTGGCAGATCTGGCCTGGTACATTCGGCGCACACATCGTAACCTGTCAAAGGATGTATCAGTGTCTGCCCTCCCCAGCTGCCTGCTTCAAAAATATCTCTCTCAGAAGCTCCCATTGGATGTTGTGCCTTTGCTCAGCCCCTTGCCAAGAGCTGTGGCTTCAAGCCACATTTTAGCCCTAACGCTTTACCTGGCTGGGTCACATCATGTGGGAAGGTTTAAAAATATTGATTCGGATCAGCCTCAGTTCTAGACTCTTACCTGCACTAGAAAAATTAGTTACTACCAATGCTAGTATAGAGAGTTCATAGCACTATGTTTTGAAAACTTGGCCACAATTGTTGTAGTTTTTCTATTTTGCACCTTTCTTGTGGGGGTCATACTGGTGAAGAAAAGGCAGGGAATTTTCCTTCTCTGTCTCCAGGAGAGTGGTAATTTTGCATCCTCTGAGAGGAACTGTGCAGTCAGAGTTCATGGTACATGTGCTTTGGAGAGAGCAATCAAAATGCTGGATTGGGATTAATAAACTCAAACATTTTCTTTGCATCACTAAATACCAATCTTCACGGCCCTGCAGGATACCCAGTAATCTGTGGAGTAAAGTGATGTTTGGTGCTTGGGGCGGGGGAGGGAAATTGCCCGACATTTTGGCAGAATTATTTAATGCCCTATAGTTAATGGTGGTTCATACTAGTACAGTGCTAAGACAACCCCTGTATTCAAAGCAAATACAAAGGGCCAGATCATCTGCTGGTGAAAATCAGTGGAACTAAATTGACTTACACTAGCTGAGGGCCTGGCCCAAAGTCTTCAAGGCCTATTGAAGTAGCCTTCAAGGGTCGGCATATTGGCAGTGCGATCTGATGTTGTGGGTAGTTATGCACTGTGCTATATTTTGGTTTTCTACAGACTCCCAAAGCAGCCTTAGGGATGCAGGCAAATCCTGCTACTCATGAATTCACAGTTGTTCAGCTTTCCTTCTTGGAAGTTATTTTCATTTTTAGCATTTGTCGTTTCCCATATGATTTAATCTTCCAAGTCTAACACTCTCACATTTGTGTTTTCACAGTTTTACCCCTGCTTAATGAGACCAAGAGAGTTAAAACCGGCTGTATTTCATTATTATTTTAAAGCAAAATCTGTTTAGAACACTGAAAGCCTTTCTAAAGCCACACTGGGTGGCTTGATTGAATGTGGGGAAAAAGCAGTGGTGGGTATTTTTGGGTCTGCTTCAGCCTCTTATTACTCAAATAACAACTCCCAAGGAAATAGTAGTAGTGTATCCCAGTTGCTGCTTGCAGAACTGAGCTAGCGTGAGTGATGCACAACTTAGTGTACAAATAGAACTATGGCAGATGGGAGGAGAAGAGTAGCACCCAAAGCAAGGTGTATCATAGGCCTTTTGCTCCAAAAATAACCATTGTAATGGGGGCTCTGAGGAACATGAAGGCTGCGGATGAACCTCAGCATGTTGGGAGCCCCGAATCCCAGGTGGCATAATCTTACCTTGAGAGGCAATGTGATTAAATATAGACAGAAGATTTTGATGCTGGAGTTTCTAGTAAATTTATGGGTTGTATGTAGCTGAGCAGTGGGCAGTTAAAAAGTGATGGTCAGGGAACCTTGTGACAGGGAAGGACTAAGAGCACTGGGTAGGGTTAAGCATAATAGGAGGGTTAAAGCTCATCCCAGACAATTCTGACTATGCATCCAACTTGGGATGTGAAAAAAAGTATCCTTATTCCATCATGGACGCTGAACAGAGGCTGCCAGGGAAGCAGAAATGTGCCTTTGGGCTGTGGACAAATGGGAGGTTGGTAAATTTAGTTTTTTTGGGGGCAGTGACTGTCTTTGTGTGATGATTGTGTGCGGCGTGCTTCGTCTCTTCCTGTTAAGTGTCATTTATTATCTGTATGGCAGTAGCACCTTGAGACCCTAATTAGGGACATCATTTGTGATCTCAGGAAGACTTGAAATCTGCTCCTCAGGGGGAAGTACTGCTATGCCAACCTATTATGCTACCTAGCACCCAATCCGCTTGATCACTCCCTTGCATCGTAGCCAATGTGGAATCATCATCTATTCTTGCTACTGCTGTACAAGTGTGTGAGCAGGGAAAGGCAGGGACAGAAACATAAGTCAGGAGGTGGTGGGTATCAAGAAGGACAATAGGAGGTGTAAGCAACTGGGATGGGGTAGAGCCTTAGAAATGTGGGGCTGGAAGGGACCTTGAGTAGTCATCGTTAGAGGGCTTTCCCTTCACCCCTACGAATAGCGTAGCTGAATTCGACGTATCCTATTCGACTTACCCCGCTGTGAGGACGGCAACAAATCAACCGCGGCGGCTCCCCCATCGACGGCGCTTACTCCTCCTGACGAGGTGGGAGTACGCGTGTCGATTCGGGGATCGATTTATCCGTCTAGATGTAGACTAGCCCTGAGTTATCACTAACACCTTAATTTTTCTTAGTACAGTTATATAGCCTGGTGCCTCTAACAACCTGTTTGTGCTTGTGTGTATAAACACAGTTAATTACATACACATATATACACACACACACACACACACACACACACACACACTCACTCAACCCACAAATATCAAAGGTTGGGTTGAGGCCTTTTTAAAAATCAGGCCCAAGAGCTCTTAGCAGGGATCAAACTCCGTAGCATGTTGGTTTCAAGGGAGGTTAGATTTCCCGAATCAAAAGCCACCAATTACAAGAGAGCTCTAATGGTCACCTGGGTAATGTTCAGACTGAGACTAAATAATGCAGTTAGTGGCATCCGAAGTCAATATCTAGCCCCTCTTCCATTTGGTGGATGCATCAACGCTTCCAAAAGTGAAAAGCAGGTTCCAATGGCAAAAGTGATGGTCAGGGTGTATTGTTTTTGAAGTGTATCAAAAATAATGTTGGCGTGGAATGTTTGAGTCTTGTGTCCTTTAAAGATGCCTGGAAAAGAGAAGCATGAAATACAAGTGTCTATAAACTGAACTGACTTTTGCCTTCATTTTGTCCAGGTCCAATAGGACTAACCGTGTAATGTTCCATCTGAAAACCTTCATTTTTGCTATTTAATAAAGTGAAGGCAGTCCACGTTGTCTCCAAAATGGGATGCTAACGCAGTCAGTGGCACATTGCATTTATTTTCTGGATGCACAAAAATGACCTTCATAGCTCACTCGCGGCTTTGTCTCTTTAGAGTTATGGTCCATTCCTGTGTTAGTGATAATAAATTATATTATATTCCACTTCACACTGATGGGGTCCATCTACACAATGCCAAGGAACCTTTAAAAAAAAAAGTCAGTGCATTTCACTGTGTTTTATGAATAAAGGATGTGAAGGAAAATGAGCTCAAATCACTTCTCAGATGATAGATATTTGTGGTCTTAATAAACGATTAAATTTTAATTAGTATTTATAAGTGTTTCACATACATAGTTGGGATATTATTACACAGTACATCAGGGCTACCAGATGTTCGGTAATTGGAATAGACACGTATCTAGGACACAAATCAGAGTGAGTCACAGAGAGCTTTATTCCTCAGCTGCTGAACTTGATGGAACCTTGTCCATTTAAGTCAATGGCATTTTCTGATGCATTAGGCCCTCAGAACTTTACAGACTTCTTGGGATCCCCTTCCTTAAAGAGACCATATGTCTCAGTTGCAGTTGGACAGATATGTTTTCTTTTTGTTTGGCTTGTTTTTTCTGTAGTGTTCCAGGAATGCCTGAAGTACTCCAGTATCAGAGGGGTAGCCGTGTTAGTCTGGATCTGTAAAAAGCGACAAAGAGTCCTGTGGCACCTTATAGACTAACAGACGTACCCCTGTTTTCCATTTCATCAATCACAATGTTTATATGACTCTAAAAACTGTTTGCTAAAACCGTATCGCTACAGCAACTAGAACTTGTTCTGTGTTTAGCAGAGCAAACGGCTCAGTGGAATGAGTGCTCAGTGTGATGAACAGGGTTTGGAGTGAAGAGAAGAAGCTGAATGAACGTTACCACTGTCAAAGCTGTTGTTTCACTCAAAATGAGTGATAACACTCGCTCAGTGTTTCATGATAAACTCATTCAGATACAAAGTCACTGAAAAAAATCCTGCACACTGAGGAATACATATGTGTTTGCTGCGAAGTTGGTAGCTAGAAGTAGCAACAATAGAACACATTTTACAAACAGGGTACTTACGTCTTTTCTAGGCGTATTTTGCATCCTTTAAAATGTTGCCATAATGATATCCTTTATTTTGAATTTAAAAATATGGTCATCTTCCCCCTCCCCTGAAATAAATATTCTTACCATCTACTTGTAAGTGATCTGGAATTAAAACGAATATGCTTGTACTTAGAAAAATGTAGTAGTGCGTGTGTGTATATAATGTGCACTTTCGTGACCAGAAACCCTTTCCTCCTTTGTGGCATTGTGCCCCCATGCACCACCGACATCCTGAGAACTAGCTAGTTTCCCAACAACGAAACCCCTTATCACCTAAGACCAAAGGAGGCGTAGGTATTTTTTAAAATAACCACTTGTCCGATTAAGAAAGACCAGGATGAAATGTTACTGAGTGTTGGGGAAAAAAATCCCAGTCACATTAATGTCGACACTGTGTCTTTAATAAATTCTTCGGAACCTCCTTAACTTCTCTCTGCACTTTGGCCTATACAACAGGCCTTAATTAGCACAGATTTTTCACATTCATGGATAGATTGGAAATTTGGAAGCACTTAATGAAAAAGGTCTGTTACCTTGACCAGGCTGAAATTACAGTTAGAGGACGTTTGCGTGCTCCAAAGGCTGGCTGCATACAAATATATGAATATCCTGCAAACAGAAATCCAAACATAAGATCTTTAAAGAGGCAGGGAGGGAGCCTCAGCTTCAGTAGAGCATCCACTATTTACGCCAGCTGCGGATCTGGCCTCCAGTATTTACTTTGGTTCTTGACATATGGCCACTGCAGATAAAAATAACATCTTCTGATGTTACCAATGCATTGCATCTTCTTATCCTGGAAACGGGCCTGAAGGTAAACCTCTGTGTGCCTCTGTATTGTGGAATGCTATGGATCTGAACCTGAAGCCAGAGCCACATTTAGCAGCTTTATCCCCTTTCTCGTTACCTCTAGGGCCAAGCTTGATTGTTCATTTTCACTTCTTTGCTGCCTAGCTACAAGGAGATAGCAGCCACCTCTCTCAGCCACGTACTGTCTCCTCCTGGTACTGCAGCATCCTTAGAGAGAACTCATTCTGATGGCTCTTGGCTAGGTGAAGCTAGTTTTGCTAAAGGATATAGACAGTATCTTGGCTAGGGTCAGAACTGAACCTTTGATAATGCGCACCCACTTTACTCTTGCATTCCATGGTCACTGCCCTCCAATGGGCAAATGGAAACAAATCCAAGACTTTTTTCCCTTCTCTATGTGTTGCTACTTTCACCTCTGGTAAAGCCCTGTCTAGAACACTCAAACTACTAAGAGGGGTGATCCCGAGGCTTATTGCACCAACCTGGGGAAGAGGATAGCTTTGCTGAGTGGTTATGAGGCAATTAGTTGGATTATAGTTAGATGCAGAAATAACGTCGGCCAAACCATATTTTCTTGACATAGGAATGGTGCACAATCAAGGTTCACAGATCAAATGCTATTACTTCATCTGTAAGGCATTGTCTTCAAACATTTATTATTAAAGTAGGCAGTGTGGCCTAGAGGGCTGAGCAAAGGATTGGGATCTGCCGGTCCTGAGTGCTAAACCTGGCTCTGCTCCTGACTCATTATGTGGCCTTGACCAAGTCACTTCATCTTGCTGTCACAGGTCTCCCAACTGAAGAATGGGGATGATGATGATTGTGGGGGTTAGGACTAGGAAGCTTTCTTTGGGAACAGCTTCTCCCGTAGCTGCCTGTTGCATGGTTTCTTGAACCTTCCTCTGAGGCATCTGGTCCTGGCCCAGTTGTGACAAGTTACTCGACTAGATGGACCATGGATCTGATCTGTTATGGCAGTGCCTATATTCTTAGACTCTCTTATTTCATTTTCTTGTTGTTGTTGTTTGTTTGTTCCCATAGCACTATGATAGAAGAAGCCACTTCCTAAACACAATAGACACACAATTAAAGATAGCTCTGAGCAAGCAGAGAGAAAAATATGCACAAACACGTGTGCGTTTAACACTAAAAGAGATAAGATTGCATTACTCTGCACCCTGGTTGCTTAGCAAATATCATGTTGTGGAAAGTGAATCCCTCTTTCAGACTTATACAAAACCATGAAGTTGTTACTGTGGCAATGAGCTTCGTTTGTCTTTGATATCTCACATTCTAAGGTGCCTATGAGCCCCAACTACCATGGTATCTGAGCACTTCACAATCTTTAATAACAGGAGCTGGTCAGAAATTTTCCCTCAGAAAACGCCATTTTAATTCAACTGATTATGTGTGTGATGTATTCATTTCAAGTAAATGTTGTTTAAAAAAGTGGAAGGAGGTTTAGAAAATGTCAAAATGTCTCATTTTGCCATCAGAATGATATGTTTTTTGATATTTTCATTTTGAAAGAACTTTTCATTTCAAAATTCTACTTTATCTAGAAAAAGGTAAAATAAAAAAGGGTCACAACTGAAACCAAACACTTCAAATTTATCAAAATAAAATGTTTTGACTGACCCAACAGGAGATTTTTTTTTTAATTTTGTGTTGCTAAAATTTTCAATTTTTTTCATCCCACATTGGGACAAAAAGTCAACATTTTTGAATTTTCTTGTGGGACAGAAAATCCATTTTCCAATCAGCTCTGATCAGGGCACCACCCCGGTGTGAGGAGTGGCAGTATGGTCATTCCCATCTTCATAGATGGAGATCTGAGGCCCAGAGAGACTAAGCTCAAGCAGGAATTATTTTGGGGCTGTTCTATGGCCTGTGTTATGCAGGAGGTCAGACTAGTGGTCCCTTCTCGCTTTAGAATGTATGTGACTTACCAAAGGTTACACAGGAAGTATGTGACTTGAACCCAGCTATCCCATAGCCTAGGTTAATGCCTTTATCATTGGACCATCCTTTCTCTCTTCTTATGTATATCTACACCTGATGAAGAGTGAGACATAATTTGAATATTTTTTTTATTTAACAAATGCTTCTCTAGCCTTTTTTCTGTGCAAATGCACTAATTATTGAGGAAAAATCTAGCTTTCGTGCCATGTCATAATTTATATTAATCATGGCGAGCCCATTCAGATACTCGTCCCATAGTTGAACGGTGATAGTTCTTTACCTGTTTCAACACGTTGAAGGTCCTCACAAATTTTCACCTTGAATCGGCCTATAGACTACGAAAGCTTAAGACGATGGCCAAGCTAAGGCTCAATCAACCAACCAGTTACCTCTTTTAGCTACCATATGAAGATAATAATTAGGAATTCTCTCATACAAATAATTCCTCAGTCAACTAGACGTAAAACAATAAAGACAATAAAATGTAACAATTCTCTACCTTTCAACATGCACTTGATCCAGCACCAGCCACTAGTAGTGGTTTGATTATATAATCCGCTGAGCTGAGAGGACATGTTCATCACGGTCTAATCATGTGCCATCAGAACCGATATATTTTTATTAATATTTATGAACATTTTGAACTCTGTAATATGACAAAATCTATGTCAGTTAACAAAAAAAAATATGTCTTTTACCAAATCACATCTCGTATTTGCTTAAATTTGCAGCTCTAAGCTGAGAGAGTGTGTCACATTTTGGTCCGAGCGGGATGCGCATAAAACCAAGTTGCGAAACTTATCAAATGCCAAAAAATTAACAAGTGTCTAAATTTGAGGCCCCCTTTGAGCTTGAGGCCCAGGCCAAATGGCCCTCTTGGGCCCCCCCTCTGATTGGCCCTGCTCCCACTGAAATCAATGGCAGCCAAACTATGGGCCTCAGACTGCTTTGAAAGTTAAACCAACCACACGTCTCCTTTTTAAAGTAACTTTGCTTTCTAAGTAACTTTGCTCTTGGTTCCTCTTTGCATAGAATGCACGAGTAATGCGGAATTTGAAATGGAAGATGGAGGATTACCTGCCTGGCTACAAGAAGCGAGTGGCCTCTGCATCCATATCAGGTACAGTGTGCTCCTTGTACCATACTGGTTTATTTGTGAGACGGGCAGTGACCTATGTGGTAGGTTTAGGTTGAGAATGAGAGAGTGACACCACGTAATCCAACAGCCCAAGCTGTAGCCACATCCTTTCATTTTACTCCTATTTTGTTAGTTTTTTATTGCTTGTCTTAGAGACCAAGTACAGGCCCTTGTGAGGCAGGCCTATGAAATCAGTGGGGATAACTGCTCCCAATCTGGGCTACAGTGATAATGTGGCCCATGCTCTGATTGAGCTGTGGCCTTATATAGGGATAGCCTGCACATTTTTTCCTATCAGTGTGGTCACAATCTAGGAAAGAGATGGGGTGCGCAGGACATAACTCACCAACCATGTGCTTGGCCCCTTTCCCCATCCTCCAAGCTACAAAACCTTCTTCTGTAGTGTCTGCTATGGAGAATCCGCGCAGTGTAAAATCCATGTTAATGAGGAGACCTGGAGGATGCAGCCGTTGTGCCCCAATTAGTGGTCTCTCTTCTTGTGTAAGTGTCTCAGAAGAGATGGATGGAATGTGGCCACCAAGCAGTCAGATGATGATTCACTCGACAGCTAAGCCGTGCAATCCCATTCACAGCACCATAGCTATTTAGTTATACTGGGGGGAAGTGCATATCCCATATCACATCCATATTACCAGTATGTAACAGCACATCAGCCTGCACTGCATGCTCACATACAGAAGTTACACGCCCATCCACCTACAGAAATCCTCTTATCACCGAGTGTACACTCCCTCCTTCCCTCACACCTCCTTTGACTCCCCTATGGTCGCGTTTCTATCCATGAAGAAGTCCCCATGGTAGAGAGATGCATTTCTTTTCAGCATCACCCCTCCCTCTTTTTCCTCCCCCAACTTCAAAATTAATTAAATGATGTCATGCTTGATTTTATCTGATTTGGAAGCAATTCATCACCCTTTTTCTGGTTCTATTAGTCCAAGCGATCAGCATATTAATTCATTTGTGAGACTAAGCTCAAGGGTAATTACAGTGAGGAAGCTTAATGCCTAAACGTGTTAATGTCTGTAATCAGAACTATTTTCTCAGTGCGGAACAATTGTTAGACAATTACGGTTGGATATGATTGCCCTGGAAGACAACAGACACTGTGTCAAGAGGGGAATATCAAAAGCTTGTTTTGCAAGTACTGTATTATCAGCAAATTCATTTTCTTGCAATCTTTTTGTCTGGATTTTTGCATATCTCTCCCGTTCCTCAGGTTTTGAATCGTTAATTAAGTTGAAAAGTCATTTCTTCTTTTTTTTTCCCCTGGGTAAAAGGTGCATGGGGACAATAGAATTATTTCCTTCCTTATAACATAAATGTCATCGGTTTTTGCTTCTGGTACCCTGGTTTATGTCCGGTGGAAGGAGGGGTCGGGGGGAAACACCAGTTTAATCAGCTGCCCTTTATCTCCCAGTACACCCATATGCCCTATTTCATCATCAGTGATTTTTTAATCAAAAGAAGTCTAAGAACAGACGAACATGGAGACTGAAATTCTTTCTCTTATGCTAATATCACCAGAGGTCAGGTGGTTGAAATGAATCAGGTAAACACAGTGGGGTAAATGTACTACCATTATAATGCTCAATCTAATGAAAAACATGAGCCAGATTGCAATAGTCTTATTACCCCATGGCTATTGCCACTTGTGCAGTGAAGTGGGGTAAAGGCATCACAATCTGTTTCCATGGGAATTCATTCTCCATGACTTTTAACTTCTCTCCATCAGAAAGCACTGTCAATAGACCAGTTAGACTAGAAATACCTATTGTGTTCTTCTACATCTCCTGGATGCTCCCTGTATTTCCAAACAAACAAATGCACCTCCCAGCAAGTCCCTCCCATACATTAGAAAGTGAATACGGTTTAAAAATCACCCAATCGGAAGCCAGGAAACCAGAACGTTGTTTAAATAAAAAAACAGAACCTGCCTGCAGAAAATCTGGAAATAGTTTAGTCCCCCCTACCAATCTTAACTCTGCCCCTCTGCTGTTGCTTGGCCTTCTGGTGAAATCACTACTAGTTCTCTCGAAATAAACTGATGTGGTCCCCATTGTGGAGAATATAGGAATTACAATAGAATCGCCAGCAGCTCTGTGCTCACGTTATGGTGCACCTTCTAGCCTATAGCCAGGTAGAGGGCAAATGTCAAGTCCATATTGGAAAGGTGTGTATGGTATTGGGGGGAGTGATGGGAGGTGCTCAAGTTGGCTGGGCTGTGAGTGAATTCAAGCTTGATTTGGGGACACGGGCAACGTTCCATCTACATTGCAAAATAGGACTAGAATGGGGATCAATTGTGGGGTATCCCGGTCTCCAACATGACAGGATTTGCAGTACACGTGGGGCCATGGCAGAATGAGAGGGAGGGCTATAGGCTGAGAGAAAATTAAGACTAAATAGATATTGCAACATTGGGCCAGTTGTACTGAGCAATTCTGCTTTATACAAACGCCGCTCCCTTTCTGCACTGTCCCCTCTGGACTTTCATCTTTTGCAGGCAGCTCTTAAAAATGTCTCGTTCGATTCTCCTCTTTCTCTATAAATTAGTCTCTTGAACTTGTAGATGAAGTTTTCACATTAGTGAACTGAGTGGTGTGCAGCTGTGATGAGCAAAGGAAGGGAGTGGATTGACAGTACTGAAAACAAAGCTTTTCTTTAACTCTGCTAGCCAGTCATGCTGTCTGCCTCCATTTACCTTGACACAGACAGACCTTCACCCTCACTCAGTAAGACCAGTTGTCTTTCCTTTTGACTGGCAAGTGATTTCTTTCAAGCTCCTTGGGGAGGCCTCTTCGAGCAGAGAATGTGCATTGCACTGAGCCACTGCATGAATGCTCATTTTGTGTAATGTCATGTACACCACTTGTCATTAAAAAATGCACTTCCCAGCTACTGAAGCAAAGACTCCAGCTGAATTTGAACGGCACCATCCTCAAAGGCCCATGTCTTTCTCCCACCACACTCCCAGCCTTGTCTTTTAAAAGAGGTGGATAAGAAAAAGGCTTTACTGTTATATTTCCCGCAGCTGCCCCAACACCTGTGCGGATGACAGCCCCAAGAACGGCCTCCCACACTGATGTGTTTGAAAGGCTATCAACATCCGGAAGAAGGTGAGGAAAAAAAAGTCTAATACCCCTCAGAATTAGGGCATGATGAACCCCAAATTGTGTATGGATTCAGTGCCGATTTCACTTCTTCCTATTTTATTTTACTTGATGAAATGATCCTGTCCCAGCCTCTTGGCAAATGTTCAAACCGTCCTCTACAAAACTTACATCCTGGTGATTTCAAACTAGATCAAGGTCAGTAATGACCTCCTCCCTGCCCACCCAGCTCAACAGGACTGGTAACATGCTCCCCTCTCTAACCTCCAGCTTCCTCCATAGTCTGATAAAAGAAAGTCCTCGAGGGTACCCCAAAGGGCCATCAACCAGAGTTCTCTCATAACTGCATGAGTGGGAGAGGTTCCAAAACAATGAGAGGCAGTGTGGGCTAGGGCCTGGAGCATTGAGACGTGGGGTCTGTGCCCGGCTCTGCCACTGACATGCTGGGTCACCTTGGGCAAGTCACTTCACCCCTCCATGCCTCTGTTTCCCCTCCAATCCTTTGTCTGACTTGGATATTAGACTGGCAGCTTCTCAGAGCAGAGAGCCATCACTTACTTCATGTCTGTATAGCGCCTAGCACAACGGGGCCTCGGTCTTGGTTGGAGACTCTGAGCACAACTGTAAGATAAATAATTGTAAAGTCACAGTGCACTCACTGAAAATGCGTTGCTGTCAGCCCCTTCCCCGTTTCAACAGTTCGCTCGGGCACCTGAGCTGATCTTAGGTACAACAAATGCTTTTGTCCGGGGTTGAATTTTCATTGCATTCTAATGGTCAGATCTTCAATAGAGCACAGAACATTGGACACACATTGGGTATGGAGTTCTTTAGAATATCTGGCTATAGTCATGTCAGTGTGGGTGAATGCACAGGGGCTATCTCACTAGGATCTTAGATATGCTACGCACCCAAGCCATGCCGCCCCATTTACCACTTGAATTTTTAGCAGAATAATGTCCTGCTGCCTGCCTGCTGCAGGAATCTTTCCCTGGAAAAGACTGTCAGCGGGGAAGGCTCCGGCATGGGGGAGGCATCAGGAAAGACTTTGGCAACTCTGCTCTGCCTCCCCTCTGCCCGAACCTTTCACTCACACACATAGCCACATGCCGCAGCGTGGAGGTGGTGCGCTTTGCACTGCGGTGGGTAGTGTACACCACTTTCGGCAGCATAGACATAGCCTAAGACTTAGCATTAAGGTCAAGCACTGGCAGCGTTAATGAACACTTCCAACCACACAAGATAGCTCTGTAGAGCTGACTGCATGCTCCCCAAATGAAAGTTGCATTGATAAAAAAGGAAAGTACGTTCTTAATGCTCCGTTAGCATGTGGAACTCACTACCACAAGATACAGGTGACCCACGGGTTATGATAGAATTTATAAAAATGTTTCATCTTTTTTTTTTTGAATGAGTATATCTGCTGTGACAGTACATAGCATGAAAATGTATAAAGGACTATAAACCCTCATGCTTTAGGCTATAAGCCACCTATTAATGGCCTGTGATTAGGAAGTAGCTTCCCCTGAAGGCATATACAGTTTCATTATAGGGGTTTAAGGCAGTTCTTAGGTTGTTAAAACATAGTATCCGGTCTCTGAAGGCACACAGCTATCTCATTTTGGGTACCATGTAAAATCTGCAGTGTATTTTGTAGGTGTGGATGACGGGTGTCTTTCAGTTGTCCCAAAGTCCTGCTCTTCCTTGGATGTGACATCTGAGTGCCACTGGTGTTTGCATAATTGTGGCATTTTCCATCAGTACAGCAGGTGTTCATATACATTCTCAGCTTTTCTTAAAATGACATGAAAACCCTACATTTTAATTAGCTTTTTAAAAACAAAAACTCTGAGAAATCTCAGTGCTATTCAGATTCAGATAAGGTCTTTGACAATAGGGACTTTAAGCACCGGAAGTGATGTTAAGTCCTTTTCTAAAAATAGAATTTTACATTTTTTCCTCCCCATTATGCTGGAATACCCTGTTAACAGCATGAAAATAAAATGTTTCCCCCCATCCTCTGATCTGTTCTTTAGGCAGAACTTGGAGCATACGGCAGCTGTAACTCGGGATGGTTTTCTGATGTTAGGTTTTTTTCTGGTTTATGGGTATCATCAAGCATAAGTGCCACTGGGGATGACTCCTCCCTCCTTTCCAATGACTCCTCCCACTTTTCCGTTCTTGTCCAGGTGTGGTGCAGATAGGTTGCACTTCTGCCTTTTGGAGCTGGCTATTTGTCTATCTGTCCAGGAACTTGTATGTCCCTTCTCATCGTAGTACCTGAGTGCCTTGCCAATGTTACTGAGTTTATCCTTGCGACACACTTGCAAGGTAGGCAAGTATTCTGAGAGCAGCTTGGTCTAGTGGGTAGCACTGAGTGGCGCTCAGGAGAGCTGGCTATGCTACTGATCTGCTGGGTGACCTTGGGCAAGTCACTTGCCCTCCCTGTGCTTCTTTCTCTTCCTACTCTTTGTCCATCTTGCCTATTTCAATTGTAAGCTCTTCATGCAGGACTGTTGCTTACAATGTACTGCTCATAGCAGAGTGGGGATCCAGTCTCTATTATAGAGTTAGAAAATGGAGGCACGGAAGGCAAAGTGACTTGCCCGTGGGCACACAGGAAGTTTGCAAGAGAGATGAGAACTGAACTATTGTTACACAACACAATGCCTGCAACTTTTTAGCCTGCTTTTCTAGTATCTTGTGACAAACAGTGTCATTCCATGGTGCCTACTGATGGTAGCACATGGCCCTTAGAATGCAAAGAATGGCCGTGCTATGTCAGACCTATGGTCCATCTAGCCTAGTGTCCTGTCTTCCGACAGTGGCCAATGCCAGGTGCTTCAGTGGGAATGAACAAAACAGGCAACCATTGAGTGACCCATCCCCTGTCGTTCACACCCAGCTTCTGGTAATCAGAGGCTAGGAACACTCAAAGCATCCCTGACCATCTTGGCTGATAGCCATTGATGGACCTGTCCTCCATCCAAAGGACATGGCTGACTAGATAACTATTTCAAAGGTGGTGTAATCACATTTGGAGTCAAACCTATCTGAACGTGTGCTTCTTAAAATATTCATCCATTCTCATTAATACAGGGCATGTTCTTATTACAGGTATGGAATACTTATAGCCATGGGAAGAATGACAATCCATTGTTTCTGCACTGTAGAGCAAAGCTGCTCAACTGCATTGATGTGAGACAACTCACATCAAAGTTGTGGTTATTATAAAGGGCCCTGCTGAAATTGGAGTTTGTTATTTTAGCCATGACACTATTCATGAGCCTTATGGTAAATTTGTTCTGACCATCTGATGTAAGACTGGGCTATGCCCCCTTGAATATTTGAGATCCAGAACAATGCATGGACTCTAATAAATTTCAAAATGGAATCAATTAGAAGATTATATTTCACCATCCTGTTCTGACTGGTAACAAAATTTACAAATCACCTAATCAATGCAATCCATTAAAACTGACAAAGGAGGTGGTGATGGAGTGGAAAATCTCCATCAAGGGCACTCAAAAGATATAATTAAAAATACATTACGCCTTGAATGTAAGGCACGCTGCTTGCTGCCACTGCCTCACTTTGCTGTGCTCAGGCTTTCAGCACACAGACTTGCCTTGTAATCCCACCAAGTTGTAAAATATCCCTCATTATAACCTCCAGTTTCCTTGGTTCTAAAACACAGCTTCTGTGGAGAGGTGTCCAGGAGATTCACATTCTGTGGGTGAAATCTTGGCTTCATTGAAGTCAGTGGCAAAAACCCCCATTGACTTCAATTAGGTCAGATTTCCTCCTTTATTTATAGCTGCTTATCATTCAAAGCCAGTTTCCCTTTCTGAATACCTGTCTAGGTGTCCAGCTCCCTACACTGTAGCATTTGAGCAGTTCACAGACGTGCATGCGTTTAGTCTCACAACACCCATGTAGAGAGAGGAAGTGTTCTCCTCTGTTGTAAGTGGGCAACCAAGGCAACAAGACCGAGTGTGTTATCTGCACAAGGTCACATCGGAAGTTTTTGAGCCAGGAATAGACCCCAGGCCTCCTTGGTCACATGGAGCACCTTAACAACTATCTCATCCCTCTTTGATTTCAGTGGGACTGCTTGTGAACTAAACTACTACTCACTGTGAACAGTGGGTCAGAATTTGGTCTTTAGAAAAGTACAAAATTAGAATAAGCAGAAACCTCTATTCCTTGCAGCTTATCTCCCTAGCCATGATTTACGGGACAAAGCCATACTTCTGTCTAAGGTACTTATGTGGCCCCATCCCCCTAGTATCTGGGCATCTCGCAATCTTTAATGTTTTTTGTCCTCACAACTCTCCTATGAAGTAATATTATCCCCATTGTACAGATGGGGAACTGAGGCCCAGAGAGACCAAGTGACTTGCCCAAGGTCAGACAGGAGGCTTGTACCGGATCTCCCAAATCGCAGACTAAAGACCAGTCACTGGGCCACTGTACATCTTTGCTTGTTCCTTAGTGGCTTGTTTCTCAGGAGCTGTGTACTTCTGACCTATCTGAAACAACGCATCAAAGATTTCTCTTTGCAGTGGGAGCTAAAAAGACTTTGAATAAAAATAAGTGATGTTTCAAAATTGTGTGGTTGGTATGAAAATTGATATTCCTTGGGAATTTCAGATTTCAAAACTGGGTATTTTTTGTTCAAATAAGTAGAAAATTGATCAAATTTCAAAATTAGAGGTTTTTTCCCTCAAATTTCAAAAGCAGAGTTTCCTTTCACTTTGTCCTGTTTTCAAGTGAGAAACAACACAGTTCCCCAAGCCTTCGTGAAAATTGGTCTAGCACCAAAGTGAAATGTGAAAAACCTCATACTACTGAGGTTTGAAAAACTTGTGAATATTTTGCACAGCCCTGATCCCCTTTCTGACCTTCGGCACAAAAATTTCGTCTTCCTTTATGTCCTTAATCATAGGTTTCATTATAATGTGCTCGGAACCAGATTTATGTGGTGCTCAACACTGACAGTGGGACCCCCTCATGGTGCCTTGTGTAAGCAGTTTGATCTGTTCAGTTCTCTGTGTGGCAGGACATCCCACTGTCCATTGATTCTCATATTGCTTAGGCATCTGTGTGCATGTTCCTTGGGCTTCTCTGTCCCCTATGGGACAGCCACCCAGAATGCACTGTCACATTCACAAGTATCAGGGGGTAGCCGTGTTAGTCCGTATCTACAAAAACAACAAGGAGTCTGGTGGCACCTTAAAGACTAACAGATTTATTTGGGCATAAGCATCTGAAGAAGTGAGGTTTTTACCCACAAAAGCTTATGCCCAAATAAATCTGTTAGTCTTTAAGGTGCCACCAGACTCCTTGTTGTTTTTGTCACATTCACAGGCATGTCTGTGCTGCAATTGAAAGGTGTGATTGCAGCATGTGAGGACACACCCCAGCTAGCTTTGATCCAGCTAGCACAAGTGCCAACAGCAGTGATGTTGTGGCATCAGGGCTAGCTGCTTGAGTATGTACCCACGGACCCGGGTGGTTCTTCTACAGCCTGTGCTGCCGCAGTTTCACAGCTACTGCTAGATCGGTGTGTCTACATGTGCTGCAGTCACATCTCTGATCACATACCCACAGTTAGGTAGTTTGGTAGAAGCGGACACACAAACTTAGTGGATGATGCATGTGGAGCAGGAGTAGGGAAGCTGCTAAGAGGATACAGCTCAGTTGTGGTTGTTGCAGCTGGGTCAGATGAGGGTTTTGTGCGAACTAGTTACCCGAACATGGTTATATTTTCAACATAACTTTTGAGAGCAAGGTCACCCAGCCCAACACCCCAAGCAGCCTGTTTCTGTTTGGGACAAAATAGTTTGTATTGTAATCAGGTAAAGGCTCGACATTTGGCTCATTCAGGTGGAAGGAGGTAAATTCATTCCTCTGTTGAGCCTGCTTTACTTCAGCCTCTGAAAAACAAATAGCGATGACTAGGTGTATTGATTTACATTATGAATGCATAACTTGAAGAGCTGGAAACTTCTCTGAAAGTTTGCATGCTGCAAAACAGCAAAAATCTATCTAAAGAACCAAACTTCATGCTCATGGATTTCTGTTTTATTGCCCCTGGTTATGGCTTATAAAACCAAAGAAAATAGTCTTTTACGATGGCAAGAACAATAAAGTTATGGAGGGAGAATTATGTTTCCTAGTCACACTGACTTGAGTGCTAGACTGCTCTTCTGTGAGCATTGGTACAGAAGCACTCTTGGGCTTAAGGCAGCTGTAGACTGAGTGGGTTGTGAGGAAAAGGATAAGAGGAAATCCAGATGCAAGGACATAGTGCAGTAACTCAGCTGTAAGCCCTGGATAATCTAGTTGCAATTTGCCCCAAGGCTTCAGGGGCCCCCACTAGAGTTTTTCAGGGCCCCTGGAGCACGGTCCTTCACTCGTTCCGGGGGTCCCAAAAAACTCTCGTGGGGCCCGGGCCCTGGAGCTTCTTCCGCTCTGGGTCTTCGACGGCAGTTCGGCGGTGGGGGGTGGCCCGTCCGCTCCGGGACCCACCATCAAAGTGCCCTGAAGACCCATGGCGGGGGGTCTTTCCGCCCTGGGACCCGCCACCTGAATCCTCTTGGCGGCCCTGGATTGTGCATCCTTGTATTCCAGTTGTGTCACTGTCTTTCTATTTAGACGGTTACTCTGAGTTCCTTGACAGCAAAGAAGGGGATAAACCCCACCCGTTAGGAAGAAACTGCTCATTCCTCCCCACATGCAACTAGGCGGCCCTGGCACAATTGATCTGGACTGGTGCATTAAAGCTGGCTGAACTGGGAGAAGAGCAGTATGTGTCCTATATGCAGTGGGCCAGATCCTCCACTTGTATGATTCAGTAGAGAGTCATTGACTTCAATTGGAGCTATGCTAATAAACACCAGTGAAGGAGCTGACCCTTCAGTGCACCATTCCAGGTGTCAAATTGTTTCTTTTCTGAGGCCCAAGCCTGAGCCCATTGAAAGCAATGGCAAAACCCCTGTTGACTTCCACGGGGCAGATGCAGGCCCATAGGAGGTAGCCTGCAGTGCTCATGCTGCCCTTGAGGCTTCTCATGCTGGCTGAGGCCATGCTAAGTACACCCTGGGCTAGTAAGAGAGAGTCGTTGTATCTGTGTGCCTGTATCGCTGTGGTGCTTTTTCCCCTGCAGATATAAATACTTCCAATCAAAAGGAACATGTTTTATTCTCCTCCGTAAACAAATGAAATGCAATGCAAACATGGCACTGGCCATTGTTCATTTGTTCTGTGTAATCTGGCAACACTGCAAAGAGCAGATAAAACTGGAGAGAAAGAAAGTCCATACCTTATTTCTCTTCCCTGCCCGGTACAATACACACAATGGCAGGACAGCTGCAGTCCAACACTTCACCATTAAGAGCAATGGACTGGGGCTAGGTAGCAGAAGGATTGTACCTGGGACTGAAGGGTCACCAACCACTAGCAGCACCTACTCACAGTCCAGAGTCCCAAAGCAGGGCCAGTCTGATAATGGCAGGAGACTGCTCTAGGAGGGGGCTGGTGGACCCTAGATATCCACCTTACTTTATACCGAAACTGCAGGTGCCTGAGTTCTGAGGGAACGCCAGGGTCTATGTGGGTGATGCTGGTGGCCCTTGGGCCTAATGCTGTTGCAGTGCTTGGTATCAGCACAGTCATTTGCGTATTAATAATATGCCATGAACAGTGGCTGTATACATACAGATGAGAGCTATGGGGGAGCGGCGGGGGGGGGAAGAATTGGGGAAACTCTTTTCAGTCCAAAGCAATGTAAGCTAAATTGTTAAAAAAAACAAAACCTCTTGTACCACAATAAGGGTGTCCACCTGGGAGTTATACCAATGTAACTGTACACATTTAGTTTATACCAGCGTAACTTTCCAGGGGAGGCAACCCCCTACTGTTAGAGTGTCTGCCCATTCCAGTTTTCCCAGGATAATCCAGTTTTCAACATGTTCTCCAAATTTGGCCTGCAGCATGCCACAGATCCCTAAGATATCTTCAGGGCAGTCGTAACATCACCACACTGTGATATGAATCTCAGATGTGTGTGGTAGAAAACAGTGGTATTGAGTTGTGACATGGCAGCATGTCCTGCCCTCTTGGCCCCTCCACTTTGTGCCTGGTGCGATGCAACGTGGCAGCCATACGACGAATGGTCATCTCAGACGGACTGATTCAGCTCTCGTTTTCTGTCTCCTGAGCCAGACAGAGCTAAGGGTCCATTTCTTCAGCTGCTGCAAATCAGCGTGGCTTCACTGAAGTCAATGGAACTGCACCAGTTTCCACCAGCTGAAAATCTGACCCCACGCTCTTTGTTGAACTGGATCAGCCTATTGTGTACCGTCGGCTTGTTTACCAGACCGGAGGATGCTCATCCACAATTCGCACAATCTGGAAAATAAAAAATACAACCACTTTTAATTGCTATTATCTGTACTTTGGGAGCGACTTGATGCCCCATTGTGCTAGGAGCTATACAAAAAAGTTAATGTATTTGTATGAGAGGCCTATGACTTTTGATTTAATTTGACAGCCTGTTACCACATACTGTTTCTCTCACACCATTAAGGCCCTTTTTTACTAGGGAAACAGGTAGTTGTTTTAAAACATGTTAAACAGTTGTTAAGTGCCATCACCACAGCTTTAAAAAGACACGATACATTGGTTATGGTCAATGGTAGGGGCAGCCATAGCTTTTGCCTGTCTTGTCAAACTCAGACTGTGATGTCATGGTCCAAAGCCTTACAAAGGTTGCTTAAGAAAAAAAGAAGGAAGTCAGGACTTGATTTTTGTGGGGTACAAAGAGCAAGCAGGAAAATAATATATAAAACAAAACAATATATTTGGAAGTGTCCTTCACCCATAACAAAGGAGGAGTAAAGGGCACAAACATCTCACATTTGCTACTCTGCAGTTCGCCTTTAACATGACTGATCAAAAGCCAGAAGGAATTGAAGAAGACAAGAAACAAGGATAGCTCTGCTATGAAAAGGCTGCCATGCTGGTTCCTTTTAGTAACAGTGTTGAAAATTAATTTGCTAAGGAATTTAACTGGTGCCTTCACCGTGCAAATGAGTTACCTCTTCCATGTTGCCTGACAATACAGTTCAGCTGCTGTTTGGAAAACAGCACATGTTCCCCTTCCGGTATCCGGCAAAAAGGGACATCCCCTCAATGGAGGGTTACTATGCCACCCTGACACAATACGATCAGTGCAGTGCAACACAATGCCAACATGGAAAAACACTACACCTCCCATTTTCCAATGAGACCCCCATATCTGCAGGTGTCTGCCTTGTGTTTATCATAGCAGATGGCTCCAGTGCGACTGGCTCAATGCCTGTGTCGACCGGCACATGCGCCGGTTCACTGCTAATCCTAAATTGTGTTTGAATAGTTTGGTACGGTCGTCTAGTGCCAGAGAGAACCTTTTGTTCTGAAGCCGCGTACATGTTTGCCTTTCAGGTCACCTTCCCCTTGTCATGCTGCGGCGTGCAATGCTTTCAAACAGGGGCTAGCTACAAAGGAAGGATGGGGAAGCTCCAGAGTTCCAAACGCCAGCCAGGCCAGGAAGATGAAGGGAAGCAAAACAAAAAAAAAACAGAGAGACGTGGGTGCAAAAGTAGCAAGTCGTGAAGGAGACCAGTATGCCTTTCAGGCAGGCAAACAATACTACAGCTCCTCCTTGCCTGCTTCCCAGTCCCTGCCTTGCCAAGAGCACGCATTGGTATGGAGGTCTGAGAAATTGGGAACATTTCCATTCTGCAGGAGTAAAAGGTT
Source organism: Malaclemys terrapin pileata (assembly GCF_027887155.1). Lineage (NCBI taxonomy): Eukaryota > Metazoa > Chordata > Testudines > Emydidae > Malaclemys > Malaclemys terrapin. The sequence continues at coordinate 15,388,372 of NC_071515.1, read as the reverse complement.
TCCTTTGTTCTGATTCCTCTGATCTACTCCGTGCAATGCCCTCACATGGGCCACTGCAACATTTGCCTTATATAACAAGGACAAAAGCAGATTGCTCTGGGACTAGCTGAAAGGAAACCATATTTTCTTCCCTTGTTGCAACGGTCATGTTTACTTGCTGGTGCTGCACAGGATCCAGTTCAGACAGATTTTCTTTGCATAGTAGTAATAAAGGCTTTAAAAAAAGAGCAGCCCTAATGAATGGGAAATTGTTTGAGTCGGGGGATGATGTATCACAGAAACGAATGCGGCCTTGCCGGAGACAGTGATTTATGGCAAATGGAATGGTCAATTTCTGTTTTCCGGATTCCATATCCCAGGTTTGTGGCCCCAATTCAGCAAAGCACTTAATCATGTGCATAACTTGAAGCCCATGAAGCAGTTGCTTCAGCGGGCTCAAAGTTCGGCATTTATTATTATTGTTATTATTTATCACATTCTGGACAAACACAGAATAAGAGACAGTCCCTGCCCCCAAAGAGTTTATGTGCTTCAGTGCTTTGCTGAATCAGGGCCTGTATCAACAGCTGTGATTATTTACTAGTCTGTCCCCCCCCGCCCCACGCCCACCCCCCTTCCCCACACACATACACCATAGATGGGAGAACAGACACAGGTCGAAGTTCAGTTATTTCTAAATGTGCCTGCATGTTTAAAATGCCTTTTCCTGCTGTTAAGAAAATATTTTTTTTAAAAAAAGCAGATACATTCTTCAGCTCACACACCATATTGCCACCCCTCTGCCCTGGCAGCAGAGTGGGCACTAGGCAAAGCAGAATAAGCAATTGCTTATGGCCCTGAACAGCTCAAGGGGGCCCCTATTCAGTTTTTATTGTAAGAACTTGCCTAGTTTCGTGCTGGGAGGGGGGAGGAGGAGAAACAGTCCTGCGTCGGGCCCCGAATGAGCTAGCACTGGCTCCGCCCCGGCAGCACGCCCCTGCTGTCCACCAAGTTGCCACTTCCCCAACTGCAACCACTTGTGTTGTAACCATCTCAAAAGAAATGGGTAACTTAAAAAAACAAAACAGGCCGGGCCCAGCTCCTCAGCTAGAGAACGTTAGTCGAATCTTGTTAACTTCAGTGGGACTGAGGTAAATTACGCCAGCTGAGGTGCTGGCCCACTGGGTTTTCTTAGTCCTCGGTGCTTTCTTGGCCATCTAGATCCTCTGCTGTGCTGTACTGAATCTGCTGCATGTTCTCCTCTCTGCTCTGTTGAAAGGAACAGAGTGGTACAAAGCGATCTTAGGAGCTCAGGCTCCAGCCCAGAGAGGATTTTCCCTAGTGCAGAGACTTTGAAGACAGCCGTAAAGCGCCTCCCATAGATCCCTTCACAAGCCATGGTGTATTAGGAGAGCTGTGGCTAGGGACACCAGAGGGGAGTGTGGGTACAGCATGCGGCACTGTGGAGATTCCAAGCAGTGCTGTGGCCCATAGGGAAGCCCTGGGAGCCTTTGATTTAGGCTTAAAGGGACAGCATATTCCCCCTCCCCACCTCCGGGCCCTGAGTTCTGGGAGCACCACAGTATCCCTCACAGAAGGGCTACATGTACCAGAACCATGTTAGCCCCCTTGCAGCCATATGCTAACGCCTCCGGGGTACAACTTCACATAAACACAAAATAACTCTTTTCCATGGGCCACGACTGGGAGAATGGAGTGCAATCCCTCTGAGTTTGGGAACAGCCACGGGCATTGGGTTGTCTGGCTCTAGCAGCAATTCCGAGGAGTAGGAAGTCAGGAGGGGGACTGCAGAAGGCTGGCGGCCATATTGAGTCTGTGGGCTAGAGCCTCTGCTGCTGTGTTTTGGTGTCTGTTGAAGTAAATGGGGGCCCCTGCTTCACCATCTGAGGGTCTGGTCCTGTCACTTTAGAGGATCAGCAATAGAGGGCAGTGATCTCGGATTATTTTTTCCAGTTGGAATTGTATTTCCCTCAGACACCAAAGAAGCGTTCTGCGTGTGTGCTGAGTCTAGTTATTGCTCCCAGTGAAGTGGGCATTGGGAGCCCATGTCGTATCTAAGGGCAACTGCATCTGAGCCTGGGGATGCTGAAGAACATGCTCTTGAAAGCACTGATGGAAAGGAGGGAGAAGAATAAAATAATGATATAAGTGGGATATAAAAAGGAACTTAATTCCTTAGTACGGCTCAAGAGAGCAGCCCCAACCCTTTAACGGTGCTGAAAATCAGGGATGTAGCTGGCAAATATTGCAGAGCTTGTGACAAGCCTGCTATAGTCAATCATGTTAGACAAATCAGAATTAGCAATAAACAAAGGATTTTAGCATGTGATTGCAATCAGCCTAAGAAAAAGTGACTTTTTGGGCATACTACCAACTCCTGAAACAGTAAGGGGAAAGAAAAAGTATGATACAGAATGATTGAATGAAGGGTCAGGATAGTTCAGAAGCATTTTTCTTAGATTCTGTGAACAGAAGGGACCTTTAGGTCATCTAGTCTGACCCCCTGTCTATCATGGGCCACAGAATTTCACCCAGTTACCACTGTATGGATCCCAGTAACTTGTGATAGACTCAAGCATCCTCCAGAGAGCGTCAGGTCTTGATGTGAAGACATCTAGATGTGAAGACACTTCCCTTGGTAGTTTGTCCCACTGGCCAGTCACCCTCACTTGTAATCTCTGTAGAACAAGGAACCACTTTCATGGTAGAGAAGCAGACACATTCCGTATATTTTTCTACTTGTGGCTGTTGTGACTGATTTGGAGCTGTCCTGTAATAACTGATGAGGACTGGATGTTGGCTTGGTTATGGTGGTGGTGTATTCTATATGACTATATGGGTAACTCAAAAGGAGTCTGTCTGGAAAAATAGGCAGATGAGAAAAGATTGACTCAAGATAACCCACTTCTGAGCAAACACTTGTGAGTTGTTACGAGACAATGCCCAGAGCTATTCGCTTTGATGTTTTTGCCTTCTCCGCAGCCAGCCCACAAAACTGGTTTTGACCAGACCAGGAAAAGGCCCATGAACACCAAAGAACAAAGGAACTCGGGCGGGTTTTTAAAAGCAGCACTTCATCAAGAGAGGGCAATAATTATCTGGGGGAACTGGAGAAGAAGCTGGGTCACCATCAAGAGAAGGTGAGACTCTAGGTAGCATAGTATGACCCCTTGGTGTCAACTGGCTGAAGCCTCGCAGATAGGCTTTATTTTGAAATCCTTTTTCTCTAAAGCTTTGTTTCTACTGCAAAATAAGCAATACGCTGGTTTTCACAGGGCTGCCTGATCACAGACTCCTGAGGGGAAGAGCTGCACGTGCTGAGCTCAGTCAGACCTTCTGCACAAACACAGTCGATACACAGGACACCGTAACCCAGGGACTGAATCTTATTACACCTCCAGCTGCCGTACCCTAAGAGTGGGAGAATTGTGGAATTGCACCCCAGGAGAGGAAAAGGCCCAAGACCTGATGCCTGAGGGTGTGCACCCAGACACACCAGGAAGGGGACAGAGGTGCAGCTAGTCCTGTAGCCATGACAGCCACATCCTGGCGTCATTACTCAAGGTTCTGCTCAGCCCATGGACAAATCTGCAGCTGGTGTAACTTGGCAAAATCAGGGACTTACCCTAGCTGAGAATCTGGCCCAAGGTTTCAGTGGGAGTTTGCCTGTGCATGGAATGAGGCCAGGCCATGGGCCAGTTGTGTATCAATTAGAATTCGAAAGGTGTCAGATGTGCTGTATAAATAGGCTGCCAGGTGTCAAGTGAAACTTAATAGTGACAAACATAAAAGTAATTCACATTCACTCCAAAATAATGAAGTCACGTACAGAAGGAATTGAAGTGCCTGAGAGCAGCAGGACTTTGAGGGAAGAGTGGACTGTGAATTTCATTTGCCCCTTAATACACAGGAACCAAGTTAATTGCTCTGCTCTTGCACGCATCTGTATTGTCTACCTGACTCTTTATAATTGCAGTTTAATTGCCTAGTTATGATTCTCCACTTACTGAAGGAAAATACATCAGAACTTCAGAAGGTGTTTCCATGCAATTGGCTTATAATAATTAGAGACTGAAAATCCCAAAGACCTTATTCAAGTCATCAAGGCCACTGCCTAGTAATTCATCAGATACTAAGCTGATTCTGCAGTCCTCTTGGGTTGGGTCATATGTCTCAATAAGCAACATGGTCTAGAGCTTAGAGCACAAGACCAGGAGTCAGGTGACTTAGGTTCTCTTCCTGAATCTGCTGTGTTCTTCCTATGTGACCTTGGTCGAAGCACATAACCCTATCTGTGTCTGTTTCTCTACCTGTAAAATAGGGATAAGCACTTACCATTCCCATCTGGGCAAAGCTGTCCTCGATGGGCCCAATCCAAAAATCAGTGGCAGGCTCCTGTAGATATCAGTGGGATTTCGATCGAGCCCTGTAAGACCATAACATTCTCGCTGGGCTTGTTGACTCCATGCAAAGAACATTAGTTTAATAAAGTGACATGTTGGCAGGGCTGCGGGGCCATCGGATGGCACTGGGAACAAGCTGTTCCTACACCGTAAACCCAGCATTGAAGGCTGGTACGATGTTTTTCTTGTCGACCCCAGGCAAAGTGCATGTGGGTCCATCCCTCTCATTGCCATATAGCACCGTCTGTTTGAGTGAAGGCTTTCTGAAATATTGCCAATGTCTCCTTCTCCCTAAGGTGGAACATGGGAAAAAATCCTCCCTTCCCCGATGTATGTATATTAAAGGCCACAGGGAAATGTCCTCTCCTGCCCATCATATACAATACATCTTGGGGGGGGGAAGTGAGGCACTGTGGAGGAATATTTTAAATGCCATGCAAAAGGCACCCTGTGAATTGTACTTCTGTTTCCCTGGGTGATTCACAGCCTCTAGGGCCCTGCATAGGCCTCGTGGTGCAGGTGCTGTGATAAACCTTTTCAAACTCAATTTGTGTTTCATCAGATTGCACTTAAGGGAGGCGAGAGGCGCCGTTTCAGTGTAAATCAACAGAAAGGGTTTTACTTAAACATAAACGATTCTTAGCAGGGCCCTCCAGGTAATAGGTATGATGGTCTGCCTCATCCTACCTACTTGCTCCCTTGTCTCTGGGAAGCTGTTTGCTCAGAATACTGTTTGGCATTTGTACCAAGCTTTGCATTTGCAAAGTGCTTCATGAGCATTTGTTAATTAATCTGCAAAGCACCACTTTGGAGGAGGTAGGTATTATCCCCGTTTGAACATAGAGGGGAAATGGAGGTAGTGCATGTGACTTACCTGTATCCATCCAGCAAATTAGTGGCTGTCCTGGGCTATGCACAGATCCTGAATTCAGTTTCATATTATATTTAAACTCTGCCCACAGAGAAGCTCGGGTGAGGGCAGGATATTAGTTACTGGACTTTCTGGGGGAGAAAATAACCAAGGTCCCTATGGTGTTTAAATGGGAGGAAGGATATTCTAATGGATAAGGCACTGACTTGGAATTCAGAGCTCTGGGTTTGACCTCTCTACTCTACTATAAACCTTGGGCAAATCACTTAGTCTTTCAGCTCCCATCTGTAAAATGGGGCTAAGAATAATTTCTTTTTCTGTCTTGTCTGTTTAGACTATGGGACACAGAGGCCCATTGGTGGCTCACTCCTCTGTGTCATCGGCTCTTGTCAGACCTGACATACTCACTAAAGCTAACACACTGTTGTAATAATCTGCATCTAAAAGGAGTTATGGAAGGTAGCCATGGAAAACTAAATAACTGTAACACATGGCCAGAAAGGGTTAAACATCCTGAAAAATAAATAGCCCTTGAAAGACGTGTGGGGAGATAATGTTTGTGTTTTTGTGTTTTTGTGTATTTACATATGTATGAGTAGGGGCCACAATGTAATCAACAGTCCCTGTCTGTGCTGTATTCTGATAGTTCAGAGATCAAACGAACATCCTAGCATTTAAATGAATTGTAAACACGGGATATCTCTCTTTGGAATGTACTGTGAATGGTAGAGGAACAAGCAAATGGCCTTATGTTAATTCGTATAACTAAGTACAGGTGATGGACCTCCGTCAAAGTCATCCTGATTACCTTTTGTTTCCTGAGGAACTCCAACTTGTCAAAAGACATGAAAGTGTATAAAAGACTTTTGGGTCCTGATTCTATCATCTCAGATCTGCTTAGGCTTCATCAGGGGAAATTTGAGTCGCAAGATTGAGGTCCCAGTTATGCTGGTTCGCCCTGAATATGAGATTTGGACATTGGACTATAAACTATGAACTATTTCTGAAAGAATTCTTTGCAACTGCGAAGCTCACCATCTCTGCTATGAATCTGCACCTAAATGAATTGAACTCATGTCTGTATGTATATTGATCTTTTAACTATACTCTCTCTCTCTTTTGTTTTTTAATAAAGTTTAGTTTAGTTAATAAGAATTGGCTGTAGCGTGTATTTGGGTAAGATTTGGAATATTCAATAACCTTGGAGGTCATGTGTCCAATCCTTTGGGATTGGTAGAACCTTTTCTTTTATACGATGAAATAAGATTTTCAGAAATCATCATATTTGACTTAGGTACCTGTATGGAGGCCTGAGGCTGGATCACTTTAAGGGACCTTTGTTGTTTGGACTTCTGAGTAACCAGTGAGGTAATAAAGAAGCTGTTATATGCTGGCTTGGTACATCTAAGTACTGGAATATCCACCTGCTTTTTGAGGATTGTCTGCCCCATTCTTTGCAGTTCATCCTAATTGAGTGACCATAGCTGGCTCCCCACTAGGCCCCGGTCACAGTACTCACTGATCATTAATATTCTGTCATGATGTATGGACTGGCGGTGTACAAAGTTATGAATATGTGCTAGGATTATGTTCTTAAAATCTGTTTGGTGAGCAATGCATAAACACAGTCTGCCATGGAAAAAGGAATGTGTATTTGTTTGTCTGACCATCCTGGTTATCAGGCAGGGACAATGAAGGTACATAAAAGGTAAGCAAAGCCAACAATCTAATGAGTGGGGAAGAGAGCCTCTTAATTATAAACACAAGGGGTCTTATTTAGTCTCAAATGATAAGCAGTTGAATCAACTGATTGTATACAATACTCCCCAAAAGGGAGTTGCCGGGGGGTTGCAAGGTTATTTTAGGGGGGGTCACGGTATTGCTACCCTCACTTCTGTGCTGGCTTCAGAGCTGGGTGGCCGGAGAGTGGCAGCTGTTGACCAGGTCCCCAGCTCTGAAGTCAGAGCCCAGCCAGTAGCACTACAAAAGTAAGAGTAGCAATACCATACCATGCCACCCTTACTTCTGCACTGCTGCCTTCAGAGCTGGGCAGCCAGAGCATGGTGGCTGCTGACTGAGGGCCCAGTTCTGCAGGCAGAAGTAAGGGTGGCAATACCATACCATGCCATCCTTACTTCTGCGCTGCTGCTGGCAGCGACTCTGCCTTCAGAGCTGGGCTCCCAGCCAGCTGCCCCTGCTCTCCAGCTGCCCAGCTCTGAAGGCAGCGCCGCCACCAGCAGCAGCACAGAAGTAAGCGTATCAGTACCGCAACCCCCCTACCATAACCTTCTGACCACCCCACAACTCCTTTTTTGTAGTCAGGACCCCTACAATTACAACACCATGAAATTTCAGATGTAAGTAGCTGAAATCATGAAATTTACGATTTTAAAAATCCCATGACCATGAAATGGACCGTGAATTTGGTAGGGCCCTACCCATATGCCTCTGTATCTGATGGCCCCCCTGGGCTTGCTTTCTAAAGTGACTAGCGATTTTGAAGGCCCAGCTTCAGAAACTTGCCTTATGCTTATATACTCTAGCTCAACCACTCTTGGTGCCAGAGTCCCTTTGTGTATCTGGGCCCTAAGCCCCATACCTTTCCCTCTATTTCACTCCTGACTTGCTTAGTTGGCTCCCTGCTCAGCTTATTGGGTTCTGAGGATTCCTTTCTTGGGTGCCTAACTCTCCCCATGCATTGTGTGGGCAGCCAGGCTGACTCACTCAGGGTTGAGAATTTCATTAGGTGGCAGGGCCCCTAGGGTTTAAGCCTAACTACCTTTAGAATCTGGGCCGTAGAAGCCTAAGTCTTATTGAAAGTCAGTGGGACTTAGGCTCCTATTCAGACTCTCCCTCTGGCCCAAGGAATATTTATTTTACAAAATAGAAGTGGTGTGAGATTGAGAGAGATTCACCCTCACAGTACCCTATAGCCTACTCCGCTGGGAAGTAGAATTACTCAGCTGGGAATTAGGAGACCTGGGATCCAGTGGGATACATGCAGAGCATAGGGCCTTCACCAATGCCTTCCATTTTCACCAGTCACCTGCTGCAATCCTAGCTTCTTCCCATATCATTTTGGTAGCTTTCAGCTCTGCTTCTGTTGTGCGTCTCTACATTATCCTTGATCTACCTCGTCACCTCTTGCTCTGAGGGTTCCAGTCCAATGCCTCTCTTGTTATGTTTGGGTTTTTCCTCTATGTATGCCTAGCCACCTCCATTTTTGTTCTGTAATTTCCTGTCCTATTGGTTTCTATTTCATCCTCATTCAGAGTTCTTTGTAAAAAAAAAATTTCTGGACATCTGATATTGAGGATTCGTCTTAGAGAGCTGTTTATGAAAACTTGAAGGAGTCCGGTGGCACTCTGATGCATCTGAAGAAGTGAGGTTTTTTACCCATGAAAGCTTATGCCCAAATAAATCTGTTAGTCTTTAAGGTGCCACCAGACTACTTGTTGTTTTTGTGGATACAGACTAACACGGCTACCCCCTGATATATGAAAACTTGGAGTTTTGATAGTAAGGTTTTAATGTCTCCATATTTCAGCACCACATAGTAAGACAGTCTTTACAATGGTATTAAAGAGCTGAAGTTTAGTTTGGATGGCAAGATTTCTGCTTCTCCAGATCTGCTTTAGAGTTACAAAGGCATGTCTAGCTTTTTGTTATTCCAGCTTTGCCTGTTCCATCTGTTGTATTTATTGTTCTTACCATGCTGCCAAGATATGTGAAATATCAGACCTCTTCCATGTCAGTCCCAGAAGGTGTTACTGGTGTTCCTTGTGCGCTGATTCTCATAGTTTTAGTTTTCACTGTGTTCATTTTCAACCCTACTAATTGTGTGTAGGTAGTTTTGGCTTGCTTACATGTCTCTATGGGTATGGGATAGCAAATTGATGTCATCTGCAAAGTCAAGGTCCTCTAGCTTCTGTGTAAAAGTTCACTGTATGCCCGTCAGTTGCGATGTGGTCTTTCTCATTACCCAATCCATCACCAGTGACAAGATCGTGGGTGAATGAAGACACCCTTCTCTGATGCCCATAGTAACCTCATATGGCTGACTCAGTTAGCTGTTACATATTACTTGGCATGTCATATTTTCATACAATCTGTGAATGATGCTCACAAATTACTGAGGGATTCCATAGTGGCACAGTGCCACTATGCAGCACAACACCCTACATACCTTTAAAAATCTGGGCCTAGGATCCCATTGTGATGGGTGTGACCTTAATTCCTAGGTTAATTAGACTAGATAGAAACATTCTTATTATCACTCTGTTATTTCACTCCCTTCTGGCAGGTGTAATGGCTGGGCCTTGCAAACAGCATCCAGCATAAACTCTGAGGACAATATTTACATATAATTAAAACACTCTTTGTGGCTGCTTTGGAATTGATAATTGGCAGGGAAGGAGGGTCCCCCTTTCTGCCCTGCACAGCCCTCATGTTTAAAGATTACAGTCCCCTTGTGCCCCTTTCAACAGTGATCTCCAAACAGTAGCATTTGTTTCCTTTGCTGGATAGACCTCTTTTGAGCTTGGGACCGAGCTGGTGTAGAGCAAAGTAAAGCTCCAAATGTAAAGTGCAAATGTACTTACAAAGAGAAACAAACCCTAAAGCTGAATAAAGAAGCCAACAGGCAGTTACAAGTATCAGAGGGGTAGCCGTGTTAGTCTGGATCTGTAAAGTCTGACGAAGTGGGTATTCACCCACGAAAGCTTATGCTCCAATACCTCTGTTAGTCTATAAGGTGCCACAGGACTCTGTGTTGCTTCAGGCAGTTACAGACTCTCTGCCATATTTCTGAGCAGAAAGAGGGAGAGCACTTCGGACTCGCAGCAGATAGCAGTTTTTCTTCTCTGTTCCCTTCCCTTAGCAAGCTCTCCACATTCGCATGAATTGGAATCTCAATTTAATCCTCTGGCCTTGGAGACTGTTCTCCCTATCTCCCAATCCAGCTCCCGCTGGAAAACAGCGAGTCTTTTCCTTGACTTTAATGGAAGCTGGATCGTGTCGCAGTGTGCGCAGTCTGCCAATGATTTCTTACAGGGGACAGAGGCCAAAATCCTCCACAGTATTTAGGCTCCTAACTTCCTTTGATTTCAATGTGAGTGAAGATACTAAATATCGTTTACGGTCAGAGTCCTTCCCCTTTTCCTTGTACATTTGTGGTAAACGATTAAAAGACACCCCTCAGATCCCCATGCGCCTGTACCTCTGGAGAGAAGAGGAACATTCAGCCATCAAGCTTTGCATGGCTCTTAAAACTGTCAGCAAAGGGGAAGAAGCCGTGCCAGTTGCAGGATGTGTTTTGGGACATAGATCACTGTCCTTTAGGAGATGGAGTGAGACTGCCAACTCATTTGAGAAAGGCCATCAGACTGTTATGGCTTTCAGGGCCAGATCCTCAGCTGAGGTAAATCAGCAGAGCTCCATTGAGTTTAATTCCTTGGAGCTATGCCAATTTGCACCCCCTGGGGATCTGGCCCTCCCACCTTCAGTAATCTGGGCAGGAGTTGAATTACTGACCTAAAGGCAAAAGCCTTCATAAACCATTTCTAGCCTTCCAAGCCATCATAGCCCACAGAAATATAAGCTTTTTTTTTTTTTTTGCACTCCTAAATGGCAAGGTCAGCAGAATAAGGTTACTGAGTGACGGTCATCTGTACGTGATGGTGAATAGTCAGAGCTGGGGGGAGGGAGAACAGCTGTACATTGAACCTGTTTGGGAACCATTGTGCCAGAGAGCCCACCTGGTTAAAAAATGGGATGAGGGAGAAGCATGCTTGAAAACCAGAGCAGCGCGTTTTGAGTGAACTTCCCCAGGCACGGGGTGAGTTCCTCTCGAAAGACGGCTTGTAAATGCGGAGATGTGATAGGTAATGTTATCTCCATTGTGGTAGTCCTTAGAGGTCTGGGCGCTGCACAAAACACCCCACAAAAAGACAATCCTCGTCCTGAAGGGTTATAGTGATAGGAAGGTTGGGTGGGGTGGGGTGAAGGTGAAGGTGGGTGGGGTATTTGCAAAAGAAACAGGATTTTCCAAGTGGAATCCCCAAATCCTCTGTCTTCAGATCCAGAATATAAACTTCAGGGCCAAAACTCTGCCGGTGTAGCTCCATTGACTTCAGAGGAGTTGTTTCAGCAGAGAGTTTGGCCCTGAATGTTTATACTCTGGATCTGGATCAGAAAAATGTGCACCTGCTAGTTGTGTGGTTCTGGTGGCAGGAAATCATCATATTCCCTTTCCTCTTATGGTTTCACTTTGAAGTTTATCCTTCAAGGTGATAACTTGCTTATCCCGCTGCTTGAGTTTCTTCTCTTGTCTCCTACTTGCTTGAGAAGCATAAGGTGTTTTTTTAACCTTCTAATCTCTCCTTCCCTGCACGTGTATAAATATGTACGTACATTTCTAGTATATAAGCCCAGCATATATTGCTGTTTCTGCCTGTTTAATAGACTTTTCCCTATACTCAACTCATCCTTATTCTAGAAATGCACTGAAAACTTAATACAAAGAATATTTAAAAAGAAAAAAAAAAGACCATTAGCATTACCAGCATAATTAGTACAGCTCAAATTAAATCCTACTGGATGCAGAGCTAGACTCATGGAGATTTATCTTTGCATAGCTCAGTGGGTAACACTAGGAAGCACTGTGGTGCTGTATCTCTATGTTCAAGCCTGGCATGCTGTTGGTTTAGTTTTTGAATAAATCTCACTGTAGTTATTGTGCAGTGGTTGCCCTTAAAACCTTTCCTGTTCCCTGTTTGTTAGGGCCGATCCAAAAATTTTGGAAGAAAAATGGCTTTTTGGACACTACAGGTATGTTAGTGAATTTTCTGATTTATTTTTCTACCAAACCAGTGGAAGAAAAAAAACCCCACCCAATACTAATTTAAATTACATTCCGTTCTAACTGACAAGCTGTAGTTTTCTAGCTCATTGAAAATGTTTCGTTCTGAAAATTTTGTTGGAAAACTCAGTGAAAAATTTCTAACCAAATGAAGAAAAATCTCCATTTTGTTAGCAACGTTTAATGGAAAAGAATCCCCCCTCCCAGCGCTTTTTTTTCCCCTTCAGACCAGCTTTGCTGTTTTCTGTAATAGTGCAGGCAGGGCCATATTCTATTATACACATAGGGAACAGCTGCTCATACAAGTGATATCTAATGTCAGCAACCTAAGAGGAAACTTAGGAGCTCTCATTGGCTTTATGCCACACTATCTCTATGGCTGAGCTCTTAATGCATGACATGCTGGGCCCTAGATATGGTCCATCTTTCCTCTCTGCTGCTCACTTGCCTTTGAAGTGCAGAACATTTCAACCACTGGCCTATGCCTCACAGGAGAACTGCACCCCCCATGTTGAAACAGTACCAATATCCCATGGTCACTGGGACCCATCAGGAGTGCAGGCAGAACCTCGACCCTGTTGCTTCCGTTCCATCCCTTAGCCACTTCCAAGGTAGCATCTCAGTCCTCCACCACTTCCTGCCCACACAACCGGGAGAGAGAAAATGGTGCTTCTGCTTCCTGCAGGTGGAGTCAGAGGTAGAAGGTGGAGCATGACTATCCTGGGCTTATATAGCCCTATTGTATGGAGTTTCTACATGGTTAAAATACTTCACTGCTTGTGGGACTGTGCTGCTCTCTCTCTCTCGTGATCCCTCTTCTGGAGATATCAGGAGGGGATGGTCAATATTATCATCTACTACTAAGCCTCCCATCTCTGCCTTAGCTATCGAATGATCTTTTATTTCTGATAATTAGGTCAGTCTCTAACATCTGCAGCTGGTTGATTCCAATTCCATTGGCGTACCTTGCAGAGAAAGGCCGTCTGTCTCTCCATTTGGGCCTTCATATGGTCCCCCATCACTGAGGTATCAGAGCACTGTCCATGAAAATAAACGCCCAAAACCCGGAGAGGCTGGCATCTGTTTAGCTGCTCCATTTAGCAGTTGTTCCTGCTTCATGTGGCTCGGTCTGACATCATGTGGCTTGGTCTGAAAAAACTAGCAGCTTCTAGCTTCGGTCCCTGCCAGCTACCTGGGGTGTGCTTATGGCTCTCAGGGAGTCCATGTTGATACCCTCCATATTCGCGCTGTGTTTGCCTGAGGCCAGTCTGTCACAGCCTCTCTGTGTCAAAGCTTTTGCAGTGCTCGGATGCTGAAAATGAATGGAGCTCAGTTACTGCAGGTAGTCTCCTCTCTCTTCTAGCCGTGTGTGACAGTCTTGTGGCCAGGCTATTATTATGAATGCCAAGGATGATCCCTGGAGAACTGGGAAGAGTAACCTATAAGAACAGTAGGGCACTATAAAAAATATCTGACTGATATGGATGGCTACATCTTACTGAGATTTACCAAGGAGTGGAGTATTGTAACAAGAAGCCTTAAAAGCCCTTCAGTCCTGCAGGAAAGGTGAGGGGAGGAGAAAAGGAGGGGCTTTTTGATAGGAGCTCGGTGTTAATCACTAGATTCACTCTGTTGCATTGGAAATTGAGGGTGTGATGCGGCACCATCTGAGGTCAGCAGGCCTCTGTGTTCTAAATCAGGACTAAGACTCAAGGACAGGACTATATATGGGTTCTTGTTGTCCTACCACTGGCCGTGCATGGCATGTAGAAACAGGGCTGGCTCCAGGCACCAGCTGAACAAGCTGGTGCTTGGGGCGGCAGATTGTTGGAGGCGGCATTCCGCCCAATCCTAGGGCGGCACGGCCGCTTTTTTTTTGTTTTGTTTGTTCTTGTTTCGCTCCAGCCGCCCTGTAGGGGGCAGCGGCGCAGAGAACCGGAGCGCCCTGCAGGGCAGTCCTCTTCCTTCCCTCCCCGCCAACCGGAGCGGAGCCCTCGCGGCAGGCGGCAGGAGGCGGCGCAGCGGGAGGGGCCGCATGGCAGCGCCCCTGCTGTAGCCCTGGCTGCCCCCTTCTCTCTCTCTCCCGCCTGCTCCCTCTCCCTCCCCTCCCCCCCCAGCCGGTCCCCCTGCATCCGTGCTCCGGCCGCGCCGCAGGGTTTTTTGTGTGTGTTTTTTTGTTTGTTTTTTTGCTTGGGGCGTCCAAAAAGCCAGAGCTGGCCCTGTGTAGAAATCAAACGTATTCCCTAAAGGTGTCTGCTTGGTCAGCGGTACATACTTCATCTCCACTTAGTGCACATGCTGCACTAGTGACCCCTTGTTTTGCCTGTCAGGCCCATTGCCTTTGGATTGGCCAGTGTCAAACTCTGTTGCCCTGTAAGATCCATGTAACAAATGCTGACAGTTCAAAGTGAGCCACAGCATCGCCTGTGAGGCAGACTCTCCAACTACTGCAGCCAAGAAGGTTTCCGCTTGTCCTTAGCACTGACACAGCAGCCTTATTTAACCACCACACTGTGAGAAATTAAACACGCAGTTCAGCACAGTTGCAGCTTCCCCCGGGCTGAGCGGATAGACCTGTGACTTGCTACCAGACTCTGTAGTACCAGGGAAATATTATATATGCTGTTGCACGGTAAGTATGAGAGTGTGTTAAAGGCTTGGATTTTATGGTTATAGGATCTTAAAATGCTTGTGAGTAATAGCGAGGAGGTTACACTTCAACTGTGCAAGCATGTGTGAACTCGCAGTCTAGCACCAGGAACTCTCCTGTGCTTGTAAATGTCACCCCTCTTCATTGCTGAGTGATTTGCCCTCAGAAGCAACTCACCGAATGGCTGAGGCTGGGCCAGAAGAGTGCTGAGGTCAAATTGGTTGTGCTCTATCATCAGCTGAATTGGCGCAGCCCGGTCTGCTTTAGAACTGGAGGAGTGTCTCTGCAGCTGCTTTGCTGGGGCAAACAGAATGAGGTGGATTGTCCCTTAGGGTTACCATATCTAATAAATAAAAAAAGAGGACCCTCCACGGGCCCTGGCCCCGCCCATTTCCCCACCCCCCAGCCCCGCCCCAACTCTGCCCCAACTCCACCCCTTCCCCACCCTAACTCTGCCACCTCCTCCCTCCCACTCCCAGCCACGCGGAAAGGTCTGCCCGAGTGCTACCGGCTTCACGGTTTGCCGGGCAGCCCCCAGACCCTGCGCCCCCAGCCGGCGCTTCCCCAGCGCAGCTGGAGCCCGGGAGGGGATGCGCCCAGCCGGGGGCGCAGGGTTTGGAGGCTGCCCGGCAAACCGTGAAGCCAGTAGCGCTTGGGCTTCGGGCAGCCCCCTTGCCTCCTGACCCTGCGCCCCCAGCCGGGCACTTCCCCTCCCGGGCTCCGGCGGCGCAGGGTCCGGAGGTATGGGGGCTGCCCAAAGCCCGTAGCGCTCGGCTCTTAAACAGAGCCGAAGAGTCGGGGAGGAGCAGAGCCGCCATTTTCCCTGACATGTTCGGCTTTTTGGCAATTCCCCCCGGACGGGGGTTTGAGTGCCGAAAAGCTGGACATGTCTGGGAAAAAGAGGACGTATGGTAACCCTATTGTCCCTGAACCCAGTCCTTTACAAGAGCCAGGGTCAATCATGGCTCCTGCCCATGGAGAAACACAGGAGCTGTTCCCTTCCAGTGTCCTTGCGAGCATGTATCAACCCTGTACGGGTCACAGACATTGATGTACAACAGTCAAGTGCTAATTATTATGGACATTTGGTCCACCACGAGTTCATCCTTGTTCCTGTGCCATATATACATATCAACAGCACTCAGCAGGCATAGAACTTGCCCAAAAAAATAGCCACCTATCACCCCCTCTTGAGCTAGTGTGGAATCTGTTGTTCTTTTACCAAAAAACACAGGGGAACGGAGAAGTGACGGTTCAATGGCTCTAGCTTTATTCTGTCTGGTCATTTCATTTCCACCAGCACAGAATAGCTTTCCTACCACTAATGCACCCAAATGCTGCAGAGCTAAGAGATCAGTTTGAAAGTAGCCAGATAGCATTCTTCATAACACTTCCCCCTCCAGCTCAAGAGTCCCACATTCTGGAGTATCATATACAATACTTCCAAAGGCCTGTAATACATTGTCTTGAACACTTGTAACAAAGTCCCTACAGATTGAACATAACCTAAAATAGTACAGGGTCAGGGCATACTAACTGAACCTTTACATCAGTGGTTCTCAAACTTATTTGATCTCACCACCCCCTTTGTGTCTGTAGTAGTTTACGTCTCCCACACCGCCACACAAGTGAATATATACCAATAAAAAAATCAACATGCAACTCTCACTAAATATTAAAACCAGTAAGGCATTGATTCAAACAGAGCCAATGATCCATTGTAATACGAGCAAAAGCAAAACTGCGGTTGTGGTCGATGGTTACAATTAAATGTGCACGTTGTTTCATAGCCAAGGGGTTAATGTACAGATGGCAACAACTCTGTATAATGCTGTGCAGGTGTAACAGAAATCCATCAAAATGCACAGAACCATCTAGATGCATAGCGCCATCTGAGAACCTGATATGTCTGGAGGAATCGGCTTTGCTAGTTATTCATTGCTGTGGGTAATATGTGCACAATAAGTTTTTTTTCCCCCCTAAAGCTTCTCATGCCTCCCCCCACAGAATACATTCCCACAGCCTCCAAGAGGGCCTGCCTCCACAGTTTGAGAACCTCTGCTTTAAATCCTTAAATGTAGTAAAGGAATGGTTCTGCCCCATCATTTAACTCACCCATTTTATGCATAATCTGTTTAATAATCTCACAAATAGGCTGGCATGTTTCAAAAACACTGAAATCTATGGGAGCTCACGTGGTTAAAATAACTGGATAGTAGTGTAGTGCTTTGTGTTTCTAAGACCAGTGGGTCTTAGATTTACTTTGTCTGTGCTTTGATCCAGGAAATGGGTATATTTTCAGCCTATTTGTGAGATTATTTTCTTCTGTTACACCTAGTGGCTGGAAAACTGGAATCTGGGAGAACGGGAGCGATAACAGGTTCTTGATATTCACCATCCTCCATTACGTTCTGATTTCACCCTTCAGACTCTGATAAATCAGTCAGGGCTAGATTGTAACCATGCAGTCCAGCCTGAGCAGGGGGATGCATATAGGTGAGTTACCCCAGGAGCTGGTCTGGAACCCACTCATGACGCTAAGAGGTATAGTTCAGACCTCGCCTGCCTCTTGCTCAGCGGGTGGAATATGCTGCACCACCAGCCCTCTTCCTGGCACAGCTCCATATTGGCTCGGCTGTGCTGGCTGACACATAGGGAGGATGGAATGAAGGCTCCACCCACCTGTACATGGCGGGGGTAGTAGTGCTGCAGTAGTTGCTCACTTCTGCATAGAACTTGACAATACAAGTATCAAATGCAGATGAGTAAGAGACCTCCTTACACTCCATTAGTCTTCTGCATGAGTGTGCAACCAGCCAATAGCCTTTTCCAGGAAAGGTCTCCTCCCTGGACCTGATAACATCACTGCTCCCAGGTTTTTTTAACCTCACTTTGAATTAAAATGTCTTCCCTCCTCCCCCACATCTATCATCACAAACTTGTACTCGATCTTCAGCTCCTACTTCAGCCTTGCTTTCTTCCCAGATATAGTTACCCTAATCATGTGACGGAGCTTCCAGTCTGGCATGTTTGGCCGGTGTATAGTTTATAGACATTCACAGGAAGTAACCGCTGGTAAATTTGCACAGCGTCTTAGTCCTAAACAGGACTAAACTAACAGAACATATTATACTGGTGCTTTCAACCTGCACTGGCTCCCCAAGCAGTAGTTTAATCCATTTTAGGATTCTAGTGCAGATCTACAAAGACCTTAATGGGCCAGGCCAATATGTGAAGGGCCATTTCTTCCAGGATCAGCTGCGAGCAGCGGCACCGGAGGCAGCAAACAGGGCGGCTAACAGGGGAGTTTGAGAGGGAGTTTGCAGGGGGAGGTAAAGGGGGAGGCAGGAGGGCGCGGTGTGGTGTGTGCTCTGAGTCCACAGGTGCTGTGGGCTGAGATTACAGCAGCCAGGAGACAAGCAGCAGCAAACAGAATGCAGATGGTTGCATGCGGAAGCTGTGGTATGTATATGGTCCTAGCAGGGGAGCTGGAACACAGGTATGTGTGTATGAAGTGTCGCCTGATAGTGTTACTGGAGGAAAAGATTAAGGGGCTAGAGATGCAGGTAGATACCCTGGTGGAGTTTAGGCGGGGGTTTGAGCAGCTGATGGAGGACAGGCAAGGAGGGGCTGAAGGAGAATGCCCTGTGGTGCAGGTAGAGGCAGAGGACGGTGAGAGGGGAATGGAAAGGGGAGAACATGGGAGGTGGAAGCATGTGACTGTGAGAAGCAGGCCAAGGAAAAGAAGGGCCAGTGAGGGGGGAATAGAACTCAGGAATAGGTTCGAGTGTTTGGATAGCGAGGTGGAGGGGCAGCAGGTGGCGGCTGAAGGTGGGAGAGTGAGGAAGAAGAGAAGAGCAGCTAGTCCAAGAGAGAGAGGGGAGGAGTTGATGGAGACAGCACCAATTCTGGGCCCCGGGAGGAATCAGGAAGGCATAAGGGGGAGCATAAGGGAAGATAGGAACAGGCACAGTTCAGGACTAGAGGGATCAGAGACTAGATTACTAGATCGCACTGTTGCCAGGCGACGGCAGGTGTATGTAATTGGAGACTCTTTACTGAGGAGATTGGACAGGCCTGTGACCAGGGTGGACCCGGAGAACAGAAGGGTGTGCTGTCTACCGGGCGCAAAGATACGCGATGTGGACCTGCGGTTGAAAAGGATCCTAAAAGGAGCAGGTAAGAACCCCTTGATAATCCTTCATGTAGGAACGAATGACACGGCTAGGTTCTCGTTAGAGAGAATCAAGGGAGATTATGCCAGGCTGGGGAAGACGCTCAAAGAGATAGAGGCTCAGATTATCTTTAGTGGGATTCTGCCCGTTCCGAGGGAAGGGCAGCAAAGGGCTGATAGGATTGTGAGAATAAATAGTTGGCTAAGAGAGTGGTGCTATAAGGAGGGCTTTGGGATGTATGGCCACTGGGAGGCTTTCGGGGACAGACACCTGTTCTCGCGGGATGGGCTTCACCTGAGTAGGGAAGGAAATAGACTTCTGGGAGGGAGGCTGGCTCATCTTATCAAAAGAGCTTTAAACTAGGAAGTTTGGGGAGATGGTTGGGAGATGCACAGTTAATCTCCACGCCAGATTCCAGTATGGAAAAGGTGAGTAAAATGAGAGGAGACATAGCCGGGGAGATGAGATTGGACATAGGAAGGACAGGGGGGACGGACGTAAGGAGGCCCGCAACATATAGTGCTACTAATGGGAGACAGGCTAAACGACATACATTAGGGTGTTTATACACCAATGCCAGAAGCCTAGGTAATAAAATGGAGGAATTGGAGCTCTTGGTCCAAGAGCTGAAACCAGATATCGTAGGAATAACAGAAACGTGGTGGAATGGCAGTCACGACTGGAACACAGGTATGGAGGGGTATGCGCTGTTTAGGAAAGACCGGAACAAAGGTAAAGGTGGGGGGGTGGCATTGTATGTCAATAGTGAAATAAGCTGTAAAGAAATAATAGTTGATGGATTAGATAACACAGAGTCCGTCTGGGCAATACTCACACTGGATAATAGGACTACTAGAGCCTCTCCGGGGATAGTGCTTGGAGTGTGCTATAGACCGCCGGGATCGACCCAGGATATGGATAAGGAACTATTTAATCATAGAATCATAGAATCATAGAATATCAGAGTTGGAAGGGACCTCAAGAGGTCATCTAGTCCAACCCCCTGCTCAAAGCAGGACCAATTCCCAGCTAAATCATCCCAGCCAGGGCTTTGTCAAGCCGGGCCTTAAAAACCTCCAAGGAAGGAGACTCCACCACCTCCCTAGGTAACGCATTCCAGTGTTTCACCACCCTCCTAGTGAAATAGTTTTTCCTGATATCCAACCTGGACCTCCCCCACTGCAACTTGAGACCATTGCTCCTTGTTCTGTCATCTGCCACCACTGAGAACAGCCGAGCTCCATCCTCTTTGGAACCCCCCTTCAGGTAGTTGAAGGCTGCTATCAAATCCCCCCTCATTCTTCTCTTCTGGAGACTAAACAATCCCAGTTCTCTCAGCCTCTCCTCATAAGTCATGTGCTCCAGACCCCTAATCATTTTTGTTGCCCTCCGCTGGACTCTTTCCAATTTTTCCACATCCTTCTTGTAGTGTGGGGACCAAAACTGGACACAGTATTCCAGATGAGGCCTCACCAATGTCGAATAAAGGGGAACGATCACGTTCCTCGATCTGCTGGCAATGCCCCTACTTATACAGCCCAAAATGCCGTTAGCCTTCTTGGCAACAAGAGCACACTGTTGACTCATATTCAGCTTCATATCCACTGTGACCCCTAGGTCCTTTTCAGCAGAACTGCTACCTAGCCATTCGGTCCCTAGTCTGTAGCAGTGCAATGTGTTTAGAGAAGTAATTACTAATAGAAACTGTGTAATTATGGGGGACTTTAACTTCCCAGATATAGATTGGGGAACAAACGCTAGTAGCAATAATAGGGCTCAGATGTTCCTAGATGTGCTTGCTGATCAATTCCTCCATCAAGTGGTAGTTGAACCGACGAGGGGGGAGGCCATTTTAGATTTGATTCTGGTAAGTAGTGAGGACCTCGTTGAGGAAGTGGTAGTAGGGGACAATTTGGGCTCCAGTGATCATGAGCTAATTTGGTTTAAAATACATGGGAGGAGTAACAGAATTAAGTCAAAGACTAGGGTTTATAATTTTAGAAAGGCCAATTTTAACAAATTAAGGGGACTGGTAAGGGAAGTGGATTGGGCAAACGTATTAAGGGATCTAAAGGCAGAAGAAGCCTGGGATTACTTCAAGTTAAAGATGCATGAGCTGTCGGAGGCCTGTATTCCAAAAAAGGGAAAAAGATTACTAAGCAGGAGATTTAGACCGAGCTGGATGAGCGACCGAATCAAAGGGGCGATTAGGAAAAAACAGAAAGCGTACAAAGAGTGGAAGAGGGGAGGGATCAGTAAGGAAATGTACCTAACTGAGGTCAGAGAATGTAGAGATAGAGTGAGAAAGGCCAAAGGCCGTGTAGAGTTGGACCTAGCGAGGGGAATTAAAAGCAATAGTAAGAGGTTTTACAGCCACATAAATAGGAAGAAAGCAAAGAAAGAAGAAGTGGGACCGCTGAAGACTATTGCCGGAGAGGAGATTAAAGACAATATAGGCATGGCGCAATATCTCAATGAATATTTTGCATCGGTGTTTAATGAGGCCAATAAAGGTATTAAGGATACTAGCACCACTACAGAGGGGAATTCAGGATGGGGGATTACCGTATCCGAGGTAGAAACAAAACTTGAATGCCTTAATGGGGCTAAGTCGGGAGGACCGGACGATCTTCATCCGAGAATATTGAAGGAATTGGCGCGGGAAATAGCAGGCCCATTAGCGATAATATTTAATGAATCTGTAAACTCAGGGGTGGTCCCGTTAGATTGGAGAATAGCTAATGTGGTTCCTATTTTCAAGAAAGGAAAAAAAAGTGATCCGGGTAACTACAGGCCTGTTAGTTTAACATCTGTAGTGTGCAAGGTGTTAGAGAAAATTCTGAAAGAGAAACTAGTTGAGGACCTGGAGGTTAGTGGCAATTGCAATAAATTACAACATGGTTTTACGAAGGGCAGATCGTGCCAAACGAATCTGATCTCCTTCTTTGAGAAAGTAACGGATTTATTAGATAAGGGAAATGCGGTGGACCTAATATACCTGGATTTCAGTAAAGCGTTTGATACTGTACCCCATGAGGAATTATTGGTTAAACTGAAAAACATGGGGATCGATATGAAAATCCAGAGGTGGATAAGGAATTGGTTAATGGGGAGAATGCAGCGGGTCGTATTAAAGGGTGAACTGTCAGGTTGGAGGGAGGTTACTAGTGGAGTGCCTCAAGGTTCGGTTTTGGGACCCATTTTATTTAATCTATTTATAACTGACCTCGGAACCGATTGCAGGAGTGGGCTGATAAAGTTTGCGGATGATACGAAGGTGGGAGGTGTTGTAAATTCAGAAGAGGATAGGGATATCCTGCAGGGAGACTTGAATGAGCTTGTGAATTGGAGTATCAGAAATAGGATGAAATTTAATAGTGAAAAGTGTAAGGTGATGCATTTGGGGATGACTAATAACAATTTTAGTTACAAGATGGGGACGCATTGGTTAGAAGTAACGGAAGAGGAGAAGGACCTAGGGGTCCTTGTAGACCGCAGGATGACTATGAGTCGACAATGCAACGTGGCGGTGAAAAAAGCCAATGCTGTCTTGGGATGCATTAGGCGAGGTATATCTAGTAGGGATAAGGAGGTGTTGCTTCCGTTGTACAAGGCACTGGTGAGACCTCATTTGGAGTACTGTGTGCAGTTCTGGTCTCCCATGTTTAAAAAAGATGAACTCAAACTGGAACGGGTGCAGAGAAGGGCCACTAGGATGATCAGAGGAATGGAAAACCTGTCGTATGAAAAGAGACTAGAGGAGCTTGGGTTGTTTAGTCTGACAAAGCGAAGGCTGAGGGGGGGGATATGATTGCTATCTTTAAATATATTAGAGGGATTAATACAAGGGAGGGAGAAGAATTATTCCAGTTCAGTACTAATGTGGATACGAGAACGAATGGATATAAACTGGCCGTGGGGAAGTTCAGGCTTGAAATTAGACGAAGGTTTCTGACCGTCAGAGGGGTGAAATATTGGAACGGCCTTCCGAGAGAAACGGTGGGGGCGAGGGACCTGTCTGGTTTTAAGATTAAGTTAGATAAGTTTATGGAGGGAATGGTTTAATGGTAAAACATAGTAGTCAAGGAAAACCAAGCAATGGTAGGTAAATAGTATAATGGCTGGCAGGGGTCAGGCTGGAGACTCTTGCCTATATGCTCGGGGTATTACTGATCGCCATATTTGGGGTCGGGAAGGAATTTTCCTCCAGGGCAGATTGGCTGAGCCTCTGGAGGTTTTTCGCCTTCCTCCGCAGCATGGGGCAGGGATCTCTAGCAGGAGGGTCTCTGCCGATTGAAGTCACTTAAAACAGGATTGGGGACTTCAACAGCAGAGTCCAGGGAAGGGGTAGGGACGGTTTTATGGCCTGCAGCACGCAGGGGGTCAGACCAGATGATCATAATGGTCCCTTCTGACCTTAAAGTCTATGAGTCTATGAGTCTATGAGGTGGCTGGGATTTTCCAGCCCACCGCAGAGGATGGAACCCTCCAGGGGTCCACTTGAGGATTGCAGAGACAAAGTCTTCTAATAGCACTCCCAAACCTCGGAAATGATCTTAAAAGGACATCAGGAAACATCACATGCTAGCCAGCCCTAGGTCACGCTCTGCAAAACCTTTTACGGATCACTATGGCAGAAGAAAATCAACTGCACCCTCAGAGGTAGAAACTAAGCTGAGTAGAAGAATATAAAATTGACTCTCTTCTGAACAATTGTTCTTGTTTTTCCATACAAAACCTACCTGTAAAGGTGATAGGCTCTTTAGAAATGCTGACAGATAAATTAGACAGAACTATGTAGTATTCTTCAACAAAATAGCATGAAAGACGCTAGGTACCATCTCTATTTTGTTGCTTCTCAGAGCAACTTTGAGACTTTCTTACAAAGTACTTAGTTGCCTAATTAGAATTTGGACAGTGATAAAATACAGGAGGAGGGGAGTGGAGATATTCAGTTAGTGTGCATTGATATGGCTGCATTGACTTCAGTGGAGCAATGCTGGCTTTCACAAGCGCAGGATCTGGCCCTATATATTTTTAACCTGGGAAAAGTTCTTGAATGTATATTGGGACCATTTATTTAGATATTAATTCTTTGGGTATAACATGTCTCTTAAACTAATCACAACGCCTTAACAGTATCTGACTGAATTCTGGGGCTGATCTAACACTCATTGACGTCAAAGGAAAAACTACCCTTGACTTCAGTGGACTTTGGATTGGGCCCTAAGTGAGGCTCAACAGTGCAGATAGCTTCTTGTTTAGTGTGATATAATGGAAGAGCAAAATCAATACCTCCTCGCTGCAATGGGCATGGTGGCAATGTCCAGGAGTCTGCTGGTGTTACAAAAGCTTTTGTTTGTATGAGCTGATAACCTTTACAGTTATGAATTGGTTCTTCAGGATTCTATTCCATATCTAGCCATTAAGCAAGCTGTCTGGCTCAGGGTTTCACACATACCATATCTGCATAGCTTGCATGACGCCTGATGCTGATACATCTCTGGAATACTGGTTCTCATATCCTACAGGAAGTATCTTTCCCTTACCGAAAGCTTATTCTTTCTACAAACAGAAGACCTTCTCTCCTGAGTAATTTCATTTATATTTGGCCAGCCATTTAATGTAAGGAGTAGAACTTTAGGTAACAACTTACCTATTAGTGTAGAAAACTAGCTTTTCAATAGTAAGTTGCACTTTTCTCTGGGGAGTGAACACCTGAATTCAACAGTCTTTGTACAACCTTTCTAAGTGAGCATTGCAGGCCACAAATTAATGCCATTTCACTAGCAAAATGCTGGTTGATTAATCTCTTTTGCTAGCTAAATAACATTCAAATGGAAAAAACAAGGCATTTAGTAATAATCTGGTCCCTTGCATGTCTTCCACAGGTGCCCTGAATTGAGTGTTTTGATGCGTTGCCAAAGACTTACAGTAATTATATCAAGAAGTTTTTTTTATGCCAATCCCAGCCCTCTTGTCAGAACAGATCTACACTGCTCTCCAGTGTGAAGTATTAATTACGTTTATATAATGCAGAGTTTTAAAATCCTTTCTTAGTGAATATTCTCAAATGCTTCAAAGACAGCTTGTAAATCAAGCAGTGGAAAATGTGTTAAATATAGACACATCAGGTTTGATCCTCAGCTGGTGTAAACAGAGTTAGCTCTGTGAAGTCAAGGGAGTTATCCCAAAGTACATATGCTGAGAATCTGACCCATTATTCCTTTCTGTTTGGCAGCTCCAATGTTGCCCGGCTTGTTGATAAGCTCTTTACCTCCTTTTATAAAACAGGGTCCCCTAGAGCAGTGCTTCTCAAAGCCGGTCCGCGCTTCTTCAGGGAAAGCCCCTGGCAATCTGGGACAGTTTGTTTACCTGCTGCATCTGCAGGTTCGACCGATCGTGGCTCCCACTGACCATGGTTCACCGCTCCAGGCCAATGAGGGCTGCGGGAAGGGCGGCCAGCACATCCCTCAGCCTGTGCCACTTCCAGCAGCTCCATTGGCCTGGAGCGGCGAACCGTGGCCAGTGGGAGCTGCGATCGGTCGAACCTGTGGATGCGGCAGGTAAACAAACTGGCCCGGCGCTTTCCCTAACAAGCGGCGGACCGGCTTTGAGAAGCACTGCCCTAGAGGTTCAGGTGACTGGCTTGGTTATTGTCATCCTAACTTATGCAGTTGTACTCTCCAGAGGTGAAATTCTCCTGTTTATTATCGGAGTAAAGGAGACACATAGAAAAGGTGATTCAATGGTTTTAAAAGGCTGGGAGTCAGACGATCGATCTAGGTACTAATCCTGACTCTGCCATGCAGCCGCATTGTCAAAAGTGCTACTTCCATTCTTCACAATGCGAGCTGCTGAGGTGCTGAGTGCCTTGAAAATCTGGCTCTAACCCTGGTTGCTGAACTCTGCCCCCCAACCATCCTGTATCTAAGTTTCTCCAGCTGTAAAATGCAGCTAACAACATTTGCCCATCTGTGTAAAGCATTCAGAGATTGTTTGCTATATAAATGCAAATTATTAATTATTCTTTAATCATTAATAAGGAACTTCCCAGCAGGTGGGGAAATTATATGCAGCACATATTTCAAATGCATGGATATTTTTGCAAGCTTCCTTTGCACCAGTGTCACTGCCCTGACACTAGATGTGGGAGTTAACAAATAGATTCCAAACAAACATTGGAAACCATGTGCGCTTACAGTTAAAAGAACTGAATATATCTGTGAAATGACCTTTCCAAGCTACTGAGTATAAAATGTTGAGGTCATTCACGAAACAAATAGTTGCAATCCAGGGAGAGCGGAGTGTTTGAAAATGCGCCTCGAAGAGCCAAATGACCTTTACTGTTTCTCGCTAAATTTAAAATGCTCTCATGAGTCCTGATAATACAGTTAGTGAGAGAGGCTGATTCGGGGGAGGTTAGCGCATTTAGATTTAGGGCACTTGCCAAAACTCATTGCATTAACCAAGGATTTTGAAGCTAAAGGTTCCCTGTGGAAGATTTAATCTGTAGAGCAGAGATGCTACCCCAGGGGAAACCAAGGCCCCAGTTCAGGAAAACACTTAAGCACATGCTTAACTGTGTGTTCTTAAGTCACATTGACTTCAAAGGGATTTATACCTGAGATGGAAGTTGAGCATGTGTGGCCCTGAGTAAGGATGCCTTCCAGAATCGGGGCCTAAAACATGAGCCCAAGCCCACCCATCTGGATTCCAATGGCAGGTCTCCATGCTATGGCAGGTCTCCAGATGGCTGGGGGTGATCGGGCTCAGATCAGATAAAAAAAAACTTGAATGAAACATTTTACTAAACTTCCTGGTTTAAGTTGAGTAATTTCTCCCCTCCCCCTGCACTTTGGGGGTTGGACCACTTGAAGTGCTGAGATGCCATGAGAGAGGTTACTTTTGAAGTACTCCTGGCCTAATTGGAAGCAGGAAGTATCACACGAGAGTCTAGTTTAGCTGACCCTTATGGGTCAGTGCAGAGAAGTATCTGAAAGCTTGGATCCGAAGCAAACCTGGGAGGTTCACCCAACTGGTCTAGCAGGGCGATGCCATTTTAGCTACTGAGCTGGTTTCCTTTCTGCATCCATGCGTCACTTGGCGCATGGTCACTCAACCTCTCTATTGTAGCAGCATAGCCAACGGTGAAATGAGGATCGTAACGTACCCACTTCAAACTCTTTGGTGCTAGATAAACTCTAAGGATCAATGTTATCAGTAAAGGGTTTAGACGCAAGGCTCCAGCCTACTTTCTGGACTTAATTGCTTATGTTGGCATGTCACACATGCGCTGTTGACTCAGAATAGCTTGTGCCCATTTCATATAATGGGTAGCAACTGGAGAGAATGAATATGAAATGTGCATTAGAAATCGTAACTATAGTCTGCTGTAATGGTTGTGTTATTCTGGAGAAACTAGCAAAGCAGGAGGTATGAGGTCTTGAGAAGCCCACAAAACCACTGGGCTCTTGGCAAGTGCCTCAACACTGCAACGAGAGAGCCTTTAAAGTGACAACTGGGCCTCGACTGCATCTCCAGCTTTGCATGAATAGACATTATCAGCTGCCTCACTTGGGCATGGTTGGATGGAGCTTTCTGCACAAGTGAGGTGATGTCACTTCTGAAAGAACTCAAAGTAAGCCAAGGAAGGGGGAAGAACAGGGAGAAATTTGCATTTAATTGCTGTAATTTCATTAACTAACATTTGAATAATTGTTAGGTTTCTTTTCACTGGAATGCAGAAGTTTTAATGCCCAGGCTTTTTTAATGTTAAAATGACGTATAATTGTAATGTTTTCTGGATTTCGGCACCGGTGGCCCATTACATGAGAGAGAGAGAGAATAATAGATAGTAAGTTCCAGCCCATGCTTAGAGGTGACCATGTTAGCTGGTTTCGCTGAGAGATGAGACTACGTCGGAATGTATGAGTTCCGTGCCTAAGAAATAACAGTCAGAGGACACTACTGCAAATGGGAACACGGAGCCAGATTCTCAGCCGATATAAATCTGCTGGGATCCTTTGAAATCAGTGGAACTGTGCCATTAGACCAGCTGAGAATCTGGCCCTGTCTTTGCAAAGATATACAGCAAGCGCAGGGAGGGAACACTTCCCAGCATCACCCTGCCAACATGCCTTCAAGTCTGACCTGGAGGATCCACCTCCTTGCAGAGAGAGCTAGCTTAATGTTTATTCCATACTTGGTTCCTAAGAACAATGCTAACAGGGCTGCCAGGTGGCACCGCTTGTTATGATGGTTTCTGTAATAGTTACACCCTCTCAGAACCCGGACTGAGGCCGTGGTTGCACCTCTTTAGTTAAACTGGTGCAAAAGGCTGTGTGAACACTCTTATTTGGTTTAAGAGTGTCATAGCGAGCTCTAGCATAAACCTAATCAATTTAAGCTAAACTGCAATAAACCAGGTTTAAAGAGATACAGGAGTGTCCACACACTCCACCAATGAGGCATTTAAACTCTCCCTTTTAGTTAAAAGAGCCACCAACTAATTTCAGCTACAGAGGCCACCATTTTAATGTTAGGAGCCTCCAGTTCCTGCAGAGGAAGGCACTAAGTAATGTACTGGCATGCAGAGAGAGATGGCTACACAGCTGGCAATGGCACATTCTTGTTATTTGTTTAACATAAATGGCAGGGCATAGTCCAGGTGACCAGAAAGATGAGCTGCTGGTGATGCGTGAGGGGGTGAGATTTCTATGCTCTCTTAGAAACAGCTCCAGGAAACAATTGTTTTGTTTGCCTATGGCGTGTTTTGAAGACGTGCCTCAAGCATCATGGGGCACTGATCAATACCAGTTAGTTCTGACATGGCATGAAGGACACGGCTTAAACTTACTTTGGGCCCTACCTCAAGGGCTGGAGGGGTAGTCATTTACTTTCCTTTTACCCTACTCTTTTATTTGCCCCCCCCCCCCCCCCCCGAGTCTGTCTTCCTTCCTTTATCTCTCTTACTGAGTCTTCACCCCATGGTAGTCCTCGACCCCCACCCCCAACTATAAAAAGACAGTGTGGGCCGATGGATAGAACACTGGACTGAGGTTCAGGAGTCCTGGGCTCTAGTCCCATCTTTGCCACTTGCTTCCTGTTTGACCTTGGGCAAGTCTCTTCAGGCTAGATATACCAGTGGGATTAGGCACTGCAATACCTAACTCTTAGGGGCGATAGATGGGGAAGGCCTAGTTTGAGAAGCCTGCTGCTTTTAGGCATGAGCTAGGGCTTAGCGCTGCCTGTGAGCTGTGAGGCAGTGTCAGGGCTGAGGCTTTTTTTTTTTAGGCACCTGCTGGGTTAGATGGCAGTTGAGCTGTAGTTTTGAGGATGTCAGGGGCACAAAATGTTGAACTTAGGTGTCTAAAAAGGTAGTCAGGCGCCCAAGTCTCTTTGTAGCTCTAGCTCTTGGCCTTTATTGCCCCTCAATCACTTAGATCCGGGGTTCTCAAATGGGGGTCGGAACCCCTCAGGGAGTCATGAGGTTATTACATTGGGGGGGGGGTTGCGAGCTGTCAACCTCCACCCCAAACCCCGCTTTGCCTCCAGCAGTTATAATGGTGTTAAATATATATTATTAATTATTATTATATTATATTATAAATATAAATATATTAAAATATGTTTAATTTATTAGGTGGGTCGCACTCATAGGCTTGCTGTGTGAAAGGGGTCACCAGTAAAAAAGTTTGAGACCCACTGCCTTAGACTGTAAGGATTTCAGGCCTGGCTTTCGCTGCGTCTGGGCCACACCTAGCACAGTGGGACTGATCTCAGTGGGGACCTCTAGGTGCTACCATAACACAGGTATTAATTTTGATCCCCATTCGCCTAACAATCTATGGTCAACTGCAGTGACCTGGCACTGGAAATGCTGCAGCTTCATTGCTAAAACCTGCAAAGAGTCCTGCACAATCAGCCAATCAATGCTGCTGTCTATCCTATCCCCTCAACCCCGCCCACCGCGAACTAGTGTGTCAATATTTTTATTATACAATTCTTCACCGTATACAGTCTCTGAATTAGCCCATAATGATGGCTACCATGGGAGCACAAATTTATATTCCATACAGAATGACAATTTGGACACATGTGAGAATTAAAGATGTGATGCCTTCAGACTGCCTGGTTATTATACACGCACACTCTCTGTCTTTCACTGTATCGCTGGGAAAACAGCAGAGAGGTCAACTGGTTTACTTAAGGCCCTCCATGCAATTACATTCCTTTTGTGCAAGTATAATGCTTGCAAATAGTCCTACAAAATACTGTTACATCCAGCTCGCCGACTGCTAAAATGTCACTGGATCAGAGCTAATAAACGGTCATTTATAACCTCCATAGCTAGACTTACTTCTAGGATGAATTTTAAGGAGGTGGGGTTTTGTAGTTTAATTCCCCATCCATTGCTTTCTGGCATCTTTTCACCTCCCCCCCCCCCCAGCATTGGATTGTAGCAGGAACAACTGCTGGCCGAGGTAGATTAGGAGCTCTGCTTGGTGCTGTGGCACACACCCAGTGAGAGGGCTATTTGGACTGAAGACACATGGCTCTGAGCACTGGTATTTAGAAGCTTGTGCCTGATCACGTTCTGCACAAAACTTCCTCGCCTGTTGTAGGCCCCGATTCAATGGCCACTGTAGTCAGTCTGTGTAGTACCTGGCTATGACAGGACCGATCTATAAAAGAGATGTCGGCATAGGTGTCGCTGGTGAGCTAATAGGGTGCTCAAAAATATGTGGCATAATTCATGGGTGTTGCGGGCCCAGTACCACTTGTTGTGTACTGCAATTGGCTTCGTCTGTGGCGCTTGTTTAGCACTGAGCCCCTATAAGTGAATGCTTGACAGCAAAATCCCTAATGGACTATAGGAAGCAGGGGGAGGTTAGGAGCAGGGGGTTCCGGGAGGGGGCAGTCAGGGAACAAGGAGCAGTGGGGGGAGGTTGGATGGGTTGGGGATTCTGAGGGGGACAGTCGGGGGTGGATAGATGGCGGGGGCCAGGCTGTTTGGGGAGGCATAGCCTTCCCTACCAGGCCCGCCATACAGTTTCGGAACCCTGATGTGGCCCTCGGGCCAAAAAGTTTGCCCGCCCCTGATCTAAGTGTTATACTACTGAGTGTGCTGATGTCCTGTATCCTGGGACATGCAAGTCCAACCCCCTGGACAAATGCAGAGATCCTACAGGCAGCGACCATTTACTCAAGCTTCACACAGGAATGTTGGGCTAGGCCCTGAGGAAAGAAAACAAATTGAACCTACTCTTAGTCGAAGAAAGACAAAAATGCTGGTTCCCCTTCTCCTAACACTGCCTTTCATGCTATGGTTAATTGTGGTGAACAGCACAGCCAGATGGCCAAGGGAAATTACAGCCAGAATGAACTGTCAGAAGCAGAGTAATCTGGAGCGTGGCCACAGAATACTTCACAACAGGATAACAGCCTGGAACGACCCACCAGCCAGCACTCGGGGAAAAGGCAAACTGAACGCTTCAAGGGAAACGTCTTGTTTGAATGAACGACACTCACCCGCCAATGAACACTGAGCAGATGTAATGTCTGAGGCAATATTAGGAATAAACTTGAGGGTGAAAAACAAGAGCTCTCAATCTGGGCCCAGGCCAACACCCATTGAAGTCAAGCGAAAAACTCCCATTGTCTTCAAGAGGCACTGGGCGGAAACCTCTGCCTGCATTCTGACCTGGTAATCAAATGTACTTAAATCGGGATAGTCATACTTGACATGCTTTTGTAACACGTGCTGAGATCTATTGTGGAAAAGAGCTATATGAGAACTAGGTATTTATTTATTATTCAGGTACAGTTCATTGACTACGTTACAATTTAACAAGAGTCAACCAAGAAACAAACCCCAGGCTATTAGCTGTACAAAAACGCAGCCCAGTGGCTCAATGTTCGCACTTTCTATAAAGATTCTTATATTGCACTCCTCATCACAGTGTCTGAGTGCCTCCAATAATGTGTTGTGCATTGTGACCACACACTCCAACACCATACACAAAACCTCCCCCAGTTGTCTGATCGTAGTTATAATTATGTTCAACACGGACATCAGTGGATTACTGCTGCTTCACACTGATGTAAATCGGGAGCAAATGTTCCCAATACTGCTGATTTCTTGGTGCTCTAAATGGAGGGTTGATTTTTAATCTGAAGCGTTTCAACGTCTCAATAACATTTCACTCATATGGGCTGCCTTTCAGAGTCCATGACGTTTGGTGTAGTCTTGAGTTTAACTAGCAAGTGGAGAAAACAAGTGCTTTGCATTTATAGAGCTCCTTTCACTGGAGGCGCTCAAAGTAATTTACGATACTTATGATCACCCCAGTTTGATAGCTAGCAAAACCGAAGCAGGGGGAAGTTGACATATGATTCGCCCAAGGAGAATCAATAACTGTGGGGAATTGTGCTGTTTAGTTTGGATAAGAAGCCAGCTCGCTTAGCTTCCCCTTTTCTAACTCCTAGATATCCCTGCCGCCAAGTGTCTGATTTCTGTTCACAGGTCTTTTGTATCACATCATGCCACTGCATGTAACCTCTCCCAGGAGAAATGTGCACACATTCTTTAGAGAAAGCAGGATGAGGAAACAGGAAATATGGGTGTTTCCTTTTTAAATACATGCAGGTAATTTGCAAGTGGAGGTATGTCAGTATTCATATGTCTCCTGTGCACCATTTGGTTTATAGCCCTCAGATTGCTATCATGTGGTGAATAATTCCGCTTATAGCTTTCAAATTGCTATCTGGTTGACAATCTTTCTGTTTTGCATCTTCAGCTGGTTACCTAGTGCCTTTGTTCCCCCTTGTTAATTGTGCAGTTTGGAAAGATTTTTGGAGGGAGAAAGAAAATTAATAAACTGCACCTGCTCTGCTTACAATTTTATGCTGGAAACTTTTGACTGGGAGAGACTTTTCCCTATGCCTCTTGCATGCAGTGTGTGCAGATCCCAGATTATGTCTCAATGGGATGTCTCTGGGGTGAAAAGGACTTTGAAGGGAGAGTTGGATATGGGACATTGCTTGCAGATAATATCCTGGAGTTTATAACTTCAGTTCTACATTTCTTTTTGATTTCTGTAATTTGAACTGAAAAGCTGATCATCAATCAGGGAGGAATGCTCCATCATAGGCGTCTCAGAAGGCTATGTGGTATGGTGACAATTTAGCTAACAAAATGATAATATTAACCTTCAGGGAGGGCCTGTTCAGACAACTTGTCAGCCTTCACACATGGATGGGTCTTTTTTTCCCTTCCATGTTTACATTAACTCCTGTTAACATTAACAGCAGTTACCGTGCATGGAAAGGAGAGTGGGCCTTGAAGCCTGGAGTGTGAATCCAGACTAGAGGAAACACATACTGAAATATATAGAGCAAGCCCAGTGGTAAACTGTCTATATCCAGTGCAGACTGTTAACCCAACACTGCTCTGATCTAGGTGAATATAAATGTGGAGTAAATCCATTGAGGTTAATGGAGTTATACTGATTTCACACCAGTGTGAGGGCAGGATTATGCCTTATTGTATTTATCACGCTTCAAGGCTCTGCCCTCCTTTGTGTAAGATTTAAACTTCTTAAATATTTTAGGTTTCAGAGTAGCAGCCGTGTTAGTCTGTATCCACAAAAAGAAGAACAGGAGTACTTGTGGCACCTTAGAGACTAACAAATTTATTAGAGCATAAGCTTTCATGGACTACAGCCCACTTCTTCGGTTTTAGGTGAATGTAGTGCTACTGCTGGGCTACTCAAATCCTAGGGTTGGTGGGCAGTGCCCACCAAAGTGCTGGAAGGTCACCCTTTCTTCACAAAACAGGTGTAGCATAGGCTTCCCCAGTCTCGCTGGGAATAGACCTGTCTTCTTCTAGAGAACTCGCCTTTCCAGAGGAGTAGGTATTTCAGGTCCTATATCAATTTAGTCCTTGATTTTGGCAGCTTCTAGTTAATGATGATGATATTTGTGACATGGACACCTGTCCACCAGGTACAAGGCTGAGAGCAACTCATTTGATAGAGAAAATCTCAGCCTTGGTTTTTCTACATAACTGGTGCGACTTAACTTTTATTGATTTGTCTCCTTTGAACATCTCAACCAAAATGGTCATCAGCTGGCAATAATTTTCACTCTCTACTGAAGCACTAGGTCATATAGGCCTGATGGTTCTCAGTATCCTGCAAACTGTCCAGCCCAGGCACAAAGCAAACCTCTCCCCCATTCAGAGTCTGCCTGTGTCCAATGCAGTAGCAACTCACATACTATGGTTATTAATTATCTATCAGTAGACAGCAGTTACAGAATCTCGACATAGCACTTTTGGCTCTGACTCAAGAGATTCCCTACCCTGTTAGCTAACAGAGCTGTAAAAACAGCTGGAAAAGGGGCTTGAAATGTAAATTTAAAAACACACAGTGGAATAAAATCCTACAAGCACCTCCTAGCTCAGCCAGAGAAGCCAGTTTAATTCAATTTACAAACTCTTCATTGAATATCCTGGCCACCAGACAGACTGTATAATTGGCGCAGACGACAGGTGTTGGGAAGTGTCACAGTGTGTTGTTGTGCCTGTGTATACTGAGGTTGATATAGAAGCGTGTGTTTCAGGTAATGCGCTGGGCACGGTCAAGACCTGGCTGCTTAATACTGTTACATAATTGTAAGGTCTGACTATGCTGTCTCCCCAACAATGTGCCGTATGGCGAGATGACTGCTGTGGCAATGGGCAGTATTGGCAACCCCAGATTTTCAAATATCATTAAATCAGGCCTCACAGAAAGACTGAGATTTTTTTTAAAAAATACTTTTTTCCCCAATAGACCTTTGAGCACTTGGGTCGTATTTTCAGGCTTTTTTTCTGCAACTATGATGGCTAGAAACTCACTTTTTTAATTGAGAGCTGCGAGAGAGTCTCACAATCATTGACTGCACGAGTTGGCAACAGTGCAGTGGTGAAATCCCTATGAGAGCAGTGGCATGCTATGAGGAGCTGAGATAATTATGACAATGATTTTAAGCTAGCTGGGAAGATTTCCTGGAAATTACTGGCAGTTTGAAGGTAGGAAAACATTTAGCCTCTCTCCATGCCCCACGGGGATGATCTTAGCTAGCCATTCAAGGCTGATTTTTTTCCCCTCTTCATTATCAATTGTGTTGCTGCTCATCATTTTCTGTCATTTTTCTCTTAGGCCTGATTGGTTTCATTGTAATAAGCAAATTTAGCTCATATGTTTGTGCTGGGGGGGGAAGGGTCCTGTAAGTCATTTCAGATGTGGCTTACCAGCCACGCTTTGCGGTAGCCCCACTGGATGTCCAGTTCCCTGCTCTGTGGAGAAGAGATTTGCACTTGGGTCTCCCCAGCCCAGACAACAGCACTGGCGATGTGTCGATGGACTCTGTTACAGGCCTTTCTCAAGCTCTCCCAGTTTTAACAAATAACTTTCAGTGGGGCAGGGACTTGAAGTTGGGTTTCCCACCGCATAGGGGAGTGCTCTGACCGATCGCCCATATCATCACTGTTTGCTTACCCTGGCTCAATGACTTTTCATTATCTATGAAGTAATTAGGCCAGGGAGAATGACAGTACATCATAGTGGTTAGGGCATTTATCTAGGATATGTGGGAGATCCCAATTCAAGTCCCTTCTCTACATCTGGACTAGTAACAAATTCATCCCTCTGTTTATTCGGGGATGGGACCCTTTCCTGGGTAGCTGATGCAGTTTGTTCCTTTACTCTAAGAGAAAGTAATCTTCTAGTGGTCCAGATTAGTTGCAAATGTCTTCCCCTAGTAGCCAATGCACTGGGGGAATGGAGTGACAGTTGTGCAAAAGCTGCTGGTGCCACTGCACAGGGAAAGCCACAATCTTGCATTTCTGTTTCCATCTTCCAAGGGGAAAAATAAATGGACCATTGCAGTATATTTACCCTTCTTCCTATGTTATCCCAAGACAGGCATACTCAGTTGCTGCAATCGTGCAGCCATCAATGAAAAATCTGAGGCACACAAAGGAACATTTCTTTCATATTTTATTGAATTTCATTTATATTAAATTAAAAATATATTTCTGACAGATTCATGTAACAAAAATGCAGAACAGTTTTCAAATTGTTCGGCTGGGATGATCAGTGGGGGATGAGCTAAGCGGATCCCAATCTACATTTGTCTTAACAAACAGGTAAAAGCGCTATTACCAGGAGGAGGGATCTGGGAGTGTGTACACTGAAAAGAAGATCCTAATCAGACAAAGAAAAGAGCCACTGGTTTCTCCCCAGCCTCCAAAGGAAAAAAAAACACAACATGAAAAATCAAGGCAAAGGGAAATAATACTAAAATATATAGCTAATATTAACCCAAGTCAGTATGTATTTTAACAGTGCATAATCCTTCATAGCTGAAATATGAGACAAAAGGTTAAAGTAACATTACGCCACACACAATTGGCATACGTTACTGTGTAAGCAAGTGCAGAAAGTCTGAACATACCACAATAGTGCTAAACACAGAGTCACACAGAATGTCAAAATGATATCTCCAACAAAAGCTAAAAAAGGAAATAAATCACCAGCAAATTACTTATATACAAATCAATCCTAAAGACAATTATGTTCTGAATAATGATGTCCACAAAAAGAAAATAAAAACAACATTATCCTTATTTACAAATGCAACTAGCCATGTCTTTAACAAGCTATAAAAATACTATTCACATTTTCAAAGTAACATACAGTAGTTTTTTTTTGTTTGTTTCAAAAGGTAGCTAACTCTGAGTGCACCGTGTCATGTGAATGAGGAGGTCATCTTCCAACATGGTATTGCTTCTCTTTTCCTTGAAGGTACTTCACAAGGCAGAGATCTTTTTGTTTGTATTTTTACACTTTAAGAACACAGGGAATTGGCTAAAAAATATAACACTCTAAATTTCTGCCTTTTCAGGTACCTCCAGTTAAGCACCCCATGTTGACTCTACAAGAGAATGCTTTGATGAGAAGATGGAGTGGGATGGGAAAGGACAATGAACTCAACAATTTTCTTGCACTGCGAATAGGGCATCTATTCTTGTAGACTCATCTAATTCCTCTGGTGTGACCTTTCTTGGAATCTGATCCATTGATTCTATGCCCATTGAAGCCAAACTTTTGAAAGTCTACCTATCATACAGCCTTGAGCCTTTTCAGAGGGAGGAATGTATAGAGGTGAGCCTAAGCAGTGGATTTCAGAGCCATATTTGGATTAGAGCGGGTTGAAATGGGGAAAATAGCAATTTTTCTGATTTTTTCCCCCAGTTCTATATTCAAAATTTGTAATATTTCAACCTGCTCTACACTTTGGCTGAAAAATGGGTAAAAAAAGAATTTGTGAACATTGCTTTGTTTTTTTAATTTCTACATTTTTTTTTCATTAACATTAGAAAATATTTTCATCAACTCTAATTTCTGGGGCCACTCAGATATGCTGTATCATTTTGGGGCCCATCTCTACATATTCCAAGCCAACCCTTCCAAAAATCAACCTATAAAAAGGCAGCTTCCAGCATATACACAGGCCATCTAAGTTGTATCAACTTCAAAGGGCGGGTTGTTTTAGTGCATTCAAAGTTAGTTACCCTTTACACAGCTGCTCAGTTTAGTAATCGACCCATTTAACAGCAGTACCAGTTTATGCTACATATTTCATAGTACCTTACTTCAAAAGAACGGCTTACATATCTACACTTACTTATAAAATACCATTCACAGTTTGTTACTGTGGTTTTCCCAAAATGGTTGAGTCTTCGGAGTGCTATGGAAAATACAGTGTTTCCGCCCCACAAAGGTTGAAAGGGTAACATGGCTCTCACACCACTGGAAAGGAAGAATTTGCAAACAATGCACATCTGAAACAACCAGAATGAAATTGCTTTCTTGTCAGAGCAAGTACAGGACTTAAGCACCTAAATTCCACTGAGGAGCTGACACTTCATTGTTTTGGACCAGATTTGGGTAGGCTTACTCATGCTGTACCGCTCTTGTGACTACCACCAATGACATGACTAGGCAGCTGCGACCATTGTTATTTCACTAATCACGATCATCTGACTGTTCCCCCCTCTAGCCATCTGTTATTGCTTCTTGTCATATACTAAAAGTTGTAACATAAGGGGGACTGGAACCAGTTTAACTGGAAGCATGTGCGTAATCCCACCAACTTCAATGGAACTTCTGCGAGTGCTTGGATCAGGATGTTTTCCTGAATTGGGACCCATAATCTATGCACAATACCCAACACCAATCATTGATTTGTTCTGCTATACAAATAATAATACCTTACGACTTGAGTAATCCCAGTGCCATTAATGCTACGAAGTAAGGTACTTCCTGTGAGTAAGGGTGTCTGACTCTGGCCCTTATCTTTGAAAAAAGCGGAGCAGTGTTACAATACCAACTAGGAAGTGGCATGGGGGGTGGGGGGAAAGTTTGTCGACAAACTAATTTGGACAGCCTAAGCTAGTGCCTCCAGCCCTACAACTTTGATTCTGTGCATTTGTCCTGTTTTTAAAAATGTACTTGAACAAATAACTTTTCCTACCCATCTGTGTAAAGCTCACTGAAAAAAAACATTTTAAAAAATCAGCTAAAAAAAGCAACACTAGGCAAAGGCTCCCCTATTAGACTGCACCAGTCTCTCCCACGCTATGAAGCGTGAAAATAAAAGAAAGAACACTTCTCAATACTGCATAGGCCCAGCTTTCTAAAACAAATAGATATGGTTACATTACAACAAATGTTAGCAGCAGTGGGAGGTCAATGGTAATGAGAGAATTACAAGTGGCAGATTCGAAAGGGAGCAGGAAACTGATACAACTAAATTTACAGGCTTCATGTTGTTATTGCGACTGAAAGAAGAACTTACCTTTTAAAAAGGGGTTTACAGAGTGAAAAATAAAGGCGACAGCATCAGCCTGGAGTAACTCTTCAAAAGCCAACCAGCATCCTGGTAACAAAGGGCCTGTGTCTCATTTATACAAAGGCCCTTATACATCAGTGTGTAAAGGGGCCTTAAAGTGGGTGCCACTATCACTGACTATGCTATAGCACCTCTGCACCCACCTTGCATTTACAACCAGGAAAACGTGACTGGGTGTAAAATGCTAATCAAGGCCCCTTAATACCGCTCTGGCAAATATCACCCCCTGGTCCATAGCTGGCATAATAGCTCTACACCATCCCAGCCCCCTGGAGCAGATCAGAGGGGGTGTCCTGAATGCCCTGCAAATAGCCTTGGCGTCCCAAGGCACATACATAAGGAACGGTGGGAAACAAAGCTTAAGTTAGAGCAACCCTGAGGCTGCTACACTGTGGAAGGGTCATGGCCCCAGAATAGAGGCAACCTGATTCAGAGTGGCGCTAAGACTCCTTTATAGCTTGCTCACTGCATAAAGAATCCTTTCGTTTAAAGTCCCTGCATGCTGCCACGGTGATGTAAAAGAGCCTTAGTGCAAATGAGATGTCAGGCCTCCATTGTACAAAGGTGCCTTGGAGTAACTAAACCTCAGGTCCCTGCCCCAGTCTCTTACACCAAAGGTTAGGTATCTCCTACCCGCTTTGCACAGCTATAAGTGATTACACACGGTGCAGGGCACCTGAGACGCGGGCTCAGAGTGTTCACTTTCCTGCAAACTGTTGAGCGAAGGAAGGTTTCCCATGTAGGTCATACGCCAGCTCCCGTTGCCTTCAGTGTGTGCAGGATCGGGGTCTCTTATGTGTGCGTCCCATTCTATTCTGCCCCACTGAAACAACGTGAATTAGCTTCAGCCTCGTCTGGGAGGCATTCCCCTTAGCACTACAAGCTGTGGGAGGAGCAAAGATGGACACGCCCCATAGTCCATCAACCCACAGAAATAAACGGCACACGCTGACTGGGCTGCAACTTGTGCAGTCAGGTGATGGCATCAGTCAATTAAAAGCTGCAAAATATCTGGCAGTGTTAACACAGAGTTTCTCAACACAATTAGGAAGGTTTCTGGTCTGAGGTTAGTCCTTGCAGCAATGCAGTGGATCTGAGTCTCTTGACCTAAGGCTCTGGTCATTTCCATTGTTTTCTAACTTAACGAGGTAATTTCCACTGACCAGAAAAAAAACTTGATTTAAAGAATCTTTTGCATTTGTCAATTTAAAAGGAATGTGTTACAAGGGATGCTGTCAATTTACAATCTAGTCAAATTCCATCCCTCCCAAATAATTAAAAAGGATGCGGTTGACTTGACGTATAGTCCAATGGTGTTTCACACAATCAAAAAAAAATCACATTTTTTTTTGTCTAAAATTTGTTTATCTACTAGTGTTACATGTAACACTGAGCTTGGAAAGAGACTGAAAACAAAACAAAACCAACAGCGTGTTCATCTTTCATTCAGTTTGCCTGTGACAATACTTGGCACATGCACTGTTTGTTTCCCCTGAAAAATTAATCATTGTGCTCCAGCAATAGGGGACAAAGAACCATTTCAAAATAGGAAAATATGCTTATAAAGTCATTAAAAACTGACTGTGTTCTTTAGGGACAGGAATAGCACTTGAGTTTTGACTAGGTGATCAAAACAAATTCAGTCAAAACTTGTTTTTCATGGAAAAACTGAGTTTAAATGAAATTTTTGATGAAAAGCATCTGCTTTCCAAAGAAAAAAATGATTTAATTAAAAAAAAAAAGAACATCTGTCATGATCTGTGGCCTCCCCTTACCATAATTAAAATTAAACCTAGCAGTGACAGATTTATTTATTTCATTCTTGGGAAGTGCTTGGCTTTTACAGGCGGGTGGATCAGAAGATAGCTAGATTTTTCTGTTGAAAACATTTGGCCTGTATGTAACAAAACATACTATCGACTTTGTAGGTCGAGGTTAATCATCCCTTGAGGTTAAAAAAAAAAAAAAGAATCTAGATGTTTAGGTCAATACCTAGATGTTTAGGTCAATTCTGCTTGTACCCAGAGCAATGAATTGTTAAAGGCAATTTTTGGCAACAGGACTAACCCAAACCAGTAACCCAGGATACATAAATGGACATCATTTGTTACTTTGCATTTCACAGGCTGCATTTACATTTGTTGTATTAACTGTTTGGTTTTTTTTAAAGACACATTTGACACTGCTCAGCCTATAATTGTGAGCCTGCTTCTGGGTTTCATGCTCCCTGCAAGGAGCCGCTGTATTTCCATGTGACTTGGTATATTTTAGCCACAATCAACAATTAAAAAAGTAAATAAATAAGTCTTAAAACACTTTTGGGCAAAAGAGTTAAACTGTTAAAGAACAACCATATTTACACTTCATTTTTTTAAACGGGGCTTGTTTTTAATGTTGATGTTACTGAATTATCAAAGAACCCAAACAGGTGTTCTACCTTCCATTAGCAGATGGATTCTAAAATCCTTATAGTGATTTGCCTTCAATATTTTCAAGGTGTGCACATTTCTCTCACAGTCAGTCTTTTAGCGCACTGCTCCAAACACAAATACACAACCTATACGTAGATTTCCATTAGAACGTTACTCTTCTCTTACATCTGTTCAATGACGGCGATCAAGCCTCCCGCCCCCCACATCCTCCTTAATATTCTAAGCTTTCTCTGAGTCACAAAAGGAACATGATAAAATTCTGGGATGAGTGTTTTTATTTGTCCAGTCTCACTTCAAGAGGCTTAATATTACGCACTCTGATTGTTCCCACTGGCATATGTTTCTGAAGGTCTGAGGGGGTCTAATTTCCCCTAATGCTTGCCTGTATCTCCCATTAACCTCACTGGGAGTTATGGGAAGGCATCAAGAGCAGAAGAGACCTCTCCACAGAGACAGACCTTCTTTCAGATGCATGGCGCTTCTGTGGTCATCCATCCTGCTTTAATGGTCAGCTGTTCATTTCATTCTGCCACAACAAACTGATTTATTACATGGCCACATGGCCACTAGGCCTCCTTTTAATAGCAGCAAAGACTTTTTGTTCTTGTTTATAAACCATTTATCTACATACAAGGTTTATGGGCTTAATAAGTGCACAGCAGCTGGTAATTAAGTTCCGCTGGTTCAAATTGACTTGAAGCACCTAATTCAGTAATGCCCCATTGGCTGAGCCAGCCTTGACCTGAAATCTTGATGGACACTGTAGGGACCAGCCACAAATTCTGTTTAAAAGTACAACACTAAGAACCCAGGTTTGAAATCCAAGGTCTCTTTCCAGGCCAGAGCTGACTTTGTCTAGCAAGGCCTATGGCACAGACAATTAAGTAATTATTGCATGGCGGCCCTGGAAATAGGGAGGGGAGAGGTCAGGCAATTATGTAATGTCACCTCATGAAGCAATCACTGGCTGCTTGTATAACATGGCCTGACATCCACTCCTAAAATTAACTTAAAATGGCAGACTGAGGGTGAGGGTCAGGGCTTACTCTCCAGTCTGCCTCTTTCAATTTGAGGGGTCAGATCTTCCTGACAGGGTTATGGCAGGGAGCTCTCCAAAGCTCATGGTGGCTGTCCATTAAAATGTTAGGATTTAAGAGAAAATATGCATTGCTTCCAGACTGTTCACCCCTGTTGCTGGGTTCCATCATCCAAAAGGCCTTCATTTCAATAGTACTAAAGTGCATACATTGGAATATTGTTGTCCCTCCTAGAATTTGAGTCTAATTAGATAGATATCTTTTCTTTAAAAGCCTAAACAACTAGAAATGCAGTGCATCGAAAGCAAGACACCATCCCCATTCTCCTCTTCCACTTCATGTGGTGTTCCATTTTGATGCTAAAATGATTCAAAAACTCTGGCTGGAACTATTTTTAGCCATGGGGGGATAAACTAAAGGTCCTGTGAAAGCTGAAGTTGACAAAAGGGAAATAAGTGCATGGAGATTGACTCATTAGTTACATTTTTGACTGAAAGCTGTGTGTGTCATGCACATATTGACTTTAAAAACCTTGTATGTACCAGCTTATGTGATGGAGAAATCCTCCTTTTAGAAAACTATAGTCCTTGCTGGGCCCCAAGCCAGACCTGGCCATTCTTCTCCCCAAATCCCCTTCACTGTTTGCTCTGCTTTTCCTTCATGCAGCAGTGTTTGAACTGGTTACTCCTTCACTGTATTCTCTGAAGTAGTCAATATACTGGCCTTTCAGAACCAGCGGATACTGTTCCAAAGACGTGACTTGCTTCATTTTGGCATTTCCACAGTCGTCCTTTATATATAATTTCACTTTTTAATTTAAAATTATTTTATTTTGCTGGTCGCTTCCATATTGCTTCATTCAAAATCCAGAAAACAGTCCAGAGCGAGGACAAATAAAATCATAGCTTAAGTGCAAACTAACTTTCCAGTGAACTGCTATGTGCGTTTTATCCACTCCAGTGTCTTTCTTCCAGTTTAAAGAACTCCTTAGTGGGCCATCCCTAAGACCACCACCAGGTTTCCTGAACCTATTAAACTCTCCTCCTTCTGTCTTGTCCTCAGTGTTGCCTACTGCATCCCCAACTACTTTAATCGATGAGCAAAAAGAAAGAGAGGAGAAGTTGTAAGGGTACTTTGTTTGTATTAAGTAGGTATAAAACATGAAGGTGAGGCTCTGTGCCTCTCTTTTCGCTTCAATGGAGGATATCAGCTTTTTGTGTTTTCTTTCTTTCCTGACGGGATTCTTGTGTTGAAAATACTTGTCGTCATGGCGACACATACCAAAAAATTGCACTGTCATGCACAGGAGCGTTGAGTGAAAGTCTTTGCTGTTAGGAAATGGGATTAAACTGTGGGAGTGGCTAAGAAGAGGGGACTGGCCAGAGACAAAGTCTCCTCCTTTTTTAATTTATTAGTTATTTCTTTGATGGCTGTGATGAAGAACTGAATGGTTATGAAAAGTTGGGTTAGCTGTTTTCAGTTGCCAGGATAGAAAGTGTTAGAGAAAGAAACTGGCTTCTCCAATCTCAATTATTATGCTATCACATGTGATATAAAAATTGTCCTTTTTCCCCCCTTAATGGAAACTGCATTGCGATTTCCAGGAATGCTGAATAGGCTTTCCTCAGTTTCTGCTGATAGAAACAGACACTGTGTGACTTCCCCTACAGCATCTGAGTTGAATCACTGAGAACTAACTTGACAGCAGCCAACATGCCACTGGCCTTTACTGGTATTCACTGGTTCGTCTGACCTTCTGACCCTCAGGGTCTGTGAAAGGTGAGAAATGCCAGCTTTTGGCCTTCTTTCATTCCTTCATTTAGTCTTTCTTTCTTTCCTTCCAGGTTCCTAACCTGATCAGCAAATGACTCAAAGGTGTCCTTCTACTTGGAAATATCAAAGTGAGTGAACTGGCAAAAAGAGGAAGCTCACGGGAGACAGAGAGGGAGAGAGAGAGAGAAAGAAAGAAAGAGAGACTGGCGGCTAGAAGGGGTTGCCTCTCTACTTGTGTAATACTGATGTCACTACACCACCGTGTTTCGATGTCTGTAGGGTGGCGGAGGCAGCACAGTGCCAGGCTTCAGGGAGAACTCAGAGAGGTATTCAGGGTTCTCTGCCACGATGGGCCGGATCCGTCCATTTTGTTTGTAAAAATATTTTGTGCTGTACTCCTGCAGGTAGTCCGGGTGCTGGAGGGTGCTTCGTGGTGGCAGACTGTGATTCCAGTAATCCGGGTTGTTGAAGGCCTTCTTGGATTTCTCTGGCAAAGGAAGCCCATTGTTCTTCAGGTACTCCGCGTTTTCCAAGGTATTAGCAAAGGTGCTGAGGTACAACGGCTCGTTCACATACTCGTCCTCTGCTTTGGGCTGCCCGTTCGGGGCGCTGTGATACTCAGGGTTGTCCAGAGCTTGAAGATCACCGTTCTTTCGTCGGGAGACAAATGGGTTCTCCTCTACTGGGTTCAGGTAATCTAAAAAAGATAGAAGGTATGTCAACACATGGTAATGTGTCCACACAGCAGCAAGCATCTCTGACTGGCAGCTCATTTGAATGTAAACTTGAGACCAAGGTTCCCAATGGTTACAGCACTCTTTA
Organism: Malaclemys terrapin pileata; assembly: GCF_027887155.1. Lineage (NCBI taxonomy): Eukaryota > Metazoa > Chordata > Testudines > Emydidae > Malaclemys > Malaclemys terrapin. The sequence continues at coordinate 15,343,385 of NC_071515.1, read as the reverse complement.
CTTATCTTCACTTCACTACTATCAAATAGTGCCAAGTCCCTAAATGAGATCTGGGCCACATTGAACCAGGTACTGTACAGACTCATAATGGGAGACAGTCCCTGCCCAAAAGAGGTTAGTGCCTAAACATGGCTAAAGGGTAGGAGACAGGAAACAGAGAGATTAACTGACTTGGCCAAGGTCACCAGGGAGTATGTGGCAGTGCTGAGAATAAGGATTGTTGATTAATTGCAGTTACCTCACGCAATTAACTCAAAAAAATTAATCGAGATTAAAAAAATTAATAGCAATTAATTGCAGTTTTAATCGCACTGTTAAACAATAGAATACCAATTGAAATGTATTCAATATTTGTGGATGTTTTTCTACATTTTCAGATATATTGATTTCAATTACAGCACAGAATACAAAGTGTACAGTGCTCACTTTATATTATTATTTTTGATTATAAATATTTTCACTGTAGAAATGATAAACAAAAGAAATAGTATTTTTTCAATTCATCTCAAACAAGTACTGTGGTGAAATCTCTTTATAGTGAAAGTGCAACTTACAAATGCAGATTTTTTTGTTACATAACTGCATTCAAAAACAAAACAATGTAAAACTTCAAAGCCTACAAGTCCACTCAGTCCTACTTCTTGTTCAGCCAATCACTAAGACAAACAAGTTTGTTTACATTGATGAGAGATGAGGCTGCCTGTTTCTTATTTACAATGTCACCTGAAAGTGAGAACAGGTATTTGCATGGTACTTTTGTAGCCAGCATTGCAAGGTATTTGTGTGCCAGATATGCTAAACATTCATATGCCCCTTCATGCTTCAACCACCATTCCAGAGGACATGCAACCATACTAATGACAGGTTCTGCTTGATAATGATCCAAAATAGGTGACATTGTAAACAAGAAGTGGGCAGCATTATCTCCTGCAAAAGTAAACACATTTGTTTTTCTGAGCGATTGGCTGAATAAGAAATAGGACTGAGTGGAATTGTAGGCTCTGAAGTTTTATATTGTTTTATTTTTGAATGCAGTTTATTTTTTTACATAATTCTACATTTGTAAGTTCAACTTTCATAATAAGGAGATTCCACTACAGTACTTGTATTAAGTGAATTGAAAAATACAATTTCTTTTGTTATTTACTGTGCAAATATTTGTAATACAAATAAATATAAAGTGAGCACTGTACACTTTGTATTCTGTTTTGTAACTGAAATCAATATATTTGAAAATGTAGAAAACATCCACAAATATTTAAATAAATGGTATTCTGTTATTGTTTAACAGCGCAATTAATCCCGATTATTATTATTTTTTAATTGCTTGACAGCCCTTCTGGGAACCAAACCCAGATCTCTCTGAGCCCAGTGCTTTAACCATGGATCAATCTCTAGAAGAGTTGGCTGTATGGTCCACTGAACAAAGAACTGAAAGGAGGATACTGGGGTCTATGCCTGCCACTGATTCTCTGTGCGACCTTGTCTAAGTCACTGAAACTCACCACTATCTCAGCATCCCTACCTGGAAAATGCTAGATTAGCATTATCTCCACTCAAGTCTCCTCTGTACTATAAACATTTCCACAGTCTAACCCTGTATGGCTGGTTTATTAAAAACACAGCTATCTGACTGATTAAAAGCTGCCCCGACTGAGTGACAAAGGGCCTCAGAATGTGGAGGAACAAAGATTCTAATTAGCACCGACAGGGACACAGAAGAGTTCCTGAGCTAGCTCTAAACTGAGAGTAGGACTGTGTGAAATTAGTACAAAATGTCAACACTGTGATGTAAACAATACTGAGGGTCACAGCTGAAAGGAGGAAAGGTTAATGGCATGTGGTGCTTGGAGGGAAGAGGAGGGTAAGTCACTCTCACACAGCAGCACAAAGGATTTTCGATTTCCACCAGAAACCCATTAGGAACAAAATGTTGGCAGGCTGGACGGTTGGGAGATATTGCACACCTCTTCTGGACTAATGCAACATTGTTAGCAAGTTCTCTCCTGAGGTCAGAGCCTGTAGCCCTCAGGCCTTGGTTACCGTGTGTTAACTGACCTACAGGGTCTCAACAGCTCTCTATGAGAAACAATGTTTCACTGTAAAACACAAAGCACATCAGATGCAGAGAGGGCAGGGTGACCAAGAGGTCAATGGAGCTGTTTGCAAGGGTAGTGGACTGTAAATGGAATTGCTTGGAGGTTAACTATAGAAAAAAAAAAAAAACATCACTGATGGGGGACATCTGCAATGAGAAATGTCAGAAGTATCCAGTTCATTCAAGTCCAAAACCAGCTGGATAAAATCCACTCCTTGAATGGATTTTGTCTTTCATCCTGAAGGATCCCAATGCATCTTATTAGATTATGCACTTAAGAGTGGCATTAAGCCACAGCCCTGGATAGGGGGTGGTGTGCACCTCACTGGGAAGTAGGCACAATATACCTGAATCTCCATTGCCTTGCATCTAGTGTGTCAGTTACACTCTGGTGTGAGTGAGTGGAGAACCCCATACAAGGTGCAAGGCAGTGAAGATTCAGGCTGTTGTCTAGGGTTACAATATCTCATAAATAAAAAAGAGGACCCTCCACAGGCCCTAGCCCCGCCCCAACTCCGCCCCTTCCCCACCCTAACTCCGCCCCCTCCTCCCTTCCACTCCCAGCCAGGGGGAAAGGGCTGCCCCAGTGCTACCGGCTTCAGGGTTTGCCGGGCAGCCCCCAGACCCTGCGCCCCCAGCCGGCGCTTCCCCAGCGCAGCTGGAGCCCAGGAGAGGAAGCGCCCAGCCGGGGGTGCAGGGTCTAGAGGCTGCCCGGCAAACCGTGAAGCCGGTAGCGCTCGGGCTTTGGGCAGCCCCTATGCCTCCAGACCCTGTGCCCCCAGCCAGGCACTTCCCCTCCCGGGCTCCGGCGGTGCAGGGTCTGGAGGCACGGGGGCTGCCCGAAGCCGGTAGCGCTCGGGCAGCCCGGCTCTTAAACAGAGCCGAAGAGTCGGGGAGGAGCAGAGCCGCCATTTTCCCGGACATGTTTGGCTTTTTGGCAATTCCCCCCGGCGGGGGTTTGACTGCAGAAAAGCCGGACATGTCCAGGAAAAAGAGGACGTATGGTAACCCTACTGTTGTCTCCAAGGAACAGGGGATGGGGTAGCTCACGGTGAACCTCTGGAGAGGGTGCAATGTGCGATATTCCATTGTAGCCAAGGATTAAAGAGGTCAGATACATTTAGGATATAGAGGTGAAATATCAATATTAATTAATGTTATAACAGAAGGCCAAGAGGCCTTAGGTCTGTAAGATATTTAGCTTAGCCAAACAAGGCCTCAGGCCTAGATAGGCTGACATGAGCAGCTAACCAATGAATGACCTTGTGTCAGAAGCTGAAACAGTTACAGTAATAGATGTGTTACCTGCTGGTATTTAGGAAATGTATATTGCAATGGACCTGGTCAGAAGGGTTTGGGGATTTTTGCAGACCTAGGATGTCAGCAGATGTGCTAACCACAAGTTGTTATGGTGACTGAGGGACCTAAATGTTAATGAGTATATTGGGAACTAACAAGTTAGCCTGTGAAAAACAGGGCACCTCAAATTTAATGGAGTGTGGAAGCACTAAAGGAAAAGGGGTTGAAACCTTCGTAAATATGTCTGAACCCCAGTGGGTGTCAGTGTAACTCATTATAAAAGACATAAACCAGCCTGTGTGACATGGGAGAGGATGATGAAGATGATGTTGAGGAAGTTAATGACTCCCATTCTGGAATTGTGAGTGATGACAATCAGAAGGCCAGACACTTTGTACTACCTCTCTGTCTGCTGTTGTATTTCACTGTTTGCAGGATTGTTTATCAGCTCAGTGGATTTGTTAATAAAGGGACTCGTGATAAACTGCAATTCTTTCTTGTGTATTCCTCGGCTCGCTCATTCTAATAATATTGGTAACAATCTTCCTGATGCTGTAGCCGCTGCCGAGACTGAACACATATCGACCATTGCAGGCTCAGAGATTAATCAATAATCAATATAAAAATCTATCAGGCTACACCTTGTTCCAAAGCAACTAATCCCCACTCTCAACTCTTCCTTCCCCGTCTCAGAAGGCTACAGTCACTAATCTCAAACAGTCCAATCAGATAATTTATACAAGGTTTTTCACTAGCACCTCTCTTGAGCCCTAATTCTTCAAAGCACTTAAAGACATGCTTAGAGTTAAGCACACACTCAAGTGCTTTGCTGAATGAGGGTGCAGATGAGCAAAGCTCCTTGCATCCTTTTCACCTCCCCTTGGCACCTGTGAAGTCACAATCCAGCTCTATATATTGGGCCATGAAATTTAGCTGCTGTTCAACAGTACCAGTCACGTAAGTTCTTTAGAAACGCAGGAAAGTCCACAATAACTTCTCCAATGGAAAACACAGAAGGAATTTAGGTACAGTAGGAACATGTAATTATACACGCTGGAATTGTGTGTGTGTGTGTGTATTTCAGCCAAAAATTTGTGATTAGCTCAGTCAGATCTTTCACCGCAAAATGCTAGAGGTTTACCTGTTGTGGGTTTGTCTCGCATCGGAGTCATGTACCCATCTTCATCCAGCTCGCCCCGTTGGCCCCGCTCAGGTACAAACACTGTTGGGTCAGCGCTGTACCTCTGAGTGCTGCTGTCCTCTTGTGCGAGGGTGGCCACCTGCTTCCGTAGCGTACCATTACAGCAAGTGTCGTCAAAGATCTCTGCCGTGGCCCCCTGGATGGCTGGCACCTCCGGAGTTATGCAGCTGACAGCTCTGTATGGTGCAGGCACTCCTTGTTCTGTAGCAAAGCCGCCGCCTCTGTACACAAACTGGTTCTGTGAGAAAGACAAAGTGGTGCAAGAGAGAAGGACAAAATAAAGCAAATGACTAAACACAGGTGTGGAAGCTCCTTTGGTTTCACATCAATGTTTCATTTTATCAAATGGTCAAAGCCTTGTCTAGGCCGGGGAGGCTTGCCACCATTACAACCTCTGGTGAAGATACACAAAGCCTCTATTTGCACTGGTGGTGCGTACCTGGGTTTCGGCCAGACTGGAACTCCAGCAGAGACAATAATGGTTTTGCCTGTTTACATGAATGCAACTACACAAATTGCTGGCCACCAACAGCTGGTAGTAGGGCAAGTCCCCAGTCTGTACAAGGCCTAATACTGAGATATACAGTAGCAGGGACCATAATGTGTAGGTCTCCTTAACTACTGGGCTGGCAAGAACAACTGCTCTCCTAACATCAAACCTTAAACCTGACCTGGTGGAAACCTTCCTCCAGAGAGGAGAGAAAAAGCCTCCATCTCTGAACTGTCTTTATTCAGAGTGGGCCTGGTTTTGGTGTAAACAAGTAGCAACAGTCAAAGAGCAGTCATGTAAACTATACACTTCTTCCATTGGGAACTGAATTTTAGCTTGGTACGATGCTTTCCCATTGGTGCATCAACTCATGGCTTTGGCTCAACCTAATAACTGCTCGTCAGGATGAGCACATCACGTTCAGAATCATGACAAAACAGACAATCATCAAAGCACTTTACCTAGATCCTTTTTATGAACTATGATCACCCATTTGGGATGCATAGTATCATAGAACTCTGGGCTTCCTGATGAATCCAGACTGGGATTAGAGAGACCTTGTAGGTTTGCCCAACCTATGTATTAATTCTAGTCACTGTTGGCACTGGAGTAAATTGGGCAATTTATGAAGAGAATAGGGGAGTAAACAGAAGGTTTAAAAAGCCGAAAAAACCTAAAGGATGAAGGTTGATTGTGAAATACTTACTCCTGACATAGGGGCGTAGGCAGGAGGAGGGCTGTGTCCAAGTTCACTCTAATAGGAAAGAAAAATGGAATGATGGATATAAGAAGAAGTCACATGAGCTGTATGAACTAATGGGGAAAAACATGCACAACAGTGAGGTTTACTGAAGAGGGGTCAATTCCGGCCATTCCTACTCAAGCAAAACTTCCAATGAAGTCAGCAAGCCTTCGGTGTTAATGGGAGTATTACCTGAGTAGCGCCTGCAAGATTTGTCCTTAGTTGATTAAGAATGGGTGCTGCACTTGCTGAGAGATGAGTGTGTCTTGCCAATATCCTTGGTTTAATTTTTGAAAGGACAGATTGTACAGAGAGACTGACGTACGCATGCAGAAGGCAGGCTCATCCCAGAGACACTGCAGAGCAGGGAAGGGTGTGGGATGCCACCATTTCTAAGCAGCCTGGGCTATACAGAGAAGGTTTCCTTTTCCACTCTTATCAACCAGCGAGGACAGGGTAAAAACTATGGGAACTTTGAACTCAGGCAGCGGGTGAGCTAAGGTGGCTTTAAACCACCTTTGTGCCCTCCCAATCCTGAGCTGCTCCAGGAGATGGAGAGGCCCTTGGCCTCTTTTACATAGCCCTGGGGGCCTCTCTAAGTTCTGGAAGCCTCTCTGGGGTGTCCTATGGGCCCTGGCATTGCCTGCAAGCTCAGTAGAGCTGCATGCTGGGGCCCTGTTCCAGATGTGGCCCCTGCTCCTGACTCACCTCCTCTTCTCCAAACTCTACCCCCCAGCATACCTCATATGCCAGGGCTTTCAAGGGACTGCTTGAAGGACAGTGCAATCTTCTATAGAGCCTATGCAATGGGAATTGGTACAGGGCCTCTTTATACTGCGAGGCTTCTTTTAACTGCTGCCATAGGCCAGCATAGCAGTGAGGCTCTCACACCAGGTCTGCGCACACTAGAAGCTGGTCAAAACTAATATTTTTTGCCTTGAAAATTTTTGAAAAAAGGTTTCATTTTAATTCAATTTTTTAAAAATTGTTTTTGATAAAAAATCAATTGAATTTAGTTGAACTACTTTATTTGGTTTCAGTGAGGAAAAAATTCCACTTATTCTTACTTTTAAAAAATGTGACCCATTTTTTTTGGACTGGAAAAAGGCGTGGTGGGGGGAAATGTAAGACAAAGTGGGGGGAAAAAACTTTGCATCCAAAAAGTGCATGCAGCTTTACCACACACCAATCTCAAAGACAGTCCCCTTTTTCCCCCTAGTCAGTGGGATGAGTGAGTAGGAGTATTGAGGGACAGGAACAGGCTGGCGGCAGAAGCAGAAATGGACTGTAACCACTAGAACACCCTCCTCTACAGAACCTGGAATCCTGAATCTACATTCCTCTCATGTCAGCAAACAGTGCACGCTTAATTCGGCCCCCCTGTGCGTATGCATCACAATATTGTCTTTAATTCTCTAGTGAAAGAGACTGTCCAGGAAGGGAGAGATGTTATCCCTGAACAGTGCAGCACAGTGGAATCAACAGGCTAAATCAAGACAAAAAAGATAGAACTGAAAAGGCTTGTCTGCAAAACCGAAATAACTGCTGGTATGAGGTGTGGACAATGACAAGCAAACATCAATACCTTTCCGGCCCATCAAACAAAGCAAGGATTCAGGAGGCAGGCCCTACAGGATAGCCCTCTGTCTGCAATCTGCTTCAGGAAATGAGGTTTATGACTGAGAAGCCTCCAAAATGAGCTATGAATTGCCTCTTTTGGGGGAATCAGGAAACAATACTAAGAACAGCATAGCTGTTAGTTGCTTTTGCGGTAATTTCCTTGACGAGCTCCTGGAGCTGAGCTCCCAGAGCTGAAGCCTGGATCATCATGCTGAGCAGAGGATTGGCTCCTGAATCCGGAGAGCCAAGGGGACTGGAGAAGTCCCAACGTATGCCATTTGAAGGCCAGTGTGTCCAAGGAGCTTTCAGCGCCTGCCTGCTCAAAATGTTGTCCCTCATGCCCCAATAACAGGGGAAGCTGCAGGCCTGGAAAGCTCTCTCCCCTTCAGGGCTGATGAGGCTAGACAGCTTGGGAGAAACCTGCTAAGAATTTTATCCTGATTTGGAGGGGGGAAGGTTTAAGTTAGCCTCCAGGGCCAAAATAGGGCTTTTTGGAGCCATGCAGGGGCATCTGAAGGCAAAATTTGGTGGGTACCCTGGATCTTCAAACAACCCCAAAGGAAAGAGGAAACGTGGACGGAGAGGAAATAATCCCCAACCGCTCTACAGTTCCTCTGGGAATAAAATAACGATGCTGGATGAGCGTGGTAGAGCACGGGGCTCTGGTTGGAGGCTGGAAGTGCCTGGCTGTGTTCCTTAAGTCCTTGCCAAATAGCTTTCTACTTCTGAAGGGCAGAGCTGCTCTGGGAACAGAGCTGTCGTTTCTGAGCCAGCTGTGGCTGCTGCCAGGTCTAGAACGGAGGATGATAAAAGCGGCATGGAAAGCACCGTCCAAGGCAGGGAGATGAAGAGGACTTGGAGGAGACAGCAAAAAAATGCCTCAATCCTGTCCCAGCTGTGTGCAAAAAAATCCTCTCCCTTGGGCAGCCTGAGCTGCAAAACAGTGTGAAATGCAACCTCCAGAGGCATGCCAGCTTCCACCGCTCTTCCATAGCGTCTGACAGATGGCCCAACTTATGGTGCCCATTAGAAAGGCTGATCTGGAGAAGAGTTTCAGGACTTTCACATCCACCTCTAGCGATATTTGCGATGATTCCTCTGAGAAAGGAGGGGGTGTACTGTATGCACTGTCTCTCTAGGGTTAGCAAGAGGCTTATGTACTTATCTGTTCATCACGAAGGTATACATTTATAGAGGGAAGGAAGCTACCAAATTTTGCAACTGCCTCCCTAAGACTTTTCACCAAGAGAAAAGAGGAGCTGCTAGGGGAAGAGAAACCAGAACAAGAGTGTGTTCATGGCAGCAGAGAGACATGGAGACCTGCAGTAGGCATTTGAATATAGTCTGTGAGTTGGAATCACTGCCAAGCAATCTTCTGCAAGCTGTAGGATCTCTTCCCCTAAAATACTACATTCAGGGAACATTCGTGGCCTACTCCAAAAAGGTGGGGCAGAGGCAAGGACTGAAGGAAGACAGGCAGGAATCTGTGGAGAAGGCAGAGACTTCAGGCAAAACGGATGATTGCAGACTAGTCCTTTGTGAATCGAGAACTAGGGAGCGATGATCTAAGAGGGGCACGCTTGGAAACAGCAAGGACCCTGAATCAGGGATGGGAGTTCGCTACCTATCGCTTAGTGCTCCTTTTTTTCCTTCATCTGTCCTCTGATCATTTAAATGGGTTCCCTAGGGAGGTGGTGGAATCTCCTTCCTTAGAGGTTTTTAAGGCCCAGCTTGACAAAGCCTTGGCTGGGATGATTTAGTTGGGGATTGGTCCTGCTTTGAGCAGGGGGTTGGACTAGATGACCTCCAGAGGTCCCTGCCAATCCTGATATTCTATGATTCTATGATCATCTCAATTTCCTTCCTGCTGTCCAGGAGATTAGAAAAGTGTAAAAGAGTCAGATGCCAGAGGAACGCTGTGTATGAACCAACTCGGGGGTCCTATGCCTCTAGGCTGCAGAAAGCAAAAAAAAAAAAAAAGGGAGTTGAGTCAATAGGAGTCTGTCAGCTGGGAGAAACAGGACTTTTTGCTGCCTTACTTCCTTGCGATTGGAACAAATATATTCTTCAGTTTGAATGGAATCATATTTGTACAACAGGGAAGGAATACACAACAATACACCTTCTATTTTTGTTTGTTCTAAGATAACCCAACCATGGGTTTGCTTTGCTTCATTAAGCATGAATCATGCAGTCATCCCTATTCTGTCTCCATATTTTCTTGGCTATTATGCTTTCAATTAAATATACACTGCATGACCGTCACAAATTAACTGACCCCCCTTAGAATAACCCATTACAAGACCCTCTTAGAATAACCCCATTCCAAGATATCGGGAGAGGATGTACCAACATGAATGCATTTATGGTAGCTTATGCTCACAACCTCTGGTCAGCAACCTGCACACTACATATGCTGCCAAGTAACATCACAGTAATGATGTTTTCCTCATGCATTTCCTTTATCTCGCCATAAATGCTAACCATAGAATTCTCACCATAGACTACTAACCAAGGCTCTTTTCATATCTATTGTTGTCTGAGCAGTTTCTTTTTACATTCATATTATTTTTTGCCATCATTAAAGCTCCGCAGTCATTTTTCCAAAATAGGAGGCAAAGAGAACAGCTGTGGTGCAAATTAGTGGGTTGAAAATGCGATATAATTGTTGTTTAAATGTTGTTAAATTGCCTCCTAATTACAATGTGAAGTCATAATTTTGTAGGCTTCAAAAACAACTTTTCGTACTTAAGAACCAAGCCAACTTTTATTTTATTGTGTCACTTTTAGTTGGCCAGCAAATTACATTTTTGGGGGTGGGGAAGTGTGGCACGGAATACTTTTTATATTTCCAATGGTGAAGTTTCAATAGCTAAAATTATAAATCTGATACAAAATACTTTGTGGATTATGATGTTTTTTTGCTTTGGTTTGTTCTTCCATTTTACACACTGACTCGTTGGAAAGAAAAGTTTTAGTATAAGTAGGGTCTGAAAGATAGAAAATAAACACAACTCTATACTGTGCCTTTTCCCTCACATACAGTGCCTAAGTTGCCGAAAGCAACTAGTGATTTTTGCTTTGCTCCATGTCCGGGTGCTCAACCTGAGATCCCTCTTGAGGAAGTCTGATTATTGGAGGGCACATGCTCAGCACTTGCTGAAAAAATCAGCCCATTTTATTTAAAATATCTCAAGATGGGTACTGAAAAAATCTATGATCACTTTTCAACATGTAGGCTGGACAGCTATGTTAGATACATCCCCCTAATTTAAACCCTGATTATAGGCTATCAGGAACCCAGCATTTCTAACGGTCCATCAGCATCCCTCATAAGGAACGTGTACAATTCCAACTTTTTTGGCTTGTGCCTCCATTTCAAGCACAAGGCAAAGTACAACAGGCAAAACATTAAAACAGGCAAAAATTTTCCCTATGCCCTTCCAGAGGGCCTTGTGGTACTAAATGCCAAAGACATAGGAGCTATTATAACTTCTAACATGCGTGTAAAATGAGTCTCAATAAAACAAAGGTAAATAAGACCTTTGTGGGTATTGCTTTGTGTTATTGCTCTCTGTCTGTTAATCTGTTTTCCATTTCCTGACCTCTGCAGTCTCTCTCGGTCAATAGCTCCTCTCTTCATAGCAGGAACATAATGTCGTTGTGGGGGCGTGTTAAAATGTAATGAAAACAAAGATAAACCAGCCACTCCATACTGGATTCTACACAGCCATTGGAATAGCATCTCTTCTGCGTCTCCTTTCATTTTATGCTGATGGGATCTTGCCCACATTATCGTTTCGAGCTGTGATTCTCACACTCCATTTCCAGTAGCCCCTTCTGCAGTGCTTACGGGACCCTGAGCCCAGCATCTTCCCCACTTCCCCCGCCTTGACCAGGTTGATTAGATTCATAGTCTTCTCCAGAGCTGCACTCAGCATTTTCAGGTGGCAGGAAGTGCTGAGAATCGGTGAGTCTTGACACTACCAGATGGGACTTGGGTGTTCACCCCTGCACCCGCATCCCTTTCATCCCTGGTGAGGGTCCAACATCCCTGAGTCTGGTTCTTTCACACAGCAGCTCTGAGTGCCGCTGGGATGCTGGTTTTCATTGTTGTCAGGCAGGAAACACAAACATTTGATAGGGAAGTTTGCAAAACTCGAGCCACTTCTTGTTATAAATCAACCCTAAATTCACATTATCCAGAGTGTTTGCCGTACGATAGGGCAGAGTCTGCCAAGCTCAAGCTGAGCCACACCTAACTCTGCAAATAGCCCCACTGACTACAGAAGAGACACACATGCTTGGTTTGCTTGAGCTAGCACACTCAAACTAGCCGCGTGAACACGGCAGCATGGGCAATGGCAGGGTAGCCACCTGGCAGGCAGGCTTGTACTCAGCCAGAATACTTGTGTTAGTCAGCAGATATGTGGCTAAATTTGACGGTAATACGTTCTTTTAACTGCTTCGTTGCTGGACCTCCACTCCAGTATCTGGCCTGCCATGTGGTTCTACTGAATTCATAGGATGGTTCCAAAGAACACTCAGATGTATATTGTCCAGTGGTCAGTACAAGAGACGCATTTTGCCTGACATACTTGGCAATTTATGTAGCTGTCACATTGGGAGTTGAACCCCTGCTGAAATCTCTGGTAGGACTGCTGGGTAAGTGCTCTCAGGCATCAGGGTTTATGCCCTATCAAAATGACTCACTGATGGAGCCAATCAAAAAAGGTTTGTTGTGGAACGTTTTTGGATGAAAAACGGCTCTTTCGACCAAAGTGAAAATGTTGGTTGAAATGTTCTGTTTTTTTCAACAAAAAAATGGAAATTGAAAACCAAAAGCAAATTTTATGGGAAAATCTGCACGGTTTGATTCTGTTTAAAAATGAGTTTGGGGTTTGTTTTTTTCATTGAAAAAACAATTTTTTTTCACAGGAAATTATGAATTTTTTAAAGGACATTCTTTAACAGCTCTACGTCGTGGTACTCACAAAAGAAGCCAACTGAGCTTACCTGGCACCAGGCTCTTGGAGTTTGCTTTAGTAAACATGGAGCAATTACCTCAGGATTTGTCTCACAAATCTTTAAATCGCTCTCACGTACAAATCTCCTCCCTCCGCCACTTCACTATGCCCTGTTGCACCTTGGATAGTTATTTACACCTGTGCAAAGTAGGAGTAAAATACTCCCAACATCCAAATGACAATATGTCACACCCATTTTGCACAGAAGTAAAATGACTGCACAGCAGTGCACAGTTTATGATATTTCTTACACATGCATTTCGGACCTCACATGTGCTCGGCCTACCTCCCTTTGTGGAATTCTATGCCAGGGCTGCTTGTACCTAAGAATAGCTAATCAGCAGAAACTGTCTTGATAGAAACCGAGTGAGTATCCAGCCTTAAGTCACCAAACTGCAGCCTCCTAAATGTACCTGACCGCACAGCTGCTGCTGTAAGCATAAAGATTTCAGCAGTCCACCTGGAATAAGGGCAGCTGGTTTATGCCAGTGGATCTGAATAATACTCTGGTAGTGTTGCAGACAGAACTAACAATGCATAGCTGTCCCATCAGCCCAGAGCAAACACCAGTTACATTTCCAAGAAACAGGCTGGTATTTACAACTGATGCAAACTGAAATGAAACTGAAATTGGAAACAGCTCCCCTGGAGAACATCCACCTCTTCCCAGAAGATTCACAGCCTCCTTCTGACCACTGAGTGAACCGCTTACTCTGCTCTGGCTCTAGACCACCCACAACAAATATATCTGACCCTAAACCAAAAGGAGGAAGGGCAATTTTGTAAAACAAAATCAGTCTATATAATGATACATATAAATGAATTAATGTTTGTACAATGACAGGGGGAAGGGATAGCTCAGTGGTTTGAGCATTGGCCTGCTAAACCCAGGGTTATGAGACCAGTCCTTGAGGGGGCCATTTAGGGATCTGGGACAAAATCAGTACTTGGTCCTGCTAGTAAAGGCAGGGGGCTGGACTCAACTCAACTCAATGACCTTTCAAGGTCCCTTCCAGTTGTAGGAGATAGGATATCTCCATTAATTTATTTATCTAGAGGGCTTTGTAGACTAAGTCTCAGCTTTGAAACACCTAGATTTCCTGCAGTTATCCCAACATGGTTGATTCGATTCAACTCGCCAGTTCTTCCAAGGAAGATAAATTAGGGTCCATGCAACTTACTGTGCATGGGACTTTCAGAGGAGACCTTAAAAACCAAGGTCTTGTCTGCTCTGTGGGGACATTAAAAAGTCCAGGGACCTTTGGCTTTGTCCCTTGTTGTTAGCCAATCTGGAACAGATCAAAGGGGTTGGAAAGTTGCCCTAATAGGACAGCAGTGGATTTCCTGTGAAGGGGAAGTCCTGGCTCATAGAGAGCCGGTGCACCAAAAAACAGGAGAGGGAAGTCAGAACACCTGGTATTCTGGCAATCACTGGCAGATTCTGTGGCCTCTGAGGTTGATCCAGTTTACGCTGGGGCCTAAAGTGGCCCCAGCCACACCCGTGATCGTGAGTTTTAGAATGAGCTGCTCTCTACAGCCTTGCAGCTTGGGGTCCAGGCACGCTGCCGTTGCCCAGCGCTATACCTTGTCTGTGACTAAAACAGAAGTGTTCTGCTGCATAGCATTAAATATCTGTTGAAAAGACATCAGTGGAAGTATTGGGAAAGGGGTGCAAAACAGGCTTAAACCTTCATAATAACTAATTGTCTTTCATCAGGACATAATGATATATGAGCGAGTATTTTTTTCATATAAAATTGACTTATTTTACATTAATGCAGTTTGGGCATCAAACAGGCTGAAAGGAAAGCCAACCAGCACGGGGGGCGGGGGCGGGGGAGGAGAGGTTCCATATTCTTCTCCCTCTCTCTAATCAATCCATTTAACTTCCCTCAGGACTGATTCCCTGTCATTCTTTCTCCAGTACCGGGTCCCTTGCATTGTCCAACGAATGATACCCCTATAACACTTGGCATGTCCCCACGGTTTAGAGGAGAATACTTGCCAATGACAGGGTCAAGACGTTGATCTTGCTTTTATGCAGTGGTACCTGACTGAACCACAGAGTCCGAAAATCACCCCTTTGTACACGGCTGTTAAACCAGAACTCTGAACTTTAAAGCACACAACTTTTGAAAAGCAGGGAAAATAAGAATAAAAACACAACATGCTTGTGATTTGTGATTGTGATATGTTCCCGGCAGAAAAAAACATAATAGAAAGCTGATGAGGAGCACTCGTGGCAATACCCCCACTACATAACCAGCTTCCCCATTCTGTTTTATACAGTAATCAAAGGCTATTCTGAGCCTCTCAAAATGCCATCAACCCTCATTGAGAATGAAATAGAGCACATCTCCTCCGAAGCCTTTACAGGAGTAATCATTACAGCATGCTGGCCTGAACAGGGAGCTCTAATAGATAAAGATGGGTTTTTTTTAAAAAAAAATCCTCCTAAAATCTGAATAGTAACTTGATGATAATCTCTCCATTTTGTTATGCAAAGGGAAAAGAAACCCATAATTGTGCACTCTTGGTCTCTTAACGCAAAGAATAGGCTTCTTGATGAGATGCTGGGATGATTTAGAGCAGGGCTGGGAATCTGGTGGCAATAATACTTTCAAAGAAATAGCCATCCAACTGATTTGGATAAAGTAATCATTACCATTCTAAATCTAAACCTCCTCTGTGTCCCCTCCACCCTACCCCACCCCATCTAGCTTTGCTTCTTTTTATAGCTCTGATTTTTTTCGTTATCAGCATTTAACAAATAAGGAAAGCAGCATCTTTACATTGGCTACCAAGTCATTTTATACCAAATGGATATGGCCCACATGAAAAATATGTTTAGGGGGTATAATCCCTGGCCAGACTACATCTCCTATGATGCACCACAGTCGCCCCTCTTGATGGACTGCTGTGATGCATCATGGGAGTTTCATGGACTCATGGGAGAGGTAGTCCAATTCGGCAGCCCAGAGAAGAGAATGGGGCAGAAGGTACTCAAACAACAACTCTTATTGAGGCACTTCAGTGGCTTTTCCTAATCACTTTTTTTTTTTTTTGGTTTTCACCTATGTTTTGGGGTATTCAGAGTTTTTTTGCCCCAAAATGTGACCATTTTCAAAGAACGTGATACTTTTTTGGCAAAAAAATTCATTTAGTCAGAAGCAGTTTCGACCAGCCCTAATAGTTATTTCCTGACTCCTAGTCCGTTGTCCTAGCTGTTGAACTATGCAGAGTTGTCTAGCCTGCTTTTTTCCAAGATTTTTTCTGCCCTCCAGCTGGCGTGGGTGTACAGCAATACAACATTGACTACTGCAGCTTGACCCTTCCTGTAGTGCTTCAGTGCAACTGCTTCTGTCATCCCGAATGATGAACACACTGTGCCCAGGCCCCACTATTAACTTCCCGGGCCAGCTACAAACATCCCTTGGTACCACTAAGGGCTGTGTAAGGTGTCTGCAATGATGGGATGACGCTTGGCATGTCAGTGCATTTTAAAGTGTGCATATTTTGTAACCATCTACTTGGCTGCATAGGAGCCACTTGCATTATAGGCTAAATTTTTAAGTGAATTTGGCACCCACAAGTCAGGAATAGGTTTTTAAAAGAGCTCAGCTCCCACTTAGGCACCAAAATAAGTGTTCAAATTTCCAAAAACTCAGCATGTTGCGTACTGAACTCTTTTGAAAATCTGGCCACATGTATCACAAGTCTATCTTCTTGGTGCTGGGAATTTTTTTTTTAAAAAAAAAGGTCCCTATGTAGGTGCCTAAATGGGATTCTTTCCCAACTCTGACCCTCACTGAGGGTTCTGTGCATTTGAAAATCTGGGGTCAGGTCTTTCTGGTCAGCATCACCCACTCTTCCAGCTGTGCCTCCCAAATAAAAAAGGTTTTTGGAAACTCAGTGAGTGCCTCATCAGCGGAGTTTAGAAATATTTGGCAGTCACTCCCTTTATAGCCATGGACTTTTTTTTTTTTAACTGAATCAGCTGCAAGTTCTCTTGTTTGTTAACAGAGCCAACAGCTATTCATAGATGAGGCAGATGCTCCTTGATTTTAACCAGTGACAGTGAAGCTCAGTACATTTCCACTTCACATACTGATAGCTCTTGCAAAGTACAGCTGGGGTCCCCTGGACTGGTTACTGTCCTTTGGTGGGAGTGTGAACTCACGGTAATTCTAACTGGGGGAGGGTAATCCCACTGCAAGGCCACTGCAAGGCAAGAGCACAGCTAGCTGATCCCAAATATATATTAAATTGGTAGCAAATGTATGTCCAAACCCAAAACCCCAGAACAAATACCCTCCAAAACTAGAAAGGTTGAATCTGGATCTAAACGTTGTGGCTTGGGACCATGTATGTCAGAGAAAAAAACAAGAGGGACAAGATTAGCAGTGTAGGGCAACTCTTGCAACATGACCTTCAACAGCTAGATAGCATGGGCATATTAAGAGCCATCTTCTGATACCCTTGCTCATGCTGTGCCTTTTTCTGTGAGCAGCACTGCTCATTTCAATAGGACTGCTTATGGAGTGAGGGACTACATGTCATAAGGCTATGGACTCTGGCACTAAAAAAATACCCTGCTATAGCTAAGTGTTGGCCCACATGTGTTTTGTTTGATCCCAACATATGAATTTCACTCTTTTTTTTCTGTCACAAATTTAGTATATTTTAAAGAGATATTGTAGATTATCTCTGTTTTCAGATAGATCAGTAAAACTGAACTGTTTTAATCTACTTTATTTTACATAAGATTTGATGCTTTTTTATATTCTACTCATCCTAAGCAATAAAATTAGACCAGGCAGTTTCAAGTTCTGTTTATACCTAGGCTCGCTTTCTGGGTATTAGGCATAAAAAACTGCTTTATGATGTTGGCTTTCCAATACAGGGGCTAGAAACAGATACATGACATTAAACATTTCCCAGGGACAAGGAGACAAAAATGACTGAAGCTAGCCTGATGACTAAAAACATTGATTAAATTCTAAAATCCATCCAAAACTTCTTAAGGGAGACGCAAAGCAGAAAGAGTAGAGGACTTGGAACAAAACAAAAAACTCTTTAAAAAGCAGGAAATGGTACCAAAACTAACTGGCAAAACCTAAGAGCAGATTCTGTGTCTGGTTCTGTTCAATATCTTCATCAATGATTTAGATAATGGCATAGAGATTACACTTACAAAGTTTGTGGACAATACCAAGCTGGGAGGGTTTGCAAGCGCTTTGGAGGATAGGATTAAAATTCAAAATGATCTGGACAAACTGGAGAAATGGTCTGAAGTAATAATACGGACACATGTCAAGTACTCCATTTAGGAAGGAACAATTAGTTGCACATGTACAAAATGGGAAATGACTGCCTAGGAAGGAGAACTGCAGAAAGGTATGTGAGAGTCATAGTGGACCACAAGCTAAATATGAGTCAACAGTGTAACTCTGTTGCAAAAAAAGTGAACATCATTCTGGGATGTATAAGCAGGAGTGTTGAAAGCAAGACATGAGAAGTAATTCTTCCACTCTACTCCACACTGATTAGGCCTTAACTGGAATATTGAGTCCAGTTCTGGAAGCCACATTTCAGGGAAGATGTGGACAAATTGGAGAAAGTCCAGAAAAGAACAACAAAAAATGATTAAAGGTCTAGAAAACATGACCTGTGAAGGAAGATTGAAAAAATTGGGTTTGTTTAGTCTGGAAAAGAGAAGACTAAGAGGGGACATGATAACAGTTTTCAAGTACATAAAAGGTTGTTACAAGGGGGAGGGAGAAGAATTGTTCTTCTTAACCTCTGAGGATAGGACAAGAAGCAATGGGCTTAAATTGCAGCAAGGGAGGTTTAGGTTGGACATTAGGAAAAACTTCCTAACTGTCAGGGTGGTTAAGCACTAGAATAAATTGCCTAGGGAGGTTGTGGAATCTCCATTATTGGAGATTTTTAAGAGCAGGTTAGACAAACACCTGTCAGGAGTGGTCTAGATAATACTTATTCCTGCTATGAGTGCAGGGGACTAGATTAGATGACCTCTCGAGGTTCCTTCCAGTCCTATGATTCTTGGGTAAACAACTGATCTATAGATTTGACTTTATCATTGTACCAAATACTAAAACCACTAATTAGGGACAGAGTAGGGAAATATCTGGAACATTATGATGTGATGAAAGACATTCAGGATGGATTAATAAAACAATTAACCAAGTGTTTTGAAGAAGCAAGACAGCTAATAGAGGGACACTGTCAACATAATTTTCCTGAATTTTAAGAATACCTTTGATACAGTATCCTATTAATCTACAAGTTCATCTGTTATGGTATTGGAGATGAACTACAGCACTTGAATGCATAAGGAAATGACACCAACTAGTGGCAAGACATGGAATATTAGGATACATTTTGATCACCTATTTTGATTACCAGGACTTAGGAGAAGGAATGAATGAAATTGGATGGAAAGTTAAAACAGTTAAGTTCTTGGTTGCATATATAAAAGCATGAAGTCTTGCCTGAATCAGAGAGCTCCTGTCTTGCAGTGGAAATAGGGTTAGCAGAGGGAGAAGTCACATTTGGCAAAAACATTGACAGTTCTGGTCGCATTATTATGAAGAAGGTATTGAAGAAATACAGAAGGTAGCATATAGCCAGAGCCAACCAGAACAAAAAGGCAACATTAAATGCAGGTTTGCTCTGAACAGTGAGCATGTAACACATGGCTCCATTTTGCTCAGCAAACCTGTGCTCTGAGCAGAAGAGATTTCTGATAGTCGGCAGCAATTTAATCTAGCAGGAAGAGGCATAATGAGAGCCAATGGTTGGAAGCTAAAGCTAGACAAATTCAGACTAGAAATAAGGCAAAAATGTTCATGGTGAGGGTAGTTAATTATTGGAACAACTTACGTAGGGTTGTGGTGAACTCTCCATCACTTTCAATCTTTAACTCATGACTGGATATCTTTTTAAAGAGGTGCTCTAGCTCAAACACAAGTGATGGGCTTGATACAGAAATTATGGGTGAGATTCTCTAGCATGTGTTATCCAGGGGGTCACAGTAGATGATCACAATGGTCCCTTCTGGCCTTAAAATCTATGACTCCAGAGTCATATTGCTGACGGTTAGGACAACGTACTTTTTTTCTGCTTCATAAATGCATAGAGTTAGGCCAGACGGAGCTCTTGCAATCATCTTGTCTGACCTCCTACATAACACAGGCCATGGGACTTCCTTGTAATAATTCCTTTTGCCTCCTGTTACCCTTGTAGAGCTGGCACAGGTCTGGTAGAAACAGCTGGCTTCTATTCTGGCTCATGTCTCATCAGCAGAAACAGGTACTGAATTCCACTCATTGAAAATAGTAGGGATGAGGGCCTAATCATAGCCATCCTGTTGTTAAAGCCCTCAATGCAAAGGGTGGGAGAAACAACTCCCTTCCCGCTTCCTCCTTGTGGTGGGGGCAGAGGGAAGTGATTGACTGGTAGCCTGTCCTATCAGTAAATTACAGCACCCCCTGCACCAACTTAGCTGGGGGAACTGGCATTGCACACAGCATCTGTTTACTCCAGCATGCATTAATCTGCAGTCTAGAAAGTCCATGCTGGGGCATAAAGCAGATTCTTACCTCCCTGAAATTCCCCTGCACAATCTCCCCCCACAGTTGTCAGGCAAGCGCCCAAAAGAAAGGAATTCATAATAAAGGCTATAGGAGAGTCTGATTAAAGAGTTTATATTTTCCAATCCATAATTTGTGAATATTGGAAGGTTAGGGCCCAATCCTCTAAGCACTCTCCACTCTTTTTGTGAATTTCTTCATTTTTGTGGAGTTTTCTCACACAATCAGACCACTTTTCTAGTGATTGCAAAGGCAATTTTGAAGTTTGTAGAATAGTTATATAGTCATTGCAATTAATGTTAATGACTATATGTCTATTTACGCAATTAATGTTACTCTAAAATAATGACATAATTTTAAGGCATAATTATCATGTAAAAAATGCAAAAAAGAAGTTTTAAATTTGTGAAATGTGCCGCATGGCTGCAATGTGTGGGTTTTAAATCCACCTTTTGTTTATCCTTTGCATCACCTGGCAGACTAGAGTGGGGTTGCAATAGTCAATGGGGTTGTGCCTGGGTACTGATCTGGCCTGTCATCTCAGCAATTTTAAATTATTTTTTTCTCTTAATACCAAATCAACTATGGTATTATAAACTGTTAGATGCACAAAGTGGCTGATCTGTAGCGAATTGATTTGCTGCTCTGTGTATTCGGCATATAACATGAGTAATGGGTGCAGTAGGCCACTGCCAGAGAATAGGCCAGCTTCACTCCTGCTTTGAAGTCAGATTGGCAGCAGGGGCCCTGCCCTCTAGATTCCTACGTAGGTCACCTATGTGACTAAGGAGTCTAGTCAAGCCAGAGCTCTGGTGTGCGCCATGTGGCAAATGTCTCAATTCTAAGAATTGTGCCCAACATCTGTAATGAAAGTTGCCATGTCTGTATAAAATACCATTAATAATCATTCTAATTCTTTTTTTCTTCACTCCCTTTAAAGCCCACACGTTTATGTGTTTCTAAAAACAAATTAAGAGCCTAGATGAGACTTTGCCCTATTTCACTCTGGAGTGACGTTTTATGGGCTAATTATAAATAGAGGTTCAGGAGTGAAATATCACCTAACTCTTATCTACATAGATGGCATCAAGGGTTTCTGTAATATATGGTGTACAGAACACAGTAACAAGGGCTGCAATTGGAGGAGCTACTGAACAGTACAAATAGTTAGCAGCAGTGAGAATTAGCCAAGGTAAAAGCATTGTGGTGTACAAATGCTAACACAAAAGAACAGGAATACTTGTGAGACTAACAAATGTATTTGAGCATAAGTTTTCGTGAACTACAGCCCACTTCATCGGATGCATAGATGCACACAAAAGAGACTTCCATCTGTTCTAACACTGTACCAGTTCAGACAGGTCAGTACTTGTTAAAAAATCAGAGTCAATAATTGTATGGTTGTGAATGTGGGAGGTTTGCTAGCGCTAGCAATGAAAGTCTTGGGCATATAACCATTGCAGTGGCAATGACTAGACTTTCACACACATGACATTATTCACCCAAACAGAACACTAAGTACTGGAAACCCACCAGTTGTTAACCCCCTTTGCTGATTTTGGAACTTTCTGGTTGACAGGTGTTGATTAAAAGTCAAAATTTTCTGTGGAAAGCAGACACTTTATGTGAAAAATGTAGTTTAGCTGAAATTCCAATTTTCTAGACAGACCAGCCCCTGTATTAACTTTTGCCCAGTGCCCCTTCCATGCTGGGGAACTCCCCTTTAAGGGGGAACTCTTCTCCAAGGGACTCCATGAGTTAGCCAGAAACAGAGGAGTTTTGGTAGCCCAGATCCAGTAGTCAGGCTGCCAGGAAAACAGTGTGTGTGTGTGGTGGTGGAGTAACAGGAGGCTTTGGCCTTGTGCCTCCAGCCTATCTCAACAGATCCCAGAGGATTAGGAAGGCAATACCTTGTTTATTTCAGTGGAGGGCATATCCCAGGGATTCTCAAACTGGGGGTTGGGACCCCTCAGGGGGTCGCGAGGTTATTAAATGGGGGTCGTGAGCTGTCAACCTCCACCCCAAACCCCACTTTACCTCCAGCATTTATAATGGTGTTAAATATATTAAAAAAGTGTTTTTAATTTATAAGGGGGAGGTCACATTCAGAGACTTGCTATGTGAAAGGGGTCACCAGTACAAAAATTTGAGAGCCACTGGCATATCCCATCCCACTGAGGTTTCGTCTTTCCTGCGGGATACAGCTTTATGTCACTACTGTACATTAAACTGTTTTTTTTGTATTTGTCTTATGTATATCCTTGGTACCTAACCCTAGCATCACCTTGCCTGGATTTAGGATCATACAGCAGAAACTTCACAGCTTTCCTTAGCGAACTAGTGCTCTTACTTCAGTTCACTGACTTTAATGTCCAAGCACAAAGAGGCTCAGAATCTCCCTGCTTTCCTGATGCCTCGTTAGAATTGTGCTATGGCACATTTAAGCCAAGAGGTTCTGTGCAGTATGCCCAGAGAAAGAGCCCATTAGCGGCTCACAGTAAGCATGCCTCATTTTTTAAATTAAAAACACAATTGCAGTAAGTGCAGGGCGAGAGGGTGCGAACGGTATTTTTCAACCACCTCGTCTCCAGGAAAGACTTGAAGATTCAGTAGCTACTGGCTCCGTGTCTTGCCTTAGCTAAGCAGCATGGAGGCTTTCACATAAAATTTAATTTTCCAGTAACAATGAACATAAACTGCCTGAGCTGTATCGATGTATTTGGTATTCATAGTAATAACACTGATCATAATGAGTTCATTTAATATTAATATTCATTACACCAAACAAGCATAAATCCAAGTTACCCAAAGGAAACAGAATAAGCCAGACTCAAAACACTGTATGTATAGATACTTGAAGGCATTTCAGGTCTATGTGATTCCTGCAACTGACATCCATCTGTACTTAAAGTATGCACAGTACAAAGAATACTTCTTAAAGGAGCTACCGCGCTTTTAGTTTTAAATCAACACGAATGTTTAGAGGAGGAACAATTGCAGTCTTATCACCATTGATTATTATCTGCATTATTGCAACTGCAGAGCAAACAGAGCAGAGCTTATATCCAGAAAAAACACCTATCTGTGTTAGAAATCAGGGGCCTCTATGGCAACTATGTATCTTAGACACAGCATGTCTGATTCACCAGGGAGGTACTTCAGCATTATGCTGATTTAGCTCTACTGAAATCTAGCCGTGTGTGTGCGTGCATATATGTGCATGCTGCCTGGGGACTCCTGTAATAAATGTAAGACACGCGACTGGTAGCAAGAGACCAGACTTTATGTGCTGACCCGAGACATCTGATATGGCTCAGAGTTATAATGGTTAGTATTCCTGTCACATGAGAGGGGTCAGCCTCTGCTGATTCCAGCAGCTGTTGTTATATATAAATTGTACATTCATCGGCCACACCCTCGGCAGTCTCCTTTCTCCCTGCCCTAAAAATAATGCCTGTGAATTAAGGTGAATGGAGCCCCAGGGGAGTACGGCACAATGCCATGCAGAGGGTGTGGATGGACTGTGTAGGCTCTCTATACCCGACCCCCATTTTAGTAAATTGATATCTCATTGGTTAACACTGCATTCGGGGCCTTCCATAGCCCTTAGCTGGCCCAGAAAGTAGTGAAAACTATTGAGAAAGTATATTATTATATTGGTCAAAACGCTAGACTTATAGGATGCTCTAGGAAAATTCAGAGCCATCACCCTATCCCCAATCCCATTGGCAGCCCAGTGTCAGAAAACGTTGCCCTCTCAGCATTAGTTAACACTGATTTCCTCTTTATGATGTGACATTCTTCTCAGAAGAGGACTTGAAGGGGCAGGTATCACTGGGTACGTCTACACTGAAAAGAAATACCCATGGCACTGAGTCTCAGAGCCGGGGTCAATTGACTCAGGCTCGTGGTGCTAGAAATAGCAATGCAGATGTTTGGGCTCTGAAACCCATTCAGGGGAAAGATCTCAGAACCTGGGCTCCAGTCCAAGCCTGAATGCCTACACTGCTAGTTTTAGCCCCGCAGGCCGTGCCCCACAAGCCGGAGTCAATTGACCCAGGCTCTGAGACTCGGTGTTGTGGGCTTTTTATTGCAGTGTAGACGTACCCATGATGGTTGCATGGATCCTGCCTGATCCAGGCCCCCATAGCAGCCAGGAGGGAAGGTAGCATGGTGAGGGTTCTCCCAAGCTTCATGGGACTTGGAGCCAAGACCCTGCGATAATGGCAGCAAATCCCGCACCCTCACACAGGAGTGCTCAGGTGGCAACCCTGCCAGCTCACACTCGTTGTTTTTCCCTACATGGAGATGGGGACCTGAAAAAGGAAGTTGTTTTAGTTTTCCACTGTAAGCTGGCAGTGATCACAAGAAGCACAATGCAAGTGGAACATAGCTTCATATACATCTATTTTTATTTATTGGAAAAATGATGTCCATGCCTCTAATTAAAAACATGAGTAACTTATTTAAAACTCAGCTATTACTTATTAAGGAACAGATTCTGTCCCCTCCTTATTCACCTTACTCCATTAGACCATGCAAAATAAAATACTGCTCAGAATGGCAAAATCTGGCTCCAGGTCGTTAGTTCTGCTCCTTATTTGATTTCTTTTCATAAGCAATAGTCACTGCCTTCCATATGCAGTGTGATTTAATCCATCCCACTGCATGAATTTGGAACTGCTTGGATTAAAGAGGGAATCAGAAGATTTCTCAACAGTAAGGAATAAATGTCATTGCTGTTAATCAAACTGTGAGAATAAACCATAATAACGGTGGTGATTACTGGATGCTGTTATAGTCTGTGCCAATTTACAGCCCAATTTCGCTGACCCAAGACAGTTCGGAGATGCATTATGGGTATATATCGCAAGCTCAGCCAAACTATGGCCCTCATTCAGGAAAGCATCTCTATTCAGGAAAGCTCTTAAGCACTTGCTTAACTTTAAGCACATGCTGAGGTCCTACTGGTTCCAGCTGGAGCTGTAGGTGTTCAGCACTGCTGGAAATCAAACTCTATGCCTGTTATGGAGAGACTTTGGTCAGTGCTTTAGATGTGATTTCCCTTGGAAAAATGTGTCTATGCAAAAATGACAACTTCTTATCCTAACCTGATGCGTTTAGAGTCATCTCTCCTCCCTTCAGAGAGGACACCAGATCACCAGTCCTATTTAAACATTTTTAATCTCCTGTTAGAAGTGCAGAGCCAGAAGGCAGGATGCTCCAAAGACCATCCACACAGCAAAAAACCAAAACACAAAAACCCCTCAACAGTGAATCTCAGGGCCAGGTCCACTGACTCAGGCTCATGCTACAGAGCTAGAAATAGCAGTGCAGACATTCCCACTCGGGCTGAATCCCAGGCTCTGAGACCAACCCCACTCGCCCAGTTCCAGAGCCCAGGCTCCAGCTTAAGAGGGAATGTCTACACGGCTATTTTTAGCCCCATAATGTGAGCCCGAATTAGCTGACCTAGGCTCTGAGACTCATTGCCACAGTTATTTTTTTGTAGGGAGCTAGCCAGCAGTTCAGGCAACCTGCGCTCAAGCCCCTAGTCTGCAACAGACTTCCTGTGTGACCTTGGGCAAGTCATTTCACCTCTCTATGCCACTGTTCCCCATCAGTAAAATGTGACTAATAGCACTGTCCTACCTCTTAGGGTTGTGAGGCTAAATACAGTAAAGATTGTGAGGTGCTCAGATACTGTAGTAAAGGAGCCCACAGACAGACTGGAGAAAGAGCTAGATTCCGTTCCGGCTCAAGATGCATTGACAGGATTGTGTACTTAATTCCAGTTGCTCT
Organism: Malaclemys terrapin pileata; assembly: GCF_027887155.1. Lineage (NCBI taxonomy): Eukaryota > Metazoa > Chordata > Testudines > Emydidae > Malaclemys > Malaclemys terrapin. The sequence goes on along the minus strand of NC_071515.1, from coordinate 15,317,490 downwards.
CGGTTAGACCTGTGCAATCCCTTTACAAGTAATGGGTTTGTCTGACAGACGTAGACTGAAAGACTCGTGATTACTGGCACTGATGATGCACTGTCCAGAAAGAACACAGCGTGGCTTTACAATCCTAGGCTGAGCATTCAGGACTGGCTGTTCAAAGACTACCTTTGTTCACTTGTGAGCGGAGCTATTGATTTGGAATTCACTGAGACACAATAAACTTGGAACCCCATGATGCCATTTTTATAGTCACTCTCCACGCACTTCAAGCTTAGATTTCCCAGGGTAACTCAGGCTTATGCTTGATTAGAGCACTTAAAACTCTAGTCATGGTTTGAGAGTCAGTAGCTGCTCTTACCCTGTTGGAGTCAATTCTAGCCCTGGAGGTATAGATAGGAGGAGGGATGTTAAAGGCCTGAGGAACTAAATATTCCTCAGCATCCATCATATCTTCCAGGTCTTCCTCATCCAGCAGATTTTGGAAGAATTTGCTGTCGTTTGGACTCGGGAGCTTCATACGGTCGTCACCCTGAATGTGTCACATGGACAGAGGAAGATAACACAGAGATGAATTAATTCTATGAGCGTGGTTACCTGTTTTCTATACCACCTTGCAGTCATGGTGCAGAGACCATGCATATACTCAGGTGGCCCTACATCACCACAGCTACATAGTTTATTTTGATTTTTGGCTGGGAATATGACGACAGGAGGGGAATAACTGCATTAATCAAGCAAAAATAAATGTTTTGCCCTCCTGTTATTGAACTTTTTTCTTTCTTTTTTAAAACAGACTCAATTCTGGACCCAGTAGACCAGCTTCTGGCAAGGTCTGCTGTATGCTGTGAAATATTTGAGATATTAAGGCTAATGCAGGAAAACATATATATAATGGAAAGTGGGCCTCTTTGCTTTTTATTTTATTTTATTTTTATTTGTGTTTTTTAAGGATTTATTGTGTGAGATTCCCCTGTTAGCCATACGGAAGGCCTTAAAAGAATTTAATAGGGATGAAATCAATAGGAATTAAACTGGGTAATGACAAAATTTGGATTGCAGTAGGGCCCAATAAAAGATATTACCTCACTCACAGAGAGGTTATCATTCCTGATTATATTCCAGAGGACTTTCTATAAGGGCAGTGACACTAGTGCTGCAATGGAGTTAGATTGAGATGAACATTTGGCCTTTATTGTCCTAACTGACCGCTATGGAAGAGGCCAAACAGCACTATGAAAGAGGCCACATGGGTGACCTCAAATGATGAAATACTCGCCAGATTATATAGCAAATTACCTTGACAATGAGATTAAAAAGATAATGAAAGGAAGTACAAAGAATGCAGTAAGTTCTTTTAGCTAGTGAAATAATTATCCAGGCAGGTTTTCTGGGGCCTTCTCTTTTTAAACATTACTTCCCTTTGAAATCAGTGGGGAATATTGCTAGGAAAAGGTCACATTATGATACTATTACTCATGCTGACTATTGTCTTACTGATCAAATTGTTCCACTGAACTGTCTGTATTGATCATTGTGAGTCAGCCCATCAGAATCTGGCCCAAACTGATTCCATGTTCTGGCCTCTGGTATTTAATAATTATGTTACTGACATTGCAATTTTTATTCATTTCCATTTGTTTGTCCAACCTGTTCTTAAAAACCACCAGTGAAAGGGATTTCACAACCTCCCTTGGAGCCCTATTCCAGAGCGTAACTACCCTGATAGTTAGAAAGTTTTCCTAATGTCCAACCTAAATCTCCCTTGCTGCCAGTTAAGCCCATTACTTCTTGACCAACGTTCAGTGGACATGGAGAACAATTGATCACTGTCCTCAACATATTTGAAGACTGTTATCAGGTCCCAGCTCAGTCTTCTTTACTCAGGCCCAGTTTGTTTGTTTTTTAACTTCTTCTCACAGGTCAGGTTTTCTAAACCTTTTAGCATTTTTGTTGCTCACCCCTGGACTCTCTCAAATCTGTCCACACCTTTCCTGGTGTGTAGTGCCCATAACTGGACACAGTGCTCCAGTTGAGGCCTCACCAATGCTGAGTAGATTTGGGATAACGTAAATATGGAGTTAGGAACTGAATTCCATGCCCCCATTTTTTCACATTTCGGCATTGGTCTATATGTATTGAACTATCTTACAGTATTAGCTGACGTTTCTAAGAACAGGTTAGACAAACACTTGTCAGGGATGGTCTAGCTTTACTTGGTCTTGCCTCAATGCAGGGGATTGGACTAGATGACCTCTCGAGGTTCCTTCCAGCCCGACATTTCTGTGATACTACAAGCAGAATTATAATGATTTCTAGATGTTCCAGAGTTGCTGACCTGAATGACAAGGTATCTTTGAGGGTCTCGAGCCATTCTAGAAAATTCAGCAGCCAATTCCTTGAATTTAGGCCGACTGTCAGCATCAATCATCCAGCCTGGGGACAGATTTAAGAAGAAAATAAAAAGTTGCTTGGTAACAAGGAATACCATTACATTTTGAATAACATTTGAAACAATCCTGAGTATGAAGTGTGATGATGCCTTTGGTGTATTTGGCCTGCAGAGGAAAAAACACAATTCAGTTGTTCAGGGAAATTGGAAAGACGATAATAAACAATGCTTCTAAAACAGAGGAAGTCAGATCTTGTGGTTAAGGCCTGGAGATCTGTATTCGATTCCTGGCTTTGCTGCTGTGGGACCTTGGGCAAGTAGCTTACTTTATCTGTGCCTCAGTTTACCATCTCTAAATGGGGATGGTACTGAAGTCTTTCTAATCCCGTCCCGCTTATCAGTCTTGTCTATTTAGATCAGAAGCTCTTTGGGGGTAGGAAATGTCTCTTACCAGAGATCTGTACCATACCTCGCTTGATTGGGCCTGTATTTCAATCAGGGCCTCTAGGCATGATCATAATACTACCAGTAAAATAAACATTTCTACCTGATCTGCTAATCCATAATGTATTCCAAGTTATAGCAGACTGTTAAACAGCTCTGAACACTCTGACCTCTCTCAATCATTTTTTTCTCTCTCCTCACCATTTGGGGAACGTTGTATTAGTGCTGCCATCATCAGTTATGGGTTACATTTTAACATTATTTGCAGGCATAAGCCCTGCTGCAGGCGATAGCTATTATCGAGACACATTCCGCCTCAAACAAGCAAGGACTCTCCCCCTGCCCCCCTCGCATTCTCTCAAAAAGTTCATTAGAAAGAAGGGCCTCCTCTTTGAATTCCTTCTGCAAAATAGTTAGTGCAAAGCAACTGATAAATGCCACTCAGCAACAGCTGCTGGTTTATATCAGTGCCAATCTCTTCTACAAAAAGATTCTATCAGCAATTTTCCAGGAATGTGCCCTCATTTAGCAGGGACTCTCATAAGAAATAGTCCTCATCGCTTATAGCCCTATTACACTGAACATGTGACCAAAGTAGAAGAACCAAAGCTTCCTTAGCCAGAAGGCAGTTTGGCAAGAACTCTACAAGATTACGGGTACACCATTAGCAATGATTTCCCCAATTTAAGATGTCCGGAATATCCAGTCTACCTTCCAACACTATAGAATTGTTTCTTATTCATTAGAACTGTGTTCTATTAGACTATTCTTGAGTTTGATCCAAATGGTCCCCTTCCATGTGTTTAGCTCTTCTCGTCAACTTCCAGCCTACATGCTGTTGCATCACTTGCTGCCATGACAATCGAGTGCCTTGCTCTTTTATCATCCATATCTTATAGAGTCTGTAAGGATGCTGCAATCCATTCTCACAAACTTATGCATCTCTGTATCCCCGCTGAAGTCAATGGGACTATTCACATGGTTAATGGACTTATCAACTATTCACATGGTTAATGGACTTATCAACATGAGTAAAACATGCAGAATCCGTTTCTATGGCTGAAATGACATATTGAGGAGAATTCCTGTATTAAAGGAAATGTCATGCGATTCTTACAAAAATAATACCTGAGCCATAGACAATCAAGCTGCATAAGGGGTAGATTGCCCTCACATCAGCGTTGTGTAAGACTAAAGGATAGGCAGTCTGCTGAAAAACAAAACCTTCCATTTGCTCCCTATCAGAATTGTTTGTGTTTGGATTTTAGGGCCCATGTACGTTCCAGAGGGACAGTGCGGAAGATTCAGCTCCTATTTACCCACAGAGTGTGTATAGTACAGGAAGCTACGATGCAAATTACCTCATAACGTCCGACCAATGTGCCTCAACCTACACCCATTATTAAGATGAGGATGTTACAATCCTTGGCCTCTCTGCTAAGCCTTCCAGGAAGGAGGTGCATACTGATAGTAAGGGACTGTGATTTTTGTGATGCGGACACTTGTTCATTGGGAATTAGATGAAACCATTAAACACAAGCCACCAAAGAGCCCCTGTACTGAACATGTGTGGCAGCCTTTAGCCCCGAATGACCTGTGTTGGGTTTAATTTTGCAGTTAGGGGTGAAAGGAACTATATCCATTAGCAATCTCCTGCGTGATATCGTGCACCCATATGACAAGCTTCAGGCTAAAAATGCAACTCTGAGAAGAGAGAAATCCCATTTTCTTAGTAAGAATATACATATTTACCTCTTCCAGTTTATCTTCTTAGTTCTGCTATTTTTTGTGTGCAAATCAAAAGGGAAAGGCCCATGTCAGAACGAAGAGATGGCTGTATGTTAATTTCACTTAAATGAAGTCAGAAGCACCACACAGATGTTCCTAATTCTTTTTTAATTAGAAGTCTAGGCTTTGAGGACCCATTTGCGTGCATGTCTCTCTCTTTTGTGGGGGAAAGAGGGCAGGTTAAGTGAGAATCCAGATATAAACTATTTTAATTTTTTGCTAAATTATAAATGTCTATAAACTACTGGATCCGACTAAACAAACAAAAACAAATCCTCAGCTGTGTTATATTTGTTAGATTAAGTCAATTTCTCTTGAATAAGAACCCATTATGGATTTCTTTCCTCAATATTTGAGATTTCTGTTTTGGAACCAACTCTTCTCTTTGCCACCTTCAATTCCTGACTACCCATGTACCATAATTATGTTTAATGCTATCGTTTTTTACATCAAAATCAATTGTCATGGAAATGACAAGTGTTTACAATCACAATCATACAATTTTGACTTCATAGCGAGGATGTGTGATACCATCTCACAGTAATAAGAAGAGGAGCTAACTCAAACCCTTCACGGCTAAACTCATATCCTTTGCAATTGGGGGGGAAAAAAAGGTGCATGCTATGTTCAAATGTAATTTATAAAACCGTAGGAAGCTTTTTGTTTTGAAACAGTCTGCATTATTACCAAGCACTGTCAGTGACTGTAGATGCAATGGAATAGGCTCTGCTAGCATTGACCACAGTGATATTAAAACGACAGTTACTCACATTTCACCATCACCATGTACACATCAATGGTGCAGATAGGAGGCTGGGGCAACCGTTCCCCTTTCTCTAACAGGTCAGGAATTTCTCGTGTCGGGATTCCATCATAGGGTTTTCCGCCAAAGGTCATAAGCTCCCAGATAGTGACACCTGGGAACAAACGAGTATAAGATTAGGGGCATATTTTATTTAAGTTTCTAAAAACACCTTATGGATCAATATTGGATTACAATGCGATGAACCTGTCTCATTCATTCTTGGAACCAGTGCATGTCCATAGCTTGCTCAGACTTATGTTGGATCCACCACTTAAAGACTATTGGAAGAGTGTGGAACAGCACTTGATTTCGATTCTAACGATGGTGTCTTTTGTTTGCACTGGGTTAAGAAAAGGTGCAGGCATGACAGATGGGGAGACTTAGAACAAATAAGTGGTGTCGAGTGCAGGCATGACAGATATGGAAGACTTAGAACATATAAATGGAAACAATAACAAAAGAATATGCCTGGCTCTTTTATCATATCAAAATGGAAAATGAATGGTTGATGTTATTGTAAGGGGCAAAAAACCTGAAGATGTTCTCTAAATTACAGCATCAATTTCCCATAATGATTCAGCGTGAATAAGGTGATGTCATTATCTTTGCCTTGTAAATCATTCACAGTCAGTTGTGTTGGTTCCTCTTAAAGCACCTTATGGATTTGGGTTACGATAATCCTATGATTTAAACCTGGGATCCTCTTTTTGAATAGCCTGAGGATTTTTCTGGCAGCTAAGCAGAAAGATAAATAACATATATCCCAAGTAACGGAATTTATCCCAAAAGACAATCTTTAATATTAAAAATACTGCTGCTTTCCTAACACTCTCCTTTGTTTTGCTTCTATTTTATTGTAAAGGTCATTTAAAATATGCCTCCAGCCTGGTAATCATATTTTGCAGACTGTCACTTCTAATCTGAGGAGAGAGAAGTAAAAATACATATCCAAGAAACATGCATTTATTTTCTCCCCCATTCACCTCCACACTGATGTTTAATAACTAAATCTTGTCCATCGTCTTGTTTTATTCTTTCAAATTACAGATGTGCTGGGCCTCCTGTTTTAAACTGAGCTGCATAAATAATGGAGGAAGATGTACATTTTGCTAACTGGGGCAATACACAATTTGGGGGTGGGGAGGAAGCTGCTTTATGCATACAGTTTTAATATCATAGAATCATTTATTTTTCTTAGCTGGACAGAAGAAGATAGCTACCTGGCAATAGCAAACAGTGTATTTTACTGCTACCCACAGGTAAATGTGAGTAATGAGTTTCAGCTGATTCTGCACAGCTTTGTTTCAAAACTATTCAGCAACAGAAACTTTGGATGATGTCCAGTATCTCTAATTACCTATTATGGGTCTGATGCTGTGAGATCCCATTTATAAAGGTGCAGGTTACTTTCTCACTAACAGCTGGACAAGTTAAACAGGCAAACAATCAAGCAGATGCCTAACAGCTCATTCTGATATTGTAGTTAACACAATTAAATAAACTCTCTCAATATTGAAATCACTTGGTTTTCAGTTTAGATTCCTCGTGGCCTGACCTTTCTCACTGATTCCAAAGTTGTTTGTGAAATTAAACCTAAGCATGTATAATTCAGCCTCTGCTCTTTGCTTTCTTCTCCCTCCCCCTCTCTTGCTGTATTTGTTCTGTGTCATGACATATTCCCTTTTATCTGACTGTAGTACAGAAACTCCCATAAGCCAGAAAATGTTTTTTGACATTCCTGACTTTCAGAGTTCGGTTTTCAAAGAACTGTTGGAAATTATGACCCGCAGTCATATTTCTACCAATCTGTGGCGAAATGAAAAGAGGCTTTTTTCTGTCACAATGATCAGCCGAACTGCTACCAAAACAGAGTTTCTGGCAGGCAACCCAGCAGGGACGTTGTGATAATGCATTTTAGTGAGCAGGGAAATAACTCAGAAGACAGGTAACAATGCAATTTAGATGTATATATTTTTAAAAATAGAGGAAACACAAGGTAACAGTTATCTCCTTTAGGAAATATGGGTTGATAAATAAACATCAGTGACACAATAAAAGAACTTTATGTATTTCACAAGAGATGAATTCTTAAGCACAATCACATGGAAGATTTACCATAGCTCCAAACATCGCTCTGATGGGTGAATTTCCTGTAGTGTATACATTCCAGAGCCATCCACTTAATTGGCATCTTGGGAGCAAAAAGATACATGAAAGTTAGAAAAATAATAATGAATATAATAATATTAATGGGTCCTAAACCCAGGTATCTAGTTCTCTCTCCCTCTCTCAGTTACTAATTTAAAAACTCCCAAAGTCAGGACATTAAAAAATTAAGGCTCACACCAATAAAGTAAATAAATACTTGGCCAAATTCTGTGCTCATTAACATGCAAGGAGCCCTCAGAGAGACAGTGTGGCAATGACTTACAATCTGTGCAACCCCACGGAATTCTTCATGTGTCGATTTCAGTGGGGTTGCTCGGGGGACAGAATCTGACCTGGTGATGTTGCACAAGCATAATGAAGAGCAGAGCAGGCACTCAGCTATCACAGTCCTGGGGATGGTGTAAAGAGCTTAAATGAAAGCGAACAGAATAGATTTTGGCCCACAGCATATACTGAGGTTAGAAATAAGCAGAACCTTGTATTAGAAATCCTTCACCACATCCAAGGTTGGTGGTTCAGATACATTGGAAAAACCAGTTTCTTGTTAACCCTGGATTTAGCATGATAAAATCAAACCAGTTTGCCCAATATTATGACTGTGTCCAAACCCCTAAAATTTAGATGGTTTGGAAAAAATGGAACCCTTTTGATTTTGACAAGGTTTTGCAAAACCAAAGCACTAGCGCAGATACATAACAACCTATATAGTCACTGACAATGCTACAAGACAATGAGTTAATAGTGGGATAAGAATTTTAACTTCTCCATTTCCGGACTTGTGTGTGTGTGTGAAGGGTCCGATCCTGCAAGCCCTTTGCATCCCAAACACCCACTGACTTCAAATGGGCAGTGTGTGCCATGAATATTGCCTTGTAGGAGCAGAGCCTCAGGGTATACACTATATCCTACCAAGTAAGGGTCATCTTCTTTTGAAACTATAGTGCATGTCATTGAAAGGAAACCCCCCCACACACACACCAAATAAACCTACAACTGCAGGTGCCCTGGTAAAATCTTAATGGCTGGATAAAGCAGTTAATGAGTCTGCATTGTGAAAATATCCTATGTAGTTGATTAGAGAACTGTAATCTCTATATTTACAGCCAGGATATCACTCTCTATTAAATTCTATAGGTTGGTTTAATGCCTTTACAGAAAGGCAATCATAGTGGGTTCTATAGAGACCTATTTAATTTCTGCAGAAGTCTATTAAATTCTATAGGATTTTTCCAGACAGGAACAATTTCAACAGCAGAGCTGTATTATTCATTAACTGCCTAAGCCCTCCTTAGCAAACTTACAATACAGCTTTAAAATGCGAACAACTTCTGGCTTGGGAAGGGATATTTCTCAGAAGCAAGACAGTCAAATTTCTGGTGCATACATCCTACCCCAGCCCCCAGTAGTGCGTTTGGGCCCATGAGTCCAGGACACCCTCCAAGAGCTGCAGGAAGAATCTATAGGCTTCCTTTGTCCTTCACGGGAAGGAATGGGTGGAGAAGAGGCAGAGGGGGTGCTGGAGGGGAGATCAGAGGAACTGGAAGAGTCAGGGAAGGCTGCCAAATCTCTATCCTCATTGCCAGAAGGTCCCTGCAGTGCTAGGGAGTCGAAAAGCAGCCACTGATTATTGCCGTGCAAATAACTGATTTTTCAGTTCACTGGCATTTCTGGAAAAAAACCCAGAAAAATATGGGTTTCCACTTGACCCAATTTAAAAAAAAAAAAAATTGGTGAATGGAAAAGTAAAAAAAAATCCCTTCATTTTGGGTTGAACGAAACATTTCGTTCGACCCAAAGTGAAATGTTTTGTTTCGCTTTTAAAACTTTTTAAAATTTTATTTTAATAATATTGAAGTAAATGTCAAAATGAAAAGTCATTTGACTAAAAAACTGAAATGTTGAGATATTTTTGGATTTTTTTGTTTTTTACCGAAACAACAGGGCAAATTCTACATGAATTAGTGAAATGTTTTGGTTGACCTGAATCTGCATTTTTCAGCCCCCCTCATCCAAAAAAAGTTTTAGTCAAAAAATTTCACCCGAATCTGCTGCTGATTTCTTTGATGCTTCTTGCCCCACCAGATGTATCCCTGTTGCTCCCCACAATTCCTGTTCATGGAATAGTTGAACTCAGCAGCAGTACACTTAGGAAGGAAGCCACTCTCCCCAGGAAGTAACAGATGATGGTAGCAGTCTCTACTCAGCCACCAGCATAAGTGAACAGAGAAAATGAGGGGGGAGTATGAGGGGGAGCGACCAAGGATTTGGAAAAGGGGATGAGGAGAGACATAGACCCACCAGGGACTCGATGGAGTTGGAGGAGAGACTAAGGCAGGTTAAGATGAGCATGTTTGGTGAGGCATTTCAAAGGTGGTATGGCATAGCCACTTGGACCTTGTGTCTGGGACCGCCTAAATGTTGTTATGCCTCTATTTGGGTGCCTTTATCAAGTCTTGCAATGGTGAGTCTATGTAATACACGAAAGGAATTCAAACTATGGAGGTGCAATGGGAAATAATATGGGAAGAACAGCGGAAAGTGTCCCAGGTGCCCAGGTTAAAACCTGTCTGTTTTAATTACATGCAGCAGATCTCCTGAGTGCCCCAGTATTTTGCATCCTTTCAGAGATGTCTTGAGCAAATGTTGGCACTGCAACAAGGAACTGGGAAACAGCATGCAGAGATTCTTTTACTGTGAGCCAACAGGCAGATTGTTGGAAACCACATGTAAAACCTTAATGGACACGCCAGAAGTAAACATCTCCTGACCCCTTCCTTTGTGGCTGCTAGAGAGAGATCTGTCTAGGAAAAGTAGCCTGCAAACTACTCAGTGCTGGCAATAGCCTACAGTGATGAACTGGAACAACGGCACTGCACTGAATTCAGATGTTTTCATTGCAGTAGAAATGCAGCACAAAATGGAAGACACAAGAACAAAGCCCGACCACGATCCTGTTTTGCTCAGGGGGGCTCATCTTAGGCCAAGCCCTGTATCTTGCCGAGTCCCATTGAATAGAATGGAATAACTCGCAGGACCTGGCCCTGCCTGATTTCCCAGAGTGCCGAGTACATAGTCATAGCTCCCGCTGAGGTCAAAGGCAGCTCTGGTGTGCTCAGGACTTTCGAAAAATGGGGCTTGTACCAAAATGTGAATTCAGGAGCCTAACGTTCAGTTTCTCTTTTTTAAAATCTCAGCCTTCATCTACAAAGTTTCCTTTTAATAATGTACATGGTCATGCTCCTGTAGGTGTACCCTTTTCAAGTGATGGAATAGAGAGAACAAGAGCTTTGCACTGGAATGAATGAAGGCCCCTGCAAAAGAGCAAGACCAGGACTGCTGGCGTGAATGCACCCACCTTCCCTCCATCAGCGTTGTACTCTTTCTCATCACCTTCCAGGAGCCTGGCCAGGCCAAAGTCAGTGATCTTCACATGGTTTGGTGATTTTACCAAGACATTCCGGGCTGCCAAGTCCCGGTGAACCAGTCTCCTCTCTTCCAGGTACATCATTCCCTGGGGGGACACAAAACATTTCTTTTAAGTCAAAAAAACCCTTAAATATTTTTCAGATTTCCCCCCCTCTTTTTGCAACCTGTTTCCATGATATCTTGAAAAACAGTCTGTAATATTATTATATGATAAAATAGTGCCTAGAGGTCAGAGCCACAAAGGTGCTAAGAACTGTACATAGTGAGAGAGTCCTCACCATGAACAGCTTGCAACTTGGATAGACAAAACAGAGAAAGGAAGGATTATCCTCCCCATTTTGCAGAGAGGGAACCTGAAGCACAGGGAGATTAAGTGATTTGACCAAGGCCTCAACAGGAGTCTGTGGCAGAGCTGGGAATTGAATCTGGATCTCCTGACACCCAGTCCAGCTTGCTAACTACAAGAAAATGCTCCTGTTCTATATCCAAAGCCTCTGAGCTGGATACAAATTTTCAATATTCTTAGTGAATTATGGGGAAAACAACTCTGTGTTCCTCTGGCTGCAATCCAGTTGCTTTTCCAACCCCATTAAAACTTTACCTCTCGTATTATAATTGGATATAAGATCAATGGTCAATGTCTTTTATGAGCATATACATTCTGTTACAAGTAGTTGTGTTAACAAGCCATCCAGGTGTCTTAATAGATAAGCTAAAACATGTCCAAATTGTCTGATCTGCATCTGCCCTAATCATTTACTTAGTCTGATGACAGACTAAGCACCTGCGATCAGCAAGTGAGTTTACTGAGATCATCACCAAAGCTTAGTCTTACTACTTCTATGAAGAATGCAAGATGCCCTGAAAGGGTTACAAGCCTGTAATTTCATAAAAGGGAATTTATGACATTAGCAGTCATTATAGGGACCTACAGATGAAATTACATGCCTGGCAATTACCCTTACAGTGACTTTTCATATATCCACTCTATAACATACACAGTAGTTTAAAAAAAAATATTGGAAGCTGCAGTATCATATAAGATGATAATTCAAAGAGTCACCGTCAGTCATTAAAATAAGTACATTACTCAGTATAACGGGCCAGATTCTGATTCCCTTACATTGTGGTACTACACGACTAGCCCAACTGATATCAATGGGTCTATGTCTATGTTAAGGAACTATTCAATATAATATGGTAGAATCTAGTCCTGTGCTGGCAGACAAAGGGGACACCTCTACAGAAGTCACCAAGGGGCACTTTGAAATGTATTTCAGCAAAAAGGAAACCAGTGGCCATAACACTTCACTTTTAAATAGAAGATTTCAAAGCAATCAACACGGAGGGTTATGAAAGGCTCATGGGGGAGCCTCAGCATAATATTTTATTTTTAATGCAATATATTTCGCTGCAGTCAACATGAAGAGTGTTTGAACAGGGAAGTGGGGACTATATGGCATACAGCAAACAGAATTATTTTTAAAAGGCACTTTTAGTCAAAGCAAGCACACTCTCATGCCAATTGCAAATCAGCGCTGCTGGCTGTTGAACATCACAACTGTACACTTTGAAGGATTAAGAGTTTCTGACATCAAAACAAAAGCTGTGGAAAAAACAGACAAATAAATCTCACAGAGCAAACAGTTATGAACCATACACCAAGCATGTCATGAAAAAGCAGATTGCTTTAGATGGTATCGTGAGCAAGCTTGCGTAATAACAATTGGAACCCAACCAACAAGTGATACTGTATAACAAGCCAATCGATCAGTCCCAGTGACATTCCAGGATACAGAAGTAGCAGCATCAACAGCAACAATAAAAGCTGACAGGTGCAGAGGAGCACCCGGTTTGGAGAGATGTATTTCTTAGGGGAGGATTTATTAAAGGGAATACTCTATATCTGAGTAAAGAGGAGTGGATAGAAGTTGATAAAAGTACAGGTAGGAACTGAAGAGAAACAATTAAATGAAAAAAGAGCCCCATTCAATTACATCACATGAAGGCAGACAACTAAATATTGACAGTGCTTGTATACAAATGCAAGAAGTCTAAATATTAAGATGGACTTGAGTGCCTGGTATTAACTGAGGATATTGATATAATAGGCATCAGAGAAACTTGGTGGAACAATGATAATCAATGGGACATGGGTATACCAGGATAAAAAATACACCTCTACCCCTATATAACGCTGTCCTCGGGAGCCAAAAAATCTTACCGCATTATAGGTGAAACCGTGTTATATCGAACTTGCTTTGATACGCCGGAGTGTGCCGCCCCACCCTCCCGGAGCGCTGCTTTACTGCGTTATATCTGAATTTGTGTTATATCGGACCGCGTTATATCGGGGTAGAGGTGTATATAGGAATGACAGAGTAGGTCGCGCTGGTGGGGGAATGGCGTTGTATGTGAAAAAACCTAATCAAATATAGAAAAAATCTTAAATGAAACAAATTATACCATAGAATCTCTACGGATAGAAATTCCATGATTGAATAATAAGATCATAGCAGTAGGAATATACTACTGACCACCTCACCAGGATGGTGATTGTGAAGTGCTCAGGGAGATTGCAGAGGTTACGAAAACAGAAAACTCAATAATAATGGGGGATTTCAACTAACCCCATATAGATTGGGAATATGACACCTCAGGACAGGATGCAGAGATAAAATTTCTAGAGACCATTAATGACTGCTTCTTGGAGCAGCTAGTCCTGGAACCAACAAGGGGAGAGGCAATTCTGGATTTAGTCCTAAGTGGTGCACAGGATTTGGTCCAAGAGGTTAACCTTATAGTAACCATAATGTAATTAAATTTAACATCCCTGTAGGGGAGAAAATACCAAAGAAACCCACCACAGTAACATTTAACTTCACAAAGGGGAACATCACAAAAATGAGGAGGCTAGTTAAATGGAAATCAAAAGGAACACTCACAAGAGTGATATGCCTGCAAGCTGCATGGAAACTTTTAAAAAACACCGTAAAAGAGGCTCAAACTAAATGTATACCCCATTTATTTTTGTAAAAAGTAAGAGTTCCAAAAAATGCCACCATGGCTAAATGGAATAAAAGAGGCGGTCAGAGACAAAAATACGTCTTTGAAAAATTGGAAGTCAAATCCTACTCAGGAAAATAGAAAGGAGCATAAATTCTTGCAAGTCAAGTGTAAAAGTATAATTAGGAAGGCCAAAAAAGAATTTGAAGAGCAACTAGCAAAAGACACAAAAACCAATAGAATTTTTTGTTAAGTATATCAGAAGAAGGAAGTCTGGTAACCAATCGGTGGGGACAGGGAGCCATCGAGGTGCTGAAGGAGCACTCAAGGAAGACAAGCTATATGAATTCTTTGCATTGGTCTTCACTGCAGACGACGTGGGAGAGATTCCCACATCTGAGCCATTCCTTTTAGCTTACAAATATGAGGAACTGTCCCAGATTGAGGTGTCAATAGAAGAGGTTTTAGAACAAACTGATAAATTAAACAGTCGTAAGTCACCAGGGTCAGATAGTATTCACCCAAGAGTTCTGAAGGAACTAAAATATGAAAATGCAGAACTATTAACTGTGATATGAAAACCTATCATTTAAATCAGCCTCTGTATCAGATGACTGGCAGATAACTCATGCGAGGCCGATTTTTAATAAAATGCTCCAGAGTTGATCTTGGCAATTACAGGCTGGTAAGCTTAACTTCAGTACCAGGCAAATTAGTTGAAACCATAGGAAAGAACAGAACTGTCAGACGCATAGATGAACACAATATGTTGGGGAAGAGTCAACTCAGCTTCTGAAAAGAGAAATCATGCCTCACCAATCTATTAGTATTCTTTGAGGGGGTCATCAAACATGTACAAGGAGGATTCAGTGGATATAGTGTACTTGGACATTCAGAAAGCTTTTGACAAGGTCCCTCACTGAGGACTCTTAAGCAAAGTATGCAGTTATGGGATAAGAGAGAAGGTCCTCTCATGGATCAGTAATTGGTTAAAAGATAGGAAAGAAAAGATAGGAAAAAATGCTCCATTTTCACAGTGGAGAGAGGTTAACAGTGGCATCCCTCAAGGATCTGTTTTGGGACCAGTGCTGTTCAACATATTCATGAATGATCTGGAAAAAGGAGTAAACAGTGAGGTGGCAAAGTTTTCAGATGATAAGTTACTCAAGATAGTTAGGTCCAAAGGAGACAGCAAAGTGTTACAAAAGGATCTCCCAAAATCGGGTGACTGAGCAACAGAATGGCAGATGAAATTCAATTGTGATAAATGCAAAGTAATGCTAATTGGAAAAAAAATAATCCCAACTACAATTACAAAATGATGGGATCTAAATGAGCTGTTACCACTCAAGAGAGAGATCTTGGCATCATTGTGGATAATTCTCTGAAAACATCTGCTCAATGTGCTGAATCACTCAAAAAAGCTAAGCGAATGTTTGGAACTATTAGGAAAGGGCTAGATAAAAAGGTAGAAAATATAATTCCACTATATAAATCCACTGTACACCCACACCTTGAATATTGCATGCTGTTCTGGTTGCCCCACTTCAAAAAAGCTATATTAGAATTGGAAAAAGTATAGAGAAAGGCAACAAAAATGATTAGGGATACGGAACAGCTTCCACATGAGGAGAGATTAAAAAGACTGGGAATGTTCATCTTGGAAAAGAGAGGACTGAGAAGAGACATGATAGAGGTCTATAAAATCATGAACGGTGTGGAGGAAAGTGAATAAGGAATTATTTACCCCTTCATATAACACATGAACCAGGGGTCATCTAATGATATTAATAGGAAACAGGTTTAAAAAAAAACATAGGGAAGCACTTGACACAATGCTGCATCACCTTGTGGAACCACTGCCTTGGGAAATTGCGGAGGCCAAAAGTATAACTGGGTTCAAAAAAGACTGAGATAAATTCATGGAGCTCAGGTCCATCAATGGCCATTAACCAAGATGGTCGGGGACGCAACCCCATGCTCTGGGTGTCTCTAAACTTCTGACTGCTAAGAGCTGGAACTGGACAATCGGGATGGATCACTCAATAAAGTGCCCTGTTCTGTTCACTCCCTCTGAAGAATCTGTCTCTGGTCACTGTTGGAAGATAGAATGGACCTCTGGTATGACACAGTATAGCCATTCTTATGCTCTTAAAAAGTGACCCTTAATTCATGAAATCCCGATAAGGCTGTAAATTTATATATTTCATGCTGTTTCGTGTACCCTGTGCTAGGTAATAACTTGAGAGGACTCCATGTATCTGAAACTGAACTGGCTCATTATTAAGAGAATTATTTTCAGAGATGCTCCAACTGCAGCCTAACTTTCCAATGCAACCTCTAAACTCTTCCTGCAACCTGTGCTCCTCCCTCCAAGTTCCATGCAGTTTGCCATACTCATCTTCTTTCGTGTACATTTTTGCTACAACAACGTTCTCTAAAACAGAGGACTCCATATGCACCTGTTAAATCCCTTCTCCGCTTAGACATCTTACAACGTGGCCTTAATTAGTTGAACTAGAGGGAAACATCCAAACCTGCACAGCTCTGGGATCACTCCTTAAGTCCTTATTTGGGCAAAACTCCGATTAATAATTTCAAACGAGAGGTTTACCTGAAAAAAAATTAACGGAGCCAACCCTGTAAAAACAGTCATGTGGGCAGATCCTTATGGCAGCATGAAGTTCCTTTTGCAGATTCATGACCTTCAGGATTGCATGTGCTTTTGGGAATATCCAAGTTAAACAACATATTTATTTTCCTCCACATCCTATTAACAAGGGCATAGTGGGCCATGTACAATATAAACAAAGCATAACAATGGAGGGAAGGGATGGGAGAAACCTATGGTGTTCATTGCAACAGCACCATTTAAACATATATTATGCTGGAAACGTTGTCTGAAGACCTTCTCAAACCTGGCAGGAGCAGTATTATATATGTATGTTTAACCTTTGTATAAAATGCAGGAGTATTGCGAGCAACAAAATAATCTGCATTTCACAGCTGGTGTCAACATCAACCAGTAGATTTAAGGTCAAATATTAAATGAACATTTTATGTGAGATCCATTGACAGAGCAATGAGACACCCTTACAATGGGGGGAGAGAGAGAGATTGATTTCTAAAAAACTACATTAAAAGTCTGATCCTGAGAAGGTTCTGGTCTGCGGTCCATGAGAATATTGAAATTCAACACCTGGCATGATCAGCCCCCCACAAATTGCAGGGATACAAAATGCAATCAGAATATAATTTGACTGGACAGGGTTGCACAGAGGTCTGACTTTTTGTGTCTCCACTGGTACCCGAAAGTTCGCTACAAGGTGTGATTTGATGATGAAACATTAAAGGGGAAGAGCCAGTGCTAAAAAGGCGAAATCATAAACCTTGGATGCTTCCATGATCCTTATGCCCACCCTACGGATGTTAGGATCAGCTCTGACTAACCCATCATCGAAACCTCTTCACTGCAATGGTTTCCTCACTGAGGAGATCATTGGAAGTGCAATTACTAACAGGATCTTCTAATATACAATCACTCTCTGAATCAGCACTTATTGCCAGTAAGAAGTCAAACACACACTGCAAACAGTTGGGACACAGATAAATTGAGTAAGCCATTTTTGAATGTTAGCATGAATAAGGATCAGCCTGGTATTTATTATAATCATACCCCTCATCCTAACCCAGTTTAATAACCACATACAGAGATAAACCTGTACTACATCTAGTCTTTACTCACATATATATAACATTAAATATACTTAGGCTTGGCAGAATTTCATGTTTATTTTTTTTATAATTTTGATGGATAATATGGATGTTTAATTTTAAGCTTCTTTAATTTTTAGTGAGTTACATTTTCACAGTTGCACGAAATTTGGTGTACTAAGCATTTTTTGTATTTTTATCAATTTAAATTTTCACCGTTGCAGAAAATTACGGGAGCGTCAGACAATAATGATTTAATGACAGTCTCTAATTAACATTCTTGGGCAGTACTTTCCTTACTTTGCCTATCTGTAGATTTCTGTGATCATAGATGGAAATATTTTTTTGTCGGTTTGAGTGTGCCAGGTGAAATCGACGTGTATCGATAAACATCGAATCTTTCCAAGTCTAAATATACTATAGTGTATATAGACAAAGCTTCTTTTACTGTTTGATTATGCAGCTGTGCAAATGCCATCATTCTTCATTTTGTAAATACACAACATAAATGGCTGTCCAGAAATCTTGGGACTTCAACAAGATAAGACCAGTGAGCAGCTGAGTAGATCCCAGACAGGCATGCAGTGGGAGGATGTTAGAGGAAGAATTTGTACTGCTCCAACAGAGCTTAGAAAGCCTGTCCCATAAATGTCTTCTCTAGCTGCTGGGGTCCTAAGAATTGCAAAAGAGAAGATCACATCTGGGCACCTTACAAGCTCCACCAAAGTAGGGTCAAAGTAAGCAACGCTGGTTGGGAATGGGGAGGGCCAGTGCTTCTCCTGTGCCCTCAGGAGCTCTGCAGCTGTGGGGGGATGCCTCATGAGTTTGCTGGGGCTGCCACTCGTTCCGCAAGTCAGACATCTCTCCTCCTGCCAGCTCCTCAAGCTTAGTTTGAACTTTAACAGCCCTCCTGGCTGCAGACTCTTTCTCTTTCTCTTAATACACCAAAATTTCGTGCAACTGTGAAAATGTAACTCACTAAAAATTAAAGAACAAAACAGGCTGCTCCCTAAGGTAGAGAGGCACAACTCGAGCCAGCTTGTTCTAGGCTGACTCTTTGCAGATTAACTGCTGAGCAGTCAGATTGCACACTTTGATCAGAGCCCCCTCGCCTGCAAGTAGGACCAGGAAACCCTCTACCATTTAAAGTGACAGCTTGTAATTTTAACACAGTTTTCAATACGCCACACAGACCTTCTCTTCAGCCAGGGCTGATGCTTAGGAGACCCTCGCTTCCTGTACATCCCCAGAGACAGAAGGGAAGTTAAAGCTGAACCGGAGTGATTTTGGTCAGGTTTGGGCTAGTTTAGCCTAGAGAGACTGCTGTGGCGGTAGAGTCCTCTGCCATATTGGACTTTACTGCATCATTCTGATGGCCTTGCTGAATAATCTAAGCCAAGTCTAATACTAGGAGGGCTTTGCCTACAAAGTGCATAGTACACGATATAGAATCACTTATATAACACCATACATTATCCAGGAGCTTTACTAACCTTGCACAGGGCCTGGTGCTGCTCCATAGAAGACAACAGCAAAACTCCTATTGCCTTCAGAAGTGCAGGATCAGACTCATAGGAAGATAAGATGGTTTTACGGAGAAGGAAGGCAGACAGGTAAGGGAGACTGGGAGACTCCAAGGAAGAAATGGTACGTAGGTCCCTAACTCCCATTAAAAGTCAGTGACAGGCCTCCATCTGCCATTTGTGATTTTGAAAATGTCCCCTATAATTAAATATAAGAACATACGTATAGTTTGAATGGGCCAAATTCTCCTCTCAGTTACCCCCGGTGCAATGTCCATGACTCCAGCAGGGTAGCTTAGGTGTAACTCAGAGCAGAGCTTGGTCCATTATACAGACTCAGCCCTAGTAAATCCAATGTGTATAATAAGAGACCTTTCTCACATTGGTTAGGGATTGTTTGCTAAGGTCTCTAAACTCTCAAACAGACGGCAACTCAGAGCCCTGAGCAATAATGTATCCGTATCCTTCTGCGAGAAAATTGGCATAACAGAAAATGAGCTCTCACGCATTGGTAACAAATAAAAGCACTCTGGGACAGAGGAAAGGAGACTTCTTGTCCAAAAATTCCGGGGGTGAAGATAACACATGGAACAGCTTCGTGAGTTAAAGAAAGTGCTGCATTGCAGCAGAAAAGTCTCTAATAGGTTCATAAAGTATTAGGACTGCTGCTAACATAGGCATCCACAAAGGAGTGTAGCCAAGGAGTGCGTGGAAATAAAAGTATGTAGAGGGAGATCTTTTTAAAGAGCTTCTCAGATGTAACCCTGAGTTATACGTTTGTCCCCTGAGATTCCTTACCTTCAGGAGGTGGGCACCTTTGCTGTTTTTTTACTTTATTGCCAAGCATTACTTTCTGTAGCTATCATTTGTCTCCCAGTTCCTGAGGGCAGTTGTTGAGCAGAGCTGCATTTTGTACAGCTCGTGATCGAGATGTTGCAAGTCTGGGCTGTTCAGACATTTTTATTTGATTTTTGTTGTACTTTTTTGTACGTTTCAAAGTACCACCCGTTCAGCGCCAGACGCTCTTTGAGTCTTTCACAGTTGGCACAGGTTGCTTAAGAAAAGTCAAACTCTTTGATTTCAAAGGAGCCCTGTCTGAAGTCTGCTTCCATAAGGAGCTTGTATGACAATTTAAGGCTCCAGTTCAGAACAGCATTCCTATTCAGGAGAGCACTGAAGCATGTACTTAAGTCCCATTGAAGTCAAAGTGCACTCTGGGATAATTAAAAGGGATGAGCTGAAGCAGGTGTCTAAGTGCTTTCCTGAAATACTGAGGCCCCAATCCTGCAAATTCTTAGGCCTAGTCCACACTTGAACGACTACTGGTATTAGAGGGGCGATTTAGTATAGACCATTAAAGATCCTGTGGCACTTTTGGCAAGAGGAGTTTGTCCCACTGTCCTGGTCAAACATTTCTCTCCCTTCATTGTTCTACAGAGTGCTATTAATCTCTTACTGCTTGTATAGACCAGCCCTAATGTACAGTTATACCAGTATAAAGATGCCTTATACCAGTATAGTTATTCCCCTTCCCTACAGGAATAAGCTATACTGGTATAA
Organism: Malaclemys terrapin pileata; assembly: GCF_027887155.1. NCBI lineage: Eukaryota > Metazoa > Chordata > Testudines > Emydidae > Malaclemys > Malaclemys terrapin. The sequence continues at coordinate 15,296,669 of NC_071515.1, read as the reverse complement.
GCACTTTGATACTGGCATAACTGCGTCTACACTAGCAGGGTTGTACCACTTTAACTATAACACTATAGTTTAAAGCGGTAGAACTTGTGTGTAGACATTACTCATGTGATTAATTTGTGAGCTTCATGGGACTACTTATGCACGTAAAGTCAAACATGTGCATAAGCATTTGCAGGATCAGGGGCCTAATTTTCCATGGCAATTTATTATTATTTTAAATAAAGTTGTACTTATTCTAAACAGTATTACCAGTGAGCAGATGTGCTGTAATAACTTCCCTGCTCCAGGTGTCCCTAAACCACTGACTCACAGAAGTTGGGATGGATGACTGGGAATGGATCACTCAATAAATTGCAGTGTTCAGTTCATTTCCTCTGTAGCATCTGGCACTAGCCATTGTTGGAAGACAAAATACTGGGCTAGATGGACCATTGGTTTGACCCAGTAAGGCCATTCTTATGTTCTCAATGTGACTAGTTTTCTATTCTTGAGTACAAACATCAACTTCTCTCAAAGTAGAATGGGAGGGAGGGAGCATGTTTATCTGACTATTCCTAGGAAGCTAAAGGAAGTCAAGGGAGGCCTGACTTACTCTGATAATAACTTCTGCTTACCACAGCCATACCATGCAGCAGAATCATCAAACAGGCATATGAAGCTAGGATATTTCAAGCCAATGTAGGATCTCATGGATATTAATCTGCAGAGCTGGCAGGAATATATCATCATCTTTTCTTTTTAATAACACGAAGCTTGCTTAATAACAGGAATCATCAGTAAAGAAAACTTGAAATGATAATCTCTCCTCCCCTTGCCCCACTAAAAATATAATATAATTCTACCTAGGGCTAAAGCTGAATACACTTTCAAGGGAGAGAGGCACCTTTTGTTGTCAGAAGCAACTGGCATCATCTAAATAGCTTTAACTCCCTGAGATAACTATGTGGAGGAAGAACTGAAGTTGCTCTGCAATATATTGACTCAACTGCACAGGATTTTCTTAAAGACTCATTCACTGCAGAAATATGATTTGCTACATGGTTCTGTCTACGAAACTAGACGTACAGGTCATTCCCACAGTGAGGAGATAGCGAGGGATGATAAAAGAATTAAATCCAATTGTCAGATACAATCGAACTAGGAATTTACAGCCTGCACTATTCAATTCTTCCACAAGATCAGTTGCTAACGTGTTCTGAAAATGCCTACAGTTCAGTGAGCTAACATGGAGGCTGGGGATTCTGCACTGTAGCCTGACCCCTGGCCTTCAATTTGGGGTTGGTTTCACCCATCAGGCTTTATGTGGGTGAAGAGAATGTCCCCCTTGGTGGATTTCCTCTGCATGAAAGAAGAGAAGGACTAAGTTATTCTAAAGCACATGTCCTTCCTCCCTGCTCTCTGAGAGCCTGTCTTCACTGCAGAGTTAATTTAAGTTATAATTTTGCCCTGAATTTGAGTCCCATCCACACACAAAAAGCCTTAACTCGAGCACGATGGTGCCTTTAACTCAAGTTGGCCGGCTCAAGAAGTGGGTACAGGTTACAGCTCAAATTAACACAACTCGTCAACAGCTAACACAATAGCTCTGTGCTGCTCAAGTGTTATTTTGCAGTATGCCAGTGTCACGCAAGATAAGTTAACTCCTCCTGAGTTAGCCTAAGTGTAGATAACAAGTCAGTTCTGCAGTGGAGACGTAGCCTCAATGAGATACAAAATTAAAGGAGTTAAAACAGAACTGGACAAAATGGGTCAAGGAAATAATATGGAAAGGAAACAAATTAGTGATCAGTGAGATAAAACTTTAGATTCACCAGTTTCAAAGAATATGCAGGCTGGGCTTTAAGCTACTCCAGAATGGTATGTGATTCATAAAGAGAGAATGATGGAGCCGGAGGGGGGAAAAAATCAAAAGCGAAACAAAGTACATATTGACTTTGAAATGCCCAGATTCAGTTCCAGTTTTAGCAGTTTCATTTCAGCCCTTCATTCTCCCAAGGCAAATAAATGGGATACTGTGTCTTTACTGCTTGGAGATTTGGGGGATGGGACCTTTAAAGCCAACGTGTCTGCTGTGGATGGACATTAAAGATCCTGTGGCACTTTTTGCAAGAGGAGTTTGTCCCACTGTCCTGGTCAAACATTTCTCTCCCTTCATTGTTCTACAGTGTGCTATTCATCTCTTACTGCTTGTCCCACCCCAGAGATAGCTGTATATCAGGTGTTTGAAATGAGCGACAGTATATAAATGTGTAAAATGGCAGTAATAGTGAAACACACAAAGTAGGAATCTAAAAATTGTATTCCCTTCCTCTGCTGGGAATAGGGTTGCCAGCTGTCCAGTTTTCAACCAGAATGCCTGGTCAAAAAAGGACCCTGATGGCTCTCCATTGGGCTGATAAAAGTCCAGTTGGCTGGGTTTGCCGGGTCTCTACCTGGCTCCGTGTGACTTCCCAGAAGTGGCAGCATGTCCCTCAGCTCCTAGGTGGAGGCGCGGCCAGGGGGGCTCCACATGCTGCCCCCGCCCTGAGAGCTGCTCTGCAGCTCCCAATGGCCAGGAACCATGCCGTTTGGAAGCTGCGGGGGCAGTGCCTGCAGATGGAGGCAGTGCACAGAGCTGCCTGGCCATGCCTCTGCTTAGGAGCTGAGGGACATGTCGCAGCTTCTGGGGAACCCCCTGAGATAAGAGCCCCCTGGAGCCCGCACTCGAACCCCCTCCCCTGCCCCAACCCTCTGCCCAGCCCTAAGCCCCCTCCTACACCCAAACTCCCTCCCAGAACCTGCACCTCGCACCCCCTCCTGAGCCCCCTCCCAAACCCAAACTCTCTCCCAGAGCCCGCACCCCACATCCCCCTCCCACACCTCAACTCCCGGTCCCAGCCCTGAGCCCTCTCCCACACCCAAACTCCCTCCCAGAGCCAGAACCTCATCCCCCTGCCCCAGCCCAGAGCCCCCTTCCACACCTTGAACCCCTTATTTCTGGCCCCACCCTGGAGCCTGCAGCCTCAGGCCAGAGCCCGTACCCCCTCTATACCCCACCCCCTGCCTCAGTCCAGAGCCCCCTCCCACACTCAGAACCCCTCAGCTCCACCCCCCAGCCCAGAGTCCCTTCCTACACCCCAAACCCCTCATCCCTGGCCCACCTCAGAGCCTGCACCTCAACCTCCTGCCCCAGCTCGGTGAAAATGAGCGAGTGAGTGAGGGTGGGGGAGAGCGAGTGACAGACGGAGGAGGGATGGAGTGAGCGGGGGGGGGGGGGGGGGGGGGGGGCTCAGAGAAGGGCAGGGCTGACTCCAGGCACCAAGCAACCAAGCATGTGCTTGGGGCAGCACCTGGTAAGGGGCGGCCAATCTTGGGGGGGGGCGGGGGGCAACGCGGCGCGGCGCTCGGCGGTTCCGTCAGCGCGGCACTCGGGGGGGGGGGGAGTATGGCGGCGTGGTGCTCCGCAGGGGGTGGGGGGTGTTTGGCGGTGTGGCGCTCAGCGGGGGGTGTTTGGTGGTGCTCCACGCAGGGGGGGCTTCAGCACTGCAGCGCTGTGCAGGGGGTGGAGGTGTTCGGCGGCGCGGTGCTCGGTGGGGGGCGGGGGTGTTCGGCAGCGGGGCGGGGGGCGTTCAGCAGTGTGGCGGGGGGGCAGGGGCTATTCGGCGGCATGGCGCTCCATGGGGGTGTTTGGCAGTGCGGCGCTCGGCGGGGGCGAGGGGTGTTCGGCAGCGTGGCGGGGGGCGGGGGCTGTTCGGCCGTGCTCTGCACGGGGGGGTTCAGCAGCACGGCACGGGGGGTGTTCGGCAGGGGGGCGGGGGCTGTTCGGCGGCGCGGCGCTCGGCGGGGGGTGTTCGGCAGTGCTTTGCGCGGGGGGGAGGTTCAGCAGCACGGCAGGGGGTGGAGAGTGTTCAGCAGCTCAGCGGGGGGCTGCAGTTGTTCGGTGGCATGGCACTCGGTGGGGGGGGGGCGTTACAGCGGGGCGGCACTTTTTTTTGCTGCTTGGGGTGGCAAAAAAGTTAGAGCCGGCCCTGGAGAAGGGGCAGGGTAGGGGCAGGGTACCAATCACAGTGAAGAGATAACCAAACAGTTCTTGGTTCTCCAGTTACCAAAAACCATTGGGAGAGGTTGTAGGAGGAATTTAGTAAAGTAAGGACTTCTGGGTAGGAGGTAATTCTCTAGCTCTCTGCTAAACCATTTGGAGTTTGGTGCCTCTCTGCTCGCTCTGCCATGTCTTATTACTCACAAGGGCTTGTAACGGTAGCACCAACCAGACAGGTGCTCTTTAAAGGCCGTTTTCTCTCCATCACCATCAATGCAAGTAGAGGAGAAAGCAAGGCAGAAGCCACTGGGGATTCCAGTGTGGGGAAGGGACCAATTAGCTCTGCAGCATGTTTCCTTCCAGTTTGATGAAACCCTTTCACAGTTACACTACAATGCCTGGGCTCTGTAGATTAGGCTTTTAACCACAGGGTTTAATAACAGCTAGGTGAAACTGGGCTGAGCATGGCTTGTCCTTCTCTGAAGTATGTTCAGCACTGGTTCAGATACAACCATTGCTAACATATGATGGCAACATTTCCTCATGTAAAGAAGGCCTTTAAATACTAACTTCTTAGTAACCCAAACTTTTCTTTATGGTCAATTAATACTCATTGCCAACTAATTAAAGTTAAGTGACTGGAAGCAATACAATTCATTATAACAAAGATTGTTAATATGTAACTTTGTTTCAAAAATCAGAATCCTAATAACCTGTGCTACACATGACAGTATGTAAAAGAATCTTCCTATTCCTGAATATTGGCGTTTGTAGGGGATTCAGATTTAAAGCCACAGATGATCAAAAACTCATGAGAACTACTGGGTACTTTTCAAAGATGGTTCATATGTGAGCACTTTCCATTTGAAAGATTTTTATCTATTTTTTCTCCTCCCTGACATTAGTCTTTGCAATTGTACTAGCACTAGGGCCTTCCTCTGAAAAGTTAGGTGGGCAAAACAGGTCCTCAAAAGGGAATTTCCAATGCAACTTTAACTGTGGAGCTGTGACTCAGATTCCAAGGCCAGAAGGAACCATTGTGATCATCTAGTCCAACCTCCTGTATAACACACGCCCTAGGATTTCCCCCCAATATTCCTAGAGCAGACCTTTCAGAAAAACATCCAGTCTTGATTTAAAAATCACCAGTAATGGAGAATCCCACCACGACCACTGGCAAATTGTTCCAATGCTTAATTATCCTCGCTGTTAAAAAATTACACCTTATTTCCAGTCTGAAATAGTCTAGCTTCAGCTTCTAGCCACTGGATCATGTTATACCTGCTAGACTGAAGAGCCCACTATTAAATATTTGTTCCCCATGTAGGTACTCACAGACTGGAATTAAGTCACTCTTTAACCTTCTCTTTGTGAAGCTAAATAGACTGCGCTCCTTGAGTCTCTCACTAAAAGGCAGGTTTTCTAATTCTTTAATCATTCTTGTGGCTGTACTCTGAACCTTCTCTAATGTAGCAACATCCTTCTTGAATTGTGGGCACCTGAACTGGATGTAGTATTCCAGCAGCAGTCTCACCAGAGGCTACTTTCTTACCAGTGCTTTCTTAATACTCCACAGTTATAAGTGAGATAACCTGGCTTTCCTGAAACATTAAGCATGTGTAAAAGCCTCAGTTCCTCACATGGCCAGTAGAATAATAAGTGATGTGTTACCCGCCCCTCCCTGCTACCACTGACCTCTTGCCAACACAATTACAATTGGGAAGGTATATTGTGTAGTGCATGCACTCTCTCCAAGAAGTGTATTTAAAATGGATTACTTCTGCTCCTTAGGCAGACGATCAATAGAGATGTGGACTGCAATAAGTACAGAGATGTCTGTGGGTTGCAGTAGTTATCCTCTGTCTCTTTAGAAATTAATTAAAAATCGATGATGTGTGCAGCCTATTAATAAGGCAACCTCCAGATTAACAGATCCAAGCCCAGCCTTCTCTGGGTTTCAGTAAGTGTTAGGCAGAGTGCAAACTTCAAACAATAGAGTAAGTATTCTGACCTTCTGTTAGAAGACTCAGGATTTCATTGACTCACCATATTCCCCCACTAATTCTGGCCTCGATAAACTATGCACTACTTGTTTGTGAGTGGTTAAGTAGGAAGAATACATGCATAAAGAGTTTAAAGTCTATATATTTATGTTGTTGACTTTCTGTGCAAGACCCTCATTGTAATGCACAACCTGTAACAGCCAGCACAGAGCTAAAGGATCCCAGCAACCACCTTCTGGAAGAGGGATAACTTTGTAGGAGGAATGTCATTGGTGTGAGCTGGTGCTATTGAGCATGCACACCGTTTATCTGACTTCCCTGACAAAGTTCTGATGAAAACAGCTTGCCATCCTGAGAATACTAATTACCTATTTACTGCTGATGAGGGAGATTAGTTGAGGTGATTGTGCTAACAGTGTCTGAATGTGGACTGGAGACAGGGCATTCTTGTTGCTGGTCTCCAACTGTCATAATTCTTCTCTCTGGTACTGCATTCAGAGCTTGAGTTTGTTAGCACTCAAAGTACTGTATAAGGCACATAGAAACATAGAATAAAGGCACATAGAAACATAGAATATCAGGGTTGGAAGGGACCTCAGGAGGTCATCTAGTCCAACCCACTGCTCAAAGCAGGACCAATCCCCAGACAGATTTTTGCCCCCACTTCCTAAACGGCCCCCTCAAGGATTGAACTCACAACCCTGGGTTTAGCAAGCCAATGCTCGAACCACTGAGCTATCCTTCCTCCCTAGACAAGCCCTTGACAGATGGATCTAAAAGCCCCACCCAAGTTCAGGGCTCTACTGTGCTAAGCACTGCGCATGTACATAGTAAGAGACAGTCCCTGCCTCATACACCTTACAGTCTAAATACACAAAGTACCACTGTTCCCATTTTACATAGAAGGAGCTGAAAGATTAAGTGATGTGCCCAAATCACGAGGTGTCTGCGACAGAGGTGGGAACAGAACTCAGCGCTCCAGAATCCCAGTCCAGAGTTTTAACCACAAAACACATCTTGCCTCTCTAATCTACCATATTGTCTTGTCTATTCTTTCTGATTTCCTTCTGGGGGATCAGCATTGCCACTCATGGTGTGCTGTTATAAACTGAAGGCTGGGTTTTAACATGTGACATTGTCCAGCTGTCAGGGTATAATGTAAATTATTGCAATAAAATATATACAACACTAATTATTTCCTATGGGAATAGATTCTGCCCATCTATGGGAGATGTTAGGACAGCTAAAGAATTTTAGATGACATTTAGCCTCTCCTACCCTTTGGCAGGGCCTGTTGAGTACACAAAAGCTATGTTGTTGCTGCTTAACTTGTGTGTACAGATGAGAATCATACAACTTAGACTGTAAACTCCTTGGGGCAGGGAACATCTTTTTGTTATGTGTTTGTACAGTGCCTAGCACAACGGTGCCCTGATCCATGCTGAGGGCTCTTAGGCACTACAGCAATGCAAATAACAACTGGAGGACATCAGATTTGCATTACGCAAAAATATTTCTATTTGTCCCTGAGAACAGTTGAAATGGGACCTTTAGACCCCAGGATGTGCAATTTATGAAAGCATTTTTGGTTCAATAAAGAAGATTCATATTACCCCATATTCTCATCAATTTCAGACCCAAGTGAAGTTTCGCTTAGTGGCCCCTTTAGGTCAACATTATAGGTGGGCCACTGTAACTTGCCTTAACCGTAAATGTACTTATGAAGGGCTCTTCTGAATATGCCCCTCAGTCCTGCGTGTTGTGGCTAACAGCTTGTTCAATAATATTCAGCGGCTTGCTGCTTTGGAGCTCCCTTCAGGAATGTGAAGATGTCACACTCCTTACTTATGGGGTCTTTGGAAAGTGCCTCTTAACGCTTTAGTGTGAGTGATGGGTTGTCCCATGAAGTCCTACTGCTTGAGAGCCACGGCTTTAATATATCCATGTGCATTATACACAGTGGGACATGGAAGCAGCTGTTTCCCATGGATCTGTCATCTGGACAAGCTATTCCATTCCACTGCCAGGGCCTGGCTCTTACTTTTTTGCTGCCCCAAGCAGCAAAAAAAAGCGCCGCCCCCCGAGTCCCCCGTCGAGCGCCGCGCCGCGCCACCCCCCCCCAGCGCCGCCCCCCCGGAACACTCCCCCCCCCCCAGTGCCGCGCCCCGCGCCGCTTCCCTGCCGAGCACCATGCCGCCAGAGCCCGCCCCCCCTGCCGAGCACTGCCGGAACCCCCCCCCGAGTGCCGCGCCGCCGGAGCCCACCCCCCCCAAGCGCCGAGCCCCCCCCCCGCCGAGCACTGCGCCGCCGGAGCCCGCCCCCGCCCCCCACCGCCGGAACCCCCCCCAGCGCCGTGCCCGCGCCGCCCCCCCGCCGAGCACCGCGCCGCTGGAGCCCGCCCCCCCCAGCCGAGCGCCGCGCCGCCGGAGCGCCCCCCCCCAGCGGAATGCCATGCCGCGCCGCGCTCCCCCTGTCGCCCCTTACCAGGTGCCGCCCCAAGCATGTGCTTGGGTGCCTGGTGCCTGGAGCCGGCCCTGTCCACAGCCAATTATGTGTTCTACAGAGAACTGGGATGAGGGTACAAATATTTTACTCTGGTTTAATTTCTGTGTTTTCTGAGCAGGGCAAGTATCCAGGTACCTCGTAGAAGCTACGCTATTGGGTCACAACACCTTTTTCTATAACAGAAAAGACGAATGTCTTCGATGTAGTTTAAATACTTTCAGTACTCTGATTCAAGAGGTCTTGACTAAATTAAAGCCTTGAACTTCCAACCTCTGTTGCCATTAGGTTTCTGCACATTTTTTAGCCATCAACAGCACCGGTAACCATAGTTACGTATTTCATACTAGCTTTTCTTTTTAATTGAGAAACTTGTAGTGGTTTATGGAACAGGACAAACTGGTCAAATACTCAGTGTGTGCTGATGGATAATAGCTGGAAAAAATATGAAATAGGTTATCAGCATAATTCAATGAGCCTAGATATCATAGGGGTGGAGTGGGTGAGAGAAACACATTTTGATTTCAAGAGTTGGATTTTTTTCCCAACTAAAATTACCATAGACTGTGGCAGTTGTATGTTGACAGCAAGAGCACACAGAGTGACAGTCAAGATGCCACATTAGTTCTGTGCATTCGACCTGAACACCCTTTGTTGAGTGTTTAATAAGAAAATACATTTAAAAAAAAAAAGTCATGACACTGTTTTAAACAGGTGTAATTTACGCAGGCATACATGAAAAGGCTGTGATTGTCCTCATCCTCCATGTCCTTGGGGAGCAATGAGTCAGGAGAGGAAGGATGGTTAGGGTGCCAGGCTGGGACTTAGGAGATCAGAGTTCTGATACCTTCTCTGCCACTGACTTCCTGTATGACCTGGGGCAAATCACTTAAATACATAAATATAAAATAAATACATGAAAGAGTGGTTCAGAAACTATGGCAACAGGGGCCATGTAAATGCCTGAGATGGACAGATAATCCAAGAGCTTGTCCACATGGTGTCTAGTCTGCACTAGAGGCTTGTAAATTCTAGTTTGCAGTAGTGTGCTGTGCAGTAGCTGGCCCACGCAGAGCCTGCTGGGCTGTGCTAGAAGTTCCCTGGTGCACGCTAACATAGCACTGCGTGAAATTGGACTACATTACCGCTTATTAGCGAATGTCTAGTACACGCCAGCAGGATCCATGAGGTCCAGCTAGTATACACTAGAATTTACATCCCTCTAGTGTGGTCTAATTCACCATGTAGACAAGCCCTAAACAGAGGAATACCTGTTGTGGTAGCACAGTACAGTCTAATGCATGTGGCCAGCAGGCACATGTAGAACAAGTGATAGGTAGCTATCAGTTATTGTAAAGGCCACAATGGCTATGAGGGACTTCCAGCAAGATCACAAAGCACAAGTGTTTAGCTCAAGAAGACAGGAGTGTCTCTGGGTGAAAAGCTCTATAAAGAATCTCTCTCTCCCCATTCAAATTTTCTTTTCTTTTCAATATCACAGTCGTGAATTACAGAGACTGGTAGCAGAGAGGTGCTCTCTCCCTGCTGTGATATGAGCAGCCAGGCACAAAATCAGTGCAGGGGAGTGAGGCCCTTATGTCGTTGTGCATGAGTGTGCAAGGTAAGTGATGATCTGGTAGAATGTGTGTGTATTTGTTTTCCATGCAGCTCCATAGTGACCCAGATATTTACATAACTTAAACCGTAGTAACAGTTTGTGCTGTCATCCACAAAACATTTGTAAATTGGTTCTACCTTATTCTTTTACATGGGTTTTTGCAAGTTCACGAAGTGCCACAATGCCACACAGAAGTCTAGTTTTAAAGTTATGGATAAGTCTTCATAATGTTCGTAAGCAGGAAAAATCCTAATTGCCTAATTCAATAATATCTAAACATGTTTGACTCAAGCTTTCCAAAAACTGTTTGCCTTTAGGGTGAAACCAAGCATAGAAAGTTTCAGCCCAAAGAGTTGGGAAAGTTATGAGCTGAGGGTTCTAATTGAAATATGTAGCATAGCAAACTCCGTAATTAAGGCTTCACCTTTGTCACAGCTGTCACAGGAGTCATGGATTCCATGATTTTCATGTTTTGTTTTAAAAAAATATCCATTACTTTTGACATTTTAGGCTTTTAACATATGGGTGGGTGGGTATGAACAAGCTTTGCTGAAAAGCTTGAGAGCTTCCAAGTTAAAAGAGGTCACTAAAAGAACGGGAACAATGAGAAATTAGGATTATGGCTTTGTCATTGAGGCAGGGCCAGCTCCAGACACCAGCCGAGCAAGCTGGTGCTTGGGGCGGCAGCTTGTAGGAGGTGGCATTCTGCCCAATCCTAGGGTGGCACGGCCGCTTTTTTTGTTTGTTTGTTTGTTTTGTTGTTGTTCCACTCCGGCCGCCCTGTAGGGGGCAGTGGCGTGGAGGATGGGAGCGCCCTGCAGCAAGCCCGGCAGGGCAGCCCGCGTCCTTCCCTCCCAGCCGACTGGAGCGGCGTGGAGCACGGCGGGAGGGGCCGCGTGGCAGCGCCCTGCTGAAGCCCTGGCCGCCCCCCTTCTCTCTCTCTCCCTGCACCCTGGCTCCGGCCACGCCGCAGGTTTTTTTATCTTTTTTTATTTTTTTGCTTTGCTGTTCTGGCCACCGCGTTTTTTTTTTGCTTGGGGCGGCCAAAAAGCCAGGGCTGGCCCTGCATCGAGGGTAACATGGGAGTTTTCCCACTGACTTGAATGGGAGCAGGTTCAAGCTCTGAGTGACTTGGAAGTCTTAATGCTATTGACAGACTTGGGCTCCTAAATCAAATGGGCACCTTTGAAAATTTTACCCACGGGCACAGAATGGGAGTGATGGGGCAGAGATTCCACGCATGACAGGGTGGAAATCATGGTTGCTGTTGCAGAACTTCAAGCAAGTGCCAGGAAAGTGTGTTTAAATGGTTTTAAATGATTGGTTTAATGGCAGTAGGTTGGGCTTTTCAATCAGAAATTCAAAGAGAATTGGGCACCTAACTCAATTCAGCTCCTTTAGAAATCCAAACCTTTGTTTTTAAGGAAAGGTTAATAAAAGTGGTACATACTGTGACTTTTTTTTTTTTTTTGGCTATAAATTCATGACTTTTTGCCTTTTATCCCACACCTAGGCTCTGACTTTCTGCATAATTTACAATGACAAACTGCGAGCCCTAGCTGTAGGATATGAGAGGGGCATTGCCTAGAGTAGCCAAAACCCTTTTCACTGGGAATCAACTCCCTTCTTCAACCTGTCAGAGTCCTGATGGGGATCTAGCGCTCTCTTCCTGCCTCAGGAGGCATCTCCTCCATAGCTACCGTCACATCGGTCTTGCTAGACTCTACCGGCCCTCGTGTCCGCACTGCTGTTTCACCCTATAGTCACTATCATTTAACATTCACCTTCTTCGTCAGGTGACTTGTTGTTTTGATATCAAAACTCTGGCAAAAGATAATAAGGGGTCTGACTCAATACCCATGGAAGTTAATGGAAAGCCTGCCATTGATTTCAATGGGGTTTGATGAGGGCCCAACACATCAGCCTCACTGTGCCCATTGTCCATCTAACTCTCTCTGGTGGAATTTTTCTAATACACCTGTTTCTCCTGGCTGCTTCACCCACTGTTGCTTCTCTTCCGCTTTCAAATTGTCTTGATAGCTAGAAGGCGCAGCTGTGGAAAATTCACTATTTCCCCGAGGACCTAATCATGGTTTTTTTTCATCAATTAAAACTAAGTGGCACCAGACTTCATATGTTTCTGTAGTTTGACTGAAACACACTGATTAAAACACATGCCTGAAAAACACCAAGATGACCCCAAGAGAAATGTCACAAAAAGGTCTTTATGAGAAAGATTCTTTAAGGACAAGGGTAAGGCGGAACCAGGCTGTCACTGAGAAATACAGTTGCCATCACAAAAATATCACGTCAGTAATTGCCGTGTTGTCACCAGGTGGCATGAATAGTAACTGAAAGTACTTCTCTTCTGCAGGAGCCACAGTAATTGAGGATACAGACAATCACATCAACTGTCTTATTACTCACAAGATCATTACCATCACACACACACACACAAAAGAAATTTCTTCCCCTTTCCCTCCTTTCCTCGCATAAAAATGGTCACGAGTTCTTGAAATAATGAGGTCAACCATACTGCATCAATATGAAATTACTTTCAGCGTATTAGCCCATACAATACAGGGCATATTCAAACCTCCACTAATAGGTCTTGGTAATAAATGATGTTAATTAGAAACTGAATGCTAATACTTTGCCAGACATGCAGAGCATCAGTCTGTCAGCTCTGGAAAATATGGATTAAATCCATTTTGGGTCTCAGAAATGAAATGAAATGTAGTGGTTGCAGTGCCATTCCCATTCTGAGATGCCCATAAGTCACCGTTCTTTGTTTTCTTTTTGATAAAGTTTAGAAATGTTTTGCTACCGGGTGAGCCTGGGTTTCTTTCTTTCTTTTTTTTTATAGCTTTAGTTGTTCGAAGAGATCAGGAATTCTATGAAGTTTTACTGAAGAAAAACAAAAAAACCAAACTCTTGGCCCTATATTGATCAATAGATTTAAAACAGAGTTTAATGACCGGTCACATGGTGCTGTCTCTTTCTTATTTTTAGCTGCTAAGGCTATGTCTATCTGCCTCGCAGTTTGGGAGTCCTGTAGGACTACCTTAATGTGACATAGGAACCTTTTCATTCATGCCTATAGCATCCACATAGGGGAGTTACAATGCAGCACTTAGGTGAGCACTATTCACACACCCGGGAGTCTGAATTATGGGGCAGTATAGACGTGCCCTTGGCTAAAAATATGCTAAATACTTTTTCTAATAATGGAACAGATTATCCTTTCCTGCAGAAAAACCACTGGAGGGGACCTTTTATTTGGCAATTTCTCTATGGAATTCCCCATGGAAATTAACCCAAATTGTTTCATCGGCGGGCCAAGGGTGCTTTTCCCCCTTGTGGAAAATCCCGCCCCCCCGGCTGCAGGATCTCTGAAAAAGTAAGGGCTAACTGCACCAAGGCCCTAAATCCCTACAATGGTTCTGCCCGCCTTATGGACCTCTGGTTCCAACAGAGCCCCACCATCACTGACTCTCCATCAGGGCCGGCTCTGGCTTTTTTGCTGCCACAGGCTCCAAGCTTGGTGGGCTGGTGCCTGGAGCCACCCCTGCTCTCCATGTAGCCATGGTGGCTCCTGGGAAACCCAGAAAGAATCCACAGAAGAGTTAATGCAGTCTGGACTGTTTTACCTTTTTGAGGTATCTTGGGCCTGATCCAAAGTCCACTGAAGTCAATGAAGACTTCTATTAACTTTAAGAGGCTTTGGGGAATCAACCTTCTTTTGGGATGTCAGATGGAATACAATGTGCTTTCCCTGCTCTTCTTGTTTTGCCTGATTCTACCACATCTCCACAAAAAGACAGGACATCAGCATATGGAGAATGCCTCCATGAACACATCTCGGAGGGTACAATCTGGGAACTTGGGTGACCTGACAGCAAATGTGAAAAATCGGGACGGGCGCGGGGGGTAATAGGAGCCTATATAAGAAAAAGACCCAAAAATCGGGACTGTCCCTATAAAATCGGGACATCTGGTCACCCTATCTGGGATACTGCTGTATCCTGCCGCCGTTGCCACACAGATGTGGTGCAATCCTTACCGGGGAGGTGGCAGCTGGATCACAAATGAGATGGCCAAAGGTCCCTGCCAGAATCTTGGAATTAAAATATGGCACATGCTGTAAGAGAGGTTGAGAACTTCCACAGGAACGCAAAAATTGCCAGGCTGATCAGCATTTGGTCCATCTAGTACAGAATTCTGCCTCTGGCAGTGGAGAATACCAGATGCTTTGGAAAAAGGTGCAAGAAACCCCACAATAGGCAGATGTGGGATAACCAGCCCATCTGTTTTTTTTACGGGGCGTCATGCCCTATTGCCCTTCCACAGTGTTCTGGTTTGGCACTTCCTTGCCAGCATAACATACAGCTGCATATACAACCATTTAGGATCCCTTGCAGAAACACTGGCAGTGTCTTTAGCCAATCTGCGACCTTCAGGTACAATGCTATGGGCTGTTCCGAAAGAACCCCCCCCCCATTTTCTTTTCAAATAAAACACAATGCCCTTACATTTTTTAAAAGTACTTTTTGTTTGTTGGGGGGGGTTGTTTGTTTTCATTCTAAAGCTTGGGAGAAAACATGATTAAAATCTTTTGGCCCTTTTATTGTATGGATGGCATATTTAGCACAGCTCTGATACGTACCATCTGCTTCATCTGAACTTCAAAGCACTGAGCAAGACAGCGGATGTACAGGAGCAGCAGTGTATCACAGACCAGGCTACTGCTCCACTGGCAGATCTATGGAGGGTAAGCCGAATTCTAGCCAGGTTCGCTCTTTTGATTAACTCCCCAGGCCCTCAGAAGCAATACGCCTTTCAGAAGGTCTGTTAATACCTGCCTCTTCAATACAAATATCTTTTGAATTTCTTATTTTGCAATAGGCTTGCTGCCACTTTGATGGTTAAGTCTGTTCCCATTACAGGCCTCTGTCACTTCTGCAGCGAGCCAGGCAGTTCCTGGGCCAGCAGCAGCAGTTTGGGTGTGTGGGAGGGGGCTCAGGACTAGGGGCAGGGGTTGGCAAGTGTGGGGGGGTGCTTACCTCGGGGTGGGGGCTCCCTGGCTCCTTCTGGCATGGCCCCCCTGCAGCTCCTAGGCGGTGGAGGGGTGGGGGGGGGTCTCCACACCCGCAGGCCCCGCAGCTCCCATTGGCTGCGGTTGCTGGCCAATGGGAGATACAGCAGCCGGTGCTTGTGGCTGGAGCAGCATAGCCACTGCCCTGGCCCCTGCCTCAGCCGCCTAGGAGCTGCAGAGATGCGGAGCTGGGTAGGAAGCCCCTGCCAGCCCCCCCCCCCCCCCCCAGCACCAGCAGAGGTCCGGGATCACACGCCGCAGCGGGGCTGGGGATTGATTAGATTGCAGCTGTATATGTGAGAGAGAAATACAGCAGATGTCCAGAGAGAAGGCAGCAGAAAGTCAAGGACAGCCAGAGAAGGACTTTTGTAGCACGATCCTGAGATAAAACTAAGATTAAGAGCATTTGGATAAAGTGCTGGATGGAAAGAGAGTCTCTCCTGCTGTTTTTGATCATACTGTGTTCAGGGAAACAGATCTTTATGCACATTCTTTGTAAACAAACAGGATTACCTCAGAGAAATACCTAACTCCATCGTCAATCTGTCCTCCTAGCAGAAACAATCCACAGGACCCAGAATAAGTGCTATCAATGATTGATGAGTCATTAATATTTATTAATTTTTGCATGTCCCTGAGGTGACAGTTGGCCTGTGAAAACTCACCAAGAAATGCTGTTCATCAGAGAATTGCCGGGAAAGTCTTCAGAGCCAAGAGAATAGTCACAGCAGCTTTGTAGAAGTCACCAGAATTTGGGGGTTTATTTGAACTGGGTCCAAACTCAGAGCTCAACCATCACTAGTTATTTTGATGACACAGGTGATCAAATCACAACCTGTCTTCCCTAACCTCAGTTTGTTTTTTAACTTCAGGATTTAGCTTCTAGAATCCTTGTGGTCTTTCCATTCTATTGTGTTTCTGCTGCAGGTGGCCCACAATCTACGTATCCTGCTATGCTGAATCAGGCCCCCCGGAAATGGAGGAGCCTCTGAAGTATCAACGGGGGTTGCCGCTTTTGGCAGGACTAATTTGGCTAGGAGGATGTGGATCAGTGGTGGTCAGCCAGAGAGACAGGAGCTCTTAAACACCATTTACACTGTGAAAGTCAGAAAGGAACAGGAAGCAAGACAGAAAGATGAATTCACAAGGGCAATGCCCTCAGTTTTCAGATGACCTCAGGTTGAGTTATTTGAATGTTTGTTCAGCTGCCATGCTGGCATGGTTTTGAAGGTAACAGTCATATTTTCTGCTGTTATTAGCTGAGTGTGTGTCAGAGCTGAAGTACTTTCAGAGAGTTCCACTGTGTTTACTATTCTGCATTTTTAAATCTATTTAACATAATTTTAATACTTTTTTTATGACAGGACTTAGCACAGCCTGAAATAACCACTGTACTAATATTCTTTGCCCATTCAAAGTAGTTCATTTCATTATTTAAAAAAAAACAGCAAGCCTTCCCAGTCTACCAATAATTATGAAGAGAAACAATTATCTATGGTAGACCTTGTGGATAACGACACTGTAAACACAAATCTTAATGCAAACCTGCCTGGTCCAACAAACTCCTTTTCTAAAATTCAATCCTGCTAGAAATAAGATTTTTGGTAAAAGGTTAGGGCCTGATTCTCCACTCTGCTACACTAATTTTATGCTGCTGGGAATCCACTAAAATCAATGGCAAAACACCAGTGTAGTGAAGAATCAGGCCCCTAACATTTGTCCTAAAGATCAGCTCAAACCACACCCGCATAGCCAAATCCCTCAACTTCATGCAACTTGAGATCCAAATGTTGTAGACCTGGACTATCTCTATAATGATACCAAAACCATACAACTCCTGACGTTTGGGAAAGTCTGGCTGCGGATTTTCATGGCTTGAACCCATCTCTGTTTTGTATTAGTATTTTCATTCTTCAGATACTTTCACAACTAAGACTGATATACAATCGGTACAACCACTGTCTGCCAGCTACATCCACAACACGCCTCCTGATGCTTGGGGTGGAGTTTTAAGGAACAATATAAACGCTAGGTAGTGCTATAGAGGTTCCAAGCATTTCAGTCCAAGATTGGTGGCTGCCAATGACTCTTATTTTCTCAAGGGAATGAGCAATAATTATGGACATTGTGATGCTTTTCAACCTCAGAGCTGAAGTGCAATGGAAGTTACACAGCAGGTGGAAACTGCAGGTCAATATTTTCAAACTTGAGGACCTAAAGTTAGGCACTTAAATAAGTGACTTTTCAGAGAAGCAGAATGTGCTTAGCTCTTCTGAAAATCAGGCCACTTATGTAGGGTGCCCAAATGTGGATTTAGTGTTTAAATTTAAGCATCAACATTTGAAAAATTTGATCCTCACACCCCTATCCTGGACAATCTGTGGAATGAATATTGGGGCAATGGCTTTTGTTCTAGTCATCTAACAGGGCAGTAATCTTTGGAGAACCTTTAATTTATACATAAAAAAAAATCACTGAAGATTGAGAATTGCTATGGGTCTAAATTTCAGTAAGTATAAGAGAGCCCTGGAAGGGGAAACATGAACAGCCATAGAGAACCAACATGCCATCAAGGAAGACAAAGAAGCTAGCTGAAGTTCTTGGGAGGGGTGTGGGGGGGAAATGTAATTTCCAATCTAAACCTGAAATTATTGGGTTCAGATTTGAATCTGACCCTGAAATTACCACAATATAGGTGTACCTGCCCATCAGAATGGAAGTGCCCAGGTACTAGGGTGATGGATATGAAAGAAAGAAAGAAAGAAAGAAAGAAAGAAAGAACATCAGATACCTTGTTAATAGCTGATTTTTCTTTTCCTCATGAAGAAGACTATTTTCAAAGAGCATCAGCAAACATAACAGAGGACAGCAAAAATATTAGCTGCTTACTCCAAAAATAAGTGAAAGCACAACCAAATATAATAGGAAAATAATATTTTTATATAAACTTCCAAAATGTGGTTTCCTAATAAGTACCAGTGTTTGCTTCTTTTCTCGGTCTATTTCATCAGGATAACATTTAAGCTGTACTGTAAGCACAGTATATTTAGATAAACTGTTGAATGAATTATTGGATATTCTAAGTGTCATAGAATTTAGCTCAAGAGACAGAAAGGGAATAAACTGAGTTGCATATATATAACTTTACTGCAACTCAGTCAACAATTCAGCTGAATACATAAACTTTGCCTGGCAGGCATGTATGAAATTTTACCCTAGTGTGTGAAGGCAATTAGGGGCCTGATCCAAAACTGAAGTCAATGGAAAGACTTTTCAACTTCAATGGCTTTTGGACTAGATCCTAGTTGAGTAATGACTCATAAATATGAAAAATTAATATACCTGTAGGTCTTTGCTCTACAAGCTATCAATATGCCTCTACAATTATTTTCATATACTTGGGTAACAGATCAATATCTACTACTTCAAATATAAGAGACATGCCCTGTAATTCCTGCTGGGTATTTCCTGGCAGGCCAGTGATAGGTTTCATGTGAAAAAACAAAAACAAAAAAACAATGAGTTCTTGTGGCACCTTAGAGACTAACAAATTTAGTCTCTAAGGTGCCACAAGGACTCCTCGTTTTTTTTGCTGATACAGACTAACACGGTTACCACTGAAGGGTTTCACGTGGTAGTTTTATCTTTTACAAAATTCATCCAGTTATGATCATATCACTGGTGCCCTAAAAAGTTAAATATATTGCTGAACAAACAGACAAGTGTTCTCTGTGTCCCTTCACTGGCTACCCAAATTACAATTTTATTTTGGATCATCTTCACTCAATACTTTAATTGCTCTGAGAACAGCCCAGAAGATGAGCTAAATGAAATCTCTGCGCTGAATCTTTAATACCGGACGTTAGTAAATCAGCCCCAAGCTATTGCTAATCAATATCAGTTACTAAAATGGATCGCAATTCCCTCCCCTCACAATTCTTCATGAGATTGATCCAAATCAGGCTGCTTTTGCTCTCATAGGAAGCCTAGACAGACCGCTGTAAAGACCTGGGGATAATGTTTAAAGGAGTTCGTATGGGTTTGAGCAAGTGCAGCTAGTTCGTTAACTCCAGCGGCAATGCACTCTTGGGATGCATACAAAACTAAGATCTGGTTCCATTGTGACTTTTAAAAATTAATTGGCACAGATGCCAGTTCCCTGAGGAACCATACAATGATTGCAGTTGTTCATATAGAAAATGGCTGAATCACTACTTACAAGATTGCCAAGGAACTACGAAAACCCTTTCCTCGACCATGTGAAAATAGTATTTGTCATGTAATTTAGAAGGTGGTCAACTCCTACCTCAAGTTTAATGCTTGCTGCAAGAGGGGAGATCTCCAAAACCATTTCCAGTCACTAGTGGTCCATTGTCCACGAACTACATTTTGCTCTCGGGGCCAAATCCCCAATTAGTGTAAAGAGACCTAGTTCCATTGAAGCACCAGCTGGGGATCTCACTCAGGGTGCTGAAGTAGAATTGCTCTCCACTACTACTTTCAAGTCTTAGTCCTTTATCTCTCCTAATACTATTGCTGCACTGCACTATTACCTGAGCTTTTTCATTAAAGGTTCACGGCAGGACCAACACAGCGGATGGGAAGAGGGAGAACACAGTAATACTACCAGTTTCTTTGACCTGATGATAACAGTGATTTGGCATGAGAGCTACAAGGAATCCCTGAGACTAACTGACCTGCAATGGTTTTGCACACGTAGAGCGTACTAACCGGATTTCAACTAGCTGGGACGTTATCAATGGGGACACTGGACTCTCTGTACAGCTCTTGTCTACCAGCTCCAATCCTGAACTCTTTACTCACTCAGAAAGGTTTGGGCATTACGGAGATACTTTGTGGTTTTTACCACCACGCAGGTCTGTTACAAATTAGAGGTGGTCCAGAACCAAACCCCAGGATCTAGACATCCCAAATTTGATTGAATTTGAGATCCAGATCTGAACATTGGATTCATGATTGTGGTTCAGCCCATAAAAGACAAACATTCCTATGCTTTTCCAAAGACCAGATGCGATCTGAACATTGCTAGCATAGACATATTTTATGTAACATGCATTTGACTATAGCTTACAAAAGAGCTTGGTTCCCTATACGGTGGAGCATTACACTTTGCGACAGACAATACTTTAAAAAAATCCTTTAGGGCCTCAAAGCCATCTGTTCCTTTTCCTCTTTTCCGGATGGTTGTTTACCTGCTTTAATGTGTGCCCCTTATTTTACCAGACACAGCGGTGATGTTTAAAAGCGGGCAGACAATGGAAAATCTGGAATAGATCCAGCATCCAAGAAACACCTAAATGTCAATAAAGGATATATATTTAGAAACCATCCAAAACATTTCATCCATCAAACTTTAGGAAGTGCCCCTCTTTAACTAGTGTGATTGTTATCTGTAGTTACAAAGTTGTGGATTTTCTTCCCCTGTTTATCCATTAAAGGATTTGTTTTCTGTATTGTGGTGTGTTCAGTATTATCATGAACATATCCAATTTTCAGTAAGCAAGGGTACATTGGTTCCTATTTGGAATAGTCAATTGGAACCTGCATGGTTGGCTATTCCCATTTTCTAATAGCATACAGTCTTGCAAAGTAATCATGCAAATGCACTAGCCCTGGCACACAATAAAAACAAAACCCAAAACAAAAACCCAACATGCTCTTGAAACTAAGGACCCACCGATTATTAATATACACATCTGAAGATTGTTGGCTTCAATGGGAGTTTTGCTTGATTAAGGAATGCAGAAGTTGGCACTAATATTTTGCTCACCCATTTAAAAAAATGACCCCAGGGAAAGTAGTAACTAGAAATGCAAGGCTGATCAAATAAAATGTGATACATAACAACAACAATAACCATGAGGAGAAGAAGAAGAAGAAGAAGAACCACCACCACCACCACCACCAACAACAAACACCTTTTCTAATATAAAACCTACATTGGCATATAAGCAGTAGTGACTTTATATTTTCTTCCTTACAACTTTAGATCCCAGGCCTGTGAGCATGCGTGTGAGTAGCCCAGTGAATTCAGTGGGACTATCCATGTTCATAAAGGTAAGCCTGTTGCATGAGCACAGTGTGGGATTGGGGCCTCACACATCCCCGGGGACATTTTCAGCATGGCAGTTAACAAATGAGGTACCAAGCTGCTGCTGCCGTTAATAGGCTCACTGGCACCAGGCACCTTAGGACAAATATTTCCCTGTCCATTTTCATCTGACATGTAATAGCTTCCCCCTCGTCCCCCCTATTTGTGAATTAACATGATGAACAAGAATTTAATGCCTGACCAAGGCAGTAGGAAAGTCAATAGAAGATGTCATACAAGGGGTTACTTGTTTCATTTCAAACTTACTCCTCCTCCTCCCTCTATTCATCGTGACCATGGTAATTGATGTTATTTACTGTAAGGAACAGATAGAGGGGCCCTTGAGAGCTCCATTAGACTGCTTGGGATAGCGGGAGAAGGTAATGACTCTTCCTATTAGGCAAACAAAAAGGTTGACTAATTCTCATCCAGCTTGTCAGATGCTTCCTAGCAGCGCAGTTCTGTCCCCTTCACTTGTTTAACTTACTTGCTGGCTGGCTGGCAGAATGTTGTCAGCGTCTGCTGGCTAGTTATAAAACTCTTTCCAAGACCGTACATTTCCCCACCTCCTCCCACATGCACCTGCTGGATCTATCAATCCATCTCTCTCGCTATGTATCCTTGACCATGCTCTTTAAATCCCCTCTAGCGTCTTTCCTTAATGCACTGTCACACATTTTAATTCCAGTTCTTAGTCTGTCAACAATGAACTTTGCCAGGAAAACTGAGCAGAAACGGCTTGCTGTAGGATGGAAATACGTATTTGAATGGTGGGGGTAGGGGAGAAGGTCGTTTCAATAGAAGGCTTTCATGTAAAGTACTCAAGTGAGTACCCTGCTGTGTAGTCTTTGCACTATAGGTTGTGATCAAACTGTAATTCCCCGATAGACTTATAACCATGATTTCCTACCCGCTGGCCTGGGAAGCAATTTTCTGAACTTCACCCAACAGACCTGCTATTTACACGGCATAAAAAATAATCACACATTCAAATTTGCAGACCCCATGTTTTTAAGAAAATCATATCTTCTAGTCCTGGCATAAGCAGGTTTTGTACAGCAGGTGACAGCACCAAAGAGCTGCTAGGATGATTTTTAGCTGACTGCGTTGTTGCAGAATCCAGATCAGTTAGTCCCAACACAAGGAAGTTAGCCCCCTCCGCATTCCCTCACCCCCGCCCAAAGTCTCTCTTTGCCTCTCCTGGTTTAGGGCCACACAGTACTGCACACACTGGTTTCAATACAACTCCTGGAGGAATAAGGTATTATGCTGCCTAGGGGGGCAGAATCTGGCCCTTAACTATTTATTTTATATGTATGGTTTTATTTTACATTTTTAAGATATGAAATGTGCCGTCAGTGCAAAAATGTGAAATGCATCTTGTATATTCTCCTGTGGATGCATGTACAGAACTCCGAGACTGAAAAGAGTAGAGGGGGGTCATCATGAAAAGTGACCCTCATCCTTTTGCTGATGCCAAACTATAGGCAGGGGGAAGTGGAGCAAAAGGCCCAGGGTGAGCAGTAAGAAGGAAGCACATAGCTGCATCACCCCAGGAGTGTCAGAGTTCCCGCCCTTGTTCCCATATTGCTCTAGTGGGGGGAAGTAATCGGATACTAGTTAGTAGTAGCAGAGTACTTTCTCTTTTGTAGCAGCTCAGTTGCACTGGCCAGTGGGGCAGGAGGATAGGCGTGGTAGATACACTAGAGGGTAGGGATCGGATACAGAGGGACCTAGACAAATTAGAGGATTGGGCCAAAAAATACCTGATGAGGTTCAACAAGGACAAGTGCAGAGTCCTGCACTTAGGACGGAAGAATCCCATGCACAGCTACAGACTAGGGACCGAATGGCTAGGCAGCAGTTATGCAGAAAAGGACCTAGGGGTCACAGTGGACGAGAAGCTGGATATGAGTCAACAGTGTGCCTTTGTTGCCAAGAAGGCTAACGGCATTTGGGGCTGTATAAGTAGGGGCATTGCCAGCAGATCGAGGAACGTGATTGTTCCCCTTTATTCGACATTGATGAGGCCTCATCTGGAGTACTGTGTCCAGTTTTGGGCCCCACACTACAAGAAGGATGTGGAAAAATTGGAAAGAGTCCAGCGGAGGGTAACAAAAATGATTAGGGGTCTGGAGCACATGACTTATGAGGAGAGACTGAGGGAACTGGGATTGTTTAGTCTGCAGAAGAGAAGAATGAAGGGGAATTTGATAGCTGCTTTCAACTATCTGAGGGAGGGTTCCAAAGAGGATGGTGCTCGGCTGTTCTCAGTGGTGGCAGACGACAGAACAAGGAGCAATGGTCTCAAGTTGCAGTTGGGGAGGTCTAGGTTGGATATTAGGAAACACTATTTCACTAGGAGGGTGGTGAAGCACTGGAATGCGTTACCTAGGGAGGTGGTGGAATCTCCTTCCTTGGAGGTTTTTAAGGCCCGGCTTGACAAAGCCCTGGTTGGGATGATTTAGTTGGGAATTGGTCCTGCTTTGAGCAGGGGGTTGGACTAGAAGACCTCCTGAGATCCCTTCCAACCCTGATATTCTATGATTCTATGACCCATGGCCCCACCCACTCTCTTATCTACCTGCACAATGGAGTAATATCAGCCCCATGGAAACCTGCTCCCTCTCAGACCTACTGACCATCAATGCTGGAAGCTGTGCAGGCAAGTCAGCAGGCCCCTTCTTCCCCAGCATGGCAGCGCTGGGCAAGACATGGGCTTGCCTATAATTTGTACAAGTTCTATGAGGGAGAAGGAATAATGAAAGAAAAGATGAGCGTTGAGGTTAGCCGAACAGGAGAGTCTGGAGGCAAAAGCTGAAGAAAGGGAAAACTGAAGACAACAGTAAGAGGACAGAAAGACAGAGATATAAGAAGATGCATTCCCATGCAGCAGTCATCAAGAGAGATCTTTACACAACAGAGCAAAAGGTTGTATATACCAGCCAATAATGAGCCTTTTTGCATTCTAGTAACCACAACCATAGGTGATAAAAGGCCTATTTTTATTTGGAGAATGAGGGGAAATGGAAGAGATGAAAAAGAAACCCATAATTTTAGAGAGGAAATCCTTACTGCAGGTGTATACCTAGCACTATTTTTTTAATATTATATTTTCACACTGTAGAAGCCCACTTCAGATTGAGCTGACAAAGAATGCACCACCAGAGACGTGCAGTGATTTTGGTGTGCTCATAAAACAAGAAGGTGCCCTTTTTATTTGGTCACACAATAAATACATGTTTGGAAAGACCCATCCAAACATGGCTGGGGAGGTGTAGTATAATATTCCCCAGATAATCCTATCCCAACTCTGATAGCTGATTTTCCTGTGCAACTAGAAAAGCTTTCCTGTTCCTATTAAATAAAGGCCTGGGTTTGCTTTCATAATGCACAGTGTGCTAGTTCTCTTTCATGCAGTGTGTTTTGCTGGGGCGGACTCTCAGCTCAGCATTAAATACCCAGATCTCTCAGTTCTGACCTCTTAATTCAAACATGATTAATGTCATGGCTGTGAAGGAGGAGGAGGAGGAGGAGAAAGGCAATGTTGTTTACCATGGCATTCATTCCTCTCCACTCTCCTTCCCAGATCAATGCAATAACTTTCACTGCCACTTTGTCCGCAAGACAGAAATATGCAGCATCAAACATGCCATGTTAAAACGGTGTCTGGAATATGAGCTGAGGGAGCTGGGGCCCATGTTTGTGTCAACAGCATCTCTCACATCTCTCAGGCACCGGGAGATGAAGGTCGCAGAGGAAGAGCACTTGAATCAACTGACAAGTTAAAGATAAGCTTACAAGGAAAATTGCTCCTTCCTCCTGCCCCTTTCTGGAGAATATATCTCAAAAGGAGGCATAAAAAAACCCTACAACTATCCACATCTTATTGCCAAACCACCTGCAAGCTTTAAGATAACTGTAGTGCTATTTCTCCATAGGACCTGAGGAAATGTAATTGCTGTTGACTCTCTCATCCTTTCTGGAGTTTGAGTTTGCCTCTCCTTCTCTCTGTCTGTCTAGAGCACAACAATAACATTGCCAGCCAGACTTTTGCTACAGCTGGGAAAAATCCCCCAATAAAATTTCAAGTGGAATAGCAGAGAGAGAGAGAGAGAGAGAGAGAGAGAGAGATGTACATTAAGGACCTGATCCAAAACCCATTATAGTCAATAGGAGTCTTTCCATCAACTTTAACCGGCTTTGCTTCAAGTCTTAAACATGGTGTTTATAAGATCCAAATATTTTTGACCCCAAAATACATAGCAGCTTGTTTCCTATTTCATTAGACAATAATAATGAATATTTCTAAGGCACCTTCCACAGATGATCTCGAACAACCTTAATTAATTAATATTCATTACACTTATATGAAGTAAGCAAGATTTTTGCCACTTTATAGATAGGAACCTGTGGCACAGAGAGAGATTAAACGATCTGCTGAAGGTAACAGAGGAAGTCTGTGGTAGAACCAGGAACATCACTTCCAAGCCTGGACCTTAGCCACTAGACCATCCTCCCCCAGTATCACTGAGGGCATCTTGTGCTGGCAGGACACAATTACTGCTGATCGAGACAGGATGATGTTCATAATGTCAATCGTGAGAGGGACAGTGTCCTTCTTGAAAGGGCTTTGTGATTCCTTAGTCCAGGGGTTCTCAAACTGGGGGTCAGGACCCCTCAGGGTGTCCCAAAATTATTACATGGGGGGGTTGCGATCTGTCAGCCTCCACCCCAAACCCTGCTTTACGTCCAGCACTTACAATGGTGATAAAAAGTGTTTTTAATTTATAAGGGGGGTTGTACTCAGAAGCTTGCTATGTGAAAGGTGTCATCAGTACAAAAGTTTGAGAACCACTGTCTTAGTCCCTCTTCAGGATCATCAACAAAGAAGTAATCCCGTGACATTTTCTGCAGAAGCAATCAAAGAAAGGTAAATCCTGCCACACTACTTCAGGAGGAAACTAAACCAAGGTTAATAAAGAAACAATCCAAAGGACACTGATTTCTCACGTTTACAAAGAGAAACAAATATGACAGAGGTTGGTTGGCTACACAAAATTTGGCATCTTATAGCAGCACAGTGTGGAAATAATGCACACTTACCACCATGTACTTGGCATATCCATTAATGGTACAAATTTTCTGCTTTCTGGAATTTATTTTATTTTATTTTCAAGGTTAGATTTTTTTTAACTGTGGGGCAAAACTCACATGGCTCTAGAATTTTCTCAGTTTTTATTTACGCTCACTTTAAACTGACATCATTTGGTAAAGCCAATTTCTGACACTAGAAACCAACTGAATGTGTTATTTTAAAAATATGTAGTTAATTTTCTTGGCATTAAGGAGACAACACAATTGTTATGTCACACATAACACCAGCACATTTCCCATGCCATCATCTACTAGATTTCCTTTCTTTATCACTTTTATTTCCTTTTTACTAATTCAGTCATCAGGCAGAGAAACCAATGATAAATCACTACTGAAGCCAAATAGTGTATCACATTGTAATAGGGTGGCCGTATGGTCTAGTGGGCAGGGCTCTGGCCTGAGAATTAGGAGACCCGGGTACTATTTCTGGATCTGCACTAAACTACGGTGTGATATTACACAAGTTACGTCACCTCTCTGTGCTTCTCTTTCTACTCCTCATGTGTCTTACTCTGTCTGAACAATGCCTCGCTCAATGAGGCTTCATCTTGTTCAGGGCCTCTCGGTGAAAGCATCATATTAATACTTGAAGTCATTGTATGGGTATGTAGAGTGCTCCAGTAGATAAGGCACCAGATGAAAGTCAGGAGACTTGGGTTCTACTTCTGCCCCTGCTGCTATATGACATTTGGCAACTCGCAGCTTTTCTGTACCTTAGTTGACCCTGTCTATAAAGGAGGGACAACCATTTTGCTCAGGATGTTTCTCTACTGTTGATGTAAAATGTTGTATAAGTACTACATTATATCATATGTTACACTCTCGCATATTACACACCAACATTATGAAAGAAAGAGTGACTCACAGGAACAAGCTATTTTCCAAGACTGGCATGACAGCACTCAGCCTGAATCATAAAACATTTTTTACTGGGTATTGAGGCTCAGTCTTGCACTCTTTACTCAGAAAAAAATCCACCTGAGGTCAATGGCAGTTTTCTTTGAGTGAACAGGACAAGAAAAAGAGTAATTTGAAAGTCTAGTTGGGATCAACCCATGTTGCTGTGATCTTATTTATCAGTTATATACAAAGAGAGACAACTACAAAGTGAAGCCCTTTCAAGGTTAGAAATTGAATCTGGTAAATTGGACAGTGTTCCGTTCACTGAGCAACATATTGGTTATAGTAAAAGCAATTAATAAAATGTATAGGGCAAAATACCTCCATGATGACTCTAGAGTTACACCAAGGATGAATTTGGTTCATTTCGTCTTATTTCACTGATGCAGATGTTTTAATTGATGTCATTATGGTGCATAATGATAGATATTCAACTGAAAATGACATGAAGTACATCAATCCACACGGAATAGCATTGTAATTAATATTACAGAGAATGCTCAACAGGTTCACTTCAAACAGGAATTATTCTAGGTGCCATTTGGAATGAGGTAGCATTACCACATAGTGATCATTGTTTCCAAAACAGCTAGTGGGAAAGGCTTGTAAGATTACTACAAAATATTAGTACTGTGTAGTATTTCATAGTGACAGTGGCCTCTACGTTAACTCTCACATGAAAATGCAGGGAACAAAAAATACAGCTATCAAAAATGTTGTCCAGGGTTTAGGAAGCTGAAGAACACATTATCCTTCCTCTACCGGAGGCTGGTGGCTCAGTGGGAGGGGTGCCTGAATTGGATGGTGGATAGGCTGGGGAACCCTGACCCAAATCACAGATCCGAACCAGACATGCTCACAGGATAGGATCTTTTACTCTGCACTCCAAGTCCATTGGTCCGTCAATAGCAAGATGACAGACTCGGTTGACATGTGCTTATGGGATGATCATCCTCCAACGGGACCACAGAGCATGGAGTGATAGTTAATGCCGAGTGTCCAGTCTGAGAAAAAACTTACTGAAGCATCTCTGAGGGTGAGATTATCTGTATTCAGTTTGATTAGACATAGATTTTTTATTTTATTTTGCTTGGTGACTTACTTTGTTCTGTCTGTTACTACTTGGAATCACTTAAATCCTACTTTCTGTATTTAATAAAATCACCTTTTACTTATTAATTAACTCAGAGTATGTGTTAATACCTGGGGGAGCAAACAACTGTGCATATCTCTCTATCATTGTTATAGAGGACGAACAATTTATGAGTTTGCCCTGCATAAGCTTTATACAGGGTAAAACGGATTTAGACCCCATTGGGAGTTGGGCATCTGAGTGCTAAAGACAAGCACACTTCTGTGAGCTGTTTTCAGGTAAACCTGCAGCTTTGGGGCAAGTAATTCAGACCCTGGGTCTGTGTTGGTGCAGACGGGAGTGTCTGGCTCAGCAAGGCAGGGTGCTGGAGTCCTCAGCTGGCAGGGAAAACAGGAATAGAAGTAGTCTTGGCACATCAGGTGGCAGCTCCTAAGGGGGTTTCTGTGATCCAACCCATCACAGTTACTTTTGTGCATGGTTCCAATATTTCTAGACTCAGAAAGAGCATGAGAGACTATTCTAAGGTATTTCAGCAATTCTGCCTCTGGCGGGGACCAGGAAATGCAGACATGAATGAAAATGAGAAACAACATAAAGCAGGTTAACTGAACTTTTTGAACCTTTCAGAAGAATTCTGCTCAGGTTCACTTTGAGTTCTGGGCGAGCTTTCTGGTCGGTTCCCATATTATTCAAACTAGCTCTCCCATCCTTAATAATGAGGCTCACCAAAGGCTGTTGTAATAGCTGTCTTACTGGGTCTGGATCTGCTAGATTGAGACTGTCGGTTACAGTAACTCTCAAAAAGGAAATCTAGTGGCCTAAAACTGGGATGCTCAGACTTCAACATGTTTCCCGGGGTGTGAAAGGCCTGGCCCTCTAGTGGTTACAGAAACCATATAAATGCTAGTATTTATGCCTATAGTCGGAAATTTTCTTTTAGCTCAAATGGTAAAATGATTGGTTTTGGATGGTAGGGTCAATGATTCACTTCCCAGCAGGGGTGGTTAAGTCATGCCCTGAAAGGGCATTCATTACATTAAACTGCAATGTGAATTGATAGCACGCTGTAGTGCAAGAGGACTTGCTAAATCCTTTCCTGGGGCCTGCTCAGGGACTTCCAAGAGACTGCACCACTACTGGATTTCTGCACATGCAGTTCCCTTGCAGGTTGACTAACCCAATAAGAAATTTAATTGGGATCAAATTGTTCAATGAGGACTGATTGTGTGGCGGTCAAGTTAGGGCTGCATTTTCATATAGCAGTTGCTGAAATAACCAGAGGTACTTACCCATTAAGGTGAGTTACAGGTGGAATAAGAGAGAGAGAGACTTTCACTTTCCTGGTATGATTGTCTAAATTCTTCCCTTTGGGAATATAGTACAGAGTGTGTATTTCAGATTAACCCCCCGCCCATCCCCCTGCCAAATGTATTAGCCAGGGGTCAACATTTGGTGGAGTTATTTTTTTTTAATAGTTTGTAATTATGGGGGTGGGGGAGGACGTTGTCACTAGTTTAAATAAAAGGCAAGACTTCAGGCCATACACCATCCTTTACTGACTTTCCTTTGCAGACAGGTTAAATCCCCATCAATAGACGTTGGAATAAATACTGATGAAAACATCTCATTTCAGGAACATCGGTGTCAGTCAAGGAAGAGGAAAAGAAAAAAAAAATAGACCGTGGCCCCTTTGAATTTCTTTTCTGCCTGACTGACGTGCTTATTCAGGCAGTGGTGCTGGTACAATTTTTATAGTGGGAGCACTGAGGGCAGAAACCATGTATTTGGGTTGTTATTACTACCTCAAGACAGGGGGTATGGCACCACCCTGAGTCCCAGCCCCTATGTATTCAGGGAAGAACCTGCCCCCTTGCTTTAGGACATCTGGGGGGATTCCCTGAGCATCCCTTGAAGTTTCCCAACTGAAGAATCCCAACTAGCCATCACAACTGCAAAACAAAGGAAGTTGACAGAGCTTTCATGGGCAAGCAACCATGCAAGCTATTTTATGTTTAAACCAGCCTGGAATCTCTCTGCTTCTATATTGCCATTGAAATGTGACATTAACCTACAGGTGGCCACAGCATGCTGAGATGCTGCATATCTTACCTGTTCGCCATAAAGGGAAATGCTGTCGGACCTGGTGTGGTAAGTATGGATAAATGATGGCTTTTTAATGGTGACTATTGTTGAGACACATGAGCAGCAATCACTTGTGAACATGTACAATCTTATCTGGTTTCCCATTCTTAACAAAAACCTACCCACAAAATCAGATGCGAGCCTATCCAATATGTTTCTGCATAAGTTTATGAAGATTAATGTGTTCATTACATTGAAGTCAGAGTATATAACGCATAGTGTTCGAATATTTCATGGGTACAATCTATTAGAAGGTACATGTAATAGGTAGTGTATTTCCAAATGGACATTCATTGGATTTGTCAGATGATAGTCAGCTCCAGAAACGTGCCATCTCTGCAGCAGACCTTAGCTTTGTTGCCTTTCAGAAAGAGAGGCTGTTCTTGGCAATTAGGCATTTGAAAAGCAGCAGGGACCACCAGGAGACACAGCCCATGTTTATTTTATAATTACAGTCTCAGTACTTCTGTGCTTCTAAATCTAGGTGCAGAGGATAAAATTCAAAATGTTTTTTCATGTGCTCCTTGCCTAGCAGAAGCACGGTACCCGTGGAAAAGTAATTTTCAGGGCATTTGGCAAAAGGTCAGAAGCTGTAAGGTGGAATCATTTGTGAGGACAGGTCATCGTGAAATTTTTTTATATTCCTTCCATGAAGAAAAATTGCTTCGGAGAGAGGCAGGCACTGCAGCCTTTGAAAAAGACTCTATAAAACCTTTTACACAAAATCTCTTTCCCCTCATAAGTTGGCATTGTTGTTCAGCACAATAGCATTCACTTAGTGAGAGTCAAGGGCCAGCAGTCTTTTTGTGATAGGTAAAAGGTTGCTTTATAATACTACAGGTAGTTAAGTAGATAACACGTTTTAGTTGCGAGAGAAAAAAACCTCTTGCAATGACATATGAATGGTTCTATCCCCTTTTCTCTATGTGCAGCAAGAAAGTGACACTAGAGTCTTAAGTCTGAATTCCTCAAGAATAGGGGTAGGCAACCTATGGCACGTGTGCCAAAGGCAGCACGTGAGCTGATTTTCAGTGGCACTCACACTGCCTGGGTCCTGGCCACCGGTCCGGGGGGCTCTGCATTTTAATTTAATTTTAAATGAAGCTTCTTAAACATTTTTAAAACCTTATTTATTTTACATACAACAATAATTTAGTTACGGTATATTATAGACTTATAGAAAGAGACCTTCTAAAAACGTTAAAATGTATTACTGGCATGTGAAACCTTAAATTAGAGTGAATAAATGAAGACTCGGCACACCACTTCTGAAAGGTTGCTGACCCCTGCTCTACAACTTAGCAGAAGGATGCTTCCCTGGTTCTTACATTGTATTAGCTGAACTACAGCTCTACCTTTATATAGATTTTAAATAGAAAATAGACCTCACTACATAGTTGCACGTTGCAAAGTAAGTTGCAGTTATTACTAAATTGAGAAGTTCAGTGTCACGGTGTACATTGGTACTTACCAGTGGTATGCTTCGGTAGATCTCAAAGCGCTTTACAACAGAGACCTAATTTTCCTCATCTGTAAAATGGTGACCATATGAGAAAAATGAGGCAATCACAGGCTGAGGACTTGTCTATTTGGGAAGTTAGTGCAGAATAAGCGAGGGTGTGCATTTAAAGTGCAATAACTTCTCCACACAACCCCCCTATGTGGACACTCTTATTTCTCTCTAACAATGCCTTTGTGTGGTTAGCTGAGGGCTTCTCTATATGGAGACTTAGTGCAAGCTGGGGTGTGAATATGTAGTGCGCCAGCCGGCGTCTGACTAAGTGGCTGTATGGACCTTGCTAAAACTTCTGTAGTGTGTTCTGATGTATTGCCATTTACTTTTAGTGCGCGGCAGCAGGTTTTACACAGCCACTTAGCGCTCAGCACGCTGGTGTGCTGTAGAGTTCCATCCCGGATTGCTGTGTATTAAGCCCTGAGTGACTTGTCCCGGAGTACAAAGTGCATCTATGGCAGCACGAGGAATACAACCAGGTTTCCTGACTCCCAATTCGATGCTCCACTCCCATAAGCCACACTCACTTATACTGTATGCTCATACATCTCAGTGTCAATGAGTGTCAAATGGGACTAGTCCCAAAAATGCGTTTCCTTCCACACTGAAGTTTTTTGGGGGGCTGATTTACCGTAAGATCCTGATTATGAAACAGCTTGACAACACCCAATTGGTTTGATATTTGTGAGTTTGTTTAGTAGAAAGTCAACAGCAAGGAAGTCAGCTAGTAAGACATAAGATATATTGGAAGTAGGTAAGACATGGAGGTTCACTTAATTGGGATCTTCTTGTATTTTCACTTTGTGAGGGCAAGAGGACAGCATTAGCTTTTCTAGCGGACATCCTTTATGTAAACCTATCCTACTGTTCTGCACTGTGTATTTGGGCATTACAATGACTATACAAGGGCTGTAGGATACTGTAGTTCTTTTTATTAATAAGAGAAAGTCTATCAGTCCTAGCTCTCCTGTTGCTGAGCAGCTAACTGCCCTGAAACGGACAAATTTGTATCTGTCCATATCTGAATTTTGGTCTTATAAGCCTGCATACAAATGGCATCTCCTGGGAAGAGTCCCAGTATGAAACAGCCACTTCATTTTTATGGGTTTCCTTCCCTATCCTGAATAATTTAGGCCCTGATCCTGTCAGCTGTTCTAAACATGGGGACCCCCTGCATCCCCACGAAACTCAGTGGGGCTCCACATAGAACAGCTTGCCTTGGGTTGCTTAGATAGACGTTTACTACGCAATAGCAGCAGTGCGGATCAGGACAGAGAGCATTCATGTACAAAATATGCAACCAATAGGCACCATCATCCCTTCCAAGAGGAGTAAGTTCAGGAGGAGAAATAGGATGGGCAAAGGAGAGTAGTGCTGGAAAACTTTATGCTGAAGAAGCTGAAGAAAAGCACACAGCAGGATCACTAAAAATGCCCAGCTGTATCTGGGTTTCTGCCATGATATGCAAGGCAGAGACAAGAGGATGTTTTAAAGATTTTTTTTTAACAGCGAGGGTAATTAATCGCTGGAACAATTTACCAAGGATTGTGATGGATTCTCCACCGCTGGTGATTTGTAAAGCAAGTTTGGTTCATTTTCTAACAGGGAAGTTCTGTGGCCCAGGTTATACAGGCAGGGGAGGCTCTATGGTTTTTTCCCCCCAAGCACAGCAGTCGGGTGGCTTTCGGCGGCATGCCTGCAGGAGGTCCGCCGGTGCCGCACCTTCAGCGTCCCCGCTGCCGTATTGCCGCTGAAACCGCGGGACTGGTGGACCTCCCGCAAGCATGCCACCGAACGCAGCCTGACTGCCGCCCTCACAATGACCGGCAGACTGTCCCCCGCGGCTTGCCACCCCAGGCACATGCTTGCTGCGCTGGTGCCTGGAGCTGCCCCTGTATACAGGTAGTGATCCCTTCTGACCTTGGAATCTATAAATTCCAAGGCCAGACAGAAAACAGCATTGTGTTAGTAAGAGATACAAATGCAAAGCAGGAAGCTATGCCCCCCCCCCCCCCCCCCCGCCTTCAATGTCTGTCTACTTGCTTGGATAAGCATGTTTCTAGTTGTGGAAACAGGCAAAAAAATTCAGCAGAAAATATATATATATATACCTGCTCCTATAGTTATTCAGTGTGGGGTGCTTATAATGCCTGCTGACACAAAGGTACTCTGTAAGAAGATATCATTGTTTCCAAAACAGACTGGAAGGTCAATGGTATTGACTGACTGATTAAAAAAGGAGATTTTTTCAAACAAAACCGGATGGCTGCACAGAGGAAATACTGCCAACAACAGATAACACACTGGGGGATTTATTACTAAACATCAATCTGATTTTTTTAAGCCCCGGATAATTTGGACCCAGCAAGGGAATGAGAAAAAGGTGCTCTTCCTCTAGAAAATATTCTAAAAAAAGCCTTCAAAGGTAGCAGCTCTATGCTTCATAACCTCATGTACTGCATTGTCAATCAGACTGGCAGAGATGAGAAAGCTGACAGCTCTCCAGAGGACCCTGGCTGAAGCTGCTGTGCAGAAGTCTGGAACGGCAGAGACCTGCTCCCGCATGTAATGAGACCAAGCAGAGCTGGAAGGTAAACTCCTTCCCCTGTCTAAAAGAAAAAAAGGAAGCCAGCCTGTCATGCATCACTGTTTTGGGAGGTGTGTGTAGGCAGGGGGGGAGGGAGTAGTGGGGGGTGGAGGAGAGGGCGTATGTATCTTTCTCTCTCTCTTTTCCCTCGGAGGAGGGGTGACATGATGGGGAATCGTGGTGGATTCTTGCCTATGTCAGAAATGAATTACAAATTCAAAAGCAAAACAAAACACTGCTCCTAAAATTTCTGTCTCACACATACACGGAATACACAATCAATCCATGAAACCAGTGACCAGTTGTGCTCCCCCTTATACCTTAAGTTAAGCACTCTGGAAAAGCTTCATTAATTTGTGACAGTTTTAGCCACAGGTCTCGTGCACAAGGCTGGTTGAGAATATTAAGCCTCATTAAGTTAAAAAAAAACAAAACCCAAACTTAGCTGCTCTGATACTACAATGGGTTTGTCTAATTCCCCTTTAATTAGCGTTCATGGAACTGATCTGTTGTGTTCGTCACGGAACTGTAGCTGAGTATTCAAAGAGACACGTGTATACAGGCAATTACTCACGTTGTTCTTTCCTACCCAGAACAACGATGCTGTTCACAATCTCACAGCAAGTAACACACAATCCAGCCTCCCCCCATCCCCCCCCCAAAAAAAAAAAAAAAAAAAAAAACGGATATATGGGCAAGCCTGAAAGTGCACAGCTTCGGTGGGGTAGTGGTGGTCAGTAGGTAATAACCTACTAGGACCATTCTACAACACAATGTGAGTACTTTGTACTCTATACACAACACTTGTAATGAACAAACAACCCCTGCTCAAGGCACTTGGCGGTTCCTTTGATAGAAGGCATATAGCCATTGTGCTGAGTGCACTTCTCAGAATGCTCAAGCTCTCCGCTGTGACTTGTTTTGAAAATAAAGGGCCCAATTCTGCTCTTGTTGTAAATCAGGAGTAGCTCTACCAGAGTTGATGGGATGAAAGCTTTTCTTCGACGTTGGCAGTTCCGTGCGGCTGCCGCTGGCTGGAGCTACTTTGTTGATAGTAACACATGTGAACTTTCTGACTGCAAAGCACATTGGGAGCAGCTTTCTTTTAAGGACTGGACTGGACATGTGAATTCCTTTGA
The DNA here is from genome assembly GCF_027887155.1 of Malaclemys terrapin pileata. Taxonomy (NCBI): domain Eukaryota; kingdom Metazoa; phylum Chordata; order Testudines; family Emydidae; genus Malaclemys; species Malaclemys terrapin. Next base: position 15,260,790 of record NC_071515.1, on the reverse strand, counting down.
AGAGTTGGTTGAAAAACAAGAAGATGGCTAAGAAATAAGCATCAAACAGCGATGTCGCCTGATTGCAAATCTGGAAGGGAAAGTATCATATAGGCCTTTCCTTGTGTGCGACAACATTCTGTTAAACTCAGCTACTATGGGAGTGATTCAATGTCCCTATGCTTTCGGTAAAGATACAAGAACTAAGATAAGGACCAGTCACTTTGTGATGTAGGGAAAAGGGCACATTGTATTTGCATATAACTAACGTGACAGTAATAGTCCATATAATGAAACATAAGCGTACGCATGCTCTGAACTGAGAGAAGAGCTATTCCAATGGAACTTTTGATGCAAACCCCGTACACCTTATCACTTTTTATCTGGAGACTTGCATTTTGAAGCCGAAACATTCACATTATGATTGCTTGAATCTTCTTCAGTCACTAGAGGGCAGAGTAGCACTGCCCTGCCTAATATTCTGGAAGCTTACTCTGACCCCATACTAGAAATGGCCACATAAATGAGACTGTGGCAGCGTCATTAGCACTGTTTACATTTTCAGGAGGTTGATTTATTAAAACCCTTTAAAGGGGATAAAAAGTTTGCTCATCCATCAAAGTATTAACTTTCACAAGTAAAGAAGACCTGAGAGAGAGAACTCTGAGTTCCCTTTGCTCCCACTGTAGAGCATTGAAGCATCTCTCTGGATTGGAGAGAAAGAGAGATTCACCTTTTCACTGCCCAGGTTGACGATAAGTAAAGTAAGTGCTTCAGCATTGTGCTTTTCACTGGAAGGCAAAATATATCCATTTGCTGTTTAGTGGATTAGGATTCCGAAGCCTGCTTCCTCATTTTATATGTTTATTGCTGTTCTGATCACTTGGCACATTCTCTGTGTTGTCCCTCTCTCTTTCTTCAAACTCCTCCTCTGATATGTCATTTTGCCTCCCTTTCCCAGTAGCTGGCAAATGCACAGACTGAAACCACTTCCAGGGTCAGTGGCAACCAAGAATATCACATTATAAAGTTCTGTTTTCCGGGTTGGAGGAGACTCTTCCAAAACATCGGAGCTCATCGTTCTGGAGGAGTTTAATTTTCCGATAACAAAATGCCACCAGCCAAGAACAGTGCAGACATCTGAACTAAGCCCATGAGAAAATTCCACTTGAGGTGGAGTTCCACAGAGGAAAGGATGCTCTTATGTTTAAGGCAGTGGACTGAGACTCAGGAGATGTGAATTAAATTCTTGCCTCACCCCAGGACATGCAGAAAATCTGCGGCAAAGTCACTTAATCTCTGTGTGCCTCTTCACCTGTGTGTGGGGTTGATAATATTCCCCTCCCCATCTTTGTCTAATCAATTTAGATTGTCAGCTCTTTGGAGCGGGGGCTCTCTGGCAATGTCCTTGTAGTGTCCAGCACAATGGGGCTTCCAGGAGCTACTATAATACCAATATTAAATAATCAAATTGAGTTTTGCAGGCCAGTCTGACACACTGCACTGCACGCTGGCACGACGCTTTCACAATGGCCTCAAAACATCCCCAGCACTAGCATCAATACCAACACAGATACCATCCAAGTTCCTTGCTTGTTCAGCTGCATGCTCTGGCTGGAATATTCCTGAACTAAACCCCAGGGTTTTATTGCTGCTGTTTAGGCTGACATAAACAGCAGCTTTATGGAAACACCCCTTGGGGCTGACCGTACATTCTGTAAACTGCCTCTCCAGCAAATAAATAAATAAATAAATAAATAAATACATCCCATTTTTTATTGAGACTGTAATTTCCTTTTTAATAACTATCTGCTCTCACAGCGTACTCGCCAACTCAACAGTATTTAACTAGAGGCTTCAGTATTTTCAGGAGACTCCAATTAAGAATTAGACTATAAACTTTTTTTTAAATGATTCACCAGACAACAATTGGCTCAAATTCCTCTAGAAACACAGAATATAGCTTCAGATTTGTATTAGAGAATAGGGTTATTCACTCCCATGACCCGGCTGATCTCCTTAAGACCACCAGATAAAAGCAAAAAACAAAACCTAGCACAGGTAAAATTTTCAGAAGCCAAATCATGTCTTCCGATGAGGGAATGACCCTTTGCCATTCTGTATATAGTATATTCCCCATGTGTTGAAATTAACTGGAATTCTTAAGCCCCACAACTGTCTGTCCTCCTAAAAGCCAGAGAGACATATCTGACTTTGTAATGAGCTATACAGCTGTTTATGCACCCTCCATGTTTTATAATTAAGCTCTAATATCCATTAAATCAGTCATTACTACCAATAATAACCAGTTTGCTCATTAGCAGCCTAAGGCAAGTCTGAGGGCAGTTAATTCTGTAACACCACAATTGCCAAGTCCAATAATGACTTATTCCCAAGGATTTACTACTATTATATACTATATTCAACTCTTTATAGAACAGCAATTTTTTTTTAAGTCACTGATTGCTTTAAAAATTATTTCCTTCAGTCTCTGACTGCTTATTCACTAGTCAAAATACAGATTACAGGTAGATTTGAGTTATGTTACCTTTAGTGGAACAGTTACTGTTAAATCACCAACAAACACACAACCCTGATTTGGAAGTCACAGACAGTACCTCAATCTCTAGGTCAGTAGCAACAAGTCTGACAAAGGAACTTTGAGCAATGCCATGGTAAACAATCCCTGGCATGTTCAGCATTGACCGCAAGGTCAGTAAGGAGACAGACTATGCGGTCACACCCTGGCCAATGCACATCGGCCAAGTACCATGAGGTGCCAGCAAAATGATTTGGCCTGACAGAGTAGCACTGAAGCAGCTTTTTGGCCTTGCAGAGGACTATGAATGGCAGATCCGTATGGTGTAGAAATTCACAGCCATGCCATACCTCTGCATTGTTTAAATGGCAATGTTTTGGTCACAAAGAGAGCTCCGATGGTGCTCTTTTCTGAGGGCAAAGTAACAAAGCTTGCTCCCAGCTAATGAAGAGTGCAGAGATGTGTTTTGGAAATGATAATGAAGGAAGACAGCAGAGGTAATGCTTCAGGCAGAAATACACCCTGTGTGCCAAATTTTTAAGGGAAAGGGTAAGCAAAGGCTGTCGTGATATGTTTGACTTCATATTCTTAGAGTGATTTAAAGGTAAGCTGTCATAAGATGTCAACATGTCCTGTGTGCTAGAATCTGACTGAATATAATAGGCCAGATTCATATCTGATTTATGAGAGTACAGTCTCATGAGGTCAGTGGAGATGTATCTTGTTTGAATCAGGTCTGAATTTAGCCCCAAAGCTTCAGAAATCCTAGCAAATTTACTTTTGAAGGCAGATGTTTCATCTGATTTTAAACCAGGATATGGATGCATTGAAGTAACACCTATGGATGAAACCCTGGCTTCATCAAAGTCAATGGGAGCTTTTCCATTTTGCTTCAACAGGGCCAAGATTTCAGCCCTGGAAACCAAGGGCCTGATTCACCATTGCCCTGAACCTGGTGCAGTTATTTACACTAGTGCAAAGTGGGATTTCACTATTTGGTTTCTCTGTCTACTGCACTGTATGTTTAGTAACATTTTATGTATCTCTCAATATCAGGAGAGTGTATGGGGGGAAGGATCGGGGGGTGGGGGTAGACATGCTCAGATGTCTTATGTAGTACTCCTGAATTGGCAGGTGAAGGGGGAGGGGAGAATGTATTGGCCTTTTTTGCCATAATAAGTGGCAAACCAGTGATGTGATGCCTCCTGTAAGACAGGGCGTAAACTTTGATCTTTGTTGCACCCAATATTAAGAAATGCAACTTCAAAAATGGACATAAGACTGCCTGCTTCTCCACTGCACAAAGATGGCCATCAACTGTGAATTTATTTATGTTTGAAAAAATTTGATGTTGACAGGAGAAAGCTTGTTAGAACATTGCTTAGGCTCTAATTAAAACAAAAGGTTCTAGGAGGGGGGAAAAAGCTTTAGAATTGATAGCGCTAACACACCCACTTCTTAGGACTATAAACATGGCTGCTAGTGATTCTGTTCATGAACTAGACAGACTTCCAACATTTAAAGAGTGCTCTACACACCCATTTTCAGTTCTTCATTTAGACACTCAAGATCAACTATATTTCACAATCCCATGTACAGATTTAATAGCAGCACTAGTGTAAATTAAATGTGGCATATCATCACCATGGCAGTGTTTTGGTACATGGCAGTGTTTCGTTTTTGCTTCATCTGTACACGCACACAGAGTACGTATATGGGAAATTTTCAAAAGCACAAATGGCAGTTAGGCATCCAACACCCATTGAATGTCCATATACAAAGTATACACACAAACCCAGATAGTAATGCAGGAGTATATCCACCACAGCATTATTTAAATCCACCATAGCATTATTTTATTGAGAGGTGAGAGAGAACAAATAGAATGTCTAGAGAGCTGGTGTTCTTACATTCAGCACTGGGACCCATGGGCATATCTGAGAGCTAAAGTGAAACCCTAATTATTTTCACTATTTTAAACAGCAAAGAGTCAGAAACAAGAGCCTTCTGGTACAAACCATCTCAAGTGGCATTTAGGTATCTTCACCAGGCAAGAGCAGAGGTGGCCACTCATTTGCATGATGTTGATTTAGCAGCTGAACATAGCAAAAGCATTGTGTGCCTTTAAATTTCTCCTGGGCAGAACTGAAGCGGTAAGAGAATGTTATGCTATTACTGTAAATTACACTGACGGCAGAGGGCTGCCGGGGTTACGGAGAGAGAGCAATTCTCTACAGCCACTAGCGGTCAAAGTAATTAGCTGGTGTAATGAAGAGCGAGAAAAAGGAGACGAATGTTGGACATTGGAGTGCTGTACTGCCAGCATTCTCATTCTCCAAGGCTTCGCAACAACAATGAACTGCTGAGCCTTCAGTAATCTCTACACATGGCTGGCTACACATGAAGAGAATAATTAAGAAATGTCAGTGTTTCCTTGGGAAAACACCAGCACTCCCTGAAAGAATGATGGTAATCTCCAGAACAGCCACCCCCCCCTTCCTTTATTGTGGTAGGCAGCAAAAACATGTGACGGTGCTCTAAAATTAACACACTTTTGTTCTCTCCCCCCATAACACCCCACCTCCCTGTCACACATCATCAAAAGAGTGTGTTGTCAGTGCTATCAAAACAGCTGAAACAAAGCTAGTTTTATATACAAGGGAGAGATGCACACACTTAAATCCTACAGTTTTCCTCACAGTCCAAACCTCAAAGTGCTGAGCCCCCTCAACGCCAACTAAATGGAGCAGCAGCTGTTCAGCGCCTAATGGGGGGCCTTAGCCTCTTGTAAGATCAACTGCTCAGACAGGCAGAGCTACCATTGTCTTTCAGGCAGCTTTTTCTGACTAAAGACTGTGTCATGATGACATGATTTTAAGTGAGATTTAGCTCATAAACAAAGAAAGTGGGGGGAGGGGGAGAGTCTCTTGGTGGAGGTAGTGCTTAGCCATACCAGGTGGGGAAAAGACTAAGACTTCTAGGCCAGCACAAAAGAGACAGTGGCCAATTCCCCAGAGAATAGACTCAATATTAAAGTACAGAATCCTATCGTGCTAAATCAGATCTTTGTACTGTATGAACAGTCAGTCGATCTCCCCTGAATGAAAAAGATTTTCCCTGCCTGCTGACGTTGTGCTGGACCTTAATTCTTAAAGGCTGAAATCTACAGTTTCCCCCCACCCCCGGAGAACTCCATAATGAGAAAAAGCCAATGAGAAGCATATACACATCACACCTACATTGTAAAAGGGATTGCTCCTGTGGAATTCCAGAGCTACTGAACCCTCTCCCATTGCCTCCCACCCTGGTGGAAAAGAAACAGATTGTCCTTTTATTTAATATAAAAATACATGGCACTGCATGAAATATCTCGGATCTGCAAAAATCTCTTCTCTCACCTTAGCTCTACCCATAAAAGTGCCAGCAGAAATCCTTCTAACAAAAGGTGAGGAATTAATGACCCAAATAAACAGAGAATCCAGACCAAAAAAGGTTAGTACAGCAATCGTTTGCTAATGAGGCTGATCAAATCAAACAGTTTTCTCCTCCGATTCTCTTCCAACTTGTTTACCCTGTTCTCTGAAATTAAGCCGTTTGTCTACACATCTAATTGTACCTTTGATTCTCCAATTTATTGCTCAGTTGGATTGTACTGGAGATAAATATTTGTACCCAGGAAGTAGAAGAGTTGAGGGTTTGAGTGTAACAGATGCTAATCCTGTTTATCCCAGCCTGGATGATGTTAGAACCCAGAAAGAGGAGGCTATTTCTAAGATGCCCTGTGCTGGACACCTTTAGATAGAAATGCAGTGATTGATTCATTCGGTTCTGAGATGCTGGGTATTTTTTCCTACATGAATGATTACCTACGGAACGATGATGCCACATTAAAAGAATAAGTGGGGAAAAATTAAATAAAATCTTCTTTTCCAGCCTCCCCTGATTACTGTAACTATCATTCTGCAAACAAGCCCGATGTTGCTCTGTTAGCTATCATCAACTTGCAAGTCTCAAGACATTATCAAGTGATGCTGCTGGTTTTATCATGGATTCCCTCCAGGACACAACAGCTGCAACCAATGAGCTGGATTCAAAATAATCACAGTGAGGTTAAAATATAATGGAAAAATATTTAAAAAGTGCTGAATGTTGGATAGTGGTCCAAAAACCCAATCTCCATATTGCAAATTTAGGAAAGGGGGGGGAAGCATTTTTCTGAGGATTAGAAAAAGACCACATAGATATTTTTAACTTCTACTTTGATTTATTTTGTGAAATAAGAGAGACAGAAATCCACTGGCACCCAAATTGGCAAATTTCCACCAGGGAAAACACAGGATGTTACACACACACACACACACGCACACACACACACACACGTTGGAATCACTTTAAAAGTTGTGTTCCCTGTTGGAATTCTGCCCAGCTTCAGTTTCTGCCTATGCACACAAAAAGTATCAGTTTTCTCAAAGAATAACTCGGTGCGTTTGCACAGCTATCTAAAGTACAGAATCAAGCTTAAAGTAAAAAAACCCCTCAAAATGAAATGTGCCAAGCGGTTCCAAAAAAATTGTTTTATTCTGTTTCATACTAAGATCAGAGGTCTTTGTATTGTTTTGAATTTGGTAAGTTCAAAGTGTAAGACAAGAATGTTTAGAATTCATAACAGACCTTATCCTCTCTCAAATTTCAAATGGCTACACTTTGAGCAGCCCCATCATTGAGTGGTTCTGTTCCTTGACATTCTGTCTGATAACAGACACATCAAGAAAGTATTTGCACATGGGCAATAAATGAGGGCTAAAAACCCTCTGAAGGAGTCTAAATTGTATTAAGGATTCATACCCCATGTAAGGGAAAATTACTTACCTTACAATTCTGCTCCTCTGAAGATACCAAGAACGATTTTCTATCACATCTAGTCTCCTGTACCTTCTAATTGCCTGCAGGGGTCAAGCTGGCACTATTGGTAGTTTATCTGGAACCCTAGATCCCGACCCCTCTGGATATGACACAGACTGAACTTTTGACACCCTCCAAAGTGATGTCTTTGTTCAACGAGTCATACATGTAGTGGAACAAATACATTCCCAGCCAGTCCAGTTAAGTTACGAGACTCTCAGGACCATATCCTAAAACTCTTACCACCAACATCAACCCAAAAGCAAGACACAACATTGGGAGTGCCCTTCCCCAATGGCAAGATGCTCCCACTTCTTGAGATGCATCACAATGGTGTGACAAGCACATATAAGAGCTAGAGAAAACATATAGAGAAAACAAGCACATATAAGAGCTAGCACACAGTGCTCCAAAGCACCAACCTAGTTCTAGAGCCCAAACGCAAAAAGTGCTTGGTGCTACAGAGCCAAAGACATCGTGGCACTCAGTGGGTCCAGCTGGAAAAGGTGTAAAACCTTCTGCCTACATATTGGGTTTTTTTTTGTTTTTTTGTTTTTGGCTAGAAAATGGCTTTACAATAGATTCTGCTTTCATTTGAAAAATATTGGGTGGGAATTTTTCAACAAAAATAAAAAAATGGAGAAAAATGATGAACACCAAAAAATTTTTTTAGGGTTTTTTGTGGGGCAAAATCATTTCCTCACCAGTTCTAGGTAACTATGGCACTAACGCATGTCCAGACTCGGCATAAACCAACAAGGCAACACTGGTAGCAAAGTGCAGCAGTAGTCCTGAGGTGCTAACACACACACCCCAGTACAAAGAAAGGCCATTAATGCAATGAAATAAACAGGCACTGAGGTACCAGAACAATGCCGGGATCATTTTTTCAGAGTACTGGTGGAGGTCCTAATCCTCAAGGAAGGTGCCAGGATGCTAAGGCAAAAAGTCTTCTGAAATTTGACACAGGACTGGTCTGACTGGAAGGCAAGGTAGGGCGCAAGAAAAGAATACCCAACAATTCATAGCTACACAGTGATATGGTTCTGGTAAAGAGCTGAAGTAATTGCCAATATGGTGCTGTTTCTGCAGGGAGCTCTGTCAAGAAAGATCCGACGGGAACTTTTGGAGGGAAGAATTAATACTCTAGGAGTGGTGTTCAACAGCCAGGCAGAGTGTGGTTTACTTTCTAGTTATTGCTACCTTAAGGGTAAGAAAACCTTAAGAGCCTGGGGAGCAAAGCCATTCTTTTGCTAAGGAACTAAAACCTAGGACCAAGAATCCTGCATGGATGGAATCTTTAGAGAGGCACGTATTTCATGAAAATTATGCTGCAAGATCAGAGTATACATCTGATTGCACTGTACACTACATAAGATTTTGAACTGGACAAAAGAAGTTTCTGGAACTAGAATAGAAGAACATCCCGGGCCTGCTTCTTCACTCCCTTGCACCCTGTCTGGTTATATGTACCTAAATTAATAGATTCCAAGGCCAGAAAGGACCCCGTGACTATCCAGTCTGACCTCCTGTATAACACAGTCACAGAGCTTCCCCAAAATAACTCCTAGGGAAAATATATGTGTGCAAAGGGGACAGTGAAGTGTGCATAAAATGCTTGAGGTCTGATTCTCATTTGCACTAAAGCCACTTAACGACACCGGCAATTTGAAGTGATCTTGAAATGGGTATAAATGTAGTTTAGACTCATTTTCAGGCCACTTTGCACTTCCAGAGCCAAAGCAGTGCAAAGTGGCCTTAATGCAAATGAGAACCATGCCCTACTATTCTAATTGGTGGTGTGTTGCATCTGCTTTGCAATCACTTCGCACAGATATAAATGACCCCTAGCGTTGCCAACTTTCTATTTGCAGAAAACCAAACACCCTTGCCCCACCCTCTGCCCCGTCCCTTGCCTAGGCGACACCCCTCCCCACCCCTTCTCCAAGGCCCCGCCCCTGCTCACTCCATCTCCACTCTCTGACACTCGCTCTCCCCCTCCCTTGCTCACTCGCACATTTTCACTGTGCTGGAGCAGGGGGTTGGGTTGAGGTGGCGGAGGCAGGGAGGGCTCTGGCTGGGGGTGCGGACTCTGGGATGGGGCCAGGGACGAGGGGTTCAGAGTGCAGGAGGGGGTCAGAACTGGGGTAGGGGTTTGGGGCAAAGGAGGGGGTTCGGGGTGCAGACTCTGGGTGGCGCTGACCTCAGGCAGCTCCCAGGAAGCTGCCGGCATCTCCCTCTGGCTCGTTGCCCCTGCCTGCAGGCACTGCCCCTAAAGCTCCCATTGGCCATGGTTCCCGGCCAATGGGAGCTGTGGAGCTGGTGCTCAGGGCGGGGGCTGCACATGGAGCACCTGTGGCTACCCCTATGTGTAGGAGCCAGAGCGAGATGCTGGCAGCTTTCCCCCATGCAACAAGAAACTTTGCCAATATGTTGACCTCCTGAAGACATGTTTTGTTTCGATGAACTGATTTTCAAGTGTGTTTGCACTGTCTTGTGCCCCTTCTCCACAACTCCCTCAACTAAGTAGGACATCATGAGAGAAATTATACATAGCATGTAGAACAGACTTTCATATGCACCCTAACCCCAGTGTTTAAAATATCAGGACTATTGTAGACATTCAGCTATCTCAGAAACTAAAGATGGGGGGATGATACACACAATTTACCTGGGATAGTCCAATCTTCAATGCACTGATGAGGTGATGGACTATAGTGCAGTACAGGGCAGTGAGTGGAGCAGAGAATGTCATTCTAAGTCCAGATCAGATTTTTGAATCCTGCTTGATGCCTGCTAAATAATGAGCCTCTTCAGGTGTTTAGTCACCTTTCACACCTGTATAGGAGTAGCTTTTCATTTCCATTTTGCCCCAATGTTGATGGCAATATAGGGATCTCATTGCACTGAGAACACAGCATCAACGTAAATAGACTTTTTTGAGATAGTTCTATTATAGTAAGACATGAAAGCTCCTTGTTTCTGTTCAGTCACGTACATGTTGAATAATGCTGCTTCGCTGTTGGTGAATATATCTTCAAACTGGAAGGTGGATTCAGACTTGCTCAGTTACCTTAGACACTCAAAATAAAAGGCTTCTCCTGGCCAGATCTATGCTCCAATATGCCAACCTCTGCCTACTCATGGATTTGTTCTTAGATTTACAACCTACTCAACCATCATGCGATAATGTTAACCTAGTGAGGTGGTGATGCTAGAGAAACTCCATGGACTTTAATGGACTTAATCCTAGTTTACAATGGGGAAACTGAAATCAGAATCAGGCACAAGAAGTGTTTACACAAAAGGGCAAGGTTAATCAAATAGACCGATTTTCAGCCCCAGGAAAACATTCGTAACAGTGCTAACAAACATTAACATGCTATTTTGGCTAAATGAATCACAGCTTTAAATATTTATTAGGCTGATCACACCGGTAAACCGTCACAAGTATGCAATCACAGGAAAATCTAATCTCAAATAGCTTAGCAGAAGAAAAACAAAACTGCAGTGAGGCTGCTAAAAAGTCTTGGATAAATCTGGCTGTAATGAATGTACATATTCAGAACAAAAATAATTCCAACAAAGTCAAATAATTTGCTTGACTTTTCTTCAAGACGGAGTTGGAGGAAATGCCATGAGGCCTACAAAAAACTCAACAACAATAAAGCTGCTGGTGTGCTAAGACCTCTGCCTATCTTGCTGACCAATATTGTCTTATTGTTTCCTTGTGCTCTCTCATCTGTCTGTATCCATCGTTGTCTCTTGTGTTTTACTTAAGACTGTAAGATCTCTGAGTCAAGGACTGTCTCTTTGTTCTGTGTTTGTCCCAGTGCCTAACATGGGGGTCCCGGGGTCCCAGTCCCTGACTGGTGTTGCTAGGTGTTATGATAATACAAATAATACACACCAGAGTTGTGTGCTGGTAATAATGTATAGGGTTCCAGGTGTCATTTTGATCTCACTTGCACCAGTGAATATCAGTGTATTCAGCCTCTTTGCACCATTCAGACGATGTAAAGGGGTCAGACGCTGATTGCCAATAGCCTTAAGAGACCTCTGCTGTTGGAGAGGAACTTCCTTGCTAGTGCAAATGTGCAGCAGCCTGGTAATGAACCAGCCATCCCAACTTTGATATAGGGAGCATATTGGGAACACTTTTAAAGGCATGAAAGGGGTGTGACGGAGATCTGTTCCACCTATCCTCCACTGACATGGGGTCCACTAAGAACCCTTCCTCGGTGGTGCAACTTAAAGTGGCCCAGCAAAAGCCCAAAGTTGTGCTGGAGCTAGGAAGAGTCCTTAAAATCAAGACACTGTAACAGATTCCCAAAGACCCCTCTCTTGCTCTGAGTAGGGCTCTGGCATAGGAGAGAATCTGGCCCACTGTTTACATGAGAGCAGAATCAGGCCCACGAAGAAGTTACTCCTAATGCGAATCAGACCCTCTGAATTCAAATTCAGCTAGGACAGACATCCACGGGTTTGGATGCTTATTCTAACTACTAGAACCTCTGGAGTTTGCTACAACATGCTGGGGGGGGGGTCTCATGAGGACAGGGTTTTATGGGGAGATTTTTCATAACTTCTGCTTTGAGCTAGATAAGGCCTGCATCTGCTTTGTCTATTTAGACAATATCGTCTCATTGTTTCCTGGTACTCCCCCATCGGTCTGTCTGTATCCATCGGTTGTTTCTTGTCTTATACTTAGACTATAAACTCTATGGGGCAAGGACTGTCTATTCTGTGTGTGTTCAGTGCCTACCACAATAGTCCAGGTGCTACAATAATAGAAATAATAAAGATTGAGAGTGGCCTCTCTCATGGAATTTGGGCATTCCTGGGGTGAAATCCTGGCCTCACTGAAGTCAATGGCAAAACTCCCACTGACTTTATTGCAGGCTGGATTCCATCCCTGATTCCAATGGGAACACAGAGATGAAAAGTCTTCTGAACTTTTCATAAACTCGGGAAAACATGGCTCAAAACTGGGTGTAAATATAGATGAAGGATAAGAAGAGGAATTTTTTATGTTTTGTGAACTGGGTTCTCCCACCCCTGATCACCATACACAAATTCTTATTGGGAGTGATGTATACATTTATCATGCTAGAAAATCAATCAATCAATCAATCATTCTGGAGAGCTGAGAAATGTTACATCCAAGAACAATGTGTTTTTGTTCCTGTGCATAATCTGTGTAATTAACATGAGATTTAAAACAATAATGTTCTTATTAATATTTAAGGAAAACTATGATGAAAATCATTTTGTTTCTACTTTACAGGCCTTTTAGATTCCATGTGCTGGAACGTGGGTTGTACACACTGGGAATATGGAATGATATAGGAAATTATAGACATACTGGAACAGATTCTGTGCTGCATCACCACCTTCCCATGGCCCGTTTTTTTATGTCAGCCTTTCGTGGATTGCCTATTCGATGCACGCAAGCTCTGAATCTACACAGTGAAGACTGGGGCAGCCACTCCCCTCCCACCAAGATACAATGCCTCCCACATCCAACATACACCCATGCTGCAGCTTCTGACAGGGAGCACAATAGTGCTGCTTAGGATGGCACTATGTTGCTCCTGCACACTTCCCTGCACAGCTCCTTTAAAGCCCCTGTATGTAGCCAGAGCAATGTATAGGGCTGGAATCAGTCCCACTGCCTGCTGAAATAAGATCAAAGTGTTGTTTAGGTGGGCGGCAGTGGTGGTTCACAGATTTATTCATTGGTTTTATTTCTTGCTTTTGATGTGATTTTCTAGTATGTTAAAAAAGGCCAAATCCTGGCCATAACAGCACCCACAGCACAGAGCCGGCAGGCCAGGCTCCACAGCCACAGATGCTCCCGGGAATCCTGAGGGGGACCTCCCATTGCAATGGCTCTGCAGCCGCCCAACCCTTTCCTCTCCTTAACAGGGGAGTCAGTGACTCCCTCCACAGGCTACATATCTTAGTCATGCCCTTGTCAGGGGAGCCAGTGCTTCCGTGATATCCTAGCCAGAGCGGAGAGCGGGCATCCTCAGTCACAGCCATGGAGACTGAACAGGCCATGCAGCCCAAGGCAGGTTGAAATGGAGCTGTCTAATGAGCTCGGAAAGGGCGTTTTTCACCAGGAAGCTTGGATGGACAAGATACGTCAGGACGGAGAGCCTGCCCATGGCAGCTGTTGGCTGGGGAAGACATGTAGCAAGTTTGTGCTTAAATCTCTCCACTGGCTTCCAGTCAACTTTGGATACCAGTTTAAGGCGTTGGTCCTAATTTTCAAAGCAATTTCGCTCCAACCACATTAAAGACCAAATATCAATGTATGAACCACTGCGATAGTGTGCTCCTCTGGGACACCACACATCACAAAACCCAAGGCAAAGTATGTGAGAGCTGGGGACACCATTCTGTGTCCAGGGCGTCTGGCTATGAGACAAACTTCCAGAGCAGATAAGGCCAATCCAGAGCCGGACCATCTTTTGTAAATCCTGCAAAACCTCCCACTTTGAAAAAAAAACATTTCCAATCACAAGAATGACTCTCACAACACTGATGCCCTTTCTACTCAATAACCCTCTACCATATAAGCAAGCAAGCAAACCACAAACAAACAAAGTAGGGGAAAATAAAATCTAAAAAGTCAAAAACAACCCCTCTATCCCAATCAGAGGTGTTAAAAGAAAGTGGTAGAGACTCTGTAGTCCACTTGGAACTTCCTCAGTTGCTACTGATTTCACACAGAAGATGCTCAGATAGTATGGTGATGGTCCAGCAGCATAAAACTTTAGAGAGGTAGGTAGGTAGACAATCCAACAGTAACCCAGTGATTCTCTCCATCCTGACAATATGTGTACATTAAGACCTGGTCCGCACCTCCTCCCTTGTCTATAGTTGCAAATGAGTTCCACGGTGCAGCCCATGGATTGAAATGATCCCTGTGTCCAAAGCTGGAGAATAGAATGGAAGGGAGCGAGAACTTTAGGGCTTGTGCTTGGGAGAGGAGGTGCTCCTAGACATAAATCTCTTGAGCAGCTCCACATCAACCACCTGTGGCATAGGAACAGATCTCTCCTTGCACATTAGGTCAATTGTTTCAATCAATTGTTCCAGTGTGCACGGGACTGACATGGCTGTACACAGCCACTGCTCCCCTTACAGCAATGTCAGCTGTATCCAGAATTTATACTGCACTACGTTCAAGAGATCAAAACAAAATAAAAGTATTAAAAATTATCAGAAACAAGAAGTCAAATTCTCTACCTAAAGCTCAGTCCAAAGTGATGTTCTCTACTGTGCTTTCCTTTTACCTAGACGTGATGTCTTCTCCTCTACCTAAATTCAGCCTACTAGGGTCAATCCTTTCCCTTTACTTACCAGAAAAGCAGTAAGATACAGAGGATGTTCCTCATTTCAACAAAGTAAACTTGGCAAAACTTGTACTTAATGGGTCAAATTCTACACCCATTCAATTCCCATTAGCTTCAGGGAGACAAGCAAATGTGCACAAGGCAAAATTGGACCTAAATTTAATCAATATAGGCTAGTTCAGTGCTTCTCAGCCTTTTCCATACTAGGTATCCTCCACCCAGTTAACCAGGATCTACCAGGGAGCCTGCTATCATTTAGCATCATTAGAAGGGCAGGGTGGTCATGACCCCGACACTTGTTTCTAACCTCCCAGGAGGTCATGACCCCAGCATGAGAATGCCTGGGCTAATGTATTCTTCAGCATCATCTTTCCTTCATGTGAAAACTTTACTGTGAATTTAAATTACAAACCCCATGTTACCAAATACTTAAAAGGATCATTTATACGTTTGCAATAGGATTAAAGCAAAACTGATGTCCAGGCTCTGTGATCAGGGCCGGCTCCAGGCACCAGCCCACCAAGCATGTGCTTGGGGCGGCGCCTGGAGGGGGGTGGCACAGCGGGGCCGTGACTGGGCTCGCCGCCCTCCCCGCAGCGCTCCAGCCGCCGGGGGCTCTCCGTCCTCCCCTCGGCACTCTGGCCGCCGGGGAGAGCGGAGAGCCGCGGCGGGCTCTCCGCCCTGCTCCCGGCACTCTGGCCGCCGGGGGCTCTCCGCCCTCCTCCCGGCGCTCTGGCTGCCAGGGGCTCTCCGCCTTCCCCCCGGCGCTCTGGCCGCCGGGGAGAGCGGCCCTCCTCCCGGCGCTCTGGCCGCCAGGGAGAGCAGGGAGCCCTGGCTGGGCTCTCCGCCCTCCACCCGGCGCTCTGGCCGCTGGGGAGAGCGGTCCTCCTCCCGGTGCTCTGGCCGCCGGGGAGAGCGGGGAGCCCCAGCTGGGCTCTCCGCCCTCCTCCCGGCGCTCTGGCCGCCGGGGGCTCTCCGCCTTCCCCCCAACGCTCTGGCCGCCGGGGAGAGCAGAGAGCCCAGCTGGGGCTCTCCGCCCTGCTCCCGGTGCTTTGGCCGCCGGGGAGAGCGGAGAGCCCCGGTCAGGCTCTCTGCCCTGCTCCCGGCGCTCTGGCCGCTGGGGAGAGTGGAGAGCCCCGGCTAGGCTCTCCGCCCTCCTCCCGGCGCTCTGGCTGCCGGGGGCTCTCCGCCTTCCCCCGGCACTCTAGCCACCGGGGAGAGCGGCCCTCCTCCTGGTGCTCTGGCCCCCGGGGAGAGCGGAGAGCCCCGGTCGGGCTCTCTGCCCTGCTCCCGGCGCTCTGGCCGCCGGGGAGAGCGGCCCTCCTCCCGGCGCTCTGGCTGCCGGGGAGAACGGAGAGCCCCAGCCGGGCTCTCCGCCCTGCTCCCGGCGCTCTGGCCACCGGGGAGAGCAGAGCCACGGTGGGCTCGCCGCCCTCCCCCCGGCGCTCCGGCTAGTCGGGGATTGCTCGGCCGGCCCTGTCTGTGATTCTGAATCTATGTCATCAAAATGCCGAGAACCACACCAAAGTCATTATCTGCTTGCCTTTCTTCTAAGTGATCTCTCTGCCAGGACTGCCGAAAGAACGTGTATGACTCTTTAAAGCTGCCTATTCTTAATTTTTAATCACTTAAAAGTTAAAACAAATGTGTAATATTTCAAGAGTGATGCCTTCAAGATAGTCTAAGTTGCATAGCTTTACTTGCTTTTAAAATTAACAGCTGTTTATCTAACAGCTTGGTCTCTAGTTTGCTGGGATTGCATTGTATGGAACAATTGATAGGGAACAATTAAAAAAAAAGGAGTATTTCTTTTAATAAGCAAAATTGTTTTTAACACTCTTAGCATCATTAACCTTGAGAAAACTGCCTGGGCCACATCGTTAGCTGATGTAAATCATCATCATTCCATTGGCTTCAATGGAGCTATGACGATTTACACCAGCTGAGGATCTGGCCCCAAACTTTTAGAAGGGTTATAAATATTTGTTTAAAAATACAGCCACATTGTTCTGAGTCAATAAATGGAGGAATGGAAAGAAGCTACTTTATTCCCTTCTTCTCTACATTTCAGCAAAGCAGCCCCATTTTGTAAGATGGCTTCCAAAGAGAAAACAACTACAAAGCTTGTCAGCAAAGGAGAAATACGTCAACCTTATTATACCAACCCTCCATGAACCAGATTTATTTTGCGGGCAACTTTGCTATGGCTCTGTGCCATAGAGAGAGAAAGAAGGGTAAAAATGAACGTGGTGGATGGAAGGAGGAGGGGGAATTAAATTTAATAGAGCTATAAAATTCTGCCCGACTCGGATCAAATGCTTCTGTCATTGCTGTCAGGCAAAATTATGGTGAATCAGTATGAAAGGTGCATTCTTTTAAATCTATAATGCTGCTTCTCATATTGATTGGTGGAAACAGGTCGAATACATCAGCTTTTTAAAAAAAAATAAATATTGAAACAGTAGCCAGCAATGCTAAATTTGTGTGTGCATGTGTGCTGTTTCATTTTTCTTCTATTTGCCACATAAATGTCTTTTCAAACACATTCATTATTGTGACAACAGGTTGAATCTGCAATTCACCATCTGCCTAAACAACATTAACCTTCATGCAACCTCATAATATCATTGTTCGGCTTTGTCTGCAATTTTAAATCCTGCTAATATAAGTTTTGTGTCAACTAGACACCAAACTAGCCTTCTCCAATACAGTTGGACACTAGCATTTGAGATTGATTTTTTTTTATAGAAATGTGCTAGGTGATCTGAAAGCAATAAGAGTAGAGTTGAACCGGCTGTCAAAAAACTATAACAGTGGGCATTCCCAATACACACACCTATGTGGCAGATTAATATTTTGAGCAACAGCACCTGGATGTTAAAGTACTCCTAGAAATTCCCTGTCCAGAAAGCTTTGTTTTAGATATGTTGTTAAAAGATCATCTAATCATTTTAATATTGCAATGCCATTCTTACAGGCTCTTTCAATCCGGTGTATGTGGGGGGTAAGGGTACTTCTGGAAATTATGATAATATGCGATCCACCCAGCAAGAGTGATTGCAGGGTGAGTGGGTCTGAAACGGGGTTCGCACTCACCATTATGCAAGTATTATAGGTAACCTACTGCCATATCTAGCAGCTGCTCCATGTCTTTGTCAGCTCTTCAACGATAGCAAACAGTGGAGAGGGACTCTGGAGTTCAAGGAATGCAGGAACAGGCCGTACATTCACCATATTATGTGAATGAGAAGACAAAACTATCAGTTGGTCACTTTCAACATGAATATTCCCATTGAAGTTCACTTGACAATACATGCTCTTAAAGTTAAGCACATGTGTGAGTGTTTAGATGATTAGGGTCTTTTATTTTAAAGATCTCATTGTAATAGGTTTTAAATCAAGAGGGTTTTTTTCCCCAAAAGTGTGACATACACAGTACAGTAACTCACATTATGTCATCATTGAAAGCTAGTAAAATGTGATCTAGTAACCACTCTCATTACAAAATAATGTCATGTAATTGGCCCGATCCACAGATGGGTTGTTTGTTTTTGGTTAGTATTCACTGCTGTCAGAGATAATTATTAAGATCCCAATCCCGGAAAACATCTCTATTCCAGAAGGGGACTTATACATATGCTTAACTTTGAGCATGTGTTTATGTGCCCTTCCTGAATCAGGCCCTAAGTCAGAACTAGCACAAATCTACAAATTAAAAAATAAAACAACAAAAGTCCTAAGGTGACACAAGAACACAAATCCCATTGACTTTCAGTTACTTATGAAAATTCCACACTAGTACATGTGAAGGCTGATAGAATGACAGTCCTGGAAACCGATCATCACTATTCATCCAGAGATGAATTACAGCATGGGTGGCACAAATTTCCCCCACACTGTTTTGTCAATGTGCTTCAATCCAGGTTTAGGAGAACATGAAAAGCTAAACTGGCTTCTCCCCTGAGACTGCCACCAAGGGTACAAACTGAGGTAGTTTCTCCTTGTTCACTATAAACAGTAACTCATTTTACATAAGCCGTCAAATGGCTTCCTGCTGTAATCACTTTCATGAAGTACAAACTTGGGCTAGCTTTGAGTCTGTGATCTAGAAGTGAAAGTTTGTACATCAGTTTGCACATCAGTGCTGTGAGACAGACTACTTTGCTGGTTGATGTTCTGCCTATTGTTTGTGAGGAGTTCTGCACTTTGGTTTCTTTCCTTTCTGAACATGATTTTACCCTGTTCTGGCTTCTTGCCTCCAGTCCATATCTATTTCTGAAAGACTTAACATCAGTCATCATATACAGTCATATGCAGAAAATGTGTCTAACAGGATAATTTACACTATTCATTCTACTATCTAACACAATAATTGCCACATAAGCTTTGATTTCAACTGCTATCTGAACAGCTTAAAGTATCTTTATGATATCACTTTTATACTTTAACATGCAATTGATTAATTTTGATGGGAATTGGACATCCAAATCCCTTAAGGCAGATTGGAAAATCTCTTGATGATTTTCAAAGAAGTCCAGGGGATTTAGACACACATCTTTAATTAAAATTAGTGGTTAAGGGCCACTTTCAATACTTTCAAAAGTATTGAGAGGCCTAAGAATGTAGATAGATGCTATCTGCATCTTTAGACCCCTAACTACTTAGAAAAATCTGGCCCTGAATCCCTTGACCCACTTCAAAAATCTCAACCATAGGCAATGGGAGCTGCTGTGTACTCAGGACTATTACAAATCGACACATTTATTTAGGTGCCTAAACGTGGACTTAGGAGTCTAACTTATAGCAATGATTTTTGAAGATCTCCCCCCCAGCAATTTAAAAACCAATGATAGACAGCAGCGATCGATACAGTCATCCCCAATCACAATTCTATTAGTCCTCTGCTCAGTTCTAAGTGATACCAAAAACTCTCTCTGCCAACATAGATCAGAAAAATAATGTTATATTTACTGTACCTTTTACCTTAATAAGTCCACTGTCATACTGTATTTAACATTTTTTCTTTGCTTTGACAGGCCCCTTTTTATAATATCTTCAAAATTTAATCTCTCGGTATGCAACCAGGACAGACTTCCTGCAGTGACTAACCACCAGCTAGGTTGCTCCAATTTATTATTATTTTTTCTTCAAGTAATTACTTTGCTACAGCCCGAAGAAGTGGGCTGTAGTCCACGAAAGCTTATGCTCTAATAAATTTGTTAGTCTCTAAGGTGCCACAAGTACTCCTGTTCTTCTTTTTGCGGATACAGACTAACACGGCTGCTACTCTGAAACCTTACTTTGCTACAATAATTCTGGTCTCGAATGGAGCTAAAAGGCAGTGACTAAAATTGGTGCAGAATCAAAACCCCTGAAACAAACACCCAGGGTCTTTTAGAAAGATGAGATCCACATCTAAATGTAGAGGGTCAGGCTCATCTCTGGTAGTGACTTAAGGCCTATCTAAAGCCTGATGGAGTCAGTAGAAGATGTTACACTGACAACAGGGAGTACCTAGGCCCCAATCCTGCAAATATTAAGCAAGTGCTTGAGTATATGAAGGATTGGGATCCAAATGATGGCAATGATATGTCACTTGGAAAATAAACATCTTTGTTTTATGTCCATCCATGTGCTTATTTGCTGTAAATGCGTTAGCTAAGCCTCAATGGCTATATTTCACTGAGAGAACATTATCTGTTGACAATGCGCAATTCTATTAACATCATTGGCTTTTTAATCTATCAACGGTTACATCACACAAAAAGGAGCATACAAGAGAATACAGACTGGAAAGTACCCACCTTTTAGAAAAAGTGATTTTTCAAATGATTGTTCTCACGTATTTATTTTTATACACAAAAAAATAAATATGCTGTATAACAGGTTATTTTGGTGACCTGAATATTGACAGAAAGTCCATCAAAACTCACATAATAAATATGAATTACAGGCCAGATTCTCCTCTCTGCCAAAATCTGATCTGTGCAGGAGAGTGGGGTGGAGGAGACTGTCTAGGAGCTGACTATGATTCCTAATTTTGTAGACCAATCCACACCAGCCATGGCTCAGCATAGGTTAGAGCAGTGTAGAGGCTGCTCTAATGTACACCATCTGACTGCAATCCTGTAGGTGCCTCAAGTTAGACACCCAACATTAATAGTTACTTTTTAGTTTAGTTGCCTGCGAATCCATGAGATGAAATACATCCATACAAAAGACCAGACCCTAGGTCATACCAGAACTCTGCTCAGTACATGTAAACATGATTTTAAGCCACATTTATTCCTCCCTTTGCCCCAATCCTACCACCGAGTGGGATTCCCAATGCAATTTAGAACAACCTTAGGGCGACTGCAAGTCAGTCTCAGTTGCCAATGCTCAGAGTGTAGAGATGCTCCAGTCATGGCCTATAGCAGTGATCTGAGTGGAACTACTGTTCTGATTCTGTGGCACCCCTGGGTTGTCCTTGAACAAGGAGAAGTGTGAAGGGTCCAACTTGGCTCAGTGATGGACAGTTTGATGAAGCATCATGTAGTAGCTGTAGCATAGCATTGGTCAAAACACTGAACAATGAACAAGTTCATAAAAATCAAGCTCTGTTCACAAGCAGGGAAAAGACAGAGATAACTTAGTCTTTTAAATAATTTACTCTGAATAGTTTGCCCAGCTCTACATGTAAGGTTCTCTACTCGGGAATACAATCCCCAGAGGAGAACAGAGATATTGATAGTGTCTACCCAGTCTGTAATTCAGTTTTTAAGGCAGCATGCTGGAACTGGGCAGTGGGTATAGATACCATCGCTCGCCACTTGTCACTGCTACCAGCTGAAAAAAAAAGGAGATGTAAAAGGGAGAAGATGAGGAAAAGCTACAGCTTAGCATTAGAGCTTTTGTTCGATCATTTGTTTTCGAGGGTAGGGAACAGGGATTTATTATTATTAATCATGATTATTATGGTAGTACCTAAAGATCAATCAAGGCCACATCTACAGTGCATAGGGCATGCAGGAGCGGCACCAGGGTTTTTGCCGCCCTAGGCGGCAGCGCTCCTCCTCAGAGCATTCGGCGGCAGGGGTCTTTCCGCTCCACGTCTTCGGGGCACTTCGGTGGCAGGTCCCGGAGCGAGTGAAGGACCCGCCGCCGAAGCGTCCCGAAGACGCGGAGCGGAAGGACCCCTGCCGCTGAATTGCTGCCGAGGACGGCCAAATGCCGCCCCCCAAATCCTGCCGCCCTAGGCGACCGCCTAGGGTCACCTAGTGGAAGCACCGGCCCTGAGGGCATGTGTAGCAAGGCAGCGCATGAAAAGCAGGCTGCCTCCACACTGTGGTGTGTAGCTACGTGTGTCAGTGAAAGGCTCTCGGCGAGGGGGGAAGTCGTGGGGAAAGGCTCCAGCAGCAGAAAGGCAGCAGGACACATTGTAGCTAAAAATAGCAGTGTAGACAGGAGAGGCACTTCTTGGGCATGTAGAGAGCCATGTAGGGTACATACCCAGAGGGTTCAGACCTGTCTTTACTTGCCTAAGTGTTGCCCCGCCGTCCACACTGCCATTTATACCTGTGCTGGGGGACATGCCTTGTCTGTATCTATACACCTCTGTAAGGAGAATGCAGTGTAGATGCACCCCCAAGAGTGGGGCCCCATTGTGCTAGGAGCCATATAAACACAGAGTCCTCGCCCTGTAGCGCTTACAGTGTATGTAGACAAGATAGACACAGGGTCAGGGAAGGGCATAACACACAAGCAGAGTGAACAGTTTGATGGCCACAAGCGCCATGTGAGTGCCACATTTTTTGCGGGGCGGGGGAGGTCAGTTAAGAGAGAATCAGCTAAATGGAAAGAAAAGGGAAGGACCAGGGGAGGCCGATGGGAAGGAGGTGAGGGGGGTGGGGCAGGTGAGAAGGGGGTAGGAGGGCAGGTGTGTAGAGTGAAGCTGAGTTGAAGAGACTGAGGGAGGGGGAAGCTTGGAGCAAACTGCCAATGAGGTACACAGGGAAGAAAAAGTCCATTCAAAACGGTAGAAAAGTCCACAGGTCCTTGCTTTTGCTGCTTCTGCCCTTATTGACTGGATCCTGTCTGGTTCATCTCTGCAGTTTTTCCCCCCAAGGCCACAAGGTGTGGGGAAGAGAGGACGGCTACTGCCTGGTTCCTAGTGTCCCCTGAGTGTGCATGGGTCTCCCCTGCACTGTTTTGAGCCCGGGGGAGTGCTGGGGGGAAGGGTGACCTTTGGCTGCTTCTGCAGCTGCTCCTGTTGGCTGGAGTCTCTGGTGGGCTCCTCCCTGCACCATCCCGTTCTTCCCCAACCACCACCAGTTTAAGCCCTGGGAGAAACTTTTACTTCCCTGATGGCCACATGTGTAGACAGCTTTGTGTTGGGGTCGGGGGATGTCCAAATGTTGGTATTTCTCATCTTCAAAAGCTGTGCTTTTTGACTTTGAGGCTAGTGGCCAAACATTTTTCATCTATTTCAGGGGGGCAAAAAAGGAGCTGGGCTGTCAAAGGACATAGTGATGCTTAGAACATTGAGAATGCTTGACTTCCCTTCCTCACTTTTAATGACAGTGAACGTGTCAGTTATTAGCAAGCGGGTTTAGAATAATGTGTTTATTGCTATTATCTGTTTGAGTACAGCTGGATGGGCTTGCGAGCTGCAGTTAACCGGCTCTTTGGATCACTTGAGTATCCTTTATCATACCATGCTGCGTACCGGGCTCAGTATAAGAGGGATTTGTAATCAGAGTATAGAATATAGAGAGTAGGTATTTTTATTTTTGTGTATATTCTATTAATGTCCTGAAGGTTGTAAGCTAAAGGGGGAGTGGTCACATTAAATAGAAGAGAAATGTCATAGCCACTTGCTTGGGAGTTGAGGCTCTGTTTTGCAGAAGAAGCTGAATGTTGACAAAATTGACAGAGAATTCATGATGAAGAATCTAAGTAACATGAGAGGGTGATGAGATGGAAGGGGATATCTAGGATTAAGTGCATTGATTACTTCAAAAAGAAATGGTTGTAATATTCTATTTCACCAAAGACTATATTTATAACTTATGGTATGTTATGACTATTTTAAGTGCTTTAAGATGTCTCAGCATGATAAGGTTCTATGCACATCAACGAGATCCATTGAAAACACCAAATATTGTTGTTATATATAAGAAAGTATTGCCCAGCTATGTGCAGGCATCTCACTAGCTGGTTGACCCTCCCCAGCAGTTATTTCAGACTAGATCTAGATTAAATTCTAATTACTACAAAATAAAATCACACCAGGGTTTGCCTTCATAAATCAGCTGAAAGCTGGTCATGAGTGAGCATACTCATCTGTATAACTTTTGAATCCTGTATCTATAAACCAAAGACAAAAAGGGTTCACCCTGGCATATTTTTATATGTATTAGTCAGTCACATGCATACAATCAGTGTGTCAAATGGCCTGGGGGAATTCTCTGCACTGCACATGTGCAGAATTCATGTCCCCTGAAGATTTTTTTCTCTGCGGAAAATACATTCTGCTGGTGAGGAGCTGCAGTTACACCTTTTGCCTGCCAGGGGCTGCTGTTGTGCCAGAGAGGGCAGCTGGCTCAGCCAACCATGGACAGGGAGGAAGAAAGGCTGCCTTCCTCACAGCGCTCTGCCCACAGAGCCAGGTGAGAAGACCAGGGATATGAGGGGGAGGGGGACAGACAGAGCGGGGCACATGGGGTTTCTGGGGGGTCACAGACTGGGGTTCAGAAGGGCTAGTGGTGGGGGGGATAGACTGGGGTGGGGGCACAGGAGCTAGTGGGGGCAGTATTGAGCCAGGGCTGAATTGGAGGAGGTGCAGGGACACATGAGGACAGAAGGTGGCTGAGTGGGAGTGCAGGGACACATGGGGATGAGGGAGGAGTTTGCTGAGTGGGGATGAAGAAGCCTATGGAGACAGGGGCAGATGTGTCTGACTAAATGGGAGAGGCTAGGGGTCAGCCAGGGTCTGCACTGGGGGAGGCTCCCCAACTCCCTAACAATCCCTCCTCCACCCCCAAACATCCCCTGTTCCATACTTCTCCCACCCATATCCAATGATCCTCCAGGTTCACTCCCAGGCTCCTTCCCAGCAATTATTTCTCTCTCCCTCAGCTCCTCGTTACTCCTGACTCCCCCAAGCCTTTGCACTGCTTCTGAGGGTGCAGCAAATACGTTTCTGTATTGTAGCTTAAATGAATTACTCAAAGTTCAGTATTAATATGCCTAGCAAAGAATCTATTTGTCTAAAATCATTTCCTGAATCTTTTTTGTTGTCCATATTGTTACAGGCATACTTGTTGACTGGTATTTTGAAATAAATTTCCAAAAGAATTGAAATTGGTGTGATTATATTATTATTCTGACAAATAAAATATACAGAATTTTGCAACATTTTAAAATATTGTGTGCAGCATTTTTAATTTTTTGGCACAGAATTCCCCCAGGAGTACGTTTTATATTCGATGAGTCTAAGAAGCCCTTATATGGACAATAATGTTTTCTTTCATATGTCAGTCAAACTATTTACTAATGTAGCCTGCTCTAAATAAAATAACTGAATTGGGCAATTTTAATATTACATTAATACGGTAACATTAGAAAAATAGTTTGCTAGCTATAAGTGAGCTCCATTGTGGGGGTTTACATCATTCCAGTGGCCACCATGTTTTCTCTTATTGTAGGCTGGGATTTTTAAAAGAGTTTAAGAGAATTAAGCACCCAACTCTCATCGGAATTCCAATGGTTAACTTTACAGCAATGTTGGTAGTGTCATTTCTCTCTACCTATACATGTCTATAGCTGGTAATGATACACGTAGGCAACATTAATAGAGATAGAAACAACATGAAGGATAGATTGGCTCTGGGGGGTATTAAAAGGCTGTAATTTCAATTCAAATCCCTGTGACTGTATAACCTGGGAGAGCAAAACTTGTGTCATACTGACCCTAATGAGAAATGACAAGCCTTGTAAAACCATCCATAACCTTCCTTTTAAATAGTATGCTGTTCTGATGAATGAAATTGTTTTACATCCTTTCCCAGTCTCCAATAATGCTGGTTCCATTTCAGAATTCATTCTTTAATTGTGATGCTATTTGAGGAAGAAGCGTTTCCAAATGCCAATAGAAATGAGTACCACAGATGTGATGGATAAAAACAAGGCGCTTGCTCTGCATAAAGATTTCTATATATACACCTAGATTCAATTAAATATATTTACTTAGTTCTCAATCCTACAACCAGCTCAGCAACCTGAGCTCCACTGACTTTCCACAGAGCTGCATGTGGGCATAGAGGTCTACCTGCACGGAGCCAGCTGAAGGGCCTTGAATACCAAAATATTCAGACAAACTTGTTTTTCCGCCTTTAATTGCATGCTGGGAGGAGCTAAAGAGCCAGCTAGCTCTGTATGGTACGTGAATACTCTGTCAGCTTTGAAGCAGGACTAATTATGTGGCAGCTCAATGCATGGCTACTTTAGAGAGTGCTGATGCCAGAGCCGAAAGGTTATCTTGCTTTTTTTTCTCTAGAGAAACAGATAAGTTGCTGAGCAATACGCTAGGGTTTTTGTTGTAGAAACAGAGAACACCTACGCATAGGTACCTGCATGTTCATTATGAGTCTCTATTGACTGGTGCAAACTTAAAACAAACAAACAAACAAACAAAAAACAGTATATTAAAGATCTGCTGATGCTGAAATACCCACTGTTCTTAACTACCTCTGAGTACGGATATGCAACTGGGCTCAAAATACCTATTACCTCTCAAAGCATTGAAAGATTAGATTTCACATGATATAGTAGGCTGCTTATGAGCCTCTTCTAACCATTTCTGATAAGTGTTGGTTCTTTGTCTGTATCAATGTACAACTCTGCATATGGATATTAATATCTATAATATTCACATGTTTATGGTTCTTTTTCATAGTAGTTAGCAAGTATAGACTTATATATTCTTGGATATGCCTACCCACTTCTTTGGCATGACAGAAGAAGAGGATGAGAGGGAAATTAGTGACAGAAATAAAAAGCAAGCAAGCATGTGAATGTCAGAAAGAAAGAGCTGTGGGATATATAGAAGACAGACAGACTTAGGGCCTGCTTTTAAAAGAGTATTTCACATGTATTTAGATGAGCCCAAAGTGTAAAGATTTGTCAGAATCTTGGAATCAATCGGCACCTCTTGTTTTTTGGTCAACTAAACAAAGCCAGAATATTGTGAGTTGAATTTGGCAGGTGTAACATTGTGATATCACCTCATTGTGAAGCAGTAATACTTGTCATTTGTCTAGTGCCTTTTCTCCAAGGATCTTAAAGTGCTTTACTTCATTAAGGTTCACCACACCCTGGTTTGGTGGAGGGAGTTTAACTGACCTGTCAGAGCTCACATCAAAAGCATTGTGGCAAAGCCAGCAATGAAATCCAGTTCCTCCTAAGCTTGGTCCCATACGTTATCATGAGACCATCCATCCAGCCTTGATGAGCCTTGCCTCCAAGATGACATCAGAGGGCAGACTGCACTGCCAAGAGGACTCCAGCCGCTGGCTAACTTCAGTATGGATTTCTGCTTAAAATGCAAGGACTAGATGAGGTCCGTTGCTTTGAAATGTAAAGTGATCTTTCTCAACTTTCATTCGAATCTAGAATTTATAACGGGTGTTAATGTGTCAGATTAAAAGTATATTTGCCTGTCATTGTTGTATGTAACCTAGAAGGACCATGTGATTTTCATGAGAAACCAGGGAACGCCTCAAGCGGGATTACACATAAGAGTAGACTGTGTAATACAGAACTGCCCAAGATCACATATTTTACCGTACGTGCCTGAGGATTTTTCAGCTTGTTGACTCTCGTCAGTTGCAAGATGCTATATATGGCTCCTTTTGCATGAGTCCTGCCCTATGCAAAAATCTGAGATGCATGTGATTTCCTAGATTGCAGTTTACTAAATGTGGGTAAACTACAAGACAGAACCACATTTGTCACAGCAAACAATGACAGAATGTTGGTCCTTAGCAAGCACATATATTCCAGATAATCGTGTATAATTTCTTTCTTCATTTACCAGGCAAAACACCAAGAGCCCTAACACTAAAATATGAATAGAGAAATGTGAGATGCATGAAGATGCATGCAAACGAGGAACTAGAAGTGTGGAATGAATGTGCTTGGAAGGAACATGGTATGTAGCCAGATAAGGAGGAGTGAAACGATGCAGAGATGAGTAATATTGAAATGGGTCCCCCACCCACAACTAATGATTGTTATTACATTTATCTAAGAAGTCTATGCTATTATTATTATTGCCTGTATTACATTAGTGTTAAGACCATACTTCCAAGTCCTTTTAAGCTTAAAGGATTGTATTCATTATTTCCTTTCCTTTCCTTTCCTTTCCTCTCTCTTCTCTTCCTATTTGCCTTCATCAGTTTATGTTGCTGTAGGAAGGCTCTCTCAAAGAAGTTGCATCCTATCCTGAAATAGCGGAAACCTTAACGGAGTTTTTGACCTGTTCAATGCACTGTATGAGCACTTCGTATATTACAACAATCGAGACTCAGGATACTAGGGGTACAGAGTAGGTAGCTCTAATATGCGAGTCAAAAGGAATGTTCTCTCCGCCCTTAAGAGTTTTTTCTACACTTAGTTCAACTGGAAGTATCTCTTCACATACCCTACTAAAGTCACAGAGAGGAAATTAAAGTCAAGTTAGAGGGAGGTCAACAAATATACAAACAACTGGAAGAAAAATTACTAGACGCAGTAATGTGGACAACCAGGATGTACAAGGGAAGAGAAGGCCAGGAGAAACTCCCATCACAGCTGGCATAGATTCTCTCTGCTGCTCCAGACCATGTAACCCACTGTGTACATACAGAATCTGTAAGGGCACTGCATGTGGGTAGGAGAGAACTGTCCTAGCCCAGGAGTAGCATAGGGACTGGTTAAGCAGCCATATGCTGATTCCTCTACTACAAACAAGATTCTGGGCTGTTACAAGCTGCAGCTGAGTCCATTGGCAGCCTTGGGGAGCATACAATAAGTTAGAGCAGCCATTGGGGCTGCTCTAAGTTTGTGTTGGGAACTACACCGCTCCCAAGCTGACCTGGAATCAAGGCAGCACAAAAAAGTGACTAAAAGCTATTTTTACTCCCATCTGCTTGAGCTTCATGTTCTGTGCTGCACCTTCTAAGGAGGCACAGCATAGAATGAGATGCCAAGTCTGGAAGACCAAAGCAGAAGATTACCAAATAAAGTAATTAAAAATTCAAGACAGAAAGGAGATGAAAAACAAAGAAAAGAATGAAAAAATCATCAATGTTGACTTCAGCGGGGCCAAGATTTCACCTGTAGACTGTTACATGTTTATAAAAAAAACCCACACAGAATAATATAGAATTTAAGTTCCTTCAAGTATAAAAAGAGAAGCTTGATGACAGTAGAGGATGCTATACTGCTAAGGAACTGAATAATTTCTTTGCCTTGTTCAGCAAGGAAAATAGCCCAGCATCAGAGATCAGTTTTCTGGAGGGATAAAATGAAAAAGCTACTAAAAAAGTGTCATATTAAGACAGATTAAAACAAAGTGATAGCAATTAAAACAGAGGGGGCATTAGGACTGGATAGCCCCATATCCTATGAGTCTAAAGAGAAGTGGAATAAATAAAACACATTCTTTGTACTTCTCACTGGCAGTAGAGATTGCGAAAAAGCTCACGGAGTGGTGAGGCAAATTTAAGTCTTAGACTGCTGCCTTTGTTTTTCATAGAATCATAGAACTGCAGGGTTAGAAAGGACTGCAAGGGTCATCTAGTCTAACTCCCTGCCCAGATACAGGATTTGTTGTGTCTAAACCATCCAAGACAGATGGGTGCAGAAAGTGGGGTCCTGGCTGCAGGCTCCACACCGGGACTCTGCTCGAGGCCCCCCGCATGCAGGGTCCCGGTTGCTGGCCCCATGCCTGGGGCTCTGCTCCAGGCCCTGCACACAGAGCTGCTCCTGGTCCTGCACATTGGGTCCCGGCTGCTGGCCCCATGCCCAGGTCTCCATGCCCACCCCCAGCTGTGGCCCCAGCGCTCCCTTACCCTTGTCCGTGCCCTTTCTTCCCCCCCACCCTCAGAGCCACAGCCCTGCTCCTGGCATCAGCTCTAGGTGATGGGAGGTGAGATAGAGATAAGGTGGGTCACGAGGTAAAAAGTTTAAGGACCACCACTTTACAATTTCGCTGGCTTTCAGCACCCCCACTATAAAAAGTGTTCCAGTCCACTGATCCAATCTCCTTTTGAAAACCTCTAGTGAAGGAGATTCCACAACCTCCCCAGGCAATCTGTTCCATTCTCCTACTCTTCTTACAGTTAGGAAGTTTCCTGAGATTTAATCTACATCTGCTATGCTGTAGTTTGAACCCACTGCCTCTTGTCCTGCCCTCTGTAGCAAAAGAGGACAAGTTTTCTCCATCTTTTTCTGGCATTCTTTCAAGTATTTGAAGACTGCTATCATATCCCCTTAATCTCCTCTTTTCCAAACTAAACATACCCAGTCCCTTCAGCCTTTGCTCATATGGCTTGTATTCCACCCCTTCGATCACTTTTGTCACTCACTGCTGGATTCTTTCCAGTTTCTCTACATTCTTGCTATACATTGGTGACCAAAACTGGACACAGTACTCACACTGAGGCCTAACCAGCACCAAGTAGTGTGGTACTATCATCTCCCATGACTTCCATGGTCTGCCTATGTTAATGCAACCTAAAATTGTGTTTGTTCCCCCCCTCAAAAACAGCTGACTCATGTTGAGGTTGTGATCCACCACAACTCCCAGATCCTTCTCAGCAGTGCTGCTGGCAAAGTTAGTTTTCCCCCAGTCTGTATTTGTGCATTTGGTTTTTCTTCCCTAAGTGTATCACCTTACATTTGTCTTGGTTGAATTTCATTTTGTTGCCTATAGCCCAGTTCTCCAATTTATCAAGATCCCTCTGGATTTTAGCTCTATCCTCCAAAGTACTGGCAACCCCACCCCAACTTTGTATCATCTGCACACTTGATCGGTATGTTCTCTATACCTATATCTAGGTCATTAATAAAGTTGTTAAACAACACCAGACCCAGAACAGATCCACGTGGAACCCCACTTGAGACCTCCTTCCAATTTGACATCATTCCATTAGTAGCTACTCTTTGTTTGTGGTTGTTTAACCAATTATGTATCCACTTAATGGTAGTTCTGCCGAGCCTGCATTTCTCCAGCTTACTGATCAGAATGTCATGTGGGACTGTATCAAAAGCCTTGTGTCCACCACATTCTCCCTATCCACCAAATCCATTTTGTACTTAAGCAAGCATGTAGCAGTAGAGAGGATGCTTTGATGAATGAAAGTGCCAGGAAAAGTACACAATGAAAGTTAACACATTTAGAATAAGTGCACTGTTAAACAGTGTCAACTTGTGCAAAGTGGTTTCAGTTTAATAGGAGGGAGATGTTAAAGTGCCTGATTTATAGTGGAGTAGGGGCTTATAAGGAAGAGCTTCTCAGACTTAACAAGGCCATCCTGTCCCGCACCCAGGAATAATGTCAGAAAATGCTTCTCAATAAGGGCTTGTTTAATTATTTTCCATGCATTTACCAATCATTTATTCCTGGCTTATGTTCTTCTGTCTTTTTTCTGAGATTTAGAGGAAAAATAGCTACAGACTAAAAGGTCTGGAAAACAAATTAACAGCCAGATCCTCAGTTGGTATAAATCAGTTTCACTCCGCTGACTTCAGTGCCAGTTTAGGATTTGGTCCTAAAAGAAAAACACAGAGCAGCCGCAGCAAGGTTGATAAATAGAATGAAGAGAAATTTCCATCAAGCCTTTTTAAACCCCAGGTCTAGCTCTTGATTTGTACTGCACTGAGCAGCACACTGTCTTCACTTAGGGCTACAATGCCCAATTTTACCTGGAAGCATAGATCTGGGTAAGGGCCTGCAAGAATTGCAGCTTCTATGTTTGGGAGAATGCAGCGCCTAACAGCACAATTCTGCCCTGATAGAAGTTCAGATGAATGGGGGTGAGGAAAGACAGGGAGTTGGCTAAGCTATGCTCTTCTCACCACATGAACTGGCCTCTTGGGGGAACATATATTGCCCACCTTAAAAAGCCACAGCAGTCTATGAGCTGCTCTATGCACTGAGACACTTCTGAATGCAGAATGCCTCCTGGTGTTTCCCTTGAGGTGCCATAGCTAAATGCCAAAATTAGTAATAACAGCAATAAGAATAGACAAAAAGACACTAATGTACATAGGACCTAATCCTCTACCATTTGCTCAGGCAAAATTCCCCTCAGTAAGTTTTGTTTTAGCATGGCACACAGGATTAAGTCCAAAGAACTTAGTTCTTCCCCTCATGTCCAAGAATACAAACATACTTCCTTTTCCCCCATAAAATGTAGTGTTCTGGAGCGATATTCTCAAACACAGAAAATAAATCTGTATTCGCTACACAGGTTGGGAGAGAGAGATAAACGGAAATAATTACACTCTGGTAATAGAGCTGTCAGAATAAAGCTCTCTCACAATTTCCATTATCAACCGCCTTTGCCTTCGTATTATTACATTTTTAAAATTATATGTCAAAATTAGCATTCGCTTTATAGAGTATAACACATGCCCTGCTCCAAGGAGAATACAGTTTTACAAAGATAGGACAAAATATGGGAGAAAAGTTGAAGAGAGTGAGGACAGATTATGAAGAAGGAAGGAAGGAAATACGGTGTTCCTGGAAGAAATGGAACGTGAAGAGGAAAGAAGAGGTGGGAGCAGGAGCCTTGGTAGACAGGAAGTGAGATATTGTTCTTCATAGAGGGGGAAGTGCAAAAGAAGGCACAAGCCTGGGCATCATAGAAGGGACTAAGGGAGCTGTAAGACAAGAGGGATGGGGAGAACATAGGGAGTGGATTGGCAATGTATCCCCTTCAAAATGAAATGTGCGCAAGGCAGTCTGTGTCCAAGGATGTTTTCATGTCTATACATGTGTATATTTGAATATAGCCACCAAACCCAGAACCATTATTTGTTTTAGGTTGTTTTCAGACATGCCTGTTCCTAAGATGAAAAGTTATGGGTCATTAGCCTATAATGTGAACTCGAACACTTTTAGGTTAAAAATAATATATTCTTCATTAAAGAACTCCATTACGTGCTAGTCTTGCAGTGTATGTGTGCCACCTACAGTACATGAATCATGATTTACTGATATCAGGCCCAGGACAATACTTAGATTCAATTGGGTAAGAAAAGAACCGAGTGGAAGTCTACATCTCATTGATTTTGTTAGAGACTCAACATAATAGGCTAGATATCTTTCCTCCCACAGCGTAATCTCTCACTCCAGGGGCAGTCACAGTGATTTCAATGAGACTACTCACAGACTTATATACTATTCCATGGGAGTAAAGGTATCCAATCTGAACCTATTTGAATGAAGGATGAATGAACCAGGGAGAATGAAAGAACCAACCCAAACTATTGCCACAGTGTAAACCAAACCTTGATCTTCTTCAAGCAGAAATAGGCCAGAGTTGCACATTTCATATCAGGACTCTATTAGGGTTTCCAACTGTCTAACTGCACAAACCAAAACATCCTTGCCCGGCCCCCGAGGCCCCGTCCCTGCCCTGTCTCCTTCTCTGAGGCCCTGCCCCTTGCTCACTCCATTCCCCCTCCCTGTATCGCTCACTCTCCCCCACCCTCGCTCACTTTCACCAGGCTGGGCCAGGGGG
The DNA here is from genome assembly GCF_027887155.1 of Malaclemys terrapin pileata. Lineage (NCBI taxonomy): Eukaryota > Metazoa > Chordata > Testudines > Emydidae > Malaclemys > Malaclemys terrapin. Next base: position 15,227,233 of record NC_071515.1, on the reverse strand, counting down.
GTTGGGTTAGGGAGGGGGTGTAGGCTCTGGGCTGGGTGTGGGTTGAGCAGTTTGGAGTGTGGGAGGGGGTCCAGGCTGAGTCTGGGACAGGGAGCTGGGAAACAGGAGGGGGTGCGGGATGCAGGCTCTGGGAGCGAGTTGAAGGAGGGGGCTCACAGCTGGGGCAGGGGGTTGTGGTGTGGGAGGTGTTCAGGGTGTGGGCTCTGGGAGGGAGTTTGGGTGCAGGAGGAGGCTCAGGGATGGGGGAGGGGTTTGGGGTGTGGGCTCCAGTTGGAGGTGCGGGTTTTGGGGTGGGGCTGGGAATGAGGGGTTTGGGGTAAAGGAGGGGGGTCTGGGCTGGGGCCCAGGGTTCGAAGTACAGGACTCAGGACTGGGGCAGGGGCATGAATGGGAGTGTGGGCTGCAGGAGGGAGTTTGGGTGCAGGAGGGGGCTCAGGGCTGGAGCAGGGGCTTAGGGTGCCATCTCTGGCCGGGCAGCACTTACCTCAGGCAGCTCCTAGAAGCAATCGGCATGTTCAGCTCCTATGCTCAGGGGTGGCCAGGTGGCTCTGCGTGCTGCCCCATCAGCAGGCATCGCCCCCACAGCTCTCATTGGCCGCAGCTCCCGGCCAATGGGAGCTGGGAGTCAGTTCTCAAGGCACTGGTCACCCCTGGGCCCAGGAGCCGGACATGCCGGTCAATTCTGGGAGCCACGGCAGATAGGGAGTCTGCCTTAGCCCTGCTGCGCCGCTGACCACAGTTTCAGTGGACTATTAAAATCTCCCGAATTGGTTTCAGTAGCCACTGGGAGATCAATTCCAATTGTGGGAGACTCCTGGCCAATCCGGGAAGGTTGGCAACCCTACTCTCTACCCTAAAGCTTGGAAACATTTTTTTCCCCAGGGTTTTGGGTTGTCCTATTAATAATCTAGGGCAGCAAAGCTCACATCTGAATCCACATGTGAATTTCCTCAAAGCTTCGGGCTTCTATATCTGTGATTGAGCCAATTTCTAGGTTTGAAAAAATACACATTTCTCTTTCTCCCTCTTTTTTAAATGTATCTGCACTGAGTGGACAAGTCATCAGGTGGTGAAGTTGGCATAGCTCTACTAAGCCAAAATATGGGCCAGATTCTCAGCTGGTTCAAACCAACACCAAGAGCAAAACAAACAACTATACTCATAGTATCTCAGAGGTGGACAAAACCAGGAAGTACTGGATGTCACAAGATTTCCAGATCAGAGAGATTCAGATAATATTTTAATATATCACCAGACCTGTCAAATGTTCACCCATGGCTCTGAATATAGTTATTTTTATATTCAGAATGATGTGGTGAATTCTAACATATAAAGCCCTAAATTCCGAGCTAGCTAAGGAATCACCCCCTCTTCATGTCATACTGCCACAAGAAGGGCTCATCAGGGAAGCTCAAGATGGAACTCCCTCAATATGAAAGAGAGAAGTACATGCAAGGCATTCATTTTGACTTCTCTTGCCTTGACTTTAGGGGGCTTCTGTGTGGGCACAGTTATCTGACTACATGAAGCTCATTGCAGGATCAGGGACTAAGGTTTTTTCCTTTCACAGAGAACCAATTGAGGCATGAGTATCCGTCCAGTTACTACTTGTTTTCTTTTTAAAAAGGTCTAAAATCTGATAGGCTCTATTTTCCTGAGATAGAAAATGGGCACAAAGTAATTTAATATATGATTGCAGAAGCGGCCATCTGCAGGGTTTTTATATTTCTCCAGATTTTTTCCTAACCCTATGGCATTTCACTTGCTATCTGTCAACACCAACCTCAGCTCAGAGATATTTCTTCTATTTTAGTAGCAATAAAGTCTCACTGATAGAGGTTTAAGTTCTTTTATGTCTGGTGCATTCACTCTTTCCAGGGAGGTAGGATGGTTCAGTGGTAAGGTGACCAAATAGCAAGTGTGAAAAATTGGGGAAGTGGGTTACGGGGCAATAGGTGCCTACATAAGATAAAGCCCCGAATATCAGGACTGTCCCTATAAAATTGGGACATCTGGTCACCCTATCCAGTGGTTAGCACTCGCCTGAGACTAATTATACCAGAGAGACCTGCTCTGCCACAGACTGTCTGTGTGACATTAGCCTCTCAATGCCACAGTTTGCCATGTATAAAATGGGGATACTTTCCTTCCTAATGACAAGTTTCAGAGTAACAGCCGTGTTAGTCTGTATCCGCAAAAAGAAGAACAGGAGTACTTGTGGCACCTTAGAGACTAACAAATTTATTAGAGCATAAGCTTTCGTGGACTACAGCCCACTTCTTCGGATGCATATCCTTCCTAATGGTGATGTTGTAGGGTAAATACACTAAGGGCACGTCTTCACTACCTGCTGGATCGGTGGGTAGCAATTGATCTATTGGGGATCGACTTATCGCGTCTAGTGAAGACGCGCTAAAATCGATCCCTGATCGCTCTGCCGTCGACTCTGGAAATCCACTGCGGCAAGAGGCAGAAGCGGAGTCGACGGCGGTGCAGCAGCAGTCAACTCGCCGCCATCCTCATAGCCAGGTAAGTCGACCTAAAATAGGCAACTTCAGCTATGCTATTCACGTAGTTGAAGTTGGGTATCTTAGGTCGACCCCCCCCAACCCCTCCGGAGTGTAGACCTAGCCTAAGAATTATGAGGCACTACTATAGTGATGCGGGCAGTGAAAGAGTGCCTGGAAAAGAAGGGTATTATCCCTTTAACGGACAGGCTGGAGCCTGCAGCCAGGGGTTAATCAACAAGGCCCTAAGGCTGAGTGATATAAAAACAGGAACAGGAAGCAGAGTGAGGGGAGTGGAGTGCGGTGGAGAAGCTGGGGCAGTTGCTCCCTGTGGCATCTGGGGAAAGCCTAACCTAAGACTTGGTTTTAGACTGTAAATTTGGTATCCCTGAACCTGGGGCCTGATTAAATTATTACTGTAGTGATTCCTAGAATGAAGAACTGTTCACTGCAATGATTCAAGGGCTGAAGCCGTATTAAAAGGGACATGGCCACTACTTAATGTGTGCTGGCTTCTCCTTGCACTAGGTTCCCAAATTGAAAGCTATTGCTGCTCCACTTGGGGAAATGAAGCCGTGGCACACGTATAGTGCCACACCAGACTGAAAGGAGGCGCTCAGTTATCATAGATTGCATCAATCATGATGAAAAATGTATGATTCTATGTATATCTACATACCAGAGCTATGCTCAAAACCACAGGTTCACGGTCCTGAGGACTTCAGCTTCCAGCTCGAGTTTATTTTTGTGACCTGCACACAACTGAATATACAGCTCAAGTTGGCATAGGTAAAAGGGGACTTTTCTTTTGTCTTTCAAGTCTAGCTGTTTCACCAGGTGGATCAGTGGGGCACATTAGAGTAATGCACAGAGATGTGAACGCTATCTCATTTCATTAAGGAGGAATGATGACACAAAGCTGTACACTGTACAACATCAGCACTGAGGTAACACTATAACTTCAACGCAAAGCTCAAACCACAAGAGCAAACCCTGAATTATTTGTGTACCCTCCAGACCCTGGACACAGACAAATTCTAGAATAAGCACCCTGTGCACAGACCTCCTAATGACTCTTGATTCCTAAGCAGGCTTCATTCCCAAATGTCCTGAAATTCACAGTTACTGCCCCTTTCCAGGTTCCCTCCTAATGTTTCATTTCCCCTTCTCCCCATCCCTCTGCCAATTCCCCCCCATGCCTACAACAAGTCATGTTTATTATTATTATGTGTTGAGCACTGACCGGATGCTGTTCAGGACACACAGAGATGGTCCCTGCCTTAAGGAATTTACAACGCAAGTAATTCAACATGAGCCTGGTTGCAAAGACGGTCCCGGATTCCATTACAGTGCATCATCCAGTTCTGAGCACAGACAGGCAACGTTTTGTTGTAAAACAGTTTTCTGTCATAAAATGCCATTTTGAAACTGAAGTTTTTACCAAAATTATATTGATTTAGACACACATTCATTTTGAAAAAAAAATGGAAAACAACAGGTCACAAATGCCTCACTGTTCCTTTTTGACATTTTCAGAACCAAAGGTATCAAATTTTTATTTCAAAAATAAATTTATTTCAAACAAATTCTTTGTTTAGAAATTTGTTACATTAAAAAATTTAAAAGATTTGAAATCTATACCAAAAAAAATAATCATTTGGGGCTTTTGTTCTAATTCGAGATTATTTTTATTTTGAAATCTTAAAATTTTCCATAGGCCAGAAAATCCGTTTTCCAACCAGCTCTTGTTAGGAGCTAATAATTTGTTGCTGGATGGTAGGCTATAATTGGCCACTGTATATTTAAATTTAAATAAATTTAAATAAACAAATACATTTAAAAATATTATTTGAGTCTCTCTCTCTGTAACTATCCTGCAGCATTGACAATTGGTAAATAAAAGCAAAAACTATGAGGATTTTAGACCAAATGATCCAATACAGGCAGAGGTACAGTCTCCGGTAAGAAGAAGGTCATAGGATGCAGAAAGAAAACCAGGACCACAGTGAGAATTGCTGCATACTGAGAGCTAATTTCCACAAACAGGCTAGACAGAAACAGATGGGAAGAGAGAGAGTGTTGACTAATGACACCTGACTGCCAGATGACCCGGTAGGTATGAGCGCTGTTATGACACCTGAAATGGTGCCAGCAGCCAGTTAGAACAGCCCTGTTCCCCCTCACATTTCATTAAACAGGCTAACCTTGGTCTTCTGTAGTACACAGGGACACGCTTGCACACACAATGCAATGGAGATTATACAGCATCCCCAGAAACTATATTCTTCTAAATGGGCAGCACTTTTATGAACAGTTTACGCAGCAGCTATTTAACTGACTGTATGCTTTCAGCATTGTATGCAATTGTGCACACTGGGGGATCTGTTCCTTTAAAATGCATGGAGTGCGACACATCGCATTCTCACGGCAGCTGTATTGCTACGTTCTGTGGACAGAAGAGGAATATTAGCATAGGGCTAGACTGTGAGGTCTTTACATAGGGCAAAATCATGCCTTTTGATATGGCAGGAGCAGGGGAGTCCAGGGGTATAAAATGACTCCTATTCCCCCCCACAGGTTACTATTATTACAGGTCACAATAAGGAGGGACAGGGGAGGGAGAAAGCAGCCTTCACTTGGCCACTACTCCCCCTTCCATGCAGATAGCTCAAAGCTGTCTCCCATACACTGGCCAGTGCAGCTACCTTCTCTACAACCTGATCTAAGGAGTTAAGCTCTGTGGCTGGGGGGGGGGTAGGGGGGGGCTACACCAGCCTCACCTCACCTGTGGATTGGGCACAGAAGGGGACATGTAACACACCCTGGCCAGTGGGTTTTATTTGCCCCATAGCTGCCTTTCCACCACCCAACAGAACCACCATGGTTCTGCAGAGATTGGGTATGTCCACACAGCAAGGAAAAACTCACGGCTGGCCCGTGCCCACCAATTCAGGCTGGGGGGCTGTTTCATTGCTGTGTTGACTTCTGAAGAACCCTGCAGGGTGGGAGGGGTTGAGGTTAGTCAGCTGGCATGGGCCAGTCATGGGTTTTTCTTTGCTGTGTAGACATAACTTTAGAGGCCTTTTGGAACCCCTGTGTCCAGTGGTGAAGATATAAGGAATAGAACAAATTAATATGGATCCAAAATTTATAGTGAAGGATTGATATGGGCATTTATCTATTCAAATTTACAATATCCACTTTGCAAACTTTAGTGTCTTGGCCATTCATTGCAAATAGGATAAGCTGCATTATCAGTTTATGACTTTCAACTTTTTATTATACAGGAGAAAAATCATTTTTAATTTATAGGGATACAAAAGGCATCCAGCTTTTACTTTTGCATTCCAGCAGCTTAGAAATAACTCAAAACATATATTTCCTGAATAACAACAAAAAATGCTTTGGGCTGAGACTTTTTATGCCAAGTCACAGCCCAGAGCGAATATTTATGGCTAAGTTATAAACCCCCAAAATATGGGTTTATAATGGAAATCCTGACAGACCCTAGCAGGTGCTGCTATAACATCTTGAATTTGATTTAGGAGTGGTTTTCAATAATGCTTTCCCAAGCCTGTCTGTTGGGGATTGCTAGGAATAGCATAATTCCCCCCCCCCCCCCCCCCAGTCGTTCAGTATACTTGATTCCAGTGTTGGTATTTTAGGGCGGAACAAGCCTTTGGGGCTTACTGAGCCAACAGCCTTCGGTCCCCCAATATTGGAACCCCTATAAAAGTCAGTGCTAAGCTCAGCGTTCATTTAACAAAACAGTAGCTCCGTGCCATTGTGAAATTAGACTAGAAAACATGAAGAGCTGAAGAGCTGTCACTTTGATTTTTCCTAACAATGGCCGATTATTCATGCAGGACAAGCTGGCTTTTGGAGCCCATGAAACCACGGCAGAGGTTTACTTGATTTTTTGGAGGTGTAACAAACTGATTCTGAAACTGGGGCTCCTCCTGCCATTACAATGCCCTCCCTGCAGCTGAATTAGCTTCTTTGCTGACACCACCCCATAGCCGTGTGCAATAAAGGGACCCGCCTGTGACTTAGGTTAAGCCACTTCCCTTGTCCGTGCCTCTGTTTCCCCTCTCACTCTTTGTCTGTCTAGATTGTAAACAGGGTAGGGACTGTCTCTCACTGTGGATATGCACAGCACCTAGGGGTTCTGATCTCGGCTGGAGGCTGCTAGCTGCTATTGCAATACTACTACAACTACTACTAAGGACCCAGTCCCTTGGTTTATTTGGAGAAATGCTTCTTGAAAAAAAAAAAGCCTTAGATGCCGGTAGCTCTTCCCTACCCCTAGCATAAGAAGCTGGGCTCTGCTTCTGCAACAGAAAAGACTGGTGTTGGGTTGAGGTCCATCATTCCGAAAATTATAGGAGTACGGAGATTTTTCCATGTGGGGCGCTGTGATCCGAGCTGTGAATTTTGTTCACCCACTTTCAATATAAAGGTGCTTCAATTAAGTTTGGGGTCTTCCCAAAAAACCTCATTTCAGTAGCCTCCCCAACCCCCTTCCCCCAAGGCCAATCCTGTGCATAGTGATGTAATCACAGAGGAAAGGAGTTTAAAATTCAGAGTGGCATAAATTTTAGGGTAGGGTGGGGGTTGGCTGCAGAACTCTTTTCCCAGGTTCGCCCTAGATTGACCTGTTTTTGGCTAGTGTTTCTCAAGGGTAAATCTCTCTTTGTATCTGGGTGTGTTTGCTACTAAAGAAGGTGTCAGGGTGGGTGATCCTATCCCTGACCCAGTGGGAATATCCTCTTTCAGCACAGCTCTCCAGGGGCACCAGAAGCAGAACGGCTGCCCCTCTTTTCAATTTGCTCTCTGTAGACATCCCCAGCCTGCCAGCAGAAGATGGAAGGTGATGATTATGGGTACAGAAAATTGTGAATATACGTGTGAATTCAATGTCGTAAAAAAATATACCTTTCCCACCTATTTTGATTTTGCTGCTCCACACAATTAAGTCATTGGTTCAATCTGGCTTTAATTTCATAGTCCTTGGTTTAAACCAGACTCTTCTACATGCTGAACTTCCTAATACAGCAGCCCCATTAGTAAACTACATTTATGCTAATGTACTTGCTTGGAGTGATAATTATCACAGCCCTTAGCCCTGCTCCTTACCAGTGTGAGTGTGTCGAGTGGGACTGGTACAGCATTACAATTATACAATTAGCCTTGTCATGGCAAGGAGCTTTGGGAATAGAGACATCTTGACGCTTAAAATGTGGACAGCTGATAGATGACTGTCATTAAACTCATCCTTTGTTTGCTCCGTGATGGAGTAAGTCACTGAGCGGTAGGCTAGGGATCCTAAATGAAAAAGAAAGACCTTGAACCACAGCCACTCTTCTTCACCTCCTTGCAACCTTTCCATTCACCCATTTCCTCCCACTGCACACACATTCTGTCCAGCTCTGACCCCTGACTGCTGCAAAATAACAAAAGTGGTCTCCAGCAAGCCGTTGCTTATCAATCAAATCCTCACAAACAGAGTCAAACAGCTCCTCTCCTAACCGTGCAGCCAGATGTCCTTAATCTCAGCTGCCTTTTTTTCCCCAGCATCCCTCACTTTTCACGTAGTCTGCAGTGGAGACTGAAACTAACGCACACGAGAGATGCAAAATCAGTCATACAACAGCTTCTCAGCTGGTATTAATCAATATAATTCTTCTGAAATCACTAGAGCCCTGGTGATTTATACCAGCAGACGATCCAGCTTCGAATCTTCACCCCAGGTGACTAAAAAATACTCAGCTAAAAAGTCTGGCACGGAGGGAAGTTACAGTGGCAGAAAGCAGCCATGAGAGCCCATTTGCCCATTGTAGGAGGTCAGTGGGACCCATAAAGTGAGCAGAGCTAGCTGAGAGAGCGGTTCGGCCGAGGTAACAGGAAGATGCACCGAATTCAGGCATTGCCTCAGCAACTTTTGGCTTGAGGGCTCCTATATAGCCCCTGCTGCAAACCACATCACCCATTCTCCTGGAGAAAATCATGGCCTGTGTGCCTTGGGAGGACTCTTACCTGGAGCCTGGATGTGGATTTGTATCTCCCTTTAACACTTTAGCTTCAGTGAATTTGATCCCAGTGGCTTTTCTTTCCAATTCCATTTTCTCTGGTATTTTCAAACATTTTCTCTATATAGCTGGATAACTGAGGTTGTGCAGGCCTCAGGTTGATGTAATTTGAGAAGCTTTTATATTCAAAAGATGTAAAAATAATCCCCCACAGGACTTGATTTTCCTTCCACGGCATGCCGCTATACCAAACTGCTTCTGCTTTGGCTTATTATTATTCTAAAGTAACACTTATGGAATTACTGTTCTCTAAAATGTGATAAGCTTGCTTGGCAGCCTCAGGAGGGACCCGAGATTGAATGAGGGAAGGTGTTGGACTGGACTCAGGACACTTGGGTGCTATTCTAGACTTGGTTAGTCACTTGCTGTGTGATTTAGGGCAGGTCACTTCCCCACTCTGTGCTTTTGTTTTCTCCTCCCACCCTTTGTCTGCCTTGTCCATTTAGGTTGTAAGCTCTTCAGGGCAGAAACTGTCTCTCACTAGTTTTGCACAGGGAGGCCCCGGTCTCAGCTGGGCCCTGTTGACCTAATGACAATATAAATACATAGTACTAACGAACGGAGCCCTACCTCTAAAGGTGGTCATTTCAGAACAGCTTTGAAGCACTTGGTAGGGCTTCACACATTAGCATTCACTGCCACTTCCTCTCTGTACCTGCTCTGTGAATTAGGACTTCAGTATGCAAGGCTACAGATCCAGTTTTATTCATAAGCACTTATCTGAAACAAGATTTTTAGTGAAAATGAGGCGTTCGTCAGGTTGCAGTGTGCTGTACCGAGAGAAGAAAACCCAACCAATGGCATTCAACAGGATGGGAAACAGGCGTCGCATTGCATCAGAATGTGAAGGGAACACTTTGGAAAGTAACAGCCTATTTACCAGGACAGCCACATGTCCGTTCACTGGAACAACTGTGTGGTACGGGTACTGCTGTTCAATGAGAGCAAGTGTGACAGAATCAATGGTTACCACATGTTAGCTAACCAATTTTTTACAAATATCCTTATTCCTATCACACGCAAGCCCTATATTAATATTCTCCAAGCATGATAATAATTGTCAGGGTATGTCACGACATGGACGTGGGCAATCTGACCTAGTGGTCAGAGCGGGAGTCATACCAAGTCAGATACCAGGAGGCTAAAGTCCGAGACAGGCCAGCAGGCGAACCAAGAGTCGAGTGTCAGGAGGCAGGCAGGGTCAGGATACCGGGAAGTCAGGCTAGTGGAGAGGGAGCAGGAAGCACAAGGCACACAGTCCAGAGCATGGATAACTTTCTGTTCTTGTGCTGGGTTTAAATAGGGGCTGTGGACCAATCAGAATCCCCAGCATTCTGCCAATCAGCTCCCAGGCTGGGGTCTTCTATCTGAGTTCAGCTCCTATTCTGACACCACTTAGCAGATCCCTGAGGGGCAGGTTTAATCCTTTTAGCTCCACAGAGCCCTGTGGACCAGGGCTCAAGACCCCCAATCCTTGACAGGACATTAATGTTTTTCACTGCCCCTCAGTAGGGCCATAAAATAAATGTAATTATAATGGACCAGATTTCACCTCCATAAAATAACAGGGTTGGAAGGGACCTCAGGAGGCCAACTAGTCCAACCCCCTGCTCAAAGCAGGACTAATCCCCAGACAGATTTTTGCCCCCGATCCCTAAATGGCCCCCTCAAGGATTGAGCTGACAACCCTCGGTTTAGCAGGCTAATGCTCAAACCACTGAGCTATTCCCCCCCCTGAAAATAAAATTCCTAAATGGCCCCCCTCAAGGATTGAACTCACAACCTGGGGTTTCACAGGCCAATGCACAAACCACTGAGCTATCCCTCCCCCAGCTTATACTCTGCTTACACTTAGCAGCACCTCAAACCACAAGATATCACATTCACTTCAACAGAACCACTGAGGGAGTAAGGTACTAGTCACTTTGAGTAACAATATCAGAATCTGGCCCAAAATAATGACACTCTATTTTGTGGCCTTACCTAGTGGCTGCAGACCCTGTATGAGTAAAAGCCTTTAGATCGTATTTTGAGCTACTTGCATGTGTTACAAAAAAAAAAAAAAAAAAAAAGGTATGACTTCTACTCAAGCCTTAATAGGTTCAAGTAACAGCAAACAAAGAGCTTCCACCAACTTGCTAGGAAGGATATTTGGCCTCTTGGTCAACTGCTAGTCACTGTCCAAGGTTTCAAGTTCTGATGCAACATGGCATCTGTTTTTCATCTTGCTGGATTTGAATAATTTATTTGTCATTGTTAGGTACAACATGCTGTAACCTTAAAGACTTACAGCTAGATTTTAAAGGTATTTTGGTGCCTACACTTCCACTGAAATAAATAGGAGCAAAGCACCGAAACACCTTTAAAAATTGCGGCCTCTGTAATTTTACTAAAAAGCTTGTATGAAATGAGCGCTTATAAAAAGACACTAAGTGCCTAAGAGCCAGATCTCTAAAGGTATTTAGGTGCTTAAAGATGCAGATATTTCACCTAGTGGGATTTTCAAAGTCAAGAGTTGAGAGTTAAGTGCCTAGCCACTTTTCAAAATCCCACTAAGCACCTATTTGCATTTTAAGTCCCTACAAACTTTTGAAAAATTGGGCCCTCAGTCCATTTCTGGAATGACCAGTCCTAACATTTCAAGCCCTGTGAACATTTACTCCATCATACTTCTCAGGCAGGCCAAAAAGGCATTTGAAGAGCAAATAGCCAAAGACTCAAAAAGTTTAACAGCAACAAAATGTTTAAGTACATCTGAAGTAGGAAGCCTGCCAAACAATCAGTGGGACTACTGGATGATCCAGGTGCTAAAGGAACACTCAAGGAAGATAAGGCCACTGCAGAGAAGCTATATGAATTATTTGCATCGGTCTTCACTGTAGAGGATATGCGGGAGATTCCCACACCTGAGCCATTCTTTTTAGGTGACCAATCTGAGGGACTGTCCCTGATTGAGGTGTCAACAGAGGATGTTTTAGAACAAATTCATAAACCAAAGAGTAATAAGTCACCAGGACCAGATGGTATTCACCCAAGAGTTCTGAAGGAACTCAAATATGAAATTGCAGAATTACTATCTGTGGTATGTAACCTATTATCTAAATCAACTTCTGTACCAGATGATTAGAGGATAGCTAATGTGACACCAATTTTTTAAAAAGGCTCCAGAGGTGATCCTGGCAATTACAGGCCAGGAAGCCTAACTTCAGCACCAGGCAAATTGGTTGAAACTATATTAAAGAACAAAATGATCAGACTTAGATGAATATGATTGTTGGGGAAGAGTCAGCCTGGCTTTTGTAAATGGAAATCATGCCTCACCAATCTATTAGAATTCATTGAGGGGTTAAGCAAATGTGAACAAGGGTGACCCAGTGAATATAGCGTACTTGGACTTTCAGAAAGCCTTTGACAAGGTTCCACACCCAAGGCTCTTAAGCAAAGTAAACAATTGTGGGATAAGAGTGATCAGTAACTGGCTAAAAACAGAAAACAAAGGGTAGGAATAAATGGTCAGTTTTCAGAATGAAGTTGGCTAAATAGCAGTGTCTCCCAGGGATCTGCACTGGGACCAGTCTTTTCAACATATTCATAAATGATCTGGAGGATAGGTCCATCAATGGCTATTAGCCAAGATTGTCAGCATTTCAACCTGATGCTCGGAGTGTACCCAGCCTCTGTTTGCCAAAAGCTGGGAATGGGTGACTTGGGACAAATCACTTGATGATTACCCATTCTGTTCATTTGCTCCGAATCACCTGGCATTGGCCACTGTCGGAAGACTGGATACTGAGCTAGATGGACCTTTGTTCTGACCCAGCAATGGCCATTCTTAGGTTCTCAGAGACTACTAAACTGGCCACTCTGGTTCACCTTGGGTGGTTCTTACTGTGTGAGTAATGGTGGCAGACTTACTACTTTGTTGCACTTCAGTTTCTTCAGTAAAGTCAATGACAGCTGAACCCTCAAGCCAATAGAATGTTTAGCAATTGGAACGCTGGGCTAAAAGGCAAAGCTTCAGTTCCTAAGTGAGACACTTGAACATGATTAATCTACTGTGTATCCCACGAAGCACTGGAGGAACTTCATGTTTCTGTAGATTAGGAGGCTGGTATTCACATAGCTTTGGCTACCGCCTAATGGCCATATTTTATTTAGAATACATGAAGTTGCTGTGCTTCTGTCACTTTCATCTTTGGAATAAGAAGTTATGCTGGAAAGAAAGTACCATTAGTCTACATTGATCTAATAATCAAAATAAATTATACACCGTCCATGCAAGCAAAGAAATTCAGCTAAGCTCTCATTCACCTGGAAGTGGAAAATACTTAATAAACACCCTATAGTCAACTGTCAAAGAAGATCACCGGAGACATATTGACCTTGGCAACCAGGCCTAGTTCCATTCTAGCTTTTGCATCTACTTATCAGAAAATACAGAGAGCTGGAAGTGAGCACCCAGGCAACATTAGTTAACTTTGAAGCAACACCTTCAGTACAAAACAGCCTGCATAATGCCAGACAGAGAAAGACAGTCAGAATAGTGCATATTGCAGTCATGGTAATTTGATTTTAAATCATTCCCAAAAACAACCCCAACCCCCAAAAATAAAGGCTCTCCCACCTCCTTCATCTCTGTTCTTGCTAGAGAAAACTGCCTTCAAAACCAGACAGGATGAAAAAGCGTACACGTCATGAAAGGCAGACCTTAGAAGCCACCTTAGGCATCTGAGCATGTATCTAGGACAGGGGTTTTCAAAGTTTGAGAACCACTGATCTAGGAGGTCACTGAACATTCTTTGGGTCTTGTTATACCCAACTGGATTTTTGGTAGCCTTCAGAAAGACACAATAAAACTTTTCAACATGCCTAAAAAGTGAGAGGTTGAGAGAAATTCCCATGCCCAGAAGGAGCATGCAAACTGAACTGTGAGTTCTCCGTGGATATAGATTCTCAGAAGGTAAAGCATTTCACTCAGCTATCTAGTAGAAACTGTAGTTCGATGCAACAGCCTGTTTCAGCATTCACTTCACTGGCAACTTGGCTATTCGAAGGCAAACTGAATCTCTCTATTTTCAGAATGCCAACTGATTCCCGTGATCATTAAAGGTGACAGATGAGTGGCACAGTGACAGTGCTATTCTTCTGTGCTTGGGATCAATGCTGCTCATTTATTCCATTTTTTGGACTAAGGGTAGTCCCTCTGCTGTGCTCCAAAAGATTCTTTTCATCATTGTTACACCCAAACATTTGTCCATACTCTGCCTTTAAACGATGGACAGCCTTGTCTAAGGCCAGAAGGGACCATCTACCTCTGACCTCCTGCACGTCACAAGCCACTAACCTCCATCCAATTATCACTGTATTTAACCCAATAACCTAGATTAGATGGAACTATTTTGTGCCACAAGCCAAGAATAGGAAGAATTGAGACGCACCAATGGCAGAGAATTGATTTGGTGAGACACACCCAGATCACGTGAGAGCTGCAAGGAAAGGTATCTGGGAATTTCCTTTGGGGAGTGCCATGTGATGCAGAGATAATGCTATGCAACATTAGCATGTGATAGGGGTCAGAACCATCCCACACACTATTTCTTCTCTTCTGTTGATTACACACTCGGGCTTGCTTGCACTTGACCTTTGTGCACATGTGCTGATGGTGACCCTTTCCCCCCGTGAACCTTCTACTCAAAAGCCAGGCACAATCAGAATCTTTGAGCTCAAGAAAGTATTTAAATGCTCAGCGGTTTACCCATCACGTTTTTTTTTTTTTGCCACACCAGCATTGTGCAGTAGCATTCAACATTTGTGGAAACCTACCCAACTAAATGAGCCATCTCATCACTACGTACCATAGAAATGCACTGGTAAGCTAACACCAGCAGAATGGGGAACATCCCATGAAATAGATATGAGTCTCCTGCTCTCAGTCCTCTTGCAAACCAATAGTGATCCCCACATGGAAAGCAAGGCAGGCAAAATAAAGGGAGATGCACATTAAGCAACTAAGAGGAGGCAAATCCAATTAAGCTGTGACTACAAAGAACTAAAAGGGCAACTATGTCTAGCACGCAATATGCAGCTTCAAGAAAAACAGCTGCTCATAACAGTTTCCCTTGTGAGGAGCCAAGCAGATGACCCTGATGCTGTAACACAAGGCCAAATTAAAATTAACCATATGCCAGTGCGATATGGAGAAAGATGGATTAATTAAACTTTGCTTCTTCTCCTCATTAATAGGCCACCTTTCGTTCCGGGGAATTTCCCTCCCTCTTCCTCATGGTTCATCTGTTAATATTATGCATTTGGTCTACCATTCCTTGGAGTGCTGGAAAGCCTAATCGCTCGGTTTTAAGTACTTGTAATGCCTCACCTCCTTCTCTCACCATACACACACACCAAGAAAAGCTTAAGGCTACAATTTTCAAACGAAGTGCCTGAATCCACACAGAATCCCATCAATAAGGAGCCTCAATTTTGAATGAATTCCTTTCAGAAGTGCTGAGTGTCTGGCAGTACCCTCTGCCACTGGTCACTGCCGTTCTGCTTCAGCTCCAGCATGGAATCAGTCTATCCCTACATAGCTATTACAGAGTAATAGATTTGGTCTCAATAAGTCCATTAATGCCTATTAGCCAGGATGGGTAAGGAAGGGTATCCCTAGCCTCTGTTTGTCAGAGGGTGGAGATGGATGGCAGGAGAGAGATCACTTCATCATTACCTGTTAGGTTCACTCCCTCTGGGGCCCTGCATTGGCCACCGTCAGTAGACAGGATACTAGGCTGGATGGACCTTTGGTTATCTTTATGCGTATGGTACTAAGTAAGGGTTTTGTCATAAATAATAACCACCATCAACAATCAAGAGAGTGGAGAGCAGATGAAAAAGAGGAAGAGCTGAGGAAGAGGATGACAAGAGAAAAACATATGCTCTCCCATCCTCATGCTGAAACCACTTCTGGATATGCCCCTTCAAATACCCAGAGATGGGCACCTACCCAGTTATCGGCCCCCTGCTGTACATCTTCTGCTGCATTAGCATCATGGATGCTGCCATATCTAAATATACCTCTACATATTTTTGCCTATTTGTCTTCCTCCCTGCCCCCATCTACAGCTTTGATGCAACATGAAAACATTTATTAAATATTAATTACATGGTATCTCTTTGGATTATCCTCCCACATCCAGCATTAAGGTAATTTCATACATTGTCAAGGTACCTGAAAATGTCAATGAAAAATGATTGAATCTCTAGTCCTGGAAAAATGAGCAATCCTTGAAGAGGGCAAGAGGACTGCCTTTGTGTTCTGCCCCTCATAGGGATACAGGCAGAAAGGCAAAGAAGGACCTGTTTGAACCCTCAGACATCTTTCCCTTCTGGCACACAAATGCAGGGCTGGATCTTGCATTGGACAACTTCATTGGTGCTTCACTTTCATAAGCATAATATTTACTTGTTAAAACCAAAAGCAAAAAAACTCCACAACAATATTTTTGTGATGACTTTCCCCCTGATGTGACACATTGGGGATTGAATGTAGGCCCCCCAGTGCTAAAGCTGCTACAACTTGAGCTAAGAGCCAGGACTTGTTAACAGCTGCTATAGCAGATTCCTACCCTCGCAGATTGGGCACCAAGGATAATCTGTAACATGCACTCACATGGGAGTTACTAACATTTTCTGTTCTGTTGTGAAAAAGTTACTTTTAAATAATTGTACAAGTAGTTAGCGCCTGATTCAGAGTCAATCACACACACACAGTAAAGTCCCTTCATACCCCTCTGGTTGCCATATGTGCAAGAGAGATACCACCCTGGTAGTGTACAATGGATGAAAATTGTAGTCCCTTAACACTTCCAAATCTTTTCATTCATCGTGACCTGATACCTAAAAAAGTGGTTCCTAAGCATGCCATTAAATACCAACATATTTGTTGCAACAAGTTCATGAACAACACACTACTGTGTAAGGAGTATATTAAGGCTGGATTTAAGGTCTACTGTTAGTACCTCTCAATTGACGCTCTTTGAGCAATCAAGTACACAGCTGAACTCTGAAGGTGTCATTCTTACTTACTGAAGCAGCAGCAGTAGAGGTTGCATAATCATTCTGTGCCAGGACTCGGATCTAGGGAAGAGGAGGCCTTTCCTCTTCAAATCTTCCAAAACCCCACAGTAAAAAACACTTTGTATATGGGGCTGAGTCAGATCGTTACTTCACCAGTATGTATTGTATTATTGCACAGAGGTAATTAAAAAGATCACCAAACTGTCTTAAAAGAATAGATTTTCCTCTCTTGTTTTCTGCATAGGAATGGGTACTGCTGACTTTCAGAAACGACTGTGTTCATTTGTTTAATCCTGGAAACATCCAAAAAACGGTAGGACCTTACCTTGGCTATCTGGACACACCAGTTCAGCAGGAGCTGCGAGCCAATGTTATCCTTGTGTTCGTGAACATAGTCCAACAAGCAGCCATGGGGCATCAGCTGAGTGACGAGCTGAATAGTAGGGCTCAAGCAGACGCCCAGTAATCGCACCAGGTGTGGATGATCCATGCTTGCCATGATAAGTGCTTCCTGTAACAACAAAAACAGCCCAAATCCATCATTGCATTCCAAGGTTCCATTCACTGCAGCTTTACGGCTCCCCACACACTATCAAAAGGGATTTGGTGTCCCCTAAAGTACAATAAAGTTTCACACTATCTTCCCATTGTGATGAGATAGCACAAGCTACTCTTCAGCAAGGTCCAAATTGATGTAATTTATGTTACACAAGGCTAAACAATGGGCCTGGTCATCAGCTGCTGTAAAGCCGCATACAGTTTCCACTGACAGCTGTTAGGGAAAATCTGCCCTGCCCTACACCACGTCTTGCTGAGACAGCCCCCTGAGGAGGTAACAGTGATGTAGCTGATCATATTCATAGCATGAAATCTCTTTCTCCTTAAGAGACGTAGCTATTAATACCTATTTCCTTGCATCTTTCCCAAAACGTGCTTGGCATTAAGCAACTGTTATAGCAATGGTCCCCAAACTTTTGAGGGTCACGCCCCCTTCCCCCTGTCTGCATCACCCACACCCCCCGGAGCCAAAGCCTGGAGTGGGGCCATGGCTTGGGGGTCAGGGAGAGAAGAGCACGGACAGGGGTAAGGGGGCTGAGGCTGGGGGTGGGGCTGAGAACAGAGCCACGGCCAGGGGCTGAGGCTAGGGCTGGGTCCACAGCTGGGCCAGAGTGGGGGCCAGCAGCTGGACCCCTGGCTGGGTGCAGAGCCATGCCGAGGCTGGGGACAGGGTCAGGCGCAGGGCCATGGCCAGGTTCGTGGCGGGGCTGGGTGGTGCTCCCTCCCTGCCCCCCATGTGGGCTAGCCAAGGCCCACTGTGCCCCCCAAACCTGCCTCCATACCCTCCTAGGGAGCACATCCCACAGTTTGATGACCTCTGCATTATAACAGGTTTCAGAGTAGCAGCCGTGTTAGTCTGTATCTGCAAAAAGAACAGGAGTACTTGTGGCACCTTAGAGACTAACAAATTTATTAGAGCATAAGCTTTCGTGGACTACAGCCCACTTCTTCGGATGCATATGCACGAAAGCTTATGCTCTAATAAATTTGTTTCTCTCTGCATTATAGTGTAAGAACCAGACTTGGCAGCTCTTAGTCCTAGCACTACACAAGTCCTGGGGCTCGATCCTACATGATGTTGACCGTTCCAGACCCAGCAAAGTGCTAAAAGCACACAGTGAAAGCTAAGCCTCTGGTGAAGGGCCTTGTAGGATGATGGCCAGACTGCTCAGCACACTGCAGGATCCAGCCTATTAGGTAGCTAACTGAGAGTAATGGGAATTTTCCCTAATTCAAAGTTCATTTTTTATTTCATGCCTTGGACTGGGACAGAGAAGATCTGGTACAGGATTTTTAAATGGGTCTAAGTGAATTAGGCTCACAAATCTCATCAAAATTCATTGGGACTTGTGTTCCTAAGGCACTTAGACTCTTGAAAAATCTTACTCCTGGGTTCAATTCCTAGCTCTTCCACAGCCTTCCTGTATGACCTTGGGGCCAATCACTTAATTTCTCCATGCCTCAGCTCCCCAGTTATAAAATGGGGCTAATAACCCTTCCTTTCTCCCACCCTTTGTCTTCTCTAGACCCGTCTTTGGGACAGGACCGGTCCCTTGCTACCTGTCTGCATAGCACAACGGGGGGCCCCGCCTGAGCTGAGGCCTTTACATGTTACTGTAATAATGCTGCTAGTAAGGGCTGCAAGTCTTGGCTCTATACACTCAGTCCTTACTCCGGAATCTCCCAGCGACTGCAAGTCCTGCAGGATCAGACACCAAAGTCTGCAGCTATAATTCAACTGCAAATCTTCACTTACAGCAAAGCTGACACCACCAGGCAGGCAGCGTTCAGAAGAGGAAAGGGGAAAAGCCTCTCTGATTTACTGAGCTCTGCCTTTCCATGGCAATCATTTCACTGAGGCAAAGGAACACTGAAAAGCGAGATGGAAATGGGGTTTTGTGAAGCTCTTTTGGTTTTCTCCCCCCAAAAAGCTATCCAATGTATAACTGACCACTTAAAGAATAACGGCAATAATAATACCACACAAAGAGAGGATGACAAAACCTTAGCATCGGAAAAACACAACAATAAAGAGAAGTTTCATAAAAGTTTTTTCCCCCCCATATTAAAAAAAAAGTCCTGGCAAGGAGGTTGGGTTTGTATTAAAGAAAATTGTTCATCACAGTACAAAGAGTATTTGAAACCAAATTGTGGAGTATTTGCATAATAGTTCTCTTTTTTTCAAAAAAGAAAAGATGAACAAAACACTAATTGTAGGTTTTATTTTTTCCCCATAAAGAAGATAGCAGATGGCCTCAGATTTTTCTCCTTTTTCTTTTGAAATGTATGTGAAGAAAAAAAAAAACACCAACCCAACACCGAACTAGTCAGTGGGGCATTTTGGAGGAGGGGTGTGAGGGAGATCCTAATGCAACAAATGATATGGGGGGAGTTTGGCTTAAGCAATTTGCTCCATGTTAAAATTAATACAGATCTCTGTTTCCCGACTCTATATGGGGTCTCCTAGATGCAATTTTAGCCTCTCTTCTGCTGTCACTAGAAAATGTCACTGAAGGCCGCCAGACTAAATACATGTTGACAGGTGCATTATCCATTTTCGAGAAACAAA
This sequence comes from Malaclemys terrapin pileata, assembly GCF_027887155.1. Classification (NCBI taxonomy): domain Eukaryota; kingdom Metazoa; phylum Chordata; order Testudines; family Emydidae; genus Malaclemys; species Malaclemys terrapin. Next base: position 15,207,437 of record NC_071515.1, on the reverse strand, counting down.
ATTACTTTGCCTTTCTTTTTCTTTATTACCCCGTATATTTTCTCCTGGAGTTGCACCAGGGGGAAATCTCCCCACACACTTCCCTGGCTTTGGGTAACGTAACAGGTGTTTCTCTAGCACCTTTGAAGTGGGAGCATTTTTCTTTATATTGAGAACAGATTAGAACATAGACATTTTTTTTCTTTTTTGGCCCACCATGGACAAGAAGGGCGTGGACAAAAAAGCTTTGAAGCATCTCTCCTATTAGTCTCTAGCCACATACCATTTGTAACTCTATTTGAGTCTAAAGGGAAGATGTTTCTGTACAATAATAAAAGTAAGCACTGCCATTTGTCACATCCTGGTATTATTAGGAAGTTCATGTTTCCTCATGAGTTTTGGACAGAGGTCCTGGAAAAAGTGGTATTTTTATAAACTCTTAAGGACTGCTCTGTATTAAATTAAGGCTTGTAATGTAGCAGAGAGCAGCAACACCTTCACTACAGCTCTAGACCATTCATCTACAAGGGATATTAATTTTGCATGAATCCTGACTTCACACAAATTTCTTCATTAGTAAAATTAGTGCTATTTGTATTACATTAGCATCTATAGGACCCAGCTGAGGTCAGGACCCCAATGTGTCAGGTACTGTACACACATATAGACTCTAACTGGAACGGTTTATAATCTAAATAGACAAGACAGACAAACAACAACAAGAAGGAGGTATTATGATTTTCAAAACCACCTTATTGCCTTGGGAGCCTGAGTCCCCTTTTCAAAAGCAATTTGGGCACATCAGGGCTGTAGTGATATTTGGGCTTACATATTTATCCTACCTGTAACCTCTGCTGTAAAAAGTGAGTGAAATTGTCACAATAACCTGTTATAGAATTAGGACAAGATGTCAGGAGACAGAAAAAACGAATTATTTTAAACAAAAAGGGTTTTATGGATACAGTTCAAGGACTGTCTGAGGATTATGCTTGGTAAACAAGACCAAAAGTCAATGAAACAAAATTGGTGTGTTGGGAATTAGGCTGCTTGGTGGTCAGCCCTCCCTTTTGGGGTTCTTAACAGGAAAAGACTTTGGGGAAAATTATCTGGAAAAGGAACTGTCTGCCAGCAACGGTTGCTGCAAGTTTTATCATCATGGCTGCTACCCTCATAGAATCATAGAAGATTAGGGTTGGAAGAGACCTCAGGAGGTCATCTAGTCCAATCCCCTGCTCAAAGCAGGACCAACACCCTCAACATCTCCTGGGAGCCTGGATCTCCTACACACCTAATCCTGAGGGATGTCTTCACCAAATTGGGCCAGACAGATGAAACCACTCCCTCCACTAGTGTGGACTACATTCTTCAGCACCACTTGGAGTCCTGGTTGACCGCAGGATGACTATGAGTCGTCAATGTGACGTGGCCGTGAAAAAAGCTAATGCGGTCTTGGGATGCATTAGGCGAGGTATATCTAGTAGGGATAAAGAGGTGCTCCTTCCGTTATACAAGGCACTGGTGAGACCTCATTTGGAGTACTGTGTGCAGTTCTGGTCTCCCATGTTTAAAAAGGATGAACTCAAACTGGAACAGGTACAGAAAAGGGTCACTAGGATGATGAGAGGAATGGAAAACCTGTCGTATGAAAGGAGACTCGAGGAGCTCTGTTTGTTTACCCTAACCAAAAGAAGGCTGAGGGGGGATATGATTGCTCTCTTTAAATATATCAGAGGGATAAATACCAGGGAGGGAGAGGAATTATTTCAGCTCAGTACTAATGTGGACACGAGAACGAATGGATATAAACTGGCCGTGGGGAAGTTTAGGCTTGAAATTAGACGAAGGTTTCTAAACATCAGAGGGGTGAAATTTTGGAACAGCCTTCTGAGGGAAACAGGGGGGGCGAAAGACCTCTCTGGCTTTAAGATTAAGCTAGATAAGTTTATGGAGGGAATGGTTTGATGGGATAATGTGATTTTAGTCAATTGGTCAACAACGTGCCATCGCTGGTAAATAGTATCAATGGTCAATGAGGGTCTGGCTGGAGAATCTTGCCTGCATGCTCGGGATTCTACTGATCGCCTTATTTGGGGTCGGGAAGGAATTTTCCTCCAGGGTAGATTGGCAGAGGCCCTGGAGGTTTTTTGCCTTCCTCCGCAGCATGGGGCGGGGGTCGCTAGCTGGAGGATTCTCTGCAACTTGAAGTCTTTAAATCACAGGATTTGGGGACTTCAACAGCTGAGTCAAGGGAAAGGGGGTGGGTCAGCTTTTGTGGCCTGCATCATGCAGGAGGTCAGACTAGATGATCATAATGGTTTGATACAGTACCCCATGAGGAACTATTGGTTAAAATGAATAACATGGGGATCGATATGAAAATCCAGAGGTGGATAGGGAATTGGTTAATGGGGAGAATGCAGCGGGTCGTATTAAAGGGTGAATTGTCGGGTTGGAGGGAGGTTACTAGTGGAGTGCCTCAAGGTTCGGTTTTGGGACCCATCTTATTTAATCTATTTATAACTGACCTCGGGACCGATTGCAAGAGTGGGCTGATAAAGTTTGCGGATGATACGAAGGTGGGAGGAGTTGCAAACTCGGAGGAGGATAGGGATACTCTGCAGGGAGACTTGAATGAGCTTGTGAATTGGAGTATCAGAAATAGGATGAAATTTAATAGTAAAAAGTGTAAGGTGATGCACTTGGGGACGAATAATAACAATTTTAGTTACAAGATGGGGACGCATTGGTTAGAAGTAACGGAAGAGGAGAAGGACCTAGGGGTCCTTGTGGACCGCAGGATGACTATGAGTCGGCAATGTGACGTGGCGGTGAAAAAAGCCAATGCGGTCTTGGGATGTATTAGGCGAGGTATATCTAGTAGAGATAGGGAGGTCCTGCTTCCGTTGTATAAGGCGCTGGTGAGACCTCATTTGGAGTACTGTGTGCAGTTCTGGTCTCCAATGTTTAAAAAAGATGAACTCAAACTGGAACGGGTGCAGAGAAGGGCGACTAAGATGATCAGAGGAATGGAAAACCTGTCGTATGAAAAGAGATTAGAGGAGCTTGGGTTGTTTAGTCTGACAAAGCGAAGGCTGAGGGGGGATATGATTGCTATCTTTAAATATATCAGAGGGGTTAATACAAGGGAGGGAGAGGAATTATTCCAGTTTAGTACTAATGTGGACACGAGAACGAATGGATACAAACTGGCCGGGGGGAAGTTTAGGCTTGAAATTAGACGAAGGTTTCTGACCATCAGAGGGGTGAAATATTGGAACGGCCTTCCGAGGGAAACGGTGGGGGCGACGGACCTGTCTGGTTTTAAGATTAAGTTGGATAAGTTTATGGAGGGAATGGTTTAATGATAAAACATAGTAGCCAAGGAAAACCAAGCAATGGTACATGAACAGCATAATGGCCAACAAGGGTCAGGCTAGAGACTCTTGCCTATATGCTCGGGGTATTACTGATCGCCATATTTGGGGTCGGGAAGGAATTTTCCTCCAGGGTAGATTGGCTGAGCCTCTGGAGGTTTTTCGCCTTCCTCCGCAGCATGGGGCAGGGATCACTAGCAGGAGGGTCTCAGCCGATTGAAGTCACTAAAACACAGGATTGGGGACTTCAACGGTAGAGTCCAGGGAAGGGTCTTGCGGCCTGCAGCATGCAGGGGGTCAGACCAGATGATCATAATGGTCCCTTCTGACCTTAACGTCTATGAGTCTATGAGTTTATGAGTCCCTTCTGACCTTAAAGTCTATGAGTCTATGAGATAATGAGATTTTGGCTTCCCCCACCCCTCTGTGTCCTTCTCCTTCCTCACCTTACATATTTTCTTCCTTTTTTCTCTATCCTTTTGCCTTCTGTTTAATAAGAGTCTGGGTCAGCTGGCCAAGACTGCATATGCTGTTATACTGATGTCAGCCTATGACCAGAGAGGCAACTAAGAGCAATGCCCTAAACAACCTAATGCTGGTACAAGTTTGCAAGTTCTCGGAGTGGCTGGTAAGACCACGTGCTGGGCCTGTGTTTTCCAGCCATGAGATTGCAAGTGAAAGTCAACTTCAGAGGAAGACGCTGCATTTCTATTTGCTTTGCTGTTCTTTTCTCTCCCTTCCTGTATGTGTGTTTGTCTTGTTTTCTAGAAAATGGGATTGGGCTTTAACAACAGCAGCAATGACAGCTCCAGCCTACCTCAACTAACATCCTCTCTCTTTTCCCCAAAACGACAATTACCATCTAAAAGACAGTCAAACAAGGGTTTTTTCCCTTCCAAAAATACTCTCTCCAGCAAAGGGAAAGGGAACAGGATGTTAAAATGACAGGCTTATTTAATACTTACAGTGTTGTAGCTGTGTTGGTCCCAGGATATTAGAGACACAAAGTGGGTGAGGTAATATCTTTCATTGGACCAACTTCTGCGGTGAGAAAGACAAGACTTTGAGATACACAGTTAGACCTGAAGAAGAGCTTTGTGTAGCTCAAAAGCTTGTCTCTCTCATCAACAGAAGCTGGCCTAATAAAAGATCTTACCTCACCCACCTTGTCTCTTTATTTCAGGGGTTCTCAACCATTTTCTTTCAGAGGCCCCTGACAACACGCTATATAAACTCCATGGCCCACCTGTGCCACAACAGCTGTTTTTCTCCATATAAAAGCCCGGGCTGTAAGGGGTAGGAAGCAGGGAAATTGCCCGGAGCTCCACGCCACCTCGGGCACCGTGAAGCTAAGTTGCTCAGGCTTTGGCTTCAGCCCTGGGTGTTGGGGCTTGGTGCCCTATACTGCAGTCCTGCGCGGCTAGGCTTCAGCGTTCTGCTCCGGGCTCTAGCGACTCTAATGCCAGCTATGTTTGGTGGACCCCTCTGAAACCTGCTTGTGGCCCACTAGGGGGCTCTAGACCCCTGGTTGAGAACCACTGCTTTATTTAGTACTTTACATTTCAAACGCTTTAACTATTTTCCCCTTCTTTTTTGTATTGTTAATACAGGGTTAAAAGGATTTTCAATGGTGCATTTGCCATGACAATAAGCAGGCTGAGGTCTCTGTATACCAAACCCTGAACCTTACTTAAAACTGTTTGATGTTGGACAGTGACTGGGCTAAGTCAGCACCTTTAACTCTTTGGACCCATATATTTAATCTAAATAAACACAACAGGGCCAAGGGCCAGATTTTCAGTTTTCAAAGGTATTTAGGTACCTAAATGCACCTAAATGCAGATAGGGATTTTCAGAAGCACCTAACCATGTTAGACACCAAACTCCCACCAGGGGGATTTTCAAAATGCCTCTGGAAAACCCCAGTAGGTGTCTAAATAACTTTTGAAGATCTGGCCACTAGATCCCATTGACGGTCAGTGAGACTTAGGATCCCGAGTCACTGAGGTGGTTTTGAAAATTTTACCCGTCCTCCCCATTTTACAGATGGGCAACTGACGGACAGAGAGACGCAATAATTACGGACGGCGACACAGGGAGTCTACAGCAGAGTTGGCATTTTGGAGGCAGATCACCAGAATCCCAAACTAACCACAAGATATAACTGCTCTCTCTCCCTCTAAGAAAAAACATATCTTTCCAACTTAAAGAAAAAGCAGGGAAAGAAGAGGACAAAACATTTGATCTCAATAATGTCATTGCTTATGTCGGAATTTGAGGAATGACAGGACTGTGGATGTGATATAGTCCATTGGACACTAATTCACTATTAGAACAAAACAACAGACCATTTGCAGTGACAAGAAGTCTCACCTGGGGCTCTTCAGACGAGGGACTGACCTAGCCAGATCAAATCTATGGTTCGGTGAAGGTGGGTGAAGAAAGACCTCCCTTCAGTAAATGGCTATTTGCTCAGGTACCTGGCAGCAATGATGTTGTACTGCATCAGCCTCATCCCAGGGAGAATGCCAAGTGACTTTAACTAAGCATTCTGTTTTTCATTTAGTATTCTGATGTCCACGTAGTATGTTTCATATAAAGAAATCATCTGTCATGTTGCTCATTCGTAGCCTCTCTCCTCTTTTTTTTAATGAATTTAATTATTGTCGCCAGATATATTAAACTCAACTCTGATTTATGTACACAGCCTAAATCAAAAACTAATGTCAATGTTATATTAATGTTCAACACTGATCCCAATGTTAAGGCCATTTAGTAAGATGACGACATACCCAATGAGGAGGACGGTTGTGTAGATACCACTGGCAAGTAAAAATATGTCTGTGCTGGATGGGCATGTAGCCAAATTGAGGACTAAGGGTGAGATTTTAAATATGCCTATGGGATTTAGGCACTCTAACAACATTGAGGTTCATTGGGAGTTGGGCACCTAACTCCAAAATTCTAGCTAAAATGGTTTCTGGACCCAGCCACCTGGGGCAGACAAGCCAGGCTCAAAATCGTTTTAACCTCAACCATGTAACTTGACCACAAGTTCAGCACAGACAGGGCCGCTGTGTTTATAAGAACATAAGAAAGGCCGTACCGGGTCAGACCAAAGGTCCATCTAGCCCAGTATCCTGTCTACCGACAGTGGCCAATGCCAGGTGCCCCAGAGGGAGTGAACTTAACAGGCAATGATCAAGTGATCTCTCTCCTGCCATCCATCTCCACCCTCTGACAGACAGAGGCTAGGGACACCATTCCTTACCTGTCCTGGCTAATAGCCATTAATGAATGAATCACCACCATGAATTTATCCAGTTCTCTTTTAAACTCTGTTATAGTCCTAGCCTTAACAACCTCCTCAGGTAAGGAGTTCCACAAGTTGACTGTGCGCTGTGTGAGGAAGAACTTCCTTTTATTTGTTTTAGACCTGCTGCCTATTAATTTCATTTGATGACCCCTAGTTCTTGTATTATGGGAATAAGTAAATAACTTTTCCTTATCCACTTTCTCCGCATCACTCATGATTTTATATACCTCTATCATATCCCCCCCCTTAGTCTCCTCTTTTCCAAGCTGAAGAGTCCTAGCCTCTTTAATCTCTCCTCATATGGGACCCGTTCCAAACCTTTAATCATTTTAGTTGCCCTTTTCTGAACCTTTTCTAGTGCCAGTATATCTTTTTTGAGATGAGGAGACCACATCTGTATGCAGTATTCGAGATGAGGGAGTACCATCGATTTATATAAGGGCAATAATATATTCTCAGTCTTATTCTCTATCTCCTTTTTAATGATTCCTAACATCCTGTTTGCTTTTTTGACCGCCTCTGCACACTGCGCGGACATTTTCAGAGAACTATCCACGATGATTCCAAGATCTTTTCCTGACTTGTTGTAGCAAGTAGCTAGCTGACCTTAGTTTCTTCTCACTGCGGGGTCAGGCCCACCTCTTCTATAAACAGGTGGGAGTTAACAACTTCACCAGCCACCAAGAGTCTACAGAATGTATTCAAGCTGCTTTATGCAGGGTTCTAATTCCTATCCATGTAGCATGTCCTCAGAAGAGCCCCACACCCCAACAAGGGGTTGTAGATCCTGTCACCCTCTAACAAAAGCTTTGATCACTCTGACCCATAAACCAATTACAGAACCACAGAATAGGGGTCCAATGTATTACTTATTACTTTCCCATAAAGGGCCTGATTATGACTCCCAAGAGCTTGAACCATGTTGGATAGGACAAGGAGATGCACTTCATGCATGATTGGTGCCCGGATGCAGGTAAGCTCCTGAACTCTGATATGAATGCTGAGTGGGTTTTAACACGTTGCAAAGAGGTAGCCAGTGCTCCTCCAAATGCAGCCTTCTTAGTGCATGGGGTGGAGGGACCTTTACTCACACAGCAATGCCTTCTGTGGGGCTCGTCAGATGATGCCTGCCCTCCTGAACCAAAAGAGGAGGAACAATCTCCCCATTCTAGAGCACTCTCACAAGGACAAGCTTAATTTAGTCCAGAGTGCTTAGATAAGCTCTACTTCCCTGAGCAAGTGAAGTATGTGGCTCTTGGAGTCCACGTTTTTCCTATCAATGTCCTACAAACTGGGGGTGGGGAGGACAAAAAAAACGAACAACAAAACTTGTTTTCTTGTCCTGTTGGTTCCAACTGTTTTTCAACTTAAAAGAAGGAACCAAATTCTTCGTTAGAGTTGCATTTCCCAGCTAATTTTCCTAGCTCACTGCTATGGAAATAATTTTAGGGTACTTAAAAAGCTGTTGGTTTGTTTTACTGGGCTGCGCATTTCTTTGAAAGCCAAAAATGTGTGCTGTGTGACAGCAGAGATACGACAGTGGATACTCTTTTTCCATTAATTTTATGATACCTATAATAGCTAGAGCAAGAAGCCATGCCTAGAGTGCATGTCTGATCTGCCTCGGGGAGAATCCAATTATAGACTGATATATTTTCAACACATTTTGTTCTCAAAACCTCCCAGTTAATATGCCATTAGGCCTTGCTACACCTTTAGCTTACAGCTGACTTGGCCATATGTAGACTACACAAGAAACGTAAGGAGATAGATATACATACACACAAAACACATTTATTATAGATGGTGATGGTTGCCTGATACTTCCCAATATGAGAATCTGTTTTCAGTTGCTTTTAACTTTGCCAAACTAACTGTTTGGGATGAAATTTTCCATGCCTCAAGCTAAATTTTTTCCAAGAATATAATTAGGGAAAAAAATCATTGCTTTTTGGTTATTAAAAAAAAATCCTACAACCATTTTGTTGAGAAGCTCTACTTCCATCATGGTTTGGATCAGGGAGTTGCCAGAATGTCCGGGACATGCCCCATTGACCATCCCCATGGAAATTCTCCCAAATATGGTCAAGTTATGAGCCTCCACATACATAAATAGGTTAATTAATTAAAAATACAGTTTGCACATGCTCAGTAGAGACTTGTTAGAGTTTGGCAGCTGATCTGCATTGACATGCTCAGATAAGGCTTCGGCGGATGAGCTAGACTTGCCCTGCAGTTGCTCTTTGCACTGTTGGGGACTGCTGTGATGCCAGGCACAGAAACTGAAAGCAGAGAGACTCACTGTCTCCTGAACTCTCAATATTCCCTGTGCTCACACCCAACCAGCATGGAGGAGGGGGAGTAAGCACCTGATTTGAATGAGGGGTGAGAAATGGTGGGGAGATGGGGTGGCAAGAGCCACAGGGTGGGGCGTGGCAGAGAGGGAGGGGACACGTATGGATAGGATCAGAGAGGTGCAGGAGACAAAATAGAAATGTGATTAGGAGATGAGGGGGTCAGAGATAAGTTGCGGTCACCGGGGGAAAATGCTCTATTAAATACTAGAGAACACATAAGAACATAAAAGAGTGGCCACACTGGGTCAGAGCAATGGTCCATCTAGCCCAGTATCCTGTCTTCCGATAGCGGCCAATACCAGGTGCTCTTCGAAACCTGGAATCGAAACCAGGAGTTCTGAGTCTCTACATTCCTCTGCTGTCAGCAAATAGCTGTGAAACCCACTGGCCAGGGATGCCTATGATTCCGCTCTAGCGGCTGGTCCACAGTGGATAACAACCTACTACTGTTACCAGCTACTACATCAGCTCAAGCAGTAAAGATCTGTGTGGTGGATCTAAAGGTCTAAATGACCCAAGTTGATTAAAGTAGTGGACTTTTCTGATATTTTTGCCCTTAATCTCTGTGTTCCCCACCTAAAAAATGTTGTGAAGATACATTTGTCAGTGTTTGTTAAACACTCTAATACTACAGTGAGAGCACCATGGAAATGCCCAGAAGGAAAATCATAATTTTGCATGCTGTGCAGGGTTTGAATATGTGCAATAAACAGATGGGGGCCACGTACTGACTGTGGAGGATAAAAACAATATTGACTATCCATTCAATAAATTAAGCTGGGGACCTGTGGAGAAAATAGTATGAGTTCAGGTAATTAAAGATGGTATCGTTAGGCACCTGCACAAGGGGCAACCGTAACTCTGGCATTTCCTAACCTTTAAGTACTTGACTTTGCAACCTACAAATTCTTTTAATATGGGTTTTTAGAGGTGGTACATAGAAATATACAATTATATGCACACACCCACATATCTATATAAGTGTGTGTGTATATGTATGTATATATTATAGCTATAAATATCATCCGAGTGATATTTCAATTCTTTGAGGCATCTAGATAGACTTATGTGTAATGCTGGGGTGGAGCCGGTGGGCGTGGTACATGTAGGTACCAATGACATAGGGAAGGGTAGGAGAGATGTCCTGGAGGCCTAATTTAGGCTGCTAGGAAAGAGACTGAAATCCAGGACCTCTATGGTAGCATTCTCAGAAATGCTCCCACTTCCATGCGCAGGGCCGGATAGGCAGGCAGAGCTTCAGAGTCTCAATGCGTGGATGAGACAATGATGTAGAAAGGAGGGGTTTAGATTTATTAGGAACTGGGGAAACTTTTGGGATGGGGGGAGCCTATACAGGAAGGATGGGCTCCACCTAAACCAAAGTGGATCCAGACTGCTGGTACTTAACGTTAAAAAGGTTGCAGAGCAGTTTTTAAACTAAGAGACGGGGGAAAGCCGATTGCGGCAGCAGAGCACATGGATCGGACAGAGACTTCTCTTAGAGGAGAGTCTATGGATAGAGATTCTCTAGGTTCTAGTCAGGAGGAGAAGATGGAAGAGGATAGAGTATGGGCCAGATCAGATGAGAAACATTTACATAAAAAAGAATCTGACACATTAGTAAAGGGCAGACAAATAAACAGTGACAAGTTTTTAAAGTGCTTGTACACAAATGCTAGAAGTCTAAATAATAAGATGGGTGAACTAGAGTGCCTCGTGTTAAAAGAGGATATTGATATAATAGGCATCACAGAAACCTGGTGGAGTGGGGACAATCAATAGGACACAATCGTTCCGGGGTACAAAATATATCGGAAGGACAGAACAGTTGTTATCGTTGGGGGTAGGGGGGAGAAGTAGCACTATATGTGAAAGAAAATGTAGAATCAAATGAAGTAAAAATCTTAAATGAATCCACATGTTCCATAGAATCTCTATGGTTAGTAATTCCATGCTCTAATAAGAATATAACAGTAGGGATCTATTATCGACCACCTGACCAGGACAGTGATAGTGATGATAAAATGCTAAGGGAGATTAGAGAGGCTATCAAAATAAAGAACTCGATAATAGTGGGGGATTTCAATTATCCCCATATTGACTGGGTACATGTCACCTCAGGACTAAATGCAGAGACAAAATTTTTCGATACTATAAATGACTGCTTCTTAGAGCAGCTGGTACAGGAATCAACAAGGGGAGAGGCAATTCTCGATTTAGTCCTGAGTGGAGTGCAGGATCTGGTCCAAGTGGTAACTATAACCGGACTGCTTGGAAATAGTGACCATAATATAATAACATTTAACATTCCTGTGGTGGGAAGAACACCTCAACTGCCCAACAATGTGGCATTTAATTTCAGAAAGGGGAACTATGCAAAAATGAGGAGGTTAAACAGAAATTAAAAGATACAATGACTAGAGTGAAATCCCTGCAAGCTGCATGGACACTTTTCAAAGACACCATAATAGAGGCCCAATTTAAATGTATACCCCAAATTAAAAAAACACAGTAAAAGACCTAAAAAAGAGCCACCATGGCTTAACAACCATGTAAAAGAAACAGTGAGAGATAAAAAGGCATCTTTTAAAAAGTGGAAGTCAAATCCTAGTGAGGTAAATAGAAAGGAGCATAAACACTGCCAAATTAAGTGTAAAAATGTAATAAGAAATGCCAAAAAGGAGTTTGAAGAACAGCTAGCCAAAAACTCAAAAGGTAATAACAAAATGTTTTTTTAAGTACATCAGATGCAGGAAGCCTGCTAAACAACCTGGGGGCCCCTGGACGATTGGGATACAAAAGGAGCACTTAAAGACGATAAGGTCATTGCGGAGAAACTAAATGAATTCTTTGCTTTAGTTTTCACGGCTGAGGATGTTAGGGAGATTCCCAAACCTGAGCCATCCTTTGTCGGTGACAAATCTGAGGAATTGTAACAGATTGAAGTGTCACTAGAGGAGGTTTTGGAATTAACTGATAAACTTAACAGTAAGAAGTCACTGGGACCAGATGGCATTCACCCAAGAGTTCTGAAAGAACTCAAATGTGAAATTGTGGAACTATTAACTATGGTTTGTAACCTGTCCTTTAAATCAGCTTCTGTACCCACTGACTGGAAGATAGCTAATGTAATGCCAATATTTAAAAAGGGCTCTAGAGGTGATCCTGGCAATTACAGACCAGTAAGTCTAATGTCAGTACCAGGCAAATTAGTTGAAACAATAGTAAAGAATAAAATTGTCAAACACATAGAAGAACATAACTTGTTGGGCAAAAGTCAACATGGTTTCTGTAAAGGGAAATCATTTCTTACTAATCTATTAGAGTTCTTTGAAGGTGTCAACAAACATGTGGACAAGGGAGATCCAGTAGACATAGTGTACTTAGATTTCCAGAAAGCCTTTGAAAAGGTCCCTCACCAAAGGGGCTTACGTAAATTAAGTTGCCATGGGATAAGAGGGAAGATGCTTTCATGGATTGAGAACTGGTTAAAAGACAGGGAACAAAGGATAGGAATAAATGGTAAATTTTCAGACTGGAGAGGGGTAACTAGTGGTGTTACCCAAGGGTCAGTCCTAGGACCAATTCTATTCAACTTATTCATAAATGATCTGGAGAAAGGGGTAAACAGGGAGGTGACAAAGTTTGCAGATAATACTAAATTGCTCAAGATAGTTAAGACCAAAGAAGACTGTGAAGAACTTCAAAAAGATCTCACAAAACTAAGTGATTGGGCAACAAATGGCAAATGAAATTTAATGTGGATAAATGTAAAGTAATGCACATTGGAAAAAATAACCCCAACTATACGTATAATATGATGGGGGCTAATTTAGCTACAACTAATCAGGAAAGAGATCTTGGAGTCATCGTGGATAGTTCTCTGAAGACATCCACGCAGTGTGCAGAGGCAGTCAAAAAAGCAAACAGGATGTTAGGAGTCATTAAAAAAGGAATAGAGAATAAGATGGAGCATCTTGAATACTGCGTACAGATGTGGTCTCCTCATCTCAAAAAAGGTATACTGGCATTAGAAATAGTTCAGAAAAGGGCAACTAAAATGATGAGGGGTTTGGAACGGGTCCCATATGAGGCGAGATTAAAGAGGCTAGGACTTTTCAGCTTGGAAAAGAGGAGACTGTGAAGGCTAGAACTATAATAGGGTTTAAAAGAGAACTAGATAAATTCATGGAGGTAAGTCTATTAATGGCTATTAGCCAGGATGGGTAAGGAATGGTGTCCCTAGCCTCTGTTTGTCAGAGGGTGGAGATGGATGGCAGGAGAGAGATCATTTGATCATTACCTGTTAGGTTCACTCCCTCTGGGGCACCTGGAATTGGTCATTGTCGGTAGACAGGACACTGGGCTGGATGGACCTTTGGTCTGACCCAGTATGGCCGTTCTTATGTGTGGACAGACAAATAAGTGTATCTCTGGATAAACTGATAGATAAGTATCTGTCTATACACACACAAATGCTATCAATATAAGTTGTTGTGCACATAATTATACAGAGCTTTGGTGTCATCAGATTAACTCCTTCTGCCCATGACGACTCATATTAGCATGCTGCTAATATGGGTCACCCCAAGCAGAGAGAAGCACATATTGTGATGATGCCAAAGTTCTGTATAAAAGCGGTCTTGAAGACAGGACACACACTAGCCTCATAACAGCAATTTAAAAATAAATAAATCTCAGGTTGATCAATAAGATCAAACTATCCAAAGTTGCTCATGAGAGGAAATGCTAGAAGCAAGTATCTCTTTTGTATTAGGTAGAATACTGTAATTAATACCTAGAGGCAAACACTGGAAGAATACAATTCCATTCACTTGATTCCAGCAGCATAACATTCAGAACTGGTGCCATATATAAAAATCCCAGAGCTTTTAGAAACATTGAACTATGGAACTATACATTGTACGTCGTCCTCAGAAAACAACACTACGTCCATTTTGCATTGCTATTATACTTTCCCTGGAGAGAGCTGGCAGCACTTTATAAACAATCAAAACCTCAAAATAGCCTGTGAGGGAGTGTGACAGCTCTTTAAGGGAGGTGGGTTTAGCCTTGCCTCTGCCTAATTGGCTCTCTACCCGGTGATGGGTTTGAGGCCAGGGATTTAGGTGGTAGCCTGAAGCTCAAATAGTCCTCAGCTTAAAGGCAAGCAAACAGCTCAGTTACGGAGAGACTTGCAGGGAGAAGGCGGCTTCTCACAGGAGATCCAGGGTTTGAGGGAAGGTGCTGAAAGGACACTCTCCACACCAACTATTTGGAAGGCCTGGCTGGCAAATACCTGCTTTGTGAGCAGAGACCAAACACCAATGTGGGAGAGGCGAATAAAAGTAGCTGGTGTTTTTGGACTGTTCTTGTTTTGAAAAACAAACCTATTCCTGAAGAAAGGGATTGGAATTCTGCTGCTGTTGGGAGCTTTATATTTGATGCACTGGCCTTTGTCTGGTAACAGTTCAGTATTACTCCTATTTTACATGTAGGTAATCTGAGCATAGACATCCCCCCGTGGCCAGGTCCCAAGCTGGTGTAAATTGTAACTCCATCGATTTCAAATGAGCTAGGGTATTTCACCTATTTTAAGGATCTGGCCCAGAGAGAGGTTAAGTGATTTGCCCAAGGTCATCCAGGAAGTCTGTGGCAGAACTGGGAATGGAGCCTAGATCTTCAGAACCTCAGCACCGTGTTTTAATGACAGGCCTATCCCACAGAAGAAGGTACAGTAATTTTGGTGGGTGAGGTTGAGAATCCTATACCGCAGTCTGTGATATTTCATTCCCTTTGGGAGGGGAAAATAAACAATATTTTTATTTTGTTCTAGACTCTCATTGCCAGTTCTCCTCTGCTTGTTTACTTATCACTTCCCTAGCATGACTCCTTATTACAAAATATGTTTAGAGGATTTTCAACTGGATGACAGCATGAGCAAAACTCCAGCTGTGCTAACCTTTAGCAGCATTTCTGACTACCTTGACAACCACCGCACAAACCTGTGGGCCCAGCTTATTTCACACTGCAACAGCCAGAGTCAATATTTTGGCACAGAGAATACTGGCACCTTCATTTGCATATATGAAGATATGCGTTTGACCTGTGCCTGTGCTGTTTTCAGATCAGCGTAGCGATCACAGGTAGAACTGAATCCACCACAAATGTGAATCGAGTGTTCCAGCTGGGAGTTTACAAATTGCCATTGATTGCATTACACAACAGCAGGACTAGTTAAATTAGACCTTCTCCTAAAAGTATCACGCTACAGTGGCTTACATGCATCAGCTTTCCAGATCATTGAGCCCAACTTTCAGACGATTATGTGAAAGACTAACTAGAATCAAACTTTAACAACAGCAAGACCCATGCTCACACATGATCAAGTCCGTCAGTCCAGACACAGCATAGAGGCTCATGGTTTCCTAGTCAAAGATTATGGGTTTGATTCCCACAGACCACCCAACTAAGGCTGGTGTTACAAATCATGGCCCCTATGGGGAGTTGAACTGCTAGGGACCTCTGAAGTTTAGGACAATAATCCAGATTTAACACACTGAAGTTAAGCAGTTTTACATTCAATTTCAGCCCCCGCAATAATGCGGCAAAATGGAAATTTGACCTACTGTTATGCTCTGCAAGCTTCTGGGTTTCACTTTGATACAGCAAAATCTTGCGAAGGAAGTGAAACATTTTGCAGATTATTTTCCCCCATGTAAAATTGTATGCATGGCTGTTCTGAAAAGTTCACAAACTTACGGGCAAAGGGTTTTCTTTCAGCTTGTGAAATAAACCATTATTTCCAGAAAAAAAATTGAGAAAGACAATTGCTTTTGGTTTTGATTGGTGAGAACTACCTAGTGCTAGTAGCAAAAAACTTTCAAAAGTACATTGTCCAAAAACATTACTCTTTGTCATCGTTACCACAACAGGACAAAAACAAATCATAATTGACCAGTTAATAAATATTTTCATAGTTTTAGCTGTAAACCCCTTTCAGCAGCAGAGAGTTACTGCTTTGTTTGTTTTTAATGTAAGAAGAGAGATGACAGTGTCTCAATGGAAAACATTCGTCAAGTTCTCAGTCCTTTTGAAGAGTCTTGGGATGTTACTTTGAAAAAGTCACATTCAGGTAATTTTCTCACACCACAGGAAAGCTTGACCTTATGACCAGATACTTAAAAGCTCTGTTTTTTTAATGCCACAATTAAAGTTATCAATTATATTATCAATATTAAAACTAAAAAAATTGGGGTGGGGCACTGAATATACTTATTGCCTTAGCACATTGCTTCATGTCTTGCATCTGAGAAATCAAAACAGACTTCACAGTTTCACTTTTGGTTCTAGACAATTTCATTTTCAGGTTCTCGCACACTGTCACAAGAATGGTTTCAGAGTGGCAGCTGTGTTAGTCTATATCCGCAAAAAGAACAGGAGCACTTGTGGCACTTTACAGAATGTATTTGAGCATAATCTTTCGTGGGCTACAGCCCACTTCATCGGATGCTTAGAATGGAACATACAGCAAGAAGATATTTATACATACAGAGAACATGAAAAGGTGGGAGTAGCCATACCAACTGTAAGAGGCCAATCAATTGAGATGAGTTATCATCAGCAGGAGGAGGAAAAAAAAAACTTTTGAAGTGATAATCAAGAAACCATAGAAGGTATGGGGATACTTAATATGGGAAAATAGATTCAATTAGTGTAATGACCCACGAGAATGTCAAATTTGTGTGGCAAACATTGCAGGGGAAGGTTTAAGTGTAAACAAATAATGATTTTCAATGGAATTAAAAAAAAAAAACATGAAAATATTTTTTCTGAAATTTAAAAGTTCTAAAGTTTAAGCCCTCAATTTTTTTTTACCAGTTCAAATATTGGTTTTATTGAACCATGAAGACAAGAAGCCAGGACCTCCCACCCACCCGCTCAGTCTTTTCACATCAGCTTCACTTCTCCTGCCATCTGTACTCCTCTCTTTCCTGTTTTCTGATCAGCTCTATCACTAGCACCATTCTTATAGTACTTATTTTGTCCCCAGATATCTCCATCCAAGCACTTACCTAGTCCAATCCTGCTTCACTTACAAAACAATGGCTTGAGGTAGAATAGCTGCAGAATAGAAATTTACTAAGGGCTAAATTCTGCCTTTGGCCTACACATGTGGAACTCCTATTAAACTCAAATAGAGGGTAAAATCTGACCATGAGAAGTGTCAGCAATACCAGGGTATATTTTTAAGGTATTCAGGCTAACGGTCGTCCTAGCACTTGTGTTGATATCACTCAATATCAAAGCATGGTATGCTTCTTTAACTGGTGCTGATTTAAAACAGAGCTCATTTGCTGACGACTCAGGTTTCAAATAGATAAACAGTTGTTTCACTATGGCTCAGATGTTTCATGGCAGTGCATCGATATTGTTCCATATCACAGTATGTAACTTTGCGAACTGATTAATGAACACCCTGGAAGATGCTATTGACCACTAATACCACGCTTTTCAGAAGCAATTTGGTATCACATCTCCGTGATCTAAGTAATTACCTCTTTTTTCTTAAATATTGTGATCACGCTTACAGTGCTCAGAGCTGAGATAACACTTGGGCCCTGGTCTATCTGGCCATTAGTTAATTCTGATTTGTGCAATAAAAGTTTGTCTATCCAATTAAAACTTGGTTTTCTGCATTAAAGCAGAATGCTTTAGGATCCAATTTCAATCACCTTATAAGTAACTCAGAGATAAGAACCCCTAATTTCCCTCTGTTACTATATATAGTTTGCCTGTTATATCCAGTGTGCTCCAACTTATTTAAAATACCAGTCTTTTGCGGCAAGCATTGTGAGTGATAGAAATCCATGTTAGTTATGCTAGAATGCAGGTTTCTATACCTGTTTGACCAGAAAAATCAGCTTTGTTTCAAGGGGAGCCTTATATATCTGTCATTTTGTATGTGAAGTGTATGTCCAAGCAATTCTAGTTATCTCTGAAAAATGTTTTAGGAAGTTAGTTTCCAAACCTCCTCACTGCTAGGAACTTGCCAATATCATTTAGTGATCTAGATTCATAGACCACTCTGCATGTTCAATCCAGAGAAAAAGACAGTTTCGTGGTAAAGGAATTTGCTCTGAGACTTATGAGATCTGGATTCAATGTCAGTTTTCTCTCTGTAAAATAGGGATGAAGATGATAACACTTCCTTCCTCCCGGCTGTTTAGGTTGTAAACTCTTTAGTATAGGGCAATGGAGTTCTGATCTTAGCTGGGGCCTCTAGATGCTACATAATACAAACAATGATAATCTACGTAAACACACCGAACAGCAACCCTGCAGGAAAATAGGTTCTTTTTTACAGCTTGGCCCTGCTCCCACTAAAGTCAATGGTACAACTTCTGTTTACTTCAGTGGTGCTGATTTAGGCCTTAAGAAAACACCAATTAGTGTCAGACAGATTATGATCTCAGCTCCACTGCAGTATATCCTACTAACTCCAATTATGTCTATGAAGATATAAGTAGAACATTACAAAAGCTATCAGAAACTCCTGCATGTAATGGATTTACCAGTCCTATTTCTTACAATACAACAATTTAACAGTCAACACTCCACATCTTTTGCTTATCAGTGTTAGACAATGGAGTGAATATTTATATAAGCAGATGTTAATTCTTTTTATTTTTATAGGCCAATCAATGTTATCTTTGCTGGATCAGAGCTGCCAGGAATCAGCAACTAGACAAAGAAAAATTGTCATCTGTCATTGAACAGCCGGCAGATAAATCAGTTCCCCCTGCTCTGAAGAAGTATTCCAAACTGTGAGTTTTGGGAAGAATTTAAAGGCAGAATAGATCGTGAAACTGACATTTCATCAAGCACACATAGAGCTTATATTCCTTCCTATTCTTGCAATTTCTATAAATAACATAGTGTGGCTCTCATATTCATACTTCTTACAAACTTTGATTTTTTTTCACCACATCAAAAATCTCTTTGTCCTTCCTTAATCTAATAAAAAGCAACAGATGGTCCTGTGGCACCTTTAAGACAGAAGTATTGGGAGCATAAGCTTTCGTGGGTAAGAACCTCACTTCTTCAGATGCAAGTAAGAAGTGAGGTTCTTACCCACGAAAGCTTATTCTCCCAATACATCTGTTAGTCTTAAGGGTGCCACAGGACCCTCTGTTGCTTTTTACAGATTCAGACTAACATGGCTACCCCTCTGATCCTTAATCTAATGTTGACCACCTTTTAAATGTGGGCATTTTTACAATACCACACCAAGAATGACAAATATAGCAGTGGTCCTTCAGCACCCTTTGTCCTCAAGTATTTTCTGCATTGTTGCTGATTTGTGAATCACTGAGTTGGGGAATATTCTAGTGCTAATATTCAGCTATATCAATCTGTTATCACAAAAAACTGTAATGTAATAACTCAGCACTGAAAGGGGCAGTTCAGTCACACAGAATCACGCTTCAAAAATTGCTTAGCTGGCACATACATAAGTTTTCACAGCCTGCTTGGTTGGCTTAAATATCAAGACCTTTCTTCTTCAAGCTTTCATCAAATCCTGATTGGCTGACGGTTAACCTTGAACCAACAGTGGCTTGTTTGGAAGTTATTATGTTTAAGTTGATGAAAATAATACCTTGTATTATTAACAGAGAGCCCATAAAACCTTCATTTACTGTCAATGCAGCAGCAATCTGGCATATACATTACCCTTTAGAAATTGAAACATCACTGTGTCTACTTTGTATTGCTAATGTGAGCAGGAGGCATGCAGAGAAAATTCCTAAATAATAGGAAGTTCTTAAATATAGGCTTTCAGTTTCTTATTGTGATGTGTTGGCACTAATTGCCCAGTTCTTGGTGCCAAAGTCGACTTTAAAGTTGGATGTTCTTTGTGAATTTCTGCTCATAGTGAATGTGTGAAACACTGTTCGGTAATTACATCTCCTGTTTTACTATTTTTTGGCATTATTCGCTTCGGTAATTTTAGTTGCATTTTAAGATGTCAGGAACAATATACACAAAATACCAATACTCCCTATTGTGCGTTACTTGCTGGACTAAGGGACATGTAAAGCTATGACTGCCTTCTTGTGCATTTGTGGACATACCAACCTATCAGTTGCCACTTGGTTGATCCTAGCAGTAAGACCGTCCCAGCATGCACCCTTCCTCCTTCCTTCACAGGAAGGTGTAGTAGAAGCTGATGAGGTCATCCCCCTCAAAATTCAGATCCAGAAGGAAGACACTAAAATCTTGGGAAAACTGGTCTGGATCCAGACAATTCTGATCCAGATTCAATCCCTAATATATAGCAAAATGCTGAGAACTAGAAAGGTCAAGGTCCTTTTGTACAGTGCCTAGCACAATGGGGTCCTGATCCATGACTAGGGCTCCTAGGTGTATGTTAATATAAATAATTAATACAATAAAAATAAGATAATAATACTAATAAATAAAAATAATAATGAAAAATATTCAGCACCAGCAGGGGAGCACAACTAGGAAAATAAAAGTCAGTTTATGTCTCCCGAATTTGAGTGGGATGTGTCTGCTCACACAATGTTACCTTTACTTTTCTTTTCCGCCCTACCTTCCTTGGTCTCTTTGGGGCAGAGACTGTCTCTTACGGTGTGTTTAGACAGCAGCTAGCACAGTGGGGCCTTGATCCTGGTCAGGGCCTCTGGGTACTACTGTAACACAAATAAATAAAGAATGTGGACTGCCTTTACAATCATCCAGGAGAGCAGGAAAGGAACATTAGACTGAATACCTAAAACACAACCACATGTGCGCCTCTCCCTTAAAAACCAATGGCAGCCTTCTGGGGTGAAATCCTGGCCCCACTGAAGTCAATAGCAAAACTCCCACTGATTTCATGGGGCCAGGACTTCCCCTCTGGTATTTTTCTAACTTTCATCATCTGTAGGAAGCAAACTCTCTCTTGCTGTGTTTTTCCATTAGAACATTATGCCAAAGGATTGTATCCAACCAGCCTCGCCTGCTCTGTCTGTGCTTATACGTTGTCCTCTATCTGTAAATAGGCATGCTATTTCCTCAAGAACCTTACAAAAATAATTCTATGGAAGAAAAGATTACTGGGGTAAGTAAATATTTAAAGAGGAAATTACCAGTGAAGGCAGAAATAAAAGGGAACATGGCCTTGAAACAGTTCCCGTTAAATGTCTAAAAGCAGTTAACCTTCAGCAGGGATCAGACTTCCAGCTTTCACGGTGGCTGCCACTCTAGGGGGCTTGTGCACGGCGTGTGTATAGCTCTCAAGGACAGCTTGATTTCTGGCACCTCTGGATAAGTTGGAAATTGTAATTGCAGTCACAGTGAGTTTCTGTGCCTGGAAGTGACAGGCAAACAGGTTCCTCTTCAAAGGGGTTACACTTACCGCATGTGTAAAGTGGGAAGGCAAGGGGGACCGCACAAAAGGGGATCTGCAATCAAGGGCTTGGGTTTTTTCTTCCTTCTAATAACTTAGCATCACGGGGTGAACACAACACTGTTTGAGGCTATCGGAAGCCTAGTCGTGATGGGCAGACTGCTGTGGTGTTGCTTCTCATTAGTAGGCACTCTTCTGGGGACCACTAAAACCAGTTTAAAATAAAGATGTGTGTATAGAAAGTGGAAGAGAAAGACAAAGGAAAATGGCAAACTGTTATGGAAACTCCTGATCTATTCATTAAGCTGCCCTTTAAAACAGGGCTCAGTAGTCAATGCTGCTGCATTTCGTGTGCCGCAAAAGCATTAGCTGTATGTGAGGCAGGCAGCAAATTGCACTACAAAGTGGGACACCCAATTACAGTAATGTCGCAATGCTTTTCCAGATGGGCAGGGACTGGCAGAGTGGCTGAGGTGATGCTTTCAACATTTAATGGGAAGACGAGCTAGTTTCCTGAGGCGAATCTAGAAATGTGCTGCGATCTTTGCCAAGGAAAGAGGGATGGTGTTGGGAACAAATCATGATTCAGAAGGATGCAACAGGGATACTATTTCTTTCCACTGCCAGCTATGTAGTAATATAGGCTATGATCCTTCAAGGATCTTGATATGAGAGGACCCCTGGGTCTCGTCAGTGAGGTTCCCTGTGAGCACATGGGGCTGCCCGTATGGAGCTCCTTAAAGGATTAGGACCATAGAATGGTTGGCAAGGGACAGTGATGAGAGTCCAAACTCTTCAACCTGCTTCCCAACCCAGCACAAATACTGGAAAACACAGAAAGTTGGGAACAGTGATGAGAAGATAGAGCCTAGCTGCATCTCCGAAGTGCTTCTCACACAGTTATCTAGCCGTTCTGCACAGAAAATGGTGTGATTTGTCCAGAAAGGCCACGCAATCCTCTTGCGTGAAATAATAGTTGAAGTCTGAGAGCTTCTCTCACTGTAGGCTTTTGAATGCCACTTTATTTCACCTTCTCTGTTTCGGCTGGTGACTATTCACTTCAAACTTGTGAAGCGAATACCGGTTCAGCAATGAACAGTGCGTATTCACAGCATGTGCCTTACAAAACAGAACAGTTTGCCTTTGCTATAAAAGGTGTCTACGTTTTCAGAGAAACCTCTTCTCTTCCATTTTGCAGTTAAAGCAGCAGATTGGCGGCCTTATTAATCTAGTTCTTTAGGCTGGACAAATCTTTTCTCTCTCATTATAATCAACACCACCCCTCAATGCAGCTTTAATGTATTTACCACATGCTTGGAGACGTGGCACTTGCTAAATCACTGGACAATTTTATTTACTATCTTTACATATTGCTTAATAAACACTCTCCTTGTCACTGCTGGCTGGCTATTCCTAGGGATCGCAGGGAACAACAATAAGTCTGGCTGAAGTCAAGAAGCTCCCTAGATCTTAATTATAAAGTCATAAAACAGACTGACTCCCTTTGCAGTTCTCTTACCATGAAACAAATGAGAATGGAAAATTTATTTCTAATCATAAATCCCAAACCCTTCAGTTTAATTTTTCCCAAGTTAATTTTCTCACGTAGCTAAGCAGCATTTGCCTTCTATTATTAGCTTCTGGCCCAATATCGGCTGACCAGCATCAGTCAAACTGTCTTCATCTCAATGAGCTTGGGGACTCCCAAGGATCTCTGTGTATGCAGACTTCAGCTTGCAGCTTCTAATTATTTTCTAACAGATAATGGAACGCTTAAGTTCAGAGAGGTTAGATTAAACTTGTAAATGGATCAACCCGCTGGATAAAATCATAGCTCGCGAGATCACCTCCTGAAAACACGGAGCTTATTGTTGATGAGATCAAGGGCCCACTTGATTGCCTGTTTCACTGTGACAAACTAGTATATTTTTAGCATCACAGAAGATTCATTATGCTTTCTAATTGCAACATAACTTGGAAACCCATAATAACCCTAGTTTTACTTATCTCTTTGCCTTGATGTAAAGCCACCTGATTGGGCAAATAGCTACATGGCTTGTTAGGAATTCATGATGGCATCAAATAATTTGAGGTGGGAAGGGAGTTTGCGCCGCATGGAAATTATAGACTGCTGCTTAGACGTTATTGACCCAGCCAGCTGTGGGCCTCCTCTGCCTCCCCTCGATAACTGTCCTCTCCTCCTACATATCAATACCCAGGACCTTCATGTTCTCTTACTGCTGCCAGCTTTTGGCAAACGGGGGGAGTTCGGTTCCCTCCTGTTGCCTCCTGTGCCTTCAGGATACATCAGCTACTTTGCCCCAACATCTGCTTTCAGAGAGACCAGCTGCAAGAGATATTGCTCTATCAATTCCATTGGTGATGTAGTGCAGATGAAATGTGGTCTTCCAATCAGAAAGCGGAAGCAATGCCATGTGACTCAGGCAAGTAATCATAGGCTGTGAATAGCTGAAATGAACCACGCACTTCACAACTAAGTGCAGAACTCCTGAACCTTGTCTTCCCACAACAGCAGCAACTACCTCCACTAAGGAGAGGAAGTTGGACGTTCACACACAGATATAATTCCCACTGCCTCCTGGAGAGGAGGGAGAAGTATGGGCCACTTAATGGAATTTTCCTTTGCTTTATTCAGCACTGGAAGACACTTGTGACTGTGGTGATAGACGGAAGAAACAGACGGAAAGAACTGTACCAGGAATGTGTAAAGAAAACAAGGAAAATACTATCTGCTATACTTCTTTGAAGAAATATCTGAAGTTAGGGATGTATTTTGGTAAGACACTCAGTATTGCCTGACAGGAGGAGGGGGTTGTCTATGCCACGTGCTAACATGTTGCATTATACCATTATAGGCATTATGGATCCATTAGCAGGTGTTCAAGGCTGCTGAAATGACAGCCCAGTTGCCAAATTGCCATGCCTTATTCTCTTTTAGTGCAACATTTAGCAGAATCTCAACTGCTCATAAAGCACTCTCGGACTTGCTTTCTGTCGACATTAAAAGTTTTAACAAGAACCAATGGGCCCTACTGCTAATCTCTCGGTCTTCTACGGGATATTGGATATTTCTGTACATCGTTCATGTCACTCAAATGACCTAAGACACACCATTGTGTACATGAATCAAAATGAAGTTTATGATGGATTCTACTTGTTACATACACTCTCAGACAGCAATGCTAAACTTAACAGTTTTAAGTGCAAGGTACAAGCATACACATCACAATGTTAATAATTCCTGACAAGAGGCACAGTTATACTGTATACTTGCAGAACATTGTTGGCTAAGTGCTTTTAACTAACCAAGCCATTGGGAATATCTGTAAAAATGCTTTTCTAGGACAACATAATTGCTTTGACTTAAAGTTTTGTAGGCATAATAATGTTATTGGGGTGTGATAGTTTGCCGACATTGTTATGCCAAGAAAAATCTCAGTGTAGATGGAGTTATACTTTTAGCTTTATATCATTATAGCTTATCTTGCTCCACCAAACCGGAATAAGATCAACTGACATAAGCACTTTTATATCAGCACAACTGAATTGACACTAAAAATAATAATAATACCTAGCTCTTATAATCAGTTTTTATCGGTATATCTCAAAGCACTAGGCTGGCATGATGAAAGTGGCAAAACTTTTAAGTGCAGGCAAGACCTAACTCTCTTACATAAATACATTTTTGTAAAAAGCTACAAGTGAGAGCAGGATTGGGTTCCTATTTATTCCAAAACACAAAAGATGTAGGGGAAAAAAATCTCTGCCAACAGATCACAATAAAACGGGCATTGGTGGTTACTTCTAAAGAATGAGATTGATTCTGCTGCCACAAATAATTACCCTTAGTTATAGAAAGTCCTCAGGGATACAGGTGGTCATTGCGACCCCTGTGTTATAGCAGCATCTATTGAAGGATGTCATGTTAAGCTAATGCTCTCTCCGTCTCGCTGTCCCTTGTCACTCTAAGGACTCCAACAGAGCTACAGCTGGCAATCTGGGCTAGAGTTTTTAGATGTTAGAACTAAGAAGACTCATCTTTAAAATTTTCTCCACTTTGTGACCACTGGAGGACAGGGGGAGAAACAGGCTCCTAAGGGACCATAATTTAAAGTGGGACTGAGCCTAACATGACTGCTTTTGATACGTGCTACTGTTATAACTTTCTAGAAGGATAAGGAGACATCCCTTATTCCTGAGCAATGTATCAAATGTTATGACATATGCATTGGAGGCAGTGGTCCAGTGAATAAAGCATTGCTCTGGGAATCAGGGTCTTATGCCTGGCTCTGATACTGACCTCAGACAAGTCACTTCCCCTCTTGGTGCCCAGTACCCCCATCTTTACGTGCCCTCCTTTCTGAGCTGCGTTGAGATCAAGGAATGACAAGTATTATGTATGCACAATTAGATAGGATTGTTTTCTTATTTTATACTTTATAAACAGACAGGGCCAGATACTCAGCTGGCATGAACTACATAGCTCCACTGATGTGAATGAAGCTGTGCCAGATTTACACTGGCTGAGATTTTGGCCCATAGAGTTGAATTCTGCCATTAAGTAGAGAGGCTCATTTCCCACTGAATGTCCCTTCGTTCTTTGCACATTTATTTCACAGGAAGGCTTGACTATGATGCATCAGGGCCCTAATGTTTCAGATATCTATAGTTATTACTACTCACTTAGAAGCCTGACAGTTATTTTGCCCATTAAGTAAACATTCGGTTCTCCTTAGCCCTCCTCCACTGGGTGTTTCTATCAGAGCAGAAGTCAATATGGCCTACTTTTGCTTACTTCTTTGTTTGTGAACAATGATTATTGATGTCATCAGCATGAACTGTGCAGTGCTCTGAAAAGCATTGAAAATACCTTGATCTCAGTGTTAGCCTGACTGCCTGAGAGTTCACACGTGGTAATTTGTCTGAAATAGCTGAAGCTGTAATTGTACGTTTCTGCTGGTTTCTCAATGACAGAGTAGACCACATGATGGGAGCACAGTCTCCATTTGGTTTCTGCTATCATTAATGCTAATCAAGTTACACACACACACACACACAACCTTAGAAATGCAAAAATCTTCAGTGATTTCCCAGGTCAGCAGAGGAATTTTATAATTTAGGGCTTGCCAAAAACAAGTAGAAAACTCATATGGACTGTCAAAATATTGTCATTGCAGGAGACAAACATGTTCCTAATGTCAGTGACCTTTTCTCTTAGCACTGAGCTGAAAATTGCACTTACGGACTCCATGAATATAAAACTTATTTATAAAAATATGATCCCAACCTTTCACTAACAACACTCTAGATCAGGGGTTCTCAAACTTCATTGCACCCGCGACCCTCTTCTGACAAGAAAAATTACTACATGACCCCAGGAGGGGGCACCAAAAGCTGAGCCCACCCAAGCCCTACCACCCCAGGTGGGGGAGTTGTAGGGGGGGCAAAGCCAAAGCCAAAAGGCTTCAGCCGCAGGCAGAAGGCCTGTAACCTGAGCCCCACCACCCAGGCTTCGGCTTTAACCCTGGGCCCCAGCAAGGCTAAGCCAGCCCTGGCGACCCATTAAAATGGGGTCATGACCCACTTTGGGGTCCTGTCCCACAGTTTGAGAACCCTTGCTCTAGATTATTAAAACTGATGAGCTAATAAAAAGTCCAATATACTCAGTTACTTTCCCCTGTTTAAACATGGTTGCTTATTGCAGCTCCCGGACCCTCATTGCCTGGTGCCTGAGGAAGTTAGAGCAGTCAGGGACCTACACTGACTTTTGCCACTGAGGACCTCATGCCAGCTGTTCCACCATGCCCCCTTTACACACATGTCCTACCCCTTTTCTCTAAGGGAGCATGGTAGACAGCGCTCCAGTGGAGACTACCTCTGCATAAAGGGAGTTGTCCACCAGCTACCTCCAGTCATTGTAAGGCCAGACTGGAGAATCTGACCCTTTCTATATTGTGGCATTTGGCTTTACCCCAGTGTTCTGGGGTAGTTTTTTATAATGACCTAGGTATGATAAATGTTTAGGGGCAGATCCTCTGCTGGTGTATACCTGCCTACCTGCACTGGCTTCCCTAGAGCACGGCTGATTTAACACATCTGATGTTGTGAGCCTTACTTTTGAAGATTGCCGTATAGAGAAGGCCGAGAATAAGTTCCCAAAATGGGGGTGGGAGGTGTGGGAGAGCCAAGGGTTGTATACGAAACCTGATGTTGTTACTACTGAGGGTACTGTGTTGTAACATCAGGCTACGTCTATGCTAGGAGCGGATTCCCCTGCTTGTGTGCATACACTAGCGTTAGCTGTCAGCTAGTTAGCACAAGTATAAATAGCTATGGTAACATGGGTAGCGGCAGCAGAGGCATGGCCGAGCTCTGCCCAAGACATACCCACTGCTTTTAGGTGGCTTTATACTTTATGCTGCTGCCAGTGCTACCATGACTACACTGCTATTTACACACGTGCTAGGTAGATACGAGCTAGCACAAATATGTGTACATGAGCACGGGAATCGTAGAATAGATACAGATTTAATTAAGTTTCAGGGCACCTAGTGCCCTTATACAGGCCTCCATTTAACACTGAAATATAAAGAAAAAAAAATGAGGTAGAACATTACCTTTACAATTTGTGACGATTACAGACTGATTTTTTTTCCCACTGTCAGCACTAGCATGTTATATAGAGGCACAGTCAGAGAGGCTGTACATCTCTTACTTACATCCATGAACTCCACATTTGCCTTGGGACCAGTCGTCTCATTAAGGATTTTAATAGCCACAGGAATCTTTACTGTTTCTCCTTCGGGAACCCAAATACCCTAGGGAAAAAAGATACAAAAATTAACTCCACACCAATTGTTAAATCTTTCTTCATGGCTAGGTTTCTTTTCATTATACAATATCCAGTTCAGCAAGGAACATTAAAACTCAAAACACAGACTGTAAGTGCATTGAATCATAGCAATGTAGGGCTGGAAGGGACCTCAAGAGGTCATTTAGTTCAGCCCCTGCACCGAGGTAGGACTAAGTAAACCTAGACCGTCCCTGACAGATGTTTGTCCAACTGTTCTTAAAAACCTCCAGTGATCCCACTCCCTTCGAAGCTTATTCCAGAGCTTAGCTACCCTTAGAGTTACAAAGGTTTCTCCTAATATCTAATCTAAATCTCCCTTGCTGCAGATTTAGCGGATTATTTCTTGTCCTACCTTCACTGGCCATGGACAACAAACTGTCCTCTTTATAACAGCCCTTAACATATTTGAAGCCTCTTCTCAGTTCCCCCCTCAGTCTTTTTTTTCTCAGGACTAAACAGGCCCAGGTTTTTTTAACCTTTCATCATAGGTCAGGTTTTCTAAACTTTATCATTTTTGTTGCTCTCCTCTGGACTCTCTCCAATTTGTCCACATTTTTCTTAAAATGTGGTGCCCAAAACTGGACACAGGACTCCAGCTGAGGCCTCATCAGGGCCAAGTAGAGCAGGACAATTACCTCCCATGTCTTACATAAGACAGTCCTATTAATACACCCCAGAATGATATTAGCCTTTTTCGCATCTGCATATGTTGGCTCATAGCCAATTTGTGGTCCACTCTAACCCCCAGATCCTCTTCAGCAATCTTACTGCCTAGCCCGTTATTTCCCGTTTTATAGTAGTGCATTTGATTTTTCCTTCCTAAATGCAGTACTTTGCACTTGTCTTTATTGAATTGCGTCTTGTTGATTTCAGATCAGTTCTCTAATTTGTCAGGGCTGTTTTGAAATCTAATCCTGTCCTCCAAAGTGCCTGTAACCCTTCCCAGCTTGCTGTTATCCGCAAATGTTATAAACACATTCTCCACACCATTCTCCAAGCCATTAATGAAAATATTGACTAGTAACAGACCCAGGACAGATCCCTGCAGGGCCCCACTGGATACATCCTCCCTATTGGAAATTCAAAGACAAAACTGTAGTGTAAATGAACCTTCTTGACATGAAAACTCTTTGTTCAGCCATTACAGCTCAATAATGTCAGCATGTCCATGACACGCAGAACTGTACATGTTCCTTTGCTCGGCATTGCTTCCAACCAGTGGCGCAATTAGGAATGTCACTTTGGGTAGGCCTCAACTTACAATGAATGGGTACCAGTAGCAGAGAGCTTGGCTGGGTTCCTTTTTGGCTGTAGCACCCTGGGCCCCATTTCCTATCGCAGCTACCTAGTGTAAGGCGTTGTTTGCCACATTGCAGAAGTACAGCCCTTGTTCCTTTCTGTCCCATAGCTGCAGCCACCTGGCTCTGACCTCTGTTGCTCCTGCCTGCATGTCTTTGCCCCACTTCCACAAGGAGCCTGTACTGGGCTCTGTTCCTCTAGCAATGTGTTCCCTCTGTCCCTGTTGGGTAGGTGAGGGGACAGTTATTGACTGATCTGGAACAGCTGGGCAGAGGAGGGTAGACAATCCCAGGAGCAATTTCTGTCTTCTTGCTAGGCCTCAGGAGCAAACTGCCACTGATGGTGGTGTTACAGGTGGGGCGGGGAGGGTCACACACACTCTGGATCATACACATCATGCATGGACTAGACCATGATATGCTAAGATCAATACCCCCTTCTGCAAAATGTATTTTCTCCAGTGAAAAGTACACATAAGCTTTAAACTGAGCTTGAGAGCAGCTGATCCTTACTTTTAAACATCCCATGTTGCCTGTGCTTTGTTCTGCAATTATAAGAAACATTTTCCCCCTTCCCAGCTTTCTCGGTGATTGTGATGTTGGAGCATAGCTAAACCGGCATTGATCACAGCTCAAGCGTGCCTACATTCTACGTGCATGTACGTTGGAAAAGAAACAAGTGAGACACTCGGCGAGAATAGTACTTAGCACTAGAGTCAACAACATTTTGGGAATTTAGAAGTGTGGATGAAATTTCAAAATTGGAAAGAAAGGAAAAAACAAGATTTTTTCCCTAACCAGTTCTCACACTCCCCTCCATCTTTTCAGACAATTATAGGTAAGGCTACGATTTGGTCATGGAGGTCACAGCAGTCACCGTTCCATGACTTTACAGGACCTCCATGACTTCTAGGGCTTCAGGAGGAGGAGGCCGGACTGTGCACCCCTGCTCTGCAACTGGGGTTGGATGGTACCAGGACCCTGCGGCTTCCCAGGCTTGACGGGAGCTTCAGCCAGGGCCGCGCACCTCACCCCCTGTGGCTTCAGCTGCGGGCTGCAGCGGGACTTTGCACCCCGGCCCGGCAGCTGCCTGGGAGGCCATGGGCCCCCCGTGCAGCTTCCCAGGGCTGTGTGCTCCTCCCCCACCCTGCCTGCTGCAGCTGGGGCTCGGCAGGGGCTGCAGTCGGGGCCATGCACCCCTGTCCCGCAGCTGTGTCCAGCTCTGGAGTGGGAGCCATGTGCCCCCCGTGGCTGCGCCTGCCACTGCAGCAGCTGGAGCCGGGATGGTGCTCCTCACCATGGCAGGGGGTTCAGCCTGCCAGTTCCCCCACACGTAGGACTCCATTTCTTCCCCCTACCTAACCCTGCCCCCCGGTTATTTTTAGTGAAGTAACGGACAGGTCACGGGCTCCGTGAATTTTTGTTTATTGCCCGTGACTTTTACTAAAAATAACCCGTGATAAAATCTTAGCCTTAATTATAGGTGCTGGTCAGTTTTCTTGGAATTTTGAAATTTCATCACAAGTTTAATTACAAAATGTTGAAAATGTGATTTTCCCCACTTCTTTTTCAACCAACTCTACTTAATGCTTCTAAGTACTTTAACTATGACCTTTAAACTGTGGAATTTGAAGTGTTTAATAAACCATAAGGGAGATTTGCCATTGTTTTTAATGGGGAAAGGATCAAAGCTTAGCTAATTATGCTTCTATTATTATATAAGGAAGATAATTGTTATTATACCCACTTTACAACTTGGTCAAATGAGGTATAGAAATTAACTGGCTTGCACAATGTGCACACTATATCAGTTATTGAGCTACAAATAGAACCACAAAATCCCATTCCTGTTCTTTAACGTCAAGACTATCTATCCCGTATATTCGCCATGTTTGTGTGTGACATTATTTTTCTCTACATGGAATAACCCTTGTGTCTATACCAAGTGAAGCTGAAATCAGCAGATGAAACTAGAGGTGTACTCAAGATGCATCATCAGACCCAGGGATGAACTTCCCTGACAGGCTGTGGGATGTGGACCTCAGGTTATGATTCAAGCCATCAAGAGCTGGGTCCCACACTGTGATGTAACACTTTCAGTGATCCGTAGGGTTCAAAACAGAAATAAGGCCACTCAATGAGGTTTAGTGAAGATACTTGCCTTATACACGGTTCCAAAGGCCCCAGAGCCAAGGACTTTGACTCGCTTTAGCTCAGTTTCCTTCAGGATACGAAGCTGTGCTTGGTTGGGTGCTGTGCCACTTGGGGTCAAGGGCTCCACCAGCTGCAAATCAAAATTCACCAGGATTAGACACTGGACACAGGAAGAGCTCGTGAGAATTCCTGTTGAAAATTTTCATCTGGTTCCTACTCATTCCAATTGGCTAACTAGTTATTAGAATAAAGCAATGGATCTAGTGGTGCCAGGGCTATCGATTCTTCAAGTGAACCCCGTCCAGGCCAGTAAAAAACCAACAGAAACCAGCTGAAAGATTCTAATAGAGTACATAATTTCCACTAGGGGCTGCACGATGGCATTATGAACTGAAAACTGAATCAGTGTCACAATATGTCCCCAATGACTTTTGCTACTTGCAGCAATATAAATGTTTTCTATATGATGGAAAGACAGCATTTATTATCAATGCACCATATTCTATTTTTGGCAATTTTAGTGCCCTTTTAAAGTGGCTGTTTTTCTTTTGAATAATTGTGACTTATTGGTTCATCAAATTCTTATCCTTTTTTTCGGGGTAAGGCTCATTGCTCTAAGCCGGTGGTTCCCAAACTGGGATTCATGAACCACTGGGGGTTCACGAAATGTTACAGGGTATTCTCGGGAAAAAATTCCCTAATGGTGGACAGAACTGTCCATAGGGACCCCGGGCAGCATGGGGCCAACAGCCTGGAGCCTTGGGAACTTCCAAGAGCTAAGCAGATCAAAGCAAGCACATCTATCCCACTGAGGAGATTTAAACTTCAAGGCTCCTTATAAGAAATGGAAAGGGAGGTGGATATTTTTTGCTGTTTTTAAAATTAAATAGGCTGCTAGTGTTGTTTTTAAATTATTATGAAGAACAAGTTTAAGCTTTGTTGTAATGTGCATTGTTTGCCTGGACTGCTCAAGACCTGAATGCTTGTGTAGGAGGAACTCTTTGAGTTGGTGTCTTAAATACCTTCCTGCTGTTTCACATCTGATACTCTTTGATGAATCATAGGAGCCAGAGGCGCCAGTATGGGGGGGTCCCCCCACTTTTCCAGTGGTGCCCCTCCTGGTCCTGGGGTGCGTGGGGGCTTTGCCCCCACACCTCTTTTTTCTACTGGTGCCTCTGATAGGAGCCTTGTCTTATAACAGGCTTAATCAAAAACGACAAGCTACAAAAGTGAGATCTTGGAAGAGTGTTGCCATTTTCATAATGTAATAAAAATACTGTAATGATAAATAATTAATAAATAATGTGTAATAAGCATGTCATACATACAAATTTTATATTTCCAAGAACACTGCTTCTATAATTTATACTGAG
Organism: Malaclemys terrapin pileata; assembly: GCF_027887155.1. Classification (NCBI taxonomy): domain Eukaryota; kingdom Metazoa; phylum Chordata; order Testudines; family Emydidae; genus Malaclemys; species Malaclemys terrapin. The sequence continues at coordinate 15,174,297 of NC_071515.1, read as the reverse complement.
GTAAGGGAGAAAATTCCTGGAAATATTCGTTTTAGGAGGGGGTTCACGAGACTTGACATTTTAGTGAAAGGGGTTCGCAGGTTGTTAAAGTTTGGGAAAGACTGTTCTAAACTTTAGTTGTGCCTTAAAGGAGGGCAGCTTTTCAGAAGCAGAAAACATCTGCAGTAGAACAAGAATTTACAGCCCCAACTAATTTATTGGAAGCACTGGTACGTTGTGAATTACGATCCAACAAAGTTTGTGAATGAAGTACAACGGTATGTATGTTCAGTCAAAAAGCCATCCGATCTCAGCAACATATAGCCTTTGACTAAAAAACAATGTTTCTTTAAAAAGAAATGAAAAATAAATGAAAAGGACAATACTCTAAACACTGACAAATAGCCTGTCCTCTCTCAGGATAAGGAAAATAATTAAGGGCTACTCCTACTCAAATTGGTTTGAAACCACTGCAGTATTTCAAAGTGTCTGTTTACAAGGCTAAGTGCATTGTGCTCTTCAGTTTGAACACTATTATCATGCTTCTATGAGCATCATGGACTACTTCGTTAGCTGAACAAACTGCTTTGGTGCAAGAAGAAATACCAGTAGCTGGAAATTACTTTTAAAAAGTACTTTAAGAAAATACACAACAAAAACAAACAGCAACAAGCTAAGTGAATGCGGGGAATTTGACAGCGATATTTTCATAGTTTGCTTCCCTCTTCCCCCCAATATAGTTTACTTTTCAGTACTCATTATGATGGAAGATGTAGGTCAAATGTAAAAAAAAATAAAAATAGAGATATGGGAGAAGGTGAACACACAATCTCGGGTTCACTTCTTAGATTCCCACAGAACTTTCCTCCAAATAATTCCTATTCCCCTTTGTGCTGCCCTGGCAGTGCAAAGGAGATGGAATCTGGGGTTTCACCCATGCCAGGGATTCTCCCAGTCTAAGGCCAACCCTAGAAGATGAAGAGTTGGTGTACCTTGCTCCTCCCACCCTCCCCAACAGCTGACCAGCACAGGGGCACGCTGGGGTGTAGAGCAGCAAGAAGAAGATATAACAAGAGTGGAGGTATAACCCATTGATCAGTGTGTGTTGATCTGCAGAGGTTATGGATCCGTTACAGACCTCAGCTAAAAAGCCTGGCTCTTTAGCTCAAGCTATAGAAACTCCTACGTTTAGCTGTGGATGTCCCTGGTTCACTCCACGGTGTCTCAGCCAACATGGCAACTGTCACAAGTGCTCAGCCACTGGGCAGTCCCTTGGGGATGGTTGCCAACTGGCACAGGTTAGAGTTGCAGCCATTCAGGAAGAAGCTTAATGAAAACACAATGTTGCTATGGAAGTCATTTGGGATCAATCTCACGCCACTGAATTCAATGGGAGCAAGAGCAAGACCTCAATGACACCAGTCATAACACAATGGAATCAGATGACCAATGATTGCTGGTTTTCCTATACTTTTTTTTTTCCTTTAGAGGGATCTGTCTATACTCTGCATCTCTTAAAGTGTGTCAGACACATAGGGATTAGGTGATCCTGTGTCGACCTTCATTTGTCACTGAACATTTAAGATTAAACTTTAATGATGATCAAATATGCATTTCTAACCAAAAATAAAGCTTTTGAAGAGCATTGGGACTTGTTTCCCCCCCCCCCCAATCAGGGCCAATCCCCAGACAGATTTTTTGCCCCAGATCCCTAAATGGCCCCTTCAAGGGCTGAACTCACAAACCTGGGTTTAGCGGGCCAATGCTCAAACCACTGAGCTATCTTTCCTCCCCAATAGTGAAGCCAAGATGGTAGGCAGGCTGCATTGAGCCCAAATAGTTTGTTCTATGGCTCCATCTCACTTTTTTGCCAATGGGACTATGGGCCTACTCCCATGGAAATTTTAGGAGTAAGTTCCCGAGTCAGCAAAGCAATTGTGTGATTATTTATATTGGGGTCGTACTTACAGGCCTCAAACAGGTTGAGGCCACATTGTCTTACCCATTGTACAAGCATGTAATAAATGAGCATTCCGGTACGTAAGCATGTGCTTAACACCATTTGCTTTCAGCAAGGGCCTGATCCAAAATCCACTGAAGAAAACTGGAGTCTTCAATGGGCTTTGAATATATGATTAAGTGATTAGATGAATTAGGGCCTACTTTCTGTTGGGAACAGGACTGGGACATGTATGTCAGACAAGATGATCAAAATGCTCCCTTATCATTAAAAATATATGAATTGATATATTCATAGGTGCTGACTCCAAGGGTGCTCCAGCCCCAGAGCACCCACGGAACAAAATAGTGGGTGCTCAGCACCCACTGATGGGCCCTGCCAGTCAGCTCCTTCCCCTTCCCCCAGCGCCTTCTGCCCGCCAAAGGGCCTTGTTGATCAGCTCCTCTCACTCCCACACACAGAGTATCAGCTGTTCAGTGGAGGGCAGGAGGCGCTGGGGGGAGGGGAGGGAGCGAGGGCAGAAAGCGGAAGTGTGAGGGCGGGGCATGCTTGGAGGAGGGGGTGGAATGGGGTGGGAAGAGGCAGGGCGGGGGCAGAGCGGGAAGAGGCAGGACCTTGGGGGAAGGGGTGGAGTGGGGGCGGGGCCTGGGGTGGAGTGGGGGGTTCGAGCACGCCTGGGAAATCAGAAAGTCAGCACCTCTGGATGCATCAATAGAAAACTAATATCCTAGAGAAGCTTCATTCACACTATCCAATAAATCCAGTCTATGGCAGTGTTTCCAGGGACTCAGTGGGGGTTGGGTTAGAACCCTAATATGTTCTGTGTAAAAAGTAGAGCAATATTCTGCCTCTTTTCAAATATTCAGCTTTTCTGAGAGGTACAACAGAAAATATCCTCACCTCCGTCTCCAGGAACCTCCGCAAGGCCCTCTTCTTTTTTATGCTTTTCCGCCGAACATAAACGGCAAACGTCAAGCCCACAATGATGATGATAAAGAGTCCACCAATCACGCCTGCAGCAATCAGGGGGGTTCTACCAATCAGAATCAAAGACTTTAATACAAGGCAGGGAAACAGAGCAAAGAACAGCTGCATGCATGAAATAAACCACCTGGAAAACTTATGAAGCGTATAGCTCTCAAAATGCAGTCATGTCAGATGATAAATCAAGGAAAGCTCATTAAGTGTGGCATTGCTTTCCATTATCACATCTAGGATATTATTTTTTAATGCAGACTTGTGAAGTCGTGGACAAGGAAACACAACATGCACTCTGATGGCAAATGCAAAGCTGCAATGGCAAAATGAGGATACATGTACTAGAAGCTTGTTCTGCAAGGAAGTTAACTAATCTGAGGTCTTCCTCTATAAATCCAACTGGATTACCTCTTCTTTTTTGCATATTTAAATTTAAAAAAATAACACTGAAATTATGAAAGACTAACTGATACCACTTTGGGCTGTGATCGTAAGTTAATCAAGGCTGGTTCTGAAAGAGGCACATCATTCCAGAGACATTGCGACATGGGGCGCTTCAGAGAGCGTGCTTAAGATACTGTACTATTGGAGGTGTCATGTTTCAATGGAGATGTAAACCGAAGCCCTGAAGTTTTTGCAAGAGTTAGGATGTTAGCTCCCAGTGTCGGTATAAATGTCACCTTAGGTAAATATCAGAGCTGTGCACAATTCAGCAGTTTTGGTTGATAAGTGTTCAGTCGAGTGTACCCCCTAAGTTTTGCTGTGATATTTGGGTTCAAACAAATGCCAAAACTCAAATGATAGACAAAGACTGCTGAGTTAGGTCTTGTTTAAGGTTGAAACCATGTGACGCTGCCAAATTATGCATGGCTTGCATGCACAACCACAAATCCGTCCCTGGCCCCCACAACTCAGCCCCAGCTGCACAAAAGATTTGTGAACTTCTGAGGGGGAGTTCAGCCTCTTTCATCTGGTCATGGATTCCTTGGGAGTACATCAGACCTTTACGACCCTGTTTCCCTAGCCTCTTAGTTCAACTCCAGCTAATCTCAAATCCCTATGTCGTATTCCTCCTGGATCTGGCAGCAAGGAGTACAGTTCTCCTTCAGCTCAAGGAGCATAGGGGAAGGAGTAACCCCTTACGGCTTCTACTCCCCATACCTCAGCAGTCTCACTCCAGTCCAACCAGAGCTTCTGATCCTACATCTTGGGCAGCTTTCTGTAAGTATGCTGCTGATGTAGGGTAGTTCTCAGCTTCTCCAGCCTCCCCTATCTCTCTCACCCCAACTCTTGCTGGTCAACCAAATAGCCACAGCTACTCTGTGCTGGAACCCCTTTGTGGCTGTAGTAGAGTAAGTTTTACACACCTCGTCACACATAGTATTACCCTAGCCACTTTGAGCCCTTGTCATAGACCAGGGCCCCCACTGTGCTAGGCACTGTACAAACACAGAACAAAAGATTGGACCTGCCCCAAATCGCTGCAAGTGTAAAACAAAAGACAACAGATAGACAAATGGTGAGTACAAAGAAACAATGAGCCAATATTGGTCAACATGGCAGGCTGTGGCCTCAGCACACCAGAAGCCTAACTGTTGTCAGCTTTCTGTTGGCACCATGGTAAAAGGAACATTTGGAGGAGGGATTTGAAGGAGGTTTACGAGATAGCTTTCCGGATGTTTATGAGGAGCTTCTCCAAAGCATGAGGGGCAGAATGAGAGAGAGCACAAAGATTCCTGTTTGAAAACAAGTGGGCAATTGGAGGTGGGAGTGGAAATCTCCATAGTGAATGAGAGAAGATAGGTAGGGTAGGGATAGTCTGGAAAGACCTTTTAAAGTAAGACAAGTAGTGCATGTTTGATGCGATAAAGAAGGGGGAGTCAGTGGAGGGATTCAAAGAGAGGGGTGACATGGTCAAAGTGATGGGCTAGCAAAATGATCTTTGCAGGGGAATTCTGAATGCATATGAGCAGGATAAGATTGCATTTGTCAAGGCCAGAGAAAAGGGTTTTGCAGTAGTCAAGATGTGAGATGCATTCGCGGCTGAGAGTTTTAGCTGAGTAGATGGACATGAAAGGCCGTATCTTAGAGATGTTACGTAGAAAGAATCTGAAAGACTAAGATATTGCCTGAATGTGAGGACCTTGACAGAGATTTGAATCTAAAGATGACACCCAGAATATGGGCCCGAGTGACAGGCAGGATGGAGGTGCTGTCCATGTGATATAGAAAGGAGGTTGCGGGGAAGACTTGAAGGGACGAGTAAGCTCTGTTTTAGGCATTTTAAATTTGAGGTGATAGTTAGACATCCATGAGGAAATGTCAGAAACAGACGAATACTTGAATTTGGACAGACGGAGACATCTGGAGTAGAGAGGCAGAGCTCAGTTCTCAGCATAGAGATGGTAGCTTAATTTGTGTTTGTGGATGATCTTACCCAGATATAAGGTGCAGAGAGGGAGAAGAGAAGGGACCAAAGATGGAGCCATGTGGAATTCCCTCAGAATGCTGGAGGGGAGATTATGGGGGTTCTCCAAAGGACACACTGAAGGAGCTATTAGAGAGGTGAAAAGACAGAGTCATGGAAGCCAAGCAACGACAAGATTTTACAAAGACAATGGTCAGCTGTGCCAAAGGTGCTAAAGGTGGCTGATAGGTCAAGGACGATGAGGATAAGTTCTGAGGTTCCGCTAGAAAGAGGCAACTGTAAATTTTGGCGAGAGCGATTTCTGTGGAGCACAAGGGGCAGAAGCTGGATTGGAGAGGGTCTAGGATGGAATTTGAGGAGAGGAACTCCAGACAGTAACAATAAACAGTGCATTCAATGAGCTTAGAAATGAAAGGGCAAAGGGGCAATATTTGGAAAGGCAAGGGAGGTCAAGGATGGGTTATTTTAAAATGGGAGAGACTAAAGTATGCCCATATTTTGAGAGGAAAGAGCCAGGGGAGAGCAAAGGGTTAAGGAGATAGGTAAGGGAGGGGATGAGGGTGGGCACAAGGAAGATCAGGAGTTGGGATGGAGGTCATTGGCTCACGTAGAGTGATTGGAGTAGGAGAGCAGACAAGAAACTTCTGAATCTGTGGCAGAAGAGAAGGAGGGAAGAGTTGTAGGAGGGGAGAGGGAAGGTTGTATCATTCTTTGTCAATTATCTCTTTGAAGAAATTGGTGAGATCCTGTGTGAAGAAAGAAGAGGAGGCAGAAGAGTTTGAGGAGTGAGCCAAAGATGGCAAAACATGACTGGGATTGAGGACATGGGATTCAGTGCAGTTGGAGAAGTAGAGTTGTTTAGCTAGGAAGACAGGAGATCTAAAGGAAAAGAGAATGAATTTGTAGTGGAGGAAGTCAGCCTGGGTCATATGATTTCCACCACAGAGAGTCTGCATTGGGAGAGCAGGAATGAAAGCAGATGTTGGGGAATGAGGCAGGGCTGGGGGTTGGCATGGCAGACTTTCCGAATGGAGAGGGGACAAAAGAGAAATGGGTGAAGGAGAGCGAGGGATGAAGAGGATCAATGGAAGAAAAGAAAGAGGAGGAGAGAACTGAAAGCAGACAAGGAGTCATCAATGCAATAGACGGGACGTCACAGGAAGGCTAAGTGACAAGGCGAGAGAGAAAGAGTTGATGGACAATGCTGAAAGAGACCAGGTGATGGTCAACAAGGGGAAATTCAGACACCGAGAGATTAGAGAGAGCAGTGTTGTGACCTGGTGAAAGTTCCAGGTGTTTAAGAAAACATGAAATCATTTTGTTGCGTTTTAGGTGTTGTTATGAAAGGTTCACACAGCTTGATATTACATTCTGACTGCCTAAATGTCTCCTTTCTTTTCAAATGGATACAAATCAGCTGTAGAACATTGCTAATGTTGTTAGGCAATGACAGCCCAGTTCCCCCGCAGACATGGCCACTTTTCAGTCCTGTGTGAAGTGGTCCACACATACACACACACCCCTTTCCCAGACCTCAAGAGCAGCTCTGTGTGTTGAAAGCTTGTCCTCTCACCAACAGAAGTTGGTCCAATAACAGATATTACCTCACTCATCTTGTTTCTCTAGTTTTATAAATACATGTTTTCACAAAAGTCTAATTTAATAGCTAGAAATCAAGCTGTGAGGTGATTACCATTACCTCTGCTCTTACTATAGTATTTTATTATTTCCGTCGGTAGACACTCTCATTAAAAAGACATTTAGATCTTAATATTTCTCATACAAATAACAAAACAAAAGCTCTCCCAAAGGGGGTTCTGAAAAAGTGACACTAGCGGAAGCTGTCAATTGGACAATGCTCAAAGATTTTTTTGTGAAGACCTTTCTCTACAGGAGCACTCCTACACTACACACAGGTGACACTGAAAAAATGCTTATGGCCTATTAATAGCATGCTGTACTGCTGTTGAAAATTGACAGGAGTTTTACACTGAGTATCCTGCTGAAAATCTCAATGATTCCTCCAATTGCTTCCTACCACAAATCTGACCAGTCAGAAGTACTGTATCAAATTCAGATAGCAGAAATTTAAATCTGCCAAATTTAAATTGTGAGATTTGGGTAATAAAGCTCCATGTTTAAATGTTCACTATCATGCTCACCCATAGGAAAGTGACTAATCCTTAGGTGCTTAACGCATCACTTAGGTATTCAAATATTTGAAGGCAATCCAAATCAAGTCTCAAGACCTCAGACATTTGCATGTGTTATTCAAAACTTCTGAGTGTAAACACCCAACTCATTATTATGCCCCCAAAAGTGGCATAGTAGAGATCATGTGGGACTTGAAACAAGCATTGATAAGTGTTACCCAATAAGACTTAAGTAATAAAACTGGGGTAGGTTTTGCTTTGGAACGGAATAGTAAACATTTCCTTCACTGTAATAGTACTTCATTTACAGCACCATTATCATGACTTAAAAGTCATATAATCTTGCAAACATTACAGAGGGAAAGAGATATTGGGATCATCCTGTTCATCTTCCTGCCAATGCTGAGTTCCTCCCCAGAGTCAAATGTCAAGTGCTTTCTCCTGTTTTAAATGACAAGTCTTTTGACTCCATCACTTTTTTGACACCATAACTGCACTGAAACCGCACATTTCACTGCTGTTCACTATCATCCCTTGATCACTTTTAGGCACTAATTTTTTGCAAGTATCACTCATTTCTCTCTCTCTCTTTTTTTTTTACTCTTCGGTTTCTTAACTTGCTCTTTTGGTTGTCGTTAAGACTCGTTTCATTTCCTGTCTATATTTCTAACCTCACTGAGCCCCATTTGTGTTATTTCTCTACTGTCTCTGGTGTTTGCAACACCTCACATTTAAAATCTACAAATGTCATTAATATGCTGTTTACCCTTTTCTTCCCTGTCTCCTTAATGAAAGTGGGCTTAACACTGATCCGTGCAAGGTGGTGTTGATCAGAGTGTAATCGCAGGCATGAAACCTTTTCCCTTTATATTTTTTTTAATCTGGATCTTTTTGCATGTGTCACAGCCACTTACCCATGGCCTCAGCTTGATGTGTGACTGGACACATAACTCCTTATCTCTGGTGGCATGAAGAACTTAATCCACTTACATTATTGTTACAAAACAATCCATTTGTGAATGCAATCACCAGTAGTTGCCTCCTCCCGCCACTTTTACTGCAGGCTTAAAATGAGTTCCATGAAAATTAAGAGTAAGAATGTCAACTGTGAGACATCAAAGCAAGTTTCCTCACCAAAATGGAGATTTTCATAAATCATTTTCAAAATCACTGAGGTCCCAGTTCTCTATGTCCCAGCTATGCTAAGACATAGTAGAGAGTGACAGCTGCAGGAAGCAGGTTGCTGGCTCGCTGATCCTGCCTGGCTCTGGTGGAAATTATAACAGCTGGGAGCCTACTCGAACTTCCGTCACTGGGGTAAGCTCCGTACTGAACCTGGCCACAGAAAATCCTTCGGTTACATTGGGGTGGAGAGTTCCACTGTGCAAAGGGAATTCTCCACTGGCTATCTCTGGCCATTCTAAGGCATATGTAGTGCCTTGACCATTCAGTCCCTGCTCTACTCCTTGGGCAGCACAACTATGCACTACACTCTTACTTGGGGGCAGATTGCAAGGTGCCAGCTTTTAATTATTAGAAAAATACTCTACAAGAAATATTCTGTCTTCTAACCTGGAAACTGTGGACATGTGGCTGAATACTGAAAGCAGAATCCTAGTATCCCCTGTGGAGAAATATCTATTTTCTTTTAAATGCGTACAGTGTTTTCATATTTAGAAGCACACCAAAATTGAGATGAAAGTTCATAGTTAGTATTCAAAAATGTATAAGGGCACTCAATAGGAGCGCACGTAAAGTCATTCCAACAGCTCCAAAATATCTACAACACTGCAAAAAAACAGATAACATAGCCTAATTAATTACATATAGTAGTAAGTGATTTCACACTCTCGATTGGCAAACAGGATAAAAAGACAAAATTTTGGTCCACTGAGAAAGAAGAACAGGTCTTCTCTCCCCAGCCCACCTTCAATATTAAACCACATACTACAAAATGTAAATACATTGAGCTTTGAAGTCTGGTTTTTAGAGTGCTATAGGGTTTTTTAAAAATATATTTTAATATATCCATATAGGATTCATTATCACCTTGAATGCTTACAAGAAGCAGGTTTTTGCTGTTTTTTTCGGGTAAGGAGTTCTTTAACTAGAGGCTATCATTTTCTGACAGAGAATTCACAAATTTTGCATATGGCATATTCCCCCCACACCCCCATAGGGAATTCACACAACCATAATGTTTTACTATGAGAGATTGCCTCTCCTGGAACGTACACTTAGGTACTCTGTAACCAAAATATGAAATTCCCTATTAAGTCAGAATGGCATGTAAACTGTTTTCAAATATGTTTTAATAGCATTTCTCTTCTCTTCACCCATCCTCAATAAGTTCTACAAGTGGGATTTCCAAAAGCATTTGGTGTTAGCATAACTTTACTCTTCTGAAGTCTGTTGACATGGGAGAAGAAATAGGCTAACACTGCTTGCATATATAAGATGGGCCTTGCTTTGTGCTTATTCAGGGAACATTACACATCTTTTTAGTTCAGAGAATAGTGATTGCTTCTCCACCACTTCTTGGCTTTTTTTGGCTCGTAAGTAAAGAGTGACTGAACATTGTGGGGAAACTTGTCTGTATTAGAAAATTTTATCATGTTTAAACACTTTTTTTTTTAAACAATCAAGTTAGCTGACATAATGCTGGCCACAACTCTGTATTCAGTGTAGACAAGGGCCAACTGTGTTCAACATTATGTCAGCTAGTCATGCTTAAATCTGGGTTCCAGCAGGTTTTAAACCAAAACTTATCCTTGTCTACACTGACCACAAAGTCATGGTCAGCATTGAATTAACTAACTCAGCAGTTAAAACTCGTGTTTAAACATGATAACGTTTCCCAGTGTAGGCACATCCAGTATTGACAAAAATGTATTTGTATCCAAAATAGCAATTCTCTTTGACCACATTCATGCCCATTTTAGGCACTGCTTCAGCAAGGTACTTAAGTATGTGCATAACTTTAAGTACATGAGTAACAATAATACTCAACTTTTTTATATAGCACTTTTTATCAGTAGATCTCAAATACTTTACAGTATCACTACCTCCATTTTATAGAGGGGGAAACTGACTTCAGTTAAAGTACTCACATGCTTAGAATTACAGATATGCTTAAGAGCTTTACTGGATCGGGGCCAGAGTTCTTAGCGTCTTACAAAATTGATCCCTAGCATCATTCTGGAAATAAATTCTTCCCATTATTAAAATAAACTATTAATCAAGACATGCCTCTTGCTATCCTCAAAACAAATACAAATCGTTTAACACATGGTGCCAATGTTTAGAGAGGGTTATACTTGTTTTGATTATGAGAAAAGTTTTTACTGAAATGGAAGCCAAATGCCAATGTGATGAACAAACACTGTGGGAATGTCAATTAATTGGTAAAAATATGTCCTAACTGTCTCTTAATGTGATAATTGTATATTTCACTTAATAGTATGATGGGTAATTTCATTTTGTAAAATATAGAATCATAGAATATCAGGGTTGGAAGGGACCTCAGGAGGTCATCTAGTCCAACCCCCTGCTCAAAGCAGGCCCAATTCCCAACTAAATCATCCCAGCCAGGGCTTTGTCAAGCCTGACCTTAAAAACCTCTAAGGAAGGTTCCACCACCTCCTTAGGTAACCCATTCCAGTGCTTCACCACCCTCCTAGTGAAAAAGTTTTTCCTAATATCCAACCTAAACCTCCCCCACTGCAACTTGAGACCATTACTCCTTGTTCTGTCATCAGGTGCCACTGAGAACAGTCTAGAGCCATCCTCTTTGGAACCCCCTTTCAGGTAGCTGAAAGCAGCTATCAAATTCCCCCTCATTCTTCTCTTCTGCAGGCTAATCAATCCCAATTCCCTCAGCCTCTCCTCATAAGTCATGTGCTCCAGACCCCTAATCATTTTTGTTGCCCTCTGCTGGACTCTTTCCAATTTTTCCACATCCTTCTTGTAGTGTGGGGCCCAAAACTGGACACAGTTCTCCAGATGAGGCCTCACCAATGTTGAATAGTGGGGAACGATCACATCCCTCGATCTGCTGGCAATGCCCCTAGTTATACAGCCCAGAATGCCATTAGCCTTTTTGGCAACAAGGGCAAAGTGTTGACTCATATCCAGCTTCTTGTCCACTGTAACCCCTAGGTCCTTTTCTGCAGAACTGCTTCCTAGCCATTCGGTCCCTAGTCTGTAGCAGTGCCTGGGATTCTTCCGTCCTAAGTGCAGGAAGGGGCAGGAAGAATAATTTGTCTTTAAAAATCAGTCTAATTTGGGACCACAGACACTAATAGATATTAATTATAATTGTACGATTCTTGCAGGGTGTCACCAAATGACAGGCTTAAGATTGTCTGTGTGGCGTAACTATTCATTTCTATACTAGATTTCCTTAAGGTTAATTTGAGCCCTGAATTTTGAATGCTTGATTTGTGAAAATTAAAACATCCCTGTCTTGTTTTCACCAGAAATGACTGAGATGTACTCTCAATTTTAACTCCAGATCAATATAGTTTTTGCCTGGGAATAAAAATGAGTAATGATAAGGTACCAATTATCATGGTAGTAAAATATAGGTGTTTTTATCTACATACAGTAGAGACGACCATTTGACACTACAGCATACTTGATATTTTTACGCTGAGATTTTTCTTTTCCACCACAAAAGGAAGAAAGGGAAAGTTACTGGTAAGAACTTGCATGGTGACTTTGTTGCCAGGCTTGTCGTTTAAATGGATTAATGCGTCTTATAAAATATGCCGAGTTAGCTCCTGGATAAGGTGGATTGATTTATCAATGATGGAAAGGCAGCTAAATCCACTAGATTTGACTCACAAGTGAAGCAGGTTCATCAAGTCAAAGAACAATCCATTTATATTCTTGTCATATTTTCCATTTTCTTTGGAAAGAGTAATTTTTGCTTCACCGAAAGAAAACTAGAGTCGTGCACTGATGGGCTGATTTGTGACGAAGACCACTGGCTTCCACTTAAGCAGCTCTTCTCTGCATACATACAGAGTACATGTTGGGTCCAATAAACTGAGATACAGAACATGGGCTTCGCCAAACCAACTTGCATGCAGTTGACTCCCTGTTTCATTTTGTACAATTGACATTATTAAACTGAAAATGTGCTTTCTTCAAATGTAAGCATGTAGCACACTCAGTTGTAGGATATCATACACCAGCAGGTCAGTCTATCATGCAAACACCTACTTCACGAGAACCACAGTAGTTTAAATTTGGTCAGACGGTGGTTTTCAGAGTGCATAATTAGGCCAATCCTTTTTTCCACCCAATATTTTACTGGCATATTAAGTCAATTAAGACAGTATTAAGCAACACTTGATATGGCAGAAAGTGTCATACAACTTGGAGACCTGGATGAGTAAAATGTGGTGGTATGACCCCATTCAATCAATGGCCAACCACAATTTTAATAGGGAGGTGTGTATAATGGAGAATATAGGTTCCAGGAGGCAACACTCCATCTTGACCTGAATGGAAACATCACATAACACTGCAACAAGAATTGTTGGATAGGATTTTTTTCTTCATTGCTTAATCTCTGTGTCCAAAATATGCAATTCACTCCTAGCAAAAGTGGACAGGTAAACTAAATTCAACTGTGCTATAGTAGCTTCTGCATTACCTTCACCCTTCGACCTTTCATAGAAAAGGCAGAACTCAAGCATAATTATTCAGAGGTGCCACCTCCACCTCACAGCTTGTGCACAGAGCTGAGTAAATACTGTAAATCCTGTGTTACTGGAAATACACTAGCATTGCAATTGATAGCGCTGTTCAATCAAATTCATGCCACTCTTTATTTACAGTTATGCACAACTATGTACACATTCATGGAGATGTGTTTGTTCACACACAAAAATATTGGGAACAATTGTTGTTTGTTAGCGTGCCCACATGTATGTGAGCCTGGGTATTTGTGAATCAACAGAGCAATCGGTCATTATTCCTCTCTCTAGAAGGTTTCAGTCATCCAGTCAAGGTACAGAAAGAAAGAGCAAGTGATTCAGCTGACCCATCACATACCATGAATAATGAACTGTGAATAGGAACTCTTGGAGGTGTACATTTTTCAAACAACTAATTGTATGACACTTGTTTATTCAGGCACTGTATTCTTCCTCTCTTCCTGCACTGAGCTGTTTTTGTGAAGCCACTGTGCACTGTTACATCACTGCTATGTTCCACTACAGAAGTGGCTGCATTCCAGTGATCGATTAAATGAGCCCCATAACGATCCATACAAGTCAGGGAATCCCCAAACCTTTACAGAATCTGGGGAAACCCTGAGGATTCAAAAGTTGCTTCTCCCAATTATAAAAGCATCTCTGGAAGCTTACTGAGCCTAAGAAAGAGGTAAGAATTGGGGAGGAAGTAGAGTGTTTTAGCTAAATTGATGCAGTTCATACACTTGAGCTGAGGTCCAGCATTAAATATTCTATCAGTGTAATATAAAATATAAAACACTAATTACATTGAGCATTTGGTCCATCCTCAGATTACTTTAAAGAGCCTATGCTTTCACTCAGCCTCAGTGTATAGACCACTGCCCTTTCTTAGTGCCAGGTACAAAAGACAATGGAGGAAGGACTCCATGTCAGCCGCCCTTTACCTGGGGGATCCCAACTGACTATCCATCAGAGCATTGACTCCTGAGCTCAAAGGTCTCCATTTTCTCACTTTAGAGAACAGGCGACCCCTTTAAGTGTGTATCTGTCTTTGCTGCTGTCCTCCTCTCTCATTAAGGCACAATTCTATTTCCTTTGATTGGTTTTTGGAATGCTAGCCTTCATGGTTATTGGAGTCCCCTTGAGAGCCGTTATCCAAGAGATTAAGAATCACAGTGCAGATTTAATGAATTTTAGCTTACTGGTGATGAACACGGACTCTTCAGTCCCAGCTGTAGAATGATCTAAGATAGCTTCAGCTTCCTCAGGCTGCAGGAAGAATTCAGACCAGAATAGCTAGGATTGCATCTCTGTGCTGGTTCTTCAGTCCTTTACAAACTTCCTTGTTTCAGAAGTTGTGCTTTCCCGGCCTTTATGGCTTCATTGTTTGCTTTTCTCACGGGCTGATCCTGTGAAGTCACGATCACTCTCAGTTCCCTGGGATGCTAATGAGAGTTCAAGGCGCTCAGCACATCTCAGTAGTAACTTGGCACTCTGCAGAACTGGCCCCATAAAGGCCAGTCCTGCAACTTCACCCCAGGCGCAGTCCCACTGAAACCAAGAGGACTGCTCACAAGAGTCAGGGCAGAAGGGCTGGGACATCAGAGGTTGAGCCATACATTTTGGTAGGAAACAACTGAAAGAAAACGAGCAGGTGAGAACATGCACAATCTTTGTCAATGGATGTCCTGCAAGCCACTCATGTGCAGAGCTCACATAGATTTCAATGGGAGTTCTGTTCAACAAGGGTTTGTTAATCCTTAATCTGGCCATTTAAATTGTATTACACTATATTTGGCATCTATATTAAGATGCATGAAGGGTCCATCAGTCTAGTCTTGATGTGCTTTCCTTTTAATAGCATGTTCATATATCTATATCTACAGCTATATAATGTGTGCCTTCTGTAAGTGATTAGATAGGGTTCCAACTTTCTAATCGCACAAAACTGAACACCCTAACCCGCCCCTACCTTGCCCCCCACTCACTACATTCCTGCTCCCTTGGTTGCTCTCTCTCCCCCACCCTCACTCATTTTCACTGGGCTGAGGCAGCGGTGCGGGCTCTAAGGTGGGGCTGGGGATGAGGGGTTTGGGGTGCAAGAGGGGGCTCCAGGCCTGGGGGGTGGGGCCAAGGGATTTGGAGTGCATGATGGGGCTGAGGGTTGAGGCAGGGGGTTGGAGTGTGGGAGGGGGTGAGGGTTCTGGGCTGGGAGTGCTGGCTCTGGGATGGGGCCAGGGATGAGGGGTTTGGGGTGCAGGAGGGAGCTCCAGGCTGGGGCTGCGGGTTGAGGCAGGGGGTTGGTTTGCAAGAGGGGGTAGGGGCTCTGGGATGGGGCTGGGGATGAGGGGTTCAGGGTGTGGGAGGGGGTTCTGGGCTGGGGCAGGGAGTTGGGGTGCAGGGGGGTGAGGGCTCTGTACTGGGGATGTGGGCTCTGAGGTGTGGCCGGGGATGAGGGGTTTGGGTGCAGGAGGGGGCTCTGGGTTTGGGGGGGGCTCAGGGCTGGGGCAGAGGGTTGGGGCTCAGACTTACCTCATGCGGCTCCCGGTCAGCAGTGCTGCAGGGCTGAGGCAGGCTAGTCCCTACCTGTCCAGGCTAGTCCACCACACTGCGCCCTGGAAGCGGCCAGCAGGTCTGGCACCTAGGCTGGAGGGGAGGGGGGACACGAGGCTCCGCACGCTACTCTCGCCTGCAGGCACCCCCCCCCCCAGCTCCCATTGGCCAGGAGTGGGGAGCCAGTGCTCAGGGTGGGGGCAGCGGGCAGAGCCCCGTGGCCCCCTTGCCTATGAGCTGGACCTGCTGGCTGCTTCTGGGACAGGTAGGGACTAGCCTTCCTTAGCCCCGCTGCACCGCCAACTGGACTTTTAATGGCCCGGTCGACGGTGCTGACTGGAGCCGCCAGGGCCCCTTTTTGACTGGGTGTTCTCATCAAAAACTGGACACCTGGTCACCCTATGATTAGGATATATTTCCTCTCATAGTCTAGCAACAAACAATGGTAGTAGTTAGTCCTGCATGTGTGCTGATACTTTTTGGTATTCTAATAAATGCCTCAAAATGGCCACGATACTGTATTTACATTCAAACATGTACTCTTGTTATTTCTCATTAAATTCCAAATATGCAAAATTTATCTGTGTGAGACATATGAGGGAATAAACTTCACCAATGCTCATAAATATCAAGAAGAATCCAAGGTAGATGCATAACAAAGTATACTGTATTTCTGCTTTTGCCTGATGCAACTTTGGGAGTTTTCACTATTATATTACAGGAGTAGTATTCTGTCTGTGAAAATGTCCTACATAAATTATACCAATCATTAGAAAATCCCATTTGATTAAGAGGACGAAAAAGATAAGAGAAATTGAAGAGACTGGTATAAACAAATGCAAGGCTTATGGGAAAAGAAATGGATACTATGATATGCCTAAGAATTCCAATGCATATATAATATCTTCAAGGGTGCTTATGCTATTGGTCAAAATACTAGGATGGATTTGTAACCATAAATCTGAATTTCCTGGCAATTCTAGCTATATCCATATAGCATTTGGCTTCAATTTAATTTTCTCAATTCCCCTCCCCCAGAAGTAAAATAAAAAGAAATCTCAATGATGAAAGGTATAAAACAGAATTTTCAGCTCTATTTCTGATCTCCATTTCAGTCTATACCAATTGTACTGGATGGGTGGCAAACTTGGGGCAGGAATGTGGTTAAGGGAGGAGTTATAATACTAAAAATTGCCATGAAGAAGTCTATTGTTTATAAGGAATAGATGCACCTATTTGGCTAAAGCAAACCTTCATTTGAGACTCAAACCAATCTGTTTTTGGTGTTTGAATTTTTTTTTCACTCCCAAGTCCCTTTGCACTTCCTGTTTCGAGACAGAACTGTAACTAGATGTGCTTCAGTACCAGACAAAAGACTTTTCTTATGCTGTCTCCAGCCTTACCAGAAAGAGGAAATACAAAAATCTTAATCTTATGAGTCTTTCAATCCAATTTTGCAGACTAAATAGGTTCAGATTATTTGGACAAAACTGGCATTGGCAGCTAATCATATAAGGAAGGACACTGTTCAGAGCAAAGACTATGTTTCAAGAGACCTGATTTCTACTCCCGACTCTGCCAGCGATTTGCTGTGTGGCCTGGGACAAGTCACTGTAGATCTGTCTACATTAAAACCTGTTACCATGTTTGTAACCAGGATCTGACCTAATTGATTCCAAAAATGGTTTAGGTCCATGGTTAGCACACTGTTCAAAATTGTCTTCATGTGTTTATATTACGTCAATGGGACCACCTAAATGGGTTTATATAACCAGGTTAAACAGTCCTCCTTTCTCCCAAATCTCTGTATGGGAGACCAACACAAAATTCATTGCATATGTTGCAAGGGTCACTCAGTGTGCGAGTGTTCCAGGCACTCCAGCTCCCGTCTACCTATGCTAGCCCTCTCTCAGAATATTTTTGGACAAGCATCCAGGAAGTGGTGAGCTGTTTAAATACGCAGACATTTCCTTCTGTTGACCGCAGAGAAAAACCTCAGTATTCATTTCAGCCAGACAGCTGACTTGGTGCTGTTGGTGCATTCACAGTTCACTGAAGCCTTGAATGGACATCTAATCCAACAGAAAAGTCAGGACTCTGCTTACGATCAAGGAATATATCCAGAGAGATGGTCCAACTGCACCTCTCCCTCTCCATCAAAGGTCATTTGCCACACATCACATTTTTAAAATATGTGGAGGGCTAGTGAATTTTCAGGTCTTACGGAGGACTATGAGAAAACTTGGGACACCTTGCTAGAGAGAACTGAAGTAAAGATGCTGATACATCTTTGGTTTCCTCTTTTCCCCCCTCCCTTTTCTAACTAAATGCCAATCCACCCCCAGTTACAGACCTATCTTTGCTGTGGGAGAGAAACAGTGATTGAAAGATTACATGAATCTGTCAATGACAGGAATCTGGCTTCTGGGCCGTTTGACAACTTCACAGAGCCAATTCACACAAAGCTGCAATGGTGAGGCAATATTGCACTTTGCCTCCAATTCATCTACATGCAAAGGATATCACTGTCACAAGAAAAAACCCACACATCTACTGGAAACAGGGGTATTTTAAAGCTAAAATATTCTTTCAATCTGTTCTTTGTCTATTATCCTTACTGTGATTGAGACTATGCATATTAATGGCTACTGGCCCATTTTTGATGTGACAATACATTTTTTTCCTCCTGAAAATCATGATGGGCGGGTAGACTGACAATTTACTTCTAGAACTTACATGGTTCAATGAGAAAGGTTATTAAACTAAGCAGTCCAGGGCCTATCCAAAGCCCACTGAAATCAATGGAAAGGCTCCCAGTGACTTCAATTGGCTTTGGATCAGGCCCAGAGTTGACAAGTAGAAGACAGAGCTGGCTGCAGCTGCATTGGTGAAATGCTAGATTAGAACTTATCCGCCCCCCCCCCCTCCCGCCCCCCCAGGGTGACCAGATGTCCCAATTTTATAAGGACAGTCCCAATTTTGGGGTCTTTTTCTTATATAGGCTCTTATTATCTCCGATGCCAGACCCAATTTTTCACATTTGCTGTCTGGTCACCCTCCCTCCCTCACACTTATTTCTCTGCTGCTTTCTTCTGACCAACCTACACATGTATTCAGTCCAGAAGGGACCATTATGATAATCTAGTCTGGTCTCCTGCATAACAGGGTGTAGAACCTCGCCCAGTGATTTCTGCATTACACCCATAACTTTTGGTAGAACTAGAGCATATCATTTAGAAAGACAAGGAGTCTTGATTTAAAGACTTCATTTTATGGATAATCTACCATCTCACTAGGTAAATTGTTCCAATGGTTAATTGCTCTCACAGTTAAAAAGATTAATCATATTTGTAGTCTTAATTTCCTATTTTTCTTCCTATTGTCTCCTCTCCTCCTACTTGACCATCTCTTTTGTCTCCTTTTCTCAGTTCTCGGCCCAGTGCCCCGCTCTTGAACCTTCCTGGCTCTCCTTGTTTGTCAGGTGACCTCCCCTCTTTACAATCAAATTCTTCCTCAAAACTCTACTTCTTCCACAAGGCCTTCCAATAAATGAGGTGTTTAAAAGAAAAAAAAATCCAATGGCTACTGGAAATTTGACCTTCAGCAACCATGTAGCATGACTGTTTTACATGCATCTTTATCGTATGCATGAGGTTATATTTGTTCTATACGTCTGCATTTAATTTAGACCCTGATGCTGCAAGGATCAGAACCTTTGTTTGTTCAGACTACAAGCTAGTTGGGACAGGAAGCATATTTAATCTGTGGTATTTGATCAATAATACACAGTAATATAATTAATAGCCTGTGCCATTTTCTTTCTTCCACAAGGGTGCCCGTGTGTTTGTTCAGTCATCTGCAGTGGATGTCTACAGTTCCCAGACATTCTCCACACTCCTTTGTGTGAGACACAGCAGTGCTTCAGTTGAGTGCTTTGTTAGCCAGCAGTGCAAAGAGTTTCAGGATGTGTGTGTTAATTAAAGATATCTATTGAACTTGACTGAGCAGAAACAGGGTGTGCAGAAACCATAACCACAGAAGAGTAATTCAAGATTAATATGTTCTTGAGTGACTGAAGCAATCTCTGCATTATTCCTGTAGAACCATCTGTAGGGGGCTGTCTACTTAGCCTATGACTAAAATGGTATTTGGAGATAAATTAACACTCACCCTTTGTCCCTTGTTAGCTTCTGTTTCTCCATTATCGTATCTTATTTCTTGCCTCCCTCAGACTTCCTTGGGTTACTGCCTAAGTACCTCTTAAGACCCATTTGAGCTACCCTTTACTGTCAGCTAGATATATCTGCACAATATCTACACAGGATTGTTTAGAGTGTATGAAGTCCTGAGACCTAAAAGTTAAAATGAAATAATTTGCAAAATAACAGGAAATAAAATAATAATAATAATAATTATAATAATAAAACCACTAGAAAGACAAATGAATGATGGGATGTTGGGTTGTATTTTTGTAATCGACAGTGTGTGTTATAAGCAGGGTTTGGATGGGAGTCTAAAACAAGTTGTTTGAGGAAATGATTGGCATGTTTTTACTGTGAAGGTTGAGGGGAAATTGTATGTGTGCCAATTTTACTGCACATAAGGCTTCACAAATTTTACAAGTCAGGACTTATATGAAAACTTGTTTCATCCAGTTTTGTTGAGCCAAAATCTGGCCTTTGCCTGCATAACTACGTTTTGACTTTGTTCTTGAATTTTTCTCTGAACGTTGCACACTTGAAAGTGAGGGATTAGTAGCATTGGCCAGAGACATGCATTGAGTAGGCAGGCACAGTGCAAACCTCCTCTGCCAACAAACCTCCATCGGGACCTGCCAGCACCTGCTTTTCATGTTATCCCACAACCATTTCTTCTCTTTTTGATAACATGCTCAACCGTGAATGTCTCCAAAAATGATTATCTGCATTATCTTTTGTGGTCTTAATGGCTGACATGTCTGGAAGGAAGCCTGCTTACCAGTGTTTCGAGCTGATTTTGTTAAAATTTTAGTTCAGATTGAAAAATAATGTGAGGCGTTTGTTAAAATTACAGTCTTCCCTCAAGGCAACTCCCCTGATGATGTCAAAAGGTTACACAAACAAAAACATTATCCGCATTTTCTAAAGATAATGCATCTTTGTGTAATCAATATGTCACTTGGAACCTTTGCATAAACTGCACTAACTTCAAATAACTCCGTAATACTGAATATACATCTATAACTCCAAACAGCACCTCAGAGCAATGCATCTTTAAGAAGAAGAAGAAAACAACCAATGATCTGCATTAAGGGACAATCTAAGGTGCTCATATACCTTGTTAATGAGCAGGGCAGAACACCCTAGATAAATATAGATCCTCACATTTCAACTATTAATGTAAATTCATACAGAGGGAAGACCACTTGTCCCCAAAAGCACCACATTAAATATAAATTCAGAAGTAACTCTTTAAAATAAGGAAATTATTTATTCAGACAAAATACACGACTCCCTCAGGTGACTGGGGGCCTGAGCCCAACCCCATTGAATGCATGGGATTCAGTTCAGCTCTTGGTCACCTCGGTGGAGCTCAACTTGAAAACTCCGAAATAACACCATCACCTAACTCCTAACAATTAGATATGTATTTCGCTACAACGGTGGGTGTACGTTCACTTCTGACCAGGCACTATGGCAGACCAAGGACCTGAGCCAACTCCCACTGAAGCCAGTGGGAACTGAAAGCTGCTATCCAGTGGCGAGATTCGCGGAGTGCATTTCTACACAATACCACAGCTGAGCTTCAAACAAGGAGCCTTGTGGTCCTATCGTTAGCAAACGAGCCTAAAGAAGACCTCATTTGGAAGACGATGTTTACATCCTTTACAGTTAGCATGTTAGAATAGGCAGCTAGAACAAATGGGGGCTAGAGATCACCAGGGAATGGACAGTCACCTAATGAACCCCTCTCCTTTAACTTTAGATGCTACATGAAAATGAGTATTTCGCTGGGTAATGAGAGAAAAAAAAAAGACTCTGCTTCAACTATGGGGTGCATAAAGGAAATAGAGACAGTGTCACATGATAGGGACAGAGCAGGAGTCAGGCCTATTGGTTAGAATGAGAGCTAGTAGCCAGGAACTGGAGCCCAGGTTCAGAGCTGGAGTTAGGAGCCAGAGCCCAGCATCAGAACCGGAGTCAGAGGCCATATGCCAGCGCCAAGAGTCAGAGCTGATGTAAGAGGTCAGGAGCGGGAGCCGAGGATCAGAACCAGGTTACCTGGAGTGAAACAAGGCGGGGC
Organism: Malaclemys terrapin pileata; assembly: GCF_027887155.1. Classification (NCBI taxonomy): domain Eukaryota; kingdom Metazoa; phylum Chordata; order Testudines; family Emydidae; genus Malaclemys; species Malaclemys terrapin. Next base: position 15,152,259 of record NC_071515.1, on the reverse strand, counting down.
AAGGCTGAGTCCAAAGCAGGAGTGGGGCTGAAGCAGGGCTGGAAACGAAGCAGCAGCAGTAGGACTGGGAACAAGCAGGCGCAGGAGCTGTTGCAGCCATGAAGAATGCTTTGAGCAGCTGCTGCTTGGCTTAAGAGCCGGGTCTGCTGACTCTTCCAACCAAACAGGTGGCATAGCCAAGGAGGCAGCCGATTACAGGCCAGCTGCACTCGTTAGGTTGCCTGGAGACTGGCTCTGCAGCAGGCCCTGCTTTCTGACAGACAGGCGCTACTTCAAGACAAATCATAATAGCAGCAATCTAAATCAAGGACACATGTACTGAATAGCTGAAGCCCTCTCTAAGAATGGGCCAATCAGTTCAAGTTAAATGAAAAGTGACCTCCACTTTCTCCGAAAACTTGAAAAGAACCTAAATTGAATCTTCTGACAGGCAAAAGGATTTTGGGGAACTACCGTATTTTTTAAGTTACCTAGACTTCTGGATGTCCTTGTTCTGGCTGGTACTGGAAGCACATCTCTCTGCATTGTATTTCTACCCCACCTATAGTAGAAAACACCTCCAATTTTGAGGTATCCAGCCTAGTTTTGTAGACTCACAGTGTCTAGACAGTTCTGTTAAGTATCCAAATTTTTATCTACAAGAATTTCCAAATATCCTGAGATTCAACCATCACTAGTCTTCATTTTTCTCCTTAATTTCCCCACACCTGTCAGTATGATGATACAGATCAGTTCCCTGAACAAACTCTTATCTAAGTGGCTTTGGCAACATTAGGTTGCTGGGCAGAGCATAGAGAAGCATATTATCATCATCACAAATCATCAGGGTTCAAACTTACCTTAAGAAAACAGTAACAATCAGTGGAAGAGTATGGATTGGATTTTTCAGAAGTACTGAGCATTGGTCTAACTCAGCTTCTATTAAAGTCAATGAGTTAGGCCAAAACAGAGTGCTTTTGAATATCCCAGACTATGTATCAGAGTGGTAGCTGTGTTGATCTGTATCAGCAAAAACAATGAGGAGTCCTTGTGGCATAAGCTTTCATGGATTAAAACCCACTTCATCAGATGCATGGAGTGGAAAATACAGAAGGTGTGAATACAAAAACTAATTTCCCCCTGCTGATACTCACACCTTCTTGTCAACTGTTTGAAATGAACCACCTTGATTACATTGACCTCATTAGCACTACAAAAGTGATGTCCACTCCTTCTTGTAAACTGTAGAGAATAGCCCACTTCCACCTTAATTGAATTGGCTCGTTAGCACTGACCCTCCACTTGGTAAGGCAACTCCCATCTTTTCAAGTGCTGTGTATTTATACCTCCCTAGTTCATGCATCTGACGAAGTGGGTTTTAGCCCACGAAAGCTTATGCCTAAATAAATTTGTTAGTCTCTAAGGTGCCAAAAGGACTCCTCATTGTTTTTCCAGACTATATAGATCAGTGGTTCTCAAACTAGGGATGCCGCTTGTTCAGGGAAAGCCCCTGGCAGGCCAGGCTGGTTTGTTTACCTGCCACATCTGCAGGTTTGGCCGATCTCGGCTCCCACTAGCCACGGTTCACTGGTCCAGGCCAATGGGGGCTGCAGGAAGGGCGGTCAGAACGTCCTTTGGCCCGCACCACTTCCCGCAGCCCCAATTGGCCAGTGGGAGCCGCAATCAGCCAGATCTGCGGACGCGGCAGGTAAACAAACCGGCCTGGCCTGCCAGGGGCTTTCCCTGAACAAGCGGCGGCCCTAGTTTGAGAACCACTGATGTAGATAACTGTACAGTTCCATCTACCATCTCAGTAGATTTTTTCCCACTCTAGTCATAATAAAGGAGACAAAGAGCAAAATGCCTCTGCAACATGGTTGAACTGGTTTCACACGGTCAGGGTGTTGCATGTGAAATGAATGGTTTAGAACACCCTTCCAGTTCAAATACAAATTTAGTTATTGGTAAGTCTTCGCTCAAAAGCACCAATAATTTACATGGCATTACATGGCATTTTTCCAGCATGTTACTTCACTTCATAGTATGAAAAAATGTATATAGACAATAAGAGAAAATAATTCAGCATGATGGCATGATTTGCTAATGCTCTGAACCTGCACAATTGCTGATGTTTGTGATAATCCTTCAACTTTTGGAAATTATTGCAGTTCAGTATTTTGCAATTAGCACCATTGAAACTTGTTAATTTCTTAGAATTTGTAACAAAATGTTGTTGGTTTGTGATTATGTATTTGCAGGTCTCATGCCTTTGAGACTAGAACCCCTTTTAACAAATCAGAATCTTGTATTTCCACTCATATAAAACAAACTGAAGAATTCAAGTCTGAAGTAAGGTTAGCTCAAGTTATTTGCTATTTCTAATCTAATATTGAAAAAGCTTTTGGAAAATAACTGCAGAGAGAGTGAAGAATTAGTGAATGAGTGAATAATTAGCAAGGTAGTGTACTTTGTGGATTGTACATTAATTCAATCTAATTTGTATTATATAGTCACATCTTAGTGGGCAGATCTAAATAAATCATGACTTGTAAATAAATCAAGCACTGTAAAACAGTAGGAAATGCTTTCAAAACCATTTTCAGACACACACACACACACACACACACACACACACACACACAGATTAAAGAATGGCTCTATCCCTGGCCAAAAGGCAATCCCTCTTCTATAACAATGATGTAGTTTAACATTAGAAATTGACTTGAAGAAATCTAACCAAACAGATTTGACCCCATGAATGCCCACAACACAACCACACTAGCAATATATTTTCCATTTTATGCAACAATTGTAGCTTCTTCATCTTTCCACAGATCAAAAAGTGAAGTCTGGGGCCACAGAGAACGATGTGATGTTGAGACTTTAAAATTAAATACACTTTGTCATGTATATTGTCTAAATTTAATAAGAGGGGCAAATCCTGCAACCTTATTAAGGCAAAATGGAAGAAAGTCTGCAGGCTTTAGTCCACATTTATTGTATGTTAAATATTAATGAATTATTAAGAAATTATTCACTGAGTCTTAAACACTGCATCTTACATACTTTTAAAGCTCAATGAATGTGTTTTTAATAATAGATAATTAATTTATAATAACTTATTAAATCTATATTAAATCCTCATTTGAAGCAACTGAATTAAGAAACAAGACTGGAGGGACGAACAGTGCAGCCATGCTGTGACAAAGTCACTTTTTTACTGCTTAATGTCACTATACATGGAAGATTACTATTACCAGAATTGTAATTCATACACTGCAATTTACTGGAAGAATTTCAGGCTTCTAATCAACCTCACTGTTATTGGAGTTTACCTATATCTGAGATCATCAGAAGCATGTCTCACTGGATGTGTGTACACACACTATTATGACAAAAACAGTGACTGCGATAAATTATAGAAATAAGAGTAAGAAATACCAAAGATAAGGTTGCACGTTGCTTATCAGTTTTCAGTTGCTCAGAACTTTCTGGAACTCACTTTTTCAGATGAAATTTACCAGGCTTGCTCTCTGCTTGTCGTCGTCTTCTTTTTTGTTAAAGTTTGAGCAAAAATAGTTCAGCCATTTTCAAGCACTTGGAGAGTTTTAAAACAAATACAATTTTCCTCTCCTGAAACAATTTTTGCAACCTCCTTTATCAGAATAGCTCTGCGGCTGAAACAGTTTGCGATAGAGAGATCAAATTTGGGTATGGAAATAGCCTTCACTGAGGAGAAATGCCTGTGAGTGTACTGATGTAATTTGGTTGTGATTTGACAGAGACCCGTACATTAGGCATGCCCAGTATATTTTGCATCGTGCTTCTCGCAAATCTGAAAAGCATGCACTCACGAAAGGCTGTGGAGAACACGCATGAATAGGTAACCTAGCTATGTAGCGTACTGAAGTTATGATTAGGGAGGGTTATTGAGGCTAAGCCAAGGGAATTCTGTTGCCCTTGTAATTGCAAAGGGTACTGTATTGCAGTGCACTTTAGGCAGGGTGGTGGGCCACAAAGGAATCACTGAGAATGCTGGTAGGTGCAAAAGGATCGCAGCGGCCTGCTTGCCTATTTGGTAAGGTTGGGCAGTAGGGAGCACTGCTCTAATGCACCTGAGGAGCTCTGTAGCTAGGGAAGGTAGGAAGGTGTAGCACACACTGTGTAAGATCATATTTGATAGACACTATGTGATCATGTCATTAAAGAGCACCATAACAATGCATTCACAAGGGGGGCTGTATTAAGGTTGCACGTGCCACCTTATCTTTGGCATTGCTTACTTTTGAGTGCTTAGCCACACCATCAGGTTTTACATGCACTGATCATGATCATCTACCCCAGGGGGACTCTGCCTATCACGAGGAGTAGCGAAAGTCCCAAATTGTCTCAGTTCACTATACTTTACTCACTATAGTGCCAAATCTACTGCCTTAGTCTAACTTTGAATGTATGGCCTTTTTACGGGGGTTTCAAGGCAGTGGGGAGTGGGAATGTAATTCTCCCTCCTGCAAGCAGCTACTGCTGCATCTGTAGCCCCTCCTCTCTCCCTTCATATTAGGCTGTTGCTGTTGGTAGCTCCTCTGAGGAGAAATTCCCCCTGCCTTGTTTCTACGCTTCCTCTGATCGGCTTCAAGCCCCCATACACAGTGGCTCATGCAGAGCGCCCATAGGGATAGAATTCATAGCACACAGTGGGTTCCAATGTGTGTATACACAAGTCCCTCTAAACTCAGTACTATAAGTTAACTACATTACACTAGCACCTAGAGTCTAAACCCAAGATTAGAACCCCATTGTGGCAGGTATCATGCACCCACATAACTGTAGGGTGACCAGATGTCCCAATTTTAAAGGGACAGTCCCGATTTTTGGGTCTTTTTCTTATATAGGCTCCTATTACCCCCCACCCCCGTCCCGATTTTTCACACTTGCTGTCTGGTCACCCTCCATAGCTGGAGACTGTCTCTGCCCTAAAGAGATTGCAGTCTAAATATGCAAGATAGATAAAGCGTGGGAGAGGAAAAGCAGCACTGGGAGGGAAGTGACATGCCTAATGTCACCTAGGAGTCCAGTTGCAGAGCCAGGAATAGAACCAGGTCTCTTGAGTCCCAAACCAGTGCTCTATCCACTAGATCAAACTGCCTCTCATGATAAACACAACTTTATATGTCACTCTGCTTTATTCCAGAGGGATAAAAGTGTGACCTCAACCATCGAATCCATAGACGTCAGGACCAAAAATAGTTTGCTTTTCTATTCTTTTTCAATTTTAAAAATACAATCCGTTCCCTGAATTGATCTGTTCTGCGACTGTCTTAGAAAGTCTCTCTGGAATAGTATATTTTACCAATCAAGAGGTAGGTTTATAGTTTTATACTCACAAATAAAACTTATTTTCCTCCCTTGGAGTAAATTTTTATGGGGAGAATTTTTTGTGGGGCTTTTTTGGTTTGTTTGGGATTTTTTTACATTCTTTCAGGAATGGCTGTAATTATTCTATAAATAACTGGAACATATGGAATGCTTTACTCCAAGCATTGGAACAGTGCTATAAAAATGATGAGCACTCAGAGTTTATTAGAGGTGGGTTTCCCATCCCCTCTCGTGTATTCTGTACTACAGAGTTACTGTGAAATTCTAATGAAATCACACTGGGTAGGGGGTTATGAAACAGCTACAAAAGGATTTGCCTGCATTACAAAGGGTTTACTGTTAATTAGCTCTTGTATACATACACTGTATATAAAAAACAATCTTTTGTTTGCAAAGGGATGATTAGTGGGGAGAGTGTGGTTTGTTAATAGGAAGAAAGTATGAGGCTATTGTAATTTGAGTTAATATCTACACATCGTTTTATGTAACCACTCCGCAATGGGGGACCAGGCTAATTAGCTTCAGTTAGTTAAAAGAAAATGTGAAGCCCATTTAGTTAGGGTGTAAATCAATACAGTTTTATTCAGGGAACTATTAAGGTGGTGTTTCCTTGCTGCTCCATCCTCTGATTACATCTTCAGGTTTATGATAGATCTCATACCAGAAAAATGGCAGCTTCACCCCTTCCTTAAGGAATTCTTTTCCTTTGAATTATAGCTTGAATGCTTCATCTGAAAGTTTAAATACCGGCAACTTAGTGAAACCTAGATACACATTAACGCTACTAAATTTTATCCTGGGCCTGGCTTGGATATCTGAATTGGGCAGTTAAATTCTGTGGGAAAAGACCACACGTGTATTGCTGGGCATTGTTTTTTTCTTTTCTTTTTTCAATAAGATGGTGGAGTTTCTCTCTTCACACTCCCTCTCCCTACCCCCCTTTCAATTACTCCTAAAGTCTCCTCATAATCATTACAGCTGGCATTTTCAAAGGCACTTGAGGGAACAGAATCATAAAATCATAGTATATCAGGGTTGGAAGGGACCTCAGGAGGTCATCTAGTCCAAGCCCCTGCTCAAAGCAGGACCAATCCCCAGATAGATTTTTGCCCCAGAGCCCTAATTGGCCCCCTCAAGGATTGAACTCACAACCCTGGGTTTAACAAGCCCATGCTCAAAACAATAGGTCTCAGCTCCTGCTGAAATTCAATTGGAGCTAGGCATAGAGCACCTATAGGCTCCCTGGAAAATCCCGGTGTACATCTCTGCATAGTATACACAATTCACCTCTCTTTTCCTCTTGGTTTTCATGAAAGGATTGGTGTGCAAACATGTCCCAATAAAATCCACTGAGAATACCAGAGTTCAATAGCACTCTGATCGTACTCCCTCATTTCCCTCCTGTCCCCTCCCCTCCCCTCCCCTGGCCCCGGGCCTGGTATGTACCCTATGCTGAGGTTCTGGAGAGCAAGGGGTGATATAGGAATAAACTATGCCATCTCTGTGCCAGCCAAGGTGTCCCCTTTGCTTTAAGAATTCTCAGCTGGCAAAGTCTGTTCCATTTCTGGTTCCTTAGTGTCACTGGAGCAGCTCAAAGAGGCAGAAGCCAGTGAGAGAATCTTTTCCTAAAGTCAGCGTAACACATAAATTTCAATCGGATACCACCATGCTAGACATTACAGAAATACAACAGAATGTGTCAGAAATGTGGAGAACTATGGCTTTCCATAGTATTACTAGAACTACAGTGCAGTACCTCCTATGGTTACAAGAGCTGGAATTTGGCAACTAGCCACAACTAAGAGATGCTCATTTCTCCCATGAGCTCTAAAAGCTTTTATGAGTTAGTTCAAGGAGACATTTACTCTCTTTATAGTTTGAACTTTTTCTGGTAGTTAACAACGTGGTGAAACCCTTTGTAAAGATAAACTTAATTTATTGAAAATAAATTTGGGTCACTGTGGAACAAAGAATCAGTGTATTTATAGATCTAACAAGCAATCTAACAGCGGTTTGGATATCAATCAACTGGTCTAGAGGAAAGGGGTAAAATGTTCCTCCTTTGTAAGTGCCGTTCAGATGGAAATGAGAAAATAAAAGCATTTCTAACATCACCTGATGTGGAATTCTAATAGGAAATGTTAAGAGTAAAAATCCCTGAGTAAAGGGATTATAATGTATAGCCATTAAAGGCTCTAGACACAAGCTGAAAGAGGGTATGTTTTGAAATGTGACTGCTGGTCTTTTGGAAAACAAGCAGTGTAGCACACATCCGATTCATCTTTATTAAACATGACAGTAAAAATTCTTCTGCTATCCTACCAGACTCTTGCAAAAGCCTTCAGGCTAACGGATCATGGCAAAAACAATTTGCAAATTACAAAACTGGGAAAAAACAACAACATTGATTTGAAAATGGAAGCAGATGAAGGAAGTGAGAAGTATTTCATTTGTCTGCATTACAGACTTTGTTCTCATCTTCTGCTGGCTGGTTGAAAAACAGAGCACTCTGCCTCTCAATCCAGTACTGAGTCAAGTCAATGTGAAGCAATGGTGAAGATGCAGACTAGACATTAATGACCTGAAGTAGGTCATGGTGGATAAAAGGTAGCTAGAGGAATATGTAAAGCGTTCCATTTAAAGTGAAACAGACACACTTTGGTTTTCACCACTTGCATTACACAGAAAATATACCATTTTTGCCAGTGCAGTTTTGCTTATTTTTTGTCCCAAAAAAGGGCATCATTTAAAAATGGATCATTTAAAAAAAATTAACAAATGTAGGTTTGGAAGCTGTAAACTGGTTCTGAAATTTCTAACGCAGGTTTGAAAGTGACAAAACATACACATCCTAAAATTTAATCACATTTACACAGCAATCATAGTCACAAAATAAATGTAGCAAAGTTGTCAGTTTTAACGGAAATGTTCTTTCTTTGAAATGGCTTTCCAGATTCCATAATTGAGGGTCATTCATTTCTCATACGGAATGGAGCAGGACATGCCTCATTTGAATGGATTAAAACATCTACTTTAATTTTCACACCCACACCCACACACACCTCAGCAGTCTGTTTTACTGACTTGACATCAGATCACAGATTCAGAGAGATGAATTCACTTGTCTACATGTCTTAAAATAAAAAGGATCTGCATTGTTTGTTTTAAGGTCTTGAAAAATGATTTCATACTAGCAAATATCATCTGTAGCACAGTGCCACATCCCGAATTCCGCACATTTCCACATTAGTGTTTGCAGCGTTGTTGTAGCCATGTTGGTCCCAGGATATTAACAAGACTAGGTGGGTGAGATAATATCTTTTATTGGTCCAACTTCTGTTGGTGAAAGGACAAGCTTTCAAGCCTGGGCCCAGACCTGAAGAACAGCTCTGTATACGCTCAAAAGCATGTCTCTTTCAGCAACAGAAGTCGGGCCAATACAAGATATTATCTCATCCACCTTGTCTCTCATATATTTCATTACTTATTTTGCTCCATAAATTTAGGATCTGATCTAACAGACAATGACATTAATGTGAGTCTTTCCATTGATTTCAATGTGCATTGGATCATGCCCTTGGAGATTTAAGTAAGTATCTAGACAATAAATCCATCTTCTGAAGTCAAAGTTAAGCTTACAATTCTGCCAGTTAAATCAAATAATGAATAGTCTGATGTGCTCTCCCCCTATCGTGCTAACAATATCAAGCAGCTTCACTTAAAATATGTATACTGGAGACCACAGCTGATGTACACAATGACTGGCGTGATGTCATTACTTACCAATAATCTTCCCAGTATTTCCAGTATAAAGCATATAACATTCTTAAGATTTTGTTTATTCCATTCTCATTTTAAAATACAATATTGTAAATAATTAAAAAAACAACCAAGACCCCAATCATGCAAATCACTTAAGCACGTCCTTAACTTTAACCATGTGTGTAGTTCTGTTGAAGCTGTTTTGGTTAAGCATGTGCTAAAGTGCTTTGCTCATTTGGGGCCAAAGGGCTTGATTCAAAGCTTAGTGAAGTCAATGAAGTCAAGATTTTCAGAAATGCCTGGTGATTTGGGGCACCTCAGTTTTTGGTGCACAGTCCAAGATTCTTTAAGAGGCCCTTATTTTCAAAGAGTCTTAAGCTGGGCCTTTCAAAACTGAAAAAAGTGACAAAGGGTCCTGAGGCACCTTATAGACTAACAGACGCATTGGAGCATAAGCTTTCGTGGGTGAATACCCACTTCGTCAGACTGAGGTACCCATGATCAATAGGCACTCCTGAAAATCTGAACCTCTTCCCATTAACTGCATTGGGCTTTGGAACAAAAATTAACGGATCTTGCCTAGACCATTTAAGAAGGAGATTTGGCTAGCATTTCTAGTTGTATTTTTTTCACATCACTCTCCCTTGAATATAAACACTATCAGTCAACAGCTAGAAAATAAGGAGTTTCATGTTGAATAAGTAACCTGGAGGCATGGAAACATTAAAAAAAAAAAAAAAAAAAAAACATTCGGCTCCTCTGAGGAAAACCAGCTAGAATGCTTTATGAGGTGAAGTTGGTTGAAAGGAAAAACTCCTAGTCAGGTTCTAGACCCTAAGAGCCTGGAAGTATACTAACCAGTTTGAATTGAAAATAAATCCAATGAAAAAAAATCATAGGACATGAATGGGATATAACAAAGGGGAACATAGAGGCCTAACTTAAACTCAAACATATGTAGATTCTTCCTACATAAATTTGGCTTGTTCGTCATGGATGCATTTTAGACCAAACCTGATGCAAGGAGAGACTGAATTTCTCAACTTCCAGTGCCATTTTTGAATGGTAAATTAACAATTAAGGTGGCTAGAGCTAGTCAACAATTTTTGGGATAATTTTTTTTTGGTAGAAAAATAGATTTGTCTACTTTGTGATGTTTTATGAACACAGTTAAATTTTGAGAAACAAATTTAAAAAGAAAATCACTTAGTTGTAATTCAATTTTTTCATTTTGGCTTTCAAAAACTGAAACTAAATGAAAATCTCAATTAAATGAAATGTTTAGTTTTGTTTAGTTGTGAATTTTTGTTGACAAAAAAAAAGGTCATACAGAATAGCTCTGGGGATTTTTCAACCAATTTTATTAATGGCATAGCTAACTTGACTTTAATAGAATATCAGGGTTGGAAGGGACCTCAGGAGGTCATTTAGTCCAACCCCCTGCTCAAAGCAAGACCAATCCCCAGACAGATTTTTGACCCAGATCCATAAATGGCCCCCTCAAGGATTGAACTCACAACCCTGGGTTTAGCAGGCCAATACTCAAACCACTGAGCTATCCCTCCCCCACACTGTAAAGCAACCTAAAAGCTGAGCTGTATATATCCTACTCTTGAAGATACATTATGACACAATTTACGCACTCTAATTCATATTTCTAACCCAACTGGTTAGTACGAGTCTCCTATGGTAACTGGGAAAGGATCCTGAGGTACAAGATGGAAAGATGGAGGATGTTACCTAGCATGCTGTGGTAAGGTGGACTGGCGCGTCCATGGATAGTAAATGCAGTCATGACTAGTGGGACCTCTACACCTGCAGGCAATTACAGAACAGAAAATATCATTTGCCATTCACAGGGACATGCACACACACGCCCTGGCCCACACGTGGAGTATGGGAGGGGGACAGTGGGAGCAAAGTACTCAGCAAGTACCTATCCATCAGGCCGATGCAGTCCTCAATACGGGGGCCTATGCACCTGCAGCAAATCCAAATTGAAAAACAGGGAGAGAAAGAGAGAAAAATCTGTTATTTACAGACAGAAAAAAACAGGAGTCCCCCCCTGCCATGTGCCAAACTGTTAATTATAATTCTCGAAAGACACCCAAGGCATCGTGAAATTACAGCTTGTGACACAAAGTACAGACAGCAGAGAACAATAAAAGCAGCACCAGCAGCATAAGGTTGGACCAATCTCGGCTCGAACAATACTTAAGGCAGGTTTCACCTGCTTACGTGGGAGGCCTAACAATACGGTTGCCTTTCTGGCTGTTGTTTAAAATATCAAACCAGTGATTACTGCACACAGGCTGCTCATTTGCATGGCTCAAGATCTACAGGAGTTAGGTGGAGAACTATTTTCCTTAATTAATGTTGTTGTTCATACTGTACTCACTCATAGACAGGGTCATGGCAGAAATATTTGGAGCCCTGTCATCCCCTCGTCTCATGGCAGCTGATCTGCAGAAGTGGGCAGAGCATGAGGGGGAGTGGCACTTCTTGTCTTTTTCACCCAGGCTTCTTCCCTGAAGCCCTTCACTGGGATCAAGCCGCGGTGGCAGAAGAAGCTTGCCACTTTCCGCAGCATCATCTCACACCAAATCCACAGGGCTCCATCCGCAATGATTTTCCACAGCGTGGCATCTCCTTCCGCAGCCCTGAAGGGAGGCTGAGCTCCAAGAGCAACGACTAGTAAAGGAGCAATATGGCGTTACCAGAACTGTGCCGCCAAGGCTCTGGGGAACCAGTAACTGGCACAGAGCCTCTGTGAATCCTGGGCAATCGACTGGTTTTGGAGGACCTAACAGCCTTGAGCGAAGCAGATGCTGAGTGAAGATTTAAGTCCCCAACCTGCAAACCACTCCTCGTGGGCAAGACTCCTATGCTCACACTGAGCCCCACTGAAGTCCATGGGGATCTGCCTCCACAGAGCTGCTTGTGGGACTGGGGCCCTTATGGAGTTCCCTATCCCCTCGGCAGGAGCAGTCTATGATGCGGCTGGCAGGATGCTTAAATGGAAAGTCAATTATGGCATGAAGACAGTGGCCACGATTTTCAGAAAATAGGTGCCTACTAAGTTAAGCTCCTACGTCAATATTTAGGCACTCAAACAAGCAGCCTGAGTTTCATAAGTGCTGAATACCCACCAGCGCTGCTAGGTGCTTGGCACTCATGAATAGCAAACCATGTTTTTAGGTCTTTAAATAAGGGCCAAGGAGCTGGGATTTTCAAAGGAGCTTAAGGGAAGCAACTCTCTGAAAATCTCAGCCTTTCATTTCTGTTCTCATAGAAGGAGACTTGAAAAAGATTTGAGAGAGTTTAAATAGGCTCCCATGGGGTCTTTTCTCCACTTCGCTATCACTTGCCACTTATGAGCTTTTACTTCCTTTAAAATAAAATATTTAAATATCAATCTGCCTTTAAAAAAAAATTCACTGATTTCACTGAAGGCCGGTCTCACTGACCATTTTTCCTTGGGAAGAGCAGTATAATAGTGCATCTCAGTTCTTGTTTGTTTACTGATATTTTTATTTTTGCATAAATGCTGTGACAGGCAAACAAAAACAGATTGCAAAGGTTGCCTTAATAATGAACTCAAGCAGTATTCTGTACATGAAGCGGATATACTTAATGGCCAGGTAGTTAGACAGACTGCATAGTGGCAGGCTTGGATTTAAATACAATTCATAGTGTATAGTACAGAGAACTGTGACAGGCTCTTTTGAAAGTCTTGGGCTTCAAGGGTTTATATTCTGTCCAGCCTCAGGCACATCTGTAACATTTCTTCTTCCCCACATGGCATGCTCAGCAGTTCCCAAAAAACTCAGCTCAGTAATGAAGGAGGTAGAAAAGTTGTTCAGAGCACCCATTCTCCAGCATGTCAAAAGCTGCTGACCTCAGATCCTTGCTATAAATAAAAAGAAGACCTTCTTCAAATTAGAGGCCTGAAAGCCCATTATCAGGTCAGATAACTGGCAGCCTAATGTAAAGAAGAGCCTGTGGTCTTGGAATCATTTTACATCTCTGTTGCATTTATTCTCTCAAGCTTTTGAAGAATCAGACCTAAACCTGGGGAAACTGTCCTCTTGGCCGTTTGGACTTCTCCTGTGGTCTAAACAGCAATGCCATCGATTTTGCGTTAAACATATAACATCTTTATGCCACTGTTCTCTCAGACTCAAACAGAAGTCCCTTTAGGGGCAGATTCTGCTACTCTTATTCATGCTGAGTAATATTTACACCTCAGCTTGGCTCATTAATTTCAAGATAACCACACAAGGAGTAAGGTACTACTCAACATGAGCAAGGGTGGCAGAATCTGGTGCTTAGTAATTTTCCGGAGAACCATCCCCATTTTCCGTCTGAAATCACCAGTCACTTTTATTCTGGAAATAACTGCTTTGGTTTCAGTGTTTCCAGATCGCTTTTAAGACTTACAGATCACACATGACAATAGCAATATGTTTTGTGTGGTACTGATTCGTCCCCAGATTTTCCCTCTCCTGGGAATACTGGGGATCTGAATATGATTTCATTCCAACTTCTCCCTGTAAATGAATTGGTTAGTCGGTACATATACCTGTTTGTTAATGAGATGTGTAGTGATTTATAACAGTCCATACACAGTTGGTAAAAAAATAGATACATTTGGTAGCCAGTATAGGGTTTTAGATACAGTAACTCCTCGCTTAACATTGTAGTTATGTTCCTGAAAAATGCAACTTTAAGCGAAACGATGTTAAGTGAATCCAATTTCCCCATAAGAATTAATGTAAATGGGGGGGGTTAGGTTCCAGGGAAATTTTTTTCACCAGACAAAAAACGATGTATTATATAGATATACACACAGTATACGTTTTAAACAAACAATTTAATACTGTTCACAGCTATGATGATTGTGAAGCTTGGTTGAGGTGGGGAAGTCAGAGGGTGGAAGAGGGTGGGATATTTCCCAGGGAATGCCTTGCTGCTAAATGATGAACTAGCACTTGGCTGAGCCCTCAAGGGTTAACATATTGTTGTTAATGTAGCCTCTCACACAAGACAGCACGAACACGAGGGAGGGGAGACAGCACAGCAGACAGAGACAGACACACACCTTGTGTGTGTGTGAGAGAGAGAGAGATGCACACTGCCCCTTTAAGTAAGCTGACCCACTCTTTAAGTGCATTGTCTTTTTAAGTGGATCAGGAAGTTGAGACAGCAGCTGCTGCCCCAAGCTGTCTCTGTCTCTCTCCGTCCATATCTCCTCCCTGCTCTATATGGGTAAGGGATAAGCGCGGTGCAGGAGCAGGGTGGAGGGGGCCATGCTAACATTAGCCCCCCTTTCCCCCACCCTGCACAGCAAGCAGGAGTCTCTAGGAGCAGCTCCAAGGCAGAGGGCAGGAGCAGCACATGGCAGTGGGGGGAGGGACAGCTGAACTGTCGATTGCTAGCCTGCTGGGCGGCTGCAGCACAGGGAACTTAGGGGAGCGGGGAGCTGATGGGGGGCCGTCGGTCCACCCTGGTTCCAAGCCCCCACCAGCTAGCTGCAATGGGCTGCTCTTCCCGTAAGCAGTGGACAAAGCAGGAGGCTGCCAAACTATGTTAGAAGGGAGCACTGCACAACTTTAAATGAGCATGTTCCCTAATTGATCAGCAACATAACGACGAAACAACATTAACCGGGACGACTTTAAGTGAGGAGTTACTGTAACTGTCCTCTGAAAAGAAACGAGCGGGTTAATAAAATGTAAAAGTAAAAACAACAGCTGTCCTTTCATGAAGTGATCCTTTCTCCTTAGCTCCCTCAGTAACACAGAGATACAGTTTTCCTTAGAGTAGAGGAAGCAAGGCTCTTCCCAGTCAGAATCCATGAAATGTCCTTAGTTTTCCAGTCAAATGGCACACAATTCTAATGAAATCGGTACATGATTTCTCTAAGGTGCCACAAGGACTCCTCATTGTTTTTGCTGATACGGCTACCACTCTGAAACCTATGCCGAGGAGGAGACTTTAAAAATGATTATGTTTTATTTCTGTGGAAACATTCCAGTTTGGATCACTGGGTGGGAGAACCTGCCAATACCTTCAGAACGCCCATGAACTAAAGGAGATAGCGGTCTTGTGCGCCTCAGAGCTACTCCAAATTGGCATTGGATACTTGATGACAAAAACGCTGGAAGTTTCTAAATGCGGTTGCTGTTGCATAGAGTAAGCCACTCCTAGGCAGTTCTCTTGCTCAGTATAAGACAATTAAAAGGGCTGGATGCTTTGATGATCATTAACAGTATTTGCAATTATACCTGTTCAGATGGGGTAATAAACCCCTGCTCCAGTGTGCAAACTGATCACTTGCAGGTACCAAGGAGCAGTTTTGTCCAAGTGCATTATGAGAAGGGGTGAGGTGGGACATTTGCCTTTCTCTGCAACCTAAGGGATTGACCACTGCTGGAAGCAGGAGACAAGACTTGATAACTAACGGTCTGCTTTGGCAAATATCCTGATCCTAAAAGAGCAGCCCTGCAGGAACGAGCTCGCACTGTATCTGATTGGTGCTCTGCAGCGGCATAACACTCGTTGACAGATATGTTCGCTGTACTGCTGGTGTCAATTTTGCTCCTGCAATCGATCTAGCACGGAAGCTAACAGACACGCTAGATGGAGTATGATTATGATTTTGCTGAACCAGTTCAGTTGTGGGCCAAATATCTGAAGAGACATGCCATCACTGTTCCTTTTTTCTTCTTCTCGAAGAGTTCTGCTCAAGGAGGAAAATTTAAATACTCAATCCTACAGGAAGGCAGTGAAGCTGGAGAATTCTAAATTAGAAGGGGGCGGGGAAGACAAATTGATTCCTTTTCTCTCCCCAGGCATATTCAATGAGAGCCTGACAATGTTGGCAAGAAGACGGACGATGTATAAAAACCAGACATCTGGGGCACTCATTATGACCATCACAGTTTAACGTAACTGCAGAGCGATACAAGTACATTTGAGATGATATAAGAATGTTTTTAGAAGTACCAGAAAGGAACATTTGAGGTTAACCAGATTACTATTTTTTTTTTTAAATAAAAGGGCTGCACATAGACATTTTCCAGACTGTTAATCTAAATCCAGATGTGTCTGATCAGTAGCTTCAAGGAACGTTCCCCCTTTTATAAAAAGGGGATGAGGATGTCACTAGACCTAGCATTTGACTGGCCAAAGCTAACCTACCTGCTCTAGAGACCAACCATACCCCTGTGTGCATGTTACTCAGGGACCGTAGAGGAAAAGTTTTGGTACCATCACTGCGGGTGTCTGCCGTTCATCCGCAGACTGGCAACATGACATATTCATTTGTCTAATGAGCCCTGGCAGCACGGATGCTGCTGGATGAGGGGAAAGCTGAAGGTTAAAGTATCAAATGACAACACAAAGACCCAATGCACGAGAAGCTGTGGCTCCATTCAGCCAAGAGCTGCCAGTGAATATTATCAATTCAAAGTCCAGCTGCTCAGGGCCCTGCAAAATCCCAATGGCTTGCTTCTTTCTAGTTGTTTAAGAACCCGAAGGGCTAGATCGGCAGTTATTCCTCAGCTGCACAGGGGTAATTTCCCTTTTCCCCTACCCGCATATTGTCCTGTTCTAGCCATAATGGGGAAAACAGGGGCCCATTGGTTCAATACTCCTTGCTCTGAACAATAGGTATACCCAGCCAGCTAATCAGGTCCATTTCCAGGGCCTGATTAGCTGGCTGGGTATACAGAAGTGACTGAGCTGAATTTACCTACGTCTGCCGCTGAAAAAGGGTGGAGCAGAGGCAGAAGTGTGAATTTCTAGTCTGCTCTTGGGCCAATGCAGCTCCATGTGACCCCTTGCTCAGGGCAGACTGTAAATGTAGAATCTAGACCAGTGGTTCCCAAACTGGGGTTCATGAACCCCTGGGGGTTCACGAAATGTTACAGGGGATTCTCGGGAAAAAATTCCCTAATGGCGGAAAGAGCTGTCCACAGGGACCTCGGCAGCATGGGGCCAGCAGCCCAGAGCCTTGGGGACTTCCAAGAGCTAAGCAGATCAAAGCAAGCACATCTATCACACTGAGGTGATTTAAACTTAAAGGCTCCTTATAAGAAATGGAAAGGGAGGTGGATATTTTTTGCTGTTTTTAAAATTAAATAGGCTGCTAGTGTTGTTTTTAAATTATTATGAAGAACAAGTTTAAGCTTTATTGTCGTTGTTTGCCTGGACTGCTCAAGACCTGAATGCTTGTGTAGGAGGAACTCTTTGAGTTGGCTGCTTAAATACCTTCCTGCTGTTTCACATCTGATACTCCTTGATGAAACATAGGAACCAGAGGCGCCAGTATAACAGGAGGCAGGGGGGGCAACAAGGGTCACAGGCTGCCCCCGCGTCGGTGCACCCCCCCGTGGGTCCCTCCCCTTTTTTCCAGTAGCCCTCGCGGGCATACCTACTTTTCCGGTGGTGCTCCCCCTGGTCCCGAGGTGCACAGGGGCTTTGCCCCCTCACCCCTTTTTTCTACTGGTGCCTCTGATAGGAGCCTTGTCTTATAACAGGCTTAATCAAAAGTGATACAAGCTACAAAAGTGAGATCTTGGAAGAGTGTTACCATTTTCATAATGTAATAAAAATACTGTAATGATAAATAATTAATAAATAGTGTGTAATAAACACATCATAAATGCAAATTTTATATTTCCAAGATCACTGCTTTTATAATTTATGCTGAGGTAAGGGAGAAAATCCCTGGAAATATTCAGTTTTAGGAGGGGGTTCACAAGACTTGACATTTTAGTGAAAGGGGTTCGCAGGTTGTTAAAGTTTGGGAACCACTGATCTAGACATAGAAGAAGTTGATCGGAATGACACTTCCATAGTCCAGTAAAGCCATCACTGGAAACCCTGCTCCTGAGGTAAGTTTCTCTCTTCATAGTGTTTCTTCCTATCCTGTTCTCCTTCATTTTTTTTTAAATTGCATAACTCTGATTTAAAAGGGCTGAGAGGAAGACGAATCTGCAACAGATCCTGGCTGTGTCTCTGCGATCTCGCTTTCATTTCCCTAATGGCTCTATTGTAATTAGATTTGCAAAAACAGCAAAAGGTCTCATTTTGAATGGCAACAGCTGTTGACATCAACATTATATTGAATAATTTCCTGCTTTAATTTTAGCTGCAAAACAATAAAATCCTCCTGTGGAGGATTACTTCACTGGGTGACGTTTTCTTGTTCTTCCTCTGCCTCGGACATAACCCATTGTCTCCTCATAAGAATATTTTTAACTCAAGTGGCTCGTGCAAAATGATGATTGCTTACTTCTCTAGAGTTACTTGGGTATAGGATTTCTGAATGCTCATGCCACTTTCTGAAGCCTTGCCTCTGGCTGGTAAAAATTCACATCCCTTAAAATGTGTTGACCTGGGGCCTGTTTTCAGAGGACTGCCATTAGAAAGTGACTTGGTTCTTGATCCATACACACCAGGAGCAGTGTTTGAAGTCAAGTCCTCTGGCACTGGGTGCTTTGTTTCTGCAATACCTGATGTCAGCTGGTTTTTCAGCTGGCCAGAAGCCTTTTCTGGATACAGACACTTCCCTGCCAGACAAAATGGCCTACATTCTCAAAAGCAACTAGTGATTTTGGGGGATCAACTTGAGAAACCTTAACGGGATCTGATTCCAAAATTACTGGGCCCTCTGTCAATTGAGTTCCTTTCAGGTGCCTCTAGTTGGGCACCTAAACACTGGGGCACCCAAAAATCACTAAAAGAACAGGAGTACTTGTGGCACCTTAGAGACTAACAAATTTATTAGAGCATAAGCTTTCGTGGGCTACAGCCCACTTCTTTGGATGCATAGAATGGAACATATATTGAGGAGATATATATACACACATACAGAGAGCATGAATAGGTGGGAGTTGTCTTACCAACTCTGAGAGGCCAATTAAATAAGAGAAAAAAACTTTTGAAGTGATAATCAAGATAGCCCAGTACAGTCGGTTTGATAAGAAGTGTGAGAATACTTACAAGGGGAGATAGATTCAATGTTTGTAATGGCTCAGCCATTCCCAGTCCTTATTCAAGCCTAAGTTGATTGTATCTAGTTTGCATATCAATTCCAGCTCAGCAGTCTCTCGTTGGAGACTGTTTTTGAAGTTTTTCTGTTGTAAAATAGCCACACGCAGGTCTGTCATTGAATGACCAGACAGGTTAAAGTGTTCTCCCACTGTTTTTTGAGTATTATGATTCCTGATGTCAGATTTGTGTCCATTAATTCTTTTGCGTAGAGACTGTCTGGTTTGGCCAATGTACATGGCAAGGGGCATTGCTGGCACATGATGGCATATATCACATTGGTAGATGTGCAGGTGAACGAGCCCCTGATGGTATGGCTGATGTGATTAGGTCCTATGATGATGTCACTTGAATAGATATGTGGACAGAGTTGGCATTGGGCTTTGTTGCAAGTATAGGTTCCTGGGTCAGTGTTTTTGTTCAGTGATGTATGGTTGCTGGTGAGTATTTGCTTCAGGTTGGGGGGCTGTCTGTAAGCGAGGACAGGTCTTTCTCCCAAGATCTGTGAGAGTGAGGGATCATCTTTCAGGATAGGTTGTAGATCTTTAATGATGCGCTGGAGAGGTTTTAGTTGGGGGTTGAAGGTGACAGCTAGTGCTGTTCTGTTGTTTTCTTTGTTGGGCCTGTCTTGTAGGAGGTGACTTCTGGGTACTCGCCTGGCTCTGTCAATCTGTTTTTTCATTTCAGTTGCTTTTGAAAATTTAGAGCACGGCACCAGGTAACAGGTGCCATCAGCAGATAGGGCAATTGATGGGGACAGGAGAAACATGAGGGAGAAACAAGTAATTCAGCCAAATGACAATGGAAAGGGATGGTCTCAAAGGTGACAACAGAGCGGGGGAAAGAATGCATTTAAAAGGACTGTAATCCAGTTTGTGAAATCAACAGAACTGCTGGCTACTGTACATGAATCCTATGGATAGTTTTGGACACTGCCTCTCTTCTGAATGTGAAAACTTTTTTAAACTGATTCATTATAACCAATAGCTGCTGCATTAGGAAAATTCTTCCCACTCTTCTCTCCCGGGGCCCATCTCGGGTGAGGAGAAGGTGGGAGAAGTGTTGCTGACCACAAGAATGACAGCGGGACTATAATATGTTCAATTACCTACTAGTGTTTTTAATAATAGATACTTTGAACTGTCCCCATTTTGCCTCTGCCACTTCCAACTGCTGGTCTCTTGGCTCAGCTCACAAGAGGGTGTGTTGGTGAAAAGGCCAGGTCAGCACTTGCTCTTGAATTGGGCCAGACTATGGCACAGGTAAGGCAAATGCCCTCTAGTAACAACTTTCTATAAGATGAAAGCGGAAGCCACAGCTGCCTCCCCTTTCCACTGCTTTTGGGTCTCGGCAGGAAGGACGGTCTTGTGGTTGATGTGAGGACTCGGGAGATCTAAGATCAGTTCCCAACTCTGGTGCAAACTTGCTGTGTGGTCCTAGACAAGTCACTTAATCTTCCTTTGCCTCAGTTCCCATCTGTGAATTAGTAATGCGCCCTTGACTCACCGGCACGAATCCATTGATGCTGAGATGTGGTGATAGTTACCGTGAGAAAAGTCTCTGCACAAATAAATATTCAATATGGTGTCTGTGTACATGCCAGCTTTCATGGACGCATATTAGAAACGCTTTCCATACCAGTGCTGGTTATCGGGAGGGCCAAGAGCACTGCTGTAAGAACCAATTCTGATAAGTTTGAAAGTGCGGTGCTAATTAGTCTACTAATTAGATGCAAAACCTTAATGACTGGATTCTGGATCCTAAAACCAAAGGTGATGTCCTAGCTATGTATGCACAGACTGCCAGGAACGATGAACACTTTTCCTGGCCAAGCGGTAACCAAACAAAACCACTACCTAACATAAACGCTACATAGCAAAGCTTGCTATTTGCAGAAGTCCAGCTTACCCTTGAGTGCAGTTTGGATGACAAGGGTGACACTCACGGTCCTCATCGGCGTATTTGAAAATGAAGCTGTTTGCCCCCTGCAAGCCATCGGGGCACTTTTCCACACAGTTGGGGCCATCCTTAAAATGGAAACACTTGGTGCAGTGGTCTGGTCCCTGGGGAGCAGGAGAGAAATGCAGCGGATTAGATTTACTCTACCGTTTGTTACCGCGCAAGAGCTGCTGACAACATGCTGGGTGCTGTACACTCAAAGAGAGAGGGGTACATTTCCCTCGTAACGAACGGGGATTTAGCCGTGCGACTCCGAGGAATGTTACTGAGGGTCGCACAACTAAATCCTGGGGCACTATGCTGAAAATGTACTACATACAGAGTACTAGCAGAGCGCTGCTTCTGGAGTGTTTGGTTTAGTTGCTTTTGATGGATGCACCTCAATATGCCTCATGTCCACTTCCTTTTGTCCTGGAATTTTCCTATACCGCTGCTCAATATTAAATGAAGCTACAAAGTGGTCCTTGATGGGATCATTTGTGTCACAGGCTTATCTCCACACCGTATTTTGCCTGTGATTTCTGGTCCCAGCAATACCCCTCTGTCGCGTCTCCCTCCAGGAGATGAGGATTTCATTTTCATTATTACACAGGGAGACATAAAGTTAGAAACTGTAAATCAAGTCTCCTGAAGTATAAAGAAAGAAAGTTCACTGATCTTGATGACAAGCCTCATCCAAAACCAATGGAGTCAGGTCTACAGTGAGTTAGGCAAAATTATGCACGGTGCTACCATCTCTCACCAAAGAAATTCTGTAGACACAGAAACCAAGTGCCTTGTCAGTGGCCTGCTACAAATCCAAATTTCCTACACTGGTAGAAAACTTAGGTCATTAATTTCCCAAATGGGTGAACTGCAGAGATTATAATAAAACAGATAGTGATCGTCTATATAGCACACTCTGTAATCAGTGAGTCACAAAAATAAATAATGAGCCAAGTTCTCTCAGCCAATCTGTAACCACAGAAAGCTCAAAATATAAGCTCTTTCCATATACTGGGGGAGGGACTGTATGTATTCAATTGTCTATGTGGTTCCTGCCTTTTATTCGGGCTATGCACAAAGGACAAAAATATAAGGATCACTTCACTTTCCCCACCACCAAAAAGCCTTTTCGGTGAGGTTCATCAACCATTAAAGTGGTGCCAACAACATTTCATTCTGCTATAAGGATGGCCATGAGGAATTCCTTGTCCAGTCGGATAATCCGGGTTGGCAGAATGCAATTGCTTAAGACAGAATTTTTCTAGGAGACTAAAGGCATGGAGGGGAACAGGATTGACCTCAACATAGGAGGGGGGGAAAAACCCTCAACAGTGATAAAAGAAGGTTCTGTGGGTGTGTGAAATTTCTTTTGCTTGTCACCATTTACTGCTGATGTATTTGAAATGGTCATGAGGATGGTGACGAAAGTCCCATTGGACAATAACAGATGTTTATAAAAATGCTAGCGCAGACTTACTAAGCAGGTTACAGCTACAAAGTATTTATGTTGTGCTTACCGGCCCATAGCATGTGATCATGTTATCTTCCATCTTCTCACACTGAGGATCACACTCCACACACACAGAACCATTCGCAAACTCTCGAAATTCCCTGGAGAAACATTAGTCAGACAGGTGAGTGGTTAGTGAAAATCATACTGAAACGGACCTGAATTTAACGGACCAGATCTTCAGCTGGGGGTAAATCAACATAGCTTCATGAACTTCAGTGTGACTATACTGATTTACACCAGATGAGGACCAAATCCAAAACCTGTGTTATCATTTGCTGAGTATCCTTTTGGCAGGTTATGTCCGTATTAAGAAATAAGAACACCATCACAATCATGGGGTGAGGGTGTGGAATTGAACTGCAGCCAGCTGATTTCCACACACACAAACCCAATCTCCCAAGCAGTGAAGTCACAGCGACAACACAGGCTGTACAAACCCTCCCAAGACCCTGCACATGGACTTGCGTGACTAGCCTGTGCGCTTTTCCAGTGACTGTTCTTTGAGGTAGCTAGATAAAAGCTGGTTCGGGTATGTCTGCACTGTATGCTGTTGTCACACTGTTGATTTCGGTGCAGACAGACAGTGTGCATGACACAGCTACAAACCATGAAGTGGTGAAGCTTGTTGACTTCAGCGGAGCCACGTCAAGTTGTCATGGCTGAGGATGTGGGTCCCCATAGTTACTTTATCAACCTAAATCTGAGGTCTTGTAACTGCTTTCTTAGTGCCATGAGGCTCAATTGTGGCAACCCAGTTAAGTGAGTATAAAAATGAATCCATGGGCAACTTTCATTGAAAAGAATGTAGCATGGAATCTGAGGCTGCTTTAACTTTGAAGCAGAGACTCTCCATGTTGAGTCACTGCCCAGGTGGAAGGGTACAACCCTAGCAGCATAGCTCCATTGGAGCCGCCTTACGGGGGAGATGGAGGGCCCTAGAGCCACTGCAAATGCATAGGACCTCTACCCGGACAGTTCAGGTCTCCACTGAAGGCCCCCAAAAGTTGCAGAGGTCCTGGAAGATTTGGGCAACTGTATCCTTGCCTTTTGTGCAAGGGGCAACCACCATTACCTTATCAAAATAAATATGAATACCCTGCCTTAAATGATAGCTCCTACTCAGGTAATGTGAACAGGACCATGGAACTTACTAATGTAGAAACAAACATGTCTGGGTTATGGCTGAGGTGGGAACCACAGCCAAATACTGCAGTGTAAATTGCAGTCAGCTTTACCCTGGCCTAAATGGCAGCACAATCTGGCCTCACAACTTCGTCTTTCCTGACTTGAATGCATGTAACATTTTAGATATAGTGTAACTTAGAGTTTTTTGCAGGTCATTTCCTTGCTGTGAGAAAGAAAGAAAGAAAGAATTTTGCAATAGTTTGGTGTGTTTACAGGGAGTCCATTCAACTGTCTCTTTATGATAATCACATAAGCTGATATCCAAGAAACAAAAAAAGAACAGAAAGAAGCCATATAGTGCATTTATTTTTAATTAGCACCTCTTGGGGTGAAAACAATTAACTAAAATCAATTATGATTTGTTGCTCCTTATTATAAAGAAATGTTGGGCAACATGTTGTGTTATCATCTGGGAAATGAGATTCCACCCTCCAACCTTTTCGTTTTTCTTTCTGGTATATGTAACATAAGACCTTTAAGTTTTATTTTTCGGTCAAAAGACAGTTTCACACAGCTATGTCTCCGTGATCTGTGGAACTCCATCCTCCCAGTGAAGACTATACAAACATCTAAAAATCCAATGTGGGAGTTATGGGGGGGAAGAGGAGGGAGGCAGGAGGGAGAAGGGCAAAGAAATCAAACTCCAAAATTTAGCAAGAAACAATAGTGAGGGCATATGAGTGTTTTAAATCCTGCATTGCCAAAGCTTAACTCTAAAAATGCCTGCAGTTAGCTCTATAAAAGTCCTTGGCTTGGGGATAAGAAAGAAGGACATCATTACTAAGGAACGACAACGGTGAAGCATGAACGGACTATGGCTCCATGAATGTATATACTCAATGTTATCGCTTGTCACATAATTATTGTTGTGCCAGAGGGAAAAATAAATAAAAGGGAATTGAGAATGTTTGGAGTGAAAAAAATGTATCTAGAAGAAGTACCATATGAATCCATCCACTTATACTTCCACCTCAAGGCCAGATTCTGAGTACTCACACCGAGTAAATAGCACCTTACTCCACAGAGTGTTTCTGTTGAAATCAATGGAACTATTGGTGGAATAAGGTGTTACTCAATGTAAGGACATCAGAATCTGTTCTTGTGATTCCTGAACTGTCAACATAATCAATACTCTTTGGGGAACAAACAAGCAAGTGTGATGTCTTACCCATCATAAAGGTTACAAGACTCTATACAGGTCCTTCCTCTGCTGAAGCGTTTGCAGGACAGACACTGGTCTGGCCCTGGCCCCCAACAGCCGTCACTTGAGCACAAGTTGTTACACACCTTTCCCTCTGCAGCTGAAAACAGAGAGAGGAACGAAGATATTTTTAGTGTCATT
This sequence comes from Malaclemys terrapin pileata, assembly GCF_027887155.1. Classification (NCBI taxonomy): domain Eukaryota; kingdom Metazoa; phylum Chordata; order Testudines; family Emydidae; genus Malaclemys; species Malaclemys terrapin. Next base: position 15,127,099 of record NC_071515.1, on the reverse strand, counting down.
AGCTATTAGATTGCGAGTATTACTTTCTAACACACCAGAAGGCAAATCCTTCTCCCAGCATCTGGACACAAAGAAGCTACTACCCACAGAACGGCCTCTTCCCCTCCCTGCCTCAGAGCAAAGAGGGATTCAGTCGTCTCCACAGCACAGCCCATGCATGGGAAGCAGAAAGACTGGAGTGATCAGCCCTTAACTTCCTAGACACCCATTGTAAATATTTTCCCCTTTCCCATTTCTTGCTGATGAACCCTCATGGGCATTTGCCAGCAGGGGGAGATTTAGCAGAACAGTTACATTGACGGGCCCTGTCGATTTGGGGGGATTACAAGCATAGGAGGGGAGGGGTGATATGTCCTCTCCTATAAAGCCTTTAGGCTGGGATTTGCAGAAGCATTCAATGTTTGCCTAACTCAATTTCAAGTCAAGTAGGATTGACTTCTATTAGTGTGGGGCTCAGCCAACGCTGGACTCTTCTAAGAAATGCTTGCTTGACTTGGGGGTCAACAGGAATTTATTTTTCAGGGGCCTTTATCCAAAATGAAATCCCTGTGGTGTGTTACAAGAAATCCATCACAGAACGTATGTTCTGAAAACAGCAATGAAATAACTTAATTAGACCTGACCGAGCTCAGAGCAGTGCAAGCAGCTTTAGCCCTTTCATTATTGTTTATCGTGTATACTATGGTAGCTCCCAGGGACCAACTGAAAACCGGGCTCCAGTCGTGACATAAGAGACAGCCCCAGCCCCAAAGAGCTTACAGTCTAAGCAGAGAAGACAAAGGATAGGGACAGGGGATTAACATACAGGCAGACTGACCAATGTGAAGACAGCAAGGAGCATATTAGTGTGGAGCCTTTGTTCTTTTTCTTTTGTTATTTAAACCCTTTCTGTGGAGTTATGTTAGGAGAGGAGGAGTCAGACAGAAAGACAAAGGAAGGGAGTGAGCAAGCAGCAAATCAGTACTGCGGAGAGAACGCAGGCTCTCAGCCATTCCATGCCGGCTCAGTTTATACTGATTAGACCAGCCCCTGATACCTGACGGAGGTAGGATGACCAGACATCAAGTGTGAAAAATCGGGAAAGGGGGTGGGAGGTAATAGGAGCCTATGTAAGAAAAAGACCCAAAAATCGGGACTGTCCCTATAAAATCGGGACATCTGGTCACCCCTAGACAGAGGAGGCTATCATTCTCCCAGATGTGTGGTTTTTTATGTCAATTGGTGCCATGTGATAGACTGTGCAAATTAAAAAGCAAAGAGCTCTCTTTTAAATGTTCTGTCACAATTAGCAAGTAGTAAGACCCATGATTTGATAAAAGTAAAAGAAGTGATAAATGACAAAATATGTTGTTTATTTCTTGGTAGAGTTTTACTAAATGCCATAAAAAACAGACAGTAAAAAAATGACACGTCCAATCAAAAACATACACATATTATAGGTACAGAATAACACCGACATCTATATACACAGATTCACACAGTGGTGATAGCAAAATTGAAATAATTCCCCATACAGAATGCAAACACTAGTCTGGTGGTTGTGCAAACCTGTGCAAGTTACTATGGACATAGCCTATGGGTGTGTATTTTCTTGCACTTCCACAAGTGGATGATAGGTGGCAGTGTGTGGAGGTGATTAAAGAATGCCACATTTCCCTTTCAAGACAACAGATGGTGCTCTTATCGCCACTGTCAGGGTTGCAACAGTGTTGTTAAGGAAGATTGTAATGGACAGTACCTAACTGCTGAACTGCATATTGAGGTTCATCAGCTGATGAGTACAAAGCCCTGTAAAATCACCCCGCCTCTTCCCCCCAGCATTTTGTTTTTCCCTGATTATTCTTCACTGTATGGCACAATGTTCCATATTTAGTTTCTCTTGGGTGTGGAAGAATTTGTTCCATCTTCATGCCACAAGGCAGAGCGCCTCCATGTGCCTCATTAAACACTCGTTGAATATCTGTCATAGCAGCCCACTGTATAGTAAAGTGCATTGCTGCATATATCGATTCCCTCTTTAACACCAGCTAATCACCTATTTTTCATTGTGCTGCAATGTTCAATGTTGGCACAATGTTTGCCGAACACATCGTTTTGATCTGTGAGGCGTTCCTGGCTTATGTCCTCTTCTATTTGTTATGTAGTCTTTTATCATACTGTGACAGATGATATTCACGTTGCAAAGACAGGATGCATCCCTATCATCTGCTTTGCTTGTCTGGTCCCTCCTCCATCATCAGACAGCTTACTGCCCACTGTATTTATAATAATAATAAATAATAATAATAATTAATGGAGATATCCCATCTCCTAGAACTGGAAGGGACCTTGAAAGGTCTATGCAGCACTTCTTAGGCGGGAAAACGTGCAATCACATGTTGCAAAACATGCTGCATTTTCATAGATTTTTCTTTGCTGGCCCCAGGCAAGAAGACAAACAAGTTATCTGAAAAGCCAATGACATACGCAAGGACTGCAGCTCTGAGAATCATCTTGTACCTTCCCTTTGTTCTTGCAATTGCATGCTATCCTAGTTCCTTGGCTTATAAAGCTTGTGGGCAGAAGTTCTTCATTTAAATTATTTCTTTTTCCACACAAAATGTTTTTGTGGGCTTCAATGCTGAGAGAGGCTTATGGTATTTCACTTTAATCTCCTTCCAGGGACTGTGTGGAGAACTAATCAGTGAGTTGGTGTCCTCCAGCCCACGTGTACAAGCAGCTTCAAAAGGCAGGAGATTCACTGTTGCGCTACAGACATCTAGGACCAAGAACAGGCCACAGATTCATCATGTCTGGAATAGTTCGGCAACTTTCCTTTAAACTTTTTAGGCTAGAAAAGAGTAAAAACATCCACATGCTAAAAAAAACCAACTAAATAGCATTTCTTTCAGAGAGTATGCTCAGGTACATAGTTCCTTCTGTTCCTCAGAGCATCAGTCAGCTACACCCAAGCACAAAGACAACTATTAAAGTTAATAATAATTCCAGATGGCTATGCAATTTTTGTTTGAACATTCTTGGCTGAAAGCCTAATTCACCTCAATTAATGGCCCTGATTCACTTCTCAGTTACACTATTACCTACAGGATAAATGCTTTTGAAGTCAAAAGAGCCAGACTGATGTAAAGCTAGTGTGAGAGCAGATTCAGCAAATTCAACAGCATTCTATCCGTAAACCTGTATTATGTCACTTGGTGCTCAAACAACTCTCTAAACTTATTTTTCTAATATCCCCAAGCAGTTTTTGATATTTCATTCAGTTTGCCTCTTAATAATCTCCTCCAAAGTCGATGGATTTACACTAGCCCTTTGTGTTTTAGGCACTGAATCGCCAGACACTAGCAAATGTCGCATGTATTGTAGACAACACGATGCTTCCTGTTACAAACATCCTTAGACATTTGGTTCGTGTTTCAGTGTCAGAGTGGAGGCCTGGACACAAACCATGACAGCTCCGAGGCTAGAGATGCCAGATTCCCTAAGCCACTACTATTGATATCTTGGCAAAAACACCATCAGCACTTCATTGCTGGATTCCCAAGGGTGAAAAATTGATCCACTGTTTTTTTACTGAGGCGTGGGCTTGGGCTGTGTGTTGGCATGATACTGATACCCATTTGCTGATTTATGGCAACTCTCCACTGTTGAGAACAGCACTGAAAATATGAGATGCGGACTAGCTATCACTGAGTAATTCCATGTCATGTCAACCAGACTGTCCATGTGCTAGAGAGGAAATATGTGGAGATTTATGGTGCTCCTGTCAACTGGCCAAGACCAATAACAAGACCAAGACCATGACCAATCTAGATAGATAGATTAGGAGGAACAGAACAGCCCGCCCAGACCCACAACTGGTGATTGTGCCATCGACCTACTTAAGCTGCAAACATGCTTTAAGGTAACACTAATGAAGACAGCAGCACTCTGGCAGTCACCTCCTCATGCATAACACAAGGTGGTAGGGGGGAGATCCTAGTTAATATAGGAACAGACACTGCATAGCTCTTACTCTGGGCCAAGCATACGGGGGAGAAAGCTGGGACCAGGGAGCCTCCACTCACCCATATGTGGCCTATATAATGCCCGAGTTGAATTGCAGTCCCAGAACTCAACATAGGGAGTCCTCCCCTTGGCTACTCCCTGAGGAGCACCCACCACCCTAAAGGGAGCATCGAGGGCTGGAGAGCAGGCAAAGCAGTTGGTCTGCCACAGCTACACACGAGCCAGAGGAGATGGTTGGCCACACAGGGGGAGTAATGCTGCAGCCCTTTGAGGGGCAGTAGTAGTAAGTTTGTGTAAATGACATGCATGTCCACTTTACAGCTCCTTTAACATGGCCAGAGTAGGTAACGGGGCCTTAAATGTAAACGAGAATCAGGCCCACAGTTCTTTTCTCTGCCAGTGACTATGTCTAAACCTGACCGGAAACAGCGCTCTGCCCGGAGCTTCTGAAAGTTTGACAAAGAAACAAACTGTGTTAAAGGAAGAAAAAAAAAATCCTCTATTTACATAGAAAATAAACCGTTGAGTAATCTTTCATTAGGAGCCTGGTTTCCCAGTCTCTTTTGTTAAATAAAAGTTCCACAGTAATATTACTCAGTTAATTAAACAAGCAAGGAAAAAGTCAATTAGGCCTCAAAGTTTTATGAGCTTAATTGACTGAAAACACTACAAACTTGCTGCTTCTTTTCCAAACAGCTTTCAGTGAAGGGGTTCCAGCTAGGGGGAGGTTTAAATTCTTGCTCATTTACTCCGCTTTATTGCTCTCACTGATTGCTTTTCCCAGTAGCTGGGAAAAACAGCTGCAAGAATTTCCTGACCTGTTGCTTAGTCTCCTGGGAGTGGAAATCATCTCTTATGATTTGTATCATAAACAGAACTATAACGTATCATTTACAAGACTGGCAAGAGTTCTGAAAAGAATATTAACTAGGACAAGTCTATTATCCAGGATGATCTGCGTCCCAAATGGTAGAGAAGAGGTAGAGTTCAGTTGTAGTATATACACGGGTGATTCCTCACTGAGGTTGCTGGTAGCCTTCCCAAGTTCTTCAGCTCAAACAAAACAAAGTTTGTCACCACACAAGATCTCCCTATGTTGTGGTTTGGACCGAGCAATCATGGAAGGGACTGGTGACTATACAGAGCTCATATTCTATTACACCCCTGAGTATAAAGAACAGGAGTACTTGTGGCACCTTAGAGACTAACCAATTTATTTCAGCATAAGCTTTTGTGGGCTACAGCTCACTTCTTCAGATGCATAGAGTGGAACCTGTTTGCATTTGCTCCAATCCCTCAGACAGAGATAAACATCTACAAGATCTCTATCAAGCATTCTTAAAACTACAATACCCACCTGCTGAAGTGAAAAAACAGATTGGCAGAGCCAGAAGAGTACCCAGAAGCCACCTACTACAGGACAGGCCCAACAAAGAAAATAACAGAACGCCACTAGCCGCCACCTTCAGCCCCCAACTGAAACCTCTCCAGCGCATCATCAAAGATCTACAACCTATCCTGAAAGATGATCCCTCACTCTCACAGATCTTGGGAGACAGACCAGTCCTCGCTTACAGACAGCCTCCCAACCTTAAAGAAATACTCACCAGCAACCACACACCATACAACAGGTTCCGCTCTATGCATCTGAAGAAGTGAGCTGTAGCCCACGAAAGCTTATGCTGAAATAAATTTGTTAGTCTCTAAGGTGCCACAAATACTCTTGTTCTTTTTGTGGATACAGACTAACACGGCTGCTACTTTGTAACCCCTGAGTATGTTAGCAATGTTTTTAATAAAGGACATCAAAGCATTGACTTGTTTTAACCATACTTTAAGGGGGGGGGGGAATTCATGAATGTGGAAAAAAATTTCAGCTGTAGTATTTCTCAAAGAGCTTCATATACAGTACAGTACTGTTGTCCATAGATACTGAAAATCACATTGGTTATCTGGCAGCTATATAGATTGGACTAAACGGGATAACAAAATACCACTCTTGGCAGCAGGAGAACCATTAGATTTTTTCTGGTTTTAAATAGGTCTCCAGGAGAAGAAGTGAGCAGAGCTTGTGCAAAGGACAATGCAGAATCCGAGCACTCTGAAAGCATTTGCACAGAATCCACCAAACCCGCAAAACATGCACTATGCTCAACTGACTTCACATCAGCACATCCCGGATTTAATTCAAATAGCTACTTGTTGTCTCCAATCTGTACTTCTTCAAAGTATTTTTATCTGAATTTTTCCTGACCCTACTCCATACCCAGTTATACCATAGTACATAAAACTCACATCCCCAAGCTATAGGTGAATCATACTAATCAAACAACATGTAGATTGATGATCTCCATCCAGGGCCGGCTCCAGGGTTTTGGCCGCCCCAAGCAGCCAAAAAAAAAAAAAAAGCCACAATCGCGATCTGCGGCGGCAATTCGGCGGGAGGTCCTTCGCTCCAAGCTGGAGTGAGGGACCATCCGCTGAATTGCCGCCGAATAGCTGCACGTGACGCTCCTCTCCGGAGCGGCCGCCCCAAGCACCTGCTTGCCAGGCTGGTGCCTGGAGCTGGCCCTGTCTCCATCAAATTTCAGCCACACATATATACAGATTCCTTCAACTGTACCCATAGTATTAAACTTTATTAAAAGAAGTTGCTGTGTCAACATAATAATAAAACAATAAATAATAATAATAATTCAAGATATTGGTTTCAGAGTAGCAGCCATGTTAGTCTGTATCCGCAAAAAGAACAGGAGTACTTGTGGCACCTTAGAGACTAACAAATGTATTTGTTAGTCTCTAAGGTGCCACAAGTACTCCTGTTCTTTTTTTAAGATATTGGATGACTCAATAGCTCTTATCCATGTCTAAATTTGATGATGACCCACAACATTTAGAGAGGGGTCTTTCATCTAATGTCCCAATTGAACAACAATAATTTGGCTATCCACTCAACCAGCAATGTACAGGAATCACCCTCAATAAGATGTTTGTTCTCTGGGAATGAAGGCACCTGAAGAAAAGTGGAAGTGGTTTGTCAACTTATGTTACTTTAGTTCTCAGTCTTGCAAAGACTTATGAATGGGTGTTACTTTACATCCTATGAGTAGCCCCATCGAAGTCAAAGGCCATAATGTGAAGCACAGGATTGGGGTCTTGGTTAGCTAAATAAACATGTATAAGACAAAATATACATTAAAGGACTAAATTTGATAAATGGGAAGATCATTTGCAGAAACTGGTCGTAAAAAAGGATATTTTAAAGAGATACTTAGTATTGCGTAAGCATCTTGCTTCACTGAAGGAGGCTGTTGTCACTTTTTAAAACAAGACTTTACAACAGTTGCTCACTTTGGTGACATAAGTAAATAAGACTGAAGAATTGGCTTTGGCATTTAAGAGGACAAGAAATCAAAGTCTCAGTTGTGGAAAGGCAAATATTTTACAGACTATTTTATTAATTAATTAATTTCATGTTTGATTTAAGCACCAGTTCAACAATTTAAAAAAATAGCTGTCGTATTTTAGTACCTTTGGACTGCCCCAATTTCCAATGCTTTCTAATGCCAAGATTGAGACTCTCAGTTCAGCTTTGCACAAGCAAACAGTTAAAAAGGGCACTTCCCATTTGCCTATTAGTTAAGTTTCATTATATTGAAATTATTACTGATTTACTGTTCTTTGTAATTGAATGTGTAGTGATTAGAATGTGTTTTTTTAATATATATTCTTACATGGGAATTTCTGTTTAAATAGCATGTATCAATGTAATGAAATGACTCAGGACATAAAATTGAGAGAGTCTTATCAAACTGAAACTACAGAGGAATTTTAGGTAGGCAAAATGTAATTACCCCACTTGGAATCTCAACAAGATAGGTGTTTCCACAGCCCATGAAAAAAAGACAGGCAGTAAGAAATCATTATTTCCAGGTGCTTATTACTAAGCCATAAAAATGTGCTCTGAACTGAAACTTGAGAGGGAAGGATTGAAATTTTGAGGTAACTTGTAAAAATGCACTAGTCTGGTCTTTTTGGGTTTTGGTCCTCCTGTATGTTAAAATGCTCTTTTCTTTCCCATACAGTCAAAGTACACAATACATTTAGCTTTCAAAAGATGTTACTGCTTATGACAGCAATTCATTTTCATTCAGATTTTCAGAAAATATGCTTATATCCTCTCAATGGGCTTGAACAGGGTACAGGTATCAAACCCAGTATGTTTCCACAGGATAGAAAGAAAACATGAAAATTAACGATTTAAGTACATAGCCAAAGACCAATAATTTCTTCAAAGGTAAGGTCCAAAGCCCACTGAATTCAGTAGACAGACTTCTATTGACTTCATCAATTGACTTCAAATCAGGCTTTATTATAGTATAATAATTTATTCAAGTTTTTAATTGGCTGCTAAATTGATACGATTCACGACAAGTAACAGTTTATCTAGAAAGGTTTCATTGGACACTGTATGAGCCCATAAAACTGGAAGATTTTAAACAACTTTTTACACAAAAGCAATCTTTCTAAATTCATATTTAATTAATGCTCTCTGCTGGCATTATGTTAAGAACCAGTGGGCCCAGTGCTAGAAAAAGGCAGCAGGACCTTTATTTTAGGGTGATAAGATGGTAAACCTAACTACCAAACTATATTCCCTAGAAAAAGCTTTATAGTATTTCACTTTTAACAGTGAATTTTCATAAAATATTAAGATGCAGGCACACCATAAACTATATTTTATACTGGATTTATACTATCAATTAAAGGAAAAGAGTCTATTCAAAGAGAGCCCCACGTACTGCATTTAGGATAGTACTCCAGAATTCATTTTATTAGAGCTGGATAATTATTGAAACACATGACAACACAGCTGCCAGCTGGAAGATGCCCATTTGCCACCCTGAGTCCCAAACAAGTTTAGTATCTAGGGTGCTGTGGTTTTTTTTAAATGTACTTTCTGGATTTACCACTGGGTCAATGAAAAGAGATCCTCCCATTGTATTTTCAACATTTCACAATCATGTGAAATGGATGGGGTTAAATTCAATTAATTCATCTCAGCTAAAGATGCCATAAATGTCCCAGGAGTTGCCAATGTGCAAAAAAGTAAAATTTGTTCCTATGTATGTTTGCTATGAAATTTTTGCTTTTTTCCACAAAAACAAGAGATTTAAATACATAGCCAAAGGGGTAAAAAAAATGCAGAGTGAAAATGAAACTTTTCTGACAAATAGATGAAATTTTGCTCAGGAATGAATGTGGAGAAATTCACAATTTTTCCATATTCACTGAAAAAGAAAGTTGTTTTGATAGAAGAAACAGAAAAATTTTATGCTGGATCAATGCTGTGAACATTCACTAGTTTTTCTAAGGTGCTGTGTATCCTTCTACCAGTCAATCCAGGTAGTTATATGCCCCTCATCACCACGTGTATCTTATGTGCAGCAAATAAATAAATTAAATAAATAAATCAGAATTTCTGCACACACATCTATCGTCTCCAGCAAATTATCACCTGGAAGCAACATCAGAGCACTGGCTAGTCAGCACTAGCTAATGCTCTATTGCTCCTGGATGTACACTCTGCACAAAATATGACAGAATCATATGAGATAGAAAGGAAATATTAGAACAGTTCTTCTATTCCCCAGGAGGACTAATGCTGGATTTGTCTCTTGGTCTAGTCCTATATGAAAGGAGTGACTCTTTTAAAGGAACCCCGTGTTATTAAGTGGTATTCACCCTTCAATGCAGCAAATCCCACTTCAGGTGCGGTGTAATTACAAGGCTCAAGACTGATACTTCTTTGTGTTTTGTCCAGGATAGTTTTAGATCTCTCAAGCGTTTGGGCTTAATATTAGGCTGAATGGTTTCTAAGTTTTCCCCAAAACAGTGATGCAGTTACCAGTAGAACAGTACTAAACCAATAACTCAGACAAAACCTTTCCCTGCATTTTATCAGCTGCTGTCTTATTCAGCCTCTTCGAACTGCAGATGCTCTTTTCAAATCCCTGACAATATTGCAAAGATCAAGCTTGCTCAATCAACCTGCCACTTTTGCAAATCGGAAGAAATTCTTTACTGACCTGAACTTGGAACCACCACTGTAAAAGGTATTCAGGCCTTTATTCCTATAAACTGTCAAAGTGAACACCAACTCTTTCATGTTTTTATGAAGCTGCAAAAACGTGATGAGGGGCCAATGCTGACGATGCTGGGAGATTAACATGTACTTCCTGCCCAGGATAATTCTCTAGTGTTTTTCTAAGTGATAGAGATCCATACGCCCATTCTCTTTATCTCCATCATGTTTCATCATTCAAAAAAATGAATGCACTACCAAACTCTACTGACAAATGCACAAACATCACTGTTATCTTAGAACACATTGCTTAAAGTAGCATTGCTATACTCGGAACTTTTCCAAAACTATAACACTGTCTCGGTAGCCTTTCAGAAGACCTGTCTACTATGCTCCAAATCTGATTCTGTTGCATTAAGTTGCATATTTATGCCTCAAATTTGGTCATTCTACTAGGATAACTTCAATAATTTCATCTTCAACATGTAATAGGGTAGGTTATAGGACCTTGGTCTTTTAGGTCACATTTTCTCCCCAAAATATCTTCTAAATTGTACCTATGAAACCAATATTTGTACATGACAATCACATTTTAGATGGCTGTGGCACCTTTAAGACTAACAGACGTATGGGAGCATAAGCTTTCGTGGGTGAATACTCACTTCGTCAGACGTCTGACGAACTGGGTATTCATCCATGAAAGCTTATGCTCCCATACGTCTGTTAGTCTATAAGGTGCCACAGGACTCTTTGTCACTTTTTACAGAACCAGACTAACACGGCTCCCCCTCTGATACTTGACATTTTAGATGGTTCACTACCTGATTTTTAAATGCAAACATCCATTAAAAAGAATCGTTCTTCAATATTAATTGAAATGGTTAATGTTATGGAAGTTTCTATGGGGCACCATTGGTCCTATGGATAGGGCAGTCGACTGGAACTCAGAAGACTTCTGTTGTATTTCTGACTCCGCCACCGACCGACTGTGTGATTTTGGGCAAATCACTTCACCTCCCACCCTTTGGTTGCCTTGCCTATTTCTTACTGCAAACACTTACAGACATGCTTAACTTTACTGCTGTGAGTACTCTTACTGGAGTTAACAGGACTAGTAAAAATAGTTAAGTTAAAGCACAGGGATAAGTAATTGCAGGATCAAGGCCTAAGACTGTTAGCTCTTTCTTTGTGTTTGAATAGCGCCTAACATGTTTGTGGCCAGAGGCGGCTCTAGGCACCAGCAAAGCAAGCACATGCTTGGGGCAGCCCATTTGCAGGGGCGGCAGGGATCCAGCATGGGAGCTGAGAACCAACAGGGGGCCCTGGGAGCTGTAGTTCCTTGGTTAGCTCCCTGCCTATAGAGCCAGCCCTGGAGCAGGGAAAGAACTACATTTCCCAGCATTCCCTTGGCCACTACCAACAGGAAAGAGGGGGAGGGAGTGAGGAAGCTGAGACCTCATGCTGCAGCCTGCTATGAATGGAGAGCTGCACTGGGAAGGGCAGGGATACCATATTTTAACTTTCAAAAAATAGGACACTTCATGGGGAGGGAGGGTAGCCCCACCCAGCCACCATCCACTCCCTCCGACTGCCTCCCACAGAAACCCCAAGCCATCCAACCCCCCTGCTCCCTGTCCCCTGACCACCCCCTCCCGGGACCCCTGCCCCAACTGCCCCCAGGATCCCACACCCATCTAAGCCCCACTGGTCCTTGTCCCCTGATTGCCCCCTTCCGGGACCCCACCCCCTATCTAAGCCTCCCTTCTCCTTGTCCCCTGATCAGCCTCTCCCGGGACCCCTGCCCCAACTGCCCCCCAGGACCACACCCCCTATCTAAGCCCCACTGGTCCTTGTCCCCTGATTGCCCCCTCCCGGGACCCTACCCCCATCTAAGCCTCCCTTCTCCTTGTCCCCAACTGCCCCCTCCTGAGACACCCCCCCCCAACTTTCCCCCTAGAACACCACCCCCTACCTGTCTCCCAACAAACCCCTGGGACTCCCATGCTGCTGCCTGTCCCCTGACTGCCCCCCACCCCGAATCCCTGACCCATCTAACCCCCGACCCATCTAACCCCCCCTTCTCCCTGCCCCTGACTGCCCCCCTGAACCTCCGTCCCATCCAACCCTCCCTGCCCCCATGGAACCCCCTATCCCTTCTCCAATCCCCCAGCCCCCTTACCGTGCCACTCAGACCAGCGTGTCTGGCCTCGCGCAGCGCCAGACACGCTGCTGCATACATGCCGCTGTGCTCCCCTGAGGAGCCACAGCCCCCCTCTCCCCGCCCCCAGTATCTGCCTTCCAGATTTGAACACCTCAAAATTCAGGAGTGCTCAAGCTCAGTTTGGGCAGCAGTTACTTCATTTCTCCCAAATCAAATATACTGATCCACTGTAACTTGCTGTAGAAAAAGTAGGATAAAATTGAGCAAGAAATGCTTCCCAGTGGTTATTAGGACTGGAATTGCTATTTTCAACAGCCATTGCTTTTTTGTTTGTTTGTTTGTTTGTTTGTTTGTTTGTTTGTTTAACAGGAAGAGAGTGATATTGCATTGGCAAATTCCCCATAGAAAGAAAAAGTGTAACAAAAGAATAATAAAGGCACCTCAACTTTTCCTCATTTATGTAGGACAGTCTTATAATATGCATCCAGATATCCTCCAATCACACAACCTGAAAATTGTTCCACTTTACTGTAGTTCTGTAACCTTATGGGAACCAATCCTGTCTGTGTTCTGTACACATCTAAAAATCCTGCTGAGAGACCTGCCCCGGGAGCGAGTTACCAGTGACCCAGGGCTGCGGTGGAAGAAGGTGTGTGTGGGGGGCAATGGTGGGGGGGTAGGGAGGAGCCCAGGGCTGGGGCAGCAGGGGGGTGCGGGTGGAGGGGTGAGAGCCCAGGGCTGGGGCGGCAGCGGGGGTGCGGCGAGAAGCCCCGGGTTGGGCCGGGGGGCAGCCAAAATTTTTTTGCTTGGGGCGGCAAAAAACCTAGAGCCAGCCAGCCCTGGTTGTGGCCTCTAAGATGTTAGTATAACAAGAAAAAAAATGTAATACTACTAATATAAATTACAAAGAAAAGGAGCAACACAATGTAGTGTTAACATCTCAATGCAATATACATATCTTTTTTTCAAGTTTGCATATATCTTAACACAGGATTAAATTGTTTGTCCCTTATTTTGCTGATACGTGAGCAAAAGTATACAAGAGAGATACTGCTTTTTTCAGTTTCTCATTCACAAACCACTCTGGATCATCTCGTATATTAATCATTAATCCTTTGCATATCTCAAATGCCTATCGGCTTATTGTTCCTACCCTCCTTAGTTCTTCAGACTGATTATTGTGGTTTGGGAGCCTGTTCCTGAAAACACTTCTATATGCGGGTAACTTCACTCAAGTTACTCACATGAGAAGCTCCAGGATCCTAAAGTCTTCATCGTCTGCCAATGATTTTCTGAACTATCACCAGTGATTCAGTCCCTTTAATATACAATTTCACTAAATATTAATTTATTTCTGCTGAAAAACACTTTTTATTATGGCCAAAAAATTGTGATGTTTGTATTTTTGTCTGACATTTTCTGGTGGTGGTTGTATTTTCCGTATAAATCCACTGACATGACTCTACACTGCAATAAAACAATCTGACAATGGATGCAGGCTTCCATCTCTGGATAGGGTAGGGAATTCCATGTTCTGATAGCTTTTGCTAGTTCAAAACCTCCTAAACTTTGAGATTACATGAAAGGATGAAAAGCTACTCCTGACAGCTAATATGGGCGTACTTTCCAGCTCCCCAGCCATTTAATACTGTGTTCAACCTAAGCCTCCAAGCAATCAAAGCCTGTGCAACAAATGAGAAACTGTTCTATGAAGTGAAAAGCACCCCGGCTCACATATGCGGCTTGGTTCACCCTAGACCATTTATTTTCGATTGTCTTCATACACATGGTCTCCAAGCTCTAACAACCTTGAAGCAATGTTGAACTGTTTTTGTATGAGGTATGGGGCTCCCTGCTTTCTTCTGCTCATCTATTTCTTGCTTGAGTTTTTATTTTGTGGCAAGACAGGAGCTAGGGTGGCTGCTGCCTTAAAAGAAAGTATTCAGCAGCATCCTAGCCAGCCTATTGTACCCAATCAGCGGTTAACACAATATAACCATTTCTCTCAAAGCCCTCTTTATGGCAATGCTCTGTGTGGCAGAGAGAAGAGAAAGCTTCTTGTCTCCAAAAGGTCCATGGATTCATATATTTCAAGGCCAGAAGGAACCATTAAGATGATCTGGTCTGATCTCCTGCATAACATAGGGCATATATTTCATCCCAGTGATTTCTGCATCTAGCTCAAGAACTTGTTCTTACTCAGGCACCATAGTGTGCCGCGTTGTGGTTGGCTCAAAAAGTTCTCTCCCCCCAGGAACAGCCAGTCACAACATCTACAATTATTTTGAACACATGCCTCTATCTAGATTGCAAGCATACAGCCAGATCCTTGCCACTCCTCCTCCCCTTCCTCCCCTCCCGTGCCAGCTCGGGCAGGGACAAAGCCGCCAGGAAGCTATCATAATTGGGCAGCTGAGCATTCCCTTGTGCAGGATATAGCTGGCATTATGCTAACTCTCACCACAGAGTAGGGATTGATCCAGGATCGGCGGTAGCCATGGCTGGGATAATCGGAGTGGGTATAGCTGGAGCACAGTGCATTCCAATAACCCTCAGCCGCTAGACCAGCCGCTAGGTGCTGTTCCAGTTGACATATTTGAAAGCAGCTGCGAGGCTGCTCTAAATAATGGTGGGTCTCAAGGATTCTGGCTCACAGTTTCTAACGATATGTGAAGACTGATGAGATGGTGGCGCCAAAAAAAGTGTGCTTTCTACACGCAGGACTGGACTTATTCAGCATTCAAGCCACACACACAAGCTTAGAAATCAAAGGGAGAGCCATGAGACCAGGGAAACACAAAGGAGGACCGCAGTCAGACAATCTAAGAGAGCTCACAGCACAAGTGTAACATTTCTGGCTGGTCAAGGCTCAAATCCAGGGAATGTCACTTAAAGTAATGTTATGAATCTGATCTCTTGCTAGTGCACTAGCAGATGCTTACAATGAACTGTACGAATGCCATGATGTGACTGCCTTCATGCACATTCGTGGCCTAATTTCAGTGTAGCTATGATCATGTTGTCTGTCACACAGGTGAAGTGGTCTTAATCCAGTTACTAACAAACATGCCACTCTATCAGCATTAATTAGCACCCTATTGGTAACCTTAGCAGAGAGGTCTAGGACAGAAAGGAGTGAGAGTGAAAGAGACTAACTCATCCAAATATTCCTAGACGTTACCCCTCTAAGACTGAGGCACTTTGGTTGGACTAAAATTTTCAGTGCTGTCAAACGAACACCTTTTGAGGACCGCCACTTTAGCGATTATAATTGTGAAACTGGGTTTCTAACAGTGGGAAGTTCAAAGTGTCCCAGAGTCAAAACGTGGTGAGCATTCTCGTTTTTCAGTTGCTCACACCCAGATGCACCGTAATTGCCTATAAATCTCACCAGAGGCAAGCGGGCCAAATCCTCGGCTAGTGTAAACTGATGTTGCTCCATTGACATCACTGAATGCAGAGTGATACCAGTTGGGAATCTGTCCCACCGTATGTCTCACATTTGTTCCATGTATACACCTGCAAACCCACCACAAACAAAACGTATGCATTGAGCAGAAGTACTTACTGCAGTTCTCAGGGTTTCTGTTGTGGTGGATCACTGTCTTTTGGTTGGGCGTGCTGAAGAGGCTGGTCCAGTTGATGGTGTGATAGTAGCACAGGTTGGTATTGTCAGTTATGTAGATGTTGCCAGCACTGATCTGCTTCAGCGACTGGAACTGTAGAGCAGTAATTGCCTGTTGCTTCAGGATGAGTAAGGAAAGGCCACTGGGGGAGCAAACATAAGCAGTGAATAGCCCTGGAATGTGGGATTTATCCCATGCGTGAAGGGACAATGGCGTGTCTTACCTAAAAGGAGTATTAATAAAGAACAACTCAAGAAGGGAGTTTAGTTTCAAGTGCTTCCAATGCCATATACACACAGCATGGTTCAAAGATTCATAGCAGGTCAGTCTAGTTCCACGGCTGTAAAGTAGTGAATGAGCATGTGGAAGAACTGAGTGTAGGAGACCACAAAGCAGCTTTGCTGACTTGTCTAGTGGAGCGTCACTGTGCTATCAGGGGTATGATACTATAAGCTGTGATGCTCACACTCCGACCATTACTGGAGGCTTACAGCTGTTACCCGCCTCTGTGGCACAAAATACAATTTCACCCACTCTCGCTGTTTTGAGTTCAAGTGCTATGCTGAGAACTGCAGAAAAGAGGGAAGGTTTCTAAAAAAAAAAAAAAAAAAAAAAGAGGGGCTAGTAATATTGGGAGAGGCTATAAATGAAAGAATGATGCAGTCCCACATCATGAAGGAAAATCCACTCTCGCGAGTCACATTAACGCCAGCTATAGTAATCTGGGAAGAAAGGATTATTTTCAAGGCAATTCCTCCAGATTGCTTTCTAGGATTTGTTGTTGTTTTTTTCTTGTATCAAAGTATCCGGTTATCTCCCTTCCTCATAGAAAGACTACGAGTTCACTGTGCAACATGGAGAGGATGATGTACATTATTTTACAGTTGAAAATTAGTGAAGCCAGAAATCGGGGTATTCGCTAGATTAAATCTTTTATTTTAATGATTATAATTGTTTTCCAGATGCTCTCAATGAAAATCGCTACTTCAAAAACCGAATACAGGGCTATAATGCAATCTCAAGGTTTCCCTGCTATTCATAATCTGCT
Organism: Malaclemys terrapin pileata; assembly: GCF_027887155.1. Classification (NCBI taxonomy): domain Eukaryota; kingdom Metazoa; phylum Chordata; order Testudines; family Emydidae; genus Malaclemys; species Malaclemys terrapin. The sequence goes on along the minus strand of NC_071515.1, from coordinate 15,110,174 downwards.
TGGGCTGTTGTTTATGATATCAGCCGACTCCCTTGACTGATTTACTACATTTTGTTCAACCCGGAGCCAGGGGTTGCTGTATATATCATATAGATATATTGTTTCATTGTCCCATTATTTCTTACTATATTTGCTTCCCTCCAACACCAACCGCTCCACATCAGCTTTCATATCAAAACATCACTTGTAAAAGTGGAACTGGCAAACTATTGCAGGTGCCATATTCTGTAATGGTAGCGGGGGCAGCTCAGTGCTCATCCCTGTATTTCTCTTCTATTGCCTTTTAAGAAACAATATGCCCGGTATCACGAGCGTACTAGGAGATGCAAATGGCATCTGAGTCAACACATTCAAATGTGATACTTCTTTACAATGAAACACGGTATCTGTCAGAAATCATAATCTTCAAAATTAGTGATATTGCTTCATGAGTCAAAGACTTGGAACATGAATAGCAAGGCTGTGCACACTGCACATTCCATCATTAATGGAATTTAGAGGGTCATGAGTTGATTACCGTGGCAGGAAACCTAGACGCAATGATTTTTAAAGCAACATAATTAACAGGGTCAATAGTGTTTGCACAGCTTAAAGTTGTTAGTCCATGTACCCAGTGTTAGTGAATGCATTGGTAATTGAGAAATATGCTAAGTGATTATGCAGTTGGTCCTCATGAAGGACTTTACATTCTATGCTATGCATATGATACTCTTTGAATGGCGATAGCACAGTATAAATTATTACATAAATAGAGAAAAGCACATCTTACCTATATAGGGCTCTTCCACCTATAGTAACCAAGTTAGAAAACACACGGAAATCTGTCATGTTTTGCGGCCATGACTGAATATTCAAGAAACCTGAAGGAGATAAAGTCAGAAATGTTAGCAAGTGTCTCATCATCTCAACCACAGAAACTGCTTTATGATGTATCTCAATTATGAAAGAACGATAAAAGGATAGCATGGATCTGAGAAGCAGAAATAGGTGGGTAATGAATGATGCAGGATACTGTCTTTGAATGTCAGCCACTGTAGTATAGGCTCCTCCAGAAGAGCAAAGATTTGTAAATATGTTGTTTTAGAAGACTCAGAACTAGTACAGTCTCAGAGACTGGAGTCAGGAGAAGCCCGGTAACATATGAGCAAATTCAACACTTCTTAGATTTCCCGGCCTTTTTCTAGCAAAAGTCAGCAGACAAAATCAAAATATGCATGACCGAGGAACACGTGTGTGAAAAACGCACATTTTAGTTGAGTTTGTTTTGCTATAGATAAATCTAACAAAATATCCCAGTTTTGAAACAGTTCTGAGAATTTGGATTTGAGGCATTGCAGCCCAGTCTCCTCTCTGCCACATGTGACATCATGATTCTCCAGGATGACAGTGACATAAATATGAATCACTGGCATTGGGAGGAGTGACATAAATATGTATCGTTGCCACACTGATGCTCTCTCTAGCACCACATGCAAAGCAGGAAGACCATGCATCGCACAGTCCCCACGTGCCTGGCATCACTATGACCCTCATGTAACAAGGTACTTAAAGCATGTGAATAGTCCTGCTGACATCAATGGGACTTAAAGCTGTGACCTTCAATGGGGCTATTTGGGTGCTTAATGTTTGGCAGTTATGTACCTTTCTGAGTTGATGCCTATATTACCTAAGACACTTCATTAGTTAGGGTGAGATTCAGAGCTCACTTGCACGTTGGTAACGCTGCTGACCAACTGGGGATATAAGTTAGGGCACAATTTCTGGATGTACTTAGTGGATGTAAGTTAGGGCACAATTTGTCCCTGATTTTTGAGTGGTAAAGCATTTGGGGACATGTCATATAAGGTCATTTAAAAAGGGCAAGATCTTGCTTAAACTCTTCCCCATGATAACCATCCCATAGTAGGGGTAGCTTGTCTATGTGGTTGTTGCTTGTCCTTAACGATATATAAAGCACTGGAAACAGCAATCAGTGGAGAACTCATAGCTGTGGTATTTCACTTCACAGCCCTGTGAGCTGAAACTGTAGCAAACATGGTGGAAGTTCATGAAGCACTATACGGAGTTCGAGCCATACAACTCCCATTAAGTGTCACAAACCAATAGGAGTCACAAACTGAACTCCCCCACAGCAATGATTTAAAGATTTATATTTAAGTCAGAGCAATGGTTCGGAACCTTTTCCTTACAGCAACCCCCTTTTCCCTATCAGGAGCGCCCCAAAGTCCTCCTCCCATCTTGCATGTATCTAACCAGGATCTCCTTCCTGCAATAAGGTCCTGACCTCCTGACACCTGTTTGTAGTCCCTAGATTGAGAACCCCAGAGTTCGACAACATTCTGCATTAATAAGAACAAAGAGTATGTACTTGTAAGCGACAACTGATACCGAAGAAGTTAAGCATTAAATGTTTATCGGACTTGTGGCATAGCTAGTAAAAAAAATATGTATCCTTTAAATATAAACAAATGGCAAATGCAAAATAAGGAAAGAGCCCAAATTATGTAGGATCACAGAGGTGAGTTACCTGTTATCTCTCTGACTGTTTGGAAAGTATTTAATTTCTCTGGGTCCATTGCTGCAATTGTGTGATAGGGGTCCCTGGAAGATTAGAAGGACACACAATGATGATCTGAATGTAAAATGAGCAGGCTTATGAAAGTACATCATATAATAGCAGTATTCGGAATACCAGCACCTTGCTTTTAGGTAGCAAATACACCAAGTCATTTTTCAATTCATTAAATTCCTGAGCCTTGAGTGTTTCCCCAGGAGTCCTGAGCCCAACATTTTCCAGTTCAGCTTGATGGAAGGTGAGGGGTGCTCATCACCTTTACAGTTTTTTGGGAAATATCTATGAAAATCAAACCGCAAAGGGTTGATTATCAAAAAGTGCCGAGCTCCCACCCTGTCCGGAAATCAGGCTTTTTCCAAGGTGTCTCAAGTTTGCCACCCCAAAAATGAGGTGCCCAAAACAAATTTTAAAGTCTTAGCCAGAATATGCTAGTGCAGACAATGCTGGAGTTGCCTTATTTCATGACCCTTCGCCTATCACAGCAAATAAAATAAAGTAAGAGAACATTCTCCTGAAAGGTACCCCCTTAATGTAAACTTTATTACACTGTGACCCCTCCATAGAAGAATACTTATATGAAAATGCTGATCTGAACAAAGTTTTTTTTGAAGTACAAGGAAAGGTTCTTGTGTAATACCTTGCTATGGAATGTTTGCATTCTTTTCTTAAAAAAAAAAAAAAAAAAAAAACATCCCTAGGGTGGTAGGTAACCTCAGAAAAGGTGAAGTATGCATTCCCAACATCTCATTATTTGCCTTTCCCAGAGACGTGGCGCTTGGGATTTGTATACAAGGGTAATCAAACATGATGCCTTTGGAGACAAGCTCTCAGAATTCAGTGCAGTGACAGAGTAATGGGGGTCACTTCTAACCTTTACAGAGAGCATTTCCAGGTGAGCAGGAGTGAAATGAGTTCTGGAAACTTAACCTAAAGCCCAGTGGACCACAGCAATAGTGTACACTTAATTTTAGCAAATTGGGGCTCTCGTAAAAAAAGATGACAGGTTTTGAGGATTCAGCATAGAAATATAATTTTTCTTTTGAAATCCATTAATATTAAAAAAAGCTCTCTTTGCTAAACATGAGACTACTAGATAAAACATCCCCATCCCAATGTCAGTGAGTATTTTAGACAAAAAAAGTCAAACCAATAAAGAAGAGAAGCCAATGCATCTTACGTAGCCATTTCCTCTTCTTACAGAACTGTAGGATAAGACATTCTTCCCCAACTATTCCAATTATATTTTATCGTTAGGCCACTTATTTTTATTGCCACTGCATGATAAAATCACTGAAGACACATTTTCTGTGCATGCTGATGTTAGCTCAAATCTTACCTGAGCTCTCTCTTCAAACACAGGGAATTAAGAACCTGATCCAAAGGCCACTGAAGTCAATGAGAGTCCTCTGATTGACTTCCACTGGCTTGGAATCAGGCCATAAATGAATACCTCTCATGTACCAGGGCCTTTATTAAACTAAACTGCCCTATTATCGGACTTCTAGAGAACAAGTGAGCTGCAGTTTACTAACTTCGTACTGCAAGGGCCAACTTTCTATTGATAGCTTCCTTCATTTTGCACCTTCTGATCATAAGAACACACAGAGAACTTTGGGTCCCAGCTAGCTTCATATTTATTTTAATACTCCCTTCTTGAAAGGTGGTAACGAAGCAGTCCTGGAAATACGCCATCACCAGCATTGCTGGAGGGGATACATTCTGCACATGTAGTGTTCTAAAAATGCTTTGCGCAAACTGCTCTGGGTATCTTTTCCTATGAATTTCCATTCCTGAATTCCAGCTCCCGTGTCGGTGGTTAGGTGTTAAAATTATTTAAGGTGAGCTTATGGAAATGTTTTCAGTGACCTTTTTTTCCTCAAGGCATACTATTTCTTTTAAACTACAAAGCTTCCAGACCATACATCGCAGCCAGTACCACCTCTGGACTATAAAGGTGTCTCATTCTGTATTTCAGTCAATGCTTTCTCGGTCTCAAACTGAATGCCAGATTTTACACACATGCATTAATGAAGTTCACTTCACTCATACACTTAGGGAGAAGCCATGTATTAACACTGACAAAGACTATGAGCATTATTGAAAGCCTATTGAAGTTAATGGAAAGGTAACATCCATTGACGTCAATGGGCTATTGACTAGGCCCTATTTATCTTCACAGGTCTTGTAAACTAACAAATGAATCAAAAGGGTGGAGATGCAATATTTTTACAAAGCTGCTCTAGAAAAGGGAAGGGTAGCATACTAAATGTATCTATTAATCAAAGAGCCAATACTGTTTATATGGTTAATGATCAACTCCCCACCAAGTGAAGGTAAAATACGAACAAGCATCTTGTACTTCATTAGGCAAAGTATTTAAAAACACACATATGCACACACACTTTTAATAACCTCTGCAATTAAAATTGTAAAAACTCCTCTTAATTTTCCATTCCCCATGGACTCTTAATGTCTACGACCTAAAATATGAGCGAGTATACATTTCTAAAAAGAATAGGCTAGAATTCATCCTGAATATATGCATTCATGGAAACAACTTCCTTATTTAAAACTATGAGTGGCAAATATGTATTTGATTATTATTTCAATACACAATTTGGATGTTTTGTTTAATTCTATTTTGCAAGTTGTTCCTGTTCTTGTAACTTCCTTTCTGTAAATATACTTTGTAAAATTTAATAAATTTAAACAAACAAACAAAAGCCCTTACACTATAACATTATTTTAATTCATTCTCTGAGCTCTTCTTTTTTCCAAAATGATTCGTATTTCTCCAGCCTGTTCCTTTCAAGATCTATGGCCGATTTCCAATGTAATGCTCAAGATTAAGTCCACTGTGCTGCTTAAGACTGGTATTAGTCTTTTCATGCAGGACACTGATTAGAGCAGGGTATGGTTTCAACAGGAATGTCACAAGCTTGTATTCCACTGTTCCAACACGGCAATATATTTTATCCTTTTTGCTTGTCTTTTATTTCTAGTCCATGATTTAGATCCTTTTTCAGAGAATATGATTTTATTCCAAGGTCATTTTTGCCCCAGCTTCTTGCTTGATGTTACACAGATTCATTAGCACAATTCAGCTTGTAGTTCTGCTCTACATTTTTTGCAGCTAATACCCTAAAAATACTCAAAATTACATTTCACTTAATGCATTGGCTAAAGCACACAATATGTTCAGACTCCTGTACATTTTGCTTGCTGCCTTTCTTGTGTTTTCTAACCTCCTTTCCGTCATGCGAGTTTAACAAATTTAAAGCAGCCTCCTTGGTTGGTCATTTGTACCTATTAGAACGTGTGAGATGTGACCATTGACTCCTGGGTGACCCTCTTCAGTGATTCCCCAAGTCTGCAGCAGCACTTCTTTGAATCACTTACACCTGGTTCTTTATCCATTCCTATGCTTTATTACATTAACCGTTCACACTATAGTCCCTGCTGTGAGAGATAAGACCATCTACACGGTCAAACTCTAACTTCCCTGTTTTATTATCATCAAGCTCTAGGGTCCTGATCCAATTCCCATGGAGTCTCTACACTGACCTCAATGCACTCTGGATCATGCTGTAGGTGACGGTGCACTACAATTGGCCCCTATAACAAATTCAAATATTATGGAATCAGGCTTCTTTCGCCTCACCCGTAAGGGCAGTCTGAAAGACACATCCTGATATAGGCCGTTATGACTTTTCTACATACCAGAACACACAGGATGACTGTGGAAAAATCCACCACTATTAGTCATGTCAAAATTCTGTTTCAGATCCTTTGTTGTAGTGTTGTTAACCATGCTTTCCACGTGCAGTGGCAAAGTTGCAAGCATCGATTTGGCATGGGAACTGTAATTAGATCTCAGTTCTCAACATCTGATGCTGGAAACTTTAAGGAGCCTACAGATCTGATGTAACGATTTAAAAGCTATGTAGTGGCAGAAATAATTGAATAGTTTTTGTTGTTATCACACAGAAAAGAAAGAAATTATACTCATAACAGCGAAGTACTTATAGTCATAACAGCAACGTTTCCACATGCTCGACTGTGCTAATCTATCTGTGGGATTTTGTTCTTTATAATGGGTATTATTATACCTCACCAAGGTGGCACCTTAATTCACCTTGACTGATGACTGATGCTCACGTGAGGGCTGAATTAAAAAGGAGAGCTAAACATATTTCTGTCCTACCAAAGATAATCCTTTCAGGATGGAAGGAAGACTATGTGAGAAAACTGCTAGCTGCAGTATAGGTCACCTATATCTAAACACAGAACTTCTTTCCCCGGGAGGCATTTCCATTGGGAAATGATGCCCATTCATACAAGGTGACATCAGTAGTGCAAACTGTTGGCTTTAATGGTGACCAAATGGGGCACCAAAACATAATCTAAAGTGCCGGTTAACTCTTTGGTATACCTTCCTTAAGCAAGATATAACCAGCAGAAACCTTGGTTCTTATAACTCTCTCTCTCTCTACAGTTGTCTCTGAACCTTTGATACACACGTGGAAGGATTCAAGTCACAGATATGTCTGAACCGACACACACTGGATACAACCCCCTTGAGCGTTGTGGGTGTTTGCAATACAAACTTGAATGCACATTTCACAGCCATATCTTATCTTATGTTCAAAGTCCAGGGGGCGGCTCTTCAGCTGGTGTGCATTGTCATAGGCAAGGCCATTGTCATGGAGCTATGGCCATTTAAATCAATTAAGGATCAGCCCTCAGATCTGGAACCACATTTTGCAGATTAGGCCCATTTTTAGTTCAAGATAAGAAAATCAGTGGAAGTGAACCGTTCTGGTCCCCACAATCCCTGACCAGCTGTCACTCCAGCGGCCAGGGTCTCCTAAACTGAATATGTGACCCAATTGTGTTTCCTTTTCCCAGCACAAACTTTCTTTCTTATCCTTTGTTTCATAAAAGCTGAATGTGAGAATCAAGCTGGCAGTACCAGCACTTCAAAAAGCGAGCAGAAAACCAATTTATCTTGGGGCTTCTATTTAGTCAGGCATTCTTACAACCATATAAATCAGAAGTGTCCACAGCTAGTTCTGTCCTGCAGCCTGCCCCCTAACATACTGTGCAAAAATGTGTTAGTGCTCACCCATGAATCCCAGTGACAAGAAAGATCAGGTTCCCGTTGATCTTGGTACAGTTTATGAACTTGTCAATGTTGCTGGAGTCAACGGTTTGAGCGGACGTTAAACTCCCTGTGCCGATGCCATCACATGCTGCCAAAACAAGAACCCCATGAAAACAACTTGCAACACAATTAAATGAATCAATAAATGTTTGCTCCTTATTCATCTGAACTTTCATTTCCTCCAGGGATGGGCAGAATGATTCTGGTAAAACAAGAATCACTTAGAACCATTGCCCGCCCCTCAAAATGAACACGAGGACAAACTTGCCAAGGTTCGAAAAATATCTCTAAGAACTTGTGTTGGGAAGGCAAAGTGACTCAGGTTTCCACCCGGAAGCTTCCTGTTGAGGCAAAGGAGGGATTTAGATATTTCATCAATGCTACTGGAGAGAAAGGAGAGGATCTCTTGTCTCTCAAAGACATTCAGAGAGGAGGCTGAAGAACCTCAGGTCTCTACTTTGGGAGAGCAGAAACTCAGCAGTTGTACTAGCAGGTTGCTGGGACATCCCATAAAGATGACAATAAAGGTAGTGAAGAATCGGGGCTTTTGGAAGTGGCCCTGAAAGGTTCCAACAGAGAAGCTTTCAAACCAGTGAATGTTAACAAATTCCAACCACCACCAACAACAAAAAACCTACAGGTCAATTCCAGTCAAACGACCAAAAATTATCCTTACTTTTCCCAAGGACGAAATGAGCCTTTTGACTATATTACCACTGTATAGCGATAATCCTGAAATACGTTATCTTTTGGAATATTCGTCTCATGGCAGCCATCATAGTTCTATGTTCTGTGGAGGCCCAAAGTACCCGATATCCAAGAACTTATTCATGAATACATTTCATTTAAAAGTAATACCTTGTTTGCTCTACTAGAGTGCAGAGTAAATTCAAGCAAAGCTATAATAAATGATAACCTACCTTTAGGACAAATGTCAGTGCAGGGTTTGCACATCTTTATACCATTTTCTTCAACCTCCATCTTGGAGCTGGGACAGGCACGGACACAAGAGCTGGAATCTACCACAAAGTTATCTGTAAAGGAATAGTGCAGTGCTCAAAAACAAGCCAGTATATTAAGTTATATTGGGGCATAATTTTGGGGGTTCTGAAAATCAATATAAGTTATTTATTGCCTTGAGTATTTTAATGATGGGTAAGATTTTCAGGAGCTCCTAAGTCAGTTAAATAATTAGGAGCTTAAGTCCCACTGAAAGTTATCGAGACAGACTCTCCTCAGTGCCCATGGCAAGCATTTATGACAATTTTACCCAATATTATTTTGAAAAATGCTTTGAAAATATTGGCATCCCTTTTCAATCTAACTACTGAAAAAAAACAGCAATGGATAGATATCTGTCTGAAGGACTTCAACAGAAGTCACATGCATGCCTACAATACCCATGTGTCCTGATATATAGTGCCTTGAGAAGAAACATACTGTGGAAAGAAAAACTAAAGAAGAGTTGTTGATTTTAAATACCTGAAACTACCAAGAGAGAGAGTGAGTTATCTTAGACTTTTTTGGTGAAAATATCCTATATGTCAGCTATCTTTTGTTTCCATAGACTGCAAGTATATTGGGTACCATTAACATAATGGAGCTATTGCTGAAATCAATAAAAACAACAAGGAGTCTGGTGGCACCTTAAAGACTAACAGATTTATTTGGGCATAAGCTTTCATGGGTAAAAACCTCACTTCTTCAGATGTAAGGTGCCACCAGACTCCTGGTTGTTTTTGTAGATACAGATTAACACGGCTACCCCCTGATGCTGAAATCAATGGCATTGCTCCTAGACTATGCTACTACTCAATGTAAGTAACAGTGGAAGAATTTAGTACTTGATATTAAGAGTCACAGTTCTTAATAGTTACCACAATGATCATGGTTTTCCCCATTGAAATTATATGGAATACCACAGTAGTGGTAAATTCTACAGTGTGATAATTGCTAAGACTTTAATGGTGCCCAATAAACTTGTGTAACCCACACACCTTCTGGGTGTGATGTTCTGTCCCATCTAGTGACACTTAGCCCACTTAGCAAGAGAGGGAGAGAGAGAAAATGAGTCTTCTCTACAGCCTTAGCTAACAGCCATTTGACTTTTAGTTCATGCAGTAGAGGCTCATGCACTAAGCTCCAGAAGTCCCAGGTTCAATCCCGCCCGCCGATGACTGGGGTCTGTTGTCATTACACTTGCACTCAATTTCATGCCACGGTTAGAGCTGTGCACAATATTTGCAATAATTCTCAAGCCAACTGCAAAACAGCCTGGGGTTGAGGGTCAGGACTTTCTGCAAACATGGGCAGATGAAACTGAATGGCTATCTCATGTGTCAACCCAGCATTTAAGAAAAAGGTGGGTTACAAAATTAGAGACTCATTTCTAAATTTGGGGAAGAAAGATCAGAACTAACTAGACTTCATCTTTTTTTGGGAAATAGAATGTCTGAATATCCTCCTAGTTAATTAATGTCTAGCATGCACATAATTTGTATAAACAAGCTATTTTACTGAATCTAGAATTTCTACCTTTATACAATCTTTTTCATTTAGTATAGATTTCTGCTTCACTCAATAAAGGATACTTCCTAAGGTTACCAAAGCCCAAATAAGAACATAAACATAATAAGTGTTAGTCATAAAAACTGAAAGCCACTTAAGTCTCCCCTGCCCTTTGGCCATAGTACAGGGCAGTTTTAGAACAGCATTCCAAAATGAAACTCTCTTTGATTAACATATAACTTCAAGGTAGTGTAATAGCTCCCGGTATGCTCTTTGGTATTTCTGCCAAAGAGCATACCGGGAGCTATTACACTATTTACTTAGCTCTAAACTTAACATTGCTTATCAATGGTTTCTTAATAGGGTTTTCTTCCTGTGGAGCTGCACAACTTGCACTTCAAGGACAATGTGAAAAAGGCAGAAGTCATGTAACTTACGTGGGCACTTCTTGACACAAAAAGCTCCATAGGTGTATTTGGCATTGTGGTTGTGCTCCAACTGGAAGGTGGTGGGATTGTAGACAAAAGTCTGGGGGCACTGAGTGACACACGCTCCGCTGTCGTTGAAATTCATGCAGGCCTGCAACACAAGAAAGCAAGTTGATCATGTCATACCTTCTTTTGAACTGACTTACTTCAGAGCAGAACCTTGACTATCCATTCCCTACAAAGTCATTGTTGCAATTATAGTGGATGGGATACATTGTTTTTTCCTTGTCTGCGTTTAGCCACTTCTTTTCTTCTTCAGATATTATTAAAGGTATTATTATTAACATGGATAATGTCCAAAACTAACGTGGACATGGATATGTCCAAAGCCCTGAGCAATCCATTTTGAACCCATATGAACATTTTCAGTTTAAATGGAACTTGATGCCAATACATCTTCTAAAAGGGAAGCCTTATTTTTTTTATTATTATTCTTACTATTAGCAATCAACTAATGGCAAACTTGACAGTTCTAAATTTGACAACAGTATACAGCTACTTATGCTGCTCATATCCTGGCTGAACATACAGTAACGATCTGTGCTGTAGAGGGCCACCTTCTGATCTCTCATGGCACAGTTCAACAGAGGGACTGAAACTCCCAATTAGACAGCAATGAGGATAAGCATTTCCCGTGCGCTAGCACTGGAGGGGGTCATTTTCCTAAGTGGCAAGTGTAACCAGGTCAGTTAATTCACACACTGGGAAGGAAAAATAGGACTCAATATTCAGGCTCCACCATACATCATTGACAGAGGACAAGGCCCTGACACATCAGGAGTCAGGTGTGTGGATAAAAAGAGTAGATGAACATAGGGAAAAAAAATAAATTGACTATGCAAGACTTGAACCTAGAGAAAACGCAGATTTCTTCATTTTCTACCATTCTGTATTGTGCCTATTGTATCAGTTACAACTGATAAGACACGCTGACAGCAAAACTCTCAAATTAGAAAAAATTCTGTCTGGTTTCAAGTTTTACATGAAAGGTTTATGCAAATAATTTGGGCCAGTGGAGGCCACCCCAAGCCTGCCCCAGGATGCTCCTTGTACGGTTGGCCATCTTGGCAACAGGATTGTGCCTTCCTGTGTAACTTTATAGATCTTCCGGCAGCCTGATTGCCTCAAAACCTCTTTGGCCTGGGGATACAGCCTTCTGGTCAGCAAATAGCCAGCTGGTTCCTCTCCCCGTCTTGCTTCTTCAAAGAGCTAGCAAGAAGAGTCACAACCTCAGACCCGGGGAGGAACTTTAGGGCACTCCTCTCACATTCAGAAGCAGGAGGACTGAGCAAGGCTCCTCTGGCTCTGCACCTCTTCTAAAAGCCCTTACCTCAGTCCAGGGCCTGAGTTGCCTCAGAAGGCATCACAGAGATGGGATGAGGATGGGGCCAGCTGGGTCATACCTGAAGATTTCAGGAAGGGAGACTAGAAGGGGATATAAGTGCTGCTGAAGGGAGAGGGCTCACCAGGGAGAGTCGGGATGAAATCATCAGCATGGGGTTCTTTGGTTACCATGATCCTCTTGAGTTGACAGCCTGTCTAAACTGAACCTGCCATTTTTGGTTCGTCAGAACCATGTATTTGAAAATAGGCAGTAATTTTACAGCTCTCGGATTAATTCACCAGAATCAGTGCATTTGATTTAGTTAATTCCCAATAAAGGTAAAGTCTATGGTTGGATCAGGCCCTAAAAGGAGAATCATGTCTCCACTCCAGATTTATTTTCACCCCAGGTCTGAGAACATCATTAAACCTGTGTGTGTAAATACAATGAAACAGCTATGCCACAGGATGGGTATTGGCTTGCTTTCAAAGGTGAATGCACAGATTAATGAATGCCAGTGGGCGGAGAAGGACGGGAGAACTTTTCACAGCAAATATTAAAAACACTTTTACGACAGGATATTATTACAGGCTTTGAGAGGCTGCCATAATGTGCCAAAGGATTTCTTAATGCATCATGAAGTGTACTTTTGTTTATTAATAAATACTAATTTACTTCGTTTCCTCAGCACATTTTCTACATCCACTGTTGTCTTAGCAAGTACTTCATCACAAACATGACAATCCTCTGGTGATGACTTAGTAAATGCATAATCAGAATGAGGCACACCGACGATACATTATTCAAAGAGATGACACTTTCCAGGAAGAATCTATTAAAAACCAATCTAGAAGACTCAGGAAGTTTTAATTTATGACTGTAAAACTTTGTGTACCCTCATAATTGTTTCACTAACATATGCAAAACTTACAGTGCTTGTTTCTAAACGTGCTCAAGATGCATATGAAAGAAAAAAAATGCATAGGGAAAAATCAAGATGTACATCTCAATTAAAAAATAAATAACTACATTTTCTCCAAGACGTTGATCCAGTGTCCCTGCATGTCCCCCACTATAGCCCAAAAGGGTACTACGTCTAGGCCAGCACATGATAGGAAGGAAATGAGTTGTTCTCAAGGCTGTTGAACACTAAGGCTTTGATTTTCATTTATACTAAAGGCCCCTGGCATCCCCCTGGCGCCCTTTGTATTTTCACACTGGAGGAGCACAAAAGTGCTAACATGATTTTTAGCACAGGCATTTCCATAATTGCTACAGAGAAGCTCCAGAAAAATGTGGAGTGTTCAATGGCCCGTAGAAATCACATTTTCTCCTGTGTGCTGTGGTGTTACAGAAATAATACTGTAACAAATACATGGCCTCCTAACACTTCAAGACGGATCGGTGTGTGGTTAAAGTGACAGATTGGGACTCAGAAGATATGGGATCAAGTCGTAGCTCTGCCACAGACTTCTGAAGTGGCCTTGTGCAAGTTACTTAACAAGTCCCCCAATTGTAAAATGGGTAATAATACTTTCTCTCAGAGTTTGTCTAGTTAGACTGTGTGGGACAGGGACTGTCTCTTATTGGGTCTGATGGAAAGCCCACTGAAGTCAACATAAGGGCTTCCACTGACTTCCAGTTAACTTTGAACAATGTTCACTATGTGTATTTTCAATACTGTGTTAAATAGGGCCCCGATTGCAGTTGGCAGCTTTAGTTGCTTGCTGTTGTAAGTAACAATAATGTGATGGCTGTCATGATGCTGCAGTCCAAGGCCACTCAGAAGTTCACAGTGGTGACAGGGATAGAACTAGACCTGTATACTGCAAAGCACAGGCCCTTACCACTAGAGCTATAGGAGAAGATTTGTGTGTCTGTGACACAGTTGAATAGTTCTGCTTCCATCCAAGAGAGGCAAATGTACACATACATTCTAGCCAGTCCAATACTATCTATTGGGCTATAAAATAAAATATACAAGATTAGCACAGCTTATGCCATGCACAATGATCTTTCCTTATGCCATCTGAGAGAGATTTTCAAAAAGATCTAAGAGTTCGGCTTCTATTTCCTCTGAAAACATCACCTTCTATGCTGGTATATTAGCATAGGTTAGTTCAGAATCTAACCTGAAATTACTAGGGCAAATTTAGGTGTGTACCCAGCTTCCACTGAAGATATTAACAGACTGTGTATCTTTGTGAGGTAGTGTGATGAAGGTACATGAATTTCTTTCCACGGTAATAGGAGTAAAGGCTGCTTTCTGAGTTACACAACTAATTGACTGCATTTGGAAAGAATTTGGCCATATTGAGAATGTCTGTTTGAGAAAATTCAGTTTTAACCCTTTTTCTTTTTGAAAGGATGTAGTGTGCGCAGTTGGATTTTAGTGAATAGGAAACAATTTTTCTTCTCTTTCTTCTAAGACGCACACCGCTGTTGAATAGGTGAATTTGTTTAAATGCAGCCTGGGAAGCATAAAAAAACCCATCTTTAACTAAGAAGCCAAATTGTATTCTCAAACTTCAGACAAAAAATATACAAAGCAAAATACATTATATATGTGTGTGTGTGTGTGTGTGTGTGTGCATATATATAAACCCTTCAGCCCAAAATGTAATGACAAATGCCTATAAAAGTTCCCCACCATCTATAAAAGCTAATTATAGAAAAACGAAAGATAAAAATCACATAGATTAGCATATTAATGGCTCCAAATCTGTATTTGTAAATCTCATAAATCTTTTAATGAGTAATATAAGCTGATAAGTAATGTAAATGTAATAGGAAAAATATGAAATGAGAAAATGTGCAGCTGAAAGCTTGAAACGTGGAGGCAATTCAATGAAAGGTGACCAAAAAATCATGAATTTCATGGATTAAAGCTAAGCACTTGCACTGTGGCCGGTGGGATGAGTGAAATTAGGTAACTCCCAAACATACAAAGCAATCAGTGTCTTTAGGTCCGGAACAGCCTCCAGCGCATTCCCGATGGCAGCAGTCACTGACGTACGGCCCGTAGCAACGTCCATCACATTGCTCTGCGCACACTGTCTTTGTCACTGGAAAGGACAGAGGAATCAGCTGTCAAGAGAGAGCTGTTTAAACTGAACAGGGATATTAAAAAAAAAAACAAATCAACAAAGACAATGGAGTATTAAGAAGAGAACATCTGATTCTCTGTAATAACCTCTAGGCCAGGGGTCACTCATGTCCTGTGTAATATCCCATCTACAAAGGAACATGAAAATGCCCAGGTGGTAGGACAGATATGTCTGGATTTATGAGGATTTGTTCTTTTAACCTTGGGAAGGCAGCGCAAATCCTGAATCTCTCATTTTCAGGGAGTTAGCAAAGGTTGATGGGAAAAAAGCCTATTGTGATATGAATCACTTTTAATGTATATCAGAAGAATCATAGAATATCAGAGTTGGAAGTGACCTCAGGAGGTCATCTAGTCCAACCCCCTGCTCAAAGCAGGACCAATCCCCCAATTTTTTTTTTTGCATCCCAGATCTCTAAATGCCCCCCTCAAGGATTGAACTCACAGCCCAATGACAGGGGTATGTAACAATATGCAGAAACTCAGAGTTAGTTGAGCAAAATCATAGGGCCACATTTTGTCCTCAACTAGCACTCATGTAGCCAATGCTGCTGAATGGGCCTATCAGAGCAGCATATAGGTCATGTACTGTAACATACCACACTGCAGTTTTCTACATTTTTTTTTGAAATGCTACACTCAAGCCTAATTTTCAGACAGAAAGGACTACATTCAGCCCTGTTGTAAGCCTTTAATGGCATTACCCTCATCTATGCCAGGGTTAAATTTGATCTAATGTGTCAGGAACCAACTGAGTATCTTCTGTTTCTCAGTACTTACGTATCACTGTGTTCTTTAAAACATAAGCAATTGTGGCGCTTAAAAGCTGCATCAACCAGGGGACATTTCGTTTCCTAACTGACTTCAGTGGCACTAGGATTTAGCGCAAGGTCTTCCACATTACCAAAAAAAAATTAAAATCAAATCTTCTACATTTTATCCCGTTAAGTATCAAGTTGTCTTCTCCTGGTGAAAGAACTATTGGTCCACACTCATAAAACATGCAAGAAGTTGACACTTATCAAAACAGATACAATTTCCTAAATTCCTGATGATTCAAAGTCAGTAAGTCAGCAACCAGACAGTGCTCTTCAGTGTAATAGTTAGATTGAACCTACTGAACTCTGACTAATTGAAACATGAATCCCTCTTCAATGATTTATTGTATTAAAAGGCTGTAAAAGGAGGTTTTTGGAGTTCTCAGTAGGAAATCGGAAAAGTTCACCGAGGGCTCGGTTTTATTTTTTGTAAGATGAAACATACACGTTGTTTCTCCACAAACTCATAATGATCTTCCCTTTATAGCCCTGCTTCTCATACTGAAGGATCCCAAACAGGGCCGGCTCCAGGGTTTTGGCCACCCCAAGCAGCCCAAAAAAAAAAAAAAAAAGCCGCGATCACGATCTGTGGCGGCAATTCAACGGAAGGTCCTTCGCTCCGAGCGGGAGTGAGGGACTGTCAGACGAATTGCCGCCGAATAGCTGGACCTGCCGCCCCTCTCCGGAGTGGCCACCCCAAGCACCTGGGGAGGCGCCTCAGGGCGGGGGTGGGAGAGCTGCTGCAGGGCTCGGGGAGGGGGTGGAGCAGAGGTGAGCTGGGGTGGAGAGCTGCCGCACGGCTCCCTGGGCCAGGGGGAGTGGGGAGCTGCCACGGGGAGGGAGCCTCAGGGCGGAGGGGGGGTGGGGAGCTGCCTCCGAGTGGGGGGACTGGGAGCAGCCGCAGGGCTTGGGGAGGGCGCAAGGTGGAAGTTTCACCTAGGGCGCGAAACATCCTTTCACCAGCCCTTCATGATGGGGCACTGTTTCAGTACTGACCGAGGCAAAAAGTGCTACTTCTTTAATCACCAGCACCACTTCCTGAAACAAACAGGTGTCTTTAGGGATAACAAGAGGCAATTTAGTAGTAGACAGTGCACTAGATTGGGAGTCAGGAGACCTGGGTTCTAATCCCAGTGCTAACACTCACTTTGGGCAAATCACTTTACCTCTATTTTCCTTCACAACTTTTGGCTACCTTGTCTCTTTATACTGCAAGCTCTCTGGTGCCACAGTCTTTCGTCATATGTTGATACAGTGCAATGGAGCCTCTAAATTGGTTAAAAGCAACAAAGAATACTGAGGCACCTGATGCGTCTGATGAAGTGGGTATTCACCCCCGAAAGCTTATGCTCCAATACATCTGTTAGTCTATAAGGTGCCATAGGACTCTGTGTTGCTTTTTACAGATCCAGACTAACACGGCTACCCCACTGTTACCTTCTAAATTGGTTGAGGCTTCTAAGTGCTAATGTGGTACAAATAAATGCTAATCATACCACATTCACATATGAAGCCAATTAAATCTCATTTGGCTTGTGAACTATGACAGGATCACAGCACACCACAGTCTGGCTGTAGGCCATAGTGCAAGGGGACTTTGTTTAATGGGAAAAAATCGGAGAAGTCAACAGTTTACAGGGAACCCTACAGACCATTGGATGTGGAACTTCAGCAAGTTCTGCTTCAAGCTGTCTTTGGCAGAGGAGTAATGATGCTACAATCCTATAATTAACCTTAATTGACCACTTTGTTCAAAAGCAGATCAGTGCTTGTGTATGGAAAATATTTTTCAAGTGTTCAAAAAAAAAAAAAAAAAAAAAAACAACCACCCAAAACCCCCTACCAACTTTCTCCTCTACATGTATTTTAATAAATTGATGATTTCTCATACGTAAAAACTATATTTAAGAAAATACAGGATTTTTATAGTGTAAATGAACCTATTTTTCAAGGTGAAGTCCCCTCGCTCTCTATTAGAACTTTAGATAATGCAAAAAACTATTTAAAAACATAACATTTATGTATGGAATAAAAATGTAAATAAGCAAAGAGAAGGTAAGAAGCAATCATCATTTAAGATCTAAAGGAGAAAAGTGATGCACTCAGAATAATTTTATCCATCTTGATAACTAAAACAAGCTCATGGATAGAAAATATTTTCTTTGTGACTTATGCAAACTGAATTGCAGCACAAATGGAAGATTTCTGTAAAGCAAACCCACTTACTGCCAACTTACTAGTAGGAAGAACAGACAGAGCTTATTTAAATTACTTTAAATAAACATATATCAATGCAACCTCAAAACAGATATGCAAATCAATAAATATATCTAAGCACAATTGGTGATCTGCAGTACATAACCACCATAGCAACATTAACTGATAGGGCCTGATCCTCAGCAGGTGTATTTAAGTCAATGGAAGTATGCTGATTTATAACAGCTGAGAATTTCCTCATATTGGACTGTGTCTGTCTTTCAATATCATTTCATTATTCAATATATTTATTAATTGGTATATACAGATAAATAAAGCTCATTAGTGCAAGGAAGTTTCTAATGAAAGCCTATCTATTTTACTATAGTCTGAAAGTTTGGTACAGTGTTAACTCCCATGTGAATATTGGTACCTTCTAACTCATTTTAACAAAAATTTCACTACAAATGTGACTCTTAGTGCTCTGTTTAAAGCACATAGCACACATGTGGTTGATGTAAAATAACAAGGAATGACTGTAATAAACAATCCAAGGTGTTATAGGTAGGAATGGGAGGAAGCATCGGGATAAAATAAGAAACGCTGTGTGCTTAACCCTTTCAGATCTCACTAAATCATTTTGTAAGTTCTATAATGAATGATTAATTTCCGCCCCCTCTTCATTTCTTCATGGCTCTCCAGTTTCTAGTTTTGAGCTAGGGCTAGAAGTAGAAATGCCAGAATTTTTCAATGAAAAGCTATTCTCACTAGATATTTGAGCTGGCTTATATAAAGCAGTATCCGAAAACTAGAGAGAAACCACGATTTTAGGAAATTTACAACCTAATTTCTGGATTAAAGACATTTGATTAATTTCAGATTATAGCTTCAGAAAAGTCTCCGAAATTTGTAGATACTTATCTAAATTAAGCTGAATCTTTTGTAGGTTTATCCATCATTGGTCATAAAAAGTGTTACCACTATACTATCAACCCATTTTTTTAAGTGAGAGAGTTAGTACAGGCACAAATTTTGCTATATGATTAGGTTTGGTTCAAATCAATGCCCAGTTTTAAATACATGAAAGTTACTTATCTATAATTGGAGTCCTATGAGATGGCCTTACAATAAAAGCCTCTTCTAGCACTGTAAACTATAGTGCTCCTACGCCCCCCACTCCAACCCCTCCCCTCAGCATCTAGATCTACTGAGGGTGAGGCCAAAAAGGGAGCTGAGTGCTCTCACCACCTCATTTCCTTCCACCACAAAGCTAGAGGCACAGAACAACAAGGACTCTGACAGAGAAAAGAAGGTGGGTGGGAAGGGTGACTATGCAGAGCCATCTTGAAGAACTCTGGTTTCAGGTAAGAGACCTTCATTTCTGCTCTGCATATTCCCACTGATGGGATAGTCTGATAAGCAGTGCTGCAACTAACCTGGAGGTGGGAACAGAGTCCTCGTTGACTAGAGACTGAAGCACCGCCTGGCTGAAACTAGCACCCTCTGGCAGAAAAGCTCTGCCTTCTATGGACTCCAGTATGGCACCTAGAAAAGGGATCTTTTGTGAAGGGCAGAGGATTGACTTTGGGCGGCTGAGAAAGAGCTTGAGGTCTGAAAAGAGATTGGTGGTGAAGACCATATGGTTTAATGGATCCTCACGTAAGGACAACTTTGGTAGCCAGTCATCTAAATAGGGGTAAACAAAAATACACTCATTTCTCAGATAAGCTGCTACCGCAAAGAGACATTTTGTAAAAACTCTGGGTGCCACTGAAAGGCCAAATGGAAGACCCTGAACAGGAAGTGGTGATTGCCCACCACAAATCGAAGGTACTTGCAATGATTTTTCAGAATAGAAATATATCCTTTGCATTGAGAGTTGTGAACCAATCCAGGACCAACAGCAAAGGGATTATGGTGGCCAGAATCCAACATGTGGAATCAAAACTTCCAAATGTATTTATTTAAATCCCTTAAATCCAGTATCAGCCAAAAAACAAAACAAAAAAAAAAACAAAAACAAAAAACAATCCTTCTTCTGTACCAGGGAATAAAATCCCTGACCCCTCAGGTTCAGGAACCTTTTCAACTGCTTCTATCAGAAGTATTTTTTTCACTTCTGTGACAAGCATCACCTCAGGAGAAGAGTCACTGAAGAGGAAGGTAGGGGAGTTGGGAGGAGGCAGAATTCTTAGTTGTACAGCATAGCCTCTTTCTACAATCCCTAGAACCTATTGCGTCACTGTAATTTGCCTCCATTTGTTGATGAAGTGGACTAGCCTGTCTCTAAAGAAAAGGGTACATTGATCTCATCTGACTGGTTCTCAACTCCTGATTGTCCCTTCAAAACTGATGCTTGTTATGCTGTGACAATGACGCTGATGAGGAAGCCGTTTGTTTAGATTCGGATCTTGGCTTCAAAAGTCTTTTCCTATAGTGTCCCTGGGAGGATGCTGGCATTGCTGGGTCACCAAAGGATAAGATTCCTTTAGCAGAAGGAATCAAACCCAGAGAGCGAGCTGTCAATCTTAGGTCCTTCAGGTTTTCCCAGCAATTCACCCCTCTTCTCAATTAAAAAAACCCCTGCCTTCAAAAGGAAGATCCTCCAGCTTAATTCTAGAGCCCATAGCTAGGAAGGAGAAATGAAGCCACACGTGCCACCTGATAGTCAAAGCAGACTCAAGTGCTCTGGCAGCAGAGTCTGAAGCATGAAACGAGGTGCTGGGTGTATGATTAGCTACATCCTGGCCCTCCATTAAAATGGTTCTCACCACCCTTCTTCTGTTATCAGGCAAGTCCAGTAAAACAATGTCATACTTTCCCAGAGATGTAATTGGTAACAGGCAATGACCGCCTGATAATTAGCCACCCATAGTGAGGGATGATGAAGAGAATATCTTTCTCTCCAACAAATCAATCCGTTCCCCCTCTTTATCAGCTGGGGTGGGACATGATAGACCAGATCTCGCTGTGTTACTGGAAGCAGCTACCTTGGGGACAGGGTGGCTGTGAAAATAGGAAAGCCTCTCAGAGGGCACCCGAGACAGCTTTCTTAGAAACACGTTGGCAAGACGCAGGCGTAGTTCACATGGATTTAGCCAGCTGTAGCAATCCATCCATAATGGGTACAGATATTGTACTAGTTGAAGTAGCCACGAGACTATCACACACCAGGTGACAAGTCTCTTCTGCAGGCACTGCAGGAAGATTTGAAGTGGACACTATAATATCCACAAAGTTATGGAATTCCATAGTGTCCTCGGAAGGAGAGGAGGACGAAGCCACCCCCACGTGTTCATCCAGTGATAAATCAGGCTTATCATAGAATCATAGAATATCAGGGCTGGAAGGCACCACAGGAGGTCATCTAGTCCAACCGCCTGCTTATAGTCCATTTCCAAATGCTCCTGACTGAAGACAGAAGGTACCTCCTTGTATTCTTCCTCAAACAGTGTTTAAGGCATCACTGTCTGTAAGGTCAACAGATTCAGAGGAGTGGAATTCAAGATTTCTGGACTGCTAAATCCTTAACAGATGAAACATTACCTCTCCATCCACTCGGACAGTAATTAAACTCATGAGGTGGCTTCCAGTAAGGCTATGGGTCCCGGATTGCCAGTCTCCCAAACAATTAGGATTTGGGAAGGAGGAAGAGGACCACAGAGTGGTATAAAGTGAGCCACTGGTCTCTGTATTCATCCTCTATCTTCCTCCTGGTAAGGATTCGAGTCTGGATCCAATATGGAATGTAATGGTGATAATAGTGGATCCAAAGGGAAAAATGGAGATCTGGCTCTTTGGGGAGACCCTGCAGAGGTCCAAAGTAAAGGAAGCAAAGAGTAATTCTAGGGAAGGCCAACAGTGTCTTCTGGCCTCTTCCATTTAACAGCGGATGGGGAAGATGGCTTCAGAACTGGGGAAATACTTCTCCTTTTGGAACCCCCGTGATTTCCCACTCAGAACCGACGAAGCAAACAGAGCCGGCAGGTGAACCTGGGATATCATGGTGACAGAGTTTTCTGGAACTGAGGACATAATCGGAACCAACCAAAGAACTGACAGCGGATCCGAAAACGACATCAGATCCAACATTCCATACCACTCCATTATCCCTGGCTATGAAAGATACCTCCGCCAGGTAACCATAGCAGTCTTGTCAGCATCTGATGGATCCAACAGTTCTAATGCATGGGAATTGGCACTGCTAACACTGCCCAGCACAGATGTTTTTTGGTCTCCCAGCCTCTTTTTCCACAACAGACAGAACCAGAGGCACCGATGACCCAGTTTCTGACACACTGAGCAATTGCATCTTCTTGGATGCGAAAGCAGAAGTCAGAACTAGCCCTGGTCCCGTAGATGCAAGGTTTCCATTGGGGTCGCTTAGTTGGGAAGCACAAGGTATGGCAATGGTGAGGGTGGCCGAACTCTCTCAACCTCTCTTACAGAACGGGGGCCGATGGAGCCGACCACATGGCCCTCGGTTCGGGCATCTGTAGCCTTAGAGGCTTGACTGAGGGAGCCGCAGGCACCGAGTCGGACCCCACCAGGACTTGAAGACCTCCAGTTGCTTGGAGCTGCTGGTAGCCACAGGAACAGAGACTGCTCTGTTTGACCTAGGATCTGTGTCTTGATCAGGTTCAAAAGATCAAGCCTCAAGGGCTTCCTTTAGGAAAAGGAGTTGCAAGTGAGTCTTCCTATCCTGGCGTGCTCTGGGATTAAAGATTCAGAAAATCCAACACCCAGAAGGCGAGTCTCCTTCTCCCAGGCACTTGAGGCACTGCATGTTCATCGGATGCTGGGCAGACAGCTGGGCAGGAAGCCCACTTCTTGAATCCTGGCTGTTTCTGTTTCCTCAGTTCCCCGATCACCTGGACTCCATAGAAACCCTAATTCACTAACCAAACAAAAGGAGCTAACGCAGACTATTTCTAGCAGTAAGACACTGCAACTCTGAGGAGAGTTCACATCCATCCAGGCTGGCAGGGGAAGGAGCACCACCCACTGTATAGTCTTGCTCTGAGTGCGCTGTGATGCTGAGGGGAGGGGCGCGAGGGGTGCGGGAGTGCGCTAACTGACCCTGCCGGAAGATGTTTTTCCTGTGAGACACCACAAGGAGGCGCAGTATCCATAAATGGCAATATGGAGAGCCACTCAGAGAATTGCAAGAATTTAAGGGAGCAATGGGATCTGTATCTAGATCTAGGTTTGAATTTAAAGCTATGGAAGTTCTCCATCAGAATGCGCTGAACAGAACCTGAAATGTGAACAGTGGCAGTCACTGGATGACAAAGTTCAAAATCCTGATCCAAATTTTGTAGCCATCCATAATTATGAGTGATCAATATCTCGTGGGGTTTGTGTTGTCATTTTTCATCTCCGAAACATGGAGAAAAATTAAAGTGAATGAGGAACAAATCAGCCAGACCAGCAAGGAGAATCGTGTATTCTGTGATATCTACATTCAAAACCAAAGCAAAAGAAAAAAGAAAACTAAAGAAATAGAACTTTAAAACAAGCCTGCACAGCACTGGATGCTAAGCCAGGAAGTGAGGCTTACAGCAATGTGACTGTACTGCTGCTCCTGCTGCCTCATTGCCTCCCAGGTGGGAAATCTTGCTTCAGAAAGAGGTAGGTGTTTCTACTTATAGGAGCCAGCTGCTGCTTGGCTCCTAAGGAGTTCCCTAGAGAACTCCTTTCCCCACCCCCAGGAAGTGAGATTGTCTGGGCACAGGGAGAGTGTGTTTACAAATTACTGAGGGGGATTTAAAGTTTAAAAAGCACTATAAGGGGCTATAGAGAATAATTGGTTTTAGCTGCTTCTCAATACTTCTCTTAACCCCATTATTGTGCGAGCGTCCAGCTACCACCAAACCACTGGCTTTTTTGTAAAACTGTAAGTACATAACAATTATGCATCTAAATTTTATTTTTCATTATTTTTAAAAATAATCATAATTGTACCCTAGTTTATCCCAGAAAAAGTTTAAATCTTTTTTCCCCATTTCATTTGGGTCAACTTGTTCTTCTCTAAATGTTTTTAACAAAGCCCTGTGGGTAAAATTTTCAAAAGCACCTAATAACTTAGGAGCCTAAAGTCCTGTTTTCAAAAGTGAATTAGGGCCAGACTTTTAAAACTGTGAGGGCATCTAAAATGCAAATAGGCACCTAGTGGGTATTTCAAAAGTGCCTAGGCACCTACAGTCTATTGATTTCAATATGAGTTAAGCCCCTTTTCAAAATCCCACTCGGTGCCTATCTGCATCTTTAGACACCTAACTATCTTTAAAAATCTGGCCCTTAGACATTTAGGATCTTAAGTCTCATTGAAAGTGAACAAGATTTAACCTATAAGGACTAGATTTTCCAAGATAGTTAGGCACCTAGTGGAATTTTCAAAAGCACCTAAGCAGGAAAGGTGCCTGAACTGCTTAGGCTCTTTGACAATACCATAAGGTACCTAAATACTTTGGAAAATCTGGCCCTAAGTGCCTAAATCACTTTTGAAAATGAGATGTAGGGTCCTAAGTCACTTTGCATTTTTAAAAATGTTAGCCGTCTTAACACTGTTCATATCCACTTATTCACATGTGCTTGTTCTTGTCAATCCATCATGGTAAACTCTACCCATATCAGCATTGCTAACTCTCATGATGTTACCATCAGTTTTGCAAGATTTGGTGATTATTCTTTTTTAAAGCAAGGCGATTAAAAAAAAACCACCCTGACATTCTGCTATTAAGTTCAATTCTAGCCCTCAGGGTTGCAGAAAAAAAGCTTGAAAACGTTGACCCCTAGAAGGTCCTCAAACCAGAAGGAAAATAAAAAGAACCTAAAATTTATTATTTAACAAAAAAATCTGTCTCATAATTTTTTGTAGATTGACTTGTGATTTTTAACACTCGGGGTTAGCAATAATGCTACATAAAGTGATTCTGTCTACATGCTCTGAAAATCCCAAGCTGTTATTTTTAAAAGTCACAAGCTATAGAACACAAGGAATTATTAGTGGCGCCAATGAACTAACTCAAGAGAAAGAGAGTGAGAGACAGAGAGAGCAGCAGGAAGCCAGCATTAGGAAATGGTGCCTTAGAAAGTAATGGAAATCAATCTCCTATTGTTGGACCATGGGATGGCTCTGCAATTTAGGGCCCATTTTTAATTGGATCTGCATTATGTAAAATTATACTTTAAAAAAAATAGCCCAGTTTTGTTGTTGTTGAGACTGGATTGAAAAGCCTTGGAAAGCAGATCTAAGTAGTTCTCAGAAATATTTTTTTTGAAGCTCTAAGGATTTACTGCTATTTTGTATTAAACAAAAAAAAAAAAAAGCAAATTGCATTACAGCTGAGAGTTTGGGAGCCAAATTTCAGGCTGATGCAATTTAAAATATTAAAACTGGGAAAAAGAGGAGCATATGATAACACATTATAACCTTTAACTATAGAAATGCTGTTTAAAAAAGTTCCTTGTGCTCTCTCCATAACAATTTAACCTTTCTTTATAAAACTCAAAGATTTGGCTGAAACAAGCTGCAGGTAGAAAATTAACATGATTGACATAATCAACTGAATTATACGGTGAAGCAATCTATTTACCGTGGCCTCAGGAAGCTAGGCTAATAATCACGGCATCGTAAAATCAATTGACGTGGGAATTATATCAAAAATCACATTACAAATGACTGGCTGTATTTGTTAACACTACGAAAGTTGACTTTCTCTGAGACGCTCTCACGGAAGTACTGACCCATTTTGATCAATTGGCTGGTCTAGGTGTGATGGAAGGTTCAGCAGGAGATGCGCTGCCTCTGCTCTATTGTCCCCTACCCTTTGCTTACTGCCATGTGGACTCTGCAGTTTGGGAAGGGTCAGTGAAAAAGCTCTACACCACCGCTCAACAGTAAGTACAATTCCTGAGTTAACGGCGAGCCAATCAGCACTAACTCTGGTTTCCTCTCCACACTATGAACCCCATCTCCTCAGTAGAGGGCAAATTTTGATGGGCTTTTATTTTACTTTTACCCTGGTCTTTCATCGGACAGTTGCAAACCCTGGTGCTCCCCAACTAAACTATGGGCAGGAAATTATATGAACGGAAACGCAGAGCTTCCTTATTTGGAAATGGGCCACATAAACCTTCTCCATTATGGCTACGCAGCTAGAGAGGCTGCTGTGGGTACTGCCTCCTATCTAGGGGGCCTTCCTGACACTCAGACAAGGAGGAATTTAAAAGGGCCAAGTGGCCTAAAGATAAAGACGTATTTCTGGCAGCTCAACTGCACAGCTTACCAGAAAGAGAGGGGCCAAGAATTCCTCTTCTCCCAAAACAGTGATCAAAGAATGGAGAGAGTGCACCACTTTGTGGGGGAGGATCCTGACAGGAGCAGAAGGCTAGGAGAGCCCTCTCTGAAAGTACAGATGTCCACCCCCCCCCCCCACACACACACACACCACTCTCTTTGGGACTGAGGGGAGGTGAAGGAAAGGACACTTCCCCTTTTCCCAACCCACGAGCAGCTAATTTTAGCTGGCCAAGACCTATACTCTGTCCCTCTATGGGTATGTCTACATTTGGAGCTGGAGTGTGATTCCCATCAGAGATCCTAGGCCCACACCCGGGGTGGCGAGACCCTCCCACCATTGGCCCTGCCACAGCTACACTCTATTTTTAGCATGATACTCAATGCAAGCTAGCGTGAGTATGTCTCGTCGAGCTGAGAATTACATCGCTACTCCAAGTGCAGACATACCCTCCAGCCTATGGCTGTCAGGGGTCCCACGGGGAGCATCATTTGAATAGTGCTGGGGAAAGGCAGGCCCAACAAAAAGAGACCAGCAGCATGGGAGGTGAGAAGAGCACTAACACCTGTTCAGCACTTCCCAATGCTACAGGATAAGTAATTTTTGGAGTGCTATATAGCAAGCAAAAACTTCTCCAGATCAGGGCAACGGAACATGACCCCAGCCTTCTAAGGCGTGTGCTATTTAGGAAGATACAGATATTGCTTTTGTATAAATCCCACAGCTTCTTAAGAGACTGTAGTTCCTCAGCATGTTAACTCATCAAACATACAGTGACCACACACACCGATCTAGAGGATTCTGGCCCCAATTCAGCAAGGTACATAAGCACACTGACCTCAGAAGGATAACCCAGGTGTTTAAGGCGAGGCATGTGTTGAATCTGTCCTCTGTCATGCTCTTCATGTTGGAAAACATTCTCAGTTCCTGATAACTGACAATTTATACACTGTTTGCAAAACCTGCACTAACCTTGTTTGGTTTGACTTTTTAAATTGTTACTAGACCTGTGCAGAGGATGGAAATTCTGTTTCATGCAGGATTTTGAGATTTCAACATTTGGCTTTGTTCCATATAGGAATACAGATTATGAAATTCTCAGAGATTTACATTTCCCTCCAAAACTGTTTTGGATTAACCGAAAAGTTCTGACTGACTACTGAGTATGGTTCTAGCAAAGTTTTTCTGAGCAGCTCTTACTTTTACCAAGAAAGTCAACATGCCTACATTTCATGCTACACAAAGGTCATGATCTATACTTTTTAATCCTGTGGTATGCACATTACATGTGCATGAGAACTGTTAGAATGTCTAGCTCTAAAGAGGAATTTCCAGATAATTTTAATGGCATCAATTTTGGAAGGGGTCAAGGATGCTGCTGCTAAGGGCATATGGGTGGCTGCGTGCAATTTTTCCTTGGGGGAACCTGCTGCAGCTGTGTGGAGTGAGTGAGTGAGAGAGTGTGCGAGAGAGACAGGGCATGTGCCTGTGACCCAGGGACCTCTTGGTGCCAGCTGGCTGAGGGCACAGAGGTACATCAGGGCTACAGGGATCCCATGGGTCTGATATCTACATACTAGTTCACCAAAGAGCGTCATGTAAGATCTCTATTGAAAGCCTGTGTCATACTGGTCCATATAATCATATACATACAGAAAATATGTAAGGAGTCTTGTGTGTGTGTGTCCTCTAGGTTTGTGACATGGGGCTGGTAACCAGAAAAGGCCAGACACAGGTTTCTTTAATGCAGGAGACAGGGCTGGCTTTAGGAAGTGTGGGGCCCGACTTGAATACCCGGCGGCGGTCCGGGTCTTCGGTGGCAGGTCCTTCACTCGCTCCGTCTTCCGTGGCACTGAAGGACCCGCTGCCAAAATGCCGCCAAAGACCTGAAGGACCCGCCGCCACTGTGTTGCCGAAGACCCAGACTGCCGCCAGGTGAGTAAAAAAATTAAAAACGTGCCTAAGTTAGGCGCTCTTCTTTAGGGCGCGGGGCCCTCTTAGGCGCGGGGCCCGATTCGGGGGAATCGGCCTAAAGCCAGCCCTGCTCACAACCCAAGGTACGTCCCGGAAGCATCACAGAGCCTGGCATCAACATTAGACCACTCTCCTTGTCCTGCTGCTGACTCTCATTCCCCAAGATGCTGCCACCTCAGGCTGCTCCTTGCTGCTGGGCAGCAGTGGGACAGGAGGTGCCTGATGTCACAGGTGCAACCCAAAGGCTGCAACTACGGCTCCCACCAGCAGTTCAGCCACATACCTGAGACTGAGGATGAACTGCCGGCAGGCACAACCAGGCTGTCAATTGCAGAAGCATCACATGAGCTGCCAGACGCTCGGCCACTCTGCTGAGAATAGGCCCAAATATGCCTCCAAGCTGCACCAGTGAAACTGAAAGGAGAGTCTTGCTAATAATGATCCAGGCCCCAATCCTGTAGTCAGATCCTCTAAGGCAGACTTGTCTATGCTGAGCAAAGGATCCACCCGTATAGAACTAACTGCAAGATCGAGACCCAGTTTGCAAAGTAATAGGGATAACACCAAATGTGTGCCCAACACATGCAAATGGATTAAGATTTGAGCGGGGGGCTACTTGTCAGTTGCTTTTAGACCACAGCCTAGCATTCTGACCAATAGTGTCTCATTGTTGTCTTATACTACACCGCCTCTGTGCATATTCACCTGCTGTCTCTTGCCTTATACTTGGACTGTAAGCTCTTTGGGGCAGGGACTGTCTCTTTGTTCTCTGTTTGTACAGCACCTAGCACAATGGGGTCCTGGTCCATGACTGACACTTGTAGGCATTATTGTAACACAAATGATAAATAAATGACAATAAAATTGGTTGAGACTCATATTAAGGGGGGAAGGCAGGATGTTGCTTTGTTTCACAAATATGTGTAATTAATCAGTCTATCTTAATGTTTCCCTTAATTTTACATTATGTCAGGGAACTGTAAACCTGTGAAGGAGAGAAAATGGGAAGTAACCAAAATCAATAAGAAAGCCTCATGAACATGCAAAGTTATTAGTGAAATACAAGGATTTTAATTAAAGATGCTGGCTCCTAGCAAAAGCGCTATGTTACTCTGATTGATCTAGACTGCTGCTTCAGCTCTTTCCCTCTCTCCCCACCAGCTCCTGCTTGATTTTCGCTGCACTATGTGGCTATTTACTGCATCAGGCACCTTCTTTTTCCAAACCATATTTGTTGCACAAAGACAGTAAATACAATTACGCCTGGGACAAACACCTATTCACACACATCCACACACACCCCTTTACAGGCATGTTTATATTGGGGGTTGATTTAAATCCTATTTGCCTCCTTTGTGTTCTGTAGATTCAAACTGTATTTAGTTTAAGGTTGTTCCTCTCTCCTCAACATGCTAAGGACTCTCTGCCACTCCCACAAACTCTTTTATACAGTTTTATTGTCCAAACTTGAGTCAAATCAACAAAAACACAGTTCCTCAACTCATCCTGGGCTACAGCTTCCACGGGCTTTTCCCCCTAGAGTCCTCAGGTTCCTTTTGTCTTCCCTCCCAGGGAACTCTGGCAGTCCTAGTTTCTCCAGGGCTCCCTATTTCCAGGGAGCAGGCAATCATAGCCCCATGTCCACTCTCTTTCTCCTTTCTGGATGGTCTCTCAGGCTCACCTCAATGGGTCTCTCCCTATTAACTGCAGGTGCCCTCTTTTAAGCTCAGGTGGGATCAGCTGACCTGGCTCTACTCCTTCTTAAAGGGACAGTGTCATCCTGACCCACATAGCTCATAAAATAATGTATTCAGTCTACAGGAGTTCCAATATCCTTTCATGTGGGAACAATACAACACAGACGTCAAGAATAGATAGGACATTAAAAATAAGGAAAGGCTTTCAAAAGTGAGTAGTGATTTTTGAATGCACAGATTTTGGGGTGTCTCACTATAAAGGGTTTTGGGTTTTTTTAGTTTGACGGGGGCTCAGTGCTTATTGAAAATCAGACTTGCTATGCTACATTGGCTCCCCTGAAACTGAGGCACCCAGAATCCATAGCTACTTTGAAAATGTTTGTTGCTAATATCTACTAATATTTTCAGTGTTAAGAAAATGAATTAATTGCACAATACAGCATCTGGAAATTATCCCTTCTTTACCTATTAATGAAAACAGTTTATCTATAATTGCCTATTAATTGTCCTCTTAAACAGGTAAATGGACATGTTACATTTATATAGATACAGGTGGTGTACCAGAGACTTAAAGATAGAGATATAAACAGCTGGAAGGCAAGACAAGAAATAGACTAGGTGGATGATATTCATGCAAGAACAAAACTATCCTGTTGCTTTTTCCCCTGGTGTAATTTGAAATGAAAGACAAGGATTAAGATCTTTTTGTTTTATCCCTTTTTTGGGAAAATAATCTAAATCTTAACTTGGGAGGAGGGCTCATTAGAGTTTTTGCTTTAGCGACTCAATAAAAAAATGAAATTATTAAAATGCAGATATGCGCTCCTTGAGTTCTGTTTCCAGGAACAAAATATTTAATTTGGAGCTGTTATGCTTTTTGAAGCATCTTCCTGCATATATCTGAAAGATGGCTATTCTCAAATATACTAACTTAGGGTACATAAAATATGTGTGAGACAAACTGGGAATGGGATGAGTGGCCTCCAAAAATAACGTCTATCAGACTGAAAATTCAAGTGCTTTTTTAAAGCAGAGATCAAAGTAATAACAGTGTGGTGTTGGTTGTATTCTGGTGTTTAATTTGGGTCCCTACTTGGGTATTTCTATGACTAAGCAAAAGCCAAGCAATAAATGCCCATATTAGTGTAAAATGCATAAAAGGTTTTTGAAAAGTCCCCATTGCCAGTTTAATATGCAACAATATTTCCCTTTGAAAACAAGTGCTTACCAATGATCACATTAGGTCATAGGGGATAGAGAAGTGTGAAAGATAAAACAACTGCAGTCCCCGATAATCAGACACTGCAGGAAGCTATCCTGGTACGTGCTTAAAGATAAAAGTCCCTACACTTGCTATTTCAAATTAGATCTTTCTGGAGCCTAGATAACTTTCCCTTTTTCATCATGTATTATTTTGGTAGCCACTTTTATGCCTTGGCCTGTCCCTAGTGTTCAGATATGTTTGCTTAGTCCTTGTAAAGAGAGAGATGGTTGTCTCTCCAAATAGTAAACCTACTGTATAGCTCTGCTAAGCTTCCAACTTCAGAGCAACATTGCAGATACATTTCTCCCTCCCTGGCATTACTACATTAATCCACCAAATCAATTTACTTATCTCAAAGCAGTTCTGCCTAGTAGTTGAGTTCTAGGGCCGGCATCCTGCAACACAAACTTCTGCAGCCACATCAAATCCTATTGAAATTAATAGGACCCCACACTATGCAGAGTTAGCGCATTTGCTTGCAGGGATCAGGACCTAAGGTTGGAGCTACAATGGAATTATAGTAATCTGTTTTGAGGTTAGTGATGGGTGAACAACCAAACATTCAAAGAATAAGTCCCCCCCCAAACTGGATTTTTATCCAGGCTATTAGGGTACTAATACATTTGATAGACAAACAGTCCTATGTAGGTTTCAGAGTAGCAGCCGTGTTAGTCTGTATCCGCAAAAAGAACAGGAGTACTTGTGGCACCTTAGAGACTAACAAATTTATTAGAGCATAAGCTTTCGTGGGCTACAGCCCACTTCTTCGGATGCATATAGTCCTATGTAGGATAGAGAAAGAAACTTGCTTGGATGCATAACAGTGCCTGACTGGCTAAGGTCCACTTTTCCACCAGGTGGTTGAGTGGGAATCTGTTTTAAGTTTTTTTCAGCACTAACTTCTTCAGTTGCAATCATAAAGGCTGTCAGAAAATGAAAGAGGAGTTCCAGCATGATCCATGGGGCAGAGCAATGATGAAGCTCTTTCTAATACCATTGTACCTGGTGCATTATTCAATGATTCCCCTAAACTGGCCTGGCCAAAAACACATTTATGGACATAGGTCAAATTCCATCGGAAGTGGAAGACTTTGCTTGTGCATTTGTGGGAAAGAAGTAAATGTTGGCAGAGTGATTAGAGAGCCTTCACCATTATGAACCATGACAGTGGGGTCAACAACGACATTTCTTAACCAGAAGCAAGTAACCAGTATGGAGATACCAGCTACTGCATGCATGCCTTGTGTGTGTGGCAATGTGAGAGGTGAATCCCTATGGTTGATTGTAGACAATATGATTTTCTCAATGCAGTGGACACAGACAGACAGAAAAGTCTAGGAACCTGAAGTCAGTGGAGTTAGAAGTCATCTGAGACCCACAAACATCTGGATCCAGATGTTTCTGAGTGACATCAAATCTTGGTGCAGTATTGTGGAGTGCACAGCACACGGGACAGCATTCAACAGTAGTCATTTGGGCCCTTTCTTCATTGTAGACAATGTTAGAATAATCTTGGAACACTAGTTTTGTTTCTCTTGTAAAATTCTCCTGTAAAACAATTTGCATTTTCCAATTTTTTATAACCTCTTGCATGAAGGTAGTCCCAAATGTGTGCAAGTAGTAGTGATATTTCTAATGAATCCAGTTAAGCAGAGGTGGATACTATTGGACTGTTGATGATAGAATCAGGGATCATGTGCATGTGTGTTTTGGTAGGTTATTTTTGCAAGTCCTTTGCTCATATCTAATGCCTTTGGCTCCAGAGAACAAATGGAACCATAGAAGAGAGGCTCACTTGTGGAAATGTATGGAAAAAGTTGACTTCCTAGGAAGAGGGAACCCAATGAGCACACACAATTTTAAATGCAAAGTAAAAATAAATATATAAATAAAACATCTAAGGATTGCTCCACACATCCAAACAAAGATATTCCTTGTGGGGAGTGTGGAAAGAAACAATAGGTTATCATTTTTTGCTAGGTCTTAAGTAGCCACTGCCAGGGGGGGCTACAGGGCCATGGCCTTCCCATTTTTGAAAGTCCCACTTTTTGCCACAGACCCGGCCCTCCGGCCCTTCCTTTTCCCCTGAAGCCCCCTCCCCACCCTTCTCCCCCAACCAGGCTGGAAGCTGGAACCTGGCCCAGGTAAGAGTGGCCCGAGGAGCTACGGTTGCCAACCCTCCAGGATTGGCCTGGAGTCTCCCAGAATTGGCATCGAACTCCCGGTGACCATTGAAAGCAATCCAGGAGATTTTAATAGGCTATTTAAAGAAAATTACAGTATGTCATGTTGGGGAGTGGGGGAAATATCTCCCAGAATAGCTTCAGTCATAGTTGGAAACCCTACGAGGAGCTCAGGCAGCTGTGGGGCGCTGCGGACCCTGCACCTGCTCGGGGTGGGGGGACCCCGAAAGCAGCCCCGGGCCATGTCCATGTCCGCCTACCCAGGGCAGATGGAGGGTCTGTGGCTCCCCACAAGTGCCCACGCGGCTGTTACCCGGTCCCGGCTCTGGTTTCTGGCCTGGCATGAGGGAGGTGCCTGTGGGGCCAAAGAGCCGCAGCTGGGCCATGGTAAGAGCCATGCAGGCATCTGTGCGTAGTGGCGGACCCTCCACCGGCCCTGAGGCCAGGGACATGGGCCAGGGGTTGCTCTCCGGCCCCGCGCCGCAGGCAGGTGGAGGGGCCCGGGCTCCCCAGCCTAGGGGCAGGGGTGGGGTCACGGAGGGGGCAGGGCCTCGTGGCATCCCCAACTATTAGGAAGACTCTGTTGCCCCTGGCCACGGCTGGTGTTCACTCTTAGTTGTTTCTTCTTTTACATTTTGCTGATGTTGGGGCTGCCTGGCTTCTTGGCTATGATATCTGTCTAGTCAGTTTGGAAATACTGTAAGAAAAGACTCTCTGTCCAGATGGTTATTATTTTATATAAACAAATTCACTCATCGCCATTGTCACATTTTCCAGACACACGATGACAGATAGACATTCTAAACAATCTAGCAGTTAATTGGAAAGAACTTCTTTTAAACAATCTCCATAATTGGCCATCTAAGTAGGACCTACATACAATGGACCACATCCTGAGATCCTTATCAAGAGCATAATCCTGCAAGCGGACAAATATCCTCAAATTCCCATTGAAATTAATAGGATTTTAGAGCCAATTCAGCTTCTTGCAGGACAGGGCCCTCACTAAGGATTTCAGGATCAAGTCCATAGTTTTGGATTCTTGTTATTGTGTTTGCTCCAATGCATTCTGAAGTAGCAGTTAATACTCCCCAGAGCAATGCCCTACGTTGGGACACAAACGGAGAAGAGAAGCAGTCTGTTGGCTTAAGCTTCATTAGAAGCACGGGAAAACAAAACAACAAAAATTGCTAGATGGGAAAGCACAAAGAGGCTTTTATACAAGTGAAAAAGCTAAAACTATTTTTAGAAGACCATGACAACAGCCGTTTAAAATGGAAACCGTAGAATCCCTTTTACGGTTCTTCCCACGCCTTTCTTTCCCTGTCCTCACATACTTACAGCTCTGGCAGTGGTTTTCTGTGGGTCCCCAACATCGGCCTGTGCAGGACTTGTGGCATCGTCCACCTGCAGGGTGAAAACAAATAGAGATCAGTTAGAAACAGCTTCAATCTTGGGCCTCTATTGATTTCCTCTTCAAGGGAGGCACTACTGTTGTGATATGAGGATTTATATGCCTTACTGGAGTTGGCAAAACAGAGTCAAGTTAAGTAGCCAGCCCTATGTGTGAAACATGGATGAGGCTGACACACATGACACTGGTGCTTAATTTCCTAACTCTACTACCTCTTCTTAAATATATAAATTGAATTTGTGGATCTTGAGAACAGATGCTGCTGTACAGAGGAGAAAACCAGACTGGGAACATCTAAGTATATTTTCACCGTTAACTATCCCAAGCAGTGAACTTAATGGTCTATGCTGGATCCACCCAACCTCACATTACTGGTGGATGCCGCTGCTAGAAATGGTACACAAAAACATCTGAACCCCATAATAGAAAATAAACGTCAATACAAATGAACAAACAAGCAAACTTCTGGGGAAAAAGGAAAGCAACCGAGTGACTAATAAAGAAATGTGGCCAAATCATTGTTAAAAGATATGGACAGTTTTATTAGCTAAATAGGTTGGGCTTTTTTACTCCCCAAAAGCAACCTATCCTCATTTTTGAGGACTCTTTCATTCTTCATAAAATATTGCTCAGAAAATCTATTAAGCAAGCTTCCATTTAGTGCTTGATCCAGAAGCCCATTAAAGTGAATGGGAGCCTTTCCATGAATGTGTTAATAGCACTAACTTGTAATACTCTTCTCTATACACAAACTTTGGGAATGTTGACAGATCAAATATGACCACATCCCTGTGCTAACACTCTGAACCCTGAAGTTCTAGCCCCAAAGAAAAAGTGATATTTACTTGGCTAACAGAGCTTGGGCGAAGATATGGTATTTTATTCACATAAAGTCAGAAGGTCATAAGGATTATGTTCTTGAAACCCACTTTCACCACTCTGACATGTATACAGTCTTGATGGCACAATTGATTATATTGTACAGTAATTACACTGTGTGTGCCAACTACCTTGTTGAAAGTAACAGTTCTTTGCTGGACTGAAGTTCATTTAAAGCAATTATGCCTGGAAAGCATTGTTGCTGACATCAGCAGCATATAATTTCCTGTCAGTTTCTGCCATCTGTTTATTTAGATCACAAACACATTATAACTACCTAATGCAAACTCATTCTGGCTGACAGGATGGGGACTCCATCTGGCATGAATAATGCAACTTTAATCAGTAATAACGATAATTATTAGTAAGAGGCTACTGGAGTCCTGTGCAGAAAGCTAATAAATCTAAATTGATTTATAACACTGGAAATTAGAAAAGAGGCTGAGGCGAACAGCAAACGTGGGAAACTTTTAACAGAAGAGACTCTCAGGCAGGGCTCGATTGTGAATAGGTCCATAGGCCCATCCAACTGAATAAGGAGTATTAAGAACCTGCCTTATGCCCCTAGGATATTGGATCCTGCATATCGAACACAGCGGATATTGTAAACCTACTTATTCTCACTCCCACAGAGCAGGAGGGCTAAGTCTTGATTCCACATACAACATCCACACTTGTTAACCAATGCATCTAAGCCAATGCAGGGAGTGTTGAAATTTGCTGCTGGTACAGGAATGAGGGGGAAGCCAGTGAGGAAAGCCATCTCACAGGAGTATCTCTGTGGCACAGTGCCTCCCAGAGTTACTCCTAAAGCAGTGCAGATTATGCTTAAGGTTGTACCTAATGTCACATTGAGTTTAGAGAAGCTGGTTAGGGAGAAAGCTAATGGAAGTCTTGTGACTATAGCTATTGAACTCTTAGAATACATAGTAGATCATTTGTTAATTGTCTATCCCAGAAGCAGAATGAGATCTTAATTCCCCCCCCCTCCTTTTCTGATTTCTATTCCCACCCTATATTTACTGTACCCACTGGATTTTTCATTGTCATAGTGATATCTGTGGTGAGATAACAGTAGCTTCAGGCTTCATGACAGGTGACCCCTAGCCAATGAATCCTCCTACACTTCTGTGCATGCTGGGATCTTTGAAAGCTCCACATATGAATAAAAGTCTTTGCATCTCAAATTCCTTGGCACCAACACGATCCTTGGTATGGAACCAAAAATTCACTCACCCAGCTCCTTCCATGCTGGAAATAAACATGATTCAGCATGTTCAGAAGTCGTTTTTAAAGAACTTTTAACTAGTCTGTCTGCTTCCTATTACATGACTTTGTTTGGCAGTGTCAGATGATAATTTGCATTTAAATAGAGATATATTTAACAGGAGAGCAGGGGAAAGGCTGCCAGCTCTCTTTTCTCTCATTGGGAGCTCAAAGTGTCTGCTTCATTGTTTTCTCTTCTCACAGTTACACAGGCAAAATGAGAATCTGAGCATGTAGACAGCACATCTTTGAATTAAATTATCACAAGTCCTTTTGAAGGTCAGATATCAAATACACTGGGAATAAAAAAAGTGGCTTGTCCGTTTTGCTCTTTAGTTGTTTGTGTTAAGAACCTTGGTCCTCTCCCAACATGAACAAGTACTGGCCCAAATTCTGCCCTCAGTTATCCTCATGCAGCTACAAAGACTACAGTGGGTTTGTTTGCACAAGTGTAACTCAGGGAAGAATGTTGTCCTCTAAGGATCTGATTTCTGGAACTCTCTCTCACAAGAGTTGTCCCACTGGAGTGCTCATGAGAGTAAGAAGTATCCATATGAACAAGGATTTGCAAGAATCGATCCAAACGTCAGCTGTTTGAAATTCGTCCCCGGATCCAAAAATAGGGACCTTCCTGCACAGAAGCCACTGAGGGCATGTCTACACTACGCGCTGGATCGACAGGCAGCGATGGATCCAGCGGGGGGTGATTTATCTCGTCTAGTCTAGATGCAATAAATTGACTACTGAACGCTCTCGCATCAACTCCGGTACTCCACTGGAGTGAGAAGTGTAGGCAGAGTCGACGGAGGAGCGTTAGCTGTTGATCTAAGTGCAAAGACTTCAGCTACGCTACGTGAGCATAACTTAGATCGATCCCCCTCCCAGTGTAGACCAGGCCTCAGAGACAGAGTCTTTTGTTCTTATGTAGTTCTATGTATCACACTACAATGAATTTCAAAAAGGGTCTTGATGGAGACGAGTAGATTTTTAGAAGGGTCACAGTGAGCTGCCAATGAAGAACTGTTTTTTCAGATCAGAGATTTGGGGAATAAAATAGGCAATTCCTTTCATTGTACTCACTGTGTTTATAAAAAACAAAACCCTGCGAGACGTAGACGGAATCTCTGGGAGACTCCTTGCAGGCTCATGTCAATAAAGAAACGTTAAAGCATGGAAGATTGCCAAGTATCCTTGGTGGGGGGGGGGGTTGGGGAGGGGTGTTTTGCTTTTTTAATAGCAAGGTGGGTTAGGTAAGGAATCACACTTCCTTCCTATGATTTTCTCCATTCATCTTTGCAGATTAGGAGACTGATTTTGCAAGATGTGGAGCATCCTCAAGCGTCAGTGGTGAGCACCTTGCAGGATCAAGGCTTATTTGAGGGAGAGAAAGCCCGGATCTGATCATTCATCACATGCCTTCTTTGTGCCACCAACTGTTGACGCTCAGCAATTAGCTGGAACCTGGCCAGCAATATGTGATTCAGAGAAAAAAATTCTCAAGCAATTTACCTTGTAAGTGGTTACCTTGCCCATCTGCTCAATTGTCATTCGTTACCAAAGGCAATAACAAAAAAAAAAAAATCTGTTTCCCAATCTACTTTTATTTCCTAAGTGACACATGAAAAGGCACCCTCCAAAGGAGCCTGAATCTGTGGTCCCTTCGTTGCCCCTAGTGATGAAAATGTCTGAAGGAGACATCTAGTGATGTCAGCTCCATTTCTATTCCAGAATATTACTGGTGTTCTGCATACATAATGAAGTTTCAGTCACTGAAACATGAAAGATGAATGAGGGGGTAAAAATCAGGACTGTATAATTGTACATAATTTGTATTTAATCTAAACGCTGAAAGGCCAGAGTCATTGAGGAGCATGTAAAGTAATTTTGTTCTGGCAAATTCTATGAAGAAAACTGACTACTTGTCTTGGATGGTTTATAAACAACGAATCCTGCATCTTGGCTGGTGGTTAAACTAGACGACCCTTGCGATCCCTTCCGACCCTATGGTTCTATGATTCTAGGATTCATTTCCTTTTGCCCAGTATTAATGCAACATGTCTTTCACTGTGGAGGCTGGGGCAGGAAATCTTCATACTCTTCCAATGCATGGCTAATCCCGTGGGAGGCGTCTATCAACAGCTTACTCCTTCTGCTCTATCAACTGAAAATGCCACCAACAGAAACTAGAAGCTCACTAGACTGGGAAATCCTAAGGATACTTCCATCTCGCTCTAGCCCAATAACTGAGAAGAGCTTTCCTTTGGATCACGATAGACTTTATTATGACAAGAAGCTACAAAAGACTGTTAATGATAAGAGAAGAAAACTGATGATCTCCTCCTAGTCCCAAGTTAACAGCAGTGTTCTTCCACAGTTCCTTGTCAACTGTCATAGCTGCCTTAAGGAGACCCCTTTCACCCAGAAAATGGGAAAGAAGAGAATGCAGTAGAATTCAGAGAAAAAACGGTCTCACTTTACATGAAGTCTCCATTTATAAATGGCTTATAAAAGGTTAATAAATGATTAATGGATGTTATCAGCACGTTACTGATATGAGTAGCATATGTGATGGATGGTTATAAGCACCTCAGTAGCAGGTGCTATTCACAGTTATAAGCCATAGTTATAAGTAACCTATTGATCTTTTGACCTCCATATAACAACTTAAAACAATCGATTAACTATGGATTAAAACATCTATTAATAATTTATTAGCCCTTTATAAACTAAACCTTAATTGAAAATGTAACCAAAGAAATTGACTATTTCCCTAAGCTTTAATGAGGAGGTTTGGAACCATACAACCATAACTTGCCATAATGTCCCAGATGTGTAGGGTGATCCCGATATATTCTGCCTTAAGATGCCTCATCTCTTTCTTTTCATTGTTCAAACACGACACTACGTTTAAATAGGGCTGCACTTTGTTTTTGTAAGCAGCTAAAATTACTTAGTTTTATGTATGAAAAGATACAGTTGATAGTAAAATCAAAATATAATTCAAACACTGCTGCATGGTATTAACTGGAATTAAAGATACTATTGTTGTAATGAATTGTTCTGCCTTTATCAGCCTGTAAAGCTTTCCATGTCCTTGTCTAACAATTCCTATTGTCATGCGTTTATTCATTCACACTCCTTTGTTAAGTAAAAATCATTTTACATTTTCTACCAGCCTTGTGTTAAAGTCTCCAGATCTCTGCTATTGATTTGAAAGTTAATTACCTAATGGAGAGATTCACACTTTTCAGAGTTTCCTCTCTAGGGAAAAACAGGCATGTCTGCAGAGAGTGAGAGTAAAAATTCGGGTAAAATAGAAGGCTCATCTTCTATAAAACACACCACTTGCTTTCTCTCTGTCGCTACGCAAAAAAATACAGGGCATAAAGTTTAAGGGACAGATTCCCAACTGGTGTAAACTGGCGTAATCACACCAATTTCAACAGAGCAGAAGTTCAGGATCTGTCCCTAAGGGTATGTCTACACTACCCGCCGGATTGGCGGGCAGCGATCGATCTAGCAGGGATTGATTTATCTCGTCTAGTCTAGACACGATAAATCGATCCCCGAGTGCTCTCCCATCGACTCCTGTATTCCACCGTGGTGAGAGACGCAGGCGGAGTCAACGGGGGAGCGGCAGCAGTCGACTCACCGTAGTGAAGACACCGTGGTGAGTGAGTCTAAGTATGTTGACTTCAGCTACGTTATTCACATAGCTGAAGTTGCGTAACTTAGATCGACCCCATCCCCACCCCCCAGTGTAGACCAGGGCTAAGTGATTTTCGAAAGGGGACTGCTCCTGAGCCTCAACTTGCTCACCAGGCCGAGCCCCTTCTTTAACAAGTCCCTCGATAAGGTGACTGATAATAGGCAAGTCGGATCGGTGGAACCTGACCTTGCAGTTGGCAGCATAATCCATTGTTTCCACAGGAGACCCAGGAAGCCTGAATGGAATCATTTGTACATACACTAAATAAATCCCCTGGTACTGAGGACCTATGTGGGGATTATGAAGGATGAA
The DNA here is from genome assembly GCF_027887155.1 of Malaclemys terrapin pileata. Lineage (NCBI taxonomy): Eukaryota > Metazoa > Chordata > Testudines > Emydidae > Malaclemys > Malaclemys terrapin. The sequence continues at coordinate 15,068,994 of NC_071515.1, read as the reverse complement.
TATTTCCCCATAACTAGAAGAAGGGTATAGGACACCCACATGCCCCTTCTGTGATCACTACTGCAGCCTGTAGGCTGATAGCTGATCTGTTCATTATATGGATCTGCTCATGTCACTCTGCGGGCCAGCAGAGATCCCACTGAAGAGCACTGCTCTACTCTGTGCTGGGGTTACAGTCTCCCTGCCTGGACTCTCTGTGGGCATCTCACTTATCCCACTATGGAACCTCAGGCCAACCACACATCTGGAGGGATGAAAGCATATTCCCCCAGCAACTAGTTTTAATACAGAAAACTTGAATCTACCGCTCCGACTCCTCTATTTATCCACTAATCTTCCTCTCTAGATAGGCATAGAAAGAGAGAGAGACACACACACAGAGATTCAGACACAGGCAGCTGAAAACAGACTGACAAGGGAAATACGTATGTGTAATGAAAACAAACCGAGAGATATACACATTGAGACAGGCAAAGAGCTAGAGGGACGGTATAAAAAAAAAAAAAAAAAAAAAAAAGGAAACCGGAGATAAAATTCAACCTGCATTGAGGAAAACAGAATACTTGCTAACAATGGAGTATGTAATTTGTGATAGGGACAACCCTAAGCATGTCAGTGTTGACTGGATCAGAAGAATCTGTACAGAATTCCTAAATTTCAGAGTATCGCTAGCTATGTCCACAACAGACAGAGCTGATCTTAGAAGTGATTGACCACCAGACATAAGGGAATAAATGAAAAGTCAAAAAAAATCATGTCGGCAGCATTGGACGGGCACAAGGGTGGATTCATATTTATCATTGACAGTGCAGGACTGATAGGAAGCTCTCTGTGATGTTACTGTTCTGCTGCTACAGGAAAATGTCTTCAGGCTATAGTAATGAGTAGAGAAAGAGACTTGAGGAGGAAAGAGGGATAATAAAGATACTAACATTCCCCCCTGAGACAGACACAACAGGTAAGCTTTCTGACTCAATATATTAATAGGGAATTTAGTCTTCCAGGAAAAAAAAAAAAAAAAAAAAACAACCCTTCACATATGACATGGGCTAAAACTTTACTCTGATTAAGCAATTAGGAGCTATTAATTATTACTGCTTATAGCTGTTAGCACAGAGCAATGTAAAGGGAATTCCCCGCACTGTGATGGAGAATTAGTTCCAAGCAGCATCAAATGCATTTCTAAACACGGAGCTACGGGTCCCAAGCAAATTGGAAAACCCAGCCAGAAGACTAAAAGGCTAGGTCCAGTTAGACCTGCTGCTTGACAGACTCATCAAGATCAACAAACCCTTGGGAGTCTCTCGTATTAAAAATATATTTCCCAGGTGTGAGCCACAGATAACTGCACACATTTATTGAAATCAATGCACGTATGCCAACTGGGGCCTGGAGGTAAAGATCCTCTTGAGCAGCAATACCATCTTTTGGCACAACTTGCTCACATTATTCTTTCTGGGATGTCACGATAGGCACTTTTGGTCTGTGGTTTCTGAGCACAGAAACAACAAAACAGAGCAACCACATAGAATCCTAGTAAATTCAACAATTACATATGCAGGGGGTTCCCCCCACCTGTGTTCTGGGTGGGAGGTTATTACACATGCATATGCAAAACACATGTTTGCATCCACATTAGTATAATTAATAAACACCGATTATGCTGGACATCTTCTTTTAGCTGCAACAGCAATGGACAAAGCAAAAAGATAAACAACTTTTTTGTTTTGTTTTATGTATCCAGTCTGACAGGAGCATAATTACGGGTGAGACTCTGAGGCTAGAGCCATAAGTACTTTCTGTGTGATCATGCATAATGTTGTGTGGGAAACTCCAATGTAATTATTGCAGATTTTCAGAGGAGGGTGGTGGAGAATGAAAAAAAAAAATCAAAGGCCCATTGACAAGTGAATGATGAGCCTGGTGGTGTTCTTGCCCTAATTTCATACCAAAAAACAATAACTGAATTATTGGACAATAAGACGAGATATCTTTTGGTTGCTATTAGAATGCATCCAGAGCAGTGATCGGGAGGGTGGTGGAGAATTCAGCTTCCGTTGTTAAAATAAAGTCATATTCTTCAGAAAAGAAGGTAAGAAGTTGGAAGGGTATTTTTTCATTACTTTATATTTCTGCAGGCCACTGTACTGCTGGGATGTGTCTGTGGGGATGTGGATGTGTGTGTCATGGTAAAATGGATATTTTTGGCACATTTCCGGCCAAGAGGAAATGAACACTAACAAATGCAAAATAAACTTCCAGGATCCACTTTCACCTGAATAATCATTCCTGCTAAAACTGATGGAACTTTCAGGATTCACAAACATGTTCAGGAACAAACAGGTGGTCATCTTGCAAACAAGGAGTAACATGTATCCATAAATGACAAATAAAGCGAACTCATCACTTTTTGCAATGTATTTCCACCTCCAATGCTGAGATTTGGCGACCATTTGGAATTGCTCTACCAGAAGACGCTGATGATCCATCGATAGTAGTCAAGCATTCTTTTCCCAAAGTGACCAGTGCTGATGCTTCAGACAAAGGCATAGATCTCCCCCAACATCTTCTGCCACAGGGCACACCTAACTACTGAACACGGGCTTGGCTCTCCTCACACAAACACCTGCACATACACACATCACTGTATCACTGGCCAGCAGAGCTGAGCTAGTGCAGGGAAGTGTCATCATTGGATATTAACCCTCTCCCACCACACCAAGGAGTAAGCTAGGGAGAAAATGTGACATAAGGTATGTCTGAGGAACAATCTTTCCTAGGGTCACTTGTGTCACGCTGTCCTACAGTGGTTCAAGAGCCTGGGTACCAAACTCAGGGCACAAATCCTAAACTGGTGGTGAGTTCTATACTTAGTTTTCATCACCATCCAAGCAAGTCTTTTGTCCTCTGATGTTGCGCAATAGTTCATCTGGTGTCAATGGGCCTTCGTCGGGCAGGACATAGCGCCTGTTGGAGACTAGTATTTCACACCAGTTAATGCTTCTCTCCTGTCTTATGATCTACACAGTTAGGGGGACTTTCAATGCAAATGCTCATATATTACCTTACAAGATAGGATACAGATATTATAAGTGAGATTCATGCATGCAGCAATTTACAAGCATTCGATAAAGCCTAAACATTTTTATAACTCTGATACCTATTGTGCCACTATTAACACACAGGTGAACCAGACGGATTCCAGCTGTGTGTGTATGTGTCGATATCCAAGTGAGGCATGGGGACCTAATCATAAGCTGGCACCTGGTTTGCCAGTGTCACAACTTGCAGCGTGGTTCATCTTATCAACATCCTTTGCTTAGAGCACTGCCAAAAATAACAGTCTACTCTTAATTTTTAGATACATAGTAAGGAATAGGTAATTATCCATAACCCTGAATATGAGGAACCACCACAGAAAGCAGTTCAGTCTTCACATCCATTTAGGATCTTAGGCTGTCTGCTGAAATTAGCTAGAAATAGGGAGAAAGGGGAATATGCTAAAGGAAAGAAAAGAAAGCAGAAGATTTAGGAAGAGGACAGAGAATGGCAGGAATAAGTGGAAATACTCAAGGAATTTGTAACCTGGTAAAAGATCCTAGGTGAAATAAAATTAGTACAAGAGCCTTTTCTTACTGCTATTTCTACACATTAGATGGGGTAGCAATTTCTTCCTTCCTTTCATTAAATGGTGGAGGCTGAATATTTACTGGTGGTGAAGGGGAATTTTTAGAGGTCTATCAGTGTTAATGCAGGTTTTCTGAGGGGAAACAGGAAAGGGTGAGTCAAAACCCGACCAGGCATGACTTAACTGAAGATGAGGGGAAATGTAAGGCAAGTAAAGTACCACTGAAAAAAACTCTGCCTGGTGAGCAAAAAGGTATCGTTGCTAGAACAGAGAAGCAGCTGGAGAAATCTGGAATCCCCAGCATTCCGTTAAGTGGGGAAGCCTGGCTGGCTGAAGTTTTGCAAGCATTCAGTAACGTCTCTTTAAAAACCTATTTTCAGGAGGAGGAGAAAGAGCAAGGATGACGTTAGCATAACATTGAGACATATTTTACAATCTTCTTCAGATAAAATGAAGTGAGGTCAACATCCTATTTGCTTCCTTAAGAGTGAGAGGGAGAAAATTAGGGCCGATTCAGCACCCACAGAAGTCAATTGGACATGTTGATTTTGATGAGTACTGGATCACAGTGATAATAAGCCATCTATAACAATGGCTTGCATAGAGTGAGTTGACCTGTGCATGTTGATCATACCTTCTTGAAGACTCATAGTGAGTTTGTCATGTAGACATGGGAATTTTTCCACATGCCATTGTACTGATTGATGTTACCTTTGTTGAGAGCCTAGAAGTCATTATCTTATCTAGGAGAGGTCTAAAAGCTTCACCTCTGTAATCAGGTCACCTAACATGCAGATTATTGTGATATTCCTAAAGTTGACTGGGAATTATATTTTGCCAGGCATAAGCTAGTTTCCGATAGGAATGCTGGGTAACAAATAGAAACAAGATTTTGAGAAGTCAGAGCTTCTTTGAAGACTGGCCTGGGAGGACTTGAATATGGAGTCCTTCCTGACAGAACCAGAAGTCTCAAGTGAAGAATTAAAGAGAGTACACACAAGAAAGCCAGAAAGTCCCTCCCCTTCCTTATTTAGCTAATTTTTTCCTGCCTGTCTGCCATAACGCTCATCCAAAGTCCCTAAGCTTCATTCTCCCTAATCCAAACACATTGTTCCACATAGTGGAAGGTATGAGAGGAGCACTTTCTAAGAGAGCGTATTGGAGAAGTTTGGGACTGAAAGAAACCAAGTAGGCCAGGATGACCAGCAAAGCAAAAGAACATGAGCCTTGAGTGATAGAGGCAACTCCAAGTTCTGAGGATGTCCAGCCAAACAAGCCTATGTGACATATGCTTAGAAAACGCAAATGTACTGGTGTGAAGTTTCTCTTTCAGGCAAGCAACAGAAAGAGTCTGGGCTGGAATGGCCCACTATAAGATCATCTGCTGTGTACCCCTAATATGAGAAAGTCAAATTTCTCTCTCACACACCGCACCAACCAAAACTCCCTTCCTTATTTTCTTTGTGCTAAGAACGTATACAGAATGAAATCAAACCTGTGCTAAACAGGTGCTGTCAGTAAAAGAAGTGGCTGGGATAGGGCACGTTGTTGAACTAACAGATAGATAACATCAAGGGAATGCATCTGCCCAGAAGTTTCAAGAAGATAATTGCTCAATACAATTTAGTGACTGGTTTTATAATGCTTCCTTTCTTTTCTCTTCCTCAAGCAGCCCTTCAAAGGCAGTCAGCTAAAGCAGCTGAAGCTTGCTCAAGAGAGACCAATTTTAACCACCCACTCACTCTAAATATGCCAATCACAATTCAATCAGATCATTTCTAATATTCTGAGTATTTGGGGTTTATTTCCTACTTTCAAGACACACTGGTGACTGTGATGAAGTAAGTTGCTAAGTATTTAAGCTGAAAGTTTTTCCCTTGTGTGAAAGACTCTTTAAACAGCCAGTCTGCGGGTAAACAGGTGGTGTGCAGTAATACATTATATCCACACAGAGACTGCCATTAAAAGGTAAGCATTTACCAATAGCTGCCACCTAGTGGCATGTGAATTACTATATCATTTCTCTAATCTTGGACTAAGTAGTAACTCTTGTACTTTGGTACCAGTTGCGGAAATGGCTGTTAAGTTACGACATTTTAATGGTGACAACAGTACCAAAAGTAGGGTGACCAGACAGCAAGAGTGAAAAATCGGGACAGGTGTTGGGGGGTAATAGGAGCCTATATAAGAAAGAGACCCCAAAATTTGGACTGTCCCTATAAAATCGGGACATCTGGTCACCCTAACCAAAAGTGGTGGCAGAACCCTACATGGGCTGCTGAACATAGACTGTTGGCCAAAAAGTGATTAGTGATCTTCAGTGCCTCAGTTTTGGGGGGCACTAAACGTCATCTTGAAGCAACTGGAATCTCATTCCCTCTTCAGCCTCTTTCAAACATCATAATCTTTATCTAGGATTCCTTTGGGAAGAAACTCTTCTGATGTTAGAACAAAATTGGGCTGTGGTATCATGTAGGATCATGTACAATACACTAAAGCACTCAAAGGATTAAAGGGAAGATTTTGCAAAATATTTATCTCTGGGTACAATAGCCTCAACCATTTCCATGCTTAAAAATTAAAAACTGTCTTTAAGTTGGCCACTGTATTTGTGTTACCTAAGTATGTTTGTATTTATTTTTACTTGGACATGCTTAGATGTGTGGAAGTAGAGGAAGAACTGACAGGAAATTGAAGGGGATTGCAATGCATGACAGTTTGTTAGCAAGAGTTAGGCTAACTGTAACCCTAATATTGTGGGATTTGTAGAAGCGAGGATTGTGTGAGGCGAGTGGGGAAAAAACTGTGTGAGAAGTTGTTTTGCGACTTTGTGTAGATAATATGGAATGTAGACTAGAGTCTAAATAAGTGAGAAAAATAAGATGACTTATGTATAAACAAAATGCAGCTGTTGCTTATTATTTTCTGTAACAAAAGGTATACCTTTATGCTTGCTGTAATTGTTTACCTGTAGAGAGACCTGTTTAGCTCTCTCCCTCCATGCAACTGCTAGAGATAATAAAGTATCTGATTTGCTGCACCCAACCGAAAGAGTAAGAACTCTGTTTTTCTCCGACAGATGTTAAAGGGACCAGATTTTCAGCAAGTTCTGAGTACCAGCACAATGAAAAAATGAGGCCTTTTCAGTGTGTCTATATTGAGCGGGGTGTTGGACCTAAGGGTGCTTAAGGTGCGCTAGCACCCCCTGGCTTGAAGTGGTTTCCATCACATACAGAGTTTACAGGTTTGTTCAATGGCTCTCAGCTCCCCCCCCCACTATAAAAACTGTCCCAGCACCACTGATCTTGAGTACCCAAAAACTGGGCATGTAGGCCTAAGGCTTTTAGCAAGTTTCCAGGGTCATCCCTCCAAATCCAAACATGCTGGTCTGAATAAAGAAAAGAATGTACAGGTTCCTATTGTTCACTGAACCAGTTCAACCTATCACTGTTTGCCACCTCAAACCAGGGCTGGCCTTAGGGGTGGGTCACACGCGTGACCGCCTGGGGGTGCCATGGTCAAGAGGCGCCGTGCAGTAGCACAGAGGGGCACCCTGCCGGTGTAGAGTCAGCAGCTGCTCCTGGCTGGCAGGGGAGCGCCACATGGGGGAGGGCCCAGATTTCTCCCAGCAGAGGAATGGGGGAGAGGGACGAGCAGAGATGCACAGATACTGCTTATACCCACCCCCCAAACTTTCCTCTGCACCCCGCCCCCCGGGGGTTACGATGGGGGGAGCGAGGAGAAGCACTAAGCGCTCCGTGCATCCGGGTCACTTTTCCCACCTGGGCTGTGAGGTGAGGTGAGCATCAGGAGCTGGTGCTCTGGTGACTTTTCTTACGCAGCCCAGGTGAGGAAAGTGACCTAGAGGCAGTGAGCCCTGATATCGCTCCTTGCCCCCCTCCCCCACCACAGCCCCCTAGAGGTGCACAGAGGAGCAGCATTCGGGAGGGCGCGGGGCGTGAGTGAGCAGCAATGCCAGCTGCTCCGTACATCCAGGTCAGTTTCCCCATATGGGCGCCCGGGAGGGGGTGTGCATGGGTTAGGACAAAAGGGAGGGGTTGGGACACAGGAGGGGAGCACAGGGGTTAGGGGTGAAGGGAGAGCCCATGGGAGCCAGGGGCAACGGGGGGCACCCACAGGGCCAGGTGCAATGGGGAGGGGGCCGTGCCCACAGGGCACCAAAATACAAAGTTCCCCCAGGGTGCCATTTTCCCTATGGCCAGCCTTGCTCCAAACATAAAATGTGTTCACTGTGCTTCTAAGTTGCATCTACTGAAGGCCAGGAGCACAGCAGATCTATTTTCCACTTTTCATTCTTCTCTCACCTTTAGTTGTCAAAGACTTGGCAAAAATTCATGCCTCAAGAAACATGGTTTTTGTTTCTGTATTATCATTCTTTCAATTGCAGCCTATATTCTGAACTGATATTCTTTAATTGTAGGGAGAGGGGGAAATATATATACATTTTTAAGACCATAAAATACTGGCTCTCTGTTCGGCTCTGATTTAATGTGCTCCCCAGCTGAGAAAGCCATGGAAGCATTACTGCTGTTAAAATGCAATTTTGCAAGCACTTGAGGTGTATTCAACGTCGAAAGAGCTTTCACAGGATAGTGTCGTTATTCATGGTGCTCTGTGTGAAAGAACACGTACTGGTATTAGCTTTGCACAGTGACACCTGTCGCAATGACTGCATTCTATACAGAGACCACCTGTCGGTGAAGGCCCCTTTCCCAGTTCTCCAAACATACATTTAAAATGTTAATTCAAGTTAAAGTAATGCACCGCAATGAAAGGTTATAATTTAACAAACTCTGCAATAACAAATGCCTTCAGCATCTACTTTTCTGGAATGTCATTTTCCCTGTAGGTAGTTTCCAATTTAAATGTATACCTGGAATGATATACTAGCTAGTCTTAAAGTTGGCTTTAAGTATGAATTAGATGCTGCCTTCTTTTCCTCGGCCTACATATATTAATGGATTTCTGTTCAATTTTCATTGCGATTTGTATTTATTTATTTAGGGATAAATCCTGCTCCTTTGAAGGAGTCGGGGGGAAGCTTGCAAGTGAGCAGAGTAGCTTTGCATGACTCCTGAATAGAGCCTGAGTAATAGGAACAAAGATAATTTTGTGCTTAGCCATAAGTTTGTCTTCTGACAAGAAGGAATCCATTGGTTTCAAGAAGAACTTTCTAGGTAGTAAGGCCCATTTTGCATTGAGAGAGGCAGCTCTGCTGAGGCATTGGCAACACCATGCTTCAGCTTTCATTACTTCATCCATCCAACCCACGTAATAGTCTTCTGCCCTGTGCCAAGCCCAACTGTTCAGGCTTGGTACAGGTGGTAGTGTTTGGGCACTGACTCTACGTGATGAAATTATGAAATGTGTTCCTCATGCATCCATTTCAGATGGAGTGACAAACCACTGGTGTGTAAGGGCATGACTGTCCATGGTAAAACTTCACCCTAACTGAGATCTGGTGGAAGGCTGTTACGGGCCAAGGGAGGTACCTTTCCAGAGGGTTAGCTCAGCATCTGCAATTATGGATGTTTATCTTAACTTAATCCATGAGTCAAAGCTTTGGATAGTCACCTGTCCATGATAGGTGTGCACATATTTGAGGGCAGACCAAACCATAAGTATATATATTAATACAGCATCACTGTTACTCGGATTTTATCATACAAGGAGTACTAGGAAGGGACTTGGATTACAACACTGTTCTAAACACAGGGCTCCCACAGACTTATTACAAAATGGAATATCTTAGGTGCGGCTCTGAGTAGAAATTTCTGCGTAGGCTAGTCATGTGTAAAAATGACCCCTTCCTAATATTTGACATGCTGCTACTGACATGAATTGCTGTGCTGTGTGACGCATTAAAAGGTGTGATGTGGGTATGCAAACCCCATGAGGGCTGGAAGTGGTCAAGGGTAGGACTGGGCCCAGGTAACCAGGGCCGGCTCCAGGCACCAGCCCACCAAGCATGTGCTTGAGGCGGCGCCTGGAGGGGGGTGTCACAGTGGGGCGCTCCGGCCCGAGAGTGGGGCCGCGACTGGGCTCTCCGCCCTCCCCACGGCACTCCGGCTGCCGGGGAGTGCGGAGCCACAGCAGGCTCGCCGCCCTCCCCCCGGCGCTCCAGCTGGTCGGGGAGAGCGGGGCCCCGGCCGGGCTCCCCCCGGCGCTTCGGCTGGTCGGGGAGAGCGGAGAGCCGCGGCCAGGCTCGCCGCCCTCCCCCAGTTCTCTGACCGCCGGGGAGAGCGGAGAGCCCCAGCCGGGCTCTCCGCCCTGCTCCCGGTGCTCTGGCCGGTCAGGGATTGCGGGCCCGCGGCAGGGCTCAGCACCCTCCCCTGCCGCGCTGGGGGTGTGTGTGGGGGGGGGGCAGCAGGTGGCTTTTTTGCCTAGGGCTTGTGCTTAGCCATAAGTTTTTCTTCTGACAAGAAGGAATCCACTGGTTTCAAGAAGAAATTTCTAGGTAGTAAGGCCCATTTTGCATTGAGAGAGGCAGCTCTGCTGAGGCATTAGCAACACCATGCTAGGGCAGCAAAAAAGCCAGAGCCGGCCCTGCAGGTAACTCCTCCTGACCAGCCCTGCAGAGCATGCTCCAAATGAGAAAGGGTTCAAAAGGGAGCAACCCAGCTCAGAAGAGGAAGAGGCCTACCCTGAAGGCTCCTGCCACAGGTGCTGGAGGAGTCCCCTGGAGGGACTAAGACTGTATGCTAGGCCTGGTTGGGGCAGATGGCTTGGTTACCTTTTCTTTTTACCTTATATTGGAGTGGAAGCTGGGGGAGAACAGCAGATGGCAGGAAGTGACCTGGGAGGGTTACTCGGAGGGCACCTTTGGAGGCCAGACACTGTTGGCCCTCCTAAGGCCCTGGGTTGGACCCTAGTGGAGTGGGTGGGCCCAGGTTCCCCTACTACTGCCCACCTCACCACACCTCTGCTTAAAAGAGGGCCAGAACTGCGAGACCTGCCTGCAGGGAGGTGGCACTAGGTGCACTAACCACTAGGCACCTAACCCATTGGCTCTCAACCTTTATAGACTACTGCACCCCTTTCAGGAGCCTGATTTGTCTTGCATACCCCCAAGTTTCACCTCACTTAAAAACCACTTGCTTACAAAATCAGACATAAAAATACTTAAGTGCCAGCACACTATTACTGAAAAATGGCTCACTTTCTCATATGTATCATATAATTATAAAATCAATTGGAATATAAATATTGTACTTACATTTCAGTGTACAGTATGCAGAGCAGTATAAACAAGTCATTGTATGACATTTTAGCTTGTACTGACTTCGCTAGTGCTTTTTATGTTGCGTCTTGTAAAACTAGGCAAATATCTAGATGAGTTGATGTATCCCCTGGAAGACCTCTGCATACCCCCAAGGGTACACATACCCCTGGTTGAGAACCACTGACCTAACCCACTGAGAGCTCTATTATACTGATCATAAAATCAATGGTTTGACTACCCTTCAGACCTCATTCTGTAGCTGCAGTAAACTACCGTATATCAATGCCATCCTTATATCACTCACCATCAAACACAAACACCATGTTGTTAATTCCCAGTACGAAGAAGAATGCTTGGGCTTCCGTAGCACTTTACACCCACAAAGCACTATGCAAACATTAACTAATAAAATCCCAAGGAACACCATATAAAATGTCCAGTGTTGTGTACTCGAATATGTATCTGATTTTTATTTTTTTATGGCTGATTGGGGAAGAATTAAAGGGGGCAGGCAACTTAGATCCAAAGCTAGGATGATGAACAAACAAGCTGTCACAAAATCTGACTTCAATAAAATATATTTCCATATATAATGTTTCTATATAATATAAATGGACAGAGTTTCTTTTTTAAAATAGTAACACATTTCCCTGCAACATCTGCAGCTCAAACTTTGCGCTCATACGTAAATAGAAACCTCAAAATAAAACGGACTATAAACAACAGTGAAACTGTCAAGCCTATTTTCATTTTTTAAACTGAAGGGCAAAACACAGAAAAACATAAATGGCATAAATTTAACTAGATTTAAAAAAAAATAATTGATCTTGTCAAATAAAAGGTAAAATGATAAGAACTGGCTAATCGAGCTCTCCAAAAGTGGCTATCAATGGACAATCATCATCGTTTCTAATAGGGTTCAGCAGGGATAAATTTTAGGCCCAACACTATTCAATATTTTTATCAATGATCTGGAAGTAACTATAAAATGTGCGGATGACAGAAAGGTTGGTGGAGTGGTAAATAACAATGAAGACAGGGCAGTCATTCAGAGCGAGCTGCACCACTTGGTGAGCTGGGGTCATTCACACAAAATCCGTTTTCAAATGGCCGAATGTAAGGTCATATATCTAGGCACAAGGAATGCAGGCCATGCTTATAGCCTGCGGGACTGTATCCTGGAAAACAGTGACTTGAAAAGGATTTAGTTTTCATAATGGACAAACAACTGAATGTGAGCTCCTAGCGTAATGCTGTGGCAAAAAGGGCTAATGCAATCATTGGATGTATAAAGAGACGTATAAACAGGAGTCGGGAGATTATTATACTATACGGTGTTGGTGAGACCAATATTAGTATATTGCATATAGTTCTGGTGACCACATTTTAAAAAGGATGTTGAAAAACTAGAGAAGGCGCAAAGAATAACCACAAAAATTATTCAAGGGATGGATATAATTCTTTACATTGAAAGATTTATGGAACTTGATCTATTTAGCTTAACAAAAAGATTGAGGTGACTTGATTACAGTGTATAATTACCTTCCTGGGGAGAGAATGCTGGGTACTAAACGGCTTTTTAAACTTGTAGAAAAAGGAACAACAAGATTCAATGTCTGGAAGAGAAAGTAGGGTGACCAGATGTCCCAATTTTATAAGTACAGTCCCGATTTTTGGGTCTTTTTCTTATTTAGGCTCCCATTACCCCCCACCCCCATCCCGATTTTTCACACTTCCTGTCTGGTCACCCTAAGTGAAAGCCATACATATTTAAATTAGAAAAAGGCGATAGATAGATAGATAGATAGATAGATAGATAGATAGATAGAGAAGGTGATTAGCCAGTGGAATAAACTACCCTAGGAGATGATGGATTCTCCATCTCTGATGTCTTCAAATCAAAACTGGATGTCTTTCTAAAAGATGCTTAGTCAAACACAAGTGTTTGGGCTCTATACAGGGTAACAGGATGAACTTTAATGGCCTGTGATATAGAGGAAATCAGACTTCACAATCTAATGCTGCCTTCTGACCTTAAAATCTACAATTCTATGAATAGTCTAAGAGGGTATTATTAAAACCCAGGAGTATTTTTTAATCTAATTGTTTCCCTTTAATGCGACATAGATCTCACAGATCAAATACAAGCAGATAGGGAGTAATCTTTTTTTCTAATCTATAAAACAATGTAAAAAAAAAATACTGCTTCTGAGCTCCATACTGAGCTTTCTACTTTCTTACCTGAAGTGCATTATCAGGTGCTATTGTAGATAAAGCAATGACAGAATAGCATAATATTATGTACAATAAACCACTGGAGATACAGTTACACTCCATCAGCTTGAAATTTTTTGCCAAAATTTGCTTATTTCACAACTAATATGGGGCCTGATTTAAAGCCCATTGACTTCAATAAGCTTTCAATCAGGCCCATAAACCTCAAGTCAGGACCGTACTTTAGCATTTCACTAATTTCAGTGCTGTCCTGTGTAGGGGAGTGTTCCTGAATAATTTATTACAACATTACTAGTTTAAAAAAATACAAAATGGAAAGCAATTTTAATCTTTCTAAAAAGTTAGTGATTCCACCATGAATATGCATCTAGGGTTACCATATTTTGAGCCTCCAAAAGGAGGACACTCCATGGGGCCCCGCCCCCGCCCCCAGCCCCGTCCCCCCGCTCCAACTCTGCCCCTTCCCCAAAGTCCCCGCCCCAACTCCGCCCCCTCCCCTGCTTCCTGCGAACATTTGATTCGCGGGAAGCCTGAAGCAGGTAAAGGGGGTGTGGGGGGAGGAGGCACGGCCCAGTCTGGCCCCCCCGGCGTCTCCAGCCTGGGTCGGCTCGGGCCCTGGGGTGCCGGCCCCGGGCCCGGCCCCCGGCCGAGCACCCCCGGCCCGCCCAGCACTGCCGAGCCCCCGGCACCGCACCGCTGGCCCCCGAGCCCCCGGCCCGGCACCGCCGGCCTGGCCCCTGAGCCCCGGCTCGGCACCGCCGGCCCGGCCCCCAGCCCAGCACCGCCGGCCCCGCATGTCCCGATTTTTCTGGACATGTCCGGCTTTTTGGGATTTCCCCCCGGACGGGGATTTGGAGCCCAAAAAGCCGGACATGTCCGGGAAAATCCGGACGTATGGTAACCCTATATGCATCCAGATAGTTTCAGTATTGTTACATGCAGTATTGATGTACTTGAATTTATGCCATTTGCTATGTACAATTATGTTCATATAATAATTTGGACCCTTCAAGCGTTGCTAAAACAAATTCAAAATCTCAGAGCAAAGCTCCAATTTTCTGAGTTTAACCCAGTTTTGTGTCAAATCCTGCAAAATTGCTCATGTTGCAAAATATGCATGGAGCTAGGGCTCCCTGGAGCTAGGAAAGACATATGAGACTTTATATGCAAAATGGTAACAGATGCACAGACTACTGCAGCACAAAATAACATGAAGATTCTGTACAACATCATTAGGTAGTTGTCAGGCAGAATAACAAATACCAGCTGACCAGTTCAAGACAATGAGTGCTACTTAACAATGAAGACATCAGAACAATTAAACATGCGTAGGCAGTATTTTAATCAACTACTGAATGCCGAGCCAGTAGTCAATCCCCTAGCTAGAAGAAAGAGAAGATTTGGACATTGAACTAGGACCTGTAACCAGAGTAGAAGTGGAGAGGGCTGTTCATTGGTTAAAAAAAAAAAGTGGAAAGGCACCAGTTCCAGTTAAAATTCCAACAGAGGTTCTTGAGTCAGACTTGAAGAACACAGCAGAAATGTTGATAGGCGTCTTAGATATATGGGAAGAAGAAAAAACACAAACAAGTAGGAAAAGGGCCATATAGTGAAGCTGCCAAAGAAAGAATATCTGACTTCTGCTCCTATGTCAATTGGGCACTTTAGAAAAATCACATCCTGAAGTGCCAGGCCAGAAAAATGTTGGCCTAGGGTTCGCTATCATTGAAGAATATGCCTGAAATAGTAATACTTTTGTAAAGTTTCAGACAAAATGGTATTGTGAAGAAAAAAAAATCACTGAAAATGGTAAATACTATTATTTGAGTGGAAAAATCAGAAGATGGGACAAGGATACTCATCCTTAGACCCGGAGCAGTGAAGCAGGTTGGTCCTCTGTTGCAGTATTGGTTTATTACATTTCAGTGATGCACAGTCAGCAGAATGCTGGCAGCTACGAGTTGTATTCTTCTTAAGAACAGTACCAACACCAACCATGTAATTCAGAAGCCTCACATAAGAGTTTTTCTGCATGCATGTGTTGAGAAAATATGATGAGAATGCACCTAAGAAATAAAGTAGCAGCTGCGCTTAGTGTTAATTTATTGGCACTATTGCTACCAGATAGGTTAAGCTGCTTTGACCTTTGCAGATGGCTTCTTAGCACTGATACAACTATGAGAGTCGTTGCCCAGGCTGCAGAGAAGGAAAGCAAAGGAGAGTAATTCCTAGAGCCCATGGGCCAAACTCAGCTTTGTCGTAATACTGATGGAAATCAGGAGTAACTGAAGTAGAGCAGCTACAGTGACACAAACTCCACAGCATGGTACTGGTATCACTTCAGAGCATTTTAATTTAATTCAGCTCTCTTTCCTTAATCCTACTCTACTGAGTGCCTTGGGACAGCAGGGGAGGGCTCCAAGTGAAATTATCCCCTGTAGTGGTACTATTGTGCTTCAGGGTTTGTTAGCTGGTCCACATCCTGGGGTGGTGAGCAGCACTGGGAGTCTGGAACAAGGAAGTCAGGCGTGGAATGTGGACGGTGGCTGTGATCGCTACATAGGCATATGGATGCAGGGTCAGGTCAGGAGGTTATAAATGCATTACCCTGTCTGCTGGAGTTCAATCTGTTCTGCTCAGGGAGATCTTGGGTATATTCAGGGACTTGAGAACAGTAGGTGGGGAGGCCAAAACTCGCAATTGTGAGATCCTTGTATCAAGCTAGAGCCATGGCTGGTGAGGAGCAGTGGGGAGCTTTTGTGTTCATTATTGAGGAGGCTTGATAACACCTCACCATAGGTGGACAGGATGCTTGCAACCCTTAAATATGCAGAGACCAGACCAAACACTTGGCACTAACAGCCTTGCCAATTATCACCCAGTGTCTAACACGTCCCCTCTGAAGAAGAGTACTGAGGTGATGTAGGAGTAACCAGTCAAAGTATGTTACTGCAGGTTGTCCTCAATTCCTCCAGTCTAGTTTTAGATGTCAGCCCAGCACACTATATAGACAATACTGCTCCCCATAGCTGATGATCTCTTAGCAATGGAGACAGGTAACACATCTGCACAGACTCTATTGAATCTAACAACAGCCTCTGCTAAGTCAGCATTGACAACGAGGTTTTGTAGTCATATCTGTGTGATCTTGCAAGAGTAAATGAGGGGGCTCTCCCGTGTGCTATTTCCCTGCTCTGTAACAGATAGTTCGGGGTAGTAAAGGGAACACCCCCTTTCTCCCCAGGTGCTACGATAGGATTCTATCTGTTCATCTTTTCTACTTCACGTGTTTCCACCGCAACTAATTAACTTTATTTAATAACTTCCTATATGCACTTAATAAAGGTCTGTGTAGTTTCTAAGATTTGGAGGCACCTGAAGTTTCAGACAAATTCACATAAAACAGTACAATCATCTTGTATCCATAAACAGATAATGACAATACACCCACAGAATCTATGTAAAAAAAAAGATCTAAGTCTTTCTGAAACACTCAGCATACGTTTGATTGGGATAACCCCTAGCTCAGGTTGGTCTGTCTGGATCCATTTTACCAGTGGATAAGAGTGATCCCTAAATCAAAAGTAGGCACATATGCCTCATCTTCTGAACTTCTGTACGGACTTCCACTCTGAGGGTCGTATTAAATGTTCAAATCATTTTACCAAGTCCTTTCAGTATCAGCACAAACAACTTGTATTAAGTCTTTTGTAACGCACCAAGGTAACATATTCACTTTCCCCTAACTCTTGACAGGTGGTAATAACGTTCTCCCATTTCTTTGAGTGCTTTGATTTGAAGGCTTTTTTGTATACAATTACTTAATTGCAGCTATTTGAAAAGGGTGACGCCCGCACGTGGAACCTGAATAATATTTCAACAAGTTTTAAAAAGCTGTCATTTGCTCTGATGTCTTCCGAAGTCTCAGTACATTTTGTCATCCCATTTTAGCTATTTTTTTAACACAGTGGGGTTTAGTTTCCTATATATGCACAATGTGTAGATAGAGGTGGTTTAGCTTCCCCAGGTACATCTAATATTTATATTACTCCTGTGTTTAATTTGGATAGAATCTGTATTTATTGTACATGGAATTTTATATTTTTGAAAAATACAACTAACTCTACATGGGTCAGAAATGGAGAAAAATATATTAAAATGTGTTCCCACATGGAGGTATTTATGAAGCTGTTATATAACATTGCTCATGCATTTCATTAATAAAACAACACTGGTTAGATCACATTTGTAACTAATATACATGCATCCTATGGTCATGTATTGGCCCTTTCTTGTGTTAAAATTTCAAAAGTAAAGCAAACAGAAGTTAAAGACATAAAGCAGTAGGCCTATATATTTTCATTCTTTTGTCCTGAGGTTGGAAATAATGATTGCTACATTAATTTAGGATGAGATTTCCATAAGAGCTTGGCATTGGCTTAGCTCTGCTTAAACTGAAGTCAATGGTAAAACTCTCAGTGGGTGTACTGAAAAATCCATCCTTAAATGTCTCATTCATTGCATTGTTTTTTGTTGATTTTTCAAGACAAATGCAAAAGCCAGACAAAGAAAACAAAATCAAAACAAGAGAGAAATTGCAATTAAGTCTGCTGCTTGTTGCAGTGGGTCACTCTTAAGAGGTTCTTTCTATTTCAAAAGGTTATACTGATTTCATTCCTTATACTTAAAATGGGGAAGATCAGTGGGGAATTCTCTAACAAAATGGAATGAACTTTTTAAGTGCCACTACTGTAGCTGTATAAATCAGAGACAAATAAAGGTGCCTGCTGGGAGGCAGAAGCTGTTGATCAGCTCCTGAGTTGGAGGATGCAGGAACAATGAAATCTGACAGGTTCCTGGAGGAAATGAATGCTCACAGCTGACTATGAGACTTGATCCCTGTATTTCAAGCAGTTGTGTTCTCTTTTTTCCGGTTGGGAGAGAAGACAGACGGGGAAAGGCCATCTCACTCTTGGCACTATATAAGCTATTACGGTGTGAAGAACAAGTACATGCGTTCACAATGGATTCTTCTTTATGAATATGGGTACAAATCCTGTGATTCTTACCCAGGGTGCAGTTTTGTTCTGCAGTTTTACCTTTAAGCCTCCTTTGCTCCCATCCAGTTTGGAGCTGCTGCAGAGGCGAGCAGGGCCATCAGTATAACTTAGCTAGCCCTTGGAGACTGCCTAAGATACAGTAGCCTGTCCTCATTGCCCAATAGCCCTACAGAAATATATGGGCTCCAACCCTGCCCCTTGACACCTTCAACAAACCCTGATACTGTGGCTTGTGGCAGGGCTCTCCCAGGTCTCATACATTTACATCCAGAGGTGGCAGTTTCAATCCCTGCAGATGACAGCCCACCCAGGGACATTGGGTTACATAATCATACTCTATTCTGAATAAAGAAGAACAGGAGTACTTGTGGCACCTTAGAGACTAACAAATTTATTAGAGCATAAGCTTTCGTGGACTACAGCCCACTTCTTCGGATGCATATAGTGTGGGCTGTAGTCCACGAAAGCTTATGCTCTAATAAATTTGTTAGTCTCTAAGGTGCCACAAGTACTCCTGTTCTTCTTTTTGCGGATACAGACTAACACGGCTGCTACTCTGAAACCTGTCTATTCTGAATGTAATTTGCACCATTACATAGCATTTGCACCTAGCACTACTGTTCCACTACCACCGGGTTTCATATTATTACTATAGCATGAGGGTGCAGGAGGAAATAATAGCGGTACTGAGAAATAGGTCTCCTTTCCCCAAAAATATTATTGATTAATGATTCCTTAGTGCTGGAGGAAATGTCAACTGGTTAATATAATTCTACATATACTCAAAGTCTGGGAAAGCAGGAAACATTCTGTTTAAAAACACTTGGTTACTCTGTATCTTTTTTTCCTGTGTGTCCTTTGTATTGCTGGGATTATACAAGAAAACAGTTCATTTATCATCTAAAGTAATAATAACCCTGTGTTTGTACCATAATTACTACAGCAACTAATTATGATGTTACAAGCAGGGGATTGTGATGTAAGGCAGAGAATAAGCAGTAGGAGCAAAGAAATCCTAACAATACAGATCCTGTCTTCGCACCAGCATCTCTAGTAATAAATAGGAAAGGAAAAAAATACAGAAAATACACATGTAAAAAAGAATCGCCTCTAGACAAAACATTTTTTCCAAAGGAATCAATGAATTTTTAAAGAACGGACAGTAAGGAAGGAGAATTTGCTAACAGTCTTCTAAAGCAGGATCCATGGAATACCTGAGATTGCATTTATATTATGTCATGATGTGCTCTCCACGAGGCTGGAAATAAAACCAATACTTACATCCTGAGCTGCCATTTGTTGGAACCAAAGTGAAGTTGGAAGCCCGTGGGTTACGCACGATATCCTGCCAATGAATGGTGTCGGCGTAGCAAAGAAACTTGTTCTGGCCAACGTATACCCCTCCATTCAGTATTTCTGTATCAAAGAAGAAGACAACAAATTCTTCAGCATTAAGATGTACAGCTGATTAAATATACAACTGCTTCTAGGGGTGGGGAAGTAACATTGATTTTAAATGCGAGTATTATGGCTAAAATCCCTTGTAACTTTCTGAAAATTGAAGGGCAAACAGCTAGAAGAATTTGAAAACTTAGACCATCTATTTACACACAAAAGAGTCCCGATGAAGATAGCCACAAATTACAGAGCAAGCTCTTCACACCAGTTATACAAAGGGATTTGACAGTCTCCAGATGAGTTTGTGGGAACAACACCTGCTGTTCTAGTCTACTCAGGAATGTACCCCTCATTTATTTGGAGGGGGGAGGTGGAAATGTCCAAGATTTTGTTGAGATAAAATAATGAAATGGTACGCTCTTCTAGTCAGAATCAGACACACACAATCCCATGCTGTAAATGTAATTAAAAACATATGAACTAAATGGTCTTACTGGCAGTGGGAAGATAGGAATTCACTTATTTAGGACTGGTAGAATTTGGTGCATGTGTCATGACCATTGAAAAGCGCGTTCTGTGATTACACTGCCATGCAGTCTATCTGAATGGTTATCTTCATTCTATTCTCTAATGATAAGAGATGGCTCTATGCATGACTTGCCAACTCTCAGGTTAAATCCTCTAGAGTCTTCTATGATAAAGGCCACATTCTCTCATGCACCTGAAATACAGTAGCGGAGAAAAGCTGTGTGTTTGTGGACCACACTTTGGCCTTATGGGCCAGGTTCTGGACGCCAGACACAGTTCTTTTGTCCTTCCTCAGGCAACTGAGAATTCTCCTGATCAATACCACCACCACCCTTGCAGCCCTTCGCATAATGGGTGTATGCAGGGGAATGGAAACAGACAGAGAATTAGGATTGGGCCACATGTTATCACGAGGGTAACAGAAACAGCCTCTCTCCTTTCAAGTGCATGTCTTCTCAATCATATATTAAACGTCTAGTTATCAGCAATTAATTATTTTTTCCATCTAAACTGTTTTATGATGGAAAATTGGGGGTTTTGACAAAAGGATTTTTGTGTGTGAAAATGCTGGCTTCAATTTCTCATCGAAAAACCAAAACACCCAAACCCAGAAGCATTTTGATTTGGGAGCTGCAGTTCTCCCCATTCATCTCTATGGGCTGTGCTTCTCAACAGGATTGCCTCTCCTATGATGCACCATGATCAGGGACTCCCATGAGGCATTGCCACTTCTCATTAGGGAGACTATGGTGCATAAGTGAGAATTGTAGTCTCACTAGGGAGCACAGTCTATAGAGTAGAATGGGATCATGAGGCACCCGGACTACAACTTCCATAAGGCCCTGTGGCAGCATTTGCAAATCAAACCAAGATATTTCAGTTTCCAGACAAAATATTTTGGTTTTTGAATTTCCGGTGAAAAAAAAATGAAATTTTCCTTTGAGAATTTAAATGAAAACTTTTCTTTCCACTTTTGTCAAAATTTTCCATGAAAAAAAGCTCAGAAAACACCATTAATTATATCCCCCAAAATATTTTGCATTCCCTTGATGAAAGTCTCCTATTCTTGGAGAGTTGTCATCAGAAAAGGTGACCTATAGCTCCCAAAATTGAGTTTTGTAACTGAAACTGGTTCAGTAAAAGATTCTGCTTTGTTCTTTTTCAAAACAAGTCGGTAAGAGGAAACTCATCTGCTTTTACCCAAAATACACAGAAGATCCATTATGGAAAACTCTAGGAGTGAGAGATTTGGTGCTGTGCCTCCAAGTGGCACGGCACAGAACTCACAGCACAAGGCAAGGAAGGGCTCAGATGGCTTTGCACCATCCTGAATGGGCTGCTCCAGGGGGTAAAGTTGTCCTTGAAGTAATAGGCAACACTGAGAAGCCGTCTTAATGAACGCAGCCTATCCTCAGTCCCTGCAGATGGCAGCACAGCCCAGAATCTCTGCAGTGACATATATGTGCTCCATCCCTGCTCTGAAATGCACCTTCCGTTACTGAGGACACCATGTATGCAAGGGCTTTTGATGGGGTCCTTGGTAGGGTGACCATATTTACCAAAGTAAAATTGGGACACAGCGCAGGGCTGGCCTGAGCAATCTGGCATCCTGAGCCCTACCCGTACCCCACACAGGGCTGTCCTTCCCCAGCTTACAGCCCCCTTTACACTGCTCCAGTCCTTTTCCCTGGCATAAAGGAGCCAGAGTGGGAGTGAGGCTCTCACTTTTGGGGGCTTTAACCGGATAGTTGTAATGTTTCCTTGAACGTAAGAATTGTAATTTACAGCAGTGCAAGCAAGAGAAAAACAGCCAAGTAGGCAGAGAAAGGCAGACAAAAACCCTACAGACTTTCCCCTCTACGGAACACCTGAAGTTCCTTTTCCCTGAACTCTTCTAGCAGATTAGACTAGGAAATAGAATGACAGCTCCCTTAGTGCATGTTATGCTCTTTAACTGTGCAGATAGGAACTAATCCATGTACAAGAAGTATTAGAAAGTGATACTCATAATGGAAATGCACTTTAAATATAACTTACTGAAATATAATCTTTAAATATAACTTACTGAAATATAATCTGTTTGTCCTCTTTGTTTCTAAAATATTTTTTGCTAATTTGTGAAGTTATTAGTATCTAGTCATTACATAATTTCTGTGGCAAGGCTTACTTTTTTTTAAGCATTCCTTATTTCTCTATCTCCTTAAAGATCTGATTCCTCAAATCTCAATAGAGAAGGCTATTCTACTCGAGATAGAAGCAGCAGCAGCAGGATTTCTTTTCAAAACAATTGCTTTTCACCTTCCAGAAATCCTGTTGGTTCCACTGTTTCCTTTCTTGTTTTTCAGGGTATGTCTATACTTACCTCCAGGTTCGGCGGTAAGCAATCGATCTTCTGGGATCGATTTATCGCGTCTTGTCTAGACGCGATAAATCGATCCCGGAAGTGCTCACCGTCGACGCCAGTACTCCTGCTCCGTGAGAGGAGTTCGCGGAGTCGACGGGGAAGCCTGCCTGCCGCGTGTGGACCCGCGGTAAGTACTTTGTAGTTCGAACTAAGGTACTTCGACTTCTGCTACGTGAATAATAAGTTGCATATCTTAGTTCGAACTGGGGGGTTAGTGTGGACCAGCTCTCAGTGTTTCAAAGCACTGGACAAACTTTTCGCCATGTGACTCATCATTACTCTCATAGGTAAGAGCTGTGTAGTTAAAACCCCATGAATCACTCAGTGTCACAGATGCAAGTCTTAGCAAAGAAAATTTGAAGGTTACTTACTAATGGCATCTTAGAATGACATTAAGGGTGCTATTGCTGCTAGGAGTGGCATCCTTCTTAAGGACACATTAAAAGTAAATCTTGCCTACTTTGCCGATGATTAAGGTTATTTGTAGTCTACGGATCCAGAGCAAATCTTTAAAAACTTCTCAGGGGAATATTAACATCTACAAACAAGAAGGAAAAAATACCCTGCATTTTTCACTACGAATATTAGGATTTACATATCATATAAAGGAGACAGTCTCCATAAAATAACATATTAAATAAGGGATCACATGCAAACTCCTCCTTCCTCCACATTAATCAGCTACCGGTCTTGACATTTATTTCTAGGAAACCTTTGGTTTAAGAGCTTGTCTTTTCCACTGAAAAAGGGCTTAAAATGGAGACAATAATAACTATTTTGCACAGAAAGGAATCCAGATTAGAGGTACACTACTGATCTGTCTGTATGATATTCTTATGATCCCTGACATATCCCGCACAGCAGCTGTTAGCAATTCTGTCCCAAGAGAAAGGCAGGATTTAGCAGGACTTTTGAAAACATGGTTAGTGACCATTTCTCCTTTTTATCCCATCGACACACGATTAGCAAATCTGCCCCGAATCCTAATCCAAAAAATATTGTCTGACATACATTGAAGATCTACCTTCATCTCCTGCTAAACATTTAAAAATGGATTTTAAATAGTGTTGCTAACAATTGATATATCCAAATACCTGCCAAAGACATAATTTATTTATACATGCATTCACTTGACAATGCTTATCAAAAATGGCCTCAATTTGCTTGATAGGAAACTTCTGTACATTCTGATACATTCAATAGCCCTTTATTCTAATATAGTTCCACTAGTTTCAATGGGGCTATATGTAGAGTAAGAAGCTATTAATTGTGAATAAGGGTTTAAGAATCAGGCCCCTTTCCTGCAACTACAATGAATCACAAGCTGTCACAAATGTTAACTCAAGGTAAACGTAAAAAGTTCTCTGACTTCTATTAGCAACCCTTCATTTTAATAATAAGCATTGCATTCATAGACTTTGAGGTCAGAAGTGACCATTGTGATCAGCTGGTTTGACCTTCCGTTCACTGCAAGCCACAGAACCTCACCCACTCCTTGTCTGCCCTGGCCTTTCTTAGAACCAGATTCTGATACCCTTATTTCCCAAAGAATAGTCCCCCTGTCCAAGGATTATCTCACTGAAGTTAACAAGGTCACTCATGAAGGAAGACACTCGTAAACTGGACAAAGGATCTCAGAATCTGGCCTTTGCAAATAAGAAAGCTAATTCAAGTTCCGAGGTTAGATTTTTCTTTCAAATACTTTTGCTGTCCTCCTCCTCCCTTTCTGTTGAATCCACACTCACTCCTCCTCTTCAGTTTGCTCTCTTCTTTGTCCTCTTGAGCCAGGTCCTCAGCTGGTGCAAATCAGCCCAACTCCATTGACTTCTGTGGAGCTACATTTGATTTACACAGGCTCAGGCATCTGGCCCCAATGCGATTTGCTTCCTGCTGCTCTTTTACCAAGAACAATACTTGGAAAGACCTAATAAACCCTGATACGTGTTAAGCAAATGAAGCACAACTGTAATCACTATACAATAGAGTTACAGTATAATGAACTCATCATCATAAAGTCATCATCTAATTTTAATTTACTGCACTGAAAGCAAGAGATAATGTTAAACAATAAACAAAAGGAAAAAAGGCAGAGATTCCAGATTATGAAAACAAGTTGGTAGAGAAAGGTGGACCAAAAAATAAAATACTGACAGACTTCCCTCCCCCGCCATATGAAACACCTGAAGTTCCTTTTCGCTGAACTCTTTCTGGGAGATTTAGAATAGGAAATGGAATGACAGCTCCCTTAGTGCATTTTATGCTCTTTAACTGTGCAGATAGGAGCTAATCTCTGTACAAGAAGCACTGGAAAGAGATGTTCACAATGGGAATGTATTTTAAATATCATTTACTTAAATATCATCATTTTTAGCTTTTGTCCTCTTTTGCTTTTAAAATCCTTTTTGCAAATTTGGAAAGTTATTAGTGTCTAATCATTGCACTTCTGCCTAATATAGCAGGTATAGCACTCTAAGCTTGGTCCGCTGCTGCCTGAAATACCCAATATATTGGGTAAAAGTCAGCCTCAGAGTTTCCACCAGGGGAGATTTATAAAGTGGGATAAAGGATTCTGGAGCACAAGTCCTGTTGGCTACGTTAGCTGTTTTTGAAAATCTGCCCTGAGATTTGGCTCTAAAAAGAGCACCGCCTTCCACTCCAGTATAAAGGCTGCAACAGATTCTGAGAGCAGAGAATAGCCCCACCTACTCTTGACACTTGATTCTGAACTGAATGGAAAATCTCTATCATCATTACTAGAGCTACTTGACTGGTACAAAACTAAAAGGCCGGGGGGGAAGTGGGGGAGAGAAATGCTGTCACTCCAATATTTTCTTAAAATGAAGCACCACGTTCAGTTTGTTATGAGTCATGGGGACACTGTACTTGTTATTTGCAGAGCTGCCAGTCGTTTGAGAAAAAAAAAAATATTTATGAATCTCTAATATTTTATGAATGATTATTCACCCAGAATGTCAGATCAGAAATGAGCAACCCATAATATCTGCGCCTTAAAAAGTTTAAATCAGCCAATAATGGAGCAGAACTCTTACCACGTGACTTAGGTAACCTATCACACAACATTAGCAACTCACAGCTAAAGCAAACAGTTCACAGACAACCAACAGGGCAAAAATGTCTCATGCAGAGAATATTTATGAAAAATGAGCAGATGAGAACATCAGGATCAGTTTATAACTGGTTTGCTAATTACCAAAAGTGGGTAAATCCAGCACAAATATTATTTGTAATGAACAGCTTGACCAGCTTTAACCTTTACCATGGAATGGCAGTGGTGATGTTAGCAACTTCATTGTAGAATAAGTCAGAAGTATGAAGGAAAAAACTCTTATAAAAAAGCACATATGATCAATATAATAGAAAAAATATAATTGAACAGTAGGCGAAGGAAAAGGCTTTTGTTGCATCCCTTCCCCCATCTTTGTCTGCACATTGTTTAGACTGTAAGTTCTCTGGGACAGGGACCTCTCTTCTTATCCATCTGTTCAAGCAACACAAGAAAGGCTCTTCTCCTGAACAGTCACAAATGGCTTGTCAGCACAATCACTGATGTTCTACTTCTCCCAATTTCCTGTCCAGATTAAGGTAGTGAGGTATTTTCAGATCCCGTAAGGTATCCTTCACTGCGAGCAACTCTGACTGCTTTCACTTCTATTTCAAATGGAGGCTGCGTGTGCCTTTCTGCTGGCCCTAAATATTTTCTCCATTTGATCTAAAAGTGATATTACTACTCCAGATTAAAAATTAAAGTTCTACCTTGGGATTTATCAAATCAGATGGCAAGGCAAAAGAGAGAGAGAGAGAGAGAGAGAGAGAGAGACTATGTTTTTGTTAGCATTTTATTTTTAAGGAGGATGGGGAATAGTAAATATTCAATAGGGCATAAGGATGTCGTTAAACATCCATTGTAACCAGTCAGAAGAGAGATTGCAAATCTGAATTTCAGAAACAAAACTGGAGACCATCTTATACCTCCTAAGAGTTTTCTCTGGAAAACTCTGTTTCACAGTATATCATGCAAGATGTATCCTACACATACAAATTAGATATTCCAGACTGAGGCTGTCTGTCCTTAATTTTCAAGGCCAGCATCCATTACCGTTGTTGATACCTCTCCGGATGCTGACATTGCCACATCTTTCCCATTATCACCCACCGATCTGTTGTCATATACTGTATTACTCTTACAACCTTGTCATATTTCATCCAGGAAGCTGAATACATCACCTCCGGAATGGCTTTGGCCTAAAAATTTCATGCCTGCTCCCTAAACCAAATCTTTTGAGCTACTAGCACAGTGGATTGCTGATGGCCCATTGGGAAAACACTTCAGGTCCATTATTAATAAGCTATGTCTTTAAAGGGTAATGAGAACTGGGTGGTTTAGGAGAAAATAGCTCATCCATCATCAATCAAAATCTGAAGTTTTTGTACAGATGATTTAAGAAGAGTTGGACTGTGTAAAATTGAAATGTCACATTTGTATTGGGGAAATGGGGGCAGTTGGATAATGAAAATGAGAGATTTAACCTTCTGTATTTTGGCTCAATGACCATAGTCAAAAGCTCATGGATGCGGATGCTGCGTATCAACTAGAAACCCCAGACAGCCTTCCATCTCAATTATACAATTTCAAGTAAAGATTATCTGGGTCATTAGCTGGAAGCCAGTTCAAAGCTTGGCGGCAATGGCAAAATACTCTTTATTTCTGTTCCACTGTGTTCAGTGATACATGCCGACCATGCATGGGGCCAAATTTTCTAAGCGTACAGCAACCATCCGCTCCCATTGTAGCACCTATGGCCAGATTTTCAAAATCATTCAGCATTCAACATGGAGTCTAACAGGGAGCTGAGCTCTTTCGAAAACCTGGGCCCACTGATGGTTGCTGGGATCTTTTGAAAATTCTGGTCCCAAGTACACAAAGTCAAATTAATATTAAATGCATAGCACATACTTGCCCCGCCTGGTTTTGGTTTCAGTTTTTTAGTGTTACAGTGCAGAGGGAAATCGGGTTTTAATTGATATGCAGGCTGACGGTGCCTTTTTTAAAGGTGAGTCTTTCATCCAGCACAATAATACAAAATTTAAACAGACGAAACACATTATTCCAGCCTTTACCAGTAAACATGCTGGGTTTCCATCACCTGTTCCATGCATCTTCTGTATTTGCAGGGAGCTGTAAATTAGCGTATAACTGAATGTTGGTCAATGGGCCTCATTCTCGGTGGACCTTGTGCAGTTATTTGCACCAGTGCACAGTGAGTCTGAAGCACTATCGCCCTGATTTTGCACTAGTGTAAATGACTGTGGAAGGGTCATGGCAATGGAGAGTCAGAGCAAATAACTGGAGACAACAACAGAAGCAGCTAAATGAAGCAAATAAAGCAAAAAAGACTTTTCCTATTATCATCCTGTTCTGAGCCACAGGGCTTAAGAGCATGATTAGAGGTAAAATCCTCACATAGTCTCTCTTGTTATAGTTTTATCTCAACTGGGCTTTCATTCCTGTTGCTCAACTTGCCTTATTGTGACTTACAGTAAATCAGTGGATACCTTCTTAAAGGTCATGTGAGAACTGAATTAGGAGGTGACTGTTTCTTTAATCTCCGCCTCCCTTTTCCTAGCCTGCTGCACACTCCCACTTTCCACAGTGCTGCTCTCACCCCTTCCATCAAAATCTAAAAGAAAACCAGTCTGCACTGCTGCCTTTCTTCACTGGTATCCAAGTGAGTTGGGATCATTTTCATGTTAGGCAGGTCACTCAACCACTCAGTTCCCCTAGGATAAATGGGAAGAGTAAAAGCATAGCTAGCTCACAGGCATGTTAGTGAGGCCAAATTTATTAAAGCAAGGTACCTTGAAATTCTTGAATGGAAGGTGCTCCAAAAGTGTCAAGTATTAATTATCATCATCATTATTGTTATTGACAACAACCCACGGCTGCCTGGTTCACCTCACTCTCATCTCTCTGACCTCCAGGTGGACCAAAACTCAGCAGCTAAAACCTTTTTCCTTCCGTTCTGACCATGTCTTCCCACTCCACATAATCTTTGATCTGATAACTGATGGAACAACTCTACAAGTTCAACTCAACTCCACATTCCCCACTTTCACAAGGCAGGGTTATTGCAGGAGAATAGTTATGAGATCATGTAATTACAGACTGCATTATAATGTAGACACATGGGGACCTGAATTAAAGTTGCACAGGCAACCTCAATTCTGGCATTTTCAAACTTCTGAGTGCTTCATTTTACAATCTTAACATTCTTTTAACGTAGTTTCTTAGAATGTAATATACATATATGGCACTATAAGAAGGATTAATCGTAACAGTCATAAGTACAATAGAAATGTTTATCTTTAAACAACTTCTCTTCCTGCTTTCATAAAGGCGTTTGCCATTTTTATCGTGCAATTTCGGCAACAAATATAATCTAACAGAAAAAGCAAAGGAAAGAAATATATCTTATTTTCATGTGTGTGACATGTTGTAAAATAAGTGATAAAGTATTCATCACACAGAATCTATGTCTGTGTCACTGTTCATACTCCCATGCCGGGGACATATAGACTTCCACTCCCTGTTGCTTCCGGAATGAAAGAATTGCTGCCCATTAGGTCTCAAAATCTTTTGGCTTCTGTTTTCAGAAAAAATGAAATCAAGTTATTCAAGAGATAATGAGTCTCTGATAAAGTTTAACCAAGTGTCTATGGATGGTACCACTTTAAAGGCTGATGCCAATAAGAGACATGCTTCTGCTAAATATGAAGGGCAGTAGTGCTCCAACAGTCAGAGACAAATGGTCGGTTTGTTTGTAACACCTATTACCAAAAGACAAAGATTTAATGTAAGGGTGTGTTTGCACTAAGGTAAGCAGCTTGCTCTAGGGAATAACTAGGTGGATTATGCTGTCTCGCAGATGCAAACAGCTTATTTCACCTGTATATAAGAAAGGTGAGAGAGGCTCTGTGAGAGATGGAGCGGACCTAGGGTGTGGGCTGAGAAGTCAAGAGGAAGGAACCTTAAGCTCATCTTATTTTTCTTTTTTTTTGTTGGAAGGGGGCAATTTTGGACACTGCATAACATGTGGACTGTGACCGTAGAGCAGGGGCGGGTGCTCACAGTCACCGGTAAATATCTCACCCAAACAACAACACAGCAGTTTGTTCCTTCCTAATAATTTCTCTTTTAACACACGATTATTTGATTGTGCTCATCTTAGCGACTCACGGACAATAGCAAATTGCTGCTGCACTAAAAGGATTTTCGGGACAAAAAACACAGCTGTGGCCCTCTGAACATCTCACAGCTGATAAATCTGTTGAATTGCAAGTGTGTCACTTCCCTAATCCCCTTCTCTGCTCTCAGCCAGCTACTCCCTGTTGGCTGAGTGCTGGTAGGGCAGCAGGGAGAGGGGAGGAGGAGATGAAGCTTGCCTGCCCAAAGAGCACTGACTAAGGGAAGGAACTGCCTCCTCCCAAAATCTCCACTGGAAGCCAGCAGGTCTGTGAGCAGGCTTGACAGAAGGACCGTAGGTGTGTCACGATCAGACCTCCCAGAATTGGGAGTAGTTGCTCCTGTCTATTAACAGTTCTCAGATGATAATCCTGCCGGGCACTACCCAGTATTTCTGTGAGCCCACCGTCCAAAGTAGCTAATCCAGTGTGTCCCTGGCAGTCTCCTTTCACATGTTCGGGGTTCCTGGTGCCAAGTGTCCTATAACACCATTTAATAAAAGATACACGGGATTTCTTGTCACATGTTCTGCTTCCCACTCCATGGGACATTTAAAATTTCTCACTCTTGAGCCCATAACAGGTCTGACTAAAAGCAGAGTGATACAGCATTATTACAGCAATAGCTTTCTGGTCTGTCAGACAGATCAGCTCCAGATAGGTGCTGAGATAAGCTGCAAGAAGATAATCCTTTTTGTCCTATCATGTTGGATCCAAGCCCAATTTCTTCCATAGCTTGTCTGGCGTTGGTGCTGTGATTACAGCTTCTCTCCAGAGGACGTAGAATATTAATTCAGTGTGTAGTCTACATCATTAAGCATGGGTGGCCAGTGCAGGGGATTCTGACGCTGCTTCCTTGTGATTGCAGGGGGCATCAGATAGCTGCTATCACACCTGCAGACTCTACAAGCAGCCTCTAGACAGGTCCTTTCAGGAGCAAGTAGCAGATCAAATCCCTAAACATGGCAAAAGGCACTTGGAAACAGTGCCACACCCACTGCTCCCAGCTTTGTTACTACGGGAGCGCCCCAAAGTTCTCTTCAAGGGTGCACTAGAGGGAAGCCTTGTAATCCCAACTACACGGTGAACCTCCATAGACTAGGGTATTATGACTAGCTAATCATAGCTGATGACAGCAGGACTCGTCGGTATTTTCTGTCTCCAACTGCCCTGTTGGGGACCCATCCCATCCTTGTCTCCCAGAGACCCTTTCGTGAGTGCACAGACTGAAACCCTACTTGACAACAGTCAATAGAGTCTGCAGAAGAGATGTGGGGCCATGGAGTAAGCATCCAATTGCAGGACAGGAAGGGAAGTGACCAGGCTTCGCTGAGATGTCCAATAGAGAGGAGGCCTGGTAGCCAAAGTGAACTTCTAAGCAAACCATCTGGGTTAGTTCATTGCAAAGCAAACTTCAGATCACATGGACCAAACCCAGGAGGGCTCTCCAATAATTTTCTCAGAATTCTTGCAGTACTCCTGTCCTCTTGCAGTATTTTTATTCGCTCGGCTAACTCGTTCTTATGCTGCCAGTCTGGCCACAACTTTGCTTTAAATGCTTTCCCTTGCCAGGCCATTTTCTATGTAATATTTTGATCAAACCCTTCAATGTTTCATGTCTGCCAGTAGCAGCTCTCAATTTATCTCTCCCAACTGCTGAGATATGTAACTGTGGGACTGTCCCTGCTCCTCTAGCATTCGCTCTTTATTGACTCTTTACTCTTGAGAGTAAATGTAGCATGACAGTTTGCCACTGCTACTTCCTTTCCAGGAGAATTTTTTCTACTTGAAAGTCAAATGACTCTAGTATCAGTAGCATCCTCTACAGATTATATATATTTTGGGGGGGGGGCAGGAAGCGGGGACAGCTGGGATAGGGAGGTGGCATCTGAATGCAGTGGCCAGGGCCGGCTCTGGCTTTTTTGCCGCCCCAGGCAAAAAAGCCTCCGGCCGCCGCCCCTCCACCCCCGCGCGGCAAGGGAGGGCGGTGAGCCCCGGCTAGGGCTCCGCTCTCCCCGGCAGCCATGGGGAGGGCACCGGGGGGAGGGCGGCCAGAGAGCCGGGGGGAGGGCAGAGTGCCCGGGTGGGGCCCCGCTCTCCCCGGCGGCCAGAGCACCGGGGGGAGGGCGGCGAGCCCGGCTGCGGCTCCGCTCTCCCCGGCGGCCGGAGCCGGAGCACTGCACCGCGCCACCCCCCTCCAGGTGCCGCCCCAAGCACAAGCTTGGTGGGCTGGTGCCTGGAGCCGGCCCTGGTAAGCACTTCTCATATGAGTCTTGGTTAATGTACTTGACACGAAGGCCAATGGCCTATCTCGGAGCAGAGCTGCCCCATGTCCATCCAACAAGGCAACAACATGGAAAAACTCCGTGTCTTTATTAAATAAATAAATAAATAAATAAAACCCCTAAGAACTGGATCTAATGACGATATCCTTCATTCTCGGAAAAGCTATACAACTGATTGTCCCAGCTCCATAGAACCTCTTTCTTTACAAACTGTCACAATGTAGCTATAATGTGGGCTAATCCTGCAGCAGTGCTACAGTCGATTCCAGATGTGTTTCAGTACAGGCATTTGCCTACTGTCCTGTATTTGGGATGGATCAAGTTTAATGTCAACTTTATTAAATGCATGACCTAATAAGCTACTGGCTGGACTCCAAAGTGGAGTCCATATCCACTGAATTTGAAATTTCCTACTTACATTCCCTTTAAATAAGATATCACATTTCCTTTATATCTTGTTAGCCATGCCTGAGAGACAACATCAACTATGAGAACAGGAATTCCAGTTAAGACTTTTTACTTGAAAATGTCCTGTATTGAAACTATGTGACAGGCTACAAAACCTCCCTCTGCTCTCTGGCAAATTTGTTGCCCTTTTCTGAACCTTTTAATATATCTTTTTTGAGATGGGGCAACCACATCTGCATGCAGTATTCAAGATGTTGGCGTACCATAGATTTATATAGAGGCAATACGATATTTTCTGTCTTATTACCTATCCCTTTCTTAATGATTCCCATAATTCTGTTCGCTTTTTTGACTGCCGCTGCACATTGAGTGGATGTTTTCAGAGAACCATCCACAATGACTCCAAGATCTCTTTCCTGAGTGGTAACAGCTAATTTAGACCCCATAATTTTATATGTATAGTTGGGATTATGTTTTCCAATATGCATTACTTTGCATTTATCAACATTGAATTTCATCTGCCATTTTGTTGCCCAGTCACCCAGTTTTGAGAGATCCTTTTGTAGCTCTTCACAGTCTGCCTGGGACTTAACTATCTTGAGTAGTTTTCTATCATCTGCAAATTTTGCTACCTCACTGTTTACCCCTTTTTCCAGATCATTTATGAATATGTTAAATAGAACTGGATCCAGTACAGACCCCTGGGGGACACCAGTATTTACCTCTCTCCATTCTGAAAACTGACCATTTATTTCTACCCTTTGTTTCCTATCTTTTAACCAGTTACCAGTTCATAAGAGAACTATCCCTCTTATCCCAGGACTTCTTACTTTTCTTAAGAGTCTTTGATGAGGGACTTTGTGAAAAGCTTTCTGAAAATCTAATACATTATATCCACTGGATCCCCCTTGTCCACATGCTTGTTGACCCCCTAAAAGACTTCCAGTAGATTGGTGAGGCATAATTTCCCTTTACAAAAAACCATGTTGACCATTCCCCCAACAAATTATGTTCATCTATGTGTCTGATAATTTTGTTCTTTACTATAGTTTCAACCAATTTGCCCGGTACTGAAGTCAGGCTTACCGTCCTGTAATTGCTGGGGTCGCCTCTGGAGCCCTTTTAAAAATTTAAACATTAGCTATCCTCCAGTCATTTGGTACAGAAGCTGATTTAAATGATAGGCTACAGATGACAGTTAGTAGTCCTGCAATTTCACATTTGAGTTCCTTCAGAACTCTTGGGTGAATACCATCTGGTCCCGGTGACTTATTGCTGTTCATTTTATCAATTTGTTCCAAAACCTCCTCTAATGACACCTTTGTTTATGGCTAAGAGTCTCTTTAGTTTTCTTTTTCTTTAATAACTGCTACTATGCCATTGGTTTTTCTATTCCTAGTTTTTGTCTGACTTGTAATTCAGCTTCCAATCCTGGCAGGACTGTCAGTAGAATTTGCCTTGGTGCATGTACTATACTGCTGGGTGATGATTCTTGTGCAAATGTAGATGGTACTCACTAATCCTAGACACTTATTAGCATTCTGTCACAACAGTATTTTCAGCTAACCCATTTCCTTCTGTTCAAAATTACTTTAATTATGCCCAATTTTTTGCCTCTTTTATAATTTAGTACTGAAGCAGCATAAACATTGGCATACAATTGCTGTAAGATCAATGTCTTGTCTAGCAAAGGATACTGCCTACTTTTTTTTTTTTAACATGGCCTACCACATTTTGGGTAGTCTCCCATTCTAACCTGTATCTGACCAATATCACTGCAACCTTTCTTGTGCCACTGAGTGCTTTCGTCCCCATATTTAGTTGCAGAACACACTTTATTCCTGGACTAGGAGCTGTATCTTCTAATATTACCACCACTATGCAATTAAATGTATTCCAAACCGATTCATCTGTAGGGAAACAGTACCCTTGTCTATACTTTTGGTTAAGCTGGATTCAGCACTGATTAAACTACATCCATTCCAGACATTCTTCTAGAGCAGTTTTACAGTATAGAAGAAGTGGGCTGTAATCCACGAAAGCTTATGCTCTAATAAATTTGTTAGTCTCTAAGGTGCCACAAGTACTCCTGTTCTTTTTGCGGATACAGACTAACACAGCTGCTACTCTGAAACCTTTACAGTATAGAGTAGACAATGCTAGAAAGATGGGCTTGGAAGACATTGGGGGGAAGATGCAGTAGGCTAGAAAGTGCATGTTTGAGGTGGGCTGGATGTGTGATAAGAATGGAGGATGAATGACCAGCCAAGAAATTATGGGAGGAAGAGGAGAGCAAGAAAGGACATGGAAGACCTAGGATACTATGGAAAAACTCTGTGAAGAGAAAAGGATTGGAACTCCGAGACATACGAACGCGTGCGTTGGACCAGAAAGAATGATGAAGATTCATGGGCACCTCTGACCCCATGGAAACAGGAAAAGGAGTCAAGAAGTGAAGTGAAGTGAGACCAAGTTGGAAAGAGTTAATGCCTAGAACCACCAGGACTAGTCCCTGCTTTGTATGGAGAAAAAGGCCTAGAGTTTCTGAAGTGAATGGACAGATGAGAAGTAGGACACAGGAAGAGGCAGTGTGATACGAGCAAGGGGAGGGTTTAGACAAAAGCAGCTGTTTGCATGTCTTCAGGACTGAACTCAGTAGTGCTAGCCAGAGTCTCTGCAAGTTGAAATGACTAGCTTTACTGCCTTTTTTTTTCTTTCTTTTTTTTTTGCCCTCTCTTTTTAAGGTAACTGGACCTTTGAATGCATTTTGTAAATAAGTACATTATGCTAACAAATATTATGGGGGGAGGGATAGCTCAGTGGTTTGAGCATTGGCCTGCTAAACCCAGGGTTATGAGTTCAATCCTTGAGGGGGCCACTTAGGGATCAGGGCAAAAATCAGTATTTGGTCCTCCTAGTGAAGGCAGAGGGCTAGACTCAATGCCCTTTCAGGGTCCCTTCCAGTTCTATAAGATAGATAGGTATTTGTTGACAATTTCTGTCCCCGTGAGAAACTGCAACACCCCAAAATTGGTTACCAGTGAATAAAAGGACAGGAACATTTAGATGATAAAAATAGGTAAATAACATACTCTGGGTTATTTTTTTCCTCACTTGGTTTAATAGACTTTCTTCCTCTTGGGCTTTAAAAGTTCTGTTCAAAATGGCATATGAAAGTCAACTTAATCCAGCATTACTTGTACAGGCAGCTAGTCGCAGTCTTCAAAGCTTACAAAAGATTTGCTTGTTGGCCACAGGGTTAATTAGTAGATGGAAAAGATGGTTTCTTTTACAAAGGACTGAGGTGGGGAAGAGAAGAAAACTCTTGGAAAGTCAAATCTCATGAAGGCCAGTTAGTTGAGTGCCTCCGGGCAAACTCCCGGCACTAAAAATTAAATTAATTTAGCAGTTCTTAGTTTCACAAGATTTCTAATTACAGACAAGATAATATAATAAGAAGTGATCCCAAAGTGTAAAAACGAAAAAAAACACCTGTCTTGTTTACCAGGGGATTCCTTAGGCCCAGCACAACTTTACAGGCTTTCCAGCTTTCAGAAGTTCAGTTGTTTATATATTTTATTCATTTATTCCCTCAGCTTCATCAGTATGCAGCCAGTTGGTATTCTATTCAAGGTAGTTCCAGAATACTGATGCTGGAAGGACCATATGCACCAAGCTACTGTTAATCCATATTCACAATACTTTGAATCAAAAATGCACTTTGAAAAGGCCAATTACTGCCTTTCCAGAAGACAGCTGAGCTGCTGCAGCTTTGGGACTGGTCAGAAGGTGCTGAAATGGGCAGAGCTGGGCCCCTCCCGCCGAGTCAAACACAGGTCCCTAGAAGGGAACCATTTTCTGTAGGCCCGAGACACATGGCTTTCTAGCCCTGATGGGAGACAGGGAGTCTCCTGGGAGCCATAAATTGATATCTCACCTGCATTGATCGAGAGCAGTCATTTTCTGTGTGCACACCACAACTCCACATGAGTATTTCTACCCATGCGCTCCAATGGACGCTCAGCATGCTCTGCACATCACCATTAATCCAGGGTGTATTGGAACTGCTGATTGACAGAGGTCACATTGGATGAAAGGTTGAAGGAGATTTAAGGCACTATAATCTCCTGCCATTAAAAGGGGCAGAGTTAAGGGGGTGAGGGATGTCACCTTCAATCTGCATTTCTTTTGTGCGTGTATGTGTGTGTTTCATTCTTCTTGTAAGTGATAAGTAAAGAGACTTTCACTCCACATTTCTCTGTTTTGCAATATTTGTGTTTTGAGACTCAAACTCCTAGAGAGGGATTCTGCCCCGTGATCCGCCCACACTTAATGCCTGTAAAAAAACCTTCAAAGGGCCAAGGGAGAATTCCCCTGTGCAGGTACTGCTTTGGAACATCACTCCTTCAGCCCAAACCCCCTGCCTTGGGAATCATTGTAGAGGCATAATAGGTTGCCTCCAGGAAGCGTGGTAGAGTCTGATCCTGGTGTTCTGCAAAGGCACAAGTAGCACAGGGCTTGCAACCTTAACTCTACATTAACAAAGCTTTTCACATGCAGGGAGAGAGAGGCACCGCATGATGAAGGCCTATGCTGTCCCATGGTGTGACACAAGACAATTCAAAGCAAAGGCATTTCTGAAGTACATATTGTTTCAGCAGGGCCCTCTCCTTATTCCAAATTTCAGCCATACTAAAATGCCCACAGTCAATTTAAAACCTCACTGGTGTTACGGTTCCTCTCCTTCTAGGAGTCATTTTTCCTGGTGTGAATAATATTTTCTAGTTAGTGACTGCGGCTCACTCTGCACATCGTCCATCTGTCACAGTTTCCTTCCAATTCAGTTACCATCCTGCGGTTCGATAGATCACGCACACAGGCACCATCTTGCAATGCCCATTACTTCTCCTAGTGTGCCAGTTTTAAACGTTTGCGTTTGGTTTTCATTCTCAGCCCAATTGCTGCTTCCCAGTGGAGTCAGTGATTGACTAAAGCAGCAACAAGTATTTTTTTTTTAATCAACAGGGTGAGTTGAGGTGAGAAGTTCTGCAGACAGTTTAAGCAGTGCTTGCATTTGCTAAGGTCCAAATTATCATTGGATACAGAGATCAAAGCAGATTCCAGAAGGGAGCAGTGCAGAAGAGGGGAAAGGGAACTTCTAGGCGTCCTTATTCTCAGCACTTCACCCCTTATAGAGGCCTCTTGCTGGGGTCACTGCAGTTGGAGAAGGAGAAGAGATGGCCAAGGGTGAGAAGTTTAGTAATAGCCACTCTCCTCAGGTTCATCCCTCTTCCTCAAATCCACTGGGATTCTGTGCCTGAGTTAATGCTGATGCTGTCTGAATTATCACAGGCACCGTCCTCACCCACAACGTGAATGCAGAGGAGAGGATGCCACTGGCTGCCAGCTAGAAGGGGGAATGATGCAAAGTAGTCAGAGTGTGTGGGGAGGGGGTGTCACAGGGTGTCAAGGCTGCTTCCCCACTCTGAACTTTAGGGTACATGAAAACTTCTAAGCTTAACTACCAGCTTAGATCTGGTCCGCTGCCACCACTCCCAAAGCTAATTCCCTTCCCTGGGTAGCCTTGAGAGACTCTTTACCAATTCCCTGGTGAATACAGATCCAAATCCCTTGGATCTTAAAACAAGGAGAAATTAACCATCCCCCCTCCTTCCTCCCACCAACTCCTGGTGGATCAAGATCCAACCCCTTGGATCTAAAAACAAGGAAAAATCAATCAGGTTCTTTAAAAGAAGGCTTTTAATTAAAGAAAAAGGTAAAAATCCTCTCTGTAAAATCAGGATGGAAAAATAACTTTACAGGGTAATCAAACTTAAAGAGCTCAGAGGACCCCCCTCTAGCCTTAGGTTCAAAGTACAGCAAACAGAGATAAAGACTCTAGCAAAAGGTACATTTACAAGTTGAGAAAACAAAGATAAACTAACACGCCTTGCCTGGCTGTTTACTTACAAGTTTGAAATATGAGAGACTTGTTCAGAAAGATTTGGAGAACCTGGATTGATGTCTGGTCCCTCTCAGTCCCAAGAGCGAACAATTTCCCAAACAAAGAGCACAAACAAAAGCCTTCCCCCCCCCACAAAGATTTGAAAGTATCTTGTCCCCTTATTGGTCCTTTGGGTCAGGTGTCAGCCAGGTTACCCGAGCTTCTTAACCCTTTAGAGGTAAAAGGATTTTGGAGTCTCTGGCCAGGAGGGATTTACACAGGAGAGCTGTTACCCTTCCCTTTATAGTTATGACACAGGGCCTTGGTGGTTTCCTTTAGAGATGTGTAGGTCACATGGATCCATTGGTTTTGGTAGTCAAAAGGCTCCCTACTCTAGGCTGACACAAAGCACACACCGTCGACAAAAATATTAGAAGGAAACATCGCTCATTTAAACCCCTCAAAAGTTTCCTCCCCTTTACATCTAAGTAACTCACATAGGAGACAGTATAGTCTAGGGGGAGTTTCATTAAGCTCAGCGCAGGATGTCAATTTTCTACATCTGATGTAAAAATCAGTAGCTGGCTTAAAAGAGGGATGCATTTGTCTTAGGTACAGTATGTGACAATCCAATAGGCTGAGTTCTGTCTAACACTGCCCCAAACCCTGTGCAATACACAGTATTTTGACAACCACATTTCCTTCGGGAGTCCACTCGTCCTTCACCTTTTTGGCATGGCAGACAGCGATCTAAAGCTCTGGCAGCTTTTCATCTGCATCTGACTCTCGGCTGGCACAGCAGAGATTTGAACTCGCATCCTTTCAAAGGGCAGAAATGGCATGCTAGACTAGCATCCCGCATTGTAAAGTAAAGCTACCATATGGCACTATATATGGTTAAGGTTTCTTTAGGGGTCATGGAGAAATCATAGCTGGGGAAAACACACACACACAAACTAATATATTATAAGGCAGGAAGAGAACAGAGGCACACACATATACAGAAGAATTACTGTACTTATGATGCTTTAAAAGAACCCCTCCTTTTATTAAAAATTCAGATCTTTCTCATTTGGTGAATTAGATTCACCTACAGGGATAATTATCCTTTCAGAGTGTATAAAATGATTCTTGCCAGACAAGAATAAACAGGGCACTGAAAACATCTCCAGGCTAAAACAAATTAAGATGCTTCTATTTTTAAATCAGTTTAGGGGGTTCCTTTCGAATTTCCCACTTAAGCACACAACTCTCTTAATTAAAACTAAGATTGGTTACACTTTTTACTTTTTAGAAAAGGATGCACTTTCCCTAGCCAAAAATGCCTCCCCTTGTATACTAATGTCTTAGAGGAAGATACAGACCATTTATAAACAGAGGTACACTAATTACTAATATTAATACCTTCTAGAAAGCAGTAA
Organism: Malaclemys terrapin pileata; assembly: GCF_027887155.1. NCBI lineage: Eukaryota > Metazoa > Chordata > Testudines > Emydidae > Malaclemys > Malaclemys terrapin. Next base: position 15,029,180 of record NC_071515.1, on the reverse strand, counting down.
AACTAGCTTCTCCATTGATGCTGGAAGATTTTTCTTACCATCAATTAGTTTGTCATCATCATTTAACACAGGTGTCCTACAGACAAATAGGAGACAGGGTTTTGCCTTGACAACACTCTGCACCTTAGTTTCATAAACCATTACTTTGGAAATGAACAAATTACTTTACATCCTAAAGAGGAGGAACTGGATTAGCAGCAGTTCATATTTAAAAGACACTGAAAAGACACTGCTTAGGATTTCTTCCCTCATAATTTTGAACCATTCCGTAAATAACTAATACTCCTGGCTGAATGGGAGGGTCAGAGAGAAAGAGAGAGATATTGAACTAAAAAAGTAACCTTGGAGAGAAATAGTGAAAAACTACACTGAGCGCTTTCATGTGCTTTGACTCACTAAGGAAGTACAGTGGGCACATGTTCAAAATGAATAGGTCATCTAGAACTTGGATCTGATGCAGACCATGCTGGGTTACATATGAAATGTTTTAGAAACTGTATGAAATATTAAAGTGACACTTCTTTTGTATGTCTGCTTCAATGATTAAGGAATCCAGGTCTTGGGTGGAGTCTTGAGCTTTTAGCCTAAGCTATATTAGTGCAGAGATGTACAGCATGCAGGAATTTCTGTCTCTCCCCATCTCTTGCAGGTAATACAGCCAAAAATTGCTCTGTGTAGACTGACCAAACGAGTGGCTCTTTGAAGACAGGCTCTGAGTAGAATCATAGATATATAGGGCTGGAAGGGACCTCGAGAGATCATCAAGTCCAGCCCCGTGCACTGTGTCAGGATGAAGTAACCCTAGACCAACCCTGATAGGTGTTTGTCCAACATGTTTTTAAAAGCTTCCAATGATAGGGACTCCATGGAAGCCTCTTCCTGAGCTTAACTACCCTTATAGTTAGAAAGTTTTGCCTAATATCTAACCTACATTTCCCTTGCTGCAGATTAAGTCCATTACTTCTTCTCCTACTTTCACTGGCCATGGAGAACAATCAATCACCATCCTCTTCATAACAGTCCTGAACATATTTTAAGAGTATCATCAGGTCCCCCCTCAGTCTATTTTTTCCTCAAGACTAAACATGCCCAGGGTTTTTTTTTTAAACGTAAGGTTTTCTAAACCTTTTATCATTTTTTGTTGCTCTCCTCTGGACTCTTTCCAATTTGTCCACATCTTTCCTAAACTGTAGTGCCCTGAATTGACAAAATACTGCAGCTGGGGCCTCACCAGTGCCAAGCAGAGTGGGACAATTACCTCCTCTGTCTTACATACAACACTCCTGTTAATACACCCCAGAATGACATTAGCATTTTTTGCAGCTGCATCATATTGCCAACTCTCATTCAATTTGTGATCCACTATAACCCCCCGATCTTTTCCAGCTGTACTACCACCTGGACAATTATTCCCCATTTTGTTGATGTGCATTTGATTTTTCCATCTTCAGTGAAGTACTTTGCACCTGTCTTTATTGAATTTCATCTTGTTGCATTCAGACCAATTCTCTGGTTTGTCAAGGGCATTCTGAATTTTAAACCCATCCTCCAAAGTGCTTGCAACCCCTCCCAACTTGGTGATATATGCAACTTTTATAACCATACTCTCTACTCCATTATCCAAGTCATTAATGAAAGGATTGACTAATACCAGACCCAGGACTGACCCCTGTGGGACCTCATTAGATACTCCCTACCAATTTGACAGCAAGCCATTGATAATTACTACTCTTTGAATACGTCTTTCAACCGGAAGGGCAGGAGGATCCTGTTTCGAGTTCTTAGGTGATATTTTTTTAATTTTCGGACTTTAATTCTCCAAAAGAGGTGGGACTTAAGCATGCCTTCGCTGAGGGGCTAAAGCACCACAGCATCTAGAGATCCTTGTGGTAGTGTGAGTAGTGCCAAATTGAGCCACCAGGGGGTGCCATAGAGATGTGTCCTGTCACAGGGATCGCCCAGATTTTATTATATATCAATAAATTGAAGATTCCTAAAAGCTTGTATTAAAAACAATGGAAACTGAAGTCCTCCCCTTAGCCTGAGTATTCAAAGCATCTAAGCACATGCTTAAAATTAGAGTCCTAGCTGCACCAGAGTGGTGAAGCAGCGCCAAGGGCTATGCACCTCTGCATTCTGTCTTGTCTTAGCAATGCTCTTAAGGGCTGACACATAGCTCATTCCCCATGCAAATTCGCAGACACAAACAAACAAACAAAAAAATCACTTGTTTTCCAGGATTGCTGGTACAGGTGATTTCTTGCTCAAGGAAAAAAGGGAATATTTCCTCAATACCAGTGCAAATGAGGTTGTGCATCAGTTTAAACCAGACTTAAAATCTTAAAATCTCTTCAATCTTCCTCCTCTGCTTATACAAGTTTTCAGTCATCCCACCAGGGAACGAAAAAGAATACCACAAGACTTAGGTGACCAATCACATCACAAATAAAGAACAAAAATAGCTGAATGCAAAGCCAATATTTCACATACAGTATTTGTCAAACAATGTTGAATAAGCAACAAACTTGTGAAAAAATTCACAAACAGAAAAAAGCCAAATAGAATAAATGGTGTACAGTTCTCTCCAGACCTGCTCCTTACCTATTTCCTGATTAGTCCAAATTCCTCTTACATCTGAAGATCAACATCTAGTTGCAACATTAAATATTGTACTGTCTCAGTGATTTAAAGCTAATATTAAAGAATGCTGCAAGATTTAGGAATATTTCCATCCTTATTTCTATTTCCTCAAATGCATCAGTGACTACATGCAAGATATTATTAATGATTAGTGCTATTCATTATTAGACAGCAAACTTGAATTGCCTAGTTGGTCAATAAAACACATATATGCAAATAAAAGACAAACTAATGTTTAAGTTTTTAAATAATTATGGTCTTTAAGAAAGCAAATTCATCCCCAAATAACTGTCTTTCCTAAACTGTTTCTTAGCTAAGATAATTCAGTGAGTCAGCTCCCACAGGGGCAATTAGAAACTGGCAAAAAGCTTCGCTAATGCAATAGCGGTACTTAGTAAATGAACCAGATAACTTCTATTATCAAGAAGAAAAACCTAGAAAGTGACAAGGTAGCGTGTTATTACACCACAAAAGGAATGTCAATATTTGCCAACAACAAGTTCCAGAGATGTAACACCATTATTTCCTATACTAAGTACATGGGGGGGAAAATGATGCTGAATTTCAGGTATCACTCCACGCAACTGTGGTTGACTTTTTAAATGGTAACCATTGTACGGGCCACATTTTCAGAACAGCTCAGCTCCCATTCAGGCACTAAAACAAGTGGCTAGATATAGATGCATAAATGAGAGCTGAGCTGAAAATCTGGCCCTAATTCTGGGTACTGAGTGTTTGAAAATCTGTTCCTGAGCTCTTTTGAAAATCTGTCTCTGTATGTCCACAAAAATATCAAAGTACAAATCCATATAGTTCTCTATCTGCATGGCTATTTCTCCAATAATTTACAAAGAATTTATACCATGATTCTGCATTAGGATCCACTAGTGAGAATGTGATACCATAGAGAGATGGGATCCATGCCAGTAGATCCCAGGACAACATTAGGGCTCTTGTCCAGAAAACATTCCTAGGATACAGGGTGACTGGCCTCTTGATGACATCCCCACGGGCAAGGTTGGGCTAAGTAGAAAATATGTCATTGGCATTGTCATTTTTTACTTCTCTGCCACTTGCACAAGCACCATTCTATTTCCAACCCATCTGGTTGAGGAAAAAAATGAAAACTCATTTTTTTAAACTGTGTAAACAATTCCAAATAAAGACAGATGGACTGGATCTAATTTAACAGTCGCTGAAGGTATAAAATACAGGCTTGAGTATTTATTTAGGACTTTATCTCAATGCAAAGGCCTAAATCGCCATCTTTTGTAAACACAGACAAGCAGTCTTTTCCAAATGTTTGTTTATATATGGGATTCATATTACAGTGATAACCTTGGTCTCACCATAATATGTCCTCTGCTCTAGCACCTGTCACAGTTACTGCCTTCTTGCCCTGCCCATGTCTCCAATGGCATGGCTGCCCTCTGAGAAGTAAAGAGAAGGCAATCTGTCAAAGTGCCAGGGGTTGTCATTACAAACAAATGGAGAAACTATACAACTATAGTCAAAGCACGCAGGAACCTCAGCCTAAACTTCTCCACCTTGAGATGCTGCTATTGTAGCTAATGGATTAGATGAAACACACTTACAAATCCTATTTTCATTAGGAGTTCTTAAATTCTTGGACCAATTCCTGACTTTATTCTTAACCTCACTGCTCGATACACAAAGTAAATACTGCTGCACAAAAAACAATCAACCCCCTGGTAAATTCACATGGTTCAAAAGGAGGAAAACCATGCCCTTATCAAATATGTAAACCAAATCTGACAGCAGTGCCTTTAAAATCAGATGTGTCATTTAAAACAAAAAGTCACGAAGGCAAATAGCATCACACATTTATCCAAAAAAAGTCACAGCAGAAACATTCAGAGCTTTTAAAAACATAAATATATAGTTATGTATTCTTAACAGACAGATGGGGAAAAACCCACACTAACATTTTCTTTTCTTTCTAATCTGGGAAGATTAGATAACCTGGACATTTTTAACTTGAGGAACCTGTGCAGATAGCTTCTGCCAAAAAAGTTTTAAACTATAACAACAAGAACAAAAAAATCACATCAGTAAAGTGAACTAGTCATCTTTCCATTTGTCCCAAAATAGTTCTTCAGGGAAAGGCCAGAACCCTGGTACTAAATGGGTTTTACCTTGTTGTTAGAGTTACTTTCCTACATTATACTTATCCACCACTTCAGTGCGAACAGACAACAGAACAAGAAATGCATCTGAGCCCTATCAGCTAATACAGAATACAATCGTATATAGACCTCATGCTTAACAGAAGTTTTCTTCTGCGACACGGCCTTGATGTGTTAGTTTTAATAGGCCAAGATAAGATTTGAGATCCTTGAAGCACATCACAAAAGCTGGAGTCAATAAAGAAAGAATCAGCTTCTTCTTCCCCATCAGTAGCATACTGTTCTCTACTTTCAGTTCAGCATTCACGAACTGGTGCTTCACATCTATGTCCAAGAGATATAGCACCAAATTGAAGTCCACATCGATTCTCACTTTAGTTTTCACACAGTGGTAGACCAAAGCCAGGTAGTTATTTATTTACAAACAGAGCTTTGTGGGCAACACAGTAAAAAAGCTGAGGCACACAGATACATTTAGCACAACTGGAGCCTAAGGAGGGTTGCAGTCTATTTAAAATGTCAGCTGAACAGTACAGCCTGTGTAAAAAATATAGATCTGCATTTGCCTGTATGTATAGATGAATGCATTGGATGAATATTGTAAGGTTTCTTGCCTAACAGGATTTTTATGGGCATTTTAATATCTCAAGCCCAGGATTCACTACTCGGAGCATTTAGCCTTGAGTGTTTCTGATGCAAAGGCTATATACTCTAGGTACAAGATTTTTGCTCAATCAAACCATCTCAAAGCAATTCCTACAATTACTAGTTCTTAATCCCAGGTGTTCAAAGTCCTGACACAAAGCCCGGGGGAATGATAGGTAATGAAGAGAACGATACGGTCTCGCATGATATTCTTATCGATAAACTAGGCAAATACAATTTAGATGGGGCTACTATAAGGTGGGTGCATAACTGGCTGGATAATCGTACTCAGAGAGTTGTTATTAATGGTTCCCAATCCTGCTGGAAAGGCATAACGAGTGGGGTACCGCAGGGGTCTGTTTTGGGACTGGTGCTGTTCAATATCTTCATCAACGACTTAGATATTGGCATAGAAAGTACGCTTATTAAGTTTGCGGATGATACCAAACTGGGAGGGATTGCAACTGCTTTGGAGGACAGGGTCATAATTCAAAATGATCTGGACAAATTGGAGAAATGGTCTGAGTTAAACAGGATGAAGTTTAACAAAGACAAATGCAAAGTGCTCCACTTAGGAAGGAAAAATCAGTTTCACACATACAGAATGGGAAGAGACTGTCTAGGAAGGAGTACGGCAGAAAGGGATCTAGGGGTTATAGTGGACCACAAGCTAAATATGAGTCAACTGTGTGATGCTGTTGCAAAAAAAGCAAACATGATTCTGGGATGTATTAACAGGTGTGTTGTGAGCAAGACACGAGAAGTCATTCTTCCGCTCTACTCTGCTCTGGTTAGGCCTCAGCTGGAGTATTGTGTCCAGTTCTGGGCACCGCATTTTAAAAAAGATGTGGAGAAATTGGAAAGGGTCCAGAGAAGAGCAACAAGAATGATTAAAGGTCTTGAGAACATGACCTATGAAGGAAGGCTGAAAGAATTGGGTTTGTTTAGTTTGGAAAAGAGAAGACTGAGAGGGGACATGATAGCAGTTTTCAGGTATTTAAAAGGGTGTCATAAGGAGGAGGGAGAAAACTTGTTCACCTTAGCCTCTAAGGATAGAACCAGAAACAATGGGTTTAAACTGCAGCAAGGGAGGTCTAGGCTGGACATTAGGAAAAAGTTCCTAACTGTCAGGGTGGTTAAACACTGGAATAAATTGCCTAGGGAGGTTGTGGAATCTCCATCTCTGGAGATATTTAAGAGTAGGTTAGATAAATGTCTATCAGGGATGGTCTAGATGGTATTTGGTCCTGCCATGCAGGCAGGAGACTGGACTCGATGACCTCTCGAGGTCCCTTCCAGTCCTAGAATCTATGAATCTATGAACAGGTCACTGACAGAGGGATCCATATCACTTGATAAGCTGGGTGCAAGCAAGCAATACAAGTTTTAATACAGCTAAAATGCGAAGTCTTACAACTAGGACAAAGAACTTATAGGAGAGGGGAGGCTCTATTCTGGGAAGCAGGGACTCTGAAAAGGACTTGGAGGTTATTGTGAATAATCAGCTGAAGATGAGCTCTCTGTGAGATGCAGTGTCCAGAAATGATAATGTGATCCTGGGATAGATAAGCAGGGGAATAGCGAGTCGGAGTAGGCAGGTTATATTACCTCTGTATTGGGCACTGGTGCAATTGTTACTGGAAAAATGTGTCCAGGTCTGGTGTCCACACGTTAAGAAGGACATTGATAAATTGGAGAGGGTTCAGAGAAGAGCCACAAGAATGATTAAAGGATTGGAAAACATGCCTTATAGCGATCGAGCTCCTGGAGTCGATCTGTGTAGCTTAGCAAAGAGAAGGTTAAGGGGTGACTTGATTAGAATCTTTAAATACCTACGCTGGGCACACAAATTTGATGATAGAGGATTCTTCAATCTAGCAGGCAAAAGTATTAGAAGACACGATGTCAGGAAGTTGAAGCTAGACAAATTCAGATGAGAAATCAGGTGAAAATTGTTAACAGTGGGGATAATTAATCATTGCAACAACTTACCAAAGGTTATGGTGGATCCTCGATCACTGGAAATGTTTAAATCAAGATTAGATGGTTTTCTAAAAGATTAATTAAAACATAAATTCATTCAGGGAAACCCTAGAGCTTGTGTTTTACACAGGAGATCAGACTAGATAATCACAATGGCCCATTCTGGCTTTACAAACTATGAACATCTGAGAGAGAGGTCTCCAAAAAAAAAAAAAGCACCTTTTTCCTCACTGCAGGCCTCAAACTTCCTTCTATAAGAAATTAAGATTGGCCTGCCCTATTTGAAACCCCAGTAAATCCACAGATTGAGGCAATGTGGAGGAAAGTTATTCATAGATTCATAGATTCATAGATTCTAGGACTGGAAGGGACCTCGAGAGGTCATCGAGTCCAGTCCCCTGCCCGCATGGCAGGACCAAATACTGCCTAGACCATCCCTAGTAGACATTTATCTTCCCTAGTAGACATTTATCTAATTTATCTTTGTCTCTGCTTCCCTCCATATAAAGCAAGATACTTAAGTATGTGCCTAAAGTGAAACAAGTGGGTAGTCTCATTGTTGTCACATGCTTAAAGTCAGGATTGTCAATCAGAGCCATAGTGGGTGTGATTACGGGATGATGATTAATTTCTTTAGAAAGCATATTGCCCCTATATTGAAGATTGGGCAGTCAGAGAGAGGAACAATGAAAGGAAGCACACTTTGTCATGTCAAGATGGCTTCTTGCATAACCCCATAGGTAAGCCAGTTCTATAAGGCTAGGTCTACACTACCCGCCTGAATTGGCGGGTAGAAATCGATTTCTCGGGGATCGATTTATCGCGTCCCATTGGGACGCGACAATCGATCCCCGAATCGACGCTCTTACTCCACCAGCGGAGGTGGGAGTAAGCACCGTCGACAGAAAGCCGCAGAAGTCGATTTTGCCGCCGTCCTCACAGCGGGGTAAGTCGGCTGCGATACATCGAATTCAGCTACGCTATTCACATAGCTGAATTTGCGTATCTTAAATCGACTCCCCCCGTAGTGTAGATGTACCCTAAGTATGTGTTAACGGAAATGGCATGATTGGGTGGCTGCCAGTTGGGAAGATTAGTTGCTCCACAGGTGTTTTGTCTTTGTAGTCTGAGGATACTTTTACATGGTTTCTTACCTGTCATTCACAAACATGTACTTATGCAACTTTCTTCTATAACAAGATTATAAGAGCTTGAGGAAGGATAATCATATTCACCACTCCAAGCCACCCATGTAAATTTTGCCATCTTTGCATGTCCAATCTTTGAATATCCATCCCTTACAGCATAATCTAAGTGATTAATAATAACTTAGTAACAACAGAGCAGACTTGGCCTTTAGGGGATCACTGGCATTGAACATTGGTGATGAAGTACCAATTAGTTGAGGTCCTATGATTTTGATAAATTTACCCAGAGACCTGACATGAGTATATTGCTGTTATAAGTTTTGAAGGTATTTTAACTGATGTGCTAACTTTGTGGAAGTTTGTGTTCCTTGTCTTTTGCTTTAATGGCCTGGATACGAGGTAAATTTTGTACTGCCATTGCAAGTTGGTTTGAGTGACAGAAGAAATAGAAGTGGGAATAAGAGTTATCACTATTTCATACCATACTGCGATGTAAAAGAGTCTGACCATGTCCCTTTGAAACACAGGAAACAGCATGGAGAATTTCAGAAGAATATGACTGAAGTTGTGAAGGATGGGACAGAGTTAACATTTTTCAGTAATAAGAATACATATTGTTAAAGAACCCAGTTGAGTGCTTTATCAGAATCAAAACCCGGCCATCTTGCAAGTTTTGCTGGTGGAGGATGTTCAATGTTCTTCTGATGTTGTGGCTGGTTGACCTTTTATGATGAAGCCAGACTGGACTGTGCATATGAAAACAGGCAGAATTAAGGAGAGAGAATAGGTTATAACTTTGGCAAGTGTTTAATTATCTCCATTAATCAAAAGCATACAGATATGTTTTGCACTCTGGATTTTTTTTTTTTTCAGGAGCACTATGATGAAGACAAGTCTCCACATTAGAATCTGTTCAGAGAGAACTGAAACAGCTGATTCATTCTAGGAACCAGATGTTTTCAAAAGTACTTGTAAAATTCTAAGTTGAAGCCATATGGTACCCAGTGATTTGCCACTTGGAAGATCTGATATTGCATTCTCAATTTCCTTTGTTGATATTGCTGCTTCAAACTGTGCTTTCTGTCCCTCAGAGACATAGGATATTAAGTTTCTCCAAGAAATGTTCCACTTGATCAGTAGTGGAATATTCTGATGGAGAATTAAGTTAAATAAAAATAGAAGAAGGCCCCTCTCTCACCCATTTGTCGCCACCCCCATCCCCTAGTACCTGATAGCTGGTATCATAGGTGAAATATGGGAGGGCTGGAAATGAACCAGTATTTATTTCCCAGCTCAAATGTGTGCTGTAGGTGCTGGACTACGGGTCCTGGGGGTATTCCTCCACCCCCGGCTTGAAATGGTTTCCATCATATACAGGATTCACGTTTTGGTTCAATGGCTCTCAGCACCCCCACTATACAAATTCTTCCAGCATCCCTGGTGCTGTTGCACTTAAGATATGAGCATTTGTGCTCTTGAAATCACTAAGTTGGGAATCAACATCTGAACTTCCTCTAGCTCCAATTTAATGTCTGGAGAGTTATTTTAATATAACCTGCATTTAGGCTATTTTGCACTACACTCCAGCAACCCAGAGCCAGCCTTACCATCCACTGGTGGATTTTCCTTTGCTGGGGAATCCTTGTGTGGCACAGAGCTACTGTATCATTCCTAACCCACTATCTTCCCTGGTGCCACTACAGGTGTCAGAGCCCAAGGAAAGGGCATCCCTGCACTCCAGTGATCCCCACTACCAGAATAACCCCTTGGGGACCATTAGCATACAGCCGTGGTTCCCAGACTTGTTCTGCCGCTTGTGCAGGGAAAGCTCCTGGCGGGCTGGGCCAGTTTGTGTACCTGACGCATCTGCAGGTCCGGCCGATCGCGACTCCCAGTAGCTATGGTTCACTGCTCCAGGCCAATGGGAGCTGCTGGAAGTGGTGGCCAGTACATCCCCCGCCCCGCGCCGCTTCCTGCAGCTCCCATTGGCCTGGATCAGCAATCCGCAGCCAGTGGGAGCCACGATCGGCCAGACCTGTGGACGCGGCAGGTACAGAAACTGGCCCAGCCCACCAGGGGCTTTCCCTGCACAAGCGGTGGAACAAGTTTGGGAACCACTGGCATACAACCCTATTGACAGCAACTCTCACGTCCCAGGACCTTCATGGCCCCAGGTTCTTATCTGTGCTGAAGTCTCGTCACTATTTTCCCCCCGATGGAGAATCACAATTAAGTTAGTGGAGCTACACTGACTTACACTAGTTGAGGATCTGACCCTATGGTTCTGTTTCAACATGTATTTTTGCCCTGAATGTACTCAGCCTTCTCTGTATTACCTCACAGCCACAAGTCAAAGGCGGCCCAGTAATAGTGATAACCGCAACTGCTATTTGGATACAGTTAAATTAAAACATTTGCTCAGTTGTCGTGCAGTGTCTACCTTGAGCAGCCTGGAAATTTGATCCGATTCAGAATATGGTTAGACCACACCATCGGGACTATTTAACCACAATTGTTATTTACTTTTATTTGAATTAATATGCTGTGCTGGGGACTATGCTTTTTATTTCTGTTTTTCCACAATTTAACAGGCAATCTGAAATAAGTGTTGAACTAATGGTTCATAAAAATGCCGCTTCTCTAGAATAATTTAACTGCTCATCTTGAATGAACAGAAAGAGTTTCTGGTTCAAACGTACAGGGATCTGCATGATCTTGGTTTAATTGAAAAATAATTTGAAGATGGAACAAAAATAGCTTGGCTCATCCTCCCTGTCCCTAAGCCTTAGTATGAACAGTCTTAACAATACAGTCCCAAAATGTTTTCTCCGGGTTAATTTTAAATAAATCAAGAAACAGAACTTTTGCCACTCCTCTTGGGAGGATATACCACAGTCTAATAGACTTTATTGTTGGTAAATTTCTGCTGAGGGTCAATTTCATTCAGTTACTCCTCGTTTTTTTTTTTCATTTCAACTGCCTACTTTCATGTTTTTGAATTTAAGGTAAGGAACAGGCTGTGATTTTACTATGTACCATATCTGATGCAACACAAACACTTAACACTGGAATACATTTGAATTGACAGAGGCTTTGCGAACATGCAACATTTTGTAAAATTCGTCCGCATCAGTGTAATCTCAAACCTGATTCCACTGCAGTCTCTTATATTGAAGCAAAACAAAGACTGTGCCAGAACTAGGAGAAGTTTTGCCCATTTATTGGGAAAGTGCTGTTGTTCCCACATGAAGGCATGTTGCTTCAGAAGGGCTTTGGTTTCAGATATGATGACGTGGTGTCTCAAATAAACCGGAGCAAAGATTGCACCGGGCAAGCGATCAGAAATGTCTTCATTTAGCCCTTCAGAATGTTTCATTTTTAACCAGCCCACAGGAAAACTAGAGTAAACGCTGCACTGCCCGCTTTCAGGCTGCCACCAAGTTTAAGAAGAGCAAGGCAAAATCCAGGTGAACTCCTTCATTGATGCCACTGGTAGAAAGACTGAGCACATTTTCAGAGTCTTTGCCTCTGAGAGAGGAAAAAGTTGATGAACGACCTTCACAAATGTGATGTGTGTTGTGCCTAAACATAGCATTCTCTAGGAAAGGACTTGTTTTCACCAGCACAGCCTCAAGGCTGGGGAATCTGCTGAAGCATCTGTTAGAAGCCTGTAGACATTAGCAGAGCTCGGCAACTTTGAAGCGAGTAAGAGTGAGCATATTTGAGACAGACTCATCATTAGCATTTCTAATTATTTATCAGAGTAGCTGCCATTAAAATCAGATCTGGCAAGACACTCAGAAATGATCCTTCCAGGTAACCAGTCATGGGGCTGGGGAAAAAAAAAGTTTTAAGGAAGTCACAAAAAATGTGCAGCTCCTAAACCTAGAAAATTGTAGAGGCAAAGCAAGCATGCCCAGGCAAATCAAAGGACAGGTCAGAAAAGCAGCAGGTGGTGCACAAGCTGTAATCATGGCTGCATATCTGAGGCCTAGTGATAAGCCAGGAACACAAAGGGCTAGTCAGATCATCAGCTTCATTGAAACTACATTGATTTACACCCATGGAGAAACTGGGCCTAAAGTGAGGAAAAGGCCCGATACACGGTTTGTAGTACAAAAGGGATGGAAAAGGGAACCACTGCGTATGAACAAGATGCAGCATTCTTTCTGGACGTAGCCACTTGTGACGAAAACAGCGATGAGCTAGAGAGGGTGAATTTGCCCATTTATAGAAGACGTGTCAGTTTTAAAATAAACCCAGGCACAGGTATAACGTCTATGTCCAACAATCCTCAGCAACAGCCTGAGCATAAATCCACAAACAGGATGATCATTTTGTTCTGTTTGTACAGCGCCTAGCAGAGTAGGGTCCTGATCCATGACTATGTTGAGCTCCTATGTTGCAATGCATAATAACATCATAATTCATTATTAGTAATATATTCTGGGTAATCCATGGGAACAATTCCATTGCAAAGGGATGCTTACAGAGGAGATCACAAACATCAGAGTCAAAAGTGCACATGAGAGATGGGTCCAAAGATGATCAGACTGCTGTGTGTTCTGCAGTGTGATACATACATAGTGCAGAAGAGGTTTATACGAGAGTTATGGTAACTGTTTTGCTGAAGATAAAGCCCTAGGAAAGGACATTGCCTTTTAAGGCTTATATAGTCCTGAATCCTGAATCAATTATTGCCCAAAATTGAGAATGACAGGACGGAAAAACTGCAGAGTGATGCAGCAGTTGTGTGTGCTAATGTTTTCTATGCCCATTTCCTATTCCCCATAAAGCCCAATTTGAATATCCAAATGAGAGAGAGAGAGAGAGAGAGAGAGAGAGATCTCCTCTGCTTAATACCTAACTCTTCCATAGCACTAAGTAGACCATATTCAGAAACTGATCCACAGTGAAAAGAGATACTGTATATTTTCCCATGATTATGAGATATAGGGTCTGACCCAGTATGCAGTAAAGTCAAAGCTCCCATTAACTTCAGTGGTCCAGGCTCAGACACATAATCCCTAAGTAAGAGATGCATATGTTCTCCCATTGGTAGACACTTCAAGCAAGATTTTGACAGATGCTGCCATGTCCAGAGTGCCAGATTCACTCTATGTCTGACCCATTATTATCTCCAACACCCACTACTTTGCATTAGCAAGTTCAGTTGAAAATCCCTGGTGTGAAAGGACAGAAGTGCTGCAGTTAGCAGAGAAATGCACGGATGGTATTTTGATTTAGGACTAGATCCTCAGCCGATGTAAACTGGGGTAGCTTCACTTACGTGGTTAAAATGAAAGGTTAAAAATAAAAACTCTGCTGAAATCAACTTGATTTCACAAAGCATTTCAATTTCAACAAAACTGCATATTCTGACCAGCTCTACTTAGGACATGTGGTGTATTACATAGGCCACATAACTAGAGCTGAACAAATAAAAATGTGTACTTCAGTCAAATGAGCCAACTGTTCTAGGGCATCTCAGAGCATGCTCTGAGACTAAACTGAAAAAGGAGACAACTGAAAAACTGTCTTCTCTAAGACATGTTACTGTAGAACAAGTGTTAGATATATGATTAAATTAGGGAAGTATTTACCCACCGTGTTTGCTTTAATATTAGACCCCAAAGTGTCATGAAAAAAACTGAATTGAAGTATATGAAATCTGAAATAAACTCATTAGAAATTTGCCACACATTTAGAGCCAGCTATAATGAAAGCCATGCCTCAAAACATGAGAATTTTCAATGCAAAAAAAAAAAAAATTATTGCATGGAGTCTAAAAATGTGCTTCCCATTGGGGGGAGGGGAGAGGGGGTTGGAGGAAGGGGGAACTCCCTTCAGCCTGAAAGAAGAAATGGAGACAAGAAAACATGGGGATCATTAGGACATTACGAAGTGCAGAAAACAGGCAAAGATTAGGATTCCATAAAGTAAATTAAAAGTTATCCTGAGAGTGCTGTCTGCAGACATTGCCAAGTTAGTTGTGAATACACACAAAGAAAAAGCATCTGTGATACCATCCGCTTTGCCCAACAACTCTTGAAAGAGTTTGCATTGGCCTGTCTGATTGAGACAGACACAAATATTTCATTGCAAATGTTTATTTTTCAAGAAACTCCATTTACGTATTTTACTGAAATCGCCAATCTCAGCGTCTTTGGGAAGCTTAAGAATACATTTGTATATTAATTGGGGTGATTCCAGATAAACTAGTCTAGGAAATGCCAAGTTGGAGGAAGAGAAAACACAGAAACTTTCACTAGTTGTGAAAAGGAAAAACAAATGTTTTGCCAAGATCCTATGAAGTGGAAAGAGAAAAGAACTGTAAGGAGAAATCTCAGACAGTTGCAGATCATTCCTCAAGGGAACGCTGAAAATTATTGCGAAGGAGAGAGTGCAGATGCAGGACAAGAAGCTAATATCGAGCCTCTAACCGAAACAATGACTGAGTTGGTCATTGCGGTATTAACACCCAATACAAATGAGTCTGAACACCTCCTCTTCAGCACCTCCTCAGTGTGAAACCTTCAAGCAGAAGGATTACTAGAAAATGTAAACGATAAAGGGATGACTACATTACTTAGCTGGCCCTGCAGACAACAGGAAAGATGAATCCCTCAAGTAGACGTCAAATCACATGGCAGTTTTCCCAGCATCTTTAGCGTTACTTTACTATGTTACAGGACAGTGCAGTGGATCAGAATCAAGACAGTTAAACTATTTATTACAAATAATATTTATCATGAATTTAGCCCCTTGGTGGCTGGTGAATTGCTCCTGATTTTTTTCCCAAATGTATTCACTATTTGTACACATTGATTGAATTATTCAGATGAATGTTTGCAAATACTTTACTTATCTAGTCCCTAGGGGTCTGATCCAAAGCTCACTGAAAAGGCCCTCATTGATTTCACTGTGCTTTACATCAGGCCCTGTTCGTATGCAGATGGTCATGGAACTGAAATGTGATAACTTTGGATAACTGAAACTTTTTTGTACCAGGAGTTTAATGAGTAATACACTTCCGGGGTGGGCTGTTTGGATGAATAATCACTTTCCCTGAAATTCATGAAACTTTCAGGACTCATTAACAGTTTCTTGGACACCTAGGGATGGGCTGAATATGAATGAACAACAGAAATAAGGCCACATGAACCAAACACAGTGCTTTCATTTACAACATTATTTGTAAAACAGGGATGGGGTGATGGGAGGCATTGCTGGTTGGTTTGTTTTTTTATTAATTACTATTCTACAAGCTCCAGCTGAGATCAGTCTTTGTCTTTAAAAGAAGTAGGGCACCCGCCAGATGTTGCCAGCAGAATCACACTTGGCAAATATAGGGGCATTTACCTGGCATTCCTGTGTTTCGTCTATTAAACTAAAAGCCCTCCGGAATCTTTCATAGCTGCTGACCCAGCTGCTTGAGTTGTCAACATTAGACATTTTTAGCAAGGTCCAAGTGAGAGAAGGTTGTGTCCCATGTCGTTGTCCCCACTGCAGCTCTCTGTTACCTTCCCTCATCTTCAAACCTTCCCCATTACCTCTCTGCTGCTGGCAATCTTTTCTTTCCTTTGCATGCCTGGTGGAGAGAGGTACGTCTGACACTGTGTTATGGGAGCAGAGAGGGAACACGATCCAGAGTGGAAGATAGCCCAGTAGCTAGAGTAGCCTGGGACTGATTCAATGTTTTGCTCTGCCACAGACTTCCTGTGAGACCTGGGGCAAGTCACTTAGTAGATCTGTGCCTCAATTTCCCCATCTGTAGAAGGGCTTCCCTACCTCACCATGGTGTTGGGAGGATTAAACATATTAAAGATTGCGAGGTGCTCTGACACTACTGTGAAGGGGGCATTTCAAAGTACGGATGGACGGAGAGAGAGAGAACAGACAAGCAACATGTGCGGCACCAGAGAAACAGAGAACCACCTCCTGGCTAGAAGTCCCTTTCTTTATTAAGTATCAGAGGGGTAGCCATGTTGGTCTGGATCTGTAAAAAGCGACAGAGAGTCCTGTGGCACCTTATAGACTAACAGATGTATTGGCGCATAAGCTTTCATGGGTGAATACGCATGCGTCTGACGAAGTGGGTATTGACCCATGAAAGCTTATGCTCCAATACATCTGTTAGTCTATAAGGTGCCACAGGACTCTTTGTTCCTTTATTAAGTCACTCACAGAACATGTCCTGGTTCTCTCTAAAAACAAGAGGACCCAGAACTTTATGACATTAACTTAATCCCACATCATAAACTGCCCTTTTACATCCTGGTTGAAAGCAGATAGTACCACATGCTACCGATGACATGGGAGAGAGAATACCCTGCAGCAGAGGGAACAGCAAATTCTGCCCCTTTCTCTCTGACCCCCTTTGTAAAGCACTTTGAGATACATGTAACAACCTGGTATTTATAGTCATTATTATTTTGCAGCTGCACAACAAAGTGGTTCTGGGGGAGATCTGTCATCTTCAATTCATCAGTGTTTAGTGTCATAACATCCTGGAGTCAGAGATTCAGCAAAGAGATACCTACGGATGTGGACATGCCCCCACTTCTTACAGGTACAGAGGTTTTGCACCAAGACAGCAGCACTGGGTGGCCTTAGTAACACAACAGCTAGCGCATTGGCTTAACGAGTGACATGCACGTGAGCTGCCTCCCCCTTAGTACTCATGCTTAGTTTAGTCCTCTAAGAAGCTTGTTTATTCATTCTTAGATAAATTCATATTATTTAAGAAGGCAACGTGACTGCCTTGTGTTATAATGTGCCAATGAAATACAAACTATAGTTACAGAGGAATTGCAATCCATTGGTTGTTTGATGTATCAGTTGTGTGTCAATGGTGGATAAAGAGCAGATTGATATGTCCATTGCTAAGTGTTAGAAGATATGCTTATATTTTCCTTTCAATATATTAGGCTTGGTCTACACTAAACCCCCAAATCGAACTAAGGTACGCAACTTCAGCTACGTGAATAACGTAGCTGAAGTCGACATACCTTAGTTCGAACTTACCCCCGTCCAGACCCGGCAGGCAGGCTCCCCCGTCGACTCCGCGTACTCCTCGCGGCGAGCAGGATTACCGGAGTCGACGGGGAGCACTTCTGAGTTCGATTTATCGCGTCCAGACTAGACGCGATAAATCGAACCCAGAAGTTCGATTGCCTGCCGCCGAACCAGCGCGGTAAGTATAGACAAGCCCTTAGTGTCCAAATTGTAACACTTAAAGGTGAAAGACAGTGGTCATCCTTAAGTGAAATGTTATCAACACTTACATATGAGTTTGTTATTTCCCTGTATTGAAATGAGAAACTCCGGTGCCATTCAAATACCTCTTGCCATTTCCATTACATGCAATATTCTTTTTTACCTCCTGCCCCAAATAGTTATCCAGTGTTTCCGCACATTGTTTCTCAGCTACCATCTTCTACCCCAGAACTGGCTGCATTCAGTCTATGTAGAAATTATATAGAACTTGGAGGGGGATTTTAAGATGAAAGGAATTATAGAAATGCTAAATATTATCTCCACTAGTGCTAGCTGAAGAAAATATGCAAGAAAGTATTTCTTTCATATAATCAGATTTTATATCAGCTTTTACAAAAATGTGTTTCCATTTCAGTTTACACTTAAGTTTTTCAGTAGCTGAAGGCTTAAAGTGTGGGTGAGGGCTTTGGGTTGGGTGTTTGTGTGTGTGTGTGTGTGTGTGTGTGTGTGTGTGTTTATTTGTGTTTTTTTTTTTTCAGTATCCCACCTTCTGTGGTTCAGTCCAAAAATAAATAAAGAAGTTCCTCTTGGGACTTTCAGGACTATTTCTTCTTTAATCAAAGACAATATTCTGTAGAGACCCTGGGGAACAGACTTTGAAATTAATGTTTGGGGTGTCCCCCTCCCGCCCCCCCCCGGTCAAGGTAGAAATGAACCGATGCTTCTAACGGTGTACATTTAAAGATGCTGTTTTTTTTCTTTCCATGCTTTAAAAAAAAATTAAGTACTGTACTGGTATAATCCCCAAAGACAAACATAGTTCAGTTAGCAAATATTGGTTATCATGCTAAGGGATAATTTAGAAGTACATGAGTGACATACAGATATGCGGAGGAAGAACCTTTACATAAGAAACAAAGATTGCTCCTATTATATGCATATTACTTATAATGTAATTGACTTGTCAACCTATAATTTACTTTCTTTTAAATGTTTTGGTTCCTTTCATTTTACTGCTGTGTACATGAAGCCCTTTGTTACTTTTACAGAAAATCAGGGGTTGTTAAAAAAAGAAATCCAAACTGCAAAGCACAAAACATCATCACATTTTCTGTTAAAAGAAAATCTATGTGCTGTAACCCAGTGCTTTAAATCAGAAATTTATCATCTGCATCTGGTATGAGGTTTCATGAGTTTGATGAATGCTACACTGTTAGTATTTACCGGGATTATTGCACAGCAGAAAGTAGCTCTCTCACTTAAATGACAGATGACATATCCAATTTGGAGACCTGCTAATTTTGTCACCACCTGTGTGTGCAGCACTCCTACTTCCTCTCCAAGCTCTTGAAAGTACAGTGGGAGCATGCTCAGTAAACCAACCGTAGGAGTGTGTCCAGCATGCTTTCCTCTCTATGGATGAGTAGTGGATCGGATCGTGATGGTGGGGTTTGCAGGGCCGTAACTTTGCCTTGTCCCCTTCTCCACCGCCTCTGAAGGTGCCACTCAGGAGAGCAAAGGGACTGCAATTGTGCCTAGCCGTCTGCTGGACCTGTGTCATCAATCCACTATCATAGTTGGGACAGAGAAGACGATGGTAAAAAGACTAAAGTAATCAAGCACCATATTGTGCCATTAGATCGAAGTTATGCCTGCATCATAGACCCACTATAGTGTACATGTGGCTAAATTCAAAGAACGACCTGCCTACTAGAGGACAGCAACACTCCAAGGAACAAATATGAGATGCTGGTTCATCTGTGTCATTTCTGCCTTAACCTACTTATCTGCAACATTTTCAGACTACATAACTTCATAAAACCTACAGTCAGTGGCTTCCTGTACTTAGATGCCTTAATTTACTGTTGACACATAAGACTTGTCATTATACCGGCAGACTTAACTATTGTGAAAACTGGCACCCTCTATTCTTAGAATGGATCTTTTTTTCTTACAGTTCTTCAGAACCATTGTAAATGGATTGCATCTTCAACATCTGCACAGAATGACCCTACGTGTTTAACCTCTATCATCACTGTGACAGACAGCACTCGCCCCAACAAAATTGGGTTGAGCAACTGCATTTGTGTGTATTCAGTGAAACTCAGAAGAGACGTGGCCCTTATACAACAGAGATTCAGATGTTTGCCTTTATCTGCAAGAGATGCCGTGTCCCACGAGCTATAAAAGCCTAACTCTAATAAAAAGCTACAGCACAACAGAATACAGGACACACAGTTAAATGTAGTTAGATAAAAGTAAACAGTGGACAGGCACAAGGCATGATAGTAAGGAGCCAGAATTCCAAGGTAGCTCTTTGGTAAGTGTTGTAACCCTGGATTTACTGGAATAAAGGGATAATCTAAATTCGGTGGTCTATTTGAGATTGCAGAAGGTGGCTGCCTTTCTAGAGTGCTGGATCTCTATGTGCTGGAGCTCTAAAGGGAGGGAATGTATTTCATTTTATTTCATTTCAGGAACTCAGTATTGGAAAATATGATTCATCTTCAAGAGCAGCTATCTCACTCCACAAAAGATGGAACTGTAAGGGCTTAGTGCTGTAGATTCTTTAAATTATCTTAAATTCTTCACATGCAGAATGGTACTGTAACATTAGAATCCACATGCCAGTATGGATCAGAGAGTAAGCACTGCCGCAAAAGACTGTAAATGAATTAACGTTCTGGTTGCTTTACTGTAGTCATATGGTTTGCCGTGGTATGCAAATTTAACGCTAGAAACACAGGGGCAGATGTTATGAGCATTTTCAAATGTGAATGATAGATTAACCAGGTCTTTGGGTTTGCTTAATTCACACATATTTATAACTCTGGTGTCTGTATGAGCAATCTGAAGTAGTTATTATGGAAATGCTTCCTCCTTATACACAGAAGCACCACCCATTCTGTTCACTGTGACTTCCCCTCTCTCATGGTTGCTATGACACAACTTGTACTAGGTCCTTCTATAGCTATCTGGGTTTATCTTGACAAGGAAAGGTGGCTGAGTTTAGGTAGGGTTTAACTAAAACATGCTAGCTAAGCATGAGCTAAACTCAACAGTTTTCCTAGTGTAATAGTGTAAACTTGACTTTATATAGTCATGTTACAGCCTAAGCTCCTGCTTAACCAGCTCAAATCAAGGTCAAGGTGCTACCCCACATCTACACTAGCAAAAAGATCAAGTATATGTTGGACATCACTAGCATGTGTTAGTTAAACCTGACCTAAGCTCAGCTACTTTTTCTAATCAAGACAAATCCATCTGTGGCCACATGTGTTATTAATTTGGGAACTATTAAGTCAATCAAATCACACTTGGTACTTCAGCTAGGACAAGCTGCACTGTGAGAGATCAGACGTACTGATTCCAAATGGCATTCGGCTAACATGCTCTTTTTTCTAGCCCTGATTACAGTGTTTCTATAATTTCTCTTAAGTAGCCGAGAGAAGATTTGCTATATATGCCCTGTTTCCTACCTTCTTACATGGTTGCAGAAGACCGAACATCTCAAAGGGGTTTCATATTGGAAATTAATTGCTCATTTCAGCAAGGCAGTGTATTACAAAATTTGAGCTTTTATTTTCTTGCCGTGTGTAAATATATATATTTTCCCCTGAACTGAGAGATACTGCTATTTGTTGTACTAAATAGATTGTTCTAACAGAGGATGTGATGTGATGTTTTGTGCTATTCAGACTAGCAGCTCAGATAGTTCATAATTATAACAGCCCCTGATTTTCCACCAAGAGCTTACTATATACAGTAGCAAAATGTCCATATAATGAAGTAACATCTGTGCCCTCTTGACATTGCTGGGAAGAAAGCTCAACATTTAAACCTTTATAGGAGGTCTCCTACTTTGAAATCCTGGCACAGATGCTTCCGGAGACAGCAGGCAGTACTTACAAGCTGACTGCTTCCTTTTACACACATGGTGAGGTTTAAAAAAAGGCTCCCTTCCAGACCATTAAAATCCTTAATACCTGAATGGATTTTCCCCTTAATATTATAGGATGGTCATTGCAGGTTGACACATATGCTTAGATTTTCATGTATGTCCCAGAAAATGTATCCACAAACTTCTTATTTTCGCTGGAACAAGCAACGGCTTTAATCTAGTGTCAACTAGCAGATGACTTTTTACATCTCTGAGAAATCATTTTTTAATTTATAAAATCATTGAAAAGTTTTGTTCATACAGTGTCCAAGATTCTTGTCCATTTTGCCATATGCCTTGGGCAAATCCTAAGTGAAAAAACAAATTCTACCACCTCAGAGTAACTCTGATTTTGAACATATGCCTCTCCATGACCATATATTGTCTTCAGAAATAACATGAGGAGAGCTCCAAGCAGACATTCCCAGGGAGTCTGCTGACACCAAGAGGACAGGAGGACTGACAAAAATGCAACAGATCAGGCATAGAGAACTAGGCCACAATAATTTTAAACAGATATAAACATTAGAAAGGCTGGATCTGAAACACATTGAAATCCTTGAGTGTCTTTCCAATGAATTCAGTGGCCTTGGATCAGGGCCACAGTGCATGGCACCTTACCCATTCTTTCAAGACAGTTTTTACCAGGCAAAGATCAAATATTTCAGAGAAAGATGCTAACAGGCATCTTTATCAAAATAGGGATCAGCTCCAGTTGTTGAAGGAGAGCCTTCAATCCAACCGTCTGGGATCTAGGCATTCATTAATTTAGTTTTGAACATCTGTAGATGCCTCATGTGAAATCCCCACAACATTCTATTCTCCATGCTCATTCAGGGAACCAGAAACAGAGTTTCTTTGCCCAGGTGCGTTCCTGCTAAATCATCTGGCTAGGTGCATAAGATGTATCTGTAGCCCTTTAATGACTTCAATGCTCCAGAGGGCCAGAAAGTCATTGCTGATCAAGTGGACCCCCCAGTGCTTGCCTGAAAAATACTTGGCATCTCACTGTGTTTCGCCTAAGATTAAACAAAAGATTTCTTCCTTCAAAGCAACAAGAAAACCTCGCCCGATCATAAGATCAAAATTCAACCAGTCATGTTATTTTAAAATAAAAACACCACAAAGGTAGCTTGCAAGGCAAGATGACACATTCATTTTTGTTTGGTCTTTAGTTGTCAGTACTTGCAAATAACTAAATAAATAACCAAATGAAAATACATATATAGCTAGCATAGCTTTTTATACATGTTGTGTCAAGGCCTTCAAATGAGTTTTTGGCAACCATTAGCTATTATGCCATCCAATCCTGACAATACCTCCGAAAACCTGAGAGAGAAGCAGCAGGTCCTAGAAAGGTGTTGATTGCTGTAAATAATGCGTGTGCCTTAGTATTACATGCATACTGTATAATGAATCATTCAATGGGACCCAAACAGTCAAAAAGGGTTAGAGTTTCCAAAGATAATGGAAATGTTGAGAACATGTTATTAAAAATACACCTCTACCCTGATATAACGCTGTCCTCGGGAGCCAAAAAATCTTACCACGTTATAGGTGAAACCGTGTTATATCGAACTTGCTTTGATCCGCTGGAGCACGCAACACTCTCCCCCCCGCCCCCCCGCCCCCGGAGCGCTGCTTTACTGCGTTATATCCGAATTCATGTTACATCGGGGTAGAGGTGTAGTTCTAAAATCATAAACTTTTGTCTAAACAATAATCACAAATGTAATTTCTTTGTTATTCATCTGTCTACTTTGTTTTTCTTCCAACCTTTTCTAACTAGAATACACTAAAGCAAGAATTTTCAAAAGAGCTTGGTACCCAAAATCAGCATCAGACTTTCAAAACAGTTCAGCTTCCATGTAGGCAAAAGGAACTAGTGATTTAGGATGCCTCAGTTTTGGGCAGCCCAACCTGAGACACCTGAAAGGGGCCCAAATGTCAGTGGGTAGGTAGGTAGGTGCCCAGCACTTTCTGAAAATCAGAACCCTTTAAGGTCACCCAAAACCGGAGGCTCCCAAAATCACTTTTGAAAATATTGGCCTAAAATAACTCAATGTGGTGGGCTCTTCAGAAAATTGGACCTTAAGTTTAACAAAAGCAGCTGCTAGGTGCTGAGCATGTCTGAAAAATGTGGCTCTTATTTGGGTGCCTAAATGGGAAATGATTTTTTTTTTCAAGCCTGTCTTCAATTCTGGGTGCTGAGAATTTGTAAATCTGGCCCTGAGCTCTTTTGAAAATCTGACTTAGAGGTTTCCCCTGTACCTAGTCCTTAAATAAGCATGCTAAAAATTAGAGAGAGTTATCAACTTTTAGTAATATCAATGGGACAACTGAAACATTACAATGCAGTCCGGTATCTATTAAGGTCACTAAACCAAACAGCTCTCCTTTATTAACTTTCTCTCTCTTATTATCTTACACATACATACAAACACACCCATAGTAGGTAGCCACAAAATATATAATAAGCAAACAAAGACTAATAGTACCATTTTTTAGATTATATATAAAATGAAGGTCCTGACAATTTATTGGACTCAACTAGATTATTGTGTCCAGTTCTGGGTGACACATTTTAGGAAAGATGTGGACAAATTTGAGAACGTCCAGAGAAGAGCAACAAAATTATTAGAGGTCTAGAAAACAGGATCTATGGGGAAGATTGAAAAAAAAAATGGTTTGTTTAGTCTGGAGAAGAGAATACTGAGAGGGGATAGTATAACAGTTTTCAAGTACATAAAAGATGTTACAAGGAAGAGGGAGAAAAATATTCTCCTTAACCTCTGAGGACAGGACAAGAAGCAATGGGCTTAAATTGCAGCAAGGGTGGTTTAGGTTGGAGAGTAGGAAAAACTTCCAAACTGTCATGGTGGTTAAGCACTGGAATAAATTGCCTATGGAGGTTGTGGAATCTCCGTCACTGGAGATTTTGAAGAGCAGGTTAAACAAACGCCTGTCAAGGATGGTCTAAATCAATGGTTCTCAACCTATTTACCATTGTGGACTGCATATGCAACTCTCTGTGTGTTATGTGGGTCGCAGCCACACAATATATATATTACCTGTAAGACCCTGAGGATATCACATGAGCCACAGCTGTATGCTGATTGGGCCACAGGTGGCCCCTGGACCATGATGAAGAACCACTGGTTTAGATAATACTTAGTCCCATGAGTGTAGGGGACTGGACTAGATGACCTCTTGAGATCCCTTCCAGTTCTATGATTCTACATTAAAAATTCTTTAGCATTTTTTTCAACATAATTGGAGTATAATTAACTCCAATATCCCAGCTATGTTTCCATTCAATCTATTACATACTGCCTACTTAAATTCTTTCATGAGTTCACATGGATAAGTTATTCCTCACTTCCCCTCCTAAAAAGAGGTGAGTAATGTTACCTGTGTGAAATGGCTTTCGTTTTTCCTCCCAAGATGTGGCTGCATTTGAACAGTGCTTGAAATTATCACTATTTACAATGAGCCAAATTCAGTCCTTGAGTAAAAGGGCTCAGCTCCATTCCCTGCAACAAGTCTGAATCTGAAGCAGCACTTTGGACTGAAATTAGGTACATACACCTGAACCTACAGCTATTTGGAGTATACTCCCATTGCCCCAATTTTTGTTACGGGCAAGAGAGCCTCATACATTAACAAAATGTCTGAGTGTCTGTTTCTAAGAGTTTTAAAAAAAATAAAACTTTCAAAAAGGAAGCATTTCACACACACACAATGTTCTAAAGTCCAAAATATTCTGATTCCTGGAAAATTATCATGTTAAATTAACTGAATGCTGCTTTCCCTCAGTACACTGTAATTTGTGACATTTAAACATAAATAGCACAAACTATTCTCAGTCATATCTCCATTTCCTGGATGGTGAGTCATTCTTGGGAGCTTAAAGTCCTAAGAGATAATATTTGGGCTAGGGCTCACTCTCTGACTTTCTGTCCAGTTGTAAAGGGATCCCAGAACAAGAAGGGGAGCTCACAAATCTTGCGGGCTGTTGTGGTGTTGTGTCATGTGGTAATACAACACTGCACCATCTCAAGGTGACAGCGTGCAGCATGGAGAAGGAAAACTGGAGAAAAGACTCCTTGGAAAGGAGTTCACATTCACAGGGGTCATTGATATATTTGGAGAGGGGTAAAAACGTCTTCATAGAGATTTGCAGGTCAAAGAGTTGGTAGGAAAGCTACTCTCAGTTTTCTGGTATGGAGTCAAAAGAGAAAGCTATGAAGCTGTGAGGCGGAATACTTAAACTAGCAGCAGCTAGACAGATACTGGAGGAGATATGCTCAACAAGGAGCAAAGCAAGTTAGTTCCTTCTCCCTTATTATCCGTGGGGTTCTCTCCTCGTCTAGTAGGGTTCCCCCACTGGGCTGCCTCTTCTTCCCTTGCCAGGGATTTCACAGCTCCCTTCCTTTCTCTTACAGGATGGACTCTGAGCTCTCTCCCCTCTGGCTACTTAATGTCCTTCCCACCTGGTGACACGGGGCCTCTCCTGTCACCGGGCAGAATGGAGCAGAGCAGCACTCATTGAGGCATGGAGACAGGATAGCAGCTGCTGCTAGCTGAGGAGACAGAGCTGCATTTCTCACAGTCTGCTTTGCTTACTATTTGTGGTCCTTTCCCTGCCTAATGAGGACTCCATTTTGCTCCCCCGACCTGAAGCAATAACTGTCCTCTCTCACTTTCTAATTTCCCCAGCCATCTCCCTGCCCCTTTCCCTCTTTCTCTGCTTACAGGGCCTCATCTCTCTTTCTGCCTCTTCATTGTTCTCTCTGTGCTCCTAGGGCCCTTATCATTCCCCTTCCTTCCTGCTAGAAAACCCTCCAAGGCCAGTCTTTTCCTCCCCACAACGCTCTCTCTCCATTCCCATCATAGGCTGTGACTGTACTTCTCCTGTTGTTTTGGTGAGATACTGGAGGAAGGCACCTCCAGAGACAGTCACCATAAACACTATGATAGTGGCTGTCCAGTAGAAAGTAAATATGCCACATTGCCATTACTAGATGTTTGTAAGGAGCAGCACACAAACCTTTTAAAGCCCACAGGGTCAGTATTGCCAAGTCCAAGCATTTAAAAAACCAGCAGTCAGGCCCCCAAAATCATGAGATAAAAAAATAAAATAAAACCCCATGATTTTCGAGCCAATCAGTTTTGGGTTCTTGTTTGCTTTCTGAGGGTTTGAGCCATTAGGTTAATGTTTTCTGTGTTTTCTCCACAACCATGGAGAAATTTACAACGTCTCAAAAATGAAAGTTAGCGTGATTTTACAAAAATGGAAGGGTGGGCTTATGTCCAAAACAGATCCGTGGTATTCAGACCTGTCTGAGTTAGCAGCCAAAGAGAGAGAGAGCAATTATATGAATTTGAAGAAATTTGGCCCCAGTTTCTAGATAGATTTGGATAAAATGTTGAGATAGCTCAAAGAATGCCAGACCTCCATTCCACCTAACCCTTCTGGCTTTTTCCCTCCCTTCCTTCTGATTTCTTCCTTCCCCCCTCCTCTCCCTACTCATAGATGACTTCTCGTAATTTATTACTGTTACCCTATCCCTAACATGTTACATCTATGGTGTATTGTCTGGTTTTCTGCAGCTTTGACAAGTCATAAAATTGCATAGTTCCATAATTCTATTGGCGATCCCATGAAGAGTGAGGTATTTGGAAATGTATAAAAAAGTTAACCGTTTCCTACTTTTCATTGTCTGTTTCTTTAAGAAAAATCAATCACGAAGAAATGAAAGCTGAATCTCACATAATCAGGTGACTCCCATCAAATGCAATGATTATGCTAAAACTGCCAGAGTTGGC
The DNA here is from genome assembly GCF_027887155.1 of Malaclemys terrapin pileata. Classification (NCBI taxonomy): domain Eukaryota; kingdom Metazoa; phylum Chordata; order Testudines; family Emydidae; genus Malaclemys; species Malaclemys terrapin. The sequence continues at coordinate 15,001,629 of NC_071515.1, read as the reverse complement.
AACATGGCGAGGGGTGTGGTTTTGGAAACCCATACTACAAAACAATCTGAGGCCTAATCATATGGCCCTTCCTAAGGCAAACTACTACTGACTTCACTGTAAATCCCACAGCAGTGAATACAAATACAGACTACAGGATTTGACCCACATGTCCAATGTGAAGTCAGTAGAAAGCCTCCTACTGATTTTAATAGGCTGTGGATCAGACCCTTTATAAGTTATAAGCAGTAGTTCCCAAACCTGTTCCACTGCTTGTGCAGGGAAAGCCTCTGGCGGGCCGGGCCAGTTTGTTTACCTGCCGCGTCTGCAGGTTCGGCGGCCAGTACGTCTCTCGGCCTGCATTGCTTCCAGCAGCTCCCATTGGCCTGGAGCAGCGAACCGTGGCCACTGGGAGCCGCGATCGGCTGAACCTGCAGACGCGGCAGGTAAACAAACCGGCCCGGCCCGCCAGGGGCTTTCCCTGCACAAGTGGCGGAACAAGTTTGGGAACCACTGACTAATGGGCTAAGTTTAATTACATTAAATACATTTGATTATATGTAGAAAAGGTTGAAGATATGAACATGGTGAAATGCTTTGGTATTCAAAATATGTAACATGTCACCTTGTATTTTAACTAAATTTCACAATGCAAGTATGAATATTTAAAACTATGTCTTTCAAATACATACCTAACATCTATTTAAATATGTACAGTATTATGCTGGGCCATAAATTGTAAGTGTCATGGAAATGGTCCAGTTTAAGAATTTCAGCCCTATAGATATTGTAGGTGGATTATTCCCAGCTGAACTGATACTAAAGGAATTGGCCTTTCAAAAAGAAATATTTTCGCTCCAGCAAAGTTATGCATTTAGATAATTTTCTTGGCTATACATCAGCTACAGATGTACACACACAAACACACACACACACTGAGGTGTAAGAGCTGCCTCACTCTCCAGCCTTGAAGAAGCAGAGTGGATCACGGAGGTAAAGGCTTTGGTTTGGGGATGAGAGTGACAGGTCTATCCATCATACATCACTCCCACTGAGGAGCCCCACGCTCAAAGTTATTGAGAGCTGCTGGCTTGATCTTCCATCCCCATACTCCTCCCTTTGCATCAGATATGGTGCAGTGAAGAGGTCAGAAAACTGCAAAGCTGGGGCAAAAACACAACTAGAAAATTATTTCCCAAGAACGAGAATGATTTGCTGCTGCTTTTGCAGCTGTTGCTGTCAATGAGGAGACTTTGGGATTAATAGGGGTTTTTTTTCCCCTAGCAAAAATAATTATAATACTGTACCTCAGGCATTATCATCCCTTAACTCCTATGAATTATACCAGCTCTTCTGAATACACAAGAGGCTTAGGGATCCTCTTCCTAACAAAAACAGCAAAATGATCTTAAGCTCCATATCTATAAGCACTATTATTATAAGTAATACAATGACAGATACATGCAAACCCAAATATGAATTATTAGAGTCTGGCAGAGGTTGTCCAAAGCCGCATTCTCAATGGCCTGTGAAGCTTTTATTTGATGCTGCCACTTCCAACAGTGCACAGCTGGGATCTCATGCCCAAAAAACCCACATACCCTTATGCCTGTTAGTTGCAACAGATAATGGGCAGATAGATGAGAGAGGCATCCTGGGGCAGTGGACATTAAAGAAAGCCAGCTGATGGAGAGAGGAAGAGAGGCTGGAGGAGAAAATGGGAAACCTTATAACTGCCCCATTGTAAGGCGCAAAGCTTCCCTTTTCAGCAGCAGCTTTTGTGGCTCAAATCACATTTTGCTGTAAAAATTAAGGCCCTGATCGTACGCTGAGCAATGCATACACGGACAGGGCCGGCTCTGGCTTTTTTGCCGCCCTAGGCAAAAAAGCCACCCGCCCCTCCCCCACCAGCGCAGCAGGGGAGGGTGCCAAGCCCGGCCGTGGGCCCGCAATCCCCGACCGGCCGGAGCGCCGGGGGGAGGGCGCTGAGCCCGCCGCGGCTCCGCTCTCCCCGGCAGCCAGAGCGCCGGGAGGAGGGCGGAGAGCCCGGCCAGGGCTCTCCGCTCTCCCCGGCGGCCAGAGTGCTGGGAGCAGGGCGGAGAGCCCAGCCAGGGTTCTCCACTCTCCCTGGCGGAGAGCCCCTGGTGGCCAGAGCGCCGGGGGGAGAGCGACAAGCCCGCTGCTTCTCCACTCTCCCCAGCGGCCAGAGCGCCGCAGGGAGGGCGGCGAGCCCAGTCGCGGCCCCGCTCCCAGGCCGGAGCGCCCTGCCGCGCCGCCCCCCTCCAGGCGCCGCGCCAAGCACATGCTTGGTGGGTTGGTGCCTGGAGCCGGCCCTGTACACGGATCCCCACTGACGTCAGGAGGACTCTAGCCCGACACAGGTTTGACTGCATGGCACTCAGAGTAAGACTGGGGACTAAAATGGGAAGCATTCAATATTCTCCAGGCAAGGTTGGAGGTGTGGTGGAAATGGGGGCATTTGATTTACCTAACAAAATAAATTGAGTTAAAGTGCCACAAACGGCTGATGAAAGAGCTCTTGAGCTTCAGGGGGAAACCTTAAAAAAAGCCAGGGGAAAAATAAACCACTAAGTCTATTCAAAAAAGCAGGAAAGGGCATTTGTTGTATCATGCAGCCACCTCCCGAGCACCCCTGCATGGCCAGGGTACCTCTGCACAGCTCTGCAATCTCCCTCTACAGAACTCTCTGAAGAGCTCTTCACTCAGTTCAAAAGAAAGTTTCAAACAAATCCCCTCTTGAGGTCCAATTGATGGCGTCATCCTGTGCACGCTGACTCTCTAGGCCTCCAGCACAATTCAGTGTCTCTCTCCTGATTGTGTTCTGTGGTATTTTGGCTCAAACTTGCACATTCTTCATCCCAGCTGGCCTTGACAGTCTCTCAAGCCTCCCTGACTGGAGAGCTCTCTCCTGCTTCTTCAGTTTTTTCCCTCTTGACTCAGGGCCCTTCTTGCTCCATGCATATCTACAGATACAGCGGCCGTCTCCTGGGCTCCCCCACCCCTGCCATTTCCTGCCGTTTTTATCCTGGGATCAAAGGCAACAAAAATGATTAGGGGTCTGGAGCACATGACTTATGAGGAGAGGCTGAGGGAACTGGGATTGTTTAGTCTGCAGAAGAGAAGAGTGAGGGGGGATTTGATAGCAGCCTTCAATTACCTGAAGGGGGGTTCCAAAGAGGATGGAGCTCAGCTGTTCTCAGTGGTGGCAGATGACAGAACAAGGAGCAATGGTCTCAAGTTGCAGTAGGGGAGGTCCAGGTTGGATATTAGGAAACACTATTTCACTAGGAGGGTGGTGAAGCACTGGAATGGGTTACCTAGGGAGGTGGTGGAGTCTCCTTCCTTGGAGGTTTTCAAGGCCCGGCTTAACAAAGCCCTGGCTGGGATGATTTAGTTGGGGATTGGTCCTGCTTTGAGCAGGGGGTTGGCCTAGATGACCTCCTGAGGTCTATGATTCTATGATCACCTGATTCAACCCTGGTGAGGCTTGTCCTGTAATCAGAGCTGGCTTAGTCCTTAGGGTCTCCAGCCAAGGGGCAAGCCACCCTGTTAGAGTGTTTATATCCTGGTCCCTACCAATTTCTCTAATCCCTTTACCCGGGACTCTGTTATCGTATCATCTGACTATATTTTGTTGCGGGAGGATACAATAGATAATGCCCACTTCCCCTCCCCATTTTAATGGGTTTTTAAATAAAATATAAAAATAATCACAAGTTACATTCCAATAGCAATAAAATACAAGCAAGCAGAGCAGCAGGCTCTTGTTGCACTTCTCTAGTGGTTGAAATTACAAAGCCAAAACACATGCAAGGCAGGTACCGAGAGCTGGTGCTTAATTTGTAATGAAAGAGGTGCCGGGGCTAAAGCAATTCATAACTGACGCAGCAATCCCAGAGATGCCAGGGCTATGCACTGCTAAGCCTAGAGGTGCCAGGGCCCAGCCCTCACACTGGCAAAAGTGATTCCTGTACCCACTTATACCCACCAGGAGTGGTGTACTGTTGTAACTGTATATGGAATGCACTGTTCATATTTAGATATGTTTTCCATAGACTTTAAAATTACTGATCATGAAAGTAGGTGCTTGTGTGACATCAAATTATTTAATAGACTCGGCACTGCAATTCATAATTCTGAATAATGAAAGGCAATGCTTTACTTCCCAGCGTGGAAGGGATGCGTCCGCTGCAGTTTGCTGCTATTCAATAACTGCTCGTATTTATTGAGCATTGGCAATGTGCTTGGCATTGTACAACGTAGATAAGAAGAAACAGTCGCAGCTCAAATGAACTAAGGCATAGACTGTCTCTCCTGCAGCTGGAGGCAGGCAGGGCCGGCTCCAGGCACCAGCTTGCCAAGCAGGTGCTTGGGGCGGCCACTCCGGAGAGGGGCTGCACGTCCAACTATTCGGCGGCAATTCAGCGGACGGTCTCTCACTCCCGCTCGGAGCGAAGGACCTCCCGCCGAATTGCCGCCGCAGATCGCGATTGCGGCTTTTTTTTTTTTTTTTTTTTGCGCCGCTTGGGGCTGCAAAAACCCTGGAGCCGGCCCTGGAGCAAAAAACCCCCCCCCCAAAAAACAAAAAAAAACCCTGCGGCATGGCCGGAGCACAGGTGCAGGGGGATCGGCTGGGCAGGAGGAGAGAGAGCGGACGGGAGAGAGAGAGAAGGGGGCGCCCAGGGCTACAGCAGGGGCGCTGCCACGCGGCCGCTCCCGCTGCGCTGCCTCCTGCCGCCTGCCGCGAGGGCTCCGCTCCGGTTGGCGGGGAGGGAAGGAAGAGGACTGCCCTCCAGGGCGCTCTGGTTCTCCACGCCGCTGCCCCCTACAGGGCGGCTGGAGCGGAACAAGAACAACAACAAAAAAGCGGCCGTGCCGCCCTAGGATTGGGCGGAATGCCGCCTCCAACAATCTGCCGCCCCAAGCACCACCTTGCTCAGCTGGTGCCTGGAACTGGCCCTGGCTGGAGGTACGTGAAGGCTGGTGGGAAGTGAGGGAGCTGCTTACGGCTCCAGGAATCTCACCACTAGCTCCTACCTGCAATGCAAATTACAGGAGCTGCTAGAATTAGCTCTAAACTATGCCACTGATATAAGGTCCTGAGTGGCACAAGGAGGCAATAAAGCATTAGTGAATCTGGGCTTAAAACTTCCTGTAGTTACTGGTAAAATAGGCCTGTGTGAAAATTTACACACAGGAAAAACTGGCAAACATTACCTTTTAGGGTGTATTCAGGTTAGCTAACCCACATTAGTTAACTGGGGTTAAACTAGCAGTGAACACATGGCAACTCAGCTTTTAACTTGCATGAGGACCTCAAGTTCAGGCCCAGGCTTCCCTAAGGGCATCGTCTTGTGCTGTTAACCCAAGTTGCCATGTCTTCACTTCTATTATAACCCGAATTACCTAACACGGTTTAGCTAGCCTGAACACACCATTTATTTGCAATGAAGATATCCCCTCTGTCTAAGTAAGGAGAAATAGATTTTTGCCATGCTAAAAGTTTTGCTTACTGCACAAAAAATAAATAAGAAAATATAATACAGAATGCAGACCACTGAAGGCACACCTAAAACCACTCATTGACTGTCCCTCCCCAGCAGGTGGCAGTAACTTTTTTCATCCAGAATCTTTCAATAGTCAACACTAATCTGCATGCTTTCCTTTGAAAATTTCACCCCACTGTCAAGGTGCTGAAGCAGTCTCCACTATTTAAATGCTGGAAAGGCTTTATCCTTTTGCAGCCGCCTCTTAAATGTATTCTTTCTGGCAAAAGGAGGGGCAAAATGTTGAGTGTGCAAAGAAGAGGAATTTGTCCAGGTGCCACGTTTGGCACATTGGCCTAATGTCCCTGATTGCTTTGGTGTGCACAGACCAGTAAACAACAAGCTGGCCTTTGCTTGTAAAGCCTGGCATTGCTAAACTGCTAGTTTAGGTCCTGTCACACCTCAAACACGAAGTGTCCCACTATGAATATACTCAATCAGTGCTCCCTGATTTGTACTGGCTGCCTAGGGTTTTCCAAATGGAGCTGAAAGCATTGAAATCAACTTATAATGCCCTACTTGTCCTAGGGCATAAGAACATAAGAACGGCCATACTGGGTGAGACCAAAGGTCCATCTAGCCCAGTATGCTGTCTTCTGACAGTGGCCAATGTCAGGTGCCCCAGAGGGAATGAACAGAACAGGTAATCATCAAGTGATCTATCCCGTCGCACATTCCCAGCTTCTGGCAAACAGAGGCTAGGGACACCATCCCTGCCCATCTTAGCTAATATCCCTCATGTACTGGATTTCTATAGAGGCAATACAATATTTCCTGTTTTATTATCTATCCCTTTCTTCATGATTCCCAACATTCTGATCGTTTTTTTGACTGCCACTGCACATTGAGTAGATGTTTTCAGAGAACTATCCACAATGACTCAAAGATCTCATTCTTGAGTGGTAACAGCCAATTTAGACACCATCATTTTAAATGTATAGTTGGGATTATGCATTCCAATGTGCATTACTTTTCATTTATCAGCATTGAATTTCATCTGCCATTTTGTTGACCAGTCACCCAGTTTTGAGAGATCCTTTTGTATCTCTTTGCAGTCTGCCTGGGACTTAAGTATCTTGAGCAATTTTGTATTCTCTGCAAATTTTGCCACCTCACTGTTTACCCCTTTTTCCAGATCATTTATGAGTATATTGAGTAGGACTGGGCCCAGTACTGACCTCTGGGGGACAACACTATTTACCTCTCTTCATTCTGAAAACTGACCATTTATTCCTACCCTTTGTTTCCTATCTTTTAACCAGTTACCAATCCACGAGACGACCTTCCCTCTTATCCCATGACAGCTTACTTTGCTTAAGACCTTCCTACAAAAGAGATCGCCTCTCTCCCTGGGACATAACTGCTACACTTGAGATCTGCTGAGGATATCAAACTGGACTTCCCTTTTGGTTTTGGTTGGTTTTTTTTATGGGAAGGAAAACAGATTCAGGTCTGGAATTCTGGACAGAGCCCAACCTTCATGGGAACTAGTTAGAAGCTTTAAAATGTTCTGGTTGTGTTTGGCTGTGCAGGTGGATAAAGGTTTTGAGAGTGGTTCTTATTTTTTTTCTGCACAGGTTCAGTGATCCCTAAGACCAACCACATAGATTTCTACCTTGCATTATATATATATTCAATGACTCATTGAGTTGAACAAAGTCATTAAGGACTTTGCAATGCTGCAGAGGTGATTTGACTACCTACTGTGAATTCAGAAAGGTTAATATTTAAAAAAAAAAAAAACGCAAAAATCTTTTACCCTATATAAACTTGAAGAAAAAGACAAAAAAATATTGTGTGTCTAATCAAAGACACTGGATGGAAGTAAAAGAAATTAAAAAGCTGTTTCCCTAGGCATTTTTTCATTACTTTCATGCTTTTGTTGTCTAACTTCCTTTAGTTCTCTTCTCACTTTTAATGGTTTGTGAAGTTTTGACTAGCACAGAAATTATGCTAAATGCACTTTAATGTTGCGTTACCTCTCAAATGTCCTATTTCAATTCTGGAAAAATTGGAAATAAACAAATATCACATGTACCATTTCAGGACAACACGACAGCTGGGACTTTATTTTGTTAATAGTTGATTTTCAGTTTTTAGCAATCACTGCATAGAGTGCATCTTTTACATATAGAGATCAAAAATGGTTATCCACAAGTATTAGCACTGATGTGTTTGCCCTTCAGTTACGGGGTATAAGGATCAGACTGGAAGTCGTTTTCTTGATTTTGTTTGAGGTTTTTGGGTAGCACAGTCTTTTGAGAGGCAGTCAGCTCTAGGGGAAACATGTTGCTGTATCTGGTTAAAGTGAATCAGACTGTTAAAGTGAATCAGACTGACCTGCCCTAACTTTCTGATGCTCGGTAGGACTCAATCTGTCCTTCAGAGGGGTCGACTTTGCTTCTTTGCACGTCTGCTTTGGGGAGTCCATTAAAAAAAAAAGATCTTTATGTAGGATAATTCAAATGTAACAATAGAAAGAGATGTTCTCCAAACTGACCACAAGTTTGCACTCTACTGGTGGACTGGTGGAGGAGAGTTTAACTAGTACCCAAAGTTATACACATAGGAGTACGCAGAATCACTTGGGTCACCTGTTTACTTCCTCCTATAGCAGTGGGCAGGAAGAGGCAGAGCCTTAGCTTCCCCCACTCACTACCCATTGGCTAGAGTAGATGAGCCATCATGGGAGATGCTGTAATTTCCTGCTGGGATACACCTTAATAAATTATTACCTGCCCACAAGTAAGAAGCAGGGGAGGAGCTGTGATGCAGAGGGGGGGTCTCTGAGGCACAAGGCATCCTGGGCTACTTGTGGGATATTGCAGGTGATGCTCCGCCCTTTGTAAAGGGCTGTGTCTGTGTTTGTACAGGGTCTGTCACAATGGAGTTCTGGTACGTGACTGGGGCTTCTAGGGGCTACTGTAATACAAACAACAACAAATGATTTTAAACATTCTACCTGTTTAATGAAGTTAATCATTTATTAGGCATATCATTTGCATTATTATTATTTGCATACAACCTGTTCTACCTCCTGTGCATCAGTGCCATTCTGCAGCTGAGTTACTGGCCTGCTTGCAAAAGCAATCTAAATCTAGTTTCTAGGAGTTAAATGTCAGCATGTTAATTTACTATCTCCTTCAGTTCCCTTGTACTAAAGAAAAAAAGAAAGAGTGACTCTTAGGATCTGAGTATATGCAAATTAATCCTTAATCTTTCCACGCATTCCTTACTTGCCATTCATCTTGGAAATGAAAAGAGAGAAAAGGAAAACTCTTGATTCCTCACCCATAATCATAACAGATGAACTCTTTTTCAATTATGACATTGTTTATTTTGTTCCATCTCTCATTAATGCCCTCGGGCTTGTCCACCTGTAGAAATAATTATCCCTTGGACCTCTTCTCCCTTCCAGCTATTTTGGTTTTAGCCATATCGCTCACTAGAACAGACGAGATTAATACAGCTTTCCCACCAAATTTAAGCAAGAATAATCAGATGCTTTAGCAGCTGCCTGGGCTTCTTAAGAACTCACTAATCCTTTAATCTCCAGACACTTTTTTTTTCATAAAAAATTCACAAGCAAAACAAATGCAATATGAATCAAAAAATTTAATCAAAATGCTTAAAATGCAATTACATTCATCAGGGTGTTCTGTTAGGCTGGGTATTAAATCTGGGCTTTATTCAATATCCTCCTTTTATTATAAAGCAATATTTTTCCACTCTGTAAACCATCTGATCCCTAGGCTAATGTCCTCTTTGCCCAAATATTAAAAAAATAAGTGCTGCAAAAAAAATGAGCTGGTTAGAAACTCTGGTATAAGACAGCTTCACTGGAGAAACAAGGGCTATTCAACTAAGGCTCTGTCTAAAATCCTCCACTGAATTGGAATGGCTAATTTAAGTGGGTGAGTTTCTGTAGTTATGGCTTTAACTAGTAACTGTCAAGTTCCTTCTTTATTGCCAATTATAAAGCAGAGTCATCCTATCTCCCTCCTTCAGTCTTCCTAGGAGAATTTCTGTTTCCATCAATGCCAATTTGATGGAATTCTGCATCTTCAAATGCAACGGCTGCAGAATTCCAACAGGGGATCACCGCTAACTTCATGCGGAGCGGCCAGTACTGCAACCCCAAAAGCTGTCATGTTTACAGTCCCCTTCTTGTCCTGTGTTTCAAGCTCAGCAACATTCAAGCGTACCTAAAGGATTTGAAATAAAAAGCTATCCAAACCACTACGATTTCAAATAGAACATTCTTTTGTTCCATCTTTAGAAGAGCTGTAGCGAGGGGAAGTTTGATCTTGTGATTAAGACACTGGACTGGGACTCAGGAGATCTGGAGTCAATTCTCAGCTATGTCAGAGACCTCCAATCTCTCTTTGGGCAAGTCATTTTGATCTCTCTGTGTCTATCACCAAAATGAAGATTAAAATACTTTCTGCCTCATCTCTTTAGACTACAAGCCCTTTGGGGGCAGGGAGAGGGCTGTTTTGCAATGGATTCGTACAGTGCTAGAACAATACGGCTCTGATTTCAGTTGGAGTCCTTAGGTGGTCCCATAATAAAAATACATTAACTAATGCATTATTTTTATCTGAGTTGTGTAATGGTACAAGAGTTAGGATGAACAGTGAGAGAAACAACAGGGATTCCTTTGTCAGATATGACACCTCATTGCTGATAAGCCATCTAGCCCTGCTAAATAGAGGTAGGCTATGCTACAAAAATGGAATACATTGCAAAATCTTGCTAATTTTGCATCCCCTGCAAACTGATCCTTTGGGGAATTATGCCATGATCTTGTCAAATGTCTGAAATTTGCTGTCTTTTTAATACACTTTGGCAAATTTTACAGCAGCTACTTACAGCAAAGTAAAATGATATTTTACCAACTGACACTCAGCTGAGCTTAACTGACACCTGTCAAAATCCAGTGCCTGTAATATCTCAATCGACTACTGCAGAAGAGATTGTGAAACCAGTGAACAAGCCAGGTGAGAGGTGACATGCTAGCGAAATCTGAGCCTCCCTCATTGCTCATCTAACCCACTGCTCAGTGTGGGTTTCATGCCCTCCCCTGTGCGTGATTCACAGAGGATATGGGTCTGCCTTGCTCACTAGCTCAAGCTGCAGAGTCGTGTTTTTCAACTTTGGAGATCCCCAGGTCAATGCCCAGGGCTGGCCAAGATCATAGGATGTCAAGGTTGGGAGGGACCTCAGGAGGTCATCTAGTCCAACCCCCGGCTCAAAGATGGCAGCTGTCACACTGGCAAAAGTGATTCCTGTATCTTATGTGGCTGTTTACGGCAGCTGAGGATAGAGGGGAATATTAGAGAGGCCCTGGACGCACGCCCTCTGCTGCCTGCATGGATGGACAGCTGTGGCAGGGTAAAGCTGCTTTGATGCACCACAAAATCTGGGCTCCTCTTTTGACTATTCTGTAGAAAGATACAAGTGTTTTGCACAATGGAATTATGAACCTAGTTTTCATGGAAACTGCAATAAAATCAAAATATTGTGTCAAAAGTATGGATAATAGTCTTTCTGTGCTGCATCCAGTGTCCAGGATTTCAATAATTTAAGAAGTGACTGCCTTTCTCTAATCCTCTCCATTTCTCAGACCCCATGTGTGCAGAAGGTGGAAGAACACCAATTTGCAGAAGACCTTGGGTTGATCTCATCACATAAACAGCACTGCTAGGAGTATAAGCAAGATGTGTTCTCTTTGCAAACAGAATGAATAAACAAAAGGATCTGGAGGATGGTTCGGTTACAACGCTTGTCGACAAATTAGTAACAAATGTAAGGGAAATGCAATGAAAATTCATGAATATTAATTAGAGGTTTGCTAAAATACACACTTTTTGTTACGTTGCTTCAGTGATGTTTGGACCCTTCAATAAAGGTCTTGCATACATTGTTTGGCTGTAGTGTTACAATTCCTAAGGATCTTGACTAAAACCAATAACTTAAGAGTTTTTGGCATTTGTTCCCCATAGCAAAAAAGACTTTTAAGACCAGATATTAACTCTCACACACTTAAAGGACTGTTGCCCGTTAAGTGATATTGGAAAGAGTCTACTTAAATACATTTTGCCTTGCAAAACGTAAAAACCATCTGTAGGTTTAATTCAAAGAGGGCTGTGGGCCTCTGAAAACTATATGCAACATTGCCTGCCAAGAATGTGAATACTGTATTAGACAAGAACTTTAGGTCACTCATTTTTGCACAATCATATACAAACTTGTACTAAATTGCTGTATTGGATACTGATCTTATGACTGCTAATGCTTCACTTGAAGAGATTCAGATCAGGGGTTTGATCTTTAGAATGGTTTCAGACAGTTTAGAATCAAAGATTAAAAACTGAAGCTAAAGAATTAATGGTCCAGTCCAATGCACAGTGAAGTCAGTAGAAGAACTTCCGTTGACTTCCATGAGGAGTGGCTCATGCCCTCACTCAACACGCTTCATTCCTACTTGAAAGGAAATGTTAAAGTTTTGAATACTATACATATTTCATGTACTGCAGATTTAACTGTTCACCTGTCTAATCCTATGAGATTTTGTAAAACACCAGAATGCTTGGGTCTCCTCTCACCTACTCCAATTCTATACCACTGTAACTCCATTAACTTTAGTGGGGTTACTCCTGGTTTTGTATCGGTGAGGTCCTCCATTTCCCTACACATTGTGAAGTCATTTACACACAAGCACAATGAATGCACAAGTGGAAGTTGCTACCATTTTTGATTTGGCAGCATTTTGCTTCCACTTTTCACACAGTTTGAATAGATATAAATAACTGCACAAGGTACAAGGGAGTGGAGAATGAAGTCCCAACTATTTATTTGCTTTTCTGTGGCTCTATTTTCCCTTGCACTGATCATGTGTAGTCATTTACATCTGTGCAAAATGACTGCAAAATACTACCAGTGAGGAATGGTAGCATTTGCATCAACTTTATACCTGCTTTGCATTGGAGCGAATGGCTGTACAAGCTGTAAGGCAAAAGAAAATCTGGCCCCACCCCTTGTTTTCCTTGTAAAATACAATTCTGAAGCATGATTTTGCCATCTTTACACAGGCTAACCTTCCGTTGGAACTGATTCCCATTTGCATTTACAGCACCAAGACAATGACAAGGCCCTTAAGATGAGAAACGTAAAGCGGCCTTAGTCTTAATAACAATCAAGCCTATTGAGTTCAGTAAGAGCAGCGGTATCAAATCCAACACTCCAAAGCTAGCGGGTTGCTTAAGTTTCACCTTCAGAGGGATCTGTTTTGCAAAAAAACATCCTTTACGCTGTACTTCATCTTCACAAACCTTATTTTCTCCTGCCTTGAACCATTCTCCTCCTTTTCTTCAGTACAGCTGATGAATTTTAATCAAAGCATAAAAACAAGCAAGAACAAAAGGAATAGCAAAACAGCCAATGCAGACCCGAAAGAGGTGACAGCTACAAGTTGGAACCATCACTAGAAGTTGGCTTAGAAGAATCTTGTCAAACAAATGAGCTGACTAATTGCAACATGCATTCAAGTATCAGGGGGTAGCCGTGTTAGTCTGTATCTACAAAAACAACAAGGAGTCTGGTGGCACCTTAAAGACTAACAGATTTATTTGGGCATAAGCTTTCGTGAGTAAAAACCTCACTTCTTCGGATGCATCCGAAGAAGTGAGGTTTTTACTCACGAAAGCTTATGCCCAAATAAATCTGTTAGTCTTTAAGGTGCAACATGCATTCAGTGAACCTGAAAGAGTATTTTGCTGTGGTAAAAATCTAGTTCCACTGCAAAGATAAATACAAGATTAATAGTTCATACATGAGACATCACTAAAAAGTGGCTGAATAGCCAATAGCCTTTTTGCATTGACCTCTGGAAAAATATACATTTTACAACAATCCAACTTCAGAATTAAAGGCTTATACTCAGTAGGTTAAATGGAATTAACTACAGGAAGCTAACAAAGACATTACAAGGTACACAAGCAAAGGTACTCCCATTCCAGACCATTCTAGAGGTTCAGGAATGCCAATATCTTATCTTTGAATGCAGCCAGTATCAGATGCTTCTGAGGATTAATCTACTCACAGGGACAGTTGATTCTGACTCCTAGGCAGATAGCAGTGGTTTTATGCCCTGAAGCATCTCATAACTGTGAAAACTCTTATTGTACATGCAAATGTCTAACCCTTTTTTGAATCCTACCTTGCTCTAGGCGTCAATGAGATTTTGTGGCAGTGAGTTGCACTGGCTAATAATTTGTTGTGTAAAAAAGTATTTCCTTTTATTATTTTCACATTTGTGACCTTATATATTTCAAAAAGGGCAGATAGGAGCTTTTATAGCATTCATCATTTTACATACCAGTATCTCTCCTCTACACTAACCAATCCCAATGTTTTCAGTGGAAGCCCCTCTTTCAATGACTAATGATTTTAGTTCACCATCCTTGGGCCCCTTCTATTTCTGCTATATCTTTTTCAAGATGCAGTGACCAGCCCTGAACATAGTCTTCCAAGTGAGAGTGCCCAATTGAGTTATATGGTGATGTCATAATATTTTCAGTATTATTTACTCTCTGCTTCTTTATACAGCCGAACTGTGGTTTCTTTTTTGACAAGTGCCATGTAGAGAGCAGTTGTTTTCATTGAACAGTTAACCCTTTGGGCAAAAGTGCTCTGAAGGTGCTACAGGAATATTAATAGAATGTAATGTGTTAAAAAAAAAAAAGCAGTAACCGCACAATTTAATATTATAACTCTGAATATTAGGGGGCCTGGGTAATCCAATCCAAAAGGAAGAAAAAAAATATTAAAGAATTTGAAAAATAAATACACTATTAGCATCACAGCAGCTTCTAATGGCCTCACAATGCTGGGCACTGTAATTTATATTCCTGAGGGAATTCTGCACCAAAAATTTAAAATTCTGCATCTAATATTTTAAAATTCTGCATATTTTATTTGTCAAAATTGGACAATATAATCTCGCCATTTTCAAATATTTTGGTAATTCATTAAATACCTGTCAGTGAGTATGTCCGTGACAATACAGACAACAAAAAAGACACAGGACATGTTTTCTGACAATAGATTCCTTACTCGGCATAATAGCACATCTATATGGCTCACCAGAGCAGATGGCAATACTAACACTTCCATGTATTTCAAGCACAGAAAACATGAAGGGTATGCCTACATAGCAAAGAAAAAACAGTGTCTTGCCCGTGCCAGCTAACACGGGCTCGCGGGGCTCAGGGTCTGGTGATGTTTCATTGCTGTGCAGACTTCTGCGCTCAGACTAGAGCCTGGGCTCTGGGACCCTCCCAACCTGCAGGGTCCTATATCCCAGGCTCCAGCCTGAGCCCGGAAGGAGAAAGCAGTTAAGGACCTTGAGGTCAATGCCAATTGGGACAAATTACAACACGGTTTTATGAAAGGTAGATTGTGCCAAACCAACCTGATCTCCTTCTTTGAGAAAGTAACAGATTATTTAGATAAAGGAAAATGCGGTGGATCTAATATACCTCGATTTCAGTAAAGCGTTTGATACGGTATCGCATGAGGAATCATTGGTTAAATTGGAAAAGATGGGGATCGATATGAAAATCCGGAGGTGGATAAGGAACTGGTTAAAGGGGAGACTCCAACGGGTCGTTCTAAAAGGTAAACTGTCAGGCTGGAGGGAGGTTACCAGTGGAGTTCCTCAAGGTTCGGTTTTGGGTCCAATTTTATTTAATCTATTCATTACTGACCTCGGAACCGAATGTAGGAGTGGTCTGATAAAGTTTGCGGATGACACAAAGTTGGGAGGTATTGCTAATTCGGAGAAGGATCGGGATATCCTGCAGGGAGATTTAGATGACCTTGTAAACTGGAGTAATAGTAATAAGATGAAATTTAATAGTGAGAAGTGTAAGGTTATGCATTTAGGGATAACTAATAAGAATTTTAGTTGTAAGCTGGGAAGGCATCAGTTGGAAGTAACGGAAGAGGAGAAGGACCTCGGAGTCCTGGTTGATCGCAGGATGACTATGAGTCGGCAATGTGACGTGGCCATAAAAAAAGCTAATGCGGTCTTGGGATGCATTAGGCGAGGTATTTCTAGTAGGGATAGCGAGGTGCTGGTTCCGTTATACAAGGCACTGGTGAGACCTCATTTAGAGTACTGGTCTCCCATGTTTAAAAAGGATGAAATCAAACTGGAACGGGTACAGAGAAGGGCCACTAGGATGATCCGAGGAATGGAAAATCTGTCGTATGAAAGGAGACTCGAGGAGCTCGGTTTGTTTAGCTTAACCAAAAGAAGGCTGAGGGGGGATATGATTGCTCTCTTTAAATATATCAGAGGGATAAATATCAGGGAGGGAGAGGAATTATTTCAGCTCAGTACTAATGTGGACACGAGAACAGATGGATATAAACTGGCCGTCAGGAAGTTTAGGCTTGAAATTAGACAAAGGTTTCAAACCATCAGAGGGCTGAAGTCTTGGAATAGCCTTCCGAGGGAAACAGTGGGGGTGAAAGACCTCTCTGGCTTTAAGATCAAGCTTGATAAGTTTATGGAGGTGATGGGATACAGTGATTTTAGTCAATAGGTCGATAACAATGGTCAATGATGGGATATTAAAAGTTACTACAGAGAACTTTCCCAGAAGGTCTGGCTAGAGAATCTTGCCCGCAATGCTCGGGGATCAGCTGATCGCCATATTTGGGGTCGGGAAGGAATTTTCCTCTGGGGTAGATTGGCAGAGGCCCTGGAGGTTTTTCGCCTTCCTCCGCAGCATGGGGCAGGGGTCGCTTGCTGGAGGATTCTGAGCGACTAGAAGTCTTTAAATAATGATTTGGGGAGTTGAACAGCTAAGTCAAGGGAGAGAATTCTTCCAGGAGTGGGTGGGTCAGGTTTTGTGGCCCGCATCATGCGGGAGGTCAGACTACATGATCATAATGGTCCCTTCTGACCTTAGAGTCTATGAGTCTATGAGTCTACAAAGCAATGAAACAGCCCAAGCCCCACGAGCTGGAGTTGGCTGGCACAGGCCAGACGCAGGTTTTTCTTTGCTGTGTAGACATACTTAGGAGTGAAGTTAGGCCAGGATCTGGCACAGCACTTAAATGTGTGTAAAGTTCAGCACCTGAGTATCCCCATTGAAACTAATGCTTTGCCAGATTGGGGACTTGAATGCAGGGGGCTCAACAGGGGTGGTCTGGGTGCAGAGGGTGTCTGGATGTGGGGGTGGGGGTCAGCGGGGGAATGTAGGTGTGTGTGGGGGCGGATGTAGGAGGGAACTCGGTGAGGGGAGTCTGTGTGTGTGAGGATGTGAATGCATGGGGGTTGGGCAGACAGGGGGGCAGCTCCCCCTCAGCTGGGGAGCAATGGGGACAGGAAGCGGGGGAGTGGGGTGCAGAGCTTCCTGCAGCCAGGAGAGGTTCCTGGAGTTAGGTCTGACCTGGCCCTGGAAACAGCACATGCAGAGGAAAAGGAAGTCCCATCCCCCAGCCCGGCTGGGACTAGCAGTTGGAGCCCAGTGCCTGGTAGAAGTCACCAGCCGGGAAATCCAGCCCTGGTTCTAGGCACACTGCAATAGCGAGTGAGAGGGACAAAGTCTCTCACACACACACACCCTCCCCCTCCCCCCGAGGTGGTGATTCACGTCTCCCCCAGCTGCTCCGAATGCCTAAACCAGATGCACCCACTCGGGACCCCTGCCCAGGAGGGTACATGAATCAATTATTCTGCAGGGAAAGAGTAAAATCTGTGGGGGACATTAATTCTGCACTTGTGTAGTGGCACAGAATTCCCCCAGGTGTAATATTCTACACATAGGAAGAGACTGTCCCTGCCCTGAAGATCTTACAGTTTAAACAGTGGAGACAAACAGTGAGAGTAAAACAAAGGCACAAAGATATTAAATGAATTCCTCAAGGTAAGGCAGCAGGTCTCTGGCACCTCATCCCCCAGGCTTCAGAGCCTGAGCTCCAGCACGAACCTGAATGTTTACAGAGCTATTTTTAGCATTGCAGCACGAGCTCGAGTCTGTAGACCTGGGCTTTGAGACTCACTGCTACTGGTTTCTGTTTGGCATGTAAATGTACCCTCACAGCCCCATGCCCGATCCAATGGACCCCTGTGCCTGCAGGGCCAGCTCCAGGCACCAGCGCAGCAAGCAGGTGTTTGGGGCGGCCAATGGAGAGGGGCGGCATGTCCGGATCTTCAGCGGCAATTCGGCGGTGGGTCTCTCGGTCCCTCTCGGAGGGAAGGACCTGCCACCGATAGCGGCTTTTTTTTTTTTTTCTCGCCGCTTGGGGCGGCAAAAACGCTGGTGCCAGCTCTGAGTGCCTGCCCCAGGGAAAACAACTGAGACTGAAGAGGAGCTATGCAGGACTAATTCTCTACCACGGTCACTCTAAATCTGAGATCAGAAAATGGGGAGTGGCCAGTCTCCTTCCAAAATAATATTCCCTTCACATTGCCAACACCACAATCTGGCAAATCAGTCAGAAGGATCAAAACAAGTTTGTTTTTTTAACACCCACCCACACCATAGCTCTCAGAAGACCAGGACTTGAATACATTTAACCTCATTAAAGAGCTAGCCCACAAACATCTGCAGAAAACACAAATGCCGACAACAAGAATTCTGTCTGCTTCTCTGGTGCATATAAAATATGCCCTAGAACAGAACTTTGCCCAGTTCCCAACACAGGTCAGACTGGACCCTCGCACTCTGAAACCATGACTGACCTCACACCACCTTTCCGCCAAGCCACCCGCTCTGCTGGGGCGGATAGTATGGTGTATGGAGTAGCACAGGTACTGGAATTGCAGTTCTACCCTGGCTTTGTGACAGCTTTGGGCCCACAGAGCAGGACATGACAAAGAGCACAGGGTAGGATCTACCTTAGTGCCTCGTTTACTGAGAATGGCTATAGAATCATCACCACCATCGTCAGTGGACTCCTAAGTACTGACTACGCTTTAACCCACTGGGCTCCCAAGAGCAGATGCAATCCTACCTTGAGGTGGCACAGATTCTGGCAGAGAGGCGGTTTGTCAATCGGCACAAATTGGCTTTATAGCTAAAAACTTGACAACAATTGGGTAAATGCACACCACTGCTGGTGTTATTTCAGTCTGCAGGAAGTAGGTTGAGCGGGACAGCACAAAATAATGTCTTCTTTAAAAAAATAAAAATAGAAGCACGTTGTACGCATTTTTTTCATTCACAGACCACGAAGCAAATCCAGCCCAGGTGTGAGGAGGCATTCCAGGCAATGGCACTGTGCCCACTTATCCCAATATGGTCTGAGAATGGCTAGATGTGGTGTCAGAGAACTAGTGGTTATATTCTGGAGCTCTCCTAATCGGGTCATTGATAAATTAACTCATCTGAACGTTTGTTGGGTTTCCACGCTCATCATTTTACGGGAAATGACTTGTTTTAAATCTCATCCCCAAAAGCAGCCTGCAGTGTCATACTGTGAAAGGAAGATGCACTTGTCTCCAAGGGAAGGAATGTGTGTGTGCTGAAATCAAGGTGCCGAACCATTTCATGTAGTTTTCTTCGTAAGATTCCTTTGCAGAGCCAGACTGTTAGCAGTGCTTTATTCTAGCACATTGGAAGGAAGGGACAAATTAAAGGAAGGCAGGAAGAGAAGAAGAACGCTCTCAGAGGGAAAAAATGTACCTCGTGGCAAAAACCAGAGTGCATAAAACTGAGCCAAGTAAGAGAGACATGATGAATATCCAATTGTAATGTGATGTGCATGGTGATGAACTGTATAGTAAATGTTAGTTTTAGCAAAGGGGAGCCACCTACAGCCTGATCCACCTTAATTTAAATCCATGGAATGGAAAGACTCCCATTGATTTCAAAGGGAATTGGATTGAGTCCGCTTGTGTTTGGGGAGAATATCATGCACATCCTGCAGCATGATTGCCTTGGAAAATGCCTGGAAAACCCGCAAAATATAACAGCATAAACCCAAACAATGGAAACAGTCACAGTGACTCGTAAAGCTCTCCATGGGTTTTTTTGGCTCCACCAAATTTTAATTATCAAACTAAACACTTAATATTGTTTTGCAAAACAGTTTGCATTTTTCCATACTTCATGGCCCACTATCTTTAAGTTAGTTCCACAGTCTTACTGATGAAAACTTTCTGTTCATGGGGAATTTCCCAAACCTGCAGGAGTAAAAAGTGATTGTTTCCCCCTTTTCTTTTTATGATTCTGTTTGAGAGAACAAGTGAATGCATTTTGCTTTAAATTGACAACTTCTAAGATCTGAACTTCCTCATCCAGTCACTTTTTTGCCATCAACTGACCTTAGAGCTGCACTACAGGGGTAGATGAGGATTTCCTCAGATTGGGAAAGCTTTCTCTCACCCAGGTCTGGTGGCTGGGCCATGCTGGGGTGGGGACGCAAGGTTGGAATTGTGCCAGGAGCAGCTCTTTGTATCACCCACCTCTCCCGAGAGCCCGCTGTCCAGGTGCGCGTGCCTGCATTCTTAGTCTGCAGTGACCCACGTCGGTGGTTTCTCAGGCGGGTTTTCAATGACTCAGCCCTCCGGCCGAGCCACACACATAGTACATATGTGAAACAAACAGACCCTTCCGGGGTGTACAGTCCAACGGGGACCTATCCCAGGACCCCTCCGATGGTATCTCTGTAGCCCTCCCCAGGCTCAGTCTTCGAATAGTCCTAGCCCTGGTATGGGGCAGTATACCCAGGGCTTCCTCTCCAGAGACACTGTCTTCCTGCAGCCCTTCCTGGGTTCAGTCCTTAATCAGTCCTGCAGCCCCTTCTTGACTAGCCTTCAAATAGTCCCTTGACCCTGATATGGAACCCTGCCCCCAGAGCTTCCTCCCTGGAGACTCTTCATCCTTTCTGGGCCCAGCTCTCCAGCTAGGCCACTTAACAGTTGAGTTCCCTTTTTGGGGGTGTATCCCAGTTCAATATTCAGGCCACTTCCCCAGTGGCTAATGGGGGTGGGTGGGGCAGGGACCCTGGCCTGCCCACTACTCTGGGTCCCAACCCAGGGACCCCATGAACAGCAGCCATGTGCCATTGCATCCCCTTTAAGTAGTCACTATGCTGCTACAGTTCCTTGGGCCACTTCCCAATGGTCCCAGCACCTTTGCAAATGCTTCACCCTTACCATAGGGCTGAAATCTTACTCAGTCCCAGCAGCCAGCCAGGAGCTCTCTCTTGTTCCCCCCAGTCTCTGCCAGCAACTGATCTGTCTGTGGTCCTGCCAGTCCTTCATCAGCCAGCCAGGAACACAGGCCTCACTCCTCCAACTTCAGGCAGCAACTGACTGTTTCTAGCTCTGCAGCTCCTTTTGTATGGACCTCCTGGGCCCTGATTGGCTGGTCCCTGCAGTCTCTCTGATTGGCTGCTTCCCCCTAAGCAGCCTAGAGGATTTCTCTATTGCTCCTTTCTGGGACAAGGTGTAGTAGGACACTGAGGCCTCCAACAGCAGGGCTCTAGGCCTTGTCCACCCCATCACAGCACATCTGAGACCACTGGCCAGCCCTTGAATGCAGAGGGCAGAAAGGTGGCATAATACCAACTATGCCCTCCGCTTCATTGAGTTCAGCTTGGCATCTATTCCATTCCTGGCTTAAATGTGCAAGCACCACTGTATTGGCAGAATCAAATTTACATCTTCTTTTTTGGGGGGTGTTAAATTTAGTGGTAGTGACATTCTTTTGGCATAGTTAGAATTAGTAGCCCCAATTCTCTCCTCTGTTAGCTGCTGCATCATGCTGTGCTCACTACACTGACACCCACAGTGTTATCCCTTAGTAAAAGCAGAGTAATCCCTGTGAAGAATCAGGCCCAATGTCTCTAGTTAAAGCCTGGTCCTCAGCTCCCTGTAAGGTCACTTTCTACATCGTTACCTTTAACCTGCCTTAAAGCAGAAGTTGAGGATTCCCCTGTGACTAGGAATGAGGTTGTGCCACTGGTGGGGAGAGGTGGGGTTGGAGTGTCCAGCATACTAGATAATCATCAGTCAGTAGACTTCTCTTAGGGAGTCTTTCCTGACAGCATAAACTAGAGCAGCCCCAAAGCTGCTATAATTTATTACAGGGATTGCATTGCTGCTCTGGTGCTCCCCCATCCAAGTGGTGACCTCATGACTCCAGGGCAGCAGAAAGGTGATATACTGCCATCTTTATCCCACATCCCCTGTATGGCTTCTAATACCAAAGTAAAGGGAAGGATCCTCCACAGAATGAAAGATGTATTTAGCAAATAGCGTACCTAAACGTATGTCAGCTTGGGGTCTCCCACTTATTTGTTTTCCAGTACATAATAAGGAAGGGTGTTAAACATTAAACCCAATCTTTTTGCATTCTGTCAAGTTTGTAATATTTTCAAACTGCACTAAAAAGAGATGACTTATTCATCACATCTCTCTGCTTGGCATATGATAAAATAGAATAAAATTGCTAATGCAGTACATTTACATATATTTGTGTAGAACCATAAACTGTTTGTTAGTGTGTACTAACACGGTTTGGGCAGTGTTCCTAAATATTGATAAAAAACCCACCAATTTGGCTTGGCTATCCGTTAAGCACAGTCACAAGCCAATTGTTACTATATGTCACAGTCTTGTCAAAAGCATTCTTTTGTAGATAATTATCTTAGACTGTGGATTTATTGTAGTGGACAGAAACACAGTGTGGTTTTTTTTCTGCTGTCTCTTTGACTTGACAAATACCTTTTTTTTTTCCAATTACCCAAATTACCTTCTGATCATTTGGCACACTGCTGATTGCTTTACAGCTACTGGGCATGATTCTCATCTCCTGTTTTACATCCACCAAGATCACAAGGGAATCACCTGAATTAGAAGCAGTATAAGCAAGATCAGAATCAAGCCCCATTAAATCTGCGGCAGATGAATTAAGCCGGCATCCCACTTTATAGAAACATACAAGCTCATTGCTTTTTGTTTTCTATCTTCTCAATGAAACTAATGAAACCAGTTTATTCATGTCAAATTTTAGATTAAAAAAAAGATGGTTCCTTTTATGTGTTAACCGAGTGAACGCAGAATGAAGTCACCCCAATTATCGTTATCTGTGGGTTTTATACTGTACTACCCATCCAAAATAAATAATTAATTAGCCCTTCTAGTTTGCAAGCTCTTCACGCATTTTAAAGTCTGCAATTTTCTGCCTTTCTGCCCCCTTGCTGACACAATTAAAGTTTATTGACAGTAAATATCATAAACTTTTATTATCTCAGAGGAAATCTCTGATGCTTTGGGCCCTACTGAAGCCGGGGCTCTTCTCAATGATAGAAACTTTTAGTAATTCCCTACCACTGAATATTTACAACTAGAATATTAATAAGCATGTTAATACTAACAGGATGCCAAGGCCAATGATGGCATTAGCAGCTACTAAAGGAGCTACGTTGATTAGGGTTACCATATTTCAGCAAGCAAAAAAGAGGACGGGAGAAGCCCCGCCCTAGCCCCGCCCCTGCCCCTCCCACTTCCCGCCCCCCCAGAACCCCCAACCCTCCCCCCGTTCCTTGTCCCCTGACTGCCCCCTCCTGGGACCCCTGCCCCTAACTGCTCCCCAGGACTCCACTCCCTATCTAAGCCTCCCTGCCTCTTGTCCCCTGACTGCCCCAACCCTTATCCACACCCCCACCCCCAGACAGACCCCTGGGACTCCCACGCCCCATCCAACCACTCCCCACCCCCTGACAGCCCCCCCCAGAACTCCCAACCCATCTAAACCCCTCTGCTCCCTGTCCCCTGACTGCTCCGATCCCTCTCCCCACTCCTGCCCCCTGACAGCTCCCCCCCAGAACTCCCAGCCCCCTACCCCCCGCTCCTTGTCCCCTGACTGCCCCCTCCTGGGACCCCTGCTCCTAACTGCCCTCCAGAACCCCACCCCCTACCTAAGACTCCCTGTTCCTTGTCCCCTAACTGCCCCCTCCTAAGACCCCCCCCAACTGCCCCCCAGGACCCTATCCCCTACCTGTACCCTGACTGCCCAAAACTTTCTCCACTCCCCCCAAAAAGCCCCCCCCCCTGTTTCTTGACTGCCCCCTCCAGAACCTCCCTGGCCCCCTTACCCTGCTGCTCAGAACAGGGTGTTGGGCTCTGTGCGAGCCGAGCCGGACACATGGCTGCGCTCCCCAGCACAACAAAACCCGGTCCCTGGCCCTGCACAGTGCTGCCGGACTGGGCTGCAAGGGAGCTGCCGGCTCAGAATGCAGGGCGGATCCGGCTCCTCTATAGCTGCTCCAGAGTCCAGCCCGGGACTTTCCTGCAGCCCTCCCAGCTGCTCGCTCTGCTCTGCGGGGGGGGAAATCCCGGACATTGTGAGTGCTTTACAAATTCCCCCCGGACGCTATTTTTAGAACAAAAAGGAGGACATGTCCGGGTAAATCCGGACGAATGGTAACCCTAACGTTGATCTATGAGTAGAATGTAATATGTGGTAACACATTAACCTAAACTAAAGGAAAGCATGTGAGTGGGGATGAGAAGGGAGGGAAAATTGATAGAGCATAAAAAATAATCTGGACACTGCAAGTGACAGCAAAAATGGAGAAGCTTATGTATATGTTAATTTTAAGCACATGCTTACCTGAATAGGGATGATTTGCTGAATTGAGGCCTGAAGAATTATCTCACATGGCCTCACTACCCATGACTACACACCAGGGTCAATCTCTACAGTGCATTAGACAAAATGGTCCATTTCCTTCAAGGTCTCCTCCTTTCCCATCATTTTATGTGTGAGATAACCTGTATTTTGCAGCTAATGTAAAAGGAAATATCACTCTCTGTTAACATTTCAATTCAACGTTGGCAGCTGGGGGCTCAAAGGGTACCTCCTCACCTATTGGCAGAAGATATGAAAAAAAGCACTAATAACTGGGTGAAATTCTTCTCTGGCCTGTGGTTCGAGACGCTCAGACTAGATGATCACAATGGTCCCTTCTGTCCTTAACATATAGGAACATAAGAGCCAGCATGTGCATCTCTGTGAGCAGCAGAACTGACTACAGTAAGAGTCTCTGTCTGTGATGAAGAAGGGCTCTCACCCTTGTTGCAAAACCAACTTCTTCCTTTGCAAAACTTTTATTTATATTTTTTTTTTCCAAAGGACCAGTGGAGATAAGAAGGTCCCCACTCAAACCAACCCCCCAACTCAACCTGCCCAACAGGCTCCTATTTATGCTGACCTAATGTTGTGCAGACCAAGCAATCTCTTCTAGGCCTACAAATCCTGATAATTCAGAACAGGGCTGGGAATGGGCTACAATGGGCTAGGGTTATGACTCTAACCTAGGGAAGCTCATGGATCGACAGTAACTGAAAACAGACTCGGACCAAAATACCAATGTGTCAGAGACTCAAGTGCCCTCGATTTAATATCTTCAAAATTAGGGTCAGGTTACTAGGGTCATGGAGAGAGAGACAGACATGGCAGTCAAGGAGCCTGCTGGAAGAAAGACAGTAGGAGTGGTGACCAATAATGGAGCTTTCTTTGAAGATGGTGAAGTGTGGAGCTCACGGAGAAGAGGAAGAGAGAGCTGGGAGATGTCGAGCATGTTGGTAGTTGGGGAGAGATTAGTTAGAGCAGGCAGACAGAAAATCTGGGGATTCAGGAAACGGCCACAATGTGCTCAAGGTCCAAGGGTAGGTCTGGTTATAGAAAGAGAGGAGGAAAGAAATTTGTAGGCAGAAAAGAGGTAAATGAAGAGTTCAAAAAGTTCTTCTAAGCACCTGGGGCAAGACCCTTAGCTGATGTAAGCCAGCATTGGTCCACTGACTGGATTTGCACCTCTTGAGGATTTGGCCCCTGACTGTAAAGGCATATTGAGCCGAAACACCAAATCTTTTCATTCCCCTCATTACTATTAAAGGAGCTCTATCCATTTTAAAAACACGTCAGGATTACTAAAAGTTAAAAATCGGTTTTCTATCACTGTTATGGTCTTAATTTTTTACATTTCTCTCAGCTTGGGCCATGAAAATCAATACACCAATTGCATCTTTTGGTTATTAGGACTGCCAATGCTTGAATGTCAACTGCTGGAGAAGAAACTTTACTTGTTTAAGGACGACTGTCCTTAATGCAATTTTAAACAAATACGTTTGTGGAAATAGTTCTCTTGGTCTTGGGATTGTACGAAAGCTTATTTATACACTATGCAGTGTAGGGGCCAAATTTAAGTTGACAGCATCCCTTTAACTACAATGCAACCTGTGACAATAAAGATGCCGTGGGATGGGTGTGAAAGATGCTAGAGCTTGTAAATGTACAAATGCAGAATTAATGTCCGATGCTTCACCAGTGACGACAGCGGGAGTTTTGCAATTACTTCAATGGGTGCAGACGCAAAACTCTTGAAGCTCTATGTACAACCCATGAGTTTGAGTTTTAAAAGGCAGGTGAACAAAGGAGCAGAGTCATGTACTTGTTTCAAAAGGCAGCCAATGCAAAGCGACAGGAACTGTTCTTGTGCCTGAACATCCTTCACCAGTTTCCTTGTTACCCATGTTTGCTATTTTATTAGACTAACCATTTGTTGTTTGTCAACAAAAGCATTCTTACATTTCGAAAAGACACACATTAATAAATGATAGCAGCTCTGATGAACAAACTAACACTGACCCAGATAAGGTAGCGCTGCTCTAGTTAAATGTCAGTGTTGCTATTAGACTCCCTCTTCTTCAGGGGATTGCTTATGAGCCGTAAAGTACATAATCATCATCCAGGCCAATACGTAGTTTATGAGATATCAACCTAGGAGCCTTTTTATTTTTAAACGCAGCAATGGGTCTAAGTGAATTTAGTGCTTCTGGGCGGAGTTCTGCAAACAGAACAAACACAGACGAGGTGGCACCAATGTAACCCTTCCCCACATTGTCCCTCTGTCTTGTCCTTGACCTACATGCACCACCTTCAATGGACAAATATGTTGTTTCCATGCCCATCCAATCCTCTCTGCAGAGACTACCAACAAAACTGTCACTTGTGATTGTGGTCATCTGCCTGCGAAGTAATCAATAAGAGACAAAAGTTGGGTGAGGTAATATCTTTTATTGGACTGACTTCCAGTATTGCTATCCCCAAATGTTCAAAAATCATGAGTCAGGCTCACTAACAATCATGAGATTGGCTTTAAAATCATGAGATTATGTCAAAATAACAGATTTTTATTTCCCTTCTGCTTTTTGAGCCTTTAGGGTGCATTGGGGTCACATTTTGAAGCTTTCTCCACAGCCCCGCGGGCTAGAAACTTACTTTTTCTTTAAGAATGATGGTTGAAATCATCACATATCCACTTGACTCCAGGAGCTGGGACTTTAAGGAAAACTATGATGATCATGAGACTCATGACAAAAATCATGAGAGTTGGCAACACAAAGATAAAACCTTTCAAGCTACACAGAACTCTTCTTCCGGTCTGGGAAAAGGTATCCCCAGCTTCACAGCTAAATGCAAGGTGGAACAGATTGTTTAGCATAGATAGTTAGCACATATTCTTAAGGACTGTTCAAGATGGAGTGGCCCGTTAACACCTCTGCAGTCATAGGATAATAAGAGGGGGATTAATGTTCTTTTTGTTGATCCAATACAAGATATTACCTCACCCACCTCATCTCTCTAATATCCTGTGATGGACACGACTACAACGACTGCATATAACATCAATAACTCACTTCACATAGGAACCAGTTCGACAATGCATTTAGGCACGTGTTTGACTGAATGGGGACAGACTGCTGAATTGGAATCATACAACTGCAGCTTCTGAATAGCACCAGACAGTACCAACTTTTGTTCACTACTGACCCTGAGCTCTGGTCTACACTACAGATCTATATCAATATAACTATGTCACTCAGAAGCGTGAAAAATCCACACCCCTGAGCGACATAGTTATACCATCCTAAGCCCCCGTGTAGACAGCACTATGTCAGCGGGATAGGGTCCAGAGTGACCTAGAGAAATTGGAGGATTGGGCCAAAAGAAATCTGATGAGGTTCAACCAAGACAAGTGCAGAGTCCTGCACTTAGGACAGAAGAATCCCAGGCACCTCTACAGGATGGGGACCAACTGGCTAAGCAGCAGTTCTGCAGAAAAGGACCTGGGGATTACAGTGGATGAGAAGCTGGATATGAGTTAGCAGTCTGCCCTTGTTGCTAAGAAGGCTAATGGCATGTTGGGCTATATTGATCTGCCAGCAGATCAAGGAAAGTGATTATTCCCCTCTATTCGTCACTGGTGAGGCCACACCTGGAATATTGCATCCAGTTTTGTTCCCCAATTACAGAAAGGATGTGGACAAATTGGAGAGGGTCGAGCGGTGGACAACAAAAATGATTAGGGGGGGGGGGCACATGACTTACAAGGAGAGGCTGATGGAACTGGGGTTATTTAGTCTGCAGAAGAGAAGAATGAGGGGGGATTTGATAGCAGCCTTCAGCTACCTGAAGGGGGGATCCAAAGAGGATGGAGCTAGGCTGTTCTCAGGATGGCAGCTGACAGAACAAGAAGCAATGGTCTCAAGTTGCAGTGGGGGAGGTCTAGGTTGGATATTAGGAAACACTATTTCACTAGGAGGGTGGTGAAGCATGGAAATGGGTTACCTAGGGAGGTGGTGGAATCTCCTTCCTTAGTGGTTTTTAAGGCCCGGCTTGACAAAGCCCTGGCTGGGATGATTTAATTGGTGTTGGTCCTGCTTTGAGCAGGAGGTTGGACTAGATGACCTCCTGTGGTCTCTTTGAACCCTAATCTTCTATGATTCTATTCTATGATAGCTCTCTCCCATCAGCTTAGACCGTCTTCATTAAAGCACTACAGTGGCGCAGCTGTGCCGAGGCAGCGTTTTAAGTATAGACGTGCCTCAGTGAACCTGAGCCAATTACTGAGAAATCAACAGCTCCCTTATTCCCTTACCAAACTCTACATGCATGTTTTTAAATTATGGGTCAGATCCTCAGCTGGTGTATTGCATAGCTCCGTCAATGGACTGCACCAATTCACTGCAGCTGAGGATCTGTCCCTATACATTTTGAGGGGCCTCCCAGTTTCAGATGGTGCTGGGAAATTAAGATTTCTCCGTTCTAAATGTTTTTTAGCACCTCCTTTCTTTAAAATTAGTTTTTTCGCCATTTTAACCTAGAATTTGCAGGTCATTTAGTTTGGAATGCAAATACACATGAGTTAACAGTTGAACATTGCCCACTGTGCATGTAACACGACTTTGTTTCACATTGTGTGATAGGCGTATCTGCATTGACACTCGAGTTCAGAAAAAAACATGATACAAGAGCAAGAGCCAGGACAGTCTGTCAAGTAATACTACTCTTTTTTTTTCCCCACAGTGCTTTTTTGGGGACTACTACAAGCACTTCAGGTTTGTTATGGTTTCATGTTATTTACACGGGAAAAAAGGAAGGTGCCTTTTATTCAAATGAAGATATATTTACAAATGAGTCTGGGGATGAATAAAGAGAGAGGCACAGAGTCTGGCCCAGATCCATCTGGTGTAGATCAATGGGACTTCACTGGAACTATGCCAATTTACAACAGCTGAGGATCTAGGCCGAGCGAGAGAAAAGTAGGAGAGTGAAGGAATGGGACCAGACCAATGGAAGCGATTATAATTCCACATACTGTCACTGCTACGTCACCAGGATGAACAAGATCAGCTAAAAGGGGAAAGGTTAGTAATGAGTGCTGTCTAATATGTCAAAGACCAAGATACTTGACTATATCTAGTCCTAGAAAGGGACTAAGCTAAGGAGTAAAGGGCACTGGCTATATGACACTCAGGAAGGTATGAGATGGCCCCCTACAAATATGTCATTTATGTTAGAGACACTGGTGCTCAGGGTTCCGGATTTGATTTGTTTTTACTGCTGTTTTATTATTTTTGGCACTTTACAGTGACAACCTAATGATTTGTACTCAAATTTACCATGACAAATCTGCCCCGACAGGTGGTCTTACACAGTATACATTCTGATTGCTTTTCTTTTTTAGCCGGCTTCCTTTAATTTTTTCTCCAAAGAAAGATTAAGGGGGGGAAAAAAGACATTAAACAACCCCCCCCCCTTCAAAAAAAAGAAAAAAAAAAAAAACCCAGTGTGTGTGAGTGACATATTCCAAATACACCTAGAAGTTCAGAGCTAAAGGGAAATTTGGGAGCTGATCTCCCTAAATTTCTCCCCTGGTTAAAACGACTCGATAGTCTGCTGGCCTACGGGTCAAAGGCATTAAGCGTGGATCTTAAACAGTCAAGTGAGGCATTGAAAACAGAGGTTCCTCCCAAGAGATCTTTGGACTTGTGGGATGTCATTACGTTCTGATGCAATACCATTCACGCAAGATCATTACATTTACTGTTACACTGCCTGGTGACAACATGACATCAGTAAGCTAGGCTGTGGTGCTGCTCCTATGGGCTATGGAGCATGCACATCTTATCGAGGAAGTCTCATGCTCAGCCTCTCTACCCTCCTGTAGCAGGGCAGTTACCCACTCTGGTGGAGGAAGGCTGGGCTGATTGGGGCCAATCAGGCCACACCTGGCCCTGTTATAAGGGCTCAGGGAGGAGCTGGGTTAGTGTCTCTCTAGCTGTAGGGTACCTGGAGCCGAGCAGTGCTCGGGAAGGGCAAGAGGAGCTGGGAAGCTCCAGCCTGGCAACTCCCCAGGCTGAGGCCTTGATAAAGGCCTATGTGGGCACTGGGGCTGGGAGGTTCAGCCCACGGTTAGGCAGAGGCAGCTGGGCCAAATTCCTTGCCAATGATGAGTGGCCATGACAGACTGCAGTCTACCCCAGTGAGCGGGGGCTAGATGAGGATGGGCAGTAGCCACTGAGGCAAGGTAGGGATCGAGGGTTGGGGGTTCCTCTGGGAGGGGGGACCCAGAGCGAGGGGTACTGTGGTGGGCAGAACCCCAGGGTAAAGGGCACCGGGGTCCGGGAGGGACACAGGGGCCTCAGGCAGGCGAGACACCAGCCAGAAGGGGGCACTGCAGAGCTGGAACATAGCTAATTCCCTGGACGACCAGCAGGTGGCGCCGCACCAGTGAGTCTGTGATTTGCTATACCTCCCTTTGTGGGGAGTGTTCTGATGGTACATCCTATTCCGAGATCTCTACAGTAACTAAGAACAGCAACGTGACTTGGCACTGGGTTTCGGCTGTAAGGTTATAGATGTTATGGCTGTCATGGGTTACATCACACACTTTCCATCATAGGCCTGAGCACCCCCAAGTCCACATCAATGGGAGATGCTCAGAACCTCTGAAAATTATAATCTCTTACTTTAAATCATATGCTTTAATATCATTAACTTCTTGTACGTATAACAGAGTATGTGTGAATGAGAGCATCACTGCCTGTTGTGCAGAGTGGGAAGCAGAGAAAAGAGGGGAATAGACAGACTATATAAGCACTTACAACTTTTAAAGATTATTCCTTTTGAAGCCAGACATACATTTTAATCAGCTGCTTTAATGATTATTCAGGAATGAATTATTAATTAGTGCTCTTGACTAAAAATATCATTTTATACTTGCTCCTAAAAAATAAATATACATCAACATGAAAAATAATACAAGTAAAAGAAAATCTTCCACATCATTAGCACTGGGGTAAAGGCTTGGCATTTGATCTTAGCGTAATTAATGAATGCCTAGTTTGTAAGAACATTTCCACATCACCAGTCAATAACACTGGCGCATGCGTTTGGGTGTAATGTACACAGAGAGAGTACTGCTAATGGCTTATTTTGCACTGAGCATTATAATTTCTTTCACTGAGTGTGCTAATGCTAGGTATAGGGTGGAAAGCTGTGCATATATGTGTCATTAAAGTCTTGTTTGCCCTTGTGATTCCCCACTTCAATGGGAAAAATGAACAACATATCCTTATGATTTATTCTTTGTATTACAGTAGTGCCCAGCCAAGATCCGGCCCCTGCTCTGTTAGGCACTGTGCAAAACACATAATAAGAGACAGTCCCCCTCCTGAAGAGCTTGTAATCTAAATAGATGAGACAGACACAGAGCAGGAGAAAGGAAGAATCATTGTCCTTATTTTACAGATGGGGAACTGAGGGGCAGAGTTCAAATAACTTGTCCAAGTCAGTGGCAGAGGCAGGAATTGCACCTAGATCTCCTGAGCTCCTGTCCAGTGCCTTAACCACAAGGTCGACCTCTCATACAAATGTTCTGAAACACAGGGGTCTCTACTCCTGTTATGGATTGTGAGCGTACAGAAAACCCTTCACCCATCCCTGAAAGAACAGAGTATAACCACCACCACCACATTTCATGCTGGATACCCGCACCACAGCTTGAGAGAGGAGTCTCCCACATCATGTTCCAAAGCCCCCCGTATTCTGAAAGTCCAACCCCCTTTTTTCCAATTCCCTTTCTGGGGCTAAGCAATCAGTGAGTCTCTCTACATTGGTGATCCCCATGGAGTTTGGGGCTCCTGACCCCAACTGCCAGAGTAGGGTGTGTGTGGAAGGTACCATCCCCTCATCGGTATTCTAATGGTGTGGGGGACAGGGGCGAGAGATGCTTCCATATTTAAAGCATGTGTTACCTCTTGATAGCTGCTTGAGATCAGCAGAGCATAAAGAAGGAAATAATTAGCATAAGGGATGGTTCCCCTTTCTCTGCCCATGATCTGTAAAGGAGACATCACCCAGAGAAGCACCTTCCGGCCATGTTGTTCCTTTAAAATTCTCATCTATCTGACAGTGGAATTTAACCAGGGAAGACCACTTCCCACAACACATACAGTGGTTCTCTCTGTGCCATTTCTTGGGCATCATGCACAGCAAATGGACTGGATGGAGTCTAGGACTTTGCTACTACATGCTAGGCAGTATGCAATGGCTGCATGACTGGCATTTGCTATCAATTATCCTCTTGGATTAGGGAACAATTTACATAGTAGCATAGCCCAGGAGGCGTCTGGGTGCCAGCAGCTGTGGAGACTGACAAGGAGCTTGGTAGGGTCATTTTTTCAGGGAAGTTAGGTACTACTGACAATCTTGCCTTTTTGTTATTTGAATTGGTTTTCTAGATTAACACAGCTCTTCAGAAGTCTCTGCAATGTTAATTTGCTAAATGATCAAATGCTTCTCAACTAAGCAAGCACCACGTGCTCAGGAAAAGGGTGGGGGATTCAGAGGAATTTGAAATGACTTCTTGTTATTCTTCAAAGATCAGGGCCGTCCTTTGGATTTTGTGTTTAAACGGTGGATGTTTGACATATAGAAAAATATAAACACACAAAAAGCTAATATGGATGAATGACCCTGCAATACACTTAATTTAACAAAGACCTAGAAAATTGTTTAATTAACAGGTGTGATTAACCTTGTTTCAGCCATTTTAACTATCACTGAGTTATGCACCTGCCTCAAGCTCAAAACCAGTTTCTTACGGCTGGTCTACACTGGGGGGGGGGGGGAATCGATCTAAGATAGGCAACTTCAGCTACGTGAATAGCATAGCTGAAGTCGAAGTATCTTAGATCGATTTACCTTGGGTCCTCACGGCGCGGGATCGACGGCCGCAGCTCCCCCATCGACTCCGCTACTGCCGCTCGCTCTGGTGGAGTTCCGGAGTCGACGGGGAGCGCGTTCGGGGATCGATATATCGCGTCTTAATGAGATGCGATAAATCAATTCCCGATAAATTGATCGCTACCTGCCGATATGGCGGGTAGTCTGGACGTATCCTTAGCTCCAGGCACATTTATCTTAACAAAAGTAGATGAACTAGTGTTGTCTAACAAAAATGCATGCAGGATGCAGTTTGATTCTTAAATTATGATGAGGACTTAAAAGTCAATGTGCCACTCTGCGTGACAACCAAATATTAAGGGCCAAATTCTGCATCTCTTGTTGAGTAATAATCATTCACACAAATATCGTGTTGGGATACATTGTCAACTAAAACAGAGCTTCGCTAAACACAGCTCAGTGGGAGACAACAGCTGATGTCACCTTTGTGCTTTCCTAATCCCTGAGGCTGCTGGGGAGTGGTTCAAGCCCAGGCATAATTTAAAGCAGCATAGGAATATTCTTCCAGGGGAGATGGGAACATCAGAACAGCAGCTGGAAGAGGGGAAGCCAAGAAATGAAAAGAGAAGTGGAAAATAAGAATAATTAGAGATGGGCCAAATCACAAAATTCAGGTCTAGATCCAGATAGAAACTTTCAGAAAGTTTGGGGGAAGCTGTTTGTATTGACTAATTATAAGCATACAAGATGACTGCAAAATTCAAGATCTGAACTATACCAACAATTGAATATATCCAAAGTTAGATTCAATTTCTGGGCTCTCTCTCAAAATAACATTTAAAATAAATAAGGCCTTGTCTATACTACTGCAGTAAGTCGACCTAAGTTATGCTGCTCCAGGTATGTGAATAACGTAGCCGGAGTCAACATAGCTTAGATCGACTTATTGTGGTGTCTACACTGCGCAGCGTTGACAGGAAACGCTCTCCCACCGTTTTACCTTAATCTTCTTGTTCCAGTAAAGCATCGGAGTCGACCGGAGAGTGATCTGTGGTGGATTTAGTGGGTCTTCACTAGACCCGCTAAATCGACCCCCGATGCATTGATCACAGCAGCATCAATCCCTGGTAAGTGTAGACATGGCCTCAGTTTAAAAAAAAAAAGATTTGGTACAGAGTCAGTCAGGTCTAGGTATAGTTAATCCTGCTTCAGTGGGCTTTGGGATGGACTAGATGACCTCTTGAGGTCCCTTCCAGACCTACGATTTTGTGATTCAGTGAGGTTGGGTAGATATTTTTTTAATCAGAACTGGTTTGTCCATCTTGATCCATTGTCCATTCATGGCTCTTCTTCACTTGAGTATTCATAAATTGCAATGCCTTGCTAACCAGGGAACAGGAGGGAAACCAACAATGACATTTTCTCTCCTTGTACACACTCTGCATTTTGTGGAACATACACGCTGCACTTTTTCTCTCATGAAATACAATAAGCATAGAGCACATTCAGGTCAGGCATCTCCAAAGTGGAAGCATATGCATCTCTTGGGCTGTTAGTTATTAATATTTCATTAATTTCCAAGCTACTGCAGTTCTCCCCTGAGATATCATTAATAAAATACCACCCAAATCAGCAAGATAACAGCCAAAGTGACCAAATTACAAAACAACTTTAATTATCTTGATTTTATACCTTGCTGAGCTCTTGCTTTAATTTAAAGAAATGTATAATCCAGAGCTTTGATGATGATGAGAGGACTTTACCTTTCAATGTTTTGTCAGTTGTTTTAATTACTTCTCATACTTTTCCCCCTCTTATTTCTCTGTTTTGTTCAGAAGAATGTGTGTGCATTTATAAAATGATGGACGGTTGCTTGAAGGGTTTAAGTAAAACTTAACATGCACAATGCAAACAGCTGACATTGGAGTCTATGTCACAAATACATGCACCTAACAATGACCTGAACCTTTTTCTGGAAAGGCAATGCTTTCTGGGTTAGGGAAGGGGATTCATTCAATCCCTTGTCTGCCTGAAACTTGTTTCTTCTGAGATTAGACCATCAGCTATACTGGTAGCAGGTAGCTAAGAATTAAAAGTAATTTAAACAAAAAACCAAGTAGCATTACTGAGCGCTCCTCACTGAAATGATGTAAAAACTAGTCAAGTCCATGAATGGGATCTGCCTGAGAGAATAGAGAAGTCAGAACAGAATGGCTCAAATGAGTAAGATATACGTGTTCCCTAAAAAAAGGAAAACTTATAACACGACTGGCTGCATAGTTCAAGCTGCAGGGGACATTTGCTGCTTTTGTTGGTCTTTTCCTTCACAGAATTTAAAGAAACACTTGTGTCTCACAGAGTACAAGCCACTCCCAATCTGAATTACCATTGATAAGAGGAAAGGGAGCATTTGCTTTGCATCCTTCTACTTCCACCCCCCTCCCCGCACTCTTGTAGAAACACAGAAACCTCGAAGAGAGACAGACATACAAAAAGCCCTACAAGATCATCCTGCCCATCTCTTGGCAAAAAAAAAAAAAAACGGAATCCCATTGACTTAAATGGGCATTGGATCAAATCCACGTATATACTTGCACTGTGCAGTACATCTTCCAATACATTATCATGGCAAGTTTTAAAATGTCTCAAGCAAGGAGACACTAATTACTTCCTTTGCAAGATTATTCTACAGTCTAACAGGACCCACTCATGGGATGTTTCATCTGACCCCTTGTGGGCTGATCCTGTAAACTATTTAAGCACATGCTTAACTTTAAGTAAGGGCCTGAATACAATGGATGTCCATTGTCTTCAAAGGACTTTGGATCAGGTCTTATGTAAATAGCCCCAATGAAGCCATTGGGATTGTTCATATGATTGTAGTGAAATGCTTTGGGGTTCAGGGTCCCTTCAATTGTTCTACTTGCAGAAGATTATTATGTGTGCCATTCCCCCATACCTCTGCCAAAAACTATCATATCACCTCATAAATCAACCCCCCTCCAGCCCCTTAACAATGTCTGTGGCTTTTCTCTGAATTCCCTCCAATTTGTAGGGGGGGGGGCATATTTTATTCTTAATAGTAAACATGTATTGAGCTCCACAGCTTTGCAGGGCCCTTTACAGAGATTTCCAAAGAGCCATGCCCTCTTCCCCAAGGAACCAGCCACCATTTCAATTACAACACCACCGAGCTTGAAGATAGACAATGGAAGGGGGCAGGGAAAGGAGAAATGAGTGAAAATTAATGAAATACTAATAAACTAACAAGTAAAGAGATGCATATTCCTGGTACTGAAGAGAAAAGTGCAACCTTTCCAGCTTTAATTCATCTCTAGCACACTCCTTTTCACCTCCATCATTCCAGACAGGTAATAGTACAGGGCCCACATTTTCCACACATCTTTCCCAGACTGTGATCCTCTGCACCTGAAGCATCAATCTTCCCCCTTTCCTGGATTACAAGGAGAGTTTATTTCTGTGAACTCTAGGATATTCACATGAGGATAGGACAGCAGTGGAGCAAAAGGTGGGCATGCATCATCTCCCTGACCCCAGAGAATTTTTAAGAAGTACCATGGAACCCCTACCCCATTAAAGTGAGATTCCAAGGGTAGCCTCCAATTTGGAAATGCTGTTTCAGTAGATTAGGTCAGATGAGGGATCAGCTGAGCACCCCAGAGCCAGTATGGTGGCAAAGGGACCCTGTGCAGTTGGCCCTGTGCTTATGATAGCTCCTGGGAATCTCACAGATCTCTGGTGATGAGCCGGTTTTGGGGGCTGACTCCTATGCTCATCTTCCACAGGAAAACTGAACCCCAACAGAGGAATCCAGTTGTACCCCAAGACAAGGAAATGCACATAGCTTTTCTCCCTTTTGCGTGAGATGGTTCGCGCTGTCATACATTCATTCACTCACAAATACAGAGCCTATTAAGCCAACGTCAAAACAACTAACCATTGGGGGGAAGGGGAGCACGTCCCTTTCCTCAGATGCATTACTCTCTTAACATCTTACATTTAACAAAATACTCACCAAGGTCCAGAATCTGATGCCCTTACTCATTTGAGTAACCTTACTCCGTGCACAGTCCCACTGATATCTTGAGACTTATTGATAAAGCAAGGTAGTATTCAGCATAAATAAAGGTATCAGAATCTGGCCCATAATGATTCCTAATGACTTCAACAGGAGTTGATTAATCCCAGTATTTTATTTTTACTCCTATTATACTTTCAGTAGGGCTTTCTGTAAATAGAACCTTTAAATAAATACCTCCCTGTCATAGGGGAATGAGTCTTAAAAAGTGCTCATAATTTCAACCTGGCACTAATCTGCCAAACAGGCCCTATCACAAGTTTTACTGGACATAAAAAGAAAAATGAAGCAGATGTGTAATACCAGAAAAGACGCTGAAAGGTTAATATTCCTCCTGCCAGACTAGAAAAAAAAGTCAGTAAGTGACTTTTTGATTTCTTCACTAGAAAAGCTGGATTTTTAGTGATAGGAAGGAAAATCCGTTTTGAAAACATACAGATTAAAAAAAAACAGCTAGAACAAATGATGGAAGATCTATGGAGAAAATAAAGGAACAACTGTCTATTTTTTTTTACTGCCTAGCATGACTTTGATCATCTTCAATAACTCTTGTACTGCAAAGCAAATCGGTTCAAATACAAATTTTCTGACAGAAATCTTTGTGCAGGGTTTAAGATTCATTTTATGAATTAGACAAAAACAAAACACTCTGAAGGTTTAGGCAAGTATCCGTGCTGAATTAGCACAAATGACCAGGGCTACAAAGCTAGTGCATGCAAGCAGGAGGGGCTACTAGGCAATAAATGTCTTTGTCCTTTATGCAAAAGTTACGGGACTCCTTGATTAGTCAAAACAGAACATTTATTAATGTAGAGCAGTGTCGACCAACACTTAGCCATGTGCTCCCTCTAGCCATGTGCTCCCATCTGACCAGGGGCCACTGATGATCCGTGGAGAACTGACTGGTCAGATGGGATTAATCCTGCAAGATGCTGAGCACTCTGGCTCTGGTCCAACAAGCACTTAAGCATGTGAGTAGATCTATGGGCTATATTAATTACTTTCCTATTACTACTTTTCTACTTAGGCAATTGCTGAAGATGCTAGAAGGATGACATTCGAGAAGTTGCTTCATATGATCTGTACCAGAAGAGGAGATGTTTGGCAAGAAAGACTCTTTAATAACATAGAAAATGCTTGAGAATCCATGTTAGAAGCTAATCAAGGGAGGCAAAGCCATTAGGGTTATTTTAAAAAAAAGGTTACAGATAACTATCTACCTTTCCTATAATATATTATAACTCATCAAAATTACCAGGACCAAATGTTATACACATCACAGAAAGTTGTTCCATTCTTTTCATTTCAAATGGTTTATTTGTCTGAATCAAGGGCGGAATTGACCTGATTTTTCTTTTCTTTTTTATCCTCATTTAGAGTCCTTGTTTTCTTGGAGCGTTTTCTTTTATGATATATATTGGAACAGCCTTATGCAGGTTATCAAATGCTTCAGTATCTAACAGTATACATTCAAACAGAGTGAATACACAGTGGGTATATCTGTTCTCAGAAAGCTCTGACAAATTTT
Organism: Malaclemys terrapin pileata; assembly: GCF_027887155.1. Lineage (NCBI taxonomy): Eukaryota > Metazoa > Chordata > Testudines > Emydidae > Malaclemys > Malaclemys terrapin. Next base: position 14,962,893 of record NC_071515.1, on the reverse strand, counting down.
CAGCAGACAGGAAACCTTAGTAGTTGTTATTTATTATTAGGTCCTGGTAGTGCAAAATACAGTGATGTTAAGGAATGCTGGGACAGAGCATGCACTAACATGGGGCTCGGTGACTGTGTCCTGCCCAGTGGTAGTGCCACCATACCATTGCTCACAATGAATGGGGAAGAGCAACAGGCTCTCAGTAATTGTGTTGCTGGGGCTATATGAATCATAGCAATGTAGGGCTGGAAGGGACCTCAAGAAGACATTAAGCCCAGTACCCTGAACTGGGGCAGGACCAAGTGAATCTAGACCATCACTGACAGGTGTTTGTCCAACCTGATCTTAAAAGCCTCCAGTGAAGGGGATTCCACAACCACCATTGGAAGCCTATTCCAGAGCGTAACTACCCTTATAGTTAGAAAGTTTTTCCTAATATCTAACCTAAATCTCCCTTGTTGCAGATTATACCCATTACTTCTTGTCTTACCTTCAGTGGACATGGAAAACAACTGATTCCTCTTCATAACAGCCCTTAACATATTTGAAGACTTATCAGGTTCCGCCCAGTGTTCTTTTCTCAAGACTAAACATACCCATTCTTTTTGTAACCTTTCCTCATAGGTCAGGTTTTCTAAACATTTTATCATTTTTGTTACTCTCTTGTGGACTTTTTCCAATTTGTTCACATCTTTCCTAAAGTGTGGTGCCCAGGATTGGACAAAGGTCTCAGCTGAAGCCTCACTAGTGCTGAGTAGAACCAGACAATTACCTGCATTGTATTACATACAACACTCCTGTTAATACACCCCAGGCTATTAGCCATTTTTGCAACCAAATTAACTACTGATTTGTATTCAATTTGTGGTCCACTATAACCACCAGATCTTTTTCAGCAGTACTACCACCTAGCTAGTTATTCCCCAGTTAGTAATTATTCTTTTGATTTTTTCCTTCCTAAGTGAAGTACTTTGCATTTGTCTTTACTGAATTTCATCTTGTTGAATTCAGAACAATTCATCAAGGTCATTTTGAAACCTAATCCTGTCCTCCAAAGTGCTTGCAACCCCTCCCGGTTTGGCATCATCTGCAAATTTTATAAGCATACTCTCCACTCCACTGGCCAAATCAATAATGAAAATTATTGAAGAGTACCAGACCCAAGACACTAGATATGGCCTCCCAATTTGACAGCAAACCACTACACTGAATATGTTTTTTCAACAAGTTATTCACCCACATTATAGTAATTTAATCTAGACTGCATTTCCCTAGTTTGCTTATGAGAATGTCATGTGGGGACAGTGTCAAAAGCCTTAATAAAATCAAGATATATCATATCTACTCTTTTCCCCTAACCACTAGGCCAGTAACCATGTCAAAGAAGGAAATTAGGTTGATTTGGCATGCTTTATTCTTGACATATCGATGCTGGCTATTCCTGATAATCCTATCATCCACTAGGTGCTTGCAAATTGATTGTTTATTAATTTGCTCCAGTATCATTTCAGATATCAGAATTAGGCTGACTGGTCTATAATTTCTCAGGTCTTCTTTTTTCCTCTTTTTTAAAGATAGGCACACAATGTTTGCCCTTCTCCAGTCCTCTGGGATCTTGCCCATCCTCCGTGAGTTCTTGAAGTTAAGTGCTAACAGTTCTGAGATTGCTTTATATAGTTCCTTAAATACCCTAGGATCAGTTTCATTGTGCCCTGCTGACTTGAACACATTGAACTTATCTAAATATTCTTGAACTTGTTCTTTCCCTATTTTGGGGCTTCCGCTCCTTCCCCCTTGCTGCTAATTATGTTGAGTATCTGGTCACCATTAACCCTTTTTAGTGAAAACTGAAACAAAATAGTCATTAAACACCTCAGCCTTCCTGATATAATCAATTATTAGCTCTCCTTGCCCATTAAGTGGAGGATCTACATTTTCCTTCTCCTAATGTATTTAAAGAACCTCTTCTTGTTGCCTTATGTCCTTTGTTGGATGTTTCTTTAGCCTTTCTGATTTTGTCTCTACATGAATGTGTTATTCTTTTGTACTCCTCCTTAGCAATTCATCCATGTTTCCACTTTTTGTAGGAATCTTTTTTAATTTTCAGGTCATTAAAGAGCTCCCAATGGAGACATACTGGCTTCACACTTTTCTTCCTAGATGGATTAGAAATATGGAAGCCTACTAATCAGGTATGAGCAGAGTCCCCTATAAAAGAGAATGCTTTTTCAAAGTTGCCCATGCAGTGAGTTATGGCACTGCATACAGCCAATGGATTTGTTCTCATTTTCAGAGTGGAAGAGAGTTCCTCATGTTTTCATGTTAACACCCATAGTTACTGCACGTCTTTTCAAATAGTCCTTCTCCCCTTACTGTAGATTTCAGATAAGCTCTTCATTAGTGTTCATTCAAGAGTGGATGGCTTTCTGAAATATATGTTATAGTTCAGTGATTAAAATAGACAAACAGGAGGGGAATTCTCACTGCCCCAGATACACAAGAGTTAAGCCATGGGGCAGCATTGCTTACCCAAACCAAGGGGAGCAAGGGGAACTCCTCTCTGTTTTTAGCAGAGGTGGGGGGACTACACTCCACTGTATCCCCTTACATTAACCTTTGCTCTAGTTCAACCACAAATTATTGGGCTCAAGGCTAAATACTGGGTAAGTTCTATAGCCAGTAATATAGGAACATAAGAATGGCCATATTGGGTCAGACCAATGGTCCATGTAACCCAATAACCTGTCTTCCCACAGTGACCAATGCCAGATGCTTCAAAAGGAATGAATGGAACAGGGCAATTTATCAAGTCATCTATCCCTTGTCATTCACTCTCAGCTTCTGGTAGTCAGAGATTTAGAGACATCCAGAGCATGGAGTTGCATTCCTGGCCATCTTAGCTAGTAGCCACTGATGGAGGTGTCCTCCATAAACTTATCTAGTTCTTTTTTTAACCCAGTTGTAATTTTGGCCTTCACAACATCCCCTGGCAAAGAGTTCCACAGGTTGACTGTGCATTGTGTGAAGAAGTACTTCCTTATGTTTGTTTTAAACCTCCTGCCTATTAATTCCATTGGGTGACCCCCTGGTTCTTGTGTTACCTGGAGGAGTAAATAACACTTCCTTATTCGCGTTCTCAACAATATGCATTATTTTATAGAGCTCTATCATATCTCCCCTTAGTCGTCTCTTTTCTAAATTGAACAGTCCCTGTCTTTTTAATCTCTTCTCATATGGAAGCTGTTCCAGACTCCTAATCATTTTTGTTGCCCTTCTCTTTACTTTTTCCAATTCTAATATATCTTTCTTGAGATGGGATCAGGGCTGCCCAGAGTATTCAGGGGGCCTGGGGCAAAGCCGGGGAGCAGACATAAAAAAAGGTGCCACCCGCTGCGGCGCTTGTACTTACCGGGCAGCGCTCCGAGTCTGCGGCGGCGGCAGGTCCTTCACTCGCTCCGCGTCTTCGGCAGCACTGAAGGACCCACCACTGAAATGACGCCGAAGACCCGGAGCGACTGAAGGACTCACCGCCAATGTGCCGCTGAAGACCCAGACCGCCTCCGGGTGAGTAGCCAGAGAAGGGATTCTCGGCCAGAGCTTGCGGGGCCCCTGTGGGGCCCGGGATCTGGGGCAAATTGCCCCACTTGCCCCCCGCTCTGGGCGGCCCTGGATGGGATGACCAGCACTGCATGCAGTATTCAAGGTGTGGGCGTACCAAGGATTTATACAGTGCCTTGATGATACTTTCTGTTGTATTATCTATCCCTTTTCTATGGATTCCTAACATTGTTAGCTTTTTTGACTCTTACCTAGCTGCCGAAATTTGGCCTTTGGGATCTTTCTCCTACCTTACCCTATGTCATTGGTACCTACACCAACTCCTCCCTAGCGCTGCACATAAGTCTGTGTAGTTGTCTTGAGAGATCCGCAACCTTCACACCCTGCAGGTAACTTACCATGTGGTTCTTCTGATCATCACAGACTCAGCTATCTGTATTTCTAATAATTGAATCCCCCATTACCATTACCTGTCTCTTCCTAATGACAGGGGTCCCCCTCCACCAGGGAGGTGGCCCTAGTGTGAGAGGATACCATAACATCATCTGGAAGGATGTGATGCAAGAGGCCAAAGATCATAATGGTCCCATCTGGCCTTACCATCTATGAATTTACAGTTCTAATCTGTAATAGTTAAATTTATGGTCACCAGGATCAATAAAATGCCGTTAATAATACAACTTGTGCTTAACGGCAGTTAGAAGCCGTTGAACATAATGGAGTAATATCCTAGCCTGAACTGCAGTAGTATGGAATACAACAGTGACCTACTTGCAAATCTTTTTTAACAGTGTTATTAATAATAATAATTTACAGAATTTATGTCACACTACAGTCTGAGTAAACTACAGGTCTAGTTGCTTGTATACCTGCAGTACAATATGTCTTGCTAATACTCAAAATGTGCTTTTAATAGGATAAATGTAGTTTAAAAGCATACTAAAAGCTTCACATTAGCACATTTATTCTTTGAATATATGATCAGAGCAATAGCAGAAGATTCTCATTGACTTGGCCTAATTAAAAACACATAGTACAGTATATTGACCTAATAGATCTAAGTTCTTCATTTTACTTTTTGGTTCTTTACCACGAGTTGATGAAAATGATAATATGGAACCTCCTGCAATAACCAGCAGCTTTTGGGTGGCAGTTTTTCATCTCAAGCTATTTTATCATTTTGCTAAACTTTGTTGCATAAACAGAATATATAATGACTTTGAATGGGATGCCATGTTTAATCCACTCATCTCATTTTATTTGTGCCTGCAGCACTCAGGAATTAGAAGGTCTTCCTCACCCGAGGATCAATGCTTTAGCTACCCCATTAGAGGAATAACAGATTACCTTCAAGTGCCTGCACATTGCAAATGAGAATGTTGTTACTGTAGAGCTGACAAAAGTAATTTGCCCAAGTATCTGGAAAAGGTATCTCTAGGCAGTGTGCACTCAGAACTTCTTTCTTATTTAAATTCAGGTGACCAAGCAAACTTTCTGTATCTAAATGACACAGTCACTTCAAAACTATTAATAACTTTTGGTGGAAACTCTAAATGGCCTTTCCTGTTTCATCCTTAGTATTTATTACCTACATCACAGAAACACTTAGAGGCCTCAACTGAGATCAGACTCCTATTAGGTAATGCACTAACAAGCAGTGAGACACTCTCCGGGCACCCAAAAGGTTATAGTCAGGGGCCAGAGTAGGGTGACCAGATGTTCCGATTTTATAGGGACAATCCCGATATTTGGGGCTTTGTCTTATGTAGGCGCCTATTACCCCTCACCCCCGTCCCAATTTTTCACACTTGGTGTCTGGTAACCCTAGGCCAGAGTGATGGAGAGATTTGCCTAGGGTAGCACAGCAAGCCAATGATAGAGCCAGCAACCAAACCCAGTGCTCTATCCACTGTACCATACTGTCCCTGGCTCTGTCACCCTTACTGACCTGAGAGATTCCACAGGGATGGTTTCGTGAGTAAGGTGCTTCTCAGCGTGAATACGAGTGGCAAAACTGGGTCCCTAATTTGCAATTCAGATATCTCACACAGCATTTTATTAAATTATAAAACAGCAATGGTGAGAAAAGTAAATCATTAACTAATTTATATCTTTCCACTAATGGGAATGGAATTTCTAATTACTTTTTTTGTAGGACAGCATACAGTCATTCACTTGAGTCTACATCATACACGCCTGGTAATGGGGATTTAAATCACTGCCTCAGTAGAAAATGTCTGAATATTAAATCCAATAGCAGGCTTCCTAAAATACAGCTGTAACCCAGGATTTTGTAAGCCCCACAGATGTCCTGTCAATTCCTGATATTAGAGTTTCTTAGTCCTGAAGCCTTTATTTAACTAAACTCAAATGTCAGGCTTTTATTCATTTTATGTACCTATTTGCGTTACAAACATATCTGAATACATGCGTGTAATTCAACGTACAGGAAAAATTAAATTGATATAATGAACTTTTATTCATTTATAAGAATAATGGCTGTGAGGTTAGCCAAAAGCAGGCTAAGAGTTGTTGGTAAATTAGACCCCCAGCCACTCTTACCCCACTTCTAAAAAACAGAGAGCTATTAAAAGTAGCCTGTCCTGTGCTTCATCTAATTCAGGTTTGATAGTATCTGTCGATCTCTCCACTGACACTCAGGAGGTGCTGCAATTTAGGTGCTGCAAATTAAGCTTTCCAGGGATAGTTCTAAGACCGAATCCCAGGCTTCTCACATATCGGAACTGGCTGAGAATGAACTGTTAACTTAACAGTTTAGAGCTATCAGACAGGGAAATCACAGCCAAATAGAATCTCCCACCCCTGGCAGAGAAAACACACCCGCAACGCTTGCTAAAAGTACATCTTGTTGCCAGCATGCCAGCAGTGTCTCCAGCAGTCGGCTCAGTCTTGCATAAACCAAGTGGCTGTTTTATATTCGTTTAAAATAAACATAGCCACTTTTCCAAATCTGCAGACCAGAATCCCGCTGAGAGCCCAATTTTGCTGCTGTTCAAGTGAGTGGCAAAACTCAGACTGGCTTCAATGGAAATAGGATTAGCCCGCAAACTATTTGGGTCTGGGGCAGGGTCCTACACAGGTATAGGGGAAAGAGTACAAGAAAATAAGGCCCTCGTTCTAACCCCGGTGCAACCATGCAGGTGCGAGAGATGGGGGTGCAAAGAGTAAGCGGAACTATGATTCTGCCCCGACACCCCCCCTTTCTCCTCCCCAACAGGTCAGTGGGGGCGTATGCTCCATCTGGTAATGAACGGACATTGCACACACTGCAGAACAGAGAAGGTGCAAGGGAATTCTATTTCGCAGGGTTGAAGCACAATTCCCTTCCAGAGTTGGTCCTGAGATGGGGTAATTACTTGCCATCCCTTACTCTGACCCGAACCTAAAAGCTCAATCTCGCAGTCAACACAGTGCACGATCTACAATCTGACCAACCAGGCTCAATTAGAGCTTGTGTTTCTAATATCCTTTAATTCATTCGCAATGCGTTAAAAGGAAGAACATGACGGAAAGTTTCCCAAACTCACTCCGTCACTCCTAGGAGCTTCACAGCCAGTGCTCTACTTCGTGCCTCTCTGGGAAATTTCGATTTGTAATCCTCACATAGCACCTTCAACTCTGGCCATTTTCTTTCACTTCCCCCAGCTGAACCAGTTGTGTTACTGCCTGAGTTCCAGAAGGTGCTGCTCAACACACGCTACTAACAGCGATTCAGAAGCCATCCAACAGTCCCTAATCCAAAGGCAACTAGCAACAAGTGTCCTGGGCTGAAAGCGATCCCAAACCATGTCATGCCTACACGGGGGGGGGGAATTGCTATAAAAAACCACCAACAAAAACATCAAACACCTTTGCGTTCCCATAGCCTGCTGCCCCAGTTAAGGGAGAGCTATTTCTTGGACACATGACAAGCTCAGAGAAGACAGTTGCTGCTACTTTTAAAAATAGTCCCTAGGGAAAGTTTAACCTTTCCCTACCCAGCAGCAAACTGTAATGTCTCCTTACAAATCAAAAGGCCAATTGTTTAGCAGAGCTTGCAAGGGAAAGGATGGATCCCAAATGTTTCCATGTCTTGGTGGCAGGGAGCAGACAGAGCCTTTCAGAAGGTTCGGACTCAGCCCTCCTAACCTTGAGTCTACATTTAAAAGGCAATTTTATTTTTTGTCTCTCTTAGGGTTGGTCCCCTCATCTGATATACACTTGCATAGCTGCATTGGATTTCAATGGCCCTTAATATTTTAAATGATTGCAACGCAATGATAGCAGAGAGAATCCTTGTGTCTCAGACAAAATAACCTACATCCCTCCCATACTTTATTTACGAACTCTCTCAAGGCTGTGCTCTGAATGCACTCATTTGTTTTGTAATCAATTCTTACAAGCAACAGACTTTATACATCTCAGAAGGCAACACTGACTTCCATGGAGTTGCACCCTATCATATTAACAAGGGAAAGTTAATTAGCATATGACTAAGGGCTTGTCTATACAAGCTACACGAGTATAACTTAAGGTGTGAATTTAAACAAATATAGTTAAACCAGTGCAAACCCATGTGCACATTTGTTTCAGTAAAAGAGTGGTTTATTTCAGGTTAGCTTAAGTAAATTAGGAACAGTTTTAACTAATGCAAAATAAGCCGTTTTATACTAAAATAAGAGCTGACACTTCTTTTGGCAACAGTTTAAACTATATTGGTTTAAAGGCTGATTTAAGTTATACTGGTGTATCTCTCTCAGATAGGCAAGCCCTGAAGTCCCAATCCTGCAAGGACTTACACATGTTCTTAACTTTACACACTATATCAACTACAAAAAGTTGACTCACGGTGCATAGTTTAATACACACAAGTCTTTGCAGGACTGGGCCTGAAGGAAGCATCTCCCATTCCTGTGGCTCTTCCTGTCTGCATTGGAACTGGGAGGTGTAATTTTCAGCTCAGTTAGACATACACATGCTAGCTTTGATCAAGCGGCTGTGCTAAAAATAGCAGTGTAGCCAGGGCAGCACAGGTGGCAGGAGGTGCAGGAGCGGCGCCAGGGTTTTTGCCGCCCTAGGCGGCAGCGATCCTCCTCTGAGCATTCGGCGGCAGGGGTCTTTCCGCTCCGCGTCTTTGGGGCACTCCCGGAGCGAGTGAAGGACCCGTCGCCAAATTTCCGGAGCGGAAGGACCCCCCGCCGCCGAATTTCCGCTGAGGCAAAATGCCACCCCCCAAATCCTGCCACCCTAGGCGACCACTTAGGGTCGCCTAGTGGAAGCACCGGCCCTGAGGAGGTGCTAGCTGCCCTGAGTACATACCTAGGGTCCTGCATGCCGAGTACATAACTCCAACTCCAGTGTAGACGTACTTGCAGAGACTTGGAATGCAGAGTGAAGTACAATTAAACCCAGCACCCTTCACTTAGGTGTGCGAATGTGATGACACCCGTGTTTCTCTCTGTTTGGGCCTCTGTACACTAAACACAATGGAAATGTACACTGCAGCAATATTTACAAATCCCTTTCTAATACCTGGAATGAAAGTCTGCTTCCTTGCCACAATATCCAAAAGAGACTTTCTGAAATAGAGGGTTTAAAAGCCAAGCCCTGCCTAGTCCTAACTAAAGCACAAATAGATTCATGGTAGGTGTGCTGGCTAGCAGAAGTCTGGGATTGTTGTCCCAAAAAATTCTTAGATAGACTACACTGCTAATCATGTAAACTGTCGCAAGGACAACAGTCAAAAATCACAAAAAAGGAGAACTTGGCAGCAATACTAAGAAACAAAAAAGGATGGGCTTTTTCGTAAGCGGTCTAACATCACACACGCTTGTTTTGGTCAATCGTGTGTAAAATACAGCATGTGCCATGTATGAGCTTTAATTTCACTGAACAGACCCTTCGTATACAGAAGGTTCCTTTTAGAATCAGTGCTATACAACACACCAATTAAATTTATATATGAACTAACACTAATCAGGACAAAAACAACAGGAGTACTTGTGGCACCTTAGAGACTAACAAATTTATTTGAGCATAAGTTTTCGTGGGCTAAAACCCGATGAAGTGGGTCTCTAAGGTGCCACAAGTACTCCTGTTCTTTTTGTGGATACAGACTAACACGGCTGCTACTCTGAAACTAATTGGGACAAAAAGGAAAGGATTTCTTTAAAAGAAAAACACACACACGCATTTAATTGCTTTGTAACATTTTAAATTATTGTATCACTGTAAATAGAATTTACAATGACTCAAATAGAAAGTAGTCGATATACACAGAACGTAAGAGAGTGGAGATGAAGGGCCTGATTTTAAGCCCATTGATGTCCACACAATGATTCCCTTGATTCCAGTGGATCAAGCCCCAGTGGATTGCTGAAATTCAGGACTGATTGCTCTAAATAAAGAAAATTGAGGGGCAACTGTGGATGTCAAAAGACAGGCAAACATTGTCCCAGCTAATGCCCAACAGCCTTAAGTTTTGGCTGGATCCAGGCTGTTAGCAGGTGAGGCTTTTAGCAGCTGAACTGGTACCTGACACAAAAACAGACCTTGCTCAAACTAGTTTCTCTAAAAGGGAGAAGAAAGAAAACTGTAAACAGAGAAACCTGTAAGGTAATGAGCTCATATAAATGCTACGGCACTAACACTCTATTTTCCATGTGATTGTTTAAGCCAGTATTGCCCAGGATTTTAAAGAAAAGATGCAGATATGCACAGAGTAGAAAAAAACACAAACAATGTTACATGAGGGCCAGTATGAAGAATTCTATACGAAAGAGAAAAAAATTACAGGTAATGAAATAACAATGGAGCCCTTTAAATCTGACAGGTTTCAGAGGGGTAGCCGTGTTTGTCTGTATCAGCAAAAAAAAAAAACAAGAAGTCCTTGTGGCACCTTAGACACTAACAAATTTATTTGAGCATAAGCTTTCGTGGGCTATAACCCAAGGACTCCTGTTGTTTTTTCTTTAAACCTGAGAAACTCTGTGACCTATTGGGCACAGCTATACCAAAGTGAAAATCTGAAAGTCCCAGAAACTGGAACTACATCGATTCAGAAGTCCAACCTTTAAGTCCCAAATGCATCCAAGTGCTACCAACCCAATTTCTCCAGAGCTGACTGTAGGTCACACCGCATAATTGCTGCCAGAAAGGAGGTCAGTGTGTTCACACCTTAAATCATGACAACAGATTTAAAAGAAAGCGTCACTACTTGAGTGGGGTTTTCAATAATTTTGAGTTACAGTGAAATATCACACACACACACAAAACGTGCACTTGTGTGTGTTTTCTAGCCTAAAGAGAATATATCAAGTCATGACCCAGGCTCCGATCTTACCATGTGAAGACATAAGGGCCCTTCCGTGTGGCATTCATTGCAGGATCAGTATCTAAGATTGTGCTTCAAGAACGTGGCAAGAAGAAACTATATAAGAATTGCCTCAAATCTTAAGGGCAGTTCTAGAGGTGCCTGCAATTGTATCCATTAGTAAAAGGCTTCTTCATTGCTATGTCCGGACAGAACTTACGGTACAGCAATAGTGTTAGTGGTATGAAGGAATAATTTCTATGGCAGAAATTTGAGCAACTGACTTGAGTAGGGATATTACCTTTGTCCTTCTTTGGAAAATAAGTCCATGTAGGAAGAATTCAGAATAAAATATATATAATATGGGTAGAGCTGGATGAGCGTAGTAGGTAGAATTCTTTCTGAATTTTTAATCTCATCAATCCAGCCATATTCACCCCCTGCTTGTTAGTGCTTTGTTGTGAACATTAACATTGTTTTGTTCTGAACGTTTGTGTGAGGGATACAAATAATTGGGGAGGGTTTTGTAAACAGACAAATATTCCTATTCATGTGAGAATTGCGTGCACTCAGGCATGTCAGCAGGACGAAGTCTACTCTCCCCTCAAGTATTCACTTACCTGTATTGTCTGCATGGGTTTGGGAGGGAAGGGAGGAGATACACTGGAAAGCACTGAGAAAAATATTCTTTCATTGCCCTTTTTTTATTGGTTGCATTACATTACAGTACTGCCTAGCGCTCCCAGCTGAGACTGGAGTCCCCATTGTACTAGGTGTGGTGCAAAAACATAGCAAGACACACCCTGAGCCAAAAAGGTTACAGTACAAATTTGCTCTATAGATAAAAGGAGTCACAGAGAGGGAAAGTGACATGCCCAGGGTCACAAAACAGGCCAATGGGAGAGCCAGAAATAGATCTCATGTCTCCTGAGTCCCAGTCCAGTGTCCTACTCACTGGACAATGCCGCCTGCAGTACACATGTACAAACTGATGATAGAACATCCACGTATTTTAGAGAACAGGCTACGTTAATGTCTACAATACAGAGATGTGGATATCAGCACACGTGGTTTAATGGGTCATGAATCTGGAAAGCAACTCACCCAGGTGATTTCCAGGTTCCCCCAGGTTTTATTAATTGAATTTTTTTAAGCCAAACAATTGCAATAGAACAGACCATGGTAACATTTCATTACCTTCTTTCTCATTATTGCCTGGAGGTAAATTGTCCTTGCCAGTCACTGCTAAAACTACAGGCGTGATTGTGGTGCTAACATGTGAAAACATTGGCTTATGGCAACTGGAGATGAAAGATTTGAATATCTGTATTCATAATACTGGCCCCTTCCCATTTCTTAATGCAGCCTAAGGTTGAATCCCCGGCAATGCTAAACCAATACAATAATCAATTCAGAGACTGGGGGAGAAAGTGTGTAAATCAAAACTAAGAGCGATACTATAGAAACTAACCAAAATAGCAGTACTACTAAGATAGAAGCAATTTAAGTTGAATGTTGATACTAGATGTTCTTGAAATGGATATCTTATAATGATGCTATTAAATATATTTACAGTGAGGAAACAGAAAACCAGTAATGGATCTTATTATTTCTACAACCACACTAATAAAACAACATGAGTAACTGTACTAATACTTTGGAATTCTATTTGTGCTAATGAAGACTATTTTCCCATAGAAGCATCCATACTTACCACATGCCGTTAAAGAGAAGCACCTGTGTAAGGTTCTCATATACTGTGGTGGCATAAACATAACAGCATAAGAGTAATACCGTGAAATACACATTTTATTTTCATTTCTAAGGGACGTTCATAGCTCCACCCACCTGTGCAGGAAAAAAGTATATTACATTGCCCTCCGTCTCTCATATATTTATGAGTTAGCAGACCCTTCCAGCCATTTGGAAAGCAGACCTATGGGAGGTTAGCAGCTCATTAAAAACTGTTCCTCAGAGCTCATCCACTCACACTAGCTAAATCCTACATTGCAATTGACTAGCAGTGTTTTCCATTGCCTTCCCTGGCCATCTCTAACAATAAGGTACACTACCAATAATTAACAGGAAGAGGAAGTGGTTGTCCAGAATAAAGCATTTCCTGATAACAAACCTCTCCTATGCTATGGGAACACCACAGCCACCAGCCTCGGAGTTTATGATCCCAGAAGAAATCTATTGTGTCATATGCTCTCAACTATGTATGCCCACGTTGGGAAATTACAGTGTAATTTCCAGATAACAGCTGATGTTCACTGTCTATGGGTTTCAGTAACGACTTAGGATACATCAGGATATGAAAAGGCACACACATGGCCCAATATTTTCAAAGATTATAGCCCAAAGCTAGGCTCCTAAGTCCATATTTAGGCATGTAAATAAAAAAAAGCATAGGACTTCTTAAAACCAGGCACTTCGGCCTTGATTGTGCAAACACTTATGACATGTTTAGCTTTAAGAAGATTTACTTTAATAGGATCATTCCTACGCAGGGCCGGCTCCAGGCACCAGCGAAGGAAGCAGGTGCCTGGGGCGGCCAATAGAAAGGGCGGCACTCCATCCGGTATTGGGGCAGCACTTCAGCGGCTGATCAAGCGCCGTCTTTGGCAGCAATTCGGCGACGGATCCTTCCTCTCTTCTTCTTTGGCGGCACTTTAGCGGGAGCTCAATCATGGGTTTTTTTGTTTTTTTTCCCGCCGCTTGGGGTGGCAAAAAAGCTGGAGCTGGCCCCATTCCTACGTAAAATTTAACACATTTGTAAATGTTTGCAGGCTCAGGGCTATATTTATGTACCTTACAGCAGCCCTTTAAAAAATCCTTGCCATGCACTCTACAGAAAGGTCCCCAACTAAAAAGCAGTGCTATTAATTATCGTGGATAAGCGTGTATGAAAATCAAGATCCCGTTCCTACCTTGTCACCCCATTTTACTTTGTATTGTTATTAAGACATGCAGGCTTCCTGTGTTGCACTGTTTTCAATAACTATCAAGGGAATAGCTAGTTTGCAATATTGGATGGCCGGGAAAGCAATATGGGACTGGATAAGAAATGAGGCAGGAAGGCAAGATGGCAAATGGAAATAGAGAAGAACACTGAGACCGAAAGGTGGAGATAAACATAAGGAGGAGAGCTTCCAATGCAAGGGACTTCCAAACTTGTTGGGCTACTTACTAGATTAAAACCTACCTCGAAGCAGGTAGTACCCATTCTACCACCTGCCATTCAGATTTGTATGCATTAATATGCACTGGGACTTGGTCTGCTCCAAACCCCTGTGTCAACTGTAGAAACAGAGTAGGAGCTGGCACCGCTGAGAAGGAGGCAGGTAGCCAGGGTGCACTGGGGCACAATATAAGAGCTCATCATTACAGAAGGAAGAGAGATCACGGAGCATGACAAAAAGTCCACACTTTGCTTATAGCGCAGTATTTGTGAAGCTAAATGCTGCTTGCTGGTGAAAATGATCATTTTGCAGATGCAAATAGAAGGTTCCACGAATTCGAGGGGTCCATGGGCATTTTCTGGGTTACAACCAAGACAACCAGAGCCTTAGTGTATAATTCCTTAAATCTTCACTCAGCCAAGTCTCCCAATGACATCAGTGGGAATTTTACCTGAAGAAAGGACTCCAGTGGGCAGGGACCTGAATGAAGATGTGCAGCAATTCTTTAGGAGTAAACAACATAAAAGGTTAATACAATGTGGAAGTAGTGGTTTACAATGTTAATGCTTTGAGGTCAGTTCAGTCCAACACATCACTTTTAATTTTCCATTTCTTCCCCCCTCAGTAATTACTCTTAAACACTTCATAGTGTTGTTCCACCAAGCCTGCTGTTCTGATATTACCCCAGGGCACTAAGTCCACAGCTTTCAGTTGTTATGCAATTTTTAATTGTAGTAAGGGAGTCCTTCCCCAGCATTCCTCTGTTGCTAAGGAATTTATATTTCCTATCCCAAGCTTCACCACTTCCTCATAGCAATCATGTACACCCTTTGATGACCATGTTAATTGAAATGTCACTGTGACATTTCTTTCTGCATTGGAACACGGTTTTGTTTTTAAGAAGCAAGCAGCAGCAAAGTGGGAGAAACCCAAAAGTAGGTTGTTGCAAGACAAGAGAATTATTAAGTCTTGCACCTGCCTGCAAAATTGTGATGCTCCTGAAACTACATGATCCAGCACAAAGCTAAGTTTTGAATACTGTGATTTGACCAGCACTCCCTATTTGACTAGGATAGGCCTGGGTGACTTTAATAAGTTGTTCCTGTCTTCCAACTCTTCATCACAAAGCTTGGAGGGAAGACAAAGATTGATTTAATGGGGAATGAATGTAATGCTCTGAGAGTCGTTTAGACTGCACCAATTAATCAATTATCCAAGTCCCTTTTAAAACATTCATTACTGTTTTAATCTTTAATCAATTGCTTGTTCCATTTACTGTGTGATGGCTGCTTCTTAGTCTACGAGAAGAACAATATTCGCTGTGCAATGGAAAAATGCCACCATCACTGCCAAACACGACAAAATTAAAATGTGTCTGCTGCCATATAATGTGCACAATCTTGTGACTAATGGTTAACAGACCAATTAAATACTTACTGTAACTTCTGTTTGATAAGGCTGTTAAAAATATTTATCGGATGTTACCACAAAGGCTGATGCACATTTAACCTCTGAACAATGTTTCCACCTTCATGTTTCAGAGCTTGCCACGGGCAACAGAGATGTCTGCAATCAGAAACCACAGTCCTAGAGTCAGAGTTGCTTTGAAGCTGTGATTTATTGGTAAGGAGAAAAGCCAGAGAACTCTATGCCCCACCATCTCTCCTACCTATATCATCGCTGGATCTAATGCCTGATAACTTCACATTCAGAGGTAGTCTACCTTACACAGGACCTTATCCAAAGCCCACTTAAGTCAAGAGGAATCTTTCCCTTGGTCATGGTTTTGGAGATTCCATTACATAAAATGTTCATGTGCTCTTCTGAACGGTCAACATCAGAAAATACCAAGAGCAGAGAAAGGACTTTTTAGAAGACAGATGCTTTGTCAGCAAGAAATGAAGGAACGTGGTTAAAAAAAGAACAGAAATCTCCCATTAAAAGTAAACTGGATCAGAAATGCTCTGCAGCTGTTGAAAAAAGGTGCATTTGTTGCTAGCAAGTCCAATGTTAGATGTACATACATAGTTCACTATCTACTCTTTCATCAAAAACTAGAGGATTTATCTGTCAGGGCTGAGAAATGGAACAGCTTAAAATGGTCAATGACCACAGAAAGGATTAGCACATTATCTTGTTAATCCACAACATTTACTTTTTCAGGCTTTCTCAGAGCTAATATAAACGTGATTAGTGTTCTAGGTTTGCTAAAGTGAGAGGTTGTTTATGACTCCATTTCCAAGCGTAGCATGTGATAAATACAGAGTACTAGCTGGAACTCAGCCAACAATACAGAATTTAATCATATAGTCAATATTTACAAATAATAAAAAAGACTTTTTCAATCTCTGATAAATTCCTGGAGGATGGTCTCGTAAAAGAGTGGGCTGTCCCAGTACACAAACAAAAGGTGGCATGCAAAGCCCCCTTAGCTTTTTATCCCTTTATTAACCATGTGCTATAATTAGGGATTCAAAAATCACACGTCAGACCCCTGTAAAATTATGACTTTTCAAAAAATAAGCAGTGTTAGATTATTTTTAGTTGCCTTGTGCATTTTGCACATTTAGGTTTCCCATTTTCAATCTTTTCTCTGCAAACAGGAACGCGAAATACTTCTATTTTTAAATGAAAGCTGAGATTCTCATGTAATCACATAACTTGAGAAAGAGCTTGAAGAAAAACTCTAAAGGTAAAATTTTCAAAAGCACATACACAATTTAGGTCACTTAAGAAAATGAGATTGAGGCCTGGTCTATACTGTGTGGGGGGGGCGGAATCGATCTAAGATATGCAACTTCAGCTACGAGAACAGTGTACCTGAAGTCGACGTATCTTAGATCGACTTAGAATCACTTTCTTCGTGGCGCGGGATCGACGGCTGCCGCTCTCCCATCGACTCCGCTTCCGCCCCTCGCCGTGGTGGAGTTCCGGAGTCACTAGACACGATAAATCGATCCCCGATAGATTGATCACTACCCACCGATCCAGCGGGTAGTGTAGATGTACTCTTAGGCTCCTAGGCACTTAGGAGCCCATTGACTTTAATTAAGACTTAGGCTCCTAAACAGACCTGTGTGAACAGTTGAACAAATCAAAAAACCACATTTTGGGTTGACTTGAAACAATCATATCTATTTTTCTGGTCAAAAAGCTTAGCCTAGCTCTGCTCCTACATGCCTAAATTCCTTTGGAAAACAGCATTTAGGACCTAAGCCACTTAGTCTCTTTTGAAAATTATACTCCAAGTATTGTGAGACTCACAATAAAATTGTGAGAGAGCTGGCAACACTGCGGATGGATGATGAAGTATGAAACTCCCACAAAGTCTTCATCCAGAACCAATCTTGAACTGAACCTTTCTATTAGCTTGAAGAGGTCAGTGAAGTGTGCATAGGTGTGATGAAAGGAAGAATGGTATTATCAAGGCACAGGACTGGGACTCAGGAGACCTGGGCTCAATTCCCAGCTTTGCCACAGACTTCCTGAGTGTCCTAGGGCAAGTCACTTATTCCTTCTGTGCCTCAGTTCCCAGCTGTAAAATGGGGAATACAATAGTTCCTTTCTCCCCCACCTTTTGTTTGGATTTGCTATTTAAATCGTAAGCTCTTCAAGGCAGGGACTCGCTCTTATGTTTGCATAGGATGTAGTGCACTGAGACCCTATTCTTGGTTTCGTGCTCAATGGGAGTGAAGGAAAGTCGGTTTCCGCTGTAACTACCAGACTGATTTTCCACATTCAGATAATTGTCCTAACTTTTCTATGCTTATCTGAATCAAACCTTAACTCCAAAAGCTTAATACTTGAGCACCCCAACCTTTGTTATTAATATACTTTCAGCATGTGAAAGACAAATATGTGGGTTTGCTTTTGGTCTTGTGAATGAATGAAATACACTTATTAATAATAAATAGCATTTGTCTTATTTGTGCAAATATTATACAGTATTGTAATGGCTTGCTGCCAGCAGTGTTACATGCGGCCAATAATTTCCAGCTACTCATTTGTATAAAAACAAGAAACGACATTCACCTCCACATATTGAGCACAATGCAGAGCAGAGCATGTGTAATAAATTCCTGATTTTATTTATAGAGCATTCAGACATCTCAGACCTGAATTTATTTGCAGTGTATACCTTATATTGATTTACTAATTTGCCTCAATGCAACTAGTGCTTCTGCTATTTAATGTTGGACTTACAACTGTAACAACTCAGCAACGGCCACCTCCTGACTCAGGAGGTGCAGCCCATGACTGTACGTTGGGCTGAAGCCTACAGAATGCTAGAGCGACTCTCAGTACAGCTGAAGGTAGAGGGGGCAAAGGCGGGTTTCCTTCCCCAGTTTGCCCAGTGGAGCAAACTGGGGCACACTTATCCTCCAAGGGTATGTCTTCACTGAATTGTTGACCAGGGCTTTTACATAAGTGTTACCCCCTAATCCCCCTCCTATTCACACACAAAACCCACTCCAGAGCTGAGGGGTGCTTTCGGCCTAGGCTAGCTGTGGGTAAGAGCCTGAGTTCCATTTTCACTCAGGCTGCTAACCCAACCACTTTGCAGCGGGGCGGGGGGACAGGATAAATCACTCAAGTGCTGACGGCTCTCCAATTCCCCCCATGTGCCCAGAAGGACAAGCCACAATTCACGGGGAAAGAATTATGGAGCAGCTCAGGTTATTGCAGAACAAAGAACCATGGGATATGCAGGGCCGGCTCCAGCTTTTTTGCCACCCCAAGCGGCAAAAAAAAAAAGAAAAAAGAAAAAAAAGAAAAACCCGATTGAGCTGCCGCTGAAGAGGAAGACAGGGATTGAAGGATCCGCCGCCGAATTGCCGCTGAAAACTGAAGCGGACTGATAGAGCTGCCGCCAAAGTGCCGCCGACGCTGACCCAGACGTGCCGCCCCAACAATGAACGGACTGCCGCCCCTTTCTATTGGCCGCCACAAGCACCTGCTTCCTTCGCTGTCGCCTGGAGCCGGCCCTGGGGGTATGCACCCAGAAGTCCTAGTGACACACACAGGGGAGTGCCACACCAATAACGACACAGTAACTCGGGCTGGGCTTTGCACCCAGGCTAGGCCAACCCAGGTACTCACACCTTGGTTCCAATCACCCAGGCTAACTCTGCAATGGTGACATACCCTAATGCTTTGTCGGGGCTCTGATTTAAAGGTGCACTGTAAGGAGGTGTTAGCTAACACATTCTAAAAGTTTAGTGTCGACAAGGAAGTGTACATTTTAACACCAGTTTGTATCGTCAGGATCAACAGATCACCAAATTCTTCATACTAGAGCTAACAAGCTCTAAATCCAAGTCTAGACAAAGTTTAAATCGTGCTGGATTGTAATGCCCATGAAGGCTAGCGAACAGCCCCTAATTCTGCCCACAACCTGTCCATGGCACAGTTCCTATGCCAGGAGGCCAAGAGAAGGCGGCCTATCCTCCAAGGGACTCCCTCAAAGCAATTCCCTGAGCTGGTTGTTTAGTCTGCTTTCCAGTCTCTTTGGCGCAGCAGCACAATGGCCTAGAACAAGAGCAAGATCTGGCCCCATATGCCTAAAGGTAGTACACCTCTACCCGATAGAACGCTGTCCTTGGGAGCCAAAAAATCTTATCACATTATAGGTAAAACTGTGTTATATCAAACTTGCTTTGATCCGCCTGAGTGCGCAGCCCCGTCTCCCCCTCCCCCCCCCCCCCCGAGCACTGCTTTACCGCGTTATATCCGAATTCGTGTTATATCGGGTCACGTTATATCGGGGTAGAGGTGTATACTAAAGGTAGCATAAATGGCAGAGGATTGAAGCTCTTTGATTTATTTTGTTTTGTTTTTTAAATCCATTGTCTCCAATATCACACCCCAGCCCCCTTGTACAAGCGACCTGTGCCAGGTTTCCTTTCTGATCAGAATATTTCATTACGACGGAGGTTCCCAAGAAAATACAGCATGAAACCTATTGCCTGGATCGTGGTAAATATTCTTTCAAGTCACGCAGCGGGGAGGAGGGGATGGGGTGAAAAAAAACAAAACAAAACAGTCAATAGCTGCTTGTTTTTTTCTCCTAACTGTAAAAATTTCGTAGAGAGCTGTGAATTACTTCTCTATTGTTCTTGCTATGTTATTATTTTGAAGTGGCTCAGGCCCTGGGTGATGCTATTTGCCTGCCTGCTTTTGTTTTCTTTATCAGCTTGCTAGGTGATGTGTAATTAAAAAGCCCTGTTTTACCATCTCACTCACAGATCTTTTTAGATAATACAGTGAATGTGATAAAAAGAAATGCACAATGCAGGCTTCTACTATTGCAAACTCTTTTCTGTATTTATTGAAACTCTCCCTTTTGGAATAAGTAGGCCAGTATCAGAAACGGGCTCATGCCACAAAAGGTACTATTTATTATTATACAGTGCCATAGATGGGCAGAGCATTTTGTTGACGTAAGACAATGATTACCCAAGAGCTTGCAGTCAAATAACCCAATTCTTCCAAATAGCACCCACAGTTCCCACTGATGTTCTCAGGAGGCACTTAGCACTTTGAGATATGTCTGCCCTAGAGATCTTGTCTGACACAACTTGAGAGAGTGTAAAGACTATTCTGGACACTCCACACATGTTTGTTCCAGGATACAAACTCCTTGTGGAGGCCCATCTGTCAGCTTAAACTCAGCATGGACAGAACAGAATTTCTCATCTTTCTCCACAAGCCTTTCTTGTCTCCCTCCCACCACTACCATCCTCCCTGTCACTCAGACCCATAACTGGGCACCACTTTCAACTCAGCCCTCTCTCTAAAGCCACACCTCTAGACTATTTCTATATCATGCTGAATCTTGCTGCACACCATCTCCAAGATACAGCCCCTCCTATCCGTCCACACAACTAGACCTTTCGTGGAGACTCTCATCCCCTCATGTATTGATTACGGCAACATCCTCTTCTCGGTCCTTTACAACAGCTACTAAAAATGCTGCCATGGAGATCACGTTCCTAGCTCATCACTTTGACCATCTCACCCCTCTCTCTGCTGCTTCCAGGGCACTTCACGCCCTGCCTATCATCCTCCCATATACTACTGAGATGTCTACCCCTGCCTCCGACCAGACAATGGTGCCAGCCTTCATCGCCCACTAGTTAAATTTTCAAACAAGCATATTAGTGCTATCTCCCATGCTGCCCCTCTCATGTGGGACTAAACATCTGCAAAGCTGTCTCACTGTCCTCCAGATCACTGCTTAAAACTCTCTTTTGTCATTATACCTACAGTAATCTTGACAACAGATAGGCACCTGGTGAGCTAAGACCACTACCTACCATGCTGGACTGTATCGTACTGTTTCCTTGTCCTCCCCACATTTGTCTTCTTGTATACATCTGTTGTCTCGTCACACATTTAGATGGTAAGCTCTTTGGGGCAGGGACCATCCTTTTGTTCTGTGTTCGTACAGCGCCTAGCACAGTGGGTTCTGGTCCAGGACTGGAAATCCTAGGTGCTACCACAATACAAATGCTAATTAACAATCAACACTACAAAGCGTGTGGCTTACTCTTGTATCCTGGAACAAATATTTGTGGAGCATCTAGATGAGCATTTATGAATGTATTAGTGAACTCAATCAATTAACTCAAATTTAAAACAGGAACAAAAATTCTGGACACACCACAGAAGCCAAATTCTGCTTTCGGACAAGCAGTTCCGGGCCTACTGATGTCTATACAATGTGTATGAATACTTGAAAGGAAAATCTGTCCCTCAATCCAGTCTTATTCACTCAGGAAAATACTGGGTTAGATTTTGATGTCAGTTACTCCAAATTTACATCAGTGTAAATAAGAACAGAATTTTGCACAGTGCGTTTACAGTATATGATGCTTTTCGCTTGGGAATTGAACATTAGTTTGAGGTGTGTGAGCTAAGAAGAATATATTGGCACAATGAGTGGATGAAAGTGGGTGTGTGGGAAAGAGGAAAGCAAAGATAATTTACCCTGACATACATTTTATGCAAAGGAAAAACACTTTTTAGTTGCTTTAGGGTCCCTCGGAAATATTTGACGGTTTGTTTTGAGAGTGGGGAGATGGTATTTTAGTCTTTTGTCTTTCCTGTTTCCAGGCAGTGGCTATCCATGCACCTGGGAAAAAAAGGAAAAAAAAATAAAGTCTTTTTCACACCACCATCTTGCTGAACGGAGGCTGCTATTAGGCTGTTTGGGTGTGACTGGTATCATCAGAGGTTCTAAATTAGAGCCAGGCTTGGCAGGGTGCCAGTACCATAGCATTATACTCAGCAGGGGAAGACGCTTTGTTTTTTATTAGCCGCTTTCTGAAGAGCAGTTCCAACTCAGTGTCGTAAGCTACCAGCTCTCAGTAAGAAGCGCAAGAGACTATAAGGAAGGCCTAATCTACACACAAAACTTGCACTAGTTTAACTAAAATCAGTTTTGAAATGTAGTTGGTTAAACTGGGGAAGCCCCCATGTGGACACACTCACAATGGTTGACAAATGACTTACATCACCGTTGCTGATTTGTATTACTGAATGAAGCTGATTTAAAAGTGGACTCTCACAAGTGTTTGCACCAAATTTACCAACTCCATTTAAAAACTGACCGTAGATAAACTAGTTCAAGCTCTGTGTCCCCCAGCCCTAATGGCTAGATTGTGACTACAACTAGCTGCTAACACAAAGAAGTACGGATGGGTAAGAACTCTCCTTACATCCCTTCTTGGCCTACCTGGACATTGAGGCAAGACAGCAGGAGTGAACAGGACCATGGCCCACTTACGTCCCCCACACATAACCCTCACTCCCTCGTGCCCCAACACACACAGATCTTCCCCGCCCCCTCACAGACCAGCACCTCCCCAGGCCCCTAAGAGACCCTCTCCCCCACACCCTGCCTCCCGGCCACACTCACCGGCCCTGCTGGGAGGCGACTGTCCGCCAGGCTGAGCTGGCAGTGCAGCCAGGGCTGGTCCCAGGGCGGGGAATCGCTCCGGCCCCTTGGGAGTGGCGCAAGCAGCCAGACCAGGGCCTGCCCCGGCCGGGGTCCCTAAGGACCCACTTGCCTGAAGAGGCCCAGCCAAGCCCCCTCCTTCCCCCCCACTGTCATCCCCCCCTCCCACCGTCATCCCCCCTCTCTCCTCCCCCATCCACCGACTGAGACCTGACACTGGCCAGGCTTCTGCAGCAGTCCCAGGTTGCTCAGCTCTGGGGAGACAGGCGGGACCCCACAGGTGGTGGGAAGCAGAGACTGCCCAGAGCCGGATGTGCACTGAGGTCCAGCCAGGTGGCAGAGAGAAGCAGGTGGGTGGGGGCAGGGATGGAGGCTCCAGGCACCACCAAAGGAAGCAGGTGCTTGGGGCGGCCAATGGAAAGGGGCGGCACATCCGGGTCTTCAGCGGCAATTCGGCGGCGGGTCCCTCAGTCCCTGTTGGAGCGAAGGACCCGTCGCCGAATTGCCACTGAAGAATGAAGCAGCGCGGCTGGGCTGCCACCGAAGTGCTGCAGATCGGGGCTTTCCCCCCCCCACCCCCCGCTTCGCCGCTTGGGGCGGCAAAAAAAGCTGGAGCCAGCCCTGGCCCTCAACCAGTCGGTGGGCAGGCCGAGAGGAGCAAGTGGTGGGTGGGGGGAGCCAGCAGGGTCTCGGGGCGCAGTGCAAGCGGAGCAGGCCGGGACCCCTTCTGAGCAATGGGCCACTGGCGCCATTGTAAACCCGGCACTGCCTAGATCCCGTCAGGTGATACACAAATAATTGTATTTGTTCTTTTAGATCATTCCACTAACAGATGGGATGGCAAGACTATGAATGCTGTGACTGTGGCACTGGGCATGGTAGAGCACCAGCCTATTCTTCTGAGCAGGAAGGTTCACAGAAGTCATACAGTGGGTCTGCAGCCTGTCCACAGCTCAGGCAGCAGAACACACACTGAAGTTCGGAATTGTGGTCCATCTTACTACAAGAAAGGACTTTATCGGGTAAGCACGGATACATTTTCCTACGGCCAGATTTGATGGAGGCATTACATACACAGTGCAGTAGAGTTACTGGGCTGGCTGGGTGAGCGAGTGTTTCTGGAAGCAACCATGAGAGGAAGTTGAGAGGGTGGGGGCGTGCTAACTGCCAGAGGGAGAAAGCAAAACTGGCTCTGGTCAGAGGCACCGATTGCAGAAGGGGAGCAACCACTGTTTCCTCTTCCAATAACAAAGAGACGTCATTCTGTAATTAAGCTGAGCTCAGACCGGTGACGTCATTCCGGGGAGTCCATGTGGCTTGCTAGCCCATCAATAAGGACTGCCGAGTCCCAAAACTGTACCGTAGATGGGCCCACAAACCTAACCGTGATTGCAAGAACACGATTCTGTCTGCCACAAAAGCTATTTGAACCACCCCCCTTGGGCAGGTTTCTATTTGGGGTTATTTGGGGAACGCTGTACTCCAGATGGCCCATCGAACCCAGTTAACCATGTCAAAAGTTCACGGTAATTGACTGAGTAAAATCATTATAAGATTTCCACGTCACTTTGGAGTACCATCAGACCTGGCCTTATTGGGGTTGCCAGACCCCTTTGTGATGCTGGCAAAGATGTTGATTATCATCGGTGGAGTACAGCAGAGCTCTCTGACTGAACAGCCTGCCAGCTAATCCTTGCCTGTGCCCCAAAACTGAGGGGCTGCCAGCAGTCTACCATTGATCTTAGGCCATTTGCCTCTCACACCAAAGCCATAATAGCTGTCCCAGGACACAGTCAATTTTGTAATTTGGTCAGTCAGAAAATGAGTGTTTTGGATTTTCTTCACCATTGCATTGGTAAATACATTTTCTTTATACTCCCAACGAACTGTGATATCAGCCACCAGGGGTTGTCCCTCCTTGGCAAATCACAGAAGACAAATTAACAGACTAATGTTTACTTCTACCCAACAACAATGTCAACCTTCTGGGAGAGTGAACAGCATGAAGTAAGCTGAGGTCATATCTCACTCATCCTGTCAGTGTAGTCAACTTAATCAGTAGAGCTTTAATGGCTTTTTTTTCAAATTCCAGGCTAGATTCTGGTTACATGTAAAAAAACAGCCTAAAACTGGGGACTGTACAACATTAACAGTCATTCTCAAAGAGCCCAAAAGATTGGCTTTTGGGGGGGAAGTGGAACGGTTCTAAATATTAAAACAAAAACATTCAGCTCAGAACATTCAAGAGTCTCGCTCGATAAGAGGGACAGCAGGGGGATTTACAAGGCTCATGAGCGGGGAATCATGTGACCCTTGTGACTCAACCATTCTGCAGCCATACTTGTAAAAATATACAACTCTGCTCTTCTCTTTGCCTCTTCTTAAGATGCTGCTGCTGCTCTCGGTACCCTGCTCACCAGTGTGCACATTTTACCCATAATCTTCACTATCTATATTTGTATGCATACTAAAGATCATTTAAGGAACAGCCCCACTCCAAATCTGAATGGCCTTTCAATCTGAATACTGAGGTTTTTTACCTTTCCTGCCTAATGCCAAGCCATTCAAATGTCTCCATCCCACCTGTATTACAGCAGCTCCTAAAGCATCTCCCTCAGACTTTGGAGTTACTGACAGAGTGGGTGTCTTCCAGGAGTAATACTTAACTCAGCAGGAACTGGTCAAACCAGCAGCAGCAATAACAACATGATCATTTAAGAACTCCTGCAAGATTTTGCACAGGCAAAAAAATAATCGAGTCCTATGCCCTCCAGTTCATCTTTTGGCAAGATTACGCTTTTGAATATTTCAGAGTAATAATCATTTCCACCTTTGATCCGTTTGTCTCTTCCCCAGCAAACCCCCATGGGGAGCAGACAAACTTATTGTCGGTTGGCAGTAGTAAAATCAGGCTGTTTGTTCGGTGTTATCAAATGCCAGCCTGGGGGCAAGCCTTGGTAACACGGCTTTGACATCTAACCAAAGAGTAACATAACTCTTCTGTGAACTAACTAAATAAATAAATCCTTTGTCTGCAAAGGCAGAGCCCAGAAGCATGTCACTTTCCTGGGGAAAAACAGGGAAGAGAGTGTTTTTTACCAGCATCTTGAAACAAGACAGCAGCTTCTCCTCAATCTCTGAGAGCCTAGAAGGACCAGGAGGGTAACAAGAAACCTAAATATACCACTGGGTTTTTTGTTTGTTTGTTTGTTTTTTAAACACACCTAACAAACACACAAATGCTTCATTTTACACCTACGAACATTCCCTATTGAGTACAAGTGTTTGCAAGAGCCGGGCATCATCTATCAGTTATAATTTAAGGGAAAAGAAGAATGGGGTCATAGTTAAGACGCTGAACTAGGACTCAGCAGATCTGGGCTTGGTTCCTGACTCTGCCACAGCCTTCCTGCACGATATTGGGAAAGTCACTTAATCGATCTATGCCTCAATTCCCCATCTGTAAAATGGTAATAATAGCACTTCATTTCTCCTGCCCTTTGTCTGGGTTGTCCACTTAGCATGTATGCTTTTTGTGCCAGAGACTGGCTCTTAGTTCATGCAATGTCTATCACAATGGGGCTCAGGCTTTGGCAATGGCCTAAGAACAGGAAACCATCACTCTACCAGTGACATTAGGCACTACTTCTGCCCACTTTGAGTCTGATCCTAAGTCAGTGGAAAGACTCCAATTAGCTCAAAAGGCCTTTTGCTGATTTATTTTGCATCACCGTGGCACAAGATACTGCCCAAGACTGCAGAATGAACTCCCACAGGAACTAAGGACCTTCACAAGCTTCACCAACTTCTGCTCTAAATGCCAGATTCATTTCTTTAACCTTGCCTTCTCTAATATAAACATATAGCAGAGCGAGAGAGAGAGTGTCTACGTGCACATGTAACTCCAGAACAAAAAACACTCCAGTGCACATATTTCTCCTCCTGGGGACAGGATGAGAGAACACACAGACACAAGAAATGGTAGTCACATCACTTAACACACTACTGGTAAGCGCTCAGAGTCTACAGTTATGAGTGAGGTGTAAGAACTAGAGTTGAGCACAAAATGATTTTCCTTCTCTGCAAAAATTTTCAAGATTACGAAAACATTTCTGTGAGCGAAAGCACACGGGTTCAGATTCTACACATTGTTGTGATCATCTTTGTGCGAAATATGCCTTGTGAGGGATCATTTAAAAACTGACAACACACTGATCATCAATATTCAGGTGTAACATATGTACGAAATGCGTATTAAGAATTATGAACAGAAGCTGAAACTATGACCACAATGTGTTTACCAGACAAGTCTGGAGAGTGAGTAAACCGGTTACTCAAAGACAAAGGAAAAGCTGACTCCGCTAGCCAGGTGTCATCAAAGTTGAGGGGCAATCACCTGCCAAGTGGCCATTCTTTGGCAAGGAACCAGGGCAGGACCAGATCTATCTGCATTTTAGCAAACAAGGACATGGACCCTCTTTCACCGTGAGACTCCTTGTCTCTGTCCTCACAGCTGGAATTAATTCTATCTAGGGCAGTGGTGGGCTGCAGGTTGCATACCACTGAGCTTGGGGGAACCCTAAGGAAAATGCATTTCAAAGAGGGCTGGACTATAAGAGGGAAGGCCAAAAACACCCCAAGGATTCTCTCCCTAGCTCTCACTCTGTCTTTCACCTAAGACAAAGGAACCAGCCCTTTGAGGAAGATTCTGACCTGAGCATTTGGTCAGCCCTGTTGCTGTGAACATGTAGTAAAGATTTTATCTTGAACCAAGTCTAGCTTGTTAAGTTTTAGCTACATATAGCATTTTATCTTTGTTTCTCTTGTAACCATTGTTGACATTAACGCCTTGTACTTTTACTCACTTAAAAATTTATCTCGTTGTAGTTAAATAAACTTGTTTTATTTTTTTTAATCCAAACTAATCCAGTGTTGTGTTTAAACTGAACTGTTTGGATAATGTAGGGTTACCATACGTCCGGATTTTCCCGGACATGTCCGGCTTTTTGGGCTCCAAATCCCCATCCGGGGGGAAATCCCAAAAAGCCGGACATGTCCGGGAAAATTGGGATATGCGGGGCCGGCGGTGCTGGGCCGGGGGCTGGCGGTACCAGGCCGGGGGCTCGGGGGCTGGGCCAACGGTGCGGTGCCGGGCCGGGGGCTCGGGGGCTGGGCCGGCGGTGCGGTGCCGGGCCGGGGGCTCGGGGGCCGGGCCGGCGGTGCGGTGCGGTGCCGGGGGCCGGGCCGGGGACCGGCAGTGCTGGGCGGGCCGGGGGTGCTCGGCCGGGAGCCAGGCCGGGGACCGGCAGTGCTGGGGGCCCAAGCCGACCCAGGCTGGAGACGCTGGGGGGGCCAGACTGGGCTGCGCCTCCTCCCCCCACACCTCCCTTACCTGCTTCAGGCTTCCCGCGAATCAAATGTTCGTGGGAAGCAGGGGAGGGGGCGGAGTTGGGGCGGGGACTTTGGGGAAGGGGCGGAGTTGGGGCAGGGGGGTGGGAGCGGGGCCCCGTGGAGTGTCCTCCTTTTGGAGGCTCAAAATATGGTAACCCTAGATAATGCCAAGTAGCAAACTGTTGCATATTGACCCCTTGCAGGGGCAACGGACCTCTAATATCTGAATTGTCCAGGATGGCGCTGATCAGTGCAGAGCACGCATTTGGGGGAAAATCCGGGACTGGGAGTGTGCTGGGGCCACCCTGCAAGTAGCAGCCAAGGCTGCTGGAAGCCAGAGTGTGGCTGGTGTTTGCTGGCTCCTGGGATCAAAGTTGCTGGGCCAGGTCTGCGGCTACACTCAGACAGGGTGTGACCCTCACGTTGGCAGACTGTTTGTGAGCAGCCCAGGGTGGGAGCTACAACAGAAAAGCATTGTGAGCCTCCCAGCGTCATGGGCAGGAGGTGGCACAACCTCTGACTGGTCTGGATTGCACCCTGGAATGTGACAATTTGACACAGTCAAAATTCCAAAAAATGTTGAGAACTGAAATACCAAAAAATTGGTTTGGGTCAATCATAACATTTCATTTTGTTGTGATTTTGATTTTTTTTTTTCATTTTATTTTTGCTTTTACTGTAAATTAACTTAAATTTCTAAATGAAAAGTGCTTTCGAACTGAAAAACAGAACTTTTCATTTTGAAAATATCAAAACGGTACATTCTGATGATTTCAAACCGCCCGCCCCCCTTTTTTTTTTTTCCAATAAATGGGAAATTTGTCAAAACCAATTCTTTCCTGCAAAACTTATTGCTGTTGATGAATTGCCATTTTTCAACAGAAAAAAAAAAAACTTAAAATATGGAAACAAACTTTCAAAAACTCCTGACCGGCTCTAGTAAGAACCTGAATAGAAATTGGAATAGAACAGTGCTTTCAGCATGTGTTTCACTCCTCAAAAATCATTTTAAACCCCCTTGATGAATTTAGCCTCTGCATCCAGGCCATATGCTCAGTTACCTTCAATCATTCCTTAATCTCAATTACCTCCATAGCAGCATAGTCATCCACTGTGTTGGAACCAACTCCTGTGCTTTTTGAGGCATTTACTATCAATCTGAGCGCATGCGTCGCTCACCCCAAACGAAACCACCGCCTCGTCTCACATTCCCTCCTCAGGAATACTTGTGTTCTTAAACTCAAAGCATGGGTCTATGTTCATTCCAGCTGGCAGCAGGCAATCCCATGGAGACATGCAGTGTAAGTACGGAATTTGTATGATGGGGCGCCAGACAGATGCGCTCTTACTTTTGCATTTAAAAGCAAACATACAACTGTGTTTTAAAGTTTCTCAGGGGAAAAAAAATGAAAGCAAAAGGGATTCCAAGGACACAGCCCCTCAAGCAGTTTTCAAACATCAAACAAAAGGGCCTTCCGTGTGTTCTCCCCATGTGACACCTTTGTTCGTTCATCCCAAGCCTGCGGGCACATTTCCTGTGACATACAAAAGGTTCCCAATACTGTACAGATAGATGTAACTACATGTGACTTACACATCTGCTGGTCTGTCTCCCAATCCTTGTCACTCTAAACTAATCAACTTCGTTTTCTATGGAAAGCTGTTCTTCAGAAGCTAGGCAATAATACATTTGGTAGAGGAATGTAGGGGAGAGCTGCAACAGGTTTGTATCAGAGGGATTAAACAGCTGCCTGTCTGCTCATTTATCTATCACAGTTAAGTACACATGAGTACTTGTATTCCCCAGTGGTGGCTGGATTCTGGTATGTATATCTAAATGTGGGTAGGCGCTGTCCATCTCTCTTAGCTGCGTGCGTATCTATTTCTCTCTCCTCCTCCTCTGTGTTGTCTATTTTTATTTCCCCCTTGGCTAAATTCAAGGTTATGTTTTCCTTTCTATCGCTGCCAGGCCATCTCAACGAGTTTGTATAGTTGTGCTCCATGTGGCTCTGCACTTGTAAGTTTACAAAAGCACAACGGCACTAACAGGAAGCTGCTTGAAACAGACCTCTTGCACTGGCCTGCTTTCCTGTATTGTCCCCTCTCATTGGCAGTGAGGGCATCTTATGTAGCAGTAACATTCCCTTTTCCCTTCATCCCTCCACCTAAGGCCAGATTGTGAATCCCTTACTCCCATCAGTTACTTGCAGGAGTTGTCCCATCGATTTCAATGGGAGAACTTGTGTGCACCATTGATCAAAGGAGTTACGGGTGTTTTATAGGTTAGGGTTTCACACTGCCACCAATCACTGTGGCATCTGACAGCATATTTTAAATTCTGTAATAAATGCTATATTACTGAGGGGGAAATTTGCCTTTTTGACATACACCACCCAAGTGACGAGAACTCACGCATACATCTCTGATGGGCATTTTGAGCGGGTGAAGGGCAGACAAAAATCATTGTCCCATCCCACAGGCAGAGAATGGGAGCTGCAATACAGCCCTGTCCCAAACCCAAATGATCCCTGCCACTCCATACGTGCCATGTGGGGTTTGAGTCTGTGTAACTGTGGATAAAGTGGTCCGTACTGCTCCCCAGCTCCAAGACCCCTCTTTACACACCGGCCGATTTGAGCAATGGCAAGGAGATCCTGCCCACAGCACACACAGGAATCGCTCTGTGTGACCATTCTTCCTGCACCCCCACTCCCAGCACAGAAAAAAACACCATGGTGAGTAAGTGATACAGAGAGGTGTCCACAGCAGTGAATGACATGCAAACATGACTTTCTGCAGGCCTAATTCACTGATTCATTAGACCTTCAAGGTCTATGGGCCTTATTCCTTGCGCCCCCCAAAAATCCCACTTAAATCAGTGTGCAAGAAATGCAGCATTAGGTCCTAAATCAGCATTTGCCCGAAAAGCTGGAGAGCCCAGCACTTGGATGCGTGTTATTGTTCTATGCCTGCTCCTTGTTCTCAATCAAATACAAAACGTATCGGCAGACAGCTGCTGCAAAGCCTTTCCTGAGCCTTTCTCCTCTGAGTAAAGAGACTCATTTTAGTGTTTGACCTCTGAGTTTCGTGTTCATTATTGAGTCTGGAAACCAGCAGACTCACTGCAGGAAGCTGGTCTCTCTGCTGCTTCGACAGCGCATGGTTCGCCTACCTTTCGCACGCTGACAGAGGGAGCCTGCAGTGCCGCAGCAATAGAACTACCCAGCACACTTTCCTCCCTAACCTGCCCTATTGCTGGAAAATATTAATAGATTAAAAGTTCCCGCGGGACACACAAGAATGAGATTTTAATTATTTTACAAAAGTGCCAACAAATTGCTTGTGAACTGCAGCTCCTCAAAGGGAAATAGGGAGCCAATAGACTTAGATGGTAGACAAATGTAAAATTCATGCCTCTTTCTTCTGAGGAGAGATTGTTTGGGTAATGCAAGTGCCAGCCTTTAAACTGCATGGGGACTTAAAAGGAAAGAGTGATAAAGGAGATTGGAATGGGGTATAAAGGTGATGTGTAAGGGAAAATGGTCACTTTGGAATGGATAACTACTCCAAGCTGGGTACTCTTCTGACTAATCTCAGGAAGGAGAAAAGATATGCTTGGTATCAAAGGAAAACAGTGACCTTCTAATTTGGAAATCTACCAACTAAATTGCTGGTCTTCTATTATCTTCTGCCTGTGGAGTAGGAGCTTTATGCTTTTAAAATACCCTGAGCTAAATAACTATGTGACCAGTTTTGCTTATACCAATATAACTGAGTGGACTTTAGATCTGTGTGCACAATGTTTTTCTCAAAACTAGTGTGGGGTTGGTTTGACAGAATTGCTACAGAATTCATACGGACATAGAAATTTCTTCCTAGCTATAGAGCCCAGTGCATTTTTAGCGACGTGTACAGTAGATGCACTTAGACTTTTGTGTTTCTTGAAATGCCAGCCTTTCTTGACCTATGTGATTGAGCTGGAGGATTACGCTGTAAAACATATGACCAAAGAAATCCCAGTATTGTCAAAGTGCTTCATGTCACTGAAGTTTTGGTGAGCCAGCATTTGGCTAAAAGGCTTGGGGTTTTTCCAGATTTACCTCTACCGTTTACATTTCCCATGAGTTAAAGGATGTTTCCCACATCCAAATTGTGGAGAGAGTCTTATTTCATCACTGAAAATACACAAATGTCGTGAATTAATGAACAGATTTTATAGGAAGGAACCAAAGAAAGTAATGACAGCCTTGATTATTTTATATGGTGTTGCAGGCAGACAACGCACTTTTCCATGGGTCCAGATGATGAAGATGTCATCAATGTAGCGCAAGTAGAGTAGGGGCGTTAGGGAAAAGAAGCCCTTGAGGAATTTCACCATGATTTCAATAATTTCCATTCCTCCATCAACCTCAGCCTAGATCAATCCACACAAGCGGTCCATTTCCTGGACACTACTGTGCTAATAAGCGACGGTCACATCAATACCACCCTATACCGGAAACCTACTGACCGCTACACTTACCTACATGCCTCCAGCTTCCATCCAGGACACACCACACGATCCATTGTCTACAGCCAAGCTCTAAGATATAATCGCATTTGCTCCAATCCCTCGGATAGAGACAAGCACCTACAAGATCTCTATCAAGCATTCTTAAAACTACAATACCCACCTGCTGAAGTGAAAAAACAGATTGACAGAGCCAGACGAGTACCCAGAAGTCACCTCCTACAAGACAGGCCCAACAAAGAAAATAACAGAACACCACTAGCTGTCACCTTCAGCCCCCAACTAAAACCTCTCCAGCGCATCATCAGAGATCTACAACCTATCCTGAAAGATGATCCTTTACTCTCACAGATCTTGGGAGACAGACCTGTCCTCGCTTACAGACAACCCCCCAACCTAAAGCAAATACTCACCAGCAACCACACATCACTGAACAAAACCACTAACCCAGGAACCTATCATTGTAACAAACCCCGATGCCAACTCTGTCCACATATCTATTCAAGTGACATCATCATAGGACCTAATCACATCAGCCATACCATCAGGGGCTCATTCACCTGCACATCTACCAATGTGATATATGCCATCATGTGCCAGCAATGCCCCTCTGCCATGTACACTGGCCAAACCGGACAGTCTCTACGCAAAAGAATTAATGGACACAAATCTGACATCAGGAATCAAAATACTCAAAAACCAGTGGGAGAACACTTTAACCTGTCTGGTCATTCAGTGACAGACCTGCGGGTGGCTATATTACAACAGAAAAACTTCAAAAACAGACTCCAAAGAGAGACTGCAGAGCTAGAATTGATATGCAAACTAGACACAATCAACTCCGGTTTGAATAAGGACTGGGAATGGCTGAGCCATTACAAACATTGACTCTATCTCCCCTTGTAAGTACTCTCACACTTCTTATCAAACTGTCTGTACTGGGCTAGCTTGATTATCACTTCAAAAGTTTTTTTTTTCTCTTAATTAATTGGCCTCTCAGAGTTGGTAAGACAACTCCCACCTGTTTATGCTCTCTGTTTGTGTGTATATATATCTCCTCAATATATGTTCCATTCTATATGCATCCGAAGAAGTGGGCTGTAGTCCACGAAAGCTTATGCTCTAATAAATTTGTTAGTCTCTAAGGTGCCACAAGTACTCCTGTTCTTCTTTTGACTTGCCCAAAGTTACACAGTGAGTCAGCGACATAACTGGGAATAAAACCTAGGCCTCCAGACTAACAACCCTGCACTCAATCCTCAAAACCACAGAGGGTAGCACAGTGACAATATAACTGAGCACCTGAGTCATTTGTCATTAGTAGCAATTAATCTGCAGCGACTGGCCTACTTGCAGTGTCCTTAAAAGGGCATAACAAGAAGGCGGGGGGGGGGAGAGTTAGGTAGTAGGTAACTCATCAGTTGAAGTGTGAATTAAGTTATTCACTAAGGCAAGTGAGGAGCAATTTGAATCACTGCTTCCAAGGCGTTCTGAAGTCAAGGGAGTAATGTCCATTAACACTGGCTGAGGATCAGGCCAAGTTTCTCTTCCCCATAGTTCTGAGACCCCTTTCGGTTGCAGGAAAGGCTGTATGGTATAATGATTAGTGTGCTATCCTGCGGTGTGATACTGAAGCCCCACACAGTAATGGGGGCCCTGATGTCACGGATATTCCTGCATGTTATTTTTGGGAAATTGTTTCAGACAACCTACAATCCGATATTGGCGCACGGCTGCGTATGTGAAAACTTTACCTAAAAAATTAAATACCGACTGAGGGCAGAAGGTGAAGATAATCTGGAACACCCCATATCTCAATGGAATTCCCTGAATATTCAATGGGGAAACGCTTGCCAATAAATCAATCATTTTTTTACTACTTGCCATAATCTTTCCCAACAAGTACCTCCACTGGTAAAGTCTGAGCTGAGAATAGGAAACAGGCTTGAAATCAACAAACAGTGCATGAGCCATTGATCAACAGGATGCCAAATACAAGAACATGCACATGGCAATGCAATGACAATAAAACACTTTAACACTTTAAGCTATGTCTACACTGCAATTAGACACGCACGGCTCACCCATTCCAGCTGGCTCCGGCTGGGGGGCTGTTGAGTTGTGGTGTAGACGTTCCAGCTCCGGCTGAAGCCCAAGCTCTGGGACCCTCCCACCTTGCAGGGTCCTAGAGCCAGGCTCCAGCCTGAGCCCAGAAGTCAACACTGCAAAGAAACCATCCCACAGCCTGAGCCAGCTGGCACGGGCCAGATGCAGGATTTGAACTGTAGTGCAGAAGTATCCTTAGAGATAATGGGTGAAATCCTGGGCCCATTGATGTGAATGGGACAACTCATTTTTTAATGTAATTAGAAATGAAATGACTGCATCTCTCATGGTTCCAAATAGGGCACTTATGTCTGATAAAATCAAATATGCCTCTTTCTAGTAATAGGAAGGAGACTGCTGGCAGAGGATGACGGACTTGTTGTTAAGGCATTGGATGGGAGCAAATCGATCTGTGTTTTATTCCTCTCTGTGCCACATACTTGCACGTGACTCATATGCAAGTCACTTTGGGCCAAGTTTCAAAAGGAGCTCAGTTCCAATCTAGGCACCTAAATAAAGGTCAGATTTTCAAAAGCGCTCAGTGTCCAACATGGATACAGTGAGCTGAGCTCTGCTGAAAATCCGACCCTGAGACTAAGCAATTTTGAAAATCCAGTCTATAATCTTTCTGATTTCAGAAGTGGAGGTGAGGATAAATTCACGGTTTGTGAGAGGCTGAGACACTACAGTACTGATCACAACAGAAAAGCCTAGAAAGCCAGGAAAAAAAATCCTCATTCAGGTTTGGATAGTGTGTAGTAAATGAGGCATGAGACTATGCCCTGAACAACTAGGATAAAAGGAAATGTTGAGCCATTGCCTTGTTCACCGAACATCATCCCTCTTCCGCACTGAATGACGGAGAGGTCATACAGCGTAACTAGTAAGGGAACACCACGGTGTCTCTGTCAGCATAGCTATGGTCCCCTATCATAGGCACAGCTTACCTTGACAGAAGGAGTTTCTGTCAGGGTAGGAATACCACCTCCATGACAGATGTTAGCTACATTGAGAGAAGCCCTCTTCTGTCGACACAGCTGCATCTATACTGGAGCATCTACCCTGTTTTCCCCCCACACTCTTGACTGACATAGCTATGCAAATATAACTTCAAGCGTAGAGTACGCCTCGGTGACCGAGCAGTTACAGACCGTATTGCAATTACATTACACAAGGAGGCAGAGTTGAGGTAACACAAACAACACAGAGTGCTTCACTTTGCAACTGAGGTGGCTTTTTGCTCGTTTGTCTTGCGGTGTATATTTCTGCGCACACACAAACATATATTTAGGCTGCACATGGAAATTAATATTTGTACGATATTCATCTCAGATTTTGACAGCTCACTGTTGGATTTCTAAACAAATAATCCCTCAAAAAGCCGTATCTATGAAGAATGGCATTTCCTTTGGAAAGAAAACAACATTTGATATGACATGAAGGCAATTTACAATAAGTAGCATATAGTGGTATGGAGTACAGTTGACTACTCTATGGATTCATAAATTGGACCCAGAAGTCAGTGACCTATACTAGTAATTTGGATGCCACACAATGCTGAGTAGTCCTGCTATAAACATTAAACGCTAAGGTTGTTGAGTGACGGAGATTGCAGTTAAAATGAACAATTGAGATGTTAGGCTCCAAGGCCTTTGATAGAAGTATAGCAAAATGGTTGACACTGACTTGTCAGAGGATTCCAAAAAAGAAAAAAACACACAATCTACATCATGGCTCTAGTCCAGTTATCAGACAGAGATCAGGATCAACAGGGCTAAAATAGGATGAACTGAAGAGGAGTGATGAGACAACAGGTGTCTGCCAAGCAAGACTGCAAAGACGACGAGAAGGGTTCTTGAGTGGTCAAGTATGAATGGACTATTAGTACTGACAACAGACATGGGAACCCAAAACATCCTAGTACCTCACTGGCAGAAGAAGAAGAAATAGCATCAGCTAGTATCAGAAGTAGCATTTGAAGCAGGAACAGCAGGCCTGCTCCACACACTGCACTGAAATATCCTAATACTGACATGAATTTTCAGATGAACAACGAACAAGATTAACAGGTTGCCAAGTGAGGGTAAAACCCCCTCCCAATCAATTCCATCTCCATCTCCACTGGATGCAGCAGACGTCAAATTAATGCCATCCTTTCTAATCATTAAGGTTTTTTTATACATGTAGGGTAGAGAGGCTGAAACTAGAGCTGATTTTTTTTTTTTGAAAAAAGGCTTTGTGTTTGTTGGTTTTGTTTGAAATTCACCAAAAATTGTCAATATTTTTTTATTTTTTGCAATAAGCATTTTTCAATTGGGGGGGGAATGTTTAATAGAAAAACTGATCAAAAGCATTATCAAAATGGTTATTAGATATTCTTCATTTACTGAAATCGCACTTTTCGATAAACAAAATACATCAATGTTTTCCACAAAAACGTTTAAATCCACACACAAAAATGATAAAAGCTCAAAAAAAAAATACCCTAACAATGGATCCGTTTCCAATCCTTCAAAACAAAACAATTTTATTCCCCTCTTCCCACCCCCTCCGTAAGCTAGATTTCCCGGTTTTAACCATCAAAATTGAGGCTGTTAGGCTGTATGTTAACTGTATGAAGTATTAACACTTTTTTCAGTCAGATATCTTAACAACATTTTTGCAAGGATGCATAAATAGAAAGTATGACTAAACAGGAAAATGCAAGTCAGCACTCGGAAGCCATTTCTATGTTATTAAGATCTCCGCTAATCAAAAGCACTACAGAAGAGCTGAGTATTATTATTAACTGATGACTCCAAAAATCTATTTAAAACCCTTTACAGATTCTAAGCCATTCAGGTTTTTACAGACACATATTTACAATCCCAAAGGCCAAGAAGGAAAAGCACTGCCCATTTGTAGATTATACAATTCATCATGCCTGATCTCTGTCATGACATTTATCTTCACACAAGAAAATAGGGGATACCTCAACAGTAGGTATGGCGCTTGTGAATTATGCTTCCATTTTTGCCTTGCCTCACTCATGAAGATAAATGTCACAATGGAACTTGTTCATCAGCTGCTCGATATATTCGGAATACCCTATGTGTGGGCACTGATGATGCCTTTCATTGGATGAACTAGGGTTGACTGCCTCGCTACACGGTGAAGTCAGAAATGATTTGCAATAGGTCATTCCTAATGAATGGAAGGAGAAGGCATAGTCTTGGTCTACACAGAGTGTGCCCTGTTAATACCACATTGTATAATATGTTCAATATTTTAAGCTTGCATTTTATTTTAAGGGTACCTGGCAGAGATTATGAAGGTTCCAAGTGGAGCCCAGCTGAAATGACAACAGCCAGTTTGTTAGCATAACACCTGCTTGCTTTTGATGCATATGTGGAATAATTGACTGTAGATTTCAGAGGTGTGTGATTACATTTTTATATTCCAATGGGAGAAATATGTTTTTATAGCCCAGATTTCTGGAACAGCTTCACATTTCTAGGAACTGATCCTACTGTCGTTTCACAGACAGGACTGCCGCTGAGGTAAATGGAAACTTTAAGTGGTAACTGATGGTGGAATTGAGCCCTTTGTGAGGTATAAATGTAGAATATAACAGGGCATTTGCATGTATCATTTGAATATAGCAGATAAGGTACAAAACCAAAACCACTTGAAGTTAAGTTCAAATATGAAATAGCTCTTGACACAGATCGGACAATCAAAACGCAGCTGTTGACACATACTGAAAAGAGCACAATACTTGTTTAGAAAAATCTAAAATACTGTCTTTGTATGTGGGAAAGGGATGCAGTTTTGGGACTTGGATTCAGGCTGTGGCCACACTAAAAGGAGGGAGCGGCATCTTCGGTTACTAAAGGCAGGGGCCTGTGTTTGCATGTGTCTCTCGTACAGCACTAAGCACACAGTCTCAGAGTCTGCTGGGGGCATCTATGCCCTGGTGGAAAGAATGGGATTGTGAAGCTTGTGTCCACATCTGTCACTAAAGGTGGAAGCATCCTCAGCAGTTATATGATGAGTAACATCTAGGAATCTCTTTCACAGACCAGGATCCCCACTGAGGTAGGCACTGTACAAACAGAACAAAAATGCCTTAACTGTTTGCACAGGGCAAAAATCCAATAAAGAGCGCTTCACCAGGTTTACATGTCGTTCAGAGGGTTACACCCAGGCTTTAATTAGCTGGAATAATTGTACCGTGCAAGGATCAATCTGTTGAAGTCTGCAACGAAGCAGAAGCTTCAGGAACTGGCACTAGTCGGGATAATTTCATCTTAAATTAAATACCAGACTGGGGTTACGATGATTGTTTCTGACTTTGATATGGAGCTGCTGGGATATGTAGACACAGAGGTGAAAGTGGGCCAGTATAGGTTGGTATGGCGTATCGGTAAGAACTGGCCGCCAGTACCGGCCCGTACACAGTCGACGTTAAAGCACTGTTGCGGCAGTGCTTTAACGTTGCTACCCCTCCGCAAAGGATCACCGATAGGGGGGGCAAAAGGGGCAGCTGCCCAGGGGCCCAGCGATTTAAAAGGGCCCAGAGCTCCCGGCCACAGCTGCTACTGTGGCAGGAGCCCAGGCAGCACTGAAGGGCAGGCTGAGGGATTCTGACCCCCCAGCACTGCCCCTTCCACCTGAGGCCCTGCCCCTTCCGGGGGCCCGCAGGCGGGTCCCCGTACCAGTAAGTATTTTATCTTACTTTCACCCCTGTGTAGACACAAATTCACCGCTAATCCAACCCTGAAAGGTGTAATGTCATCCACTTCCACAACCCCAGGTTAGTTTTGCACAGCTAGGAAGACTAGTACGTATTCTAAAATTGTGCTGAAGATGTTAGCAAACTTGTGTTAAATATTAGCATGCTCTGGAGATGGTATTTACAGTATGAAGCTGGTTATGAGAAAAGATAGCCAATGCGTTAGCAGTATTCCAAAGGCAATGGGCCATGTGCTATCTAGGCAATATGAATACTTCCGGATAATCAAAATAAGTCCATCTTCAGCCCCCAGGAAACTGTTTTTAAGCACTTAGAAGAGGCTAGTCTTATTTCACATACCACATCCTGGGTAATAACATGAAACAACTCCATGCTTGTAAAACTAAACTGGCTGTTTATTAAGAGAACTATTTACAGAGATGATGCAACTGCAGCTAGCATTCTAACCATGTGCACCCAGAACGACCTCCTGGTGCCTCCTCCAAATTCTTCCCACCTGCAACCTATGCTCGTCCCTCCAAATTCCATGCAAGCTGCTCCAAGGGTAAAAGTTAATGGGGCTAGCCACTTTTCTTCCTAGCGACAATGACACATCTTGAGCAACAAATTCCAAGAGAGGGTTGGTAGAAACCCAAGTCAGATGATGTGGATCCAATCACCAATACTCCATAATAGGAAAGTGCCAGAGGCTGAGCTCAGGGTGGTGTTATGAGGCTTATTTGAAAGAAAATGAAATTATTCACTGCATAGATTTGATGCTGTGCCAGTCATATAAAAGTGGCCTTTACAAGGAATGTCTCTGAGTCAAATAAACAGTGAACTGGAGCATGGCAGCTGGTTCAGGAATGAAATCCTGAGCTGGGAACTTAAAACAGCAGCTGTTTCACCGTACGAGCCAGCAAAGCCCTGGCTAAGTGTCTGCTAAAAAACCCAACCCCTCTAATGTCTGTTACGAATGCCCTTTAGTCTAGGAGTCTGTCTATAGTGCAAAACAAAAACAAAAGGTGTGTTCTTAATTTGGGGTAGCTAACCTGCATTCGCTAACGTGGGTTAAAATAGCATTTAAGACATAGCATTTTGGCTGTTAACCCAGGTTAGCAGCTCAAGTTAAAGCCTATAGGGCACATGCGGGTTGAACACATCTTTTCATGCAGTATAGATATACTCTAAGTTACATGAAGCTACAGACCATCTGGATGAACATCTTATATCAGAAGGGTTGGAAGAATCCTAGGACTGGAGAGAAAGGAAGGGTAAATTGGGAGGTGGGGGATAGGAGAAAAGTAGATGTAGGGCTTCGGGGACTAAGGGAAGCACTCCTACATCAGCGTGATGGGCAGAATAGAGAACTCAATCAAAGCCATTATCTGGTTGATGAGATGAGTAATGCCATAGTTGCATACCAACTCTCTCTGGCAGGGACATCATTGCTGAAAAGACGTGTGTAGTGTATACGATATGATACTGGGGCTGAGAAGCCAGCAGGAAACTATTACTGTCTATGTTTCAAGCCTACCCTCTGCAGAGGTATTAGCACCACAAAGGGAGCCCAGTTACTTAAAAGGTGGGCTGTTAAGCTCTTTCTGCCCTCATTTAGAACCTAATGCTGCCTGTGTTGCAAATGAACTCTGATTGTTTGCCCTCTAGGAGCTATTTATAGAACTGCAGTGTTATTTAGGGGTTTTAAAAACATTTATTTTAATGCGTCAGATTCTCTTTTGTAGCTAGAAAACAAATTCTGTTAGCAATAAATCATAGCAAGTTACAGATGACTAGGGTGCTTATGACATACCTCCACAGGTGGAAAGTAACTGGTTTTTCTGTCTCATGCTTTGTAATGCACCCAATGTAGTGCACCCTTGTGTAAACCACAATATGCCTTATTTTTATGTGTCTCTATATTTGCCTGAAATAGGCCTCTTTGAGGATAATGGAGAATAGGGTGATGGGGTGAGGGGTCACAGATCATGGGGGGAGATGCCCCAAGTGACTTAGGAGCATAACTTCCACTTTCAGAAGTGACTGAGGCTCCTAGGAACTTAAGCATGATTCAAAGTCAAAGATTTCCTAGGTGCCTTAGGCCCAGATTTTTAAAGCTATTTAGGCACGGCTGCACTCAGCATCGCAATGCCTAGCAGATTTAGGAGCCTTCATGTTTTCAAAAGGATTTAGGCACTTGAGTCTAAATTCCATCAATGCTGAGCACAGCAATGTTTATATAGCTTCAAAAATCTGGGCCTATGTGATTTATGCTCATAAGTCTTTTGGGGAAAAAAGAAGCTGCCCATGTCCCAGAATGCTCCTGTAGTTCAGTATGAGGATATAGCATGTAATATAACAATAATGGGGACATTTGTGAATTGCTAGGTCAAATCAGTCTTCTTTTTGTCTTTTTAAAAGCATCTGCTAATTTCAAGCATGGCTGTACAACCCAGCTAGACATGAACAAAAGGGAACTATTGGCACCCCATTATTGTTATATTAAATGCTATATCCTCATACAACAACACAGAAAAAGTCTTGAATTGGGGATAGGGATGCCTAAATTCAGTTCAATTTAGTACTTTTTAGTACCTTTTTGTACTGATGGCCAAACTTCAAATCCAGTTGGGGTTACAGTTTGTGGTCTGCATTTAGCCACTAGCAGAGAGATTCCATGTCACAAAGCCACCAGAGTGTGGTATAAAATGATCACAGTTGGTAACCTCTCCTCATGAGGTACCAACAATAAATAAGGTGTCTTTGAATGAACTCTCTGGAAAAGTTTGCACAGCAGCTACCTGCATTCTATTATATGCTAGTCAGGGTTACCAATCTAACTTTCAATCTCAGACACCAAAGTCCAGACCTGAGCAGACATAAATGGTCACAGCTCTATTGAGCTAGGCTAATTTACACCACCTCAGGATATGGCTCCACATTCACCAATTAAAAAAAAAAAAATGGGCCACAGTGCCGATTCTGAAGACATTTTTGCATCAAGAAAACTGCATCAGAAGCAATAAATAATGGATAACTGACCATCATAAAGCCACTAATGTGCATATGGCTTTGAAATTTCATCTGCTCTTTCAAAAATATTTCTGCTTCACACAAGCTAGAGTTGAAAGAGAAGGAAAAGCATTAGCGGGAATAAAGAAAATGCTTTACCTAAAGCAAGTAAGTGTGTGTGTGTGTGTGGGGGGGGGTGTTTATTAGAGAGAGAGAGAGAGAGAGTGCGTGCACACGAACACGCTATATTTTGGTTGGATATGACCAAACAGTTGTATTTTAGCCATAGCTCTCACGGTCTCCAGGGCATATGCCAGGCTAAAATACAACTGTTTGGTAGTATCCACCGAAACACAGCAGTGTTGGGTCACTGCTGGGGTAAACTGGTGCGGCTCTGTTGAGTTCAGAGCAGCTATGCCAATTTACGCTGGCTGAAAATCTGGCCCTGCTTTTTGAAGCCTGTTTCATATCTACATTTCCAGCCATTGAAACTTTCCTTATAGGTTAATTCCTTCTAGCCAATGCTATAATTTGGACCATTCCTTCTAGTCAATGCCTCCTTTGGATTGTGAAATCACAAGATATTGGATCAGAACCAAAGAATCTCTACGCAAAAGAATAAATGGACACAAATCTGACATCAGGAATTATAACATAATATTCAAAAACCAGTAGGAGAACACTTCAGTCTCCCTGGACACTCAATAACAGACTTAAAAGTGGCAATTCTTCAACAGACAAACTTCAAAAACTGACTCCAAGAAACTGCAGAACTGGAATTAATTTGCAAACTGGACACCATCAAATTAGGCCTGAATAAAGACTGGGAGTGGATGGGTCACTACAAAAACTAATTTCCCCCTGCTGATACTCACACCTTCTTGTCCACTGTTTGAAATGGGCCACCTTGTTTACATTGGCCTCATTAGCACTACCAAAGTGATTTCCATCCCTTCTTGTCAACTGTTGAGAATAGCCCACTTCCAACTTAATTGAATTGGTTCATTAGCACTGACCCCCCACTTGGTAAGGCAACTCCCATCTTTTCATATGCTGTGTATTCATACCTCCCTACTGTATGTTCCACTCCATGCATCTGACGAAGTGGGTTTTAGCCCACGAAGCTTATGCTCAAATAAATGTGTTCGTCTCTAAGGTGCCACAAGAACCAACTGTTGTTTTTGCGGATACACACTAACACAGTTACCACTCTGAAAGGAATACTATTGCTAGGTACCAAAAAGGGAACTAGATTAGACAAATCTATAAATCTTTTAACTGCATACAACTTTCAACATCCCTTTCTATCTAGGTACACATGTGGCCCCTCTATAATGCTAGTATTCAAGGGCATCTGTGTAAATATTCAACAAGCTCAGGTGCCACTATGACCAATCAGCTATTTATCGGTGTTTTCCTTACCAGTCAAGTTCTTCAGGCCAAGTTCCCTGAGTCCAAAATTACCATCCTTTTTGTAGTTAAGAAATATCTCCAAGGCATTTCGGTCCTCGTAGAGTTTTGTCCCACGAATGATGCGTAGGTTCTCTAATGGGAGGTACTCAAACTGATTCAAAGCTACCAGGACATATCCCGTGACTTCTCGGATAGACTGAAAGAGACAGAAGCAACATCCACGTTAGAAATATTTTTCTTTTAAATTATGAGATGTTTATAATTTCCACAGTGTTGGTCTATGCCACAATTGAGATTTCAGTTGCTCAGCTGAAAACAAATGATGCATAAGAACTTGTAAAATTAATGTTAAGTTTATACACTGATGCTGGTTTGAACAGCAGAAATCAAGGGCCAGCATCTAATGTCAGTGACTAGGTGCTTTCTGAAACCTGAATTATTGAGTCTGCATTCACGTTTGATATTTTAAGGGGTACTTTCTTGTTGAAGTATGTGGTGGTACATTTCATATCTGAGATTAGAATCTGGTTCTGAAGCTGTGTCGTCACATAAATCCAGGTAGCACTGTATAAGTACCATAAATGAGAGAAAACACACGTGTCAGCACAAACAGCTTTTTGTATGGGAAAAGAAGCTATTTCTGGGATTGGCAGGTTAACGGGAACGAATTCTGGCAGAAAAGATGGCTGGGACATCTGTGCATAGGAGAGGGAAAGGGACAAGAAAATTGGTTTGGAGGAGTTAAACAAAACATCATACTT
Source organism: Malaclemys terrapin pileata (assembly GCF_027887155.1). Classification (NCBI taxonomy): domain Eukaryota; kingdom Metazoa; phylum Chordata; order Testudines; family Emydidae; genus Malaclemys; species Malaclemys terrapin. The sequence goes on along the minus strand of NC_071515.1, from coordinate 14,917,993 downwards.
TTGCACTTTTAACTAAGTGAGACCAATTTTTGAAATAAAATTCAACTTTTTTTCCCTGTTTTAAGTGTTCGAAATTGACCCATTTTATCTGGCTCCACCCCGCAACTTTTTATCAAAAACACTGTCAAAACTGTTATCAAAATGGGTTACCAAAAGTTTGATTGACTGAAAACATGGCTTGAATCAAATGAAAAATTTTGATGACCACTTTGATCACATTTGAGAACATTTTGGATTAAAAAAGATTTTTTTTTAAAAAAAGGCACAACTTCCCCCCCGCCCCCCCAGACAAAAATGGTAGACAAATTAAATAGGCCTTTTTTTTTTTGGACCAAAAATACTCCCCAACCCTTTCTATTCAAAGTATTTCAACCAGTTCTAATTGGTCCCAGCTGGACAAGCAGCTTTGAATGGGAGCATCTCTACACCTGCACAGAACTCTGCTGACTTCAGCAGGGCTTCAAGTGGCACAGGAGTTGATCTGCATGGAGCTACTTGCAGAATCCCTTATACATTGTCTGTCAGTTATTGTTTATCTATCGTGTCTATTTAGACTCCAATCGTGCAAAGACTTCTGCATAAGCTTAACTTTAAGTGACTGAAATCAAGGGGCTACTCACATGCTTGACGTTATGTATGTGCACATTTCTTTGCAGGATCAGGGTCTTAAATTGCACATAGCATTAGACAGTCCCGCAAAAAGCAATGTGCACACAGACTATTCAGTGCAATGGGGCCAGTTCCTGAATAGGGCCTCCCAGTCACTACCATAATAAAAATATGTGCATCAATGATATGTATACAATCAAACATTTACCATTATAAAGAAAAGCAACATAGATTTGGGGGACTTGGACATTTTCAATTCCCAATGTATTAAGAAGTAGTTGCCCTATTTTTATGCCCCATGGAGCACAAATGTTTTAATTAACTTTATAAAAATAACAAATATGTAATAGACAAGAGATGTAATGTTGGCTACTGGACTATCACATAAGGGTGGGTTATATGTTTTGCATATTCTGGCCTAATATTGTCCCATTAAAATCAGATCCTTATATTGCAAGTGAAGTTACTAAAAAGGCTCTGGAGCAATTTCAAAATTTGGTCAGCATCCAAACAGATGACTGTGTCATTACAGGAATTTGATGACAGCCCAATTAATTTAGCTATGTTGGGAAGTGTTTAAGCTTGGCAGAATTTGATTTTTATTTCAATTGATATCATCAATGCTTATTTTTAAGCATTTTTCTGTTTTTACTGATTTAAATTTTCACGGCTGCATGAAATTATGGGGAAGTTAGACAATTATTTAATGACAGTAGACATTGAATTCAAAAAGTTAAAGCTTTATAAACCATTAAAACTGTCAACATCCCATGTCAAATATACAAAGTAAATATCCTTAAAGTGAGGAATTATTCCTGTTCATTATTCATTCGCTAGTCCATTTGTAACAAGCCTAATTCAAAAGTTGAAATCACTGCATTTTGACTCTAAGTTCTCACGTAGCATTTTTCTTTCCCTGCCTATGGGTAAATATTTTTTTCATCAGTTTGTGTTTGTATGGTGAAATGGATGTTTGCCAACATTTACCAGTAAAGATCTAAGCCTTCCAAGCCTATGTATAGTACAATAGCCCTATGCAGAGTTGTTTTATATCCTGGTACACTGGCTTAATTTTCATTAAAAGACGTTTAGCAATTTCAAGATACATCTTTGATTTCAGAGGTTTTCAATGTAGCCAGAACCATTTGGTTTACAAAATCTCTGAAGTTTATTTTGCTTTCCACAGAAACGTCCTGAAAAACATCTCTCCTACCACTCATTTGTTTGTTTGTTTTTTAAGCTTTAAACAATACTAAAAATATACTTATGTTTCTTTTATTATTATACTTGTGTTGCACTAATGATGCCCTAGGAAAGTACTGAATGTTTAGGTGCATTTAGAGGGGCGCTGTCAACTTGGAATCTAGTCAATTAAAACAAAAAAAGACAAATTAACAGCAGTTTCAAGAACAAAAAACTACACCTGCCCATTTTTGTAGTTTATAATCAAATTTTCCTATTTTTAAAATGTTTCTTCCTTGTTGCCATGTGAAAAGCCCACACAAACAACAGGTGTAAATTGACTGATTACACTGCTCTACAGCCAAAATGCTTCTGAAATAAATGTAGTCAAACTTTACTAATTCTGGGTCACTCAGAACGAAAATGATGCTTAAAATTGTTGATTGGCTCTAGTTTCAAGATATGCTATTGGGTCAGGATATACGACCCTTGACTTGGGAATGGCGGAGGATAAGTGAGTTATAAAGGGAAGGGATCTCAATTTAAACCAGAAATGACTAAAATACATCTTTGACTGGATCTATGAATAAATCTATGACTGGGTTTGGACACTACTTGCTTTTTAGGCAAAACAAGGAATGATGCAATCTGAAGCTGGTATTGCGTCATACATGATATGAATTGCATCATGTTATTCCTAGAAGTCATGGATGATGCAATCATAACGAAGCTTACATCACTCTGCTGAACAAATTGCCCTAGATCAGCTCTAGAAATCATACAGTGTCGTGCTCTCTTATTTGTCAGTGTTTGATTTTGCAAAGGGACACATTTCTGTTTAGCCAAAGTGAGCAGAGATGCCTCGTACTTGTGTGAACAGTGCAAATAACTTCTGCTATGTTTGTGGTGAAGTGACTTTTGCAATCCAAAATCGCAGTATAACCACTATGGTTAAGAAAGCCTATCACCTTTATTTTGGCTGCAAAATTGGAGATCAGGACAAGAGGTGGGCCCCACACATATGCTGCAACACTTGTGCAACAAATCTTCACCAGTGGTTGAACAGGAAAAGGAAATCTATGCCTTTTGCAGTGCCAATGATTTGGAGAGAGCCAACAGATCATACCAGCAATTGTTACTTCTGCATGGTGCCTCCAGTTGGGAAAGGTGTGTCAAAGAAGAAAAAGTGGACTGTGCATCATCCAAACATTCCATCAGCTATACGCCCAGTACCCCACGGAGAAGGACTGCCGGTTCCTGATGCACCAGAATCATTCTCACTTGAGTCAGATGAGGAAGAGGAAGAGGATGAAACTTCTGGTCCTGAACCATCAATGTCACAGGACCCACATTTTCTCCCATCCTCCTCCTCTGAACCACACCTCAGAACACAAGGTGAACTGAATGACCTTGTCAGGGATTTGGAACTACCCAAGAGTAAGGCAGAGTTGTTGGGCTCCAGACTACAGCAGTGGAATCTCCTGGCAGCTGACGTTAGGGTTTCCATGTTCCGTGACCGTCAAAAGGATCTTGTCCCATTCTTCTTCATGGAAGGTGATCTTGTAGCCTGCAACAACATCGATGGTGTGATGGCAGCCCTCAACATCGTTCACGATCCAGATGAGTGCAGACTGTTCATTGATTCATTGAAGACGAGTCTTAAAGCTGTTTTACTGCATAATGGCAATGTTTTGCCACCAATTCCAGTTGGTCATGCAGTCCATATGAAGGAAACCTATGACAACATGAAACAACTTTTGAGGTGCATAAATGATGACCAACATCAGTGGCAGCTTTGTGGCGATTTGAAGGTTGTTGCTCTCTTGCTTGGTCTGCAGACTGGATACACAAAGTACTGCTGTTTTCTCTGCGAATGGGATAGTCGTGCAAGAGATTCCCACTACATCAAGAAAGATTGGCCACTCTGACAGTCATTGGAGCCTGGGAGGAAAAGTATTCAGCATCCACCACTTGTTGAATCAAGGAAGATTTTGTTACCACCCTTACACATCAAGCTGGGTCTGATGAAGAACTTTGTCAAGGCCATTGACAAAACACAAGCAGCATTCAAGTACCTCCTTGGAAAATTTCCAAGGTTAAGTGAAGCTAAGATAAAGGAAGGTGTCTTTGTTGGTCCTCAGATTCGTGAACTTCTTTGAGATGATTCATTTGACCATGCACTGCGTGGCAAGGAAAAGACGGCATGGAAAGCCTTCCAGTTAGTGGCAATACATTTTCTCAGAAACAACAAGGCAGACAACTACAGGTTGTTGGTGGAAAACCTCCTCAAGGCATACAAAAGCCTTGGTTGCAACATGTCACAAAAGATACATTTTTTGCACTCTCATCTAGATTTTTTTCTACCAAACTGTGGAGCAGTGAGCAACGAGCACGGCGAGCGATTTCACCAGGACATTGCAACAATGGAGAGATGCTCCATTTAATGAATACAAGAGACAAGCCAAGAAGCGCCAAGTAGACACTGAATAGGACTAAACTATTCGACATTGGTGAGGCCTCATTTGGAATACTGTGTCCAGTTTTGGGCCCCACACTACAAAAAGGATGTGGAAAAATTGGAAAGAGTCCAGCGGAGGGCAACAAAAATGATTAGGGGTCTGGAGCACATGACTTATGAGGAGAGGCTGAGGGAACTGGGATTGTTTAGTCTCCAGAAGAGAAGAATGAGGGGGGATTTGATAGCAGCCTTCAACTATCTGAAGGGGGGTTCCAAAGAGGATGGAGCTCGGCTGTTCTCAGTGGTGGCAGATGACAGAACAAGGAGCAATGGTCTCAAGTTGCAGTGGGGGAGGTCCAGGTTGGATATCAGGAAAAACTATTTCACCAGGAGGGTGGTGAAACACTGGAATGCGTTACCTACGGAAGTGGTGGAGTCTCCTTCCTTGGAGGTTTTTAAGGCCAGGCTTGACAAAGCCCTGGCTGGGATGATTTAGTTGGGAATTGGTCCTGCTTTGAGCAGGGGGTTGGACTAGATGACCTCTTGAGGTCCCTTCCAACTCTGATATTCTATGATTCTATGTACATAATAGTTTTTTGCCTTTTGTTTCATAATACATTTTATTTATATAACCCTTTTGCTGATTTTTAAAGTGTTACATAAACAGGACAGGTGAAATATTATCATGTAAAGCAACCATAAACACATGAAAAGACCTAGGTTTACAATTTATGATGAAAACTCTACTATCCACACAATATACATAGACATAAAATGTAAAAACTTAAATATCTTAGAAACAGTAGCCAATCAGTTGTTTTAATTGTCATATTTGAATTCAGCACATCAAAATACATAATAAATAGCACATTTTATCTCTGAAGCAGACGACTTCTCAAAATTGTAGACCAGTGTTATCGCTGTGATTCAGCAAGGCACTTAAGTTTTTCCAAATTTCAAAAAATTCTGAGTTCCAAGGCTGGTGGAAAAATGGGGGAAGGAGAGGGCATTCACAATAATTCCCTGCTGCCCCCCCTTTTGGGGGGCTGAAGTTCAAAATTCTCACAAACACTTTTGATGGGGGGGGGGGAAATCAACATTCATACTGTTCATCAGCTCCATTAAAAATCATTTTTGCCCAGAAAACATTGCATCCCCTAAATTTATTTTGGAGGTTAGAGGGATAGTTTCAAGCAGCTCCTTTTAGCTGAGGAGTCAAGCGAGAGCAGGATCCGGTTCGCAAACTCAGTTGGGTTGGGAATGTATGTTGGGAGGTACCTTCCTGTCTAGTCCTACCAGTGAATACAGGATATGCCAGTAAGCTTCCTTCCCTCACTGCCAAAGGATTGAGCTATGCTTTTGTGTAGGAACTCTTAAGAAAACTCTAAACAAATCAGTTATGCTAAGAATTTTAACCTCCACCATGAATTTCCTGGTTGTTGGTTCAATATAGACATACATAATAAGATGTTGTTATGACAAGAGTCAACAGATGGCATCGTTACATACTAGGAAAGAATATGGACGATTGTGTGAAGATTGGGAAGATGTGCTGCTGTTAGTTTTGTTATGCACGAGGCTGTGTAGCAGGTGCTATGCTATCTGCAGAAGTGTTCGCTCTCTGCCTTGATCTGTAATTGGAGTCAATTTCTGAGGCAGAGTGCCCCTGAAGCAGGCTGAGATTCCTGAAAGAAGGGATGATCCTGCATGCTGTTTGTAACTACCTCTGTTCCAGGACTCATGTATGTGTGACCAGAACAAATTTCACATAGAACATACTTCCATCCCATTCATAATGTGTCATAATGTGTCCTGGTGGACATCATTAGGGGAGGCAGGTCACGTTCAGTACCACTCCCACAGCCTGTAAGCACACAGGATAGAGTCTACACTGTAGCAAAACACCTGTGCCCTTGCAGGATTCCAGAGCCTGGGCTCAAGCCCAAACCCAAACATCTACACTGCAATTCTGCAGCCCAGCAGCCCGAGCCCTACAAGGTTGACTCAGATGACACTAGGGTGACGAGATAGCAAGTATGAAAAATCACGACAGAGTGTGGGGGGTAATAAGCACCTATATAAGAAAAAAACCCAAATATCAGGATTATCCCTATAAAATTGGGGCATCTGGTCACCCTAGCTGACACAGGCCTGCTGCAGGTGTTTTATTGCAATGTAGACATACCCACGGAGACATGGTTGCACATCAGCTACAAGACAGCAGGTTTCTCAACCTTGTGCCTTTTGAGAGCATGGGAGTCCACAACTCCCTTATTTGGGCTATGCATTCTTTCCCAGGATTTGGCCCTTATCACACTACTTGCCTGGCAAAAAATAAATAAAGGCAATGTTGAAGCAATTCAATTCTTGTTGTGCCTCATTTAGCACGGCTTCCTTGTTAAACTTCGCCTTGCAGATGTGCGGATTTTGGCAGTTCTTCTGCTGCACTGATGCTAGCTCTTCACACTTGTACTTCTTGAGTGACATTCAAAATTCATACACCACAAGTACAAAAGTCAATATGGACACTATGCTCCAAAGATAATCTGTTTAGAAGTTCTGCTTTGGTGTTCAGACTAGGGTTGCCAACTTTCTACTTGGACAAAACTGAACGCCCTTGCCACGCCCCCTGCCCTGCCCCTCTTCTGAGGCCCTGCCCCTTCTCCACAGCCCCGCCCCCAGTCACTCCATACCCTCCTCCCCATCGCTCACTCTCTCCACCCTCACTCACTCGCTCATTTTCACTGGGCTGGCTCAGGAGGTTGGGGTGAGGGTGAGGGCTCTGCCTGGGGGTGCGGGCTCCAGGGTGGGGCCAGAAATGAGGGGTTCAGGGTGCAGGCTCCAGGCTGAGGCAGTGGGTTGGGATGCAGGAGGGGGTGAAGGCTCTGGCTGGGGATGAGGGATTTGGGGTGCAGGAGGGGGCTCTGGGATGGAGGGTGGAGCCAAGGGGGTTGGTTGGAGTATGGGAGGGGTCTCTGGCCTGAGGCAGGCAGTTGGGGTGTGGGAGGGGGTAGGGCTCTGAGCTGGGGCCATAAATGAGGGGTTCAGGCCATGGCAGGGGGCCCCGGGCTGGGGCAGGGGGTTGGGGTGCAGGGGGATGAGGGTTCTGGCTAGAAGTGCATGCTCTGGTGTGGGGCTGGGACTGAGGAAGTTGGGGTGCAGAAGGGTTCTCTGGGCTGGGATCAAGGCATTCGGAAGGCAGGAGGGAGATGAGGGCTGGGGCAGGGGCAGGGAGTTGGAGTGTGTGTGGGGGGGTGAGGGCTCCGGCTGGGGGTGTGAGCTTTGGGGTTGGGGTGGGGCTGGGGATGAGAGGTTTGGGGTGTAGGATAATGCCCCAGGCTGGGATCGAGGGGTTCAGAGGGCAGGGGGTTGGGGCACAGGAGGGAGTGAGGAGTGCAGGCTCCAGGTGGCACTTACCTCAGGCGGCTGCCGGAAGCAGCGGCACATCCCCCTTCTGGCTCCTACGCAGAGGTTCAGCCAAGCAGCTCTGCGCACTGCCCTGTCCCCAGGTGCTGCCCCCGCAGCTCCCATTGGCCAAGAACCACAGCCAATGGGAGCTACAGAGCTGGCACTTGGCCTGGTGGCAGTGCGCAGAGCCCCCTGGCTGTCCCTACATGTAGGAGCTGGAGGGGGGATGTGCTGCTGCTTCCAGGAGCTTCACGGAGCCTGCCTTAGCCCTGCTGTGCCGCTGACCGGACTTTTAATGACCCAGTCAGCAGTGTGGACTGGAGTCGCCAGGGTCCCTTTTCAACCAGGCATTCCAGTTCAAAACCAGACACCTGGCAATCCTAGTTCAAAGCATTGAATGTTGGGGGAGGGGAGCTAATACCAACAAAAATCAGTTGTGTTAATTTATATTTTTTAAAAGGCCTACTTTTCATTCTTCAAGACAAATATCAATCTAGATTAGATTGTAAGATCTCGGTGGCATCTTTCTGTTGTGTTAGTACAGCACCTAGAACAATGTGGTCCTAGTCCTTGACTACAGAGCCCTTAAGTGCTACAGTAATAGTACTAATAAATATAAACATCAAAGCAAGTACTTCCAATCTATTGAAAGACTCAAACCTTTTAGCAGTCATTGCACATGGTGTTCCAAACAGTATGTGTGGGTGGGGGTTGTTTTTACAGTTTTAGGGAACACACAATACTTCTGAAAGGAGCCAGTTTTACAGTATTTGTTAGTGAATTCCTTTATTACACACTCAGTTGGTGTGGTATGTTTGGGTAGCAGTTGTGCCATTTACCCCTTTCTGCCTCATCAGTGTGCTTCAGCTGTTCTGGAGAGATCACCTCAGGGCGCACTGGCAATTCTGGACCATGTCGGCTGAAACCGCCAGCCAGGAGGCCAAGCAGTGCCAGTTTGGATGCAGTTCTCACCAGCCTGCTCAGAATCTGAGCCAACTCCAACTGAAATCGCTAAAAAAGATTTCCCTTAATTTCAATGAGGATTCCTAGTTTTTAAGGTCAGAAGGGACCATGTCGTATGAACTTCTGTATAATTCAAACCAAGACTAGGCAGAGCTCGAACCTCTCACCGCTCGCACACAAAACTGACACTTTCCATAACTCCACCACCCAGCTGCACAAAAATCTAGGCTATTATAGTATCAGGACATAAGAACTGGATCTTTCCCTCCGCTAAATTTTGCTGTGCTATCTTCTTACTGTTCAGCTCTCTCTGTGGTCCCCATAATATAGAAAACACTTTAAGGAATGATCTGAACCAGGTGTTGACATTCTAAATTCACTGCTTTCCGTTCAACATTAATCTGGTTCTCCACAGCTGCACACTGTTTCGTACCCCTGTTCTCCTTTATGGGCGGGCTCCCTGACTGGACTACATCTCCCATGGTGCAATGCGGTCAGGGGACTCCCATAAAGCACCATGCCAGTTCTACCACAGGGGTAACCCCACTGGGGTGAAAGGGAATATGAGATGCCCTGGCTATAACTGCTATGAAGCATTTCAGTAGCTGAGGCAGACGTAGATTACTATCAAAGTGACCCCAAACTAATTATTTTCTTGATTGAAAAACCTTCCCCACCCCCTGAAAATTTGGATTTTGCTGAAACTGTTTCCCAGCCAAAAAATAATTTTGATGGAAAATCCCTGGCCAGCTCTATGCCACAGTTACTTCCCAACCATGAGGCATAATCTTCTTCATCAGTATCTGACGGGAGAAGAAACAGATTGATGTTACCCACAGTGGTTTTCATTCTGAAGTAAACACAACCTGGCAGCCCAATAACATGCATTCAGGAGAAGTTTCCTCCCTATATCCAGCTGACATTTTAAAAAAAAGTATAGATTGTAATGAAAAGATCGGAAAACCCTCCCTCGTTGAGGGAGGAGGGATGATGTTCACACAACCATGACAACAGATGCTTGGGTGGTGGAAAGCAGATGGGAAGACTCCTCTGAGGAGACAAGAGTCAGAGGTGGCTGCTTCTCTGACTTGGCTTGTTAGGTTTTTGTTGTTTATTTTATTTATTTATTTTTAAGGAGAAAGAGTGCATGTTTCTAGTAGAAAAAAGAAGCAAACCTATTATAACGTGGAAAGTTTAACTCTTTACAAGCTAGATTTAAATGTTTGTCAAGGCAAAGGATATGAGTCTGATATATTAGCAGGAGACAAATATTCACCCCCATTAATATTCACTCTGTGAAACCTCGGTGTTCTCTGAACCATGAGTCCCAAATAATTGGTGTTTCCCTTCCACATAAAAGCCAGCAGATGGGAAAACTCATAGTGTATAATGCACATTTACTCGTCAAAGTAGCAATGTGTAGAGGGCAAGGCATAGAAAATATATGTAGATCAGATCTGCAGGGAAGAGAAAAACAGCTCCACTTTTTTCCCTATCTTCTATTATTCCCTGAAAGTGTTCAGGAAAAAAAAAAGTATATTTATTTTACTCTCATTCAGTGGATTATGCCTTATACTCTCTGATTCTGCAGGTAAAGCACCTTCCTCAGGGTTCATATCAGGTACATTAATCCACATACCAATTTCCCATTGTCCTCTACTTCTCTCTACACACAATCTTTTTTAAAATGTAATATCACAAGCGTGTTTTTCAATGACAATAAATCAGATTTTGAGATTAAAAGGAAACGATAAACTCAAATGTCCTAAAATTAGATTTTGTAAAAACAATCTTTTACCAAACTAATAGACATCTGATTTCCATGATTTGTGCTTTAAATTCCAATGGTGACTGTTTTTAAAAGCAGTAAATGCACTCTGCATTGTTACCCACCCAGACAGGGCAGAACTGAGCATGTGAAAGTGAAACTGGCTATAAACAAGCGAAATAAACGTTATTGAGTTTCATTGGCCAAGATGAGAAGAATGCATAAAGGAAACAAACAGGTTGAAATAGTGAAAATAAAGTGGGATTTCTAACACACAGTTTACATAATCGAACCAGAGAACAAAATGTGCCACCTCAGAGAATCCCAATCCACCCCTGCTCCTTCCTCTTGCCCTCTGAGAGGAATAAATTATAACAACCATTGTCATGACACAGTTTAGTCCCAGCTGAACTCCTGGCTAAGTACGCTGGCCAGCATACAAAGAATATTGTTCTCTTTATTAAGCCACAGAGCGCTTGCATTTACCAGGTCAGTTCGTTTTATTTAAACATTACTTGACACAAGAGCAGCCAGAGCCTACGGTTCACCGCAGTCCTTCTGTCCAGAGCCCCACATTCCAAAATGGAGGATGACCTTTGGTTCCTTGCTACCACACCCCCGCCTATACAGAACAATCGTCACTGCTCCACTTGTTGGGTGTGCAAAGTCAGGATATACCCACTTCCCACCTCTCTCTGGACATTGGCTCACCGCAGGGAGCATCAGGTTCCTGTTTTTCCCAGGACTGGAGGGACTGATCAGGGCAGTAAGAAGAACCTTCCTGATGACAATGTAAGCTCCTATCAGTGGGTATTCACCCTCAACACACAGAGCCACCAGCTATGCTCTCTTGCTCAATAAGCAGTAGGGGCTACAATAGGCAACCCCTACGTCACGTTGGGAAGCACTTGTATTGCTCACTAATGTTACAATGCTAAGGTAAGGGCTGCACAGTCTAGCTGTCTCAAATGAATGCAAAACGTTTGGCTCATGTTACATGGATAAATAGATATTTCAAGGACCAAATCACACGTCTGCTATTTATTCGGTCTGGGTCGATATCTTTTGCAGAAAAGATTTGGTTTTCTAGCCTTTGCTGCAGTCAGTAAGTAAACAAGCAAATGGAAGGATGAAACAAAAACCACTCAAAAATTGTAATTATTGTAAACTCTAGATATTTTTGTGCTCTCTGTCTCTCTCTCTCTCTTTTCCTCCCCTCTTCCCCTTTATATTACATAAAAGTTAGCAGCTAGCAATCAACTTTTTGTTCTCTGTTTTCACAGCGCCTACTACAATGGAGTTCTGGTACGTGACTAGGGCACTCAGGTGCTACAATAATAAAATAATAATAATAATCATAAACTGTCTTCTCAGCTGGCAAATATGGTGAATGGCAAGACAGCATTGGAGGCTGAAGACATGCGAATCCAACAAATGCAAGGTAACCTATACAATATTTCCATCCTGCTCAATTATGATTAAGGCCCTGATTCACCTAGGCTCTTCAAGCATGTAAATGCATCCCTATTCAGCAAGCATTTAAGCTCTGTTGAACCTGCATGCTGCCAAATACCTACAAGGCCCCAATGACTCTTCTAATTGGCTAAATATTACTGATGTAGATGAAAAGCACGGAGCACGCTGAAAGAAACCTAAGTGGCTACTTATAGATGTTGCAGGGAAGATGATAAAGGAAGGCTTTTTACACAGACTATTGAATAGAGCCAACTTGCAGCTATTATCAGCCTCAGCCAGATTCAAACCAGTGATCTAGAGGTGGAAAGCTCTATATCATATTCTCAATCCCCTAAAACATCTTTTCACCAGACTATTTTGATTCCAGGTGAGAGAAAGAAGTATTAGAAGCAGAACTTTACTGTCTCTCTGCCACCCTTGTATTTACTCCTTAGCTGTAATTAAGGTTTCGGGATTTCTGTGTTTATTTTTCTTGAAATTCATTTTTCATTTTATGCAGTTCTTCAAGGTGTGCATTTCTTTTTTACCAGCTTAAAAAAAAAATCAAATTCAATTCCAAAAATCTTTAGTGCAAATTTACCTCCTCCCTGTGACAATTTTCAGTTTGGAAAATGCTCTCTGTTGTTCAACAGAGGAAAAAATTATAAACTGCAACCTACATTTTTCAGCACCTTCCATCTCTAGATCATCATCAAACAGATTTTATTATGGAAGTGCTGAGAGATGCTGATCAGAATCGGTGTCATTTGAATTATAACTGTGGGTGAAATCCTGGCCCTACTGAATTCAGTGGTAGCTTTGCCTACCGAGATGTATTCTTTAACTTCTCAGCAACACACTCTGGGATGTAATCTGACAGACAAGCTGAACAACCTAAAGAAATGGAATTTCTAAAATCAGTTATTTTCAATGCTTATTTTCAAGATGCCACACTGTGAAAACAACTTCAGGGGAATTCTATCAGTTAAAATCTGAAACCAGAAACTCTAACTGTAATGCTAGCTGAGCACAAGTAGTTTGGAAAAAGGAAAGTCAGAGTAAATTCTGTCAATGAGAAACAAGAGAGGAGGTTGTTACTTCAGATCTTTAATTGTTCTTTTGTTCTGACACTTAAAGGAAACGTAGTGAAATGGAGCAAAATAAGAGAAACTTTTGTCTTTGATTCAGAACAACAGATCAATGAACAATTAGGACAACTGATGTTTCACATAAACACAGTGGATTTTTTTTTTTTTTTTTTTAACATCCATAGAAAAAAGGCCAGACTTGTGGTAAAGGCACTTAGGCGAATTGTGTTCTGCTCCTGGCTCTGTCACACGGACTCTGTTTGACCTGGGGCAAGTTACTTAATTTCTGGCCCTGATTCAGTAAAGCATGTAGGCCCATATTATTAAAGGTATTTAGGTGCCTAACTCTCAGTGATTTAAATGAGAGCTCTGCACCTAAATACCTTAAAAACTGGCCCTTAAGCCTTTGCTTAAAATTAAGCATGTGCTTTATTGAATCCAGGCATCTGTTCCCCATCTGTAAACAGGGATAACAGCAGCATTGTGTGAGGGTAAATGAATTCATGTTTGTGAGATGCTGAGCTAGGATGATGATGTAGAGGAAATTTTAGCTTAACAGACATATGTTGTACAAAATAAGCAAGCCCTGAAACAACTTTGATCTGCTGGAGGGAAAAAGATAGCCAGAAATACAAGGACAGGATTTGAAACAACATTCCAGGATAATTCAGCGATGAAACACTTTTTACTTTAATTCGTAAACATAAAATATGTAAATAAATGGTATAATGGCTATAAGAACATAAGAACGACCATATTGGGTCAGACCAGTGGTCCATCTAGCCCAGGAATCCTGTCTTCAGACAATTGTCAATGTAGGAGCTTCAGAGGGAATGAACAGAACAGGGCAGTTACTGAGTGATCCATTCTCTGTCATTCGCTCCCAGCTTCTGGCAAGTAGAGTCTTAGGACACCCAGAGCATGGGATTGTGTCCGTTACCATCTTGGCTAATAGCCATTGATGGACCTATTCTCCATAACTCAGTGTAGTCTCATAAGAAGGATCCCTGAAGAGGGAAAGGGAAGGGGTGGGGTGGGAGGGAGGGATGTAAAGTGGATAATGCAGCGCAGTGTTTTTAACCTTCATGACCCACTTGTCTGTTGTAATCTACCACCAGGCCTGTTGGAAAAAGGAAAGGCAGTCTTTAGAAGTGGGAAGGTGGGCAAAAGGTTGCAGCTTGCAAACTAGAGGTGAGAAGGAGTCGAGTCCTCAACCAACCTGTCAAAATTGTTGTTTCGATGGTGACTGGGTACTCACCGAAAGAGAGGGAGGAGCCCTCTTCCTCTGTCATTTTTGTCTCTTTCTAGAGGATTCAGTGGCTCTGTGAAATCCAGAGAGCTGCCAAATCTTCTATTGGTCAAAGGAGCATATATACCCAGAGACCTCAGTGTGGCTCTGGCATCCTTCAGCATATGCAGAGGCTCATCCATACTTCTCAAGAAGTTCTTCTGACCATCAAATTGGAGGTCTTCAACAGTATTCTGAACCTCTCTCAGGACAGCTAAAACCACAACATCCCACACGTGATAACCACTGTGATGGTGGATCTAGTGGCAGTGTTTGCAGCATCTAAGGACTCTTGGAGACAGGTTCTGGCTAAGAATTGACCCTGCTTAATGATGGCCTGGAAGGTCTCTGTATGCTCCCGTGGAAGATCTTCAATAAAGGTTGCAAACTTGATGTAATTCCTGAAGTCATACTTTGCCACAAACACCTGATAGTTTGCAATCCAAAATGGAGGGTCTCGTATGAGCATGCCTTTTGGCCCAAAAGGTATAACCTCTTCTGTTTCTTATCATAAGGGGTAGACCTGGAGTAATGCTGTTTACCCCATCGTTTATGGCATCCAACCCTCCCCCCCCCCCAGAAATTAGGTCAGGGTGAGACAACAAAAATTCTGAGTCATTGGGAAGAACATAATATTTCTTCTCTTCCCATTTACAAGTTGGCGGGATGGCAGCTGGAGTTTGCCACAAAGTTTTGATGGATCCTGGGGTGCTTCATTAATGGGTATCACAACCCAGGTGGGTGTTGCCAACTGCAGGATGTCTACGAGCTTGTGTTGTGAGTCTTTAATCTCCTTAAGAGGTATCTGGAGGATGTCAGCCACCCTCTTCCCAAGGTCCTGGAATTGGCAAAAGTCATCAGCCATTGATGGTCGTGGAGACATGATTGCATCGTCCAAAGATGAGAATAAAATGGATATTTGTGGGGTGGCCTCTTTGTCCACCCTAGTCTCCTGTTCTCCAAAGGACTCCTTGTGTTGGGAGTCTAATGGAGGAGACTGTGAAACCCTAGTCTTCTGGTGCAAATTGCTGCCGATACACCACGCCAGGATCCCAGTATGGCCATTGTCAAGGGGCCCATATGGGAGAGGGGGTGGTTGCCACCATCCCTGATGTGGACAAGGATCCTTGTCAAAGCATGGGTTCCTGGAATGATGCGGAGGGGAATCCCATACTGATAGAGAGAAGACTGATTTAATGTCTCTCCTTCATCCTCTCCTAAATGTCTTCCAGTGGATGGACCATAGTAAAAAAGGGCAGAGAATCATGTGATACTGGGAAGCAATGGTAATCCGGATACTGGGGCATCACTACCGAGAATCATTCGGTACCCATAAGCTGTGTGGACTCCAGCTTGTCTAACACTAACAAGTCCCTGGAGTAGCGGAATTCCTGCAGTACCAAGTAGGTCGATACTGATGCAGCAGTTGAGATGAATGGTACTGTTGATCTGGGGCACACAAAAGTGGTATCTGAGTAACCAGTTTCCAGTTTTCTTCTAAGTATAGGGGAAATTATGGTAGGTGAGACACAGCTGTGTGGTAACTGTTGGCAAATATTCTTTTTTTTTTTTTAAATGATGCTTTATCTATTCCATACATTATATAACCTGTATGATAATTGATAAACAAACTCAGTTTTTCAAAAAAGCTTAAGAGAGATTCAACGGCATTTGGGTACCTAATTCCCTTAAATGCCTTTGAAAGTCCATCCATAATACATAACGTATGCTGACTTTGTGCATGGGAGAAAAGACTCCATTTAGAGACAGTGTCTAAACCTACCCCTCTCTCTCACACACATGAAAATGTATCTCAAAACAAGTCCTATGTTGTCTTTTCCCAAGCTGAATATTCTTTTATTACTTCAATGTTCATGAAATTGTGAACTTAAGCCCTTCTGAGCATCAGTGGTTTCTCAGATATACAGTACAAGCTTCAATGGAAACTCCCTCAAGTTTGAACATTGCGATGGATTTCAAGACACAGATCATGAAAAATCATTTTTCTGTGGCCGGATCCAGAAGCAAATGGTGCATCATCAGAGCAGCTGCCTGTCAGCCACAGAAAACAAATAGTCCAACATACTGAAGTTGCATCTTTAATGCAGATTTGTTTAGAAAAATGGCACCTTTGCTACACTTCTAAAAACTTGCTTTGATCCGCCGGCGTGCGCAGCCTTGCCCCCCCAGAGCACTGCTTTACTGTGTTATATCAGAATTGGTGTTATATCAGGTCACATTATATCGGGGTAAAGGTGTCTAACATTCAAAACAGCAGTTAGAAATTCTAAAGCAAACGTTTTCTTATACTCATATGATCTTCTTTATAAATCGAAATTCAAAATACTAACAACTTCAGCAACAGACTGATTGGCTTGAATGTAATTATGAACTTTTTGCTGGAATTTAAAGTAGCAGTTAATTAATCTATCACTTAGTAAAGTCTCAGGAGATGTATATGTATACATATATAAACATACACAGAACTGCATAGTTTATGGAAAGTTTCTTTGTGGTTCTTCTTGATCCATGATTTTGTTTTTCATATAGTAGATTTGGACTTTTGTTGACACTTCTGTATTGTGGACTTTTTTGGTAAAGTCAGTAGATACAGGGTAATTTTTTTTGCCAAACAGAAAAATCATGATCTGTACTCTTAAATAAATAATTAGATCCTAACGGTCAATTCTCAGATTATATAATTTGGGAGTTAAACACTCAGGCAATTGCCAACATGGAATCCAAGATGTGGTGTAACAATGTCAAACTGGCAGGGGGCAGCTCTATAAAGGATGTTTGACTGGTGGTTGTGATGCTGGCAGACCAGGTGCCAGCTCTTGCCAACTCTGTAGGCATCACCTAAGCAGTGACAAATTCATAGCTGGAAACCAGACCAGCTCATCTATATATTAGTATTGTTCAAGATAGGTGTTAGACTTGTAAAAATGTGTTTAGACTCTATAAAATGCTTGTAAGTTGCTGCATGCATTACTCTCACTTGTAATGTCTGTATCCCATGCTATAAGGTATTAAGAAAGTTTTGCTTTATATTGGTAAAAATGTCTGCTCTGAACTTGTGAACGTAGGCAGGAAGAGTGGCCAATAAGGAGGACTAACAAAATTAAATGGCTCATTGTAGGACAAAAACGTTGTCAATTGCCCCATCCACACATGAAGAAGTAATGTGCAGAAACACTTGACCCATCAGTTTGAACTCTGGGGGGAAAGCATATAAAGATGCTCACAAGAAGGAATGGATCTCTCTTTGCAGTTTGGCCTCTTACAAGGGCTGCAGCTAAAAAATCCTCAGGGTCAACCTGGGTTAGCCCTAAAAGACATTCAGTGCTGCCAGATTATTACAACTCTGTCATCTTTCAGCAGACTCATTCAGGGGTGCTGGAATACCCTTTTATAGTGGGAATACCGAGAGCAATTGAATCAACTGTAAACCCTGTATATGATGGAAACTACATCAAGCCGGGGGTGTAGAAACACTCCTCCACACCCACAGTTCCAGCACCTATGAACTCATTTGTGCTTATATGTTGCCTGCTTTAACCTGTAAATAATTCTTTCATTTCTTTTTCCAATTAATAAATCGTTAGTTTACTACAGGATTGGCTATGAGCGTTTTCTGTGGTGCAAGCGCAAGGTATAAATTGATCTGGGGCAGATGACTGGGCTCTTGGGACTGGGAGCAATCTGAAGATTTTGTGATTTTGTAAGTGAGTGTGAGTGTGAGAGAGAGAGAGAAAGTTACCATTTCTCACTAAGTCTAGCTTGCCTGGGTTCTGTTACAGTGATCCAGAAATCCACATTTGTTACCAGGTTGGTGAAATCTAATTATAGAACACACAACTAGTTTGGGGTGTCTGCCTGGCTTTTTGACAGTCTGCCCTGAGGCTGACACTCACGGTCATGAACCACTCTAGACAGCGTGACAATGGTGACCAATAATCATATTTGGAAATATCTGAATTGATTTGTTCAAAATTGACCGAAAATAGCAATGTGTATGGAGGTCAAAGTATAGCATTTGCTGCAAGTCTTGCAAATAGATTTTTAAAGACAAATGCAAGTGGTTTTTACCATTTATTAACTCTGGATTTGAGATCTTACATTTTTCTTAGGGTCTTAAGGTTAATGAGTAGAGAAACACCAACTTAAGCAATACATTTGTGATTGTTTTACAAAAAGAGAAATTACTACACTAGTGCTAGGAGCTGAGTTGGGTTAGATTGACATCTGAGAGCCTCTTCCAAAGAATTCTTCCCCATTGCAATACCATGCAGCTGCCACGTAAGCGCCCCCTCATGGCCAGAGGCTGCTTTACAGCGCCCTGCCTCTCTTCCCCCCACTCCTTCAGGGCACTCTAAGAACTCACTGTTTGAAAGTAGTTCAACCAATCCCCACAAGACATATTATTTATGAAGTCACTGGATATAGCTGGCCCTACAGGCCCCAGTCTTAGGTCAGTTTCTCTCTCCCCCAGTAATCCAAAATTAACAGAAATAGAACACAAACTTACACCAGCTTCACCCCAGTTTCGGCTGGATGCACCTCTCTCCGCTCTGAGGATCTGTCTGCTTCCCGGGACCCCCCCGTCTGGAGTTTGTCCCTTCTCACTGGTCTCTCTGTCTGGAGAACTTTCCTCATTCTCTCCTGCTTCTTGCACTTTCCCCCTGCTGACACAGAGTCCTGCAGGAGACTACTTGCTCCATGCAATGCATCTGCAGACCTAGCTGTAGTTTCTGGACTTCCCCCCTTCACTGCAACTTCCTGCAATTTTTATCCTGGTATCACAAGATTCATCCTAGATGTGGCCCGTCAGGTCCGGCTTAGCCCCAAACTCCCCAACCCATGGGGCAAGCCACTCTGTTATACCCAATTATACACTTTCTCCCCTAGAATCCATGCCTAGGAAATATCTAACTTGTAGGCCCATATGGAAATTCCATGAAGGCCTATTAAATTTAATTCTGAGCTCTTCAAATTCAGAAGTGCCATGGCCTGTATAAACTCTCCAGTGTGTATCAGCTCCATCTTTAAAGCTAGCATCTTCCTGTCCTTCAAGAAACCTGTAGCACTTATATCTAGAAAGCCAGGGAGAATTTTGACATTATACCTCGATATCTGATTGCCCTTTAACATATTTTCAGAGTGATTCCCCATGAGAGTTTGTTGTATGATCTCCTGAGGGAGCAAAGTGTCTTACCATCAGGCTGGAAAGAATAAAATGAAAGCAATACACTGCTTCAGTGCTTTGCCGTGTAGTGCTGCTGTACTGAGTTTCTGCAAAATGTGACTACCGCTAGACACATCACATTACAGCTGCCCAGTTACAGAATTTCCAGTTGGTGAGATTAACACCTCCTTTTTTGCTTACTGTCTTTGGGAACCTCAAAATGTTTCTTGATCTCAGTCCATACGGAAAAAAAATTGCTGTATATTCCACTTAGTACTTCTTTATACCAAATATGTAGAAATACTGGATCACGTACTTTAACATCAATGTATTCCATGAACAGATTTTTAAAGTATGAAAAACAGATAAGATGGGAGCCTGCATTTTGCTTAATGTCTGCATCCAAGGAATGTGTGTCTAAATTAGAGGCAGCACAAGTAGCAATGCCCAGATTTTTTTTTTAAAATAAAATTTCAGCAAAAATGGTTCCATTGTTTCCAAGAACGAGGTTATGGAAAAATACGTTTTGCCAACGATAAAACAATTATTACAATTGTCTCATTTTGAATTTTTCAAGCACTATGAAATTTGCTTATTGTATTTAATATTAAATAAAATTAACCGTGGCAAAATTTGAATCATGTCATTTGAACCTTTAAATTGGCTGTTAGTCATTCGTCAAGGAAGACTGATGTGTCCTTGAATAGGAGACATGATTTGGCCAGGTCCCATCCTGCACCAGAGGGCCTCGGATTCTGAGAAGAGCTCCTCTGATGCCACTGAGAGCCACTGGCATAGAATCACCAGTGGACCCCGTCGCAGTGAAGGACAGGCATAGAGGATTGACACACCTCCTTCCTATCCCCCATGTGCCCAGTTCCATCCCAGATGCATCTCATCCACTGGGAGTGGGGGGCGGTGGGCAAAGACACAGGGCCTCCACTGGGTATACTTTCATCCAGCACAGAGTTCCCCTCCAACAAGGAAAGTTTCTGTTCAGACTCTGCAGCGAGGTTGTGGTCCTTTTGTGCCACCGTGACTGGCCTTGACAATCTGGCATGTAGTCAGGAGGACTATTTGGGATTATAAGAGGAGAAAAGGAGACTGAATGTTCAAGAGTCCATCTGCATGAAAAGGTTATAAATGGCATTTCCTAGACCAGCCCCCTCCCCCTTTAATTAGTTCATACTCCAGACAATAGAGAGCCGACTACTCTAAATCAGGATCGTCAAAGGTTAGATTGTCATGAAATTATTAAAGGAGATGCTCCCCATTAATTAACATATACTCATTGAAGCTAAGCACACACTACATAACTAATAAGAAAAATGAATTATTTAAATACCGTTCATTTAACAAATAGTATTGCCATTTTAATTACACACCGGCTTTAATTTAACATTAAAAATGCCTTAAGACTTTCGCAAAGTTAAGTTTTTCTGCTGAAGTCTTATGAATTTCAGAGCTGCTTCGATTTTTTTTTTAAGTATATAAAGGTTTGCATTCCTTCAGTGACAATCTTCAGGGACACCAGATATCTAAAACCCTGATCTTTCACTAGCATTCTTGTTGGATTGCATGCAGCACTCTACTTCTGAGAGAGGGAAGAAAAATCCTGGATAAAATAGCACCTTTTTCCTAGTTGAGCAAAAGACCTCTCATTCTCATAGCAGTCTGTCCTTAAAGTTATGTTAGCAGATAATTTCAGGGTAAGGGTGAGAGCCATCTCCTTGCAGTCATTCTTGGCTCCAAAGGGCTTTATCTGTTTTGAACTTCTCTCCTTTACCTGTAGGATCCAGTCATCTTGGGATCCATTCAGAAAACAAACAAAAGAAATTAGGTTGAGGTTTTCTACTCCTACAGAAAGACCTAGAAAATGAATATTAGGTGACCAGCTTCTATATCAATATCTTTAGTTTGTCTTCTACAATAGGTTACTGTTTTCCAGATGTGACAGATAGGTGTACCTTGATAAACAAGCTGTTCCAGATATTTGCTTCAATTATTTTAATTCGGAAGTCCATCTAGTCCTAGCTGACCTACGACACAATGTAAGCCCTATGGGGCATGGACCCTTATTTTATTCTGTGTCTGTATAGCACCTAACACAATATAGATTCCTGGTTCATGAATGGGGCTACTAGGCATTACCACAATACAAATAATAGTAACAACAATACATCCTGCAGGCTTAGGAAAACACTATGTTAATGTAAATTAGTATATGTTGGTTGGTCTGGATTGCTAGGTACACAAAGGAATCTTGAGTAGGTATAGAGATTATCTGGTGCCCACAATATTAGAAAGATGTTGACAAACTGGACAGGGTTCAAAGAATAACCATGAGAACGAAGAAAGGATTAGAAAACATGCCTTATAGTGCTTGAATCAAGGAGCTCAATCTATGTAGCTTAACAAAGAGAAGATTAAGAGGTGACTTGATTCCAGCCTATATTTAGGGAACAAATATTTAATAATGGGCTCTTCAATCTAGCAAAGAAAGATATAACATGGCACAATGGCTGGAAATTGAAGCTAGACAAATTCAGACTGGAAATAAGGTGTAAATTTTTAACGGTAAGAGTAATTAACCAGTGGAACAATTTACTAAGGGCCTTGATGGATTCCCTCTCACTGACAATTTTTACATTAAGATTGGATGTTTCTTCTAAACGTTATGGTCTAGGGATTGTTTTGGGGAAATTCTACGGCTTTTATTATACAGGAGGTCAGACTAGATGATCACAATGGTCCCTTCTGACCTTGGAATCCATGAAGACTAATGTACTGTCTGATGCTCTGTGCGCTCTGGTCCCATCTGTCAGAACAGGCATGGTGCTGCACATTGACAGCAACACAATATCCACAATGAATGTCTCAGACCAAAGGATTTTGTGGCCAACCTGTGTTGAATGCAATGGTTGTATGTCCATCAAAGGGCAGACAGCAAGTTGAAAACAAACAAAAGGAAGTACCACTTCACACAATGCACAATCAACCTGTGGAATTCGTCACGAGAGGATGTTGTGAAGGCCAAAAGTATAGCTGGGTTCAAAAACAGAATTAGATAAGTTCTTGGAGGATTGGTCCATCAATAGCTATTAGCCAAGATGGTCAGGGACACAACCCCACAGCCTGGGAGTCCTTAAACCTCTGACTGCCAGAAGCTGGGACACTATGACAGACGAGGGATCACTTGAAATTGCCCTGTTCTGTTCATTGCCTCTGAAGCGTCTGACTGTCCACTGTCAGAAGACAGGTTACTGGGTTGATGAACCATTGGTCTGCCCCAGTGTGGCCACTTTTATGTTGAAGACACACTTTGAGTCACTGCTTTCCTGTATACATTATTGCAGATTTCACCCACTACTTGAGGGGTTCCCCCCCCCCCCATTATCACAGGGCCCTAGAGTACGGCTGTTGAGAAACTTTCTAAATCAGAACTGGGGATGCATTCGATAATGACAGTTTTTGGGGACATGGAAGATCGAAAAGGATTTATTGACAATGAGGAATCCTATTCTAATTACCAAAGCTTAGTACGAATCTGATGAACAAATTAATTCAGCTAAAACGTCAGCCTCGACCTCCCTTTACAACAGTAAGTATTAGGAAGACTAGCTAGGTTTAGGCTGTGGAATGTCCCTTGCATGGTTTGACATCTGAAAAGTTTACAATCCTAAAGTACGTACTAAAAGCCCAGTGATTCCCCCACCTACTAGTCTCCCCATTTGAAGTAGTGGGCTGTAGTCCACGAAAGCTTATACTCTAATACATGTGTTAGTCTCTAAGGTGCCACAAGTACTCCTGTTCCATTTGAAGTAGGGTCTCTCAGAGTATGCTGCACTCAAATGCTTTGGAACCCATTTGAATTGTTAGGTGCAGGCTGCAGGAGACTTCATTCATGTTCAGGTCTCACTGTTAGGTGCAACAGCATATTTACCATAATTTTCCTAATAGGCTTTCCTGGTTGGTTGACCTGTCTGCTGAATAGTTTTGCTTCCCACATTGCCAGTGTCCGTTATGGTGCTTTCTTATCCTTGTTTAACCCTGAGGTGCATGAATATTTGATACTGAATTAAAGCATTACAAACCAAGAGATGGATTCCGTCCTGGAGGCACAGTCAACTCCCATGAAATGTTATTACTATTGCATGTGTGCAGTTAAGGTGCCTGGCACTGCAAGAAGCTTGGGCGGTCAGATTTTCGCTGCCCCTGTAAAGCTGCACAAAAGAGAATGAAGCTGTCCCTCACCCACACTGGGGTAATCAAAATTTCAGTGCTTGTGCACTTTGAGCCCAAGGTCAATGGGAGCAATAGGCCAGCAAGAAGGGGTACACCCCTCAAAGGAGCTACGGCATGGCAACATGCCCTACCCATTCTCTTTAAGACACCAACTGATGGAAGTAGTGAGAGTACCTTCTAAGACATGGTGTAAATACTGCTTCAGAGCATGCTCTTGGAAGCCTTCCACTTGTTTTAGCATTCTGATCCCCCTGTCCCTCTCCCACCCCCATATTCATGCAGCTCTGGCTTTAAAGATACTTATGTAGCCCTACAAATCACGATGTGAAGCCGACTGAAATCAACAGTCTTTACTTTAACTTCAGTGGGCCTTGGATCAAGACCATATAAAAACTTTGATTTGATATTGCAAAGCTCTTACGTTATTGTACACACTATGATGTCTTCTGCAAAGCTTGCAATTTGTCATATTGACCACCTCTTTCCATTTTAAAAGCCTATACCACTGCCTTAACAAAATTAAGATGGATGAATTACTGAAAAAATTCTAGGCTTGGACTTTCTATTTTCAAATTAATCATACTTTTTAATGGACAACATAGTTATAGGGTCGTTCGCTCTCATATAATACCATTATGAAAAAAGTTCCCCATTAAGCAGGCATTGTTTTGTTTGAGGTAGCACAGGCCTACAAGAAAAATTCACCTTCCAGTATTTCCAGCCCAAGTTGAAACAGCTCGTACTAGTAACCTCTACTGAAACTCTGGCCTCATAAGACAGGTTTTCAAACTCAAAGAGTTTCAGGCAGTCATCCAAACCAGACCAAACCCAACCTTCTGCAATTATCCCTTTGCTAGTTCAATATTGTTACATTGTGACCTCAATCTCAAAGAACCTCTGTTTGGAGAGCCCACCCCAGAGCGTGGGTTGTAGCGGAGGGCTGGAAAGACAGTTTGCACTTAAGGCACTAGCCTGGACTCAGGAGGGGTGTGTCAAGTTATCAGATCAGCCAAGACTCCCCATGTGACCTCGGGCAGGTCACAATCTTTCTTTGTCTCAGTTCCCCAGCTGTCAAATGGGGATTGAAATATTTACTTTCTCCCATGCTTTCTCTGTCTTGTAAGCTGTTCACGGCAGAAACTGGGCTGTCTCATACCATGGGGATGCACGGTTCCTAGCATAATGGTGCTTCAAAGATGCTACAGAAATACAAATAATAAATGATAATAAAAGCTACCCACATGAGGATGGGTCCATCCAAGATGCGCCTGCACTTTGGGAGTCAATCCTCAGAGCAAAGGGGGAAGAAGGTAGGTGCTTCATTTGAGAATTCCTACAACTTATCCATTGTAAGAGGAGCTACCATGATGTCTATACAAATGGAAGATGGGTCCCTCAATTTTCCAGTACAAAAAAATGCAAAACACTTACAATTCACCAACATTTCCCACGATGTTCCCACTTTCTTTTCCCAACAATTTATTTTGGACTCTCATGGATTTTCAGGAGGAAAATTAACCTTTCTTATATGCACCTGACAACTATCAGCAGGTATTCCCTATTAAAAAAGTATAATTACAGCCTTTGCTCTCATGTGACGTCACCTTTTCAAAATAATATAAAAGCCGATTTAAGCAGTTATTGCAGTTATCTAACCCAAATGACTGGATTCTCAGCAATCATATAGGTAACAATGAACAAAAGGCAAAGAAAGCTTGCTGTCTCCACGCCAGTCAGGCATTCTCTACAGACATCAATCTAAACAATGAAATCGGCTGTACAGATTTCACTCTGGCAATCTTTACCATTTTCCCCTTCAGTTTTAAGAATATTTTATTTAAGATTCAAGTGAGATATGAAGATCCTGGAGATAATGAAGACTATTACAGTTCATCTCCTTTATCCCATTTCACGGTCACTTGTGTCAAACATTCAGGCAAACTATGTTTTCCTTTTCAGTTGAAGTGAAAGTTAACTCCTGGGAAGGCTACAAATTAACATAATACGTCCTTTGCATTGGCTGTTCTAGAGGAGATTTATAACTAAAGCTGAATCAATTAAAATAGATAAATCTCTAATAAAGTATAACTCTAAACCAGAATTTCATCATTCATTCCCTGAGGAGTTTGGGGAAAGATACCTGAGGCCAAATTTACCTAATTGTTCCACAATAAATCCCTGTGTTTAATCACAGACTGCTTCAAAGGAACTCCCGATAGTTTTAATTAATTAGCTTCATGCAAAGTTCTTTCATGAAACTGAAAATATTTCACATCTCTTATCTTAGCTGGCAAGCCGTCACTTTTTACACTGCAGGATATCTTGAAACAGAACCTAGTCAGCATATATGGGTGTGTGGGGAGGGGTTGGGACAGATAAATTTGCCTGCCTTCCTTATTTTTCACTGCAGGTACTTCCTTTCTAGGAATATTAATCTAGAATTATTTATATCTATACTGACAACATATAAAAGGTATATTTTGACATTAGCAATTATGTGATACTTCTGGTAGAAATGAAGCATTTAAGCATTTATTTTACTTTAATGGAAATAAACAGATTTAGTTCTGACTATGGTGATATTGCTGAACTGCAATTTAAGTTCAGGGGTCTGCCTTTAGATATCACCTACAGTGCGCTAGGACCTGCATGCACCTTTGCTGTAAGCAGCTGTATACCAGAAACATGTTCCTCTTCATAAATGCAGACTAGCATTCTCACCCACTATGGGTGGATAAAGAATCATAGTCAACAAGGACCAAATGGCTTCAATGTGAGTTTTGCCTGAGTACGGCCTTCAGAATTCAGGCTCTGATCCAGCAAAGCACTTAAACATGTGCCTAACCAGCCAGTGACTTCAAAGACTATTCACATGCTTAAAGTTAACCACGTGATTAAGTGTTTCCTACACTGGGGCTTCAGGCCCTGACTCAAAGACCAGCACTTTAAGACTTGCTTAAAGTTAAGTATGCTCTTAAAGTCCATCCCTATCAGAAAAACACTTAAGAAAACAATTGCTTTGCTGAATGAGGATGAAATTCACTGATGATACCAAGCTGTGAGGCATCATCAAGGACAGAGGAGGATTGGAACAGTACACAGGAAGATCTGGAGAACCTTGAAGCCTGGAGTGACAGAAATGGATGAAATTTAATAGCACAAAGTGCAAGGTCTTGCACTTAGGGTTTAATAAAAAGAATTTCTGCAACAAGCTTGGGTCTTATCAGTGGGAAGTGACAGAGGAGAGAGACTTGGGTGTGTGGGTTGATCACGGGATGACTATGAGCCAGCAATGTGATGCAGCTGTGAAAAAGGCAAATGTGATCCCAGGATGTATCAGGTAGAGGTAGAGAAGTATGAATGCCATTGTACCAGGCACTGGTAAGACCTCATTTGGAATACTGGGTACAGTTCCGGTCAACCATGTTCAAGAAAGATGAACTCAAAATGGAACAGGGGCAGAGAAGAGCAACTAGGATGATCAGGGGAATGGAGGGCCTATCTTACAAGAGGAGACTGGAAGAGGTTGGCCTGTTTAGTCTAGCAAAAAAGGCTGAGAGGAGATAGGACTGCTCTCTATAAATATATTAGGGTGGGAAATACGAGGGAGGGCAAAGACCTATTTAAGCTAAAGGATAGTGTTGGCACAAGAACAAAACTCGGGCTGGAATTAGAAAGAAGGTTTCTAACTGGGACAAGCTTCTGGAACAACCTCCCAATAAGAGTTTTGGGGGGAAACAACTTAGGTTTAAAGAGAGCTGGATACAATTTATGAGTCTAATGGTATGACAGGGTTGCTGGGGAAGGTAGGGGCTGACTGCTGATTTATGTTTTATGTTCCTAAAAGCTCAGGCTTAAGGGTTTCAGCCAGCCACCTTTAGGACTCGGGAAGGGATTCTCCTCTCCCCCATATTTATTCTGGGAGGGTATGTGTTGTTGTTTTTTTTAAATCTCCTTCCTCTGATACCATCAGGGATGTTCAAAAGTGTAGATGGGGTATTGGAAAAGGGAGGGCCAGGCTCTGAGGTGGCATTCTCTTTCTTTCATATACTGGGCTGGCTGGTCCTTGCTCACATGCTCGGGGTCTAACTGACTGCCATATGTGGTGTCAAGAAGGAATTTCCCCCCAGGTCTGATAGGCAGTGACCTTGGTGGAGGGGGTGTCTCCCTCCCTCAGCTGCCTGGGGCGTGGATCTGGGAATATCTCACAATCATTTCTCTGCCACTGTGGGGGCTTCGGGGACTGGTTCACCTTGGTCCTTCCTCTTCTCTCCTCTTGGCCATAGTAGTTTAATCTCCTGAGGGCTGTAATACTTTGGTCCAAGTTTGGTTGTTGGATTTAGTGTGCAGGTGCTGGGTGGTGTTTGCGGCCTGTAATATGAGGGAACTTTGGGGGGTGGGGGAAAGAGAGATCAGACTTGGTGTTCTATGACTATGAAAATCTTAGGTGTTAAGGTGATTTGGACCTAGAATTTAAGAGTTATTTATTAAAAATAGTTACTATGAATTTCAACACCTAAACATAGATAGACTTAAGTTATTTTTTAAGATCACCTACCATACTGGTATATACGCAAAAAAAATAATTTTCCAAATGGTTTCCTTTCCATAGCTGAGGGAGGGAGACACACACACCCCTCCCCCACCAAGGTCACTGCCTATCAGACCTGGGGGGAAATTCCTTCTTGACACTACATATGGCAGTCAGTTAGACCCTGAGCATGTGAGCAAGGACCAGCCAGCCCAGTATGGTTCCAAATGGTTTCCTTTCCTTTCCTTTGTTTTTTTTTTTTTTTTTTAAGATGAAGATGGGGAATTAGTCAGCCCTGGAGACTAAAATCCTTTATTCAAAGGCCAGGTACAACATTGGCATTGGCAATGCAAGCTTCCCTCACCCTCCCCAACCCTCCGGCGCCTCCCACACATGCTTCAGCCCTACCTGGATGGGACACATCTAGGAGAGAGATGGTCATTCAGTCTTCACTCCAATTTTTCTTACTTCCATTATACTACAGGCTAAAGTACCTGTAATGAAGTGCTTTGAACTCCATTCTCACACAAACCCTCTGGGTCTGGCTAGCATTTTACTGGCCAATGTCATAGAAGATGGCCATGGTGCAGAATTTTAGTTCCGGTTCCCTTTTGTTTCTTGGTAGCAAGACAGGGAAAAAAAATAGCAAGAAGATTTGATTCCTCCTTCCATTCTGATGCACCACTCCCTGTTGTCATCTGCCTCAAATTAAAACTATCCTTATGTACCCACAATGCTAATTTATTTTATGAAAGGTAATCAAGCTCAGAGCAAGATCCCCAGTGCCCTCTTAGCCATAGTACATCTCTTCAGCATGTAGGCTCATTTTAATTTTCTGTTTCATGCCCTTAATACACAGGGTCTTCATGATTCTCCTGTCAGCCTGGAATGGTATATTATTGCCATGTTAGTAAGGAATTGTTGGTTTGACCCTTTGATAGGACGCACATGCCAATAATAATACATGGGTCTAGGTTGCACCAGTGGATTAATGCAATGGACATTGCACCTTTAGAGACCTAAATTGAAGATTCAGCTTAGGTCATAAATGAATTTGGTGATATTCTACTCCCTGCGAACATTTACACCCAACAGAAAACCACAATGCATTTGGACATAATTGGCACACTCTTCTCAAAAGTGACCCAGGATTGACATACATGGTTTGTTACAGGTCAGGATAGAGGTGAATTGGCAGTGCTGTATGAGAAAGCCTGCGTGACACTGATGGACCAGGTCAGTCCAGGTCCACAGGCCAATTCAACTTACTATTGGGACAGATCAAAGTAATTGTTGAATATAGAAGAGTGTTTGGTGTTTAAACTTCATGAAAAGAAATGGGTCACTCCTTCCTTGCATTGTTTTTACTTATGTTATAATGCAGAAGCAAACATTTGCATTGTGTATACTCCTGTAAGTAAATAACCCATCAAACACAAATGAAGCCATGGAGAATGCAAATGAAGAAGAGTGCTAGCTTCAAAGCAAGTGGTCATCGTATGTAATGATCGGAGGTCAAAGACTCAAAATACATTCCTCACTCTCTGTCATCAAAGGAAAAGCCCATATGGGTAAAGACATGGTCAGCTTGCTATCTGTGTAAAGGAGCTATAAATATGGATTCAAGAAAAGATCCATCATTTCTGAACTGTTTGGACTCTAACAGGGAAGTGTACCAGATGCAAAGCCGAGGTCCCCAGACACAGACTGGGTACCCTGAAAAGCCTTTTGGGAAGCTGGCAGGTTATTACCTCACTGCCACCATGTAGACTTACAAACTGTGATTCACCTGTGCATATATTTTACCTGCTTTAACCTCTCAATAATTCTCATTTCTTCTTCTTAGCTAACAAACTTGTAGTTAGTTTACTATAGAATTGATGGTCAGTGTTGTCTTTGGTATAAGAGCTGGAGTACCAATTGATCTGGGATAAGTGGCTGGTCCCTTGAGACTGGGAATAAGCTAATGTGGTGTGATTTTTGGTTTAGAGTGACCA
The DNA here is from genome assembly GCF_027887155.1 of Malaclemys terrapin pileata. Lineage (NCBI taxonomy): Eukaryota > Metazoa > Chordata > Testudines > Emydidae > Malaclemys > Malaclemys terrapin. The sequence continues at coordinate 14,887,816 of NC_071515.1, read as the reverse complement.
TTTTATCAGAAAGCCCAGTTTGTCTGCGTGGTAAGATAGGCTGGAGAGTCTAAGGGGACTGTCTGTGACTCCATGGAAAGACTGATACAGTGATCCAGGAGTTCACATTGGTTAGCAGTTTGGTGAAATCTAATTATAGAACATACCACCAGCTTGGGGTGTCTGCCCTGTTTTCTGACAGTCTGCCCTGAGGAAGGCAGTCTCAATTGTGAGCCACTCCAGACAGCATGACAGCTTGCTCCAGGCCCATCGGGGTCTCTACGAGCCCCTCAGTGCCCACTGGCAAAGTGTTCTATAGCATGTAACGGTAACTGCTCTCAGGCCTGCGATACCCGCTACACCTAACACCATGGGCAGCTCATTTGCATTTCAGGGAAACCCCAGTTGCCAGGAGGATGAGAAAGCAGCATGGTGTCAGCACAGCGGAGGACACAACATGGTCCAGATGCCAGGGGTCATCCTGACTCTTGAGCCAAAGACAATAAACTTTGGGGGATATGAGGAGAAGCAAACGGGCATCTTGTTATCCTTCGCTGAGGGAACAAAGAGGTTGGTGCTCTTTTCATTCCATGAACGGTGGATCCCCAACCATCTCATGTGTCAGGCACTGCCTCCGCTAATCAGGCCTAGTGCATGCAGCATGAGTCACAGCCCAGCATAGGGTTGGGCCCGGGCCAAGGGAGGGTCTGGAATTGAGATCTGGGGATAGGCCAGTGTCAAAATTGAGTGGAGGGTCCATAGGCACATGAGAATCAGAATCATAGCCAGAGTCCAAATACATGCAGAAGGTCAGTGGTGGTTAAGGGTCAAAGGTGGGCGTGGGAAATCAGGAGGTGGAGGCAAGGCTGGAGCGAGGCTAGTGCAAGACAAACAGGGCCGGCTCTAAGCACCAGCGTTTTGGGCGGCTCTTTTCAAGGGGCGGCATTTTGGCCCTTCAGGGGCGGCACTTTTCAAGGGGTGGCTTTTTTTTTTTTTTTTTTTTTTGCTTCGGCGGCAGCAAAAAACCTGGAGCCGGCCCAGAGGACAAAGACAATAGTGGGACTCGGGCAAGGCTGGGGCAGGAGCAGCAGCAGGCTGGGAGTCGCTGGAGTCTGGGGTACTGCGAGGCAGCAGGAGGTTCCTGGCTGGGTAGCGCTGGTCCTCAGACTGATCTGCAGCTCTGCTGGGGCTGTGGAAATACTTGAGCCTAGGTCAGATGCCCCAGGCTTGGTTCAGTGATTGGTTGCTGCTGCATGACAGAGGACTGCGTCACCGCGGTCACTGAGTGAGCAGCGCGGGGTTGGTTGAGAGTTTGCCACACGTGGGATGGGTGATGCTGAAAAGCTGCTTAGCTAAGAAGCTAATCTTAGATAGGGATTGTAACTTGTTAAGTTTTAGTCACTAGAAAATGTGATTATACTTTCCTTTTATTTGTAACCATTTTCTATGTCTAGTATCTCTGCTTAGTATCACTTAAAACTCTGCTGTTCATTCAGAAACTTATTGTATTATAAATTCATCTCAGTGCTGCTATATTAAAGAAGGGTGTGAATACGCAGCCACACCAAGAGGAGATAGAGGTCTTGGTAATTTCTGTAAGTGTCCAGGAATTGGCTACTGTAGAGAAACGCTCTTCCAGAACTGGAGGGCACCAGGAGTTCCTGGCAAGGCAAGGCAAGGGCTGGCAGGGTCCTGAACAATGTGTTGGGCCGGCTAACAGACTGGAGTGTCAGGGAGCCGACACACAGTTTAGCAGCAGCAAATCTCTCAGTGAGGCAGGGGAGTAACAAGGTGACTGACAGTTCTTTACGCCCTGAGAATGCGTCACACCGTGTCCACTAGGACTGGCTCTAGGAAGTGCTATTAGCCATTCATTCATCAGTCCAAATAGCAAACTTGCCCACAAACAGAGCATAGGAACAGAACAAAGGAGTGCTGGCTTTCAAAACTAGAATGCAACACTCCCCCAGTCACAAAATCTTCACGTTATGGAAAGAGGCTACAGAACACAGAAATAATCTGTTGAAATCTGGGAAGGTAGGATACAAGCCCCAGAAAGATAGGGGTATGTCAAGTATGTGACTGGCTCTCTCAAACAATTATTAATTGAGTGACTTTCCTAGACCCTGCTTCTCAGAGCATCCGTATGAACCGCTCAGCCTGCTTAAGTCTTGATAGCATCTGCTCTCCCACACTTCATGCTCTGATTGAACCTTTTCTCCTCAAACCCTGACACTTAGCCAATCAGCACCATTTGCATTACTATACATCTATATATTTGATAGTCCAGAGGCATAGACAAGATGGGCAGCTCCTTACCAAAGTTATTTATTTGTAACGGTGAGAAAAAGAGTAAAAGTTGGAGAATGAGGATGATGATGGAAGAATGCCTTCCAGGTGGGCAAAAAATAAAAATAAAAATGCTGACATGACAAATCTTCCCCTCTAATCAACTTATTTACCCTCTTGAAAGCTCACGATGACAAAGGATCTGAACTGGAGCAGCTTGGGAGCCGATATCCCTCAGTGTCCCTTGCAGTAAATTATTGCTCTCTGGCCCGGCTCTGCTGACAGAGATAGAGAAGTGTGATAGTGTTCCATAACAAAGGATAAATGGTAATATCCACTGTTCCTTTCCGCTCTGCAACCAAGCTGTTAGTATAGAGTGCTTAGATTGGGAAGTCAGTACTATTAAAATAAAATTACTTTTCTTCCCCCTGCCCCCTCCCCCCCCCGCAAGCTGAACAATGGCTATAAAAGAGCCATATATTTCCTAATAAATACTAAGCCATGAAGGAATCAGATAACCAATGATGCCAAGTCTAAAATGCATTTTTGCAATGAATTGTCACTCAGATATCAATAAAGATTGTGTACTTTATCATCATCTTTCTGGGTTTGCAGGCTGTCACCGTATTGTTTATTTCAGTGTCTTAATTTCTCTGTTTCTGAGCATCCTATTGCTGCTAACTCCACCCCCACTCGGAGGCAACTTCCATCGGTAGGGTGGATTACATACATTAAGGCTCTGCTTTTGCCACCCTGTTCTGCTGTACTTTTTCTGTGAAACACACGACATATATATTTTGCACACACACACACACACACACACCTTACTCTCTTGCTCTCACCCTCACAGAGTAAGAACTGGGAGAAGGTGTCAGAGAATAAAAATAAGCCTACCTCCAATCTCCTATAAATATGTGATAACTTTATGACATGGTCCACTTTAGGAGCTAAGGATTCCATTATGCATTCCAAAAGGGCATGGATCATTTCCATGCAGCTGAACTGCAGAATGGGGCCTTCAATAACTTCTGTCCCGTTGTTGCAAACTATTGCAAAATAAAGACACATCAGAAAAACTGACGATAGTAATAAACAGCAGAAAAGTAACTAGAGATAAGGACAGCCCAGAAACAATATCCCTCCTATTTGGGATTCTGCACGAAGAGAAATGCAAAGATAAAGATGCATCAATAAGTGATAAAAATGATGCTTTGCCTCCCCCTCAAAAAGGGATTTAATAAACTATTAATTTTGCAGAATACATATTTTGGTCGAGAGAATCATATCAGACCAAATGGTCAGAGACTCAAAATAGTGTAAATTAGCCTAGCTCCACTGAAGTCAGCCCTATGCAGATTAACATTAGCTGAGGAGCTGACCCACCGTGTCTCACGCTTTTTCATTCAGAAGGTCTTCTGTGTCCCTGTTGGAGCCCCGAAGATTCCCCCATACTCCAGAGTCCCACGTCTCCACATGACAACTACAGTACCAACCTTCCTGGCAAGAAAGATTGCCGTGGATTCCTTTTGGAGCTGCTAATTGCTCTACCTTAATCAACTAGGAAGGCTGTTGTTCAGTGACACAAAGGATTGCCTTCTACCCACCTCTCCCTAGTCACGGAAGCTAAGTGTCTACAGAGCTGCTGGGGTCTGCAATTCTTTAATGAAAAGAAGAAAATAATTCAGTGGACCAGACAACACATTAAGTAATCCCTTTTCCCAACCCTTTACACACACAGAGGGAGTTGTGTGAAAAACACGAGCTGGCACCAACAGAAGTCCTGCTTAGTCAGGTAGCCATGAGCACATTCATTCCACAGGCATTTATTGGATTTTTTTCACTTGGGTAGATAGGATTAGAACAGCTTTTACTTCAATCATTTATCATAATCATATTTCATTTATCTGAAAGCCTTCTGGTTCTAGACATTTCAGATGTGATTGGTTCTGCCATCAGCCCCCGCTCCCCTTCCCCTTCTGAAGAATGTTTGTAAGTGAACATTAGTTAGCAAGCAGGAAGAGTAGCTGCAACCTACATTCTACAAGGGGCTTTCAGCTTTAAAGTTAGGACCGGTTTCTACAAAGACTAGTGTGTAAGATAGATCTAGCATCATTGTTCCCATTAGCTTGTAAGGTACAAGCACAGTGAGAGGCTGAGTTGTCTTAGGGGCTGGAAATATGAGATGACTCATAAGATTTACTGTTCTTTGTTCGGCAGGTGTGAAGTCATGGGAATGTTTTAAATAGAGCTCAATACACTATAACAAACATCTTCAACTTCACTATCATTTAATGTGGCTACGAGTGGGGTTTGCCCAACACACGTGCTGTTAGATGTACATATTTCCCAGTTTACTATCATGCTCTACATTTCTGCAAAGATATTATGCCTATTTATGAGGGGCCATATCACAAGAGGAAGCTCCTATCCTTCTCTGGGGTTCTGTTAATTAACTTGTCCTCACTTAAAATCATTCTACAGATCTGTTACATTCTGGGGTGCAATCCAGACCAGGGAAGAGTTATGCCACTGGGACGCCCACAGTCAGCAATAAGCATGCACTCTGTGTCTATGTATTTGGCAGTCTTGGTTTAATGCTTTGAATCCAGGAGCCTGCTTGCAACACCAGCCCTGGTTAACAACTGGTAAGGTGACTCCACCCTCTTCCCAGCCCCAAATTTTCCCCACAATGCATGTTCTGAAATGTCCAGCCTTGTCCTGGAACACTCAGAAGAAAGTTAAGTTACTACAACTTACCAAGCCAGTTTTGATCTAAGGTAAAATCCTCAGCACATGTTTCCACCAAGATGTCTGACTGAACTCCTGGTCAGGATCTAGCCCTCAAAGTCAAATGGCTGGTATCTTTCTCTTCTTAGGTGAAAGATAACATTGGATTCTGTACACCCCTCTTTTATAGTCCACAGAAGAATTGATTTCAAAGATTCAGAAGGATACCTCCAACTAAAAGTTTATTTCCAGCTCTGAGGTAGAAAACATGGAGGCTGCCTTGAAGGAAGCATCCTGCTGCTTCTTCCTCTGCTGGGGTTGTCTGCTAAAATGCAAATTATTTAGTTCTTGCCTCCTCTGGTGCAACTGAATGAACATTAAACATGTGCTTGTCAATCTCCTCTCCCACCCAGGTAGTGTGAGGTTTGCCTTCACCCCTTGTTAGCTTAATGAGTCTGTTTAAATGACATGTAAATACAGTCTCATTGTCTTTCAAAGTACTTTGGAATTAGCTTCCAGGTGGAGAAACTATGTTCCTTTGTCTTGGGTGGGGTAACTTGTCTGCTAAACACATTTTAAGAATTAGAATTTCACTTTATGTCCATAACTTTGCATTAGTTGCTTGCGCCTACCTGCCACAAGGATATCAATAACCATTGTCATGAGCTTTTCATTGACACCTTGCATGACACCTATGTGATACATTTCATGATATTACAGAATTGGGGGTGCACTTGAAATGATTAAGCCAGCAGCAAATCATTACCAGATATCTGAATGCTCTTGCCCTCTGCCTTGGGACTATTCTTAATGTTACAATATCACACTTGAATTCATCCCTTAAGTAAGTAAGGGCATGACTTGAGTTCTTGAGTCAGTAGACCTAAGGGTTCAGTCACATCCAGGAATAAAAAAGGGGTTAGGGTTAAGGCAAGGAAGGTAAAAAGGGCAAAACCCAGCAATTTTGTCCACCCAGCAAGTCACTTCTCTTCCTCTTCCAGTCTCAAGCCCTAATCCAAAGGCCACTCTAGTCAATGGGAGTTTTTCCATTTACTTCGAAGGGGTTTAGATCAGGTTCTTGATGTGCTATCTTAACTGAGGGTACAGATGTTCCATGGGGCCTGATGTAGATTTACTCCATGAGACAGATCTAGTGTTGCCAGCTTTCAGCATGAGTCCCACAATATTTGGTGATTTTTTTCAAGCCCCAGATACTGAACTCATATGAGTCCATGTGACTGAGGGTTTTTTGTTTGTTTGTTTGTTTTAAATGCAAGTTTCTAGCCTCTAAGGTTGCAGAGAAAAGATAAAAATCTTTACCCCTACATGGTTCAAAGACCAGAAGGCAAGTAAAAAGAACCCAACATTTGTTATTTAAAGTGTCTCATGATTTCTTAAGCCAATATGATGGATTTTGGGGGCAACTCTTTTTTAATAATATAGGTTGGCCATAATGCAGCTACGTGAGCATACATTTTAACAGCTGAAACGATCAGGTGGAAGTTGGTCAAAATCCACAACAGCAAAGATGAGCCACCTGGGAAAATTATAAAAAATGAAGAGCTGATCCTGAAACAACTCTAATGTGCAAAGTTGTGCATTGACATCACAATGCATGTGCAATGCTGGAGCCTGAAACTTTCCTGCAAGAAGTACTCCTGAGGGCATTCTGCGCCAAAAAATTAAAAATTGTGCACCAAAAATACAAATTTTGCACACAATATTTTAAAATTCTGCAAACTGTATTTGTCAAATAAATGTGGAGGCTCCAGCATGGCATTGGGGAGCACAGGCCACTGGCTGCACAGAGATGTGCAGAGATGACTGTGTAGTTCACCTTCCCCCGTGGGACATGGACTCAATGATGAGGCTGCATCCAACCTCGACACAATGCAATGACTGGGCCTACCCCAGAAACAGCCCAGGGCCCTGCCCTCCCATGCCAGGGGCACCAGGTGTGGGCACATAGGCTCAGCAAGGCAGGATCAGTTGAGAGGGTTCGGTGTAGGGCAGTCTGGGTTCGGGCGGCTCAGTGGGGGATCAGAGTGTGAGGGGGATCTGGATGCACAAGGGCTTGTTCCAGGGGAGTTTCTGGGTGCAACAGTAGGAGGACTCTGTGGGGGGGGTCCAGGTGAAAGTGGCTGGGGCTCACTAGGGGTGGGTCTGGGTGTGTGTGGGATAAAGCACAGCAGGGGGATCTGGGTTTGGAGGGCTCACTGGGGGGTCCAGAAGCTGTGAGAGTGGGGCTCAGTGGGGTGGGTATCCAAGTGCGGCTGGTTGGGGCTCTGAGGGGTGGGGATCCAGATGCGGGGGGAGTGGGGCTCATTGGCTGAGTTCTGAGTGTGTGTGTGGGGGGGTGAGGCTCAGTGGGAGGGTGTCAGTATGAGGGGGTCTGGATGCCCGGGGGCTGGGCGAACAGGGGAGTAGCTCCCTCTACAGGAATCCCTCCCCCTGCACCTGAGGAGCGATGGGTGCTGAAAGCGCGGGGGGGGATGGGCGGCGGGGGGAAGTGTGTGTGTGTTTGCCAAGCTTCCTGCAGATGTGGGAGAAATCTGGGGGTAGGTCTGATCTGGCCCTGGATGCCATGCAGGGGAAGAGGAAGTCCCATTCTCCCCAGCCCAGCTGGGACTAGTAGTTGAGCCCAGCACAAGGTATGAGCCACCAGCTGGATCTTCCCCAGTCCCTCCCTCTGACCCACAGTGATTTACCTCTCTGCCGGCTGCCCTGGGCACCCAAAACATACTGCTGGGGAGGGTCACATGACTCTTGTAGCTTCTCTTTGCTTCCCTATCAGAAAGTCATTTTTCTGCGGGGAAGCAAAGAAATCTGTGGGGGACATAAATACTGTCCATGCGCAGTGGCGCAGAATTCCCCCAGGAGTAAAGAAGGGGGTATAATTTTCACAGGAACTCAGTGTTATTCAGGGGAATTCACTCCACATGGCAAGAAAACCTCTGCAAGATGGGTTGAAATTCATATGTTCTGAACAGTATGATATAGATCCCATGGCGTGCTAAGATTCACTGAATATACTAACTAAATAGCAATGATATAACGTCCAGCTTTTGTTTTTGTGTACCGGAAAGAGTTCAGGCCTTGATACCCAAGAGCAAACAACACAAAGACTTACATGCAATATCATCTGGTTTAGAAAGGACTGAACAATGAACAGTTCATAGAGAACAATGAACGGGCCTGAAAGGACTATGTTATATTATATCACACGTACACAAATAAAACAGATGCAATGTGAAAATCATTATGATTTTTGAATTCTCAAACAATTAGATAGAGGTATGAAGCCAACGTCTCTTCTAGCTTCATATGGGAGGCAAGAATATATGTATGTGTGAAAACAAGAGAGAGAGAAAGACACCGCCCCTCATCACATTGTCATTCTACCCTCCCACAGGTCTATCCAATCATCATCCTGCCCTGTAATAAGTCCACTTAAACATAATCAGAACCTGTTTATATTATGCGTCCATCTAGGAAGTAACTATTACATGCATTATAATTGAATGTTTCATTGCTTGATGACACAAGATTTAAAGAAATCAAAGCTAATTATAGAGATGCTAAGATTGGATATGAACCATTACAATTGTAGTTTAATACTGTAAATACAGAAGTTCAGCTAGCTCATACTTATATACCATATTCTCAACTGCTACATTTATTCAGATGCGATTTTGAAGCATTAACCAGAAGAGAGGGCAACTTGATGGACTGACCAGAAGACTGAAAATAAGAGCTACAAATTGTATTATTGGGGTAAATATGTATTTATACAGTTTGAAAAGAAAAGCCTTGTTAATTCAACTGCTGGACTGCAGTAACAACATAGGAACTGTTCTGGTTTGTAATGTAAATCGTGTAATTTAGGACAAGCATTATGTGTATTAAAAATGCAAATCAAAACCCTTATGAAATGCTGTTAATTTGCAGTAGCCACTTTTCAAAGTGTAATTTTGCAGGCATTTACATATTTTTTCTATAAAAAAATGAATTAAAAAGTATTTAGGAGTATTTGCATCTAAGTTACAGAAACCTGAAAATGGCAACAGAAATTGGGAAACTTCTAATTTCTTATAAAACTGAATGCATGGTTTTAAACTGTTCCGTTTTTTTTTAATTAGTAAAAAAGAAAATCTCATTTCAGGCACATATTATCTTGTTTATCAAATTTTGCCCCTAGAAAATGTTTTCGCCTGCAAATTAGAGCCATGTAATGGAGATCCAATTTGCAATGACAAGTAAATAGACTTGGGCCCTGAGACATAGATCCAGTCTAGTTACGTTTGGCATGGGGCTTGGAGAGGGGCAAAGCTGGCTTTTTGCCATCTTTGCACTCCCTAAGGGCTAGAGCTGGTTCACACCAGGTGAAAGTTAAAGCAGCCTCACAGCTGGTCTGATATTTGATTGCCTGCCTGCAATGGACCTCAAAGAGCAGCTGTGGTAACCAGAGCTTTCCAGAGCACAGCGCATTTTGGCTCTGTCCCTTTCCCCACTCGGACATGCCACCTATGCTGGGAGGTGTGAAGAAGGTGGCACAGAGAAAGCTCTGCTGGATCCAGGGCTGGCTCCAGCATTTCTGCCGCCCCAAGCAAAAAAAAAAAAAAGCCGCAATCGCAATCGCGACCGGTGGCGGCAATTGGGGAAAAAAAAAAAAAAAAAAAGCCGCGATCGGCGGCAGCAGTTCGGCGGCAGGTCCTTCACTCCTAGAGGGAGTGAGGGACCTGCCGCCCCTGAATTGCCGCACATGCCGCCCCTCTCCCTTGGCCGCCCCAAGCACCTGCTTGTTAAGCTGGTGCCTGGAGCCAGCCCTGGCTGGATCCGCATCTCCAAGGTCACCCCCAGCTGCCCAAACTGATCTCAGTGATGAGAATTCTGCCAAAGTAAGTTTCTAAAGCATCTGCTGAGGGGGATAAACACCTGAATAGAAGTGAAAACGTCACATGCTTTATCTCAAGGAGTGGGGATAGGCAGGGGGTTTAATCCCCTAACCAAGCAGATCCCTAAACGTCTGTGTGGCTCTTAAGGGATCCGGAGATCCACCATGAACTTGTCATGCAACCTTGGGCAAGTCAGTTAATCTGTTCTTGCCCCATTTCTACCTCTGAAAAGTGTGAATAATGAGCCTGATCCAAAGCCCTTTGGGGGGAGTCTACTGGCTTGAATGGTCTTTGGATCAGACCCAGTAATACTTTGCAGAACACAGATTGTTGGATGAAAAAGCACAAAGGGTTTCATGATTCGTCTCAGCAACGAGAGTAATAGCTGAAGTAACGAGCCCCAGTCTTTGTCAGATAAATGTCAAAAATCTAGAATCAATGTGAACGTAACCACGGAAGGACCAGGCAGATAAAACATTTTCTATCCCCCCTTCTTAACTTCCAATTCAGGAGCAAGGCCCATCCACACTACAAATCAGATCTGAAAATGCTGCTTGATTACTTTTTAAATAGCTCCATCTAGGTCACCAAAAACAGAGGCTCTAATGGCCTAAATGTGCAAAATTGCTGCTTGAAATTAACAAGTTGCTGTGCTTCAGAACTACACAAAAGCTTTTTGAGTAGATTGCTTGCAACTACACAAACTGTATCCTCTCTCACACATGGCAAAAACCCGGCTTGCCAGATGCTAAATGATCATTTTCACAAAGTTTAAAGTGGTCTTTAAAAATCATAAAAAGAATTGTTATTCTTAGAAAGTAATGACTCCAACCTCTTTTCCTTTCATTAGGAAATTCTTTATAAACACTGGCTCTAAACATATCTATTTGAGTGATTACAAAATGAGACATTGAGCTCCTGATGCTCTTCCAAAGTAGTTCTCACCCGACTTGGGGGAGAGAGGATTAAGCCACCAGAAGGTGTCTTAAAGAGTGTTACTTTATGGCCACAGCAGGTGATGTGTTCTACTTCTGTTGGGTAGCTGTAAATTGTAGCATCTACTCAATCTCGAGAGAGGCCTAAAAGATGGTCTGTTTAGCCACCATGGCGAGTGACATGTGAGAAGTTAAAAGCAAGAGGCGCTGTATTTTTGACTGTAGGATACCCTCAGGCCAATGACTGCTAACAGCCAGATGCTGTACAACAAGATACCAGACAGGACCTGTTAACACGGCTTTCTACAATCACAGGGTTTCTATGCTTCCCTGAGAGGCACACAGGGGAACAAAATCGGTACAAGATGGCACAGGAAAAAAACTCCAGAGCACCAGAAGTTGAAGGAAGTGAAGTCAAAGCCTCATGTGTCCCTTTCTCCTGAGCCTTCATGGCTCCATGTTCACTGTAGAGTTGGGGTAGCTGGCTGGGAATGGCAGGGTCCAGAGAGGATCACAGTACACTCAGATATCCCTTCAGATATCTATGCAAAATTGAACACAGCTCCTTGCAACTTCTCCTCCATGCTGACACCCATATCAAACAGAGGAGCCTTGTGCATGAATGAGCAGAGGAGTCAATGACAGCACGGCTCCCAAAGGAGAGTGCGGAGCTCCACAGCAATTTGACGCCATGCCCCCAACTCCTTTGTAGCTCCTCAGTCACTTCCCCACTGAGCTGAACCTCTGAGTCTTTCCTGGACTCTCTCCCGTCAGGTTTTACTGCAGAAAGCTATGAATTGGCCCATCTTCAGGAAAACATGAGAATGAGAAAAAGCAAGACACTATATTACATTAATCCCACTTTTCCCAGAACCGTTTGTTTTAAGGAGGAACGTTTCACATATGAAGCCAAATTCTGCCAGATTACTGAAAAGAGATGCACTGGCACATGCACACAGACGCTGCAAAAGCAACATTGCTTTGCGACTACAAACAAATAACAAACAGAGTACATGTGATCATATTCTGGATCATATTCTGGATGCATGTTGCCCCTGCACAGAACTCTGTTAGAGCAGAACTCTTCCTTGGAGTGAATGGGCCTTTTCTGGGTATTCAGGCATTCATAGGTGTTAATTATCAGATTATCTAGTGGGATAATAGACTTAACCACATGTTTAGGCAAGTCATTTAAGCTATGCCTCCTTGGGGATTACATTACCCACCTTTGTACAGTACTTGAGACCTAGGATGAAGGAGGCCACATAAGTGCCAAGTATTACTCTCATGCTGATGATCCCTGGGCTTCCCTCAGCAATCTACTGACAATGCTGCCTGTCAGAGGGTCTGCAGAGGAGGTTTTTAAAAGACAGCCAAGACTGGGTTGACCATCCCATGCCATAAGCTCAAGCAAGAGTGCAGCTATGCATGGCTTTCTGTGTGCATGACTACCGAAATCTCGAACAGAAATTGCATGTAGCTGCAGTCAGACTGACCTTTTTAAAAAAAATAAAGCATAAAAAATCCCCTCCATGATCACTTAAAATCTAGCCACAGATTTTAGAGAACATACTCTTTTCAGGTTTTCTAGCTGATACAGGTGCGCTGCTCCATACTTGTCCTGTTACATTATGTTATAGGACCTGATGGAACAAGACACAGATCGCAACATGATCTGAAGTGTAAAACAAAATAAGAAAGGTTTAAACACACCTTCCTTTGAAAAGAACTGTTTTGCGGAAATTGGATAGCTCAGGGAATTGAAACAGAGAGAGGACTTTCTACTCTAGGTAGCTAGCACAAGTCCAACCCATGTTAAAAATTGATTTAAAGTTGGAGCCATAGAATCATAGAATCATAGAATATCAGAGTTGGAAGGGACCTCAAGAGGTCATCTAGTCCAACCCCCTGCTCAAAGCAGGACCAATTCCCAGCTAAATCATCCCAGCCAGGGCTTTGTCAAGCCGGGCCTTAAAAACCTCCAAGGAAGGAGACTCCACCACCTCCCTAGGTAACGCATTCCAGTGTTTCACCACCCTCCGAGTGAAATAGTTTTTCCTGATATCCAACCTGGACCTCCCCCACCGCAACTTGAGACCATTGCTCCTTGTTCTGTCATCTGCCACCACTGAGAACAGCCGAGCTCCATCCTCTTTGGAACCCCCCTTCAGGTAGTTGAAGGCTGCTATCAAATCCCCCCTCATTCTTCTCTTCTGGAGACTAAACAATCCCAGTTCTCTCAGCCTCTCCTCATAAGTCATGTGCTCCAGACCCCTAATCATTTTTGTTGCCCTCCGCTGGACTCTTTCCAATTTTTCCACATCCTTCTTGTAGTGTGGGGCCCAAAACTGGACACAGTATTCCAGATGAGGCCTCACCAATGTCGAATAAAGGGGAACGATCACGTTCCCCTTTATCTGACTGCAGTTCTCAGGGCTGTTGGAATTGGCAGTCTTAGACAAATTCCTAGTGGAGAGGTGTAAACTTGAAACCGCTCCCCAAGTTAGCACCATTGTGGGCAGTCTCAGAGAGGACTGCCTAGGGATGAAAACAATCAATTCACTCCTAGAGGTGATAACCTCATTAGTGAATGATTCTAAGGAAATCTGCACTGCTGGTGCCTGGATGGGGGTCTAAGCTGTCCCCTCTGTGAACACTCAATTAACTAAATTAATTAGAAAAGATAGATTTGTGATTAAAGCACTGGGCTGGGACCCCGGATATCCAGGTTCAATTCTTGACTTTGCCACAGACTCCGTGTAATCCTGGGCAAGTCATTTAACCTCTGTGCCCCCGTTTCCCTTGGCTTGAATTAGGATAGTGTTTCAGTTCTCCCACACAGTGTCTATTTAGACTGCAATTTCCTTGGGATAGGCATGTGTCACGGGGTGGGACCCACTGGTGCGGGCCTCCTGCTGGTTGTCCAGGGAATTAGCTTTTCCAGCTCCAGAGCGCTGTCTGCTGGCCGATGTCCCACTTGCCCCCGTATCCCTCCTGAACCCCGGTGCCCATTTACGTTGGCCAGAGGCAGCATCCCCACAGATCTGGGTCTCCCCTCCCCGGGGAACCCCCAACCCCCACCTCTCCTCAGTATATGGCTACTGCCAGTCACTGTCTAGTCCCCGCTCTGCTGGGGGGGGGGGGAGGGGGCAGTGTACACGCCATTCATCTCTGGCAAAGAGGGGTTTGGACCTGCTGCCTTTGCCTACTCCAGGCTACCCCTCTGTAGCCCCAGTACCTGTTCTGGCCTTTATCAAGGCCTGCAGCCTGGGGGGTTTCCAGGCTGGAGCTCACCAGCTCCTCTAGCCTTTCCCCAGCCCTGCTCCACTCTAGGTACCTTTGTCAGCTCCCAGGCAGCCAGGCCCGTCTCCCTCAAGAGCTAGAGGAAGAGTGTCTGTGTGCTCCTGGCCCACTGCCCTCTTATAAGGGCCAGGGCTGGGCCCGAATTGGGGGGCCCTGATTGGGGCATCTGTGGCTGGTTCCCCAGTCAGTCGAGGTTTGCTGCTTTTCCTAGCAGCAGCCCTCTCACAGCCTCAGCCCTCACCCAGGGCTGATTTAAGCCTTTTAAGGCAGGAGCGGGTGACCACCCCGCTACAGTACGTTCTTATGATGTGCTGGTAGAGCTCTAGCACAATGGAGCCTGGCTCTCAGTGGGAGCCTCTGGATGCTTCCATAATATAAAATACTACAAATAAAGCCTTGCTACCCGTAACCTATATTTGGAGTTATATGTTTACTACTCTCCAACGTGCATGTAGCTTCCTTTCACATGAATGGAAATTCAGGGAACACAAGAAGTAGAAAATATTTCCTTTAGTGAATAGCACTAATGCTGCTTATAAGAATTACTTGGCTGTGGTAACCAGTAAACCTGTGTAGGGTTTTGCTACATGTTTTAAATTGTAAACAAGTTATTACAGCATTGAGCTCTGGGACTCCATAGGAATTTAAAGATACCAAAACCACGTGCAAGGACAGAATGCTACGTTGCAACAATTGGACAAGTTTTCCAAGATTTCATCCACTGGAAGAAAGTTTCTTCACTTTAGCTAATTTTCTCTAGCCCCTAGGAACTGCGGAGAGATTCACACACCTGACACATGTAGGTTCTAGAGGCAGCAGGTCTACGAAGGACAGGATGTGCGCACTCAATTTTGTGTAATGGAAGGGAGCTGTATTCACACGCTGTCATTTAATGCTTTGGAACAAGTTATTTCTAGTACCAAAGGCTTGAAAAATGTAGTATTTTCCAAAAAGAGAACACTGAATAGATGCTCACTATGCACTTTCGTGTACTAAAGTACAGGAAGGGATCACAAAAGCAATAGAGTTTTATTCTAAATATTGAAAAAGGGGTGGTAAGCATTTGTCCTCACCACAAAGCGCCCCTTCGTTCCTGGACACGATGCTGCAGGGGACTCTGCCTCTCATACCCCTCTGGGGCTATTACCATGGCCCTGCGATGGCCAGTCCCATCCAGCATCTTCTCCAGTCTCCCTCTCTGGGTCTTCTGGGGCTTGGACGTCCAGCCAAGTCACCTAACAGTTTACTCCCCTGCCGGAGTAGGTCCAAACTTCACAAAATATCCAAACATATAGTTCTCCCCTCGCAGGCTTCACTGAAATCCCTGGCCCCTTCCTGGACACCTGCAAAGATTCTCTGGAACCGCTTCTTCCCCAGAAGGATTCACCCACTGCTTCCCTTCACCAGAGACTCCAGCAGTTTACCTCTGAGGATCAATCTGCTCCTTGTAGGTCCTATCACAGGGCTCCCCCACAGGAGCCTGGTCTGTTTCCTGTGGGCAACTCAGACTGACTTCATTAGGTTCTTCCCAGCGGGGAGCTCCCCTTGATCCTCTCTAAAGGGTCTTCCTTCCTCTAGGAGTTCCTAGCTCTACGTAAGCAGTGCTTTCCCTGCTTCACCACCACAACTAGGGTCAGTCTGTCTAATTAAGCCCCATTACAAACAGCTGGGGTCATTAATTAGCTTAATTGCCAGCTCATCAGGGAGGCTGAGGAATAGCTGCGAAGTCACAAGCAAGACTGAGGCCAGTTTGCCTCAAAAGGCCAGCAAGCCCACGACAGGGGCACCTAAAGGGATAAGAGCATTTACTAATCTTCATGCATTGTGCTCATAGGAACACCCATCGACAGCTGCATATTAAGCTGTGACCTTAATCAAATCATGCCATTTTCATAAAAGAGCAAAGACAATACACTGTTTCCACCAGTGTCTCTTGTTTTCATGATGTATGAAAGTAACTTTTTGCTGCTAAAATTCCTTCGTACCATTAGTGAAAACAAATGTGTGCCTCATTAAATTAAGCTTAAAGTACATCTCTACCCTGATATAACGTGACCCGATATAATACGAATTCGGATATAACACAGTAAAGCAGCGCTCCGGGGGGCGGGGCTGCGTGCTCCGGCAGATCAAAGCAAGTTCAATATAACGCGTAAGATTTATTGGCTCCCGAGGACAGCGTTATATTGGGGTAGAAGTGTATTACATTCTATTCATAAATAGGTAAGATTCTACTCGTGGCCAAAGGAAGAACAGCTGAACTGCTCTTCGATAACTTTTTTTTACAGCCAAAATGTTTTTTCACATAGCTATGTTTTAGACACACTGACACTATACCCATTTCTCTGCCTCCCCCTCAAAATCGTTAACTTACATTTAAGAAGGCTTAAGTGCAGGTCTTATCAATGCAATCATTAAATATCTAGCAAATCACTAGATATGGAAATATTAGCATCCAAACCACTCACACACCCAACAAAAGGCATCCATCATTCTAGAGAGCACACAACATATTCCCTTTTAATGCAAATGTATAACAACTCACATTCTGAATGCAATGACTCAAAATCAAATGCACACACCAAACTATACCTGTATAACGTTTCCTTTAAGGTTCTACATTTTTTTAATAGAGTCATTATAAAACTTTTCCAACTTTGAATCATCATGATCTTTAAATTCTTATACAGTGTACTTCTTGGGCCAGTCCCTCAGCTGGCATGTGCCAGTGTTGTAAATCAATGGAGTGGTGTCAAATTACACTACCTGAGGATCTGGCACCTTATCTTCTCATGTCTTCCTACAAAAAAGTTTCAGCCTAGGGGACCAGATGTCCTGATTTTATAGGGACAGTCCCGATTTTGAGGGCTTTTTCTTATATAGGCATCTATTACCCTCTATCCCCCGTCCCGATTTTTTACACTTGCTATCTGGTTACCCTATTTCATCCTGATTTATTTCCATTAGAATTGAGCATTCAATACTTTCCTTCTTTTCCAAAAACGCTTCCTACTATTTTTTTTCTTTCTGATCTAATCTCTGTAGTTTAAAATAGAAATTTCTCAGTCAAATGTATTTTCTAGAAATCCAAGTATTTCAAAGCAGAGTTAAGGCTGTGTTTGTTTCTTACTTTGAGTAATCAGAGATGTGGACAATGGGGCAGTGTAATTTTGTATTTGAGGGGAACGTGTTGTGACAAAAAGCAGGGCCCGTTTAAGGTATCTCAGGAAGAGCACCTAAAAGTTGAGACACAAAAATGAATAATAATTTTTAAAATTAAGGTTTATGGTGATAATCATCTTAGAACTACTTACAAATGAGATACTGTTGGTACAGAGAGACAAAAATAATTGACCAAGTATTCTACTGTCTTTTATGGCTTGTTTTGGATGAACACCAAAAGCTTTTATTCTGCTTTGCCAAGAAACTTGCGCTTTCATGTGTAGGCCATGGGCTCTAATTTCTGTTTTATAAATATAAAATTAAATAATTCATTTTCATTGCCGAACGCCTTGGAGCTTAATTTATTATTGTTATTATTATTAATTATTATTATTATTATTATTAAAGAGCAATTTTGGAGTTTTGCCATATTTTTGCTGTGTCTACAGTTTCTGAGTTTGACTACCTTAATTAAAATGACTCTCAGTACAATACTAATTGATTTTATGATCAAATAATTAATAGCAATTAATTCATTTTAAACTATTAGCATAAGTATTTTTTACTTCCAGCTGACATTTCCTGTCTCCTAGAATTCATCCCCTTAGGCATGAGATGTAAAACACCAAAACTTTCCTCCACAGAGTGCTACCCACTCCCCCTCCAGAAATACATTCTGCTAACATTCTTTGGTATTCTGATCACTTTTTTATCATCTGCAATTAATACTTGTGTGCATTGCCAGTTTTCACCATAGTAGTTACCTAACTTCTGTTTAAAACAAATAGAAGGCTTAGTAGATTTTTGGTACAAGTTTTGTCCAGGAAATGGTTAGAACTTTTTTATTACTACAATTTTAAACTGTAATCATCTGCCAACTTACACAAAGCACTGTCTCCGCATTCCGATTGGCCAGGAACCACGGGCCAACACAGGCCAATGGGAGCTGGGGTGGGGGCGGTGCCTGCGTGCGAGAGCAGCGTGTGGAGCCTCCTGGACACCTGCTCCCCCGCCTAGGAGCCAGACGGGCTGGCGACTTCCAGGGGGCAGCACAGTGCCAGGACAGGCCTCTCTGTGCCGCTGACTGGGAGCCACCCAAGGTAAACCCATGCCCCAACCCCAAGCCCCAACCTCAGCCCTGTTTCCCCCCCAAACCCAGAGCCCCCTCCTGCACCCCAAAGCCCTCATCCCCAGGCCCACCCCAGAGCTTGCACCTCCAGCTGGAGCCCTCACCCCCTCCGGCACCCAAGCTGCTGCCTCAACCCACTCCAAATCCCTCAGTCCCACCCCCCAGCCTGGAACCTCCTCCTGCTCCCCAAACCCCTCATCCCCCGCCCCACTCCAGAGCCCGCACCCCCAGCCAGAGCCCTCACCACTTCCCGCACATAGGCACCAACTTTTTCTGTGCCTGTGGGGGCTCATGCCCCCACCCTGACTCCACCCCTGCCCCAAAGTCCCCGCCCTAACTCTGCCCCTCTCTGCCCCTATTGGACCCCGCCCTGCCTCCTCCCTCAAGCGTGCCACGGTCCCCCTCCTCCCTCCCTCCCAGGCTTGTCACGCGAAATACCTGTTTTGCGGCGCAAGTGCTGGGAGGGAGGGAGGAGAAGCAGGACATGGCGGCGCGCTCAGGGGAGGAGGTGGAGCGGAGGCAGAGGTGAGCTGGGGTGGCCGCCGGGGCACCTATGTTCCCACACCCCAACTCCCTGCCCCACACTGGAGCCCCCTCCCACACTCTGAACTCCTCATTTGTGGCCCCACCCCAGAGCCCACACCCCCAGTTAGAGCCCTCACCCACACCCAACCCCCTGCCCCAGCCCAGTGAAAGTGAGTGAGCGTGGGGGAGAGCAAGCCACTGAGGGAGGTGAAAATGTACTGAGTGGGGGCGAAGCCTCGGGGCAGGGGTAGGGAATGGGACTCATGGAAGGGGGCGGGGCTAGTGTGTTTGGTTTTGTGCAAGTTGACAATCCTAGTGGCAACTGCGGTCCATTGTCCTGGGTCCGCTTCCCATGTGGCCTCTTCTGTTCTTTCCTCAGGGCCTCAGCCTGCAAGCCCTAGCAGCCAGCCAGGAGCTCTCTCTATCTCCTCCGGTCCCTGCTTGCAGCAATCCTCTGTTCAAGGGGCTGGTGCTCCTTCCTCCTGCTAGAAGCCTAGTCTTCTCACCTCAGGCTCCAATCAGCTACTGAACTCTGCTCTGCCTAGCAGCCCTTCTTATATTAGCCTGCCGGACCATGATTTGCTGCTCCTCTCAGCCCCTTTCTAATTGGCTGCCTCTCAGGCAGCCTCCCTAAGGCTGCTTTTAACCCCTTTTCTGCCAGTGAGGGGCAGCCGCCACATCACAGGGCCATAAAGTGCTAGTTTAGAGGTCAGTCTAAATGATTTAATGGTCCCTTCTGGCCTTCAACTCAACAAAACTACGAACATTTTCAAAAATGCCTAAATGACTTAGGAGCCTAAATCTCATTTTCAAAAATGACAGGCATTTAGGAGCCAGTACATCCCTTTGACTTTCAGTAAAACTTAATCTCCTAGGACACTTTTGAAAATGGGACATAGGAGCACAATAGGATTTTCAAAAGCATCAGCATTTTTAGGCACCTAAATTCCTTTGAAATTTGGCCTCATTAGGGTCCTAAGTTATTCAGGTGCTTTTGAAAATGTAAACCAATGTTTAATTAGCTATTTATGTAAAAAACATGATTTCAACAGCAACACTAGTATGTAACAATGGTAAATCAGATCCTATGAATGCAATTACCATGAGTACATGCACAATTGTGTTACTTATACGCAAAAGGCCAGTCAGACCTCCTGGAAGCTTTTTTCCTCCACTATTTCTTGCTCGCACATTTAAGTAATTCTGGGCCATACATTGCATTTGTTATTTGCAGCATAAGTGCTGGAAGTGAAGGTGTGTAAATGAAGGGCAACACTTTTTTTTTTTTTTCCCTTCGGTGAACTACAGTCATTTTTCTAAAGAGATTTATGGCAAGATTCTTACTCGCCATGGTAAAACTTTTCTCTGTGAATAGTTTTACTAACTTCAGTGGGATTATTCCCACAGGCCCTGACTTCTGCAAGCTACTCAACACTGAGCACATGAGTAATTCCATCCATGTTCAGCAAAGTGTTTATGCACATGAGTAACTTCAGTTAATGAATAAAGCTAAATCAATATAAGCCAATTTGCAAATTGATTTCAGTATGTCCAGGTTTGGGGGGTAGGGGGATTGTACTAATTTAACTAAATCAATTTAAAAACTGAATTTAGTTATACAATTTTTATTTATTTTTGTTTAGCCAAGGCCTTATTTACAGAGTTTCAAGCTTTTCACTGTGAACACTAGGACAGCCTTTTGATGGCTGAAGAATAAACATGCTTGCAAAGTGAATCATATTTTTTATTATTGTTTGTTTGTTTCATTTAATCTAACCTTTGTGGGGATTCCCCCCCGCCCTTTTTTTCCCAGTGAGTGACCCTCAACCCTCTCCAACCGTTCACCCCTAATAAAAGAGTGGATTTTTTTCACATTGGGGACAAACAACAACTACTCCACCATTGGATGAATATGTAGAACTTCGATCCTTGCAATAGCAGATTACCTCCGAATTACACAACAACTAAGTGCTGTAGAATGATCAACTGGACAGGGTTAAATCCATGTAAAGCCAAGATTTGCTCATACCATCCACAGTTTACTGCCTGTGTAGCTTAATGTTTTAAGTGTTCAATCAAATGATATAAAGGAGAGAATTTTACGTAACTAGGTTCCCGCCCCCCCCCCACCTCCCCGCATACAATATGTCCTTTGCATTAAGCTCTTGCAAGCTTTAAAAAAAATATTTTCTATCTGTGGTACTTATCCGGCTCCCATTACCACAGGATCTGAACACCTCACAACCTTTAATGGGCCTTGAGCAGTGCAAGACGGTATATTCCTGAGGCTGGGAATTCTGGCTGGTGCCTTGCTGTGTGTGTGATTCGTGAGTGGCTCTGGGAGCATTCATTCAATCTAGCTTGATTTGGGGCTCCACATTCAGTTATACTGAGTAGTAACAGCCAAGCTTCTTCCCCTCCCTCCAGCACATCCCATGCACTGCGATCAGCTGTTCTGTGGCATGCAGGAGGTGCTGGGAGGGAGGAGGAGGAGCCGTGATGGAGTATGCTCGGCGGAGGGGCGGAAAGAGGCAGGGAAGAGGTGGGGCCATGGGCGGCGCAGGTTTGGGAAGAGGCGGGATGGGGGCTTGGAGGAAGGGGTGGAGTGAGGGCAGAGCCTGGGATGGGGGCGGGGTTGAGCGCCTGTGGCAACAGCCTCTGGAGGGGTTTACTGCTTGTCACCAGTAAGGCATTGTGAGAGACAACCCAGATTGGTGAGTTAAGAGGGCACAGTGTTCCCACAGTCCCAGGTTGGACCCCGGGGATCCCTTCACACAGCCCATATAGACAAGCCTGACAAAGGGTGGGAGCAGGGAAGTGTTATTTCCATTTGTAAAATGGGAAACGGAGACACTCAACACATGCTGAAATGCTTTCCTGAAATGGAGCCCTAAAGCTTAGTGAAGCCGAGAAACAGCCAATCAGCTACAATATTGTGTTTGTGATGATCTGGTCTGTCTCTGTAAATCACTCTGATCAAGTGACTATAAGTTAGGAAAAAAGTGTTATAAATGTAACTTATATGCACATATACTCCCTAGTAGGAACCTGTCTGCAAGCCTTGCCTTCTATTTCCATAACCTTTATTACAAATCAGGGAATGAAAAAGCATCTATCACTGTTACTGCTATCCATGTTGATATATAACTATACATTTTATTTAATAGATGTTTAAAACAAAAAAACAGTTATTTTAACAACATGCATGTTACAATTAAAGTGTTTCCAAGTTTGTTTTACATTTAAAAAAGATTCAGACTTTAAAAAAGTTAAATGGAAGATTAAATTAAATGGAAGTTAAACGGAAGAGACAAACATTTTGCTTCTAACTCCCCTCATACCCTAACAGGAAATTTTTATTGCACATTTTGGCATATCCTAAGAATTTGTTTCCTAGCTAAAAAATCTTCATTTTAGACAGATTTCCATCTGTTGCCTAGACCTGCAGTTGTGTCTGCCCAATATTGTGAATTCCTGACACCACAAATGGTGAATTATAATGTCTCTTGGAGTTGTTATTCATACTACCGCAATTCTTTCCACTTTAATTGGAAATTGCCTTCTCTGCTGAAAATGTCCTTATGTTTGTGTCATTTGCTTAAGATTTCAGAAATCTACATCAGGCCCCTTGTGTCTGGCCGGTTTTACAAGGTTGTTTTTTCTAGGAAACCACATGCCACCTTCAGCACAGCTGTTTGTAGGGATTTTACCAGCCAGATCTGGTTCAGTTCACAGGAAATTGCAGCGCTCTGTGTTTGCTTAGAGTTTTGGGTTAGCAAACCCCAGAATTCTTAGCAAACATGAAGCAAACCCCCGTGAAACTTTGCAGCTTTGTAAAGAAAATGGTGAATTTTGCTACCATTTTGTCTGCAGGGCTGCATGACCCCTTTTCTCCTCCCATTCACTGTCCCACCAGCACCCTTCAGCTCACCTGACCCTGAGGTCTTCTGTGGGATTTGTGGACAAAGCCCTGTTAGACTCAGGACTGAAGGGAAGTTGGACTATTGGGGTGAAAAATATGGTCTGCCCCTCCCACATCACTGAGATTAGAAATTTTCCACATTCCCACTTCATTCTGCTCCATTCTGAGCCTTTCCCATTTTTCCCCCTGTGCATAGCACATAGGAGAATCCTGCAGGCATCTTTATCTGAAATTAGACTTGGTTCTGTTTAGTTTTTGAGCTTTTAAAACATATTATGCAGTTATAACCCTTCCCTTCCCTTAAGGCTACCACTGTAAGAGACAACAAAGATGGAGTCCAGTCAAGGAGCCAAGGAAAGCTCTGCTGTCCAAGATGGCATCGTCTAACTACAGCAGTTTACTGGAATCGGTCCAGAATTTTCCATCAAAAGATATTTTTGATGGAAAATGCAGCTTCTGCAAAACTGAATTATGGTTAGTTTTGCAGAAACTGTTCGATTTTGCAGAGATGTTCAATTTTTCCACTGGGGAAACCAAAAAAAAAAAAAAGCATTTAATTTTGGGTGGGTTTGACTTAAGTCAAAATATGTTGGTTTCTTAAATGGACCTGAAATGTTTCATTTTGAGTCATTTCAACATTAAACTTCAGTTTCTCATCGTGTAGCATTGCTTTATGAGAGTTTTAGTCTGAGAGTATTGTTTGATATTTCAGCTTTTCATCCCAGTTTGGGATGCCAACAAGCATTGACAGGAGTTTCCTACAGGATGAAAAGTTCGATTTTCACTCAGTTCTACAATTTACATTGCTACTCTTAGCAAAAAAATCATCTGTTGTTGTTCAACAGCTCCTTAGCACAAGACAGCCCAGGACCATACAGTGAAAAACTGCCTAGATTGAACAAGATGAGCCATTTGGCTTTACTGACCCTGTGCACCCCTACAGCCAGTGAAAAATCAACCTCAAGGTGATGGCAGGAGGAATGAATTGTGACAAAATGAAAAAGTGGCTCTCTCCTAGTTATAAAGAAAATCTATGAAACACTCAAGGAGATGAAAATTGCTTCACGCAAGAATTATCAAGGCCGTATTATGCCACGAGCAAGAGTAATTCCATTCTTCTCCTCCTCCCAAAATACATACATTTAGGAAGTTATCAATAGGAATACAAGAAGCTAACAGATTTTAGATTCTTCTTATCAGCAGTGACATTAAAACAAGTCACATTCAGTTACAAATATGCTCAGTCACCCCCAATACCCAGGGCATTCTACACAGACATCTCACAAATAAAAATATAAATAAGTAATACAGAGAACAATTATCATCACTGGGCCCTACTCAGCTCTTCTTACTCAAGCAAAACTCCCAGTGAAGACACTGCTGAGTGCTATAGAAAGTCTATGCAAAGGACTATTAAAATCATACATCACACTGGAAGAGGAATACAGAATCTTGAAGCAGATGAATGCATGAAGATGACAGAGCTTTGCATAAGACAGGTAGAAATAGATTGAAATAATTAAAAAGTGCTGGAGGGAGAAAGACGGAGGTGCACATAATAACAACCGTACTGTTATGCCATAGTAGCTGGAACTAAGACAAAAGTGGAACAACTGTAAAAAGAAAATGGAAATGCTACCGATAAAATGGAAAGAAAATAAAATTTGCACATTATAATTTATTCATCCTCTGAATGTTATTAAGATTCAAGCTCAATATTACAACAATTACAGCACAATTTCATTTATAGCATCCTTCATATGGAGCATAATAAAATGCTTTACAGAGAGAGAGGTAGCGGAGAGATAAAGCTTGACAAAAATACTCTCTTACAGACTGAAAGGGAGTGGGGGGTGGGGGGGGGCAACAAAAACTTAGGTCCTCATCCTAAACAGCTGATTTCAGTTAGGCTCTGCATAGCTTTAGGAGCTTCTGCCTATATGGAATCACTTAAAGGAATGGGACCTTAATGCAGTGTAGGAAAAGCTATGACAATTGAAACTATGCTAGTGAATACTCCAGCAAGCCTGTGAGGGTTGAAAGAAAGGGAGAGGAATGGAGAAGGGATATTTGAATAGAGTTCAGAGTTAACTATAGGTAAACTGAAATTAAATAAGCAACTTGGGTGCCTAAAGTTCAGCATCTAAACCCATACTGAGGTGCCTGGGCTTTGAGCAATTGTTAAGAAAGTTAATATGAGCTTCAGTTGCTCAGAAGCTCTGAGAATCAGGCACTACTTAGGCACCTACATATGTTTTTAGATGCTGAACTTTAGGCCTAAATATGGATTTGGAGAGTATTTTTCAAAAATGCCTAATGGATTTAGATGCATGAGTGCATCCTTAGAGATTTTTAAGGCCTGACTTGACAAAGCTTTGGTTGGGATGATTTAGTTGGTGTTGGTCCTGCTTTGAGCAGGGGATTGGACTAGATGACCTCCTGAGGTCTCTTCCAACCCTAATCATAGAATGATAGAATCATAGAATGTCAGGATTGGAAGGGACCTCAGGAGGTCATCTAGTCCAACCCCCTGCTCAAAGCAGGACCAATTCCCAACTAAATCATCCCAGCCAGGGCTTTGTCAAGCCTAACCTTAAAAACCTCTAAGGAAGGCGATTCCACCACCTTTCTAGGTAACCCATTCCAGTGCTTCACCACCGTCCTAGTGAAAAAGTTTTTCCTAATATGCAACCTAAACCACCCCCACTGCAACTTGAGACCATTACTCCTTGTTCTGTCATCTGCTACCACTGAGAACAGTCTAGATCCATCCTCTTTGGAACCCTCTTTCAGGTAGTTGAAAGCAGCTATCAAATCCTCCCTCATTCTTCTCTTCTGCAGACTAACCAATCCCAGTTCCCTCAGCCTCTCCTCATAAGTCATGTGCTCCAGACCCTTAATCATTTTTGTTAGCCTCAACTGGACTCTTTCCAATTTTTTCACATCCTTCTTGTAATGTGGGGCCCAAAACTGGACAGAGTACTCTAGATGAGGCCTCACCAATGTCGAATAGAGGGGAATGATCACGTCCCTCAATCTGCTAGCAATGCCCCTACTTATACAGCCCAAAATGCTATTAGCCTTCTTGGCAACAAGGGCACAATGTTGACTCATATCCATCTTCTCATCCACTGTAACCCCTCCGTCCTTTTCTGCTGAACTGCTGCCTAGCCACTTGGTCCCTAGTCTGTAGCAGTGCACGGGATTCTTCCATCCTAAGTTCAGGACTCTGCACTTGTCCTTGTTGAACCTCATCAGGTTTCTTTTGGCCCAATCCTCTAATTTGTCTAATTTGAATCTTCTATGATTCTAATGACTATCATTGGTACTTATGCTTCAAAACCCTTCAGGCGCTATCGAAAATCTCCCTCTTAGACTCCTAACTTTAGGTAACTGAGTTTAAAAATTGTGACTATTTTTCTTTCCAGAATATATCACAGAAAAATATTTTTATTTTTGTTCAGAGACATTTTACTGCACAGAAAATATGTTTATATATATGATTCAATGGCTGTTTTTTCATGAAAAAGAAACAAATGTAAGTGTTCACATTTTTCATCATTACATCATGGTATCTTTAAATGAAACTTTGAATTTTCAAATTCAACCTTTTGAAAGTGTCAAATATTTTGTTCTAAAGTTACACTTTTTGCATGAATTTTGTAACAATGGTCTTATTTTCAAAAGAAATATATGCAAAATTTCTCAGATTCTTCACAAAATCAAGGCAAACAAGAGGAATCTGGCCCAATGTTTTCCATTCTTTGCAGTCATACAGAACATTTTGAAAAAAAAAATATGCAAATTTGTTTTTAAAAAAACCCCAAAGGGTTTCCAAGGTTCACTTTTTATGCAAAACTTTTTGGACTCCTAAAATTGTCAGAGGTCATGTGAAAATCCTGCTGACAAATATATACAAGCCTTCCTTCCAATTATTTCAATCATGCAGGAAAAAAAGACATTTGAATTCGACTCCTATTTTTAGTTTACTCATCATTTGTCACCAAAACCCACTTAAGAGTTAAAGGTAATTGATTCTAATAAATTTACGGCACTCACATTTTTCCATTTAAGCTATTTTTGATCATCACTGGAAGCCAACGCATAGCGCGAAAGATGCCATATTATATCTGCATTAGTGGCAAATGAAAGTGAATTGATGAAATTTGTCAGACAAGGGTACCAGAACATGAAGCACAGAGTGAGGGTTGTCTTATTAAACATGAAGTACAATGATTACTTTCATATATGTACATTTCACACACACACACACACACACGAATGAGAGGAAAGCAAAGGAAGGTGTTCAGGTCCAGTCGTACTCAACAATTAGAGCCCTGTGCTTTTTGCAGGCAAATAACATGAAACAAAAATAGCTATGAAAATGACATAAAACAAAAACAGTCATCCCGCAGCAGCTGCTCCCTACTCCAGGTGTTGTGACTGGTGCACCGGGTTGCAGCATTGCTCAGGTTTGGAACGGCTTCCTCTCTGTCCTGTTGATGGAGAGATGGCCGGGCCAATTTGAGCGAGTAGAGCTGTGACCCAGTGCACCAGGTCGCAATGTGCAGAGTGGGAAACTGGGCCCAGCCCTGCGGGACTGGAGCCACTGCTGTGGGGTGAGTGTGGGGACTGCTTACTCTGCAAACCCCCCTTCAAGGGCCTCCCACTCCTTGGAGGCAGGCCCAACCCCCTTCTCAGGGGCAGGGCCCAACTCCCAGGGAGGGGGGCAGTGTGTGAAATGGATAAAACAAAATAAGAAATTCACAAAAACAAAACACACTATAAAAATAAAAAGAATCTCATAGGGTTTTATCAATAATCCTGACAAATAGACAGTGGGACTATTGATTGTGCAATAGCAAACTTCACTGAACACATACAGAACAGAGAGAGCACAGCTGCCTAGAGTGCAAAGCTCTACAAATAATTAAGTGGATCTTTCAGAAGGGGCTACTTTCTCCCTATGTAACTGCAACTCTTTATAAAATCCATCAGTCGCATTTTCTGCGGTTTACATTGATGAGAAATGGGCAAATAGTTGAAAAAGTTACAACTATTTTCATAAATAGCAGCACCACGTTTGATTCACTCTTTTTTGTGCTTTCAAGTTTGAGAGTAATTGAGTAATGTCCATATATTTGTGAAACTGTTTGCATGATTCACAAGTTTTAGTCGGAAAGAATTTCCATTTGAGAATTCATACTAGAACTGCATTATTTGTTGTTCATTATTCATTACGTCTTCTTAAAGCATTTCAGGCTTCCAACGAGGCAACAGAAATTACAGCATGTGATATACGTAGACAGTAACTTATGATTTATGATATCATGCTCACAATACAAATTGGGAATAATCTAAATTAACAGTTTGTGGACAACCCATACTACAGTACTTGGCAAATATCAAATGCATTTGAAGAATATGAAAATTGAATCAAATTTGCCAACCAAAACAGGAGCATATGTTCATCTCTATTTAATAAGCAATTAAGCATGTGCTTAAGTCCCACTGAAGTCAATTAAACTTAAGCACATGCTTAAAGTTAAGCATGTGTTTGAAAGCTATGCTGAATGAGGCCTTAGTAAACACTTTTCATAACTAATAGTTTGATGAGCTTCAGTATTCATCTACCAGACGTACAAAAATGAAGCCTTTGCACAAAATAACATACTGTACACAATAATTTGGCACTGAAAGATTAAAATAGGTCAGGCCAAATTCTCTGAAGATCTGTTAGATTGTCTTTAAAAATCAATTTTAAATTTTCCAAACCAGTATGTTTTCCTCCTGCCCAAATTACATACAATTCATACTGAGTCCAAGTTCAGATGCATCTGAAGAAGTGAGGTTTTTTACCTACGAATGCTTATGCCCAAATAAATCTGTTAGTCTTTAAGGTACCACCGGACTCCTTGTTGTTTTTGTGGATACAGACTAACATGGCTACCCTCTGATACTTGAGTCCAAGTGTGTGTGATACACTCCTTAAACAAACAGAAAATATTGGTGGTCAGACCCTCATCTGATGTAATCAGCCAGAGGTGGTGCTAGCCATTGGGGGTCCTAAGCAGGAACATTTTGGGGCCTGCCCCATACAAAAAGTGTATAGGGGAGCCCCTTGAGCTGCTCGGGCCCTAAGCAATTGCGTATGCCGAGTGCCGGCTCTCCAATTAGCATCGCTTCATTCATTTCTCTGGACCTATGCCAATTTGTGCTAGTTGAGAATCTGGCACATGGGTTTAAGAAGTCCTGTATCTTATCACTGTGACCTCAACTAATGTGTGGTTTGACTGAGCTAGCAAAGGTGCTGTTATAATTCAAGTGTAAAAAATAGCTGCCGTAGAACATAGTCTTAATCCCCAAAGTCATATTTCCGCAGTTCTGCTTATTCTGATTATAGAGACATATCCTCAATCACTTGAAATAATGAAACCTGGAGTTCTACAAAGGGTAATTTCAGATGGCTGCCCCCTCTCCCTCCTCCAAACTAGGGGACTCAGCACTCATATAACTTTTCAAGGCCTGGCAAAGGTCAGTAAACTGCAACAGGAGGCCAAAAGGATTAAAATATTGAGGCCTCATGCAGTCTAGATGCTCTTTCAAAAAGTAAGCATGGGAAGATTACAGCAGAGCAGTTTGCCACAAGTAAAATATTAATTTTAAAAGCATTAAAAATGCATATTCTTTCCCCAGAAACTGCACATTTCCAGCTTCCAAGGGAAGTGGCCCATCTTTGAGCAAAAAGAGCAACTGCCAATTAAAACCAGGAGAAACGGTGCTACTTAGCCTGTAATTCTTTGTAAATGCCTCAAATTAACTGTCAACAACAGCATTTGTTTCTGGCAACATAAGGATCACCTATATTAACTATGGGGAAATATTTTGCTGACTATAGATTCTTTGTGAAGTTTGAAGCGACTAAATTTACACAATGTGTTTGTTACTCTTTCATCTCGGAAAAAAAAAAGCCTGGAATGTTTTGTAATTAAGCATATGAAGAATGTTTATCCATGTCATTATAACACAGCTTTAAAGCTTTTGCATTCTTTTAGCACAGTTTTCAGAAAAATATAAAAATCAGCTTTGTAAGTCTGGCAGACGTCCAAAAACAAAGATGATCAGAAAAAAAAAATTCTTGACTCGAAGAAACAAACAGGCAAGGACTCTGAAGTTTTTGATAGATGTGGTCTTCCCTCAAGCCATGGAGTTCAAGTGGAGCAACTCCAGATAGTCATACACTTTTTATTGCTATCCAGAGGCTCCCAAATCAATTCAGAGTGATTTGAAAGACATCCTTGCTAAGTTTTATCTTTTCAGTGCCTCTAACTTGAGCTAGTCCAAGGTTATCTCAATGCTGAAATATAGGCATTTAGACATGAATGCCAAAGTGGAAGGGAAATGACTTCACTGATATGTACCTAAGAATCTCCCTTCAGTCTCTGGGGTTAAATGTATTATCTTTGTAGCTGCTAGGGTTACCATATTTCAACACTGAAAAAAAGAGGACACTACACGGGGGCCTGGCCCTGCCCCAACTCCGCCCCTTCCCCACCTCCAGCCCCGCCCCAACCCCGCCCCTTCCCTAAGCCCCTGCCCCAACTCTGCCCCCTCCTTTGAGCACCCTGCATTCCCCCTCCTCCCTCCTGCTCTGATCTTGGTTGGGGGTTGCTAAGTGCTTCCCTGCTCCCCACTCGCCCTGCAGCCCCTCCACCCCTGCAGCCTCTGTGACCCCTGCTCCCCACTCACCCTGCAGCCCCTGCACCCCTCGCCCCTGCAGCCTCGGCGCCGCCTGCCCTGCCCCTGCACCCCCCTGGCTCCTGCAGCCTCTGTGACCCCTGCTCTCCACTCGCCCTACAGCCCCTGCACCCCCCCCACCCCTGCAGCCTCTGTGACCCCTGCTCCCGACTTGCCCTGCAGCCCCTGCACCCCCCTGCCCCTGCAGCCTCTGTGACCCATGCTCCCCACTCGCCCTGCAGCCCCTGCACCCCCCGCCCCTGCAGCCTCTGTGACCCCTGCTCCCGACTTGCCCTGCAGCCCCTGCACCCCCCTGCCCCTGCAGCCTCTGTGACCCATGCTCCCCACTCGCCCTGCAGCCCCTGCACCCCCCGCCCCTGCAGCCTCTGTGACCCATGCTCCCGACTCGCCCTGCAGCCCCTGCACCCCCCCGCCCCTGCGAGCTCTGAGACCCCTGCTCCCCACTCGCCCTGCAGCCCCTGCACCCCCCCGCCCCTGCAGCCTCTGAGACCCCTGCTCTCCACTCACCCTGCAGCCCCTGCACCCCCCCCGCCCCTGCAGCCTCTATGCTCCCGCCTGCCCTGCTCCCCCGCTCACCCAGCAGCCTCTGCCTGCTGGAGGCTTCAGACACTCAGCAGTGCAAGTCCCTGCAGCCCCGGACGCAGCTTCCTTCCTGCTGCCGAGCACGTTCCCCGGCCTGTCTGTCCCCGCGGGAAACAGCTCCCGCGGCGCCGGGTTCCGAGCTGCGCAGGGCAACGGGGCCACAGGAAGGGTCCCCCAGTGGCCGGGGGGTCCCCGCCCGCGAGAGAACCCCCCCACCCCGTTCCCCACCTAAGCATTGTAGCTGGGCTGCGCTGCGGACCCGGCGGATCGTGCTGGGCGGACCCTGGCTTATGCCTCCCTATTTCCCCGGACATGTCCGGCTCTTTGGAAATTCCCCCCAGACGGGGATTTGAGCACCAAAAAGCCGGACATGTCTGGGGAAATCTGGACATATGGTAACCCTAGTAGCTGCTCCAAATAGTTTACTTCCCTCTCACAATCAAGCTTTCCTAAAACAATGGGTGCCAGCTATTTACTGAGCTCCATCAAATGTAATGATAACTTCCAGCCAACAAGCAACTCAAAAACGAGAAGCCAATTTCATTTGTCTCCTTTTTATCATCACAGAAAGCAAGTTTCAACCAATGCCCGTGGTAATCAAGCTGACTGTTGCGGTCTCTACATTACATATCTTTCTCTAGGTCTTGCCTTGGAATCTGGAGAGACTTTCATTTGCAAAAGAACAGTTTTGATTTTGATCACACGGGCATCTGCATCATACTACTACCTCTCAAAGTCTTCTGAATTCTTCATTAGTAGCAAAACAAACACTGATAACTACATGGTTTTGTTCAACTGCAAGAGAACAAACATGAACAGCAGCTATCAGAGCGATATCCTGTAGATCAGAGCTCACACAGCTATGCATGCAACCCCCATGATGCCTCTCAAACTTCTACGCATCCCCTAGATAACACAATGGTTTTCGACCATTTTCCTTCAGGACCCCTCCTCCCATCCAGCCATAAAGAAAAGGATGCTGAGCACTATGTTCTTGACCTTCAGAGGTTGAGAGTCCATAGTCCAGCAGAGCAACGCTGCTTCTAATGCATCTGGCAACCACCACACTTCCCAAGAGAGAAGGATTTGCCTCTTAGTTAAATGTAGTCAGTGACTCCATTTCCTTTCATCATGTACAACTCTAGGTAGGTGGACTTGCAGAGTGTTTTCATTTAAGCCAGTTTTATTCGAGTTGTCAAATAACCTGTAACTTGATTAAAATCACAAAGTTGAATGCTGTACACCACTACTTTGGTGGGATTTGCGAACATCAAAAGATCTGGGCCTGATAAGCCTCCAAAAGTCAAGATATTTATCTGACTTAGTCAAAGCTCAAGGCTACAAAACTGAGCTAGATATGTGAGAACAGGGCTCTCTCAGATGTGCGGTTCCTGTCCATATTCTACATTGGGTACACATGTGTTCCATGCGCCCGAAATCAGAGATTTCTAGCAAATAGTGTCTGTTGCTCTGTGCCTGCACAGTTGCTCTCTTCATGCGCCAAACAGAGGGTATAAAGGAAAGCCTACTGTAGGGGTTATCTGGCCAGAGCCAGTGCAGCACACAGAGACAATACACACACACAGCCGAACATCGGACGACAGAATACACATAAGTACCCGCATTCGAAGAAGAACTGATACTTCTATTTATAATCCC
Source organism: Malaclemys terrapin pileata (assembly GCF_027887155.1). Taxonomy (NCBI): domain Eukaryota; kingdom Metazoa; phylum Chordata; order Testudines; family Emydidae; genus Malaclemys; species Malaclemys terrapin. The sequence goes on along the minus strand of NC_071515.1, from coordinate 14,854,951 downwards.
AGCTGGAAATACCATAAGGACAGTGAAACCTCTCACATTATTTCGTCACTTCTCTTTCCAATCGTTGCCAAAATATGGAGGTAAAGCAACTCATGAAACCTTTTCAGAAAGGTTTGGCTTGAGTTTCAAGTTAAAGGTTTGGGAGGAGAGGAATGCCCCTGCAAAAGGAATACTCAAGTGTTTCCCTAACACTGCACCAGTGCTAAAATTTGGATTGTGAACTCCTTAGTGACTGTCTCTATTTGTTCTGTGAAGGGCTGTAACATGATGGCAGAGTCTGAAACCCTTCATAGACAAATGGATTCATCCCTGTCATGAAGTGCATGACGGTACAGTATAAATACTGCAGTGCAATTCTGTTAGCTCAACCATGAAATGAGAGTGGTTGGAAACTCTATCAGGAACAGAAGAAATTAGGGTCAGTGACAGAGTTCCTGCATGGAAAACCATATCAACAGCCAAGCTTGGGGAGAAAGTTTAAGTTGAGGTTTCTGCTGTGCTATTTAAGTTATCAATAAAGCCAAGCTGCCACAAGGCAGTAAAATTTGGACTCTATGTAGTATGTACACATTGTTCATTTACAGGTGCCTAGTCCAATTTGGGAAACTGTAAAAATAAATACTAGCAATAACCACAACTGTTGATAGTAAATGGAAGACAACATGGCTTTTAAATAAGTAAAAAATGTGTGCTGGCTTTACAGTCATACACCCTTACAAATGAAAATCACAGTCACTATTTATTTCCATTGCAACAACTTCTCACTATCCTCTATTCATAAAACCACCCATCTTCAAATGATGGACCCAACCTTCTGGGATTATCCAGGCTGACATTTTGGGGGAAATATTGGCCAATGTAATTTGCGCCCTGTACAATCCTAGCAGTTTAAGCCCACTTCCACGTTTGTCTGAAGACTTGAATAGTGTCATTTTGCCAAATTTCTGGAAAAGTGGAAATGTAAGTGACTGCATCAGTCTCTGGGGCACGTCTGCTCAGTCAGACAACCCGAGCCATATAAATGAACAGCTGCTACCATTTACTCTAGGGACCAGATCCAAGCCTGACATGACATTTGGCTTGGCCCTTGTGAAAAAAAAAAAACCTGAACTTGATTAGGTTTGCACTGACCATAGCTGTCTTCGAAGACTGCAAATAACAACAACAACTAAACACAGTTTTTAAATATAACACTTCATTTTCCTTCCCCTATGGAACTGCTGCCATTTTCATGTTTTTTGTTTTTTTTTTAATTTGAGATGTAAAAACCCTAGTGTGCTAGCAAAAAGATGTTACTTAGAACTAATTTAAAAATAGCTTTTTCCTGATTTTAATGGAAAATTAGACTATACAATTTTGTTCAGTGAATGTCCATTTGAACACCATCTCCAAAGAAATCAACGAGTTAGATTAAAATTTACAACAGAAAATTAAAGTTGTGTTGGGTATTTTTGTGCATTAGAAGAGAACTAAACTGAGGTTGTATTTTTGTATCAATATGTCACAAAAGCAAACCATTACAGAACACACTCAGATATAACAATGAACAAAACCATCTTCTATACAAATATGAATACAAAGATTTAGGGCACTGTGATTAGACTGGTCAAAATTTTCCATCTAGGATATTTTTGATGGAAAAATCAGGTTTTTGACTAAATGAATATTTTTGTGGACAGTATCTGCTTTCCTCAAAGATTTCGAATTTTGTGTAGGAAAATTAAAAATTGATTATTTTGGCCAGCAGTTTTTGGCCATTTTTGTTTTGGGACAACCACAAAGTTTGAGTTTTACAATGAAAAGTCAATTTTCCCCAGTGAAATTTATTCTCTGAAATCCATTTCCCAAATGCTGTAGTCGTGAGCATCATATCTGTGCAGTGGATATTCACAATTCAGTTCCCTATTCATGACTGTGAGGGCATAGAACCTATAGCAGAGGCTGAGTGGAGGCCCTTTCATTCCCCTTACCTGGGACAGCTGCAGGATGACTGCCAATCAGGTGTGGGTGCAGTCTTGCTTAGTGGCATACGCCAGCCTGGCCATTAAACTCTTTGAAAAGCCCTCTGCATTAGGGAGCCCTTCGGGGAAGAAGGGGCAGGGTGAGGGGGATTAATGTACACATTACACTGTCTACATTTACTAAGGAGGTCTGCTACTCAGAGGGGGATACTCATTCCCTACAGTGGCACTTATGGCTACCTTACAGCCATTTCACCCTGGCTCCACAAGCATAAAATGTGTACATGGCACCCATGTAGGGTGACCAGATGTCTCAATTTTATAGGGACAATCCTGATTTTTGGGTCTTTTTCTTATATAGGCTTCTATTACCCCCCACCCCCGTCCCGATTTTTCACACTTGCTGTCTGGTCACCCTACACCCATGAACTCCCTCATGTGTTTAAGGAATTGTTTCAGAAGCCAAGGATAAGCAAGCCTCTCAAGAATGGAGTTCTGATTAAGTTCAGATTATCCACACTGTCTGAACCACTCAGGTTTGCAAAAATTCCATTGGAAATCTTGAAAGATTTTGTGTGCTGCAAATACTAGGAGAAGAGGCATTTTCATGTGGAAAAAATATACACCACACACACACACACACACACACACACACTCACTTCTGGTTCCACTGCCAACCAGAAATTAGTAGTGTGAAAACATCTGAATATTCCCAGAAACCTTCAAAAAGGTTTGTGAAGGGCCAAAATTCATTAATGTGTATATAAGATTTAACCACAGTTTTTGCTTGGACTGTTTACATAGGCCTGAATTTTACAGCTTGGTTTGAGGCCTAGCTAACAAAAAACTATGTATGGCTGAAAAAACCTGAATAAACAAGAAACAACTTTGCTTTGTTTTAACTAGCTAGGCAGAGTCAGCAGAACTCCAGACGGGGAGTGGTGATCGGGTGTCTTTATTATGAGTTATAGACACACGAAGCGCTGCGAAGGGCCTCAACGTTTACTCCCCGGTGCAGGAAACAGATAGCGAATGCCCTCCTACTTCACAAATGTATCCTTCTTCATAGATGCCAATCCTAGTTCACAGCAATACAAGAGTAAAACTATAAACAATTATCAGAGGGGTAGCCGTGTTAGTCTGAATCTGTAAAAAGCAACAGAGGGTCCTGTGGCACCTTTAAGACTAACAGAAGTATTGGGAGCATAAGCTTTCGTGGGTAAGTGAGGTTCTTACCCACGAAAGCTTATGCTCCCAATACTTCTGTTAGTCTTAAGGGTGCCACAGGACCCTCTGTTGCTTCTTCCTATAAACAATTGTTATTGTTAAATACTAATTACTGCTTTTTTGCTTTAAAACTACAGAAATGTACCTGTTGGTCAACTGGGAGAGCTGCTACCTCATTCCCTTGGATCCCAAAATTTAAATTTAAGCTATATATTTTAATAAAAATAGTTTAAGCGTAATTACCTGTGTGTTAGCAATATGTTAATTTAAACCATGGGCGGAGCCATTATGTAATCTTTCAAACCATTGGCTTATTGTGCTTGTCTTGGTGCTAGAACCTATCCAGGCGCTTGGGAACTCCCTTCCCGTTGCTTCTCTCCACCCTTTGTCCCCTATATAATCTATTGTAATTAATTGTTCTGCAGTGTTTCTCAGCCTAATAAGCAAAGTGACACTCCGCCAGTGCTTTGCGTAATTAACTCCTGTGCTTGACTCGACACGAAGTCGATCCTTCTGTTCCTGTTTCTGTTTCTGATCCTTCTGTTCGGTTCATGGTCACATAATGTTAGATGAAGTTTTTGTTAGTTCTTTCTGTAACCCACTGGATTTGTCCTTCCCTATGAGAATCCTCCTCACCTAACTGAGACTAATTCATACAATACCATCTGAAAAACGTGAAAGTGGAGATAAATAGGTGAATATACATTAAATGTCAACCTTGCTTGCAATAATGTCCTGATAAAGTATCAGAACTGAATTATCAGTTACTTTGTCCTCAAAGTCAACATTTCCTCACAAATATCAGGGTTGGGCAGCTTGGGGATTCACAAAGATACTAAAGGCAGTGTTAAGCCAAAGACAGACAGACAGACCGAGACACCACAGACAAATTTGGCCAAAAAAATGCCAGTAAATTTTTGTGGACATGTTAAAAGAAATGGAACACCAAAAAATGTTCAGTTGCCAACAACCATTTTCAGGTTTTTCACTGGAAAAATTGAGATGTTTCAACCAAAATGAAAATTTTCCAGGAAATTTTTTATTTTAGTTTAAAAAAAAAAAAGTTAGTTTTAATTGAAAAAGCATATTGAAAAATTTGATCCAGGTCTAGCCACTGGATTTTAAAGTTATTTTGTTTCAGTCAGAGAAACAGCAACTAATTTCTAAAATTACTTTGCAGGAAAACTCTGTGAGCAGTCCCATTTCAGACAGCATCATTAGCCAGATGTCGCTGATCGAGATGGTGAGGCAGAGGGAAGTTTCCTGATTTGCGCAGGTCTGCCACAGACAGCCTGTGGAACATGGGGCTAGTCAGTTAATTGCTCTCCACCTCAGCTTCCCCATCAGTGAAATGTGGTTATTAATATGGTGTACAATGGGACACATTTAAACAGTCATTTGTTTAAAGTGTGCGTATTTGAAACTATTGTAAACAATCCCAGTCTCATGCCATAACTATTGATCCTTCCCTATCTTCCTCCCTCCTTTTCCCAGAGGCCAAAATGGGAAGACTAGAGTGGCTCCAATTGGCAGACTCTTGAGTTAACTTCAGATTGCTTTAAGTGACATTCAGGGCCATTTCAGTCCCTGACATCCTCAGGATCAGAGGAACAGAAAGTGTTCTAGAGCCCCAGCCCTCAGCTGTGCTGAACATATGATCAGTGCAACCGAGGACCTCATCCTTCTGTTTCTAATGTACACAGTGAATTGATTAAACAACTCGAGGTTGACCAAACATGGAGATTTCCCCTCCTCTTTAGCAAACTCTCAGGGAAAGCATTTTCTTTGTGTCAAATAAAATAATTAAAGGTTGGTAAGAGAATGTCTGGGTCCTGAGGCCCTTGTTATACCCTGGAGTCTTTTACCATAGTCATCCATCATCTAAAACATACCCTTAAAAGAAATATTTGCAGTGGGCTAAGTCCTTGGCTTTTTTGAGCCTTGAAGTACCCATTTTCCTCACTGTTCCCTGTGTCCTCCCCTAGCTCAGCAGGAGAAACAGAATGATTAAGTTTAGTGCTCTTCATAAATGATATTTCTAATCCAGCCAAGAACAAAACGTCAGCAACTTAAATGAAACAGATGATTAATCCCTTATCATATTTAACTGTTATAATGGCTCTCTCCCTACTTACAAGCATTTATCTTTTCACAAGATCTTACTCTCTACTTTTGAAAAATACAGGCTTTCAAATGACATTCTTTTAAATTAGTAGGTTATTGTTTCAAGATGTGCCCAAGCTAGGTTTGGTAACAGAAAGATTTCTCTGATAAGGTTTGTGAAACCATGAATCTAACAAAAGATTATTTTATGAAGCAGTAGAAATTCAACTTGTTACATTTGTCTATGGGGATCAGAGCAAGCCATTTGGCAAAGAATTGCTCATAGCCCTCTTTAACCTGAAACTGAAGTAGCTTACTTGTCACTCACGGGTTTAGGAGAATAAAGAGATAAAGAACTGGAAACATAAAAATAGGTGTTGAAGTTAAGAAACTATATTTCAGGCGAACAATGCAATCCAACTTAATGTTCAGAATAACAGCAGCAAGAACAAACACTGATCTATAGTGCATAGTGCGCCAACATTTCATCAACCATATTTCCGAAAGGTTTGAAAGTAAATTCACAATAGCCTGAAACTGTCTGTGTAAGGGTCAGACCAAGGGCCATTTGTGTAATTAACCAACTTGGACTGGTCATTTTCAGAATGAAAATACCAACAGGCACAACTCTGGTCCAATGGAAGTCTCTGGTGAAAGTCTCGACTCCAGGGTGTATGTATTTTATGTAATATGCATGTTTCACATGTGGTTTTGTTGGATGCCAGTAATTACACTTATTTTCCAAATCTGGAAAGGTCCTAAACAGTCAAGATATTGGACCAGATTTAGCCCTAGAGAAAGATTCAACCTCCCATAGACTTCAGTCAGAGTTATACCATTTTTATACTGGGGTTGAATTTCGTTCACTCAAATTTGACTGCTAGTGACTTAACATGAGTGATGGTTAAACCTCAAAAGGCTCAGTGTTCAGTTAAGTTCAGATAAGAAACCCATATTCTAGATGCTTTCAAGAGCTATCCTAACCTCTTGAATCGACAAGACTGAGCTGAAAGTCTTGCAAGACCAGTCTCGATGGTGGTTTGTTTGGGGGGTTTTTTTTTGGTCATGCTTTTGAGCCGAGCAAACATACTGAGAAAACAGCTATTTGCAATCTATAGCTTTCTGATTTATCATTAGAAGCCCCCATTATTATATATATTATATTATATTATTATTATAGCCCATATTATGCTATGCGCTGCCAAAGAGAAGGTTCATGTTCTGAAGACGTTACAACCAAGCTATAAGAGAAGAGACAACAGATGGATACAGCAAACTGTGTGTGCGCGTGGGGGATAGGGGGCGGCGGGAGAAGCACAAGGAAACAAGCAGACAATTTGATAAGCAGTAGTCACCACAAACAAGCTGCCTAACTGACGAGTTTTTTGTAGGCATCACAGCAGAGGGGAGTTTTAAGGAGGCATTGGAAGGATGACAACGTGGTGGCTTTGTTAATTTTTATCGGGAGCTCCTTCCTGGCATAAGGGGCAAACGCATAGGTGTGTTCAAGAGAAATTTGGACTGATGGGCAATGAAGGCTGTTAGAGTGGATTGGGGGCGGGGAGGAAGGGCGGGTGTCTTGATAGCATCCAAGGGCATATCTACATAGCAGCTGTGAACATGTTCCCCAGCACATGTAGACAGCCACATGCTAGCTCTGCCCGAGCTAGTGTGCTCAAAAATAGCATTATGGCTGTGGTGGTACAGGTGATCGCTCATGTTAGCCACCTGAATTCATACCCAGCAGCCCAAGCTGCTGCCTGTGTCACCATAGCCACACCGCTATTTTTAGAACACTTGCTCAAGCGGAGATAGTTCCTGTCTTTCAACCCACGCTGGGAAGCACCCTCCTGACTGCAGTGTAGCCATACCCTAAGAGATGGGCTGGGGAGGAGGAGATAGGCCAAGCAGGGCCTTAAACACAAAGGAAAGTCATTTGTATGTACTGTTGCAGAAAAAGGGAAGCCAATGGAGGGATGAAAAGGGGGTGAGCAAGAAACATTTTTTATTATGTTGTCTTAAACTCAGGCATGCAAAGGAGGAGGAGAGGTACATGAAAGTGAAAAATGAATAAAGTTAAATGAAACATTTCAGGGCCTGGGGGGGGGGAAAGGCTTATTTTGGGTTCTGATCTCATGGTTTGGGGAAGACAGGACAGTGTCTTTTTCACTGCTAAAGCTGGTTTCCCATCCTTATTTAACAGGCCCGTGAGCTCTAATGTTTCCTTAAGTACTGTCACATCTTTTGACCTGAGCGGTTCAGCCAAATTTGGGGTGTTGTGAGTTGTTGCAGTTAGAAGAAATTGATGATGAGAAACAGGTATTTTCTTTGATGCAATTTTATTTATTTACAAAGATCATGCACAAAGACTTATTTCCCTGAACACAGTAGGAATATCAAACACAGTTTCTTTTTTCACGGTTTCACACCTACCTTTCCAGCCAGCACTCTGTATGCAAAAAGTCCATCTCTTAGCTTTCTTTCAGGGCCACACTACTGGCATCTCTGTTACCGTCTGCTTGACTTTTTGGCCACTTCTGTCTTTCTCCGCTCCTTCTCTCTCTCTCTCTCTCTCTCTCTCTCTCTCTCTCTCTCTCTCTCACACACACACACACACACACACACACACACACACAAGTCCAAATCTACCTCCTGCATTTCAAACTCCTTTGGCCACATAGTTCAGCTTCTATTTGAGCTTTTTTTCCACAGGCCTGAGCTTTGGGTGCTGCTATTGTTTCAGACGTGTTTACATTTATACGTGAAAATCAGGCAGTGGTTACACCAGCCCCATGACAATACCTGACTATGTAGTACAAGCACATACTCAAAGTAGGTTGTTCTACTGGCTCAAAAATCTGGGTTTATAAAAACTCTTAAAATAATATTTAGCCGACAGACATTAATGCACATTATAAAAATAAAATTGATGGTTAAGGCTGAAAATCCAGTTTGACAAGCAACCTTACTTTACCCTACATGTGTCTTGTTATTTGAGGGCTCTCTTAAGAGTGGATGATCTTATATACAGCATATGTGCTGTAATACCAAGACACAAGTGGATGAGTCAGATAGAATGTCAGGTCAGATTTTTCAGGCTTAACTCTGAATTTATTTGCATTTAGAGGTTTAAGACAGGCTATTACAGTGGCCTTTACAGTAATTTACTTGAGCGTGTACATTAAACCTAGAAGCACCTGTTACTGCCATTACGAATCCCATGTTTCATGTGGGTGTACAGACTGCCACCAAATAATCATTTTAGGCTGTAACTTGGCAAACAGGGATTGATCTGGTCTGGAGAGGTCTCATAGCCAGTAGATTCCTCTGGGGGGCCATATATGTGAAGAGAAGTGCTTGTCCAGGGCCTATAAGAACCTATGGAAGCTCATCTACGGGAGTTTCACAAGGGGGAAGCTCCATGGGATTTTGAAGATGGGGCTGGATGCCATGTAGAAAGGCATCCCATTGACAACAGCCATTTCTCTTGCCAACCGTGGAGGTTTTAAGTGGAAATCCAGTTAAGAGTTGATGCAGCAGCGTTAACTGCTATTAGCCAGGGATGGTGTCCCTAGCCAGGGCCGGCTCTAGCATTTTTGCCACCCCAAGCAGGAAAAAAAAAAAAAAAAGCCATGATCGGCGGCAGCTCTACTGCCGCTTCATTCTACGGTGGCAATTCGGCGGCAGGTCCTTCGCTCCCAGAGGGAGTGATGGCCCCGCCGCCGAATTGCCGCCGAAGAGCCGGACCTGCCCCCCCCTCTTCGTTGGCCGTCCCAGGCACCTGCTTGCTAGGCTGGTGCCTGGAGCTGGCCCTGCCCCTAGCCTCTGTTTGCCAGAAGCTGGGAATGGGTGAAAGGGGATGGATCACTTGATGATTACCTGTTTTGTTCATTCCCTCTGGGGCACCTGGCATTGGCCACTGTCGGAAGACAGGTTACTGTGTTGGATGGACCTTTGGTCTGACCCAGTATGGCCGTTCTTATGATCCCTGCTGCTAGTGCAACTATTTAGCCTTGAAGGGACTCAACTAGTGACAACCTGGGAGTGACTTGCCCAAGGTCACAGAAGAAGCCTGTGGCAGAATCCAAAACGGAACCTAGATCTCCCAAGTCCCTGCCTAGTGCCTATGAATTAATTCAGCACCAGCGTCATGGGGCTTATCAAACACACGCAACACTGAAATCCAAAGATTTAAAATAATCTGAGGGGGGGGGGGAAACAGCAATGACGATATTAAATTATGGGCTTGATCAGCCACATAAGTGTGTGTATATATATAGTAGGAAGCTTTGTCTTGTCTGTGCTTGAATTTTCCATATATATCCTTCTCCCCTCAGTGTGCATGCATTAGCTCATTAATGCTAGTGGGAGTTACTGTACTATATGCAAATACCTCAAGGGGACAGTAGGCCACCGACTGTGCAGGCTAACAGCACGTCACTGGTCGAACCCCAAGGTCACAGAGGGAAGTTCAATCAGGTTAGTCACCTTAAATAAAGGGGGGTAGGCAAAAACCATCAAAGTGGCAGAGGGGCTTTGGCAATAAAGTTCTCAGGTATTAAGTGGAAAAGTGGTGAGGCTGTTTCTGGCTACTGATCCTTCATCCTTTAAGGGAGGTGCCTGCCCAGCCCCACACTGATTGCTGTGTATCAGCCCATTGTAGTTATTAAGATGGCCCTGGTAGTGCAGTTTAGGTACAGAGTAGCCCAACTTTCCAGGGGGGTCACGAGCCCTCAGCACTAAAAACGTGACTCCCAGATTGAGAGCACATGGTCAAGGCTTGGAGCGCAGTTATTTCTGACTCTGACTTGCTGTCTGACCTTGGATAAATCATTTCACCTCCCTGTGCCACCATTCCTGTTTCTCTTTCCCACCCTCTCTGTCTGTCTGTTCTATTTAGGGTGTAAGCTCCTCACAGTATGGACTGGACTGTCCCTTTCTCTGCGTCTTAGCATCACCTAGCACCTTTCTGTTGGGATCTCTGGACATTATTATTATTGCTTATTATTTGTGTTACAGTAGAGAGCCTGTGTGTATTACATTGTTCCTATTAAAAGCGCAAACATATCGGATTGAAACAGACCACTTATTTTGGTTCATAACACTGAAAAAAAAACCCTAACGAGCTGATTCAGGTGGCCAGACCAGTTCATCAAAAACAACAAACCTGGCCTCAACTTTTACTCATCCTTTGAATCAAATATCTGTAGAGAGCTGGGACAGACCGGTTCAGTTTTATAACTGAATTTGGTCTCTCCCACTACGAGCACAACAAACGGCAGCAGTTTTTGGTTGAAACACTGAGGTTTTGTTCAGGAAAGACATTTTAGCAGCTGACTTCTCTGTAGATGGGGAAGATCCAATTATTTCCCCCCTTCCTTCCTTGTTGTTGCAGAACATCTTTGAGAGATAGAGGCGATAAAAGTGACCATTTCTTGAGCTACCCCATAAATCTTCAAAGCAGCATATTCCAGAGTAAGTGGTCTTCCCCACTTCCCAGCAATGGGGTCTGGAAATGCTCTGATACGTCCCACTCTGACTGCTGCTACTGGCCCTTTAACAATTAAAGAACACGGGGGAGTGCTGAGATGTAGTGGCAGAGTGGTTAAAGTGGTTGACTACAATCCTGAAGCTCATGTGTTTGAGTCTTGCTCGATCGCATACCGAAAGGCCACCTCCAGTGCACTCAGCTGCAAAAAAGGGTATCTGATCCATTTGACTAGGGCAGTCAAAGGCAGTCGGATGTGATGCTGGCCATATCACTGACTTGTGTAATGCTGGCTATGCATAACTTAACCACGTCAACACAATGAGCCATTGGATTGCGGGTGCTTTGACACTGGGGAGAGGGGTTGGGCTTAACACTGGCTCAGGTTATCTCAGAATGATGGTATTTTTAAAGGGCCAGTAGCAGCAGTCTAAGTGGGAGCTATCAGAGTCCAGCTCCCGCACAACTGAATAGGCCACTGTCTGGACTAGGTGAGGAGCTGGCCTAGTGGAAGGCAAGTTGGCCAAGCTGTCCCTTGAGAATCCAAGAGGGATGCAGCAGGTTGCTGGACCTTGCTGTGACCAAAGAAAGGGAGAGGGCAGGGACTGATTTGAGGATGTGGCTTGGGACAATCACAAAACCTGTTGGCAAGGGAGTAACTGGCACAGGTTGTGGAGGAACTCCCAAAGTTCAGATAACCATCTTAATGTTTGTGCGCTCATCCAACGTGAATCAAAGAGTCAAGCTTTTGGAGACCTGCCCATATTTAAAACATACAAACAGCATGATGGCTCTGTGCTACAGCTTAACAAGATTCAACAGACTGTAATAGCTCTTTTAGAACTGTTACATTATATTAACGACACTACATTGCACATGGTCTAAATATTTCATTTCACTAGCTAATAGTAACTATTTTCTACTTAGAAGTGTTTTTAAGTGTCTAAATTTACACTTACAAAATACATCTGTTTGCTGCACTAGGTACCCATTAAAAGGAAAGAAAATAAAAGTGCGGAACTATGCAAAACCTACATGCAATATTGCAAAATGTCCTGCTCTGTGAAGTATTATGGGGCTTTCTGTAGAGACCTGCTGTGTAACAACAATATGTGGCTCATATATAGCTTTTTTCATCAGTAGTTCTCAAAACACTTTATAAAGGATGTAACTACCATTACCCCCATTTTACAGATGGGAAAACTGAGGTGAAGTGACTTGCTCAGGGTCACACAGGCCAAGGGCAAAGTTGGGAATGGAATACGGGTCTTCTGTGTCCCAGTCCAGTGATCTATCTTCTAGGTCACATCCTATTTTTATTACTCCAACAACCCTACCTTCTCCCTTATTACCTTTTTTATTTCATCTACTTATAATGTATTTTAGATTGCAAACTCTTTGGACTAGGGACTACAATTTGTACAGTGCCTAGCACAATGGAGGCCCCCCCTCCCCAGTTGAGAGATCTAGGCACTATCACAAGGTCAAATAAAATAATAACATTTTAATATTAGAGATTTAGATCCTGATTCTGATTTCATCCTTACTCCAGTTTTAGACTGGTGTAATTCCAATGTAATTCCACCATTTTGAAGATCAGAATCAGGCCCATGGAATGAAACCCACAAAACACAAGGTAATTCAATGTCAGTACTGGAATTCAAGGCTAACATTCATTCCTTAACTCCCACCATTGTGTTTAGGTACTGAAGGGATCGCAGGCTATTGTGTTCTGCCACATACCACGTTGCATCTGCTGGAACAGATCTGTTGAGGGGAAAGCAATATCTTGCTCTGAGTTTCAGCCTCAGCTCTGAACATCCTCACCAGTCCACTAGAACTCTTTGATGGGGTCAACAAGCATGTGGACAAGGGTTAGCCAGTGGATATAGTGTACTTAGATTTTCAGAAAGCTCTTAAGCAAAGGCTCTTAAGCAAAGTAAGGTGTCATGGGATAAGAGGGAAGGTTGTCTCATGGATCAGTAACTCGTTAAAAGATGGGAACCAAAAGATAGGAATAAATAGTCAGTTTTCAGAATGGAGAGAGGTAAATAGTGGTGTCTCCCAGGGGTCTGTACTGGGACCAGTCCCTTCAACATATTTATAAATGATCTGGAAAAGGGATGAACAGTGAGGTGGCCAAATTTGCAGATGATACAAAACTACTCAAGATAGTTAAGTCCAAAGCAGACTGCGAAGAGTTACAAAGGGATCTCACAAAACTGGGTGACTGGTCAACAAAATGGCAGATGAAATTCAATGTTGATAAATGCAAAGTAATGCACATTGGAAAACATAATCCCAACTACGCATATAAAATGATGGGGTCTAAATTAGCTGTGACCAAGCAAGAAAGAAATCTTGGAGTCATTGTGGATAGTTCTCTGAAAACATCTACTCAGTGTGCAGCGGCAGTCAAAAAAAGTGAACAGAATGTTGGGAATCATTAGGAAAGGGATATATAATAAGACAGAAAATATCATATTGACTCTATATAAATCCACCCACATCTTGAATACTGCATGTGGATATGGTCGCCCAATCTCAAAAAACATATATTAGTATTGGAAAAGGTTCAGAAAAGGGCAACAAAAATTATTAGGGGTATGGAACAGCTTCCATAAGGGGAGAGACTAATAAGACTGGGACTTTTCATCTTGGAAAAGAGATGACTAAGGTGGGATATGATAGAGGTCTATAAAATCATGACTGGTGTGGAAAAAGTGAATAAGGAAGTGTTATTTACTCCTTCTCAAACCACAAGAACTAGGGGTCACCAAGTGAAATTAAAAGGCAGCAGGTTTAAAACAAACAAAAAAGAAGTACTTCTTCACACAACGCACAGTTAACCTGTGGAACTCTTTTGCCAGAGGATGTTCTGAAGGCCAAGGCTATAACAGGATTTAAAAAAGAACTAGGTAAGTTAATGGAAGATAGGTCCATCAATGGCTATTAGCCACAATGAGCAGGGATGGAAAACCATGCTCTGAAGTGTCCCTAGTCTCCGTTTGCCAGAAGCTGGTAATGGGCGACACGTGATGGATCATTATACGATTACCTGTTCTGTGAATTCCCTCTGAAGCACCTGGCACTGGCCACTGTCAGAAGATATGATACTAGGGTAGATGGACCACTCTGGTCTGACCCAGTATGGCCATTCTAATGTTCTTATGTCTGAGTTAAACCTTTCTCTCTGGTACAAAGCTAAAGTGCATTATTATTCAAATCCATACAGTCAATTCATATCAATGGCAAAAACCTCTTTATAATAATCTATTTTGCTACTAAAGTTGGGATTATAAAGAGTCTAGAAGCCTGTAATAAGTATAAGTGTCTAGAAGTCACTAAATATTCTTCTTATGCAGAAAGCCCTCCATTATTGTTTTGTTTTAATGTTCATTTTTCCATTTATAAGTCCCCTACCTGCTTTTCATCAGGGTCACATCAGGGGCATCCTGGGATAATTGGAAGAAAACAGGTTCAGCATTGGAAAAGCTCTCATAACCAGTGGGAAGCATGTTCAAATCCATAACCACCAATGAGAAACAAATTCAAGTCAAGATAAATCAACAAAAATCATAAAGGAAAAAAGTCCAGATTAGAAATTATCACTGAGAAACAATTTCACACCAAAGAAAGAGGAAAAAAAACCTCAAGAACTTCCATCTTTACAGGACCAGGTTTAATTCAGGGTCCAAGAATGATTTGGTTAGGTCTGTTGCTTATCAGTATCTCTTTGGTCTACAAATAGGCAGGAAATCCACAAGAACTATCAGTATCACAATCCTGTAGCTTTAGCCATGTTGGAAATACCATAAAAGGAATCTGTTCTTTCAGCCTAATGTGCCCCTGCTCTTCCTGATCCTAGGTACCAGAATGGAACTAACAAGTCCTGCACCTTTCACATTCTGTTTGTATATTGTCTGTCTTACTGTTTGTCCACCATGTCTCATTAGATTGTAAACTCGTTGGGGACACAAGCAGTGCAAAGCACAATGATATTTTGATCATGATTGGGATTTCTGGATGCTATCAGAATGCAAATAAATAACAAGAGTATGGTTTCATTTCTGGATATATTGCCCCAGCATTCCAGTGCTGACTTTATAATACCAGCCTGCCTATCAGCTTTTCTAGTTGGTTCCTTGTTGTAATCAGGAAAGGCAGAGGTGCATTATAAGGAAAAACAAAATCACTAAACATTTTTTAAATTTCAAAGAAACCTCAATTCTTATTTTAGCCATCCCTGTGAAACAGAACCAGGCAATTACTTTTTTTTTTTTTCTTGCACAACTAAATCCTCAGCTTCTGGGTTCCAAAGAAACACCACAGTACTGCGAGAAAGCCAAGTCTGAGTCTATTTTCCAAACACATCCAAAAATTTCCCCCCCGAGGGATTTATCATCCAATCTGCAGACACCAAGGTTTAGAGACTTCAGATAAATTACAGTACCTGAACTTCAATCCTTGAGACTCACCCGTCACCAACTATAGTATTTTTGTACCATCTTGCACTTCCATTTCTGCAGCTAGCATGCTTTTTAAAAAGGCAATAGTGCAAAAGTTTAGGCCCAGATCAGATCTGCTCAAAAACTAAATGGTACTATGTATAGTATTAGGGTCTGTCATGTGGATATGACTGAAGTATCAAGACCTTAGTGTGCAAAACAAGTCAAGGAGTAACATATTCAACAGCACCTAAGTGACTTATGAACCTGAGCCCTATTTTCAAAAGTGAGTTAGCTAGGGTTACCATTCGTCCGGATTTACCCGGACATGTCCTCCTTTTGTATGCTAAAAATAGCGTCCGGGGGGAATTTGTAAAGCACTCACAATGTCCGGGATTTCCTCCTCCCCTGGCAGAGCAGAGCGAGCGGCTGGGAGGGCTGCAGGAAAGTCCCGGGCTGGACTCCGGAGCAGCTTCCTCCTCCCACCCCCCCCTCCCTGCATTCTGAGCCGGCCGGCAGCTCCTCCTCCTGCAGCCCGCTCCGGCAGCCCTGTTCAGGGCCAGGGACCGGGTTTTGTGTTGTGCTGGGGAGCTCAGCCATGTGTCCGGCTGGCACAGAGCCCAACACCCTGGTCTGAGCAGCAGGGTAAGGGGGGGCAGGAGAAGGGACAGGGAGGTTCTGGAGGGGGCAGTCAAGAAACGGGGGGGGGGCTTTTGGAGGGGAGTGGAGAAAGTTTTGGGCAGTCAGGGTACAGGTAGGGGGTAGGGTCCTGGGGGGCAGTTGGGGGGGGTCTTAGGAGGGGGCAGTTAGGGGACAAGGAACAGGGAGTCTTAGGTAGGGGGTGGGGTTCTGGAGGGCAGTTAGGAGCAGGGGTCCCAGGAGGGGGCAGTCAGGGGACAAGGAGCGGGGGGTAGGGGGCTGGGAGTTCTGGGGGGGAGCTGTCAGGGGGCAGGAGTGGGGAGAGGGATCGGAGCAGTCAGGGGACAGGGAGCAGAGGGGTTTAGATGGGTTGGGAGTTCTGGGGGGGCTGTCAGGGGGCAGGAGTGTGGAGAGGGATTGGAGCAGTCAGGGGACAGGGAGCAGAGGGGTTTAGATGGGTTGGGAGTTCTGGGGGGGGGCTGTCAGGGGGTGGGGAGTGGTTGGATGGGGCGTGGGAGTCCCAGGGGTCTGTCTGGGGGTGGGGGTGTGGATAAGGGTTGGGGCAGTCAGGGGACAAGAGGCAAGGAGGCTTAGATAGGGAGTGGAGTCCCGGGGGGCAGTTAGGGGCAGGGGTCCCAGGAGGGGGCAGTCAGGGGACAAGGAACGGGGGGAGGGTTGGGGGTTCTGGGGGGGCGGGAAGTGGGAGGGGCAGGGGCGGGGCTAGGGCGGGGCTCCTCCCGTCCTCTTTTTTGCTTGTTGAAATATGGTAACCCTAGTTAGGCACTGATGAGCCTAAGTCTTATTGGAAGCTCAGTGGGACTTAATCTGCTATGTGCCTATGACACTTTTGAAAATGGGACTTGGATTTCTTCTGAACATTTTTACCCAAGATCTATTTTCCTTAAAATGCCACTTAAAAAGCGAATATTACATCAAAAGGTCCTACTAGAATTTATTAGGCTTTTAAAATAAAAATAAAATTAAACTCACAGCTCCCAAATTTTATAATTTAGGCATCATCGCTGTTTAAAGTTAACTGCTAGTTGCTTTAACATTGAGATGCCAACCTAATCAAAATCACTCCACAGATTGCCTTAAAACAGCGACAATGCCTAATTAGCAAAGAAAACATATTGGAGCTGGTTAGCAAAGTCTGGGGCGAGGGATGGCTCTAGGCATGTCAGCTGCAGGTACTGAGGGTAATGTACAAAGAAAGAATATTTGGGTGCAGGGATTAGGAGAATCTATCAGCTCCAATTTGTTTTAAAATGAATTATTAAAGCACTTTATCTTCTTTTGTAGCATAATTGGTTTTAAGTTGATGATTTCAGGAAATGTAAATTGTTAGGGGCTGCTGCTTAAAAATCACAGACACAATGGTATCTGTTCACAAGGTGTTTATCTTGTTAGTAAAATTATTTAATGCTGTTTAAAAAAAAGGCCCATGCACTCATAAGTGCACAAAGAATATATTTGTCTCGCTTTCAAATATAGTGACTGCCTTATCTCAGCAGATCAGATTACAAACAGATCCCTTAGCAAAATACCCACATATCATATTGATGCAAGTCCTCCTACACCTTTCTCATCCTCCCACTAGCTTGACTGGCATGTAAAGTAATCACTATTACAAAATGGATGGTCATTTTTCAAAATACTCTGGCGAACATTTGGGGGAGGGGAAGTTTCTAAATGCTTTACCCCTTTATCCCTTTTCTTCTGCAGACTAAATAATCCCAGTTCCCTCAACCTCTCCTCATAAGTCATGTACTCAGCCTTCTAATCATTTTTGTTGCCCTCTGCTGGACTCTTTCCAATTTTTCCACGTCCTTCTTGTAGCGTGGGGCCCAAAACTGGACAGAGTACTCCAGATGAGGCCTCACCAGTGCTGAATAGAGGGGCATGATCACGTCCCTCGATCTGCTAGCAATGCCCCTACTTATACAGCCCAAAATACCATTAGCCTTCTTGGCAACAAGGGCACACTCTTGACTCATATCCATCTTCTCATCCGCTGTAACCCCTAGGTCCTTTTCTGCAGAACTTGGTCCACTAGTGTGTAGCAGTGCAACTCTAATGGACTTACAGGTTCACTAAGCCATTTAAATGGTGGGGGGAGAGGATGCAGAAGAATTTACTCTGGACAGTTCTGGGGAGGGAATAAGTGTTACAGCTCTGAAGTAAATACTAAAGAAGACAGGTAGCTGATAATAACTAAGGAAGAGCCACCTTACGGAAACAAGACACTAGAGAATCAGAAATAGAAATCACTAAGCTCTGAATAACTTCCAGCTCATCACTCCCATTGTCTCTGCCCACCCTGCCCCTACAGAGCCTGCCCTGCTCCAAACTGATCTGTCCTATGCACAATTCCCTTTGAGAGGAAATTTCCTGAGTCTCAGAGCTCCCTACTCTGTTTGTTTTCCATCTGCCAGCCCATCATCAATGGTACTGATTTCCCCCAGAATGCTTTGAGAGCTGTCCCCATTCTCACTGACAAGAGCAAAGCCTCGAGAGATGCATAAGTGCTGCTTTGGACCATTGAGAAGAGAATGTAGCATAGCCAGGCTCAGGAGATGCAGGGACATCTGCAGTGGCAAATAATAAACAGTGTAGAAAACCCACAACCCGTTTGCTGTTGCTTTTTTAGGCTTTGAGTGGGAAAGCAAAGTCTAGAGAAGCGGCAAGCCCAGTCGGTGAGCTCTGCCCCCCTGCAAATGGCACCACCTGCTCAAATTCTTCATTTTATTTTATTTTAAGAAGGGGGTGGGGAATTGGAATCTAATTCAGAGCTGTTTTTTTGTTTAATCTGAAAAATGCTTTGTGAATGGCCCAGCTAAAATTATTTATAATGAGCTAATTTCCATAAAATTGGGCTAATTAATTTCCATGCTGTCTGATGAAAATTGCTACGATCGGCTTTTTTACTGACAAGTGAGGTCCTGCAAACAGTCTCATGCCTGCCTGCCTGAAGAAATTCTGGGTCAGATCCTCCGCTGGTCTAAACTGGCACAGCTCCACTGAAGTCAATCGGGTTCTGTTGATTTACACCAGCTGAGGATCTGGCCTGGTCCATTTTTAAAGTGTGGGAGAGAATAGTAATATCTTCGTTTTGGAATATTTGTAATAGTGGCACACTGGAGAAAGCTATTGTCAAGCTCCTGGAAACAAGAGAATGACTCTGCTTAAACTATTTTTCAGCCATCCAAACTTAGGGAAAATATTGCCGTCTCAAAACAAAGACTTAGGAGGTAAAAATCATAGAAGATTGCCAGCAAAAAAAATCAAGGCAAATCAATAAATCAAAAATCCACGTAAGGATCTGCAACCTTTCAAACTCCTAGTTTCAGTATTTTGCTTCCTATTCTCTTGTTGAACTAGGACAGCCACTTCCTCACTCCCAATTAGATGGACTCAGTCATTAATCAATAAAATTGCTACCAAACCCACCCAAGTTTTAATGTGTCCCTTGTTCGTTTCCCCCCAAAAGTAAAGACATGGGGTAAAAGCAGCCAGGGCCGGCTCTAACTTTTTTGCTGCCCCAATAGGGTGACCAGATGTCCCGATTTTATAGGGACAGTCCTGATTTTGGGGTCTTTTTCTTATATAGGCTCCTATTACCCCCCATCCCCTGTCCCGATTTTTCACACTTGCTGTCTGGTCACCCTATGCCCCAAGCAGCAAACCCCTCACCCGCCCAAGCACCGCACCCCGTGCCGCCGGAGCCCGCCCCCCCGCCAAGCACCACCAGAACCCCCCCCCCGAGTGCCACGCCCTGCGCCGCCCCCCCGCCGAGCGCCGCGCCGCTGGAGCACCCCCCCCCGCCACCCCTTACCAGGAGCCGCCCCAAGCATGTGCTTGGTTGCCTGGTGCCTGGAGCCGGCCCTGAAAGCAGCAAAGTGACTTAGAAGCCTTCATCTTACGAAATATCTGATGGCACTTAGCAACTGAAGTGACATTGGTGCTTTTGATCATTTTAGCTGTGAAAGCTGCCAGTTAAAAGGGATTAAACTGACTCTTGTTCTAAAACAGTTTCATGCATTATTAATGGCACAAATCTGGTGCACCTGCTATTCTCTCTGAAACCAAACCGTTGCAGGTGCTCAGCATGCCTCCGGATTTGCCACAGGGTGAGAGAACCCCTCAGTGAAGTAGTTTTTCCCTCGTCTCAAAAATACACAAAGAAAGACTCCCAAAGTTAATGGGATTGTGGGTATAACAGAGGGCAGGATTTGGCCAGAGTCTGATAACCAGAGAAGTGCTCTAGCAGTGCCCTCATGTTATAAGATATCACTAGATGATATTTTCAAAGTAATTTTAGCATTATTTCCCCAGCCTTTCATGTACTGCATTATACACTGGAGGAAACTGGCATGTTCATCCAAAGAGATCCTCTGAATGCTAATGGTCATGATTTTTAACTACTCCAGGATATATTGACTCTGTAGCACTGAATCTAAATAAGACATGTTTCTTCTACAGCCTCTAGATGAGATCGTCTCAGTTCTGTCACCTAGCCCAGCGAGTCCCATTCACTATCAAATAGATATGAAAATTCTTCTCACCATGTCTTTCTATTTGACTTCAAAAAAGTGCATGTAATTTTATAGAATAAAATCCACCTGCTGCTCAATATTCTGGAGTAGTTTCTAAATTGAATCTGTCTAGCTCTTAAATCTCATAAGCTTGATCCTGAACTCCTCACTAGGGCCCAGTCCTGCCAGTAGCAACACGCCGGCAGACCTCTCCATTCAGTAGTCAAAGGGGTGCTGTGCAGCACAGAGCTCCGCCCATGTGGAGCGCCTTGCAGGATTGCAGCCTAAATATGGACGGCAGAGTTGGGCCCCAGAAGGCAGCACAGCTAGGGTGAGATTTTAAAAGCAGTCTAAGGGATTTAGACACGTCTTCCATTCTTGAAATTAGGGTTCTGGTGTGACAGTGCTGATGGAATAACACCATTAATTCTGCAATTAAATAGCTTCTTAGTGTTATTGCCCTTGGAACGTCAACTACTGTTTCAGTAGCTGTGCAATAGCCCTGAGTTATCAGCATTTAGGATAATGTGTTGCCTGCAACACTGTAGATCAATTTGTTTATTGTATTACCGTAAAGTGCAGTAAAGGGGGAAAACCATAATATTTTAAACTTCTAAAACACGGTAAAATGATAAATTAATGCATCAGGCTAATTTTGCACTCACCTTGCCTCAGGCTTACTACTAATCAGATGAAAAGTTAGCACACAATACAGAAACGAGTGCTTCCCCCTGATTGCAGTAGAATATATTCATGTTATTTGGGTAATGCATGAATCTTGTAAAAAAATCATTGCCATGATTAGCGGTCATACAATGGCTGTAACTCACTGAATACTATCTGGGCAGTTTTTCTTCTATTATAGTCTCAGGCTCACTTATTTGGAATGATCTACATAGATATTAGGGCAGGGGTTTCAGCTTCCATTGTACTTAAATTTACATTGTGGTTCCTCCTCTTCCAGAGCTTAGGGACGCCATGAGGGCCTCTTGAGGTCAATACAAAATCATTTTCTGAGTTCTGTCCCTAGGGATATTCTTAGGAACATAGGAATTCCATAATGGATCACATCCATTATTCATCTAGTCCAGCCTCATGTTTCTAGCACTGGCCAGTAACAGGTGCTTTAGAGGAAGGAATAAGAAACCTCATGATAGGCAGGCTGGGATAATCTGCCCTCCCAATGAAGGTCTCATCCTAATACAGTAATCATACGTCCCAATAGTAGGAGCTTTTTCTCATATATGCAATTCCCCCCACCCCCTGCAAAAAAGGGTCCTGATTTCTCACACTTGCTATCTGGTCACCTTACATTCCATACCCTAACAGTTAGAGCTTAGTCCAGAAGCATGAGGTTTATTTTGGAGCATTATCTATTAACAACTCTGGATACTCTTGCTATCCGTATAAACGGACAATCCCTCTTTGCAAGGAGTATCCTATACAGGGGGGAGGGATAGCTCGGTGGTTTGAGCATTGGCTTGCTAAACCCAGAGTTGTGAGTTTAATCCTTGAGGGGGCCATTTAGGGAATCTGGGGCAAAAATCTGTCTGGGGATTGGTCCTACTTTGAGCAGGGGGTTGGACTAGATGACCTCCTGAGGTCCCTTCCAACCCTGACATTCTATGATTCTATGACAATATGGGATTTTTCCCACTCTGCACATGCATTTGCTGTCACCGCAAGCATTGCAATAAACACTCGGTCTGCAAATGTTTGTAAAGTTCCTCATGAGGCTTCCCTGCAAGGAAATGCAACTCTATGACTCTTGCAGCTTTGATGTCTAAACTTACTCACATCACTTGCAGTCAATGGAAACAGCCTGGGAACGCAGCCATCGGCTGGGTTTGCACATAGCACGCCTGTTCCCCATCAGCAATATACATGAGGTATAACTACAAAAATATAGTAAATATATATTTGCTAAAACCTTGACACATGTCTGGCTAATTTCTCTTTCACCCTTCATTTCTAGCCCTTTCCCTATGAAGGCACTTCATTCCACTGAATTGTTAATTATGAATTTTCCCCTAACTGTACCTACATTTGTCTTTTGGGTCTGTTTACTGCTTTGTGACAGCTCCAGAGCAGACAGTCAATAACTCTGGGTTTTGCACTCCCCGGCAATTCTTATGGATGGCTCATAAGAAAAGTAAAGAAATTAAAAAGGTGTGTAGTGGGGAGGAGAGAAACACAAATATTAGGTTATGGCTGTGCTGAGTGACATTTTCCAAGAGGGCCTCTCTAATTGCTTTTTTTTATTTTTAATTCAGTAAGGTGTTGTCTCAGCCTGACTTTGGCATCAATAGCAGAATGAAAGTTATCTCACAGACAGACGTCAGGCCCACTGATTTGTTTGTTTTTCTGCTTCAACATGAAAGCTCCATGGGTGAGCTCTTAAACTCCATGTAAGGATCAATCAGGAGGAAAAATAGCCGGAATGAGGTGGCACTGGAGAAAACATTCTGATCAGCACTGCCTACAGGGAAAGCTGTGTGTAAACACAGCATTAGAGCTATCCAAAAGGTTTGGAGGATCAATTTGGATAAACTCCCAAAAGTTTGCAAGTAGGGTGACCAGATGTCCTGATTTTATAGGGACAGTCCCGATTTTTGGGTCTTTTACTTATATAGGCTCCTATTACCCCTACCTCCTGTCCTGATTTTTCACACTTGCTTCTCTGGCCACCCTATTTGCAAGGCTTTTTTTTTTTTTTTTTAATCACTTGAACTACTCTTGTGTCTTACTGGGTTCTAAATTAACTGTAATCATACTGGAAAATGAGCTGGGGTAAATTTTTTTAAAGTACTTAAGTCCCATTCGCAAAAGTGACGTAGGCACATAGGCACCTAAGTCCCATTGACTTTCATTGAGAATTGGCTTCTAAGGGGCAGATTTTAAAAGGTATTTAGGTGTCTAAACAGGCAGATCAGTGCTTAGTGGGATTGGACAAAGAATGTATGTGCCTAACTTTTAGGCTTTTGAAAAATCACACTAGGTGTCTATCTGCATCTTTAAGTGCCTACATGCTACTGACTTCAATGGGAGTTGTGCCTAAATACCTTTAAAATTGGGCCCTAAAGTCACTTTTGAAAATGGGATTTAGGCTCTTAAAAGGCCCCTTTGAAAATTCTACTCCTGGGCATCACTGAGGACAGCTTGATAAAGGCCTCAATGTGCAGCAGCAGTCAGAAAAGAAAACAAAACGATAGGTGGCATAAGGAGTGGGCTAGAGAATAATACAGAATATATTAAAACACCATTATGGAAGTCAGTGGTACGCACTAACCAGGAATACACTGGTCAGTTCCAGTCGCCCCATCTCAAAAGGAATATAGCAATGAGAATGATTAAGGGCATGCAAATACACTCATCAGAAGAGAGAATGAAAAAAATGGTCCTGTTTGTCTTAAGGAGGACACAAATTAGAGTGGACATGATAAAATTATATGAAATAATAAAGGGTCCAGAGAAAGTAGATTGCAATGTTCTATTTATCCTGTCTCAAAATATAAGAAAAAAGGGACATTTAATGAAATTGAAAGTTAATTAATTCAAAACTGATCAAAGGAAATGCTCTTTTTTTAATCAAATGCACAATTAGCCTGTGAAACTCGTTGCCGTTAAGATGTTTGGAAGGGACATAAACTTTCAAGCTTTGGGGCATAACGTAATCTAAATATCGGGGGCTAGAAGGAACCTTTCCTTGGAGGCAAGTTATCCCATAATTGTCTGTCACTGGATTTCTACCCCTTTCCTCTAGAGCAGCTGGTCCTGGCCTCTGTTGGAGCCAGGATACTGGATAGATGGACCACAGGTCTGATCCACTATGAAAATACATAGAACCATAGACTCAGAAATGTGTGGTTGGAAGAAACTTGAGAGAGATTATATAGTTCATTACCCCATGCTGAGGCAAGACCAAGTGTACCTAGACCCTCCCTGATAGGTGTTTGTCCAACCTGTTCTTAACAAAACTTCAATGATGGGGATTCCCTAACCTCCCTTGGAAGCCTATTTCAGTTCTTAACTATCCTCATTGTTAGAAAGATCTTCCTCATATCTAACCTAAATCTCCTGTGCTGCAGATTAAGATGATTATTTCTTGTCCTATCTTCAGTGGACATGGAGAACAACTGATTCCTCTGTAAAACAGCCCTTTACATATTTGAAGACTTACCAGCTCTTCTTTTGCCAAGACTAAACATACTTAATTTTTTTTTTCCTGAAATATATTAGCCTTTCTTGCAACCACATCACATTGTTGATTCATATTCAATTTGCAATCCACTATCACCCCCAGGACCTTTTTCAGCAGCACTACCACTTAGCCAGTTATTCCCCATTTTGTAATTGTGCACTTGGTTTTTCTTTCCTAAGTGTAGAATGTTGCATTTGTCTTTACTGAATTTCATCTTGTTGATCTCAGACCAATTCTCCAATTTATCAAGGTCATCTTGAATTCTAATCTTGTCCTCCAAAGTGCTTGCAACTCCATCCAGCTTGGTGTCATCCGCAAAGTGTACTCACTACTCCATTGTCCAATTCATTAATTAAAAGTATTCAATAGCACCAGACCCAGGATCCCATTAGATATGTCTTCCCAGTTTTACAGTGAACCATAACTACTTTTTGAGTATGGTCTTACAAACAGTCATGCACACACTTTATAGTAATTTCATTCAGACCACATTTCCTTAATTTGCTTATGAGAATATCCTGCGGGACGATTGCAAAAGCTCTATTAAAATTCAGATGAATCATGTCTGCTGCTTCACCCCATCCACTAGGCCAGTTGCCCCGTCAAAGAAGGAAAGTAGGTTGATTTGGTGTGATTTGTTCTTGAAAAATTCATGTTGGCTATTACTAATCAAGCTATTATCCTTTAGGTGCTTACAAATAAGATTGTTTAATAATTTGTTCCAGGATCTTTCCAGGTATTGAAGTTAGGCTGACTATAATTCCCTAGGTCTCCTTTGTTCCCCTTTCTAAAGATTGGTACTATGTTTGAACCTTGTCCAGTCACCCATCTTGTATGTGTTCTCAAAGATAATCGCTAATGCTTACAAGACCGCTTCAACTAGTGCCTTAAGTACCCTATGGTGGATTTGTGAGGCCCTGAATACATCTAACTTAACTAAATATTCTTTACCTATTTCTCCTTCCACCCTTTAGTTTAATATTAACTATGTTATGTATCTGGTCACAGTTAACTTTTTTAGAAAAGACTGAAGCAATTATTTCAACATTTCTACGTCTAACATTGGTCTCAAACCAGAAATGTAGAGTGGTGAAGAAATGACGAATGATTAATATGAATATTTTTAAACGTCAAGAAAGAGAGTCAATTCACGCTTTGAGTTAAAGTTCAAGGTGGAGGGATTGGGCATCTTATATTATCTGAACCAGTTACTCTTCATCGCTACTTCATTTTTTCATGGCCACCTCAAAATTGTGGCGCCTGTACCCTTGAAAATTAAGGGTAGATCCTCAGCTAGTGTAAATTGTAAGAGCTCCAGATGGGAACAAGTTTGGATCCAGGTCTATATCCACATCTGGAAAATCTGAAACCTCGTGGTGGTTAGTCACAGGATAATGATTGGAGCTATTCTCCCAACTCTGTCAAAATTCACCAGAGGACAGCATCAGAAAACCCATCTCTGCATGGGGGTGCTCTGCATAAGGGATGATTTCATTTGGTGGTTTGTTATTACTGAAAATGAGTGCCCTAAGCTTTCCCATGGTTCTCTCTCTCTTTTACTTTTAAGGAACGCTTTTCTAAAGTGCTGCTTATTATTATATATCAGAGCTTAGATTAGAAGTCCTGTTAAAATAATATATTTTCTATGCCCTGCACCAAAGCATTCACAGAAATACAATGAAGTCCTTTTATACAAATAATGTACCAGATAAAGAAATATGCTTATTATAAAATAACTCCCCAAATTCAATACAGAAAGGACCTATTAAAATGAATGAGCTTTCTGCCTACCAACCCAAAATTTATTTCAGAAAATAGTAGTTACTTCTTCCATAAGAACCTCCTAAATTAAAATCATTTTGATTCAACAGGTGTATCTCTTTTATGTGTTTCTCCTGGAGTCTGTAGTATTAAATATATTTCACTACGGTTATATATTAAGACTGAGATTTTCAAAGCCACCTGTGGGATGTAGGTGCCTGATTTCCATTCATTTTTCATGGGAATGGGTATTCATATTTTGTACGATGCTTTGATGAAAATCTAGGCCAAATTTGATTAGTATATATATTACAATACATCAGTCTACTATGTATGAATGAACTCAATTGTGCTAAGCAGAAAATCAGCCCTTAAGTGAATACGTTGTACTGTATTTTTTTTTTCCCCCTGTGGTACTTAGAAAATGTACGACCAGTTGAATAGGACATACTTATGTGCTTTTATAAATGTCATTTATAGAGTTGTGTGATTTTCCCACCCGGAAAGGTGTAGGGTTTTTTGGTTGGTTGGTTATTTTTGTAGTTGTTTTTAGGAGTTATTGTTTTATGAAAAATGGCTTCTCAAACCATTTGAAAATGTTCCCTTGTATTTAGTTTGGTGAGGAAAATCCCACTCTCTTCCCTTTTTAAACCTGTACCTCCTGTTTTCCACTAAAAAATAGCATACTTCATCAAGAAATTGCAAAATATTTTTTTTATTTTTCCCAGTTCAGTAACTTTTTTCATTTTTGATGACAAATTTTAAGATTTTTCATTTCATTTTGGTGTGTGAAAGGGAATTCTCTTGCTTTTTTTGCTTTTAGAGAAAATGTTTTTTCCCCACCAATGTGAAATGCTTTCTTTTTAAATTTGTCATCAAAAATGAAAAAAAAATGAATAAAATAAAAGCATTTTAGTTTATTTTGATTTTAAATGTAATATACAGATTGCATTTATTTAAATTTTAATAATAAAAATGATGCTCATACTATGACTGTAGGCAGCCTTATACTTACTTAAATTAACAATCTAATAACAGTAAAATAATAGTACATTCAGGTCAACTCAGCCACAAAGGGTCTTCCCACACACGGCTCCCATCACTCATTGCTTCAGCTTCCAGTCATTGGTCTTGTCTGCTAGATTAAAGACCCATCTACTATCAGAAATCTTCTCCCCATGACAACCCCCAATCCCGTCTTCAACGTGATTGAGTCAACTCTTCGCCTTCTGTTGGTTGAGCTTCCGGAAATATACCCTCAACCCTCTCCAAAGACCCTATCAAATAGATGGCTTTTGTGCATGTATGGACAGTCACTAAATCCAGGCCGTTTTGGAACAAGAACGGGAGCTAGTTCCAGAACCCTGGGGCTCTCACAAAGAACCCCTTTTTTCAGACACCTCCAGTCATTTATATAGGACAGTAGCACATTATGCATTTTAAGCCTCCAAAAGCATTCTCAACACACGGCTGTGTACCTTTATAAATGGAGTCTTAACTGAGCTGCAATACAGTATATTGCTAATGAAATGACCAAGCACATCTTTGCCCCAATCTCACCAGGGAAGTTACTGACGATAATGATAATCAATCTGAGGTTGCTGGATTTTCAGCAGCACAGCTCCTAAGAAACAATGGCTCTTGCTGTAATTATCTACCATTATCAAATAAGAAAAGGGATAGCAGAAGTTAAATTAAAAACAATGCTGTCACTGGAGATTATTGACTCTCCACAGGGATCTCACTTGCCAGGACCTAGACGATAGCTGCAGGACTGACAATACCAACACATATACCTGTTGTCCCCGAGCCTAGCAGGATGGGCAGATCGTCCCATTTTGCCAATGGATTGGGCAGCAGCTCAATGTGCTATAAAACACCTGGGGACTGGAGGGCTGCAAAAGTAGACTCTTGGATTGGCCTCTGTGGTGTATAAAAAGCTGAGAACCAAGAGGGGAGGTCGCATCTACTTTCTCTCACTGGCAATTTCCACTCCCATCCTTACCTGTTGAAAATGCAGATCTGGCAGATATAGGGCCCAAGCTAGAATCAGAGAGTTTCCACCTTTAGTGTGGAGGTTACTTTGAGACTCTCAGGTACTGTGATATGAACAGCAGATTATTTGGCTTGGCAAGGCTCTCATACATGCACAAGATATAACTTGAGTCTGGAGGAATTCTGCTGTACAACATATAGCTAGACCACACAGGGTGGGATGGCATCGCTTTCCTCTGGTATAATCTGCAAGGGACATCAGTAAGGGGTAGCTGTTTTGTCGTTATGCCGCACCGCAGCAGTTCAGTGAAGTGTTTTTTACCTAGTTGCTGAAAATGATTATGTGTTGTGTCACCTGCTCTGTGTGGGTGCATGATAGATGGCAAATCAGTAATCTTAGAGTGCTAGTTATCATGTCGATGGGCACATGATGGATAAGACAGGGTTTGTGTATGATCCACCTCTAAATGAAAATCCAGCCAACCCTGAGAAAACATCTGAAGTGGAGGCTGCACAGAAGGAGAAATGCAATTCTTAGAAACGGTGTTTTGGCCTGTAATTATGTTTGAATCCCTTTCCTGGGAGTTAAATTTGACCAAACTGAAAAGTTATCTTTGCTTTTGGGCTAATTTGCAATGGCATTGTCTGTCCTTTAATACCATCACCTGTCTGTTAATGTATTGCCTTCACTGGAAGTGGAAGCCGCAAGACGGTTAAGGATAAATGATTTAAAATAACAGAAATCTAGATTGTCGGCCTATTTTACGGTGTGAGTGCTGACAACCTCCCCCCGCACCCTGTCTTCAATAAAATATGTAAAAGAAAATAAGGAAATAACAGTATTAATACAGAGTATCACCTCCTCCAACAAATGCTTGAAGACAGCTCTGGAGTGTCGAAGGCATGTCCTTCAATATTTAACTTCTTCACTCTTTGTTCCCCCTCTCAAGTTGAACAATACGTTAATTACCTGATGAAGCGTTATAATTACTCTAACAGCTCTGCTCTTAGTTATAATTACTGCATCAACACTTTATTTTTCATATGCTTCAATCTATACCTATTACATTGTCATGATGAAGACACATTAACATTATAATACCATATAATTAGCTGATGAGCAATTAAATTATTCCACTGCTCTTGTTCCTCTTTGCTAAGAGGATGCCTTCCAAGCTCTATTATCTCTCCCTTCTCTCTGCTTTGCTTTAGAGGGTTCTTTTTTCTTTTGCTTCCCTCTCCTGAAAGAAAGAAAGAAGGACCTCTCTCCTATAGTTTATTCAAACATTTTCATTTTAAATTCAGAAAGTATATTGTATTTAGGATCTATGGGGAAGATGATTTGTTTAAAAAACTTTCCTCCGGCCCCATGCTATTGCCGAGTTAAAAGATGTGTTAAATCTATACAGAATAGAAAAATGCAGCAGAATATGCCATTAACAAAAATCATTATTGCTCCTTTAAAATACTGAGAGCCACATCACAGCATTGTACGAGTCAGAAAAAAAATTGTTTCTGTTTCTTTCACAGTGCAATTATATTATATTGTAACTGGGGAGAAAAATCAGAAATAATTTCCAATAAAACTAACTTTTTTTTTATTTTAACAACACAGAGAAAAATGTTGATAAGCTCACTGTAACTACGTGAGAATCCACTCTAGACACGAGCCCCGGAAAACTCAAATGGCATATAATCTCATAACAAATATGTAACAATGTAACATAATACCATGCACCCCAAAACCCAGACCGTTCTATCTCCAGCACTTATCACTGAAGTTATCTACCACCTTCCTTGTAGGTCTGATTTTCTTTGTCCTTTTGTTCGATTTTTTTCTGGCTGAAAATTATTGTTTTTCAATCAGTGCAAATTGTCTGCAAGTAATTTTAAGCACTCCCTCCTTCTTCTCTGTCCTGGCTAACAATTTTGTTGTGGCTCCAAAGTGTGTTTGATTCTATAGCATTAGATTTGTAGAGCTAATAGAAACATTTTTCACAGCACCACAATTCTCAGCTTTCATATTGAGTAGTGCTGTTTATTTTCTTTTATCCATACCATAGATAATGGCTGTTGTTTCAATCAAATTAATATTCCCTTAGGTAGAAAAGCAAAACAAACCTCTTATTAGAATTATCAGCCGTACAAGAGAAGAACAATCTGTTATATAAGCCCATTTTACTGAAATCCATTTTGTTCTCTTGGCTTAGTTTGTCTGCTTCAATACAAATCACAAGTCGTCCGAGTGCATCACTCACATTTGCCAGACCACCTACATGCTATCAAATGCAGGATTGGAGTCATTATGAAAAATGTATGGTACCAGGGTGCCTTTGTATACTTACCATTTATAATTAAATTTACCCCACTATTTGAGCTATTCGCCATTTTTAGTACAGTATACATCAGGGCTAAGGAAAATACCATGGTACACAGGGTAAGGATGGATCTCATTATGCAGTCCCAAAGTGCTTGGAAAATTGTCCATCACTAATTAACCCCTCATTTTCTTCAAAAATAATTTTTTCCTCTAAAATATTCTTTTTATATGTGGCTTTCTTAATCACAACTTTTTATTGTGTGTGGTTTTTTTACATAAAATCAGCAACTCCATTCAATGCTAAGGGCAGTTGCTTAAAGGTCATATCTGTCATTCACCATTACAATTACATCCACCTGTTCAGATCTATCCACCACATCAAATTTAAACATCTTGTCCTAAACCTCTGAGCCAGTCTTTAAGTGCTAATGCATGACATACTTAAGTCTATCCTTATTCAGGAAAGCACTTAAACATGTGTTTAACTTTAAATACTTGCTGAAGTCCATTGGACTTCAATGGGACTGAAACACATGCTTAAATGTTGTTCTGAATGGGGATATTTTCTTGAACTAGGATCTCAGTGCTTTGATCTTCCCCATCCCTTCCATCAATTGTGATAACCTCAAAACCCCGTTCTTTCACCATGTCCTCCCCTCTTACATATATAATTTTCCACATTGCCCAGGTCAGCAAGCTACCACGCACACTTCATTAATATCCCCCGCTGAAGACTCACTACTTCTGCAATACCCATATGAAGTTAGTCAACAATATGAATAATGCATTTTAAAAACATCCTAATTATTCACTCCTCTGGGCTTTTGCACTGTGACCCATCAGCTCAGAGTCTGTCTTGCTTAGATTGTGAGTTTTCTGGGTCAGGGATTGTCTATTTCGGGTCTGAGCCAAGTGACTTGTTGGCATTGAACAAATACATAATAATATGTCTAGATTATATTCATTCTAAACCAGCTTTCCAAGTCTGGTATCTGAAAGCTTATTAGTTGTTCTATCACCCTATAGGTTCAATAACAAAGAATAAGAAATGCTCTAGTTAGCCCATTACATTGTGTTGCTTTGTTGTTGTGACCCATAAACCTCTTGGTGCCTTGTGGAGGGCACAGGGGACTGAGTTGCAGGGATCTCCTGGGTTCACTAAAAGGGGTCATGTAAGGTGTCTACTGAAAGCATGTGTCACACTGGTCATCGTAATCATTCCGAAATGTATGTGCAGATAATGTGTAAGGAGTTATATAAGTATACTGAAAATTATGTTCTTAAAGTATGTAAGTTAAGAAAGGTCATCAGAAGACAATCAACTCTAGACAGAAAGGGGCCTCCAGGTCAACTCAATCAGCATGAAAAACAAACACACTTGGAGACAGGATCTGTTTGCTGTTTGGACCAGGTGCACACCCTAGGATTTACAAAGACAAAGGGACCCCAAGATAAGCCTCTAAAGAACGGACCTCCTGGTGTAAGGGACCATAATCTGTAACTGCATAAATGAGGTAGAGAGGGGACAAGATTCCATCCTTCAGTCTGGGAAGGCAAGCTGCCGGAGGGCTTGGTCTTATGAAAGGAGGGTTTCAGGCATCCTGGTTGAAAACACTTGGAAAAGAACGTGGGATAAGCTATCCTGTAGGAGGCAAGGGAATGTCTTGTGAGTTAAGTTTAGGCTCTAGAAAGTGTGCTATGATTTTCTTTTACATGTAACCATTTGTTTCCAATATTCTTTCTTACTGGCATTTGAATCTCTGTTCTTTGACAAACTTATTCTCAGTTTTCACTATAAATATATCTAAGTGCTGTGATTATAGTGGAGCAGTGATCCTGAGGTGAAGCCAGTAAGCTCGTGGGTCCTCTTCCTTTGGGAGGAGAGAATCTGAGAGTTCTGTGAGTGTCCAGTGGAACAGGGGTCTGGGCATTCCAGAGGGACCCTGGGATGACTAGGGGGTTGGTATGTATGTCACTAACCTATATGGCAAGAAGGAGTCCTGCAGAGGCCTGGAAGGTGGTGCTTGTGTTGGCAGAAGCTGGTGGACCCAGGAAGCTGACCCACAGCAGGCATAGACAAGACTTCCTCATGCTAAGGGTAGGCAGTAGCAAGGTAACTCACAACCCTGGGGTTCCCTGCAAAGCATCACAGTTGTACTGTATCTCTCTGAATATAGGTTCAGCTTCAGCTTGCCAGGAGGAAAGCCCCAGGAGAAGACGCAAGTTAAAGGTGCTGCTTTAGGCAGGGTTAGGCCATAGTGTGACCTCATCTGTTTTCCAGTGTAGAAGCATGAGAGAGTCACCAAATGGGAAACATTGGGCACAAAAAGAGCATTAAGCATTAAGAGACAAATGTGTAAAGGGGAGAGGGAAGAGGCTGGCAGGGGCTCTGGTACAAGGTGACTGCTAGACAGCATCTCTGTCCACCAAGAGAGCTAATCCAGTGTAATCAATTCCATCCAATGCCCATTTCAACAGACTTAAGCTCAGTATCTTCCAGTGTCCTGTCAGCAAATACTGTGAGTTGAGACTTTCAGCCCAGATCCCTTTGTGAAAACCGAAAACAGCTGAGGAAGTAGGGGGCAGAGAAGGAGCCAAAGCCTGGAAGGAGGTATCCTCAATCCAGACCCATCTGTGCAGAATTAGTTATGAATCCATTACACTAATGGTATCAACAGGCAGCACAGACTCATTAGTATCCTTCACTGATAGCAGCAATTCTAACCCCTGCTGGAGTACTAGATTTCACGTGAGCATGTTGCTGAAGAGCCCCATTTCCCTCTCACCCAGAAAATCTCAGTTCTGAAGCTTTTTTTGGTTGTATTTGTAGCATTCAAATGCCTACCAGTGTTTAAGGCATGCCAAGAAAGGGGAACATTCAGAGGAGCTGGAAAACAACCCCTCAGCCTTCCCGGAAAAATGGAGCTGATTGAAACAATCACAGCAATAAAGGCCAAGGCCACTGAGGTTGGACATCAAGGCAGATGAGATCTCTCTGACCATTAGGCAGGCCATGGCCATACAATCTTGGATGCTTGAGAAATTAAAGAACAGGGTCCACAAGTCCAACTGTGGGTTAAGAACCCTGGTTGTGATACCCTCTCTTTCCTCCAGGCATTGCTTGATGAGCTCCTACAGATCACTGCACTGGAAACTGAAAAGGTACATTGATCTCCTCTTACCTAGGTTCCCTGTTGGGGACAGACCACTCTACTAGGGCAGAAAAATGACCTTTGCATGGAGCCTATGGGGGCAGCAAATGCCAATGAGGAAGCAGGCACAGAATTTGACAAGAATATCCAGCACTATAACAGCAGATTTTCATTCTAGAAGGGATATAAAACTTCATGCTTCAGGGCTTAAACCCCTCCCTAACGATTTGAAGTTAGGAAGGCTTTCCCACAATTGCTTGCTGCATCATCCTTTGTAGTACCAGCTGCTATCCTGTGTTGGAGACAAGATACTAAACTAGATGGACCGGGTGTCTGATCCTGTCTGGCAATTCCTGTAGCAACCTCACACACTCAAGATTTCTCTCTGGCAATGTTGAAAAGACAGAATTTACTCCCATTAAACTAAAGTAAGAATTAAAAATTGAAGGCCAGCCTGCAGCTCTAATATAGGTCCCAGCTTTGAGTAGACCCTTTATTGTTCATGGTTACTGAAGATCCTGTGAAGGTGTCCCAAAAGCGTCAGCATGTGCTGATGTATCTGCTTCTGACTGAGACAACTAGGGGCTGGTCTGCATGAATACTCATTGTGCGGCAAAGCTACCCTCCCCTAGTCTGCCCTGCACTAATTGTCCGTGTGGACTTACCGTCCACTAACAGTTTTATAGTGCGCTTTGATCTAATCCCATTTCAAAGTGGGTGAGGTCAAAGCACACCCAGGAACTTTCAGTGCATGGCCTTAGGGTCCATATGGACACTTAGTGCATGGCAGGCCAGTGCAGGATAATGCAGGACATGCTCTAAGTGTTTGCGTATACAAGCCCCAGATCTATTAATCTTTAAGTTTCTTATGTGCACCTGCTTTGGTATACAAACATCTCTGGCTAGTGCTATAGTATGTTCTGGGCACCGCTGAGTGCCACTTTTTATTAGCCATAGTTAGCATCAGCGGGATACAGTGTCTCTAAGCGTACTTAGATAACATTGCTTCTTATGAGAACTTTCTATAACTGTGAGTGCACCCGCATGCATCCAGAGTTCTTCTGAACGAAAACGTGAACTTATGTATCCGGTAGTAATCCACTCTAAGTGCCCTGATTGGATATTTGCTCTGATTGGGTATTATTGGCACATACTTCTGTACTGTGATACAGTATTACAATATGTATAAATGGATACCCTCATTACTCAGTTTGTATTCTCATTACATTCAAATGCTGGTATTTCATTTAAATGCTAAAAAAATCTGTGGTTATTTTCACTGTTGAGCCCAGCCAAATACTCTGTTTCAAATTTAAGAAAGGAGCGTATACATGGAATATCTGATTGCCTACACTCCTGCGTTACTTGCATGTACTCTTATTATTATTATGTCCTGCAGTAGCATTCAGATCCAGCCAGGATCATGACCCCTCACTGTGCTAGGTGCTGTACAAAACACTTTTCAAAGTTTTTCCTTTGAAACAAAAACAGTTGGTGCTCTAATTGATTTTACAGCGGTAGGCACACAGATGCTGGTGCTTTCATATGCTTTTACCTACACATAGTGTTTCCCTTGAGGAGACTTTCTTTATTCATCCAGAGAGGTGAGAGTTTGGGGATTCTCTGATGGGCCAGTGGCATTATTTATTCTTTCTTT
This sequence comes from Malaclemys terrapin pileata, assembly GCF_027887155.1. Classification (NCBI taxonomy): domain Eukaryota; kingdom Metazoa; phylum Chordata; order Testudines; family Emydidae; genus Malaclemys; species Malaclemys terrapin. The sequence goes on along the minus strand of NC_071515.1, from coordinate 14,819,464 downwards.
TGCTATTGCTGGAGTTCTTAAGGCAATGTGACCACCTGAGAGGTTCTGCAGGGTTCTTTTTTGTTCTCAGCTATTGGTGGTAATTCTGCATTTGAGTTTTCTTTTTACATCATATAGAACCAGGATGTGATTAATACTATATTGGCATTATTTATGCTATTGCCTTTCTCATTTTTGCAAAAACACCCATTTATTTTCGGCAGTATCATTTATAAATAGGGTTGGCAGGGTTCAAGGTTTTTTTATAATTTTGATGGATAATATTGATGTTTGTTTCATTTATTTTACTACATTTGTAACTCAAAAGTCTAAATCATTGGATTTTCCCCATAAAGTCTTAATTTGCCTATCTCTAACTTTCTATTATTGTAGGAAATATTTTTCCATCAGTTAGAGTATACACAATGAAATAGACATTTACCAATAAAAATCTAATCCTTCCAAGACTATAAAGCTATTGTGAAGATACAACCATACTGCTAAGGAATTGAAGAGAAAAGGAAAAAGATAGGGGTCAATTCTCCCTCTCTTCCATTCTTTATTTTCAGCTAAGTAGCAGTTTTACTCAGCCTCAAGTTGAGGTTACTGGTACTAGAGAGCCCTTTCTTTCCAAGCAAACCCTGTTTTTAATAAATGACCCGTAGAATATTGTGAGCAGCTGTACAAAAGACAATCTGCTGTCTTCCTTGCCAGGTACAGAAAAGTCCTTTCGTCAATGGGGAAGGGTTTTGTCACATCTCGAGCTGGGGGGAGGGACTCAACAGGGTATTTTATACACATTTGTTCAGTTTCCAGCCCCAGGAGAAGGCCCTAATCCTGCAAAAGGGCGCACAGTAGTAGAACCCTCTGACTGCATGGAGCCCCACTGAAGTCAGTAACACAGTGGTCCTGGCAGCGGCGGCTCCAGGCACCAGCACAGGAAGCGCGTGCTTGGGGCAGCAAGCCGTGGGGGGCGGCCTGCCGGTTGCTGTGAGGGCGGCAGTCAGGCAGCCTTCGGTGGCATGCCTGCGGGAGGTCCGCCGGTCCCTTGGCTTCGGTGGCAAATCGGCGGCAGGTACGCCCACGCCGCGGGACCGGCAGATCATCTGCAAAACACCGCCGAATTTGCATGACCACGGACCGCCCGCAGAAACGATGCCGAAAGCCACCTGCCTGCCGTTCTTGGGGTGGCAAAAAATATAGAGCTGCCCCTGGGTCCTGGACAACAGCAGCATGAACAAAATAGCACATCACTGCTGTGATGATGTTGGAGACACTGCACTCAAAGGGGATTGTCAAGTACTCTGGTCCCACTTGAAATTCTGTGTTATGGTTGCTTGCTCTGTATCACAGTGAAAAAAAAACACAGGCTTCCCCTACCAAGTACTCCCCAATATTGTGTCATGGTGTAGTTGAACCCTGAGGTATGTGGCAGGATAATTGGATACTAACTCAATTTTTTGCAGCTGGCTGCTCAATAATTTATTTTTAGGAGATGGAAAAATCCTTCCATGCTGAAACGGGTTCCGCGGGTCTCGAACTCTGTCTATCTAGTTATCTATCTTAGGGTTGTACATTGCTGCCCATTACCGTAGTATCTGAGCAGCTTCCACATAAAATCAATTGCAATAACAAAGTCCATAGAGGACTTCATGGAGTCTCCAGCACACGTCTATTTCAATAAAGGATGTAAGTTTAGAAAGAGGTATTGATTATTCAGTAGACGTGAGCGTTAGAGGAATCTAATACAATGGGGTTCATACACGAGAAAATACAGGATAGAGTATCAACAGTATGTGCATGCAAAGTTGTTCATCTCTGATGCTGAGGCCCTGCTAGCTCAGTCTCAGTCCTGGAGGAGCAGTTTGCTTGATGTTGCCATCTGGATGCATCAAAATTGCCTCAGACTCAAAACAGGAAAGACGGAAGTATAGCTGATGGGCAGGGATCATCATGAGGATGTTCTATCTTCCTTTATGTCTCCATTTATTGAAGGGGCATGAATGGCATCAGTGAGACTGATTAAAAATCTTGGCATCATTTCCATCAGCACCCTTTCTATGGAAAGCCATGCGCCAGGTGTGGTGTAAAAACATTTCCAGCTGTGCAATTTGCAATGGAGGTGCCCATATTTATCCTGTAAGGACCCTGCAAGAGCAACGTGTGCACCCATGAACATGAGGCTGGATTATTGTAATTTCTTCTCTACACCGACTACAGGATGCATTAATATGCCGTGAGGCACCACAATCATTCCTCTTGGCTTTAAGATGGGCCTATTGGTTCCTAAAGTCTTTAATAGGGAGGTTTCTTCTTCCAAGTGATCTCAACCTGCTGGTATCTCCAACACCTACATCGCCTACCATTGAGGAGTTCCATTCTCACATATTAGGTCAGTGGGTGACCTTGTCATGGCATTTACTAGGATTTAGAACTTGTTTCCCCCTTAGTTACCCCTCAGCCCATCCCTTCTCACATAAAAATAAATCTTAGGGCCAGATTCTCAAGCAGATCCTAAATATGAAAAGCTCCACTGAAGTCAGTGGAACTATGCTTCACTGTCAGCTAAGAATGTTCACACCAGCTGAGGATCAGGACTTCAAACTTTCCTTTTTTCAGAGGTGTTTTCAGTTTCAGTGGTTGTTCTGCACCTCTCTCTCAGAACCATCTCACCTCCCAACACACATTCCAGACAATTCAGCTTTAAAACATCTCATCAGTGTTTCCCATATTGTTTATTTTCTGATGTTGTTTTAAACTGTTTGTACACGGCCCCTAGCATCTCAGCGGGTGAGCACTTTACAAATAAAATGATGAGGCGGGTTAAAAGGATGTGACTTGAAAACACATGCTTACAGCAGCCAGATGTCCCTTGGAAAGGAATAAAAAAGAAAAGCAAATTCATCCTTTTGTGGGTTTAGTCATATGTAGAACTCTTTAAAAACGAAGGAGGGGGACATAATATACTACATGCAAAAAACTAAAAGCTTAACACAAATGATCTGTAAAATCAACACTGCAAAGAAACCAGAAAAGTTGGATTTCTTTTCTTCAATATATTGAGACATGTTCTAGTCATATATAATACATGAAACACATATGATTTATGTCCCAAAAAGTATCTTTTACATAAACGAGCAGTTTAAATTCATTTTCCAGAGAATGAAAACAGATTTTTTTTTTAAAAATGCTAATAGAATGTAGCACATAAATACATCTCCAACACAGGCTGGTGCTACATGAAGTATGAAACTACAGCCACTGAATTAGTAGATTTAATTGATACCATTCTACTATTATTTTTTAAATCCATATGACTTCTCTTATTTAAAGCATGGTTTTATTGATTCCTTTCACACAGAAATATTTGAGAAGTGGATGAGAGACTGATGAAGGTCATGGTTTTTATGTTATAGTGTTCCTTTCACAAATTAATATGCCACATTATATTTTTATGCAAAATTACCACGTGCCATACTGAACTAAATAAAATCTTGCACAAGGAAGAATGCTGCAGATTCATTCTTCTTCGAATCATGCAAGATGGGATAAACTGAAATCACTTGAGCCAGCAGTGGTCAGGATTTCAAGAACAAGAATGACTTCTTTGCATTTTTATTATATGATTAGCTGTCTGACACCAGATCTATTTGGAAAAGCACAAAACAAAACAACCCAATGAATCTGAATATCCCATAATTAAAAATAGCTAGATAAAATATCAGCAAAATTAAAGATATCACTTCCCATTTCAATCCACACTTTAGCTGAAAAAACAATTGGAAATAATTAGGGCCCCTACCAAATTCACAGCCATTAAAAAACTGTCACAGAGCGTGAAATCTGGTCTCCCACAGTGAAATATGGTCTTTTGTCTGCTTTTACTCTCTACTATACAGATTTCAGGGGGGAGACCAGTGTTTCTCAAATTGAGGGTCCTGACCCAAAAGGGAGTTGCAGGGGGGTCACAAGGTTATTTTAGGGGGGTTACAGTATTGCCACTCTTACTTCTGCGCTGCCTTCAGAGCTGGGCAACTGGACAGTGGTGGCTGTTGGCTGGGCACCCAGCTCTGAAGGCAGCATCCTGCCAGGACCAGCGCGGAAGTAAGGCTGGCAATACCATATCATGCCATCCTTAATTCTGCGCTGCTGCCTTCAGGGCTGGGTGGAGAAAGAGTGGCAGCTGCTGCAGGCAGCAGAGCAGAAGTAAAGGTGGCAATACCATACCATGCCATCCTTCCTTCTGCGCTGCTGCTGGCGGCAGTGCTGCCTTCAGAACTAGGCTCTCAGCCAGCAGCCGTCGCTCTCCAGCTGCCCAGCTCTGAAGGCAGCACCACCAGCAGCAGCAGTGCAGAAGTAAGGGTAACAATACCACCCACCCCCCCCCCACACACACACACAACTCCTTTTTGGGTCAGGACTCCTACAATTACAACATTGTGAAATTTTAGATTTAAATAGCTGAAATCCTGAAATTTATGATTTTTTAAATCCTATGACTGTGAAATTGACCAAAATGGACCGTGAATTTGGTAGGGGCATAGACAGAATACCAATATTGGTTTCCTAGTTGGCAGGGTATACGTTAATTAAACAATAAAAATCCTTCCCAAACCATATCAACTTCCATTGGTAGTTCGGAGGAGTAACCAGTGGATATGACAAAGATTGATTGGAGGCGCTACATACAAAGAATCAGATTATGTGTGTCTCTTCTTTTTGTAAGAAAAGAAAAGAAAAGAAAAGAAAAGAAAAGAAAAGAAAAGAAAAGAAAAGAAAAGAAAAAGGCATCTCTGAGGCGCTGGAAGGAAAGAGTTTCTTCAGGTATGGATATGAAGCATATCAAGAACACTTTATTACAAGTGGTTAAAAAAATCTGGGGCCAGATTCCTCACTTAGAGTAGTTTCAATGTAGCTACACCAAAGTCACAGGAACTAGATGATGTGCCTCTGCAAAGGAAGGCTGGACCAGTGGCTAGGATCTAGCTTGTGAATCAGAAGACCTAGGTTCAAGTCTCTGCTCTCCCCACAGGCTTCCTGTGTGCCCTTAGGCAAGTCACTCAAATCTCTCTGCACTTCAGGTCCCCCTCTGTAAAACAAGGATTATAGCACTGGCCTGCCTTCCAGGGTTGCTGTGAGGAGAAATGACATTAAAGACTGTGAAGTGCTCAAATACCCCAATTTTGGCAGCCACGTAGGTGTGTGTAGTGAGGCAGAGCAACTTCACTCTAGCTTGACGGGGAGGGATGACCACAGGCCACTATGCTGTGGTAGACAAACAAAGCGTGTGTGTGGGGGGGAAATGCTAGCATTCCTAGAGTCCACAATGAGTGACAGGAAAATTGAAATATTGAAGAAGTCAAAAGATTTTCTAATATGAAGAAAAAAATCAGGATGAGATAGAAACTGTGAGAGGCCTCAGGGAGGTATCTCGTCTTATTCAGGAAGTTTGAAAAGCCATCAAATGTTTCCAACCGCACAATTTGAAAGAGTTGGGTTTACCCAAAGGGGAAAACAACTCTGCCAAAATCTCATAACCAGACATTTGATTACTCTCTAAAAACCAGCTGGAGTACAAATTAGGACTAAATCTAGTTGTGCCTCAGTGGCAATAATTAAAATACACCTCTACCCCGATATAACGTGACCCAATATAATACGAATTCGGATAGAACACGGTAAAGCAGTACTCCGGGGGGGTGGGGCTGCACGCTCCGGTGGATCAAAGCAAGTTCAGTATAACACGGTTTCACCTATAACACGGTAAGATTGTTTGGCTCCCGAGGACAGCATTATATCAGGGTAGAGGTGTAGTAAAATATTCCAGGTAGTGACATGTTCGAAATTGTAGCTAAAATAAAAAAGTGACTCTGGCTACTGAAGTGGACCTTTTCTCTTTCGAGAAGGCATTCACCACAGGCTTGTTCCAAAGCTCACTGAAGTCAACTAGAGTCTTTCCATTAACTTCAGTAGGCTTTGGGTTAATCCCCTGGTGATCTTGATACTCAAGTACTTATGCCATGAACAGTCTCATTACTGGTTGAAATATACCCCTATAACTGTTTAGAGTAACATGTGACACTTAGAGATTAGTCAAGCATGAGTGCAAACTCTAAGCCCAAGTGAGGCTGAGAGCATTCACAAGTTAGTACGGAGGCCACTTTGCGCTCACAACCCCATCTCTAAAAATGGTACTTTTAATTAGTATGCTGGGTATCATAATTTCTAGATTTACTGGACCAAAGGCTAAACTGGCATAGCCCCAATGACATCAATGGAACTTCACTCATTTAACACTAGCTTGGGGATCTAGCACTGTGTATCTAACAGTGTTACTCTAATTCTGGGAATTATGTCATTATGTTAGGTGAGCTTAGACAATGCTAAAATGGCTAATGTTGGGACGTCTCTTGGCTACACACTGGTTATTTTTTGCTCTGGGAGGAAAGGTCTTTCCAGGGCCCGGCATATTAGAAGTAGGATGGCTGAATCCTGAACAACCCATGATGGGAATGGAAGGCAGTCAGCTGCCCTGAATATAGAATCATAGAATATCAGAGTTGGAAGGGACCTCAAGAGGTCATCTAGTCCAACCCCCTGCTCAAAGCAGGACCAATTCCCAGCTAAATCATCCCAGCCAGGGCTTTGTCAAGCCTGGCCTTAAAAACCTCCAAGGAAGGAGACTCCACCACCTCCCTAGGTAACGCATTCCAGTGTTTCACCACCCTCCTAGTGAAATAGTTTTTCCTGATATCCAACCTGGACCTCCCCCATTGCAACTTGAGACCATTGCTCCTTGTTCTGTTATCTGCCACCACTGAGAACAGCCGAGCTCCATCCTCTATGGAACCCCCCTTCAGGTAGTTGAAGGCTGCTATCAAATCCCCCCTCATTCTTCTCTTCTGGAGACTAAACAATCCCAGTTCCCTCAGCCTCTCCTCATAAGTCATGTGCTCCAGACCCCTAATCATTTTTGTTGCCCTCCGCTGGACTCTTTCCAATTTTTCCACATCCTTCTTGTAGTGTGGGGACCAAAACTGGACACAGTATTCCAGATGAGGCCTCACCAATGTCGAATAAAGGGGAATGATCACGTTCCTCGATCTGCTGGCAATGCCCCTACTTATACAGCCCAAAATGCCGTTAGCCTTCTTGGCAACAAGAGCACACTGTTGACTCATATCCAGCTTCTCGTCCACTGTGACCCCTAGGTCCTTTTCTGCAGAACTGCTACCTAGCCATTCGGTCCCTAGTCTGTAGCAGTGCATGGGATTCTTCCATCCTAAGTGCAGGACTCTGCACTTGTCCTTGTTGAACCTCATCAGGTTTTTTTCAGCCCAATCCTCTAATTTGTCTAGGTCCCTCTGTATCCGATCCCTACCCTCTAGTGTATCTACTACGCCTCCTAGTTTAGTGTAATCTGCAAACTTGCTGAGAGTGCAGTCCACACCATCCTCCAGATCATTAATAAAGATATTAAACAAAACCGGCCCCAGGACCGACCCTTGGGGCACTCCGCTTGAAACCGGCTGCCAACTAGACATGGAGCCATTGATCACTACCCGTTGAGCCCGACGATCTAGCCAGCTTTCTATCCACCTTACAGTCCATTCATCCAGCCCATACTTCTTTAACTTGGCGGCAAGAATACTGTGGGAGACCGTATCAAAAGCTTTGCTAAAGTCAAGGAATAACACATCCACTGCTTTCCCCTCATCCACAGAGCCAGTTATCTCATTATAGAAGGCAATTAGGTTAGTCAGGCACGACTTCCCCTTCGTGAATCCATGCTGACTGTTCCTGATCACTTTCCTCTCCTCTAAATGTTTCATAATTGATTCCTTGAGGACCTGCTCCATGATTTTTCCAGGGACTGAGGTGAGGCTGACTGGCCTGTAGTTCCCCAGATCCTCCTTCTTCCCTTTTTTAAAGATGGGCACTACATTAGCCTTTTTCCAGTCATCTGGGACCTCCCCCGATCGCCAGGAGTTTTCAAAAATAATGGCTAATGGCTCTGCAATCTCACCCGCCAACTCCTTTAGCACCCTCGGATGCAGCGCATCCGGCCCCATGGACTTGTGCACATCCAGTTTTTCTAAATAGTCCCGAACCACTTCTTTCTCCACAGAGGGCTGGACACCTTCTCCCCATGCTGTACTGCCCAGTGCAGCAATCTGGGCGCTGACCTTGTGCGTGAAATCATTGAGTACATTAGCTTTTTCCACATCCTCGGTCACTAGGTTGCCTCCCTCATTCAGTAAGGGGCCCACACTTTCCTTGATTTTCTTCTTCTTGCTAACATACCTGTAGAAACTCTTCTTGTTACTCTTAACATCTCTTGCTAACTGCAACTCCAAGTGTGATTTGGCCTTCCTGATTTCACTCCTGCATGCCTGAGCAATATTTTTATACTCCTCCCTGGTCATTTGTCCAATCTTCCACTTCTTGTAAGCTTCTTTTTTGCGTTTAAGATCAGCAAGGATTTCACTGTTTAGCCAAGCTGGTCACCTGCCATATTTACTGTTCTTTCTACACATCGGGATGGTTTGTTCCTGCAACCTCAATAAGGATTCTTTAAAATACAGCCAGCTCTTCTGGACCCTTTGCCCTTCATGTTATTCTCCCAGGGGATCCTGCCCATCTGTTCCCTGAGGGAGTCAAAGTCTGCTTTTCTGAAGTCCAGGGTCCGTATTCTGCTGCTCTCCTTTCTTCCTTGTGTCAGGATCCTGAACTCGACCATCTCATGGTCACTGCCTCCCAGGTTCCCATCCACTTTTGCTTCCCCTACTAATTCTTCCCTGTTTGTGAGTAGCAGGTCAAGAAAAGCTCTGCCCCTAGTTGGTTCCTCCAGCACTTGCACCAGGAAATTGTCCCCTACACTTTCCAAAAATTTCCTGGATTGTCTGTGCACCGCTGTATTGCTCTCCCAGCAGATATCAGGGTGATTAAAGTCTCCCATGAGAACCAGGGCCTGCGATCTAGCAACTTCTGCTAGTTGCCAGAAGAAAGCCTTGTCCACCTCATCCCCCTGGTCTGGTGGTCTATAGCAGACTCCAATCACGACATCACCCTTGTTGCTCACACTTCTCAACTTTATCCAGAGACTCTCAGGTTTTTCCGCAGTTTCATACCGGAGCTCTGAGCAGTCATACTCCTCTCTTACATACAACGCAACTCCCCCACCTTTTCTGCCCTGCCTGTCCTTCCTGAACAGTTTATATCCATCCATGACAGTACTCCAGTCATGTGAGTTATCCCACCAAGTCTCTGTTATTCCAATCACATCATAGTTCCCTGACTGTGGCAGGACTTCCAGTTCTCCCTGCTTGTTTCCCAGGCTTCTTGCATTTGTGTACAGGCACTTAAGATAACTCATCAATGGTCCCTGAAAGGTTCAAGGATGGAGGTAACATGTCATTGACCTGTATCCCATCCCCCACAAGAAGAAAACAAGAGGGGCTCAGGGACTCCTGACAGAAAGGGGTCTTTTTCTAGTCATTTGTTCCAGAAATCCCCTCCTCATCACCAGTCAGTAAGAAATTTGTGGGTTTGGATGGAAACTATGTAAACTTGATGGTTATACATGATTTTAACTGGCAACCATGCAAAAATCCAACAGTTTCACTATTCTTAGAGTAAGTCTCAAGGAGTGCAAATGAGCCAAAACAAAAATAAACGGCTAATGCTGCTGAGTTTAGCACAGCTCTAGCTGTGTAACTACATTTTATGTCAAATATTCTACATAGCAAATTTCACAGGGGAGAAGGGTAATAAATAGGGCTGTCAACTAATTGCAGTTAACTCATGCGATTAACTCAAAAAAATTAATCGTGATTAATCACACTGTTAAACAATTGAATACCAACTGAAATTTATTAAATATTTTGGATGTTTTTCTACATTTTTGTATATGGTATTCAGTGTTGTAATTGAAATCAAAGTGTATATTATTCTTGATTACAAATATTTGCATTGTGAAAGATAAACAACAAACATAGTATTTTTCAGTTCACCTCATACAAGTACTGTAGTGCAATTTACATATGTATACTTTTTTGTTACATAACTGGAATAAAAAACAAAACAATGTAAAACTTCAGATCCTACAAGTCCACTCAGTCTTACTTCTTGTTCAGCCAATTGCTCACACAAACAAGTTTGTTTACATTTACAGGAGATGTTGCTGCCTGCTTCTTATTTACAATGTCAACAGAAAGTGAGAACAGAAATTTGCATGGCACTTTTGTAGCTGGCATTACAAGGTATTTACATGCCAGGTATGCTAAAAATCCGTATGTCCCTTCATGCTTTGGCCACCATTCCAGAGGACATGCTTCTATGCTGATGATGCTTGTTAAAATAATAATGGGTTAATTAAATTTGTGACTGAACTCCTTGGGGGAGAATTTTATGTCGCCTGCTCTGTTTTACCCGCATTCTGCCATATATTTCATGTTAGAGCAGTCTTGGATGATGACCCAGCACATGTTGTTTGTTTTAAGAACACTTTCACTGCAGATTTCACAAAATGCAAAGAAGATACCAATGTGAGATTTCGAAAGATAACTACAGCACTCAAGCTCAAGGTTTAAGAATCTGAAGTGCCTTCCAAAATCTGAGAGGGATGAGGTGTGGAGCATGCTTTCAAAAGTCTTAAAAGAACAACACTCCGATGAGCAAACTACAGAACCTGAGCCACCAAAAAAGAAAATCAACCTTCTGCTGATGGCATCTGATTCAGATAATGAAAATGAACATGCATCAGTCCACATCGCTTTGGATTGTTATCGATCAGAATCTGTCATCAGCATGGACATATGTCCGCTGGAATGGTGGTTGAAGCATGAAGGGACATATGAATCTTTAGTGCATCTGGCATGTAAATACCTTGCGACGCTGGCAACAACAGTGCCATGAGAATGCTTGTTCTCATTTTCAGGTTACATTGTAAAGAAGAAGCAGGCAGCATTATCTCCTGCAAATGTAAACACATTTGTTTGTCTGAGTGATTGGCTGAACAAGAAGTAAGACAGAGTGGACTTGCAGGCTCTAAAGTTTTACATTGTTTTATTTTTAAATGCAGTTATTTTCTGTATATAATTCTACATTTGTAAATTCAACTTTTATGATAAAGAGATTGCACTACAGTACTTGTATTAGGTGAATTGAAAAATACTATTTCTTTCGGGTTTTTTACAGTGCAAATACTTGTAACCAAAAATAAATATAAAGTGAGCACTGTACACTTTGTATTCTGTGTTGTAATTGAAATCAATATATTTGAAAATGTAGAAAACATCCAAAAATATTTAAATAAACGGTATTCTATTATTAACAGTGCGATTAACTGTGCGATTAATTTTTTTGATCATGCGTTTAATCGCGATTAATTCTTTAAATCGCTTGACAGCCCTAGTAATCAGTACTTCTAACTATGTACCTAACCATTAAAATAGGCAATTAGAAAAACAGTGGCAAAGTGAAATATACATTCTTTTATCAATTCTTCTTCATGTTCTCTTTCCAATCCTTTTGTTTTTCCCTATTGAATGTAAGCTTTAAGTTTTTCTTTCTTTTAATAACCTAATTGAAAAGAACTGTTGTCACACATTATACAAACATGAAGCAGATTTCAGAGGCCAAATGAGGGAAGATTTTTTTTAAGGATGGTCTGACAGGCTAGAAAACCCTACAGACTGGCAAACTTGGAATAAACTCTATTTTTCATTACAAAGTCATAAGTTTAACAAAGGGTATTCTACACTGCAATTTAAGGTGTGATTGTAGCTTTAATTTAATCTAGCTAGTGCAGATAACAATAGCAGAGAAGATGCAGTGGGACATGGACCCTGGTGTAGCGTAATAACCCAAGTACGTACCTAGGGTCCCTGATGGACTTGTAGTCAGGTGGCTAGACTTGTGCTGAAGCTCATACAACCACATTTTCACAGTTACCTGCACAAGATATATTAAAGGTATATCTACCCATGCTACAATTATAACTTAACTTGCAATGTAGACATCCCCTAAGAGGAATGGACTCACATGGCTTATCCTCAGAGACGCAGTTTTTCCTATCCTTCATTGAGATTGCTACTAAATGCAAAGATTTCTTGAAGTAACTGTAGAGAAATTATAAATAGTAGAATATGTCTATGTAACAATCTCAATAAACAATTTATGACCAAGTGGCCTTGGGAGAAAACTGCAGAGAGAAGCCAGCCGAGACTCTCCAGCTGGTAGGAGCAGATGCAGCCAAAGCAGGGACCTTTGGACGTGCCTACTAAAGCATCTTTTGATTGTCTCTGCCCTCTGCTGATTGGCCGTTTGCTCCAACATGCTCCTCCCTCGCAGATTCTTCAGTTCAGCTGCACTCCGCACCTTCTCTGTTTACCCTCGTTTCCTCAGACCTGTCCCCCTCGCTCCTTTCCTTTTTCTTCCATGTAGCCAATCCCCTCGTAAGTAAACTACCCCTTCCAATAAATAAATAAATCCAATAAAAAATGGAACTAACATGATGTTTGCTGCCATCACATTGTTCTCGTTGCTGATGTGTTCTACCCCTTTCCCCACCCTGCGTCTGCCTTGTAAGCTCTCTGGGGCAGGAACCATTGACTGCTCTGTGTTTGTACAGTACTTAGCATAATGAGCCAAAGTCCCACACTTCCTGACAGTGAGATCCACTAACCTGTGGAATAATCTCCCTAGGATGGGGAAAAAGCCCCATCACTTGATATAATTCCCAGTACTAAAATGCTAGTAAAGGTGCAATGAAGACCCATTCTTCAATGGCAGGGAGTTGGACTAGATCACCTCCTGGGCCATTCCCTTTTCCAGACGCTGTCATTCCCCAGAACACAAGCAAGCTGTAGCACTTCTCTACCCCACCCACGTTATGGCACTTCTAAACCAAGTGCTTTTCTTTCACCAACCATTCATGGATATTATTTCTATTAAAACACACACTCCAGTCAAGGTCAAGGCCTCATCATTGTGTTGGGCAACGTTAATATTGAAGAGCAAGAAATCCGTTGCTCATTCAGTACACGAGATGTATGGAGCACAGTGAATGAGGCAGCCATTCAATATTTTTTTTTATCCTCATTCAATATGTGGCTCAACCCTTATTTACTCCATACCTTCCAACTTCTGCAACAAATGAGGCCAAGGGCCTGTAACACAATGCACTCCACAGCCTTGATTCATTCACTGAGCCCTGCCCATGCCCGTGCATGGAATGAAGCAGAAGTCCTCTGGTGAGAAAAAATAGTGTACAATCACTGCATCATAATGTCCCATAAAGACTGCATCATAACACATAGAAACAGGTGGAGATAAGGTTGCACAGGCAACTTACATTCTGGCATTTCCTAACTTCTTAGTGCTGGAAACTGCAATTTCAATAATGGTCTTTTACTGGAGTGTTATATGTGCGCTTGCACACGCATGACACACAAAATGCATACTTTCATTTTAAACCAGCACATTTTTTGCCAACGTTAAAAGCAAACACTGCACTTATAAAAGCAAATGACAAAGGATCCAAGTACCTATTATAATCTGCCATGTCACTCAGAAGTCAAACAGTGAGCCCTAATCAGCGTTCTTCCTGCTAGGTTTACAGTGTAATTGATAGAATTATGGTAAGTACTATTGTGCTAAACCTCTATGTAATTTTAAATTCCCTTTGTTTAAACAACTGCTAGTTCTTGCATAGAAAGTACTGCACTTGAGGTGAACGTGTCTTTTAATTCCCTGCTTCGCTATTTGTGTCAAGTGTTTTCATGTAGGTAACTCGACTGCCAGGTCTATTCTATTCTAGATAGGTTTTTATATGGTAATATGAAGTCATTCAACACTGTAGTATCTAAACACCTATGTTGGTCAAATTGTGCAATGTGACATCTGCATTTTAAAAAGCTTATTTATGCAGAAGTAACCAAAAAAACCAAAGTTAACAATGCACTACAAACTGCCAGTGTATGTGTGGCATAATCTGGAAACATAATAGTAGAAAGCAAGGAAAGTAAAAGAATACGCAATATCCCAAAACATAGGAGAATATCCAAAATCATAATGGTAATCTATCTCCACGATGAGCACAGTGAAAATGCTGCATCCACCACGTCAGTGAAGTACCTGTACTATCCAAAGTGCTCAAAGTGCTAGTGTTTTCCCAGGAATGCAGAGAGCTCCTTAAGCAAGGAATCTTGTTAAAGCTAATGACCAGTCACCTATCCAGCAGGGAGAAAGTAAGATCGCTATTAAAGAGATGGCTGTAAATAGTGTGGGATATAGGTGTACACTCAGAACTTTTAAACAAAAAATTCTTTGCTTCATCTTTCTTGTACATTATGTAGTTTTAAGACACAGTGTCTAGAATTATATTCTGGGCCAAATTCAAAGATGTTGTAAAATGATTAATCTCCTATCAGTGTCCCAAATCTGAATTTAGTCTTGGTTTTTAACTCTCCACTTTTGGGGCTAGTCTATAGTGGGAAATGACATTGTGTAACAACATTCATTAACCAACACAATGTTGCAGACTCAACCTACATGTGTTTCACAGTGTCAGCTGATCATGAGATTAATCACCGTTAGCTGATGTAAAGAGTTAACCATGACCAGTCTACACAGGATTAACTATGGCAGTCCTTGCCTAGACTGAGTGATACATTGCATTTTAACACTACGTTAGTTAACTTTTGTTATTGTAAGCCCATAGTGAGTTTATTACAGGTTCTCCTCTCTGCCCAATCCATAGACGTTATTAGTAGAGTGGTTCAGAGAATAAATATTCCATTTTCCAAGAAATTTTGAGGTTTTGAAATTTGTCTTCATTCTGCACTGGAAAAAAAATAAAATCCTTGGAAGGATTTTCCAAAATGGAATTGTGTCAAAGGACATTTTTTTTTTATTTCGATCTCTCTCTCTCTCTCTCTCTCTCTCTCTCTGGAAGTGATCAGAGAATCCACCTTTGCCCTAAGAAACCTTCCTGTCATAAACTTTGTCAAAATAAATGCATCTTCGCAAAGTGATTCAGCTTTGATGAAACAGCATTTTCTGATGATAAATTTAGTCTAAAATGTTTCAACCAGCTCTAAAAATGGGTCTGTTACAGTCGCAAATAGAAATCTTTAGCTCAAGCTGGAGAAGCTGATGCTTTTAGCTTGGTGAACCCTGGTTCAATCCCCAGCGCAGTGACCAAGATGGTGGCCACACAATATCATATGGTATAATTTCCCAGAGTTCCCATGATCTTAGTAGAACATGCTTTTGCAATCTTGCAAATTAAAACTTTTCCCCACTTACAATTTTTTTTTCTATAACGAAGCATTCCCCATGTTGCTAAAGGAATATTAGAAGTTATTTTATGTATATTTCCTTTTCTAGCATCACCAGTGATTATTATTATTATTATTATACATTTATATCACAGTAGCCCCAAAGGCCTTTTAAGGGCAGTCGGTCTCCAGGTCAGCAAACTTTATTTCAATATATGGCCCCTTAAAGAGGAGGTGTCAGCAGACCAAGACGAGAATAAGGCCAGGTGCCAGAGTCAGGTGAGTATCTCCTGAGCATTAAAAAAAAATTCTTTTCAGCATAATGGAGGGGAGCCTAGAGCCAGGAGGGACTTATAGGGAGGTTCCTGGGGAAGAACCCAAACCCTGGAGGGCTGGGGAAACCTGCTAGCATTAAAGCACATCTTCAGGAAGTAGGGCTATTATGACTCTGTTCCAAGAGAAAGAGGTTAGCACTAAGAAGAAGGTGGAAAAGCCTGCTGGAATTGAAAAACACTTTCTCAAGAGAGAAAGCATTTGATCCCAGCATGGGGTTGAGGAAGAGATCTTCAGAGAGATCCGGTGTCCACAGTGGGAAGAATTCAAGCTAATCAGTGCTACAGAACAAGCTGGAAGAGCAGAGTATGGGTGTGTGTGTGTGTGTGTGTAAACCACTCTAATAATATTGCTCCTCCATATAAGCAAATCCTGTAAATGTCACATAAGTGCAATGTGGTTGTGAACGAGGGTCCATGTGATCAGGAGGTGGTCCATAGGACACTCTCTCTAATTGAATGTTGGACACCTTACGGAAAAGACTGAAAACCTCTGGGAAATCATAGTTCCTATATTCAACTGGATATTTATTTTTAGTTTCTTGACCCTGGAAGAGTGGATTTAAAAAAAAAAAAAGATAATAAATATAGAATATATAAATCATATATTCAATAGTGGACCTCAACCCTCAAGGCCTAGATCTTTCATAATGCAGGAGGCATGCTTAGAACTTTCAGGCATCAAATCCCAACTTTTTATTCAACACAGAAATATAAAGATTTGTTTTTCCTTTGAACTTATTGTGCATAGGACAGCCTTGATTAGATGAAACAGCTGGTTTTAAACTATCCACTGCTCCTTACTAATTTCTGTCTGGTTGATAAGTTACCTAAATTAAATATCTTTAAAATGCTTGGCATTAATGCCAGAAATGTTTTCTGTGTTTCCGGTATGAGTTATATGCATAACAACACATTATTTTAATAATGAGATTTAATAACGCAGTGCACTACCATATTGAAAGTATTAGCTCTGCATCTCTCTGTCCATCTAGCAGAGGAACTTGTGGAGATGATTTAAAGTTATAAATTATGATCTTTTATGAACCTAACAAAAACCTCAGATCCAGATCCTCACTTGGTGTAAATTGGGATAGCTTCCATGTAGGGTGACCAGACAGCATGTGTGAAAAATCGGGACGGGGGTTGGGGGTAATAGGAGCCTATATAAGAAAAAGACCCAAAAATCGGGACTGTCCCTATAAAATCGAGACATCTGGTCACCCTACTTCCATGAAACTGTGCTGATTTACACCTGAGAATCTGTTCCTTAGACTTCATGTGACAGCTAATGCATAATTGCACCTGAACAAATCTAGCATGACTTTGCAAAGCAAAATAGCCATTTAACTTGTAAGTAAAGCCTCCTACACTGTTTGAGATTACACCCAAGCTTTTGCAAAAAAATAAATAAAATAGCTAGACAAGAGTTAAGAAAGGGGGGAAAATAGACAATAAGCCTTAGAGAGAGGAAGGACATAAATGAGAAGAGACTTAATCTGTTATACAAATTAAAGTCAGAAAAATACAGACCACTGGGTTCTGGTCACAACACACACCAACAAACCGTTCTAACTCCATCTCAGTTTATGGGGTCAGAAAAACTGTAATTGAATTTTCCTGCTGACTCACTGACGCTTATCAGTTGTTCTTCTATATACTGCATGTTATGTTTATATATTGTACATACACTTATACCCCCCCACCCAAAAGTATCATCTCTCTCTACCGGGCTAATCAGGCTCTGCCTTATTAAGGCAAAATCCCCACTCACATGCATTACATTAGCAAACTCTTTCAATTTATTTTTAAAGTAAATTATCAAAGCAAGGGGAAAAAGCTGTCCATGTTCAATAATGTTAACATTTAAATGAGCCACAGGGGCTCTGGCGTTCACACCTCACTGAGATAAGCAGAGTGAGGGAGATTTGAGCTCATGCCTTTACTGCTGCTATTGTTTGGCTGGAGACAACTTCTCCAAAGTTGAGTTAATAGGACATCATGGCACTGGTTACAATTGGATGACTCTTTTTTTGAAACAAATTCCTCTGAAGTTTCCTCTCTCATGAGGTCTCCTTTCTAAAACACATCCTGTCGCACAGAAGGGTGAGTAACTTGGACTGTTGCTTGTCATGAGCATAGATAATTCTAACTTATGAAGATGATTGTTTCTTAGTTATGAATGTCTCCCTTCCCATCTCTCATATTTTACTTTTTCCAGGGACCATCTAGTTGTTGATGTGCATGATAGGGCAAGGTCTTGCTCCTGCTCTGTCTACACAAACTGTTTGGAGACCTTCAGTTGTCAAACACCACCACATAGTTTAGTTACACTGTCTCTTCCCCGCCATCTCTACTGGCCATATACCACATCATTTACACTATTAATTTCTCCTCAGCCCTTTGCCAAGACAAGGACAGATCACTCTCCATCCAGAGATTCTCCTTGGTTCTGGCTCTACTAGCCTCTCTACTCCCCCACCCCCTAGCACTTCCTTCCTGTGTTGTCTTCTACCCTCTGTGCTAATGAGCTAATTAGGTCTTTAGTCCTCCCTAGCCCATTCTAATTTGCTAATTAGACAGAGTCAGGGGATTGGTGATTAAGTGATCAGAGTGCTGACTCAGCAGTTGGTTCCCAGCACTCTGTCACAATGTGAATCTTTGCTGTTGATTGTTATTGGTTTCATTGTTCTTTCCATGTGTCACACTTACAGAGCTTTGGCTCAAAGAGCCAAATAAATGAAATTCAATAAACCAAGATTGTGAACACTCTGGATTAGGAATTTTCTTTAACTCTATGGCCTGGTTTTCACCAGAAAATTTGGCAATATGAGACTATAACCTCAAGGAGTTGTGTTAACTAACATAATGTTAAACAAGACTGTACAGTCAGTGAAGACAGTGAAAATTACCACATTCAACATCATGTTAGCTAGTCCTGGTTAACCCTATGGTTCCTGTGTGAGATGCCCACCAGTACGTGGTACAATGCTAAAAAGGTTGGTCCCTGTCTACAGTGACTGCTAAGATGTATTGAATGTGCTGTTAGTTAACATGGCTAAGGTCATGCCTCTTCCCCCTCCCCATTCAACACGTAGCACAAAGGGACCCTGATCCTTGATTGAACACTCTAGGTGCTAGCATCCATAGAAATAATTAGTAAAAATAATAATGAAAAGTCATATGTGAGAAAAAGAAATAAATGCATGCACCATGACTAGCCTTGGCTTAGCTTTAGCCAAGCATTTGAAAGCTTTATTAACTTGATAGCTTACAATATCCCATCATATTTTGCATTACCACAATGTGACAATCTAAAATCGGAATCCCTGCATTCCTTTCTTTCCAGGCCCTAATGAATCGTAACAGCATTGATCCAAGCTAACTTCCTGGCTGCGAGTCTGTGGGACTTCAAACCAGACCAGAGTTCCTTAGGCACACCGCTTGTTTTAATTTCTCATTAGCGCCCTGCTATAGACTAAGGTATGTGCTTAAAGGCTAATTGGATGTATTTGTTTAAACTTCCTGAGAGAAGAGGAGAGGGAAGGGAAAGAGAAATTGAGATGAAATGGTTGTAATGACTAATAGGGACTGCATATCATTAGGCTCTCTCTGGGATGTCAAGGTCAAACTCAGTGAAAATGCTCACTAATCTTTGTTGAAGTGAGGAGGCAAACAACAGTCAAGTTCTCAGAACTTCCAAAGAGTCAAAACTAATGTAGAGAGCCCAGTGTGGAGTTGGAATAAAAATGTGCACATTCCGTGAAGTGCACTGAATATGGCTGAAACTGTTAACGGTATAAGAATTATTTAATAAGTAGCCTGCTTGGAAGCAATTAGTCTCCCAGGAGAGTCATGTAATTTGTCCCTTCTCTTGACACAAGCAATATGCCTGCACCAACATCCTCTTTACAAAGAGCTTCACGGATTATGTACAACCAATTGTGATTTGGCCCGATTGGCTATGCCCATTCAAGAATAAATTGTGATGCATGGGTTGGCTGCTCTTTGCCACTGAACTACTGATGAGCTAAATAAATCAGGGAGGAAATTAACGTGTATTAAAAGTGTCACCAAATAACAATATATTTACACATTTCTTTGAAATATTAGTCAAACATGCATCATTTTTTAAGATGTAGATATGATACTTTGTCTAAACTGTCATGAGTCACAATGTAATTACATGGTAATCAAACGGCAATTAATTTATATAATATTCATTTGAAATAAAGAAAAATTAGGCTTGTTATAGCATGGAAATTTAACAGGCACACCAGAATAAGGACTGGAAATTAAGACATAGAAAAAAATAAGAAAAAAGAAATGTTACGATCAATGGTTAAGCAAATTGGTCCAAGCTTTAGGGAAATGCTCTGAGGGGCTAAACTATCCAATGATGTTTCTTAATGTCTTTCTGAGACAATTTCTCATGATTTTCCAATGTGATTTTAATCCCTTTCTTCCATTCTTTCCATAAGGTGCATTTTAGAATATGCATTTGTAACAGTTTCCAAGACATAATTGCATAATATAAAGAAAAAGTCTATCAGATGGACCATATCTTCATAGATATGTGAACTGATTCCTAAGAGTAGGACCTCTATTCTGTTTGGGACCTCTGGACACTACTGCAATAACTGATTTGAAGAGGATGCCCAGAATGGATGCTATAGTAGAGTCAACACCAGTGAAGCTCATGACTTAGTTGAAAACAACTGACTGTCAATGCTGAGCACAGTTCCAGAACTGGGGAACAAAGGGACGAGCATGGAGCATTGTCTGTTCTACTTTCTTTCAAGCTGGCTGAGATCTCATTTTCTATGTCCCAAGAGTATGTCTAAGGATGAAATAGTCCTTGTATCTGACAAACAAATACCCCAGTGTAATGCATTTGAATATACAGATACTTAATTGTAGAAATATGACAAATTAAACTGTATATTTTTATGTGTCGTTATAGTGCTTTAGCTTTCCTTGGAAAGAACTGAAATCCATTTAATGCATTTTGCTTAAAAACCCATTTCCCTTGATAATCAAGGGTGTTACCGCAATATGAATAATACATCAAATATGGCAGAGGTCATTATTTCCTGCAGGGATATTGGCTGAATTTCCAGACAGATAGACAGTGTGGTCCCATGAATGTGGCACAGGACTGGGAATGAGGTAATGAACATTCTATTCCTGGCTCTGCCATCAACTTGACCATGGGCAAGTCACGTAAACTCTGTAATACAGTTTGCCCATCCTTAGCATAGGGATACTTGCAATCATCACTTGCATTTTTTTCCATCTGAAAGGCCAAATTATAAATGTCTAATAATGTATCAGTGAGGATATCTATGCATTTTTATGTATGTCGACTGACGGCCTTCTGGGACTGGAGTTTTGCCAAGGTTTAGTGCTTTCATTGCTTCGGTGATTTCTCTCCCTGTAATTTCTTTTTCTAATTTATTAGTTAACTCGGGGTCAAACTTTGCTACTCTAAGACTCAGTTTTGCCTGACAGGCAGAACCCTATGTCTGGAGCAGCACAGATCTGAACTGTCCTAGAAGAATTCTGAGAGGATGACAAAGATGATTTTTTTGTTGTTGACAATCACTATTTCATAAGGAAAAAGAGGGTGGGGGGAAGGGAATCAATATTTGCCAAATGGAAAAGCTACAAATTCAGGAGGGACTCCCCACTTCCAAAAGAAAAACCCAACTTCCAAACCTATAAAAGCTTTTTAATGAGAACAGAGAGTAAACACCAAAAATAAAAAAAAGTACTTGACAGTGAAGAAAATTAAGATGCTATACATGGTGAATTATTCCATTTACAGCTCCCTTTTAAAAAGTCATATTAATTAATGGCTTTAGTTAATCTCATTCATATTCACAAGACAGGCTCTATTTATTTTGCAAAGAAAATGTTGAACTGGGCCAGCCTATTGAGGTCTTCCTAACTCATATTCTGCAGTTGTCTTGGGAGATGGCAATGTAGTAATATTTAATACATGTCCTGTGTGCAGCAACTTTGATGAAAAAGGGAATAAAATTATTCAATGATTGCATTAATTATACATTTCTGTTTGATGGCCCTTCATACTTTTCAGAATGGCTGGGTCACCTGAAGAGAACTGCTCTGAAAAGCTATGTCTGGAGCATTGTGGATGGTACACCTTGGACACTGCAAACACGAGGCACATTAAAAGAAGTCCTAATATTTTACCTGAAAAGAAAAGCTGCAACATGTGAGTGTCTCCCCCAATGATTATACATATTTCTGTTCTCATGTGTGTGCCACACTACCAGAAGAAGGATGTTTTTGGAAGCTATGACTGGGATGTGGAAGATCTGCATTCAACTCCTGGCTCTGCTGTAGACTCCCTGTGTGGCCTCGGGAAAGTCACTTAGGCACTTCTGAAAATTGCAGCCTAAATAATTTAGGCACCTAATTCCTTTTCTCTTGGATTTTGGTGCCTAAATCATTTGTGTACTTTTGAAGATTTTACCCTTAACCTCTCTCCCCCCCTTAACTCATCTGTAAAATGGGGATACTAAACCTTCCTTTTTGCCACCCTTTGTCCATCCCGCTTATTTAGAGTGTGAGCTTTTTGGAGCAGGGATTGTCTCTTGCTATTTGTGTAACACAAAGGGGCTCTGATCCCTGTCAGGGCCCCTTGAATAACGACAGTAGAGTGTTTTCTGTGTAATCTTTTCATATATCATTATTGTAACTCAAACTGAAATTATAAAAGGAAGCAAGTGGATTTTTCTCCGCATTACAAGAAAAATACATATTTTTTCATGCTATTCATATGTGGGTTTGTATTTATGCAGCCCAAACATCAAAAGGCTTAGCCAAAAAATGAAAAAAAATAAAATAAAACCTGTAAATAATGTATTCTCTGATGGATTTGATAAATACCGTTCAACATATGTAGAGCTGGAACAATGTATTCATAAATAATGTATTCTTCAATTGATGGAAAATATTTGTTGAATGAACCTGTAACGATCTGAAAGTGTCACCTGAATTCCCTGTTAGCAAGTGTGGGAGAGGTTTAAATGCATTTGGCTGATGCACTGAGGCAAGTAACATATTATCCTATCTGATTTAATAGTGCTGGAGTGGTTCTATGGAGACACAACCTCTAGGCTGTGCATAGAAATATAGGAATTGCCATACTGGATCAGACAAGGTCCATCTGGTCCAGTTCTACATCCCTGACAGCAGCAGTAGCAGATGCTTCAGAGGAAGGTATAAGATCTCTGTCGTAGGCAGTCGTGGGATATTCTGCCCCTCACACAGGGCTCATCCTGACCTTTACTACTTAGACACTGGCCTACATTCTGAAGCAGCCACACCTGTCTTTATTGTTGCTCTCTTTGTTAATGAAGCCAAACTCTGGGAAGTAGGTTTGTCTGGACTCTATATTGTGTACAGACTGTGTCTACAGAGCAGGTTGGGAAAAGTGACTTCTCTGAAACTCTTCATGCATATTATTGTCTAGATCTGGCCTGGAAAAGGACTGGCTTTTCTTGTGAAACTTCCAATGTTTCCAGCAGGAAAAAAACCAAGAGAATAGCTTTTGTTGTGCAACTTAAGTACTTCCACATCTCAGCCTGGATGAAAGCAGGTGGGTAGGTGGGAACAAAAATGAAAAAAACAATGGGAGAAGAAATTAAATCAATTACTTCTCACTTCAGAGAGTTGCCCCTCTCACTTCATGGTTAGACTCCCTGCCTCACCACACCCAGCATTTGGACGGACTGTTCACATACAGATGGATGGAGAGTAGACAGAGCCTTGCCCATTCACTACCAAAAACACCCTTGTGGGTAGAAATGAGCTGGTGCAGAGGGGTAAGCAGTCTGTTGCTGGCCAAGGGTAGTAGTAGATTACTTCCCCACTGGTGCCAGGAAGGAAATGAGGGCAGAATTATGATTCTCAGAATCACACTTTATTCCCGGGCCGTTCCTAGTGCTGCACAGCTCCATGCCATCCTTTGCACGGGGCAAACTGCAAGGTTGCCATCTAGCCCTACAGCAGCAAAGCTCCTTGCATTCAGTTATGACCATGGACTGCTATTCAGTTAATTAACCCAGGATACGTCCATGCGGGAGCTGGAAGGTGTACTTCCCCGCTTGAAAAGACATACCCATGCTAGCTCGGACAGAGATGGGGCGCTCAGAAGAGAAGCGTAGCTGCTGCAGAGCGAGTGGTGGGTTGGACTAGCCTCCCGAGTACGTGCCTAGGGTTTTGGATGGGATCATACCAGGGGCGGCAAGCCCCTCCAGCCACTTGCGCCACCATGACTAAGCTTCTATCTTTAGCTCACTTCCTTGATCCAAGGTAGCACGGCTATGAGTATTCGACCTGGAATTTACATCTCCAGCTCCAGTGTGGATGTACTCCCAGATGATGGGGCCATCTAGTTTGGCGTAAGAGTTACTGTTAACACTAATGCTGTCCCGGTTCGATTTTGTTGTTTTTCTTCTTTAATAGTGTCAATGCACCAGGGAAGGAACTGATGCCCATTTACTTTTCCTTCTTTTCACTGATAAAGCAGAGGACATGGGGTGGCTAGGGATTAATCTGTCCTGATTTTTCACTGTTTGCTTTTCCACGCCATGTGCATCTAATTTTAAGCACAAACAGGCCTGTTGCAACAGCAAGACACCACCTCCTCACTCTCAGGCCACTCCCCCACTCATGGAGTGCTGGAGTCCCCAAGGAGGGAAGCTGGCTGATCAAGAAGATTAGAACCATAGCTTGTACGACATTAGCAACTCTTCCCTGCTCTGCTTAGCCATTCTCTCCCTTTCTGCCAGTGACTGAGGGCTGACAGAGCAGCGAGCTCCCTGAGCAGCAGCACAAAGCTCATTAACATCAGAACACCGCAAGGAAGAGAGCATCACAACAGCACATGAGTAGGGGCCATTGAGTAGCCACAAGACCACTAGGGGGAAGCCATCAGGAGAGGATGGAAAGAGTCAGGAAGCCCACACACGGCATATATGAGGAGGAGAACATGTATGGGAATCTCTGGAAGCAAAGGGAGATGATGGACAGCTACCGGCAGTATATACCAAATACAGACAAGGGGGAAGAGAATGGGGAGGAAAGGACCACAGGGCAGTGAATGGGGAAGGAATGTTGTAGAGATGTGAGAGCATGGGGATTACAGCAGGAGGAGAATGAATGAACCGAGCTCATACTTCCAGAAACATACCAGACAGGCATGCTTTTTCCCCCCAATCCTGTGATGGATGGACTTCTGCACCACGCAAAGTCCCATTAACTTTAATCAGGCACAGCAATGCGCCCTCATATTTCACATTGTAGAGTCAGGGCCAAAATATTTTGTTAAGAAGTCATAAAATCCTTTACAATCCAAGAAAATGTCAACTGGCACTTTCACATTTTTCTGGAAGAGAGTCCCTAGCCCCTACATATTTTTATTTTGCTGTTTCCCCCTTCACAGCTCCCCAAAGCCTCTTCAATCTGGCTGGCTATGGGCCAAAGGAAAAGTATTTTCACTAGTTACCAAAACAAGATTTATCTTAATTTTGCTTCACATGCCCAAAACAGTTTTCATTGATGACACTTGATGGAAGAAGCTTTAATGGACTATAAATTCTCCCATCTCTGTTATGCTTGCTTCAGGCTTCAGTTAAATATGGCAAAGAAGAAATTATTTGTACTTAAATAAATTATTCGTCTATGGGTAAAACTACTGAATGTGAGAGATCAGATCCAGTTCAATTAGTGCATCTATGACAGTAATGAGAAAAATATTCTACCATGACCTATTGTAAATCTAAGAGAAAAGACTCCAGCAGGGAGCTAGCAATTCCAATGCTAATTGTACATAATTAAACAATGGAACAGCAGCATATACAATAATTTCAATGAAGCTCGATGATATTCAAATTTATACTTTTTTATTACAACATCTGTGCTTCATTTTCCTGTATCGATTGTAGTTTTTAGGGCTGGATGAACTGCTTTAGACAAAATAAGAACTGACCTGCACTTTCACTTATTACTTGAACCAGATTTAAATTAACTTTGCTTCTCTCAATTTTCAACAACTCAAGGAAACGGATGTGTCAAATACTAAGAAAGCGTCTCCTCTGTTCATACTTTATTTCTCGTGAATGTGAGCTGAAGTGATTGAGCCTTGGTTTTACAAAATCATTTATAGGTTCTTAGATTTTAAGGCCAGGAGGGAACTTCTAGTTCGTCCTCCTTCATAACTCAGGCCACAGCGTTTCTCCGAGGGTATGCCTACACAAGGTGCTTCCCAGCACGAATAGACAGACATGCAGTCGGTCTGCTCGAGATAGAACATTAAAAATAACAGTGTGGCCATGGTAGCACTGGCGGTTGGCTTGGGCTAGCCACTCAAGGCCAAACCTGCTCAACCCTCTGGGTATGTACTCGGGTGACCAGCTCAAACCATTGCACCATGCTGCTATTTTTAGCACACCAGCTTGAGCGGAGTTTGTGTGTCTGTTTACCCAGGCTGGGAAGCGCGCTCCCAGTTGCAGTGCAGACATACCCTAAGTGATTCCGGTACCAACCCCGATAACTTCCGGTTGTACTAGAGCAAAGAGGTATCAAAGGCTCACCACTGGGAGTGAAAAGGCGATCACAGACCTTGTTAAGGCAAATGGGTGTGCTAAAATACTCTGTGCCCAACAGTAGGAGCAGCTGATATCCTATACTAGTACAAAAAGTATTACCAGATACCTTGCAGCCAGACCAAGAGTGAGGAGCTGACCGAGTTTTGCTAGGCTTAAGACTCAGGGACTAAAACAAAGCTATGGACAAGCAGTCAGGAATTTGACTATGGTTTGGTCTCTGGACTGAAGCAGTCTGCATTTGGCTGTCAGTCCGTGTGAGCCCTTGGAGAGAGGCAGAAGTTCAGAATAGCTGCTGTTTGAGACAGCGCAGTGAGGTTCTTTATTTGAGATTCCTGCCAAAGGGGGCTGCCTCCAGGTGGCTTGTTCCTGCCGCTATTAAAGGTTTCGTGGTTCATGGGTGAACTGAGCCTTTTAGTCCCCTTCAGGTGCACCTTTGATGGTGGGCTTAGCTTCCTGCATCTCACTCTGGGTGTAACTATGCAGTTCAACCACTCTGGGACTGGGCCTCTGGGCAACAGTCTTCCAGTTCCCCAAGTGTGTTAACACAACAGGCCCAAATTGGGTTTGGCAACTGCCAACCCTTTTATTCCAGGGATGTGTGATGAGCCAGGTGGTTAAAGCGACACAAAAACAGCTTCTTCAGAACAAAGCATTCTTGATTCATTCACCCAAAGGCACAAAGCACAGAGCAAAGGACAAAAACAATTAAAGGCTATACGCAGATTTTACTTTACTTAACCCTTGGATCTTTCGTGGCAAGCTTTGGTATGTTTCAGCAAGGCCAGTTACCTCCATGCCTGGGCTGTGAGAAGCAGCCTGCCCCTCGTACTGTTTCTGGATCTCTTGATTTCTCTCTGTTTCCTTACCAGTCTATCAGCTCTCACTGACTCTGGCCTGGTCCAAAAGGTGAATATATCTGAACCACTCGGAAATAGTGCCCATGATATGATTAAATTTAACATCCTTGTGGAGGGGAAAACACCAAAGAAACCCACCACAATAGTATTTAACTTCAGAAAGGGGAACTACACAAAAATGAGGAAGCTAGTTAAATGGAAATTAAATGGAACAGTCACAAGAGTGAAATGCCTGTAAGCTGCATGGAAACTTTTTTAAAAACACCATAATAGAGGCTCAAATTAAATATATTTGCCAAATTAAAAAGAACAGTAAGAGAACAAAACACCAAAAACAACAACAACAACAACAAAAGCCACCATGGATAAACAGAGTGAAAGAAGTGGTTAGAGGTAAAAAGGCAATTGTCACAAAATTGGAAGTCAAATTTTACAGAGGAAAATACAAAGGAGTAAAACTCTGCCAAGTCAAGTATATTTAGGCAGCCCAAAGAAGAATTTGAAGAGCAACTAGCAAAAGATTCAAAAGCTAACAGAAAAACAATTTTTAAGTTCATCAAGCAGGAATCCTGCCAAAGAATCACTGGGGGCAACTGGACAACTGAGGTACTAAAGGAGCACTCATGGAAGACAAGGTCATTGTGCAGAAACCAAATGAATTATTTGAATCAGTCTTCACTGTGAGAGAGATTCCCACACCAAGGCCATTTTTTTTTTTTAGGTGAGAAATCTGAGGTCCCACAGTGAGACGGCAATAGAGACAGTTTTGAAACAAACTGGTAAATTAAACAGTACTAAGGTCACCAGCACCAGATGGTATTCACCCAAGAGTTCTGAAGGAACTCAAATATGAAACTGCGGAACTACTAACGGTAGAATATAAATCTAAATCAATTCTGTACCAGATGACTGGAGGATAGCTAATGTGATGCCTATTTTTTAAAAAGGCTCTGGAGGTGATCCTGGCAATTACAGGCCAGTAAGTCTAACTTCAGTTCCAGGCAAATTGGTTGAAAGTATAGTAAAGAACAGAATTATCATACAAATAGTGGGCATGATTTGTTAAGGAAGAGTCAACATGGCTTTTGTAAATGGAAATCATGCCTCACCAATCTATTAGAATTCTTTGAGGGGGTCAACAAACATGTGATCCAATGGATGTAGTATACATGGATTTTCCAAAAGCAAAAACTGCAGATGATACAAAATTATTCAAGATAGTTAAGTGCAAAGATGACTGTGAAGAGTTACAAAGGAATCTCACAGAACTAGGTGACTGGGCAACAAAATGGCAGATGAAATTCAATGTTGATAAATACAAAGAAATGCCCATTGGAAAACATAATCCCAACTATACATACAAAATGATGGGGTTTAAATTAGCTGTTAACACACAAGAAAGAGATCTTTGAGTCATTGTGGATAGTTCTCAGAAAAATCCACTCAAGGTGCAGCGGCAGTCAAAAAAGCTAAGATAACAGAATATTAGGAACCGTTAGGGGGAAAAAATGGATAATAAGATATTAAATATCATAATGCCACCATATAAATCCATGGTAAAACCACACCTTGAATACTGGTCGCCCTGTCACAAAAAAGATATCTTAGAAGAGGAAAAGTTACAGAGAGGGGCAACAAAAATGATTAAGGGTATGGAACAGCTTCTATAGGAAGAGAGATTAAAAAGACTGGGACTATTCATGTGGGAAAAGACACTACAAGAGGGGATATAATAGAGGTCTATACAATCATGAATCATGTGGATAAAGTGAATAAGAAAGTGTTATTTACCCCTTCACATAACACAAGGACCAGAGGTCACCCAATGGATTTAATAGGCAGCAGGTTTAAAACTAACAAAAGGAAGTACTTCTTCACACAACACATAGTCAACCTGTGGAACTCATTGCCAGGGGATGTTATGAAGGCCAAAACTCGATTAAAAAAAGAATTAGATAAGTTCATGAAGGATGGATCCATCAGCGGGTACTAGCCAAGATGGTCAGGGATGCAAACCCATGCTCTGGGTGTCCCTAAGCCTCTCATTGCCAGATGCTGGGACTGGATGACAGGAGATGGGTCATTCGATACTATTCTGTTGTGTTCATTCCCTTTGAAGCATCTGGCATTGGCCACTGTCGGAAGACAGGACACTGGGCTAGATGGACTACTGGTCTGACCCTATATTGCCACTCTTATGTTGTTCTCCATGGGCAGCCTTTGGCCACTCACTCAATCTCCACCCTTTTCTAAGCCCAGGATCCTCTATTGTTTAGTATTTTCCTTGTGATCCTAGGTGAAATCTCAGGAAGAGTAAACCATTCTTAGCCTGGCTGGAGCCAGGTAGGGGATATTCCCCAGAAAAGAGTTTCACCATTGTTTCCTCTAGGACTGTTATGTGTTATTTTTTTACCTTTCCTACTTGGTTCCTTTAACAGCACCTTTTGATCTATCACCATAGCAAGTAACATCATAAACACACAGAAGCATGTACCATATTCATAAACAAGAACAGATAGTTTCTTGTTTGTCACACAGGGAAACAGAACACATTTAATTAAAAAAACAAACATATGACACTAAGAAAACACCTGACTCCAAATCATTGATTTTTTTCCCAAACTGACGCTGCCCTGCAAAGCCCTGAATTTAGATTTCCACTCAGCCAAGAGGGCAACAATGTTTTTTAGAAAGACATTCCATTTTGATGGAAAGACTTCAAGTGACAGGGAATCCATCATAACCCTTGAAAAATTGTTCCAGTGGTTAATTACCCTCACTATTAAAAACGTGTGCCTCACTTCCACAACTACAGATGGTTCACATCCAGGGTAGTATTGTCCTCTGTATGAGTGGTTAAAAGGATTCTAGCTCTAGGAACTGATTAATTGCTTTCAAGGTGAGAACTGAGTGGCTGTAGAATTAGAATTCAAAAATCATCCTAATGTGCTTTATTTACAATATGCGGAATTCCTGCACAATATCATTTTGTAAAGTGTCAGATAGTAAATACAAAATAAAATACACAACTTAGACCCATTTATTCATGAGCTGCAGTAAATCTCTCTCGTCGTTAGCCAGCATGCACACACAACTCTGACTCAGACCTGCTCAAATATTTTTGCCTTGATATTATTAAAAATGTACAGCAGAAATGCTAAATCATCCTCACCCTCTGATGGGCAATGGGCGGGCTCTGTCAAATCATGTAGTGACTGTAGTTCAGTTCATAATGCCTCAAAAACCACCACCACAATTGTCACTGACTGGCCCCCTTACTGACAGACTCAGTAAAAAGGACTGAACTAGCCTTTCAGGAGATTGATGAAATGGCTTAGAGACTTGCACTACCACTATTATACTTCTTCCTTACATGAGCAGAGGCTTTCACTTTCCAGCACAACCTATATCGATTAGATTTTCAAAGAAGCTTCAAGGAGTTAGGTGCCTAGATGCAACTGAAATTCAGTTGGGTACCCAAATCCCCTATGGCTTCTCGACAATCCCAGCCTTAGCACCTGCCACAGGATCTCAGTTCACAGCCTTTTGTGAAATCAAGAAAGGCAGTATTACAGAACTGAGAACAGAAAATTAAGCCCACATTATGATTCCTATCTTATTATTCTTCATGTCTGCATCATTCTGAGCTTGAGAAGTTCAAGGCTGTGAGAAGATAAGCATCTGGAGGGAAATTTTAAAAGCATAAGGCACATTTTTCTCTGTTAAAAAAAACAACAAGCAACCAAACACATATTATGGGTGGCTGGTCATTTTCCCATCTTTTCCCAGTCCCAAACAAAGTTTGCACTTTATTCCATCTTCTGGGCTGCTCCCAAGAAGAAGAAGAGGGGAGAAGAAGGGAAAGAAGCTTTGATGCTTTAAAATAACAGGGAACTAATCTGAAATTTTAAGAGTGGCTTTTTCACTAGTACTGTAATATTGTTCTCAACAGTGCGGACTTGTAACATTCTAATCACTTCCCATTCAACTCAATCAATCAGACCAGGAAACTGGTCATTTGCTCAATGGAAAGTGAGCCCCGAATTGGCTCCCACCACCAATAAAAGGAGGTGACGGAGGACAATACTTGTTGAGGATTATTTAATAAATCTTGTCTAAACAAGACCTGCGAGAGAAAAATAAAAGATTGCTTTGACATCCTGGCCTTGCAGCATCATGCTTCTCACATTATTGATGAGTGGCTATTGTAACCCATATTTTGTCTGAATTTGCATATTTTGATTTTTACAGAAACATATGTTGAAAGTTCTTCAAAATCCAAGGTTTACTGTTAACTCCAAACATTTTACAATGGAAAGTGGTAATAGATTAAACTGACCTCCTTGCTTTTATGTTGCCACTCCTGCCTATCTGAAAAAAATACCTTACAAAGCCTGTAGCTACTTCTCTATTTTTAAGAGTCCTCAAAAACCTTCTGTAACCTAAAGATATTTTTTCTTAATAAAAAGCCCATAAAGTCCTGTAGATCCTGTAACGGAGGATTATTTTTCTCAGTACAATGATACAGTGATGAAATGCAGCATAGAGAATATCACACAGAACATAAACTGTATAAAACTGGAAACTTATTCATAATATTATCCTTAGCGTTATATCATCTTTTGGTATATTAGTTATACGTTTTTCTTCTTAGTAGCCAGCACTTCTCAATGTACAGTGCAGACTGTTTGCTACGAGCATAAAGTCCATTTTAGCCTCTATTTGTTCTATTTTACAACAGCCTACCTTTTTTATTTTTATCTGTCAATAGTACTAAAGACTCCCAACAAGCCATAAAATGTTTCTGGCATTCATGACTTCTAGTGCCAGGGTTTCAAAAAACTGCTGAAGACTATGTTGATTAAGCCCAGAGACATATTTCTATAAATCTATAGCTTAAATAAAAAGAAGGTGTTTTGCTGTCCCAGAGCTCAGCCAAACTGTTACTGAACTAGAGCCTATGGGAAATGAAACCCACCAGATCAATTTTGATGTTATGCTTTACTCAAATGCACTCTCTGCAGCAATGATCGGACACAGCATGAGAAGCAAAGGAGGCTTTTAGATCAATTAAAAATAAATAAAAACAGAGGCATGTATTAAGCAAGGACTATGGTATATTACACAATAGTTAAACAACGCTTTTTTTTTTTAAAAAAAAAAGCCATTTTATTGTGTGAGTAGCCTACAGTGGAGTTCTGAGCTGTTCCTTGAGTAAAAGAGATTTATTTCAGAAAACAATGAAAGGGTTTATTGGAAACTAGTCTTTTCATAAAATGAGACGGTCAGTGCGTCCTTACTTAGTTTCTGGTAGACTCATGCTAACATGACACAACAGGAATCATTGTTTTGGCAAATTAGTATCAAATGGGTACCGTCTGCAGTTGATTTGATACAAATTTGCATCCACTGTAAATTCACAGCTAGATGCAGTATTACATTTTCATGGAACAATAAAAAAAATGTTTAAGGAGCTGTCAGTTGCGGGCTCTTCACATGTGACACTAACAATTACAGGCGGCGGTCATTGTAAAATTGTCAGTGGCTTCACCTAGCAAAACTTCAGCCCTTATTAGACATAAAAATACATTGCGTCGTTTTCCTGCAGAGGCCAGATTTACAGCTCATATTTGGACTGTGGCAGAGTGGTAAAGGTTTCAAAGAACAATGATCATATTAAAGAACAATGCTCCTGGAAAATGAAAAGTAGGATTATTTTTTTCCCCAAAGTATGAAGCCACGTTTGGAAAAAGGTGAAATTTTATAGGATGAGCTCAGATAAAGGAGCCTAATCAACATGATTTCTTTTGAAAGTGAAATGGCAGAGTGTGGGTGAACTCTATTCCAGATCATTGAAATAAATAGGAATTTCATAACTTCTGGCTGCAGCTTTAGCTGGCTCTGATGTGTTCTGTGCGCGGTGCTCGCAGATTACCTTATTTGAAATGGTTTCGGTGACTGGACTTTTCATAGTTATGTTGTCAGGCAGATCAAGTTTAGGGCATGAGCCTGGGAGGTTATGAGCACCCAGAACCGCCACTGAAATTGGGTGCTCAGCTCCTTTTAGGATTAGGCCATCAGAGCAGCAGCCTTTTAAACACTTTTCCCCTCAACGAGAGACAGGACTTTATGGCATGAAGTGCTCCCAACCTGTTTATACCACTGTCAAACCTCTTCACACAAAAAAGTATAATTTTTAGTTTCCACAGTGCAAAATAGCGCAGAAGCAATAGCAGTGAATCTACAGTAGGAACTCCAGGCAGTAACTCGGATGTACTCACAAACATTTTTTAAAGCAAGTGTGATGATTTTTGCCATAAAAATCTAGCCAGAAGAAAAAGTTATAAGACTACCTCTATCTAACTTTCCATGCAAGTAGGTTATCCCATAGCTGACTACCGCATGGTTTTTTTGTACATTCACCTAAAGCAGCTGTTACTGGCTACTCATAGAGACGAGACCTGAGACTAGACAGACCATGGGTCTGACCTAGTATGGCATTCCCTATGTTTCTGAAACTCTGGCCTAACTCACTATCTCTCCATGAACTCTATTTGTGCCTGCCTATGCTTCAGTACACAGAATAATATTCTGCACTGATAGGTAAAATCAGGGTAGTGCAGCATTTTAAAGTTCTCTTTGTTTCTGTTCCCAGGCCACACAAAGTTTCACTATGCATATATTTCCATGTGATATGTTCTTTCCAACAGTAGTTTTAAAAAGAAAATGCATGTATAGGAGTTGGTAACACTCTTTTCTGTAGCACGGGCCATATTTTAAAGATTTTGTTTTCAAAACAACTTGATTTGGGGTAAATGAATAATGTCAATACTATTTTCCATTAAAAACAATTTAAAATGGCATGAAAATTTTCCTGATAAACCAAACAAATTCAAAGAAATCATTCAAAAAATGTCTCAACTAGCTCAACACAAAACTAACAAAGTGCGATATTGAAGGCAAGAATATACACACAAAAGAAAATGGGTGAACAGGTGAGTGAACTCTCAGTTGTATTCATCATATGAATGAATATTCATCATTTTCAGGGATCCCACATGTGCCATCCTAATTTTTCTGAAGAGTCTGGGGAGTTCTTCCACAGATTTAGACTAGCCTATGACTTACTATGCTATTTCAATATCTTGCAGGCAACATTTCTTGATCAGAACTTTTTTGGCACAATAACTGGGGGGAGGGATAGCTCAGTGGTTTGAGCATTAGCCTGCTAAACCCAGGGTTGTGAGTTCAATCTTTAAGGGGGCCACTTAGGGGTCCGGGGCAAAAATCAGTACTTGGTCCTGCTAGTGAAAGCAGGGGCTGGAATCAATGACCTTTTGAGGTCCCTTCCAGTTCTATGAGATAGGTATATCTCCATATATACATAACTGGTCAACAAAGGGCTAAAGTTTCCACCATTTTTGTCACAATTTCAAACTTCAACAAGAAACTGAACAGATTTTTAACAATTGTTTTTCAGACATTTTTTTTTCCAGACAAATGTTCACAATGTGAACATTTCCCAACCAAATTTATTTAGCATGATGCTAGATATTTATATCTATACCAACATATGCTGTGTTAGTGATCACATTGAAGGCAATGGCGGGTCCATCTCAAAAGATATGTGCATATTGCAGTTTAGTGTAATGGAATGGCTGGTGGATACAGTGTTAGAAGTGTGGAAAAATGCCCCTCTTCCAACCACAGACAACACCAGATCTCCTGTTGTTGGCACCAAGTCATAGACAACACCAACATTTCAAACCACACTAGCCTTTTGAAAGAAGAGCAATCAAAAGTTAGGAGGCTAAGAGACTTAGGGCCTGATCCAAATTCCATTGAAGTCAATGGAAAGATTCCTATTGTCGTCAATGAGATTTGGCACAGCATATGCAAAGAACAGGATTTTCTTTAGGAAAAAAATATTCACCATTCTTTAAAATAAAAAGCTGGTTTAAATTTAAGGAGACAAGAAAAGAAGTTTGTGAACTTAAACTTGGGTTGGCATACCCAAAAGTTTGAGACCTTCACACAACCTCATACCCATTCCTAATTAAAACTCCCCAATCTGCAGGAAAAATAAGGAAATTCTTCTCTTACCCACCAGAAGTTAGAAGAGTTGTGAAGTAACAATCATGGCTAAGAAGAAACAGAAAGAAAGTGGTATTGCCTTAGAATCAGCTCTCTCTCTCTCTCTTTCCAAAATTGATCTCTCTCTCTCTCTCTCTGAATCTGTATTTTTCGGGGATGTGGGGAACACATGAGCCTAGAATTCAGCTATTCTTTTTAAAACTATATCTAATAATACATTGTAAAAAGAGCAAGAAAACTTTTAAATTCAAAGCTTTGAATGAATTGATTGGGTATGAGATTAATATGTATTACTTAGCACAAGAATCAATATAATCTTGCAGGATCCAGAATAAAGTGCATGAATGAGCCTACACCTGCTAACAGCTCCTCATCTCTCATTTGATATTGAGGGTGCTACTGTCTCAGACGTGTACCAGATGAGAGACCCTTCGTGTGACCAGGAGTCACTGCAGCATCATTCCCCTGCTCCTTCCTATAACTCAGAGACAGTGGTGTGTATTAGTCGGAAGTAGCTTGGGGTTCCACATC
The DNA here is from genome assembly GCF_027887155.1 of Malaclemys terrapin pileata. NCBI lineage: Eukaryota > Metazoa > Chordata > Testudines > Emydidae > Malaclemys > Malaclemys terrapin. Next base: position 14,783,747 of record NC_071515.1, on the reverse strand, counting down.
AATTCCCTCCTCCCACCACCACCATTCTATTGAGGTTGGGAAGGACGTATTTTTACACAGGGACTTTCCATGATGAGAGCACCCTTGCACTTTAAAAAGTGTGTCCTGGGGTTGGTGCTGGCCAGCAGAAGCCCTAGTAGTCAATTGAACCATTCTACCAGGGACTACTAGTAAGCCAGTACAGAGGGTGAAGCAGCAGCCAAGCTCCCACAGTTGTTGCTCCTTAGTCTTGTAAACTAACATGTTATCGCATACTGCCTTGGTTGTAGGCAAGAGATCAGCCTGCTTTGAACCCGAGAATACAGTACACTGTTCTAGCTCAATCCCAATCTCCTGAAGGTAAGTGCAACCCACTGATCAGGCTAACGTGTCCACTCTGGGCTGATCTTTAGAGGATGAGTGTCTGTAACAGCCCCCAGCTCTAGAGGTCGGCTCCTTATCTCAAGTTGTAAAGGCTAATGCAGGTGATCCCTGGTTCAATCTCCAGTGCGTTGACCAAGGTAGCTGTTGTCACATAAATGAGGACTCGTCCAGCATCCATGCCACTACTGGTCTGAGATAATGAGGATGAGTGTTCTCTATCCAAAGAAAGTAGGTTACACACTGGTCAGTGTGTGTTTTGGGCAATCCACAAAGGATATTAAAGTATTTTAAAATATTTCTTATGGAAAAAAAAAATCACAGAGTGAATTTTTTCAGGAAGGGGGGAAATAAATTCCTGATAAGCTCAAATCAGAATAGTTTTGATTAATTTCAGTAATTTGGGATGTTATCCAACCAAGGATTTCAATAATACCAATACGTAGAACATGCAAATTCTCTTTATTAAAAAAGCCCACTCTCCTACATTTTATAATTATGTATACATGTTCTATTAAAATAATTCACTATACTGTAAAGAAATAAATGTGACTGGCTTAAGGGGAAATAAAGTCTTGATTCTCCAGGAAGGGATATGTGTAAGGATGTTAATGGAAGATCTGTAGTTAGTGTCTCAATCTGTTTTGTTTTCATTGGGAATTGGAGTGTGACCTGAACGTTGTTTTAGATATAAAATGATGTATACCTAAAAGGAATCAGCCCCCAAAACTAAGTGATGAGATGAATAGTGGATAATTTGTGGTTTAAAAACAGCTGTTCTACTGACATCAGATGATTATTTCGGTGCTGAACTGAATGGTTGACAAGGGAGTGCATATCAACACTCAGAGTCATTACTGAGTGCCAGGGCACTGTTGTTGTAACCTCAGGATAAACTGACATCCGGCAATAGATCTAATTGACAGGATGGCTGTTTTCAGCTAATGGTTTGTTAAATCGACAGACCTCACATTGGCCTCAATTACAGATATCAGCATTTTCGGGAAACAAATAGGTATGGGTATCAGAAAAGAAGGGTGGAAGATGCACTAGTCAGATGATAACCATGGTTTTAACAAACCTGGAAATAATGCTTTAGGTATTAAAGCTGCACAGCTGTCTCTGCTCGTGAGACAAGTTTTAACCAAGACCGTTAGTTGTTCTTCACAGATACTTCCTGTGCATGTATGTCTGCTTACAGATCTATGTCAATTACTGAGATCTCAAATTCATCTCAACCTTTCTGCGGTGCCCTTCCACAGAGCTTCGGCCATAATTATTTTTAATAGGTTTGCTTCTTTAGCCAACGTAAAGTATTTTTTTCCCCCTGCTCATATGAAGTTTGGGTTGGGGTGGGAATGCAGAGAGGGTTTTGAGGGTTTGTCATCTTCTTTGTGGCTTTTTAAAGAATAGCAGACATTGTGTAGTGGATGAAATATTAACATTTTCACATTAATAGGGTGCGATGTTTGGCCATTATAATAGCATGTGTGTTTCATACGGCAAGAACTGTAATGTAACCCTTCTGCAGATTATGCTCCCTTTCATCTTCCTTTTGAATTAAAAATCTCCAGTCTCTGGAGGAATTAATGGCAGTATTTAAAGAATTACAGAAATCAGAGATGGAAAAGATCTATTAGATTATCTTGTCCATACCTATCAAAATAAGATTGTTCCTCTCAATATATAGTGTCAAGTTGCTTATTCAGTTGATCTTTAAAGGACTCAAGTGATGGGGCTTTTTCCACCACTTTGCAAAGAGAACATTCCACAGCTTAACAAATCTAACCATTAGAAAATATTTCCTAATATACAACATAGATTTTACTTTCTTCTTAGGCTTTGCCCCTGCACTGTGCTAATTGACAAACGCTTTTGAAGGATAAAATATTCAATAATGCATGAGGTTTGTATTATTTTGGTTTGTTGCATTTGATTTATATCACACAACCTATGCCTCTCTATCCCTCTCATTCTCTCCAATGTTTGCTCCCACTCAGGCATTCTCACATGTCCAGAAACGGATTAAGGAACAGCCATCTCATTCTGAATCTGGAATTTGTGTTACATAATTTCAGCCATCTAGTAATATAGACTGTGACGTCTCAGTCCATATTCTTTATGAAAATATGCTTATGGTACGTATATGACATAACTGAGATATACTTTATGCAAGATGGCTCATGTGGGATATCATTGGAAAGGTTATGATTCACTGAATGTGATTATCCTATGTGTATGCCTGTATCATTTCTGTAACTGAAGTTAGGAATATTGACTATGTATCTGTATTTCAACTATGCTACTTTGGGTGACACCTACTGCTGACACTTCAGGTATAACAATGGAAAAGCCAGACAGGGCGGATGGCCCATCAGCAAGGAAAATGGACTGTAAAAGAGCTTAATCTTCCTGTATCAGGGGGTAGCCCTGTTAGTCTGTATCAACAAGACTAACAGAGTCTTTAAGTGCCACCGGACTCCTTGTTGTTTTTGTAATCTTCCTGTGGACGTGTGGGTCAGTCTGTGAAGAAGGGCCCTACAGAGTCAGGTGATCTTGTCACCTGATACTAAAACATTACCTGGGACTTCTTGTAACTTTCCCCTGTAAGGGAAGGGGGGTCAAACTCAGGAAATAAAGTACTCCCACCTTATGCAAATCCTATTTAAGGGTGGGGAGTGAGGTAACCCTGGTCCTCAGTTGTCCCCTACTATCCCACCCAAAATGACTGCTGGAAACAACTAAGATTGAACAGGGGGAAGGAACTGGGCCCAGGCTGGAAGGGCGTCTGGCCTGTGAAGAAGATGATTAGAACAACATTTAGGGTGAGAACTCACATGTAACCAGTTTCTTTAGTGTATTAAGCTTAGTTTGCATGCTCTGTTTTATTTTCTTAGTAATCAGCCTGGTTCTGTCTGCTACCCCCTTAATTACTTAAAATACACCTGTTATAGTTAATACATTTATTTCTGGTTTATAATATAACCCGGTTTATGCAATTTCTTACTGGGGGTGGGGCAAGAAGTGTGCACCTCCCTCTTCCACAGTGAGGGAGGGGGCGAATTTCATAATAGATCTTTGGGTCTGCGCTCCCAGGGAGGTGGACACTGAGTGCTGGAGCAAGTCCTTTAAGCTAAGTCTTCTCACAGCTGATCTGCAGCTGGGTGTGTCCTTGCATGTGCGTGTTAGAGGGAGGTTTTAAGAGCCTGGCTCAGCAAGACAGGTTAAAGGGGCCCCCACACTGGCAGAACAGGTAGACTCAGTGGTAGCTCAGCACATCAGGTGACTTCCCAAGTGGTCCAACCCGTCACATAGACCTCTTGGCTTCTATGACTGCAGGAGGTTGGATTCTGCAAGGTGTTCCCCCATCAACTTTCTGGCTTGCTTTTTGTGTTGATCCCTAATATAGACAAACCACAATAGGGTCTACGGGAGCCAGGAGGAGCAGAGATGGCGTTTGCTAAGGTTTGACGCTCTGGTGAACAAGTCTGAAGTTCTTCTTTAAAGTAATAGGTTTAGAGAGAGGGTGCATTATATTTTGTTAGAAGTTAGGAAATGGCTGCTCCCATTTCTGTCTCTGACATTTTTTCTTAGTCTTCTTGCTCGCCCCGCAAGCTGCTCAGCAGACTTTTCCTTAGATCAGAAAAGTTGCTGCCTTTACAATAATGTATGTGTTGCAAATGACCTGTGCTGTAAGGGACAAGTAGCTCACCTTGATTTTCACCAAGTCTGGCAGACTACAGTCTGAGCACTTCTTTCCATTTGAGAAGCCAGGTTTTCAGAAGACAATATTGACATATGGTAGGGCCTTAGTTTTCAGAGCACAGTTTGGTGAGACAAGGAGGTAAGAAACCCAGAAGAGAACAGGTTTCAGAGTAGCTGCCGTATTAGTTTGTATCCGCAAAAAGAACAGGAATACTTGTACTCCTGTTCTTTTTCCAGAAGAGAACGAGTCAGGCACAGACTTATTTTCTTATACTGCAAAGGGTTTTGCTCAACGCTTTTGGAATGGCCTCTGATATTTCTATCTAAAGTACTTATATGGACCCCATTACTGTAGTATCAGAACAGCTGCCACTCTTAATGTATTTAGCCTCACAGCAACCCTGTGAGGTAGGGACGTGCTATTATCCCAATTTTACAGATGGGAAACTGAGGCACAGAATAAGTGACTTACCCAAGGTCACGCAGGAAGTCCATGGTGGAGCAGGAACTTGAACTTGTTGTCTCCCAAACCTTAGATTAATGCCCTAACCACTGGACCATACTGGCTTTTCAGTCTTAGAGACTCTTACTTGCAGATTATTTGGTTATATATTATTGCTTTCTGTCCCTTTCTGCAGGGAAAATGGATCAATGTTGCTTTTTCTCGGCATTATTTGTTTGTATGAAGTTGCCTCTCTGGCATTAAAATGTTATAAGGAATCTTTTCATTTTCCTGACTTCTCTCCTAATTTAGGTTATGCAAATCCATATTCCTAATACTCTGTCAGAAGACATAATTTTAAGCAAATGTACTTCTATTTATGGATTTTTGTATTTGTTTCCTAGTCAGGTGTTCACAGATTTCACCTTGTGAATAATCTGTGGAACTCATTGCCACAGAACGTGATTGAAGCCAGGAGTTTAAAAAGATTGGATAAGAGACTGGATAAGTATATGGATATCAAGAATATCCAGAGTTACAATAATGAATGACAACAAAAACGTTGGAAGGGATATTAAACTCTATGTTTGAGAGTTTAAGCCAACTCTAACTATTAGATATCAGTGTGTGACCTAATGTGGGCAGCAGATTACCCCACATCTGCTTGCTGTGGCGTTCTTACACCTTGCTCTGAAGCATCTGCTACTGGCCACTGTCACAGACAGGATACCTGTCTAGATAGACCTTTGGTCTGATCCAGTCTTGCAATTCCTATGTTCTTAGGTTCATTTCATCCTACTGAGACTGAGTGGAATTTTCTTTGTTTGAATTTTTCCCTTGGGACAGAGCAATCACCTCCTTTCCAGTGTACAGTATTATTCTGTCATTATCACTTTTCCTAAGCACAACAATGCAGGGTTGTCAAAATACTTGATATTTCCACATTTCCACTTGACATTTTCAGGTTTATTACATTCAAATGGTACTGAAAGGCACTTGATTCCTCTTACCCACAGGAAGGACTTGCCACCATGAAAAAGTGAACGGAAATAATATTCAAAATATAGCATGTAAACACATGCAATTCTCTCCCCATCTTGGGGTTTTATTATAGTGTAACTTCACAGTGGGAAAATAGGTGATTCTCATGGTTTTGCCTGATTTTATGAACATTAGTAATCTACTGCTTTTTTGTTTGAGGATGTCAGTTCATACCCACTTGTTCTTACAGGGACGGACATGCATTTCAAATCTGTGTACGTTCCTAAGATAACAAGGGAATCAAGCACATTTTAGAGCTAGCTAGTTCTTTGAAACATCACCATGTTGGACAGAGCATTCTAAAAAGGTAACAAAATAAAGTGATTTAAAAATGTGAAGACTCAAAATTTCACTGAAGTGTCCAAATTTTTAAAATTTCAAACAGTTTTCTAGTTTATTTAAAAAAGGATTTTTTCACGATGTATTTTGTTTTAAATGTTCCCGATTTATTTTCCAAACCAGCTGTAATATTGGGTTTTATATCTTAGGGAGGTGCTATAAATGGGACAAATCAACAATGCGAGGCATTATAGGGAAACACTCTCAAATTTGAATTTCGAGAACTCTGTAGATTCACATTTTATCGCCTAGGCTTTGATTACTTAAAGTACTTAAACACATGCTTAATTTTAAACAGGAGTAGCACCATTATTGAAGTCAATAGAGGTATTTGTGTGCTTAAAGTTAGCCACATGTCTAAATGCTTTGTTGAATTAGAGCTTGAATGTGAAGGGAGAAGAAAAGGGACATACTAACTTCATTAGGGAAGGAAGTCTTTCCTGTCTATAGAACAGGTTCTAAAAATTTGTTCCACCATTGCATCACATTCTAATAATTAATACTTCTCTTTTATTTCTATCTCCTCTAGTTCAAGACATGGCTAATTTTTTTAAAAAATCATATAATTTACTGATCTGCAATGACTGATGGCTGGTGAGACAGGTAAGTAATATCCTTCACTAGGTACAAAAGAGAAATCCTCATGCTATCATTGGAGGCATCTAATATTGAGTCCCAATGGTGGAGGTGGTGCAGGCATGCTGGCAAGAAGTCAGACCCTTTTCCAGGTTCAGAACAGCTTGAGTTTGTCAGTGTTCAGGGTGCCTTGCGAGGTCCATCTTTCCTCCCTTCTCTGGGAGGGGATGGGTGCTAGCGAAGGCTTAGTAGCAGTGGTGTAAGTCTCCAGTGGGACTGTGTGGGGAGGTTAATTTTTGTTTTAAGTATGTTGTCAGGGGGCTATTGGATTTGATCTGGGGGGAATGATGGGTCTGATTAATTGGTGGATTTTTATAAGCCTGGGTCCCAGAGCATTGGATGGGCACACACACTGTAATTTAGTAAAAATGTGAATAAATAATAGATAAAAGTGGTTTGACCAAGCACCAATATCCCCCCATTTACTTTTATCTTTGTATTGATCTGCACCCAGATCTCCCTTTGCTACAGTGTTACTCATGTTTCAGGGGGCCATCCAGACCACTGAGGGGCCGTGCCATGAAACCTTGGGTGCCTCAAATGCCCTGTTGCTGTGGCTCACAGCCAGGACACAAGCAGCCAGCAGAGAAGCAGTCAGGTCAGACCCTGAGAGTCTGTGCGCTGTACATCCCTGGATCAGCAGCTCAGACTACAGCAGCCAGTATACAGCACAACGCCTTACCCTGCTTCCACCAGCCTTGGTGACTACTTGCAGGGTGACCCCCACACACTCCCAGCCCTGAATTTTCCCCAAATGCCCAGCCCTCTCCTGGATCACTCAGAGAAATAATAAGGTCCTCTTGCTCTTTTCAAGAGACAAGTGACACCCCAGCTTATTAACATAACTGGGATACATACAACCTTCCTTTCAAACACAGCATTGAGTTGGTTTATCATAAAAATAAAACAAATTTATTAACAAAAGGAGATAGGTTAAATCGGGATAGTTAACTATTTTTTTTTGTCAAGATCTAAATTTCTTGGTCAAGGTATAGTCAAGATCCAGACTCCAGCAAAAATAACAACAATGATAATAATAAGTAAATAAAAAGATTCTGGGGTCTGTTCAAAAGCATTGAGCGGTCCAGATTTGGGCCACAGTCTGTTGACTAACCCTGGGTTAAGTCATGCTAAGTAAAAGAAATAAAGTTAGAAATGGTTACAAGCATACAAAATTTAAAGCACACACATAAAAGTCTGAAACTTAATCTAGCAAGGTACAGGCTTTATTCAAGATGGTTTCTCTCACCAAACTTCCTTCTTTCCACTCCTGTCTGACTTTTCCTCAGTCAGGACCTTCCACAGAAGCATACGCGCCGGCTCTATGGAGCATCCACAGGAAAAAAATTGTGGGTGCTGAGCACCTACCAGCAGCCCTTCCGTTCAGCTCCTCTCCCTCCCCCCAGCACCTCCTGCCCACCAGTGGACCTGCCAATCAGTGCATCCCCCTCCCTATCAGTGCCTCCTGCCCATCTGGATCAGCTGTTCCACAGCATGCAGGAGGTGCTGGGGGGAGGGTGAGGCGTGCTCTGGTGAGTGGGTGGAACAGGGTGGGAAGAGTCAGGATGGGAATAGAGCGGGGGGTGGGGTCAAGAAGAGGTAGGGCGGGTATGGGGCCTTGGAAGAAGCGGTTGAGTGGTGTCAGGGCCAGGGCAGAGCAGGTGTCGAGCACTCCCCCTCCTCTGGTTCATTAGAAAGTCGGCACTTTTGCAAAGAAGTACAAGGTGCTGGATTCCTTTGTCACCCTAGTTCAAGATCTTTGCTGAAGCAGGTTTCTCACCTATATTCAGTTCCCAGAGATTTCAATGCCTCCTCTTTGGTTGAAGGACCCATCCTTCTCAGCTAGCAAGAGCTCTGACCCTTTGTATCTGCCTAGTGATGGATGCCAAAGATGGCTTCTGTCCTTGCTTGTATCTTCCAAAATTCAATGACCTTATTATTAGAGGTAGGATGTCCTTATGCTGCTGTTCTCTTCCTGTGATCTTCCCATCCCCTGGTGATTTCTATGTAAATGGAGCTTCCATTGTTTCTGGTCACACCTTATTTAATTTCACTGGAGTCGAGTAGCTAGCTGGCTTTCCTCCTTTGTGGGGGGAAAGTCTGTTTCTCCCTGTGTTTGGTCAAAGACTGTAAAGCATAATATCAGTGAGTATTCAGAATTCCTCACATAGTGTTAATACATGCATTTCATAATGGTGTTAATCCCCAGGGTGTCGTAGGCTTTCATAAAAGACCTCACTCTGTACAAACTACCGTAATGTTGCATACAATCAGTTGATTCAATAGTGCAACACAAGAGGTTCAGCCACCCTGTCTTGTAGACCAGTAAACCTTTGCAATGTATTCTTTGAAAAGTAAAACCCAGACCCAGCTTCTCTCCTCTGCTGTGTGTAGACACCGTGCTGTCTCCTCCCGCACTTGTTAGCTTGATAGCATTGCTTACCTACTAGTAAATGGACCTCCATTGTCTCTGCCTGATGATTGGTCAGAGAAGCAAATACACATTCCTTTGTTGAGGGCAGACCTGTTTACTAACTCTCCCTGACATGCCTGATTTACACACATTTTAGTCGTCACTCCAGCATAGTTCCGTAACTCTTAATACACACATACATCACACAAGAATATTATTAGTTTTCCAATGACGTATTACATGACCCCTTTCAGATACAGATGATAACCACAGAGAGTTGGGGTGCACTGATGTGGTCAGCCCAGCTGAAGCTCATCACCTGACATCAATGAGCCCCTTGCCCACTGGCACCGGGATGCTCTTAGGGTCACATGTCCACATACTCAACAAGCCTGTTCACAAGTCACTATATTGTCTTCACACATGGGAAAGGGGGTGGGGTGAGGACAAATGAAGTTGTACACGTGACATGGGCTTAATTTGCTCAGATGAAAAGAGAAATAAATTCAAGGTATCACCTCAGTGCAAAAATCTCACATTTAACCTTTCACTTAGATTTCAGATGCAAAATGCATCTCAACTCTGAGAGGTTAGTTAAAAAGTAATATATTGTGCTTTTAGGTATCTTGCGCTTTCAGACTATTTCATAGCATGCAGTATTAAACGCTGATTGCCTTCAATGGCTTTGCTATTTGCACCTTGAGTTGACTGCAAAGTGCGCATCAAATACCACCAACAGCAGAATGGTGGCATTTCACCACCAATTTTCCATGGTGAGAAAATTGTCAAGTGAAGAGCAATGGTGAACCCAGAACGAATTCCAAAAGGCAGATCCAAGATCAACCACTCACAAACTTCACCATCTTCCTAGTCCCTAAAATTGATTCTCTAGGGAAGAGAAGTCATAGCTATAGGAAGGTAATACAATTCAGAGGAATTCCCTGAAAATTCAGTTAAAATGCTGGGTTTTATGCCAGAGAGTGAAGAGGAATCATTTGTGGAAAGTCCACAATCTCATACAAATGATCCTCACTATGTACTTACGTAGGATGCACACTCCATGCACGCAGGTCTTTAATTAGTTGCATTAATGTTAATATCAGGTTTAGAACAGGAGTGTTAATATTGTTAAATGCTCAATCTACACATTTGTGTTGACATTTCTGAACTTTACAAGCCTGCCTGCAGGCAGCTACAGAGGAAACCTTTAAAATTGATCTGGTTTAGTGCAAAACAGTTCGCTAAGCCTGCCCCCCGACACAGCTTACAGTTAAAGACTTTATCTTCCATTTCTTACAGCTTTTAAGAGCAAATCAAGCACATTGATCCGGGGCTCTCTGTCAATGTATTACAATGCAATATTATCCATCTCTTTGAAAGCCAGTTAGTTTCATTTCACTTTATTCCATATTAAGCGGGTGGGAGGAGAAGTGGAAATAAGGCAGGGGGGAGGGGAGTTCTTTAACGTGTTTAGGAAAACTGAGATAAATGATTCAAATGCAGAGTGCAAAATGCTTCAATTTAGCTAAGGCTAAATTGCATATGTGCCCCAATTGCATATGTGCCCACGCCTCTGTGCTTTGTGTGACTTCGAGAAACTACCTGAATTCTAGGGACAAATACAGAGGATGGACAAAGACGAGAACAAACAAGCCTTAAAATTCCAATGATTCCTCGGAGCAAAACATATGAATAGTGTGAAATGGTGGGGTAGGTGGGTTGTTTTTTTTTTATTCCTAATTAAGGTTGAGACCAGCCTATTAAACTCATTGCACTCACCATTTATGCCAAATTTAAATACCCTCTGTTCCTCAGGGCTACAAGAGAAGTGCACTCATCTGCTTTATGACCTAATAAATCCATTTTTAATTTAAAAGTATTTGCCACTAGGGTTTTTGTTGGTTTAACTTTACTTGTTTGTTTGCTTTGGTAAAACTTCAATTAAGCCAGCATATGGGGTATTGAAGAGGCAGGGGCTGAGGTGAAATCGGTTTTGTTTTCTTGATGGGGAGCTCAGCTTCTAAAAGAGAAACACTTTTTGTTTTTATTTTTTAGTAAGGTTATCCGAGAGCTCCAAAATCCAGGGGCCAATCCTCAACTGGTGTAAAATATCAGCTTCACAGTGAAGTTATGACAATTTACTATGGCTGATGATCTGGCTCTGGGTCTCTGAGTATTATTGCATCTTTGGCGTCAGCACTGGCCACTAGTTTTTTATAGGCCATTATGAAAAGTGCTAGATAAGAGAGACATTATTTATTATTATTAATATCATCATAACACCTTTGGCTCTTTCCCTGCCCTCATTTCTGTCAGATTGGCTTTGGTTTCAGCTTTGTTGTTTCTTTGAGTGGACAGAAAAAGTGAAGTCAAGGTGCAACTTAAGGCCTGCATCCAAGCTGCCCCACAGAGGTAGACTCCTCGCACCCACAAGCATCATGCAACTCAAGAGGACTCTGTATGAGTGTATTGGCCAACCAACTGCTGTAGCCTGCAGGGTTGGGGCCTAAGTAATTTGTTTTCCCTAGAATCTCTAATCTCGCCTTTTGGTGACTAAAATGAGGCACCCTTGCAGTCTATGTGCAAGAGCCCCATGCATTTCTCTGGGAACTAGAAAAGCTGCAGTTCTGAAATGACAGACCATTTTAATCAATGGGCAAGTAAACATATTAATGCAGTTGAAAGAGTGATGACAGATTTTGCCAGTTCCTCCAAATACTTTCCCCTACCCTTCAGCATCCTCTCCATTTTGCCCCGGTTGAGTTTATGCCAGTTGGCTTCCATCCTGAACTCTCCCTTTGCCAAACATTGGAAATAGCTTCACCTGGGTCACAGGAAAAGGAGAGGTGGCGCTGAGTGTTATGAATGTATTTTTTGGCATTGTAGCCTGTATCACATCACAATCTCCGCCAATGGCTTCAGTATTTCATTGAACAAAAAGGCATCTGTGAGAGAAAGAGAGAGGCCGACAAGACATACAGACAAAAACTGAGCTTGGTAGGACAAGAAAAAGAGAAATCACTCATTACCATCCTTTGGCATCTAATCAACACCAGTGAATGGAACCACTCTAATGACACTCCTATGCCTGCCAGCTCCTGCAAAGATCTCAACAGCACCTTATAACTGACTGTATTAAGGGCTACTGAAAGATCTAGCAGAATTAGCAAGAATGTCTGACCTCTATCTACTGCCATGACGATTAACTACTGAGACTAACAGAGTCTCTGTGCTGTGTCCTGGTCTTTGATTGATGTGCACAGAGCTAGAAAATGTCAGATGCCAATGAAGTTGGCCGATCCTCACCCCCTCAGTGATCTTCCCTACAAAATGAAGGTTCACGCAGTTTTGCTGTATCAGTGAAAAAGTAATCTTTGGTAATCATCTACGGGCTTATTCGTGATTTAACACCTGTGTATGTTTATGTTATTTTTGCATAATTTAAGTTTCATTTCTTTTATCTGTGTCTGTTAAAAGTTTGTTAAACCTATGCATAAGTGAAGTAGATACACTTTCCCTTCAGTTCCACAGGAAATGCTAAGAAACACCATGGAAAATGAGCAAGAAGACTAAATAAACAACAACGTAAAGAGAATGTTTAATAACCATTCAGAATCTCTCATTCTCATTTACATAAAGAGGTTATAAAGCTTCCATTGTCAGAGACTGAGGGAATATCCTAGATTTAGCTAATCCTAGATACAGATTATGAGAGCTGCATGAGAAACTGAGGGAACTCTTAGGAAATTGGAAATTAAAAAACAAAAACAAAACCTAAGGGTTGTGATCTGTCCTGATGTAGTTCCAGAGAATTAAGAGCTGATACTTTCGCAGAACTCAGAGACTGCATGTCTGTATTAGGAGGAAGGTGGATCACTACCATATGCTAGGCAGGAGAGTTGATCCTACCTGCACAAAAACTCAAGTATGATAAAGTAAAAGGATTTAAAAAACTGATCTGGAACTGTGTAACTGAAATGGATTAACCTTCCTTTCAACTAATAGATTTTTAAATTCAAGATACTGCACTCCTTGTGTGGATATTTCCTTTTAATTAACAGAAAAATACATGAGTGGGGCCACATTTAAATCCAGAAAAGAGGAGAGTAGGTTACAGTACAAAGCAGCCTTGCTTTTGTAGTTTGCAATATCCAGATGCTTCCCAATATACACACTATGACTACCCAGCAACCTCAAAATCACATAGCAAAACTGTAAGATAGTGTAGTACAATAGCCAGGGTACTGGACTGCAATTCTGGAGAGTTGGGTTTTAATACCAGTTCTGCCATTAGTTTGCTGTGTGACGCTGGACAAATCTCTTCTCCATTCCATGTCTTTGTTTCTTCTCCTACTCTTCGTATTTTCTATTGAATTGTAATTTCCTCAAGACAGGGACTCTCTCTTATTATGAGTTTGTACAGTGCCTAGCACAAATACTACTACTAAAAAAGTTAACTTTATATGTTACCCCACTGGCACAATACTAACAGTCAAACTTTTACCCATTGTTAGATAACCTGTGTTCATGCCTCGGTTATACAGCATGTGAGTCTTTTCATAAACATACTTCAAACTGTATCATTGATATGCAACAACCAAAATAATTGCAAAATGAATGGGATAATAGCTAATGTATATGTAATTTGGTTATAGTCTGTCAACCACAGTTTGTGGATTAATTGTGTGCAAATTCACTTCTTTAATTGTTTTGCAGAATCTGACAATTGAATTTGAAGAGCCGGCATGTTTTGCTTTTAAAGTTGCCCTATGACGATTTCTTCTAGTGACCTCTTGGAAACTTAGTTTGGGACTGAAAAGCCAGAGGAACCACCAGACATAGGATGCTGCTTATCTCCTAGTTGGAGCACCTAACACAAATCTCAAAGTTCACTGCCCAGTTGACCACTAGCTTTCTGGACAACGCCAAAAGTCTATGCAAAGCAAAAACATTGTAAAACACATAAATCTATACTCCTGCATCATTTTGAGATTACTTTTAACCTCAGCATTTTGCAACAGATTTCAACAAAGGGGACTGAAAAAATTAACCGTTCTTCTGGATGAGAATCTGGTCTCGTATTAATTTTGTGGACATGGCCTCCGCTTACACTGCATCTTTTGAATGAGCTCTGATAAATCACTGACATGGTTGGTTCTGAACATGACTTGGTTCATCCCACACATTTGGTTAGTAAACCACAGTCCGTGAAAAGTGTTTTTCTCTTGCCAGAGGCCTACCTTGGCACGACTGGCTTCTTGTGACTCACCCAGTACAGAGCTTTTTTTGCCTGTGGACAGGACCCCCTACCCAAGTTTGCATAACAGGGTTGACGTCTCCTCTTTACATCCAGCTGTGTGTTTGGTATAACATACAGTACCAGAATGCACTAGCTTGCATGCTGCTGATGTCAGAGTGTGTAGGACCTCTGGCATTCTATCCCATGCTTAGACACTCTGGTCTAGTAACAGAATACAAAAAACTTGAGTTCTATTCTACTTGAGTTCTGCCACTGACCTGCAGCATGAACTAGAGAAGTGAATATAAGAACATAAGAATGTGTCACGCCAATGGTCCATCTAGCCCAGTATCCTGTCTTCCAACAGTGGTCAGTGCCAGATGCTTCAGATCAAGTGAATAGCGGAGGGCAATTATTGAATGATCCACTCCTTCCTCCAGTCCTGGCTTCTGGAAGTCAGAGGTTTAGAGACATCTAGACAATGGGGTTGCCTCCCTGACCACTGTGGCTTTTAGCCATTGATGGACCTATTCCCCATGAACTTCTCATTCTTTTTAATTCATTTATACTTTTGGCCTCCACAACATCCCCTAGCAATGAGCACCACAGGTTGACTGTGCTTTATGTGAAGAAGTACTTCCTTTTGTTCATTTTAATCTTGCTGCCTATTAATTTCATTGGGTAACTCCTGTTCTTGTATTACATGAAGGGGTAAATAATACTTCTGATTCACTTTCTCCACACCATTCATAATTTTATTGACCTCTATCATATCCCCCCTTCGTCACTCCCAGTGTTTTCAATCTCTCCTCTCATGGAAGCTATTCCATACCCCTAATCATTTTCATTGCCCCTCTATGCACTTTTTTCCAATTTTAGTACATCTTTTTGGAGATGGGGAGAACAGAACTGCACATAGTATTCAAGGTGTGGGCTTACCATGGATTTATATAGGGGCATTATTATATTTTCTTATATCTATCCCTTTCCTAAAAGTTCCTAACATTCTGTTAGCTTTTTTGACAGCTTTTTTGTATATGCAGGTAGGATTATGTTTTCTAATATGCATTACTTTGCATTTATCAACACTGAATTTCATCTGCCATTTTGTTGACCTATCACCTAATTTTGGAGATCCTTTTGCAACTCTTCATGGTTTATTTTGGATTTATCACTATCTTGAGTAATTTTGTATCATCTGCAAACTTCGCAACATCACTGTTTAACCCCTTTTCCAGATCATTTATGACTGTATTGAACAGCACACGTCCCAATAGAGATCCTTGGAGGACTCCACTATTTACCTCTTTCCACTGTGAAAAGAGACCATTATTCCTACCCTTCCTATCTTTTTAACTAATTACTGATCCATGAGAGGACCTTCCCTCTTATCCCATGACAGCTTGCTTTGCTTAAGAACCTTTGATGTGGGACCCTGCCAAAGGCTCCCAGAAAGTCCAAGTACACTATATAAACTGGATTACCCATGTCCATAGGTTTGTTGACCCACTCAAACAATTCTAATAGATTTCTGAGGCATGATTTTCCTTTACAAAAGCTGTGTTGACTCTTCCCCAATAAATCATGTTCATCTAAGCATCTGATAATTTTATTTTTTTACTATAGTTTCAACCAACTTGCCTGGTAATGAAGTTAGGCTTACCATCCTGTAATTGCCAGGATCGCCTCTGGTGCCTTTTTTAAAAAATAGGAATCATATTAGCTATCCTCCAGGCATCTAGTACAGAGGCTATTTTAATCAACAGGTTACATACTACAGTTAGTAGTTCTGCAATTTCATATTTGAGTTACTTCAGAACTCTTGGGTGAATACTATCTAGTCCTGGTGTCTTATTACTGTCTAATTTATCAATTTGTTTCAAAACCTCCTCTACTGACACCTCAGTCTGGGACAGTTCCTCAGATTTGTCACCTAAAAAGAATGGCTAAAGTGTGGGAATCTCCCTCACATCCTCTGTAGTGAAGACCGATGCAAAGAACTCATTTAGCTTCTCTGCAACAGCCTTGTCTTCCTTGAGTCTTCCTTCAGCACCTCAATCATCCAGTGACCTCACCGATTGTTTGCCAAGCTTCCTACTTCTGATGTACTTAAAAAAAAATTTGCTGTTAGATTTTCAATCTTTTGTTAGGTGCTCTGCAAACTCGTTTTTGGACTGCCTTATTATACTTTTACACTTGATTTGCCAGAATTTATGCTCCTTTCGATTTTTATCAACAGGATTTGACTTCCAATTTTCCAAGTATGCCTTTTGCCTCTCTTTTCAACTCTCAATGCCTCTGTTTCCCTTCCCATTCTTAGTCTGCCTTGTCTATTTAGAGTTCAGGCTTTGCCCAGCACAACCGGGCGCTGATGTCCGCTGGGGCTTCTGGGCACTACTATAATATAAATAATAAATATTGGACAGCTACCCAGATTGTTGCAAAACAATTTTACATAGCTAGACAGCATGGTAGATGAGGATATGTCAAATAGCTATAAAGTTGCTGTGTTATTTGTATCCCATTAATGTGAGCATGGATAGAACAGGTGACATGATCACAGTCAAAAGGTATAGTGGGACAGGGCATTACAAAAAAGTATTGATAAAGTCACTCAACATATTTACTAAGGACACTGATTGTAGATTTGATTATTTGGAAATAAGTTTTCATAATTATTTGGAAGAGGTATTGTTAGCAGTTTAGCATTTCAGTCATGCCTTTTAAAATAACATAATCTGAATTGGTTATATAAAATTCAGTGACAAGAAGACGTTTTGCTGACTGTAAAATGAAACACTTTACTAATCTAACATAACTCTTGTGTACCAGATTTGTTTAATCGAGCAAGTACATTTGCAATGATTGTTTTGTGCTATAATAAATGCATGCTTTATTTAGAAAATTGAATATCAAGATGCTTTTAAGAAGTACAAACTGTCCATAGTATAAACTGTTAGTTTTTACTAAATGAAACTAAAACAGGTTCCCATTTTTTCAAGCAAATAGTCATCCACAATATAAAAACTGTGTGGGATTTGATCCTTTCTGAACAGTTATTTATCAAACTGAAAGAAGGGCTAATCCACAACTCTGGCCTTGATTACGTACAAGAAATGTGCACCAGCATAATTAGATTGATTAAGTTTCACTGTTGTGCTGCAGCAGTGCAAGGTGAGACTTATTTCAATTTACCAAATATAATTACTGGCTAGGGCACTGATTGAGGGTCAGGAGACTTAGTTCTAATCCGTGGCTCTGCCACAACCTGCTGAATGACCTGGATCAACTCATGATCTCTCTGTTTCCTGCCCCACCCTTTGTCTTGTCTGTCCAATTGTAAGTTCTTTGTGACAGGGACTGATTTTCACTATGTCTAGTGCAAAGGGGGCCAATCTTGGTTGTAGCATTTAGTTACAAATGATAATAATGTTAAATCAACATAAGCTTCACATCATCCTGGTGTACTTTGTTTACGTTCAGAGCTTGTACTGGTATAACTAAATCAATTTAGTTATATTGGTGCAAGCATAATACTAATAATAACTATGATTACATAATCAAGCTATGTCAGTACAAAAGTGATCACTCTATAGCTGACCTCTCAGTCCCCATCCTTAAAGGAAACTTAGACAACACTTTCAGAAGACGAGTCTGGGAGCTTCAATTCATAACTTTGCTTGACACTAAAAATCATGGTCTTAATAGAGACACTGGATTTATGGTTTATTACAACAACCTGTAATCCAGTAACCCTCCTTCCCCATTTTGCCTTACAGGGGTGTTAATGGGCCACTTCACCTTGAATGGTGTAGGACTGATGAATGAAATTGTTTTTAATTGTTTACTTTATTAATGTAACTTCATAAGTAAAGTTTTATGAATGAAACAATATTCATTCATAAAACCGGTTACCCCAATAACTGACTAATTAACAGTTAAGATGCTTGTTAAGAGCCATAGCTGTTCAGTCAGCTGCCTTTGTAAGTTTCACTATCAATCCAATTCCTGATTAAATCACTGAGACTTGCACTGTTTCAGTATTGTAACTTCTGTTCACCATTTATTACACTTGCCTACAGTGTAACTTCTGTTCACTGTTTGCCATCCATTATACTTGTCTATATTGTAACTTCTGTTCACTGTTTGCCATATTGTAATTCAAACCCCATTTTAAAACGCTTACTCCATTTTGTAAGGGCTTGCTGCAACCTTCATTTTTGCAAACCCTGCTGTAACCTTATTAGTTTAGTTTAGATGTGTGAATGAGGTATGTATGGATGATGGAATCAACCTCCAGCCCCAGCCTGTCCTGATTAAATACAGTTCAAACACCAATGGCTGAAGATGCAGACAAGAGCCCTAACAAAGTAAGAAGAATCCACCCTAAAAAGAAAAGGTACAATAGAAGGAAGATCAAAGCCCGGTCCCAGGCTGAAAGTCATGTCTGCAATTGACGGGTGATCAATCACCAAACGCAGAGGCAGCGTGACACAGCAAGACCTATAGACTCTGGATTCAAACTAAAGCCTACAAAAAGGATGGGTGAGATGGAAAACTTTGGAGGAGGGTAACATTCTGCTGCCAACATGGAAGGGCATCAGTGCATGCCCAACAGAGACCCAGCTCGTCCTTGTGCCCGGCTTTCCTGGCCAGTTAGCCGCCACAAGCTACGAACCCAAGCTGCAAACTCAAGCCACAGACTCAAGCAGGACTGGTAACTATGCAGCAGCTGCAGAACATCTGATGGATATGTGTGTGTGTGTGTGTGTATAGGTATTAGGTATAATGTGTGTGTATAAGGATTAAGATATTAGTTATTGGTCATAAATCAAATTGTTATCACAATAAATGTGGCATCTTTATCTTGTCCCCTTTAATAAGATCCTGCTAGTTTTTATTGGTATAACAATGGGGACCATTAGAATGTATACTAACTACTTATGCTAAACAATCCATTTAATCTTATATTTAGCTGTGACACTTGAAGTACCTTTCCCAGAAGAGCGCTGTGTAGCTCAAAAGCTTGTCTCTCTCACCACCAGATATTGGTCCAATAAAAAATATTACCTCACTGATCTCGTCTCTCTAAATCAATTTATCCATATCAATGAACATTTCTTGTGTGTAGATTAGGCTTCAGGAGAAAGAAAAGTATGGGTGAAGGATAAGTGTTCTGATCTGATGCACAGCCTGAAATTCATGAACTTCCTAGAAACTAACCTGTCTCAATTTTGGTAAGACCAGATGCTGTCATCCTTTATTCATGTGGAGTATTAACCTTTCTTGGCAAGGAGTCCCAATAAGGTAAGGGCTACTCATGAAGTAAGGTACTACTTAATCATAGAATCTCAGAAATGTAGGACTGGAAGGCACCTTGATAGGTCATCTAGTCCAGTCCCCTGCACTAAGGTAGGATTAAGTATTATCTAGATCATCTGTAATAGGTGTTTGTCTAACCTGTTCTTAACAACCTCCAATGACAGAGATTCCACAAGCTCCCTAGGTAACTTGTTACAGTGCTTCACAACCCTTACAGTTAGGAAGTTATTCCTAATGTCTAACCTAAATCTCAATTGCTGCAATTTAACCCCATTATATCTTGTCTTGTCCTCCGGGGTTAAGGAGAACAATTTATCACCCTTCTCTTTATAACAATGTTTTAGGTATTTGAAGATTTATGTCCCCCCTCAGTATTCTTTTCTCCAGACTAAACAAATCCAGTTTTTTCAATATTTCCTCACAGGTCATATTTTCTAGACCTTTAATCAATTTTGTTGCTCTCCTTTGGACTTTTTCCAATTTGTCCACATTTTTCCCCAAGTATGGTGCCCAGATCTGGATACAGTATTCCAGTTGAGGCCTTCAGTGCTGAGTAGAGTGGAAGAATTACTTCTCGAGTCTTGCTTACAACAGTCCTACTAATGTTAATTAATGAAATTAAAGATGGCAGAATCTGGTCCCATGATAAATGAGGGGGGGGGGGTAGATTCCTTTTATGGACACCCAGCCACGCAGTAGCTATAGAATCCTCCTTAGCAGCTGTATCCTAATTGCCTTACCTGTAAAGGGTTAAGTGAAGCTTTACCTGAGTTGGCACCTGACCAGGGAACCAATAGGGAGGGTTCAAATTGGAAAAACTGCTGGGTGTGGGGTTTTTTTCTTTGTCTCTTGGGCTGGAGCGAGGGGAAGGCAGCAACAAGCTGTAAGCTTTAAGCCAGGTATGGGAAATCATTAGCATCATACCTAGAAACTTCTCATTTGGAACCCCAGATATGTAAGTAACACAGGAAAAGTTAAGACAGATGCGATTAGGAACCTTTTTGGTTGTTTTGGTTTGTGGATTCCTCTGTGCTAACCCAGGTACTTTTGTTTTGCTTTAAGCTAAACCCCAAGAAAGTTATTTTTGGTGTTCAATCCCTAAAGCCTGAGTTTTTAGATGTGTTTCTTTCTTTTTTAATAAAATTTACCTTTTTTTAAAGGTTTCAGAGTAGCAGCCGTGTTAGTCTGTATCCGCAAAAAGAACAGGAGTACTTGTGGCACCTTAGAGACTAACAGATTTATTAGAGCATAAGCTTTCGTGGACTACAGCCCACTTCTTCGGATGCATATAGAATGGAACATATATTGAGGATATATATATACACACATACAGAGAGCATAAACAGGTGGGAGTTGTCTTACCTTGGTACTTACCACAAGTACTCCTGTCCTTTTTTTAAAGAATCCTTTGATTCCAAAGTCCTTAGACAAGGGGTTAGTCTGTTCTCACATTGCTAAGGCAACTGGTTAGTATTTTATTCTCAAGCCTCCCCAGAAAAGAGGGTGAAGAGGCTTGGGAGTATATTTGGGGGCGATAGGGATTTCAAGTGACCCTTCCCTGAATATTTGTGAAAATCACTTGGTGGTGGCAGCAATATCTGTCCAAGGCAGAAGACTGTGCCTTGGAAGAATTTTCACCTAAGATGGTAGAAGATAAGCTTAGGGGGTCTTTCATGCGGGTCTCCACATCTGTACTCCAGAGTTCAGATTTTGGGGGGTATACCCTGATAGGTCCTAAGGTCAGCAACTGTCCTATATGATGACCTGGTACTTGAATTGGCAACCAGTTTCATCTATCTGCAGGCAAGTGATACAAGGTGTGTAAGACAGAATGACAGCATGTTACACTCACCTTACACAGGAATAAGTAAAGGTACTTAAGTAGGTGTGTAAATTTAAGCATGAGTCACTCTCTTTGAAGTGTTAGACTAAGCACAGGCTCTTACCTGCTTAAGGACCTTCCCGAAACAAGGCCTAAATGACTAAACAAAGTAAAAGGCAGCGGAAAAGTAGACCCATTCATCTTTAATAATTAGACAACCACAGAGTTAACACCCAAACATGAAAGCAATCCATGTAGGTGTTAAGTGTCTGAATAAATATGAAAGCTGGGCTGTTATTTTTTTAATCTTTTTCCACAGTGCAAATAAAATCATCCCCTCACCCTCCCCTTCATGTTGGTATTCATCTGCTATTGCAGAATAAAAAGTAAAGCCCGCCTTGCCTAGTTCAATAGGTCTTGCCTGTTTACTGGCGTGAAAGGTTTCTGAGTCAGAGTCAGTACTAATGAGGAAGAAGGAAGGCTTACATAGATGCTCGTCAGCTAGACACATAAATAAACCAGCAGTCTGTCTATTGGCTACTTGAAGCCCATTTGGGGTAGAAGGAAAGTAAGAAGACTGAGGGTGGAGGGGAGCAGGGCAGGCTGTGTGTCACTTACATTACAGATTTCACCATTTAAAAGGCTAAAAGTGACTAATAGCCTGGCTCTTGGTTAGATCCCATCTGCCACCTTTGTTAGGTCATTAAAATACATAATAATGTCTAACTAATGAATGTTGAATTATTAGCATAAATATGCCACCTTTTTATTTATTTATTTCACCAAGAACATGTTTTCCTCTATTTAATGATGGTAATTTATCATATTAAACTAGAGCTGCCGGTTTGTTTTCATATTTGTGTTTTTCTGGTTTTTCCCCCCCGAGACATCTGTGAGAGGGTGGTCCCAGGTAAAATAAATAAATAAAAGCCTTCGTAACGATCTCCACAAAGCCAAAGCCAGTAAATTCCCTTGATTTACCACTGATGGCCCTCATTTCTTCTTCTCATTTGCTTAGTTTATTGCTATTTTTCCTGTACTATTTTCCTCTCTTTTTCTGTTTAAGGCTTGCCCCAAAAAAGAACAGCAGAGGAATCTGTATGAAAAAGGAGACTATTTAGAGTCATGGGGGAAACAAATAGGAGAGAACTTCATTTTCACTTCTAGTTTGCTAAATGAATAGACCACAATTGTTCCTTTAGTTAGGTGGGGCCAGCTTTAAACACAAGCAATCCTCACTGAGGCCATCCTCTGTGCGAAGACCTGATTCAGTAATTCACAGAGTATTCTGACCTTCCACCCCAAACGGACAGCCAAAAAGGGAAGAATTTAGAGTTGTGAAAAGCTTTCATAAAAAAACTTGGAGCCAAGCAAAACTGACCTTGTTTGCAGTTTCATTGCATATCGGAAACTTGGGCCATGTTCGGTGAAGATTTGTCTAGAGCAGAGTTTGTGGTCCTGTTTTAATGTGAGTTAATTGATTGACAATTAACTAACATGACTGTGAACATTAGTCTAGACAGTCCATAGACACTTGTTCTAAAGTTGGTGGTTTACCCTAGGACTCACCCTCTATGTTTGCGGAATGTCTAGACTAGCATTTGCAATTATGTAGCTAACTGGTCATCAATTAAACTGAATTAAAACTACCCTCAATGCACCTTTTAGTTTGAGTCAAGCTTGCAAACCATTTAGCAAGCCTGGTCTAAGTTTGGAGCAACCATGAGCCCAAGGTGTGGTTTGGAGTGGAGTGATTTTAACCTGAAAAGAAGCGAAACATGCCAATCGGACTAAGGTTTGGTTTGTGCTTCAGCTTTGTTAGAACCAACAGTAGAAAGTTAAATCTTTGTGAACTAATATTAAAGAAAAGGTTCACATAAGACCCTGCAAAACAAAATGAGACAGCTCTAAAGCAAACATTTTGCCTATCCCTGATCTTTCCCAGGCCAACAATGCAAAGAAAAACATTTAGGGTGGGCATCTGCCATCCCATTCCTTCCCCTTGACTGAGGTTTTGACTGTCCTCTTCCCTTGGTCTCCGCATCTCCTACAAGTGTTATCTACACACAGACACACAGATTTAGAAACACAGGGGGGTTTTATGAGAGTTGTACATAATCAAAACAAGCCATATAAGATGGTACTTTACTCTATTTGTATCATGGTTTGACCTCATCCATATTGACTAACTATATCATGTTATGGCCCATTTGGGCCACAATCATACTAACATTTCTTCTCCCTTCACCTGACAGTCATTCCTACACCTGCATATCTCCCCCCCCCCCCCCCCCCCCCCCCACTGCGGCCTTAATCCAGTGGAACACACTCTCAAACGAGCAGAATACACTGGATGATCCCTTAGCTGGATGTTTCTTCTAAAACAGTCAACTGTCAAAGAATAAACAACAGTGCCATTTAGCGACTCTTAATTTGGCTTTCATCCTCCCCATCTCTCTTCATTACTACTCTCAGGCTGTCTGCAGTCTCAGAATGACAGAACTGCACTAGCTCATATGCACCTCTTGATCCACCACTGACATCCTCTAGCACCTGGAGACTCCACACATTGTAATGCCACAGCCAGGGTGACCAGATGGCAAGTGTGAAAAACCGGGACGGGAGTGCGAGGTAATAGGCACCTATTTAAGACAAAGCCCCAAATATCAGGACTGTCCCTATAAAATTGGGACATCTGGTCACGCTAGCCACTGCTGTAAATGGAAGGGTGTTACTGAACATGTTAGTAAGGGATAAATGTTACACAAGTATTGCACATGGAGTTCACCTATTGTTTACCATTTTAGCTGTTTCTGCCTGGCATTTTAATAGGATTAGCCTGTTAAAACCAGCAGTGTTTATCTGCAAGATCCTCTGACCTTCCCATGTCTCTTCCTAACACACCTTCACACCGAGAAGCAGACACATTAAATGTGCACGGCCAGTACCTTCTATCAGAAACCCTGGCAACTGTACACTCAGTTGGTGCACTATTGTTCTTTTACTTTGCACCTCTGTGACTTTACTGTATCCTTTTATGGTCTGCTTCTATTACTGTCTCAGCCAGTCAGCAGAATAGAAACGCCATGTATGAACAAGACACTCTGTTAGTGTGCAGTCGAACACCAATATCTGCTCACACAATGGGTAAGGTGGGAAAAGAGGTTACTTACCCGGAGGAAGGAAAGATCACGGTTGTGTTCAATGTTGGTGATTTCCAGGTTGCCCATGACTACCTCACAGTTCTCATAGTACTTGCGCAACGCACGATACTGCTGCTCAAGATCAGACAGAGAACTCAGCTTGTTCTCAGTACCAGCGCACACTGCAAAACAGAAAAAAAAAATGTATATTATATATAATGATCAGAGACACAGAAGCAAAGTGGGGAACAAAAGTTGTAGACAAAGATATACCTAACTGCAATAAAAGTCCTGTTTTAATCTCTGTATTATGTCATAGAGGAAAATGTTACAAGTTGCCTTAATAGCAACAGCAGTGACAGGTAGCGACAAATATTCTCCATAGTAATCTCAGCAGTATAATATGCATGACCAAAGGAGACAACGTTGTGGTACTAACCAGAGAACAAGCAAAAGGCTTTAAAAGGCAGAAATGTAAGAAATATTACAAAGCAATGCGTAAGTAAGAAGTAAGGGTAAAATCTTAGTTTCAGCGAACTCCATAGGAGATTTGCCATTGACCATAATATGTTTCTAAATCTAGAAGGGCTATTCATAGTTTCAACGATTTTATGACCAGAAGGGACCAAACTATCATCTATTCTGGCTTCCTCTCTAACACAAGCCAGAGAATTTCATCCAGTTACTCCAATAACTTGTGTTAGACTATAGGAAGACTTCCAGAAAGATATTCCCGTCTATAAAGTTTTTGTAGGAAGTACAGAAGGAATAAACAAAGAAAATTCCCTTTTCTCTTCTCTATGATGATTATAATGAAATATACACACATATGTTAAGGATCAGGCAAGCTGGAAAGACTTCAAAAACATTTTTTTGAAGTTTAGTTCTATTCTGAAAACTCACTGTAGAAATGGCATCAAACAGGACAGTCCATGTGTGCTTCTTTCAGTGGATCCAAACAAAATCTGTTCATTTACAAGTAAAAAAATGTTTTTTCCCCCACCTAATTCAAACTCGGCCGGATTCTGAAAGTCAAGCTGGTTTCTTTCCAGGTGCTACCTTCCTTAACAATAAGGATTGCACACTCAAAACATGGTTAAAGGAACATGGCGAGATTCATTTTCTTTGAAATGGATTTTCTTTATGTTTCTGATGAAGCACGCTTTAAATAATATGTCATCTTTTAAAGATTTTTTTTTAAAGCAGGTAATAAAGGTCATTTGGGCAAAGCAGGAGCAACACCAAATGTGCTCAAGCCGACCTTTGCTCCCCTTCCTCTCCCGTTCCTTTACATAGGCCTGACTGCTGCCTCTTCTGCTTCCATTTTGCTGCTGCTGTTACCAGTGGATATCCTCTTTCTGGGCCGTGGGGGAAGCACACTGTGATGCATGACCAAGAGGGTTAAGACTTCTGCAGGATAAATTACTCAAATTCAACCCTTAAAAACATATGGGGAGATAATGTTTGTGTTTTTGTGTATTTACAAATATATTGGTAGAAATCAACAATGTAATCAAACAGTCCCTGTCTATACTGTATTCTGTTAATTCAGAGATCAAAAGAATATTTTAACATTTAAATGAACTGTAAACATTGGCTATTGCTGCATCATCTCTCTTTGAAATGTATAGCAAATCATCTGTGAATGGTGGAAAAACAGGCAATTGCCTTGTGTTAATCTGTGTGGATAATTACCTGTGATGCTTAGGAAATGGGTCCACTTCAAAGGCCCCATGCGTGCCTATTGTTCGACTAAGGACTCCAAACTGTCAAAGAAGGCCTGGAATTGTATAAAAGACCTTTGGGTTCCAATCCTTTTTATCTCAGGTCTGCTTGAGATTTCATGCCAGGGAAGCCTAAGCCATAAGGACAGAGATCCTAGTTCTGACTGGACCACCCTGAATATAAACATTGGACTATAACCTATGAACTATTTCGGAAAGAACCCTTTGCATCTACAAAGCTCTCCATATCTGCTATGAATCTGAATCTCAAAATTGACTCATACCTGTATGTATACTGAACTTTTAACCAATTCTCACTCCCTTTTCTTTTTTAAGAAATTTTAGTTTAGTTAATAAGAATTGGCTGTAAGCGTGTAGTTGGGTAAGACCTGGAATATTCATTGACCTGGGAAGTAATGTGTCTGATCCTTTGGGATTGGTAGAACCTTTTTCATATGATGAATAAGATTTTCATTAATCCTCATCATATTTGACTTGGATATTTAGGTGGAGGCCTGAAGCTGAGTTACTTTAAGGGAACTGTGTTGTTGACTAGTGTGTAACCAGTGAGGTATAATAAAAGCTATTTTGTGGTAGCTTGGTAAATCTAAGTATTGGAATATCCATCAGCTTTGGGGATTGCCTGCCCCATTCTTTGTAGTTCACCCTAATTGAGTGACCTCAGCTGGCTCCCGTGGGATTCTGGTCACACATGCACGCCCAAAGCACTGAAGAAGAGGGATGTCATCTTTCCAGTTCATGTGACAGGAAGTTCTACTATCAACTAAATGGTGAAGTTGATTATACACTTTGGCTTTGTCTACACAGCAAACGCTGTGCATGGGCTCGCCTACCTAAGCGAGCTTCAATCTAGCTAGTGTGGGTGACAAAGGCAGTGAAGACTGCACAGCCTGGGCTTCATTGTGGGTAGCATAAGCCCAGCACAGACCCTGGGTACATACTTGGCTTGCTAGCCTACTCTGAAGGCTACAGCACACTGTCTTCACTGCAGTTGTTACCCATGCTGGCTAGATTCAAGCTAGCTTGGGTAGGCGAGCCCATGCACAGCTTTTGCAATGAAGACATAGCCAAAGTGGATGTCAAATGAACACAGCGATCAAACTGAAAAGACGACAAATATTTTTTCTTGCATCTTTCCATTGTAGTAATCCCAGGCGTTTCTTGTAACGATAGCAAGTACAACATACCACATGGAGATGTGGTTTCCCGGGTGACTGTGTCCCTTTAACAATTCTGTTTATGATGCCAGAGCCAGACTCGAATCCACATCACTTGCTCTTAATGGTGTTGGTGTTGCACAGCTAAACAGAAGTGAAAAAAAAAAATCTCCCCGCCCAAACTTATTGTAGTTCCAAAAGTTGGCAGATTGTGACTCTGAATACATATGGGGAACTATCTCATAAGTTCAAATGTGCCATTTTTACACAGTGACTTTTCAGTGAGTGTATAACCATCCTTTAACATTCAGGCTGGCATTCTGTTCTAAATTCAAAGACCAACTCACAGCCACTCAAAGCAGAATTCCCAGTGAGTTAAATTAAAAAACCCACCCTTCGAGTGGCTACAAAATCAAATTAGAAGATAGTTTTTAAAAGCACTTTTGTCTTGGGTCTCTCGGTCTGTCATAACTTGAATGTTACTTACATTTGGGGGTGAAATTATATTTAATTTCTTTCCTTATGTATTTCTTCTTTCCCATCAACAATCTCCTTGTGGGCCATTCTTGCACATAAGCAAATCCAAATTTAGCCAAGGTTTTGAAACAGGAAGCATATTAAATAAAATACCTGCCAGACCAAAATAGCTTTTTGGGAGCCATTCGTAGCCTTAGACTAAATCAATACAAACAAATCTCTGTACGACTAGAGCAGTGGTTTTCAATCAGTGGTCCGCAGACCCCTGGGGGTCCATAGACTATGTCTAAGGAGTCGGCAAAAGGTTGTTATTATCATAAAACAATGATTTTCAAACTATGGTCCGTGGACTCCTGGGGATCCGCAGACTATGTCTAAGATTTCCAAAGAGCTCCACACCTCCATTCAAAATTTCTGGAGTCCACAAATGAAAAAAGATTGAAAACTCCTGGATTAGGGGCAAAGTCAATAAAATTGGCTGAAATACACACTTTTCAAATGTTTTGCTATTTTTAAACAGCAGAAGTAACAAGGCTTTTATGAGTGTTATAAATGACTACTTGTCATATTCTGTCATTTATACCAGAGGTATTTTATATTTATATGAAAACAGGAAAAATTCTCCTTTCTGATCGTCACTGGGAGTCTCTACTGGCTGTGCAGATATCTACTGTTGTGTCAGAGTGGTTCAGCAAGTGATGGGTTAAAGCAGACAGCCAAAGATTCGGTAGCAGCTTTCTCTCTAGAAAACTCCTTCCGGCTTCTAACGGCCAATTAGTAGCAAGCACCTGAACAATAATTCCCAGACTAGGGTCTGGTGCCTGTACACCTGCGGTCCACATGGAACTGTCTTCTCATGTAGTGATGGCTCCCCTTGTTTTCAGCTGTTAAATTATATTAGAAGCTAAAAATACATTAAATACTTTCCTAATGTTGCTTCTCTGTGTATTCTGAAGTTACTAAATGGATTATTAATAAAGCTGGCTAATTTTAAAAACACTTTTTTTTTTTAATTTTAAAGTTGTTTCCTCTTGAAAGGATTTGAAATGGACCCGTTATTATCCCCAGGACCCAATCTTTCAGCAATTTTTTTTTCTTTTTCTTTTTGGTTTACCATTTGTTTGTTTGTTTGCTGAACCCAGTTTGACATTTTAAGTCAAAATTAAAACATTTTTGTTTTGAAATACTGTTTTGAAAATTCCCATGAAAACCCCAACACTCTGTGGTCAAAAAAATTTTGAAGAGAATTTTTCTTGTAATTTTTTTCAGGGGAAAGTTTTGTTTTTTTCCAACCAAGCTCTTTCAGAATCTAAATAAATGCAAACCCTGGGCCAAATCCTGAGCTGGTGTAATCTGGTATAGCTCCATTGATTTCAAGTCAATGGTGCTCTTCCAGTTTATACCAGTTGCAGATCTGACCCACTGGTTATGCAGTAAGTATGGGTTTGATCCTACAATCAGGTGCCGATCCTGCAAAGCATGCAAGTGCATAATTAAGTTTAAGAATCTGAGCCGTCCCAGTGACACTAAAATCAGGGCCAAAAGCTTTATTACACCGAAGATACTTGTGGACAGATAACTTACTGCATTAATAATTTCTGGTTGCGGTCAGAAGCTAGCAAACAGAACTAATTATTCTAGTCAAATGAACCTTAAAATCAAATATAAAAAAAATGATTGGCCCCTTTAAAGCAATCTTATAACTAAAGTATTTCAATCCTTTCATTTACAGTTTAGAGAAAAATGCCTACAATCCTTTTATTATGTGAAGATGCTCCTGTGCGTTAGCTTATATATGGACATCTCCTCCCAATGGAGTACTTGTCCAATAGGTAACAAGAGCTTTGTTACCCAACTGCTCTGCCCAGTACCCCCAAATTCAGGAAACAGGAGAAAGTCACTGACTAACTTTAATCCTCCCTTGCATTAAATGGCATGGCTCAGCTGCTATAGCTCTATACAGTGAAACATTAGTGTAGAAAGCCCAAATGCATAAACAGAGACACACAAGAAACAGGGTACATAACTCGGAGGGTACAAACTCCTCAGAACCATATTGAGAAGACTACAATCCACTGCATCAAAGTACATGACTTGACAGGGGTCTATAGGACAAATTAACTCAAAAAAATGGAAGTGGAGTTGTCATAACTATAAAGGGAAGGGTAATAGCTGTCCTGTGTACAGTACTATAAAATCCCTCCTGGCCAGAGACTCCAAAATCCTTTTCCCTGTAAAGGGTTAAGAAGCTCAGGTAACCTGGCTGGCATCTGACCTAAAGGACCAATAAGGGGACAAGATACTTTCAAATCTTGGGGGGGAAAGGCTTTTGTTTGTGCTCTTTGTTTGGGTTGTGCGTTCGCTCTTCGGACTGAGAGGGACCAGACATCAATCCAGGTTCACATCTTTCTAAACAAGTATCTCCTATTTCAAACTTGTAAGTAAAAAGCCAGGCAAGGCGTCTTAGTTTTACTTTGTTTTTCTCAACTTGTAAATGTACCTTTTACTAGAGTGTTTATCTTTGTTTGCTGTACTTTGAACCTGAGACTAGAGGGGAGTCCTCTGAGCTCTTTAAGTTTGATTACCCTGTAAAGTTATTTTCCATACTGATTTTACAGAGATGATTTTTACCTTTTTCTTTAATTAAAAGCCTTCTTTTTAAGAACCTGATTAATTTTTCCTTGTTTTAGATCCAAGGGGGTTGGATCTGTATTCACCAGGAGTTGGTGGGAGGAAGGAGGGGGGATGGTTAATTTCTCCTTTGTTTTAAGATCCAAGGGGTTTGGAACTGTATTCACCAGGGAATTGGTGAAGGTTTCTCAAGGCTTCCCAGGGATGGGAATTCTTGGGATGGTGGCAGCGGACCAGAGCTAAGCTGGTACTTAAGCTTAGAAGTTTTCATGCAGGCCCCTACATTTGTACCCTAAAGTTCAAAGTGGGGATACAGCCTTGACAGGAGTACATCCTAGAGCAGTGATGGAGCTGAGAGGAAGGATGCTCCAGTGGCTCACGGGCTAGCATAAGACTCAGGAGACAAAGGGTTAATTCACTGAGACTTTCTGTGTGAGCTTGAGCAAGTCACTTAGCTCCTCGGTGCCTCAGATCCCATCTGTAAAATGTGGGTTTTGTTAAGGATAAATGCATTAAAAATTGTGAGCTGCTCAGATATTATGGTAATGGAAGCCACATAAGCACCTAAGAGAACTAGATTAGATAGTGATTTAGAGAGAAAAAAGTGAAGGGGTAAGAGTCTAGGATGGAAAGTTCCCCAGATATCCTTCCAGGATCTCCATTACCTCTTTTTCTCCCCAAGAAGAGATTCTCCAAAGGCGCCTTCATAGATTACATACCACTAAAAAAATAATAATACTAATACCTGGGCAGTACCGGCACATGAGTGGTAAGTGTATTCCTTATATCCATGACCTGCCTGTATGTTTTATAATTGTAAGGTAATTTTTCAAATCAATACAGGTCAGTTTTTAAATAGTGCTCCAGAAGGGAGTGGAGTTGAAAAACAAATGTTATCTCAGCAAAGAAAATAAATCCCATAAAAGGAAATCCCCAGTGTTACACCTTTTCACAGACATTCTCAGCAATGAAGTTCTCAAGGCATCTCTCCTCCCCGCCCATGCAATGAGGCACTACAGGGTACAATACTAAATGATAAGAAGCTCCTCCAGGAGTGAACTGTCTTCCCAATAATGACAAATCCCCTAATGAGAACCATCCAAAGAAGTTCTTCATGGGAAGATCTAAGGATGCAAAACTTCAGAGTGCCTCCACCCTCCCTTTGCTGGGACTTGAACTCCTAGATGAAGTAGAGGAATCGGATATGATTTTTTTTTTTTTACTGGAAGATATAACTAGCAATGTAAAAAATGATCCCTGCAGTGACTGAAAATGCAGGTCCTATTTATAATAACAAAGGAGTTCTGGTTTATCCGGAACAATGTCAGAATCCCCGCTAGGAGTCAGAATCATTAGGGTTCTTTGTGCAATGCCTACTGTAAATTTCATAAAGCATGCTCAGATTGCATGTTCAGATGTCTCTTTGGGAGATACAAGAAAGAATCTCTCACTAGTCTTTCAAGATCTGAACAAGGCCAAGGCCAAATGGAGAATAAGCTCTTTGGGAGAAGGAACACAGTGGCTTGTGACATATGACATGGAATCAAAAACGGGGGCACCAAAAAAAAAAAAAAAAAGTATTTTAAACTGTTAGTAAATAGGTACTGTTTTAACTATGCATTTTTAACTGTGAGTTAAGTGGATTTAACAAGGTACTTAAGCAGGCACCTAATTTTAGGGACTGGCATACACTCAAACTTAAATTTGAGCACATGCTTAAGTAACTTGCTGAATTGGGTCCTGAGTTTGCATCTAACCCAGACTTTTATAGACGATATTAAATTAGCCATCTCTCCTATTTTTAGTTCTTAGAACAAAAACAATACCTGGCACTTATCTACTGTCACTGCTTTTTAAAATTAAATGCAACAATAATGCAAATATTTTAACAGATGCTGTTGTAATATATACTTCAGCTCTTCTGAGCGTTAATACAGTTATGCCAAAACATGTCAGCTTTCCCCTGCAATTCAAAAATCAAACTTTAATCTATATTTCATAAATATAATAGTGCCCCTTCAAAGCACATCACTGTGTATTGTTAAACACATTTATACACATCACCAGAAATTGACTATAAGCAATAAAATAAAGATCACACATTAAGAGCAGTCCCAGTAGGAGTGCCTCCATTGGTTAAAAAATAATAATTCACTTGCCCCTGATATTAGTTGGAGGAGAATTGCCATGTATGTATCATCACTAGCTAGTTTCTCTCACTGTTGTACCTGCCTTAGTCATCTCTGTGAGTGAACATCCCAGCCTTGATTAGAAATTCACACACCACAGTTGTCACAAGGCTAGTAAAAATGAGGGAGAGTGGTTTCTGTATGTGCAATATGCACAGGAAAAATCTGTGATTTCCTTACATTTTCCAATAAAGACAGACAAGCAAAAAGACAGATTGACCGACAAGCCATAAATGCAGGATGTGCATGTAGTGCACAGCTTTGAAAAACAAGTTTCTCTGCAGAGAGGTTATCCACAAGCATATTGCGATTTCCTCACCTTTGTTTTTATTATGGCAATAAGTCATGACAGTAGGCACCAATGCACCTATCATCAAGTTGGAGGCTAAGTGCCCCCACTCCCCGAGAAGTCCAATATCCTATTAAGACACATTGTTGTGGTTTATCGCTATTCAAATATGGCTATGTCTCAGTTAGAAAATAAAATCAACTAAAGATAGTTTTGTGCAATGCATCCCTTCACTATGACTAGCAGGTCCTAGTAAAAGGATAAAAAAATAGGAGAAAGATTATAAATACCATCACCCAGTTAGTTGGAGTATATATGGTTTGTACAATTTTGCTAACCCCTTCTTATTTTAATTTAGTTTATTTAAGATGTCCTGGACTATGCCTTGCTATCCTCCTGAAACCCTACTGCTCTTTCAGCGGTAGTTTATAGCCTAACAGCCACTTTCTTTTATATAAAAAGAAAATGTGGTCTATTAACTGGCTCCCAGGTTAGCTTTTACACTAGAAAATGGGCTATAAGTGGCTGACAGAGCCACAAATTGTTTCCGATAGGGCACCTTGGAACTTCGGATTGAAGGATAGTTCAGAGCGTCATTTTTTCCCCCTTACATGTGCTCTCACCCCCGCCCCAATTACTTCTCTTCATCTCTCACATTAATTTTGTTTCCCTGCCCCACCACTATCATTTTTTCCTCCTCACCTACTGACCATAATGAACGAAAGGATTGGTTTGGGGGTTTTTTGGAAAGTTTAAATGAAGTCCCCTTTGTGTAGGTTTGGCCTTAATTTTCAGCACTGACATCATCTGAAAAGGCCAGCCACCCCATGACATCATCTAAAAGAGCCAACCATCCATTCGTGATGCATCTTTGGGCAGTCTATCCCTAGCCAGACTCCAGTACAATTTACTCAGTATGTATACTTTCATAATTTTCAGTCTAGGGATTAGTCACAAATATTCAAAATTCAGGCTGTTTACACTTGCGATTGGGCAGCTAGGTCACACACTATAGTCTTTGTTCTCTGACTAGATGAGCATGTAAGCAATTATAGCACATATATGCATGAATTTGGCTTACTCTTTCCACAGATACTTATGCATGCAACTTTGAAATTAAATTTTCCATTACCATTTTTTCCAGCAGCACTAAATCATTTAAATGTCCACTCAAAACTAACAAGTAGCAAGTGTGAACATGATCGAACTGAATTCACTTAAACATTCCAACAAATATGAGTTAATTATTTTATCCTGTGCTAGTGGTGATCAATATATATTTAAATGAAGAAATCATTTTTGACCCGATATAACTAGTCTTCTACTAATTTGACTGTTTCTTTTTTAACCCTCCTAGCTCAACAACTGATCTTTTTAATTTTTGTAATCAGGGCTTTGGAGCGGAGCCCGGAGCTGGAGCATGGAGCAGCTCCGGAGCAGTGGAGCTGCAGGTTTTTGCCTGGAGCTGGAGCAGAGCCGGAGCACAGCTCCAAAGCCCTGTATTGTAATCAAACCTTCTAAGTGCTTTCCTATTCACAGACCTATTCAGCAACTGTTATTCCTGAATAACTTCATGTGTGAATCCAAAAGTAGAATAATCTTGTTCTGGAATAAGAATATCCATACGTTATTCAGGAATAGCAGTTCCATGTATAGGCAAGCCCTAGGAGATCCACCTTTCATTCTTTTTAAATCATGAAAGATTGAGTTTGACTTTTTTAGGGGTGGGGGGAATCTCATGACAAGGCACTGGCAACTATGCATAAAAATCATTTGTCTCTCTCTACATGAGGTTTTGCTTGAGTGCAGCATGACTTTCATTTGTTGATCGATTTGTCAATCAGGCCGTATATACACAAGACATTGCTTAAAACATCAGACTCATTGATTTCAGGAGACTGTTTATGAAAACAGAATTGCAAGTTCTCTTACTTTGGACAAGGCGAGCTAAACAATAAATACACAGTGCCTCTTTTTCACACAGTTGCAATCTATTTGTACGCTACTCCTGGCAGTAATTTATTTACTTAATTAAATTTGCTTTTATAGACAAGACATTGTCAGGGACTCTTGAAGGAATGGATAAAGTAATGTTTTATTAGCAATCTCAAGCATCGGTGCCAAGTTTCTAAAACTCTCAGAAAAAATTACCAGTGGGTCCTTTAAGAAGCCACTAATTACTGGCAAATTTGGAGTACTTAACATTGCCGTCATTATATCCTCACCTCTTAACAATAGCCTAGATTACCCCTTGCTGTAAAAGACACAGAAAGAAGGGGAAAACTCCCTCCTGGCCTTTTCATTACTTTACACTCTCCTAGCATCTTTCAACTAATCAACCATAAACCTGGTTTTTCCTGCAATTAAGAATGTTCTAATTAAGGACGGATCTCACTGAATTTAAACTATTGTAGATCTCTCTTTTGGGAGGAAGCAAAACTAAGATGAATTCCAAAACCTTTTTTCCTCTTGTTTAAATCTAATGTTTTTGAAGGATGATTCAACTTAGAAGAAGTATATTTCTAGCTAAAGGAATGCTTAAAGTTTTATATTAGAGACAATTAGAAAGTGGGTTAGAAGTGGTGGACAGGACCACAAATTGTTACTTAGAGGGCAGCTTGGAAATGTAGGGAACAGGACAATTGGCTTGGAATTTTCTCTACACGCCCTAATACAAAGCTCAACTGACACAAGTGGGGATGCCTTCCTTAACGAATTCTCTATATTACATATTGTTGCCATGTTTGAATACGGCTATATAGAGTGGAGTAAGCTAATACCGAATATGATTTCGCTGTCAAAACAGACCAGGGCAAGGAGTATTCACAACATCATGTCAGCTAGCAATGCTTTCAGCCTCTGGGTTTACCCATGATTAGCTGTCACAATTTATTCTGATCTCCACTGACTGCAAAAGCATGAGAAACAAAGTGGGTGAGATATCATCCTTTATTGGACCAGCTTCTGTTGGTGAAAGAGACAAGCTTCAAGTCTTCCCTGGCCTGAAGAAGAGCTCTTGTCTCTCTCACCAACAGAAGTTGGTCCAATAAAAGATATTACCTTCACCCACCTTGTCTCTCTAGTATCCTGGGACCAACACAGCTAGAACAACATTGCAAATGCATGGTCAACATCATGCCAGCTAACTTGATTCTTTACAACCTATATAGGATATATAGAATATAGGAAAACTCAGGAATTTGAGTGGTGTTAATTATTTTAAGTCGATTACTAATCGATTAAGGTACCACTCAGCATGAGTGAATGGATCAGAAACTGGCCGAATACCCATGAGGTACCGACGCATAAAAATGAAACTAAACCTTTGTCCAACTGAAAAAAGAAATCTTACAATTTGTGGGGATTTTTTTTTTTTTTTTTTTTTAAGTTTGGTTGGTTGGTTGGGTGACGGGGGAGGAGTTAGGGTTTTTTGGTTAGGATTAGTGTCATTTATGACTGAAAGAATGAAAGACCTTGAATGAACTTTCTGAATTAACAGCCCAATGTTGTTTCAGACACTTTGCTCATTGTTCCGCCTAAATCTTATTCCTGCAGCCCTTTCATCTGGGCTCTCTCCCTTTCAACAAGGGCTCATCAGAGGGTGTCTACTCAGTACCACAAAGATGTCTCTGAAATGACAGTTTTCAAGGGGAAGTAATTTCTCAGTCCTAGGAGATTATCATGAAGAAGTGATAGGTATTTATAAATATTGAGAGTGACTGTATCTTAATCAAGAATGATTATCTGTGGGTGATGACTCTTTCCTGGGCTGATACGCAGACTTTGCATTATGTCCTGAAAATATCTGTTCATTTTATGTTATAGCATATTTCAGAGGATGTAGTGAACATGTGGGCATCAGTCAAAATGATATCACATTAGTAACTAGATTTGTATTGCAGTGTTTCAAGGATAATTGCTCATATTAGACCATGCCATCCTTTGTTGCCTTGTCATTTTAAATTATTTTTTCCAGTATTATTTCTCATCTAGTTTCATCATATACATTTTGTCCTCTTCACTTACAACGTCATAGAGTGAAAACGTGCTGCAGGATGTAAACCAGGCACACAGCACTAGAAAGTAGGTACAGACACTTTAGGCTGTGCCAGCAGCATTATTCCTCCCCAGGGCTGTGGGTAAATTGGTTTATCTTTGCTCCCTCCACTTTTCTTTCCT
Organism: Malaclemys terrapin pileata; assembly: GCF_027887155.1. Classification (NCBI taxonomy): domain Eukaryota; kingdom Metazoa; phylum Chordata; order Testudines; family Emydidae; genus Malaclemys; species Malaclemys terrapin. Next base: position 14,746,618 of record NC_071515.1, on the reverse strand, counting down.
TATTCTGTTCTGTTTTGAGTTTAGGTAGTAGACCCTTAACTCCACCGTAGATACCAGACTTGACAAGCAATTAAAGCAAACAATTTCCACTCATCAAACTTTGCCAAATCAGTCATCAGCCATCTGCTTTATCATCTGGCTCTCCTTGAGGTCTTGCTGTGAATCTGGAACCACTTGCTTAGATCAAGAGGGACAGTACAAGCCTCCAAGCTGGTGGGATGCCATGGGGATGAAGGTGACACCTGGTATGTAGACACTAACAGCAGTCTTCACCCTTTGCCCTAGTTGCACTTTCACCATTCCATTGTTTAATGGCATCATCCTTTAAAAGACTATGATGCAACACACCCTCTCCTCTGTGATCAAAATGGCAAATTCCTAGCGCAGAAACTGGATTAGAAAATAATTTAAAATGAAAGACTTCCTTTTAAGTACACATAAGTAAGTATGTAACATTTGTGTACCTAACACATCGTGGCTTAGATGGGATGTAACACTTTCTTATCATAAGCAGGAGACCAAAAACAAAAAAAACCTTGTTCTCCTATAAAATCTCTCCAGCACTCCCAATTTAGTTCCAAATGCAACACGCACCCAAAATAATCGATTGGTAGAGTCTGGTTTAGAGAGGCCTACAGACTGTCTCTACATAGAATTGGTGAGTCTCTTTACCAATTGGTCATGACGGTAAAAATGATGTACTTAAAGATTTCCTCAATTCAGATTTTTTAAATAAATTGTTCAAATTCCCTCCCTTTCAGTTAATATTTTCTAACCAAAGGAAAGATAACTCCACAGAATAGACCTTTAACTTGCTGATTGAAGATCTGGATAGTTACTCTTCATCATTATGTTCCCCATTATTCCTTGTCATTATATTTCCCAATTTGATCAATAGCATTAGTCACAGAAGATTAAACACCTATTCTCTTTTACCACCATGTTCTCCCCAAGTCAGGATATTGCAGGTGTTTTTTCCCCATGACCGAGGACTTCAGCTGAGAAATCTATAGAAGTTACAAAAGGTCATTCCCCAAGTGAAACTGATCTTCTACCACATTGTCATTTATGATTGATGCAGACAAAATGCAAAGTAGCCTAAAAACCTCTCCTGGCTAATAAATCAAAACATTTTTTTCGCTTTGTAAATATTGGTGTGCACTCTGGAGCCTTATTTTTGTTACCTAAAAGCAACTAAAATATAATATGTATTTGGGGGAGTAGCGCCTGGAGGCAAGGGGCATTGAAGCTGCCAAGTTCCCCATCCCCATCACTAAGTAGTAGGAAAGCACTAGGCCCCCACTGTTCCATAGACACACAACCACATGGAAGAAAATTATACTGGGAGCCAAATAGAATGGGTAGACAGATGAGTAGAAGGGATTAGTGTTGCTGAGTTCACTGTGATAGCTGCAGAAAATGGGGAACTAGGCCACAAGTATTAGGCAAATTAAAAAAAAAAAGCCAAAGATTTTAATCTTGGTTGCTCCCCGCATTCCTGGGCCCAAGATTTCGCTTTGCATATGTTAACCTAGTTTACACTTGCAAGATCCTTGTCAAGAAGGCTTGTAAGTACATACAGTATTAGACCCGTTTTACCTCTGTGTAGGTAAAAGCCTACATTTGCAAACCTGGATGCCTACAGTTAGAACAGTAATTCTGTATTTAGGCACCCAAATGAAGGATGATCATCAGCAACTCCTACTAAGATTAGTGAGAGTCACTGGTGTCCAGTACTTATGAAAATCTGGCCACTTTTGTTCAGGTACTGAAATATGGATCTAGGGACCTCGTTTTCAGCACCCAAGTTTGAAAATACTGGCCTAAAATTACAAACTAGAACCTTGGTCATGAAACTTCCAGTGTCCTTAATCCACTAGACCAGAGCGCTTTCCCAGTATTAACTAACCCCATCTGTGCTCTCACCTTCACTTCATCAGAGTAAATTGTTCATCTCATACAGAACAGTCCTTTACAATTGTAATTCCCAGGATTATTGGGTGGGAGGTCAGCTCTCCTTAGAGAGCACGAACGTTGTTACACCACATATACAGACACACCAACTTCCATCCTGGCTCTCTCTGCTCTGTGAGGTCACTACCAGCTGTAGGAAAAACCTGCCCAACAATGAGAAGGTTTTATGTTGCCTCTTCAGGGCACCAATGGCAGGCAGGTTTCTTGGTGGTAGGGGAAGTAAAGGGAAGACAAGCCACTAAATGAATAACTGCGTAACATGAAAAAGAAACACTTTTCCATGTGTATTTTAATCCAAGAACGGATTCACTGAGAGAGATTCCTGTCACATCTGGGGCAAAGTTGGTACCAAATCATTTCCCTTCCTTATGAATAATGATTCTTAGCTTGAAAACATGAAGTATTCCTTCCCTCCCTCCACTTCTTTCTTTGTAAAGCTGCCCCTCTCCTAGAGGGCCAAGTATCTGCTTAACTTGCACAGAGCATTGCCTTGGCAATGCAGTAACAGAATTCCATAGCAACTCCAACAATAGTGAAACTCCTTGGGGATTTGCACTTTATTTGTCTCTGGAACAGCCAGGGGCCTTTTTTGCAGAGGGGTTGCCTGAATTCTGCACACATTCACTCTACTTAAATGCGTTTTAATGAACAGTGTACAAACATACCCATTTTGGGTGCACACAGGGAAGTCTATTCATACAGTGCAGGCCCGATCCTGATTCCATTGAAATCAACAGGAGTTTTGCCATTACTTTCAATGGGAACAGGAATTGGGTCCTTGCTGCAGTTTCCATACGCTTTCAGTATATTTTAAACGACACTGGTGACACGAAGCAGATGACCCAATTTTATCGGGACAGTCCCGATATTTGGGGCTTTGTCTTGTATAGGCGTCTATTACCCCCCCCCCCCCAACTCCTGTCTCTATTTTTCACACTTGCTGTGTGGTCACCCTAAACATGATAAACGTTTCTTTTGGTCTTCTTTCTCAACATGTTAAGATTGTGCTTGTGCAAAAAATGCGGCTCAGATTGGGGGTGTTATCAGTGCTTTATTTCACAAGGCATATATTAATGTAATTGTGGGTAATTATTTACCATTTAAGTGAATGGCAATTACTATTTAGTTACAGGGTAACTATATGGTTACTTGTGATGTAAAAAAACTGAAATGTTTCCCTGAAACCTACAAAGTACAATTATACAGAACAACAATGTGTGGAGTAAATTAGCAATTATCGTATAATCCACAGGTCACATAATTAAAAGGATCAAATGTCTACGATATTTAATTAGATCGAGCAAGAACTTTATTTAACAAGAAATTATATCCAAAATTCTAGCAATTTTGCAACACTAAAACTAGGAGAACTAAAGACAAACATGTGGGAAATAAAGAAAAACAACTGTTCACCAGGGATCAAATAAATTGAGTGTTTAAGTACAGAATAGCCCCTTCAGGGACTCTTCTCAACTGAGCAAGAGAGAAAACAAAATTAACTGACAGCAATGTTTCTCTCTAACTTCCTCAAGCTGAATGTGCAACTCAGTAGAATATGACTTTTGGGGGGGAGGGGGGGGGGGGTCAATATCCACAGGTTTCCTAAGCTGAAATTAAACTACTGTAGTTTATTTTCCACTGATGAACACACAGGCTTAAAAAAAAAAAAAAAAACAGGAAAAAACCTTGTCAAATAGACAAGAAAGTTCACATAATATAAGGCAGCTGATTAAATATTACTTAGACCTTTAAGTATTGCTGAGAACACAAGTGGTTGCACAGTTTAATACCAAGGTAATTCTGACGGCTGTATTGTGATTGGCACGATAAATTTAGGGTCTGATCCTGCAGTTCTCACAGAGATAAAGGCCCTGAGCATCAGGACTACAGTTTGAGCACTGTGGTAATGTGTGTAAAATAAGATTTTTTTTTTTAATCTATCAAGTTTGAGAAAGAATGCAGACTTTTAATTGGCTGCTTTGTTTTCTGAATATCCCCCGTTATACTGAGATATAAAAACAGATTATTAAAGTGCAGATTTCTACATTTGATAGGATGCAAAGCTTCACTTTTCTGATCATTAAAATGTATAGAATAAAAACCTAACGTGTTTTTTCTATATTATGTGTTGCCTAATTTTAAAGCTGACAAATACGTTTTATTAGAGATAATCCCTTATTCCTTATATTTTTTTCACAGTTCAGATATAAACAGGGATTCATATGGTATCATCTTGTAAAGGTCTGTATGGATATAATTACACATACAAAATGCAAAATATCTACAGTAATTACAATTACATGTACAGAGTGGGTATGCACTCACACACACAGAGGCGCCGACTTTCTAATGATCCGTGGGGTGCCCAACCTCTGCTCTGCCCCAGACCCCGCCCCCACTCCACCCCTTCCCTGAAGGCCCCACCCCTACCTTGCTTCTTCCTGACCCCGCCCCTGCTCCACCCTGACTTCCACCCCTTCTTACCCAATTCTGCTCCCTCCCCTGAGCGTGCCCTGAGGCGCTGGGGGAAGGAGTTAATGGGTGGGGCTGCTGGCAGGCAGAAGGCTCTGGGGGGAGGGGGAGGAGCTGATGGGGGGGACTGCCGGTGGGTGCTCAACACCCATCATTTTTTCCCTGTTGGTGCTCCAGCCCCGGAGCACTCACAGAGTCAGTGCCTGTGCACATACACACAAACATATACACACAAACAGGCCTTTTTTTTTTTTTTTTCCTCTCTTCTCAAATATGCGTGCTTTAAATTAAACTCCTAAATTCATATTTAGGCACTCAAACTAAAGTAGCCTACTTTGCAGAGATGTTGAGCACCACAAATCTGAGCAAAGTCAATGGGAGCTGCAGGTGCGCAGCACCTCTGAAATTTAAACCAGTTTTATTTAGGTGCCTAAATATGGATTTAGGAACTTACTTAAAGCATATGGTTTGGAAAATTGGGACCATTGGAGCTATTTATAAACCACCTGTTTGTTATTCTCAAAGTTTTTGGAACATTTCTTCTGAGGCTGAAACTTATGTACTTGATCTCTGCATGGAGGTGTGTTGTTTTATTTTTTGTTTGGTTGTTGTGTTTAATTTTGAGATAAATCTCTAGGGGTTTGATTACCTTGGACCCTATCTGGTCAGTTCAGAAGGGTAGCACTGTCACCAGCTTTGTGCCATAAACACCAGGCATGGGCCCTGTTCTACCCCCAACCCTTACCACTCACTAGTACATTACTCCTTGAGTAGTCTCATTTACTTCATCAGGATGGTTTGCGCAATGCGGTGCTATTCAATGTGAGTAAGGATGGCAGAGTTTGGATTTGGAGTAGAGTGTATAGTTTGATAGGATACATTTTACACTTAAAGTATGTTTTGAATGGTGTTTTCCTTGCTGCAAGTTTTGTTCTCTTGTGTCCTTTCATCAGATTTGAACTCCTTGCATGCTACACTAACAAAAAATACTCGCTCGAACAAAGAAGCCTAGTGCCCCTACTTATTTTGATTCTTGGTTGTACATTTGTATAGAGAGAGGGGGTTGTTTTGTTTATGGTTGTGATAAGAAGGCGGTTTGAAAAGCGGTGGGTTTTTTTTTCTTTTTCATTCTGTGGTTTAGTGATGTTGTTGAATTTATAACCATTGAAAGTAAGGCCACACAATTTATGGCACTGCTATAAATGAAGAAAACCAGCCATAAATCAAAGAAAACAGTTACATAAATGAGCATAAAAGTGCAGGGAAATGTCATGAGATAACAATAAAATATCTTCCAAATGGTAAATCCCATGAGCAGAAACAGCATTAGTTGTGACACCTCCAAGACTCCAATAATAGGACTGTTTTATCAATGGAGTAATATTTGTCCTGAAGCTTGTCTCTCTTCAAACAAAACTGCAAGCACTTTGTTGGAAATTATGTACTGTAGGTTAAGAGGGAAAACAAAGATTGTGTGTGCACGCATGCACACGCATACGCCAAATATACTCAGAAGCTGTTTTACAATCCCATAAATTTTTAGTTTGCCTTGATCCCACTTCTTTAAACAGAGTAAAGGATTGGGTTTTTTTAAGCTATTAGTGAGAAATAAATGTCTTAAAAATCCAGTATTTTGCCCTGTCTCCACACAGGAAAAGTTGGGACCTGATTCTCCATTTTGTTTGCTGAAAAACAAAATATTCCATTTTTTCAATGAAAACCCAACATTTTTCACAGGAAAAAAACAACCTATTTCTGGAACAGCTCTACATCACAGTTCCCTCATTGAAAGGCAGCATACCACGTATTGGCCAATAGGTCCTAGGGTGACCAGATTTCCCGATTTTATAGGGACAGTCCTGATATTTGGGGCTTTTTCTTATATAGGTGTCAATTACCTCCCACCCCCGTCCCGATTTTTCTCACTTGCTGTCTGGTCACCCTAGGTCCCCTCCTCTGCAGTCAGTGCTCCGGCAACACAGAGGGGAGTTCTGGGGACAGGGCAAAGACATGCCCAGTGGTTTATTTGGCTACAAAGATCCACTGGTCAAATTGTCCCATTAGGAGCACAGGATTGTAAATAGCAGAGCACTGAAAGTTGTAACAGCTGCATAATGGCTCTACTGCCAGTGGGAAAGGATTAAGCCCTGTAAATGGACACATACTCCCCCAATTACTTTCTAGGACTCTACCTTGATATTTAATAACATTTCTATAAATGCCACCATAGGAGAAGTCAACATTTAATAACAAAATAAAGAACTGTGGATCAATAGCTTTTTTAGCTGAAATTTGTTACAAGGACTGAATGCATCTTATCTACAGATTCTTTACTAACCTCCTTTGTAAAGCAATTTGAGATGTGCTGATGAAAAGAACTATATAAGAGTGTATTATCCTCATCATTATGACATTACTAATAAAAAGACAAGGTTCTGGCACTGATGAATTTACAGTAATTTTAAACTTCAGATCACAAGTGGAAGTAACAAACAATTAGATGGAGAGACGGAGAAAGGATGCTGGATTATAAGAATCTAATGCAGCATTACTGTGTAGAAATTAATAGCGGTTTTTAATTTATTTAAAATTTAATCAAGAAAACATAAAAAAGGAAAGGCCAAACTTCAATTACCCGCCTACACGGGACATGGTGTACCACTTTCAGTCCACTTGGTCCCAATATTGGTGCTACATGTTGCCCTGGTTGTACACTTACCTTGAAGGTCTAGTTAATCTAATCTGAAGAATGTGCGAGCATGTGAGGAGGTGAGGGAGGTGTACACGGGGTACGACATGTGATCCATTTAAAGAACTACTCTATTAACACAAGGCTTGTGACTGGGTTTAAACATTCCTGCATATTCCAGTAATGCAGAAGCATGAGAGATCCAGTTGTCTGTGAGTGGCACTCAGCGTGAATTTACCCATTGCAAAATGTCCTTGAAGCTGCCTGTCTGTTACTGGTAAATAGCAGTGAAGGTCAGTGAATCTAATTTGACAATAATGAGCCTGCTCAGCATTGCATTCTAATAGGGTGCCCCCTGCCTTTAAAAAGAAAAATATATCAGGCAATAAGGAAGGCTACTCAATGACACCACAGAAATCCCATGAGGCACGGTCTCAAGGAACAGGGCTCCCTTGTTTTCCCTTCCTAATAACAAAGACGACAGAGGTTACAAATGCATTCACTATTTATTACAACAAAAAACATGGAGACTGATTGGAATAGCTTAATTAATAACAATTACCCGGACAGAATTGTTATTCAGGCTGTAGTTCTGAGCATGAAGGAGACACTTGACCCTTTTGCTCCTGTGCAGGAACAGAAGAAATTCCAGGCTAAGTTAATGGAAACTGAGCGGATGAGTGACACTGTGATTCAAATGTACTGTAAACTAACTGAAATGATTCCAATGTCAGAGGAATGCAACGCGCTGCTTTTAGGATGATTAGCCCTGGCTGTGTTTTTACAATATTTGGTCAAACACCTCAAAGACATTTCATATTTCAGGGAAGAAGGTTATTCTTTTTTTTTTTAAACGAAGGGGAAATAAAAAGGTTGGAACTGTGCCTCAGGGGGATAATATGTCAGTATATCAAACCTTTGCTGCAAAGCAGCAGCTTCACGTTCTAAGCACTGATGGTTGTCAGTGTGATATTCTGATTGTCAGATGGTGATTCTGGATCTAGCCTGCTCTGTTACTTTCTCTCTGAGTCGATTGGGGGGGGGGGGGAAATGGTGAAGGACAGTTTATGAAATTCCAATTGTCTAAAGCACTAGTAACCCTTGTCAGTCATGACTGGTTTACTGGCTGAGCTCACCAGCAGGGGGGCTGCATTTGATCACCTCTGCCATAATTAGTGTCACTGCAGTCAAATGCAATTTATGTTTAAACATACGTGGAGGATATGAAGATAATCCCAGCAATCGCCACCAAACAACATCAAAAAGCGTGGACTTCAAAGCCTGCTGGAAAATAATCATTTCTTCATTTTAGATCTGCCTACCAATCTTCTAATGGAGGCTATTTCTTGATCCAAATGAGAACAGCAATATTCAAAGTGCCACTGTGTCAGCTGAACCTACTTTGACTCTGTCACACTGAACAAAGCCCTAGGGCTAGATTTTAAAATAAGAAAATAGGTGTGCCAATAGGTATGCAATTGCACACTTATTGCGTGCACAAAACTACCGTTTTGCATTCAAGTTGAGTTGTTCCACATGCAGTGCATTTGTGAAAGCTGTCATGGAAACTGCACACAAATTAGCTGGGTGCATAGAGACCCAGCTTTAAAATAAAGTGATGAAGAGTTTGGGTTGGGTTTGGATTGACACCAACAAGTTTGGATTGCTTATCCAACCCACTTTGTCCTCTTGGGTTTGTAAAACTGGGCTATGCATATCCCGCAAAACAGGGACTTCATAAGATTTTCAGCATCGCCAATTTCAAGCATACAAAAATCGTGAGTCAGGCTCCAAAGAATCATAAGGATTAGCTTAAAACTCATGAGACTCTTAAAGAAAATAAACTGAGCTCTTTTTCTTTGCTTTCTGATTTTAGCCTTTAGAGTTCACTCACTCCACATTATCCAGCTTTTCTCCTCCAACACCAGGGCTAGAAACTTGTTTGTGTTCTTTAAATGACAGCCGAGATTCTCATGTAATCACATGAGTCTGGGAACTCAGAATAATATTGCGAGAGTTGGTAATACTGAAATGTTCAGAGCTGTGCACAAATAAAAAGTAAGTGAGTGAGTGAGTGTGTGAGTAGTTCTCATTCATATGGGGGGAAGGGATAGCTCAGTGGTTTGAGCATTGGCCTGCTAAACCCAAGGTTGTGAGTTCAATCCTTGAGGGGGCCACTTAGGGATCTGGGGCAAAACTCTGTCTGGAGATTGGTCCTGCTTTGAGCAGGGGGTTGGACTAGATGACCTCCTGAGGTCCTTTCCAACCTTATTATTCTATGATATCTGCACATGCCTAGGATGAGTATTCGGAAGGGTGGGCACATGGCATCCTCCTGATAAATGGCACAGTAAGAGTATGAACTCCTTGAGTGCAAAGGGAAGGAAACCTCATGAGGGGAAGAGTCAGTGTCTGTACAGAGCTACATCCTATGAAGAGGGCAAATCCATGGGAAACAGAGGTTGTTCTCATGAATCCATGGCTAGTTCCACAGAACACCTACTCCTCCACCCAACTGGAGGACAAGAAGGAAGACATGGGGGTTGGACTAGATGACTCCTGAGGTCCCTTCCAATCCTGATATTCTATGGTTCTATGAACTGCTTGGCTCCCTTTCTCACCTGAATGGAATATAGCTTCCCATCTCCTGCCAGCCCTCTCTACCCTGCAAGGCACTGAGAAGTCCTGGAGGGACTTGACTGATGATTTCAGCAGCATTAGCATCCAGCTGAAGACCTGCAGCACCAGTCTCAGTAATTTGGGACTAAGGGCTTGTTTACACAATGTGCAGCAATGCACACCACCTGAGTGTAAACGGCAGAGCAGTCTAAAATGTTGCACTCTTACTGCCCTGCTGCCATGCTCTAAAGGGACCAAGCATGCATCAATGTAGTCCCATTTGAAACAGTACGGCATTAATTCACACTAAGAACCTTTTTGAGCATGTCAGCAGGGTCTACACAGGGTGGTTAGAGCACAAGCAGTCAGGCACAGAAGTTAGGAGACATTTTTGGGTGCTTTTCTAGTTGCATCAGAACTTAGTTAAAATACAGCATTTCTGTCTCACTGAGAAAGACAGAAGTGGCATCTTGTAAACTGGGCAGATGCTCCTAAGCACATGGGATAAGATCAGTTAATCAGGAACAAAAGAGAATTATTTTCACCCACAAACAAATTGATCCTACTCATCGTTGCTCAGGATGCAGGTATCTTTCAGCAGGTTAACATATTGTGCTCCAGAATCTAAGATTTAATTACAAAATATCTGATTGTAAAGTTACATTTTGAACAAGTGTAAAACAGTAGAGTGATCTCTGCTTGAGTCTCCAGAGAGAGAGTCTAATAATCTAGTTCTGAGAGGTGTGAACTGCCCTGTTCATCAATGCATAGTAGATCTACAGATGGTAGGTCTAAAGATGGTAATTAAACATCAAAATTGTTAACAATTTCACTGCCAAAGCATACAAAAACGTTGAGAAAATATTAGAGCTGGTTGGAAAATATCCTACCAACGTTTTTTCATCAGAATATGAGAGTTTGTCAAAAACAAAACATTTTATGGAAACTTATCGATTTTGATTAAATGTTTTATAGGAAAGTTTGAGGTCCATAGTGCAGTCTGATCAATTTGAGAGAGAGACACACACACACCCCTAAATAAAAAATTAAAACCTGATGTTTTCAGTTGAAAAACTGACATTGCAACTCCTCTCTTTCACTTTCTAAAGTGACAATTTTGAAAAGTTTAGTTTTCCTTCCAACACAGAATAAAAACTGATTTGAAACCTCGAAAGTTTTCGTGAAATGGAATTGTCATTTTCTGGCCAGCTGTACAGATGGTCATATCACAAACAGTTACGCAATTTACTGTGAACAGTGTCTTGATTTGGCAACTCATTTTTGACCAAATACTTGGTTTGTAGGCTGAGCTTAGCACTATATATTTTCCCCCATTTTGAGTCTAATAGGTACCATGTGACTTGGCCTAGAGTGTTCCCAACAAACTAGATTTGAGCACAAAATGTATCATGAAGAGAACTGTTATGTTGCCCTCTCCCCAAACATTAAATTTGAGAAAACAAGACAATATTCAACAAATAATTTTGACTGTTTTCTATGTCACAAACATCTGCTGGAAAAGGTTTGTGTCTATCCAGGCAGAGGGTGACAAAAGGGAAGTGAAGAAGAAATAAATATCCTACAGACAGTTTAGGTTTTTAGAGTACATCCCTATAAAAAATTACACACACTTTTGGTGGCAATATGCTATACATGAGCCCTTTCACACATTTAAAATTTGGCCTTTCCCCTACGCTTACTCCAGTGCCTTAAACTGAAAACTAACTGCCACTGTAGATTTGTTCTTAACTAAACTGCTGAAGTTAGAAATCAGGTTGAATGCTTGTGTGGCTTAGTCTGATGTGCTTCTTCCTTATAACAATTGCAGTTGTTTGTCCTATAGTAGCCTAATCCTTTTGAATGGTAACAGAAATCAATCTGCAAACACCATGCTCTTGAATCTGCTGCCTGAGATGGCTACTTGCACGTACGGAAACAAATTGTTTTACATTACCCTTGCCTGTACATTAAGGGACAAATCTCTTTGACAGTGCGCAGACAAATATCTGAAATAGACTAAAACAACAATATTTGCATCAAGAAGAGAAATTTAATGTCCAAAACACCACAAGACAAGTTGTCCATGGTTATATAGTATTCAGATTCTTGTGCTATTTAGAGTTGTGGCTGTCTCAGTTGGGAAATAGTGGCACAGCCCTTATTTAAATGAAATACTTTGTAAGTCAAACATGTACTGGGCCAAATTCTTCCCCTCTTGCTTTCCGTTATACTTATTAACAGCATACGATTGATATATCAAATTTTTCTTTTACAATATCGTATCTTTCTCTTTTTAATGTTCACTTTACATCAGATGACAGTTTTAGTGATTCCTCCTTTATTTGCATGTCCCCTTGAAGAAGCTTCATTTCGCCTTCTAATCAAGTCATTAATTTTCGTGAAAATCATTCCCACCCTAAAATGGCTAGATTCTAATTTGTCTTTGTCACACAGATGACAAATATCACCTTTCTGCCATGCTGCGATATACTTCACATACCTAGATTTTAGTATGAAAAGGGTCAAGATTATTTTTCCATAGCTATAACTGTTTTTCCCCCTGGCAGTTTGATTCAGTCATGATCCTTCTTTAGCATATTTTCTAGTGATTTCACACAGTAGTTTTGCCTATTATGTTAAGATAGATTTTGCTGGTGATTTTTTGGCATAACAGGAATGGTGATCAGCATGCCAAAATCACTTCAGTTTAAATAAAAAGATCTCCTCTGCATTCTGTTTACAAACTTTGCTACCCAGGCCCCTTTATCTCCCCACCATGGGTACCATGTACTGCCTCCTGTAGCATTGTCTGCACATGGAGATTCAAGTGCTTTTCTCAAAAGAGAACAGACTTGTCAGTCCACGGAATAGTTTATGTACGCTCATCGGAAGTCTCACCTGGATTTTTGTTTTAAAAATGTGTCTTTCCCTCCTGCAACTTTGTTTTCTTTTCTTTTTTTCATTTCAAATTCCACATAGTAGGTTGGGCAGCAATCAGAAGAGATATCGGAAAACTCAGAGTGAACTGAAATGAAGTCTACTTGTACAAAATAATGGTGTGCTGTACAATTTTCAACTAATTTCATATGGCATGTTTAAAGTCCTAGGGCTATTTGCTAGTGCTTAAATAAAAGGGCTGGAACTCAGACTGATTCCTGGTCTCTAACAGCTAGTTCAGGTTTAGGCTTTGGGTTCCATCAACATTTGTACTCTGGTGATCAGAGATACATGTACACCATCATTATACAAGGCGCTAAATGTCAAATAGTAATACTGAATGCTTGATAGATTACTAATGGTTTTACATTTAATACACCATGCAGCCTATCTGCAACTATTTCTATATCTACCCAGTTCTAGCTATCAATGTGTATTGATTTAGTATCACAAAATTAATTCTTGTACGACAGTCAATAATATTATTGCATTGACTTTTTCAACTTCCAAACGATGCAAGCAAACTCCAGAAAGCAAGTTATGCTCTTTGCTTTATTATGTAACTTTATTCTTCAGTATCCATTCCATAGTATCAAAAGGATAGTGGGCCAGATCCCCAACTAGCATAAGTCAATTTAGGAACTGTGCTGATTTATACCCACTGAGGCTTTGGCTTCTTATATACAGTATGACAAAGCCATGATGGGCTGCCAATGTTTTCACCGGCTTTCCTCCAAGAAACTCTTTGTCCCAAGGATGTGTGCATTTGCTGGGAGAAGAAGCGAGGGGCTATCCATTTATTTTCTCAATTAAACTCACCTGGTTTCTTATAAATCAGAACTAAGAAGGGAAAAGCCCACACCAGGTGGCCAACACAATTACATTACATTTAATTCATTGGCTAGAGATATACTTTGGAAAACGTAGAGAATTAGCATAATGTTCAACTCACGTGATTCATGAGACTTAGAAAGAGGGCCAAATTTTAAAAGGTATTTAAGTGCCTAAAGACGGAGACAAGCATCTAGCAGGAGTTTCAAAAGTGCCTAGGGGCATAACTATCATTGATTTCAGTGGGAGTTAGGCACCTAGTCACTTCTGAAAACCTACTAGGTCTAAAAAGCTTTAAAAATCTGGCTCAGAGATGCCTGTAAGGAGGCCCTGGCAAGGCCAGGATAAAGCAAACGTAGGCCAGTGCCGAGAACTCCAGCTCCTGGACTCATACGATTACATCAGAATGTCTGCCTTTATTTAAATACAAATCCCTGATTCCAAAGGAAAGCTTGAAATATGACCCAAGTGTAGCTGGTTCACGCAGGGACATCTGCCTGAGTCTGCTGACAGCCAGAGAGTAATGAGCTGCGCCATGCATCTAAATGGAGTGTCAGTTCCAGGATCCATTGCTTTGGGGGCCCTACTAATACCACCTCACAGAGCAGAACAAGAAGAATACAGCAGATCCAGCCCACCCTTCTAAACACAGGTACTACGGGGCCAGCCTTTGCCTCTCCAGAGGGGAAAAGGGCTACCATTGTGTTCTATGTGCAGGGAAATGAGGGCCCCATTCCACAGTCACGGCCAACACCACTCCCAATGGTGTTTGTGAGAAACCAGGGGGCCCCTGGTCAGAGAATGCTTAGGGCCCTAGTTTGATTTAATTCTGCCCTGGATTATCCTATCATGGATTTGTTTGAAAAATACCTGACACTTGAGTAATGTGATATATTCTCAAAGCAAGCTTAACCTTACATTGTGTTTTTAGGATTCCCAATGACAAAGCCATCCCAGGTAGGGATGATACTATAGTCCTGACTAAGGACATGTCCTCTATTAGAAGCAGGAATACACATCCCCCCACCCCTCTCTTCAATGTGGTGGTAGATTTTTAATGAGGGGCTGCCATTACGTCATTATAATAAAGTCAATTTCTAAAACAAGGTGGTCAATGTTAGGGAAAGTGATGCTTACAAAGTTCTTCACATGGAACCTGGCCATTTGTATAAATAATGTTCTATGCTGGAAAATGCAAAACAGCAAATGAAAATCCTTTACTCAATTTATTTGTCTTAGGTACTTATCTGCACCATTACTGTAGTATTTGAGCACCTCACAAGCCTTTTATGTTTATCCTCATAACATCCCTGTAATGTATTATCCCCATTTTACAGATGAGGCACAAAGAGGCTAAGTGACTTGCCCAAGATCATACAGGAAGTTTGTAGCAAAGCAGAGGCTTGAATGAGGTTTCCCAAATCCAACACTAGTGCCCTAACCAGAGGATCAGCCAACCTACTTTACATACTTATAAGGCAAATGATAGGTGAGATCTGGGGTTACAAAGCTCGATGCTCTTATGCCACAAAAGGCTGCTTGAATAATAAGCAGTGTGAATATAAATGTGCATTGAAATAACTTATTGTTTAAATGATTAAATCAAAGTGCCTTTGTAGTTTGCCATTTACATTCTTACTATCAGTTAGCATCAAACTCACTGTTAATGGACATAGGCCAATATTTTTAAATTGGGTACCTGAAATTAGCACTTACACATCTACATTTAGCTTATAGCAAAGTGGATTTCAGTACCTAAAATATTGAAAAATTGGAAATTTTGGCCATGCCGATGCTAATTCATATTTTCACAGAGTCTGGGATCCCTTTTGATTTCAAGACCAATGATCTAATTCCTCTTCAACTCATTTCCCTTTCTTCCTAAAGTTTCACAAGCCCCACCAAATAGCATTTCCTTAAGGAAGCAGAGCTACAAGTCCAGCAGTAGTATGCAAAGTGCCAGATCCTAATGAAAAATGAATTCTAGCTCAATTACATCGACTAAATCAAATCTTTATCTCTCTTTCCTTGAGTTGCTGTTGTCTTAGCAGTTCCCCCCTTGAGAATTGCCCAGCATTTTTGTTTTCCATTTTTGCCTACAGTATTCCAAACCTCCTCATACAATGCTAGAGAAAATGATATGATAGTAAAAGTGGCATTATTCAGATAGCATCAGAAGTCCTTCTAAATTACTTTTCTGTTCGCTCAATAGAGAATTTCCGCTAATAGACTTGGATTATATATTCCTCTTGTACCCACAGTCACGGTATAGACACAGCACCACATTGAACACAGTGTTCCAAAGTACAGCACTATTTAGAGGGCCTTGACCTCAAGGGCCTTTGTAACTGCACCTCCCCTTACTTATTTGACCTGATCATGTTTCCCACTGCCCTCTCTCCACTCTGCCAATGACTCCTGCCCCAATACTCTGTTCTTCCAGAATAGTCTTCATCCATGAGGTAACCAATTCTTCATTCAAGTCCCGGCTTACAACCCATTTCATGCCCCAAACCTACAAGACGTTAGTCAACTCAGACATGTATTTGTTCTAAAACCTCCTCTCCACTCCTCTCTATCAAGATGTGCAGTAGACCATTCAGGGTATTGACCAGATTCTACGCTATTCAAATCAATGGAAGCATGGCATTAAGTACAGTGAATTTAGACTCAAGTCCCAGTTCAGCTAAACACTTAACTTTAAGCACATGCCTAAATGATTTGCTGAATGGGAATGAACTGCTTAACTGTGGCCTAACTGCATTATCTTGTTGATATTATCCATATTCTTCCACCTTGTTACCTCTTTCTTACCTAGAATCTGATATTAGCTTTTAAAGTGAGCTAGTAAAATTTTTTCCAGTGATGAAATTTTGATGATTTTTTTTAATAAAAAAAAGAGTAAGAAAATATTTCTGAAATTGTCACTGTTTTTTTTAAAAGAAAAGCAGTAGAGCTGTTCAAAATTAGTTTTGAGGTTACAATAAAATTTCAAATTTTGAAATTCAGAAAAAAAAATTCTGAGCAAGTTTTCATAACATTCCTCTTGTTCATTTGTTACCAGCTCTGCTTGTAAGCTGATCCAGTCATAGAACATATCTTGAATCTGTATTGTGAGGTTCCCAAAATGATTTTTGGTGCTTGTTCTAATAATTATAATTAAGATTTTTAAAATTAGCCTGAAGCAAAACTTCATAACAGAACACCCCTGAATGCAAGGAAATTAAAGATCCAGAACTGGCTCCAAATGCTGTGGGTAGCCATTCTCTTTATGATTGTTCAATTCTGGAATTTTGGACTAACCCGGAATTTTAGAAAAAAAATGTAGATTTGAGATATTCTCTTCACAAGTTTGCAATTCAGGTGCATCTGTTATGGTTTCACAGTAAAGTCCTCCAGGAAATGTAGTGAAAATGTACCCACAACTCCTCTGCATTTGTGATTAACTAGAGCTGGTTAGAAATTTAGAATACATCTTCTGATAGGTGATTTTTTTCTCCAACTTTTTTGCAGAAAAAATAATCATTTTTTTCAACCATTTCTAGTGATTGGCTTCATTTGTATTTCTGCAAACACATACACAAATGTATGTTCTTGAGTTAGTCCCATTGACTGCAGTATGCACGTATTCACTGGACTGGACCCTTAGTGCAGACGAACCTGAGTTTCTGTGTAGGTCAAAAATGGGGAGAGTGAAATAATGTAAACATTTGAAAGTTCATTTTGAGGTCCAATAGAAAATTTAGCCAACTTAATTCCTCTTCCTCCCCATTTTCTAGTGGAAATCACTTGGTTCTGAACGGCATGTGATTTAGTGGGAATTGCCTGTGGTAACACTGCAATAATTTTAGGCCTATTCCCATGTGACCAAAACACAACTTTCATTGATTTCAGTAGGCTTTAGACTGAGTCCTTAGTGGTTATGAATCCCAGCTGGGTTTTCCCTCTTCCTTGTCTCTCTCAGATTTTATGTAAATATAGGAGTGTTGTCCGACTAAAGATGGGCAAAGTATTTCAGAAAGAAAAGCACACCCGAGTCTCGGGTCAAATCTCTAACTGAATCCAAACCTTTTTTCAGGTTTGAAAAAGGAAACATGCCTACCTTCCTCCATCATTGAGCCTGTGCCGTTCTCCTGATTTTGCTGAAATCCACCTTGGTTTCTCTGATACGTAGGTATCTACTGTCTTCAAACTTCTTAAGCTCCAGGAACTCATATGGTTAGAAGAGAAGCAGTGTCTCAGTGTCTATTCAGGAGAGGTGAAGCCAAGATTTGAATTCTTCATTTAGTAAGAGCCCAGAAGGAAATGAAGGGCAGACATGAAATTCTTTAACAAAAAATTACCAAATGTGGGGTATCTATTGAGGATCAGAGAGAAACAGCTTGGCTTTAGGGGAAGGGAAAGAGGCCACAAGGGAGAAACATCTGATTGGAAAGAAAGGAAAGAGAAGACTTGAGTTTAGAATAGAAAAGGGCAAACCTCAAAGGGTTCAAATGTGAACTATTTGGGGGATCAATTTGGGACTTAATCCATATGTTTAGTAATCTGACAATCCCTACATTGCAACAGATTTTTAGGTTAAGTTAACCAAAGTCAACAGTCTCCCTTCTAAGAGTTTAGACCAACATTTGGGCCATGCTGACGTTAATTCATGTTTCACAGAGTTTGGGATCCCTCTTGATTTTAAGAGCAATGATCTAACCTTTAGATTGGCTACTAATCCATATTTAGGCACCTAATCCATGGCCTGATTTCAGGTGCTGAGCACACATTGGTCTCATTGACTCAAAATGGATTTTATGAAAATCAGGCCAAAATATGGGTTTGAGACCCTAAATTTGAAATGTTAGGCCTTACGGTGTATTTTATCAAATCCAAAAGATTTGCAAGGGGATGAGTATTTCCAAAGGAGATGAAAAATACAGGGGGGGAAATAAGAACTGTCCCAGACACACAAATTATATATATTCTCCTTTCCACTTTGTCAGGGGATTATCCTTGCAGAGCTAGTTGAAATGTTTTTTCCACTGAAATACTTTTTTCAATGAAAAATGCCTTTACAATTTAACTCAATTTTTTTCACAGAAAAGTTGTTTTCATCAAAATTATCCAGTTTTTTTTTTAACAAAAAAAACCCAACCAAACAAACAAACGTTTGTCTTTCCCCCCCTTCCCCACTTTTTCCACTGGAAAATGGGAAAAGAAAAAAACCCCAAAGTTGAAAACTTCTTCATTTTTCATTTTGTTGCAATTCTAAATAATAAATAAATAAATAAATAAATAAATAAATGTCAATGTTCTATTCTTCTTTTGCTGAAAATATGTAGTATTTTCCATCCAGCTCTACACCCTTGTCTGTCAATATCTGAGTTTATTTTTGATTACATGAATTCATTGTTGCATGTTATAGGCATTGAGTTTTCTTCAGCATCAGACATGCCGGAGCCTCTTGAGCTCTCTTCAGACTGGTTTTGTGGTCAGTCCAAGGAAAACTTCATTTTTCTGCATTGACAATGAAAACTTCCATATGCGAAGTCTTATCATCATCATCATCTTTGTTCGTGTCTGAATTCCTCTTTGTCACTCTTTCATTCTTCCACAGCACTAATGCACTACAGGTTCAAGTTTTGTGTGTGTTCTTGTTTTATTTTGGAACTAATTCTCCTTCAAGATTCCTGTGCCCTACGATAGCTGGCTGTATTTATTTGTCTTCTTCAACAGTTCTCCTCTTGTGGGGGGGTGGATTGAGATTGATCACTCTCATCATGGCATTTGAAGATTCAAACTGTGCATTATCACCAGAAGCAGCAGGGAAAATGAAACAGCAGCAGCTTTTCAGACATCAACAGGGGTAGATTCAGGAGCTCCCAGCAGACTAGTCAGCTGGTTCTGCTACCCATTTCTAAGAATTCTAAATAGACGCTGTGCACTACCCGTTAATAGAATGGGTCTCCTTGATTGGGTTCAAATAAAAGTGAACTCTCAAAGTAAAGTTCAGCAGCACCTCAGCTATACATGATGAAAACAACGCACAATTTTTGCATGGTTTCTACCAAATACCACTGCACAAGTCTGTTCAGATTCATGCTCCAGGTTTACTACAATGATTCGCATATATTGGTGAACTTGATCTGAGTGTCGACTTTGTCACAAAACAGGAAACCAGATGAATTTCACAAGATTTGTTAGGGGTAGTTTTGTTCCAGATATGAAATCCGCATTCAGATTTAGGAAAACATTGCTATTCAGCAAAGCTTTTTAGCACATGCATACATTCACTGAAAACTCTGGAACTTAAGCAATGCTTAAAGTGAAGCATGTACTTAAATGCTTTACCTAATTGGGGCCATATACATTTAGCCAAAGTGTCCAAGGGAAGAGCTTTCATTACCAGATACTGCTAAGAATATCAGGGAGGGGCGGAGGCAGGAGGGACAAGAAGGACAAGTGTATGTAGCGTGAAAAGGGTTTTCTAATATCAGCGGCATTAGATTATTTCCTTGTAAACTGCAACTCCCATTGATTTTCCTTTAACTATTTTAAACAAGTGTCTATCTGGCTGGAAAACGTCCATATTGAACTGTCAGGTTAGGCTCTCACCATTAGCCTGACTGAATAAAGTGCATCTTCCACCAAGCTTGACACTTTAAAACGGACTGCTCGGTTATTATTTACAATCAACCATAATGATCTCAAATCCCCAAAGTCGAAGACATTAGCAAATAATATCTCACTCAGAAATCATTTCTTTAGAAAGGATGGATGTCAATTTTGCTTGGAAAGGCGTCCATTTTTCATTGTGTGTACACAACAAAGGTGATTACCCTTGAACAGCTGCGATCCAAACCTTGCCATTTAGCAATTTAGATTCAGACACTAAAACAGAGCGCAAGATTGCTGTTTCTTTTGAGCAAACACACATTTGAAAAAGCTCTGGCATACCTTATCTGTTATTCCAATATGTTTTGTGCATTCCTATCAATTCACTAGCTAATCATTTGGAGAAGTGTAGTAGACTGTGTGCTTATTCTTCATTAGTTTGGCTCAGCAGGAACAGAGATATGGGGTCAAATTTTCTTTTTATTGGACATAGTTATTTAAACAACTCCAAACAATGACAGGAAAACCAGGAGTAACTTCTCATGAAACTTTGTCTTATATTTTAACAACCTCCCTATACACATGTGAAATGTTGAAATTATTTTAGTAATTCTGGCATGCTAGTGGAGACCAGTTGAACATATCTTGCTCATTTACCAGAGTCTCCTAATTACAGCAGAGAGTCACAGAACCATGGAATTTAAGGCCTAGTCACAGGCCACCAACACCCCCGCCACACACTAAACCCGAAGACTAGATCAAGGTATTACAGCCCTCAGGAGACTAAACTATTATGTGCCACAGGGAAAGAACAGGAGGGACCAAGGTACACCAGTGCCCGAGAACCCCTCAATGGTAGGGAATTGATTCATGTGATAATCCTGGCAAATGACTCACACCTAGGGTGACCAGATGTCCCAAATTTATAGGGACAGTCCCGATTTTTGGGTCTTTTTCTTATATAGGCTCCTATTACCCCCCACCACCTGTCCCGATTTTTCACACTTGCTGTCTGTTCGCCCTACCACGCTACAGAAGAAAGCGAAACGCCTGAAGATTACTGCCAGTCTGACCTGGGGAAAATTCCTTCCCATGTATGGTGATCAGTTAGACCCCAAGCACATGAACAAGAACTAGTCAGCCAAGCACATGAGATAGAAAATTTTCTGCACCACCTTTGAGCACTGGCCAACCCCATCAGTGTCCCATTTTCAGATAAGGTAAACTCTGATGCTTCAAAGAAATGAGACAAAAAAAAATCAGAATACACTAGAGGAGAATACATTCCTGACCCCTACAGGTAACTGACTGAAGCCCTGAAGCATAAGATTTTAGGAACATCTGATGTGAAGCAGAAGCGACCCTCAGGGTTGCCAAACCCTGCCCCCACCCCATCATCACAAGAAATGTCATTATACAATCCCACTCACAAATTGGTCTATCTTTCTCTTAAAACCAATTAGTTGTTTGGCCCCATCATTCCTATCGTGAGGCTGTTCCAGTCCTCGCCCCTCTGAGAGTCAGAAACCTTCTTCTGATTTCCAGCCTGAATTTGTTTACAGCCAGTTTATGTACAAGGACAACGCTGTCCTTTAGCTTAAGGTGTTTAGTCCCCTGATGTATTTACAGAGAGCAATCATATTGCCTCTCAGACTTCTTTTTGCTAGCCTAAACAAGCCAAGCTCTTCCAGTCTCCTCTCATAAGATAGGTCCTCCATTCCCCTGATCATCCTACTAGCTCTTATCTGCCCCTATTCCATTTTGAGTTTATCTTTCTTGAACATGGTTGACCAGAACTGTACATAGTATTCCAAATGAGGTCTTACCAGTGCCTTGTACAATGGTATTAATACTTCTCTACCTCTACTGGAAATGCCTTGCCTAATTCATCCTAAGATCACATTTCCCAGGTCTTTCTCCTCCTCCGTTGCTTCCAACTGAGGAACCTTTAGTTTATAGCAGCAATTCTTATTATTAAGAATAATCCATTAACTTCTGTTACTCCAGTCTCCAAGATCTTCCTGTATAATACTCTGATCATCCTGTGTATTGACGATGCCTCCCAACTTTTTATCACCAGCAAATTTCATTAGCACAATAATCCTTTTTGTGCCAAGATCATTAATGAAAACTCTAAATAAGATCAGTCTCAATACTGAGGAACTCTACTAGTGATCTCCCTCCAGGCTGGAAGTTCACATTTTAGCACAACACTTTGCCTTCTCACTGTTAGCCAGTTCCTTACCCACCTTACAATTCCTGTAATAATCCCTTTCTTCTCTAATTTAACCAATAATTCCCTGGGTGGCACCCGTACAAAATGCTTCACTGAACTCCCAAGCATATTAGATCTCCTGCATTTCTCTTATCTACAAAAATCATTTATTTTTTCAAAGAGATATCTCAGGTTAGTCTGGGATGATCTACCTTTGGGAAACCCATGTTTTATTACATACCCTTTTCCATTTATCTCCATGAATTTAATTATTCTTTCCTTCAAAATTTGTTCTAACATACTATTGATTAACAGATCTCTAATAGCCTAGATCAATCCCACCCCCTTCTTAAATATCGGTACATTAGCTATTCTCCAGTCATACCGTACCATTCCTAGATTTATTAAAAATCCTTGCTACTGGACTAGCAATCTCACATGCCAGTTATTTCAGTATTTTGGGGTGGAAATTAAATGTTTCCCCCCAATTTGAGCACATGAAGATCTAAGGTCTTCATCGACTTCATATGTGGTAAATTCCATTTCTATACACTCATTTCCATCAGCCATCCTTTCTGCATGCCCTGGTTAAGCAATCGCTACTTGTGGCTACTCGGATCAGGGTTATAACCAATTTATGCATACACGCCCGTTTCTGCTATAATATTGACCTCTTCACCTCTGTTTTCACCTTCATCTGTCCCTATTCACTTGTGGCATTTTGTCTAAATCTGAAGTTGAGAGCTCTCTGGGACAAGGAACATCTTTGTTTTATTTGTATAGTGCCTAAAACAATAGGAAACAAATCCCTAAATGTGATCCTCAGTATCACTGTAGCAAAAAAGAACCAACATAAGTGTTTTCCTGTTAATTTTTTAATTCTAAAAGGTATGTTCACAGTCCACCATTATACTCTTTCACCAGTAGATTTTGTAGAGTTCACTCATTATTGAAGGTCATAAACTGGAGCTAAGGACAAAATCTGTCACATGCTCTAGTAGCACCAGCACCTCTTTATATCAGTTCCCATTGAAGGATCTGAGCAAATCACTTGACCGGGTCAAAATAAACTAACTCCAAAATTATTGCAGGCTAGGTAGCACCATCAAACTACCAGCTAGCTACTAACATGGTTTCATGTTGACAAATGGATGTATATATATTTCTGTAGCTCTCAAGTCCTGAAGGGAACACAGAAATAGTTTTGCACTCCAACGCCGCCCCCCCCCCCCAAAAAACCCAACCCAACCCAAAAAACAACAAGAACCCCTCACTGAGAAAAAATCCCATTTTTCCCTTCTCTAATTTGAGTTAGTTTGGTATTCAGTGTATAGCTTAAGACCCATGCTAAATGTCTTCTCATACAAGCCTTAGCTACCATTCAATTCCACGCCAATCCCAGTCTTTGTTGCCATTAATCTTGTTTTTCTGACATCTCTTCTAATTTTATTTCATTATGCCCCCCTTTTTAAAACTAAAAATTAAACTCCCTAAAATAAGTGCGGGGGCTTCTTACATATTATTTCATTTGTTCCAGTAAGAACACAAAGTATCCTTGCACAATGCATTATAATACATTGTATATGACTAGTGTACCCCAGACGAGCTACTTACGGATTGGAGGACAATAGCAGCTTTTCCTAAAGTAGCAAAGTACTGTAGCTGTGACCAGCCTCTTGGCTGATGTTCGTCAGTATTCACCCAAATCACTTCTATTTATAAGAACATAAGAATGGCTACACTGGGTCCGAAGTATGGTCCATCTAGCCCAGTATCCTGTATCCTGACAGTGGCCAGTGCCAGATGCTTCAAAGGGAATGAACAAAACAGGTCCAGACCCAGCTTCTGAAAGTCAGAGATTTAGGGACACCCAGAGCATGGAGTTGCATCCCTGACCATCTTGAATAATGGCCAATGATGGACCTATCCTTCATGAATTTATCTAAATCTTTTCTGAACCAAGTCATACTTTTGACCTTCACAACATCCATGGCGAGGAGTTCCACTAGTTGACTATGTGTTGTATGAAGAAGTATTTCCTTTTGTTTGTTTTAAATCCACTGCCTATTAATTTCAGTGGATGACCCTTAGTTATTATGTTATGTGAATGGGGTAAATAACTCTTCCTTATTCACTTTCTCAAGATCATTCATGATTTTGTTGACCTTTATTATATCCCCCTTCAGCTCGGAAAAGAGACAACTAAACAGTTCCAGTCTTTAATCTCTCCGCATGAGGAAGCTGTTCCATACTCCTAATCATTTTCACTGACCTTCTCTGTATCTTTTTCCAATTCGAATAGATCTTTTTTGAGCTGGGATGACCAGAACTGCACTCAGAATATTCAAGGCTTGGGTTTACCATGGATTTATACAGCATCATTATGATAATTACCATCTTATTATCTATCCCTTTCCTAACGGTTCCTAACATTCTGTTAATTTTTTTTTTGATTACCGCTGCACATTGAGCAGATATTTTCAGAAAACTATCCACGACTCCAAGATCTCTTTCTTGAGCGGTAACTCTAATTTACATCTCATCATTTTGTATAATTTGAGCGGTAACACTAATTTAGATCCCATTATTCCATTGTAGTTGGGATTATTTGTTTGAATGTGCATTACTTTGCACTAATCAACATTGAATTTCATGTGCCCTTTTATTGTCCAGTCGTCCAGTTTAGTGAGATCCTTTTGTAACTCTTTGCAGTAAGCTTTGGACTTAACTAACTTGAGTAATTTTGTATTGTCTGCAAACTTTGCCACCCCACTGTTCACCCTTTTTCCAGATCATTTATGAAAATGTTGAGCTGCACGGGTCCCAGTACAGATTCTCGGGGGACCCTACCATTTACCTATTTCCATTCTGAAAACTGACCATTTATTCCTTCCCTTAGTTTCCTATTTTTTAACCGGTTACATGAAAGGGCCTTCCTTCTTATCCCATGTCTACTTTAGGAGCCTTTGGTGTGGGATCTTGTAAAAGGCTTTCTGAAAGTCCAAATACGCTATTTCTATTAGATCAGTCTTGTCCACATGCTTGAACATCCAAAGAATTCTAATAGATTGGTGAGGCATGTTTTCCCTTTACAAAAGCCACATTGACTCTTCCACATCATATTGTGTTCATCTGTGTGTCTGATAATTCTCTTCTTTGCCTGGTACTGAAAGTTAGGCTTACTGGCCAGTCATTGTCAAGATTGCCTCTGGAGCCCTTTAAAAAAAATCAGTTACCAAGATATGGGGAAAACAAACAAACAAACAAACAAACAGAAAACCCCAGAGATGCTAAATCCTGTAAATAACTATTTCAAAGATAATGGATGATATCTTCCTAGAGCACCTGAATACTCCCTGATCATGTACGGGGCAGGTCAACACTATTTGTTGACTAGGATGTTAGACTAACTGACCCCTACTGTCCCTCCTAACCCTGTGATTTATGGAGGGTTTATTATGAATTCTGTGAACATCTAAATCTACAATTTAAAATAAATAATTATTTCAATTTGACTGACACAGAAGCAAATCCTATAGCAGCAGTGGCTTCAAATATTCCCCTGAACCTGCTGAAAGGGGAAAACAATGTGGCTGAGAGAACAGAAAGACTGTTTGAAATCTTCGCTAGATAGACACAGAGATAAAAGGCGATAACTACAAAGTATGCAGCCTGTACAGTGAAGGTTAAATATGGGCTCCCACTGCCATTATTTATCCCCTGAAACAGCTGGGAAACTTCCGAAGTAGTTAATATATCACAGGAATAGAGGAAGTGAGTCTGACTGTATAAACATACCTCAGGGCTTGCTACTGTTCCTATTAACTGCCTGTCTCAGTAAAGGTCTGCTATTAGATAGACTCCTGCTGCATCCATGTTGATTGAATGCTGCAGTTAGGGCAGAGAATTAGAGTGAAAGGTGCCTATAAAATCCACTCGTGAGAGGTTTTCAGAGGAACGTGTGCATGGCAATTTTGTGACAAATCGAGTGACGGTTTGGTGGATCACATGTTCGAGCCCATGTTTGCCATCCTCCTACAAAAACTGGCTGTCACTTTCTTCTTGCAGAGGGGAAAAAACACAGAAGATGGGGCTGTGTGTTACATAGAAAAGCGTAAGTCTGGCTCAGGCTAAATCCATGAAAGGCAACATGGATCAAACCAAAGGGAAGGGAGAGAGTCTGAATTTACATAAGAAGCAGGTGAACCTTACAAAA
This sequence comes from Malaclemys terrapin pileata, assembly GCF_027887155.1. Classification (NCBI taxonomy): domain Eukaryota; kingdom Metazoa; phylum Chordata; order Testudines; family Emydidae; genus Malaclemys; species Malaclemys terrapin. The sequence continues at coordinate 14,720,065 of NC_071515.1, read as the reverse complement.
TTATTAAGGGTTGATCTCTTGGGGTCAAAACGAGGCAGGGAAAAGTGTAATAAGGATGGAAATCTATTTTAAGAGGTTTCATGAGTGAAGGAATTTGTTGGGATTGAAATATCTTTTTTTGCTTCTATCTTGCTGCCTGTAATAAAAGGAGTATAAAACAGTGTGACACTCAGCAGTTTTCCTTTGCAGAATTTGTGTCCACATTTTCTTGTACCACCAAGTTTTGCTTTGGGGGTTGCAAACACAGAAACTCTATGCCGAAGGCAGGTGAAATATCAAGTTTGTGCCTCTTTTGGGGACAAGGGCACACAGAACTGAGGTTGGTATGTTTTTAACCTGATGTCATGATACAGGAACCTCTATTTGACTCCCCCCCCGGAATTCCCAGTCCTGCCTCACATTTTGCTTTCTTCTGGTAAGGACTGAAATTTATTCAGGTGACCTGCAATTTCCCTCTCCTCCCAACATCTGTCAGGACAGCTAGAGCTGGGCTAGAATTTGTTTTCCTGTCCCACAAAAATATTTGAAATTTCAAAAAAAATTCCCACTCCACATTGGGATGAAACTGAGACCGTGAAAGTTTTTCACAAAACCAAGAGAAAGAGAGAGCATGCACCCCACCCCACCGGAACAGCCAGTAGCCAGGGCACTTATCTGGGATGTGGAAGATCCCAGTTCAAGTTCCTGATCTCGATCAGACAGAGCAGGGACTTGAACCTGGGTCTCTGACATCCTAGGCACCAGGCTACTGCATATGCGGGGGAGGGGTGTGTGTGTGTCTCTCTCTCTCTCAAAATTCCATTCCAGACCTGAGAAACCTCATCAAAACCAGTATGTTTTCACTAAAAGTTTAAGATTGGGCATTTTTCCAACAAAAAAATTCCCAATCAGCTCTAAGTGTAAGTTTTCCATCTGGCTCCACCTCACCAGTCTCTGGGGGGAGCAAGCTGATCTTTTCTCTCGAATGTATTTTTGGGAGCAGGCCAAACAAGCATGTTCTCCCCAAGTTATATAAAATCAGCATCCCCAGAGTTTGCCAGGTTCTCTGCTCTACCCCATTCGGCAGCAGCTGGATGACAAGGATTATGGGCGCAAGCCTAACCCACTTGTCTGTGTGTGTTATAGGTCCCCCCTTGTGCCCAATCCACAGAGAATATGAGTCGTTACAGCCCTCAGCTAAAGAGCCTTGGCTCACTAGTTCAGACATAGCAGCTCATGCTTTTAGCTCTGAAGGTATTATGGCCAAGATGGCAGCCAGTACATTAACACAGTCCTTGTGCTCTCTTGACCAGAGGTAGCCAGCTGCTGAGGGAAAGGCAATGTTGGAGCATCTCTCAGAGACATAGGTAACAGGCAAAACACACCTACCTGCAGGCATGGGAGCTCCTGGAGCTGCCACTTGGGCAAGATGTCTCTGCTCTGCCCCAACTACAGTCCTGTCAGGTGCTGAGCACAAGGCTCCCTACTGTGCAATTCAGGGAATGAGACAGCTATTTTACCTGTCCGCAGAGATTATCTCAGATATAGACTAAAAGGTGGATATTTTGGAAAGACAAAATCAACTTTCAACAGAGGGTTACAATGGAAATTCTCCCGCAACCTTCTTTAACTGTAGCAGTCATTGTCACTCTCACTGTAATTCTAAGGAACAAAATGCAATGCAAATTGTATTACAACACATCACAATTAGGCTACGTTAGACAGATGCCTTTGAAATGAAAGAATGGTGATAATTACCATGTATAAGCAAAAAATTTGATTTTACTGTTCAGAGAACTTCTTCCCTTTTATATGAGGGAATGTAGCATCTGCCACTGATATAATACACCAATAATTGAAGCATATAGTGTATACTCATGGGGACCATAATGCTGTTTTATTTATTCTTGGCCAACTGTGAATATAAACCAACTTCACTAAAAGCAATACATATGGAGTCCTATCTTCATGGAGAGCCAATATATTTCTGAAGACAGGCAAGTATTGAAATAGAACCTCACTTATCCATGCTAATAGGATTGGGACCAGCAAGAGCCAGGACAGTGCCATTGTGGGTGATGTCACACCTTCTGCAGGCCATGGAGGAGTGCCGCATGGCATCTCCCAAAGCCTGTGGGGGAGGGGTTTTAAGACTTCTGAGGACTAGAGAGGCTAGAAACCCAAAACAGCCCCATCTTCTAACCTCCCACATGTGGCGGGGAGCGGCACATTAAAACAGGCAACAAGGTGGACAAAAAAAAACACACAATGCCAATTACTGTGCGCATGTGTTACCCCCTACAGGCACATTGAAGAGCACTTAGTTATACAGTACCACAAAACCAGGTATGTATAATATGTATTCCAATGTATGCATTTTAATATTTTTCCTCCTTGGAAAAGAAACTAAAAATTAAATAGTGTGGTCTACTTTCACGCCATATTTTCTTCCTCTTTAGGTTTCTAATGACAGTTTCCTCTGTTTCAATTTCTTATATATATATATATATATATATATATATATATATATATATATATATATATATATATTTCCTTAACACCACTCCTCTCTCATCATTCCTTTCTCTTTGACACATTTTTCTTCTCACTCTCTCTCCTTTCCCCACACTCCTTTTCTTTCCCTCTCCTTGCCCCTCCCCTCCCACTCTCCTCAGGGCAGCCTCTATCCATTCTTTTCAATCTTTCTTTCACCTTTAAGATCCCATGTCAAGGGAAGGGGATATGCGCAGGCAGGGTGGCCCTCCCCTTATCCCCACTAGAGAGGAGGTGAATCTGGGGTGACCTCACAGAGGCAGAAGTCAGGGGAGAGGTGATAGAGATAAGAGACCCCACTGGCCAGAGTGGTAAATTAAGGGCTTCTCTCCACTTACCGTGGATCGATGCTGTGGCAATCAATCCACCGGGGGTCGATTAAGCGAGTCTAGTGAAGACCGCTAAATCGACCACGGATCACTTTCATGTCGACTCCGCTACTCCACCTGAATGAGAAGCATAAGGTAAGTTGATGGGAGAGTTTCTCCCATCGACCCAGCACGGTGTAGACACCGCAATAAGTCGACACCGCAATAAGTCGACTCCAGCTAGGTTATTCACGAAGCCAGAGTTGCGTAATTTAGGTCAACCTAACCCCATAGTGTAGACCTGCCTAAACAAACCAGATTAAATCAGCCACAGCTTGAAGATCCCCTTGTTCTCTGGGGGCCCGTGTGAGGCTGTGGGTTTAGCAACACTTCTAAGGCTGCTCCTGCAACCTCCAAGGATGTATCTGTAGCACTTGTCACATGCAGCACTGCTTGTAGAAACTGTGCTGCTGTCCTTGTGGCTGAAAAGAGGAGGTCTGACTGCTGTACCTTAGGGTGCAAGGGGCCAGTTTGCTGGTGTCATGTCAGATGGGGAGGCTTGCAGAAAGACTGTTGCCAGTGCCCCACTTCCCTGCTGTCCAACAGCAGCTGCTGCCACTCCTATTGTGTTTCCTGTGGGTCTGAGCCCAGGTGTGGGTCTGCATAAACATAGCCCCCAGCTCCCTGTTGCGGAGGGAGAGGATAGCTCCTAGCTGAAGGGAAATGGGAGCTGGGTAGCTAGGGAGTTACTCAGGGCAGAGGTGGCAGGGAGCATACCTGCAGCACAACCTCACTGAACTGCAAATCCACCCAGTAATCTGCAAATCCATTTCAAATGTTGATTCGTGCACATACAATAAGGTTCTAAGTGAAGCTTTGTAAGTTTCTACTGCACCTGAACTGCCCAAGTACAACGAAAACGGGTATACTGGTAGACAGACTTACATTGGGCCTTTAAAAGAGGAGCCCAATGTTTGGTACCAATTTATTAAGGTCCTTAAAAAAATGCTTGACAAGTCTGAGGTTACATAAAATAGTCTCACATTAGCATTCAGCACCACTGCTGTAGCATGGGGAAAAGAGATGAAAGGAGAGCAGTCAGAGACAAACACACTGAAGTCAACGAGAGTTTTGCCTATTCAAGAATTGCAGAGCAGGTTCTTGTTTACTAAGGTGGATCAATCAGAAAAAGAATTTGGTGTGTACTGGCTGGAAATGTGATGTTACCATTAATATAGTTTTATGCAAAATTACCGATGAACAAAATGCAGTGGGGAAAGCATTTGATTTCGTTCTAGCCCATATTTCTTTGCACAAGCTAGATTATCCTAGCCCCTCCCCCCGCAACACACACACAAATGTGCACATGCACCAAACACAAAGACAGGTGTTTGCCCTAAAGACCTTATCATCTAAGTTTCATGGCTGGGAAGATTTCATGAAGGATAATGTAAATATGTTGAAGGTGCATTTATTCCTCAGAGGGGCTAGTTGGGATCAGGTGTCTGTTTTGTTATAGGGGATGAATGGAGGGGAGTGGAGGCTTTAGAGGAGGTCATTTGTTTTTTTAAAATCTCTTCTTGATTTAATTCATATGTTTTGGGTTGAGTTTTTCATTGTGCTTAAAGAGCACTGATAGACGCATTACGATAAAACCTCTATTTTATTAACTAATTGGGGATTGAGGCATTTGTAAAAATCAAAGTTCAAAAAATTGAACGTCTCACAATTACAGTAAGTCCAGTGCATAAATTGCAGTATGTTGCACTGTATTACTGTTTTTTTTTTGGTCCTTCAAACTGCTGCAAAATGATTTCTAACGCACTGACAGCATCAAAATGTGAAAAGAGGGACCTTGCTCTTCATCGACATTTTAGTGATATGATTTTTCTCCCTTGTTGGGGGAAAAATGGCTCATCTCACTGTTTGTAAGACTGGTGTTCGTACAATCAAGAGTCTACTGCAAATTTAAAACAAATAAATACTACCCTCAGTGGAAGAATGGTTTGGTTATGGCACCATCAAGAGTCAAAGGTTCAATTCTGGGCTTAGTCACCGACTTCCTATGTGAAATTGACCAAGTCACCTCACCTTCCCGGGTGAAATCCTGGCCCAGCTGAAGGCAGTAGCAAAATATCCATTGATTTCAGTGACGCCAGAAAATTTCACCTTTCTGTTTTACTTTCCTCTGCTGTGACATGCTCTCACACATGTTTTGAGATGTTATTTCACTATATGCAACACGCTTTGAGGTCCACGAATAAAAGTTGTTATAGAAGTACAAAATGTTATGCTTTTATTGCAATTGCCTGTGAAAACATTTCCTATTGTGCCGTGTAACTCCCTCCTTAGTGGGCACTCCTCCCAAAATGCCACAAATATGCAGATAAGTATGTCTGAATGAATGAATGAATAAATAAATAAATAATGAAAATTGGCAGGTGGCACGTACCACAGATGATTAGCTGGGCATAGACTTATCTAGCACACAGGTGTTTCATTTTGTAGCTGACAGCCCGCCAGTGCTAGACATATTTTGGGGTATCCCTCACAGTTGTTGCACAGAGAGAGCTATCCATGTCAACCTGCACTAATTATAATAATCCTCCTTCATAACCAATTTAGCACTTGAGCCAGATCTCTCACTTTGCTTTTACGCTAATACAACTAGAAAAAAAATCAGTACTCACCGTGTATGCCTAATATAGAACTTTCAGACAATATCTGTATCGAGATATTATATTTATTCTTCCCCCCTCCTTTATATTGGATCAAATCCTGCAACCTTATCACTCAAGAGCAACTGTGGAAGACAAGGGAAATTCCACCCAAATAAGTTCTTTTGTTTAACTTGAGCATATGTCATTTATCTACAGAGTGCAGCTTACAAGCAGAGAGTGAAATGAAGTCTATGCCCAAAAAGACACCAGATAAAATTTTCAAACAAGAGTAACATTTCTATTTACTTCATACAAGTGCTATTTGACTTGACATAATCACAAGCTTCACTGAGTGCAATGAAATGAACTCTGTGGCAGGAACTTTCAAAATACACCTATGAAAATGTGTATCCCACTTCTTTGTCTTCTCTGGAAAGGATATATGTTAGCTTTTCAAAGGGTACGGCCAGACTACCTGCCGTATCGGCGGGTAACGATCGATTTATCGGGGATCAATATATCGCGTCTCGTTAAGATGCGATATATTGATCCCCGAACATGCTCCCCATCGACTCCAGAACTCCACCGGAGCGAGCAGCAGTAGCGGAGTCGACGGGGGAGCCGCAGCCATCGATCCTGTGCAGTGAGAACCCAAGGTAAATCGATCTAAGATACTTCGACTTCAGCTACGCTATTCACGTAGCTGAAGTTGCGTATCTTAGATCGATCCTCCCCGCGAGTGTAGACCAGCCCAAAGTAACTACGTCTGCTCGTGAATGAATGCAGACTCCAGACGAGGTTTTGCAAAAATGAATTCCCTCATCAGTTAGCTGATCCTTATGGGAGCTAGACATTCATCTCATAAAAGCCTGTCCAACTACTTAAAATAATGCTTAAAATACCCTTTTGAAGTGTCTTAATTCTGTAAGTACAGTTATAAAACTTTTAAATAGTCGGTGAGGGGATTGGGAGTTGCCTTTGAGGTAGGAAGCACTCTTTTGTTGCTTACTCCTGTCAGCAACCTCATGCCCAAGCTTGGAAACGAGAGTCTACGTGCCAGAGGGGGCATGAAATAATCTTTTTACACAGGTCCAATGCAATGCGCTGGGTGCTTCGCAGACTGGGCCCTCTGCCCCAACAGATCATAGAATCATAGAATATCAGGGTTGGAAGGGACCCCAGGAAGTCATCTAGTCCAACCCCCTGCTCAAAGCAGGACCAATTCCCAACTAAATCATCCCAGCCAGGGCTTTGTCAAGCCGGGCCTTAAAAACCTCCAAGGAAGGAGATTCCACCACCTCCCTAAGTAACGCATTCCAGTGCTTCACCACCCTCCTAGTGAAATATTGTTTCCTAATATCCAACCTAGATCTCCCCCACTGCAACTTGAGACCATTGCTCCTTGTTCTGTCATCTGCCACCACTGAGAACAGCCGAGCTCCATCCTCTTTGGAACCCCCCCCTTCAGGTAGTTGAAAGCAGCTATCAAATCCCCCCCTCATTCTCCTCTTCTGGAGACTAAACAATCCCAGTTCCCTCAGCCTCTCCTCATAAGTCTTGTGCTCCAGACCCCTAATAATTTTTGTTGCCCTCCGCTGGACTCTTTCCAATATTTCCACATCCTTCTCGTGTGGGGCCCAAAACTGGACACAGTACACCAGATGAGGCTTCACCAATGTCGAATAAAGGGGAATGATCACGTTCCTCGATCTGCTGGCAATGCCCCTACTTATACAGCCCAAAATGCCGTTAGCCTTCTTGGCAACAAGAGCACACTGTTGACTCATATCCAGCTTCTCGTCCACTGTGACCCCTAGGTCCTTTTCTGCAGAACTGCTACCTAGCCATTCGGTCTCTAGTCTGTAGCAGTGCATAGGATTCTTCCATCCTAAGTGCAGGACTCTGCACTTGTCCTTGCTGAACCTCATCAGGTTTTTTTTTTGGCCCAATCCTCTAATTTGTCTAGGTCCCTCTGTATCTGATCCCTACCCTCCAGCGTATCTACCACGCCTCCCAGTTTAGTGTCATCTGCAAACTTCCTGAGAGTGCAGTCCACACCATCCTCCAGATCATTAATAAAGATATTACACAAAACTGGCCCCAGGACCGACCCTTGGGGCACTCCGCTTGAAACCGGCTGCCAACTAGACATGGAGCCATGATCACTACCCGTTGAGCCCGATGATCTAGCCAGCTTTCTATCCACCTTACAGTCCATTGATCCAGCCCGTACTTCTTTAACTTGGCGGCAAGAATACTGTGGGAGACCGTATCAAAAGCTTTGCTAAAGTCAAGGAATAACAAATCCACTGCTTTCCCCTCATCCACAGAGCCAGTTATCTCATCATAGAAGGCAATTAGATTAGTCAGGCACAACTTCCCCTTGGTGAATCCATGCTGACTGTTCCTGATCACTTTCCTCTCCTCTAAGTGTTTCATAATTGATTCCTTGAGTACCTGCCCCATGATTTTTCCAGGGACTGAGGTGAAGCTGACTGGCCTGTAGTTCCCCGGATCCTCCTTCTTCCCTTTTTTAAAGATGGGCACTACATTAGCCCTTTTCCAGTCATCCGGGACCACCCCCGATCGCCATGAGTTTTCAAAGATGATGGCTTTCTAAGGCTCCGGTCCTGCAAGTTGAGCCATACAGATGGACCTTAGATCTGCCCATCTGAATCCAACTGCAGGATCAGGGCCTAAATGATCATTTACTGAAGATACATCCATGTAAATGAATGTAAGGTAAACAGAAGTCATCCAAGGTGAATTCCTCAAGGGCTGCATCAGAAAACTACCCAACCTAGGAAAGGGTGATGAATTAATTTCCTCCTCACTTATCTCCAGGTTGGCAGGTTCCCCAGTCTTCGTAGGTGCCCGTTTGTCTTTTCTGTACTGCTTCAGCCCACCTCCCTTCTTCTACCTCCTCCATCAGCCGATTTATCTGATTTACTGATCTATTACTCATTTATGTTAGGAGCCTCTTCAGAGCTAAATTGAAGCCTGTCTCTATGAGAGGCAATAAAAAGAAATTCACTCAAGAATCACTATCGGGTGATATTTTACTCCTTTAGCCCATTAAACAACAGATAAAATGTCAGACAACTGAAATCACAGCAGGGATGTGATCTCTAAGACAATATCCTCAGAGACCAGGCGCATTCTCCTTAAGAATCTCAGTAGCTGTACTACTCATGCTGCGAGTGCCATCCTTTGTCCAGTACATTTAGCTTTAACAACTCAGTATCTTATTGCACAGGTAGATGTATTTTCAATATAGAGCCAGAATCTAAAAATTGCTAACATCATTGCTTGAAAACAGCTGAGTCACAATTCTCTCCCCCTCTTAATGGAAGGAAGAATTATACTTGGACAAATCATTCAGGATCCAAACATTTAAAAACTTGTTTCAGAATAATAAGAAGGTTAGTCTTTAGCTTGGGGACATCTTGCTCTTCCTAGAGCTACCTATCACACTTAGGTCAAGCCTACACAGAGAAAACAGTTAGAGTCATAGTGTAGACCCAGTCTGTGGTAGCCAGGCTGTTTCTGTTGAACCAGTTTTAAGATCACTTGATGATGTATATTTAGCCTCCTCGGGGTGGTATTGAAACTACTTCGGTAAAAAAAGGTCAGGCCACTTTAACAAATAGTTCAGGCCCAGGTTTAAACTATGGGAGATAGTCTCCCCCTCCATTTTAGGTGACTGGATGAAAATTCCCCTGGCCTAAGCACCAGGTATGACAGGACCCCTGGCAAGCCTTGGTATAGGCAGTATGGCAGGGGTGGGCCCACAGCACATGCTATTACAGCCATTCTGGGCATCTCAGGTTGGGTTGTTGTAACTCAAAGCAGCTCCCTGAGCAGCCTCTCTATATGGCGGCTATTTTAGGATTCTGGGCTGGTTGGACAGCCAACATGGCTTAAATTCTCCCTGAATTGTGTTTGCATGTGCTGTGCCATCTGGAAGCCCTAAGGCACCAACTAATTTTAAAATTGGTTTAGCTGAACTGGTTTTGAAACCAGTTAGAAAATTTCCCCAATGTAGAGATGTCCTTTAGTGACAGTCCTAAAGAATGAATACCCTCTGTTCTTCATCAATTTCCTATCTGTGTTCTCTTATTTAAAGAAGCCTTTTAACTGTAGAGCGCCTCTAAAACAAAGTGTTACCCCCTTGGAATCCTTAAACAGGTATGCCAAGAATTTATTATAAGAAGTTTTTGATGCAACTGACCTTTCAGTCTCTCCCCTCCCCTTCCCTTCTGAAAACTTTTGCCTCTGCCCAGATATTCAGCAGTTATGTTTCAAGACTGACAATTATCTCATAATGAAAAACAAGTCACAATTAATAAAGCTCAAAACTAATACCTGCTAAATTCATTTAACAATTTAATGAACTAGGAAAGAGTCTTCTGAAAAAAGACTTTTAAAAGCAAGGGACTCAATTTCCAATTAGAACTATCATTCAAGAGCCTTCAGGCTCCGAAGGTAAGAAGAGGAAAAATAAAGATATTTCAATTGCTTTTTCTCCCTATTCTTTATGAGGAAGAACATTGTTTCTGCAAAATGATTCTGAATGTAATGTCCACTTGGGATGAGGCACTATTATGGAATCAAGATTATTGATTCACAAAGCTTTATGGAAACAAATAATACGTGGTAATGATCAGGAAAACTCATGCCTTAATGCACATGCTTCTGGTGTCTGAAAAAGACAAATTCATATGAAGTAGGTTTTCACAGTAACTATCACTCAGCAACCATGCAAGAAATTTCTCAACACAAGTGAGTCCATCAGATAGAAAACAAAACCTTTTGCATACCACCATTGGCAACTCAGATGCTACGTGGGTCGAGCAATTACGTTAACTGAACTAAATACCATCTTTCATGACATTAATCCGTGCAGAATTTGGACTGAAGAACAGAAATTCCGCAGCAGCAGGACCCCCTGAGCTGGGAAGCTTATAATAATAACGAGACCCTATTGCAGATCCAAATGGAATTTGGGTTCAGTTTGAAATACTTTTATACTTGGATGAATGTGTTTTTTTAAAAAAAAATTGTGATTGGCAAGCTGTACTAATAAACCTAAAACGAATGTAACATCTCCCAGTTAATTTATGAGGGCTGTGGGGTAGAACAATTCAAAATCAGCAACTCAACAGGGTGCTGGGCATTATACAGAATAATTCTTAAAGGTATTAGGCTTTAAGAAGGGATGAATCAACATCCACGTCCCCCTAGACTAAGTCTGAGGCAATTTCAGACAAAAAAAGGAAGAAACAAGTCTGGCAGCAACTCAAAACATTAGACAGCCAGAGACAGTACATGAAAAACAACAATTGCTTGAAGAGAATATTTACTAGTAGGGAATTTTTTTGGGGGGAGGGGTGGGGCTTCAGTGGGCTTTGGTTAGCTCTTCAACACTCAACCACCACCATTTGTTGCCATGCTCAGACTCGGAAGACCTGCATGTAGGATCAAGGGAAGTTTTGCATACGTTCAGACTGCAGGATGTCACCACATAAGAAATATTAATGGAAACATTTTGGAAGTAAATTTTCAAATCAGACCATATAGGGAGTTGTGCGCAATTTCCAGAACCAATAGCTCATTCTGCACCTGTGAAAATGTACTACTATGTTTGCAATGGGATCAATAAGCAATTATTCTGATATCTCTTTCTATTTTCCTATAGCGCGGAAAGAATTTTGGCTCCAAATGATTGAAGGACTTAACAACATGCTTAAATCTATCCCTATACAGCAAAACACTTAACCACATGCCCACGGGACTTTGACTTGAATGGGATTTAAGTGCTTTACTTAATGGGGGCCTCTCTGCAGCTTTTAAGAGCTTTTTCTCCACTACTTAAAACTTTCAATAATATTCCAGCCTGTGCCTCTGTCTTTCTTGATGACTTTACGGACTTTATCCGCACCGTGCAAATGTATAGATGTGGTCAAGTAACTTATTGCTGCCGAGTTCTCTTTACAGGGGAGTGCTCAGGCTGTAATGCATTCTCAACTCAAGTCTCATTGTCAAATTTTTTCATGCCCCTCCTGTATACTGTACTTTATATCCATTTGTATTACATACATCGCAAACTGAAAAATCATTTGATTCTCTTTGTACTTTGTAACTGCTAAAGGTCACCGTGAAAGAAAAGTGGAACATGTAATAGAAGTTGCTGCTCCTTTCCCTCACCCCTCAAAGAATGAAATGAGTACACAGCTTTTTTCAAGACAAACACCCTGTGGAATCAGATGTTTCCAAGTTTAGACAGATATCACTGAAGATGGAGGAACGGAACTCTTTCAGTTATTATAAAGTCAAAAGAATGACAGTGCTCCATAAAGATCTCATGGTATCCTGTAAAGTGGTGAAGCTTCATTTTTTTGAATGGCGCCTACTTCACGAGGGTTGAATTTGATGTGAAATAAGATTTATATTTTATCATTACTGAATGTACAGCAATTTTACAGCTTTGGAAAAATGCCTGAATTCATTTTGGCCAGCAGAAAATGCAATACTACTCTATGCATCTCGGAGGCCAGACTATGGATGGGAGAACAATGAGAATCTGCATTCTAAACAGAAACTGAACATAAATCAAACCATGGAAATTGGAAAATATTGGTAATTCCTTTTTCCCTTTTCTTTTTTGCACATCTTTGCATTTCTGGGTTCTGAAATCCCAAAATACTGCAGAGAGGTTATTTCTGCAGTATTTCCTGCGCAACTGGAAACAAGAATGATCAGAAATATACTGAGAAAGACAGTTCCAGCAACCTCTCCGCTCTATCTTTACATAAGAATCCACACTATGGAGCTCACAGAACCAGCCTTCCAATCATTCTGATGCTCATGGTACATGAACTAATACACTTTGCATGTTAGGTTTGTGTCTTTGCTCCCTACACTACATTAAGAAGGTAAGGAAACAAAATGGACACAGGTGCGTCCCAAATAACCGTGTTTGCAAACATACAAGTCCTAGTTATATATATACATTCCCAAATTATTTAAAGGGATACTACCCAATTCCTATACACTACATATTGTACATGTACAAACTATATAATCAACTACGTGAATCTCTGCAGCTTTCCCCTTCCCATTCCCATCCCTGAGTAGTGAAAGACAATATTTTAAAAAATGTATTCTCCCTTCCTCTTTAATAAAATACTCCTGCCCCCATCCCCAAATGAAATTTAAATACACAACAATAAAACATGCATTAGTCTCCCTGTCAAAAATTGCAATCACATCTCAGGTAAAGCATACAGGCTCAGCCCTGAGGCTACAGTTAGCAAGGCTTCAGCTGACTATAATGTTCATCGGGAAAGCAGAGAGAAATCTATCTAAGGTGACACAATCTAGATTGCAATAGCTAAACACAACACAGCTGTTCTCTGAATATTTTAGATAATACTCTGCTGTAATTGATAATATTAAGGCTGCTGTCTCTTTCAGTGCTCTGGTACAATAATCAGAATGCCAATAGAAATATTTCCACCAAGTCAGTCATCAGGGTCTTCTATATATTTCATTTGGGTTATTATTTTCTCGCTGTGACATATGTTGGTAATATAGATTTTTTGACAATAGAGGAGCCTCAAGGTAAACAGAACAGAAATTAGCTACCCACCATTTTTAATCAGAAAGGGGATTGGATTTTGCACTCCTTACTATGATAAAACAAGGGACTTAGGCATTGAAATGCTGAGCATCACAGTGCCTAACTTTTAGGCATCTAGAAAATCATAGGAACAGCATTGTGATCCAGAAAGCACCTAGGCTTCCTATACAATGAATGGGGAGAGGTAGGTGCCTAAAAATGTAATCCAGCAAAACTAGCACACTGGACAGAGAGCTGCCTAAGCTAGCCAATGGGACATGCTGATGTGCTAACCCCACTTCTTTCTTGGAGATAGGTGGCTATGTTCAGGCTGCAGGAAGGCGTCTAGCTCTGCTTAGTGTTCCACAAACCACCTCCTGGCTCAGACACCTATGTAGTTTCTAATGGGAATGAGTTAGGCCCCTGTCTCAGTCCAGACAAAATAGGAGGTGGTGGTGGTGGCACCAGTCATAACTTTTATCCACTGTTTAGACATTCACCTGGGATGTGGCAGACCCACATGCAATACTCCCCTTCTCTGCCGGGGCATGGGGGAGGATTAAAAGAGGGGTTTCCCATGTCTCAGGAGGTTGATCTAACCACTGAGCTATGGGATATTCTGGTATAGGGCTCCCTCAGTCTCTCCTTTTCAAGCTTCTCCACTGTGGATAAATAATGAAAGAGCCGCTGGATTTGACCCAGGGATTCCAGCTCTCTGGGTGAGTGCCTTAACCACCAGACTACAGACTCATTATGTCTTTTGTTGTCTGGTCCAATGACTCTTTCATTCAGCGGGGACAGAAAGGGGCAAAAGGAGACATACCAAACAACTATCAATTTGAAAACTTTCAAAAAGTAAAATACACACATTTTTTTTAAAATGAAAAATAGATCCGATTTGAAACCAGTAAAAGGGAAACCACTGTGAAATTTCAAATGTTTCAATTAATTTGTTTTTCTAGTTTTAAACCAGCTCCTGTCATCAGACTTCACCAACTGCAGGATCAAGTGTACTATGATAATTAAAATGAGCATGAGGTTATCGCCTCTTAGGAACCTCAGACTGGTACAGACCGCTGTACGCTCATCTCCTCAGCAACACGGGCTACCACACGCATATCAGATCGGTCCTCCACTCTTGGCACTGGCGTCCCATAGAATATCAAGTGAAACTCAAGGCCTCAATCCTTATCTTCAAGGCACTCAATGGCCTGGGCCCAGGATATCTAAAAGATTACCTCACGATCTGGAATGGTTATGAATTACACACACACACACACACACACATGCACTATTTTTTTATGATGGCAAAGCTCGACTGGTAGCATCCCCATCCTAGGGCTGAACCAAAGCCCTTCAGTTCACAGCTCTCTGGTTTAATTGTGAATGAGCTGGAGCCAGGCAATTTCAGTGAGGGGTATTCAACTACGTTACCTGCTCCCTGCATTGATTGGCAAGAGCTGAAATCTGCTAAACTTCAGTTCACATTACAAGGCCTATCTGGCCCCTAGATTTTCTCTAGGGGGAGAGGTGGAAGAGGTAAATGACTAAGAAGGGCTGAGAATCTGTGCAGGATTCAGAGACTCATCATTGGTTGGATTTTAGTCTTGAATTAATGTTCCGCAATATTTGGAAATGCACCCAGAGCTTGGATTGGGCATATTTTATAAGACCGAAAGGAAACTATGGAAATACAAATAAAAAAGCAAATAAAATATAACTGTTTTATTTTAGATCTGAACCTCAGAGCTTCCAGTCAGTGCAACAGGATAACAATTTAAGACCTTCCGTTGTAATTGTGAAACTCCACTGAAGTGAGTAGTGTAAATAAGGGCAGATTTGCCTCAAAATATTTAGGCAAGCCTTGAGAAGCCCTGGAAGGTCCATAATAGATCACCATACTTTATATAACCCACACGCCAGGAAGGCTGTTGTATTTTATATACAACTTTCAATAAAGGAGTTAATTATAATTTAAGTGGTCGTGTTAGGCTAGGACTCTCTATAGGATTCAGTCTTAAAAAGCAACAATAAACTCTTCGTGATCGTGCCATAATAATGTTTCTATATAAATGCCTGTGCACCAAGTTCCTATTTTAAGTATTACTCTCTTTCTCTTATGCAGCTAATATTCCATTAAAGTCTTGCTCCAAAAGAAAAGCACATGCATTGTTCAGTGATACTTTGGTGGCAAAGGGCTCAATAAGTTAATTGTAAAAAGGAAAACGCAATTCATGTGACTATCGAACATAAGCAAATTCACATTCCAGTTTCATTTAAACTCAATCCAGCATGTTTTTTTGGAGTATTTGTAGCATTCTGGTTCTGCGTATAGGCTTCCTCATGCTTCAGCTTTTCAAAGGGTGTAAGAACTATGATGGCAATTGGGGAGAAATGTCATAGTATGTTCAGTATCAGGGGGTAGCCGTGTTAGTCTGTATCTACAAAAACAACAAAGAGTCTGGTGGCACCTTAAATCTGTTAGTCTTTAAGGTGCCACCAGACTCTTTGTTGTTATAGTATGTTCATGCATCCTAGTCAGTTTTATTTCTCTCTGCTCCGTTCGCTCCACAAAATGTGTGTACAGAATAGCAAGACTCTACTCTTGAGGGATATTTAACCCTAGGGTATGAATCAGCCACTCAGGGAGCAAAGAAAGATGCAAACTCCTCTTTTCCCCAAAGCCTAAGAGTATTACCTCAATGTATCTACTGCAGTAGCTCCTGCAGTTTTAGCTAAAGTAAGTAAGGTCATAGTGCAAGTTCAAAACTCAATTCTAATGTAGGTTTTTCCTGCCTGTTAACATGCCAACAAAGAGTGTGGCTAGCTGAGCCTATGGGTCAATCTCACACTTTATTTTAAAATACATCATACCAGAAGTAATCTGTGCTATGGAATGGGAACTGTGTAAGTTAGGTTGTTTTAATGAACCGGTCATGGTTTTAAAGTCTTTTGTAATTCATTTCACACTCGCTGCAAACCATTCATTAGTATCTTTACAACAGAACTTTCACAGTGCCGAGCTTCAGTAGAGTAATAACCTGACACTACCCTAATGTAGCATGGTGATCTGGAATACGGGATAAACAGTGCGGTGGCAAAGTTTGCTGATGATACAAAATTTCTCAAGATTGCAGTCAGTTTTGGATTTAACTAAGAGTTAAAAAGGGATCTCCCATAAGGTGACTGGGGGGTTGGGGGCGAGGGAAATGA
Source organism: Malaclemys terrapin pileata (assembly GCF_027887155.1). Taxonomy (NCBI): domain Eukaryota; kingdom Metazoa; phylum Chordata; order Testudines; family Emydidae; genus Malaclemys; species Malaclemys terrapin. The sequence goes on along the minus strand of NC_071515.1, from coordinate 14,703,731 downwards.
CAGATAAAATTCAGTGTTGATAACCGCAAAGAAATGCACCTTGAAAAACATAATCCCAATTATACATACAAAATGATGGGATCTAAATTAGCTGTTATCACTCAAAAAAGACCATGGAGTCATTGTAAATAGTTCTTAGAAAACATCTGCTCGATGTGCAGTGGCAGTCAAAAAAGCGAACAGACAGAATGTTAGGAACCATTAGGAAAAGGATAAATAGTAAGACAGAAAATATAATGCCACTATATAAATCCATGGAACACCTTCACCTGGAATACTGCATGCAGTTAAGGTTGCCCCACCTCAAAAAGGATATATTAGAATTGGTAAAAGTACAGAGTAGGGCAACAAAAATGATTAGGGGTATGGAACAGCTTCCATCTGAGGTGAGACTTAAGAGAATGGGACTGCTCAGTTAGAAGAGAGATAACTAAGGGGAGATATGATAGAGGTTTATAAAATTAATGAATGGTATGGAGAAAGTGAATAGGGAAGTGTTATTTACCCCTCTCATCATTCAAGAACTAGGGGTCACCCAATGAAATTAGTAGGCAGCAGGTTTAAAACAAACAACACACAGCCAACCTCTGGAACTCATTGCTTCAAGATGTTGTGAAGACCAAAATTATAATGGGGCTCAAAAAAGAATTAGATAAGTTCATGGAGGATAGGTCCATCAATGGCTATTAGCCAAGATGGTCAAGGACACAATCCCATGTTCTGAATGCCACTGACTGCCAGAAGCTGGGACTGGATGATGGGGATGGATCACTCGATAATTGCCCTGTTCATTTAATTCCAAGCATCTGGCATTGGCCACTGTCAGAAGCCAGGATACTGGGCCAGATGGCCATTGGTCTGACACAATATGGCCATTCTTATGGAGTTACCCACTGGCCAGTATGTGTTACATGTCCCCCTCTATTCCTGATCCACAGAGTATGAGATTCTGCTACAGTTCATAGCTAGTTGTCTTAGACATTTAACTCAAGCTATAGAGACTTATACTTTTAGCTCTGGAAGTCTCTGCTTCAATCTTTAGTCAAGACCAAGATGATAATTGTCATGGTAACATCCCAGTTCAATTCCTGTTCTCAGGCAAAAACACTAATTAAAATAAGTCTCCCACCTATTTATGGGAAAAGATGAAAAACATTGCAGCATCTTAAAGCTGAGATGGGAAAAGGGAGAGTTGAGTTGTACCTGGATACTGTGCCCATTGAAGTCAACAGCAAAACTCTCATTGACATGAATGGTGAAGGACTAAGCTCTCAGATGCCCAGAAAATCCAGCAGTGATATGCCATTTAGGAGGAAAACATTGTTTTCTTAAACTTTCTTCTGTTAGAACCAAGAAGACAAGTACCTAAATGACTGGGAGTAAGAAATGAATTCTACATAATCATACTTTCTTCAGTTACCATCACAATAAGTGATCATTCACAGACCGAGGAAACACTACTAGCATACGAGTGGCTGGTCCAAGACAGCTGGCAGTATTTGAAGTAGCAATCATGAAAAGCAAATGGCCCATCTGAATAGTAAGTAAGAATGCAACAGAGATCATGCATGTTATCATTTAATGTAGATTACCATAAAGTGCATTTAGAACTCATGGAGGCAGTTGACCACTGTCACTATGCATGTTCCTCCTGGTACGTTTTTCCTGAAAACTATTCCTTTGTAGTGTTTCCAGCTTTATGAAGGAACATAATATGATCTGAAGGCAAACAGTAAGGAATTATGTTCACATCACTACATGGTCAGATTGACAAACTGTAGTTTATACATCAACCGTTGTAAATTACTCATTTGGCAAGAAGAATAACCAGAAAGGAAGTCTGCAGATCTTGAAAATCAAGAGAACAGCACTTGGCAGGGATGAGATCTCCTAGAACGACTCCATTTACTACATGAAACATTTTTTCCCTAAGATTTAGTTAACTTTGCTACTGCCCTAGATAGGGGCCTAAAATGTGACACTCAGATCTGGATACCAAATAGCCAAGTTCAGGGGTGGTCAGAGGTGAGGTTTTGTTTTGTCTTGTTATATTCAAATAGGCAAGCTGCAAAATTCACACCTATAGCCAGGGCAGATTTCCAAATTCTTCCCATCTTAAAGCTTGGTAGGTGTTTGGAACTGCGGATTTGGTTTGGGTCCCTATCCATAATGTACAGAGTACAGAGCTTCCTTCAGTGCTGCAAAATGGGGACAATAAAGGGAAAACAATGGACAGCTTCTCCATAACAAGTTATTTAGGAATAATCTGTGTCTGAAACAACTAGTCCATACCTTTTAAATATGAGAGAGGCCAGATTTCTTACTTCCTCCTATCTATTTTAGTGGATCTAGTATGTAGTGGGATTTCAGTGTATATAATTTCATGTGAATTATATTGTTGTCATACATGGATTTCTTTTAATTGGTTTCTGATTGACTTCAGAGATTTTTTGCGAACTGAGGGTGGGAGAGAGAGATGAAAAGAAGATATTTATGGAACAAAGGTGACTTGGGAGAGATTTCTGTGGTTTGCCTTAATTCCTTCATATTCTTCTAACGGAAGGTGACTGATTCATTTAGGGGAGGATTCATACAGGGTTGCCCAAGAGGGCTCACATACACACTCCCAACTGCTAGAGTGGCTCTATTTATATTCCCAGCTAGTCCACCTGCTTTCTGCAAATTTTGTACAGTTGCACTGCAGACAGATCAATACTGTGATTTGCTATCAGTGGGAAGGAGGGGACACCCTCTGGTACTTCCTATTCTTAAACAACTGAAGTTGTTTTGTGTTTCCTAAACCATATTGATCCACAAGGCTAATGACAGTTTTTATTAAAGCTCCCTTTTGTACACACTGTCACAGAGGAAGCCTTGGAAAATTACAATTAGTGGTACAGAAAATGTTTGAAAACTATTTTATTGCATAAGTCTACTGCCAGCTCCTGCTATGTGCAAAATAAAGCAATATACACACATTCTATCCCTCCTGTGTGGAAGTAGGACAGACTAATATAGCAGCAATGAAGAAGGCTTATATTTGTGTCTCCAGGGTGCTGAATCCTCCACACATCTCATTTACTGAATCGTCTTGCCCATTGTGTGAACGAGCTATAAAGACTACATCAGCACAGCCGCAACATTTCCAGTTTGGTGGGAAAAAAACAGTGGAAGTTGCCTTAGATACATTCATCCTATCCCGCATACATCGCTATTTGTGGATTTCCTATTTTAAAAATAATCCTCAACATGCAAGAGGAACCATCATGAGTATTTCACTGAATCAATCTATGTGTTTCTATAGCACTGAAAGGTGCTGGGCTAGACACACTAGAGTACACAGAGATGAGGAAATTCCAAGACAAGCTGCTAGAATATTGTGGAGAAGATAAAGTGGAAGGATAACTATTAGTTTGTTACTGGTCCTAAAACATTCAGATGGAGACTGGTACCCATTCATAGTGTCTGAAACTAATCAGGCAGTTCAGCACTTTGGTTAAAATGGTATCAACATTATTCTTAGAACCTTTGCTTGATATCTTGAATACTTTTCATTCTAAATGGAAAGGATTAGAAAACCAGACTACTTGTCTAGTTTATATCAGACAACTGATATTTCTGTGTTCAGCTTCAAATCTTAAAGCGAGAATGTCAGAAATCTAAAGGTAAGATACGTTACACTTTTATTTACTAGATACTTTTGACAGAATCTCTACCGAGAATAACGGCTGTATATATGTGCCTATGGGTAGGCATATTTAAGACTCTCTACATACATTGGAGAAACACACCATTACCTCTACATTGGACTACTTGGGTAGGATTTTCAATAGCACCCAAGAGACAAACTGGGACAAAACTGCAGACAAGCCTTAAATATGGCAGTTAGGGTTGTGATTTTTTTTTTTTTTTACCACTAGTTAGAGCTATACCATTGTAACACAATAAATAGACCAGGGGTTCTCAAAATGGGGGTCGGGACCCCTCAGGGGGTCATGAGGTTATTACATGGGGGGTTGCGAGCTGTCAGCCTCCACCCCAAACCCTGCTTTGCCTCCAGGATTTATAATGGTGTTAAATATATTTAGAAGTGTTTTTAATTTATAAGGGGGGGTCACACTCAGAGACTCGCTATGCGAAAGGGGTCACCAGTACAAAAGTTTGAGAACCACTGAAATAGACTCAGTTAAACCACACAAGAATAAACGATGCATCTTTATACAGGAGCATCCACAAAAGAAGTTCTACCACTCTAGCTATAGCAATAAAAAAAGTCATACCTCTAACTGGCATAATTACACTAGTACATAAATAGTGTTTACTTGGATTGTAAATTCTTTGGGGCAGGGACTGCTTTCTGCTCTGTGTTTCTGTAGCCCTTAGCAGAGTGGGGCCCCACTCTGTGACGTGGGCTCCTAGGCTCTACGATAACACAAATAAATAACAACAATAGTAATAATGTGGCAAAAAGGCCTTAGAAAATCTAAGTTCTACTGCAAGCAATGGATCTTATGTGCCTAGGGACTTTTGAATAATCCATTCCGTTCAAGGTAGTCTTTCAAACCTTCTAAGTGTTCAGTTTTGCTATCTGCTGGAAACATTGGCCCTGATTCTCCATTGTTTGCTACCTTGTGTAGTCATTCATGCCTGTGAAAAATAAGTGCAAGGTGGGTATATAACACTCATTTTGCACAAATGCCAAACAATGGGAAATCAGGCCCAATTTTCTTTCAGGTTTTCATATTCTGGATCTAAACCTCTATTTCCCCTAGAGAGAAAATGTAATACACATTTCAATAAAAATAGTGCTGCTGGGAATTAACAGGCTAATAAAAAGGACTTTAAGAGTGCATTAAATTGGGGTTGGGGATGTCTCTTGCATTTGCAGCATAAATGCTAATAAAATTATAAATCTGTTATTAACTTTTTATATCCATACCAAGTGATAAAGATAAAAAAGTTAAAAGGGCTACAGATGTAAGCTTTACCATGAGAAAGCTATAGATGTAAGATTTAACATGACAAACAAAGGTACACGAGAGGCAACGAAAAAAAAATACTTGCATCATGAAGATTTTTTCATAGGTAGTCTCCCTTCCACCCCAAACTACATACTTGTCCCCCAAGGCAACCAAGAATTGATGTTTGGTACATAGCAAAGGCAGAAAAAATGTTTATTATTCCCTTAAATGATGACTGAAGCATTATCCTAGCAGGTTCTGCTCCAGGGTCAACACGGTTAAACATGTATTGTTTACCTGACAATAAGCCATTCATGTCAAATCCTTGCCAGCAATGCAACCATGTTTGTTCATTAGGATCATACAACTTGCTTGCTGTTACTTAGTACACTAACCTATTCAGCATCCTCAGTGTTCCAGCTAGAACAACATAGATTTAATTGCTACATGTAGAAGGGAAATTAAAAGGATAGTCCTTTGAGACAGTTAGGTCTGTTTCCAAATGAATTTAATTATTGGAGAGGAAAAAAGATTTAATTGTCTCAGTCATACTTATATAGGAAGGATTTAAGGATTAGTGGCTCAGGTTTGTAAGGAAGTTATTGGTGTCTGAGCACACTATCTAGGAATGATGCGTAGATGGAGGATGAAAGGAAAGCAATCAAACCATTCCCATCACCAGGCATGTTTGACCTCGAAAGCTCCTGTATGTCCTTATCCACCCACCCACCTACAATGGACGTCAGCGGGAGCTGAGAGCACTCAGCACTTTGTGGGAAGTTCTCTTCTTGCAGAATCAGGCCCTAAATTAGCTTGCAAAGTACGATATGCCATTAAAAATGTGAAATGTACGAAACCAGGAAAGATGTTTTGGACACTGAGAAAATCTCACACTCACGTTTTGCAGATCAGATGCCATGATGATAGGTGTCTTGAAGAAACCAACGGTAAAGATGGATAAAGTTCATTGGATTCTTTTCAAGAACAGATATTCTCAGTCACTGGAGGCAATGATGCATTAACATGTTTTAACCCTGATAAAAGGCTTTCCTTTTCATAGCAAAGCAACTTTGCTAACATTAAGCTTGGTAAGCTTGCTGTCTTATCAGCTCATTAGACCAAGGACCAGACCTTCAGCTGGTGTAGAGCAGCACACTTCCATTGACTGCAATGGAACTTGGCTGATTTACACCAGCTAGCGATCAGGTCCCAACCTTTTAGCCATAGTGGTGTGTTAGCTCATCATCATTCTTTATTCCGCTTTACTGAAAGGAAACGTTTATTTTCCCCAACATTCTTTTGTTGAAAAACTTCTCAGGCCAGCTGTTCAGAAGAGCTCAGCTCCCATGTAGGCACCAAACCAAGGGGACAAATTTTCGAAAGTGCTTATTAGCGGAGCTCTTTTGAAATCCGTCAGAACAGGAGTTGCTGGGTGCTGAACACTGTTAAAATTTGGGCCTCCAGCTGTGGGTGGTAAACATTTCAACATCAAATGGCTTCTAAGAAAGTAAATGTACCTTTCAAAAAAGGCACTGAGAATGGCTTTTTAAAAAATAATATTCTACCCAAATTACCTAAAATGATCTTCTTTTATTTATTTTAATATTTTTCCTGTGGCATCTCTTAGATGGATAGACAGCAGCATGCTTCAGTTACCACATGAATATTCGCCTCCACATAAGGCACATGCACATCATGTAAATTTAGCTTTAAAAACAACTTTGCCCAAAGCTGATTTTTTATGAGCTTTATAAAACATATATTTCTTTTCAAGCCCCACACAGACACAACAGGTGTTATTTCAACAAGTATCTTCAGCCACACACTGTACGTTGCCAGGGAAACGCTAACCCAACTGAAACAGAGGGAATAAATGCTCACATAATCACGACTCCCCTATTCCACAGTGGTCCTTCCCTCACCTTTTCTCTCCTACTGAAGGGAGGGGGAGGAGTGTAGTGTTATTGTGACTCAGCCAAGCATGGATGCCCAGAGCTGTTGGCTCTCTCTTAAAAAAAAAAAACAAAAAAAACTTGTTTTGAGACAAGTGAACGTCAAGGAAATCTAACAAGCAATGCTGTTGAAAGACTTGGTACATGTCTGTGAAACTCAATTTTTTCCTTCTGGTTAGACTCTAGCCTTGTGGGAAGGTGAGGGAATGAAACAGGAGGTCCTTTAAATCACAAGTCCAGAGTATCTCAAGTTATTTCTCAACAATGACCTACATGGCTTTGTGGCTACTAAGGAGAGCCAATCCGATATAGCTTCAAATTCTCACTATTTTTGTCCTTGAACACTTTTGCTGTTGTTGTTGTCTAGAAAGCTAGAATAACAGAGCACCACAAAAGTAAGACTTTGACATTTTTCATGACACTAACCTTTTCTTTCCCTTACGACATTTCAAAGGCTTGAGGAGGTAGGAAATGGGTCAGGAAATAATGAGAAGTACAATTTATTTGCTCTGGGTCTGTGCATATTTTATATTTTGTGTCAAGACTCAAAGACGCACTGAACTCAATGGGAGTTTTTTCAGTGACTTCAATGGGCTGTGGGTGAGACCCCAACACTGGTGCAAATTCCTCGACTGAGCTATGGCGAAAGTTGAACATTAGAAAATTTCTATTCCTCCCTGCTACCACAGAAAGGATACATCAGTCAGATTCCTTCTATGGTTCTTAATTCAATGTCTTCATAGAACTGAACAGCCAGAGAACTCAATCAAAACCAACATCATCAAGCTGAAAAAAGGCCATTTGACGCAGTTTTATTCTGTGATAATACGCCATGTAAAAGTGCTCACAGCACTTTTTTCTTTTCAAAAACTCAGTTGGCCCCATGTTTCTCCTTATGAAATCAATATAAGGTTTGCCATTGACTTCAATGGGAGCAGCATCAAGCCTCAAAGTAGTAAAATGGATCCAAAGATACGGTTCTTTGCTTTTAGACTGGGTCAATGGCAACTAGGACAGAGACTCATAAAACACATAGTATACACACACTCAACCATATCATAGATATTTTCAAAGTGCTTTGTAAATATGAGTTAAACCTCACAACTCTGCTGGGTGGTTGGGAAATATTATCCCCATTTTACCAAACTGAGAAATTTAGGCCCATGTAAGGTTAAGTGACTTGGCTACGGTCAGTGATAGAAATGGAAACAGATCCTTAGGCCTCCTGACGAACACTGGCCAGCAAACATGAATTCCGTTTTACAAAAAATAAAATTAAATTAAATTAAAAATTAAATTTAAATTTAAAAGTTTTATTTTTCATCAGGACAAATCTGAGACCTTTTGAAAATGTTTGCAAAAAATTTCAAGAGTTTGAGAGAGTAGCCAATAGCCAGGTGATTAGGTCACACAACTCTTAGATGAGTGACCTAACCATGGCTGGGCTATTCTGGCATCTCTCTCTGGTCAAAATGGGAGAGAGAGATTCCATCCTGGACCTGAGAAACCTCTCCAACAAAAATTCCACCTAAAAATTCCCCACCAGCTCTACTCCTGACTCCCAGACCTGAGTTCTAAATAACAAGACCATGCCTCCTCTACTATGGAAGTTGTGCCTATGTATCTGAGCACAGAATCGGGTGCTTTGTATAAACCTCCCCTTCATTTAAGCCCACTACATTTTGTTGGTGTCTTGTCCTTTTATTATGAACTTCAGCAAAAAATATTTCTTCACTGACTTTCCAGGAAGTTAGGAGAGAAGATGGCAGCAGTATCCGGCATTCAGTTTAAATGATTCCTTGCACAAAATCAAAGCTATAGAGTTAATACAAATAAGGCAATAAATAAAACCTAGGTGGTTAGTTGGAAATCCTGATTCTTTAGTTAAATTAATCCATGTTTGAAAAAGCAGAGTTCCTTAACATACTTACTCAGTGTTTGAGTGACTATATTAATTTGAAATTACAGGATTTGCCAAGATGCTTAAAGATTCCAAAATATTATTTATTAAGGTGTATTACACATATACATATACCTGAGAGAGAGAGTGTGTGTGTGTGTGTGTGAGTAAACTTGTCTAGTTTCAACTACCGCATGCAGATTATACTCAGATTTCAATTATTGGAAGATGGAACAAAGGAAAAAAGGATGCTAGATTTTCCTCCTTAAGTTCTCCTCCCTCTTCACTTGTCATAATGTTTAATTACCTAATGTCTGTTGATTGATTTCCCTCTTTATTATCAGCTAATCAACATGCAGCTCCCACTATGTCAAATTACCTTAAAATACATAAAAATCAATGGAGTGTGATGTTTTCCCCTTTGCAGTACATGTAATCCTCTCTGAGTCTGATATTAGAATATCTTTAGGAGACATTGGAGGTTGATTGTTTATTGTTCCAAAGTTGTGCTAAAATTTTGATTCCAATCCATGATTTAAAATGCCTATTTGCTGAACATTTCAATTACCATGAGGACAAGCTTTGGTTTCTGCTACAAGTTTCTCAGCCCCAATGCAATTTATTTAAATTAAAGGTGGTTGAGACAATTTAAGTCATTTTAAATTATAGAGCTTCAAAAAAAGGGGGAGAGGGGGAGACGTCATTTGGACCCTATTTGGCATGATTTTTTTCTTTCATTTGCTAAGCCCTGAAACAAAACAGGTTTCATTTAAAACAAAATTCATAGGCTTCTAGTTTCATACAGCCTTCAGGTGTTTGTGGGGGAACGTTATCAAGATGTTTAAGTTTGAAAATTAGCTGCAGAGCACACACAGCAGTGAATTTTCATGGCATTTTTGTTACAAAGCAATAAGAGAATTGCAAACCTTGTTTTGAGATAAGATAAATTGACCATAACAAATTTAGTTATGATGCTAACTCCCACATTTTAACTAATTCAGGTGAATGGGAACATACCACTATTCACTTTAATGGGAGTTTGTTGACGGTACCTCCCATTAAAATGAATTGGAAGGTAGCAATGTTCATTTTAATGAGCTTTTGTGACAGAAACATACCCATACAGTGCTGTTAAAACCCCCAAGGAGGCAAAAATATAAAAAACAAAAAAATAACCTTAAGATTATGACACAAATAATAAAAGAAAGAGAAAGAAGTTAAGACTGCTTTAATTTACCTATTGCATTCCAGTAATGTAGCATATACAGCAAGGTCTGCTAACAGTCCTCTGATCCAGGAGCAATGGATCACACTACAAAATTTATTGTACAGTGGTTTCCATGGAATGAGACAACATTTACCTACTGTTAACACACTGTTTTCCTGAAGTGCAGAGTTTCCTCTATTATCAGAACAGGAAACTAATGCAATGCCTCAGATACCACTCGTATATTAATTGTTGGTAACAATGACCAGGGCTGGCTCCAGGCACCAGCCGAGCAAACTGGTGCTTGGGGCGGCAGCTTGTAGGAGGCGACATTCCGCTCAATCCTAGGGCGGCACGGCCACTTTTGTTGTTGTTGTTGTTGTTCCGCTCCAGCTGCCCTGTAGGGGGCAGCGGCGCGGAGGACGGGAGCGCCCTGAAGCAAGCCCGGCAGGGCAGCCTGCGTCCTTCCCTCCCCGCAGACCAGAGGGGTGTGGAGCTCTCCCGGCAGGGGGCACGGCGGGAGGGGCCATGTGGCAGCGCCCCGCTGAAGCCCTGGCCGCCCCCCTTCTCTCTCTCCCCCCGCTCCCTCCCCCACCCCCCACTAGCCGGGGCACATCTGCAGGGCAGGGAGTCCCCCTGCACCCTGGCTCTGGCCGTGCCGCAGGTTTTTTTTCTTTTTTTGCTTGGGGCGGCCAGAAAGCCCTGACAATGACTATCTTATGTTCTGCAAATACTGTACTCATGTGCAGTACTGAACAGTCAAACACGCCATGGCAAACTAAATTCCAAATGTCCTGCCTTTTCATTGTTTTTGTGTCAACACTATCGCTTTTACTGGAATGATAAATGGCATAGTATTTCTTTGCTCATGTTTCCTTTCATTTTTTCGTAATTAAGTCTCTGTTCATTTGATGGGTCTACGGGAAGCTATATATGAGTTGAGACTGGCAAATGGCAAAGAAGACCAAAGAGGTGTTATTGCAATACCATTAGGATTTCAGTCACACCTCATGACTGTAGTCTGACCAAGAACATCGGGGTAATGTCCAGATCTTAACTACCCTGTCCCTATTGATAGCTGCTGGGAAACCCAACCCAGTATGGGACACAGTTCTTAAGCTACCACGGTAGGTGGAAGACCAGACATTTAGTGCACCATGATGCAATCTAAATGATTAGAGACCTGGCCCCATAACTCTTTTTGAATATACCCCAATTATGATAAATTTTTCAATGAACAAAGGATGTTGATCTCAGGCAGGAATAGCAGCCATTATCCCTTCATTCCCCTTGTATGGGAGAGTTGGCTAGTGGATTTAATAGACTGTCATTAATAATAGAATATCAGAGCTGGAAGGGACCTCAGGTGATCATCTAGTCCAACCCTCTGCTCAAAACAGGACCAATCCCCAACTATTTTTTTTGCCCCAGATCCCTAAATGGCCCCCTCAAGGATAGAACTCACTGAGCTATCCCTCCGCCCCACTGATTTGCCTCCAGGCAGACCTCTGAGCTGACATGCAGATCTCCTTCATGACTAGGGTCTTACCAAATTCAGGGTCCATTTTGGTCAATTTCACGGTCATAGGATTTTAACAATCATAAATGTCCTGTATCAGGGGGTAGCCGTGTTAGTCTGTATCTACAAAAACAACAAGGAGTCTGGTGGCACCTTAAAGACTAACAGATTTATTTGGGCATAAGCTTTCGTGAGTAAAAACCTCACTTCTTCGGATGCATCCGAAGAAGTGAGGTTTTTACTCACGAAAGCTTATGCCCAAATAAATCTGTTAGTCTTTAAGGTGCCACCAGACTCCTTGTTGTTTTTATAAATGTCCTGATTTCAGATATTTAAATCTGAAATTTCATGGTGTTGTAACTGTAGTGGTCCTGACTCAAAAGGGCGTATTGGGGGCAGGACCGGCTCCAGGCACCAGCCCTCCAAGCATGTGCTTGGGGCAGCACCTGGAGGGGGGCAGCACTTACCCGGGGAGAGCGGGGCCGCGGCCAGGCTCGCCACCTTCCCCTGGCGCTCCGGCTGGTCGGGGAGAGCGGGGCCCCGGCCGGGCTCTCTGCCCTCTCCCCAGCGCTCCGGCTGCCGGGGAGAGCGGAACCGTGGTGGACTCGCCGCCCTCCCCCCGGCGCTCTGGCCGGCTGGGGAGAGCAGGGCCGCCCTCCCCCACCACTCTGGCTGGCCGGGGAGAGCAGGGCCTGTGGCCGGGCTCGCCGCCCTCCTCCGGGAGCTCTGGCCGCCTGGGGAGAGCGGAGCTGCGGCCGGGCTCGGCGCCCTCCCCTGCCACGCTCCCCGCCGGGGGGCGGCGCGAGGCTTTTTTGCCTGGGACGGCAAAAAAACCAGAGCCGGCCCTGATTAGGGGACACTGCAAGATTGTTGTAGAGGGTCGTGGTATTGCCACCCTTACTTCTGCATTGCTGCTAGGGGCAGCGCTACCTTCAGAGCTGGGCAGCCAGAGAGTGGCAGCTGCTGGCCAGGAGCCCAGTTCTGAAGGCTGCATCACTGCCATCAGAAGGGCTGAAGTAAGGATGGCATGGTATGGCATTGCTGCCTTTACTTCTGCACTGCTGCCTGCAGAGCTGGGCCTTCGGCCAGGAGCCACTGCTCTCTGGCTACCCATTGCCATCCTTACTTCTGCGCTGCAGCTGACATTTTCTGCCTTCAGAGCTGGGCGCCTGGCCAGGAGCTGCCGCTTTCTGGCCACCCCGCTCTAAAGGCAGCACAGAAGTAAGGGTGCCACTATCACACCCACCCCTACAATAACCTTACAACCCTACTCCCCAGTCCTTTTTGCGTCTGGATCCCCAGTTTGAGAAATGCTGGTCTCTGTTGTGAAATCTGTACAGTAGAGGGTAAACGTACACAAAAGATCAGATTTCATGGTGGAGACCAGATTTCACGGTTCGTGACGCCTTTTTCACAGCTGTGAATTTGGTAGGGCCCTATTCATGACATCTGACCAGCACAGGAACTACTTGTGTGCCCCACTTAGCTCTGTGATGGAGCACAGGTTGTGTGAAAGGCCTTGCCTGGAAACAGGCTGAAGGTGTTCTAAAGATACAGAGTCACTCTAGATATTTCTTCAAGGGGAACTCAACAGGCTTAAACTTGAACAGAACTTTTCCAGCCAGCCATTCTCATTCTCCAAGAATTATCAGTGTTTTCATTTTTGGCCTGGTGTTCTTCAAAGTCCTAGCCCTCTGATCTCGGGGAGAGAGACTTTTAATTACACCAGCCATATTCCACCTGTCTCAGCTTCAAATGCCACCCAGGCACTAATGTAGAAGAAAACCAGCATAACAGCAACAACTAAGACCACAGACAACTTAGGAACTCTAAATCATTCACAACACTTGCACTCACATATTCATCATCCTGATTTCTAGCTCCTTGTTTTCAGCCATGCTGCTGCCCTGTATGGCTAGCCAGATTATTTTGGCAGGACTGCTTCTGGCTAAATGCCAAGTTCTGTTCAGTCCCAAGATCAAGGGAGGATGGTATTTGTTTTTCTGCAGTATAGTATTGGCCTATAAAATACATACACAAAATTTCTGCCTTTTCTAATCACAGAGAATGAACAAAAACTCCCACATATGCCTTCAGATCACAGAAGAGCCTGTGCAGGTTATTTAAAGACACTGCTTTTTTTTTTGTTTTGCTTTGTGTTTTTAAATCAATGTCACCTACGTGAACAGACACTGGCTAAGGCAGATACCTGATGGGAAATCCTTGTTGTTGCTTTTGGCGGTATCTTTCAGATGTTAACTTTCAAAATACAATCGTCAGACCTGACTGCGACCCACATACCACAATTTGAGAACCAAGGCACAAAAGGTTGAGGGGTGAAGGTTAAAGATGCATTTGTACACAAGGATAATTAGCACTCTGCCATTCTCTTAGGCTTTATACTATAATGGTTCCATTTGTAGATGTAAAGGCATTAGTGAAAACAACGTGTACTCTTTGAAATGAAATAAAAATACCAAAGAGAGGGTTGAAGCAGAGAAACAAATGACAAAATAACAGACTTTCTGTAGTATACACCTAAGCTACTCTGATAAGCAATGACTGGCCTGGATTACCAGCAAGATCGAAAATGGCACTGCCTTCTCATGTCTTTCAAGTCTGTCGCTGTTAAAATGAATCATAAACGATCAGTGAAAGGTCATTAAAAATAACTATAAATTCTTTAGTGCACTCTCATAAAATCCCTGCGGCAGCAGCAGCGAGGAACTGTAGGAAATGCAGCTATCGTAGTGAGACATACAGAGGGGGAAAGGAGACAGGGTCAATATCAGCAGTGGTACCTCCTGCCATTTAGATGAAAAAAAATCTGTTTCCAACTAATTGAATGATGTAGCTGCTCCCCTGGGAAGCAGCACAGCAATCGGAAGCAGAATCTGCTCACATATAACTACATACATTAGAAAAGGAACCGAATCTATATTAAAACAGGGCTGGTGAGATCAAGGTGAGCCCTAACCATGTACCTGTGGACTGAACTGGGCCCAGTGTGAATGCAGACGTGGGTTATTTATTTAGACTTGTATAAATGCTGAAAATAGAGCTCCTACCTTTGCTACCTGGGTACCCTGGACATAATTTCATAAGCATCACAAATACCATCCTCAATGAAAAGCATGATTTAATGTAAACCACCTCCACCCTTGATTTGGTTCCCCCGGAAAGATGGCATTCACAGGGACCACCATGACAGCCTGACCCCTAAGGTCGGCCCTGTATGCTGGAGTCCCTGATCCCAGTGGCAATGGGACAAGGGTGATAATGGGCCAGTCTGGGCGCAAGCCAGAGGAGGAGATGCAGACCTTTGTTTACACACAGTCCCCCCAACACATTGCACTTCCAGTGCAGAGGAGATGTGGCCACAATACCAACACATAGGCTGGCAGAGCAACCGTGCAGGCTGATGGATTTCACCTCCCTTCACTCCTCCCCTACAGAATCCAAATACCACGTGAAGTGAATTTCACCCTAAACCTAGCTCCCTCGGAAAATATATTTGGTAGCAGAGGGGATCAATGTACCTGGGTGTTAAATTTTTGATCATGTGGGTTGATGATGAGAAAGGGATTGGAAATCTAGTTGAGAGAGGAAGAATGGTCCTGTGGATAATGTACCAAACAGAGACTCAGGAGATGTAGCTTAAATTTCCAGCTTTGCCACAGACTCCCTGGGTGATGCTGGGCACATCTCAGTCTGTCTGTGCCTCTATTCCCCTCTGTAAAATGGGAACAATAATACCTCTTATATGTGTCTATTGCATCTATCCCAATGGGAGGTCAATTTTCATTTGATTCCTCTCAGTGCTATAACAAAAAAAAAAATATCAGGCAGCAGAGAAATAGTATAATATCAAGTGCTAATTGATTTTTCTTTAAACTTTCTACCTAGAGCAGTGCTGTCTACTAGGTAGAGCACTGGACTTGGACTCAGGGACCTGTCTCAATTTTACCAGTGGCCTGTTGGGTGGTCTTAGGTAAATTACTTCACCTCCCCCATTACTCAGTTTCCTCATATGTAAAATGGGGATAAGGATATTGACTTCCTTTGTGAAGCACTTTGATATCCAGATGAAAAGCACTAGGTAAGAGCCAGGGATCATTGTTACTTAGATAATAGGATTTCTTGTTGAAGAGACTAGGTAAAATTTCCAAAATTGACTAAATGACTTAGGAACCCAAGTCTCATTTTCAAAAGTGACTGAGGTGCTTAAAATCCTAAATCTCACTGCAAGTCAAGGGGGCTTAGGCGCTAGGAGCCGAGAGTCATTTTTGCAAATGGGATTTAAGCACTTTTGAAAATTTAACTATTATTGGTACTGGAGTGGAAAGAAGGAAGCTGTGGTGCTCTTAAAATAGATCATTAAGGATTTTCAGTTGGATGCATACCTGCATTTTTATTGGTCTCGCAGGTTTGTCATTTTATATTGGTTAACTTCAACTGCTTAGTGACAGATTTGAACAAAGACATTTAACCTGACAAGTAGAGCTATAGGTTTCTTCATTTAACTCATAATTTACTATTGAATACAATGTCCCAATTTTGGCAGCCTCAAGGCTAAATATAAACTTCACCTCGTCTGAGCTTCATTGAGCTTCAGTTTATGGTCTATTAGTATTAAATGGTTAGAATCAGGCAAGCATGTTAAATTACCACAGGATGAAAAAGGTGTCTTGAAAGTCAAGATTGTGCAGCTATATGCCAAGAACAATGGACTTCAATGAATATTGTTGGACAGTTCTATGTAGCACCAGGTTCCTGGCCCAAACAAGCATGTTTCTCATCTACAATATTTAACTTCTGCCAATATAAAACCAGCCAAACTGGCTCCATTTTATTTCTCACTCAATATGCTCTCTTAGAACCAAACACAGCAAAGGGAAATTTTGTCAAGAAAAATAATGCATGGTGACTATATTTCTCATTTTGTGTAATTTAATCATTTCAGATACTTCCTCTTTATTGACAGCTGAAGAGTTTTTGTGACACTCTGTTTACAGAATAAAAACGGATAGAACCGTCTATGAAGTAGGGCCTAGTTGCAATGTAAAATGCGCAAACTTTATTTGGGTAAAAAAAGTTGAAATTCAGTTAGTTTCTCTGAGTTTGTAAGATATAGGGGGAAACCTGGCCCCACTGAAATTAATAGGAGTTTTGCCATTGACTTCAGTGTTGCTGGGATTTCACACAGAGTTATTAAGAAGTTTCAAGTGCTTATTTGGGGGTGGGGAGGAAGAGGGTTTGAAAAGAATTATAATATTTTTTTTGTGAAAAACATTTTGTTTTCTTTGACCAGCTCTAATTGGTACTGAGTTTTTGAGAAGCATCATCATCTTTTCCATGACAACAAAGCTGATGTCACACATATGCTGTCAGAATAAGGGTTTGCTTAAAGTAACACCAAATAGGAAATACACATAATGCTGCTAGGACAAGGCACAATGCACTAGGATGCTGGCTTGTACGTGTGCCTCAAGATTCCTTCTTCTCGCTCCCTCGTGCACTGTAATCAGAACTGGTTGAAAAACAGGACCAAATTTCCAAGCTATTTTTTATTGTTTGCCCCTTTTCAGTAGGTATTGAAAATGTGGGCAAAAAAAAATTGTCTAAAATGTTGCTGAAATTTAATATTTTGTCCAGCTATTATAATGTTCAGTAATGGCTTTGTATGTGGTAATTTTGCCCTCTGTTGGCTGCCCACAGCAAAGACAAAGGGGTTCTACTACTCCCATCCACGAGGAGACCCATGGTGCAAATGTGTAACAGTAAAAGTAATTCACGGTAATAAAGCATGTGGTAGATTCTCCATCACTTAAAGTCTTTAAATCAAGACCGGAGTCTTTCTAAAATATATGGTTTAGTTTATCCAAGATTTATCGGAGTTGATGGAAGAATTACTGAGTGAATGGCCTGTGTCAATAGGAGGTCAGGCTAGATGCTAATAACGGGTCTCTTCTCTACTTAAAAACTATGAATTTTGTTCAGCTCAACTGGCAGATGCCTATGTTTTTGGAGTCCTGCCTCCTAAGGTGTGTGGTCAATATTTAGTATCTAGTAAATGTTTCTGTTGCCTTTGGAACACATGGAATTGTTACAGGGTGTGAATTAACAGGATGTGTGTTGGCACACAGTAGTTCTACAGGAGCGTGACAGATCTGCACCTTCAGAAGACCCTTTATAAACTGAGATATACCAGAGATAAGCAAATTAGATGGTCTGCAGTTAGACATAATGGAAGTCTTATCTATTGGGACATGAAGACATGTCTAAATTGAAAAACAGTATTGTAAAACACTAAAGCTATTTTAAATGTTTGGAGGTTTTATTTAGTTTGCTGCTTGGTTCTTTGTTAAAACAAACAATCTCAAATAAAAACAGAGCTGAGGAAATAACTCATGCCAAATAAATTCACTTGACAATTTAGCCTCTTATTCTGCTCTTGTGATGTTCACAAGCAGAGTGTAAATTCCTCATATTTATTCAACTTTTGAATAGTCTTAACTAATCTAGACTATTTTAGAGCATTTTTTTACTCCAGGGATTGACCCCAAGAAGGATAATTTATGAGTATTTGCTGTTTGAGATTCAAAATTTGAAAGTTAGGATGAGATTTTCAAAAGCGCTCAGCATTGGTCTAATTGTACTCCCACTGAGATCAATGAAAGACTACAATGGGAATAGATTTGGGCCAATGCTGAGCACTTTGAAAATCCTACATGTGCTATTTAATTATAATTGGTCAGATGGTATTTGCTTCTGTTTGCTGGCTGGGTTTAACTCTCATAATCGACTGATTTGCATTAAGAAGCCACTGGGCTTTGAATCTCTCAGGGATGGGTAGCAGGTTACAGATAGATAGCAAATAAGCAGAAATGAAGAATTTTAGAAATTTCTTCTCCATTTTTCTGGGACACACAGTCCTTGCCTGAAGCATGATTTCGAAAGAAAAAACAAAAAACAAAAACAGAGGCTGCTATGGAGGTATAGGTTTTACGTTTTTTCTCACCACACCCACACAAAGGGGGTGAAGTTTCAGTTTCTAAAGATATGGTCAAATCATTATCTTGCTCCATAATTACCTCTATGTCAGAGCTCTGGCAAAGGCTTTTGAGACTCATTCACTCTCTGCTGTATCAAGGGGTATTCTCCTCCCAAACCACATAAAATAAAGTTTCCGTAAATTTCCTTTTAACACCTTAGAGCTTTGGAAAATATTGGATCCAGACTGAAACCTGTTGGACTGAGCCTCTCATCTCCGACTGCGGTGAGGGCAAAATGATCCAAGTCATACTGGATATAATTCTACGGAAACCTTAGTCTGACCCAGTATGGCCATTCTTATGTTCTTATATACAGGTTTGAAAGGATTAGATTTTTATTGGTAAATATTGATACATGAGAACATACGTACAGCCATACTGGGTCAGACTAATGGTCCATCTAGCCCAGTATCCTGTCTTCTGACAGTGGCCAGTGCCAGGTGCTCCAGGGGGAATGAACAGAACAGGGCAATTTCAAGTGCAGTTGGAGATTCAGGGACACCTGAAGCATGGGGTTGCCTCGCTGACCATCTTGGCTAATAGCCATTGATAGATGAGTTCATGGAGGATGAATCTAATTCTTGTTTGAATCCAGTTATACTTTTGGACTTCACAACATCCCATGACAACAAGTTCCACAGGTTGACCGTAAGTTGTCTGAAGAAGTACTTCCTTTTGTTTGTTTTAAACCTGCTGCTGATTAATTTAATCGGGTGACCTTTACTATTTGTGTTATGCGAAGGGATAAATAACACTTCCTTATTCACTTTCTCCATATGATTCAAGATTTTATAGCCCTTTCTCATATCTCCCTTTAGTTGTCTCTTTTCTAAGCTGAACAGTCCCAGTCTTTTTAGTCTCTCCTCATATGGAAACTGTTCCATACCCCTCATCATTTTTGTTCCCATTCTCTGAAACTTTTCCAATTCTAATATAGATTTTTTGAGATGTGGTGAACAGAACTACACCCAGTATTTAAGGTGTGGGCATACCATGGATTTATATAGTGGCATTATGACATTTTTGTCTTATCTATTCCTTTCCTAATGGTTCCTAAAATTGTTAGGTTTTTTTGTTTTTTGACTGCTGCTACACATTAATCAGCTGTTTTCAGAGAACTATTCATGATGATGTCAAGTTCCTTCTTCAATGGTAACAGCTAATTTAGACCCTATCATTTTGTATGTATAGTTGGGATTATTTTTTCAATGGGCATTTTTTTACACGTATAAGCACTGAATTTCATCTGCCATTTTGTTGCTCAGTCACCCAGCTTAGTGAGATCCCTTTGTAACTTTTTGCAATCAGCTTTGGACTTCACTGAGTAATTTTGTATCACCGGTAAATTTTGCCACCTCACTGTTTATTCTTTTTTTCCTAATAATTCATGAATATGTTGAGCAGCACAAGTCCCAGTACAGATCCTTGGAGGACCTCGCTATTTACCTCTCTTTATTGTGAAAATGGGCCCTTTATTCCTATCCTTTCCCCCCTATCTTTTAGCCAGTTACCTCTTATCCCCCACCTGCACAACCTACTCTGTCTTTCCTATACATGTTGTACCCTGTATTACCGTGTCCCACAGATTATTCTCATTCCACCAAGTTTCTGTGATGCCTATTATATCAACATGTAATGCCAGGCAACCTAATTCACTCATCTTTGTATTTTGACTTCTGGAATTTGTACATAAGCACTTGTACGTTTTGTCAGTATTCAGTTGCTTGACTTCATGTTTTGTATTTAAACAGGGTTCTTTTACATTTGACTAGGGTTACCATATTTTGTGCCTCCAAAAGGAGGACACTCCACGGGGCCCTGGCCCCGCCCCCAGCCCCGCCCCAACTCCGCCCCCTCCCCAAAGTCTCCGCCCCCTCCCCTGCTTCCCGCGAACATTTAATTCGCGGGAAGCCTGGGCAGGTAAGGGGGGGGTGTGGGGGGAGGAGGTGCGGCCCAGGCTGGCCCCCCCGGCGGCTCCAGCCTGGGTCGGCTCGGGCCCTCGGGTGCCGGCCCTGGCCCCCGGCCGACCACCCCCGGCCCGCCCAGCACTGCCGGCCCCCGGTGGCCCAGCGCACCCCCCGGCTCCCGGCCCCGGCGGCCCAGCGCACCCCCCCGGCGGCCCGACCCCGCGGCCCAGCGCACCACCCCGGCGGCCCGGCTCCCGGCCCAACCCCCCGGCTCCCGGCCCCGCGGCCCAACGCACCCCCCCGGTGGCCCGGCTCCCGGCCCGACCTCCCGGCCCCGCGCACCCCCCCGGCGGCCCGACCCCGCTGCCCAGCGCACCCCCCCCAGCGGCCCGGCTCCCGGCCCGACCCCCCGGCTCCCGGCCCGGCCCCGCGCACCCCCCCGGCGGCCTGGCTCCCGGCCCGACCCCCCGGCTCCCAGCCCCGCGGCCCAGCGCACCCCCTCGGCGGCCCGACCCCGCGGCCCCGGCCCGGCTCCCGGCCCGGCACCGCGCGCCCGGCACCGCGACCCCGGCCCAGCCCTCCCTCCCGATTTTCCCGGACATGCCCGGCTTTTGGGGGATTTCCCCCCGGACGGGGATTTGAGCCCCCAAAAGCCGGACATGTCCGGGAAAATCCGGACGTATGGTAACCCTACATTTGACTGATCCTCACTAGCTCCTTCCTGTACTTTACTAACTTCTTTCCTATCCTCTTTACTAGGATATGGACTTTCCCTTTTAATAAGCTCATCCCTAAGGGATGTCTCCATCCCAGCTGTGTACTCCTCCAAACCTGCCATCTTTCTCCAGCCCTGAGTTTAAAAACTCTCCCACGACCTTTTCAATTGTACATGCCACAGTCTGGTTCCATTTTAGTTTAGGTGGAGCCCATCCTTCTAGTAAAAGCTCCTCCTTTCCCAAAAAGTTCCCCAGTTCCTAATAAATCTAAATCCCTCCTCTGAACACCATTGTCGCATCTACGCACTGAACCCCTGCAGTTCTGCCTATCTTCTTGGCCCTGTGTGGAACTGGAAACATTTCAGAGAAAGCTACCATGGAGATCCTGGACTTGAATCTCTACCATACCAGCCTAAATTTGGCCTCCAGGATCAGTCTCCTACCTTTCCCTATGTCACTTGTACCTACATATATCTCAACTATTGGCTCCTCCCCGGCACTGCACATAAGTCTGTCTAGATGTCTTGTGAGATCTGCAACCTTCACACTTGGCAGGTAATTTACCATGCAGTTTTTCTGGTTATCACAAACCCAGCTATCTATATTTCTAACGATCAAATCCCCCATTACTATTACCTGGCTCGTCCAAGTAACTGGAGTTCCCTCCCCAGGAGAGTTACCCTCAGCGCAAGAGGATACCACAACATCACCTGGAAGAAGGGTCCCAACTACAGGAATGTTTCCTCCTGCTCCAGCTTGAGGGTCTCCTTCCCTGTGACTTTCCTCCTCCTTAACAACACTGCGGTTGTCAGATTGGGGGTGGGACTGCTCTATTGTGTCCATGAAAGTCGCATCTGTGTATCTCTCTGTCTTAGCTACTCCACTCTGGCCTCAAGAGCTCATACTGTCTCTCTGAGGGTCATGAGCTGCTTGCACCATATGCACATGTATGCCATCTGCCCACGAAGTAATCGTACATGCTGAATTCAGTGCAATAAACTGGCTAACCCCCACTCTACTGCTGGGCTTCTGCCTGGATTATTTTTCTCTTGCAAGGGTTGTTTAGGGGAGGGGATATTAGCCTAAGCATGTTCATTAGGTGTATCTGCCTCTCACGTTCCCTCGCAAAACTCCGCTGTTCGCTTTTTAAACCTGTTCTCCCAGAAGCTGTGCTCGAATCCACGCAAACATTTCACCAGACTCACATAAACCAACAGAAACAATATTTTCATTTATAATATTAGAAAATTACAGATCGGCCAACTAAGAAAAATGCTGCATGGAAACTGATTAGATTTTGATTTACAGGTATTTACTTTATATATTTTGACATGGGATATTGACACCGTGTTTTAATGGTTATAAAGCTTTAACATTTTCGACCTCAACATCTACTGTCATTAGATAACTACTGTCTGACCCTCCCCTCTGTCTGACCCCTCCCATCATTTCCTGCAACTATGACAATTGAAATTAATAAGACATTTTAAAATGAACAATATTCCCTCAAAATTATAAAAATTAAAATTGAATTTTTGAAGCCTATTTATATACCTGTGTGTGTGTGTTACACACAACATATGATATCCATATTTCACTTGATGAAAACATTTGGCTATGACTTCATAATGGAAAACTTTTCAATGAAAAATATTTACAATGAAGTTTTGGGCTTGATAACATCATAGCCAGCCTCCAGCTACACAGAGTTTTCATGGTATTTTGGTTATAATGTTATCAATAAGAAAAAAATCCTAGGCTGCAGTTGAGCATTCTCACTGTGAAATTGTTAGTGAATAGATTTAATACTACTTGGGAAACGGAATAAAGCCATTTATCTTTATGAACATGAAAACATGATTTTTCCAGTGGAGTAATACTTTGAAGAATCTTACAGCAATTAAGCTAATTTACCCCTACCATGCGGATGTCAGAAATTAAAACCTGCAGAATGACAGAATTGCATGATAGCAAAAGACATGAAAATTGTAATATCCAAGATTACTATTCTCTTGGCTCTATAGCAGTGATTGTAATTATTGTTTGCTTCTCAACTATTCTGGTGTAGCCATGCGGGAAAGAGACATATAATATCAAGAAATGTGGATTCAACTTAAGCTCATCCAGTTCAAAATAGGTAATAAATACAATGCTAAGAATACCAGTGATAGCTTAATATTAAAAATCAGGAGTGCTCAAGCTATTGCTTTAATGATCTTTACTGAGTCAAAATCTTCAGTGTCACAGTTCATCATCTAGATTACATTTATTTTGTAGCTTCATGAAGGTGGCCATTTTACCATCCTGGTTTAAGCCTCAAGTGCTCTGATTCCTGCCTATTCCCGCTGTTCTTAACCAGATACATATTTCGAAAGTGCCTACCACAATACTGTATTATGTAACCCACATAAGGAGCATGTAGGTCTTTGTCTCCCTCTACTGGCTGGTTTATGACTTTGTGACGGCAACTTGCCAAGGGACTCAACTCTACAGCTCAAGCAGTAGAAGTGAAAACTTATTATGCAAAAAGTCCTAGGTTCAAAACCCACTCTCAGCTCTGGTGGAGTTTATTATAGATACCATAAGAATGAATTACTTCCCCTACTTTTTAACTTATGATTATCCCATTAATTAAAGACAGATACAATACATTGAGATGGCTGACTTAGGGCCCGATCCTGCAAGGATCTATATGGGACACTACAATGGGAGCTGATCTGATCCCTCTCCGTATTCTGAGTTATAGCTGCTTATATAAGTTTCAAAAATACATGTTTACTACTCTTTATTCCTGATTGCTAGGCAGAATCAACACAATAGGGGAGAGTGAGCTGCATTCTATGCATCATCAATAATCATTTACGAAGTTCCAATCAATGACACCTGTGCGCACACCTACAGAAGGCAAGGGGCTTGCACAGGTGTCAGTGATAGCATAGTATGAAAACAACAGGGTTACAGAGGTGTAACAAAGGGCACAATGTGGCCTGCAGAACCTCCTCTTAGAATGATGATAGGCAAAAAGGAAAGACTCCAGCTTCACTTTCCAATTCCAGGTTGGGTTCATATGCCTGGCAGTCAGGGGGAAAAAAAAGTCTTGTTACTTGTAAACTGAGCACATTTGATATGGAAATCATTAACAAACAATGAACAGGGAATTCAATATTGCCATTTTCAGAGTCAGTTTTCAGTATATAATCACACTTTAATGTGAAAGCTGCTGCATTTAACACATGGTGATTAGAGTTTATATTATGGGGATCGCAGAAGAGTATTTCATGTTCCTTGTGGTTGTCTAACTTTAACCACTGCCATGTGCATTGTTTGTAAGTGCCTACTTAGTTTAGTGTGATCACAGTCATTGTGTTTTTACTAATTCCGAAAACACATGGATCAAAATACTGAGGTTTGAATTTTAACAAGAGCCCAAAGGAGTTAAAAGTCCAGTTAATTTCCTTAGGCTTCTTTGAAAATTATAGCCTTAAAGTCTATTATTCTTCATTTATTAATGGCATCAAAATACTAAAGGTAACAGAAGAAGTATGATTTCATGTACCGGTTAGGAAGACCAGAGAACACAACCAAAATAATTTTAAGCTTTAGTGTGAATGCTTATGATCGAAAATTCAATATTTATTTAAAAGGAATATGTTCCATTACAAAATTTGTTTCCGCAACTAGAATTAGCCAAAAATTGTGAAAACAACTTTTCCCAAACATATTTTGAAACTTTTTGCCAAAACTTTGTATTGACATTTTGAAAATTCAAAAATGTCAGTGGTCTCTTACTACAAACATTCCTGCTGTTAATCTAGTTAACTCAATTCTTAGTGAAAAATGAACATAGGCACGGTGAATTCATTTAAAATTTGAATATTCATGGAATTTTTTTCAGCATCTGTTCAGGTCTCATTGCAATAAATAAAATAAAATACGTTGCATTTAAATAGTGGACTTCATCCACAGATCTAAAAATACTTTACAAAGTTGGCTAAGTATTACTATCCAACTTTTACACATGGGGTACTAAAACACAGACAGGTTAAATTGTCACAGTGAGTCAATAGCAGAACCAGGAATACAACCCAGGTCACCTGATTCCTGAATCCCCTAATATAGGACCTGACCCAAAGTTGGTTGAAGTCAATGGCAGTCTTCCCACTGACTTCAGAGGACTTAGGATCTTGCCTATTACCGCTAATACGCTATGTCCTCCCTTTCTGTTAAAAAGAAAGAAAAGCAATGGTGGTTGTTTTTATTCCTGTAACAATACACACAAAGATGGTAGCAATTCAGAAAGGCACATGCTAGAGAAGTAGGAAAATTAATGTAGATGGAAGCAGACAGGCAGACAAATGTTTTTCAAAGAAATACTTCATGCAACCTGATCGAGGAAGCCCTTTGGTGTGTTTTTACAGAGCATATCTACCTAGAAGGTTAAGCGAGGAAATTAGCTTTAGAAATATTACTTATCAACACACTGTCATGGTAAGCTACCCAAGGGAATTTACATTATGCCACACCATATATATATATCCATCACAACAGAACCCCCATTAGCAATTTAAAGCATATACCCTTATCGTGGGTGCCCTTTGCATATATTACAATTGTACACCATTTAAAAACTGCAAGTTGAATTTAGTTTTCCCTTGGCTACCTGCCCATTTTTCTTTAAATTGATTTATTAATGTCCAGTGTTGCTTTGCAGTTTTATCCTTTTAGCAATAATAGATGTAATATATCACAAAAACAAATTTTTAAGAGTACATCATTAGAGTGATGTAGCGCTGGTAATAAACCCCTTCACACTTGGATGAACTTAAATCAGTTTCTCTTTATTGATTTTTGGTCATAACATAATTTTAAAGTTCAGCTCAGTTAATAAAAAAAAGATTTTCTCTGGTGTTGTGTGCAAAACACTTGTGTTGTAAGTTTTCACGTCATTTGCAGTTAAGGCTGTTATAGCACCTTTGTATGTGGATTAATATGTGCCCTCACATGGAGATTCATCCTGATGTGTCCTACCTATCTAATCTCTTTTCTCTACAGACCTGCATTCATCTACCTACTTTTATCATTGCTAAGCTCAGCATACAATAGATCTTTACATGACTACCATTCTACTTGGCCAGAAGCAATAATTTTATCCTTATACAAGCAATACTCTGGGTAATAGCTATTTGCATTTCACCAAACTGTATTACTATGCAGAATTTTCCATGTTGACAAAACCATTTGGATGACTATACTTTATATTTTCTTCAAGAGGAAAAGCTATAATTCACAGTTTCCAGTTAGGATTTTCTTGACAACATATATAAAAACCCTTGATCGACTATTTAACCTCAGTTCAGCCCTTTTTTAAAAAAAAAAAAAAAGTAGCACTGAATCACACACAAAAAGCAAGTTAATAATGGCTAAGCTCATGGATTTATTGTTTGGTGCTGTTCTTGACCAACAAGCATATCATTTAAATGGGTACATAACCACTGATATGCTATTTCCCTACCTCTTTGAAATTGTATCATAATTACATTACAGTCTAAGGCTCCAAGACTGCAGATGCTTAAATCTATATGAAACTTTACAGCAGTAGTACTACTCATGAGCGCACATAGGACTACTGAGTAAAGTTATGTACAGGTTTATGTATTAGCATGATTGGGCCGAATATTTTCAGCCATTACTAGAGGTATAAATTGTATTTAAAAGGTACATTCAACTACACGATTTGCTGAATGTAAAGAACATGGTGGTAATCAGCAAAAAAGGGAAAAATTCCATATACTGCAACCAGGGCTTATTAGTCAATCTGTGTTGTCACCTTTTTCTCCTTTAAACTAAATCCAATACCAATTTGAATTTCCATCTCTTGGCAAA
This sequence comes from Malaclemys terrapin pileata, assembly GCF_027887155.1. Taxonomy (NCBI): domain Eukaryota; kingdom Metazoa; phylum Chordata; order Testudines; family Emydidae; genus Malaclemys; species Malaclemys terrapin. The sequence goes on along the minus strand of NC_071515.1, from coordinate 14,676,631 downwards.
TCAAATTGTGAATTGCTTAGCCTGTGAATTCTTTGTGGCAGTGGCTGTCTGTACAGCACGTAACACAATGGGACCCTCGTCCATGACTGGGCTCAGAGGCACTACAGTAATACAAATGATAATACAGGTTTGAGCAGCTTAGGGTCTTTTTTTCTTTTTGGCATTTTTGTTAGTTGTAATTTGAACATTGTGCGTTTACACAAACCTGCTCTGATCACTCTTTACTGGAGCACATGATAATGGTTGGAAAAGCAGTATGCAAGAGCCTGTATAGTGTACAAACTACTGCACTACCACACCTACTTAGCTGTCTCTCTCTTTCATTATTTCTCACTTAAGACACCACAGTATGTCCATAAAATGTCATGACATAGAATGCAAAGAAAAGGTCCACAAAAAGAAGGGACAATGAATGACTATCAAAGTGAGACTATGAAAAGAGCTGTAGAAACTGGTAAAATACGTTTTGCACTGGTTAAAATGAGAGATAGGCAAAGCCACACTAGGTCGGAGTACTATGAATAAGGGCACTACCACAGATGATCCGACCATGATCTATCTAGTCCAGTGTTCTGTCACTGGCACTGCCAGGTGCTAGACACTACATAGAGAGAGACAAATAAGTTTCATTATGGATTAACCAGCTCATCAGGGAACTTTGTTACTAGCCGTTACAAGTCAACAGCTTGCCTACATCCCAGAGCATGAAGGTTTATTTCCCACTGTAACGGGGTTGGGACTCACGACTGCAGTGCCTCCTACTGGTTGTTCCAGGAATTAGCTCAGTCCAGTGGAGCACCCCCTCCTAGTGGTGTCCCGACCGTCGTCTCGCCCTCGGTTGGCGTGTCTGAGCCCACGTCGCCCACCAACTCGCGGCAGTACCCCTCTGTCTTTCCTCACCCCCTTCGGGGAGGGGTTGGGGGGGTCAATCAGCAGTCTCCTTGTCCAGCCACCGTAGTCAACCACACACCCCAAAGTCTAATCCCTCCCGTCAGGGATCTGGCGTGGTCTGTACTGGTCGCTCCCTACGGCCAATGGCTAGATGTACTGCAAGGGGGTAGAGGGGGACCCAGGCCCGCCCTCTACTCTGGGTCCTGACCCAGGGACCCTCTGGCGGCAGCCTCGCTGTCCTCCTACTCTCCCCTCATCTGTCCGCTTCCCTGGGCCGCTTCCCCTATGGCCCCTTGCACCCCCTAGGCCCTTCCACTCAGGGCCTGCAGCCTGGCAGGCCTCAGGCTAGAGTTCCCCTCTGCTCCCTGAGCCTGGCCAGCACTGCGCTGTCCGCGGTGCTAGTCTCCCAGTTTGGAGATAGATCTTCCCCTCTCGAAGGTCTGGGACAGACTGCCTGCTCTCACCCTGTGCAGTCTTTTATAGGGCTGAGCCTGGCCCTGATTGGCTGTCTCCAACCTGGGCCCTGATTGGCTCCCAGTAAGCCCTTCTCTGATTGGCTGTGTGTCTGCGCAGCCCCACTGGCCTGCCGCAGCCCATAATCTCAGGGAGTGGGGCAGCCACCCCACTACACCCACATAGGTTTTCCCCATCAACTATGAATGTTTTTATTAGTCGTATATATATTAAATAACAGAATTAAGGTTCCTGAGATACAATGTACTTACTGTCACATCATTTACAAAACCCACGCACCTAAAAGCAAAGAAATGACTAGTAAAAAGGACATCACATATCTTCCATACTCATCATAAATAATTCTTATCAAGTACACAGAAAATCATATATCATAACACACGCATTTTTACTCTGATCCAAAACAAGTACAATTCATCTACCAGGAAACTCAAAATGTAAACCTAAAACCCTTTACAAAAAAGAAAAAAATACATATATACACATGTATATCCCGCCCCCCCAACCCCAGAGCACTGCTTTACCGTGTTATATCTGAATTCATGTTATATCGGGTTGCGTTATATCGGGGTAGAGATGTATGTTCAAAGTAATGCCACAAATAGCACAATGACACATATAGTAAGTGACACGATAAAGAAGTATCTAGTCACTAAGCAGCTTGGCTTGTTCTAAAAAAAATAAAGATATTTAGTTTAGGAATCCCAACATTTGGGGTGGGGGGTACATCTTTCATTTTTTGGAATGGAAATTGGTTTCAGACCCATCTCTATTAATTTTGCATAGCTGCCAAATCATATCAATAATCACCTATAAAAACAACCCTTCTTAACATATGCTGTACAATATGTATGAGTATTTCAGATTTTATCTAATGAAAGAATTATATAAAGCACCAAAACAGCATGATTAATTCCCCTAATGTACAAATATGCAGTTTACGAATTCTCTGATGGATGATATATTAGACCAAAAGAACAAAAACAATGCAGCAATCGTGAAAAGCGTGGCAGGCTGGTGAGAATTTCACTCTCCTTTTTCCCTTCAGCTCTCTCTCATAAACAAGCAGTTAACAAGGAAATCCATAAACTTTTTACAGCAGATGTTGTCAAATATTATTTCTTGATATGCAATGGCATATTGATTTTTAATTTAAAAATATGCAAACATGACATTTGCAATAGCAACGCCACACAAAAATAAAAATGAAAATCTGTATTTGTTGATCTGCATGAAAATTTCCAAGTATTTGCCATTAATAGCTCAAAAAAAAAAAATCTAAAAAACAGCTTAATGTGAATGGTCCCAAAGCTATTTGTTTGTTTGCCAAAGTAGTTGGATAAGTATAGTTTTCTTCCTTAAACAAAAATCTAAATTTATACAGGAAACTTCTCAAATGCAGAGGTTAACTTTATAATGCAGATATTATAGGTGAAGCTGGTACCATAACCTGTAGTTAAGGTTGCCAGGCACCTTCCATTATGAAAGTTTATTTTCAATTGTGTGTAACTTTGCCAAACTTTAATCATTCACGCTGAAATTCTCCTTGCTAGGTGTCTGCCTCAAGCTGAATTATTTGGAAAGGTTCTGCAAAAATGGTTTAGCCATTTTCAAGAACCAGATTAGGGAAAAATATGTTTTGTTTCCCCATTTTAGAAAAATTCTTATGGCTATTCTGTTGAGAAGCTCTAGCAGGGACACTAAATTTGGTAGGAAGATAATTGTGATATCAGGGATGTGTCTCTTGCTTTGAAAAACTATCCAAATTTGGCCAAGTTGTAAGCCTTTGAAAAATCTCAGTTCACTTATGCCCAGTAGAGACTTGTCAGAATTTGGCAGCAAAATTCTCTGAGCATGCTCCATTCCAGGGCTACAGGGGTTGAGCAAACTTCCCTAGCAATTGCTGCTCCTAGCAGCTGGAGCTCCCCCGCATCCCACAGCAGGAGGACCATCTCTCCAGTGCTGTCAATGACCCCCTCTGCTGACCTTAAGCATCATGATGGGGAAAAGCAGAAGGGATAGGATCCGTACATGGGGGTGAGGTAGGTTTGCCAACTTTCTAATTGCAAAAAAAAAAATGAACAGCCTTGCCCCACCCCTTCTCTGAGGCCCCACTCCCCACTCACTCCATCCCTCCTTCCTCCATCGCTCACTCTCCCACACTCTCACTCACTTTCACCAGGTTGGGGCAGGGGGTTGGGATGCGTGAGGCTCTGGGGTGGGGCTGGAGATGAGGTGTTTGGGGTACAGGAAGAGGCTTCAGGCTGGGGTCAAGGGGTTCAGAATGCTGGAGGGGGCTCAGGGCTGGGGCAGGGGGGTGGGCTGTGGGAGGGGATTCGGGGTGCGGGCTTTGGGCGGCACTGAACTCAGTTGGCTCCTGGGAAGCAAGGTCATGTCACTACGGCTCCTAGGTGGAGTGTTGGCCAGGAAGCTCCGCGCACTGCCCCCACCCACAGGCACCGCCCCAGCAGCTCCTATGGGCCGCAGTTCCTGGCCAATGGGAGCTGCGGAGCTGGTGCTTGGGATGGCGCCTGTGGGCAGGGGCAGCACGCATGGTCCCCCTGGCCGCACCTACACCTAGGAGCTGGAGGGACATGACAGCCACTTCCCAGGAGCCATGCAGAATCGGACACAAAGCCTTTTGACTAGGCGTTCCAGTTGAAAACCAGATGCCTGGCAACCTATGGTGAGGGGCAGCAGCAGGGACCATGGTAGGAGAGCACAGACTGGGAACTAGTGGGAATGGGGGGATTGGGCGTGGGAACTGGAGAATTAATAATTCTGTATTCAGAGCAGAAAATGTGTGCACTAATTAATGCATGGAGCCTCCCACTGAATGAAGACAAACAAAATATTGAATAGCTGTTCATTCAGTGAGCATTGTCCATCCTGTGCACTGATTGAGGCAGGGATCCTATAGACAAAAAGGTATGTGACCATGCAAATAAAGACAGTCTCATAATGTATACTCATGGTGAAGGTGGGGGAATTAAAAGTTATACAGGAAACCTTCATTCTGGCATTTCCTAATTTTTGAGTGCTTGACTTTGCACCTTTTCTTTTGACATACTTTTTTGTGTGTAATTCTATATAACAAGAAGGGAAGCCGGGAAAGACTAAAAGTATGGAAAATGACTGGTCATTCTCTATACAGGTAATGTCATTATCTCCTGGCTAATATACGTCAGAGCATTTGGTCTTTCAAATGAGTCAGAACTTTTGCAGAATAGGGGATAGTCTGTCATTTGTTAAGCACTTAAAGATTCCAAAATACAGCATGTGGACTCCAGTCACTGTATTCCTGAAAGGAGCCTCTCATGTCCCAGTAGCATCCTACATTAAATTAGAAATGAGGAGCTATTTTAAAAATCCCTCTACCTACCTAACCTAGATAAATAAGGTTATCACAAAATTACACACAGTAATTAACCCACAAATCATTTAGTACCCAGTAAAGTGTGTATTAGCTGTGCAGTGCTCAAACTAATTCGCCACATGGGGTGCATCAAGAAAATTCACATCAACATTGAGCATCACTACTATGACACAAAGAGCTATTAAGAGGCAAGGTATGGAAACACGTTTGTATTGGGTTCCTCTCCCAGTTCTGGTTACGACATAGGATTGGTGTTTGGTACACTGTAGCAGAAAGACTGGCTACAACACATAAGGTTATCACATTGCTCTATTTGTGAGCTCACCAACTGACAACCAGATATCTGAGGACAATCACAGACAATTCAGAGAAAATGAGAGAGAAAAAGAGTAACTAATCCATCGCTTACCATAACCATCTTCTCTTCAAGGTTTATATTTGAGTGGCAGATGTGTTAAAGAGATTTTTTTGTTCAGTTATATCTTTTCCATTAAGCACTCACCACTGGCGTTTTCCTTCAGTATATAACAATGAGATCAAGAGCACCAAAGATACAGTCTATTTTAAAGACGAGCTGAATGCTGGCCTGCTCATCTCTGATTTTACAAGTCAGACCACACTAACCTCAGGTATTCTTCTGACAGATGGTTACTCTAATGCCACTGGACAGAGAAAAACAGTCCTGGCCGTAAAGATGTAGTGGATATGGTAGAACAAACATATGAAGAGGCTACACAAAGAGCTATTACACCTGAGGGACAAGGTGGGTGAGGTAATATCTTTTATTGGATCAGCTTCTGCTGGTGAGAGAGACAAGCTTTAGAACTTACACAGAAGAAGAGCTCTGTTTAAGCTCAAAAACTTGTCTCTCCCACCAACAGAAGCTGGTCCAATTAAACATATTACCTCACCCATCTTGTCTCTGTACATCCTGGGACCAAGATGGTTAGAACAATACTACATACAGCTATTAGACCTGTCATTTGGTGATACAGTTAGGCTACAACTTAGAACAGGAGTTTAGGGAGAGGAGACTTCATTGTGATAGGTAAAAAGAAGGAAAAAACACTAAAGGCTCTACCCTCAGCAGAGGTAAACTGGCATAACTATTAACTTCAACAGAGCAACACTCATTTATACCAGAAAAGGATCTGACCCTGAAACTGTTTGCAACTTCTTCACATATTTAAAGTATCTTATTTTGAAGCAATGGAATACAACAAAATACTGATATAGCAGTGCACATTTTGGATGTCTAAGGAAAAAAGTCAGATTTTGGAACTGTACATCTTACGCTATAATGCAACATTTCTAGTAATTTTCTTACTTTTAAGCAACTTAAGAGAAAAATGCTGAATATTTCTCAGAACATACCCTATAATCTTACAACATATTTAGAATGGGAAATTAGAGCTGTGCTAAACTACTAATTGTATCAGCAAAAACAGCCTTTCTTGGCAAAATGACAACTTTCAGTCTTTGAATGCTATCTTTTCTGTTTAAAAAAAAATGCAAGCGGGATTGAAAAAGTTTGTGTCTTTGTTTTTTCATTGTGCAAACCAGCAAAAATGCAGTCTGCCCTGCAACAATTTTGCCAAATGAGACATATTTTATTATAACTCTCTCAGAGATCAGTCACATAGTAACAAAAGATCTAAAAAAATTAGTTTCACTAAGCAAAGTCAAATAATTTGGCCATCACCATTCTGAACTATCAAGGTAACAAGTTTGTATAAGGGTTCATTCATTTTTAACACTTTCTAAATGTTTCATTTTGAGAATGAAAGTTTCTTAAGAAATTATTTTGGGTGGAATTCTGGTGTCATTGAAGTTGATGGCAATACTCCCTGGGACTACAAGGGGGCCAGAATTTTACCCTATATATTTAATCATGATCCTTTACTATAAGATATATTTATTGAATTCTTTAAATACTTCCAAATAAAGGTCTTGCTATGGCAAACACAACTAAAATGGAATATTGTGTCATGTACTATGGTACGTATACATACACACACCCCTAATTTATTTTAATCACAATTACTAATTAATATGACGACATGATTGCAACCAACTGACATAAGCAATTAAATTCTAAGCTAAGGAACAATGTCTCTGCTCATTGCAGCCCTGTGGTCCCTTCAGATGTCTAAATATTCTCATTTTCTTGTTTTAGTCCAAGCAATTTGGAATTACACGGTACAAGCAAAGGCCCTCATCTACCATTGACCTAAATACAACACTCCCAATGGTACTGCATGTGGATCATTGGCAAAACAGGACCCTAAAAACAAATGTTAAATTAGTTTTTCATATAGGTATAATTAAATTGTTGTGTCTTCCGGGCTGAGATCTTATTCTATATGTTACCCCGCAGAAGACACTTCCTGCTGCTAAGCTGCAGAGCCTTAAAAATAAGCATCTGAGGTCGAAGTGCTGGCACAACATTAGCACCTGATCCTGCTCTCTTATTCAAATGGAAGCTTTGTAGTGAAAGCTTATTCAATGAAAGAAATGCAGGATCCAACCTTTTCTTCATATTGTGCTAATACTAAGCTAGAATCCCATAACACTCTAGTAGAATCTTCACTTGGGTCAGGAGTCTGGAAGACTGAAAAGTAACTTGTATGGAACTAAGAGATTGTACTGCACTATTTCTTTCCAGGGGGAAAATGATGATAAAACCAAGGTTGGAGGTATAAATAAAAATGAAACACAATTATCTTATATTGCTAGTTCAGCAGAAATGGGGGAGGGGGACACAGATTCAGACAGAGCAGAGTTTTTGCCTGTTACAAAAAGAGAGAGGGGGTGGAAGAGGGAGAAGAGGAGGAAGAATAAAAAATTAGGATATTAAATCTTGCTGTCCTGCTAGGGCACTGGCAAACGGCTTTAAGGGGACAATTAAACCCCAAGCTGAATGGAGAGAGAAGCAGTGACCGTGGCAAGCATGCTGCAGTTTAAAGAGGTATAATGAAAGGTGGCAGTGATGAATAGCTGATCTGCGCATGGCTTTGAATAAGATGCAAATCTATTAACAATGAGGGTTTTTTCCCCCCAGAAAAAAGAGAGAGAGAGAAACTGGCTAGGACTGTTTACTGGACAAAAAGGGCATTTGGAGTTTTCCCCTGATTTCTGGGACTGAGATTTAAGGTTAGCCTATGCCTAGGGTGTTTGAAAATCTCATACTTCTGTCATCTAACTTTGGACTAATACAGTCCAGATATTATGTCATTCCAACCATGGTGAAATGTTCTGTTCCCACAAGGCAAAAAAAAAGTGAGATAATGGGCTTTGAACCAGACAATAAGCTTTGATTCTGCTCCGCATGGGAATTTTGCAGTTGAATTCAGTGGAAACAAGGTCAAGATCATAATATAGATGAGATCTCTCACCCCTTCAGAGTCATTTTTATCCCTTTTCCTCCATCACCACCAAGTTATACTTGAAATGGTTCTTGGGACAAGAAACATCGTATACGCCTGTGTGCACACTACAGCTGACATGTCGGAAAACATAAGGCTCAGAATCATTATTCTCTATGCTTGTAGACAGGTTTTAGGGTTTGAGTCAAAGAGTTGCTCAGTTAGACACACAGTAGCAGGGATGTAGTTTGTTGTGTTAGTTGCATTTTAAGATTTAAACACCAGAAATGCTGGGATGAGAGAGAGTTGGGGGGGGGGGGGGAAGCAGTTTCTAGGTGCTCTTGATAGTAGGTGAACCCTGAATCTATTTTTTTTAAAAACTTACTTAAATCTAGAGCTCTGTGAGGGAAAAAAAATCACAGCAGAATCAGAAATCACATCAAACACAGCTTGTTTAATTTTTTATTACATATTGGACACTTGGCTCAGGTCAATGAAAATTCACCATTATCACAAGGTTCACAATCATTTTTGAACCAGGCCCCATGCTGGTTTACGTTTTCCTGCAGAAACCAAGCAAAAATGTGACAGTCTTGAGTAAGATTTGCTTTGAGTTTTTGTGTTTGCTGGAACTTTGACCCTCAGAGTTTACAATTGCATATGGTATCTGAGCCAATGCCCGCTGAAGTCAATAGGAGTCGTTCCACTGACTTCAGTTTACGTTGGATACCACCCCATGAAAGGAAATTGGGGGAAAAGAAAAGCCACCTCTCACCAACTCCTACAAATTGAAACCAATGACTCCCATTGCAGCTTGAAACAAAATGCAAATGTTATACCAATACAATGGCTTAAAGCAACCCCTTAGGCCTAAATGTGGTCCCCTCGGAAGCCAGCCACAACATTCCCATTGCTTTTAATCAGAAGATGATCCAACTGTGTGTCACAAGTAATACAACTTTCATAGCCTTATTTAGAAACCTTTCTAAAGCAGACAGCTTTGCTTCAGTACTTTGCTGAGCATTCCAGACTTAATAGTTATACTTGCAATAAGGGATTTCTGCTCACTTATCAAGACAAAGCACTGTATGGTATCAGAAACCAAAACAATGAAAAACTTTCCCTACGGTAGCAGAACTACCTTATTGAAAAACCAAAATTTCGGGCAGCCCCTGTGCTGTTAAAGTCTGCTGAATCCCTTGTGTTTAAAAAGGAAGATTTGCTTCTGATTGGATTATAACATAAGTGAAAATTCATAAGTATTAATGATAAAATGCATTATTATGGCTAAAGATGAATGTGCAGTCATGGGGCACATTAGTTACTAACTTTTAAATGGAGATTATTTCTCCTAATGAAAAAGCAGAAATAATCCCCTTTAAACCTTGTTCAGTTTTAGTACTTGCTGTCTGACAGCTACATCTGTAGCTACTTCTGATATACTGTAAGACATTACAGCTCATAATATATCCTCTGTGGATATGTCACATCATTTTGCCTTACCTAAAAATATAGGCAAGGGATTTAACAATTGTATATGTTAACTACTGACCCCACAAAGTCTATAACTCACATCCTTGTGTCACAGCTGGACAATAGAATAAGTCAATGTGCCTTGTGTCAAACAGTATCGAAGAGATGAATAAAGCATTACAAGACCATTTAAATAACTCATATCTTTGAACTGTGCCCTCCTATCACACCTATGCCCCTACCCACAGCTCCTGTTGGGAGCTTCTTTTCATGTAGACTGGAGATGGAGCAGGGGGAGTGTAGACCCTATGGATTATTGGCTGGTATATGAAAAATTCCTTATGGGAGACTTGTTCTGACTGAAAATCGATGAGCTCTGGCATAGTACAGATAATGAGATTTATAGGGATGAGACAGTGCGCACCTTGGTACTCCACTGTTTAAAAAAAAAAAGAAAAAAGATTTAGTGGCTTCCTGCCAGTCAACCTGAGCTTAAAGGGCACGTCAGACCATTCACATCATATTACATTAATGAAAAGCTTACAGAAAAAGGGGACTATCTGGCTATGATTCTATGATAACTCACTCCAATCTCTCTGTCTAGAACAACTCAGAAACCATCCCCCCTTCCCTTCATTCTCCTCTTTCGGTGTCCTCTGTTTTCCCCTTCTGTTTTCATTTCCTGCCTAAGCCAAAATTTTCAAAAGCGAGTAGTGATTTTGGATGCCCAGGTCAAGAACATTAACGGGGCATGTTTTGGTTTCGGGGGGGAGAGGGGGGGGGTTCTTGGCAGAAGGTGGGTTCTCAGCACTCTCTAAAAATCAGGCCCTTTTCAGGAGTCTCAAGCCAGGAACCTAGGAAGGCACCCCAGATCACTAGTTACTTCCAAAAATCTTGGCCTAGCTTTCTATCTCTCTTTCTCTCCACTTAGATTCCTGGAACCTTACTTTACATGAGCTCTTCTTCACTGTAAAGAGACCCCCTCACACAAGGAACAGTGGCAGCATTGGGTCCTTAATTAGCCTAGGCCCTCTCTAAGTGCCCAATCCTGCAAACATTTGAACTACTTTAATCGCATGAGTACTCCCATTGACGTTTTATGGGACTACTCATGTATGTAAAGCTATGCGTGAGCTTTAGTGTTTGCAGGCTCAAACCCTGAAACTGCAACCTGTAAGCAGAGAAAACCAATTAGTTAATCAATTATTTGCTAAATTCTCCTGGTTAAAATGTAACAGTATAGCAAATATATTCTAAAATTAACATACAAGACATGCATTGCGGGTTTGATCCTGCAAGGCTCTGAGCACCCTTTATTCCCATTGATTCCCAAGGGTGTTGAGGGCACTCAGCAGCACTCAAAACTAGACCTTAAATGTCATAATGTGGAGTATATTGGTCATTCTGAAAATGTTTTCAGTTGCCTTTGATGACTAAATAAGGTTACCTCAGGATCTGCAATATTTCTTGCAGAAAGAACTGGAAACTCTGAAGTAACCTTATTAATTATTTACAGCAAAAGGTTGCTTTAAGGGTGACTGCTGTACATCTGGGTATTTAATTCCTACAGTAAACACTTCTTTCACAGAATTTTTGATCTCAGTTTTTAGCATCTGTATAACCAGAATAGGAAAAGGTAATGTGCAAGCTAAGAACTTTGGATGGTAGAAAAGTTTCCAAAGACAGACTTGCCCATCCTTCAAGAACTGCTTTGAAATGTTTTTCCAACAAAGACATGGTCCTATCATATATGTGACCCCCACATGGAGCTTAATGTAATATCAGGGCCTCTAAAGTATCTATCAACATAAAACAGCTTGTGATTTCTATTACAAACAAACCATTGTTTAATGAGTAGGTTCATGCAATGTGGAATGGCTCAATCACTGTGGTTTAGTTTGGCTTGATTTCAGCATTGCCAGTCTTTTGCATCCAAAAATGATGAATCAGGCACCAAAAATTCATGAGACTGGCTTAAAAAAAGATGGTTTTTTTTTTGTTTGTTTTTACAAAATAATCAATTTGAGGTTCTTCTGGTTTTTGTTTGCAGTGTTCACGTTTTGAAGCTTCTCTCTCTAACAATGCAAACTAGAAACTTTTTTTTATGAAAGTTGAGAGTCTCACACAGTCACATGACTCCTGGAGCCGAGGCTTAAAGAACACTCATACATATAAGAATTATCAGATTTTCAGAGAATCAGAGAACCAGTTCTGGGAGCTGCAGATGCTGAGTATTTCTGAATATCAGGCTCTTTGTACTTTCGGATGATGGAAAGGCAAATGGAAGAGTAGACCTGCCGAGTTCAAAAATAAAACTTTTGGGGTTTGTGCGCAAACTTTAAAGTAAATATTTTAAAAATATAACAAGCTATTCTCCTAGGATGCTGAAAACTACAGAAGCCTTTCATCTCCAGTGTATTCAAACAGAACATTTTCTTAAAGAAAGTACTAGAAGCATTTCTGAGGGATACCGAGAAGTCATTAGTTACATTGATGAGATGGCAGAATGAATATGTGGGCTGGACAGGTTAATGCAGCATTACTCACAGGTGCTTGGTCCAAGGCAGCAGGCATGACTGCAGGAAAGCAAACTGGATGTTTCTAATGGCCTCTCATTTCTCTTCAGTCTCCTGACCCTCATCAATGTCCTTTCTTAAACCATACATTTTAAATGTCAGCTTAACCCCATCAATAACAGCTCACTGCACTCCTTTTTATTCTGGAAATAATTAATCCTCTTTTTGTGGCATTTTTGACAAGCTGTAGGTGTTTTGAGGGGGAGGGAGGGGCAAAAAATAAGCCCAACTGCAGCAAAAGAGCATGCAAAAATAAAAATCCCATGCCAGCAAGAGGGGAAGTGATTCAGAAATGTGCTTTGTTCTCAGCTATGAACTCCTCAAGTAGCCGGTTTTCTGTCAGAAAATGAGAGAGAATGTGGCTCCGTCTCACAGGGTCAATTTTTGGTGTTTAAAACACATAAGAAGGCACCATGACTGTTATTCATAAAGCTTTTTTTAAAGGGAGCAATTAAAATTGTGGCACTTATTTAATACCAAAACACTACTTTTACAGGGAGAAAGTGAAACGATGATGTGTGTACACACACCCTTGCACATACCAGTGACATCATGGTGCTTCAGCACGTGTTTGAAGCATACCCCTTCCTTGCAATACTACAATAGTGCCACAGGGCCGGTTCCAGGGTTTTGGCTGCCCCAAGCAGCCAAAACAAAACAAAATAAGCCGCGATCGCAATTCGGCAGGAGGTCCTTCGCTCCCAGGTAGAATGAGGGACCGTCCGCCGAATTGCCGCCGAATACCTGGACGTGCCGCCCCTCTCCGGAGCGGCCGCCCCAAGCACCTGCTTGAGAAGCTGGTGCCTGGAGCCGGCCCTGATAGTACCAGAGTCATTCCATCACTCGTGGTTGTATTGGGCTCTCTCTACCTTTTCTAAGGACCTGATTGGCTCTCAGGATGTATTGGCAGGCTTCACATATGCTATCCATTTTACTGAAACCTAGCCACGTTTTTTTTTTTAATTAACACCTAGCGCTGTTCAGGAAGTTCGCCTAGTTTTTATTTTTTTAATTCCTGTGGAAAATTTTGATAAACATGAAAGGGTCTTCATCAAAGATTTTGTTTTTTCAAATATTTTCAGGTTTTCTTCAAAAAACGGAAAACCCCAATTTCTGTGTGTTTGGTTTTGGCTGCTGAAAACTGAATAAAAGGTCAATTTTCTGGATTTCAGTGATGAAAATCTGAAAATATTTCATTAAAAATAGATACTTCCCACAAAAACTTGTATTTTAATGAAAAGTTCAGGTTTTTTTTGGGGGGGGGGGAACAAGTAAAAGAACAGTTTCTCTTAATTATTTTTTCTAAAACCTTTTAAGAACTAGCTTGCCCAAAGCAGGACTCAGATTCCCCAGTACCAATCTACCACTTATGCTATGATACTATTGTTAGCCCTGATATTCCAGCAAAGCTAGCATGGAAGCATTAGGTAACCCACTATATCGAGAGCATAATCATAAGGGAAAAGACTCTTATATTGTATCAATAGCACTAAAGTGGCATCACCGGTGATAATGGAGACTGCTGAAAAATATCTAAGCTAGATATCAATTATAAAGGGCCAAACCATCCCCACTTTCCAATGTTATCAGTGGAATACAGGTTCATGGCTCCTCAGGATTGCTGCTCCATTGTATTGTTCTTCTGGGAGGTGGTAAAGAAAACCAGGAGAGAGAGGGAACATGGCCTGCAAAATCTCAGGAGGCCAGGATTCAAAATTGCGTCGGTTACAAATTCTGTCCCCATCATCTAAGACACTCACGTGCCGATACAAAAAGAATGCATAGCTCTACTAGTCAGAGGAAGAGCAGATTGTTGTACAGGAGTCTGTACTGTTCCACAAGTGCTTCGTCTGCAATAGCAAGCGGAGGTTGGGAGCTGGGGAATACACAAATACAGGGATCCCGATGCCAAAGGCACACAAAGGGAAGAGCATTTGAGGTGGGAGCTCTGCTACATCCTGGAGGAGGATTCTTATTCCTTTTTGATCCCTACACAAAAGCCATTTAGTCAGTTGAGGATCCAGAATTGGGGCCTTTGAAAGGGTCACTGAATACCCCATAGAAGGTCAACAGAGTATGACTCATTAAAAAAAAAAGACAACTCTGAAGCGACTCCGAAGCTCTTAGCCCTCAGGATCTTCGTTTCTAGCACTTCACGTCTCTCATTTCTCTGATTAAAAAAATGCCACTTTAGGAAAATGAGATCTTATTGTTGCACTCATATAGTCTCAGTCCCTGATTGCCAAGTTTGATAACATAATTTTCAGCCTTGAATGGCCAACCTAGTGCATAAAAATCATTGCCAGCAATAACCAGAAAATCGGTTTGGATTACACAACAAGTATTCTTGGCAATTATTTGTGATAATCATGTATCAAGCTGGTACAATTTCACAAACAAGGGTATTTCATGCAGAGCTAGGAATAACACTTTAAAAAAAACTAATATGCAAGCAGAGTTAAGAATTACAAACAACGTTTGATGGCTGAACTAAGCAAACATAATATGTAGATGCTAGAAGAGCGAAATATATGTTAGATTACACTGATCATCAGTTTTCTTGGAAGACAAAAGGTGCAAGGAGCAACACACTAATGTTGCAATTCTGATGGCTAAGAGTTTTATTTCAATGGGATCATGACATCTATAATTATCTAAGCAATTACACAAACAGCGCCCTCTGAAAAAGAAAATATCTGGATCCATATACTATGTCATCCTATACATTGGAAGTCAAGCCCATGGCAGAAAGTTCAAAAAGAATGTACAAGGTTCCATTACGAACCTTAAATGAACAAACCTGTTTTTTTTTGTTTTGTTTTTTTTTAATTCTCTCTCCTCATCCTGATCCATCCACATGTGACAAAAAAATTGGGTTCCTGATCTCATTTTGCAAAACTGATCCTGTTGGGAGTAGGAAATTGGTCCTCTAGATCAGGGGCGGGCAAACTTTTGGGTTTCGGAAATTGTACGGAGGGCCGGTTAGGGGAGGCTGTGGTTCCCCAAACAGCCAGGCATGGCCCGGCCCCCAGCTCCTATCCCCCCCGCTGCTCACCCCCTGCTGCCCCCCTGGGACTCCTGCCCCATCCAAACCCCCCATTCCCTGACAGACCCCCGGGACCCCTGCCCCATCCACCCTCCCTGCTCCCTGTCCTCTGACCACCCCCGGAACCCTCACCCCTGACTGCCCTCCATCACCCCATCCAACCCCGCCTGGAGGAGGGGGAACAGCAGGGAAGGGTCCGGGGCCAAGCCTCCCGGGGCAGGAGCTCTGGGGCCAGGCAGAAGGGTCCCGTGGCCCAGATGTGGCCCGCAGGCCGTAGTTTGCCCACCTCTGCTCTAGACAGTGTTTTCAGGGAGATCTACTCTGGTACTAAGAAAACCCTGTTGCCTTCATGGTGCCTTTTGAAGGTTTCATGAAGACGATTGGCAATGGCAACTCCACTGTGATCAAAGATTATCTTTCACTTAGCACCCCTCAGACCTCCAAGATCACAGGTGCATTTTCATAAATAAAACGTGCCTACTGTACAAAGCTGACATCGCTTTCCCTCTCTGCTGAGCTGATCATTTGTCATTCAACTGGGGCCACCTTAATACATTAAGCACCTTTACTCATTTGGCATAAACTATAACGACAACTTACCCTCCACTCAACACATTTAAACGTCTAAACTCAATGCCATGAATCTCTCAATATTATATTTTAAACTTTAATACCTAAATTTCTGTAATTCTAGTCTCTAAAACTGGAAAAAAATGTCCTAACTTTCCCCCTGCCGCCACTGCTCGAGGTTTATTAAACCAAACACCTCAGACTGTGCATGGATTGGGAATAAATATGCTAAAAATGACTGTTAAAAAGAATCAGAAAAACTGCTCACTACAAGTGTCATTTAAATCATATCAATGAGCTTTAACTTTAGAACAAGTCTACTCAATGCACTGATTGGACTGTGAGATCTCAGAGGGCCATTGATTCCAATCAGCATTAGTGTGCTCTGAAGCTGCTTGCCCCAGAGTGTGCTGCTGCCTATAAAGTAGGTGACCAGACAGCAAGTGTGAAAAATCAGGTCGGGGTTGGGGGGGAGCTTATATAAGAAAAAGACCCCAAAATCGGGACTGTCCCTATAAAATCGGGACATCTGGTCACCCTACTATAAAGTGAGTAAATTTTGGACCCAAGCCAACAGTCTTTCTGGGATTCTTTGGATGTGATCTCAGAGGGGCTAATCTTGCAAACTATTATTTGCAAGTTGTAGTAGTAGTAGTAGTAGATTACAATATAAACTTAGAGGCCTTGACCAATAGGGAGGCCTGAGTGAGGCACTGTACATATAAGTAGTCCCTGTCCCAAAGAATTTACAATCTGCATCAACAAGACAAATGGTGGGGAAAAGGAAGTACTATTATCCCCATTTTACATATGGGGGCCTGAGGCACGGAGAGGTTAAGTGAGCTGCCCAAGGTCATGCAGGAAGTATGTGGCAGAGCTGGGACACAAACTCAGATCTTTGTAGGCATTTAAATGGCCTTCATCACCATAATACCCGAGCACCTCATAACCTATGTATTTACCCTCACAAAACCTCTGTGACCTAGGGAAGTATCATCCCCATGTAAGACCTACTCTACGCACAGTTCTTTACAGTACAGATATGTTGGTTAAGGATGTGATTATTTACCAAGTTTCACTGCTCTGCTACAACCCCTACCATGGACACAATTATGCTGGTATGAAGGTGCCTTATACTGGTACAGGTTATTACCTTCCCATAGGGAAATAAGCTATTATATTGGTATAAAGGTGCCTGTACTGGAATAGGAAGGGCAATAAACTGTACCAGTGTAAGGTACCTTCATACCAGTATAACTTTGTCCACACTAGGAGAGAGGGCCACTTTAACTATACCACTAATATTAGAGTTGTAGGCAAGCTCTTTTAGATGGGGAATAGAGACAGCAAGAGATTGACTCAGTCACACAAGCAGTCTGTGGCAGAGCCAGAAACTGAACCAAACACTGAGGCAAAATAAGTATTTTTTAAAGATGCACTTGATTTTCTCCTCTTCCATATGGGGCATTTTTTGTATTTAGAGATTGTGGCTACATAGATATGAGTTCGTATAACCATCACAACAGGGCAAGGCTAAGCAAACCAAGTTCAATAACCCATCCAGGACAAAGGAAAAGATTCCCTGTGTAACATTAAATGCATTTTAAACTGATCCACCTCAAGAAAAAACAAAAACAAGATGTGCAATTATACTTAATTTTCAGATCCCCACTTCTGCTTAGCCCAGAATTTATTGTGACTGTTCTTGTAGTGATATGTAGTACAACTGCCTGCTCTAATGGAAATGTATGGAAAAGGCGCCATGCATCCCATGTCTCAATTGAATTTATTTCAATTTTTTCATTTAATTTCTTACAATTTTTCCATTGAATATCAGTGACAGTCAATATTAATTAATGGCCGCATTGACATTTATATATTAAAAAATCCTAACCCCACAGATTGCCTATCTTTCTACCAAACAAGATAAATCAAATTTATGTGAAACATCACTAGTATTTCTGTATCCATCCATTGAAAAATTCTTCCTTGATGACCTCTCGAGGTTCCTTCCAGCCCTACGTTGCTATGATTCTATGATACAGTGTAGGCTGTCAGAGCTAATTATTAATATAAATGGTGCAAGTGCATTGGATACTGTAACATAAGCTGGTGTTCCAAGGTTCCTTATCACTTGCAATATGTATGTGCAGTTTGGGGGCAGTGCAGCTTGTTACTGCGAGACAAATTCAGAGCTAAAAGGATATGGCAGAACTCCACACTGTAGTCTAATTGCATTAGACTGAGCACAGCAAAAGAAATAAATATTTAGACAGGGGAGATGGCACCCTGAACACATCAAAGTGTCAGTCTGATATCTGATAATGGAAAAGCACCCTCCCCTTCCTGCATTCGCATGAAACTCGCCCGCTTGCTGTCTCATCCAGATGGTGTGCTGAGATCTCTCTTCTGCTTCGTTCCTCGAGAGCTCAAACTCCACACCCAATCTGCCATGTTATTTCCATGTCTCTCTACATTGGCTCATTTGTCAATGCCAAGACGTCTATTGCAGTGCATGTGCTTTCTCTGCAGCTATTTATGATTTTAAAAAAACTAAATGACTATTTAGTTTCAGCAGCACAATAGCTAATAGCAGCACAATAGCTAACTAGGAAGTTTATGGCTGCCCAAGAGGTACTGGACCTAATTAAAAATAAAGCATTTCATTTTAAGGGGACAGAGGCATGATCCTCCTTTTGCCACATTTATGGAAACCTTTTATCAGTAACTATGTAAACTAAGAGAAAATGTTTCCATGTTTAAATTAAGCATGAATTCTTCAGCATGCAACGTTCTTAACACTGCTCTAGCTGTGAGGATCCACTGGTCTTAAAACTGGGCCCATGGTCCCGATGCAACCTTTGCATCCTGGCCATCATTCAGTGACTTGTTAGTAGCTGGTGGGCTGAGTGGCAAATGGATTCCGAGCCCCACCAAAGGCAAAACCCATAGGAGTCCTGATTGGAGGAGCACATGGCCACACCCATTGTCCTAGCTGCTCTATTTAAACCAGAAGACTGCACAGGAAGTTGTCTGTGCAACTGGGGGAGTTCCTGGCTGTCTGCTACATTGGACCTTACCATCTATCCTGACTCCTGAGCCCTGCATTCCTGACTTGTCCCTGGCTCTGGCTTCCCTGCCTTGTTTCTGATCCCAGCCCCTGGTTTCTGACTCCAACTCCAGCTCCAACCCTAGGTTTGATTCCCGATTCCTACTTTGGCTCTGACCCTTGGCTCGACCCCTGACTTTTGCTCCTACCCATGGCTTCAGTTACTGACTCCTGACTACAGCTCCCACCACAAGCTCTGACTGCTCAAGACCCGGTTTTGACCCTAGCACAGCTGCGATGGGAGAACAGGAAGGATGAACTTGTGCTTAAGACACTTGGCTGAAACTCAGGAGATCTGGATTCAATTCCCAGCCCTACCACAGATCTCCAGTGTGACCTTGGGTAGGTCACAATCATTCCGTATCTCAGTTCCCTTCTTTTCTCCCACGCTTTGTCTGTCTTGTCTATTTAGATTGTGAACTCTTCAAGACAAGGAAGTGTGTCTTACTATACGTATGTACAATGTTGAGCACAATGGGTCCCCAAGCCCAGTTGGAGCTTCCAGGCATTATTGGAATGATCAATCAGTCAATCATGTGCAGGGTGCCCCTTTCGCTCTCTCCTCATCATGAGGTTGTCATAAATTGACACAAGTTAGCGAGTCTGGCCACTACAGCATAGATCTTCTCGGAGATATCTGGGCATAGCCATTGTCCTGCACACTGCACACTGTCTAAAGGCTTTGGGATTGCATTGAGAAGAACACAGACATCATTGGCTTTGTCCGCACTAGGGAATTTCCCTCTTACCGCCATCATGAAAGCTTCACCGGTGCAGAATGTCAAAGCTGCTATATGTACTGAATGAGCTGACCCTGATTGGAAGCTAGTTGGCCACTGTTAGCTGTAATTGGAGCATATTCCCAGTGCAGACAAAGACTATATTTGTTTAAAAGAGCGCAGAATAGATCTGTGATGCAGAAGCCAACTGCAAGCCCGTTCTCTCCAGTGCCCCTAGTCTTCACAGCCACAACGCCTCCTGAGACCCGTCTTCCTTTTTGCCTCTTTTTCCCCCCCATCATGGCTTGCCCGCTAGCAGTCTTAATTTGGCACAGGCAGTAAGAAATTGACTAAACTTCACTTAAGAGCCTTATACCACCAGCAGCTGAGTTACTGAAGGAGCAGCTGAAGTTCTGAAAACATTACCAAGCAAAAACATAAAACCGAAGCATTTTAAAGCAATGTATTGCCTAAAATATCATCAGCGGAAGATGGCTAAATGATGGGGAAGCACGCTGTGCTGCCACTCATATTAGGAAGGGATATTCAAAGATCACAGCATTTAAAGGAGGCTACAAGAAGCAATGTTCTTGGTCTCTAAGGAGCTTGACACTGAACTGTATGCAAGAGTCAAGAAAAAGTCTGCAGTGGTGGCTATTAGTGGAAGGAAACAAGAGCATATCAATGGGCAGACAAACAACTATGAATGCAAAAGCTTATCTCCTCAGCTGGTGTAAATTGGAGTAGCTCATCACGTAAAGGTTCTCTCTTATTCTAGCTAATTAGATTGTGTGTACAGTTGGTAGAGGAGACACTAAGCCCCCTTCTTTTGAGCTTATCTAGAGCTGAGCACGTTAAAAATTATGGTATATAATATGATCAGCCACTGCTGAAAATACTGGAATAAAAGAATCTGGCATACTGTCTACAGTGGTAATTTCTTCTGTGCTGGGTGTTGACCATCACTCAACTTTTCTGCCTACTGTTAAAGTGCTCTCACCATTCAGTTATTACTATGCGAAAGGCTGAAACTCTACAGTGGAAAATAGTAATGATTAAAATCATTGGGAGATAAAAAGAGGGCAGTCAAGTTAAATTTAAGTGCTTTAAGAAAATAACACAACCACACTCGTTAAATGCCAAGTAAGGTTAGGTTATTTCTTGTTTATTGACTGCACGAGCCCATCAATTTGTGCTGGTTCCCAAAAAGAGCGTAGCAGCATCAACACAGCACTGCCAGCAGCACTCTTGCTTTTTAGCCAAACAGCGACAGTTTCAAGTCCCCCATGGTGACTTGGGCTCCTATTCGATGCTAATGATGCAGTGGAGGTGATGCCTGGTTAGCATTCCCAGCCTTTGGATGAATCAAGGTCCTACTGGTCAGGGCTCTCCAGATTGTTATAGGTATTTCTAAGGGGCTCATCTCTATGACATTCATCTCTATGACAAATCTGCACCAAATTAGAAACACAATCCTTTCTAGAAAAAGAATAAAGCCGACACCCTCTCCCCAACAGATTAAATCCACTTGCTCAAGAAGAATCAAACCTGGTGGGACCGAAATCTTCACTCAGAAGGAATCAGAACTTTATTTCCTACAGCACATAGCTGAAGCTATCCTGGGTCTCAGCTTTTTCAAGAAGATGTGCCAAAAAGAGATGAATCTTTCCTCACACCCTGATAGTGGCAAGATTTTGGTCTCTGATAAAGAGCCCATAGCTTTCAAAAAAATAGTAAATTGAGAATTCAAATTCCTGGCCAGGGTACCCCTGCCTCAATAATATATACCAATGCTCTTCGTAAAAGGTCCCTGTATGCAGAAGAGGCTAGCAGAAAGCTGACACACTATGTAAACTCCTTTTCTGGGGTGAATGGGGCTTATGTTAGTTCTTTGCATGGAAGTGAATATCACCTTATATGAGTGAGTTACTGGTGAGCATACACTATCTGATTCATGTCTGTGCAGCCATTGCAACAACACTATCATTACTTTAAAGAAAAGTTCTGTGATCTGTTCTAGGACCACAACATCCTGGACCGTACTTTTCCAGCAACTCTCACGAAAAAGCCAACACTGTTTCATCAAGGCAGGTCACTGTGACTTGGGGCTCTCAGTTTAGTTCCTCAGAGATCTGGAAAACAAGTATTGTGTCAGCTTGATTTCTACCGTGACCAGAGTTGTCATGAATCAAGGCACGGTTTCCATATACCCATTTTCATGGTAGCCATTTATTCGTGACAGACATATAAAAATATATTTAGTGGAAGGACAATGTTCATGGGCCTGTAATGCTCTAGTGGAAGAAATTAAAAGTAAAAATAAGGGCTAATTTATGCTAATGAGATCATTTCATCAAAGAAAATAGCACAAATTACTTTGTTTTAGAAATGCCAATTAACTAGATTAATTTTTCATTTAAATCAGCTTGAGTGTGACTACAATGACTGACGTATGACCTGGACTTTTACAAAAGATGAGATAGTCCATTTTGCTTGTGTGCATGTATGGGAGGGAAAAAAATAGGGAACAGCTATGTCCCTGGTTCTGTCTTTCACTCCATTCTTCTCTGACTGAATATTTTTCAAATGTTTCAGAGTATCCAAGCCCTCTTCAAAAGTTAATTAGGTAATTTATTGAGTAATGTTCCCAACATTTTAATGCAAATACCTTGTTTGCATTACCATATTTCTCTGCTTTAAAGGAGCATACAAGATAAAAAAAATCCTACCGTGGTGATGATAACTACAGCTGTATGAAAACTCTGACGTTTCATACCATAGTGTGTGCTTCAATCAACATCTTCATTTGTTTGATGCAAATGGGCTATCTCTAGCTGCCCCCCCCCAAAAATTTTGCTTTCAGATTAAAGTTGAAAGGAACCCAAAATCTTGAAGCAAAATGATTGAAAGCATCGTTTCTTCCAATTGTGTGTCAAAACCACCAACCCTCTCCGCTCTCCCTCCCTCCCTCCCCCACCCAAAACATTTATATGACTACCTAACACTGCAGAACCTAACACTGACTCAAGATTTTCCCAAAGTGTTCATGCAACTTTCAGTGTTCAGAGTTTGTAAGGAAACCTTACACCCCTGAGTTTTCTTCGGTTCATGATTTCAATGATTTAGCTCACCTTCTTCTTCTAGCCTTAGTCACATCTATGTGGGGTCAGATTTTTGAGTCCTTCTCAATTCCAGTCTGTAAAAGCAGTTCTTCGGAAATTTAGCTGATAATCAAATCCTTTTTATAGGACATGCATTCATCTAGCTTTGGGTCTTCCAACCCTTCTTTTACCCTCCACTTCTAAGTTTAAAACCCTGTTTCCTATATATTCTTCTGATCTTCTTTTCATATGCCCAAACAATCGAATCCTGGATTCCCTAAAATTTTCTATAATTGGTACCGCCTTTCCACATCCCTTAATTCGTTTGTTCCAAACATGATCCATCCTTGTAACTTAACATTTTCATCATATTCAAGATCAGCTCCTGTATCTTCCTCAGTGCCCATCATCCAGCTCAAGTAATAATTTTAAATTATTGGACTTTTTTAGGTCTAGCTTCCCCTTACCAATTCCAAATTTTTGGTCATTTCCACTCAGCTTGGATAATGACACTAAATTGATCAGTTTCATTCTTGTTCACACTCAAGTTTCTACTGTCAAGTTCATTTCCTGGTTGTGCTTGGTTCACAACCTGCCAGGAGGTCGTTAAAATTAGAGGTTCTAAAATGATTAGATTTTAAACAACGTCCTTCAAAGCTGCAATCAGATTAAATATTATACAAAATATATTTCCAGATAATGTTATGCTTTAAGTTGGCAGTAAAGTTTTTACTCCTTTTCTTTAAAAACATGTATTTCACATCACCATGTCCAGCCAAGCTGGGGTCAGTTCCGCAGTCCAGGTTGTTAGGGTGAGGAAACCCACCTTTCTGTTCCCTTAGTATTGGCTTTTGGGGTAACTTAGAACAATTTTGGGCTGCTCTAAATTATGCTGGCTAAAATGGTCCCAATCCAGGACCTCTCCTTATAACAGTGAGAGAGTAGGCAGTATACAGCTAGAGAAAACAGCTTTACGCCACCTGCGAAATTCCCCTGCCTCATCAGGACACTCCAGCTGCTTTGTTAGGATAACTGTTTGTCTCTTCCAAGCCACTGGAGTCAGGATGGTTCCAGGGGCCAGGATCTGTCCCAGTGAGGCTATTAGGATTAAAAACCGGGAGAAAAAAACTATAAATCAGCATTTTACTATTAATTCTGCTTATCTGTTCTCAGTCAATTGTATTATTCAACTTTGATAGTCCAGCTAATCAGAGGATGCAGCGAGAAAAAGACAGTTGTTTTAAACGCTATGAATAAATGGCCATTACAATTTTATTTAAGACCTTGTTCTCAATATTTGACATGTCAAGAAAGGGATTCAGTCCTTGGGATTGAAACCCCTAAAACTGAAGAGACAACTCTGTGGGACTGAGAATTCTCATTTACAAGTATGCTTAGTTCAACATCTCACTAACCAACGGCCTAACTGGTCCACAGGCTGAAAGAATATCTAAATCTTTGTAGTATTGCCATCTTGAGAAGAATGTGGTTAAAATCATTCTGTGTTTCTATACATAAGAGGACATCATATCAAGTCAAACCAGGGCCGCCCAGATGGGGGGAGCAAGTGGGGCAATTTGCTCCAGGCCCCGGGCCCCACAGGGGCCCCCACGAGAATATAGTATTCGATAGTATTGCAACTTTTTTTTATGGAAGGGGCCCCCAAAATTGCTTTGCCCCAGGCCCTCTGAATCCTCTGGGCAGCCCTGAGTCAAACTAGGCAACCGGTTTTTGACCGGAACGCCCAGTTGAAAAGGAACCCTAATGGTTCCAGTCAGCACCGCTGACTGGGTCGTTAAAAGTCCAGTCAGTGGTGCTGTGGGGCTAAGGCAGGCTTCCTGCCTGCCCTGGCTCTGCGCAACTCCCGGAAGCGGCCGGCATGTCCCTGCTGCCCCTAGACACAGGGTCGGCCAGGGAGGCTCCATGTGCTGCCCCTACCCCGAGCGCCGGCTCCGCAGCTCTCATTGGCTGGAAACCATGGGTAAAGGGTGCTGCAAGGATGGCACCTGCAGGTGCGAGCAGCATGTGGAGCCCCATGGCTGCCCCTGCACCTAGGGGCCGCATGGACATACTGGCCGCTTCTGGGAGCCGCCGGAGGTAAGCATCACCTGAAGCCTGCACCCCAAACCTCCTCCTGAATCACAACCCCCTGCCCCAGCTCTGAGCCTGCTCCTGGAGCACACAACATGCACCCTGTCCTGCCCTCTGAGCCACTCAGCCCCAGCCTGGAGCCCCCTCCTGCAGCCCAAGCCCCTCAGCCCTGGCTCCACCCCAGAGCCTGCCCCCCCAGCTGGAGCCCTCACGCCCCCAACCCTCTGCCCCAGCCCCGAGTCCCCTCCCACACCCCAAACCCCTCATCCTTGACCCCACCCCAGATCCTGTACCCCCAGCACCCCAAACCCTCATTTCTGGCCCCACCCCAGAGCCCTATCCTCAGCCAGAGCCCTGACCTCCTCCCGCACCCCAACCGCAGGCCAGTGAAAATGAGCAAATTAGCAAGGGTGGGGGATAGCGAGCGATAGAGGGAGGGGGGATGGAGTGAGTGGGGGCGGGGCCTCTGAGAAGAGGCAGGGCCTTGGGCAGGGGGAGGGGGAGGGGCCAATTTCTGCAATCAGAAAGTCGGCCCTAAGTCAAACCTGCAATACGCTGGTAAGGCAGGATGATAATAAATTTCAACCTTACAGAGAATGTAGCAGGCTGACAGTGTGATAAAACTTAAAATCCACTCCTGCTTACCACGTCGCAGAGCCAAACAAATATGATGCAAATCTCAAACATTTTCTACAGCTGCATAATGGACTGAGCAATGTCAGATAACGACTACAAAATGTTAAGTGTCCTGGAGTGTGAGAAGTTAACACATTAACATTTAGGGTGCCTTAGAGACAGTGTTTTTTTCCAGTCTGCAAAATAGAACACCCCAAGGGAGTTTAGATACCAAAAATACCAAGCCTGAATTCATAGACTATAGAAAACTTACACCAATACTCTAGTTGACACTGGGTAAATTACTAAAAAGGAGGTCACTAAAAAGGGGAAAATAAGGGCATATCCATGCACAAGGAGACAATTTACTGAGCAGAACCAGCTCTTGTACTATACAAATTGCATCCTGAGGGACATTGGCAGTACATTAAATACAATACAATTGCGTAATGCTGTCGAGTGATAAAATTTTCCCTCCTAGTTCATCATCTGCAAAAGTTGTATGTTTGTTGCTCTATTTTAGCCTGGTGAAGTTGGCAAACTCCAACATTTGGAATTAACAAATTGGGTTCATCCCCTGACCTCCACTGTTTCTATTACTCGTGTGTCCTGTCAATATGCTAAGGGCCAGATTCTGGTCGCCATAGCACAAAGCCATTAAAAAGCCACCTTAACTGGCTACTAGTATGAATTCCTGCTGCGTAGTGGAATTTTCACATGGCTTAGAGCCCAGCATAGCAATTCCTCATGCAAAACTCATTTCTGGTCCCTAATATAGGGAGTTTATCCAGATGTAGTGGCTCAATACCAAACTCCAGCTGTGGGACCAGCCCTATGGGGCCAAAGGCAACCAAGCATGAAGGCTGCTTTAACTTATGCTGGGGGTCCAGATTGGTACCAGGCCAGTCCCAGGATCAGGGGAGTGCAAAGGTGTTTTAAAGTCACCCTTTCAGTGCCAGTCAGTGCCAAGCCACCAAGCAAGCTCAGCTAGACCACGGAATGACTAAGCGTTTTCACTGGTTTTGCTATACCTCCCTGTGGCAGGGCAGGGGTAAACCCCTGGAATGCCCTGCTAAAATGCTGGCTAAGCCCTGCTTTCTGGTAGGGAAGCCATGTGCAGGGGCACAGGCAGCCGGCAGAGAGCCCAGCTGCAGGCCCTAACGAGGGCCAGCTCACAGCAATGACTTGAGATAAGTAGAGACAGCTGGGCGGAGGAAGGGGAGGGCTATAAAAGCCCTGGAGAAAGCTCAGTCAGGAGGCTAGCCTGGGAGGGGATAGGAGGCTGACATCTCTGTCTCCTCACCAAAGGCAAGGAGCCTCATGGGCCAGGAGACCCTGGGAAGAGTCTGACTAGGGATAGCTGTTGTGGGAATAAAGGGGACTACACTGTTGCCCTGTAAATAAAGACACAAGGGTGAAGCATTGAAGAAGGCGTGGGGACTCTGTATTTAACCAGCCAACACAGGGCATGGGCTCGAGAGGGCAGAGGCCTGTGCAGACACTGTGACACTCCCCTTTGACTACACAACACTTATTTGTCCTCTGAGTTAGGTTCCTACCATCCATTCAAATGCCATTGTGTGCAATTGCCCAGCCATGTTACAGTCCAACTTAACTTTTGCACAATGAATGGGAAGACTTTCCACGTGCTGGGGGCTTGATACCACTGCTGTCATATAGCCTGTGCTCTTTGCTCTCTTCAGTAGATTCCACACTCATCAATTCCCTGTTTCAGGACAGGCAGCTATAAATCAAAGTAGCTGACAATAGTTGATTTAGGGGGGGAAATTTAAGGGAATTCAGTGTCCTTGATCAATGCCAGAGGGATAGGCCTAGGGCATTGAAGTCCATAGAAAATTTGCAGCACAAGCAGAAATAGTGCTCTCTTTCCATACTGTGCGCATCAGACAAAGGTGTCAATGAATGCCAGTTATGGTAGTGGCTTACTAATGTGGACATTTGTCTAATGGGAATTGCACTAAGTGCAGAAACCAGTCATCCGATAATTCTGAATAGAATATCATCTTACATTTGAGAGGCAACATGATCAGATGGATAGGACCCTGGACTGGTAATCAGGCAACCTGAGGTCTATTCCTAGTTCTGCTATTGACCTGCTGGGGATCTCGATCAAGTCATTTTATCCCTCTATGCCTCAGCTTGCTCTCTGACCCTTTGTCTGTTTAGGCTGTAAGCTCTTTGCGGCAGGGAGTGACTCTTATTATTCATTTGTACAGCGCCTAGCACAATGAAGCATTGTTCTTGGTTGTGGCCCCGAGGTGCTACCTTTAGACAAATAATAAATACTGTAGGAGTAATTTAAATAGTGCACCTTTCATCCTGCAGGATCCCAAAGCACTTCCTGCATTTCATAGACTGCATATGGCATACAGAGAGACGCAAACACCACACACAACCAATAGGATCAGTTCAGATTAATGTTAGTATTTCACAGTATTTGGGCTGTGTTGCAAAACTTCCAACAACCCACTTTCAGATTTCAGCTCTCTTCTCCAGTGAGTGCTGAGTATTTAATTTCTGCCAAGTATCAGGGGGTAGCCGTGTTAGTTTGAATCTACAAAAACAACAAGGAGTCTGAAGAAGTGAGGTTTTTACCCACAAAAGCTTATGCTCAAATAAATCTGTTAGTCTTTAAGGTGCTACCAGACTCCTTGTTAATTTCTGCCAGACAGTCCTATAGCAATCCTACCTCATCCGAAAGGAATCGTTATGACAAAAGCAGTGTCCTTTGTCTGCTAACAGTCTTGTATAGTACACATTCATACTCGCTTGATTTTGGAGGAACTGAGTAGGCTGCAAGGCTGAATGGAGGGACGGTAGCTGAGGTGGAAGGGCTGGAGAGAAAGCACTCAGAATCAGATGACACATGCCTACGAGCTTTACTCAGCCTATTCTAATCTTTCATACTCAGAATGCTACAGGGACAATGATGGACTCTACCTAGGCTGTCAGGATGCATTGAGTATTTGGCTAGCTCCACAGCCACAGAAACAAAAAGGTACCCATCAGGCTAGGTTGAAAGAAACCAAGATTGTAAAATTGTTTCCCAGTTTCCTCAGGGCAGCACCGCAGCATTGTTCCCTGACGCTTCCCTCTGGGGGCCACAGCCATGCCACCCTTTCCTCAGAGTGCAACAGCCAGGCCCCTACCCCCGCTCTCCTCAGGGTGATTTATCTTAGAACAGAGCATCCCTGTTCTGGGTAGGTGTGAGGACAGCAAGGAACCAATCCATTGCTCTTTATAGCTGGTCCCGCTGACCACTTCCTGTTTAGCTTTGCCTGCCTAAAATCTAAACACGTATCCCTACCATCCCTATGCCTACTGCTTTGTGCGTACATATAGAACTAATTAAAAAATGTTTCAATTAACTTCTTATGACTCCTTGAAAACCATCTGTGTAATTTTGCATTCATTTCCTTTAATACCACTGACAGAATTATGTTCATCTGCCTGAAATACTTTGTTTATTGTTAATATCACAAGACCTCATTTATGGATGTCATGGTCCATTACCCAATTTTAATAGCGGACAGCCTCTACCCTGTATTTGTGTTTGCGTATTGTAGTCAATGGTGCTCTTGAGACACGGCAGAAGCGATTATCCATCGCGCCCAGGTTTAGCGAACGCACGGCTCTAGAGGGAGCGTTCCCCACTGTGCTGAGTCAGGGCATTATGCAATGGTTTTCCAGTAAGATACTCCCTTGCAATTAGTTAGCAACACAACAGGCTGAGTGGAATGATGATGATTTGTTGTCAGGCAGGTGGCTGGATGCATCTTTACAAGTTATGAGCCTGATTCTCCACTGCCCTGCAGCTTGAGTGGTTATTTAGCCCCTATTCAAAGTAAGTGTTAAAGACTAGCCAGTCAGAATTCTCCACTCACACTGGTGACAGCATGGTACATCTACCTGGCACAGGATGAGTGCACAAGACAGTCAAGCCCTACATATTTAGGGCTCATTAATCCTTGCCCAAATCCAGCTAGCTAGGGGTGGACCTAGTGTAACTATAGGTACAGGGCAGGATGAGTCAGGAGAGGCAGGACCGGACATACATGTTGAGACACATACAACTGATCATTTAAAACAGAGCAGCTGAGTATTACATTTTATGAACTGCCAGGCTGGGGTTCAACCCATAGGTCCATGGGGGCCGTGCAGGAAAGTTAAGGACCTGCTAACTAGTGCTGTCTAGATATTTTGCACTACTGACATGAAGTGAAGCTAGAGAGGTAGCATGTGCCAGTGGGTGGAGCACTGGACTGGAATCAAGAGACTGGGTTATGTTCTTGCTACTGCCCTGATTCCCCTCCAACTTACTTCTGTGTTGTCTATTTAGCATGTAAACACTGTGGGACAGAAACTGCTTCTTTCTGTGTATTTGTATAGCAAAATAGGGCCCTGATTTCAGTTCGGGCCCATCAGTGCTCCTATAATACCAACAGTCAAAATAAAAGGTGGAAGAAGGGGTTTTCTGTGCCCCTTTCTTCTCTAACTCACCCCAGCAACACAGGGCAAGAGCTAACTCAAAATATTCTTCAATGGTTGAAAGATTTTTAAGTGATTTCATTTTATTTTATTCTGTTTGGTTTTATTCTTCCCAAAAGGAGGTTATGGTTTAAAACTGCATTAATGATAGTTGGTGCTGTTTCTACATTGGTATTGTACAAAGCTGGCCTGGCAACTACACCAGTAGATCTCCTATGTATCTTTAAGTAACAATGATGATAGCAGAGGGATTGCTTCCAAAATTCAGCCAGGACATTGTAGCAGGGATAAGAAGGGGCATCTTGACTTCAGTTGGTTACCACTCACTACCAACTCTCCAGCCACAGTTAGTCCAACTGCACTTGATGCCTACAGATCATCTACACTGTATCTCTCTGTCTGCCTGGCAACATACATACCAGTAATGACTTTTTCATGTGTCTGTCAAGCTCACTTGCATAATCATCCAACCTACGGTATGCAGGGCTTTGAGTCTGGTGCATGTAAACTCTTTGAAATGTGTACAATTTGGATAGGAGGATTTTTTTTACGCTGTCTGAATGGCACATCCCAAAATCAGGGGGGGGGGAAGTCATAACAACCCCTGCAGGCTAGAAGAGTTGCTTATTGTGTTTACTGCCTGGGACCCTGAAGGCCAATTTCACACCAATCCACTCATTAAATAACTAGATCAACACTGTACAGACTAGGGTGAAATCCAGACAACAACACTGGATCCCCCTACACAGATCACAGCACAAAGGAAACAAACCTCCAAAATGTTATGTTAAAATTGCAATTTCCTAAATGGTAATAAACATCTTGTACTTTCTTGCTGTGTTTTCTTTCCCTCACCAGCTGTCCTTTGCCAGGTTTTGCTGGCTCAGTCCGCTCTGCGTGGAATCAATAATTTGAACTAAACCCCAAAGGGCAGTAATATTCGAGCCAGCCAATGACATCTCAGAATGGCTCGTGACATGATTCTTCATGAATTCACAATTTTATTTATTTAGCAGCTATCATACAGGAGAATGACAATGTACTAGTGATTGTCAAGCTGTTTAATCTATTTTCCTTCTTAAAGAAGAGGGATCGCTAACTGGAAGAGGAGAAACATGCAATGCCCAATGCGCCTGCTTTCCTCAGTGGCATAGTAAAGCAATGAGCTAATATCAGAGACGCCAACAGCCCTAACAGTAACTACTATATGATAAGTTAAGAACAGGTTGTCACGTTGAAATGACTTGGTTTAAAAGCAGAACGCTGAGTGCTGCATTGAAAAACCAAATACTTAAGTAAGATGTACAAACATATTTATGAGATGAGCAGTCTTTAAAAAAAGGACACCATCAGCTTGAAAGCTAGTCACTTTTGGGTACTAAGCCTATAAGTGTTTATGATTTTACAATTACAGCTTTATATATTTTTTGAAGTTTCTCTCTCCCTGGTGGTGCCTGAAAGACCCACATACAAACAAACTGATTATACAGGAAAACAGACCATATGCAAAGAACCCAGAGATTCTGCCACTCCTGCTCAGGGGGAGCAGTACTTTGTGAATAGTCCCTTTGATTACAGAATGGGGGCCAAAGTACCGACCAACCAGAAAATATATTAAAAATGAAATAAAAATCACTTCCTCTCAATGTTGTATGTGTCGTTGTTGTAGTCATGTTGAGACCAGGATATTAGAGAAACAAGGAAGAAGGGCTCTGTGTAGCTTCAAAGCTTGTCTCTCTCACCAACAGAAGTTGGTCCAATAAAAGATATTACCTCACCCACCTTGATGTTCTCTCGAAACAGTTTTAGGTAGAATAATCTAAGGTGCTGCTTTTAACATTTGTTCATTAAAGGTGCTGTAATGAAGTTTCCAATAGAGGGATGATTTTTAAGTTGACAATGTCTTTTATAATTTCTAGCAATTACGATATAGGGTTAGTTTTCAGAACCACATTCCAATTTTATCTACTGTACCTACCCCGGGTGAACTTATACGGTTCCTGGTACCACAGTGTCTTAGTACTTCACAATGCAATGTATTTATCCTCACAGCAACCCTGGGAGGTTGGGCAGTGCTATTATTAATTACTATTTACAAGTGGGGAACTGAGGCACGGATTTGCTCATAGAGGAAACTATGGTCTTAGTTCCAAGCCAGCACCCTCACCACTGGACCCTCCTTTCATTCCAACTTCCAGATAAATATCAAATGGATGCTGTAGGGAAAACAAAATGCAAAGCTTTAGGGACAAATCCCCAGCCAGTGAAAGTCACCATAGCTCCATTCAGTCAAAGGCCAATATGCCAATTTAAGCTTACTGGCTTTTAGGTTCCAATCTTACATAGCTTTGCTCATCCAAGTACTTACAGGAGTGCAGTTATTATTTACTATTTGCACTGCAGTAATGTCTAGAAAACCCAACGAGGTTTTCCCATTGTGTTAGGTGCTGTATACATATACAGGAAACCAATTGTCCCTGCCCCAAAGAGTTTACAATCTAATATGGGACTAGTGATCTGAAAACCAAGTCATGAGGCTTGCAAGTAAGGATTAGTCACTTGAACGATCATCTGCAGGGTCAGGCATTTATATGGAATCTAGGTATAATTCATATGAAAGGCAATGTAACAAAGAGGCTAATGATTAAAAAAAAAAATATGCCGGAGCACTTCCAATAACACAGAAAAATAAAAGAAAAATGTGTAACATGCAAGCGTTTTGAAACCCATCAGACAATCTAACTCCGGCAGGAGTGTTTTGCACAAGCACATGGGAAGAGAGATCCCAGAACTACCAGAGGACCTGCCTGCTTCAGAGGCATGTGACAGTCGAGACATGCTTGTTTGATCTCTTGGGAAGAAGCTTATGGCTATGAAATGCTCACACACAGCACTCCCTCTGAGGCGGCTTCGGTCCAGTGGTGCTTATACTCATCAGAAGGAGATATTGAGAGAGCAAAGGAAAACAAGGAAATCTCTTTAGAAATGTGCTAAAACTGGGGGGGGGGAAGAGATATTCTGCACATTAAATATTCTTTAACAGTAACCCTTTCAAGTTATTCCAAGTAGAGCTGATCAGAATTTTTTTTTCCTCTTGCAGAAAATTCCCCCCCAAAATTAAATGTTTTCACAGAAAGTTTCAGCAGAATTTGTCCAGCTGAAAACTGAAAAGGTTTTTCAGGTTTTTGTTTTCCAGTGAAATATACAGACAAAGAGAGAAATCAGATACTTTCTGCAAATATTTTCAATGAGTCAAAAATCCAGTTTTCTGTTGAAAAAAATTTCAGTGGAGAGAGAATCACTGGAGGGTGATACTACAGGAGGGTGACTGTGAAAAAAAATTGTCTGTCTAATATCCTGGGACCAACATGGCTACAACACTGCAAAAATCTTAGTGTGACATACAAAGGGGAAAGGAAGACTACTATGCCAAGGGCACTGACTTTCCCATTGGGTGGGAGAGGAAGAATATAAAAATCACAGTAATTGTCCCTTTAACTGCAATAGAAACTCACTCTCTCTAATAGGGCTTAGGAACCTCCCGGCTCCATTTCTGCTATTACTGAAGTCAATGGGAGGTTTGCCATTGACTTCAATAGAGGCAGAATGAAGCTTACTTCGGATCTCCTCCTCAGAGGCAGGGGTGTTTTCCTTAGCCAGAACTGGGTTCAAGCTTTAAGCAAAGATTGCTGGTGGCTTACATTCATTCATATTCCTTTGTGCTGGCTCACCCACCCTTAGTGACCAGAGGAATGAAATAAACTGAAATCATCATTTTATCTTACAAGTCAATGGAGCTCTAAATTACCTTTAAATCAGAGGTCTACTCTCCCCTTCCAACTGTACACAGGCTTCTTATGGCATATGCTAGGGATGAATTGAAACTGTACTGTAGTTTGATTTTCAGTTTAGGATAGGAGCATTAATATTTTATAAGAAGTTCAGTTTAGCCCCTGTGGAAAGAACAGTTACTTACCTTCTGTAACTGTTGTTCTTCGAGATGTGTTGTTCACGTCCATTACACATTAGGTGTACGCGCGCCGCGTGCACGGACGTCGGAAACTTTTTCCCTTAGCAGCTCCCGTTGGGCCGGCAGGGCCCCCTCCTTCCCGCCAGAGCGGCGCCCCGCTCCAGGGTATATATATCCCTGCCGACCCGACCCCTCCGGTTCCTTCTTGCCGGAGACTCCGACAGAGGGGAAGGAGGGTGGGAAGTGTAATGGACGTGAACAACACATCTCGAAGAACAACAGTTACAGAAGGTAAGTAACCGTTCTTTCTTCTTCGAGTGATTGTTCACGTCCATTACACATTAGGTGATTCCCAAGCTTACCATTGGAGGTGGGTAGGAGTCAAGGTACAACTGACTGTAGCACACCCGTCCGACCATCGCGTCCTCTCTGGTCTGATGATGGATTGCGTAGGATCTCTGGGGCCGGAACATTGGCGAGCTCATAACATGTGCGTATACAATGCACAATCCACGCCGACAAGCGCTGTGTCGAGATAGGCAAGCCTTTCATACGTTCCACAATGGCAATGAACAGCTGAGGTGTTCTACGGAACGACCTGGTCTGTTCCAGGTAGAACGCCAATGCCCTTCGAACATCAAGGGTATGTAGGCTGCGGTGATGAGGGTCCGTATGGGGTTTAGGGAAGAACACCGGTAGACAAATGTCCTGTCCCATGTGAAACTGCGATACCACTTTCGGGAGGAATTTGGGGTGCGGCCTCAGTTGCACCTTATCCTTATGAAAAACTGTATAAGGGGGTTCTGAAGTGAGGGCCCTCAATTCCGATACCCTCCTGGCCGATGTGATGGCCACGAGAAACGCCACCTTCCACGAGAGGTGCATGAGGGAGCAAGTGGCTAGGGGTTCAAAGGGGGGGTCCCATGAGCTTTGTTAGGACTAGGTTCAGACTCCACGTAGGGATAGGCGGGCGCGAGTAGGGAAACACCCTCTCCAGCCCCTTGAGGAATCGGGCCACTGTGGGGTTGGAGAACACTGACACTCCCAACTCTCCCGGATGGAAAGCCGAAATGGTGGCTAAATGCACTCTAATCGAGGCGGGCGCAAGCCCTTGATGCTTGAGGTGCAGTAAGTAGTCCAGGATCGATGGAACTGAGGCCTGTAAAGGCTGTATGTGCTGAGGCTCGCACCAGTGGGAGAACCTTTTCCATTTGGCCAGGTAGGTCGCTCTTGTAGAGGGCTTCCTACTACTAAGGAGGATTTGTTGGACCTGGTGAGAGCACCTGTGTTCTGCATCGTTCAGCCAGAGAGATACCACGCCGTGAGATGTAGCGATGACAGGTTCGGGTGGAGCAGGTGACCCTTGTCTTGTGTGACTAGGTCGCAATGGAGGGGGAGGGTGATCGGGTCGGCTATGGACAATTCCAGCAGGGTCGTGAACCAATGCTGGCGTGGCCAGGCCGGGGCGATGAGTATAATTGTCGCCCTGTCCCTGCGGGTCTTGAGGAGGACCTTGTGTATGAGCGGGAACGGAGGGGAGGCATACCTCAGGCTCCCTCCCCATGGGATCGTGAAGGCATCTGCTAATGATCCCGGGCTGAGGTTCTGAAATGAGCAGAACTGAGGGCATTGACTGTTGTCCTTGGTGGCAAACAGATCCACCCGGGGAAAGCCCCACCTCCGGAAGATTGAATGCAGGACGTCTCGCCTCAACGCCCATTCGTGCATTCGGTAGGATCGGCTGAGGCGGTCCGCTAAGCCGTTTTGGATCCCCGGGAGATACGTTGCGATGAGGTGGATTGCATGGCCTATACAAAAGTCCCATAATTGGAGTGCCTCGCGACAGAGGGGAGAAGACCGGGACCTGCCCTGCTTGTTTATATAGAACATGGCGGTAGTGTTATCCATCAGGACTGCCACGCTGTGACCTTCTATGGTGGCGTGGAAGGTCTGACAGGCGAGGCGAACCGCTCTTAGCTCCTTTAGATTGATGTGAAGCAGTTTGTCTTCTCTGGACCACAACCCTTGGGTCCGCAGTTCCCCCAGATGCACCCCCCAACCCAGGTCCGATGCATCTGTTACTAACGTCAGAGTGGGCTGTGGGGCAGCGAAGGGGATCCCTTCGCAGACCTGCTGTTGATCGAGCCATCAGCGGAGCGAGCCCAACACCCGATCTGGGATCGTCACCACTAGATCCAAGGGGTCTCTGTTGGGGCGGTACGTTTGGGCAAACCACAACTGCAAAGGCCGGAGCCTTAGGCGGGCATGTCTGACCACATGTGTGCAGGCTTCCATGTGTCCCAGGAGCTGCATGCAACACCTTGCCGTTGTCATGGGGAATTTTTGGACTGAGCTTACGGCCCTCTGAATTGTCAGGAACCGTGACTCTGGGAGGCTTGCCCGCGCGGTCACCGAGTCCAGTGTTGCACCTATGAAGTCCAGTCTCTGTGTGGGAACTAACGTGGACTTGGGCACGTTGACCAGGAGGCCGAGCCTGTCGAACATCTGCAAGGCCAGTGTCACGTGAGATCGGACCTCGGCCTCCGACCTGCCCGCGAGAAGCCAGTCGTCCAAGTACGGTAACACACGCATCCTTCTCTTCCGAAGGAAGGCTGCTACCACGGACATGCATTTCGTGAATACTCGTGGTGCTGATGCCAGGCCAAAAGGCAGGACCGTAAATTGGAAATGGCGCTAGTTGACAGTGAAGCGCAGGAACCGCCTGTGGGCCGGATTGATGGTGATGTGAAAGTAGGCATCTTTCATATCGAGGGCAGCGTACCAATCCCCTGGATCCAGGGATGGGATAATAGTTCCAAGGGAGACCATACGGAAGCGCGTTCTGATCAGAAACGTTTAGGTTGCGCAGGTCCAAAATAGGACGGAGGCCCCCTTTTGCCTTGGGAATCAGGAAGTATCTGGAGTAGAATCCTTTTCCCCTTAGGTCCAGTGGGACCTCTTCCACTGCTCCTGCTGCGAGAAGGGTCTGTACCTCCTGCATGAGGAGTTGTTTGTGAGAGGGGTCCCTGAAGAGGGACGGGGAAGGGGGATGGCAGGGAGGGGGCGAGGAAAACTGGAGGGTATAGCCCGCCTTCACTGTGCGCAGGACCCAGCGGTCCGATGTTATGCGCAACCATGCCCGGTAGAAATGGGACAGGCGGTCCTTGAAACTTGGAGGAGGATCCGGTATGGAATGTGGTACGCTGTCCTCGGGCGTAGCTTCAAAAGCCTGGTTTGTTCCGTGGCTGCGGCTTGCCCTGGCCGTGACCTTGGCCCTAGTTAGGCGTATTGTTACGTCTCCGCCTGTTATCCCTGCCACGACGGCGGTACGGTTCGTGCTGAGGGCGAGGGTGGTACTGCCTCTGTGGTGGCTGAGGTTTAAAGGGCTTGCGCTGTGTCACCGGGGTATGCATACCCAATGACTTAAGGGTTGCTCGCGAGTCCTTAAGGCTATGTAGCCTGGCGTCCGTTTGGTCGGAGAACAAGCCTGAACCTTCAAACGGGAGGTCCTGCAGTGTGGTCTGCACCTCTGGCGGAAGGCCTGAAGCCTGTAACCATGCCGAACGCCTCATCACTACCCCTGACGCGATTGTTCTAGACGCTGCGTCGGCTGAGTCGAGGGAGGCCTGCAATGAGGTCTTGGCCACCGCCATCCCCTCGTCCACCAGGGCCGTGAATTCAGGATGCGCGTCCGGTGGTAGGGAGTCCTTAAACTTGGAGACTGATGCCCAAGAGTTAAAATTGTGTCTATTTAGAATCGCCTGCTGATTAGCGATCCTCAGCTGAAGGCCCGCAGATTAATAGACTTTCCTCCCGAACTAGTCTAATCGCTTTGCTTCCTTGCCCTTGGGCGCAGGGGCTTGCTGGCCATGACGCTCTCGCTCGTTGACCGCCGAGACCACCAGCGAACAAGGAGACGGGTGCAAAAAGAGGAAGTCAAATCCTCTAGATGGGGCAAAGTATTTCCTCTCCACGCCTCTTGCAGTTGGTGCACCGGAGGCCGGCGTTTGCCACACCGTCTTATAGTTGGACTGGACTGTCCGTATAATTGGGAGAGCGACTCTGGAGGGCCCCTCCGGGCTCAGGATATCGACCATGGGGTCCTCCTGTTCTACAGTCTCCTCCGCTTGCAAGCCCAGATTGAGGGCTACCCGGCGAAGCAGGTCTTGGTGCGCCCGATGGTCAATCGGGGAAGGGCCAGACACTGTCGTGCCCGCTACTGCCTCGTCCGGCGAGGAGGAAGAGGTCGGGGCCTTCTGCCCATCCTCATCTTCCTGCAACCCGGCATCGACCGGTTGCTCCTCTGGGGCCTGACCCACAGTGTGGGACTGGGACGGTACCATGCTCGGTGCCGAGTCCACTCCCTCCCGCTCCTGCGGTCTAGAGACCGTTGCCTCCTTATGAGATAGCGGGCGGTACCGCAGGGAGCGGGATCGGTACCCTGATGGCTCGGATCTCGAGGTCCTAGATGGGGGCCCTTGCTGGTGGTAGGCCCAGGGTGTCCAGAATGGCCATTGGCTCGGTTGGCCCCACTGGGGATGGCCACAGGCTTCGTAGTCCCTGCTAGCCTGCGCCCTATGGGCATACCCGCTGTACCGGCCCGAGTCAGTCTCCGACACCACGGACGGTGACCTGGAAGGCCACGGCGGAGCCGTAGGACGGTGCCGGTCCGGGTTTGGGGAGTAGCGCCTCCGCGACCAGGACCTGGAGCAGCGTCTTGCCGACCTGGACCTGGATCGGTACCGGTGATCGCGGGACCGGGAACGACTACGGCTGGTCAGTCTCGGGTAACGTACCGCCGACGCCTCGCGGTGCCGACTCATGCTTGGTTGCTGAGTCGGTGCCGACCGTTTATTGAAGCCCGACTGCTGCGGTGCTTTCTGCACCGAGGGCAACCGGGAGTCCACCGAGGCAGAGCTCGACCGGGACCGGTGCCTTGAACGGTGCCGAGATGGCGACCATGATGGGCGCACCATCGCCGGCTTGCCTCTGTGTGGCAGCTTCGGCGGAGCGTCCTCAGTACGTGGAGGGGCCTCAACGGACAATGCAATGAGGCCCTTAGCTGCCTCAAATGTGTCCGGAGTGGAGGGCTGTTCCAAGAGCTCCTCCAGCCCTTCATCCTCACTCGACGCGCCTATCCCGGGGCTCGACGGGCCTTTCGGCACCGGAGGCACTACCGGGGTCTGTGCCAGGGCCGTGCCGGCCTTAGGCGCACTCGAGTGAGGAGGAGCGTCCTCGGGCCTTGGGTTGGCCCTTCGATTTTACCGGCGAGGACGACCGGTGTCGTACATGACCCCATTGGGTCGGTGCCGTGGGCTTCGGGTGACCCGCCGGCGCCGGTTCCCGCACCGATGCCGGGGCACTCCGCACTGAGGCAGACGGTGCCGCCGAAGTGGAGGGCTGCAACGCTGTCTCCATGAGCAGCTGCTTGAGGCGAAAGTCTCTTTCTTTCTTAGTTCTGGGCTTAAAGGCCTTGTAGATCTTGCAGCGCTCTTTCTGGTGAGCTTCCCCCAGGCAGCGGAGACACGAGTCGTGGGGGTCGCTCAATGGCATAGGCTTGCGGCACGTGGCACAAGCCTTGAAGCCTTGGGTGTGCGGCATGCCCTGCCGCCCAGGGCCGGTGCCGGGGTTGACCAAGCAACCACAGCAGGAACTTTAAGTACCTAATGAGCTGTTAACTACTAAGCTCAACACTACTACTAAATAACTGATAACTGTTTGCTAAATAACACTAATGACTATGCTAAGGGACACTCTCAGACGAGAGGCAGAGTTGTTCCAACGCCGCCACGGACGGTAAGAAGGAACTGGAGGGGTCGGGTCGGCAGGGATATATATACCCTGGAGCGGGGCGCCGCTCTGGCGGGAAGGAGGGGGCCCTGCCGGCCCGACGGGAGCCGCTAAGGGAAAAAGCTTCCGACGTCCATGCACGCGGCGCGCGTACACCTAATGTGTAATGGACGTGAACAATCACTCGAAGAATGATCATTTGCACCTTAATACCCACAAGCGCTCAGAACTTCTCTAGCGCTTGGTTCTTCTAAAGGCCTACTTGATGCAATACAGGGAAAGAATGTATACTAACAACCTCTGCGAAAGGCCTTCTTAGGTAAGAATGAGAATGTTTGCACTAAAGCCCTCTGCATGGCAGCTAGTGCATGCTGGTTATAATGGTAAAGGAACTCAGGCCTTATCCAGAATGTATGGTATTTCTTAAGATCTACCAGTTTGTACAGCCAGTCCTTTCTTATTGGCCAGTCCGGCTTTAAGATGCAGAAGAACTTGACCCATTTTCCTTGCACTAGCCTTTTCCCAGTAGCAGAGCAGCAGATTGGCTTGATGCCGCTAAAGGGTGTCCAGTCAGGAAAGCATGGACAACAAAGGAAGGATTCTGCAGGTAGAATATAGCTGTGATTTTTATATAACTGACATTTATATGTTACAATAGAAGGCCGTTATAAATGCGCATAGGGTGAACATCAATCCTGTACAGAGGGCCAGCGCAAGACCGATGGCACCGCTTAAATCCAATTTCAGGATTTTTAATGGCCCTCTGCACAGGGGTGAATTTCACCCCCAGAGAGGCACAGAGCAGAGAGATACTTGATGGTCTAGGCTGGTACAGTTTAAACAGTGGTATAGTGGTAAAAAAAAAAAAAAAAAAGTGGAAAACTAACCTAAACTTCATATTCCCTAAATGAGAAGTGGGTAAACTCTATTTTCCCCCATAATTGCTCTCTTAATATCCAGAGAGGGGGATACACACACACACACACACACACACACACACACACACCGTATATATATATAAGATTACACATACAGCAGTTCAGGTGGAACAATCTAGGAATCAGTCCTGCAAGCACCAATTCAACAAAACATTTAAGCTTGGGTTTAACTTTAACCACGTGAGTGGACCCATAGACTTCAATATTTAAAATTAAGCCCATGAGTAAGAGCTTGGCTGGACAGGATCTGGAGTCCTCACTGTTTTATAGGATTGAATCCCTATTCTATAAATGAAGAGATCACTCAAACGCCAACCTAAATCTGTTTTTTTATTCTGTAATGTTCCTTTTTTTGCTATCAAGGAAAATTAGATATTTTTTTAAGTGCTAAAAGCAATCAGTTGGCTGTTTGTTTTGTCTTCCACTAAGGGTAAGCACAAGTAATTGTTGCTATGTGTGTTTCAATGACTATCTTTTAGAAGTATTTATCTAAGAAAAGTTTACACAACCTATGGAAAATTATTTTGCAAAAATAAAAAAAAAGGTCATCTCTGCAGCTCCTAAAATTCACATCTGTATTTTCAACTCTTCCCTCCGCCTCATCCCCAAAGCATCCATTTTAGGGCTTGTCTATACTTACCGCGCTGGTTCGGCGGCAGGCAATCGAACTTCTGGGTTCGATTTATCGCGTCTAGTCTGGACGCGATAAATCGAACTCAGAAGTGCTCCCCGTCGACTCCGGTAATCCTGCTCGCCGCGAGGAGTACGCGGAGTCGACGGGGGAGCCTGCCTGCCGGGTCTGGACGGGGGTAAGTTCGAACTAAGGTATGTCGACTTCAGCTACGTTATTCACGTAGCTGAAGTTGCGTACCTTAGTTCGATTTGGGGGTTTAGTGTAGACCAAGCCTTAGATAAACCTCCAGAATAGCGAAAGGATATATACTGAACTTATGTTTGGTTTGGAAAATTCAAATTTCAAACAAACCGTCTCTGCTGAGATTGCTTTTGTTTGTTTGTTTGGAAATTCAATAAGCAGCAAAGCTTCAGTTTACATTTTGCTGCATGCCATTTATGTTTTAAAGTAGAAACAAGCCTTTTGCTACAAGTTTAAATAAAAGAGAAGCAAGAAAAATGAAATTCAGTCTCTGGGCACCACATACGATTAAAATTTTGGATAGAGCAGTGCTATGATGTGATCTCATATGTGATCTTATTTCTTTGAACAAGATGCAATTATAGAAGATAATCCACAATGTGGCTTTTTGTTGTAGTTTTATTTTGCTTTTCCACTCTGCCAGGATAAAAGTGCAGACAAAGAGAGCCACTGGAAAGACTATGGATAAACACAACAGGTAATATACTAACACCTGCCCAAAAAAACTGAAAAAAATAAATAAATTGAGAAATCTTGAAATATTTTGAATGAGCATTTACTCAATGAAATGTCACTTCAAATCAACATTTAATAAACAGAACACTGTTTCAAAACATTTGAAATGTTTAAACGTAAATGAATTTTTAAAATTATAACCTTCTATGCAGAGGCTGTACTCAAGCATGTGCCTAACTTTAAGCAAGTGAGTAGTTCCATTGAACTTTGTGCTTAAGCAAGTCTACTCATATGCTTAAGCACTTGCCAATAAGAAAGTGCCTGGCTGAATTGAAGACTGAAAGAGTAAGTGGGTCTTTGGAGAAAAACCAGCATGTGGTGATGTAATTAAAAATTGTCCCATAATGAACATGCACAAGAGCGCAGAACTAAGGTTGCACAGGCAACTTTAATTTCCGCAGCTCCTAACTTTTTAGTGCTTGACATTGCAACCTTCATGTTCTTTTACTGGGGTAGTCTAATGTGGTATTTTGTATTATAGATCCTCCTCACACTCAATAAACAAGGGGAGCAACACAAATCAAATTGATTCATTCAGTATCACAAAATTCATCATATTATTCAATGAATATACTTGACCTTGGATCGATCCCACCCCCCAGGGTAGACCAGCTCTAAGGAGCGCAATGCGAGCAGGAACCAGGAGTGTGATTGGGCAGAAAGCCCCTTGCTCCCCACCCAGTTCAATCTTGGGCTGGTTCTCCTGTGGGCTGCCTGCTCTCCGGTGTGCGGATCCACACGCGTGGGTCCTTGGGGGACGAGGCAGCTTGGGAGCGAGTGTTGCGTGCTCTATTGGACTCCATTTTATAGTGTTAATTCATGCCTAAACGTTAGCTCTTTTAGAATTATAAAGGTCTTTCCTTCCAATGCAGGAATGCTTGTAGAGTACAATAGGGAAATCCATCTTCCTTAAACAAAGCTTTCTCTCTTGATCTTCCAAACCAGAAGTAGGAAGGATACTTAATCTACCATTATCTGGCACACCTGCTAGGTGGAAAGAGATTCAATTATTCTGGAATGTCACTTCAAGACATATATATATTAATTAAATATCTACCTCCAGAAATTAGGTAAATACATTTGGTTAAAGAGTAAATGTCTCCCAGCTCAAGCCGCTGAAAAAGAATGAGTCATCCATTTAGCTCTGGTCACAGGAGAGACGGAGTTAGGTGATAGCAACATGCATTGGCATGTTGCTGGAACACAATGTTCCGAATAGGACAGCAGCAGGAAAGAACCATTTCTTGGACCGTTTCCATTTAATAAATTTGAATATTGTTTGTTTTCAGGAATCCTTCAATCAGTCAAATACCTCCTGA
The DNA here is from genome assembly GCF_027887155.1 of Malaclemys terrapin pileata. Taxonomy (NCBI): domain Eukaryota; kingdom Metazoa; phylum Chordata; order Testudines; family Emydidae; genus Malaclemys; species Malaclemys terrapin. Next base: position 14,633,309 of record NC_071515.1, on the reverse strand, counting down.
GTTATTCAAATTTCTTAGGGCCTTGGGCTTTTCATGCAGCCATGGTACTGCCAGCACTTTGTTCATCCCATGCATTTCATTAATAATTTTCCTTTATGTTAAAAAAAAATCAGATAAAATACCTTAATAAATTTTGTTCTTTCTGATAGGAAAGATTTTTCTGCTAAGTAAAATATTGGCTATTCAAAGCCTTGAAATAAGGAATATTCTGATCTGCTCTTAGAAAACAGGCATGAAATATTCTGCAGAAATGCTAGTGTTTACAATATTGATCACACAGTGTTTGGTGCAATGATTGGGTAATGCCAACAGCATAAAAATAAATACATCCAAAGTGTGACTTTTCCTGTAGTAAAATGAAGCACACAGACCATGGAGCACAACGCCATCCCACCAAGCAATCCAGGATTGTGGACGGGTAAATTCTGTTTCCACTAAGACTACAGCTACACTTCGCACTGGAGGTGTCAATTCCAGTTCCGTAGATGTACCCGCAACTAGCTCTGATGAAACTAACACATTTAAAATGTAAGTATAGCGTCAGCGGCATGGGCAGTGGGAAGAGCTAGGCTCTCAAGGACATATCTAGTGTCTCAAAGGGGATCATACTTGGGGCAGTTCGCCCCTCCTGTGATTTGCACCTGTGTGGCCACCTGTCTATTTTTAGGGCACTAGCCTGATGAGAGTGCAGGTATATCTCCTCGAGCTGGAACTTGCTCCTTCCAGCTCTAGTAAAGGTGTAGCCTAAGAGTGAGATTTTCAAAATCACTTTGTTCCCACTGAATCCCACCATGAGAAATCAGCTCCTATTATTTACGGGTTCACATTCATACTTGATAATTGGACACACAGTAGACACAGCTAGAGAGTATCAGAAGTAGACAGTATAGACTAGAGAACACTGTATGAAGAAGTCCACTTAGATGGTACCAGAGATGAAAGTAAGCCGGTATGGGCTGGTACAGCGTACTGGTAAGAAAATGGCTGAAGAATTCAGTACAAATGGCTAAACTAAGCTAGCTTTAACTGTAGTAATAACAAAAAAAAAAATCAGATTTATCGCTTGAATTAAGTATATTTTACAGTCTCTAGAAACCAAATGTTCCCCTTCAGTTTTCAGTTTTTACTTTTTGTCAGGTGGAAGACGTTCACGTGATTCCAAATGTTAGCTTTTGAGTGCCACCATGGCAACAACTTGCTTCTTTTTGGTCAAATCTATTGTGTCAGGCGTGCAATTTACAGTAGAAAGCCCCCGGTGTGACTCTCCCCTCCATTGAAACAATGTAATTAAATGTAGTTGATTGCAGAATCACACACTACATAATTCAGCCTTCGCTAAGAGGGAATGACTCACCGGGGCTGACATGTTGCTGGAAGGGGCCCAGTGTTGTGAAATCCATGAAGGCAGAATGGATTGCAGCAAACATCCCTCTCTGCAAGCTAACCGACCACCCCTAAGCATAGTTGGAGAGAGAATCAGAGTTGATCTCGGAGATTAGGGGAGCTGAAAGGCAGTGGGGTGGCGGGGGGGGGGTCTAAGGGTATGTCTTCACTACCTGCCGTATCAGCGGGTAGCAATCGATTTATCCAGGATCGATATATCGCGTCTCGTTACGCGATATATCGATCCCCGAATGCACTCACCGTCGACTCCGGAACTCCACCAGAGCGAGCGACGGTAGCGCAGTCGACGGGGGAGCCGCGGCCGTCGATTCTGCGCCATGTGGACCCCAGGTAATTCGGTCCAAGTCAGCTACGCTATTCGCGTAGTTGAAGTTGCGTATCTTGGATCGATCCCCCCTCCCAGGGTAGACCAGCTCTAAGGAGCGCAATGCGAGCAGGAACCAGGAGTGTGATTGTGCAGAAAGCCCCTTGCTCCCCACCCAGTTCAATCTTGGGCTGGTTCTCCTGTGGGCCGCCTGCTCTCCGGTGTGCGGATCCACACGTGTGGGGCCTTGGGGGACGAGGCAACTTGGGAGCGAGTGTTGCGTGCATGCTGCAGGACGGAGGGGTGGCTTTGCGCTCCGTGCCCAGGGCGCTGTGCTCTGCTTCCAGCCCTTGGGTTCAATCATTATTCAGCCAGCTGCGGGAGGGAGAGCTCACCTGGCTGCAATCGGGGAGAACCAGAGCCAGAGACCCTCCTTCTTTCTCCTGTACCCGGGCTCTTTGGGGGAATCTCTGAAGCAGTCCCTGATGCTGAGGCTGTGGGGAGGTGCCAGAGGCAGGAGCCAGCCGTGGGGATAGGCAAGGCATGGGGCTTGGCAGCGCACGAGCTGGGTTCCAAAGCAGCTGCCTCCTGGGATGAAACTTCTCTATCTTGTACCTCTTTCCCACTGGGGAGGGGAGGATTGTTGCTATTTGCTGGTCTCTGACACCCCCCAGGTCTCTGCCCATCTTACACACTAATGGGGATGTTTAAATGTAAACATGAGGAAATGCGGGGTTGTCAGTCAAAAAGAACAGCAACAAATGAAGAAGTTGAAAGTCATCCACAAAAGGTCATGTCTACACAGCTGACGTTAAAGCAATGCTCTCCCAGTGCTGTAATAAAACCACCCCCACAAGGGGCATGGCTACTAGTGCTGGGAGTGCGGCTACCAGCGCTGTAGCACTGTCTACCCTGACATTTTACAGCGCTGAAACTTGCATTGCTCGGGGGGGAGGTTCACACCTGCTTTTAATCCCACCATTGCATTATCACATTAGGGGAGGTACCTAAAATACCAGATACAAGCATCTGGTTAAGGGCTTTGCTGAACAAGGACGGACAATAGGCTGTACTTAAATGCACCCTCCGCTAAGACAGTGCATGATCCCTCAACATACACAAGCACTTTTGACCCGATGACACTGAAGTTCATATTCATTCCTAGACACAGATATCCTCTATGGCAATGCAGTGCATCCCTTCTATATGTGATTGACAGGAGAAGTTCACTGATGATTTATCAGTTTAAATAGCATATAATCAGAGCAATAAATTCAATGTATAATTGGATCATTACTTACTCTGAGAGCTGTGTTAGAAGCAGACTAAAACAAAATATCCTAACAGTTACCAGGAAATGAATATCCAATAAGTATGGTACAAAGGCATGTTAGCCGGATGGTAACTCCGGCACTATCATATCCATCAATGACATCCGGAACATGATAAAAGCTTGTTCTTAAATAAGGCAAACCCAACCAATCTGAGGCAGTTCGTGATCTATTCTGTTTTGATGCAACCACATTGTTGAGCATTGGCCATTGTGCTTTTGTGCAACATTTAACACTCCAACTACTGTGCTCACGCACCCTTGTGTTCCCTCCCTGATATTACACTGCTGTTGAGCAGCAAGCAAGCATAAGAAACAAAATGTTTAAATTACAGACTTTTGCTATTGCCTTTCTGATTATCCATCCCGCAACACAATAAAATCCAGCTGATGCAGAACTCAACTGGCACTGCCAAACCATTTAGCTCCACAAAAACATCTCCAAAATCTCATTTATTGGATTCTGCCGACAATCACAATAATTCCAATGCAAATGTCAAAATGAGAGGGAAAAAAGGAACCTGATTAAAGAAGTGAGTAACAAGGAAGGCTCTCTACATACACTCAAAAAAGGTTACAGTTTACATGAGGCAATTCCTTTCCTTCTCTGCCTCTGCAAGTGGATTTAAACTCTTGAAAGTAAGAGGCAGTCATTTAGACGCAGTACAGATCCCCTTGACTTCAATGGGGGCAGAGTTAGGCCAACACTGGGCGCTCTTGGTGTAGAATTCCTTTGTATTTCTGTTATAGATTTAGATAGGTTTCATCTGTTTATTAAAACCAAAAGGCATCTGCATCTTTCCACATTGGGATTGGCCTGGCTCTCTGAAATCATTTAGACCTCAATTCAGCAAAGCACCTAAGCACGTGTTCAACTTTGAGGTTTGTGCTTGTTTTCAGCGAGAGACAAGCATCTGGTTAAGGGCTTTGCTGAACAAGGATGGACAATAGGCTGTACTTAAATGCTTTGCTGAATTGGAACCTTACATGGGGTCTGCAAAAGCAGAAGAGAAATAATATGGAGAAGGGCATTAAAGGGTCTTCCTCTCAAAGTGTCTCCATTGATTTTGCTGAGTTTGAGCCATCATTTTTAACTGTGTTGGAGGGAGAGCACAAGTTTTACCTAGTCCTCATTAACATAAATTGGGTAATTGCCACAGGCATATAGACAGCATTTCATGCCCAAAGTAACTGCCGTTATGGTCAGTGGCCTGGAAAATATGACTAAGCCAAGTGGAACTACTTGCTTCTATCCCAGGAAGTCAAAGAACCACACATAAGATACTGCAGGAGAGCCTGCTGTTCTCTGGGCTATTTTTACATTGATCATGTGTGATTCAGACTGCCTGTTTTTCACATATGTACTTGAATCTTTGCAGTTGATTATGCCTCTTCACTGTTGACACCTCTGTATTATAAACAGTACACATTTAAAAACATTTGCTGAGAAAACATAGAGTTGCCAACTTTGTAATATTTAAAAACCAGACACTCCAGCAGGAGTGCTGGAACCTCTCCTCCCCCTCCACCCCCCAGGGCCCCACCCCTGCCATGCCCCTCCCCTGAGAACTGCCACTTTCCTTCCCCTTCCCCCTGAGGCCCCGCCCCCCATTCATTCCTCTTTCCTCCTCCGTTGCTCACTGCTTTTCCTCTCTCCCGCTCTCCCCCTCATGTGGGTTAGAAGGGACTTGCCTGCAGAGCTAGGGCTGGGAGATGCAGCCGCCTGATACAGATAGGAGGTGGCCCTGGCCGAGTAGGGACAGGCTCAAGTGATGACCCAGCGCCTCCCTGCGCCCACAGTAACTGGACTTCTGGTGTCCGGTCAGTAGATCTGACCGGACATCATCAGGTCCCCATTTCAATTTATTTTCCAGTCAAAAATCAGACATCTGGCCACCCTAAGGTTACACCATTAAACACTTAAGGTCAGGAAATGCTAAAATCAAGGCTGTACACACAACTGTTGCCCTTTCTCCTTCTGCACATACATTGTGATACCATCTTTAATTACATTATCACACTATTCTTCAACCATTACACTATAGCGTATATTTTTTTCTACAAACAGGCCAAATACTAACTAACAACCCACAGTACTGCTCAGGTAAATGATTCAGAAAGTATTTCCTAGCCGTAGATAGCGTTTTTTTCCACCTGTAGGCCTCAAGGCACCGGGCAAAGGTGAATAAGCACGGAATATCCTCAGTATACGGAGAACATAATTAAGCACATACATTTGAAGCAATTTTTCTTACAGGCACTGTTGTCTAGCAGCTAAGATAAATGTGTCACATCAGAGATCTGAGATCTATTCTTAGTTCTCCCAGAAATGATCTATGTGACTGCATTAGCCACTTAGCATTGGATTTCAAAGAGTACTCAAGTTCTACTGAGGAAGTTTAGTGAAAGACCAGCAACTTCAGTGGGAGTATAGTTAGACCATACTGAGTACTTTTGAAAAATCTCCTCCTAAATCTTTCTTTGACATTGTTCCATGATCTGTAAAATGGGAGTCATGATATTGGCCCATTACATGCTATTTGGTGTGAGTCTTCATTAAGTGAGGGCTGTCCACTGCAGATCACTAAGGCCAGACATTTAAAGACATGGAAGCAGAACTTAGGTCCGTTGGCTCTCCCAGCCCTGTGTACATTCAGCTAGGTTAAACAACAGAGCTGGAGGAGAAAAGTCTTACTAGATCCCCTGCCAAATTCAGAAAGGGATTCCAATCACTTTGCAGTAATTTAGGGAACAATGGTGCTTAGTCTGTAGCGAAGCTGGATGCACATGCATGCATAATGCTTCCATCCTTAGGTGCACACTGTGTGATTCTCAATGCAGATAATTGCATTAAATCAAAACCAGTTTTGCCAGGTTCGTTCAACAGGTTCACAGCTCTTCACTAACCTTTCCTTTAGTGAATTATTGCCACATATGCCTAAAACCTCCCAGAATCCCTCAGAAGTTATATCAAGAAACAAAAATGAACATGACAGAGTATATTAAGCTTCTCAGGCCTAAAGAGTGGAAATGCATGACTTTTTGTTATAGCTGTATAAGGTTGTTTTTAATCACATATGCGCTTGCTAGGTAAGATATGAATAACCATTTGTAAATTGTAAGGGTAACCAAAAGAAAGGAGTAAGTAGATAAAACATTATGAAAGGGAAAAAACAACAAAAAGGCACACAAGATGAGATATAACATTTAACAGCAAGTGGTTAAAGAATTGTTTGGAACTCATGCTAAAGTAGAACAGAGTGTTCCTTTATGTCTGGAAATCTGGGGCTCAGTGGCATTTGTAAGAAAAGACATTGACAATCAGTTGATACGACACCATGCTATGCAGGTTAGCTGCAGAAATTGTAATAGGGGATTAACAAGGAAGAGTGAGTCTATATAAGCCCTGCAGGTCGTAGGACCAGTGAGTGGGCAGGCCTGGTACTCCAGAACTGGTATGTTAGCCTTTTCTGTTTGAGCTGTTTCATCTTAGAAGTCTAGTCTGTGATTAATAAACCAAATGTAAGCTTAATTAATTAATTCAAAAAGGATGTTGATAAATTGGAGAGGGGTCAGATAAGAGCCACGAGAATGACTGAAAGATTAGAAAACATGCCTTACAGTGATTGAATTTCTTGAGTCTATCTATTGAGCCTAACAAGAGAAGGTTAAGCAATTGACTTGATTATGGTCTACAAATGTCTACATGGGGAACAAATATTTAATAATGGACTCTTCAGTCTAGCAGAGAAAGGTGAAACACAATCCAATGGCCGGAAATTGAAGGTAGACAAATTCAGAATGGAAAGAAGGGGTTAATTTTTAAAGGCAAGAATAATTAAGCATTGGAATAATTTACCAACTGTCGTGGTGGAGTCTCCATTATTACCAATTTTTAAATCAAGAAGGATTTTTTTTCTAAAAATCTGCTCTAGGAATTGTTTGGGGGAAGTTCTATGGACTGTGCCACACAGGAGGTCAGATGAGACAATCACAATGGTCCATTTTGCCCTTCGAATCTATCACTCTATGAATGTCTCAAAGAATAAATAATCAAAAGAACCCATTATTTACAGAAAGGATGATATGATTGCTGGTTATGTCAATTTTGTGCTCCTAAAGACCCAATATAAACTACAAGTAGAAAATATTTACATCATAAACTCCAATCCTGCAAGTTGTTTGTACATAGCACTCCCATTGAAGTCAATGATAGTTTGCATGAAGTAGCTCTAAAACAGTAATTGTGTTAAAAAATTGGATGCTAGAGGGACAATCCTCTACTCCCACAAGGAGTAAACAATTACACAAAGCCCTTGATTTGAGAACATTAAGTGGGCCTGGTGCTGACAGGAGTGAATTTCGTCGTCATCTGAACTGAAGATAAAGTAGTTCCTAGTCAAAATAGATTTGACATCTCATTGCCTAGTTCCTCTGCTTCTTTTCTGTCAACTCCAAATTAACACCTTCTTCTGTTTTGCTCAGCATCAAGTAATAAACAATGGATGCTATAATTCAGGTAATTATAACTAAATGAATATTACAAGCCGGAAAAATGGTTTTCCAAGTCACCTTTGCATAAAAATGCTTTGTGATGAGGAAGCAGCTCTTCATCAGGGCCTCTGCACTAGTCCTTTTGGGTCCAAATGATCAATAACGGTCTTTGCAAATTAAATAAAACAGGATAGCTCCAATCACCCTTTAATGTAAAGATAACAGTGAATCACAGAGGCTAAAGAGACTCAAACTCTCACCTTCATGTTCTATGTTACAGTAACCACTGAAGCAGCATATACTATGTAGGACATGGAGCCATTGTGCTCATCAGTCCCCACAGACCTTATGGAGCTCTTTGATGCAAAAGCAGTTTTCATTTTGTAACTCCAACACCCTTTAAAGGAACAGTTCTTTTTCAAAACCACCATCTCACATAGACACTGACTCAGAGCTGGAGGCCTTCATTCTCCATCTCTTTTTCCTTTAAATGGTTAGGTTTGGAATTCCTTTCCTTTGGGGTGGGAAGGGGGCGTGAAAGAAAGGAGATGGAGTGCAAATTGTTTTTGGGAGACTTGTCTGCTATTTCCTCTCCCAACTTCCTTTCTTGGGTGGGCAGGAGGGAATAAAGAAGCAGCATTTAGCTAAAGAGGTTGACTGTATCACAGGGGTTTGTGCATGGCAAGGAGATAAGTCCTTCATTTGTAAAAGAAAGTAGCTCATCCTCATGAAAGACTCAATCACAGACTGACTGAGCAATCACAGAGCCAGATCACCCAGCTTGTTCAGTTGCCATACCTAGATAGAAGCTTAAATTGAAGCAATTGGATTTTTGTAGCATGTAATTACGGCACGTAAACAAAAGAGTAAATTAGTTGAGTACACAGAAAAACCTTGCAAGACTGAAATTTAATATTAAAAAATGATGTCCCTGGAAAGTTACCTACAGCACAGCTCTCCACAGTATATTTGCATTAGGCTTCTAAACACTTTTGCTTCTTCCAAAAATAAAGCTATTTTCCTTCCATTTCGTAATGGTAGGGTTACCATACTTAAATAAAAAAAGAGGACCTTCCACGGGGTCCTGGCCCTGCCCATTTCCCCACCCCCAGCCCCGCCCCAACTCCGCCCCCTCCTCCCTCCCACTCCCAGCCACGCGGAAAGGGCTGCCCGAGCGCTACCGGCTTCAGGGTTTGCCGGGCAGCCCCCAGACCCTGTGCCCCCGGCCGGCGCTTTCCCAGCGCAGCTGGAGCCCGGGAGGGGAAGCGCCCAGCCGGGGTCTGGAGGCTGCCCAGCAAACCGTGAAGCCGGTAGCGCTTGGGCTTCGGGCAGCCCCCTTGCTTCCAGATCCCAGCCGCTGGCCGGGCACTTCCCCTCCCGGGCTCCGGCGGCGCAGGGTCTGGAGGCATGGGGGCTGTCCAAAGCCCGTAGCGCTCGGCTCTTAAACAGAGCCGAAGAGTCGGGGAGGAGCAGAGCCGCCGTGGCCGGAGGCTCTGCTCCTCCCTGACTCTTCGGCTCTGTTTAAGAGCCGAGCTGCCCCAGCGCTACCGGCTTTGGGCAGCCCCTATGCCTCCGGACCCTGCGCCGCCGGAGCCCGGGAAGGGAAGTGCCCGGCCGGCGGCTGGGGTCCGGAGGCAAGGGGGCTGCCTGAAGCCAGGGCCGGCTCCAGGCACCAGCCCACCAAGCTTGTGCTTGGGGCGGCACCTGGAGGGGGGTGGCACGGCGCTCCGGCCCCCGGGGAGAGCGGGGCCACGGCCGGGCTCGCCGCCCTCCCCCCGGCGCTCTAGCTGCCCTCCCCCCCGGCGCCCTCCCCCCACCGGGGGGAGAGCGGCGAGCCCTGGCTGGGGCTCGCCGCCCTCTTGCCGCCCTGCCCCCTGCGCTCTGGCCTCCGGGGGGAGAGCCGAGCCGCCCTCCTCCCAGGGCTCCGGCTGCCCTCCCCCCCGGCACTCTCTCCCCGGCGGCCGGGGGGAGAGGAAAGCCCCCGCCGGGGCTCCCCTCCCTCCTCCCAGGGCTCCGGTCCCCCCTCCCCCCTCGCCGCCCTCCCCCCGGAGCTCCGGCCGCCCTCCCCCACCCCCCCCCCCCGCGGGGCGGAGGGGGGGGGGGCATACGGCGGCTTTTTTGCCTGGGGCGGCAAAAAAGCCAGAACCGGCCCTGCCTGAAGCCCATAGCACTCGGGCAGCTCGGCTCTTAAACAGAGCCAAAGAGTTAGGGGAGGAGCAGAGCCACCGGCATTTTCCCAGACATGTTCGGCTTTTTGGCAATTCCCCCCGGCCGGGGGTTTGAGTGCCGAAAAGCCGGACATGTCCGGGAAAAACCGGACGTATGGTAACCCTAGTAATGGTATCTATTCTTCATGGGGTTTTTTTTGTTTTGTTTTTTTTCCAATTTATTCCTAGGAAATGCCCAAACTGGATTTTGGAGTCCAGATTAAGGCCCAATCCTGCCAATCCATTAGGATGGACCTAATACAAGAGTGATAGACATTTACAATTTAAGCACCAAATCCTCCTTGTCTTATTCACGTAAGTAGTCCCATTGCCTTCTGTGGGATTGCTTGCCTGGTAGTGAGCTGAATTTGGCCCTACATGTTGTAACCCGGTGTTGTGATATGTTGATTTATAGTATATGATTCGACCTCTAGACTTCTGAGTGTTGCAGAGTCCTAGGCAAGGTGTGGGCCCTGGTAAAGAGGACAAAACTGGAATTCAAGTTGTATCTGGAGGCAGTATTCATTTGTCTCCAGTCAGCAGCTGTTTTCTTTAATAAATGCTTCCTGTTAAGGCAGACTCTAATACCATGACACCAAGCATGCTCTGAAATATGCCATTAGAGATGGATGTGCAGGTTGCGGTGCCCCATTAAAGGAATCACTCAGACCATCAAGATTTGGCAAAATACCAACATCACTGTCATGCTTATCACAATGACATTTTAGAAGAAATCATATATGTGTCTAACAGCAGTGACAGGAGTTATTTTCAACATAATTCTGTAATAATGTGATAGCATTGATCATTGCTAGATATCACATTTCAAGTCAGCCTGTCTTGGAACAGCTAGTCAACCCTCTCACATACATAAGGTTTCCCTGGAATTCCACTGGCATAAGAACAGACCTTAATGGAACTGATAATACAATTATTTTAATAACACTTTTGATTGAAAGTTCCCTAAAGCACATTTAAGAGTATTTTTAAAGTTTTGCCTAGGCATTCAGCTGCAGAAAGCCCATTGGCTTTAAACAGCTAAAACCCATCACACAAATGCATCCCTTATTTTAAGCTAATAACATATTTATTAAATATATATATTTATTGAAACTAAAACAGTACATTATATATGATGGGTTTTAGCTGTTTATATATTAGTTGCTCACATTCTGTATCTAGGTTACTAAATTGGCACTTGCATACCAAAGTGATAGATGCGTTATAAATACCTAGGATAGATTGATGGGTGTTAAAATGGGTTGTTTTATTTACATTCTATACCAAAATGTTTTATTAACTTTAGAGTCAAACTCAATGGATTAGTTTGTATATTTTGAATGAGCAGAATATTTATAGCTTGATTTTCAACAAGTCAGGTAGGCAACTCCTGCCAGGTCTCCTAGGGTGAGGAAGAGAGAAATAATCACACATGACATAGGCTAGTCACATAATTTAGGGCCTGATCCAACAAAATCAATACAAAGATTCCCACTGAATTCGGTGGCCTGTGGATGACGCCTTTAATGCATTCATATACCATGGTGATGGATACAGTCTAAGAAGCTGAATAGAGCATAAGAGTCTCATAAGAATTTATTCTTATAGCTGGAGCACTAAAGGGAGAAACATCCAGGTTTATATGTTAAACCTTCTCCTTTACTCTCTTCCTCTTCTGAATCTGAGCCACAAACAGATTCTCTCTTTTGCATAATTGGATGGGGGATTTTTGGCTAGAATCTCAACCACATGGGTACTATAACACTCAGCAGCTCTATGTACAACACTAAAAAAATCAATTATTCTTGTTACCTCTTCATCAGGTCTTTTGTCTTTGTTTAGTGGATTTGGAAGAGATTGGGCCCTTTGTGTTGTACAGCGGCAGGACTGGCTTTCTCTGGCTTGCAGGCAGTACCTGAACAAAATGTTATTCTACATAATGCATTCTTTTCACAGGCGGAGTAGGACAGCGGAGTAGCAGGAAGGTTGAAGCATGTTCCTTTAATTTAGTTTTGGTTGATGAAACAGAAAAACCTGCCTGATACTGCAGGAGTGGGTTCAGTCCTTCAAGCAACTTGTCTCTTCTGCAATATTACATGATGTTAGGGAAACTCAGAGTTGGATTCAGATTTGAAATAGTTGCATTTAAAAATCTATGCATGTACATGCTTTAACTTTTCCTCATGGAAAGAGTGGGTTAAGAATACCCCATTTTTATATCAGAGAAGATTTCTGATGCTGTTGTTAACAGAAATATACCCACAGTCAGCAATGCAAACCATCTCCAAATATTCCTATTGGACTCTTGCCGACGCAATCAGGCCTCATCTCTAGGATTGACAGGTAGGCCTATAGCCCTGATTCACTGCACTTGAAACTTATTTTTGTAAACTAAATGATTAAACCTAAAATTGGCCTCTTTTACTCCCTCCCGCACCTGCCAATTAGTTTAGGAAGCAAAAAGTACAGAGAGCAAACGTGCATGAAGTGCAAGTCAATTCAGATTTTGATCCATTGACCTCAGTAGGGTTTCACGAGTGTATTCAGGGCTGATTTTGGCCTGAAGTCTGTATTTTGGCATACAGTTGGATGGTTAAGTCCTTGATATTCAACTTCCTTCATGTCTGGTTCACATAAAATGTTCAATTTTCTGTGTTTTTTTTATTGAGTTCTGCAACTTTTTTTCCAGCAGTTTCAGCTCTTTAATATAGTCCATCTCCAAGGACAATGAAGCAGACATTGGGATGAATGAAGATCTTCAAAGAAAAGGTAGCTGAAACACACGGGACTGGACTCTGAGCAATACACACATGCCTGGGCGAAATATCAGCTGGCCTGAGATGATACATCAAACTAAGAGTTCATACACTATTCCTATTAGCTCTGGTGTTTATAGGGCATTTAGAGAGTTGACAGTGGAAGCAGTAGGTGGATGGATCCCCAGACTTGTCACCCACTATAAGGCCACCAAAGGTTCCTCTGCAGCAAAACAAAAATCTTTCTTAGAGCAGACTCATTTATTGGCTTATATATTAACATAGATGTATACCCAGTGGTCAGATGCCCACCAAGCATCACCCAGCTGCCTAGTCAACCTAAGAACAGACAGAAACGAGATTGATTTCCAGGGAATGCCCACACAGAATCTTCAGACTTCTAGGAGAAATGGAGAGTGGTTCTCCAGGCAGCAACTTTCTCCTAAAAACTCTCTCTCCTTAACACCTTAATTAGTAATGAAGTGTATCTGTCATCAATCAATCAGGCTCCAGTGGATCTCAAGTTCTCTTTCTCAACTCCTCTGAGCTGAAAGGGGAAATTTCGAGGGTCAATAATGAGCTGGAGGGAGCGTCTATGAGCCCTTGTGAATGGACTTCCACTTTTGGTCTCTAGCTTTCAGTCTCTAGCACTTTCCATTGCAGAGTTTGTTATAATACAAGCTAATGCAAATCAACCAATAGACTTAAACAGAAACACATTGTCCAGCTTCATTTTTACAGAAGAAGGCTGTGGGAGAGGGGTAAATTGTTTGATTCCTCCCTCCCCCTTAGCCCCGCCACAACATTTGGGGTGTACTCTAACAAATCATCTGGCTGGCCCTTCACAAAACCTTGTGGCCAGAGCTAAGAGAAATCTTTCCTCATGCCCTGGGAATGGTTGGCAGTGAGAGAGGGTTACAGGCAGAACACAAAGGCTCTCTTTCCTTTTCTCTTTCGCTTCATTATTTCAAACCCAAGTAACTGAACTTATAATTGCCGCTAAGGACTGAACTGGGCAATGATAACTTAAAGCAGGAGCTGCTACAGCTTTTGCTAAAGAGCTAGGCTACATAACCAAACCTAGAACCTCTGTGGATCAGGAACACACAATATGCACTCACCAATGGGTTATATAATGATAACCAAAATAAGGTACTAAAAGTATGTTGCATGGTTTTCACTCATTTGGAATAAACAATGGGGAAGATTTTGGAGAAAGATACAGAGGCTGGAAGAGACAAAAATTGCTAAAACTTTTTTGCGTGCCTTTGCATATCACTCAGGGTGAATGAGAACAACGTGTCAGTCTGGCTTGGTCGACCTCAAGCTGCGGAAAAGGAAACTGCAACACACTTTTAACACCACACCAAAATTAAAGGTTTTGAAAGATGTCAGACTCAAGTTTGGTAAGACAAGCTGTAGTTCTGCTATAAGAACATAAGAACATAAGAAAGGCCATACCGGGTCAGACCAAAGGTCCATCTAGCCCAGTATCCTGTCTACCAACAGTGGCCAATGCCAGGTGCCCCAGAGGGAGTGAACCTAACAGGCAATGATCAAGTGATCTCTCTCCTGCCATCCATCTCCATCCTCTGACAGACAGAGGCGAGGGACACCATTCCGTACCCGTCCTGGCTAATAGCCATTAATGGACTTAACCACCATGAATTTATCCAGTTCTCTTTTAAACTCTGTTATAGTCCTAGCCTTCACAACCTTCTCAGGTAAGGAGTTCCACAAGTTGACTGTGCGCTGCATGAAGAAGAACTTCCTTTTATTTGTTTTAAACCTGCTGCCTATTAATTTCATTTGATGACCCCTAGTTCTTGTATTATGGGAATAAGTAAATAACTTTTCCTTATCCACTTTCTCCACATCACTCATGATTTTATATATCTCTATCATATCCCCCCTTAGTCTCCTCTTTTCCAAGCTGAAGAGTCCTAGCCTCTTTCATCTCTCCTCATATGGGACCCGTTCCAAACCCTTAATCATTTTAGTTGCCCTTTTCTGAACCTTTTCTAGTGCCAGTATATCTTTTTTGAGATGAGGAGACCACATCTGTACGCAGTATTCGAGATGAGGGCGTACCATCAATTTATATAAGGGCAATAATATATTCTATCTGTCCTCATGTGGAATAACACTTTGACCTACCCCTGGAGAAAGGTACTACTTGATATAAGTAAGGATATCAGAATCTCCATCATTCCTCTGCATCATGCAAACTTTCCAAAATCCCAGCTATCCCTTCTGACCTGACAAATGGAAGGCAAAAAGGAATGCAAAAATGATACCAAATTAAACCAAGAACAGAAGATGGTTATAGTTAGATATGAATCCACACACATTTCAGTTCCAGAGACCCAAATCAGGCTTTGCTGCCACAGTCCTTCAGGGAGCTCCTAGAAAACATCGCCCAGCAAGGGCAGGTCAGCTGTTTAAAAATAGGTTCAATTCCCCACTTCCCCCCTTTCTGGCAGGCACCATTTCTGTTTAATTTTTGTTTTTACTATTTATTTAATTTAATTTCTTAGAAAAGCTAGGTCATAAGCCATCTGATGACTTTGTAAATGCAAAGGGCCAATGTTGTGGAACAGACAATCTAATGACATAGTGTTTAGTGTTCCCTAAAGCGGGAGACAGATGAAGAGAAACGGTGAACCGGCAACCTTAGCATAATTAAGACAAGCCTGAGTGCTTGCCGTAGTGCCATTACATTAATCTCACATCAGTGGCACCTGGCTAAAATTTATGAGATATGTAAAAAGGGCCTTTCTGACTGACCTTGATAAGACAGCGTTATTTATCTTATGAGGGAATACGCAGGGATGTTGGATAGGAAGGGGTAGAGGAGAAATGAGCTGGGAAGGAGATGGGAAGCCACTGGACTAAGATCTGCTTACATTTGAAATTTTAAAAGGAACATTCCTTGATCTTGATGATGCTCCATAAAGTACAACTGTACAGTAATTGTGTATGGCCTCTATAATCAATCAATACCTGTGTATTTCTAGAATACAAGGAGAGTAAATGCAGACATAGACATAGGGCTCAAATTTTCAGAACAATCAGAGCCTTTTGGAAATGGAAATTCTACGAAGGCAGATTCTCAGCCAGTGTGTCATAGCTACACTGACTTCCAGGGGAGCTACAACAATTTATACCAGCTGAGGACCTGCCTTTAAGTGATCAAAGTTCTCCTACTCAAAAGGATCAGTTGATTAAAAATGATCTTATATTGGAACAGTAACATTTACAGTGTAAAATTAAAAAAATGATTTCACTTTCATTTCATGAAGTCTTTCCCAGTGTAATCAAATGTCACGGACCATGCAACTTCAGGAGGAGTACTTTTGCCTTCCATCCAAGGACCTGAAAGCACTTTATAAATATTAATAAATAGGGCAAATCCTGAGAGTCCCCGAGCACCTGAAACTCTGAGTAACTTGAGTGATAGGCACAATCACTTCTCAGGAGTTGTCCCAGGACCTCTATGCACCTCTCATTAGAGAGCAGTATTATCTCCATTTTACAGATGGGAAAACTACGGCATAGCAACATTAAATGACTTGCCCAAAGTCATAGAGGCTGTTTGTGGCAGACCTGGGAATTGATCCAAAGCTGATTTCAAGTTCTGTGTTTTGCCTGCTAGATCATATCTCCCTTCATCTTACAAAACATTACTGTGTTTTACAAAAAAATAATTGGGAACAAAACAGCATCATTCTCACGTGCCCTAGCAGAATTGCAGCCAATGACACAAACAGAAGCCCTGGAAGCTCTGAGCAGTCCGCGACCAGTTTTGCTGGTATAACTTCTGCCACGTCAGCTATATTGGCCCCAAAGCACACTCTTCACACTGCTGACTGACAAGGCTGTGCCAGCAAAAGCCTGTTGTACAAACTTGGCCTGAGATGGCCAATGCCTCCTTTGCAGATAGTGCCCTATAAAACCCCTTAACGAATACAGTAGCCCAGCCAAGCCTACACTTAACCCCAACTGCTAGATAGATAGATAGATAGATAGATATCAAAGGCACAAAGTGCTGCTATTGAAGAGAATGGAATGATTTGGTTTTCCCAGCACAGAGGCTTGTCTATTGCAGCTGTTTTTCAGGTGCCTTTTTATTATTAAAATGTTCTTAAATACGATAAGGCAAAGACCAGCTGACCGACAGGCTTTTCAAAAGAAAAGCTCCCCCTAGTGTCCCCGTTATCACATACATAGCTTTAAAAAAACCCAACTTTCTGTGTTTACCTTGTGAAATGGCATCAAGAAATAAATTTTACCACAGTTTTTCCAGGCAAATGTGATGAGACGTATATTTCAGATTTGGTTCTTTCATGCTCTCTCTAGGGCAGTTAGGAATTCATTTAAAATTTATGTATACATACACACATACTATTTGGTGGCATTCCAGACTTGAAATCTGCCTCTCTTTTAGAATCACAAGATAAGTGGACCTCTGGGAGCTAAAAAAATTTTGGACAGCGGCGCTCTCTCTCTCTCTCTCTCTCTCTCTGTGTCCACGTGTTAACAGATCTTCTGTGTCAATGCAAATAGCAGCCTCCATAAGGTAGTGTTTTAAAGACAGGCTCCGAAGGCCAAATATTGCAAACACAGTATTCTTTCTTTGGTGGATAAGCCTTCATATTTCAAGGTGGGCTCTTTAATGAAAGCCTTACTGACTAGGTGTTCATAAATAATAAACAAGTAAGAAATATAACAAGGTGTAGGAGTTGCTCTTTAGTTTCAGTGTGAAGCGTTTAGGAGATTTTGCACGGTATGCATTTTTTCACTGTGTCATCATACAGAACCACGCTCTACAGCAAATATCATTTCAGGACAGCAAGACCTTTAATTGATAATCCCTACAACAACAAAAAATCTGAGTGTGTACCTCAGGTTTATAGATGTTATTGAATTCCTCTTAGAAACAGTCATTTTAAAATTGTGGGCTTTTTAAAAAACAAATACAACCCCCCCCCCCAAATCATCAATATTTTGCTTCATGATTTTCCCCACAGAAAAAAACTATTTGGGGTTACTAACAATTTATTGCTATTAAAATGCCTACATGCATTTTGGATTGCCTGTTTATATTTCAGAGGTAGGTCTAAGTGCAACAAAGAACTCATTTGTCTGAGGCTCAGATAGGAGTGGAGTAGGGTAAAGGGTGTAATATTTTTTAGAATCCTTTAGTAAATCAGGGGCTTGGCAACAGTTACCAGGGAGGTAGCAATATATGCTAAGGCCTCTGCCAAATTTATGCTGAACTACTAGCATTATCCGTTTTTATAATCTATTATTATTATTATTACTACAGTGGAAGATTTATCAGTTCCCCTTCTGTAAGGACTCTCTTCTTTCTTACTGTGCTTTTTCCTGTTGGAATTTCTTCAGCGATGTATGGCCTAGTGACCTGGGTGATGCGGGTAACTCCCATACCTTAGAAATTTCCTCCCATCTCCTATACCTTCCCTACAGTCAACTGACACACACATCTAGCTAATCAAAGACCAGCAGAATGCCACTGAGCTCCCTTTCAACATACAAGCTTGCCTCTCTCCCTCTTCCACACCCCCCAGGAGAGAGCAGTGTCCTTCTATTTTTATTGTTGATGCTGAAATGCCGATCTTTCATTTTTAAATTAAACTGAAATCAAATGAACATGAAAGTCAATTTTTCTGTACAGATCATTTCAATGAAACAACTCTACTCCAATCCAGCAAAGGATAAGAAACTACCCCTTACCCATACATTTTCAAAATGCTTAATTGGGAAAATAAGTGTCAAGGTTTTCTCTCTCTCTCTCTCTCTCTCTCTCGTGTGTATACACTCTGTGAAAATTAAAAGGGAAGCATAATTTTGAGCCCTGAGGTAGAATTATTCCAGCAATACAAGCAGAATGCAACATATTTCACTTAACTAAAACTTTCAAAAAAATGGATTCACAAATATATTGCAAACACTTTTTAATTTAAAAACAAGCACTTCCTTTGGGATCCCAAATCATTATGGGACAAATGGCAAGCCCTGATGCTTGTGTCAGGCTTGAATATCAAGGTTTGGTGGAAAAATTTTACTAGGACATAGAGGGAAAATAAGCTGTCCCATAGCTGCTTTTGCAAACTCGGGACAACAATAACTACCACTGTTGATGCTCCCCACTAATTTAAGGGTTGGGAGGGAGAATGGCATATGGATTTGATAGTTGCATATCATTTATCACCAACCAACACACACACACACACACACACACACACACCTCTCTCCAGGAATCTATGCTAGGTGTGTGCAGCCACTTGGATGGCATCTGGAATCCTGCTTTCCTAACCTCACACAGCAAAGTTCTGCTACAGACTTATTCAGGAGGGAAGCAGCATTGCCCGTAATTGAAATCAGCATAAATTCTATAGTCTTTAAGCAATGATTTGGGGACTTCAACAGCTGAGTCAAGGGAGAGAATTCTTTCAGGAGTGGGTGGGTCAGCTTTTGTGGCCCGCATCATGCAGGAGGTCAGACTAGATGATCATAATGGTCCCCTCTGACCTTAGAATCTATGAGTCTAAGAGAGACTCCTTATGAACTAAACACTGATCTATACTGCCATTAAGTCAGTGGAAGTTTTACCTGAGCATGCAATGCTGGATTTGATCCTATATTTTTACAGAATTACAATTACAATTACACTTTCAAAAGTACTCAAGCATTGTCATGACTCTGTTCCCACTGAATTCACTGGTTGACCTTCAATGGGAGGGGAGCGGAGTTAAGCCCACACTGAGTGGTTTTGAAAATCCCATTCTGAAAGATTAACACCCTAAGACCCAAAGAACGGCCATACTGGGTCAGACTTATGGTCCATCTAGCTCAATATCCTGTCTTCTGACAGTGGCCAATGCCAGGTGCTTCCAGGGAATGAACAGTACAGGCAATCATTGAGTGTTCCATCACTTGTCCTCTCCCAGGTTCTGACAACAGAGGCTAGGGACATCCAGAGCATGGAGTCACATCCCTGACTATCTTGGCTAATAGCCATTGATGGACCTATCCTCCATGAACTTATCTAATTCTTTTTTGAACCCTATTATAATTTTGGCCTTCAAAACATCCCCTGACAAGGAGTTCCACAGGCTATGTGTTATGTGAAGAAGTTCTTCCTTTTGTTTATTTAAACCTGCTGCCTATTAACTTTATTGGGTGTCTCGCTAGGGTTCTTGTGTTATGAGGAGGAGTAAATAACACTTCCTTATTCACTTTCTCCACACTATTCACAATTTTATAGACTTCTATCATATCCCCCCTTAGTCGTCTCTTTTCCAAGCTGACAAGTCCCAGCGTTTTAATTTCTCCTCATACAGAATCTGTTCTATACCCCTAATCATTTTTGCTGCTCTTCCCTGTACCTTTTCCTATTCAAATATATCTTTTGAGATGGGGTGACCAGAACTGCACACAATAATCAAGGTGTGATTTATATAGTGGCATTTGATATTTTGCTTTACTATCTATCCCTTTCTTGATGGTTCTTATCAGTCTATTAGCTTTTTGACTATTGTTGCACAGAGAGGGGATGTTTTCAGAGAACTATCCATGATGACTCCCAGATCTCTTTCTTGAGTGGTAAAATCTAATTTAGCACCCATCATTTTGTATGTAAAGTTGGGATTATGTTTTCCAATGTGCGTTACTTTGCAATTATCAACGTTGAATTTCATCTGCCATTTTACTGACTAGTCACCCAGTTTTGTGAGATCCCTTTGTAACTCTTTGCAGTCTGCTTTGGACTTCAGTATCTTGAGTAGTTTTGTATCATCTGCAGATTTTGTCACCTCACTGTGTACTCCTTTCCCCCAGATCATTTAAGAATATGTTGAACAGCATTGCTCCCAGTACAGGTCCCTGGGGGACATCACTAAATACCTCTCTCCATTCTGAAAACTGACCATTTATTCCTACCCTTTGTTTTGCCGTCTTTTAACCAGTTACTGATTCATGAGAGGATCTTCCCTCTTATCCCATGACTGCTTATTTTGATTAAGAGACTTTGCAGAGGGAAAAATAACCTGCCTCACCAGGTCCTGATTTCATGGCTTTATGAATCCCTCTGAGAGTTGAGATCATCTCAGTTACTTAAACCAACATGGCTCCCAATACTGAACTCAGTTCTTGTGAGGAAAGTGAAGAGAGGAACTAATTATTACACATTTACCCTAAAGGTGCATTTGCAGTTTTTAAATCTATACCAACATTCTGACACTAGAATTGGGATCTTACAGAGTTTTGAAAAAATTTTGTTTAAAAAAATATATCACAAACAAAAATCCTGACTATCAGCTTTTGCAGTCAGAACATCATTATGCAATAGCCACCGGAAAAGCTCAGAGTAGTCTGTTTTCTCCAGGACGGCTCAATAATCCAAACAGAAATTAGCCAACAACTGTAACAGCTGAAAAGCTTTAGCCCCGCTTGTAATAGGTTCTAGTAAATGCAAGATCATGATAGAGTTATGTCATTGTGCTGTATTTGGTTGATGAAAAAAAGCCAGAATTTCTTAACCGTAGGAATGAGGAAGTATTTAGAGATGAGATCAATGTCATACAGACCAAACAAGCTATCACTGTGCCCCAACAGTTGGCATTTTAATGGTCCTTATTCCTAGGGCATTGATGATTTTTCATGTTTCACTACTATCTCTGATTAATATCTCTAATTTTAATGTCAAGAGAGGTTTAGTGATTTTTCCTGTTTTTTAGCCACATTAAAATCAATGGCAAAATTTCAAATGAGTTCAGTGGTGCCAGTACCGGGCACTCATAGCCAAAGGAAATTGCGTTCTTATCTCATTCAAACAGATCCTAATTCATGCTATCAGATATTGCTCCCTCCACCTCTTTGACAATTACAACCTTTTACTGCATGTGGTGGCTATGCTGAAGACAGCAATAACAGCAAGGACAACACAATGAATTACATGACAGGCAAATCAAGCTCTATGTTTTAATTTTATACAGTTTGTCCTTGTGCTGATTGTATCGTTTTCATTTAATCACATTCAGCTGGGGTACATTCTACCAGTATCTTCCTTGTATGGGTGTGTCCCTAAGGAACAGTTCACTTCCAAATCCTCTCAAGTTCTTTGGCACTCTTTTTTTAGGATTCCTCCCATTGACCGTTTACATTTTGAGACTGAAGGCTGAGAAGCAGCAAATGGAAACATTATAGATGCCGTGAAAACTGTATCAAAGAAAGACACTGTGAATAGCAAATTACCACAAAGGGGAACTATTTAAGAGTTTATCAAAGTTGCTATTCAACTTTCTTTAATCAACAAGTTCCGATAAGACTTAGTCCTTCTCATGGGATAGGTTCCATCAGACCTTCAAATTTAAATAACCTTGTTTATAGCTCCTTTTTATCATTGCACAAAGACTCCTATTTTTCTTTCTTGCCCTCCATCTCTCTTTATTGGTGCTGTTTACTCCCAAGTCTGTTTCAGAACTCTGTCTAATTAGCTCTTGATAGATCTGCTGCCCTGTTTCCACAAACATTTAATTCTGCCGTCAGTCCCATTTACATTACAGCATGTTACATTGTCTTTTACTAGCCTAATTTTGTTTGAGTGAATGTAAATCCCATTAAGCAGTCACTATGTACCTATTAGACTGTGGCATATAAACTCAAAAACTCTCCTTATTTACAAGGGTGAACATAAGTCCCAATTCATAAAAGATTTCTGGGGAATTGCAATTTGTGGTTTCTGCCAAACTATATGAAATTTTTACAGATTGCAAAACTCTTACCGAGTAAGTTTCTTGAAGGTACTATTGTTGCATTGCCCCAACTCGACGTGTTGCACAACATTTTTCTCATTCTAATGAGGCCACGGGGGTGCTCATTAATTAGAACAATGATTTAAACTTGGCATTATGAGTATTCTATATTTTGTATATCGTGTTAGTTCACTTTGCAAGGAGTTTAGTGTTTCAATTTTTTACATCAACTTTGGGGGGGAAAAATTGCATTTTTCTCCTAACTTAAACCGTCAACCATAACACCACAAGAAAAATCAAAATTCTGCATGTAACTCATGGAGGTGATCAATAGGGGCTTGAAGTATCAGGGGGGTAGCTGTGTTAGTCTGTATCTACAAAAACAACAAGGAATCTGGTGGCACCTTAAAGACTAACAGATTTATTTGGGCATAAGCTTTCGTGGGTAAAAACCTCAGAGTTTCACCTGAAATGAACTTTTTCTCAAAACTAAATCCTTCATAGCCATGTATCTCAATAATTAGGCTGGCTGCCCATCAACTCTAGCCTGAGCGATTGCTGGCTGAGAAGACGCTGCCTAATCTATAAACACAGGGCACCCTTCAGAATATTCTATGCAGCACTAACCAGAGATGGCCACCGGTATATTTTCCTTCACAGCAAAGCAGTCTGGGACTATACCTTGTATTATAGTGTAATGCGCTCTCTCTCCTCAGTTTGTAACAACCATACAAATCTCTGGATGTGAGCCAGATCCTCAGCTAGTGTAAATCAGCGTGGCTCAATTAACTTTACCAGAGTGACATCAATTCGCATCCACTAACGATCTGCCCCTGCATGGACATGCACTAACTACAGTGTCCACATGAACATAGTGGCATGATCTTAACTTGAGGAGAACTGGCCTCATTGAATGGCACTGCTGTCTACCAGAACTAAAGTGTCCAAGTCAACACTCAGGGGAAGTTTGAGAAACACTCAGACAAAGTGCGCATGCTTAAAAAATTCATTCGGGTCCAAGAGATATTACCGTTTTCAGTGGCGTTGTCCTATTTCAAGCAAAGGGAATATTATTGGAACTAGCCTCAATAAAGCCACAGTGAGGTTTTTAAGTGTGTCCACTGTACTCTAAAGGGTAAAACACTGGGACTTTCAAAGAGGCCTATGGTAGTTAGATGTCCCACTCCCATTCACTTTCAGCAAGACTTAGCACCTTAACCCGCTGTGAAAATAAAAGCTTAAGAGATGGGGGTTTCCATGGTCCCGCATGCCATTAGAGTTATCCAGAAGGATGCTGTGAATTGAAACAATATTATGGAAAATTGAAACAAATATATGGAAATGCAAGTGCATCTATTTGTTAACGGGTTTCTCTATTACTTGAATGTAAACACAAATAACATTCAGGTAATTAAATCTCATGGTTTATGTTCTTTTATGTGGTTAAAAGATTAACTCTGGGCATTAGAAATAATCCAACAAGCTCAAGTAAATCTTTTGAGTCAGCATTCACCTATATTTATAATATATTGCTTAATTTTGGGGTAGTTACTGTATAATTGGCAAAGTCCAAAACACAAAGGCAGAACACACCCAGGGGTACATGAAATGAACACATACTTATGTGGCAGGCTGTTAAATTCTTTGCTACTTATGTTTTCACTTTGGATAATGGGTTTGTGATGGAATACGTCCCTGTATTCACATCCTACACACTACTGTAATAATCTTTGTATAAAATAAGCCTTGTAGGTCATTTGAAAACAAATAACTTGCGGGTCAATAATATCATGGTAGAATGTAGGTAGCAACATTATATGTAGAGTTATGAATTCCCCCCAACGATGTTGGTAGCACATGTTCAAACCCACATAGCCCCGATTAGGCAGAACTGATCAAGCAGGTCTTAAACAAAGGAATGTGTGTTTACCACAGTTTACATACGAGTTGTAAACAGGATCCACCGACAGCAATAGGGGGAAAGACAGGAGACAAGGAGAATCTGCATTTCAGCAAATAGAGGTTAGAAGAAACAGCCTGGCATTTCTTTTAGCACCCGACATCATGTCGCCCTCTTTACTGTTTGAATAAACGTTAACTAGGGGTAACCCTCGGGAAAATGCATTTGAAAGGGTAACTGAACTATAAAAGTGAGGGTCAAAACCACCCCAAATTATCTCTCCCTATTCATGGCTCTCTTTTTCACCTAAGATGACACAAGAAATAGCCATTGGACTTTGGGAGCATATCCTGGCCTGAGAGTTTGGTCAGCAATGTACTGAGAACATGTGGTTAGGGACTTCACTTTGAACCAAGTCTAGTTTGTTAAGTTTAGAAAGTGTTTTATCTTTTTCTTGTAACCCTTTCCGACTTTAATGCCTCATTACTTGCACTCACTTCAAATCTCTCTCTTTGTAGTTAAATAAACTGCATGGTGAGGCACCCCAGGGTGCAGGGCAAATGGTGACACAGTCCCTCACTGGTCTGGATTGCACCCTGGAATGTCATAGGTTTGATGTGAGGTTCTCTCTCACAGTTGGACTTCTCTGTTCATTATTTTTACACTGTATATATACACATGGATGGGGGGAAGAAGGGAGAGAAGGAAACACGTTACAAATTCACCTATAAGATTCACAAATGAGCCAAATATGAACTTCCCACTGGTTGTGGTGTTTTTTTCCAATTAGTCACTTAGTCACCGATTTAGAAAAGGATGTATTAAGCATGTGCTTATTATTAAGCATGTGACTAGATCACGCTGAATTCAGTGGGACTACACGTGTGCTTAACCCACTCTGCTGGACTGGGGCCTTAACTGTAAGTGAGATGAGAAATTAGGAATGAGAGGCATATCAATTTCAATCTCCATGCTATCTCATCCCTAATGTTCAAACATGCTGTTGATTCCCATTAATTCGGTAGTTATAGATGATCAAGTCTGTTGTGATTACACAGTCGATGGGATGTACTTTATTGTACTGTAATAGTATGAAGTCTTTAAAAGACAATTTGACACAACCAGCCTTCAAGAATGTATCCACTTTAACAAGGGAAGTTGGTCATTCAGAGAACATAAGAAACAGAGTAAGAGAAACATATTTTGGAGCCTTTACGGAACATCCATTACTCCCTAGAGGAAATTTTTAAGAAGTTGCTTTTACTACTATTACACATGTAGTTTCCTGCAAGTATAATGAGAGGCAAATGGAAACACTACTACACTCTATGGTCTAACTCAGTGGCTGGGAGGGAACCCACTCAGGCCTGCTCTGCCCCCACCCTCCAGCCGCATTCCTGACCCTGCTCCCAGCTGCGGACACGGCCTTAACCCCTGGCCCGGCCGTGGCCCCAGTCCCATCCCCTACTTCGGCCTTTGGCTCCTGGCCCGACCACAGGTCCAGCACCCCAGCCTTGGCCCTGACCACAACCCTGTTCCCAGCCCCGGCCCTAATTCCCATCCATGGCTCTGACCCCTGACTGCGGGTTCGGTGGGGAGGAGGAGGAGGGGAGGGCATGGACAGGGGTAAGCTAGGACGCAACATAAAAAGTTTGGGGACCACTGGGCTAACTGATATTTGTAGAGCCCAGATATAAGTTTTCAAGAATCAGTAAAGGGTCTAACCCTGCACTTCTTATGCACATGTGTGTTCCGCTGAAGCAGCTGCTTCAGGATAGAGATTTAATAAAGCAGATAATTTAAAAACAAGTGGAATTTTCAAGAAACCTTAGAGAGACCGTCTGCTCCCACTGCAGTCAAAGGACATTTTACCATTAATTTCATTGGGAGCAGAGTTGGGTCTGTGCTTCTGAAAATCTCATCTATTGTGTATTGTCATGCAAAGTATCTCATATACAGAAGGCCCAAAGCATTCTTACTCCATGTCTTCCCCACCCCTCATCCTCTTCCCTGACATTTAGTGAGATTCCTGCCATTTAGGGTTGAACTATCATGAGAACGGCACCCGATACTCAGGTAGCCTGAGCCTCTAGCCCTGATTCAGGACTGGAGCTGAACCCAAGTGCCACTTCTTGAGCCTATTTCTTTTTAGCATCAACCTAAATGAGACGGATTTAAACAGTTTGTGACAAAACCAAATCCTTTAAAAATTGCATTAGTTTCAGGCTCCATGTAACTAGGTTTGTGTCACCTATTTAGAACTTGATCCAGCACACTCTTTACAGGTAAAGTGCACAGCAAAATCATTGGACGTTTTACCTGCATAAGGATTCTGGCATCGAGCAAACAAAATCTTTGTATAGTAAAGGATACTTGGGGTGCAGGGAGTCTTCTCCCCTCCACTTTCAATGCATGTAAGTATCCTTCCATCTACTGCCTTATGACTTGCCATAGGATCTGAGATTGTCCGGATCTGACCTGCCAAGCATCTTGAGATACCGTGAAATGACATGAAATGAGACCTAGACCACTAAGAGATTCCACAGCTGCATGCTGAATGTCTCTTTCAAAATAAACACTTTTCTTGTGATCTGTACTGACTTCCCATTTTTAGGGAAGTGTGTGCTATGTAACCTTTTACCTATGTTATCATGAAGAAAAAAAAAATCTGTGTTCATGCAGATGCAAAGCAGAGGACATTGCAAGGAGAGAACCATATTTTGTAATCCATATACTTGCGCATCACAAGTAGAAAAACTGTTGGGTTACATTCAACAGAGGCAGAAAAGAGAGGTCAGGGAGCAAATAGCCATGAGGGAATGGAGATATTAAGCCTTAGAAACTCTTATGGTCAGTCCTATGCAGATTCATTTTAATGTGCCTCAGGGCCAATGCAAAGCCATGTGTGAGAACCTCCCTCAGTTACCCAGTGAACTGGGTCATGTGTGAGAGTATTAGTTAGATGGTCCTATGAAGTGTCAGCATGGAGGGAACCAGCTGTCCAAGGCTTATGCACCATCTGT
Organism: Malaclemys terrapin pileata; assembly: GCF_027887155.1. Classification (NCBI taxonomy): domain Eukaryota; kingdom Metazoa; phylum Chordata; order Testudines; family Emydidae; genus Malaclemys; species Malaclemys terrapin. The sequence continues at coordinate 14,606,112 of NC_071515.1, read as the reverse complement.
GCCTAAAAAATACTGCCAATTTTGTTGGCAGAACATAAAAAGTGTGTCCCTTAAATCGAACTATAAATCACAAGCAGGTCTTGTGTGTTGTCAATTAAAATATTGAATGTCCTAGATGCTTCATTGACTTCTAGCCTCCTGAATATGACATTTGAGGGTGCCACCTCAGAGGTTATCTATTAGCTACAAGTTTCTAGCACCAGATCTACCATAAGTGACATGGCTAAAATCCACAACAGGCAAGTAGGACATAAAACTGTCCCATTTGATAATTGGCCTGATTGGCTAGAAAAAGAACCCTTAGAAAGGCAACTTAGGCAGACCAAAATATTGTAGACCAATTATAGTTTTATAACCCTAGGGAGAATGGGTTGTGTTTGTTCTGTTTTTCTGGTTATGGTCATTGTTAAGGACACCTGAGTGGTGGTGGGGCATTATGTACTCTCATAACCATGGCATTCTGGAGGGTCTGGCTTTAAGCATCGGGTTTGGAACCATAAGATTAAATCCTGGCTGATTTGACTCAGCTCCTGCATCCTTTAGAAGCAAATAAATTGAATTTCATGCACTTCACTCTCTCTCTGTGTGTGTGTGTGTGTGTGTGTGTGTGTGTGTGTGTGTATATATATATATTTCTGATGAAACTTTAAAATCCCAAATCCATTCAGCTCCACAAATGCATATTAAAGAACTTATGGCAAAATTTCTAAGAGCAAGGGGTTGTCCCAATCATATTCGCTATACTTGCCCTTCCCTCAGTATTGGGTTGTGTCACTTGGTTGCTGTCCTCTACCCCAGTCATTCTTTCTAAGTACTTCATTTGCAGTGTGGTATAATGATCGTAATGGATGTGAAGATCCTTCAGAATGAAACAGTATAGATATACATACATTTAAAAGGTATGTCTGTAGTGGGGTTGGATTCATTTGTTGCCAGGTGTCAGTATGAATGTTTTGCATGAGAAAAAAAATGAAACTGATGTACAAATCCTGAAAGACTACAAAGTCTTAGACTTACAGAACCTGACTGAGGCACAAGATAACAGTCGTAAACAATAGGCCTTATCTACTTGACTTCGGGGTTGTCATCATATCTTGCTGCTCCCCAACAACCACCAAAACCTGGTATTGTCTTATCTTGACTGTTCTTCGGGAGTACAGGATGTTGACAGGAGGCAGTGCATCAGGCAATGTGTCAGTGTTTGCCTAGGCTCTCCATATTGGGGTCATTTGTCAGTTCCACTTTGAGATACTGTCTCCAGTCTTTGCCACTCCACCTCTTGCTCGATTTAGAGTACACCAGTGTTTTTGTTCAAGGTCACGGCCTAGAAGGAGTTGTTCTGAGGGAATCAGGTTTTTCAAGATCATCGATATTTCCCACATAAGCAGCCAACAGCATAAACAAACACAGCCCCTCAAATTTTGCAGGCTTTGAAACCATCTTCCAAGTACTGATTTAGGTTTGCAACTTGGCCACAGCATAAATGTCCTGGGTGGAAACCAGCTTGGTCATCAGTCAGCTGCCCTTGAGGTACTGGTGCTTCTTTACCCATTATCATGTGCTCATATAGCTTGTAGATTGAACAGAATAAGGACATTGGTCAGTAATTCTTTGCAGATTTAGCATCTTTATGTGGTTTGAGTAATGCAACCACCTTTAGCCTGTCTCCACAGCCTGGGTATCTGTGTTGTCTCCCTGCAAGAGTTAAAGAAGTCAAGCAGTCACTTGTGTACTCTCCTCGTTCATTTGATATACCATTAAGTCCAGTTGCCTTTTCACACTTCCGTGTTTTCAGGACTATTGTCAGCTTCTCAACGTTGAGGAGCTCATTGTGGACTTGATTGTCTGAGAAACAAGGAAAGTTCCTGCTTCATGTTTTTTGTTCTGCACTTTGCTCTGTGGGCTGGTTTACCATTCAGGATGAGTTAGTGTGCGACTTGGTTGGGAGACACTGTGGTGATGTGCTTTGATTGTTGTTTATTGGGAGTCAACGTGCAAATGGTAATCCATTATTTTTTGCTAGCATGGCACAGGTTTGTTGTTTTAATCAGCTCCTTCCAGCGGCTGCACTGCTCCTTTCCGATCCCTCTCATAAGCCTTTTCCCCAAAATCAATGCTTTCTTCACCTAGCAGATCCAGATCAAACTGTCCTGAATATCTTTTATACTGTTTGCTAATCTCTCTTGAAAGCCCAGGCACATAAAGTGTCCAACATCCCCTAGGTATATTCTTTTGGGCAGTTTTCCATATCCGGGAGACAAGTTCTCCTTAGTGCTCATGCGTCAAAGCACTATTATAGATGGACTCATCCAATTCAAAGGTAAAGCCTTCCCAATCAGCCTTTCTGAAGCTGAATCTCAACAAATACTTTTCAGAGTAACAGCCGTGTTAGTCTGTATCCGCAAAAAGAAGAACAGGAGTACTTGTGGCACCTTAGAGACTAACAAATTTATTAGAGCATAAGCTTTCGTGGACTACAGCCCACTTCTTCGGATGCATATAGAATGGAACATATAATGAGGAGATATATATACACACATACAGAGAGCATAAACAGGTGGGAGTTGTCTTACCAACTCTGAGAGGCCAATTAATTAAGAGAAAAAAAACTTTTGAAGTGATAATCAAGCTAGCCGAGTACAGACAGTGTGATAAGAAGTGTGAGAGTACTTACAAGGGGAGATAGAGTCAACGTTTGTAATGGCTCAGCCATTCCCAGTCCTTATTCAAACCGGAGTTGATTGTATCTAGTTTGCATATCAATCCTAGCTCTGCAGTCTCTCTTTGGAGTCTGTTTTTGAAGTTTTTCTGTTGTAATATAGCCACCCGCAGGTCTGTCACTGAATGACCAGACAGGTTAAAGTGTTCTCCCACTGGTTTTTGAGTATTTTGATTCCTGATGTCAGATTTGTGTCCATTAATTCTTTTGCGTAGAGACTGTCTTTAACCTGTCTGGTCATTCAGTGACAGACCTGCGGGTGGCTATATTACAACAGAAAAACTTCAAAAACAGACTCCAAAGAGAGACTGCAGAGCTAGAATTGATATGCAAACTAGACACAATCAACTCCGGTTTGAATAAGGACTGGGAATGGCTGAGCCATTACAAACGTTGACTCTATCTCCCCTTGTAAGTACTCTCACACTTCTTATCACACTGTCTGTACTCGGCTAGCTTGATTATCACTTCAAAAGTTTTTTTTCTCTTAATTGGCCTCTCAGAGTTGGTAAGACAACTCCCACCTGTTTATGCTCTCTGTATGTGTGTATATATATCTCCTCATTATATGTTCCATTCTATATGCATCCGAAGAAGTGGGCTGTAGTCCACGAAAGCTTATGCTCTAATAAATTTGTTAGTCTCTAAGGTGCCACAAGTACTCCTGTTCTTCTTTTAACAAATACTTTGTTTTCCTGAGTTGTACTGCAGCCTTTGTTGACACTTTAACTATTCTGCAATCTTGGGATCACTGACATAACCTCCCTTCTGAAGTTGCCGGCATATTCAAAGGCTAGGCTGAGATTGTTCCCCTCATTCTACTGTGCACTGCGAAAGGTACAGTTGCTTTGAAGACATAGAGTAAAATCAAGTTGCTGTTGCCACCCACTTCTTGACTTCTTCCCTATTGTTGTCATTGTTGTATCTCTCCAGAAGATGTTGTGACTGTTGAAGTTGCCTATGACAAGACATAGTTTTTCTGGCAGGGAAAAGTCAGTTGACCATGCAAACTGTTCACCTGGTGGCTCCTAAACAGAAACTACTACTATGTGATTTAGTTCAACCATAATAAGAACTTCAGAGCTAGCTAGACAACTAAATGATCATGCTTGCTATTTTGTACTTGCAGTTGAGAGTGCTAATCTATAGGTTGAAAATCAGAGGACAAAAAATAGAACTTAAACTTTGAGATATTTAGTAGCTAACCTCTTCCTTACAATTGAATGGCACCAAACACAGGGGACAGAATGAATGTTCACCAATGAAAACAAACAAAAAAGCCATTGAAAAGGTCAAAGTATAGCACTGTGAATCACAACTTTCCTTGTCAAAATGGGTCCTATAAAATACCCAGATATTGATTCCACATATTGTTTGTCTCATCTGCAGGCACAAGAAATGAAGAAAAACAGAGCTTTTCCTGAAATCCTTACTCGGGCGTGACTGCAATTAGCATAATTCAGTTCTAAAACAGCACTGTGATCTCGTGGTCCTCTTTAAATGGGAAATCAACACAATACAGCTCAAAAAGTAACTGCGATCTTAAATGAGGTTCACTGGCAACTGGTTTTCTGGGCCTCCTGTTCCCTTGCACCCCCAGCTGAAGAACTGATTGGATTCAGAGAAAGGCATTTTATTCCTGGACTATTTAAGACTAAATAGACCTACACAGACATTGTAAGTTAATGCAAGGCACTAGGATGTAATTTTTTTGTGCTATGAGATTGTAAACTCATGAACGTGTGCTACCTGTGAAGAGTTCTAGCATGTGTAATGGGAATGAAGATGTTTATATCATAAGATAAACCAACTAGGGCATTTATAATACTTTAAAAAATCAGTCTTAGTGTTTTATACATATTTTGATCATATATTCAGGTATACACATACATGTAACAATGACCAAGGTAGAGTTGTCTGAGGGGCGGAGGAGATTAAAACCAGCCCTTCTGGCTTGCAAAGCATGAATCTCTGCTGCATGAATGAAAGGAAAGGCCCATTAGTTTGCAGGCTGAAGTATACTCAAATCTCATTAAAGATGCTCTCTGGGGTGCAGGGGCCCAACCACACAGAACTCATTGCAAGATCAGGAGCTTCGGTTTGTTGCTTTTGGAGAAAATCATTGAGAGTTCTTCCCCCACCCATGTGTTTGTTTATTTGACCAACAAAAGTTGACAAAAACTGCCCGGGGTCCAGAGCTTATGCAAAGTTCCAGATGGATAAGTTCATGAGTGAAAGGTCGCTGTTTTCACCACCAAAATGGTAATATTTTCTGTGGTGTGTAAGGTCTGCCATTTTGATGAAAAAAATCTCCACTTGCATTTCATAATCATCTTCGCATTCAGCTTTAGATTTGATTACAGACAGGTCTGAATACAAATTTGCCCTGATGTTCATTTCACAAATAAGAGGAAAAATTCTCAAGTGCATCTGTATTCAATGGCTGAATAAAAAATGCAACATTAAAATGAACTGATGATTTTTGAAATTATGATCTACTTCATAAAAAAAGGGGAGGGAGGATCATTCCCAGATATCTGATCAATTTCAAATTCACTGTCTGCTTCCATAGTCTTTTTGCACAAAATAGCACTTTAAAACCTGTATGAAACTTTTCCATCAAAATAAATACATTTGATGGTTTAAGTGATCTAACTTGTCAGAGTTTTTTTTTAAAAAAAGTCATTTCTAAGCCACAATACCATAAAAGAAACAAGGAAAAAGTGACAGAAAAAGAGCTGGATGTCAGGGACTTAAGAATGAGGGTAGAAAATTTTACAAGTGTCTTGTCCTGTGAAGATTTCTTATTAAAAAGAAAAGTCGGTGGAAATTCAAAGAGTGGGAAAAGAAGAGGAGCAGAAGAAGAGATCTATGAACTCTCAATGGAAGGATCTTGGCTTTTTCTCCGTTTCGTTTTAGGTTTCTGAATTTGTACCTATTCATAGCACACTCAGAATGGGTTGCAGGACAAGCTGGTGATCTGCTGAATGTGCATTTTACATCTACCCAGAGTCTTCCTGCCTGGGAGAATTTTCTGCTGGCTTCATGTTTTCTCATGTATTTAATTCTTATTTCTGTGCCGCGGGGGTGGGGGGGTGGGGAATTTTCATGAGCCAAGAAAATCTCCAGAAAAACAGGATCATGGGTGGGTATACAGGGTATTAGCAATGTGATTATAAGATAGCTTTGCAATATTAATTATTTAGAATGAGTTATAGCCAGCTATTTGTGGTAGTCCCTAAATAGTCCCCATGGTAAGTATAGGGAACGCTGTGGAAATGTCATCTATTGGCAAAGGCAAAATCACAAAGATTTTAATTGTGAATTAAGTGTCATTGAGGGCTCTGAATGGTGTTGAGAGCTGGTCTTGTGAACGCCAGCTGGAAGAAACTGGTTCTGCGTGGAGTAAAACATTTTCAAATGCTTATCTCAAATGTATCTTAAGTTTTCTGATTTCTCTTGTGTAGCCTAGCTAAGAGGAAGAAAATATGATGTATTAATATTTGACTTCTCCAATACTGAAGCAGAAGCTGCAGTATTGACCCTACACAAATTTTGATCACTTTGGAAAGAAATGCGTATAAATACGACTTTGGTAAAGCTGTGACATTTTTGGATGAAAAAACACTATGCTCCCAACAGCAGTAGGAAAAGAAGAAACAACTATGTTCTGTTAAAGAAAGAAGTTAAAGAAATAAGGTGCAAATTGTTAATGGCAAGAGCAGTTAGGTCTTAGAATAAGCGAGTAAAGAGAGATTTCCCATCATTTGAAGTCATTAATTAAAATAGATTGAATGTCTTTCTGAAATATTTGCCCCAGTTCAATCACAAGTTTTGGGCTCCATGTGGGAATCACTGGATGACATTCAGTGCAGAGAACCAGACTGTATAGTCACAACAATACCTTTCTGGTCTTATACTTTATCAATATCAATTATTTCTAACAAAATATTTATGAAGATCTGCTTCACCCACATGTGCTACTATCCAAGATGCTCAAAAAGTAGATCAGAAGATGCTAAACATTTGCCTTCAATAATAACTTCAGGTCTAGTTCAATATTTCAAAAACCCAAAAACCTTTGTAAAGGTCCACACTGAAATAGCCAAAACAAATTTCCTGTTCAGGGAAAGGTTCACTTCATAAAGCAAGGAAGGAGGAGCTACAGTGTTTACACATTGGAGGAACTGTCCATTTTTGTATGGGAAGATTTTTCAAAAGCACAAAGAGCAGGTATGCTCCCAACTTTCATGTCTAATTCCCATGTGTGTCTCCCTATAAGTACTTTGGATGTCAAACATTTCTTTTGAGTTAATTTTTTTTGAAGTGTATCTATTTTTCTTGCATTCATTATTAAAACTCGAGTATTTCAGGTGATATGAGGAAAATAAACACTTTCCAATAAAAGAAAAATTTAGACTTTTTTTTTTAACCCATGGTTCAAATTCAGATCTGGTAACAGTCCTACAATCAGTGTTTCAGCTGCAGTCAGGTAAAAACCCCTCTATATAACTGTGGCACACATTAACTTATTAATTGCACAGCACTTATCAGAGATTACATTGAGCCTCATTATTCCAAGCTACATGAAACAATGGCTGATACACAGCGGTAATGGTATCTTGCTATTCAGAGATAACATCCCCAGTAATAACCAGCATGTAACCACTGTACTAAGCTACAAGGATGAACAGTGGGCCCTTGAAATCTTAGACTCCAGGCACTAATGAGGGATAGTTGACAGAAGAAACTTCTGTTGTTTGAAGAGATCAGTGAATCTTTGGATTTTTTCCCCCTCCTACAAACTATTCTATTCTCCCAGTTCAACTCATATTATTTACAATAATTTCTCATCCCCACAACATAATGTGGTTGTTTTTAGTCTGACATTTTAACTACAGTGTATCCTAGATTTGATCAGCTGGAGCCGGCATTCACATCTGACGTACAGAAAATAACAGCTTTTCTTCTAGGCATGCACACACATGCATCTTCTACCTGAACAGCTGAAGCCAAATTGAGAAAAGTCATTACATCAGCAAATTAGTTCACCCAAGAAGTGGCCTCAAACCACAGGTTAATTTGAACTGTTCAAATATAATTACTTTAAAAAGGAAAGGATTCATTACTTTTCTCATGTTTGCTGGTCTAGTGCACCATTGTTGGAGAGACTGTCAATAAACAAATCACATCTAACACTGTGCCTTTCTGCTGAACAGATCTCCTGAGAATATCTCCTTGCATAATGCTTTGCTTCAGTTCTCTGTGGCATAGATACAGAAATCTCTCTCTTTCCTCAAATGCTGGCTCCTTCCCAGTCACATTGTAATCTAAAAAGGGGTGGAAGAACTAACATGCAGAACTTTTCCTATGAGTTTCTCTTCCAAGTGGCAACTCCAAGTAAATATAGTAAGAGTTCTGAAACGTCTGCCTAAACTTTCAAAAGTGGCTATTGGCGTTGGGTGCCCAAATTGACAAGTTGTAGGGAATTGATTTTCAGAAAGTTCTGGTAGTAATGGCAGAATGAAGCATGAAACACTGGACGGGTCTTTCACCAAGAATGGTGGATTGGAAAGAGTCTGGGAAAGGGAAATGCAGCTTGGGAGGATGGCAGGGAGATTGATGGGATCAAGCGAGGGGTGTTGGTCCTGGTTCAGAAGAGTTGGTTGACAACACTCAGCAGTGTTGCACAGCGAGCCAATGGAAATAAATGTTTAGACTCAAAGACTCCTTTGCATATGCTGAAGGCTAAAGAACAAAAATGCAAATCTTCAGCACAGAGCCGCTGAGGCTAAGGAGAGGGGCATTTAGTCTATGGATATATTTTGTTATGAATCTTATCACCAGTGCACCCATTAGAACATTTTAGCAGGTCTTTGCAGTTTATCTGTAACTATAAACTCTCAGTTACAAAAATATTTTCAGTTAACGTTTATTTCATCCCAATTAAACCACTCACTATTACCAGAGCTCACATATTAGGTTGAGCCAAATTCTGCTCCCAAATGCATGAGCAAAAGCATCCGTTCAAGCTGTAGAATGGCTGTAAACTTGAGGGCAAATTTTAGCCCTTCTAGGCCCCAATCCCGTGGAAGTGGATCTGTGTCCACAAAAACCCCAGTGAAGTCCGGGGCAGGAATAGTGTAGCTCTTAGCAAAGGATCAGGACACTAATTCGTTAAATGTAGAAACACAGAGGACAGAGCTAATAGGGATTTTCTATCATTAAAAATTCTTTAGCATCATGGGAACGTCTTTTCCAGCTATTTTAACAAGCACATTGGCCCGCAGAAAACTTAACAGCCATTTGTCCTGGCTCTTCAAACATAGCAGTGCCTAAAACCAGGGGGAAATCACCACCGAAGCAGAAGGAATTGCCAAGAGCTTCTAGCCCAGGCGCCAACACAAAGCTGCTGAAATGAAAAGCAATGTTCACAAATAGATCACTGTCTCGTGATCGGAGCATGATTTGTGCTTTGATGTGTGAGGTGAGCCAGGGGCCTGAGAGAAAGCAAACCCATAGACTGTCTAAATTATATATGCACGTAATAATAAATAAATAATTTTTTTTTATTAATTAATGGAGATATCCTATCTCCTAGAACTGGAAGGGACCTTGAAAGGTCATCGAGTCCAGCCCCCTGCCTTCACTAACAGGACCAAGTACTGATTTTGCCCCAGATCCCTAAGTGGCCCCCTCAAGAATTGAACTCACAACCCTGTGTTTAGCAGGCCAATACTCAAACCACTGAGGGGGGAGAAGAAAGCAAAGGGGGATAAGAGGGAAAAGGAGTATGAATTGAATCCCCAAACAACCCTGTTACATATAATAGTTTAGCTTATTCTTTTAAAAGGGAGAATAGAGACCGAGAGATGAAATGTCTTCACAAGAAAAATCTACCCAACAAACAGGTTGGATACAAACAGTCTAATACCCTTACCATATGGCATAGCACGTATTGCATGTGCCATTGATTCAATTACTTGCGCGCCAAATAAGGTGCTATTCAGAGTGGGTTAAGGTATCAGAATCTGGCCCTCTTGATTTAGAATTACTAAACTTCTGTGACACCCCAAATCAATCCACATTTATCTGCTCTTTTGTTTTCTCTGACATGGACAAAGCCAAATGAAATGTTGACTTCGGAGATGCTTTCCCCCACAGCTTGTCCACCTGGGTTTCACACCTTGCCAGATATGAAACAAGGGAAGTAAGGCACTAACCAGCAAACATAAGTTTTATTATTGCAGGGCAGAGAACAGAGGAGAAAAATCAAACTGATATGGTGTGACTATGTCCCAGCATAACATCGTTAACATCAGTTTTGTTCAAGCCACACACGGACTGGTTTCGGAGATAGTGTTTTCAAGGCAAGCATTAATCATTTTTTAATTGAGTCAGTTTTATTTATTGACTCTGCACTTCACATTTTCTTGGACACACACATTATAGGACTGTGGAAATAGGAACAATAAGAAAATGCGGCCTCTGATGGAATGGGTAACATTCCATATATTCATAATATGTAACCCTGCATTTTCTCTAGTAAGAGCCAGTAGCCCAAGAGTAATCAAAACAGATAATCCACACCCCTTAGCCCCTGTGACAGTGGTCCTTCCTTATGTCTCAATCTGCAAGCTAGAAATGATAAGTTCCTGAACCTGCAATACAGGATAACTAACATTATTTGTGAAAAACAAAACACATCTGAATATGAATTGATATTCTCAAATTAAATAGCTCTGATTTTGATAGCTAGTAAACATATTTATAATCATGCAGATGCTAAAATATGTGCCTCTCACCCTTGCATGAATAAACATGAAATCTGTGCCTGTTGATAAGTACTTATACATTCATATCTTTAGTTGGAATACTGACAAATAGTTTAACTTTTTTTTTAAACAGACAAGAACTCCTTCAATGAATCTATGCTATTGTTATAGTAACACTGGCTCTGAAGAGGGACTAGCACATGAAACTGTTGCATATGTTTCCACTGGTATGCTTATAAAAGCCATTCCCTTCTCTTGTACAGTCAAACATTTGCTATTGGCATTAATAAACACACAAATCACAATTTTCAAAATAAAGTAAAACACTACCACGCATTCTCAAGTCAGGATCTTGAGTGGTTTAACTCTAATGCAATAAAAAAAGCTTACTCAAAATATTATTGGTAATTGAGAGTTAATGCTTAAAGGTAAACTGCAAAGAACTGCTAAAATGTTTTTATTAGGTTGTGTTGATGTTAAGCTTCCTAATAATATATATCCATAGACTAAATGTTCTTTCCTTTTTGATCAGCCTCCGCTGCTCTGTGCTGGATAGTTCTCCTTTTGTTCTTCAGCTTTCAGCATATGTCTGCTCTATGCTCCCATCAGTTAAAGGGACCCAAGAGGAATCAAAGGAGAAGAAATTAGGGTATACAGTGCACTAAGCCTGTAAAAAGTTGGGAGAAGAGAGTACTTGGGCATCACCCTGTTTCTCCCACCACCCTCTAAATCTGTGGGTGCCTTTACTCTAAATACTCGGGGCTCTGAGGTTTGAGATGGAAGGAACTGTCACTTCCTAAGCCATACTGGAAATCCACACTGGAGTCAATGGACTTAAAACATCAGTGTCTACCTGTTCTCCTTACCACAATATCTGAGCACCTCACAATTTTTAATGTGTTTATAGTCACAAGATTAGGTGCTACTGTAAGATAAACAAAAGCAGGGGGAGGAGAAAAAGAGGAAGGGTATCTGGCTTACTATCAGCTGCAATAATGGTATACTTAAATACTAATTATGATGTTTGAAGTGTAAACACACAGACACACACCCCTTAATAGCACTTGGCATTTTCAATACAGCAGAACTCTCGGTTTCTAGCCACATGGGAAATAATCTTTGCAAGGTAAAAAGAACAGTACATAACAGACGTAATCACTGTCTCAACACTGAGTTGGTAGGAATATGATGGATGGATACCGTGTTGGAAGAGTTAGTCACGAATGCATCTCCCTTCCCCCTCCCCCCGTCCCCCTTTCATTATTTAATTACGCAGCAGTCTGAATACCTGGCAATAAAACTGCATTTTCATCCATAGCTCATTTCCATTTACAGCCTGTCATGTTAATAGTGAAATAAATTGCTTTAATTGCTCCCAAACTTCATCAAATTCACATTTCTTCCTTATTTTATTCAATATTTATTAAAACTCCATGTCATGACTTTCTGGGCTGGTAAAAGCAGTCCAGTCCCTAAAAAAAATTATGCTCTCCAATATCCAATGTGTCATTTTTTTTTTTTGCTTCCCCTTGAATTTTAATAGAGTGTCTAAAGTTTTGGATTCACATGCCTAGTAATCATGAAATGTGAACAATTTGATCATGAAATTAGAACAATTTTGCAATATATCATTATTTTCCCATAAGCTATGTTTCTGATTCTAGAGCGCCCCCTCCCTTTTTTAAAGAGAGGGGCAGTTTGAGAGCCAAATTTAACCCTGGTGAAACCCTTCACCAATGGAATTGGATTTAATGGGCTGATACCAAGAATGCATTTTGCGCTCCATGAACCCGGTGGCATAACTGGGCACAACCTCATAATGAAGCATTTATGTTAGTTGAGATCTGGCTCCATGTTCTCAACTTCTCAATGTTATTTGCTAATAAAGGACAGAGATGAGCTTATGGGTACGCTCTCTTTCTTGCAATATGCCAGAATATACTATCCTTAAAAAAACCATATGGACTCCTGGCTCCAACTCTGAAAACATGGCTAAAACTTTATTCTGACATTTAATGCTACATCTATTTGGTAGTAGACAAAAACATTTTGTTAAGAGAAACCAAGTGCCTGGGCCCACATCTGTGAGTTGAATGCGTTTACAGCTAAAACAAGTGAGATAATCTTAATTCTGAATTTTTGGGGAAAACTAACAAGAAATTCAAAAGTTTGAGAGTATGGACATTCAAATTTAAGGTAGTCCTCAAAAACCTTCATGAAAATATGCTAGCATAGGCCTACTGTTTCATTCTGTGTGTTCACTGCCTTACCCCTTAAAAGGCAAAGTGGTTGTGTCGCTTTGAAGCTTCCTTCACTGTCACTGACAGCACACACAAAAGAACGTTATAGATTTCTGATCAGACAAATGGTCTATGAAAGAGAATCATTCTTCACACTTCAGTAAGGGCCCGATCCTGCAAAGTGCCAATGGCATGCAGACCTTAAAATTCCATGAGGCACTCAGTTGTCCCAGTGTCGTTGAGACACGGGGCTATTATGGCTGCGTACACAACCCTTATGTGCCTATGTGATTCAATTTGAGTACTTCCAGAAAGAGACCAGAAGTAAGCATGGTACCAAGTCACCACACTTACCATTGGAAACCTGCATGTATGAAAAAAACCTGTAAACCCCATATTCTAACTACAAGGATAAATAAGTTCTGCTATAGGCTTCCAAGAGAGATTGTGGAATCCCCATCACTGGAGTTTTTAAGAACAAATTGGACAAAACACCTGTCAGGGATGGTCTAGTCCTGCCTCAGCGGAGGGAGCTAGACTTGATGACCTCTCGAGAGTCCATTCCAACCCACATTTCTGTGAGCCTATGGTAATGTTTTCAATACTCTACATGCATGCAATGGAAAATGGTTACCCTGGAAGTGGAGTTAAGGTAATCAAACATCCCTATCTGGAAATTCCCATACTGCTGTAAAGGCTTCGGTTTCTTGGAAATTCAACCCTAACTCTAAATTTGGTTGGTTGGACAATTTTGAGCTTATCATAGAAACTTGGTTGCAACCTTAAATATGGAGGGTGAACTCCAGACTCCTTTGACATTCATGGGTGCTTTGCCATTGACATCACTGGGGCCAGGATTTCACCTGGAGTGACTAACTGTCTCTCCAAAGTAAGCTTTCTGACTCGCATGTCTAACTTTATACATGTTTCTGTTAGAATGAAAGCGTGTGTTTTGTATGCTATCCTTATAAAGTGCTTTTAGAAAGGTATGGTATTGAAATTATGTAAGTGGTACCAATATAATGGCACTTGATTTCATAAATCTAGAGTAATTCAGAAATATGATTACTGCTGAAAGGTAAAATAGACAATATGTGGGTGGATCTCTGTAGGTTTTTACAGGAATAAAACAACTGTAAATATTTTTAGCTTTTTACTATCTCTGTTAGTGTAGTTGTCCTTTTCCCCCCATAGCAACAATGATCAAGGATGGAGTGCATGAACTGGTTCTGAAATTATAAAGACATGAGGAACGTCATCAGAGTGGAACTATTCACATGCTTAAAATTAAGCACATGGGTAACAGTTTTGCTGGATTGGGACTCCGGTTTGGATTCAATCACAGAATGTTCAGCTCACCCAAACATGATTACGATTGATTGATTTTGAAACTGAATGTTAAGTATCACTTCTTCCAAAAAGGTTTGCTTTAGTTTGATCTTTGGGACTAAGTCCATACTGGTTCTTAGCTACTTCAGAACTAGTTTATGGATCACCATTGCTATGGAATCAAGGGCACACAAACCACTAATGAAATTGAAAATATTTAACATGTTCTTAAACCTTGAAAGTCTATAAAGGTCCACCAACACTCGTCTACATTTCAGCAGTCAACATACTTTTGAACTCTTGTAGGTTCATGGAAGAATGTGCTGTTGAAGTCGATGGAACTATTCACATATTTAAAATGAATAACTTGCTTTACTGGATCAGTGCCCTGCTCCTGATAAAGAACTTTGTGTTTCAACAACATGGAACCTGTTTTATGGATCAGACCAGACTGGATCACTGAACTGTTTATGCAGATTTTATCCTGATTTGAAAACAAAGGCCTATGTTTTCAGTTTCATTAAGGGCCCTCCACTCTACACTGAGAGTGTGCAGGGGTCTCAGTGTGGGCCAGAAATTACACTTAAACCATCAGAGCAGTATTAAGGGGCCTTAGAATAAATGAGAATCAGGCCCAAAGGCTCTGATCCTGAAAATCCATAGGCACATGACTAGAACTTAGTTGGATGAATACTACCATTTATTTCATTAAGGGCTAACCACGTGAGTAAGGATTTGTAGGATTGGGGCCAAAAAGAGGAGGAAAATGACAAGAGTACTATAATTAGCTAAATTTCAGCTCTCCGTTTAGATAGCAAATACTATAATCAAGTCTACATAGCAGTAACCCACCTCTTATAGCAACTGAACTAACATGTTAAGTGATGTCGAAAATGTCCCAGGCTGACTTCACGCAGCTCTCAGTACGTAGAATCGTACAGAGTATATAGATGATCAAAAAGCCTGTGTCAATTTTAACAGCATCCAGATGCATTAATATACTTTTTCCTGTATGTGTCATGCCAAAGTGCTTCACCAGAATGGATGAAGCCCTAGCCCATTGAAGTCAATGGCATTTTGCCATTGGTTCCCACCAGGCCAGGATTACAACCTATATGATTTCAGAAGAGATCATAGAAAAACCCCTCCCACTGCCACTCTTGTAAACTATACCGACTCCACCAAAGTACCAATTTAATAAAATATTAATGAAGCACAAAAAGGACTTTAGCTTTGAACCAACATATGGAGCAGCATGAGATTCTGACTGGATATAAAGTTGTATTTTAGTTTAAAAAGCACATGATGCAGTGACCCAATGATTAAAAAACAGAAAAGAGTGACAAGCCCATCTTCCTTGATCAAGAGGAATACCTTGATCCTGACTTGCAATTTTGCTGCATGGGAGTTTGTATGTTGCTCCCTTGTCAGGACATCATAAAGCTCTCTTAGTAACAAGGAGCCTACAGCTATTAATTTTTCATTGTAAGTACATATTACCACAGTAATGTGAGGAGTTATTGATAAGGAGAAATGAGAAATCAAAAAGAAAGCACAGCATCTTTAATCATTAAGATTTTTCCCCCCGTCCTATGCTGTAAAGTGAAACAAACTAATTAGGGGGGAGCGGGGGAAAGCATAACAAAGGTAATGCTGCAGGCAGGTTCCTCCTGCGGAGCTTGCCTAACTTTACAAAACTGACAACTGCGGCATTACAGCATATGCACCTACAAAATAGTGACACAATGGAAAGGGTCATTTTTTTGGTATGAAGACAATGGAATTCTCATCAATCCATACCACAATGGGCACCTGCTCTTGACACCATAAACAAATCTGTCATGTTATTAAATATTTTAATGGCGTGTCAAAGTGAAAATGCCCACTTGAGCCCTTTTTACATTTGCTATATATTAGTGTATTTTGCCACACGTGAAATGCAAAAAAATCACTATTCCCCCCACTACGGACAGAGTTTATTAATAATGGCATTATTTTAATGTCATTTCAATTTGAATTTATTCAAATACCATCTTGTTGAACAGTGTTAATTACATGGCATTGTCCTGGACATCACATTTACGGTCGGATCTGTTGAGCTGCTGACAGGTAGTATCTGTCACAATTAAATTTTTCTGACAACCATGTTGTTGAAGAGCTGCCGGAGTTTGCCCAAAGTTTTTAGAGACGAGCCAGTTTTATCTTGCATGTTTTTGTACTTCCTTTAATCACTCGGGAAAGGAACATAAAAACAGGATCTCTCTTCCTTATGAGTTCATATGCTCCCTTGCTTTTTTTAGCACTTAAAAATCATAGTTTAGGGCCAAATCCTTCATATTACTGAACAACTTCAGATCTGGACACGCAACACATTTTAGCATTGGCTTCTCGGTTTGCAACGTAACAGTGCTATAGAGAGAACTATTTTGTCAAACTAGATTATGACTACACGTGAAGAATAAACATCTGGAACAGGTGAGCTCCTTACATTTTTACACCACTGAGAAGTGCCTGAAAAAATAGCACCTTCTTACTCAACAGATGTGCTCCTTATGTGGATTCAATGACAGCTGCTTACTTAAATAACTAAAATATGGGTGTTTTTTCTTCTGATTTTTAACTCATTTAGTCTTTAGAGCCAACAGAGCAAATAAATGAGCTGCATTCTATTCTGGTTAAGGCCCCAATTATGATAATATAATATAATAATATAATATAATAATAAATTCAACAAAGCACTTAAGCACATGCTTAACTTTAAGGATGTGCTTAAGTCCTATTGAAGGCATGCTGAAGTGCTTTGTTGAATAAGAATAGGTTTAAGCACTTAAAGTTAAGTAACACTTGAATGTTTTGCAGAATCTAAGTTACAATCCAGCTCCTGTTAACTTCAGGTGGGGTTGGATTGGGCCCCAAATTCCAATTACAGCATCTATCATTACAGGTGTATACATCCACTGTTGGAAATGGGGCTGCATAAGAGTCAACAAGGGCATACTGCAAGACTAATGGGATTTCACAAGTGTAACAACTGAGGGCATAATTCGATTTGCAAAGCCTTTGTTACTAGTGGTGAGGTGTGAGAAAGAAAGAACCCAGCTTTACTTTCAGATCTCAGGATGAGTTAGATACCAGGCTAGCAGTTAGACCAACTTTTTTTTTTTTTTTAATCTTATAGGCTGATCATGGCAGACATGTAATGAGGGAGGCAAACCCAAACCCCAGAGTGCCATTTCACAATCATTTTTCAGGGCAGAACTGTAATTTAAAGAACAGAGATCCTCTTTTCATGCAAATATCCTTAGCATAAAAACACGGGAAGGGGAATGCAGGAAATATCTGAGATAGAAACAGAACTCTAAGCCCTCTGTTTTTCCAAGTTTCCATGAGATGACAGCAGCTCTTTAAATATTAAAGTCCTGCCAATAAAAATATAGAACTAATGCTATTTTTTCCAATGCTATGATTAATTATCTCTGTATGAAACAGAATAGTCTTTCTAATGGAGCAGCTAGATAGCAGCCAACAGGGAAATGTGTGAGCAACTTAAACTAAACCTCTTTAAATTGGGTAGAGGGTCCCAGAGTTGTTCTATATTTTTTAATTAAAGCTAAGGCAACAGATTGCATTGAACTCAGAAGATAATGTCAGTGCCTTAGCATATGTTCTTAGCTCATTGCAGGTGCAAAGGAGTGCTTGATAGTTACTAGATGTAGGTAATCCTACAGCTGAATTAAATAACTCTTCTTTTACATTTTGAGCATTCCTGTAATGAAAATGCAACACACTTAAAAACTAAAAACAAAAAAGTGTTTGTAAATGAATGTTTCTTTTACATGCTCTTTTTCTTTTACTTTTCACATTACCTTGTAATACTGACACTTATATATACGAAAGCGCATTGGCCAGTGCACAGTTTTGGACAGAGAGGACAACCATCTTGTTTTGAGACAAGTCCTTTAAAGGAGCAGAGCACAACTCGAAATCTCTCAGAAAATGGCAGGATTAGGCAAGATGAGAACAAACAGTGCATCACCCCGTGGTCTTGTGACTCATTCCTGGAGGCTGCACTCCTTGTACTTGCAAAAACCCCATGAATGTTGGTGGGAGTTACACCAGGCCATTTATAGTAGGCTGTAGGTCTTCTTTTAGGGCCCAGTTTGGCAAAGCACCTAACCACGTGCTTAAAATTAAACACTATCTGAAGTCCATTTCTATTTAGCAAAACCCTTAAGCATAAAAGTCTCACTGTTAGATATAGGCTTAATTTTTTTCTAAATAGGGATGAACTTAAGCACATGAATAAATACTTTACTGAATCAGGATCAAAGTCCTGCTCTAATGCCTCTAAGTCAATGAAAGCATCACGGGAGGTGGGATCATGCCTTTAGAACACTACAAGCTTCTCTGTAGTTTTAAATAAAGGTTGATGCCACTTGCACTGCTGACTAGAGTTTGCATCTTTTTATTCAGCTATATTAAGCCCCTTACATTCACCACCTCTGATGCAAACTAGCCATCTGCAGATTCCAGCAATCAGAACAATTCTGCAAGCTGGTATAACGCTCTAGCTGACAAGGTCTTTAAAATGTTAAAACTCGGCTTGCAAAATTCCTTTAAGAATAACCTCCCTACAAAGCTGTTTGGAAAACACAAGTGTATTTTTAAGCACTAAAGTGTAAACAACTAACTAGTACATAAATGCACTTTAAAACTCTTCTGGTCATTGAGGTAATTAAAAAGGGAAGAATGAGGGAAAGCCATGCCCAAATCATTATATCCTTCCAAATGCTTAGCTGGGCTCCTTTGACCCTTCAATGCCAAGAGTGCTTTCCCCAGCCTTGATATGCCATGATAAATCATCATCAGCATTAATTCTTTTGCTCTTTTTCTTAACAGATGTAGCAACCGAGCATTTGGACACTGGCAACGTTTCTAACTGTGTGATGGAGGCTGAGGATGAATTAATTCATTGATCCAAGTTAGTAGGGAAATCTGAGCTAATTTGTTGCATTTTTTTTTTTAAAGATGACTTACGGCTTGAGGTACTGCTGCAGATTTGTCACAGAATTTAGCCACGCCAAGCAATTAGAAAACATGCATAAAAAAAGAATAGGGGCGGGGGGGGAAAATCAAGTGAGCACCATTAAAGAAATATCTTCCTTTGCAGTGCGCACACAATGTTAGCAAAAGTGAATGCATAGTAGTACAGCCAAAAATGCACTGGGGGCATGGGAGAGTGATTTCATTTCACCACCACTGTGCATAACCCCTTTCCTCCCTGTCTATTCACCTATCATATTGCTTCCCAAATTAAAAAAAAAAAAGAAAAAAAAAGAGACACCTGCTTTCCACAAAAAAACATCACGAGCAAATCACCCAAAAAACTATATGTTCGTGTGTGTGTGTAGAAGTAGAATTATAAATATTAACCAGCAATATTTCAAGGACAATAAAATCTATCAAGGCCATCCCAGTCTCGAGGCAACTGTGTAAGTGAACTGTTAACTGGTACAGATGAGCTAGGGAGTTGATGTGGACCTGATGCCCTGGGCCTGTGAGGAGTGAGTATGTGGCATAAATTATACACATTGCCAGAAGGGAGATGGAGAGTCACATAACACCTAGCTCATCTACAGAAGCCCACACTGCCTGCTTTACAGAAGGCTACGTGCTGGCGGTATTGTAAGCTGTCAGGTGTCTGACAAAGAAAAGGAAGGAGCAGAGCAAATACGAGCAAAGTTTGTTCTCATTCAGGGTTTGTACTGTAGGGTCATATTCTGGAAGTTTTAAATCTTATTATATTAATAATAAATGACGCATATGTAAGGTTGAAGTTGTCGCAAAAATCAAGATCTTCAGCCAATAAGGTGCTCCAGGAGGCAGTAATTAAAGGGGTGTCAGTTCTGTCGAGTGAGACCATGTGTAGCGGGGCAGTCACCCCACTCCAGTCAGAAAGGGGCTAAAAGCAGCCAAGGGAGGCTGGTTGGGGAATCAGCCACAGGTGTGGTTGTACCCAGTTAGGGCACAGCTGGCCCTGATAAAAGGGCAGGTTGAGGGAGTGGGAGAAGAGACTCTTGCTCCAGCCAGGGAGCAGAGAGGACCAGGCTGCCGGGGAGAGGAAGCAGGGTATCTGGGGCAGAGCAGCGCTGGGGAAGGACAGGCAGAGCTGAGGAGCTCTGGCCTGGGGCGTCCCCAGGCTGAGGCCTTGCTAAAGGCCAGGGGAGGTACTGGGCTGCAGGGAGGCAGCTGGGGCTAGAAAGGCGGCAGATCCAACCCCCTTGCCAGTGATGAGTGGCCATGACAGACTGCAGTTTGCACCTGAGAGAAGGGCCTAGATGACGACTGGCAGTAGCCACTGGGGCAAGGTGGGTATAGGGGGTTGGGGTTCCTCGGGGAGGGGAGACCCAGAGTGTGGGGGCACTGCTGTGGGGCAGCACCCCAAGATAAGGGACACAGGGATCCGGGAGGGACGCAGGGCCTGAAGTGCTACAACTGGTGGAGATTTACAGAAAGCAGGTACCAGTAGGAAGACACCGGCCAGCAGGAGGTGCCATGCTGGTACGTCGGTGCTTTGTTATACCATGTTAGCAGTTACTGGTTTGAGAAATGAATACCTAGGCCTATGTTTTCAGTGACTAATGATTCTGGTTGCCTCATTTTTTTTGGGTGCTGAACCTGACTCCCTTTAAAGAACCAGATTTTCAGAAAGGTCTGGGCACTCCCCCCACCTTTGAAAATCTAGTGCCTCTCAAGCTGCATGAAAACTTTTGAAAATGTATGCCCTAACATTTTAGGTTGGGATTTTTAAAAGAACCTGAGTTAGCTGCCCCCATTCCTTGGAAAACCAATGAGAGTTGGATGCCTTACTAACAGTCATGCTTTTGAAATTCTGAAATGTGAATAGTATTGCAAAAAAAAAAAAAATCAAGACTGGATTAGTTATTCGTGGGGGTCCAATTATTCAAGAGCAAACAACTGCTGGGTATGTCTGAGAATATTGGGCAAGGTCCTGTCCCCTTTGCGCTGCTCTGGCAATAATGTAATGGGTCTGGAAAGCTGGCTTAAATGTGAGCCAGCATAGGGGAATCACCCAGGGGTATAATACTGGTTTCAGCCCCCCAGCGCAAGAGGCAAAAAAAGAGTCATGAGAGGCATATGCATAGTACCTTGTACTCCTACTATCCCTGGCACATAAAGGCCGCTAGGGTCTGTAAGAGCTCTGAGGCTGATGTATGTTGCAATCGGGGGGGAGGAGGGGGAAGAATAGCCCCAGCGTCAGTGGCAAAAAGGTGGCATAATAATTTTTATTCCCAACCATCAGTTCTGAGCCAAACCTGGGTTTCAGCCTTTTTTTTTTTTTAAATAAGCAGTTCTAGCAGTGCTAGCCTTTAGTGAGAGGTTAAATGTTGCTAACACAGAACTAGTGAGATATGTTACCTACGCACACCATCCTATGGTACATTTGGATATGTAGGTCCTAACAGTATGCATAAAAATGATGCAACTCTTAGCATCTAAGAGATTGGCAAGCTCCCCGGAGGAGATGGTGCATATTTATGATCCGACCTGCGCCTGTCAGGTCTTTTATTCATGTGTTTACAGACATGACCAATTTTAAAATAAGGAAACGTGTTTTGTAAATCATGCTCTTACAGCCTTGCTCAGCAAAGTGCTGCACTTCAATAGCTTTCATATGGGTTCTACTTCTGAAGGAAACATGCATGGCAGAGACAGCCTTTCTGAATCAAAAACAAGACGTATTTCTTTTGAGGTTAATCATCTGGCAAATCAATGGCTTCAGAGAGCAACAAACCCCCAAAAGCTACCTTTTATCAAATCCAATGGCTACCATCCTTGCAACATGCAAATATGTATTCCATTCTCCTCCCCCTTCCCCTTCTGCTTGGCACATATCAAGCTTCTTGACAACTCATTCACACTAAAATAAGCTTTCCGGTGAATTTACCTTGGAATCGCAAATGATTTTATGTAAGTTTCAAATCACTCTTTCATAGAATTGCACCCGTATTGCCCTAGGCATTGTGATGAAAGTGGTTTGTCAATAAAATGCTGAATGAAATTGCCTGTTTGGAGAGTATGGTGTCAGACGAGAGCTGAGCAAGTGTTTTTCCTCATGAAATGGAATGATTTTTAAGTGTCAGGAGGAGAATGGATGCTCTATTTAAAAAAAAAAATCTTAGTTTGGGTTGGTCTCTCTGGAGAGAGCAAGCGGGATATTTCTGTTGTGGGACAACTACCACTGATGTTTAGCCGGTGATGTAACTGCATCAAAGTTATAAACACAGGCCAACCTATGTTCCAGAACCTCACACCTTTTCTCTTACATATTCAAAAAACAGACCAAAAGCTTCAAAGTAATTGCAAGTTAAGGTTGCTGTTATGCTGGTCACACTTCTGGGGAGGGAACATGCAAAAATAAAGCTTGTGACATGTGGTTGCAACCTTCCCATGAGAAATGGAATATTGTCTCTCCATAATTACAGCTGACAGTTTCCTTTGCAAAAAAGCATACTCAGCACTTCCTATCTACTTTTCAGCATCCTTAAAACGATAAACGTTTCACATTGTTATTTATATTGCTGTACTATGTAGAGGCCCCAGCAAAGATCAAGGCCTCTCTGCTAGCCACTATACAAACAGAAAGTGAGAGAGTCCCTGCCCCCAAAGCCTTACAATCTAAATAGCCTAGACATGCAAATAGTGGGAGAAATAAAGTATTATCCTTGTTTTACACATGAGAAAACTGAAGCACACTTCAGTGGGAACTGCATCTGCATTTCTGAGAGCTGACAGAGGCTTGCAAATCTGTCAGGTCTACAAAGAATAATACACAAATTATTGCATATTAGAAACAACTATTCAGTATTTTGTTTTATATACAGTAGTCTCCCTTTAAAAAATCCCAGTTGCCCCAATATTTGCACATTCCTCTAGACACCACTATGGGAAACACTGTAGCTACTAAAATATGATTATGCATTTATCTAAGACAAAACTAGCAAGCTTTTCAAGAGCAAAAAGCATAATTTTTCTGCAACTATCGCCTGACATTTTACTATTGTAACTTTTCTTAATGCTGGTACGGCATGTTGCTGATGCCTATCGGAAAGAGACAGTGAAACCAATGGCTAAACTGACTCCCTCCATCTGCCAATAAGAAGAGTACTCTGTCAAATTAGAATGTGTGATATGCTGAGAGATGTTTTGATGGATAGTCCTCATCCCAAATGGATGCCCTAGTGGACAGAATTCTTGAGAAACTCTCAGGCTAGGACTATAACAGCGTTTAAAAGAGAACTGGATAAAGTGACGGAGGTTAAGTCCATTAATGGCTATTAGCCAGGATGGGTAAGGAATGGTGTCCCTAGCCTCTGTTTGTCAGAGGGTGGAGATGGATGGCAGGAGAGAGATCACTTGATCATTACCTGCTAGGTTCACTCCCTCTGGGGCACCTGGCATTGGCCACTGTTGGTAGACAGGATACTGGGCTAGATGGACCTTTGGTCTGACCTAGTACAGCCGTTCTTATGTTCTTATGTTCAGTGTCTGAATTCTCCTTTGACCAGCTACCTCTCTTCAGAGGAACAGCCACACTCTGACATTAGATGTCTGAGCCCCACACTGACACTCCCTCAGTGGTTTGTCAATGTGCATCTCTTTCTTCACTAGAGGACAAGTAAAGGCAGCCCCAAAAGAATCCATGTGCCAACATATATAATGTACTTTGAATGACATACGTTGGAAATCAAGACTTGTTTTTCCCATGTCCTGCCATTTCCCCTTGAGTTGTCAGTGGAGTGGAAAAAGAGACATTCAGCTCCTGACCTGGACTCTTTCCCAAATACTAAAGTATAATATTTAACAAAAAATTATCTTGCAGGAATACTGTACATATCAAACGTGTCATGTTCAGAATCAAGGCACTGAGGAATCAAGTTGTCAAATAGACACGTGCAGAACAAAAGGCCTGACATAAACAAGAAGTTCATGATCAAATGGCTTGTTCAGTTTTTCCTTCTTAGCTCAGTTTATTATAGTAATCTTGAATTTAGTCAGATCCTGCCCTGCATTATGTGCTTCATACAAGAGTATCTTACAATGGTACAATTAAAAAAAAGATTGCTATTGGCTTCCTTAAGACACAGTTCACCTACACTGTGTGCATAAATATACACAGGACATTAGGGTTGGATCTTCTGGAGTGCAGTTTTGCAAATAAACTTTTTTGTTCTTTTTTTTTTTTTTTTTTTTTTTGAGTTCACAAAAGTAGTTTGGATTTGCAAATCTTTCATCTCCCCATCCCTCTGCAGTAATTTCGAACCAAATTCTCAAAAAGCTCAAGGACAGATTTTCAAGTCCTCAGCACCCAAACACAGTGAGCTATTTTTGAAATCTGGCTGCTTATTTAGGAGCATAAATGGGAGTTGACCTCTTTTGAAAATCTGGTACTTCATGCACATCTAGAATTATTTGTTTGCATTCACCCTCACGTTTCACAGGACCAAGGGTATAGAGAGTAACAAGACACGTAACAGGTTAACAGACTCTGGGGCCCTCCTCCTAGGCATGCAGAGTCATCCTGTTATCAGGTTCTTGAACTCTGAAGTGTAGCATACTTTCTGTTGAGCCATCCTGGAACAAAGATGCAGTTAGCACCAGACAGAGTATATCGGAGATTGGAGCTAGGGTTGCCAACTTTCTAATTGCACAAAACCGAACACCCTAGCCCCGCCCTTTCCCCAAGGCCCCACCCCTTCCCCAAGGCCCAGCCCCCACTCACTACATTCCCCCTTCCTCAGTGGCTCACTCTCCCCTATCCTCATTCACTTTCACTGGGCTGGAGCAGGGGATTGGGGTGCGGGAGGGGGTGAGGGTTCCAGCTAGGGGTGGGGGCCCTGGGGTGGGGCTGGGGATGAGGGCTTTGGGGTGTAGGAGGGGGCTCCAGGTTGGGGAGGGCTCAGGGCTGGGGCAAGGGGTTGGGGCTCCCGGTCAGCGGCACAGTGGGGCTAAGGCAGGCTGCCTGCCTGCCTGTCCTCACACTGTGTTGTGTTCACCCCAGAAGCAGCCAGCCGGTCCAGCGCTAATAGGCAGGGGGAACAGGAGGCTCCACAGGCTGCTGCTCTTGCCCGCAGGCACTGCCCACCCCCAGCTCCTATTGGCTGGTTCCTAGCCAATGGGAGTGCGGAGTGGTGCTCGGGACAGGGGCAGCGCATGGAACCCTGTGTCCCCCCCGCCAACCGCCTCGGAGCTGGACCTGCTGGCAGCTTCCAGGGCACAGCGCGGTGCCAGGACAGGTAGGGACTAGCCTGCCTTAGCCCTGAAGCACCGCTGACCGGACCTTTAACGGCCTGGATCCCTTTTTGCCAGGATCCCTTTTTGACTGGGTGTTCTGGTCGAAGACCGCACACCTGGTCACCCTAATTGGAGTGCCTCTCTTAATGGGTGAACGAACTAAGGCATAGAAAAGCAATCCTGCAGGGCTCAGGTTTATGTGTTATTTATCATTAAAGCCAACATTTCAGGAAGGGACAAGGGTAACTTTATGCTCTGTATGTAAATGCTCTTTAGAACAGAGGGAATTCCACTTGCTCACAGGCCAGTTTAAGTTTGTCTAACACTAGCTTAACAGTTAGATGGGTAGAGTGCACACAGCTTTTCCCTTCTGACTGGTAGGCAAGATATTCATTGTAACAGTGAAAAAGAAAAAGAAAAAAAAATAACCATGCCTACAGTTTATTGGTAGGGATGGGTGAACTAGCTTTGACTAATTTTGAAATCCACTTGAACATTACTGGGTGCGTACACATATATACATACACACACACACACACACACACACGTATCAAAATGTGTGTGTGTGTGATGTGTGTGTGTGAGAGCACGCACCGTAATATATACACACAGATCTAACTAAAAATATGTCTGAACCAAAAGCCCTGTTCTGAGCACCCCAAATGCTGAAAAAAGCCAGCACCAGCAGCTAGCCTCTGAAGAAAGCCAATGAGTCCTGCTGTGGGAGAGGAGCTGGCTAGCGTTCAGGTCTCCCAGAGGTTGAAGGAGCCAGCCGGTGTGACAGAAAGGACATGGCTGGCATATTGGAGAGCAGCCAAACAACCCAGATGTCTCCGGCTAGAGGAGGAAACTGGCTGCTGTGAAGGAGACCGGCCAGCTGTCTCAGATGTCTCACACTGCCTCTTCCTCCTCCAAAGCCTTGTTCCTACTAGGGGAAGGGACCGCAGGGGAAGAAGCCTTAAGATTACATTTACCTCAAAGCATTTCCCCCATCCGGGAAAGGGAAATACTGACACACACACACCCCTTCCACCCAAAAGATAACGTCTCCAAAACCCCAATGTTTACTCTTGCTGTATCCCATTTTAGCTAAGGCAGCACTGGAGCCTGCGAACCAAGAGGTAAGATAATAGGTGGTGGGATTACAAATGGAAGACATTCAGCAAGAATTAATGAGACAAATACCAACAGTCAGTGAAAATGAGAGCCACAGAAAATCTTTGGTAAAAATCGTTACTTTGATTATACATCTTGCCCTCTGCTTCAGGCAAAACACCACATTCTCAGGACCTATTCCCCCAGCCCAGGTCGTATTTTACTGCTATTGCTATCAATGCTGGTTAATATTTATAATTCTACTTCTACACACACACGAACATATAGTTTGTCCTACCAGCCAATAGGGTGATGTGGGATTGAGAGAAAGACAAATGTTCCAGGGCATTTTTTGATACAGAAAACGTGTTTTTTGCCAAGGACGTTTTTGACTGGTAGAAGGGAGACAATAGGTGTTTCCAGTTTCATGCAAAAACTGAAACTGACTTAGCTGAAAGGGGCAGGGGGAAAAATGCCTGAAAATTCAGCCTATTGTTATTACATCACATTAAGCCAACCTATCAAGCGGAAATGTAATACCAAGGTTATGTCTAGATGCCCAGAATGTATTTCCTTGTTTTAACTTATTTATATCTAACAAAAGTTTTTCATCCTTTAGCTTCAGCTTCGGGTCCTGCTACACATCATTGCCCTGTGGTAGTTACGCTGGATAGGAAATACAGGGCAGATACTTGCAAAGGTATACAGTCGAGCTGCTCCTTGTGCCTGATTTAACACTGCAAAGGTGTTTTGTTCCAGCATTTCTTTGGGGGTACTCACCTCTCCCTCTACATGTCATAACCTCCCTGCTCTTTACCCTGCCATTCTAGAACCTGCTGCATCAACAGGCAAGCATGACCAGTGTCAGTGCAGCTCTAAATATGGCTCAGAGATGCAGGATTAATGCAAGATACTGCATGGTAGCAGTTTACACTGCCTGCAGTATGCAGACAAGAACAGCAAATGGCAACAACCTTGAACTTACATTATGCTGTAGTATATCTAGGAAGATGTCACTGTCATTTAACACTCAGACGCCGGGATTTTTTTTTCATTGGACAGCAAGAGAGAGAACAATCAACTTCCAGTGTATTTTCAATATGGTTTGGGTGCCTGATTCACCTCCTTCTCCCAGCCAGAATAAACTGCATTTGCCTGCTTATCAGAGAACAGTTCTGCATCAAATGCCTGAGGTATCCTTCCTGTGAACAACACCTCTGCACCAACCATTTGTGGATCTAGAAGTGGATAATCCTGTGTCGACAAACATCTGTGTAAACAGCCCAATATTTACACAGGGGCTGAGCCCCCACAGATCTCACTGACTTTAATTGAAGCTGCGGATCCTCAGCAACTCTAAAAAAGCAGGTAACTTACATAGGTACCTACCTGTGAATTCAGGCAGGTTTCAGGTCCCTGTCTCTGCTGCTGGCTTGCTCTCTGAACTAGGGCAAGTCACGTAATCAGTCTGGTGTATTGCGGGAAGGGAAGAAAGTGGGCCAGAAAACCAACGAGGGAGCAAAACCAGACCAGATATGGATTTAAAAGCCTAACTTTAGGTAGTCAAGTTTGAAAATGTTGGCCTATACACACAGGCCCTCCCCTCCACACCAGAGATCTAGTGGCCCAGAGACATTCAGTTTCGATACGAGTTGAGGGCCTAACTCTTTCAGACTCCTTTGAAAATCTCAGACTAGGTGAAAAAAGGGAAGAATTCCCACCAAAGTGAAGCCCATTGCAGGCCCAAAGCTCAATAGTACGAATTAATGAAGTCATAGTGTGGTTTGAAAAACACTCTAGGGACATATCTCACATGATATTGGCATCTGTTACTCTGTCTGAACATACATGGATATTGATCCTAGACAGCCACCTTAGAAAAAAGTCTGATGCTCACATGAGAACTGTTCCACTGAGACTAGATTAACTAGTCAAACTATGCTCTTGACTGTGAACTGGGCACCAGTACCTCTGAGTTTACAGCCCCGCATAGTAAGTCAAGCTTTGTATTCATTTATACCAAATACAGACACATGGAAAGGACACTGGACAAGTCAGGAGAATTAAGATCTGATCCCAGCTCTGCCACTGACCAACTGCATGACCTTGGGCAAGTCACTTCCCCTCTCTGTGCCTCTTCCTATGTGTTTGTATAATACCTAGCACAATGGGGCCACAACTTTTGTCAGGGCCTTTAACATAATACATATAACAGTAATACTGATGCAAGTGTATTTTTCTCTCTCTCATATTATATATGGATACTTACCGATGCATAATTGTTCAGAGTGAAGTTCTCAGTTTCTCACTTTCCCAGACCCAAAACTGACCCCTAGAAGGTATGCGAAAGTATGTGGTTCTTAAAAGATTTAAAAGATTTTTTTTTTTAAATGCTCCTGCAGGGATCTCAGAATGCTTAAGCTTTATCTTCCACAACAGTTTTTAAACGCACACATATTTTAGATCTCATGTCACATTGGTGGCATGCAGTGCAACCGTCAGGGAAGGTTTTATTAGATGAAAATATGTCTTTGTAGAAGATTTTCTTCCAGTTACTCTGTTGCCATTATTCTGGCCAGGCTTTCATGCAGTTTTCAAATTAATATGCTTAGTTTTCTGAGTGGGTGATCAGAGCGGTGCAATTATACAGGGAACTCAATTACCAAAGAAAATGATCACTCAAGCATTTGAGAAATCGGAACTATATCTAATTGTGAATAGTGGATTATTATCAGTATTATGAAAGATTCTCAAACAAGTACTCGGACATACTGCACTAGAACAGCCTTATTATGCTGTGTATCATACAAAATATCCACTAATGTTTCCTAGGACAAATGCTATCAAATACAAGACATTTTGTTCTTCAACAGAAAGATGAAACTAGCAATGAGTTTTTGTTGGCTTTGCATGTATTTGTGGCCATTATCCAAGCTGAATAAATAACTAAAATGTCAGACCTTTACACTTAAAGTGGACTCCTAAATCCATAGCTCCAACTTTGCTCAAAGGGCAAGGCAATGTATATGGACCAAAACACTACTTCAGAACACCTGCCATACCCTTGACCATTAGATACACCATTATTTAATCACTACATAGCAGGGCTACTCTAACTATTAGTCAATCTCTAGATCAATCCACTTGAAAGCCATCGTCAGGACTCTGATTCATAGACTATAAACCCAGAAGGGACTACTGTGATCTAGTCTGATCCCTGTATAACACAGGCCATAGAACCTCCCCAAAATCATTCTTAGAGCAGATCTTTTTTGGGGGGGGGAAATCCAATCTTGATTTTAAAATTGCCATGATGGAGAATCCACCACAACCTTGATAAGTTGTTCCAATGGTTAATTACTCTGATTGTTAAAAATGTACACCTTATTTCCACTCTGAATTTGTCTAGCTTCAACTTCCAGCCATTAGATCATGTTATACCTTTCTCTGATAGACGGAAGAGCCCACTATTAAATATTTATTCCCCTGGCAGGTACTTTAGACCAGTGGTGGGCAACCTGCAGCCCATCAGGGTAATCTGCTGGCAGGCCGCCAGACAGTTTGTTTACATTTGCACAACCGCCTGCAGTTCTCAGTGGCCCGCATCACTTTCCGCAGCTCTCATTGGCCGGGAAAGGTGAACTGCAGCCACTGGGGGCTGCGGGCGGCCATGCAAATATAAACAAACTGTCTGACGGCCTGCCAGTGGATTACCCTGATAGGTCGCACGCAGCCCGCAGGTTGCCCACCACTGCTTTAGACTAATCAAGTCACCCCTAGACGTTCTCTTTGTTAAGCTAAATTGATTGAGCTCCTTGAATCTATCACTATAAGGCATGTTGTCTAATCCTTTAATCATTCTTTCTTGAACTCTCTCCAGTTTCAACCTCTTTCTGGAATTGTGGAAACCAGAACTGGACACAGTTTTCCAGCAGTGGTTGCACGAGTACCAAATATAGAAGTAAAATTACCTCTCTACTCCTAGTCGAGTTGCTCTGGATCAAATTAGCCCTTTTGGGAGTTCATGTTCAGCTGATTATCCACCACAACCCCCAAATCTTGTCCGTAGTCACTGCTTCCCAGCACGGCTTACATGCTTTGTTCCTAGATGTATACAGTTAGCCATATGAAAATGCATACTGTTTGTTTGCACCCAGTTTACCAAGTGATCTAATTCGCTCTCTATCAGTGATCTGTCCTCTTCATTATTTACATCTCTGCCCAATTTTTGTGTCAGCCGCAAGCTTTATCAGTGATGATTTTACTGTTTTTTTTTTCCAGATCATTGATAAAAATGTTGACTAGCGTTGGGCAAGAACTGATCCCTACTGGACTCCACTAGAAATGCACCTGTTTGATAATGATCCTCCCTTTATAATTACATTTTGAGACCTATCAGGTAGCAAGCTGTTAATTCATTTAACATATGCCATCGCAAGGCTCATATTTTTTTTCCACCCCAGATATTTGAAAATGGGAAATGGCGGGAGAAAGTTGTAACTCTACAGATGAGGAATCATCAATGGGGATTTGTGGTGGGTCATTTTAAATGGCTGCACTTGTATGGGACATATTGATGGCACTTCTGTAAATCTAAATAAATATGAAGCCCCCTTTTTAAAATCCTATCTGGTTCCTCCCTTCCTTGCCAATATCCTAAACCCTTTTCACAGTATGAGCCTTACTACGTCCACTGGATAATCCCTATCACAATTATTTCAGCACTGCCTATTGTTTGTCATGCTTCAGTGGCACACAGGAATTTTAAGTCCTCAGCTAAGGGCTTGAACTCAAGATAGTCTCCTCTTGCTTAGCAGGGGGAAAATCAGTTTAATGGAATGTAACACCTACAAAGCTCCATCCAACTTGCACGGGAGTTGGATCAGAAACTAGCAGACAAGAGGTTGTAAATGGGAGGAATGAAAGTGTTTCTTTAAAGATATCTATACACTGAGGTATCAGATAAAATTTTCAAAAGCCCCTCAGAAGTTTAAGACCCATTTTCAAAATATGGGACTTAAGCTCTTAAATCGCGGAGGCACTTTTGAAAAGTCTACCCCTGTAAACAACATGCCCTAATAACCTGAAGGTTTGACTCAGTGAACACCAGCTATGTGGGCATAAACTCTACATGCACAATACTTGAACTGTTTAACTTGCCCGAAGATTTTCACATCAACTATGGCAGGTGCAGAACTGCACGCTGCATATTTATGCATAGCCCTCAAAATGCAAACGAGGTTGGACACAAAACTACCCCTGTTGCCAGACCTTCCACACACTTATTCCTTCAAATGATTACATGGTGTTTGGGAGACTCGGTAGAATCATAGACTATCAGAGTTGGAAGGGACCTCAGGAGGTCATCTAGTCCAACCCCCCGCTCAAAGCAGGACCAATCCCCAGACAGATTTTTGCCCCAAGTCCCTAAATGGCCCCTCAAGGATTGTACTTACAACCCTGGGTTTAGCAGGCCAATGCTCAAACCACTGACCTATCCCTCCCCAAATGTAGCATCTGCATAGTTAATGGAACTGCTTCTCCATTACAAACCCGATTTTGGCCCGTCTTTTAAATCCTCCATAAAGTTACTCTGTCAAACTTGTGTTATGGGGATGGTTTGTAGTCCACATGATTTTGTTTGTTTGTATTTAATTTGATGCAGCTTGGACAGCTATTTCAGATATATAGGATTAAGGCAGGAAATGGTGTTACTCATGTATTTGGAGGTTATTGTAGTCCTTATTTGCCATCTCTTATTGCAAAGACTGGCTTGGCCTTGGGACATCTCACCAAGATCGTTCATCTACAGTACACTAAGTTTGATTTTATGCACAGGGCCAATTATGAGATAGAGAAAGGCCTATCTGTGAAGCTACTCAGTGGAAAACCAGAACAGTTAGAATGCTCAGTTGGGGGACAAGTAGGCTTTTATAGGTTGCTAAGTGGTAGGTGGGTACCAACAATTTCATTTAACAAAAGCTGTATCACAGGACTTATCTGATCTGACCTGGGGGGAGGGGAGGGTTTGATGCTGCCTCAGTTTCCCTTTCTTATCCAGTGAATCTGACTTCACACCACAGGTGCTTTCTTAATACCTCTCTCCGTTGGGGAGCTTGGTTTATTTCTACAAAGTTCAAAAGGAAACAAATCTTCCAGTCAGCCTTCCTAGCTGGCACTCACCCTCAGTAAGGGGTTCTTCGTTGTGCCATTGCTGAGGCTGTCCTCATTGCAAGCTTGTTCCATTTCCCTAGCAGCTCCTGCTCCCTGTAGACTTACGCTGCCTGGCAGCTAAAGAGTCACTCAGCTGAAGCCTTCTCTTTGGCCCTGGCCTGGCTGTTTTCCCCAGCAAACCAGATTTTCAGTCACATGCTTCTGTCACACAACCCCTGGCCTCACTCCCTTCACCTGGGGAGGAGGGCTACACCTGACACAGGTGACACTGAATCTCAATCGCCTTAAAGGACCAACTCACTCTGACAGAAATATTAATTCTCCAGCCCTTTCATTTGCATACAAAAGTGAACTAAGGCAAGATGTGGTTTTCTTATGCTGATTTTTTCTTAAAATAATTAGGACGAGTCAGAGTCCTCCCTTGCATTCCAACCAGATGTGCTCTCACTCGAATTCATCACCCAACAACGGACAGAACCCAGCAGCTATTCCAAAGCAGATTTCTCACATGGAAATAGCCTCAGTCCTAACAAAAGCACAACACACACATGAGTTCCCCTCCAGTTCAGCCCCCAAACTGCACAGAGTTAAACTTGAAACACAAGCAGCTGTGGTCATGTAGCAGCACATCAAAGATCCGCTACTCTCTCACTTCCATCTGCTTTTCTGCCTCTCTGAACCATGGAACGGAAGGAAGTGCATGACCAGGTATAATACCAGACCCCAAATCTAGCTAAATTGGACTTAGTGTTGACTGTTTCACTCATAGAAGGGTAATAAACTTTATAAAAATGCTGTAGCTATTAAACAACCAGGAAATTCAAACTCTGTGCTGAACTTAAAATAAATCAAACATTCACAAGCGTACAAATACACAGTTATGGTACCAAAATAATTTTCATCCTGCCCCCGAAGCCAATATCCCCAGCTTCTTTTTCCTGCCTTCTATACCTACTTATTTTTGGATTAACGACTTTTTCCTTAAGGCCTTAAGAAGTCTTCAAGCTATCCCTAAAAAAACCCACTTTATGGAAACAGTGACCATAGCAATGCCTTCGATATTTTCCTCAGATGGACTTTATGGCTATGGAGATGTTGAATTTGGAGAAAGCAGTGTTTATAGTATCAAAAACATGTACTGCTGAATATTGGTTTCATAACTGATTTCAGATATACACAGTCCCGAAAGTAAATGCAATTCTTCATCACGATATTAGCCTTGGGTCTTTTCATGCAAGTGCTGTAATTTCATAACCTGGGTCCAGGAGGTTTCTATAGTATATCTATTTGTGCTAGCTCTGCATCTAATACTACTGTTTAAAGTCACAGTAATGAAGTGGGGAATGACTGGCTTTTGTATGCTATATTCTAAGCAGAAATGTATGAAATCAGTCTTGATCAGTGAACTAAGTATAACCATAAAAAAGGAGATAATACAATCATTGAACAAGTAAGATCAAGGCATGCTTCTTGGATTTGCAGAGAGCCTGAAACAATGGTTCACAAACTCAACCCTAAAAGATGGAATTTGAAATGATAACATTGTTGTCTATTTCATAATTGATGATTTTATCAGAAAAGTCCAGCTAAGGTATTTATCCCACAATGCCAAGGAAGGAAGGATGGTTCAGTGGTTAAAGCATTATCCTGGGTCTCAGAACGCTTGTATTTAATTCCCTGCTTCACCACAGACTGTCATCATGATCTTGGGCACGTCACTTAAGGTATGTGCGCACTGCCTTGCAGTTCGGACCAAAGGAGTGTGAATAACTGCATGCACCAAAGTGTTGCACTGTAACTCTTCTGCATGGACACTGCAGGCACACTAAAGGTCCAGAGTTCGACAGTGAACTGGGGTAAGCGTGCTTAATGCACTTTTGAACCCGGATCTCAGATCTGAATTTAAGGCCCTGATCCTACAAGCACTTATGTGAGTAGCCCCATCCACATCCGTGGCACTACATATGTGCATAAATGTTTGCAGGATTGAGATGCTGAAACTGAAAGTCAACTCTGTCATGCAAAAGAGACCAGGTAACCTTGCAGCTGAATTTAGGTCCATCTTGCCACAGAGTACATGGTTTGGGGTCAAATGCATTGGTAACTTGTGTGTCAGACTGACAATATCCTGGACAAATCTTATGGAATTAAGATAAACTTTACTGAATCAAGTTAAATGTTATTGAATTAGGTTTAATACCTTTGGGGTATATCGTATTAAAAAATGCAATTGTGTATGTGTTATTGTGGAATTGTATGCAACTCCTCTAGGAGGAGGGGGATGCTAATCAGCTTCCTCTGTTATCAGCTCCCAGAAGCTCCACTTCTCCAACAGAGGTGCACATATATTAGTTCAAACTGGATTCTCCAAGGACCAAGAAAATATTTTTGGATAAATTGCCTGGTTTTAAACAGGCTCAGGGCTTTCTTCCTGATCCAGCAAACAGAAGGGACCCTGGATCCATGAGAAGCCACAGACTTCAGGGAAGGACTGGAAGGAGTCGGCCTACTAAGACTCCATAGGACCGTGTGCTTGCTCTGAGCTGAAGCTATGATGAACTTGTAATCACAAAGGAAACCCCTTGGGTGGGGTTTTAAAGCCAGAATCCATGCTAGGATTGGGGTGATCTCTGGTAAGCTTATTAGCATGCAAGTAGGTTCTTTTGTTGTTTTTAATATGTTTTTTTCTGTAGTACTTTAACCTTAAGAAAAAAATAGGCTTTCATAGAAAGAGCTGTGTGGTAACGTAACGTATAACCTGTTAACAGTCTGAGGAGAAAGGCAAAGCAGATCTGCTTAGGCAGTCTGACTTTGCTGTGAATTCAACTGTAGGCAGCGAATGCTTCAGCCTGGCAATACCCCAGTCAGGAAGGAGAGAGACGCAGGTGTCCACCCAGGGAGCTAGAAGCCTGAGAGCAGGTGCCTTACTGGACCACTAAGGGAAAATACAAGTGTAGCTGCCCTGAGTTGTGACAACTTGGTCTGAAGCTGGTCCATATAAAGAAATTACCATTGTCTGAAATGGAAAAGCCTCCATTTCAGTGTTTGACCAAACTCTACCCTGCAGTGGATTATGGTACCTCTTTGGGAGTACAAGGAATTTCAGGTATCTAGACTTTCCTTTCCCAAAGGATAAAATGGGGGACAACTTGAGAATAAAACAACTGAGGAGGAAAAAGTCTTTTAAAAGGTGGGAACTTGCTTCATGACCGTTGCAATACTCTAGGAATGACTTAGGACCTACCACCAGGACTCATAACTCTTTCACCTCTACATTTAATTTATATATATATATATATGCATTCTTGGTTAGCTAGAGCTTTAGGGAAACGAAGAGGAACTTATAAGCAATAAAGCACCAGCTGCTTCTCTGTTGCTAAGTTTATCGGAGTTTAACAACAAACATTTTTATATAATTTATGCCTGCTCTATATTAAATCTCTTTCAATAGCTACTTGTGAGAGCCTGTAAATACACACCATGTTTCCACTGCTGATGTTCAACGACAGAGTAGGTTAAAGTGAGGTGGGCTTAGTGAATCACAAAGTTAAAAAGAAAAGAAAAGAAAAAAGGAAACTGTTTGTTTCCACGTTGCTGCCGGCAGCCAAACAAATGATTCTGGTAATAACAGTCCCATATCAGGGCAGCCCTGATCATGGCGGCTCCGTTGTGGCACAGGTGTGAGCCAGGTTTAAGAGCGTCCTCCCTCATTCTGCAAGACTGCAGCCCACGTGCATTGTGGAAGAGAATAAAGATGCACCCAGCGAGCTGGGACAATTCAGGGCAACTGGACCTAGATTCCCCCTCCGTGGTCCAGCAAGGGCACTTACATCATGGTCCTGGCTCCTCAGCCATCACCTCTCCTGGGCAGAGACCCATGTCTCTCTCCCTCCTGACCAAAGTTTTCCAGGTTGCACAGTTCTCTGCCTACACTGTGCAAGTCAGACGCCTAAGCAGGCCTATTTTGATGTTTCCTCAGAGGCTATAAACAGCATAATTATCCACAGGCATAAGTTACCACACAGCCCTTTCTAAGCAAGCACATTTATTCTTAAGGTGAGAGCACTACAGAGAAAACATCATAAAACCACTAACAGAACCTATGCAAATGCTAGCAAGTTTACAGGAGATCACCCCAACTCCAACAAGGGCTCTGGTGGCAGGGATGGGGTGCTCGGTGTTTACAAGTCCATAACAGCTGTTAGCTCAGAACAAGCACACATATGCATAGGCTAGCCTTTCCT
Source organism: Malaclemys terrapin pileata (assembly GCF_027887155.1). Classification (NCBI taxonomy): domain Eukaryota; kingdom Metazoa; phylum Chordata; order Testudines; family Emydidae; genus Malaclemys; species Malaclemys terrapin. The sequence continues at coordinate 14,569,220 of NC_071515.1, read as the reverse complement.
TTATACAGCTGGAGTCTGACATTCTGAGACTGTGATTAGGTATCAGTCAGACGACGTTTTTCTCTTCAGGGTATAGCTTCAAAAGGTTGGCTCTGGAGGTGGGAATTTGCATTTATCTCCCCACAGGTATACCTGAGCAAACCCACTTAACTTTGTTTGTCCAAAAACATCTTTTTTGTCTGGCACGTTGCTTACGATAGGCCTCTGACGCTCATAACACTTCCAAGGGTTTACAGTTGCCACATCTCCCTGCTAGAGAAGTTGCATACAATCCCACAATAACAAACTTTGCATTTATAATACAATGAACTCCACAGCTATTTAAACTTAATTCAATACGTTTTTCCCCAAAGATATTGCAGAAAGTTGCCATATCTGTCTTGCAAGCATCTCAGTCTGGCTTGTGCTGGGACATTAGGATAGAGCATTTGTCTTTTCCTCCCAGCCTTAAAACACACTCACTCTGGTCAGAGCTGCCCAAACCGAGAAAACCTGTGATAGGAAATGGTGACCCTTTGACCAAAGCCCCAGTTCAACAAAGCATTTAAGCAAGTGCTTAATTCCCATTAAAGTCAATAGGACTTAAGCATGTGCTTAACTGCTAAAATGGAGTCTAAGAGGTTACGCAGGGACTGCTGAGTAGTAACCCATCTTAATAGATTTTTAGGCAGATATTGGTAAAAGGATCTAATAGCAGCTAAAAACATGTTAAACTTCCACACATCAACAGTCGCAGGCACTTTCACTGCTTCCCCAGCCACGTTATTATGGCTTATACCAAACATTTGATCTCACTCAGACACTTAGTTCCAACTGCTGGTTTAAAATTACAGAATTAGAAACTGGAACTAGGGTCCTTTACGCAGTGCTCTTGTGCCCAAGGCAAAAAAAGTAATCGTCAGAAGGGGTAGTTTATAGAGTAAGTCATTTTACTTTCCAGCCTTTCCAGTTCATTAAAACATTGCAGGACTTGGTATTCCTCATGCAAAAATGTATTTTCAACTTATGTCTAGACTTATTTCAGCCAGTCTCTGTACAGTTCTGTTAGAATGAACATAAACTCTATCAGTGTTACAGAGGCCTTTTCTTTATCTTAGGGTTACACCTTGGAAGTATGGACAACACACTATGCATGGCCAAACTACTCTTCGAGAGAGAGAGCCACTAAAGGATCCATCCTTGTATTGTTAGAGAACCAACCAAGCTAGTTCATCCCAAAGCTCTTCGTCCTGGAAAAGATATGGACATGGTAGGAGAAAATCATTCATCCAAACACCAACTACTGACACACTTGTGAACGTCTACAATAAACTGCGGTTTGAAATCCTATATGAGCTTATTCCCCAAATAAGTTTTGCCTCCAAAACTCACAGTGGTTCTCTGATGAAGCAAGCAAAGTGAAGGCAAGAAGAGAGCAGAAAAATCATCAACAATTCAAGGCCCACCAAGCAGATTACATTGCAGCTGTAAAGGAAGCTAGAAAACCCTTCAACTCAAGTACAACTGCATCAGTCAATTTTTAATCAGCAGAACTGTATTGGCTACTCAACCCTGAATGCTGATATACACACAGACAGATCAAAGGCTGTCCTGAAAGGAAGAGCTCTCATTCTATTTTGCAGGCCAACCAATGGAAAAAAGCCCCCCAAACAAGAAAATGAGCATGGGCCTCATTGAGAGAGAGGAACCACCACCAAAAGAATACAGGACACTCACCCTCCCATCTCTCTTGCAAAAATTTCTGCTGGTCACCAGAACATAAAGCCTGCAGAACATTTGGTTGACCACCTGAGAAACTGACCCCCTATGCTCATCATGACTGGTGAAGTCTGCTGACTATGATAACCAAGATCATTGATATGCTTTCAATGAAGAAGGCAATTTCTATAAGGCATACTTAAGAATACAAATGTCAACCAAACCTCAGTTTTCAAGGCACCATGAAATAATACAGAGAGTTGGGAGGAACTTCTCATTCCCCATGAATGAGTATAGTCATATCTACTAAAAGTAATAACATTATTCACAAGGCTACTCATCCTAAGTAGAGTCTATTCAGCTCTTTTTATGTTTCAACTGGCAGCAGTTCAGTGGAACATGGAGATATCAGCTGTTCTAAGACAAGGTAGCTAAGAATCTGTTGATTAAAACAACTGCACTCTCCTTGATGCCATCAGACTTTTAGGTACCTAGCCTAGTTCTGCTGGGGGGGGTGGGGGCAACGAAATATTCCTTTGATAAAATGAGACATGGGATCTGGTTCCAAACTCATGGTTAACAGCAACCAATTCTGGAACGGATATAAACCTTGTGCTACAGGGCCTAAGCCAAACGAACTATTAGAGCTAAGGATGAGACCTATTTGAGGGGCAGAATAACTACTACTGCAGGGTTTTTACACTTTCCTCTGAAGCATCTGGTGCTGGCCACTGTTGGAGACAGAATATTGTACTAAATATTCTGGTCCAATTCAGCCTGGCCTATAGTTCTGAGTTAGAAGGGGAAAAAAATCTACATAGACAATTGTTAGTCCTTTGGCTCCAAGAGATCCTTTCTGACCAATATTAATGGCACACATTTATTTCTTGAAGCACTGGCTGGATTTTATGATCCAGTGGGTAGTCAGACAGCAGTATTTTCCATATATAATAATAATTTCTTTATTCTAATTAATGTACATCTTAATGATATTTCAGACATAGGCTTATGCATATTCTCAATTATGATATTTAACGGACTTCAAATTTTTGAAATAAATAGAGATTTCAGGAACATATGTATGGAGAACCACATAAATCATGTTGGAGATTGCAAATAAATTTTAGAACAAACATTAGAAATAATAGCCCTTGAGTAGGCTTTCTTACTGACGTTCATCTTTAGAGAATTGCGTAAACTGCAGTGCATTGAAAAGAAAGGTTAACTTTCCATTTAACTGCTTGTTCATGTCCATTTTTCTGTACTCCCACGCCAAACAAAATGTAACTAGCAACCTTTATAAGTCATCCAATACATTATTGTAAATTGTGAATATATTTCTTGTCTGGAGAATGATCACTAAGAAGTTGCTAATGGGCCCCTTACGTGGGAACAAATTCACTTTGTAAAATGAATTGTATATTTTTTTTTCATAAAACAGGAGCTCAATTCAACCAGTCTAATAGGCTTGCCTCTTATCTGCATCTGTGGGCTAGGAAGTAAGATTGTGCCTTGTTCAGTGCTGTCTTGGGTGGGCTGTTGGCTAAGCACTCCAAATTTCTGAGAGTAATCTAAGGGAATGCGGTACGTTTATAACGTGAAGAATTTGTTTCCTAAGTAGCTATGTAACCAGCTGCAAGCTTATAGCACCTCAGAATCACCACCACAGAGGCGAGTACGCAGAAAAATCCAATAGCAACTGTGCATTTTCTCAAGTATCAGAGGGGTAGCCGTGTTAGTCTGGATCTGTAAAAAGCAACAGAGAGTCCTGTGGCACCTTTAAGACTAACAGATGTATTGGAGCATAAGCTTTCGTGGGTGAATGCTGATGAAAGGTGCCACAGGACTCTCTGAGCATTTTCTGTTTGCTTTTCCAAGTCACTTGACTGAGGGCACGTCTTCACTACCCACCGAATCGGCGGGTAGCAATCGTTCTATTGGGGATCAACTTATCGTGTCTAGTGAAGACACGATAAAATCGATCCCCGATGGCTCTTCCGTCGACTCCGGAAATCCACCGCGGCAGGAGGCGGAAGCGGAGTCGATGGCGGCGCGGCAGCCAGGTAAGTCGACCTATTCATGTAGCTGAAGTTGCGTATCTTAGGTCGACCCGCCCCTGTAGTGTAGACCTAGCCTAAATGTGGGGTTTGGTCCTGCACATGAGTTACACTGCACCTCTGTGGAGATGTACTGAACTAAATGGGACACCTGGGGTAAGTAAAGCAAGTGTTTGAATAACCAGGCCCTTAACAAATAAAATATTTTGCAAATTGCAAATGTTGGCACTAACTACTACTACTATAGCAGCAGGCCAGATGCTGCTTTAACTTATACGGTCATCAACTTAGAGCTGAATGTGGCCCTTCTTTAATGTTTGCTATTACACACCATTAACACTGCTTGTGTCATGTGTCAATGTAAGGCAACAAATATGAGGGGTAAAGAATATGAATGCAATCCAACAGCTAAAGTTTAACCCTACATTTACTATCAGATTAGACTCACTATCAATCTGAGGAAAGCAAATCTACAACAGCAGATGCAGGCAATGCAAATCCCAAGGTATCCTTAGTGGAGTGTACCATGACTTTTACACAGGCTGTAGGAAAAAACACTGAAAAGTTTGTTTGAAAACTGATCAGAGGTGGTGGCTAATGAGATACACATGAGACACTCACACTCTATAAGTCTCTCTTCCATAATTAGATCCCCTCTAATCACACATAGCGTCACCACCAAAGTAAACCTTTTTGGTTAAACTAGGAAGAACTGCAACCTTGTGAACTTCACTAAAAAAAAAAATAGTGTCAGTAAAGGAAGCCTACCGTTTGGGAGACTCCTAGGGAAACAGACATTCTGCTAAAGTTTGGAAAAGTCTTCTTCAAAAACATGAGCAATTAACACAAGGTGATACATTCTTAAAGGGGTGAAAATATTTACTACACCACTCCCATTAATTTCAATAGGAGCCATGAAACTAAATCGCATACACAGCTATGAAAATTTACTCTTGCAAATTCTGATGTGCTTAATTCTTCCCTCGAATTAATTCTTCCCATGTGTTTGTGAAAAGTTCCTCATCCCTGACTACCCACTTATTCCAGACTGGGCTCCTTCTGAAGCAAGGCAGCTAACTGTGCTGAACAGCATGGTATTTGTGTGATATGGGGAAATGTCCACTAAGGACAGGGTTGAGAGCTCCACAATTCATTCAACTTGTGAGTTATGCCTTAGGTCTCCAGGAACAAAACACTAGTGTCCCAATGCTGACTCTAAAATAATACAATAATTTCATCCTTGAAAATAAAATGGTGGTATGTCCTCCACCACCCAATACATCTATTGGCTTGAATATAGCCCCCCCGCCCCACTATCACTACCACTCTAGACATTTTCCCAAGCATCCTCAAACTCTGGATAACTTTTCAGAAACAGGAACCACTAAAATAAAGGGCTCTTTGGCTAGCTAGGTTTTCAAACTGTGTTGACACTGTACTGTACTGAACCGAACCATTCACTGCAGGACCTTATACAGCAGTGTAGGGTACAGAATGTAAAGTGATGCTGAATGAGGCTGTAGTACTTTCAACTCTAGGCAGAAGAATAAGGAGATGAAGGGGAAGTTATATCACCTGTTCAAATCCTCCCTGTTTTTTATCCTGTCCAGCTCCTGGTTCTGCCTCCGTTACCTGACAGATTGACTCCCCCTCCCCATGCATGTCCTGAGAACACCACAACCCAGCTACCCCCAATGTATTCTAGACACCAGCTCCGTAACCCTATAGTTCCTCTATTCCTCCTATGTACTTCACAGCTAAATCCTCAGAGCCACCTACAAGCCTTTCCATCCTCCCAGAGTCTTCCTATCTGTGAGAAAGTGTCATTCGCCTTAGGAATAAGAAAGTGGAAACTAGGAAGACAACACAATAAGACAGAAGAACACTTACCAGCTGGAAGGTAGGGAGATGCAGCAAGCAGGCAGGTACAAAATGGCTACTTTAGGACCACAGCTTCTTCCCTCTGCCAAATTTAAAGGACCAGCCTCCAGAAAGGCATGCTGGGAAAATAACTCTCATGAAAGGGTAACCCTGCCATAGGAACTAGGGCGTTACTCCTGAGAAAGAGGGTTGGCTATGTTGCCTGCTCTTCTGATAGCTTATGCTGGGGACAAGCATCTCCTTTTGGGAAGGCTGTTGAACTAGCTAGTCACAGAGCAGTGTTAGGAGGAGGAGGAGGGATCTACAGGAGTCTACAATGCTGAAGCTCACAGAAGAGCTGATGTAAACAAAATGAGGGGGGAAATAAAACGGACCAGTTTCTGCTGCTGGCTCTGCCAATGCAATCTAAGCTCTAGCACTGTAGTTTCAGAGTGAGGATCCATAACTCCCAGGATGGAGTGTCTATATAACAACAGTGGGTTACCTCATTATGATGATACATTTCCTTGCTGCCTGTTATAAGCATCCTAGATCTCTCCAGGCATCTTCCTTTTATAAAATACTCCTATAGCACAAATGCACCATTTATAACTTTACCTCCATGTTATGCTCAATTTCAGAGTAGTGAAATTCAAGACAAGCAGCATGAGCATTATACTGAAAGACACATTAAAAATTCATACAGCATTTTTTTAGAATGATGAATTCCTACAAAACAGTTCCCAAAATGTACAATTTAATCTGCTAGCCATCTCTGATAAAGCGATATATAGGTCAAAATAAACCAAACTACTGACTCCATAGCCTTTTGATACAAAAGAATAGAATACATGGTTATATGCCACACTGCATTCCAGGTTATTTAATTAGAAAGTGTTTGTGTTAAGTTCTGGTCAGTTAAAGGATGGCATAATGGCCAGAGGAAGTGACTTGCATTAGAATAATAAGAATAACTTCTGTGAAAGCAGTGAACTTTTAAAAGGGCTTTGGAAATACAGAATACTATTAGTCAATCATATACCACAGAGTTGCCCCCCGAGGTATATGTTATTTTGATAAATTAACCTGAAAAAGAGTTGGAACATAAAGTCAAACCCACCATACAACAGCAAGCAGGTCTGAACTCACTTCAAAATACTTCCCACAAGAGAAAGTCACATTCTCTACAGCTTAACTTGCAAAATAATTTTGAACCTCACCAAGGTCAGCAATTACATAAATCATTGTGTTTTTATTTAATTAACTATAAGGACAGAGCCTAAAAATGCAGCTAATGTGTGGGAAACATCATCTTACTCTGAATATTATTTAGTAGAGCTGGTTAAAAACAAACAAACAGACTAAACGTTTTTGGTGATAATTTTCACTAAACATTTGACCCCTCTTCTCTTTGAAAATCTTTACATTTTTGACCAGTTCTATTATTTATTACTTTTTAAGTACAGGTGTGTTTGACAACATACTAGATAATTTAGATAATCAGCCATTACTTCGAAGAGTATACAGTCTAGAGGAAAGGCAAAGAGAAGACAAGTTGGTGTTAACTTAAAATAGAGAAGGAGGAAAGGGACAGAGAGATAACTCTCTAGTGAAGCTCACAGTGCCTGTTATCTCCCACAGGGATATCCCTCACTTTATTAAGTCCCTCATACAATAGGTCCTGGTCATTTCTAGAAATAAGTGAATCGAGAACTCTGTGATGTAAACATAACTCCAAAAAGGCTGTTGTCTTTCTATGCTATTGCTCTCAGAGAAGGAATAAAATGTTTGGGTAAAGGGAGGAGTCTTATTTTTGGCCTGATTCTGCCATCCTCACCTGTGCTGAATATTCCTGCTATGGCTAGAGTCACCAGACAGTGCTGTTACATAGGAGTAAGTTTTTAGTTTTTGCAGAAAGACTGTATGGTTAGTATTCTGTTATGCAAAAATCCTTTGAAAGAAGCTATGGCACACAGTTTATGCTCGGCCTTATTCTCTATATTCTCTAGTGCAGGGCTGGTTCCTGGGAACCAAGCATTGGTGTGTGGGCTTACCTTTATGGAAGAAGGGATTGCCTGCATGATGTTTGTGACAATTTCTGTTCCAGGACTGGTGTAAATATGCAAATAAAGCATGTACTTTGAATATGTTCCCAGTGTATAAACAATTTCTCCTACACCGAGAAGCTGACCTGCAAGGCCCCCGAGTTCTGCTACTGCTCAGCAGAAGGGCGACAGTGATGTCAGAAACTGGACCCTGGTGTCAGCAGGAGGGGCATCATGACTCCATGAGTAGACCCAATGATTTCCATTGGAACTGCTCCTATTGGAAGGTAATATTCATCATGAACAAGGGTGGCAAAATTGAGTCCTTTGATTTTAGGAAATTGGGAGTTTGCACCTTCCCCCTAAGTACTGAGGCACTTTTATGCTTCCTTCTCTTTCTAACAGATTCTGCGTTTCATTAAAAACTCAGCCTTATGGAAAGAGAACATTATTTTTCATAAAGGGGAAAAACACCATGGTTCAGTTAGTGCTACTTTGCTCAACTAAGTCTATACTAGCCTTATGCTGGTGTGCAAGGAAATGGAGAAGGCACAGGAAGTCTTCCCCACCATTCGCATAGATGTTAGTCACACCCCCACACAAGGGTTGCTGACGGCTAGTGCAGACAGCAATACCTATGCGAGAGGGGGTTAAAGGGCAAGGTGTGCCAAGACCCTCCTCCACACCATCCATTATTGATGTGCGGACATTTTGGAGACTCCATATTGCACCTTTTCAAAAGGTGTAGCAGAGGCCATTTTTACCCATAATCCAAGAGCCAATGTACCTTCCTCAGGAGCTCATAGTGCACTATTATGGCTCCATTAACTGCTACCATGGGGGAAGTGACCAAAGAGCTTAACTTTCTTAAGACTTAACCTTCACTCAGTGCCTAATTCTGACAGTCTATCTTGCACTGACTTGTACCTGACTCTACAGGTAATTCCAGTCATCTTTCTGGGATAACTCAAGGAGTAAGACATCTTGAGTAAAGATGGCAGAATCTAGCCTAGAGTCTAGGGCCCAATCCTGCAACTCTGACTCCTACGAGTTGTCTCATTGATGTCAGTGGGGCTGCTCCTAGGTGTCGTGATTGCTTATGTGAGGATAGTGTGTAGGATTAGCTCCAGGCGTTGTAAAACTAAGGTAATCACTCATATTTTAATTTTGGCCGCCCATGGCATTAATCAGCCATTCACAAGCTTGGCTGGTTAGAGGCCTGTTAAAATCATGTTTTCAGAGCAGTTTTCATGGTTTCCTGAAGTATTCCTGGAGATTCTGTCAAGCTCCCCTCTCTTCACATCTCATCCATCTCAGTCAGGGTTTGCCAGTGATCTGTGAGGGAAGAGATTGCACCTGACAGTTCACCTCACACAACCATCAAGAACAATCATGTTGGCAAGTGAGCTTGAGCCATTTCTGTTTTGTTCATGGATTATCCTAGCCACACTTGCTTCTTTTCTTCCCTTCGTTATGTGGTAAAGTTAAAAATTGTCTGTTTTATTTTACACGAGCATTTGGGGCACTGTACTCTAGCGTGGGAAGCTACAAATTTGAAATGCAGTGGGGAAAAAATAACTTCTGTTGCTCTGCCCTGACCCCTTGCAACTCGTAGTAAAGCTTTATAAACACAATTCTCCCCCTTCTCCCATACATTATTGCCATTGCTCTACACGTGTTCTGCTTTCCTGGGGTCCTCCAGAGAACTCCCTGTTCTCTCCTCTCTGCCATGCCAAGCTGTGGGTTTGTTCTTCTTTCCCTCCTGCCAAGGAAGTCTAAGTGCAGCACCCACTGGTGTCTAACAGTATTGCTCCGCCAGGGAAATGACCCCTCCTGCACCAGGCCTGAGTCTGCTATCTCTGTGGCATTATCATCCCCTGCCAGCTTTGACAACGAGAGACAAGCTGGAGCCCTATTGTGGGGATGTATCATCCCTACACCAACCTAATGAAAAGTTCCATGAGGAGGTAAGGGTCACGATGGGATACTTGCCAGGTAAACAAACATGGCCTTATGTAAGGCCCCCTGGTGGTCTAGGATTATATAAGATGATCATGGCCTTATGTAAGGCCCCCTGGTGGTCTAGGATTATATAAGATGAGGTAAACAAGGTGATAAATCATGGCCTTATGTAAGGAACGGTTGAACCAATCGGTGTGGGGCTATACATGTGATAAACACATGATTCTCCTTCTTGTCCAATCGGTAGATGTGTGATTATAGCCTAATTGTGTTATGTAATGTTAAGAAAAACTATAAAAGAAAGCTTGTAATAAACAGAATCGGATTCAGCCTGCAACCACATTGGTCGTGCGTTTTATCTGCTCCGCATGGAACCCCCCAAATGGTGACCCCGACGTGATTCGGCTTGGACATCAAGGCAGCTAGGACTTTGCCCAGAGTAAGCTAGCAGAAATCATACTAGACACAGCCGCCAGTGGAGCAGGGATCAATGTTCTCAGACAGTAGACCCAACAGGTGTTGTCTCAAAAGCTGAGCAAAGAGAAAGCAGATCCAACCAAAAAAAAGGATCTGAGTAGTCAGACTCTATGTCATCTCTCATGAAGAAACTGGAACAATTGAATTTAGATATTGAAGAGGCTCTCAGTGCTGGCTCTTCTCCTTCCAGAACTCCTTCTTCCAAAAAGCGCAAACAGCCATGCCCTGTTAAGGTGGAGACAGGCCTTCTTCACAGAGATAAAGGGAATCTGTGGGAATAAGAGGGCAGGGTACCAAGATTTAAATGGTTTGCTAAGCTCAGTGTCAACTGGAGCATGACCAAAAACTGAACATGGTTTGAGAAAAGGCGGAGGTGGTAGCCGCGGCAGGAGGTACCGGAGGATACCGGCTCCTGGTCGTCCGAGAGAGACGTTCGTGAGCTCACAGCCAACGTAAGCGTTCGGTGAGGAAAGGCGGAGATGGTAGCCGCGGCAGGAGGTACCGGAGGATACCGGCTCCTGGTCGTCCGAGAGAGACGTTCGTGAGCTCACAGCCGACGGAAGCGTTCGGTGAGGAAAGGCGGAGATGGTAGCCGCGGCAGGAGGTACCGGAGGATACCGGCTCCTGGTCGTCCGAGAGAGACGTTCGTGAGCTCACAGCCGACTAAAGCGTTCGGTGAGAAAAGGCGGAGGTGGCAGCCGCGGCAGGAGGTACCGGAGGATACCGGCTCCTGGTCGTCCGAGAGAGACGTTCGTGAGCTCACAGGTAAGCGGCTGCATTTAATAAAATGGACTCTGCTTTTTCTGCAGAGGAGGAGACGGTGCATAATTTTTTATTACGCATCGCTAAAAAGCGGGGAGAGAAGCTTCCCTCTGACGCGTTGTCCCGTTTGTTGAAATGGGGGCAGAAACGCGGGAATGTACAAAGAGGGCCTTCAGCTACAGGACATGCTGAATCAGTTGTCCCATTTGGCCGGTGAGAGCCATCCCCCGCAGTCCCACACATTGCGAGCCCTGAACCAGCCCGGCTTTCCTGTCACCAATGATGTTTGTACCCCAAAGTTCCGGGCGGAGTTCCCGGGGCAGGGTGAAAAGTTGCGGAATAGGTTGAAAAGAATGGCGGAGCCAGGCTTATCTAACTTTGAAAGGACATATAGGAAAAAACCGCCAGATAAGATCCCTCCGGCGGATGATGTAGCTACCCCCTGTCCTCATTGTGGTTTGTGGGGCTGCGCGATTGGGTGCACTGGACGGGATAACGTGTCCACGCACCGGCCACTGGATGTCGCCAACCCGTTTGCTCCAAAGCCTCCGGCATACTCATCCGATGTTTCCACCCTGCGACATGCTTCGGACAATATCCCGGGCGGCTCGGGCCCCCCGGACCCCGTAAGGCGTTGGCACGGACTTATTAGGGAAGCCCATATAGAGGGGGAATTTGCGCCCGAGGCTTATCCAGTAGTGACACCGGATCCACAGGACCCCACAGCACCGGACCTGCACTTATTGTTTGTCACAGCCTAGACACCTGATAATGTGGTACTTCTATTTGTTCGGACTCCTTATTATAGGAGCAGGGGTCTTTGTATGTCCAAACTCTGTACCTTTTGTTAACCCACGACAAAATGTTTGTATCACCTGGGCGAACCAAACTGGCCAAAAAGCCCTTTTTGCTTGTTCATGGCCACCCCATCGGATCCCCAATGGTTTTCGTGGGTATTTATGTAATGTTATGTTTTTTAATAGTTCCCAGTTGTTAAATGTCACCTGTCGTCAGTTTTATAGGTTCAAAAAAAAAGTAGTCAGGTGGCTAGTAATTGTCCTAATGTTAGTTGGACCCTCCTATAGGCCTTATTTAAGAAAAAGGGGGGAGGTGTGGGGATGTATCATCCCTACACCAACCTAATGAAAAGTTCCATGAGGAGGTAAGGGTCACGATGGGATACTTGCCAGGTAAACAAACATGGCCTTATGTAAGGCCCCCTGGTGGTCTAGGATTATATAAGATGATCATGGCCTTATGTAAGGCCCCCTGGTGGTCTAGGATTATATAAGATGAGGTAAACAAGGTGATAAATCATGGCCTTATGTAAGGAACGGTTGAACCAATCGGTGTGGGGCTATACATGTGATAAACACATGATTCTCCTTCTTGTCCAATCGGTAGATGTGTGATTATAGCCTAATTGTGTTATGTAATGTTAAGAAAAACTATAAAAGAAAGCTTGTAATAAACAGAATCGGATTCAGCCTGCAACCACATTGGTCGTGCGTTTTATCTGCTCCGCATGGAACCCCACACCCTATGCTTTGATTTTCCCACAAGGGAAAGAAATATACTGCCACAGAGCACAAGGCTGGTGATCTTCTGCCTTTTTATAGGAATCAAAAAAGGAAAATGAAGTGCCTTGCCTCTCCTCTTGTGGCAGAGCTGGTAATACAACCCAGTTCCATGGAGTCCCCCTCTAGATCCCTATCCACTGGAACTCACTGCCTCACCGATGTTTTAATGAACTCTTTATTTCACTCTATTCTTCATTTTCATAGTCTTGCTGTCTTTTAAGTAATCACACAAAGCAGAGTTCCCCAAACTTTTCAAAACTGAGCCCCCTTCAGGAAAGTGAAACCTTCCTCCTCACTCCGAGTAGTCCTGCATAATTTATGTACCTTCTCCAACCCCCTGCTCCAGTTAGTCTTTCACATCTTCTCCCCGCCCAAACCCACTTAAGCAAGAACTGATGTCGATCTTCCTTTCTTCCATGCACTGATAAGCCGTGAAATATGTTCACATTTAAAATATTACTGGCATCTGAATTTACCAGTTGTATGAATGGTGTCTTCACAACCGTTGTTTCAGGCTCTCTGCAAACACAGGCAGACTTTCTGCAACAGTTACACTTGCTTCACATTTGAAGGTTTACAAAATGAAAGTTAGGACTTCAGAAAGCAATCAAGAGTTTTGTCTGCATGGCTAGTTTTTTGCATCTTATACTTGGAAAACACAGTGACTCAAAGGAAATGTGGGTGATATGTTTTCACAGTTTTTATTATACTATTTGTGGTGGAAAGCACCAACTTATTATGGCAAATATTTTACTGAGTGAGGGTCCATGTACATTCTATCCACTCCACATGCAATCTTATTTCCTTTATATACAGGAGACTTTGCTGAGGTCTGTGCTGGGATTTAATTTCTGCATCTACGCTTATATGAAATATTGGCAACAGCATGTGAAAACCTCAATAGCATGTGGATTTTTCATTTTATTTCAGTTTTGATTTTGTTGAAATCAGTCCAGTTTCACAAAAGTCCTCATTCTGCACTTTAAGGGGAGGGGGGGATTATTATTTTAAAGCCAAAAAAGTACCCTCAAATGTTCAAATGTTTGTTTCAATGAAAGCCAACTGCATTTGACATTTGATTATTTTTATAATTGTCTACTTTTTGATGAGGGAACCACCATAAAACACACTATTTATATAAAGTTTGATTATGTATGTCCCCTTCCTTCTGTTGCAAAATGGCCTGAAAAAATTGCACTTTGTGGGCTGTTTTCTCTTAATTTTGCACAAAAATATTCACTATGGCCCTGTTCCTACAATGAGAGCTATATCAGAAGATCTCTGTGCCTGTGGCAAGCCCTACTGAAATCAATATGGTTCTGCGTGGATACAGGGTCTGCCATGTAGTATTCATTGCAGGATCTGAGCCTACTTTTGCACAATGCTACCAGTTCACCCATCTCCCTATTACATACCTATGAGAACTGAACTTTTCTTCTATTGAATAGCAAGCACATTAGAATATGCTCTGGTTAAGGATAATGAAATGGAAAGAACCTCAGCATGAATGGTGTAGTTTGCATATATATCTTCAAACCTCCTCAATGAAAGCTGTCCCTCATTGGTTAGGATTTCACTTTACAACAATCTATTTTTCTAGACTTTTAATTTGGTTAGAAAGAATTGGTTTGTGAACATTATGGGCAACATAATTAGCATCTTCTTGCTTAATATTTCAACTCTGAACCCATTCCTAAATCTAAAAGAGGCTAGGGCTATAAAAAGTACAACAAAGAGCTTATTTTCTTGCCATTCAAAATGGGCTGTGCTTCAATTTTGTTAACGATGAAATAATGAAAGGGCCATTTTCATAGGAAGTCACCAGAATTAATTAACCAGAACTCAGTAGGATTATCCAGCTTTCAAGGAGGGCTTTTACTTTGAACTCAAGGGCATTCTAATTCTTGCTGCCCTGACCAGTGTGTTTTATTAAGAAGTTTGAGTTTGTATGTAAAGGAAGAAGTATGATCATTAGAATGCACAATCACCTTACCTTGAACTTACCTGTTGAATTAATGTTTATTTATTAATGGCACCCCTTCTAGCAGCAATTACTTATTCCATGTTCTGCAGCCACTCCTTATACTTAATAGGTCTTATCTTTTCTACCTGCTTGGTGGATTAGGAACAAACTTTTCTATGAGATCAGAGCCAAGTAACCATGACTACATTCAGAAACAGGTCTGCAATCTTCAGACGTTTCCACAAATCTTGAAAAGCTGCTCCAGTATATAACTTTTAAATTACATTGCACTTTACCTCTCAAGTGTAATTAATTTGCAGGAATGCCCTGGATTTAATCTAAAAGAAAAACCTTTCTTAATCCAACAGAGCCTGTCACTTAGTTTTAGAACACAAGAAAAGCACTGACCAGTCTCCTAAGAAAGTGAATATTTTACACATAACGCTTCTTGATTTTGTTTTCGTGGATCATGTTGCTACACTTCATAAGCATTGCCCCAAACTTGTCTGTATCGGGGAAGATGAAAAGTATGGTAGGGACGGTCAAACTTTTCAGTCGAGTAAAAAATCCAACCCAAACCTTCTTTCATTCCTCAAAGCAAACATGGATGGAATCTTTCTTACCCTAATCAAGGCTCGGGGGCCTATTGCTGTACAAACAGGTAACAAATAAGGCACTCTGGCTCAGAGAGCTTATGTAACACAAGAAAAAGAGTTTCTTTAAAATAATCCATCAGAAAAAAAATAAAAAATGAAGCAGGAAGCCAAACGACGTGTATTAAGACACGAAAATCAAAGATACAATGAGGAGCACAGAAAACTGCAGCCAGAGTCACTGGGAACAACAGAATACTTCCATAACTATATGTATATATGCTCCTACCTCTCCCCTAATCTTACTTATCCCCAGCTTCCCGTTCAGACAAAGGAAACAGATCAGGGAGGGCCAGACATCCTCGTTACCCCCTTCTACTCACCCTGGAATACTCTATTAGGCTCTATGGGTTTTCAGTCAGACCTGCCAATTCTCTGAATGCAAACCACTGAACTTTGAGCAAGTTCTGATCCAGATTCAGCTCCAAACTGCACAGCAGTGTTTCTGGATTTAATACGCATCAGATTATGCCATACTACATGGTGGTTTTTAAGGTCCAGCTACAACTTCATGATAAAAACCACAACTTCGGGTTTCTTCATAATATGTCATGGGCTTTACATCCCTGGCTAGCCGTTTACTGAGCAAGACTCTTCCATGAAAGAGAACAAATTTGACTGTGCTGGAGAATGATTTGGGGTTTTAATGCAAGCTCCTTCCCTCATAACCCCCCGCAACCCCGATAACTCCACACGTGATAACCTTCAATTGTACATCATCTTCTCAGTAATTATGATGATCCTTTAAAAAAATTAGCATGGGACACATTTAAAATGAACTGGGACCAGATTCTGCCATGCCAGGGCTCATCACATAATAAGGCAATTCCCAGCTTGAGAGTAAGGATGGCAGAATCTTGCCCTCGGTTACCAAGGAGACCATATTACTCTTAGACAGCAGAACACTTTTCTGAAGTCAAGAAATGCTCCGGTGCATTTCCCATATTGAACCATTTGTGGCTCTAACACTCTTTAAATACAACATGATTTTTGTATTTGTGCAGCACATTTGGAAAGTCAATATTTGTTTGATCTTACAAACATACTTAAGTCTGTTCTTCAAACAGTAGTCAGAGAAAACAGCACCTCAATTAAACCAGCATATATTAACATTTATTAATTTCCCTCTCAATCTCCAAAATTAGTCTTTATTGTGTCTTTTCATCTGTTTAACCCCCTATGCAGTGGAGGTCAGCTTACATCACCCCCCTATAGTATCATGACTGTTAGCACTGTGACCTCCTGACAGGGAAGGGAATGCCTGACCGTGATCAGGAAGCCGGTGTGAAAGAGAGTATGGCATGGAAATAGTTAAGCCCATTTTAATTAGGATACAACTCTGGTAATAAGCATGGTTATGAAGGGGGGGGGAGGCTCGTTTTGACAGCAACTGATTGCTCTGCTTTTTACAAGCATGGGCCAAAACGTGGCCCTCAGTCATGCAGCCTTAAGGAGTGCACAAGCCTCATAAAGCTGCATGAACTAGAGACGTACCTGGACATCTCTGGGGAGATTATTGTGCTTGAGACATAAAGAGCGAGGTGGCCCAAAGCTGCAGGACGGGCAGGGAATTCTGGATGAAATCCTGACGCTATGGAAGTCAACGGTGAAATTTCCGTTGACTTCAACAGGACCAGGATTTAGCCTTCTGAAGATCAGATGCCTTCCTTTTCTCTCTGCTCCCACCCTGGCTGTGGGAACCCCCCACAGCTCCTGTCAGGGGAGAAAAGACTGAGGGACTGGGGCAAGATTTTGGCTGTGTAGGGTGGCAATGGATGGCAGTATTGAGGATGCTCTCTCCCTGCTTCCCACTGGCACAAGGGTCTACGGGAGGGAATCTGTCTCCGGGGCGCTGTGACTGGCAGCTCCATTGCGGAGCTGTTACCAAGGAAGGGCAAGTTGTTTAAGCTGTGTAGACTCCCAAGCCTCATTCTGTCTCTCCAGTTTAGCAAGATCCCTTCCCCCTGATGGTATCGGCAGAGCCCCAGCCCACCTGAAGAGCAGTCAGGATGGACAGAATTACTGACTCTACTCCTTGGGGAGTGGGAGGAGATGGGCAGTGATATAAGCACAGGGAAGGGAGAAGGTCCTGCTCGTCAGGATTTTCATTAGTCTCTGCAGGCCTTTCAGGGTATGTCTACACTGCAATTTGACTAGAGTTGCCAGACATCCAGTCAAAAAGAGACCCTGGTGGCTCCAGGTGGTGCAGCAGGAACCCTGGGAGCTGCAGTAAGCCACCGCCGGGACCCCACACCCCCTCCCACACCCCAACCCCCTGCCCCAGCTCAGAATTCAACCCAAATTAATAATATTTTCAGTTGTCCCCAAACATTAATTTATCACATTTACTGTTTGTCCCCCGAAATTCTCTCCACTCTATTCCTCACTGAAAAAAATATGTGTCTTTGATACTTTCCACTCTTTAGCTCTTCAGAGCAAACACAGCTAAGACTGAGTCAGCTGTGGATTCTACAGCATCTTGTGTATCATCATCAGTATGGTTACACCTGTGCAAACCCACTGACAGCACAACAGATACACAGTCTAATCTGGCCTTGAGAAACTTCATTACTCCTGTTCATGCATGAGAAGGAAAAACAGCAGCTTGACTCTGAGATCATAGGGTTAGCTATTAGGACCTGTAGTTAGAAAAAACAAATTCGTTTCTTGTGAACTGAACATACTTGATATGGTAGTCAGTGACGTTCAAAGAATACAAATTTTCTTATTCTGCTTTTAAAAAAAAACAAAACCTTAAACCATTGTGTGAGAGAAGCAGCCTTGAAGGCAGTCTCGGGTCCCACCCCCTGCGAGGGACCGTAGGCTGAGGCTTAGTCCTGGGGGCTCAGCAGGAAAAACAAACCACAGAATTGGAAGGGACCTTGGGAGGTCATCTAGTCTAACCCCCTGCTCAAAGCAGGACCCATCCCCAACTAAATCCCCAAATGGTCCCCTCAAGGACTGAACTCACAATGCTGAGTTTAGCAGGCCACTGCTCAAACCACTGAGCTATCCCTCCCCCCACCCCATCTTTAGCCTCAGGGGGCTAGAGCAGGCAGTGTTCTCAAGCCATATGACAGTTAGAAACACAGAGTTCTAGGGTGGAAATCTTGGCTCTGCTCCTTTCCAAGCCCCAGTCCCAAATGCACTGACTTCTTCCCTTTTACTGACCCACACTCAGGCCTGAGGAGCCAGGCAGCAAGTGTGATGGGTTGGGCTAATTAGAACGAAAAGAGTTCTTAACACCTTCTTGACTGCTGGTGGTGGTGTCATCTGCCCCACCACACAGGGCCTTACAGCGGGGGGGGGAAGGGCAATTTCCTCCCCGCCCCCCGTGACCTTGCTTTGTCCTCTCCAACTTTTCATAGGTCTGCATCCTCCATTATGTCGTCCACTTTTTGCCTTCCCCCCCAAACTTTACAGAATAGAATATACTCTCAGATAATGTTCGATATGCTGACACAATCCTCCCACCCCACACATTTTTCTGAAATGACCTGCCTGCCTTAGAGTTTCCTTCTCAGTCTCCTCTTCAGGAACAATGGTTTCCAGTCTTGTGGCGAGGACAGGAGGAGTCCTAGGTGCCATGTGGAAACCAACCACTAATCCCATAGATCTCCAGCTTCTACCATGGAAAGCTGGTTCCTCAGCACTGCTCTGTGAGCCCGCTTTCTGACTGACAACCCAGCTCCTTCAGGACCCATGCTGCAATTGGATCTTATCCCCAGTGCCCGCACCTTGGGCTTTCAGTCCTAGGCAGATGTCTGCTTGATCCCCCACCAGAAGTAGAGGGGTGCATGTCATGTACAACTGCTGTTCCCATCTCTCTCTTCCCACCCATTCTGTACCCACGCTCAGCTGACAGAGCCCCAGCTCCACCCTAATCCTGCAGGAAGGGGATTCTGCAGGTTCATACAATCACCCTGGCAAGAAATTTGATCTATATCAAAGTTTTACGCATCATTTTTAGATTGGCTGTGTCCCCAAGAACAATGCAGGGATGGAAATAATTTTGCAGTGCTGTACATTATACTTGAATAATCAAAATGGCTTATTACTAGACTGTGATGAATCTACAGCTCAGCTAAAGATAAGCTCCCTTACACAAGCCCACAGTCTTGAATTGCTCTTCACAAGTGCCTTGAAATACCCACTTCACGTATTGCAGAAAGTGGATTTGCTTTTCTGCACAGCAGGAAAATACCTCCTCCAGAATTTTACTTGCAAACTGCTTTTAGATTTGCTTTCCTTCACACACCCAAATAGAATTAATTTTTCAAGTGCAATTGGGAGGGGGGAGCATCTTGCCACGTGTTTTATAATAATAATTTTAATAAATAAATAAGTGATTCGGGCTGTAATGTATTATGTCACATCGCTGAAGTCTGAGGGTTCATTATACTACTGTTGATAGCTGATTTTGGCAGAACAGCGGCAGCACATTAGCAAGCAAAATGCTACTGCCAGGAGAATGAAACTCTACTCTTGGCTCTGCCACTGTCTGCCTGCATGACCTTGGGCGAGTCATTTCCCCTCTCTGTGCCTCTGCTTCCTCTTCCACCCTCTGTTTAGATTGTAATGTTCTTCAGGGAAGGGGAGCTCTCCCACTAGGTTTTTGTACAGCACCTAGCACAAAGGGGCACTGTTCTTGATCAGGCCCTCCAGGCACTACGGTAAAACAAATAATAAATAACAATAGTAGGGTGTATAACTGGTCAACTTAGCATCTGGGAAATGAACACTGGGGGAAGCATGTGTGGCATGCACAGGACTAAATTCAGCAGTGCAAGTAGGGTGGTCCGGTCTGGTCCGCTGAACCAGTAAAATATTTATAGCTAGTACGGCATACCCGAAAAACACAGGAGGAGCAGAATGTGGGGCCACCGGGTAGTCACATGCTGGCAGCTCCTCCAACATGGCTGTACTGCCCTCAGCCCTGTCCTCCAGCGGGCTTCTGTACAGACGGCAGAGACCCTGCGTGGAAGGGCTGGGGCGATAGAGCTGCACCGGAGGAGTTGCGGGCATATAGTCGCACAGAGGCCCCACGTTCTGCTCCTTTCACTGCTGCGGTTCCAACATCTCCGGGGCAGTGGGAGGAGGACAGAGCCCACCCCTCTCCCCAGGTAAGATGGGTGGATCATGGGGAGGGTACGGGAGAGCGTGGGGGCACCTGGCTGGTCAGGGAGGAGACACCTTGAGGATCACGTGAGGAGGTCATATGCCCCCCATTAGCTGCTGCCCCCCCCCATACTAGTAAGAAATGGATTCCACTTGCATCACTGACTAAATTGTATTTAGCACAATGTAGGCAGCCCACACTGTACAGTGGCAGGAGCACCAGATACCTTCTTACACCACAGCACAGGACATGTCTGATCACAACCCTCTCACTCCCAAGTTTGCTAAGGCTGGGGGGGAATCCAGCACAGATGCTACAAATGCTACAGGAAGCCGGGTCATCCCTACCTTGTCTCATCGCTTCTTACACACTAGGAAGCAGAGCTGTGCAGTGACTGTGCTCTGTTAAAGTGTACGGCATTAGCCACTGTTGTGTGTGCTCCTCTAGGGCTTCTGCTTCCCAGAGGGTAGAAGGAAGGTGACCTTATGTTTGTGCTCGGTGCTATTAGGTATAATGTGACTCTCGGGCGAAGTCTTTTACTTCTTGGGCTAAAGACACAATAGAGTCTGTCGGCTAGAGACAGAGGAGTCTGATGCTCCCCTGGTAGCAATTGCTACTGAATGCTGAGGACTGACATCAACAGGCTGTGGAAGCAGATATGTCCTTTCAAAGTCACAGAGAGAATATTTCTCTCATACAGGTGTGTTAGTGGAGAAACATGGGTACACTGCAGCAGGAAAGTGGTTAGTGCCTTGTGAGGCAAAAGTGCTGGAGGTATATAGAGAAGAGAGAGGATCTATGGGTCTAAACAGGGGGAGGGGAATATCAACCTTGCTGTAAATACTTCAGTGAAAGCTCAGTCATGGGGACAGTACATTCAATCAGAGCCTTTGGTAGTGACCATGGTTAAAATCCCACATGCCCCAGCTCTGCCAAGATAGAGAAATGAACTGAGATTGGGGGAGGGCAATTCAGAAATACATTAAATGCCACTGAATGAGCAGAAGCAGCAGGGATTCAAACCAGAGCAACACTCAGATGTGCCAAACGACTACCTAGTATGTCGCCTGGTAGATGCAAATCTAGATGCAGAAAGGGAAACCTGTGCTTAAGGGACAGGGCTAGGGGTCAGACACAGCTTCTGTTCCCATAGGCTTCTGTGTGACCTTCAACAAATCACTTAGTTTCTCTCTACCTCAGTTTCTTCATCTGCACAATGGACTAAAGAAGCTTACCCACCTCATAGGACTATTGTGATGCTCATTTGTCTGTAAAGCATTCAGACCTCCTTGGATGACAGGAAACTACAGAGAAGCAAAATACTGTTATATAAGGCACAGGGGTAAAAGTCAGACCCAGATTCTATTTCTAGCTCTGCCACAGACTTCCTGTGTGACCATGGGCAAGTCAGCCTCAGTTCCCCATCTGTAAAATGGGGATAATGGTAACACCTGTCTCTTATAAGGCATTTTTCATCCATAGATCCCCAAACACATCATAACTACTTAATGCATTTATTCCCACAATGCCCTGTGAGGTACAGAAGTGCTATTACTTCCATTTCACCAATGGAGGTCTGAAGCAGAGAGAGACTAAATGACTTGCCCAAGGTCACGTGGGAAGCCAGTGCCAGAGCAAGTAATTGAACCCTGGTGTCCTAAATCCTAGGCTAGTTCCCTGATCACTGGACCATCATTCCCTACCTCACTGGATGTTGTGAGGATAAATACTTTAAAGATTGTGAGATGCTCAGATCCTGTGGTCATGTGGGCCATAACAGTCCCAAAGACAGATTGTTAGAAATTCCTATTGTTAATCACACCATTGCAACGTGAGAAATTCATGTTGTATTAGAAAAATTCCTTCATAAAGCTAACAACAGGTGTCTGGGCTGGTGCTCCATGTTCCGTGCATGGATGACAGACTCATCCCTCTTTCTTTTTGCATTTAAAAAAAAATCAACACTTTATGTCGTTGCTGCATCCTTGTTGCTGTTTTGTTGCTGGGTAGTTGATTTTTAGAACAGAGCGGCTCCAGTGTGTAATATCACAAACAGCCTGCTCCATAATAGCTGGCTACTGAAAATAAAAAGGTGTTTTAGGGGCAAGGAGGAATGACACGTTCACTTTATAATGACACAGTGTATGTTGCAGTGGAGAAAACACTTTTTTTCCCCTTAAGTCAAAAACAATGAAAATCCTCTCTCTATCAAAATAAGTAGCCTTGCCTTGCAGACACCATCAGGAATCGCAGTCAGTAAAGAAAGTACACTTGCAGATGACTGGAATATATCTTGTAGTCCGCGAAAGGAGAGCGCCTGAGAGTTTTAAACTACCAAATAAAATTGTAAACCTGATGTATAGTGTCATGTAAAAACTAAATGCTTCCAGGGATTAAAAATAGTGGGATGCAAACCCAAATGTTTCATAGCTGGAAAAAGTAGCATAATAATATAAGAAAACCAGCCTAAGACAGCACAGTGCAGCTAGCTTGCTTTAAGAATCATAACTGCATCATTTACTATTCTGCCTCGGAGCATCTATATTTCAATATATGAAACAGAAGGGTAATTTTCATATAGATTTCTCTTCAGAAGTTAAACAAAACGTCTTAGATAATGAACAAATTTTACTCCGTTGCCAGGTTATTTCCTACCTACCGCAGTGCTTCTTGCATCTTCTTCTGAAGCAGAAGGTACCTGCTTCTGTTGGAGACTGGATTAGGGAAACCACTGGTCTATCACATAAAGCTACATTTCAGTTACACTTCTTATCCCACAAGACTACAATGAGGGTTCTATATATTTCTAAAATAAGGAAAGATTTTGTCCAATTTGCCTATCAGAATTATTTAACTGTTGATTTAAATACTATTTTGGAAGATCCCCAATAAATAATAATAATAATGATGATGAATTCAGAAGCCATGAGGAGAAAGATAAGGCCCAATCTCATTCCCAGTGAAGACAATGGAAGTTTGCCACTGAGCTCAGTGGATAAGGCTCTGGATCATTGCAATCTTAATTTTTTTTCTTTTCTTTTCTTTTTTTTTTAAGTTTAAGATTCTACATTTTCATTTACTGTTTATCTGGAAAGCCTTTCTGGTGGCAGTTTATCTAGTGAGGAGGATCAAAACAAGGAACAAATGAAACAGGACACCACATGAAGATTTGTGGTGGGCTAACAGAAAGAGGGAAAGTTGAGATGTGATCATTCTCCTGAAATGACTAAGAAGACGTGCAAAGTGTGGGGAAGTGGCTGGAGAAATAAATGTTTCCAGAAGCTGACTATATGGTTGGATGGAAGGATGTTCAAAGGCAGATGGTCTCCCAAGCAGAGCCAGATCAGAGGAGTTTGGCGTTGAGGTTTTAGTACCCAGTAGACGAGTAGTAATGAGCAACAATGAAGTCAAACAGCAAAATTCTGATCCGTATCCAGAGTATCATAGAATCATAGAAATGCAGGGATGGAAGAGACCTCGAGAGGTCATCTAGTCCAGCCCCCTGCACTGAGACAGGGCCAAGTAAACCTAGATCATCCTTGACAGGTGTTTGTCTAACTCGTTCTTAAACTCCACCAGTGTATGCCCTCCCTTGGAAGCCTATTCCAGAACTTAACTACCTTATAGCTAGAAAGCTTTTCCTAACATCTAACCTACTGGTAAATCTCCCTCACTGCAGATTAGACCCATTATTCTTGTCTTAAAGTTAATGGGTGAGATCTTCACTCTACTATTGCCCCGGGAATCTGCACAGAAGCGCCAGAGTGGCATAAACAGGTTCTAAAAGCCCCATGTCTGGTTGTGGAAAGATACCCTGGTGCAATCACGGCAGAGACAGCTGTATGGTGGCCTTAAGAGGACCTCCTTGAGGGGACATACATGGGGCGGGGCTGCAGGCAGGAGTGCACCTATCAGCCCACTAACATCTTCCCTGTGGTAAATAAAAGTATTATTCCTTGCAGAGGAATTATATGCTAAAACAGTTTTGCAGCAGAATGCAGAGAAAAAGCACAATATTACTACATTCCATTGGTTGTTATTTCCAACTGATCTGCAGAATGTTCCCAGAATGCTCATTCAGTAATATGTAGATATAATCACCCCAGTAGAATGTAGAACCATTATGACTGTCTCCTCATAACCGTTAGTTACATTCTCTCTCGGTACTCTACCAGTTTGGACCTAGCTGTGGCAAAACAAGCTGTGTACACTTAGCCAGTCTCGGTAACAGGCCATGGAACCTTAAAAATGATATCCTTTCCACTGGAACAAACGGCTGTGGCTACACCAGGGGGTCTCAAATTTCATTGCACTGTGAAGCCCATCTAACAACAAAAAATACTACATGACTCCAGGAGAGGGAACCAAAGCCTGAGCCTGCCCGAACCCCACCGCCCCGGGTGGGGAGTGGGGAAGCCAAAGCCCCAGGGCTTCAGCCCAAGGCAGGGGGCCTGTAATTTGAGCCCTTCAGCTTCGGCCTTGGACGGTGGGACTCGGGCTTCAGCTCCAGGCCCCAGCAAGTCTAAGTCTGCCCTGGCGACCCCATTAAAATGGGGTCGCGACCCATTTTGAGATCCCGACCCACAGTTTGAGAACCGCTGATAATAATTGATATTTTAAGGCATTGTAATGGTGCTTTTTTTCAGCCTAGAACAAAGCGTGTTGCTCCATCCTATGTGAGTATATGCGTTATTCGGCTGTTTGATTTATTCAGGTAATATCAATGCAAGTTGATTGGAGCTGACTGAAATGGCAAGTATTCGACACACATTTAAATTGAACTTTCTGTTGTGACCCAGCTATAAATTTAACCTTGTTTTGGGATCTATGTTCTACAGTTACATCATTTCATAGCACAGCTGCATTCCACTGAAAACTTCCAGGAGTTCTTCAGTGGTTACAGGTCACCATCCCCCAAATTTAGCCTGATGAAGTGGTCTGGAAAATCCGGAGGAGATAACAAAAAGTGTTGCCAACATAGTCTGGACACACAGCTTGTCTCACTATTGCAAACTCACTTTTACCAGTACTGCACTGAATAACTGGATCAACCCTAGTATTTTTTTTCTCTACTGCATGAAAAGAAAAAAAAAACTCATAGGATAATGCGAAACCACTACACATGGCGTGTTTATAATAAATCAACAGAGCAAAAATGCTGAAACACACCAAAACGCAGCCAAAATGTCAGAAAATTATTTCTGGTGTTATCTGTGCCAAACTGTTTTTAATTTCAGTGGGCGTGTGGGTCTTAGACACAGTGCTTGTTGTTGTGAAGGCTGAAAGCAGTGAGGAACGGGCAATCTCAATGGCCAAGAACGTTAACATGTAGGCAAGGGATGGTCAGGTTAACTGGCCAGAGAGGAAATTGATGTTCATTGAAAGCCACAGTGTATTATGGAAACCTACTGGTAGAAAGTACTGGGGATTCAATTGATGGCAATTCTGCCTCTCTTTCGGGAAGCAAAAATTAATCTGACTCATGATGTGGACCAAGCGGGCAGTGAGGCCTAAGACTGAGAAGATCTTGGGACCATGCAGAGGTCATCTCATTGACACTAAATTTAATTTCAAGTATTTGTCCTCAGTCCAGGGATGATTGCAGCTAATCCTCAGCACAAGGGCCATGCATGGTCATTTTCTTTTCATAACCAGTTTTCAACAGCACTGAGGCCTCAGTGTCATTTTCCTTAGGAACGTGACCTGTTCTTTTGTAGAGTAGCCAGTACAAGATGAAAATGCAGTAGCTGTTGAAAAATGCTCTCTATTGTCTTGTCATTAATCTCAGCCTCTTTTCTAAAAGATGTGGCAAGAAAAGCTAAACGTGGAAGCTCCATTTAAAACCTCATCTAAGGAGGCTAAGTGAACAGATTGTAAATAGTAACCTTGTAGTGAATTTCTGTCCAACTGGGACTCAGGTAGGAACACCAAATTAAATTAATTTATATTTAGATACAATAAGAAGTCAGGCACAAATTCCCAAAGGCAAATAGCTATTGTTTTCTCCATGTAGCTACATGGCTATCAGAACTGCATGTAAACAAATGCACTTAATTAGGAATGGAATTGTTTAATGTTCTTTATAGGCAAAACAACTCTATGTTTTAATGTATGCTAGTGTTATAAAGCATTAAGTATTGGCTAATGATGAATCAACATCTCTCTGCCAATTCCTGAAAAGATTTCAATGCAGGGAACAAATCAGAGAATTTACATTATGTGAACACTATAAAATAATGGATATTTCAAGCAGCTTCTGTCTTGTAAGTGAGATCCTGTCAGAAACTGCCACTATATTACTGTAGCTGTGTGTGTGACATTCAGGAAACGAAGGAAAGAATATTCAGCTGTATGGTGACTACATTAGTAAGGTCAACACACAACTATTCTTTATCTTGCCAAAATATTATCCTGGACCAGCCCTGCCTGTCATTTACACATCAGTTTGAAAAGCCATCAGTAACGTGCTTTAAAAAATCTCATAGCAGTAGTATACCCCCTTAACCATGCATGGGCTATGTAGGAGGAACCCCAAACTTGTTACTTTTTCCATCCCAGACCACTTCAAGAATGGGGGGGAGGAGATCTTCTACAAGGTCCTTTTGTTCCTTCTCACTGAAAGTTAACAAAGGAGTTTCCCTCTGGAGATGTTAATATTTGTTCTTGCATTCTGATGCATTGCTGTTGTGGTGAAGAAAAGAAAACATATGTTGCCGCACAGGGAAACTAAATAGGTTGGCTGGCAAAAGGTATTTGATGGTAGGGTGCACTGGGTGAAAAATGCAGATTAGATTAAAAGATTTATATATTAATGGACCAAAGCATTAAGTATAGGCATTGTATATTTTGCAAAAACAGAGTCCTGGTACTGATACTATCTCTTGACCAACTTTTCTTCACAATAGGAGGTGTTAATGCTCAAGGTTGGAAACAGTGGATTCCATTATCTTTCCTTTGCAAAGAGTTTTATAACAGAGGAGTAACAGAACGCCTTTGGTGAGGGATATAGCTAATAAAATAATGTGACCAATCTGCATTCATGCTTTTATGCATTTTAATTTGTTTTTCACTTTTGCAGTGCATAAAGAAAATGGAACAGTAATTCCCATCGTGCTGCGTCTCTTCCAGAAGCCATGACTGACAGCCTCTAAGTGCTTCGTCTTTCAAAACAAACACGATATATGGTCCTTTGGTGGCTGGTTCATACAGACAGCATTTTTTTGTTTGTTCTGGGAACATTTGAGACATGCTCATGCTATAAACAAAATGAGTATCACTATTTTTAATTCAGACTAGGTAAAAATGTAGAGACAGCTGGAATCAAATGTATACTAATAAGAATTTCAGGCAAGTAAAACATGGAATTTATAATCTCAGCTGGAATATTCTCCAAGCGGTGGTCTAAGAATTCTCCTCAAGATGTCCTTCCCTATAAGGATCCACTAGGAATGTTTCCTGCACAGTAATCACCCTGGAGTGAGAAGAATATCCATGACAGGAAAATAACCTAGGAGAATTTCCAAGACAGGACAACTCCTGGAAAAATGTCCTTGTCAATACAATTCCCTAGAGAACATGCCACAACCATGTAAGTATAAGTGAATGCAAAGGAACACATTAACAGTATTTAATAGCATGTGTTGGGCTTTAATTCTAGGAGCCGTATTTAATGACCAAAAGCAACTATATCTGAAAACCTTTCAAATGGCTTTGAAATAGTTTCCACCCAACCTTCTGTTTGTTCCTTTTCTCACACTCTGGAGTCTGCTTTGTCTGGTTGCTTAAAGGAGATAGATTATAACCATTTAAAAAGGAATATGATTGAATGAGTAAAAGAAATGAAAATCAAATGGATAATACAGTACTCATTGGAAAATAATTCAGGGGATTCCAACAGCCAAAATACAACAAGACTTATTTCACCATAGCCTTAACAATTGGAACCAAATATGCAGCAGACACCAGGTGTCCAGTCTTGTATACATGATTAGTAGCTGGGTATGGTTCAAATTATGGCTACTGCCTCTTCAGTCCTTTGCTGAAGGAGATGCAAAACTTTTCTGTAACCCAAAACAAACAAATGAAAAACATGTAACTGTTTTATGAGCAATAGGTCAAATGTATTGCTAGTACAAGTGCACACAACTCTACTGCCTTCTGTGTAGAGAGGAAGCAGGGTCCACTATTTAGGGCAATAACTTAGGATGTGAAAGACCTAGATTTAATTCCCTGCTCTGCTACAGATCTCCTACATGCCTTGGGACAAGTTACATAGCCTCTCTGTGCATCAGGTCCCCATCCACAGCACGTCCCTAACTCTTGGGGTGGTTGTGAGGATAACTACAGATTTTGAGGTGCTTGGATACTACAGGGATAGGGTCAAAAGGTGTACCTCAGACAGCCAGACACACAGTTGTTCCTGGTCATCACTCTGGGGACTTTGACCTAATCACTCAGAGTAATTTGCACAGCTGTGTGGATACCCAGCTTTCTAGTCTCAGACTTATTTGAGCATAGGCTGGGACTGGAGCTCCCATGGGGAAAAAATGGTGGCTGCTGAGCATCCACCGGCAGCCCCCCTATCGGTTCCCTTCCACCCACCCCCCAGCACCTCCCGCCTGCTGGTGGGCCCTGTGGATCAGGTCCTCCCCACATCTCCCACCCTCCACAATCAGCTGTTTCGTGGTGTGCAGGAGGCTGGGAGGGAAGGAGGAGGAGCGAGGATGCGGCGCATTCGGGGGAGGAGGTGGGAAGAGGTGGGGTAGGGGTGTAGGGGGGTCAGGAAGAGGCAGGACGGGGTGGAGCAGAGGCGGGGTGGGGACTTGGGGAGAGGGAGGCAGTGGGGGGGTGCCTGGGGCAGAACTGGGGATCGAGCAGCCCCCGGCACATTGGAAAGTCAATGCCTGTGGATTTGAGTATTAATGTGGGAAAGCCAATCATAGTGGTTGAGCACGCCTGTCAGAAGGAACAGCTCACATTGTACAAGCCACAGCAATTCATCAACTAGTGAGACAGTGCAGAGTAGCTTGGCCTGCCCACTAATTGTCCTGTCAGGGAGTAGTCATTGGAGGAATACTTTATTTTACTTTAGTTAGCACAGCTTTTAAAGCCCCTGTTCGCTTAGTCACTGTCCTTTGATTTGATAGACGTGCCAGAGTACTTTAAAAGGATGATCTCTCCTTTATTCCTGCTTCTCCGTGTCACGTTATTTGGAGGCCTCACTGAATGGTTCTCAGCATTTTTCTAATGGAGTTCTCCCTTTTGGCAGATGGACACTCCCAATATTCCCTTGTTCCATGCTCCAGCACAATGACCACAGTCCATTGTTCTGTTCATTTTCTTTGTCCTGCATCCTTTTCCCTTCTCTGTTTTTTAATCTCTAGCTTATATGCTTTCTGTTTTATATATATTTTTGCTCCCTCAATTCCCCTATCTATTCCCCCCATCACCAGAAGGCTACTGCCGATCTGTTACTAATTATGTGGGACTGGACTGCTGTAACGCCATCTTTACTTTCATTATATTATTTACCCCCTAGATATCTTTGCATGCTTTAGAGAGCTCCAGGCAGGGTATATTCCTTTGTGGACAAATGAGACAAAACTCAAGTTGGGCGGAAGTCTGTTTGTTTATGTTAGCATGTGTTTATTAAACATCTCCTGTTGAAGAAGGTCTGATTCTATATATTAGGACAGCCATGCGCATTCTCATAGCTGAGTGCCAGAGAGAAAATAAGACGGGGTCACCCAACTACTGTCTGAGCTTGCTACACTATACATGCGTTGCTACTGGGGCCGGCTCCATTAACAGCCACCACAGGGAATGAATGACATTCTTGCATGTAATCAAACACTAACACTGAATACTGCAATTTATAGTCAACTGAATATTGATCACATTTTTATTTTATCATTAAACCCCCTTGAAGGTATTGGAACGGTATCTCTTAGCTCCTGACGCGCACTTATGGCCAAGGATACACTGTGGAGCACTGCACTGAACATGTACCCAACACGGGTGAGATGCAATGTGCTCAGACAAATGATCGTTTGGTTACCCTTTCACACTGCTAGCATAGAGTAGGTAAGAACAGTGGGGGGCAAAATGTACGTTCTGGTAAGTGCTAATTTGGATAATGGATACACAATTCAGAAATTCATGGTGGCAGATTGCACTTGATTTCCCTTGTTATTCATGTTAGAGTTCACTACAGATGACTTTTCAGAAGCACTCATTGCGTTATTATTTTCAAAATAAATGGTCTCTTTGGCATGCATAGGTCAGATCCTGCAGTCCTTATTCAATTTAAATGTACTTAGTACTCCTTAGGTTAAAAATGAGCATGAGCCTCAGGATTTGGCCTCATATTTATATAGGAGAGGCAGGTCTAGTATTCTGCCTACTAAAAGGCCTGGAATGTGAATTTACCTTGCAAATAACAGTGGTTAATTCTCACTCTGTAACCCATCACACGCACCCTAACTAACCCATCCATGTTGTGCAGTTATTACACCAAGCTCTGTTTCCAAGCTCAGAGGCACTAGGATACAGATTAATTATTGCAATTAGCTTCCATAGAGTCTCAGCACTTGACCTAGGTATCAGTCATTTTCATACTATATGCACTTCCGAGAGTCAAGGACTCAGTGATCTACACCTGTCCAAAAGCCCATGTTTCAACAGACATCCAGGTGTCATCCAAATAGGAATAGGGACTACAGGTGCAACAGTACATTTGGATTGCTGGCCATATAAACTTTCCTCTAATATAGAATCCCACCAGTTAGCTCCCTAAAGTAGGGATAAAGGCCCCATTCATTAGCTGATGTAGTCTTGCGTATCTTTTTCAATTAGAATTTGGTCCCCAGTATTCAAACTCTAATACAAGTTGGTGCAATTTCTCTTAAGAACAAGGGGAGTGACACCATTTTCAACCAGGGCTACCACCTGTGTGTTAAAGGAATGTATCAGGTGATATATGTATGGAACATGCTAGTAATCAGAGTCAACAGGTATGGAAGTCTAAATCATGCGCTGTAATTTAACTGCTTGTGGCAAATGGAAACAGTACAGTATGTGACTGGAATAATGATCAGATAAGAGTAGTCATCATCACAGCCAGATTAAGGGAAGGAAAAAATAGGTAGAGAAGAAAACACAGGCACAGATTAATTAAATGGGAAGAAATTGGTGCATACCCTTGTACCCAATTAGTTCATTTTATCATTTGATTGTGTTATCTATTATCATTGTTAACTCATACGTTGTTTTCTATGTAATCAATGTGTGATAAATATATCTGAGTTGTAGGTATAGGTATAGAAACAGATAGTAGTAGTATAGTATCATAGGAGTATGCGATGGACAAGTATTTATCAGCAATGAGTGTGTAGTAGGTATATAAATAAAGTGAGGCTTTAATGAAAGGCCTGTAGGCTAAGGCCTGTAAGAATTCAGTTTAGCCACACTAGGCCTCATGCCTAAGGAGGATTAACATAAGTAGGTGAGCCAGGAATAGCCCAGTACCAGTAAAGTTACAAGATTGCTGTAAAGAATGTGCCAATAGGTGAAGTTCGGGAAAATACGTATCTGTCTAGACCTGCAAGACACCTGATTGAAACATCATGGAAAGTTTTGCTCACACTGGAGGTTACCATGGGATGTATGTAAATGCTAATGAGAATAAGGGGAACTAAGAGAGCAACCCATGAAAAGCCAGGCACCCCAGAATTTATGGGGTGTGGAAGTACAGATAAGGAAAAGGAGATTGGAACCCTCATGCATATGCATAAGGTGGTAGATGTGGCCATGACACAGAATGAAAAGGGTCCCCTGATATCCATACAGAGGGAAGAACTAAGTGAGGAAGATTCCATCAACACCCCTCTATCAATGACCACCCGTTGAGAGATGCACTCGACTCTATGACAGCTTTGGGTATATTAGTATGAATACAGCACTGCCACTGGCTATTGCAAAGGCTCTCTCAGGTTTTGTAAACGTGTTTGTGATTGTAACCTTAATTATCTGCTTAGTGAAACTTGTAATACAGACAAAATGACTTACTTGTGACTGTGTGGGTGGTCCCTATATTTGTTCTTCATGTACTCCTGGAGAACCTCCCGAGCTAAGAGAATCTCCCAGG
Organism: Malaclemys terrapin pileata; assembly: GCF_027887155.1. Lineage (NCBI taxonomy): Eukaryota > Metazoa > Chordata > Testudines > Emydidae > Malaclemys > Malaclemys terrapin. The sequence continues at coordinate 14,536,899 of NC_071515.1, read as the reverse complement.
GTGATTCGCACCCTGCTGATCTTAAAACTGTTGCAACACAGGAGACGGACTCACTCAATAGGGACACTGTGGTTAAACACAGAACTATTCAGCACTATATCCATTCAGTTTAATTGAAGACTTACATCCTTAATCAAGGTAACTGAGTGTAATCAAAAGTTACTGACATTTATGGGGAGACTTTCAAAGGCAAAGTTATGGGGCGTTGGATGGCCAATTCCCATTGAAAGTCACTGGCTATCTAATTCCCTCTGAAAATTGCCTCCTGTGTCTAAGCAGCAGTTAAGACAGTGTTTCCCAACCTGAATGGGGTCAGACGGGTCTGTGCTGGGGCAGGAAAAGGAGCATAACCCTGGATCTGCTGTTGCCCAATATAAAGGGAATCTATTTGGGGATTTGTAGCTGGTGGCTCCTTGAAAGCCAACAGTTCCCTCTCTGTCCTCACAGCAGCCCTTGATACATATGAGGAGCAGATCAACTGCACAGGGCTACATGATCAGGCTGCCACTGATCATGGAACCACCAATGAATGCTGCCAGTCTAGGGTGACGCGATGTCCCAATTTTATAGGGACAGTCCTGATTTTGGGGTCTTTTTCTCATAAGGCTCCTATTACCCCCCACCCCCGTCCCGATTTTTCACATTTGCGGTCTGGTCACTCTAGCTGCCACTTCATGTGGCATTTAGCCTTCAGCTGAGTCAGGATCAGGGGGAGGGAGCTACACAACAAGAACAAATATGAAGCTAAATTATAAAAGAAAATATAGGCCAAAAAAACAGATGAAAACAGAGGAGAGAGAAAATGGACTGAAAAAAATGGACACCCACCCTTCTATCCCATGGGATGCCTCAACAAACTATTCAGAGCCACTGAGCCATGATAAATTGCTTAGTGCTTGGACTCCAGCATACTTGTAAAGTCATCTACAACTGGCTTTTTGGAATCTGGTCTCAGGAGACTTATTTACTAAAACAGGAAATAATGCATCTAATTTACTACACAATTTCACAGAGGTTTTCTAGAAAAACTCATTCTGATGTAGCAGTGATTACTGGCCATGATCTCTGCTTTTCAGTAAGTCGTTGTATAATCTGTGTTTCACTATTTCCTCCAGAGTTGGAGCAGAAAACCCAAGTGGATGAGAAATCTGTTCTTCCAGATTTTGTTTTTTAAACAGACTATCCTGCAGTCTTTCCCTGTCGTTTCATAAATCAATGCACATGAGTTTTATGTTGATTAGATTATAGCACGTAATGATTGACTTTTTCCTGTGCAGGAAAAAAAAAAATGGCCTGCAATTGTTGGGTAATTCTCCCTTCTACCTGGAGGTTCAGATAGGTGTATATCAGCAGCCAGCAGCGAGCAGAAAGAATGAGCAAGAAAAAAAAATTCTAAAATACATACCGAATTGCTGAACATGGATTTCCAATGTCTTCTGTTGGCTAATGCAGCCCTTTTCCCACTTTCTAGCAATGCCATGAAGAAGAGCAGAGGACTGAAAAACACTGGCTTAATTATCCCCATCAGTCTCTGAGACAAGGCGCTTAAGAGTTTTAGCTGCTGTAAACACTCCCTTGATAGCAGATAAGGAATCTGCTGAAAGGAGGCTTTGTGCGGGGAAACCTCAGGGGCGCACCAGTTAATCATTAGTGCCCGTACTGTATATGCATTGCTACCTCACAGGCAAGACTACCCAAGGCTCTGCATTTGGGGACTGTCTGTTTGTGGGAGCGAGGAATGTCATCAGAAGGCAGCGAATGGGTGTGTGCAAAAAACCTGGACGAAGACAGACTGGTCCCTAATGTAACATCAGGGGCATTCCAGCAGGGATGAATTTAGACTAGCAGGTGCATTCGTTTATCTCATTTTTTTAAGGAAAAAACTTCTTCTCATTACTAGTTTATTGTTTTCTTTAGGGTTAATTTGGCCTTCAGATGCATAGCACACATGAAATCAAAGAGTCATACATGCATAGGTCATCCATAGCTCTAAACTAAAGCCCAATCTTGTTCCCCTTCAAGTCATTGGGACCCCGATTCTCAGCAAGGGTAAATCAAAATAGTTTCACTGAAATTTTACCATTGACTCCAATGGGAGCAGGATCAGTCCTTGTCACGGGGCTGATACACCCGTCACCCTTTGGGGGGGGATGGGGGGACATTACGGACATAGGGCTGCCCCCAGTCTCGGGGCTGCATGGCCCTGTGTCCTTAGTCCGACGACCCTTGTGATCAGGGCAGCACAGCCTGACAGCCAGAATCAATAATACAGTTATTAGGGGAGACTGGCCTAGTGGCCAAAGTCAGTAGTGTGGCCCTTGCTGTTAGGGCAGTGCAGCCTAGCATCCAGAGTCAATAATATGGCTCTTGCCCTCAGAGCAGTTCAGCCTAATAGCCAGAGTCAGGGATACGGCCCTTACTCTCAGGGCAGTGCGGCCTAGCGGCCAGAGTCCATAATACAGCCCTTGATCTCAGGGCAGTGTGGCCCAGTGATCAGAGTCAATGGTATGGCCCTTGCTCTCAGGGCAGTGCGGCCTAGTGGCCAGAGTCCATAATAGTGGTGAGCAGGGCCGGTGGTGGCCAAGATAGGGGGACCTGGGCCCACCCTCTCCACTGGGTCCCAACCTAGGGCCCTGTCGGTGGCGAGGTTGCCCGCCACCAGCTCGGCGGGGCTCCAACCGAAACACACCGAGCCTTGCTCCAGTTCTGTGACCATTTCCCTGCAAAACCTCCCTGGGTTACTTCCTATCCAGTGCGGGGCTGATACACCCCATCACAGTCTTCTAGAGATTAAATGTTTTCGTAAGAATGACCCAGATGGATGTCATGCATTAGTTCCAAGGACAATATGCCATCAGAAATTATTGCCAACCTAGCTACCGCCCATCAATAAAACAAGGGCAATGACAGTATGGCATAACAGTTACTTATCTGACTTCACAATATAGGTCATCTTGCTTGACTGATGCTCAGATGCATTTGGAAACTCTGGGACTGATCCATTCTTGGCATAAATGCATGCAGCCCCTTTGATATCACTGGTGAGTTGTGCCTACTTATATCAGAGGTTAATTTGGTACATACCCTTCAACGGAAAGAAGCCAATTTTTGGTAAACAAATTGGATGCTTAATATCTCCACATATTCTGGGGTCAAATTCCATTCTCAGTAAAAGCACTGCTACTCTATTGAAGTCAGTGGGGTGTAGCAATGTAACTACAGGTCGAATTGGATGCACTGTAGTGATCTGTAGTTTTTAGTATCACAGGATGATGCTACTATTTCCAAAACACATCAATTGATAATAACACTGCAATGCTGGAGTGAAATCATGGCTCCACTGAAGTCAATGGCAAAACTCCCATTGTCTTCAGTGGAGCCAGAATTTCACCCTTTAACTCCAACAATGACTTAACAGGCTGGGAAAATGCAAACAGTTCATTGCTTGTTTAGCAGTTATTACAGTCCTAGGCTCTGAATCTGTTTATGAGTTCTATGAAGAACCCCAGTTACATCAACGGGGTCCACCCCTATGGGCACATTTGCATGGCTTGGAACTTAAGCAAAACAGCAGGCCTCTGAATGTTCAGGTGGCAGAACAAAGATCTCAATGATACGGAGAAAAATTTCCTCTGTAACACCCTACAAAGTGCTATATACTGGGGCACTACTGAGCAAAACACACTAGGCTAGGAATTTAATACGGGTAAATAGAAAAATGTTCTCGGTACTCATTAATAGCTCACTGCTATAATAAATTTGTTAGTCTCTAAGGTGCCACAAGTACTCCTGTTCTTTTCACTGCTATAAGTATATCTATCAATCGGTGACCCATTTGCCCTACCAAAAACCACAGCTGTTACTGCACCACTGATAGCATCACTCCACTGTGAGAAAGTATTTTTCTGTTTGTCCTTTTTGTTAGTTATTGTTCCCTCCCATAAACACGGGCTTTATATTAGAATCATTTATTTTATTTTATTTTTTTTGCTTTAGAGGAGGCCAGTTACTGTACATTTGCTCTGCCAAATGCACTGCAAACAGTATGAGGAATGACACCCTTCTTCTGTGTAGCATATATTTGTCTGAATAAAGATGGAAGCTGGAAAACAGTCCTGGTTCCACAGATGTTGGCTATCACACAGTGTAGGGTCAGCTGGCGCCCCAGTAGATGGGTAGCTATGGAATGCCAGGAGCTTCCCACTCAATGTAAAACACTAAGGATTATGGGGGACTGCTTGTCGTGACTAATTATGAAAGCAGGTGGGAGCAGAGCAGGACTATTTCTCCTCTGAGCCCCCTACCCATACTAGCTACCCCTGCCAGGAAACCACTGCTGGACTGAGAGAGGCTGTAACCTTTTCCTGAGAACAGCTGAACACCTGCAAAGACAGCAGGGCACCATTACTGATCAAGTCCCTAAGGACTTGGGGAGGTGGCCCCAAGATATATGCAGAGATCACTGCCATCTCCTTGCCTACCCGCTGCAGGGTCCCCATGACACAACCTACTTGTTAGTACAAAATGTATATAAGACTTCTTTCGCTAAAGAGAATTTGGGGAATTTCTATAGATTTGGTTGAAGCAACGTAACCACACAAACACAAGCTGGGAAAAGGTGTTTAAAGAGCACTCTGTACTTGCTATTGGAGTCACATTTTAATCTATTATAGAGCTACACAAGGACTGTAGTACAAAGATCACACTTGTACACATAAGATGCGCCCTAAAGGACCAGCCTAATCTCAAAATCTGTACTTCTATATGCACTTTCTAATCTCCCTGGAACTTTTTTTTTTAAAACCTCACTGCATAAATAGTAGAAGGGAGTGTAAAATCACCAGGTGGTTACATATAAAAAGCAAGGAATCCCTTTATACATGCATTTTTTTATCATAACATACAGCTTGTCAGTTTCTATACGGTGACTATGAGACGGCCTTTGTTAGATAAATAGAGCAGTGATAGGTTTCAGAGTAGCAGCCGTGTTAGTCTGTATCCACAAAAAGAACAGGAGTCCTTGTGGCACCTTAGAGACTAAGGTGAGGAGTGATAAACAGCCTCAGAATCTTGCCAGTATAATATCCAGACCTGCACTCTTTATGCTGGTAAATCCTCAGCTGTACGTGTGTATGTGTCTCTAACACTCTAACACAACACACACACACACAACTATATGAGTGTGCAGGTGAAAGTACAGCAGTTCTTTCAGTTAAATTGTAGTGAGAGCTCGCAGAATAACTGTCCCACAGATACCGCAAGTTTCCTGGTAAAAGATGAATGATGAAAAAGAACATAAGTGGGAAAGCCACCGGTTCACACAAACCTCAGCAAACATTCCAGTGAGCTGCTCTCAATGAGTAGCGTGTCATAAACAGAGCTCTACTTTTTATGCAGCTGTAATCTAGCATAGTTTATTGAGAAATCTGCACTTTTTAATCAAAGCTGATGTCTGATGAGGCATATCATAGCAGGAATTGTAACAGAGTTCCGAATGGGTACATAGACTTACTTGAACTGTTCTGATTCCTGATGTAACTAGCCATTCTTCTGAGTCAATCTATTACAGCAGAACCTCAGAGTTGCGAACAACTCAGAGATGGGGTTGTTCGGAACTCGGAAATGCTCATAACGCTGAACAAAACGTTATGGTGGTTCTTTCAAAAGTTTACAGCTGAACATTGACTTAATACAGCTTTGAAACTTTCCAATGCAGAGAGAAAATGCTGCTTTTAACCATCTTAATTTAAACGACACAAACACAGAAACCGTTTCCTTACCTCGTCAAATCGTTTTTTTTAATTTTCCCTTTATTTTTTTTAGTAGTTTACCTTTAACGCAGTACTGTACTGTATTTGCTTTTTTATTCTCTGCTGCTGCCTGATTGCATACTTCCGGTTCCAAATGAGGTGTTCATAATGCTGAGGTTCTACCGCATGCAGCCAACTAATTATTTGGGCTTTTTAGAGGTTAGGAATAAGGAAAGGATGAATGTTGAAAGTGTACTAGGGTGACAACTCAGAGCATGTTTTGCCAAAGATTTTACACAATGCATCCTATACCTCTCCAAACTTTTCTGTGCCGATTAGAACTTATATTTTTATTTATTTATTAAGAAAAATGAATTTCTCTCTAATGCCCCTTGACTCCTGCTCCTGCTAATAAAGACTCCTCAGTCAGCAATCTGCAGTATGTGAAAGCTGGGGATAATACCAGTGGGCAGCTTTTACAGAACAAACATCACACCAGGGAGGGGAAATAAAAGGGCTGACGAACAATATAAATCCTCCCTGAAGATTCATATTTTATTTCTCCCCTTTAAAACTTATTTTAAAGGGTGCTGAGTCAGCTCTCCTTGCAGCGGTGGGTTGTTCTAGTTTATTACAGCAAGTTATTCTGCAGCCATTTACCAGAGGGCAAGAAAAGTTGCGTGGCTTTCGCAAAACAAAATGGGGCCAAGACCCATTAACACTTGTGGTGGCAGACGGAGCTGTGAGCAGACTCTAAATAAATTCTATCCCCCTACACATTGTCCTAGCTTTTATGTCTGCCTTGCATTCTGGGCATGCCAGCGAACTGTCCATTCAGCATCGCTTGCTCAAATGGGAGACAGTGAGGGCAGTCTTCTACACTGAGAGGCTGCCGTGAATCAGCTTTTAATACAGTGTGACAAGTATAGCTCGACCACTGCTTTTAAAGGCCATCTAACATCAAAGCTGAACCAAACATGACTTTTATCATCAATATTCAAATAAAAGTAGAACTCCAGGGGAGATCTGACTGATTACTATATATATATATATATAGTATATTTATATAAATAAAAAGAGAGATACTATTTAGAGTTGCTCAGAGAATGAAACATACACCTGTTCCTTTCTAGAAAGCTGGGCAAAACACCAAGAGCTTCATGAATAATAATGCCATTCCTTAAATGTCGTGATCGGTCATGTATTGATTTCTAAAAATGAAATTTGACATTTCTTTTGGGGTTTTTTTGTTTGTTTGTGGTTTTTTTACTATAAATGTAATTGTGGTTTAGCAGAGATCTATTTAGAGGCATACAAATTATCTGGCAAAATCATACTCTCCATATCAAAAACTGACAGAAGGGAAAGAAGGTTCCAAAAAAGCATCTGGACATTTAAACGGTTAACCAGAATATCCAGAGCTCCAAATAGTAAGGATTAAAATAAAACAAATCAACAAGTGTTTTGGAAAGGATTAAAACTCTCACGTTCAGGACAAAAACTAGTCTCTAACTAATGAGGGTCAGGAACTAACTTTCCCTGTAGGCACGTTATCACAAAATGCCCATATCGCACTGTCTGGATTGGCTCACGACTGTGAGTATCAACCTCAGGGAAGACTGTCGAAAAGCAGGGCAGGCACCCCAAACTGGTTGTAAATTCTATCATCAGATTTCACCAATCCAGTAACAAGTGTGAACTCCTAAAGCACTATACCAGTCTTCCATATTGTCACAGACAGTCCCCTTGGGCATCGCAGTCTATCTTGCTACCCGGGCAAGCTGGACTATGTGATAGATGGTCACTTTACACTAAAATTCACAACAATATTCAGGTTACTCACAGTCCCAAAGGACCAGTCACTTACCCCAGATCAATTGTACTCAGATCTCAAACCAAAAACAACGCCAGTAGCCAATCCTGTAATAAACTAACTAAAGATTTATTAAGTAAGAAAAGAAATGAGAGTTATTTACAAGTTTAAAACATGCAACATACACACAGAAATGAGTTACAGTCTTAGATTTAAAAAGGTAATATAAACTTCTACAATAAGCAGATCTGTATGTCTTTTAGGGCTGACTTATGCCAAGTAGCATGGAAATAGCTTGCCTATGTTTAGGAATCTTTGCTGCTCAGAGTCCAGACCACATGAAGATCCCAGTTTCTCCTTGTCAAGGATTTTTATCACATTCAAGCCAGAATCCAAGCTGATGGTTGAGCTCATGTGTAGGCCTCCCCTTCCTGGAAGTAGTAACAGGGCTGGATTTAGGGGCAGGTAACCCAGGCACTAGGCTCGGGATGATTAGACAACTTAGATGTCTTCAAATCACCAGGGCCTGATTAAATGCATCCTAGAATACTCAGGGAGCTAACTGAGGAGATACCTGAGCCATTAGCAATTATCTTTGAAAAGTCATGGAAGACAGGAGAGATTCCAGAAGACTGGAAAACGACAAATATAGTACCCACCTATAAAAAAGGAAATAAGGAAAACCCGGGGAATTACAGACCAGTCAGCTTAACTTCTGTACCTGGAAAGATAATGGAGCATATAATTAAGCAATCAATTTGCAAGCACCTAGAAGATAATAAGGTGATAAATAACAGCCAGCATGGATTTGTCAAGAACAAAGCATGTCAAGTCAACCTTTCTTTGACAAGGTAGCAAGCCTTGTGGATGGGGGGGGGGAAGTGATAGATGTGGTATATCTTGACTTTAGTAAGGCCTTTGATACAGTCTTGCATGACCTTCTCATAAACAAACTAGGAAAATTCAACCTAGATGGAGCTACTATAAGGTGGGTGCAAAACTGGTTGGAAAATCACCCAGTGAGTAGTTATCAGTGGTTCACAGTCATGCTGGAAGGGCATAATGAGTGAGGACCTGCAGGGACCAGTTCTGGGTCCGGTTCTGTTCAATATCTTTATCAATGAGTTAGATAATAGCATAGAGAGCATGCTTATAAAGTTTGCAGATGATACCAAGGTGGGAGGGGTTGCAAGTGCTTTGGAGAATAGGATTAAAATTCAAAATGATCTGGACAAACTGGAGAAATGGTCTGAAGTTAATAGGATGAAATTCAATAAGGACAAATGCAAAGTACTCCACTTAGGAAGGAACAATCAGTTGCACACATACAAAATGGGAAATGACTGCCTAAGAAGGAGGACTGCGGAAAGGGATCTGGGGGTCATAGTGGATCACAAGCTAAATATGAGTCAGCAGTGTAACGCTGTTGCAACAAAAGCAAAGATCATTCTGGGATGTATTAGCAGGAGTAGTGTAAGCAAGACACAAGAAGTAATTCTTCTGCTCTACTCTGCGCTGATTAGGCCTCAACTGGAGTATTGTGTCCAGTTCTGGGGGCCACATTTCAGGAAAGAAGTGGACAAATTGGAGAATGTCCAGAAAAGAGCAATATAAATGATTAAAGATCTAGAAAACATGACCTATGAGGGAAGATTGACAAAAATCGGGTTTGTTTAGTCTGGAGAAGAGAAGATTGAGAGGGGACATGATAACAGTTTTCAAGTACATAAAAGGTTGTTACAAGTAGGAGGGAGAAAAATTCTTCTTCTTAATCTCTGACGATAGGACAAGAAGCAATGGGCTTAAATTGCAGCAAGGGCAGTTTAGGATGTACATTAGGAAAAACTTCCTAACTGTCAGAGTGGTTAAGCACTGGAATAAATTGCCTATGGATGTTGTGGAATCTCCTTCATTGGGGATTTTTAAGAGCAGGTTGGACAAACACCTGTCAGGGATGGTCTAGATAATACTTAGTCCTGCCCTGAATGCAGGGGACTGGACTAGATGACCTCTCAAGGTCCCTTCCAGTTCTATGATTCTATGCTGTTTTTGTTGTTAGAGAGAAACGGGAAAATAGAATGTTTGAAGTAACATGTTTCAGGTATTCCTATGTGGATTCATTTTTCACAAGTCTCCTAGAATGTCCTGATCCTTTGTAGAATCTCCTGGAACTTTCCAGACTTTCTGAGAACTACATTTTCCTTGAACCTGCTAGAATGTTGTGAGCCATGCCGTTGCAGGCATATAAGGGGCAGGGTGTCTCCAGTCAGTCAGCAAGATAAAAGAATGAACTTAAGTGAGAGCCCAGCTGCAATATTGTGAACCTTGTTTTATTGGGTAATTGTGAAAGTGTACTTGTGTTTTAAGACTTGAAGAGTGCAAGTAACGACTAATAAGGGACATATTTAATGAGACACCAGAGATATCTATTGAACCCCTAGCTAGGCAACAACATAAAAGAAATACTGTACTTCTTTTGTCATACTTAACACATTTGATGACTTTCTAAGACTGCGGAACATAGATTTTTGCTCTCCCGAATACTGATTGTTTTGCCCAGCAGAAAATAAAAGATACACCCAAAGAAACCTTCAGGAACTCAGTATAGGAAACAAAAAGCTCAGTTGCAATCTAGTTTGCAGCAAGGGGCAAATTTGATGGGAAACAAATGGATGGCAAGGTGCTGAAGACACTCCTCGCCTGGGGCACCATTTGGTCTAGGACCTGCCCTGGGTAGTGAGGAATGTAATCCACAAGGTCTCTGTCATTTGATGCTACACAATGCCTTGTTTGCCTTCAGTGGGCCATCTTATGTGCAGGACGAGCACTTTACCTTAATTAATGCTTCTTTTGCTGTTTGGTGAGATACACAGTTGGAGAGGTTTAAAATGCAAACTCTCAGTATAACTTGATACGATGGACTACAGCTATTATGATTAGCACATGCAGCATTCTATAAGCATTCCATAAAGCCTGAATCCTAAACACATTCTTATAACATGAATATCTATTTTAACGGTACTAACCCACAGGTCAGAGAGATTGGTTCGCAGTTGTGCATTTCTCAGTGCTCAGAGAGACCCTGGGCCTTTGGCATGAGCTGGCACTTGCTCTGCCAGCGTCACAGCCTACTGGAGAGTTTCTTCCACCTTCCTCTGAATCAGCTGATACTGGTCACCGGCAGAGACTGGATGGACCACAGGTCTGATCATTACATCAATTTGTATGACACTGAGTTAGTTTAATCTCACACGGTTTCTTGCATTGTTGGTGCAATAGGGGAGAGCGCAAAAGGAGAAGGTAGAAAGGCAACTGCCTCCCCAGAGAGAGGCCAATCAACATAGCCTCCCCAACCCAAACATTGCTACAAGGAAATCTCCTGGTAGTTGGGCACCCTTGATTGCTGGGGTATGTGCATGGGACACAGCTGGTTAAAAAACTGAAAAACTCCCATGAATATTTGCATCCTTATTTCTTGTTGAAAATTTTCAAAATTTGAAAAATGTTGCCTCTTCTAAGAAAGACTCTGTGGGGAACAACAAGTTAACTCCACGAGAGTCACATTCTGGTATTTTCCCCTTACATACTACTTCCCCTTCCATGGGTGGTTTGATTTGCTTTTTACAAGGGAGGCAGATTGAGCCTATACTTTTATATAACAAAAATTTGTAAATATTCTGCCTTCTTTGCAAAATTGAAAATTTTGCTGAAGGAAGTCAGACTAGAAGATTGCAAGAGCCTTGGCTGGCCTTAAAAAAATCTATGAATTTTCAAGAAATTGGCAGAGGCCAATTTTTTCCATTTTTGCAGGTAAACCGCAATTTTGTGGTGAAATGACCCCCTTCTTCCCCACTCCCCCCACCCCCAGTGAAAATATCTTATACATTTAAGTAAAAGTCAAAGATGAAAAATCAGTTTTCACTTTTCCACTAACCTGTGTTTTCAGGGGCAGTTAGAATCTTTCTGTACGGTTTTAATGGCTTCTCAATAATTCCTTTGATGCAACTGGCATTTGTAATTATATAATGTAAAGCTTAAGGTCCTATGTTACCAATACAGGAATCTGATGTGAATACAGTGTCGTGAAATATGGTACAATGTGAATCTGAATTAAATACATAGCACTAAAACAGCCATGGAGTGCAGCTGTACATAATTACAAGAATTCCAAAAATTTGTTCTTAAAACTCTCTCATTCTGATTGCTTAATGGCGTCCCTTAATAGGAATAAGTTGCCTCATTAAGCAATCATAATGAGGACATTTTAAATCATAGGCTCATTTTTAAAGCATTAGTTTTTTGGACTAGGACTCAGCCACAAACATATTTGGCCACAGACTCACTTGAAAAAAAAAATTTCTTTTTTAAACAGGCATCCTTATTTTCCAATATAAACTGACATATTTAACAGGCCAACATTTCTCTGACATTCATGTAATGCAACAATAATAATAAAGTGTTTGTCTATTGTATTCGCCGGTACAAAAACTTAAGAGTGAAAAAATAATCCTGCTTACGGGGATCTCTAGTTAAATAAGTTGATTGGTCTCACATTTTTATGCTCTTTTCAGCCACTACATCATACACATTTTTTGCTTCAAATTGTGTCTGAGGAGGTTATACCACATTGGAAGTCAGGAGTTCTTTGCATTTCATGCTCTAATGAATATTACAGTGGAGATAATTCATTCAATTTACTTATGTATTGACTAGGCACTATTGTACAGTGTGCACATGATTGCTGACATTTCTTTTAAAAGTAATTTAATCTATTTTGGAAAGGTTAGGACAAAATTAAGATGAAGATTTCAAGTTCTCAACTTTTTTTTTAACTGATATTTTGAAGAAATGATTACAGCAAGAGAGAAAAGGACAGCTATACGACAGTAATAGAAAACAAATTTATACTCCTACTGTAACAAATGGGCCATACTATGATGAATAGAATATCACTCTAATCATGAGGCACTCTAGAAAATATACACAGGGGATGAAACCCTGGCACTGCTGAAGTTAATGGGACTTTTGCCATTGACTTCAATGAGGCCATGATTTCACCCAGAGATTTTATACTTACCTTTGTGGCTGGTTCTTAATCAGATAGGATACTGTCAGAACAAAAGTACTGTGTATAGTAATATTATGGATATGAACTCTCACGCTTCAAGGGCATAAGCCAACATTAAATGATGAAGGATCGCATGAAGCCTTTCCTAGGTGCCTGTTATTTCATAATTGCCTACCACTGGGTGTCTTACCCCTTCCTCTGAAGCATCTGATAGTGGCCACTGCCAGAGAAGGTTTACCAGACTAGATGGCCAGCTGCTCTGAGCTCATAAGTCATTCCCTAGGTTTCCGTGTGACAGACAAATTTAATACCATTAACGAAGAAATAAGCTGGTTGGAGACAGCAGAGTCTAGTCGACAGGGCATTGGACCAAGATTCTGTTCCTGGATCTCCCACTGTCCTTGGCCAAGTTACCTCCCCTCTTTGTGCCTGTTTCCTCTCCCACCCTTTGTCTGTCTTCTCCATTTGGAAGATGAGCTCTTCAAGGCAAAGTCAGTCTCTTAGTGTATGTTTGCACAGTGCCTAGCACAATGGCCAGCCTCAGCTGGATTCTCTAGATGCCATTTCTCTGTCTTGGGTACTGAGATAGCCATAGTATCTTAGCACCTACAATCTCTAATGTGTTTAGCCTCACAACACCCCTGTGAGGTAGGGAAGTGGTACAATTCCTATTGTATAGGTAGGGAACAGAGAGAGAGAGGGGGTAAGTGATTTGTACCAGGTCTGACAGGAAGTCTCTGGCAGAGAAGGGACTTGGACTCTAGTTTCCCATGTCATAGGCTACTGCCCTAACAACTGGACCATCCTTCCTCTTTGTACTGTAATATACATAAATACATAATACATTTAAGAGAAAGCAATAAGCAGCAGCTGGAAGAGAGGGAGCGTTTCATGTGGTTTAACTGACTCCTCTGACCAATAAAGGAGCCGTTCAGATGGATTCCGAACAGACCCCATCCCGTGTCCTTGTTGGAACATTGGGTGGCAGCAATGAATGTAAAATATGAATGAAAAGCTAAATTTCTGCCTATATTTATCATAGTTCTAACTTATTAACATATTATATGCCACAGGTATTTTCCACTCTTGGGGATAAAAAGAGACAGGAGCTTCTCAGCAAGAACTTCCACTGTCAAACATGTTCACATATGTCTCTCAAACATGTCCAAGGTTAATATGTGTATTTGGTATAAATTATACAGCACAATGCCTTCTTTTTATCTGGTACACCTCTACCCCGATATAACACTGTCCTCGGGAGCCAAAAAATCTTACCGCGTTATATCAAACTTGCTTTGATTCGCTGGAGTGCGCAGCCCCGCCCCCCTGGAGCGTTGCTGGAGTGCGCAGCCCTGCCCCCCTGGAGCGTTGCTTTACCACGTTATATTCAAATTCGTGTTATATCGGGTCGTGTTATATCGGGATAGCGATGTACTTCTGATCCAAGGATCTCCAGGGCTAGAAAGCACTAAAGCCTCATCACATCACTTAGTTTATCCATCTGCAAACTAGATATAATAAAGGGACAGATTGGTCTATTCCCCGGACTAGTCTAGCAAATTAATGGCAGAGCCAGGATTAGAATCAAGAAAGTTTGATTCCCTTTTTTTAACCATCAGATACCACCGTTGTAAGTTACGAAGAGGTGAGTAACTGGAGGGCAACCTTTGAAACGGTGCTTTTGTTCCAGGGTTCTGGTCCCCTTTGGTTGTTGCCGCTTGCTTTTCTGGGGGTTGTTTCTTGGAGCTAAGAAATACAGGAAAGGCTTTGTCAACCTTTCTCAGGGCTAAAAGGGAAACACCTTGGGTGGTAGGTTGAAAGGGATAATCTAAAGATCAGCAAGAGAGGGAGTGAGAGCCTTTGAAGATTGCTTGCTCCAAGTGGTCTAAAAGAATGGTGCCTGGCCTTAGAAATTACTAATACCAGAAGAATCTCTCGAGGCACATTCAGGAACAAATACGCTAGTTTGAGAAGTATAATCATGTTACAGAATGTGTTGATTTTTTTTTTTACCATGACAAACTATAGCACTGAGGGCTGCCTCTTTTTCTCAGAGTTTGTCTACGTTGGAGCTGGAGGTATAATTTCCAGCTTGAGGAGACGTATCCCTAATAGCTGTTATCAAACTAGCATGCTAAAAACAGAAGTGTAGCCATGGCAGGGCAAACAGCAGGAGGGACTAGCTGCCCTGGTAGATCCCATCCAAACCCCTAGGTATGTATTCGGGCTGCTAGCCTCACCCCCTGCTCACACCACCACAGCCACACATCTATATTTAGCATGCTAATGCAATCAGAGTTAGAAATGACATTGTCCACCTCCAGTGTAGACCATACCCTGAGTGCCTTATCCAGCACCATAGAAGTCAATGGGAGTTTTGCCTAGACTTCTATGGAGGACTCATCAAGCCCTTGGATCGCTACCCCTTCCTGCTTCTCCACGAGGGCACCAGTGATACTAGCAAGAATGACCTTGAGCAGATCACTGAAGACTACGTGGCTCTGGGAAGAAGGATAAAAGAGTTTGAGGCGCAAGTGGTGTTCTCATCCATCCTCCCTGTGCAGGGAAAAGGCCTGGGTAGAGACCGTCGAATCGTGGAAGTCAACGAATGGCTACGCAGGTGGTATCGGAGAGAAGGCTTTGGATTCTTTGACCATGGGATTGGGTTCCAAGAAGGAGTGCTAGGCAGAGACAGGCTCCACCTAACGAAGAGAGGGAAGAGCATTTTCACCAGCAGGCTGGCTAACCTAGTGAGGAGGGCTTTAAACTAGGTTCACCGGGGGAAGGAGACCAAAGCCCTGAGGTAAGTGGGGAAATGGGATCCTGGGAGGAAACATAAGCAGGAGAGTACAAGAGGGGAGGACTCCTGTCTCATACTGAGAAAGACGGACGATCGATGAGTTATCTTAAGTGCCTATACACAAATGCAAGAAGCCTGGGAAACAAGCAGGGAGAACTGGAAGTCCTGGCACAGTTAGGGAACTATGATGCGATTAGAATAACAGAGACGTGGTGGGATAACTCACATGATTGGAGTACTGTCATGGATGGATATAAACTGTTCAGGAAGGACAGGCAAGGCAGAAAAGGTGGGGGAGTTGCGTTGTATGTAAGAGAGGAGTATGACTGCTCAGAGCTCCGGTATGAAACTGCAGAAAAACCTGAGAGTCTCTGGATAAAGTTAAGAAGTGTGAGCAACAAGGGTGATGTCGGAGTCTGCTATAGACCACCAGACCAGGGGGATGAGGTGGACGAGGCTTTCTTCTGGCAACTAGCAGAAGTTGCTAGATCGCAGGCCCTGGTTCTCATGGGAGACTTTAATCACCCTGATATCTGCTGGGAGAGCAATACAGCAGTGCACAGACAATCCAGCAAATTTTTGGAAAGTGTAGGGGACAATTTCCTGGTGCAAGTGCTGGAGGAACCAACTAGGGGCAGAGCTTTTCTTGACCTGCTGCTCACAAACAGGGAAGAATTAGTAGGGGAAGCAAAAGTGGATGGGAACCTGGGAGGCAGTGACCATGAGATGGTCGAGTTCAGGATCCTGACACAAGGAAGAAAGGAGAGCAGCAGAATACGGACCCTAGACTTCAGAAAAGCAGACTTTGACTCCCTCAGGGAACAGATGGGCAGGATCCCCTGGGAGAATAACATGAAGGGCAAAGAGGTCCAGCAGAGCTGGCTGTATTTTAAAGAATTCTTACTGTGGTTGCAGGAACAAACCATCCCGATGCGTAGAAAGAATAGTAAATATGGCAGGTGACCAGCTTGGTTTAACAGTGAAATCCTTGCTGATCTTAAACACAAAAAAGAAGCTTACAAGAAGTGGAAGATTGGACAAATGATCAGGGAGGAGTATAAAAATATTGCTCAGGCATGCAGGAGTGAAATCAGGAAGGCCAAATCACACTTGGAGTTGCACCTAGGAAGAGATATTAAGAGTAACAAGAAGGGTTTCTTCGGGTATGTTAGCAACAAGAAGAAAGTCAAGGAAAGTGTGGGCCCCTTACTGAATAAGGGAGGCAATCTAGTTTCTGAGGATGTGGAAAAAGCTAATGTACTCAATGATTTTTTTGCCTCTGTCTTCACGAACAAGTCTGGGTCAGCTCCCAGACTGCTGCACTGGGCAGCACAGTATGCGGAGAAGGTGACCAGCCCTCTGTGGAGAAAGAAGTGGTTCGGGACTATTTAGAAAAACTGGATGTGCACAAGTCCATGGGGCCAGATGCGCTGCATCCGAGGGTGCTAAAGGAGTTGGTGGATGAGATTGCAGAGCCATTAGCCATTATTTTTGAAAACTCATGGCGATCGGGGGAGGTACCGGATGATTGGAAAAAGGCTAATGTAGTGCCCATCTTTAAAAAGGGGAAGGAGGAGGATCTGGGGAACTACAGGACAGTCAGCCTCACCTCAGTACCTGGAAAAATCATGGAGCAGGTCCTCAAGGAATCAATTATGAAACATTTAGAGGAGAGGAAAGTGATCAGGAACAGTCAGCATGGATTCACCAAGGGGAAGTCGTGCTTGACTAATCTAATTGCCTTCTATGATGAGATAACTGGCTCTGTGGATGAGGGGAAAGCAGTGGATGTGTTATTCCTTGACTTTAGCAAAGCTTTTGATACGGTCTCCCACAGTATTCTTGCTGCCAAGTTAAAGAAGTATGGACTGTAAGGTGGATAGAAAGCTGGCTAGATCATCGGGCTCAACGGGTAGTGATCAATGGCTCCATGTCTAGTTGGCTGCTGGTTTCAAGCGGAGTGCCCTAAGGGTCGGTCCTGGGGCCAGTTTTGTTTAATATATTAATGATCTGGAGGATTGTGTGGACTGCACTCTCAGCAAGTTTGCAGATGACACTTAACTGGGAGGCATGGTAGATACACTAGAGGGTAGGGATCGGATACAGAGGGACCTAGACAAATTAGAGGATTGGGCCAAAAAAAAACCTGATGAGGTTCAAGAAGGACAAGTGCAGAGTCCTGCACTTAGGATGGAAGAATCCCATGCACTGCTACAGACTAGGGACCGAATGGCTAGGTAGCAGTTCTGCAGAAAAGGACCTGGGGTCACAGTGGACGAGAAGCTGGATATGAGTCAACAGTGTGCTCTTGTTGCCAAGAAGGCTAACGGCATTTTGGGCTGTATAAGTAGGGACATTGCCAGTAGATCGAGGAACGTGATCGTTCCCCTTTATTCGACATTGGTGAGGCCTCATCTGGAGTACTGTGTCCACTTTGGGCCCCACACTACAAGAAGGATGTGGAAAAATTGGAAAGAGTCCAGCGGAGGGCAACAAAAATGATTAGGGGTCTGGAGCACATGACTTATGAGGAGAGGCTGAGGGAACTGGGATTGTTTAGTCTCCAGAAGAGAAGAATGAGGGGGGATTTGATAGCTGCTTTCAACTACCTGGGGGGGGAGGGTCCAAAGAGGATGGAGCTCGGCTGTTCTCAGTGGTGGCAGATGACAGAACAAGGAGCAATGGTCTCAAGTTGCAGTGGGGGAGATCTAGATTGGATATTAGGAAACACTATTTCACGAGGAGGGTGAAGCACTGGAATGCGTTACCTAGGGAGGTGGTGGAGTCTCCTTCCTTGGAGGTTTTTAAAGCCCGGCTTGACAAAGCCTTGGCTGGGATGATTTAGTTGGGAACTGGTCCTGCTTTGAGCAGGGGTCGGACTAGATGACCTCCTGAGGTCCCTTCCAACCCTGATATTCTATGATATTCTATGAGGTAGCATCAAGCTCTTCACTGGTTTCCTTCCATGCCTAAGAATCTCAAACACATATGTAGTTATTTCATTATCCATGTGCTATTATTTTGGAAGCTTGACACCAGCTACCTTCCCTCAGGCCCTCTCTAGATAATAATTTGATTCTGTCTTTAGTTCAGAATGACATTTTGCCAGTTCTCACACTTCCTCTTTGTTGCAAGGCTAAAAAGGAGATTTTAGCAACCCCAGAAGCTTGGGCAAGTAAGCTTGCTCACCAGACTATGCATCATTATGAAAAGATTGCTGAAGCTCTTAGAGTGGCTTGAATTAATTGCCCAGTACCAATCACCCCCATCCGGGGAGTTTATGGGGACAGAATATCCTCAGAGAGATTTCCTGGGATCACTTCATCAGAGGGTAAGGTTTGTGAAATGGCCAGAGACTTGTCTCCTAAGCCCGAGGGGTCATAAGCGTCTACATGGAATCTCCGAGCCTCCTTTCCACCTCTTCACTCCCAGGACCTGCCATTGCCCAATGGGTTTTGCTCAGCACAGAAGGGTTTGGTGGAGGTGGTGCCCCTAGATTTTCTATTGGTGTCCAGCTGGGAGTCTCTCACCTAAGAGAGAATTTTCAACAGAATAAGGGCCAAAGGAAGATCATGCCATGGAGTTGAGAGACCTACCTCTTCATCCACCTGGGACAAGGTAGATCCAGGGAGGGTTCACTCCACACGGATGTTGATTCAAAGCATTTTTAAACATTTATATTGCAGTGGCACCTAAAAGCCTCAATCAAATTGGGTCCTCGTGTGCTAGGCGCTATAACGCCATATACTAAAAGAAAGTCCCTGCTCCAAAGAGTGAACGAAGGGCCCATGATTATTGGGATATAATGAGGGTATAGTTATTGCCATCAGTTTGAATAAAGTTACTGTCTACTCCCAAATTATACACCATCCTGAAGCTTCTTTTTTCAGCCTTAAGATAATTCAGAAAGGGTCTAATTACATATTTGTCTAGTCAACAGAATCAATAATAATAATAATAATAATAATAATAAAAAAGCAACTTTCCCTGTTACTCGCTAGTGTTCAATTTTCTGACATGAATTTTTTCAAGCACTTAGTATAGCTTGATAAGTAGTAATATAATAAAGAACGGCAATTACGGAGACCAGTTTTACAGCACATTAAATCATCTCTAAGAAACTAATGAAAAGAAAAATAGATTCAGAAAGAAAACCTGATCATGCCGGAAATTTGTCAGTTTTTAAAGGGCAGGCATGTTGGAAAAGTCACTGATTAAATCAACTGGTGCATCTTATAAGATATCTGATTTGGGCCGGTTAATTATTATGCAATAAACATGAGTGTTGCAAACGTAAGTATTTGCACAAATTATAAAGACAGATGTGCTTTTTCCAGTGGCCAATTTGTGAGGTTCCTCCTTGGAATAACTAATACATACACAGTAGTCATTGCTGTAAAACTAAACTACAATAGTTACAGAATGTCACTTGTTGCCAAATGCATGTGATAGCATAGTTACTGGCTTTTTTAGATGTTATAGGACAGCCTAGAATCTGGGGTTTCTGGGTGAGTGGGCAATACAAGAGCAGGGGACAGTATGGTCTCCAGAGGACAGTTCTTTAGACTAGGATCAGAAGTCATGAGTTCTGTTCCTTCCTCTGCCACTGACTTACTGTTTGACCTTGGTCAAAGCACTTATGGCCTGATTTTCAAAGCTCTTGGGCAACTGCAGTTCCCACTGAAGTCAATAGGTGTGGTAGCTGGCCTCTGAAAGTCAAGCCACTAAATTCTCTGAATCTCAGATGTATAAAATGGGGATAATGATATTTACCCTCCATGGTAACGTTTTTTCAGATCTATGGAGGAAGAGCACTTTATAAGCACTAAGCATTAGGTTTATAATATAAATTATCTGATTATTCATTTTGAAGGTTCAGATCATCCTTTTCCTCCAAACAACAGGGACTGTATTTCCTGAAGGGTTTGGTATAGCATCATCATAACCAAATCCTGTACTCTTAATGGCCAGAGCCTCCTCCCCAGTATACTTTGTTTCTCCTTCTGATCTGGGGGTCTAACTGTCCATTGTCATACGGGGCTCACTATGCCTTGTGTTCTGCCATAATAGTTCTTGTAGAAGAAATTACTTAGTGTGCTTTCCTGTTGTTTTCATAGAAATCATAGACTATCAGGATTGGAAGGGACCTCAGGAGGTCATCTAGTCCAACCCCCTGCTCAAAGCAGGAGCAATCCCCAACTATTTTTTTTTTTTTTTTTTTTTTTGCCACAGATCCCTAACTGGTCCCCTCAAGGATTGAAATCACAACCCTGGGTTTAGCAGGCCAGTGCTCAAACCACTGAGCTAGCCCTCCCCAAGTTCACTTGATTTTGTGGCAGCCGTTGGCTAAACATGATTTAACTCCTCTGCTTTCAATGGCATTTCCTCCACCTAGGGTCCTATTACCCTCTTCAGGTGCTCATCTGTTCGAAAGTGTTGGCACTTCCTGGGATTTGCCAAATTACTTAACAACTTCTCAGTGCCTGGCATTGGCCAGTCACCGGTGGTATTGTCTCCTACTATTACAGTAGCAAGCTACCAAGCCTGACCTGTCCAGTATAATATAAATTATTACCCACACCTGCATATTCATTTTTTATTAAACACAGATTGACTATTTTAAGCTTGTGCATAAAAGGGCAATGAATAGTCGCATTATTTGTATAAAAATGATATTTTTAAAAGGTTCTTCAAAGCAGATATCCTGTAGTTATGCAAGCAAATGCTGAATATGTGTAAAGGTCTTAAATACAGCAACATTTTGACTCATAAGCCTTCTCTCATATTATCTTTCACATTTCTTGAATATTTTAAAGCACAATTTTAATTTTTTATTATAAATACTGCCTATACTCAAGGCCCATACTCAATTGCTATTCAGCATTTCAAATGAAGAGGTTAATCTATGTGAACTTCCCTGCTAAAACAGTGTAACATCAGCTGTCATTTGCCAGTGACCACAGTCATTTACTTATATAAAGAACTGATATCAACCCTAATTGCTATAAAGTAACTTCTAGGGATATACATTTATCTTTGGATAGTTAGCCCCCATGCTTTGTGATGTTTTCAGGGCTATGATTAGACAATCTCAAAGCAATGAAATCTCCACCATTGCTTAAATAATCACCTTAACTGTACACTGTAGTGAGAAAGCAAAACAACCTATGCCTGGACAGCATATGTTCACCAACAGATGTATTGGAAAATTCATTTAATCTTGTATTTTATAGACCCTATTGATAAATCTTGGAAATCAGTAAACAAATGGAGCAACTGGGCTGTTTACTTAGGAAAATATATTCCAAAGCCATAGGGCAGAACCCTTAACCCAAGTGTTAAGTAACTGGTGAACATCTGGGCCACTGAATGAGTTATGGTTATTATTCACTGTTCCTCTTGAGGTAGAGCCTAAGAACCCCAAATCAGAGATTAGGGCCCCATTGTACAAATTGCTTAAGGACAGTCCCGGCCCTAGAGAGTTCACAACCTAATATTTAGACAAGACACAACTGCTGAAGATAGGTGTATTAAGAGGATAATGATGCCATCTATTTTCTCAAGAGAGATTTTGACCCTGCCGATTTTGACCCCAGCCATTGGTCACAATGCTTCTGTTTGATTCCTCCCAACTCACACATGCTCCACTGAGCTGAGGCCTGGAGGATTCTCTGGGTCCATCTAGTTGCATGGACACTCAACTACTTAGCTCCTTGCAAGTCAGAAATTTGGCATTTCCTTTGCATCTGTGGCCTGGTCAGGGCCCTTCAAAATTTGGCTCTGTGGAACTAAAAATGTAAGGAGGGATTTTAGGCCTCGAGTCTGTAAACACTTACACACATGCTTAACTTCACTTTAGTGAGTAATCCCATTGACCTCAATGGGACAGCTCATGTGAGTGAAGTTACATATGTACCTAAGTGTTGGCAAGATCAGCGTCTTAGCTGCTATTAAATATGGTGACACAAAAGCACACACTATGGAGGTCATATGAAGATTTGTAAGGAATCCACAGAAACGTGTGGAAAAACTAAGAAAAAGATGGGTTAAATTAGCTTAGTAGTGCCTTCTGGGGGAGGGATGTGAGCACCCTGGTGGGTGAAAGAAGAACTACCCTGTAGGCTGGGTCGATGTGAATCATGTATCAGTGAGTGCTGCAAAAACTAAGACACAAGAATTCCTTCGGAGTTGATTTTGCATAGATGCCAGTATCCTAATTCCTTAGCTGAATGTGCTGCTTTTGGACAGGAGGGAAAGTAAAACAAAGGGCGGGGGAGGAGGAAAGAAGAAAGAATGACACAATGAGAGAAAGAATTCAAAAACTGAAGGGGAAAAAAGGGGGGGAGGGGATTTACTGGAAAACATTCCTCTCTTACAACCATGATAACTGGAATTATTTACAGAGACTCTTATTTCTCCTCTCTATGTGCCAGAATGTCTCTAGCATTTATAGAAAAAACTTCTCTGCATGTCCTAATATTAGCATCCCTTGTATGATAAGCAAAGTGGATGCACTGCGGACAAGCAGCAGATCAAAGTCACAATCTAGTCTCTCTTCTTGGTGTATCAGATCTCCAAGATACTCTAGTCATAGAATCCTGAGAGTATCTGAGATTCTTATTAGTCAAATTCCTTCTGTCACATATACAGCCTCTCTAATGGTCCCGTCCCCGCCTCCCCCGGTGTTTGCCATGACACTGCATCCTGTTATTGCAGGAGTAGTGCTGACAATGTGCTGGGACCTTCTCAAACATAAAAGAAGACACTGGGCCTACTCCAAAATCCTCATAACGTAAAAAACAAACAGACAATCAAAGGACCAAGCAAAGTCATCAAGATGGGAAATGGCCATATTTTGGTAATACTAGCTGGGAGTTGGGTATCTAGCTCCTTTAAGCCCCATGACAAATCCCACCCATGGTGTTACAATAGCACAAAACTCTTGAATTGTTTTGATATATTATATGGATCATCCCCATGTACCCATAGCCCTGACGTAACTAGCCAGCTAGTTTCCTCTAGACATGATTACGTAAGTGAGCGAGCAGGAGGGATTTGAATGCAGAGGGGGTAGTCGCCTTGCAGTGCATTATTCATGCTTGTAAAGTTCTTTGAGATCTGTGCATAGAAGAGACTATAGAAGTGCCAAGTCTTATGGTGATGGTGACAGGAGTTGAATCATTCCTCCTACGTCGCGATGCCTTTGTCAAGTCGAGTTGCCTAGACACTCATGCTGGATTAAGATGTCCGATGGGACTTTGATGCAGTGTGAGAGCTGCACTGCTGAAAGTAATGAAATGCTGTTATTCAGACATTAATAAGAACTTATGTGGCAGTGTGTCTGAATAAGAACTGCAAAGCTTGAGCAGGTCTGGTCTTCGAGCTGCATTGGATAAGGGTGGGTGAATACCGCCAATAACCTACAAACCAGAGTGCATCAGTAGGGGACTGGCATATGCCTAAGGCGCCTTTGTTCTTGTGCCTTCAAGTGAGGTGCCCCCTCTCATTAGAGCTCATTCTGGCATGAATGTATGGCCCCTCATTATTCGATTATGGTACCTGGGATGTACATTGTTATTAGAGTAGAATTCTTGTAAAACTTTTTAAAATCAACAAGCTTATGGGTACTGATTTAACCCAAGCCTTGACTATGGAATGTAGTTCCTAGCGAAAGGGTAAGCGAACACAGAAAGGAACAAGGTTATAAGCACCTTCTTTTCTCTGCCCAATTGCATGAAACCATCGTGGGTCTGCTGTGTGACAGGATTAGTCCATGGAGAGGCCCAGCAGGGGGACTGCACTGCTCCCCGAATGCCACGGAGCTGAGCTCCACAGTCACTTATTTGAAGGGATTATTCCTGGCATGCTATGCTGGTAAGTGCTTTCCAAGGCACCTAGATAGCTGGGTAAAATGATGGGAGTTCACAGGGAGGGTTGTGGGCCAACCAGCTTGCAGCCATTTCCCATAAACTCCACATATTGAGGAGAGAAGGGCAGCATTGGTCACAATTATTACATCTCACGGCCTATAGTAGCAGCTGCTATCTGGCTGTGCAGGTGTTCTGTGCCCCATCTTGGGGCTGTGAAGGATCCATTCTCTCCCCCAACACCCGTTAATCCACTGAACACTCAGGCTTTCCACAAGGGGCTGGGATATCATCCTATTAGCATAGAACAAAATAGTTACTTATTGCAAATCCTAATGAAGAGGCGGCTTGTTTGTCTTAGTTCTGATTACCCCCGCGGCTTCAGTTTTCCCGCGGTCATTTTATATCTAGGTAGTTAGCTAGACAGGCTTACAAACAATATGTTTGCTAAGGAAAGGGCATATGTTAAAAATCATCATTTTTCATTTATTTTGGAAATGTAAAGAATAGGATTAAAAGAGCTGTATAAAACCTAATATCACAGTTGAGTTAGAAATTTGCTTTTTATCAAGAGAGTCAGAGGCAGGATTATGTGCTGTAGTCTGTTCATCTGTCAGTTATTTAAATATTCTGATTCTTTATGCTACACACCCTGTGTCTCTTAGGGCTGGTGTACACTGGGGGGGCGGGGATCAATCCAAGATACGCAACGTCAGCTATGCGAATAGCTGGGGTCCAGCTGGCGCAGGATCGACGGCCGCGGCTCCCCCGTTGACTGCGCTACAGCCGCTCGCTCTGGTGGAGTTCTGGAGTCGACGGTGAGCACGTTCGGGGATCGATAGATCGCGTCTTAATGAGACGCAATATATCGATCCCGGATAAATCGATTGCTACCCGCCGATATGGCGGGTAGTGAAGACGTATCCTTTGTATCTTACTCCATTTATTGCTTCTGCACAAGCAGCAATCTTAACTGTACTATTTATTTTCTTGTTCAAAATATTTACCAGGCATCTTTTTTATAGTTGAGGGTTGGCTTTTATGCTGTGTCTCAGACACTGAATTTGGATAATTGCACAAGACAAAATGAATAAGCTAAATACTCTCTTGTATTACACATTAGGACTGGTTTGCCCTTTGGCATACTGAAATCCACCAGTGCCTGAAAGCCCTAGGCAAAGTTTGTTTGAGTCCCAGATATGACTAAATTTGCATGCCATGTTTTCCAAGGATACTGAGCCCTGCGTTTCCTACCTAGGGAGAGGAAGAAAAAGTTGTAGGTTCAAAGCTTTGCTAAAAAGTTACTCTTCCGATTTGGTGATTGCTGCTTCCCTGTTTCACTCCGGCACTCTCGTTATTGTGGGTATCTCCTTCCAGTCACTTCACAGAACGGAATCTATGGGCTGCCAAATTAACTCTTTGGAGAACATAAGGATACTGCATGCTCCATGATTCCTAAAGGAAACATCTAATACTGTATTAAAGATTCTGCATAGTTTTATTTAACTGTTGTTTATTTGTGTTGTTTTCTGATAGCAATGGCTCCCTTGTCTGGCTACCGATAAGCAACGCCCTCTGAAATGTTTTGTTCTTGGCCTGTCATTCTTCCACCAGGATTCTTGCATCAAGTTTTAGAATAAAGGTCTCTTTAAATCAAATAATTTATGGCAGACAGCACTGTCCAGCCCCAGCGGTCACAAGTTCTTAATGAACACAGGAGCAGCCTTTTCTTTCCCCCGAAGCGAAACATCATAAAAAGTAAGTGACAGCAATTCTGACCCTATCTGTGGCAGTTTATGAGCATGATTTGCAGACAGATTGAGTTACAATGTTATTGTAACAGCTCATCAAAATTCTTATCCAGTTTTGCAGCAGTGGCTTAAGACAAGTGGACTGCCCTGTAACTGGCTGGATCACTTCCAGGAGCTTCCACCCCAGGCACAAAGTAACCCTTTTCAGTTAACCTCTGTTATTTTTCTCTCTTCTCAGTGTGGTTACAGGAGTACATAGGGAAAGGATGTATCAGTGAGCGGATTGCAGAATGGCAAAGGGCTGTGACATTTGCCCTATTCTTTCACTTGCAAGCGAATGGCTAGTACTGCTAAGAGTTCAGACTCCTGACTTGACCGTGGCACTTTACTTTGGGAGCTAAATATGTAAGGTTAAAAAAAAAATTCTCATTCCATTTTTCTTCAACCTCCACTGTGCTGTTGTTGAACTATTTTTTATTTTGTTTTTTCAGGCAAGCTTAACTTGTCCAAAATGGCAGGGTATACACAAGGGTTTTTTTTCTTCTTTTTGTTTTGCCCAAGGTATTTAAAAACACATTGACAATAATTTATGCAGACGTAATGATATAATTGCAATATTAATTTCCACCTAAAGTCAATTTCCAGTAGGTAATGGAAACTAATACGGTTTGTATAAAAAACATCTGGCAGTCAAATCCAAGGAGAGACTTTCAGTGCTAAGAGAATGTAATGAGTGCAAAGAAAAGTCTGAGTTAGAGTTTGGCTAATTCCTGTTTGAAAAGCCAAAATATACACTATAACCGGTAATCGACAATCTTGTCTACAATATATCCCAAAGACAAGGAACAAAAAAGCACCATTCCTGTCTACCTCCCCCAAAGTTAATCTACATAACAGAAAAATTCAGTGGAGTCTGAGATCTAACAGAATGATTACCAGTTAACATAAACAAACAGCTTAAGCAACTGGCTGCCAAGTCATCTGTGATAGATTTATCAATTGATAAATTAGCTAAGGGAGTGGCAGTACAAACAATCACCCTGAAAGATTTGTTCCACCGAGTGCATTGTGTCAACATCTTGCATTCATTTTGTTTTCATAATTTCATTCTGACACTGATTTAGATTTTTTTCTTCTTACAAATATTGAATACCACAAGGTTGTAACTCAGCTTTAGGCTACCCAAAGAACCTACTGATTATGTGTCTGAAGTATGGCTTCTGGGTGGCATCTGAGGGAAGGGGAATTTGAATGTCTTTTTACATGTGGGCATAAAAAAATCCCCCTTTTTTGAGAATATGCAGAAACAGATCAAAATACAGTATAAAATGCAATTCAAACTTAATATGATGCAAAAAGCACATTCCTTTTAAAGGGTGATAAAAAAACTGCTTGGCTCTATGGGAATGGGATGTCTTGATAAAAATCTCTCTTTTCCTGTAGTTTCTGAAGCCTAGAGAATGGCCTTCATATGAAAGAATGATCCAATGGTCAGGGTACTAGCCTGGGACCTGGAAGACCCAGTTAGATACCCAGCTCCCACCACAAATTTCCTGTGTGACTTTGGGAAAGTCACTCCATGTCTCTGTGCCTCAATTTCCTATCCGTAAAACTGGGATAATAGTCCCTACCTCAAAGGGGGGTTGTGAGATAAATACATTAAAGATTGTGAGGCACTCAGATGCTACAGTGATGGAGGACATATAAGTATAATAGATAAATGTCCTCTGATGCTGTTGCTCCATTTGTGTAGATGAAAGAAAGCATCGCTTTGCATTTATGTATGCAAAAACTAGGCTAATAATCAATAACATTCAGGCGGAGCCATCCCTTGAGTAGGGCGAATCAGGGCGACCGCTCCAGGCCCCGCGCTTTGAGAGGCCCTGCAGTCTGGTGCAATTGGCTGCTGTGGTCGGTCCCAGAACAGACAAATCCATCATTTCTGCCCCGGCCTCTCCCCACCCCCCCGGCTCCAGGCCCCACGCTTTGGGGGGCCCCACGAGCCAGCGCGATTGCCCAGCGCGGTCAGTCCCAGAAGAGACGAATCCATCACTTCTGCCCCGGGCCCCGCACTCCCCTAGGGACGGCCCAGCACTCAGGCTTACTGGTGCTGAAGACAGGAGGGGACTCAGTTAAAGTTGTTCTATAGTACTAGATTTTCCAAAAATTAACTTTCAGAAAGACAGGAGAATGAAGGAATTGTGTCTCAGACAGCCCAAAAGGAGTGCAGAGAGAAACTCAATTCTTGGTGGATCGTTCGGATTACTCTTTCTACTATGTCTATATTTGTGGAAGAAAAAGTTAGTTGGAAACACAGGTTCTGTATGACTGTTGAAGAAAAGACAGATGGAGATTAATACATTGGAGAAATGTTCAAAAACTCTTTGTCCATTTGAAATTCTGAACCCTATAGTATTATAATACCAAGGTTAGGGAGAGAGCTGCAATGAATCAATATTCTGTGTGCAGCCATGGTACAATTCAAAGCTGCCTGTCTGTTGATTTCACGGTTGCACACACATCTTTCAAGATTTCTAAAAATTGTATAGAAAAGATTATATGTAACTTTCAGGTCTGCATCAGTTTCTTATATCCCTGTTTTTCCTGACCCTTTATGAACATTCACACCCATGTTCCTTACAGCAAAGTTCTCTATAACAGACTACATAGATTACACAATTTTAAAACGAATGAGAGCTATTGGATGATACTACTTTTTAGATTAAATTACTCATAAATCCAAGAGAGTCCCAGTGAAGTCCCATGCAGAGTTCCACTGAAGTTAATAAGATTCTGCATGAGTTTAGGGCACTGTGCTGGCAAATTCCTTTGTATGATCAGAACATAATATTTGCAATTAATGTTTGATATAAAGAAGGCATTGCACATGTGCCCCAATGATACAAGCACAGAGACCCATGGAAAGTTAAACACAAGTGCATCTGTGATCAGGACAAATAACACAGTGTACAGTTAACCTGTGGAATTCATTGCTGCTAGAGGTCATCAAGGCAAAACCTGTGACTGATAATTCCATTATTATTAATAACAATTATAGCTATTCACTCTAAAATAATTATATGGATTATTAATAAAGAACCATGTTTCAGGGAATAAGGTGGGTCCCCACAAAAGGGTCATGTTGGAATTCTGTTCACCAAACAAACCATCTGCAGCACTGTAAAGTGATCTAGATCAGGAGTAGGCAACCTATGGCATGTGTGCCAAAGGCGGCACACGAGCTAATTTTCAGTGACACTCACACTGCCCGGGTCCTGGCCACCGATCCGGGGGGCTCTGCATTTTAATTTAATTTTAAATGAAGCTTCTTAAACATTTTAAAAACCTTATTTACTTTACATACAACAATAGTTTTGTTATGTATTATAGACTTATAGAAAGAGACCTTCTAAAAACATTAAAATGTATTACTGGCATGCGGAACCTTAAATTAGAGTGAAAAAATGAAGACTCGGCACACCACTTCTGAAAGGTTGGCAACCCCTGATCTAGATTAATTAGGGGGCTGGGTTACCAGATACTGTCTGCTAGTAAAAAAAAAAAATGGATACTGGAGTAGATAGATCTATATTCTGATCTGGTACGACAACTCCTGCGTTCTCTGCATGAATAGCACTGCTGCCCTTCCCACCTACTCCAGTTGAAAATACATTGTGAAACTCCATAATGAGTACATTTTATACAGTTATAGAGTTTCATTTTAAAATACATGGTCGACTAAGGCAAGAGTTCCTACCATGAAATTATTTCAGAAGCAGCGGCAACGATGAAGATGGGTTTAAAGCTGGCCCTTCCTCCCCAGGGTGAAATTCCTCACCAACTGAGCCAAAGAATCAATGCCACATGATTATGCTGAATTCATGTAAGCAAATAAAGCAATTTTGCTTCAGTCCGTTAGGAAGCAGTAGTCACAGCTGCAACAATGCATTTTCAATTGTTGGAGTAAATAGGTCACTTGTAGAAGAGAGCAACTATCATGTTAGATCACAGCTGGCAGAGTGGTCTATTATATTAGCTCATCCATGACTATGGAGTTGTCATTACGTGTTCTGTAGCGAGACTGTACCATTGTAACACCGGCTCTCGCAACCTGGTACCATGTGCAGAAAGATTTCCCTAAGAGGCTAACATAACTGATTTTGGTCCACATTCCCTCACACAGAGTTTGATCTTGCTGTGGCTGAAGTCAGGGGACAAAACCCCCATTATCTTATACAGGTGAAAGATCAGGCCCATTATCTCAAATGGAATTATCATTTGTGTTCAGAGTTGTTGGTCTTACCGTTATTATTAATTGTTATTGTTGCTCCTCCAAAATGTATTAACCCAAAGCTGTGGGTCGGATGTCACTAGTGTGTCAACGTTCTAATTTTACAACTCACTTTTTGGTTAAGTTTAAAAAAAACTGGAGCTAATTGGAGAGTTCTCCTCCTCTCTGCCCCCCAAAGTTTGAATATGTAGCATTTTTTCCCACTCAAGCAAGTCATCATTACATTTTATTTAAAAAAAAGAAAACCACTCTTATTTATTCAGTATCCCACAGCAAAGCAAAAAGTCTCCTGCTGCTTACAAGAAACACAGAAAAAGTTAAACTGTCTAGGGAAAAACTGGTTCTGAAGTCAGAGGATTTTTTAAAGGCACATACTTTGGACGGTGTGATCAGAGACCATTAAGAGAGACTGAGTCAGGGTAATCAGGGTTTTAAGAATGATAATAGAAATTGGGATTTAATAGTACAGTAGGTAAGCCCTCCCTGCCCCCCTTTTTTCCATATTAGTAGATCCTGAGAATGTTTTACCAATTGAGTGTGCAATGAGTGAAGTATCTTGGAGCAGTCAGATGTGTTTGCTTGTTAAAAATTACTGGCACAAAAGTTATGGGAGCAAATTCTGCACTCTGTCATATTCCTACAATCACACTGGTTCCAGTAGGGCTGTGTACCTTTACACAGAGCAGAACTTCGCCCCAGTTTTCGCCCCAGTTTTGGTTCTAAAACATAAGGGAGTGGGATAGAAGCCCCAGGAAACTCCACAGGGTGAATCTAACTGAGATTATGGCTGTGTTAGAGTTTCTTCCCTATAGAGTTTATTTCCTCATGGGGGAGAGGATTACAAATCTGTAGAGGAGGCAGGAGGCCCAAGCTTCTAAACCTTGTGGGCCCCTCAATTTATGGGTAAAGGAGGTTCCTTCCCTATGATGCGGCAGCCCCACTGTGGTACTGCGTAGCCTCTGTCCCCACTCTGGTAGCATGGCACCATTAGGACCAGTTCTCATATCCAGTCCTGCAATTGTTTCTTACACACAACTCCTGCTGAAAACTTTGAATGTAGATCAGTTTCAAGCTTGGGATTATGTATAATTAGAGGAGGATTTGAATACCTTTGAACTATACATTTAGTTCAGGAAACTATCCCATCACACACATACACACACACACACACACACAGTGCCAGTGCTCCAGGATCTACACTGGTGAATGGTTTCTGGGTGGAGTTTAAGGAGTCATTCTGACCCATAAAGCTCTAAGGGTATTTAGATGGGGCGTCTGCCCCACACTGGCAGAAAAGGGGTTAAATGTAGCCCTAAGGAGGCTGTGCAGGAGGCAGCCAATCACAGAAGGGCTTATAGCTAGGAGCAGCCAATCAGGGCCAGGCTCGCCCATATAAGAAGGGCTGCAGAACAGAGCAGTGGAAGTCACTCCCTGGATCTTGAGGAGGGAGGTGGACTGGTTACCTTGCATGCAGCAGGCAGAGACCCAGGGAGCGAAAGGCAGCTCCTGGCAGGCTGCATGGACCTGCAGACTGAGGCCCTGACACAAGAGCGGGAGGGGGACTGGAGCCACTGAAGGAAGTGGCTAGACCGTGGACTGCAGTTTGCCACTGAAGGGAGTGGCTGGAAAGTAGACTGCAGGTCCCCCCAGAAGGGTGGAACATAGAGTGTGGCACAGCCGGAGGGCTGTGTCACTGAAGAGAATGCTGCAGTCCTGGGAGTGACGTGGGTCCAGGAACAGAGGTGACAGCAGGGGAGACACTACCAGAAGAGGGCACAGCGCTAATTCCCCAGACAGCCAGCAGGAGGCGCTGCAGTGGTGAGGCATACCCCGTCACAGGTATGTTTTCATGGCAGAGTTAACTCAGTGACTAGCACATGCGTCTGAGCACCTGGGTTAGCCTTGCCCAGGTGTGAACAGCCACATTACAAAGCCATACCCTCTTTGTGCTGCAATAAGCAGAGCCATTCTATGATTCTGTCTTAATGAATTGTGGGAGAACTTGTCTGTCCTTTTTGGGCACATGGAGGGGGGAAAAATGATGGGAAGGGACTGAAGGACTATATGCATCTGACTGATTTACCTGTGACCTCACTGCAAAGTGGGCATGTGACGAGCCCAAGTGAAAGCCTCATTCGGGTTTTAGCAGATACCCCCACGTGGGCCAGCTAGCCCAGATGAACATCTCATTAAACATGGGTGAGTTTTTGTGTGTTGACATGAGGGAGTTTAGGGACAACAGGCAAGCAAGTGCCTGGATAAATTCTGCGGTGAAGATAGACCCTAAGTAGGCAGACTGCTTTTTCTCATCATGTCATCCTTGTGCTTGGTGGAGGCACTTGAGCTGATTTCCATCAGTGTCAAATGGAGGGGGGCATTCTTCAGGAAGGAGCTTGTTCTCCATGTGGGCCCAAAAGAGCCCACAACTGATGACGTTGAAGACATGCTGCAAAGCCTATCTGCTCTCCCAAGTCTTGGAGTACAATGGTGTGGCTGGGTGTATTGGAGGACTGAAGTGTATTCTTGGACAGAAATCTTACGCTATTGGAAATGAAGTGAAATAGCCACTTTACAAAAAATTCTATACAGATTGAAATATCAAAATAAAAGTCATTCCTAGTTTGTTTAAATTCCATTAACACTAAACCAAGTCCAAAAGCTACAGAACTCTTGCTTTCTTTTTAAAGTTACTTAATTTAGAAATTGCACAGATGTCTCCTGACATAGTTCTCCAATAGAAGGGAAATTCACCTTGGGAAGAGGATCAATACTGGTTTTCCATTTCAAGCAAAACATGTTACTTTCACTGCCAACAATTGTCAATGCTAAAGGAAGATGTGAATAACTTTGCATACTTCAGCGGAGTAGTTATTTCTTTCTGCTGCATCCGCTCTGGATTCAGCTTTCAAAATAAAATAGCTTGGGTCACATTTAGGTGGGGTGACGCACAACTGGGAATTGCTCTCAGCTCATGCAATGCAAGTGATGATTCAGCAGTTCAATAACTAGTTTGCCTCAGTGGAGAGCTGACATTCAAAGGACAACTAACTACCACGGCTGTGCAGTTTGGGGGGAACCTATTAAATCAAGTGTAGTGGGGATTCCTAAACTACACGGGGTTCTGTCGGGAAATACATCAGTTATTTCAAACAAAAACAAATAATTTAAATGAACCATTCTGCAATGTGCTGTTTACTTCAGTAATATAAAAATTATATTCAACAGAAACTATGTAAAAAAATAGTTACAGATGATTTTGTAATGAAAAGCATGTCATTCACACGTATGTTCATTAGTTAATTCTCGTAAGCAAATCTTTTAGACCTGCTGAGTGTTATTTCTATCCGTAAATCTCTGCATCTCTACCTGTATGTCAACGGTTATATCTCTATCGCTATATGGTTACCTGCGGCCCATCGGCACTACTACAATCAACCAATCCTGAAAACTGATGCGGTTCTGTTGAAAGCCTTAACAGATAACAAATTTTACTAGGAGGTTCTAGACTGAGTGAATGGGGGAAACCTTTGTCCAAATGGCAGTTAAAACCATCTCATTCCTTGGGACATTTAAAAAGCTTTCTCCCTGTTCAGAGAGGCTAGCACCTGTCAGCAAAACATGAGACTAACTTTCTATAAACAATGGGGACTTGGGAACCTCTTCAGTACCCAGCAGAAGTTGGAGCAGTTAAAATCCGCTTCCCCCCCCTCCCCCGAGAACAGTAGCCCGTGATATTTAAACTCCTCAGTTGTTAGACAATCTTTTTTTTTATTCTTTCTTTCAGACCTGCTGAGGAGGAGCAAGAATAGCCATAAACCTACAAAAAAAGAATAGCCATAAACCTACAAAAACCTCATTAGACCCATTCAGTATTGGCAGGGTTAAGAGTATATTTATGTACACCCTAATTAGTTTGTACTGGGTATGAAAACACTGGATCAAGAACACGAGACAAACATTAAATAAATAATACGACTTACATGCATATAGCACCTTTTATCCTGAAGGATCCGTAAATGTTCCACAAGCTTAGGCCCTAAGCCTAAACGTGACAAGGTATTTAAGCATATGCCTAACTTTAAGCATCCATATAAACTCATTGAAGTCAATGGAATTTTTACACACACTTCCATCATGTTTTTGTATTGCGTTATTATTTGTTTGGCTAGTGGGAGCTGTCCTTTTTAGAATAGGGTGTGGCAGACGGAATGTGTTTGAGACTGAGGAATATGTGGAAATTTTGCCTATATAAGCTCCCAAAAGGTCACAACTTGAATTAATAAATTTAGCTCTGTTAAGCCTAAGGAAGTACAAGGGAATACTACTGATCCTGGGATAACACATTCATTAGCATAGATAAAACTGCCACCACAGAATCCATCAGGACTTCCATTCACTTCAGTAGGGCCAGAATTCTACCCAATTTGTTTTAAATATTATTAGGATATTACTTTGTTATGCACGATTGGATTATACAGTCTGGCTAATTTAGGTAATTGTGAATGCCCACAGATAAGCCCTGCCTTTTGCTATTCATGTACTACTGCTTCCTTAGTATGCAACTCAGCATAGGCAGTAGATAGCATAAGCCTTTTCTTATCAGTTCAGAATAAGACAGTGCAGTTCTGGTAAACTCAATCAGTATCTCTATTAATTGAAAGCTGCCTTCATTCAAAGATGTGTGCAGGTGTCTTTATGACCCTGGGAACAAAGAAGTCAGCTATAGCAACTTCTGGCAAAAACTGATGCTCCTTACTTGAGTTTACAATAATCCAGGATATACTGAGAGTGTTTCTTGAGTCGCGCTGTGCTTCTTGTCACCGAATCACCCAATGCAACCAATAATGAATGTCTCACTTTTGTAAAAATGTATCCAGATACTGCCTGTATTATACATTTTCTCCTCTAACTTAAATGTCAGAGGATGTGCTCAAGCAGGAAGTGGAGTGGGTGAATGAGGTGGTCTAGGAAACTAACTACTTTGTCTCTGCATATATAAAAACTGTGGGAGAAGAACAGAGAATTTGGCTGCCACTGAATGGCAAATAGAAGACGAAAAATTGTGCGCCACATGTAAATATGTGCAATCCAGCTAAAATACCAATCTATTATGTGAGAAGAACTGAGTATTACTGTGCTACTGATTTCTTATCAGTCCTGTGGATAGGAATACTTAGTTAACATAATCCTTCAAATGTTTTGAATTCAATATTTAGAAAACAGGTTTTCTTCTAAACAGGTTAATCTCATGGTAAATGCACTTATTGATTTACTGGCAGGTTTTCCCTTTACCATATTAAATTAAATAAAAGGATGTCTAAAGAAGTTTGATAAACTATTTTGATCTATTATTTACCAGCCTGAGTTTCATTTTTATTACCATTTTAACTGGCAAAATACAATGTTATTTAGTTTTCCGTCAGCTTCTGAACTTTCACTGCTCCCCTGCCTTGCTCTTTTGCATGTCAAGGGCTCACTTTTAAAAGACAAACTTTTTTTTCTATTACAATAATATAGCTAGTAAGACGTCTTGCGTCTAATGAAGTGGGCATTCACCCACGAAAGCTTATGCTCCAATACTTCTGTTAGTCTTAAAGGTGCCACGGGACCCTCTGTTGCTTTTTACAGATTCAGACTAACACGGCTACCCCTCTGATACTAGTAAGACAGATACTTAGACTGTGTCAATAATAGTACCCCTTGACACAGTACCTGTCCTAAGAAGCTAAAGTAGTTAATGGACAATGTTCCAGCAACCCTAAGTGATCCACAAATCTCCTTGCAGACTGTAAACCTATTGTAAATGTATGCATTCTCTCTAAGCGTGTACCCAGTAGAGGTGTTTTTTTTTATTCCAGAAACAGCTTTTGGCCATATTAATATTACTCTCATTTTTAACTAAAATCCAAATAAGGGACACTTGGATTTGTCTCCAATCATTTTTTCTAAGGAATGACAGATGATATTGCCTTGCCAAACTGACACAGCCAAGGAGATTAGTGTTATAATCAGGTTACCTTACAGATAGATAGGTAGAGAAGATAGATTCAGGGGTATTTTGTTGCCTGAACAATCCCCAGGTTTAACATTTTCATCTGCTGGATGGGAAGTACCTCCACAGGTTTTATTTCAATTCTCCCACAAACTTTTTTTTTTAATTTCCTTCTTACAATTCCTCTTAAGCAAAGACAAAGATGTTTTTTCCCCCAAAGGTAGGAAGGCATGGAAGTTTGGTTTGCATGCCCAACTCTAAAAAGAGATTAGAGACGGTAAAAAGGGCACTTCCAGTCACCCTGTCCCATAACATAAGAATAAAAGGACATTCAGTGAAACTGATAGCGGTCAAAATAGCTGATTAAAAGTCAACGCTTAAAAAATACCACAATTAGCTGGTAGAATTTATTGCCACACTCTAGCAATTTTACATACTTCTATAACCCCCTTGCCATAGTCTCTGACCACCTCACATTTAATCTCTTTATTCTCACAACATCTCTGTGATGGGGGAGGGATAGCTCAGTGGTTTGAGCATTGGCCTGCTAAACCCAGGGTTGTAAGCTCAATCTTTGAGGGGGCCACTTAGGGATCTGGGGCAAAATCAGTACTTGGGCCTGCTAGTGAAGGCAGGGGGCTGGACTCAATGACCTTTCAAGGTCCCTTCCAGTTCTAGGAGATAGGATATCTCCATTAATTAATAAAAAAAATATATTATGCCCATTGTACAGACAGGGAACTGAGGCACAGATAGGCTAAATGACTTGCCCAAGGTCACACAGGAAATTTATGGTACAGCAGGAAAGTGAACCTGAATCACCCAAGTCCTACACTAGTGCCCTAACCACTGGACTCTCCATCCTTCCACAAGACATCACTGAAGCCAAGAATTTTACAAGATTCCAAATGGGACTGGTCATTTACAAGGATAACAACATCCAGAGTTACAAAAGTAAAGCTAGGTTTTTAAAATTATCCAAGATTAATGGAAGAAATCCCCGCTACCACAGCTGCTGCTGGGAGACACAGATGCAATATTGAGGAGCCAACTAAAGAAATCTTGATGAGATTTAGGGAGGGGAGAGCACGGTAAGAGTCAGGGGATACAGGGACAATTAGCTTGTGGATTCTTTTTGGAGAGCAGCAAAAGACATTTGTCTCAGGGAATATCACAAGTGTTACCACCTGAGGCAGAGAATTTTTTTTGAGAGCCCACTGTTAAAATATTTTGCCGCACATCACTGAAAGCGATTAATTCTCAAGTCATTTAGCTACAGTCATACATTGTTTTACCTTTACGTTTTCAGTGTGATGATTTTCAAATGCAAGCTTCAATATTTTACAACATATATGGGGGAGGGAGGCTCTAGATGCCACATGGCCAACTGAACTCCAGTCTTTGCAGCACACATTGAGATTACCTGGGGGTGATCCCAGAAGGACACTTATCTTCACCTTCTCAACCCAGGGTTAAGCTTTGAAGCTCAGATAGGGCTAAGGGAGAGAGATGAATTTGTTGCAAACTCCGTGCAGTACACACAAGTAATCCAGTGAGCATGTCCAACCAGACTGCTGTCAGTGCAGTTGTGGGGCCCATAGACAGCATTAAGAAAAATCCTTGTGTTAATTTACTATTTTGTGGACTCAATTCTTTACATCGGGACTCCATGCCAAGTTAGATGCATGTGTATGACTCTTCCAGGTTTCAACACACATGCACCCAAGGGCAGAATTTGGCCCTGGGAGATTTTTTCCCCATATGCTGAACCACCATGCTTAGCATTTAGAAATAAAATGCTCATAAAATGGAATCCCCTATGCTACTATCTAATTAAAATAAAGTTAGCCAATAGGTAAATGATCTCTATGGGCAATGAATGCCATAGGTGGGTATGCACTGTGTTCCTTCTCCTTATACCACATGCTGCTGCTTTGGCCTATTTCCAATATCATTAGAGTCTTACTGCATCAAAGTTCATTCAGACTCATTCTCCAGAATTATCTATTTTTAACAGTTAAAATTGACTTACTGTAGCTATCGTATGACTAGACCCCTGATATTATTGGGACTGTCCCAATATTAGGGGCTGTATCTTATACACACACACACACAAAATAGTGTCCCAATTTTTCACACTTGCTGTCTGGTCACCCTATATAACTAGCATATGCAGCTTACAGAGAGAGATGGGCAAAAGGGGGCGTGGTTTTGACTTTGAAAATTAGTGAGCCATTTGCATCTCAGACCCATTTAATACAAACCGGCCAAGTTCAGATAAGAGGTTATGGATGATTTCTAACTGTGGTGCTTTTGCAAAACCATGGGTCCCAACACATCCTTAATCATGGGTCTTATACGCATGCTTAACCTGGCATGAGTGGGCCCACTGATTTAAATGGAACTGTCTCACGAGCACAGTGACGAACTTGCAGGATCGGGGCCACAGTCAGGTTTTACAAATTCAAACTGAAGGCTGATTTGGACGTTGGTCCCATTTTATTTGAAACCCTAAAATCCAGATGCTCAAAGAGAAAATGTATTTACATATAAAGTGGCAGGTTTGGGCCTCATCTCCAAATCAGATATTCACATTTTAATCCTGATCTTGACTGAATAGTCTTTTTTTGTAATGATATTGGGTAAAAAAAAGATAACACCTGTGAGAGAGATAAGCAGCCACTGAACTTTGCCATCAAGCTAAGACCCCAATCCTGCAGTAAGATGCAAGCGCCTTGACCCCTATCATGCCCCATTGACTTCAACTGGACTCAGTGGAGAGAGCGACCTATGCACATTTCATTGCAGCATCGGATTGTAACACATTCTCACTGTCCCTAGCTCTTTGGGAGAGTGTAATTTACCAGAAGGTTTTAGAAAGCATGTGGTAATAGGCATAAGAAAATGCACAGCTTACAGCTAGAGGAAAGCTAGGTCCTGAGTTCACCATCCATTTTCTTTATTCTTATTAAGATATATGACAGTAACTTCAGCTTCAATTTTTTGTTTCCCTTTGTTGAATTTATGAGCACATATTTGTATTCATAAAGGTTATACGAAAGTCAGCATTAGAAATGTAAGTCTTTAAGTATTTATGTTAAGGCCTAATCCAAAAGCACCTTCAAGGGAAATGTCTCAGGACTGCCAAACCCACGGCTGTAGATCAAAATCTAATTCACCCCTTTACATGCACTGCCCAACCGCAGAACTGGGAACTGACTACATACTAATATGCCTCATTTTAAGCAGAAACCATTAATTATCAAACTACCCAGCATGTGATGCTCTTAGAACACATTCTTGTGCACAATGGGCATATCTGAAACCACTATACTCATTCAGGTTAAATATATAAATTCTTCAGTGATTTCAGAGGTTAAACTCCCTGCAATAAGATAGCCTCCACTTCTCATGTGGCATTTACTTTGGAGGAAATAGAGTTTTCTGGCAAATGATGCCAAGAATTACTCTAAAAGCAACTTAATTATTTCAAGCCTAAAACACAACAAATTCCAACTCTATACTTTGAAAGTGTTATATTGGATGAATTCAAATGACCAAAAGATTATTTCATATTGAGCTTAGTTTTGTATTTTTTCACATAATAATTAAAAAGTTTATGGCTGAAGATATAGAAAGTACTAAAAATGATATATATAGAAAGATCTTGCTGAACTTAATGTAGCATGAAATTATTCAATGGATTGGTTTAAATACTTTTCTGTAAATATACACAGTATAAAGCATGTTTCAATGCACTTTGTTTAACAGCTGAGAATTTTTTACTATATATATATATATATATTCTATTGCCATATGTAAGAATCAAGTATTTACATTTCTGGAAAAGCCTTAGAAGGAATAGTATTTAGCTTCTAGAATAGCAGCACAAACTTTTCATGGACTAGATTTTTTTTGGTAATTCTCTGAAATCATCTCTTCCAAAATAATGTATAAAAACTAAATGAATAATATATTTAGTCTGAGTAACTCTTCATTTTCCCAGATTTGATTTGTTTAAATGACTAGCTCATCATGACCTTGATTCTTTCAGGGTTATGGGTACGCTACAAATGATTCTCAAGAGCAAATTTACAAATTAATCCTAAAGTAGCAAAAATGACCACCGCATAATTTGGGTGACCCTCACAAATGTTTGCACAATTCTTTGCTTAATTCCTTTGAGCCAAACGCTACTGCTGGAATGAAAAGCATAGGCGGTGTCCTTTTCACAATGTGTAATGTGCATTTTTCCAAATAAAGAATTTAGTTTAATAAAAAAACCACTTGGGACAAGAGGGCAAAAGAGAGGCGACCACATATTAACCCTTTCACTGCTGACTCCAGTCATAGTTTTCTTTTTAATGAGAATGGGAGAGAGTGACAACCCTTGAGACTGAAATCTTCTATTAATCAAGAGAACAGGCAAAGCAAGGACAGCTACGGTGAAATACTGGCCCCATGGAAGTTTAACGGGGGGTTTACCAGAATTTCCCCCCTAGTGACTAAGCTTCATTAAACTGCCCTACCAAGTGCATCAACACTGACCTGATGGGATCATAGGGGTAGATTCTGTTTGGTCTTGTGGGGGAGGATGATTTAAAGGGGATGAGCATAGAAGCCTTCACTCTCCTCTTCCGCCCCTTAATCCTGTGACTTATACAGGGGAAGGTAGAATGGAAGTCCCTGTGCTAATGAGAGTGCAGACACAGCTATTTCCTGACTGCTGAGGGTGCGTTGTACCCCAATGGGAGTAAGGAGGCAACCCAGGGAAGTTTGTCCTTACTTCAGAGAGACTCAAGGCGTGGAGTAGAAAGGTCTTCTACAGAAAGAGTGGGGAAGAAAGAGCCTGCCTACTAATTTCCTTTTAGCAGAGCATGCTGGGAATAGGAGGAGCGTAGGACTCTCTGTAATTCAGATTCTTTTACCTCCAAGTCATGGCTAGAGAGAACAATGCCAGAGGTGGACATATTGCCTTGGATGTAATAATTTGTTGGCAACATTTAGGGAAGGGCTTTTCAGTTTTGGGGGTGGGAGGCAGGTTAGGAGCCTATTAAGTCTTTTAAGGAGAAAACTGTGAGGAGCGATTAGCATTTTAGCAGCCAAGTACCTTCAGGTTGCATATGTGTCAGGGTAATAAATAACCCTGTGTTTGAAAAGCTATTCCACCTCTATTCTCCTTCAAACCACTGTTTCTGTGGGGGGCAGGGCAGTCTGACTCACTACTGTGGCCAGAGAGAGGCTGGGGACAGGTATGTGTACCTGGTAGTGTGGGCCCCAAACACCACTTTGACCCCTCCTCTCTCCACTGTGTAATAACAGAGCTAATTTTGACTCCATTAGGAGTCTTGTTACGTGCTGCAGAGCTGAAATCACTGATACCTAGGTCTAACCATTAGACCTACAAAAGGGGGAAGGGATAGTTCAGTGGTTTGAGCATTGGCCTGTTAAACCCAGGGTTGTGAGTTCCATCCTTGAGTGGGCCATTTAGGGATCTAGGGCAAAAATCTGTCTGGGGATTGGCCCTGCTCTAAGCAGGGGGTTGGACTAGATGACCTCCTGAGGTCCCTTCCAACCCTGATATTCTATAATTCTAATACATTAGCACTACCCCTTACTAAGGATTGTGCCTTAAAAATGTGTTCTATAGCATTCTTTAATCCTTGCCTTCTCTGCTCAGGGTTCCAACTCCAGTGGCATTTCTGATGTGGACAGTAGCTGACTGGGAATTGGAGTGTACCACCAAGTCATTTCACATCAGCTACTGAACAAGCATCAGATGACAACAACTTTAGTCATTAAAGATCTGGGCTTACAGTGTGACCTGGTGTGGCTCTGGAGAGTGGTAGCAATAGTTGTCTATAAGTAGGGCATTTGTTTAAATGAATGCTGTATTGGGATAAAGGAGATATTTCCGAACCCTTTTGAGAAAGTGCATTTCATCCATAAACACAGCGTACTACTCTTTGAAAGGGTAAAAAGATGTTTTTGAAATGAACGGAATGGTTTGCACAGTAATATTTGAGAGGAATTTAGCAAAGAAAAAATAATCAAACCCCTATCAAAGTTCCACAATGAAAATCATGCACTGAAGCAAATGAAAACCAGGGACTGACTTTCCATTTTATGTTTGTACCGCACCCAACAAAATAGCGTCCTGGGTCATAACCAGGGCTCCTTGGCACTATGGCAATACAAATAAATAATAA
Source organism: Malaclemys terrapin pileata (assembly GCF_027887155.1). NCBI lineage: Eukaryota > Metazoa > Chordata > Testudines > Emydidae > Malaclemys > Malaclemys terrapin. The sequence goes on along the minus strand of NC_071515.1, from coordinate 14,494,358 downwards.
ATACTGATAACGATATTCCAGGCTCTGCTCTTTACAACATAATTACATTGCTTATTGTTGATACGGAATATTTATATGGACGTTAATTCACACCTAGAGCACTGACTTCAAAAGCAAATGTTCACTACTCTTCTCACTGCAGGTTTGTTTAGCCATCCAGGGAAAATACCTATTCACTCTCCTCATACTGTCAGGTGACATTTTTACAGACATCAAACGAGCTGCCATTTTGTTGACACTTTGTATTTGAAGGTGCATCAGTGGTTCTATGGGGAGAGATTTGTTCTCATAATTTGCTTTGAATGTAAGTTGTTCAATTCGGGTGAGGATTTGGAATACCAATCAATGTGGAATAAAGTGTATTTTGACAGCAATTATCATAATTTGTTTCCTATCATACATACCCGATGTCAACTGGCTGACAGGGTAGCATACTAATGCTTGCTCCTTGCCATTTTGAATGCTTATTCTTCTTTTGATGTGATCAACTACAAGAGCATTCGAGATAAAGTGAACAACATCTTTAGACTTCAGAGAGAGAAAAGTGTAAAATATAAGATGTAAAATAATTATTAACAACCCAAACGAAGCTAGCAGAATGTGGGATACATGCTGTAAAGCACCCGTGTGGTAATTTTGAATTATGCCAATGCTGTCAAGGTATTTTTCTTTTTTTTTTTTTTGATCTACGGCTTAAACTTACAGTTGATGGCAGCTTGAAATGGAAACCTGTTGACTGTTTTATTCCCCCCCACTCAATTTGTTATTTTAGGTATATTCAGATGTGCTGTTTTACTGGCACTGATTTTTCTTTTAGTAAGAAAGAAGCAATGAGGCCTAATCCAATGCCCACTGAAGTCAACAGAATGTCTCCCACTGACCTCAAAGAGAGAAAAGAAATGTTGAAGTTTGGTGCCACCAGCCAACAAGTGTCTCTTGAAGGACTAGATTCACATCCAGAATGGAAATAAGAACAGGAGCGACAGATTCAGCAGCAAAACTACTGAGGAAATTCTGATTTGCTGAAGACAAAAAAGTTGATGTTTTGAGCATGAGGATGCTGTAACTTGAAAATTAACCTAAAGTAGTGATGAAGTGATTAGTGTATATGTGAAGAGCACCATGCAACCTGATAATGAATAATTTCATTTCTGGAAGAACAATGGATTGAATATTTGTCATTATGTCCCCATTTGAGATTTTTAAACAGCCATACAGTTTACTTACACATAACTTTCAAGAGGAAATGGTGTGGATATGTGCCAGCATGGCTCTTATTTACCATTGAAACATTATACATTTAGTGTAGTGTGAATGTTTTTTCCCAGTTATCTTTTGAGAGATAATCTTCACCTGAGATCATTATCTGATGCCACTTTGACAATTATATTAGGTATATTTTGATCTCTGAAAGGATACGTTTCTATTTTGTCAATGATTTCTCAGTAATTATTAATGTGATATTTTCCACAATATATATAAAAGATAAAAAAAAATAAGGTCTTCCTTATCCAGATATTTGAAAGGAGTGGTAATACTGTTTGAGGTGAGAAACTGTACCTTGAATAATGGGGAGATGAATTCTGGCAGACCATGCCCACAGGTCCTGAATGTACTGAGCAAAAAGAGACATTGCTCAACAGGAAAATGTTGCCCACATACTTCCAGAAATTTCTCTCTCTCTCTCTCTCTCTCTCTCACTCAAAAAAAGGTTCTTTCCTAACTGATAATCACAGTCTGTGTAGCACCAGGATGAGCCAGGGTCAGATTTTCCCTCTGCTACCAAGGGTAGATAGAAAAATGGATTTATCAGCACAGAACAGAAATGTTTTCCTGCCCGTTTCCTGTCATTACCCAAAAAAGGTTGAAAGTACTCTCTGAACAGGCCCGATTCAGAGAGGAGAATCAGGCCCAATATCTTGCCTGCAACCAGCCTGTCCCACAGAACTTACTTGAGTTAACTTGAAATATCTTATTATGAAAGATCATAGTGGCAAATCCAATAGTCATTTCTCCTGGGAAGGATCCAACAACGCAAGAATCAAAACTTGCACTGAACCTTACAGTTAGAGCCCTATTCCAGACTCCCTTAGTCTGGAAATTAATATACCCTAACTAAAAATAATGGAACCTAATTCTCCACCTCTTTGCACCCTGTGTAGTCACATGTGCACAGTGGGTATAAAATGCTACTATTCCGATTTGGGGCATTACACACTCGCAATGAAGAATACCTGAGGGAAGTATAAAGCAGAGGAAATTCCGTTACTGTTTAGGTGTATTAATATGGTCTGAATTTGAGCATTAAAATGTGTATAAGGTGTGACACCTCGGGGTGAGTGTCATTGCTACCAAAATATGTCACCTTTAGGAGTTTTCTTCCTTTAAATTAAAGGTGGAGTAAAGCTGTGGCCACTTACCCAAGAGATTCTAAACTCACGGACCCCTTGCCATTCCCAACTCATATTCAGACAGAGTGGATGTAATTAAAAAGTCAACAGTAGCCAATGGTTCCCACACAGTGATATGGTATTTCGGACAGAGCTTTATGGTGACGGTTAAGAAACTCTGGCTTTTTAATGTAAACCACTGTATATTAAACGTTCCAAACAACTTTCTCCAAGTGGATCTCATTAGACTTTAAAAAAAAAAAACAGATATCTTATTAACTACTGGCATAACTAATGCTTTAGGTCTATCATTTCCCTTCGTACAGAAGTCACTTCATATTGAACTATGGTCTGGAACAGTCAAATTTGGTTAGATAGGAAAAAACTCTCCTTTTTTCTAATGGTAATTATAATCCTCATTACAATAAAATCTGTTCTGTGATTAAATTTCAAATCTGAGAAGGTTCATTTTCTCATTTGCAGAGATTTCATTTCGTTTACGGAAAGGTCTGCTCCCCCTTCCACCGCCCCTCCCGCCTTTGAATGTATTCTTGTACTGCTCTCCTCTCTCTCTCCCCCGCGCCCCCCAAAAATCCCTCTCTTTCAAGTGACATTTGCCAACATTACTCTGATTTAAGACCTTTTATCCAACCCATTGCCTTTTACTTAACTATATTGCTATATTGCTTCCAAACCCACTGGGAACACTGGGCATTATTCATTAGCATTCAGATTGAAGGTGGCTTTAGGCAATGACCAAAGCTTCTTCAGGGAATGCTTTGCACCATCAGCTGAAATGCTATGAACAGGTTGCACTAGTAAATGACCTCTAAAAATTGACTCTTCCGAGCCAGTGAATGCCTATTTTCTCAATACTCCTATGCTGTGGCAGAGTGGACCAGTTGAACAGTCACAAAGCTTAATGGCACAGATTTATCATAACAAAAATGGACAATCCAATACTACATTAAATGGCATAAAACCAGATAAATGCCTGCTTCATTCCTGAATTTATATCGAACATCACCATGTCAGGAGAGGGAAGTATAGTCTGTGGTTAAAGCACAAGACTAGAAATTAGAAAATCTAGAATGTATTTCCAATAGCATGGACTTTTTGTGTGTCCTTGGCCAAGTCACTTGACGTCCCAATACCTCATTTACCCCTAGAGGTAAAATAGGATGTTCCTGCTTATGGCCCAGGATTGCTGTGATTTTCAGGTTTAGTCAATTAATGCTTGTAAAGAGCTTTGATATCCTTGGATAAAAGGGGCTATATGAGTGCAAAGTATTAGTATTATTTGTAGAATTTACAAAATTCTGTTAACAGCTCAGCAAGGTCACTTAGTCTGACAACATAGAGAGCAAGAGAGTTAGAAATTAGCATCGTCTAACAAGTTCCAAGCAAACTGCATAGCAGCTTTACACTTAAAATAAAGTATCAACACGTAACAAGCATAAATAGCTCTCTTGACAAGGAGTATCATAAATTTCGCTAGACCAATTCTACTCTTGATTGCTAGCCCTTCTGACTCACATATCTGCATTTACATGGCCCATGAACTTAAAAAGAAGAAAGTTCTATAATAAAAATATACCTTAAACTTAACATGTATTGTGTTTTAAACATATATATAGTATTATTTATGGCTGATATTATGACAGTGCCAAGGGATCCCAAGCACAAATCAGGGCTCCACTGTGCAAGGTGCTGTACAAACACATTACTAAAAGACATGCTCTGCCCCGAGGAGCTTACAACCCAAGTAACAATAAATGTGCCTCTTCAGCTCCCTTCCACAGCGAATAAGGGCAATGATCCCAAATGTCACACACACACAAAACCCACCTTCTAGATTTTCCTTCTGGATTTTTTCCAATTGTATGGCTGTATTTATTAATCCATTTATTCTGGAATTATAGCTTCAAATCAAGAGGCACATCTTGAGTCTTCAGAAGTGCCCAGAGTAGCTTAAATACCATTGGGCTGCTGTACAAGGAGACAAACTCAGTCCACAAATAGGACAGTGCATCCTGCTTTTCATTCAGAAGGTCTCTATAGTAGGTCTCCATAAATCAAGATGAAGGAAGGAAGTGGATGGGTTTGGGACAAGGACAAAGTCTTACAGTTGTCAACTTTGTATTTCAAAGATATAGGAAAGACCTCAGATGTCCCGAGTCTTGACTTCAGCTTCTGGGGGCAAGTGGCTTCTCCTCCTCCATCATACCTGGGGGTTCTCCGTCTCCAGCTCTGGGTGCTGCAAAGAACAGCGCCTCAGGCGCTGGGCCGAGTAGCCACTTCAGCTCCTGTTCAGATTGTGCACAGGCACCGGGAGCTGAGTCAGCTTGCTCCATCTGCTGCAGTGTTGTGCTCTGCCAGGCATGGGGGCTAAAACTGAGGGCTGCCAGGCCAAATTTGAATGGTATTCCGATCCTGTGCACCAGGTCACATTGCAACCAATGGTACTTTGCACAATGAGGTGCCAGAGTACCACTCCGCCCTAGATTTCAGCTTCCGCAGCGACAATTCTGGACTGCTCCAACAGTACCAACAGATAAAAAGGCATCCCACACTGATTTAGGATGGGATAAGCATTTTTTTATTTAAATAAGGGACACCCCTTATAAAATGGGACTGTTGACAACCCTAATGCTGCCCCCACCCTCCCACCCCACGCACACACAGCAAATCTCCGTGGCCACAACTGTGCATGAAAGAGATTGGTTGCCACCTCCGCTGCTCACTCCCTATGTTCACTTGTAGCTGGACACCACCTGGCTCCATGAAGTGGCCTTGCCTTCAGGTAGGGAAATGACAATTCTGTGCCTCACATCCCCTGTGCAACATTTACATGGGCAAAGATATGTAATGCTAAGGATTGCACTCGTAGTGACAGGTACTTGAAAAAAAGAAGAAAAACTCTGTGTATATCAGGCTTTACTTGTTTAAGACGAGCCTCTCACAGAAATACTTGCCTGCAACTATTGCTGAGTATTTCTACATTCATGTTTCCAAGCAATTGTAAAGACTTTGGACCAGATTTTCAGAGTGTTCAGCTCCCAACAGCTCTCCGTGAGAACAACACAAGCAGCTAAGCGCCTGTGAAAGTCTGGCCATTTCTTTTAGGTGTCTAAATGGGAGCTGAACACTTCAGAAAACTGGCCACTTATGTGCTCTGAATATAATTAAAAAAAAATGTGTTTCCAGCATTGTCGATACAATGTATTTTCAAATGTTGGAAATCAGTTTATGAATTTTATGTAGGCCATTGAGAACACACACAGCGCCTGTACTGAACCAGGGTGGGAATAATAGAAGAGAAAAAACGATATAACATTTAGCAGTTCTCCTGTATTCACTTTGTAATAATGGAAAACAGCATTGTAGAGCTCAGTTTAACAAATCACAGTCCACAATTCATTCTTTTCTTATATAGGTTCTTTTTATCATTTGTCAATATGAGCTTTTAATTCATCATTGAAATAAGGGCCTAAACGCAATAATGGAAATCTACATTTCTTTTCTCTATAAATTCATCCAATCATACTGGTAAGCCATAGAATCCTGTGTCTCTACAGCTATTAAGACAGGAGGTCTAAGTCTCCTCTGATTTAATTACCAGTCCATCAAAATTCCTTACAGGTAACAGCAAGTTCTAGTCAATGCCCCATTGCATGTATTTATATTTTTAATTTTCTTACAGAATGATAGTGGTGATGCGCTTCAAACTGGAGCTAGCCCGTCTGTTTCCCTCGTTTTTCCCAATTTGTCATGTAAACAGTTGAAAATTAACAAGAATTAAGAGCTGCCAATTCCAACAGAGTAAGGGGCTTTCTGTGCATATACAACTTTGGCACCAGTTGAACAGAGTTTACTTGAAAATCAAGTGGCAACGGTGCTTGTTTCACCGCTCCTATCTTTAAAACACTTTACAAAACATCAGCTAGTTAATCTTCTATTGAGATGGAATAATAATTATAGACTAATCAAGATGTAACAGCAATTACATGGTGCAAAATTTGAAACACTAGTGGGCAAGCCAGTATGAATTTCAGTCCACGATAATTATTAAAACAGCTCGGAGACGCCAAGGAGCAAATCATTTTAATTTAGTAAGTGAGGTCACTCCCACTACTACAATATTAATAAAACAACAATTTTGGGCCAGATTGTGCCCTGCTGTTCAGCACAACACTGGAAAGATCAGGCCAGGGTACAATGGAGTCTTGAATATGTTTCCCACACATAGTATTTTCCATACAAGGATTTAAAAACATTCTACAAACTTGAATGAATTAAGCTTCTCAGCACCTCTGTAAGGTAAATTGGTATTACTCAGCTGAACTCATCCCTGCTGTAGAAGGGTGCACTTCCGTGTACTTCAGTAGAATAGGACCTACTTATTCCAGTGCTGAATTTTGCTCATTATGCCCATTTTACATAGGGGGAAGCTGAGGCCTAATAAGGTCACATAGCAAGTTTGTCTCAAAGCTGTGAACAGTTTTCAGAGATCCTGACATGTTCGATGTGATTTAATCACCAGATTATCCTACCTCTGAGGCCAATGCTTAAATCAGAGAGGCCAACTAAGAATACATAAATACTGATTGTTCTAGATCTGCAAAACTTCAAATACTTATCCCATGTTTATTTTCAGATCGCTCCTGCAGTCAGCTTTTGTACAAAATTACCTGGGTAAATTAATGGGATTCTTGCATGTAAAAAGCATCATAGTCTTAACTCCATCTCTATCTATATTGGAAAAGTGACATCAAGCAGATTGCTTGGTGAATGCAATTACCAGGCATTAGGATATACCATCATGTGCATTTCCAACAAACCATATCCACTGGTCCCTTTGTTTTTTTCAAGGGAATATTGTAGGGTTGCCAACTTTCTACTCACACAAAACTAAACACCCTTGCTCCGCCCCTCCTCTGAGGCCTGACCCCTACCCTGCCCCTTCTCTGAGGCCCCACCCCCACTCATTCCATCCCCCCCCCCTTCACTCGCTCTCCCCACCCTCACTTGCTCATTTTCACCGGGCTGGCTCAGGGGATTAGGGTGTGGACTCCGGCTGGGGTTCATCTCCGGGATGGGGGACAGAAATTAGAAGTTCATGATGCACGAGGGGGCTGCAGGCTGAGGCAGAGGGTTGGGATGTGAGAGGGGGTGAGAACTCCGCCTGGGGCTGCAGGCTCTGAGGTAGCGCCAAGGACGAGGGGTTTGGAGTGCAGGAGGGGGCTCCAGGCCTGGGGGGGGGCAGAGCCGAGGGGTTCAGAATATGAGAGGGGGTTCTGGGTTGAGACAGGGGGTTGGGGTGTGGGAGAGGGTATGGGCTCTGGGATGGGGGTGCGGCTTCCAGGGTGGGGCCAGAAATGAGGGATTCAGGGTGCAGGAGGCAGCTCCAGGATGGGGCAGAGATTGGCGTGCAGGGGGGGGCGTCGCTGATGGCTCTAGCTGCGGGTGCGGGGCCTGGTGTGAGGCGGGAATGAAGGATTTGAGGTTTAGGAGGTGGATCTGGGGCTGAGAGGTTCGGAGTGCAGGAGGGGGCTCTGGGCTGGGGCGGGGGCTTGGGGTGCGGGCAGGTATGAGGGCTCTGGCTGGGATGCAGGCTCTGCGGTGGGGCAGGGGATGAGGGGTTTGGGTGCAGGAGAGTGCTCCAAGCTGGGACTGCGGGGTTCAGAGGGAGGGAGGGGGATCAGGGCTGGGGCAGGGCTGCAGGAGGGGGTCACGCATGCAGGCTCCAGGTGGAGCGTACCTCAGGCGGCTCCCGGAAGCAGTGGAATGTCGCCCCTCCGTCTCTTTGCCACAGGGCGGCCAGGTGGCTCTGTGCGCTGCCCCGTCTGCAGGCACCGCCCCTGCAGCTCCCATTGGCCATGGTTCCTGGCCACTGGGAGTTGCACATCCGGTGCTTGGGGTAGGGGCAGCGTGCGGAGCCCCCTGACTGCCCCTACGCATAGGAGCCGGAGGGGGAACATGCCCCGGCTTCCGGGAGCCACAGGGAGCCTGCCTTAGCCCCACTGCGCTGCCAACCGGACTTCTACCAGCCGGGTCAGCAATGCTGACCGGAGCCGCCAGGGTCCCTTTTCAACTGGGCATTCCAGTCAAACACCAGACACTTGGCAACCCTAGGATATTGGAAAATAAAGCAGGCATAAAACATATTTACAGTACCGTTACAATTTGAATTCAGTAATATTCCCAAAATACCTAGTAATTTTGTTTTTAAACAGTTCTTGGACAATGCAGGTTGCATATTCCTATCATATTTTGGTCATGTACTGGTTCAGAAATACTATACTATAAAACTTATAGGAGACTGCAGCACTTACTGGGACAAAACTGCTCTCAACTATATGCACTGATTACAATGGGCTGTACAGGCAGTCTTTAACTCCGTTTCTCTAAAAATATATAGGACAAATTATACTGTTTTTATCTGTAGCGTTAGTTTTTATCATTATTATTACACACCTGGGGCCATACTCTTCACCAGTTTAAATCAGTGTAAGCTCCATTAACTTCAATAGGGTCCACCAGTTTATACCAGCTTGAACATGCAGGTTGAGATTTTCAAAGATATAAAGGCATCTAAAGATGCAGATAATCACATAATTCCAGAGCCTCAAATGTATTAGGTACTTAATTCCTACTGAAATCAATGGGAGTTAGGCAACTTGAGGCTATGGACTCCAGGAGATTTTCAAAAGCACCTAAGCAAGTTACACTTGTAACACCCATTGACTTTCAATGAAACTTAGGGCTTATCGACACTGCACCATAGAGTAGACTACAGGGGTGTGAATTGCAGAGCGCATCAAAAGATTGTGCATTAATTGCCCTGTGTGGACGTTGTTGGTGCAAACTAAAAGGTACTTAGTTTGCGTTAATGTCCTCTTTCAAACAGGACTACGGTAATACACATTAGGTACCTTTTAGTTTGCGCCAGCAACGACCACGCGGGACAGTTAGAGCACATCTCTTTGGGGTGCTCTGCAATTCACACTCCCATAGTCCTCACTGTGGTGCAGTGTAGACACAGCCTAAGATACCCAACCCGTTTATGCACTTTTGAAAATCCCATTAGGCTCCTATTTGCATCTGTAGGTACCTAAATAGCTTTGAAAACCTTGCCCTTGGCTAGTGGCGCTGGAACAAATTGTACAGTGGGATGCTGAGAGCCACTAAACCAAACTGTAAACCCCCAGCACCCCCAGGTCCAACACCTATGCCCCTGACCCCTACAGTCTTGAGATTGCATCTGTGCTGCAAGTGGACTTCATTGTATAACACAAAGTCCCTGTGGAAAAAGCTCTTCCTTTCAGAACTAGTGGAATTCTAAGGCTCCACTATTGTATGCTATAACCTGAGTTTTGAAAATAAATGTTCTTATGCCAGGATATGAATTCATCAAGACAAAAGGATGTTGCTGATTTAGGCATGGCTAGCCCAGCACCCAACTCCTGAGAAGTCTGACATTTGAATCCAGACATGCTATCATTAAGGTTTATTTGGTTTTTGTTTTAATGTAATTATTAGAGTTTGAACTTAATATCCATGTCCCTGTTAAGATTTTATGTCTCTGCACGGTGATTACTTCTTAAATTTCACAACAGTTCTTCGCAAACCAGGCTTCTCCATGGAGATCAGCTGTACAGGCCAAGTAGGAAACACACACACACAAAATTAAAATTGAATGCCTAAATGATCGCTTTTGCATTAATTAGATTTTGCTGTGACTATGAGCTAAGTCACTAGCAAGACTGTAGGCTGAGATTTTGATTTAAAACTGTAACTAATGTGTTTTATTGCCAGATTTGCTCATAGTCTAAGCTAATTATCCCAATTATGCGTACATGATTTTTGAAACAAACAAAAAAATGTGTTAAAAAGACAGCGTATGGAAGACTGTTTTTTTTTAAATATATTTATCAACAATTTAAAATCTAGATTTTCTGCGGTACAGAAAAGCAAGCAATTAGCAAGTGAAATAAGAGTGATACAGTTAAGCAAATATCTCATTTTCAAGGCCCATCAGGAAACATTACATGGAATAAAAGGCTCCTACACACATATCCACTAGTGTCCTAGAGGGGAACAATCACCTTTCATTAATGAATATTTTTTCCCCAAGATGTTTTAAAACCTTTTTTTTAAAAAATTTGTGAGCTTTTTCAGGATTTTTTAAATGGAAAACCAAAAGCTGCAATATCTTGATTTGTTTCATTTTTCTCCCCACTTGTAATTTCTTAACCCTTTCCTCCCTTCTTTTTACTTGGTCCATTTTGCCGCCAGAAAAGAAGAGAATGGTCGTAACAGAGAAAAGAGGGGAACACTGAATACTGAAAATATTTCTATTTTCATTAAAAAAAAACTAAAACAGAAAACTTCAAAAGAAACAGCATTTTCCCACAAAGAATGCATTTGAAATAAGGCCTTTTTTCAATCCCAAAAGAAGTTTTTTGAATGAAAACTTTCAACCAGCTCTGTTCATTGGTTTATTCCTTATCTCTTCCTTCTGCTCTTGTTTTAGGCCCTGATCTTGCAATGAGCTCAACTCATGTCAAGCAGGATCCATGCAGGCACAGGCATCTGCAAACCTGCTGCTCATTGCATATGAGGTACTTGATGCAGACATCGTCACCTGTCAGGTGTCCTCCCTCTCCTGTTTCAAATCGCTTCAAGCAGAGAGGAGTTTCCCTCTCCCTTCCCTGGCTTGGGTAAATCATGTCCACACCGCTCCCACTCCGCCTCAAATCGGAAGGTGACAGCTCGTCCTCCTGTTTTAATCACTCACCATAGGGTTATAGTAAGAGGCCAATGCTGCTTCCTTCCCTTCCCACATCTAGATCCTAAACCCCACATTTGTTTAGGAGTCCAGGCATTTTAGGAGGAACGGTACCACAGCAGTGGATAACTACTTACCCTTTCCATGAGTGAAGATCATTTGTACAGCTGGTTACAAAAAAAAAGTCTGTTAAAACTGTTTTTTTGTTCGTTTGTTTGTTTTTACCGGATATTGGAGTTTTGACTAAAATAAAATTGGAGGGAAATTGTCAGCTCACCACTGAAAATTTAGATTTTTCAAAGAAAAATAAAAACCCCAAAACAAAACAAAATTTTGTTTTGGAAATCTCACGGCTGTGCGTTATAGGAGTTGTCACTCTGTTGCCTCCCATTCTCCCCTGGGATGGGTTTCCCTAGGTGGACTGGGGCTCCATGATGCACCACAGGCAAGGACTCCCATGATGGCCCCAGTATCTCAGCAAGAAGGGAGACAGTGGTGCCTCACGTCCAGGGGCCTAGCCCATGGAGAAAATCGGGGTATGCGGCACTGAACTACAACTCCCATGAGACATTATTGGCAGCATTTACAAATTGAAATTTTCAGTTTTCTGACAAAAATTTTCATGTTTACGTTTCCCCCCCCCTCTGGAAAATTTTGATGAAAGTGAAATTATTTTTTAGTTGAAGTTTTCCATTAAAAGACCCCACCATGATTTCCCAACCAGCTCTATTCATTTGTCTTTAATACTTTAGAACATCTAAAATAATTAGCTTTGAGGAGAGCCGCAATGCTGTATCGCTGCACAATGCCAAGCCCTGTTATAAATACTCCATTTTGTAGGTAAAGTAAAATATTGGTTTCTCTCAGCTGTGTAACAAGCTGAAACCAGATTCCTTTTGGATAGCCTGTACATACTGCAATGCCATTCAGTAAGCATAAGGATTTTCAGAGCTATTTTGCATACAGGATATAGTCTATTTATATATCATATTTACAGTTGGATTAATTTTTCAACCATATGCAGTAAAGTCATTCCTCCCACTCCACTTAAAGAAAATACCCATCTGAGGTAATGTTTTTTTGCCATGTAACTTAGCCCGTTCCAGACCATGTGACTGATCAACACCCCCATGGATAAAACATATGCACGGAATGACTTCCTCAAACTATGCTGAAGATTGCATATGTATGGATTGCTTATCCTGTAACCTGGCAGGGTCAACGTTGCCATTCTAATTTCGCTAACAAAGCAATCTGCTCTCTTTAGAGCGGGAAGCCACCATCTTAATGCTAATATTTGAATGGCAGAGTCTATACCACGTCTCAGCAATAACTTACGTACACGATTTTTTAACGAACCTCAAGCAAATCAGACAGATGTGATGATAGAGGACTATATAAAAGCTTATGGAGGAAAAAAGGAAAAGAAAAGCTCGTTTTAATACTTTAAATGCTTCTAAATGCTGCAAATGTAAGCTTCTAATATAAAGTGGAGGCCTCCGGGGATATGGGAATTTTTAAATATGTCATAAAAAACCTAAACGCATACATTATTTTTTAATAATGTTATTAATGGGCTTGCATTTCCAAACACAACCTTTCAAAATACCTCTTGTGAAGCAACGTAAAAACCTTCTCCTGCGGTTTGTTAATTTCTTAGACTGCTTAAAAAAAATAAATGGTAGGCACCGAAGCGTTTATAAAAATTATAAAGATTTTTTTTTTAAAAAAAACAAGACACAGCCACAAAGTTACTTCAGAATTGACATGAAATTCTATTTCCCATGGTTGTTATATCCCCTGTAATTTAATAAAAACATATGAGTTAGGATATTGTGAAACTATTATGGTCAAGAGTTTCTGCTCTAATCTACCTTGGGGATCCTTTGGCTTATTTTGCATGTCGGCTTCCCATTCTCATCACTGGGAAGTCTGAGCCCAGAATGAATGCAGGATACATCTTGAGAGCTTCCTAACACACCGCCACAGTTGCAGTCAATGGAGGTGCCTGTGCTGAAGCCCAATTGGTATAAGAGAAAGGGAACAGCTGGTGTTCCCAGTTGGAGCCCCCAGCCTTTGGAATTCACTTCTTCCCCAGGTACGTAACAGATCAAGTTTGCCGGCCTTCATTGTACGCTGCACGGCCTCTTTTTTCTTAGCAGTGAGGTGGTGGGTATTGAGTAGAGCTGAGGGTGATGGTGTCAGACTCTGTGGAGTGTGTATGTATTTGGGAGGTGTCAATTAATTGCTATTATATTTATGTTGTCACTAGGGTTTTTGATTTGCTTGGGAGAAACTGATGGGGCTGTCTATTGACGGAGGAAATTTTTAAGCGATGGTCAAGGGTGCCCAGGGTGTTGGATGGGAGTTGTTTTACTGTAGCTCCCGAAAATCCAAATACATAAATAAATGAAGAGAATTTTGCCAATATGTGTTTAAACTACATTTACTGATAAAGGCAGCACTTCGTTTAACAAAATTGGCTCTTTCAGGTACGTGTTCCCTGACCTGAGTCATCTCACCTGTTTTACTGGCCACTATTCTAATCTTTGTCCATTCAAACTTTAGTTGAGTTCTGTATCAGAGGGGTAGCCATGTTAGTCTGAATCTGTAAAAAGTCACAGAGGGTCCTGTGGCACCTTTAAGACTAACAGAAGTATTGGGAGCATAAGCTTTCGTGGGTAAGAACCTCAGATGCCTTGCATCTGAAGAAGTGAGGTTCTTACCCACGAAAGCTTATGCTCCCAATACTTCTGTTAGTCTTAAAGGTGCCACAGGACCCTCTGTGACTTTTTAGTTGAGTTCTGTAACTCTTTTAGCTTTCACGCTTTAAAGAGAAGGTCTGACACGGTTAACGACGGCCAAAGGTGTTGTTTACAGCCCCAAATGGAATTGGATTAGTTAAACCTTAGCTGCCTTTCTTGATTTTCTTCATTCTCACTATACACGGGCAGATAATTTGGTTGAATGAAATCTGGCAAGCATTCTTCTACCTTCATAATCCACCACTGCAATGCCCATATGATCAAACCGATTGTTTTCCATCTCTATTAACTACTGCTACTAAAGATACTTCTCTATTAAATATGATACTGGACCAGAGCAAATGAACTCATAGCTGTTTTTAAACCACTTGGCTTTGAGGGTCTGATAGCAATTAAAGTCCATCCACTGATGTTTTCTTCTTTTTATTCAAATTTCTTTTTATTCCAAGGCATTTCATTATCCAGCATGCAAACCGTAAATGGCGGGGTGCACAGGATTATGTATCTATTACATAAGCTAAATTAAACACCAATTCAATCCCCTGAGGGCTATGGAGGGATAGCATGAGTGTATAATGATTGAGGATTTTTACAGTCCCAGTCTTCTAACTGCATGTGGCTGTGAATTTTCTGTACACAACAAGTAGTGATTATGCCTGCTGTTTTTCCATGCCATCATTTCAAATGGGCAACTGTGTATTGGCATCTAGGAAGGATTTGGATTACCCAGCACTTTTAAATACATTTCAAAAGTAGTCTTGAAGAAACATTTTTCACCTAACAAGTCAATTTCTAATACCCAGGAGAAATAAATGAGACTGTAAGGCTAATGAAGCCTGCTGAAGTTCCAAAGGCTTAGCAAAGAAATATCACTGCTATGAAGGGCCATTCCATCTGGTTATGCCGTACCCACCACTAGGTGCCTATGTGCTGACACAGTGGCAGGTTCTGACCATCAGTCAGCCCCAGTGGCGGTTTAAAGGGATGGAGGGTTAAAAAGTCTTCTCCCAAGACGGCAGCCTGGTTTGTATGTAAACATGGGAGAAAAAGCTGCGGCCTGAACAAAGTAAAAATGCACTGCTAGGGGACTTGAGGATAAGACTTCTTTGGCACACTATGATGGGAGAAGATCTTTCCATTTCTTCAAGAGAGAAAAGACTCAGCCCCAAAGTTATCAGTCTACCACTCACTCTTGCTACACAGGAGAATTTCTATAGACATAGAGCTGTTGAAGCTCCTGCGAGTGACCTTGACCTACATAAGACTAACTATCTAGACTGTTCTCAATGGTTCCTGATGACAGAACAAGGAGTAATGGTCTCAAGTTGCAGTTGGGGAAGTTTAGGTTGGATATTAGGAAAAAACTTTTTCACTAGGAGGGGGGTGAAGCACTGGAATGGGTTACCTAGGGAGGTGGTGGAATCTCCTTTCTTAGAGGTTTTTAAGGTCAGGCTTGACAAAGGCCTGGCTGGGATGATTTAGTTGGGAACTGGTTCTGCTTTGAGCAGGGGGTTGGACGAGATGACCTCCTGAGGTCCCTTCCAACCCTGATATTCTATGATTCTATGATCTTTCCCCAAGCATGGAGAATATACAGTGGGGAAGGAATTCAGGCACTCCACCAATCACTGCTGGGATACAGAATTTTTCTTTGGTTTGTGGCAAGTCAAACTTTTCCCTGAATAGGTTTTCCTTCTAGGAGTTGCATGGTTCAGAAGGCGATGGATATTTTCTTCCAGACTGGGCCACGGCGTGTAATTGTTTTTATTTGTATTGTGGTAGAAGTTAAGCAAACCAGACCCTGCAAAAACTTGTGCATGGGCTTAACTTTATGCATGTAAGTAGTGCCATTGAAATCAACAGGATGATTTATGTCTGAGACATTAAACACGTGCATAAATCTTTGCAGATCTGGAGCCTAAGACTATACTTCTTAAAACTGTTTGTCGGCCAAGGCAAATGATGTTGAATGATTTGGTGATAGTTTTGTTATATTATGTTGCATGGAAATGTCCTCTCAAGTTGAGTTAATCAGACTTGCTTTACCTGTATCGCATGTGTGTGTTTACTATATTTTATGTATGCTTTATTTGATGTGAGTAGAAAAATACTAGGTTATGCATGATTCCCGGGTGTCAATAAACGTCAGGTCCCAAAACTGAATTGTTTATTGAGTTCAGTAATGGGAATTGCTCACCGCTAACATCAGTTATTGATTTTCAAAAACAACTACAGTATTTTGTAACTAGTTACAATTAATTGATACCATGAAAATCAAATTTAAAAAAAAAAAAACCCTCCACCACCACCACATTAGAATAGTAAGGTTTCCCACTAGCAGTTCACTAAGGAACAGTCAATTGGATTATTTTCAGGCTTAGCCGTTAGCATTTGGAAAACCTTTTTTGTTCAGAACTGATAGCTAAGGTGAGCTGAAACATGTTAACTACTGTACTTTTTCAAAGGGTGTAGCGTAGCACCTATTTTTTCCCCCCTGGAAAAGCACATTCCAGCATTTAGCGTGGAAGTCTTTAGAATATAATATAACTTTACTGAGTTAAGAATTTGAGAGTTATTTATAGAAGTTGGTTTGAGAGGCAAAGTTCGAATCTAGAATCAAAATATTCTGAATTTTGAGGGCTGGGCATTTCATACCCCACCCAGTTCAGACAAAAACATACCCATTGGAGAAAGCATTTAAAGCAACTGTAAAAGTAGCACTGTTTGCAATTGGGAAGGCTGAAGTATGAAAGGCATTTAAGAAGGTGAAACAATATTTAAAAACCTGATTTAAGGCAGATTTCCTGCTTATTTTAAGGGCACAAAGACAATAAAACAGGTGTGATGTACTCCTCGTTAGCTAGCAGTCTAAGTGAACATTTGTTAGGCCCCCAACTTCCACCAACTATTTCTGTCTGCACTGGAGGATCCAAACGTGCAATGCAACTACGGCTGCGCTGCACATAAAAGGACAGTTTAAGTCATTCACTTAATGCTGCTCAGAATCACACCAGGATCAAAAGCCATAGCCCTTGGATATTAGTTCATTTAAAATGAACATACTCAGTTCTTTTTCCATAGCATAAGATGGAAATAAGATTAATCTCGAAGGAAGCTCTGAATAAATATGGCTAAATTCCACTCTGAGCACCACTAGTGTAATTCAGCTGAAATCAATGGGCTGCAGGGTGGTACTTTAAGAAGAATTTGGCCCCATGTGGGAGCTACTGGATGAAATTAAGAAAAGGAACCTTTACAGGACGTCATCAGACAGACCTTTTTGACTTTGGGCTGTTTAAAACCACAGAAGGGCCTTGAAAAGAAATGGTGGGAGCCCAATTCCTGAAGATTGCTAAACCAAGACCAGAAAAAAATACTAAATCACGTAAAGAAGGAAATATAGTGTTTCACGGGCTAAGGGACAGACTAGCTGACTGAAAGAGAGAGAACTAGAGGTGAGGGAATTTGTATTAATTTTCCCCTAGGTATTTCCCAGGAAATCTACTTAATGCTTATTGTCCCAAAAGTCTGGCACATTTTCAATATAGTCCTTTGAACCTCCAGGCCTCACATTACATCACTAACTCACATCCCAAGTCTTAACACAGAGAGGCTGCAAGGCACTTTAGTCAGTTTCCAGATGCAAAGAGGTGAATCACCAGTCAACCCAACTGACTTACAATGAGCAAGATATTTCTGAATGTAGGAGCCAATCTGCTAATCTGATTGCTGCCTGGTAATATTGGTGTTCATCTTCCCTTTGGTTGACGGTGCACATAGAAATAGGGAACTTTTCTCCACTCAAGACAGTATAATCTTTCTGGTTAGGCCTAATAGTATTCTTCCCAGTTCTTGTGAAAACAGTCATGTTGACTGTTGTGACCAGGCCAGGTCTGTTATCCATGGAAGGAGCAGTGTTCTAAGACCTCAATGGATCATTGTGACCTACCAGCTGGATGCTGTGCTCTACCTTTATAAAGAATTGGGAAGATCCCTTCAAAATAAATATCTGATCCTTTGCATTCACCAGTTGTGGATGTGGAGAATGTACAATTGGAGCTAGGTCTCTGCCAACAGTTGAGATAGGGTGAGATGCAGAGGGGATACCCAGAATTACCGGTTAGATATCATATGAGCTCTGGATCACTGAAGTATACCTGTGTAGGAGATCAGAATTCCCAGTGGATACCAGTAACAACTGGATTTTTGTTTCTGTAACACCACTTGTTTTCCAGTATTGACCATCTTCTATTAAAATTCTTCTGAGATGAGTCCTTATGCCTGGCAGTATTAATCCTCAGCCCAGGCCTGCAATATAGTAGACCTGAATTTGACAGGTCTAAGCCCTCACCCTCCCATGCCACCAGACGCTGTTCAGGGAGTAATCTACATCATTCTCAACCACAATTCAGAGTCTTGAGTGAAGCAATTGACTGTCACCATCTACTCCGTGTGACATGTATCTAGGTATTTCTTATATACTTGCCTCTATTGTACCTTAATGGAGCTGCCACAGCAAAGAGGAGGAGATATCTTAATAGGGAGGAAAGGACACACTAAAATGCAGCATTGGGTTTGGTATCACGGAGAGCCCATGACCAGGTAGATGGGACACTTTCCTAAAAATAAAAGCAGCAGCTAAATGAGATACATGTGATCTTAGAAACAGAAGACATTGAGTCCAAGAGAGGTATAAGCAGAAGAATAAACCTTAAGCAATTAAGAATTTGTTTCCATGCACACTTGTAATACAAGAGCAGAACAGAGGGGAAAAATGATAAGAACATATCAGCTGATTTAATTCTTTATAAAATATTCTGAGAGTATTCAGTGAGGCATCAGCAGCTATTTGAGTTCTAGAATAGTATCTACGGGCATGAAATGTCACCAAGCTGATTACCTTTCTTAAAGGCATGTTTTGTAAAACTTCACAGATGACAGGTTCATATTTCTATTAGTGAAAGGATATAAAAACCCATATTCTCATTTTATACCATTTTAACAGATATCTAAAAAACCCAGGATGATTTAACATTTGCAGTTTAGTAGGTCGGTCGTTGTTATACCAACGTAGGGACATCTTGCATACTGACATTGGCATTCCAATTCGGAAGACTAAAGGTGTCCTAAAATTGTGAAGTGCTGCAATAACTTCAAATGACTTTATACTGATTCATTCCAAAACCCCAACCATTTCTAAAATAAAGTGCTTAAGGAAATCGGAGGGCTCCAATTACAGTGGAGGGTTTTTTTAAACATACTGCTTGGGCCCTTATTACTCTCATATTCTGATCCTGTTGGAAATTTGCACTCTAATCATTCTAAATGGATTCCTGCAGTGTAAAGTTACCAAAAATTAGTGCAGCGTTTCTTGCTTCATTTTTTGACTACTTTATATGGTTATGAAGCAAGGAGCATATTGAACTGATTTTAGTTGGAGCTCAGAGAAGGAAGTTGGCTGAGGACACAGTAGGACACACTGTTTCAAAGCTGAGCTCTAATGATGCAGTCTTGCTGTCACAATAAATGGCTATGCACACAGATTTTTGTCTGGTTGGACATTTGGCTGCAGGTAAACATTCAGAGAGAGGTTTCCAAACCTCAGTTAAAGCCCACAGTTGTTTTCAGCTTTTCTAACCTAATTCTGCTGCATGCAACATTCTGTTCTGCTTTAGAAAAATGCCTCTCTCTGAATTGCTGAAACTAAATTTTTATGATCCTCTTAAGTAACTGATGTCTTATGAGATTATTATCTACTTACGGAGGGTTTGAATCTCTCAGAACGGGCAGAGCAAACTGTCGCTTATCTGATTCAGAAAAGCTTTTCCGTGTTTGGAAGGCCTGTTGTGGTTTTTAGTTTTTTCCTGATAGAATTAATGTGGCGCAAGAAGGAAAGAGTCACCCAGGAGGCATTTGAAAGAATGACACAGTGCAAACTGGCATTAGTTTGCCCTGCTGATTGTTCTCAGAGGGTGAAATTCTCTTCATTCTCAGGAAGCCAGAGTAACTTCCATGTGAGTGAAGTACAGGGAGGCAAAAATCAAATTTATCCCCAAGATGCAGGGCTACAGCATCTACCTACTTCCCACGTGGCCACTATTCAAACCTCTGGACTGGAATAGCAGCCGCTGCCTCTATAACAATAGGGGAGACATGAGTGAAGTAATATATTTTACTGGACCAACTTCTGTTGATGAGAGAGACAAACATTTGAGAAGAACTCGGTGTAAGCTCGGAAGCTTTGTCTCTTTCACCAACAGAGGCTGGTCCAATAGAAGTTATTACCTCATCCACCTTGTTTCTCTAATATCCTGGGAGTGACATGGCTACAACAACTCTAACACTTGCAAAGGGCCACTGGAACAATATAATTAGCAACAGAATCTTTGCTTAGACACTATGGAGATGAGTGGTACAATAGAAGATCCTAAGACAGAGGCAGAGATCATCAGTCCACCCCCACCACCTCTCTCTAGGCCAGTTTACGCTGGGCTGATAAAGAACTATTCTGCATGTTGTATAGAGTCTTCCCCACCTCTACAATCAATCCACCTGTGGGTGTCCCTCTCCCTATTACTGCACAGCTGTGCCATGGAGCTTGGCATGTTGTTCTGCTCCAAGAAATGACTCTGTGATAATGACATAATGGATTTTGTTAGTTTCTCTGTGACTCAAGAGACACTTTCCTCAGACCATAAAAAAAACATATATTGCAAACTCAGATGGGATCTGAGAGTCACTGGGCTCTTGAATGTCCATGCATTTTTACCACCAACAAAAAACCTAAAGGGCCACTTCCGTCTTCAGTGGCATCCATACAGCCAAGTGGAGTTGCACAGGTGTCACTCTGGACAGAATTTGATCCTACAACTGGACATTTCTAAAGGAGCCACAGATGTTGGGTGACCAGACAGGGTCACTTGAACTTAGAGCACCTACGCCTGCAGCTGATGTCAGCGATATCACCTCTGAAAAGCTGGGTTTCCACAGAAGCACGAAAATCAGAGGCCACTCTAGAAAATGTTAGCCTCAGTTTCCATTTCTGCGAGAGAACTGAAACCCATCTCTCTCTCTCTCTCTCTCTCTCTCCTTGTGGTGTGTGCCCTGAGGTGCTAGTAGGAGTAAAATGCAGTCAGTCTATTTATCTCTGTTACTGCACTAAGGAGGTAGATTAATTGAGTGAGAAGGTGACATGTTTCTATGGTCATTTTTCAGAGCAGAACCACACGTTAAGTATATGTCTACCCAGCAAAAGCAGTACACAGGCTAGCCTGTCCGAGCTAGCACTGGTAACAGCCATGAAGACAATGCAGCTCATACCAGCAAGACAAATAAATACCCAGAGTCTATGCCGGGCGAGTACTACCCACATTGAAGTCTATACTGGGCTCTCTTCACTGCTATTGTTACCTGCACTAGCTGAAATCAAGACAGCTTGGGTAGGCTAGCTGGGCACGGCTTTTTTCTAAGCAGACATATCCTAAGTGGTGGGTAGGCCCTTTTCTAGATTCCATACCCGGATTAATTTCATCCCAAGGTCCTGATCCTCCAGTGTGCACCATGTGGACTGACCCTGTTGACTTCAGTGCAGCATCACGTGGGCACAGGAGTTCACTTGCACACAGCTCATTGCAGGAATTCAGGTCCACATCTTTTGTTAATGGAGATTCTCTAATGTATAAATGGCTACAACAGAATTACGCCAGAAACTAATTTAGCCTAAGATGTGTAGACATGAGACAGTAGAAATTTTTCCCATTGAAACCTTTTTCCCAAAGAAAAATGGCTTTTATAAGAAAGTAGAAAACAAACCATGCCTGTTTTTCTCAAAAATGTTTATAAATTGCTTTTCGTGTTTTTTGTGAAAATCCCCCCAAATTTGATGAAAATGGGGGGAAGGGGAGACATTCATTCCTCTCAAAAATGTTGTACAGGAAAATATATTTCGACCATTTCTAAATAGACTCTATTACCTGTTGTATCAAAAAATATAAAGCCACAGAATTCTCTGAAAACACCTCCATAAGATAAGCCACAAATTGCCAAAAGAAATCCCTTTAAACGTATTACAGCCATGCTTTCAAACTCGGAGTAAACTCAATCTTATTTCCCCTATCCAGAGGAGATGGGAAAGGAATAGATTGTGGGCATTAGCTCCCAAAAAGACTCATTCAGGTGACTTACGTATATATAGCAATTTGCATTGTCCTGCTTTCCATCTACCTACTGTGGCCTAATGCATCTGTCAGCAATGCTGTGTAGCAATTTGCATTTGTTATGCTAACATCAATTTAAAGATATCACACAAAACAAATGCTGGAACCTCCCTTCACCCCTGTTGCCCGCCAGCTCCATCAATGGAACCCACCCTCCCACTCACACCTATTAAGCTGTCACACTGAAATGAACAAGCTGTTGGAGATACTGTCGGGTGGGTGAAGTTGAAAGGGGTGGGGGAAGTTAAGGCACACATCAAGTCCTCCAGCTTCCTGCCTTTGACGGACCTGCACAATAGTGCACTGTTTGGAGCACCCTTTCATTTCTTTGGTAGACAGGATTGGCTCACGCCCACTGTGGCCTTGTAAAAAGCTGCCAGCAGGAAAAGAATCCAAAAACTTTTTTCAACATCTTTTCTTTGCTCAATTAAAGGAGTCACGGGGAGCTACAGTACCTGAATTAGAATCCCACAATTTCAAACTGCCTCCATGTAACTTTCAAGTAAGTGCCTCCCAAAAACCCCAAGCCCTTTCTAATCCAGCCAACAAAACATAACCAAACCAGACCTGCACTTTTATTAGCTCCACTATAAACGCGGGTTCAGCATTTGCAAGAATATAGCAATGCTCCTTACCTGCAGGTCCATGCTCAGGCTTACAGCTAGGGTTGCCAGGTGTCTGGTTTTCGATCGGAACACCCGGTTAAAAAGTTACCCTGGTGGCTCCAGTCAGCACTGCTGACCAGGTCGGTAAAAGTCTGGTTGGTGGCACAACGGGGCTGCAGGCTCGCTTGCCCTGGCTCTGCGCGGCTCCTGGGAAGTGGCCAGCAAGTCCCTCCAGCTCAGGACCGGCCATGAGGGCTCCACATGCTGTCCCCACCCCGAGTGCCAGCTCTGCAGCTCCCATTGGCTGGGAACTGAGTGGAGCAGACCCACCTGGCCGCCCCTCTGCCTAGGAGCTGGAGAGACGTGATGCCACTTCCTGGGAGCTGCCTGGGGTAAGCGCCACCCGGAGCCCGCACCCCACACACCCACCCATACCCCAATCCCTTGCCCCAGCTCAGAACCTCCTCCTGTGCCCCAAATTCCTGCCCCATTCCTGAGCCTCCTTCCATACCCTGAACCCCTCATTTCTGGCCCCAGGCTGGAGCCCGCACCCCCAGCCCAGAACCCATACCCTCTCCCACACCCCAACCCTCTACCCCAGCCTGGAGCCCCTCCCACCCCAAACCCCTCATCCCCATACCCATCCCAGAGCCCGCACCTCCAACCAAAGCCCTCACCCTCTCCTGAACCCCAACCTCCTGCCTCAGCCCACTGAAAATGACCGAGAGTGGGGGAGAGCGAGCAACGGAGGGAGGGGGATGGAGTGAGTGGGGGCGGGGCCTCGGAGAAGGGGTGGGGCAGGGGCAGGGCAAGGATGTTTGGCTTTCTGCATTTAGAAAGTTGGCAACCCTACTTACGGCTCAAGTTTGGTTGCTTAGTTTCAATGGAAATAAAACATAAATCTTAAATGATGACTGTAGAAAACTGCATTCTAGCAGCATTTCTGAGTTCCTATAATGCACAAGATAAAAATCGGCAGATTGACATTCCTAGCCTCCCTGAATCTGAACTCTAATGATAAGCTGGATTTGTTTCAGATTCCTTTGGTCCAAATAGTGCTTGGAATAGTCCAGATAAGATTTTATCAAAGATTATTTCCCTGCAGGGAAAATAAGTCTATGGGAGAAAAATCTAGCATTGTTTGTGCTAGCAGCAAAATTAAGAAACTTGTAATTCTCACAAGATAATGTCAAAGGGACTTATTCAGAGACACAAAGAGCTGCAGATGGGATTTGGAGCTCAGTATTTGTGGTTTAAAGGTTATCTGGTCTAAAAGCAACTGCACCTTCCTACCTTGTCTTCTTTTTCCCATAGTGCTGGAAGGTGAAACAATAATTTAAAATGCTGTGAGTTTTGTTGCCTAAAGTCTTGAACCTGCAATCAGCTCTGGGGATGCAGAACCCGTTTGAAGTCAAGGGGGCTCCATGAGGCATGGCGGTCTGCCTAGCACAGAGTTCAATGCAAGATAGGAGCCTAAAACAAAGCCGTGGCCCAATTTTCCTGCTTTAGAGTGACAATGTCTGTCATGTGCTATGAATAATCAATACATGGAAGTACATGACCCTTAATATTCGAGATTATAAAGTGTCTCCTCTGCCTTCCTGCTGTATTTAGGACCCACAGCTCAGGACCATCACATTGCCTGAAGTTTCTTACCAGCTATTCTTTTCCTCACCTCCTATAGAGTTTGATTGAAGTCTATGGGATGGTGGGGAAAAAACCCAGCAACCACCACCACTTGTAAAGGATAATATTCCCTGTTAGGTTCTATAGGCTTTAAGAGTAATTTCCATAGACTGTTACTAAACTTATATTCAAACCCTATTGATTTAATGCCATTACATTCCACAGCACTCTTTCATAAGGGCCTTGATATTGTGTGTTCGGGATCTAAATATTTGCTCTGAGTATTGTATCCAATAACTGACCGGACAAGGCGGTGTATGTTAATATGAAATGGAACACTAGTTACTACCAGTATATGGGGGGAGGGGTGTGGAGGAGGAGGGTGTGTGTGTGTGTGTGTGTGTGTAAATAAATAGATTCCGGATGGGGGGAGTTCTTCTGCTAATCTGCAAACGTTTTTGGTGTTTTGGAGTTATACCGCTAGCCTGTTTCAGGAAAAGAGCTTGTAGGGTAAAGAGATGTACAAAAAGCTCTGTACCTTTCAATGAACTTTTGAGCATAGAGCTGTTTGTTCTTTTTGTGAGGTGCTGGTTGGAAGCTTAGTGTTATTGGGCAATCCCAAGAGAGTTGTTATGATTTATGTATTGTTAAATTTAAGTTTACCTTGTTGGTAAGTTGTAGGTCTGATTATGCAAGGCCAGGTAGGTGGGAATCTGCTATTTATCTCAAGTCTCCTCCTTGCCTTAATAATAGAGGCACAAGCAGAAACTCAATCTGCTCAATCTCAATTATGCCTTGAAGCCAAGTATGAACCTTGACACTTGGCACATGGTCTTTTGGTAAATGTAGTATCATTATTGTGAGCCGCTGCATTGTTAAACCCCATTATTTATAATTCGCTACCTTAAAGAATGTAGCTGTAGTAAAGGGTTTTCACTATGAAAGGGAGATAAGTCACCTGGTCTGATTGCAGCTAGGAAGTTTGTAATAGAGATTAGACACCGATAAGGGTAAAATGAATGCAAATGGAAGTCTGGCTGTCCCAGTAAGTTGTAGGCAAGAGGACTTCACGTTTGTTTGTGCTGTAAATTATCAGTAACTCCTAGGCTGGGCAGTAATGGTTTATTTCTATAGTTTTGCTTTTTTGCTTCTCTCCTTTAATTTTTAAAATCAAAGAGTTCCTATATAATCCTTCCCTCATTCTTCAGTGCAGTATGCCAACCTCTCGCAGCCACAATGCTTGCCAGAAACACTTGGATGCCACCTTCTCTAAAACTGAATTTTAATCCATTTTTCCACCCAAATAAATAAGCAGCAATATTTTGGAACAACACAAGTGTGGATTGATACATCTTATGTTCAACTAGCAGCAGCCCTTTCAAAAGGGATTCACAGCATGCTCTCTCTTAGAGCTTTCAGTATTAGGGGGGGAATCAATGGCAATATTTACTGTCGAGATATTTGCCTATGACGGTGCAGTGAATGGCACTTTCTATGCAAGGATCTCAAAGCACTTTTCACATATTAGCAGTGGCATGCCGTGACACATTTAGTAAGGCCTGCAATTCTACACTTGCACGCAAGGGGTAGCCGTGCATGCAAGATTACGTTGTGCGGGTAAAGCGGAGTCCTCCATGCACATTTAAGGACTGGATGGAATCATCCCATGGCCACAGCCGGTAAATAATTGCTGATTCTTGTGGAAATGAATCCTGGAGCATGCGTTGCTCACTCAGACGGCCTGCCACCAAATATTAGTGAATTTAGTTGCACAAGAACCCTGTCAAGTGGGTGAATCTTATCTTTTCTTTAAAGTTGAGGAAAATGAGGCACAGGGCATTTAAGTAGTTCACCCAAGATCACACAAGAAGGCTTTACAAAGCAGGGAATAGAATCCTTGTGTTCTGATGGCCAAATCTACACCTTCCTCACAAGTCTACACTGCTTGCTATTAATTAACTTTACCTTCACTCTTTTGGACCTACGGAATAGTCTTAAGCCCAGAGACCCACTTCCTCAATATCTATTTAAAATACGGTTCACAAGAGGGACCTAAAGATGTGTGGGTCCATATTTTAGCTCCAATTCTCAATGGGGTCCACAAGGGCGCAGGGAGTTCTACTGCACAGAATTCACTGCACAATGGGGGGGAGGGAGGGGCGGGCTGAGTGTGTTCAGCTGACTTTCATGCCGTATCTGCTCAGTTTCTGAGTAAAAAGGAGTACTTCCCAACAGCCAGCTCTTCAGATGCAGCCTGGGATCTGACAGTCAAGCTGGGTTCTTCCCATCTAGCACGTCCCACCCAGTCATGGGGGCTCAGCACGTCAAATCAGGATCTCTTTCACGGATACCAATGCAACGCCGTTGTCTTCAAGTTTGGTCCAATTACCATAAACTGGAGTTGTACTCTAGGGCCTAATTTTGCCTGCTGAATAAACATTACTATCACTGATAAGCAAGATAGAAAGAATCCAGGGCAGTAGCAGGGCATATGCCTTTATTTGTCAAATGAGCACAGTCAATAGAAAAATTGGTGAGATGAAATGAATGTAGAATTGCTCCATGTCATTTTCAGGGTACAACTCTTGAATGTCCTTGAAATACTAAATACTCAGCTAAAAAGGTATATGACCTTTCACAACACTACAGAACTGGTTTTGTGCATTCTTGTTTAAATTATTAGTATGATGTTATTCCACTAACAAGGACAAACATTTATCTAATATGCTACATTGACACGAAAGCTGCACTCTAGTGATTCTTTCAATTCCTGAACATCCCTGTTTCACTCCCAATAAAATTTAGTTCAACATTTTTTTCTTCTATTCAGGAAAATGTGTCTGCCTGAGAACATTACAGTAAGTTAATAATAGTTCCCATCTTGTAATAAAACACTTGTTCTAACTTATATCTCCTGCAGGACCCTTTTCTACAAACCGTAATATGCTCATCAGGTTTTGAATATATTTTCATTCCTGTATAATGCACAGTAGTATAACAAAATATTAGTCTATAGCTAGAAAGGTGCCAAGATCTTTCTAAGACTAAATGTACTAGAAAGCACACAACAAGAACAGTAAACGATTACAGCATCTGATCTTTTTTCTACCTCCGAATGCATTTATTACCATCATTAGCCTCATTTCACCATACACAAATCTTTCTATCAAGCAGCGACAAATTTGGCCTATTGTCTCTGCTTCATCGCTATATTGTTTTGTTTCTTTACTCTAGTTGGTATCCCTCAAATTTAAACAGTAATCTAGAATGTCACAGCATCATTATGGGCTTCCCTTATTGACTATCTATGACCGGGCACCTGTCCAATACTTGTTCTGGCAACAAAATGTGTGGCTTTACATGAAATCAACCCATACCTCTAAACAATTGTTTCTTTCAAATAACAGTGGGATGAACAATGCTTTCTTGTTTCATTGCTATCTTTATTATCCCTTTTTGTCGGTCCATTACTATCAAAGTCACCTACTGTAGTTTCCTTTCGTCTCTCAGTCATCTGATAATGTTCGTAGTAATGGAACTATGGCGCTTGGACAACAACAATACCCTATTACTTACCAATCTGTCTCACTGGAAAAGCTTTCTTACTTATTAATGCTTCAGATCTCATCCCCTAACATTATGGTTCAATGTGCAGCCAGTTTTTTACGAAAATATTAAAAGGCTTTTTCCCCACCTAAGATTTTGAACCTCTAGATGCCCATTTTTATTATTCCCTATAACTCCTACGATAACTATAACATGCTATCAAAAGGAAAAATGGCCTCATGGTGAATGGATTGCATTGTGTCACAGGCAATCTAGGTTCATTTCCCAGCTGTGCATGGGCTTCCAGCATGACCTTGCACAAATCACTTCACCGCTCTGTGCCTCAATTTCCCATCTGTGAATGGGGAGAATTATACTTCCTTTCTCACACCCTTTTTCTGTCTTTTCCATTTGAACGGTAAGCTCTTTTGGGCAGGGACTGTATCTTTAAGTGTACAGCAGAACCTCAGAGTTATGAACCGACCGGTCAATCACACACCTCATTTGGAACTGGAAGCACGCAATCAGGGAGCAGCAGAGAAAACCAAAAGGCAAATACAAATATACTACTCCTAATGTTGACATTTTCACATATTATCTACTGGATCCATTTAGAACATTGTCTCTTCCCTTTGCCAGCCTCAATGATTCAGTATAGCAGAAGGGTTGAAGACAAAACCCTGCCATTCAGCAGTTGGGATATGAATGGTTCTACCAAAACGTTCTCTATTCTAAGGCATTGGTACAAATATTATTGATATAGAAATGAGTATAATTAGCAGCATAAATGATGCGTTATTTATGATACAAGTCAGAGTGGTAAATCACCAATGGTTCACTATCATTACATGCAACTAGAAGGAGGTGGTTAATGGGCCCGTTGTTAAAAATAGACCACTTGCTTCTTCATGTGGAAACGAAAAGCAAGGGTCTGAGTTAAAGGCAGAGATATGATAGTTCATCATATTGTCATTCCAGAATCTTGGAAGTGGAAAACCCAAGAGTCCATACCACAAAGGATTGTCAGCTTGGCGTGTTATGCGTGTTATCACAGGATCACCAAAATTAAAGTTAGATGTCCCTCAGTTCACCTCCATGATAGTAATGGATGGTTCCCTATGGTGTTTCACATAATATATTATGGGACAATATTTAAGGAACTATATGGAAAAATAACATGGACGTCCCAATTGAGAATAACACTTAAGCAAAATCCCAACTCTAGGCTTAAGATCATCAGACTTAAGCACATGCTTAAAGTTAAGTGTGGGCTTCAGTGCTGTAGTGAATGGGGGGCTTTCTGAGTCAGGGGTTGAGTGTTGTGCTTCCCCTTTTCTTGTAAATTCTTCCCTAATGTCATTTCTTTCATTTCAACAGAGTTGCACTAGGGATGAATTTGACCCTTTGTATTGGTCACCTCAAGAACTGGACCTTATGCAAATAATCAGTTCAACGTCAAGGTCCCCATCTTTACTCTACTATCTGAGCTCCTCACAAACTTTAAGGTATTCAGTCTCCTTCCCTGTGAGGTAGGAAAGTATCATTATATAGATGGAGAACCGAGGCACAGCAAGGCTAAATAACTTGTTCTAGGTCACACGGGAAGTCTGTGGCAGAGGAGGGGATTGAACCAGGATTTCTCGAGTCAAACCACTGGACCATCCTGTGTCTTATGACTAATTAAGAGTGAAATTCACCCCACATACAGCAGGCCTCCACAATGTCTATCCACCACTTCAGCCCTATTTTGAAGGTTTACATGGCACTTACATTGGTGTTTGGCCTTCTGTACAGGGTGAACTTCACCTTCAGTGAATATTTAAATCACTGACTTCAGCTCTGATATGCAAACGTATATAGAAAATCCTAAATCCAAAGCAACCCAGATAGGATTTTTATGCAGAGATATATTTAAGGGCACGTATGCCATCAATCAGAACAGAGATATTAATCCAATACCCAACACGGGGGTATCCGATTAACAGATCTTTGGACCTGTATCTCAGTAACAAATAATATGTTAACCTAACCAAGATTTCACACTTTATTGCTGCTTCCGTGACATGAAAACCTGGAAGGAATGACTTCCCCCTTGTCACCAGCTGGGTCTAGAACAGGGCATACGAAGTGTAAAATAGTGTTGTTACAGTGCAGTATGCCTAAAACGTGTGTCTCCTCCTTCTCCACCAGCCACTTACAGTGATGAGAAATGACACGATGTGTAATGGAAGATGGGACAGTCATAAACTCCAGGACTGATCTACAGCAAGGGTGATATAACAATATGTTCTGCTTCAATAGTGCTGCTGCTATTAGCTGTGCTTTGATACATCCTTGTGAAGACAGTTTCATTCTTAAGGAACACTGCTTTCTTCTCTCCTCTCCCCAGTTGTACTGCTTTTCTCTGGGGGTAGTACATGCAGCTTAGATCCACTGGCAAAAATCAAAATGGTTAATGGACAAGATCACACACATGCTTTAGAACTCATGGAAACTAAACTCATTTAACTGAATTATTAATCAGAAATAGTATGACACTAAAAACTCTCCTGTGTGATTTACTAATAAGCTCCAATAAGCACTATTTACATTAATACATTCTTTTTCACTCAAAAATAAAATTAGATCCATATTTACAAAAACAATCGCATCGTTGACGATGTTTGCAACAACTTTATCACATGCAGATTTCGTTACAAATATATATTGCCTGTTATGTTCTGCTATCAATTATTTATCCCTGCTTTTGTTGAACTGTAATTAAAAGGAGTGGGAACATATACAGGGCTTGCTTTACACCTGCTCTCGAAAGGAGAAGAAAGTCGCATCTCCCTAAGAGAACAGGGACAGCACTGGGAGATGTTGGACAGAGTTTACGTTATCCACCCTCTCTCCAGGGTCCTGCCGATGGTTCAGCTTTGGGATCAGACGTGCAATTGACACAACGTGATGGCCACCATCTTGCCAGACACTGAGGATTGAACTGCGGACTACCAGAGCTAAAAGCATGAGCCAGGATAGCTGGAGCTGAAGAGCGAATGCCCTGCAGCTGGGGGCTGTAAAGATCTCACCCCCTGTGAATCATCTTAGAGGAATTTTGGGATTTACTGCATAGACTTGCACGTCACATACTCAACAAAGGGTTATATCCACACAGGTGATGACCTCAGTGAGGCTACACATGCATGCAGCAGTACAACCACATGGAGTTAACTGCAGGATTAAGCCCTTAAATTACTGCCTGGGCTTTTTAAGGGCCAGATCCTGCCTCACTGACATCATTAAAAATCTTACTATTGACTTCATGGGTGGTGGCCAAAGTCCTACAATGAAGGCCACCTGAAAATGTGCTGAATCACCACAGACACTTTTCTCAAACCAAACTGCTCATGTCCAGGTCCTCTCAGTGGAGGAGGTATTTGATGTGTTGCCTTGCCGCAGCCCCTCTAGGAGCATAACTGAGGGGTTTCCAGCCGGTTTTACACTGGCAAAATAGGGGTGCGCTGGAAAAAGCAATTAACAAAAAAGCATAATGAAAGTGACTTCCACTTGCCCATACAGGAGAGAATGGTTCAATAGTTAGGGCACCAGTCTAGGGCGCTTGGGAGACCATCAAGCCCCTGTTCTGTCACAGCCTTCCTGTGTGATCTTGGGTCAAGATTTTCAACGGTAACTAGTGATTCTGAGTACTCAACTAGAGATGCCTTAAAGGAGGCCTGATTTTCTGAGGGTGCATACTTAGCACTTTTCTTTTTAAAATCAGGCCCTTTTAAGATATCCCAAGGGAAGCACCCAAAAACACAGGCACCCAAAATCCCTAGTCACTTTTGAAAATCTTTGCCTTAGTCTCTCTGGGCCTCAGTTCCCCATTTGTACAATGAGGAGAATATCACTACCCTCCCGCACATAGGTATTGTGTGCATTAATATGTTACAGTCACTTTGATGATATATTAATAGAGGCTATGTAAGTACCCAAGATAGATTGCTGGATACCCTTGAGAAT
The DNA here is from genome assembly GCF_027887155.1 of Malaclemys terrapin pileata. Lineage (NCBI taxonomy): Eukaryota > Metazoa > Chordata > Testudines > Emydidae > Malaclemys > Malaclemys terrapin. The sequence goes on along the minus strand of NC_071515.1, from coordinate 14,462,414 downwards.
GAAAGTAATTAGAGTTGGCTAAAATTCCACTAATTTTTTATTCTGCAAGAATATTTTCATCATTTTTCCACCAGCTTTAAAAATCCCAATTTTCCTTCTTTTGAAGTAATGAAAATTAATGAGATCCAACAGCAGCATTCTGGCATCTTTAGTAACTATTGATAAAAACCTTGTTTTCACCCAACACATGCCAAAATAATTTACCAGTCTGCTCAAGTTTACACAGTGCTTGCTATTGCTACGGTAAATTGTTATACAAGATTTAAAAATAATTTGCTGGAATGGTATTAAGATCAGGGATATTTGTCAATGGTTTATTAATATTTTTAATAAGAGTAATAGAACGCAACGTCTGTTAACGGGATATTGCTTTACAATACACGCTCTAACAAATTTGTAATCTTAAAAAAAACATCTGTCCTGTCAGGCTCTTATCATTTGGCTGCAGTTATCTTTTCAGGCACTTTTAGCACTTGATTAATTAATAATTGTTGCTCAGGTCATGCTGCTCTGCAACTCTTGTGCCCTGACTGTGAATCATAATCTGATGCTAAAAATTTAATAGGTGCACTGCAGTGATATCTGAGACGCACACCCTGCTGAGAGTTAAAATAACTTATTTTTTGTAAATATAGCCCTTTTTAAATTTAAGGCAGGATTAGACTTCAATGATTCCAAATGCCACCAACAACAGTAATTAGCAGCTATGCTGGTTCATTGAGAGATTACCTGATAAGAATCCAATCAGGTATTTTTTTTTTTTTTAAAAAGCCATCATTACACATTATTGAACTCTATTTTCATGCAGTGCGTCTGAGTTCATTAGATACCTGTAGAAGCTGAAATGGTCAATACTTTTTTTTAGAAGGACGATCTCTGAGAAACTCACTTTCAGATTGTCTGTGTCCGGCTCACTGAGGGACTATTCATTTTATCAGCTAGCCTCCCCTCAGTTCTTCCTGAGCGATTCACATGGACAATAGCGTGAGAGAATGGCAGCGATGAACGGCAGGCAACATCTGTGAACCTAATGGAAGAGTATTGTCTTCCCATGTTATACAGCTTTGATTATATTGTAAAGGAGGTGCTGAGTCTTTTATAACATACAATCCAATAAGTACTACTGCCTCACAGATTACATCTGATCCTTGTCTTCCTACACCATAAATAACCTTGGGTGGGGAGGGGGGGGAAATCTCTTCGCAAGTGAAGTTCCTTGAGACAATTACTTACTGTTAAATGAAATGTCTTGTTTAAAACAATACAGTCTGTATATATATGTGTGTGTGTGTGTGTGTGTGTGTGTGTAAAACTTTCTACAAGCCCCAACAAACCAAAGACAATGGCAGTTTGTATTATAAAAACGTAGATCTCAACATCTACTATTGGTGCATTCCAAGGTGTATTTTAAATTAAATCAACAGGCTGGATTCTCACTTATATTGAGTCCCTTTTGGACTGCTCTGGTAGAGTCAAGGGGTCTTAAATTGTATGCCAGTTACATTTAACCCCACACTTAGATCTTCTGATACTGCCAAATGTAAGAGTGTAAAGGACAATCAGACCCTAACTGTTTAAAACCAGATTCCATCCTCAACGAAACCTGGGTGGAGAACTATCAATTAGCTTCAGGGTTTTCCTGGTAGCATGCAACCATACAGAATGATATATGTTGCACGGCAGTAATAGTAATGCAACAGCACACGAGAACCAAGAGTTCAATGTCTGGTGGAAGGAAAAATGTGCCAAAAAATTTGCTACTAAAGAAACCTATGAAATATCATGAGATTTTATGAAAAAAGGGAGGAATGAGGCATTAATTTCCATTCTCATCTTTTTACTAATTATTATTATTCATGTGACCCACCCAACACCCCAATCCTGCAACCTCCTCCACATTTGTCAGTGGGGTCCCAAGTGTCTGCCCCACTTGGGCAGAGAACCTTGCAGTTTCAGTACCTAAGGGCTTGCCTACACAGCAAGTTACTGCATGGCAAGCCAGGGTGTGAATCTACATGCAGCAGCTTGACTCGCAGTAATGTCATGTGTGGAAATTGCTACAGCAGACTGAAAGTCCTGGAGCACGAAGCCTACAGATTGGCCAAACCTTTGAGATCAAAAGAGGTCAGTGGAAATGAGTTAAACCCTTAACTGAATGCATAATAGTGTTCATGTAAACAATAATACATGGAAAGAAATGAGAAGTCACCCTCTGTCCACATAAGAGGGAAAACACTTTGGATAGTTATCTAAGACATTTATCTGAAGCCGATCACGGTAATATCTCAGCACCTTATAAAAGTTTACCTAAAAGGTTTGGCTGTGTAACAGGAAGAAATGCACCCTTTTACTGTGGGTGTTTAATAATAATAATGGTGTAAAACTGAGTAAGTAAAAAACTTGAACCAGTTCTAGCGTTGAGCTTGGTAAGCCCCCACTTGACCATCTAAAGAAACAGAAGACCATCTGTCAAGGTTCCTTCCCCACTCTGAACTTTAGGGTACAGATGTGGGGGACCTGCAAGAGAAGCTCTAAGCTCAATTAACAGCTTAGATCTGGTCTGGCTGCCACCACTCCCAAGCACTAATTCCCTTCCCTGGGTAGCCTTGAGAGACTTCACCAATTTCCTGGTGAACACAGATCCAAACCCCTTGGATCTTAAAACAAGGAGAAATTAACCATCCCCCCTCCTTTCTCCCACCAACTCCTGGTGGATCCAGATCCAACCCCTTGGATCTAAAACCAAGGAAAAATCAATCAGGTTATAAGAAAACCCTCTGGGAGAGATTAGCATACCAGCTACTCTCACAGACAACAGATTCCAAACACAGAGGATGTTCCCCTGGGCAAAAACTTACACAAAAAATACCCAAATACCCAATTTGACTATTCCTCTAATTGCACAAAACAGGTTACAAAGAAATAAACATAAACCTATTTATTTCCTTTACTAATACTCACTACTTAATAAGAGGCTGAATTCTGGAGCTTTCCCACTCCGGTCCAAAGTGAAAACTCAACAAACCAAGGGAACTTCCCTCCTTCCCTTTGAACCATCTTGTCCTCCCACTGGTTCCTCTGGTCAGGTGTCAGCTAGGCTAGGTGAACTTCTTAACCCTTTACAGGTAAAAAAGAGGCATTAACCCCTAACTATCTGTTTATGACACCATCTGTGATGGCTCTTGGCTCTCATGAAATGAGCATGCAACCTGGGAAACCAACTAGAGACTCCCTTGAGACAGCTTGGAATGCTAACTTCACAGGCTAGGAATTACAGGTGGCCTCAGCTGCTATAAATTGGTGCAGCTACATTGAAGTCAACGATTTATACCAGCTGAGGATTTGACCCAAGGAGCTTGGAAAACTGAGAAGTAGTCATGGTTATCCTATGCTGTAGGTACTTTGTAAAGCAAATCCTCCCCTCCCCCCAAGCTAGAGCGGTCTTATGTCTTACAACTTAAAATTATTTTTTTATTCGGATTTTTCCCCTTTTATTCTCTGCTATACAAATCATTTTTGCTTCCATGTAAAATAACTGCAACACGGAGACTTAAGTTGGGATGACTATTGGTTGGGTACCTCTGAGAAGACAGTGGAACTGAGAGTGAGGTAATGGCCTGAACCATCTGTTATTGGACAAAGGGGCTGTAATCCACCGTCCCACCCCAAATTGAGCTCTGGTGTTAATAGAAGCTATTGGGAGACTTGAACAAAACCCCCAGAGTGCTAGATTTAGTTACAATTTAAAAAAAAGTGTTAATTCTTTTTCTGTCCTTATGTGGATCTGTTTTTCCATCATATAAATGAAGAAATCGAGAATAGAAATTTAAGGGGAGATCAACTGTTACCATCTTTGTGGCTCAATAAGTTCAAACAGCACAAAGAACGAAAAAGACAAATAATTTAGAGCACTCTCAAGTTGTTCACATTCCTTTGTTCTCAGGAGAGAACAACTTCAAAGACTAAAAAATCATGGATACGACTGATTTCCATGTAACAAGTCTCTTGAGAACAAACCTGGCATAAGAGAAATAACAAATGAACTAAATTATTTGAATAACCTTAGCTATTTGACCATTCTTCCTGTCCAATGGCATCAATGGTGCTTGTTATACCTTTGCCAGTCAGATCAGATGATTTTACAAGAGTGAGGCTGTTATCAAAGAATTTGAGACACTGACAGATATTTCCAGTAGGTCTGAAAAAAATCACCTTAAAGCATTCACAGCACTTTGTCTTAACTTTGCTCTCACTTTCTAGAGAACAAGAACGGTAAAGAGTGATAAAGAATTTAGTAGAACTAATTAAAATCAAAACACTCAGTATTTACTACCTGCTCCTCCCCCCCCAAATAAAAAACGGGGGGGGGGGGGAAGAAAAAGACAGATTCTGAACTCAAATTTTTCTTTTTTAGTAGTACAATGGAACATCAGAGTTACAACAAACACCTTGGGAATGGAGGTTGTTCATAACTCTGAAATGTCCGTAACTCAGAACAAAATGTTATGGTGGTTCTTTCAAAAGTTTACACCTGAACACCGACTTAATACAACTTTGAAACTTTACTACACAGAAGAAAAATGCTGCTTTTAACCATCATAATTTAAATGTAAAAGCACAGAAACAGTTTCCTTACCATGTCAAATGTTTTTAAGCTCTCCCTTTATTTTTTTTTAATATTTACGTTTAACACTGTACTGTATTTGCTTTTTTTTTTTTTTTTTTTTGTATTTGCTGCTGCCTGATTGCGTACTTCCAGTTCCAAATGAAGTGTGTGGTTGACCAGTCAGTTTGTAACTCTGGAGTTCGTAACTCTGAGGTTCTACTGTATTGGTCTTCTCTTTCTTTCGTGCCAGCCTAAAAAGCATTCTCCTCCAACTGTCCCGATACAGCTGTGATGCTGTAAGCTTGTAAGTGTAGACATGGCCTAAAGCTTGAAGCAGGTCATCAGCAGCAGCATTCATTTTGGACAAACTATTCACATGAGAAATATATGCAATATATTTTCCCCTCTCTTGTGTTTGTGAAACATCCACAAATTAAAGTGCGAACCTCTGGAGTTATAATAGCAACGACCAAAAACAAAAGACGGAAGGAATATAAGCCATCATACTTCAGGGCATAAGCCAACTTCTAGTTAATTAAGTACTAGGAAGGAATTTTCCCAGTTATTCCAAAACAGCATGGTTACAAAAAATGCAGGAGTTTTCTGATACTGGCCACTGTCAAAGACCAGATCCTGGATCAGATGGACCGATGATCTGAGTCAGCATAGTGAACATTTTGGTTGAGACTTTCAAAAGCACCGAGACGTGTGCCCATCACGCAACGCAAAGCATCTACCACTGTATATTGGTAACAAAAACGTTTCTTGCCTGTGGATGACAAAGTAGACATGAATCTCAGATAACTACAATTGTTAGAAAAAGGGGAGGGGAGGGAAATCAAATGTTAAATGAAAACACTACATGCAGTATTTGGAAGACAAAAAAAAAAAATTGGTGAAAAAATGAATTCACGCCAGCCTTGGATTAGCTTTCTGACCCAGGGCCACACAAACATTCCATAATGAATGAAAAGTCTCACAGAAAACTTAATTCAAAGAACTTTACATTTTCAATGTTATATTAACTCCTACAAAAATCCTCAGGTTTGGAAGGCAACAATTTCAAATCAGAGACATTCCAAGCAACTACTGTAGTACATATTGTCAGTGTAATGACACCAGAACAAAGTAAGTGTAAGAAAGACATTAAATATCTACCTAGCCATAGAGGATGTAAAATGAGATCATCAGGCAAAATTGGCAATAATCAAAATTCTGAGGTCCCCTATTTTGATAGGCAAACCTGTCTTTGTCACAAGTATTTTAATAACCCTTCAGCAGAAAGGGAATGAATATTAAAATCATCTCTGGATAAAAACAACTTCCCACCCACAGATACATCAGAGAAAAGAACAGGAGAATGTTGGGCATAGTTTCAAAGGGTCAACTTCGAATGTTACACTTGCATTTCCAGCAGCTGCAAACTACAGCTGACATGAATGATAGAATCTTTTCCCCTACCTACTTGCTTGCTGGATGAAATCAGACCTGTTTATATGTAATTGATAATAATACTGGCAAGCTCTTATATTAGATCTCAGTAGATCTCAAAGCACTTCACACAGGGGAGTAATTATTATTATCCCCATTTTACAAATGGGGAAACTGAGACGTGGGCAGGGAAAGCAACTTGCCTACGGCCACACAACAGGCCAGTGGCAGAGCCAGGAACAGAACGGGAGCTGACCAGAGAATGACAATGCAGTTTCATGGCAACATTCGAATTTCCCAAATTTGGTTTCGTTCCACACTGGAACGAAACCAGACCTAGAAAACATTTTAATGAAAACATGATAGTGTCAAAAGAAGAGGTAGGTTTATGTAGCCTAGTGGTCAGGGATATAAGAGAACTGGGTTCAAATCCCTGCTCTGCCTGACTTATAGATATCTAGGATGAAAAATTCTGCTCAGAATCAGGCAAAGCAGAGACTAGTCTCTCTCCTTTGAACACAAAACAGCATATTTTGTTTCGGCAAAAGTATTCCAATTAGCTCAAAACAAATTCTAGGTCTACTGAGTCCCAGTTCAGTGCTCCATCCACTAGGCTATGCTGCCCCTCCTCACCACCAATGCCTCTGATTGATTATAAGAGCCAAACTGCAGTTAGCAGATCACAGTTTGGTTTTGTAAAGTTATCCCTTTATGTTCTGCTTTTGAATAGCAATGGAGAGGTGTCTTTTCTACCTGGAAATGTTGTTTCAGATCTGCCACAACACACTGATAATGGGCATCCCTACTCCCACCTCCACCCCCACTAAGCAAGAGACAGCAGTACCAATCACATTGGTTCAAACTTCTTGTGACAAGAATTCTCTCTCATCAGTTACACAGAGGAAGCAGCCCTAGCATTCAGATATACAGTCAGAGAAAACTATGCTAAGAATAACAGAGTTAAACAGCCTATCTGTTGTCCCAAAGGTGGGAGAAGTTACTTCTCAAGGGATTTCTTTAAAATATATTAAAGCCAAGATACTTTCAGGGAAAGAAACATGGTGGTACAGAAAAACAAATAAAGAGGAGGTTGGAGGTGACAGGAAGAAAATCCTGACCCTGTTACAGTCAATGGAAACGCTGACATTGACTTCAATAGAGCTGGTATTTTACCCCTGAAATTTACTTGCATGAAAGGGGACAAGAGATCCAGGCCCCTTCATTCCTCCTGCTTTGTGCTTTGAGGCAGAAAGGGTGTTTAACTGGACAGTTGGGGACACCCCCAGCACAAGAGGGCTCTGGCAGCATAGAACCAATGACATTATAGGGATTGCAAGGCACAAATAAGGATAGAATTTGTCCAAGAGCCTTTTAAGAAGTGAATAACAGTGAAGCAGATTGCATCACATTGCATGTGTAATCCTCAGTCGGTCTGTCCTGGGAGTAGTGCACCATGCTGGGAGCGTGTATCATTTGGCTCTTCGTCATAATCTAGAAAAGATGCTAACTTCAAAAAAAAAAAAAGAAAGAAAGCAGCAGCCCGTGTTTGTACATAAACAACAGGCATGTGAATCCTATGCTGCAGCCTAGGAGAAACCAGGGAGCCAAAATAATGAGTTTAGAAAACCTAGAAATTCAAGAGTTTGTATTCATGGCTTTTTAAAGCAGATACTAGCTGGCCTCTTATGTGGTGCTGGATGATTTTCTTTGTTACATTTGCTGCATTTATCCACACCAGAATTTTTTGTTTTGTTTTTAGTGCTGTTAAGCCCAGCGCTAAAGGTTTTAGAGCTTCGTACTCTACTATTTTCCAATCTTCCTCCCTGTTTGGTGTTTTGTAGCATATGGCCATTAAGATTATAGTCTCTCTTTTCCCCGTCTAGCCTTGTCACCTTATTTTTTTTTTAAGATTAGATTGCATATATGGCACTTCCTGCTTAGGCTTCTGCTCTGTCCAAGTTCTAATTTTATTGTCTTCGTGTACCTTTCTAGGTGTCCAGGGTGTATGTCAGTGGAAAATGCGGCCCAAGGATTGCTATTAGGGCCAAACGTTACTCTGATATTTACTCTGTACATTCCCACTGAGGATAATATGGGGTGATTAAGGAGAAGTTGATGCCTTCTGACCCAGTTACCATTGTCACCTAATTCTTATCTTGTATCCTTCACTGACCTATTCCTTATGGGACTGAAAAAAAATCCATTCTATATCTTAACATGTTCTGCACAGTGGCCTTTTTGCAGACCAGAAAGATTGCATAGGAGATCTGGGCAAAAAGTTTTCAACAAATTATGAGGTTTGATCAAAAGCAAAATTTTTTCCACAGGAAAACATCAATCTTAATGACATTTTTCTCCATAGGAAAATTCTAAACAAAACGTTTCATTTCCAGTTGACATTTTGATTTTTTTTTAAATGTTTTATTTTAAATCAACATTTCAAAAGGCTGTGTATAATTCACAAATGTCAAATGTTTTGTGTTTGGGAATTTTTTTGGAACTTCTCCTTCCACAGATATTTTCTTGAGGTTTAAAATGTTTGGCCCATTTTGGGATGAAGCAAATATCAAAATATCATATTTTTCATGGGACAGAAATCCATTTTCTGAACAGCGCTAATGCACAATTATAATTGAGGGCCTAATTTGGCCCCTAGTTTATCTATTGTTAGATGGTATATTTAACAGTTGAAAGATAAAGAAATAAAGGGACACAGAGAGGAAAGCGTTATATTCAGTAAACATTATTTTATCTTATTCAATTTAATTTTGTTCAGCACATTCCAAATTGCTAAGGCTTGGTCTACACTACCCCCCTAATTCGAACTAAGGTACGCAACTTCAGCTACGTGAATAACGTAGCTGAAGTCGAAGTACCTTAGTTCGAACTTACCTTGGTCCACACGCGGCAGGCAGGCTCCCCCGTCGACTCCGCGGTACTCCTCTCGCCGAGCTGGAGTACCGCAGTCGACGGCAAGCACTTCCGGGTTCGACTTATCGCGTCCAGACTAGACGCGATAAGTCGAACCCAGAACTTCGATTTCCAGCCGTCGAACTAGCTGGTAAGTGTAGCCAAGGCCTAACTTAGTGAGGAGGGCTTTAAACTAGACTCAAAAGGGCACAAGTGACAAAAGCCCACAGGTAAGCATAAAAAAGGACAACCTTAAGAAAGGACTAAATTTTTTGTGGGGGCAGGGGGCAGCTGGAAGATTATAATAGGGTCATAGGACCAGCTCAAAGGGAAATTAGTGCAGGAATTTACTCAACATCTTAGATGTCTATACACAAATGCAAGGACTATGGGGAATAAACAGGAAAAACAGGAAACAGTATGTACGTTAGATTATGACTTAGCTGGCGTCACAGAGACTTGATGGGATAAGTCTCATGACTGGAAAATTCGTATAGAGGGGTATAGCTTGTTCCAGAAAGACAGGCAGGATAAGGGGAGGCAGTGTCATGTTATACATCAAGAATATATACACTTATTCGGAGGTCCAGAAGGAGGTGAAAGGCAGACCAGTTGAAAGTCTCTGGGTAAGGGGCAAAAGAAATGGTAAAAAAGGTTACAAATAGGGGTGATGTCATGGTAGAGGTCTACTATAGACCACCAAATCAGGAAGAGGTGGTGGAGGAGACTTTTCTAGAACAAAAACCATACATATCCAAAACACAAGACCTGATAGTAATGTGGGGCAGGGAGAGCTTTAACCACCTAGACATCTGTTTGAAAAGCATTACAGCAAAAACAGAATATTTCCAATAAGTTCTTGGAATGTGTCAGGAACAACCTTTTTGTTTCAGAAAGTGGAGAAGGTAACTTGGGAGACAGCCATTTTGGACTCTGACTAAAAGAGAGAAATTGGTTGAGAATCTGAAGGTGGAAGGCAATTTGGGTGAAAGTGATCACGAAATGATGAGTTCCTGATTCTAAGGAAAGGAAGGAGCAAGAGCAGCAAAATAAAGAAAATGGACCACAATAAAGCAGACTCAGAGAACCGGTAATTAAGGTCTCCTGGGAAGAAAATCTGAGAGAAAAATAAATTCAGTAGGTAGAGCTCTCAGTTACTCAAGGAGACAATATTAAAGGCACAATTGCAAACTATCCCAATGCTAGGGAAAGACCGAAAGAATAGTAAGAAGCCAATATGGCTTCATCAGGAGCTCTTTAATGACCTGAAAATCAAAAAGCTATCCTATAAAAAGTAGAAACATGGACAAATTGCTAAGAAGGAGTGCAAATAAATAGCATAAGTATGTAGGGACAAAATCAGAAAGGCCAAGGCACAAAATGAGTTACATCTAGCCAGGGACACAAAAGACACTACGAATTTCTTTAAAAACATTAGGAGCTGGAGAATATTGAAGAAAAGCATAGGTCCCCTGCTTAGAGGGAAACGAGAGCTAATAGCTGAGGACATCAAGATGGCTGAGGTGTTTAATGTTAATTTTGCTTCAGTCTTCACTAAAAAGGTTAATGGTGACCAGATACTCAATACAACTAGTATTAACAAGGGGGAAGGAACACAAGCCAAAATAGGGAAAGAACAGGTTAAAGAATATTTAGACATAATTAGATGTATTCAAGTTGTTAGGGTCTCATGAAATTCATCCTAGGATACTTAAGGAGCTGAAGCAATCTTGGAATCATTAGTGGTTATCTTTGAGATCTCATGGAAGATGGATGAGGTCCCAGAGGACTGGAGAAGGGCAAACACAGTACCTATCTTTCCAAAGGGGAACAAAGAGGACCAGGGGAATTTTAGACCAGTCAGCCTAACTTTGATACCTGAAAAGATTCTGGAACAAATATTAAACAATGAATTTGTACACACATAGAAGATAATAAGGTTATAAAGACTATCCAGCATGGATTTGTCAAGAACAAATCATGCTAAACCAACCTAATTTCTTTCTTTGACTGGACTACTGTCTTTGTGTTTAGGGCAAAATAGGACATATATTTCTGAGGAAATCTGAGACTGGGAATGTGTTGGGTCACCCTGTGGTAATCTTTAAAACTGGTAAGAGCCGAGGTGTGGCTGGCTGTAGCACACCCACAGACGAAGTTGGGAACGACTTACATGCTGGAGGCTGTTTGTGAGCAGTCCAAGTTGGAGGCTACAGCAGCAAGGCATTGGAAAGAGCTCCCCAGGTTACAGGGTAGGGATGACACAGCTACTCACTTGGTTGAATTGTACCCTGGTATGTCACAGGCACCAAGCTGGGAGGGGTTGCAAGCACTTTGGAGAACAGGATTAGAATGTAAAATGACCTTGACAAATTGGAGAATTGGTCTGCATTCAACAAGATGAAATTCAATGAAGATAAATGCAAAGTACTTCACTTATGAAGGAAAAATTAAATGCACAGCTATAAAATGGGGAATAACTCAGTAGGTAGTAGTGCTGAAAAGGATCTGGGGTTTATAGTGGAACACAAATTGAATACGAGTCATCAATGTGATCCAGTTGCGAAAAAGGCTAATATCATTCTGGGGCATATTAACAGGAGCATTGTTTGTAAGACACATGAGGTAATTGTCCCTCCACTTGGCACTGGTGAGGCCTCAGCTGTACTACTGTGTCCAGTTCTGGGTACCACATTTCAGGAAAGATGTGGACAAATTGGAGAGGGTCCAGAGGAGAGCAACAAAAATGATAAAATATTTAGAAAACCTGATCTAGGAGCAGAGGCACCATCTTTCTGAGTTGCCGGGGGCTGCTCGACCCCTGCTCCGCCCAGGCCCCGCTCCCACTCCACCCCTTGCCCCAACTCCTCATCCCACCACTTCCCATCCCCACCTCCTCCCCCCTCGCACACCTCCCCCTCGCTCCTCCCCCTCCCCCCCAGCACCTCCTGCACACCACTGAACAGCTGATCCTGGCAGGTGGGAGGCACTGCGAGGGAGGGAAAGTAGCTGATCAGCAGGGCCCACTGGTGAGCGGGAAGTGCTAGGGGGAGGGGGAGGAACTGATCGGGGGGCTGCCAGTGGGTGCTGAGCACTCAATATGTGCTCCAGTCCTGGAGCACCCACAGAGTCTGCACCTATGCCTAAGATGGCAGGTTAAAAAAACTGGGCATGTTTAGTCTTGAGAAAAGACTGTGGGAGGGCCTGATAACAGTCTTCAAATAAGTTAATGCTGTTATAAAGAGTACAGTGATTGATTGTTCTCCATGTCCACTGAAGGTAAGACAAGAAGCAATGGGCTTAATCTGCAACAAGGGTGATTTAGGTTAGGTATTAGGACAAGATTTCTAACTATAAGGTAATTAAGCTCTGGAATAGCCTTCCAAAGGAAGTTGTGGAATCCACATCATTGGAGATTTTAAAGAGTAGGTTGGATAAACACCTGTCAGGGATGGTCTACGTTTACTTAGTCCTGGCACAGCACAGGAGGCTGGACTTGATGACTTCTTGAGGTCCCTTCCAGCCCTACCATTCTATGATTTTATGATTCCTTGTTCATTCAAAACTGCTCTGCTGAGCAGTGTAGTTACCTTACTTTAAAGGATAAACTAAGTGACAACTTTTGATATCCTTAATCATATTGAGTAGTCCTATACTCCACAGGTAACCCCCTTGATTTGAATGGGTTTGCTTCTAGAATATGGTGGTATACAACATAAGTAAGGGTTTCAAAACCTGGCCCTAACAGAGACTATGCACATGATGATTTAAATATTCTCCAAACTATGGACTTGTCTACATTACCCGCTGGATCGACGGGCAGTGATCAATCCAGCAGGGGTTGATTTATCACATCTAGTCTAGACGCGATAAATCGATCGCCGAATACCTCCCGTACTCCACCAGGGTGAGAGGCGCAGGCAGAGTCGACGGGAGAGTATCAGCCATCGACTTACCTCAGTGAAGACACCACGGTACAGGTAGATCTAAGTACGTCTACTTCAGCTACGTTATTCATGTAGCTGAAGTTGTGTAACTTAGATCAATAACTCCCTCTCCCCTCCCCTCCCCCCCCCCTCCCCAGTGTAGACTAGGCCTATGTCATGTAAGTTTTTCAATAAAATCTAAGTTGAGACAAGTTCCTTTTCTTATTCCCTTCCCACATATGGTGAAAATGTAAAGACAGACATTTTAGCAGCTGCTAAAGTAGTAAGGAATTGCCTAGTTTTACAATAAAGAAAATAGGTTCTGTCTACAAAATGTCAAAGATGAACAGTTGTTGTCCTTTTAATTTTCTCTGTTCTTTTTATAACAAACCATAGCTGGTAGTTTAAGGCTAAGCGCTATTTTTGACAATGTGCAGAAGTTATATATTTAAGGCTACAGCCTCAACTGGTGTAAATCAGAGTAGCTTCACTGAAGTAAAGCCAACTTATAACCCCTGTGAATCAAGACTTTACACTATACTTCCAAAGCGCTCCTGTTGCCTTGTAAAAAGTAAAGTGTACTTGAAATTAATTAAAACAAAAATGGAGAACTGTTGGCACCTATCAGAGAATCGGTACAACTATATGCAGAGTAAACCTTCACAAAACCTTCTGCAATGTATAACAGGAGGTCGATCTTTTCCCACAATTCAATTTAGTACACAGTACTAAAACTAAACGATACAAAAAATGCATGAAAAGTTTCACAAGCATTGGTCTAGAAGTATCTAAGCACAGATAATGAAAGATGAAATAATACAGATTAGTGTCCAACAAATTCAAGCATTGTGGCTTATAAACCTGCAAGAAAAATCTAGTGCTGTCCATAATTATATGTTGTTGGTGATGATAGTTATCCAAAGTGATATCCATATGTCACATGACAGCTGAATGTTAGCCTACGGGTGCATGCACTGGAATACTTTACCATTAACCTTGTCCAGTTTGCATTCCTTTCATTTCTGTTTAGTTGCCCCAGGGTACTGCAATTTGTATGCACAACGCCTGCTAGATTTATATATGATGCAGGGAATGGGCAGCTTGCAAGCAAAAGGAAAGAGTTAAATACCATCTGGCGGAACAAGAGTGATACTGTTCTCAGCACCGCCTTTGCACATTGCATGGATTGTGAATGTTCAAGTCCCTTTTTTTAGCTTGTTTATTAGGGGTAGATACTTCATCATTCATTCTGCTATAGAAAAAATTGGGGGGGGGGGAGTGGGTCGTGACTGGGGCGGAAAGGTATGCAAGGAATGAGAAGGAGGAGGAGGCAGAGTCCAGAGTTACCCAAGGTCTGTAAGGCATACAGGCTGACTGACCTTTTATGCACAGTCAAAGGTTTCTGACACGCAAAGTTCTTTTCTGTGCTTCGTAGGGACAAAGAGGCAAGAACAGACATGGCTCACAAGTTATTAAAACCGGGACTGATCACCTGTCAGAATGGATAGAGTGTGAAAACTTTATATAGATAAAAGGACATGGGTCAACATTTTACAGCTACTAGTGATTTTGGGTGCCTAACATGAGAAGTTTCAAAGGGGCCTGATTTTTGGAAAACACCGAGCACCCGCACTCTGACAATCAATTCCTTTTAAATGCGTGTTACGTGGAGCACCCAAAAATCACAAATGACTTTGGAAATCCCTAGCCATTCACTATAACAAACCATTGCACAGAGCGATGGGTAAAATCTCACAAGGTTGAGATTCTGAGGTCAGTGCAGCTAATTATCCAAAGGTTGAATTTACTGATTGGCCCAAGCTACAATGTTCATATGTGAATCTTGAAAAGCTCAGGGTTGATCAGACCCAAGGTTTTCAACTCACTTTAATGGGATGTGGAGTACTATTCTTGCCAGGATAGGGCCCCTGAATAACAAAAAACAGGGCAAAAGGTTCTGATACGACTTTATTTTAGTGTGTCAGGATTAGTAAGGCAGTTTATAGTAATAGTCATGCCACAAATTCTTTGTCTGCAGCAGATCAAGAACTGTAAATAAACTCCCAAGGCAATAGATATCCTAGTGTGGTCTTTAATCTGTCAAATATGATAATTGTTAAAACAATCTCACTACTCGCTGGCTTGCAAATTAATCACTCAGTCTTATCAGCAAGGCGCATCTTTTTTATTACAAAGGCTTGGCATATGAAATATGGCTAATAACAGACCTCTGATTTCCTCTCAGACATCACTGTTTTTATAGGACCATGACTGCATACAAAGGAACTGATCCTGACAACACAACAGAGCACAGTGTTTACTGACATGAATGGTGCTAGTGAAGTCTGAGAGGAGCAAAGCGGAGAACAATACTAATACAGAAATTATTAAAGAGATTTATCTTATGTCAAAATGCCAGCTTTCTAAAGATCCCTGATCTGCTTGCTTAATACTCTTGTAAGGAATCTACATTTTAAACAGAACGACAAATTGATTTCTTTTTTATTGCTAGCAGCAACACTTTGCATTGCATGTTACTGGAAGTATGTGGTTTCTCTTCCTATGGGATTGTGATCTAGTAACTTTTCCTGTAGCGGAAAAACTTTCACACCAATTACATAAAAATTGAGAAGTAACAAAAAGTGGATAGGTATGTAGATATTTGAGGAGTCACAGATCTTAATCTTGGATGGCTGGGGAGTAAATGTGGGCCAATATTTTAAAGAGGGGATTACATGCACAGAAGGGCTGAGTTGCAAGATGTGTATGCTGGCAAGCTGCCAACTTGTGCCATGTTTCCATTTGGAGATTCTGCTGTTTTGCAAATATAAGAACTTAAGAACATAAGAACGGCCATACTGGGTCAGACCAAAGGTCCATCTAGCCCAATATCCTGTCTTCTGACAGTGGCCAATGCCAGGTGCTCCAGAGGGAATGAACAGAACAGGTAATCATCAAGTGATCCATCTCCTGTCACCCATTCCCAGTTTCTGGCAAACAGAGGCTAGGACATCATCCCTGCCTATCCTGGCTCATAGCCATTGATGGACCTATCCTCCATGAACTTATCTAGTTCTTTTTTGAACCTTGTTATAATCTTGGCCTTCATAACATCCTCTGGCAAAGAGTTCCACAGGTTGACTGTGCATGGTGTGAAGAAATACTACCTTTTGTTTGTTTTAAACCTGCTGCCTATTAATTTCATTTGGTGACCCCTAGTTCTTGTATTATGAGAAGGAGTAAATAACACTTCCTTATTTACTTTCTCCACACCAGTCATGATTTTATAGACCTCTATCATATGCCCCCTTAGTCATCTCTTTTCCAAACTGAACAGTCCCAATCTTATTAAACTCTCCTCATATGAAAGCTGTTCCATACCCCTAATCATTTTTTGCTACCCTTTTCTGTACCTTTTCCAAGGTATCTTTTTTGAGATGGGGTGACCACATCTGCACACAATATTCAAGATGTGGGCATACCATGGATTTATATAGGGGCAATATGATATTTTCTGTCTTATTATCTATCCCTTTCCTAATGATTCCCAACATTCTGTTCGCTTTTTTGACTGCCGCTGCACATTGAGTGGGTGTTTTCAGAGAACTAGCCACAATGACTCCAAGATTTCTTTCTTGAGTGGTAACCGCTAATTTAGACTCCATCATTTTATATTTATATTGAGATTATGTTTTCCAATGTGCATTACTTTGCACATTTACCGTTACCTCTTTGCCTTGCTATCCTTTAATTGAGAAATGGGTCCAAGTCATTAGGTCCAGATCCATATTTACGACACCATAAAGCTGTGGGTGTTCAAAGCAGAAGTTCTGGATTATCCCGTTATAATGGGAAGGGCCATTTCTGAATTTGAATCTGGATCTGGGTTGAGATTTCAAACGACTTCAAGATTCAGCAGTGTTCAGACATGAGGAGGATTCACGAACACCTATTTCGTCGTCCAATAACAAATCGGATTAAATGCATAGCTGGAGAACAGAGTGAATGGTAACAAGTGATCCTGCCAAAGTGACCGGTCTTTGCTATGAATCTGAGATGCCTCTGAGGGACTAGTTTGTGACTCGGGAGTCTTCAGGTTTCCTTGGGCAGCACACTCCCAAGCCGGATTTGCAGAAGAAAGCTCGGCACTGCCATACTTTTTCAAGGTCATAGGCCGGTCACAAAGGAGATGGCAAAGAAGCAGCTTTCCCTTTGTTCCCCCTAGAAGTTTTGTGGTGGAAAATGTTTCTCTTTGAACGACACAGCAACTTAATGAGGGAACAAGCCAAACAGATAAAGCCATTTTTTTCTGAAAATGTTACTGTGTAACTTACAACAATCTAATCTAACATTTTTAGAGTCCTTGTTTTCGGTTATGTTTAAAAAGAGAGCCAGGAACTAAGGAGTAGATTTTTCCCCCCTAAGTAATTGAAAATGTTTCAATGGCAATGAACCAAACACAGACAGAACTGCTAATCTAAAGGAAGATCTAGCTATTTCACTGCTTTAAAGCTTTGTAAATCTGATTTGGTTGATTCCACCAATCAGATGAAGAACGCTTATTTAGCTTACCTCTTTCTTTTGATCAAGATAATCACCTGGAACTGTGTTTCTTCCATATTTGTAGCAACAATATTTTGTTTACTTCTGGGAGGAGGGGTGGGAGGAGGTAGAAAAGCAAATAGAATTTAAGTGAGCTCTTTTTTAATAAGAACAAAACCTAGTTTATAAATCTCATCACTTTCTGCCTCTTTGTTTGACCTTCAATCCTGGAGTCAAGTCCACAAATCACCAAAATGGTCTTAACACAACACTTCTCCTTTTCGGACCTATTGATATGAGTTCCTTCTCTCTAACCCCTCTCTTTCCACTCCCCGACCTCAATATTCCAGATTTCTCTAACACTCAAGTGCTTCCTCCCGGCACTCCCCTCTTTTGACTCAGTTATGAAATCATTCTCCACTACCCTTGACTCCTTTGCCTCTCTATCTCGCTAAATCCCTGTGCAATCACCACCCCGTCTCCTTCCTTCTCTTCGTCTCCAAACCCACCAAATAAGCAGTTTACAATTGTTGCCTGGCTCCACTCCAGTCTGGCTTCCTCCTTCTCCACGTCAACGAAGCCAGGCCTGTTAAGGCTTCTAATAACCTCTTCATCATCAAATCTCAGGCTCTCTTCTCTATGCTGTATTCTCCTTGACCTCTCCACTGCCATTGATGCTGCAGGCCATTCCCAACTTCTCAAAGTCATTTTCTCCATCAGCTTTCCCAATATAGTCCTCGCCTCATTTTCCCAACCTCTTTGGTTGTTCCTCCAGTGGGTGGGTACTTGTCCTTCCCTCTCACATTTTCTGTAGGTGTCCCACAGAACTCTATCCTGGACCCCTCCACTTTTATCCTCTTGCATTCTTTCATCAAGTCAGCTCCATCACACAACAACATTACTGATTTACTGTGCCTCAACCTCTCCCTTCTCATTTCTCACAGTCTGTTTTTAAAGACTCCTCAGAGTCAGTGGCTTTCACTCTCTATATGAGGTGCCTAATATGCTGGAATATAATAAATAAGAATATTGAAAGTTTACTTATCTTTCATATACCAGCCATAATAGATGTGGTCAAATTGAAAGAGTTGATGAGTTTTTAGCTAAGAAACATCAAACCGAGCAGCCAATCTTACAAGAGTTCTGGGCCCCAGGCAGTGGCGCTGTTAGAATCTATTTGGGATTTTCAGCTCTGTTGTCAAACCCATAAGAAGCCCACTCCTGTAAACAGTTAATTCACCAAGAATAATTCATTAGCCAAACTTCTTCACGTACATTTGAATTTTGCACTCCTAGACATGCTCCCGGGCTCCTCCACGGAGACAGGCCTTCTTCAGTGCAACAGATGCTCATACACCAAAATGGGGCTTGATTCTGCACTTCACATAGTCATTTACACCTGAGCAAAAAAGCACCTGAATGTTTCCAAAACTCAGTTCTCCGCTTACTTGTGTATCAGCAATTGCATTTTACATTGGCTCTGCTCTCCATTTCCACAGTTGTAAGGCAGAGGATTGAAATCCTTTAAAGGTATGCTGCTGCAGAGAGAAAACAAATCAAATTAAGGAAGAGGGAAGATAATTTCCTAGATATTGATGAGCGTCCACAATGTCTTTCTCCCAGTGCAGCTTGAGTACTTGGAGAACGGCACAGCGGAAGGCTGAATTAGCGGTAGAATGATAAAGTAATGCCAGGTAATACTACGAATTCCAATACGCCACTTATTTTTGTTCTGCTAGCAACCCAACAAAATCTGTATTTTGGGCAGTCACCGCACCACTGGTGAAACGGAGCTGCTTTTAAATCAGGAACTGTGACGGGGTACAGCATTAAAGCTTATCAAAAGAAACGGGTCCTCTGAATTAATAAAGAAGCTGTAGATTAAGGTAGAAGCAACAGAAATCATCCGCAGCTGATTAATTAACAAAATTATACCAACATCGGATTGCTATTCTCAGATATATGGTTTTTAGAAACCTTGAGCTTGTGCTATTTAAATCCCATTGTGCTTCTTTCATTACCTATGTGCTTGGTTAGGAGCAGAATATTGGACTAATTAATCGAGAAGGGTAGAGAACAAGTCGTCTCTAGAAGTTCAAAAGTGGCAGATTAAATTCATTTTAAAAAGTTAGAGATTTTTCCTTTAGAGATATAGAATTTGAGATTCCTTATCCTAATTACATTTTATGTGATATATTCTTTAAATGCCAGAGGCTGCCCCTTCTATAAGATTTTTATTTATATTCATAGTGCTGTATTATTTTTAACACCCATATTTATGACAAATATATGGATTAGAGTCTCCCTCCCCTGACCCAGGCCCTTTGCATCACTCTGGCGGTATCTGTCCAACTGGGAATTCTCCTGGTATGGTGGAGTTCTCTCAGACAGAGGAAGGTCCAAAGAGCTGGTCCATATGCCACCCCATGGTACAAGAAGATGGGAGGGTGATATGTTCAGACGGTTGGATGGGATATGGCCAGAGAGCTAGCGTGGTCTGGCAATTCTCAGTTGGTAGAATGTCCCTGTGTCCTTTCCAAACTGAAGGCTGAACAGGAAAGACTGCAATGGTTTCATTATGGATTCCATAACCCGTCACTACACTAGGTGGAGACAGTGTAGAAAACCTAAACATAAAATTAAGAGGAGGAAGTCTGGCTCTATTACAGCTGGGCAGATACCTTAAAGCTGTGGTGAGTATTCACTCCAAGATACAAACCGATTCACTTGGGCCAGTTTTGCATCCCTTTCTGCAAACAGTTACGTTGACCACGTTTAACTCTCAAAAATGCTCACAGAATTTAAAATGTCACCCTGAAATGTGCACATTTTATATGTTGTGGGAGAGTGCTTGGGACAGCTAGAGAAGAAAAAAATAAGTCCTTCACCAGAGTTCTGGAATGGTATATATGCCAAACTATGCTGGTATGATTATGCACACTGGGCTTTATGTCAGTGACTGTAGAGATGACTGAAAATCAGACCAATCAATGCAATGCATCTGTGACACTGGAAGTGGGATGGAATACGGATTGACACAGTAGGAAACATGTCTCCTATTTCCAGAGCACAGCACACAGACAACGGAAAGAACCAGAGAAGGGCCTGACAACACCCTTCACATCTAGAACCAGCACATGAACAATTTGATTGTATGAATAGGACAAGGGGGAATTAAATTTAAACTCTGTACCCAGCCAATACATCTCAGCGTAGCCTGTTTTGTCTAGGAACATTGCCTAAGGCAGAACCTGCATGGTCTAGAAAGGAGACGTTCTCTAAAATGTTTTTCAGCTATTTGTCCCTAAGAGATATAAAACCCCTAGACGCTTCTTCAAGTCCTTCTCCTGATTATGGAACCAGTTCAACAAAGCACTTAAGAATGTGCTTAACTTCATTACTCTTCAGCAAACCAAAGCACTCAAATGTCAGCTTAACTTTGAGCATGTGCTTAAATACACCGAGGTCAATGGTAACTCTGTGTCCTCTAGAGCAGTGGTTCTCAACCAGGGGTCCGGGGCCCCCTGGGGTGCCACGACCAGATTTCAGGTGGTCTGCCAAGCATGGCTGGCATTAGACTCACTAGGGCCCAGGGCAGAAAGACAAAGCCCAGCCACGCAAGACTGCCGCCCGGGGTTCTGAGCTCCACCACCCAGGACTGAGGCCAAAGCCTGAGCAATTTAGCTTTGCGGAGCCCCCTGTGATGTGGGGACCCAGGCAATTGCCCTGTTTGCTGCCTCCCAACGCCGGCCCTGACTTTTATATGCAGAAACCAGTTGTGACACACAGCTGGGCTGTGGAGCTTTTATGGTGTATTGGGTGGGGGGCCTCAGAAAGAAAAAGGTTGAGAACCCCTGCCCTAGGGATAAGCATGTGCTCAACCATTTTGCTGAATTGGCGCTTACAGGAGTGGTGCTCATCCAACAGGGAACAGAAACAATACCGCATGATTCATGTGACCAAACACTACTAACTGATTCAGCTCTAAGATAGAGGATTGAACACCCTTGACTAGAGCTGGTCAAAATTCTTCTGCATTTTGGGGGGAAGGGAGGATATTAATTATTATTTGCTGGTAATAATAATTAATGGAGATATCGCATCTCCTAGAACTGGAAGGGACCTTGAAAGGTCATTGAGTCCAGCCCCCTGCCTTCATTAGCAGGACCAAGTACTGATTTTGCCCCAGATCCCCAATTGGCCCCCTCAAGGATTGAATTTACAACCCTGGGTTTAGCAGCTCAGTGGTTTGAGCATTGGCCTATCCCTCCCCCTCTTTCTCAACTTAAAACGTGGCCCTCCAGCCACATAGATCTCCACTGTGGGGGCTCCCTCCCATGTGATAGAATAGTATACCCTTACACCCTTCATCAGTGGAAAGCAGGAGTGAAATGAATGTGAATGCTGTAACTAATGGCTCCCATGGGAATTTCTGCATGCCTGTCAACATGACCCCTTATTCCACCAGTCTCGCCTCTACTCCACACAGACAAAATCCACAAAGCTCCAACTGCCTGATGTTGATCATCTCATGATGTGTACCTCTTAGGTGCTACTCCATCGCTTCCAGCCACTTTGCCATATAACAGGCAAATCTGGTCAGTTTCACTTTGATTGGTGCTGTACCTGTCACCTCAAAGCATTATTTTGCCCCAAATTAGGAGTTTGAAAATATAAAATATGCCCTATTAAGAAATGACCTTTTTCAATGGCCGGTATATTTGGCACTCTGCACTCAGTTTCCCTTTGTCTCGGTCTTGTCTTGATGCAAAGCCGTTTGAAATGTTCATCAATTTATCATTTAGATGGCGATCGTTAGACCTTTTCATCCTGTCTACTGTAGACAGATGATATTTGTTAGACTTTATTGTGTGCAGAGTAGGTAACAGTGATATATATCCCCATGTAAATTCCATAATAATATAAAAGTTCCAATTTAAAATATATACTAAAATTTTTTATTGATTATATCATTCATGTTCTGTACAGACACACGCCCCTGAATGACGAATATACTGGGTTAAAGCAGACTAATATTACGAGAAGACACTGCTCACAAGTAGCTGGATTTTACTTTTGAGGCATTTCCGTAATCAGATTAAACATGCACACCATGAAGCAACCATTCCTGTTCCAAATAGTAGCAATTTAAAGACAAACTTGACCCAAATTAAGCTGCAAAGAGTCTATAAAGCCTAGAATACATTTCACAAGCCACATGGGCTAGACTCATTCTGCTGGGGGAAGAGATGGAGCTACAAACTCCCCTCAACTCTTTGATGAGCACTACTAGACCAGGAGGGACACAGCTTGTACAGCCAGAAGATGGAGAACTCACCCTTCTCAGCCTCCAATTGCCTGGTTCCTTTGGAGGCCTGGTTCTAACTTAAATCTCAAGTGAGGAAGCAGTAGCAGCACTATCTCCTCTTCCTCAGCATGAGTCTTGAAGAGTCACACGGACCCAACTAGCACAGGGTGAATTTGGCCCCTGTGACACTCTGTACCCCAAAGAAAAGCTGTGGCACCCCATACTTCCCATGGTGATATAATTATGATATGTTTTGTACAAAGTATGCCTTGTGAGGCATCATTTTAAAAGTCTTAATCTATTGAACATTAATATCCTGTTAAATTGTATGTGCTATCATTGTAGGCGGAGTTATGAAGTTTTGCTGTGCGGGTGTGTAACTGAAATATGTTGTGAAGTTGGAAACACCCACAACCAGTCTTTCGGGTACAACAATGGGGCAGCCAGAAACTGATGATGGCCCATTAAGGGGAATACACACACACACAAGGATTACCCCAGGAACTGTATACAATGGAAACTTCTCAGAGATAGCACATGCACAAGGGAGGTTGCTTCACACATGATTAGCAAAGGATCTTTCCAGCAAGCTGGAAGAAGCTATAAAAGGGGGAAGTGATGACATCATTTGGTCTCACTCCTCCCACAACAACACCTGGAAGCACATCTGGAGAACAAAGACTGAACTGTGAAAGTGGTCCCAGACTGGAAAGGAGAATCCCAGCTTGTGTATAAAGGAACTGTACCATCTTTGGCTGGACGAATTCCTGGAGATTTCATCACATGACAATCTTTAATTAAAGATTAATCTTTAATTCCTGGAGGGTTGGCAAGCCTATCGGATGAGGCATTGCTTGATTCAAATCTTGTCTAGTTTATAAAACTCAGATTGTGTTTTTACTTTTATTGCTTAGTTAACTAACCTAGCAATTAAGTGATTATAAGTAGTAAGCATACAGATCAATCTTTCCGCAGTTCATAAATATGTTTTATATTTTTTACTAAAAATAGTATGTTGCTTGAAGTGCCAGGGAAATCTGCTCCGGAACAAGGGCTGGTGTATGTCCTCGCCACATTGAGGGAAAGGTGGACTGGGTAATAAACTTACACTGGTCAGGCTTCTGATAAGGGCAGGATGGTACAGCTCTGGGTTCCTAGGCTCAGAAGCTGTGGGGAGTTGGCTGGAGCCTCTCTATTGCTGGTTCATGAGTGGCTGGTGAAAGCATTCATGTAACAACTTGGTGTGTGTCCCTGCCTGTGGATGGCTGTGTGAACGCAGGACCTGGAAGGGTTTGCAGCTTGTCAGAGCAGCACAGCGTGAGAGGGAGCATAAGTTGGTAAGAGAGAGGGCTCAGCCGTACTCCAGTTCCAGGCTGCACCCGGGGGAATCCGTCACTGCCCTGCATTGTCTATTTTAGTGCCAAAATATGAAACAACCAGACCTGCCTGGAAACACAATTCCCACCCACCCCACTCCCGCCCAAGAAGAAAATGTAGTGAGAAAAATCCCTTTTCAAAAATTGGGCTGTCTGAAGGAATGTCCATTTTGAAACAGATTAAAAGAATGTTTCTTTTTGAAAGGTTGAAAAGGCGTGTAGTTTCATTTCAACTTAAAATATTTTGTGTCTGTGTGCGGAAACCCCCCAAATTTGTTTTTTTTATTATTTTTCATTTTTTTGATTTTCAGTATTTTACCCCCTTTCTTGATTTCTCCCTCATTTTTCACACTGGAGAAATTGTGTGTGTGGTGGGAGGGGAATACAAAGAAGTATGTGAATGTAGAAAAAACATTCTACATTTCTTGCTCTTTTCCAACTAGGAACGTTTAGAGAAATCAAATGTCCCTGAAATTGACATTTTCCCATGAAAACCTTGGTTTTGACAAAACACATTTTCCAACACGCACATTTTTCCATGTGAAACATTTTGACCAGCTCTACAAACAACTAATAACACTCTAATGGACTGTTAATCTGAATGAATAATACAGCCATTTTCCTTTACATTCAAAAGTCTACCGATTTTCAGTATTTATAGAGTGCAATATACTTTATTAAAAGGTTAGGAAAATACATGATCTGAATACACATTACCTACTGTTGGTCACCTTCACTCCAATTCCCCACATTCAATCAGTCACAAATAGTCTGCCTTGATATTGCACTGGAATCTTTTGCCTCAGTTCCCATAATTCTTCAGCTAAGGCACCAATGCTCCAGGGCTGGAGCACCCAAGGGGAAAAATTGGTGGGCTCTGCACCCATTGGCAGCCAAGCTCCCCACCCCAGCTCACCTCACCTCCGCCTCCTCCCCTGAGCACACTGCATCCCCACTTCTCCTCCCAACGCTTGCCGCTGCAAAACAGCTGTTTCACGACGTAACAAACTGTGGGAGGGAGGGGATAGGAGTGGGAATGCGGAGCGCTCAGGGGAGGAGGCGGGGAAGAGGCCAAAAAGATCACTCTTGCCACCTGTAATCTGATTAAAAAAAAGATTAATTGCAATACAGGTTTTTATTTTATATTTGAAAATAATCCCACATACAAGCATTCTACACAGACACATTTTATCTGGAGACAAGTAAATGCATCAGATACTGTGTAGAGATTTCAATATCAGCAGTAAGCATAAAAGGTTACAGCTCAATATTTTTCCCTAATGATCTGAGGACAAAGCAATGTTGTGACCTGTTTATGAAGTCTTAACTTGCACCACGGAAGTCAATGAGAGTTTGGCTACTGACATCAATGAAAGCTGGACTGGGCCCATAGTGAACTAGATGGGACATTCTGCCCAGAGGAGAAAGTCCCACCGTTTTTTCATAGATTCATAGACTTTATGGTTTTTTTCCAGTGGGTTTTCACTCCACTCTCCACACTTAAAGATCTAGTGATTAGAGCTGGGCAGATAATTGATTTTTTGATTTGATGGCTGTTTGGAAAAAAATATATTGTTTTTTTTTTTTCCCTTCAGATTGACCCAAACTGAAATTATAAAAATCTGGTGAATTGAAAAAGTCAACAAAATTTTTTTATTTTCTGGGCACTTTTTAAATTAAAAGCAAAGGAAATGAAGGGCTATAGGCATACAACTGCTGGAGGAGGAAGAGGTGATGGCCTTGCTCCCACTGAACAGACTAAGAGACCCCCACACACACACCAAACTATCCCATATCCCAGTAGTTAGAGCAGACTTTTCTAGTGTGGGAAACCCAAATCCCTTTTCCATATCAGACAGAGAGGGGAACTGAACCTGGGTTTCCCACATCTGGACGAGTGCCTGAACTACTGGGTAAACGGTTATAAAGGAAGCCCTTTCTCCATTTTGTGAGTGGTGCCTAAGTCCTAGGAGAAAAAAAAAAAAAAAAAAAAACACCACACACATTTTTGGACAAAGCTATTCAGTGAATGTGTGTCATACTGGCAAATAGTTCTGAGTTGACCAAAATTGTATTTTTTGGCAAATAAAAACTATTTGTCCGGTAAGTTTTGCCCAACTCTACTAGTGATCTCTACAGAGGGAATAGGAGGGGGTGGCTGGGAGGCAAGCTGCTCTTTAGTCACTCATTCAGGTTCTGCATGCAAACCCTCCCATAGCCATGCCCCAAATCCCCGTGGGTGCTGCCACACAGACAGGGCCGGCTCCAGGTTTTTTGCCACCCTAAGCAAAAAAAAAAAAAAAAAAAAAACACAACAGAATGCCGCCCTTTGAGAAGTGCCGCCCCAAGCACATGCTTGGAATGCTGGTGCCTAGAGCCGGCCCTGCACACAGAGCATCCTTATGGAAGAGAAGACAGATAAAACCAAGAGCGTTCCCGAGAAATTACTCAGAAAATCTGTAGGATTTTACAGAGAATGCTCTTCCTTCCTTGCTGTCTCTGGACCTTCCTATCATATTCTACAGACAGCACAGAATCTTTTATTCCATTCCATGGCATGGTCCAAAAACCTACAGAAAAGAGTTACCAGTTTTCTCTGAATGGTTGAAGTGCTGTCCCATCACAGCACTGCCTTTCAGTTGGGCTCGGCAGGCTACAAGGGGTGCCCACCCGACATTACCCCTCAGATCCAGCCCTCCTCTCTGGTTGGCAGCACTGTGCCAGTTCTGTTGCACAAGGAGTCCTCAAAACCAGATTTGTGTCTTAATGAAGCTTACATTTTCCCTCCACTGTATTCAGTTCTGCTCCGGGTGAGTGGTAGGTGCTGGATGCTGCCTCCTAAGCAGAAGCCGCAATCCATACTCAGCCATAACTTCCACTCAAAATGAATTAATTTCCACTGCATGCGTACTCTGCTCCCAATAAACCAAATTTAACACAGTCTTTCAATGTAGATATGGGCTGGGACAGCAATGGTGTAACCCCAACACTCTTGCTATATGTGGGTGCCACTCAAATGTGGGTATTCCCAACTGCCAAGTACCTGGAGGGGGGTACATAAATGGATTGAGCTCCTTTTTATACATTAATAGTACTTTCTTTTTTGTCCTTTTATTTCAGCTGACATTTGGGGTATATCATCAAGTCTGGAAGGCAATCTAAACTCTAGGACTTACAAGCGCTTGTGAAAATTCATACACATGGACAAACCCTCAGTTGGTGTAAATTGACATGGGTGCTGATGTCAATGGAACTATGTCAATTTATCCAAGCTGAGGATCAGGCTTGTACTCCTCTGTTGAAAAATTCCAAGATTCTTTCAGCTAATCTGTACAACGGGTTCCCAAAATTACACGTGCTGCACACCCACATAGAGAGCAGCACATATTAAA
Source organism: Malaclemys terrapin pileata (assembly GCF_027887155.1). Classification (NCBI taxonomy): domain Eukaryota; kingdom Metazoa; phylum Chordata; order Testudines; family Emydidae; genus Malaclemys; species Malaclemys terrapin. Next base: position 14,434,923 of record NC_071515.1, on the reverse strand, counting down.
AACACACACACTGTCACTAACATACTCTATCTGGTTGGCTGCTCCCATTACAATTATGTATTAATCTCTGATCACCAAAAACAAAAATAGAGATGTGGTTGTGACAGGAAAGAAGATTGTATTAGTTTGTAGCTAGATAGCCCAAATAAATGAAATATTCAGTAAATCGTTACACTGCTTGTAATTCATTATTTTTTCATTTCAATTTTTTCTCATGATAATCTGAATAAAAGTCTGCTGCGCTTGACTGAGGATAGATTTAGCTGCTATCCTACTTGGTAATTTCAGCCATAAAGCCACGTTAATTACTCTGAAAGGAAAAACAGTGGGGAAAAAAACCATACTCCAGCTGAGTTGTCATGGCTAAAAGTAGGATACAATTTTCTAGCCTGGATTGGCCCATGGCTGTGCAACAAAAAGCTAAGTGGCCTGGCAGCAGCAAACAAACTTTATGGAAGAAATAGGAGAACAAAAAAAAGAGAAGGGAGAAGAAAGTGAAGCTCATTCTACTGGTGTGAATTCTTTACTATGCCAAGCCTTCGTGCAGGAAAGAAAAGTGCTATTGAGAGAAGGTGAAGGGGACAAAATGCAGGCCGGCTAACGAGCAAAATATGCTACAACATGCACTGCAGGGGGTCTGGTTTCCTCAATGGCATTGGCGTTGCTCATGCTTACTAACAGAATTTGTTTTGACTACACGCAGTTGGGCACTGGCTCCCTACCCTTTAAAGTGTTGGCCCAGAAATATATATGGACAGCCTACAAAAAAGTAAAAATATCAGGGGATGAGATGTTAAACAAAGGTCCCCAAAGTCTCAACAATCCAGTTTATGTTGCGTTTCATGCAATGCATTTATTATCTGTGCAGTGGGAGGGAGAAGAAGAGATTAGAAAAAGAGCTCTAATGGTACACAGAATGTCTGGTCCTGATCCGCCAAGGGACCGCGCACCTGAGCGGAATCCCGCGAGGGAAGGCTCGGTGCTAGGGAAGGCACCCAATGCACAGAACCACAGCGGCCCCACTGTACAAAACGAAGTCAGCTGTATGAAAGGGGCACTCCCCTCCCACTGCAAAGGTGGCCTTCAAGCCACTTCCACATCAGCCTGTGGGTGCATGAGTGTCATATACTGTGTTTCGGGGCGGGGGACTGCCAAGGGCGTGAACACTGGATCCATGGATCTAGCATTCACAAGTGCCCTTGCAGAGAGTACCGGAATTATGGTCTACATTTCAAACCAGAGATTAGAGCAGGCTAATGTCAATATCCATAGCATGTAGATCAAGGGCAGGACATGGAAAAGAGGAGACTAAGGGGAGATATGATAGAGGTATATAAAATCATGAGTGATGTGGAGAAAGTAGATAAGGAAAAGTTATTTATTCCCATAATACACGAACTAGGGGCCACCAAATGAAATTAATGGGCAGCAGGTTTAAAACAAATAAAAGGAAGTTCTTCACACAGCACACAGTCAACTTGTGGAACTCCTTGCCTGAGGAGGTTGTGAAGGCTAGGACTATAACAGCATTTAAAAGAGAACTGGATAAATTAATGGAGGTTAAGTCCATTATTGGCTATTAGCCAGGATGGGTAAGGAATGGTGTCCCTAGCCTCTGTTTGTCAGAGGGTGGAGATGGACGGCAGGAGAGAGATCACTTGATCATTACCTGTTAGGTTCACTCCCTCTGGGGCACCTGGCATTGGCCACTGTCGGTAGACAGGATACTGGGCTAGATGGACCTTTGGTCTGACCCAGTATGGCCATTCTTATGGTCCATAGCCTTAGAGGCTCAAAGATTTACACAAGGCATTTTTTCCTTCCTCTGGAATCAAAATATTGGCTTTATCGGTATCATTTTCACTCTCCATACTTGTAAATAATAGCTGTGAGGAAAGCCAAAAAAATCAAATAAAAAAAAATTATATTATTTATTGTATAGCTTATTCATTTAGCAGTGACAAGTATTTAGAAGGCCAGAGTATGGGGTAGGCATTTATTGCTTTTATTAATCAGAATAAACAGAGAGAGCGCCTGTGAAAACTCTGCCCTTTGACATATTTGTACTATCATCCTTCTTATAACCTGCATAAAATAATGTATGCACCTTTAATAGTGCACATATGCCATATCAATAAGCAAAGGTGGTGTGTGAAGCCTAAAGTATAGGTTTTCCTCAATAGAAAAAAAGAGAGGGGGGGAAATATCTAATGTATGAAAGGATACTATTCAGTCTGATAGGTAAAAATTCCACATCAAGAAACAAGTCATTTGATGACTCTTGGCTTCTGATCGTCTCCAGCTGAGAGCTCTGATGTCTTGTGATGAAAGGATTTATTTCTTCAGTGGCTCGTAAATAGAAAACTGTCTCTTACCATGTCAATGTGAAATTGCAAAATCTAAACATTGCAATTTACAGCAATCACTGATAATAACTACAGGTTACCTTTGATGCGTGGAATAAATCACCAATAAGTTAAAAGTTCCTTCTGATCGGTCGTTGCTGGTCTCCGGGGGCCTGATCCAAAGCCCACTGAAGTCAATCAAAAAGTCTTTCAACTGATTTTAATGGGTTTTGGATCAGGCCCTACAGGGCTACCCCTGCAACTTTTATTCATGAAAGTGGTCCTTTACCACACAAATATTCCCAGTAATTTCAGTGCTTCTCTCTTAAATAAGGCTGAAGATTCAGGCCTAAGGCCATGATCCAGTGCAACACTGAAGCATGTGCTTAACTTTAAGCTTATAGTCCCACTGAAGTCAATGGAACTCTTCATTTACTTAAAGCTAAGCATGTGCTTATGTACTCTGCTGGAGCAGACTCTAACCCGGTACACTATGGGCCTGATCCAAAAGCCCTTTAAAGTCAAAGCAAGTTTCTCCATTTACTTCTATGGTGATAGAATCAGGTGCTAGATTATGTGCTGTCCAAAAACAAAAAAACGCTTTGCCTGTTCCTCCCATATAACGAAAGTAAATCTGAAATTTATTTTGGCTTTTATCATTGTTTTGTGACTGCCTTTCTCTTCTTCCTACACTGTCGCATAGAGTCAAACTACAAATCCCACTGTTTATTTTACACGGGATAGCAGAAGATTGAGCTCTCATTCATATTTGTGAATCACAGTTGGTGTTCCTTTACACTGCCTCAAAATTCTGTCGAATATTCAGGGCCAAAATCTGTAGTCTTTGCTTGGTTCAAACTCCCTTTTGTAGCCCATAAAGCTAGCTTTCGCATTTCTTTTATGCAGCCATAATGCAAGAAACCTACAGGCCTGTATCCTGTAAGACATTAGCTTCAGCAGTTAGCATAAAGTTTGAGGCCTATGAACTCTGGCACAGATAAATGGCCTAACAGTCATCCCTAAGTTTGGGGGAGCTGGGAATAGAGAGTATAATGGGGAATTTTATCCATAAAGACCACAGGAACCTGCGCCAATGTCAGCTTTTGGATCGAACACCCACAGCTATCTGACCACAAGAGTGCCATGGCTATACATGGACGTATATGATAATAAGTTGAGAACATAAATATACTAATCTATAGGAGAAGGACACCTCAACATTAGTAGGGTGAGGATATACAAATAAGGAAGAGGGAAGAAACCGCTCCTGAATAGTCATTAGACATAGTGGCATCAGCGTAACATATTCTAAGTGTCGTATCCCAGCCTGAGAGCAGGAGGAGAGAGATGTAGCCCTTGGAAGGTGCCAAATGATGGCCACTGGTGATGAGGAGGAAGATAATGGCTAATATTTCGGGTTGTTCTGTAAGGGGTGGTAAGAGTATATGGATGTTCAGGTGTACATTCTGTATTATCTCTACCTACCTTACTAGGCTAGAGTGTTGGTGACTTTGCTAAATGTATGAATAAACTGCTGTAACTATACAAGGGTTCCTATAGTGTGAGTGTTGCAATTGTGCACAGCAGGGTTCCCAAGTGCACACTAATTTTAATAATACTAGGCCTGATCTTGGGACAAGAACCTGTCAAACCTCAGAGTGATAACTGGGATCAATATAATAAATACATAATCTATAGATCAGGCTATACTTTGAACTCAATGGGTGTTTTGCCTGAGTAAGGACTACAAAGTTTACACCTTAAATAATATTTCACAATAAATAAATTATGCTAGGATGCTTTTTACCAAAGTGCTTTACATAAAGGTCAGTATCTTTATCCCCATTGTACAGACAGGGAAACTGAGGCATGGTGACTTGATCAAGGTCACCCAACAGGCCAGGAATAGAACTCAGATCCTGCAAGTTTCAGTCCAGCACCAACCCCTAGAGTCACATCGCCTGTCTGAACACATACACATCTCCAGTATTTCACATCACATGGGAAACAAATTGGTAACACCTCTACAGGGCACAAACCCTTCAATTTCCATGCACAACATTTGCACAGTCACTCTCAAAAAGTTGAATTCCTGGCAAGCAACAATTGACCGTGTTTAATACAAAGAAGCAGGGCTCTAAAATATGTTTTCCATGTTAATTAATATTTTAATATGTAATGAAATGTAGTCATAAAAAACCTATTACGATACCCATATACTGACAACCTAGGAGATGCAAACTAATTATTTTGTGTCTTTCCCAGAAAGTTTCATTCAATTAGTGGCACCGCTCAGTTCAAAAGGTGATTAATTGAGGCCTATTCTCAGTTACAGACTTGCAGTCCCATCAATGATATATGCAAAGACATCGGGAAATTTTAAATTTAAGCTCAATTGCCTTGACTAAATATTAAAAAAAATAAGGGTGGAGGGGGGAAGAAGAGAAAGGCCAATTGGCATTCAAACCTCATCTGAGGTAGAACAATTAATTTCTCACTCTGCTATGACCCAGTGGTGTAGTGCGCACATAAATACTTGTCTATCAGCAGTCAACACCTAAGGCAGTGGAATATTGAAACAGCTTCTCTATTTAACTAGCTGGAGCGAAGCGCCAAGGATTAGTTATGCATGAGGTACTACCAGTAACCCTTGGAAGTCTCAAAATAATAGCCATTCCACCCCTGTTCCTGAAATCCAATCCTCTTAGCGATGTTTTGAAATGTTTAATTATTATTTTCAGACTAATGGCTTTCTTTCTTAAATGTTTTTTCCCCATGACTTTGTTACATTATTAAACAGCTTCTTAACCTTCTTCCATTGTTTATCCATGCTGATTAGGAAACATACATTGCAGGATGCTTTTGAATAAAGAAGCTGTAGTTACCTTTTATCTCAGGTTGCAGAGAAGGAAAATGACTCCAAATATAAAATAATTTAAGCTGTGATTATCAGGGGATTTTTCTTACTTTGGAGATTTATCCAACCCTTACCCCAATGGCAAGTAAAATTTTGAAAAGTGCCTTTGTCACTTAGGCTCCTAAGTCCCATTGGTTTTCAATGAGCTTTAGGGCTGTGTCTATGCTACAGATCCTACAGCAGCAACAGCTACAGTGGTGCAGATGAGCTGGAAGGGATTTTTTCCATCACTGTTGTTAATCCACACCTCCGACAGGTAGTAGCTAGGTCAATGGAAAACATTTTCAGTCAAGCTAGAAGTGTATACACTGGGGCTTAGGTCAGCATACCTACACATCTCTTAGGTCAACCTACCTTAAATTTTAGGTGTAGACTAGGCCTGAGGATCCTTTGTCACTTAGGGCCAGATTTTCAAAGATGCAGATATGTGCTTTTAAAAATCCCCCTAGGCACTAAATCCAGATTAGTAAAGATATTAAGGTGTTGTGTGCTCAGCATTAGAATACCCAATTGATTTAGGAGCCTAAAATCTCATTTTCAAAAGGGATTTGGCCACTTAGGAGTCTAAATCCCATGGAGAGGCAGTGGGATTCAGGCTCCAAAGTACCAAAATCCCATTTGAAAATGGGAATGAGACTCCAAAATGAGTTAGGTGTTGCAACACTGAGCAGAGCAACGCTTGAACACCTTTATAAATCTGGGCCCTATTTCCCATTGATTTCAACATTTAGCATATAAGCATTTCTGAAGATCCTACTAGGTGCCTATCTGCACCTTTAGGCAACCACTTACCTTTCAAAATCTGGCTCACTGGCACTTTTGAAAATTTGACATGGTTTCTCTAAAACGCTGTTTTTTTTCCCTCATAGACCATCTTATCTATTAGCAATGAGAATAGTCTCCCCATATTTCAAAACAGAAGTTAGTACCAATGATGGAATTTCCTACAATAATTTCCTGAAGTTGTTTAACACATGCTCAACCACATATAAAGTACCTAAGATCTGGCACTGAGCATGTTCTGAGGCAGTGGAAGGACACAACAGAACTGAAAAACTTCAGGCCTATATCACCTCTACAAACTGTATAAGCATCTCATCTTAAACCACCTATCACCCCTTGTTGAAAAGCACCTAATCCCAAAGCAAACCGGATTCTGCTCAGGCATATCAAGTGCTGGACATTACTCAATACATTGAAGATGGCTTTGAGAAGGGTTTGGTAACTTGTGCCATGTTTGTCAAGCTATCGACAGCATAGGACATAGTGAATTGCCAAGGGCTCCTCACTAAAACATACAATATGACAAAAGATCACCACCTTGTACAACTGACAATTTCTATTAGAGAACTGAAGTTTTTGTCAGACTATATGGGAAGAGGAGCCAGTAGAGGCAACAGAAAAACAACCTATCACAGGGAACATACTTTTGCCATTATTCTTCAACATCTAAACAAAAGATCAACTGACCAAACTCGACACTGTGCTGGCAATCTACTCATCGCTGACCGAGTTCACCTAGACCGAAGCGATGCTAACACTGGCGCTATCCGGGCTCTCAGCTGATTACACCAAGAACCAATTGTTCGCCAACCCAGCCAAAACACAAATGAGTCTCATCTTCAGAACCCTGATGCCTATAGACAATTAACCAGAATCTGGAATGGGGTATCACTTGCCCACTGCTGGAACCCTGTCTACCTTGGAGTGATGCCAGACCACACTCTCTCCTTCAAGGCACACATGGAAAAGATAAAAGGCAAAGTTTTGCACCTGGAATAACAGCTTGCAAACTCAAAATGGGGAGCCAACCCAACAATACTAAGAGCCACTGCACTTGCAGTTTGCTATCTGAGGGCCAAATACACATTTCCAGTGTGGGAAGGATTGGCTAGCATGAAGAAGCTGGACCCTGTTCTGAATGACAGCTGCTGCTACATCACAGGATGTCTAAAAATCAACAAAATGTGAGTAGCCCTTATATGCTTGCCAGAATCATTCCACTGGCTGTGCAGATCAGTAAGCCTAACTTCAGTGCCAGGCAATTTGGTTGAAACCATAGTAAGGAACAGCATTATAGACACAATATGTTGGGGAAGAGTCAACATGGCTTTTGTAGAGGGAAACCATGTCTCACCAATCTATTAAAATTCTTTCAGGAGGTCAACAAACAGGGGTACAAGGGTGATCCAGTTGATAGAATGTGGTTGGAATTTCAGAAAGCCTTTGACAAGGTCCCTCACCAAAGGCTGTTAAGCAAAGTGAGCAGTCATGGGATAAGAAAGGTCCTTTCATGGATCAGTAACTGGTTAAAAGACAGGAAACAAAGAGTAGGAATAAATGGTCAGTTTTCACAATGGGGAGAGGTAAACTGCAGGGTCCCCTAAGGACCTGTATGGGGAACAGTGCTATTCAATGTATTCATAAATGCTTAGAAAAAAGTGGTAAGCAATGAGGTGGCAAAGTTTGCAGATGATAATTAACTATCTTGGGTAATTTTTGTAAGTCCAAAGCAGACTATGAAGTGTTAAAAAGGGATCTCACAAAACTGGGTGACTGGTCAACAAAATGGCAGATGAAATTCAATGTTGATAAATGCAAAGAAATGTACATTGGAAAATGTAATCCCAACTATACATACGAAATCATGGGGGTCTAAACTAGCTGTTGCCACTCAAGAAAGAGATCTTGAAGTCATCATAGATAGGTCTCTGAAAACTTCCACTCAATGTGCAGTGACAGTCAGAAAAGCAAACAATGTTAGCAACCATTAGGAAAAGGAAAGATAACAGGACAGTAAATATCATAATGCCGCTATATAAATCTATGGTACGCCCACACCTTGAATACTGGGTTCAGTTCTGATCACCCCATCTCAAAAATATATACATTAGAAATGGAAATGATGAGGGGAATGGAACAGCTTCCATACGAGGAGAGATTAAAAAGACTGGGACTGTTCAGCTTGGACAAGAAACAACTAAGGCAGGGATAGGATAGAGGTCTATACAATAATGAATGGTGCGGAGAAAGCAAGTAGAGAAGTATTATTTAACCCTTCACATAACATAAGAACTGGGAGTCACCCAATGAAATTAATATGCAGCAGATTTAAAACCAACGTAAGTAAGTACACTCATTGTCACAGGATGTTGTGAAGGCCAAAACTGTAACTTGGTTCAAAAAAGAATTAGATACTTTCCTGGAGGTTAGGTCCATTCATGGCTATTAGCCAAGATGACTAAGCCTCTGGCTGCCAGACGCTGGCCCTGGACGAGAGGGGATGGATCACTCAGTAATTGCCCTGTTCAGTTCACTCCCTCTGAAGCATCCAGTCCCTGCCATTGTCAGAAGACCGGATACTGGGCTAGATGGACCATTGATCTGGCCCATTCTGGCCGTTCTTACATTCTCATGTTATGATAAGCAGCCCTAGTGCCAGCATAAAACACAGCAGCCTATGGTCTGCTCTGTTTTACAACAGATGACCCTGGTCCCTAAGACACCATATGTCAGCTGAGAACTTCCAGTGGAGCTCCTTTCCTATCCTCATCCCAACCCCTCCATCCCCTGACCCACACCCTATGCCAGCCTTTAATAGGAGCCTACATATTTCTTTACTGAGGGGAGAATTTACTGAGCGGTTTTCTTTTGAAAAGAGGAAGCTTTTCATGGATTGTTGATATTTTTCAATATATCTGATTGTCAGTGTATGTTGTAAAGCCTTCGTTGTCAGTGCACTTGGAGATATATGGCAAATGCAAAATATAAACTGAAACACTAAACAAAACTGTTTATCCAATTTGCAAGGGGATTTCTGCATTTTGTATCATGCCATATCTATCCATCTATATCTATATCTATCCAGGAAGAGAAGGACTTGTCACACAAATGCTCTTAGCCATGGTATACCATCTAGGTTGGGCAATGCCACTTTCAATTTATGCCGTAACACAGATTAAGGATCATGCTACAGGCAGATCAAAGGAACACGGCGTGCCTTTCATTTAACTGATATACAGACAAGATGCTACAAAATGCAGAAATCCCCTTACTTCTTTCACTCGGACTGTAACATTTTGGTGAAAGAACTAACACATGGAGTTCTCAGACACAGGGTAACATTTTCATAATCCCCTACGTGATTTAGGAGCTTAAGTTCCATTTTCAAAAGTGAATCAGGCTAGATGTACAAAGGTACTTAAGTGCCGTAATGATGCAAATGAGCACCTAAGCTATGAAAGTCAATGGGAGTTCGGTATCTAATCTGCGTAGGCACTTTTGAAAATCCTGCTAGGGACCCATCTGCATCTTTTGGCATGGAAAGACTTCTGTAGATCTGGCCCTGAGGCACTTGGGAATCTAAATCTCATTGAAAAATAATTCATAGATTCTAAGGCCAGAAGGGACCACAGTGATCATCTAGTCTGATCTCCTGCATAACACAGGCCAGAGAACTTCCCCAAAATAACTTAAGTGCTTGAATTAAGTGCCTAGGTCACTACTGAAAATGGGAGTTCGCTACCCAAGACCAAGTACATTTAAAAGATTTGCCAGTATAGCTATTCTGGCAAAACCCCTCCAAACATAGACACAAGCATACATATTCCAGTTCAGTATATGTAATAAGCTATACTGGCAATAGCACTATTTTTGCTGGTATAACTGCATCTAAACTAGGGCTTTTGCTGGCACAACTACAATGAAAAAAAAAAGTCACACTCTTAATCACATAGCAATGCTGGCAAAACTTTTAAGAATAAACCTGGCATAACTCATTAGGCACTTCTGAAATTTGCGCCTTTGATCTTTGGTCTTTTTGCACTATACAATAATTATAGAACAGTTTGAGAAAATCTACACTAGCGGAGAAGAGTTTTGGTTTTATCTGTTATGATTCCAATTTTCTCTCACAAATATGTATGTTTAGATGGATAGCTACAATACAGATACTGTTTGAAATAAAATTATTAAACTCTCTTATGTACAGTATATATTGTCCAGTAATTTCAAATTTATTGCCAAATGGAATTACTTAAAGCCCAAACCACAGAGCAAAATTAATGTAACAGTCTGGTTTGATCATAGGTGGGTTTGTTGTTTGCTTCTTTTAAACTATAAAATCACATTGGTATGGCCACAAATCACAAAAGTTTCAATACATAAATGTAAGTAGTACCCTGGTTAAGAAGATGCCACTTCCTGTATTTACATTTAAAGAAATCTTAAATGATTGCTGTTTTATAACTGTGTCAGCTGTTTTCTTTGCAAAATGTGTAGATTCGGTATTCTGTTTCTGAATAGCTGGTTGTTTCTATTCTTTGATCAGAACCATAGGCAAATCAAGGTCATATTTAGACAGACAGTTATCCACTCTTCATGTACAGACAACTCAGCATCATTTAATCACAAAAAAAAAGCAGGCTGGCAGACTAAGAAGTCTAGATGAATGATGCTTACAACATAGATCTTTTCAGAGATGTCCACTTGAGCCTACTGACAAACTTAGGACAATGTTTCTTTCGCCTTGTGAAATATATTTTCATTCATACCATTTTGCTCAAGTGTATCTAATTTTTTAAAATAAGCATTACCTCTGGATGCTATTTTTTAAAAAATAGCATGTTCGTTACTTGGCCAATCTAATAGACTTGTTAGGAGTCTTATCATGCCAAATCTATCATGTATAATTCACATTGCATCCAGAATAGGCTCTCTAATTATGCCAGCCCTCATCTTTCTTTGCAGTGTGGTTTACTTTGATTAATGAATTGGCACAGTGCATCGTATCTGGCGCATACTTGAGAGCGGTCCTGATTGAACCGGCCCACTTAAGACCAAAAGCTTTCTTCCATGCTTGCATTTCATAAATTGAAAAAGAATATAAAAAGAAAAAGTGGAACAGAACTGGGGAAAAGACTTAAGAAACAGAAAAAGAATCTGTACGTGTTGTATTCTGTGCTGTAAGTGAAATCAATATATTTGATAATGTAGAAAACATCCAAAATATTTATAATAAATTTAAATTAGTATTCTGTTAGTTTAACAGTGCGATTAAAACTGTGATTAATTGCAATTAATTTTTTTAATTGAGATAATTTGTTTTGAGTTAATCGCTTGAGTTAACTGCAATTGACAGTCCTAAAAAAAATCATGTTGATACACACTATGTAAGGAATGTGCTGTAATATCCTGGTTTGATGTCTCTCCTGGATTTATTTAGTTTTTTTACATAACTTAAACATCATGGGACAAATTTTGCTGTTCCCAATTTAAAAGCTTGAAAATACAGGGATTTTTTTCCCTGAGTTAGGACTCAGTCAAAACACTGGGCCCAGTCATGTGGCTCTTACTTTTAACTAAAGAAAGGGTGAATGACTGCATGAACAGACAGTTATAAGTTTGTTATTGATCCAGTGGATGTCAAAACAGTTTTCAAAAGTCACAGTACTTTCAAATGTCAGTAACACAGATATTGCCCTGATAGAGTGCTCTATGGAGCCGTGTTATGCTACTGGCCACCAGATGGTGCTGTTACATGTAGTCTTAGAAGTTCTTTTACTTGCGTGTATAAGCAAGTTTTTAGTGTTGGAAGAAATGCTGCATTGTTGTTGGTTTTCGGATGTAGCTCTTAAAGACAGTTGTGTTAGGCAGCAGATCTTACCTTAATCTCTCTAACCAGAGTCAATTCTTGGGGCAGAGTTGCTCCCTGGGAACTGAGCACTAATGTTTAGCTAAGATTTCTGAAGAGGTGATTGCCTTAATGCTGTTTGGGACCACCCCTGTTCCAGGCCTGGTGTACGTATGTAAATAAAGCCAGTCAGATTAAGACTACACCCAGACTCCACACTCATTTCTCTTCCAACAGCAAAGACCCCAAAACTGCTATGGCAGAAAAACCACAGTATGATTTAGGATTTTTTTTTTAATATCTTGAATAATTCGATAGATTAATAGATCTGAATCTGTGGTTGCCATACATATGAAGTAAGGGCGTGATGGGGCGTATATAGACTCTATGGGGGAATGGACACTACAGGGTTAAAAAGGGGAGCAATCACCTCCCCACTTGCAGCTTATCGGCAGGCTAACAACAACAGGGATAAAAGGCTGCAGCCCAGCCAGAAGAGGGTGGCTTCCAGAGAGCCACAGTGAAGGGACTCCAGAGGCTCAGACAGGAGGAAACTGCCTAGAGAAACCAATTCTCTGCAAGAAGAGGCCAGAGAAGATTGCCAGGTAAGATGTATGTGCAAGGCCCCAGAGTAGATTCAAACAAACAAGTCCCTGACTGCACCACCTAGTGTTCCTGGGCTGGGACCCACGGGAGAGGACAGGTCTGGGTCCCCTTCCACTCCTGCACAGACATTGATAGAGACTGCTGAGAACCCTGACCAGGGGCTGCAAAGGAAGGTTAGACTTTGCCTTTGTGTTCCTACTAGAACTTTATTTCTACCCTGGTGAAGAAAGAAGGGAAGAAACCTGTGAAGAGGACAGCGCAGGAAAAGAGTTCAGGAGAAGCTCTGAGACAAAGGCCCAAACCCCAGGGTATATTGAGCAAGGTTCACTGACGGGGCCAGCAGCACTTTGGGTGAAGCCAGACTCCTTTCAGTACCGAAAGGGGAGAGACACAAACTAAGTTCCCTCTAAGCTGCGCAGCCACGCAGCTGCCTATTAAACCCCACGCAGGTGCTCAGGGCTGTGGCAGGGAGAGATGCCTGTCCCCCAGCACAGACCTGCCATGGCCAGAAGAGAGGTGTCCGACCCCAGTGTGGACCTGCCGTGGCTGGGGAAGAGGCGCCCTTCCCCGGCCCCAGAGACTTGCCCCGGATTTGCTGCGGCCGGAGGAGAGGAGCCCCTCCCTCGGCCCGGCCCAGGCCCACCAGAGCTTCCACAGTCAGGGAGAGGCGCCTCTCCCCCTATCCCAAGCTTCTGCGGTGAGAGAGTGCTGCGGGGAGTCCCCTCTGCCCACCGCAGTCCTGGGGCAGCCTGCACCCCCAAACCCCCCCATCACCAGCCCCACCCAAGAGCCCGCACCTCAACCCTGTGCCCCAGCCCTGAGCCCCCTCCCGCACCCCATACCCCTCATCCCCAGCCCCACCCAGAGCCCTCATGCAGCTGGAGGACTGGAATTACAGACGAAGACTGACGGATATAAGTTCCATACCTGAATCAACTAAGGGAAGCTGAGGCTGGGACAACTGCACTTCCCCACCACACCACCAGGGGGGTGACAGGGCTGAAGTTCTTCAATTACAAAGGGACTCCTCCAAAGCCCATTGAAGTCAGCGACAGTATTTCAAAGGAGCGCAATGTGCTTTGGCTCATCCTCCAAACTCTTGCCCCTCTGGGGTGATGGGCATAAGGCAAAGGATCTTTTGGTCTGTCCAGCATGTTGAAATTCCCAAAAGAGGTGGTTAATTAAGGGGGAGGGATAGCTCAGTGGTTTGAGCATTGGCCTGCTAAACCCAGGGTTGTGAGTTCAATCCTTGAGGGGGCCACTGAGGGATCTGGGGCAAAATCAGTACTTGGGCCTGCTAGTGAAGGCAGGGGGCTGGACTTGATGACCTTTTGGGGTCCCTTCCAGTTCTATGAGATAGGTATATCTCCATATATTAATAATAAAGAGGAAGCATGTCTCTGAGATAACTGTTGAATTCTCTAACCAGCACAGATTTAGGGTTTTATTTTAAACTTACATATTTTTCACGGTCAATACTTGCCACTCGTATAGAAAAATATGGTGGAATAAAGAACCAATAAAAAGAATGAGTGCAGAACTGCTATGGAATTCTGTTGTGGAGGCAGAAACTCTGATAGGAATTCTGGATATAGAATTGACAGAACTCAACTAGCAAAGTGCAATAGCTGCATGGAGAAGAAAATGAAACTGAAGTAGGAAGAACTCTTCTTAATAATAATAGCAATTAAGCCTGTAAATGCTTTGTGGCCTGCAAGGGGAACCAAGTCTTTAATTTTTTAACCTTACTAGTACCAATTTTACTTAGACACTAACATTTTTCCATAAGCAGGCAGAGAGGTGTTAAAATACAGATGGAGAGCTGTCAAAATAGTGTCTGGCAAACAAAGTTGCCAGATAGCTGAAACTTCCCAACTCCAGGGCAATTTCCATTCTAAATCTCATATATAAATATCTATATGTACATGTGCACAACATTTTTCCCCCCGTTTTCAAAAGTGAAGTGCCACTTTTAAATATTTCCACTTTACTCGCTCTGAATTGCCGGAGATCAAATGAGTCAATTAAGTGCTGTGTCTTTTTTGTTTCAGAGGCGAGGTGAAGGTAATTTGCTGCACAATGCATCTGTTTCCTCATCAGCACAGTGAGCACCAGGTAATTAGGGGAGGAAAACAATATGGTCATATGGATAGGCCAGATTGCTTGTCACTCAGCTATTCAACGTGCAGGTTCTGCTCTGGGGACAGGAAACAGATAAAGATTCTTAGTCTCCTTCCTTTTGGGCCTGAGGGAAAAAAAAAAAAAAAAAGAACAAAAGAACTTCAAGCGCTCAGATGTTTACCTGCGTATTTTCAGCATTAATCCCAAAAGGATTCTCACTGACTCTCATTATAACTTATCGTGTCCTTAATGAATATTCTAATTTTCTGCTGCGCAATCAGTGTGGAACAAACTAGGCTTGGGCAGAGATTTCTCTTCTAGAAGATCATCCCAGGTCACCATGAGGTGTACTATACCATTTGCCCATCAAGTTAGCCCAAAAGACCATCAGAAAAGATACTGTAATAAGCCTGAGCCTGCTGCATGTACTATAACCGATTCATTAATTGGACAAATAAATTATGTTAATAGGATTGTCACTAATTCTCTCTCATTATTCTAAAATTTAATGTACATGATCAGGTATCAAATAATCTACATTTTGTAAGATGAGTTTACTGTCTATTTCAGAGAGTATGAACGTTAGCAATGTTCTGAGTGCAACAGAAATGTTCTGATGTGCATTAAGAACATTTTTAAAATAAACATGCTAAAATCATTTTAAAGTGCTAATTTAAAAAACAATGAATGGATAACCAAGAGAACATGTTTAAGGCATAAGAAAAATATATAAGGTCTATTTAAATAAAAAAATCTACTACTTCTTTACATTCATGCACACTGAAAATTCCTAATTATTTTTCTCTATTTTTACTTTTAATAGATTAAATTAGCTGCATGATTTCATTTCTTTTGGCTTCTAATTTTGCAACATTACAGAATTATATAGCTGGATTCAAAGACTTTGTGGGTAAGTGCTCTTCAATTTCAAGCTCCTAATGAGTAATATATATATCTAAAATTTGCTTTTAGGATTACCAGCAAACTACAACCTAGTACAGCATGTAGGTAGGAAAACCAACTTCACAAAACCAGGCTTGAGATAAAGTACTTGGCTCTCATCTGCAAACCTGTTCACTGCATTTTACTATATTAGGAGAAGAGCAGAAGAAGCACATATATACACTGGCCTGCAAGCCGTTCTACACAACGCTTACTATATCCAACCTGTTTTTGCAACTTCAGAATGCAACAGTATAAGGTAAGGAGAACACTTAGCTCAGATCCAGCGATGGAATGAAATACACCTAATAAAGAGCTTCCACATACAATTGTCAGGCATCATGAGACCAGTGATTGAATTGAGAGGCGGTGGACAATGGAAATACAGCACTACCATTTGGTAGAAAACATTCCCTGGCAGTTCCTTGGTTATGCTTTGATGCTGTTTATTTGGGAGCCAATTATTTGCAGCCATAATGTAAATAAATCTGAGCACATTTATAATACCAGTGTAGGCAAGGCATTTTGTAACCATGGATGGAGGCCTTTGGAATTTGCTAGATGTTTCTTTGCTCCCTGAAGCGCTAGTAAAATAATATATATTATTTTCCAAGTCTGCTTGGAGTTCAATACTTCTTTGGTCTTTCTGCACCTCCTGTGAACCCCCATCCCTTGCACAATGTTTTTTTAAATCATCAAGTTGACTAAGTCAAGCTTTCTGAGAAAGGGGAAACACTCACCACTAGAGAAGCAATTCCACTAGAAGGTTGGGGATTATTCCAGATCTTTCTAGACCTGCCAAGAGTTGGGTTCCTTTTAGGGAACCGCAGAAAAGAACTCCTCAATGGATCAACCAAGAGAATCCCCTCCTGGACAGGAAGGAAGAAGACCCACACTATGCAAACTCGCTTTCTCAGCTACTGCATTTTCAACTGTTGCAGTGTTTTCAGTACCTTATCTTGAGAACATACTCAACTTCCTGCTGTCAGGAAGCAAATCCCTAAGTAAGTTGTGCTTTAAGAGACTCTCATACCACAGCTAAAGATATTCACAATCTTTAATGCTCACTCTGAGACAGTGCCGACCTATCAGGCTGGATTGGCAGTCTAAAAAAGGTACAGAATATTTCTTCCACCCACAATTGACAACCGCCAAAGAAGTTCATTTCTCTAGCAAAGACCCCATTTTTCAACCCTTGTAATATAAAAATCAGTGCACACTTTCAATTAGGGGTTGCCTACACACAAATTCGCAGCAGTTAAGTTAATCTTAAATGAACACTCTTATTTCAGTTTAGTTTAATCCCGTTCCTAATCATTTTAAACAAAACCAAAAGACAGACTAGTTTAACCTGTGGGGAGGGGGGAGGGGAAGAAGTTGCCCATGCAGCTTTTCATACCAGTTTAACTAAACTGGCTTAAAATCATGGCTTTACTTAAATCACAACAAGTGTGTGTGTGTCAACAAGTGCTAAGGAGAAAAACTTTCCAAATACATCAATTTTGAAAGTCAATAGGATTTCAGCTCCTAAGTCACATTCGAAAAGGAGCTGTGGGCTCGTAAATCACTTTGTAGGTCTACACTGCAGCTGGGAGCATGCCTCCCAACCAGGATAGCCAGACAGACTAGCTCTGTGCACTAACAGTAGCAGCGTGGATGCTGAAGCATGAGCTAACCACCCTAGTACAGGGGCAGATGAGTTTGTACTCAGATGGCTAGTCCATAACTCAATATCATAGAATCATAGAATCATAGAATCATAGAATATCAGAGTTGGAAGGGACCTCAAGAGGTCATCTAGTCCAACCCCCTGCTCAAAGCAGGACCAATTCCCAGCTAAATCATCCCAGCCAGGGCTTTGTCAAGCCGGGCCTTAAAAACCTCCAAGGAAGGAGACTCCACCACCTCCCTAGGTAACGCATTCCAGTGTTTCACCACCCTCCTAGTGAAATAGTTTTTCCTGATATCCAACCTGGACCTCCCCCACCGCAACTTGAGACCATTGCTCCTTGTTCTGTCATCTGCCACCACTGAGAACAGCTGAGCTCCATCCTCTTTGGAACTCCCCTTCAGGTAGTTGAAGGCTGCTATCAAATCCCCCCTCATTCTTCTCTTCTGGAGACTAAACAATCCCAGTTCCCTCAGCCTCTCCTCATAAGTCATGTGCTCCAGACCCCTAATCATTTTTGTTGCCCTCCGCTGGACTCTTTCCAATTTTTCCACATCCTTCTTGTAGTGTGGGGCCCAAAACTGGACACAGTATTCCAGATGAGGCCTCACCAATGTCGAATAAAGGGGAACGATCACGTTCCTCAATCTGCTGGCAATGCCCCTACTTATACAGCCCAAAATGCCGTTAGCCTTCTTGGCAACAAGGGCACACTGTTGACTCATATCAAGCTTCTCATCCACCGTAACACCTAGGTCCTTTTCTGCAGAACTGCTGCCTAGCCACTCGGTCCCTAGTCTGTAGCAGTGCATGGGATTCTTCCGTCCTAAGTGCAGGACTCTGCACTTGTCCTTGTTGAACCTCATCAGGTTTTTTTCTGCCCAATCCTCTAATTTGTCTAGGTCTCTCTGTATCCGATCCCTACCCTCTAGTGTATCTACCACGCCTCCTAGTTTAGTGTCATCTGCAAACTTGCTGAGAGTGCAGTCCACACCATCCTCCAGATCATTAATAAAGATATTAAACAAAACCGGCCCCAGGACCGACCCTTGGGGCACTCCACTTGAAACCGGCTGCCAACTAGACATGGAGCCATTGATCACTACCCGTTGAGCCCGACGATCTAGCCAGCTTTCTATCCACCTTACAGTCCATTCATCCAGCCCATACTTCTTTAACTTGGTGGCAAGAATACTGTGGGAGACAGTATCAAAAGCTTTGCTAAAGTCAAGAAATAACACATCCACTGCTTTCCCCTCATCCACAGAGCCAGTTATCTCATCATAGAAGGCAATTAGGTTAGTCAGGCACGACTTCCCCTTCGTGAATCCATGCTGACTGTTCCTGATCACTTTCCTTTCCTCTAAATGTTTCATAATTGATTCCTTGAGGACCTGCTCCATAATTTTTCCAGGGACTGAGGTGAGGCTGACTGGCCTGTAGTTCCCCGGATCCTCCTTCTTCCCTTTTTTAAAGATGGGCACTACATTAGCCTTTTTCCAGTCATCTGGGACCTCCCCCGATCGCCATGAGTTTTCAAAAATAATGGCTAATGGCTCTGCAATCTCACCCGCCAACTCCTTTAGCACCCTCGGATGCAGCGCATCCGGCCCCATGGACTTGTGCACGTCCAGTTTTTCTAAATAGTCCCGAACCACTTCTTTCTCTACAGAGGGCTGGTCACCTTCTCCCCATGCTGTACTGCCCAGTGCAGCAATCTGGGAGCTGACCTTGTGCGTGAAGACAGAGGCAAAAAAATCATTGAATACATTAGCTTTTTCCACATCCTCGGTCACTAGGTTGCCTCCCTCATTCAGTAAGGGGCCCACACTTTCCTTGATTTTCTTCTTGTTGCTAACATACCTGAAGAAACTCTTCTTGTTACTCTTAACATCTCTTGCTAACTGCAACTCCAAGTGTGATTTGGCCTTCCTGATTTCACTCCTGCATGCCTGAGCAATATTTTTATACTCCTCCCTGGTCATTTGTCCAATCTTCCACTCCTTATAAGCCTCTTTTTTGCGTTTAAGATCAGCAAGGATTTCACTGTTTAGCCAAGCTGGTCGCCTGCCATATTTACTATTCTTTCTACACATCGGGATGGTTTGTTCCTGCAACCTCAATAAGGATTCTTTAAAATACAGCCAGCTCTCCTGGACCCCTTTGCCCTTCATGTTATTCTCCCAGGGGATCCTGCCCATCTGTTCCCTGAGGGAGTCAAAGTCTGCTTTTCTGAAGTCCAGGGTCCATATTCTGCTGCTCTCCTTTCTTCCTTGTGTCAGGATCCTGAACTCGACCATCTCATGGTCACTGCCTCCCAGGTTCCCATCCACTTTTGCTTCCCCTACTAGTTCTTCCCTGTTTGTGAGCAGCAGGTCAAGAAAAGCTTTGCCCCTAGTTGGTTCCTCCAGCACTTGCACCAGGAAATTGTCCCCTACGCTTTCCAAAAATTTCCTGGATTGCCTGTGCACCGCTGTATTGCTCTCCCAGCAGATATCAGGGTGATTAAAGTCTCCCATGAGAACCAGGGCCTGCGATCTAGCAACTTCTGCTAGTTGCCAGAAGAAAGCAGAGCTAGTTCATGTCTGCCTACCCAGGCTTGGAGGCTGACTCCTGCATGTAGTGTAGGTACATCGCCATTACATGCTCTTCAAAACTTGACCCCTAACGCTTCTTCAAATCGCAGCTACTGTGTTTATAATGTTACCACAGTGGCAGTATTTTTCTTCCTAACCATTTCAAGTTGCAACACTCTTCAAAAACTAACCAACCACTTACCCCCAGAAGTGGAATTATCTTCAATGGTGTATTTTGGTCATTTATGTTTTGATCGATAGGGGTCAATATTTGAAACCAGCTACAACTAAGTGCGCTAGTATTAGCAAAAATAAAAACAACTTTTTTTTTAAATAGCAGTATTAAACAGTTTAATATTTTATACAATAAATGAAAAATGTCCCAAATAAATGTGACAGACGTTTATCACACCAAAATACAATAAACAGAGAACAATTCAGCTTCTTAAAGTCATTTATATTAGTCCTTATATTAATCTGTAAACTTTATATTAGTCCATTAAACTTGTCCAAACAGCATAATCAAATTTAGCAAACTAAGAAGTAAATGTGGGTGGCTGAAATTGGCAAGAGAAGCTATTTGCCTCATTAAACAAATTCCCACTATAAAAATCTGTCCTTTCCAAGAACAAGATAAGTACTTCATGGAATGACAATGCATTACGTGTATATGGAATTTGGAAGACATGATGGTTTGATGTAGTATAAATATCTTACCAGCCTGAGTTTAGGATGCCTGCATTACTCATGCATGCCAAGAAAACCTTTATACCATTCCGCACCATCATGTAGTTACAAACACTGCATGTGTTGCAGAAAAGCTATTTTAAGGAAAGGTTTAGAGAGCTTAAAAGTTGTGCTGGGACTACTTATTTCTATCCCTCTGCCTACAAGCCTTAATTACAATGAGTTCCACTGCACACAGGAAGCCATAAAAACCTTTAAAATATCCTAAACTACCAAAGTGGGAGCACAGGGGGATCTTGTGCTAAAAGCAGAAGGAGGCATCCCCCCTCTTCTCCCTGACTTGAGGGAAACTTGCTCTTCCTGAGTGGAAGCTGCAGGAGAAGTGGGCATGTGCTGAAGAGACTCTTCAGCACAACTGATCTAGGGGTGATAGTGGGTAGGAAGTTAGATAGGAGTTTGCAATGCGAGATCATTATTAGTTATTTCATGTTTTGGATCTACACTGAGTGGTGTCTATTTTTTTAGAAGTCTCAATGTTTAATCATCAGTCAAAAAAAAAAAAACCCAAATGCAGAGGAATATGGATAATATTTTCTGATACAGTACAATATAGGCTTTTGAAAGGAAGTTAAACTTGGAGCTTACACAACCAACCAATGTCACTTCAAGTTTGCCAACAGTAAGTTTTGAAGGGACACTCTGGAGTTGGCAGATAGTTCAGTAGGGATTGGCTGTTCAGGAATTTCAGCTGGGTTGAGTGTAGTGTTACCAACATTGGCGCTGTGTACTAAGTCAATTAGGAAGTCCTAGAGCCAGATGGCTGGAAACTAGCAAAATGATGCAGTACATTCTGTTTATCAGTTAGGATTATTATTCAGGCAATAATTGCTGCTAGCCAATTATTTATCATAGTTAATGTTAAAATGATGTGAAAAAAAAATTTAAGTTATAAATACTTGATTTTTCAACATTATTTGCCTTTGTTCTATTTTAGTATTTTTTAAGGGCACAAATATTGAAAGAATGCATCAGATTTTATCAGAGAGACATACTGGACATGAATGATTCCTAAGAAATCTTTATTTGTTGGCTGTAGATACCATGCATTCTGACTACATCTTTTACTCATTATTGGCTGACACCCGTAGTCAAGAAGGCATCTCTGTTAAGAAAAGCATGTACTTAATTCATACTGATATTAATGTAGGCTGACCAGATAGCAACTGTGAAAAAACGGAACAGGAGGTGGGGGGTAATAGGTGCCTATATAAGAAAAAGTCCCAAAAAACTGGACTGTCCCTTTAAAAATGGGACATCTGGTCACCCTGTATTAATGGGACTTCAGCACACAGTTAAAGTTAAGCATGTGCTGAAATATTTTCCTGAATCAAGGCCTTAGTTGATTCCATCTTTCTTTTAAATCTTTACTGCCTTAGTCACAAGATGATTCAGAGTTCATCAATCCACCCATTGATGTATGCACCATTAAAGTTATGTTCACCATGACACCATGTGTTATACAGATAGCAAATTATAAATTAGCATTCTACTAAATCATGTATTTTTATAGCACACCCATTCACAGTATTTTTCTTGACTAAATGTGGTATTTTTGTCTACAAGAAGCATGGCTTTTTAAGCAGTAATTACTTGGTATTTTAGTTAACTGGTTGTCTTTTTTCCAAACTTTGAGTAAATTATTCCTTAGGGTTTTTTAAGCCTTCTGCAAAATACATGTTATTAATATGCTTATATAAAAGAAAATGTTATGATGGGTAAAGTATCAGATGCTATTAAGAAAGTACTCAATGGAAAATGCATTTTTGTTGAACCAGTCAATATTTCCCATTATAAACTGAATGGAATGTTAAAAGATGATGCTTATAATAGCAACAACAACCTTGGAACAAGACATTTTCGTCATATAATAACCAGCTGGTGTTTACGGCCCTTGGCTACACTTGGGCCATCAACTTCTTCTAGAGAGTCATTAATCCCCAGGAAACGCCCAGAACCTATTATTACTTAATTCATTTGCTGCATAGTCTGTGTAGCTATAACAGAATACAGAGAAGTTTACTTATGAGCAACACAACTTTAATCTCAAAAGATTTCAGATACCCTACTAAAATTCGATTAAGAGGGAATTTTAATACAATAATAAATAAACTGACGTTATTCTGGGCCTGATCCAGCTACTTAAATCAATGGAACAACGCCTTTCAGTTTAGGTGGGGGCTAGATTAGCCACCGACTCTTTCAACATTATGCCACGTATATTATCAGCCAGTATACTCCTCCATGGAAATATCAAGGCTATAGCCAAGTTATTTTGGAAATCTCCTCCTTCCTGCCCCTCCAAAATTCCTTTAACTCGTTATTTTTGCCTCTCCCAAGCTGTGCAATTGCCTGACATCCTCCAACCAATGTCAGTCAGAGATTACATTTGGCTTTCCGGCTCCTGAAAGCCAGGAGAAACTTATCCTTGCACCAGCAGAATCTGCATTCCAGGCAAAATTCTGGAGTTTTGCCTAGGTAAAGACCGAATTAACCCAAGTACTGGCTTCAGGATTTGGCCCTCCCAGTACCTGAAGTATCATAGCTTCCCCCACACACTCTCTTTCCTGAAGGAATGGAGTCCATTAAGAGAGAGAGCATCCTTCAAGCACTCTAGGGTGACAAAGAATCTCAGCGTGCCACATTAGGAGGAAGATCTTAAACTCTTGGGGTGAGATTTTTCAGTAGTGTTTAGAATTGATCTACTCTCACTGAAGTTGGTCATAGAATGTCCATTAACTCCACTGGTAGCTGAGTTAGGGCAATGCTGTGTGCCTTTGAAACGTCTACCCTTGAGATGTTAAACATTGCCTGCAGCTGTGGACATTGTTAACATCCCCCAGGGCTTACACAGCAAGGTACGCAGGGTTAAGGTGCCTACGGCCACATAGCATCTGAACCCAATGAATAATAAAAGGTTAAAATGACTAAGTCTCCAGTGAAGGAATCCTATTGGGAAATGTGGGATAAGGGATGGATGCCTCTTAGTGAGGATTTGGGGTAAAATCCAGGGTCCATTGAACTCAACGGCAAAGCTACCATTGAACTTCAACAGGGCCAGTATTTCAGCCGTAACATGTAAAAGATGAGATTTGATGGTGGTTCAGTCAATCAAGAAAGGGTGAATTGAAAGATAGTCTGGGGACAGTAATGAAGTAGATTATACACATTTATTAGGTGGGTTATTTTATACTTCACTATAGTGCTGTGTAGTTGGGTGCCGTTAAAGTATTAAAATTTTTGCTTCAGTAAGGAATACCTACGAAATACGATGTAATATCTACTTGCAAGAACAACTGTGAAGATCTTAATAGCCGCTACTGTATGTGGATCATATTGCCAATGCTGAAGTACAGCATGTAGAAATAATGCAGCAGGCTTGCCAACTGTCATAATTTTATCATGAGTTTTATGATATTTGATGTTTTTGATTACATGAGAATCTCAACTTCAACTGTTTATTTAAAAACTAAATTTTTAATCTTGATGATTGCAGAGAAAAGCTTGAAAATATGAACCCTAAAGGTTCAGAAAACCAGAAGGCAAATATAAAGAACTGAACATTATTTGTTATTTTTAATCTCATGACTTGTGGCCTGACTCATGATTTTTAAATGCTTGGGTTGGAAACAGAGCTTTAGTCTCAGCAAGTTTGTTGGCATGAAGGCAGCAACACGGGCACAGAGTTAAGGTTGTCTGAAGGCTTGTCTACACCGTGCGGCAAAGCGCTCCGTAGGAGGTCAAGTATCAGAGGGGTAGCCGTGTTAGTCTGAATCTGTAAAAAGCAACAGAGGGTCCTGTGACACCTTTGAGACTAACAGAAGTACTGGGAGCATAAGCTTTCGTGGGTCAGAACCTCACTTCTTCAGATGCACACCGTAGGAGGTGTGATTCGTAAAGCATTTTAACAGTCCTGTGTAGACCTTACTGGTGTGCTCTAACAGGTAAACTAGGTACCTTGTAGAGGGGACCAGTAGAGTCTACACAGGGCAATCAAAGAGCAACACATTAGTGAGCTTCACAAATCAAACCCCTCTAGACTGTTTTGCTGCACCATGTAGACAAGCCTTGAGACTCATTAATTCTATTTTGCCATCCTGAACAGCTTGTGGTTTAAATTTCACTTTAACTGAAAGTTTGCTGGCTTTCCAGTATTTATGTGGAGTTTGTTTGGATTTTTGTTCTTGTTTTTACTTCGGCATTCTTTTGAGGGTTTTTGTTTTATTCCCCTCACGTCATATATATGGCTTTACAATCTTAACTCCAGAATCAGGAAGTTATTGCCTGGGAATGTTTCATGTGTGCATGGCAAGGGTAGGATGGTGTTTTGAATGGCTGCATTTGGATGGGTAGGATGGTGTCTTAACTTTGTTCTGAATCATCTGAACTTGAAATCTTTGTCTATATTGTTTTATGATTAAAAAGGTACTTTCATTATGGCAGTGATGTTCTATCTGCTTTCTTTCCCTTCCACTCTCACACATAGCCATTAGTAGGGCCCTGAGCCAGCGATGCCCATCAGCACAGGGTCAGAGTTATTTACTCGTGCGCTTTAAGTTGAAGGCCCAGATTTTTAAAAGGTATTTAGGTGTTGCTGCGCTCAGCATTGCAATGATTTAGGCACCTAAATGTTTTCAAAAGGGATTTAGGCACTTCGGAGTCAACATCCCGCTGAGAGGCTCCTAAGTGCCTCCCCTTTTGAAGAGGAGGCTTAAATGTGGTAATACTGAGTGCAGCCAGGTCTCAATAGCTTTAAAAATCTGGGCCAAAGCGCTTTGCTAGATTGGGGCATAAGAAGGGCTATAGCTTCGCTGAGCAAAGTCATGGGACTAATTTTTCTTCCTGCTTTATTGATGAAGAGTGGCTTGCATTTCCTACCTTGACTAATTTGCCATTATATCTAAGCTTATTCAAACCTAAAACCTTCACTGAACACACTACAGAATGAAGCAAAATAAAACCCCTTTCAATCATTAAAGGCTCCCTGAAGTATTTTCAAAATGCTCCTCCTGCCTAAACAGTTCAGCTTTTCCAGTCCCTCTTTTGCTTTCTTCGCACCCCATCACATCCTTTTGCCACCTTAAGAGCAGCTGTTCCGCCCTGATTACACAGCTTAGAGACAATTACGATTAACTATATACTTTCATTATCAGAGTCACCCAAAGTGAAGATCAACCTTGTATACTTCATGATGATGCACTAATAGTTAGATCCCAATGGAGGCCCAGCTCATCATTGGATAATTCATCAGGAAGAGTTTTTCTACCTCTTTTTCCTCCACTTGAGGACAACGGGAGAGCATATTCCAATAGCGTTTGAGTGGAAACAATGGATGGAAGCCAAAGGGATCTGCATAAAGGAACGACCCCAATCCAAAGAGGAAGATATTCTCAAAAAAAGAGACAACATAATGTATCATAATTTAAACACTAACGTAATTGGAGAAAGAAGATGGTTTTATAATTATCGGAGTATTATTTTCATATTATCATCTTGTCTCTTATTAGCTGATATTAAACAGAAGAGGAGAAAACAAGTTGAAAATTGAAAACTTCATAAATCGATCTCCATGGCATATTTGTGCTATACGGCTAAAAGACATGAACGTAACATCTGTCCATTTGGGAATTAAAATAAAGAACTAACTGGACCAAAGTACTCTTTGGTGTGGGATTTTGTGGTTTTGTCATATTTAAACCCATCAAGGTGTAAATAAATACAATGTTAGTTGACTGCAGGCTGCTGAAATGGAGTGTCTTTCACACCTCATGTATTTTCCTCCGTGATATGGCAGCCTCTGTGCTACAACCTGCCAATTTGGCATTTTGAAACTATTTATTAATGATCATGCCGGTAGAATGATGGCTCATGCCTCAGGTAAATTATCTAGCAGCATCTTGCTGTTCCATTCTCAATCTCTCATCATATGGCTTTTTGTTTTTGATTTGTTTTTATGGGTTTTTGTAATAAGGATTCACCCAAGCAGTTGAGCTCTCTCTCCTCCCTCCAGGCTGGCTACCTAGCTGCCCTAATAGCAGCCTAATTAAAAGAAAAACCACTCCAGATAATTGGCAGGCTCTGCTAATTGAAAACTGGGTAGATAATCAATTGGCCTGGGGAAATGCCCCACTCATATGCAGTAATATGGACTACCATCTGTCTGTTAAATTAGCCATGGTGAAATATTAACATATAAATGACTGACAAAAAGACTGTTTTTTAAGGAGCTCCCTTAATGCTGAGTCTATTTCCTCCCTTGGTGAATCTTTCTTGCTGACAGGAGACAATGTCTGTTACAGGGCATTGGCTAGAACATCACAAGATTAGAAAGTTACAATATGTACCTCTGCCAGGGTCAGCTCCTTAGAGATATTAGACTGTTCTTCTACAGTAGGTTCTAGCTGAAGTTTCACCACTGCTATAGGAATATAGAACTTTCTCTCTAGAGCGCGAAATGTATAGCCTGACTCAGTGAAGAATGGAATCCCACCACCTGTGATTTCTTTTTAATTTACCATGATTAACTAAACTTGTGACGATTAAAGCACTGTCAGCTCAGGCAAGCGAAGCATTCTATGTATCCACAGGATGCTTATCTAATAGGAACAGCACAGGTGACAAAAATAGGACCATTGTGAGTGGAAGGCAAAACAAGAATCCCAGCCCTGGAGCAAAAGAACATCTTCCATCAGGTGGGAGGTATTGTGTACACCATGGCAGTCCAGGTCCTGGTCTTTCCTAGAAGGGTGCATTCAATCAAGCCTCATTGATTCTAACGGTACAAACCTAGGATACCACCTTTGTGATTCAAAGTACTAGCAGCCAAACTGCAGCCACTCTACTACTGACACTTAAACTGAGCTTGATCTCATCAGTCCCCGAGGCAAGGGCGCCATCAAAATATCTAGACCCTCTCACAGTGGAAAAAAAGATCAACAGAATATCTGGCTGCATACTCCGTAACAACAACATGAAGTCACTGAGCTCCCATTGTGGCTATACCTTAGCTGGCTTGCCACACAATCCCTGAAAGGCAAAAATAGGCAGAGCTCATCATGGGAGATCGCGGACTGCATCAAGCATGACTTATCCCCACCAGACGACTGTAGACTTGGAGAGAAGAACACATGCAAATGCACTCCCATGTCTCATGCTCTCATCTCCCTTTCTCTGCAGGATCTGGCCATTTTCTCCTTGCACCACATGCAAACTCCGTCTGGGGCCCCATGCACCCAAAATGAGTGTTTACAGCCTTAGAGCTGGTGGAACTTCACTAAAGCACCAACCCAGCAGTGATGAGAGGACCGAGTCCCCGTATTAACCTGGAAGGGGCCAGGTGGTATCCCACTGATAATCTATTGTGGAATGGTGTGGGGAAGGGAGTCTCTCTCCTGTCAGAGTTCTGTTGACAGCAGGGAGAGAGTTCCCCAGTTTGTTGGTTCTCAACCTTCTCCATACCAAGATCACCTACTAGGAGCTTCCTCTGAGTTCCCCAGCCAGGGAGCCTCCTTCCATTTAGTAACATGGGGAAAGCAGGATGTCTCAACTCCCTGATTATCAGTGATTAATTATTTCTGTTACAGTAGCACCTTAGAGCCCCCGCAACCAACATCAGGGCACTGTTGTGCTAAGCACTGTATAGATACATAGAAAGAGACAGTCCCTACCCTGCAGAGCTTACAATGTAAATCAACAAGACAAATGGTGGGAGGGAAACAGAGGCTCTGGGAGGTGAAGTGAATTGCCCAAGGTCACACATCAGGTGAGTGGCAGGGCTGGGAACAGAGCCTGAGAACCCAGGCTCCAGTCAAGTGCCCGGTAAGGTACTCTCCTTCTCTCAGATTAATCACTACTTTTTTAGATGTGCCAAGGCAGTATTCTCTGCCGCTGCATTCTAGTTGAGAGAGAGAGTGAGCGCACGCAAGTGTGAAACATACCAGGAATCAAGCCTTCTTTTCTCTTTGAACCCATATGCATGGAAGTTAAAAGCAACAGCCAGTTAAAACAAGGCTGCAACTCAAGCAAGGCATCTAATTTGCCTAATTAAAACTAATGACAGTTGTAAAACAAAAACAACATTAGATTTGCCATTTACAGGTTCCCATAAGCAACGGAAAAATGACAGGTGTTATATAATAATAGTCATAAAATCTATAGGTCGATTTATTTATTTATTTCTATTGCAGCTTTCCATCTGAATAATAATCTATACAGGCTTTTGTCTAAGGGCAAGTCTACACTACTGTAGGTGGAAGCTATGTCAGTACGACAGTGTCTCCCGCCGCCATCGCATGGTGTGGACAGTGCCTTAAGTCAATGTAACTTATGCTGCTCAGGGAGGTGTCGTTTTCACACCCCTGAGCAACGCAAGTTACATCAACTTAAGCAGTAGTCTAGACCAGCCCTCTGAAACTGAAGGGCCCAAATCAGTACTTCTCTGTAGTACCTGAAGAATATTGACATCACTACATTTCCCTCTAGTCCAGAGATGTGATGTAGTAAAACAGACATCTGAATTCTCCAAGGCAAAGTAAGCATTTACCTCATGGGGGAGGGGTTTGCACAGCAGCAGGAAGTACCTCTAGCTGGCTGGACCGGCTTATTACACTGCTCTACAGCCAAAATGCTTCTGAAATAAATGTAGTCAAACTTTACTAATTCTGGGTCACTGAGAACGAAAATGAGGCTTAAAATTGTTGATTGGCTCTAGTTTTCAAGATATGCTATTGGGTCAGTATATACGACTCTTGACTTGGGAATGGTGGAGGATAAGTGAGTTATAAAGGGAAGGGATCTCAATTTAAACCAGAAATGACTAAAATACATCTTTGACTGGATCTATGAATAAATCTATGACTGGGTTTGGACACTACTTGCTTTTTAGGCAAAACAATGAATGATGCCATCTGAAGCTGGTATTGCGTCATACAAGATATGAATTGCATCATGTTATTCCTAGAAGTCATGGATGATGCAATCATAACGAAGCTTACATCACTCTGCTGAACAAATTGCCCTATATCAGCTCTAGAAATCATACAGTGTCATGCTCTCTTATTTGTCAGTGTTTGATTTTGCAAAGGGACACATTTCTGTTTAGCCAAAGTGAGCAGAGATGCCTCGTACTTGTGTGAACAGTGCAGATAACTTCTGCTATGTTTGTGGTGAAGTGACTTTTGCATCACAAAAGCGCAGTATAACCACTATGGTTAAGAAAGCCTATCACCTTTATTTTGGCTGCAAAATTGGAGATCAGGACAAGAGGTGGGCCCCACACATATGCTGCAACACTTGTGCAACAAATCTTCGCCAGTGGTTGAACAGGAAAAGGAAATCTATGCCTTTTGCAGTGCCAATGATTTGGAGAGAGCCAACAGATCATACCAGCAATTGTTACTTCTGCATGGTGCCTGCAGTTGGGAAAGGTGTGTCAAAGAAGAAAAAGTGGACTGTGCATTATCCAAACATTCCATCAGCTATACACCCAGTACCCCACGGAGAAGGACTGCCGATTCCTGATGCACCAGAATCATTCTCACTTGAATCAGACGAGGAAGAGGAAGAGGATGAAACTTCTGGTCCTGAACCCATCAATGTCACAGGACCCACATTTTCTCCCATCCTCCTCCTCTGAACCACACCTCATAACACAAGGTGAACTGAATGACCTTGTCAGGGATTTGGAACTACCCAAGGGTAAGGCAGAGCTGTTGGGCTCCAGACTACAGCAGTGGAATCTCCTGGCAGGTGATGTTAGGGTTTCCATGTTCCATGACCGTCAAAAGGATCTTGTCCCATTCTTCTTCATGGAAGATGATCTTGTAGCCTGCAACAACATCGATGGTGTGGAGACTGTTCATTGATTCATCGGAGACGAGTCTTTAAGCTGTTTTACTGCCTAATGGCAATGTTTTGCCATCATTTCCAGCTGATCATGCAGTCCATATGAAGGAAACCTATGACAACATGAAACAACTTTTGAGGTGCATAAACGATGACCAACATCAGTGGCAGCTTTGTGGTGATTTGAAGGTTGTTGCTCTCTTGCTTGGTCTGCAGACTGGATACACAAAGTACTGCTGTTTTCCCTGCGAATGGGATAGTCGTGCAAGAGGTTCCCACTACATCAAGAAAGATTGGCCACTCAGACAGTCATTGGAGCCTGGGAGGAAAAAAGTGTTCAGCATCCACCACTTGTTGAATCATGGAAGATTTTGTTACCACCCTTACACATCAAGCTGGGTCTGACGAAGAACTTTGTCAAGGCCACTGACAAAACACAAGCAGCTTTCAAGTACCGCCATGGAAAATT
Organism: Malaclemys terrapin pileata; assembly: GCF_027887155.1. Classification (NCBI taxonomy): domain Eukaryota; kingdom Metazoa; phylum Chordata; order Testudines; family Emydidae; genus Malaclemys; species Malaclemys terrapin. The sequence continues at coordinate 14,404,060 of NC_071515.1, read as the reverse complement.
TCCAAGGTTAAGTGAAGCTAAGATAAAGGAAGGTGTCTTTGTTGGTCCTCAGATTCGTGAACTTCTTCGAGATGATGCATTTGACCATGCACTGCGTGGCAAGGAAAAGACGGCATGGAAAGTCTTCCAGTTAGTGGCAACAAATTTTCTCGGAAACAACAAGGCAGACAACTACAGGTTGTTGGTGGAAAACCTCCTCAAGGCATACAAAAGCCTTGGTTGCAACATGTCACTAAAGATACATTTTTTGCACTCTCATCTAGATTTTTTTCCACTGAACTGCGGAGCAGTGAGCGACGAGCACGGCGAGCGATTTCACCAGGACATTGCAACAATGGAGAAACGCTATCAGGGCAAATGGAGCCCATCAATGCTTGCAGACTATTGCTGGACAGTGACAAGAGATGCTCCATTTAATGAATACAGGAGACAAGCCAAGAAGCGCCGAGTAGACACTGAATAGGACTAAACTATGTACGTAATAGTTTTTTGCCTTTTGTTTCATAATTAATTTTATTTATATAACCCTTTTGCTGATTTTTAAAGTGTTACATAAACAGGACAGGTGAAATATTATCATGTAAAGCAACCATAAACACATGGAAAGACCTAGGTTTACAATTTATGATTAAAACTCTACTATCTACACAATATACATAGACATAAAATGTAAAAACTTAAATATCTTAGAAACAGTAGCCAGTTGTTTTAATTGTCATATTTGAATTCAGCACATCAAAATACATAATAAATAGCAGACGACTTTTCAAACATTGTAGACCAGTGTTATCCAACCTGGTGAATCACAAGAGGCCCAACTCTGCCTGCATCCTGGCTTGCATTGAGAAGTTCACTGTACCAATCTGGTGGGACTACTTGCTGAGCAAGGTACTCAGGTTGGCATGAGCGTAAGTGGCAGGATCAAAGCCAACAGTTGTAGTACTGGCTGGCAGTTAGGAAAACTGCACATGCACCTACCACAGCCAGCACCAAGGGACCTCCACATCACCTGCTCAGATATAAAACCACAGAACAGTCTGGGAATTCAGTAACAGATACATGCTGCATTCACTGGTTAAACTGTCAGTCACAGTTGAGACAGGAGAAAAACTCCAGCATGACCATACTAGCTAGTTTGCAGAGGAAGTTGTCCTTAGATTAGCCAACCAGCCACATCATCTGTAGATCCCAAACTGTTGTCTAATGGAGCACAGTAGGAACAAGCACATATTTTCAGCAACATACCCTATGTCATCACATCCCAGAGGGCTATCACCATAGCTCGGTGCAATGATGGAAATAGGACATAACTTATATCTCGTGGCAAAGCCACATGTGGAACAAACATAAGGAAGTACTTCTTCACACTATGCACAGTCCACCTATGGAACTCATTGCCAGCGGATGTTGTGAAGGCCAAAAGAATCACTAGGTTCAAGGAAGGATTAGATATGTTCATGGAGTGTAGGTCCATCAATGGCTATTAGCCAAATTGGTCAGGGATGTAGCCCCATGCTCTGGGTGTCCCTAAACCTGAGGCTACCAGAAGCTTGGACTGGACATGCTGATTAGGCCTCAACTGGAATACTGTGTCCAGTTCTGGGCGCCACATTTCAGGAAAGATGGACAAATTGGAGACAGTCCAGAGAAGAGCAACCAAAATGATTAAAGGTCTAGAAAACATGACCTATGAAGGAAGGTTGAAAAAAAATGGGGTTTGTTTAGTCTGGAAAAGAGAAGATGGAGGGGATATGATAACAGTTTTCAAGTACATAAAAGGTTGTTACAAGGAGCAGGGAGAAAAATTGTTCTTCTTAACCTCTGAGGATAGGACAAGAAGCAATGGGCTTAAATTGCAACAAGGGAGGTTTAGGTTGGACATTAGGAAAAAACTTCCTGTCAGGGTGATTAAGCACTGGAATAAATTGCCTAGGGAGGTTGCTTGTGGAATATCCCTCATTGGAGCTTTTTAAGAGCAGGTTAGACAAACACCTCTCAGGGATGGTCTAGATAATATTTAGTCCTGCCACGAGTGCAAGGGACTGGACTGGACGACCTCTTGAGGTCCCTTCCAGACCTATGATTCTATGACAGGGGATGGATCACTTGCTAAATTATCCTCTCTCCTCATTCCTTCTGAAGCATCTGGCACCAGCTACTGTCAGAAGACTGGATACTGGGCTAAATGGACCATCGGCCTGATCCAGTATGGCCGTTCTTATGTGACGCACCACATGTGCGTAGGACAAGCATCCCAGAATCACATGAAAGATGTATAATCAAATCACCTACCACCACAAAATGGAACCTGCACCATAGTTAACAAGCCACAGCAACCTTGAACAACTCAGCACTGTATACGAAGCCTCAGTCAACACCTTAGGAGGTCCACCACGACTATGAACTATATGGACATGCCGGTGTTATGCTCTCAGAGGAAGGCAGCCCTGGCACACTGCTTGCAATGGTCATTGGCCCTGAGGGTAGGAGAATGCATGGGATATTTCACTGTGGCACATGTTCTTTCTCTTGTTAGAGTGGGCACTCTCACCAAGGCTTGCCACTGCACAGTGCATATTTCTCTACGCAGAGCCTGGAGTAGCTTTCCTGCACACACCTTACGTGCTGACAACAGGACTTCTGTGGCAAGCTAAATAGTGTCTGAGCGCATCTGATGAACACTCCTGTTGCTTCCTGCAATGATATAAGCTAAGGGCAACGTGGGAGGGCTGCACGGTCTGAGCGGTTCTGCGAACCTGTAAAAAAAATGTGCAGATTATAGTAACTCAGAACTGGAAGGATGCAACCGTACGCTCCATATTAGCCATTACTGCACAATCACGTAACCAACTTGGTCTACAAGAACTGTTAAAACGTAAGAGGTTAATGTATGGAAAGACAAAGCAGGACCATTACAATTCATATACAGGGGTTACCTTGAAACATCAGCCGATAGGTCTTTTTTGGTGACTGCTTTACTCTTCAGACAGGCACCTCTAATACAAAGGCAACGATAGCTATGGAAGCAGAAAAATCTAGGAGACGACACACATTGCAGCATCTATGTTCAAGCTATTGCATAATAGCATTGCATGTACAAACAGATACAAAATATACATTCTATCCAATGCTAGAGTCCAATTCTCTGCACTTAGTACCTGATCCATCTAACAGAGATGCCAGAAAAAAGAAAAAAATATATTCTCATTGAGTAACGGGAGTTCTCTCTTACAGATATCACACAAATATAATAGCGGATTTCCAATTAATAGTAAAAATATTTATAAGATCTAGGATCACGTGTAAATCATTTATTAGGATATATGACTGCAATAAGCACTGCAGGCAAACATCTCTCTTCAGGTGTTCCTTATCTTTGCACCAATCATTTTGCATATATATATTTAAAAAAAAAGAACTCTATGATCCTTTGTTATGCTTCAGAGACACGAATATAAAAATCTAACATGATACTTAGAATTAAATCTGAAAAACTCTGTCCATTTTAATTATCTTACCAAGGTCACAATCACAGTCTTAAATGTTCACTTTTTGCAAGAGTTCTATTTTTATTTTAGCTTAGGCATCAGAACAACTAACAGGCAAAACTTTGAGAAGAGTATATACAAAGTTCCTGAGGCTAGAACTCATCTGTGACTCACCAAGATAATTAACAGCTATGTCGACCCCGTCAAGAGCCCAAATGCATTTTTGTGATTGAAACTGGAAGCTTTTCCAGATCTTGCACAGTGTCTATTCAAACAGACACACACATACACACACACACAGGTGGCAGCTTAGAGAAATGCAATTTATCATAATAGGGTGCTTTTATATTATGCCATAAGTAAACATGAGCAAATAAAAAATAATAATTTTTGGTGTGATGTCTTGATATGTCTCCCTTAGAAGTTTTCAGGTGTCAGCTGTAATAAATGAAGCATTTACTGGGTACAGATGACACTTTAAACAAATCAGTGCAAGTCCCTAAAGGAAACAAGCAGCAGCATATTCTGCAGTATTTCATCATTTTGGAGCTGGTAGAACAAAACTGACAAGTACACAAGATAAATACTTTGTTCTGTCACGCAGTGTCACGTTGGGGGAAATATAAAGTGTTGTATGACCTTTGGAGACACAGCCAAGAGGAGCCTTCCTCGTTGGCTTGACGCGGGTGTTTTTGAAAACTTGTGAGGCACTGCCTTTTAGCAACAGCACCTTGGGGCGTTTCATGGCCACGTTCCTGAGGGGCCGCGCTCCACGGAAACTCAAAGGGGAATGGATGTGGATACATCGAGCAACTCTACATTCTGCAAGAGACCAGGGTGCAGCAAGATTGCAGAGCGCAAGCAGAGCCTGTGTGCCGCATTTATTATAGCCATGTGGTACTTATGTTACTTCACTTTCTTTAGGGGAAAAAAGATACAGCAATTGAGTTACTATAGAAGGGAAACTGACTAATTCGTAGGGGTGAGGTTTTCCCTTTCTGCTTAAAACCTTGGGGGGGGGGTGAAGGGTGTGAAATAAGTAACATCCACTGTTTGACATTGCAGAAACATTCAGTAATTCCCCCAAAAGGAAGGCTTTGTCTGTGGCATAGACGAGGCATTGGAGATAGCATCTAAATGGTGCAAATTCTTATGGACTATAGGGAAGCCCTTTCCCCAACCCCACAGCTCTGATGGAATTAACACAGAGCTCTTTTCTTTCCATATGCTCTTCTGCACCTCATCACTCCCTTGCTATGTGGCCAGTTTTGATCTTTAAATACCCTATACCCACACGTGGGGGTATTTATGGGAAAGCAGATCCTAGTAGTCTGTATTCAACTTTAAACACACAATCACAAATGCCCATTATGATCAAAGGCAACTAGGTTTGCCCTTTAAATCTACCCTGGCCATTGCAGAAGTTCATTTATTTTAATAATATTTTCGCCATTTGAGTGTCTTTAGTGTCTGGCACCTCAAAGACGCAGTCAGGGTTGGAAACAGTGATGGAAGAGACATTTCAGTTCCACTTCCTTTATAGAGCAATATGAGTCCACTTCGAAAACTTTATTAAACCCCGAAGTGCCTTTGATGAGAGAATGAGGATTAACAAGTGCTTTACCGTCTAAAACCGTGGCATGACGGGTGCTTGTATAAGAGAAGTTAGGCAAAAGAGGACAGGGTGTACCTTTTTTCTGAAAACACTCTATCATCACCTTGATAGAGCCATAACTGTGGCTATTGTGACTGATTGAGATTAGAGACAAGATGCCTATTTTCCCCCGTTTGTAAATGTGTTTACTATGTGCATTCCAAAACTATTTGGGCCTAAACCAAACCACAGTGAAGTCAATGTGAAGATTCCCCCGGACCTCCAGGGACTATGGAGCAGTCTCTTTGGGTACAGACAATTTCATTGTTTCCCTTGTACAGTCAGTCTGAGTGGGTTTTTAATTCACAGGGCAACAGAGGAGAGAAAAATATATGTAAACAGGAAAACATGGCTGCAAAGGCTCAAGTACTGGCAAGAGAACCCGTCGCCTGTCAGAGATTACTTTTAAACACATTTATGAAACTGAATACATTCCAAGTGTATGCAGTGTTGCTGTAGCCCTGTCAGACCCAGGATATTAGCGAGACAAGGTGTGTGAGGTTATATATTTTATTAAACCAACTTCTATTGGTGAGAGACAAGCTTTCGAGCTACACAGAGCTCTTCTTCAGATCTGAGAAGTGAGCTCCGTGCAAGTCGAAAGCTTGTCTCTCTCACCAACGGAAGTTGGTCCAATAAAAGATATTATCTCACCCCCCTTGTCTCTCTAATATGAAGTGGACAGGATCCATTTATGGAACCACTAATATCTCAAAAAAAATGTACATCCTTACACACTGTTAGCACCTGAATTATTTCAATGTGTGAGAATATCTGAATATCCCCCTCCTCTTTTCATCTAACGAAATACCTGCCCAATGATAGTAAACGAGAAGGCAGTCCTCATTAATTACAGTGTCACTTTTCTGTAACAACATGCTGTTACAGAATCTCCATTAAAAATCGTATAGATTTACATCAGCTTCACAGCTTTCATGCTTATGCAGCTAATTACTGTGGAAGTGACATATGTTATTAAGTTGTTTGCAAATATAAAAGAATTGAATTATCAATGTGAAGAGATACACTTTTGAAAGCAAGTCCCTCTCATAGTGTTTTCCAGGACGCAGTAGGTATATGGGAAACAACTCCAAACAGGCAGACTTGTGTCTCTAATCATTAATGATATGCTTAACATTTGATTTTAAGTGTCACATCATTATCAATTTGTTTGGTATTCATTATTGCTGCTCTGATCATAATGAATTCATTTGCCAATTGTGTGGCTTTCATGTAGACTTCCATAGTTCCACTGTAATCCACTTCAGCATCAGTGAAGCATGAATTAATAAACATTTAACAATTAAATGTTGTAATCATTAGTTAGCTCATTAAAGGAAACAAAGCTTCGACCAGCAATGTGCATCGTATCAAACTAATGCGACTCTTTGGATTTAAATAGAGTCTTGACCTATTGATTTTTGTATTTCCATCCCTTCCTGTAAGCCCATCCATCCCCTCTCTTGAGACAGATGCCCCTTCAGTGAACAATGCTACATCTTTTTCTGCTTCAGAGATGTTTAAAGGCCATTGTGATGACCCTACTCTTGAAATAAACCATCACTGATCTAGATATGGGTTCTAGACATTGGAGGGAAAGGCTGTCAATTGAACCCAGCAAATATGGAAGCTATTCAGCACTGGAAAAGCACTACTTCTAAGGAGGGTACCATTGATTAAGCAAATAAGATCAAAGTGTGAAACAAAGTCCGTCTGAGTACACATACTGAAAACGAGGCAGATTGGTTAAACAGTACAGGTGATCTCTTTCAAGGTTTACAGGTAGGATGCATAGTCGCAGACTCTGATCTTGTTGAACCCAATCATGTTGGTTTAAATCATTCTCAGACACATTCCCCTAAGTGCAGATATGTCACAGTGCAGCACCAATGAAGTGACATTGCCTAGGGGACACCATGGCATCCTTCCCAGATATTCCAGCTTTGGAGGCAATATTTACACAGAGGAGAGATTCCACTGAATCAATAGAGTTATGACATTTAGCCCAGCTGAGGATCTGACCTATAATGTGGCAGAAAGTGTGGCAACTACCTGTTCACAGCATCCCCAAATAGACTGAGTAGTTTGAATATTTTGGGAATATCACCAGGCAATGGACATGTGTGTTCACTAGCCATTCATTCTCTATTAATTTATTTCAGCCACGTTACCCTTTAAGTGTAATATGAGCTAAAAACGGCATGCTACTTTATCCATATTAAACAAGAAAAATAATTAGTTGTAAGAAATAAGAGGAAACCCAAGTGATAACAGTTGATTTTAAACGTCCATTAACTAATGCTAAATTGCAATGAAACACTTTTAGAAGTACATATGGCATCCCCATGAATACTAAATGATTTCATTATTTTCACTGCTGTTAGAGTGAATACCAAATGACTTTATAATAATGAAACTATTACCAGAAAATATTGCCCAGAAAAGAAATAAAAGAAGTATGAAAACTGCTATTGCTTCAAATCTTTCCATCTCCTGATTTCACCAAGTGTACCCAAACAACAACAAAAAAAGAAGAAGAGTTAATACAAAAAGAACGGGAGATATTAAAGACAAGACCACTTTTTATAACAACCCTCTTCTTTCTTCCACTTCTAACTCCCCAAACCCTACCAGGAAAATCCTTTGTAGCCTGCCTTCCCACCTTCTGTTTCCACAGCCCCTAACCTTGTGTGACTGCTAACTGCTGCACTCCTGAAACTTCCTGACTCCTCAATGCCTCTTTTAAAAGCTTCTCTGTTACTGATTAATCGGAATTGGCAACCTTGAGTGATATAATGTGGAACCCCTACTGAGGTGGGTAGAACATTTTAAGGAGTTGGCATATTTAAATGAAAATGATGAACCATCCATTTCATAGATGGAAGTCTGCAGCCACTGAAAAAGAAAGGGAAAAAACAGCCTCTGTTGCTTTAAAACGGACATGGGTAGTCCTTCGTACTAAGAAACCAAGCTCCCCAATCATCCTGACTCTCTATACTGAGGAACACGAATACTTTCTCCCTCATTAACAAACCTAGGGTACATCTACACTACAGCGGGGAGTCGATTTAAGATACGCAAATTCAGCTACGTGAATAGCGTAGCTGAATTCGACGTATTGCAGCCGACTTACCCCGTTGTGAGGACGGCGGCAAAATCGACTTCTGCCGCTTTTTGTCGGCGGCGCTTACTACCACCTCCGCTGGTGGAGTTAGAGCGCCGATTTGGGGATCGATTGTCGCGTCCCGACGGGACGCGATAAATCGATCCCCGAGAGGTCGATTTCTACCCGCCGATTCAGGCGGGTAGTATAGACCAGACCTAAGACTGCAGAATTGCTCAGCTTATATTTTTTTTTTCTACCGTTATATTTCAGGTAGACCAGAGCCACATAGCTGAATATAAACATGACTGTGAACATTTTATTGTGCTAAACTCAAGCAGGAGCTTTTATTCAGATATATTTAATTTCTTCATCTCTTAGGTATAGGAGTGCAATTGTTCATCTCTTGCATTGGGTTCCCTCAAAGTTGTTGCAACCAGCTTTTCGGCTGCAGCATATCTTGGTGCAGCAAACTCTGGGTTTTAACAAAAGGAGCTATTGACCAAGTGTGCTGTTGCCAAAGATAATCAAGTAGAATTTTAAGTGACTTTACACTGGCACACTCCCTCCACCCAGCAAGTGAAAGGGCAAATAACTATTGTGACAAAAAGTTCCTCCTCTACCTTGGTGGGTCCTGCGCTTATTGGCGGATTTGCTCGCTTCACAGATTCACCCTGTGGGTCAGGAAACAGTCCCGAGACCTTCCCCCCTGGTAGAAGCTATAGTCCAGGTCAATTCCTCCTGTGTTTGATCAGGAGTTGGGAGGTACAGGGGGAACCCAGGCCCACCCTCTACTCTGGGTTCCAGCCCAGGGCCCTGTGGACTGCAGCTGTTTAGAGTGCCTCCTGGTACAGTTGCACAATACCTACAACTCCCTGGGCTACTTCCCCATGGTCTCCTCCCAACACCTTTTTTGTCCTCACCATCGGCCCTTCCTCCTGATGTCTGATAATTCTTGTACTTCTCAGTCCTCCAGCAGTATGCCTACTCACTCTCAACTTCTTGCACACCGCTTACTCCCAGTTCCTCTCACACACTTCCTCTCCTCTGGCTTGACTAGAGTGAGCCCTTTTATAGCATCAGAGGGGCCTTAATTAGAGTCAGGTGCTTAACTGCCTCACCTGACTCTTAGCACGTTAATTGGAGTCAGGTGTTCTCATTAGCCTGGAGCAGCCCCTGCTCTGGTCACTCAGGGAACAGAAAACTACTTATCCAGTGGCCAGTATATCTCCCTTCTGCTACTCTGCTGTTCCCAACTGGTCTGGGTCTATCACACTATATTTACTACAGGACAACCTGAGTTGATGATTATGTTCAGCAAGAGACGCACTACTGGATGGGCTCATAGAAATGTTGTGGGTGTGGGGGTTTTCTTAACATTCACTTGCTACATTCTTGTACTCTCCTCACCTTGCCATGGGAAATTATCTTTCCCAAGTGACAGCCAATATTGTACACTTCTTTAATATAAACCCATGCACTTATATGCAGACAACACACACGCACTAAAAATAAACCTGATGCTACATTTAGACGTAACCTGACGCTAAAGCAATATGACAGCTGGCATTTGTCTCTCTCAGGCAAACCAATGAAAGAGTTTAGTCATTGTGACCTGATGGAAACTGCAGCAAATGCTGGGCTATTATTGGAAGATTAACAGATCCCGGTAAATGTGATGAAAGGGAGAAGTGAGGTTTTCATGATGTGAAATTGGGGAGTAAAGTATATTGTGGCAGTAGATGACAAGGCCTTGAAATGAGTTTATAGGCTCTGAAAAAAGGCCATAAGGGAGAGGTAACCAAAATTCATAGGCTAGTTTAAGTAAATCTGATGTTTTATGTAAGACAGCTCTAATGCAGCTACGAGATATAGAGGGGAGGCATACCAATCTCATCAGGCTGGATGCTCTCCCTTTCCTGGGAAAAAGGGAGTGCAGAATAGACACAGGGGGCTAGATCCTCAGCTGGTGTCAATTGATAGGACACCAGCTGAGGATCTGGCCCAAGGAGTGCAGAAGGGCACACAGGAGCAGCACAAGTCAGGGGCTTCTTATCTCTCATCCTTCAAATCTGCAGAATCCCCCTACACCAACACTGAAAAGCTGGAGGGCCGCGTTGGGACAGGAAGGATGTGGCGCTGGAGATAACTCTTAAATATAGCCCTAGATACATATGTAACAGGAGTTGGTTGGATTTTTTAGGGGAGATTACCCATCCCTTCCCTCAGCTTATCAGCAGCTCTGTTTTCTTTCTCTGCATCCATACCTCATGTCCCCAGTTTGTAAAAAGCAATTAATGCATCTTCTGCTGTGGTTAGGCATTTTGTGAGCCCTTCCCTACCACCCTTTGTGACCTCGCCCCCTGAAGCGAGGCACAGAGTGATTTCCAGGCCGCAGACCTGTGGCTTGTGCGTGTGGGAAAGCCAGGGAGAAAATGACATCAGCACCTGTGCCTGCCAACGCTGCCACAAGAAGAAACTGAGCCAGCCTGTCCCCAAAACCTCAGCATGGGAGAGAGTGAAGAGGGATGCACGTAAACAAGAGCCACCAGTAATATAATGGCAATAGAAAGCAAAGAAGAATTGCATGAGCAGTATAGAGCATGATTGAGGAGTCAGTTCAATTTGGTCGAGGGCAGTGTTATACACACTCCCGTTCATTACAACAGAGTCAGAACTGTACTGTATTCTATTATCGCTCCAACTGAGCAGGACAAACAGGACAAGAGAGGTTTTAATGGTATGCCCTAAAATAATGGAGATGGGAAAATTGGTAATTTGGGACCATACGAATGAAAACATTCTGTTAATTGTAAACAAAGACCCAATCCTACTCCCATTTAAGTCAGTCGGGGGGTTGCCATTGAAATCAATGAGAGCAAGTCCAGGACAGCATGCTATTACAGTTCTGATTCTGATCTCGCTGATCCTGGTGTGAATTAGCACGATCTGCACTGAAGTTAATGGAGTGACACCAGTGTTAAAATCAACATGAGATGAAAACGGGGGGAGGGATAGCTCAGTGGTTTGAACATTGGCCTGCTAAACCCAGGGTTGTGAGCTCAATCCTTGAGGGGGCAATTTAGGGATTGGGGCAAAAATCTGTCTGGGGATTGGTCCTGCTTTGAGCAGGGGGCTGGACTAGATGACCTCCTGAGGTTCCTTCCAACCCTGATATTCTATGAATTAGGACCACCATCTTTCCGGGATTATAACATCTTAATTCTTTCACTTATTATCCAAGATGTTTGCTTTGTCAAATTCACTGTGGACTTGGAAATGTTCAAAACATGAGATCACCAACCATGATGCAGGAACATGGAACTTAAACAACTGCAAAACCACCTCACATTAATCTTATTTTAATTAAAACAGTAGGGTCAGTTTGGTGAACACATGTTGATGCTGAAATTTTCAACAAGTTACTACATTAAAAAAATAATCAAAATGCCATTTACCTAAACCTTTCAAAGGAAGAAGAATGATGAATAGATAAATGCAATCAAGGGTCCAATGTGCCGCTTCTTCTGCTAAATCTCTTCACTGTCTTCTACATTATTTTGTTTTAATTTAATGTAATTTTTTTAATTGATTTATTATGATCTCAACTTACCTTAACTCTGTAATAACACCTTAGAATGCAAGGAGGGAAAAACAACAGACTGCATAACGCTGCATTAATATATTGTATTGGGCTATTATATACACCTTTGTTCTCTTTTCACTCAACTATTAAAATCTTTCAAACCCCTGACTTTTGCTAGTTGAGAAGCAAGCTACCTGCAGTTTCAAGCAACCTTGCAGAATGCAAGAAAGAGAGACTGAACATAGTTTTTATGCTCAACACCAAATGGCTTGAAGTAACATGGGCAATGCAGTACAGTACAAAATAGCCAGTGAAGACTTCAATCTCTGGGTGCTAGGCTTCTCCTTGTTAGTCTGAGAGCAACTTCAAACCAAGGTCATTTCTTTTCTTTAATTCTCTTCTTTCTCCTTTCTCAAGGCCTGGGAAGAGAGCTTAGTTATTTCTGCATGGTTGCAAGGTGAATGAGGCTGTCGCTTCTCATTGCAGTGCTATTTATTACAGATTGCTGACATAATACAGTGGGTTTTTTTTTTTTAAAGAAAAAACACAAGAGGAGTTCTCTAGCATTATCTCACTCACTTTGCGGAAAGGAACATATAAAGAGTTTTTATTTATATAGAGCGATCTGACATCTGAGATACATCAGCTTGTTTTCAACGGAACTCCTGCTGGAAAAGCAAGCTACCCTGTCATTACAAGAATTAAAAAGTTACACGCAGTGTCAAAGAAAATATTACACACATGGAAAAGTAACTGACAGGTTCAATCTCCAGCCCCCTAAAAAAGCACCAGTGTTTGACTGAACTAAAAGGAAAGGAAAATATGATAGAATCGATTCACATATATATATGGACATTATGGTGACCATCAACCAGATTTATGAACTGAACAGAATATTATAAGAAATTAAGGGCTAGATCCTTAGCTGGTGGAAATTGATGTAGTTCCATTGACCATACCATTTACACCAGCTGAGGATCTGGCTGCAAGAGTCTCTATGCTTTAGTGATGGTCCTAGTTTTATTCCTATCCAGCCCATCCCAGTTTAATTCATAGTTTCAGATGAAAAGATTTTATAGATCTCTCTTCCGAGAGGAGTTAGCCGAGAGGACCAAGCAATAAATTGATGATAAATCAATTTTCCTATGCTGTGTCCTGTAATCTGCATTCTTCACAGGCCAAAGAGGGCTGTGTATAAAATAACACATTCCTCACATGGTTTTAAACTTAGGCTCATCCACCGAAAACCAAGAATAACTGTGGTCTATTTTTATGCTACTAATTTTAACTGGAGGACGCTTAATAAAAAAAAACCCTCCGTTATATTTTATTTCATGGACAGATTACAAGATAATGGGGTACACACCAAAGGCTGTGTGCTAAGCGAGTTGTGATTGTGATTTATGAAAAAGCGAGAACCAACCACTCAAACATTAATATAAAAAGGATCTTGCATTAATTCCTTATTGGATGTGCTTCTAATCCACTCATGAGGTCGAGCCTGACAACCCACTAACCCTTACAGGGCTTGTTAGTCATTTAGCTAATCCTCACTCATGAGATCAATATTGTACTCTGCAGAGAATCATATGGTATCCTCTTGTATATCACCACTATTGCTGAACAACATATATTAACCTTGTCCTTCTATATTTTCTCCCAGCAATGTCTGTAACATGAAAATCAGTTGCTATGCAGCAGGGATAGCTACAGGCTTGCCTGTTGATACTGTAATAATAATAGAAATGTGTACAAAGTGCCTCTTATCCCCAGGAATCCCAAAATGCTGTACAGACATAGACCCCTCCCTATGGGGTTGTCTACCATAGCTCCCTAAATGGAGCCTCTTGGCCTGAGACTTGAGCTCTTTGTAGGGAGATGGGGAAGGGGAATTGACCAGAACCTCAGGACTGCCTTCTTAATCCCAGGATGTCACAGCCATAAGTAATGGAAGCTGGTCACTAGCACCAGTGGTGCTAAGACTTCTTAATTATGCCCCAACTATCACCTACTTTATAGCCACTGTAGCAGATAGTGTAGGGTGCAGTATCACCTGCTGCCACCAGGCATCTCCTAGTGAGAGTGGAGCTTCTCCAGCCACTGGAGACTGGGCAAATCTCTAGGCCAGGGGTTCTCAAACTTCATTGCACTGCAACCCCCTTCTGACAACAAAAATTACTACACAACCCCAGGAGAAGGGACCAAATCCTGAGCCCGCCCGAGCCCCGCCACCGCGGGCGGGGGGGGGGGGGGGGGGGCAAAGCCAAAGCCCAAGGGCTTCAGTCTCAGACAAGGGGCTGTAATCTGAGCCAATGTCCAGGGGTTAAGCCCTCGGGCTTCAGATTTGTCCCCAGGCGGTGGGGCTCGGGCTTTGGCCCCAGGCCCCAGCAAGTCTAAGCCAACCCTGGCGACCCACTTTGAGATCCCGACCCACAGTTTGAGAACCACTGCTCTACAGTCAGGGCTTCTGATTTTGTGTTTTAACCTATGAACACTGATAAAGCACTCCCAAAACAAAAGACGAAATTGGTATTATACCTAGAAACACCAGGAAAACACAGGAAATGGTTGCCTGTATCGAGGGACTTGTTTACATGGAGCAGTAATGCGGACTACGGCGGTGTGATTTCTCAAGCACATTAACATGCAGTGCATTAACTGGTCCATGTAGACCCTGCTGGTGCTCACTAAAGGTTCCCTAATGCATTTTAACGTAGTGCTTTTGAAACCGTACAATATAAAAGCATAACAGGGAACATTAAAGCGATTACTCATTACGCTGTAATAAGAAATGTATAGAATATATACATTATGCATAATATACATTATAAGACATACATAGGAGAGCAAATCCCCGTGGGACCTTCCGCGTCATCTTTTTTGCATGAATAAATTCCCATCAAAGCGACTGGGAATTTGTATGGAGACGTTTTCCAGGATCAGGTCCACAATGACCATAAAATTTGAAACATATTTAAACTGTTGCTTTCTGCAAGTGTCTCCCTATCCTTGTCACATGTTTCTTCTCTGGAATCTCATGATGGATGATGATTCAAAATGTATTCAATAAAACATTGGCATAAACCAATGAAATGGTACATCAAAAAAAAAGAAAAAGGAATTTCTCAATGCCAATCACACACAATGACTGCGGTTCTGGTCGCCTTGTTCAAATCTGGAAATAATTCATTATAGTGAAGCATAAGGTAGATTCAATAAGCAGTGTCATAATTGTCAAGGTCGTTCCTCTCAACTAGCTCATATTTAAAATTAAAAAGACAATGGTGTGTGATTATTATTTTGCTGAGATGCTAGATGATTGCAACGCCTCTCCTAGGAAAGTCCTTTCAATCTGATGGCATATTTAGATACTAAACTGGAGAGATGGGGTAACATTTTCAAAAATGCCTCAGTAACTTAAGTTCCTAAGTCCCCTTTTCAAAAGTGACTTAGGCACTTAGAGACCTAATGCCTGGTTTACAGTTTCTGTACCGATATAACTACAGTACAATTTCTGTACTGGTACAACTATGACAGTGAAGAGTATAACTGTCTACTAATATACTGGTACAACCCCTAGTGCAGATGCTCTAATAAAGGTACCTTATACCAGTATAGCTTATTGCCCTTCTCATATGGGAATAAGCTATACTGGTATAAAAGGGGCTTAGACTGGAATAACTGCATCCATACAGGTCTGTCGTATCTTACGCGCATTTAACATGCGCGATTTCAGCTTTACGCGGTCGGCAAAAAACAAAACAAAAAAAGAGAAAAATAACAATTTTAATGCTGTACCTGTAGTGCAGGCGATTCCGCCCGCCACTGAACTCAATGTAATTTTGATTATACGCGGTTTTCATTTTAAGCGCTAACCGCGGAACGGAACCCCTGCGTAAGATGAGATAGACCTGTATGGATTTTTGTAACATTTTAATTATGCCATTGGGGTTGAAACGGTATACCTGGCATTTTCTGCCGCCATTGCTACATTGATCAGGGATGAGAAGAGGTGTGATATCTGACTGACATTGCTGGAAGAAGTTCCTACTGTAGATCCATTTACTGGTACCGCTTGTCTTGCTTGCGGGGGGAAGGGGTTACCATCCCAGTACAAAACGCCGCTTTGCCAGTAGAGCTGTGTCCACACTAAGGCTTGGCCTATATTTAATAATGTATACCAGCAGACCTACATTGGTTAAGGGTGTGATTTTTATTAATCAACATAGCTATGCCAGTATAAGCCCTAGCATAGGTGCAGTTATGCCAGAAAAAAACATCCTTTTGCTGATGTAGTTTACTTTGTTCAGGGAAATAACTTTTTGCCGGTATAAGCTGTCTGTACGAGGAGGATAACTATACTGGTCAACCCCTTCTAGCATAGGAGTGCTTGGCTGATATAGTATATGGTTATTCCTATTCTTGGTATATATTATCCTATACTGGTATTCCTACTGGTAAAGCTCTTCTCTCTGAGACATAGCCTCAGTCTCACTGAAAGCCAAAAAGCCTTATGCTCTAAATCACTGGTAAATTAAAAAAACCTGTCATCTTCCCCCCCACCCCACCCCCCGCATACAAGGGAAATAGCAGCTTTTGAAATCAGCATGGTGGTCTAGTTGTAGTGGTCAGAACACTACAACGGAGAGGTGTTCTTCGTTGGCCAGCAGAGACTGGGATTACTTATGAAATGAGGAACGTGCACAAGAGTCAACAATGGCCTTGCCAGAGACAAATAGAGTTGTGGCTCTGGTAAGAGCTGGCTGGAAAAATTCCAACCAAACATTTGTTGGTCAGAATTTGCGGAAATTGAAACATTTTGCAGTGGCAGTTTGATTCCACCGAAGTGCCGATGGAACCCTGCCTGGTTTCCTGACAACTTGCCGGGTTCGTCGCAGTCAGGGACCCCAGGACTTCCTGAGTCTATGGCTCTGGGGCAGCTCCCAGGCAGACTGCCCCAGTTCGAGGGCTCTATTCCCTTTCACCAACAATTTTAAAATGTTTGGTTTTCATTCCAAATCAGAACTAAACTGAACTGTGAAATACTGAAATCCTCTGTTATATGGAGGTCCCTTTCTCTGCCAAGCTCTAGTTATGGTCTCTAGAGGGATGAGATGAGGAAAACAGCCACAACACGGAGCCCTGGAGTTGGAAAATTTAGTATAGGCTTGCATTGGAAGGCAATCTGCTCTAATGGCACGTAGGATGGGAATGTGGATCTCTGTTGCTATGTAAGCACTAGGTTAACACATTGGACAGTAAATTTGCCTTAGTCCCTAATTCATCAAGATACTGAAGCACATTTCTAGCTTTATACACATGAATGAGTTCTTGCCTCCTAAAAACAGCACCATTTTTGCTTACAGATCCTCATAACTTATCTCTGGGGTTATAATTGACACGTCAGTTTCCTCAATTTTTCTTAGGAGCCACACGAATCCTCCTGGCTTCTAAAACATGGGATCCATCTATATGTACGTCATAGCTGATTTTAAAAAAACTAGTGTGCTTTGGATGAAAGGAGGAGGAATTTGACAGGCAGTTATGTTCCTCCTGAGGTATCAGCTTTAGAAAAAACTCTGAACCTGAAATTCATAGATACCCAGGCCAGAAGAGAGTATTGTGATCATCTAGTCTGACCTCCTGGATAACAGGCCATAGAGCTTCCCCAAAATAATTCCTAGAGCATTTATTTTAGAAAAAAACATCCAATCTTGATTTTAAAAGTGTCAGTGATGGAGAATCCACTAGGACCCCGGTTAACTGTTCCAATGGTTAATTGCTCTCACCTTTAAAAAAAATTAAGCCTTATTTCCAGAAACACAGTAGAGGCAGCATAATAGAGGCAGCTTAAGCTAGGGGATAAGTAACTAGACTGGGAGTCAGGAGTTCTGAGTGTTGTTACTGGTTCTGCCACTGACCTGCTGTGCAAACTTGGGTCAGTCACTTCACCTCTCCATCCCTCGTTTATCTTCCCACCCTCTCACTCTTCTCTCTTTAAACTGTAAGTTCTTTGGAGCAGGAACAGTCTATCACATTTGTACAGAACCTAGCACATTAGGGGCCCGGTTTTGGTTTTAATACAAATATACTAGTTACAGTTACAATTCTGGAATACAAATAATAAAAAATAAAGTACAATATTTATTATACAAATAATAAATTATACAAATAACTCCAGAGAGAGAACTTCGGCTACATAATTTACCAATAATTTTCTAATACTTCTATCCAGCTGCATGCATCCAGATCATTTGAAGTTAATAATATTCATTCCAGGCAATGTTGAATTTGCTATGGCATGCCTTATATCTTGGAAGTATTTCCTTTCAAATACTCAATATTGTTTATTGTGTGTTAATTGGAAGTTTAAAGATACCTCTCTGATCTCGCGATCTCTCTGATGGTAGATATGCCATTCTTCATTTACAGAGAGATATCAGTAACCTTTCAATGCAGATGACACGAACAAGGATTTGTGAAGGGGGAGGGGAATACAATCATAAATATGAAGCTGTGCTTTACACAATGAATATTTAAGGCCTGATTTGCAAAATTGGGTAATTTTGCATGCAAATGGACAGTTACACATCTAACTGGCCATTTGTGCATGCAATTATATGCACAATTACCTGATTGCATAATTGTGTGGGCTTAATTTTGAAAACTAGGCCTTTCATTTTTGGCTGAAACACAAGCATGGTAGCTAATGAATAGACATTGACTTTTTTTTTTTTTTTGGAGGTAAAATATCAGGATGTATTGAACCAAAAAGTAAATATCAATTGAGTATGTTAAGGTTTATACTATTCCAATGCAAATAATGGGCCAGGTACATGGCTGGTGTAAATCTGGGTAGCCCCAGTGAAGTCAAATGAGCTAGACCAATTTACTGAGTTGAGGATCTGGCCCTTAAAATACTGATGTTGTCAATGTAGGCATATGTATTTTTACAAACATTTTAAATATCCTCATTAGACACACTGGCGAATTTCCCTATTGTGGTCATGACTTTCTTTTGTGTAACTGTATTGTTGTTGTTTTAAAATGACATTCTAAAAGGAAATTAAATTAGAAGTCCATTAAAAAAAAAAGCTATCATTAATAAGCCAATCAGGAATTAGGTATGTGCATATATGATCTAATCAGCTGCACCTTGATGTCAGAGAAAATTACTATTGGCTTTGAAGAATCAAGTACAATGCAGTCATTTGCTTATGTGATCTAATTACTTAACATTGGTCCATAATTTAGTATTGGTGACTTCCAAAAAGCGTGGGGGGGGAAAACCCCACAAACATATAAACTTTCTGGCTCACTGCAAGTCTATTTTCAACCAATTACAAGCCAGAATATTTTTCTTTTGTGTAATAATCCTTTAAAGAGCATCAATTTTCATGAGAATCTCATTCATGATTCTCAGTCATTTTACACGTCAACCAAAAGCTCTTTAAGATTAGCTGTCAGAGCCCTCAAGTTTTGGCCAAACATCAATTTTCTGTGTGGATGATGCATTAAATTTAAGACGTTCATTGCTGTTGCAGGCAAAGTAATATAGCAATTACTAAGCTATTTCTGACTTACAAATCCATAACTAATCATATTGTTGGAAACCAAAACACGGAGAGGGGAAAAAATGAAGTCAAAAGAATGGTTAAAATAAAGACAAAGAAAACTTATCCACTACCAGATCCATCAGCATGTATTGCAACCCTAAGGGCACCATGCTGAATACTACAATCTCAGGCTATGCATACCGCTAGGGAGAAAAATCCTCTCTAAAGATAACGGGCCCAATTTACTATTTCCCTGAATTCAATACAATAAATTTATACCAGTGCAAAGTGGGTATTAAATGCTACTTTTCTAATTTCATAGTGTTTTACACTCACTTTGCATTGGTATAAACCAATGTGCAAGGCAACAGTGAACTACAGGACTCTTGCTCCTCTTCATTCCCAATCCTGGGTCTTAGCTGCTTTATGCTACCAGTGCAGAACTCCCTGAACTCTGAAGATGTTTTGCCCCTCGCAGGCACCAGTAGCAAGACAGAGCATGAGCCATGTCCCTTATGAGTCATTGTTCACCAATATAAATGCTGTTCCAGAAATTTCAGTCTGGTCCCCCTTGGCTGTGGCTGGCAGTTATACCTTCAAGTCCAGTCCAGTAGAGCTGCTACATGTTGAGGCGTCAGTCGGTTGATTATAGCTCAGTGGTTTAAGCTCTGGCCTGCTAAACCCAGGGTTGGGAGTTCAATCCTTGAGGGAGCCATTCAGGGATCTGGGGAAAAAAATCTGTCTGGGGATTGGTCCTACTTTGAGCAGGGGGTTGGACTAGATGACCTCCTGAGGTCCCTGACATTCTATGAAGTTTTTCAGTCAATGCTTCAGTGACTGTTTTCCTTAATGCTTTAGTACTTGCTTTTCTTCATCACATCAGTACTTGCTTTAAGGCTCAGGAGTCACTAAACTTTGGCACCCTTTTATCAGCACGCCAACACCGGTTCTCTCTTTTTGCCAGTGTCTCACAATCCACCTTTGGGATCAGAAGCTACTGGCCATTGCAGAGGATTTAGCTTGCTAACTTTCAAGAACCTTTCAGTTCCTGGTGCTTGCAGCCCGGGAGCTTAGGACCCTTTAGCTTCTGATACCACTGAGGCAGAGGGCCTTGTGCAGTGGGGTGAATTCAGCTTCCTTGAATCTGGTCAACGGGAAAGCCAGTTTTTGAAGGAGAGTCTTTTTTTTTCCTTTGAAACGGGGATCTAAGGGACAAGACACTGGCCTGAGAGAACGGGATCCGTTTACCTCATTAGCCACCGATCACCTCAGATACTTTGTTTGGTGAGCCTCCGAGATCACGTGTGCTCTCGTTCTCATGAGAATATTTCCTCCTCAGTATGAAGAAGAGATGCTGCAGAAAGCCCAATCCCTCCTGACAATGCGAGCATTAACGCCTGTGCCACAAGGTGAAAACTGGAAGGGGTTTTATTCCAGACACTCCCTCCACCAAAAAACAGGGAGGGCTCCAGCCCAGCTGGGATCTCAGAGAGCTGAATCTGTAAGTGATTATAGAAAAGTGAAAGATGGTTACCCTGCGTGCTTCTACTCTACAGGGGTAAGCACCGGGCTCTATGCTCTGGACCCTGAAGCGCTTATGTGCACACTGGAATACTTCTAAGATCATTCTGATTCTTGAGGTTTGTCACAGGGGAACACAATCAGTTTCATCTCCTGCCTTTTGGACGGGCATTGGGTGTGTGTGGTTTTGTGAAATGCTTGGCAGATGCCATGATCTACTTGCGCAGGCTGGGAGTAGCACATTGTCTTACTCAGAGAGTTAGCTGATCAAGGACCCAGCTCTGGAATGGGTTGAAAGATTGGTCATGTCACCACCAGGCCTCATGATAAACCAGCCAAAGCCTTAGTTTGTCTCCAGCAGACAAGTGGACTCTATAGGAGCCCTACTGTAGACTATTCAAACTTTCCTGCCTCAGGACGGTATCCACTACATCGTCTGTGTGTCAGAAAGGATGTGCAAGGGCCAGATAGGTTGGAACCCCCCACAAATGCTGGATATCATGGCCACACTTGTATTCACAGTCATGATTCCATATTCCCACATGGACACAACCTCACTGGACCAAGAGATCTTCGTGAAAATACACTTTACAGAGCTTCTCATGTTATATCCAGGAAACAGCCACCCATTGGACCTCTCTGGTCTGGTGGAGCTGCAGGGAAAATGTGCAGTTAGGAATGGGCTTCCAGAAGATGTATAGAGTCTAAGGCCAGAAGGGACCACTGTGATCATCTAATCTGATGTCCTGTGTGACACAGGCCAGAGAATTTCCCCAGAAGTTCCCCGAAAGCCACATATCCAAACTGTAGGTACCGTGGGTGAATCCAACCTCAGACAGAGGCTCCACACCCAGGTAACTTGGTCTTTCCTGGAAGAGGATAGTTATTTGTAGTGTTTTTCTTAGCTTTCATTAATCTTCAAACAGATCTGAGATTAGGCAAAACAACAACAACAAAAGTTGTGCAACACCATTTCTTGGGGATTCAGAAATATCTGAGCATCTCATAAAAGCAGCTTTAGTGCAATCATCTAGGCCAAAGTGAAGCCAAAGGAAGGTTGAACAGTGATATCAATGGGACCAGGATTTCACTCTTCATCCATCTGCAATTTCCACTATGGTTTTTTCCCTTGCGCTACCAAGTTATGTCATCTATTTACCAAAATTACAGCCTCTAGATTTGCAACTCTGTAAATGTGAACAATAGCTATTTTTATTCTTTAAGCCATATTTGTTGTGAGGATTTTGACCCTAGCGTGGATTTTCAGATTCTTTGCCACAATTGTTTTGGGTGCAATGTCACGCTATTGAATTGTGATGACGTGTGGCAACTTGCGCAGCAAATCTGGTGAGAGGAAGGGTGGCCTTGCAATTAAATCATAGCAGTGGAGTTAGAGACATGGGTTCTATCCCTAGCTCACCCAGAAACTTCCTACATGACCTTATACAAAAACAAACAGTATCTCCCAAGCATTCAGAAATCATGAGGTCAGGCCCCAAAAAAATCATGAGAATTATTTAAAAAAATATATTAATTCTAGGATTATCATTTGCCTTCCAATTTTTTAGCTTCTCTCTGTAACCAAGAAAGCTAGAAACTTGCATTTTTCTTTAATTAAAAAGCTGAGACTCTCAGGTAATCACTTGACTCCGGGACTTGGAGATTTAAGATTCCACAGAATTGGGGATAAAAATAGTTATATCTGGCAACACTGCATAAATCTCTTTGAGAGTCTTTGGTAAAATAGGAATACAGCTATTGCTTATGTAGATTATAAACTCTTTGGGACAGGGAACCCTCTTTTTGTTGCTAACATGTTACTAAAATGCAGCCCTAATCCCTGATTGCGCTCTTTAGGCACCAACAGAATACAAATACTAAATAAAATAAAATAAAAGGATTGTTAAACGGTTATACCAGTGGTTCTTAACCTACTTACCATTCTGGGCCACATATAGGGCTCTCTCTGTGTTATCTGTGCCACATCCTCACATATATACTACATGTATGGCCCTGAGGATGTCACATGGGCCGCAGCTATGTGCTGATTGGGCCTAGGGTGACCAGATGTCCCGATATGCAGGGCTTTGTCTTACATAGGGGGCCTATTACCCATCACCCCGTCCCTTGCTATCTGGTCACCCTAATTGGGCCATCTGTTGTATGTTATGCAGCACTAAAACAATTAAAATGCTATAAAAGTTATGAGCTTTTCTTGGGCTTTAATAAAGTCATATTTCACAGATACGATCTTCCGAGTGTGAAATATAGCTCTCTGATGATATCACGACTGTGGAATGTCGATATGACTTTCTCTGTGAGCTGTGTATTATCTAAAGGTATATGTTTTAAAAGAAAGTTTCAAACTGCAAGAACCAGACGCCAAATTCTACCATAAGTAACCCCAATATAAAACTTCACGAAACCCAACTCACTTCTATGAATAGTCTTCTCAAAAGATAAGCTCTCTCTCCAAGAGAAGACAAGAGGAGAGAAACAAACTGATTACACTACTTGCTATTTATATAAAAATATTAACTCAACTGTTTCTGTTAACTCCACTGACTTCAATGGAGTGATTCCAAAGTTATGCCACCATAATCGAGATCAGAATTTGACCCATATAGATTTCATCCATACACTGGAACGAGTAACTGAGTCAGCTTGCAGAGGGCGTGAAATAGCAGGGATCAGATCTCAATTTGCGAAACAAAATTAGCTTCATGCCATTCTGTTTGTGTATCGGGTTCCTCTGCTCACGGCGTGCTAATTCAGGCAACAATCATTACAGTACAAACAAACAAAAAACCGGTTACATGTGTTATTTTGTCTTCTTTCTATACAGCTTTTTGCACATTCAGTATTCGTGTCCTGCACTTTGTTAATAGCCACTAAAGAATTACATCTACCAATCACTTCACTCTCCCAGCTAATGGTGAGTACATTTTTAGAGCACTTGATAGATCAACAAAGACAATGGTTGCTAAATTTGAACTTAACAACAACTGGAAAAAAGTTAGCTACTCCACTGATATTTTTACACACTAGAGAAATCTCTCTTGAAATACGTGAGTTTTTTTTCTTTTTTAGTAAAATCTTTTATATAAAATTATACAACACTTAACTCTAAACATTGCCACAGATCCTTAGGCAACAACCATTTTAATTTAGATGTGTACCTTTTATTTCTTTACTGTCAAAGATAAAAATATGCACATTCTAACTTCGCTTTCATGGGTCAAAAATGTTAAACAAGTAGTTGAGTGGTTGCCAAAACACAATTGATACACGCACCAGTCTGTAGACCAGGATATTCAAGCAGAGTGACAAGGATCTAATGGAAAAGAATAACTTACAAACAAATGTTTATCATTTTGTCTAGCTATTGTTACGTTATTGGACTACCTAAACTTTTAGGTTTAAAAATGTTCAATATTTCAGTATTATTTAAATGAACACAAGTAAAGTATTCCCATTATTCTTCATGTTGGGTGCTCCAAAGACCCAATCCCACAGGTGCTGGATGCTTCTGATGAGGCTGCGAGCACATTTCACTCCTATTGCTTTCAGTGGGGGTGGAGAACACTCGGTACCTCACAGAGATCTCAGTTTAGTAAAGTACTCAGGCACATGCTTCTCTTTCACTGTGGGGCAAAAACAGCAGTGTAGACATTCAGGCTCAGACTGCAGCCCGGGCTCGGAGACCCTCCTCATTCATGGCCCGGGCTCCAGCCCTAGCCCGAACATCTACACGACAATTTTACAGCCCTATAGCTTGAGCCGAGTCAGCTAATCCAGGCCCAGCTGCAGCTGTTCCGCAGGTCTTTTATTGCAGACTAGACGTACCCTTGGGCACTTTTAAAAACTGTGCCCAGTGTCTTTCTATTGACTATTCAATGGAAACAGCGTCTGTCACCATCTGTGAAGCTGGAGTTAAACTTGTGTCAATATTTCCCAAAGTTCTACAGTTTTCCAATTCATTTATTAAAAAAATACTAATAATAATTTAATATCAAACAAAACTGGATATAAAGGGTCTTTTGACAACAAGACTTTTTTCCGTGCCTTTTATAAACATCCGCCTTTGTTTGCCTTGGTTACTTGAAAAAAATTAGACATCTTGATTTCTTAATAAACATTTATCAGGCACTTAGTCTACTGTTTGGTCTGATCACTTGGTGTATTCCAGAAAACGGACATGAAATGTTAAAAGTAATTTGGGATGTGTGCAGCACTCAACAGCAATAGCATCCTAAAAACGTACAGCTGCTAGAGTGCTGGAGAAAGTGTAGCCTCGTGAGCAAAGCCTGACAACAAGGGATTTGATTGCAAGAAACACACGATGACAACAGGGCAAAGGAACACTTCTCTTCACCCCCATCTGCAAGCAAGGCTCAGGACTACTACCATAGCGCAGTATGGGAAAGAAGAATGGATGCAGTGGATCCTGGTTATGTACGTAACCACAGGCTAGAGCTTTTAAGAGCTGCAGTGGAATGTTGCTCACAGCCATTGCTGAGGTGCCGCTGTGCCGCTGGTCAGTCACAAAGAAGAAAAAGTAAAAACACTAACAGCTGAATGTAAAGAGCTTCCCACAAGAAGTTTACTGGTCCTACAAAACCCAGGAACAAGGCTGAACATTCCCAAGCGCCATCTACTGACACTTTATCTATTAACTATTTTCATATTTATGTGTCTCTGCTTTAGACAACACCTACGCCTCCACTTTCCTGCAAAGAGAGTTTTACGGCAGGATACAACATTGTTGTGGGGTCTCTGAACCCAGCAATAGCAATGCGGCAATTCACGTTCATATACAGCCTTACGTAGCTATGTCAGAGATTGCAGGATTTGCACCACAGTGTATGGTACATAACATCACTGTACAATAGGATAGACAGCAAAAGTTTCAATGGGTTTTTTTGAGCCACTGGACCTAGACCTTCAGTGATTACTGATGTAAGAAGAATTTACCCTACAGAGGGGAGGGATAGCTCAGTGGTTTGAGCAGTCACCTGCTAAACCCAGGATTGTGAGCTCAATCCTTGAGGGGGGGCACTTAGGGAATCTGGGGCAAAATCAGTACTTGGTCCTGCTAGTGAAGGCAGCAGCCTGGACTCAATGACCTCAAGGTCCCTTCCAGTTCTAGGAGATAGAGATATCCTATTAGTTTTAATCACAAAAGGAGTGTTGCAAAATACACTTTATAGACCAGAGACAGAGTGTGTTTTCAACCTTAGGATCTGATCCTGCCATGAGAGAAACAGGCTATTGACAGTAAGGAAACCTCTACGCACATGTCATGGTGCCTTTGCAAAATGAAGCTACACATATGTACAGCTGTCTGTAAAACAGTGCCCTACATCACACATCTTCATTTTGTGCCTGTTGCGCCAGACATGGCTTTAATAGAAAAGGAGAGGCCTGTGCGTTTGTAGGTTGTATATACAGATTACGTGCTGGTGAGGTGTGGTATGAAAGTTCTATCCACATGACTCTAGCATGGCTGCGTGACAAGCAACAGCCAACAAAAATGTATAAGATACCACGTACTCTGTAGGCATATAGCACACTTTACAAAACAAACCAAAAAAACCCACACACCATTATATAATATTACAAGTGGCTAAGAGTTTTTAAAGTTACCAATTTTACAATTTTAGACCTCTATATCATTATTGTAGCCTTAGTTACTGCAAGTCTAACCGCACAGGACTCAAAGGAAAATTATAATTAATACATTTTAGAAACTCCTGAAATTTACCTAAAAGAGCTTTTCTTTGCATAATAATGTCACATTTTTAAAGGTTTGATAACATGCAAATCTTCCAGCTGTGTCCACTGCAATTCTCCCATTTCCAATAAGAAAAGGTCTGATATCATGGGGTACTAAAGCTAGAAGCAAAAGCTGTATATTTCTGGAAAGTAGGGACAGGGCCGGCTCTGACTTTTTTGCCGCCCTAGGCAAAAAAGGCACCCTCTGCTCCCCCGCCCCAGCGCAGCGAGGCCGAGCCCAGCAATCCCCAACCGGCCGGAGCGCCAGGGGGAGGGTGGAGAGCCCGCCGCGGCTCCCCGCTCTCCCCGGCGGCCAGAGTGCCGGGGGGAGGGCGGCAAGCCCCCGGCGGCCAGCCCGGCCGGGGCCCTCCACTCTCCCCGACATGCAGTAGCACCGGGGGGAGGGCAGCGAGCCCGGCCGGGGCCCCCCGCTCTCCCCGACCGGCCGGAGCACCGGGGGGGGGAGTGCGGCGAGCCCCGCCGCGCCATCCCCCTCCAGGCGCCGCCCCAAGCAGATGCTTGGTGGGCTGGTGCCTGGAGCCAGCCCTGAGTAGGGAATCTTCCTGATTTTCTACTGGTAGGAAGGTCCCATTTCTAGTTCTAATGGATCCCAGGATATTAGAGCCTGAGCCTAATCCTACTCCTGATGCAGGACTGAGTATTGCCCATTTTACACCTTATATCTGTGTAATTCAGGGAAAGGAGGAAGCATTTCTCCAGCAGGCTGAAAGAAAAAAAATTGGCAGCTGTCTGAAGCTGTTGAGAGGCTTGGAGCATTAGGAGTAGTCCTGGCAGACATGAGGCAGTGGACGCTGTAGAAATGAGGCTGTCAAAGATGCATTAAACATTCCATTTATCACATGACTCTACAATGTATCACATGGACTCCACCGCCAAGTATGTGCTACATTTATATATGTACATCCCCAAACCAAAAGTAATAGTTACATCAGCACCCTTAACTCTAAGTTAACTATAGCACTACCATTAAAAATAATAATAATAATAATAATAATCAGTTAAGATCACTTACATAATTGTTCTCCTATCCTACAAATTGATACATTTTGTTCTTAAAAATATTAACATACAAAAATTCAACGTTCATACCCCAGCAACAGCCTTCACAGACTTACAGGCCAATGTAGTGTAACTGATCTTAGAGTTGTGCTCTATCACACAGACGCTTTGGGGTTCAACCCAGACCAGCAAAGGGTTAAGTCCCCACTTACCCTGCTTCCTTGGGTGCCTCTGGGTTGTTCAACTTTGGTTTGACCCCAGCAGCCTGTTTACAACATAATAGCTTCACCTTGGCTTTCACCTGTCTGGCTACTCCTCACAAGGTGGCACCAATACCCTCCAGGTCTCAAGTTGTCCCAAAACTGTCTGCCCTGTAGCATCCAATTCTTCTACCTGTAGCACTCACAGAACTCGAATAAGTTTGCTGCTCCTTTAAAGAGACAGTACACAGCACCAATCTGTTAATTTAGCTGAGGGCTCACTTCTGTAATATACAGCACTGAGATGGTTTGTAGTAAAACTAAAAGTAAGTATCAGCAAACAGCATAGGATTAAATGTTTCTGGTTTTAAGCTTTGCCTGAAAAACACATTTTAAGAATATATTTCCAGCACATATTTATGTTTCTTCATCTATCGTCCGTGTACATACCACAGAATAATATGAATCACCAGCATGTCGCCAGTTTACATACGATACCTTACATGACATTAGAGCCATATTCTCTACCTGAAAGGTGAGCATGTCAGACCCGATAATGAGTTATGTTATGGCATGCCCTCTGCCAGTTGGCACTGCGATAAATCATGCTGTATACTTAAAACTTAAATATATGTTTACACAATCTTAAACCCATATTTACCCAATACACACTAAAAGCTCCGAAGGACCCATAACATTCGACCATGTCAACCATCATGCATTATTCTTTTGAATTCCCATAAAAACAAAAGGCCTAATTGTACCCCATAGATTTTAATAGACTATTATGATCATGTAATCTAACCTCCTGTGTAACACAGGCCAAAACTTCAGATTAGATTGAAGCATATGTTTTTTGGTTTTTTTGGTTTTTTTTTAAAAAACACCTAATCTTGATTTAAAGACTTCAAGTGACAGAGCCACCACGTTTTCCCTTGGTAAATTGTTCCAATGGTTAATTACCCACACTGTGCACCTTATTTCCAGTTTGATTTGTCTAGCTTCAACTCCTAGCTATCGGATCTCCTTATGACTTTGTTTGCTAGGTTAAAGAGTCCTCTCCCATTCTAGGCACTTACAGACCAGATCAAGTCATCTCTTGGATAGCTAAGTAGATGGAGACTCTTATGTCTCTCACTGTCAGGCAGGTTTTCTAGACCACAAACTATTCTTGAAGCTCTTCTCTGAAGCTTTTTCCAGTTTCCCCAACATCCTTTTAGAAGTCTTGACACCAGAACTGGACACCATATTCTAGTAATGGGCTCACCAATGCTAAAGAGAGAGGAAGCATCACCTCCTCACTCCTCAGTGGTCTCCTGCTCATATATCCAAGCATGATGGTAGCCTTCTTAGCCACAGCATTGCTTTGGGAGCTCACGTTTAGTTGATTACCCACCGTGACCCCTCCACCCTTTTCAGAGTCAGTGTTTTCCAGTATAAATCCCCTCCACACACACACCCCGAAGTGTGGCCTACAATCTTTGTTCCTACATGTATGACCTTGCATTTGGCAGTATTAACACACCTGGGCCCTACTGAAGTCAATGAGATTTTGCCAAAAGGGGTCAGGATTTCACCAAAGTTGTTTATATAACTTTTACTTCTGCTCCAAGGGTCAGTGCAGGGTTTGAACTTGGGATCTCTTGCACCCCAAGTGAGAGTCACAGCTCTAAGCCAACAACCCACTTTATCAACAAAAAGGGACTCCATTCCTTGGTCTACTCATCCCTCCTACATGAAAAGGGGCTTTACTCACTTTCCCAGCAGCATCCCCCTTTTTCTTGGGCATCACAGAACTATTCATGGGACAACGTTCAAGTCTGGGGAGCAGGCTGACAATGGAGAAAAGTGTGCAGAGCCAGGAGAGAGATGTGCATCATCTCATACTGACCTCACAGAAGAACTGTAATTACATTTCCATAGCCCTTGCATGCATTAGAATCATCGAAACATAGGGCTGGAAGGGACCTCGAGGTCATCTAGTGTAGCCCCCTGCACAGAGGCAGGACCAAGTAAACTTAGACCATCCCCGACAGGTGTTTGTCCAGCCTGGTCTTAAAAAACCTCCAGTGAAGGGGATTCCACAACCTCCCTAGGAAGCCTGTTCCAGAGTTTAACAATCCTTATAGTTAGACTTTTTTTTCTATCTAACCTAAATCTCCCTTGCTGCAGATTAAGTCCATTATTTCTTGTCCT
The DNA here is from genome assembly GCF_027887155.1 of Malaclemys terrapin pileata. Lineage (NCBI taxonomy): Eukaryota > Metazoa > Chordata > Testudines > Emydidae > Malaclemys > Malaclemys terrapin. Next base: position 14,373,961 of record NC_071515.1, on the reverse strand, counting down.
ACCTTCAGTAGGCAGAGAACAATTGATCACCATCCTCTTTATAATAGCCCTTTACATATTTGAAGATTGTTATCAGATTCCTCTCAGTCTTAGTGGCTCAGAATTCAACATGCCCAGGTTGTTGGTTTTTTAACCTTTCTTTGTACATCAGATTTTCTAAATCTTTTATTATTTTTTATTGCTGTCCTCTGCACTCCCTCCAATTTGTCCCCATCTTTCTTAAACTGTGGTGTCCAGGACTGGACACAGTACTCCAGCTGAAGCCTCACCAGTGCCAAATAGAGCAACACTATTACCTCCTATGTCTTACACATGACACTACTGATAATACACCCCAGAATGGTATTAGACTTTTTTGCAATTGCATCATATTATTGACTCGTATTCAATTTTTTCCACTATAATTAGTCTTGGCAGAATTTGATTTCAATACTTTTATAACTTCCATGGATAATGTCAATGTTTAAAAAAAATGCTTATAAACATTGATTTAAATGTTCACAGTTGCACAAAAGCATGGGAGTGGGGCAGACAGAGGAGGATCAGATCATAATTATGTAATGACTATAGACGCTGAGATTCAAAAAGTTAAAGCTTTATAACCATTAAAACATGTGATGTTGACAGTTTATATCAAAATACACCAAGTGAGTATCCTTAAATCAAACTCTTGTAAGTTCTCAAGCAGCATTTGCCTCACTTTGCCACTCTGTGAATTTCTATTATTGAGTCTCTATGATTAAATATATTTTTACTGGTAAAAATAGAATCCTTCCAAACTTAACTAGGACCTCCAGGTCGTTTTCTGCAGGTACTCAACCTAGCCAGTTATTCCCCATTTTGTATCTGTGTAGTTCTTTGTACTTGTCCTTATTGAATTTCATCTTGTTGATTTCAGACCAATTTGCCAAGGTCATTTTGAATTCTAATCCTGTCCTCCAAGGTGCTTGCAACCCCTCTCAGCTTGGTGTCATCCACAAATGTTGTAAGCATGCTCTCCACTCTATTATCCAAGTCATTAATGAAAATATTGAATAGTACCGGACCCAGGACTGACCCTGGTGGGAACCTACTAGATACGCCCTCCCAGTCTGACAACAAACTACTCATAACTACTCTTTGAATAAGATCTTTCAACTAGTTGTATACCCACCTTAGAGCATTTTCCATCTAAATCACATTTCCCTAGTTTGCTTATGAGACTGTCATGCGGAACTGCGTCAAAATGCCTGACTAAAAATCAAGATAGATTCTGTCTACAGCTTGCCCCCATCCAGTAGGCCAGTAACCCTGTCCAAGAAGGAAATTAGGGGCACCCCAATCTAAAAGGAGGGCCTGGGGGCTTCTGCCACCTGCAGATGCCCAGAACAGCAAGAAACCAATGGAACTGGCTGTCTGAAAAAGCAGTTTTCTGATGTGTAGAATACAGATGTACAGCTGGAGGTTAGCTGTACATATTTACATGCTTTCTAATGGTAACCATCTTCTAATAAAGCTTTTTGTACAAGAATGTTTGTCGTGTGTGTGTGTGTGTGTGTGTGTGTGTGTGTGTGTGTGTGTGTGTGTTGCACATTAATTCACATGTACATCGTAAACAGATTTTCTGTGGTTTGATTTCCTATTATTTTTAATGGAGCAGTTGAATATTTTAAAATTTCTACCTTCCCATATAAACCAATGAGCATCAAACCACAGAAAAAGCATTTAGATTAAGTGAAGGTTCTGGTTAATTCCCACAGGAACAAGAAAATTAAGGCCACTTTTAAGAATAACTCAGGATTCCTAAATGGCTCTTGAGGACAAATTCAACCCTGGTGTAAGCCAGTGCGGTGTTATTGATTTCAGTGGAGCTGTTTACACTTCCAGCAGACTTGAATCTGCCCTTACAACCTTAACTTGTGACTTTTTGCTTGTCTTTATTAAAGAATGATATGAGTCGAGGAATAGCTGTCTGAATTGTTAATGCCAAGTCGGATTTTGCTTACTTGTACGCATTTAAGCCAGATCCTCAATATTATGTCGTAGACTCATCTGCTTTATTATAAATGCAGCTCTCAGAGTTGCGTACAGTACACACGATCACATTCTGCCCTCTTTTAAAACCACACAACCCCAGTTCTGTCTGTTGGGTTCTACAGGTATAATTAAGAGTAGAATCTTGGCCTGTGTATAAACAACTCTGGGTCAATTTCAGGGATGCAGAGCATAAATACCTGTTTCAGTGTTGCCCTGCAGCTCTCATCTGCCACAAGAATATCTGCCCCAGGCCCAGAGCCACCTCCATGCCAGATCTGCCGCAGCCATTCACAACACAGGGTAAATTTGGGGGCAGGCTTCATGAGGAAAGGGGCCTGACCAGGGGTCTTGTTACATCAGAAATTCTGCATTCCTGCAACAGCCCATCAGGGCCATTGCAATGGGAATTCAAGTTGACTGTCTTACCCTGTGCTCGAGACAAAACTGCCCCCACCAGCCCACAAAGGGAAGCAGCATAGTCTGCCTGCCTTCTAATCCCCACACCAGTCTCAGTCCAGCCCTAGATGCCCAACCCTGGGGTCAGAACTCCAGCAGACACATCAGTGGAGTTTTATCCGAGTAAGGCCTGCAAATCTTTGGGTTAGCCTGCAGTTGGAGAACATAATGGGAAACTATTCCTCTGACACTGAAAAAGTGAGCTGCGGCAAGAGAATATATTGCCCACTGAGTGGATTTCACTTTCTCAGGGCCTGCCTCTATCGTCCCCAACCGTATGCTGCAATTTCTAGTTAATATTTATTTTATAAATCTTTTCAAAGGCATGTGGGGCTCAACTCCCCGAATATCCATTGCATTGCAACAAAGAGGCCAAGCATCAAAGACAGCGGCTGGAGATGAGGCATGATGCAGCTTTCAAAAGAGGCCCCATCTGACGTGACCCAGAGAAGAGCTTTGACTTGAGCATAAAGACGACGCTGCACATCAGACTGAATAGGCTCATCAGGAAGAAAACAGTGGAAAAATATTTAAAGTACAATTCATTTCACAGAGCAACTGGACACTTCACAGAGCACAACAGTTAATTTGGCTGCAATTATTTAACACTTCTGCAGTACTGTAGATCAGAAAAAAGGAATATGTGTATTGGCAATTTGCTAATTGAGCAAGGACTCACCTGTTTCCAAGTAATAGCACAAGGTATTTTGAGCATGTGACCTAATTTAAACTACAAAGACTGTGCATTGCAAATAGTATACAAACAAACAAGGGGTGAACACACTAGCTTGTTTAAAAAAAACTTCCCAGCCAACAGAAGCAAGATAATGAAATTAACAGCTCTTGCTACTTCTCTCACCCATAACAGTGAAGGTATAGGCATCTCAGTGACCTGCTCAAAATAAAGCAAATATTTAGGGCCTGATCCAAAGCCCATTGAAATCAGTCAGAGCTGCCCCTCTTCTCCTCCCCTCCCCCCCCCCAATCAGGCTCTCACTACTTACAAACCAAAGCACACCTGTACAACCTGCTAATTCAGCGGGTGCCAAGCAGAATGTGTCAATCATGGCTTAGTAAATGCTTAGAATTAAAACCATTCCTTCCGCTCCTAATTAAATAACATTTTTCTTCTTGTGTGGCGTGGGGAGTAAAGCATTTTACCCAAGAGAGATGTGAGGAAGATTTGGCCTTGGGAGTCAGTGCTTTGAGGATATGCAAGTAACCCTGGATCGATGCCTTTTTATTTTCTCTCAGGAATAAATATAGGCAAGTGAATGACTTTGTGACTGGCCAGCCAGCCATATCAGATTTGTCAGAAACGAGGAATGGAAAGTGACTCAGGGAGCTCCAGCAGTGCCAGAGTGGAAGGTTGCTAGGGAAGAAATAGCAAGGAAGCAAAAGAAGTGAGTAAGAAAAGTAGTATGAAATAGAAAAAAAAGTATAAATATAAAGGGGGGGCTAGTATGCAGGAAGAAGAAAAGAATGAGGAAAAGAAGAAAATCAGAAGGAATAATAAATCAGCTCTCTACTAAGAATAATAAAGAATAAAGGCTTGTGAAATAAGAAATAGAATAATTCATTTACTGGTATTAACCAATCAAAAACATGGCAAAGGAAAATCTAAGAAGGAAACAAAACCAAAAAAAATCAAATAGGATAGTCAAACTGTTAAAGAAATGACCATGTGTAGAAAAAGCAGCATTTAACTAAAACCAAAATATGGATATAAAAGGGTACATCATCATTATGAAAGCAACAGAAAACATTTCAGTTCTTTTTCAACATCGCTCTGATCTCAGTTACATAAAAATAGAAACACGGACCAAATCAAGAATGTGTGAATGCACCAGTCACACTGGTCAAACTTCTTCATCTCCCCATTATTTAAAACAAAAAGGAAATGTTAGCAATTTTACACCCTCTTTTTAATGTTTAACTTAAAGCAACTGTCCCCTAGAAAATATATCCAACAAAAATCGCATTACATTGCTATCATTAGGTCAGTATACAAATGCAATATTTGTCAGGAGATCTAAGCAGCATTATTCTGTCCAGTGATTCCAAACAACATTAAAATCTGAGCAAGTGTTTGATTCCTAACTTCTTGAACACATGAAAACTTTGAGCACCATGAAAGGAGTTCAAGGAAATTTTACACAATGCATTTTTCATAAACATGTAGTTACAGTGAAGGGAAATGTACATTTAGGTTTTTGTTTTAAACTTGCAATATCATTAGCCAGTTTATTGTAGATGTAAATAGGAATCCAACTATGTAGGTTTACTTGGCAATATTTGGAAACACCTTAAAAATATATGGGGAAACCTTACTTATATGTCTCCGGAACAAACCTAAGTTAAACAGTGTAACACATTGTTTGTGGACCTGGGATTACTGCTTGCATTTGTCCAGGGGGCAACCTACATGTGTTTGTTTTTCCCTTCTGCAAAAATAAATGAAATATATACTAACACTTTTTTGGGTAAATCACACATGCACAACAATGCAAGTTACTTCACAGGAATTGTTCTGCTGCGGAATAGAACACTGGCATCGGAAACATAAATGATACTGTAATGTACTGTCCCTGGGGATGTCAAAGGACATCCCTTTCAAATATCTTGAAGGGGTGCATCTAGGAGTCAACCAGTAATTTTAAAGGAAAAATTACAACTCTTTCTTCAGGTTTCTTTGAAGAGAGATAGAACCACAAGCCCTAATGATTTGTAATAGCGGAGGGAAAAATCAATATTTCTATTCTATTCACATAGACCAGTAAATAAGGTGCATTCCTTCTGCTTCTTAAGAAATTAGCATTTCAAAAATATGCCACTTTCCCCTGAACTCCAAGCGTGTCTAATAATGCGAGAAGCAGATTGTCTCCCCTCGTTTCCTTAATTTGTTTCATCTAAAAGCAATTCACTCAACATCTTGTCGCCCTCTGGCAGCTTAGTTTACTTATCCGCACTTAATTTCTCATTTGGACCAAAACAAACTCCTCCAAACTGCTAGTGACTGGGGGAAGCTCAATATGTATGTACTCGGGAAAAATCCCTCGCGCACACAGAGAGACTAGACAAACAACTTGCTTTTGCTTTTATGATGTTGATTCAAAATTAAAGGGATCTCCCTCCCCCTTCCACGTAAAATAGTTGCAATTTCGCAGAATCCCGCGTCTTTCAATGAAAAGAAATATACCAAATAGCTTTCCTATCTTCTCATCGCCTAACGGGATCACTTTGTGTTTTAAAAACTCGAGCCTAGCTGTTTGTATCACCCAGTAATGTGAAACATACACTCATCAAATCCTAAGCACGCCAATGGATTCACTTGTGATTCTGAAAGTACAAAACACAGAGATGTCCTACATCGAGAGCGGCAGAACTAATTGGGGTTAAATTCTTTAGAGAGAAATTCTGACCAGAGCTTTTAGGGAGAGTGTAACCCCAACAGCTCGGTGAATACGGGCACCAACAGCTGAAGCAGAGGGAAAACCCTGTAGGTTGCCACACAGAAAATCGTATCAGCTCAGCCTACATGTCAGCCTCGACTGCTTTGGAAGGGGTCAGCATGCATAAGCAGCCCACATGGAAGGCCAGCAGCAGGAAATCAAAGGGAACCCCCAAAGAAGGTTGCATCCAGCGGGTACAAGCCCTGAGCTAACTGATGCGTGCTGAGAGCACGGTGTACGGATAAAGTCGGGAGGAGCAGACAAGTGTGTGAGATACATAGAGCGCCTGCATGCGAGGATATTGACAGAGATCCATCGAGTACAACTGGACTGTGTTTAACTGGGGGGTGGAGGGCCTCCGTCGGTGCCCCCCCCCACCCCCGGATGTGTTTAAATCCAAGCGTTTTTACTTGTTTGTGATTGGGGGAAAGACCATACTACAGGCAAGAAAGGTCTGAACTTGACAACCGAGTTCCTACGTTACACTAGTCCTGGGCTGGGGTGATCCGGAGACTGTGCAAACGCCCCCTTCTCCCCCCCCCCCCCCCCCCCAGCAGCGTTTTCCCACCTCGCCTTTGCAGAGCTCCCCCTCCGCTTTGCAATCACTCAGCGGCTGCAACTTCGGAGTGCGGGGCTCCAGCTCCCCTCTCCTGCCGGGGCCTCGCCGCTGTCCCCCCGGCGCGCCCCTGCACCAGGGAGAGCGGAGCAGCTTCCCCCCCAGCTCGGCGGACGCCAGCCCGCGGGGAGCCGAGGGGAGTTTACAACAGGACCGCGGCCAGGAGTCGCTGCTGAAGGACACTTCGGGAGCCGGGAGCAGCAGCATGTTCGGGGGGGTGAAGTTTGTGGCCAGCCCGTGTCGCCGCTCGGTTCTAAAGCCGGCAGCGAGGGCGCGAGCTATTAATGCAGAATTTGGGGGGGGGGGTCAGCTAGAAACGCTGCAGCTTTCGGGGGCTGCCAGCCAGCAGGGCAGAGCCTGCTTCGCGCTGCAACCGAGCTCCCGCGCCCCGCAGAGAGCCCAGCTGGGCGGGCTAAGGCAGTAGCCCCGCGCGCAGGTGGGGAAGGGGAGCTCCCACGCCCCCCTGTGCACCCCGCTAGCGCAGAGAGAGACACCGGGATCAAACCCCAGAGCAACCCACTGCCCCTGGCCGCTCTCCTCGGGTGGCAGAGGGCTAAGCGCTCGGTGTCTCCCCTACAGAAAACACAAAAAAAGTAGCCACTGATTGATATTGTGTTTTTTGCCACATCTAGGCAAACAGGCATAGCCGGAGCTGAACGCTCGCTGCCAAAACCACATGGAAATACCGCGGCGCAGAACTGAACCCAAAAGGGGGACTCAAAGCAAAACCCCGGGAAAATAAACCCGGATCGGCTCAGGGTCCTTTCCCAACGTGCAATACACACACACATCGTCTCCCTGCATGAAATGCACCATCCAAAACCCAGGCGGCAGGTTTCACAGCTGCCTCCGCTTTGCAAACCCACCTGCCTGCGCCGCGCCGGGCTGGAGGGTCCCGGAGATCACCAGGCAGCTGACCCAGCACACGAGTCGCTCGGCCAGCTTCATGGTTATGTTAAAGGGCGGCCTCAACTCCTGGTAGCGATGTTACATGGTCCAAATAGCATCTCCCCTCGGCGGCGAGCGTGGACCCCGGCGCCCGGCTGTGGGGACGAGGAGCGAGGCACAGTGCGTTTGCTTCCTCTCGTCCCGGCGGGGAGTGAGAGGCGGATTCCTCACTTGGCAAATCTGTTTGCAACAAGTTGTTCCCCAGAAGTCGCCGGCTCCCTGCCTTGGAGTCCCAGTTTCTCTCCTTTTTTCCTCTTCTTCTTCTCTCCCCCTTCTCCTGGCTTCACTTTGGGAGGGGGGGGTGTTTGGTTGCCCCCCTCCTTCTCCTCTCACTTGTCCGGGGGGCTGCAGTACTCCGATCTCAGAGCGTCAATTCCATTTACTCCCTTTCCCCGGCTGCTACGCGGAGATTAACAAGATACCCCCAAAAAATAAAAAAATACACAGAGGAGCAGGGAGGTTGGAGCAACACACAGCAAGCCCCGCCTCCGCCTGTGCACAAGCCACGCCCCTTCTGCACAAGCCACGCCCCTCCTCCCCGCTGACACCGGCTCGCTGCGCCCCGGGCGCTGCCCGGCTTGGGCACACCTGTCACGGGTGGAGGGCAGCAGCCAGGCGCGATCCCTGCCCGCAGGTTACCATGGAGCAATGCACAGGCAGCCGCTGGCCGTAAACACAACAATGTGCCTGCGAGAGACGCGCCTTTTAACGGCCCGATGTTTGATTAGCTGCGCATTGAGCCCGCGGCAATCCCGAGCGGTACCGCCGCTGGGGTTTTCAGGGGGTTGTTTCCTTCTTCCTGCTCTGTGCAATCGTGGGGGCCTTTGCTTTCCCCGCCTTGCAATCGGCTGTTGCACCTGTTTGTGCTGGGGAAGGGGTTGTGGTGCAGACGCAAGCGTCCTTTTAAAGCAGGCTGAACCCTCATTTGTATTTGGGGGTTGCCCCCCTCAAAAAGGGGGGCCGGGCTGCGAACCTAAATTGAACGCGCTTCTCATTCCGCGGCGCCTGCAACGAATATCGCTACAGACGTTTCTGGCCTGAGGTTAGACATGTGGAGCAGCGCCAGCCCCATAGGAAATAACGCAGCTTGTGGCGGGGATGGGGAGGACTTTTTTTCCCAATCCAACTCTTCGCTAGGAGTGTGTCCGCTTTACAGCGTGTCTAGGGCACGACGTGGCGACGGGGTGAGCAGCGGCTGCTGTTGCAAACTGAAAGGAAAAGTGAAGTGGTGGCAGCCCGTGATCTCCCCCACACACGCTCTAAAAGGAAGCAGAACTTTCTCCTTTGGGGTGGGGATCCTCTGTGTCTACACTGAGCTACTTACTCCGGCTACTGTTTGCTGATTCACTGATTGGCCCGGTGCGGTGGCAGGTCGGCGAGGCTGCAGTTTGCTGGTTTCCCTTTCAGGTGGCATAATTTAAAAGAACAGAAATGTCTGGCGCTCCTATGATTCAGCTCGACAGATGGGATTTCTCCAAAAATAATCCGAAGGGGTTTTTAATAAAGGAGCAAGGCAGGAACTATTCTGGATCCAGGAGCTGCTGCCAATTAAAGTAATCTAGACTATCGTTACCCCTGAGGTTTAATACTGAGGGGAGCATTTTAAAATGAGTTAGAAACTTGCAGCCTTATTTAAGCTTTTGAGCCTGCTCTTCTCTGACTTCAGACAGCCCTTCCCAGCCCAAAAAAATTAGAATAGTCCTCCAGCTGCTGCCCCTTCCCTCGACTTCTGCAGTGACTCCTCTCAAACCACAACTCTCCCATAAACCCTGGATTCCTTTCTCTGCACATTTATAAAGACTCCAGCAGGTAGTATTTTAGGCAACCTCCTTGCTGGGCCTTTTGCTCCCCCCTGACCTAAATCACCCAGTGCATTTTGCATGCCAGCAGACTTCAACGCACTGGTGACCCTGGCCTGGCCTGGCCCGGCCCTGTAATCTTCAGCACACTGGTGCCTGCTTCGGGGAAGAGGCCTGAGCTGAAGCAATGCCGAACATTTGCAGCAATCATTGACTTGAAGGGGAGGTGTGGGGGTGCAGCACTTATGCTTATCAGGCGGTTGGGGTGTCATGAGTTGGGAGGAAGGACTGGACTCAACCTATGCTGGGAATTGGAGAATGGGAGGGAGTAGGCTGTTGCTTCCTAACTAAACCAGAGGAAAAGGTTGAAGTAGGTTGAATGTTCAGGCAGATAAAGTAACTATCTTAGCGAGCCGGCTAATGCTGTTTTATATATATATATATATATATATATATATATATACACACAGCTTTTTGCACACAGATGTACCCCCAATTTATTTTTATCTGGTTTTCTACTTTTTGGAAATGCAGAAATGAATGTGATTAGACTAATGACTCATCTTCCACCTAGCAGAGACAAGGGGTGGGGTGAGGTAATACCTTTTATTGGACCAACTTCTGCTGGTAAGAGAGAGACGCTTTTCAGCAACACAGAGCTACTCTTCAGCAAAGCTTGTCAGTCAGCCAACAGCAGTCAGTCCAATAAAAGATATTACCTCACCCACCTTGACTCTCTAATATCCTGGGACCAAAGCAACTACACCTACACTGCATACTTTCCCCTAGCAGTCATTCGTAAGCTCCTTTCTTGACACATTTCCTTTCTCCCACTGAAGTTAAGCATGTGATCAAAGGTAGTCTATGTCACATTGTGTTATTCTAGTAACATGGTCTAGATGTACAAGTGTAGAAATAAGCAGCACGTGTGGACATGTAAACTGGCACTCAGCTACAGTTACCAACCACTGTCAGGATAGTGGGCTAGATGGACCCTGGTCTGATCCAGCATGACAATTCCTAGCTTCCTATACCCCTGTGATGGGAGAAGTACAAGAACCTAAAATGGAACAGAATGTCTATTTGGAGTGGATTATAGTTACTGATTTGCTCTAGCTCAGAAATGTATCCAGCAGAGCAAAACAGCAAATGCTAACATACCACTGTAAATTGTTTTGAGCAGTTCACTACATCTCTAATTAAAATCTGTCCGATTCCTCTTGCATCCATCCTAGGGAACAGAGCCTGTTTTCTGGCGACTGTTCCTTGGTATTAAACTACCCAATATAGAACAAAGCAGCCAACATTTAACAGTCCCTAAATCCAGACTCTTTGCAAACAAATTAACACTACAGCAAGTGCATGGGTGGATGAAGGACATTGATGCCCATTCAGACAGAGTCCAATCCTGCTCAATGATATTTTTCCATTGACTTTGACTTCAATAGGAACAAGAACAGGTTCAGTGTATCGTATGTCCAGTATTTAGTATCAGCTTTTCTATACTGTGCATGAAAATGAGCAAGTGCTAAACATAATAATATGAGTGTATGGAGTCCACCATTCTCAGACAACTTTTTCAGCCTATTACCTGCACAATTTAGGGCACCCCGCCTTTTACCCTGTGAGGGATTAGGGCACGACCCGGTTAATTTAGGCACCCCCAACCTTTTCCTTCTGTGGGCTTGGGGTATAAGGCACCCACTCTTACCCGTCCAGGACTTCAGGGCAAAACCTGGTCAAATTAAGTACCAGCTCTTATCCCTTTCCCTGGAGGCTTAGGGTTTTATGGGTCTGCTGGATCTTTTCCCAGTGAAAGAGTCTTACACAGCTGTGCTCTAAACCCGTGGCTCTCAACCTTTCCACACTACTGTACCCCTTTCAGGAGTCTGATTTGTCTTGCGTACCCCCAAGTTTCACCTCACCTAAAGACTACTTGCTTACAAAATCAGACATAAAAATACACAAGTGTCACAGCACACTGTTACTGACAAATTGCTTATTTTCACCATATAATTATAAAATATATTGTACTTACATTTCAGTGTATAGTATATAGAGCAGTATAAACAAGTCATTGTCAGTATTGTACTGACTTCGCCAGTGCTTTTTATGTAGCCTGTTGTAAAACGAGGAAACTATCTAGATGAGTTGATGTATCCCCTGGAAGACCTCTGGGTAACCCCAGGGGTACATGTATCCCGGTTGAGAATCACTGCTCTAAACATCTTCCCTTGCATCTGAAGAAGTGAGGTTCTTACCCACGAAAGCTTATGCTCCCAATACTTCTGTTATTCTCAAAGGTACCACAGGACCCTCTTGCTTTTTACAGATTCAGACTAACACGGCTACCCCTCTGATACTTGCTCTAAACATCATCTTTTTATTAGCAATTCACAAAATACATATACAGTGCCAAGCCAAGCTATTATGCTTACCACTCCAATATACAGACAAATCTTACCCAGTGGCCAGTTGGGATTCACTTGTCTGGGGATCCAGCACCCTTGCACGTCACGGTTGTACAGGGGGTATGATGCCTTGCAGCTTGTTTTTGCATGGCCGTTCGGAGTTCATTTTTAAAGAGTCTTGTTTTTTATTTACATTATATAGGTAAAACTAACTAACTATTTTAAAAACAATTATGAAACCTATTACATTGCCCAATACCCGCAGGTAACAATATTTAACCAATTATGCATTGGCAACTATAGGATTTTTCCTGCTAAAGTCTTTTACATTTTACTGTTTATGCCCAAATTGTAACTTATTTATGACTTTTTTTTGTTTGTGTAGATGGTCAGCATAAATTCACTGGTCAGAGCTTATTTTATTTGCAACCATTTTGTTTAATTATAGGGGTAGGTTAGGTCCCAGACCTACAGGCAGCTTGGTGATGAGAGTGTAAAAGGAAATCTCTGTGTCTTGCCAAATGTTTGACATGTAGACTGGTGACAATTTATTATTCCCTCTCTGCGCTCGATTCAGATTGTGTTGAAGGAAATGGGAGCTGAGTTGGGTCCTGTAACAGCTAGAGAGAAGGGGAGAGGGTAATTTCTTCAGACTTCTTTTCAGTTTAGGATACATTTTGTTGATGGGGCACCAGATTAGGATTCATGAAACCTGGGTTCAGTCCTGTCTCTGCCACTAGCTTGCTGGGTGATCTTGGGCAAGTCATCTCACCATTTTGTGCCTTGGTTTCTCCATCTGTAAAATGGGGATAATGATACTGACCTCCTTTGTAAAGTGCTTTGAGCTCTGAAGATGTAAAGAGCTATATAAGAGCTAGGTGATACAGTGTCTGTAGCAGTGTTTCTTCTGCCCTATTTAGGGTTGCCAACTTTGGTTTGACATATTCCTGGAGGTTTCATCACATGACAATCTTTAATTAAAGATTAATCTTTAATTCTGGAGACTCCAGGACACTCCTGGAGGACCCTAGCCCCATCTCACCTAATACACCTTTTTAATGATGGTCAAGGATAACCTCTAGCCATCAGTCCAAAAGTATTCATCATAGCCTCCAAACATTATTTCTGATGTAAAAGAAAGCAGCACCTAACATGTATTCTACTAAAAGCTCATCTCTGCTGCAAAATGTTTGTCACTTAAACAGAACATTTTTCACCCAGGAATCATTTAAAATAAACTCAAGTCACCCCCCACTCCTCCAAATGCCAATTTTTATTGCCTCTTTTCCAATTAAGTTCCAGGCTCTTTCTTCTTTAAAATCCCAAAGTCAAGGCCATATTTCAAATGGGATTACAGTTCCTTTTCCAAAGCATGAAAGTTTTAGCGGAAAAGAATGAACAGGACTCTGCAGAAAAGGGACTGTAAAGAATGAGAGACTTCGTTGCACTTAGCACTGCATTTCACTGCCCTATGACAGTTCAGCATACATCAGTGGTGGCAAAGCAGCAATTATACTAACCAGCCAAGAGAAGGAGAATAGGAGGAGCTTTGTATTCAGAGAAGGGTGACCAGATGTCCCGATTTTATAGGGACAGTCCAGATTTTGGGGTCTTTTTCTTATATAGAATCCTATTACCCCTCACCCCCGTCCCGATTTTTCACACTTGCTGTCTGATCACCCTAATTCAGAGACTGAAAAACAGGCTGGAAACTTAAGCTCACTAGAAACCTTTTGTGCAGTGGATTTTCTTAAAAAGGTAACAACATGCACAGTCTTTATCTTCTTGTTTGCAATTTTGAAGAAAATGTAGCTTCATTGGATCTAACTAGAGAGGAAGCCAAAAAGTTAGCCCATTTCCCTTAACAACTGAAATAACTGGAATGCTAATCTTCTCTCCTTGCAAGCTCTATAAAATGCGTAATTCCTGCTTTCTGTTACACAAATAAAACTAAAAGGAGGCTGTAAAACTAAACTCTTTCAAATGTTTAAATAGATAATTTAGCTCTATCTGCCTTTCAGTAAACAATGACTAATTTTGCTGGTGGAAGCTGTGCCTTCAAGATTGGAAGGTGCAGATTCAGGGACGATAGTGAAGGTTCCGTCTTACATAACATTGGCTGTACATTAATCAGAAATGTTTGCTATGCAAATCTTGTCATGCAAAGCAATTATTGCTGTTCCCACACTGACCTCATGTTTATTTATTACACCAGCTCTTTATTTGAACCTTGTCTGGTCTCTCACCACAGCATATTAGCTGTGTTGCTTCTAAAGGCACCCAGTTGAGAAATTTTAGATTTATCTATGCCATGTATAAAACAGGAGGGTTAGCTCCACACAGACTGCAATGCAGTGCTGAGAAACTCTAATGTTATTCCAGCGTCTGTTCATGCAAAATAGTCTCACCCCAGGGTCTTTGTTAGGACAAAGGGGGCCTTCTAATAGGTAGGGGCTGTAACACCTTGTTTAGTCTGAGTCTGCAATATTCGTTGATGGTTAATGGAAACTGTCAGCTAGAGTTACCAGGCAGGACAAGTAGAATTAGATTTTTATAGACTGCTCAGTAAAAGTTAAAGTATAAACAATAATTTGCCCTTGATTAAGCTATGGCTCCTACAACCAAAATTGCAAGACTCAGAGATTTAACTCCTGACCAAATAAGTTTCAAATATTAAAAATCAAAGGAGCGATTTAAATGGCTGAAATGCAAAATTGTGTCTTTAATTTCCTAATATTCTGTTGCCATAGAGTTTTCTTGACGTGACTTCATATTGACCAGCAGTGGCATCCAGTGGCTGTCAGGGGTTCTCACTGATCAGTATTCTTTGCAGCTCTCTTTCTGTTTTGACATGTGTCTTCTCCCTATTATTAAGAAGTAGCAATTTCAGCTTAATCTGTTTTTGCTCTTTTTTTCCTTTCATCTCCACCTCAGGTACACACAAGACAGAAATATGTATTCATTGTTGCAGCACTATATTTTACACATAAACAGGCTTGTCACCCTGTTTAATATAATTTAGTATTGGGAAAGACCTATTAGATCATCTGCTTGATCTCACTTCCCTCAGTGTTTTAATCTGTATGAAATTGTAAATGGCTCGGACAGGAGGGCTCCCACTGTTTACCACAGAAATCTGTTCTACATGCCTGTTTTAATCAAAGCCATTAAGAAGTGGCTTCTGATATTTATCCTTAATGTTTCCTTTGTGTAATTCCATCTAATTACTCACACTTACCCAGGTCCGGTGCTTCCATTTAGGCGAACTAGGCAGTCGCCTAGGGCGCCAGGATTTGGGGGGACGGCATTTTGCCGCCATTGGCGGCAATTTGGCAGCGGGGGGGTCCTTCCACCGCAATTCTGTGGCAGGTCCGTCACTCGCTCCGGGACCCACTGCCAAAGTGCCCCGAAGACCGGGACTGCGGAAGGACCCTTGCCTAGGGCGCCAGAAACCCTGGCGCCGCTCCTGCACTTACCCCAGTGGAAGACAAGGTCATTTCACATTTTCTGTGGTGTTTGTGCCTTTCAGACATTGTAGCTGATTTTCACGTATTCCAGTAGGGCTTGATCCAGAGCCCACTGACGTCAATGGAAAAACTCCTTTCAGTGGATTTTTGGACCAGGCCTTTTGTCGATGTTTGGCCGAGCTATAGCTATTTAAGGTCCACCGTAACTTCATTTGCTCTTCTCTCAGCGGATGTTCTGGATGAGAACCTGCAGACTAACTGGGCTGTATGGTAAGCCCCAGGCATGCGAGAAAATATCTTCTGCTCATCCACTTCATGGCCACTATTGCAGGATACAGGCAGGAGCAGTGCTTTCCCCTGGTATGTATTTTTAAATGCCTGTGGATCTGTGCACTTTATGGGCCCACTGGCCCTCACTCCTGGCTGGCTCCGCCTGTCTCCTTCATTCTTCCATGCTCTCTGGGGATGACCGTCATAGAGCTTGGCTCAGCAAAATGCCAGAATTCCAAGGCTAGAAGGAATCGTTGTGATCGACTAGTCTGAGCTCCTGTATAACACAGGCCCCTGAACTTCCCCCCGCAAATAATTCCTAGAGCACAGCTTAGAAAAACATCCAATCTTGATTTCAAAATTGGTCAAGGGTTAATGACTCTCACTGTTACAATTGCAAGCCCTCTGCTTCCTGGAGCTGTAGAACTGGAGCAGTGCACAGCGGTTTGTCCCTGCTGGAGTCGGGGGGGGCGGTAACTTTGGATAGTGAGAAGCCCACGAACTGAACACAACATTCTACTACGGGGGAGGGAGGGAGCTATCAGGGATGTGATAGGCAAGGAAAGGAAAAATATCGCAAAAGATTTCTTAATGGCATTGATTAGAACAGGCACGTGGAACAGATTTCCATGGTAAGCCATGCGTGCTATATTGCCTGAGCCATTTAAAATTGCACCAGCTTGTAACAACTCCATTTTTGAAGCCCAAAACTATTTTGGCTTTTTCTTTTCCACCAATCTGCACTGACAGCCCCTCTCAAGTTTGCTATCTACAGTCACCCCTAGCTTTCTTTTGGCTTTACTGCGTTCCAAATATGTCCCGTAATTTAAATGCCTGTACTTCATATTCTTTCCCTATAGATTTATTAGCCTGCAGTTTTCCATTTAGTTGTTTACTCCCCCTGTTTCAGCCCTCTATGCATCCTTTTGTATTATTGCTCTGTCTTCACTTGGGCTTTCAACACCTCCCTATGTAGTTTTCTCCTCAAATTTAATTAACGCAGCTTACCCTTGTTTCCAAACCATTAATAAAGATGTTAATTAAAACCAGGCCTAACAAAGAACCCTACACCACCACATTGCTTACTTCCCCCTGCTTGAGTCATTGCTGTTAGGCATTACCCTTTATTTATGATCCTTAAGATAACTTCCAGTCCATCTGACAATGCTCCTATTCCAGCTAATTTGAAAGTGTTTTTCAAGTATTTCTTAGTGCTGTACAGCTGTAACTTTTGCTAATTGTTCATGAAATGACTTTAAGTAATATTTTTAATGAAAGGTTGAATGAAGAAGCATCACAAATGAATTCCAAGACTAAAGATAATTTAATAAAATGAAGAAATAATTGACCAGTTTAGACTCCTAAATCCATATTTCGGTTCTTTCAAGCAGTGCTTTGATTTTCAGAGGGGCTGGAGTTTCCATGACTGAAATAGTAGGCCACAGTGCAAACAAAATGTCAGGCTGAATAGGGATGGCGAATACTGACAGTGTTCGGTCGTTAGGGAAGTCAACAGTATCTCTTCACCAGGACTATCATGTTCAGTTTTGTCACTATATTTTAAAAAAGGATATAGCCAAGGAGGTGTTCGGAAATGTGTGATGAAAATGACTACAGGCAAGAAGAGACTTCAAGAGAAGCTGAGAACATTGGAACTGTTTAGAGAGGAGACGGATAGACGAGGAGATGATAAAGGTAAACAAAAATATGTTATACTATATCAACGCTTATCCCACGGAACTCATTCCCACCAGATACCTGAGGCCAACAGCTTGTCAGGATTCAGAAACAGGATCAGACATGGATATGGTTAAACAGTTACATTACATAGGGAAAAAATTAGAAAGGATATAAACCTCTTGTGATTCTGGGCATAGGCCAGTCTCACTACTGTTTTCCCAATGAGCAGGTTATTCCACAAATGTTTACTGCAGGGTTTTTTGTACATTCTTCTGCAGCAGCTGATGTTGGCCTCTGTCAGAGGGAGAGAACACTGAACTAGATGGACCGTTAATCTGGAGCATTCTGGCGATTCCAGTGGGAACTGCAATGCAAAATCCAGCCGCTTTTACTGAGACTCCTAAGTACAGCAATAATAATATTGCACTGAGGAGTTTAACTGTAGGCTTTCAAATACTACAGTGATGAGTGCAGTTGAAGAACCTAGATAGAATGAAAATTGTAGTCAGCCATCTCTTACTAATCAAGAACATCTAGCCCTGTTTCCAGGATCATTTCTTTCAGAAGCCTTTGTGTTCTGCCATGGGAGGGCAAATTGAAATCCAGCTGGAACTCTGGGTAGGATCCCCATTGATGGGCTGTATCCAGACCGGCTAGCCCAGCCCCTGGTCAGGCACCACCCTGGAGAAGGAATGGCAGACAGCTTGTACCTCTTTGCTATTTCTCTTGGCAAATCTTCTGCCACTAGCACCCAATTAGTAAATCTGGCCCTGCCTTTGCGTCACATCACTTTTGCTTGCCCCACTCCCTCCCAAGTACGGATCTTCCACTGGAAACTTACTCTTTGGCAATGTGCTATTGTCCTCGTTGATGAGCCGATGCCATGGCACCTTATCCTTGAGGCACAAGAGGTGCTGTCTTTCAGATATCAGAGGGGTAGCCGTGTTAGTTTGAATCTGTAAAAAGCAACAGAGGGTCCTGTGGCACCTTTAAGACTAACAGAAGTATTGGAGCATAAGCTTTTGTGGGTGAATGCCCACTTCATCAAATGCAAGACTTCACACTTCTGTGTCTGATGAAGTGGGCATTCACCCACAAAAGCTTATGCTCCAATACTTCTGTTAGTCTTAAAGGTGTCACAGGACCCTCTGTTGTCTTTCAGATGACACTTGAATCCAAGTCCCTGTAAATTTGATCTAATTAAAGATCGTGTTTTACAAGACTACACACGTTAATCCTGATGTTCTGGCCAAATTCTTTTTTGGGTAATTATCTTCCATATGAAATTATCCCTGTGACTTGAATTTGATAAAGAATTGTTCGTGTTCTTTACAACTGCTCTGTAATGGTTTTGATTGCTAATGAACTCATGATATGTTTCACTACAAACTGCTGCATTTCAGTGAAATAGGAGGGTTAGGTATGTGAAGTGATGCCTGTATACATGAGACCAGATTTTCCAAAGAAGTCTCTAAATATATGCCTATAATTTTAGATGCACAAATTTGTGTGTTCAAAACCACCACATTTGCATATGCAAGGAGGTGTTGGAGCTGTGTGTTTTTATGGAAGCCAGTAAGTGGTGGGTGTAAGATTTTTAAATCAGGTTGAAGCCACATTGAATTCAGTTTATGAATTAGTGTGCAAATTTTTAGCTATATTACTGTAGTGGCCAGAACCCCTCGTCACAGCCTGGGACCCCTTTGTGCTAGCTACTCTAAAAAACACAGAACGAGACAGATTACAAACTGCTTTGCTGGGGCAGGAACTATCTAGTTGAGAGGCATTATATACTGTACATGTAAGTCATTAAACTGTATCATTTTCTGTATTCTAATCTCTGTGTCATTTCAGATTGCAGAAAGCGATAGCCAGGCTGGTGAATGTACAACAAGCTACCGAGTAAGAAACAGGGTTCTTACTTGGTCACTAGGCTGGAGAAGGATGCATAAATCACAGTGGCAAATTGTTTAGCTGCTGGTATGGGAGAGAATTTGTGCCTTGTACAGTGGAATCCTATGCAACTTGACAAAGAAAGCATGTGTCAGCTGCAAAGACAGACACTCCCCTTGTCATCCTTATTGAAAGAAGTGCTAGTTACCAAGCAATATATTCTGTACAGCAAGAAGTTGAAGGGAAGCATCTTCATAGGAAAGCAGGTTAGAAAAAACACTAACGCTCACTGAAAAAAAAATTGTATTTTAAAATACAAGCAAGATATTTTGCTGGGCATACACAGTTTGTCAGCATACCCCCTCTTGTGCATGTTGCACATTGGAAACCTCATGCAAGATGTAAAAAGATCTCCTATCTACCTACCTAGACAGATAGATGGTACATAGCCTAGGATTTTAAAAAAAGTATATATTAGTGATTTTTTGATACTGTACTTGGGTCTTCTTTAAAGCCTGATTTTTAGTGGATTGTCTCTGCGCTTTCTGAAAAATCAGGCTTCTTTAACACATCTCAAGTTGGGCACCCAGAAACTGAGTCACCCCAAATTACTAGTCTCTTTTGAAAATGTAGATAGTTATCTCTATATGAATGAGAGAAAGATAATAAGTGGTGGATGGTTGGGGAGGGAGACAGTGGAAACGGGAGCATATCCATCTCCGAAATCTATAGAAAAGGGCTCTCGTCTGGTTGGTTAATATCCCCATGCTCTCTGTTTATCTACAATGGATGCAGTGTAGATATCAGCCATTATTTGCAGGACTTAAAAGATGATATCATAACACAAGTGATAGAGCAAAGTGGAGTGACAAGAGGGTGTGAAGTCAGCTATTCACTTGAGACAACTGATCTGATAAACACTAGGCCCATTGTGTTTTGTTTATAATACAGTAGCCTGTCTATTGTTGAATTCTTGTTTGGGTGGAACAAAAATGTCACCAAAGCATGAGGAAACATGTTATGGAATCCTTATCCTGAAAGAGACTGGTCCTTTAGAGCGTGGTAAAATAACATTATTTAAACATCATGAATCGGGCACTTCAGTGTGTAGGTTGAAATTTCCAGTTCTGGTCACCCCATCTCAAAAAAGCTATATTAGAATTGGAAAAGGTGCAGAGAAGGGCAACAAAAATGATTAGCGGGATGGAACAGAGAGTAAAAAGACTGGAACTGTTCAGCTAAGTCAAAAGACGACTGGGGGGTATTTGATAGAGGTCTGCAATTATGAATGGTATGGAGAAAATGTATAAGGAAGTGTTATTTATTCAGTCATATAACACAAGAACAGGCTGACCCAATGAAACTAATAGTTAGCAGGTTCAAAACAAACATAAGGAAGTACTTCACTCAACACACAGTCAACCTGTGGAACTCATTGCCAGGGGATATTGTGAAGGCCAAAAGTAAAACTAGATTCAAAAAAGAATTAGATATGTTCATGGAGAGTAGGTCCATCAATAGCTATTAAACAAGATGGTCGGGGATGCAAACCCATGCTCTAGGTATTCTTAAACCTCTGACTGCCAGAAGCTGGGACCAGATGACAAGGGATGGATCACTCAAACTGCCCTGTTCTGTTCATTCCCTCTGAAACCAGTCACTGTTGGAAGACAGGATATTGGGCTAGATAGATCATTGGTTTGACCCAGTATAGCCGTTCATATGATCCAACTGGAAAAAAAAAAAAAAAAACAACAGCAGCAAAACTTAGAACCTGTATTTCTTGCAAACTAGAGCCCTGATTCAGGAAAGCATTTAAGACATTACTGGGACTTAAGTGCCTGTTTAACATTAAGCACATCATTGCATGCCTTTCATGAGTAAAGATGGCTTCCAGAACTGGGGCTTAACATTGTTCCAACTTTTAATTTTATTTTACTTGAATATAACCCAAAATCTTTAGCCTCATATATTTCCTAGGCATGTAAATCTACCTTCTGTCATCTCTGAGGCATCAGCTGGACAATCCTAATCCTAAACCTCCACTAATGTAACTCATCTTCACTCTCAAACTTCCCTCCCTTTAGAGTCTCTCTAATTCAACTCTCCAAATTCCAAAATGCAGCAGCTCATTTCTTTGCTTTATGTAGAAAGGGGAATGTGTTATCCCCAGCCTTGGAAACCTGTATTAATATCTCCTTCATGTCAGAATCAAGCACAGTATCTCTCTGACTGTCTACAAGATCTTCCACTTTTCTTCCTATTTTTTTCAGGCTGTTCCCTACACTCTTCTTCATCACAGGAGTGGATCCTTCTGCCACATTACTTCCACCACCTGCAGCAACTTCCTTGCACCTGTGCAAGTCCCTGGCTCTTTTTCTACTCCTTTTAAAAACAATGTCTTCTGCTTGACCTAGATTACTCCTCTACACCCTGACAATGGTTTCCAACGTTCTTGGGCAAATCCCCATAATTTCCTGAGTTTGATCGCTGAATTTCCTGATAAGACAGGCCCACGATATAGCAATCAGCTTCCAAAAAATCACAAGCCTGCTCTTTCACTTCCTCAGTCATTATGTTCAAGGCTGAATGTTCTGTCACTTTGTTCTTTTCCTTCCCAGTGACTTGTTTTTATAACTGGTCAATGGGTGGTTTGTTCCTATTGGGCTTATTGCACAGTCCATTTAGACTCCATTTTGTTCAGATACTAGTAAATTGTTGCATCCACTTTTATTTCTGTAACTAGTTGCAAGTCTAATATAGATGCTGCACACATTGACTAACATTGATATACTTTGGACCAAATTCTGGTTACTCAAAATCACATCCTTGTAACATTGACATAACCAATTTGTGGTTTACACTAGTGAATTCAGGTACGAATAACAGAGCCATCCACAGGAAGTTACCCAAGATCCCTTTATGCTGCTTTGTACCCAGGCCATGCCCAATGTTGGCTTTTCTCACACCTTGCTCTATTTCCTTAGCTAGCCCATCCAGAACTACAGCACCAAAAGTGATTGGCAGATTTTGGCTCGTTCCTGCTCTCAATGAAATCAATGGCAAAATGCCAATTGGCTGTAGGGTTGGGAGCAGGAATGGGGCCAGTAAGTTTCTCGGTTTATGGGCATCTCTGTGAATCACCTACCTGAATCGGACGCCTTACATTTTAGATTTTAAAACTGTTATTTTAAGTGGTGAATTCAGTCCTCCTGCTGCATGGTAGATGATGCATTTTTTGAGATGAGTGGGGGAAATTAATATTTATAATTTTACTTTTAACGAGCAACGCATGCTATACTAGTCACATTTTTTTCCTCATGGCTTATTTGGTAGGTTTCTGTAACTATACTGTTATATGGCAGAGCTAGACCAACAAAGTGTCACACTCTCGGGCTATTAGCAAGGCCCCTTCATCTTAACAGCTCCTACATAGGAGAACACACTTTGCATAAAACAGTCCCTGGAATGTCTAACTTGAGACTGGGAAATAAGAAGAATTCATGTATATTGTAGATCTTCTCTGCCCTAAGCACGAGATGTAAATCAATAGTCCCACCCTTTGGGCCTTAGTTTACTGCCTGCCTCTGTGCAGCGCTCCCATTGATATTGATGAGAGTTCTGTGTGCAGAGCGACAACATGGCATGGCCTTTAGAAATTAGTCATTTTACACCAATAACCATAGCAAAAAAGAGAGGGGAGGGGAAGATAGTTCTAACAGGCACTTTATTGTTGCCGTTCCTTATCTTCGTTTACTAATTAGAGGCCCAGTTCTGCTGTCCCTGCTCACCTTAGCAGCCCCTTTGACTCTAACAGGGTTACTCATATAGAAGGTCTCCAAGCTGTCTATCGTTCTCAGGCAAAGCACTGTATTGTTTCTAATGGAAATGTTTTCAACTAAATGTGTTGAAAATATTGAACAAGGAAATATCATATGGTCTGGTATTAAACACAACTCCAGTCATATAATACAGGAATAATTCTGTCAGTTAGGCTAGTTGAAATAATAAATCAAGGGACTGCAGCTTGACTTGCTGGTTACTACAATCCTACTATGTAGAAATCCCTGTATTAGAGAGCGGCATAGTTGTTACATGAGCAATATGGAAAGAGACATTTGATTGATTGGCGGAGATTCCACTCCAGATCTGCAGCTGGTCTAATTTTGTGTAGATCCATTGACTTCATTTCATTTACACCATCTGAGGATTGAGCCAAGGAACAATCCTGGTAGGTATAAGGTATAACTACACAATTATGAGCTCTTCTGTCTTAATGCAAATCCCTTCACACTATTACTTGTCCTTCCCCATGACTTTCCCAATATCCTAGAGCACTGTGGAAGGAAATTAAGAAATCTGTCCTGCATACCTTACTCATCTTCAACCAATTCCGTTAACTCCCGTGGGACTACTCCCATGAGTAAAAGTGGTGGGATTGGGGCTGAAATTTCTATGAGAAATATTTGTGGCTCCAAAGTTCACAAGTTTTAGAAAGCAGAATAAAGAAAACCCAATACAAATGAAGTGCAGCGAGTAGGCTGCTAACAGAAAAATAAGCAGAAATTAAGAAGGCATAGAGGGGCAGAATGGCAAAAATCTACCAAGGCGGGTTTTGAACAGAGCTAGTAATTTGTTCATCTAGTGCTGAAATAACTAAGATAATGAGAAAATACACACCCACAAACCACTGGGCCAAATCCAGAGGTCCATACTAATTCCTTCATTACCAGGGACTTCGTTGGATGTTTGCCCGAGTAAAAACTGAGCTCTCTGTTTTGATCTTACTTTGGAATAACTCTGAACATTGCATTTGCTTCCTTCAGATGTGGCCCTTTGCTCTGCCTCTCAGCCCACAGAATCTCTTAGATCTATCAAAGACAAGAGAGTCTGCTGCTCACAATCCTTTCCTCAGCTTGCAGGGGGCTGTGCACAGCATAGAACCTGCAGAAGCCATTCTCCCTGTGTCTCCCCAGATTCCACAAGCTACCCCAGCACCTCACTCAAATTGACAAATAGGACCTGTCACCATACATTACACACACTATTGGGTTGTGAGGAAGGGATTTGGTGGAGACCTAATGGCTCCGTGCCCCACCCGCCTTGTTTTCTCCCAACCCACCGATGGACTTACACAGGATAACAGGGATGTTCGCCCTGCTGCAGAGACGGTACTCTTCCCTCCACGCTCCACCCCGGCAGGGATCCACAGGCAGAGACACCCTGGGGCCCAAGTCTTATATCTCCATATATATCTCATAGAGCTGGAAGGGACCCCAAAGGGTCATCTAGTCCAGTCCCCTGCCTTCACTAGCAGGACCAAGTACTGATTTTGCCCCAGATCCCTAAGTAGCCCCTCAAGGATTGAACTCACAACCCTGGGTTTAGCAGTACATTAAGGTTTCCTTACACTGCCCTGATAGCACCTCTGATAGTAGACTTCCCACACTTGCAATCCATATATAAAGTTATAACTGTGTGAAAAAACATTTTTGGTCCAGATCCTGCAAAGTTCCCATTATGTGTTTAGTCCCTGCTCACTTGAAAGGCTCCATTAAAAGTAAATGGAACCACTTGCGAGAGTAAGGTTTACAACATCAGACCCTTTCTCAGCATATCCTCATGGGATAAATTCCTCTTCCCCTGTTGGTATTTGCATTCTGCCCACTAATCTGTGCTGGAACTAGTTCCGAATATCCAAACATTTGAGTTGCTTTCCAGTAGCTACTATATAATATATAAAACCTGCCACAAAAATATTTCCTGGTCCATAACTGGAATTACTACACTCCTACCCATTTTCCCTAGCAGTTACATGGAATTTAAAATGTTCACTCCCTGGCTAGTTACATTTTTCAGGTCAGCAAGCATTCCAGCTAGAAACATCAGTGGTATCTCATTGGAGAATCTTAAAATTACCCCTTTAAAATATCAGAAATCTCTCTCTACCTCTGATAGGTTGTTAGACTGCCAACCTTAATTTCAAAATACCTGATTTACAGAAAAGCTAGTTTGCTATTTTTGTGATTTAAAATCCATTTGTTCTCATTTTTTTCTCTCTGCAAGGCCAGGAACCTTGAATGTGTGGTAAGGCAATTTAACTTAACAAGCAGAGACTATGAAAAATAGTACTAACGTTTTTTTTTAAAGTTCCAAGATGTTTAAACTCTTGGCACGAAAGCCCCTTTTAATGAAAACAAATGTCACATAGTATGTGATAGCGTGTAGGTTTTACTGGCTCTCATTTTGGGTAGCCATATAAATCACTCATAACTTTGCTATTCATAAGAAATGAAGCAGTCCTCAACTCATGAAATGCAACTAATACTGCTATGTATCAGCATATAAAACATGTGATCATGCTGTAGGTGTCATAGGAGTATCCATGGGATAAACTGAGACTACCAATCTCTAATGATAATGTGAGAGTTGCATTAATTATGCACGTTTGGCAGGTTCACCTGCACTCTGCCCCCTAGTCAGTCTCCCAAGTTAAACTCTGAACATTCAGAACTTCAAACATCTTTAAAATATAAACTGCCAAATGTTTCCTTCCTTCCTCTCAAATGTTCTCCCATCCCACAAAATTATAGTGGTCAGAGGTGCAAAAATCAATCCTTGCACACATGTGGGATTTATGAGATTGATGTCTCACAATCTTGTAAAGCATGAAATAGGAAGTTTATGCCATGGAAAGGAGTGATTTCTAGCCTCCCAAAGGGAGGCACAGAATTTACTAAGCCTTGAATAGTTCCAAGATACCAGGCCTTCATACTGGGATTTTCAAGTGCCCTCGGTATTGGTCTGTCTCTGCTCCCTTTGAGGTCAATAGGAGTTTTATCATACTCTTCAGTGGGATCAGGTTTAGACCAATGTTGAGTGCTTTTGAAATGTCCACCCTAACAATTGTGAAATTGTTGTGTATAGAAATACTATATTAGGCCCTGATCTGGCATCTGGCTCCATGAGGGCAGGGGGATGCATCTCTACCGAGCCATTTGCAGGATTAGGGCTTTAGGTACGTTTTGGAAATCTTGTGTGTGTGTGTGTACTAGTCACAATTTCCCCTCTCTCAGGTGCTGGACACCAAGTCAGAACCAAGGGACCTGGCCTGAGAAGTGGATGGGAGAGCTTTTTTCTGGTACCCAACATTTACAAAAACTCCTCTCCAATGTTTCCATATTGACTTTTTTCGGTAAGATGCAGACCACAGGATGGAGTGGCATGATGCAAAGGGCCACTTGTTCGGGATAATTTGTACAACTCACTCCTGGTTTTGCCAGTTGAAGGATGTATGGTTGCTGTATATCAACAGATCATTGTAAAACAGCCAGAGTGAATCAGACCCAGGCTTTTTCAGATATTTTTCATAATGCCTGTAGTGATTTCCATCAACTCAGCTCAACAAAATATGCGCTTAAATCTATGTCAGTCACACTTACAAACTTGGGCCTCAATCCAGCAAGGAGTTAAGCACATGCTTAACTTTGAAGTCAATGAGTGAAATTCTGGTCCTATTAGAGTCACTGACAAAACTCCCCAATGGAAACTTCAATGTGCTAAAGTTCTTAGAGTGAAGCAGGTACTTAAGTCCTTTGTTAGATTAGGGGCCTCTAAATCATGTGCGCGCATGTGCTTGCTAGATGAATGCACACAGCCAAGTATAATAATCTGTTTAGAAATCATCATGTTAAGATCAAATTGGCCAGATCATGCTCTTCTACTCATTCAAAGCCAATGAATGAACAAGAGTAGGTCCTTAGAGAAAAATCCGTATTTTTATACGGGCAAAAATTTAACATCTCATTTGAAATTATTATGTTAGGCTGGTATTTACTCTGTTAATCTTTCATTACATTTCCCTCCATTGGATAGATAAATATTTTGGGATAAATATTAGATAGATATTTTTATATAACATTTTTCCCCTCCCTGTAGCAATGCCATGTAAATAGCTTGCTTATTTATGACTGTAAACGAGATGCAAAATCCAGGGAATATCTCAGTATTAAAAAGAAATAGCTGTAGTTACTGCCTTATAGAATAAACTTGATAAATTTGAATGATCTAAATTTTTATTGCAGCCATCTTTAAAATAAAGGGCTACGATTTCTTTTCATTTTTTAATAATGCACAAAAATTCCAACAATTTAATCTGAACTGTACAGGGAGAAACGAAAGGCTATTTAGAGGTGCTGACTCAATGGATTGTTGAAAATGACTATATGCTGGAAATACTTTGGCTTGACACTAAATCTTTTTTTCTTTTTATTAACAGGATCATTGTGGAGCTTTTATGGAAAGTGAAATGTCCCCTGTTTTCTGACAGAAATATTTATGTGCTTTGAGAAAAATACAACTAAGATGACCATCACTTTGATGAGGAAAAAGAAAACCCATTCCCTAACATGCACGCTTCTTAGATACATGTATTGTGGAACTTTGTCTTTATGCTAGTTTCTTTATCAGTTTGCTTGGCTTTCTTTCCCCAGCCTAACTGCTGATTTTGTGTGTGTGTGTGTGTGTGTGTGTGTGTGTGTGTGTGTGTGTGTGTGTGTGTGCTTCTTCATTAAAAAGCCTCACACAAAAATGAAACATGAGGTTTGTAATTTCTCTGGGAATCTCTGCTGCCACTATGTATAAAACAGATGTAAATTTCAGTGCTGCATCTTCTGTTCTGCTCCGTGACATTAACTAGATTACGCCTCTCACTACACAGAAAACCACTACTGTCAACATTATGCCAATTTGTTAATAGTCAGCTTGAATTCTTTTTAAAAAGCATATCTACTGTTAGCCACAAGACAGACAGCTGAGCAATGTTTCCCTCTAACTGGAAGCACATATAGCCACATGGACACCTGGATTGTATCATCTCTAAGCGTATAAATAAAAATCTAACCTTGCTAATTCACTTGCATGTAATCTGATTTTAAAACAACTTCATTGACAGAAAAACATTCTTTCTTCAAAAATAATCAAGGATTGGCTGCTGGGTTCAAAAAGAAAGTGCCAGTATTTGTTATCAGTTGTCACGGAGAGAAGAGACGTGAAAAATCTTACTCTGTAAGCAAAGTTGCATCTGTTGATAAAGGCAAGAATTTCAGAAATACACTAGTCTCAGTAAATTGCGTTCATTGATGAATCTTGGTTAGTTAAAATTTCAATAGAAACAAAGTTTCACTGAACCAGTCCATTAAATTCCTCCATTCACTGATCCAGACTTCAAGGTCTGTTTCAGCAGCTGTCCTTTCATGTGGTTATCATGTATATACTACTATTAATTAGTGACTGATATGACTTATTAATTCGGCATTGCCCAATTTGAAGATTTACTAAGTGATGCAGCTGAGGTGGATGTTTCATAATAGTCATTCATAACCCAGAGAACATTAATAGTTTTATGATGATGCTCCATTCCTTTAATAACACTGAGCAAATTGCTTTATTCTTCTGTGGATCATGTCAACAAGGTGATCCAACTCCATTCTCTTCAGTGGTGATTCAACACAACTCCAGCAAAACTGAGAAGTTAGAGGAAAGTGCTTTCAACACTAGGCAGACTACTCTATTATTAATAGTATTACTAAACATCATATTAGACCAAGACACACTTTCAGCTCCACAGCATAGTCCATGGAAAATAAACCACCGTCTATAAGCAAGTCAGACTGCCATGAAATACAAGCTGTTTCTGCATAGGACTTCTTTCTGAGAAGTCTTCTGAGACTTCAAACAGGGAGGAGCAAAGAAGTCTTCATTGCTCCTGACAACTACTCAATCTTGAGATGTTTACAGGAGCAGGAGTCTTGCCTTGGGCAAGCCTTGAATGTACTTACAGCTTTTCAGAGTACATTAGTGCCACCAAGCAGAAGACATATTAATTGATAGCACCCACTCTAGAGTATTACTTAAGATGATACATCTTGCTAGACCACTGCTTTTTTGCTTCCTAATTTTCACAAAGTATGATGATTTCAGAAGTCTAGGAATGCAGAATGGGAGCTAGAAAGAGGGGATGAGTACTGCTCTTGAAGGGTTTATTCAACTAAGGAGTTGCACAGAAGCAGAACTTGGTCCAAATTCTCAAAGGCTAACCCAGAAGAATGTAAGAATCCAGGATAATTGTTCTCATGCTTGGCTATTTCATTCTGTTTACCTTAACAAACTTTCTGGAGGGGGAGGCTTATAGCAGTATAAGCTTCAGGTATGAAATATTTCCTAGACTCCCTTGAATCAGAGGTTCACATTCTGGCAGGGTTCACTTAATCCTTTATCCTTTCAAGGTACTGATGAAAGACTTCCACAGTTTGCTATATGGGAAAAGATGAGACCCGCTTTGGCATTCAAGATTCCATCAGAAAGCATGGGAGTTGGGGACTAACCACCCATTGTACCTAGGAAAATGCCACCCTATCTGTGTAAAATATGATCACTGATTGCAACTATCTGAGAATTCTAGAAGCAGTTAAAATCTTATCCTTCCCTCCCTCTCTCTAAATGTCAGTGTCAAAATACTGCACAGGAGGCATTCAAAATGTAGCATCTAGGGCTTTGCAACAATGTTCTAAACATTTTATGCCACTCAAGTTACACCTTTATTCACAGCCCATTTGCTCTTCTGCTGTGGCTCATCCCATGAGGCTCTGAGCAACCTGACCTCCAATTTTGCCAGAGTTTGATTGCATTTGCACCCCCATAGATCTGGAGCAATTTTTCCTAAAATAGAGTTACTCTGGATTGATACTGGTGAAAGTCAGATCAGTCTGCCCCACAGCCTTCAATAGAAATTGAGGGCAATTCAGCATCTTACAGGACCAGGTCTTTGAAACTGCTGGAAACTTTGAGTGCAAGGAAATAAAAGGGAAACTAAGAAAAAAAAGGGGAGATTATAACTTTTGACAATCTAATTTTGAAAGTGAGTGACAGTGAGAGGTTCATATGCTAATGTAATGGCACAGACATGCTGCATGAGCTAAAACTAAATAACAGGTTATAAAATGTTTATTTTGAGGTGCTGTAGCCAATAAGTCTGTTTGAAACAATATTTTTATTGGATCAAGGAGCTCTTGTGAATTAACTCATTTCAAGTGCAACTAAAATATACTGGGCCAGACTTTGATGGTGCTGTGCCAATGTATAAAGAAGTCCAATGATGACGACTGTGGTCCTGAGGATTTTTACTCATTGCTAATTCACAGGCATGCAGTATGTGGCTTTGTATAGTCTACGTCTCTAATAAATACTAATAAAGTATGGGCGTGCCCAGGATTGGCAGTTTAAAGAACAAATGCGATTGCTAAATAAATAAATATACTCTCTTCAATTGCTGTGTTAAAAAAAAAAAACACCACCCTACAGCTTTTAGACACTATTTCCTAATATTGCTTTTACTTTAATCTTTAAGCTCCTATATGGGTGCTGCTGGACAGCTTTTCCACTGAGAAGATCCTTCTACCCACAATCCCCATAATAAAATTAAAATAAAAATTCTTAGGATATTGTTGTTGAATGTTGACTTTAAAAACCATACCAGCAATTCTGCTTTATTCTTAATAAACTACTGCACTCGTGGTATTTCATTGCTCTAACAGACAAATCAGCTCCTGTTCCAGTGCACTAGAGATAGGAACATCCCGGGTTGCTGGAGAGAGAATTTCTAATGCAAAGTACAACATTGTCCCCTAGTGGGCTATATGCTGAAACACAAAAACACTGCAACACCATCCTTTTGGAGACATACAGCAAGCTCTATGAAACAAGGTAAAAATGTCAGCTTGATTTCTGTTCAAGGTTTTACAGTACTCATATGCCACAAGCGGTTTTACGATTCAGGTCTAAATGCAGAGGTGAGTCTAGGTGAACCTAAAGAAGCCTGAATTGGTGTAATTTACACCTTATTCCAACTCACGCTCTCTGTAAGTTACACCACCTTAGACTCACACTCACTTAACTACTGTGCAACTTGCACCCACTCAGTGTGTGATACTTACATTGCATGCCATCCTCTGACTTTAGCCCATGGAGTGCAGGAGAGCATAAACAGGTGTAATTTACATGCTAAGGGTTCAGAAGAGCAGAATATCAGGACATGGTGTAACATTAAAGTTATCTACTTGAGTGATGTGTATGAGGAGTGTAAGTCCAAGGGCACCAGAGGTACGTAACTTACAGGAAGAAGGTTTACATTCCGGCAACCTACTAGTCCCTTCAATTAATTTGGCCTTCAGTGTTGTATGTTTCATAATGATTGGAAATTTCAGTTAGTGTATCTTATCCCAGTAAATAGATACTGGGAGTGAAATCCTGCTTGCCTTACTCACATTGACTTGGGCCCCAATCCAGCAGCCCTGATTCACTTGAGGCATCCCCATGAAATCAATAGGACTTCTCAGATGAAGAATGGCTGCAGGACAGGGCCATTGGCACTATGGGTTATATTCTTTGTGGCTTTATAATAGCAACAGCTTAGACAAATTGTTCTTAAAATTAAAGATGGGTCAATTTAGGACCCATAGGAACAAAGCATGTAAGTCATGTTTACAGGATGGGGGACTTTATCCTGGGAAGCACTGACTCTGAAAAAGATTTGGGGGTCGGTCAGCTGAACATGAGCAACCAGTGTTCCTCACTGGTCAAAAGAGCTAATGCAATACCAAGGTGCATAAACAGGGGAATCTTGAGCAGGAGGTTATTTTACCTCTATTTGGCACTGGTGCATACACTGCTGGAAAACGGTGTCCAGTTTCAGTGCCCACAATTCATGAAAGATGTTGATAAATGGGAGAGGGTTCAGAGAAGAGCCACAAGAATGCTTAAAGGGTTAGAAAACATGCCTTGTAGTGATAGACTCAAAGAGCTCGATCTATTTAGCTTCACAAAGAGAAGATTAAGGGGTGACTTGATTACAATGTATGAGAAAGATACAAGCCTCAATATTTAATAATGGGCTCTTCAGCCAGAGAAAGGAATAACATGATCAAGAGGGTAGAAGGTGAAGCTAGACAAATTCAGATCGGAAATAAGGTGTAATTTTTTTTTATTTTTTTTTACAGTGACACAATTGACTACTAGAACAATTTATTAAGGGTTGCGGTGAATTCTCCATCACTGACCATTTTTAGATCAAGATTGGATATTTTTTCTGAAAGATCTGCTGTAAGAATTATTTGGGGGGCAGTTCTCTGGCCTGTGTCATACAGGCGGTCAGACTAGATGGTCACAATGGTCCCTTCTGGCCTTGGAATCTATAAAACAATACTGTAGAAGAATTTAGAATCCCTCCAAGTTGCCAGTACTGAAGATGGATTCAGGTGACACCAAAATTTAAAGAGGACCCCAGAAAACCACAATCATTCCAGGTTTGACCCTCTTTACTTCCGAGTCTGTCCCCTTTAAATTCTCCTTGCTCCTCTTAACAGCCAATGAGATAAAAAACAAAAACAAACCACAACTGTTTCCTTGTTTCTACTGCACACTTGTGACTTTCAAACTGAAATACATTTTTTTGTTAGTATCACTTTTGTTAGTATCCATATCTCTATACACCTCCACTCTGTTTGCCTGGTTTTTCAATGGCGTTACGCCAGTGAGTGCAGAATCAGATCCCATGAATCCAAAACCACTACCTAACTGAATTTTGCAAAAAGAGACTAATCCATCCTGCTTTTGCCCCCTATTAGAATACTCATAACACAAAGTGAAAGGTGATTTTGCAGAACAGAGTTCTGTTCAATGTTACCTTTCTTCCTCTTCATTTATTTTCAGTGCGTGTGGCATAGCCAAGAAAATAGATTGTGAACTAAAGGGTAAGCAATAAATATCCTGTTATAAAACACATTTCTCAAATTATTCATTGACATAAGTTAATATTCTCTAGCCAAAGATTTAAAAAAATATATATTTGTAAAGAGAAATGCACAAAGGAAATCAATTTGGAACTCAAGAAAAGGAACCCTTTTGATCAATTTTCCCCACCAAGCAGTCAGTAAATTTATGAAACTCTTCAAGGAAAATTATAGCATTTGTCAATCAATTTCAAAACCATATTTGTGAGCAAGATCAGATTGATTACATAAATGTTTCCCCCACCCCTCCTTAAAAATGAACTTTTCTAAAAGGTCATATCTGGAGCTCAAATGCACATACATTATTCTTATGGGCTTGCTTGCAGCTAAGCTAGAAAGTTATAAAAGCGAAGTCAATTTCTGACTCCAAAAGTGTGGATAAAGCAATGTGATCCAGTGAATCAGAATATTTCCAACATACCTCTGAACAGCATACTAACCCACAGAATCCTCCCTACCAGCACTACAAAAAAAAGGATTCTGCATGGACTCCTCCGGACGGTCGAAACAACAGACTGGATTTCTACATAGATTGCTTCCGTCGACGTGCAAAGGCTGAAATTGTGGAAAAGCAACATCACTTGCCACATAACCTCAGCCATGCTGAACACAACGCCATCTACAGCCTCAGAAACAACCCTGACATCATAATCAAAAAGGCTGACAAAGGAGGTGCTGTCGTCATCATGAATAAATTGGAATATGACCAGGAGGCTGCTAGACAGCTCTCTAACACCACATTCTACAGGCCATTATCCTCTGATCCCACTGAGGATTACCTAAAGAAACTACACCATCTGCTAAAAAAACTCCCTGACAAAGCACAGGAACAAATCCGTACAGACACATGCCTAGAACCCCGACCAGGGGTATTCTATTTGCTACCCAAGATCCATAAACCTGGATATCCTGGACGCCCCATCATCTCAGGCATTGGCACCCTAACATCAGGCTTGTCTGGTTATGTAGACTCTGTCCTAAGACCCTACGCTACCAGCACTCCCAGCTATCTTCGAGACACCACTGACTTCCTGAGGAAACTACAATCCATCGGTGATCTTCCAGAAAACACCATCCTGGCCACTATGGACGTAGAAGCCCTCTACACCAATATTCCACACAAAGATGGACTACAAGCTATCAGGAACAGTATCCCTGATAATGTCACAGCTAACCTGGTGGCTGAACTTTGTGATTTTGTCCTCACCCACAACTATTTCACATTTGGGGACAATATATACCTTCAAGTCAGCGGCACTGCTATGGGTACCCGCATGGCTCCACAATATGCCAACATTTTTATGGCTGACTTAGAACAACGCTTCCTTAGCTCTCGTCCCCTAACGCCCCTACTCTACTTGCGCTACATTGATGACATCTTCATCATCTGGACCCATGGAAAAGAAGCCCTTGAGGAATTTCACCATGATTTCAATAATTTCCATCCCACCATCAACCTCAGCCTAGATCAATCCACACAAGCGGTCCATTTCCTGGACACTACTGTGCTAATAAGCGATGGTCACATCAATACCACCCTATACCGGAAACCTACTGACCGCTACACTTACCTACATGCCTCCAGCTTCCATCCAGGACACACCACACGATCCATTGTCTACAGCCAAGCTCTAAGATATAACCGCATTTGCTCCAATCCCTCGGATAGAGACAAGCACCTACAAGATCTCTATCAAGCATTCTTAAAACTACAATACCCACCTGCTGAAGTGAAAAAACAGATTGACAGAGCCAGACGAGTACCCAGAAGTCACCTCCTACAAGACAGGCCCAACAAAGAAAATAACAGAACACCACTAGCTGTCACCTTCAGCCCCCAACTAAAACCTCTCCAGCGCATCATCAGAGATCTACAACCTATCCTGAAAGATGATCCTTTACTCTCACAGATCTTGGGAGACAGACCTGTCCTCGCTTACAGACAACCCCCCAACCTAAAGCAAATACTCACCAGCAACCACACATCACTGAACAAAACCACTAACCCAGGAACCTATCCTTGTAACAAACCCCGATGCCAACTCTGTCCACATATCTATTCAAGTGACATCATCATAGGACCTAATCACATCAGCCATACCATCAGGGGCTCGTTCACCTGCACATCTACCAATGTGATCTATGCCATCATGTGCCAGCAATGCCCCTCTGCCATGTACATTGGCCAAACCGGACAGTCTCTACGCAAAAGAATTAATGGACACAAATCTGACATCAGGAATCAAAATACTCAAAAACCAGTGGGAGAACACTTTAACCTGTCTGGTCATTCAGTGACAGACCTGCGGGTGGCTATATTACAACAGAAAAACTTCAAAAACAGACTCCAAAGAGAGACTACAGAGCTAGAATTGATATGCAAACTAGACACAATCAACTCCGGTTTGAATAAGGACTGGGAATGGCTGAGCCATTACAAACGTTGACTATCTCCCCTTGTAAGTACTCTCACACTTCTTATCACACTGTCTGTACTCGGCTAGCTTGATTATCACTTCAAAAGTTTTTTTTTTTTTTTTTTTTTTTCCTCTTAATTAATTGGCCTCTCAGAGTTGGTAAGACAACTCCCACCTGTTTATGCTCTCTGTATGTGTGTATATATATCTCCTCATTATATGTTCCATTCTATATGCATCCGAAGAAGTGGGCTGTAGTCCACGAAAGCTTATGCTCTAATAAATTTGTTAGTCTCTAAGGTGCCACAAGTACTCCTGTTCTTCTTTTTGCGGATACAGACTAACACGGCTGTTACTCTGAAACTTGTCAGGCTGTAGACTGTGAGTTGGAAGACTTAGGTTCTATTCCTGCCTAGGTCACTGACCTGCTATGTGATCTTGAATGCATCATTTTAACTCTGTGCCTCCATCTCCCCTTCTTATCTATTTAGATGGCAAGATCTCTTATTATAGGTTTGTTCAGTGTCTAGCAAAATGGGGTTTCCAGGGACTATTAGAATGCAAATAATAGTTGACCCCCCCCGTTCCAGTAAGGGCTTTTTGGCTCTACTGGATTTCAAACAAGAATGTTTAATAGATGTTGAACTTGATAAAGCGTCTTCAATAATGAGGTGGCTACAACTGCTGCAGAGAAAAGGGAATGTTACTTCTTGGGTGTGTAAAAAAAAAAAACAGACTCTCAGAAATTCTATATATTTCTGCCATTGTCTTGCCTAAGAGCAAAGATCACCAACAGTTCATGAACATCAGCGTTGGTAACAGAGAAAACAAACGTTCCCTTTGGGCAGCATTTGAATTCCGACAATCTGTAAGAAGAGTATAAAATTGTTGAGACATGCTTTGTGAGGTTCTCTCACACTTTCGTTTCTTCCAATAAATGTATTTTGCAGATACAATTATTCAGTGGCAGAGTTTAACCCAGTGCTCAGAAGTATGAAGGTAAAGTAATTGACCATATTAATCCTTGGATGTCTTTTGCTGCTCTCTGGGATCATAAATATAGGGCAAAATATCACCCTGGGACACCAGAGTTTGACAAAGCACTGGGGAGGTGGCTTATTTTTAAAGCTAATTAGAAAGGGTGATATGCCAAAGGAGCATATTTGGGGCTCCCAGGATCCTCTTGTTAAAAAAGTCCCATCACCAAATTTAAGGGTGGATTGGGATGATTTCTCTGCTTTCCCTGGAATTCACCACCTCTCCAGATCATAGAATCATAGAATCATAGAATATCAGAGTTGGAAGGGACCTCAAGAGGTCATCTAGTCCAACCCCCTGCTCAAAGCAGGACCAATTCCCAGCTAAATCATCCCAGCCAGGGCTTTGTCAAGCCGGGCCTTAAAAACCTCCAAGGAAGGAGACTCCACCACCTCCCTAGGTAACGCATTCCAGTGTTTCACCACCCTCCTAGTGAAATAGTTTTTCCTGATATCCAACCTGGACCTCCCCCACTGCAACTTGAGACCATTGCTCCTTGTTCTGTCATCTGCCACCACTGAGAACAGCCGAGCTCCATCCTCTTTGGAACCCCCCTTCAGGTAGTTGAAGGCTGCTATCAAATCCCCCCTCATTCTTCTCTTCTGGAGACTAAACAATCCCAGTTCTCTCAGCCTCTCCTCATAAGTCATGTGCTCCAGACCCCTAATCATTTTTGTTGCCCTCCGCTGGACTCTTTCCAATTTTTCCACATCCTTCTTGTAGTGTGGGGACCAAAACTGGACACAGTATTCCAGATGAGGCCTCACCAATGTCGAATAAAGGGGAACGATCACGTTCCTCGATCTGCTGGCAATGCCCCTACTTATACAGCCCAAAATGCCGTTAGCCTTCTTGGCAACAAGAGCACACTGTTGACTCATATCCAGCTTCTCGTCCACTGTGACCCCTAGGTCCTTTTCTGCAGAACTGCTACCTAGCCATTCGGTCCCTAGTCTGTAGCAGTGCATGGGATTCTTCCGTCCTAAGTGCAGGACTCTGCACTTGTCCTTGTTGAACCTCATCAGGTTTTTTTCTGCCCAATCCTCTAATTTGTCTAGGTCCCTCTGTATCCGATCCCTACCCTCTAGTGTATCTACCACGCCTCCTAGTTTAGTGTCATCTGCAAACTTGCTGAGAGTGCAGTCCACACCATCCTCCAGATCATTAATAAAGATATTAAACAAAACCGGCCCCAGGACCGACCCTTGGGGCACTCCACTTGAAACCAGCTGCCAACTAGACATGGAGCCATTGATCACTACCCGTTGAGCCCGACGATCTAGCCAGCTTTCTATCCACCTTACAGTCCATTCATCCAGCCCATACTTCTTTAACTTGGTGGCAAGAATACTGTGGGAAACAGTATCAAAAGCTTTGCTAAAGTCAAGAAATAAGACATCCACTGCTTTCCCCTCATCCACAGAGCCAGTTATCTCATCATAGAAGGCAATTAGGTTAGTCAGGCACGACTTCCCCTTCGTGAATCCATGCTGACTGTTCCTGATCACTTTCCTGTCCTCTAAATGTTTCATAATTGATTCCTTGAGGACCTGCTCCATGATTTTTCCAGGGACTGAGGTGAGGCTGACTGGCCTGTAGTTCCCCGGATCCTCCTTCTTCCCTTTTTTAAAGATGGGCACTACATTAGCCTTTTTCCAGTCATCTGGGACCT
This sequence comes from Malaclemys terrapin pileata, assembly GCF_027887155.1. Taxonomy (NCBI): domain Eukaryota; kingdom Metazoa; phylum Chordata; order Testudines; family Emydidae; genus Malaclemys; species Malaclemys terrapin. The sequence continues at coordinate 14,335,979 of NC_071515.1, read as the reverse complement.
CCCCCGATCGCCATGAGTTTTCAAAAATAATGGCTAATGGCTCTGCAATCTCACCCGCCAACTCCTTTAGCACCCTCGGATGCAGTGCATCCGGCCCCATGGACTTGTGCACGTCCAGTTTTTCTAAATAGTCCCGAACCACTTCTTTCTCCACAGAGGGTTGGTCACCTTCTCCCCATGCTGTACTGCCCAGTGCAGCAATCTGGGAGCTGACCTTGTGCGTGAAGACAGAGGCAAAAAAATCATTGAGTACATTAGCTTTTTCCACATCCTCGGTCACTAGGTTGCCTCCCTCATTCAGTAAGGGGCCCACACTTTCCTTGATTTTCTTCTTGTTGCTAACATACCTGAAGAAACCCTTCTTGTTACTCTTAACATCTCTTGCTAACTGCAACTCCAAGTGTGATTTGGCCTTCCTGATTTCACTCCTGCACGCCTGAGCAATATTTTTATACTCCTCCCTGGTCATTTGTCCAATCTTCCACTCCTTATAAGCCTCTTTTTTGCGTTTAAGATCAGCAAGGATTTCACTGTTTAGCCAAGCTGGTCGCCTGCCATATTTACTATTCTTTCTACACATCGGGATGGTTTGTTCCTGCAACCTCAATAAGGATTCAGATGCTACTTAATCATCCTTGCTGGCTCGCATTTATCCCTGGGGCTCATCAAAATACTTCTGAGAAGACAATAGCCCTTGGAATTAATCAGGGTAGGCTGAGCGTCCAGTGCTGTGTTAAAAAATAACATGGTGTCAACACAAAGCGTTTCATTTCAAGGTTTTTATAGACTTAAAAAAAAATTGAGGGAAATTCAGAAACAAAAACATCGTTCCAAATTGAAATGTCAAAGTGTTTCATTTCAGATATGCTGAAACAAACCCTTTTGATATTTCTGAAATTTATCTCCCCCTGCCTGCCCACCCACCCCCCTGCAACCAAACAATTTGCCAGAATTAGCCCAAGTTAGGGAATTGTTTTAGTTGATCTGAATCTGCATTTTTCAGTGGGGTGGGGGGAGAAGATATTCCACAAAGCTTTTGCCCAACTCTAATTGGGAGCCTCTTAAAGATCTTCTCCCTCCTCCAACTCATTTCCAGTTACATAAACGGAATGCTAGGGACATTGGAATTGCCAGAATGTCTCAGACCCAATGCCCATCTAGTCCACTGTCTTGATTTTGACAGTGGCCAGTACAAGATGCTTCGAAGGCTGGCGAAAGAACCCCATCCTTAAGGGGGCCATTTAGGGATTTGGGGCAAAAATCTGCCTGGGGATTGGTCCTCCTTTGAGCAGGGGGTTGGACTAGATGACCTCCTGAGGTCCCTTCCAACCCTGACATTCTATGATTCTATCTGTGTTATCAGTACAGGTGAACCCATGACCTTCTGATCCACACCACAGACCTATTCCACTTCTCTTTTAGGCCTAATTAGCTCTTAAAACTAGATCAGAAAGAAGCCTACAGTTGGCAGCTGTGGGATAATCTGCCTCTCCGAGATAGAGATTAAATTAAAACCTAACTATTAGAGAGCAGGAAGAGACCTAAAGCACCTGATTTAATATCTTCCAGAATTGTCATTGTCAATTATAACTCCTCAGGATAGTCTTGATTCCCATATAATTATCCAATCCCTTTTTGACTTTTGTTAAGTTCTTGGCCTCAACCACTTCCTGCGGCAATGAATTCCACAGTATAGTTACATGTGGCAAATTGATTTTGAATTTCCCACCTTTTAATTATATTGTATGTCCTCTTGTTCTTGTATTAGGAGGCAGAAAACAGAAGTTCCCAATCTACCTTCTCTATACCTTTCAATATTTTATATACTTTTACCACATCTCCTCTTATTCATCTCCTTTCTCAGGAAATCACTTTTTTTTTTCACTTCGTATGGTCCTTGAACATACTCCTTGTCCTTCTTTGAAGCCCACTCTAATTCTGCAATATCCTTTTTGAGATGGGGTGCCCAATATTGCAGAAGTGGCCACACCATTGATTTACAGAATGGTGTAATAATATTTTCCATATTATTCTCCATCCCATTCCTTATGCAGCATAACATCTTGTTACTTGTTTTGACCACAGATGTGCACTGAGTGGTATACAAGGGACCCAGGTCCCTTTCTTGAGTGGATAGTTTTGAATCCTATAAGGTATAAGTAGTTTACAGTTTTCCCTCCAATGTGCATTACTTTGCATTTGTCATCATAAAATTTAATTTGCCATCAGGTTAACCATTGACTCAGCTTGTTTATGTCTCTCTGAAGTCCTTTCTGATACTATGAGTTTAAATAACGCTCTCATCTGGACATTTTGCTACCTCACTCCTCACCTTTGGAAACAGTGTCCTGGTCTATGAATAATCTCAGTAATGCTTCAGGAATATACTATAAACGTTCCCAACAAATGGATAACCACCGCCATTCCTCCTTCATCAATTCTAGGCATTGAATCCAATTTAACTAAAATCATTTTCCCAACCCCCTGATTTAGTTAGTTTGGTGTGAGCCTGGGTGCTGACACCCTTATTTCAGAATAAAAGGAGCTAACGACCATTTAACTAAGGTCAGTAGTAAGCTTTGCTTTTCACCAAGGGTGGGGGATGAAGGGGCTGCCTCTCCATAGAGGAGAGGCTGTCTCCTCGCCCTTTCCCCTGTGCAAAAAGGGGCATTAATTCCAGCAGGGTGAGCCAGCCTCTTTGGGAATGGGCTGCATTGCTTCATTCCTCCTTTCCTTTCCTACTACTCCTGAGGGCATTCTGTGCCAAAAAATTAAAAAAATCTGCAGAGGTAGGAGATCGCTATGCAGCTCCCTACTCCTGGGACATGGACTCAGAGGTGAGGCTGCACCCAACCCTGACACAGCACAATGACTGGGCCTGCCCCAGAAACACCCCAGAGCCCTGCCCTTCCATGCCAGGTGCACCAGGTGTGGGCAGGCAGGCTCAGCAAGACAGGATCTAACTGTGCAGGGAATGCAGGTGTGGATTGAGAGAGTTCTATGTAGGGCAATCTGGGTGCTCAGGGGATCTGGATGCACAGGGGCTTGTTGGAGGGTTCTGAGTGCAACGGTAATGGGATTCTGCAGGGGGGTCCAGGTGAAAGTGGTTGAGGCTCAGCAGGGGGGTCCAAATGCTGGAGAAGTGGGGCTCAGTGGGTGAGGATCCAGGTGAAGCTAGTTGGGGGTTGGTAGGGTGGGGATCCAGATGGCTTGTCGGGTTGGTCCAGGTGCAGGGAAAGTGGGGCTCATGGAGGGGGGAGTGTCTAGGTGCAGGGGGAGAGGCTTGGCGGGAAGGTCTGGATATGAGGGGGTTTGCAGCGCTTCCTACAGCCTGGGGAGAACTTGGGGGTAGGTCTGACTGAGCCCTGGATGCCATGCAGGGGAAAAGTCAATCCTGTCCTCTCCAGGCCAGCTGGGACTAGCAGCAGAGCCTGGCACAGGTAGGAGCCACAAGTCGTGTCTTCCCTAGTCCCGCCCCCTGCCCCACAGTGATTTAACCTCACTGCCAGCTGCCCTGGGCACCCAAAACATACTGCTGTGGAGGGTCGCCTGACTCGTCTTATGGCTTCCCTGTCGGAAAGTCATTTTTCTGCAGGAAAACAAAGAAATCTGCAGGGGACATGAATTCTACGCATACGCATTGGCACAGAATTCCCTCAGGAATACTTCCTACTAACCAACAGCAATGTGCAGTATGTAACACTGCTGCCCCCTGGAGGAGAATTATAATAAATCTGCAAGCATGTGGGACATAAGGAGGGAAGAGAGCATCTCAAGGGAATATATGCACCTATCACTCCTTGAGTTCTCTCCACCACCATAAACTGCTGGTGCTGATTCTCTGCATTAGAGATTACCTCCATTCTTCCTGAACAAATACAACCAGACCTTATTAGTAGCATTTCTCTGTAATCTCTTGATTCTCATCAGACTAATTACATTGTGATCATAGATACAAACTCTATGGGTAATTTGGGACAGGAGGCTGGCACCAAGTTCTGTGAAGAGAGAGGAGGAACAGATGCTACTACAGATTCACAAGATAAGCACGAGTATCAATGGCATTCAGGTGGTCATAAAAAAAGTTTACACCTTCAATAACGTTATTTATTGTACACCTGCTACTTGTTATCCAGGAGGGGTGGCTCTAGCTCTAGCCTTCGGCAGCTTGCGTGCAGGAGATCCCCGGTCCCGCAGATTCAGTGGCATGCCTGTGGGAGGTCCACTGGTCCCGCGGATTTGGCGTACCCGCTGCCGAATTGTCGCCGAATCCACGGGACCGGCGGACCTCCCGCAGGGAAGCCACCGAAGGCTGCCTGACTGCCGCCCTCGCTGGGATCGGCAGGGCCCCCCGCCCGCAGCTTGCTGCCCCAGGCATGCGCTTGGAGCGCTGGTGCCTGGAGCCGCTGCTGTTATCCAGACACCCTTAGCTCACACATACCTTAAGAAGGAATAAGTTCCATTCTGTTTCAGCACAAAGTAGTTATTCTCTGAAGCAATTACTTGTCTCTATCTGTCCATTTTACAATTATCACCATAGTATCCAAGCAAATTCTATAAGATACAGGAAGCGGTAGCTGTTGGTAAACCCATCCCTATTAGTTTATGCCTTCAGAAAAGGTCTAAATTCCACCTATTCTAGGTTTATATGTCTCTAGATTATTAGATTGTGTCTGTGTTGGCAATTTTTAGGAAATCTATTATAACTAATGTGATATAGTGCCCCCTGCTGGTAGCAATGACAGCACTAATGCGACCAGCTGCCAATATTTATACTTCTGTGTCTTCTAACCCAGAGGTAAAAAGTAGCTATTCTACACTAGTTCTCCTGCCATTGTTATCAAGGAGCATCAGCAGTGTTGTTGGACTCCTGGAAGATTTCCTGAAAAACAAAATCACCTGTTTGTTAGGCTTAGTAGTAAATGGAGTAAAAAAGGACCATAGGATCCAACTCAGGTGTCTGTATAGAAATCTTCAATCTGACTTAGCTGGATTTCAGACTGAGTGTGCATACCAGATGATAGATCTAAATTAATTAAGTGTGGGCCAAATTCTGCACTGACATACACCCCAAGGATTTCCATTGTTTTGAATGGGGCTATATGAGAAGCAGAAATATGGCCAAGTTCTCTACTGCCCGAGTAGTAAGGCTATTAAACTAGCTAACTAGAACCAAAGGCTGTTTCTCTTCTAGCAAGAGTGAGGAATGCAGACAAATCCTATTACTGCTTGAATCAATCAGCTAAGCAAAATCCATCAAATATTAAAAAAAAAAACACTTAGCTAAAGCTCCAAATGAAAGAAGTTTAGATTTAATGCTAAAATTCCAGCACTGATTTATCACAATGTGCGCCTATTATAGTGGGGTCATGAAATTCATCAAATCAATAGGGACACCTAGTCTGGTGGGATCCTGCCTCTGGTGGTGGCCAGTATGAAATTCCTCAGAGAAAAGCAAAAAAATGCACTCTAGTAATTTACAGATTGTTGCCAAGTATATGTTGGCTAAGTGCAGTCAAAAAAGCCATCCTGCTCTCTGCAAGGAACCAGTTTATATCTGGAAGCTGCTTGTTTTGAAGGAGGATGGATACATTTTGATACCTTCTTTCTCCACCCCACAAAGCACTACAGCCAAGAAACCAAAATTAGGCATCAGTCAAGAAGGGTGAACTTTTAGATTAAATGAAAATCTAGGTTGGCTCAGGTTCTATTATATCTGAACCACTGAAGCAGAAGGGAGTTCAGATAAAAAGTTCCAGTTTTGGCACATCTAAAAAATAAATATTAGACTGGTTGTGGTTAGCTGAAGTAGATCACCCAGAAATGAGTCATTTGCAGTTCACTGCAGACATGCCAAGAGACAATACTGCTAGTTCCTACTGCTCACCATTTGTTTAATATTGCCAAGTCTGTTCCTCTTCCTTGAGTCAATCATAGAATATCAAGGTTGGAAGGGACCTCAGGAGGTCATCAAGTCCAACCCCCTGCTCAAAGCAGGACCAATCCCCAGACAGATTTTTGCCCCAGAGCCCTAAGGGGCCCCCCTCAAGGATTAAACTCACAACCTTGGGTTTAGCAGGCCAATGCTCAAACCACTGAGCTATCCCTCCCCTCAACTTTAACTGCCTGCTAGCTATTTCTGCTAAATCCACATTCCTCAGTGAAGAGGCTACCCAAAAGCTTGGCCAACATTCTCAAAGAGACAAACAGACATTAACTGTTTACTTACAACTGATGTGACCATGTTGCTGGCTGATGGAAGTGTAACTCACTGAAGGCCTGATCCAAAGCCCATCAATATCAATGAGACCCTGTCAATCTTCAGGGGTTTTAATTTTCTCAGGCAATGCATGCCTGATGAGCAGAGTCTACTACTTAAAGTAAGAGCTTTGTAGGCCCTGGTGCTGCAAGAGATGCTTGCAGAAAGGTGCTTATGAACACGCTTAACTCTCACAAAACACCACCAACGGACCTTATTCACAAAAAGACAATGTTTACACTGCTGCAAAACGTACCATTTTATGAGCAAGAGGTTTGGAAGGTAATGTAGAGGGATAGGCCTTTATGCAGGTGACTTTTACCTCTCTGCAAATCCTCCCAGCTATATGTGGCTTTTTGGGGAACCATTTGAATGAAGGCCTGAACTCCCTGTGTGGTTCATGGGGCAGGGAGCACAAAACTTAGCCCTGCCCTCTTCCTTTTCACTGCACAATTCCATCTGTACAATCCCAGCAGGTCTCAGGTTTAAGCCATCTAGGGAACAAGATGTTTTACAGGAGTAAACCCAATAAAGGTACCTCTCAACTGCATTTCTTTTAGCTACACTTCACCAAATGCCACAAATTTAAAAAGTCCCAGGAGACTCTAACCTTGGATCCACCTATGATAGGCCGGACATTTGGTTGGTGTAAAGGGGCAAAACTCCATTGTCAAGTCAATGGAACTCCACCACTTATGCCAGCAGAGAATTTGACACAATTACTCTATCCGCCTCCACCTACACTGCAAATATTCAGCTCAACCACCACCTTGAAACACGAGATGACTGTTGCCATCAGGCCCTTGTCTTGGGGTTTGGTTTAGTTTGTGAATGTCTAATCTAATATAAGCCATAACATAATGGTTCCTTCATAGTACTAACAGATGACATTATAAGACATTACATTAGAGTTTATAATGTCAGTAGAATCATTTTGCATCAAGTGTTACAACAAAAATCCTTGATAGAGAAAGACATTAGGAGAAGTAATTACTTCACATCCACAGGAGCTACTATTAAATGTTAATAACCCAGATGTGATTTCCGCTTTCTTAAACAGTCAGTGTAGCTAAGGATAAAGTGGGCTACCAAGTTTCTGCAATTTTTTTAATACTGCTTTTATAATGGTCAGAATGGAATACAAAAAGATCTAAAATTGTCCAAAATACATTGGTTTTATTTCCTTAGACCTAAAAAAGATCAGCTAGTTGGATGTTCATGAAGTTTTGAAAGAATATTTGCTCCTTAGTTAAGGCCTCATATGTCAAGTTTTGGCTGAGGGGCAAATTTGTGTGATCTCTAGTCCCATAAATATAGTTACTTAAACAGGAAACTGAAAATGACCCATAACTATAGTAATAAGAACAGAAATCTATAATATACTTAACATATGAAGTTCAATAGCATCCACTGTGTAATAGCATAGCACCCACCTCTCATGAACAGCCCCTTCTGGTCAGGTGTGTCTGCAGACCCTCGCATCTGGCTGTACCCTGGGCTTCCTTCCAGGAGACAATGATTTCACCCTCTGGGTCTGTTCTAACCCCAGCTCTCCACCTGGGCCACTTGACAGTTCAGTCCCTTTCAGAGGGATAGGTTCACTGCTGTCCAATTGTAGGCCTTTCCCCAGTGGCCTATCGAGGGAGAGAACCAGGCCTGCCCACTACTTCAGGTCCCAGACCAGGGACCCTAAGAATAGCAGCCACACGCTGCCGTGTCCCTTTAGCAAAAGGGACTTCAGTTCCCTGTGCCACTTCCCCATTGCTCCAGCCTTCACCAACACCTTACCCTTAGCTCAGGGCCCTTCTAAGTTCAGGCCCAGCAGCCAGCCAAGAGCTCTTCCTCACTCCCCCAGTCTCTACTAGCACTGAGCTGTCCTGCAGTTCCCTTTGACCAGCTAGGAACACCATCTCCAGTCTTCTAGCTCCAGCAAGGAACTGCCTGTCGCTGGTGCTGCAGCTCCTTTTTATAGGGCCCTCCTGGGCACTGATTGACTGCTCCCTGCAGCCTCTCTCATTGGCTGCTTCTATGCAAACACTCTAGCCGTTTGGAGGACTTCTTTTCTGCTCCGCTTCTAGGATGAGGTGTTGCAGGACCCTGAGGCCTCCAGCAACTGTGCTGGTTTCGTAGTTGATTTCAAGAGTTGGCCACTTTCTCAAAAGAAAAGAATACTACAGAGCACTCATGTGTGTTAAAAAAAGGCACTCAATTTGTGGTTCAACCTACTCAATCGGTTCTAATTTCTACTTCTGATAAATGATCAATTTTCCCATTTGGATCATTTAGTATCCACCAACCCTCTCAACCCAGCTGAGAAATGCAACAATTAATGGCAGTGTAACAGGCCGATCATTCCCGCAGCTGCATGATGCAGGGTAAATGAGGTAGGAGAAATTCCGCTACACTATGCCCCATATCGTTGGAGCTTCTCTTTAGAAGTTCTTTTATACAAGCACTATATGACAAAAGCTTCATGTCTATAGGGGATGGCAGGGACCAGCTGCTCTATGAAGTATCACTCCCTGGAAACCCTGGAGAACTGCTTGTAGAAATACCTCACCTCATCCTGACCAACATCCGACTCTGGATTTTCTGCACTGAAAGGGTCGAGATATTGGCCCTTTGGAAACCCAGGGTAAAACTCTCATTGAAGTCAATCGGGCCTGGATTTCACCTCCACTCTCTGTACTCAGGGCCTTTATAAGGGGTCTCTAGTTGAGCCCCCAAAACAGAGGCATCCAAAATCACTAGTAACTTATTAAAATCTTGGTCAGCTGACATATACTGTATGTGTTTACGCTCGTGTTCGCGTGCACACAGACATTCGATGCTTGTTCTTTCATCAAGTACTGCTTGCAACACAATAAATATTATGATAAAAATGTTTTAAATGATGCAGCCACATGATTTATTTATATCTGAATTTATAATTATCTTCTGCGATACCTTATTTGAATTGGCCTTAAAGTGTACATAAAAGACAGATGTTTTTACTTAATATTTAATGAGAATTTACACTGACTTAAGTGTTTCAGGATTTGCAGAGGCGTAAATAAATGAGTTTTCTAGTGGTTGGACTTCATAAAACAAACCTACAAGGAATTGCTTTGCAAACCCTAATGTGCTTCCGTTCGCTAGACAAAGTCATGTGTTTTATGATGTGTACTATTAATTTTACAGAATGACTAAGAGTCCCCTTAAGCAGAAAAGATAGACCTGTACCTAATCATGCCATTATGTTTGTTCTGCCATTTTCATGTTGACCTTTTTAAAAAACACCCAACATTTTATTAGTCATTTTATGATGCCAATTAAAAATTACCTATCTGAAGAAATAGCTGTCACTTGCAAGGACACTTCCCATTTGTCCATAAACAATAATTGGGGAAAGATGATGAAATAAAAGTTACATTAATAATCACAGCTGTGGATTTAGTTGCTAAGTTTTTTAACCTCAGTTTTGAGAAGCAGCAAGGCGATAAGTACTTTGCATAAATCAGGAAGACTGTAAATGCTTCAAAAGCATAGGCCTGCATCCTATTAACCACTTTCTAATAACGGTACCTTACACATAAACCATGGTAAGTAGAAACTCTTGTCCTTTGTTTAGGAAGATGCTTAAACACAAGTTTAGATTCAAGCATGTAAGTTGTCCTACTGATTTCAAGACAGGCTTAGGGTACTAAAGACTTCTCAGTTTAAAGTTTAAACTTGAGTTTAAGAACCTGTCTGAATCAGGAAAAACAACAAGGAGTCTGGTGGCACCTTAAAGACTAACAGATTTATTTGGGCATAAGCTTTCGTGGGTAAAAACCTCACTTCTTCGGTTGCATCCGAAGAAGTGAAGTTTTTACCCATGAAAGCTTATGCCCAAATAAATCTGTTAGTCTTTAAGGTGCCATCAGACTCCTTGTTAGTTTTGTAGATACAGACTAACACGGCTACCCCCGATACTTGATGTCTGAATCAGGGCCTATATTAGTGATTTATCAAACTAGTATTCAACGTAAGTAAAATGCGACAACAAGAAAAAAAAATAAGTTAGACCCTTTAGAAAAAAGCCTAACATGTACCTAAGTCTACTCACCATAGCCATCTGGTCTCTTGCAGCAGATTTATTCCTAACATCATTGTGATAAGAACATCTTTCATTTTAAAGGATAATGGACTGTTTTGTGATATAGCAGAAAAGCACTCTTCAAAATGCTAAACCAAAAATTGTCAAGTAAAAAACAAGAGTATAATAAATAAAAAACCAGCAATTTCTTTTAGTGGGCTGCTTAGAGTTAAGAAACAAACATTTAACATTATGAACAGATATCATGCCGCCTGCTTATTTGTAATAGAAAATGTTGTCAAATCAAGCAGTCATTTCTGTTTTTGAAATACTGTATTTGGCACGTGGTGACAGCATCGTTTTTCTTCAGTGTTCCCTTCCACAGCTCCACCTCTACCACCACCACCAAAAAACCCACAAACCAAACCAACAAAAAACCCCAGCAATCGTGCTCTCAAAACAAAAAGAGTAAAGAAAAAAAAAATAGTTCAACCCTTATGATTTAATTCTCCATTTGATGACCTCTGGAAAGCAAGAGGTTATATTTAAGCACAACTCATCATTAATTCCCATTTATGATTCACATCATCCCCCAACCTAGTCCAGATAGAATAAATGATGTGTGTAATACTAAGTATCCAGGAAATAAACTTGAGCTTTGTAAATGAAAGATGAGTTCAGCAACGGCTGCTTCTACCATACAATAACTCTTTAAATGAAAGAAATCCCTTCTTCCCCTTGTCCTTCCTATCAGTGAGGTGTGGATATTTCACTTCAAATGCTGTTATAGCTCAGACCCAACTGATCATTTTACTAGTGTTTTCCCCCAATTCTTTATTGCGGGCCACCTACTTCCAAGATGACAACCCTGATCCAGCAAAGCACTTAAGTAATGCTTAACTTTAAGCATGGGAATAATCCTGTTTCCTCTGAATCTACTCACATGCTTAAAATCAAACCTGGGCCTAAGTGCTTTTTCCAGCTGGGATCTAAACTTCCTCAATCCCATGAACTGTCCACACAGATCCACTCTACATATACCTGACTATATTCTGCAGCCCTCCTGCCTGCAGAGATGTACACACACAACATACCAGGCAGAGGCCACACAGGAGAAGATTTATGTAGAAAGGAGCATTTTCCAGGAACTTATCATGGATTTATATAATTTCTTCCATCAAGAGCCCCAAGTAAAGCAGAGAAACACACACACAGCACAGTTCTCCATGCCAACATCTCAAATAACTGAGGACTGTGTGCGTACATTACAGGAGAAGCGGAGAATAAATCAGAGCAGAATTCGGGAGTGGCTCTGATGCTGGGACTATGCCCTCAAACTGCTCCAAAAAAAATCCAACGTTGCCCATCTACTGCCTCTTGAGCTGGGTGGATTTTTTCTGTTTACTTGCCCAAAAAATACAGTTTCAGTTTGACCAAAACTATTTGGTTAACTCGATTTTATTTATTTATTGTTTTATTTTATAAAAAAGGAAAACCCCAAAACTGAGACAAACAAACCCCCAAGTTTTGTTTCAGCTTGACCTGAAACAATTTCCCCTGATGTTTTGGTTTGATCACTAGGCAGAAATATCAGTTCCTTGCTCAGATTTAATATCCACTATACCCCCTCCCACACCTCCGACCAATGCAGGGAGTGTTATACATGGAATCCAAGTCAGCATTTTCCAGCTGGATCTAGGACTGTAGCGCTGCTTTCAGAGGAATGTTTACTGCCGCCTTCCCCTGCTGTTGGGTTGCTGAGATTTGGCAGTCACAGCCTACAGCCCTTCCCTGATGTGCATAAAGTAGAACCCAAACTTTGAGCCAGCTACTGCCATGGGTCTTCTGGGAACCAATCACGGGGCTAATGCTGAACAGGACACGACTGAACTGGTAAATGTTTGACAGGATTTTGGACTAGAACTGCTCAAAAACAAGTCAGGAAGTTTTTGTTTTTAACAGGTACACCTCTACCCCGGTATAACGCGACCCGCTATAACATGAATTCGGCTAGAACGGCACTCCGGGGGGGCGGGGCCACGCACTCTGGCGGATCAAAGCAAGTTCGATATAACGCGGTTTCATCTATAACACGGTAAGATTTTTTGACTCCCGAGGACAGCGTTATATTGGAATAGAGGTGTATTTGAAAACTGTCAAAAAGATCACCAACTTTGACATTTCATCAACATTTTTGACTGTTAAAAATATATGACCAGCTCTATAGTTAGTCAAAAATATTGGGGAGGGTGGGCAGGGAAATAGTTTGTCCCCAAACTCAATATAGTGGCCCCTTCCTGAATCTGAACCCTTTAAAGTCATACATTAATTTGAAGTACTTATGCAAAACTACTTAGGCTCTTATGCCATTCATGAACAACCTGGGTGCCTGAATACTTAGGTAACTGTAAACAAGAGAAGGAAAGCCCAGGGCTTAGGTTAGTACTCTGGGACTTGGGACACCTGGGTTCAATTCCTTGGTCTGCCACAGATGCTTTGGGTGACCTTGGGCTAGTCACCTAGTAGCTCTGTGCCTCAGTTTCCCATCTGTAGAATGGGGCAATAGCTCTCGTCACGGGAGTTGTCAGAGGGTAAAAAAAAAAAGCATTAAGGCCTGTGAGGTGCTCAGATATTATGGTCACTGTGGGCATGTAAGTACTTAAAATAGATAAAACAATCAGCTGTGGAGTTTAGAATGACACAAATGAGCTGCAATCCACAGTGATGGGAATGCTAGCTAGTCAGAGTTGGGCAAATTATTTGCAGTGATTAGTATGTTCATTTTATTTAATTCTTTTTCCTATTCATGAATTACCTTAAGGATCATTTTATTCAGTTAATGCTACTAGCAAAACACATCTCAGTCTGCCAACTGCTTGTGAACTGTTAGCTCCGGGTGGGGCTACCATATTTTTGCTTTTGAAATGTGAGTTGTTACTCTGCCCTGAAACAGACTGCATGTGAATACAGTGAATGTTCCTGCTGAGCAAACACAGAAGGGTTATGAACACACTGAGCATAAAGTCATTTAAAAATGGGAGCAAGTGTTCATCGTTCTCTGCAACGTCCACCGAAATCTAAGCAGAACCCTGTGTATATATAGCTGAGTGTCCCTCGTTAACATTTCACTTGCCCACTGCACTAAGACTATAGACAGCCGTAAAGAACAGAGAAGGTGACAATCCATGGTGCTAGTCAAGAATTATTTTTGTTTGATTTCCTAGTGTAGGGGGAACAATATCTTTAATTTTTCTCTAAAAGTTTTGGCAGAATGTTTAAGGTTTTCATCAAAAACTAATTTTTCTTTTCATTTTGGAAACAGCAGAGTTTCAAAGATGGAAATTTTCATATTAAAAATCAAAGCAGCAAAAATGTTTCAACTAGTTTGTTCTTATGTTATGTTCTGCTATCTGTTCCTGCAAAACTACCTGGACTGTTCCCTGACAGACATCAACCTCAGTCTTCTTCCTAGTTGAACAACCTGGGTAGAGGGGAGGAGAGGGGATTTTCACCTGGGGAAGCTAATCCAAACCCTTCTCAGGTGTTTCTCATCAGGTCAAACAGTCCCCCCACAAGCCACACACCAAAAGAGAAACTCCAAAGCAAACTGTGAATTCAAGAGTTGGTGATCCACTCTGAGGATGGCCCTGGGTCAGCGTGGGGATGACTATTCATGCCACTCCCAGTTGCTGCACATCTGTGGACCTCAGCATAGCTGCCAGGAGACTACCATGCTTCCAGTTTAATCCCTGCATGCCTTCAGTGAACATTGCTGTGTCTGCAAAAATGAAACTAATGCAGGAAGGTAGCCTCTTTGACAGAGGCCAGGCCATGTAGATTGCACACACACTCATTCAGGGACTCTCTCATTCCCTTGGAGTTCACACCAAAATCCTATTAATATCCCTAATGGTAGGAGAGAGAAACACACACCTAGCAAATGAGTGTGAGTATTTCCCTCCTTTTCCCCTACCCACTGTAATACATTTATATGCCCAGGAACATATGAGCCTGGGTTCTCCTGAGGTAGAAAATGGGCTGCTCTTATTATGGATTGAGGACCGGTGCATGGTTGGCACAGAAGTAGCTACCAATGACATCGATGGAGGGAGAATGTCTGAATACCTACATGGTTCAGAATGTGTACTCAGACATTCCTGTTTTTATCCAGCCAAGCAGAGGTGCTTCTTTGGGAAAGAAAGCTGACCACCATACAGTATTACTAATTCCCATGTGGTGCGTGTAGGAGGGAGATGAGAATTGATGGGAAAAAGGAGAGCCAGTGTACTTAATACACAAAGCTCCATACAAATACCGGTTAGCAACATATTGCGAATGTGATTGGTTTTTTCCCTTAATCCATTTCTTTTAATGAAACCAAAATTGAGCTAGGCATTTAAACTGCTCAAATCCAGATTAGGATTAGGATGAATGTTGGCCATACAGTTAGAGCAAGGTTGCTGAGTTCCCAACACTACAACAAGATGGGCCTAGCAACATTGTGCTTCCAACCCCACCCCTGAAAGCCAAATCACCTGCCAATTCCACCTCTGCCCCAAAACAGCCCCCACTTGTATTTATAAATAATCACTCCTTCACCCTACACACTTGTAGCCCTCAATGCTACCCCTATCCTGCTTCAGCTTCACATTGATGTGGGTTCAAGACAAGTCAAGAATGGAAGAGGAAAGCAAAGCCTCTCTCTGGGTCCGAGTGTCTCCCTGTCGGAGCTCATGGATAACTCGCTGGAGAGCACCTTGCAAATGAGCTCCCTCCACCAGAAATAAGCCATTTTTTCACTCTTCATAGCCCTTTGATCTGGTAACTTCGAGCTTTGACAAAACAAGGTATGCAACTGGTTGAAGACAGGATCCTTGAAACTAACAGGTTGTTTCATTGTCATTCAGGTGTGTACTTCGGTGTTCTTATCTGGGAAGGCATTCCCTCACCTTCACGTACAGACCCCATTGAATTTAGGCATTATAGGCAGATAATTAACGTTCCACTAGCCCGAATATAAGTTAGATCAATACCATCACACCAGATATTCTAATAACCCAAAGTACAATGACTTCCTCTCGCTGACTCAGTTACCTATAATGTTCATAGAATTGTTTCATCTCAGTATTCATAACATTATTACATATGAGCTCCAAATCGGTCATAGAGAGTACTGCTTCCTTTTAAGTATTAGCAAATCCTGTAATTCAAAGGATTTGAGTCTAAGCAAATGTGTAGTTTCAGGCACTAGATGTCACTGTTTCACTTATATTTATTGAAATTTCCAATCAGAGTGAAAAGTCACAGGAAATTTTAGCATCTTCCAACCCCAAAGAAACAAGCAGAGACATGCAATAATAGGCACTTCAGCCTCTCTCTCAGTAAGTTAAAAGTTTCCAAAAGTCAGTAACGAAGTTTATTATTTGCTTATGAAAGGAACATTGAGGGGGGAAAGTACCTAAGTTAACCAGATGTATGAAAGCAAGAATTTCTAAAATTCCAATTCATACAATACCTACCAAAACTACCTACATTGTAAAACTTATGATAGTTGTTAAAAACTGCTTATTAATAAACTTGCCCAGCCAGCCCTCTAGGGAAAAGGGAAAAGCTCCTGGTACAGAAGATCAGTTTTCCAATATTTATGCCACATTTTATGTTTGTGTATCTTGCATAGTGCATCCCTGCTCCATATCGCCATCATTTCCCCTATTCATCAGAAATT
The DNA here is from genome assembly GCF_027887155.1 of Malaclemys terrapin pileata. NCBI lineage: Eukaryota > Metazoa > Chordata > Testudines > Emydidae > Malaclemys > Malaclemys terrapin. The sequence goes on along the minus strand of NC_071515.1, from coordinate 14,319,938 downwards.
GTAATAAATAATGAGACCTTTGTGTTTTTAGCCCTGGTAAACTGTGACCATAAAAATCACACAATTCTATGGATAAAATGATTTTAGAGGTTTCTAAGATGTATTCCTGTTTTATTTCTCACTCAAAGGGCCTGTTGGTTCAACTCATGGTACAAATGGAGTCTGGATTTATAGAAAGTGGAAAAAAATAGTACCAACAATTCCACTGTAAATATTTGTAAAATATCGTTTTTATAAAATGTGGCACTTAGGGCTCAATCCAGCAAGGTGCTGAGCAATCTAGACAAAAAAATCCAACAAAGCATGGGCTTAAAGTAAAGCACGTTCTTATGAGTTTTGCTGAATTAGGACCTCAGATAGCACACTGAAGTCCTGATCCTGCAAACACTCAGGTACATGCCCTTTTCTGGGTATTTGAAGATGGAGTTTGAGGGACATGCGGAAGTACTTTGAGGATATTGTTTTGTTATTTTCTTATGTATTATGCTATTTAGCTAGTTGACGTGAAGCAAAATTTGGTCAACGATTTAGGTTGGTTAAAAATTAATTATTATTATTGCAAAACTTAAGCCCAATATGTGTTTCCTTTGGAATTTTAAAAAAAATTCATTAAAACACGTTTCTAAACAAACACATACAAATGTGCAAGGGAAAGAGCAATTGTTATTTATTATTTGTTAAGTCCTTGCTTCAGCAAAGCAGAGAGTTAAGCACATGCTTAACAGAGATGGATTTAAGCACATCTTTGATTAGCAAAGAAAAATTCTGCGAAGTGGAAAGACACACTTCATCCACTCAAAAGCTTAAAAGAATAGAATTAAGAAAGAAATGCCCAAGTTTATCTCCAGATTGCCTAGAATTCAGGCAATAATTCACTACAAGCCCATCAGGCTCTCTCTTCTAGCTCTGACTGACACCAAAAGTAATACTGTTATGCGCTGCGTGCAACCTTGTCAGGGGTTGAGTGAAAACTTCTTCCAACTGATGTGGGAATGAATCCCCCATTTGAATCAGTTGTAAGAGTTAAGGGACCAACCTTAGTAATTTTCTTCAGTGCCTGTATCAAGGAAATCGTCCTCCAGCCAGATCTGGAGCTTTTAGGGCCCCTTTATGTCATTCCAGCTATTTCAACCAGTGTAATGGCTCAGGAGCAAGGGTGGGGATCCTACCTTAAGTTCATAATTCTCAGGGGATAAGAATTCTATTTTCTTGGTGGTGTGTTGCATGATGGAGGACATAGATATTAGGGAATAGTAACTGGGCTACACTTATGAAATAACAAAACAGCCTCTGGTTCAGCAAGGTACTTAAGCACATGAGTTGTATAATTGACTTTACATTATGTAATGGTTGCACAAATTGTGTGTACGGATCATTGCCCTCACTACTGAAATGCAGCCGATCTTTGGCTTGCAAAGCATTAGCACAACAGGTTAAGACAGCAAGTGATGAATGTCATAGCCAATGATAGTACAGAGGGGAGGAGTTACATGGGGGAGGGGTTATATGGGCAGAAGGTCATCACCCAAATGGAAATTTGAGGTTAATATTACTACTGTAAAAAACTGTTATGGAATCTTTAGCATCCATAAATCATCAGGTCCTCAATTATATGTCTCATCTGAAATATGACCCTGTGACAGAATACACCCCTGTGTTCACACTGTATACACAGTTGTAATAAATGCTTGTGCAAGCTATGCCTTGTGTGGTATCATTTAAAAACTCATAACTTGTTGTTCAGTAATACCATGGCAAAATGCATATAGCTCCATTATATGTAAAGTTGTAAACATAAGCTGAAATCATGACTGAAGTGTGTTTGCCAGATAAAGCTGGGGTGTGGCTAAACCAGTTTCTCAGAGACAAAGGACAAGGTGATACCTCAGCCAGGAGGCTGACGGACCTTTACCTGCTAAGAGATCATCTTTGGCAAGGACAAAAAAATCTATATCTTAGCAAAGAAACAGCATGGAATTTCCTTCCACATAGACACTTTGTTTCCTGGGTCTGAGCTGGAAACGTTTTTCAAGAGGGGGACTGAAACTATAAAAAGGAGAGACAAAACATCCCAGGGGACCCCTCTCTCTCTATTCCTGCTAACCTCATTCTTTGTGCTGAGAACACAAAAGAAAACAGCCATTGGACTCTGGGGGAGGGGTCCTGACCTGAAGTTTGGTCAGTAATCTGCTGGAGCATGCAGTGAAAAAGTTTGTTTTGCAACTAAGATAATTTAAGTAGATACTAGTAAGCATTTTAACTTTGTTTTTCCTGTAACCGTTCCTGACTTTTATGCCTCATCACTTATACTCACTTAAAAATCTCTCTTTGTAGTTAATAAACTTGTTTTACTGTTTTCTCTAATCCAGTGTGTTTAAGATGAAATGTCTGAGTAACTATTTCAAGTAATAAAATGGCATATTATTCCCTTAAAGGAATAACAGACTTAATATATTTGTACTGTCCAGGAGAGCGCTAGGCAGTACAGGAGATACACCCCTAGTCCTGGAATTTCCCCCAGAAATGTGTTGGAATCACCCTGCAGTATAACCAAGGCTGGTGAGAGCCAGGCTGTAGCTGGCAGGCTGCAGTTACAGACATTCAGGATAGGGCTTGCATGCTGGAAGGCTGTTTGTGAGTGGCCCAGATGGAAGCTGCTACACCAAGGCATTGTAAGGCACCCAAGGTTGCAGGGGAGGAGTGACACAACCCCCTACTAGTCTGGACTGTGCTCCGATATGTCAAAGACACGCCTCCCTCCCCCAACCACATCAGCAACACCACACACTAACACTCTGCTGGGGTATTATGGAGGAAAGTTACGAAGGAAAAAGGTTCCCTATCAAATCAGAACCAGTACTTCCTAGAACATTTAGTTGCTTCTTGGAGGGTCTCTGATTTAAATAATGACCAAAGATTCTGGTTTTCTAAAACTAGAGCTGGTTGAAAAATGGAATTTCTGTCCTAAAGGAAATTCTGAGATTTCAAAATTTGTTTTCATTGGGACAAAAAATAATAAATCACAATCTAGGATTTTTTTTGAAAAATTAAATATTCCAAATATTTGATTTTGATCTTATCAAAATGTTTCAATAATTTCCAAACAAGATTTCTAACAAATCAATATGTTTCCATTAAATCCTTCTGTAATGGGGTGGCACCCACCTCTTGCGAGCACCCTTGGCCGAGTGTATGTGCGCCTGCATGCACTCTCTCTCTGATTGCAGTATGTCGTCAGTGTCTCAGTCCTCCGGCATAGTCTGTCTGTGAAGCAACACAAACCCCTTCTGAGGTATACCGTCCAACAGGGGCCAGTACCCCTCCTCCACTGGCCTGTATCTTTCGGGAGCCCTCCCTGGCCTCAGTCCTAATTCAGTCCCACAGCCCCTTCTGGGCTAACCTTCAAATAGTCCTTTGACCCTCGTATGTGGCCATGCTCCCAGGGCTTATTCCCTGGAGACTCTTAGCCCTTCCTTGTCCCAACTCTCCAGCTGGGACACTAAGCAGTTCAGTTCCCCTTCTGGTGGTGTACCACAGTTCCATGTTCAGGACATTTCCCCAGTGGCTAATGGGGAGGGGGAATCCGGGCCCGCCCACTACTCCAGGTCCCAGCCCAGGGACCCTATGACTAGCAGCTGTCTGCTGTGTCATTTTAACTAAACTACATTTCTGTTGCCTGGGCCAGTTCACCCTTACTATAGGGCTGAAGTCTCGTACTCAGTCCCAGAAGCTCCTTATTGCTCCTCCGGTCCCTGCCAGCAATTGCTCTATCCAAGGTCCTTCAGTCAGCCAGGAGCACTATCCATGCTCTTCAAGCTCCAGGCAGCAACTGACTGTCTCTAATACTGAAGCTCCTTTTATATGGCCCTGCTGGGCCCTGATTGGCTGCTCCTTACAGCCTCTCTCCAATTGGCTGCATATCATACAGCTACTCTAGGCTGCTTGGAGGATCCACCTCCACTGGTCTTTTCTGGGACAGGGTGTGGTAGGACCCTGAGGCCTCCAGCAGGAGTCCTCAAGGGGCCTTGTCCATCCCATCCCATCTTCAATTTTGTCAGATAGGCAGTTTTTCACAAAATAAATGTTAGTTGCAAAATTTTCAACCAGCTCTATCTAAAAACATGAGGTCATAACCCAGGAGTGACGGAGTATGCCTTGGATACATCATGTGCTATGGTACTCCTATAAAAAGAGGTCTATCGAACAGTTTCAAGAGAAGCCTGTTAGATAACAACAGTGGGGATACAAAAGTAGAGAGATGAGAGGTTAAATATAAGTCAGAGTTTAATATAACTTGGCTGTGCTTCTCCATTTATGAGATAAAGGATGGTCTTGTGATCAAAGCATTGGAATTTAGGAGATTGAGGGTCAGTTCTTGAAAAATCACTGAATCTCACTGTCTCAGTTCCCCATCTCTAGCATGGAGATAATGATTTTGGCTTTCTCCTGTCCTTTGCATTTTCTATTTAGACTGTCATTTCTTTGGGGCAGCAGGTAACACAATGGGTCATTGATCCCAGTTGGGACTACTATTGTAATGCATACAGCACAGGGATCCTGGTACTTAATTTGTTTGAAACAAATATAGGTGGAAGATAGTAACTGAAAATGCCCTTATGTTTTTACAGTGTCTAGTGGAATAGTCTTTATTTCTCTTCCCTTTGTTAATATCTTTATGTTGCATTTCACCTCCACCACAAGACTTGACCCAGAACATTAGATCACTGTTCACGGGTTACTGTGGCAAAATAAATAAAACAATTCATAAGGCTGTATATACAGTAAGCTAAATATTTTTTTTAAATATGTATCACTAACTGTACTCAAAGGCTGGATAAGGGCCATGGGGAAAGGTACTATAGCCCATTTGCTGTAGAAAGGTCAATGTTAACAATGTGATGTCACTCCTCAGAAGACAAGTATTGCAAAGGTCATATAAATTCTCAGCTAATGCAGAAAATTGTAAAACTTTCCTGAAAGGACAAGGGCTATGCTCAAATTTGAAATGAAATCTAAGACAAAAGTTGCCTGCTAGAAGAACATGTCAAGGGTCTTTTTACTTTATTTAGTTGTCTCATTACCAATGACATCTAATCTGCTATATCTAAGTAATCATGATGGCTTATTTTTAGATAAAGATTGACAAAGAATCCAAAGAAATCCAATTTTCTGGTCTACTTCCTAAAAAAAAAGTCACATAGTGGCCATCTAATGATCAATTTATTGAAAATGCTGGAAATTCATTATTGTGTTTCTTAGCCATATGAATCTAGACCTAGAGTCAGTGCAGGTTGAATGAGTCAAGGACATAAAATGTAAAGGTTACATTACAAAAGTAAATGTTACATTACACCATAACACATTTGGAAGAGATAGTGTCATCCATTGCCTGTGTGTTTGGTGGCAGTTTTCTTTTTACCAAAGGAAAGCATATGTTTAGCAGTAAATTGAATGACCCGGGGACAGAATAAGTGAGGAAAGTAAATGAAACAATAATAGTTTCACTTTTTCTGTGGCATATGGCTTTTGATTAAAAAATTTTAAAACATAACCAAAAGGTTAACATTCTTCTGGGAAATAAATGGATATATTGCTTAACAGTATTGTGAGATTCAAAGTAGCCATCCATTTCCCACTCAGACAGCAGGTGTCTTTCCAATTAACAGAGTTCTCAGAAAGAAAGGTTTCTAACAAAATAATGTAGACAAAACTCCACCATTAACACAGATAATCTGGAGAAAATAATAGGTATGACAACAGCATAAAGAAATTTGGCTTATGGATTTGCTGACAGCTGTAAAAATCAACATAATCAATGACCATAAATCAACTTTATACTGTAGGACACAATATCCCCACTTCAATGGGTTTGATCAGACATATGCTTTTGTTACGCATGCACACCCACACACAAAAATCAGCTCACTGAAAGAATCGCAGATCAGGTACTGCAAGAATTCAACATGTCATGGGATTGTCGCTATCAGAACAACATTACCAGTCGTGGTTCATTAAAGACAAAACTCTCATTGACTTTTCAAAAGTGCAAAATCGGGGCCCACACATGCAGTATTGCAGATGGGAAATGCATTGGCCTTTTCTTTATGGACAGTCTCAGATACATGGAGAAAATGATTTGTAAGTCCCTCCTAGAGATCTAGGCTAGGTTTTGTAGATATTACTATTGTACAGTGAGGTGCAGTTCCAAGCACACTTTTATCAAAAACATAGAATAGTTTCAAAGTGACATACTGCATGATACTCATTTGTCACAGGACTTCATTTCTGATAAAGATAAGATGTCACCTTGGTGAAAGAAATCAAAAATGCCTGCAATATCACTGTCTAAGGAGTTTACTAATGAAAAAATAATCATCAGTGGCCAGTGGAGTGAATACTGTTGGAAAAAATTCATGAAAGCAAAAGAAGCATTAGGAAACACTGGGCTCACTCCTTAGAAAGTTTTCGGAGTAGCAACCGTGTTAGTCTGTATCAACAAAAAGAACAGGAGTACTTGTGGCACCTTAGAGACTAACAAATTTATTTGAGCATAAGCTTTCGTGGGCTACAGCCCACTTCTTCGGATGCATAGAATGGAACATATATTGCGGAGATATATATACACATACAGAGAGCATGAAAAGGTGGGAGTTGTCTTACCAACTTATGCTCAAATAAATTTGTTAGTCTCTAAGGTGCCACAAGTACTCCTGTTCCTTAGAAAGTATAAGTCAGTGAAGCTCCATTCACCTCTGTAAAGCTGTGCTGACTTACACCATCTGAGGAATAACCTCAATGGCTTAGTCTCTCCTTGGAAGGATTGCCCAAAGTCCACTAAAAGTTTCCAACAGACAGAAATCATTTGGGTTCTTCTCTTGCTCCCAGTGAAATCAATTAACGTTTTGGTATTGATTTCAATGAGAGAAATATTATGTCTTTATAGGCTAAGCTACACAGCTGAAAATCATTTTATGTGCCACCATTAACAGTTGCATTTTCAGCCAACTGTAGTTGAACTGTGGATTTTTTTTATTTTTATATTTTAAGTGTAAAGGGGTTTCTCCTCTTACATTCAACAGCTTCTTCTTGATTGCAGTAGTCCATCAAAACAAAACAAAACCCACCAAAAAAACCCAACCAACCAAAAACCCCAAATCCATACTTTCTTATTACCACATCCAACTGGTTCTGGTGAGTAGCCCATTTTCCATTTATACCAAGAGCTAAATCAATTGTCCTGGTAGGATGCTGTATATACTGAAAACCCTTTCTGCTGTACCATCACAACCACGTCTCTGGATTCTACATAAGATGGCTGGGTGGGATCTTTGTTGTGCGTGGAAGTCAAGGTCGGATTAAGGTATAAGCTAACTAAGCTACAGTTTAGGGCCTCGCAATATGAGGGGCTTCTAAAAAAGAAAAAAAAATGATTCCATTTCAATTTTTTTCAGAATAGGTTGATAAATAAAGGAGATATGGAAAAAAGAAGATTCTCTCTAAATATAGACATTTTCATTCAAATCTGACAAAAATATACATATCTGGCTACACAAATACCTTACCCTTCACAAATTGTTCATTATTGACAGGCAGGAGGTAGGGTTGCCAACTTTATAATCACACAAAATAGAACACCCTAGCCCCGCCCCTTCCCAGAGGCCCCACCCCCCACTCACTACATTCCCCCTCCCTCAGTGACTTGCTGTCCCCCACCATCTCTCACTTTCACGGGCGGGAGCAGGGGGTTGGGATGTGGGAGGGGTGAGGGCTCCAGCTGGGGGTGTGGGCTCTGAGGTGGGGCCAGAAATGAGGGGTTCATGGTGCCCTGGGACTGGGGGAGGGCCTCAGAGCTGGGGCAGGGGCTCAGGGTTGGGGTGTGGGCTTACCTTGGGTGGCTCCCAGTCAGCAGCGCAGCAGGGCTAAGGCAGGCTCCTTGCCTGTCCTGGCTCCGTGCTGCACCCCAGAAGTGGCCAGCAAGTCTGGCACCTAAGCGGGGGTGGGGCTAGGAGGATCCGCGTGCTGCTCTTGCCAGCAGGCATCACATGCCCCTCCTCCCCCAGGTCCCATTGGTTGCAGTGCTTAGGGCAGGGGCAGTGCGCAGAGCTCCCTCCCCCCCCTCCCCCAACTAGAAGCCAGACCCACTGGCCGCTTCCGGGGTGCAGCGCGGTGCCAGGACAGGTAGGGACTTGCCTTCCTTAGCCCTGCAGCACCACCGACTGGACTTTTAATGGCCCGGTTGGCGGTGCTGACCAGAGACGCCAGGGTCCCTTTTCAACTGGCCATTCCTGTTGAAAACAGGACACCTGGCAACCCTAATGGGAGGCCAGGGCCAAGAAAAAAAAATCACTTGTAAAATCAATATTTCTATGAGTAAGTCTGTTATCAGTCTCCTAAGGCAGCATTTTGTTGGCCAGCTCCTACTGGTAAAATTCTAACCCTGCCTGCATAACTTATTTAAATAAATAAATAAATAAATAAATAATCTCACTGCCCATAACATTGGGAAAAATGTGAGGTTAGAGACAACAGTGTCATGAAGCAATCCTGCCAAGCTCATACTCATATGTTACTGTGTTTGTTTTTCTTTTGATTTGTACATACATACAATTGTGTATTTTAGTGTGCACGCCTCTCTCTGCTTCATGCACTATCCATGCTTCACACGATTGAGTTTGCAGGTGATCATCTTATGGACTTGGGTTGAATGGATCTTGAGGAGGATAAATTTGTGTTGGCTTTCCTCCGTCAGTTTCGGGAACCTTCACAGTAAATATCAGAGAGTGCTGACTAAAGGATAAATAGAGGGCTTTGAGAGAAGTGAAGGAAGATATACATATATATCAAAATATTCTGAGTACATGGTGAGCAAGTTATTTCAAACTATGTGCATATATGATTTATAGGCTATTAAAGCATATAACATTCATTATATTTGCTTGAATATAGGCTAGTTTTTCCTCACTTTCTCAATGCCTGTCTAGAGATTACCAGAAAGAATCTCTCTTTTGCGCATATAGCTTGTCACTCTGTGTGTCTGAGGTGTTTACTTGAGATTAATTAGCGGTCCTGGCGGAGACTGAGGATAGAGGAGCGAACATGAAGAGAGAGGTCTGCCTAGAAAAAAGACTGGGATTTTCTGCTCAGCGGGTTTGGAGCATGCAAGATAATATTTTATTATAGGTAGTATGCTATGTAAATATTCTTATACAGACTTATAAATCACTTATCATATGCATAATACATTTTATTTTTATAGTATGGAAAAAGAAAAATCCCAACAATTCATTGTTTCATATGAAAATTAAATCAGAATAAACATTTGTAAATATATTTTATATATAGTCTGGATAAACTTTGTATTTCTCTAACAAAATTAATCAAACATTTTTATATGAAAAGAAGGATATTTTTTCTTATTCATAGTGTAAAAATAATTATATATCCTCTATTGTTTTCCTGTGATAACATAGACAAAATAGCATTAACGTTCACAGAAATATCCTGGTAAAATAACACAGGTTTTTGGCATATATATATAGAGTAATAAAAATATTTGTTGTTATATAGATATATAAATCTCAATATTTAGAATATAAAATTAATTTTTTACTGGTTTCAATAAAAACTTTCTGCTACTAATTTTAGTACTAATATTAGGTAATTCAGCATAACCTTCTATAAAAACAAAACAAATCGATTTATTGGAAAAATACAACCCGCATACAATTTTCTGATGGTTTGCTTATTACCTGGGTGTAATTCCTATCAATATAACTAATAGTTGATCTTTAAGCTTGTGGGTTATCCTCTATTGCCATCTTATATCCTCTAAGACAGTGCTTCTCAAAGCCAGTCTGCCGCTTGTTCAGGGAAAGCCCCTGGCGGGCCAGGCCGGTTTGTTTACCTGCCGCGCCGCATGTCTGGCCGATCGCGGCTCCCATTGGCCGCGGTTCGTCGGTCCAGGCTAATGGAGGCTGCGGGAAGTGGCGCGGGCTGAGGGATGTGCTGGCTGCCCTTCCCGCAGCCCCCATTGGCCTGGAGCGGCGAACCGCGGCCAGTGGGAGCCGCGATCGGCCAAACCTGCGGACGCGGCAGGTAAACAAACCGGCCCGGACTGCCAGGGGCTTTCCCTGAACAAGCGGCGGCCTGACTTTGAGAAGCACTGCTCTAAGAGTCTCATTAGGTATTTAGACAAGGAATTCCACAATTTAGATGTCCCAACAGAGAAGAAAAATTTCCAGAGAACTCTTCTAGTAAACTGTATTATTTACTGTGTTTTTTTATTTTGTATTTTTATATTGTATTGTTTACTTCTACTTCACTTACATACGCAATTAGTTCAAAGAATTTGTCTAACATTTATTTATTGTTTTAAAAACAATAGTATTTTGCTTCTATCTTTTGCCTTATCTATTTAGACTGTAAGCTCTTTTGGGGAAGGGACTGTCTCTTAATATGTGTATATACAGCACAAATACAATAGGGTTTGATTTCCATTGGAGCCTCTAGATGCTACTGTAATACAAATAATAAACTCTTAATGTCATTACTTTTGATCTTGTACCATGCGTGGAATTCCCATAATTGGTAATGGACATTTAATGCAAAGATCAAGGACAGAATATGTTACATATTTAAGAACTGTGCAAACAATTCCCAGTTTATTTGCTAAACTTAACTCTTTGCCCCATTTGCAAATTTTTCCAGGCACACACTGTGGATTTCACAAATTTGCTCACTACTTGAAATTGTTCAACAGATGTTTTGTCTGAACACATTTCGGTTTATGGATTGCTCACAAATTGATTATTGTGAGTATTCCTTTGAGTATTTACACTTGGACATGTCAGCTGCATCAAAAGGCATTGCCTCTATTTCCCGTGTGGATGACCTAACCTGTATCAACTGCTTCCATTGGAAAGGAGTTCCACATGCCCATAAAATAAAATCACATTTCAGGATTAAATACAGTTTGGCTACAGACCAAAATTCTGTTTTCCATTTGCATGAACAAATCTTCAATCACACGGGTCATCATGAAAAAGGGGCCAAGGGTGACTCAAGTGAAAGTCTGCTTAGAAGCTGCTAAAAGTGATTGTGACTATTTATTCCACATTTCCCCCCACCCCAGCTCTCCCTATATTACATAATGACACCTTAGAGACTGAGCCATCTCTCACAAGAGGACTCCCACTGACCTCTATTGGAGTTAGATTAGCTGCTTATACCATTGGCTGTCTTACAGTTCAGCTACTTAAACCACAGGCTGTCAGATAGACTATCTAGTAAGGCACAAGATTTCCAAGTCCCTGCAGGAGGGTATCATGATTTCAGAGTACAAGCTCTACGTTTGATGGATACTCTGAACAGTTCCCCTACTCCATGTACTGAATGGAAGGCACCAGCTTCTCAGCTCTCAGTTGCCCAATCATTATCACAATACACACCTCAGAAAACAAACAGAACTTGTGGAGGCTTTCCCTTGAAGAACCCTTGAAGAAAGCTTATGGACCTCAATAATACACTTTACTCTTGGCAGCCCACCACATGTCTTGCCTTGGAGCTGATAGATGGGCTGAGGAAGCTATGAAGGAATAACCATAATGATTTTGCTATGGAAACAGCAGCCTTTTGGTGTCCTGGTGTCCATAAAATCTCCTCAAAGTCTTCCTGGAGCTACATGTCAGAGTCTACATAGCAAAGGCAAATGCTTTCCTGGGCAATCCCAACTGAACTCTATCAACTATGACAGGCTATAATGTGAGCTACGGTTAATTTCCTATAGAACAGAATGGATAATTTCATGGCTCATTAAACTGATAATTTCATTCTGCATTGCCCGACTTGTGTGGTGGTGTTTTCTCTCCACTCAGCTTCCTACAGTCGCAGACTGATTACTGCAAAGTTGTATAAATTAAACACGAACATTCTCCTCATCAAGCTACTGACTAAGGAATGCCAACTTCTGTTTCTTCAAATGCCATAAGGAGCCAATTAACTTATCTAAACGCTTCCAGAAAGTACTGCACTGCCCTGCAGTTGCAATACTGTGATCCTGCATGGGATATTTTCCATAAGGCTTCCTGCTAGGTTTCAATTGTTTGATGAGTGGCAAACTTCCCCAGTTGAATAACTCTATAAAAGTCAATATAGGCTCACATCTTCATGATGGCTTAGAGCCAAACAGACCCTATCTTTCAGCCTTTGCTAATTATATGAAGCATAGTAATGCCATGTAGCCCGGTAAAGCAAAGTCCTTGTAGGTAGGATGTCTGTCCACAGTTGCACCTTCTCAGAAAGCAGCTGGAAAAGCTGCATGTGTTGTTTCTGCTGATGGGGATGGTTATTTCTCTAAGGTACCACTACTGTAGAAAAGCAAAATAATTGTATGCGAAAGCCTTATTGTACAATGCAGAAGGAATATCTTCTTCATAGCTGTCTTTAGTCAGGACTATACCAGGATCAGGGGGAAAGGCCTGAAACATCGCAAGCATTCACAGTGAAACTCAATCTAGTAAAACTCATGGATTGTACAACAGCCCAGCCCTTTCCCTCTCTCACCACATACAACCCCTTAGCCCTCCTCTTTACCTTTAAATGCTTTCTGGGGTGCCTCAGTTGAAAGCAACCCATTTTCTCAGGCATCTTCCAAGAGTGGGCATGTGCTCCCTCTCTGCTCCTGGGCTTTTCAGAGGACACTCAACTGGCCCATTCCCTTCAGCTAGAGTGTTTTGTTGGGGGAGGGGAGGGCAGCAAGATGGCCTATTACATTCAGCTCACTAGAATTCTCTTCAGGCAGGGAGCTGCATGCCGGCTCACCTCACCCACCAGCTGTAAAAATGCTATTCTGGTCCCACTGCTGCAGCTCTAAAAGCCATGTGCCTTCCTGAGGAATAGTGCAGTCCAGAAGGTTGTTATAGAGCATTCTGGGGTGTATGGTACTACAGCAACCCCAAGGATTCCCCATTACTGTGTCACGCATGCTGAGGGAGGGAATCAGACTTCACAATAATGTTACATCACTGACATACCAGCAACAGAAATGGAGGATCTGTTAACCAGTCCCGCTGCTACTCAGTTAGAGGTGGAGGGGGAGAACAAAGTAGGAAGAGCGGTGACTCCCATTAAAGTATTTCTAATGGACTGGAGGAGTCTCTCATAGACTCCAGCTAGAGGAGTGAGCCAGCTGATACAAATTCGAAGAACACAAGGGTGTGGAGTAGGTCAGCCTGTAGGGAAGAAAGATGATCCAGCGGTTAGGGGCCCAACCTACGGCTGTGCCTGGCTTTCTGCGTGACCTCAGGCATTTCATGTAGACTAAGAGCCTCAAGGGTATATAAACTCCTAACTTACATGGAAATTAGGAGCCTAACTTTGAGGATTTGGGGCTTGGTCTTACTGGGCTTTAGTTCTCCACCTGTAAAATGAGGATAAAAGCACTTTCCTGTCACGCAGAGGTGTCGCAAGGCTAACTACTGCAACTGGTCAGAGCTTTTTCCTCCACAGTAAATTTTGACTTTTTGTTGAAACCCTAAATTTAAGTTTTCAGCCACAGAAAAAGGAATAATTTCAGTTTGGGGACTTTTACTTTTCCAATGAAAAACTGACACTTTGAGGAAAGCAGACACTCTTCACAAAAAATTCAGTTGAAAATTCCAATTACCAACAAAAACATGTTTTGGTGGAAAATTTTCAACCAGTCCTCATGTATATGTTAAAGATTGTTAGGCACTAAAATACTACAGCAATGGGGCCAGATACATATCTTAGACAGATAGCAGGGGTGGGATTCACAAATGTATTTAGGTGCCTAACCGTCTTTGAAATGAGACAGAGGAGAGGGTTGTAAGCCATTGGGACCACACTGAAGGCGGTTCTTGGAGCCTGTTAAGTGCTGAGGGACAGTTCTACATACAGGAGTGATGGCCAACACCTGCCGATTTCATTACAAAACTGGTGAGTTTTACAGAGTTCACATGAAGTTTCTCTTGAGATTTATAGACTTCCACATGATAGCAACCTATCTGCTCTTCTTCTCTGACAGTCCTCAGGGAGGGATAGCTCAGTGGTTTGAGCATTGGCCTGCTAAATCCAGGGTTATGAGCTCAATCCTTGAGGGGGCCATTTAGGGATCTGCGGCAAAAATCTGTCTGGGGATTGGTCCTGCTTTGAGCAGGGGGTTGGACTAGATGACTGCCTGAGGTCCCTCCCAACCCTGATACTCTATCTCTATAAATTGCTGGGCTTTCCTCCTCTTAAGTCCAGCAGTCTGTGCAGGTGTAGCAGGATGGGACTAACTGAGGCCAGGACTGCTTTTTAACCCCTTTTCATCTGGCGCAGGGTGTGTGTGCCCGCTCACAATCACCTAGCACATTTCTAAAGCGAGTTTACAGTTTCTTTCTGTAGCTGCACCCCCTTGCACTTCATATCACTTTGTGCTAGGTGCTGTACAAACAGAATTGTGAGCCTGTTGGGAAGAATCGGACTAAAAATAATGGAACTATCATGTATCCAGTTTGGGGTAGAAAATGACCATCCCACCCTATTATTCTATATTTAGAAAAGGAAAAATCAGCAGTATCTCAGACACTACTCTGCAGTAAGAGTAGGCAAATGCCAATTTTGCAGAATGGTCACTGTACAGCACCTTTTCACTTTGCTCCCTCACCTTAAGTTCCTCCACTTCTGTTTGTTCCTTTCTTGGGGCAGCTGATTTTTGGTAGCTGTAGGCTTTTCAGGGCTTGTGACCCCACTCATTTGAGGTTTTACCAGTCATTAGGTACATAGCTGATCAAAATTTATTTGATTTTTATCCCTTAAAAATATGTAGTTTGGGCTACATTGAACTCTTCTTTTGTTTTTTTGTTTTTTAAAAAAAGCAGTTCAATTTTGACATTTTTCAATGGAACATTTGTAATGAAATAATTAATTTTGTTTTCAGCTTTCAATTGAAAACTGAACTTTTTCCATCAAAAAAAATTCTAATGAAAATGTTTAATTTGAATTTTTTTTTTTTTTTTTTTTTTGCAGGGAAGGAAAATATGTTTTTGTTTTGTGACCAGCTCTAGGAATGGTGCAATTCAATACTTTCACAAACACCAATACCATTCTCGGTATAAACCTTTCCCTTCATCGTTCCTGTTTGTATTCTTCATCCAAGTAGATGTATAAATCTTTCTGCCTCTCAGCAGCTTCTGGACAGTGGGAGTTATTTTCTTGAACCTGAATCATAGAAATTCAACAACATTTTGAAAACCATCTTTATCAAATTGAGGTCCTTCTGTCAGGCTTTACAGGAATTGCATTAGTTCATAGTGGACAGGGATGGTTCCTGATCAACCTGAGAGGATGTCTCTAAGTAGGGTCCCACAGGGGTCTGTCCTGAGTCTGGTACTACTTAATATTTTCATTAATTACTTTGATAATGGAATAGAGAGTATGCTTATAAAATTTGAGGATGACACCAAGCAGGAGGGGTAGCTAGCACTTTGGAGGACAGGATTAGAATTCAAAATTACCTTGATAAAGTGGAGGTGGGGTCTCCTGACAAAGAAGGAAAGAGAATCTTGGAACAATGACCTGCCAACTTAGTGAGGAGGGCTTTAAAATATGTTGAAAGGGAGCAGGTGACAATAGCCCATGGGTAAGTAAAAAGAAAGGTGACCTTAAGAGGGTTGGAATTAGTCCCAAATCAACAAGATGGAGTTCAGTAAAGACAAGCCCACAGTACTACACTTCAGAAGGAGAAATCTAATGCACAAATACACAAATACAAAATGGGGACTAGGTGGTAGCTCTGCTGAAAATAATCTGGGGGTTGTAATGGATCACAAATTGATCATGAATGAACATACAATTGCAAAAAAGGCTGATATTCTAGGATGTATTAACAGGACTGTCATATGTAAGACACAAGACGTAATTGTCCCACTCTCCTTGATGCTGGTGAGACTTCAGCTGGAGTACTGTGTCCAGTATTGGGTGCCACACTTTAAGAAAGACGTGGACAAATTAGAAGAGTTCAGAGAACAACAAAGATGGTTAAAGGCTTAGAAAATCTGTCCTATTAGGAAAGATTAAAGAAAATGGGCATGTTTCATCTTCAGAAAAGATGACTGAGAGGAGACTTCAAATATATTAAGAGTGGTTATAAAGAAGACTGTGATAAATTATTCTCCATGTCCACTGAAGGTAGGATGAGCAGTAATTGGCTTAATCTGTGCCAAGGGAAATCTAGGTTAGATATGGGGTAAAACTTTGAGTAGTGAAACAGGTTGCCAAAGGAGGTTGTCACTGGAGGTTTGCAAGAACAGGTTCAACAAACATTCTCAGGGATCATCTAAAATAGTGGTTTCTGTCTCAGCATGAGGTGATGGACTAGATGATCTCTCAAGGTCCCTTCCTGCCTTACAGGTCTTTGGCTGTGTCTAAGTTACAAGCTAGTGGTATGATCCCCCTGCTCGTGTACACATATTCGCAGTAGCTTGATGAAAACTAGCATGAGTATAAATAGTGTCGCCAGGTTAGCCTGGGCCGCAGAGGCTTGGCCGAGCCATGCCGAGTACTAACCGGTCTGGAAACAGTGGGCACATACTTTGCACAGCTCGGCCATGCCTCTGCTGCCATTGCCCATGCTATGTACATCACTAATTATATTCCCGCTAGTTCTCACTGTGCTACCACAGGTATGTGTAGATGAGCAGTGGAATCACACCCCTAGTGCCTAGTATAGACATAGCCTAAAACAGCTGGGGGGGATGGAGGCAGGGTAGAGCTCTGCAGGAGATTTTCAAAAGTCACAAAGGGCAGTGGGGAATCAATGGGAGTTGGGCACTTAATTCCCATTTGTGCCTTTGAAAAACTCCTCATCCATCTAAGGTTACTAACCTGCCTTGACAGAAGCGGACGGCAACATTTCTCTCTCCAAGTGCATGGAATACTCATTGCCAATAGCTGAAATATTCTGACCTTCTGCAGTCTACCAGATAAATGACTATTATAGTGGTGTCCCATATGTCCTCTTGTTATATAGACACTCACAATGGCTTTGGTTTTACATCATTTAATGCACCCTGACATACAATATAGTTCTTGAAAGGTATTTTTAGTAAACCAATCTGTGTCTAGAGCCAATATTTTTTCCTCTGAGAAGTTTCTGAGTGTTCAGTATCTCACACAGCCTCACAAGCCAATTCTTTGTTGTCCCTCACTGGAGGAAAAGAGCACTGAGGACCATTTTAGCATGCCTCAATAGTAGGCTGTCATCAAGAAGTGATGGTTCATATTGAAATTTAGCAAAAAGTTAGCATTAATTTCTCAGTCTGGTTACTCTAGTCTATTGGTTTCATACCAGTTATATATCTTGCAAAGGACAGCTACCACATAGAAATTTGTAGGAGGGAAAAATTTCTATTTAAAGGTTCTTTAAATATCTTTGGAGAAAGATTCTACATAGTCCTGTACTCGTGATACTATTTCTTCTCCACTGATCACAGATGTAGATGTCTGCTAAAGTTGCTATGGGTACATCTACACTGTGATAAGACTGATGGCCTGACTCTGGCCGGCCAGGTTCAGCAGACTCAGGCTTGTGGGACTCAAACTGTGGGGCTATAAAATTGCAGTGTAAATGTTCAGGCTCAGGCTGGATCCTGGGCTCTGAGATCTTCCCCCTTCACAGATTCTCAGGGCCTGGGATCCAGCCCATCCCCAAACAGCTACTTTGCAATTTTATAGCCTGAGCCCTAAGAGCCTGAGACAGCTGACCCAGGCCCTGAGACAGTGTTACAGGTCTTTTTTTAAATTGCAATGTAGACATACCCTATGTCATGCTAAGTCTCATTAAAGATCTATGATACTTGTATAGATGACCTTGTTCTGAATATACTGGTGCCCTGGTTTGTAATGGAGAAATGGTATAATAGATGCAGTGTGGAATACACTTGAGCGGGGTTGATGTGTGCAAATATAACATTTTTCTCTCTTTATTCCAAAGAAGGCAAACCTAATTCTGTCATTAGGAAACACAAAATCCCTCTGATTGCTATAACGTGTCTCTTCAAGTATTTCCACCAGTTTAACCAAAAATGGACCTCAGCAGTATCAACCAGGACCCACCACTTCCCATTTAGATGTGCATGCTCTAAGCCACAATTCCCCCACTTTTCCTAGAGCTCCACGCTGACCCCAATGCATGGCTGGGCTGGAAAGACTCCAACTGAGAGCAGGCAGGAGTGCTTTATTACCAGTCACAAAAGCTTGAAATACTATTTATTACCAGTAAGTGTCTCACTGACTGGACACCAAGGATGTATCCAATATACTGTAACATCATTAGGCCAACTTCTACTTTGTCACATCGTTGCAACTTTGTTAATGTCAATGGAGTTGCACCAGTTTAAATGATTCATTGATTCTAAAGGAGGGACGAATATGATCATCTAGTCTGACCTGTGTAAAACAGGCCATAGAGACTCACCCAATCATTATTGTTGTGTTAAGCCCATAAATTCTAGTCGAGCAACCACATACCTTAGGCACATCCAATCTTGATTTAAAGATGAATCCACCACATCCCTTGATAAGTTGTTCCACTGGTTATTTACTCAGACTGTGAAAAAAATTGCTACTTATTTTTAGTCCGAATTTGCCGAACATTATCTAGCAAACAAAAGCAGCATTTGAACTATTGTATCTTGTGCATGATTTCCCATTCAATACATTTCTTAATGTTATACACACTGCAAATAACATTGTAGCCCAATAGCAATAAGATTGTGCCCTCATAAGAAGCAAAAGTCTCCATGGCACCTGCTTTTAAAACTACATTGCAATGTTCATTTTATTCATATTACCTCTGACTGCAGTTGTATAACTTTGAATAGCCATTGGTTTGAGCTGTGTAAGTCACTTGCAGGTTTCTAATAGGATTCTTCTTCTCTTCATCTGTGACCAACCATGAAATGTAGTATTTTTTGCAATGAACATGCTGTGAAATTTGTCAACTTTATCAGTGATTTCCATGAAGCCCTATTCGTGTAGCAAAAGTTTGACTGTACATAATTTCTTACTCCCATATTTAATCTTCTGTGTCAGATTAAACTATTGGAAAGGGCATTTTGCACGCTTCTTAATTTTTAGGGTAGTTACAGGTTCAGAAAATTGTGTACATATTACATTGTGCACCTCCCTGTTGGCACGGGCATGTGCGCTACACACACACACATACACAGAGCTAAAGAAGCTTCTCTTTTCTTCATAACACACACTCAACTGTTTCAATTTAAGAAAAAACAGTGTCCATTTCTCTGCTGAAGTAGCTCTATTGACTGTACATAGGCACACATTATTATTTGCATTACTCTAGTGCAGGGGCCTCAAACACGCGGCCCGCGGGCTGCATGCGGACCACGGAGTTATTTCCTGCGGCCCGCCATAGCTCCCCTCACCTTCTGCCCCCCGCCTCTGCCCCCCCAAGTGCACCGCATCCCACTCCTCCTCTACCTCCCAGTGCTTTCCCCTGCCAAACAGTGCTTAGGGCTTTCCAGGAGACAAGGGGGAGAAGCAGGGATGCGGTGCACTAAGGGGAAGAGGTTAGAATAGGAGCAGGGAGGGGGCAGAGACTTTGGGGAATGGATTGGAATGGGGGTGGGGAATGGGTGGGCAGAGTCAGGGCCTCATGGAAGGGGTGGAGTGGGGGCGGGGCCGGGGGCAGGGCTTTTGTATCTTTATTTGAAAAGGTGTCAGTGATGCAGTCCTACGGCCAATGTACTAGTACTCATGTGGCCCTCATGGTGATTTGAGTTTGAGATCCCTGCTGTAGTGCCTAGAAGCCATAGACCATCCCTTCACCCCCCTTGTGCTAGGTGCTGAACAAACCCAGAAGAAAAGACAGTCCCTGCGCCAGCGAGCTTGAATAGATACAGACAGATGTGGTATACAAGGAAACAATGAGACAATATATATCAGCATGATAGACTGTGGTCACAGCATATCTGCTACCTATATATGCCCATACAGATGAGAATCTCTCTAATTGGAACATTTGCAAACTATGTTTTACATAGTGAAATAACAAAATCTGAAGCCTGAAGATACAAGAATAAATTATATTGGCGGCAATCATAAAAAAAAGGAATAAGCTTAATTCCTTTACTGAATGGAAAGACCGCGGTAGAGGGTTTTTTATTATGATTGCCCCAAATATAATTTATTCTTGTATCTTCAGGCTTCAGGTTTTGTTCAAGTAGATAATGGTTGAATAGAAAGCTTCACAATGATCCAGAATGTACACTCCTTAATAATAGAGAGATCATTTATTGGAGAGTAGAGCATATTCATGCATAATCCTTTCTTTTGTATTAAGAAGTTTCAGGGATATGAAAGAAACAATTATTTTCACCGTGGCTAATGCAATTAAGCAATTTTGAAGTGCTTGAAGAAAATCTGAAGCAGTTAGACCTTAAAAATCAGGGATCTATGATTTGTGATTTACCAATGGGCTAAAATTAAACTAGAATACAGGAGTCTGATCCCAAACCCATTGAAGTTGGAGGAGGGGCATGTCTTGCCATTGACTTCAACAGGCGTGACTCCAAAACACTATGTTCATCATGAACAAGACAGAGCCCAATTTAAATTTTTTTAAAAGTGAGAAAATCCAGAGGAAAGGCAGAAAATTTGACTTACCACTGTATCGATCACCTTGAGTGCAACCAATGTGAAAAAGATAGGATGCTATGTCCGTTTATGGAGTTTTTAGTTCTGAATTTCTTTGATTTAGTGTTTTTTTTAGCAAGTGATAGGGGAAAAAATCACTTAAAGGCTCAGTTCAGATAAGCATCCAAGTGCTTAGATGGTCATCTTAACTTAAGAATACATTTGTCTCAGTTAGCCTGATTCTATGCGGTTTCTTTTTTCCACAGAATTACTGAGTCTTCCGAGTTTCCTGTGGCTGTACAAAATTTTGGCAACTACATCGGCATTCAGCCACCACACTTATTACATCACTTGTGCGTGTGCACACTATTCTTCTTGTGTCGGCAGTGTGTGTCCTCACCAGAAGTGCTTGTTTTGATGCAGAGTGCAGTTCAGCGTGGGTTTGTATCCTACTGTGCAACTTGCCACTACCCAACACAGATTGTTTGGGGAAGTTTTTGCAATGCCTCATGGGGCATGCAGGGGTAACTGGGAGCATAGGGTCAACTTCCCATAATGCAGTGTTCTCCATCCCATAATTTCATCAGCATCCCATAATATTTCACACCTTTTCAAAATCCGCACAAACCCACATGTCCCTCCTCGCTGTCCGCCATCTCTGACAGAAGCCTGGAGCCTGCACAGACTTGCACTATTGTGATGAGCGTTGCAAGCACAGGATACCTGATCTTGCAGTAGTTGCAGAGCCGCAGGGAACACAATGATTCCTTGGAGGCTAGATTGCTATGAGACGTAGAAAGAAACAGTTCAATGATGTTGTTGGTGCTCACGGAGCAGCTGGGAGGTGGTGGAGCACCAGTTCTGGGCCTGAGAAACAAGCACTGACTGGTGGAATCATTTCGTCATGCAGGTTGGGGATGACGCGCAGTGGCTGCAGAACTTTTGGACGCCCAAAGCCACATTCCTGGATCTGTGCGCAGAGCTTGCCTCAGCCCTCCAATGCAGGGACACCAAAATGAGAGCTGCACTGATAGTTGTGAAATGAGTGGTGATTGCACTGTGCAAACTTGCAGTGCCAGATTGCTACTGGTCAGTTGACCTAGCAGGGCATTTATATCTTCTAGGAGCTAAATTTCAGTGTGGACCCATCCACAGCTAGATGGACGTAAGATGCCTTGTGTTGACCTAACCATGTTAATGTAGACCAGGCCTTAGATCACCACGAAAGGTTGATAAGCATTATTACAAAGATGGATAAATATTATCCTTTGCAGAGAGGCAGAAAGATTAATGGGCAAATTTGCACAATTGCTCAGAACCCAAAATGATAATATGGCCACTGATTTTGGTGCCTAACTGGGAACCGAGCTCTTCTGAAAATCCTAAATAACTTGTGCAAGGCCACACAGTAAATCAGTGGCAGAGTCAGGAGTAGGTCAGTCTTCTCCCAGTTCCCAGCTTGCTGCTCAAACAACTAGCTGGTGATGTCCCCTTATTAGACTACAACATATTCAACCTGCTCTTTGCAATTCATTTTTCCATACTGGTGCTGCACATGCACTGACACATTTGTTTATAGAGAAGAATGATAGTCTTGTTACAGCATTGGAATGAAAAACCAGGAGAACTAGGTTCAATTCCCACCTCTGCCAGACTCCTTGGGTGACCTTGGCCAAATCACTTATTGCGTCTCATTTCCCCGTCTTTACAATGGGGATAATACTTTCTTCCACCCTTTGTCTGTCTTATCTACTGAGACTGTAAGCTCTTTAGGAAAGGGACTCTCACTTCCCGTGTGACTGCATAGTTTCTAATTCATTGGTGTCTCCAAGTTCTAGGGTCACATAAATACATTTTTT
Source organism: Malaclemys terrapin pileata (assembly GCF_027887155.1). Taxonomy (NCBI): domain Eukaryota; kingdom Metazoa; phylum Chordata; order Testudines; family Emydidae; genus Malaclemys; species Malaclemys terrapin. Next base: position 14,297,421 of record NC_071515.1, on the reverse strand, counting down.
AAACCCTTGACAAAACAGATACAAAAACACTGGATGTTTGGAATAATTCCAGTTCCTATTCACTCAACCCTTTAAGTATTTATACTCTGCTTGTCATAAGTGTATCAGTTTACACCAGCGGTGAACACCACTGCTGTTTTAAAAATGCATTTTGACATGCCCAATCTCTATACCCCAGCCAAGAATAAATAGTTACATTCTGGAAAGTACTGGTCATTGACATATATACTTGCTAAGTATTTACAAGGGTAGAACTCATTTACCTCTTTTATGTATTGGTCAGATTAGAAAGCAGTGCAGTCTTCCTTCTGCCTGTAATAAAAACAAGCAGCACAGAAATTAATCAAGGACAAAGACTCAATGTCCATATCTCTGTATGGCTTAATACTTTAAGAGCCTACAACAGATTTCTTGATGTATACGAAAAGGTAATAGTCCAGAGAGTCTGATCTCAGTTATGCTAATGTATATCAAGAGTAGAGTCATTGATTTTTAAGACCCAAAGGAACCATTATGATCTGCTACTCTGGTCTCCTGGATAACATAGCAACCAGTGAAAATCCTAAATCACTTCAGCGATACTCTAAATGTGTGCTGGTGGAAGAGTAGAATTTGGAAGAATATGCAAAGAAGGAAATGTATATTATGGTAACCCAGGAAACACTTTTCATACTTGTTAGCATAACTAATTGTGATATAACACTGTTTTGTGATTCTTTCAAAAATAAAAGTTTTTAAATAAATACCAAAGTTCAGTGGTGATTTTTCCCTTCAACATAGTAAAAGCAGTTCAATCCACCAGAGGGAGCTGGGGAAGGGGTTCTGCACAGGTGTAGCTGGATCACACAGGAAAGAATGACTAGGTATAAGTACTTTTTCTCTGTTAGCCAGTTGCCATCAATGCAGACGGATGGGACTCAACTAACAGCTCATAGTGATAAGCTCAGCGAAAAGCAAGTTGGACTTATACAATTCTTTCACCTTCAAAAATGCAAGGCCCTGATTCTGCAAATAGATCCACATAAGCTGGCTCTACTGTGGTCATTTCGGTCCTCCCGCCCAAGTTGTTATTAGTAAATAGGTACAGTGACGTATTTGTTTGCACCATACGATTTAAGTTAATAGTCTCCTTTAATATTTCTGTTCTTAGGAAAAGATCTTCAGTGTGAGCTGGGGAAAAAGCAACATTTATATGGGCTTCCTTGTCCTGACAGGAAGACAGGGTCAGGAAGCAAACAGAGAGATACTCACACACTGTTCCTGAATCACCAAGCACAGCAACTGCTGCCAGAGTCATGGACCCCTTCAACTGTTAACTATAGGAGGAAACCAAAAATTGTTGGCTGAGGATTTCAAAGCCACCTCGGGGGACAGGGCACCGAGTTCCTATTAATTTAATGCAATTAAATGGACATCAACTGAACTGAAAATATATTCAAGTTGGTGGGGTTCCATGCTGTGCAGCAATCTATCCCCATGCTATTAATGGCAAGATCAGGGCCTGAGACTGTGATTCGTCCGGTGAGGGTTCCTCTCTTCATAAGTTTTTGTACAGCACCTAGCACAACTGGAACCCCACAATGCTGACTGGGCTGTTGAGAGCCACCATCACCTGAATAATGATATACAAGAAGCTATATTAAACTAACATTATTTGGGATGCCAAGTCAAGTAGCTGAATGTTAGGAAATGCCAGATTTATGGCTGCCTTTGCAACTGTAATTCTGCCCCCTTTGTGCATCCATCCTGTGCACTGAATGAAGCCAGGATCCTGGTGGGGCGGGGCGGGAAATCTGATATAAATGATCCTATAAGGGAAGATGGTGAAATAAACCATTCATACCACGTGCTATGCTGGCAAAGTTTTCCAGAGGAATACTAGTGAGAGAAGGGAAATTGCAAGTAACAGTCTATATCTCAGCAAAAGCTGAATGGAATTTCATGGGACAAGGAAAAGGTGCTTCTGTAGCCTGAGAGCTATTCGCCAGCCAAATACCAAAGGCCTGCTGCAAACAATGGAGGCATAAGAAAAGATTGGGGGGGGAAAATTATAATGGAATGAGTAAGACAACCTAACTACACAGGTCTGTACCAGTGTAATGGGTCACACAAGACACCACACTGCAGGAAGGGGTTAATGGGCTACTGAGGTCCCAACTAGCTCAGATTAAGACACGCAGAGCAGGAAGCAAGCTCCAGGCAGGGTCTTACAAAAGAAGAACTTGGCTCCGTTGGAAAGAGCAGGCAGGGAGAGCAGATGTAACGTTCTCGGTGTGAGGCAGAAGGCGGAGTTGGACCAGGGAATGGGGAAGACTTGTGTCTAGCAGACCTCCTGGAAGGATGGGAAGAGTTCATGTTGTTTTATATTAGTGTTGGACTTTGAATGCCCCCGGAAGGGTAGAACTGTAAGAAGAAGAGAGCTGGGGAACTGAGACTGTGTGGCTGCTACCCTGCACAGCGCCAGAAGAGGGCACTCTGGGAATGATACAGAGTAACAAACACCTTCCCCTATTATTATTTTTTTATTTTAAGTCATCCATGAGGCAAAAATATTTTGAAATGGTGCTGGATGTTGCTGTAGAGAGACTGAAATGTTTAAGTGTAAGCAATGTCTTAGTGGATGCTGTCTCACGCCAGTTGTAACTACTCCAAAATCAACATGGTTTTGTGCTTTAAACAAACATTTCTAGAGGCACAAGCAGCATCTAGAAAACAGTTTGGTTTTTGCCAGATGAAATACTGAGTAATCCACAGGGTGCAGAAAGAGTGATCCACTTATTTCATTAAAATAATCAAAAGTATCAGTGTTTGCGACTTGAAAAACATTTTAAAGGCCATTTTCAATTAAGTGCATTTTCCACTGCTCTGTCTTTTACATACATTCAGAGCTCTGTTATGTAGTTATTTAACCCCACGCCTTTGTTAGATCACAAGCCACATGTTGGCTGCAATGCATGGCATTATGTTTGCTGGTTTGCATTCAATTACTTATTCCTGCTGCACCTGTGTTCTAAAGAGCAAGTAGTAGCAGATTTCCACTGGAACGTATGAACCTTTCACAGAACACAGAGCTGTTGGTGAGACTGTGGTTGGCCCTTCACCTGTTGTGGGTGATGACACCACAGTCACTTTGATCTCCACACTGCATGGACACAATCACACTTAGCACCCACCACTGCCACCACCCACGGTCATAGCAGTAACGGTGACTAAGAGCAACCCTACTCTCCTTTCCAATTTCATTGAAAAGGTTTTACTGTTAAAGTGTGGGCATGGCGAGGATATGGAGAATCAGATTCTTTTAACTAAAAAAGTGTTTCCATTATGAATCGTAGTTTCCTGATTCATCAGCAGTTGGGTTTCCTGTCTAGTGACATGAAAGAGAATATAACATGATTAACCCTTTATTTACTGTACTTCCTTTACACAATATTATGCAGCCCACTCTCAAGCCAATATTGAAATTAATTACATAAAAGAGGCTGAAAGTAACTATCGCTGTCCCTCTACGTTGGTAGCTATCACAGTGGTTCAAATGGTCATCTCTAGAGTTCAGGAGAAGTTGCAGTACCAAGAGCCAGTGGTTCTGTTGGAAGCAATGGCTTACAGCTTCAGGTAACACAATGTTACCTTCATGAAACTGAACAACCCTTATGGGAAAGGCCTATAGAATTTAATAAGAAGAATCTCAAAAAATTATTCTAAGAGACAGGGGAAAAAAAGATATCCCTTTCTGTAGTTTTTGACCCATCCTATAGAATTTTATAGCAGTGTTTTCCATTTAATTCTATAGGGTAGGTTTAAAAGCCTAAAAGGGGTTATAATTTATTAAACTCTATAGGACTTTTCATCATGGTAAAGGTTTTGCAATAGTAAATTCATTATGAGTGCTTGGGAAAAACTGTGCTCTGCATCATGGGAGGAATCATGCAGGAAGCCTATCCTCACTTCAAGCACACATTATGAGCTGGTAGGAAAAAAAATTCTCCCCTTCAGAAAGTGTCAATTTTTGGCAGAAATTCAAATTCCTGAAGTTTGAAGATGAAAACTGAAATGTCAGTTTGGAAAGGTTACTATGGTGCCTCATGGGGAGGTGTAGCTCCTCATGCTTCCCAATTTATATGGGCTGAGCATCCTGATTGGCTACATCTCCCATGATGCACCAGAGTCTTCCCTTTTGTAAAAGGGAGGCTGTGCATCAAGGTAGTCCCTGGGTATGGTGCATGATGGGAGACAAAGTCCAGCTGGGGCGGTTGGTCCATAGAAGAAAGTGAGGACTGAACGACAACTCCCACGAGGCACCATGCCAGCATTTCCAAATTAAAATATTACGGTTTATGGCTGAAATATAATGGACCTTAGTGGTTCTTGATGAACAATTGAAGTCATCTGCAGAACGCAGACACTTTTTGTGAAAAAAATAGTATGGAGTCAAAACCCCTTTGCATTAAAAACTGTTCCAACAGCCCTACAATGTGGGTCTTAAACGGTTGAATTTAATCGTCTGTACAGAGTCAGACCAAGAGCTCTATTCTTTTTCAGCACAGGCGATCACCCAATTAGATCAGGATTATTGTCCAAGTTGGGCTAAAACTCCTTTGTGCCACTCCACAAAGGAGCCATCCAGTGTACAGCAGATGGCTGAGAAATAATTTATCTGATTCAGAAATGGGTTAGACAATGCATGCCCTCCACTGAGGAACTCATTTATTTGCAATATTTTTTCATGCAAGTCCTTAGAAAGTATGGAATGGGCAATAGTTTACCCCTTTCTGAATCACTGATTTAGGTCAGTGGTCTCCTTGGATCAAGTTAAGACTCTAGTCACACTCAAAACTGACATTGACTTCAGTCAGAACAGGACTGGACCCTAAGTTCCCACATGAAAAAGAGGGGTCAATTTTACAAATTGTGCAAAACCACAGTGCCTCATTTTCTTCACAAGCTCACAAGGATGCCGGGTAAATGGTGGTATTTCTCAGCTTGACTTCAGTTTCCCATGGTTTCCAGGAAAGAGCATAGAGTTTGCACTATTAACATTTGATCACTTAAAATGTTTGCTTACTATAATGGGGCTCAGGACAGGGGTAGGGACTCACCGCCATGGATCAACTTGCCGGATCATCAGGGCCTCATACACAGGGCTGGCGCTTCCATTTAGGCGACCTAGGTGGTCGCCTAGGGCACCAGGATTTGGGGGGGGCGCGGCAATTCGGCGGCAGGGGGTCCTTCCACGCTCCGGGTCTTCTGCGGCAATTCTGCGGTGGGTCCTTCACTCGCTCCGGGACCCGCCGCCGAAGTGCCCCGAAGGCCGGGAGCGCAGAAGGACCCCCGCCTAGGGCGACAAAAACCCTGACGCCGCTCCTGCTCATACAGTCAGCTATTCTGGGGCAGGACTACAGCTTGGGAACATAGGAATTGCCCTACTGGATCAGACTCTTGATCCACCTAGTCCACCATCTTATCTCTGAAAGTGGCCAGTGCCACATGCTTCAGAAAAGGCTGCAAGAAAAACTACAGTAGATGTTGCCTTAAACCGGGAAGCATAAGGATTAATATTTCTTCCAAAGCATGTGTTAACATTAACTATTTTAACTATGGCTATTCCTCATAGCCATATAAACATCCAGTCCTTTTTTTAATCTTGCTAAGTTTACCAAGGTCACAAAGCCAGTTAGTGGCAGAGCTGCAGAACTCACAGCTCCTGTCTCCATGACCTGTGCCCTTATTTACTCTGCCACATGACCTCTCTTTACTTAAAAGTATTACATCTTTGTCTCAGAATTCTGTGCTGGGCCTACTACAATCTTGGGTTCTACCAAATAAATAGCACACCTAAGAGGTAAGCATTATTTACAACTTACAGATGGTTTAGCCAAGGCACGGAGGATTCAAAGTTACCATCAGCGGTTAGGAGCATAAGTTCCATTGACTAGCTGCCTTAGGTACTTTTGCAAAATCCTACACAGAGCAGTTAATGGATTTGCAGACTTCCTGTGTGACCATGGGCAACAGATGGGAGAAGAAACGCCAAGACCATGTGAAATTGTAGGGTCTGGTTTCACAGGTCTTCATGCAAAGTTTTTCTTCAGTTTCCATGTGCCTCAGATTATGCCCCAACCCAGCAAGTTTTGTGCTGAACTGTAGATTTGAACCAACTCAAAATCTCAAAGCACAACTCAACACTGCCAAATTGGCCAAGTTTCCAAAATTTCACACCTATAATACAAAACCATAATTCTGTCAGAGCAGCTCAAGAGCTTTAAGACCTTTAACAAGCATTGGGCTGTACTAGACCTTGATGGCCCCATGCCCTCCAGTAGCACTGGCTGTTTTTGCCACTTCAGCCTACCCTCATCCATGGTGGACTTCCTTCCATCAGGGGCCCTGCATTTTGAATTAGATCTGTTGAAGAAAATGAAAACCCATAGTAAAACTAGCCCATAGTTACACTTTGGGATCTTTAGGGTGAAAGGTGTTACATTCATATAAGATTTTATAGTTATGATCACTTGGACGGAAATGGAAGTCTAGACTTTGAGATTCAGGCCTTAAATCTTCAGCTGATCAAGTGATCCTTAGATTCGGTAATTTAAAACTTATAATAATGATCTATTAGCTGTAGTTAAATGTTACTTCTATTAAAATAATGAGAGGAGAAAACAATTCTTTGTGTATATGTTTTTAAATCCCATTGTGATCTGTAACTCAGTAGAACTAATTGGAGATTGGAGTCTCTTTTCCATGGAAAACGTCAACTTTTCATTGAAAAACTGAAAGCTTTAAGTTTCTGGTTTTCAGATGAAAAATTAAAACAATTCATTGAGTTCAAATGGTAATTTCCCGTTGAGAAAAGATGCAATGGAAAATTGCCTACCTGACCTATAACTTAGATTGTAAACTCTTCAGGAAAAAGAGTCTTTTTATTCTGTGTTTGTGCAGCACCTAGCACAATAGGGCCTTGGTCCATGACTAGGACTCTTAGGTGCTATGGAAATACAAATAATTCATTAATTCTCTTAGTGTCAACTCACTAGTGTTATTTGACAGAATATCTTGTGATTGATCTCGAAATTGACTTGAAAGTTAAGTGTCACCAATACAAATCAGCCACACTAAGAAAGGTAATCTCCATTCCAAACTTGAGATCAGGTATTCAGGTTCAGAAAACTTTAGCATATCAGGATTCCTGATACTTGTTCAGAATTATTAGGAGGCATGTGCAGTTATAATGCTTGCCACAAGATGGAGCAGATGTGTCATTTTTACCCCATGGTTTTCTTGTAGATGAACATGACCTTTCCTTTTTAAACTTCTGCATGATGGGCCATATTTTCAAGTGTCCTCAGCTCTTAGCTGCTCTCAGGGTGACATTTTTCGCCAGATTTTGGATCTCAACAGCCAACATGAGGGATTTTTTGGTGTGCGTGTAGTTTTGTGCCTAAATTGGAGCTGAGCTATTTTGGCTCCTTGTACTCACCCTATGTGTTTATATCCACCTATCATCTCTTATCTTCCACTCAGACTGTAAATTCTTTGGGACCGGGACTCTTTTTTGTTTTGTCTGTACAGCACCAAGCACAATGTGGTCCTGATCCTTCACTAGGGTGCCTAGTGCTACTGCAATACATTAATAGTATTTTGGAAACCTTGGCCCCATATGTTCAAAGGACAATTTGCTGGGGAGATTTCACACCCTTCAACAATGCTTGAGAGTGAACAGCCCTTGGGCAAGGTGATGAAACTGGAAAAACCTCACCCCTAATTTGATTGTATTAGTGTCAGAAATATCACATCTGTGAGGTGAAAATATTTTTGGCTGAAAGGAAGAATGTGATTAGAGCCAGTAAAAAGAACAGGAGTACTTGTGGCACCTTAGAGACTAACAAATGTATTAGAGCATAAGCTTTCGTGGACTACAGCCCACTTCTTTTTGCAGATACAGACTAACATGGCTGCTATTCTGAAACCTGTCATTAGAGACAGTAGCTTTCACACAGGCTGTCTCAAAATGTAGTCAAATATACCTGAACATTTTTGGCCTAGAAACTCTGCTGGAAAGCCCACAGGAACAAGATTTCTAACACCTTCTGCTTTTCACTGGGTTGGAAACACTGCAAGTCTCAGTCTCCTGGTGTCATCTTTCAGGTTTCAAGTGAGCCCTGAAGAGCAGAGGCAAGTGAGACAGAAAAAAAGTGAAGCTCTTTGAATTTGTAGGGATATGGGCTGAATCCAAAGCCCACCTCAATGAATGGGAGTTTTTCCATTGACTTCTGTGGGCTCTAGATCAGGTGCTATGTTTTCCAAAGACTTTGGAAATGGACTTGAAGGGAGTGTTAAACAGCCCAGACCTAGTAGCCCTCTAAAGACCTTATTGGGTACAGTGAAGGGAAACAGTGACTTGGTCCCAGAATAAAGGGTGCAGGGTAGTTAGGCCATCAACCCCTTTCCTTTTCCCGCCCCCAGACATCAGCAGCAATACTGCAGAGTTTTTAAGAAGGATAATAGGCTGTGGGGCATTCTCCTCAGTCATCTAAGTCTGCTGAAATTGAACCAAATAGAAAATATGCTTGGTTAGGTGTGAGAGTCTGTACCCTCAGGTTCCATCCTTTGTACAAAATTTATCACAGTTTTGTAAAACATGTCACTTGTGAGGCATCATTTGAAAACTCAATTTTCTGATCATTAATGTTCTGGTAAAATGTGTGTAGCAACATTATATGTAAAGTTATAAGATTCTACTGTATGACGTGGCTGAGACGTGCTCCAAGTTTGGAAAAGCGGGCACAGACCGGTTCCTCAGAGACAAAGGCAAACTTTTGCCTCAGCCAGGTGTCAACAAAATCAAATGAACTATCACTTGGTTTAGCAGCCATTCTTTGGCAGGAAGAAGGGTGTGAGTGAGAAATGTACATCTCGTGTAAACAGACTGGCTCTTGCCTGACCCTCAGCTGGAGATGATTGTTAAAGAGGAGGAAAAGATATAAAAATGAGGAACAGAGGCCCCAAATCTCCTCTCTCCCCTCATGGCATCAACAATGTTTGAAAGGCAAAAGGAGCATCATTGAACTGGGGGTGGGGGATCCTGGCTGAAAGATCCAGCCAGACTGCTGTAAGCATATGGTGAGAGAAATCTTTGCTTTGAATTCACTTAGCTTGATAAGTTAAAATGCAAACTAATACCTAAACTAATTCTTTGTAACCAATTCTTAATTTTATGCCTCATTACCTGTAATCACTTAAAATCTATCTTTCTGTAGTTAATAAACTTGTTTTATTGTTTTATCTAAACCCGTGTATCTTTGGATTGAAGTATTTGGGAAACTTCATTTGAGATAAAAGAGTTTGTGCATATCATTTTCTATTAATAAAATGACAGACTTTCTATGTGCTTGTACTGCACAGAAGGACAGAACTGGGCAGTACAAGATGCACATTTCTGGGGACAAGTCTGGGACTGGGAATTTACTGGTGCCACTCTGCAATACAATTCAGGAGTGGCTGGCTAGAAGCACTCATAACTCAGCTGGGAGTAATTTACAGGCTAGAGGCTGTGTGAAAGCAAGGCAAAGAGTGGTTGCTCCCACAGCGAAGCAGTGCAAAAGGCACCCCAGATTGGCAAATTGAGGAGACACAGCTATTCCTCAGTCCAGATTTTATGTCACACTAGCAGCCACAACAAACAAATTGGCCCTAAACACTTTGGTGTTTGCAATGATCTGGTTTTAATTTGCGAACTAGGACAAGAGAGGTATTTAGTACTCCAGAAGTGAAAGGTTGGTGTCTTCCTGCCCACACCATTCCATTAAACAGATTACTGCAGGATTCTCATCAGATATTAGACTCTGTTGGGAGGCAGCGGAACTATCAAACTAAATCTGACCCAACATGTTTTTTGATTATTCTCTCTCTCTCTCTCTCTCTCTCACACACACACACACACACACACACACACACACACACACACACACACACACACAATAATGCATAATAAATAGTATCAAAAGATGGCACACAGTTGCAAATAATCATAGGGGGAAATAGACATAACTTGTCACTTCTCAATGCAAGTAGGCCCTTGAGAATCAAAATGTTGTGTGCATCTTCCATGCTAAAACTGAGAACAGATTTGAATCCACAAGGCACCAAACAATCTGCACTATATGAAGCCAAGTTGTCAAATAAGGCTTAAAGGTATGCATGTAAAAAAAAAAAAAAGTAATGTATGCATAACCTGGATCCCTGCATGCCTCGCTCCTTAAGTTGTGCACACAAATGCCCAGTTGCTCAAACAAGGGTGTATTTTAGACACACAGATGTGTGCACAAAATCGGAATACAGTTGTTTGGCCCTTAGTATCTACTCTAAATGTACAACTATAAGGAAGTTAACAATTAAAATAAAAAACCCTACTTTTAGCATGCCCCATTGTACCTGGATATTGTTGTAAATATGTATGGTTATGCTGAAAGGTGCTTGGCTTAGAAAGCTCGTTGAGATTGGATATGGATGCACACTTCAATTAGCGTATCTGTCAGGGAAAGAACAGAGAGCTGCAGAAGCAAACAGCAAGAAAGCCAAGCAAGTAGCCTGTGAGCATAGTGAGGGTGTGACCCTGGAAAGAGAGGAGAGGGAGTCTGGTTCTGACTAAAGAGAATCGGGGCAGTAACCAAAGAAGCAATCCCTTGATTTTGGTTCCGCCCACGTTTGGAGATGCCAGACTTTATGCATGCCTCGTTAATAAGCAAGATTGCATCAAAGAAAATATCAAATTCCATCAGTGTCTACTTCCAAGTGGAACATCCCCAGGGCCCTGAAATTTGACTAGCCTCTCAGGTCAAAAAGGAGCAACTGTATTTAGGATAAAGTTCAGGAGGTTTTCAACTGCAGACAACACCATGAGGCAAACTAGAAACTCACTTTTTGTTTTAGCTTAGAATTTGTTTGCGGAATCTCAATATTGTTACCTTACTTTAACCCCTCACATGCCATTCAATATGCTACCTGTGGCCCATAAAGCACAACAATCATGCTTGAATATTCTAATGATTTCAGTGGCATATGGGTGGAATAACAGCAGCACCACACCTAATTTGGTTGATCAGCGATAATGGGGCAGATTTATATTTTTCTTTCTGTTCCCTTAGCTATGCTATTGAGAATGTTGCCCTAAAAGGATTTAAGATAATTCAGTTTATGAATGTTAGTGGCAGTTAACCATGCTCGGAGAAGGGAGAATAAAGAGAGATGTGCCACTTTCAGCAGTTTCAGTTCACAAGGTCTAGTGCCAAGTCTATTTTCAGTTTTGCTTTGAGTTTCACATGTGAGTGAAACTATGCCGCCTGTGATCAGAGGAAAACCATTTGAAACCGCTAAGTTTCACATGTTTTCCCGCTCTCACCTGTAAGCCAGTCCTGGTTTGCATGGTTGAAAGCCATGTTGCTAACCTGAACCAGGATCTTTACTCAGGAAAACACTTAAAACATGTACTTAACTAAACGTACCCTTGAAGTCAACAGGGCATATGCCCATGTGTAAGTGCTTTCCTGAATTGGGGAGTACAACAGACCCATATATTCTGTTAATTTTCTACAAGGAATCTACATCCTGCCATTCAATTGTTCAAGTGAAGGTGGCTTATGGCTATATCCTGAGCTAATCAGAGATGGGTCTAAAACAAACTGTTGATCTGAACCTTCTCTAGTTTGGGGAAGTTAAGACTTTGATCCATACTTTGTAGTTCAGGAATATCTTCTGTGCAAATCTTCAAAAGCATGACTGGTTCCTGCTGGGTGTGTGTGATGGAACATGAATGCCACAGAAGTAATTTGTGACTAAAGTAAAATCAATCAGTAATTTGATTGCAAGCAACAATTACATTTTAGGAAGATATTAAAAACCCTTCCCCTTAACAAGTCACCAGTATGTTTTCATTGCAAACCTTTTTTCTAGGCCTAGTCAAACAAGGTGATCATATTTTGAAAATCCAGAAGTAGGGTAATTTGTGTGGCAAACACATTTTAGGATTGCAAAATACACAGAAAACTAAAGTACAGGATCTGTACTGGTGATGCTATGGCCAGTTTGTAACTCAACAGTGGACAGGGGCCTATTCGTGGACTGGAGATTTCTCCCCTCTCCCGCGTAACTATCTGAATGCATTTCTCATGAAATACTAAACAGGGTCACTAACATTCACTTTGTACAGAAGAACAGCTTTGATAGCATCTCCATTCATTCCACTTTTCACTCCAAACACTGTTCGTAGCACAGAACACTTGTTCCATTGGACTATTGGTAAACACAGAGCAAATTCTATTCTTTAGCAATAGGCTGTAAACTAACAACCTGCAGGTATAAAGCTACTACATTTTGATGGATTAAATTAAAAACCAGGATATTCCATATGTCCTGAAAGAGGTTTCTGGGACATTTATGAAAAACTAGGACATACCAACACTTTATACACTTTCTTTGAAAAAAATTACGTCTATTATCATGGTTCAGACATACATACCTCTCCATACCACAGTGATGGGCACAGCATAAACACCTAGATAGATTCCATAAAGTAGAAGAATCTAAATGATTACTCTTTATCTTGCTTTTGAATATTCAGGGCTAGCTTGTGCCACAAGCTATACTGAAAGAGATGGGGTGTAGTAGTGCTGGTCTAGGAACATTCTCATGGAGGGCCTGGTGCTAAAGAAGCCATAATTCCTCTAGGAGATGTAGTGATGTGCTTCTGTCCTTTGCCAACAGCAAGTCACTCCTCCCTGTAACATGGCCAGCCACCTCAAGAGCCTGGCTCTTTGAGGGTTATGCTGAGTGCCTCTCAAGTGCCTCTGTTTTCCCTCTTCTCAGGCTCCATTTGGAATTCACTCAGTTCAGAGATAGTTCAAACTATCCCCTTCTGGGGTTCAGTCCTCAGATACATGTTGACCCTGTAGGCCTCTCAACCCCATGTCAGTGTCTCTGCACCCAGTAGTCCACTATCTCACAAAAAGTCTTTTAAAAATAGGATGTGAACTCAGTCTTCATCCTAGTTTCAGCTCAACACAGCTGCCACCTCCCTGAGGAACCTTCTGCTTCCCCAGGCCTCTGTCCTTCTCTAGAGGCCTTTGCAGCTGGGCTGTTGCAGTCTATTCAGGGTCTCTCCTAGGCCTCCCCACCTCTTTCCTGCTTCTTGAGCTTCAGCCCCACAGGACTCTTCTTGCTCTCCACAGTGTGTACAAACCTAGCTGCAGCTTCACTGCAACTGCCTGCTCCTTTTGTATTAGGATCACCTGATTCCTCTCAGGTGGAGACCATCCTGTTACCAGGGCTGGCTTAGTTCCCAGCTCTCCAGTGCATCAGGCAAGCCGCCCTGTTACATCCCTGAATACGGCTCAGCTCAACTGTTCAGCCATTAGTGGGGCACAGCCGAGGACTTGAAGCTGGGAGAGCAGCCGCAACAGCAAATGAAGCAGGGACTGCATCACTCAGGGAGATGGGGTTGAGCTGAGGCTTTTCCTTCTCACCAGCTGCCCCAGAACACAGACCTGTGTAGGGAACTCCTCTGGGAGCACTAGGACTTATGTGGCATCCTCACTCCCCATAGCCAGGTGGCCTCTGGGAAAGAAATTGCAGGAAGCATGCGGACTGCTTCCTACAACTTCTGATTCCACTCCTTTCTCTGGGTGTACCACCTCCAAACCCTTTTCCCTCTTCCCAGGGAGGGATGCAGCCTACACGTCTCTGCAGCCTCTAGACACTCCTCCCTGTTCCCAGGGAGTGACAGCCCTTTCCCAGCAGCAGCCCATTTCCAGCTTCCTGGCTTTAGGCCCCAACTGTTCCTGCCCAACTGAGCCTGCTTGTAATCAATTCCCTGCTCCCTCGCTCTCCCTTCAGCCCAGGAGCATCATGTGGAGTTAATAGGCCTACCTCGCCCTCTTAACCTCTTCCAGTCCTGTGTGGGGTGGACACCCCATCACAAACTCCCTGAAGCCTATCTGTTTAAATGTATTGCCAATATAGTTACAAGATGCAACAGGCTTATATAGAGCAACATGCAGCTGTATATTGAAAGAGTTGTCATAGGGGGGGAAATCTCTGTTTTGTCAGGTCATAGATACTGATTGTATAACTATCAGTATAATGCAGTACCTCAAAGAGAAACATATTTTTTTCTAGCAGATAACTGATAAATCCATAAAAAGCCACCTACAGACTCAAGCGAATGTTATCACTTTCGGGTTACTATTTGATTTTCTGTTACTCTTAATCCAGAAATTCCACCTGCCCTTGGAATCTGATACCAGCTTCTTGTAATTTACTGAGCTCTCCCTTGCAACAGTTATCAGCACATGATATTTTTCGCTTTCCTTTTCCCCTCCCTGAGGTGCCTCTGTGATCTCCACCCACAGAAATGCGATACATTAATGTCTCCTCAGAATTATAGCCCAGATTCAGTGAGGTACTTAAGCACTGGACTAACTTTAGGCATAAGAATGCTTCCAAACTGACTATTCATGTGTTTCAAGTTAGGCAAGGCTTAAGGATCTTTCTGGTTTTGGACCTTAAAATGGATGATTAGGGCCTATTTCAGCAGGGCGCCGAGTGCCTCTTGCCAATGCTTTCAACTCTCATTTATTTCAATGAGAAAATAAGGCCCAATATTTTGAATCCATCATGAGCCAAACTTTTTATTGATTTACCTGGATTTCTAAATGATGCAGCCTCACAAACAATCCAACAGCAATAAATCTGAGCTCCCTCATGCTTTCTTCCTGTCAAGCGTCAAGAAATACCCCCTCCTTTAACCCTGCCCACGCATGTCTCTAAGCCCAAAATGTGATTACACAGACATGCTTGTTCAGATGCCTGATCCTGCCGCATGCAACCCTTGTTCACTTGAGTAGTGGGGCTACTTGCATGAGTAGGGGCTACTTATAAGGGTCTGATCCAAAGCCCACTGAAGTCAATGAAGTTCTTCCTGTTGACTTCACTGGGCTTTGGATGAAGCCCATGATGGCTTGCAGGATCATGTCCTAGACTCAAAGCTTCCTAGGGCAGGGACTCAGTCTTGTATTTGCTTATGAAAGACCATCTGTGGCATTAAATAAATTAATAGATTATAAGGCCAGAAAGGGCAGTTATGATCATCTGAGCCCCTGCATAACACAGGCCATAGAATTTCACCTCGTGAGTCTTAAATCAATTTTTAAAGTCCTGATTCTGCAGATATGGATAGTCCCATTCAGTGGGACTTTTCCCCCCAAACTGAAGAAGAATTCACAGAAAACTCATGGCTTAGTCCTTTATAAAATGCAGTTGACTAGGGCTGCCTAAATTATTGTGTTTTTACCCCACAGGCCAGAATTCTAGGTCTTGACCTTCCTATATTTGCATGTTATAGTGATCCCCTCTGAAACCTCTGTGCAAAGGAGTGAATAGTTCTGACAAGGACAATCCGAGCCGGGATCTGAGGAAGTCAGGCCTTTCGGGAATATTAGAAGGATGAATGCCAGGATAGAGATTATTCTGGAGACAGCCCATTGCTTTGGGACGTTCTGCTGGTTCTGATGGCTCAGTAACACATGTTCTGCTGTTTTCTTGGTAAGACAAGAGCTTTCATTGATCTTTGTTTTACTGCCCCAAGGTAAAACTTAAGACTATTTCAAATGGATGTTTGACTTTGTAAGTATTTATATCAGAGCACACCTGGACATTCCAGATACTCCCCAAGCCACTCCCCCTTTACTCATTACATTTTCCCCAATCCTTTAACTTTATCCCTGCTTTCATTTCCTACACTTTGTTTGGTGATCTTGGTTTTGCTATCTTGTGTACTTGGAAATAACTGCAGCACATGTTCTTAATTCTTTTCCTTCACGTCCCTTCTTGAAGTCCATCTCTTCAAACAGTACCTCCTATTTTATCATTCATATGATCTCCACAACCTCTCTTACTTTGTTTAGAGTTTGTCTCATCACCAAGATGGTCCAGTACATAGACGCAATTAGCACATGGATGAAGAGCCGAAGGTTCAATGAGAAAACATTCCTAAGATCAATGTCAAGAGTTGCAGTGCAACCAACAAATTTTATTGGTCCTACAAAACCCAGGAACTATGCCACATATTCTTGAGCACCATCTATTGGCATCTGGCCTATTTACATATATGCATACATCTCTTTTACACAGCACTCCTGTAACAATCAACATTGTTTTTTTAGCAACAACTTAAAATAGTTAAACCCCATCAATTCAGTCTGAAAATGGCTGGCCACATTTCCTGGAACAACTTTCAAGTCTAGTCCCTAAAAACCTTTCAGGACAGGGGAATTTTGTAACATCAGTAAGGCCAAATTATCACAGAAACTAAGCAAATCTTAAGCCACCCACTGCCAATTACACTTGCAGAGAGGCAGCTCTAATTTAAGCCCTGTGAGACCTTATACCACTGGAGGATCAAACACTGTTGTCATAACTGGGCCTACAGATTTACTCCAATTGTGAACTCAACTGTAAAAAGTATGTAAAAGTTGATAAGATGTCACCATATCTTGACTTTTGTAGAGCTTTTGATACTGACTCACATGACCATCTCATAAACAAACTAGGGAAATGCAATCTAGATGGAGCTACTATAAGGTGAGTGCAAAACTGGTTGGAAAACTATTCCCAGAGAGTAGTAATCAGTGATTCACAGTCATGCTGGAAGGGCATAATGAGTGGGGTCCTGTAGGGATCGGTTCTCAGTCTGGTTCTGTTCAATATCTTCAGTGATTTAGATAATGCTATAGAGAGCACACAAAGTTTGCGCACGATACCAAGCTGGGCGGGGTTGCAAGTGCTTTGGAGGATAGGATTAAACTTCAAAATGATCTGGACAAAATAGAGAAATGGTCTGAAGTAAATAGGAAAATTCAACAAGGACAAATGAAAAGTTTTCCACTTAGGAAGGAGCAATCAATTGCACACATACAAAATGGGAAATGACTGCCTAGGGAGGAGTCCTGCAGAAAGGGATCTGGGGGTCATAGTGGACCATAAGCTAAATACAAGTCAACAGTGTAGCACTGTTGCAAAAAACAAAAACAAGCAAAAAAAAAAAAAAAGCGAACATCATTCATTCTGGGATGTATTAACAGGAGTGTTGTAAGCAAGCCACAAGAAGTAATTCTTCTGCTCTACTCCACACTGATTAGGCCTCAACTGGAGTATTGTGTCCTGTTCTGGGCGCCACATTTCAGGAAAGATGTGGACAAATTGGAGAAAGTCCAGAGAAGAGCAACTAAAATGATTAAAGGTCTAGAAAACATGGCCTATGAGGGAAGATTGAAAAAATTGGGTTTGTTTAGTCTGGAAAAGAGAAGACTGAGAGGGGACATGAAAGTACATAAAAGGTTGTTACAAGGAGGAGGTAGAAAAATTGTTCTCCTTAACCTCTGAGGATAGGACAAGAAGCATTGGGCTTAAATTGCAGCAAGGGCCGTTTAGGTTGGACATTAGGAAAAACTTCCGGTCAGGGTGGTTAAGCACTGGAATAAATTGCCTAGGGAGGTTGTAGAATCTCCATCATTGGAGATTTTTAAGAGTCGGTTAGATAAACACCTGTCAGGAATGGTCCAGATAATACTTAGTGCTGCCATGAGTGCAGGAGACTGGACTAGATGAGCTCTCGAGGTCCCTTCCAGTCCTATGATTCTATGACCGATAACAAACATTGATGGGGAAATGTATGAAAGGGAGACAGAAAGACTGAATTAGTCTACAAAAAGGCCTATTGATATAATTCAAGGACTGTGTTAAGACCATGCTTGGTAAACAAGAATCTGTGGGTCCAGAAAATCAGTGAACCAAAATTGGTGTGTCAGAAACTAGGCCTAATTGGTGGACAAAATAACGATGGACTATTTCGGATCCTTAAAGACAGACTTTGGAGAGAAAATGTGGAAGAAAGAGGCTACTGCCACCGCCATTGCCAGGCTTTCATCATCCTGATCCTGTGAGTTGTCCTGACCGACTGGCTCAAGAGAGGGATCCAGATGACATCACCCCCACTACCAGATCCAACTGAATCCCAAACACCACATGGATGAAATGGGATCAGACTGCAGCAGCAACTTCAGCTCACCTCAACTAATTTCTTCTCCTTTACCTCCCCTCCACCCCTCCCCCCCCAAAATAACCAGCTAAAACCATCTTTAATACCCTCTAAAAACTGTCAGACAAGGAGTTTTTTTCCTTCTAAAACTCTCTCCAGCTAAAGGGAAAGGGAATAAGAAATGTTGTTAAAGTAAAAGCCTTACTTAATATTTTACATTTCAAATGTTTTACCTGTTTTTTCTTTTTTTTTTCTGTATAGTTCATAAAAAAAAGTTTAAAGGATTTTTAACAGTGTGTTTGCTATAGTACTAAGGAAGCTAAAGTCTCTGTATACCAAACCATGAACCTTGTTTAACACATTTCAATATTGGACAGTCACTGGGTTACGTTAACACCTTTGGCACCTATTCATTCCATCGAAATTAGTACGAACACCATCCTGACCCACTCCCTTTCTCCCCGCCCCCATGCTGGGGTCTGGAGATGGCATGGGGCTGCTGGCCCAACTTCATGCCAGGAAAGTGTTCCGCACACAGAGGAAATTCTCCCATCGCATTTTCATCCAAGTTACATTCATCTTTGCACTGCATTTCTGTAGACCAGGGAACCTGGCCCAGAGCCTTCAGCCAAAGAGCAGGCTGTGAACTTAAGACAATTTAGGTGAGTGAGATTTAAAACATTCTGACTGTGTAAAGTCCTCCCTGACTATTTGAATCACCTTGCAAACCCCTTCAGCACAAAGTGAGATGCTGTCCATCAAGAACAGCCTTCAAACTGAGGACCTAATCTTGATCCCGCTCATGCCAACTGGAGTTTAAAGGCATTTGCTCTCTTTCAAGGGATGCTCAGAACCTCAGAGGCCCAGCCCTGGAGTGAGACTTGGCAGTTCTGCATAGCTGCTCAGTTCGCAGCATTCACAAGTGGCTCTATGAATGGTTCTTTTTTCTCTGCTTCCCAAACTGAATTCTCCAGTGATCTCACCCTGACATACATTCTCATTTTACTTGGTTATTATTCCACATCGCAGCATTTTCTGCTGGAAACAATTTGGGATCTTGCTGTGGCCTAGGTATGTGGGTCCTTGCGCAATCTGCCATTGAACCCACACCCAGCAAACATTAAGGAAGCTAAGCGAGGCCATTTCAAGAGGGAGTCACTGAATTCATAACCAGCAGGAATTGCCATCATGACATGAGTGTTATGAAAAATAACTATGAAAACATCTAGCTGAAACTAAAAGAGGACAGAGGGAGAGATGCCATAAGTGAGATTTGGGAGGAGTCCATGAAAAAGAAAATGGCAGAATGAGAGAGAGAGAAGAAAAAGAAATGTAATAGGGGAAAAGGAAGAAGCAAAATATACAGAAAAACAATTACTCTGATTGTAAGAGTGGGAAATGAAATATTGCTGAAGACCAAGATTTTGGGTGCTTAACATGAGACACCCAAGAGGGGTCTTTTTTTCAGATACCGCTGAGCATCTGTCCTCTGAAAACCATGTAACCTAACATATAAATTTCGTACTAGAATCAGTGCAGATCTGGTGTTGGTTTGAGAGGGATGGGTATCCAAATTAGTTGTTTGTCCATGCTTAGTGCCAAATCCTTAGTCATCCAAGGCAATGTTTAGAGTCAAAATGCATTTTTCTCCTGGTCTTCAGGTCCTTATACAATAAAACAGGGATCCAGAACTTGAAGAAAAAAAATCAAATGTTTACTAATTATTATTGTATTTTCGTAGCACCTAGGACCCCTAGTCATGGGACAGGACCCCATTGTGCTAGGTGCTGTACGAACACAAAACAACAAGCTGGCCCCTGCCCCAAAGAGCTTATAATCTAGATAGAAATGATAAATAAAATTAAGGTGCAGTTTTCTTCTGAAAGTAAATGACTGCTCTATTTTCTTTATTGTCTAGCTACCACTATGATCTTCCCCTCAGTTGCTGGGGCAAAGCAACTACAGCGCCAATTAAAATGAACTGTGTAAAAAGTGGTTTTCGTTCTTCTGCTGTTACACTGCATACTTGAATAAAAACTTTTTTGGGGGCTGCAAATCTATAGCTTCCTGGGGTTTGCAGAAGGGACTTCCCCACTAACCTATAACCAGCACTTCAGACTGCTTGGGCGTTCGTCCTACATTGAAAGAGGCAGTAGGAAGTGCTTTTGCTGAGATCTGTCTTGTATGCTCATTATTTACTGAGGGAAGAAAAAAAAAAAGAGAGAGAAACACATTTGTAATTGGCACATCTGCTTCATTAGAAAGGTGAGGCATAAACATGTCTAAATTCACAGCACACAAATTCTATCAGCCAAGGGTAGGATTTGAATTTAGATACAGAGCCAGGGAATCTCAGGTTCTAATAGCTCTTTTTGGTTGTTATAGCTAATATGTTTTAGAGAAATTATTCCAATATAGAATGCCACACATGGTGAAAATACACCAATAAAAACTGAGCAATAATAAATTCAAAGAAGATTGGATATTTTTCAGAGATGCACTAATTCAACCACATTTTTATTTGGCTTGATGCAGAAGGTCACCCAATGACTTCTAGGATCTGTGTTATGTAGGAGATTAAATTAGATGACCATAGTGTTTCCTTCTGGTCTTACAAATCAATGAACAATGTAAAGATGTCAGTCTGCTATTAACTGAAAGAATCATAGAATCATAGAATATCAGAGTTGGAAGGGACCTCAAGAGGTCATCTAGTCCAACCCCCTGCTCAAAGCAGGACCAATTCCCAGCTAAATCATCCCAGCCAGGGCTTTGTCAAGCCGGGCCTTAAAAACCTCCAAGGAAGGAGACTCCACCACCTCCCTAGGTAACGCATTCCAGTGTTTCACCACCCTCCTAGTGAAATAGTTTTTCCTGATATCCAACCTGGACCTCCCCCACTGCAACTTGAGACCATTGCTCCTTGTTCTGTCATCTGCCACCACTGAGAACAGCCGAGCTCCATCCTCTTTGGAACCCCCCTTCAGGTAGTTGAAGGCTGCTATCAAATCCCCCCTCATTCTTCTCTTCTGGAGACTAAACAATCCCAGTTCTCTCAGCCTCTCCTCATAAGTCATGTGCTCCAGACCCCTAATCATTTTTGTTGCCCTCCGCTGGACTCTTTCCAATTTTTCCACATCCTTCTTGTAGTGTGGGGACCAAAACTGGACACAGTATTCCAGATGAGGCCTCACCAATGTCGAATAAAGGGGAACGATCACGTTCCTCGATCTGCTGGCAATGCCCCTACTTATACAGCCCAAAATGCCGTTAGCCTTCTTGGCAACAAGAGCACACTGTTGACTCATATCCAGCTTCTCGTCCACTGTGACCCCTAGGTCCTTTTCTGCAGAACTGCTACCTAGCCATTCGGTCCCTAGTCTGTAGCAGTGCATGGGATTCTTCCGTCCTAAGTGCAGGACTCTGCACTTGTCCTTGTTGAACCTCATCAGGTTTTTTTCTGCCCAATCCTCTAATTTGTCTAGGTCCCTCTGTATCCGATCCCTACCCTCTAGTGTATCTACCACGCCTCCTAGTTTAGTGTCATCTGCAAACTTGCTGAGAGTGCAGTCCACACCATCCTCCAGATTATTAATAAAGATATTAAACAAAACCGGCCCCAGGACCGACCCTTGGGGCACTCCACTTGAAACCGGCTGCCAACTAGACATGGAGCCATTGATCACTACCCGTTGAGCCCGACGATCTAGCCAGCTTTCTATCCACCTTACAGTCCATTCATCCAGCCCATACTTCTTTAACTTGGTGGCAAGAATACTGTGGGAGACAGTATCAAAAGCTTTGCTAAAGTCAAGAAATAACACATCCACTGCTTTCCCCTCATCCACAGAGCCAGTTATCTCATCATAGAAGGCAATTAGGTTAGTCAGGCACGACTTCCCCTTCGTGAATCCATGCTGACTGTTCCTGATCACTTTCCTCTCCTCTAAATGTTTCATAATTGATTCCTTGAGGACCTGCTCCATGATTTTTCCAGGGACTGAGGTGAGGCTGACTGGCCTGTAGTTCCCCGGATCCTCCTTCTTCCCTTTTTTAAAGATGGGCACTACATTAGCCTTTTTCCAGTCATCTGGGACCTCCCCCGATCGCCATGAGTTTTCAAAAATAATGGCTAATGGCTCTGCAATCTCACCCGCCAACTCCTTTAGCACCCTCGGATGCAGCGCATCCGGCCCCATGGACTTGTGCACGTCCAGTTTTTCTAAATAGTCCCGAACCACTTCTTTCTCCACAGAGGGTTGGTCACCTTCTCCCCATGCTGTACTGCCCAGTGCAGCAATCTGGGAGCTGACCTTGTGCGTGAAGACAGAGGCAAAAAAATCATTGAGTACATTAGCTTTTTCCACATCCTCGGTCACTAGGTTGCCTCCTTCATTCAGTAAGGGGCCCACACTTTCCTTGATTTTCTTCTTGTTGCTAACATACCTGAAGAAACCCTTCTTGTTACTCTTAACATCTCTTGCTAACTGCAACTCCAAGTGTGATTTGGCCTTCCTGATTTCACTCCTGCACGCCTGAGCAATATTTTTATACTCCTCCCTGGTCATTTGTCCAATCTTCCACTCCTTATAAGCCTCTTTTTTGCGTTTAAGATCAGCAAGGATTTCACTGTTTAGCCAAGCTGGTCGCCTGCCATATTTACTATTCTTTCTACACATCGGGATGGTTTGTTCCTGCAACCTCAATAAGGATTCTTTAAAATACAGCCAGCTCTCCTGGACCCCTTTGCCCTTCATGTTATTCTCCCAGGGGATCCTGCCCATCTGTTCCCTGAGGGAGTCAAAGTCAGCTTTTCTGAAGTCCAGGGTCCGTATTCTGCTGCTCTCCTTTCTTCCTTGTGTCAGGATCCTGAACTCGACCATCTCATGGTCACTGCCTCCCAGGTTCCCATCCACTTTTGCTTCCCCTACTAGTTCTTCCCTGTTTGTGAGCAGCAGGTCAAGAAAAGCTTTGCCCCTAGTTGGTTCCTCCAGCACTTGCACCAGGAAATTGTCCCCTACACTTTCCAAAAATTTCCTGGATTGCCTGTGCACCGCTGTATTGCTCTCCCAGCAGATATCAGGGTGATTAAAGTCTCCCATGAGAACCAGGGCCTGTGATCTAGCAACTTCTGCTAGTTGCCAGAAGAAAGCCTCGTCCACCTCATCCCCCTGGTCTGGTGGTCTATAGCAGACTCCAACCACGACATCACCCTTGTTGCTCACACTTCTCAACTTTATCCAGAGACTCTCAGGTTTTTCTGCAGTATCATACCGGAGCTCTGAGCAGTCATACTCCTCTCTTACATACAACGCAACTCCCCCACCTTTTCTGCCCTGCCTGTCCTTCCTGAATCAGTATATGTATGCTGCCAAGTGCATAATTTCCCTGGATGTTGCCTTGCTTCCAATAATTATTTAGTTAGTTTAAAAGGGGGAGAGGGGGAAACAAGTAAAAAATGGTGGTGCTTGCAGATTGTTCTTGAAAGTGGAAAGATTCATAGCCAGTTTTTCATCCATGATTAAAGAAGTACTAACGCCTCCCTACAAGTTTCTAAAGCATCAGATAGCGTTCCACATAAGTAATAGCTAAAAAAATACTGAAAAGACTATAATGCCATTATGTAAGTCACTTCTACATCCCGCCCTCCCCCGTGGACTACTGTGTTCCATTTTGGTTACCCTCTCTTTCAAGAGAGATAGCAGAAATAGAAAGGGTTCAGAGGCTGTTGACAAAAAATATTCAAGGCATGAAGAGAGACTGACAAGTCCAGATCTAGTTTAGTTTAGAGAGGAGATGGATAACTGGGGACTTGGTAGTGGTGTACAATGCAATGAATAGGACAGAAATGCAAATCCGGTATTTTAGATTATCCTGTAGTTTTACCCTGAGGTGAGGTGAGCCCCAGGCAGGGGTATAGTACTGACCTTGCCTAATTTACTTTGTCTCCACTGTTTTTACTTTGGGATAGCTCATGTTAACACATTAACCACCCTCAACATACCAAAATATACCATTTTTAGCAATGGAGACAAGGCCTAGGAAAGCTGTAAGAGGCATGGTTTTGCCACTCTGAAAGGCTAATTTAACAAAGCCATTTAAATGTGTGTAGGTCAGGAAGCTGTCTGATACCCTCCTTTGCGCACATTTAAACAAGCAGTTTTGGCAGCAGCTGTCAAAGCCCCTTGATTCACCCGTCTGAAATTGGATGGTCATTGAAACAAATATTTAATTGAATGTTAATGCTACTGAACTGTATTAATTTCACTGTTTTGCAGCAATTTCCATGATTCACCCAGACAGGATTAAGCGCTAACATTGCAGCAGCCTGCCCTATGTGTCACCTGCAGCCATGATTTGAAACATATGTAGTGGTGCTAATTGAATTCAGGTGATACTACTGTCGTTTGAAAGATAATTTTTCACACCTTATCAGCACTAATGAAGTGTCTAACTGCATTCAAGAGACACCACTGCTGTTACAAAGGTAATTTCTTGCACTTCATCAGAGCTTGATGCCACACACTTAGCAACCTGGCTAGCCAAATATATCATATCCTCGGAATTAATGAGGTGCTTACATGTTTTTAATGAATGGGGGATTTTTTAAAATAATCCCTTAGGAACTCCTATGAATGCTGGACTCATGATGATGGGCTTTTCCTAGCAGCGGAGGGGCTCCTGCCTGAGTGTGCATGTGCCACTACTGCCCTCTGCTGGATGGCATGTCAGACCTCATGTATGATTGTCACTTGGCCAACAGAGGAAGCATATAATCCCAATTATAGTCCACCTAAAGGACAGCCTCCTTTTACTCTAGAGATAGAAGCTTGTGCTCCTGGAGCCAAGTAACCCAATTTCTCTCTCTGCTCATGAATGTGAAGTAGCAGCAGTGATGCAAAGAAATCCTTCTTTGGTCAGGGAAGAATGACCAGGAAAGGTTAAGGCTGTGGGATTCTGCAACTGCTCCTTGACTCTCTGGCTCTCAGCACTAGATACAATGTGTGTGCACTTTGTTGTTCCTGTAAGAGAACACTGCATAGTAGCCATTATCTCCTTCAGCCCTCCACTGTACCTCTCTTCCTCTTTCTACTGGTAGGCTACGGTACTGCTGGTAAGAAAGCTGAACATTTTTTTTTGCTGGGGAGAAGCCAGCAGATGGCTTGGTGGCCACATTACAACTGGAAACTCATTGACCTATTTGGTTCCAATATATGTCACTGTGCTCAAAAGAGTTAAGAATTCTCTCCTTCCAGGCTATGTTTTGAGGTTCTCTGCACCAGCACATGATGGGAACAATACATTCTTGCTCTTCTCTGTAATGGTTCACAATCAAAACAGCCAGTTAGCTACATGTCACCTCCTGGGGAGCTTTCAAAGGTCAACAGGAAACAGACAAAAGGATAGGATTCTGTCATTCAAAGTATTTCTTATGGAGAGACAGCATTTATTCTGACAGACACTCTTTGCATAGAGCCCTTTCTTTAGGCTGGTGTCACTAGGGTCTCACTGGCCACGCTCAGTCAAGGTGGAAGATCCAGCCCCAAGACTATCTTTAAATACAAGTTCCTGGTGAGGTGGGAATCTACATGTTTTACATGAGGGGGTCAATGATGGAGCAATCTGCACCTCCAGGGATAAAGAGGAAAAGCATCAAGCACTCCTCAGGTGCACCCAACAAACTAGCCCCTATGTGTTTCTTCATGCAAAAATCTTGGGCATTAAAGGTCTCCTGTTCCACCTTCTTGCCTTAGCATGGTTTCCTCCTCTATCTTGGAAAGCAGACTTTGGGACCAAGAGCTGATTCAGGTTTTATCTGTCACTGGACACCAAAATTGACTGTGTGGTGATGAGACAAAGTAGCAGCACATATTCGACAAAGCCCCCCTGGCTATGGTCTTGACTACCACTGGCATCAAACTAAGATGAAGGGGACACATCTGAGAGGCACTTAAATGGGGCTAACATGTGTAATGTTAGCAGATTATAACATGTGTAATATTAGCATTGGGAAACAGGAGTGCAACTAATAATAAGAAGCTATAGATATAATGGTGAACTATAATGTTTACCTTTAACACTTGTGTACCGTTATCCATCTCTGAAATGTTCTACCAAATGGTGTCAGAAACATTGACTTAAATGAAGTTAGGGGATTCTAGAGAAACCTCATTTAAAATTAAAAAGTGTGCTCCCCCCACTTGACCAGTATTCACTTTAAGTGCTTGCATTAAATAGTATAATGTGAACTAGAATGTAAGCAAATGCCAAGCAATACAAAGGATAATGTTGCCTCCCCATTTTGTTTCCAAAATGCTTGAACAATTGGAACTAGAATTGTCTAAGGAAGATGCAAGCCCTAATTTGGGGCTATAATACATGTATACAACTCCCTTGGAGCACTGGGCAGAATCTGACCAACTAGATATAGAACAATCAACTAGAGGTGTCCTTGGCGCTGATATTTCCCACTTTTGTACTTAACAACCTTGTCCTGAAATAAAAATAGGATACAGACGCAGTCCCCCCCCCCCTCCAAGGTTTTCTTTAATTCTCTTTACCTTGTCAGTATGTGTCTTGACTAGAACTGGGCAGGAAATCATTTTGAGATTTCAAAAAAATTTCCTGTTCCGTATCAAGATAAGACTTGAGAAGAGGGTAAAGAGAGACCCATACCTTACCTACCCCAGAATAGCCAAGAGCCCAGTGTTCAGGTGCAATCAGCTGAAATGCAGGATACACAGGTTCAAGTCCCCTCTCTACCTGATTTACAGTAGAGATTTGACCTAGATCTCCCACATTCCAGCTGACTGCTGGAACCAAGCAACTATTGGCCAGACTGGAGAGAGTAAATGTGGGTCACATATCCTGAATGTCTGGAAAGTTTCACCAAAACTGATACATTCCAATTAGAAGTTTTAGTTTTGAGAAACTGGAATTTTCTAATGAAAAGTCAAATATCAGAGGGGTAGCCATGTTAGTCTGGATCTGTAAAAAGCAACAGAGGGTCCTGTGGCACCTTTAAGACTAACAGATGTATTGGAGCATAAGCTTTCGTGGGTGAATGCCCACTTCGTCAGATGCATGTTTGACACGAAAAGTGTTTCACTGAAAAACAAACAATAAAAACAACAACCCAGCCTGCTCTAATATTCACCCTTCTTCTAGTTTGCCAGTTCCTTAAATCCCTTAATCTTGCATCCTAAAGTTCTTTAATAAATAAAATAAATTAATGGAGATCTTTTATCTCCTAGAACTGGAAGGGACCTTGAAAGGTCATTGAGTCCAGCCCCCTGCCTTCACTAGCAGGACCAAGTACTGATTTTGCCCCAGATCTCTAGGTGGCCCCCTCAAGGATTGAGCTCACAACCCTGGGTTTAGCAGGCCAATGCTCAAACCACTGAACTATCCCTCCCCCCCATGTTTAGTTCCCATATCCCACAGCTCTTCAGAGCCCCAAACACTAATTGATTTATGTCCTTTCACTTCAAATCAAGGTGGTTCTGACTGGCTGCTGAACAGACCTCTTCTCAGCTCAAGCTGTGCTTCCTTCATCCTCAGATTCCAGAAAGAAAGCTTTCTGATTCATGTATGCTTAAATTATGCAGATTTTTATAACTAAAAACTAAAGACAAGACACTTTAGGTCCAGAACAAATATCTATAATATAATAAATAACTCATTAATTAAAAAGTTAGTTTCCCTAAACCAGACAAAATTAGTGCCACTGAGTGTACAGTAAAACCAGAGCTGGTCAGACACTGAGCTTTCTGTTCTGCAGGAAATTCTCACATTTAAAAAAAATGCTTTGAATTGGAAGGAAAACAAAATTGTGAAGTTTCCTGTGAAATGAAATTTAAGAAAGTAAAAATTTTGACTGAGCAGAAATGAAACTACCTATATCTAGAATTTCTAAACAGTCATTTAGAAACAAACCAACAAAAGTAATCAAAAAGTTCCATTCCAAAATTATTACTGAAATGCTTCATTCTGATTTTTTTTAAGAAATTGAGAGAGGTGTTCCCACAGAAAGATTTTATTTCAGTGAAATGGCATTTTCTGATGGAAAACTTTCCATCAGAAGACTTTCTACCAGCTCTAAGTAAACCAAGGCTTCTTCACTGTAGTTCAACCACATCATTGCTTTTTACAACAGCTGAGGATACTGCGCTATACCCACACCAGGAAGCTAGCACACAGAGAACATGTGGACTTTTTCTCTTGCTGTCATTGCAAATTTCATATCGTTTTGTACCTCTTCCCTCTCAACAGTACTGAGCTATAGTTTGGTTCCTTCCAACGGAGGTCACTGTAGAGCAAAGTTAGGTCTTTGGAGAGTGGAGGATGTAATTCATTCAAGATTTTAAAAAATCCCTCTCCGTTAAAGAAGCTTCAGATGACTTCTCCCTCTCTTGATTTTCTGTACTCTGTCAGGTAAAACATTGTCTCAGAAAGCAACTGGGAGGTATAGACAAAGTTGCATAGATTAATCCCAAATCTGCTAGTGTAATGTGTCACATAACTGACAATGTAATTACCTCCAAGTTAGCCAGCTAAAAGCAGCCAGCAATCCAAGGGGAAACCTCACTTGTTCTTTATCCCCTCAGCCAGTGAACACACCTCAAGACCAGTGCTGCTGTGTAGAATCCTGTTAATCAATGGAATGAGGATTGCTTGTTTTCAGGCTCTGCTGTAGTGAGCAATAATACCACCCAGTTCTTTGGTAATGGAAGGGCAGCAAGATTTACAAAGGAACAACAGAGGGTAGAGTACGGAGTGTTTTTCAGAGGCTAAAACAGGAAAAGGGTTAAAGAGGAACAGCGAAGGATTTTTATGGGCTAGTCATATTAGAAGCTGTCCAATGTCCAAACATGTATCACAGGAAGATATTTCAGGAAAAGGTGTATCGTTTCCTGTTGTGTGGTGCGTCAGGCCAGATCCTCAGCTGGTGTCAATCAAGATAGCTTCAATGCAGCTATGTTGATTTACATCAGCAGAGGATCTGACCCTTCAACCTTATTAAACAGCTCTTCCCCAAGTATATATATTCCCCATTCAACTGAGCTGTCCCCCGCTGTTTGGGGCATCTCAGTAGAGATGATGTTGGCATTAGAACCAGAGAACCAAGGAGTCCATTCTATGCACTATGCTGTGCTTTTCTCAAGTCTTCTTAATCTTATATAAGAGGTTTCAAAAATAGTCCCTTAATATTGGATTAAACTGGGCTTAGTTTTTCCTCATAGAAAGGCTCCCTGATCTATGACTGATTATTAGTTATTTGTATTACAGTGGCGCCTTTAGATTCCAGCTAAAAATCAGGGCCTCTGATATCTTGGAGATGGACCTGGCATACCACTGGGCAGAACAGACTGTTGAATTAGTCACTTTCCAAACACACAGTAAGAGAGAGTCCCTCCCCCACCGCTTTTAATCTAACTGGGAAAGACAAAAAGTGTCAGACAGGAAGCAAAATTTTGCCACTGGGGACTGAAGCCCATGCAGATTAAGCCATTTGCCCAAAGCCATAAAAGGAACTGAACCCCTCTCTCCCAAGTCCCACTCTAGGGCTTTAAAGCTCTAAGATCTTCCTTTTCTCTGCTCATGTATGTTAACGGCTGGGCCATTTCAACGGAGCAGATCATCACAGGAGAAACAGAGCTGTTCTATGGACCTGGGCAGCAAACAGATGATGTATGTTAGTAGAACTAAGGAAGGGTCAAGTGCCCTTCAAATGGCATGTAATAACATTGATGAAGTTTGGTTAGTAAGATTGAACTAACAAAATCACAACCCATTGCTGTTCATCTTTTCACAATGTGAGGCAACTGCTCTGTGTTTCTGCGGTACATAACT
The DNA here is from genome assembly GCF_027887155.1 of Malaclemys terrapin pileata. Classification (NCBI taxonomy): domain Eukaryota; kingdom Metazoa; phylum Chordata; order Testudines; family Emydidae; genus Malaclemys; species Malaclemys terrapin. The sequence continues at coordinate 14,267,477 of NC_071515.1, read as the reverse complement.
TCTAATAACTCATTTGATCCATTTAAGCCCAATTCTCTCCTCTGGTATTTAAGTAATGAGCATCAGCACCAATATGTATTTTGATGTGGGCAATTCTGGATTGGATTTTGGATTCTATAAATGAATAAATAGTAATAATTGAAGATTAGCCTGTTGTGTGAACTAAGCTATATAGTTCATACAACATGCAAAAATAAGGGATATGGATGCCTAATGCCCATTTAGGTGGCTTTGAAAAATCTCAGCCATCTGTATTTAACATACACACACCAATATTTTGCATTCATTTTAAGCAAAATAAATAAGCTGTCTTAGAGGAAAATATGTATTTACCACAGGGAGGGGATTGTTCAGGATATTGGCAAAGGGACTTAGAGCATTGCAACTTTGTCATTAGCCCCCAGGTAACGGAGAGTGACCTGAAAGTAACTGCAGTCTAATGACTGTTCTGCAGCCTATGTGAAATGAGCAACTCTGGTCCTAGTGGAACGGAGTCATAGAATATCAGGGTTGGAAGGACCTCAGGAGATCATCTAGTCCAACCCCCTATTAAATCATCCAACAGATTTTTGCCCTATATCCCTAAATGGCCCCCCTCAAGGATTGAGCTCACAACCCTGGGTTTAGCAGGCCAATGCTCAAACAACTGAGTAATCCCCCCATTGCAAAAAACACTGTTGCAACTTGAGCACTAGGTGGGAATGGCATCCATGCTGACTGGCTGAGCAAAGAAGCGAAGCCCTGCATGGGCATGCAGACTGAACTTCTCCTGCCAGTAAAGACCGAGACACATTCTCGAGCCAGATTTTGTTCTTCCATTGTCCTTGTTCTGCCTGATGTGTAGATGAAGAGGACTACAGTCTACAGCCCTGGCATCACAGTGGGCATTCTGTGTAAATGCAGAGCACATCTCCCTTTACCCACACACAATACTAGCACTGGTATCTGTCATGGGTTCCATTCCTGCATTACCCAGTGAGCGCTCCTACCCCACTAAAAACTCAGCATGAGTGGCAGTAGAACTGTTCTGGCATTGTATATAGCAAGGCAGGGGATTTGAGCTTGGGATTGAAATCCCTTCCTCTACATATTGGTGTGCTTGACAGTCCTCTCCTCCCATTGTGTCACTCCCTCCCTTTGAAATTCCCTTGCCTCCACTCTCCCCTCCTTAGGTCTCTGCCCCCGACCCCCTTTTGACTTCACAGGCAGTTCTTTTCTCTGTTCGACTGCTTGTGCCCCAGACTCTGCTCCTTGTGCCTCCACTCTTCCCAACTCACTGCTTGTGCCTCCACTGCCTCTGTATGTGTGAATCCATTTATTCAGTTTAATAGTTACAACAGATCTAACTATAAAAGTCATTCCTATCTATGACAAGTTTCATAGTAACAGCCGTGTTAGTCTGTATCCGCAAAAAGAAGAACAGGAGTACTTGTGGCACCTTAGAGACTAACAAATTTATTAGAGCATAAGCTTTCGTGGACTACAGCCCACTTCTTCGGATGCATATAGAATGGAACATATAATGAGGAGATATATATACACACATACAGAGAGCATAAACAGGTGGGAGTTGTCTTACCAACTCTGAGAGGCCAATTAATTAAGAGGAAAAAAAAAAAAAAAAAAAAAAAAAAAAAAACTTTTGAAGTGATAATCAAGCTAGCCGAGTACAGACAGTGTGATAAGAAGTGTGAGAGTACTTACAAGGGGAGATAGTCAACGTTTGTAATGGCCATTACAAACGTTGACTATCTCCCCTTGTAAGTACTCTCACACTTCTTATCACACTGTCTGTACTCGGCTAGCTTGATTATCACTTCAAAAGTTTTTTTTTTTTTTTTTTTTTTTTTTTCCTCTTAATTAATTGGCCTCTCAGAGTTGGTAAGACAACTCCCACCTGTTTATGCTCTCTGTATGTGTGTATATATATCTCCTCATTATATGTTCCATTCTATATGCATCCGAAGAAGTGGGCTGTAGTCCACGAAAGCTTATGCTCTAATAAATTTGTTAGTCTCTAAGGTGCCACAAGTACTCCTGTTCTTCTTATTCCTATCTATATTATCATTATTTGTATTACCACATAGGCAATGAAAATATTCTGATAATACTCTTTATGGCATTCCTTTTTGTTTGGTGATGTGTGTCTTTTCTCCTTTTGCTCAAGGGTTTGCTTGATTTTCCTGCATGAAAACTCCCACTTCAGAAATGTAGTAGAGTATACTGTCTCCACACTGCACTGATAGGCTGTATGTGACTCTCTGGCTGTCTACAATGTTAGAGCTCAGATTCAAATATAGAAGAGAAAAACATACTGGTGCCAAACCTTGTTTGACCACCAAAAAAAAAGAGTGCACATCCTTCAAACTCCTACCCTTTAACACATCAGCAATTAAGGACTTATTTCTCTTGGAAGATATTTCCATCGGTTTGTGCAGTTCAAAGGATGAATTCCTACCATGATCATCAGAAATTCTGCTAGTACATTTGGGGAATCACAAGTGTACAATCAATTTTTCTTTGGACTTTCTGACATGATTCAAGGTAAAAGACAAATTAAGTGAAAATCTGCCAGGTCTCTTTTCTAGGAAATGTACTAGAAAGAATCGCCTAATCCACCTTGACTTGAAGTGCATTTACAAAGGCAATGGATGAAATCATTGCCTCTTTTGGGCAGGAAAAGCATCTTCCTATGTATGTGTACATCCTCTAGCACAATAGAGACCCAACACTGTCTGGGCCCTATGGGCACTATTACAATGTCATTTTTTAACTCAAAATTCTACATCTCGAGGTATGGAGCAGGACCCCATTGTGCTAGACAATGTGCAAACAGAGAACAACCACCCAATCCCTGAGGTTACAATCTATAAACCATTCTTTGCCCACCAAGTTTGGCTGGCACAGATCAGTGTTTAACTGATACCATCCCTAATTCTAACTAACACTAATTTTTGAAAGATCATAAGGTTCAAAACTGCTCTGCAAATTAAATGCTCAAGTTCCTAGCACGATTGCTTTGTCATACATCTGTGTCCTTACTTAACTTACTTCCAGGGAATGAACAGAAATTTTATCTGAGTAAAGAGTTTAGGCCAAGATTTTCAAAAGCATCTGGTGATTTGGGGTACTTCATTTTGGGGTGCCCAACTGGAGATAGCTTGAAGAAAGCTGGGTTTCAGTGGGTTGATGCTCAGCACTTTCTGAAAAATTAGGTCCTTTTAAGTTGACATATGTTCAGAACCCAAATCACTAGACTTTGAAAATTTTGGCCTTTAGTCTTTTGTCATATAGGATATTAATCATCTGCCTGAAATAAACGAATTTCCATAGGTTAAAAGGCATCAGATTTTAATTCTTCTTTATATGCAAGGCTGAGAACCAGTAACCACTTACACCTTTCTAGTCTAGTCTATTCAGGTTCTTACACCTCACTCATCTCTGTAGTATCTGAAGCCCAGATTCTGAAATTAATTTAGGCTCCTAAGTTCCATTGAAATCAATGAAAGTTAGGAGCCTAAATACCTTTGAGGATCTGAGCCTAAGCACCATCCATTAGCACATTAAGCAATGTACGGAACTAACAGCTATCACACATCCGTTCTCTCATCCTCCTTCCAGAGAGAAACCATGTGCAGGGCAGCATCTTGTGTTGCTAGGGTTTGTTTGTATTGGTTTATAAATATGCATACTGCTATGTGAGAAAGGCAAGGTCAAGGAAATGCCTTGCAGTTGGAATGGAAGGTGAGGAGGTTTGTGATGGACCTTCCCTCCCGAGAGGGTTCATTCCACAATCTCAGACTGGCGCCCATGAAAGTTCTGTCTGCTACACAGATGAGCTTTACCCTTATTATAGAGAGTTCCATTGCACCAGAGGAGCAGAGTTACAGAGTAGCAGCCATGTTAGTCTGTATCTGCAAAAAGAACAGGAGTACTTGTGGCACCTTAGAGACTAACAAATTTATTAGAGCATAAGCTTTCGTGGACTACAGCCCACTTCTTCAGATAATCAAGATAGCTCAGGATTGAATAAGGACTGGGAATGGCTGAGCCATTACAAACATTGAATCTATCTCCCCTTGTAAGTATTCTCACACTTCTTATCAAACTGTCTGTACTGGGCTATCTTGATTATCACTTCAAATGTTTTTTTTCTCTTACTTAATTGGCCTCTCAGAGTTGGTAAGACAACTCCCACCTGTTTATGCTCTCTGTACGTGTGTATATATATATCTCCGCAATATTTATTCCACTCTGTATGCATCCGAAGAAGTGGGCTGTAGTCCACGAAAGCTTATGCTCTAATAAATTTGTTAGTCTCTAAGGTGCCACAAGTACTCTAGGAGCAGAGTTGTAAACCACAGTCTTCATCCTGGAGCTTTAGGCAGTCATTAAGTGCCTTGAACATAAGGATCTTGTGGTATACCCCCTATTCATTACAGTGAATGCCATTCCATATAGAGATCTCCTGTAGCTAGTTTATTGCATTAATATTAGGACCTCTGATTGATCGGATTTGTCCCAGAAAACATTAGTGCCTAGAGCAATGACAGGTTCATCAGAAAGTACAGTACTCGTAATGGTGAAAGGTCCCAATCAGCAAGCATCTCTCGTCTTTCTGTTGTAGTTTTGCTTTGCTTCTTGTCACTCTATGCCAATTAATGTCTTAAAACAGAAGTCCTGAAGAGGATTGCTGAAAAAAGTCCTCAAATATGTGGAATTTCTGGCATCTGGTTAAAGATGCTGATCTGTGTCAGCCAAAGTTGATGGGCAAGGGATGGTTATAGAGTGTAAACTCCTTGGGACAGGGACTGTCTTTTTGTTTTGTGTTTGCACATTGCCTAGCACAATTGGGTCCTGGTCCATGACTTGGGCTTGTAGGTATGACATTAATACAAATAATAAATGATACTACTTGCAAACCTTGGAAGCTTCATGGCTAATACTGGATACAAATGCATTGTGAGATACATTACCACTACGGTATGAGCTGCAGGATTTGCTGTGGCAGGAGAGATTACAATCTCTATTACTGTTGAGAGTACTTGCATAATATGGCACATCAGTTCTACATTATGTTGTGGAGTGGCACTGTATTATGCAGAATTATTAAACATGTGAATTTATTACAGAATGATTTGACTGGCTGCAGAACTCCACAGTGGGGGAGTTGGAAGCACACAGTAATCAATCCTCTGCATGCTACACTAGCTCCTCAACCAAAGGTGGAGGCAATGTTTGGTCCTCACATTAAAACCCCTGAATGAGCTAGGACCCAATTACCTATTAATTGTTATTAGAACTAGTTCAGATTTTCAAAAATACAACTATAGGTGCCATCCTGTACTCTGGGGTGTATCCCACAAATTAAAAATCACAGCATAGACAAAATGACTGCCAATAAACATATCCATCTCAGCCCACACCATCCCCAACAGCTGTAACAAAGAGGAGCTTTGCAGCATGCCTGGAATGTTAATAAATTTGAGCTCTGGCAGACCAAGGTGAGGGAGCGAGTTTGAAAATCAAGGCACCTAATGGACTATATCTCCATCTGCACCTCTCCAAGAATATTGATCAACAGGTGTGAAACAGCTCATTGTAGCTAAAGGATAGAGGCTCATTGTAGCTGTAGGATGGAGAAGGGATAAAAGTAATGGAATAAGAAAGCAAACTTTGCTGTATATTTTCTCTCTTAAATGGATTGTCCCAACCACCCAACCTATAAAAAGTAACTAAAATACTAGCATATGGCACACTCTGCAGATAGACCAGCATGATGACAAACTATAAAGGTATTTATATTTCAGATGTACTGGAGGTGTTTCAGTTTGTATTTACTAAACAGCTATTTAATGATCAAACTTGTACAAGGGATCACTCATCACCATTTGCCATATAGAAATGTCCACCCACTACATAAATAAATATAGTCATCTTCACTCATCTTTGTCTGAGTTACAAATGAGGGGCAGAGGCACAGCTTGGGACATTTTATAGATTTATCTTTTTAATAAACAAGATGCTCAGTTCAGTACTATCACCAGAAAAGCAGGCTCCTTCTGTCTGCAGCAATAAGCCCTTTCACCTGAAACATGTGCTGTGTACGTGATGGTTGATGGATAACTCAGCGAACAAACTATAGGGTGAGGGGTAGTTGGGATTTCAGGGGGACCAATAGGATGGAAAGCAGCAGATGTTGTATTTTTTTTGGTTTCAAAAAGGGAGAAGGTGGAATGTGGCAGGCAAGGACTTAAGCATAAAGACTATAGCTGGGTAAATAATAAAAATTAAATATATACAAATATTAGTTCATAAGGTAGCAAAATGTAGCAAAAAATTGCTGGAAGAGTTATGTCAAATGATGTATTTTTTTTTAAATATCAGGAAATATCGGCGGCGAACAGCAGAGGCTAGCAGCGGGAGTTTGCCTGGGAGCTGTCCGAGAGGAGGTACGCTAAGTGCTGCATTAGGGGGGCTGTGTTGGTGAGTATCTGAGTGTCTGCTGCTGGGACAGTTGGTCAGTTTGACCGTGTGCTTGATTGCTTGCTTGTTTGTTTGAAAAGTGTGAATTGGGAGTGCTTTGTTCCAGCTGGGCCTTGAGTGGGCCTGACTGGTATATAAGGGCAGTCAGCAGCGAACCAGCTGAGCGGCGAACAGCAGAGGCTAACAGCGGGAGTTTGCCTGGGAGCCCACCTAGGGAGAGCGCACTGAGGCTTTCATCTGCAGGTTTCTCCGAGTAATTCCTGCAACAGTTGAGGAAGCTCCTAAGAGGACGGTGATATGGAAGGTGAGCGATCAACTGTTGTAACCTGCACAGGTTGTGCCATGTTTGTCTTTCTTCCGCAGGACAGAAGCGACTTTGTCTATACAAAGTGCAAGCTGGTCTCCATACTGGAGGAGAAGGTTCGAGGGCTGGAGAAACAAGTATCGACTCTGCGTTGCATAAGGGAAAATGAAGATTTCCTGGACAGACGTCAGGAGATGCTTCTACAGCCACAATGTTCTGAAGATTCAGAGCAGGCGGAGCAGGGACAGAAGGATTGTGAGGAGGTTTGGCAGCATGTGACCTCCAGAAGAAGAAAGAGGAGCGTCCATGCACCAGCAATGGAGATACAGGTGAGGAATCGTTTCCATGTTCTCTCTACAGGTGCTAATGCGGAGAGTGGACTAGATGGCCCATCTGAGGGAAGGGAGCAGAAGGAGACTCCACCGATTGGAAGGCAAAAGATGCACTGTCCTAGGGATGGGGGTTCCACGACCACCACTCCCAAGAGGAGGAGGAGGGTGGTGGTGGTCGGGGACTCCCTCCTCAGGGGGACTGAGTCATCTATCTGCCGCCCTGACCGGGAAAACCGAGAGGTCTGCTGCTTGCCAGGAGCTAGGATACACAATGTGACGGAGAGACTGCCGAGACTCATCAAGCCCTCGGATCGCTACCCCTTCCTGCTTCTCCACGTGGGCACCAATGATACTGCCAAGAATGACCTTGAGCGGATCACTGCAGACTACGTGGCTCTGGGAAGAAGGATAAAGGAGTTTGAGGCGCAAGTGGTGTTCTCGTCCATCCTCCCTGTGCAAGGAAAAGGTCGGGGTAGAGACCGTCGAATCGTGGAAGTCAACAAATGGCTACGCAGGTGGTGTCGGAGAGAAGGCTTTGGATTCTTTGACAATGGGATGGTGTTCCAAGAAGAAGGAGTGCTAGGCAGAGATGGGCTCCACCTAACGAAGAGAGGGAAGAGCATCTTCGCCAGCAGGCTGGCTAACCTAGTGAGGAGGGCTTTAAACTAGGTTCACCAGGGGAAGGAGACCAAAGCCCTGAGGTAAGTGGGGAAATGGGATCCTGGGAGGAAGCACAAGCTGGAGAGTGCAAGAGGGGAGGACTCCTGTCTCATGCTGAGAAAGAGGGACGATCATTGAGTTATCTTAAGTGCCTATACACAAATGCAAGAAGCCTGGGAAACAAGCAGGGAGAACTGGAAGTCCTGGCACAGTCAGGGAACTATGATGTGATTGGAATAACAGAGACTTGGTGGGACAACTCACATGACTGGAGTACTGTCATGGATGGATATAAACTGTTCAGGAAGGACAGGCAGGGCAGAAAAGGTGGGGGAGTTGCATTGTATGTAAGAGAGGAGTATGACTGCTCAGAGCTCCGGTATGATACTGCAGAAAAACCTGAGAGTCTCTGGATAAAGTTGAGAAGTGGGAGCAACAAGGGTGATGTCGTGGTTGGAGTCTGCTATAGACCACCAGACCAGGGGGATGAGGTGGACGAGGCTTTCTTCTGGCAACTAGCAGAAATTGCTAGATCACAGGCCCTGGTTCTCATGGGAGACTTTAATCACCCTGATATCTGCTGGGAGAGCAATACAGCGCTGCACAGGCAATCCAGGAAATTTTTGGAAAGTGTAGGGGACAATTTCCTGGTGCAAGTGCTGGAGGAACCAACTAGGGGCAAAGCTTTTCTTGACCTGCTGCTCACAAACAGGGAAGAACTAGTAGGGGAAGCAAAAGTGGATGGGAACCTGGGAGGCAGTGACCATGAGATGGTCGAGTTCAGGATCCTGACACAAGGAAGAAAGGAGAGCAGCAGAATACGGACCCTGGACTTCAGAAAAGCTGACTTTGACTCCCTCAGGGAACAGATGGGCAGGATCCCCTGGGAGAATAACATGAAGGGCAAAGGGGTCCAGGAGAGCTGGCTGTATTTTAAAGAATCCTTATTGAGGTTGCAGGAACAAACCATCCCGATGTGTAGAAAGAATAGTAAATATGGCAGGCGACCAGCTTGGCTAAACAGTGAAATCCTTGCTGATCTTAAATGCAAAAAAGAGGCTTATAAGAAGTGGAAGATTGGACAAATGACCAGGGAGGAGTATAAAAATATTGCTCAGGCGTGCAGGAGTGAAATCAGGAAGGCCAAATCACACTTGGAGTTGCAGTTAGCAAGAGATGTTAAGAGTAACAAGAAGGGTTTCTTCAGGTATGTTAGCAACAAGAAGAAAATCAAGGAAAGTGTGGGCCCCTTACTGAATGAGGGAGGCAACCTAGTGACCGAGGATGTGGAAAAAGCTAATGTACTCAATGATTTTTTTGCCTCTGTCTTCACGCACAAGGTCAGCTCCCAGATTGCTGCACTGGGCAGTACAGCATGGGGAGAAGGTGACCAACCCTCTGTGGAGAAAGAAGTGGTTCAGGACTATTTAGAAAAACTGGACGTGCACAAGTCCATGGGGCCGGATGCGCTGCATCCGAGGGTGCTAAAAGAGTTGGCGGGTGAGATTGCAGAGCCATTAGCCATTATTTTTGAAAACTCATGGCGATCGGGGGAGGTCCCAGATGACTGGAAAAAGGCTAATGTAGTGCCCATCTTTAAAAAAGGGAAGAAGGAGGATCCGGGGAACTACAGGCCAGTCAGCCTCACCTCAGTCCCTGGAAAAATCATGGAGCAGGTCCTCAAGGAATCAATTATGAAACATTTAGAGGAGAGGAAAGTGATCAGGAACAGTCAGCATGGATTCACGAAGGGGAAGTCGTGCCTGACTAACCTAATTGCCTTCTATGATGAGATAACTGGCTCTGTGGATGAGGGGAAAGCAGTGGATGTGTTATTTCTTGACTTTAGCAAAGCTTTTGATACTGTCTCCCACAGTATTCTTGCCACCAAGTTAAAGAAGTATGGGCTGGATGAATGGACTGTAAGGTGGATAGAAAGCTGGCTAGATCGTCGGGCTCAACGGGTAGTGATCAATGGCTCCATGTCTAGTTGGCAGCCGGTTTCAAGTGGAGTGCCCCAAGGGTCGGTCCTGGGGCCGGTTTTGTTTAATATCTTTATTAATGATCTGGAGGATGGTGTGGACTGCACTCTCAGCAAGTTTGCAGATGACACTAAACTAGGAGGCGTGGTAGATACACTAGAGGGTAGGGATCGGATACAGAGGGACCTAGACAAATTAGAGGATTGGGCAGAAAAAAACCTGATGAGGTTCAACAAGGACAAGTGCAGAGTCCTGCACTTAGGACGGAAGAATCCCATGCACTGCTACAGACTAGGGACCGAATGGCTAGGTAGCAGTTCTGCAGAAAAGGACCTAGGGGTCACAGTGGACGAGAAGCTGGATATGAGTCAACAGTGTGCTCTTGTTGCCAAGAAGGCTAACGGCATTTTGGGCTGTATAAGTAGGGGCATTGCCAGCAGATCGAGGAACGTGATCGTTCCCCTTTATTCGACATTGGTGAGGCCTCATCTGGAATACTGTGTCCAGTTTTGGGCCCCACACTACAAGAAGGATGTGGAAAAATTGGAAAGAGTCCAGCGGAGGGCAACAAAAATGATTAGGGGTCTGGAGCACATGACTTATGAGGAGAGGCTGAGAGAACTGGGATTGTTTAGTCTCCAGAAGAGAAGAATGAGGGGGGATTTGATAGCAGCCTTCAACTACCTGAAGGGGGGTTCCAAAGAGGATGGAGCTCGGCTGTTCTCAGTGGTGGCAGATGACAGAACAAGGAGCAATGGTCTCAAGTTGCAGTGGGGGAGGTCCAGGTTGGATATCAGGAAAAACTATTTCACTAGGAGGGTGGTGAAACACTGGAATGCGTTACCTAGGGAGGTGGTGCAGTCTCCTTCCTTGGAGGTTTTTAAGGCCCGGCTTGACAAAGCCCTGGCTGGGATGATTTAGCTGGGAATTGGTCCTGCTTTGAGCAGGGGGTTGGACTAGATGACCTCTTGAGGTCCCTTCCAACTCTGATATTCTATGATTCTATGATTCTATGAAGTTTGTTAAATAAGTTACCCAAAGATTATTTTTCTACCAGCTCTAATAAAGGCCCCGTGAGCAAATTGCTGCAGAGACTTAAGGGTGGCAATGTTTGCTAATAAAGTACTTGAAGGCTCTTCCCTACCTGAATAACCAGAAAGGTCCAACAGAGAGAATGTTTAGTCAGCATTTGCTGATATTGTCCACTCTTACCTGGGGTATGCCTGGGGTATGCAGTTGCAATGTTATCCAAATTCAGCTTCACTGCAGGCTGAAATGATGCGTTTCCTAAATGCAGGCACACAATAAAAGTGACACTCTCACTTTCTACAGTATATCACAAATATTGCTCTCCAAGGCATCAGTTTGGCAAATCACTTAATCATGTGCTTAACTTTCAGCAAAAGTGTAGTCCACAGATATCAATGGAACTACTCACATGTATTGGGGCTCAAGGACTACATCCTGCTTCTGCTGAAGTCACTGGAAGAACTGCCATTAACTTCAATGAAAAATGAGTTTCCAATCTGCTTTCTAGAGACCACATTTAGGGTATGATCCCGCTCCCATTAAACTATTCTTTCCCCAGCACAGTAAAGAAGGGCCACGACCTCAAGGGAGAGCTTTCTGTGGGGGATGGTCTGTTGGTTTTTTGGATCACTGTGTATTCTTGTCATATATGTCATTATTCTTATGCTTGACTCTGCTGTCCTCTTCCACCTGATCATTTAAAGGCCACTCCTTAGATAATACATCTGAAAGTTCTTTAGGAGATTCTTGGGTGGAGTCCTTGCTAAAGTGGCTTTAATGGAATACAGCATTCAAATATTTGCCTGTTTCTCATTTTCAGCCGCCCTTAGACATATCTACCATTTGAGTGCAGATCAAAGCCTGTGAACTGGTTGCCTTTCCCAAAAGGTAAACCAACTGGTTTAGCTTCCCAGCTAAATTTATGTCAGGTAGTTATTACCACCAATGTGAGAACAAAAGAGGGAAAGTTGGCAAGTTTCTAGCTCTCTCTTGTAAAAGAAAAAAACCTCTCCAAGTTCCTTATGCCAAGAAAAGTATAAGAAAAGTTAATTACGTCTCAGAAGTGCTTATGCATTTAAATGCAAGATATTTGTTAGAGATGCTGCCCTGTACCATCCCCCACTATCAATGGCTTCTATCCTCAGATTATTTTGTTAGTCTGGCAGCTCAATGCTCTTTTGGACTCCTCAGTGTTCCTGGATATCCAAATAGCAAAAAACACCAATCAACTTCCGTCAACCAATAGCCTGAAGATTGAGCCCCATCCATCTGACACAGACCTGGTCACTGTGATCCATGTATTTGTGACCTCCAGCTTTTATTATTTCAACTTTTATCTAGGTATGAAGACATGCACCCTGAAATAAAGCTGGTACAAAACAGATCATCCTATCTGCTCAGCACCATAGGTCACGATATCACTACAGTGGTCTGCTTTCTGCTGAACACGTAGACCAGACCGAGGTACTTTGCTATCTGAGAAATTGCTTCTCCCTCCAGGACAACGATCTCCCATGACAGCTACCCTCCTCTGGAACTAAGGAGTTGTCAACCAATGAAAGCTAGCTTGTGAACACATCAGATGGAATTTGCATAGGTGCTGAAGCAAGGCTATGGAACTTTCTGTCACATGAAATAAGGACTATTAGTCACAAAATTGTCAGATCTATGTACAAAAACGTATCTCTTTGCCCTGACTTTCCTTCTATACAGTTTTCTCTCTCTCTCTCTCTCTCACACACACACACACACACACACACGTACTATAATGTTGAAAGGTACTAGTGGCAGGGCCGTGATTGGCGGCACTTCGGGAGCAGCTCTACTGCGCCGCTTCATTCTTTAGCGGCAAGTTCTTCCCTCCGAGAACAACCAAGGGACCCGCCGCCGAATTGCTGCCGAAGACCCGGACATGTTGCCCCTGTCCATTGACCACCCAAAGCACCTACTTCAAGCGCTGGTGCCTGGAGCCAGCCCTGACTAGCGGATGCCAACAGGGAGGGGTCTTGGATCTAAGAACTATCATAGACCTCGATAAAGTCACTGGGGGAGCCAAGCACTCTTTCCAGCTCAACAAGAGCAATCAAGACCCTTTATGTAGTAAAAATAGGCAAAAACTGTGTGGCTCCTCCCCAAGGCACCAAGTTGCCTGGCAGGTCAGAGCTAAGCTGTGTGGGCCTGGGGGTTTCACTGGTTGCAAACTCAGATTACATTGTGGCTTGTGTGCATTGGAGGCAGAAAGCCAGGAGACGCAGTTGTGAGTGTGACCCTGAGAAGAAGCAGTGCAACAGAGCTTCCTGGGCAAAGAGCTTGCTGGAATAGCAGACTTGGGGATTTCTGAGCATGGAAACTACCAGCTGTTGTGTCTTTCTACTGTGTTCAGGGAAACAGGACTTTATGTACATTTTTGTAAGTAAAGAAGATTATGCCAAGAACATACCTGGTTTGGATGAGCAATTGCTCATCCTAATGGGAAAACCTTGCAAGGCCCTGAATTTGGTTAATTGCTCAGGCTAAAGGGGCAACAATACTAATCAAGCTATTTCTTCTATAGGCAGGAAAGAAAGAGATGCAAGGTTATAGTTATTTCTATTTTTAGAGGGAGAGGCTCAGACATGTAGAATGATGGGGCCATAATAGATAACATACGATCAGACAGATGATAGAATAAGGTTAATATAGATAGCTAAATATGATAGAATAAGTAACATACATATTATCTGGATTTATCTTTCATCATAGTAGCACTCATGGTGTGCCAGGCATAGTAAAAACTCAACATGAGAAAGTTGCACTAGGTTAGGTTAACCAGACAGCAAGCGTGAAAAATCGGGACAGGGGGTGGGGCATAATAGGAGCCTATATAAGAAAAAGCCCAAAATATCAGGACTGTCCCTATAAAATCGGGACATCTAGTCACTCTACACTGGGTTTCTTATAAGTGTGATTTTAGATGAATGTTGTTAAACTGGGGGTGGGCTGTGTGGACACACTTGTTTCAGTTTAAGAGTAGTTTGTTTTGGTTTATCTTAAACTGATTCCTAATCAGCTCAAGTTAAACCAAAGAATACCTGGTTTAACTTGAAACAAGAGCATTTACATGGTGTTTTATACCAGTTTAATTAAGTAGGTTTAAAAACTCACCTTAAATTAAGCCAGTAAACATTTCTTGTGTAGACAAGAGCTAAAATGAAAATAGGCCGTGCCTGAAAAGAGGTGATTCCAGATATAGTGAGGAAGAGAATATGGAGATGGCAATAAATAATGAGAAGAGAGGTGGCCATAATAGCAGAATAAGGAATTGGCAGGGATAAGATGAGAATGAAACTCCCTCTAATGGAGAAGAGAGTGAAATCCTATCCCCATTAAAATCAATGGGAGTTTTGCCCTTAATATCAATGGGACCAGGATTTCACTCTCAGTGATCCTTACTCTGTATTGCTTATGATCATGTGAAAATGTTACCATTTACCTTATTCAACTTCAAGTAATAGAATCAGGAGATCTCTGCTACCACTTAATTTTTTTAGGTTTCAGAGTAGAAGCCGTGTTAGTCTGTATCCGCAAAAATAACAGGAGTACTTGTGGCACCTTAGAGACTAACAAATTTATTGGAGCATAAGCTTTCGTGGACTACAGCCCACTTCTTCGGATGCATATAGCATATAGCATTAATTTTTTTAGTTTGTTACAACTTTGATTGATTACATTATGAACAGGCTAATCATGTAAATGCTAATAACATGGAAGCAGTCCCATACCTCTCCCGTACCTACCTTTCATAGCCTTTAATGTGTCAACATGGCATAACAACCACAGCTACACTGGATAATCATTCATTAAACATGAGGTTAATTCCATGTCCTGCTATAATTACCGTTTCCTGAAAATCTAATGATGATGACGTACAATAAGTGCAAATTGATATATTGCTTTGGAAGGTTATTTATTTATTGCTACCTCCAGCTATAAACATTTATAACTAGAATTTATTGGTCCATAGTCCTTTCATATAAATATTTTATGTTCAGCTTCAGGGATCCATGTCTTCACATTTAAATATCTCAGTCTTGGTGCCTGTATCAGCAAGACAAGCTTAGTAGACAAAATGTGTTGCACTATATTATTAGGCTATTATGGTACAGATATTATTATTTATTATCTATGCAACAAGTGTGCACAGCCATTTACAGAAATCTAAGATGACAAGGGAAAATGTCAGGTTATTCTGCTCTCCAAATGTATCAGTGCGTCATTAGACTTCTCACCTACAACAGGATAGACTCAGGTTCAGTTCCTACCAATGCATTTAACGTTTAGTGAGGCAATTCTACTGAATTGGAGAGATTGTCTGGAGTAATTGAGAAAGACCAACACACTGTGGTGAAGTGGGAGGGTTGATTGCAAAGAAAGAGCTGAGCAATTAATTCATTGTTATTTCTGTTTTAGCACAGGGCAGTGGGAGACACCCCCCCACCCCCCCGAGATACAAAGTGATTAAAAGAAATGTTTAAAACCAAAGGCAATCAGCTCCCCCTGAAAGGCTCCAGGTTCCATATGCTCAGCCAGCTAGATAAGGAAAATTAAAGAGTCTCAATGCACGCAGGAGAAGACTATGTAAAGAGTAAGAGTTTAATAAACCAGTTTGGTGAATGGAGATACAGAGCAGGATGGTACAGTCAATATTGACACAAATCCTAGAGCAGAGGTGGGCAAACTACAGCCCGCGGGACCACATCCGGTTCGCGGGACCCTCCTGCCTGGCCCCTGAGCTCCTGACCTGGGAGGCTAGCCACCTCCCCCACAGCCTCAGCTTGCCACGCCGCCAGCACAATGCTCTGGGCAGCAGGGCTGTGAGCCCTTGCCAGGCAGTGCTGTGAGCCCTTGCCAGGCAGCACAGCTGCAAAGCCGCGGCCTGACCTGGTGCTCTGTGGTGGTGTGGCTGGCTCCAGCTGGGTGGCACGGCTGCCTGTCCTGGTGCTCTGGGCAGCGCAGCAGTAGGGCCGCCAGCAACCAGTGCTCCAGGCAGCATGGTAAGGGGGGAGAGAGTGGGGGAGTTGGATAGAGGGCAGGGGAGTTTGGAGTGGTGGTCAGGGGGCGGGGGTGTGGATAGGGGTCAGATTGGTCGGGAGGGAGAGCAGGGGTTCCCAGGGGGCAGTCAGGGAGAAGGGGTGGTTGGATGAGGCAGAGGTCCCAGGGGGGCAGTCAGGAATGAGAGGAGGGGTTGGATGGGGTGGCAGGGGGCAGTCAGGGGCTGGGATTCCGGGGGCGATCAGGGGACAGGGAGAAGGGGTGGTTGGATGGGGGCAGGGGTCTCGGGGGGGCAGTCAGGAATGAGAGGAGGGGTTGGATGGGGTGGCAGGGGACAGTCAGGGGCAGAGGTTCCAGGGGCGATCAGGGGACAGGGAGAAGGGGTGGTTGGATGGGGCAGGGGTCCCGGGGGAGCAGTCAGGAAGGAGGGGGGGTTGGATGGGGCGGCAGGGGGGCAGTCCGGGGCGGGGGTTCTGGGTGCAGCGCAGAATGGGATGGTTGGATGGGGCAGGGATCCTAGGGGGCCGTCAGGGGGCAAGAAGCAGGAGGGGTCGGATAGGGGACTGGGGCCCGGGCCATGACTGACTGTTTGGGGAGTTGCAGCCTCCCCTAACCGGCCCTCCATACAATTTTGGAAACCCAATGCAGCCCTCAAGCCAAAATGTTTGCCCGCCCCTGTCCTAGAGCATTAAGGAAACAAGTATAATAGTGGGATTGTAGTGTCAGCCTCAGAATAACAGAAGTCAACACAGAGCATCATCAGGGGATAACAAAATCTATTGGAATAGTAGTAGGCAACTTCAACCGCCTACATGTAAACTGGGATGAATACTGCCCAGATCCCTCAACAATTTCTTCTTGAAGCAGTTCATTCTGCAGTACACAAGAGGAGAAGCTATTCTTGCCTTTATCCTAGTAAAAGCACTAGGCAAAGTAAAAATGAAATCAAGTGCACTCAAACTAGCGAGTGAAGCAGGCAATGGCGCTGTGTTTGAGGGAGAACTGCATTTGGTTTTGGGCATCAAACTTCGTTGAACACCGTGGTATAGACAAGGTTACATCATTTTCAGCATCTGATGCAGAAAACATGATCTACACCTTATTCTGACAGGGATCCTACCATACTTTCTGTGTCATGTGTTGGCCATAGTTTGGCAATGTCTATCAACAGCCAAATTATGTTCAGCCACAGTTGATGTAGTCATGGGGGAGCTGTGCTTCACACTGTGTATATTTCTAGTGGATATAGAGCCCAAATGACATGAAGACACAGATAAGTGAAGGTGAAGCAAAGTCAGAGGCATAGGTATCAATACAGAGGTGATTGATCTGTTCCAGCAACTAAATTATAATAAATTTGGCCTAATATGCTGGGACCGACACAGCTACAACTACACTGCATATAAAAATATCGTAGATAATCTATCATTAAAAGCAGCTACTATACTGGAGGACTGGAATGGGGCCAACATTGCATCAAGCTTTTCAAAAGGGGCTAATGGTCCTCCTAGGAAATTATAGACCCTCACTTCAGTCCCAGGAAAAATAGCTGCAAAGGTCATGGGGGAGAAGAGGAGGTGAAAAGGAGAGAAATGTGATTACTATAATATGAGAGGAACAAACCAGCATGAGTTTGTAGATAAAAATTGTTCTATCTTAAGTTGTTAGAATTTACTGAAAGAGTTAACAAAGTAATGGTTATAGGAGAACCAGTGGGTATAATTTAGAGACTCAAAGGATTTTTTTCTTAATGGCCCCAGGAGACTATAAACCTTTAGAGCATGAAAGACCAATACTTGTTTTAAGTTATCTGCCTCGAGGGACTGGAGAATATATTCATCTCTAAACGCCTCATTTTCATAAATGGAAAAAAAAAAACCCACAACAGTTTGTTCTTATTTTGGTGCCTTTGCTAGGAGACAGTAGATCTGACTCTACTTTTGCTTTTACCTCTATAAATCAAGAATAACTCCAATGAAGTAGTCCTTGGAGTTCCACCAGATTGATAACTACTTGTAGCATTGGCGGATTCAAATCCTGAGTAGAAAAATGTCCCAGGCACTAAAATGAGACAAACCTCCTTCAGCCACTCCACTGTTTTCCCTCTTGTTTAATTTCGGTGTCTCTCTCAAGCAGTTCTTTATCACAGAGTTTTTAGCAGCCCTGGAGCACACAAAGCTCCATCACATAAGGGTTATTGATCTCTTTAGTTTCTTCTCTAAAGTGGCTCCCTTCAAATGCCAATAAGTCAACCAATTGGAGCTGTGAGGGCCATCTACAAAAATCAGGATCAGACACTCCACTTTACCAAGGAAAATGCTTTTTTGTTTGTTTTTCTAGGGGAAACTATGGTTCATTGGATATAGCTAACATATCATGTTTGCATGCCCTTAAAAATCATTTTATAACTATATTGAGTGCTTCTAACCTTAAATATGTTTTATAAGTAGTTGGTTATCTAGCTGGTGAGTGCTAAATGCAGTAGTAAATAAAACAAAGAATTCAAACATCTCAGACTGTAGGATGCTTTCTCAGCCATGCAGTAATTCCACCTGTCAAACACTGTTTTTTTTTTTAAATCAATTTGGTGAAAAAGATTCCCATCTCATCTTTTGCAGTTGTTGCTGTTCAATATCTTGTCCGATTCTGTTCCCCTCAAGGGTGAATGTAATCTTTTATTCTGAGTAAAGTGGGGATAATTTTTTTTTGGCTGCAATTTTGTTTGCACACACTTCTAAATGCTGAAATATTATTAAATAGAACTGTCTTCTTAGCCCTGGTCAGTACTAGAAACTTTTGCTGATATAGTATTGTCTCTTGGGGAGTGGTGGTGGGGATTTGGGGGAGGGGGGGGCAATATTTCTATGGCAGCAAAAAGCAGAGGCAATTATACTGACATAAAAGGGCTTTTGCTGGCATAGCTTATCTCGCTCAGGGAATTGGTATAAGCTATATCATAAAATGCACTTTTTCACCAGTAAAAACAATGTCTGTTCTAAGAGGGTTGGCCGGTGTAGCTATGCCAGCAAACCTTCTCTCGCACTGATCTGTCCTTAAAAGCAAAGGATAGGGAGAAGAATCACTTTGCATTGGGTGATGGTCATTCCATTACACTGTATTTTACAGAACAAGTTAATCCAATTTTTGTTTGCATTGCAGCAAAGATTGACTGGAGCCACAGCTTCTTCCTTTAGTGAAAAACCCAGATTAAAATCTCTATTTTCATGGGGTTAACAGCGCTAACTGCTCGTGGTGATGAGAGCAGTAAAAGAAATGAGGAGAAAAGGAGCATTCTTTGATGTAGTGTTAATTCTTTACACTTCCATCCTTCCTTTTAGTGAGCATACTGGGGACATTCCTAACATGCTCAACCTGATGCATGCTCAACCCTGTGACATCATCAGCAGTCTTCCTATTGATTTCAATTAGCTTTGGATCAGGTCCATAGTTACCACTAGCATAGCGTCTTTCACACAGCCTGTCATTCATATCTAGTAGCTACAGACCACAGCCATTTGCTGGGGTGGGGGGCAGTAAGGAAGGACATATAGTACAGGCGAGTCTCATCTTACGCTGGGGTTACGTTCTGTTGTCAGCGTGTAAAGGGAAAATCACGTATAGTCAAAATTACATTGAGTGTAATGGTGGGCGGAATTGCCCGCACTACAGGTACAGTATTTAAATTGTTATTTTTCCTCTTTTTTTTTTTTTTTGCCGACCGCGCAAAGCTGAATTCGCGCATGTTAAATGCGCGTAAGATGAGACTCGCCTGTACTTCCACTTCCTCCAAAATCAAACACTTTTGTCACAAAATGAATCTAATATGTGGATCCAACATTCGTTTCCCACACTTATAAGCATAAAACTTTGCTTGCATGAACACTCTCTAAAGGTAAATAGAAAGCGATGCAAACACACTGAACAGAAATTAAAAATTTCCAATTCAACAAAATGTTAGCAAAAAGTTTTCCCCACTATATGCCCATTTCTAATCATATCTGTAAAAAACTCCTGCTGTTCTGAGGTTAAGGCAGTTAAAAAAAAAAAAAAAGATTGTGTAGTTGAAATCTGTTGGGTTTTACATATGTTCATTAATTTTATGTGTTCTCCATTCAATTACTATGTTGCTAAATATGGACTACAAATCAAAAATATAGGCTTTTAAAACATGTGACAAATCTGTTTACAGACTGCCTATAATCTGAGATAAATATGCATTTTATAGCCCTCTACAAGAAGAGTTCCTTAATTAGTTAAATCTAATTTAAACATGAACATAATTGTAGTCGACTTCTAATTGGTTCCTGGGACCTTTAAAACAACTATAATTTTGCCAAACATGAAATTACTATTAATAAATATTATAGCACACTATAGTTTTAGGCATTTTCCTCTTCTAAAAGCTAAATACCCTAATAGAACACACTGTGTAAACAAGTAAGTGGCAAGAGATTAAGTAAACGTCTCTTGTTTTAATGCAAAATTGAGAAACAACCCTTAAAAGTGAAGTTTTCCCACTAAAAAATGGCTGTGTACATATGGACTGTTTAGCCAGTAGCTCTTCCCTCTGGGTGTGTTCAAAGTCATATGCACTTACTTTCTCCCCCAACTCTACTACATGAGAACCCCTCTGATGCCCAAGGCCACTTATTGAGCCCTGGCATCAGCACCATGAGGAACCCAAGATGCACTGATGCCTAAATGTGGCTGTCATGACTTCCCCAGCAGCAACTTAGGGACCAGAGTCTGTACACAGTAACCACTGAACCTGGAAGAGCTCCCAATGGCACAGCTATTCATTATTATGGACTATATTTTCCTAAGAACGAAAAGGACAGAAAAAATTGCAAATTCCCTGGTTTGCAACATCCTGATGAGGCAGGAAAGTACAGTTTAGAAATGGGGACCTGAGGCACAGACTGGCTAAGTGACAAGGTCACACAGAAAGCTTGCGGTGGAGCAGGGAAGTAAACGCAGGTCTCTCAAGTCCTAGTTTAGAGCCCTAACCACTGAACACCACCATTTCCTCTTGCTTTGCTCACTGGATTCTTTTATAATCTAGTCTTCTGTCAACTCTTTCAAAAACGTTCTAAGAAATCAGAAGCAAGTTTTAGCCTTGCTGAAGACATACTAATTAGAACCTACAAATGTTTCATAACTTGGTTCATTATACATGTTTCTCCTGGAAATGAGATGGAATCCAACTGATTTGTGGATCACCCTGCTGTTTATGTAGAGATTAGCATTAAGCTGGCCACTCTGCAGGCTCTGCGTTAGGTTACTGCATTTTAACTCTACTTAGCATTTGAAGATGGAAGCTATCAGGAAGCACCAAGCTTATGCAGAATTTGGTTGGCCACCTCCTTAGCAGGCTTTATCACCAAGAACAGCCTTCATTGGCTCACAGTCTGCTTCTGATGTCAAATCAAAGCCTTGCTCCTGATCCTTTTCAGCACCTAGCTACACCAGAGACTGCTTTTCCATCAATCGGTTGCTCTCCTTTGAGACACGGCAGTTGATAAAACCTAGGGGGAAAGGCACAAGAGCTAGAGATAAAGAATACTTGGTTGAGAGAAATGAGTTGCCAGAGGAGAGGTGAGTGAATTGAAGTCTGACTCATTTTAGAACAAGTTGCAGAACCCACCTACTTAATTAATTAAACTGTCTCCCAACAACCAACAGAGCTAATAAAAACCCCCACCAAACTGAGCTTTCTTCACCCAGCCAGGTTCTGGAAAAGAATCCTCTATGAAGTCAACTTTGGATGTCAGAATGCAGAACTGAGTTGGTTGTTCTTTGTTCAGACACTATGGAGATAAATAGAATGTGGGGTTTTAGTGCTACGTTACATATTTTATCAGCAGCTTGGCTGCTTTGTATTTTATCTTGTACAGCTTTCACAGATGAATACCATCTGGTCTGGTGATTTATTCCTCATGAGATTTTCAAGTTGTTCCATTACCTCTCACTTAAATTTTTCTCCTCCTAGTTCCATATGATCATTGGCTATAGAATTACATGTGAGATACGTATTTCCCTAACATAGACTCTTGAGACAGATAGACGACTGCTGAAAATCATTTAACCTCTCTGCTGGTCAAGAGGGGATATGGTCACATATGCTGCTCTTTTTCAGTATTATAGGAGAAACTTGTAGCAGGTCCTATGGAAAAGATGGTACGTGATCATGTAATTAAAGATTGTTAATAAGTCGTACACACAAGAAAGTAGAACTATGTTTGCAGAAGCAATCTTAACCCTGGAAGTTCCTACAATGCAAGTGCTTGATCCTGAAACCTTAATACCATTGTTTCAGTGTAACATAATACTTTGGGCTATTTTCTCTTCATATTTTCTCTTTACTTCCAACTTATTTTTTTACTAGAGCTGGTCAGGAATTTTTTGACAAAACCTTTTTAGTTTTAGAAAATGCTGATTCATCAAACCTGAAACTTCATGCAGGATCAGTTTAGTTTCGACATATTTCTCAACTCAAAAAGTTCTGAAAGAGGTTCAAATTTTGGACATTTGGACATTTTTTAAAATGAAAAATTTGATTTTGTTTAGAAATTTAAGCTAATTTTAGTAAGACTTTTTTTAATGAAATGCTCAAAATCAAAATGAAACATTTTGAAATTGTTGAAATGAAATGCTCTGATTGTACCAAACTAGGTTTTTTTGTTCCAGTTCATGAAAATTTTCAAGATTGACTTTTTGTTCCAATTCAGGATAAGAAAATATTTCAAAATATTGATGATTTTTGCAGGAAGAACAAAAAAATACTCTCACCCATCTCTACAGCTTACTTGTATCTATCTTACAGCTTGTCTACCCTACCGCTCAAGTCAATGTAACTTACTTTGATCAGGGGTGTGAAAAAGCCACTCCCCTCCCCGAGTGACATCAGCAACCTTGACTTAAAGGTGTCTACACTGTGCTATCTTGGCAGGAGACGCTCTCCTGCCGACATAGTTTCGGCTTCTCTTTGAAGTGGAGTAATTACGTCGATGGGAGAGCACTCTCCTGTCCTGTACATCAATGCAGCTGTGCTGATGTAGCGCAGTAGTGAAGACGAGCCCTTAGGTTCTTATATTGCCTCTGTCACCAAATATCTGAGCTCATAGATGCCGACATGGAAAAAATATTTGTGGGTGCTTAGCACCCACTAGCAACCAGCTCCCCTCCTACTCCTCAGCACCTCTAGCCCACTGGCAGCCCCACCTTGCCCCGATCAACTCTTCAGACTCTCTCCCAGAGCCTCCCGCCCACCCGCCGTGACCAGCTGTTTTACAGCACGCAGGAGGCTCTGGGAAGAAGGGGGAGGAGCAGGGACAGGGCACGCTCAGGGGAGGGGGCAGAAATGGGAGGGAAGAGGCAGGGCGGGGGGTGGGAAAAGGCGGGGTGGAGACTTGAGAGAAGGAGTGGAGTGGCGGCAGGGCCTGGGGTGGAGCGGGGGGTTGAGCACCACTCAGGCCTGGAGGAAGCCACCGCCAATGTCTGAGCTAGTCACAAATGTTATTATACTGAGCCTCACGACACTCCTGTACTGCAGGGAAAAGCTATTGTCCACATTTCACAAACAGGAGCCTGAAGGACAAGAGAGGCTTGAAATACGTTTATGCCACAATAAAACACCTGCAGCTGGCCTGTGTCAGCTAACGTGGGTTTGCGGGTCTGTAAAATTGCAGTGTAGACGTTCCAGCACAGGCTCCAGTCTGAGTCCGAAAGTCTACACTGCAATTCTACCGCCCCGCAAGTCTGAGGCAGCTGAGCCATGCCAGCCATGGGTGTTTAATTGCAGCATAGACATACCCTAAGGTCACTCAGATGGGGTGGAATAGGCAGTCGAATCCTGGTTTCCCGAGTCCCAGTTTAGCACCTTAATCACTGGGCCATTTTTCTTCTTAACGAACATAGGGTCTACCCATGAGCACCAGCACTGACGTCAGCGAGTGGTGCAGGCATTCCAAGCTACTCAGAAGGTGGTAGGTAGTTTATGTTCCAATCCATAAACATCATTGGGGAGGGATTCTAGTCTTCCCACACCACCTTACTGACTCAGCAAAATGCTATAGGATATCACTAGAATGTGCCAGGTTTAACTTTCCCCTTCTGTCTTTACCTTTTCCTTAAATACGCAGGTGGAAAAAAAATAATGGGCTGGATCCTCAGCTGGTATAAATGACAATAACTCTAATGCCTTCACAATCTTTGTTACCCATATAACACACCTGAACTCAGAGCTAGACAAAGGGGGACCTGTGCAGCTTGCTGATTTCATACCATGCACAGTAGGGGGTGGCGGAGGGTTAATCTCAAAGTAAGGATCAGCAATTGAACTGGGGAAAACAATCTTCCTTTTCTGTCAGGATTGAGTGTAACCCACAATACTGCACCCAGAGGTGAAAAAAAAAAAAAATAAAGATTGATGATAAATACTACCTGCTTAGCACTGTGCCAGGCTCTTGCTGTTGGACTATAAGTGCACTGCAAAATCATGTCGGTATTTGCTAGTAGGAGAAAACAGCCAGAGGTATTCAACGCTGTCTACGTAGCACATCACCTTCTATTGTCAACACGAATAAAAACATTAAAAAAATTTTAATGACCCTTCATATTTAGGAAACAAATGGAACGGACATTGTGTTGGGGAAAGAGGCTATAAAAGTTCAGTCTTACATCCCCAAATCTCCTGTAAACCAGTACCGGGCACAAGCTTCCGTAGTATTAAAAATTACAATTATTATTTATTATGGGGCTGAGATGCAAACTGCAAACCTGGAGCCAGATCCTAACTGTTGCAAAGCTTGGGGAGATGTGGATCTGGGGTTTTGGTTCAATGTGTTCTAGAAACAGGAGCAAGTGCCAGGATCGCATCTGGATCCAAACTCCCCCAGAGTTCAGGCTCATCTTTCATTAACACCCTGGATCTCAAGAATGTGAAAACCTAAGAATGAGGCGCTAAAGGGCAGAAATCCAAGCCAGAGTGAATACAGGTTAGTAAAGTGAAAGGTAAACAGGGTTACTGCTCACAATCACCCCATAACTATCAAGCTTTCTCTGCCTCTTACTCCTCACAGAAGAACACGTTAAACAGCTATTTTTCCAAACATCTCATTTGCAATTTTACAGAAAATTGTATAGTCTTCTAGCCTGAACGTCACTGGGCTGCTCTGAATGCAGCTATTGAAGACATCTTTGATGCTGTATATTCACAGTTCAATGGGGCATTTTTGTGTGCCGGCACGAAGTGGACTCTTTGAAGGAACCTGATACTAAAAGCCCTAGAGGGAAGGGCACAGGAAATCTGTGTTTGGGAAACGGCAGGCAAAATACACATCACTCAGACCCAGGGCTCACCTGTGTCAGACAGTCATAAGAGAGAAGTCAGACTTGGCTAACAAATTACCGCAAAGCGAATTATGGGATGACAGGGCCCTACACCTGCCTCACAGCATTGCAAACCAGATTAGCTAAAACTCTTCATTTGTGACCATCACAGGTAAATCCTGGACTGGATTTTATTATTGTCTTCCACCAAGACGATGCCTGTAATCCCAGCTGGTGAAAAGCTTTCCATATTACTTCAATTATAAATGTCTGTGTTTGGTGTTTGTCCAACACCTAGCTCAATGGGGTTCTGGTCCATGACTGTAGCTACTAGGCACTACTGCAATACAAATGATGATACCATATATTAGACACCGTCACCTTATTGGCAACCACAACTCTGAATCCCATGGGTAATGTTTTCCCCCAAAAAACAAAATCCCTAATTATTTACGTTAACATCTTGACTAGAATCTTTTTATCTGCTCTATATGTTGGTTCTTTTAAAATGAACTCTTTTGCTAAACTCAGCACAATCTGCAAGAGTTGGTCCAGGTTCTCCAGAAATCCATTAGGGGCAAGGCAACTGATCTAATCCTTTCAATGTTTTACAGCCCAGAAGAGGTGTGGCGGCTTTAGTGGATTATTGTCTAGTAGCTGTAATGAAATTCCTTCTAGACAGACTTTAATAGACCCACCAAACACCTCTGTAAAAGTAAAGGCCTGGGACTCAACTGAACTTTTGTTAACAAACTTAAAGTGGTCATTAAGTGAGGGGACGGGGGGGGGGGGGGGTGTCTTTTCAATTAACCCTTACAATGCTGGACATTTCTCAAGCTCTAGCCAAAAATGCAGCGTACAGCCATTATTCCATGTGTCTGTGTGGAACGTAAGATTCTTCCCGTGTTACGGGTACCAGTGAAGGAACTGGGAGGAGGTGGCTTGAGCCCCCTCTTATTCTGGCCTTTATGGGGGCTGGAGCAGCCTCCAACACACCCTAGAATAGCCCTGGGGGCTCCCAGAATTTGCACTCTTGTTGAAATGGCTCTTAAGGTCCATTATAGCAGTGCATAATGACCAGAGTGCAGGTCTACCCCAACCACACCTCCTCGTACATACAGTACTCCCACCATGGCCTATGCCCTACCCTGGGGCAATCCTTGCACCCATAGCTTCTTCAGAGCAGCTCTGCCCCAGCATAGGCGCCTCCAGCATCATAGGGGCTCATGTCTACCCTCTGTACCCTTTGAACAGTCTAGCTGGCCTGAAAGAGCACTAGGATGTTGATGAATCAAGCCCACAGTTGCAAAATAAATTTTCATTTTGAGTAATCCTTTTAAAAGGTGCATCTATTAATGTCAGTTAACTAAGTGCTAAAGTTTGGAGGAAACCTGACCCAGATGAAACTGGCCTTAGAACTCCTCCCAGGTTTGCCTAAAGTTTTTCGGAAAGCACAAACAAGTAAAGATGCCCTAAACTTCAAAGTCTGGCTCAAAATCTAAATTCCCTCTGTATCTGAGGATGGTTGGGTTCTGTCTGCTGTTGAGAATCTGAGAGGAGGTTTGGGAAAAACGTTAGCTGAGTGTTGGGTGAACTCCTCACTCCCCACAAATGCAGGGGATGGAGTTATAACTTTGTTGGGAAATTAACCATAAGAAACTCATCAGTTTGGACCTAAGACCCAAACCAGTCCTCAGTGAGGCTAACATATGTGAAATAAATAACCCCCACCATAGTTCACCTCCAAGAGAAAAAGGAGTGTCAAAGCTCTGATTGAAAGGCAACAAAAGGCACTTTTTAAAAATGTGGTTCAGTGGATTGGACTGGGTTTAATAGACCTGAGATTTGCCTTTGTTTCCCGTTTCACCTTTTGTCTCTCGTTTATTTAGACCATAAGCTCTTCAGAGCCCGGACTGTCTCCTACCCTATGCTTGCACAGCACCTAGCAAGACAGGGCCCCAGCTCAACCTCTAGATTCCAGTGTAATATAATAATTACCCACATAAAACTATTCTAATAGAACACGGAGGTTGAAAAGTTAAGCACTCAAAAGTTAGGAAATATCACCATTAATGTTGTCCTTGCAAATTTAATTTGCCCCTCTTGTGTGTATGCATTATGATACAGTCCATAATTACATGATCACATGCTTTTTTCCCTTCCCACAGGACCCCTGCCTCATTCAGTTCACAATACGTAGGGTGACCAGATTTTTGGGTCTTTTTCTTATATAGGCTCCTATTACCACCCACCCCCATCCCGATTTTCCACATTTCCTGTCTGGTCACCCTAACAATAAGACCATAATGTTTCTAAGTGGTGTTACTGGAATACAAGTAATAAAAACAAAACCAACAAATTAGTGATGTGTTGGATTGTAGAAGAAACATTCAATAAAAAAAAGGTACACATTCGTAGTTCCAGTTTATTTTTATGCACCTTTAAAAATAAAATAATCTGACTGTGCTAAAACACTAATTTATAATGGGAAATTTTGAAGCAATAGAAAAGACTGAAATAGCAGCTATTTTCCCAGTCCCCTTTTTAAAACAGAACAATAAACTTCAAACCAAAAACCTGTAGCAATGTGATTTGAAATTTTCATATTGTTACCATTTATTTTCCTTAGGAAGAAAAGGCTCCTGCACTGTTTTAAATAGCTCAGTCTACAGATCACATATACTTTGTCCACTTATAAATGATTTTATTAATAGAAAAGTACAATAAAAATTAATGTTGAAGTGGGAAGATTAAGAGAGTTTTGGGAAGATAATCTAAGAGCTGTCAAAACTGTCAGGCTATTAAGGAACAAAATATTTCACACCCCTGTAATTGCTTATATGTTCTTTTTTTTCTGAATCCGGGAGCAATGAGTCACCTTGTCCTTACAAAAGCCCTGTTTATCAATACCTTATATATTGAATAAGCTATATCTTATTTTAGTTTCATGGGAAATTGGTCATATATCTCTTTGCTTTAAAATAAGCAAGTATTAATTTGAATAGATATTTTGAAAAAATTATTCTGGGGTGAAATTCACCAGTATGCAGCCAGCCAGCACAATGTTATACAACATACAGGTCCCACTTTCCCCCATTATGAGGAATTCAGTGGGGCATAGGCTTTGGTTTGCTTCTCTGCACAAATTTCATTCTTTCTGAATATTGCACCTAATTCAAAGCTCACTGAAGTCAATGGGAATCTTTCCATTGACTCCAAAGGGTCCGGATTAATTTTTTTGTGGTAACAGAATTTGACATGCTGGAGGCTGAAATCATCTAGCTATTAACAGATGAGGTGATGGCTGGGTGAGCTTCGCCACATAGCACCTTACCCATATCCTGGAGGTGGGGATTTAGTGGCTAGTTCATCCTCCATGCCACTTCAACCCTTGTCCTTGCTGTTGGGAGTGCCCGTTAATGTGGTGGTGGTTTCTCTCATGTGTCTCTCTTTGTTAGGAACCATCAACTCTCTCCACATAGACCACTGAAACAGCCAACAACTTTTAACATGTAACAACTCTTACCAGTCACATACCTTAGCCACATTAGAACTAGTGACCCAGCCGTGAAAGGCTCTGTGTCCCATTACTAATACTCTAAACCAGTGATTCTCAACTTTTGCTATACTGGGACCCTCTTTTCCATACCAGGCACCCCTTCCCATCTAGCCAGCTGGTTCCCCTTCCCATCTAGCCAGCTGGTTGCCCTTCCCATCTAACAGTATAGAAAGTGATTGTGACACCTTTCCATTACCTCCCAGTTTGAAAATTGCTGCTCTATACTATCCAGTGAACTTAAAGCTCCTTTAATGAAAAGAACAGGAGTACTTGTGGCACCTTAGAGACTAACAAATTTATTTGAGTATAAGCTTTCATGGGCTACAGCCCACTTCTTTGGATGCATCTGCATTATGCATATGCTGTAGCCCACGAAAGCTTATGCTCAAATAAATTTGTTAGTCTCTAAGGTGCCACAAGTACTCCTGTTCTTTTTGCTGATACAGACTAACACGGCTGCTACTCTGAAACCTGGCTTTAATGAAAAGCTACATCCTAATCCCCCCTCACCCCCCCCCATTAAGATGAATATCTTCTTCTCCTGCCAGAATAAGTATTTCAACAGTGCCCTTCCATCGTTTTGGTGCTTTTTGAAATCTCTGGTGCTTTTTGGAAATCCCACACACCAGTACCTGACAGGTTTCAAAGGAACATATGTGTAGATGGCCTATAATTTAGCAGGGCCTGCTCCAGCTTTTTTGCCTCCTGGTGAAGCCGGGGGGGGAGGAAGAGGTGGGAGGGAAAAAAAAAGATAAAGCCGGTCGGAGGCACTTTGGCGGCAGCTCAATTGTGCCGCTTCATAATTTGGTGGCGGGTCCTTCACTCCATCTCTTCCTCTTCGGCGGCAGCTCAAAGAGGAAGAGAGGGACTGAGGGCCCCACCGCCGAATTGTTGCCGAAGACCCAGACGTGCCACCCCTTTCCATTGGCCACCCCAAGCACTTGCTTCCTTCGCTGGTGCCTGGAGCCGGCCCTCTTAATCTAGGGAGACTCCTAGGTGTATATAAAGTCTAGGCTCCCCAAGTGGAATATACATATTAAGAAGTCAAACAGTTATATGGCTATGATTTTCTGGTGCCCGTGTCTCTCAGGAGATGTACATTCACACAGCTCCCATTGAAGTCAATGGAAGTTGCTCACATACCTCTGGGTTTTGTCTCTGAATGCAAACATCTCAGACATGCAGTCGTCATATGGGTACTTACAAAATATACTTAGAACATTAACAGGGATAATGGAGGCTGTCTGGTGGTGCTCAACTAGGCATAGTCTTGGTGGACCGGGAATAATGGAGTGAATACAGGCAAAATTGTCAAAGATGCACAAATATAGCTTATCATATGAAAATCACCCCTACATATGGAGACTATTAAGAGAGACAAAATGAGCCATGTCACCAAAGAGTAGGTGTCCAGTCTTTGGTTAACTTTACAAGTACCACTGAAAAAGTTGTTGAGCGAGTTGATCCTTTAGACAACAACATCCTGCTGAGAAGATTACTCAGAAGTGATTGAAAACAATCATTGAAGCACCAATCATTTCACAGATTGCAATTTTGCTCTCAAAGAAGAATATGGGACGCGTGCTTTTTTTTCTTTCCCCTTTTTAGTTTTACTCCATCTCTGCTCTGTATAAACAGAAATGGATCTGAGCCAAAAAGTTGTGGAACCAAATCCAGGGGCAAAATTCTCCAAAATTTGGAGCGTTTGGATCACGGTTTCCTTAATACCATGATGGAGCCAAATCTTTCCCTGGGGTGAATTGAGATAACTGCACTGACTTCAATAGACCTGTGCCAATTTATACCAGTTGAGGATAGGCCCTCAAATTCAACTGCATATGCATCAAGGCCAGCTGTAAAGTTTGGGTCTGCATCTGAACCCGATTTTTTTTTTTAAATCATGGCATTGGCAACCTTTCTGATTTGCAAGGTATACCCCAATTTTTAACTAATGGAGGCCAATTTGTTTAAACAGAGCTGTGTTCCTCTGATGTTCTAGTTCACATGTTTGTGCATTATATTATAATGATATGCTTACTTTATTATTCAGCCACTAGATGGCTCTGTGTGCCATAACGAGTTATGGACAGGATGTGGTTCATGGTAAAGAAAGGAGACAAAGCTGAGAGTCAAGCTGAATGGAATCCTGATGGCGTCTTTAGTCTGTAGTTGTTTTCTTTGACAAATGCCTCCTGTTTAAAACAGGTTGTGATATTTGAACCTCATGTAGCATGATGGAAGGGAAGGGTGGTGTAGAAAGATAGAAACTGATCTAAGCTCCAATTGCACTTAACCTATAACATTATCATTGTACTGAAAAACAGCACATGCAATGGTCATCCCCTCCCACTGTGTGGAAGAGGGTCTGAGGGAATGGAAAAGAGAACAGTGTTCTTTCGGGGGTAGGGCTACCTTTCACCAACTCTATGGGTGGCTCCAATAGTGCGGTTAAAAAAAAAAATAGCCAACAAACTTTGAAGCTATCTCATTCCTTCAGATACCCCTAATCCCACACCCACTAATAAAGTGGTTTTAATACGGATTGAATAGTTATTGATAAATCTACCTACGGGTAAGTGATCCAAGGGTTTATTCTAATGCATATATATTCGCACCATTACTGTAATACCCAAACACCTCACAAGCTTTCATGCATTTAGCCGCACATCACCCATTTTGCAGATGGGGAACTGAAGCAGAGAGATATTACGTGATTTGCCCAAGGTCACACAGGAAGTCTGTGGTGGAGCAGGGAATTGAATCCACTTCTTTAGAGTTCCAGGCTAGTGCCCTAGCCACTTCCTGATGGGGAACCTGCTACTTTTCAAAGGGTACTTTGCAGTTCCATTGAGGACCTCAATATTCTTTGCAAACAATTAATTTAGCCTCACAGCACCTTGGTCAGGTGGTTAAGCACAAGTAAACCCTGGTTTTAAGAAGGTCTCAAACACATTCAAAAACCTTCTTAAAACAATCCTTCTGGTTTCAGTATGAACTTCAGATACAAGGCTGAATATGAATTTCTGATAACTCAGAGACATTGATATTTGGGGTTTAGAAGTCAGGGTTTACCAATATTGTTTACATTTTACAGATGAGGAAACTGAGGCACACAGCTAGGAGGCATTTTGTGCCTAATTTTGCCTCCCTCCAGTCCATCCAAAAATATTGCTGCCAAAATCATCTTTCGCCTCTTGTTTTAACTAGAGCACACTTCCCTGGCACTACATGGTGCTGTGCGTGCATCTTGTCCTTGCTTTCAAACCCTACATCATACAGTCTGGACACCAGCCTCCATACCTCTTTTTTATCTGCTCACACAAACAACCCTGTTCCTTCTTCCACACTGCCCTTGATGCTTGGATGCTTCTAGAAGCTGATTGCTTAAAGAGTAAACACACTGTTTTTTTCAGGTGATGCTGCAGAAGCTGAGCTTCTGTAGTGACTTCAATGAGTGGAGAGTGTAGGTTTGACAAAGAAATATTTGAACCACTGAGATGTACGCATGCTTACATGGGGCAAACATGGGGCCATGGATTTGTTACCTGCATCCTTTTTTGCCCTGCTTCCTTCGTTGTGTATGTTATATCCTCACTTGCTTGTCATGTCCAGAATGCAAGTGTTCTGGGACAGAGAGCTGTCTCCATTGGGTTTTCAGTGACATGCGTAGCACATGTAGGAGTGTGTCCCTTGATAGGGCCTTACCCATTAGCCCATCCTATTTCACAAAAGAAGTGAAGAATTATTTAAGGCTCAGTGATACAGGTTGCCAGGACAGACAACATCATTACATAAACTGAAACCCTCCCATATTCCTTAGTCATTTGTTTTGTACAAACCAACCAGTTTGCTACCTTCAGACCAATAATACAGTGATGTTAGACATGAGGCACATTAACAACTGGCTAAGCAACACATCATTTCATCTTCCAATGCAAAGTCCCTCAGTGGGGAGCACAGGATCGTCTCCTCCCATATAAATCATGTTGACGTTTATTTAAAAAGTTCATGGAAGCAAAAGAAAAGGCAAGGCTTGTCATTGTATGTGGAAAGATGTTGTAACTAACCAGGAATGCTTCTGGATATCTGCCATGCACAGCAAGGAACTTGCAACTCATGGCAATAAGGAATAATATCAGGTCAACCTTAGCAACCGTAGCTCTGTGTTCTTCAGGGAAGTCATCCCCTTGTCAACCCACATGTAGGTTGGGCAGTAAATGCTGGAGTGCAGACCGTGTATATCCTTGTAATCATCTCCATGACATGTGATACTAGGGCATTGAGTGGAACCAGCCTTCGTTTGCTCACTCCCAAAAAAAGAAACAAAAAAAACCCCTAAAGCACACTCTTGTAAATATTTGCTTAAGAGAGATCTTTTCTGATAACAGAACTGGGCGCCTTTTCAGGTAAAGGTGAAGATTAGGGTTGTCTGGGTGGACTAGGAGGGATTGGCAAAATATGAGGCTGTTACCATGGAAAGCTGGAATCTTGCTCTACTGGTGTGTTGGGTTGCCACTTTGGAATCTTTTAATTGCACTGAAGCCTCATGTCTTTGAAAACACGATGGAACTAATAATTTTAAACGAAAACGATGGAGAGAACAGGGAATCTCTCTCACTGCACCGAGACATGATGGGTAATGCCAAAAAGAAATACATCCTTCTCATTTGTAATTAACTCTTTGTGGAACAAGAAAAAACCCCAATCCTGGACTAAAGGCTTGGAGTGCCCCTTTAGCAAATATTATATGACCCATGGTGTGTGTTGTGAACATGTCACATTCAGAGTGCACTCCCTCCGCACTACTCTCCTATCATTACAATTGCTTGTTGTGTCAAGGACTTAAACAAGATTGCAAGCACTGCAGGGTGGACAGCATTTTCCTCTGTGTTTGTACAGCACCCAGCACAACTGGGCCCCCAATCCAGATCTTTGGGGGGCTCTTTCAATACTAATAAGAATTGCAGTTGTTCTGAAGATATTCATTCATGGCACAGATCCTGTGTGTCAAGCTCCCTTGTTTAATGACCTTTCAAATACCATATAAAAATGGACTTCTTTGAAAACACCTTGACTGTCACTCATCCACTAATCTGTCTCCTTTTTGTGAGTGATACACTCAAAGGCGGAAACTAACCGTCCACATTTGCTCAGCTCCTCTTGTCCTATGGGCTGGAGTTGACTATTTTGACTTAGAATAATGCCACTGGCTAAATGTAACAATGTGGCTTTCATGTTCCCAGTTTCTGAATGCAAAGAGCAGTCAGAGGTGCCATGCTCCAGTTCTTTTAGAATCCACCCTTAATTACTGTATAAACACAATGAACAGAGCTGTGGAGTTGTTTCCATGGATTCAGGTATCAGCTTGTTTCAAGCTGAAAGGTTTGTTTTCTCATTCCTGAAGGAACATCTTAACTGAAAAGCCTACACTTTTAAAATCAAGTAGGCCTGGTTTACATACACTTTTGCTTAGGGTTATGATATTCTACTGAAATAGTCTATCCTCTATTGGGGAAGCAGTTATAGTGATATAATTAATTGATCAGTATAGCTGACTCCTGTATAAGCTAGAACACTATCAGCATATTTATACTGATATAATTGATCCATATTAGAGGGTTGTACAACTGCTTTAACTATATCATTATAATTAAAGTTGTACAGCTTTTGCATATAGACAAGCCCTTACTTTATAACATAGTGCAAAATAAACCTATTGAGCCAGAAGTATCATGTGATGTTTGTCAGGGCATCTGAATTGACATCAATGGAGCTTCAAAGGTTTAAACCAGCTCAGGATCTGGCCCAGTAACTCAGGGTGTGCAGCTTCAATATTGCAAAATACATTTCCAAAGGTCATGAAACTGGACCAATACCATAAAAGTTTTACCACTAGAATTCAGCTGGGTTTTTTAATTAATTCACCATGGTTATGTTAAAGCCCCTTTTGAGTTAACTATTCTAGAAACAAGTTTACTGTCAGCAGTATAGCTAATCAGAAAATATTCCTCCCTCCCCCACAGAAAATTTCTGAAAAAACATTTTCATTTTTCATTTCTTTTAAGGAACCTCTTGGCCAAAACCAAAATATTTTAATTCAAAATAACACTATGGTGCATCATGGGAATGACATTTTACATTCCTTATGCTCCCTCCCATTCTCCTCCACAGGCTGGACACTCTGGCTGGACTACAACTACCATGATATACCACTGCCAAGGACTTCTATGACTCACCACCTCCCCTCCCCACAGGAGAGAACATGTGCATCATGGAAGATGTAGTCTGCACAGAAATTCCAGCCAATGGAGGAGAATGGGCACACAGGACTACAACTTCCGTGAGGCAAGGCAATACCACGCCATTTTGTATAGAAATATGGAGGATTTCAGTATTTTGACAAAATATCAAAATTTTCTGAGATAGAAAAATTGTTTAATCAAAGACCCAATTTTCCATAAAAAACAGTTGTGACAGAATTTTTTGACGATCCCTAGTCAAGAATTTTGCCATTTTCTTCAGTGGGAGCCAGGATTTCATCCTTAATTTTTAAACACTGAAGAATATTCACTGATAACAGATTTCATGTTTGCAGTTAAAAATATTAACACCATAAATTTGATTCTAAGATTTACACTTAATCTACCAAGCAATAAAAATGTCACCATTCTGTGATTGTACAGCTTCTAGTACAATTGTGTCTTAGTGCATGATTATGGCGTATAGGTGCTATGATAAATTAATATTAATTATAACATAATATGAAGTACATCCTATCATGAGTGCTCTAATTTTTAATAGTTTTCTCACATCAAATATCTTGCAAGCCAGGTACAGACTAAGAATTATTCAGAGAAAATATATGACAAATAATTTAATGTCGTGGTGAGAATATGAACATAAGATGCACGGTGGGGAGGCTAACTACCCCGTTACTCCTAAAATAGTCAAATTGTTTCTCTACTGCCTTTCCATAGTTAAAGATGCACCAAGATCCTATTAGAAAGCTGATGTTGGCTCCCCCTTGTGAGCTTGGGGGAAAAAAAAAGGGGGGGGGTCTTCATACTTTACCAGTGCTACACTTAAGTGTCATTGGAAACTAAAATTTGTTATCAAATGTTTGGCTAAATTAAGTAGATATATGTGGACATACATTTTTTCTGTTTATATTATTTCTCAGTTGCACATACAGCAGGACCTCAGCAATTCTCGTTAATGACTAAGAAACCCATAGAAAAATGACTAAATATGCTACCATTAAGTGCTAATATATCACATCTCAAGAACCTTAACTCTGACCTGTGTCTATTTCAATGTATTTTTGATATCTTTATTTCTAAATATTTCCTTTTACGGGATATTGTTGGTGAGAAATATCAATTAATAACTATTAATCAACAAAAAGAACAGGAGTACTTGTGGCACCTTAGAGACTAACAAATTTATTAGAGCATAAGCTTTTGTGGACTACAGCCCACTTCTTAGTCCACGAAAGCTTATGCTTTAATAAATTTGTTAGTCTCTAAGGTGCCACAAGTACTCCTGTTCTTTTTGCGGATACAGACTAACACGGCTGCTACTCTGAAACCTATTAATCAACAGTACATTTTGTTTGGTAAAACTACTTACAATTGCTATTTTGTGATGAAAGTGCTGAATTAATGTGCATGCAGACACACACACACACACCTACCCCTCTGCTGTGTGACAGCAAGTGAGAATGGAAAGAGGATATCATGCATTTAGCAAACCAGCCCTGTGTGTTTCTGGGAGCTCTTGAAGAAGCTGAGAGTGGAAGTGAAGGATATATGTAATGAATAATGGTAGATCCTACTCTAGACTAAGAAATTATCATGTTTGAAAACAATGTTGAAACATGGCACAACTATTGCTCCCATGAAACCAGATCATAGGTCTGGTATGGATTGCTCTGTCCCCAACAGCAGGAGAAAACAGTTTCTGACTGGTTTCAATACTCTATATCCTTTGTGCTTTAGTTGGGGTTTCTACTGGCAAACTGGAGGCTAAACTGATTTTGGGTTCCACCATGTATCCCTCATACACTCACTGATCTGGTAATTTTACAAGCCATAATTAAACATCTTCTGACAAACATTTCACTAGTTTGTCTGTTTAATTATTTGCTAGCATGGACAGGACAAAGAAGCGATCCATCACTTATGCACAGCTGCTCAGAAATACAAGAAGAGTGACTTTACAAAAGTTGAGACAGCAGCTCTCTGAGCGCTGAACAACAACGTGGTACCTGTGCTTTAAAAAGTAGTAGCTGTTGCAAGCCAGCCGAGCTCAGCTTCTCTTTCCTCCCCTGCACGTGTGTATATGCACACACACACCAGCTATTAGTAGGTTACCACAGTGAGTAGAATTGCCATTCTAACCACAGGAATTGGAAATTAGAGCATTGCTGTGCAGTGGGAGTTACTGGGCATAAGCGGGCAGGAAAGGCCTAAAAATAGGTCCTCGTGGCATTAAGCTTGTCCTCATGGCACAGAAATGAAAGCTGTGTTTCATATTGCAAGAGCTTGGAAAACCCCACCTTTTTGAGCAGCTTGTGAATGTGCATCATTGATTTCCATTGGATACTGCTCCACTATTTCTACTGGGCTCCCTAGGTGTGTCTATCCCTGATGGATTTTACAGTGTATCAAAGTACTGAACCGTCAGCTTCTACACTGGTTTTTCCTTCTGAATGTAGACCACAGACAGTCCATGAAAGGACTTAAGCAAGTGCTCAGCTTCAAGAACACAAGTAGTTCCATGAACTTCAATGGCACGTCCTTAGCTGGACCAGAGTCTTGATGGATTACAAAATAAAAATAAAAATCAGAGATGTGTTCATCTGGATTTGACTGTGAGGTTGCCGCAGCGCTGTGAAGGCGGCCTGGGTCTGGGAGCACGGTGTGTGCGCATGTGTGAGTGGGAGATGGTGATAGGGGAGGGGAGGGCTCTACTCACTGCTAGATGATGCCTCCTCCTGGCGGTTCTGGGGATTCCAGGCCAATACCCCTTCCTGCGATTGCACTCCATCACTCTGTCTGCAGCCCATCTCGCGCTCCAGGAGCCGCCGCTTCCTCTTCATGACTCAGCCCTACAGCCTGGTCACTCTGCAGTTTCCCTTTCTGGGGTGGTCTTTCAAGGTCTCTCTCCACAGGCGGCGTCAGGCAGTCCTCACGCCCCCTGCCCTGACTATGTCACTTCAACAGGGACACCTGCAGTCTTCATTTCCACTGCCCTTAGCAACATCACTCTGCAGTGGTTGCTAGGGGAACCCAGGCCCACCCTCTACTCTGGGTTCCAGTCCAGGGCCCTGTAATGAACAGTTAAAGTCTGCATTTACCCCAACCTTACTGGACTCCTTCCTATCAGACTTCTTCTCCCTTTCCTCAGGGAGAGGGACTGCAGGCTTCCTCCATGCAGCTTCCCTGCACTAGTTCCAGCCTCCTGGCTTTATAGAAGCCGCACTTGTTCCCTCACAGGTGAGCTTCTTTCTAATTAACTCCCTCCACACAGCCTATATCCCTCCCCAATCTGCAGCTTAATTGGCTGGTTGGGCCCACTTGACCTAATTCAGCCCTTTCAGGGCCCATGTGGGGATTACATCCCATCACAGGGACAAAGACGGGTGCATTGTCTTTTCTCCAACAAGCAGGTGCAGGCTAAACCACTTCCATTAGCAAGAATAACCAGGACACAGCCGGCCAGAACCGCTCAGGGGATTAATGCTCCTTTTATCTCTGGATTACTAATCTGAATCCCACCTAGGTTGGCCATGATCTAAAGCTTTAGCATCTGAGGGCTCCTGAGCAGCTTGTGTGGAGGAACAAACATTCTCAGACTAGATGCCAAAAATGGAAGAGTTATAGAGTCTGATGTAACCCCTAGCAAAGCAAAGCAATGCAACATTTATTACTATTGATTTAGCCTTTTGCCAATGCGCAAAATCTAAAACATATTACATGGACATTTAAAACAATCTCAACTGATAAAATGTTACAATACTTACAAATAAAGATTAAGAAAGATGCACACCATTAAACTGTGCACGCTCACCGTGCCATTTGCCTGAAAACAGAGCAACCCCTTGAATCACGGCTCCATTGTCAGTTCCTACCTAGTGTTTTATTTTCTTCAACGTCAGAGAAAAAAGGCATCCAGGATAAAAAACACAGAAAGCCATTTTGATCTCACATGGCAATACAGATGACAATGTACTGAATAATGGGGTAGGTCTTCCACCTGCCCTAAACCACATGGACAGAGGCCGTTACATTTCTCGGTGCCCTCTACGGCCACCTTCATGCATTGAAACCACAGAGCTGTAAAGGTCCTTCTTAGAGTGCTGTGACAAATTATCTAAATATCTGGTATACCGTACCCACTAGCCCACCTAGGTCATCATCTGTAGGACAGAGTTGGGTTATGGTGCTGGGGAATTTTACTCTTCTGCATTTTCTCTGCTAAATAGAAGCCTTCAGTTTCCAGAGTTGTCCATCTGGAACCTTGCACCTGCATAAAAAGAAATAGCCTTGGCTTTTTTTAAATTCATGATCTCTCAGCAAAGAGATTGTAACCAAAAGTGTCAAGGGGTCACGAGCACTCCGCCCTTTCCATAATGCTAACTAGGAGCAGAGGAAAGGTGCTCTATATGAAGAGGGCAGAAGACAGGAGCTCAAGAGACCCGAGTTCAGTGCTTAGCTCTAGAACAGATTTAGTGTGTGTCCTTGGGCAAGTTCCTTAATCTACCCCATTCCTTGTTTCCTCACCAGCAAAAATGGGGATAAGGCTTTCAGAGCTCACAGGGATGATAGAAAACATCCATTAATACATTGATGAGGGTCATTCAAGTGCCTAATATAGAATGGGAGAGCAGTCCCAGCTAGACGAAAGAGAGGGGTTCAATATGGAAGAGGGACCCTGATATAAAAAATGGTTGAGAGTCATTGGTGTAGAGGAAGCTAAACAGTGAGGCAATGTCACTGTCTGCTGAGATAAACCGGTGTAGCAACTCTGATGTTAAAGGAACTATCCCAATTTACACCAGTAGGCAATTTGGTCCCCAATTATACATTGGGATGGAAGAAGAGAAAAAAGGAGTGGTCTTTAAGAGGGTAAAACCACTGTTATTTGCTGTCTGAGACAGCAGCTTTTTAATCAGGGGAGGCAGAGCAGTCATCACGGGCGCACGGGACAGGTGATTGCACTCACTGTAAATGAAAAGGGAGAGTGCTGTGGATGAGGAAGAGAAAAGACATTAATTTACTCTGAGACTAGGAGAGACCCACCCATGAAGTATCGGGTTGGTGTAGTTCTGAAGGGATTAATTTGCCCTCACCCTTTGGGAATTCACTGCGCTGTTTTTGTAATTGTCACTCAAAGGTGTGGTAGTGAAGGGGTCACATGAAAGGTGAGTGAGCTATTAACTGCTCCACTTCCCCCAGGATGGAGTAACACAGAGCAGTCAAACCAGGTGAATAACAAAAATAATCTATAGGTTTCTCCATATAACCCCTTTCAGTCAGCCTCTACTTTCCTGCTCTGGGATGCTTCTGTGTCTCCCTATCTCCCTAGCTGTGGCAAGCAGTATTTTGGATTTTCTCTTTAATACCCATGCTGAGTAGGGTGTTGCTCCATTGAGTTCTATGGAATAATTCATGGCATAAGGGTGGCAAATTCTAGTTCCAAGTGATTTGGTAATAACATTTTATTAAGTTAGGGGAGACAAATTTTTCAATTTTTTTTGTCTCCCGTTCCATGCAGGACCTGAAGAGGGGCAAGGAGCCCCAAAAGAGCCAAGCATCCTCTTCAGAAGGAACAGGGGATCCCCAAAAGATCAAACAATATTTTGGAGAGCATTTTCCATTTGCAACCTGCCTGCTAATTCTCAACTGAGTGCACAGTCTGTGACCATCACCTAGTTACAAAAAAAAAAAAAAAAAAAAAAAAAAATCTTCATTTCATTTCATTGGCTCAGCTTTCTCCCCCATACTCAGCTGAAAAACAAACATTAACAGAAATAATTTCTGGACAAAAAATGAATCATAAAGGGGAAATCATTTCTCTGTTTCATTAAACTTCCTCTCTACTGGATGGGCCCCGTCGTCTGTTGATAGCATTCTGGACTGCACTAAAAGCTCCTGTTTGACATTTTTTCTGCCTTGTTTTCCCACTCACTGAGCCAGCAGAGACTGGGAATGCAGATTAGACAGCATTCTCAGCACCTGGAGGAGAAGGGAGTGGCTCACATCACTCAGCTGTTGATCCCTTTGCTTGATTACAGAGCATTACTGACAGGCTCTGCAGGCAGCTCTGACCCATTCTCTTTAGCTGGAAGCAAGGACTGTGACCCAGAGGCTCGAGGGAATGAATGCAGTATCAAGTGGGTTATTGAAGAGAAGATCCTCTGAGAGCAGGGTCTTCCTCTGTAACACATAAAAATACACGTGTTCATTTAAAAATAAAACTATTCCATTAAAGTGTACGCACAAGTGCATGGGGGTGGGACTTTTATCACCAGAGGTTCTGTTTGGAAATAACTTGCACCCCCGTCATTTTTTCCTATTCAGATTTATAGGCCAGTGTTCTCCAACTTTTCCATTAGAGAGAGTCCCACTCATAAGCCACGCATCAGAACGAGACAACAATAAGTGGCCTAAACTCCATCCTCGCCTATGCAGGCCATGCCTTCTGTGGCAGAAGTTTTACTACAGGTGATGATGGAGGCATAGAGGACCAGCCCTTGATATTCAGATTCCAAGTTGTATGCGGTGCATTAGCTCTTAGAAAAAACAACATCTTCGGATAGGAGTCCTTGAGGGAGAATATGTGGTCATGTGATGTCCAGTTATTTTCTTTTTTATAGAGTTACCTTTTTCATAATTGCCCCTTTTGGCTGAAGTCAATGCAAAGTTTTTTAGAGTCTGGACCAGGCTCTTAAGAGGAGAGAGAGAATTAATTTTTTGAAAGTGAGCTACAAATTACTTAATATGGACTAGACACTTTATATGGTATTCAGTGAATAGACTCCCATCAGGAAGCAGTGCACAACAGCTAACTAGTTTCAAAGCAAGGGGTCACACACTGCATCTTCATGTCTCAAGAAGGCAATAATTCCGCATGCGCAGAAAACACATGTAGCAGTTAGTAACGACCGTGTGCTATTAGCTGCTTTAAGGTTTTGAAACTAAATTGAAACTATATTTAAACTAAAGGCTAACACTAACCCAAATTAATGCTTCTTTAATTCTGAATGAAAGTGTCCACACAGGGGTCTAACTAACTCACTTTAAATTCACACCTTTAGCTAATTCGGATTAATTTTCCTGACTGTCCCAGTGTAAACAAGCCCCTAAAGAGAAAGTCAATTTACAACAGACATGTTTGAGACACAGTCCTGAGCTCCTTTCATTTCTTGTGAGTGACTGCAAGAAGAATAAAGGAAAACGCCAGCACAAATGGAGAGTGGGACTTTTCCATGCATCAGCGGCGCTAAATATGTTCAAATAAAAAGGGTGGAACTGAAGACACGCATGGGCAAGACTGAAAGAAACCAATGCCTGTGCCAGAATCCTTTACACTGTTGACTTTTATTCCAGACTGCTTCATTGTGATGTGAAAGCTATGCCATCATTCTGGAAAAGTCAGTAACACCTTGGACACCATGCCAGACACACAGCTATGCACCTGATTTGTTTTTTGGCATATTTTCTCACTACTTGGGTTTTTTATAACCATGTCTCTGACCATTTATACTGTATTTTGGATTTCCTCCCTCATATTCCTCCTTCCTTCTCTTGCATGGTGTGTTCCCCACCCCCTCCCACCCACCTTCCTTCTCCCCCCTATTCACCTCCCCGGCGCTTCTACTGAAATTTTGGAGCAGTGGTGGCTGCTCTGTAATTAGAGTAGAAGCTAGCATCCTATTTTAAGTATGATTTTTAACCCTTCCCTAACTTCCCCCAAAAGACAGCCATCATATGCCACATATCATCCCATGATCTTTCCATCCTTCTACTGTCTTTTAATAGTTTCAATCTTGAAAAACCAATAGCTTATATTATTTTTTTGAAAAATAAAATTCATTTATGTTGCAATAGCACCCCAAATATACTAGATTTTGTACAGACATAATAAGAAGGGCCAGTCAGTCAGTTGGTATAAATCAGCGTAACTCCACTGACTAAACTGATTTACACTAGCTGTTTATACACACCAGGAAGATGTGGAAAGACCCTTGTCCTGAGAAAACACATTCTAAAAAAGACAAAACAGATGAAGTGTGTTGTGAAAGGTTACGACCTTGAGGCAGCATGATGTAGTCACTGTGGACAGGACATTGGACCAGCAGTTAGGAAGCCTGGATTCTATTCTCAGCTCTGCCACTGACCAACTGTGTGACATTGAGCAAATCACTTCCCCTCTCTTTGCCTCGGTTTCCCCTTCCACCATT
This sequence comes from Malaclemys terrapin pileata, assembly GCF_027887155.1. Classification (NCBI taxonomy): domain Eukaryota; kingdom Metazoa; phylum Chordata; order Testudines; family Emydidae; genus Malaclemys; species Malaclemys terrapin. The sequence goes on along the minus strand of NC_071515.1, from coordinate 14,224,297 downwards.
CATCTGGTGGGAAAGCCAGGGTAAATGCACTTCTGTAACAGATATAATAATACAGTCAAAGTGATCAGGCCAGTGAGTGGAACGCATCCTGCTCATGTGATCCACACCACTCAGTGTGGTGCTATCTTCCCCTCTAGAAGTGGCTAAGCCATATATAGAGGTTTATGAGCCTGCTACAGCCTTAGTTAATGGAGCATCAGAGGCTCTTGCTTTAGATCTAAAATCTCTACTGAATCCTGGACAAAAAAAGGAGAAACAAGATGCTGAGTTCTTCTCGAGGCACAATCTCTCCCCAAGTGCCATAATTTGTCTATGATTTAGGGCTTGTCTACATGGGGAAGTTGCTGTGAAATAAGCTAGGGTGTGAATTTAAAGTGCAACTAAATCCCCCACATGGACATTCTTATTCCGTACTAAGGAATGGCAGTTTAGGTTAATTCCCTTTAAAGTGGACCTAAGCTGTACTGCACAAAGGTACACTTAGCGTGGAATAAGAATGTCCAGACAAGCCTTTACCTCTCATCTACTTTTGGGGTTTTTAGCCACCTGTGTTTCCAGCTTAGTGGAAATGCCTAGTGTAGATTTGCTACACTGGTTTTAATTGACTTGCTCTAACGTATCTTGTCCTGCTTTGAAGCCTACCGTGTTTCACTAGTTCAACAGCTGCCTTGTACAGAACAGAAAGCTGCTCTCGGCCTTACTCCTGAGCCAGTCACGCTTGGGTAGATATTGCTTACTTCTGCGAAATCTCAGGCACTAGCTTGGAATTTATTTATTTTGAGGTAAATAATAACTAAAGTGAGAGTTAGCCAAGACTGCAAATCCCATGCCACCCCATTAACAGTACAATTAATCTCAGTAGTGTTAAAATAATCAATTCAAACCGGAACTCAGCCAGCCAGTCACTTCCATCCCTTCATCACCTTGGAAACAAACCCTTAGCTTTGTCAAACAGGTGTCTTCTGCAGTGGGCCTAGAAGGTAGCCAAATTTAAAATATTTCAGATCCGTGTGGGAGCAAGTTCTGGAGTCCTGGAGCCCTCTCAGAGACCATCTGAGCAGCTGCCCCCTCTCTTTTGTAACTAGAGAATCCAGTTCGAGTGCCTTGGCTGACTGCAGCTTTGGCAGTATGGCATGGTGGGGAGAGGAGATCCTGCAGGTAGCCTGGTTCTGGGCCATTTAGTATCCTATAGGTCATTGAGCTGAGAGGACACACACACACACACCAGGCCAATTTTCACCTCTATAACCTAGACCGGGTCACTACACAAAACTGAGGCAGGGGAGGATCTGTTTAACCAGGAGTGACTCATGAAGAACTGGTTAGTGGTAGATAAGTGGCGCCATGGAGACGGAAGTCAGGCAGCATTTCTACAGCCAGGACTTAAATTGCTCCAGGCTTCTCCTGTGCCATCCAAATTACATATGACTCGAATCTTCATCCCACTGATAAGATCAGGCATCGCTGCACATCAGGTTGTGTAGCAAGATGTCAGAAAACCTGGATTAGAGTTGTTGGAGTGTTTGCAAACATGAGCCTGATGAGTAATCATGGTTTCTCCTTTATAAAAAAAAAAAAAAAAAAAAAAAAAAAAAGCTATCTGCACTCTCGGGAAGATGATAATTAACATTGTCTGTTATTACTTTAAAATAATACCAAGCATTAGTGTGGGCTGTAGCAGGAATGTACTGCAAAATGAAAGGTCTCAACATTAATCCACCTCCTTTCCTGCTAGGGTATCCTACCCCTGAGCCCGTTTCACATCTCCTAACACCCATAGGTCTAAATCCAAAGCTGGTGGTCCATGGAGCAACAGCAGCTAGACCTGTAGGAGGTGCAAAAATTGGCTTTGGAGCTCTGGAGGAGTAGAATACAGCAGGAGCAGCTGTAATAGGAAGGGTTAAAATAAGGGGGACCAGGGGGGACACTGGGAGAGCTAAAAGCAGAGGGAGATCTTTTCCCAGATTCACCCTGACTTGTATACACAGTGCTCCCCACAGCTACCCCTCCTCTTCTGCTGGTTCACTGACAGCCCTCCCTCTGGAATCTACTTTTAACCACTGCCTAAGGGTATGCCTGCACTGCAGTGTAAATCCGGGACCTGACTCAGGTTTGAGTCCAAATCCCCCTGCCATCCACACACAAATCTGTTTGACTCAGGTCAGCAGGCACTCAAGACTCAATTCCTGGGACCCAACCGAACATACAACATAAGAACGGCCATATTGGATCAGATCAAAGGTCTGTCTAGCCCAGTATTCTGTCTTTTGACAGTGGCCAATGCCAGGTGCCCCAGAAGGAATTAACAGACCAGGTACTCATCAAGTGATCCATTCCCTGTTGCCCATTCCCAGCTTCTGGCAGACAGAGGCGAGGCACACCATCCCTGCCCATCCTGGCTAATAGCTATTGATGGATCTATCCTCCATGAATTTATTTATTTATTTTTTGAACCCTGTTATAATCTTGGCCTTCACAACATCCTCTGGCAAAGAGTTCCACGGGTTGGCTGTGCAATGTGTGAAGAAATACTTCCTTTTTTTTTTTGTTTTTAACCTGCTGCCAATTAATTTCATTTGGTGACCCCTATTTCTTGTGTTATGTATGAGAAGGAGTAAATAACACTTCCTTATTTATTTTCTCCACACCAGTCATGATTTAATAGACCTCTATCATATCCCCCCCTTAGTTGTCTCTTTTCCAAGCTGAAAAGTCCGAATCTTATTAATCTCTCCTCATACGGAAGCTGTTCTATACCCCTAATCATTTTTTATGTCTTTTTCTCAACCTTTTCCAATTCTAATACATCTTTTTTGAGATGGGGCAACCACATCTTCCTGGGTCTGACCTTGGAGCATTCAGCATATGCCCCTCCGTGCGCTTCCCACAGTGAGTCCACCCAGGAGGGGTCCTGGGGAAGCCAGAGGGTCCTGCACACACCCCCACTTCACAGTCAGACGTGACTCTCAGCCAGCCAGTAAAACAGAGGTTTATTAGATGACAGGAACACGGTCTAAAACAGAGCTTGTAGGTACAGCGAACGGGACCCCTCAGCTGGGACCATTCTGGGGCCCAGTGAGCCAGACAACCCCGTCAGCCCTCACTTCCTGTCCCCAGCCAGCTCCAAACTGAAACCCCCTCCAGCCCCTCCTTCTCTGCTGAGTTCCTTTCCCGGGCCAGCAGGTCACCTGACCTCTTTGTTCTCCCACACCTTTAGCATCCCCTTGCAGAGGGGAAGGGCCCAGGCCATTAGTTGCCAGGAGACAGAGTGTCGGCCAGAAACTGAGGCACCCACACAGTATTCAGAGGAAACAATAACAGTCCCACTTCGTCACATCCCCTTTGTAACTCTTCGCAGTCTTCTTTGGACTTAACTATCTTGAGTAGTTTCGTATCATCTGAAAAATTTGCCACCTCACTGTTTACCCCTTTTCCCAGATCATTTAAGAATAAGTTGAACAGTACTGGTCCCAGTAAAGACCCCTGGGCGACACCACTATTTACCTCTCTCCATTCTGAAAACTGACCATTTATTCCTACCCTTTGTTTCCTATCATTTAAACCAGTTACCAGTCTATAAAAGGACCTTCCCTCTTAACCCATGACAGCTTACTTTGCTTAACAGCCTTCGGTGAGGGACCTTGTCAAAGGCTTTCTGAAAATCTAAGTACATTATATTCCCTGGATCCCCCTTGTCCACATGCTTGTTGACCCCCTCAAAGAATCCTAGTAGATTGATGAGACATGATTTCCCTTTACAAAACCCATATTGACTTTTCCACAAGAAATCATGTTCATCTTTGTGTCTGATAATTCTGTTCTTTACTATAGTTTCCACCAGTTTGCCTGGCACTGAAGTCAGCCTTACTGGCCTGTAATTGCCAGAATCACCTCTGGAGCCCCTTTTAAAAATTGGTGTCACATTAGCTATCCTCCAGTCATCTGATAGCTACCTAGGAGCAAGATGGGGCTTAGCCAGAGTCCTACTGAGTCTCAGATCCAAACCCTATCATTTTGCAGTGTGGATACAGCTCAAGGCACAGACCCACGTCAGAAGTCTGTGTAATACAGTATGGACATGTTAGCACAGTTGTGAAACAAACCCAGTTTACAATGCAGGTTGGACGCTCAAGTGCGGGTCCCCCAGACCTGGGATTATAATGCAATGTAGACACACCCCAAGGGTAATTCCATTAGGGAGATGGGTCTGGTGGAAAGGCCTGGTGAAGGAGTGGCTTTGAGGAAAGAGCCCATGGATAGGGTGGTTGATGGCCACTTCACCTCCCGCAAGGTATGTTAAGAGAAAGAGCTCAGCTCATTAGCTCCAAGCTAGACATGAACAACCCCATTGCCAACTGTGAGCACTCAAAAATCATGAGTCAAGCCTCGAAAATCATGAGATTGGCTTAAAAACCATGAAATTAAAGAAAAAAATACTCTGTTCTTTTTATTTGCCTTCTGCTTTCTCATCTATTCAGGTGGGCTCTCTTCACATTTTCAAAGTTTTCTCTGCAGCCGTGAGGACTAGAAACGCATTTTTAAAATGAAAGCGGAGATTCCCGTGCAGTCTGCAGAGTGCAGCAGATGGGTCATGAAATATTGCTAGACTCACAATAAAATCATGAGTATCGGCAACCCGGAAATAAAACTCCATTTTTTCTGAGGGCGCAAATGACACCTGCCTCCAGTTCTGCCCACACAGTGTCAGAATTTCTGTGCTGTGCTGGGAGCAGAGATGCAAGCTGACTGCTCTGGCCCTGCATATCTGCTGTGCTTCTTCACCCTCTTATGCATGATGTGCCCCCACTGCTTATTTAAATTCATATAATGCATTCAGGGTGGATTTGCATAACATATAAATCAAAATAACGGTGGCTGCAGTTTACTCAGGATTTTGCTTCCTAAATTACGTCTATGGCTCCCATTATCATAGCATCTGAGCGCCTCACACTCTTTTAATGTATTTCTTCCTCACAACACTAGAGGGAAATACCCATTTTACAGATGTGCCTAACCGAGGGACAGAGAGATTAAGTGACTTGCCCTAGGTCACACAGGAATTCTGTTGCTAAACAGGGACCTGAACGCTGATCTCCCAAGTCAGCGTCCTAGTCACTGGACAATCCTTCCTCTCTAGAAAGGATTCCAACTTAGAAACTGCTTCGAGCACCAAATCTATGCACAGATAAGACTCTTTCCTATGGGAGTGTCATCAGATTCATAGCACTGTAAGAAATCAACATTCAAAATGTCCTACTCCTGGACACGCTTCAGCATACCAAATGCATACACCAAACACCTGTCCCTACCCTCCCATCAGAAGCTGAAGCACAAGAGTGATCTAAAAAGGACTGAACAAGTTGCCAGGGAGTTTTGTGTGTCTGAAGGCATGAGTGATAATAAGGCTGAAAGAATAGGAACTGCAGGGCAACCTCAAAACATTTATACAGTTCCTTCGCAGTGCAGATTCAGGTGGTCAGTAAAAAGTATTTAAAGTGTGTCGCCTCTGAACAAATTTTGGAGATTACCTAATGTGTGCTATTGCTACAGGCCAACATTGATTTATTTGGGACACCTGTGGGGTAACAAACAAGAAGTCATTGGAAATCATTTCACCTGCTTCCTTCCACCAGAATAATTTGCTGTACTCCATCTCCCTTCTGGCCTGGACATGCCCTGAGAAAGCAGTTCAGGTGTAGGATTTCACAGGAATTCCACCTGTGCTTACTACAGCTATTCTCTTTTAGACAGACTTTAATTAGACAGGGCTAATAAACTGTATGGCAAATGGATGATTTCACTTTTAATTACATTTTCTAAAGTGTAATGAATAGCTCCATTAACGTGAATACGAAATCCAAGGTGCCATTTCACAAAACAGTGTTTAGTGTCATTTTTAGAGGCAGGCCATTTGCACGGCCCCACATCGGCAGGTCTAAACACCGAGAAGCACAGATTGCCTTTCGCGATGAACTGCTCAATTGCTATTTATTTGTTGCAATTATGTGCACATAGCATTGTTATTCATGACTTAATGCACATGGTAATTTTTGTCTCAGATGGGCTTTTCAATCTAGCAGAGAAAAGTATAACACAATCCAATGCCTGGGAGTTGAAGTTAGACGAATTCAGAGGGGAAAGAAGCTGTACATTTTTAACAGTGAGAGTAATTCACCATTGGAACAATTTACCAAGGGTCGTGGTGGAGTCTCTTTTAAAAATCCCACCCATTATGCTTAAAGAGGTTTTGCCATCTTAGATTAAAACATCAGATTAGTCAGTACCTTTTCATACTCCATGGGAGAGTCGTTAAACAGGCCCTCAAAAATAATACATTTTGGGGGGGTTCAGGTGCACTAGAGTCATATTTGCAAGATTTTCTCCACAACAATGGTATAAGAACCTGCAGGGCTGGAACCTGGGACCATGCATCACCACTGGAGGCTGAGGTGGGGCTCCCAAAGGAGGACCCTGGGAGGCTGGGCTTGGCAGGAAGTACCACCGACAGGATCTGAATGACAGCCCCTTGCAATCCACTGAATGGCTGGCACCAGTACTTAAACCAGGAAGCCATGATTGGAAGCTGTCTTAGCAACCGTGCAGACTGCCTGCCTGTCTCTGGTCCAAAACCTTCTTGCAATAGACATTAGACTCCAGTTTCTGACCCTGCTTTATCCTTGGCTCCTCTTCGATTGCGGTCTGTAACTTGGTGCCTGACCTTGACCTCCTGGTAACCTGACCTTGCCTGCCTGACTCTTGGTTTGCCCTCTAGCCTGTCTCAGATGCTGACCTCCCAGTACCTCACTCCCGACTCCTGCTCTTACCACTAGGTCAGACTCCCCTCGCCCCGGTCGTGACATATTGGCACTAGAAACTTACTTTCAAAAGCAGAGATTTTCACAAGATCTCTCGATTCCACCAATTCGGACTTTAAAGTGAACCAAATATTGCAAGACTCACAATAAATAGCAAGCGTTGGTCACACTGATTGAGCATAAGGCAATCTCCCCAGCTGCATTCCATAATATCTTACCAGCTTTCTATCTAAGGTATTTTTATGGCACCAATCACCATAGCATTTGAGCGCCTCACAATGTATTTATTCACCCAACACTCTTGTGAGGTAGGGATTTGCTATTATCCCCAATTTACAAATGGGTGACTGAAGCACAAAATACCCCTTGGCGTCTCATGCCTCCGTGATAAGCAAAGGCAGGATTTGGCCCTTAATTGGGAAACAAAGCTCCCTTTACTTTTTCTACCCCATGAAATCCCCATTATTTCTAGGGAAATGAATGCTCACGTTTCATGCAACTGCACTGACAGATCGAGGGAAAGATGGAATGAAGGGCCTTGATCTCTCGTAGAATCTCAACATCTCTCCTTGGGCTTCTGAGGAGTTGGAAAGCAAGGTCACGATAAACAATTTTGTATCCCAATGCTGTTTAATGAAAACATTCTTGTGTTTACCAGCCTGCTGCTTAACAACGATCCTATTGACATTGTGCTAACTGGAGAGCAAGGAACTCCCGTGTAACGACTCCAGATCCATCAGAATTTCTAGCCTGGAATCTAGTTCAAATTGAGTGTCTTATTTACCCTTAATCCATCCAAACATTACCCTTTCATATTAAAAGTCTCCCCTTCCAGCTGATGCTCTATATTTTAAAATACATGCTAGTATATATTTTTTTTAAGTGTTAACTGTAAGGAGGTGACCACAAACCTCCAGTGGAGTTCTTACTAATGGGTGTCACTCAATCTGTACCACACATATATGCACAGAGCTGTTATGGCCGGGGTCTCAGAATTAAAGGTTAAATCGCGTACAAAAATGAAGCAAGTCAGTGTCATTTCTGTACTGAGAGAGTGGAATTCAGGCGGGAGGAAGCTAACTAACTGAGTTGGAATCTAGCCAGATGAGATGGGCAGACAGTGCTGATCTTGGAAAAAAAAAAAAAAAAAAAAAAAAAAGATGTCTCTCACCACAAGTTCTTGTCATGGATCTGATACTCTTTTAGGTACAACCACTGAGAGTCTAGTTTTAGCATGTGAGTGTAGTGCCTACACACAGTGCAATAAGGTCAGTATCACATAAGCCCTCTGTACACAGAGCTCCCATTAACGTCAATGGATGTTTCGCTCATGGAGGTTTAACACAGTGGCAAAGAGAAGGATTTTGTTTTGGTGGAGTGCAATTCTGAAAATGACAGCCAGCATTCTGTTCACTAATTTGCAAGCTTTATTTTAAAGTCACTGGTCACATAACATCCAAATAGAACTGTTTGGTTATTTAGAGTTGAAGCTACCACTAACATTGCTATGACTTTTGACTGTATAGCCTCAGCAGAATCAAATCACCTCAGATTCTCAATTACCCACTACCAATTTGAAATTACAAGACAAAAGACAAACTTGTTACTGTGTCTACACAAGACTTGACCTCGCTAACCTTTTGCTACTTAATCATCAGAGAGTGCTGCAGGCCTATCTGGACTGTATTCCCAAGAATTTATAGTGCAAAAAACTGAAACAAAAAAGCACTTTCTGTATTCTTCCTTTTGGCTTCAAATCCTTCTCCTCTTATGTTCGGAGACAATTAATGTGACTAGGCAGGTTTTCCCAAGCTTTAAGATTTGCAAAAGAGAGGTTAAGCCTTGGAGAGAGAGAAGCTTCCAGATTTCGGAGAAGGAGGCTCATGTGTATCAAATAATTATGTTTTGTGGTTGAGATCAAATAAATCAGTTCTCAAATTTACTCTGGAGCCCCTTAGTAATTACTGCAAAGAGTCCTGTGGCACCTTATAGACTAACAGACATATTGGAGCATGAGCTTTCGTGGGATGCATCCGATGAAGTGGGTATTCACCCACGAAAGCTCATGCTCCAATACGTCTGTTAGTCTATAAGGTGTACAGGACTCTTTGCTGCTTTTACAGATCCAGACTAACATGGCTACCCCTCTGATACTTCGTAATTACTGTGTACTGATAAATAATACCCCATTCTAGAGTATCCTTGCTCATAATTTTCCATTGCTCCCCATACCACCTAAGGGAGACCTCCATCTCAAGAACCAACGGGACCCATTCCCCAACTGACCACCCAGCTCAACACCATAGGAGGACCGCGGTGCAGCTTGCCTGCCGCCACTGCTGCCAGCAAAGGCCTCAGGACAACCCATCTACTGCAGCTGCCGTGAAGAACATCAGTCATCCTGTGGCAGTGCACTGATCCTGGTGGCTGCTTCCTCTTTCCATCTCGTGCTCCCTCTCTTTTCCATATTTGGCAGCCCTACCAGGGGGATCAGTGAGACACAACAAAGGAGGAGAAAGAGAGACAGCCTTCTCTCCAGCATACCAGTGACTGGGAGGAGGAACTGTGTTCAAAACACTGCTCAAACTGAGGGAACAGTGCTGCCACCCAGGTAAAAGTTCTGTTTTCAGCTACCCCTGAAGAACCCCAGTTACACAGGTGTAAGAGGAACAGAATTTGACACCATGACCTGAAAATCAGGACTGTCCTGACCAAAACAGAACCACTGGCAATTATTTTCTTCCTAGTTTTGCTGGCTGCTAGTCATTTCTGTATCTGGAACAAAGTCAAATGCAGGCTTATTCTGTTGTACAAAGTAAGGTGTGTCACCCGTATAACAAACAAGGACGTTAACAAGAAAATGTTGCATCTATTATAGCTAAGAACTGATTAATCATTTGGTCCATCCTGTATTAAAAAATATAGTTAACGTCCAACTGCAACATTTATCATGTTAAGCTAAATGCTCTCTTCTTTAAGTTCTCACCACTTAATTATAAAGCCTGCTAACACTTAGACAACCATTTCCCTCCCTCATCTAAATTTGGAGTTGTGAGAATAATTAGTAATGTGTGTAGGCATAATCTTGACCACTGCTTTGTTAATGTTTGGGGATACTCAAAAACTGACAAACTTTACATATACTTGGTATGTAACTAAACAGGGCCAGATCCTCAGCTGGTGTAAATCAGCATCAGTCTGTTGATTTAAAACTGATTTCCAACCCTAAAACAGACAAGTCTCATTTCAATATGTCAGTGGTCTTCAGAAATACCACTTTACTTTTTGCCAGTGGTGAGTTCATTTAAATGCTTTGTTAAACTGTTTCATTAACAAGTTTAAAGCCTGCTATCTGGAGTTATATTAGCAGTTCAGCATTGTAGTTGGAGGAGGAGTATTTGCAGCTATTAAAAAGGTATTTATTTTTGTACTTGAATACAGATGTGAATGGTTGGTAAGACTTACGACTTTTTCAGGCCCATGTTTCTGCAAAATTTCATAAGGCTTTAATGGAAGCCACTTCCTGCATTCAAAGAAAGTTGATGAGCCTTGTTATTTCCCCTATTGAACTATATAGTTTGGCATCTAGAACTTCAAAGTGATAGCTGCTGAAGATCACCTTTTAACCATTTCCTTTCCGAGGAATTTAATCATTTGTTGAAACAGTCACCAGAAAACAGCTGAGAACTTCTGCCATCTCTCAGGTTATTTTCCATGGAGTAGGTTTGCGTGTTCATGTAATCATTTGTCAGAGAGGAAAGAAACAAGTTTTGAATGGACTGACTGTATCAGGGCAAGGAAGTATTTCAGATGCATGTTGTAAATTTAACCATTGCATATATAACTCCCGTTGTCATTTTTTCTTCCCACTCCTCTATAAACAAATAATGAAAGAAAAGTCAGCATCTCTTTCAGAGCCCATTAATATCTCTCATTGACCTGCCAAATTGAGTCACTGTTGAATGACTTAAGGGCACACCCTCCTTCCAGGAGTGAAAGGAATGGCCCAAGGGTGAAAGACTAGAAATATGGTGTGGATACTCGCAAGTACTTGGCCACCTGGCAGCCAGGCTTTTCTTTAACTATTTGTTTCAGCGTTAGCATGATTTTTAGTGGGGTTGTGAGTGAGGAACAGATACCACTGAGAAAAAGTTGGCATGTTGGATCCAGACACCATGCCTCAGTTTCCATACAGCTCAGTACCAACGCTCTTCTGGCTTTGCCTGAAATATTCCCTGCTGTTCTGGGCCTGGTCCACTCCTGAGCAGAGTCTACCAGACTGCATGTGGTTTTTATAATATGGACTTTAACAGGCGTTTACACTGAACCCAAAGTAAAGAACATACCTCACTCCACTGCCAGAGCTTCTTTGGAATGGGGAAAAAGTGGTCTTTACCTAGCTGCCTACTAACCGCATATCAGAAGTTTGGAGAGCAGCTATTTACCACCTTCTGAAGGCCAGTGAATGGGCCACCAGGCTTTAGGAAGGATTGGGAGGGTATTCTGTGCATGAGGCCTGCTGAATGGTAAAACAGAATCCAAACTTCCAAGGGAGCCTGCCATGGGGTGTTACCAAAACCCATGAATAGGCTTTGCCAGGGGACAGCTCATCCATCCCTATATAGGGTAAAGTCAATGCCTTTTGCATGTGGATACATTAGCTCAATGACCCATAAAGGCATCCCCTGATTTAGCACAGCGGACAGCATTCAGCCAGAGAAGGCCGAGAACAAGAACAGCAGAGGTGCTGCAGGTAAGGACTGAACTGCATTTGGCACAGTTGTCTGTGTAATCTTGCACAGCACCTGACTTCCGCTTTGCGTAGCTGTAGGCAAACGCCCCCGTAACGAACATTAATCGTTACCAAAAATAAAACAAAGAAACCAAGCATTTAGACATGAAAAAGGGCAGAGCAATCAACAGATGAGAGAGAAATTGCTCTTTGCATAAGGCGATTGACTATATTTTGTGCACTGGGGCAACGGGAAGGGATTGTTGTTATGCCACAAGATGTATTCAATGAGAAGTTGCAGGTACATTTCCCATGGCAGAAAAGAATAATAATAATTACTTGGAATTTTTGAAGCAGGCCAACCATTTGTCCACAGGGCAAGAAAATTCCTGTTTGACTGGCTCCCACCTGAAACAACCTTCAAACTTCTTGGCTTCTGAACATCCTCCCTGAAAGAAATATAAGAAGCAAAAATGAAGTTCTGTTTGATAGCTCCATTGCTAAAATTACATTTTTAAAAACTGCTGTATGATGGTTTAAAAATAAACACTGTTCAATTGAAGGGGTTGTTGGCTTTCACTAGTTGAATCAGAATAGGTTGTTATCTGTATTCCAGTAGCACATCGAACCCTTATCCACGTTTGGTTCCCATTGTGCTAATACCTGTATGTACACAGAGCAAGAGGCAGTTTCTGCCCCAAAGAACTTACAGGAGGGTCAGTACTTTTATTCATGGCACTGAAATTGTAACCCTTTAAAGTGCAATTGTCTGAGTTTTCTTGTTCATCATTTCCCTTCATGAACTTACCAATATTGGGAGACTTTTTGAAAAAGTTTCATTTTTTACTTTGCACCTCTGTAAATTCTCCAGAGTGTGACCATAGCAAAAGGTAAAACAAAATGAAAAAGTGGAAAGAAAAAAAAAAATCCAGACAGTGGTTCACTTTATTGCATCCGGTGGAAAAAAATGTGTCAGGGTGGGGGGAAGTGGAAGAGAAAGGGATGAATAAAAAAATTTGAAAATTTAAAGTATTTCAAAAAAGGATTTCACTAAAAAGTTCTGAAAAAATTGTTTTGTTTTGAACTCTGCACAACAGAATCAACTTTGATGTTTCAACTTATTTTGAAAATTGCTTTCCCATTTTTCAATCAGCTTGGGTAATTTACTTCCACTTCACTTCCCTGCGCCTCAGTTTAGCGATACTTAAAATAGGTATAAAAGGGGAGTGTAAACCAGTGGGCCAACGCACCAGCCTGTGCCTCATGGAACTCTCAGTACCCACTGGATTTCAGGTCCTTTCTTCAGGATTTGACTTATTTGACTTATTATGGACATTCCACCTGTAAACCACAGCCTTTCCCCTGACCAAGGGTCTCCTACAGGAGCCTCTCTACACCCTGCGAGGGTGTTGATGCCTGGGAGTTGAGGAGAGTTTCTCTTCTCCCTTCTGCTGGAGTTTTCCTCTAAAAAACTGCCTTCCAGCCAGCTCCTTGCAAAGTTGCACTCCTTAGCCGTCTACCTCAGCACTAAGAAGAGCCTCTGCTCCTCTCTTGTCTCTGACTTGCTCCATGAACTCAGGTTGCCCTTTATATTGCAGCAGGCCTGGCTCTGAGTCACAATCATTTACCACGGGACCCAAGGCTTACTCACTTTACCTCAGAAGTTTGCCTGATGCTGGCCCAGAGTGCAGCTGAGCCCCAACCCCGGTAAAGGGCCTGCTCAGCCTGTGACAGGGAGGCTTAACAAATGTTTGTGAAAATGGCTCAAATTAATAGTGCTGTGTAAGTAGCATTTTACAATGTGCAAAATATTAATAGAGTTAGTTGGGAAATGGGGAGAAAAGCCTAGATTTTTTTTTTCCTTTGTCAACCACATTTTAGAAAGCTCACATATTTCTAACTAGCTCTCGTTATTATATACTGGGGTGCCATCAATGCAGTGTCTACTGCATATAAACCTGTGCATGCAACAGTGTCTCAGCTACAAGTTTCCAGATGCAGTTGGTTAGGTGACTCCCCTCCTCTCGGGTGTTTTTTCCCCCTCACTCTTCTCCTTCATAGAGATGTTTCATGGCATATTGCAATGCCTCCACCTCTACTCAACCAAAAGCAAAACTGTATGCACGGGTGAAACAGCCAACCCCGCCCAGGGCTGCAGAAAGTGACCAAAAGCTGCCAAACTCTTGTGGCTGTTGCGTGAACTAAGTGGAATGAGGTTTTTTTCCCCCCACAGTCCACTTCATCATGAACAGGTGCTGACCTTGGGAAAAAGCCACCACCCACCACAACTAATACTGTTTGCTGTTTCAGCAGAGGTAAAAGATCTAAGGGGCCAGACCCAAAGCCCATTGAAGGCACTGTTTTCATTGACTTTTATGTGCTTTGGATGAGGACCTGTGAGGAAGCTCCGCTATCTTCTCATCCCAAGTGCTGGTTTCTTTTGGACAAGGTGGAGGCCGGGTGATATGGAGGATGCTGTAGCCATTTCAGCTCATCTGTTGAGATCAGGTGTCTGTAAGCTACCTCGTTAATTCCTCCTGATTGCTGTGGGGATGGACACAGGTGAAGCTTGGTCCTTCTTGTCCTTTTCATTGATGTTTCTCTTGGTCTGTGGGTAAAGCAGGGGCTTATCATTTTATGTGAGAAAACAGCTGATCCAGCAAGCAGGCCTCCAGAATTTGAGTTATATGGATGGCAGATTGTGCTGTGACTGATTATCACAACTCATCATTGTCATGTTTTCAATATTCCCAATGATTTAACTGATAAGTTTCTACTGGTGGCAGATACAGCAGCAGGAGCTTCTGTCCAGAACTAGATGTTTCAATCATGTAAGACTAGCCAGGGGCATACTAATTACAGCTTCAGAATCTATGAATCCCTTCATAAACTAGGCCCAACCAAATTTTTCTCTATACTCTACTGGGCACCAGTTCTTGCTGATTGATAGATGTCTCTACTTCAGTGCCACTGTGGGGCACAGATGTCCACATCTCTTGCTCTCACACTCACTCATGCCACCTGGCATCAGCCCCCGTGAGGCTGAGTTTTCAACAAGCATAAAGACTAAACTACCTCTCACTCCTAAAGGTGATCTTGCCAGGTCAGGTGTGAAACATATTGGAAGAACCATGTGGGAAAGACTGCATCCTCATACTGTATCGTTGTGTGGACAGAGGACTTGAGTCTCCAGAGCATTTTCATAAGCACTACACTGAATTGTCATATTATTTTGTAAACATTAAAATAGCTAAAATGATTTCATAATTTAACTAAACTTCATTTCATGTCTCAGTCCGGACCCTAAATAGAACACCCGATTAAGACAAGGAGCTTTGAATCTTACGATCATGGGAATAGATTACTCTTGTTCCATTTCCTCTGCTCTTTACACTAATCAGAAAGAATTCACGCTGTGCTATTTCCTCTTCTTGTCACAACCTCTCTCACAACAGGGAGTTCTCAGAATTGTAATGCTTAGTCCACGTTTTCATTGGCTGTCCTCTTGACCTAATCCTTTCTGGTATCACAAGCTGTAAACAGGAGAAGCAGGTGGGCAGCCAACGATTCCTAGTAGAGAACACTGAAAGGGTCTAAACAACACGGTGAGCAATTAGCTTTCAAAGAATATAGGAGTTACAATTCAAAAAAACTTCATCCTGCTGGCATAGACTATCAAAATAGAAATGGTGCCAGCAGAATGCATTCCTCTGGCATTGGCTAAAATCAGAAGAACACAGTATAACCCTTAAAATCCATTCATAAAAAAATAAAAACAAAAATTACATATACTTGGGACTTATGGTTTGCCACTGGTGGAAACTGTTCTTTAGCCACAGAAGAGATATAGCACAAAGAGCAGCAGTGCAAACGTTGAATGATATCAAGATTACAGTAACCCCAATTCCTACCATACCCCACTGGGCAGCCCATAGCTCAACAGTTTACTATTCATCATTTTCTTTCTTTACAGTCCTATAGCCTGTTTTCAGTCCACATGACAGTGTCCTTGTCCCCACAAGTGGAATTCATTTGACTAGTGGATTTCCAAGAGTTGCTGCGTTAAGTGCTTTACAACAATCTACCACTTTCCCTTCATCTACCTTTCAGGCTAGATTTTTAACGGATGTAAATCAACATAATCTCATTGACTCCATTAACATTGATTCACACCACGACAGAATCTAGCCCTTTATTTTTTTTATCTAATGCAATCAAGTGCATCTGGCAAATTTTATAATTCTTTATAAACTCAGTTTACTTGTGGGTCATGGTTCCATTAACTTTTAGATGTTTAGTGATCCCCCCCACACACACTTCATTTTTCATTTGTTCCATTACTGTAACAGGAATAGTAGTGTGACTTACCGGATACTTGTCACTCTTCCGTCCAGCTTTTCTTTTGAAGATCCTTTTGTAAAATCCATTTTGCCTTCTCTGGTCTTTTGTTATCTCTCAGTTTTCCATAACTTTGCATTAAAGTATAGGACATCCTTACAATTGAGCAATTTTCCGTCAGGCTGCAATTTACACTTGCGCATAGGGCAAATATGAGGCCTAGGTATCACTCAAGTGCCACTAAAGCCCTCAATACAATGGGATTTGAGTGGTACATAGCCCCCTCTAGGACCTTGACAAAAGGGCAAATTTCTTCTCTAAAAATATAGCCATACTATCCTCCGTCCTTGGGGACTTTGGTTATTTTTTTATTGAGTTCAATATATGTATCCCCAATCCAGAAAGTCTATTGTCCTTTCATATCTCTGAAGGAAATTTACAGAGTTTCCCAATTTTACCCATTTTTGGTTGTGTCACAATGTAAATAATAATAGTATATTTTCATCAGTTTCTGTATTTTCTATTCATTCAACATGAGTTTGTATTTTAATACCTGCTTCTATGTGCACACTCACCCTTTCCTCAGACAAAGTATGTGAGCTGAAATCTATTCCATAGAGTCAGTTTTTACTTTATTTTTGGTTGTCTGAATTAAAATTAAAATGTTAATTTTTTTTTTTTTTTAAATTGTCAATGGTTCCATCCGTTTGTTTGGTAATTCCCCTAACACCACAGCATGAATGTTATGTGGCTCCATTGCCATGTGTGGGCCTGATCCAGTGTCATTGGGTAGCCTTATGTTGACTCCCCTGGTGTTGCATCATACCCCAGATGCTGAGAATTTTTCCTAGTATCCTCTTATGTTTCCATGAGCTCTGTTTTAATCCCTGCTTGTAGTGTTGGTGTGATCCAGCTTGCTGTGCCTTTCGGTATATCTGCATGAATATTATAATGTACTGCAAAGAGATTAAAAATGATGAAGATGGTAGACAAGCAGCATGGTGCCAAATAAGGGATTAAAATTAGTTTGCATTATACTATGTGACACATTTGCATTGGGAAGATGGTAAAGGTGCAGGCCTAGATCTAGTCACCATTGGCTTACAGAGGCCGCAAGGACCTTATTCGCCTTTTATGTTTTCTGTGGGGCAACAAACAGAATCAGTTACCTAGGGAGGTGGTGGAATCTCCTTCCTTAGAGGTTTTTAAGGTCAGGCTTGACAAAGCCCTGGCTGGGATGATTTAATTGGGGATTGGTCCTGCTTTGAGCAAGGGGTTGGACTAGATTACCTCCTGAGGTCCCTTCCAACCCTAATCTTCTATGATTCTATGAAATGCCTATTTCAAAATGTTCCAGCAGTGGTTTGAGGCTTTCTTGCTTTGGTCCCATAGATAAGCACTCTCCCAGCTACTGCACTGACTGTGAACACACAGCCCGGCAATATGCCATTGCTTACCCAGTAATGGACACCAACTGAAAAAGGAACTCTCTCCTGATCTTATCCAGCCAGCATACGATATGTTAAGTTACTCCATATTCACATCCTATTTCCCAACACTGCAAACATCCTTGCTGCGTATTCCTTTCTAAGACTCTGACCGACGTTATCTTCAGCTTATCTTTTTGTCATGTCAAGAGAACTGCATGTGGGGATTGAGGCAGAGAAAGGCCATAATGCTTTAACTGTTACAGTTTCCATCTCTGTGGCTTTGGCTTATCATTCAAATGGATATTTTTCTAATGCGCTTCCATGCATTTCAAGGGGAGGATTTTCCGAAAGCACAGATGGGAGCTGGTTCCCTAACTGCACATGGTGCCTTTGAAGATCTCCCCCTAAATTAGTTTTTACAAGGCACATTCAACTGCTAAGTGCCAGACATAATGAGACATGCTCAGGAGAGATGCTCCTTCAACTGATATTCTCATTATTATATGAATGACGGTAGCATATAGGTAGCCCCAGACATGCATCTGGACCCCATTGTGCCAGGTTCTGCACAAAAACAGAACAAAAAGATGGTCTCTGCCCCCCAAGAACTTCTTATCTCTTCCTGCTTATCTTTACAGACAAAGGTACAGTGCAATATTTGGATGACTGGCCAAAGAGTTCCCTGCTTTGTTAAATACTTCATAAAAGATGGTATCAATTCTATTGATTTCTATGCATATTTTTAAAAATAAAACAGGCTGTGCCATGCTTGCAGAGGATATAGGGCTGTTGCTGGGAGGAGTGAATAATTAGCAATGAAATAGTGCAACTAAAAGGGTGCAGTGACGGAGAGTGGTAAGACCTTGGGAGGTGGTGACACATGACTGCAACTCAATGTGCTGGGATGGTGATATAATGACTCTACAACTGGCTAAGTACAATTACTAAAAACAGAGCACATGGAAAAATCAAAACTGAGTTGAGGAGACTATAACATGGGAAACGGAGGGTGGAACAGTGACAACCTCGGAATATTAATTACACTAATAAGGGATAATGTGATACTGTGAAAGGCCATGTGTCTTCCAAGGACATTCATTGGTTGTAACTGACTGACTGGCTTGCTTACTTTTCTAATTGCCCTCTCTCAACTAGTCATCTTTGCTGTAAGACACAAGTTCTTTAAAAACACGTCAAAACCAGAGCTGGGTGAAAAATAGCAGTGGGCAGATAAATTCACTTTGTTATCTTCTCCCCAACCCCCATCCATGTTCCCTTAAATGGTAACCCTAAAGTGAATTTAGTGTCTATAAGCCAGATCCTCAGTCCATGCTAAGGTCATTTAAATCAGCTTTTGAGGAAAAAAAAATCCACTTTCAGGCATGAAAAATTAATTTTTCACACAAATGTTCCACCACTTTCACCTAGCTCTCTTCTTATGACTTTGAAGAGTCAGACAGCCAATCGTGACTTTTAATTCAACTATAATGTCTGTGCTGAGTCAAAACCACAAGATAATCATGTTGGTAGAGTGAGAGTGTCCATATTTACAATCTATGTTCAGCCCCACTTCATTTGTACATTCACTTCCCAGCTTCAGCTCCAGGCATCATGATGAGTCTCTGAATTCTACATCCAGAATGTCCCAGACTTCAGTGGTTTGGAAAGCACACACAGTCACCCCACATTTCTGATAGTTTCATGCACTACAAACATGCGTTCCTCTAAGCTGTGGTGGTACATATTACCTGGGAAGTTAGTTACTTAGATGGCACTAGAATCCTAGTATGTTTTACCACATTGGATTACAGCCCATTCTGTATAACAAACTTCTCAGAAGATGCTGCTGCTGGTCTGTTCTAATTACAATATAGAACTATTAATCTAAGCATATTTAGGGCATCCATCGCCACTGGGCTTAACAAAACACCTGTCTGCATCATCATTCTTAGCCAGGGCCAGCGCAACCCATTAAGCGACCTAGGTGGTCGCCTAGGGCACTACAGTTTGGGGGGCAGCGACTGTGGCGGTATTTCGGCGGCAGGACCTTCCGCCACCTCTGTGGGGGGCGGCATTTTGGGGCGGGACCTTCCACCGCCTAAGGAGACAGAAAAGCTGGCGGCGCTCCTGTTCTTAGTCCATAAATCACTACACAACATACTAATATTTTCTCGCCTTCCCATTGGTCAGGTGAAGAGGGGGGAACCAGAACTATGATCAAGCCAAAGCAGGATAACAACATGAATTTATTACAGAAAGGGCAGGTTTGAAGTAACAGGGAAATGGATCACTAGGAATAATATCCATTCATTATTACAAAGTGTTTTTTTTTATTTTTAAAGAAAAATATTCAGAAATTGTAAAATTTGTAAAGTACTTTGAGATCTAAAGATAAACAGTCAGAGCCTCAACTGTTGCAAATGGTGCAACTATATTGACTCTCATGGAGCTACGCAAATTTACACCTGCTGAGGATCTAGTCCCATATTTACAATGTAAGGTCCCAGACACATACGGAGTCATGCACATGCTTAAATGTATGTATTATCTTCAATGGGGCTACTCTGATGTGTAAAGGAAACTATTTGCCTACATTATCATAGGATTGGATCCTATGTGTTAAATATTATTATTAAATATAAATTTGATGGGGACACTAATGTTAACATCACCTTTTTTGTTTTTAAAGTATGGTGCGGTTTTTAGAAACCACACTAGTCAGAATCTTGGTTTTTGTCAAGGGAAGTCATGCCTCACCAATCTATTAGAATTCTTTGAGGGTGTCAACAAGCATGTGGATAAGGGTGATTCAATTAATATAATGCACTTGGATTTTCAGAAAGGCTTTGGTAAGGTCCCAAAATCAAAGGCTCTTAAGGAAACTAAGTAGCCATGGGATAAGAGGGAATGTCCTCTCATGGATCAATAGGCTAGTTGAAAAATAGGGAACAAAGAGTAGTTATAAATGGTCAGTTTTCAAAATGGAGAGAGCTATATAGCAAGGGTCCTCCAAGGATCTATATTGGATAGATCCAACATATTCATTAATGATTAATTAATTAATTAGTGATCTGGAAAATAGGGTGAACAGTGAAGTGGCAATGTTTTCAGATGATACAAATTACTCAAGATAGTTAAGTCCAAAACAGACTGCGAAGAGTCATGGAGGGATCTCACAAAAGTGGGTGACTTGGCAACAAAATGTCAGTTGAAATTCAATGTTGCCAACTGCAAAGTAACTCACATAAAAAAAAATCTCAATTATGCATATAGTGATGGGTTCTAAATTTGCTGTTACCACCCAAGAAAAAGGTCTTGAAGTCACCAAGTTCTCTGAAAACTTCTGCTCAGTATGCAGTAGAAGTCAAAAAGACAACACATATAATCAAGGATATGGAACAGCTTCCATATGAGGAAAGACTATAAAAAGATTAACACTGTTCAGCTTAGAAAAGAGACAACTAAGCGGGGGAGAGAGACAAGATAGAAGTCTATAAAATCATTAATGGTGTAGAAAAGAGAGTAAAGAAGTGTTATTTACTCTTTCACATAATACAAAATCCAGGGGTTATCTGATTAGATTAATAGGCTGCAGGTTAAATACAAACAGGAGGAAGTACTTTTTCACATAATGCACAACTTACCTGTGGAATTCATTCCTATGGGATGTGGTGATGGTGAAAAGTATAACTGGGTTTAAAAAAGAACTGGAGAAGGTGATGGAGGATAGGTCCATCAATGGCCATTAGCCAAGATGGTCTAGGACACAACCCCATGCTTGGGACAACCTTAAACCTTTGATTACCAGAAGCTGGGAGTGGAAGGCCAGGGGTGCATCACTCCACAATTGCCCTGTTCTGTGCATCCCCCTGAAGTTCCGGTATGACCACCTTTGTAGTCGGGATACTGGGTAAGATGGTCCATGGTCTGACCCAGTTTGGCAGCTTTTATGTTCTACTCTGTGTTTAATGTATCATCCAGTGTGACAGCACTCTAGCAGCATCGTACCTCCCATACTGAGTTATTTATTCCATACAGACTCAGTGGGGAAGAGTGGTACTTATTGAATCACCCATTCTATATCTTGTAGCACCTGTTTTTTTATTGGAAGTCATGTAGTGAATCAGCTCCCACCATACTTGTATATCCATAAAATGTAGCACATCTTCTAGTGACTGCAGGCAGTAACTCTAGTTAGTGCTGGTTGGTAGCTGTTTTGTTTGGTGGAGAGCATTCACTGTGAAGTGGTCTAAGACCTCAAACTTAACGTCAGATGGACTACCAAACAAGTTTGTGCTGACTACATCTTTCAGTCATCACCAAATGACATCCTAGAGGGTAGAGGTCCTCTCTGTCTTATTATCAATGTCCAGTCCTCTTTGTTTATATTTGAGGCTCAATGGAAGAGAGGCAGATCGTGACACCAGATAGTACATTGAATTCATGGAATCCATGTTGGATATCAGAAGGGGCAGAATCAATTTATTTAAACCCAGGCCAGGTTAGAAAAAACCCAACAGATGAATGTGCTCAAGTCCTATTCTTAAACAGTTATTTTTGTTGTTTGAAAGTGGAGATCCAAAGGAGTTACAGAAAACCAGATTGTATGAACCAAAGCAGGAGAGAAGTTCTTAATGGTTTCCCCTTTAGATGATTTCTCTGCCGATTATGAGTAGAGACTCTTTCCCGCCCCTCTCCCCCGCCCCAATGCTTGTAAGCATGGAGAGGCTGAAGAGCTTTTAACATTGAGAGAGAACTTATTCAAGAAACAAGGTTTTTTTTAAACAAGTCCTCACAGCTCTGCTGAAAACAAGAAGTAAAATGGGTCAGGAAAAGAGTTATGGTTAAAGCTGCAGGACAACAGATAAGCCACCTGGCAGTTAGGAGGCTAAACATTTTATCTAGAAGTGCAGGCCTGGCTTTGTTTCCATCTTGATAAACGTTAGATTGGAGATTCTGCTGACATGTAGCTTGGGATAGGGGACTCACCGTGGAATTGTGGCAAACCACTAAAGGGAAGATTGCATCAAGGCTTTGTGCTTCCATGATCTTATTCAACCTTTGCCTCAATTGCCTCAGCTTAGAACCATACACAGATCAAACTAAAAGAACAGCAAATGTTGCCATATTCTCCTCAACAGCATGAGGCTCTAAACAGCCTGGAAACATTATATCTTTAATATGAGTATTTGTTGTAAAGTGAGCTGCACTGTAGATATTGTAAAAAGAAGAACAGGAGTACTTGTGGCACCTTAGAGACTAACAAATTTATTAGAGCATAAGCTTTCGTGGACTACAGCCCACTTCTTCGGATGTTCTTCTATTTGCGGATACAGACTAACACGGCTGTTACTCTGAAAATTGTAGATATTGTATTTGCCTCTATTTTGCAGTGCAGGAGAGTAAAAGAGCCATTGAGGAACGAGTGACTTTAAATTTTGTAATATGTAATGAATAGTGTTGCAAATTTCAGAACCACTCCTTCCTTAACAGGTTGGTTATCTTTTACCAAAGATGTCTAAGACTGTATGCACACTAAATCCAGAATGCCTTCAGCTCTTTTCAGTTATATAAAGGTTTCTCCTAAAACTGGTTGAGGTATACTGTAAAGGTTGCATTATTCTAGATTAATGAAGAAACTCATCTTCCAGTTGTTTTCTAGCTGATCTGACCATTATAAACATGGAATTCAGTGTCAGTACTATTCTTATTTTCTCTGATGGGCGAGGACAAAATCAATGCATATATAATAAATGGATTAAAAACTGGCTACCTGCTAGATCTCACAAAGTAATTGGAAATTGGAAACCACCATCCAGTGGGGGATGTTCCTTGTGGGGTCCCACATAAATCCATTCTTGGCTTAATGATACTCAATATCTTTATCAATTATCTGAAGAAAACATGAGAGCATTACTGGTAAAGATTACAGAGGACAAGAATTGGAGGAGAAATAAATAATGACAGAACAGTTATAGAGACCAAACTAGATCTCATGGTAACCTGGGCTCACTTGAAGAATATACATTTCAATCCAGCTAAAAGCAAGGTCATATTTAGGAACCAAGAGCATAGGTCATACTTATAGGATATGGGATTGTATTTTGGAAAGCAGGGACTCAGAAAAGGATTTAGCAGTCATAGTTCATATTTAGCTGATTATCCACCAACAGTCTGATGCTGTGGCTAAAGCAGCAAATGCAAATGCCGGGGAATATTGAGTAAAAATAGTGAACAGATTTTTATCATTGTATATGGTATTAGTGAGACCAACTCTGGAATACCATATCCAATACTGGTGTCCACACTTTAGAATGGACATTAACATCTTGGAAAAGCCTCAGAAAAGAGAGACAAGAATAATCTGAGGTCTGAAAAGACTGCCTTACAATGGGACACTAAAAAAGCTCAGTCTTTTATAGATTGTGAGCTCTTCGAGGCAGGAACCTTCTCTGTCATATGTTTGTACAGTGCTTTTCACAATGGATCACCTCGGGGCTACTGTAATATAAATAATAATATAGGGCAGTTTGCTCTTCTCTGTTTGGCAAGCTATACTACAGAGCCTACTGCTAACTTCTCCATTCCCTAAGGAAGAAACCTTGCA
Organism: Malaclemys terrapin pileata; assembly: GCF_027887155.1. Taxonomy (NCBI): domain Eukaryota; kingdom Metazoa; phylum Chordata; order Testudines; family Emydidae; genus Malaclemys; species Malaclemys terrapin. The sequence continues at coordinate 14,200,375 of NC_071515.1, read as the reverse complement.
TGGCTAACAAGTGCGGAACAACAGGAATTGTATTACTTGGCTGAAGACATGAGTTGTAAAAGGCCATCCAGGGAAAGTACCATTTGCACCTTGCTGTAACAAGTAAATGGCAGCACTGTATCTGCACAAGTTGGATGGGGAATGGAACTGAGGAACGTCTGGGCCAAAAATCAGACTTCTACCACTTGAGCAAATAGACAATCTCCTTTAGCTAGCAGGAGTATTAGGGCTCATAAAGCAACCTCTTTGTGGGCCAGCCATTAGAGCATGATCCATTCAGCAAAGAGAAATAGTCCAGATGTACATTAATCAGCACGTTGCATAGCCGCTACAATTTCTGACCCTGTCAAGACTCAATGACACTCAATGCCCTTCTAATCCTCTCCCATTGTTATATGCAGCACTGTGGTAATGAAGTGGACAACATGTGGCCATTTTTATATGAGGCCTAGATCCTCAAAAGTATATAGGTGCCTAATTCCCATTGATTTCAAAATACCTTTGAGCATCTGCACCTCAGGTACCACAGTTATATTTTCAAGTGTGGTACATGTGATTTTTGTATTGCTAGATCTGGATATACATATTGATGCTATTCTGCATCTTTGTGCTTTTCAAATGATACTGGCCAAAATTTTCAGAAGTGTCCACTAGTTTTGGGTGTCTAACCTGAGATGCCTAGATCATCGTTTTCAGAGGTTCTGAGAGCAGCAGGTGGCAAAACGCCAGGCAGTCAGGCCCTAGGTGTCAGGTTGAACACCCCAAAAATGAGCATCTAAAATAAGTAGACACTTTATAATTTTTGCCTCTGTATCTATGACATAAGTTCTAGATCCCAATCAAGACTAAGTTATATGAAAATGTGCAGCCGTGATCTCAAAAGGACCACTTAAGTAGCTTACATACGTGATATAATCCACATCTATACCATGCACAGATAAGAGGTCTTACTAAAGCTCATCTTGTAAGAAGTACACAGTGTTTGCAATCTGCATATTGCATATGGTGCAATATTGAAAGAAAACATCCTGTAAGACACTGGGACAGAACTTCAGATGGTGTAAATCGACACATTGCTATAGAGCTACACTGATTAACACCAGCTGAGAATGGAGATATACCTATCTCATAGAACTGGAAGGGACCCTGAAAGGTCATCGAGTCCAGTCCCCTGCCTTCACTAGCAGGTCCAAGCAGGGCCGGTGCAAGGAAGTTTCGCGCCCTAGGCGAAACTTCCACCTTGCACCCCCCCCACCAGCCCTGCGGCCCCCCCCCCCCGCAGCAGCTTCCCCACCCCACTCTGAGGTGCCCCCCACACACAGCTCCCCCCTGCCCAGGGAGTTGTGTGGCAGCACCCCACCCCAGCTCACCTCTGCTCCATCTCCTCCCTGAGCACACCGCCCCCGCTCTAATTCTCCTCCCCTCCCAGGCTTGTGGCACCAAACAGCTGATTGGCGCTGCAAGCCTGAGAGGCGGAAGAAGTGGAGCGGCGACCGCGCGCTCGGGGAGCGGGTGTAGGAACGATGTAAAAAAAAAAAAAATTGGGGGCACTGCTTTTTGGCGCCCCCAAATCTTGGCACCCTAGGCAACCGCCTACTTTGCCTAAATGGTAGCACTGGCCCTGGGACCAAGTACTGATTTTGCCCCAGATCCCTAGGTGGCCCTCTCAAGGATTGAGCTCACAACCCTGGGTTTAACAGGCCAATGCTTAAACCATTGAGCTATCCCTCCCTCCTCCCCAGAATCTGGCCCATTGTATGAACTTCTCCTTCACTTCCATTATGGAGGCTCTGGACCTCACAACTGCATTGCAATAACTATAAAACCATGTTATAACACTCAGAAAAATGTTCACTGGAAATGTGTCTAAAATTAGTTTTGGGTAGGTATTGGGACATAGAAAGTACCTCCTAAAATAGATTTCAAAAGCTAATCTTAACATTCCTGTAAACATACTGATACTTTTAGACATGCCTAGCGTAACTATGGAAAGTGAACTGGCAACCAAGATCAGCATCAAAAGATGACTAGGGAGTTTCTTCTCTTGTATTATCACCTGCTTCTTACAAATTGTGACTAACATTCTGAGGTGATTTGTTTTTTAAAGTCGGGGCAACTATTGTTAAAATATACTGTTGTTGAGAACCTTCAAGTTGAAGGGTGGTAGGACTTTGCAACTACCTGCTACAAATATAAGATAGAAACTATTTCAAAGAGGGTAAAAGCTTCAAATAAGATGTTTAGAGATGGACATTTTAGGATCTGTTTAGTATTTATTTTATTTTAGGAATATAAGCTTCTACTTGATAGATCTAACTCTCCTCTGCTGTGAAGATAGTGATCGGCTAGTAAAAGCCACAAAATAAACAGTTAGAAGGGTTGAAAACTGGAATCACAACAGAACGGCTACCACATCTATGCAATACTCTTCATTCCTTGCAGGATCTTACAGTGTCACAGTGAACTAAACATAACCAGCCCTAACGCTGGAAGAGACGTTGATGTATGCAACCAAAAGAAAATAATAAGGATTAGCAAGTTGGAGCCCAGGAAGAAACTTGAGTGGCCACTTGATACTATTACAGCTGGTGAGAAAACAGGGGTGAATGGTGGTGGTTCCCATGGAAAACGTTGACTTTTCATTGAAAAACTGAAAAGTGTCTGACCAAAAGCAGAAAGCTTTGTGGGCTTAATGTTTTCAAGTTTTTCAATGAAAGTTTTAATGTTTTCTGAAAAAAGCAGACACTTTGGGAAATTTAACTGAACTGGGGGGGAAAAAAATCGAACAGTTTAGACAGAAAATGTTCAACCAGCCCTCAATATTAGATAGGGCAAAGTTTTAGCCAATAAGAAAGCACCAGGGCTAAACATCCTTAACTAGGGATGATTCATAAAGATCAGAGGGGATGGATCAAGATCTTTCTCCCTTGACTGGTTGGGACAGTCTCCCATGCCCCAGGATGAGTTTTGATGGCAGATTGGGGAGGAATGGAGGTTCTAAACTTATGTGGAAGTCTTGGATATCTTGTTCCTACTTCAGTCTGAACATGGATTGTAGTGAGATAATACTTAGCACTTCTATAGTTTCATCAAAGGTGTTAGACTTTCTTCTGCACGAACACGCTGATAAATATTTTATTCAAATACTTCATCAGTGTTACTTGTAATAGACATTAATAGGACATGCAGGTTATTTCATAAGCATATTAATTTTAAAAAAGCTTTCATTCCAGCCCCAAGTTGCAAGCAAACTTACACATTGATCCCTTCAGCTCATATTTCATTGTATCCAAGAGTCATTATAGCTCACAAGGTACTCTACTGTGAAAAATTATGCACTGATAATACCATGCTGAAAATCATGGTCTGCCCATATGATACAGCAGCAGGAGACAAAAATATGTTCTGAAGGGCAGAAAGGTAAAAGTGGAGTTTACTGAGGACTAAATACACTAGGATTGACATAAAAAAAATTAAGTTCAAATTGAAATCCAAGCAAAATTTATTTTAATCCTTCAATTATTCAGAATTTTGCAATAGTGAATGTGGAGTGAATAGTGAATCGGTCCCTTATATATAAAATTCTGTCATACTCCTTGTGGAGTCGTACTTAAAAATGATTCAATATAGGTACTGAGGGAGCGAACGCTCAAATAAAGAGGTAAAATAAAGGAAGAATCTCTTTGCCCACTCACCACTTTTGAGGACACAAAGACACATCCAGGTTCAGTTCTGGTCATTTTCTTGGCCTGCTACACAACAAAGATACTGTCATGTTAGAAACATTGGCGCCAGAGGGAAGAAAGCCAGAGACTTAGTTAATTCTTATTGATTGGGACAACTATGTAGATTTAGCAAGGCTAGCATCCGAAGAAGTGGGCTGTAGTCCTTACGCTCTAATAAATTTGTTAGTCTCTAAGGTGCCACAAGTACTCCTGTTCTTTTTGCGGATACAGACTAACACGGCTGCTACTCTGAAATGTGTTGGGTTGATTGTTACACTATATGGGTTTTTATAAGTCAGGATTCTAGTCTCCTTACTTGTCTGAAGTGGCATGAACACCAATAGCACTACATGGATGATTACGAACAAAAATCTTTCAGAAAGGCCTTGACTCATTGGCCACAATTGTGAAAAATTTCACTTTGATTCAAATATCTTAGACAGGCAAGCCGGACACATTTACATACTGTGGGAGTGAACAATGGGATGGGATGGTTGGTGCACAAGAGCTCCCATCCATCAAGAGGAAGAGACGAGGTTGGTTGTTGCAGGACCTAGCATGGTTATGTTTGATTCAAACAAGAAAAAGCAGACAGGGCCATGAGCTATAGCAAGGCTTTCATTCTGGAGCAGACAGAATGAGGTTGTGCTGAAGACACAAGTAGGTGGCACAATGGCTCAAAATTACAATTGGAAACACTTCCCAAAACTTTTGCATGTTAATATCCTATCCTTTCTGGGGGAGCAGGGGAGGGGCCATTTTTAAGTAGATGGAAAAACTCCTTGGTTCCCTGGAAAAGATTCAGCCCTACAGACTTTATTTCCTAAAGCCTAACTTAAGGTGGAGACTTAAGGTGGGTTGTCCTGCTGCTTTGCTTTTAGCTATTGTCAGGGAAGGCATCAGAAAAGGGCACTGTTACACCATTATTTGAATCTCAGCCAAAAAATGTATGCGGGTGTAATAGTATACTGTACTTAAAGCATTGATAGTAGACTTCCTCAAGCCCCTTCCTTCATGACCTGAGACCCTGCATGGAATCTCCTTCATGCGCAGACAAATAAGAACTCACCAGACTTTCAGGTTTTTTTTTCCTCTTTCTCCCCCAACCTCTTATAGCCTGATCCAAAGCCCACCGAAGCTAATGGAAAGACCATCACGGACACCAATGGACTTTGAAGCAGGCCCCTATTTTGCCCCTCCCACCTTCTCCATCTCATAACAGTGTGACATGACTTCTCTTTCAGCTGGGAGGGCAACTTTTGAGTGAAAATATGTGCTTAGTGCGTAACATTCCCTGTATCTTGGAATCTTTCAAAGCGAAAACCCGTAGCTAACAGTAATGAACACACTACGGGGAAAAAAAAAACAGATGAAAAGCTTGCTAATTAAATGTAAGCACATGTCTCTGAGAAAATATCCACCAGCAGCACTTAAATTAAGGTTCAGATTCATTCAGGGGCTGCTCAGAGCTGTTACCATTATGACGACACTGATGAGCTCCTTAAGGAGATAGGATGAATGCTTTTTAGAAACTGAACCAACATTTTATAAGAGCTTTAAAAACAAAAGCAACCCACAACTTCTGGAGTTTCATGAGGTGGGCTTTTTAATTTTATTTTTAAAAACATGTATTTGAAAGTGAATCTTGTGCTTGTGACAGCTATTGGATTGACAGCTCTGAAAACCAAAGTCCTTTATTTTTATCAAGCGAAGGAACAGGTACAGGCAATGCAAGCTTCCCCACTAAGCTAACCTGAAAGGAGCATGTCTGGATATTGGAGTACTTCTACCTCCAAATCCAGTCAAAAGACCTCTCTGGGGAGGGTACCAATATGGTGACTAATTTAAATGTGTGTCCAATTGGAATTGGATTGAGATAACTCATATTAAACACTGTTGGCCAAATGACAATTGTCAGTTGCCACTAGCTTAGCTTCCATGTGAACTGTTGATCTCAAAGGGAACATCCCTGAACAGATGGGGCCAAACCTATATGCACTGAAGACTATCGTTGTCTGTCCTGTCTTTTTCATGTCTTCTGTATTGTATGAGAATTCTTTCCAATTTGTTAATACGATTAACCATCATATGTGAGTATGATTCCTACTACACGGTTATTCGGCTATTGATGTTTTCAGTTGTAGGAGAGAAATGTATGTGAACACCAATGTCACCAGAAAGTTTGTATGGAAAACCCTTTCATGTCAGAAGTTTATTTTTATTGGTAAAATATTAAATAATATACAGAATTAAAAACTGCACTTACACTTCTGAGAAGAAATAAGTCTTGGACAAATTATATGCTTGTTCCTGAGATTCCCTACGTTTATTCCAGTAGCTGTGCACTCAGACAGTACAAACCTTATAATATAATCCTTTTCACAAAGTATTACAAAGTTTCTGCAGCTTCTTCTTGTATTTATACACACATACAGACTCACACTCTCACATGGCTGTACAACACTCATACACATACACAGTACACATACACACAGGTATGATGGAACCATATTACGCACATAAGCTAAAGGGAAGGAAAAGAAGATACAGGTCCCATACTTCAATGTGCAGTGGCAAAACTGATTAGCAGGGTTATATAGATTTGCATTAGAGTGGCTCATGAGTACCACTGTTGTAAGGGTTGTTTCAGAACTTCTGTCATAAGGGCATATTTCCAAACCCACTGAAGGCAGCAGGACAATTCGCAATGACTTTGAATCAGGCCTCAACCCTGATGTTTAGAGGTTTAAACGAGCTGTAAACATCTGCACAGAATTGGAACTCAACCTGGAGGAAAGCCATTTGCCATGCTACTCAATTGGTTTGCCTCTTCCTAAATGACAGATGTCAAATTCAGCCCTAGGGTAAGCAGGGTGCAACTCCACAGGAATGTTAAAGGTGCATTAATATGCAACCACACTTCAGGGTCAGATCCTGACACCCCTCCTCCTCATGCTCAGCAGCTGCTCGCTCCAAGAGTGATCCCACTGACTTTAACAAGACCCTTTGTGGAGTAAGGGGCTATTCAAAATGCCTTCGGTATCAGAATCTGGCCCTACAAGCATGAAAAATAACCTGTGGAGCTCACAAGGTTGAACGTGTTTTGCTTCTTTTAATTCAAAAGCGTCTTGGAAATAATTTTGGCAATCGGTTGGCGCATGATAAGCTCGGATTGCCTTTGCTATTATTATAAGGAAACATCTTAAATACAAATTGAAAAGACCAAAGTGGCTACTGTGCATGCGCAGTAACTGCCTGTCCAAGAACTCTCAGAGGGATTTTTTTTATTTAGTACCTAAATACATATTTACAGAACAGCGGCTTCAGTCTACTGGGAAACAGACATTTAAAAATTAGATATAAATATGTATGATATGTAAAACAAGCCCCATCTACACTTATATAAGACAACGACAGCTCTAAAGAAGCTCTTCTGGTCTCAAGTCCTGCACTTCTTATACAGGCAAATCTCCCACTGGAATCAATGGGAGTTTTGCCTTAGCTAAGAGGTTAGGGTCTGATCCAAACCCCATCATGAAAGTCAACGGGAGTCTTTCTATTGAGTAGGCTTTGGATCAGGCCCCACGTGTTTTATAAATGTCCATGTTAAGTGCTTTTCTTAAGAAAAACTGTATTTAAAAAGGAACAAGAGAAATAGAGGCAATAAAATGTATGTTCTTAGTTCAAACCATCGTATGTTTTGATGTCAAACAAAAGCGGGGAATAAAGAATGGGTTTTAGCCTTAGCCTTTAGTTTCTCACCTTTTGTCAGTCTGCTTTGCAATTTTAATGCATTTTGAATCTGATCCTTTAAAGGATTTAAGATAGAGCATTTCGGGTTTTTTTGTATTTGTTTTGACTGAGGAAAGAAAAAGAAACCACTGTACATTTTTAAGACGTCAGGAAAATATTGCACTTGAACAGAAAAATAACCCCCCACATTTTTTTGTTTGTCTTTAAAACAAACAAACAAACAAACAAACTGAGTAATATAAGCAATCTTCCATGTTTGCAAGAAGCAGGTTCTGAAAGCAAGCTCTAAGAACGAAGCATCAAGAGCAATTTTGAGGTCAGCGACCTCAACCCTGGAATACAACAGTAGCAAAACTTCTTTTAAAGCATTTTCTTCCAAAGGGAAAAGAAAAAAAAAAAAAAGTATATAACTTTATACTTTACAATTTTAAATCTTTCAAACATTTGCTTTAAAAGTTTCCAGTCTCTCATAAAAAGATATACATTTTGGGGGGGGGGGGGGGGGCGGGAATTACAACCCGAAAATAAAACTGACTAAAAAGGAAGGCAAATATACAGTATTACAAGTACATAGCTGTGGAGTCATCTCTTTAGGTACCCTAGTTTTGAAAGTGTTACAAAGATTATGTCCCTTAATATTTTTTCTCAAATCAATTTTTTTTTCCTTTTTTCCCCTCTGTTTTTAATATAAAACTACACTTGAGTACAAAAATATGTAAACAGCCTGTACAGCCAACAAACAAACAGAAAAAATAATAATAAACTAGACAGCCCAAAGCTATGGGAGATAAGAGCTGCCCCCGTCTTTAAGCTAAGAGAAGGAGGAGGAGGGGAAGAGAGAAAGAGAAAGCAATAAAGAAAACTTTGCTACATGAAACAGGAAGTGAAGATGTTCAAGCTCTGAGAATGCTTGACAATTAGTCAAATAATTGATCACAGTTTCAGAAGTTTGAACTACTACAAAAATAACCCAAAGTCCTTCCCTTGTTACAGTGTGTTCAGAAATGAACATCCATTTCCAGTAAGTAATGTCAAATCTCAGTAAGTGCATAGTAGGGGATTCAGTAACCTCTGCCCCTTCACAAAGCTTTTCTTACTCCATGTCACTTGAGGTAAAACTAAATGGCCCAATTCCCTGCAAAACGGTTCCTTAGTGCCCACTATGGAGTCATGCTCTTGATTCTGCTTTTGCCGGGGCATACGTATTTTACATTGGATTCACAATGAAAAGTACAGCCTACTAGTCATTCATGGATGAGGTGAAGTCTAGGACACAAATTTAAATGAATACATACTTACCGTAGAACCTCACTAATTTGTACTAGTGACTGAGACCCAATGAGAGAGATTGAACTTTACAAGTTAGCAAATAAGGCTCTGATCCAATAAAAGAAATTAAGCACATGCATAACTTTAGTCCTTAACAAGTTGGCCTATTGACTTGAGTGGGATTGCTCAGGTTAAGCATGTGATGACATGTTTTGTTGGACTGAGGCATATGGGCTTCATCCAAAGCCCACTGGAGTCAAAAGGAGTCCTTCAATGGGTACATCCACAATGCAGTGCGAACCCAGGGTTTGAATTCAGGCTCAAGCCACCCCCACTTCTGTCTACACACAAACTGTGCTAACCCTGGGCTCAAACTCAGGGTCCTAGAACCCTGTAGGGGTGGAGGGTCCAAGCCTGAATCAACAGGCTTCAAGCCCTATTGCTTTGTAGTGTAGATGCAGCTCCACTGGACTCATGCTCTGGGAATATACCAAAATATTCCACAATCCCATGGGCCAACTTTCTTTGTCCTTTGGCCAGTTAAGTCTGGTAGACAGACAAGTTTTTCCACACTGCACCACGAACAAAGGGGTACAGCAGCCACATTTTGGGAGGATGCCTCCAGTCTGGGATATTGGTGGTTGGACATGAGCCTGCATAATGCAATGTAGATTCTGGAGCCCCAGATTGGGACCCAGAGTTCAACCATTTCTAACTTGGTGTTACAAATGCTTGTAGACACTCAAGCCCTAGGTTAATAAATCCAGAGTCTGCTAACTCAAATTCTACTAACCCTGGGCTTACATTGCAGTGTAGACATACCCAATGAGTTTTGGATTAGGCCCTAAGTGAGCAAATATGATTTAAAAAAAAAAAAAAAAAAAAAAAAGCCAAAGCACCTCAGAACATGCTTTGAGCATTTAACTTGACAGCTGTCATTTACTTGGACTTCATAATATTTCAGAACGTGCTAGTAAATATAGCATAGTATTTTTTTTGTAAAAATATTGAAGACTTGAGTAATGATAGACTTCACTGCAGCAACCTACTATTACATTTTTGTTGAGAGAGAAAGTCTTTTTGTATGCAGATTAGCTAGGTTCTATGGTATGTATGAAAGGGAAAAGCTCCCATATAAGGATAGAGAATGATGAATTTATTCCCAAATGGAATGCCTGTGTGAGATTAATCCTCTCCACCCTGTAAGACTGTGAGTGAACGGTCGTAGGCGGGAACACACGTTTCCATGAATACCAAGTGAAAGGTTTAGCAATTTAGCCATTTATAGAGGTATCATGTTATTGTTACGCTGGCCTAGTGTTAATAAAGCGGCGTGGAGGAAAGTTAGCAGATTACCAACTCATGAGCCTATTGTGCTCGTTTCATATTCTAAGTGATTAATATTGGAAAAGAAATCATATCCTCCCAGGAATGCATCATGTAAGTCCTGCATGAAGCTCAGATGACACCAAGTAATATTCTTTTATAAAGTACTACAGGAAAGTTCCTGATGGGATGCAAGGGCTCTATTTTACATTCCAGGAGAGGTCAAATATTTGCTATGGGTCAAACTCTTCTATCTATCTCCCACCCAGCCACTGTGAGCATGGAGGGTCCTGACCACAGGGGAACCTCTGTATTTATTCTGTGTGGGGCCTGCTTATGTCCAAGCACACAGAGAGATTTGGGGCAGAGCCAGGGTAGATCAGCAGATCAGTGTCTACACATTTCCAATAGGAACTGCCAGCCCTTTGGAGCAGGGATGTAGGTAGGGGCTGCAGATCTCCGAGGCTACCATCGCAGCTATGGAAAGCCCTATGGTCTGATGGAAGGGCTGCTGCCCTACTGATCTCTGTGGCACACTTCAGTTATTCAGGCTGTGTGCTGGAACTAGGATCCAACCCTATAGCAATGCAGGGTCAAGTGTTGGGAAAGTAACAGGAATGGGTCAAAAACTAGGTCACCAGTCCCATAAGGCAAGTACCAAAAAATACTGAATTTTTCACCAAAGTATTCTGCTAATACAACCCCTAATATGACACACAGCTCCGTCTGGCTTGAGAAACAAATCACATTTCCTAATGCCTTTCACAGATGAGTTTTGTTTTCCTCTCTCATCTTATCTGAACAATCGGCATAGCAGTGGTACCGTAGTGCGCAAGCTTCCACCTCCCATTTTTTGTATTATTTTTTTTTAAGCTAAGCAAACTTTTGCAATGATACACTACTTTAAAATATATTCTTGTTCCATCATGCTGTTTGATGCTGCGCAATACAGCACTAAAATACACAGAGGGTTAGATTCTCAAGTCTGCAGCCTTGGTGCAGTGGGGTGCAGAGAAAGGAGGAAGGTGGTCTTACACCAACTTTCTGCCCCAAACCCCTTAGGTTCAAGGGGCAGGCAGGAGCTTTTTGAGCCCCTGGCATTGTTTAGAGCAGCGTCAGAACTGTTTCTAAACTATGCCATTATCCACGTGCTGCCTGCCAGCTGGGGATTACTGGACCACGCTGTGCCCTGGACAATTCCACACCCCTTCTCTTTCCCAAGACCAGGTAGTATAGAGCCAGCTACACCACTTAGGGATTTTCCTACTCAAGGGGAAATCCCAGCTTCCTCTGTCCCACTCTGTACCATTAGTGTTTCTTTGAAATGCATTGTGAAAGGTATGGTATGAAATAGCGGCTTTCACAATGCATTTGAAAAAGGCACATATACAAAACTTATTTCATGACATGATACAGTGTATATACTATTTCAGAATCATAAATCTCCAGATGCTCTATGCAGCATATCATCATGGATGTTAAACTTTAAAAAAAAGAAGATAAAAGCCAACTAAAACAGCCACTTTTGCAAGAGTCTGCTATATTGCCTACTCTGCTAACAATATTACCCTTCTTCTTTCTGAAGATCTTAATGAAATTACAAGAAATAGTTGCTTCAAAGTAGCGAGGTAAAAGGAAGTTAACTAACTATGGAACCTTATAATTGCCACTCAGGCCCTTAGTTCACCTTGCAAATCTTCTGTTAGGTACAACTGGAATAAATCACTTTTTGGAATTAGAAGCAGTTTGTTCTTTTGTGGCCTCTTTTTTTTTCCCTTGGCATCTATAAGAAAAGTGCAGAAGGCCAGCCCCTTAAGTCCTACAAAAGCCCACTTTCAAAGGACTGAATTTCATTCAGACTGGATCCTGCAAAGCAATGAGCATTCTAGCCCCTACCCTGAAAAGCACATGTTTAAAACAGCAATTTGGAGAGTTAGACAAATGTTGAATTTCTGTACTTGGTGGTGTATGAACTCTGTGACTGGTGCCCTAAAGTTAGAGAGGCTAATACTGCAGGTAAGAGTCAGGGAGATTTACAAAAACAGATTCTCTAAGTAGAGCCCAATACAGGTTAATGCGGAGACATCTTCTTTCATCGATGGAAGCACTTTTTAAGGAGAATGCAATTGGTTTAATCTCCTTAAGTACATGTAAAGAGCTGGTTTTATACAAAAATCCTATATATTTAGTTGTGGATTCCTAACTCAATGAAAAGGGCTTTGGCAGTAAAACTCATTATCCATAACGATGGACGGAAACATAACTAAAGCTCTGAGCATCCAGCCATGGGTCATATCAAGACCAGAACTTGCACCTGTTTAGAGCAAGTCTGAACCTGGCTCTTTTCCCCCTTAGAAAATCTAGGTAAAGAGTTTATTGGCAGGGACATTTGAGGAAAAAGCAGTTTGTAAGCAAATATGGGAAATGCTCACTGAAAGCAAATTCTGAATTTTTAAACACAAGTATTGGAATCGAGTTTTGAGTCCAAAGACTTACAAACATCCTGCGTGTCTACCCAAAACTAGCCAGGTTTTAGCACGTACTTTGAACAAACGGCTAGTGAACAATAGCAAATACTTGGAGCAAACTTCTCTGCTAGTGGACAATCCCCAGACAAAGACTTATCTGCTGAAATTTCGTAGTAAATAATTTTGAATAACCAATGAATTTGATAAGGTCAATAGCTGCTCTTAGAAATCCGCAAACAGCAAAAGAGAAAAATTCATCATCTGAGGTCCCAATCCTGCAGGCTCAGATGTGTGGGCAGACCCGTAAGTCCATATGGAACCCCACTGCAATCTCCTTTGAGTCCTCCTTGGTATGTGAGCTTGCAGAACTGGAGCCTACATTATTGACTGTGAACTGCTCTCTTCACTGTAATCCCCCAGAGACGTGCATTTGCTGATTATGCTAAAATAAGAATTAGCCCAAACCTTTACTCAAAACTTGAACTGTTTGGTCTAGACAGGAATTGCAGCTATCAAAAGGTGATGACTAAAATCATGCTGTCCCTCTGACAGTCCTGCACAACCCCAGCATGACAAAGATGTTCTGTGGTATGAGGGGTTAGTGCTATGTCACGGGGCATTCCTGCCAATATGCACTTCTCCCTGCGACAGCTTCTAAAATGGCAGCACTCGGGGTTGATCTCACAGAGCTGCACTGACCTGCCAAGTGATTCTTGAATAGCACCATATAAACTGCATTGACTTCAAAGAAGGGAAAAAAGGGTTAAGGGCACTGAAAGGGACAAAAGAAACACTGGGCTGTGGAGCCTGGCCTTCTCAACAGCCACAGAACATCCCCTAAAGGAGAATGCATCATCAATTAATGAGTGTACTAGCTCATGCTGGGTCAGACTGTGGCCAGCTCCGGGTGTGTACACAAAGGGATCTTCCCATTCCTTTCCCTTCCTTACACTCCTAAGCCCTTGTCCTAGCCATCCCAAGGGGTCCACCGTCACCCTGCCTACAGAAGCGACAGCAGTTTGCACTCCCTTAGAGGTGCAGCAATGGGCTTGAGCTCCTCCATTCTTGCCAGCTCAGGCAGGCCATTTCTCAATGCCTTTCCATGCTCCACACCGCCCCCAGCATGGGGCTAGTGACTTCGAGAACTTTTTATTTTACAGATTGTTCTCCAATCAGCTGTCATGGTTGGGCAGAATTCACGATCACTTTTTAAAAGAAAGGAGGCCATGCCACAGCTAGGAAAAATCCACATGGGGCCAGGAAACCATTCAGGGAACATCTCAATTGTCACATTGGGGATGGGGTTTGCCTTCTGCGTAGGAGGCAAGGGACAGGTCACGTCATGAGAGAAATCACATGGATCTTAGGTTATGGGCAAAGGATGGGGACAACCACATGTAATCCCTTTGTCAATGCACCGCTTCCTATTCCTCCCTCTCCACAATGGGAACATGGCTGCTTCTGGAACTATGCCATTGTGGTTGTGCCCAAACTGTGCCCCTCCACCCCCAGCCCAGACAGTGGGGTTTTCAGAGTGTGAAGGGGGGACCCATAGGACACAATGCTAACTTGATCACTGCCATCTCCAGCAAGGTAATCCTCAGGGGTTTTCATGGGGAAGATGTCACAGAATACAGCCATCTCCCAATCCTGTCCCTAGTGCACAACCTCAACAGCCACAGAGAATCAGCCCTACAGAACAATGGTGGGGCAGAGGAGGAACTGCTATCCTATTCCACATCCCCTGGCAATTGCAGTTCCCTTTTTTTCCCATTAATAGAAGGGAACGTATGCCCTTTAATAACTACCCTTGGAGTCAAAGAAAGAGTTCAGTGGTCATGAGCAGGGTATCAGCTACTTTGATTGTGCCAGACACAAGAGAATGAGAGAAATAGGGGCAGCTAGTCTTTATCTATATCAAAGTTAATAAGGGTGGAAGGAAAAAAAAGACGTCAAGGACAAAGTTGGAACCAGCTCTTTTTATCTGTCTCTTCAAAGTCCATTCTTTCTCATCCTTGATAGCTCTCACATTACATAAGGGGACATTTCTAGCCATACTGTATTATAATTAATAGGCTACTGCTAAACTTTACCAGCTCCTACTTAATAGCATTTCAGTGCCGGGAAACAGTCATCAGGTAATCTGGCCATGATCTACTGTATCCTTTCTAAACACAGATTCTAACTGCCAAGTGTGTCGCCATAAAAAGATTTCAATCAATACCACTCAGCTCCTACTTTCTAATGTTGCAGGTCTGGCAAGATAAGAAAAACAGACCAAAACGAGCAAATGGGGATTCATTATGGCCTCATCCTTCAATTGCGTATGCACTTAAGTAACTTTACTCATATGAAAAGTTCTCATTAAACTCAACGAAGGTACCCCATGTGCAAAAAGGCTATGCACTTGTGCAAACGTTTCCAGGTTAAAGCTCTGTTTTTGCAGTTCACTTTCAATAATGATTGATATAAAAAGGGTTGGGTTTCATGCTGGGTTTAAGCTTACTTTCTGTAGAGCAATCAACTCAACCTACAGGATTTTGACTGGGGCGTCTGTCTTGCATTGTCAGAAAAAGAAAAGGAAAAAAAGAGTTTGCATTGTTCTTGTTTGGTCTGTACTTAAATGGCCTGATCACACCAGCTTTTTTTTTTTTCTTCCTGCAGTGAAATTAGTAAGTGTCAATAATACTAAATCAAACTACCTTTAGTGCCTCTAGCTCATGTACCCATTTTCCTAAAGTGTGAAGTGATATCAAATCAAATTAGCAATTGTTTTTCCACATGGCTTTCACACTCTCCTAGAGCAGAGGGGGTGCATCAAGATCTGCAAGGGCTTCTATCCAAAAAATAAAGAAGAATTAAGGATACTAGGTAGTCACTGATTCAGCAAATCACAAAGCAAAGGATTCATTGGAGAGGTGGCTAGCTAGGGCCAGATCCTGAGCTGGTGTAGCTCACAGTATTCCATTGAAGTCAATGGAGCTCTGATGATTAATTAATGCCAGCTGATAAACTGACCACCAGTGTTTTCCGAGGTGTAAGTCTTACTTTAGGCTGCTGCTGAGAGGCTAATCCTGTAGATGATCAGATGAGACAGTTTTTGATATATATGTTTTAAAGAACACTTTGCTACTAGCACATCTGCAATTTTAAAATTTGCAATGTTAAAAAACAAATTATTTTAGAACAGCAGCAGAATTTCTTGAGTAAACTCCAGAATTTGTATTTACTCCTAGGATATCTACTGTCCTAGAAGCTAGGTAAAAGAGTGTTATTTGTAAATGCTGTTTCCTAAAAGCACATGGTGCAACTACCTAGGAATGGATACTAGGAGGTCTATAAGAAGCCAGTGAGTCAACACAATTACGGAATAACAGTAAATCAGCAATTCTAAAAACGTGCTTCATAAGTTAAGTAAAATAACATCACAGAACCTCAAACTTACCACAGGAGGCCCCAAGACTTATGAAACTAAACTCTTGTTATGTGGTACAGTGTTAAACATACATATTGTATACATTCCACAGGGGAAGTAAACACAGAAGCCATGGACATAGCTCAGCCACGGAAGTAATTTTGCATGGAATATTGACTTTGATTCGTGCTCCTAAATCCCTAAAATAAAAAAGAGTTTTGCTTTAAAAATAATTGTTCATTCTGTAGAATACAACTGCCCACTCCCCCATCTTCCCCACCATAGCTATGCATTTGAAAGGGCTTTCCTCTGAAATGTTTCTACCTATTTGCCTGAAATTATTAATCTACAATTGGATGGGAACTCATTATGACTTTAAAGCAGCTACCAGAGTTGAGCGATACCCAACATATGACATGATGTACAGCTAACTGTGACAGAAATGGACTGCCTTTCAATTCCCACAAAATATGCAAGACAGATCACCAAAACAGAATGACAGCAACAACACAAAACTCTCTCATCCCTTCCCTTCCTTCCTTCCATCCATTCTTAAACTGGGCAGAGAGACTGAGGTTGGGTCCATACAATAAGGTTAATAATAATAATTAAACAACAGCAACAACAACCAACAACAACAACAAAAGGTGGGTCAATGAAAAGTGGGATTGTAAGTGCAGTACTTCTTCATGTGCAGTTCTTCTACTTCATAAGAGTCCCCTTTGGATGAGAAGGCCTAGTGGAATGTGTGCTCCCCTCGAACAATGTGCGATGAGAACTCATAGCGGTCCTGGCTTCGATACCCACAAATGTTGCATTCTAATGGGTCCCGGTAGCCATGACAACCCATGTGGATGGTGTACATGACGTGGTCTAGGAAAAGAACTCGACAGTGCTCACATTTGAAGGCCCTAATCTGCTCCCCTTCTCCATTGAAGACCTTATAGATATCCTTTAAAGAGCCCTTAGAAGCCTTTGTAGCATCCAAAGCCTTGGCGTCCTCCTTCATGTAAGCTGGGCTTTGCTTCCTCTTGGGATTTAAGGCAGGGTTTCCTTGGTAGGACTGGCGGTCTTCATGGCTGCTCTCTGAGTCAGTAGAATCCAGGCAGCTATTGCTGGGGGAGGCCTCTCTTTCCTGGGGTCGACTCTTTGGTCTGATGAGGGAGATAGGGCCATCTATGTTGTTTTCATGACTGTCAGCTGTTTCCCTGCTAATGGGCCTTTCTATCCTGTTAGGATGATAGACCTGAGCATAAGCTGAGCTGATGACTGGGGCCACCTCTGCAATTGTGCTTGGTGTGTGGTGCATCAGGGGGTGAAGTGCGTCAGCTCCAAGGTAGTTGATTGCATTGTTGATGGCTTGGTCCATCATGTGAGACTGCATCAGCTCAGCCTCCTTCTCATAGGTTAAGTTCATATCAAAGTGAATATCTGGATAGCCAAATCTCATGATCTTTTCACCTAAAGGCAAGAACAAAATGAATGAGAAAAAGAAAGTCACCTAAACATTCAACTATAATAGAGAAAAACCCTGTGTTAGTCATAGAGTTTAAGGCAAGAAGGACCCATCGGATCCTCTAGTCTGACCTGTATATCACAGGCCACTACACACCACCCAACCGTCTCCACACTAGGCCCAACAACCACAATTAGACCAAGGTATTACAGCCTTCAGGGGACTAAACTATGGTGGGCCACAGGCAAAAAACAGGAGGGACCAAGGTGCACCAGTGCCTAGGCCTCTGCAGTGGCAGGGAAAGGATTAAGTAAGATATACCCAGATCATTGTAGCAGGTGATCCCTGCCCCACACTGCAGAGGAAGGCAAAACTCCCCCAAGGTCACTGCCAATCTGACCTGGGGGAAAATTCCTTCCCAACTCCATATGTGACGATCAGTTAGGCCCTGAACATGTAAACAAGAACCAGCCAGAGGAGAACCTGGGGGGGGAGGGGAAGGTGAAAGCTCTGTACCACCTCAGAGCACCACCCCATCCAGTGTCCATCTGTAGTTATAGCCATCTCTGATGCTTCAGAGGAGTGAGCAATAACCAAACCAAACAACCAACCCAAACCCACAGAATACACTGGGGAAAAAAAATCCCTCACTGCCCTCTACAGATGATCGGCTGTGTTCCTGACTGAGGGTGCAATTCACCCCTGGGCAGAGGGACAGCACCAGGCACCATTCAAATGCCACTTAAGAACTTATGTGAGCCCTCTGCCCAGGGATGGAATTGCACCCTCCGTGCAGGCAGTCTTGAGTCTTCACTCTAGATAAGCCTATGGCAACCATCAGATGATGTCCTCTGTGCTCCAAATGAGGAAATATGGGACCAGCTCCTCGGCTGATGGAAAAGAGTGAAATTCTATTGACATCAATGGAACCAGTTTATACCACCTGATTATCAGGCCAAAGGTGTTTTCTTTTTCAATATAAGATTAAATCAGCCATGATGCAGAGGGACCTGTATGAGACACGTAACATGTCTCACACCTCACAGTGGGGCTGTATTGAGGGGGCTGTCTAAATAATGGCCATACAGGGCAGCAATACTGTGGCCTGCAGAAGTGGTGAAGGGTGGTTGCATCTGCCCATAGACTGCAGTAGTGGATGCCGGTAGTGGGAGGCTGAGCTGAAACCACAGTTTCTAGGTTGGGATTGAATTTTGCATTTCACTCAATTATTCAGGCTGAAAGAAACATCTCTTTTAGAGAACACAGTTTATATTTATCAGGATATGAGATTTTATTATATCAGTGTCTTAGTTTAGTTTATCCACAGCAGAGGCTAAATGAATATCACTTTCGCTGACATAAGTCAAGTCTATAAGGTATAATTTACCACTGTGTTACTTCAAATGTAGACTTGTATAACCCTGTTAAAACGGTTGAGATACAGCAATGTATAAATGGAATAACATAGTGGTGAATCATGCCAATTATGGGGCAAATTCGGTTCTGACATAAGGTACATCTCCACTGATATGAACAGTGTTTCTTCTAATTATATCTAGGCTGAATCTGGCTCCACTTCTTTTCCAATTATATTATTGTATGGCATCATGTAAATGGGAAGGTCAATTAACAGCTCTTTAAGAAGTTTTGTTTCTGTTTTTCTAGTTGAAAAGGTAAGGTACGTTTTAAAGATACTGGATAGTGGATTTTATAAACTAAACAACTTGGTTGGTTTTCATTCTCTCACCACTTCCCACTTTATCCCCCAATAGAAACACATGTATCCTCAGCACTGCAAATAAATTAATTCAGGCAGTCACTAATGTCACTACTTTGTCTATCTAGGAACTTAAAAACCTCAGACTTCTCTTTAAATTTTTGGCAAATATGCCTGGAGCAAAAAGCATACACAAAAGAAACATAGGCACAATCTCAACTCTCCTGAAAGGCATCAATACCTTTCAATATAGCAACATCACATGTAATAATTAATACTGGATATTCCACTCCCTTTGCCTTGTCTTAAAACGATGTGTAAAAAGAGAAATGATTTTACATTACACATGGAACAGTTAGGTTATATCAGGGTTTCTCAAACAGGGGTCGCCGCTTGTGTAGGGAAAGTCCCTGGCGGGCCGGGCTGGTTTGTTTACCTGCCGCATCTGCAGGTCTGGCTGATCGCAGCTCCCACTGACTGCTCTGGGCCAATGGGAGCTGGAGGAAGCGGCGCGGGCCGAGGGACATTCTGGCTGCCTCTTCCAGCAGCTCCCATTGGCCCGGAGCAGCGATCCACGGCCAGTGGGAGCCGCGATCGGCCGGACCTGTGGACACGGAAGGTAAACAAACTGGCACGGCCCGCCAGGGGCTTTCCCTACACAAGCGGCGGCCCCTGTTTGAGAAACCCTGGGTTATATTCTCAGAGTCCGCACATCACTTATGCTTGAGAACTCAGACCCTGAGACAGCAAGCTACTTATGTATGTGCCTAATCTAAAGCACGCGAATAGTCCCACTGACTTCAATGTCATTACTCACGTGCTTCAAATCAGGCAACAAGTTAAAGCACCTGGATGAATCAGAGCTTTACTATGGCTCTCCAATGCTGACCACAGTGAGGTTATAATTTAGCGCGCACACACACACACACACACACACAGGAGCTGAAAATACCCCATTTACTCAACAATATAAATGTGAGAGAAACAGGATGAGGAGAGGTAAAGCACAGGAAAATGATTGGCTTAATTATATGCGATAGGTTTTAGGTTTGTTGGTTGCCATCAGAAAGTCTCTTTTTAGGCTTTACCAACTGTAGGATTTTCTAGATTGACATTATATCCTTGCGCTGAAAGTGCTGCCAGTTGTGATTATTATCTTGCTCTGTGGTGAGCTCCTCAGACCTTGTTTTTGTTCCTTTCGCATGCCTCATTTAATAACTCCACCAGACTTAAAGCAAACACTCAAGTTGCTTAGGACTTGTATTGCTCTGTTCCTTCAGTTACGAACCAGAATGTTTAACTGTAACTGTAAAGATCTTGGGCTGAGTTTTAAAAGGGAACGTGACACACAAAAAGAAATAATAATGCAAAAATGTACAGGGACAGTACATTTTAATTCACCATATGCACCACACAATACAAAAGAAACATTTGCCACCCATTTCAACACGTTAACATGGCTTTCATTTTAAAATAATTTCTTCTTGGTCAAATAAGTATTGAAAAGTAACTTGTCAGATTTATCTGTTGAGTTTCGTTAGGATTATGGGATCTTCCATGCCAATTATGTTCACTCTACATTAACTGAAAGATGAAACAGTTTATCCTTTAATTATCTTACTGTGTATTACCAAACAAACAATATATTTATAGCCAGATCAAGGAACATAAGAACTGCAATACTGGACGAGACCTGTGCTACATCTAGGCCACTATCCTATCTCAGTACCAGATGCTTCAGAGGAAGGTGCAACAAACCCTGCATAGGCAATTATGGAATAACCCGACCACAGAGAAAGTTTCTTCCTTACCCCCATTAACTATAGGTTGGCTTATGCTTTAAAGCATGAGAGTTTTTAATCTCTTCTGAAACTCGTGTATTATTTAATCCTTACTATAATATTATTGTAAACCATACAAGTGCCCAATCCTCTTTTGAATCCTGATTAGTTTTTAGTGCCAATGACATCACGTGGCAATGAAGTTTACAATCTAATTGTGCATTGTGTGAAAGTGTGTTTCTTTTCATTGGTTTTAAATGTGCTGCCTTTTAATTTCATTGATGATCCCTTGTTCCTGTATTAGGAGAAAGTGAGTAGAAGTGCTCTCTTTACCTTCTCCTTACCATTCATTATTTTGTATACCTCCACTATTTCAACAGATCTCTCAAGAACTTCTGTGCCTCAACACTGGGTGCAACCATTCTCTCTTTCTCAGCAATTACTAGCACCATTTGCAGCCTACCACTTCCCTTCCTTCTGAAATTTCAGCCAGAGCGCACGTATTGTGGTCCATAACCAAGGCTCCTCAGAGACTGCTGACCACAAAGTGCAGAAAAGCTGTGATAGATACAGCATGGGAAAATTTAAGCGTATGTTTTCATGACCTTCTCCTAAATACCGCTATACGGTGTTCAAGAAGTGCCACGTTTGCAATGTGCACAGGAAATGTTACAATGAGCAAGGGGACCGTCGTAAAGTCTTCCTGGGTAGTTCATTTGGAAGGAAAGGGACCAAAAGTGAGGTCATGGTAAGTGTGGTGAAAAGAGAAGACCTGCAGAAGAGATAAAACATCACTGCCTTTAAACTCATGCACAGCAATCCCAGGGGAGAGGGAAAGTCAGAACAATAAGGTATCATAAATATCAATACAGTATGTTCCTTTTTCCCCCACAGCTGGATTTGGATAAGAACCAGGTGTCACCAGAGGCTATAACTTGCCATCCTCTCCACGCAGGGCTGGTGCAAGGATATTTTGCGGCCTAGGCGAAACTTCCACCTTGAGCCCCCAGCCCCGTAACATCGGTTCATTGAGGGGCAAATCCCAACAAGCCTTTATAGACCCCAGGGGCCAGCCATGCCCAGGGACTGCTCCTGAAACCAGGTTCCCCCCTCCCCGCCCCCTGAACTCTTCTGGAGAGTGCACAGCCCCCTGTGAGCCCTTCCCACCCCGCTGGCCCTCGCCCCGAGTCCACTCAGTGGCTTTGCCAGGCTTGGGCTGCTGCAGCAGCTAGGCAAGGAGGAGCTGCCTTCTGGGGGCTCCTGCAGCAGATGCATGCGGGCAGAGGCCCCTGTGTGTCCCCCTGGCTCCCCCCTCACGGCGCTCGGGCTCTGCCACTCCTGGGAGTGTGAGCTGCCCCTCCCAGAACAGGCTCAGGGCCCTGCAACCCGGCGGCGGCTCACATGCCCGGGAGCTGTAGAGCCCGAGCGTGGTGAGGGGGGTTCTGGGGGGCGCACGGGGGCCTCTGCCCGCATGCATCTGCTGCAGCCTGCAGGAGCTTCCGGGGCGGGCGCCAGGCCGCAGCCTGGGCAAGAGAGGCGGGGGGCGCGGCTGCTCCCCGCTAGCGGTGCCACCACCTTTGCAGGGCTACTGCCCCCCTGCGCCATGCCAGCTCCTGCATGGCTGGGGCTCACTGCCCCCGCAAGCCAACGCTCTGGCTCTCTGATGCCTCCGGAAGGTGGCTTCTCCCTGCCGAGCCAGAGCACCACTTTTTGGCGCCCCCAGGGTCATCCTTAGGATTTATGGGGCCCTATGCAGTATTATTAAGCTGGTGCCCCTATGCCCGACGACAGCCTGAGGGGGGGGGGGGGGCGGAGGGACAAGACAGAAAGAATAACAAGACGCCCAGCCTGTCTCACAGTGGCAGAGAGTCACAGTTCCCCACAGAGACCCCTGTACCCTCTCCCTCACACAGAATGGACATGCAGAAGGTACCTAATTAAAAGCACTACAATTGGGAATAAAAAAAATGTCAGTCACAGGTTTTTTGATATGCCCTGAAGTTTGTCAGGCATTTGTAGTAAGGGTGAGGTCAGCTGTCTTGCTGAATACGACATTAAATATTATGGAATACATGATGCAGCTCTTCTCTGTTTTACATTTTATTAATCGGTATTTCTAAGCTGATTTTATATTTTAAATGTTCTCTTAAGTCTTCATAAAGTAATCATTCCAAATTACTACATATTTAACTCACTGAAACAGACATTATTTTAAATGAATCAGTCACAGAGGTTTAGTGTGTTCATAACAATGTTCATTGCTTTTAGAAAAAGGGAACAGTCATTTACTGTGTGTGATCTCCATAACAATACACATCTTTATGAAATTTCACCAACTTTAAAAAATATGTTTCCAAAGATTTTAGGCATAACAAAGGATTTTATCTCTTACTAAGGTACTGATTTTGCTTAAAACTAGTTCATCAGATAGTCAGAAGTAAAGAAAGGGAAACTCTTTGTCCAGCTATCTGGAAGCAAAGGGCTGTTGCTTCCTTCAGTTGGGGGGATGGGAGGGGGGGAAGGGGGAGGAAAGGGGGTGAAGGGAGAAATGGATGGACAGAAAGGACAGGAAGACTTTGGAAGTAAGTTTTTTTACTATAGTAATTAAAATGTGTATTTTAGATAAAGGGGGTCTTTTGAAGAATTTATTTAAAAAAAACCATATGTCTGAAGATCCAAGCATTTAAGGCTAAAGATGATTGTGCATCTAAAAATCTATGCAAGGATTTTTTAGAGATGTGATTTTATAATCTTCACCAACTCACTAATGAAATATTTTTAAAGAAAATTTTACACTAAGGTCCTGTAGACTGACATGTTCTGAGTAAATATGACAGTCATGCACAACTGTTTTTGTCAGGACATTCAGAAACGGATAGTAGATACCTGGGGGTTGGCAAATGCCCGTTAAATGTCTTCATTACTCCTTGAATGGCTCTTTAACAGTTTCAGTGTTGTGCTAATAGGTCTGGCAGGCTGGAGACTCTCTCTTTTAACTACTAGATCCCCTTCCCTGGAAGGCTCAGAGCCTGCAGGAAGGGTCAGAACAGGGATAGGAAAACCAGGAGGATGGACACTAAGACCCAGTGGTGCCCTAAATTTTCAGGTGCCCTACCCAGCTGCCTATGCCTAAGGACAGCCCTGGGTGCCCCCAACGACTTGCCACCCTAGGCCACTGGCTAGTTCGCCTAGTGGTTACACCGGCCCCACCCTTTCTCAGAGCCAGTGGATTTGTTGGGCCTAGAGGTGAACAGTCTCAATCTTAGGCCTGGTCCACACTAACCCCCCATTTCGATCTAAGGTACGCAAATTCAGCTACGTTAATAACGTAGCTGAATTCGAAGTACCTTAGTTCGAACTTACCGCGGGTCCAGATGTGGCAGGCAGGCTCCCCCGTCGATGCCGCGTACTCCTCTCGCCGAGCTGGAGTACCAGCGTCGATGGCGAGCACTTCCAGGATCGATCCCAGAAGATCGATTGCTTACCGCCGGACCCGGAGGCAAGTGTAGACCTACCCTTACAAAGAAAAAAATCTACCCAAGATGGTGATAACCATTTGTACTTCTATAATGTATTCCATCCAATGATTTCAAAGCACTAAGCAGGCTTTAAAGACAATGATAGTTTGGGGTTCTCACAAGTGGGTAGACAAAATAAATCCTCTATGTTCTACAGAGTCCATAATCTACATTTTAAAAGAACTCAGTTACTTTAAGCCACCCAGAACATGGAGATGACTCAGAGTTATCTCGAACCGTGCAGTAAACTTCAAAGGAGCAAATGGTGCTGGTTCATGGGGACGTTTTTCCTCTGGTGGATTTCATAGTGTGCTTGAGATTTTGTTTTAAGTCTCTCTCTAGCCTTATGGTTGCAAAAATAATCCTAAAAATGTGCCACCAAAGCAATAATGTCTGCATGAGTCTGCAGATAATCTGAAACAATAGCTCTGAAAGAGGTGTGACCTGCCCTCCTTCCTTTCACCTGTGGTTGTAATCCTGAAGTCTAATGATGACAATTTAAGTGTCAACAATGTTAATTATGTCACTGTTGATCAAAGCATGTAAGGAGAGGGATGCGATCATATCAGGAAGATCTAATGTGAGTAGGGTCATGTTGTACCATCTCAACTGGTCAGAGTTTGGTTTGTGGGTGGAGAACCCACTCCTTTCCCCCCCCTTCCAATTCAGCACCTAACTGTTGCATTGAGGACTAAACAATACCAGTGCCTCTGCACCAGTTCTTATGCACACTAATCCCTTCAGACCACTTTTCACATAGGCAACAAAAGTAAAAGAATCCCAGGAAACATATGCCTTTATCCAAGAAGTGCTAATTTTAACCCAAGTAGAAAGAAAACTCCACAATATTCTCTTTATGAGTCACATTGTTCCTGACCCTGTGCTGGTGCAAAAGGGAGCAGGAGAGAGGAGATGCAAAGAACTCAGCACAGTCTTGACCAGTGATGCACTGTAGGAACCTAGCACTGCTGTCAGTGTTAGGGTACGTCTATACTTACCCGCTGGTTCAGCGGCAAGCAATCGATCTTCTGGGATCAATTTATCGCGTCTAGACAAGACGCGATAAATTGATCCCGGAAGTGCTCGCCGTCGATGCCGGTAATCCTGCTCCGCGGGAGGAGTAGGCGGAGTCGACGGGAGAGCCTGCCTGCCTGCTGCGTGTGGACCCGCGGTAAGTACCTTTAAGTTCGAACTAAGATACTTCGACTTCAGCTATGTTATTCACATAGCTGAAGTTGCGTTTCTTAGTTCGAACTGGGGGCTTAGTGTGGACCAGCCCTTAGACCCTCATAGTGGACAGGATGAGAGTATGAGCCCTGAAAATTCTGCACCAGCAAGACGGGCCTCATACTGGGGGTGGAAAACATATGTTACCCCTTTCTAAAGCATAGTGGAGTCCCTGCTGTGACATTGGAAGAATTCTGTCCCAGTCCAAACACCAGCAGGTGCTCTTGCTGTAGCATAATGTCGCCCAACCTCTACAACAATGTGAGCTGCAGCATAAAGCCACAAACTACAGCCTAACATGGGTAATGTTTACTACAGCATCTTGTGCTATAGTTTAACAAGAACTCCTTAACATTCTGAGGTATAGGAAACCTAGATACAAACAGTTAAGTCTGGGCCAGAAATTCTAAAATAAATGGCTAATAAATAAAAGTGGTCCAATGCGGTCTTGTATTTCATAGTTTCATGGAGTTTAAGGTCAGAAGGGACCATTAGATCATCTCATCTGACCTCCTGTGCAACATGTCCCTAAATTTCACCCAGTTATCCCATGTATTGAACCCAATAACTTGTGTATGAGCTCTGAAGGATCAAGAAATGTGTTGTTTCATTTGGAATAGGGGCTTCTTTTAATAAAAGCTGCAATGTGTCACTTTCACACCCATGCATATCAGGGAGGTAATTTCAGTGTTGCCAGTTCTCACAGGTTTATCACAAGTCTTGAGTTACTTGAGGGTTTATTTTTTAGCCTCCAGCTCCCAGAGTCAGGTGATTACATGAGAATCTCAGCTTTCACTGAACAAGTCTCTAGCCCTCATGATGGCAGAGAAAAGTTCGAAATTGTGACCCAAATGCACCCTAAAGGCTCAAACACCAAAAGGTAAAGAAAAAGACCCAAAACGTATATTGGATTTTGGGGCCCTGACTCATGAGTTTTAGGGTTGACAGTATTGTAAATCAGTCACTTTCAAATCAATTTTAGGTTGTTTTCTGCTTTGACTTAATCATCTCTCAACTGTTTCCCCTGCCCCCCTCCCCAATCATGCTCAATTCTGAGAGTGCAGTTTTCCCCTTCGATCTTTTGACTGTACTTAGGAGTTAACAAATAACCTATTCCTACTCACTAAGAATAATAAAAATGCTCTCTCAAGCTTACCCACAAACTTCTGTGGGGTGGAGCTTTTACGCTTTCCCATGTTGCTTGTCAGCTTCTCTATAACAGCAGGTCTCTCAAAAGGCACCAGAGAAATATTGTTGTCCATCCCAGGCTCTTGTTCCTTACCATCTTCCATAGGAGGTACTACGTAAAACCAAAAAGTCACATCAGACAGGTCTGGCTACACTTAAGAGATGGCACTAACTATTTTGAGCCCTGTAGACTATAGTGCATATTAAAATACCAGTGAAACAAGGTGCAAGGAATACAATTGGCAATGAAACAGCATTAAAGTTTGAGCAGTTAGGGCCAAATTTTCAAATGTGGGCCTCCGATTTTGAGTGCTTCCCTGTGGGAGCTGCCACGTGCATTGCACTTTCGAAAGTCACCCTTGAGACCTGATTCTCCGTTGCCTTCCACCGTGTGTATTCAGTGATACCAGTGCACAGTGAGCGTGAAGTGCTATCCTTGTGTGCTGGTAGCATTTTATACTCTCTTTGCTCCCATGTCAAAAGGTACATGGTAATGAAGATTCAGGCCTCTTCTGGCTAAAGCTGAGCACCCGAAAATGGAGGCTTACAAAATCAAAGTCCACTTTTGAAAATGTGGGCTTTAGTGTATATGTCCTTTTTCCATGCATGCGACTGCTATTCTTCCAGCCATAATGCATCTAATTTATAAGATCATCATCTCATAGTTTCCCGGTTTAGGTGAATGGCATAAAACAGAGGTTCTCAAACATTTTTACAGCCTCAATCACCAATGAATGTCAAGATGCCTTGTGGATATCTACCCACCCTATGTGATCAGCAGACAACCTCCTTACCCACTGAATAACATCCCTGTGGCAGCTACAGGAACTATTTTCATGGAGGAGGATTACTTGGGAAATAGGTATGTATTTTCAGCGGTCTTTGAAGCAAAAAAAGAGAAGTTAATGACACCTTCTGTTATTGCTTATTTCACCCTTCATCTAATGCCTGGTCTGATTCTCTCAGCTGGAAATAAGGAGCAGGCACCAGAAGCACATGAACAGCAAGTACTCCACGGACTGCCAACTACTTTTATGTGCCTAGCTGGAAAAAAACAAAAACCTATGACTGCTCACCTAATACTTGAGCAATACTTTGTTTTCTTGTGGTTTCTCATTTACAAGCACTAGAAGATTAGTTTAATTAGTAGAACTATCTGACTGACTGTCACCAGCTGAGGATCAGGCCCACAATTTCTGAATCATTCCAATTCATCACAGTAGGCTGAA
Source organism: Malaclemys terrapin pileata (assembly GCF_027887155.1). Classification (NCBI taxonomy): domain Eukaryota; kingdom Metazoa; phylum Chordata; order Testudines; family Emydidae; genus Malaclemys; species Malaclemys terrapin. The sequence continues at coordinate 14,172,303 of NC_071515.1, read as the reverse complement.
GAATTTATGCATGACAAAAGGCAATTCCAGTTGTTTCACTTGTCCATAGCATTGAATCTAATAAATAGGCTCATTGGCTCTGATTCATACACAGAAGACAGCTTTGGTGGAACAAGTTCAACCATCAGTGTCTTTGTGCTAGTTGGAGGTTAGTAGCGCTATGATTATGATTTATACTTAAGAAAGATTCTTGGGCAGCAAACCGAAACAGGTTTCTGGAATGGCAGAACAAACAATTGCTCTAATCTGTATGACCTGAGGGCCCCATCCTGCTCTCCTTACTTAGGCAAAACTCCCACTGAAGTCAAAGGAAATTTTGCCAGAACAAGGAGAGCAGGATTGGACCCTAAATCTTCTATTGTTCCCTTCTTTTTCCTCACACCATGGCAACTCCCTTAAAACTCAGTTCCCAAGGACTTTATCATGTACTCCTCATGCATGAGTGTAGTCTGTTTGGAGACCACAAGATGATTCAGCACTGCATTACTCCATTGTGACTCCACTGATATCAGTGCTAATGAATCTCCTATTCTTAACTATGTGGCGATTTGGTAGCACAATACACATTAAAATGAGATGATAAAAGCATTGCCTTTGCCTCCTAAAAAGGAAGAGCAAATACCCGGCAATTACGAAATAAAAGACCTGTTCTGGTGAACGTCTCAACTCACAGAAGTATTGGGAGCATAAGCTTTTGTGAGTAAGAACCTCACTCCTTCAGATGCATCTGAAGAAGTGAGGTTCTTACTCACGAAAGCTTATGCTCCCAATACTTCTGTTAGTCTTAAAGGTGCCACAGGACCCTCTGTTGCTTTTTACAGATTCAGTCTAACACGGCTACCCCTCTGATATATCTCAACTCAGACAGTCAAGAACACGGGACAATTTATTCCTTTGATTCCATTTGTGTTTGTGCTGCTAGGGAAGCTGAATACTTTGAGTCTTAGAATCCAGCATACGCTGTAAAATGATTTACGCTGCTGCCTTTTTATTTGTACAGGATGCTCCCACTGAGAAACACAATGATTTCTCATTTACCAGGGAATCCTGCTGGCACCAGTGAAAATAATGGAAGAGAAATAGCACAAATACAAGATGAAACCAATGTTTACAAAAATGGTGTGTGGTATGCGAGTGACCTAATTAATATCCAGTGCAGACTTCAAGGCTTGGGGTAACCAGGCTGACCAGGTAGGAAGTATGAAAAATCAGGACGGGGGTGGCGGGGTAATAGGAGCCTATATAAGAAAAAGCCCCAAATATCGGGATTGTCCCTATAAAATCGGGATATCTGGTCACCTTAGGGGTAACAGACAGCAGACTAGATTTAGGAAGACTACTTAGGTAGCTTGGGCTGCTCCATAGAATCCTACATTAGGCCTATTTAGGGATGTATTGAAAACATGGGGAGATTTTCAAAGACATAAATGCCAACACCCGTGTCTTGGATAAAGGTATGTGAAATTTCCTAGGTGAAATTTGACCAACATACAACTAGACTTCTTTCTTCCATAGAAAGCGAGGAACACGTTACAATGTTCACAGAAACATCTTACAATCAATACATTAGGCAAGGATTTTGCTCGGACTCCTCTGTTGAATATCGTCAATACAGTACCTGCTTTCATATTTCTGAAACTGATAGTAAGAGGGTTGCTCCACATTTAACAAAAGGTGGTGACTCTATTATCTGGTTCAAAACAAGACTAGGGCATGGGACCTTTGCCAATACAGTCAAGTTCCAAGCGGAAATATTACTGTTTCTGACCCTCTTCAATATTTATGGTACTGGGAAGATAACCAACCACATTTTGGCAATTTATGTAGATTTCAGAAAAAGCAACAGCAACAAAAACAACCACTCCTAATTTGTTAAATCACAGACAAGTCAAGATTAGATTGGTTAGATGTTGCCAGCATGGAAACTTGAAAGGTGAAACTGAACATCATGTCATTGCAAATATTTAAAATCGAGATCTATTATTTGATGTTTTTAAAAAAAAGAATGCATCATATACGTTAAGAAACAACTGACAAATGAGTAATCAGATGCCTATTTCCTGTTGCTGTAACACGAGGCACCCTGTTTGGATTTGCTTTTAATTTTAAGGGGAAAAAAAAAATCAATACCTAAGTAAAAGCCAAAAAACCAAAGTCCACATAATTCACTGAGGAATATTAGTGTTATAAAATAGAAAAACAAACCAAGAAAGATAACACATGCTCACAACTAAGGCCCAAGTTCTGCAAAGCATGTCCATTCAACAAATACGAAGTCCTGCAAAGGATATGCTTAAGTGCTTTTCTGATAGGGGATGGACTTAAGCAGGCACTTAAGTGCTTTCCTGTACTGGAGCTTAAGCAAAGATGTTGAGTTTCCTCTGACATTTGCAAGAGAGGATATTAAAAGTAACACTAACTTGTTAGCCCATCCTTTCAGTACACAGACCTAGACAGTCTTCAGGGTGACAAGAGTTGAGGAACACTGCTTCAAAGCCTCCATTTCCTTGAAACTAAGGGGACTGTAGATCAAAAGGCTGGACAACTTTTAGTTTGGGTTTTTTTTTAGTTGTATGAAATCACACACATGTAATAGGAGTCTGTGTATAATTCGAGCAACAGAGAACACTGCATAACAAAAGTAAAAACAGTCACTCAGGACATGTTTAGTCCCTGAATGTTGTTTAAAATAGTAAAGCTATGCTAGTTTACATCAGCTGAAGCTCTTGACCCTCAGCCTCCTTTGCTCAGCTCACATTAATGATATTTAAAAAAAAAAAAAAAAGAAAAAAGAATGACAGGGGAAATTCTCATGAATCCTGGTGGGAAGAACTCCCTGGAGTCAGCACTGAAACCCAAATTCTACTCACTTATGTAGGAATAAAAGGACCCATCATCTGTAATGTGTCAAGCTGACTTTTGGGGATTGCAGAGGACTGGACTCCCTCTCTTTGCTTATTTATGACCCCAAAAATAAGAAAGAGTAATCATGAAGCATTGGTTTTGAAGAATTTCTCTAGCCTTTTTCTCTGTGAAGATAAGAACGGCCATACTGGGTCAGATCAAAGGTCCATCTAGCCCACTATCCTGTCTTCTGACAGTGGCCAATGCCAGGTGCCCCAGAGAGAATGAACAGAACAGGCAATCATCAAGTGATCCATCCTGTCGCCCATTCCCAGCTTCCGGCAAACAGAGGTTAGGGACATCATCCCTACCCATCCTGGCTAATAGCCATTGATGGACCTATCCTCCATGAACTTATCTAGTTTTTTTTTTAACCCTATTATACTCTTGGCCTTCACAACATCCTCTGGCAAAGAGTTCCACAGACTGTGCGTAGTGTGAAAAAATACTTCCTTTTGTTTGTTTTAAGCTAGAATCTGTAAACTGGTACAAATGCGTAGCTAAGATTGAAAGTTTGTCTTTGATTTTTCTTAAAGATCACAGATTATTCATGATCACTGCTATAGACATCCAGCACTGGTCTCCACTATACTCACACAGGGCTGGGACCCTGGAAACCTAGAGTCAGAGGTCCCCAGACTAATTTTTCACCTGGGAGGACCAGCACTGCCCAGCCTGCTACCTCATGGCAACTTTCTTCTGGCAAGTTGTCTACAAGTGAGCTACCTGTTTTGCTGTAGCAGGCTGCATGGCTTCTAGCCACAAAGGGCACGTCAATGGCATGCTACCGGACTAAGCAAGAGAGTGAGAGCCAGAAACTTCTGCATTTTAACCCATGCTATGATTACCTAACCCCCTTTGTAGCTTTAGTTAGGTGATTTATCTATCTAAAAAACAGAGACAATGATACTTACCTTCCTCACAGGGCTGTTGTGAGAATGAATGAGTAAATGAATTAATGAAGGACCAAATTGAGCAGAATGCATAAACACCCCTCCAGGGGGTGCCCCCAGCTTATTAGAACAGCTCATCTTGGCAAAAAAAAAATGTTAATTGTTGGCAAGGATGCACGGGTCCCAGCACAAACAGCTGGGCTCCCCTTCTTCCAACAGCAAGACACTGGTGGGGACAAGAAAATCCCCACCCCCAGCTTTTTATAAAAAGCTCATTGCAGGACCGTCCCAGAGAATCACTTTGCTAAGTGTAAGTAGGAGTCAGTTATGCTGCGGTGGTTTCCTAGATCCAGGCAAATAGATTATGGCTCATTCTGGTAACAAACTAAGAAAAGCACTGGGTAATCCCATGCTGGGTGTATCTCCAGAAACATAGTAAATGAGAAAAAAGTTACAAAGACACACAAGAAAGCTCAAGTTAGGGGGGGTGCTGAGTAATTCCAAGATATCCAACACCCCAATCAGTTAGCTCACAACAATACTGATCTTGAAAAATACACAGTATGGCAAGGGCCAGAAGGAAATATCGGCACATTTTTGCAGAATACATTCTTAGTGGTAGACTAAGACCTAACTTTTAGCCCTTTTGTAAGGGGCACCGCATAGCTGTGCCATCTTCGGGGAGGCTGTGGGAAGGAATTGTGTCTCAGTCAGTCACAAATCCTTCTAGTTTTCCCCTGAGCTCCAGAGAGGAGGGAAGTTGCTGCAGTCACTTTTATAGGGCAGGGATTACATCCCCTCCTTCGATGGCTAAGCTACGCTGGCAGGCATGTTGGTAGACCAGACTCTGCTCACTGTTGAGTCAAGCTGTGGATTCGAAGAGCTTGCTGACCTTGCTCCTCACCACCTTGCCCAAAGCAGAAACAGGTTGCCCACATAGCGGGGTGGGCCTTGTACTCCCTTACTCACTTGCATGGCAGGAGATTTAAACACCAAAGGACTTGTCTACATGAGAAAGTTGCACTGGATTCACTTAAGGTGGGATTTTAAACTAATTTAATTAAACACATTGAATGGCTGTGTGGATGCTCTTATTTGACTTTAAACCAGATTTATTCCAGATTAATTTAAACCCATTAAGAACAGACAAACTAGACTAAGGGCCTGACTTCACTACCACATTAAATTGGTGCCCCTGCATTGATGCAGCAGTGCGGACATAGCACGTCCAGTGAAGACACATTACATTGACAGGAGAGTGCTCTCCCATCGACGTAATTACTCCACCTGAGCGAGACATCCAATGTAAGTTACGTCACTCAGGGTGGTGTTTTTTTCACACCCTTGAGCAACATCACTTACATCCACTTAGGCGGTAGTGTACAAAAGCCCTAAGAGTGTTCAGACAGGTGTTTGGACCGGTCTAACTTAAATTGGTTGAAAAACGGATTTAAGTTAAAACTTGTGAATCTTCTAGGTGTAGAAAAGGCTAAGAACTTGGCCCACACAGTCTATGTTTCACCTTTAAGTAGTTCCTTCCAAGCAAATCTAAAACGGTCTCAACACTGGCAAAAATAAGTGTTTTTGACTAGAAGGGGAGTAGAATCTGGAGAGATCTCCCACAACACAATCCCTGAAGCACTTACTTGTAGCTTTCATAACTGCGTTTTATGGAGAAAGCTCACTAAAGACCCAGTTCTCAAAAGAACTACACACACCGACTTAACTTTAGCCCCTGAAAGAAGCCCCATTGAAGTCACAGGCGCCTAAGACTCTTCTTGGGAATGGTGGGGCTGGGTAAACTCTTAGCTTAAACACTATCAGTCCAAAAAGATCATGTATGTCTGAAAGTCAGGGTACAAAAAAGCCCTGACCCAAAGACCACTGAAATCAGAGGGACTATTTCTACTGACCTTTATGAGCATTAGATCAGGCCTAAAATGTTTAGTCACAAACATCAATCTTTCTGAATGTACCAGATTTTAAATGCTTATTTTCTTCTCCATGGCATTTCTGGTGGTGGTATATAATTGAAATTATTTAACAGAGCAAACTGAAATTTTTCCAATGCAACTTTTTTTTGAGGCGGGGGGGGGAGAGAAGAGAAGAATATTTAATGAAAAAATTAGCCAGTATAAAAATGCTTGTGATTTTTTTCACCAAAATTTTCTATTAGAAATAATTTATTTAAATTGGGTTTTTTTTTTGGTCTTGGCTTCTTGTTATATATTTTTGAAAAAATTCTTTTTAAATTTCTAAGTAAATAAAAATCCCACCATGTGACTAAACTGACCAATGAAAAGTTACACAGTAGCAAAAAACAAACAGAAAACTCCCAACCAAAAAACACACAGAAAGGAAAAAAAAAAAAAAAAAAAACAGGCTGCTTTTAATTTCCTTCCTCTTTTTCATTTAACAATGCTGCAAATTTTGACTGGTTAGCTTAGTCACTCGGCAGGATTTTTTTTAAACAAAATTTTAAAAATATTTTCAAAAAGTATACCAAAAATCAAAAAATAAAATTTTCAATAAACATACTTTAAAAAGGATAAACCATTTCATGAAAAAATTCAAAAATCAAAAAATTGCACTTCAAAAACTAAAACCAAAAATAATTTTGAGAGTCTGAAAAAAATTATGGTTTGTTTTTTTTAAATTTTACCACCCACTAAAGATAAAACTACGTTCTCATATCCTGCTTTTTATATCCTCTTTTGCAAGCTCTTTATACTACACAAAAAGCCTCAATAAGCTTTTTCACTATACTATTTACACATATAGCATGCCTATTATGTAAAAATAGTTACATATACACATTTTATATACATTACATTTACCAATCTTGCCAAATTCTACTTTCGTACTTGCAACGCGGAAGCTTTGTTTTTACAAAGACTACAATATTTTTAGTTTCTCTCATAATCGGTTATGTTAAAGGGTGGGCAAATAACATGTTTTATATTTACACACACACACACATCCATGTAGGTACGTACACACACAATATATATTATGCACACACATCCATATAGGTGCACGTGCGCACACACACACACACACACACACACACACACTAAAATCCTGGCTCCTCTGAAGTCAAAGGGAGTTTTGTTGTTGACTTCAGTGGGGCCAGGATTTCATGCACGGTTTCTGTCTTTCTTAAAAATATTTACACGTAACTGTTCTGGGAAGAATGGGGTTATTTTAAGTTAAAAAAAAAAATATGGAGAAAAACAAACATGAAATAAGTGCAGAAGTCACTCCGAGGTACAGGAGGCTCCTGAACATCATTTCCACCCACCATGGTGACTCATGACCTGCCCAGCAGCCTCCATACTGACATTCTGAAGATAGTTGTGGCAGCGTTCCTTGTGTTCCTCCAGCGAACTGCGCTGCTTGTAGCTCCGGCCGCAGTAGTTACACTTATGAGGCTTACCCACTGTGGAAAGAACAGAGCTTCAGGTTAAATTGTCATCTGCATCAAAGTTACATCTCCGTTACAAGCAACAAAGGGTACGGAAAGACATTTACAAAGGTCATTTAAGTCCCAACCCTTTTCCCCTTGCCCTATTTTCCCACCCCCCACGCACCTCCGCCCATCTACCACACACATCACCCTACTGATTATTCACGCTGACATTCACAAAAAGGCTGACTTGGTAGCAAAGCCAATAAGCAGATTGCACCTATGAGGAGAAACAAGCAGCTCAATCAATCACCAACCCTGGTGGGAAAACTTCTAAGCAATTTTATCCATAGCATCAGCATTTGCCCTCACATAAGCTTGCTGGCCTACTTCAACATCAAAGTGGTGGGGATGGAGTTGCATGACACGAGCAAGGTCTCCTTTGGGTCAGCCTATTTTGCCAAAATGGTATGTCAGAACTGAGCAGTCACCATATATATGGACTGGCTAGTTAAAAACAAAAACAAAAAACGACAAACACACACAGACACACATGCACACACACAACCAGGGAGGCTGCACAGTAAAAACAATCAATGAAGGCAAGAGACAATTCCTATATTATTTTTAGTTTCACTCAAGAGCAACATGATCTGGCAAAGGTCTTAATATGCACAAAACCTAGCATCAGATCCTAGTAAAGTGAAGCCCTTTCATAGCATGTCATGAAGAAACCACAAAAATAGCTTAATCCTAGAGCTAGAAAGCTAGCCAAATGGTATGTTTTGCCAAAACCATGTTAATATTTTTTTAAAATACATATTACATATAGAACATGAACATATCCTCTAATAACTAGAGGGCTATTTATTCAGTACTGGAGGTTTGGCAATCGCATTAGGTGGAGACTTTTAAAGCTGCCTGGGGGGGGGGATTAGAATGTTCAATTCTCAAATGCCTTATGCAGCTTTGAAAAACTAAGTCATAATTTTTAAACAAAGACCAGGCAAATGTGTTCTTTGGGATAATACAGGTGTATTCAATATGTTTCTCCCAGTATAGGAGGGTGGATGTCTCCCAGACCTGGTAATAGGATACAGTCCTTCACCTTTCAATTACCAAAGGAAATCCAAGTCCTACTAATTGTAGCCAAAAGCTACTATTACCATCTCATGACTGTTGGGTGTCTCACATGAAGTACGATGGTGATCTCAGTCCAGTTCTTACTGAAGAGGTATCCACAGCATAAAAACCACCTGCACCTGGGTATCTGGGTGCACGCATGTACCCCAATGTGTTGGCCTGGTCCTTTAAAACTGGGAGCTGTAGTTGCAGGGCACATGACAAGGAGCAAGCATCTGTGCATTCCCTCTGGGGCACCTGGCATTGGCCACGGTCGAAAGACTGGATACTGGGCTAGATGGACCTTTGGTCTGACCCAATATGGCCGTTCTTGTGTTCCCTACAGAAAGCCAGATAAAAGGCTTCCTGTCTCTGTGGTAGAGCCAGCAGACAGAAGAGACCCAGGGTCAGGAAGGTCATATGGGGTCTCTCTCCATAGTAGCCAAGAAATAAAAGGAGTGTGTCCCCTCTCCCCTCCTGGCTGGTGGAAGCAAAGAAAGCTTCAGGTGGTCAAACATTTTCCATCAAAACTTTTTTTTTTTTTTACATAGAAAATTGGGTTTTCGATCAAAATGATTTTTTTTTTCAGAAAGTCTCTGCTTTCCTCAAATATATTTGATGAAACCTCAACATTTTCTGCAGGGTAAAAAGAAATTCCAATCACCTCTAGTTAGTACCCAGGACTGAGTTTGTTTGCTCTTGTTCTGGAACTCCTATTTAGAAAGAAAGGCAGCTCTAAGGAAAAGGTCTTGGACTGAATGGTTGTCGGGGGCATTATTCTATTTACACCCCAACAGGTGAGTTTGCCCACCAGTTTACACCACCATCGTAACTGACATTTTTGCTGGTAGTCTCAGCTGAGACCAAGGATTTGGGACCTGATCCGAAGCCTACTGAAGTCAATGGAACGTACTGATTGAAGTCACTAGGTTTGGACTAGACCGCAAATATTTATGGATGCTAAACTAGCTTCTCACTCCTGGAAGTGGTTCTTATAGAACACCTTGACTGGGCAGAATAGGAAAGCTTCTTTTACCACAACTCACTGTCCTCGTTGTGGAGGGAAGAGACTTCAGTTTCCTACACTCTGGTTACTTTCCTGAGAAATAAATGCACTCAGGACCTACTGAAGTCAAAGGGATTGATTACATTGATTTGAGTTGGCACTGCGTCTGACCTCCAGTTTTCTAAAAGTCCAGATATCTAAGCAATTACACATTGTAAAATAATTTGGCTAATCCAGATAATCAGATTCCTTATATGCACTGTAAGGCATGAAGAAAAAGCCCAGGTACCTTCAACTCTCAAGAAGCATCAGCCTCTAGTATTAGTTACATGTATTATTGCTTAGTGTATTAAATTTTTTTGCTATAATTCGGAGGCACTAGATACATGTCTTGACTCCTGTAATTATAACAAGTGCAAGCAAAATTGAAGAAGTTATCATTTGCATTCCCCACTTTCATAAGGACCATTTGACAAATTGCATATGATCAGTGAGACTGAGATTTTCAAATGTGTCTAAGGTGTTTATGTGCCCAAATCCCACTGAATTGCATGGCTCATAAAAGATGCTAAAAGCAATAGTATACAGTGGATTTCCCATTTAATGTCATATTGAAACCAAATCTGAACCTTTGGCTTGGGCCAGCCCCCACGGGGAGGAGGGCGGGGGGTGGGGGGGAAAGAGAACCACCCAACCCCACTCTGTCCCCAGCTCTGCTCCTGGCCAAGGTTCTGCTCCTGGCCATGTCACCAAGCTCCGAGCCCCGACAGTGGGCACAGCTGCAGCGCTGGTCTTGTTCCCAGCCACAGTTCCTGGTTCCCACTCCCAGCCGTGGTTCCTGGCTCCTGGTTCCCAGCCATGGCCCTGTTCCTGGCCCCTGACCACAGCTCTGGCCCTGGTCCCAACCCTGTTTCCCCATCACAGCTCTGGCCCCGGCCCTGGCTCCCCACTGAGGTGCTGGTCCTGTACCCAGCCCCTGCTCCAGACTGCAGCTCCCAGGAGGGAGGGGGGGAAGGGGCATGGACCAGGTGGGGGGGGGACAAAAAATTTGGGGACCATTGGTTTAAGGAAACTTCTTTTAAGTCATAAAAAAGGTCCACACAAGCAAAAGTGCCGGTACGGCATTCACACTGCATTTTGTTCTCAAATGAGCTGCAAATACGTAACAGAATGCAAAGTAAGTCAAAGGGAAACTACCCATGGAAAAGAATAAGGCATCCCAGGTAATAATGTGCCATAAGCACACATGCCAAAAGCTTGTAGAAGATGCTAAAAGCAATGGTACACACGAGGGGTAAAATCCTGGTCCCACTGACTTCAGTAGGCCCAGGATATCACCACACATTTCTACATGTTGGCAACCATGTTCTGTTTTCTACAGCAGCCTGGAAAAGGATTCCTTCCTTTCCACCTGTTCCTAGTTCTACCCACTGTGCATAGCTCAGCAGTCTAGATGTGTGTTTGAAGAAGGCACTGGCCCACTATATTTGTTATAGACTTAGGTCTCAATTGAAAGCCCACTGAAATCAATGGGATTCTTTCCACTGACTTTCATGGGCTTTGGCTCAGGCATTTAAAGTCTGAAAAATTCTGCAGACAGGTATTAAGCTCCCGATTTCTGAATTCAGCCTTGCAATTTGAAGTTGTCTGGCTTTTCGCTTGAGATGCTCTGTTCGAATCACATCCTGGGCTTGGCATCTTGTAGTGAAGTTTAAACTACAACTGAAACCCTGACACCTCATGGAAGGTTGGCAGCTGCTATTTGATCATCATCATCATTGTTGAACCAGCCCAATACTGCAAAAAATATTGAAGACATTTAATTTTAGCACACACTGTCAGGGACAGGGTCATAGCTGTGAATTACTATCATCATCATTTAACATTTATATTGCAGTAGCACCTAAAGAACACAAACAAGTTGCACCTCATTGTGTTTGCTGCTGTACAAATAGTAAATGATAGTCCTGTATTCAAGGAGAATAATTAAGTCAAGTGTTGAATTTTTAGAACCACATTCAAGGTGTTAGCTCTGAAAGTAACTTAGCTATAGGCAATGCCAATAATGCTACTCAAAGAGGGCATATGGAATAGTTTCCATTCAGGAATGTCACAGCATGAAGCCCATGAGGATTAGTATCACTTTATATTTAAAACAGAGCCTTTCATCAAACTTACTTGAACAATACACAATCTGTAGGAGAACCAGCACTGAAATGTAGCTCCCTCAGATGTGGGATTTGACAGCTGTTTCACTACGCATCGGAACTCTATCCAACGTGTTAGGGGGGAAAATGAAGGACACTGCTCTTACATACCCAAGTGTAACTTCTGTATGACATTGTTGTTTGATAATTATAATAAATATCAAACATTTAGTTGTGTTCAGTCCCGGGCACTTCTTTATAAGAAAGATGTTGACAATTAAGAGGCAGTTCTCTTTAGGAATGATTTGGACAGAATTCTGCACTCAGTTACACCCGTGTAAAACTACTCTACTGAGATCAGCTTTAAGCAAGGTAGGAAGTTCGGTTCTGTGGGTAAAGCCTGCGTCTGTGACTCTAGAGACCTAGGTTAAATTCCTGGCTCTACCAAAAACTGATTGTGTGACCTTGCAAAAGTTCCACGGTCTTTCCTCACTATTGTTCCCCATATAGAGATAATTCTCTACCTCAGAGGTGTAATGAAAATAAATTTATGAAAGTTGTGAGCTGATCACACATTAAGACAATGGGGGTCATACAAGGATGTACAAGAATTTGGACCATATCTATAGCCTGACAAATCAAGAGCTTAAAAAGAAGGGAGAGAGATAACAATATACCTGATATTGGAGTAAACGTCCAAGAGGAAATATTTAGGGTAGTACAGTTGAGGGTAGGGAGTGAATAGGAGTAAGGAGTAAGAATTAGAAAAAAAAAATTTAGGCTGAATATCAGAAACATTTCCAGATACATTGTCCTATTAAGCAGGGAAGGGTCATATGGTTTAGCGGGTACTAAGGATTAGTTTGAAAGACATTGTCAAGATAAGACAACAAAGCCTTTCCAACAACGTACAATATCTCGGGCCTGTAATTAAATCAACACACTTTATTTTCTTGAGCTGCATGTCCTCAAAGTTTCACACAGACAAATATTTGCACGAATAACAGACCCTGAATAAAGTATTGAAAAATTAAAATCAAACCTGAATGCACTCAGGCTCTGAGCAGTACACAATATACTCCTGCTTCCCCTTCACAACCAGCTGCTGCTGCTTAATGATTGTAAATGTGTTCATTGAAATTCATGGGGGTTCTTTGATTTTTGCCTGGGAGATTACACACCCACACCAATCTGCAGGATCCAAGACATCGGCACCCAGAAGCTGGCGAGTTTACCGAGCGAATGAACGTGAACATACAGAAATGTGACTAGTAATTTAGGGTGTCTCAATTTTTGAGCGTCCAGCTTAAGACATCCTTAACGGGGTCTGATTCTCAGAAAAGGGCCAAGCACCCACCCTCTGAAAGTCAGGCCTTTTATAAGGCATCTCATGTTGAGCACCCAAAATCATTAGTCTGTACTGAAAATCTTGGCTGTGATTTTTAAAAGAGTTAAAATTTTGCACTTATCAGTCCAAAATGAGGTAGCAACATGTGGGATAAATTCTAATGTCTGATCCACCTGGCGGATCACTTTAAGGCTATTTTGTTCCATAATGTGGATCAAAGAGAAAAAAAACTTTAGCTCTGAACACATTCTAGTCCCATCACTGCACAAGAGCAGGAGTTGGGAATGAAAGACCTGCCTATTAATGAATTGTAACACAAGAAAGCAACATCATAGCATTGCTTGGAGAAAAAAGATAAAACCGGTTCTAAAACATGGGCCAATTCTTCAAACTGTTACTCACATGAGTGAGGCTTTGCAGGATCAAGGTGTTTATATTTGCTGTTGTTGGTTTCTTTTAATTCACGGGTGGACAGATGGTGTTTCACCTTTGAAAGTTTCCGTATTTTTTTTAAGTTGGGTGTATAACACAAGAGTTTCTCCAAACTTGGGAAGCTTAATTCTAAAAGTACAGGTTCAAAATTTCTAGTGTAGTACTACAAAGATTGTAGCCCGAAACGCAATTTATGCAGTTGCAACAACTTTCTTGACTTTGAGCTTGAAAAAAAGAGAACTCCTATCACTTCATCACTTCCTGGCCCGGTGTCACAAATCTGAAGGTTAATATCAATTACTTGGCTCACAAATGCTTTGCAAACTACAAGGCTGTTCTGTATTTCATGCCCTTGCTGGCAATTGAAAGACGGCCCATCCTAACTTTCAGTACCAGAGTCAACAATAAGTCCCGATTCTTGTCTTTAATTACGACATGCTGTCCTAGCAATCCTATCCTGGAATACTGCAGTCTGTCCTATAACACCATCCATAAACTTGGAGTACGGCAGCCTGTATTAAAACAATGGCAGAACATTTACACTTATTTTCACTCTTTTGTTTTCTAGACACACCCACCTTGTCTATAAATACCTCCGGGGCACAAAACAGCAGCCGACACCTGCGCTTACCTGGCAGTTGTTTATGGTATTGTAAACCAAGCAGGCTAGCAGTGAAATACTGTACAGCCAACATTTAGGCCTGCCTGATCTTCTGCATTGAGAGGCGCTAAACATCAGGTTACATATTAACTCTGAAAACGTTATCCCTGCCATAATTTGGCTAGAATGAACTGATAAAACAAAAATAGGAAAGAAAGTATATTGTTCAGAACACATTGTTTCAAACAACAATAGTTTCTTTATATAAAATATCTGGGCCAGGTTCACAGATGGTGTAAATCAGTGTGTGCCAATGCCAATTTATAACTGATGATCTACCTACCCCCTTATTTATTTTTAAAGATACTTCCATCTACAGACATTCACGCTTTACTTTAAGATTTCGCTTGCATTTGCTGTGGATTATTAGCTCTGTTATTTAATCTGATTAATCAGATTACATGTTTATTCATTAATCTGCAGTATTTTAGAGATACAATAATGATCCCAACTGCCCTCAAGAATAGAAACAAGTAGGTGGAGCGAATGCCAAAAGTTAAAAAAAAAAATTAACAAACATCCATTTCATTGGCACAGTTCCTCTAAGTATCTACATCTGTCTATCCATCCAGATACTTACATGGCCTTTATCACCCAATCTCCGAGAATTCCTTAAATATTTTAAAATAGAACACTAATAATCTCTCACCACCTCTTTGTCCTTTCCAGGCCAAAGGAGAAAAAGCTCAATTAGTTTCTAGGCTGACTTGTTTGTATGCTGTGTATTTGTATATGCTGTCTCTCTATGAGCAGTGCTTGCAAAGAAACTTATTGAGAGAAAGCTCAGTTAAAGAGATGAATTTTGCCATTAGTTCTGAAAGCAAGGAGATCTGCCCTCATTTCTGTCTGTTGTGGAAGTAGATTCTATAGTTTAAGTTCAGCTCTTGTGAAAATTCTACCTCCCAAATTCATGAGTCTTCCCAAGAGGAACTAAAGGCAGAGAAGCATTTTCCTTGTGGAGGGTGAGAACTATCCAGAGAAGAGGAACAAAAATGATTACTGGTCTAGAAAACATGACCTAAGAGGGAAGATGGAAAAAATTGGGTTTGTTTAGTCTGGAGAAGAGAAGATTGAGGAGGGACATGAGTTTTCAAGTACATAAAAAGTTATTACAAGGAGGAGGGAGAAAAATTGTTCTCGTTAATCTCTGAGGATAGGACAAGAAGCAATGGGCTTAAATTGCAGCAAGGGCCATTTAGGTTGGACATAAGGAAAAACTTCCGCTCAGGGTGGTTAAGCACTGGAATAAATTGCCTAGGGAGGTTGTGGAATCTAGATCACTGGAGATTTTTAAGAGCAGGTTAGATAAACACCTGTCAGGAATGGTCCAGATAATACTTAGTCCTGCCTTGAGTGCAGGGGACTGGACTAGATGACCTCTCGAGGTCCCTTCCAGTCCTACGATTCTATCCCAAAAGTGTGTTTGTTTAGATCAGGGGTGGGCAAACTTTTTGGCCTGAGGGCCACATCAGGGTTGCACAACTGTATGGAGGGCCCAGTAGGGAAGGTTGTGTCTCCCCAAACAGCCTGGCCCCTGCTCCCTATCCACCCCCTCCCACTTCCCGCCCCCTCACTGCCCCCCTCAGAAACCTCAACCCCCTGCTCCTTGTCCCTTGACCGCCCCCTCCTGGGACCCCCGCCCTCATCCAACCCCCCTGCTCCCTGTCCCCTGACTGCCCCAACCCCTATCCACACCCCCGCCCCCTGACAGACCCCCCAGGACTCCCACTCCCTATCCAACCACCCTCTGCTCCTTGTCCCCTGACCACCCCCTCCCGGGACCTCCCGCCCCTGACTGCCCCCCAGGATCCCACCCCCTTATCTAACCCCCCCACTCCCTGTCACCTGACTGCCCTCCCAACCCCTATCCACATCTCCACCCCCCTGACAGGCCACCCGGGACTCCCACTCCCAACCCTCCCTGTTCCCCATCCCCTGACTGCCCCCGCAAAACCTCCACCCCATCCAACCGCCCCCTCCTCCCTGACTGCCTCCCAGAACCCCCCCGCCCCCTTACCAGCAGCAGGAGCTCACAGCCACAACACCCAGCCAGAGTGAGCTGTGCTCCCCATGCTGCCCAGCGGAAGCGACAGGCCAGAGCGCGGCCGGCATGGCTGCGGGGGAGCGGGGACAGCAGAGACTCGGCTCCCCAGCCGGGAGCTCAAGGGCCGGGCAGGACGGTCCCACAGGCCGGATGTGGCCCGCAGGCCGTAGTTTGCCCATGTCTGGTTTAGATCAAAGAATCCATTTTACCATTAGCTGTCACAGTACCAGGTGAAAGAGGGCATGCCATGCTCCAACTTTGGGGATGCCAGATAACCTGCATTTCCTGAAAGGTCCTGCCATTCCCCTCTGCATCTGCCTTTGCCAGGTGGTGTCTGAGATTACACTGCTATGACCAGAGGGGGAAATGTCTTGTGAACAGGGCTCAGTGCTCATCACAGGGACATTCTCCATTCAATGAGGCAGAAGGGTGGACAGACAGGCCTAATGGCATGGGAACAGCTGGATCCTTTTTTGGGGGTCGGGGGAAGAAGGGAGGGGATTCTGTGACGGCACACGGCAGAGGGCGGGGGGGGGGAATTAAGTCTCTGCTGATCCCTCGTGATGGAGAGGGGCAAGGATGCTCCCTCCCAGCTGGATACCTGCAAAGCATGATGGGAAAGAGAAGGAATAAAGAGAAGCCTCACAATTCACTTTCCCCATTTTAAATGACTGCTGGGGACCACAGAGGCTTTATATATGATTTGCCATTGAAGGTAGCTACACTCATCCAACATGCCTTTTAATGGATAGAAACTCTTCTGGTGTATTTTCCTTTGCTTGTAATTTCCGCCCCCCTGGGGTATTAAGAGGGAGATTTTCAAAGCTACCTACATGATCTCGGTGCTCCTGTCTCATTCAGAATTAATGAGAAACAGGCCCCCTGATCCCATATGTAGTTTAGGAAAGTCTCAACCCAAAGGTTTAGTGAGTATGATCCAAACACACTACCTCGTTCTTTGCAAGATCAGAACATTCTCCCAGTCTCTCAGGTATACCTGACTTCTGTACAGCTCCCATGAATTTTATAACAGACACTCAAAGGGTTAAATGCTATTAAAACTGCTGTTTAAATAGCCCCGAGGTTGTGAGATAAACTAATAAAAACCAGGAAGTTCCTAAGTAACTGGGCGTTTTTCAGATTGCAAGACGACAGTTATTTAAATGCTGTGGGATTTAATCTTCCTGGCTATAACTTTCTTTTGAGGTTGGGGAACCATTGCAGGTGATATATATAGGATCATTTAAAATTTGGCATCCCCCACAGCAAAAGACATCCCTATCTACAATACTTAGGCACCAAAAGTGCATGGGAAGGAGTGTGTTAAGGACAGAAACGAAGCCTTAACTGAATTTACTGGCTCTGGACTTTCTACTACTGTTCAGACCTTTAGCATTATAGTACTGCGGATGTGGCACACTGTATGCAAATCGATTTACATAATAAACCTTCCGAAATAGACCAATGAGTTTCTTTCGGTTTTAATCCAGTTTCAGCAAAAAACAGCTAGGAAGAAAGAAAGTGCTTTGGTTGACTTATTTTTCTGGTCTGCGTAATTAGTGCATCCGCCTCTAAGGAATTTAAGGAGCTGGCTGGTGTTCTTTACCTGATTTGCAACTGAAGGTTTGTGTTGACCAATCCCAATTGGAGATGAACTGCTCATGCACGCAGTGCAGGGTGTGGAATCCTCAGATCACATCAGGAATGCTGTTGGACAAACACTCCTTGACAGGTGGTTCTCTCTCTTCGTAAAACAAATCTAGACTGTGGGCCAGATACTCAGCTGATGTAAACTGGTATAGCTGTACGGGAGTTAACTTACACCACTTAAGGATCTGGTACTCTTTTCTTTAAAGTGTAATCTCTTGTACGCCATACTGAGTCCCTGTAGCACTTTACCATAATGTCCACAGCAAGTATGTTCACTGCCCAGAATTGTGAGGGCAGCAATTTGTCCCAAAGACAAAAAGGAAAGTTAAAGGACAAATTCTGCCACCCTTACTCAAGCTGAGTAGCATTTTACTCCACAAGCAGTCCCATTGACTTTAGTGTCAAGCAAGGGATCACTCAAGGTGAGTGAGGGTAGCAAAATCTGGTCCTAAGTGTTTTCAGAATACAGAAGGCCTATATAATGAGAATATTGAATTGGCGACACAAGAAATGAAAGTTCTGAACAGACTGACTGACAGTGGCCAGCACCAGCTGTCTCAGAGAAAGGTGCAGTAGGCAAATGTCGGATAATCTATCCTCTGTGATGGTCTTGTCCCTTCCAAAATATTTTTTTTAAAAGCACTATAACTCTGGATAATCTAGTTATCCACAGAAATGCCCAATCTTTCCTTAGATCTTGCTAAATTCGTAGCTTTCAGTCATATCATGTGGCAATGAATTCCATGGTCTCAATTCAGCATTCTGTAAGGAAAATATTTCATTGCATCAGTTTTGAACTTGCCATCTTTCAGTTTCACTGAATGTATCCTTGTTTTTGTGTTCCGAGACAGGGAGAACAGACACTCGAGACCTATCTTCATGTTCTGGTTTTCATTTCAATAGCTTCATTTCCCCTCTTCCCAACGTTAAAAGATCAGTTTTGAAAACAGATTTTTAACGAGTTGTCATGGAGAGGACAGTGACAGGGAAAACATTGCCAGATCCTCATTTCTGCTAAGTAACAGCTTAGGAAGTTTTCACCTACTTTGATCAAGGGCAGTATCCAACAAAACCAGCCCTGCTTCCAAAAACAGGAGAGACTCTAGAATTATAATTTCTCTCCCCCCATCGCCCGATGAGCAGTTTAGCACACCCTACAAAGTTATCCTCACAAATATCAGCAGCTCAAGCATTCATTTTTGTCTTCTCTTCCATGTGTCAAACAAGGTCAGAGAGAAACCAATCTGATTGAGTCCCTCTGCCCTTAACCCACCATTGCCCTCGGCAAACAGACCTCACAAAAATACATGGACTACAGGGAAACAAACTACAGGGAACATTTTTTTTTTTTAAGTGGAATATTCAAGAGCACTCAGCATTGGACCCAACTCTGCTTTTGAAAATCCCACGCTAAGAGTTCCTCCAGCAATAATTTGAGCTCTTATCTGCCGCTAGAAGCGCAATCAGGATATAGCCAGTAGTTTACTGTTCCACCTGGGATCAGTGCTCTCTAAATAGAGAATTAACCACTAACTTGGTCTCGAAGAACCTGCGCGTGTGCTCAGAAGGCACAGTGCTTACAGTCATGAACTGAGGGCACATGACTTTGAGCATTTAACTTTTAGAGTTGCTCATTGCTTTGATCTTGCCAATCAGTCTGTTTTGGAAAGCTCTTCCCTTAGCTCTAACATGGAAGTGCTCTCTCAGCGTGCTCAGATGATTGCTGATGGTTCCCTGCTAGGTGTGGGCAAGGGGATACGGAGCATAAGCCACAGACAACTAGAGACAGAATCTCTCTGCTATTCATAGGGTGTTGAGTACAAAGCCCCAGGTGGGAACAGTGCTGTAGTGAGGTTGTGCAGCACATGAGAGAAAAATCAGGATCAGCTTTTGTGGGTCTAATTCTGTAGAGCCGCCAGAACAGAAACAAGAAAGATGTATTTTAAAAAGGGGGACAGACTCTTAACTATATGAAAAATGAATCTTGGGTATCGGACGGCCTCTGTTCTACTGAAAACCTCTACAACAAGTGCCTACCTCTGACAGTAAGGCTACATTAATCTGTGTCAGGTAATAAAATGCAGCAATTCCTGTTAGCCTTATTACCCTTCCCACTTCTTCTGGAGAATTTGCAGTTCCTTAAAACATTCAAAGTTTGCTTGATTACCAATGCAATTAGTGTTGCAATACAAGCACTAGATGAATTCAAACTGTAAAGCCTGAAAAAGAGAAGAGGACAAAGGAAAAGGAAATAAAATACAGGTGTAAAATTAAACCAAAAGACTAACCTCTGCCCCCCACATGAAACTGTCTGCACTAAAAGTTAAGGCAGGGCAGTTACAGAAAACAAAACCGAGAATTCTAAACCCATTGGTACACTGTGTGGAAGCAGGGACATTAAAACAGTGAACTTAGGAAACTCTAATGCATTAGCAGAATTTCAGGATCATGGAGCAGTTAAAAAAAATATGCACTGGAGAAGTTTCCATGAGAAAGTTCAGCACTGGTTGCTTGTTTCCATAATTTTAAATGCAGTTTGAGGGAAAGTATAAAGCTTATCATTCTCTCAGTGCTGAGAGGGCAAAACAACTTTGCTTTCACAAGGTTTTTTCCCTCCTCTTTCCTATTTTAATATTATTATTATTATTATTATTTTTTAAGTTTGAGGAAAAGTAGTCTTGCAGTTAAGGCATTGGTTGGGGACTTAGATCTGTGTTTAGTTCCCAGCTGTGTCACAGACTCCTTGGGTGCCCAAGTCACTTAATACATCTGTGCCTCAGTGAACCACTTGCAAAATGGGGATAATAAGCCTTCCTTCTTCTTATCCTTTTCCTGGCTTTTGTACTGAGATAGTCAACTCTTTCGGCAGTGACTGTCTCTCACTAGGTGTGTGTACAGCCCCTAGCAGAATGGGGCACTGCTTTTGTTTCGCGGACTTTTGAACTAATAATCACGGTGGTAATGTAATAGAAATAATAATAATTTAGTTAGCAAACACATTCAAAACAAAGGGCCTGATTCTGTGAGGTACTGGGCACCTCCAACTCGTACTGAAGTCAACAGTAATTTAATAGGAGCTTGGCCTGTATTAACTCCACCATCCTGAAGAATATTTACACTGTGATTCTCTTGTGATCATCTGACTTCAGGAACTGTGACTTTAAGGAAAAAAACACTTATATTAGAGCAATTTACATTTTTAGGTGCTCTTATTACATCACTTTATTTCCTTAGCTGCAAACCAAGCCTGCCCAAGGACTAACTGGGCACAGCATGCCAGGGGCCCGTGGGCCACACAGAATTTGGATGTAAATATGCACTCTTCTTTTTATCAAAAACTGAGGTTCTCCACCAAAGCGTTTGCTCCTGCTTGTTCTTTCCTTGATAGGCAAATATAGGGTTACCATATTTCAACAAGCAAAAAAGAGGACGGGAGGAGCCCCGCCCTAGCCCCGCCCCTGCCCCTCCCACTTCCCGCCCCCCCAGAATCGCCAACCCTCCCCCCGTTCCTTGTCCCCTGACTGCCCCCTCCTGGGACCCCTGCCCCTAACTGCCCCCCGGGACTCCACTCCCTATCTAAGCCTCCTTGCCTCTTGTCCCCTGACTGCCCCAACCCTTATCCACACCCCCACCCCCAGACAGACCCCTGGGACTCCCACGCCCCATCCAACCACTCCCCACCCCCTGACAGCCCCCCCCAGAACTCCCAACCCATCTAAACCCCTCTGCTCCCTGTCCCCTGACTGCTCCGATCCCTCTCCACACTCCTGCCCCCTGACAGCCCCCCCAGAACTCCCAACCCATCTAAACCCCTCTGCTCCCTGTCCCCTGACTGCTCCGATCCCTCTCCCCACTCCTGCCCCCTGACAGCTCCCCCCCAGAACTCCCAGCCCCCTACCCCCCGCTCCTTGTCCCCTGACTGCCCCCTCCTGGGACCCCTGCTCCTAACTGCCCTCCAGAACCCCACCCCCTACCTAAGACTCCCTGTTCCTTGTCCCCTAACTGCCCCCTCCTAAGACCCCCCCCCAACTGCCCCCCAGGACCCTACCCCCTACCTGTACCCTGACTGCCCAAAACTTTCTCCACTCCCCTCCAAAAGCCCCCACCCGTTTCTTGACTGCCCCATCCAGAACCTCCCTGTCCCTTCTCCTGCCCCCCCCTTACCCTGCTGCTCAGAACAGGGTGTTGGGCTCTGTGCCAGCCGGACACGTGGCTGAGCTCCCCAGCACAACACAAAACCCGGTCCCTGGCCCTGCACAGGGTTGCCGGAGCGGGCTGCAGGAGGAGGAGCTGCCGGCCGGCTCAGAATGCAGGGAGGGGGGTGTGGGAGGAGGAAGCTGCTCCGGAGTCCAGCCCGGGACTTTCCTGCAGCCCTCCCAGCCGCTCGCTCTGCTCTGCCAGGGGAGGGGGAAATCCCGGACATTGTGAGTGCTTTACAAATCCCCCCCGGACGCTATTTTTAGCACACAAAAGGAGGACATGTCCGGGTAAATCCGGACGAATGGTAACCCTAGCAAATAGAGATGCATGGATGTTTCAGTTCATCGGCCATACAAAAATAAAGGCTGAAGCTGATCAGGCAGTTGCAGAGAGAAGGGGACCAACTGGCAGGGCCTGAGGAGTTAGAGCCTCACTTGCACCAGAGCGCCACTTGGCTCACTTAAGTCAAGGGGAGGCCTCAAGGCTGCTGTAGCCTACACCAATTTGTAATGTTGGCTGAGAACTGTCGGACTGTTGTGCCATCCAGGCATATCCTCCTCCTCCATCGTGCCCCTGACCTATCACTGGCACAATGCTATGTTAAGTGGCCAGCAGATCATGGTGCTACTGTCTCTATGGTGGACTGGGACTCATTCCCACCAATGAGAGCAGGTTTAAGGCTGGTTTGCCCTTCCTGGAGGCCAGCATCCGGCTCTTATATGAATATCTGAGAACCTTTAATTAGGGATGGATTAAAGTCCCTAAAGACTCGCCAATCCCTCCTTTCAAGAACTAAACGGAACGCAAACCTTTTGGAAGGTTCTGGATTGTTCCCATAGGTCTGTTCATAGATGTTTCAATCATGACTGGACCCGAAAGCCCCAAAATAATACTAGAACAATTGTTCTAACTGTATTTTCAGCATGGACTACAGCAGAAGTGGTGGCAACCTTGTGAGAGAGCCTGTTCTTGCAAAATTTTCAGCAGACTCAGAAGGTTAGAATAGTGTAGACAAAGTTTGAATAGGAATCTGAACTGAACCCAAACTCCAAATCTTTTGAGGCTCACTCATCACTACCCCTTTGGGACAAATGAATCCCTAACATAAGACCACTGACATCAATGGAGCTGCATTCTCTTAGTACAGGAGTGGGCAAACTTTTTGACCCAGGGGCCACATTGGGGTTGCAAAACTGAATGGAGGACCAGGTAGGGAAGGCTGTGCCTCCCAAAACAGCCTGGCCCTCACCCCCTATCTCCCACTTCCCACCCCCTGACTGCCCCCCTCAAAATCCCCCACCCATCCAGCCCCCCCTGCTCCTTGTACTCTAACCGCCCCTCATGGAACTCCCTGCCCCTAACCACCCCTGGGACCCCGCCCCCTATCCAACCCCCCTGCTTCCAGTCCCCTGACTGCTCTGACCCCTATCCACACCCCCACCCCCTGACAGGCCCCCCTGGGACTCCCACGCTTATCCAACCTCCTCCCTGTCCCCCAACCATCCCCCAGAACCTCTGCCCCATCCAACCACCCCCTGCTCCCTGTCCCCTGACTGCCTCCTGGGACCTCCCACCCCTTATCTAACCCCCCGGCCCTGGCTCCCTTACCATGCCGCTCAGAGCAGCAGGAGCTCGCAGCCCTAATGCCTGGCCAGGACCAGACACGCTGCCGTGCTGCTCGGCAGGAGCACACAACCCCACTGCCCAGAGCACTGCCCATGCGGCGACCTGGCTGTGGGGGAGGCGGGACAGCAGGGGAGGGGCCGGCGACTAGCCTCCCCGGCCGGGAGCTCAAAAGCCAGGCAGGACGGTCCTGCAGGCTGGATGTGGCCCACGGGTCGTAGTTTGCCCACCTCTGTCTTAGTATGTCTAACGTGGACAGTTACATTGTGGTGCATAAAGGTTTTAGCTATGTTGTTTTATTGGGAGATGCTCCACTATTAGGAGTCAAGTGGTTTCGTTCCAACACATCATGCTGAAAATTTATCCCTGCATTTTCCCCAGGGTTGGGGTAGCTACCTACATGGAGCCAGATCTGATGCCACTGTTGCCAACTCTTTGCAGTTGTACTGCAAGTCTCACAACAATTGGTGTTTTTCGTAAAGTTCCAGCTCTAGCAATTAGGTGATTATAGAAGAATCTCAGGTTTCCTGTTTTTAAAAGGAAGTTTCTAGCCCATGTGATTGTGGAGAAGAGCTTGGAAACGTTAACCCTAAAGGCTCAAACACCAGAAGGCCAATAAAAAGAACTTCAAATTTATTATTTTACAATCTCGTAATTTTGAAGCCCATGACTGATTTTAAGAGTCTTGACTCTTGATTTTTGAACACTTGGGATTTGCAGTGCTGCAAAACCAGAAGAATTCCATTGAAACCAATGGATTTTTTTTTCAGATTTGCCCAACCATAATAGAGATCAGAACCTCACTCCTTATCCCTTCCTTCCTCCTGTCATTTTAAGATGCAGCATAGTTAAGATTAAGTTTCAAATCTCCATGAATGTGCTTTGCTTTTGCCTTAAATCATTTCCCCATTCCACACTGGCATTTTAGAGGAGAAAAAGCCGTGTTGCAAAATGAAATTCAGAATAAAAAGCCTCTTACAAAAGCTAGCTGTCTTTACTGGGCTCATCTTTTAAATCATGTCTTTACTGTACACTGACTTTCCTTTTATAGTATAGCTATTTTTTTCTTTTTTTAAATGGAGATACACCTATCTCATAGAGCTGGAAGGGACCCTGAAAGGTCATCGAGTCCAGTCCCCTGCCTTTACTAGCAGGACCAAGTACTGATTTTTGCCCCAGATCCCTAAGTGGCCCCCTCAAGGATTGAACTCCGAACCCTGCGTTAAGCAGGCCAATGCTCAAACCACTGAGCTATCCTTCCCCTGAACAGACACACATTGTGGACAAGAGTTTTTGTTTTCATAATCTATTCCTGACACCTAACAAGAAATGACGAACGCTGTTCCAAGAATTGACAAGAAGGGACAGGTTGTGGATGAGCAGGTTTCTCTGACTCTCCTATACGGATCAAGTGGGAAAAAGAAAGGGGGAGAGGGTGGAGATTATAAAGAAAAGAGAGGCAACATGGTCCTTTGGAGACAGAGTGAGTAATGCAGCTGGCACACAGCCTCACCACTGCCACAGAGTTCCAAACATACCAATCCTGCAGATTCAGCTATTTGGACAGAAGAAAGACTGGGTGGAAGTTTCACAAATGGGGATGGGGTGAGAACCATGAAACAAACTCAAAACCCCGCACTCCTCATGCAAAATATGTGAGATGTGTTAATGTGGGATGTAACAGGGCAAGATGTTCAATGGAAAACATTGTACAGAACTGTTTCTGCTCTAATCAGATCGTACAAAAATTTCACTTTATGTCCGTTGGAAATTATAGCGGCAGAGCTCCAGCTTCGTTCCCCTCCCACAAGCTAGAAATGCCAGGCCTTCTACAGTCAAGGTTAGCTGTTCTGATGCAAGTCACTATCTCCAAGGAGATGAGCAAAATGCACATAGATGAACAGCACACAAATGAGGAAGATTTTATGGACCCAAGGCCTTTCTCTATAAAAACTCCATCATCAATTTCTCAGCAATGTATTCTTTACAGGTAATGGGCCTGTCTTCCAGTAGGAGTTTGAAGCCCGAAATAGCCTGGGATCTGCCTGTCTGAGAGAGCATCCGTCTGCCCATGTCACACTAGCTCAGTTATAGTGCATAGACGGTCTTACAATCTGAATAGGCAAGAGGTGGGAGAAAAGGAATTGCTATAATACCCATTTTACAGATGGGGGGCTGAGGCACAAAGAAAGCGAGTGATTTGCCCAAGGACTATTCATGTCAGGTCCTTATCTGGTCCCCATCACCATTGTATATTTGCACCTCAGAATCTTTTTTAATGTTTCCCCCTCAGTGAGGTAGGGCAGAGCTATTATCCCCATTGTACAGATGGGGAACTGAGGCACAGAGAGACTAAGTGACTTGCCCAAGGTCACACAGGAAGTCTGTGTTAGAACCAGGAACTGGACCCCGGTCTCAAGCCCCACTCCAATGCCTTAACCACAAGACTATCCTGTTCAGAGATCAAGCTTGACCTACCTCATTGTAAGAGAGAGGTGGCAGCTTGTATTCTCCACAAAGGTCAACTGGCTATAAAACTCATTCTCCTACCCTTGAATCAAAACAGCTGGAATTTGCCAACAGTACAAAACCTTCTCTCTTCTGGGATGGGCTGAAGGTGAGGTGTTGTGCTGCATGGGCTGGCATGTGAGCTTTGCTCATTGTACTGTGCTGCTGGGTAACATCTTTGCGGATAACTGTCAGGGTGCCTAGAGCCCACGTAAAGGTATTTTTTTGTGTTTTATTCTTAAAAAATAAAATAAAATAAAAAAAAATAAAAAAAAAATAAAAAGAATGAACATCTTTTAATGATCACTTTTCTGAAAAAAAACAAAACAAAAACAAACAACAACAAAAAAATCACCAAAACAACCATTTTCAGCCTATGAATAATTGTTTGGTTGGTATAATCATAACCAGGTGCTCCTTGTGAAATTTCAATGAGGCATGGTGTAAGCAGTGTTCCTTTTGGTTCAGGAATGAAGATATATATCTCCCCCCTCTGTTGCAAAGCATGGAGGAGAACTTGGTGCACTATATCTGAAATCAGTCCTGCACAGTTATGCAAAACATGTGTGCAACTGACACCTCTTGTGTAATCCGCAGTGTAATCAACTCCTATCAACCACCTCCAGGAAAGAAGGAGGGGCATTAGGTGGGGAGAATTCACAGTTAGATCAAACAGAAAATGGGAAACTAGCCAGAGAGGTGCAATCAGGTGAAAATATAGTTCCCCTGATAGGAAACCTTCAGGATAGATTTCATTGCTTTTCACATACAATTTCAAGTAGATATGCAGAGAGTCACACAGGGTTCACAACAGGTTCACTATAAAAAATGCATCTCTCTCTCTCTCTCTCTCATTTTCTTTCTCCGGTGATAGCCATCAATATCTTAGCCCTGATGCAATTCATAACAGCAGGTTGCTGAGTGCATGGGAGAACAAATCAGCAGAAGCCTTGTCCAGCTCCACTGTGGTATGGTGTTAACCAGGTTAATTTTTTTCTCCAATCTCTCTTAGCTTCCCTCAGGATGCCAAAAATACCTCACTCACCTTAGCAGTCTTGCTTATTATCGGAGTCACTGGCTAGTTTCTAGTCTCCATTTTACATGGCCCCATAAAATGGCTAAGTGATAGCAGTGAAAGCTGGGCCTAAAGCCACATACTTCAGATCCAGAGTCAAAGTGTCCTAAAGTGAGCGGTTTTTCAGGTCCTTGCAAAAACTGTCAAAGCCTAGCTGACACATTAGATTCGCTCCCAATATAGGCCATGCTGAGAAAGGCTTTTTCCAGTGAAAACAATGTATTCCCTGCTTTCAAAGCAACTGTAGCACCGAGCCGCTCAGATGGGATAGATCCAAGAAAGTGTCTCGTTTTTCCTCTGCTCCGGCTTACTTAAGTGAAAACCAAGTTTTATCATCAACAATAAGGGCAGGCTCATGGCTGCCATCTTGGGTTGTCTCCTCTGAAAAAGTATCTGCAGCCAGCTAAGAAATTTGTGGTGTGCCAGGATTGTGTGTTGAGCCTATCACAATGTTAGTGCAAGGACAAGCCCAAATCTCCGAAGAGGGCCCTAAACAAGATGTGCAAATGCTTAGAGCAGCACTTAGGAGCTTAAATTCCTGTTTATGTGCTTACAAGCCATTTTGAGCATTCAAATACAAGATTTGTGTAGGGACTTGGTTCCCACCAAGGACTGACCCCTACATCCTCCAGAGCCTCAACAGCTTGAGTTAAAGGACTCAGGCCCTTTTAAAATGTGTCCCCAAGTCTTCTAGCTGAGAGCCTGTCCTTTATATATCAGGCACACGGAATCTTCCTTAGGTGCCTATGTTTGCAAAGTGGGCCCTGTATGTATAAAGGCAAATGTTTTAAACTGGGATGGCTGAAAACTGGCACTTACATCCAAATTAAGGGAGAGAAGCAGTCTGATTTTCAGAGGTGTTAAACACCCCCAGCTCCTAATGATTTCAACTGTAGATGATCAGCTCCTTAGATTTTCCGACTCCATTTTCCCTATCTGTAAAAATGGGGTAATAATATGTTTCTACTTCCCATGGGTCTGGTGTGGATTAAATAGTTAATGGTTGTAAAGTAACTGAAGATGAAAAGTGCAGCCTAAGTACTTCATTATTTATAATAACCACCTTTACCATTTTGCTGGAGATAATCAGCCAGTTATCAGAGTATAATACTGAAGTGGTGAGGGTAACACTATGAAGTTCCTTCCACTTAGTAATTAACGCATATCACTGTTGCAACAAGGATATGTAAAACTAAGGAGAGAATACATAGCTCTTCATAGCCTTGGTGTAACAGACACTGAAATATTTAAGCACTTATATGGCTCTCCTTATCACAGAATCCAAGCACCTCACAATCATGAATGCATCTTACCCTCACAACACCACTGTGATGTAGGGAAGTTCTCTGAAAACATCCACTCAATGTACAGCAGCAGTCAAAAAAGCGAACAGAATGCTGGGAATCATTAAGAAAGGGATAGATAATAGAACAGAAAATATCATGTTGCCTCTATATAAATCCATGGTACGCCCACATCTTGAATACCATTTGCAGATGCGGTCGCCCCATCTCAAAAAAGATATATTGGAATTGGAAAAGGTTCAGAAAAGAGCAACAAAAATGATTAAGGGTATGGAACGGCTTTCGTATGAGGAGAGATTAATAAGACTGGGACTTTTCAACTTGGAAAAGAGACAGCTAAGAAGAGATATGATTGAGGTATATAAAATCATGACTGGTGTAGAGAAAGTAGATAAGGAAGTGTTTACTATTTCTCATAACACAAGAACTAGGGGTCACCAAATGAAATTAATATGCAGCATGTTTAAAACAAATAAAAGGAAGTATTTGTTCACTCAATGCACAATCAACCTGTGGAACTCCTTGCCAGAGGATGTTGTGAAGGCCAAGACCATAACAGGGCTCAAAAAAAGAACTAGATAAGTTCATGGAGGGTAGCTCCATCAATAGCTATTAGCCAGGATGGGCAGGAATGTTGTCCCTAACCTCAGTTTGCCAGAAGCTGGGAATGAGCAACAGGGGATGGATCACTTGATGATTGCCTGCTCTGTTCATTCTCTCTGGGGCATCTGGCATTGGCCACTGTTGGAAGCCAGGATTCTGGGCTAGATGGATCCTTGGTCTGATCCAGTAGGGCCATTCTTACGTTCTTATGATATTATCCTAATTTTAGAGATCGAGAACTGAGGCAGAGAGTACATTAAATTAACTTGTCCAAGGTCACAGAGGAAGCCTATGTCTGAGCTAGTTCTAGCTCAGCATTTACCCACAAGACCATCTTTCCTCCAGGACTACCACCTCCAATTTTGGTCCCCTCCCACCCACCCCCAGTCTAGGATGGAAATACAAAAGTAGAGAAAATTTAAAACAGGGCAACAAAAAGGGTAAAAGGATTGGGAGATAAGATAGAAGACAAGATCAAAGAATTTATAGCGTGGAGAACAGAGATGACTGAAGGGGCACAAAGGACTATAGTCTGTAAAAGCCATCAAAATCAAAATCACAATATAAATAAAGTAAAGGAATTATTCACAGTCCCAGATGATGGTATTACAGGGAACAGTAACCTCAAACTAATGAAGGGATAGTGTAGGTTAAATATTAGGAAGAGATTCATAGCTGCGAAAGCAGATGGGCAGGGGCCTAGCCTCCCCAAGGAGCTGATAGAAGCCCAACCACTTAAAATGTTGAAGATGTGATTAGATATTCTGTTAAGAAGGACCAGTGCACCATAGGTAATAGTCTGATCACATTCCTTTGTCTGTCTGATCCCACTGACAACACACATACTGTATTGGGGTAGCACAAAAGCCCAGAAGAGGAAGATTTAAACTGGTTTACAGGAGTCAACTCCTCCCCACCCCCAAATAGATTTTTTTTTTTTTAAACATATGTTGGGCCTGATTCACTACTGGGTTACAGAGTCCCACCGGTGAGTCAGGCGAGGCCCCGTATTCTCTAACAGTAGCGTGACAAAACCACACGAGGGATCGAGGGCCAAGCTGCCTGCCCTGGTCTCAGCCCCTTTGTGCTGCTTGAACAAGGCAAAGTGGTCAGAATCTGGCTGCTGCTGCCAGGCTGAGAGTTCCTCAGGTGTGCGTGTGGGGGAACGGTCAGCTGGCACTAAGCTAGCAGAGACCGCAGCCACGCCAGCTGCCTTACCCCGTGCTGGCACAGGCGGGGAAGGACCCGTGAAAGGTCATGAGCGACAGGCTGGTGGCAGAGAAGAGTGCCGCTCCTCTCTGCCAAGTTACAAACGGCCCTTAGAGACCATATCCAGCTGTTGTAAGTTAGAGCAGCCCATCTTTAGATTGGGGCTGGGGCAACCTGAGAATCAGGGAGCCATAACCAGCTCCTCCCCATGCTGAGCAGAACAGATTGCAGGAGAGAATCTGGCTTTACCAGCGCATTGAGCAGCTCCATGACTCCCGTTTTGTGCAGTGGCTGCTATTCCCTTCCATTCTCTGACCCAGTGGCCTTCCAGAGGAGTTTTGGATTACCTGGCTGTGTGGTAAAGGCCAGGTAACACATGTTTATGAGCAGACCGTGATCCTTAGAAGAGGGATTGTTGAATAGTATCAAGTATTTCTCCCCTCCCGCCCCTAAAGCCCAAACACGCATGATGTTTTATTTTCTTAAAAATCAACACTCATCATTACCAGAAAGCGAATGTTTGGTAAGCCCAGTCCACAGTGTTTTGCCCTCATTTGCCAAGGCACTTCTCCTATTTGTCTGTCTTATCTGTAAGAAACAGATCTTCTGGGTTTAACAGCTGGCGATTGACTCATAACTTCTGCAACTATTAGGGACTCTTTAAGAAGGTTTATCTTTTTAAAAACACGATAAGCAAAATAAACCTTAGTCTTATAGTTTGGGGCGAAACTGTATCTCCTTCAGAAAAAGTTGTACAATAAAATCAAAATGTGCTTTTTTGGGGGCTGGGTGAAGATTCCTATAGCACTTTTAGAAAACAGTGGTGGGTGATGCTAGTGTCCTGGCCAATATGGTCACTCAAGAGAAAAGGCTCAAAGGCCCAGATCCTCAAACTTATTTAGGCTCCTAATTTCCACTGAAAAATAAATGGGAGTTAGGAGCCTAATTGGCCCTTTGAGTATCTGCGAATGATTAAAACTTAGTATGGGAGATATACCTCAGTACATAATGGCTGCTTGTGCTAGGTAGTTGCTGCACTATGAATATTTACTACCATCAAAGTACTCTGAGGATGAAATTCCTTCTTGTGCAGAGGGTCATGCACCACTTAAGCCTTCAAAATTGGGTCTCAGCTGGAAATAAATGAAGCACGAGCCTTGTTCTGGAGCTCTGCTCAGGAGCGAATTTCACCTTGGGATGCCCGGAGTATGGAAGGCCTTGTATCAAATCAACCTCTCTTCCTTTTAACATATTTTAATCCTTTCACCTTTTCTAATTATATTTAAAACAAGGAACCAGGCACATAGGAAACCTTAGGTTTCCTCAGACACTACCACAGAGCGAAGGACTGACTGAAGAAGATACTGTAAGCACTAATAGGAAAACAGCATCCCAATGCTGTGTATGAACCATCCCAATGCTGTGTATGAACTAATAACATTTAAGAATCCAAAGACTAACAAGCAAATAACAAAGCAATTTCATTACGAGTAAGAGATTAATTCCACTGACTTTAACCAAAACTGCACAAGCAAAACAGGCAGAGAGAGAAAGTCCTGCCTCATTTTGCAGAAGCAGCACGCAGTAAACAGAGGTACATGCATTAGATCATCAAAACACACTCTCAACGGGTTAACAAACACTGTTAGCTGGTGGTGGAAGCAGCTCCTTAACGGTGTATAGGCACCTAACTCTCCCTGAAAGAAACGAGAGGTAGACATGTACATAACTTGGAGGATCTGGAGCCTTACAAACCAACCCCTACATGTGTATCACATATTTCCTCTCTTTTCCATAGGGTTGGCTCTCGGCTCATGTGTAACTTCTTTTCTATCCATAATGTATTTAACGCAGGCAAGTCCAGCTTAAAATACCTGGCCCCGCTGATGTCTATAGCAAATCTCCCACAGTGGCAACAGCTTCACAGACTTTAAAGTCAGAAGGGACCATCATGATCGTCAAGTCTGACCTCCCGCACATCGCAGGCCACAGAACCTGGCATACCCACTCCTGTAATAGACCCCTAACCTCTGGGTGATCTGTTTTTCAGTGCTGTGCTTGTTCTTGCAATATTCTAGCTGGACTGACTGAGAAACTAGAAAGCTCAGACTGAGGGTACGTCTACACTTACCTCCGGGTCCGGCGGCAGGCAATCGATGTTCTGGGATCGATCCCGGAAGTGCTCGCCGTCGACGCCGGTACTCCAGCTCGGCGAGAGGAGTACGCGGCATCGACAGGGGAGCCTCCCTGCCACGTCTGGACCCGCGGTAAGTTCGGACTAAGGTACTTCGAATTCAGCTACGTTATTAACGTAGCTGAATTTGCGTACCTTAGTCCGAAGTGGGGGGTTAGTGGGGACCAGGCCTGAGTCATTAGCTCAAGCAGAATTAGAATTCCTCCTGGCTCCCAGTCCACACATGCCCATACCCTAAGTTTTACCTGCTCCACTCCACTGCGACCACGTTCCAGTTACTAGAGTCCAGGGTGTCAGAGAAGGCTGAAATGGACAGCC
Source organism: Malaclemys terrapin pileata (assembly GCF_027887155.1). Classification (NCBI taxonomy): domain Eukaryota; kingdom Metazoa; phylum Chordata; order Testudines; family Emydidae; genus Malaclemys; species Malaclemys terrapin. The sequence continues at coordinate 14,139,656 of NC_071515.1, read as the reverse complement.
CTTCCTCCTCCCTGAAGAATGCTAACTCATGCAAGTAGAACCATTGGTTTCAGTGAGATTACCGGCATGGTGAATGTTCATCAACATGAGTAAGGGGTTCGCAATCAAGGCCCTAAAAAATGAGACTTCAACCCAAGAAGTGTAAAGCAGAGTAAGAAAACTGCTTTTCCGTAAATGGATATTTTCATGGCCAGTGAGCCTCCCAATAAGGTATGCCATTTTTCTTAGATGCTGTATGGATTTTGCTAAGATCATGCAATTTTTTCTGTGCTGTTCTTTTTAAAACAAATGCTTCACTGGCTTCCTTTCGCAAACAAAAAGGATACCATTAGTTCAGTGCGATTGAACAGCTCTATAATAACACCATTCAAGTACAATAGGGGAAGAAAGAAACCAAAACAAATATTTGTTACAAACAATCATGATAAAATTTTTAAAAACTGAAAAAACAAAACAAAACAAAAAAAACCCCTGGACGCATACTTTACATTTACAGCAGTAATTTTTTGTGTTATATCCATATCTATATAGCTCAAAGAATATATATATTCTTTTTAATGTAGGCTCTTTTGTTATCTATAACACACACAAAAAGAACATTATTAAGGCTGCAAAGTCAAAGCACTCAAAAATCAGGAAAATGCTAGTATAAAGGATGCCTGTGTAACCTTAATTCAGTCCCCTTGCATAAGCATTATGACACAGTCTGTAATTACACAATCACATACTATTTTTTCCACAGGACCTCTGCCTTATTCAGTGCACAAGATGGACGCTTAAAGAGCAGCTATTCAATATGTTTTCTCCTCGTTGTTCTATATGTGGCCCCAGGCCTTATTTACTATGTACAATTCAAACCCTACTCTGAAGACAGAATTATAAATTCCCTCATAAGTTCTTCTATGGCACTCATCACTAGAGTATCTGAGTGCTTCACAGACATTAATGAATTTATTTTCACAACATCTCTGTGAAGGAAGGGGTGGTATTACCCCTATTTTACAGATGAGGAACTGAGGCTCAAAGAGATTAAGATCCAAGGTATTCACTAATTTTGGGTGCCTAATTTGAGATGCCGAGGATTTGATTTTTCAGACTACTTAGCACTGTATCTCACTTTATATGTTCAAGGCACAGCTCCCATTGACTTCTGTTGATGCTAGAGTGCACAGCACTTCTGCAAATCAGACTCCCAGAAAATGAGGAACACAGTCTTAGTGTCCACCTGGGAAATGTTAGTTTAAGTGACTTCTCTAGCACCAATTAGGAATTCTGTGGCATTGGCAGGGATAGAATCAGATTCTCGATGGCAGCATTCAAGTGCTTTAACAACGAGATCGTCCATTATCTTCCAGTAATCCTCTACCTCATTCACTACTCACATGCCAACTTCTGCAACACATGATGCAGGGGTCTTAAAGACGACAGCCTCCTTCACTGTACAACCCTAATTCATTCCCAGAGCAAGTCCATCCACGTACTGAATGAGGCAGAATTCCTAACAGTATGTGATCATGTAATTGAAGACAGTATTGTAATATGTATGTCCAAGGAGGCCACATTAAGGTTGCCCCAGCAACCTTAATTCTGGTATTTCCTAATTTTTGAGTGCTTGACTTTGCAACCTTAATGCTCTTTTAACACAGTTGTTGGTTTTTTTTTGTTTTGTTTTTTGGTAAAATGCATAACACGCATTTGAGGATCTCAATGCACTAGGTAAACACTACTTTGGCCTAACAGCACTTCTGTGAAGTAGGAAAACATTATCTTACATCGTACAAATGTAAACGAAGCCATAAGGAAGTTAATTATGGCCTGGTTTTCAGAGATGCTGAGTATCCAGCCTAGCAAGGAGGTTAATAGGAGTTCTAGGTTTTTAGAATCTCAAAAATCAGGCTATAAACTATTTGCCCAAAGTTCTAGGAGAAGTGCGAGGAAAAGCCTGGAACAGAACCCAAGGCTCCTGACTAGCACTGCCATGGTACCATCTTTGTTTCCTATGAAGTCTTCCTTGGGTACATAAACTGTACAGAAAAGTAGGTGTTTAGACTGTGGCCAGAGTCAGAATTCCTGGGCTTTATACCCAATTCTGTTGGACATCTTGGAACAACAAACCTCTCTGTGCCCCAATTTACTTAGCTGTAAAATGAGCATAGAACAGCATATACCTGTGTCACAGCGGTGTTGTGGGACTGTGGGTCCAATACTCCAAATAGTTACTATCCTATTGAATTCCCATGAGTCTCTCTAGTCCCAGTGAAGTCCAATGCATGAGTCTACTCCCATGCATAAGATTATGGATATCCTGTATGGACATCATAACCTTCCTGAAATCAAAGGGGCTACAGATGGGAGAAAATATATACACAGTAGTTTAGTAGAACTGCAAATGTCAGTGAAAGGTAAATAATCACAGTAGTACATAATTGTAGGCTCAAACCCTTAATTATTTAAGGCTAAATTATGCCAGAACTACACATGTTCAGTGGTACCTATGCGTTGAGTAATACTTTCATTTTGAGGCTACTTGCATTGTAAAGTACTAGCGAATAAGGGTGGCACAGTATAGCTTTCAGAGTAGCAGCCGTGTTAGTCTGTATCTGCAAAAAGAACAGGAGTACTTGTGGCACCTTAGAGACTAACAAATTTATTAGAGCATAAGCTTTCGTGGACTACAGCCCACTTCTTCGGATACAGAGTGCATCCGAAGAAGTGGGCTGTAGTCCACGAAAGCTTATGCTCTAATAAATTTGTTAGTCTCTAAGGTGCCACAAGTACTCCTGTTCTTTTTACAGTATAGCTTGTAATGTTTCTAAGTACTGAGATCCATGGATGAAGATACTATGCAAGTACAAAGAAAACAGAAATAAAAAAAAAAAATAGGAATAAAAGAGAAACTGTCAACACAAAATTCATGTGCAGTGCAGTTGTAGCTGTGGCAGTCCCAGGATATTAGAAAGACAAGGTGGGTGAGGCAATATCTTTTATTGGACCAACTTCTGTTGGTGAGAGAGACAAGTATCACAGCTAAATGCACTTAGGTGTGATGCTCGGAGTACCTTGCCCAGACCTGAAGAAGAGCGGTGTGTGGCTTGAAAGCCCCCCCCCCCCCCCCCCTCTCTCTCTCCAACAGAAGTTGATCCAATAAAAGATATGAACTCAAAAGCTATTCACTTTAAAAGAAGCTCCACGTACTTTAGCGGCCTCTGACATGCTAATTTCTATTGGTTTACAATCACATTTTCCTATTTTTTAAAATGTCCTCCTTTGTTGTGTGAAAGACCCACACACAGAAGAGGGGAAAACTGACTAATAGATTACACAGGGGAAACAGTGAAACTGGCTAAGAGGTGTCATAAACACAAAGTGGCGCCAAAATCACAGACTAAACAAGCTGAAAAATTAGGTGTTTAAAAAAAAATTCACCAGTCTCTTTCTCCTATAGTACTCTTGGGTGTTTCCTGTTATGAATAGTATGTAAACAATATTTCAGAGAAAAATGTGATGTTTAATTTGACGGTGTCCTTTTAATTATTAAAATTCATTTTAAGGGAAAGAGTTTCACACATGTTGAAATAATGGGCCAGATCCTCAGCAGTGCAAATAAGCATAGCTCTCTTGATTTAAGTGGAGCAATGCTGATTTAAACCGGCCCAACTTGGATCTGGCTCAAAGTATAGTGCTTTCACTTCAGACCAGACGGAGGTCTCATATTTCATCATTATCTTTATTCCCAGGTTTCACTTCTGATGCATCTCGTTTTATGACTAGGGAAGGAAGAAGAGGCAAAGACTCTATGAAATCTCCTAGATTTCTTGATCAGCTTCTTTTTCTAGACTATTAGGACCAATCTATTAACTTATAGTGCAGTGAGGGGAGTCAATAAAAAAAAAAAAAAAAAAACACCTCTTAGATAGAAGACACTCCCTCAAATGAAACTGGAGTTCGAAACTAAAAAGGCAGAACTTGCAAGTGCAAGTGAATCACCGAGGAGCACATGGCTTCCAATAGGATTTATACTTCTAAGTGACTTAAGCACTTTTGAAAAATCTCACCACTGAACAGCAACATTTCATCCTCATGCAAAAAGTACAAGATCCGCCTTATATTTTCACACAGGAAATGTGAAGAACCTATATCTAGGTAACAATATCTATAGTCATCTTATAAAAACGATCTTAAACTATAATGAGTGTGTTTTTGTAATATGGGTTAGTTTTTTGTCATGATTCATTTTTAAAAATAAAAATATTTTTTGTTTCACTATACTTCAAGCGGTTATGGTCAGAAGAATGTGTGAAATTCACCGCATGATACTCCATATGTATTTTCTGCTGGGTACCAAGAATCACATATTACAATACGTTAAACAAGTTCATCAGTAAAAAGGAAGTAGAACAGTTTCCAGACAGTCTAATTATCTCTGTTCATTCAACAATTAAAAAAAAAAACAAAAAACACAGTCTCCCGTAAATGATATCCCCCCAAAAGATGTACATTCTCGGGGGACAGATAATGATGGGGGATTTTCACTTTTTCAGGGGTTGATTGTGTCTGGCTACCCCATAAGTGAGGAAGTTGGGCAAAGAGGGTACAAGTAGTCTGGCCCCTTGAGATGCCCATGTGCAGGGGCCAGACAACATGCATGACCTTCAATACAGGGACTGCTATAGTCAAGTGCCACTGACAGCACTGGACTCCTTGGGGGAGCCAATAGGGGGTTTGAAAGGATGTGACCATAGCTCCAGTGGAGCTGGTTTGAACAGGGGGGAGCATACAATGCATTCTGTCCAATGGGGGTATAATTGCTGCATCCTCCTTATGCTTTAGGAAGCACTGTGGCTTAATGGCATGCCTGAGCCCTACAAGTAATTAGTGTCTATGAATCTTACTAGGTGCCAACAGGAATGTGACATGAATAGTAAAACACAGTTTTAAATTTACTAATTTATTCTGATCATTTTGGGGATTTTACAGATGCTCAGGGCTTAAGATGTCGACACAATCTAACGCCAAAGTTAGGATGCATGTAATGAGATGTGCAAAGGGAAACGTGTCAGCGTCCATGCAGGAGCTCATTCATACAAGAGGTAGGTCTGAACCACAAGGTCCTGATTTGGATTTTTGGTTTCCCAGAGTTCAGGACTTGGTGTGTCTGGGAGCCCAGAACTCATTCACCAGGAAATGTGGTTGCAATTTCATAACCTACTTTGATTTAACAGTCACGAGGAAGGAAACAACAAGGAAGAGGAGACATTGGAGGCTCACCAGAGTGCGTCCTGAGGTGTCCTGTGAGGGCGTCCCTTCTCCGGCAGGCGTAGCTGCAGAAGGGACATTTGAACGGTTTTTCCCCAGAGTGTAACTTGATATGCCTCAGCAGGTTCCCCTTCTGTGTAAAAGAAGCTCCACACTGGTTACAATGGAAGGGGCGCTCACCTACAGTGGAGAGAATGATCAAGAAACCATCGAACACAGAACACACAGACCCAATATCCTATTGCTTGTAACAGAATATAGTGCAGCCAGATCTAAGTCCACCATCACCCAATTTAAACCCACCACAAATCCTTTATTTCATCTCTTTGTAACATAGGATTTGCTGATCCTAAAGGCTCGCACTTCCTGATGATTGTGGGCAATATTTTCAACAGTGGTTTTGGGTGCCTCAGTTTTGGGCACCCATCGGAGATGCTTTAAGAGGCCTGATTTTCAGAAAGGGCTGAGCAGCCACCCTCTGAAAAAGGGATCTGAAGCTGGGCAACCAAAACCACTAATCACCATGGAAAATGTAAGCCCACTGCTGTGCTGCTCTCTCTGTGGCTTGCAAATCTTTTTATAGAGGCCCCATCCTCAGAGGGGTTTAGAATGTTGGATAGATATCACTGTCTTAACGTAAAACAAAACAATTTTTTTAAATAATTAAAACCCCTTTGAAGGCTCCTCTGCACTGCTAGAGTGATGCAAAGGGTCTTTAGTATAAATGAGAATCAGGCCCAAATAGCTTTGGTAAGTAGCAAACATGGTGAGAAAAGCTGCACCTAGAAAAAGGAGAAGTAAACAGAGTTGGGTTTTAAATAACTTTTATTTAAAAGTTATCTTCATTAGGAGAGTTTTGTCTTAAAGTAGAAATTAATAAGCATTTAATAAAATCGTTTGTGTTGATAGTAAAGGTTTGATTTAACCTGGGATGGTTGTGATTTTTTCCCCCAACCTAAACGACACAGTTTTTCATTAAATAAATAATTAATAAATAAATAATAATAATAAAAGTAGGAAAGCTGAAAAACACCACAAAGGTTTTGTGAAATGAAACACAAAACTTACACAACGTGATCCACTTTGTAACATACTTAGTCTATCTCAATTCAACACGGCACTTAAGCATGTGCTTAACTTTAAATCATATGGTTAAGCCCTATTGGTTATAAAGGAAGTCAATGGGATCAAAGCATATACTTAATGTCAATCCTATGCTTAAGTGCTTTACTGAATTAGGGCCTTAGACACGGAGATGATTTTATTAAGGCTGTGATTCAACAAGATACTTAAGGATATTCCTAACTTTCAGCATACAAGTAGTATCATTTATTTTTTTAAGCTCATCTCCTATTACAAAGCTTTGGCCAAATCAATCCCAATGTGGTGAAGGTATGTTTGGTTCGATAATGAGCTGGCTGGAGAGGAGTATTAATCTTTTTTTAAAATAATTGACCGCATTCTGTAATCAATTGTCTAGTTTTCTAGTATTTTAGTTCCACAGTTTTGCCCCTTTTTGAGGCAATGATCTGTGACGCAACCTCCTTCCCAGACATAGATTTAAGGAAGAAATCTGGACTTTCATTTGTAAATGCTAAAAGAGAGGGAAGGAACTCAACTATGTGCCATCAGCCACATTTCAGCTTCTTCTCCCCATTCTGGGCTCAACGTAAGACCTTTGTATTTAGGATCAGTCATGTTGGCTAAGTAATGGAAAGGTTCCATAGCTTCACTGAATCATTTTTTCAATTTTGCTGTGTGTGGTTTCATTTCATCGTTGTTAATTACATTAAACCACATTTACATGGCATCTGCAACAGGACTGTCATCAACCTGTAATCTGTCACATACTTCCAAAACCTTCGTCAATTGCTGTTGTAAGATTAATGGCCCCTCGTTGCATAAAATGCATGCTATGTTTTCATCAAACTACTTCTTATGTCTACTGCAAATTCCATCATGTGTGTTGGATACAAATTTAGAAATGTAGTCTTCCTGAGAGCATGACTGAGTGTTATTAAGAAGCTGGGCCATAAATCCTCATTTTTTCAATCAACCAACCGCTGATGGTAATTGGGGACTATTTTTTTTTTTTTTTGAACTTTCACAATGTGCTTTAGGGACTGGGTTGGGTGTTCCATTTCTCTCAATAAGGTTGAAATAGTGTGCTGAACACCCAAAATTGAGAAGTCTAAGTTTCTATTTATAAATGGCTTATGAAGGGTTAATAAATGAGTAATAGATGCAATAAATGTTACCGACATGAGTTGTACACATTATTGATGGTTATAAGAGTGTCAATAGAATGCGATATAGATTGTTATAAGTAATCTCTTGACCTTTTGGACTTTATAAATATATATAACAATTGATTAGCCACTTATTAAAACCTCTATTCATCATTTAGTAACCCTTTATAAACTATTTATAAATGTAACATTAATATCAAGTGTCACCAAAAAAGATTTCTAGTACCAAAAAACTTAAATATACATTATATTTTTGTAAATGTGTGATGGCAGAAGTTCAAAACATTTTTTAAAAACATCCCCTCACCCTCTTCCCAAGCAAAAAATAGAAACCCTTCCAAACCACTGTGAAATCCAGGTGTTTCACACCTTGGACATCCCCCCCACCCCCTAAAACCACACAAATTAACAATCAAAATTTCTGAAGAGTGTGGTTCCCTAGAAGAGTAAACTGAGGTGTCTATATGCTCTTGGATTAACTGTAGGTACCATACATTAACTTCAACCCCTTCGCACAAAGAAAATAGACTAGGTAATGGTTACAGAGTATTCCTTTTTCTGAGGTCCTTCTGCTTGTGGACTAGTCTGATGATACCTCAAAAATTCTTTGGCTTTTACAAAGGCAAAACTCAAGCCAACAGTCATGTGGCTAAATATTTATCTCCTTACATGAGCCAAACGCCCACTGAAGCTTACTAGCCTATTCAGTTGACCTGCAACTTACGTAAATCATTAACACCAGAAAAAGTGGATATAAAATGTTACCACTCTTGATCTGTTACTGTTCTGCACCCACTTTGCACTGGTGTAAATGACTGCGCAAGGTGTAAGGTGAATTGGGCCCTGGGAATTTGGACCAAGTGGATTTGGCAGGGTGTGGCCTTTCGTAGCGCATTTTAACTATATTATACAAAGAAGTGGGGGCCAAACTGCGCCTTGTGAGTCACATGCGGTTCTTTTACAGTTCAAGTGCAGTTCTCCGCCTACCAGACTCTGTGTGTGTGTTGGGGGGGGGAAGAGGGGGGTAGAGGGGAGCTTGGGGATTGTGTTCTGCAGCAGGGTGGTGGGACTAGGAGCTTCTGCCAGAGATGACTGGTGCCTTTGGAAAGTAAGTGTATGTGTGTGTGTGGGCACAATTTAAAGGTTCACGCCCCACCGCTTGGGCCCCCCCAGGCATGCTCCCCCTCTTACCCTCAGCGACCCCTTCCTGCAGCTCCCAGGTGCTAGCTCCTCGTGGACAGGCAGCAGCAAACCGCTGGGAGCTGCGGGGAGGGGCGGCTGCTTTAACTTCCCGGGGAAAAAGCAATAGAGGGTCCTCTGGCACCTTAAGACTAACAGAAGTATTGGGAGCATAAGCTTTCGTGGGTAAGAACCTCACTTCTTCAGATACACTTGCATAGACTTTACAATAGCACAAATTAGTACTGCTGATCTGGGGACTGGACTCGATGACCTCTCGAGGTCCCTTCCAGTCCTAGAATCTATGAATCTTTTGAAATAATACAATCTGAAACCAGGACTATGTACAGATTAACGTCCTATTAATGTTTTCTATCTTGTACAATATAAATAGTTCAAACATTCTCAAGAAGCAAACCAGCTCCTTCTCTTCTTAACTGGACTGCTTCCACGTACAGTCATTCCCCCTAATCACTTCAGCACGCAAGTGGTGAGCAGAGGTTTCATTATGAGTTATCCTCCTTTATATTTCATCCCACTGTGAAATACAACTGTGCCATTCTCAACATCAAAACAACAGTTTAACTGGGGACCAGGGGTATATCCAAACCTGATCTGCCGCTTTTATTGAGACGCCGATCCAAACAGCTTGCAAAGTGTTGAAAACAACATGAGTAGCCCTCATAAGAAGGCAGGTAAAATAAGTTTCCTCCGAAATTCAATGAATTTCTTCCTACACAGAACTGCCACTTGCTTTTTAAAAAAGTTTCATTCATTCTGGAGATTTTAAATGGGGAATGAAGGAGATGGAGGCATTACTGTACCAAATTGCTGTTGTATGTGTTTCCAAACATATTATACCTGCATACTCTGAACTCAGGATAGCACTAGCATCTAACCCCTCTGTTAACAATGAGCTACACCTCTCTCCATAACTTTTCTCACGGAAGTCAACAGAACTGTCTGCAAACTAAAGCAATGGGCTTATTTCTCATTTGCACAAAGGACCTTTTTACATCGCTACAGTTAATTAATTCAATTAATTAAACTTAATGGAAGTGAGTCTGAATGTAATTATTTTGCACCTGCCTTTAAGGCTCCTTTTCCCTACTAGAATGGTATAAAGCAGCCTTTATGTAAACGAGACTCAGGATCAAACTGACTGAAGGTGTCAAAGCCTGGCCCATAGAAATAAAGGGATTCTGATTTTGACAATTGTTTATTTTGCAGACAATTTTGTTCTTAAAAGAATGTATTAAGCACTGAGAGAGGGATACTTACAAAACAGCCCTCTTCACCTCCTCATGCTAAATTGCTTTGCCCAGGGAGGTATGAAAAAAAAAAGGGGGTTAGTTTAGCGTTAACGATAACATTAATTTTTCACCCTCCACGTAAAATTGTTTTGGGTTATTTTAGTTGAACTATAGGAAGAAATATTTCCTCTGGTGCGTTAGTTGCCTCAACTGCTCTGGGAGCACAGACGAAAGGGTAGCTGTACGGCTAATCTATCAACAGCGAAAGCAGAGCAATCAACCTTAATCTGAGCAACATAAAAAGTAGACGAACTCATTCCATTTCCATATTTGTTGTTTTGAATCCTCCTGAGCTTCTTGGTCTAGATGTTTACCTATTGCATTGTATTCCATTAGCCAGTTAAGCGATGGGGCTAAACATCACTTTAGAACAGTGGTTAACTACAGAACAAGCAAATGAGTAAGAAAATTGAGGGATTTACTTGTCTTTATTTTGGATAATCCCACCTCCAAGGGGGGATTTTATTTGAATTCTTTTATTAATTTCTCAGTCATTCCTGATCTCAAATAGTTTAAGGGCCCGGATTTTCAAGAGCACTCAGTACCCACATTTTTGGCCAGATTTTTAAAAAAAGAGCTCAACTCCCAGTTAGTCCCTTAAAATGAAGGGGCAAAAATTTTCAAAAAACCCACTGATTCTCATTGTTAACAATAAGAGCTGCTGGGCACAGAGCTATTTAGAAAACCCAGCCTCTTCATTTAAGTACTAAGTGGGAGCTGAGCTCTTCTGAAAATCTGGCCATTTATTTAGATGCCTAAATGGAAGATGCCAAATTCTTTTGAAAAATCTGGCCCTAGAACGTTTGCTCCATTTAACCAATGCCAAATAATATCATGGTGCAAGAGGCAGTAGTCTAGGCATTAAATCAACGTAATCCTTTCTATACAAATATTTGACAGTCCGATGAAATTAATTCTAACCAGGGAACATGGCCATCTATTTAAATTTGTTTGTGGTTAACCATATTAAGCATGAACGTCTTGAATACTGACTAGCACAATTGGGTTTTTTGGTCCCAAATCAATTGTGCCAAAACAGCCTTATCCCTGCATAAAATAAAAAAGTTAAACAGCATTTTCAGTTGTTCCAAGTTCTGTATGTGCATCTGCAATGCTATGAACGTGACAGTAGGATTTGGTAAAAATTCCTTCCCTGGTACATCAAATATACATTGCAGTACTAACATGCAGGTGGGGTGGAACCAAAGGCTTGAGAGTTTCCTGAGATCACCCAGAACAGCAGAAATGCAGAAATGCAAGGCGAAAGTGGTTAACATAAGTGGGCTCGATTGTGATACCCTCATCCACGTTGAATAGTATCTTGCAATATGAGTAGTCGCACTGAAGGGAGGCAGTATGACCTAGTGGATAGAGCACTGGACTGGGACTCAGGAAAACTGGGTTCTATTTCTGGCTCTGCCACGGGCCTGCTGGGTCACTTTGGCAAGTCACTTCGCTGCTCTGTGCCTCAGTTTCCCCATCTGTAAAAGGGGATAATGATACCGACCTCCTTTGAAAAGCACTTTGAGATCTACTGACGAAAAGTGCTAGATAAGAGCTAAGTGTTATTATGGTGATGGATTAAGTTACCATTCAGTGTGTGTAAGGGTCTCACAAACCTCACTGAGGCAATAGCATGGCTACGGAAGAGCATCAATGTACACAGTATGGTATCAGCTCTGCTGAAAGCGGGAAGATACGAGAGGGTTTGGTTTTTTTTCCATTCCCATAAAGGGCCAAGCCTAGAGGGATGACAAATTCACTTTTAAACACATTAGAATTCCTTGTTATTTCTGTAGACAAATTGGATTCTTCACCCTACTTTTTTTTTTCCCCTCTCTCCTCGATACCGCCAAACAAGAGTGCCTGGAGTACCCGATGACAATATTACCTGATTATCCAACTACTGCAGTAACACAAAACTCTTAGAAAGATGTTGCTACAGCCCCCCGCCCCCGGTATGCAACAGCATGGAGAATGAAGTCTCTACTGAAAAGAAAGAGAAGGAAGATAAATTAGCCCTGATGTGCTCTTGTGAAATGAGCTGGGACGCTGCCACTCAGTGAAATTGTTCCACCTTCACATCGCATCCCTAGGCTGAATGTTACGGATACATGACAAACAAATGGAAAAGCTGCCCTTATGCATTTGGAAATGGCTTTACATGAATTATCAATACCTTAAAAAAGTGCAGGATTCTACGGTAACGGTTGCTACCTCGGCAGGAGCATTATGGGCTCCATTGTGGGTTTACCACAAGCCCGGAATCAGGGGCATCGTGAAACTGTGTGGTCACGGGAGCAAAAATCTGCGCCAGCCCTATGCCTGTCACAGTTTACTTCCCTCTTCCTGTGTCTGTTCAGCCGCACTGGCTGGTGTGTAGGAGCAGCAGGGACCTCACCAGTAAGGAAGGGGGAGGCTGTTGTGCCTTTTGTGATTAAAGCAGACCATGCCAAAGAGTAGGAGGCCATCTTGTAACCCCTTCTTCTTCTGAGTGAGCCACAATTTTGCCGTGTGTGTGTGTGTGTGTGTGTGTGTGTGTGAGAATTATGATTATTACGGTAAGCTGCAGTGTTTGGGAGAGAATGGCATCAGGCTTTAGGGACAGGATCTACCATTTTCTGGAGGAGAAGACAGCTGAAGTTTCTGCAAGGCAAACAGTGGGCCAGACTGTGCCTTGCAGTATACGGGACATATCAGCTCTGCAGGAGAGGAAGGGGAGTCAAGCCCCTACATATGCATTGGCCAGCAGAGCTGGCTGGGGGCAGTGGGATGAGGAGTATGCTACTTCATGGAAGGGCTGATACTGAATCCTCACCAGTGGAAAAGGGGAGGTGTCTCTGGCACACAATTCCTTCCCAGAGTTCCCTTGGGGGCTGCACAGCCAGACGCAGCCTAGGAGGGCCAAGTCCAAAGGCTCAGTCTAGCCCGTTAATAGCTACTGCTGATGAAATGGCAGGATAGTGTTTTAAATACTACCCTTGCTATGGTATTTTTAACATTTTACTTTTTGCCATTAAAGACAAGGATGTGGACATCCAAGCAAATTCCTCCTTCTATGGACATGCCGCTGTAGACGGTGAAGCAGCAGCACCTAAAATAAAACAACGGGCCAGCTGGTTCACTAAGAGCTACACAGTGAAAGGAATGCCCATTTCTATATGCTCGAAAGCATCTGTATAGAGCTGTGCATCACAGCCTCTCTGCTCAGGGGCAAAGAGCCGGAGCACTGTAGAGAAGCTCTAATGGCTTTACGAAAACAGCAGTGTGTTATGTAATCCTTAGCTACACGTGCACATATAGCTGCCTTAGTCTGCACAGTAGAAGGCAAATGTTGTTGTTTAAATGTGGGCGCCTAACAGGTTAGGCACCCAAATCACCCGTATGTCGAGACACCTAAATAAAAGATGTGCTGACAGAGCTCCATTGTCCTGTAAGGACCTGCCAGTGCTCAACACCTCAGGCTGGTTTTAATTAGGAGATTAACTAGGGTTGCCAGGTGTCCAGTTTTCTGACTGGTTGCTAAAGGTCTGGTTGGCCGCAGTAACCGGCCTCCGCCATTGCGGGGTGGGAAGAGCAGCAGCTGGAGCAACATGGAGGAGCTATAAATAATAAATAATTATTTATTAATAATTATTAATAATTTATAATAATGTATTAATAAATAGCTGCTCTCTGCTCAGCTGCTGATGCCTGACAGAGAGCAGTGGCAGGTTTTGGGACCGGGCTCACAGAGGTAGGTGCTGCTGCCCAGGTGTGTGTGGGGGAATCCTGTCCGCCCCCCCTTCTGCTCCACCATTCCCCGATTGCCCCTTGCCCCAGGGACCAGCCCCCACTGTGCCCCAGTTGCCCTGGCCTGTAGGCAGAAGAGGCAGGGCAGGGGCTGTTCGGTTTTCAGCAATTAGAAAGTTGGCAGCCCTAGCCTAAATATAAAATGTAGGATGTCTAATTTGGGCACTCAAGGTGGACTGTGTAGCCTCTGATGTAGCTACTGTACATCTACTCGCATGGGTGTATGCGCTACTGAAAACTTACGGGAACTCTTTACAACCTTGGATTCAGTATGCTGCACTTTCTACTAGACCAATCTAGTAGTGGGATGTCAAATTGTTAATCAATCAAGATTTCAGTTCGCTAAGTAGTGCTTTTCCTCTGCTGTAGCTGCCAATCTGTCTGAAATCATGAATGCACCATATATGATACTGCAGTGCTTTGCATTATACATATATGCTAATTTTTATCAATACAACTTGTGTAAAGAGCATTAATTTATAATTAAGGTTAAGATTCTGTCACAGGTATTTTTACTAAGAGTCATGGAAACGCACGACCTGTCCCTTACTTTTACTAAAAATACCCTGTGGCGGGGGCTGACCGCTGCTGCTCCACCCCAGAGGGACTGACTCAACCCTTGCTGCTGCTCTAGTGGGCTGGGGACCGCTGACCAGCAATGGGCCATCAGCCAGCTGTTCAGCAGCCCAGGACTGGCCACCAGTCAGCTGTTCTAGTGGCCACTTCTCTGGCAGCCCAGGGGCTGATAGCTGCTCCAACCCTGCCCCAGAAGACGACAGAGGTCCTGGAAAGTCATGGAATCTAGGTCCTCCGTGACAAAAATCACATCCGTACTTATACTATGTGTATTATTGCTCGGTACAAAAGTTCTATTGATCTCTTTATCATCAACTGCTCACTACTGAACTGCAAACTATTCAGTTCATAAAGGGATAATACAAAGTCTTTTCTTACTCTTCCTTAACAGCCCCCCCACACACACACACTAGTTCCTAAGTACAATGTCTGAGTGTGGACTGTCTGTCATACCATTAACAATATCAAAGGCATGAGGCAAGAAAGAGCTTTCCCCTTCCTGGAAAGTTAAGTATGTCCTTAACTTTAAACATATGCTTAAGTCCCAGGACAGTAAGCACATGCTTTAAGTGCTTTCTTGAATTGGGGTCCCAATCTGAGTGCAGCCCAAGGCTTTCCCCAGCAGGGCCGCCCGGGGGGGCGGGCGCAAGTGGGGCAATTTGCCCCAGGCCCCGCAGGGGCCCCCACGAGAATATAGTATTCTATAGTATTGCAACTTTTTTTTATGGAAGGGGCCCCCAAAATTGCTTTGCCCCAGGCTCCCTGAATCCTCTGGGTGGTCCTGTTCCCCAGATACTTACATGTCCCATCTTGAAGCCTAGTAACTTTAGCCACTTAGCTTTGAAGAAAAAATATATGGGATCACACACACATTTCCATGTCTTTAAAGAATGACACCTGTCAATTCTACTTGTGCTGAACTCTCACCATATTACTGCTGGGCAAGAATGATAAAGTCTGATTTCCAGACTTCTTTTCTTTGCTATTCCTAAGAACTGAAGGCCGGCACTCAATGCCAGGAAAGGTTTTTGCTTGCCAACAATAGAGCGTCACCAGAACTTTGAAAGAGCAAATCCACCCCAATCCCCCTTCCCCACTCCACCCCAACATCCCCTATTGTCACCCTTGATTACAGAGGCAAGAGAAGAGTTGTCAGGTAATATCAACATCAGATGCCACAGGCAGTCATCAGTTTTTCTTTCAGCTGCTTACCAGTGTGGCTCCTTTTATGTACCATAAGCACATTGGGCCCAATGCAAACCATGCCACAGACGTCACATTTCAGTTTACCATTCGGAAGCCGGATTCCTCCCTCGCCTGACAGCTCCTGGATCTTTCTGTTGTCCGCCATCTCGTTGTTCTCAGTGAGGGGTTCTTCCAAGCTGCTTCCTTCATCATGACCCCTGATCTCATCTTCACGGCTTAGGGGTTTCCTGTCAGACTCCTCATCGCTTTGCATTTCTAGCTTTACTGAATTTGCTGAAATGTTAAAAAAATATATAAACAAAAAAAAAAAATCAGTCTTTTCCTCATTACCAATTAACTAATACCATGACCAATTAGCATTATTATTATTAATTATTTGACTACAATAGTGTCTAGAAGCCCCAAACAAGATCAGGGCCCCATTGTGGTAGGTGCTGTACATGCGCTGTACAGACCCCATCCCTAAGCATATGCAGTCTACTCTAAACAGACAAAAGGTAGGAGAAAGGAAGCATTTTTATTTCCATTTTGCAGATGGGAAACTAGGGCACAGAGAAACTAAGTGACTTGCCCAAGGTCACCCACAAATTCTGTGAAAGAACAAGGAACTGAATCCAGATCTTCCACTGCTTTGACCACAGAATCATTCTTCCTTTCATTGATCCACTGAATGCAAGGAGTATGAAGAGTGGTGTACCACAGGGAATGAGCAGTTAAAAATATTTACTCCTCCCCTCGCACCTAGTTCTAGCAATTGCACATCAAACTATATACCGCAGTCTTCCAGTTAGAGAAAGCTACACAATCAATTCACTGAAATGAGCTCTCCTTACAGGCAAACTTGTTCAAAATAAATTAGTTTAATGAAGCAGGGCATACATGGTGCAAAGATAATCTCCAAGTCATAGTTCTTGCACAGACATGTTTTATGACAGAGGGAAGAGATACGATACATGAGCCACTGCTTTTCTGCTACCAAGGCAAATAGGCCTGAAATGAGACCTACTATGCCAACTATGTTCTGGTTTGCAGTTCATGTATACAAGTGGGATAATGGCATCCCATTGTCTGTGCACTCTGTTACAGCCTGACACACAGCCTGGGAGTCTTTCATTGACTTCAGCGGACTTTGCTTCAGACCGTTAAGGTGTCATCCAAATTCCATCAAAGCCAATGAGAACTGAAAAAAAATCAGGCCCCTTATTGAGGTGTCTCAATGCACCTTAGACACCGACATTTGAAAATGTTGTCTGATTAGTGAAAGTTGCTGTAAAGAATGCCCCAGAGTTTCACTGTCTATCCACAAAACAGGTATAGGTGTGTCAGAACCTGAAGACCTAAAGAAGAGCTCCATATAGATCAAAAGCTTGTCTCTCTCACCAACAGAAGTTGGTCCAATAAAATGTATTACCTCACCCACCTTGTCTCTCATATATAGGAACAATTTCAGCCCCTACAGCCTGAGGTTCCAGTTGAACCAGAGGGGTAAAAGCTTCCTGCATTTCTCATTACAAGTACCCTGAGCTATCCAGTCCCTTAGCATGAACCTCACTAGTTATCCTTCTATGTCCCCACCCTAAATATTTGATAGTTTAAAAAAAAAAATGAGAAGGTTCAGAAATCTGTGTTTCCATGTGACCTAGGGCATGTATAGTGATAGGAACAAAAACAGGAGCTCAAAGGCCAATTAGAGGTGACTTTCTAATTGTACAATTGTCGAAATACATCTCCCACTGTCCACCATGGCATTAATGGGAGCCAAGGAATGAATATACTGTAGTAAGACCATACAGAAAAAGGAGATAGAGTGACCAGATGTCCCGATTTTATAGGGACAGTCCTGATTTTTGGGTCTTTTTCTTATATAGGCTCCTATTACCACCCCACCCAGTCCCGATTTTTCACATTTGCTGTCTGGTCACCCTAGAGACAGACTATGGTAGCCGTATGTTATTGTAAACCCAGTCATCAAAACATTAAACATTTTACATTATGAAATATTTTTGCTCTTTATTTGCTGAACGAAACGGATAATTTATTTCCACAAAGATACATTTGATGATACAAAGACACCATGTCACAACTGTGGGCTAAACAGTGACTTTGCCTCACGTTCTGGGTCTGGGCTCCCGCTCATTCCCTGCCCCTTCCAGCCCATTCCCCATGCACAGGAGGGGGCAGGAATATAGCAGCCCACAGAGGCAGTTTTCTCCAGCACGCTACTAGCCATACGATGGGTAACTAGCACAGAGGAACAAAGGGAAGCCTTACTACCCTTTACTCACCTGTGTGGACATGAAGGACAAACCACAATCTGGCCCCAAATATGTACAATTCCTACTTTTTACACAGAGCTGCTCAAAAAACCACAAAGATAAAGTTTTCTTGAAAATGTCTATGAAAATTTCACTTTTTTTTTTTTTAAATCAAAATTAGAAATTTCAATTTTTATTCCAACCTGCCCCAGTTGTGTTTGTTTGAATGAAGTGAGATGATTCAAGGTAACAAATTAAGAGCCAAAGACCTGGGATCAATTCCTAGTTATGCCACTAGCCTGCTGGGAGACCTTGGGCACGTCATTTCCCTCATGGTGCCTCCGCTTCCCCATTTGTAAAAGGATACTGACCTCCTGTGTAAAGCACTTTGAAATCTACACATTAAAAACACCATAATTATGCTGAGCTCTTACACTACTTTATATCAGAGCTCAAAGCAACTCACAATCTTTGAACATTTTTACGCTCACAACGCTCCTCTAAGGCAAGGCAGTGCCATACCCCCATTTTACAGATGAAGGAACAGAGGCACAGAGAGGCTAACTGACTTTGCTCCAGGTCACACAGGACGGTTTTAGTTCATTGCAAGGTCTTTGCTTTGGGAATTAAAGGGCCAAGGTTCTAATCCTACCTTATCTTTGAAAGTATCTGTGTAGGATTTATCCGGAGCCGGATTATTAAAGGTGCTGAGAACCAGCAGCTCCCATTGACTTCCGCTGAAACTGGGGGTGTTCAGGGTATCAGCACAACAAGCCCAAATTAATCATGGCTGCTGTCTATGTGGATTTGTTACACGGGAAGTCTGTGGCAGAGTGAGGAGCAGGAGGACACTGCTCTCCGAACCCCAAATACTGTGTTTTAACCACAAGATTGCCCTTTATCCCTGTAGAGTAGGAATAATATGCAAAATAGTCACAACACACTTTGCACCAAATGAAGGGGTGTGTGTATATATGTGAGTGACCGAGTGTGCACATGCAAGAGAGAGAGAGAGAGAGAGAAAGAGAGTGTAATTTGTATCCAGGGTGTATTTTTATATAACTAACTCTACTGTATTTATTGTATCTGGAACAATAACTGTTCATAGGTGCTGAGCCTTCACAGTTCCCATTCAAGTCCACGAGAGCCCTTGTTGCTGAGAGTCTCTGAAAATAAGTGCTTAGAAACTGGGAGATTGTTACCAGTGTCTTATTTTATCTTACCCGAATGTTTCCTTCTGCTGAATGCTGGCTTGCATCCAGTAGGATAAACAGCAAAACAAAACAGAGCAAGTTGTTTGCTGCAAAACAACACACAACCCTCTCAACTCCTCAGAATACAGCTCGGTAGAACACTCCAAAGGCTGTATACGGAGAGTTGCTCATTCCATCTCGTCACTTAAAAGCACTCTGGCTATTGTGCAGAATTGTTCAGCCGGTTGACAAATGTTCACTCCCTTTGACTCTGTTCCTGTCGCTTTCAGAAACCTGGCATGTGTTTGTTGCTCTGTGAAGGTTCCCTCTTCAGCTGGGACTAGGGAGAGTTGCAGGTCTCCAAGGAAGGGAATGCTGCTACTGTGGGGATCACCTCAGCTCTTCATGAGGACTTTACTAATCAGGTCATCCTTGCTGCTTTACTTCATGTGGATGCATATGCCAGACATGTACAATATTTTACAAACACACACAGTACATGGGGTGTATTTATTTCTTCTATTTTATTCAGCCCTAAGACAAGAGCTAATTACCTAACCTTCTCTTTGATTTCACCTATTGCCACAAATTAACATAATTCTTTTATTTGTTAAAAGAGAAAGGATGTATAAAGCAGAGTTTGGGGCTATCCTGTACTGTATAATGTCTACAGGTAAACTGCACCACAAAGCTCTTTCTTTCCTTCTTTGCACGCTCACTGAAAATTGTGGTCATTCTTGCACTTGACTATGCAATAGATAAATCCATACGCACAGAACAAAGTTGAAACTTTTCAGCACCTCTTCTATAAATCTCAACAATACAGCAAATGAGTCTAAAATGTCAAGCACAATCCAGAAAGACAAGTTGGGTGAGGTAATATCTTTTATCGGACCAACCTCTGTTGGTGAAAGAGAAAACTTTTGAGCTTATTCCGAGCTCTTGTCCAGATCTGAAGAAGAGCTCTCTGTAAGCTCAGAAGCTTGTCTCTTTCACCAGTGGACGTTGGTCCAATAAAAGATATTACCTCACCCACTTTGTCTCTTAAATATCCTGGGGCCAATACGGCTACAACCACATTGCAGAATAATAATTGTAAAAAAAACCCCAGAGTTTTACAAGGAGCATCAAACCTGAAGCCAGAAGTTTTTCCCAGTTTAACATTTCTTCATTTTATCACCATTCGCTTTATTGTACTGTTCAACACCTCCTGACACAAACGGAGACAATCACCCACCATAAAAGCACCACCCATAAACTTAAAGCTAACAGCATGCATTCAGTGGGGGCACACAACTGCTTTTCTTTCCCTCTGAGTATCACTATTCAACTGACTCTAGCTTATACTTTAAGAGTAATTATTTTCTACAGGGCCTCTCTAGATAATGCAATCTTGTCTCATGTGCTAATTAATCAACAATGCCATATTAAGCAGTGCTTTGGTAAGTCCTTAGTGCCAAAATATTTTCTTTATCCATGAATAAGCGCAACAATCACCAGCAAAATATTAGCAGATGTTATGCTCCTATTTTAAATGATTTTTCTAGCTTGAATATTACAAGATGATCCTGCTGTGCATTTTATCTTCTATTATGGAAGTTATCTCCCCCAAAAATGAGATTTAGAAAATCCCTAGTGTCTCATTAAAAGTTTTGATCCCCAGCTGGGACTACAAGGTACAGTACTGAAAAGTAAAGGTCATTATTAAAAAAAAAAAAAACAAGGCGATAGTAATGCACTGTGGCACCCCACTGCAAGACAAAGGGAAGCACAAAGCTCTTGCTGATAGAATATCATGGGGCAGATACAGCGGAACATAGAAAATCAAAGAAATTCTAAGTTAATGCTGACAAAATGTGTTCTTAACCCAGCATGTATCTAAACCGAGTAGAGCAGATGCCAAATTAGCTCATCCCGTGTTTGTTCCAAAAATCTTTGTCCAG
Organism: Malaclemys terrapin pileata; assembly: GCF_027887155.1. Lineage (NCBI taxonomy): Eukaryota > Metazoa > Chordata > Testudines > Emydidae > Malaclemys > Malaclemys terrapin. The sequence goes on along the minus strand of NC_071515.1, from coordinate 14,118,694 downwards.
GCAAAGTCATGGATATATTGCCCGCCTTGTCTCAAAATTTCAAAGACCCGAGGACATTAAGTAAAAGTTAGTAAATATAACTACTCAGGTAAAAGAGACTCAAAGCACTAACTAGAGAAGGAGATATTACAGGTAGGCACAGCGTAAGCTTTTCCATAAAGTCCTGTCAATGATCAATAACAGGGGAGGCCAACTTACTGACTCTCCGAGCCATGTATGACAATCTTCAGAAGTTGGAGAGCCGAGGCTTGGGGGCGCCTGCTGAGGCTCAGGGCTTCAGCTGCTTTTGCTGCTGCCTCTCCCCAAGGAGCTAAAGAAGAGACCCCTCCCTGGAGCTCCCAGCTGTTTGCCACTGCCTCTCCACTGGAGCGAATAGCTGGGAGCTAAAGGGAGGGGCTGCTGAGGAAAAGAGGGGGAGTCTGCCTGGGTCTCTGTGACTCAAGCTGTTGGCAGGGCCAAACCTTTAAATTGTCGTCCCCCCCCCCCACTCTTACAGGCAGCAGTCATCTCTGGCAGAAGCCCCTAGCCCCACCACGTTGCCGCAGGGCAGAAGCCCTGAGCTCCGCCCCCAGTCTGGTAGGTGGAGAATGGTGGGTGTGGAGGGAGCCGCCCTTTAAATGCAAAAAAACGCATATGGCTCACGAGCCGCAGTTTGGCCACCCCTGATCTATAACAATTGGTCTATTCCAGTCCCAGCTTCTCCTAGGTATAATTCACGTGTAGTGGTTTGGTGACACGACCAGCTGTCAGCTACAGATGATCATGCAATGACCTAACTCCTTCCACATCTGAACCTGGGCTTATGGACTGAAAGATTACTACATTAAAGCACTGAGCCTCATGTCCATCCAATGGTGAGGGGGTGTATGTGGGGGAGGTAGATTTAATTTTAGAAACATGGGAGGCAGAACGGCAAGTGGTTTATGAGACTAAAAGACAAAAACAGTTTTGCTAAATTACATTAAATTTTAAAAGAAAAAAAAGAGAGCAAGTTTCAGCCTGAAACGATTCTGAAAGTTCAAGGTAAAAAAATGCCACAAGCATCTTTTTTTTCTCTGGAAACAAACAATCAGGACCTGATTCACAATTAACTCTATGGTTATGTCTACACTATACAGTTTACTCAGGAGACTGGAATCCGGGTTCAAGCACCTGGGTCAGCCCATCCGGAGTGTGAGCATCCCCATTGCAAAGCCCTACCTAAGTTACTAGGTCCTCACTGTTTCTGCGCTCACCCATGTGCATCTGGGAGCATATGCCCTGGTTCTTTGGGCTGAGACACTCTAGGCTTCCTTCCCCAATCAGTTGTGTCAATTGCAGGAGACCTTGTCCATCCTTTGGGTGTGGAGGGGAGAACTGTCAGAAGGGGACTGGAGGACTAGCAGAATTTGATTGGTCTCTAGCCTATGTCCTCACTGCATGGGTTCCGGCCTGAACTAAAGCAGAGCCTGGACTCTAACCCAGACCCCAACTGGGAAAGCGAGCCTGGGTTTAATGCACCTCCAAACCTGGGTCAGAGGATTTTCTGTGTGGGCGACCGGAGCAGGGTGGATAAAAATCAATAATTTAAAATACATGGATTTAAATCTGATTTTTAAAAATGTTTTTAAAAACTATTAAAATAATTTAAATAAAATAAAAAATAAGTTAAATATTACGTGTTTGCTTCCAAGTTTTAAAGAAAGACAAAACACAGAACTGGTGGAAGTCACTGGCTAAGCATCTGGAACCAGAGTTTGTTGACATGCTAAACTACTTTTGACAGCAGTAGCCTCTTCTGCAGGTGCAGAGAGAATATTTTCTTCATTTCAGTTTATTCAACTCGTTCAGTTCAATGATTAATTTTGAATGAACTAAATAATCAATTGGAAACTGAAAAAGCAGGCAAGCTTGTTTTCCTCTTCCAATCTATGAATAAACACTAGATGCACGTTGATCGGATGTTTTCAGAGAACTATCCATGATGGAGCCAAGATCTCATATTTGAGTGGTAATACCTAATTTAGACCCCATCATTTTGTATGTATAGTTGGGATTATTTTTTCCAAACGTGCATTACTTTGCACTTACCAATATGAAATTTTGTCTGCCATTTCGTGGCCCAGTCATGTGAGATCCAGTCAGCTTTGGACTGAACTATCTTGAGTAAATTTGTATTGTCTGCAAATTTTGCCACCTCACTGTTCAACCCCTTTTCCAAATCATTTATGAATATGTTGAACAGCACAGGTTCCGGTACAAATCTTTGGGGGACCCCACTATTCACCTCTCTCCATTGTGAAAACTGGCCATTTATTCCTACCCTTTATTTCCTCTCTTAACGAGCTACTGATCCATGAGAGGACCTTCCCTCTTATCCCATGACTGCCACTCTGGCAGTGTAAAGAGACTTTAATGCTAGTGTAAACATAATTTGATGCTGGAGCAATGCAAAGAGGTTTCATTATAAAGAAGAATCATACCCTTAGCCTCTTCTTCAGGGCAGAATTTTGCCCTTAATTAAAGAGGCTTTATAATCAACTTTGATTCTAACAATAATGTGTTGCCAAAGGTTTAAACACGGAGCACCCACAAAAATTCTCTCACTTAGAAAATCATGCGTACTGGGGTGTGTATCCTGACAGCACAGGGATAAGGGACTAGGGAATCTATTAATTTGTTTTCGCATAGCCAAGAAGGGAGGCAACTCCACTTGGCAAACAGACTTACATTAAAGTGTACTTACTGGAAACTTTATACTTTGTTCCTGAAAAATGTATCGGGCCTGATTCTCCTCTTTCTTACACCTGTGTAAATCAGGAGTGACTCCAAAGTCAGTAGAGGTATGACAATTGGTGAATGCTGACAAGAAAAGCGAACCAGGTCCACTGAATGTATGGATAGTGTACTGCAGTGTTCAGCATATCCAATGGGGAAGTAAGGGAAAAATTAAGATATTTCAATATGGGTGATCTCTTCCTGCAGGAAATTTTCTGGAAAATATTATGACACTTGTGCAAATTGGTACATTCCAAAGGGAAGTCCAGTACATCATTCCAGCTGCTCTTGAAAAGTTTTTTTTTTTTTTTTTTTTTTTAAATAAGCCCCAGTGATAACCCATCTTTGGCTGGATTGACTAAGCTATATCCAGGGAAAGGGTGAACTCCAAGAACAAAGGAAGAGGAATTACCCATCCCTCCTTTCAGTTTTAACTAGAGGCTCTTGTACATATGCAAAAGCCTCTCCCACTACATTGCTGACTGCAAATATGTTCGCCAGCTCTGACACTGCATGAGCTACCAAGATGACGCTCTTATGAACATGACAGTCCAGATCCTCAGATGGTGGGAATCCATGTGACATCACTGATTTCAATAGTGCTTTGTCAAGATATGCCACAACCCAAACTCTTCTTCACCTGTCTGCGTTGACTCAAATTGTTAGAAGTAGATTACAAAGTTTTTATCCACACTATCGCTGGGATTTATCAATAAGTGTAAAAGGACTAGGTGCCCATAGTCCATGGGAGTTCGGTGCCTAATTTAGGCACCTTTCAAAATCCCAGACGACAAAAGGATTTTATAAGGACATTGAAGAATCATGGGTTTAATCCTGCTCCCAATAAAATCAGCTGTTTGATTTTGTTGAATTCAAATGGGAACATGACTGGGCCACGTATTTCAGGTCTGCGATAGGGGCTAGTTTCATTTACAGTTCTGTTATACCCAGTTGGTTTAAACTGGTTTCTCTGCAGTGTTGAAACAGAGTTTTGATTGCTTTGTTTTTAACACCACCCTCTTTCTCCCAATCTGATTGTCCAATGCCACATACAAGTGATGGGGACAGTGGTAGTGAAACCAGTGGAACAACTTTCATAGCCTGTCTATATAAGCTTATATAAATATTCCAACTGAAAAAAAAAAGTTATAGTCATGGGAAGCATTCGGACTTAAACCCACAAACTCCCAACAAGTTCCGCATTGAGATGAAATGCCATTTCTAAATTGGGGCCAAATTCGGACACCCTTACTCACCCTGAATAGCACTTTACTCAGTGAATAGTCCTACTGAAATGAAAGGGATTACTCAGGAAGAAATTACTCAACACAAGTAAGGGTGTCAGAATTTGTCCCCAACTTTGGGCCTAACCCAAAGGCCTTCAAAATCAATGGGACTCTATCATCTATTGACTTCAATGGGCTTTGGATTAGATCCGCTGTGCCTAGATTTTGCAATTAATATGACATACATACATAAGTGTGTGTGTGTTGGGCAAACCTTCCATAAAAGGACTCTGAGGTAAAATTTTGCCCTTAAATGCACACATGTAACTAGATGCATGAGAACTGAACGTTCATATTCCAGGCAAGTCTTGGGACCTTCTAGAATATGTTTAGTGAACACAAGAGCCATGATTCCCCTCTCAGCTCAGTTTAACCTTTGTTACTTTGGCAGAGTTACTCCTGACTTACACCAGAGAATCAGCCCTAATATTTATAGTGAGTTTTCTCAAATCTCATAGCATTGGTCTAACATTAAGGACTCAAAACACTCCCCCGCCCCCCCAAGAGGTTGGTTCTAAACCATAATAAGGAGCACTTACTCATTGACCCGTGACACCGTCTGCTAACGTTCACTCCCAAGTGACTTGTTAAGATCCCACTGTGAATTTTATATACCCCAAATCTTAGAAATTTGTAATGGAAATGCTGACAGACTACAGCTATATAGGGATCATCAATAAATATATATAGCACCACTTCAAATTACCAAAACCTCATAGTTTCACTTATCTCTACTTCTCAAAGAGCGTGTGACATCCTAAATGCTTTCTAAAGCACACAAAGCATAATAATAACAATAACAAGGATTTCATTTATAAAGAGCCCTCTCCACCACAGGAATTACACTCAATTAAAAAAAAAAAAAAAATTAACAGAAACAGTGATCCAAAGCCAAGTGAAGTGCCTAGAAAGATTCCCACAGTCTTTAATGTGCTTTGGATCAGGTGCTAAATAGTGGCAGTTCATTTTCTGTGTCTATTATTGTATATGTTTTAAAACTAGTATTTTTAATAAGTGTAAGGCTTTCATCACACGTTAGACCTTTTGGGCCACTCAAGTGGTCTCAGCTCATGGAAACAAGCTTGCTTTGTTTTTAGTTACGAAACTCTAAGTGCTCTTAATACGACTTGACCTATCTGCGTCCTCTTCTAGGAAATAACTATAAGTGACACAGCAAAGATACTTCTCCCCAACAGGACACACCTCCACTGAGTCATCCAACCACGGAAAAATTATAGGAGAAGCACCTGTCACAATCACAAAAATATTTTGTATGCCTTCATCCATGAACTGTAAAAGGGAGCTTAACATTTTCATTGTGTTTCTTTATTTTAATCAGTGCTTTTCCTGCATCTTGTCAACGTCCCATTTAATGGGACATGTTGGATTAAAAATAATGGGGCTAGGTCCTTAGCTGCTGTAAATCAGTGAAGATCGAGTGACGTCAATGGAACTTTGCAGATTTCCCCCAGCTGAGGATCGGGACAGCAACATGACAAAATATGTGCATACTAATTTATTATGCACCCCATGCTCTCTTAAAACAAATGTCAGTGGGTTGCTGAAAATCCTTGAATTGTTGTATTATTAATGCGTTAGCCCACCAATGTGATAATTATGCATTGTGATGGGAGGTTAGATGGGGTGGGATCTGAGTTACTACAGAGAATTCTTTCCTGGGTGCTGGCTGGTGAGTCTTGCCCACATGCTCAGGGTTTAACTGATCACCATATTTGGGGTCGGGAAGGAATTTTCCTCCAGGTCAGATTGGCAGAGGCCCTGGAGGTTTTTCGCCTTCCACTGCAGCGTGGGGCACGGGTCACTTGCTGGAGGATTCTCTGCACCTTGAGGTCTTTAAACCAGTATTTGAGGACTTCAATAACTCAGGCATAGGTTAGGGATTTGTTACAGGAGCGGGTGGGTGAGATTCTGTGGCCTGTGTTGTGCAGGAGGTCAGACTAGATGATCATAATGGTCCCTTCTGACCTTAAAGTCTATGACTCTTCCTTTTTTCATTCTGTATGAGCAGCATGATGTGGCTGTGTGTACTACTCAGTTCCTACAGAAAAGTTTCCTAAGTCAGTTAAATCATTTGTTTGTTTTTAATATGCAGAGTTCCAACAGGAAGTTGTGATGCTTTAAGAGACCAGTTTCATTGGACATAATTTAAAAATGTGTTTTTCTCTCCTTATTCACTTTGTCGGTTTCAGACAGTCCATGAAGGTCAGGGTGCTGGACTCCTGGGACCTAGAGAGCTCTGCTTATGCTCTGAGACCCTAGTAACACATACAGTCAGAACAATGTAATGAGCCAAGGGTGGACTGCAACTACCAAGGGCCAAAATTCTTCTACCCTTGCTCAATTATCAAAGGGGCTATTCACAGAATGCAACACTGCTGAACCCGAGTAAGAGTAACACAATCTGGTCCTGAATTTCCTTGCTTTTGCAAACTTAAAAAGGACAAAGCGTGAATATTACTGTTTACATCCTTTTACCCTTGAACACTGTTATAAAGTAACTTCAGTTATCTATTTAAATCAGAAATTTGATATCAAAGGTCCAACTCCTTTCTACTGCATGATAGATTCGGATGTCACAGCAATGGAAATCTGGGGTAACTAGTCCACTGAAGTCAATTTATGAGCCCCGGGTTCCGATCTCATTTATACCAGTTAAATCTTGACTAACTACTCCACTACAGAGTATCCTCAGCTGCTATAAATCAATGCAACTCCAGTGGATTCGTTACACTGGCTGAGGATCTAACCCAATATTGTTCACAGATGTAAAATTGTCTAAGTGAGAGGAGAATCAGACCCGCTGAGTCTAATTCTGAAAATACACAGGTAATTCTTGCCCATGACTGACATCCCATTGAAATCAATGGGAGTGTTCATTTGTGCAAGGATTACTTATGATTGCAGGATTGGGCCCATACTCCACCAACATAAAACAAACAAGATATTAAACCGGTGAAATATTTAAATGAATATCCATTATATAAAAAAAAAAAAAAAAAAAAAAAATCTAGAAATGTTACGCTTTCACCTGTATTATTATGTAGGCAATGACAGATGGCAATGGAAGAGATATAAAATAACTCTCAGAGTATTAACTTATTTCAGTAGCGTATGTGTCAGATTCTTTAGCATAAAAAACTGGCATTACACAGTCTCATTAAATCTATACATCTGTGTAGCAACTTGCAATTTCTGGATAATTTCTGACACAGTGTTCAAACCAAAAGCTTTTGCCTCATCTCTTTTCTCACCATGCCAGCTCTTAAGCCACAAGAAAGGCAAACAAAAACAAAACCTTATGGTAAATATTCCTGAATAACTCTTAAAGAAGGTTTGCTATTCATCATCTGTACATTTTTTCCTTTTAAGGAGAGATGAGGGGGAGGGCAGGTGATTATATACATGGAAATATAAATATTTATCAGTTAAATAAATGGTAACTGATTTTAAAGCAAAAAACAATCAATCATTTTCTCACTTTTTATTGTTTCCGGAGCCAAACTATACATCGTATTATTCAACATCATACCCATAAAGAGGGCTACAAATAGTCCCATTGACTTTTATAGGACTACTCAGAGAAGTATGGATTATCTGTTTGGGGGACTGGGTCCAAAATCTGAGACATTTTAGACTACTGTAGAGGTGCAATAATGTACAAACAGATGAAGAGTTTGAGAAAACTGGAAACCCCTTAAAATTCTACCCTCAGTGTTCTCCCAGAGGGCTCAGCATTGTTCAGGAAGGCAGAGAGCTAGCAGATCTATGCAAACTAAAGTTCCTGCATATTAATTACAGTCTTCTCTCTGCCGCATCTGTCGTTTTCTATTGCTCCCATCCCATGCATGGAACTGCTGCTGCTATCAATGGAAGTGCAGCAAGCCTTCCAGAGCAGGGGCTGTGTACATCCATGCTTACAGCCCCTGGCTCAATGAGGCCCTGAGGCTGACTGAAACCTGGGGGGCACTACAACAGCACAAATACTATACAACAGCAGCGTGCAATGCAGTCTGTACATATTCGCTAGAAATTGACAGGGAGAAGAAGAAATCAATAGTGGAGATGGAAGACCAGAACTTTACCTGGAAGAAACACAGCAGCTCTGCCGGTATTTGCATATTCAACTCTAACCTCACAAACGGTAATTTCTTTTTCAGCTACTCTTATGGTATCTTAGACAGCACTGATCTCTGAAAGACCTGGTAATATCTCACGGAAAACTAAAATCAATGTACTCAGAATGATTTCTGCCTAAATGCCAAGCCATGCTGCAGGGCCAAAGTCAGTTCTCGCTGGTGCAAAGCATCCCCTACTGAGCCAAACTCAGGCCTGGCATAAGTCATTTCTGTGTTGAAATATTTTGTTTCCTTGGGCTATGGATTTGTCTAAGGCTATTTACATGCCAGCACTTATTACAGCAGGGCAGGTTGCATCACCTATTATTGCCTGATACTTCTCATTATAAGTCCCCCAGTTTGAGTTGCTTATAGCTGTGCCAAACTTTGGCTGTTGGAGCTGAAACTCTCCATGCCAGGTATCTGCCTCAGGCTGAATTTTGGAGAGAAAAAAAAAAAATCAGCCAAAATGGTTCATTTCCAAGAACAAGGCTAGGGAAAATAAATATGTTGTTTTGCAATGTTAAAACAATTCTGGCAACCTTTTCTTTGAAAAGCTCCAGTGTCCCCATGATTTGGAAAAGGGACTTGGAATTTGGCAAGGGGAGAGGGAAAAGGGGCAAGGGGCACTGTGTCTTGCTGTGACAATCTCCCCAAATTTGGCTAAGTTGTAAGCAGGGGCGGCTCTAGCTTTTTTGCCGCCTCAAACACGGCAGGCAGGCTGCCTTCGGCGGCATGCCTGCGGGAGGTCCCCAGTCCCATGGATTCGGCGGCATGCCTGTGGGAGGTCCGCTGGTCCCGCGGCTTTGACGTACCTGCCGCTGAATTGCCACGGAATCTGCGGGACCGGTGGACTTCCCACTGGCATACCGCCGAAGGCTGCCTGACTGTCGCCCTCGCAGGGAGCGGCAGGTTGCCCCCCCACGGCTTGCCGCTCCAGGCACGAGCTTGGAGTGCTGGTGCCTGGAGCCGCCGCTCGTTATAAGTCTTTGGAAAAAATCAGTTTGCACATGCTCAGTAGAGACTTTTGATTTTAAGAGCAAAAATCTCTTTAGTTCCCATCTTCACTGAGTGCACTTGAGCCTTTCACAGCTCCTAGTAGTGACCAGGCACATGAACCATCCCTACAGAAGCACATGATCCATCCCTATCGAATGACTGAGAAGGCTTCCTCCAACCCAGGGATATAGAGTGTTAAGCCAGACTTTCCCTGCAATGTCTGCTCCCAGCCATGATGGGGCTGGGTACTAGAACCAAGACCAAGGAACCAGTCTCTCCTGTGCTCTCAGTGACTTCCCTGCTGATGCCCAGGCAGTGTGGAAGAGGAAGCTGCCTGACTCAAATGCAGAAGGGACAAAAGCCAGACCTGTGGGGATAAGTGGTGAGGGGGAAGGCCAAGAGCAGTAGCTTAGGATAAAGAGACTGGGAGTTGCCTAGGACTAGAAGATGGGAGGAGAGAGAGACTGGGACTGGCTGGGCATGGAAACTAGGTCTGGGCACCAAGGATGGAATGTGGGGAGACTAGGAGCTAGTAGGTGAGGGGAGACTGAGATCAGGTGAGGAGCTGGAGGGAGACAGACTGGCTGGGCAAAGGAACTAGGAAGGGTAGGGGATGGTGGGGAAAGAGAGTTGACATGGGGCCAGGTTCTGGGGAGGCAACTGACAGTGGTTGGGGAAAGAAACAGGAGCAAGAAGCCAGGGCATGAGGTGGGACTGGGAATGGCTGGACAAGGAGAGTTGGAATGAGAGCGTGGTGGGAGGACAGCAAGACTGGGATGGGGAGTTTAAAAAGGTCAGATGAGAAGCCTGAAATGTGGAGACTGGGACTAGGATGAGGAACCTGGGATGGGAAAGAGATAGAACTTGGACAGATTGGACAGAACGTAGCAGAAGTCGTCAAGCTAGCGGGGAACAGGCAGAAGAGCCTGCGCACCCTCTACAGCACACTCCTGAGCCTCACCATTCCTCTGCTGTCAGCAAATGTCTGCGAAACTCATTGTTAAAGTGTCCATCCCTCTCTACTGCTGACTCTCAAAGAGGAGGATAACCTACTACTGCTATCAGTTACTCCGTTAACGCAAGTGTCAGGTCTGTGCAATGGATCTCATGGTTGCTTATGAACTAAGTGAGTGTCCGTATGATACCATATCATGGAATTTCTGGTTATTTGTGTTTTCCATTTTAAAAATCTAGGCAATTACACACAAATCTCCTACTTTAATTACATGATCACATACTATTTTTTTCCACAGGACCCCCTGCTCTCATTCGATGCACAGAAAGGACCTGCTCTGGGGATGGATCAGTGTTGCACAGTAAATGAGGCTATTCTCTGTAGGAACTCCTGCCTCATGTATTGCAGAAGTTGGAAGGTGTGCAATGTATTAGGCAGGTGATTGCAGGGAGGGAAAGTATGGTCGCATGGTTAAGGCACTTGAATGCTGCTCTGGAGAACCGGAGTCTCTTTGCCTCTGCTACGGAGTTCCTATGTGTTGCTGTGTAAGACACCTAGACCAAACTTTTCACAGATAGTCACTAAATGTGCATTCCTCATTTTCCGGGTGCCTGACTTGAGACCCTGATTTGAAGAAGAGCTGACCACTCGCAGCTGCAACTGAAAGAACATATAAAGTGCTTATATAATGCCAAGTGCTCTGGAAAAATCCCAAATGCTATTAACCCAAAATTAGTGGATTTTTTTAAAACTTCATCTCTCTGTGCCTGTTTCCCATCTTTTAAATGGGGATAACAGCGAAAATAAATTTGTTTATGTTTGTGACGCACTTGGATACTATTGTGATGAGCGCCACCAAAAAACCCAGCAGGAAATGAATCATTCTGTCTTCAGCGCATGGTTTGAACAGGATGCCACCAAAATTTTCCTAAGGAGGGAACCCAGGTAACATGTGCTACCTTCCCAAATGTCCTCATTGGTGGGCTCTGCTTTATGCAGGTGTTGCATTCTGAGAGACATACAGGGATGTCTGGGGCTCCCCCTTTGCATTGCCACATGTATATCCTTGGCTTAGGGTTACCATTTGTCCGGATTCCCCCGGACATGTCCGGCTTTTTGAGCTAAAAATAGCGTCCAGGGGGACTTTGTAAATGTCCGGAGTTCCCCCCCACCCATGCAGACCGCGCACGGCTAACAGGGCAGCCGGCCGGATGGTGCCACTTACATGGGGCTCCGACAGCCAGAGAGAGCCCCTCCTCCACTTCCCCTGCAGCAGAGATCACTCCCTCCCTCCCTGCATTCGCAGATCGCCTCCGGCAGTCTAGAGCTCCTCCCCAGCTCCTCCTCTACTGCTGCCCAGCGTGCTGGGACGAACGGCTCAGGCCGTTCCTGAGCAAGTTCACAGAGACATTAGGCGAAGAAAGGCCAACAACAAGGGGGCCAGGGGGTCAGAGAAGGGGCAGGGAGGTTTTGGAGGGGGCAGTCAAGAGATGGGGGGTGGGGTCGGGAGTTCGGGGTGGGCTTTCAGGGAGGGATAAGGTTTTGGGCAGTCAGGGTACAGGTAGGGGGTAGGGTCCTGGGACGGGCAGTTAGGGGACAAGGCGTGGGGGGGGGGTGTTTGGGAGTTCTGGGGGCGGGGCTGTCAGGGGGCAGGAGTGGGGAGAGCGATCAGAGCAGTCAGGGGACAGGGAGCAGAGGGGTTTAGATGGGTCAGGAGTTCGGGGGGGGGCTGTCAGGGGGTGGGGAGTGGTTGGATGGGGCGTGGGAGTCCCAGGGGTCTGTCTGGGGATGGGAATGTGGATAAGGGTTGGAGCAGTCAGGGGACAGATAGCGTCCTAGGGGGCCAGTTAGGATGGGGGGAGGGTCTCAGGAGGGGGCAGTCAGGGGACAAGGAGCGGGGGGGGGGAAGGTTGGGGTTCTGAGGGGGGAGGGAAGTGGGAGGAGCAGGGGCGGGGCTAGAGCAGGACGGGGTGGGGCTCCTCCCATCCTCTTTTTTTGCTTGCTGAAATATGGTAACCCTACCTTGGCTGAACCCTCATCTCTTTTCCCAGAGCAGATCTAGAAGTGGAAGAGGTGGGGGAAGTACATGAGGAGATGGCTGTCTGGGGTTCTGAGAAATGGAGAACTGGGTGCGGGCAGTCCCAAGGGCTGGATCCCAGGAGGAGCCCACTCCAAGCAGCACTGGTCGCTGGCAGCTTCAATCGTCACTTCTTCCCTGTCTCTGCAGGCCAGGTCTGGCTGAGAAGAGACTGGACGGGGCTCTCCCTTCCTCCCTCCCTCCGTTTCCTTCCCACTGGCAAGACTGGGACCACGAATTTCTATTAGCATCTATGGCCAAGGAAGAGGGGCTGGACCCTCTGGTGTGTATTAAATAAGGCCTGGGGCCACACAATGAACAAAGAGAAAACAAAATATTGAATTAAGTGAGCTCTGTCAATTCTGTGTGCACAGATCCCGAAGAAAAAGTAGTGTATGATCATGTAATTAAAGACTGTATCATAAAGCATACCCACAAGCGGGCCAAATGATGGAATTAAGGGTAGCTTGTGTAACCTTCATTTCCTAGCTTTTTGCGTGCTTGACTTCGCAACCTTAATAATGTCCTTTTAATGTAATTTTTGTGTGTAATTATATGAAATGTAATTAACTGATTAACTGTGCGTGATTTGTATCTAATGTATTAAGTCCTATTCAGCCAAGCACTTAAGCACAGTCTTGAATTTAATAACCTCATTGCTATCGGCAAAATGCTTAATCACCTGCTTAAGTAGGGTGGGAATTGAGTACATGCTTAAGTTTAAGTACACATGGAACGCTGACAGACCCCGGGTCGTCGGTGGGCAGGATCGAACCTGGGACCTCAGTGCATGAGTCGCTACCGCATGAGCTAAAAGCCAAATGGCTGTTTGCGCTACTGCATTAGCTGACTCATTTTATCTCTCCAAGTGGTCTCAGTGCCACCAGATGGGACAGAGCACCACACCCAGGAGGTGTGTGGGTTACACATAGCACTTAAGTGTGCATATGCTGCAGGGCAACATCTGCTCACACGTACACTGATGTTACTAGAGCAGGGTTGGGTCCTATTTTTACGTTTTTAATTCTATAAAGTATTGAATCCCCTGTACAGAATGTGCTTTCAGCTGGTGCAGTGTATGAGACCGAGAGTAACACACAGTTGGAATAATTTCATCTCTTGTGTTTCTTCTATTGTATACTATCTATCTAACTCTGAATTACCTTCCTTCATTTTTCCCAGCCTGGGGATGGGTTGCGTGCCTTTTAAAATGGTTACCTACTGCACTGAGAGAGAGAGAGAGAGAGAGAGAGAGAGAGAGAGAGAGTTTAGCATGCTCACTAAAGCTCAGTAAAGTGCCTCAGTCCATCACCACACTGAACACAGCACACAACCTCCATGAGGTAATTATCCATGGATTGGAAAGCAATGTGAATACGGGCACAGTTGGTCAATAATACGTTGTGCTTACTTTTTTTTTAATCAATTTTAATTGTTTTGGATATCTTTCAGCCCATAAAAGAGAGTGTACTGCTTGGATAGATTTCTGGGTACAGAAAATGAGTGAGTGAAACATGGGAAAGTACTTACTGTTTTACCAGAAATATTTATAAATAGCGCCTCTTTCCCTGGACTGGCAGGATATTAAAGCACTATGGAAGAAACATGTATGGGAGGAGAAAGGGAAAATCCTCTCATTCTCCATCTATCTCCTCTACCAAATGGAAGGAGCAACATGGAAGGGCTCCATATAAAGCCATGATCTGAACTTCCAATTGAGGGTGAAGGTGACCCCTGTCAGACCACCCACATTAAATCCCACTTTAGCCCTATTTGGAATGTCCTGTGAGTTAGAAGGGATCTCATAGGACCCCTTGGAAGAAAAAATAGAAGAGAATGGGTTACCATTTCGGTGTCATCATTTAAGATACCCATTGTTTTAACAGGGGCCCCAAGCTGTCTTAATACAAATGAGATCCCCAGGACTAGAACTGAGTTATTTGTTTGTAGCAGGGCCCATGCTGTGCTAGATGATTTCTAGACAGGGGTCTCATACCATGCTGTGGGAAAACCTAAGAGGAGGACATCGCTACGTCTCCCACCCTAGAATTGGGAATGCCGGGGTTCCCAAGGTAATTTGTGCTAAAACTGGTACATGCCTGGCGCCCTGACTCAGGAAAACATCCCTGTTCAGGGCAATACTTAGGCAGCTGCCTAACTTTAAGTATCTGCTTCTGTCCTTAAGGACATGGTTAAGTACCACTCTGAATTTGTCCTTGCTGTGCTCCAACTCTCAGAAGTGGTGGAAGGACATGGTATGGGAAGAACTAAGGCTATTTTAAAACCCTCCAGGAAAGGAGTAGTGAAGTCAAACATTAAAGATCTCCTCCCTGATGATAACACACCGGAAAGGGGGGTGAGATAAGGATATCCCAGTCATTCAAAGAAGAAGAGTCTAGTGTGATCTCAGAGACTATGCTAGTCTGCTCGTGCTGCTGTCGATAACAGAGTTTTAGATAACCAGTGAGCATATATGTACAATAAGAGATAGTTAAAAGAACAGGAGTACTTGTGGCACCTTAGAGACTAAAAAATTTATTTATTTGAGCATAAGCTTTTGTGGGCTACAGCTCACTTCATCAGATGCATAGAATGAAACATATAGTAAGAAGATATATATACATACAGAGAACATGAAAAAGTAGAAGTAGTCATACCAACTATAAGAGCTAATTAATTAAGATGAGCTATTATCAGCAGGAGAAAAAAAAACGTTTGTAATGATAATCAAGATGGCCCATTTTAGACAGTTGACAAGAAGGTGTGAGGATACTTAACATGGGGAAATAGATTCAATACTTCTAACAATTTCCCGGTATGTAAAAAGTGTTTTCTTTCTGCATTAAGTACATGCATTTCCTAGTCCAGGGTCTCATACACTGGCTCTTTTTACTTTTTCCAGCAGACTTAGGTATTGTAAACAACGATAAACGTCTCTGTCATCAAGCCCTGCAATCGTGTGAGTCTAGCTTTTTAAGTATAAAAACTCATAACCAAGTAAGGATACATCCTAATATCAATGTGGTGTTGTAAACAGGCCATTGGATTCAGCTAAGAATATAAAAAGATCGGCGAGGTAACCCCTGGCAATCACTAAGTTTAAATAAAAAATAGTCTTCTGGTGACAATAAAGAAATGTCAGTTACTTTCTAGTGAAACCCCACCCACATATAAAAATAATCTCTACTAGTAGAATGCATTAATTTCTCAATTTGTCTTAATTCACACTAAATATACAAGTGCCTCAGAGGAGTATGTCTTCTTTTAAGTACAGGATTTACAGTAGGTCACTGAGTATACTAGCTTACAGCAAGCAGAAAGTATTTCAGCTGGCACTGAACTAATTGGCAACTGAGGAAGAGATAAAGATATAAAACAAATTTATTAGCTGCCCAGCAGATTTTACGTTCAATTTTCTCTTGCCACTTTCACATCAAGCGCATGTACCTGCATGATTCCAGCTGCAACCAGATCCCTGCCCAACTCAATTGCTGTAGTGCTCAAATCTGAGCCTCCCCGGGGTTCAGGGAGCTGGTGTGTATTGCCCCACGTACAACACACCAAATGGAAACCAGTGGATCTAGTCCAGGCAATGGCAGACGAATGAAGTGGTGTGTGTGTGTAAGAATGTGTGTGTTGTACATGGGGCACTACACACCAGCTCCCCCTGGCAGCTCCTGAAACCAGCCAGAGCTTGTCAGCTCCCAGAAGGTGTTCTTTATCCAAATTAATCAGGGCCTAATAGTCTACAGCAGGAGGCCGGAGCACAGACGGGTGTCAGCAAACCCTGCAGAAGTCCAGATTTTTTTCCCTGTAATTTTACAATGTAAAAAAAAAAATATAATAATAAATAATAATAAACCCCAAACATTTGAAATACATACACACTACCTGAAAACATGGAACTGTAGAATTTAGAAAAGCACCCCAAATAACCTTAACTCTGTCCTTGGATCCCCACTACCATGTGCACCCACTATGTAAGAGAAAGGACAGGGAGGTTGGTCTTGTGGTTATAATACTAGATGGGACTCAGGATACCAGGGTTCATTTCCTGGCCCTGCTGCAGACTCCATATGTAACCTTGGAGAAGTCCATTAAGGCCATATTTACAAAGGCATTTAGGCACCTAACGACAAAAATAGGTGCCCAGTGGAATTTACAAAAGCAGGTAAGCAGGCTAGACACCAAACTCCCATTGAAAGCCAGTTAAGGTAAATCCCACTGCCTGAATCTTTAAGCACTTAAACAGAGTTGGAAATCTGGTCCTAAATTCCTTTGTAACTCAGTTGCCTATCTGTAAAATGGGGATGATACTTCCCTACCATACGGGGAGGGAGTGACTATAAAATCATTACTGACTGAGAGACTTTCAGGTGATCAAGTCAGTGGGAGCAGAACCAGGTCCTCATTCAGTGTAACTGGTACTCACTGCATAGAGGAAACTCAAGACTAGAACAGTAGGCGTTTCAGCCACCTGGACTGAGATGCATCCAGTACTTTGTAGGAGACTTGCACATGCTCACACAAACGAGAAATTGTTCAAAACAAGTAGTAGTAGTAAAAAACAACCCAGTGTTCAAGTCTTATAAACATGGCCATGCTAGCACATGCAGAGGAGACACGTATCTTGCAAAGGACATGCCACATTCTGTTGTATTCATGACTCATTATTTCCACTGAGGCTTGAGGAAAATCACGCCAGATACTGTGATGAATAGGAAAATTAATCTATGTCACTATAGCAAGTCCCTTTTGCATTGCAAAGAAGAAGTCTGAGTCTGATTTTTCTTAGCGTCACAAGTTAAAACAAGATATTGATCTTAAATGACATATAATTTGGGGGGTGGGAGGGGAGAGGAAGGACAACTAAGGACTATATCCTGTAGAATAATTACTTTAATGGACTCAAAAGCAACAAAATTTGACCTACTATATTTGATACACATTTTATTAAATTATTTGGTAGATAAGCACAGTCCCGTTGACTGGCAGGATGATAGTACCAAACAGTAATGTCTTATCTGTTAAACTGGTTTCTGGGAAATAGTTTTTGAGGATGGTTTTTGGTTTGTTTCTGTTGGCAAGGCTGGATTTCTCTCCCCCGTTCTTTGGTTTGGTTTGGATTGTTTTTAAATATAATGGAATTTTAACTGCTTGTGAAGCCTGTTTGTGTCCAGCAACACAATTCTTAGTCAGGTAACATCCCCACTGCCTTCTTTGGTATTTACGTTGGCAACACTGCCATCGACATCAATGGGATATTGCCAAAGTCAGTTCTGCAGGACTGGGCCTTGACTGGACAAGATCAGCCAGCTGTCCCGTTTTATAGTAGAAGGAGCATTATAAAAGCTTTGCTTTTATGGTGTCTCCATCGCTGGTAGGAGGATTCAAGCATCCTGCCTGAAACAGCACTAAAGAACCCTGAAGAAAATAAAATTCCACTATGCACCAACTTAACATGCTATTGGCCACTTGATGTCTGATCCAACTACCATTCAAGTGAATGGCAGTCATGCAATGGGAGCTGGACTGGACACTTATCAGGTTTTTGAAATATTAACCCATACCACTGGTTAAACAGTTCATATGACATTTTCTAGGTCAACTGGTCTGTGTTTTGCAATCCAGAAAATGGGATCATTGTCTTCCCTCTGGCTTTGTTTTGGAAGGGGATGAGGGTTAGGTTTGAGTTTTTTTTTTTTTTTTTTTTTTTTAGTTTTTTAAAGGGATAGTCATCTTGCGGTGTTCCAACTTTTAACTCTCAGAGAGAACTGTGGTGTCCTGCCAAGCTGCAGCAGCTGGCATCTTTGCCAGTCATAAATTCGCATCAGTTAGCCCACAGTCCTTTGCATTGGCTGCCAGAGCGTGTCAAAGAGACCCTGTGCACCAGCATCTTCAGGATTTAGTTGTGAAACATGATCCTTTCCAGTGCTTTATGTAGCATATCATAAGAGGAGCAATGTCGACAAGTCCAAAGGAAACTGAGGCATGCAAAAGCCAGTAGATCCTGGGTACCATCTCAGAGCAGAAGGCAAAAGACCCCTCTGTAACGTACAAGAGGCAAACGGAGGAGACATCTTCCTCCAAACACCCACTAAACCCTGAATTTACCCTAGTGTGCATGGGAAAGTTGAACGGGAACGCTCTACGCCAGCTCCAAACAGGATGGTGTCGAAGGCAGAGGTTATGGAAGTGGCTCCTGGTTTCACTATTCAGCAGATCCAGTAGCCGTTAACACCCCATGAAAGCAGCACAGGATATGAAGCCTATGCTGTGCAGTCTGTGCAGCTTACGGCATTGGACGTAAGAGAATCAATTCTAAAAAAATTAATTTGACAACACCCAAATCTTCCTCTGATGCTGTTGTGAGATAGCTCTACAGCACTAGTGAAATGACCATTCAAAATCACTGCTGAATGTCTTGAGGCTTAAGCAATCACATCATCAGCCAAATACTTTAACTCCTTTGGGAGTAGCAGGGGCCCATTCCTCAGTACCAGTCCATCAGGATAACCTTCCTCCTAGATATTATTTTTTAAACATCAGGTACTGTTTGGGCAAATTTATTACTACTAGTGATTTGCATTACAGTAGTGCCTAGAGACCCCAGCTGAGATTGGGGACCCACTGTGTTAGGCGCTGCACATATCCATAGTAAAATATAGACCCTGCTCCAAATAGCTTACAGTCAAAAAACAGACAAAAGGTAGGAGGGGAAATAGAGGCACATAAAGAGGAAATGACTCACCCGAGGTCAGAAAGCAGGTCAGTAGCAGAGCCGGGAATGAAGCACAGCAGAATTCAGCCCAAGGTATGAAAAGGTTATTTTTAGGAGTGCTTCTCCCCCTCCCCCCTTCAGTTGATACCAGGAAAAAGGTAACTAGGAAACAGAATCACCTCAGGCCGTCGAGTATGTGCAAGAAGTTCCTTAGCATTCTCTGACTTTTTCCTGGTTCAAACCAGTTTGCCTGGGGATGAGCCAGCTAAGCTGCTGCTTCTCCTGCTTTCCCAGCCTTCCAGCTGAGGACATGACCTTCGTTAACTCCAGGCTACAACTGGATCCAGCCAACAAAATCCAACGCAAGTAGGCACTTGTCCCTCCATTCTCTACACAGTCTTCAAGGGCAGAGAAACAAGGATTCACTTGTTCCAAAATTGTCCTTGTTATCTCCCAATCCTTTTTTTTAAATGACAAAAGATTGCTAATAGCTGATCGAGAGCTGCAGTAACTTCTTGGAAATCTCACAATGCCTTGTGCTAGCTCTGCTCATTTTGGAAGAACTAGCTTTCTCACTCTCCTGAGGGGCTGTGGAGACAACTTGGGAGCTTCAGGCAAGGTAGTTTATAGCCAATGTAGTATTCCCAGTAAGCCAGTTGTTTATTTGTCGTGGCTGGGCATCAGGGCATTTGCCTGTAGAAGATGGATGTGTCCCGATGTAAAAAACAAAACAAAAAAACCCTTTGGAGCTGCAGCAATTTGGACAAACAAAATGTAAGAGATTGGAGGAAAGGGAAAAAGACACTTAAGTCATCTAGTCTATCTCCCATATACACATTACCGGAGATATGGAAAAGATGGTGGGAAGTGCACTCAATGACATTAAAAAGGCCATCCTCCTCTCTAGATTTTTATTGGATCTTTTTCACATCTGGAGCAAAAATGCCACATACAAAATGTGCTGTATATGCACAGGCAGTGGACTGCAGGACACAACAATGTATCTGAATCTCACTCTCTCTTTCAGAGTTCATTCACTAACAGGACCAAAGTTCGAGGCTTTATAGATTCAGTGATGACAGGACTTCCCCTGACTGAATCAGCTGGTTTCCACTGAGTTGTACCTGATTTGCACTGGGCTGAGAGACAGGAGATTCAGGCCTAGCATCTCCAAGTTTGGAATTTGCAGCTAGCCTACAGAAGCCACAGCTTGAGAGTAGAATAGATACAGATTGCTTTACCTTAATGAGATGTAACAAGAGGATGTTGTTATTATTTCTTATGGGCCAGATTCTGGTACCCTTACTCACACTGAGTAGAATCTTACTCCACAAGTAGCCCTACTAACTTCAGTGAAACGACATCTGGTGTAAGGTACAAAAGAGCATGAGTAGCACCTGGCGAACCCATTGAGGATCAGGGCTCCACCCTTACGATTTATGGATTGAGATTGTAATGTGTGCCAGTGTTCTTTGCTTAATCAATTTAAGTTCTTTATGTGCAGCTCCATGGAGGTACTATTTCTGGGTTTCTGTACCAACACAACAAGAACAGCCATTGCTCTGAAGACATGTAGACCCTGACAATACATGTAAACCTAGCTTTATATTAGGATTACAGAACATGGGCATTTGTTATGAAATGCAGGCTCAAGGCAGCAGAGAACACCAGCTTTGGGTCATACTGCCACATTCTGTTGTGGGGAACTACAGTATATCCAGGTATCAGTAGCTCAAAACTATGGATGTCTTTAAGAGACCACACTCAAAATATATACACTGACAGGAGCTGACTTTGAGTTATTGTGGCAAGAGATGAGTTAACATCTGACTAAACCCTACAAGATATCCGGACATGCCACACACAGTAACTTGATTAGCATATAATAGCATACGATACTGATCAAGACCTGGCATATCATTGAGTGATCACTTTACCTCATGAGGTAAAGTGGAGTTAAATCATGTAACCTATGAAGTTGTGCTTTTGATTTGCTTGGTAAAACCCAATGGGGTGGACACACAAAAAGGTGCTTTGAAGCTTATATTTAACTGTACTTGAAAAGGCACCTACCCCAAACCGCAGTATTTTCCAGTATGGGTCTAATAATTATTTCTCATTATTTGTATTCTAGGAGCACCTGGAGGGTTCATTCAAGATTGGTGCCCCATTATGATAGGCACTATAAAAAACACAGAATGAGAGCGACACCCTGCCCCGAGGAATTTACAATCTAAACAGACAAGGCAGACAAAGGGAGAGGGAATGGCATACAACATAAAAATAAAGTGTCTGACATGATAATAGGCATTAGGGATTTTAGTTCCATTATCCCCCCACCCCCTTCCAAAAGGCTAGCAAAATATGAAGGTTGAGGGAGAAGTAAACAATCAAAATATATTCAATTTTTATACATTCATTATAGATATATTTTATATATAAAATGTAAATAAGCACAAATCAATACCTGATCCTAGATAGAGGCTTCCAGGCATTACATTGATATAAATAAACAACAGTTTCTCAGCCTAACCATTAGAGCTTTATTATCTCCACCCTCCACCCCATGGTAGTTATACCGCTGAAGCTTGTGCAATAAACTGTCCTATGTGAAATTATGTCACCCCCTACTGGCTGTCTGTAGCAACTACAACAGCCTGCTACTCCACACACATAAAGGAGTTCTCCGTTAGTTTGAGTAACAGAAGCCAGTAGTTTTGGTGTCTTGGTTTACCCTCGCTGATGACCATGGTGTCTGCATGGTGTATGTATACTGCCATGTTTCATTACACTTGGTTGAAGCTAATGCCACAGTATTGCTCTTGCAAGATAGCGATATTAGAACTTCATGTATACATTTTTCTATTCAATATTTATATATATATTATATAAATAAAATAAAAAAAAAAAAAACCACACACACATGAAAAGTTTTCCAGCCATCAGTCTTAACCTGTTTTCTCCTTCATCATGGTCATTTCATCACCACATCACAGTTTGCTATTCATGGAGAGAGTTCCAATGCAGAAGGCCATAGACTATCCTGTAGTAGTGGCTTGGACAATGTATTACTGGTGTTTTAACTAAAGCCATTGACTATAAAGAATATAGCCCTGCAATCTTGTCCAGAGTTTGGGATAAAGCACACGAACATACTGTAATGTGTTCACCTTTAAAGACCTCTGAGTGAGAGGTTTAAACTAGCAGGTGATCCTTCCACTACTTTGCTTTCATATCAATGTTTTCACATTATCTTGCAGACTTGTGAGTCCTATAATGCAGAAAGCCCTGTCTGGATCTCATAGGCTTTGGGGCACACTATGTTAAATTACTAGGATTCCCTTTCACAGAATGTGAGCCTATTTATATTCCATCAGAGAATTTGCCCTGGTAATGGTCATACAAATTACTGTATTGATTCTTGGATTAATTAATACAAATTTAAATGGGGGAGGGGGGATGGAGAGAGATGAAGAGGGCTGCAAACTGCACTGTTCTTCCAAATGCAGCTGCACCCTTCCAATGCTGGCTCTAATCATGTCAGAGACATATCCCCGCACTCTGCTGTGGTAAAAAAAATTTTTTTTTGTTTCCCCATTTCCATGAGGAGAAAGAACTACATGGAAACCACAGGGGGAGAGAGACATACACAGAAGAAAAGAAAGTTCATAGGAAGCCCTGGTAATATGTCACCTCTGCCTCAAAATGACAGACTTTTATGCAATCTTTTGCAAAAAAATCAAATAATTCCTGTCAGCGGTCACTGTATAAACAAGGAAATAAAACTATACATCATGAGAGGAATTATGTGGGTGGAGAAATTCATGGGAAAGGCCAGAAGGGGCCCAATATGATCATCTAATCTGACCTCCTGCATAACACAAAGCAAATAATTTCATGCAGTGATTTCTCTATTAAGTGCAATAATTTGCAGTTGTTATCTTGGTCTGTCCCACTGAAGTCCCGATGTGCAGCTCCCTGGATGTACTAGCTCACAGTTTCTATCAGTCCATTTCACTCCATGATAAATGACAAACGCATTAAGTGCACAGCTCTCCCCAGGGATAGAGCTGGGTATCTTATGGCAATGGCTGCTGTAATCAATCCAGGCTTCATACAGCACGATGTGATTGATCCTACCTTGGGCCTGAAACACAAGGGCACACATTGTTGCACTTGGCTCTCCACTGTGTTGAGTCTTTCTTTCTGTCACTCAAGCTTCCATCCTAGAGATCAACCTCAAGGAAAATAAGGTTTGCCCCTGGTTTTGAGTAAATAGGGTGCTCCTGAAAGGGGTCAGATTAACAGCCTGGGAAATTGGAGTTATCTGTTTATCCAGAGTACAGCAAAGGCAATGGGTCTGCAGATGACACATACCACAGTGCCTGGAGGAAGCAGCCCTATAGAAAAGGCCTATAATCTTTGATAGAAAAAAATAACTTCTCTAAAGTTTTTTTTTTTTTTAAAAACAAGCCATAGAAATTAGTCAGGGAATTATATCCTTGCTATTGTATTCTATACAGTACTTCGAAAAGATGTAAAAAAGAAGTCTTCTTTATTAAATTATATGGGGTCTTAAAAGTAATTTCTCTAGAACCTAAGTTCAAGTGAATCCAACTAGTGAAATCCCTATTAAATACCGTAGGAAGCCCTAGGGATAAGCCCACAGTGCAGTCTCTGTGTTCCATTCACTCCTTGTCCTCCTTCTGCAGAAATTGTCAATAAAGGTGCCAGCCCTGGTTGTGTGTACACCATCAGGTGGTCCAGAGACATCTACATGGAACACATCATTGGACACCATCAGTACTAGGTTTAGTAATCGAGAACATCGGTCAGGGAAATAACCCACTTCCTTCCTTCCCTGACAAACCAAGGGACCCCGCCCATGTACTTATTCACTACGCCAATACTGACATTCTATGGGTGGCATACCCGAGACCACTTATCCACTGACGTTTTAAAAACTCATACACCCCAATCTCAGTCTATGCTGGTTATGTACTGTGTATGTATCCTGTGAACCTTGTAACCGATACTTGTAATCCCTCATAACTCAAACCTGACCCCAGATGTACAGTACCTTCCCTCTTAACTTGTGGGAACTGTACTCAGATCAACCACCCATTTCTACAGACTACCCTACAGCCATGGTGTGGTAAGGAGTTTTGGTCACTACCAGACTTCTAACTGGAGGTCTCAAGATGAAAGGCTCCATATGCCAATACCAATTCCATAAAGGCCCTCCAGCCCTCCAATCCATGCCAAAATGTTGGTGGGTTAAGGACAGGCAGTTAGTTTAATTCCTAAAGGAACAACAGTCAAACTGACCTGCAAAAAGCATACCATAGTAGCAAAACAGGAATAAGGGGGCAAAAAGGGAGCAGTTTGTCTTATTTTTAAATAGCTCTACTAAATTGCTCCTTCCTGCAACAACAACAAAAAACTGTGAAGAGAGAGCTCTTCTTGACCACATTTTTTTTGTTTTTGAAACATATAGACGGTTTAGTTGATAACAATAATGATTGCTCTCTGCTTTAGTGAGAATTCCAATGGGCACGATCATCAATAGGTTTGCGATTTTTCATTGTTGCCTGAACGAATGGAGTTAGAAGAGAGATTTGTACTCCCTGCAATAGGTAATTAAGTACCATTATTATTCTCAGGAAGGCCAAGGCATGGTCCTTATCAGCATGTTTTAAGGTGTCTCGTTTCTCCAGACTTTTTCCAACAGGAGTAAAGGTGCTATAAGGTAAACTGCAAATGAAGCAAGGAACAATGTGGGATAGTCAAGATTCCCTCACTTGACCATTCCATACTCAAGGACATGTGGATTTCCAGCATGCTGAACAATCAGTGCATACAGTACAACTAAAAAGAAATGAGAGAGACTGAAAAGCTGAGACTAGAGTCATCTGTACAAGAGACGTTTGGGCAGGACCAACCGGCCTTTGTTATGGACATTTCTTAATCCAGAACTGTATGTGATAAAGATCAGACAGATGGAAAGCATAGAATCAACATGCACTATACAGAACCGCTATGGTACACCTAACGATACACAGCCAATTGTTAATAAGACTATTTAGCATTTTTATCCTGTAGCCCTTTACGCATTCAAAGAGCTGGACAGGCAAGGACTAATTACGGTAATTATCCTGACAGCAACTTTGGGAGGCAGGTGGGTAAGAGGAAAATGAAACAAAATTGAGGCAACTTGCTCAAGTCTACCCAGTGAGTCAGTGGAAATGCCAGAATTAGAATTCAGGCCCGCCAGACTCCCAACCCAGTGCATTATTCCAGACTGCACTGCTTCTCAGCTCAACTCTATTCTAGTAGATAAGGCAGATATAGTTAATACTGCACAGATGAAACAGTCCTAATGAAAATGACTCCAGGATTCAAAGGCTTAGTTTGATTTTAAATAAACCACATGGGAACAGTGGAGGTTGACTACATCTGAAAGTGAGTAGGCAAAGGTGTAAGATTATGTTCAGACTGGAGTTAATATGCAGCAATATGTACAAGAAAGCACCTGACTCAAAACAGTGGCTTTCCCCCACAACACCTGAAGAAGCCTTCAGTGTGTGGAATTGGAATCTATTCACTGGTAACAAAACCATGCCAGCAACTTAAACCACTTCTGTTAGCAAATTACTATTATGAATTTCAGAAAAATCTTCATCAAGGTTATTATTTGCCAGGGTATTCACATCATATAACCCAAGCTTGGATGCAAGACTCACGCTTCATGGCAATAAAATCTTCAACTCTACCAACCTTTTAAAGATTTCTTTGGTCACTGAAAGCATCTGAAGGCAAGGCTGATCATCACAACAAAGGCAGTTTATAGAATGAAATTATCAACTGGTGTTTTAGCTTCACTGATTTTAATGGAGCTATGCTGATTTACAGCTAACCTGTAATCGCTAATGTAACTACTGATTCCCCCTCTTTGGAAATATCTCATTTAATTAAAATAGCCATGAGCACATAGTGAATTTATTATGGAAAAAGAGTAGAAAGAATGTGGAGATACACACAATAGATACGGTACGTTGTCTACGGTCTTTTTCTACACTACTTTTCACAACAAATACTATATAGATAGTGTAAAAAAGCAACAGAGGGTCCTGTGGCACCTTTAAGACTAACAGATGTATTGGAGCATAAGCTTTTGTGGGTGAATACCCACTATATAGATAGTGAACTTCCAAAGCGGTTTAAGTCTGGTTTTGTAACTAAAGTAACGGTCCAAGTTTTCTATCAATTTAGCAGGATTCAGTATTAAATTAAAATTTAGTAACAAACCTAACGCAGACTTGTATAAACCGAGACACATTTTTTTCAACTGAAGTCTGAAAATGGAAAAAGCCTCTTGGCAGAAAATCCTAGTTTCAGTTTGACTTGAATGAAATCAGAAGTTATTAGAGTCCAAATAAAACGAGAAACAAATCCACCCAGTTGTGTACAAAACTTCAGAATTCAATACATAACAGATACAAAGAACAGTTGACAGTGCAAGTCTTTTTTTAAAAAAAAACCTAAGTACTAAGGGGGGGGGGGGGGTAGATATGGCGTATCTAAGGAATGTAGCAGAGTTGAGTCAACAGTTGAGACTCCTGGATACAGTAAGTAAATATATTGTTCTACACTACAAAACTCAGGCTTTTAAATTTTACACAATTGTAAAATGTAGGATTTTAACAATAAGCCTTAGGCTTCAACCCTAGAAAGACTTATACATGTGCTTTAAGCATGTGTGAGTAGCCCTCCTGAACTTGTTGAGATATCTTGTGTACATAGACTAGGGTTGCCAACTGTCTAATTACACAAACCCAAACACCCTTGCCCCGCCCCCTGCCCCATCCCACCCCACTTACTCCATCCCCCCTCCCTCCATCGCTCACTCTCCCCCACCCTCACCGGGCAAGAGTGTGGGAGGGGTTGTGGGCTCAGGGGCCAAGGGATTCGGAGTGTGTGAAGGGGTTCTAGGCTGAGCCTGGAGCAGGGGGTTGGGGTGCAGGAGGCAGTGCAGGGTGCAGGCAGCGCTTACCTCAGGCAGCGGCACAGCAGGGCTAAAGCAGGCTTCCTGTCTGCCCTGGCCCCGCACCGCTCCCAGAAGCGGCCGGCATGTCCCTGAGGCCCCTGGAGTGTGTGTGTGTGTGGGTGGGGGGGTCTTCGCGCGCTGCCCATGCCCCAAGTGCCAACTCTGCAGCTCCCATTGGCCAGGAACTGCAGCCAATGGGAGCTGCGGGAGCAGAGCCTGCCTTAGCCCCGCAGCGCCACCCCCCGGGAGCTGCCTAAGGTAAGTGGGGCCAGGTGGCTCCGCGCTGCCCCCTCCATGCACCACTCCTGGAAGCAGCCAGCACATCCCTGCAGCCCCTCTGTGAGGGGTAGGGGACTCCACACACTGCCCCTGCCTGCAGCTCCCATTGGCTGCAATTCCCGGCCAATGGGAGCTGTTGAGTTGGTGCTTGGGGCATGGTCAGCGCGTGGAGACCCTGTGTCCCGCCAGGGGCCTCAGGATGTATCAGCTGCTTCCGGGAGCGGCATGGGGTCAGGTCAGGCAGGGAGCCTGCCTTAGCCCCGTTGCCCCACCAAACGTTTAGCAGCATCAAATCTCCTGATTTGGCTTCAGCAGCCTCCGGAAGATCAAGCCCGATTCCAGGAGACTCCGGGCAAAACCGGGAGGGTTGGCAACCCTAACTTAGGCCCCGATTCAGGAAAGCATTTATGCATGTGCTTAAGTCTTCCCTATTCAGCAAAGTTTTCAAACACTTGCTTAAAGTTACACACATGTGCAAGTGCTGGCTGAATCAGGACCTTACAGTTATGCATGTGTGTAAGTCTTTGCAGAATCAGGGCCTTAATTTGTTCCTAACCAAAGAAATGCAAATGGCTCTGCCCAGGCCTCATTTTGAAAAGGGATCCACTCAACCATGAGTCTATCCACAGACTAAGGTTTGCCGTCTGATTGATACTTGCGCATGTGTCCCCCTGAAAAAAGAGAAATGGTCAATGCCCATCCAAGAGCAGAATTTAGTCCATGTGCACAACAAGCTGAACACACTAAGAGCCAGATGTCCAAAAACATCCCTCAGCCTGCAGCTGTCACACCCATTGCTTTCAAGGGCAGTTTCTGGATGCTCAAAATGCTGGGAAACCTGGCCCCCTAGTCTGGTGATTAAGTACCATCTATGTGGCGCTTATCATTGTCAGCCAATCATTTCTGAGAGTGCTGAAAAAACTGTGGACTGTCAAGGTCAGATTCAAATTTAAAGGAAAAAGGAGGCTTCCATAGGCGTGGAATGCCAGTGGGAGTTTTTGACAAATCCTGGCTTTCTATCCCAATGGCTCTCTCTGTGTTCCTATCAGAGAACATCACCCTAACTCTATGTTTGGCAGGCTGAGGCACTTGAGGGAACATGCTAAAATTTCAGATTAAAACAGGTCATCTCTCAGATTTGTGGACTGTAAAATTTTAATTTTCAGGGTTTGTTTGTTTTTTAAACTTATTTTTTGAAATGCTCTTTCAAGGGTTTCAGAGTAGCAGCCGTGTTAGTCTGTATCCGCAAAAAGAACAGGAGTACTTGTGGAACCTTAGAGACTAACATAAGCATAAGCATTCGTGGACTAGAAGTGGGCTGTAGTCCACGAAAGCTTATGCTCTAAGGTGCCACAAGTACTCCTGTTCTTTTTTCAAGGGTTAGGAAGTCTCTGCCTCACAACCTCAGCAGAGCTGAATTCTCACTAAAATGGGATGATTACGACACAGAGAAAGCTCCTTGAGAATCCTGAAGGAGAAGCTGTGATGTTAATTTCTTTTCTAAAAATTTCACCCAGCAACTTTTTGTCTTTAATTTCCACCTTGAGTACCTCCATCTCATTTCTGTTCCTTGTGAGTGGCGGGGAGCTAAGAGTTAACGTTGTGCATTCAGAACAAAAACCACAGAGCTGAGGCAAAGCTGTATGCATCCAGCCCATTCCTTAACAAACTTGTTGCTAGTCCTGTCTGCACCATCCCAGATCTCCCAGGTTTCACTGGCCTCTAGCCAAAAGTGTCATTTTACTCTCATAATGAAGAGGGGCAGAGGGTTTATTTTTTCTCCCAACCCCTCCCCATATTATATCCATCCCTGCAGTGCAACCTTCTTGTTTTTCCACATTTTCTAGCAGTCGAAAACCCTCCCAAGGGCATATCCACAAGGATCTCCTGAGATGGAGGAGTTCTCAGCTTACAGTTTGTACCTACAATGCTGTACTTAGCTCATTAAATTCCCAGTAACGTTACACACAAAAACTCCTTCAAAGCCTTTACCCTCACTCTTTGCTTTCTGAGTCAAGTTACATGTTATTTAAAAATCTTTAGAAATTGTGTCTGGAGTAGTGACTCACTTATTCTGAGGTTTTAAAGTGATATACACAGTATAAATAATTTTCTCCCAATCCACTGTATACTAAACAAGGAAATCCAGTCCCACCTTAACATTTCCGCCTGAAGAGTGAAGTCTATAAACTCAATGTGTTGTAGGCAATACAGTAAAAAAGGGAAGGCTGCTTTATTTTTTGTTAAGCACTGACGATATATTCAACAGTATACAGGAGAAAGCAAAATATGGTCCCTGTCCCGTAATATACAATTAAACAGACAGGCGAAGTTCAGACACCAAAATGCACTAGGGAGTAAATGACAGGTTTCAGAGTAGCAGCCGTGTTAGTCTGTATCCGCAAAAAGAACAGGAGTACTTGTGGCACCTTAGAGACTAACAAATTTATTAGAGCATAAGCTTTCGTGGACTGGACTGTAGTCCACGAAAGCTTATGCTCTAATAAATTTGTTAGTCTCTAAGGTGCCACAAGTACTCCTGTTCTTTTTAGGGAGCAAATGTTTTCATTATAAACTAAAATGTAACCCCAGAGGTTGGTGCCAATTTACGGTGAGATTCTTACTGCTTACCTACATTGTGGAGTACCGTACTCCATTAGCGCTCCCACTGACTAGAGTGAGCTTTTTGAGTAGTAAGGTGCTACTCAGCACGAGCAAGAAATATACAATCTGCCCCATAAGAGCATTTTTACCAATCTGGGTTAGTATTTGTGAGCATTGCGGAATGCTCAGAATGCCATTATACCCTGAAGAGTGACTAAAAAATAGCATTGGGTGATTCTACGTTGGTTGTTCCTTCCCAGAGGACTTCTGCAGCAAAAGTACTCAGCTCACACATAACCGTTCCTTACTTCTGGGCCTAGAAGCCTATCCGAGGATTGGAGATTCAAACCAGATGGTCTCTGGCATATGGACCACCTTCAGTAATAACTATGCTGCAGCTGGAACTTAAACAATATTGTCGATGGTGCACAGAGAAGAAAATAATTTACACACTTCTAATGCTTAAGTTCACTCAAGCACCTATAGCTACATTGGCTCTGATAATACTCTACCTAAAGTAAAAAGCTCTCTTTTTTATGAGTAAAGTGAATAGGACTCAGAAAGCACTCGGAGCAGACTGTTAAGAAGGGCTTATTTCTACATAGTCACTTTTTCTGACATAACTGCACTTGAAGAAGAACGTATCTGTCGTTTCCTACTGCCATGGTCTTGGGACAGGAACCTTGGCTAGAACAAGCTTGTCCTGAGTTTACTTTGTTTTTAGATGGCAGCTTTGATAAGGTCACACCTTAAAACAGCCACCTACAGTAGAACAGATGGGAATAGAGCTGGCAGCATACTTGGATAATAGCATTTTAAAAGAAGGAAATCAGAATTCATTTGCATATATAAATAGGTTTATAGTTTCAAGGCATTTGTGCTTATAGACCACGCCCACCCACGCTAGAAAGATTTCTGCTGCAGCGGAGGCAGCAACATCGGAAAGTGCAGAGGCAAATAACCCGCTAACGCAGGCAAAACCCTCTTGCAACTCCCCCTCCCTGACAAAATGAGACCCGCCCCCACCCAGGTGCCAACCCCTCCAGTCCAAAGAGAACTGCCCTACATTGTGAACTGTGGAAGCCACCCAGACGCCTACGCCAACCAACTCCCACAAGTGTCAAAAACCAGTTTACACTGCAGCCTTCCTTTCCCCCAAAGGGCCCGATCATCCACCTAACGCAGCCTCGCGGCTGTTTGCACTCCCAGCAGCTCCTCCAAAACTCCTGTCTTCCCCCATCCCCCATGCCTCCAACAGCTCTCTAAAGAGTCAACGCCTCTTATTCCTTTTAATCCTGACATCTTCCCATACAACCCAACTTGGGTATGATTAATAAGAAGGCAACAGTGTGGCGGATAGACTCCTGGATAAAAACTAAGGGTGAGGTAATGGTGACCTAATTTCCTAAAGTGGCTGTCTGCTAACCACAACTTTAAGGTTTCAGAAACTTTGGCTTATGATCAAGCTTGCTCTAAAATGCTCTCTCTGCAAACCAGAAAATAGGCCTAGTACGCTGTTTTGGACGGTATCATCCACAAAACCAAGGAATGTCATGATCTTACATCCCTCCCGAGTAGCAGACCAAAAGTCATTTCGTCCATGTCAACCACAGCACTTGAAAAAGAGAGTTTCATATTAAAAGTGTCTTCTCAGCTGTAACTCTTGCATCTCAAGTGTGATTCTAGACTTCAAGCTGCCCCTGCAACACAATCACTACATGCCAACTTTCAGCTTTAGTGAACTACATTAAAAAAAGACACCCATTTATTTCCCCTCCCCCCCGTCCCCCAACAGGTTCAACAGTTAAACCATCAAGTTAGTAACAAGCATGTTTAAAATTCATTGTGGGGAGAAAGTTTTGGAAACTGCAGTTTCTTAAGAGCGATGTGCTTGGAGAACTGTGGAAAATCAGTTTGATCAAGGCACAGGGGTCATGCTTAACTAACCTTCTGGAATTCTTGGAGGATATTACTGCCATGAGAGATAAGGGAAATCCAGGGGATGTTGTGGACTTAGATTTTAAAGAAAAGCATTGCCCAAGAGTCTGCATCAGAGATTTACAGCGAAGGTGATGAGTTTTGGAACAGGCTCTAAAGTAGAAGCCTGCATAGTAAACAGGACAAGCAGCAGAAGCTGAAAGGGAGCCAGAAGTGAACATTTTTCATGTTGGAAAGGGATGGGAAGTGGAGCACCTCGGCAGTCAGTTTCAGTAAGTCGGAATATACGTATATATACACATTTATTTGGACAAGCCCTTGTTTTTTGGCTCCGAGTTTAACACAGATAGGGTGACCAGACAGCAAGTGTGAAAAATCAGGACAGGGGGTGAGGGGTAACAGGAGCCTATATAAGACTAAGCCCCAAATATCAGGACTGTCCCTATAAAATCGGGACATCTGGTCACCCTAAACACAGATAAAAGGAGTTTTGGTCCCGTCCCCCCCCCGTTCGTGTTAGAAAGTAACAAGATCTACAAATTCATACGTGACATTACAACTGTTAGCAGGGAAAACAATGCAACCAAACTGAAAAGGGGTTGGATCATTTAGGGATTAGGGACATCCCACAACAAATGACATTTATTGGCTATGTGTGACTAAGCATTTCTCTCCCCCCCCCCCCCCAACCCAAATTTACAATCAAGCCATACTCCAGCACATTTTCAGGAAAAGGAGGTCACGGCAAAAAGTTAATTAAAGCCACCAGCCCACTACAAAGAGGCAGTAAAAAGGCAAGCAAGAGGTTTGGTTAGGTTATCAGAATGCAAATTAGAGATAGTTACTGTATATAAAGCTCCATTCAGCAAAGCACTTAAACACCAGCTTAATTTTAAGCACATGCTTAAATCCCATTCAAGCCAAAGGGGGCTTAAGCATGTTCTTATGTGCTTTGCTAAATAGGGATGGAATTACTTAAAATTAAGCATTGTGCATAACTGTTCAGCTGAATTGGAACCGAAGGCACTTCCTAGATCACCAACTTGATTGCCACATGCAATCTTAACTGCCTCACAGGAAGAATGCATGTGTCTTGGAGGAAGCTATGTAGGACAACGAGGATGATACCAGATTTCAAGAATCTCAATCATGGAGAAAGATCAAAAGAGCTGGAATTATTTCCCAATGGAAAAGAGGAGATTCCAAGGTGACCTAACAGAAGTTTTCAATAATATGAAAAAGGATAGATACATTTAATATCAGCAACTGGCTCCCAAACTAGAGGCCAACCTACAACATGAGGAAACTAGGAGTAAATAGCAGCTCAAGCAAATCTCTTTTACACCAGGAGAAGTGACCACGGGAAGGAAACTGAAGAAACTCGCTCTACTGTAGACATGTTTCCAGCAAAGGAGAGGGTTGAAGCAGTAAAAATAAGAAGCTGACAGCAAGGAAGTCCAGATGTCTTTTTCCTGTCCCTGAAATGTATTGAGCCTGATACTCTGTTGCCTTGCAGTTATTTACACCCAACGCTAAATTGGTGTAAAATGCCACCATTCTGAATTGGATGGGTGCAGAGGACTATACAAAGAGCAGTGCAGCAGAGAGCGAGACCTATTATATAGTTCTTCTTATACAGCATTTCTTACATCCACGCTACAGCCTAGTGAGCCTTTGACCTCTCCAAATGACCTTATATAGAAGTACAGTTATGAGCGTCTGTATTGTGCCACTGCATTTTGCCAAGTAACTTTATTCAGCGGAGATGTCGTGAGAGCAAAAGGAAGATGCTTCCGTGTGCTCGCCACACATGGAGATCATTCTGAGGCCAAATTGTTTTGCTTTCTCCAGCATCCTTTCAGGCCTTAGGTGAACAACAGTCTGGGCCCATCTAGTCACACTAATACTTTTAATGCAACAGCTACAGCAACCTATACTAAACTGAGGGCTTTTTGACTCCAGACGCTATGTCTCTGCTTGCTTCCAGCAAAGACAGACTCAGGGATAGGAAGGAGATATGTTAAGTTTGCTCCTCTGGTTAAAGAGAACAAGCATATTTTCAGGGCTAACTTGCAACTCAAATCTGCAAACCCTTACTCATGTGAATAGACTTACTCCAATTACTAGCCCCAGTGTAGGCAATAGAATTAGACATGCAACTAGGGCAGTGATACCCAGACTGAGCTGCAAGTGGCTCTTTAAAGTGTCTGCTGCAGCTCTTTGCAGCACATGCTATTAAAACATAAGAACGGCCTTACTGGGTCAGACCAAAGGTCCATCCAGCCCAGTATCCTGTCTACCGACAGTGGCCAATGCCAGGTGCCCCAGAGGGAGTGAACCTAGCAGGTAATGATCAAGTGATCTCTCTCCTGCCATCCATCTCACCCTCTGACAAACAGGGTCACCAAGGGACACCATTCCTTACCCATCCTGGCTAATAGCCAATAATGGACTTAACCTCCATGAATTTATCTGTGTGATTTAATTATTCACCAATCAGGAGGCTTTTACTATGTTATTAACCAATTGTAGTTGATAAAATAATAATACTTAGTCACATTTAAGCAGTATGATGGGAAATAGTTTATTTATATATTATTCTCACAGCAAAATGATTGACCATCTAGTACTATAATAAATGAAACAATGAATTCACACTACTGGGGCTCTTTCGGGTAATGTTGATCGCTAATTTGGCTCCTGAACCACTGAGGTTTGAGTATCACTGGACTAGGGGGTTCCTTGCATGGGTATGGGTATGAAAGATCAATTCCCTCTTTTTTACCCCACATAAGCGCTATCGAACTATAATAGTCTGAGCTCTGACTCCAGCGTAATCTGCTACCCATCTGCAGTGACCCTAATCTAGGGCCACTTTCCAAAAACATCTTGAAGAATTGTGTTCCAGAGGTTTGCATGTGCACCGTCACTCTGTTTGAATAAGGGTCACCTGGTCTCAAGTTAATGATGCTTTGAATTTCTTTTCTATTGAAGTTAACAAGCTCACAATACAGGTTTATTCCTATTCCCTTATCAAATCAGACATCCTGGAAGTGGGTTTAAATTTAAAATTTGGAAAAACAGGACAATTTTTAGTTAGCCTGTTAATATAAAAAAAATTCTGACGTGGCTTCCAGAGCGGACTATAAGTGCCGCTGCAATATATAGCATCAGGAAGTTGCCATTCAGAGCCTTGAAAGAATTAACATATCTTAAACATGTTTCCCGAAAACTTCTGACACTTGAGGGTATGTTTTCCAAGCAGTGCATGGGAGGTACATGCACAAATCCCATTATTTGTTAACAGGATTAGTGAACGCTGCTTTGAAAATGTATCTCTTAGAATTAACACACACACACACACACACACACACACACATTTAGCAGTCTCCAAAATCCTAGGATTAATTCATTCCAACCAAACACTGAGCAATAGATTATAGTCCCAAAACTCCAATTAGCCATCTCCTATTAATCCCTTGCCAGTTTAATATCCAAAATGCATCTGTCACATTTAATACATATTAGACATTACACCATTCTATTTAATATTACAGGAATACAGGATAGAAGAGATTATTAAACAGAAATTTGAAAAAAAAATCATATATTCATTGCTTAAATCCGTTCCTTATTTCAAACATTCTAAACATTACACAAAGAAAAAGAACGTTATTCTTTATTACTGAAGAAAGGGAAACAATTGATTGTTATTCATGGTACTGGAGTTTACACAGATTCATAAATTTCAAGGCCAGAAGGGATCATTGTGATCATCTAGTCTGACCTCCTATATAACATGGACCATAGAACTGCCCCAAATGAATTCCTAGAGCAGATCTTTTAGTAAAATATCCAAGAAGTTAAATAAAAGTGACTGAAAGTTAATGGGCCAGATTCTCAGCAGATGTAAATCAGCATTGCTACACCCATTTCAATGGAGCTATCCCAGTCACGGCAAGTTTATGCTCTGGCTCAATAAATGGTTTCAATTTATTTTGGCTCTGAGCCTACAAAAATGTGAATAGTCCCTGGAACTATTCATGTGCATAAAATTATCCCGCTCCTCCACATACATACACAGAGTAATTTA
Organism: Malaclemys terrapin pileata; assembly: GCF_027887155.1. Lineage (NCBI taxonomy): Eukaryota > Metazoa > Chordata > Testudines > Emydidae > Malaclemys > Malaclemys terrapin. Next base: position 14,082,802 of record NC_071515.1, on the reverse strand, counting down.
TAATTGCATACATATATTTTATATCCAAAAAATAAACACACTGTCCCATAAATTAATTATCCAATAAACCAAGAGTAGTTTTCTAAATCTATTATCCTCTTAATTTCCCTGCACACCCAGCAGCATGGGAGCCTTGTGTGCATACTGGAATAATACTTTGAAAGGGGAGTGTATGGGCCCACTCACTAAAATAAAATTCATATCAACTAGAAATTATATACCAAGTCTACACTGCAGGACTTTATAGCAAATTATTTCTGGTTTTGGCAAGATCTGAATACTGACTGGAATTTTATTTACTATATGCAGAGTCAGACCTATGATACACACTTGACCTATGATGCAAACTTGAACCCTGATCTATACAACTACTTATCTTCCTAAAGTCAAGTACTGGGCGTATTTACAGTTCTGAGGCAGGGCCTGATCTTGTGGTCAGTGATAGCAAAAATTCTGAGGCAGGGCCTGATCTTGCTCTCAGTGATGGCAAAAATTCCCACCAACTTCAGCGGAAACAAGATTTAGCCCTTAGGTTAGGTATTCAGAATGCGCATCTCTGGCCATGTGACAAAAGCGACAGACACTAAATCCTCAGACGTATCCCTTCAATCTAACCTTTTTCAAGTATGTAGGGCACCCATCACTGTAATGTCTGAGTGTGTGGGTGTACATTATACACGAGACATCATGAAAGTCTGACTTACACATTTGTAATTGTGAGGGGGTATAAAACAAACAATTTTCATTTGGTGAATTACCATGGAAACTATCACACTTAAAACCATATATGTAAAAAGACAAAAAAACAAATGTCTTTAGTATGAACACTGGTGGATTTTTACATTTACTTAAATTCACTAATTATGCTTTCGGAGTGCGTTTTGTTTGTGGCGTGGATGTCCCTGGATTTGGACAATGAAATGAAATACTTCAGAAACAAGGGCATATCTCATGCTGTTCAGTAAGGCTAAAGGAGTGACACTGACAAGCAACAAAAGGGGGGACCCCATCCAGCCTCCCATGGGAGGAGCTTTGAGACCCCCCCTTTAATCCTCCCCTGCTTACTTAAGTGAGCTAAGGGGAGATGAAGGCCTGAATCAGACTTCCTGCACTGCATGCTTCCACTATCTCGCCTTGTGGCACAGTACCAAGTAATTGACTCACAGTATCTAAAGGCCAGGCCAGGCCAGCTCTAGGTACACTACATTATATGAAGGTCCTTAATGTAGCTCACTCCCAATTTATAGTGATGCCCCCAGGTACCACCATCAACTACTTCCTCTCTGTCTTTAGAATGTCTGGGTTGGAAGGGACCTCAGGAGGTCATCTAGTCCAACCCCCTGCTCAAAGCAGGACCAATCCCCATACCTCCCCAGACAGATTTTTGCCCCAGATCCCTAAATTGCCCCCTTAAGGATTGAACTGACAACCCTGGGTTTAGCAGGCCAATGCTCAAACCACTGAGCTTTGTTTCTGTTCTAGTAATGCTTCCCCTCCCCCCCTTTCCCTACACAGACACACCTGCCTGTGAGACTCTGCAGCCTCTGGTTTTCGTGGACCAGACAACCAGGAAGGAGAGCTGTCGTGCAGCGTTCCAATCAAGTAGACGAGTAGGGCATTTATGGTCATGAATGAGATATCTGCTCTTTCCTTCTGAGCTGGATGGGGACATGGACAAGGAATGGGGACCATGCTCCTGCTGGTATGACATTCACATGGTTCAAGGAACAGGTAAAAGCAGGGCCCAGTGTAGCTGCTAGGGTGACCAAATAGCACGTGAGAAAAATTGGGACAGAGGTGGGGGGTAATAGGCACCTATATAAGAAAAAGCCCCAAATATCAGGACTGCCCCTATAAAATTGGGACATCTGGTCACCTTAGTAGCTGCACAGGTAACATTGGCCCTTAGGCTGATACTGACTTGTTCAATGTAGACAGAGCTTGACACAGGACTTCACATATGGCTTTGAAAAGGTGGAGAGAGAGAAGTCCTCAGGGATGCCAATATCTCCAAATCCACCCACTCTCAGGGGGGAAAGGTTTTCCTTGTTCTGAGAAATGACAATAGATGATTTGCCAGCTCTGCAAATGCTAAGCGTCTATTTATTAAATTAGGCCTTTGCAGGGGGCTTTTACATCAATTGAACACAAGTTCCCATTAAACAGTATTAGCTAAGAGGAAGTACATACGGTTTAGTTTATGGGGAAGGGCATGTTTTGGTAACCAGCTAGTCATACTCAGAAAGGCATAAAACTTCCTGGTAAAAATTGCTGCTGTCACTACCAGACAGTCATTAGAAAAGTCAGTTTCTGTTGCTCTTTCTTATTCCCTCGCTGCTCTAGATCAGAAGGAACTTGGTTCCTATTTTAAGCAAATTAGCACTTTGACAGTGCACCAGCGGGTACTGCAAGCTGGCTTTCCCCTTTCCAGTGGCTGGTCAGCTGGAAGTTAAGAGTCCCTGTGAAACAAGTTATGGAGGATAATCCTGGAGTCCTGCCCAGCATTCCTTCTCTCGCTTTCATAATCAGACATAAATTAACTGGCACTAATGAAATGTTCATGACTGTATGCAGACTACTGCTGCACACCTAATGCCTAGCTGCAGATATGTAATTAATTGTGCTGTGAGGCATTTGGAGGTAGGGGAAATAAAAACACAACATAAATGCTGATACAACAGTCTGTAACGTTACTGGACTGGAACAAAAAGGTCTTCAAGATCAACTAAGACTCCCAGGATTTTTATGTAGAGGACTAATTAGTGTATTATGCGTTACCATTCTTAGGAGCTGCTTCTCAGTTTGGTTAGAGGTAAGCACTAATCGGCTGCTGAAATCTAAACTGATTATGTCTGAAGTGTCAACAGATGCAGAAGCTCCCTGAGTGAAGTAGGAACATGTGTCAGCTTTTTGTGACAAGCCAAGGGAATACTTCTTGCTTAGAAAACCCAACCCAACCACCACATTACTTAACATTGTGTAACAATCATGTTCAACTGGAAAATACCATCTGGGGCACAATGTGACAGAAGGTACCAATTTAACGGTAATTTTTTTTTTTTTTTAATAATGCATAGATATGTTCTCTCCCCCCTTAGAATAGGAGGAGAGAGCCAAATTCGGTCCTCAGTTACACGCTTACTTTAATGGAAAAGTAAGGGTATAATTGAGGGTAGAACGTGTTCCAATGAAAAGAACAAAAGAGAAATCACTAATGATAGCCAGTAGAACTGTAAGATAAATTGGTTGGTATAATGGTATAATGTGCTTATTAATGCTGTAATTTAAACAAGTTACAAAGAAGTTCCCCCCCCACACACACTCCTATAATATTGAGCTCAAATCTGTTTTCTAGAATAGGGCATAGCTTGTGTAGCTGCCTCCTCCAGCAAGAGTAAATGGTTTGAGAGCCACCGGCAAGCTTTGATTATTATTTATATTGTCTAACAATCGCAACTAGGGGGCGGAGGCACTGTACAAACATATGGCAAACTAGGGGGCGCACACTTTGTTGGCCGAGTTTATTTCGCTCACCAGAGGTTCTTAGCATCCTGACGTTTACCCCCAACCTCCTTGTGAGCCACCCAGTAGTAGAGTGACTGGTGAATGGGTTTTACCCATTTCTCATCTGGGGAATACTAAATTCAATTTAGGTCAGATTACGCTCCCACCCCACACTTTTTTTTTTTTTGTTTTTAAAAAACCACTACACCATCTTATTTTTATTTCCTGTCCTCACCTCCTCCATTCTCCCATTCCCGCCTCCCCCATCCTAGGGACTCTGTGTGACCCCTTCCCTCATATCGTTCTCCCACCAAAAGTTCTGTGTGCCCCATCCCCCCCTTCCTTCAAATCAGAGTCCTCCATTCTCCCGCCACTCCCAATGCGAGGCTGTGGGCATGCCCCCGTCCCGCCGCACCATCATTTTTCTTTGTGTCTGGGAGATCAGTCATTTAATAGCTTTAACATGTCAGAGCCTATGGGGAGGATGGGCAGAGATGAGCAGGATACTGTTACGTTGGAAGGTGTTAGTGGGTGCCACCAACTGTTGGATCAATATACAATGGTGCAGGTGCTTGAGGCAGTGGCACTACTAATGAGCTGACAAGGGCTTCATGCATCCCGCATTCGGTTTCCTGATTTACCCCAGAAATCAACAGAGCTCTGGCCACTGATGCTCAGAACGTGCCCTGAAACGTTGGCACTGTTTGGATGCAGCATTCAAAAGTTAGTGTGCTATGGACAGACAGAAAGAGAAAGAAATGCTGTCGGACTGAGTCGAAGACCTGCGTGAGCTCCACCAATGACACTCTTTCCCTTCAAGAGTTTATCATCTGAAGGCTCCAATCCTGCCAATGTTTATGCATGAGTTTGAGGGTGAAAGGGTGAGAGTAGTGTGAAGAGGCCCTAAATGCCCTGGTTTCAGCTTGGGGAGGAATCCCTCAGACCAGGAACTGTGAAGGACAGCCATAGGGCTGCTTTCCGAGAGCTCCCTAGCACAGGGGGCATGCCTGAAGTGCGGTAGGCATGCCGAGGCTTGGGCTGCAGCCCACAGTACTGGCAGTCTGCGGGGGGACTGCGGTAATTTAGATGGCACTCCAGGACTGTTTAGATTGTGCTGGTGACCTCTTCCGCCTCCAGAATAGTCCAGGATTGGAGGGGTGCAAAAGTGGCTTCGAGTCACCTTAATTCGGCCTCCTTCTGGGATTGAGAATTCTCAACCTCAGTGTTTGCTGGATCGTGGTCAGAGTGTCTGCAGCATCGAGCCCCCATTGCATTAACTTAAGCAAATGTATTAGCAGGATCAGGGCCTAAAGAACAAAGTAAGGGGAGGAAAAGGTGGTGGACAGCTATCAAAATAATAGTTTGTTTTGCCACAGATTAGCGGTGAGCACAATTTGTGGGTACAATAAGCCAAAGCAGTAGCAGCAGTCATAGCCATTGCATTACTTGCACCAATGAATGGCGCACTCTCAGCTATGCTTTGCTGGGTCTGGCATACAGCTGTAATATGCATCTAGCCAACCCACACCCTCATTTATAAATCTGCGCTAACAGCAGCTTTATTTGTATTACAGTAGCCTCCAAACTGGGCAAGGGGCAGAACACAGGCAGGGGAAGACACGGTTTGAAGAGCTTTAATCCTTCTAAAAATTTAAATATAAGCCAACGCGTGGGCTTTAACTGTCACTGTTGAACTTCACAGCTGAGAAGAGCCAAGGAGATATTTCTTTCAGAGTTTTGAACCATCTGGTAAAGCATCACAACAGTTTGAAACATCCAAGTATCTCTCTCAGCTTAAAAATGCTTAATAGTGCGCAGCTCCTACTGAACGGGAGGAATACCTGCTCAAGAATTTAGTCTTCATTTTTTCTTATCCGATAAAATATGAATGGTGTGAACTGGCCAGGGTCAGATTTATTACAATTGGTTTGGTCTAGTGGAATGAGCTTGTGGCTGGAAATCAGTAAATCCAGCTTCTATTCTTAGCTCTCTCATTGACTCACTGTGTGTCCTTGGCGAGTCACTGAAGCCCAATTTTCAGAAGGTGCTGTGATTGTGTGTGCCCAATTTGACACTTTCTCTCTCTCTCACACACACACTCTTTGAATTTCAGAGGAGTTAAGAATCCATCTCTAGAGCTGAGTGAATAATTTACTTTTTGGTTCTGTGGCTGTACTAAAAAATTCATTTCAGGTCAACCAAAAACTGAATTTTTTCCCATTTTTCCTCACCAAAGTGAAACAAAAAATTGTGGTGGGTTGACTGAAACTTTTCATTTGACCTGAAAAAAATATTTTTTTTCCACATTATTTAGTTGAGGGTTTTTTTAATCTCTTTTTATTTTCTTAAAATTACCAAAATTTCAAAACAAAATGAAAAGTCAAAATGTCTCATTTAGAAAGTGGTGAAAATAAATATTTTGCCTTTAAAAACAATTATATCTGGGCAAACTATTCCCCAAATTTGACTGAAATTCACTAATTTTGTTACCTCAAAACTGCAGTTCTTGGCAAATAAAATTCTTGTCTGAAAAATTTTACCCAGCTCTATCTATGTCACCTCTAAAAACCAGGCCCAGGGTGTCTGAAATCAGGCACCCAAAAAGTCAGTGGCCACTTTTTGACAATCTGTCTGGTACCACTCTTTCTGCTTTGATTCCCGCTGTGTATGCGGAGAATAATTCTTGCTCACCTTTAAAATGAGCTTGGAGCGATTTGGGATGAAAGGCCTGATCCAAAGCCCACTGACGTCAATGGGAGTCTTTCCACTGACTTCCATGGGATTTCGATCATGACCTAGAAGCACAAAGCTGCTTTAGTAGTTCAGATAGTTTGAGATGAAACTCATTTTACCAATGGCCTCACGAGACCCTAGAAAGAAAGTTCTAAATCTACTCTACACAAAACTTCAAAGATAAGTAATTAAAAAGCACCTTGTACAAAGTCAGTTAACTCTTTAATTTAATATTGATTGAGGGGATATCTGTTAATCATTCCATTTGTTAAAGCATTTCCAGGGAGGAATTCACGTTGGTCTTTACAGCGTACTTTTTGTGCCTAGAACAACAGGTATGGTACTTTCTCTTCCAGAAGCAGCTGGAAATTGATCACTGGAGACAGACAGACAGGACAGACAGACACACACACACACACACACACACACACACAGTCTGCTGAATGTTATATAAATAACTGAGCTTTTAATACTTCAACTTTTTAAAAACAACAAGGTTTGTCTTTGAAAACCACACTGGAAAATAATCTCTCACAGGTAACTCAAAACAGAGACTTCTGAAGCAAAGGCAAGCACAACTGAGAGCTAATAAAGCCCTATCTGTTAAACACAGCATCCTGTGAGCTGATCTTGGGTCGCTAGCACTTGCCATTCTACAAACCGCTGGAAAAAAATGGTCATGGGTAAAACCCAATAATGTGACAAAATCTTCCTATTTCGCTGAAAAGCCACATGTCATTTGCATCCGTTTGAGCGAATCATTGCAGAACAACCACCTATCAATACAGCTGCTTCCATGTCACAAGTCTTCCAGAGGGAGAAAGGTGATGTTTCAAGAACGACAAGTCTGCTGGTGCAGGAGATAAATTGGTGGGGGTGAGGGAGAGGTGATGGTTGTTGCAATGTCTTTAGTTCAAGAGCCCCTTTACATCAGAACTGGCAAACAGAGAGATACTCAATGCTACTCTCCTGCTGCCCACACCTGGGAAAGGGGAAAGTTTTAGGTTAATGAGGAAGTTCTCTTGACTGAGGGAGAAAGGGGGAGAGACTTAAATTCACAGGCAGGCAGTAGTCTAAAAAGATCAGGAAAGATTTAATAGACAGCAAAGGTCACTAGTACGAGCCCTGAATAAAAACCTACAAAGGACAGTAGATAGGACCTATTGTTCTTCCTTGATGGGCCTTTTCCCACGAGTACCAAAACACTGTTTCTTGCTGTAAACCAGTAAACTCAAGCTGTTCAACAATCAAGTCATGCGCAAAAGCTCTCCCTTATTGGATGCAAAAGCTAGCTACGATGGGCAAATCTACTAGGATAGGGGCCTAAAGTAATTTTCGAATAGGCACTTGAGAACTTATGTTCAGCTTCAATATATCGTCATATAATCATCATATAAGCCAAGTTATGCACCTGCTTAAACATTTGCAAGATCAAGGCCTTAAAGACATTTTCTCTCTGTGCCTTGCCAGATGGCTTGACTATGCCTTGAGATCAAATCCCAGAAGGAAAGTTATGTGAGGCACAAACCAGCAAAAGCAATGAAAGGCCTCACGTTCCCTTGCAAAACTGAAAAGGCTTGTAGAGCCTGGTTGGTGAGTGACTATGCATTGCTCTTCTACATGATGAGAAATCTGGGGTGAAAATTAGAGCCAGTTGAATAATATCACTGAAATAAAATGGTCAACATGTTTGTGAAGATGTCCCATTTTTTTGATCAGCTGGAAAAAAAATGAAATTAAAAACAAAAAAAGGTTCTCACTATTTTCATAAAAATGTTGACCATTTTTTCAACAAGCTCTAGTGAAAATACAGGACTTTTCCCATAGGACACCCTGGAAACGAAAAACTAAGATGGAAACTTAACCGCAACACCACTTCATACTTCTGGGCCTAAGCGAAAGCTCACTGAAGTCAAGGGGAGTCTTTCCACTGACTTCAGTAGACTTTGGATAAGGCCCATATAGTCAATACTTGCCTGACCCCATCCTCTCCTCCCCAGAAAATATCAAAACCAGACTGGCCCAGTATACATGTACATGAGTGAGTATAACATGCATTTCTCATCTGGAAGCTTAGATTATAACCACTAATTTACTGACCACCAATTCCTTTAGTTTAGGTTTCCAGATCTCTAGGAAGGGGTTGACTGAGTGATTGTTCTGAAGGACAGTTGCCCATCTAAGGAAATTCAGAGAGAAGAGGGGAATTTGGGGTGGGATGTATTAGCCTTCTGTATTTAGATCTTTGTGAGGTTATGTGGAGAAATGATACTGAGTAAAGTTGAGGATTTGGAAGAGAAAATCTGGAAATAATACTTAGCTCTTATACAACACTTCATCTTCAAAGTTCTTTACAAACAAACAATGTATTAATTGTCACCACTCTCATTTTAACAATGAGGAAACGGATGAAGAGAGGTGAGTGAATTGTCCAAGAGCAGAGAAGAAGAGGACGTAAGAGCAATGACAAGAATTCAGAAGTTTCTAGCTTCCAGGTCTGTGCTCAGAGCACCAGACCATTTCTGCCTCTTAAACAGAAAAACCAAATCCTCCCATTTATTATTTCTCCAATAGAGCCAAGGACATTGAAATAGAACTTCAGGAAAAAAGAAAGGCACACATAGTATCAAGCCTTCGGTGTGCATTTATAATGCTGTGCAGAAACTGCATTTCAGGATGAAATGATTATTGATTTCTTAATGGATTACTGCTGCACAAATTTACACTCCCCCCCCCCCCCGAAACATCAATCTTAGGATAATAATTATAAACGTATCACAGTGTGTAGAGCATTCTGATAGAGTAGAAACTTATCGTTATCTGCCGGGAAATGGCCAGTTTTCTATAGCTCCTGCTCTGACCACATTACAAGAAGCTACTTAAAAATAAATGCTAGTATAAGGCATAGTTTATAACAGGCCCAATACATAACTTCCGTCAACTTGCATTAGACTGACCCTTTTTTGAAAACTCATTAAGTAAATAAATCTGCTGTCTTTAAGATAATGACCCATCCATAAATTCCAAGTTTATTGGGATGAGAATAATTTACTATGTATTTATTATGTGTATTGCAGTAGTACCTGGGAGACCTAGTCATATACCAGAAGCCCTTTTTTCTAGGAGCCGTAGAAACATACATTTTGCCAACTTATCAACAAAGGTCTTAAAACAAAGGGTTTTTTTTGTCCACAGAACAACTTTATTATAAGCAGAAAAGCGTGAGGTGTTTGTCATGTTGCAAAGCACTTAGGAACAGATTCAAAGCCCAATGAAGTCAGGGGAAAGACTCCCATTGACTTCTATGGGCTTTGGATCAGGCCTCCAAACCACCTGAACTTTATATAAAGTAAAAATAGACCTGGAAAAAAAATTATAGCCAATTGACCTACCCCTTGAGCTTTGGGAAAGGTCAGATCTGGATCTACACTTTGAATCTGTCCTCATCACCTTATCTGGGCTATCCACTAGAAGCAACAGATGCAGCCCACGGTTTTACTGCAAACATTCGATAGCTATGTATCCCATGGGGAATCAGTTCCAAGTGTTTCAATTGGCAGTTCTCTTATCCCAGTGGTGCTTATCTTCTCTCCAGGAACTACAAGCATTAGACCAGGACAAAACATGATCAGCATCATTACAGAAGGCATGGGTTCAAACCTACACAGAGTAAGTTTTTGGAAATACTGCACCACATCTAGTTGCCCTGGTATACATTTGCAGTTAAATCCTGTCCAACATCACTTCAGCTACACCCAATACTGATACCAACTGTAGGCAATAAGTAAATGAGGCTTTAGACAGGATCTGAACCAACTTTTCTGAAAAGTTCGAGTTTTGCTACTCCATCTCTCCTGTATACAAAGTTCACAATAAGTAGGTTGTGCAATGTAATGGTCAGATATTTCCTCCATGTATTACCACTGCATATGATTTTCATGCACGTTAAGGGCCTGATCCAAAGACTCCCATTGACTTTAATGGGCTTGAAGGGAATGGACAGTCCCAAATTACTGATAAAGATGCTACCCAGCCATACAGAATGTCATCCGCATCCAACAACTATTCCTTTCTAAGAAATATATAAATAAGGGGGGAGGGATAGCTCAGTGGTTTGACCACTGGCCTACTAAACCCAGGGTTGTGAGTTCAATCCTTGAGAGGGCTACTTAGGGACCTGGGGCAAAATCAGTACTTGGTCCTGCTAGTGAAAGCAAGGGGCCAGACTCAATGACCTATCAAGGTCCCTTCCAGTTCTATGCAATAGGATCTCTCCATTAATTTATAGTTTAATATAAGCATCAACAATTTAATTAGCAAGGTACCTTTCCCCCAGAAAGGCAATTAGGCAAAAAAAAAAAAAAAAACCCTTCTCAAATAATGTAAGCTACACACACACCCCGCTACCTCGATATAACGCAACCCGATATAACACAAATTCGGATATAAAGCAGTGCTCCGGGGGGGCAGGGCTGCAAACTCTGGTGGATCAAAGCAAGTTCACTATAATGCAGTTTCACCTATAACGCGGTAAGATTTTTTGGCTCCCGAGGATAGCGAGGTAGAGGTGTGTATATATAAAAATAAATAAATATAAAAGCCAAAGAAAGTGTCTTTATAAAGTGCAATAACCGACGGAGTACAGAAAATATAACCCAACAAAACACCTGATTTGCAACTCTTTCAATTGACTTCAGTTAGCGGTGGCTGCAAAGCGAGGTTTGGAAAAATATAGATGTAAATTGAGGAAAGTTGGGGCATCTTCAGAGCTGCAGTAGAACAAGAGATGATATCCAAGAATCAAAACCAAAACCTCAACACACATGAATATTCAAAAGACCTCTCAGCTTCAAGTCAGCCAACATGCATCTTACTCAGTAATTCTTAATGCAATCTTGTTTACAATTGGAAATGTATTATATCTCAGCTCCACCTATTCATATAGTTCAGAGCAAACTGTTGGGCATAAAATGACAAAATGGTTATTGTCAGGGATCCCCTTCAGCATAAGAATTAATTTGACCTATTTTATTACTAAATTATTACTCCCACACAAATTTGCTACCGTAGATATTTATCAGTGCTGATATTTGCATTCCAGAGAGGCGCTCTCAGATGCATATTTTCGTTTCTTCAATCTCAAAAGTGTATTGAACAGATTTGATGTAAACAGCCTGTTGCCAAGCTAGTTAAATTCTTTAAACTTTATACATATAATTATATTGGTTTTTTTTTTAAAATAGAATTCAGAGGGAGTTTCAGATCAAGAAACAAACCATGTTATGAGTCAAAGCAAAATTAGCCTTAATTTCGAGGGGACCCATAAATCTTTGTACTAAAACTCCCACTGCTGTGGCAATATGTGCTGATTGCCACCACACAATGAGCTAAGTGGATATAGCAGCTCTGATTGAGCAGGTGTTTAAGCCTCAAGAAAGTCAATGGCAGTTAAGTACAGGTTTAAGTGCTTTGCTAAATCAGGACCAGAATGGGCTACATTTTCAAAACTTGGGGCCTAAATTGAACACATATTAGTATATGTTTTGACTTGGCAGAATTTGATTTTTTATGGATATATCTCATTTCTGTGGATAATATCAATGTTTATTTTTAAGCATTTTTTATCAGTTTTGGGAAATCAGACAATTATTTACTGGCAGGAGAAACTGAGATTCAAATTTTGCAACCATTAAAACACAAATTGTTCATGTCACATGTCAAAATATATAAAGTAAATATCCCTAAAATCAAACTACAAGTTTTCAAGTAAGAATTTTTCTTACTCTGCCTATCTGTAAATCATCATCATCAATGGAAATATTCTCTCATCAGTTTCTGGGCATACAGTGAAATCAATGTTTATCAACATTTACCAACACAAATCTAATCCTTCCCAGTTATATACATTACACACATATAATACACACACAAATAAGTAATTAGGGATGGAACACAGCTGTTAGCATACACAAGTGCTTGCTTTGTGCAGAAGCTTTCAGTAACAAAGTTCTATCATTCTGTGATAGGCACCACAATACACGGCACACCATGGAGTTAACTATAGTTGAATGATCAGTTTAAAAGAATTAATATTTGTCCAAACCCTACAGTGCATTCAGATCCAACACCAAAACTGTCAATTTGACATTTTGACAACATATGAGTGCTCAAAGTATCATCAAAATGCTAGTTTTAAAAAACCTCTATATTTTCCAAAAAAATGAATCTCAGATTTTACAATTTGCACTCTACCTTGTGTTGGTTAGCTACATAAGTCATCCAGTCAGGAAAACAACATAAGAACGGCCATACTGGGTCAAACCAAAGGCCCACCTAGCCCAGTATCCTGTCTTCCAACAGTGGCCAAGTTCCCCTAGAGGATGAACAGAACAGGTAATCATCAAGGGGTAGGAGGGATAGCTCAGTGGTTTGAGCATTGGCCTGCTAAACCCAGAGTTGTGAGTTCAATCCTTGAGGGGGCCACTTAGGGATCTGGAGCAAAAACAGTACTTGGTCCTGCTAGTGAAGGCAGGGGACTGGACTCAATGACCTTTCAAGGTCCCTTCCAGTTCTAGGAGATAAGATATCTCCATTAATTTATTTATAAATGGCCCATCCCCAGCTTCTGGCAAACAGAGGCCTGGGACACCATCCCTGCCCACCCTGGATAATATTCATTGATGGACCTATCTTCCATGAATTTATCTAGTTCTTTTTTGAACCCTGTTATGGTCTTGGCCTTCACAACATCCTCTGACAAAGACTTCCACAGGTTGACTGTGCCTTGTGTGAAAAAAATACTGTGTTTGTTTTAAACCTGCTGCCTATTAATTTAATTTGGAGACCCCTAGGTTTTGTGTTATGAGTAGTAGGTAACACTTCCTTATTTACTTTCTCCACACCAGTCATGATTTTATAGACCTCAATCATATCCCCCTTTAGTTGTCTCTTTTCCAAGCTGAAAAGTCCCAATCTTATTAATCTTGCCTCATATGGAAGCTGTTCCATACCCCTAACCATTTTTGTTGCCCTTTTCTGAACCTTTTCCAATTCCAATATATCTTTATTGAGATGGGGCAACCACATCTGCATGTAGCATTCAAGATGTGGGTGTACTATGGATTTATATGGAGGCAATATGATATTTTCTCTCTTATTAGCTATCCCTTTCCTAATAATTCCCAACATTCTGTTCACTTTTTGACTGCCGCTGCACATTGAATGGATGATTTCAGAGAACTATCCACAATGACACTAAAATCTCTCTCTTGAGTGGTAACAGCTAATTTAGACCCCATCATTTTATATGTATAGTTGGGGTTATGTATTCCAATGATCATTACTTTGCATTTATCAACATTGAATTTCATTGCAATTTTGTTGTCCAATCACCCAGTTTTGTGAGATACCTTTGAAGCTCTTCGCAGTCTGCTTTTGGATTTAACTATGTTGAGTAGTTTTGTATCATCTGCAAATTTTGTCACCTCACTGTATACCCCTTTTTCCAGATCATTTATGAATATGTTGAATAGTACAGATCTCTGGGGGACAATATTATTTACTGCTCTCCATTCTGAAAACTGACCATTTATTCCTACTCTTTGTTTTCTATTTTTTAAACTAGTTGCCAGTCCCTGAGAGGATCTTCCCTTTTATCCCATGACTGCTTACTTTGCTTAAGAGCCTTTGGTGAGGGACCTTGTCAAAAGCTTTCTGAAATTCTAAGTACAGTATATCCACTGGATCCCCCTTGTCCACATGCTTGTTGACCCCCTCAAAGAATTCTAGTAAGATTGTAAAGGGAAATCATGCCTCACCAAAAACCATGTTGACTCTTCCCCAACAAATTATGTTCATCTACATGCCTGACAATTCTGTTCTTTAGTATAAACCAATTAGCCTGGTACTGAAGTCAGGCTTACTGGCCTGTAATTGCCGGGATCACGTCTAGAGCCCTTTTTAAAAAATTGGTGTCACATTAGCTATCCTCCAGTCATTTGGTATAGAAGTGGATATAAATAATGGGTTACAAACTACAGTTAGTAGTTCTGCAATTTCACATTTGAGCGCCTTCAGAACTCTTGGGTGAATACTATATGATCCTGGTGACTTATTGCTGTTTAATTTATCAATTTGTTCCAAAACCTCCTCTAATGACACCTCAGTCTGGGACAGTTCCTCAGATTTGTCACCTATAAAGAATGGCTCAGGTTTGGGATTCTCCCTCACATCCTCAGCCGTGAAGACCGAAACAAAGAATTAGTTCTGTTTCTCCACAATGGCCTTATCATCCTTGAGTGCTCCTTTAGCATCTCGATCGTCCAGTGGCCCCGCTTTCTCTTTAGCAGGCTTCCTGCTTCTGATGTACTTAAAAACATTTTTTTGCTCTTACTTTTTGTATCTTTGGCTAGCTGTTCAAATTCTTTTTTGGCCTTCCTAATTATATTTTTACACTTCACTTGCCAGAGTTTATTCTCCTTCATATTTTCCTCACTAGGATTTAACTTCCACTTTTTAAAAGGATGCCTTTTAGCCTCTCACTGCTTCTTTTACTTTGTTGTTTAGCCACGGTGGCATTTTTTTGGTTCTGTGACTATGTTTTTTAATTTGGTGTATACATTTAAGTTGAGGCTTTATTATGGTATAAGGAAACAACTTCACATAGATTTGCATAATTAAATAATTGAGCATAAATTGTAGATCTTAATAATGAATTTCTTGTAATCTGCAGACCAAGAATTAGTCAGAGAAATTTCTGAATAATTTCAAACTAATTCAGTTGAGAATTACCAGAGTTGCCAACTTGCTATTTTATTGCCATTATCATGTCATTTGATATTTTTCTTAAAGCTCCAGATTCTTGAGTCCAATAAGAGCAAGAAATCTCAGCTTTCATTTTAAAATAAAGTATTTTTTCTCTCCCTGTTTGCAAAGAAATTTTTGAAAAACATGACCTGAGTGCACCCAAATGGCTCGGAAACCAGAAAGTGAATAAACAGAACCCCAAAATGTATTCATTTTTTTAAAATCTCATGATTTTTAAGCCTATCATGATTTGATGCCACATTCGTGATTTTTGAGTACTTGGGACTGGCCCAATATTGGCCTACACAATTTATTCAAAAAAGAACTTGGGTTCTAGAAATAGTGATGTCACCAAAAAGATGATTTTTTTCAGTGAACCAGGAAAAACCAAGAGGAGTTCATATAAGGAAATCAAAAAACAAAACAAACAAATCAGGTAAAACTTATTTCTATGCTGAATATCCTCTTACGACCTGGTTAGTTAGAACATTCAGTATAATAATTGAAGTTTAACGCCATGTTTTCCATTTTGCAATTTACCTTTAAGACAAGCAGTGACTACTTGTGAACTATTGACTTTACCATAAAATGTGACAATAAAAGCTACTTCACCCCTTATGTTTGCTTCTTTGTAGGTCAATTTATGAGCTAAAAAAAAATAAGAAGAAGGACAGTGCTGCTTACAAATTGACCAAAGTGAGGTGAAAAGAAAGCTAGTAGGTCATATGTGCAAGAGAATGGGAACAAATGAGGATTTACCTACTGTAGATGTCAAAATATATTGCACATTAACATTTGGATATAAAAACATTTTTTTTTTTAAATCCCTGGTTCCTGCCATGTCTTAACAATTCCTTTGTTATTAAAATTCCAGATAGTACACAGGGAATAGTGAGTGTGAATTATTCTACAGTAAATAATCCTTATGGCAGATGAAATATGGTTAGGGTGACCAGATGTCTCGATTTTATAGGGACAGTCCCAATATTTGGGGCTTTGTCTTAGGTGCCTATTACCCCCCAACCCGATTTTTCACACTTCCTGTCTGGTCACCCTAAATATGGTGAAACAGCATGGAATATTACTGGTTCTACCTTTTTCATGATTATTAATAAAGTTGCTGTTCAGTTTTGACGGCCCCAAACTCCAGGAGATAGGAAATAACTTGGGGAATCCATACACAAGCCCAATATTCCCATATCTCAGACCTTAACAATGTTATGACATATTGCCACTTGAGTAGCGTCCCTTGGCACAACCTCAACACACAACATGTGGGTAGAACGTCCAAATGCTTTCAGCTTTGGCCTAGCTCTCATCAGTTTCAACGGGAGCACAATTAGGACAATGCTGAGTGTTTTTTTTAAGGGGGAGGGGGGGGAAGAGCCTGGCCTACAGGTAATTAAGGAGTCAATGAACACACTAAGTTTTGCATTTCATTTCAGAACACTTCGCTCCAACAGTAGCTTTTGAATCTCCATTTTTAAATTAAATGCATAGTCGTTACATAATTACTGCTATAATTATTCTCCTCACCTACAGATCAGTTTTATTTGCAATTCATTTTAGTTAATTAGTTAGTTGTGGTTTTATATGAGAGGTAATGGAAGAGAATTAATATTTGCCTCGCCCACACAAAATTGCTTTTCACAGCATGCACCCATGTTGACAAAAAAAGTTTTGGAACTCCAGCCAATAACAAACAGAAGATTTTCACTACCTGAAAGCATCGAGTATTACAAAATTGTATATAGTGGATTAAACTGTTTATAATTATACGTTATAATTTATAAACGTATTACAATTATAATTTCACCTCCAGCTTGCGAGGAAATTTCATCCCTTTCTCATGCATGAGGACCTGGCTGCACATTTATCACCTCCAGGCCGGATTACTGTAACTCACTGTATCTAAAGATGAATGGGAAGATATCACACAGGCTCCTGCTGGCACAGAACGCAGTTGCCTACTTTCTCCATCACTCATGTGACTGTGAGCACATCAAGTTTATGCTCAAATCAAGTAATGATCACACCCCAGCTGCATCAAAGCCCAAATTTTGATCTGTGAACCACCATGACAGCTGTGCTCCTCTGGGACAACACAGATCACAAAGCCCAGGAAAAAAAAACACGTGAGAGCTGGGAACAAAGTATTCTCTGACAAGGGGACCCAACTATGGAACAGTCTTCCAGAGGAGATTAGACTAATCCCAAATCTGAACATCTTTAGGAAACACTGCCAAGCTTTCCTCTTTGAAGAAAGCCTTTCCACCATAAGTGACACCAGGACCGGCTCCAGGATTTTTGCCGCCCCAAGCGGTGGAGGAAAAAAAAAAAAAAAAAAAAAAAAAAAAAGCCGCAATCGCGATCGGCGGCACTGCGGCAGCAGCTCCACCGTGCCGCTTTCTTCTTCGGCGGGAATTCGGCGGCATGTGCTTCCCTCCGAGAGGGACCCGCCGCCAAATTGCCACCGAACAGCCCGACGTGCCGCCCCTTCCCCTTGGCCACCCCAAGCACCTGCTTGCTGGGCTGGTGCCTGGAGCCGGCCCTGAGTGACACTCACAATTCCAGAACTCCTTGTATTCCCAACTCAAACTTCTCCCAACTCTGTAAAGCAAACAAACAAACCCCCACACCCACCCCAAGCAGAGTTCTGAGCCTATAAAGGGAGAAGAGCCAGAGACTCCATGAAATTTTCTAGGGACTTTGCTATTGCTAATTTTACACGGAAGGCACTCAGAACTCTGGTGATGGCATATGTAAGGTGTCCCCTTACTAACATTCAGTGCGGGTGGTTTGGTTGGCTAACTCCCAGTGCCAAAAGAAAGGGGAAGGGTCAATGGGAAATCAGGAGCCTGAGACTGACAGTCCCCAGGAACAATGGGGAGAGGCCAATGCTCAAGGTCAGCCTGACTGACAGGGCGGGCAGGCTAACCAGGGAGTCAGGAGGGTCCCGTCCTCCATGTGAGCTGGAATTGCCTGGGTCAGACTGAGTGGGGCCGAGCTAAGGATAGAGCAGGGGCCCAAGCTGAGCTGGAGAGCAGAGCCGGGCCAGATCCAGAGGGGCCAGAAAAGCAGATCCTGCGCTGGGAGCAGGGCTGCAGCCCCAAAGCCAGAGACACAGCCCAGAGACAGCAGATCCTGCGCTGGGAGCAGGGCTGCAGCCACAGAGCCAGAGGCACAGCCACGAGAGAGCAGACCTGCCCTGGGAGGAGCTGCAGAGGGGCCACACAAGCAGCCCATGAAGCAGGTCAGAGCTGGGAGCAGAGTCACAGAAGCAGCCTGCAGAGCAGACCTGTGCTGGGGGCAGAGCTGCAGCAACCAGAGCCAGAGGGGCCGGAGAAGCAGCCCAGGGAGCTGGAGGCAGAGCAGCAGCAGTGCAGAGGCAGAGTGGAGCTGGAGCTGAGACAGTGGTGGAGCCGGGGCTGGAGCAGTCCAGAGCCAGGTGCGGTGAGCAGCTGAGGAGAGTGAGGGGGACCCTGGGCAGCAGGTCCAGCGCAGGGAGATGCCTCAGCCAAGAGGCTCTGCAGGCCAGACTTGAAGGGGGATCGTAACCCTATCAGGGTGGGGCCGACGCTGGGAGGAAGAGCCCTGCCACCTAGAGCCTGGGAGCATGTGGCCACCGCCAGAGCAAGTGTCCGACCCCCAGCGTCTCTGCAGCACCGCCAGGGCCTGAGGAGGAGGCCTGGGACCTACAAGGAACAGACTGAACTGCCCTGACGTTTCAGAGACACTGTTTGTGATGTTCCCTGCCACAGAGCGGGGTGATGCGTTTCCTTCAACCTTTCCCATTTTTCCTTATTCCTTTTTAAACTAATTGCTGATTAAATAAATTGTATTTGCTTTGAACTGTATGTAGCGATCAGTGGGTCAGGGAGGTGCCCAGTGCAGAGAGAGTACCTCGGAGTGGGGACACCCCAGCCCCTGTCCTAGGTGACCACAGCAAGGTTGGGGGTCAAGCCCCCCGGGAATCCTGGGCCCAGCCTTGTTGGGGTTACGAGGACTCTGCCAGACAGGCGAGTGGAAGGGGAGGCCTCTGGGTAAAGGAAGTGGGAGGGAGGACTCAGATCCTGCCGCTAACCCATTTCACCGGGGTAGTGCAGAAGCCAGGAAAGTGCCCCACAATAGCGGGACCATTCCCGTGCTTACACAAAACCGTAAGATAACTATCTGGATGGTGTTTTATTTATCTAATTCATATTATTTTGGCACTATTATTTCTGAAGGCAATACAGCTGCATCCTAACAAATGGTCTTGGGGTCCTGTTTCTTACAGAGGAAGCAGGGTATGCTGGGCTCGGCCAAAACTTAGTTGGGAGATTTATAAGGAATGCCTACTTTTTACAGGAAGTGGAGCTGATGATTCAGAAGCGATACATGCCCATGTGAGTCAGCACTGCTGAACTAATGCTCCAGCATGGTATTATGAAGGCACTTCAAAAGCTGGAGGTGCCATCTTTTGGCGGGGACATAAAATCAGGGCTCTCCCTGTTTGTGATTACCAGTGATCCTTGGGTAATGACTCTCTGCCTATCCTTTGTACTTTTAATTAAAGAAGCTTATGATCAATCCCTTGCCTCAGATGATGTATAACATTGCTCTGTTCTGTTAAACGCTGTTGGGTTTCACTCCAGAAATGGCTGCATTTGAGTGGCAGGTAAGCTGACCTCTATATAAAACTTGTGAAGCATGGTATAGAATACATGTAAGAATATTTATGGATTATTTTCTGCAATCCATTTGTTTTGGTTTTGCATTAGCATACATATTTATATTAATTATAGCAAGAAAATCTCACTACCATCTATTAATTTTTTTATACATAATAGCTATTAGTCAAAAGCTATATTTAAATAACCATGATACCAGACTCATGCAAATGACAACTTTAAAGTGTGAGGAATAAACTCAAACAAGTTTGACAGCATTTTTATATAATTATAGTATGTAAGCAAACACAAATCATGTTATATGCCAATTGGCTGAATCATCTTTGACGCCATAACCCTACCATAAAAACTGTTTTGCATAACTGTCTTTAAACCAGACTACAAGTGTTTAAAAATACAATCACTAAAACTTGGTCTTTATATATATATATATATATATATATATATAAAACTGTAATATATATAAATAAATAAATAAAAGAATTGGGCAGTGCTGGTAGCCCCACTTATAACAAAGATTACATGACACTTCTCATTATCAGATGCTTTTTTCAGTTGCTTATGCCTTTGCCAAACTTTAACCCTTTGAGTTTCCCAGGCAATCTTAATTCTGCCATTTCCTAGCTTTGGCGTGCTTGACTTTGCAACCTGGACATTCTTTCAATGTAGTTTTGTGTATGTGACATTTAAACACGCAGCTGTGATGTTGTGTATAGGGCAGGGGTAGGCAACCCGCGGCACGTGAGCTGATTTTCAGTGGCACTCATGCTGCCTGGGTCCTGGCCACCAGTTTGTGGAGGTCCTGCATTTTAATTTTAATTTTAAATGAAGCTTCTTAAACATTTTAAAAACTGTATTTGCTTTACATACAATAGTTTAGTTATATATTATAGACTTACAGAAAGAGACCTTCTAAAAACATTAAAATGTATTACTGGCACGTGAAACCTTAAATTAGAGTGAATAAATGAAGACTCGGCACACCACTTCTGAAAGGTTGCCAACCCCTATAGGGGTTTTGTAGAAATAAAAAAAATTCTTGTGTGACTGACCAAGTATAAATTAAAGAAAAGCTGTGAACAACATTACATGCATTTCTCAGGAACCTGTCATGTCCACAAACCACTTAACGCCCCCAGACACATGGCTGTAACTATTTTCTCCTACCCTTGTCGTGTCTAAGTATAGCCTCAAAGCTTAAGGTATGTGAGTATTTATTACATTTTTATTTAGATTTATAAATGAATGAGTGACTGAATGAATGATAAAGTCCACTAGGAACCTATCCATGCACATTTAATTTATCTTGGTAGCATACAAACACTATAGTGTTGGTTGTTACATGCTCTGGTTTCTCTTCAAAGCGGTGTGGCCTAGTAGACAGAGCACTGGGCTGGAATACGGAGAACTGTTCTATTTCCAGTTCTGCTCCACTTCCCTGATGGGTTCTAGACCAATACCTTTCTGGGTGACCTTGGGCAAGTCAGTTCAGCACTGTGCCTCAGTTTCCCCACATGACCCATGCAGAGATGCACTGACCTCAGGGGTGTTCTGTGGGCATGCTGGGATCTGCCCACACAGAACATGTCAGGATTTGGTCCTAACGTTGAGAATTTAAACCAGACAACCATTACACAGATATACATACAGGGCTCGCTTACACTCGAAAGTTGACACCCTACCTTAATCTGAGTTAATTTAAAAGTCTAATAGCTATGCCTGAATAATTCCATGTGTAGTTACTCTTATTCCAGAATAAGAGTGTCTTGTTCCTGTTTAGCTTTCAAAATGGATTCCAGAATAATAGCTATTCCAGAATAATTCCATGTGTAGACAAGTTCCTCCTCCGGCCCTCCATCCCCCAACAGGAGTTCCCAGAAGAGATTCCTTGTTATCAAAATACTGCATATATGAATTACACATTACAGGACATATCCAAGAAAAAATAGCAATAAGCAGTATGAAAAATGTAGAATTGATAACTAGCATTATTACAAGAACATGACTAAATGCACAGCTTGATGCAGGACTGAAATAACTATAATATGAGTTTCACATATAAATCATGAGATGAATTTTGGAGAAAAGAAACACCCCAACTATCCTAATCTTCTCTCTGCAACTTCTTCCTCCTACTTATCAAATAACTGCTACAGTAATTACTTCAATCTTATGTAACTTTCCCTGGAAATTTCTGAACCATCCAAGAGAATAGACCACATGTTTCATGTAAACAGGTTTGCTATAATATAGTCATACAAAGAGTAGTAAATTCTTTCAATTTCAAAGAAGGGAATTCAAAGACTATCATCAGGTTACTAATCTGTCGGCCTTTGGACAGATGCTGGTGTGTAATTCATGCTACCAGAATTTCAAGGCTGCATGAACTCCCACAAACTGGCCATAAAACAAGAAATAGGACATGTCGGCCATGTCCCCTCTCTCTACTCTGGACACCACAGACAGCCCTCCATGGGATCAGGAATCTAAACTCTCTAAATCAAACAGGAGCCATGAAAATAGTTAACGAGGCCTTCAGCAGAGAGGATGGATTCCTGGGGTAGCAGTGGTATTAATGCGCTGCCAATGGCGTTATATTTCCTGGAAGCTGAACAGGGGGATCACAGAGCCCATGTGGATACCCAGGACACATGGATTCCAAGGAAGAAACCTATTTTGTCCAGGTGGACAGGGCTGGGAAGGAGAACCAAGATACATTCCACCCCACCAAATGTTTACATTTAGTAGAGTATATTTTTGAATATTAAAAAAACAACACCTCCTCCATAACAATTTTCCTAAATCATCCATTTGCTGGAGATGAACTCTGCACCGGGACAATCCCTGCTGGGGAGAAAAGATACTCTGAAAAGTTTACAGTCCTGAATTTAAAGTTACTGGGCCAGATATTCACTGGTACAAGTCAAGTAAGGATCTTGCCCACAGAGTTTTCATGATATCATATCATTAGTGGGCATATTTGTCATCCCTGTAGAGTGACCCGGGTGCATGATCCTCTAAAGCCCTGGCTGTCTTGAGACGCCAGCAGATCTCAAGTCATCGGCTCGAAAAGGATAGCCAACTGAAAGGGCTGTTGCCCTCTGTGCTACTTCCTAGCCCATCCCACTACAGCACAGTGTGGTTCCACTTAGGAAACCTATTTCCACTGTCTCCAGAGTCATACCACACACCCCTCGGGTAATGGGATATAAGGTGCAGGGCCAGGTTTCAGGTTTCATCAACATCTGTGGAAAATTCTTCAGCAACTTCCACAGGCAAGCAGGAAATATTACTGCATAGAGCACCAGGGCACCTTCTAGTTCCTATTATGCATCACCATGCCTCTCCCCACGTAAAACAGAGCCAAAAATATGCACAACGCATGCAGAAGTCTATCTGCATGTTCCTGTGGACAATGTCGTCACTTAAGTACCACTCTCCATTTTATTTTACTACTTCCTGGTATCTGCATGCATTTCATCCCCTCCAATGCTATAAGCAGAGCGAGCAATTTGGCCTGATAAAGAGCTACGCATATTTACCAAATTGTTAAGAGCAACAGAAGAGAACAAATTTAGTTTCAAAGGGAGATAACTACATCTGTGCATCAGAGGGCAGACTTGGGCTCCTACAGAGCTTAAGAACTATGGGAACTACAGAATGCTAATGACCTAAAAAGGCAGATATAGGTATGACAGACAAAATTCACTGCCATCAGCGTTTAGTCCTGTGGCATATAAATAGGGTCACGCGCATAATGGAATTTAAAAAACAAACAAAAAAGAACGGTGGGGAAAGTGAAATGCAGTTAAAAAAAAAAAAAGTGTTAAATTTCCATACGGTTTTTGAAATGCCTTTTAAAAATGCACCCAACGGTGCACACCAAGATAGAAAACAAATGAAAAACTTTTAAAGAAAAATATATATTAAAAAAAAAAAATCTATTTGACCATGTACACCATCAATACAATGTATCTGTGTTACAGAGGCATCAATCCAGCTCCGGGTACCGTTGTGCTGGGCACTGCAAATAAGGGCTTGTATACATAGAAAAGTTGTACCAATTTAACTACACCGGTATAGTTAAAGTGGTACAACCTCTTGAGAGTGGAGACAGTTATCAGTATAAAGATACTTTATAACCAGTATATCTATTCCTGTGTGGGATGGGAAAGAAGCTATCCTGGTATAAGGACCTTTATACCAGTATAACTACATAACTATATCGACACTAGTGGTTGTA
The DNA here is from genome assembly GCF_027887155.1 of Malaclemys terrapin pileata. Taxonomy (NCBI): domain Eukaryota; kingdom Metazoa; phylum Chordata; order Testudines; family Emydidae; genus Malaclemys; species Malaclemys terrapin. The sequence continues at coordinate 14,058,844 of NC_071515.1, read as the reverse complement.
CTCATAAAAAAGATTCGAAATAATTATGCTAGTACAGTATCTGTGTGTACACCAAGCCTAAGACACAACATGAGGCAGAGGCGGTCTCCAGAACAGTTCACAGTCTTTACAATTCAGTCCAAGGAAACGCAGTGGCACAGAGACACCAAGTGACTTGCCTACCCCCCCCCCCCCACACACACACACACACACACACCAGAGAACAAAACCAGGTCTCCAGACTCCCTGATCCACCAGCCCACACAGCCTCTCAGTGAGTTGTGATAGCATTTGGGGATTCTACTTCTGTTCAAAAACCTCCTGGGTAGGGCAGTAGAGAGGCTGATTTTCAGCTTCCAAACTGATGGTGGTAGAGGGAAACCTTCTCTACCCCAGTGAAAGAGAGACACAACACGGAGCATGCTCAGCATAAGAGGCTAGCAATAGGCATGGCACCTTGCCAGAACAGAAGGGAATGGAGGAAAGTATTTTGGCATGTTTTCCTAAGACACCAGTTCTGTGGATACAGCTGAATTGGACCAGACCAGGTAATTTCATATTGGGAAAAACAGCCTGATCCAACTAGGTATCCTACCCAGTGTTTCTTTTAATCGTGGATGCAATGTAAACTACAGAATAACCTAACCAATTAAACCACTCCCTGAGCCTCCCCACACTCAAACCATGTAAGGCGAGAGGAAGTAGGAGGCAACAGAGCCCTTCCTTCCGCTCTTTAATTAAAAGCATAGGGGAGCTCCCCTGCTCTCCTTGGCTTGTATAAGCACCCTGCCCTCAAAAGTTCCTCTTCCTCCTTAGCTGGGAGAGAGAGAGAGCAGCTCCCTCTGCTGTTTCAGTCAGTTTTAACCACTGCACCTAAAGCGATGGCCAATGCAGAGAACTCCAGTCCTGCGTCTATAAGGCCCAATCCTACAAGATGCCCAGCACTTTGAACTTTCCATTGACTTACGGAAGTAGAGGGAGCTCAGCACTTCTCGCAGGATTAGGAAGCCGGTGCTTGATCCAGTTCCCATTCAAGTCCATGAAAAGGCTCTTATTTACTTCAATGGGAGCTGGGTCTTGCCCCAAGTTTGTCTTTGGGGGAAAAATGAAATGCTGCCTACTGAATTTCTATTCATTCAGTTTTGAGAAACACCTGACAACTACTATATTCCAAAGAAATGGAGGACTTTTCGCCCCTCATGAGTGTCTGACAAGAAACCAAAATGAAGATTCAAAAGCTAAGTATTAAAACCTGCTGACTCTTCAGCTATCAAGAACGTTGAGTGCTGTAACAGGGTGTGTACTGGAGAGCTAACTGAAGATGACAGTCAAAGGATATTACAGAAGCTCTAGAAGGAGGGCGTGTCCTGTAACAAAGCTGGGGTAGGTGACCTCCCAAAAGAGTCTATTGGTGTGAATAAAATAGTATTTAAACAAGATTAGCTGATCATTCCACTCCACCCTCATTATAACACTCACCAAAAGGGAGGAATGCTTTTACTGCCAAGTATGTGATATGGTAGGGAGTGATACTGGGAAAAAGTATACATAGGTGAAGCTAGGTTCACCTGCCTTCTAGTTACAAAGAGCACTCCCGCAGGATAGTTCAGGTTGTGACTAAGGTCCGGTCTATACATAGATTTTGTACCGATATGACCATTTTGATTAGGAGTATGATTTTTTTAAAACCAAAATAGTTTTACCAGTACAACCTCTACTATGGATTAAGTTGCACCAGTATAAAGGTGTCTTATACCATTATAGCTTATTTGCCTTCTTATAGAAGCACTTTCATACCAGTAGAACTGTGTCTGGACAGAGGGGCAAGGTTTCCTACCACTTTAATGTTCAGTACTAAAGCAGTAAATTTTTTCTTTGTACACAAAGCCTAACTTTATGTCTAAAGCATGAGCTTTTCCCCTCTAACTGCACCAACAGTCAACCAGTTTGCCTAAAATTTCTCGCCAGTTTGCCTAAAACTTCATGTATGTTTTTCTGCCAGGGAGAATATTTCTTGAGAAGTTTGAGGTTAATTGGATGAGGGATTTGGGTGATGCAAATGTTTTTAAAAATGAGGATGGTTAATTTTTTCCAAAATTTCTTTAAAAAACAACAACCAACAACAACAAAAACAAAACCTTCCTCTCTCTAAAATCAGCTTGAGCCAGAAACATCATTGGCCGACATCCTGTGAAACCAGAACTACTGCTTTATGTTATTCTGCATTGGCCATCCTGTAAAACTTAATGGCTGTGCTCATTACCTACAAGAGAATAAATAAATAAATAAAAGTTCCAAGGTTGTATCACGACACAATCTTCAAACCTGATTTAATTTCAGGCCGTTTCCTTGCAAAAGGTAGAATCCATAGATGTGTTTATTTAGTCAAACAAATGTGAGGTGGGACGTGAAGTTGATACACCTACAGTAAATGCAACATTTTGCTCAAGGGAAATGACAGGTGACACAAGAGTTGTATTAGAGTTTCCAATTCAGAAGGAAAATTAAAGCTACCAAGCAAGATTTTGAGCTTTAAGGTTACAAAAAAGGGACACAATTGATGGTGCAGAATAGTCTTTTTTGATTGGTTGGAATATATTATAGGTAATTTTATAATAATGTCTTGTCTGACTTCTCTATAACAGATTCTAACTTCTTAACACTCTTTTTGAATTCCCTTCACTTGGTACAATCACCCCAATAGCTTTCTAGTCCGCTACTGTTATTGTTTCCCAAAGCCAACTACTGTAGTAGAGTCATATTCAGCAATTGACTCAGGCAACTATAATTATTTTCTTATCAAATTACTTCTTATTCTTCAATATTTGTTCTGCATTGTTATAAAAACATTTTTAAGTGCATTGATTTTTTTAATCAATCAAATATCAAAATTGTTGGATTTTAATATTTATTATTGTTCTTACTCTGTCTATTTTAAGGCATATTTGAATCTAGACCTGGAAATAAGAAAGCCATCTGTGACACTCATTGTAACACCATTTGACTCTCTAATTTAAGTGAAACTTTCCTCTGACATGGTCAGACGCCAATAGCTGCCATTATTAATTTTCCATACAATAGCAGACAATGGATTTAGAGAAATATCTTTCATGTTACACAGAGTGGTCGTCAAGTCAACTAAACAAACAACTGAGCCCTTGTATTACAGTGGACTTTTTCCTGAGTCCATTGTAACCTGGAAAAAGTGTTTTCCTTTCAGACAAATTCTATAGCAAGAATGTAGTGTGGAAAAACACCGGAATAGCTTTGTTTCTTTTAAAAATTGCTTTATTTATCTGCTTCATCTGCTTTTACATTGTTCCTCTCCTGAGAATCTTGTTCAGTTTTGACAAGTCCCTGCCCATTTTATTTCCAATTCAAAGTTCACCAAAGTCAATGGAAAGACTTCCACTGACTTAAATGAGCTTTGGATCAGGGCCTTCGGTCCCTGTTCTGCAATGAACTTTGGACGGGTGGTACTGAGGTCAGTCAATGGGGCTCTATCAAGCACCGACATCCATCCACACCAAGCTCAAGCATGATCAGAGCACTTATGAGAGTTTACCCAAGTAAGGACTGAGTAACTGGTGAACTAGAACTTCCATCTTTGGGCCGGTGTAAACACGTAGTTCAATGTAAGCATGCTACTGGATACAGTATTTCTTGAACTGGAGTTGGAGGGAAACAGTCTGTCTATTCAACTGGCTACTTACAATAAGTTACTTAGAATTATTTGAGTATTTGCCAATACCTATCTGTACTTTGCTAAAGGGAGATGCATATTGTAAGGTATACATATCATTAGTTAGCTATGACAAGCAATCTACTCTGATTTATCTTTTAGGATCATCTCATTTGGAAGAAAAGTGGGTGTCTGCCCCATCTGTAACCTATGCATGTAACTCTGATATCGTAAAGTGATACTATGTTAAGGAAGCAATAGAGACTCTTCAACATGAGCCAAAATATTTAACCTGCAACCTTTTGGAACAGAAGCTGAAAACATCAGTGGCCTGGCCAAAAGTCTTACTAACATGGAATTGCCACAGGCTAATAAATATGAAGAACTCTTCACCAAGCGCATCATTTTACTACTGTTGAGTGAGAACTGCTTGATTGGTTCAGAAGCAAGTCTTGGACTCTTGTCTGCTCGATGCACTCTTTACTGTATAGTAAAATACCATGGTTTCATCTCGGTTTAAACTGGACATGGCTAAAATAAGAGCTATGGCTCAAACACAGGACTGAGGATCTAATCCTGATCTTTACCCCTGCAGACCCAGAAGAACTAATGCAGGTTCCACTTCTTTGGGGGATCAGCCGGTAAATCTGGGAGTGAAGGATTTGGGGGCCCAATCCACCTCCCACGGAAAACAACCACCCCAATACAGCACTGCCCAGTACCTTGTGTCGCCACTTACAGCAGTGCAAAAGTAGTGCAAAACACTATCAAATCAGAATTACACGCACTTGGTACCAAAATAAATGGGCACTCCAGCAGTGTATCAAGATCTTTCTAGCAATTTCTAATCAGACCCATGGTCTGTGCACACAGAGTACCCGTCCTCTCTACCTACCTACTATGGAGCCTACCTTCATGGGGTGTGCTTGCATTGTAGCAGCAGGAATTTTGAAAGGCAAGAAAATCCACAACTTAACAGTTTCCAATTGCCATTCTTCTCCCTGCAAAGGGAAAATGTAGAGGCCCATGGGCTACTGAAGCTCTCTGAATGTGGAACATATGGTGGACCCCAATGCACAGCCTCGTTATTTGGCCTGTATCCACTGGGTTGAAGATTTGGCCCTATGTGTAAACTAACCAATTCAACTGCAACAAAAGCCTCACAGCCGCTAATCAACATCTTTGATTTTTTTGACAGGAGATAAAGCTCCTCATTCTAAAACATTTTGATGTTTGATCAGAAGAAAAATCTAGTTTTGTAATGAAAAGAAGAAGAATTCTATATGAAAAAGAAGGGGTCGTATTCCTAGGTTCCAATCATATAGGCAAAAGTCCTGCATCCCAAATCAAATTTTACCTGCTTCTAGAACACTGGATAGAGCCCTACATTTGTCCACACCAACATATCCTTAAAACAGGCCAACAACAGTGAAAGTTATTGACACACATGCAAGATTAAATATTCAGGAATTTTCGCCAACACCAGGAGCCATGTGCATATGCTGAACTCGGAACATGCCTGTTGCAGGCATGAATGAGATTAAACTAGAATAATCGTTGCAAAGTGAAATCAAATGCTAACATATTTTCACATGAACTCAGCAGACAGCTTTACTCGTTAATTAGACCCTGGTTTTTAGCCTATATGATAAAGAAAAAAAACCCACTGTTTTAAATCTTATCACTGATGAAGCCTTCCCATTAATAAAAATGTAAACAAAGAGAGTAGTAAAACTTTTATAAGCCAATTAAAAAAAAAAAAAAAAAATCAGAATCCCAATGCAGCAGGATTGGAATGGTCTAAAGCTGCTGAATTAGGACAGGATGTCATATAAAGTTCAGCCCAGAGTGTTAGCAATCACATTCTCTAGCAACATGTATAGAATTGGAGATCTTCATAATAACCCTCAGTTTTAAAGGCTCATAAACTCTGTATTTTACTCGTAATTTGCAGGAGGTAAAGAGAAATTGTTAAGGAAAAGTAACACTTTCCTCTCAGTAAAAAAGGCTTTGAAGATAATATACTTATTATTACAAACAAACAAATTCTTAATGCCTTACTTTTCCTTCCAGAATATTTGGAGAAATGTACAACTTTTTTTTAACTGTATATATTCTCACACACACACACACACACACACACACACACACACACACACGAGAAAGAGAGAGAGAGAGAGAGAGAGAAAAACTGAGTATCACAAAGAAAAAAAACCCACTAAAAGTATATTGGGAACAATACAGTTTAAATTACTTTTGAATACAAATAATAAAGCACTTTATGATAAGTATCTTGATAAAACATTGTAATCAACAGTGAAACAATCTATGTTCTTAAGTATGTATAGGCTCCAAAATGTAGCTGAAAGGTGTTGTTTCATTTAAGGGTGAAAAAAATCCATCATCAAAAATATTAAGTACACCTGACTCTCAGTGTTACACTCACAGGTCCCTCTGCACTCTCTCTGTTTCTCTTTTGATGTTCTAAAACAAAACCCTTTCAATTTGTTAAAGACTCAGCTGGTGAGAGAGTTCCATAAATTACCAATTTATACTGGCCATTTTCTGAAATTTTCAAAGCAAAGCTAAGGTAATGAACAGGATGCTGAAGTTTCCACTCAGAACAGTAAAATATATCCAGCCATCAAGCCTTCATCGTGTAACTTTAGATTTTGCTTGAGTCAAGCCTTTTTGAAATAAAAGCTTGTGGGCTTTTTAGATACAGCTATTTCTTTATAATTACTGCTTTTTGGAATCGTGCTAAAAAGCTGTTTGGATCTCAAAACCGTCAAAGCAAAACAAGGACTAGTAAAACCTAGTGTTTCCTACCTGGTACAGGTAAGGACCAGCTCTCAAATGCCACCTTGGGATACTTCAGACTAGTAATCAGACTCATGTTTAGAAGAGACACTAACATGAACAAAACCAAATCTGTCCCGTCCTTTTCTTCTTTGGTAGCAAAATCTACAGTAGTGGCTTTAGTCTAGTGAGCAAGATGAAGACCCCACAGACTAAACTAGTCCAAATATGCTGCTAGAGAGAAATACACAAAAAGAAGGCTTACTGCTTGTCATGTGACTCGGTGAGGTATGCTGCCCATTGGGTGTGCTTGAAGTGAGGTCAATAGCCATGTTGGAGTGCTCCCTTTCGGGCGAAAGCTCATTGTCACCTGCTTTCACAAAATAAAACACTTAGGTTTTTGTCCCATGGCGCCATAAAATTATCCAATTACACAGCATTCAGACTTGCTAACTTCTTTTCTACCCACCCGCCTTCCACTTTTAATAGATTCCTCCACAGTCAACTAAAATTGGCTTCCTAGTGACCACAAACATAATATTTTTTTTATTAGAATCAAAAAGTATCCTCCAATCCTCCCAGATTATAAAAAGTACACGTGCAAATCTTGCTCTGGCTGCTTTACATGAACAGAACTTAGAATTACTTGCCCATTTCTACATACTGTGGTACTAACAGACTAGAGACTGAACTGGAGCAGAGTGGAGTATCATTCTGATGTAAGGACCTTCCACTCCAATTTTGATTCATGATTTTCATGTAGCTGGCTATTAAGCTAGAATAGTTCAACGAAGTAAAATATTTTCCCCTAATGAACAAGAAGGGAGCAATGCACAGTACTAAAAAGCCTCACAGTAAAAAATGATTTAGTTTCTGTCCTGTTTCTCATTTATGTTTTATATAAAATAAACATTGCTCTCTTATGAAAATATTTAAGTATATAATATAGTGGTTTTTAAAAATAACCACTAAAGTTTAGTGTTAAATGGTATCTCTCCAGCGTTCTCTTACAATATGGAGTTTAATAACAGCACAAATGAAAGTTAAGAATTTCGGGGGGGGGGGGGGTTATAACACTTTCTGCAGAGATATTGTGAAAAGGAAAGCAAAGGAGACTTCACAAGTAAACCAACAAAATTAAATAAAAGTACTTACATGTTATATATCCATCAGTAGCCTCTGCTTCCATAGTCAAAGTGCAGTGCTACAAGGCAAAAGAATACACCCTCAAAGATGCCTGCCAGTATCAGCCATTAAATGCTTAAACTTACTTAAAGCCATTAGTAGTTGCCTCTTTTGCTGCTGCTGCTACAACCAGCACCTAAGAAACATGCAAATGAGCACATGCCGTGCACTGGTAAGTCACTGAACTCTTTTGGCAAATGATCTAAAGCTGCTGCAGATGGGGGGTAGAAAAGGTAAGTTTGCATCTTGATGAGCTGTGTTGAGCCTATAATTTGATTTTTAATTACAGTTCCAGCTGCTTTAATGATTTTTTTTTTGAGGTTCCAATTGGACCAGGTATGTTTTAACTGGGATTTTAATGCTTTATCAATTAGCAGTTCTCACAGCCACAGCAGTCTTCCAAGATGTTGATACTATAAAGATTGCCCTTTTCACATTTATTCCATGGTGGCTCATCATGTTCTGACTAAAAACAAAACCCTTCAGTGTCCATATTCCTTTCAGAGTTATTACAGCCTTTTGTCTTCAATTGGCCATCGAGCATCCTCACTCACACACCCAGACACCTGTGCATGCACCTGTTCATTGTAACCATACCTATCTATCATACTAGGGGCTGGATGTCATATTTAATATTTCTAGAGCATGCATTTTGTGGTGTGTGCCAATCTCAAAGTTTCTGGAAGCACTTTGCTGACATAGAACAAGCTATTACTTTCCAGAAACTCAAGTAACTGTATAGGATGACACCCCCTAGCTTTCATTTGATTAAAAGAGAGAGAAAGAGAGAGAGAGGCAGGGGAAGAAATCAATAATCGTAACTATATTCTTTTAAGTGGAAAAGTTAAGAAACTGACATAATCAGAGGAGAATTTTATTTCCTCTCTCCATCTATGGCCCCTTTTTTGCCTTTAGTTTCAAAACTCTCACTGCACCAAGCAGCTAAATTATTCACAATGAGCCATTTCTGTATTGATCGCTGAGTATATTTAGCCCTGGCTCCTGGAATTTCTCCATTACTTACTGGAAAACAGGCAGCTTCACTTCTTGTCTCCAAAACCACTTCCCTCTCCCTTACCCCCCTTGTCCTCCGCCCCCCCCCCCCCAAAAAACAACAACTTTTCTCTGGGTTCCTCTCTGGTATAAGGCAGATCAAATTCCCAAGGCACTCGGTACACATAACACTTACATTTCAAACTGGAGAGCTGCTATCAAACGCTTGCCATTACTGATTGTAACAACTTTTAGAGATCACTTTAAAATAAAAACAGACAAGCAGCTTCCTCAAGCCCTTTCAATGTTAACTTATCTTCCCCCTAGTACAGGTAGACAGACAGACACACGGGGGGGGGGGGGGGGGCGCGGAGAACACGTCAGAAGCAACAGGGAAAGAAGACCATCCTAGCCAATGAAATGGAAGGAAAGAAAGGAAAGGACGGGAAGGGTGGAGGGGGAAGGAATGAAATATACATAAAAGAAAATGTTCTTTGATTATTTGAAATGAAGAAAAAAGAGAGTTTGATCACCATGCCCAGGTGTAATGGCAAATCTCCGCTGCTAACCCCCTCCTGCCCACCACGAATGGAGAGATAGTTATGATCGTACTGAAGACATAGCGAGATGGGAAAAGTTAACCCCCTCCCCAAAATTAAAATCCACTCTCCCCCGCCCCGTCCGTCCCCTGAAACTTACAAGTAGAACATTCAGAGCGAACGGATCGGTGGGGAAACTGAACAGGAAAAAAAAAAAAGAGCGAGGTCTCCCTCCCTTGGGATGGTCTTGTTGAGAAACTCGCTCAGGAATGGCACATACTTTCAGGAAAGATGAAGAACAAAAAGAGAGAGGGAGGGAGAGAGGTCAGCCAGTGCTACAGCAATGCGATTAACCAGGAGAGAGAAAAACTTGATCCACCGGTTCCTTAAGAATCGACAAGAAAACTGGAGGAGAGGAAGAAAGGGGGGACTTGGAGTGGGGGGGAGGAGGAACAGAGAAGTTAAAAAAAAAAAACACCCACACAGAGCAATAAACCTAGGCCAACTTCACAGGATTGTTTTTGGCCCTTGGCAAAATGAAGAGATCTTAATTTCATCTCTGCCTCTCCCCGCCCAGAGCACAACCTGTCAAAGTAATTTAAGTCCTGCCTTATTCAATATCGTGTGTGCCATGCCAGTAATAATACTAAAATAATACTAAAAAGGGATCTAGATCACCTTCTCCCAGGTAGCTGCAGCTAGAATAGGAAGCGGTTGCAAATTGCAATTCAAACCCTTGTTGTCAGTTTCCAGAGCTGAGAACTGATTAATCGATTAACATCCCAGAAAACAAGAATTTTAATTGTAAAAAAAAAAAAAGAAAGAAAAAAAAAAAGACCCCGAAAGGCTTTGCCAATCCTACCCCTGAAAGCCAGTCACTATGTTAAACCTACAACAAATAATAATATTAATCTCCCCCTCCTCCAAACACACATATACAGACCGATTTATTATTATTATTGGTTAACAGCAACAAGTCATTTGATCCCATCCCAGCGCGAGAGATGCTACATATAATTACACTTTACTTGGAGCCAGCCCCCACCCCTTTGCAAAGCGGAGACATTCACACAGAGAGATTTCTATGAGCCATAACACAAATAAGCCAGAGCTCTTTCTCCCCCCCCCCTCCGAAAAACAAAATGCCAAGCGAAGATTTACCTCAGCAGTGCATGCAGTACCTCACTTCCATCACCCTTTTGTTTTGTGTTTTTATTAGTGTCTCCTCTCCCTTGCTTTCTGTGCCTAATGCTTGTGTGTTTGGGCACTGCAGTTGGTTATGGAAACTGTAAGCAGTGGATCTGTAGCTAAGGGTAATCCTGTTTTTACTTCCTCCATCTTCAGAGAGCAGGGTTAGCCTGGGACAGCTGGTCAAACCCCGAGAAACCGATCCGGCAAAGACACACACACACACACACACATCACACATCTCACATCTCACCCAGGCAGCCTCTCTCAGAGACACCCTGAGTCGGAGAGAGAGGCAGGACTGGATCTGGGAGTGTGTCTCTGGGCTGCTCAACACACTCGGCAATCGATTACAGGACAAGTGCTGCTTCTGCTGCTCCCTCCCAGCAAAAGCTCTGAAGGTTGCTTCCCCACGCCAGACACTGGAGTGCAGCCTGAAAGAGCCATTTAGATCCCTCTCTGCCGAACGAGAACCACAGAGCCAGAGGAAGGAGGAAAGCCATGACCTGGGGCTGCATTTCTGCAGCCTGCATGAACTTACTTTGCTGCTCTCCGATTCATGATTCAGCTGTTCTATTCCTGAACTTTCTTTCTTTCTTAGATTCTGCACTGTGAAATCACAGACACGGCAGCAGGAATCAGATTGTGTTTTGTGCATGAAAAAGAACAACGAGCCTTTCCGGGTTATAGATTTAGAGATAGGATTGAGGGGCATCACTTCCATTGAAATGAATGTGAGTTGTGTGTCTCAATCCCCTAAACTGCCGTGAAAACCTCAGCCAGTATGGCTTACTATAATGTCAGTGTAGAGTAACAGACAGTGTGACAGCACCGTGCATATAGGTGTGTAAGTAAAATGAAGGCGAATCGAAACTGAACAATAGCTGGTGCCTATAATCCCATATCATTTCAATGTACTGTCCTATAGTAGATTTTTAATTTTGTAACTACAGTACACCTCTACCCCAATATAACACGACCCGATATAACATGAATTTGGCTATAAAGCAGTAAAGCAGTGCTCGGGGGGGGGAGGGGGGTAGCCTGCGCACTCCGGAGGATCAAAGCAAGTTCGATATAACACGGTCTCACCTATAACACGGTAAGATTTTTTGACTTCCGAGGACAGCGTTATATCAGGGTAGAGGTGTATCTGGTCTATTAGCTTTGCCCCAATTACAGTCTAAATGAGAAAAACCCAAAAGGAAACAATAAAGAGGAGAGAAATGTTTCAAATCCATTATTATTTTTCAGTTGGACATTCATTGTAAGTGTGAGATAAATTATTTTTTTAGTATCCTCAGGTCATATATGTAGGAGTCAGTTTAGCAGGGCAATTGGTACTATTCTCCCCCACCATCATGCATGACTCACTCAGATGTGAGGCTAAAATAATATGTGGAAATTTGAATGTCACTCACCATGGACTGTGCAGGTCTTGATATGGAGCCCGATCCAAAGCCCACTGAAGACAATGGGAGTCTTTCCCCTGACTTTTAATGGATTTGGGTCAGGCCCAACATGATCATTCCTTTTGTTCTTTCATGCTTTGATCAATATTGAATTAGTTAATTTGATGATGGACTTTGAAATATCATCATTAGGTGTCAGGGTTAATGCTCCAGTGAGATGAAAGGAAGCAATTCCCACTTACTTTCTGAGCTATTGTTTATATGCTGTCTACATTTTATTACATATATTGTATTACACACAAAACTGCATTAAAAGAACATTAAATTTGCAACGTTAAACACTCAACGTCTTGGAAATGCCAGTATTCAGGTGGCCTGTGCACTCTCGGCCACTGGCGCTAACAGAGTAGCTGCTATAGTAGTTGGTTGTCAGACCTTATGTACACCAGTCACCAGAGGAGGATGAGACGCACATTTTGCTAGAGGGTTTCACAGATATTTGCTGACAGCGGAGCAATGAGAGACTCTATTCTCTTCTATTTAGGGTCTCATACCGTGCTCAGCACCATAGTATCTGAGTGCTTTCCAGCAGTGCATTCAGCAATGTGACTACTGTCCATCATGTGGTCTCTCATCCTCTCCCCACGAGATGAAGTATGTGCAGGGGAGTGTTTTATTTTGGAAATATTTTATTTATTTATGTGTATGTGTATATGAATCTCTGTGTGCATATATAAAATACACACACACACACACATAGACATTGCTGTATGTTTCTGGAATGCATGTATACGAACTCAGGAAGCTTGGGTTCCATTCCAGGTTCTGGTGGGGAGTGTTAGCTAGAGGTCACAGATCCTTGTGCCCATATCCCTCAAGCCTGACCCTTTTCCCCTCCAGCCTGACCTGAACAGTCCTCTGTTTTCCACCCTTCCCCCATTGTGCCATTGGCCCAGTCCCAGTTTTCTCCTCCATGGTTCTGGACTGAGACCGAGGCTCTCCCTACCCCCACCTCCTGACCCCCTGTCCCAGTGTTCCCCATCTTGGGCTCCTTATCCGATCTTAGTGTCCCACCCCATTCCCCACCCTACCTTCCAGTCTCCTTGTCCAGTCAATTTCAGTCCCATTTCCCACCCCCGCACCCCAAACTCCTAACCTGGCTCCTTCCACAGATGGAAGGACAGCTCTCGGCCCCTACGTATTGTGGTCAGGCAACTTCTTCCATCACATTGCCTAGGCACCAGCTGGTGGAGTTCTGAGAGCACAGTACAGATACTCTCCATGTGGTCAGTTTTGGTGCCTGGCCCCTCAGCAGCCAGGAGCAGGAGCAGTGCAGGGAAATCTTGCTCAGCCCCTATCGTCCTTGGCTGAAGCATGCTCTGGACAGATGAAATCTTCAGAGAATTTAGCTGTCAATCAAATGTGTACTCAGCATGAGTGAACAAAGACTTTTTCAGAGGCTTATAACTTGGCCAAATTTGGGCATCTTTTTCCTAAGGACAGCCAAAGGCATATTCTTGACACCAGGGAGACTTCCCGTGCCAAATTTCAAGCCCCCGCTCCAAAGCACGGAGATGCTAGCGCTTCTCAACGAAACAGTCATAAGAATTGTTTCCAATATGAGCAAAACAACCTATTATCCCCAAATTCCATTCTTTGAAACTTTGAAGAAAAATCAGTCTGAGGCAGACACCTGGCATGGAAAATTTCAGCCCAAATGGGGCTGAAACCAAAGTCTAAGCAACTGAAAACAGGGTAGTAGAACGGGAAGTGATGGGCAATTGTCGGCGGTGCTATCAGTGCAGCCTATAATGTATATAGAGATACATTAATTATAAGCCATAAAATAAAAATGCAAATTAAATAATGTTTTCTTCATTTTAAGGATCAAATTCTGCTTGCCTTATGCGTGTACTCTCATTGGACCAGATTCTGATCTCACTGAATCAGAGAGTTATAATGGTACTACTACTACTATCAGATCAGAATATGGCTCCATTGACTCCAATGGCAGGACTCACGTTAGGGAAGTGAACAGAATTTGACACTAGGGGTGAAATCTTGGCCCCATTGAAGTCAATAGCAAACCACCCATTGATTTTAGTGGGGCTAGGATTTCACTTTAGGGGTGAAAATACATCATGTGTATTATGAAAAACTAAATCATAGAAAATACTGTAAAGGCATTTGATGCTTGATGAAATAATACCATACGCTATTCTAAGGCAATCCTGAAAATGTTCAGCTATTATCTTCTGTATTGTGAGAGGGAGAAGCAGTTTATTTAAATATAAAATCTCACATAAGTTATAATGATCTTCTCATAACATTTCTTTCAAATTATGTGTATACACATCTTTTAATATAACATAATCAGAAATAATTATTTCCTAAGTATGTTGGATTTTCTTTTATTTATAATTGAATTACATTTTCTGATTGCAACATATGGATTTTCACTCTGCCTGTGTTAACAGAGGGCTGCTGCTATCTTACCAAGACAGCCAAAAGCTATCACTTTTTCATGCTGCATTTTGGGATTTTATGGTGCCTAAAACTCAGTAGTCAATGTTGAGTTGGTATTTCCATTCTCAATCCTACTCACCCAGATTTGAGAGCACAATCGTCCCACACCAAATCAAGCTACACTTTTTAAAATTATAGTATTACAAAAATCAATATTGCCCTGTAAAGCACTTTGTTGTCTAGCTCTCTGAATCAAGATAAGTTATTGACAATACTTCAGAGAAGCGATTACAGAAATCAAAGACACTAAGGCTAATGTCTATATATAGCTCTTTACACCTCCAAAGCATTTTACAAATATTAGCTAATTAATCATTGCAAAACACCTGTGAAGTAGGTAAGTTTTACTGTTCTCATTTTATATAGGAAAAGATAAAGCAATCAAGTGACTAGCCCAAGGCCATATTGAGTGTTAAGAGATGAGACTAGAAAGCAGATCTTCTGACTTCCACACCTATGGACTTGTCTTGTCTACACAGGGAAATTGTCTACATGGGTATAATTATCCCACAATAGCTATGCTGGAATCTCTCTCTCCCCATGTGGACACTCTATTCCAGAATAAAAGTGATTATAAAGAGCTGATCTTATAAAGTGACTTACAAAATCACTTTATTCTGGAATAGAGTGTCCACATGGGGAGAGGAGAGATTCCAGTGTAGCTACAGCTGGATAATTATACCACTATAGGTCCGCTGATCAGTTTCTCTTTGTGGACAAGCCCTACACTGCTTCTCCAGATGGGTCAAAAAACGGGTGAGTTGGGTTGGGAATTAATTTTTTCTCAGTTTCTAAATTTGAAATTTTATTAGTATTTCAAAAACTTTGATCAGCTCTGTGGGGGGTGAAATAAATGTAAGTGAAAAATTCTTCCTAATTTTGTTGTTGTTGAAATTTTGATGAAAATTAGGGCCTTTTATTTAATCATTTCAGATTCTTTCTTATTTTTGCTTTTGATGCCCTGTAACTTCTCAAACATTAAGGGTCTTTTGAACAAGTAAATAATGGCAAAAGTAAAAGTAAAAAAAGAACAAATGTGTCTTTAAAATCAGTTTGATCTAATCCGGGACCATGAACACTAAAATCTTTATCATAATCCTATAGTTATTGCCTGGCATCACAGGCTGAATCCTGCTTTAAATGCAAACCTCAACTCAGCCTTAATTCAGGAGCTGAGACTGGAGTTTCCATAATATTCTACACCAAGCACTTATCAATTTTACTTAGTGGAGCAGTTGGAATGATCTTTTGGTTAAGGCACAAGACTGGGACTCAGGAGAGATGGGTTAATTTTCCATCTCTGCCACAGATTTCCTGTGGGACCACGGACACTTACTATATCTGTGCCTAAGTTCTTCATCTTTCAAATGGGGATAATAGCATTTCCCCATTACACAGGGCTGTTGTGAGGATGAGTTCATTAAGGCATTTCAGGAATGCACTTAATATTCCATTGATAGGCCCAGCATAAGAATCTGAATAGAGGAGATGATTTCACCTTTATATATATATATAGCAACACTCACAAAACTGTTCAGAATATCTGTCAAAATACTTTCAGATAAATCCCTAAATGCTCCTTTGCTATGAGGCTATGTAAGGTCAAGGAGTTCTTGGAGTCACCCTTCAAAACAATAGGTAAAATATTTATATTAGAATTTATGCCAGCCCTCAGATTAGATGTAATAGGTAATAGCCCCCCAAGCAACCACTTATCACAACAAAAGTTCCAGGTGTATTTTGTTTTTGCTCACTTAAAAAAAAAAAAAGTATACTGTTGAATTGGACAACTACGAACACCACAGCAACAGACCAATGGATCTGCTTTATCATAATACCAAGCTCTTATCAAAGTGCTCTGAGATCTACCGACGAAAAGCACTTACAAAGGGAACCTGAGACACAGAGGGAAAGTAACTTGTCCAAGGTCACCCAGCAAGCCAGTGGCAGAACTGGGAATAGACTCCAGTCCAGTGCTCAATCCACTGCCTCCCTTAGCTACTATTGGACTAAATCATCAATCATCTAGTCATACAAGGGCTACTTTGAAGACAAATTGCTTCAAGTCCTAATATATTTTGAAGAGAACATACATAGACTATTATTTACCTATTTCTGCACAGGACTACCTAAAACTACATAAACACTAATCTATTTATTATGCACGCCTCTCTTCCTTACAACACAAAGGCACTGTTTTATATTTATATGCACCAGCATCAATAAAGAGACCTATAAAGAAAATAATGATCATCCTGGTGTAGCCGCAAGCTACACCCTGTTAATTCTGAGAGAGGTGCAACATACTTTACTCATTGTAGTCACTGAAATAAAACCCGATAGATTAATTCCTATTAAAAACAGTTGATATTTTCCAGACCGACATATTTAATTTATGGTGAAGCACAATGCTCGTAATAGCTCAAAGAACTCAGAAGCTGCAGATCTGTGTTTGTTACTGTTGTACAGGCATACACTCTATGTAGAACTGGGGAAAAGGTAGATTAGGGAATCTGAATCCTTAATTTGTGAATAGTTTCTCCGCTCCCCACACAAGGGTTAGTTAGGCTTTCAAGAGCCATGGACGCTTTGTGGGGAACTTTGTAAAACACTCTGCTAGCATATCCTGTGGTTTCTGTATTTTGCTTCTCTTGTCTTTGCAGTTAAGGATTTATTCACGGAGACTTGATATTTGGTTTTTAAAGGTACACTGCTGCATTTTCCTCCCCTGAATTCAACATCCTCTGTGTGAGACACAGAAAATGCATTATTGCTTCCCCCCTACCCCCCGTCAAGTAGACAAGGTAAAGCACATAAATATACATATGTACACTGAGATGCCTTTTTCCTTGTACCTCAGTGCCCAATTGAATTGCTTTGTCGGATGTGCTGTCCCTATGGTGCTGTATTTGATGTTTCACTATCAATAATAAAAACCTACATATTTTATGTTCTATCAATATATAAACTTACATGCATAGAGCACCTTTCATGTAAAATGATCCCAACGTGTTTTACAAATTTAAACTAGTTATAGATACAACATTTTGGGGCAGGGAACATCTTTTTGTTTGTACAGCACCTAGCACACCTCCAGGCACTACCTTAATACACATAATAAATAATAATTAATAATGATCACTCTCCCCTTGAAATGTTATTATCATTAGGGTGAAATATACAGTAGTTGGTATTTTACTGTGCCCAGTAGGGTAGCACAACAGATCACACAGTATCTGATATGAAAGAGTGCCAACTCCATTTAGAGCTCCAGGAGGCATTTTTTGGTAGGCAGACAATTATTACCCAAGTTGGAATTTGGCCAAATCATAGACGTCAACATGTATACTCTTACAGAAAGTGCAGTGGAAATGTTTAATGGAAACTGAACCGAATCACAACTTTGTCTCATCTGAAAATTCTGTTTGAGGTGAACTCCTCTTCTATTGACAGGACGACTTCTGGGTGAACCTCAAAAGCTTAGGAGTTCAGATCTGGTTCAGATAAGCATCCAAAGTCAGAAAGCCTTTCTGAACTTCTCAAGTCTACCAAACTGGATTCTTAAGACAATGAGAATTTACTTTCTTGCAAGAAATCTGGCACTCACTCTTCTGGCTGTAGACAGAAATACGGCAAGAATGGCCACGTTTATGGTTTTGCAGCACTTTCCTGCATGGAAACCAGAATTGATAAGACCACCTGCTGTACAAACATTTCTGACCTGCAAAAAGAATTGCAATTTGAGTTTTTCTCT
The DNA here is from genome assembly GCF_027887155.1 of Malaclemys terrapin pileata. Classification (NCBI taxonomy): domain Eukaryota; kingdom Metazoa; phylum Chordata; order Testudines; family Emydidae; genus Malaclemys; species Malaclemys terrapin. The sequence continues at coordinate 14,040,787 of NC_071515.1, read as the reverse complement.
AAAAGTGGGGAAAAGCTTAGGAGGCAAGGTTAAAGTTCTCATTGACTCCAACCCAAAAGGCCCATTACAACCCTGAAGAACTAAGTTCAAGTGACCATGCCTTCCAGTTTTACTTGGACAGTCCCACTTCTTCAGACAATATCCTGGTGTTCCCAGAGCATCTTTCAGGATACCTGAAATGTCCTCATTTTTTATTTCATCACTCAGAAAATTTCTTTTTATGTCTGCAAAACGTTTGGTCAAGACGTATTGCTCTAGAGAATAAAATTTACTCTGTTTACCTGAAGCAAATGGTCCAGTGGAATGAGTGTTCAGTGTGATGAAAAGGGTTTGCTGTGAAAAGTCGAATGAGTGTAGATGCTATCAAAGCCATTCTTTTGCTCAAAGGGAAGGATAATGACACTTGCTCAGTGGTTCAGGACAAACTCATTCAGAACATAAAATTAACTGAAAGAAAATGCTCCCTTCTGAGAAACAGGCATATGTCACTGTTGAGTCAAAAGTTGGCAATCATGACACTACCTCATGAAGGAGGGGAAGGATGGTCCAATAGTCAGAGTGTAACTTTGGGACTTGCGAGACTTACATACAATTCTCTGCTCTGCCACAGACTTCCTGTGTGACCTTGGAAAAGTCATTTTGTGGCTCAGTTCCTCAGTTATAAAAGGGGGATGACACCACTTCTCTGCCACAGATGTTGAGGATAATTAAACACATGGAAGAATGTGAGATGCTCAGATAATAAAGTAAAGGGGGCCCATACAAGATAGACTTTTAAAAAAAGTATTATTTTGCATGAATATTTCATGCCAGTAAAAAAGTGTCACCGCAAAAGTGTTCTGGCATTTGACTGTGAAGATATGGTTACCTTAAATTAAATGCACCAATAATCCATTTTTAAGTGAAGCCACATTAATGCTAATTAACCATAGGCAACAATTCAGATCATGAAAATTAAACATTTATTAGCGTCTTTTGACACTACTGCAGATAATACATTAAAGTATATTTGACCACAGCCTTTTAAAGCTGCATGTTAATTTTTATTGTGAACCATTCAGCTGGCTCTCTGTAACAATGGAGTTGATGGAATGATTCAGAGCTTTTGTTATGAGTCTGAATCATACCGTGAGAAGGATTAGTTTATTTTATTCAGAGGATTTTTTATAATTATTATTTCAGAAAAGAAGTAAAATTTGCCTACATCCAGACCTTATCCACAGACAATTTTCCCGGAAAAGACCACTTTAAATCTCATTGTTGTAAACATTTATTTTTTTAGAGGCAGAAATTCCCTTCTTTTAGCTTTCTTCTGAGGACAAATTAGAGAAGATTGTAAGTCCATCTCTATTACTATAAAACAAATCTTTTCTTCCTGACTTCTGCCAAAATCCTATCATGGTCTTTGATATCTGGAATTGCAAGTATTTTCTGTGTATGGTCAATAGTGGTGATTTTCCTAACCAAGATCTTGTCCATCTTTCCTAGACTTGTAGGGTCACTGATTAAGTGTAATTTCAACACTTCAGAAATCAATTTTTCCATGCAAGATCCTGATCCTGCAACACTAAAATCAACAGGGACTTTACCAGTGACTTCAGCTGCAGCAGGATTGATCCTTGAGGGCCTAATTTAGAGTCAGTTAAGGTCAAAAGATTCCTGTTGACTTCAGTCAGTAATGAATCAGGACCTAAATAAGAAGACTTGTGCCTTTGTAAATGGCCTTCATTGTGCCTGGAAGGCCATTTATTTGGTCTTTAAAATTCCTCTTTGGGTTGCCTGTCTCAGTTTATGGCTGTCAGGACCCCAGTATCAAACCCAGGCCCCAAGGCATCACCTTAGCCACCATGCCATAGCAGTGCTGACTCACCACTCCTGACCAGCAGCAACTATATCTCCATAGCAGCCACAGCCCAAGCCACTGATTGGCTGGACAAGCAGCATTCCTATTGGATAACTGGACTCTGTAAAGACCCCAACAGGAAAAGAAAGTTGCCTGACCAACAGGCCATTGCCTGCTGGTTGCTGCCTCGCTTGACCATGCCTTGCTGCCTCGCCCACCTATCCTGCCCATCCGGCTCCTTGGATTGAATCTCTTGGCTACTGACCCCCTATGAAAAAGCTGACCATTGCCCTGAACTGTCTCTAATATCAATTAACCTCCTGCACGCACCACTTGACCACAGCTCTGGACTGCCTTTAGCCTGCTTCAGCCACTGGGCATTCCAATAGCATCCATCCATTGCTGAAGAGTATTCACTTTACACAAGAGTTTCCCATATGGATAAGCCGAACAGAGTTTCTTGGGGCTGAAACCCTGTAGAAAAACAGTCTTACAAGTTACACATCCAAATAGAAATGAAATCTTTTGGGTATTTTTAACTCTTCTGTAGCATTCTCTAGCGGGGATATGATTGTATTAAATTCTATAGGATGATTTAAAAATATATATATAATGTTCTCTGAAATGTTATAGAACCTTTTCAGAAGAGTTGTCCAATTTTGCAGACAAAGTAGCTACAGGTATATTCAGCTGATCTGGTTTTAAACTTACACTGAGTTAACTTGACAGGACAACAACAGAATCACATTCCTCCATTGAAGTTATCCTATATGGTGTCCTATGAAATTTTGCACTGGATATTTTCACTTCAAGATCCTCAGGTCTCTTGTTTACTTTAGATTGTGGCATCCTGACTTCTTCTATATAGCAAGCCACCAGAGACAGATTTTCAAAAGCATGCATCATTGGCTTAACTTTGTTTCCATGGAAGTCATTTTGAGATTTACTGGGGACTTCAATGGGAGCAGTTTGGCCATCAATGAGGTGTTTTTTTAAAAAAATATCACCCTGAGTCTATTCCTTGTTTATCATTTTATATTAAAATGGATACAGCCATCTTCTCTGAGTCAGGACTTGGCATCTGGTTGACCATTCCAGCTGGTAGCAAGCTCCACCACATAAAATAACATGCCTATCCTGTTTTAAGGTTGTAATAATAACAACAAGTCTCTTATCTGTGACTGCATGGCTCTTGTAACGAGCAGGGTTAGCCAAAAAAACATCTTCAGAACAATGGGCCTAGCCCTATAGTTTCTTATGGGAAACTCTTCACTGTCTTCAGTGGGAGCTGACTCATGTCTGATATCCTTTAAGAGTAAGTTTCTTAACTGTAGATAAGTGGTGCTCCAACAGCCTTTTGATAGAACAAAGATGCCACCCAGTGGCCATCTACAGTGCTGTTAACTAATAATTCATGCTTTACAGTAGGACCATAGAAATTAGAGCTGGGAGAGCCCTATTGCTCATCTTGTCTCCCTCCTCTTCACAATGCACAGGCCCAGTCATCCTATCAGATGTATGCACACAACTCCTATTGACTTGGATTGGAATTGTGCAAGGCACAATCATGCAGATGACTGGTCCTTGGGTTCATTCCTTACACTGTATTCTTGAAAGCCTGTCCCCTCACACACCCACACCCATTTTAGATGAAAAATTATGGGGCTTCATTGCTTCCTTTGGGAGGGGATTCCAGTCTAATTGACCTTATGATTTTTCTGATACTCAGCACAAAAACTTTCATTTGTTCAGTTTGATCCCATTACCCCAGGCAGGTTCTGTTACATTTACACCCATCAAAAACTTATCTGCCTTCAATAGTAACTAGCCAATGTGAACATATTTCCCTCTATCACTCTTCCCTCACATGCAATTTCTCCAGACCAATCATCATTCTGGTTACTCTTCTGTGAATTCCCTCCAGCTGCAGACAGCTTACCATCAAGATTCCCCAAAGTGCTTGCCATATATCAGGTGCCCTCTCACCAATGTGGTACAAAGAACCATTCTCTCCCAGTTCTATGATGTGATGCTACAGTCATTATAGTCCAAAATTACATTGGCATTTATCTATGTATCCTGCAATTACATTGCAAGTACATATCTGATTTGCTGTCCCCTTAGGTATCTTTTTGGCATTGTTGCTTCCTAAATAGCTCCCTCCCACTGAATATCTCTGCTTCAGATTGTATTTATTCCCTCATGTATAACTTCCACCCCCCGCCCGAATCTAATTTTCTTATTTCCTGCACATGTCATATATCATCTGACTCTAACTCTTTTAGTTATTTCTTGGTCCTGGCAGGTCCTTGAAACATTTTCCAACACTGTTATATGTTACTGATTTCATATTGTGCTTTATAGTCTATCTGGAACATGTCACTTTGCTGAACAGTACCGTATTATATTTTATGTAACCAGTACACCCTTTTATGCTTGTGTGATTGGTTTGCACTTTAGCTATTTTAAAACACCATGATAGTACATTATTCAAAATTTAAAGCAGGGCATCTTTAAAATGCTGTCTTGTTTCTTATCACAGTTGCCAGGCAGTGTAGAGCATCTTAAATTGTTATACCGGGCAGTAAAAAAATGTTACCCATACACATTAACATTCTGTCCTCTTTCATTCCTGCCTACAGCACTACCTAATTCGACTCGAAAAAAATTCAAGTAATCACGTTCTCCCTCTCTGTCAGTCTCATGTTCAGATCTGCCCATAAAGTTCGGACAAGGAGAGGTGGGCTTTACTTTTTCAGTTTTATTATTTTTAACTAAACATTTAATCAAATCTATAGTTCCTATTTAAACTGATGCTGTTGAATTTTTTTAATATTCGCAAATGGCTTTCCATTTTAATTTGTAGATCTAATCAAAATGCAGTCACGCTTTATATTAAGGGAACATTTATAATTAGTTTATAAAGGGCTAATAAATTATTAGTAGATATTTTAATAACTGGTTAATGAATTATTATAGAATCCAGCAGTTCAATAGGTTGTTTATAACCACGGCTTATAATTCTCTACTAATGTGCTTCTAATCATCTATAACATGTAATGTACATGACTGTAATATACTTACAGTATCTATAAGTCATTTATTAACTCTTATAAGCTATTTATAAATGCACCCATAAGTATGATAAAATGTGACCCAGAAGGCATGGGGTGAGATCTGGTGCTGCACCTCTAAAAGGTACAGCACAGAACTTTCAGCCCAGCAGTTTGGGGGATTATGGTAGCTTTAAACCATCTCTGTGTCATCCTAGTCTTGGGCTGCTCTGTGGACTGGCGCAGCCATTGGGGTCTGGCTATACTGCATGCCAAGCCCAGGCTCTGACTCAGGTTTGAGCCAAGTCTGCCTTCCGTACACACACAAATAAGTCTGACTTGGGTCTTCAAGCACTCAGGACCCAGGTCCTAGGACCCTGCTGGGGGTGGGTCGCAGCCCGAGTCCCATTGTGACTCTTAGAGCCAAGCCCTCTCATTCTGCAGTGTGGCCACAAGTCAAGCCTCGGACCTGACTCTCAAGATCTGCATAGTTCAGTGTGGACGTGTTAGCACAGCTGTGAGACCCAGTGCCAGCAATTGTAAATCGAGTGTGGACTCTCAAACGCGGGCTTGGAAACACTGAGTCCACAAGCCCAGGTCCCAAACACAGCATGGACCTACCCCTAGACAGCTCTGGGAACCTGTCTAAGTTATAGCAGCTTCTCTGGACTATCCTATGTGGCTATATGGATGTTATTTGCCTTCACCACAGAAGCCAGATCAGCAGAGTGCACAGATGGGGAAAGGTGGGAGTTGGGTTTGACAGAACACCAGGGTCCAGGTCTATCAGTGACTTCAGTGGAGCGATGATAATTTACACCACCTGATGATCTATAGCAACATTCCTTACTGTAACAAACTTGATTTTTCTAGTGTTGCTTGATTTTGAGTTTACACCGAGATAAAATGTGTAGTAACCATGTACAAAGTATTGGTTAAACAGCTGCAGAATGTTGAGACGTTAATTCCTGTCCTAGGTCAATTCACAAAAGCAATGGCCACCATGTTTGATTCAGACAAACGAAATCTCTTACTCATCCCAGTATTATTATTATTAAATTAAGATTAGGCCACATTGTACACCCTACACATCATTTATTGATTTTCAGGGCTTAAAGCTAGCCATGATTTCAGACATATAGAAAAATCTGTCACTTCGGAGGCTTTCTGCTATAAATGGCTTTTATGTTAAAAAATATAACGCATTCTGTAGCGTGGCCTGGGATTTTCCATATGTACCTTAGGAGATCATGGGTTATGATTAGAATATGAGTACATCCCCAGTTTAGTACATGCCCACACACATGCTGTGGGTTTTCTTCTATTGGATTGCTTTCAGTATGAGGAATTTCTTTGCTTGTTTTTGGAGATCTATCCCTTTATAATGTGGTGCTTGGTTATTTTGTTTTCATATAGATGAACACCTCCTTGTTTAACTTGGAGGATTTCATTTTCAAAAGTGATTTCTGAAAAACCAATCCACAAAACTGCACAAACATGGCATTTGCAGCTGCAAAATCCACAGTTGTGCCTATAAATGTGGTTAGGTGCTCGGGTCCTCAATGTCTGTGCACAAACAGGGGTTAGGTGCGTGTGTACTTGGGCTCATGTGGAATTTTATGGGACATTTTTGAAAACTGAGCTCCTGGCAACTACAGGACTCAGGCCACTGGTCTGGGTGCAAGTCATAGCACAGAGCCACATTTGCACAAACTGAGCTCAATTCCCAGATATATGGGAAGCGGATGGTGTTGACTTAATATTTGATATTTTAAAATATTGACCAGGCTGAAACCTTTTAAGGCCTCTGCAAAGGCACAGTGAAAGGGAGGACTAGTCAGTATCTTACCAAGCAATTCTTTCTTCTTGGACTAATATTGCATAATACATCTGCAGCCATGTAAGCTGTTATGTGCCCTACTTTGTGGTATCCAAATCCCAGCACTTACCATCAGGCACATAAAATAGTCCAAGCCTCATTTATACTGGGTCTGAATAAGGCTAAGATTCTGGAGCATCCATCTGATGACATACATACTTGACAATGAAAATATTAAATAGTGATCATGATGTAGAGGGAAATGATATGGTGAAAATTTCTTTACTGGATAAAAATGAATTATGTGCACCCCTGCATGTAGGCGGAAAGTCCAGGTTTTATATATGTCTTCAATATTTAATGAGAGGGACCTGAAGAAATTAAAACATTTAAAAAATGTCAAGATTTAGTCACTGCAATGTGTTTCTAATTTTTCACACATTCAGTGGAATGTCTTAAAATGTACATAAAAATTCAATCTGGACATCTTCCGTAAATGGTCCGAGTTTGGGGAGGAAATATTTTATTTTCCTTAATCGGTGGAATAAGTGCCAATTTTAACTGCATTTTCCATGCAAGCTTAATTATGGAGTCACTCATGACCAATGCCTCCATACAGGGCCGCCCAGAGGTCGGGGAAAGTGGGGCAATTTGCTCGAGGCCCTAAGCCCTGCAGGGGCCACACAGGGCCCCGTGAGCCCTGGCCTGGCAGCGGTCCAGGTCTTCAGCGGCATTTCGGCGGTGGGCCCTTCAGTCGCTCTGGGTCTTCAGCGGCGGGTCCTTCAGTACTGCCGAAGATGTGGAGCGACTGAAGGGCCTCCCGCCGCCAAAATGCCACCGAAGACCCGGACCGCCGCCAGGTGAGTACAAGTGCCGCAGCTCCCCTGCTTTGCCCCAGACCCCCTGAATCCTCTGGGTGGCCCTGCCTCCATAATTGCCTCAACACTTATTTTTCTAGTGTGAAACTACATTGTTCACCTTTGGTATTAGACTGACCAGCAAATTATCTATTCTTTGTCATATGGCATTCCTCCTAATCATGGGACACAGAGACATTTTTTCTTAAATTTTTCAGTTTAATGATCTGATCCAGCAAAGCACTTAAGCCCTTGTTTAAGTGTTTCGCTAAAACCGGCCTAAGCCTGCATTTAACACACATGAAAAACCAGCACGCAAAACCCTAACTCAAGGTGTTCTAACTGGCAACATCCTTCCATTGAGAATCACAGAATCATAGAATATCAGGGTTGAAAGGGACCTCAGGAGGTCATCTAGTCCAACCCCCAGCTCAAAGCAGGACCAACACCAACTAAATCATCCCAGCCAGGGCTTTGTCAAGCCTGACCTTAAAAACCTCTAAGGAAGGAGATTCCACCACCTCCCTAGGTAACCCATTCCAGTACTTCACCACCCTCCTAGTGAAAAAGTTTTTCCTAATATCCAACCTAGACCTCCCCCACTGCAACTTGAGACCATTACTCCTTGTTCTGTCATCTGGTACCACTGAGAACAGTCTAGATCCATCCTCTTTGGAACCCCCTTTCAGGTAGTTGAAGGCTGCTATCAAATCCCCCCTCACTCTTCTCTTCTGCAGACTCAACAATCCCAGTTCCCTCAGCCTCTCCTTGTAAGTTATGTGCTCCAGGTAGGCTTTTATTTTGGACACAAAAGTGACATTCTTGCACTGCCCTGAGAGCGGACCAGGAGTCAGAGTCAGAGTTTGGTTCCTGGTTGCTCCGGCTCTATACCTAGCACAGATTGCTTCCCATTTCATGCTGGCTCCTATGTGCTGGGCATCAAATGGTGGGATTGGAGAGGCAGATCCAAGGTGCCGCCCACCTGTGTGGGAGCAGTCCCACAGAAATTGCCCTCCTGCTGATACCCATGGTAACTATTTATTATTTGTATTGCACTAGATCCAAGAGCCCCAGTCCTGGACCAGGACCCCATTGTGCTAGGTGCTGTACAAACACAGAACAAAAAGACAGTCCCTGCCCCAAAGAGCTCACAATCTAAATAGAATGCAAGAGATGATAAGTGGATACAGACAAACGAGGATGCACAAGAAAACAACAAGACAATACTGCTCATCATGCGGGGCAGAGGTCTCAGCACACCTGCTGCCTAGCGTTGCGTAGGTCTTCGTAGGCATCATGGCAAAAGAGAGTTTGAAGAAGTGATTTGAAGAAGGAGAACATGATATGTTCCGAGTAGCCAATGTCACAATTGTGTCCTTTAGGAATACACTGGACCCTCACTAGAACGTGGGATTTGAAATCCATGCGCGGTACCGCATTATATGCGAATTAGTGCTATATAGACGCTCATTCTAGTGAGGGTCCGGTGTATTTATAAGTCATATACTATTTCCTCTAGCATCAAAAATTTGGTAAAAAAAAGGAAGCTAGCTGAAAAAAAATGACCTATCAAAGGCTTCATGAAATTGGAGCTACTACTGTGCACACGTTCTGCCCATTCATAAATAATGGAAATACAAAGCTCAGACACCATGGGTATGTCTACACTGCAATAAACCACCCACAGCTGGCCCAGGTAAGCTGACTCCGGCCCACAGGGCTCAGGCTGTGGGGCTATACAATTACAGTGTAGATGTTTGGGCTCAGGTTGAAGTCCAGGCTCTGGGACCCTCCCACCTGCAAATTTATAGGCCCCTAGACCCAGCCAGCTGACACAGGCCAGCTGTGAGTATTTTATTCAGGGCTGGCTCCAGGCACCAGCGAAGGAAGCAGGGGGGCACTCCATCTGGTATCGGGGCAGCACCTCTGGGTCTTTGGCAGGAATTCGGCAGCGGGTCCCTCAGTCCCTCTCTTCCTCTTTGAGCTGCCGCTGAAGTGCTGCCGAAGAGAGGGAGCGAAGGACCCGCTGCCGAATTGCTGCAGAAGAATGAAGCGGCGCAATTGAGCTGCCGCCGAAGTGCCTCCGATTGCTTTTTTTTTTTTTCTTTTCTTTTTTTTGCCCCTTATGGCAGCAGAAAAGCTGGAGCCGGCCCTGATTTTATTGCAGTGTAGACATATCCCATAAGTGTGGCGGTACTATTTATTGCATTCCTTGGGGGAAAATAACAGGAGTAATTTCTCTTAGAATTACTACGGTTTACTTTCTAAAATGTGTGGGACTGTAACACTTGCCGATGTATATTTTGAGAGTTAGCTTTGATAATTCATTCATTCACACCTCCAGATAACATGATATTTTTAAATTATCTTCTTGTACAACAATGCTTGATGTTCACCTGGTTCCCAACACTCACAAAACAGAAAAAAGTGCAAACCTATAATACCCATGCAGTATGATATTTTTAGATCAGATAGATATAAAGGTTACATTACTTGCTCTCTGTAACACATTATTCTTTTCAGTCTATATTGCACCAAATATATAACTTAAGAAAATGAGGGCTAGTGAGAGATTTAATATATTTGTCATTACCCTTAGCTTGGAAAAAGAGAAATGAAAAAAAAATCTATGCCAGTTTACACTAGCTGAGGATCTGGTCCATAGCGGTTATGTCAACAGTTAGAAAGGTGTTCATTTAAAAAATAATCTAGTTTCATCTTACATACATCATATATTTTAAAACTATTTACCCTAAAACATTGAACTACCTTGTTGCTATTGTAATAAGCTGGTTTCAATGCAGGAGTAACTGGATGGAATTCTATGGCACAGGAGATCACACCTGCTACTGTATTTTCCACTTAGGGTGACCAGACAGCAAATGTGAAAAATCAGGATGGGGACGGGGGGTAATAGGAGCGTATATAAGAAAAAGACCCCAAAATCGGGACTGTCCCTATAAAATCGGGACATCTGGTCACCCTATTTCCATTTCATGCATCTGATGAAGTGGGTTATAGCCCATGAAAGCCCAAATAAATTTGTTAGTCTCTAAGGTGCCACAAGAACTCATTGTTTTTACTAAAATCTATGAAGTTGGCATCCATATTGAAAAAAGAAAAAGAAAAAAAAACAGAACTTACATATAAAGTAACTGTAAGGGCTAGATTCTGCAGCCCGTACAAGTACATAGCTCTGATTTAAGTCAAAGTTGTATTGAGTCTGTGCATTCTTTGGGTCGGGGATTCTCTCTTATGATGCATTTGTACAGTGCCTTCCACAACAGGACCCCGATTTTAGGAGGGAGGAGCACTAGCCCTGCTGTAATATGGGACTTTTGTGTGTTCAAGGGTGGTACCACGTGGCATGAAATATATAATAAATTAAAATTAAATAGTGTAGTTTTTTTCACAACACAGAGAAGTTTTAGGGCAAAATCCTCCTTTCACGTTGCCTGTGAATCTCATTTTGACTGAAATTCTGACTCAGAGGTGGATCTTTTTGCACTCCCCTACTATATCTATATATATTAATAGTTAGAAACCCATCTCTGCATAGATGCAGGTGACAGAAGGATCCCAGGGGGAAATTTTCTAAGGGAGAAATGGCAGTGAGGCAACTTAAGTGCCATTTCTGCCTAGGAAAATCTCCCTCTAAGTCTCTTATTTTCGCAGGCAAAAGCAGACCTCGCTCCGTAGCTCCCCTCCACCTGAACAAAGGAACACATCTTAACATAGGTGAGGGTAAGTAATTCTACAGCTGAGCACTGAATGGGATGGGAAACAGATACAAACAAACAAAAAATAATAATTTTCCATGGAAAATTTTGATTTTTTTATCAAAAAACAGCAACCCCATTTTGTTTGTTTTGCCAACCAAAACCAGAAGATTTCCAGCCAAAAACTGACAAAAAACAAACAATTTTTTTTTAGCTAAACATTTTGGGTTTTCTAATGAAAAATCAAAATGTTTTGGGGAAACAGTTGCTTTTGCACTGAAAAATTTCACTGAAAAAGAAGTTTTGATGGAATATTTTCAACCAGCCCTAAATGTTTACTTTTTCTTTAAATGCCTAGCAGGAAGCCAGAGGATCAGGTGGAAACTAGAGAAGTTTCTAGACACCAGGGGGTCAAACTGTGGCTCGTGAGCACATGCGGTTCTTTTACCATTAAAGTGCGGTTCTCAAGCCCCCCCTCGCCTCCCTCATTCTCCACCTACCAGACTTGGGGATGCGGGAAGGAGATTGAGACCTCTGGCTTGCAGTGGGGTAGGAGCTTCTGTCCAGTGGGAAGGAGGGTCTTGGGGCTTCAGCCCTGCGGGGTGCACCTGCCGGGGATCAGGGCTTCAGCAGGCGTGGGGCTGAAGCTCCAAGCCCCAGATCCCAGCAGGTGTGCTTCAGCTCTCGAACTTCTGAAGATAATTGTATGCAGCTCGGAGAGCCAGTAAATTTGGCCACCCCTGTTCTAGACAAAAGATCAATAGTGAATCAGAGAGAGAGAGAAAGACACAAAGTAGCTTAAGGGAGAATTTTGTTTCCCTTATTCTAAAAAAGTTCTCTGTTTAATGTTAGAAGAAAGCAATTTTCCATGATTCTTTACCATTGTTACATCACAAGTGGGACTAATATTATCTAAAGCACATTTATAGTTCTGTTGGAAGTCCAAAATCATAGACTGCATCGGACAATTTGCCCGCAATATTGTATATCAAATATAAACCAAGGATCATGTAACAGCTTTGCTATAGCCTCTATCAACTACAGAATTTTATGGCCTCTTGTGTATTTGCCAGTGGTGAAAACAAACAGGACTCATGGCCCTGGCCCATAATATGCGCATGAGGAGGTGTTATGTCCCAAGCTTCCTATGGCATGGTGAAGGCCATAGTTACAATAGCTTGGACAGCTCAGACACTTCTCAGATGTGTGTTGTAGCTTGCGCTTTACCAAGAGAATTGCCCTGGAGAATTATTGACAGGCCCCGTTAGGCTCTTCTGCAAAGTGTGCATTTTTCAAGGCAGGAGAGCAAATTGTTTAATGTGGTTTTGAGATTTCCCCTTCTGGTAGACAAGTCTCTAGAAATGTGTAAAGAATATAGTAAATTCTCCTGTAATTTTTTTGCATGAGACACACAAGGAGTCCTGGTTCAAATCCTTACAGTTTTGCCTTACAGAAGTCCAAAGGCTGTAAACTTGTTGAAAGAAAAGGAAAAAGGTCAGAGGTCAGATATGGGTGAATTTCACCCACTAGAGATAGGTGGCTTAAATACCTTTTAAGATCTGGGCCATAATATATATAGGTGAAATCTTGGCCCACATTGAAGTTAATGGGAGTTCTGCCTTTGACTTCACTGCGGCCAATACTTTACCTTATATTAATTCAGTAACTGATGGCTGCACCATTTGTCTTTACTTGGCCTTTTGTCAATTAAAGATCAGTCAATCCAGGATATTATATGTCCCCTCCTTCCCATCACCATAGTAACTGAGCATATTCATGAATGTATCCTTATAAAACCCTCTGATAAGAAATTACATCACAGTAACTGTGCATATATTTCTTCTGTGAGCAAAGCAGAATTATGTCTTGTGTGGGCTGGTTGCTGTATTCTCCAGTCTAAAAAAACTTTCCCCATTGAAAGGTTTAGAGTAGGGAGGAGGCATGTAATTATTTTTAAGAAAAACAAAACACTTTCCACTACACTTTATCTTTTCTTTTTCTGTGGTGAGAGTCAGGTAATTTAGATGTCTGTTATCAGTTTTTCCTATTGGCACTGCACAGGCTCAGCGTAACTGATGTGCAATAATAATATACATCTGCTCTTTGAAATGTACCGGGGAAAGTCAGTTAGACTGTAATTCATGCCTTTTATGGTAGCAAAGTAATTAACACCCCATGCAAACTTTCTTTTTTAAAGTATGTGATGAAACAATACAGTAAAGCTATCTGTAGAATAGACCATTTTAATCAACAAAGGTTATAAACTCTAAAGCGTCACAACAATTATAAAGATTAGGGCTTGAATTCAGCAAAGCACTTAAATATATGCTTAACTTTAAAGACATGCTTAAGTCCCATTGAAGTCGGTGGGAATTTAAGTATGTGCTTTAGGTGCTTTTCTGAACAGGAAGGGAGGTAATGATATTATACTATACACAGAATTTTAAACAGTGATGGACAAAACTTAAAGAATATGGAGGTTAAATGTATGGATGCAGTGCAGCCAAAATAAGAACAGGTCCAAATGAAATCCAGTGCTTAGATCAGCTCAGTGAAGGAGGCCTATCCCATTGCCAGGCCTTCAGAGACCTTGGCACTCCTCCCCCATGAACTACTCTGGCCTCTAGCTCTCCATATCGTTCATAGAATCATAGAATATCAGGGTTGGAAGGGACCTCAGGAGGTCATCTAGTCCAACCTCCTGCTCAAAGCAGGACCAACACCAACTAGACCATCCCAGCCAGGGCTTTGTCAAGCCTGACCTTAAAAACCTTTAAGGAAGGAGATTCCTCCACCTCCCTAGGTAACCTATTCCAGTGCTTCACCACCCTCCTAGTGAAAGAGTTTTTCCTAATATCCAACCTAGACCTCCTCCACTGCAACTTAAGACCATTGTTCCTTGTTCTGTCATCTGCCACCACTGAGAACAGCCGAGCTCCATCCTCTTTGGACCCTCCTTTCAGGTAGTTGAAAGCAGCTATCAAATCCCCCCTCATTCTTCTCTTCTGCAGACTAAATAAAAGAACTGTAGGGACAGATCCCCATCTACCTACATGGGTGCAGCTCCATTTACTTCAATGTCTCTACAACTCTTTTCAGAGCATTCATACCCTGTGCTCTGGATTCCTTTAGAAGCCAGAGCCCACACAAATTTAACATGGACTGAGATGCAAAGACTCAGTGGGGCCTTACAGTCCAAATCCTCACTACTGGACATTAGTTTCAAGTCTCTTCAGAGAGGTCAAGACCTGAGGCACTGATTCAGGCAAACAGCCCTCTTCATGACAGTACTTTAAGCACATGCTAAAGCCTCAGTGAAGCCAATGGGACTTAAACATGTGCAGAGGTGCTTTGCTGATTTGGGACCTGAACAATAATGAAGGTTGAACCATCCTTTCTCTCATGGAGGTGGTTCCTCCAGGTTGCCACTGAAACACATTGGCAGGACAGAATAGCAAAACCTGAACTGGCATACTGCCTAAGTCAGGGGTGGCCAACCTGAGCCTGAGAAGGAGCCAGAATTTACCAATGTATATTGCCAAAGAGCCACAGTAATACATCAGCAGCCCCCCCAACAGCTCCCCACCCTGGCTCCCAGCACCTCCCGCCCACCGGCAGCCCCGCTGATCAGCGTCTCCCCCTCCCTCCCCGCACTTCCCCATCAGCTGTTTTGTGGCGTGCAGGAGACTCTGGGGGGGAGGTGGGAGGAGCGAGGGCACGGCAGGCTCAGCGGAGGGGGTGAGAAGGGGTGGAGTGGGGGCAGGGCCTGTGGCAGAGCCAGGGGTTGAGCAGTGAGCACCCACCGGCACAATGGAAAGTTGGTGCCTGTAGCTCCAACCCCAGAGTCAGTGCCTATACAAGGAGCCGCGTATTAACTTCTGAAGAGCCGCATGTGGCTCTGGACCACCCCTGACCGAAGTAGTAGTTGTTCTGTGGATATGCAAAAGACATCTGCTTCCTTTGCTGTCAATTCAGCACTTGAAGTCAATTCAGCATCTGAAGAGAAAAAAGGAGGGGGGGGGGAGGAAGTAGCTTTTGTGCATTACATGTTTATTTTTCATTAATCCGGGTACATAGGCCCCCCCGCCCATCCTGCCAAGACTCACAATCATGCTATACTTTATGCACTGGGAGCATCAACAGAGCCACTCACAGCCTGTATAGCTAAGCATGGGCGAAAGTCTTTGCAGAATCAGGACCTTAGTTTGTGCATTATAATAACCTAGTTCATGTCGCAAAATGATGGAGACTGGCTTCAACATTTGTCAGAAAACTCAAGCGTTCACCTTTTAAATGCCAAGGCACTACAGCAATTGATGCTGTCTGTGGAATCATCTCATGTTCAACCACTTCTGCAATAGTCTCACTCAGGAAAGCAATGATTTAAGGGCTCTAGTTTTGCCCTCTAGGGAGGTAAACCACTTGTTGACACTCATCGGATTCACAGACATCTGTGAAAAGTAGAAAAGACTCCCTTGAAGTTCTACTTTTTAACTCCTTGCACTTCCTTCATCTTTTTAAGCCAGATCCTTAATACAGTTTATGGCTTGTGAATAACTGAGTAATAAAGTGAAGGACTGGATGCAATAAATCATGATGCCCTGTCATAAATTAGCATATGATACTGTACTCTGGGGTTCTGAACTCATGATGCATGAGTTACTTTGATTTCTGTTTTCTGTGATCTACCTGTTCACCCTAAAAATCTCTTTTTTCTCCTTTTTTAAAATTCAATACAGCACTGAGTTTCATTAAATGTTTATGATCCTATTACAGGATACATTTTTTTAGATCACTGTAATAAAAGGGAGTTGATAAAACTTCATTATCTGTAGTGCCAGAGGATGAATAAAATCTTATATCTACAAAGTTTGTCCATAATATTTGCTGCAATAACTCTTCAAAAACCCACCATTGTAACTACAATTAATATCATAAAAAGACACAGTGTGGTCCTTAGACATTGACAGCACAAAGGATGTGAAGGAAACGCTACACAGACAGACTTCTATTGTCATTGCATTAATTACATGCCGGCATCACTTTTTTTAGTGCATTATCATGGTGGAACTATACTAGTATATTTTGCCACAAGCTAACAATCGTAAGAATAGATTTATGGTGAGTGCATGGCTGCAGAATTAATGTGGTCCTTTCATTAAAAAAAAGAACAACAAAAACTGCCATCATTTAAATCATTTATCAAAGAGAGGCTGGTATTGTTTCAAAGGATCAACAAAATCAGAGCTATAAAATTGCACTTGGCTCATCTTGAAGTTCTAACTGGATGCAGAAGTAATATGATTTCAAAGATCTGAGGAAGGTTGTTTTAATACCTTTACATTCTCCAAGTAAAGATGACTTCATTTTTTTCTTCTAGCAGTCATGAAAGAAGCGCCATTTTAATGAAATCCCATTCCCAGCTTTGCTTTCTATAAAAATTATAACATTGCAAAAAATGGCACTAACTGCAGTTGTAAAACTCACCTAAACCCAACCTATGACATTTTCAGAGTCAAATTTTCTTCAGAAAGAGAATTGGACTGGGATATACCACAGAGGCATTTAATCATAGACTAGCGCAGGGGTAGGCAACCTATGGCACGTGTGCCAAAGGCAGCACACAAGCTGATTTTCAGCGGCACTCACACTGTCCGGGTCCTGGGCACCGGTCCGGGGGGCTCTGCATTTTAATTTAATTTTAAATGAAGCTTCTTAAACATTTTAAAATCCTTATTTACTTTACACACAACAATAGTTTAGTTCTATATTATAGACTTACACAAAGAGACCTTCTAAAAAGGTTAAAATGTATTATTGGCACGCAAAACCTTAAATTAGCGTGAATAAATTAAGACTCGGCACACCACTTCTGAAAGGTTGCTGACCCCTGGACTAGCATCATTAACAGGCAACAGTCTAACTTGCTGCAATTGAATTCCTACACTTCTGCAGACCAGGGGTGGAGCAACTGGAGAATGTAAAAAGGAAGGAGTGTGGGAAGGAGAGGAGTTCAGAGCTGTGCAGTAGGAAATGTAGAGGGAGTTTTAACTCTGCCTCCTGCCCCGCCTCCCACATACATGCCCCCTCCACTTCCTAGTTTCTGCTCCTCTTCAAAAAATGCCCTTCCTGGCTCCAAGCAAGAGGGAGCTTAAACCAACACAGAAACGGGAGCTAGCAAGGAACCAGAATGGGAGATGCGTAAGGGGAAAGAACATAGGATGAGAGACAATAGATAATATAATGAGAAACTAAGTATTAAGAGTTGCATTCAGGAAGCCATTTGCTGTGTATAACAACAGCTTTATTGAACCTACAAGTTTATGAACAATGCAACCGATGACATTGTTCCTATATACCACTAGATGCTGATGTTTAGATATACTAACCACACACACACACACACACAGCTTTTCATACCCAGCCCTCGTAACACTGAAGGAAGATGGGTTGGCATCCCCTTTTAGCAACTGGTTCGCAAAAGAGGTTGGTGTTTGCTACCACTTCCAGCTATAGGAGTTATGACACATCTACACTACAGACTTTTCCTGGCATAGGTACATCAGTCAGGGGCATGAAGAGGTGTGATACCTGACTGAAACAGCGCTGCCCCTTAAGTAGACGCAGTTATACCAACAAAACTGAACTGTTCCTGGTATAGCGAAATAATCTATACTATCAAATGTGCAGTTTTGCCAATATAAGCTACGTCCACACCAGGAATGCCTGGCCATTATAATATACTGTTATGGTGTAGGCTCATGCTTCTCATGTGTTAGGTTTGGGGTTCATTCGCTGGCAGCCCAAACAAATATGAGGGCTTGGCTACACTACAAAATTAAGTTGACTTGATCTAATTTGACCTCGAGTCCCCGAATCAATGAAGTCAATTGTGCGTGGCCACACCATGCTCATTGTCTCGATGGAGTGCGCCCTCACTAGCAGCACCTGCATCGATGCACAAAGCAGTGCATCATGGGTAGCTATCCCAAAGTGCAATTTGCCACAGTGTGTTTTGGGAAGTTTGTGCAATGCTTCATGGAACCAAAACATTGTCACAGACCACCTTGCCAAAAAGTACATAAACCAAAAGGGATACTTTTCAATGGTGTTTCAAGCTTTGGTGGCTCACAGGGGGCGTTTCACCGACATCAACGTAGGATAGTTGGGAAAGGTTCATGACGCGTGCATCTTTAGGAACTCAGATCTCTTCAAAAAGCTGCAATCTAGGACTTTCTTTCCAGACTACAAAATTATAGTTATCCTGGGGGACCCAGCCTACCCCTTGCTCCCATGGCTCATGAAGCCAGACACCAGCCATCTGGACAGCAGTAAGAAACGGTTCAACTATAGGCTCAGCAAGTGCAGAATGGTGGTTGAATGTGCCTTTGGTCATTTGAAAGGGCGCTGGAGAAGTCTACTAACAAGGTTGGACCTTAGTGAGGAGAACATCCCCATGGTTATAGCTGCTTGCTGTGTGCTTCATAATATCTGTGAAAAAAAGGGGGGAAATTTTCCGCAGGGGTCAGTGGATGAGACAGATTGCATTTTTGAGCAGTCAGACACCAGGGCAATAAGAAGAGCACAGCAAAGGGCGCTGTGTATCTGCAAGTCTTTGAAAAGCCATTTCAATAATAAGTCACAGTAATGTGAGCTGCTTGTCTGCATTGTGCTTTCCCAAACCTTCACCTGGCTTGTATCACTGTCCCTGTAAAGCCAACCCCCACCCAAGCCCACTGCTTCTACTCAATAAAGAACATTTATTTCTTGAATCCATTTACTTTATTTAACAAACATAAGTAAAGAGACAGAGCAGAAAGAAAAGATAACCTTGGGGAAAAGGGGTTGTAAAGTTGGAACGGGAGAAACATTTTCAACTGTGTAACATAACACCGCATTCCAGACCATCAAAGGTCTGTGAAGGGGCACTTTCTGTTCCTTGTACCCTCACACCCCTCACAGCCCCCCACGGAGTTAAGTGAAAGGGATAATGGACTTTTCGCCCATGCCTCATGGAATGCTTTGGGGAGCAGGGCCAGCTTTAGCAAGTGTGGGGCCCGATTCCTGGGGCTTGTACTCACTGGGCGATGCTCCCAGTCTTCGGCAGCACTTCGGATTGCCGGCCGGGGCGGGGGGGGGTGTTGTGGGGCTTGCCGCGCTCCGTCCGGGATTGCGGGGGGGGGGGTGTTGTGGGGCTTGCCGCGCTCCGTCCGGGATTGCGGGGCCGTGGGGCAGCCGTGCTCTGGCTGGGGTTGCGGGGCCACGGGGCTGCCGTGCTCTGGCCAGAGCTCCAGCCAGGAAAGCGGGGCCATGGGGCTTGCGGCGCTCCAGCCAGGGTCGTGGGGCCGCGGGTTAACCATGCTCGGGCTGGGGTCGCGGGGCCATGGGGCTGCAGTGCTCCAGCCAGGGTTGCGGTGCCACGGGGCTGTTGTGCTCTGGCCGGAGCTCCAGCCGGGATCACGGGGCTGCGGGGCTTGCTGAGCTCCGGCCGGGGTCACGGGGCCGTGGCGCTCCGACCAGGATTGCGGGGCTACGGGGCTGTCGCGCTCCGGCCGGAGCTCCAGCCGCGAGAGCGGGGCCGCAGGGCTGTTGTGCTCTGGCCGGTCCTCTGGCCAGGGCAGCGGGGCCACCAAAGACCCCGGAGCAGACCGCTGCCGCCCGCCGGGGTGAGTAAAAAAAATTAAAAAGGCGCCTAAGGCGTGGGGCCCTTTTAGGTGTGGGGCCCTTCTGGGAAATCGGGCGAATCGGCCTAAAGCTGGCCCTGTCGGGGAGGATGATTCTGCACCAGGCGATGCTGGCTGGCTGACTGTCCACCAGGGTCTGCAGAGGGACTCTACCCTCCTGCTTCTGTTCCTGCAGTTCAACCAGGTGCCTCGACATGTCTGCTTGGTCCCTCATAATCCGAAGCATCTCATCCTGCGCCGCACACTCTTGCTCATTGGAAGCTTTCCTGCTCTCCATGTCCATGTCTAGCTTCTTGGACAGTGAAATCCTCCACGCTCTCAGCTCTGCGTCAGCTGTCCTGGAAGCATTCATTATCTCAGTGAACATGTTCTCCCGCGTTCTCTTTCTCCGCCTTCTAATCACCGAAAGTCTGCTTTTAGGTGTTGATGACCTGCCGAAGGACACATTTCCAGCTGTCAGTCCGGTGAAAAAAAAATAAAGGAGCCATTGTACATGAATCAAATGTTTCCATAGCAAGACCGTTTTCATAAAAATAGCACCATGGGAAGCTGTTTAGAAACGGGGCAGACAGAAGGGGAATGTTTTCACTCCCAAATTGTGGAATCTCTTATGTGGGGCTCAAGTCCCCTATCAGCCACTTTAAATTACTAGCCAATCCATGCCGAGCACAGTAAAGGCACGTTAGCGGCCACGTGGTTTGACAATCCAGAATGTGGGGGGAGAGGGCGTGGATCTACATGCCCTTTTTCCCATGTAAGAGCACTTTAATGAGAACTTCCCCCATTTTCCCTAGACGACCCTACGTGATATCAGTCTCCTGGGGGTAACAGAGACGGAAAGGAAGGAGATGCTGCAAGCGTCTGGGTATAAACCCAGTCCTTATGCTGCTATGCTGTGTACTGCAATGATGCCAGCAGAATTAATCCAGGAATTGCATGGGAAAGTGTCCTACCATAGTGGAAAAAATAAGACTGCCCTGCTCAGAAACCTTTTGCAAAGGATTGCAGAGTACCTCCATGAAAGTTTCCTAGAGATATCCATGGAGGATTCCTGGCTATCTCAGTCCACATAAACAGTCTTTTCCGGGGGTCACTCTCTGTGTACCTGGAGCGGCCTCTTATAAGCAGAGAGCCACAGCACCTCGCTTTTTGTTCACAGTAAACATGCAAGTGTGTGCCTGGTAAAGTTTAACTGGACTTTCACTGTAACTGTATACTCACCAGAGGTGCCTTCCCCGGAATCACGGTCAGCCACCGTGATGTCTTGCAACCCACAGGACTCCAGGGTTAAAAATATTTCCTGGCTCTCGGGGAGAATGGATCCACCGTTCGCCTGTCTCCCATTGTCCTCCTCTTCCTCATCTACCATATCGTTCTCCTTGTTGTCCCTAGACTCACAGACCTTTGAGGTGTCCACGTTGCTTGTGGGGGTGCTGGTAGGGTCACCCCCGAGAATTGCATGCAGCTCTTTGTAGAACCAGTATGTGTGGGGTTCAGCACCAGAACGACCTTTTGCCTCCCTTGCCTTCTGGTACGCTTGGCGAAGTTCTTTTATTTTCACACGGCACTGCTGTATGTCCCTCATGTATCCCTTCTCCCCCATTCCGGGAGCGATCTTTGCATAGATGTCAGTATTTCTTCTGCTAGCTCAGAGCTCTGCCTCTTCTCCCCACACAGCGATGAGATCCACCACCTCCTGTGCAGACCAGGCTGGAGCATGTTTGGGGCATATAGTCTCCATGATCAGCTGTGCTCAAGTTAGCATGCTCCCGATGCTGATCAAACAGGAAATGGGAAATCAAAAGTTCCCCGGGCTTTAGCTGTTTCCTATGTATCTGGCTGCAGTGCAGCAGAATTGAGAATGATCTCCAGAGCGGTCACAGATGAGCATTGTGGGACACCACCTGGAGGCCAATTAAGTCAAATTACACAACGTTGTGTCTGCACTACCTCGCAGTCAGGCCATGAAAATCGAACTAAGCGCTACACCTCTTGCAGAGGTGGATTACAGAAGTCGACATCAGAGGCGACTTAGGTCGACGTAAAGGACCCGGTAGTGTAGACACATACATTAACAGGTCGACTTAAGGCTGCTTCCTTCGAAGCACACTCTATAGTGTGCTATACTCTGTAGTGTAGACCAGGCCTTATTCTCAGTGAGAAAGAAGAGCTCTATGCTAGTTGGGTGGTAGAGACTTTGCCTTTGTTCTTTCTTGTTTTTGTTAATGAACAATGAGAGGGAGTTTAGACTAAAAGTAGATGTTCTACTTTTTCTTTGTGGAAATAGAACCTGATAGCTACCTTACCACTGACGCTTTGTCTGAGTGATGCTCAAAAAGGGCTCCATGCAAGTCAATAAAGTGGTTTTCTTTTGTTTGGATTAGCAGCACTCAGCACTGCCAAACATAGACATTCAGAAATCACGAGTCAGGCCCCAAAAGCCATGAGATTAAAAAAACAAAAACAAAAAAACTAAACATGATTTTTAAGGCAAAATAGTTGGGCTTTAGATGTACGCTCAGGTCACATTTTCTCTGCAAACCTACATTTTATTTAAAAGAACAGTGAAATGTTCACATATGCACATGGCTTCAGAAGCTGAGGTTTTAATAAAAAACAGCAAATATTGTGAGACTTGCAATAAAAATCATGAAATTTAGCAAAACCAGGTGCTCCCTGGCTGCAGCATTTTGTAGGGAGATATTAAAGTGAAATGTACATGACTGCTGATGCATGAAGTAGCAGGTGATCACATAAGGAATAAGAGGATGATATATTATGGAAAATTTTGACCAGCTGAGTCATTAGCATTTTGAACTAATATGTTAGAATCTGGGGGTTTCCCTCACCACCCCCAAAAGATTGAAAGATACATTTTAAAGCAAACCTTGGAGCAATTTTTATATGAACTACAGGATTGGACTGTGCCTCTAAGTCTTAACTGTTTAACTTTTGTTCAATTTAGCATTGTTTAAGCTGTGCGGGTGGGGGCAGGGAAAGAGGTTGCAATGAATATCGGCGAAGGCCTTTTATGAGAGCACAAAGGGTAAAAATTAAGTTAGTGTCTAGTATTTCTGAAACCACCACAAAGCTGCTATGGTAAAGAGGATGTTGATCTCCCACATATGTTATTTCACACCTGTTAGTTTGCAATGCTAACTGTATCCAATTAGTTTCTTTCCCGTTGCATTTGTGGTTAGCAAAAAACACCAAACCCTCTTAAGCAGTGGCTTCATGCATACACTTTAGACTCTAGCACATGTTGCTTTGAGAACTCCATCAGGAGGGACAGTAACCTGAGTACCTTAGCCTCTATTGTAGAATTGCTCAAGGAGCAGGACCCCAGGTGACGATGCATGAACTGCTTTCTGGACATTTGTGTTTCAGGAGAATAAAGGAGTAGATTATCAATGAGGATGGCAGGACAGCGAGAGAGAAAGAAACAAGATGAAAATGAAGAGTGAGAAACAGAAAGAAAAAAGACAGTGCATTGCTTACAAGGAATTAAACATGTTTGTTGGACATTTAGGTTTACATTTTCAAAGGAGTCTAGCACCTAATTGTACTAGCTCCTTTTGAGATCAGTTCATTTAAACACAGCTAGGTGAAGGAGGGTGTTTGAATTAAGCCCCACTCCAGAGCACCAGCCATTCTGAAGCCTTGTCCACAACATAGTATTTTGGCATTGCAAGCCTCTTACATACCTGTAGCACATTTTGCATACATGCACAAACCTCCTTGCAATAGGGAACATGCCAAGACTCACTACTGGGGGGAGGGATAGCTTAGTGGTTTGAATATTGGCCTGCTAAACCCAGGGTTGTGAGCTGAATCCTTGAGAGGGCCATTTAGGGATCTAGGGCAAAATAATCTGTCAGGGACAGTACTTAGTCCTGCTGTGAAGGCAGGGGACTGGACTGGACTGGACTCAATGACCTTTCAAGGTCCCTTCCAGCTCTATGATTCTATACCGTTGCAACCTGCAGGGGATCACTCAGTGCCTTTACAGCACCAAAGGGGCCAGGAAACACAAGTGTTACAGCTGTAATAGTGTAATCAGTTCTTTGACTGCAGATCCCACTGTGGTCCTGCTGTTGCATAGGTGACAGCTCAGAGCAGTGACACTATCACTTATCAAGCTATTCCTCTACCAGCTGCTGGCCCATCTGAAGCAGTCAGCTGCTCTCAACTCTACCCCGTCCCAATAACCCATTCAAATCAAGTTTGAGTTCAAGTGAGCAACTAATCAGCTGGTCTTGTTTCCTCAGTTCTCCATTTTCCCCCTCATACAAACCACAGAGCAGCAGAGACAGACACAAAGAAATAATTTAAATCCAGCATTGTTAATAATGTTTCTAGGAGGAAAACAAACAGATTCAGGCTTCCTAAATCTTCAAGCATGAGCACCGTGGAATAATATAAGTCTGCCTGTCTGCCAATAGCTTGGTGACACCCCCAGGGCATCTGTAAGCATCAGGCTGCAGCAGGGCATAGGCTCTGCCTCCGCCATATATAAGTGCTTGTGCCGGATTGAACCTTTCTGAAAAAATCCATTGGACCAAACCAAACAGTGTGAGCAGATCCAGATACACCATGTGGGCCACAGACATGGCCTGCTTTAGAGAGAAGTGTTGGGGTTTGTATGTACAGATAAGCAAAGAGCAACAACTGATGAAGGCCTGCGTTGCAGAGTACAGCAGTATGTTTCAGTCATCTCACTCAAACGCCATATGCAGCTTTTAAAGTTGACATTTCATTTGATGTTATGATAGTGTGAGGGAAAGAGACTCACGTAGGTTCTACTCTGAAGTGCAGCCCAAGACACAAAGGTATGTGTCAAGTATCAGGGGGTATCCGTGTTAGTCTGTATCTACAAAAACAACAAGGAGTCTGGTGGCACCTTAAAGACTAAGATTTATTTGGGCATAAGCTTTCGTGAGTAAAAACCTCACTTCTTCAGATGTGTGAGGGGTGGGGGAGAGAGAAGGATGGCAGAAGAACTCAGACAGAGTAAAAGCTGGTCAATTGCAGAGCATCATCTGGAGGTTCAAATCAAGATGCACTTCTCCAGACAAATCATTTGTTAGTTTGAGATTATTTTGATTGCCACAAGATGACAAGTAGTTAGAAAATACATGCTTAGATTTAGCTTCCTTCCTGCTCAGAGATCCATAAAAGGGGGAGAGAGCTGTCAAGGAACTGGTTAAGGCTCCCTGATTCTGGTCCTGATTCTCAAATTGCCCCTGAACTCATGTAAATTAGAGCAGCCTTGGGGCTTGGGGCCACTCTAATTTATGACAACTAGCTGCTCTCCCTAGGGAACCCTATGACAGTTATGACTTGTCAGAATTGGCTGTGCTTTGCTCTGCCCCTAGCTTGCCCCCTACGTTAAGGAGGAAGCGATTGGCATAGAAACTGGTTCTGCCATGTGTATGTCAGTGGATGGGTCCCTTTCCCTCCTGCTGAAGAATTTCTCAACCAGGCGGCTGTCACCAGATCCTAGTTCTTTCGTGCTGCTGAAGCCAGTGCAGAGAATCTGACCTTCCATTCCAAACAAAATCTTTAAATTTGACAAGATTCTGTAGGTTTTTAAAGAACATTTTGAACAGGTCCCACAGTAATGCAGACTTAGGAATTTTGTTATGTTCTTCTGCAATAGGTCTGTCCCGCATTCCCTTCTCATGACAGACACTAAGGCCTGGTCTATACCACACTGTTAGGTCAACGTAAGCTGCCTTATGTCAACCTAATAATGAATGTGTCTACACTACCAGGTCCCTTCCACCGACGTAACTCAGCTGCTACGTCGACTTAATTACTCTATCTCCACAAGAGGCGTAGTGCTTAATTCAATGTTGTTAGGTTGATGTAAAAGCAGTTTAGACACTGTGTTGCTTACGTCGACTTAACTGGCCTCCAGGAGGTGTCCCACAATGCTCTCTGTGACTGCTCTGGTAAACATTTTCATCTCTGCTGCACAGCAGCCGGGTACGCAGGAAAAAGGCCCTTCCCGTTAAAGGACCGGGAACTTTTGAATTTCCATTTCCTGTTTTTTTCAGTGTGGCGAGCTCGTCTGCCCAGTTGATCATGGTGGCTCCACGCACAAAGTGCACTCCAGCCTGGAGTACATGGGAGGTGGTGGATCTTCTTGGTCTGTCAAGAAAAGAGGCTGTGCAGCCACAGCTCTGATCCAGCCATAGAAACATAGACATCTCTGAACAGATCGTGCAGTGCATGGGGGAGAAGGGCTGCACCAGGGACATGCAGCAGTGCTGTGTGAAAATCAGAGATCTGTGGCAGGCAAGGCAAGGCAAGGGAGGCAAACAGTCACTTTGATGCAGCACAACACACATGCCACTTCTACAAGGCGCTACACGTGATTCTCAGGGGTGACCCCACCAGGACCCCCAAGAGCAGCGTGGATACCTCTGAAGAGCTGGATTCCTGGGCCAGTGCACAGGGCTGGCTCCAGCTTTTTTGCCAACCCAAGCGGTGAAAAAAAAAAAAAAAGAAGAAGAAGAAGAAAAAAGAAAAACTTGATTGAGCTGCTGCCGATGTGCCGCCGAAGAGGAAGACAAGGAGTGAAGAACTTGCCGCCGAATTGCTGCCAAAGACTGAAGTGGACTGATTGGGCTGCTGCTGAAGTGCCGACGATGACGACCCGGATGTGCAGCCCCAACAGTGGATGGACTGCCGCCCCTTTCTATTGGCTGCCCCAGACACCTGCTTCCTTCGCTGGTGCCTGGAGCCGGCCCTGCCAGTGCAGGCAACACGGAGAAGGAGGTCTCGGACGAGGAAGAGGGGGAGGAGAACGGGAGACAGGCCAGCAGAGGATCCATTCTCCCAGAGAGTCAGGAGCTGTTTGTAACCCCGGAGCAGTCCAGCCAGTTGAAGAACAGCATTGTGGCCGAGCATGATGCCAGGGAAGGAACCTCTGGTGAGTATGGGAAAAGACTGTCTAGGAAGGAGTACGGCAGAAAGGGATCTAGGGGTTATAGTGGACCACAAGCTAAATATGAGTCAACAGTGTGATGCTGTTGCAAAAAGAGCAAACATGATTCTGGGATGTATTAGAAGGTGTGTTGTGAGCAAGACACGAGAAGTCATTCTTCCGCTCTACTCTGCTCTGGTTAGGCCTCAGCTGGAGTATTGTGTCCAGTTCTGGGTGCCGCATTTTAAAAAAGATGTGGAGAAATTGGAAAGGGTCCAAAGAAGAGCAACAAGAATGATTAAAGGTCTTGAGAACATGACCTATGAAGGAAGGCTGAAAGAATTGGGTTTGTTTAGTTTGGAAAAGAGAAGACTGAGAGGGGACATGATAGCAGTTTTCAGGTATCTAAAAGGGTGTCATAAGGAGGAGGGAGGGAACTTGTTCGCCTTAGCCTCTAAGGATAGAACCAGAAACAATGGGTTTAAACTGCAGCAAGGGAGCTCTAGGTTGGACATTAGGAAAAAGTTCCTAACTGTCAGGGTGGTTAAACACTGGAACAAATTGCCTAGGGAGGTTGTGGAATCTCCGTCTCTGGAGATATTTAAGAGTAGGTTAGATAAATGTCTATCAGGGATGGTCTAGACAGTATTTGGTCCTGCCATGCGGGCAGGGGACTGGACTCGATGACCTCTCGAGGTCCCTTCCAGTCCTATAATCTATGAATCTATGAATCTATGAATACCGATCAGAGAGCGTGGAGGATTTATCTCTCGCTGAAAAACTGGACATGGTGAGCAGGAGAGCAACCCAGGAGAGTGAGCATGGCACGCAGCAGGAGATGCTGGGGATTCTGAAGGGACAAACAGACATGTTGAGGCATCTGGCTGACCTTCAGCAGAAACACCTGGAGGCTAGACTCCCTCTGCAGCTCCTGAAGAACGGCATTCTAGCATTGCCATATTCCACCTCTCCCTCTCTCAAACATTCCAGGAAGTGAGGGGGGGGATGCAATATCCCTTCCACTCAACCCCGGGGGAGGGTCCTAAGAATAAAAGTTGCACATACGATGATGTGTGACAGGCAAGGCCACTGTGCTTTTAAAGACAAGATGAATGTGTTTTTCCCTTCCCAATTTATTCCACTGTGTATCCAAGGTTAAATTATTTTTGTGATCTTTAAGTTTTAGTATGTTTGTGCAATAAAAGTCCATGTCTTGTGAATAAAATTATCTTTATTAATTTAAAATGGGGTGAGGGGGAAGAGACAGGGAAACTGAGGCAACAGGGGGAATGTGCTGGAAAGAAAAACCCAGCAGTCAGAGCTAGGTTTACACTATGGGAAGGCCCAATACAGAGAAGCAGTGCACATTACTGTGGGTCATTACTGAAATGGGTTTTAAAAGCCTCCCTGAGATGCAGTGCTCCACGTTGAGCTCTTCTTATAGCTCTGGTATGTGGCTGCTCAAAATTAGCAAATAACCTATCCACCTCCATGCCCCACCGCTGTGGAAACATCTCTCCCTTTGCCTCACAGATATTATGAGGCACACAGCAGGCAGATATAACTATGGGGATATTGCTTTCACTGAGGTCTAAGCTAGTAACCAAACTGCACCAGCGACCCTTTAAATGGCCAAAGGCACATTCAACCACCATTCTTCACTTGCTGAGCCTGTTGTTGAACCAATCTTTGTTGCTTTCCAGGTGTCCCAGTGTCTGGCTTCATGAGCCATGGGAGTAAGGGGTAGGCTGGGTCTCCCAGGATCACTATTGGCATTTCAATGTCACCAATGGTTATTTTGCATTTGGGAAAGAAAGTCCCTGCTTGCAGCTTTCTGAACAGACCTGTGTTCTTAAAGACATGTGCGCGATGCACCTTCCCTGACCATCCCATGTTGATGTCGGTAGCATGGCCCCAGTGATCCACCAGTGCTTGCAACATCATTGAAAAGTATCCCTTTCTGTTTATGTACTCTTTGGCAAGGTGGTCTGGTGCCAAGATTGGGATATGCATGCCATCTATCGCTCCACCGCAGTCAGGGAACCCTATCATGGAAGATTCATCCAGTATCACATGCACATTGCCCAGAGTCACAACCCTTCTTAGCAAAAGGCAATTTATTGCCCTGCACACTTGGTTTACAACAACCTCCACAGTGGATTTACCAACTCCAAATTGATTCCCCACTGACTGGTAGCAGTCTGGTGTTGCAAGCTTCCACACAGTGATCGCCTCTTGCTTCTCCACTGTCAGAGCAGGTCTTATTTTAGTGCTGCTGCACTGCAGGGCTGGGGAGAGCGCTGCACACAGTTCCTGGAAAGTGGCCTTGTGCATGACAAAAGTTCTGCAGCCACTGCTCGTCATCCCATGCCTGCATACTGATGCAGTCCCACCAGTCAGTGCTTGTCTCTCGGGACCAGAAATGGCACTCCACTGTGTTCAGCTGCTGCGTGACCACCAGCAGCAACTGGGAATTATTTCATTCTATGGCTTCCAGCTGGGCTGCTTGAAGGACATTGCCATGTTGCGCGTGGTGGCTCTGGAAATACTGTAGGATAAGGGGTGTGGTGTTTGTAATGCTCACAACAATAGTGCACAACTGAGCGGGGTCCATACTTCTCGAGACATGGCATACATGAGGCTATGCCAGCCTTTTAAAAAAATGTGAAATATTATGGGTTGCTGGGGGAGGGAGGGAGAAAACTGCATAATGGGATGTTGAAGCAACGTACCCAGTCCTCCCCTGCGAGAATGTTTTGGTCCCATCAGGAAAGGCAAGCCCTTCCTAAAACCCCCTGCAGCGAGTTGCATTGTGGGATAGCTACCCACGGTTCACTGCTCTCTGCATTGATGCAGGTGCTGCTAGTGAGGATGCACTCTATTGACAAAAGAAGTGTGGTGTGGACAGGCACTACCAGCTTAATTACTGTGGCTGGATGTTGACTTAATTGAAGTCGACTTAAGTTTGTAGTGTAGACATGCCCTAAGATACAGAGAACACATGCATGTACTTTGGAAACTTGCTAACATCACTGAAGAGTTAATCTGATTTCATTTCATTTTGCAGGTTCTCTCTCTCTCCCCACCACCTGGGATTACACGTGGCGTTTAATTTACACACTGGTGGAACTTCAGTTGTGATTTGTGCCATCTGATTACCCTAGAAGGGAAGATGGTAGCGGCAGCTAACAAAGTTAAATCATTTTTAGCAGCTGTGGGATATAGCTCACGTAGCGATGCTGTGAAACTCGCAAGGCTTATAAGAATCAAATCTTTGTAACGTAGCACATGCATTGCGCTGAAGGACATTTCAAAAACTACACAAAATTCTACTACTCAGCTGCTAATTTTTTTTAAAATGTGCATTAATGGCTTTTATTAAATTGGATAGAATGTCAGCAGTACCCAGTATAACATTTCCTATTCTCCCTCTTTCATGCCAGTCTTTATCTCACCTCACAAAAATTGGCTGGTTTTATATTAAAAGCAGGAGTGCATTGCAGGGAGAAGTAATTCTCCAGGTCTCACAGCTTAGTCCACAGAGATTCTCTGCCTCTCTCTGGTCTCAGAATCATACAGCACTAGCATGTGGATGAAGACTGTCTGGTTTTCATTGTTCAAGGAAAAACATCTTCCCAAGTTCCTGCCTATCATAGAATATCAGGGTTGGAAGGGACCTCAGGAGATCATCTAGTCCAACCCCCTGCTCAAAGCAGGACCAAGCCCCAGACAGATTTTTGCCCCAAATGCCCCCCCCCAAGGATTGGGCTCATAACCCTAGGTTTAGCAGGCCAATGCTCAAACCACTGATCTATCCCTCACCTCCCTGCACTGCCTCCCAGCATTTAAACATTTTCCCCCTCCAAAATGCAACTATAAAACCATGCTGCTCTAAGGAAGTGCTCTTTTCATCAGTGTTCACTTGCCTGTTTGCCCTCCCTGTTCTTGAATCCAGCCACAGACAGTAAACACTTGTCAACAAATCAGACTTTATGTGAAACAATGAGTCTTGTTTACAATCTTGGCACCCCCTCCAGCGCATTCAACACTGCTGCTAACCCCTGAAGAGAAACCCTGTTATAAGAAATTCTTGTAGAGCAATTTTTTTTCCATTAGAGGAAATGCAACAAGGTGGGAGTAGTGTAGTTAGTGGGGAGGAAGGGGGTGGCATGGTTTGCATGCCTTCCCCCCAGCCTGATCTCTCCCTCTTGCTATATAAGCTTGGAGATGTATTTTCAAAGTGGCCTGCTGTACTTCTCTGCACTCCTTGATTTTGGCATGGAAAGAACATTGCTTGCTGTGAGGGAGAAAGAAAAGAGGTATCTGAGCTAGGATTCTTAAAGTATCATCCTTCCAGTCTTAGTTATTCTCCTGAAACATTGGCCATGTTTGAACCAGAAATGGAAAATAGACCTTTTTAGTGTATATCCAACCCATAGTCTGATGTCAACAAGTTATATTCAAAAACTTGTGAACACTTATATATGGTGAGACTTTTGATAAAAATCACAAGAGTTGGCAACACTGAATTTGGCTTGTACAGCATTGGCAGTCTAGTCCTTGGGGGAGCAGGGTATACTGCTAACCCACTAGTCTATTTTTTTCTGTCCCTTCACTGTTATCATTGCTATTCACACAAGCTTCCTGGACAAACACTAGGAGATGATCTTAAGACAAAAAAATTTGGTACAACTGTATGTGCAAGTGCACATTCACTCAGCTCCTTGTTCTTTCTCAAAAATTCCCCAGTGGCAGAAGTCATGGACCCTGACTTATTATTATTATGAATTATTTGTATCACCATAGAACCCAGGAGCCATTAGTCCTGAACTGGGACCCTATGACGCTAGGTGCTGTACAAACACGGGGGGAAAAAAGACAGTCCCTGCCCCAGGAGGCTTACTATCTAAGTATAAGACAGGAGATAACAGATTGCTCCCCATCACTCTATAGCACAAATAAATAATGAGATAATATTGGTCAGTATGCTAGGCTTAGCTCACAAAAATCATAAAGTCCCTGTCTCTGACGAAGGCTGTTGAAATATGAACCCTCTTATCGTGGTTGAATGTCTGCCAAAATTGGCGTTTAGAGTTGGAGGTTGAAATCTGCTCCAGGAAATGTACAGTGGAGGCAACCATAAAATGCATCAATTCAAGCAAGCCTTGGGGACAGGAAACTGCAGTGGGGAACACAAGCATTGTGATGTGCGTATGATGCCCTGTGGAATTTCTCAGACTCAGAGTCCTCTCCCTGCAGACTTTGCCTCTGTCTGGTCGTTTCTTTTAATAGAAGGGGATTTTCCCCATTTTGTTGTCGGTGTAAGAAGAAACAACCACAGCCCTGGTCCTCAAAGGTACTTCGGTGATTAACTGCCATTGACTTCAACAGGAGTTATGTGCCTAAATCCCTTTGAGGATCTGGACCTATGTGAGTAGAATATAGCTGCTCTGTACAATGCTGCTCATTTGTGATACAGTCACTCATGGAAGCCTGATTTTGATAGTTTTTAATGATTTTTCTTCCCTTCTGTTCAGAAGATGATGAACTATCATGATTACACACTTAATTTCCCAATTGTAGAGACATGATGGGATATTCCAATGGCCAAGCTTAGAGGATCTCCTGGACTGAAACTCCTTTTACCTTGTCCTCATTAGCTATTACGTAACCATTTGGGGGAACAAAACACTACCATACTTTGTTTCTTTATTCTGTGTGTACTGTATGCAAGGAACAAAGTACCAAGGCATATTTAAATAACAAAATAATCAACTCCAGAGCCATAGGCATGCGCAACACATTTCATTAGGGTGTGCACCCAGGGAATTTTTTTTAAAAAGGTGATCATAAAGGTTGGGGTGTGGGAGTGAGTGCGGGGTGTGGGAGGGGGTGCTGTGTGCAGGAAGGGGCTCAGGGCAAGGGATTGGGGCAGAGGAGGGGTGTGCAGTGTATGAGGGGGCTCAGGGCAGGGGGTCGGGGTGCAGGAGGGGTGTGGGGTGCGGCAGGGGGCTCAGGGCAGAGGGCTGGGGTTCAGGAGGGGTGCAGTGTGCAGGAAGGGGCTCAGGGCAAGGAATTGGGGCAGAGGAGGGGTGTGGGGTGTATGAGGGGGCTCAGGGAACAGGGTTGGGGTGCAGGAGGGGTGCGGAGTGCAGGATGGGGCTCAGGGCAGGGAATTGGGGTGCAGGGTGTGGCAGGGGGCTCAGGACAGGGAGTTGGGGTGCAGGAGGGGTATAGGGTGCAGGCAGGGGGGTCAGGGCAAGGGGTTGGGGGGCAACAGGGGGCTCAGGGCAGGGGGTTGGGGGTAAGGTGCAGGCAGGGGGCTCAGGGCAGGGAGTTGTGGGGCAGGGGGTTGGGGTGCAAGGTGCAGGCAGAGGGCTCAGGGCAGGGGGCTGGGGTGAGAGGTGCAGGTAGGGGGCTCAGGGCAGGGAGTTGGGGGGCAGGAGGGTAGGCTGTTTGCAGGCAGGCCCAGGGCTGGGGATCTGGGCTCCCCCGTCCCGGCAGGCAGGCTCAGGGGCCGAGCAGAGGGGGCCGGGCTGGGCGCTTGGGGCCAGGCCAGGCAGAGGCAGCCGGGGTGGATCGCAGAGGGGCCAGGCTGCTCCCAGGGCTGGACTGAAGGCTGAGGGTGCCGGGCTGGAGCCCCCGAACAGTGCCGGGAAGCTGAGCTCGCAGCCGGGCTGCAGGGGGGCCTGTGGGCCGGGCTCGCCCCTTGCCCCGGGTCTGCTGGCTCCTGGGCCCCACTTAAGGTGGGCTGGGCTCGGGGCGGCCTGACCCCCCCGGGTGGTGCCTGGGCCTCCGGCCAGTGCGGGGAGCCGCAGGCAGTTTTGGGGGCCTGGGTGCTGGAGGGGGGCAGCTGCTTTAGGGGGTGGGGGCTGTGGCAGCACCCCCGCGGGCCACCTTAAGTGGCTGTGTTGGTGCTGCCAGGTGGGAGGCTGCCAGGGAGCACATGGGGCTATTAAAGCAGCCAGCCCAGCCCTGGGGAAGGGGAGCCCGGCTCAACAGGGTGCAGGCAGGGGGCTCAGGGTGGGGGGGTGCAGGAGGGGTTCGGGCTCCGGCTCAGCCTGGAGCCGCTTACCCGCAGCGGCATGCTCCCTGCCTGCCCGGCGCCGCTCACCATGTTGCTGCGCAGCCCCGGGGGAGGGGAGAGGAGGGGCGGCACAGGGCTCTGCACGCTGCCCTTGCCATGCCTCCAGGTACCTCCCCTGAAGCTCCCATTGGCCGCGGTTCCCCGTTCCCGGCCAATGGGAGCTTCGGGAGGTGATGTCTGGAGCAACCCCACAGTCCCAGAGACATGGTACCCTGATGGCTGCTTCTGAAAGCAGCGTGGGCCTGTGGCACCACGAGGGGCAAATCCCGTGGGCCAGATCCAAAGCCCTGAGGGGCCAGATCTGGATCCGGCCCATGGGCATTAGGGTGTGCCCGGGCACACCCAGCACACCCCATGTGCACACCTATGTCCAGAGCCCTGCTTATATACAATATGCATGCAAGTCTGACTGAGGCCAGGTCTACACTACAAACTTATATTGGTATGACTACGTCACTCGGGTGAAAAATCCACCCCCCTGAGCAATGTAGTTATACTGACCTGACCCCGTAGGCAGATAGCAATATGTCGACAGGAGAACTTTTCCCATTGACATAGGTTCTGCCTCTTGGGGAGGTGGATTAACTATGCCGTCAGGAGAAGCTCTCCCATCGACATAGTTGTGTCTTTACTTAAGCACTACAATGGTACAGCTGCAGTGTTGTACATGAAGACAAGTGTTAAGTCCATCCTGGATGCTTGTCTTCCATTCAGACAAACGAAACACAGTCAGTGAGGTTCTACCCATTCATACTAGCTCAGAATTTAGTCCACTGTCTTGAGTACTTAGGGTGACCAGACATCCCGATAAAATTGGGTCCGTCCAGATTTTTAGCTGTTTGTCCCAAGTCCCGACCGATCTCTGGTCAGGACACAATTTGTCCCGATATTTTGCTCGGCCAGCAGCACTCGGCTTTTTTTTGCTCATCTGGTCACCCTATGAGTACTATTATGCACAAGGGTTAAATCGAGGCCTACTTCCTTAAAATAAGACAGCATCCTGTTCCAGAGACTGAAACTCCTGCTCCATACAAGGCGCACAGACAGTCATTTTAATGACTATACTTTTCTGTAATGTTGCCAGCTATTTTAAAGAGCATATCATTTTAACAGAAGCCACTGCCATCTGTGCTTTCCCAATTAGGAATGCAAACAAATATGTATTTTACAGTAACATCAATAAAATGTAATGCACAAGTGATGTATTTTTTTTTTTAAAAAAAGACACAAATTAGGGAACCAGCTATTTTTGAAACTGTGGAATTCCCTGCACAAAGATTTTTTTCATAGCCCAAAGAACAACCTATGCATCGACTCCCTGCATTTCTGTTATTTCTCAAAACCAGACATATTTAAATACATTTTATAATACACTGTCTGAAATGTACCTTTTCCCTTTTTATTATCATTTTAGTGAGATTATGGCCTAAATTTTAAAAAGTAATTAGTGACGATGGATCTCTCCAATATGGCATGCCCAATTGGAGACTCCTTCAGTGGGCCTAGTTTTCAGAGTGCGGATGCTCATCACTTTTGGAAAATCAGGCCTCTTTAAGAGGTCTCAAATTGTTCACCCACAAACTGAGCCACCCAAAATCACTGGTCACTTTACAAAATGTTGCCCTATATGCTTATTAGTCCATTTGTTACTTGTGAGAGAGTGTTTCATGGAGGTTTTCAGCTCAAAGTATTTCTAGAATGTTTTTGTAACAAGATCCTGAGCCGAAATCTATACTTTGCTCCACACAGCCATGTCTCATGTGGTCATGCAGAACTCTGTGCAGGATCCAGACTTTAATGAAAAGTGGATAAGAAATAGATTCAATTCTAGGAAACTAGAGTGAAGGAAAGTCCTGAGCCTGAAGGCTTCATGGTCTCAAACCATTATAAAACTTCCCTTTGTTGTTTATGCTGGACCTAGCTGAGGGTTTGATCATGGCAGTTTTCCAGGTAAAATTATGGGGAAATCAGAGTTAAAATGCCAAGAGTTGTGGACATACAGTGAAACTGTCAAGGCCACAGACATCATTGAATTTCTACCCAAAATAAACTTTATTACTCCAGATCCAGGAAAACAATAAGGACATTGAAATCAGTGGGATTACTTGCACAACATAGTACTACATGTAGCAAATTAAAATGGCGGGGTTGGGTCCTAAAACACCAAGACGTGAAATCCTGGGCTTTCAAGAGTCAATGAAGTCAGGATTTTACTCCAAGTATGTTACTATATAGGGTGTTATAAAATGCTACAGTCCTGGTAATCTCTGAAATAAATGCAGTTCTGTTGATTATGATGTGTGGATATTATCCAGCAATGTGCACAGATGTACATGTGCATATAGAGAGAATTACACCCCACTCCTTTGTTAGAGTTACATAAAGTAATTTTCTGAGTTCATTCTATGCAACAGATCCATAGATCTATAATGGACCAGGCTTCTTCATATACATCTCAAGCATGAGTCCTCTTAGAAGATCAAGGGCTGGATTTTCAAAGGTATTTAGTTGCCTGAATATGCAGATAGGTGCCTAGTGAGTTTTTTTTAAGTGTTTATATACCTTTGAACATCTGGCCCTCAAAGTGCTTAAGACACTTTTGAAAGTGGGACTTAGGGTAAAATTTCCAAAAATGCCAAAGTCACATAGATGCCTAAGTCCAATTTTCAAACGTAGTCTTAAGCGCTTCGGAGCGGGGTGGGCAGATTTTCAAAGGTATGTAGGCACCCAAGACTGCAGACAGGCTCCCAGTGGGATTTTCAAAAGTGCCCCACATGCTCAGCTGCTTTTGAAAAATCCATTAAGCACCTATATGCATATTCAGGTACCTAAATACCTTTGAAAATCTGGCCCCCAAAGTGCTTAAAACACTTTTGAAAATATGACTTAGGCTCCTACATTACTTTGGCACTTCTGAAAATTTTACCCTAAATCCCTCTCAAGTTGGAAGTTTTGCAGAGAGACGTTTTAATCAGAGTGAAAAAAGACATCTGAAAAATATCCAGAACACACTGCCTTCACCATTACATATGAGTATATAAAGACAAGTGCAAAATACTTCACTTAGGAAGGGAAAAATCGAATGCACAATTACAAAATGAAGAATAACTGGCTAGTACTGCTGAAAAGGATCACAAACTGAATACGAGTTAAATGTGATGCAGTTACAAAAAAGGCTAATATAATTAAACAGGAGTTTCATATGTAAGACATGGGAGGTAACTGTCCCACTCTGCACAGTACTGGTGAGGCCGCCGCTGGAATACTGTGTCCAGTTTTGTGCACCACACTTTAGGAAAGATGTGGACAAATTGGAGAGAGTCCAGAGGAGAGCTACAAAAATGATAAAAGATCTAGAAAATCTGCTGTGTCAGGAAAGATTAAAAAAAACTGGGCATGTTCAGTGTTGAGGAAAAGAAAGACTGAGGGGGGACCTGATAAGAGTCTTCAGATATGTTAAGGGCTGTTATAAAGAGGACTGTGATCAACTGTTCTCCATGGCCACTTAAAGTTGGACAAGAAGTAATGGGCTTAACCTGCAGCAAGGGAAATTTAGGTTAGATATTAGGGAAAATTTTCTAACGATCTGGGTAGTTAAACTCTAGAATCAGCTTCCAAGGGAGGTTGTGGAATCCCCATCATCGGAGGTTGTTAAGAACAGGTTGAACAAACACCTTCCAGGGATAGTCTAGGTCAGTGGTACTTAGTCTGCAGACCCCGGGAGTCTGTGGACCATGGATTATGTCTAAGAGGGCCGTGAAAGACTTAGATTGAAAACTGACTGTACAGAATTCAACTATATATGCAGACAATAGATTTCCAAAGGGGTTTGAACCTCCATTTGAAATATTTTAGGGGTCCACAAATGAGAAAGGATTGAGAATTTACTTGGTCCGGACTCACCTCAGGGGACTAGAAGACCTCTTGAGGTCCCTTCTAGCTCTGGATTTCTACAATTCTGTATGGCCCTTTCCTCCCCTTCCATTCTAACATCAGAATAGGGCTACATAACTTCAGCACAATCCACAGTTTGGAAATGCCTATTTTTTTTTTTAAGTGTGGATGAGGCAGCTTGCTGCTCATATTTTCTATGCCACAATTTGCACCAACCCCTTTCCTGGTCTAGGAAGCACCTGCAATGTGAAACTCTCCTTCTTCAGAAGGAGTGGACAAAGGAGGATGGAAAGCTGCACAGGCATCTTCTAAAATTAAGGAGGAAGTGACAGGGGAATGCTGGTGTTGCCATTCTGCTTTTCTCCTTTCACTAGTAACAAATATTTCTTTCTTTCTTCCCCAGTGGCAGCGAAGGATGGATGGAACCGCAAGGTACCAGTCTGTCCAGACATGTTGAAATGCTGGAGGAGAGGGATATCCACAGAAAAATCAGACCCCCGTGAAGTCCCTCCATAATCTTCCATCTCTGGATGTGTTATCACCCCCAGGTGTCCTCTGATGACCAGGAGGCTCCATCTGTGAATAGACAGCCTCTGCCCCGAAGAGAAAACAGACAAAGGATGGGAGAGGAAACCGAGGTGAAGTGACTCACCCAAGGTCAGTGGCTGAGCTGAGGACAGAATGCTGACCCCCAGCTGAGTGTCCTCTCCCCTGGAGCACACAGCCTCTCTAAGAATATTTATTAGCTGGAAGCAAGGGAGATGTGGGAAACAGCAGCAAGTTGCAAAAAGGACTCTCTGTTGCCAAGCAGTTGTAGCCTTAATTCAAAAGGCCAGTCCCACTAAGGCATGTTGGGGAAAAAGTTCCTGTAAAAGGGCAGATGGGAAGATGAGTTGCTTCTGTGCATGCCACTGCTCTGAGGCAAGGGGGTCTCTTGGAGGGAGAGGAGCCTGCACCAGACCCTCTCATTCTAGATGATTATCAGACTGATAAGTTTACATTGTGGCTGCTCTATGCACACTGGGGAGATGTTTGAAGTTGGAGGGGAGCCGTTAAAAACCTCCATTCTGCTGCAGCACAGCTTCAGTCTGCGGTCAGTCGCTTCTTTTTTTTTTTTCCATGCAACTGTATCTCAAACTGTTTTCTATCACACACGCCCCCCCCCCCACCAAGCAAAAAACCAAAATAAAAACACAAAAGCACCCTGTCTGTGACTGCTAGTGAGCCAGCCCCTGCGTATCTTGTGCTTAACGCTGATGACTCTTCCCCTAGGAGCTCTTTGTGGTTTAGGACTTACTGAATAATAATGTAACACAGAATACACACAAAGCCACAGTTCTCTTTTAGAAATACACATCTGATCAGAAGCTGGGCTGCAACAAGAAACATAGCATAGTTTGTCGCTTAGCATGTCGATTTTAGGTGGTATTTCATTAGTGCAGTGAAGGCTGGAATACAGAGTAAATGTTTTCTGTGCAAAAGGAAAGGGCACAGTGCAGCTTGAATTATGTATCATGTTTGTTTATAATACTTAGCAGTTATTTTAGCATTTTTACACTGAAGCCCTTTACAGATATTAACTAACAGTATAATATATAGCTATTAACGAATAATCTTGTGGACTATTGAAGGATTATCCCTGTTTTACAAATGGGAATAGCAGCAGACACAGGTCTTGCCCATCGTCAAACAGTCATAGGCAGAGCGGCAATTACAACCGAGGAGTCCATGGGTCCAGTCCTCAAGCCATTATCCATACTGCTTCTCAAGCATTCATGCTTTATACTACTACAGGCCCTTCAGAGAACCTCAAAGCACTACCATGCTCCGAAGAGACAAGGAAATATTAGCTCCATGTTACAGCTGGGGAAAGAGGGGCAGAGAGGTTAAATGGCTTTTCCAAGGAGCCAGAGCATTTTAATGGCAGAGACAAGAACAGAAGAAAGCTATGAGACCTACTCTCTGTGCTATGACTACCTCTCTGTGAATATATTAATGTGATTTAAAATCTCCCTGTGGCGGGGCGATGACTCACCGGCGCGGCACCTCCTGCTGGTCGTCCTGGGAATTAGCTCTTCCAGCCTCTGGAGCGCCCTCTGCAGCCCAGTGTCTCGCCTGTCACTGGCCCTGTGTCCCTCCCGGACCCTGGTGCCCCTCTATTTCTGGGTTCTGCCCCAGCAGTACCACCACAGATCTGGGTCTCCCCTCACCTCAGTGGCTACCGTCAGTCATCTTCTAGCCCCCATTCCCTGGGGCAGACTGCAGTCTATAAACCACTCATCATCGGCAAGGGGGGTTGGACCTGCTGCCTCTGCCTATCTATGGGCTGCCCCTTTGCAGCCCCAGTACCCTTTGTAGGCCTTGACAAGGCCTGCAGCCTGGGGGTTTACCAAGCTGGAGCTCCCCAGCTCCATCTGCCCTTCCCCAGCACTGCTCCACCTTGGGTACCCTTCTCAGCTCCCAGGCAACCAGGTCCTTCTTTCTCATAAACTAGAGAGAGAGTCTAAGCTCCTGGCTCACAGCCCTTTTATAGGGTCAGCTGTGGCCTGATTGGGGCATGGCCCCACCTGTGGCTGCTTCTCCCAATCAGCCTGGCTTTTCTCCCATCCCCAGCCCTCTACAAGGGCTGGCTTTTAACCCCTTCTTAGCCGGAGTGGGGTGACCGCCCCGCTACACCCCCTCAGAATATTTAAAGATTGCACACTGCCTAATGAAATCAAGGATGGGATAATAAATTTAAATGGACCAAAATTTTAGTGAATATTAGTGATTGGAAATATCCTCACTGAGAATACATTACAGTATGTCTCATAGATACTAGGTATATTTATAGAGATGTTCTTCCAATAGGTTGAGATCATTGTCTTTTTCCCCCCGTTTTAAAAAAAATAGTAGGGCATCAATTCACCCGACAAGTTAAACCATTTGCCAAATCTTAACTTGTATGATCACAGTGCTCCCTTCTGGCCTTGGAATCTATGTTGACTCTGAAGCAAAAAGTCAACACCTGATTTAAAAATGTACCTAGCCGTATCTCCTCTTGCAGTAATTCCAAATCACATCACATTGAATTAGGAAGAAAAAGAAAAAAACTATGGAAGCATTCTAATATAGCAGTAATCTAGAGATGTGCACTTGGTTGTGAATGCGACAGATAAGGTTGCAAAGAAGACAATCGCTTGGTATCAGTGACTTTCAGCAATTTACTCTTTAGGTTGAAATGTTTTATGATTGATCTCTCTAGACAAAGGTTATTGTTGTTGAAACTTTGAACAAAACCCCTTCAGCCATTTTCTTTTTAATTTAGCCGGAGTGGAATATCCCTCTTTTCTTCATTCAAATATGGTACATATATAGCTACACTACCTCCTTGCACAGGTAACTCAAAGATGAATTTTCAAACTTGGTAAATAGTCCTCATATAAGTAGTCGGTACTCAGGAGTAAATCCAGAATCAAATCTGAAAACAGTAATGACTTGGCTAGTAATTTAAAGCTTTAAACAATAGAAAAATAGGCTATGGTGTCTGAGCACCAGAAAATTACATCAGATCAGAGTATTCGCCCACATTTAGGGTGGGATGGTCAAAAGTGCTCAGCGTTAGCCTAACTGACCCACTGACTTCAATGGGAGCAGAGTCAGGCCAATGCATAACACATCTGAGAATGCAACCAACAGAGATGCTGTGCACATGCAAGTGGCCTTTCATAGTAGCACATTTATTACCTTAGGGGCCTGATCCTAGGAGGTTCAATAAGAGGTGTAAGTACTGGACACCATTTAGAATCAGAAACTAATGGGTCATACCACTATAAGGATCTTTAAAGGTATTTAGGCATTGCTCTGCTCAGCACTGAAATGCCTAACAGACTTAGGAGCCTAATTTCATTCTCAAAAGTGACATAGGCACTTCGGAACCTAAATGCCATTAACTTTCAATGAAACTTAGGTTCCTAAGTTAGTTAGGGATTTCAATGCTGAGCGGGGCAATGCCTAAGTACCTTTAAATATCTGAGTGTTTGATGCTGATCCTGCAAGCATTTATACTCATGCCTAACTTTACTCATATGAATAATCTCATGGAAGCCA
Organism: Malaclemys terrapin pileata; assembly: GCF_027887155.1. Classification (NCBI taxonomy): domain Eukaryota; kingdom Metazoa; phylum Chordata; order Testudines; family Emydidae; genus Malaclemys; species Malaclemys terrapin. The sequence goes on along the minus strand of NC_071515.1, from coordinate 13,998,811 downwards.
ATGAAACATGTATGCAGACTGGGGCCTTATTGCCAACTTACTATGAACATATGCTTAAATGGATGTGCTGCATTAAATCCAAAAACACAGTTATCGGGGATTGTTAACCTTGTCCTTAAAAAAATAAAATAAAAGCAGGGAAATTAATTGCAAAAAATGTTGCTGCAAAGGTTAAGTTACTGTTCCAACTGAAAAAAACATGAAATGCAAAAGTTGAAGTTCCTCCAATGAAATTTCCTGTCCTGTTTACCTTGTTGAATGTATGCCAAAGAGTGTGCAGTACAGTCTGGTTAACATATTAATGTACAAAGATCTCTTATTTAGTGAAGAAAGACATACTCACAAAGGATTTTTCTCTTTGTATCACCTTGGAAAAATTCAAAGAAAACATTAAGAAAATCAGATCATTACATCTTTATTCTTTGTGTACTTTCTCATATATTAATAGTTATTTCCTTCCTCCTAGAATACTGATATAATATCTCACTTAAACCTATAATAGGAGACACTCACGCACACAATGAAAATTAATTACATAGCTGTAAAAATGTCCCTGAGCCTTGCTAGTAAAGAAATAATTCAATTTGATGGCCATCTTCATTTCTATCTTAACCACAGTGTGCAAGATTAGTAATACACGTGTTTCACTTCAGTTAATTACTGTAGGCACAAACACAAATACATGTGCTCTACTTCAATGAATTACTTTGAGTTCAACGAATGTATTAGGAAACACACCATGACCCTTTGATAAACGGAGTGCAATTCTGCATAACGTTTACATTTACTGTCTAGATTTTATATTGGTGCACTTTGCACTACACCATAGGCACAAAGCCGGTGTCACAAGCCACAGAAGTTTCGCCCCAGTCTAGTGGAATAGACCCAGAGTAACTCCTTCCAGTCCTGCTGGCATGGAGATATGGGCAAGGCTTCCTTGTCAACTTGTGACCCTTGGCCACCATAACAGCCCTTATGCCATTGGCAGCAATGGCAAGCAGCTTTAAGTTAAAGCATCTTAAATCTTTATGTATCAGAGGGGTAGCCGTGTTAGTCTGAATCTGTAAAAAGCAACAGAGAGTCCTGTGGCACCTTCAAGACTAACAGATGTATTGGAGCATAAGCTTTCATGGGTGAATGCCCACTTCATCAGACTTCATGAGGCATCTGATGAAGTGGGCATTCACCCACAAAAGCTTATGCTCCAATACATCTGTTAGTCTTAAAGGTGCCACAGGACTCTCTGTTGCTTTAAATCTTTATGTGATTCTAGGGGAAGCTGTTCTGGAGAGCCAGCCCAACATAGGGCTGCTCCAAGAATTCGGGGAGTGCCATTGCTACCTTTCCACACTACCCCTTCTGTGCTGCCCAAAGCTCTGGGCCCATAACTTTTCAGATTAAAAGCAGACATGGCTCAGTTACCATAGTAGCAGATATAGAAATATAGCCAACATTTTCAAACTTAGGTGCCTAAGGTTAGCAACGGGAGGTGTGGGTGCTCAGCACTTTGCAAAAAAGGCCACTGATGAGGTCTATCTTCAAACGTTTTAGCCATATGCTTTGCCGTGCTGGATCAGACCACTGGTCTATCTAGTCTAGCATCTTGCCTCTGACAGTAGCCAGTGCCCAATGCTTCACAGACAAAGAAGTTCCTAACAATGCACTACACCAATTATTTAGTACGTTGTATGGAGAAATGTATCCAAACCAATATTATCTATGCTGACTTCTATTGCCTCATTGTTTCCTTGTACTCCCCCCATCTCTGTCTATTGTCTCTTGTCGTATACTCAGGGTATGTCTACACTACCCACCGGATCGGCAGGCAGCGATCAATCCAGCAGGGATCGATTTATCGTGTCTACTCTAGATGCAATAAATTGACCACTGAGCCCTCTCCTGTCGACTTCTGTACTCCAGCTCCGCGAGAGGGGCAGGCAGAGTTGACAGCTAAGTGAATAACGTAACTTAGATCAATCTGCCTCCCCGCCCCCCAGTGTAGACCAGGGCTTAGATTGTAAGCTCTTTGCGGCAAGGACTGTCTTTTTCTTCTGTGTTTGTACAGTGTGTAGCACAATAGGATCCTTGTCCGTGACTGGGACTCCTAAATGTTACTGCAATACCAATCATAAAATAATTCCTCGCCCTTACAGGCAATTATTTTATGCTCCAAACCATTATACTTAATGTTAGCTTAGAATGCACAGCTAGAAATCTTGTTAGTTGGTCACATGCCTGGGCATTTCATTTTGAAACTTGCTCCTTTAATAAAATTCATATATCCACAACCACACACACAAGATTCTATGTATACACACATAAGAAAACATCATTTTTCATATGTATATATAGTTATGGCAATATATATTTAATTCCATGTATAATCAAGGAAATTCAATAGATATCTAAAACATGATACATTAGCTTTTACATTATACTCAATGAGTGACAGGTCACCAATGTGCAGCTTGCTTTTTGTTTTCTTAAGTATACATTTGTTTGACAGTATGTGGGCATGTTAAGCATAAAAAAAAACATATTTATTTTCTCACCTACACTTTACCCACAGACCTAGCTCTGTGGGGACATCATGCGACATTCTCAGCTTGTCAACATTTTCACATAGCTATCCCTTTAAAAAGAAAAGCAAAACAACAACCCAGCATTACCTTTCCCTTCTTCCACAGGTGGCACCTGGGATCAGGCAAGAGCAGGGACTAATAATTATGTTCGTTATATTCAGTCCTGGAGCTGTAGCAGTTTTAAGGTCGGATCGCCATTGAGCTATCTACATATCAGGGTAAGATATGTTCTAACAGTGGATAGCTGGGATTTCTTGTGTGTAATATTACAAACCATATTTTTCTAGTACAGGTGGTTTCTTATATTTTCCAAGAGGTGGGTTGGGATTTAACCTCAAAAATTTGATTAACAGTCATGAGTCACATGACTAAAGCCTCTATGTAAATTTAAGAGTTAAAATCCCAACTTTGGGAACACAAACTTTCATCCAGCTTGCCAAGATTCCTTAAACCTAACTTTTTGTATCAGAGGGGTAGCCGTGTCAGTCTGGATCTGTAAAAGCAACAAAGAGTCCTGTGGCACCTTATAGACTAACAGATGTATTGGAGCATAAGTTTTCGTGGGTGAATACCCACTTCGTCAGACGCATGAAACCCACAAAAGCTTATGCTCCAATACATCTGTTAGTCTATAAGGTGCCACAGGACTCTTCGTTGCGAACTTTTTGTGGCTCCTTTTAAGGACAAGAAGGTAATTCAGTTTTCTTGCTCATTAAATCCCCTAAGCAGCAAGCTACACATACACTTAAAGTACTTTCAAGCTCATGAGTAGTCAGTCCCTTTGACTCCAATGAGACTACTCATGTTCTTTAAGTTAAGCACGTGCTAAAGTACTTTGCTGTATTGGTGGAAGCGGCGGCTAGTACGTCCCTCGGCCCGCGCCGCTTCCTACAGCTCCCATTGGCCTGGAGTGGCGAACCGCGGCCACTGGGAGCTGCAATTGGCCGAACCTGCAGACGTGGCAGGTAAACAAACCGGCCCGGACTGCCAGGGGCTTTCCCTGAACAAGCAGCGGCCCTAGTTTGAGAACCACCAATCTAGAGAGTAACAAAATTTGCTCTTTTTTAAAAACCTTTTTCAATTTCAAAAATCACTAACAAAAATTAAATTTCACAGACATTTTTCAAAACCTAAAAAATTTCAACCAGCTTGTCAAAAACCATGAAAATAAAAAAGTTTATTAACGTGTTTCAGGGGGGAGGGAAGATGGTGTATGTGCTTGTGACAGAATATACACTTGTATTCACACCTTACATACTATTATAATAATCTCTGTGCAAAGTATGCCTTGTAAAGTATCATTTGAAAACTCATAATTAGCTGAACATTATTTGTCCTGATAAAATGAGTGTGGCAACACTGTAAGTTAAGTTATAAGATTTCCCTGTATGATGTTATTAACACATGTTCCAAACCCCACAGCCCTGCCCAAACAGCACTTGGCAAACAGGTCGACCCTGAACAAAGGAATGTGTGCTCTGCTTAATTTGCATTTAAGCAGTAAACAGAGTCATCAAGTAGGATGGGAAACAAGGGAAGCTCAAACAGGTGATAAAAAGCAGCAGGGAACATCCTTCCACATATACTCTTTATCTCCTGAATCTCAGCTAGAAATGTTTTTCAAGAGGGGTACTGAAACTATGAAAAGGAGGGACAAACACCCCAAGGGACCCCTCCCTCTCTCCCTTCCCATCACATTCACATTACCTGAAATGACAAAGAAAAGATTTGTTGGATTTTGGGAGAAGGGGTCCTGACCTACAGGGTTTGGTCAGTAAGACTGCTAAATGCATGTGGTGAGAAAGTTTGCTTGAATCTGATACAGTTTGTTAAGTGAGGCGTTAGTAAATGTCTTATCTTTATGTTTCTTGTAATCATTTCTGACTTTTATGCCTCATTACTAGTACTCACTTAAAACAATCAAACAAGTTTATTAACTACAAAGAAGGAGATTTTATCTAATCCAGTATGTTTAAATTGAAGTGTCTGGAAATCTCCACGTGCGGTAACAAGCCGTGTGCATATTTTTCTTTTAAAGAAATAACAGACTTAATATAACTTGTATTGTCCAGGAGAGGGCTGGGCGGTACAGGACATTCATGTCTTGGGAAAAAAAATCTAAGACTGGGATGTGCTAGAGTCACCCTGCAGTATAATGAAGGCTGGTGAGAGTAATCCACCAGAATGTAATCCAAGAATGGCTGGCAGGCTACAGTTACACAGAGACACTCAGGATGTGGCTTGCATGCTGGAAGGCTGTTTGTGAGCAGCCCAGGTGGGAGTTACTTCAGCAAGGCATTGTAAGGCACCCAAAGTTGCAGGCAGGGGGTAACACAGCTGCTTAATAGTCTGGACTGTACCCTGGTAGGTCACAGTGCTGAAATACCAGTCTTTAACCAAAATTTCAATCTAAAAATTAAAGTTCAAAATGTTTTGGCTAGTTCTATCTGACATCAGAGGCAAAATATGGCCAGTACCACTTTTTGGCCATTAAGAATGTGTAACTCAGGAGTTACACTGTATTAGTTAGCAGGGAAAAAAGCCAAACAGACTTTACGTTTATTTTGAATGGAGTAATTTCAATTTTCCTAATTAACTGTTTCATTTTGAGTGCAGCATTATTTCTTTGTGGTGTTTCTACATTAGGTCAGTTGTAAAACTTCCATTTACTTCAATACTGCAGATCAGGCATTTAATGAAAGGAGAATAAGGCTCAGGATTTTACTGGCCCCACCGTGCATTCTCTACCCCTCTTAGAATACGAGGTCAACAGGAGAAAATCTACACTAATTCTACTGTTTACCTAAGATATGCGAACACACAGAGGGCCATGTGTACTTTCATAGATTCATAGCATTTAAGATCAGAAGGGCCCATTAGAACATCTAGTCTGCCATCTTGTATAACATAGGACATTAATTTCACCTGGTTATCCTTATATTGACCCTATTATCTTCAGTTACACTAAAGCATTTAATTCCTCGGGAGACTAAATGGTCATGTGCCACAGGCAGAGAACAGGAGAGATCGATGTGTCACCAGTGCCCAAGGCCCCAGCAATGGCAGGGAAGTGATTAGATAGGATATGCCCAGAAGAACCTAGCAGACCCACAGGATCATATTATCCTCTCAAGTTTATAATGCAATGGAAAGACTTCTCTCGTAACTTGCTACAAAATAAGCCTGAAGACGCCTTGTGTGGGTGAAAGCAGCCTAGCCCCCCTGCAGGACTGGCACTGCAGTCAGATGCCCAGGTCAGAGATCCCTGGAACATGCTAAGGTTCTAACTGGGAAGGCTCAGACCACACAGAGCAGTGCTCCATTCCCAGGGGCGGCTCCAGGCACCAGCGCAGCAAGCACGTGCCCGGGGCGGCAAGCCGTGGGGGGTGGCGTGCCGGCCGCCGTGAGGGCTGCAGTCAGGCGCGGGAGGTCGCCAGACTACCGTGCTTGGAGTGGCAAAAAACATAGAGCCACCCCTGTCCATTCCCCAACTCCCTCAGCAGCACACATGTTACATTGGAAAAGCCAGTTTATAATATTGCCAAAGGCAGCATTAAACTTCCATGACACGGCCTCAGAACGTCATCCAAGAAGTATACAGGCCCTTCTAGTAACATCAAAGCAAGTGAGCCAGCTATGGTGCCAGCTGTGGGCAGATGGCCCAGGCTCTATGTGGTTTGGGATCTGCTTCTTCCACCACATCCTCTGCATCCACATGTTTGACAGGCTACAACCGCTGCCAGTTCCCTCTCAACTTCAGCCCGGCCTCACAGAGGGAAGAATGTAACACCACTTCAAGGCAAGAGAAGCCCTGCATGTTTTGAGGCAGCCCTCCCTTTCTAAGTGATTTTACTCAAGGCAGGGGTGGCTGTGTCCCATGATACTTAGCATCTAGTTAAGTTGTTATGAACATATTGTGTTACACATTTTGTGATCCCTGCCCTGGAGGTGTCTGAGTTAAATCACGTTGTCTGAGTTGAAGCACACAACGATGCCATTTCTATGCCGTACTCTTGCCGGGGGTGGTGGGGGAGGGGGAAGAACAATCTCTCTCTTCCTTAGCACATCCGAAATTGATACCCTTTGAGGTTTCTCTCTTACTAAATTTAAATTCTCACAATAGCTTATCAAGAGTGTGTGTGCGTGTGTGTGGCGGGGAAGGGGGGGGAGGGGAGGAGGTTGTGGAAAAGGAACAGATACCATTGACTTTGATTTTTGCCTGTAAAGACTTTCTTCAGGAGAAATATCACCAGGGTACGAATAGGTCTCAGAATGTATTTTCATGTCCTTAGTATCCATTTGATAGCAAATCAGGCTCTCCAAAAAAGGTTTGTAATGAGATGGCCTTGGCCCAGAGTGAAAGAAGGTGGAGGTTTATTATAATGCTTTCCTCTGATGGTTGAATATTCCCAACCAGGAGTCCTGTCCCCAACCTAAAAACTTATAAGCAAAGTAGCGATTTCATGGTTTGAGCCCATGTCTGTTAATCTAGCTGTATCATCACTTTCATGTCAATGAGCCAATTCTCCCATGTTATAGATGCTAAGTAAGTGTGTCTGAAAACAACCAGCCTCCTATCACCCCTCTGGCAGGGGATGTCCTGCCTCTGCAAAAGCAACACGAGATTATTGCCAAATGACAGCGTTTCATTGCTGGAGTAAATCAGTCCGGACTTCAGCAAGAATGTGATGCAGTTGCAAAAGAGACTAATATTTCTTGGGGTGTATTGACAGCAGTCTTGTAAGAAAGAAACAAGAGGTAATTGTCTACTTGGCATGGGTGAGGCCCCTGCTGGAGTACTGTATCCAACATTGGCCACCATACTTTAGGAAAGATGTTGACAAATTGAAGACAGCCCAGAGGAGAGCAACAAAAATGATCAAATGTTTAGATAACCTGACCTATGAGGAAAAGGTTAAAAAAACTTGAGAGAAGAAGACTAAAGGGGGTAACCTGATAACAGTCTTCCAATATGTTAAGGTCTTTTATAAAGAGGACCATGATCAATTGTTCTCCATGACCACTGCAGGTAGGACAAGAAGTAATGGGCTTAATCTGCAGCAAGGGAGATTTACATTAGATAGGAGGGGAAACTTTCTAACTATAAGGGTAGTTAAGCTCTGGAATTGGTTTCCAAAGGAGGTTGTGGAAACCCCCACCTGCCCCATTGGAAGGTTTTAAGAACAAATTGGACAAACCCCTGCTAGGGATGCTAGGTTTACGTGGTCCTGCCTCAGTGCAAGGCTGGATTTGATCACCTCTTGAGGTCTCTTCCAACCCTACATTTCTATTATTAAGAATCAATAAGAGATAAAGTAGGTTGTGTAACATCTGAAGTTATCTCCATCACAATTTTTATGAGCCTAATATAAAGTTTGACTCAGGGCTTGCATGGAACATAGTGTTGAGAGGTAGTGTGATCCAGTGAATCGGGCACTGGCCTAAAAATCAGGAGATCTGGTTTCTATTCCCAGCCCTGCTCCTGAGCCATTGCATGGTGCTGGGCAATAAACTTCACTTCTGTTTCTCCTCCCACACTTTATCCCTCTTGTCTGTTAGCAGAAACTCTCTTAGTATGTGTATGGTACCATACCTAGCACAATGGGGCACTGATTTCAACTGGTATCCCCCAGCTCTACCATAATACTACTAATAAGAACTCCACTAGCCGTCACCTACAGCCCCCAACTAAAACCTCTCCAGTGCATCATCAAGGATCTACAGCCTATCCTGAAGGATGATCCCTCACTCTCACAGGCCTTGGGAGACAGGCCAGTCCTCGCTTACAGACAGCTGCCCAACCTGAAGCAAATAGTCACCAGCAACTATACACCACACAACAAAAACCAAACTCTGCAACAAACCTCGATACCAACTCTGTCCACATATCTATTCAAGGACACCATCATAGGACGTAACCACATCAGCTGCACCATCAGGGGCTCATTCACCTGCACATCTACCAATGTGATATATGCCATCATGTTCCAGCAATGCCCCTCTGCCATGTACATTGGCCAAACCAGACAGTCTCTATGCAAAAGAATAAATGAACACAAATCTGACATCAGGATTTATAACATTCAAAAACCAGTAGGAGAACACGTCAATCTCTCTGGTCACTCAATAACAGACTTAAAAGTGGCAATTCTTCAACAACAAAACTTCAAAAACAGACTCCAATGTGCAACTGCAGAACTGGAATTAATTTGCAAACTGGACACCATCAAATTAGGCCTGAATAAAGACTGGGAATGGATGTGTCATTACAAAAACTAATTTCCCCCTACTGATACTCACATCTTCTTGTCAACTGTTTGAAATGGGCCACCCTTATTACCATTACAAAAGTGATTTTTCCTCCCTTGGTATTCTACTGTTAATTGAATTGCCTCATTAGACTGACCCCCCACTTGGTAAGGCAACTCCCATCATTTCATGTGCTGTGTATTTATACCTGCTACTGTATTTTCCACTCCATGCATCTGATAAAGTGGGTTCTAGCCCACGAAAGCTTATGCCCAAATAAATTAGTTAGTCTCTAAGGTGCCACAAGGACTCCTCGTTGTTTTTACTAATAAGGTTGATAGCCACTGACTATGTACAGCCCTGAGCTATGAATGTCTGGCCAGCAAACCAAATTTATTTGTTGTCATCGTGATAAAGAGAAGATTTATCACAGAGATCTTCAGTGCTCAGTGGGCACACCAAATATTCCAGGTGCTCTGAGCTAGCTCTCCACATAGATGATCAACCAAGTGTGGGATTTCAGAAGATTTATGAATTTGTTTAGGATCCATGTGACTTTCTACTTGGACTATAATTGGATTGGAATGTCATCCAGCTGTGGGGGAAGGTGAATGCCCTACTACTGAAATCTGGGCAGGTTGGACAAACTGCATATTTGTGAAAATGATCAGGCAGTGGCTAATCCAATATTGCAAATAGAACCTTTACAGTAGCATCTAGAGGTCCCAGCTGAGATTTTGGCCCCACTGTGGAAAGAATCTACAGACTCATGGTAGGAGATAGTCCCTGTTCTGAAGAGTTTACAGTCTAAATAGGCAAGACAGATAGACAGTTGGAAGGGAAACTGAAGTAAAGTGATTCATGCAAGGTCACACAGCAATTTAGTAGCAAAGGTGGGAATAGAACCTGGATTTGCCAGGTGCCCGATCATCCAGACCATGCTGCTTCCACAACATTAATTATGATATAGGAGGTTTAGAACAGAAATACTTCTTCCTTTATGGGTAATAGGCTCTTGGTCGTTGTTATTTCTGGCACATTATTTACTGATTGCTGAGCATCAACTGTGTGTTTTACTGAACATCAAGGATGTAAGTCCTGCCCTTTAGGATCTTTCAAAGTAACCAAATGATAAAATATTACACACAGACAGCACACTGGGTGATGAGAAGGGCAAAGCATCATAGGCTGTTACCATGCAATACTGGCTGGATTTGTAACTGAAAGCAGTTACCATGATAACTTTATACTGTTGCCAACTCTTGTGATTTTTTTTTTTAAATACAAAGTCTCACAATTTGTGGTCTTTTTCTTAACGCTCCAGCTCATGGAGGCAAGAGGTTATGTGAGAATCTCAGCTTTCATTTGTTTAAAAATGTAAATTTCTAGCACTCATGTTTACAGAAAAACCTGACAATGTGACCCAGGCGCATTATAAAGGCTCAAAAATCAGAAAGGGTAGGAGGGGAGTACCCGTCTCTCTCTCAATCTCATGATTTTTAAGACAATCTCACAATTCTTGGGGCCTGACTCATGATTTTTGAATGTTTGGGGTTGACAGTGCTGCAGTAGTTGGAATCCATGGTCTAAGTCCATTAAAGGAGACCCTTTAAAACTAGTCTTGCGCCTTTTTTGGTTTCAATATGATGCACAAAGGAGGTCTGAATGGTTGTTTTGGTTTAAAAAAAAGTTCCAGTGCCTTTTTTTAGCCTTAGGAAAACATAATACCAGGAAAAATCAAAATGTTATTAATCACTCATATGGGTGGCAGAGCCATTCACCCCACAGAGCAATCTGCAGTAGGCCCCAGATGCGTTTGTTTTTTCTCTCCCACATCCCCGTGTTCATCAAATATGTATTTAGTTTGATTTGTTCATGTAAACTGCAGGTAGGAGCAAGCACCCAGACCAAATCAGTGTGCACATCCCACATTGAACCTGGGATTTCTGCATTCACTCTGTATATCTGTTTGGTTGGGTGTCTTACCGGTGTTTTAACTCTGGTGCCTCTTTCAATGCTCAGGGTGTGGAAGGTTGAGAACATGGAGTATTCTATGGAGCAGTAAAACCTGATTCTTTCCCCTGTCTAGGGTGTTTTCTTGATGAGTTCCTCAAGCCTGCAACTTGTTCGTGTCCCTCTGCATTGGCTTTAATGAGGCTCTGCAGGGGTCCACTGTGCACTGTTCTCAGATCAGGATAGGGACCTTACAAAGCTATTAGTGTAGTCATGCCAGTGGTGGTAAGTTTGAAAAGTCTGCTATCCATGAGACCCTACATCCGTTCTACTAACCAGAGGAGACAGGAAGGACTTCCCACAAGGAAAGAAACACAGATTGGCGTGGAGTCATCAATCCTGGACTCCCACAGTGTGGGCTGGCTGTGCTCTCATTGAAGTTTATAGTAAAGCTCCTATAGATTTCAGTAGGTCCAGATTTATTCTAGGCTTTCATGGAGTGAATTTGGCAACAGGACAACAGCTTGCATGGTCCAACTTGTAAAGACTGAGACATGGCTACTCACAACCAGTGAAAACAGAATAGTCGTTTATTGCTTTCTTTTTTGGTCTTGGTTTTATATTTATTCTTCTATGTGTTACAGCGTTGCCAGCTCTTGTGATTTTAGTACTAGTCTGCTGATATTTGGGGCTTTTCTTCAAACGCTAGCCCTGGAGTTATGAATCTCAGCTTTTATTTGAGTGTGCAGGAGGGAAAGTAAGTTTTTGGCTCTCATAGTGGATGGAAAAGCTTAAAAATATGACCCTTAAGGGTTTGAACACCAGGAGAAAAATAACCCCAAAACCTATTTTTAAAAATATCATGATTTTGGGAGGACCTGACTTGTGAATACTTGTGTTGTGCAGTACTGCAATTCTAGGTAAGAGAGAGGTTAAAAATATACATGAAGGAAACAAGCACTGTTGATCAGATGCTATGGTGATGAGCATGGTATAAAAACCTATGTAGACTAGAATAGCACCATGCATGAAGTTCAGACTGAACAAGATCTAAGATGCTCATTGCATAATGACTCAGGGATTTCTTAGAGTATTTTCTTTCATATATGGTAAAAGTGGGCCAGATTCATTAGGCAGTATTGATGTGCAGGATTGAGCTGGTAACAAGGTATTGTTCGATACCACACACACTCTCCTATTTTTCATGTTAGAAAACAATAGATTGGGCAGTTGACCCTGGAGTTCCAATAGACAATTTTAACTGACGCTCCAATTCCACTGAAGCAAAACTTCCTGGATTCTGAAAGGGAGTCTTGTCTGAGTAAGAACAACAGATGGGGCCCTCTGTGTTTATTACTCTGAAGCTTTGTCAACCTTACCTGCAGAGGGCACAGGGAGAGCTGTACAGGGAGAGGGTACATAGGAGCCAACTGTAGAATCAGTTTCTTGTTGGGGTATCTGTGGGGGGAGGTTTAAAGACTTTAACCAGATAGTTCTGTTGTTTCCAGTGTTGCTGAACCCAAATGTTCACACTGCATTAGATTGGCATAAAAATCATGGAGATTTCACACACACACACACACACACACACACACACACAGAGATTTGGGTTATCTTTCTTAAGGTTAGGTTTTTGAGCTTTTCTCCTAAACTTTTTTTTTTAAAGGAAAGCTGAGATCCTTCATAAAACCTCATCTCCTGGAGTCAGGTAATTACAGAAACCACCAAACAGCAGAAGTTGTGAGAGTTGGAAATGCTGCGTTTGTTAAAGTGCTCTGAGGCTTTTGGGTGTGTACACCTAAAAACCTTAAAATTTATTTTACATGATTAAATCCTTCCTGAGCTTCCACATTCTTGATCAAAGATAAAAGAAGAGGTGGAGAGACAGCAGGCGGGGTTGCCAAAATGCCAAAACCATGCCAAAATGCATATAGGAAATCACTTCTTCCTCTTGGGTCTTGTACAGCTACTTACCTGCAGTAGCTGTTCCCCGTTTCCCACCTACCTGCTGGGAAAGCAGTGAGTGAATCAATGCTGTCACTGTCAACATTCATTTACCTGCTCCCCTCTGAGGATGGACTGAGGGAAGAGGACACAGGGGTCGTCCAAGGGAACACAGCTCCTGTCAGTCATGTGCCACGGTGGGCTAGGTGGAAGGCTCTCTGCACGGAGACCCTCCTTGTCTGTTCCTTCTGCCTCTGCTCACCTCAACAGAAGAGGTTTAATGAAACTGAGTAAACGCCCGCAAAGTCTCCCATCCCATTTGTGGGAAAAAGCTGACATAAGGGAGTGCTTGGCCCTAATTTAAGTTCCAGTGCTCCCTTAGGCACCCTTCAGCTCTAGGGAAAAAAGAAGTTGCAAAAGTTTGTACTTGTCTTCAGTCTGTGTTGTGGGGGATATAAACCCCTGAATGTCAAAGATGTTGCCATAGAGCTGGATTATCTACGCTGACTCAATGCTCTTCCATACTGACTCCAAGCTCTCCTGCATATCTAACTCTATCCCATGTCAACCATTGCTTCCAAGTGCCTTCAATGCAGCAGAGGTTATGTAAGGTAATGCTGACACAGTTATTGTTAACTTGGCCTGGAATTTTCCACAGGGTACAGGAGGGGGACAATGCCTTAGAAAGCTGCTGGCCCCCGCCCTGTCTTGTTGCCTTTATAAGTGCAGAGGGACTGCGTGAGAGTTGGGATGGGGGCAGAAAGGAGGAATATGCTTTTGAGGTGGAATTACTCCCTTGTCTCCAACCCAACTTGATTCACTTGACCTCTGCTCATGAAAGTGGAGGGTATCATCGGATCCTGACAATCACCTTACCCAACTAATAACTTTCCTAGCAACTCCACTCTGACATAAATCACACACACATCTACTCACTTGACTAACTAGAGTACACATCCGTTCGTTAGAAATCTGAGAAATGAATATTTTTAAATCTGAACAAGCAGCAAGGAGAGACATGAGCAGGTATTGAGTTAACGTTGATAGAATAGCTTTAAAAAATTTTCTCCTCCCTCTTTTCACCCAACCTGTTCCGCTTGTCAGGATACGCCCCCCTCTCATTCCATGCCCAACCCATTATCTTTCAATTCATACTTCAAAGGCTCTTCTTTCTATGCCCACTCCCAACATTAAACATATCCATTCTTTGAAGCACCTGAGTCTCTATCATTACTAAGAAAAAGGTTCAGCTTTACATCAAGCGTGGGTGGAAATTAATTTATTTGGTGAATGTCATTAGGGAAATAACTGACTACTCCCCATTTCCCTGACACACCATGCCAAAATGCACACTGGAAATCACTTCTTCCTCTTGGGTCTTGTACAGTTACTTATACCAGTGCAGAATGAACGTAGTGATCTGGTAATGTCATACCTGCTTCTACTATTGTAAATGACTAAATGTGAAGGACTACAGAGAACCAGGCTGCTTATTTTTATATACGTGAGCCTTTACATTAGTAATACAGAGGAAACTATTAAAAAGGCAACATTTGCTGAGTTGCTACAAAGCTGTCATTTAATTATTCCACAATTACATCCTTTTCTAAGGGCCTGATCAAAAAAGCCTGTTGAAGTCACTGTAAGGGCTCCCGTTTGCCACACTAAGAATGCATTAAGTCATGTCAAGTGCATATCTATAGGGATCACGGTTGCATACTTAATTTCACAACATTGTCTCCTTTGCTTAGGAAAGTAGTGTGATCCTCATTGCAATACAATAGATATGCGGTAACTGACTAGTGTAGTTAAAACTAGGCCAGACTTCTCTAATTTGACACTAAAGAGATTTAGATTTCAAACAGTCTCTTGAAATATGCACTTTTATGCTGAAAAGCAGCACATATGTTTCTGTATGGTTAATGAGCTTTGCTGACAAGGACAATTACATCTCCAATAAGTGTCTGTGGTCATCCCCTGTTCATATTTTAGAGGAAGGCTTGCTTTAAATTACGCTGTATTTGGCTCCTGTGGTTGTTACAGTAGTTCTGTACAAGAGTGTTTTCTATAATTCTACTCTAGCCCTGAGCTACCCAGCTTTGCTATCTCACATTCGCAATGGATGAAGGTACAAATGGCTCAGATCCTCAAAAGGTATGTAGGCACCTAACTTCCATTTGCACCTAATTCCAACTGATTCAATGGGAGATAGGCACCTCAATACTTTTGAAGATCTGGGCCAAGTCTTCTTGGGTATTTTAGACCCTAGAATACAGTCTTATCCCCTCTGTGCTGACTTCTGACCTATTTCCAATGCAGGTCCAGTCTTCTTCTTATTTTGTGAATAATGCCAGCTGGGATAGAGCATTTTAGAGTATTACTAATATATAGCATAACTATATCTTACACTGCTATACTTTGTACATGGATTGTTCCTTCATCCAGGGATCTCAAGCACTTTACAAGCATTTCTTAATTTGGTCCTATCACATAAGAACAGCCAAACTGGGTCAGGCCAATGCTCCATCTAGCCCAGTATCCTGTCTTCCGACAGTGGCCAGTGCTGGGTGCTTTAGAGGGAATGAACAGAACATGTAATCATCAAGTGATCCATCCCTTGTCACCCATTCCCAGCCTCTAGCAAACAGAGGCTAGGGACGCTTCAGAGCATGATTTTGCATCCCTGCCCATCTTGGCTGATAGCCAGTGATGGACCTATCCTCCATGAACTTATCAAGTTCTTTTTTGAACCCTGTTATATAGTCTTGGCCTTCACAACATCCTCTGGCAAAGAGTTCCACAGGTTGACTGTGTGTTGTGTGACGAAATACTTCCTTTTGTTTGTTTTAAACCTGCTGCTTATTAATTTCATTAGGGGACTCCTAGTTTTTGTGTTATGAGGAATAAATGACACTTCCTTATTTACTTTCTCCACACCAGTCATGATTTTATAGACCTCTATCATATCCCCACTTTGTCGTCTCTTTTCCAAGATGAAAAATCCTAGTTTTATTAATTTCTCCTCATATGGAAGCTGTTACCTCCCTGTAATCATTTTTGTTGCCCTTTTCTGAACCTTTGCTAGTTCCAATCTATCTTTTTTGAGATGGGGCAACCACATCTGCATGCAGTATTCAAGATGTGGGCATATCATGGATTTATATAGTGGCAATGTGATATTTTCTCTTATTATCTATCCCTTTCTTAATGATTCCGAACATTCTCTTAGCTTTTTTGACTGTCGCTGCACATCGAGCAGATGTTTTCAGAGAACCATCCACAATGACTCCAAAATCTCTTTCTTGAGTGGTAACAGCTAATTTAGACCCCATCATTTTATATGTATAGGTGGGATGTTTTCCAATATGCATTACTTTACATGTATCAACATTGAATTTCATCTGCCATTTTGTTGCCCAGTCACCGAGTTATGTGAGATCCCTTTGTAACTCCTCACTATCTGCTTAGGACTTTACTATCTTAAGTAGTTTTATATCATTTTGCCACCTCACTGTTTACCCCTTTTTCCATATCATTCATGAATATGTTGAACAGTACTGATCCTAGTACAGACCCCTGGGGGACACCACTATTTACCTCTCTCCATTTTGAAAACATTTATTCCTACTCCTTGTTTCCTATCTTTTAATGAGTTACTGATCCATGAGAAGGCCTTCCCTTTTATCCCAGAATAGTTTACTTTGCTTAAGAGCCTTTGGTGAGGGACCTTGTCAAAGGCTTTCTGAAAATCTAAGAACACTATATTCACTGTTCCCTTGGTCCACATGCTGGTTGAACCCCTCAAAGAATTCTATAGATTGGTGAGGCATGATTTCCCTCTACAAAATCCATATTGATTCTTCCACAACAAAGCGTGTTCATCTATGTGTTTGATAATTCTGTTCTTTAATATAGTTTCAACCAATTTGCGCGGTACTGAAGTTAGGCTTACTGGCCTGTAATTGCTGGGATCACCTCTAGAATCTTTTTTAAAAATTGGCATCACATTAGCTATCCTCCAGTCATCTGGTACAGAAGCTGATTTAAATGATGGGTTACATGCCACAGTTAGTAGTTCTGCAATTTCATATTTCAGTACCTTCAGAACTCTTGGGTGAATCCCATCTGATCCTGGTGACTTAGTACTCTTTTATTTATTAATTTGTTCCAAAACCTCCTCTAACGACATCTCAATCTGGGACATTTCCTCAGATTTGTCACCTAAAAAGAATGGCTCAGGTTTGGGATTCTCCCTCACATCCTCAGCCGTGAAGACCGAAACAAAGAATTAGTTCTTTTTCTCCACAATGGCCTTATCATCCTTGAGTGCTCCTTTAGCATCTCAATCATCCAGTGGCCCCACAGTTTGTTTAGCAGGCTTCCTGCTTCTGATGTACTTAAAAAAATTTTTGCCGTTACTTTGAGTCTTTGGCTAGCCATTTTCAAATTCTTTTTTTGGCCTTCCTAATTATATTTTTACACTTCACTTGCCAGAGTTTATGCTCCTTTCTATTTTCCTCACTAGGATTTAACTTCCACTTTTTGAAGGATGCTTTTTTGCCTCTCGCTGCTTCTTTTACTTTGTTGTTTAGCCACAGTGGCACTTTTTTGGTCCTCTTACTATTTTTTAATTTGGGCTATACTTTTAATTTGAACCTCTATTATGGTGTCTTTAAAACGTTTCCATGCAGCTTGCAGGGATTTCACTTTTGGTGCTGTACCTTTTAATTTCTGTTTAACTAATGTCCTCATTTTTGTGTAGTTCCCCTTAGTGAAATTAAATGCTACCATGGTGGGCTGCTTTAGTGTCTGCTCCCCCCCGCCACCCCCACATGTTAAATTTAATTATATTATGCTCACTATTACCAAGCAGTTCAGCGATATTCACCTCTTGAACCAGATCCTGTGCTCCACTTAGGACTAAATCAAGAATTGCCTCCCCTCTTGTGGGTTCCAGGACTGGCTGCTCCAAGAAGCAGTCATTTAAGGTATCCAGAAACTTTATCTCTGTATCCCATCCTGAGGTGACATGTACCCTGTCAATATGGGAATAGTTCAACCCCCCCATTATTATGGAGTTGTCTATTTGTACAGCCTCTCTAACCTCCCTGAGCATTTCACAGTCACTATCACCATCTTGGTCACATGCCTGTGAGGTTGGTAAATATCTAGTCTCACATTACCAAAATGGAAATTTAGCCACCGAAGGATTAGAACCAGTATCTTCAAGTGCTTGCGTGGGCACAGCACAGTCTAGCTGATGCTCAGCAGAGTTTTAGAACAGTTTGTTACTTGTGCCCAAGTTCCCCAAATGCTCTGTGGCAGTTTGGGCCACGTTTAAGGAGCTAGCAGCTCAGTCAGCTGCTTCAATAATGCTCAAGAACCAGGAGGTCACCGAGGTGGTTCTGATTTAGCCATGTCAGGAGTAGGATTACATCGGCAGGCACAAATTAAGCCCCTCAGGCCAGGCACTCTATACCTGCTCTGCATAACACCCATGGGAATCCCTGTATATCTAAAAAAGTCCCCAATAGACACAGTGTAAAGAGACAGCTGTTCAGTGAGAGAACAAAGAACAAGTGTTGCAGAGGAGAATGGAGGGAAGGCTATAGATGAGCTGGAGTCTATGCAACCGGCCAGCCAAGACAAGTCAGGAGAAGACAGAGGGGTCTGAGTTCTGTGTTTCTGCACAGGGTTGCATCAGCTGTTCTTGCTGCTGAAATAAGCACATTTTTGGTACATCCGTGTGGCCAGGAGAGTCATAGATTCAAAAGGCCAGAAGGGACCATTGTGATAATCTAGTTTGATCTCCTCCCTACGCAGGGGATAGGACTTCCACAAAAATAATTCCATTTGAAGTAGAGCATATCTTTAAAAAACTTCCAATCTTAAAAGTTGTCCATGATGGAGAACCCATCATGATCTCCACTAAATCTTTTCAATGGTTAATTCCCCTCCCTGTTAAAAATTGTACTCCTTATTTCTAGTCTGAATTTGTTTAGCTTCAACTTCCCGTCATTGGATCTTGTTATACCTTTTTATCTTTCAGACCATCAGACAGGCAGTCCTCCTTGCCTGACCCATGGCTTCCTTCATACCCTCCTTTATTTCCCCTGTGATGTGGGCACAATCCTTTTAAACAACCCGAGTGCAAATTTGCCTGGTGACTCATTGAACATGGTGTAGAATGATTGCTGGTGGGCAGGGGAATGCTGAGTAGCATTGCCTGCAGGTAGCACCCTAGTTGTTGTTGTTCTCTGGATGTGTCAGTAATGAGGGGAAAGCGTCCTTCATATCCTATCCTTCCCTTATTTAATGTTCCACATGCAAAACAGTCTAGAATTTACCATGCTGTGGGTGTCTGTGTGCTCAGGTTCAGCATGATGTATGCAGGTAATAGGTGTTTCCTGAAGCATGTTTCCCATTTTATTGGACGTGTACCCTGTTTCAGACAAAGAATACTGCAGTGACCCCTTATCTGGTGTACATTCCTTTTTGGCAACACTTCTCCCGCAGCTAGCCAGAGCAAGAGCAATGTAAATGATGTGAAAGATTGCTTTGACCCGTCCTAATAGCATGGGCATTTCTGACATTTGTTTCCTGGGATGATGTGGGTTCCTCTTGTTACCCAATAATCACTATCCAGATCCTGTCCACCTCAGTTGGTGGAGCCCTGAGCAGTCGCCCTCTACTTTTGCATTTAGGGCTACCACAAGTTATGCCCTGCTGCCCATGGCACCAAGAGGCCATATCAGCAGCTAGGGTTTGATGGGATGTAGAAACTCTAGCCACACTCCTACAGCCAGGGCCAGGGGGATAGTGGTGACATAGGAGCAACTCCAGCAGCCCTATTCCACCTGCAGTCTATTTGAACAAAGAGATTGGCACAAAGGTTCCACAGTATAGTGGCGATCTGACCCAATGCATACAACCATCTAAAACATGACCTTGCTCGGAATGTGATAGGTGTCCTAGAATGAGGCTCAGTACTCCCAACCAATCATATTCTTTTCTTTTCACAAACACTCTTTCGTAGCACTATGACCTGTTTCGATGTGAAGCCCAGTTAGAATGAAGGCACTAGTTCTGGCCCATGGAACCTAGCCTACACTTTTATTTCAAACCGATCGTCCCTTCTGCTATGCTTTTCCTGCCTTTCTCTTTTGCTACATTTTCGGTATTTTTCCTCAAAGCGTGTGTCAAATTCTAGAAAGGAGAATAACAGGTTGAAGCTACAAAACAACCCTTATGGAAAACAATACAAAACATTGCAATATTCTACAATGATGATACAAGAATACAATATTTTTTGTTATAAGAATTACTTTTTGGGGGGTCCAAACTAGAAAAAAAAATGTCCAAGCTATCCTAAGCAAAGGTGAAAGCCGAATGTAGTGCTAAAATCACCAGAAATGATAGAAGGTTCCAGGTCAAGTTGACTATTGGAGATAAAGCTATTATCATCTGCTGTTAGTTACTGGAACTGAGAGCCAAGTGTTTTCAGTACACACTGGGTAGGAAGTACTTTATAAATCACAGTAACTTCTGACATGCAATAACATCCAGTCTTATTAATATAAACTGCAGGGATTTTTTTAAAGTCTGTTGGCAGTAAAACCACCCTTTTCATAAAAATCTTGGCATTCACACATGCCCTGCAGGTTTGCACAGCATCTTTAAGCACTAAAGATGTTCATTACCTCACACACTAAAAAACTATAGTGGGACTATATCATTGCCTTGAAATATCTGCTTCTTCACCAAATGTCAGTGAAATTGGAAAGTGCCTATGTAAATTCTAGGAGCACCATTGAATTCAGAAGAGCTACCCTGACTTACAGCAGCTCAGGATCTGTACCAATATTTTCCTCATGTAGTCATTCTCCCATCACAATCTGTCAGCTTTTTTAAGATACTGTGGTGTGTGATGAGAGTTTGAGTGATATTTGTTAAAATATGGGGTGGGGGAGAGAAATGCACCTGTCTCTGTCTTTCTTCCTGTACTGTATTTATTCAACTATTGCTTTTATTTTAATATTATGATCTGAAGAGCAGGACTTCCCTTCAGATCAAGCCCTATCTGTTGCAATGATTTTACGATCACTCTAGTTGTCATCTTGTTTCCTGCTATAGCACTGGTAGCACATCTGTTTCCTGCTGTGGGACACATACGTACCCAGACTATTCAGCTTCCCGTGCCAGCCTAACTGCTCCTATGTGTGAATGTTACTGTGAGCAGACTAAGGGCTTGCTCCTTCTCTGTTGGTATCTGAAGTCCAAATTCTACCTCCCATGGAAATATCCACGGGAAGGGAGTAGAGGTACCAAGAAACTTCCTTCTGAAGTGCCCTAAAAGGGAGGAGTCTGGGGCAGGGTCATGCAGCCTTCCACTCTGATGAAATCTGGAGATTCTTGGTCCCACAGAAGATTGGGTTCTCTATGCTGTCTCTCTGCTCCTTCTATCTTCCTTCAAGAGTCATGCTCTTAGTGGGGAGAAGACAGCCACCCTATTCATGAGAAAAACGTTTCCTCTGGGGGAGCTGCAGGTGCAACCTCTGGCCTCATTAACTTGGGTGTAGCTGTCCACTGGAGTTCCCTGACACTGGAGGTGTGAATGCTGTAGACAGGCCCTGCCCTCAACATTCCACAGAGCCCCAAATCTGTGAATCTCCACAGAGGAGCTCCTTCAGGCTCCCGTGGTAGGCCAGATGAAAACACAAAGCTGGAACTCCTCACTTCCAGGCTCCATCGTGTCTGGGTCCATTTCACCCACAAAAGCAGAGGGGATTAATGGATCCTATGTACACTGGTGTTCAGACAGTGATGGACAAGTTCATGTATGCATGATAGATAGATCTAGGTCATTATCCCAATAGCATTGGGATGGTGATTGGAAGGCTAGATTGTGGATGGCTCTACATGGGTGCAAAGGTGGGAATTGGGAGATGAGGACAGAAGCTATGCAACTTGACGCTGTCTATCACACTGCCACTTATGAATAGGAAAATCTCCCTCAGAAAATCCAATCAGTTACTACCTTATCTTCCTTCAAATTCCTCCTTAAGATCATGTCTCCCATAGTTCCTACAACCCCAGCCTGATCATGACTAGACGGGTGACAAGATGTGACTATCCTCTTCCCCTTCTTCCCTTTCCTGCTCATTTCCTCTCTCTGCCCCTGATTAAACCCCCGCCTCCAAACGCCAATCCTTGTAACTAACAATGCTGGGCCAATTCTTCACCAGGTTCATTTGCTTGTACGTTGTATCCTCATCCTTATTTTGTCTATTTATGCCTTTAGAGTGTCAGACCTTCAGAACTGGAATTGTCTTTTCAGTGTCTACACCTCCAACTATAATGGGGCTTAATTTCCACTTGGGGGCCTGTGGTTGCTACTATAATATAAATACTTCCCCTTTCCTTGTGTAGGGGATGGGCACAATCCCATCGTGGAGCAGAGGCATTGCTTCCACCTAGCACTGAGTCAGTCTCCTGAAAAGGGTTGGGGGAGGACTGAGGCAAAGTCAGTGACATGGCCCTGCCATCCCTTCTATTGTAAACAGCAAAATAGGTCAGGTATACTTCTCCCTTTCAAAGACTGGTAGAGCTGCTGCTGCTGCCACCTCAGCTTACGCATAGACTGTAAGCTCTCTGGGGCAGGGACTGTCTCTATTATGTTTGTACAGTGGCTGGCACAATGGCGTTGGGGCCTCTAAGCTATATTGCAATACAAATTAATAATAGTGCTGTGTCAGCTAGAATTCCTCCAGAGGCTCCCACTTTAAGAACAGCCATACTGGGTCAGACCAATGGTCCATCTAGCTCTGTATCTTGTCTCCAGCAGTGGCCAGCACCAGCACTTCAAGGGGAGTGTACAGAACAAGGCAATTGTGGAAAGATTCACCTCTGTCTTCTGCTACCGGCTTCTGGCAGTCAGAGGTTTAAGTTTGCCCCAGGCATGAGGTTGCCTCCCTAACCATCTTGGCTAATAGCCATTGATGGACCTATCCTCCATGAATGTATTAAGTCTTACTTAATTGGCCTCTCAGAGTTGGTAAGACAACTCCCACCTGTTCATGCTTTCTGTATGTGTGTATATATATATCTCCTCAATATATGTTCCACTCTATATGCATCCGAAGAAGTGGGCAGTAGCCCACGAAAGCTTATACTCTAATAAATTTGTTAGTCTCTAAGGTGCCACAAGTACTCCTGTTCTTTTTGCGGATACAGACTAACACGGCTGCTACTCTGAAAATTGATCATCTTTGTTGCCTCTTCTGTACCTTTTTCCAGTTCCACTATATCCTTTTTGAGATGCGGTGACCAGAACGGGACACGGTATTCAAGGGTCGGAGCCCCATAGATTTCCATAGGAAAAAGAAAGAAAATATCACAATGCCACTAACAGTTCCTAACATACTGTTAGCCTTTTTGATCGTTGCTGTGCATTGTGTAGAAGTTTTTAGAGGACTATTCATGATGACTCCAAGATCTCTTTCTTGAGTGGTAACAGTTCATTTAGACCCCATCATTACATATAGGTAGTTGGGATTATTTTTTTTCAATATTCAATTTCATCTGCCATTTTGGTGCCCACTCACCTGGTTTTGTGAGGTCTCCCTACAACTCTTCACAGTCAGCTTTGGACTTAACTATCTTGAGTAATTTTGTATCGTCTGCAAATTTTGCCACCCCACTGATTGCTCCCTTTCCCAGATCATTTTTGAATATTTTGAACAGCACCACAGTTTACCTCTCTCCATTGTGAAAACTGACTATTTATCTTACACTTTGTTTCCTCCCTTTTAACTAGTTACTGGTCCATGAGAAAACGACTTTCCTTGTTATCCCATGACTACTTAGTTTCATTAAGAGCTTTTGGATCTTAACTATATTGACTGCATATATACATGCTTGTTGATGCCCTCAGAGAATTCTAATAGAGTGGTGACTACCCCTTACAAAAGCCATGTTGACTCTTGCTCAACAAATCATGTTTATCTATATGTATGAATTCTGTTCTTTACTATAGTTTCTACCAATTTGCCCAGTACTGAAGTTAGGCTTGCTGGCCTGTAATTGCCAGAATCGCCTCTGGAGCTTTAGCATGGCTCACTCCCATCTTCATTCCAGCATGGACCATGAGATAAATCAACAATCTAGTCCTTACTTCATTGTTTCTTTAATATATTAAATACGCATGATAAATACATGATGATTAAATGATCAGAAGGATCACTTTGTCTGGATACAATAAAGTTACTCCCAATTTACATAGCTGTGCATGAGAGGAAAACCAGACCCACAACTTTTCGTAGGGATATGGGTTGAGTTAGAAGAGAAAAATACTCTGCCCATCACAGAAGACCATTCACAGGGTGCTATCTTGGCATGTTAACTGCCTTTCTTTGATGTATAGTTTGGAAGCAATTCCTGAGAAATACTAGTGAAACTAACTGTTACTGCCAGTTAATAAATAAATTGCTCATAGCTTCAATATGGCATCTCAAAAAGCAATTAACTATCAATAAAACAAACAATTTTCACAATACATTCTACCCTCCAGCAATAAAAATAAAATAAAAATAAACCACCCCAAACCCAGAAAGCAAAGAATAAAAGGACACCGAGTGACAGAATCATGTATTCGGCACATACAAACTCTGCCAATTTTTTTGATCATCAGATAGAAAACAAGCAGATTTATGGTTATTGTTGTTATTTGGAAGAAAACTTTGAGAAATGAAATGGAAGAAATTACTAAAATGATATGCTCAATATTGTGGATGGCATTAAAATGTCACATATTCTTTAAGCTCTACAATGCATATGCACCCATTTGCTCTACCAATACTGTTATTTGCCATTCCCTCCTTGTGTTCTCTTTGGTCTGCTGCTTCAGTTTATCCTCAACATAAGATGGTTAAGAAAACATACACAATAAGGGATTCACAATTTCCACTTAAATGCCATTAATACCACAGCAGAGTCACGAACACATTTATAATCTTCATTTGCAATCTTTTTTTGGGAGGTGGGGTGAGTTGCGTCAGTTTCTTCCTTTTCTGCTTCAGGAAACAAAACATATTTCCTATCTGCACATCAAGTCTCTCGGCATGAGAAGCAAGATTTCAGTACTAACTGGATGAAAGGAGCAGTTTAAAACCTAATCAGGAAAAAAACTAAAATCTAGAGGGAAATTAGTGTTTAAGTGGCCTTAGAGGTCTCCCAAGAGAAAAAAAATGTTTACCTGTATTGAATGTGTACAATTTGAATGTACTTTTATTATAGTAACATATTAGATTAGCTGAGTAGAACCTTCCATAAATGTCTTTGCACCTAAAATTCACTAGGGCTAAAATATCACAGCATTAGTTAAATCCATGTTTGTTTGCAGATTGTTATAGTGCATACAATTGTTAATAACTTAATAAGTACAAAGGATAAGTCATTTGGCGTTAGCACTTAAGTAGTTCTTTTTCTTTGAACAGTAGATGTCACCATTGCCATTTTCCTAACAGGAGAAGGAAAATTGTTTAAAAACCTCTTGCAACGTATGCTGTGTGAGAAATTTTAGTTCAAGAAAGAAAAATCTTGGAACCTATTCAGAGATAGAGGGGACACAGAAAAAGTAGTTGAAATAATCTGCTATAGTATTTTATTTTATCTACAGCACATGAATACAAAAAAGTCATTAGAAATGTTACCTAGAGCATTTACGATCTGTAGAGATGGCCCTCTGAAATCCTTTACAGTTAATTATATGCTGTCAAAATATCCTTAAGGCTCCTTTTTCATGACTTTTCAAATGCCATTTGCCTTTGAAAAGAATAATAAGAAATCATTGTTTCTTCTCTTGATCTGTTTTTCAATACTAAAACTGATCTCTCTTCCTAGTCTTCTTTAATGATCACTGTATATAATTAATTCTCTATCCAAAAGCTTTAACAACACAGAGTTACAGTACACACCAGCCCCACCATGCTGCAACTCTGCCCAGTATAGCTGGCAGAAGTCACTGGGGATATATTTTAGGTCTGTTTCAGGCAAGGCTGCCCTATGATAAGACAGCCACGAAGAATGATTATGTAAATGAACCATTTTATGGGGAGTGATATAGTCAATAGAATTGTATACTGTCATTTGTCTCTATGCATTCCAAATGCCCTTCACCATGTTAGGGACAGCTGTATTGGTTGGGGTAGGGATTAATTGTAGGTGGTTGCCACAGCTCATGCTGCAATATGAGGAGAGGTGTGTCTGCACCCAAAAGAATCATGAACCCCTCGGTTCTGTGTTGAGTTATGTCTGTTGTGCAAGTAGAAGAGCGCAATAGTCTATTGTAGCTGTGGGGATGTATAGCTGTCTGGTAGCACTCCAGACAGTACAGTTTAGGGCTGGGGAGAGTACAGACAGCATTCTAATAGGAGTATCAGGCAACCTCAGGGCCTGGTCTGCACATAAAATTTAGGTTGACCTAGTTACATTGCTCAGGGGTGTGAAAAATTGCATGCCCCGAGCACTGTAGTTTGGTCAACCTGACCTATCCAGATCTAAACCGGGGTTGACAGAAGGATTCTTCCATCAACCTAGCTACTGCCTCTTGGAGAGGTGGATTAACTACATCAATGGAAAAACCCCTTCTGTCGATGTAGGAAGCATCTACACTCTGGCACTACAGCGGCACAGATGCAGAGCTGTAGGTTTGCCACTATAGCGTAGACATGCCTTAAGGTAGTTCATGCACAGCCGGTGAAGTGGTTGAGTATAAGCCAGATGTAGCCAACTGGTTTTCTTTAAGTCTACCCTAAATATAAAGTTTGTCTTAGGGAGGATCCATCCGGAGAGTTTCCTGCTATTCCTGTGTGCTGTGTCCCCACAGAGCTCCTATCACCTGGCAGGATAGAGTGCGAAGATGTCTGTCAGGGGCATCAGTCAAAAAGAAGGTTTCAGGGTAAAGTGTTTTGGGCAGTGAATTTCCCTTGGTTTTGGAGGAAGGTGTGGTATTGAAAGGGACATGATTGGGGACACCTATGTGAAGGCAAAATGAGGCTACTCAACTGCCACCGCTGCCATTCTCCTGGCTTCTCCATGACCCCACTACAGCAGCAATGGCCATGGAGTGGAAGGAAGGTGGTAACCGATGGGCTGAAAGATGCACATCTGGAGGCAGCAAGATGGAGGGGGGAGCCCCTGGGGCTAGTGTAGGGGAAAGAGGTTCTGCACAATCCCCTGCAACACAGGAGGATCACAGAGGAGCAAAGAGGCCCATTCAGCACAATGGGATGCTCTCAGATGAGTCTCTCATGGAGATCCCATCCCATGGAATACCCTGGACCCAATATCTCAGAGGTGTGAACTGACCCATTCAACTCAATGGATGTTCTCCCACTTTCCTAAAGTATATCACAACCCCTGTTGCAGAGTACCAATTTTCAAGAAAATTGCATTATGCACATGGGCACTTTAGTTATTAAAATCTGCTCTTTATTGGGAACTCTATCTGAGGAAGCCCTCGACCACATGACACCAACTTGCACCACTAACTCTACTCCTAGACCTATTGTGGCACTGCAATATTGGAGGGGAGGAATAGAGTCACCACCTATAAAGTTATATCAGGATTTCCATTTTTACAGAGGCAAGAATGGCCAACAAAAATTTTCTTTTGCGTTAGAGTATCAGTTTAAAATGTGTATTGTAGTTTATGCATTACTTATTTTTTCCATAGCAGTTGGGGGTGGGGAAAGAGAGGGAGAACATCTGAGGTTTGCTATGAGTGTCTTTAAAAAGGACTGTGTGACTAACATTTTTCTAATGTCTGCATTTCCTTCTTACTCTTTTTTTCACAGAAACTACAGCACTCTGAGGGGTGAAATTGATATGCACGAACCTTTGGTTTGGGTAGATTAGATGAAATATTGTAGAAAGTTGACCTTTGTTTTCTGTGTTTCTTTTTTCATGATAAACAAAAACTACTGTGCTGGCAGCATCCTGGTGAGACAGGGTGCGCCTGTCATCTGCTCTGTCTATATGGACTCAGACCGCTTCCGTTGTTAAACTGCACTAGAGTGTTGATTTACATTTTCTACCATATTACTCCAGTTTCAGTTTCTCCTCAGTCTCTGGAGAGGAGAGGAAAAAAGTTCTCTCTATCCAGCAGTCCTTCGTGGTTCTGGCTTTGCTAGCCTGCTTCTATCTTCCCAGCTCTTCCTTCCTAGGCCTTCTTCTACCTACTGTGTTACTGGGCCAATTTGCTCATTAGTCCTCCTCCAGCCCATTTATAATTCACTAATTAGGCCCCTTCAGGTCCATCTTGGAGGGAATTAATTGGCATTTAAGTGACCAGAGTCCTGGCCTAGCTGTTGATTCCCAGCGCTGTCACACCTGGCACCGCATTAGTCAATCTCAACCATATGCCAGTCCTTAGCATAAAAATCCTTTCAAAGAAAGAATTAGGTAAGTTCATGGAGGACAGGTTCATCAATAGCTATTTGCTAAGATGGTCAGGGATACAACCCCCATGCTCCAAGTGTCCCTAAACCTCTGACTGCCAGAAGCTGGGACTGGACGACAAGGGCTGCATCACTCAGTAATTGCTCTGTTCTGTTCATTTTCTCAGAAGCATCTGGCACTGGCCACTATCGGAAGATGGACCATTGGTCTGACTCACCAAGGCCATTCTTATGTTCTGTATTATGGGTGCTCTTACTAATGCTCAGCATCCCCTTTTGAACATGCGGACACTCATAAGAATCACATCCACTTGCTTTTCTTTGATCATACTCAGTCCCATTGTTCAGGAAATGGGTACATACAGACGTCCTTTTGAAAACATTAACTTGACTTTTCTAAGGATAAAATATACTACAGAGAAAAACAAAACAAAACCCCAACAATTCAAAAGGCATTTTATATTAAAGGGGGAGGAGGAAATCCAATTTTAAAAAGTCTTTTGCAGATCATCTTTAAGGAAATGTGGATATTGCTAGAAGATAGAAAGACATGCTAAAATGACAGTGTCACACAGCAAGGAAGACAAAAATCAAAAGGGAAAAAGCACTGGAAATGTTTGACTCCCTCCTTTAGTAAATTGCTACAATGATGTTTGGTACTTGTAAATGTTCTCTACTTGGGCAGAAGAAGCAAGATTCAACCGAGGACTGATCCAAAGACCATTGAAATTAAGAGGAATCTTTCCATTGATTTCAGTGTGCCTACGCGGATGCCCCTGAGGGAGGAATTGCTGATATGCTATTTATAAATCAACACAGCTGCAGTACAGATTCCTTATACAAATGAGGATTTTTAAAAATAATGCCTAATTAACAAAAGGACAGTTTGGACAAGATAATAAATGTCCCAGTTATGGCCCTTGTTACTTAAAAGATAATCATGGAATCATAGGAAAGTTAAGGTTAGAAGGAACTTATGGCTAAATCCTGCAGTCTACATATAGGCAAAACGACTGTTGAGGATGAGACTGTAACTGAACAAGGTCTGTGAGCCAGCCTATCCATTTGAGCTTGAGTAGGGGTGAGGGTTCAAAGCCATCATGCCTGTTCTGTTCCTTAAGAGGGTGCTGGATCTACTCCCTTCCATTACCGGCCAGGCTCAGATGCTAGTATGGAGGTAAGTTTGTGCCTGACCTCAGCTTCTTCCTTGTCCTTCCCCCTGACCCTTTTGAGGTGGTGTGCACTCCACAAGGCTCTAGAAGGGAGTAGTTCCTATGGTCAGGAGAACACATGGACTGCAACGGCAACTACCCCACATGTGCAGAAGTGTCAAGGTAACTGCAGCTGTATCCCCCAACTGTGGACCACTCCAGGAGCGTCCACTGAGGACTCAGGCCTCCAGACATCACCTGTCTTTGGGCAGGGACCAGTGTCCAACCAGGTGGTTTTAAGGTTGCACACTCCCCTGCCATTCACAGCAATATCCCCAACAAGCAGGTTTGCTTTAAGGCCAACAGCTGGGCTTTGCTTTCTCTCAGAGGACAAATACAATGTGTTCATCATCAGTTATGAGTTACCACACAGCTGTTTCTCAGCAGAGTACGTTTATTCAGGATAACAAAAAATACAGAGAAAACAAAAATGAAACAGTTCCTACACACTTACTGACCATATCAGAAATCACCCATTTTCCACATGGGGAGTGTGGTAGCCAACATCCCTTCCAACCGTCCAGCATGGGTTAGGGTCTCCTTAGGAGCAAAGGGTCCTGCCTGTTTGCTGAATGAAAAGGAAGGTCCTGAGCTGTTTTAACTCAGACTTTTATACCAAAAGCCTTTCTTTGTCTCTTGTTCTCTGGAAAACGCAGTTTGAACCAGTATATGCAAGACACTCAAAGGGGTGGTACCTCTCTGGAGTTGAATGACTTACTTTAATTACTGCTCACTGTTTTTAGTCCCTATAGGATCTGTGGTAACACTTCCCCATGGAGTAGAACACAGTCATACATAAACTATTCATAAACTTAATACAGCGGTCCTCAGGATGCTGTGTGGGGTTGCAATATCACTCACAGGTGCCTTCTATCCTCCCCACTTGTATGCACATGCGGGGGATTGCCAGCAGCTGGTCCTGAGTACTGCAGAATTTGACTCTTAATATAGTGGATCATTCCATCCAACTCTGGACACTGAGGAGAGAGAGAGCTAGGGTGATGCAGCAGAAGATGTACACTTGCATAGGTACAGGGAGTAGAAGGGATGTTATAAAATATTTAACAGAATAGTCGAAAATAGTGTATATTTTATTTTTTACTAACAAATGTATGATGTTATAGGAACATGATTAATTGAGGTGGCTAAATTGTGATGAACAAAGCAATGGCATAATATCTGGTGACTGTAGAGAAGCAATCACATTTCCAAGGAAACGTGGTCACGGTTAATAACCTAAAGATGGGCCTGAGCTGCAAATCTGTAAAGTTACAACGCT
The DNA here is from genome assembly GCF_027887155.1 of Malaclemys terrapin pileata. NCBI lineage: Eukaryota > Metazoa > Chordata > Testudines > Emydidae > Malaclemys > Malaclemys terrapin. The sequence continues at coordinate 13,968,135 of NC_071515.1, read as the reverse complement.
ATACATTCTGGATTTACAGATGGGCACACCAGTCCTGGGGGGGGGGGGTTGATTTGGTTTATAGACTACAACTGCAAAATTTGGATCCAGTTCTAGTTTCAAGATTACACTCCAAAGTTAGGAGTGTTCAGAACTGAATTTGGTTGTGGACCATCCATGCCACTGTCATTCCCCAATAGTAAGGCCAGCTTTATTAGTCACTTCTTGATTTTTAGAGTCAGTGTTAACTTTGAACTTTGGTTATTAACACTAATTAAGCAATGGCAAACAGGTAATGGACCCTATGTAGTTATGGAGCAGATGAAGTGGTTTCATAGGGCATAATACCTATAATACTTCACTTACTTTGATTTGAAGATCTCAGAATGCTTACAAAGTTGGAGAAGCATTGCTGTCTCTATTTTACAGAGGGGGAAGTGTAAGTACTGTGAGGTTATGGCTCAGAGAGGTTATTCTCAAAAGTGTCCATTAATTCAGGTTGTCTCTATTTTTGGGTGCCCACTTAAAAAAATGTAGATGTCTTAGGCTGGGCTTCCAAAAACAGGAGCACATATGGATAGACATTTTTGAAAATGGGGCTCTAAGTGACTTGCCCAAGATACTACAACAAACTAGTGGCAGAGGTGGGAATAGAAACTAGATATCCCAACACCAAATGCTATGCTCTATTGTAGACGTCATTTCCCCTAAAGCCAAATTGTTTAAATTAGCTAAGAATTGAAATAATCCTTTAGCATACAACATGTAGGGCTCACCCATGCATTCCTTCCATGGCATTTTGGGACAGCAAGAAATGAAGGATTGGGCCTTAAGAATAGTCAGCCATTAAGATTTCTGGACAGCTTCAACATTCTAAATCAATTTTTAATACACATTGTGTTTTTCTGTGTAACTTAATTGCTAAAATTGGAACTAGATTTATTTAATCCAACTAGGAGTACTTTTGGGACATCATACATATGTAATGGAATGGATCCCCTGAATTGTCTAGTATTGCTATAAAATAGAATTTCATGCATATGTAATGCAAAAATAGACTGATTCATGCATTTACTAGGCGTTATTGACATGGGTAAAAATAACATCATTACCAACCGTTAGAAAGCCTGTTTGTGTCCAGATTTCTCAAGAAATTTGTAATTTATCTACTTATAAATATATTCATTTCATACAATGCCCTGTGGCTGTTTAAGAAAAAAAATGCTGATATTTGCTGAACTCTAATAAAATAATGTGTGCTCAGTGACTGAGAATGAATGGGAAGAAAATTCTAACATGCAGGTGATTAGTAGGAGCAGCACTGGATCTAAAGTCAAAATTCCCATTAATTTCCAAGGGAGCAGGTTTGGACCCAAAAGTCAGTTTTCCTTCTTCTAACAGTGACAGAAGAGGGTCTGCCGGCATAGTACACAATATGTTTTTAAATTGTTAATTCTGTGGTCAGCATGTCTCCCGCAGCTCATTCGGTGTTTGAAAAATCGATTCAATGAACAAGATTATTTCTTTCTGAATTATTCATGAGAGAATCTTCCACTCGTAAATGAGTAAAGCATGTTTGACATACATGACCTGACCAAATATCTGTTTGAGTGATTACACTTGGCCAGATTACTGAGAAACCTGCAGGTGGGGGCCAAAGCGTGAACAAAAACTCAGCAAGGTTCTCCAGTATGGTGATTGGAAATGGAGAAAGGAGGTCAGGAAGGACCAACGCTGCAGGCGTGGTGTGACACCAGAGACTCTGGAGTGTAAGCCTAGCTGCTACCAGACACACAGGCCTCTCAGCATGTACCATGTTTACCCTGCCAATCTGTCAGGCAATTGTTCCCTTTAGTGGGAAGGGCTTGTGGTACACCAAGTGGGCAAGGGAGAGGAAAAACCATCTCATTTCTCAGAGGATGGAGCTGTCCTGCATTGTCACCTGCATCTCCGTACAACAGTGCTGGTGTCCAGATACCTAGTCCAAAGTGGCTGAACCACATGAGATGCAGGGAAGTCAGCCTGTCACCTAAGGGATATGCTTGAGAGGAGATAAAGGGGTCCAAAGTGTAGTTTGAAACCACATGATCACTCTGACATACAAGTACACCTTAATAACACACTCAAATAACATCTCAAATGGTTGTATGCTAGTATAGTGTATGTATTGGCATCCATTCTCATACACATTCATTTTGGGGAACTTTAAAATATCTTCCATCATATACATTTGAGAGTATTTATTGTTCTATTTCTACTTTACTTCTATTCTGTTTTGTTTGTTGAGTTCAGTTGCAGTATTGCAGCATATTTACATGGAGGATAGCAAACAAACTGTTTTTTTTCCTGTAATCTGCAGTGATGGAAAGCTGTGGTTTAACTTTCCAGCATTAGGGGCAGCTACTTAAGAAGTGCAGCCATGAAGTCCCTGAAGAAACTGATCTTAGTTCCTTTGTACTTGGTGTTTATTTACAAATATACTATATTTATTACAGACCTATCGAGATGTTTTACTTAGGACTGCTATTGTGTTCAGCTAAACTTTAGCTGAACAAAGGTGGCTGGTTCTTCAGTCCTTCTCCTGCTCTGACTGGCTTCTCATGCTAGGTCTTATTCAAATATTTGTTTGGTTTCCAGGGATTAAAAAAAAGAAATAAATGACAGAATGTGTACAACATAATGAATCTGAAAAGTTTAAGTTCTCTTAATTGGTGTCTCTAGTTTCACAAGTAATCCACATATGCATAATTAAATATTAGTTTGGTTATGCAAATCAATATATATTTTAAAGGACAGCACATAGGTCTATATTGGTATTAAAAAGGTAGAGATTATACTACAGAAGTAATAACATTTGATGAGGTATTAAGAGTGTGGGTTAGTGGCCCATGAGTTGTACTTGGTCAGTCAGGGAATACAAATTAGTGGAGTTGTCATTTTAATCAAAAAATGTTTTCTGTGAGAGAAAGGAAATGAAAATCTTTATGTTCCCCTTCTGTCTTAAAAGCCACAGAAAGGAACTAATTAATCAGAAAGCCATGCCTTGGATCTATCATCCTCCTCTTCCTCACCCCTCGGGAACTCTGGCAGTTTGTGTTTGTGGGAGGGAGGTGGGGCATGAAGGGCCCTTACCTGCCAAGTATGCAAAGGCGCAGAATATGCAGAAAGTACGGTCCACAACCATATGGCTCTTCAGTCCACCAGCTATGCAGGAATGTCACAGAGGGGACAGTAATGGCTACAGAGCACATCTTGCATAGGCACCTTTCTGCATACTCTACCCCCAACAATCTCCCCTCCTAAAGGGTAATTCTTTAGTCTAATTTTCTCCATTGGCATCACACTCCAATTTTAGAAGTTCCATTTAATCTCTGAGGGGGTTTCAGGTTGTTTCTATTCAACTGTTATGGATAATTGACTTCCATCACAGCTGGATCAATGAGAATTGGACTGAGCCTATAGGGATTGATCCTACTCCCATTGAAGTCAATGACAAAACTCCCATTAACTTCAGTAGTACTTAATTGGGCCTGAAAAGTATGTACATACATAACAAGGTAAATTCATTGGCTAAACAAAGTTTGCTTGGCATTAATTACAACACAACCAATGTCTGTGCTCTTCTTGTTTACAGTAGGGATGCAATAGTAATTATTAAAAGGTATACTTTTCCCCACAAAGTGCTCCATTTATTTTTCAGGTAATGATTTTTCTCAACTGAGCATTTAATTAGAATCTGAAATCATTCTACAGTGGGCAGAGGATGATATTTAAATCCTACAGTTTCCTGCAGTCATATACTATAATATATACACCCTAGTAGATTATATTTTGCTCAGACAGCAGAGTGGAGTGCAGGACATCGTTGTTGAGAGCAGGCATAGTAAAATGCAATGGGCTAGGCATATAGCGAGGCTCTCTGACAATAGATGTACTGCAGCTGTCACCGAGTGGTACCCACGGGAATTGAAGTGACCACTCGGCTGACCTCCAAAGAGATGGGAAGATTTTATTGTGAAAAGACATGGCCACACATGAAGAAGGAAGGCCAGGATACGAGAAGAATGGAAGGTGTGTTGTGACTGGCGCAGTCTATATGAGGGCTAAAGGACCGATCGATCAAGGTGATACTATATTTGGCATGTAGTATATTCGAGCCATATCTAACTTTTTCTGTTGTTCGTTATTTAAAGATGAAGAAAGATTGCTGGTTTGTAGCCTAAGCATCCTAAATTGGAAGAATATGGATGGTAATTGGCTGCAGGTAAAGACACCAGCAAGTACACTGATCATACTCAGAGCCTCCCCTGACAAACAGCATCTCCCCTGGATGATGGGCAGTCAATCAAAAAGGAAAAATATTTAAAGGTGCTGCATGGCCTAGAGCAAGTCTCCCTGAATGACAGTTCTGAAATTGAACTCTGTCAGACAGAGGAATTGGGGTTTATTTAGCCAGAGAGTTTGATGTAATGATTGCAACGGTAACTGGGAGGTTGGGAAGAGATTCCCCTGTATCCCTCTATAATAGCAATGGAGGTATGGGGACCACATCACTGACCTGTGGCAGAAACTCCATCTATTTTTCCACCAGCCAAACATATCTCGGTCTGAAGGACACTTACCCACCTTTCCACCAACTCCACCTTTTCTTTGCTGAACAGAACCCACCTTAATAAGCAAAGGCATTGTTGTCTACAAGCAATTCTGTGCAAATAGTTTTAAAGATAATAAATTTGACTTTCTGTGCAAGTAGGATATATGACCATCCTTTGTCAGATGTTTTGTCTGAAGCTCCAGCTGATAAAGGCCCAAATGCTCTCTTCCATGAGAAATGAGGAGGGGGAAGCAGATCTGACTTGGGGAAGTGTGAAAGAGGGGTATACTGGCTGCACAGCCTTCTTCCCCTTTTTGTCCAACCTTGTATGCCCCCACCAATGGGACCTCTAGGGTTTGGATTCCCTGGAACCAGAGAGTGAACTGTAAGGATATAAATCTAGAGCCACTGTGAAGCATATGATTCTGCCCTTTGGAAACACAGAGGTTTATGCAGCCATCTATGGTCAAAATTGGTATAAGTGATCACTTCTGAATGGAAGAATCCGCGTCAAATAGGAATCAGCCTCCACAATTACATAGCCCAGGAGACTTTGAAATCCTCTGTAGATTAGAGGATGGATAGACAGCAGTCATGGCGGCAATTTCTGGTTACTGGCAATACAGGACTTATGTCAATATACAAACAGAAATCTTGTTCAAAATATATTAAAGAAGAATTTAACTTAATTCAGTAAACTAAATTCTTTCTACAGAGTAGTGATAAATTGCAAACACTTCTAAAATGTCAGGGAAAAAACAGTATCTGTTGCAAAGCTTGATTTTTGTTTGAAAATATATGCTGCTATCTAAACATTTGGGGCTTGATTGCACATCCTTTTAACATGTTTAACACCCACTGAAGTAGATTGCAGTTAAAGAGCAAGTTACTAAGACTTAGATAATGATTAAGAAAAGCTGAATCTCTAACATTTACTGTACCAAATTGTGCCACTGAATAGAAGAGCTTCCTAGTCCAAAATGATGACCACACTGTAAATTGCAAAGAATGGGAAACCAAAGCGGAGGAGCTTAAACTTTAACATTTTCAGATTTCCACTGTCTGTGTCACTTTGATATTTAAACAGAAAATATAATGAAGCCACAAAGCAGAGGTTTGACATTTAAGCTTACAATAGCAATATATTGTATTGTAGCTGTCATCGGAGAGACATGAAAACGAAAACCACAGAGTTTCATCCACCCACACGAACTATAATCAATAGGATGCATCAAAGGGTTACATAAAAAGGGCTTTTTAAAATTGTTATGCAGGATACAAAATGTAGGATTTTTTGGAATCCCTGCTCTAAAACCTACAATTTAACAACAACAAGAAGCAGGAAGACTGCTATATGTACTTTGCACTCTGTAGTCCAACTTCCTTTATACACAATTGGCCAGATGCTCAGCTGGTGTAAATTTTTCTAGCTCTTAGTGACATCAATTGAGTTAAGATGATTTACATCAATTGAGGATCCAGGTCCATATCACTTATATTTTTAGCAAAAACTTATCTGACAAACTGACACTGCACTAAGAATAGACAAAAGATAAATTCCAACCTGAACCTCAGTCAGCACAATAACCCTAAATCTCTAAGTACTCAAATACTTATACTCCAATACTGAATAAAAATCACTTTTGCTCCCAACTGGCCCTCCTGCCTTAATCAATAAGCCATAAAACCTCACCACCGGTTCCCTGCAGGCTCAGCGATGTCTTTTGGACTGGTTCACTCTTTCATCTATTTTCCTGGGATCAGAGACACACATTCTAGGGTACTGCTAGGTGTGCCTCAGAACAGATAAACTTTGAAGAAATGTCCATTCTATCGTTGCTCTTTTGTCACCGTTTTTGTTGCTCTTCTCTGGACTTTCTCCAAATCTTTCCTGAAATGTGGCGCCCAGAACTGGACACGATACTCCAGTGGAGGCCTAATGAGCGCGGAGTAGAGTGGAAGAATTACTTCTCGTGTCTTGCTGCTAATACATCCCAGAATGATGTTTGCTTTTTTTGCAACAGAGTTACACTGTTGATTCATATTTAGCTTGTGGTCCACTATGACCCCCAGATCCCTTTCCACAATACTTCTTCCTAGGCAGTCATTTCCCATTTTGTATTTTGGAGAAAGTCCAGAGTGGAGCAACAAAAATGATTAAAGGTCTAGAAACAATGAGAGACAATTGAAAAAACTGGGGTTGTTTAGTCTAGAAAAGAGAAGACAGAGGGGACATGAGAACTGTTTTCAAGTACATAGGTTGTTACAAGGAGGAGGGAGAAAAATTGTTCTTCTTAACCTTTGAGGATAGGACAAGAAGCAATCGTCTAAAATTGCAGCAAGGGGGGGTTTAGGTTGGACATTAGGAAAAACTTCCTAATTGTCAGTGTGGTTAAGCACCGGAATAAATTGCCTAGTGATGTGGTGGAATCTCCATCATTGGAGATTTTTAAGAGCAGGTTAGAAAAACCTCTGTCAGGGATGGTCTTGATAATACTTAGTCCTGTGATGAGTGCAGGGGACTGGACTAGATGACCTCTTGAGGTGCCTTCCAGTCCTATGGTTCTATGTGTGCAACTCATTGTTCCTTCCTAAGTGGAGTACTTTGCATTTGTCTTTATTGAATTTCATCCTATTTACTTCAGACCATTTCTCCAGTTTGTCCAGAACATTTGAAATTATAATCCTATCCTCCAAAGCATTTGCAACCCCTCCCAGCTTGATATCGTCTGCAAACTTTATAAGTGTACTCTCTATGCCATTATCTAAATCACTGGTGAAGATATTGAACAGAACTGGACCCAGAACGGATCTCTGTGGGACCCCATTCATTATGCCCTTCCAGCATTGCAAACAACTTTTTATTTCAGAAGGTTGAAGAAGCTACTGGGGGGTGAGGGGGAGCTGTTCTAGATTTGATTTGAACAAATAGGGAGGAACTCATTGAGAATTTGAAAGTGGAAGGTAGCTTGGGTGAAAGTGATCATGAAATCATAGAGTTCACACTTCTAAGGAAGGGTAGAAGGGAGTACAGCAAAATAGAGACAATGGATTTCAGGAAGGCGGATTTTGGTAAGCTCAGAGAGCTGATCGGTAAGGTCCCATGGGAAGCAAGACTGAGGGGAAAAACAACTGAGGAGAGTTGGCAGTTTTTCAAAGGGACACTATTAAGGGCCCAAAAGCAAGCTATTCCGCTGGTTAGGAAAGATAGAAAATGTGGCAAAAGACCACCTTGGCTTAACCACGAGATCTTGCACGATCTAAAAAAATAAAAAGGAGTCATATAAAAAATGGAAACTAGGACAGATTACAAAGAATGAATAAAAGCAAACACCACAGGAATGCAGAGGCAAGATTAGAAAGGCAAAGGCACAAAATGAGCTCAAACTAGCTACGTGAATAAAGGGAAACAAGAAGACATTTTATCAATACATTAGATGCAAGAGGAAGACCAAAGACAGGGTAGGCCTACTGCTCAGTGAGGGGGGAGAAACAGTAACAGGAAACTTGGAAATGGCAGAGATGCTTAATGACTTTTGTTTCGGTCTTCACCCAGAAGTCTGAAGGAATGCCAATGGGAAGGGGGTAGGTTTAGAAGAGAAAATTAAAAAAAGAACAAGTTAAAAATCTCTTAGAAAAGTTAGATGCCTGCAATTCACCAGGGCCTGATGAAATGCATCCTAGAATACTCAAGGAGCTAACAGAGGAGGTATCTGATCCTCCAGCTATTATCTTTGGAAAATCATGGGAGACGGGAGAGATTCCAGAAGACTGGAAAAGGGCAAACATAGTGCCCATCTAAAAAAAGGGAAATAAAAACAACCCAAGAAACTACAGACCAATTAGTTGGTGCCAGAGAAGATAATGGAGCAAGTAATTAAGGAAATCATCTGCAAACACTTGGAAGGTGATCGGGAATAGCTATCATGGATTTGTAAAGAACAAATCATGTCAAACCAATTTGATAGTTTCTTTGATAGGATAATGAGTCTTGTGGATAAGGGACAAGCGGTGGATGTGGTATACCTAGACTTTAGTAAGCATTTGATAGCGTCTCACATGATATTCTTATCAATAAACTAGGCAAATACAACTTAGATGGGGCTACTATAAAGTGGATGCATAACTGGCTGGATAACCGTACTCAGAGAGTAGTTATTAATGGTTCTTAATCCTGCTGGAAAGGTATAACGAGTGAGGTTCCGCAGAGATCTGTTTAGGAACCGGCTCTGTTCAATATCTTCATCAACGACTTAGATATTGGCATAGAAAGTACGCTTATTAAGTTTGCAGATGATACCAAACTGGGAGGGATTGCAACTGCTTTGGAGGATAGGGTCAACATTCAAAATGACCTGGACAAATTGGAGAAATGGTCTGAGGTAAACAGGATGAAGTTTAAGAAAGACAAATGCAAAGTGCTCCACTTAGGAAGGAACAATCGGTTTCACACATACAGAATGGGAAGAGACTGTCTAGGAAGGAGTATGGCAGAAAGGGATCTAGGGGTTATAGTGGACCACAAGCTAAATCTGAGTCAGTGTGATGCTGTTGCAAAAAAAAGCAAACGTGATTCTGGGATGCATTAACAGGTGCATTGTGAGCAAGACATGAGAAGTCATTCTTCCGCTCTATTCTGCGCTGGTTAGGCCTCAAATAGAGTATTGTGTCCAGTTCTGGGCCCCACATTTCAAGAAAGATGTGGAGAAATTGGAGCGGGTCCAGAGAAGAGCAACAAGAATGATTAAAGGTCTAGAGAACATGACCTATGAAGGAAGTTTGAAAAACTTGGGTTTGTTTAGTTTGGAAAAGAGAAGACTGAGAGGGGACATGATAGCAGTTTTCAAGGTATCTAAAAGGGTGTCATAAGGAGGAGGGAGAAAACTTGTTCATCTTAGCCTCTAAGGATAGAACAAGAAGCAATGGGCTTAAACTGCAGCAAGGGAGGTTTAGGTTGGACATTAGGAAAAAGTTCCTAGCTGTCAGGGTGGTTAAACACTGGAATAAACTGCCTAGGGAGGTTGTGGAATCTCCATCTCTGGAGATATTTAAGAGTAGGTTAGATAAATGTCTATCAGGGATGGTCTAGACAATATTTGGTCCTGCCATGAGGGCAGGGTACTGGACTTGATGACCTCTCGAGGTCTCTTCCAGTCCTAGAGTCTATGACTGAACTATTTATAACTATTCTCTGGGAATGGTTTTCCTACCAGTTATGCACCACCTTATAGTAGCTCCATCTAGGTTACATTTCCCTAGTTTGTTTATGAAAAGGGTCATGCGAGACAGTATCAAAAGCTTTACTAAAGTCAAGATATACCACATCTACCACTTCCCCCCTACCCACAAGGCTTGTTAACCTGTCAAAGAAACTATCAGGTTGGTTTGACATGATTTGTTCTTGACAAATCCATGCTGATTGTTACTTATCACCTCAGAACTAGTAGATCTCATCCTCTCACACCTAGTTTTGTAAGAGGAAAACAAGCTATCCTGCTTTTTCAATCCCCAGTTGATTTTTAACTTTGAATGAGCAAGTCATTGAACTCAACTAACTGAATAAACTGAAATGAAGAAAATATTCTCTGCACCTACAGAGAGGGCTACTGCTGTCAAAAGCTGTTTTAGCACTTCAGATGGCTCTGGTCCCAAGTACTTAGACACTGACTTCCATCAGTTTATTTAAACACTGGCAACAACTATGTTCTACTTGTATTTAAATTCAAATGAGTTTAGTAGATTATAATAAGTGTGTGGATGGGAGTTTCAAAGTGAAGGTACTTCATCTGGCTGGTAGATGCATAGAGGCATTAATGTGAGGTAAATAAGACCTAATCCACATTTCTGTTAACTGTCTTTTCCCTCTGTGTCATCTGAAGGAATCTTAATTCTTGTCTCTGTGTATTATTTAGGCAGCAATAAGGATATATATTAAAATGCAGCATTGTCCCTTCTTTGTGTTTTTTAATATTATGAATGTGTGGCTTTCTTTTTTGTAACCTGTGAACATATTCATTCACTTCTAATAAGAGTGTTGGTTTAAACTATTTTTTCTTTAATAGGTTACTCAGGCCACTGCAATCTGTCTTTATAGACAGATAAAGAAATTTAATAGCATAAGGAGGAAAAAACAAAGATGTAGGAAACTAGCCTGTGAACAGAAAATCTCTACTGGTTACTAGCTATGTAAAATATAATGATGTTCACAAAACTAGTTTTGTAGAGGGTATGGGTCTGTGACACTTGTATAAGCAAAAGTGACTGCATAAGTCAAGTAACAGGGGGTAGCCGTGTTAGTCTGTATCTACAAAAACAACAAGGAGTCTGGTGGCACCTCCGAAGAAGTGAGGTTTTTACTCACGAAAGCTTATGCCCAAATAAATCTGTTAGTCTTTAAGGTGCCACCAGACTCCTTGTTGTTTTTGCATAAGTCAAAACTCTTTTCTCTCCCGCCCTCATTAATTCTTGCCAGTCATGTAAAGCTACCCACAGTTTGGCATGAGGAGATACGGACTACATCATCTGTCCAATTCCCCTTGAATTTGCAACAGCAGAAGATGTGGAGGCTGCAGCTTTTGGAGCATCGGCATAGCTAAAAGAGAGATACGACCATGTCAGACTCTATTCTGCATCAGAATAGCATTTGTGAGTGCCACATACAACTAGGATACAACTCATTCTAGTAGAATGTCATAAAGTTCAACACTGTGCAGTCACAGCAGAACTAACCCATTCTACTATTATGATTGAAATATTTTGAATTCTCATGCCCAGATTTAAAATGTGTACAAATATGGGGCCAAATCTCTCCTACAGTCCAATGTGTAGACACACAGCATGGATGTCCTTGAACAGAATGTTGGTTATTATGTGCACCTCCTGTTATAGGAAAGATTTACATTCATATATACACATTCAGTGCATTCTAGTCAAAAGAGCCAAGATAAACCCTTCATCAAAAAAAAAAAAAAAAAAAAGCATGGCTCTGGCATAACTGACTGAATTATGGCTGGTGTTCAAGGCTCCTATTAATGCATTCAGTAAAATGCTGTCTACAAAAATAAAAATTGGCTAGTGTACTGATTCATGTGGAAACAAATGTTTTTGGTAAGATTCAGTCTGGAACCCTATCTTCATGTCAAGAAGAGATTTTACATACATAACACAGGCATAAGGGCAACAGCCATAAAAGAGGTATGAAAATGGAATAAAGACTAAAATGTTATATGATCTACTGAGGGGTAAAGAAAAGACAATGTGGGTTATGTTTAATAATCTGTGCTGGAATCTTCATGTGGCAAATCGCTAAGTAATCAGTTAAAGGGAGCAAGTAAAGTACATTGATGGTATCTCTATCAGTATTATTGTGCATCATTTCTGGAAATGATTAATGAATTGCTCATATGTCTGTATTTTATATTATATTTTTGTCAAAATAAAATTATTGCTCAGGTTTACGATTTTGTATTAATGGTCCCACTAGACAAATGATCACTCTCTCTTCTTTTCTGTATTTGCATTGGTTGAATATTCCCTCCCTCCTTGCATAACTGGATAGAAAGTGTATTGGAAGCTGCTATTCTTATTATGTGCAGAAATGGAAGTACTCAGGCTTCCCAAATCATGCCAAAATGTTACTTTTCATGAACAAAAGTTGTATTGTTTGCAATATTCACATACGTAGGAAAAAAATTGAGGACTTTGTTAGATGCCTTGTTTAGCCATCTTAAAATAAATGCTGCCTGAAACATTTTGTATCTTCTGTGATGTTACAAAATATGAAGGACCAAATTCACCCAGGGTGGAAAGGTATCATACTCTGTCTGTGGGTTATACTTACATGATGATGTGATATTTGTACACCACTCACTTCTGATTTCTCTCTGTAGAGAATTGTTTTCCTATATCATCTCTATGCATACAGTACCATAAACTAGACAGTTCCCATCTTGTAAAGCTCTTCATGCTTCAGAATCTGGATCTTGCATATTCTCTTGCACATTCTCTTCAGAGAACAACTGTTAGCCAAATTCAACATGCTATCCTGTTGTTGTACAAGCAGAGGCCCGATGGAGCTGCACAGAAAATACAATTGGTGTCAGTTGCTTGATCTAAGATGGCTGCCAACTCATCCTCACTTCCAGCCATGGTTCCATACTCCAGCCATGGCTATGTAGATGATAGCTCTTCCACTCCCATGATGCTCTCTGTGTATTGTTTTTTGCTTGTTCAAAAAGAAAACAGTGCGACTTTCTGAATGTTTTCCAATGTTTAGGAAACTCATGTGTTTAAGTTAATGAGGCAGAAAATGCTAAGTTGGCTGCATGTCTGTTGCAATGGAACCCACAGGATGCACCTTCTAGGTATTTACCGGAGGTGGAGTGACAGTCTCTGAAAGTAGTATGGGTGGATGCTTTGGACTTGTTTCTGTGCCCATGGAAATCAATGTTAAGATTCCCATTGACTTAAATGGAAATGGGATTGGGCCCTTTGCTAGAGTGGAAGCAAAGTCCCATGCTCCTCTAATGAGTGTACTGAATGGCTGAAGTATTTAGTTTCCCCTCCCAGAGGGCAAATACTATGTCAGGCTGTTTGACTGATGAAGCTATGAAGCTTCTATTTCTCAAGAGCGATAACAGGATAGAGTAACAATGTTTGTGATTTTACCCAGGGACAAAGTAATCATTGATAATTCAGTTACAACTGTTATGCTGTTGTAAACCAGTGTGAATCTGTATCCTAGTTCATTCTAAATTCCATTCATTAGTGTTTGGAATTCAGTTTTGCAATAATCAAATGTAATATTTGCATGGGGAGTTCTCAGGTTCGTACAGAAAATGCATGATGGTTTGTGATGTGTGTTGATGGAAGATTATTGTGATATCAAGTCATTCATGGAACAGGAGCTTGATGTCCTAATCAGCTCACATCATAAACAAGTAAAGCCTCTTAGCTATTTCCAAACAAAGATTAACACCATTTAAAAGAATTTAAAGAATAACAAATGGACAGACACTGAACAAACTTTAGAATAAATACTGAAATATATATATTTTTTAAATTAACAGTTAGGATGCTGGTTAATCTCCATACAGTGGACCTGATTATCCTCTCAATTATCTTTTTTTGTAATAGATGTAAGTCCTGAAGGGACCACTATGATCTAGTCTGACCTCTTGCAGAACAGAGATCACAAAACTTTCCTGAACTACACTATATAGTTTAGAAGAGCATTTTGTGACAAATATTGCAACATCATGTAGTATGGGGGGGGGGGAGCATTATATTAAATTTTGAATGGTTTATGTTGGTCTGTGTCCTAATTCATAGGGGAGAGAGTCACCACAGTTTCCACAGGAACTAAAAAGAGTGGGGGTGATTACCCCTGAGATTGTAAATGACTCCAGAAGTTCCACCTCCTGGGGGTGGTTTGCATATATTGGATCAGGCTGGGTTTTCCAGAGACTAGGAAACAAAGATGAACTTGAATGGACTCATGGCCTTCTTTGTGATCCATCAAACAGACATGAACTTCTGTTCAAGGGGAGCCCCAACCCTTGGGGAAGGGTTGGAAAGACTTTGGTCCATTAGCACCCCATAAGACTGATGGCTGTCTCTTGGTAAGTTTAGTGTTTAAATCTGTTTATTGTTTTTATAAGTTTTCCTCTGTAATGCTTTTACCTTAAGAATAAATGTGGTTGCTTAGAAAGAGCTGTATGGTAACTTGTAACTGCCGGTAATACACTATTCATAGTCCTTGGAGAGAAACCAAAACACAGGTGCTGGCCTTTAGACTGACTTGCTGGGGATGTCATACTGTAAAGCAGGGAGCAGTTCAGCCTCAGAACCCTGGTCAGGACGGAGGAGGACAAGAGTCCCTACCCAGAGATAGATGTCAGGTCTCCTCTTGGCACCTAATTGGGAACTCCTGGAGTGGACCACAGAGGGCAGAGGACACAGACACAGTTACCCTGAAACCATGATACATCCAATCTTGATTTTAAAAAGTTTTCAGTAATGGAAAATCCACCCACACTCTTGGTGAGTAGCTTTGACTGTTTAAAATAAAAATAAATAAACCTGCACCTTATTTCTTGTCTGAATTTGTCCAGCTTTAACTTCCAGCCCTTGAAGCTTGTTTGACTTTTGTTTGCTAGATTGAAGAGTCCTTTATTTATCAAATTTCTGTTTCCAATGTAGGTACTTATGGACTCTGATCAAGTTGCTTCTTAACCTTCTCGTTGTAAGCTAAACAAAGTGGGCTATTCAAGATTTTCACTATAAGGCATGATTTCTAATACTTTATTCACTCTTGTGGCTTTTCTCTGAACTCTCCAATTTTTCAGCTTCCTTCTTGAATTGTGGACACCAGAACTGCACACAGTATTCCAGTAGTGATCATCATATCATGACAAACGCAAAGGTAAAATAAGCTCTCTACTTCCACTCATGATTCCACTGTTTGTACCTCAAAGGATCACATTAACACTTGACCACAGTGTCATGCTGGGAACTCATATTCAGGTAATTATCCATCATGACTCCCAAGTCTTTTTTCAGAGTCACTACTTCCCAGGATGAAGTCCACCATCCTGTAAGCCTGGCCTGCATTCTTTGTTTGCAGATTGATGACCTCACATTTGGCTGTATTAAAATGCATATTGGTTGCTCGCATCTAGCTTACCACGTGATCCGGATCGCTCTGTATTAATTACCTATCCTGCTCATTATATATCACTCCTCCAATCTTTGGTGAGCTTTTTCAAAACATTTGAATGCAAGTTATTGGCCTCTGCTGATTTTAAAATGTCTAACTTTTGTACCTACTGTTTAACATTCTCCATTACTATTGTAATGCAAGGTACTTAGTCAAATATGTCACATGCCTTTTTTCCTAAATATGCAACATAAATATTTATTGAACACTTCTGCCTTTTCTGTATTTTGGAGAATTCTACCATTTCCATCTAGTAACAGACCAATATCATTGTTAGGATTTCATTTATTACTAGAATACTCAAACCACTGAGCTATCCGTCTCCTCCCCCCCCCCCAAAAACCTCCTTCTGATTGTCCTTAATTCTGTTGATCGTACATTTGTCCTTGTGTCATTTTGCTTCCCTTATCAATTTTCTACAATTCATAGATTCCAATTTATATTAATTGCTGTCAACTTTTCCTTTTACCCATTTTATAGATGCCTTCATTTCCCCTCTAAGTCAGGCTGTTTGTTTAACGAGGCGTAGCCTTCTTTCTTGATTGTAGCTTTTGGGACATCTAGTAACATGTTCTAAATTATCATTAACTTTTTCTATTTAAATTGTTTGTTCCAGCTGATTTGGCTTTGTGAAACTAGATTTTAGACCACCACATATATTACTGGATTGGACTTTTCTGTTTGCACATACCAAATGTGATCATTTTCAATGCCGAGAACAGAAGGACTAGATACTTCTAGCACTGTGAAATTCCTCCTGGTTTTCTTTTTTCCCTGGAAGTAACAATCTACCCACCTTCTTCTGTGTCCAGCGATGTAAAATGCCAGCTAGCTACAGTGTACTGGCTGCAGTGGAGTTACTCCTGATGCATACTAGTGGAAGTGAGAAGGGACTCAAGCACCATTTCTTCAATACTTTGGGGACTAGAAAGTTTCCAGGGGGTTGGAAGTGGCCACTGTTGGAATGAGTTCTGATGTAATGTTCAGGTGAGAGGCTGTCACTAACTGTACCTCTGACACCTCCTGGTTTCTGAGTGCACCCGTTCAGGTCTGGGCCATCCCCTCTCTGTAGGCATGGAATCACACAATTCTCCTACTGTAATACTAGGCACTGGACTTTTGGGGTCAACTGTGATCACTTCAGCAGGCCTGATTTATCTTCAGATCCTGTAGTTTTGTTCCCTCGGAGAGCAATGACCGGGGTAACCGTGATCGGACAGCCTTTTTAAAGCACTTTAGAACCACAGCATTTAAGAGAAAACGGATCTTTAAATAATACACTAGTCTATATGCATGTTTGTCTCTCCCTAAGGCTACCATACTCTAGATACTGGAGAAGACACAGCTTCTTTAAATTCTCTTCCCAGAGCCCCCTGGACAGACTCAGACACACCCTACCTACCTACCTAGTCCTTTCCTAAGAGGGTTCCCAGCCTGGCTGTCTCACTTTGGCTTGGAGCCTAGAAGTAGGTTATTGTCCTGTCAGTGTCCCCTCACATGGTTTGTTGGGAGGTTCTTGTGTCCAGCTATTGTGTTTCTTTCCTGCTTGTCTTTCCCACAGCCCCCTATTAAGCTAGATCAGTGGTTCTCAAAACTTATTTGATCAGGCCTCCCTTCTTTGCATCTGTAGTCATTTACATCCTCCCGACCCCGCAAGTATATATACCACCACCCAGGGCAGAGAGCAGTGGCTGCTGGCCAGCCGGCCAGCTCTGAAGGCAGCACCACACCAGCACAGAAGGGTGGCAATATGAAAAGTGATATTCATAAATATCACTTTTCACAGCAGACTTAACTCCCCATTACCACCCTTACTTCATTGCTGCTGCTGCCATCCTGGGACTGACAGCCAGAGCACCGCCAACTCCAGGTGAGGGATTAGGAGTGGGGGGAAGGAGAGCCTGAGCAGCGGGGCTACGGCTGTCCCCTTTATCCCTGTCTCAGAGGTACACACAGCCCTTCTGCACAAGCCCCAGCCACTCGGGACTGACAGCCAGAGCTCTTTTAAAAAACAAACAAACAGAAAACAAAAACATCCACACACAGCTTTTGCCTCCCTTGACACATTCCCACATGTCAGACTTGGGAGGCCCACCCCCTGGTTTGAAAACCACTGAGCTAGATCAATACATTCTACAGGAAAGTTTTATAATCCAGTATACAGGAACTTCACCTCACTGACCAAGTCACATACAGTGTTCAGAAAAGTATTACATCTCAGTATTTTTAGATTATCATAAAGCTGCTCCACCTCTGTCACAGATGCATTCTAGCCATTGGCTAAAGAGCAGGTTAGAACTCCTGGGAGGGCCCAATCCTAACCTACTTGGTTTCCCTCATATCATAATGACAGCCTCTTCCAGATGGCTGCCAATTCCTGACCTAAGCCAAGAATGAGTAGAGGGAGATAACACTAGTGACTGCGTGTAGGAGAGAGCCTGGAACAGAACCTAATTCCCTGGGGGAAGGCAGGCTCAACTGTGAAAGGGGATGAAGGTAGGCAGGAAGCAAGAAGCTTTTCTTGCATATGCAGTGGAATTCTTCTGATGCTTACTGGGGAGGGTGGTAAAAGTGGGAGAGAGAAGGAATTAGCAGGAATGAGGAGGTAGGTGGAACTCCAGCTAGGGTGGAAGAGGGAGAGAAGGATATGGATGGGAACTGGGTTTGTTCAACTTCAGTTGGTCAGTAAAAGAGCACTAAGAATGAGTAAACTAGTCTTTAGTATTCTAAGCAGTGAAAGCCCTACAGCAGCAGCAAATAAAGAGACCTTCTGGGACCAAAGAAAAACAATATTAATTTATGTGACCAAAAGTAGCTGCATCTCTCTGACCTTTAAATATGTGCACACTTACTCACTATTGCCAACTGTCATGATTTATAGTATACAGTGTTGTAACAGTGTTGTCCCAGGATATTAGAGACGTGGTGGGTGAGGGCAGGAGCGGCGCCAGGGTTTTTGGCGCCCTAGGCAGGGGTCCTTCCACACTCCCGGTTGTCGTTGGCAATTCTGTGGCGGGGGGGGGGGGTCCTTTCGTGCTCCCGGTCTTCGGGGCACTTCAGCGGCAGGTCCCGGAGCAAGTGAAAGACCTGCCACAGAATTGCTGCTGAAGACCCGGAGCGCAGAAGGACCCCCCGCCGCCGAATTGCCACCGAGGGCGGCAAAATGCGCCCCCCCCCAAATCCTGGTGCCCTAGGCAACTGCCTAGGTCGGCTAAATGGAAGCGCCGGCCCTGGGTGAGGGAATATCTTTTATTGAACCAACTTTTCTTGGTGAGAGAGACAAGCTTACACAGAGCTTGGTCCAATAAATGATATTACCTCACCCACCATGTCTATGCTTTATAGTGTATTTCTGAATGTCCCAATTTCTGGAATCAAGAATTTCTAGGAGAATCACAGCTTTCATTAAAAAAAAAAAAATAATAATAATAATATAAAAAAGTTGTTAACCCTCCTGGTCATGAAGAAAAGCTAGAAAGCGTGAAGCAAGTGCACCCTAAAAACTCAGAAACCAGAAGGCAAATAAAAAGAACCTCACATTTATTATTTAAAAGAATAATAAGCCAATCATGATTTTGGAGATTCTGGCTCATGATTTTTAAATTCTTCCATTCGGCAACACTGTACCTTTTATTCTTTCAGGTGCTGCTTCATTCAAACAGCCCAAGATTGTATCCTCATCCATATTCTGGGCAGACCATTTCCTCCTCAAGGAAGAAATAAAAAACGTTCCCTGCTGCAACACAAGAAGAAAGCAACAACACAGTCTGAATTCACACACACTTAAGACCCTGCAATTTCCAACCCTTACTTATAGAGAAGTCTTCTTAGCCAAGAGGCCATGACACAGAGAATTAGTAAGGCATTACAAACACACACTCACTACTGTCATAGAAAATACAGCACCATAACACACTCCTCCACTACACAGACCATCATGCTTCTCACACTTCCTGTCAAATCTCTCAACTGCCGTCTCACTACAATTTGGAGACACTGGAACTGCAAATCTGATCAGTTCCCTCAAACTTCTGTCTTTACAAATGAAAAGGACATCCAACCCACTGTGAGCATTCTGTTTGCAGCTTCTTATGGCTCCCATGCGATATGTCCTCACTCTGATTAGATCCTGCACTTGCAGGGCTGGATTTGATGATCTAATGCGTGTTTTCCAGCTCTAACTTGTTTGATCCTCTCTTTGTACGCTTAACTGCCTAAGATATTCTCACATCTGGCCAGCACAATCAGTACATCTCCTTTGAGTCTGACTGCTAGCAGTTCTCCTTTCTGAACCCTTTCAAAGAAAAATTAAGAATTTATTTTCCAGTTGTTGTGCATGAATGCAAATAACCTTTCTTGCTCAACCAATCCTGAGTTCCCTATTGTGTGTAATTTCCATTAAAAAAAAAAATCTCTGGGAATTTAGGAGTGGGCCCTATAGGCTATTCCAAAACCCACCGAAGTCAGTGGAAAGACTTCCACTGACTCCAAAGAACCTGAGCTCAGGCATCTCAAGAGCATATAAACTATATTCTTGAGGTTATAGTATATAATACACTATTACCTCAAAATCCTTGCCCATATTTTTAATTAAACTACAGAGAAATAGCATACCATAGAAAGATAATTTGAACAATTAATTCCCTCAAGGATATGCTATGGTGCAACATCAACTCCAGGACATCTGTTTCTACTACAAAAAGATCTTACTTTCTCTAAAGGGATAATTAACGCCAGTCTAAAAGGCTTACACACTGATAGAATAAAATGAGTAGAAAAGAAAGTAAACTTTCATGCACATTACCATATTACCTGCATAGAAAGGTCACCAAAAATATCTCAAGTTAGTATAAAACATATTTAGAATTCAGAAAGCAACAGAGGGTCCTGTGGCACCTTTAAGACTTAAAGGTGCCACAGGACCCTCTGTTGCTTTTTACAGATTCAGACTAACACGGCTACCCCTCTGATACTTAGAATTCAGAGAAACTCATGGACTCTATTTTTGGACCTGTCAGTGACTCACTGTGAGACCTTATACAAGTTACTTGACTTGCCCAAAGTTACACAGAAAGTCTGTGGCAAAGTGGCTCAGTTTACTTAAAATGGGTATAATACCTTACCTATCACAAAGTAACAATTATTGCACATTTATAAAGTCCATGAGATGAAAAGTGCTATAAAAATTAAAAATATTATTTATTACACAATTATACCATGAACTATTTCAGTAGTGCCAACCCCAAGCATTCAAAAACCATGAGTCAGCCCTAAAAATCTGAGGTTCACTTAAAAATCATGGTATTTTTAAAAATAATACATTCAGAGTTTTTTGCCTTCTGGTTCTTGAGCCATTAGGATACACATTATCAAACTTTGCTCTGAAACCATCAGGGCTAAAAACTAGTTTTTAAAATGAAAGCCGAGAGTCTCGTGTAATCATGTCACTGCACTGAGCTTGGATTTTAAGAAGAAGAAGAAAAAAAAAAAAAAATCTAGATTTTAGATGAGTTAGCAACATTGTATTTCCTCTTAACTAGGAATCCCTGGGGATGGAACAAACTTTTGCTATAGGCCTAAACTTTGCTTTACTTGGGAGCTCTGGCTTAAACAGAAATGGCTGGAATGTGGGCACAGTCCAGCAAAACCAGGATGTTACAAGAGTACTCTGTGTGTGTGTGTGTAGCTATTAGGGCTGTCAATTAATCGCAGTTAACTCATGCGATTAACTCAAAAAATTAATCACAATTTATTGCAGTTTTAATCAAACTGTTAAACAATAGAATACCAATTGAAATTTATTAACTATTTTGGATGTTTTTCCTACCTTTTCAAATATTGATTTCAATTACAATACAGAATACCAGTATACAGTGCTCACTTTACAGTGAAAATATTTGGAATAAATATAAAAATCATAAACAAAAGAAATAGTATTTTTCAGTTCACCTCATACAAGTACTGTAGTGCAATCTCTTTATTGTGAAAGTGCAACTTACAAATGTGGGGTTTTGTTTGTTACATAACTGCACTCAAAAACAAAACAATGTAAACTTTAGAGCCTACAAGTCCACTCAGTCCTACTTCTTGTTCAGCCAATCACAAATTTATGGGAGATAATACTGCCCGCTTCTTATTTACAATGTTACCTGAAAGGGAGAACAGGCATTCGCATGACACTTTTGTAGCAAGGTATTTACATGCCAGATATGCTAAACATTCATATGCCCCTTCATGCTTTGGCCACCGTTCCATGCTGATGATGCTTGTTAAAAAATAATGCATTAATTAAATTTGTGACTGAACTCCTTTGTGGAGAATTGTATGTCTCCTGCTCTGTGTTTCACCTGTATTCTGCCATATATTTAATGTTATAGCAGTCTTGGATGATGACCCAGCATGTTGATCATTTTAAGAACATTTTCACTGCAGATCTGACAAAATTGAAAGAAGGTATTAATGCGAGATTTCTAAAGACAGAACTTGACCCAAGGTTTAAGAATCTGAAGTGCCTTCCAAAAATCTGAGAGAAACGAGGTGTGGAGAATGCTTTCAGAATTCTTAAAAGAGCAACACTCCAATGCAGAAACTACAGAACTTGAACAAAAAAAAAAAAAAAAAAAAAAATCAACATTCCACTTGTGTCATCTGACTCAGATGATGAAAATGAACATGCGTCAGTCTCCACTGCTTTGGATCGTTATTGAGCAGAAACTATCATCAGCATGGACGCATATCCTCTGGAATGGTGGTTGAAGCATGAAGGGACGTATGAATCTTTAGCACATCTGGCACGTAAATATCTTGCAATGCCAGCTACAACAGTGCCATGCAAATGCCTGTTCTCACTTTCAGATGACATTGTAAACAAGAAGTGGGCAGCATTGTCTCCTGCACATGTAAACAAATTTGTTTGAGCAATTGGCTGAACAAGAAGTAGGACTAAGTGGACTTGTAGGCTCTAAAGTTTGACATTGTTTTATTTTTGAAGGCAGGTCTTTTTTGTGTGCATAATTCTACATTTGTAAGTTCAACTTTCATGATGACAAGATTGCACTCTTAATACAGTACTTGTATTAAGCAAATTGAAGAATACTATTTCTTGTTTTTACAGTGCAAATATTTAGAATAAAAACTATAAAGTGAGCACTGTACACTTCATATTCTGTGTTGAAATTGAAATCAACATATTTGAAAATATGGAAAACATCCAAAAATATTTAAATAAATGGTATTCTATTATTGCTTAACAGCACGATTAACCATGCGATTACTTGTTGTAATCGCTTGACAGCCCCTAGTAGATAATATACATAGTGTTAGTTGCCAGAGAAGGTGACAGTAGATGGTGCTCAACAGGGTGCACCATGGTCCCTGGGGTTTCTAGGGCAATACACCTGGCATGCTGCAAATGGCAGAGCTCTGTGCTGCTCTCCCCAGTTTGCCCTGGGATCAGAGCTGCTGGGCGCACCGGGTAGCCCTGCAGGGGTGGGTCTACTGCCTCATACCCCTCCCCCAGAGCTGGGGATTAAGGGCGCAGGCCCAACTCAGTATGGGGGGCTCACGGGAGGGGCTGCACTTCCCCTTTTCTCTGGCACCGTATCAGAGCCCCCTTCTCTGGCTAGTGGGCTAAGCCTGGGCCAGGAGATGGGACTTTTCCTCCTGCCTGACACCGATTGGCCAGTTGGTCCCTCGGCACCGCCCTACTGAAGCGCCATTGGACCTTCCCCTGTCCGTAACCGAGAATGGACGATTGCTATGGCGACCGGGACGCGTCCAGCCATTCCTACTTCTTGCCTTAGCGCCCCCCCTCCCCCCCGCGAAACTCGGATAGACCCTGGCGCAGAGAAGGGGAGAGCTGCTTCCTTGTTCTCGCGAGAGGCTCTGCGGGGAACCCTAGCAACGGCGAGAGCGGAGTGTAAACAACCGACCCGGAGAGCCGGCCGGCGATGGAGGGGGAGGCGGCGGTGGCCGGAGCCGAGGGGCCCTTCTGCCTGCAGCGTATCCTCTCCCCGCGCCCCCTCAGCGGCTCCTGGGTCCTGGCTGGGCAGCGCTGGGGATAAGGGAGAGGGATGCTCGGGGGTGGTTTGCTGAGGGTTCACCCCGGGGGCTCCTCGCTCGGGGGGGGCAGGAGGTTTCTGGGGGTTCACCCCGGGAGAGGGGGAGCCGGGGATCTTCACCCAGAGCAGGGGGTATTGGGGGTTTCAGTCTCGCTTTGCGGGGTGGGCTGTCCGGCTCTGGCCTCTGGGGATTTTTGGAGAGTTTGATTCAACTGAGAACAAATCTCCATGAATATCAGGCACCACCCACCCTTGGTTTTGAGTCCAGGGCAAGTTCAAGCCGTGGGGTGGGGTGTGCTGGTGTCCCCTAGTTGTCTGCATGGATCAGTGCCACTGCAGAGATCACCCTCCCTCCCCCGCCTGAGCTCTGTCCAGGATTGGGGAAGGGGAAGGACCACCTCTGTGGCCCATTCAGACAGGCTTCTCAGTAGCATCTGCAGTAAAAGCTTCACTTGATGCCCATATTGTTGTATTTGCCAGGTTCAGACTTGCCCAGTGGGAGCCAGGCCAAAATCACGTAATTATGATAGGAAAAACCGGAGATTACCAATTTATTTTACCAACACTCTCCTACTTGCTGCTGGCTAATACAGATACCCCCCGACTTACACAATCGTTCCGTTCCGGAAAGCCTTGCGTAACTCGAAGTTTGCATAAGTCAGAAACGTATACCTATATGTTATGCAAAAATTTCTGCAACTCAAAAATCCTATTTCTGGCTTATGGAACATTTTCCGTAAGTACAAATTTGCATAAGTCGGGTCTGGCGTAACCCGGGGAGCATCTGTAGTGAACTTCCCTGGGAACCCGGGGGGAATAAACCATAAGTTAGCACAGAATTTAATTTTTTTATTTGAATGAAGACAGCTAAGTCTCCAGCCCTCACGATTAAGAAGACCTTCTCGATGTGAACTGACTGTAGCTTGATGCAGAGCCATCTTGCTGGATCTAAAAACAGATGACTCCACTGCCACTGGTATGGAAACAGAAAAGTGAAATTGTCCTGATTCTTGTTAGTTTCACCTAGGGCCTCTGAATAGTAATAGTGGGAATGTCCATAGTCTTGTTTATTTCAGTGTGCTGCCAAGATCCACTGTTGTTGTTTAGAATCCCTGGGTGAAATTAACAAGAACCATAACAATGTCACTTTTCTGTTGCTACTTGGGAAAGCTGTGAGCAACAACTGAAGTACTGGAGCTGTTGCCTCTTACTCCTTTTTCTATTTGTCTTTCTGTAGCAAGCGTCTGGTAAGTTTTTTCCAAGCCTTTTCCATAAGGCACCTATCAGAAGGTAACCCACAATTGCTTGTTCCTCCACTTGGCAATATTTGAGCCACTGACTTAGAGTGAAAGGCTCTAATTCTGTCATCAAGGGCCTGAATTATCCAATCATTCCCTAAAGATCTATTTTTAATTCAGTAGTTTATACAAGTAATATAGGAATTTTAGATTGCAGTACAGCAATTTAGAATGGTTTATTTCTGAGTTATGACATTTAGAAACATCAGTTTAACTCCTTTTCAGTTATAAAAAGAGCAAAGACAAATTATAAGTTAGTGGTTTCAGGTTTGTTTTGTTTTGTATATTTAGAGGCTGGCAATCAGGAGATCTGAGTTCTGTTCCCAACCTTGGAAGGGCTGGTCTTCACTACCCACCGGGATCGGTGGTAGAAAAATCGATCTCTTGGGGATCAATTTATCGCGTCTCATCGGGACACGATAATCGATCCCCGAATCGACGCGTATACTCCACCAGCCCGGGTAGGAGTAAGCGCCGTCGACGGGGGAGCCGCGGCGGTCGATTTGCTGCCGTCCTCACAGCGGGGTAAGTCGGATCAGATACGTCGAATTCAGCTACGCTATTTGCGTCGCTGAATTTGCATATCGGAAATCGATCCCCCCCGTAGTGTAGACGTAGCCTTTGTGACCCTATGTAATCCACTTCTCTGTGATTCAGTTTCTATTTTCTTAAAACAGAAATTCTTCAGTGCCCTGTGGCTAATAAAAGGCACTACATAAGAGTGTCTATATTATAAAAAGAAGAACAGGAGTACTTGTGGCACCTTAGAGACTAACAAATTTATTAGAGCATAAGCATCCGAAGAAGTGGGCTGTAGTCCACGAAAGCTTATGCTCTAATAAATTTGTTAGTCTCTAAGGTGCCACAAGTACTCCTGTTCTTTTTGCGGATACAGACTAACACGGCTGCTACTCTGAAACCTATATTATAAAAGACATTTAAAATAAAATGTGTAGACAATGTTTGCTCAAAAATGTAGCTGAATGAGGAATTTTGTCTTTAAAAGATTATTGTGCATCTGCAATACGATATTTGAAGAAAAATTTCAAGATTTTTAACATGAGGTTTTATTCCACATGCATAGCACCTGCAATAACACAGTAGTCTAGACCATAATGGCACATAAGGGCTATGAAGTCAGTAAAACACTTTTAAAAAACTAGCAGCAAACTACCCATCTTGGAAGCACCTAAATCACCAAGAGCATTTGCATTAGTTTGAAATGTCTGGTGGGTATGACATAGTGACATTTCTATCCACATTGTAAAAGATTCTACAACTGTAGAATAGAATTGTCAACATGGAGAAAAATAAATGAAGTGTTGCACATATGTAAAACAATTTGACAAATCTGTCTCTCTCATTATACAATTAAGCTTCCAGTGAGAGAAATGTTTTTAGCCAAATTGCTGGATGCACAATATTGTATTTAAATTGTACCATATGAACATTCAAACCTCTATTTATTACTACAATATGACAGTACCAAAAGGCTGCTTAACTGATTACAGTGACATTATCCTGCTTTTTATTATTTGATAATTTATAAAATGATACTTAGTACATTTTTCAGCTTCCGAGTGCTTTGCAAACTTTAATTAAAGTATCATTCAGTTATGGTGCTAGTGAATTAATGGTAAATCATAATTGTTATAACCCAGCAAGGTAGGCAACTTATCATCCCCGTTCTATGGATAAGGGACTCTAAGGACCATACATTTAATCTGATTTGCCCAAGGCCCCACAACACGATAGTAGCAGGGCCAGAACTAGAACTCACACATTTGTGAGTCCCAGTCCCAGATGACTAGATCATACCTGCCTCAAATGTTACTTTTATTATACCTTTTGCTATAATTAAAGCAGCTACAGTTACATTGTGATTTCTATTATAAAACTTCTATTTATGCACGTGTAGCTTTCTGAAAAGTCCTTTGTGGCTGAAACCTGCTATTGTTAGTATCAGCTCTGTTATTTATTTTTTTAAAAAGCTGGAGCAAAATCCATTCATGATATGAAATTATTGGAGAGTGGGGAGAAAAGTGTTCCCAGCATATTAAGACTTCTTTGACTTATCAACCAATAGCTCAAAAGCATTTGTGGGGCAAGCCCTCTAAACCTCACATGTAAATTACTACCTCCCTTTGCTGTATGTATAACCGAGGTAAATTTAAAAATAACCCCTCTTCTTAAATGCTCATTTCCAATCAGCAAAAGATTTTTGTAACTTCAGCTAATGAAGCCTTGACCTTTGGCAATAACACAGTTAACTTTTTCCTTTGCTTGCCCCTCTCTCTCCAAATATATAGACACACATATATGGATAAAATATAATACAGCCAAGGACAATTTTCCAAATAAACCAGGGATTTTAGGAAGCACTGGCAGGTGTACAAATATCTGATTCACGCACATAATCACAGTCAAGTACAAATACATAAGTAGCACACATACATTGGCCCCTCCTTTATAAAAAGTTGGGCCTTAGTATCCATGCTGTGCAAATAGGACCTCACTTTTCAAAGTCTCATTCACAAGATACCTTCCCCAGACATAAAGTAGCAACATGGTCACTTTATGTACAGTGAAAGGATGAAGAGTGAATTGATCATAAAGTGTCTAGCTTTTAAAAAATGATTCTTAGACTACTTACCAAACTCAATCAACCAAAATTCCTGACCTCCCAAATCAATTCTGCCACCAGACTTCTGCTTTTGCTACTCTCCACCAACCTCCAGAGCAACTTAAAAAACCCAATGGTTTCCCTATTGTGCATTTTGCTCCCAGTAACTCTTCTCCCTGTCTCATCTTGTGAACACTAAAGCAGCTGCAGCCACTTAGCTCTTTCTGCCCCTCTAGCAGTTAGTGGTCCCTGGACCACTTTGCTGCCCAATTTTCCCCCCACCCCTCCAGTTAAGAGCATGAAAAGAACAAAGTTGGCTGATAATGTAAGGTCTCCAGCATTTGCCTTTGGGAGCGGGGAGCTGAGACTCAGGAGACAGACAGCTTCTAAACTCTTAGAAGGTTGGTCAGGCTCCTGTTCTTCAGGACAGCTCTTCAAAGTCCTGTCCAAAGAGCAACTGTTCTCAGCTACGTTCTCCCTGCCCAACTCAATGGGCACGTGGGCTGTTGCTGGGACACTTTGCTAGAAGGAGATTGTAAAGCATTAATTGAAACACACACCTCTCAATCCTCCCATTAAAATCAGTTAATCCATTTTTTCCCTAATGTAACTAAAGGAGATATAAACCAACATAACAGAAGCTTCAGTGCTCAATTTACTGTTATTTTTCTCCAAAGTGTGGATCCACAGATGTGCATTTGCTATATCAGATCTCTAAATCTCATAAAAAATGGTTAGCTTTCTAAAAGGATGAAATTCACCCAGAGGCATAACAACAGTGAAAGTTCCCTGGTGCAATATAGCCACTGTGACTATGTACCTGAGAGTAGTGTTTGGCCTATTGTTTATATTAAGCACAGCAATTGGCATCTAGCTATAGCAGAGCAAATAGGTGGTATTTTAATGCTGTGCAATCCTGCAGTGAAAAGTTTGAGTGCTAAATTCTGTTCTTGAATGCAGCGACATGCCTTTCATTGGAGCTCTGTATAGGCATCCAAGAGCCAAAGTTAGCCCTAAATACATGAAATTTGGCCTTACATAGAACAGGGGAGAGGCTGATAAATACTGCTTTATGAATAACTGCTCTTTTTTAATGATCATATAAAAATTGTTTTAATTCTCATTGGAAAGCACCACATATGTCAGCTGCTTTAGACTTGACAAAACATATAGAGGTTACCATTACAGAAGACTCAGAAGATGATTATCAGTATGAAGAGGTAATTTACTTAATAATAATATTGCCAATAATAATAATACCTTTTTCTTTTATAGTGCCTTTAATCAGTAGATCTCAAAACTTAGGAGATAGTCTTAAGAGAGATCTGTATTGTAGTATCCACCTCTTCTTTTATTTAAATGCACCAGTCACTAAGATATCTTAGTACCAAAGAAGTAAATCCTATTTTATGAAGCATACTTTAAAATATGCATGATATTCAGTGTATATTTTCACTTAATAAAAAGAACTAGTAACATTTGATTTATGTCTTATTTCCATTTAGATAATTTGTAAAAGGTAGCAGTAACTCAGTTTAGCTGATTTCAGCTTATTCATTATTTAAATGTTTATATTATTATATAATATATCCTTCCTTTCTTGGATATTGTTTTCAGTATATTAATGTATTGGTCTTTGATATAAACAAAATCCTCTAACTAAAGCCTGTGCTTGATCTCTTTTTGAATTGTAGTTGTGTGAATATGTAAACCCCATACTGGTGAACAAAGTGTTAGTAGGAGCTGGAGAGTTCAATTAGCCCATCTTCCTGCACCTGGAGGGTGTGTCAGGGTTGATTTGTTATCAGACCCAGCTGGAGGAGCTGGGTTGTCTCATTAAGCAGGGAAGTGAAAACTACAAGAGGGGGTATATGTGTGAGGGATAGAGTTTTCTTAGCCCGGAAAAGGAATTATAGGGTAGCTGTAGGAGAAGAGCTAATTTTGTGCTTAGGATCGGAGAAGTAGCGCTTCTAAGGAAGTAGTATTGGTGGTGGATGTTCTATACCTGGATGCTGGAGGGAACCTAGTGGGATTAAAAGATCAAGTCTGGAGAGACAGAAGCTGCTTTAGTTAGGTTTGGTTTCTCTGGGATTTTCTGTGCTTTGTTGGTGAAGGCTGAGGGAAGCCTAGAAATTTCTGAGAGAAGTGGGACTGTAAAGGGATCTAGTATGAGCAGAAAATGCTATGGTGGTAATTAGCATGTATAGGATACTACTCATGTGAGACAGTGCCACCTCTCAAAGGGTGAGACTTCTAAGGGATCTGCCTGTAGGACCAAGTTGTGAGAGGATGACACCACTGTAGGACTGAAGCAATGGTTGGCAGAAGGTGCTAATGAGGAGAAACTATTATACTAGGCTGGGCCAGCAGTGAGTCCACTCTTCCCCAAATAATCTACTATGTCAGTCAGCAGGCTCTTATCCTAAGCCTGGTGAAATCTATGAGAATCTTTCCACTGAGCTTCGGCTCAAGTGCTGAGAGATCAGGGTTGAAAGTCCATCTCCAAAAAAGTCAATGAGAGTTTTGTCACTGATTTAAATAGGGCAAGGATACCACTCTGAGAGTGTGTGTGTTGTTTAAATAAATATTGTATACTTCAGCGCCAAGTAGAACAATAATCGGTTGTGTAATTATAACACCAAGCTTCTAATATGTCTACTAGCATAAGACTTTTTTTAATTACTGTATGCTGTTGGGAGTATAATATGCATAATACATTAAAATATGCATTGATGTGACTTCATTTATATTTGGGTTTAGGTTCCAGCAGATGATGATTTTAGTCTCCTAGAAGGTGATGAAGATCTGATAAAGGCTTTGCAGACAATACAGGAGCAGGCTGAAGATGCACAAATTATAGTAAGAGTTTTCAAAAAACTGTTAAGAATCCATCAGTAATCAAACTGATTTCTATTGGCTTAAAGTTTAGACATTGAACACTCTTAATTATTGAATATAAGTATGGATAGAACCTTTTACACTTCTTATGGCATAAATATCTAGAAACATTTAGATTTGAAGTAATTATGAGACCAAAGCTTAAATAAATTCACCTCCATCCACCCTGATATTCCTCTATTCACTGTTTGCCTGTCTTGTTATATATTTCATGCACTGCTCAATATTTTAAGGAAGAAAGTAGACTTAATTCACTAAAATGTGTTAGGATACTTTTCTCTAAATGGAATGAGTTAAATAAAATATTTAGGCCCTGATTCAGCCAAGTTCCATTGAAGCATGTGCTTTAATCACTGTTTAGCATGTGCTTAAATGCTTTGCTGAACAGGAGTAGAATTACTCACATGCTTTGTTTAAAAAAAACAAAAAGTATATACCGGCTGCTTGGCTGAATGAGAGCTGTGATCAAATTATGACCTATTTAACAACTAGTGTTAATTTTAGATACTTTTACAGTTTGATTTTTAAAACCGCAATAGAATACCATGTAGTGGTGTGATGGGATTGTGTTATGTTCACAGCACACATCCACATGTTAATTTTAAAAACATAAATACTCTTGTTGGAAGGCTGTAACATGACACTACTTTTTTTAAATTTTATTTTAAAGAATGCAAAATAACACCAAGAACCCCAAAATGGTGAGAGACAAAGCAGGGTGCTCACTAAAACAGAGAGGCCCAACTCAGCCCTCCCTACTGTAGGCTGGCTTTTAGGAAAACTTCTGCTGCTGCTAGGACCAGATCATATGCTTCCCTACAGAGCCCGCCAGCTACCCACCTTTAGGTGGAACTAGGAAAATCCTTGAATTTGAATTGATCACAACTTGAACAGTTGTGGTTCCTTTTTTTTTTTTTTTTTTAAATGAAAGTGACTAGTTCTCAGTGACAACTGAGGGAAGACTTACTTTAGTGTGTGTGTGTGTGTAAGTAAACTCCTCAGTTCTGAGGTCAATATTAAACCTTGGATGAAAAAAATCTGAAAATAAAAGGTACATCTGAAAGCAGATTCAGTTTTTAAAATGTATGGTTTTTGAAGCATTGGAAATATTTGAAATTCTTCACAAATCTGCTGTAATTACATCTGACTATGCACCTTGACACTTAAAAAAAATCCAGAACAATGGACAATGTTACTAGTCTAATCTTTTGACACTGTACAACTGCCTAATCTTTTAGCTGTTTCATAAGTGTTTCTCTATTGAATTGTAAGACTGCTACACAGGAACACTTGATATATGATGCACTTGGGGTGTGTATATATGCCCTGTATGAACACCTAAAGCTTCCTGCAGTTTTGATAGCAAAAAGCACCATGCCCATAGTTAGCCTCAAGTTCAATATGATTTTTGTTTTGTGTGTGTGTTCTAGCTAAAAGGTTTCTCTCTCTGCTTCTGGACTTGATATTGAGAGATTTAATACAATTTTCACTGTAAATCATAGTTTTTGCCAACAGCGTATGTCAATCATTTTCATTAGATGGTAGGATCTGTAGAGCAAAACAAAGGTACTTTTAATCACACTTCTTGTTGGCCTTAATGCTTTCATAATTAAATGTTTACTGCATATTTTATGAGGCATATCTGCTAGGTTGTTCAGTGCTCATTTACTAGATAACCCAGGTGTTGAAGCAAGTGGTTTTGATGACTCAGCAAGTACTAGTCTTCTCTCTGATTGCCTACTGAATCAATATCCTCACACTGTGCTAAGAAACACATCTTTATGTGAAGCAAAACTGAGGCAATGAATACCTGTAGCCCTGAGATTTCCTGGCACGTTTTGCAAGTGGTAATCCTTCTGTCTTCGCTAAATTCCACCATAAACTAATGTCCTGGCACACCTATGCTTCCCCTGTAGCTTCAGTTCAATTGCTGTATATTTTACACCCAATTCCATAATAAAAGAATTTTATCCACTATTTAAATGCAGACTTTAAAGAAATGCAGTATTTATGCAATTGGGGTGCATAGATCAAGTAGGTATCCAAAAGTACAGTAAGCATTATACAGCCCACACCCTCAACTTAGAAATCATGGTTATTTATTTATAGTTCGTGTCCATGGCTTTCATTTTCTCTAAGAAGATGAAACATAGGCTGTTAAACTTAAGCAGAGACGCAATTGTCTTAATTTTAATAACTGGCACTTTCAGTAAACCAAGACTACTGTGTGTCAAACAGCTAGGATGTGTTAGTATCCATTATCTTGGGCAGGGGTGGGCAAACTTTTTGGCCTGAGGGCTGCATCGGGTTTCCAAAATTGTATGGAGGGCTGGTTAGGGGAGATTGTGCCTCCCCAAACAGCCTGGCATAGCCCACCCTGGCCCCCGCCCCCATTGGACCCCTCCTGCTTCTTGCCCCCTGGGACTTTTGCATGGAGCAGCTCTAACTTATACCATTGGCATAAGCTCTCAGGACCTGATGCCAATAGAAGATAGGGCATAGTGTAGCTCTGTTCTATCATGCTGCTTCACCCCTATTTTGTTTCAGTCCCACATCATTACTTTTGCTGTTGTCCTTGCCTTGAACAGTATAAAGTAATGTGGTGGCTGATCCCAGAATGTAATTGCTGTCAAAAGTAACTGAGTTTTTCCATATGGAAAAATGGAATCTTCAGCTCTTTATACATTCACTTCCAGAACAAGATGTCCTGTCTTCTCATTCAATTCTATTTTTCCTATAGTACTCAAAGCAAGCAGGATTATGATGGAGGTGTTTCCTCTGGATGTATTTTTAATCTTTCCATATAAAATGATGTAGAGCCTTTTAAATGGGATAATCATGTCTTCTATGTCTTGTCCAAGAAGTTATGAATCTAGATTTTTTTTTTTCCATAACAGAAAATAGCTCTGGATTACCTATGGCTGCAGGAACACTTCATTTCTGGATTCTTTTTTTGTGTCCTATGTGAACAGTCAAATTCCCTTAAAATTAGTTTGTATTCTGCCTTCATAGATTTCATTTAATTTGAAATTACTGTCCAAAATTCTGCACTTTCCTGTTTTTCATCCTTCCTTGCCTCCAGCTGAATAAGTTTTGAAGGAATCTCTTCTAATGGATTTTCTTGACAGTCTCTATTCTACCACTTCTGATCTTGTTTGGAGTTTCTTTTAGCATTCCTTGGACAGAAAATTCCTGAGAACCAGCGGATGGTACTATGACACCCTAGGTGTGAAGCAGTCCTAATGTTTTTATTGGGCATGCTTGCTATCAGCAGATTCAGCATCCTCCGGGGATTTGGGGGGTAGTTGGGTTTTTTTTAATTTTATTTTTTTTAACATTTATTCAGTAAAAGAAATTGAACAAAACCCTACACTGAATAAATCACCAGAAGATCTTACATGGTGTTTCAGTCTCATTGCTTACTGATTCTCTGTAATATGTGAGCACCTCACAGTCATTAATGGGTTTTATCCTCTCAACATTCCTGTGAAACAGGTGTTATCCCCACTTTTTGGATGGGGAAACTGAGGTTCAGGATAGATTAAGTGACTAGCCTGGCATAATACAAGAAGTCTGTGGTAGGACCAGGAACTGAACTCAGGTCTCTTAAAGTCCAGTCCAGTAGATGATCATTTTTACCTGTACGGTGCTTCTTAACCGTTCCTTTTAAGGTATTTGCTAGATGCCATTGTACTATATGAATCAAATTAATATCTGGCAGAGTTCCATTGACTACAGTGTGTTTTGCTAGGGATGAATTTGGCCTAGTGTTTTAAAACTGTCTTATGGATGTGTTTTAAGGGCCTGCAATCAGCCTATGTAGTGTGACCAAGAGATCTCCTGATCTTAATTGGTGGTGGGCATAGGGGAAGCATAAGCATTACAGGAATCCCCTGGGCCTGGAATTCACATTGTGGTCCACCAAAAAGTCTCTTGTGAGGTCTCTAACGAAAGCGTGTCACACAGGTCATTGGTATCATTGTGGAAAGCATGCACTGATGTTAAGAACATAAGAGTGGCCATACTGGGTCAGACCAACAGTCTATCCAGCCCAGTATCCTGTCTACTGACAGTGGCCAAAGCCAGATGCCTCAGAGGGAGTGAACCTAACAGGTAATGATCAAGTGATCTCTCTCCTGCCATCCATCTCCACCCTCTGACAAACAGAGGCTAGGTACACCATTCCTTACCCATCCTGACTAATAGCCATTAATGGACTTAACCTCCATGAATTTATCTAGTTCTCTTTTAAACCCTGTTATAGTCCTAGCCTTCACAACCTCCTCAGGCAAGGAGTTCCACAGGTTGACTGTGAGCTGTGTGAAGAACTACTTCCTTTTATTTATTTTAAACCTGCTACCCATTACATGTTGTGTAAGGAATTAAGTATTTAAACTGAATTATGTTTTTATGGTCTGTATCTAGGGACTGGTCAACCAGCAAAAGTGAAAAGCAGGCTTTCTTTCAGACAAATGTTTCTCTGTTCACATGTAAATTAAGTATTGTATGATTCTTCTTTGAGTGCTTGCTCACGTCTATTCCATATTAGGTGTGTATACTCACTACATGCACCAGTGCCAGAAGTTGGGCCCCAGCTCAAGTCGAGCTGTGCAGT
This sequence comes from Malaclemys terrapin pileata, assembly GCF_027887155.1. Lineage (NCBI taxonomy): Eukaryota > Metazoa > Chordata > Testudines > Emydidae > Malaclemys > Malaclemys terrapin. Next base: position 13,933,351 of record NC_071515.1, on the reverse strand, counting down.
CTCTCCCATGCTTTGCCTGGAACTCCAGATAGTGATGCAGGCCCCAGTCAGCTTCAGGTGCTGTCGACACCTGAAGCCCTTCAAACAGCTCAGGAGCTCCTGACATTTCTGGTGCCGCCCTCTCACTGGCTCCTGCGGAACCCCCATCTCAGGGAAAACCTGCATTGGGACCTATGCATGTGTCCCTGCCTCAATGATACCGTTCCCCATTGAGAGGAATGTCCCGCCAGCATTTGCCATCTCTCCCCCCGCCTTCTCCCACCTGCCGCTGCTACACTTCTGGACTGGAGAGGCAGACTCAGTGGAGCCCTTTTTGGACCCCGCACCGGGGATACTGATTTGAGGGACTTGAGGAGTACTTCACCTGTAGATTGGTGCAGACCCTCTGAGGCACGTGTTACCTGGCAAGAACTCCGGGACCGGTCCCGACGGTCTTCAAAGACCCGGGACTGATCGGTCACCAACAGGGGTGAAAGTAACTTAAAGGACTTTCTGGTACGCTGCAGTCCTGAGCAGAGTGTGGCCTCAACCGGAAGAGGCGGGGCCTTCGAAGATTTTAAAGGCCCTGGGGCTCCGACTGTGGCTGGGAGCTCTGGGCCCTTTAAATCACCATGGGAGCCCTGCTGCCGCTACCCTGGGGTGGCAGGGCTCAGGCTAGGGCTGGGGTAGTGGCGGCAGGGCTCCAGAGGTGATTTAAAGTGTGCGGCACTCCAGCTGCTGTGGGGAGCCCTGGGCCCTTTAAATTGCCTCTGGAGCCTGGCTCTGGGCTCTGGCAGCCAGGCAGGGATTTAAAGGGCCTGGGACTCCTGCCACTGGAGGGAGACCTGGGCCTTTTAAAGCGCCACCGGAGCTCCAGCAGCAGGGCTGAGGCGGCACTTTAAAGGGCCCGGAGCTCCCCACAGGGGCCTGAGCTCCGGGACCTTTAAATCCCCACCTGAGCCTGGCTGCCTGAGCTCTGGTGGCGCTTTAAAGGGCACGGAGCTCCCCGCAGCGGCTGGAGCCCTGGGCCCTTTAAATCACCACTGGAGAAACCGGTCCAGTCCGGCACAGTATACCAGACCGTACCAGCTTACTTTCACCTCTGGTCACCAAAGACCCCCGATCATTTGGCTGTCATCGCCCATGTCCAAAAGGAAGGTCGCCTTATTCAGGACGATGCAACCGGCCTGTAGTAGCTCCCGGTCCCGTTCAACATAGCGGTACTGGTCGAGTAGCGTGAGGCGTGGATCGCCGGGTATCTTACACAGATCAGCCAAATGCCGTTGGTCTCCAAGAGCCCAACCAAGACAGTCTCACTAGGACAGGTTGGCTTTGGGATGCAGGGACTAGCACTGGTCAGACAAGAGCCACCGCTCAGCCCAATCCTGGTCGCCCGGTACCAACCACTCAGCTGGTAACTCCAGCTCAGCGCAAGGTTCCCTAACTGCAGGACAAGCCCCGGTATAGGTGGTGCCGACTACATTATCAGCACCAAAACCTGTCCTATGCCCCCAAGCTCAGTGGCTGGTGCAGTGGTATCCTGGAAAGCCTTGGGGGGGGGGGGTTCACCCAATCTTCCCAGGCTACCTGATTGGTGTCAGGAGCCTCGGAGAGGCCAGCAGCCTTGGTATTCCATCCCCCTCAGGTGCTTGAGACCTCAAGGGGTAAGGCCCTGCAGGTCTAGGAGGACCCAGGGGAGCAAGCTGATGGACCACCAATGGACTTGGAGGTTCTTGTGGCACTGGCATCATCCTTGTCATTGCCAGATGAGGTTATCCTGGGGCCCCCTCACCCAGTTCCTCAGCATTATGCCAAGGCACAGCAGGAACTTTTGAAGAGTGTCGCTTCTAACTTCAGGCAGAGGAATAGGAGGAGCGCTCGGTCTCTGTTTGATGTCCTATGCTCCTTGGCTCCTGCCACGCTGGCTCTACCCCTTCCAAGATTACTAATGGCCTGTGGCAGACCCCCTCTTCCCTGGCCCCTATCTCTAAAAGGGCCGAACACAAGTATTTAGTGCCAACCAAGGGGTATAGGTACTTATACTCCCACCCAGCCCCCAATTCCCTTGTGGTAAAGGTGGTTAATCACAAGGAGAGGCAGGGACAACCCAGGGCTACCCCTGAAAATAAAGACTCCAGGAGGCTGGATCTTTTTGGACATAAGGTTTATTCATCTTCCAGCCTTCAGCTGAGAGTAGCCAACCACCGAGCTCTCCTTGGCCAATATGACTTCAATACGGGGCAAACCATGGCCAAGTTCAAAGGGTCGCTCCCCAAGGCTTTCAAGAAGGAGTTCAGAGTGATCCTCGATGAGGGCATGATCACGGCCATGGCGGTCCTCCAGGCAGTGTCAGGTGCTGCTGTCCACACCATGGCTTCCACTATCTCCATGCGGCGAGCCTCTTGGCTGCTCCTTTCTGGGTTGTCCACTGAGGCCCCGCAGTCTGTGCAGGACCTGCACTTCGATGGCCAAGCCCTATTTGCAGAACAAACAGACATCAAATTGCATGACCTCAAGGACTGCTGCACCACCCTGAAGACCCTGGGTCTCTATGTCCTAGCCCCGGCGTGTAAGCGGTTCGATCTGCAGTAGACGCAGGGTCAGGGGAGCCAGCCTCGGCAGGACCAGCCCCATAAACGAGTCAAGGATTACAAGCGCTGTGTGAGCCACCCGCCTCCACCCTCTGCTCAGTTGGGCTCAACCCAGCATAAGCAGGGGGCCAAACCCTCATTTTGAGGGCGCACCTGAGGGCGACCTACTAGATTATTCCTCGGATCCTTCTTTCGCAGCATACTCCAAACGACTTTCCCTCTTACTCCCTGCCTGGGTGGCTTTGGACCAATGTGTCCTCAGCACAGGAACAGGTTATACCCTCCAGTTCCTTTCTACCCCCTGTTCCCACCTGCCTTTCCTGTCCCTCTTCAGGGACACCTCTCAAGAGCCTCCTTGCACAGGAGGTAAAGGGGTTACTACAGCTGGGTGCGGTGGAAGAAGTTCCTCTCGAGTACAGGCACAAGGGGTTCTATTCCCAGTACTTTTTAAATCCCAAAGGCCAAGAGCAGTCTATGTCCCGTCCTGGACCTGCGAGACCTCAACAAGTAACTAAAGAATCTAAATTCCGCATGGTTTTCGTGGCTTCTATTATGCCCTCATTGGATCCAGGAGACTGGTATGCCGCCCTCGACTTGGAGGACACACACTTCCACATAGTGATCTTTCAAGGACACAGACGCTTCCTCCAGGTTATGGTGGGGTCTCACCACCACCAGTTTCCGGTCCTCCGTTTGGCCTGGTGACAGCACCTCGAGTGTTTACCAAGTGCATGTTGGCGGTAGTGGCTTACCTCGGGCACCGGGGTATCCAGATCTACCTGTACCTTGACAACTAGCTTGTCAAGGGCAGCTCCAGGTCTCCAGTCCAAAGGGATGTCGTGGTACTTCAAGCTACTTGCTACTCTCTGGGCCTATTGGTAAATGACACAAAGTCTATGTTAGTGCCAGTGCAGAGGGTAGAGTTCATCGGACCGGTCCTCGACTCAACCTGCACCAGGGCATTCCTGCCACTGGAAAGGTTCCACATGTTGATGAACCTCATCACGGAAGTCTCCGTGTTCCCTCTGACTAAAGTCAGGGTCTGTCTGTCCACCTGCTGAGCCACATGGCAGCGTGCACTTATGTGGTCCGCCATGCCAGGCTCTGGATGCGGCCCCTGCAACAATGGCGGGTGAATGTCTATTCCCAGTCCCGAGATCCCCTGGAAAATCGTTACCATTTCCCAGGCGATACTTACCTCGCTGTGGTGACAGACGGACTGCAGAACAGTCCTGGAAAGGGTTCTGTTTGACAACCCTCCCCACTCCATCGAGTTGGTGTCAGATGCTTCGGACCTTGGTAGGGGGGCACATATTGGCATCCTCCAGACTCAAGTGATATGGTCTCCAGACGAAGTATGGTTGCACATAAACGTCAAAGAGCTCCGAACAGTCCGGCTGGCACACAGTCTTCTTGCCCCCACCTGTTGGGCAAGGTGATACTGGTCCTGACAGACAACACAGCCTTGATGTTCTACATCAACGGGCAAGAGGGAGCATGCTCTTTGGCTCTCTGTCAGAAGCTGCTCCGTTCATGGGACTTTGGAATCAGCCAGGAGATCCACCTGAAAGCTTGTCACCTTCCAGGTGTCAGGAATACACTGGTGGACTGGCTCATTAGGGACTTCTCCTCTCACCACGAGTGGTTGCTCCATCTAGAGGTAGCCTGCATGATCTTCCAAAGGTGTTGAACTCCCCAAGTGGACCTGTTTGCTACCAGACAGAACAGGCAATGCCACCTGTTCCGTTCTCGGCAAGGTCTGAGCAAGGGCTCCCTGTCTGATGCCTTCCTCGTGTCACGGTCAGGGAGCCTGATGTATACATTCCCTCTGATTTACGCTCATCAGCAGGGCCCTGGCAAACAACTTGCGCCTTATCCCTCTTGATATCATGATCACCCCGACGTGGCCTTGCCAGCACTGGTTCAGCATGCTCATGAGACGGTCAGCGGTAGCTCCCTGGCCCCTGCCCAACCAGCTGGACCTCTGTCATAGGACCCTGGTCGATTCCTACACCCCCACCTCTCGGGGTGGATGCTGCATGGGTGAACCCCGAGGACCAGACCTGTTCAGAAGGAGTCCAACAGGTCCTCCTGGAAAGTAGGAAGCTCTCAACTAGACTTACTTACCTGGCCAAGTCGACGAGGTTTTCCCGCTGGGCGTCTGAACTGGGCATCTCTCCCTCGCATTCCTCCATACAAGCTGTCCTGGACTACCTGTTCCATTTGAGGAACCAGGGCCTGGCACACACTTCCATCTCTGCTTTTCACCCACTGATCCAAGGACAGGCAGTGTTTTCCCATGACATGATGGTCAGAATCCTGAGGGGGCTGGAGAGACTCTTCCTGCAGGTATGGGCCCCTGTCCCACAGTGGGATCTTAACGTGGTCTTCTCTAGGCTCACTGGCCTGCCCTTTGAGCTGCTGGGTTCCTGCTCCCTTTCCCACCTGTCATCGAAGGTTGCATTCTTTGTGGTGGTGATGTCGGTGAGACAGGTCTCTGAAATTAAAGCCTTGACCTTAGAACCTCCGTACGCAGTCTTCTACAAAGGTAAGGTTCAGTTGTGGCCTTACCTGGCCTTCTTGACAAAGGTGGTCTCCACCTTTCATATGAACCAGGACATCTTCCTCCTGGTGTTCTGTCTCAAACCGCACAAGATCAGTGAAGAGAGGCATCTTCATGCCTTGAGCGTTCGGAGGGCCTTGGCTTTCTACTTAGAATGTACAAAGCCTTTCCGTAAATTGACTCAACTCTTCATCACTACAGCGGATAGGATGAAGGGTCCACCCAGTGTCCTCCCAGAGGATTTCCAATTGGATTACCTCATGCGTAAGGACCTTTTATGACTTGGTGGAGGTTCAGCCGTCGATTTTCAGAGCCCACTTGATGAGAGTGCAGGCGTCTTCGGCAGCCTTCCTGATGCCCATCCCTATCCAGGACAGCTGTAGAACCGCAACGTGGTCCTCCATTCATGTTTACCTCTCATTATGCCATTCTTCAGCGGGCCAGAGACGACGCTGGGTTCAGCAGAGCTGTGTTGCAATCAACATGTCCGTGAACTGCTACCCACTTCCAGAGGTACTGGAGTCACCTAATACGGAGTGGACATGAGCAAGTACTCGAAGAAAAGACAGTTACCTTTTTTCCGTAACTGCCGTTCTTCGAGGTAACACTCTTTTCACAATGAGCCCCCACTCAATAGCATTCAGCTCAGGCTAATGAAAGATTGTGGCACCTTCAAAGAGGAAAACCGCAGGCGTTAGCTTGTTAAGGGTAATATATCAAACTTTTGAAACTATATTTGGGGTACTGATGATCTTGTAGGTATTCCATCAGTTTGTGTGGGGAAAAATTGTCAGTGGGCTCGATCCTATGAGAAGGGGTCTCACCCGAAGCAGTTGAAAATGCTGGGGGAAGAACTTGGCGTAAGCTGTCTTGTAGGAGATGAGAAAATGTCTTAATTTTAGTCTCACAAAACATGCCACTGTGCATGTGCCGAATTTGTCCCCCGCAGATTTCTTTGCCTCCCCGCAGAAAAATGACTTTCTGAGGGGGAAGCACAGGGAAGCCACAAGAGCGCTTATGCAACTCTCCCTAGCAGTATGTTTCAGGGCCCTAGGGCAGCTGGCAGAGAGGTAAATCATTGTGGGGCAAGAGGCAGGACTAGGGAAGACCTTGGAGGTGCCTCCTACCCTGTACTGGGCTCAGCTGGTAGTCCTAGCTGGGCTGGGAAGGACGGGACTTCCTCTTCCAATGCGCAGCAGGTGTGGCCAGGTCAGAGCCGACCCACCCCACCCCTAGATTTCTCCCCTAGATGAAGGAAGCTCTGCAAACTCCACTCCCCCCTCTGCTTCCTGCACCGATCCCCCCTCCGCTGCAGGGGGAGGAATCCCTGTACCCGCATCCACCCAACCTCTGTGCATCCAGACCCTCCCGCTGAGGCTCACCCCTCTGCATTCTCAGTCCCTCCCCCCCACCCAAAGAGCCCCACTCTTCCTGAACATGGACCACCCTCACAAGCCACCCACACCTGGATTCCCATCCTACTGAGTCTCCACCAGCTGCATCTGGACCTCCCCCACACCCATAGCCTTGCTGAGCTCCATCTCCCCCAAACCCACTCCTCTACCGCTGAGCCCCAACCACTTTCACCTGGCCCCTGCAGAGACCCATTACCGTTGTACCCAGCTATGGTGCACTCTAACTCAGGAACCAATCCATGCAACAAACCTCAATGCCCACTCTGTCCACATATCTACACCAGCAACGCCATCACAGGACCTAACCAGATCAGCTACAACATCACTGGTTCATTCACCTGCACATCCACCAAAGTTATATACACCATCATGTGCCAACAATGCCCCTTTATGTACATCGGCCAAACTGGGCAGTCCCTACATAAAAGGATAAATGGACACAAGTCCGATATTAGGAATGGCAATATACAAAAACCTGTAGGAGAACACATCAACCTTCCTGGCCACACAATAGCAGATTTTAAGGTAGCCATCCTGCAGCAAAAAAACTTCAGGACCAGACTTCAAAGAGAAACTGCTGAGCTTCAGTTCATTTGCAAATTTGAACTATCAGCTCAGGATTAAACAAAGACTGTGAAGGGCTAGCCAACTACAAAAGCAGTTTTTCCTCCCTTGGTGTTCACACCTCAACTGCTAGAATAGGGCCTCATCCTCTCTGATCGAACTAACCTCGTTATCTCCAGACTGATTCTTGCCTGCATATTTATACCTGCCTCTGGAAATTTCCATTACATGCTTCTGTCGAAGTGGGTATTCCCCCATGAAAGCTTATGCTCCAATACATCTTTTAGTCTATAAGGTGCCACAGGACTCTTTGTTGCTTTTTACAGATCCAGACTAACATAGCTACCACTCTGATACTAGATTAATCAAGCCAGTAACAAAAGAGTTTCTGCACTACCACACTGATTAACTAGAAGCCAAATAGTTCCATGTAGGCATTCCAGCCCTTAGAACTGTTTATCTGGATGAGAGCTAATGTAGTGAGGGGTTAATGAAAACCTAATTCACCATATGTGAGATTCTTACTAATCCCAGAGGATCAGACATATGCCTTCAGGTTAATATATTTCATATCTTACCCCAATATCACAGTCAACCAATCTTTAGTAAACCAGTAAAGATTTATTAATAAAAGAAGAGTTATAAATGGTTAATAGATCATATACTTACAAATGATTGCAAAGTCCTTATGAAGTTTGTAGCAGTGATGAAATAGATTTCTGGCTTGTAAAGTCTCTCTGGTAACTTCCAAAAGATTAGAAGGTCCTCAGTCCATAGTTCAAGTTGCTCCTTTTAGTTGTAAATCCCCAGACTAGAGATTTTGAGCAGGAAAGAGGCAAAATAGAGATATTTCAGGGGTCTTTTATATCCTCTGCTATGTGTCTGGAAACTTACTGGGTGACTGGGCAACAAAATGGTAGACGAAAATTCAATGTTGATAAATGCAAAGTAATGCACATTGGAAAACAATTCCAACTATACATAAAAAATGATGGGGTCTAAATTAGCTGTTACCACTCAAGAAAGAATTCTTGGAGTCATTGTGGATAGTTCTCTGAAACCATCCGCTCAATGTTCAATAGCAGTCAAAAAAGCGAACGGAATGTTGGGAATAATTAGGAAAGGGATAGCTAATAAGACAGAAAATATCATAATGCCTCTATATAAATCCATGGTATGACCATATTTTGAATACTGCATGCAGATGTGGTCACCTCATCTCAAAAAAGGTATGTTGGAATGGGCAAAGGTTCAGAAAAGGGCAACAAAAATGATTAGGGGTATGGAACTGCTTCCATATGAGGAGCGATTAATAAGATGGGGACTATTTAGCTTGGAAAAGAGATGACTAAGGGGGGGATATGATAGAGGTCTATAAAATCATGACTGGTATGGGGAAAGTAAATAAGGAAGTTTTATTTACTACTTCTCATAACACAAGAACTAGGGGCCACCAAATGAAATTAATAGGCAGCAGGTTTAAAACAAACTAAATACTTTATTTCTTCACATGATGCTCAGTCAACCTGTGGAACTGTTTGCCAGAGGATGTTGTGAGGGCCAAGACTATAAGGGGTCAAAAAAGAACTAGATAAGTTCATGGAGGATAGGTCCATCAATGGTTGTTAGCCAGGATGTGCAGGGATGGTGTCCCTAGCCTTATTTGCCAGAAGCTGGGAATGGGCAAGAGGGGATGGATCACTTGACGATTACCTGTTCTGTTCATTCCCTCTGAAGTACCTGGCATAATACCTGTCGGAGGACAGGATACTGTGCTAGATGGACCTTTGGTTTGACCCAGTATGTTTGTTCTTATGTTACTATCCCAAACAAAACTCATAGCCCCTGCGTGTGGAAAATTACTGGCCCAAGATGGAGTCCAGGGCCACATGAGCATATCCCATGTTTTTACGTGGTTTGCTGAATCACAGGGGTGCGTCATTGGCATCGCACTGTCTGAGGCATCTGCAGGAAGACCTACTATGTGGGATGAGTTTTTTTTTTTTTAATGGCCCCTTGTGAGAGCTGAGTGTCTTTGATGGGCCATCAGTACATAGCTTTCTAGCCTTGATGTAAATCCATCTGGTGGATATCAATCATCAGGAATACAGCACAGCCAATATTCATAACTTCAAATACAAACATATGTGGATTTAACCAGGATAATTATACTGGATTGTAACTTTTCCATTGATGCCTTACATGATACACAATGTCCATAAATCTTATACAAAGTGTAACAGTGATATAAATGGTCACCTTTCTTATACACAGCATCACACTTTCACACAAATGGTTTAGATGCCTTGCATTGTTTTATTCAAATGACTATTGGATGGAGGGTGGCCCTGGGGTTGGATTATAGGCTAGGAAGTAATGGGTTCTTGTATCTTTTTCAGGGATTGCACATATTTAAAATAACAAATACTAAACTTTTTAATTTCAGGCTAGGCAATCTGTTCTGACTTCTAAGCATTCAGTGTCTGAAATACCTGAAGTTGTGGATGACTTTCTTTGCAATTTTCTGGTCAGAATGGGGATGGTCAGAACCCTTGACTGCTTCCAAACTGAATGGTAAAACTTTTTAAATGTCTATCTTCAAAAAAAAGTCAAACTTTATTTTGAGAAACCTTCTCTTCAAGAAAATAAGCTTAGGTTGAGAATGGAAACAATCATTTTAGGGCCAGATTTTTCAAAAGAGCTGAACCCCAGTGGCTCCTATTTAGACACTTAAATGAAGTGACCAGAAGTTCTCGGAAACCACAAGCTTCCACTGTTCTCTCTTTTGAAAATCTGGGCACTTTTATTTAGGTGCTGGGCACTTATGAAAACCTGGCATATAGCAGTTTCCTTGTCCAAGTGTTTGGAGCATGTTCTGTTGAATAGTTACTTCATTTCTCGAGGCAGAATGATCACAACTTTAATCATTTGCATTATTAGAAAATTAGTTAGATGGCTACCCTTGTATTTTTTGTCTTTTTAATTTAAGTCAAATAATGCTCAGAAGATTGACCTTGTGACTACTTACTTCTGGTCTCTTTTCTGTATTTTTTAAGTGGCTCTCAGAGATTTTTTTTTTTTTTTTTTGTCCCACAATTTGCAAGCAGAGGAGTTGTATAGGAGTTCCAGGGACTGCTTTTAAAATATATATTCCAAGTCATATATTTTGTTTACTGATTAACTGTCAGAATGACAAAGCTTCTGTGGGGGAGAGAGAGATATGTTATGGATCTATAGGGGTGACTCTGGTAGCAAGATTCTAATGATACCGCTTCCGTTAGCCCGTTTCAAATCCTCCAAGTAATTTGGGTGGGAGGGGCGGATCCTATCTACCTGAAATGTTTTAGTCTTTCTTTTAAGGCCAGGGGGAATTCTTTGGGGTTTGTTTGGGGTTTTTTAGGTTGTTTGACAAGCTATTTTGGAATAATGAAATTTGAAAAAAGAGTTGTCTTTTTCACATAATGAAAAATCTAACTTTTAAGAAACATATATTTAAGGCTTGAAACGTCTTGTTTTATTACTCACTGAGTCATTGTGTCTAGTTCACTGGACCTGGACCAAGCCCCAGCCACTTGTAAGACACTGTATCAGAGGGGTAGCCGTGTTAGTCTGAATCTGTAAAAAGCAACAGAGGGTCCTGTGGCGCCTTTGAGACTAACAGAAGTACTGGGAGCATAAGCTTTCATGGGTAAGAACCTCACTTCTTCAGATGCAAGTCTGAAGAAGTGAGGTTCTTACCCACGAAAGCTTATGCTCCCAGTACTTCTGTTAGTCTCAAAGGTGCCACAGGACCCTCTGTTGCTTTTTGTAAGACACTGGTGTTACTGATGCAGAGTTTCCAAAGGCAGGCATTGCCTATGGAGCTTATGCTGCATTTTTTTTTTTGTATACAATGTCTGCATGAATGTGTTTAAAATAATGAAAGAGCACCGTTCAGGAGCCTGTGTAACTCTTAGATGGTAAGCAGTTGATGATTAATATCAGATATGTAACTCTGATGGCAAAAGACAGCTAATACTAGACCGATATGAATGACAGCTTTTGTATGGAACTGAAACTTTGCAAGGGTCATATCCTGCTTGGATTCAAGTCCATGGCAAAGCTCCCATTCACTCTAAACAGAAGAGGATCAGACCCTAATTTAGGGGCTTGATCTTTCAAACCTTTGCTCACATGAATAGTTCTTCCTCACATGGGCAATACCTTTAACTTCAATGATATTACTTGTATAAGTAAGGATTTTCAGGATCGAGTCCTAGAGTATTAAGACACTTCCTTTGCAATACATTTTTATGATATTAGCAAGTGATTTTTAAACTGGTTTTAAATTGCTGATTTACACTGTTAAAGAGGTGAGAGCAGATTAGTGTTATCAAGTTCTTCTTTGAACTGGTACCTTCCTCTTGCTAATGTACAGCTGAGCCATGCTGTGATCAAGTCCTAATGGGATTTAAAATGAGAAAATAATTAGTTGAGAACTTCTTTCATTTACACCAAAAGAGCTTGACTAATTTATCAAATGATCCTCTTAAATGTAATAGTCTGTCTAAGATCTAATGCTGTATTAAATTAGACAAAATTATTAGTGTTTATATTGCAACTTGAGAAAATAGAGTACTTTTAAAATATCTTTCTGTCTGGATATATATATAAAAAAATTATGCTCATATTGATGTCTTATTTCAAATGATAAATAAGTACTATTTTTCTTCATTGTAATGAATGGTGCTGTATCATATTGTACTTTATTTGTGCAAATCTCCATGTACACGTAACATGTCTATTCTAACGATACTCCTGGGGAATTTAAAACCATGTTTGAAAATACTTATGGAATATTGCAAAATATCATAAACTTCTTGTATGTTCTCTTTTCTTCTGAGTCCCCAAACTTTTTGTAATGCCTTTTTGCTTGCTGATGGTATTGGATTGACAGTTCTGGAGAATGAAGCACTAGGGCAGATTAACTGTAGATCTTTGCATCCATTGATATGGGCTCCCAGTCCCAAAGAGCTCATTGCAAGCTACTGATCAGTTTTCAAATAGTTTTTACTACCTTTGGTCAGAAAACTCATAACTGGCAATCACTGATTTATTTTTTTAAGCACTCCTCAGTTTACCTGGTTGTGTTTCCGCCTTTGGGTGAAAGATGGGCTGTCTCCAAGTACTTTGGGGGACAGGTAAATAATTTGCTAATCTATCTTTACTTAGTATGGACAAAATCATAGACTGGCTTATGTGGCCATGCCAGACTGTAGGAGTGTGTGTGCAAAGCATGCCCTCTCTTTTGTATAGGCTACATGTATTATGGGGTAGCAATGTGAGTGAAAAGCAGACTCCGTAGAGTTGCAATGTCCTCCCTTGTGCAGTTGCACCAGCACACTGGGGGAAAGTTTGCTACACTGAGTATAGACCTACTGCAGCATAATTCCTTCCTGGCGCAGCAGAGAAACCCGATTATGAATGAGTCACAATCTCCCACCCAGGCTATGCAAGGGGCAGTGCAACAATGTGTTGCCTATGTTGGCCGGACTATACATTAAAGACCAGAATGGGTTCCTCTGAATTCCCTCCAGTGAAGCAGGCAAATCTGTGTCCTTTGTTTTCCTTCAATAGAGCTAGATTTTTAAAGCCATATATTTAATCTAAATATCTGTGTTTGTAACCTCGTGCAATTCTAGCGCACCTATAACTTTAATGTCAGAGTGCACTTTACATAATTTAAATCAGAAGTAAACAAAATCTTTCCCTAGTAGTGAGTATATACTAGTCACTACATATGATGTTTTCACTGTATTGTAAATTCATGCTACTGAGTGTTTAGTGTAAGGCCGCTAAGGTGAACTGCAGTTAATCGATATATAAGTCTTATCCAGCTGTACTGAAGCTGTGTGTGAGAGAGACAGGCACAGCATGGCACTGCAAGTCTCCACTAATCTGCCTCAGTGATAAATTGGAGTGGCTACTCTGAGGGTAAAGAGGTAATCAAACTTCTATGCTCTCTTCTTTCTTGGCCTTGCTGCTGAGATTTCCAATAAGAACGGTAGTGTGACAGCATGTCATCTTAAATATTAAAGGTGTTGAACATTTTATCTGGTATCCAAAGATGAACTATCGTGCTAATCAATCAGTCCCCACATACATTAGCTAACAAATGCAGAATCATCACACCACCCAATTCCTTCAAAACATTTGTGGAGACCTGAATCTGTTTATGGCTTGTATTCTAAGCATATTGAATTTCATGATTTCAGGGTAGACACCGTGGGCTTTAAATCATACCCTCACAGTTGGTGGTCTGTCTTCTTGAGAATCTCATGTCATAGGTACTTGGGTTACTTCGAGTTAAGCTGTGGTGAAGAGCTTGAAGAATAGCCACCTGTACTATGTATGTCTGGCTCTAACCACACTTTAATTTGTTTCACAATTCCTTTTCCCAATTTTAAAATGAGAACTATCTAGCTATAAATACTCTATGAATTTTTACCAGCCAAATTTAACATAGTAAGACCTAAACACACTTTCTGCTCTAGCAGTATGCTTTTCCCCTCTTTTCACTGAAAAGGTAATGAGACATGGGTTTTTAATGGTTGTTTTGGAGAAGAGCATGTTAATTTTAATGAAATACAATTAATTCTGAAAAATCTCTTTCAGGGTTCTTAGCTCTGCTAGAAGCTAACTTCATCAATTATCCATGTCCTATGTATCTTCATAAAGAAAGTTGATGGCTTTCATGCTAGGGCATTCTGTTGAGAAATTTGTCTGACAAAAGGAGTATATATAAATTGAATCTCCAACTGGTGGTATTGATGGTTTTACCCCATGACATTCATAGGTTTCTAGCTAGTGTAGCCAGCAGTTATGCAATGATCTGAGATAGAAAAATAAATAAATCCTATATATCAACTCTGTCCCTAACACACAGCCTTGCAGAGCAGTACAGAAGAGTAAAGATTCTCCTCCTCTGTCCAGCGGTGGTGTTGCTGTACAGATTACAGTTCTAGGTAGAGAAGGGGAAGGGCACCTAATACTTTCCCATCATGATCAAGATGGCAGAAAAGGGAGAGGCCATGGCTGTAATGCTCCCACCATGTACCAGCTGGCAAATCTAATTGGGCAGGGGACAACTCATGTGAAGGGCTTGACGCACTGAGCCCGGATTTAATAATGGCTGTTCATAGTGTGCCCTACTCATACATTTAACTTAGCTGGTAAAGTATTTATGAACGTATCCCATCTATTAGATTACACGAGGTCCATACTTTGGTGGTGTGCAGCTTAGTTTCATTTGAGATTTTGAGTTTGTTTGATTATGAAACATGAAATTGTGAAACACAAATAATGGACTTCTGTCTAAGGTGGTGGATTGGGGTCAGGAGATCTGGTATTAATTCCTGATTTTGCCAGACATTTCCTTTGTGACTTACATCTACAATTTCAAAAGCTACCATTAATTTTGGGTGCCCATCCTGAGGCATTCAGGGCCTGAATTTTTCAGATGCACTGATCAGCCATGACTCCAGTAGTGGCACCCCTTGAAAATGAGGTAATTAGACCATAATCTCTGTATGCATCATTCTTCCTTTGTGTAAAATGGACATAATGTTCCATTGAAATCAAATGAGAGTTCTGATTAAAAAGGAAAGTACAGTATGGCCCTGATTGATTTTTGGCTGGGAATTTTCAATAGCATGTAAATGTCTTAAGAACCCAAATTCTATTAAGTCACTTAGATATGTTGGAAAATATCACTCTTGTTAGAGCATGTTGAGAATATATAATAGTGTCCTAGATAATTTAGATGCAACCAAGATAATGAGACTAATTTTAATTGTTCTCTTCCTCTACCCCATACTGAAAAAGGGAGCTCTAAGATTCATTTTCAGCCTTACCAAAGAGCAGGGATATATTAACTCTAACTAATTTGGGTTTCTTAGAGTGATTCCTAAATATTTCAGGTCTTCCACGGGCCATGAGAATGAAAAGTTAATACAACTAGATAGAAAGCGCATAGAGGAAAAAGACCAGTTCATGCAGTAATCTGATATTACACTGCTTATTAACTGAAGGAAGAGAGAGAGGTTCATATTAAACATTATCTTTCCTTTGTACTGTGACTCCCCCCTGCTGGATTAGAAAGTTACTCTGTGTGGTAACTGCCAAGATTTCTAGTGCTAAATGAAAAAATAATGAGGAAAAGGGAAAGCATTGCCTTGTGTTGCAGAGCAAACTTAAAAAAAACTTATAAGACCAGGACAAAATGGAGGTTTTAGAGTTAAAATAAGCTGTTTGGTGCCATCTTAAAGTTATTCCTGAAACATGGTTTTCACAATATAAAATGCAAGTATTACCAAGCTAGATTATCCAATGTTTTATTAGCATCAAATGACAAAGCCATACATGGGCTGAGATTGCTTTTGGCAAAAAGAGCCCTTGACTTTTATGTGAGCTTTACTTAAAAAAACAATGACATGATAAGGTCATAGTTCCTTTGTAGGATACCTTGGGTAGTGTGGTTAGCCTATTTAATATCAAAAGCTTATTTTGGATATGAAAACTAAAAGTGATGCTAGTGTTAATTTAGCTTTGGTTAAATACTATTGAATATTTTCAAGGATAACACAAATCCCATCACTTTTCTGATGGTAAAAAGATGCATGAGTGACAGTCTCATTCCTAGCTATGAATGGCAGTGCCTACTCCTATGAGAAACCATGGGTAACCCAGAAGTCCCATATAAGCAATTGACCTTGGCAGAGCACATACACATGGAAAAAATAATTTCTAACATTCACCTTCATCCTTTGAAACCTTCCAATGGTAGTAAACATACATATTTTTTTCAGTCGCTGAGATAGCTGATCTAAATGGTTTACACCCTCTGTAGGATGGTCTACAGAACTTCTAGCTTTCTCCAATGTGTTTTATTGATCTGAAAACCGTTATAATTATTCATTTGAAGCCTGCTGTTTGAGTCCAGTTCAGGAGCTAGTGTACAATATATCCTTCCTAGTTTTAATTTCTGCTGCTTGTTGCCATGCATAATAATTGCATACAAAATTTGTGCAAATTCACTATATTTGCATTTTGGGAAGGCAAAACATGCTGATATGATTTCCTCTAGCAAGTTCAGCCGCAACACATCTTTCTATGGCAATCAGGTTTGATGGACCCAAGGATTGTAGGATAGATCCTCAACTGGTGTAAATTGCTACAGCTCCATTGAGCTGATGCTGAGCTGTTGTAAATTGGCACAGCTCATTGGAGCATAGTTTCACTGACCTCAAAAGAACTATGGCCATTTACACCAGCTGAGGATCTGCTCCACTGTCCCTGAGAGTGGAGCCAGATTACCCAATCAGAGCCAAGAAAGCAATGTACTATACCTCTGTGCACTAGGGAGGAGTCGCTGTGGCTGTGGAACCTGGGAAACTTCTTTACCTCTTCTGGTACAGAGGCACCTTGAGTTAACAGGAGCCCATAGGATCTTGAGTTTGTGTGTGGATGTGTTTTTTAAATGTCTTGGTAAATCTTGAGGTTCATATTCACTCCTAGCTCAAGTAGAACTCTGACAGAAGCAGTCACTTAGGAGATGCTGCTCTCGTGGATAGCATAATCTATCTTTTCGTAGTGTCAGCGAGCCAAAGTGGAACTTGCCCTTCTGCTGGGTGGTTCTGCATTTCCAATATCATCATCCCCATGGGTTGAATTGCTCTAAAGAGTTTTTGACTTAGATTGGGTAAAGTCACAGACACTGTTGCAAGAATGACTGAGAGGCTGCATGAGTACTATGCAAATGTACATAGAATCATAGAATATCAGGGTTGAAAGGGACCTCAGGAGTACATCTAGTCCAACCCCTTGCTCAAAGCAGGACCAATCCCCAGACTGATTTTCACCGTAGTTCTCTAAATGGCCCCCTCAAGGATTGAACTCACAACTCTGGGTTTAGCCAGCCAATGCTTAAACCACTGAGCTATCCCTCCCCCCATGGCTACCCAAGAATCACTGTTCACTGCCTAAAGTATGGCTTGGTCTGCAATTGTGGCACACAGAACAGGCTATAGAGTTCTACATCACAGAAGCTCGTAGGCTCAAGATTTGGCCTGTTAATAAAAAAAAATGTATAAATATCACATTGGGCAATGGGAAATGTGTTTGTGATTAGCTGATTCCAAAATAATCCAGGAGAAAAATGTAATACTGATACGAAAGAGTGCTATTAGTAAAATGAAGGAGAAGGGGACATTTTTCCAGGTAAACTGAGTTCTATGCTTGGGACAATTGATAGGGTCATTCATCCACATGTTCCATAGCTTTGTTTGAGTCATAGAGGCCTTCAGAAAAACAAGCGTGTGTTTGAGACTACATGACCTAAAAGGACTGCATGTATCTTTGGAAACTGCTACTTTTAAAGGGGTACAATTTGAGGTGAATATATATTTTTTTTACGCTTTCTTTTGAAAGCATAGACCAGAAGAAAGGAAGGAAAAGAACAACTGTTGAGGTTAAGGCAGTATGCTACAAATAAAATGTGTTTTAAATGTTATGAAAAAGTGCTAAAATGAAGGGGACAAAAATAGGGCATAATATAATGAGTGGTAAAATCACTAAGTCTGAGTATAAACAAGAATTTTTCAACAAGGCAGCTATGTGTGTTAGTGATTATAGTTAATGTAAATGTGAACATGGGATGGAAAACACTGTGGGGGAGATAAAGGAACTTAAAGTAAAACATCTACCCATTTATATTATGCTAGGTATGAACTGATGCAGAAAGGTGCAATTGAACGTAAAGATATTGGATTTGTCCCAGATATGTACACCTACAATCAGCATTTGGAGATGGAGAACAGAAGATTAAAGAAGGAATTGGAAAACTATAAACTGGCTGCCAGGTATGTTAGTGTTAATGGCATGCCGCTTCCTTCTTTTTTTAAACAGCAAATGCTCCAGATAAAATAAAATCAAACTCTTAATGGAATTAATACATTTCTATTTTCTCTGTGCCTCTGCACATTCTCACTTATGGATGAGGCCCTGAATGAAAGCTGAATGAAATTACCAAGTATCTCTCAGCTCTGTCTGGAGAGCTGAGTCTGAATTTCTTTTGTGTCAGTTTGTTTGGCTTTAGTTGATAATATTTAAAATCCAGTAGTCTCAACAAAATACTCCACAGTATTATGAAAATGTAATATGTAGGGATAGGTGAAAAATTACCATATCGTGCTATGTATCAAAATGCTACAAATTGTCATATTGCAACAAGTTGGTATGTAAAGGAGAAGAATAATTCCTCATTATACACCTGATCCTGTAGTCCTTTCAAATGTAAAACTTCTATTGTTTTTAGGTCTTGTTTAGTAGGTATCTGTGTAAATATATATGTATACATTTATTGACTGTATCTGTGCATATGGATCCACAGTAGCTGATTTTACAAGATACACAGTAATCACACTTAGGCCTGGTCTACACTGGGGGGGGTATCGATCTAAATTACGCAACTTCAGCTATGTGAATAACGTAGCTGAAATCGGCGTACTTAGATCTACTTACTGCGGTGTCTTCACTATGGTGAGTCGACTGCTGCCGCTCCCCCGTCAACTCTGCCTGCGCCTCTCGCCGAGCTGGAGTACAGGAGTTCACGGGAGAGCGCTCGGGGATCAATTTATCGTGTCTAAACTAGACGCGATAAACCTATCCTCGCTGGATGGATCACTACCTGCGATCCGGCCGGTAGTGAAGACATACCCTCAGTAATTTACATTCAGACTGTATAATGGAGAGATGCAGCAGTGAACTACACTGCAGTCTTTTTTTGATAACTCTTTTCTGCATTTGTGTTCAATGTTGATTTGCACTGATATCTAATGGGCTTTATTAGGAGATGAACTGTGAGTAAAACCATCCCTTTATTCTTCTGTGCAGCCTCCCTGGTGTCTGGGTGGGAACCAGGCAACCAGCTATTCCCATTTAAGTAGGTAGGGGAGGAGTGACAAGCTGCAGTCAAAGAAAGAAAAGCAAAATGTTAGCCCTCTGATATTTTTGTCCGTTTGATGGTATTGTCTACAGATTTTTCTCGGTAGAAGAGAGCATGCTCCTCGTTTGCACAGTATAATAACGAACTTCTGACTCATCAGGGTAGATCTTCAGCTGGTATAAACTGTCAGGTCAATTGACTTCAATGGATTTATGACACTGCTCACCAGCTGAGGATCTGTCCTGTATATCCCAAGTCTCAGTGCTGGGTGAAACATACTATACCATATATTTCACTTGGAAGACTTCTATGCTCACCCTTTTTTCCCCATTGGTGATACTAAGCTTAATTTTTAAATGCTTCCAGCTGAACATACTGGGGGAGTGCTGATTAGACTGATTAGACGATAATACTCATTATACTCAATGTATCAGACAGAAAGTTTTCATGGTGAGATGCATCGCTGTGAAATGTATTTGAAAATAGCTTCTAATTAAATTTGTTGTTTCTAAGCTTGCTGTTCTTGACAATCATCTTGCTGAAAAGGGACATTATTTGTGACACCACCAGTATGGGGGCCGAGTGTAAGAGACTGCAAACCAATTTCCTCCTGCTTTAATGTTGTTTAACCATCATAGGAAGAGCTTTAGTGTCTAAAACGAAATGTAATGTTGTTGTTTTAATACAGTATTAAAATGATTGTACAGCAACTGTAGACACACTTACTAGATTCCTAACTGTTACTCAGACACATTTCACCATGGATTTTCAGCATTTAAAGAGAAATTCTTGATCAGTTTCAATTCCTGTGCACAATAAATAATACATTTTTAATCGGCTGTCCAATGTCTGAAAGCCTCTATCGGCCTACTGAAATAACTAGAGAAAACACTAAAAGAAATATGGCACGTGTGCAGAAATGCCCCTTCTACTCCAACAATACCTCCACAAACATTAATTACCATGCAAAAACTTTGTTAAACTGAAATTTAGGCATATCAATAATTTTAAGGATATTTTTTTAAATGAAGTGTTGTAGTTCTAAAAATTAAACATTTGAAAGTCATGGAAATCAAACTTAAAATTACATTTATTTTGCGACTGTAGAAATGTAGAGATAAAAAACCCAACAATCTTCATTCTCCTCTTCTGTCCCTTGTATTTTCCAGACAAGATTCTAGGCTTGTATAAATCAGTATAGTTCCATTGAAGTCAAGTTCTGATTGGTTGGCAAGGCAGTAGCTTTGTCTTCTGCTGTAACACTTCTTTTGCTATAGCAAGAATATTGTCTCTAGCTATATAGTGTACAAATAAGGAAATGTTGAAAACATTAACTCTGAAACAATGTATTTGAATACATTAATTGAGATTTATTTGTTGATTTAAATCCATCTATTTAACTAACATATACATGGAGGATTTGATCTCAGCTGGGGTAAAGAAGCATAATTCCATTGTTTTCAATGTTGATTTACCCCAGCTGAAGATATGACCTTCTTTGTATATTAGTTACTTTTCAGTCAAGTCATATATCACAGTTTCAAAGCCAGTTGGAATATTAAATCTTGGTGATCTGAGATGCCTTGAATCTCTTTAGGCTTTGGCCTTTGATTTCAGAGGCACCTTCCAGTCCTATGAGCCTATATTTACCTGCAGCTGTAGATATTTTAAACCATTTCCCATATTGTTTAAACAGAGGCTATGGACTGTGTGTGCATATCTCTAATGGTAATCACATTTAATGTGCCCTTAACCACAGAGGGTCCCAACCACTATGTATTGCAAAGAGTTATAAAATTTCTAGCACCTGATGTGGTGGGAATGTATTGGGTAACTGTGATCATAACTGGATGTGTAGATCTTTGGGTTGTATATGCATTGTAGTAATAATAATAGTAATACTTACCAGAGCCTTAAGTCTGATTATATTTATATGGTTTACAAACATCAGTTAAGTTAGCCTTACAGTGTCCATGTGAGGAAATCTATTGTTCTCATTTTACAAATAGGAATCTAATCTACTTGTGGCACAAGAGATTAGGGTCCTGACTTTCAAAACTGTGCATACAATTATATATCCTGTTTGCAGCTGAAGTCAGACTGTCAAAGTGTAAAACCTTCCTCAGAATTGATAATCATTTAAAAAATAGAACCCTTGCTTGACTTCCTTCCCACTGCACCAAAAGCCCAAACAAGTTTGCTTGCCTTTGCCGCAGAGAAAAACACCTTTTTGTTTTTGTTGTTTTTGCTCTTTCATTATGTGCAGCACTTCATACAATGATACGTGCTGCATACAGTGTGTAGGTAAGGCAAGATGTTGGTGTGAGAATGAGTGGTTTCTAAAAGGTTCCTCTTTATATTACAGATGATTCAAAGTTTAGGGCTGGGTTTTTCAGAGTTTACAGGAGTTAGGTGCCAAATTCCATTGCAATTCAGTGGGAACTGGGTGACTAACTCCCTTAGGCTCCTTTGACAATCCCAGCCTAGTTCTATAAATGGCCCTGCTTTTCCCACCTCTAATTCTGTTTAGTTAACTGCTTGTGAAGAGAGCAAGACTGACAGCCCTTACACTAAAATTTCTGACATATGTACCCACCAAAAGGGATAGAATTGGCAATGCTACAGATGCAGTGGGATTTTCCACACTCTGAACCACAGTCCACCTGGAAGGATCATTTTCATGAACAAGGACTTCATGAGAGTCTTCAGTTTCTCATCTGAGTAGCATTGTGATGGTGTTCTTTTTTGAGCAGACACAATTCAGTAGAAAGTAGACTGAGACCACCAACTTTTTCTCCTCATTTCAGTTACTACCAATCTGGGATGGATTTGAATCAGTGATTTAGGGCTTGTCTACACTGCCCCGTGATTAAGACTACGGGGATGTGAGTAGCAGTGGGTACCAAAGTGCTGCACTGTAACCACACCAGCAGGATCCACAAGGGGAAACGAAAAGGCTTCTACTTAACATATTCCTCTTCAAGCAGGACTACGTTACTGTGAACTAGGAACCTCATAGATTGCATCTGCAGCATCCACATGGAGGAGTGTGGCGGAGCGATGACTGACTGGTGCGGCACCTCCTGCTGGTTGCCTCAGGAATTGCCTCTTTTCAGCCCGGAGTGCCCTCTACAGGCCAGTGTCTCGCCTGCCACTGGCCCCGTGTTCCTCCCAGACCCCGGTTCCCTCTGCCCAGGGGTTCTGCCCACCACAGTACCCCCTTGCTCTGGGTCTCCCCTCCTGGGGGAACCCCCAACCCTCTATCCCCACCTTGCCTCAGTGGCTACTGTCAGTCATCTTCTAGCCCCCATTCCCTGTGGTGGACTGTAGTCTATAAACCACTCATCATTGGCAAGGTGGTTAGGACCTGCTGCCTTTGCCTATCTCTGGGCTGCCCCCCTGCCACCCCAGTAGCTTTTTGGCCCTTTTTGCAAGGCCTGCAGCCTGGGGGTTTTCCTGGCTGGAGCTCCCCAGCTCCCTCTGCCCTTCCCCAGCACTGCTCCACCACAGGTACCCTTCTCAGCTCCCAGGCAGCCAGGTCCTTCTCTCTCAAGAAGCTAGAGGGTCAGGTGGGTCCTGATTAAGCTGGCCACAGCTGTGGCTGCTTTCCCATCAGCCTACCTTTTCCCTTGGCTGCAGCCCTCTCCAGGGCTGCTTTAACCCCTTCAGGGCCGGAGCGGAGTGACCACCCTGCTACAAGGAGTTACAGTACAGGACTTTGGTACACAGTGCTATTCACACAACTATAGTCTCAACTACGGGACAATGTAGACAGAGTTAAAAGATTCTGTATTCCATTATCCATTTGTTAAATCATCGTCTCCCAAGTTCCAGTCTTCAAGAGATTGAATTACAAGTTTCACATTGTGTTTTCATGCAGCAAAGCTAAGGAGGCTCTGCAAAAAATACAGAAAGAACGTGATTTCCATCGAATGCACCATAAGCGAGTGGTCCAGGAAAAAAACAGGCTCATTAGTGATATTAAAAGGTAAGCAAACTGATCTTTTTTTACTGTCACTTAACAGAAAACTAAGTGAGTTTGAGTTGTTACTTGGCAATGTAATATCATAGCTGAATTTTAAATTGTTAGACCAAAGCAGTTCTGATAATTGGCAGTTCTGCCCAGCCTTGAAAGCAGAGAAATGATAACCTAGGCCTCTAAAATTCAAATGTCTCCAGTGTTTCAGAAATTGGAGGAAACTTCCTAGGATGCACAGAAAGGAGACATACATACATAAACTATTTTTGGTACATAAAGCATGTAACGTTCCTTGACTGTCAATTCCCTTTTTTCATGGTGGTTGAAGAAGCTCACTTATTTGTTTTAACTTGAGTTAGATACAACTAAATCAATCTTCTTTTTTTAAATGTCATTAGTTCTTGTTCTTGACAATGATTTGAGCTAATCTTAGAATGTCATAATGTACTTCTTTTTTGTGTACAGCAAAAACGTCCAAAAGAAACAAAAAGAAGTACATTATGACATTGATAGGTAGAATGTACATTATGACATTGATAGGTAGAATGAAGGAGAAGGATTGGAAATATATAAAAGCAAATAGTACTTTGCATTTAAACAGCATCTTTCATGTGAACACCTCAAAATGTTTCCCAAAGGCAGGTGATATTTATGATAGTCTGGAGTGCAATCCTGATCAGTGAGGGGCTGTGTCACCCCTGAAAACTTGGGCACCTCACCGTGCTTTGCTGTTGTAGCTTCCAACTTGGTTCAGCAACTCTTAGCTTGTCAGCAGCACACTAGCCACCCTTTGGCTTCCAGCAGCCTTGGCTACTACTTGCAGGGTGACCCCAATACTCCTAGTCCTGAATTTCCCCCCCCCCAGAACATGTGTTCTGTACTGTCCAGCTCTCTCCAGGACAATTCAGATATTTTAGATCCATTGCCCCTGTAGGGAACAATATACAACAATTTGCTACTTTAACTGGAGTTACCCAAATAATTCACAACACTGGATTAGTTTTGATTAAAGAATAAAACACATGTATTTAACTACAAAGAGAGATTTTTAAGTGAGTACAATTATAAGGCATTAAAGTCAGAATTGGTTACAAGAGAAATATAGAGAAAATGCTTTCTTATTAACTAAATTTAACAAACCTGACTTGGTTCAAGGTAAAATTCTTACTACATACTCTCGGCCAGAGCCGGCGCTTCCACTAGATGACCCTAGGCGGTCGCCTAGGTGGCAGGATTTGGGGGGGCGGCATTTTGCCGCCCTCAACGGAAATTCGGCGGTGGGGGGTCCTTCCGCTCCAGGTCTTCGGCAGAAATTCGGCGGCAGGTCCTTCACTCGCTCCAGGACCTGCCGCTGATGTGCCCCGAAGATGCGGAGCAGAAGGACCCCCACCGCTGAACACCCCAGGCCCCCTGAATGCTCAGAGGAGGAGCGCTGCCGCCTAGGGCGGCAAAAACCCTGGCACTGCTCCTGCTCTCAGCCATAGGGCTGACAAAATTGCAGGTCAGGATCTCTCCCAAAGTCAAATGGCTGCTTCCTTTGTCATCTTAGGTGAAAAAGAAAGAGAGATAGGTAGGGAGAGAAGCTTTGGGGTGTTCTTGCCCCTCACTTTATAGTCTAGTCCCCCTGTGAAATGCATTTTCCTGCGGGTTACCCCTAGATAAAATTCCTTCCTGCTGTGAGGATGGAGACTAGGAGTCTCATGGTGAAAAAGGATCCAAGCTGCTGTTTGTTAAAATATGGATCAATGTATTACTGCTCCCCTTCTTTGCCAAAAAATGGTTACTTGGCAAGTGATTGCCAATCAACTTTGACATATGACTAGAGGCACCAGCTTGTTTTTTTATCTTTAAGAAACAGGTTTATCCACTCCCCAGACTTGTCTGGTAACCACATTTCAGTCATAATTTCAGATTATGTTAATAACTTTACATATAATGTTGCTACATACATTTCACCATGATATTATTGACCAGTGAGTTATTCGTTTTCAAATGATACCTCACAAGGCATATTTTGTACAAGCATCATTGCAGTAGTGTGTAGGGAGTGAATACAAGGGAGCGTTTTGGTCACTGTATTATCCCCACTTTTCGTATGGAGAAGCTGAGGCACAGAATGGTTAAGTGAGTAATTCAAGGCCAAACAATGTGTCAGTGGCAGATTTGGAAATTTCACACTGGTCTTGTGGCTCATAGCCCTGTGCTCTAACCCACAGACACCAATACATCTGGTAAAGCAGGAAGATGTTTTTAAAAGTAGCTTTAAGATATGAGTCGGAAACAAATACTTTAGTTGAGCTTCAGTATTGTCAAAGAATTTGTGTTGAAAAGGTGTGTGAGCATCACATTGCATACCTTCTTGCAGGTGCTATACTACAGCTGACAAAGTTTGTCCCATCGAGTTCTGTGTGAAGTGTTTTGGAGTGATCTGTGTTTATAGAGTTCATGGGGTGAAGTCCTGTCCCTAGAATTTTTTTTAAAATTTATTTTATCATTATTACCATATATGAACTTTCCATAGAAGCATTTAATTTCATTCATTACCCGTATTTATTACCTTTAAAAGACCCATTAGTGTTTGGTCAGTCTCTTATCATTTTCTGTGTATTAATTCTGTTCAGAGTCTAAAAGAATGGTAACTATGTATTATAAAATCTACTTGATGTTGATGTAAGGCTGTCTGTCACTTTATCCATTCAAAGGATTTCTAATGCTTTACTCCTCCATGCCTCTAATGCTGGGGATCAGTTATTTTCCAAAAATGAGCATCTGGCTGCTAGTGATAATTGCGCTTTAATAGGTTTCAGAAGCAATAACCTCCTTTGGGCTGTAACCTAATAGAATAGGGTCCCTGGGTGGTCTAAATTTTAGTTACCTTGAAAATTCTATGTAACATTTTCCTCCCAGACACTATCATTTTAAGGTATGTTTGCACTTATACTGGCCTGTAGCATACAGATGTTGCATGCCCAGCTAGCATGGGTATAAATAGCAATGTAGATGGTGAGACACTGCTTAGGTGATAGAGAGCCCTACCCACCTGACCCCTAGGGTATATACCCTATATGGCTCTCTACTTGCCCAAAGTGTGCCTGCCATGTTTACACTGCTATTTTTAGCAATGTCGTGTCCTGTTGCCTCCCACTTGCTGGAGCCTTTCTCTGCTGTAGCGAAAGACTCCGGCAGCAGGGAAAGGTTCTGGTAGTACCTCACTACTGGAGCCTTTCACTGTCGCATGTAACTACACACTGCAGTGAGTATGGATGCAGCATGTAGCTATGTGAACCCTACGCACCACCCTAAGTGCAAACAGTCATAGGTCATTCCCACCATATATAGAGAGAGGTCCCTAATTCCTCCACATCATCTTCTGCAGCTTTTTTGTATATTTTCCTTATTTTAAATGGAGTGAAGTACTATTGGTAAAGTATTTTTGTAGTAATTTTCCTTAATGGTTAAACAAATAGATGAGCTATTGGCTTTCCTCTGGATATTTTCCCATTGTTACAAAGTGATATCTGGTTTTTAGATCAATTTTTCCACCAAGGTTGTCTTATCTTCTAGATCCGTCAGTAACAAGTTGTTGTACCTGTGGGAGTCAGGCCCTTTGAGGTGGTCTTTTCATTAATTAGTTTTTCTATCCTTGTTAATAGTCTTCTGAAACTTGAGCTTTCTACCTGGGATTTTAATTGCTTTAGGTGCAAATAAACTCAAACTGTTATATGAATATTCCCTATGAGTTCTTTAATATTAATTTCCATAATTTCATCATTACAGAATAGCTGCTGCTCCTGGAAATTTTGTGCTCCTCTCCCTCAGCTAGTATTACCTCCCATTCCTTGCTGTCCAAGGTTAGGTTACTGACCAATACATCTACATTGCAAAACCAAAAAAGGCAAAAAATGTGCCAGCAAGTCTCAGAGACCAGGTCCACTGACTCAGGCTTGTTGGGCTCATGTTATGGGACTAAAAATAGCAGAGTAAATGTTTCCCCTTGGGCTGGAGCCTGGACTCTGAGACTCACCCCCCGCCCCCCAGATGGGTTTCAGAGTCCAGGGGCCAGTCCAAGTGGAAATGTCTACACTGCTATTTTTAGGCTTGTAGTGCTAGTCCCAGGAGCCCAAGTCAGTTGACTAGGGCTCTGAGATCGGCTGCTGCAGGGATCTGGTTTTTTTTTTTTTTTTTTTTTTGCATTGTAGATGTATCACCAATCAACAGTAATAATTCTTTAGAATCTCTTCCTGGAGTGGATCAATTTTAAAACAAGGTTTGGGCCAAATCCTGGGAGTTGCAGATGTTAATTAAGTACCTCTCAACATCCTTCATGATTTTGGCTGACTCACATTATATGCATTTTAACTTTACAGTCTATCTCACTGCAAGAAAAATCCCAGTTTTGTCTCTCTTTGCCAGCATTCTGGCAAAACACAATATTCTTGAAGTTGTTAATTGTTGTGTATTGAGCTAAACAATTTCTCCTGAAAAATATAGCATTCTCATACTTTGATTCATGAGTTGGTATGGGTGACTTAGCTTCTTGTTAATTTGATGAAAGGATCCAAATATAGTTTCTACTGTAATTAATGCTACAAAATTTCATATTGTAGCTGATTTCTCTAAATTAGTAGCCTACTGGTTGTCAAATCCTATCTGCATTTTTCTTTCTCCTAATGAAATAACATCCATCTACAAGAAGGAAGCAAAGATTAAGAAGGAAGCAATGATTAATAAAGGTTAATGTATGTAATGCATTTAATGTATTTTGAAGATTAGGGGAGTTGCTGAACACAAAACAAAACAGGATAGATTACTTCAAAAGGTTTTGGTGGCAGGATATACAGCTCATATTACTGAATAACTGATACATAAATATTTTTCCTTGGCACTTCAGTGGGGTGGTTGCATGCTAAATAACATTAGCTGTGTCCTGTGTTTTGACCTTTCTACATTTTATTCTTCTCTATAGTACATGGGAAAAAGTTATTTAGATGGAAATTGCTGATTTAACTCAGTCATCCTTTAAAATACATTTGGCTTTTATTGTTCATAGGCTGAAGGCACATTATGCATCATATGAGCCAATGCTGAAGCAGTTGACTGAAAAATACCAGACTATATTGAGACAGAAAATGCTAACCAACCTGGAGAGAGACAGAGCAGTTGGTCAGGTAAAAACCATGGTCAGCTACACTGGCAGAAACATACTGGCAGCTGATTCATAATTTTTGTTTAAATAAGAATAGGCTAGATTATTTCTGAGTTTCATGTGACCTATTTACAAATATTTTGTTCTTTTGAAGTTGCTATAAGAATCTTGATGCTTTAGTTTTACGTACGCCGGACAGAATATTAAAGTCATATCTGTCTTCAAGTGCCCTGCTGATGTTATGTAGCTGAAGAGACAAAGTTTTATTAATGGTTTAAACTGGAAGTATTTACAATCAACTCCGTATCAGTGAGACAAAATCACTAAAACAGACTGGAATTTGTCCTCTCTACTAGGCCAACCTTAAGTTGAACAGGGACTTTACTTGGGTGAAGGACTGTGTTAAACAAATTAACAACAGGAATGGGCGTACTGGAATCTTCTTTTTAATCATTCTTTCAGCTTTCATATTTGTGAATGAAACATCAGGGGAACTATGACCTAGTCAGATGACTTGAACTGAAACTGTATCAAAGTACTATAATTTTAATAATATATTAATCCTTAGAGCCCTGCAATTCTGTGGATATCTGCTTTATATCTGCGGACATCTGTGGACTATGTTTGTGGATCGGATGTGGATACAAGTTTTATATCCACGCAGGGCTCTATTAATCCTTATGGATACTGCACAGGAAACCATCTTTAAAGGTTATTAGCTGCCACAAAATTATAATCAAATATTGTCAGTCAAAAAGGTTTAAAGAAAGGTATGTCAATTTATCTCCAATAGTTTCAGGAACTTCAAAACATACCTGTAGAGATGCAGTATCAGTAAGCTTCTATGATCTAAGCCTTCTAAGATCATTGTTAACCTCCAAATAATTTAGCTCAGACCCTAGAGAATTACACAGTGCATTTTTTTCTACTTGGGAATGATCTTAAAATTCCTGCTTCCTGAAGTGGTAGGTACCAGATACAGACACCTTTGTCCTCCAAATGGAGAGAGAGAAGTTGTGTTTTGCCTATCTGTGGCCCTTTTAGTTTCATCTGATCTGTAGATTGGTATAGATGATATCTTGCCCCTTTAGCACAGGGATGAGTTGAGAACAAAGGTCTACATGAAGGAAAATATCCTAGAGGAAAAGAAGGGTTACGGCCAATACATTGACATCCAGAAGAAGGGATCAATCATTTAAATGCGTAATAAAAGATTTATCTTGCAAAATCATCCTCTGATGCAATGAAAATGAAAGAGCTTATACATGACAGGTCAGTTTACCACCTACTAGGCTACCAGGATGACCGGCATTCCTTAATGTACAGTACCATATTGTGTGATCAGTTTTATTGTGACAATGCTGTGAGCCATATTGTGCCATCAGGTTAATTTTTAATTCAGTGAAAAATTATGATTAAAAGTTGATGTCACAATATGGCCCATAACATTGTCTTTATTTGCATTGTTTTAATAAATATGCAAAATTCCCACCAGAAATTCTGGATAGATTATTTTATATCATTGTAGGATTAAATATTTTCAAAATGAGTTATATTCGAGCTATTTCTTGAAAAAGGAATGGAATCAGTTGAGTAATTTAAAATCTTTATATAGTTAAACAGCGATAGCGAGTTAGATAAATCAGTAATTGTACCTGGTATTTACTACTTATTTATGCATGTGTGTTCTGTCTTCTGTACTCGTAGTTATAGGGTACAAAAGCAATGTCCTCATAACTGTTCTTTATTTTTACTCTTTAGGTTACAGGTTTACAAGCTACATTACAAAATTTAGAATCTGGGCGTGCCAGTGAGATCCCTGTGACTAGAGGTAAAACATTCTGTTAAACGTTCACATACACTATGAGGAAGGCATCTATATATAATACACAGTTTGAAATACAGTGGAATGTCAATTTTACAAACACAAGTCTTATGAACAACAAGTTATACAAACCTTTTGTCCTGGTGGGGAAAAAGATAATCACATAATGAAAGGGATGTAATTGAAGAACAAGTCAACATCCCTTCACATGCCAATGCTTTCAAGGCATTGAAAATTGCCTTGCAGTGTTTGAAGGACCAGAAGAAAGTGATGCAATGCATCATACTGCAACTTATGCATGATACCAACTGTAATTTTAAGAAGCTCAGTTTAGTTTTATGAACTCCTCAATCCCTGATTAGTTCATAAAATAGTGGTTCTACTTACTTGCATTTCAAATGTTTTAGTGACAGCTACAAACTAAGGATTCAGTTTTGTAGTTTTATCACTTGAATACTTATTCTCACGTTTTGGTTCTATTGAGGACAATGAAATTACACATGTCAGTAAGGACAACTTTGCCTGATTAAGTGTGGCGGGATCATGACCTAGAAACCTAATTTGGATCTGATTCTGCCATCTAGTTCACTATGTAGAATATAACCAGGAGAGCAGTCTCCTCTAACTCAGTGTAAGGTTGGTAGAATTTGATGTTTTGAGAGCTTTTAAAAATTCTAGTTTTGTAGAGCTCAACAACTAATTTTAGCATATTGATCTTCTGCGGAGGTCTTTAATAACAGAGGGTATATAATACCTTCTGGAATAACACCTATATCTGTATCTAAAAGAAGTACTTACCCTGACACTTTGAAAAAAGGAAGAAATTAGTGTAACTATTCAGTGAAATTTTTGTAGCATCCTCTGTGAAAAAGGTCCTTTTATGTGCTTTATATCCCTTGCTGTGCTTTTTTAAATTACTTCAGGGGAAACAAGGTCTGGAAAGAACTTCAACTTTTTGGTTTTTCTAATTCCTTTATTTGAGTGAAGGGGACAGCAAGTATTTCCCTAAACTATTGAGACGATTTATTTAAACTCTTAATGCAGATATTACAGCATTCATCTTCTTCACTGCCATAAATCCCTTCCCTTTTGGTCATGGTTTGGTTTGTGACTCTTGATTTAAAGGATGCATATTTTCACATTTCAGTTTGTCGCTGTGACACTAAACACCCCCGTATCCATACCCGACACACCATTGTAATAATCTTTGTAAAAAATATGCTGTGAGGTATCATTTGAAAATAATAACTTACTGGTCAATAATATTGTGATGAAATGTATGTACACATATAATATTGGGAAGTTGTGAATTTCCCTGTATGATACTAGCACATATTCAAAACCACACAGCCTTTCCTAGGTAAAAGTTGTTAAACATGTCTTTTATAAACAAAGGGATGTGTACTTACCTCAATTTACATATAAGTAGTAAACAGGGTACTAAAGACAGTGGGAGAAAAGAGAGCAGGAACAGAACAATTTGGATTTCAGCAAACACACAGGTGGAGGAGAAAAAAGCCTGGAGCTTCCTTCACCATCAGATTCCATGTCACCTTCTTCACTGCTTGAATGAGCTTTACTCTGAAGGGTAACCCTCAGAAGAATCCACTTCAAAGGTTCACTGGACTATTAAAGAAAGGGGCAAAGAACCCCATGTTGTCTTTTTCACCTAAGAAGACAAACACACCAATGCCTTTAGACCTCTTGGAGAGATCCTGACCAAAGTTGGTCACTATCTTTCTGGAAGACTATGGATGAGAAAGGCCATATTGAACAAAGCCTCGAACCAGAATTTGCTAGATTAAATTTTAGACTTTTAGATGCATGTTTTCACTTGCATTTGCTTGTAACCATTTCTAATTTAGGATTTTAAATGAATTCAAGTATATCTTCTTTTTGTTAATAAACTTGTTTTATCTTTTTAATCTAAACCAGTCCAGTGTTGTGTTTAAATGGAACTGTTTGGTAACTCCAGTTAAAGTTGCAAACTGTTGACTATTGACTCCGTACAGGGGCAACAGATCTTAATATCTGAACTGTCCTCTAGAGGTCTGTACAGTGCAGAACAAACGTTTTGGGAAAATCTGGGATTGGGAGTGTGTTGGAGTCGTAACAAAGGTTGGTGGAAGCCAGAATGTGACTGGTGCTTTGCTGACAGGCTGTTTGGGTCAGAGCTGCTGGATTAGGGCTGCAGCTCTTCATAGACACTCAGGGTGTGACTTGCATGCTGGTAGTCTGTTTGTGAGTGGCCCAGGTTAGGACCTACAACAGCAAAGCATTGTGTGGCATCCAGGGTTACAGGGCAGGCGGTGACAACCTCTTACTGGTCAGGATTGTACCCCAGAATGACAGTTGCTTTCATCACATACGTTCATTTAGTGTTGGCAGGATGCCATTTCCAATACGAGGTGCCCAGAGTTTCCACAAAATGCCTCTCTGTGGTAGTGGCATCTGAGAGGGCAAGGTATTTTTGTTTATCCTTATTTGGATGATTGGCTAATGAAGGTTGCTGTGCCTGAAGACCCGTTAAGCCATATTGCAGTTACAATCCATCTATTTTGGACCTGTGGCTTCTCAACAATCAAATCAAAGCAATGTTTAACTTGCAGAATTGTGTTCGTAGGTGCCACACTGGACTCGGTGGAAAAAAGAGCCTTTCTGCTGGAGGACAGGTTTCTGAGGTTGAAGCAGCTTATTCTCAATGCTGGGGCATGTCCGACTTGAAGAGTAATCTTTTTTTCCTTGGT
Organism: Malaclemys terrapin pileata; assembly: GCF_027887155.1. NCBI lineage: Eukaryota > Metazoa > Chordata > Testudines > Emydidae > Malaclemys > Malaclemys terrapin. The sequence continues at coordinate 13,900,559 of NC_071515.1, read as the reverse complement.
CTCATGGTGGCCACTACCTATGTAACTCCTTTTGCCCAATGAGGCCTATGCAGCACAGGATGTCTCAGGTTTACTGTCCAAGTCCGGAACTTGTGGGTCACCATACATCTTACTTTCACTGGAGTGGTAATTTAAGAGAACAAATGTCTTCAGAAGTGTCCAGTTTGATGCTCTGCCAGTATTGGTGAGGTTAACTTTAGATGCACCAAACAGTGCTTGTGGGGGGCACATCTGAATCATCGGGTGCTTCGAGGACATTGGTCTCATCAGGAAAAGATTCTGCACATCAGTGTGTTGGAGTTGAGAGCCAGCTGTGTAGCCCTCAGATCATTCTTCTCTCACATGCATGGAAGGATGGAATAAGTAGTAATGGACAATACTGCTTCAATGTACTATGTCACCAAGAGGGGTGTGTGTGTGTGTTCACTTTCCTCCTCTTTGTGCAGAAGCAATAAGGTTATGGGATTGGTGCATCCTCCACTATGTGTTTCCAGTGACCCTACATTTGCTGGGAGAGAGCAGTGTGACTGCAGACTATCTCAGCAGAGACATGTCTCAGAAACATGAGTGATCCTTGAAGGATTAATTGGTTTACTACATATTTGCCAGAAGGAGTCGACCAGACATGGACCTGTTTGCAATAATGTGCAACAAGAAGTGTTGCCTCTTCTGCTTCAGAGGCAGCAGGGACATCCAGTCTTTGTCAGATGCTTTTCTACTGCAGTGGGGAAGGAGCCTGCAGTATGATTTTTATCCCCTTTCTATTGATTCAGAAAGTGGCAAGGAAGATACGTCAGGACATGGCGAGGATGATTATCATTGCCCCAGCCTGGCCACACCAGCAATGGTATACTGTCTCTTCCAACTGTCTGGCAGAGTCTTCGTGTGTCTTGCTCTGTCACCAGGTCTGTTGTCTGAACAAGAAGGGAGGTTTCTTCATTCCAACCTGCAAGTCCTCCATCTGATGGCTTGGGTGATTGACTGTATCTAATCTGAATCAGTCTACCAGACAACATTACAAATCAAAATGGACCAGATTTGTGACTTGGATGGCTGGGAAGGGCATCTTTCCTGCTTCAGCATCCACACCCTATATTCTAGAGAAAATCTGATCTTTTTAAAATATGAAGTGATGTTATCTAATTCATCATTAAGGTTCATTTGGGAACCATTTCTGCCCATCAGACCTTAATTGCTGGTAGATCACTGTCCTTAATACAATTAAGAGGTTTATGAAGGGCTTATTTAATATGTATAGTCATTTGAGAGATCCTGTCCCTCTTGGGATCTCAGTTTGGTTCTAGCCATGCTGATGAAACCACCCTTTGAATCTATTGCTGAATGTTCCTTGTGTTGTTTATCTATTCAAATGGCTTTTATTGATATGCCATCTGCCAGAAAGGTAAGTGTGCTAAATGCTCTTGTGACTGATCCACCATTCATCATTTTTCATAAACCTAAGTGGTTCTTTAGCTTGACCCCAGGTTTTGCCAAAGGTGGGTTTCTGATTTTCATGTCAATCAGTCCATTGATTTGGTGGGTTTTATTTTTCAAAACCACATTCTAATAAGGTTCATTCAGCTTTACTTACTTTGGATGAAAGAAGAATCCTTGTTGCTTATTACACAGAACAAAAAGGGTTTTGTAAATCATCCAGATTGATTTTGCTTTTATGCTAAAAATTGCATGGAATATAGTTTCTTCCCATACCATTTCTAGGTACATTAAATAATGTATTATTGAATGTTTTATTCTTTGGCAGAGTCTCCTCTCCCAGGGACAATATGTCCATATTTCACTAGTGCTGTGGCAACCTCTCTTGCTTCCCTTAAACAAGTCCCTGCTGTGGAGATTTGCAGAGCTGTTACCTGGAATTCTGTTCACATTTTCAGTAAGCATTGTGCTTTGGACTTGGCCTCTAGGGCAGATGCTGCCTTTGGTAGAGTGGTGCCTCAGTCTCTATTGAGTTAGGACTCTGTCTCCGCCTCCAAGTTATTTTCAGCACTGTTTATGAGTCTATCCCATAAGTGGGAATATGTAGAGCCACTTGAACAGGAAAAGAAGGTTACTTACTTGTAACTCGAGTTCTTCAAGATGGCTCTGCATAGTCCTACTCCCCACTCACCTTCCTGTCTTTGTCAGAGTCTAATTGCTTTTTGTTCCCTGACATTGCAGTGGAAGGAACTGAGGCGGTTGAAGGAACTCCACTCCGTATATAAATCTCGCTCTCAGGATGTTCAGAAATCCTGAACGGGGAGGGGCTGGTGGCAAGAGAGTGCTCTAATGCATACTGCTGGGAGAAGGTTTTACCATAAGGCATCACAAGACAGCACAGTACCCATAAGTGTGAATATGATGAACCATTTTGAAGAACTCTGGTTACAAATAAGTAACCTTTATTTACTTTTCATTTTTTGAAATATTTTCTTTGGGCTAGATTCTGATATTTACTCACATGCAGTAGTACCATACTCCTCAGTGAGTCCACTTTAAATCTTAAGTTACAAATAGTGTAAACCTCTGTACCAGTGGAGGGGTCCTCATTCATCTTTGTCACATTTCAGGCCAGGAAATGGAGTATAGGCTTCTTGTTATATGCCAGTTTAGGGGATGGGTGCTGTTACCTGAAGGCCTGGAGAATGGGTTCCTCCTCTGTGCTAGTGTTTTGTAGTATGAGTGCTCCCTCTGTCTCTCTTTCATATTATACAAAGCTTTCATTTGTTAGGTGATTCGAAGAACCACTGTCCTGCTATTCACACAGCAGTTGTTCATTGCCCAAAAATCTTGAGCATTTGATAATACCAAAAAGTGACAAGCAGGGGAGCACTTATAAATAAATAAAATCACTTTACATATCCAGTACAAATTATTAAACTCATCAGCTATCCACGCATTCACACACAAGCTTTGATTTACCTCATACCCACTACTTCACATTGCAAATGATATTTCATTTCATTCCCTTCTAGCGCCATTGGCTCACATGCTTTTTATTGCTCTATGTTGGTCTCACTCATGTCTCAGTGGGCAATGTGCTTTTATTCAGACAGTCTGTACTGCATACTGAAAGATGGTAGCATATTCTGCAGCGTGTCAACAAAAGCTTTTTCTGGCCATGATGTAATTGAAACCTTGAGAGGTGGACCTATGCACAGATGTAAACTGGAGAAATTTTGGTGGCAGTTTTTTTCTGAATTTGATGATCGCTTATAGGGAGCCAGTGTACTGAGAGGAGGACATGTGTGATGTGCTCGCAGTAGCCCATGTAGCTGAGGATGTCCATTGCTGTACTTTGTACTAGCTGTAGTTACTCCAGGGCTGACAGCTTCATGCCCCTATAAACTGAATTGTCCTCTGAGCCATTACAAACGTTGACTATCTCCCCTTGTAAGTACTCTCACACTTCTTATCACACTGTCTGTATTCGGCTAGCTTGATTATCACTTCAAAAGTTTTTTTTTTTTTTTTTTTTTTTTCTCTTAATTAATTGGCCTCTCAGAGTTGGTAAGACAACTCCCACCTGTTTATGCTCTCTGTATGTGTGTATATATATCTCCTCATTATATGTTCCATTCTATATGCATCCGAAGAAGTGGGCTGTAGTCCACGAAAGCTTATGCTCTAATAAATTTGTTAGTCTCTAAGGTGCCACAAGTACTCCTGTTCTTCTTTTTGCGGATACAGACTAACACGGCTGTTACTCTGAAACTTGTCCTCTGAGTGTGTCCATACAGTTAGATCTCAAACCTCTTTTGTACATTTCCCTGGACTGCTGCTGCATCTCTTAGCCAGGACAACAGTATCTCATGATCAGCTGTGTGGTATGTTGCAGAGAGGCTCAGGAGAAAGAGAATGGTTCTCGGCCCTCCAGCTATTGATAGCAGGAAATTGTCCATCAGTGCCACTAATGCTGTTTCCATTCCGTATCCTGACATGACCAGGTTGGCTTTGACTAGATGAACTAGAAAGTGGCTTTACTAGCTTCTCTATGACATCCTGGATGATAGGTAGCTTGGTGCAATGGGCTCTTCATTGGTGTTCAGACTATATTGCATATTTGAAGGAAACGGAGGAGGTATGTAACACTCATAGTAGATTCCAGAACAATTTTCTGAATTTGGCAGCCAGATCTGATGCCCAATTCAGGAAAGCTATCTGGGACTTACTATTTATCTATTTTATTTATTGGAGGTAACACCCACTATGTTTTAAGTGCTTTCCAAATACTTTAAAAGGATGGTTCCTGCTGTAAGGAACTAGTTCCTTGCAGACCTACCTCCTGTCATGGTTGTTACTGCTATTTAATCTCTTGCAAGTGTGTCTGCATTCATGTATGGTCCCAACAATCAGTGCTCTTCTAGAGTGTTTTGACTTGGCACTTTTGGGGCCTAATCTAATGCCCATTGAAGCAAATAGAAGTCTTTCCACTGATTTCAATGGACACTGGATCTAGCCCCAGGTGTCTGCATATTTCCCCAAGGTTGGATCTATACAGTCAATCATCCTATATGCCAATTACTGGTAAGTAACACATCTTTGTTTGGGTCTTCCTTTTCTGTCCTCTTCTATTTTACTTAAGGGTCATACAAATGGTCATTGCTCTACAGATCTGTGTGATCTTCAGATCATGCTACAAACCCCATGTTTTTAGCCTGGTTTCTGCAGATGCCTGGCCATTATAAGGATTGGTACTTGTGCAACATAAAATTTAGTCACTCAAATGCTTAAAAGGGTTGGGCTGAGTTGATTTAATCTTTGGTCTATTATTATCTGACTTTGGGTGAGAAACATCTGCTGCTCAGACTATTTGTGTGTCTGTTTTTAGTTGATACCAAATGTACTTAGAGCCATTTTTGTGAATTTTAAATCTCAAGAACTATATGGGTTTGTCTTTTATTATTTTGTACAATTGTCTTTGTTTGGCTGCATGACCTAGCATCTCAACCTTGCACGTTATTTTCTTGTTGTAACTGAACAACATGAAGAGAACTTAAATGTAAAATTTTGTGTGACTAACCTTAGCGATGGTGTGCTTCAACTGAGCTTTCTAAATGTGAGGGAAGAGGTGCTTGCCCTTTGCCTGTTCCACACTTGATGTGTAAATGTCATTCTCTCCATTTATGGGCATGCCAGAGTTGATAGAATATAGCATGTAAGACATTTTTTTACACATTTTGAGGGAGTGATAGTTATTTTCTACCATCTGCAGCCAAACTCCTAAAATAAACGTATACATTTCAAAATTGTCATTCTCTGACTTATCAAGTTAATTATATATTTAAACTCTGGGGTTTCTGGATTTAAAACGGGTCTCATAAACTAGAGACCAGATTGTGCCAATATGGGGCTGTTCCATGTTGTTGGCAGTGCTGAGCTTCGTCATCCCCGGGAAACTCTGGGTGGGGGAAGATATCAACTCTCTTTCAGGTCCCTTGTGAGCAGGAGGAGTGCACGTCCCTTTGAATGGCGCAGCCTGCCCCAACCCCATGTGTGCTTAGCCAATTTCAGGGTGAAAGTGGGATAGAGGGAGCAAGACCCCTTCCTGTTGTATGGGGGCACACAGATGGAACACGTCCTGCATGCTCCTGAGCACAGAGCTGCTATTGTGTCTGGTGGGAGAAATAATAGGGTGAAGTCTGCTTTCGCTCTCGTTCTCTCAACACCCACTCGAAGACCAGATACAGTGGAAGGGAGATGTGGAGTAATGTTTACTTACTGCATCAAATCTGTTTTACCCAGTGTCCATTGCAAGTCAATAGCATTCTCTCCGGTGTCCTACTTAACACTGTAGGACATAAAAAAAACGAGGAGTCCTTGTGGCACCTTAGAGACTAACTCCTCATTGTTTTTGCTGATACAGACTAACATGGCTACCACTTTGAAAACTGTAGGATATGTACTCCATGATCAGCAAGATGTTATAAAGGAGTTGTAGATATACCCCTTTGCACATCATGATAAAAATGTGTTCCCCAGACTTCCATCAAAACTCTGAGTTGTCAGTGATATCTCTGATTATTTAGTTCAGTCATATTCATTTTGTTGTGTTACACTATATCTAAAAAATTTTGAAAGGCAAGTATGTACAGCTGCTCTTTTGGGGAGTCAAGTGCTGGGAAACAAAACGTTGCTTGCGTGAGACTCTCTGAAACACAGCAGAGGTTGGAAACAGCATTCTCAACCTCCACACATCTTTCTAATTCAGAACACACATGCAGCCTTGCTATGTGCGGCTACTGGGTTTTGGGAAGTAGCCAACGAGATCAGCCCTCAACTCTTATGCTAATTTTGCATGATGTGGATTTGTGTTGTGCATGCTCCAAACATATACACATTTTCCCTTTTCTCTGATGCCTTGTGAAGAGCTCATTAATGGTATGGAATGGATGTACAGCATTTCTCTGTATGAACTCCCTATTGTTTTGGCCATCGGTGCAGCAGGAATGCTGAGATTCTCTTAGCTTTGGCCCTAACATGCAACGTAAGAAAGTTCAGAATTTGGCTTTTCTCTTTCAGAGCTAGCTCCACAGATCATCCAACCTGATCTATGCCTAAAACTTGGGTCAACCTAGCTACATCACTCAGGAGTATGAAATACTATAGACCCTGCTAGGCCTAGCTACTGCCTCTTGAGAGGGTGGAGTTGCTACATTAACAGAATACCACCTTCTCTTGCTATAGCAAGTGTCTTCATTACAGTGCTATAGCAGTGTGGCTGAAGCCGTGCCACTGTAGTGTTTGTAGTGTAGATATAGCCTCAGTGTTGTCGGTAACTGTAGGGGACAGAATCAGAGCTGATGGATAGCTGCTGAGGGACTAGCCCCCACCTTTCAGAGATTCCCTCAGTTGTGTTCTATGTCCTGTAGCTACTGGCAGGGCAGTGGAATCCAGCACCTTCTGCAAGAGAGAATTAAAATAAAACTGCAGAAGTGATTTGTGTTCTGTCTGGACAGCACCTGCTCAGGTAACAGACTAGAAGGATGGTGGAGAAAGGTCCAAAGTGGATACCAAGACAGTGTCCTTCGGTTGCTCTGGAATTTGCAGCTGTTAAAGTTATTTAACACTCTGCCCGTAGCTCCATCAGATGTTTGCTCTTTTTTTTTTTAAACTATTAGGTATAACTATGATTCCCTTCTCCGGTTTCCTAAATAAATAAGTACTAGTTAGTAATTGGAAATCCCCTTAAAGGGCCAGTTGAGCAAAGCACTTTAGCACTCAACTAACTTCAAGCGTGTGCATGCCAACTGGAGTCCTTACTCACATGCTTCCTTTTAAGACTCCTCACATTTCCCACATGCTAAAGAGTTTGGCTGAACTGGGGCCAGGGCCCAAAAGGATAAAATATTAGAGCCAGTAAAAAAAAAAAAAAGTAAATTTAGATTTTTTTCATTGAGAAAAGGGACGGCTATTTTGTGAAAATTTTAATGAAAAATGTCCCCTTGTTCAGTATGAACTTTTTTTTTAACCTGCCCTGTCCAAAATTTGAACTAGGAGTCTAGATAAAGAAGGACTCATATTTGTTCACTGAATTATTATTTGCTTGTATTGCTGTAGTCATGGAACCGGATCCCATTGTGGTAGGTGTTGTACACAGAACAATAAGACAGTTCCTGACCCCAAAGTTCTAAGTAATCATTGTGCTGGCTTACATATATATTTGAACCCAGCACTGCTATTAGAATTGGTTCAGAAAACCATGCAATGAAATTGTTACTAGCTCTATATTTCTTTTATTCTCTGGAATCTGCAGCTGTTTATTACCCAATTATGAAGTCTAACTCAATGACTTTCTTCGTGGTTGAATTAACTCACTTCTAAGCCTGTTACCATGTTTCCTCCTTCCTTGATCTGATGTAACTGCTCTCGGGATATCATGGAAAAGGAAATTTCAAAGGCACTAGTTATAATACTTAGACCTGACTGACCTTTTCCAAACACAAGGCAGTCAGAATGGGAAACATGAGCTGTTACCATTTTATAAAGTGTAATCACAATCCTATAGATTTTGTTCATTCTTTCAAGCAGTTACTGACTTTTTAAGCTCTTTAACTTTCATGGTTCTGTGGTGGTTTATAAATATGTATATTTCACAAGCACAAACAAACCCAATGTCCCATGAGCATCATAATTGCGAGTGGGTGACAGTTATTGAGTGAGGGGAAAATCTTCCACATGAATAAAACAATTCTGCATTATATAGTGCTTCAGGAAATGTTATTCGTAGCATTTATTGCAGTAGTCTTCACTTTTAAAGAATTGATAATAGTGCTAGTCTGTTTTGTAAGACACAGTTCTTTTCACCTTTTTGTAGCTTTTATTGGTGTTCATCATACAGAAGGTTTTGATCCTCATTTAATCCAAATTATGCCTGCTGTTGTTTTGAGAGTTAAAGTTTCACGACTGAACTGAACTTTACTTACAAAGAGCAGATTTTATTAGATATGTATGTTTAATTTTGTTTGTTTCAGTCTAGTTATTTATTTTATGTATTTAGTGCTGTACAAATAAAAGATGTTTCGGTTCACTAGCAATTCTGGGGGGAAAAAAAAGAGGGTTGAACAAAACATTTTGTTAGATCCCAAATGAAACGTTTTGTATTGATTTTGAGAGCTTTTTAATGTTTTACATGTCCAAAAAAATGAAGGAAATTTTGAAATGGAATTTCTGAATGTTTTTGTTTTGACATTTTTGTGGTTTTTGTTTTTCACATAAACAATTTGGCAAAACATTTCAGTGTTGTCATATCGGCCATTTTTTTCACTCGCTTTTTTCAGCTGAATTTTTTTTCCCCAGTTCTACATGTGACGTTTTAAAGATGGGATTTTCAAAAGAGACGTCAGAGCCCAAATCCAACTGAAATTCAGTGTTCCATCCTTACTCCTCTAGGGGTGCAGGACAAACCCCAACATGATACCAATATGCACAGTATCCCGTATGATTGCAATGGAAACTTTTTAAATATGAAGTAGATGTAAACCAATGTAATCATATCTGCCTTAGTCTGTGGACATCCTGAAAGACTATGAACTTTCTCATTCCTCTCAGTGAAGCAATAACTGTGAAATCTGATGATAATTTAAATGTCAACATTAACTATTTTGCTGATGATTATTGTAGCAGAAACATCAAGCTAATGAGGGTCCTGTGGCACCTTTGAGACTAAGGCCTGGTCTACACTAGGCGTTTATGTCGAAGTTAGCGCCGTTACATCGAATTAACCCTGCACCCGTCCACACCGCGAAGGTATTTAGTTCGACATAGAGGTCTCTTTAATTCGACTTCTGTACTCCTCCCCGACGAGGGGAGTAGCGCTAAATTCGACATGGACATGTCGAATTACGCTAGGTGTGGATGGAAATCGACGCTAATAGCTCCGGGAGCTATCCCACAGTGCACCACTCTGTTGACGCTCTGGACAGCAGTACGAGCTCGGATGCTCTGAACTGCCACACAGGAAAAGCCCCGGGAAAATTTGAATTTGAATTCCTTTTCCTGTCTGGCCAGTTTGAATCTCATTTCCTGTCTGGACATCGTGGCGAGCTCAGCAGCACTGGCAACGATGCAGAGCTCTCCAGCAGTGATGGCCGTGCAATCTCAGAATAGAAAGAGGGCCCCAGCATGGACTGATCGGGAAGTCTTGGATCTCATCGCTGTGTGGGGCGATGAGTCCGTGCTTTCCGAGCTGCGATCCAAAAGACGGAATGCAAAGATCTACGAGAAGATCTCTAAAGACATGGCAGAGAGAGGATACAGCCGGGATGTAACGCAGTGCCGCGTGAAAATCAAGGAGCTGAGACAAGGCTACCAGAAGACCAAAGAGGCAAACGGACGCTCCGGATCCCATCCCCAGACATCCCGTTTCTACGAGGCACTGCATTCCATCCTCGGTGCGGCCGCCACCACTACCCCACCAGTGACCGTGGACTCTGAGGATGGGATAGTGTCCACGGCTGGATCCTCGGACATGTTAGCGGACGGGGAAGATGAGGAAGGAGATGAGGAGGACGAGGCAGTCGACAGCGCTCACAACGCTGATTTCCCCGACAGCCAGGATCTCTTCATCACCCTTACAGAGATCCCCTACCAACCCTCCCCAGCCGTTACCCCGGACACAGAATCTGGGGAAGGATCAGCCAGTAAGTGTTGTAAAAATCTAAACATTTATTTGTAACAGAACAGGAATATTAACAATTTAAAAAATGGGTTTCTCATGATTAGTTTGATTAGCTTAACGGTTCAGTCATGGGCAGTGCAACTATTGAAAAAAAATCTAGCAATGTCCGGTTTTGCATGATTGTCCTGCCCAAGCCGCTCTACTGGTTAGTCACTGCTACAGCAGCTACAGTAAAATGCGGTCTATATGTCCGGGGATGGAGCAGAAATCCTCCTGTGACATCTCGAGGAAGCTCTCCTGGAGGTAATTGGAAATCCGCTGCATTAGGTTCTTGGGGAGAGCGGCCTTATTGGGTCCTCCGTAGTAGGACACGTTGCCACGCCACGAGACTATCAAGTACTCTGGAATCATTGCTCTGCACAGCATGGCGGCATACGGCCCTGGTCTTTGCAGGCTTTCCCGGAGCATTCTCTCTTTCTCGCTGTCAGAGATCCTCATGAGGGTGATGTCGCTCATGATGACCTGCTTTGAATGAGGTAGGGGAATGTTAGTGTTGGGACTGCTTTGCCGTTCCTTTACAGAACTGTAACCGCTGGTTTGCAGCCACGCGGTGGAGGCGGGAGAGGGGCAGCCGAAAGGGATCGTTCCCGGGGACAGCCGCGAGGGTGTGGGACAGGAGCAGACTTCCTGCTTGCCGAATTGCTGGCAGCAGGGACCGACATTGATTTCAATGTGAAATGAGGCCATTGCTAATATTAAAGTTTTAAGCTGCCACAAGTCTACGGCTTACCATGTCTGCCTGCAACAGAAATTCCGTTCTCCTGAGAGGCTTCTCAAATGTGCTGTAGAAGACCCCAGGCACTGAATGCGAAGGCCGAGAATTCGACCTTGTGCTGAGTGCGCATGTGATAGGTGCTGTGCATGGTCTTGTTAACAGAGAAAGACTATGTTCTTTGTTCACAACTACATTTATCTTTCTGAGGAATTCACTCCCTTTTTCCCATTCCCACAGCCCCATCTGCGACTGTCTCACAACCTAGCCTGTCATCACACTCCCAGAGGCTAGCGCGGATTAGGCATAAGAAGAAGAGGACACGGGAGGACATGTTCTCGGAGCTTATAGCCTGCTCCAGAGCCCAGGCAGCACAGCAGACCCAGTGGCGGGAGAACTTGACCCGAATGCACCAAGCCAACATGGATCGGGAGGAGAGGTGGCGTCAGGAAGACCAGCAGGCGACTCAAACCCTGCTTGGACTAATGAGGGAGCAAACGGACACGCTCCGGCGCCTTGTGGATGTTCTGCAGGAACGGAGGCAGGAGGAGAGAGCCCCGCTGCAGTCCATCTCTAACCGCCCTCCCCCGCCACCAAGTCCCATACTCCCCTCACCCAAAGTGCACAGAAGGAGAGGCGGCAGAGTCCCTGCTAACTCTCACTCCACCCCTGCAGAGAGCTCGAGCAGCAGAAGGCTCTCATTCCCCAAAATTTGACAAGTTCTTTCCTTCCCGCCTGACACAAGCCCCCGTCCAAGTTTCACTTTCCCAGTTCCATGTTTGGTTGATAATAAAAAATACGTTTCTGTTAACTACTGTTTCCATCATGTTCTTTTGCAGGAGGGGGGGATAGGGGGTTGGTAATTCGACAGGACAGTCACCTTTGGCAGGGTATATAGTCGGGGGCAGGCACAGCAGCAGGGCACATACATAGTGCAGTGATGCAGTGACTAGTTACCCTGGTTAGTCTGGGAGGTTGTTTTCATGTTATATGGTGGGGGGTGGGTTGCTCTGTGACTTTGTGGCAGGGGAGGGCAGTTACAGATCTTAAGCGGCGGTCCTTAGGCAGGATCACAGAGCCACACAGCAGGGGATCTGTAACCGTCCTCCCCCTGCCACAAAGTGATATAGACCCCCCCATACACACAGTCCCTATCAGGAGGGGTGACAGGCTCCGTTGAAACAACCATCCCACCGCAGCGGAGCCTGTCAATCCTTGAGTTTAGAAGCTGCATTCGCGCCACTACAGTACACCCGCTCCGCACCACAGTCTGCGTCCCAGTTTTAAAAAATTCCCGCGAATACAGTATTAAAGAAAACGGTGTGCTTTAACAAAGTAGAACTATTTTTATTTTGAAACGTGTGTTGGAAGTGGGGTGAAGGGGGTATGTAACTGGATAGGATAGTCAACATTAACTGGGCAAAGAAATGGGGGCAGGTTTAGCTTCTCAATACACAAACTTTAAAGTCACAGGTTACCCTGCTCACTCAGGAACTTTGCTTTCAAAGCCTCCCGGATGCACAGCGCTTCCCACTGGTCTCTTCTAATCGCCCGGCTGTCTGGCTGTGAGTAATCAGCAGCCAGGCTATTTTCCTCAACCTCCCACCCCGCCATAAAGGTCTCCCCCTTGCTCTCACAGAGATTGTGGAGCACACAGCAAGCTGCAATAACAATGGGGATATTGGTTTCGCTGAGATCACAGCGAGTCAGTAAGCTTCTCCATCTCCCCTTGAGACGGCCAAAAGCACACTCCACCACCATTCTGCACTTGCTCAGCCGGTAGTTGAAGAGTTCTTTTTCAGTGTCCAGGGCGCCAGTATAGGGCTTCATGAGCCAGGGCATTAGCGGGTAGGCTGGGTCCCCGAGGATGACTATAGGCATCTCCACATCCCCAAGAGTTATTTTGTGGTCCGGGAAGTAAATACCTTGCTGCAGCCGTCTAAACAGACCAGAGTTCCTGAAAACACGAGCGTCATGAACCTTGCCCGGCCATCCCACGTAGATGTTGGTAAAACGTCCCCTGTGGTCCACCAGTGCTTGCAGCACCATGGAAAAGTAGCCCTTTCTGTTAATGTACTGGCTGGCCTGGTGTTCCGGTGCCAGGATAGGGATGTGAGTTCCATCTATGGCCCCACCGCAGTTTGGGAATCCCATCGCTGCGAAGCCATCTATGATCGCCTCCACGTTTCCCAGGGTGACTACCTTTGGCAGCAGTACATCAACGATTGCCTTGGCTACTTGCATCACAACAACCCCCACGGTAGATTTGCCCACCCCAAACTGGTTCGCGACTGACCGGTAGCTGTCTGGCGTTGCAAGCTTCCACAGGGCTATGGCCACTCGCTTCTGGACAGTCAGGGCTGCTCGCATCCGGGTGTCATTGCGCTTCAGGGCAGGGGACAGCAACTCACAAAGTTCCAGGAAAGTTCCCTTCCGCATGCGAAAGTTTCGCAGCCACTGGGATTCATCCCAGACCTGCAGCACTATGCGGTCCCACCACTCAGTGCTTGTTTCCCGTGCCCAGAATCTCCTTTCGACGGCATCAACATGACCCATTGCCACCGTGATGTTCTCGGCGCTGGGTCCCCTGCTTTCTGAGAGGTCTGTGCTACTCTCAGACTTCAGGCCATCACCGCGTTGACGTAGCCTCCTCGCCTGACTTTTCTGCATCTGCCTCAGGGAAAGGTGTATGATAAGTTGCGAGGCGTTGAGAGCGGCCACAACTGCAGTGATGGTTGCAGCAGGCTCCATGCTCGCAGTGCTGTGGCGTCCGCGCTGTCACTGACTAGAAAAGTGCGCGAACTGATTTCCCGCCGGCGCTTTCAGGGAGGGAGGGCGGGAGTGATGGACGGATGACGACAGTTACCCAAAAGCACCCTGGACACCTTTTTTTTACCCAGAAGGCATTTGCGGCTCCACCCAGAATTCCAATGGGCAGCGGGGACTCCGGGAACTGTGGGATAGCTGACCACAGTGCACCACTTCCAATGTCGACGCTTTCCCCGTTAGTGTGGACTCACAAAGTCGAATTACTGTCCTTAGTGTGGACACACACGTTCGACTTTGCAATATCGATTCCAAAAATTCGATTTAAGTAAAATCGAACTACTCTCGTAGTGTAGACAAGGCCTAACAGAAGTACTGGGAGCATAAGCTTTCGTGGGTAAGAACCTCACTTCTTCAGATGCAGCTTGCATCTGAAGAAGTGAGGTTCTTACCCACGAAAGCTTATGCTCCCAGTACTTCTGTTAGTCTCAAAGGTGCCACAGGACCCTCTGTTGCTTTTTACAGATTCAGACTAACACGGCTACCCCTCTGATACTTGACATCAAGCTAATGTGTTTGTGTGTCAGGTTTGGGAGGCAATACAATGGATGGAATACAATGGGGAAGCTTGTGCTGGAGTGAAAATTCAAACGCCCGCTCTATATGTTTTAAGTTACCTCTACATTTGGGGGACAAGGAAAGAGGAGGTACAGCCCTTCCTCCTCAGCTATCTCCTGGGTTCCAAAATAATTCCCCCACCTTCTTGGATGCCAAAAATTACAATTCTTCCCTATCTAGTTACCAAAACCCTGCAGCTTTTCTTTGACTACTACAGTGTTGCTTTTCATATTTTCAATACCAGAATCTGCAGTACACTGTAATTCTGGGGCATTGTAATATAAGTTAAGTGGATTCACACAGAGAACTTGTATTAAAGGGGCTGAACTGAGTGGAAGAGTAGTATGCATAATTTTCAAGTTATTGATATGTGCAACCTTGATTACTTGGCTATCACTTTATTTCAAAGACATATTTTGCATTAATTTCAGCTTCCAGTTCTGTTTAGTTTTTCACACTGAGATTATTGCTAGGTAAATGAGATTTTTTTTTTTCAGAAGAACAAGAGAAATAAGTTCTAAGAGGATGAAATAGTTTTTTTATTTTATAGCAGGTCATAGGTGTGAAAGGGAGGATGGAAGACAGGGTCCTACGCAGAAAGCTGTTCAAGAAAACAGGGAACAAAAATATCTGTATGCTGGTGTTGCTCCATATGATCCCGCCAAAGATCCAACAAAGCAGATGGACAAGAGGTATTCAAAGGTATGAAATGCTCATTGAATCAAAGCCAATCTTCTGTGTTTTACTAAGTTAGCAGGAAAGATAGTGAGTCAATGTAACTGAGAGCAGAGCCTGGCTCTATATTCTCACATGTTCAGATAATATATGTAGGGTAAACATCTAACCATTAAAGAGCTCTTGAGTTTGTATCTTTCTAGCTTGATTATCTGAACAGAATAGTTCAGACAATTGAATGGAGTTGTAAGAATACACAGTAGTAGCGAGGCTGGGTCGGAAGTCCTGCCTCAGGAGCCCAACCACTGGATGGGTGACAGTGAGTGAGTGCACTAGGATAGGGAGCGCACAGAAGCTGCACTAGAGTTCAAAACTCTAAGCAGAAGTTCTGACTGCAGTCTTACTTCTCTGTATCACATGCTCTTAGTAGGAATCCTGGCCCATACCGTAGGGCTTATAAACTTTGCAAGAGTTTCAGCTCTGTTCATTTTGTTCCTTCAGAGGTCAGAAACACCAGAGTTGTTGTTCCAGGTATCGGCCTACAGAGAGGGCACAGGATCGGGCGGGGAATGGAAAAATCTGATTGCTTGTTTCTAGTCAGCTAAGGCGTCCAAGCTGGTGTCCAACGAGATATGCGGTTGCCCCAATTTGCACGCTATGGTCTCATTCTCCCAAATAATTTAAAACAAAATTTTGTTGCTTATTTTGCTGTGTTTGTCTAAGAGGATTTCTTCAGATTTTTTGTTTTGCTTAGATTATTTTGCTGGGGTTTCTCATTTTTAGTCTCTTGATTTTAATGTGTTTTAATTTCACTTGATTTTATGTGGAGGGTTTTGTCCCCACTTTAATATAAACTAAAATACTATGGTCAGCACCAGTCTGAGACTGAGGTCATAGCTGGGGGACCATACAATTATTTCTTTCCCCCAAATTAAAGTAAAAATTCTAATAGCTAAAACTATGTGAGGCTCTAAAATTGCTACAGCAGCCTACTCTTGCTTGGCTGGAAGCAACTGTTGGAGCCTTGGGAGAGAGAAGCTTTTGACTACCTGAATGTAGCTGGAAACTCCAGCCCCAGTCTTGTCCCTCTCTGTCTCTGCAGACTTCTGATTAAGCTTGCATAGCAGTGAATTCCTTGCATGGTTCCATCTCTTATTCTGCAAAGACATTGCTTCTGTGGTTGTCATCACCGAGGTCCCCCCCTCTGACTACTGCTTAGTTCTATTTTTCTGCTCCTTCCCTCCTCTTTCTACCCCTTCCTCTGGGTAACAGCCCAGTTCTATTGCTCTATTCAGTCCTTCTCCTCACTGTATAACTGAGGCAGGTCAGTTCTGGCCTGTCTCCCTTCCCATTGTCATCTGAATACTGCTGTGCCTCATCCCACGCTCAGCCCATCCCCATTCTCCTTTGATGAACCTTTCCAGTGGTCAGGAAATTTAACCCTTTAACTTACCTAGAAAGCATTTGTATTTATCTCTGGCTACTGAGCAACTGTATTTTTCTCAGCCCAGCAAGTCAGAGATACGTGAACTCCACAGAGCACTGGGATAAAGAAATCCTGACCCTACTTAAGTGAAGGGAGTTTTACTATTGATTTCAGTGGGGCCAACATTTCACCCTTGGAAATTATAAGCTCTCTTCTCCTATTACATTTATAAATGCTAATTGACTGGATCTGGCAGGATTCTCTGCTGCAATGGATTGTATAAGCCCCAGGTGAGTCCTATCCAGGTAACCTGAAGTCTTTTTTGGCTCATGGAGTTAGTTTAGAAAACTAGAGAGTAAGTCCAAAAATAGCCTACTAAATATTCTAGGAACAGTCAAATGTACTACTTGTTGAAGTGACAAAATAAACCAAATCTGGAATTATAGGAAAGGAAGTTAGACATTTTTTTCGACGAGTGAAAAATCTCTGATTTTAAAAAAAAATCTCATCTTATGAATATATTGTTCCGAAACATTTCCTTTGGCAGAAAAGCATGCACAAGAAATTATAGGTGCATTAGTTTATTTTTGGCCAAGTTGGAGATGGTAGGGGAAAGCCAAAATCAGGTTTAAAACAAAAAGCTGGTGATATCAGAGAGCTATTTATAGCAGACTACCGTCTCTCCCTAATAACTTCTGTCCTGTAATTCTCCTCCCCCGTATCTACTGAAGTACAATTCTACTTTGAGAAGTGATTCTGAAAATTATTCTTTTACTAAGCTCCCTACGTGCCTGCTCTAGTGGGAAAGATTAGGCTATGATTGACTGCTTTATCCCTGTTAGATCTCCGCTATAAGGATGATAGGGATCAGACCAGTGGAGGTTGCCTCAGTTGCGTTGTTTGCAGCAGAAAAGCTTGGTAAAACATGCCAGATCTTAAACAGATTGGTCCCTCACTTAGTCATGGTCTGTTTGTGACATTGCAATTTATGCTGAAGATAGTGTCACAGATAACGTGATAGGCCTGATTCTTATTTACACTAGACTCCTTTTTAAGTGCTCTTGTGGTATAAAGGGAATTTAAGTGGAGGTAAATTAAAGTTACACTCATTGTAAAGCCCCTTTACATTATTCTGGATGTGTAAAGGGGTCTTAGTGTAAATACAGATCAGGCCTCGTGAATTCAGGAGAGGAGTAAGCAGCAGGGACCAATAAAATTTAATAATCCTGTCCTTTATAATGAAATCGGAGAAGAGACATAAAAGAAACCAGGTGAAATATAAATAGAATTGACTGTAAAAATAATGCTTTCCATAGCTTTTCAGGAGGGCTCAGAGTGTTTAAATCTTAGCAGAAGTCAGAGACAACTGTTCATCTACTCTTAGGGTACGTCTATACTTACCTCCGGGTTCGGCGGTAAGCAATCGATCTTCTGGGATCGATTTATCGCGTCTTGTCTAGACGCGATAAATCGATCCCGGAAGTGCTTGCCGTCGACACCGGTACTCCTGCTCCGTGAGAGGAGTACGCGGAGTCGACGGGGGAGCCTGCCTGCCGCGTGTGGACCCGTGGTAAGTACCTTGTAGTTCGAACTAAGGTACTTCGACTTCAGCTACGTTATTCACGTAGCTGAAGTTGCGTATCTTAGTTCGAACTGGGGGGGTTAGTGTGAACCAGCCCTTAGTAAGAGATCTTATTCTTCAAAGGATAGCCACCTGGATTACATTATTACTAGAAAAAAAACACTCAAAGTGTCTTTGGTACATGGCAAAAATTAGAAAATGTTTGTATTAAATTTACTGTTCAAACATGAATGAGCTCTAACAATTAAATCTTTTGAGAACACTGTGGTCCAACCATCTGCTGGTTTGACTTGCTCAGTGTCAACTAGCTACAAATATGGCCAGTAGCTGAGTTATCAAGTTTTCTCCAAGGACAGTCAAACACTTCAGTATCCCAATGTCTTATAAGAGCTGACGTTTAATTTAAAACCCAAGGTGTCTTTGTTATAAAACCTACAATAACAGTGAAAAAGCAGCAAGGGATTTCTGTGCAGGGAATGGATATTCCTAGTTCCAAAAGCTTTGTTTCAAGACTTAATTAGGTCATAAAATAACAGGTGAGGAAACAATAATATCAAAATCTCTACTCTGTAATTTTCTTATATCAATTGCATCAATACCTCATAGGTTAAGCATTTGAATCTAATACTCCATAAGACATTTACTTTAATGAAAAAACTCTTACAGCTCAGACAACCTTTGATAATATGATTGTCTGTATATATTTGGAGTAGATTTTTATTGATTTTCTTTTTCTTTTTTTTCTTATTAATTTATGTCAGATTTCAGATAGAGTGCACTTCATAATTGAAGATTTTTTGTGTGTGTTTTTTTTTAATTAGCAGAGCAGTTTCCACTTGTCATGTGTCATATGTATTCTGGCAGTAATTTATTGTAAGATGTAATTTCATTCTCTAAAGTTTTTATGAGGTGCAAAACTTTATTGAAAGATGCATTGTAAAGATCTGGGGCTAAGATATTTTCTACCACCGTGGAATAGAGGTTGAAAATGATGATGGTAAATGACATTTAAAAAATCGGTTTACAGAAATAAAATGCAATACTGATAGAAATAACGGCTCTGGTAATTATTAGGTCTGTGTCTCTTGATAAGATCACATGTGCGTGCATGTATGTAAGAAGTCTGAGCTGCTTCTTAGAACTGAAAAGCTCTTTGGAAAAGGTACAAAAAATAGAGTGAAAAAACTAAGACCCTGATCCTGCAACATGTATGTAAATAAATAACTCTCTAGGCCTAGATCTTTAGCTGATATAAATTAGTACAGCTCCATTGACTTCAGTGGAGCTATGCCAGTTTCCACCAGCTTAGGATCTGGTCCCTTGAGTTCAATTCAGATGCCTGTAGTTACCAATATGCACATATATTTGCAGGAGTGGGACATCAGACTTTTAAAACCTGTTTCTGTGACTCATGTAGGTGTTGCTACATAGTAACCTTATAAATAATTCTTATCTTTACTGAAATATTCAAGGCATAATAAATGAATGGAGCAACAAAAAACCTTTTTTATTGCAAAATAAAAAGTTGTTTTTCCAAAGGAATTTACACAGCACCTGTGGTATTCTTTTATATAAGGATTGTATTTCAATGATATTATCATATTCCCTTCTGTCTCTGCTCTGAGATACCATTTAGTGGGCTTAGGAAGAATTCCTATCTCCTGCTTCCCACCAGGGGATGTTCATACCACTCACATCTCTCTCCTCAATAACGTAAAGCTATTATTGCATTTCTGCAAATGTAGGCATCAAGAGCCTGATCTACCACCCACTGAAGTCAATAGATGCCTTTCCATTGATTTTAATGGGCTTTGAAGCTGGACTCAAGAGAGTCTCTGCCACCATCCTGAGGTTAGGAGAAGGAGATCCTTTGTGAGGTAAACCCTCTCTTTTGCAACTCCAGTTATAGTGATTTGGGAGAAACTAATACTGTAGAAGGGTTCCCCTGCATTTTCCTTGGAATGAATGCGTGCTATATTCTGTTTGTAGTGGCTGCTGGTGGCCTCATTCTTAGGATATACAGTGGGCCTTTTCCATGTAAGAGAGAAATTAAAACCAAAAATAGAAATAGAAGATTATTCTTTAAGTAGTGTCCCTGTGTGTGCTCCACTGTAGGTGTATGTGCGCCCCAGTGCCTCTAATCGGAGATTTTTGGTAGCAGTGTCTGTTGAGCCCACACATGCGTTCTCCCTCCCTCATGGTCTGCTTCGAGGCTATCTAGCACTGCGCAGGTGACCCACCCCCCTCAGTTCTTTCTCAACCGTCTTTGGCCTAGAGAGCAAGCAGTCGTCCCTTCCTTTTCTGTGTCATTAGCATAAGTAGTAGTTGTTCTTGTTTCTTTTGTTCTCCTTAATACTTATTGTTTCCTTTTTACGCCGTTGGGATTAAAGAAAAAAAAGGAAAAGAAAAGAAAAAAAACTTTAGTTTACATTTCCTGCCCTGTGTGGGGGGGATTCCCCCTGCCCCCCAGGCATTTAGAAGACTCTAAGTTTTTTTCAGTTAAAAAAGATAAAGAGGAAAAGAAGAGGAGGAGGAAAGAAGACCTTTCTTCTTCATTCCTCGCCGCTAGAGGATATTAGCCCCCCACCCAGGGGCATGCCTGGCTCCAAGAGGTGCCTCTCCCGCAAGGAGTCGATTCCTGTAATGGCCAGACACTTTCCTTGTGTCTGGTGCCTGGGAGAGCCCCACAGAAGTGTTCCCCTGCCACAGCTAAAACTGCAGTCTTGCAGGAACTGGGAGCTGAAGTTAAAACTCCTCCTTTTGGAGAAGGCACTTCACTCTCCAGGGGACTCCGGTACTGACCCCGGAGCCTTTAACTTTAAAGGGGGTAACATTGTGGAAAAAATAGCAGACTCTCCACGTAAAGGCTCGTAAAAAGGACTCCAAATCATTGGCCAGCCAGAGGCGTTGCCCAGTGCTGCCACCTTGGTACCAACGGCACTGGCAGCTCTGAAGCACTGTACCCAGAAGGGGGCCTCCGCTATGAGCTCTGCCGCACTGCCTGGAGAAGCCAGAGGTTCAGCCTCTAAGGCAACCATATCGCCACCTAAGGAGAAAGGCAATTACTATACTGTCTCTAAAAGAGTGGCACACAGAGAGAACTTCTGGTACCAGGTGCAACAAAACTCCCATTTAGGGAGTGCTCTGTACTTTCTCAATCATCGGTACCAACAAAGTACCACGGACACTCTTCTGCGGTACCAAGTGAGCCCACGGTACCGCATGAGCTCCAGTACCCTGGAGACTTGATAGTTGGGGAAGAACCACAATTCCCATTACTTGGTACCGGGGCCCCAGTACCAACCACATCCTGGCACCTGGAATCGCTTTGGGTCATGTACCACCAATACCCCAGTCAGCACCACCCTTACCCAGTGACGAGTCTGACAGAGGCCAGGAGAAGGTCATTTCCCTGGCTGCTCATCATGGTCCACTGTTACAAATCAAAGGTCCTGATCATGGTACGGGATCCCCTGAGCTAACCACCCCCCATTTCCCTCCCCCGGCTGTATTGCGATCCTTGGGCAACGTACACATCCCACAGATTGAGACTGTCCAGTGTCCCTCAGAGAGAGTCCACCATGTGGTCTCCTACAGCCTGGCTGTCCAGAGCCCCTGAGCCGGGGAGGAGGAAGCTTTTTCAGAACAGGAAGAAAGGCTCGAAGGGGAAGCTACCCCTCCAGCACAGTTCTCCTCATCTCTACCAGATGAGGCTGTAATGCCTCCCCGGTCCCATCACTAGGTGATGATTTTAAAAACTTTCTGGATCTTACCAAGAGGGTGGTAGATGAGCTGCAGGTTCCCCTACTGGAGGTGGCAGATACACATCAGAAGTTGGTGGATATTCTGCACACCTCCCCTCACCAAGAATTGCCCTCCCAATTAATGAGGCGATTCTAGATCCTACCAAAGTCATCTGGCAGATACCAGCCTTCATTACACCAGCCAGTAAGAGAGCCCAAAAAAAAAAATACTACGTCCCTTCCAAAGAGGCAGACTTCCTGTTTCAACATCTGCAACCCAACTCCATCATAGTGGATGAGATTAATGCACGAAGCAAGCAACATCATGTCAAGTCGACCACATAAGATCGGGCTTGGCAGGATGGCGTATTTGTTGGTGACGTTACAGTTTAGAGTCACAAATTACCAACCTGTCATGGCCAAATATCATTTTATTAATTATGGGAAACTCAATGTGTTTCTGGAACATTTACCAGAGACACACAAGGAGCAGTTTCAGGCCATTCTCAGAGAGGGCCAGTTAGTAGCCAGACTGGTGCTAGAGACAGCACTGGATGTAGCTGATACAGTTGCCCGCCCGGTCTCTGTGACAGTGGTAATGTGGTGGGCTTCTTGGCTACACCTTTCTGGGTTGCCCAAAGAGCTGCAGAAGACTTCCAGTTTGAAGGGCCCAAACTCTTCACGGAGAAGACAGCTTCTTCTCTCCATACCGGGCCACATTACGCTCCCTGGAAATCTACACTGTGGGACAGAAGAGAAGATATAGCTCTCTGTTACAGCATAGGTCACAGCCTCCTCAATACTCACCATCTCAGTGCTGTTACGAGCCGCAGCGTAAGAGAACCAGGCTCAAAAATGGAAGCAATCTGCACCTTAATCCACAACCTCTGACCACCTCTTCTAAGCATTTTTGACTGTTTGGTTGAGGGCCTGAACAATTATACATTGCAACATCAGCGGCCATCTGCACACCTGTCATGTCCCTTCAGAAGTCGCCTCTTTCACAGCAGTTGGGAGAATGTCACTTCTGACAGATGGGTCCTGGAGATTATTTTTTAAGGGTTATGCCATTCAATTCATATTCAAACCCTCCTTCCCTGTGCCCCTCCAGGGACCCTTCTCACGAGAACCTATTTCACCAGGAAATATATCACTGGTTATGCCTAGGGGCCATAGAAGCAGTCCCAGTGCATCTCAGGAGCAAGGGGTTTTACACTCATTATTTCCCGATCCCCAAGGCGAAGGGCGGCTGGAGGCCCATTCTAGATCTAAGAGTATTAAACAAATACGCAAAGGCGCAGGCATTCAAGTTGATCACACTAGCAGCCATTATTCCAAAGCTAGAGCAAGGAGATTGATTTCTGGCCCTGGACCTACAAGATGTCTACTTCCATATCTCGATGGACCCATCATATATAAGAGATTCCTATGGTTTGGGCAGGACCATTATCAGTTCAGACTGCTCCACCCTGGATATTCTGGAAGGTTCTCTCCACTGTAGTGGCACACTAACCCCATTTCAACGACTGGAGTTTATGAGCGCCAACCTTAATGCAGTACAAGCAAGAGCATTCCTCCCGCTACGCAGATTCACCGCCCTGGGACAGATGCTTCCCTAATAGGCTGGGGAGCTCACCTATGTAACCACAAGGTTCAGGGCAAGTTGCCTTCCACAGAAGTTATCAATCTTTTGGAGCCAAGGGCCGTCAGGAACACCTGTGTACACTTTCTGCCTTTCCTCAAGAACACGCACGCAAAGGTTATGATGGAAAATATGGCCTGTATGATTTACATAAATCACCAACGGGGTGCCAGATCTCCCTCCCTCTGCACAGAAGCATTCAAACTTGGGAATTCGTGCATCATCATAATGTGCTCATTTCAGCTGTCTATCTACTAGGGATACAGAATGTGACAGCCAATCATCTCAGTCAGAATTTTTCTCATGACCACGAATGGGAACTGAAGTCAGAGGTGCTTTTGAGATGTATTCACTCTTTGGGGAACCCTGACTACAGATCTCTTTGCTGCTTACTGGAACAGGATATGTCCTCATTATTGCTCCAGGGCTGGCCTTGGGAAACTTTTACTGGGAGATGCCCTCATCCTCCTATGGGATGGGGACCTCTTGCATGCCTTTTCCCAGTTCCCGCTTCTATCCAAGGTCCCGTTGAAAATTCAACAAGACAAAGCAAGAGTTATTCTGGTTGCTCCTCCTGGCCATGACAAGTCTAGTTCCCTTACCTGACACAGATGACAATATGTCCTCCGGTTCCTCTTCAGCCCATTCCTTATCTACTCTCTCAAAACAATGGGCTGGTCCCTCACCCCAACCTATGGGTCCTCCACCTTCAGGCTTGGCTCCTTCGTCGTTCCAAAGCTTAGAGGCAGAATGCTCTGATGAGCTGAAAGACATGCTGCTACACAGCCAAAAGTTGATTAGTTGATGTACTTACCTAAAAAATGGAAATGATTCCAAGTTTGTTGTCATTCTAAACACATAGACTCAACCTCATCTTCCCTCCCTCTGATTTTACACTACATTTTAGACCTCAAGAGGTCAAAACTCTCACTCAGCTCCCTTAGGGTACATCTTGTGGAGAAACGGCTTTCCACCATCAGGTAGACAGATACTGTTTTTGCTCACCTGCTGATGCATAGATTCCCTGAGGGCATTGGGAATCTCTTCCCGCATGTGAGACCACCTGTTCCAGCTTGGGATCTTAACCTAGTTCTCAGGCCTTTGACTAGACCTCCATTTGAGGCCATGGCAACTTGCTCTCTCACACCTGTCCATGATGACAACATTTCTAATTGCCATCAGCTCAGCTAGCTGCATAGAAGAAATAGCAATCCTGATGGCACACACACCATGTGCAGTTTTTTTTTTAAGACAAAGTAACTCTGAGGCCGGAACCCAAGTTTCTCTCTAAAGTTGCCTCCGCTTTCCATATGAATCAACAGATCCATCTTCCTGGTTTTTTTCCAAAACCACATTGTGATATGAGGGAGGCAATTCTCCATAAGCTAGATGTTAGAAGAGCACTAGCATTCTACTTGGGCAGGGCTAAGGTCTTCAGGAAGTCCCCTAAACTCTTCCTTTCGCTCATGAAAGATCCAAACGCTGTGCAATATCGGCTCAAACACTATCCAAAGGGATCTCTGGTTGCATTAATCACTGTTATTAAGGGCGCAACCTTCTGCCTCTCTCCAGAGTCCATACGCATTCCATGAGGTCAATTTCTACTTAGGGATATATTTAAGGAATGTGATCGATCTTGGAAATCTGAAGAGCAGAACTTCGGCCTTTGCCCACACTTTCGCAGAACATTATGTGATCACTGGAAATTCAACCTGTGATGCCATCATTGACTCCACAGTAATCTCTGTAGTAACAGAATCCACTCCAAAGTCCCAGCCTCCAGTGATGGGTACTGCTCAGGAGTCACCTACAGTGGAGCAGATGCATATGTTTCAGTTCCAGGAAGATGTGGAAAATGGGTCTTCTATTTGGCTATCTTATAATTTTGAGTCTTGTAAAGCTAAACTGCTAGGCATCAACTCTGACACTGTGATCTCACAATATCCTTCCACTTCACCTGAGATCTCACCATTTCAGATAGTGATATTTCAGATAATAACAGGCATGTAACATTTAAAAAAAGGATACCGTCACTGTGCGGTGAGAAAAATAGGCATATGTCATTAAGCTCTCACAGTGCCCCCTAACCAAACCCAAGACTAGGAAGGAAGCCCATAAACAAGGAACATGAAGAATGTTAAGATGTTTTATGTTATAGTAACCTCCTACCTGCTTCTTGGGACTCAGTGAGGATTGATAGATTTTGCAATCGGTTTATTTTGGACATTGTCTATAACCTGGTGGATGTGTGAGGAATCATAATTGTTCTTTGTCTATCAAGAGTTTGCTGATTTTAGGATGTGTCATTATGTTTCTCATATGTACTTTCTTCTATGACCCTCCCCATTATTGATACTGGATGGGGTTTTGTGATGCTTCTTTGGACTACCAGTGTTTTGGTGGTCATGACAGTTGAGAAGGTATGACAAGATATCTGGCACCGAATTCTACAGGTAGCAATTCAGTTATGATGACAGAGCATCTAGGAGCTAAAATATATATTAACCAAAATATGTAAGCATAAGAGTGTTTTAAACTACTTGTACTGTCCTTATTTGATAGAGGTATGTATCTAAAAGCTTTATCGCCAGCCAGATGCGCAATCCCTATTCTGCCATTTTTGAAATGAAAGGACAGGTTGTGATATTAATTCTACAGACTTGGGACTCTACCATACTTTTCAGCTTAGACACATTTTTAGAAAAGGTCAGGATATGTCTATTTTAGTTTGTCCACCTTTTGCCCTCCTTAGTGTTTGCAGGCA
This sequence comes from Malaclemys terrapin pileata, assembly GCF_027887155.1. NCBI lineage: Eukaryota > Metazoa > Chordata > Testudines > Emydidae > Malaclemys > Malaclemys terrapin. The sequence goes on along the minus strand of NC_071515.1, from coordinate 13,874,457 downwards.
GTCATAGCCCGTTTGCTGGAGATTTATACATGTAGTGATCTACAGCTCTAACAAAGGTAAGTTAAGCATCCTCAGTCGAAGCATGTCCAGGAGTCTAGTCTGGGAGTAGGTTCTGTGCCATGCAGGATGGAGACAGCCAAGATCTGTCAGTCAGAAGGGTCCTCTTAAAGACCCACAGACTATTAATGAACCTCATTGTCCTGCATCAAGAACTACGACACCTTCTCCCCTTTTGGTACATGACAGCAGTAATTTGCAACTTACATATCTCACCACACTTTTTTTGTCTTTAAAGGAAATCTTATTAGCTCATTTAGGGTTAAGCTGAGCAGCTTTGCTCGTCCACTCTCTGCCACAGCAAGAACGCTTCTGTCGCAAATGGATAAAAGGTGCCACTGGTGCCTTCTCCATCAAGCCAGGGGAGGCTCCCTTGTACAGGGAAAAATCAGGAATCCTTCTGCTGTGGGTGAGCCCCATGGAAAGGCTAAGTCCTTTGCTTTGGTATCTATCGAACTCTGCTTCATTCAATGTGCACCCTAAAGATACACAGTGAATTAGGCAAAGGCCTATGATTTGGTAGCGTATTGTCTAAGAAATAATATATGCTAAGGGAATGAGGCTGTATTGGAATGCACATATGAGGGTGGGAGAGCTCGAATTGCATAACTATAATTAATTTCAGCATTGCCTGACTTTTTTGAGCACTTAAATGTGCTGTCTTAATGATTTGTTATTTTAATTAAAGTGGCTAATGCCTTTTAAAAAATCCCTAGGAAATCATTTGTATCATTCATATTCTTATTGGGCACTGTGATGGAGTGTGGATCCCACACAGGCCCTGAAAGGGTTAATGAGGGCCTGAGAGGCCAATTACATTATCTGGTGGGCACGGGGGAGAGTGCCAACCTTAATTAGAGAGGAAGCTCCGCAGGGGAGGAGCTGAGTAGTGATTATAACTGAAGAAAGCTCCGAATGGAAAAGGGAGCTGCAGGTAGAAAGTAAAGAACTCTGCAGTCACTGTCTGGGACTAGCTTGTGAGGAGAGAACCCATGGAGAAATTTGTCCTGGGATCTTCTCAAAAGGTTGGGAAGGGGGAGTGTGGCAAGAGTCCCGGGAGACTGTCAAGAGTCCAAGAGAGAGATAAAGAGCACTGGGTGTGGAGCAGGCTCCAGTGACAAGCCCTGATAAAAGGGCTGGATTTGAACTTGCTAGGTGAGAGCTCTGAGAGGTGCTCAGTGAAGGAACAGAGCAGCAGAGAGGGATAGGAGGGCAGAAATTGGTTTAAGTTTGTATACCTTTAGTTTAGGATTTTTATTAGAGGATTCAGAGGACAGCTTGAATGGTATGTCTACACTGCAGCTAGGAGTGAGCCTCCCAGATTTGGTAGACAGACTTGCTCTATCTTCACTCAAGCGAGTGTGCTAAAAATAGCAGTGTGGACATTGTGGCTCTGTGGAGACTCAGGCTAGCCACCTGAGTTCAGACCCACGGGGTTGGGTGGACTTGAGATCCTGACCTGTCCATGCTATTGTTTTTAGTGCATTAGCTCAAGCAGAACTAGTGCAAATCTGTCTATTTCGGCTGGGAGGCTTGCTCCCAGTTACAGTGTAGACCGCCTGAGAGTCCTTGTCCCTGGGAAGGGGATGAAGGCAGTGAGAAAAGGGTGTGAGGACCATGGGTCCCAGAGATGGGGCCGAAGACCATTTTCTAAGGACATTGCCATTTTATGTTGGACTTTGTTACCCCAGAAGATGTGGACTAAATTGTGCCCTGGCCTGAAGGCCAAGTCATGTGAAGAGGCAGGCCACTGGATCATGTGAAGGGTAGTCATTGGCTGTGGGTTCCAGATGGGGAGAGTGCTGCTACGTCATGTCTAACCACACGTAGGTACTCCAGCCGTGAGTCCAACCCCCTTCATGTCTGTCTGTCTCTCTCTGTCATTCACATACAGCCTCATAAGCAGGCTTGGCAGAATTCAATGTTTTAAAATAATTAGATAAATATCTAAACTGTCTACCTAGAATATTTACATACTAACATGAAAAAGCAGCAAAGGAGATGGTGCCAGCACAATTTCCTTTTGCAGTTTGAATGTTTTTAACATAGTTTTCTGAGATTTTTCTAAGGTTTTTGTTCTTTTTCATATTTATATTTTTTTATTAATTTTGTCAAATACAACAAATATACCAAAATACCAGATTCATCATAATACACAAAGTAAGTAAAGAAGGTTAGGATAAAGGGAGGGGAGGGAAAGTGACATATCTATCTTTATGGTTATCTACTTTAATTTTAGACCTCTAAAAAGTCAGCACAAATTGCTTTGAATTTTTGGGGCATTTTCCTTCTGTGGAATGCCAGTCATTCACTAGCTGCAAAGCCAGCCATACCATTGAACCAGGCATCAATATATGGTGGAGATGAACTTTTCCATTTTTTCAGGATCAATTTTTTTAGCAACCAAAGCTGCACATTGGAACCATGCTGCCTTGTTACCAGGTAATTTCCATGCATCATGAATATAGCCAAGAATGAAGTTTAAAGGGGAGGGCTCCAATGTACCCAGTTTTTGTTATCTTTAAAGAAAAGTGAAAAGACTAAAAACCACAGGAATGTACTATTTAGTGCATCCCACAGGGTTTGGAGGAAGAGCCCCTCTCCTGGGGCCCTTAGGAGCTGCAAAAAAAAAAAAGACACAAAGGTTTGCCTCATTCACTTTGCAGCACAGAATATGCACTGATATTTGTATGCCTATGTCTTGATCTTTGACTATATATTTGAGGGCAGTGCAAGTCATGTGGGGTGATACCCAATGATGAAAAATTATATGGCAGAGAAAAACTTGCTGAATCTCTTCACTGCTCATTTCCAGACCTGTTAAAGGTTGCATTATTTTGAAAGGTATAGAATTTTGTAAAGAAAATTATTTTTTGGAGGTGTTACATGAATTCCAATGAAACATAATTTCAACCTTAAGTTCTTCTTTATTTAAGATTTTTGCAGAAAAGATTTTAGTCTACAGTGACGAATTTCATAATAATTCAAGTGTGTTATATAAACAGTTGGATGGCACAATGGGTCCTGATCTTGACTAGTGTATCTTAGTGCCACTATAATACAAATAATGCTTGACTTTGTGATCCACACACAATTATATCAAAATGTTGAAAAGGAAAAATGTATTTGAACAGGAAGAATAATCACCCATGATATATTTTTAAAGTTATATTCTTCCAAAATGAACATTCTGAATACAGAACTCTGTAGCTAATTTACATTAGAGTTCAGGGATATGGTTAAAAAGAAAGAGTATGCATGCTACAGCGCTGTATACTTACCAAAATGAAAAATTAATGTAAATTGAATGAGACCATAGTTAGCAATACTAATTGTTTTTCTATTTTTCCATTTTAATGTAGTTCAGTTTTAATTATTCATGCATAATACTGGATCCCTTTCAAATTGCAGAAATGTGATTGAAATGTAAAATAAGCACTCAAAAGCCTAAAGTCTGGCGGAAGGGGCTCAGGTGTTCATTTAGTGTGGTATTTATATTTGAAATTAACAATTCGATGTTGAATTATAGATTTTCACTCTTAAATCGTTTCCCCCAATATTTAAACAAAGCTTTTGCATATGTAAACATCTCCTTAAGAAAAATGAAATTCATTTTTCATGAAGCCTAAGTGTAAATGTTGAATCTCTCTAATATACCACAGGCATCCTGGACGTGAGCATGGTATTAGCTCTGCTATTTGTCATATTCTGAGTTGTTTACATTGTATACTTGACTTCTGGGAGTAAAAAATAAAGTCTTAATTGTTTTTGATAGAATATACTGAAAATGTTAAATGAAAGAAAATGCTAAGGTTACACTCCACATAGCTTATGAATTAATAACCAGATTATTCCCCTAACCATTGCAACTATGATCCATTGAGATGTTGGCTATATCTTTTAAAAACAAGTAGTTTTTGTTTAAGCAGTTTTAAGTCTGTATAAATATATACACACATTATTGGATATGGTCGTGATGGTATATAATCCCCATTCTCATCTGGAAGCAGCTAACTTGCAGTCAGAGGCTCAATTAGCCCTTCTCCAGGTGCACCCGTATTGACTGTTAGGACTGGGTGCAGGATTTGAAAAAATGAGGAAGCTCAGTAGTTGGGAGGCGGAAGGGGGAAAGAACAGACCAACTTCTCCAGGGGTGATCTGGAAGCCTGACTAGAAATAAGCTGCAGTCTGCCTGAACCCCTAAATATGGGGAGGAGTGTGCCATCCTCTGCACCATGGGGTTGATTGAGGCACAGAAGCCTGTTTACAGATCCGTTTGGAGACCTATCAGTTAGCCAGTTTTTAATCCATTCAATGTGTGCCATGTTGATTCGTATTGTTCTATTTCCTTAATCAAAATGTCATGTGGTACATTGTCAGTGCCTTACAGAAGTCTAAATGTATTACATTAACACTACAATCTTTATCAGCCATGTTGATTGGTATTAATTATGTTACTCTCCTTTAATTCTATATTAATTGAGCCTGTATCAGCTGTTCCATTATTTGAATGGCAGGACTATACTGACCTGGATTGTCCTGTTTACCCTTTTAAAATAATGGCACAACATTAGCCTTCTTCCCACTCTCTGGAACTCCCCCAGTGTTCGAAAACTTACTGAAAATCAATATTAGCAATTCAGATTGCTCCTCGGTTCAGCCAGCTTTTTTAAAATACTTGGATGCAAGTTGTCTTGATGTACTGATTTTAAAATGTCTGTTTTTAGTAGCTGTTGGTTAACATCCTCCTTAGTCACTGTTAAAGTAGAAAGTATATTATTGTTATATGATACCAATGCATCATCTGGCTTTGTCCCAAATACAGAACCAAAATAATTGATGGTGTCTGTGAAGAGGTTTGCTACCCCAGACACTGCCTAGTAGTTGGGCGAGGGCGTGACAGGTGGTCTTCTATCTTGGATCCCCCTGTTGATAGCCCCTCTGGCCCTATAGCAGTCTGTACCCTGCTGTGGCTTAGCCCTCCAGTTGGGCTACAAATTGTGTCCACCCCTTCAGGGGTATGTAGAGGGTCCAGCAAAAGGTTAGTTCTGTTGCCCAGAAGGGGCTTTAGGACTTTGGCCAGGTGAAGCCTGGACTTGGGACTCTCTAGGATATGGGGTCTCTCTAGTCCTGAGTCTTTGGTATCCGAGAGAAGCATTTTGCCTCCAGCCCCTTCACGGTGCATCCAAGGGAGCCTGGGCCCACCCTCTCTGCTGGAGTCCAATCCAGGGCCCAAAAGGTAGGTGGCTGAGTCTTGCACCCTGGAGTAGTATGCAGCTGCTTCTGTGGATCACTTCCTATTGGTCTCCCTATGCAAGAGAGAAAAGCAAAGGCTTGTAAACAAAAAAAATCAAAAAAGAAATCTCCAACCTTGCAAATGTCCAAAGTACTTTTCACTCAGCAGGTCAGGAAGACCACCAGTAGTCAGGGGCTCCAGGACTGGGGCCTCCCCCTGTGCTCCCCTTCAAGCCCCTCCTCCAGTCTGTGCATGCATTGGAGGTGTGGTGGCCCAGAGCAGCTCCTTAACCCCTTCCTCTATAGTTTGGGGGTTGTAAACCTCATCAATCTGCTCCATCACCAGATGATCTCATTTACACGGGGCCAGATAGCTTTACCAGATAGCTGGTAGCTTTACTCCAGTGAAATCATTGTATGTCACAAGTAGTCTCAGTGAAGTTAATGGGATTTTTTTTCGCAGAAAGTGCCATGGGATTTTTAATACTCATTAGTGTTTTCATATCTCATCTAAAATAATCCTCCTGCTGCTGCTTTAGCAATTTTCCTCTTTCATTCAGTCTTATTCCTGTCTCTCATGCTCTAACTTTCTATTCCCCCTCTCTTCCATAACATAATAAGGCCTAGTGCAACTAGTGCATTGCATTAAAAGAGAAATGACCTCCCCAACCGTTAAGTCTCTTGGTGTAGCATTTTGTTGTTTAAAAAAAATGCTAACTAAAAATATAATACTGCTGCTTCAGGTAGGGGTGATATTATTTCATGCACGACAGATTCAATTTTTTTTTAATAGTTTGTGTCATTTCTTTGTTTTTGTAGTTTTCCTTTTTATCATTTAATACCAATGTCTGTGCAGTGCAGATAATGTACTGCATATTGTAAGTCATCTAAAGGAGATCAGCCAATCAGAATTGTGATTTATTGTACATACAAGGATCTTGTATTTTTGCAGGAACGTCTCACTCAAACAATAGAAAGCAAACACGCATTACAAAACCCACAAAATGTTTCTGCAGTACTCCTAAACAAATCTTACTCTTGAAGTAATAGAGCAAAAATTGAGACTGTCTGCTGTGATTTAAATCAGTTGTAAGGATTTTTCACAGGTTAACAAGCAAAAGAACAAATAAACAAAAAAGGGGGGGCAATCCCAAACCTACTGGATTTTTAAAAATGGTACTGTCAGAGTACCATTCCTTCCTTGTTCACGTATACATACTTCATATGTGTGGCACCCTTCATAATAGGACTAAATCCGTCCCACTTACATACTGGGAGACTTAAATAACATGATGGGTAAGAAATGGTGTCCCTAACCTCTGTTTGTCAGAGGGTGGAGATGGACGGCAGGAGAGAGATCACTTGATCATTACCTGTTAGGTTCACTCCCTCTGGGACACCTGGCATTGGTCACTGTCAGTAGACAGGATACTGGGCTGGATGGACCTTTGGTCTGACCCAGTATGTTCTCATGTACTGATACTATTAAATGTTTAACAGAACTAAGTAATGTAACTTTACCAGTTAGCAATAACGCAAATAGCTGTAACACCTCTTTGTGTCTCAGCTATTTAAAGGCGTCTCCTTGAATGCCCTTCGCATAAGAGAAAGGCTTAGCTTTTCTTTGTAGTTCTCACACTGTAAGAATACACAGTAGAGTAATCTTACATAAGAGCTTTCCAGGCTTGATCCTTGACATTTCACATTTTTTAAAAAAAGTCATATTGTATAGTATGGATGCACCAGCTTGGAGACAGCACATAAAAACCTTCATAAAGGACTCGTTGGAGACTTAAAATGGTATATCTGCCTTGTGTTAAAATTCAAACAACCATGATTATGGAACAGTAGCCAAACGTTCTTTTTTTTTCTTTTCCAAGTGCAAATACAGTTAACACAGGGATGGGCAGGCATGGTTGGGGAGCATGAAGCTGTCTTGGCGGAGAGAGGTTGAGGGAATATATGGATGGGGGAAGAAACTGGTAAGATGTGGGAGCGAGGAGGGGGCGAGACAAAAAGGAGGTGCAGGGGACTGGGTGTGGCAAATGTTAGTGTTATCTTTTAATTTACATTAATGTAGTTCCTAGCAACCCTCATCAAAGATCAGGGCCCCATTGTGCTAGGTACTTTGCAGACATGTTATGTCTATAGAAGGAGACAGTAAGACAAACTCTCCCTCATTTTAAACTTAGCATAAGAGAATGTACTTCAGATTCCTAGCCAGTGGTACATAAGCGAATGATGTGGCCAACATTACATCCAGCTGCCTTTGAGCATCCTAATCTAATGGTTCATGTCCCCATTTTGCAGATGGGTGAATGGGTGGTGGCTTTTCAGTGTGAGAGTGAACAAGACTCAAACTCATGATCTTCGGGGCTACAGTTAAGCTTCTTAACTATATAAACCAGATGAACTGGGTACTTTGACAGGAGAAGGGCTCAAAGTATTCAGTGTGGATAAAAGCATTCACCTTCTCCCTTTCCATTCCCTTCCACTGTTCACTACCCTCATCTCATACCAGGTATATCTGCCTACTTCCCACCTGTTCCTATAGACTTGCTAACAGATCTCAGAGGGGAGCCCTGTCCTTACAGGCCTCAGAAGAGATATTGGAGCTGGGATCCCCTTCTGTGGACTTTATACAGAAGCACAGTTTTTAAAGGGTATTCTTGCTAGCAAGTTAAAAAAAAGTATGGATTGGATGAATGGACTATAAGGTGGATAGAAAGCTGGCTAGATCATCAGTCTCAACAGGTAGTGATCAACAGCTCGATGTCTAGTTGGCAGCCGGTATCAAGTGGAGTGCCCCAGGCGTCTGTTTTGTTCAACATCTTCATTAATGATCTGGATGATGGGATGGATTGCACCCTCAGCAAGTTTGTGGATGGCACTAAGCTGGGGGGAGCGGTAGATACACTGGAAGGTAGGGATAGGTTCCAGAGTGACCTAGACAAATTGGAGGATTGGGCTAAAAAAAATCTGATGAGGTTCAACATGGACAAATGCAGTGTCTTGCACTTAGGACGGAAGAATCCCATGCACTGCTACAGGCTGGGGACCGACTGGCTAAACAGCAGTTCTGCAGAAAAGCATCTGGGGATTACAGTGGACAAGAAACTGGATATGAGTCAACAGTGTGCCTTTGTTGCCAAGAAGGCAAACAGCATATTGGGCTGCATTAGTGGGAGCATTGCCAGAAGATTGAGGGAAGTGATTATTCCTCTCTATTCAGCCGGGTGAGGCCACATCTGGAGTATTGTGTCTAGTTTTGGGCCTCCCACTACAGAAAGGATATGGACAAATTGGAGAGAGTCCAGTGGAGGGCAACAGAAATTATTAGGAGGCTGGGGCACATGACTTATGAGGAGAGGCTGAGGGAACTGGGTTTATTTAGTCTGCAGAAGAGAAGAGTGAAGGTGGATTTGATAGCAGCCTTCAACTACCTGAAGGGGGGTTCCAAAGAGGATAGAGCTAGGCTGTTCTCAGAGGTGGCAGATGACAGAACAAGAAGCAATGGTCTCAAGTTGCAGTGGGGGAGGTTTAGGTTGGATATTAGGAAAAAACTTTTTCACTAGGAGGGTGGTGAAGCACTGGAATGGGTTACCTACGGAGGTGGTGGAATCTCCATCCTTAGAGGTTTTTAAGGCCTGGCTTGAAAAAGGCCTGGCTGGGATGATTTAGATGGGGTTGGCCCTGCTTTGAGCAGGTGGTTGGACTAGATGACCTCCTGAGATATCTTCCAACCCTAATCTTCTATGATTCTATGATCCACACTGCTGTTTTTATCATGCCAGCTCAAGCAGAGATAGCACGTCTGTCTACCTGTGTTGGGAAGCTCACTCCCAGCTCCTGTGTGAACATTCTCTAAGTCAGTGATTCTCATACTGTGGGTGGGGACTCCGTTTTAATGGAGTAGCCAGGGCTGGCGTTAGACTTGCTTAAGGCCTAGCCTCATCACCTAGGGCCAAAGCCCAAGCACCGTTGCCTGGGGCTCAGGCTTCGGTTTCAGCTTTAGCCCTGGGTAAAGGGGCTTGGGTTACAGGCCTCCCGACCCGCCCGTGGCTGAACCCCTTGGGCTTCATCTTTGCCCCTGTCCCCCTGCCTGGAGTGGCAGGACTTGGGCTTTCCACCTCCCCATCCTCTCCTGGGGTGGTGGTGTAATTTATTAGAAGGGGATCATGGTGCAATGAAGTTTGAGAAACCCTGCTCCAAGTTAAACAATAAAAATCTAATCGTTCAAAAATCTAAATCTATTGTGAGTTTCTATGAGGAAGGAGAATTATCCTTGTCTCTCTCATTTTCATTCTCCTCAGATTGTTTCAGAGGATAAAGGGAGGGAGATCTCTTCACACAAAAAATGTTAAAGTGGTGGTAAGATAACAGGCACATAACATTATGTTAGTGCATCTTACCGGTCAAGAATGTTAGATTTAAAAAAATCCAAAATCTTAATGTTAGAAACCTAGGAACTGCAGAGTTAAGATAATACATTTCAAATGAGGAATCTAAACTACTTTAACTATGCACTGGCAGAGCACACCATCTTCCCTTTGCATGCAAAATATTGAAATTGTGTGCCACATAAGTGTTTCATATATACATGTTTCAATTACTAAGTTTGTATGCCAAACCTTGCAGGATGGTATTGGTTATACCCCTTGCTTGCTCCATTGATTGCCATTTAAAAAATCAACCTCTTAGCAATGGTTAACATAGCTGTACATTTATTTTGAGTAAGAAAAAAGGGTTATTTCCAATTCCACCTTTTGGCAAATACTCGCTTTTTAATGGAATCTCCCTAAATTTGAGATTTCTACAGATTAATGGAAGTAACAACTGAAAATGGGAAATTGTGTCCAACTTCTGAACTGGTCTGTTTAACATGAGTGCACTTACCACTCAGGAGCATCCATCCCTCACTCTTTCTCCCTACTATTTCCTTATTTATCTGTACAAGTGTTCCCCAGCCAAGATACACACTCTCCTTGGAGGGAGTCTCCTGGGTATTCTATGATTCTGGCATGCCACCTACACAGAATAGAATATATAACCTCAAAAATCTGATTGAGCATCCACAATAATACATACTGCATGGGTACCATTGAATTATAATGTAGCTTAATCAGCTAGAATAATGGTTCCATAGCTATAGAAAAAGAAACGAGAAAAATCGAAATCTGGGCTAATGATTTTCTCTTGATTGAAACTCATCAGCAGTGTAGAACTCCTGTCAGCTTTTTCAGCAGTAGGAAAAGGACAAACATGCATTTGATTGTGAATATTGTGGGGGAGGGGGAAATACACACAAGATTTAACTACAATTATGGAAGTATTCCTCTCCCCAGTGCAGGGCAGATTGATTCCTAATGATTCTAAACAAAATATCATGGGTACTTCAGGCTTTCCACAGCAAAATGTAAAGCATCTTTGATAGTAATAGTAAGATGAATGATAGGCAAGCACATTCTTGGCACCCACACAATTAATTAGAATGGGAAATCCTGGCACCAAAGAAGACAGAAATTCATAAATATAACAGATATTAAATATGATAATGATATAAAAATGGTCTTAATACAAAAATGCAATACTGTATGCATCACATAATACAAAAATGCAATACTGTATGTATCACAGTTATAAAGTAATAATGAAAGGAGAAAGAAAGTGAGAGAAAATGATAGAAAGAAGAGAGATCATTTCATCTGAGATTTGATATAAAATGGAGTGGGTGAAAAGCTGGAGAGTAGGATGACTTCTGTTCTGCATGGCAGGAAGTGCAAAGTATTGCATCTGTCATGATATCTGGGTGTAAAGGGACAGAGAAGAGGCCAGTGCTAGATGATTGAAAAGGAAAAAGAGGAGGGTAAAAACAGCTAAGGTTTGCAAGTAAGAGGAGAAAGTCTTTAGGAAGTTATAAATAAATGGAGGGCAATTTGCAACTTGATTTAGAAATGAGTGGGGAGCCAGTTTGAGAATAGGGTGGTTGTGGATTTTATTTTGTGTGAATGAAAGTGAGCAATTACAGTTCTACACCTACTGGCGTATGGAGAGCTGCGACTTTGAGTGGCCATAGATAAAGGAACTAAAATAATCAAAGTCAGAAGAAATGAAATCATGACGCTCATTTCAGCAAATTTGTAGGTGTGGGTACAGAAGGTAACTTCCTGACTACGTCAAGGTTAACAGATAGAGGGAGCAAAAAGGAGACCTGGGTCAAGAAGAAGAGGTGGGCTGTGTTTGAGGATTGCACAAGAGTTGCTATATTTAAGATATTTAGTTGAGGGAGAAGAAACATAAAGGTTTCTAACTTAAGACAGACCAAGAGGGACAATAAAGAGGAGTCATCAAATCTGACTATTCATGTCATTTCTTAAATTGTGCACATGACTGTGGTATCTGTGTGCCTTAAAAATATTGAAAGACACGTACAGCTGAGTCTCCTCTGCATAAATGTGCTAGCTAAGGTTAGAGGTAGCAGACAAGAATAAAGAATAGCAGAGAATGCAAGAACTTGCAATGTGACAGATTTCTGGTACCAATTTGCCTGAGGCGTCAGGTGATTAGGCTGAGGCCGCAAGATTGTTAGGGGAGGAGATGACGGGGCACACCAAGTCACTGAGTTTTAAAATGTTAGTAATAAAATAACAGCAGAGAGTGCTAGGGGTTTTCCACGTCACTCAGAGGAAGGAAGACAGCATTAGTGCCCCAAGCCCTAACCCACTTCCATACTCACACCCGCACTACCTGAAGCTGGCCAAGCCTGGGTGTAATGAAAGAAAAAGAGGGGGAAGGGCGGACCGGAGTTCTTGTCCCGTGCATGGGTTGTCCAGGATCCGCTTTGGTCTGCAACTTGCTTCAGCTCTTGGGAGGGTTTTAAGTCCTGGGGTCCTTTGGGGGCGTCTTGTTTGGGGACTTCTGTTCCTTATGCTTTTTGCACAAGTTTAAACTGGCCTTCCATGGCTTTTTTAGCTTTCCCAAAACACACCAGCCTCAGGGATGCGAAAAGGGTTGTCATTCCCCCTCCCGCCCTGCTGGCCTTCACTGTCTCTCTTGTTTTTGGAGCCCCTGCAGTCCTGTTCAGCTGAATCCTCCTTTCTCACAGCTGGTCGGGGTGGAATAGGCCCCTGTCTTTCTGGCCAGCAGCCGAGAGTCAGATGTGTGCTGCAGCCTTGAGCTGGAGTCAGCGTATTATTTTTGAACTGAGCTAGCTGAAGTGTCAAGTTAACCCATTCTCTACTCTCTTCCTCCTTTTTGACCTTTCGCAACCTGCAAAAGAATCTTTTACTCCACACTCACACCTTTGACCCTTCCCAACATGCTTTGCAAAGCCTGCACCAGCGTTAGCAACATACAAGGCTGATCTCCCTCCCCAAGGGACCCCCTGAGGGAGGGGGTCCTTGGGGCTGTGACAGCAAGCACTCTGTCCTGTTTGACTCCATTGATTAGAGGTGTTGGAGTGGAGGAAAAACCACAGGCAGAGATCCAACCAACCACCAAATCCAAAAGGGATTTTCCAGAGGTGCCATTTCCTCAAGCAGAAGAGTGATGCTCCATGGTCCTCCTTTCACCTGTCTGATTCACTTGCTGGGACCAATGGAGCAGGGAAAAGCACCAGAAGCTGCAACAGGGTTGAGTAGAAGATCCACAGGAGGGAGGGGAAAGGTTCAAACCACTCCCAACATCACCCCATGAAGCTCCCTTTGCTGTTGGGGATGGAACAAATAATGGCAGCAGGGCCTTTGAAGGTGCCTACCAGTTGATCTGCCTGCTTGCTGCTCCCACTATGTTCAACCCTGGAATAAACACACATGGAAGCAACACCTACACAGAAACAGGGCAGTAGCAAATAACAATGGTGGTCTCCTTTCCCAGTCACTGGCAGATGTGCTATAGGTGGGTGAGAACACAAAGGGAGGAAGAGAGGGGAAGAGTCAACAGGGATTACGAGTGATGAGTAAAGTGTGGCAGAACCACTAGGAACTTAGAGTTGGAGGGAGGGGGGAAGCAGCATGGATTGCATATGGGGAAAGGGTAAGGAGAGAGTGTTATGATTTAGAATTGGCTTTTTGAATGGCAAAAGGAGCAGAGCAGAAAAAAAAAATCAACTTTGACTTTGCGCTTGGGGCTGCATAAGGGTATTATTGCAAAGTGGAGTCACCACCAGAGGCAGAGCAGTTAGGTGAGAGCAGAACCATGACAGAAGGAAACTAAAAACGTCTACATCCTGTGTAGCTAGGTGTGTGACAAAGCAAGATACCATAAAGTGGTCCACAGCATTAAAGCCTCTACTAAAGTCAAGGAGGGTGTGCCATGAGGAGTAGAGAGTAGTGGTCATTGCTTACCAAAAGAAAAATGTTTTCCCTACTAAAGTTTAGTGAAATCCCGATTTTAAATTGGTCATGGATATTACTCTGTGGGTTGTTATGGAAGATAAGAGAAAAATGTACCTTCCCAAGTACTGCTGAAAGACCATTTGTGAGTAGAGTGTCATAGTTAAAGGAGGATTCTGGAGAAGAGGAGGAACCATGACAAATTTTAAAGAGTTGGAGAAGCTATCAGAGAAAGTTATTGCCACTTATGGAAATGGAGGGGGCAAGGGTACAACAACGAATGACAGCAGGAGTAAAGAAATCAAGACAGGAGGTTATTTTCTTAAGTGTCTGGATAATGTTGGCAGGATGTGAGGGGTTACAAATGAATGGGAGAAAAAACTGAACGGGGAGGAGAGGAAGTATATATAGTATCAATAGCGATTGGTGTGAGGTGTTGCAGAGTGGGAGATGTGCTTAAGACAGTTCTACGGTAGATAGCAATAAGGAAGCAAAACCCTTTTCAGCTGGCTGGAGAAAGGCTGAGCTGGGAGGTAGAGAAGAACGTTAATGGATGGAAGCAGGAACAAGGATTATCAGGCCCTTTGTGGACATAGAAAGACATACTTGTTTAGAATCTGATGAGATTTCCAGGTCTGGCTGTAGACACACACAGGGGACACAAAGCATTGTTTTTTTTCAGGCACCAGCTTATGCCCTTGAGGGTCTGTAGCTGGTTTGAGATTTGAATAATAAGGAGAACCTGAGATACAGGACACATTGTAGATTGGCTAAGAATACACTTTATATGAGCAGTTTTGTTTAGCCTGCCAGAAATGAGAGCTATATTATTGGTTGAAATATCCTGGAATTCTGTGATGTCACAGTTGCGGGACTTGAATATTCTAGAATTGGCCAAGCCTGGGACTTTATTCATTTCCCTGGTTTTCTAGATAGACTTTCTGGTATGTGCAGAACAAAATTTAAAAGCCCAGGAAAGATCAAATATCTGACCCAGCTTCTGCCAAATCCTGACTAGAGAAAATGTGCACTTAGTTGTTTCTAAACAATATTAATAATTTTCTCTTATTTCTTTTTCTTATACCGCTTCTATTAGTTTCTTTCTTCTTTCATAATACCATGTTTCAAGTACAGCTTTGTGTTGCCTAGGTCAAAGGAACAGAAAGACACTTTCTCTGGAGACCTTTCTTCATCCTCACTTTTGCATCTGATTGACTAAGCTTTCTATTATCAACAGTAGTGACTCAGCAGCTCTCTAGCCTGCAACAAATGTCCAGGTTTTAACGGGTGATAGTTGGAGGCCCCGTTGTCACCAGAGAGGACCAGGTGGAAGCACTTTTATCCATTCATGGATTGCAGCAGAAAGCATAGGAGTTTCCCACATACTCCTCAGAAGCTTGTAAGTACTTCATTGGGGCTAGAACACTGACAGTTTAAATATGCAGTCCATTGAATTTGCAAGGTTATTTCTGCTAGTGTTAGTGTCAGGGTTCACATGCTACTTTAAATATCAGATCTGAAAGAAAAAAATCAAAATTTCTTGCAACAAAGGGAATTAATATTGGTCAGATTATTTGCTTTAGCAGAGTTCACCTTACTTTCAGGTGAAATGCTGTTTGGTTATGATAATCAACCCAGGATGAAATTTCCGCTATTAAATGGCAAAGATTTTCAGCTTCTTTCTGAAATGTCTCAAGTTTTACAGACTGAGTTAGGAAAGTTACATTAATTGTTTCCACCAGCGCATGCATGCTTCATTTCTCATAGTGTATGTGCAAAGAATTCTGAGTGCAGAATTAAAGTAGGTATCTGCAGGGAACAGTGACTTGACAGTCTCAGTGGATGAAGAATGAACGAGGTGACTGTACTTGCATTTTTTGTGTATGCAATTTTATTTCATTGATGGAACTGTGCCAGTTGGTAGTGCTTTTAGGATTGTAATCAAATAAGCACACCCTTTCAAGTTTTTTTCTAATAGCTGATTTGCCCAGTGCATTCATTCTACAAATGGGACATTGAAGTGTATCTTCGAATTCCTCTTCTCAGCAAAATTTTCTTGATAAGTCATCTGAACATGATGTCCGGACTGTTAAGTACAAAATATACTGTTTTCATATTTATTATGTGTTTATGGATTATTTCAGTTTCCATTATTAGTAGCAGTATTGTGATAATACATAGCACCCCAAATGAAGATGAGGGCACATGTGCAAGGTACTATACATATGTTTTTAAGAGAGTCCCTACCACAAAGAACTTAAACTGTAAATAGACAAGACAGACAAAGGGTGGGAGAAAAACAGTAATATCCCCATTTTACAGATGGGGAACTGAGACACAGGGAGGCTGGGGCACAGAGAGAGTCTATTGGAAAATCTGGAATTAAATCCAACTCCCCTGAGTCCCAGAGCAATGCCTTAAACTCAAGATCATCTTTCCTCTCTTGATTTATATTTAGCACTACCTGTCTGTATACATGTTTGCTAGAAAAAACAGGAGGTTCTGTGAAGTTAGTATATTTTTTATCATTTTTAGTGTTGTGTCTTTAAAACAGATAGTCAAGGAGTTAGAATAGCATTTCTTTTTTTGATAAGGATATGAAAATTGGATTGGCATATATACACACACTGAAAAAGACATAATCCATTTAAAGGAAGTTACCCCAATATTAGTTATATTTGAATGATCAGATTTTAAGATTGTCACCTGAACTTTTAAATTAGCATATTTTAATTGAACATTATGAAGCTGTTCATAGTTGTTACCACCAGATGGTTGGTCCTCTTCTTTCCCATCAGGGCAACTAGTCCATCTGATGCTATAGAACCACTGTGGCTCAGGGGTTCCCCATGCTCTTTGGTGGTGCCCAAGGGGTCAAGGAGGGGCCTAATTAAACAGTGGAAAGGTCTTCTCACCAGAAAGTCTGAAGTTCAATTAGGCAAATTTGGGGTCAGCAGGGTCCTGGGCCTGTGAAGATGCCACTTGTAGTCCTGGCGACTCCCATGGATCGAACTCTTCCCCAGGAAGGTGATGTTCTTCCACCAGCCCATGTAGATCAGAGTCGCACTTGGCTACAGAAGATGAATATTGGGCTTATAAATCACTGGGATCATTTTGATCTCTGAAAATTCCTGCAGCTTCTGATACCTGCTCCTTTTGTAAACTGTGAAGCTTTTGTCTGACCCCTTGACCCTTGTTTTTTTTTTAAAAATCCCTGTCTCATAAACATAAATGTGCTTTACCTATGTGCTCTTTGGAGAAGGGACTCTTTTTAGATACCATCTGGCATTTTCAGGGCACTACTGCAACATACAAATAACCGTAAGGCACTCAAATCTACATTAATTCGGTGTTTTAAAATAAATTATTATTATGATATTTGTCAAAATACAACTGTTCTTTTAAAAAATGGATAAAAATAACATGAATAGAGTACCTTGTAACTAGACTGCCAATAAATAACCGCACTCCTTCAGGGCTGAAAAGCCCAATAATGTCATTGATTTGTACTCAGCTTTTCCCTTCTTCCTCTTTTTTTTTTCTTTTTTTTTCTGATGGCATATATTTTAGGGCCTGATCCAAAGTCCAGTGTGAGTCTTTGAACCAATTTCAATGGCTTTAGATCAGTCCTGTAGTGTTCTGTGCTGCTTGCATGTCTTTTGGCAAGCCCCACCATAGAGTTGTGGAGATGACCACTCATTTTGCTGGGTGGTAGCATGCAGTGTGGTCCTCAGCTAAGTGCTGCAGCTGCTGTCAGCCTCTTGAATGTCTGATCAAATTTCAGGACCTGCAGTGCAGATCTGATGGCACTGTGTAGCCCTGAGTGCGGAGGTTTAGAAGCAGAATTTCAAATGTTTGCTGTGCACCCGAGATTAATGGTAAATAATCTAAAGCTCGATTAACCAACTCAGAGGATGTCATTGGATCATACATATAGATAAATGCTTTTTAATGTCTCTTGAGACATTTGTTCTAAACTTGTAATTGCTTGTTGATAAAAGCTCTGCCTCAGAATCAAGTGCTGCCACATCTCTGTGTATATGTAGTCAAATTGGTTGAAATCTTGGACCTATTAAAGTCAATGGGAGTTTTGGCATTGACTTCAGAGGGGCCAGGATTCAACCCATTATGTCTATGAAACTTTGTATGTAGTTGTTACTGTTCCCGGTGTGCATTGTATCTTCCCCTCCCTCCCCCACTTTCATTCACTCCCATGAGCTCCTTTTACAAGCCACCAGTCTGTGCCTGCCCTTCTCTCTAGGCAGAACGTCCAGTTCAGCCCACTTTTAGACTGGATCACCAGGTTACAGCACTTCAGTCCCCAGAAGCATATTACCTCTTCAGGCTCAACTGAATTCGGGCCCTGCTGCAGAATTCTGTCTGGGAACTTATGACTAATATGAAATTGCAGTAACTTAGGACAGCTTTCCAAAACAAGTATGATTTATTTATTAATGGGATACAAATTGAGAGACAAGGGTTAAAATAACAAAAGCTGAAATGCATACTATCTTACCTAAACTTTGATTTTTTCCTGGCTAATTTTAGATAGAGTCAGAGCATTGGGATGGGTGAGAGAGAGTGCACTCCTGCAGCCTCTATCAGTCAGTGTCTCTCTCCCCTTAAAGTTGCAGGTTGTCTTGTTAATCATTTCAAAGTCATTTTGTTCAGAGTTCTGCCTGAAGATCTCCTGGGGTTTGGAGCAGAGCTTCTGAACCTGAACAAACAAATTCATATGCTTCTCCAGAGGGATATTGAAGTTATTCTTTCCACAGTAGATCGCTGCTATTTTCCCTTTGAGTTCCGGGGAATTGAATTCTGCCTACAACCAGAGTTTATGGGTTTCTGAGGATTTAATATTAACTACCTTTTAGCCAGTCGTACAATAACCACCCAAACCCAGAGAGATAAGTATAGATATAGATTACGCCCACAAAAATTAATACAGATAATTCCCACATTCTTCACAGTGTTCATGTGCTGTGGCAGCTATCAGATGATAGGTGACACTTACAATAAAAACAATCATTTCAATGGAGGGCCAAAATCTAACTCTTTAAAAAATAATGGGAAAGTGTTTTTTCAATCTCTTCATTTCAAAATGGCAGAATGGTTTTTGCTTAAACTTTACAAGAGATAAGACTTAAATGATTAAATGTTTTATGTGTAATATATACTCTGTGCGTGTATGTGTAACATCTGATCTATGCGTGGCATAAATTTAAATAGCACTAGCAGCAAACTGGACAAACTTTAAATTAGACAGGGTAATAGTCCCACAATGAAGAGAAATGCCTTTAACAATGCTAGAGAAAACTTTTTTGATTTGACTGACTGACTTATGGGGTTGTGAAAACTGTACTTTAAACATGCGCAAGTCAAAAAGAGAGAAGGTGTTGCCTTATATCAAACTTGTATATACTTGGACTGAAGTTGAGCTGGAAATAGGAGACAGACTTGTTGAAAGTCTGTGGGTAAGGATAAAGGGGTTAAAAAAACAAGAGTGATTTCATGGTAGGGGTCTACTACAGATCACCTATCCAGGAAGAAGAGGTGGATGAAGGTTTTTTTTTTTTTTTTTTTTTTTTTTTTTAAAAACAACTAACAAAATCATCCAAAGCCCAGGACTTGGTGGTGATGGGAGACTTCAACTACCCAAACATCTTTTAGGAAAGATAACACAGCAGGGCACAGATTATCCAACAAATGCTTGGGATGTATTCATGACAAATGTTTATTTCAGAAGGTGGAGAAAGCTACTAGAGAAAAGGTTCTAGATTTGATTTTGACAAATAGGGAGCAATTGATTGAGAATTTGAAAGTGAAAGGCAGCTTGGGTAAAAGTGACCATGAAATGGTAGATTTCATGATGCTAAGGAATCGTAGGAGGGAAAACAACACAATAAAGATAATGGATTTCAAGAAGGCAGACTTTAGCAAACTCAGGGAGTTGGTAGGTAAGTTCCCATGGGGAAGCAAGTGTAAGGGAAAAACAGTTCATGAGAGTTGGCAATTTTTCAAAGAGACATAGTGGCTTGTGCTCTTAATAATCTCACTGAATAGAAAAGACAGAGAGTATGGCAGGAGACCACCCTGGCTTAACCAGGAGATCTTCAATGATTTGAAACTCAAATGAGTCCTAAAAAAAGTTGGAAACTAGGTCAAATTACAAAGGATGAATATAGTATGTATGTAGGGAAAAATTAGAAAGGCCAAGACACAAAATGAGATTAAACTAGCTAGAGACATAAAGGGTAGAAAGAAAACATTCTGCAAATACATTAGAAGCAAGAAGACCAAGGACAATATAGGCCTGTTACTCAGTGAGGGGGGTGGGGAAGCAATAAAAGAAAATGTGGAAATGGCAGAAGTGTTAAATTACTTTTTTGTTTCAATTTTCATCAAAAAGGTTAGCAGCGACTTGCCGTCTAACATAGAAAATGCCAGTGAAAATGAGGGAGGATAAGAGGCTAAAATAGGGAAAGAACAAGTTAAAAATTGATTAGGCAAGTTAGATGTCTTGAAGTCACCAGGACCTGATGAAATACATCCTAGAATACTCAAGGAGCTGACAGAGCAGATATCTAAACCATTAGTGATTATCTTCCAAAAGTCATGGAAAACAGAAGAGATTCCAGAGGACTGGAAAAGGGCAAATATAGTGCCAATCAATAAAAAGGAAAATGAGGACAATCCGGAGAATTACAGGCAAGTCAGTTTAACTTCAGTACCCGGAAAGATAATGGAGCAAATAATTAAGCAATCAATTTGCAAACACCTATAAGAAAATAAGGTGATAAGTAGCAGTCACCGTGGATTTTTCAAGAACAAATTATGTCAAATCAACCTAATGTACTTTGACAGGGCAACAAGTCTTGTGGATGGGGGAAAGTGGTAGATGTGGTATATCTTGACTTTAGTAAGGCTTTTGATACTGTCTCGCATGATCTTCTCATAAACAAAATAGGGTGATACAGTCTAGATGGGGCTACTATAAGGTGCGTGCATTGCTGATTGGAAAACTGTTCCCAGAGAGTAGTTATCAGTGGTTCACAATCAAGCTGGAAGGGCATATCAAGTGGGGTGCTGCAGAGGTCAGTTCTGGGTCTAGTTCTGTACAATATCTTCATCAGTTATTTAGATAATGGGATAGAGAGTACACTTATAAAGTTTCAGGGGGTAGCCGTGTTAGTCTGTATCCACAAAAACAACAAGGAGTCTGGTGGCACCTTAAAGAGTAACAGATTTATTTGGGCATAAACTTTCGTGGGTAAAAAACCCACTTCTTCAGATGTATGGAGTGAAAATTACAGGTGCAGGCATTATTATACTGAAACACGAAGAGAAAGGAGTTAACTCACAAGTGTTGGCAGGCCCAATTCAATCAGGGTAGATGTAGTCCACTCCCAATAATTGATGAGGAGGTGTCAATTCCAGGAGAGGCAACATTGCTTTTGTAGTGAGCCAGCCACTCCCAGTCCCTATTCAAGCCCAAATTACTGTTGTTAAATTTGCAAATGAATTTTAGTTCTGCAGTTTCTCTTTGAAGTCTGCTACTGAAGTTTTTTTGTTCCAGTATGGCTACTTTTAAATCTGTTATAGAATGTCCAGGAAGATTGAAGTGTTCTCCTATTGGCTTTTGTATGTTACCATTCCTGATGTCTCATTTGTGTCCATTTATTCTTTTACGTAGAGACTGTCTGGTTTGGCCAATGTACATGGCAGAGGGGCATTGCTGACACATGATGGCATATATAACATTAGTAGCTGTGCAGGTGAATGAGTCCCTGATGGTGTGGCTGATGTGGTTGGGTCCTCTGATGGTGTCGCTAGAGTAGATATGGGGACAGAGTAGGCAACGAGGTTTGTTACAAGGATTGGTTCCTGGGTTAGTGTTTCTGTGGTGTGGTGTGTAATCGCAGTATCCCTGATGAGGCCACGGCACATCTGGTGGCTGAGCTTTGTGACCTTGTCCTCACCCACAACCATTTCATATTTGGGGACAACTTATACCTTTAAGTCAGTGGCACTGCTATGGGTACCCACATGACCCCACAGTACACCAACATTTTTATGGATGACTTAGAACAACGCTTCCTCAGCTTTCTTCCCCTAGCGCCCCTCCTCTACTTACACTACATTGATGACATCTTCATCATATGGACCCACGAGAAGGAGGCCCTTGAAGAATTCCACCTGGATTTCAACAATTTCCACCCCACCATCAACCTGAGCCTGGACCAGTCCACACAAGAGATTCACTTCCTGGACACTACAGTGCAAATAAGTGATGGTCACATAAACACCCCCCTATACCGGAAACCTACTGACCGCTATACTTACCTACATGCCTTCAGCTTCCATTCAGGACACATCACACAATCCAGTGTCTACAGCCAAGCCCTAAGATACAACCGAATTTGCTCCAATCCCTCAGCCAGAGACAAACACCTACAAGATCTTTATCAAGCATTCTTAAAACTAAAATACCTGGGGAAGTGAGGAAACAGATTGACAGAGCGAAACAGGTACCCAGCAGTCACCTAATATAGGACAGGCACAACAAGGAAAATAACAGAACACCACTGGGCATCATCACATACAGCCCCCAGCTAAAACCTCTACAGCACATCACCAATGATCTACAATCTATCCTGGAAAATGATCCCACACTCTCACAGACCTTGGGAGGCAGGCCAGTCCTCGCTTGCAGACAGCCCCCCAACCTAAAGCAAATACTCACCTGAAGTAAACAGGATGAAATTCAATAAGGACAAATGCAAAGTACTCCTCTTAGGAAGGAACTATCAGTTGCACACATACAAAATAGGAAATGACTGCCTAGCGAGTTCTGCAGAAAGGGATCGGGGGGTCATAGCAGATTACAAGCCAAATATGAGTCTACAGTGTAACACTGTTGCAAAAAAAGCAAACATCATTCTGGGATGAATTAGCAGGAGTGTTGTAAGCAAGACACAAGAAGTCATTCTTCTGCTGTACTCTGCACCGAGTAGGCCTCAACCAGAGTATTGTGTTTAGTTCTGGTTACCAAATTTCAGGAAAGATGTGGATGAATTGGAGAGAGTCCAGATTAGAGCAACAAAAATGATTAATGGTCTAGAAAACACAACCTATGAGGGAAGATTGAAAAAAACTGGGTTTGTTTAGTCTGGAGAAGAGAAGACTGAGAGGGGACATAACAGTTTTCAAATACATAAAGAGGTGTTAGAAGGAGGAGGGAGAAAAATTGTTCTTGTTAACCTCTGAGGATAGGACAAGAAGCAATGGGCTTAAATTGCAGTAAGGGCAGTTTAGGTTGGACATTAGGAAAAACTTCCTAATGGTCGGGGTAATTAAGTACTTGAATAAGTTGCATGGGGAGGTTGTGGAATCTCTGACACTGGAGATTTTTAAGAGCAGGTTAGACAACCACCTGTCAGAAATGATCTAGATAATACTTAGGCCTGCCTTGAGTTCAGGGGACTGGACTAGATGACTTCTTGAGGTCTCTTCCAGTCCTACGAGCCTATGATTCTATGATTTTGGGAATGTTTTTTTTTTTTTTTACATTTTTCATCAATGGATTTAAGGAAAGTTTGTTTACATAGCTACTTTGGCTTCATACTGAACATGTGCATCTGCTTAGGTGCACAATGAAAAGGGCAGGACTTCTGTTTCTTTCATTATAATTTAACATACTCCTCTGATTCTCTTGCTGCTGATTTTTTACACATTATGTTTGAATTATCTTCAAACCTATATCTTGTCTGAGGGTGAAATGTTTTGTGTTATGCAGGAGGTCAGTTTAGATGATCATCATGGTCTTTTCTAGACTTAAAATCTAGAGCAAGGTATCTTCTTTTAAACATAAAAAGCAGCCAAATGCTGTAATGGAACAAACTTTTTAAAAGGTGTGGTACCTAGCTCCGAGATGGGCAGAGGTGGGGTGGTTTGCACCTGTCCAACCCTGATGATGTCAGGGGCTTGTTCAGCCCCAGGCGCTGATTAGGGCAGTTTTGAGGGCTGCTCTAATTGTACTCCAGCTGGTATTGCCTCTAAGGCTATGTCTACACACTGCACACTAAGTCTAGGTTCTGATTCATGTTTGAGCCCAAGCCTGCTTCTGTCCACACACAAATCAGTCTAACTTGGTCAGCAAGCACTCAGGACCCAGGTCCTAGGACCCTCTTTTGGAGGGTCAGTCAGAGCACAACTCCCTCTGTGACTTGGGTCCAAGCCCTGTCATTTTGCAGTGTGGACGCAGGTCAAGCTGCAGATCTGAGTCAGAATGTCTGCATAGTGCAGTATGCACATGTTAGCAAATCTGTGAGACACGGGTCCAGCAGTTGTAAACCAAGGTTTATGATGCAGTGAGGACATTTAAGTGCAGGCTTGGAAACATTAAGTCCATAAGCCTGGATCCCGCAGACTTAGGCTTAATGTGCAGTATAGACCTACCTTATACGGCCCAGGGAATAGCTGGGGCACAGTGAGTGTCCTGGTTGCATTCCTTATACCCCTAACATAATCATGCTTGACCCACACAATCAAATACTGCACCAGCTAGTTCTGCTGCCAGACAGGCACCCCTTTGTAACCTATGAGCAGAGCACCGAGACATTCACCAATGTTTAGGATCACCATAAAACTACCGTAGATTTGTAGTGAAAGTGTGAGGAGTTGTGCCAATTTTATATGTGTTTTATATATGGATGAACAGCCATGGCAGATTAGGTTCGGGTAACCCTGGTGATTTAGGTAGGATTTGAAAAATAAAAATCTGCGGAGGAAAAAGCTAGTGTGTATTAAAGTGTAGTTCTACTTTAAAAAGTGACTCTAAAAGAACAGCTAGAATCTAGCTTCCTCTCAGAACTATGTTGGTTTTGAAGGCTAAGAGTAATACAAAGCAATAAAAACTTTCACCCATTTCAGGAGGTATGATTCTGAATACACACAAACAGATCTATTGAGTTAAGTCAGTGCCACTTTTCAGAGAAAAACTCGCATTAACTCACCATGCCATCTGTTCTAACTCCCATAAATAAATTATCTTCCTGTCTAGAGATCTTAGAGTAGGTTCAGAAATTGAATAATAAGTTGCAGTTATGATATCTTACAAAAACACATGGTATTGCAATTGTATTATTTAGGAGCAAGCTGGCAAAAATTAATTCCATTCTTCAGCACTGTCTACTTTAAGAAGTTGACCGACTGCAATTGAGACTGAAAGCTGAGAGTTTTTACAAAAGCACCTAAGGAATTGAGTCAGGAATTGATTAATAAAGGATTAAAGATGGGCAATATAATTAATGCCAATCAACATGAGTTTATGGCAAATAGATTTTTACCAAATTAACTTTATACATTTTGAATGAGATTACAAGTTTGGATGATAAAGGTAATAGTGTCAATGTAATATACGTAGACCTCTGTAAGGCATTTGACTTGCTGCCGCACAATATTTTTATTAAGGAACTAAAAAATGATACAAAATCAACGTGGCACACATGAAGGGATGAAAAGCTGGCTAACTGATGGGGTTAAAAATGGAATTGTAAATGTGGACTCATCATTGAGAGCGTGTATTTCTGTTTCATCATGGAGAGACCCTGCAGAGATTGGTTATCAGCCCTGCTCTATTTAAAATGTTTATCAATGACTGGGAAGACAACATAAAATCATTCCTGACAAAATTTGCAGATGACACACAGATTGGGGAATAGCAAATGATGAAGAGGACAGGTCACCGATACAAAGCTATCTGGATCGCATAGTAAACTGGGGACAAGCAAACAATATGCATTTTAATACAGGCACATCTAAAGTGATACATAGAATCAAATAATCATAGAAATGCAGGAGTGGAAGGTACCTTAATAAGTCATCTAGTCCGCTCTCCTGCACTGAGGCAGGACTAAATATTATCTAAACCACCCTGATAGCTGTTTGTCTAATCTGTTCTTAAAAACCTCCATTGACAGAGATTCCACAACCTCCCTAGGTAATTTGTTCCAGTGTTAACTGCCCTTACAGTTAGGAAATTTTTCCTAATGTCTAACTAAATGTCCCTTGCTGCAATTTAAGCCCATTGCTTCTTGTCCTGTCCTCAGTGGATAAGAAGAACAATTTATCACCCTTCTCTTTATAATAACCTTTTAGGTACTTGAAGCCTGTTATAATGTCCCCCCTCAATCTTCTCTGGACTAAACAAACCTAGTTTTTTCAGTCTTCCCTCATAGATCATGTTTTCTAGACCTTTAATCTCTTCCCCTCCCCCGTCGGGCCTCCTCTGGACTTTCTCCAATTTGTTCACATCTTTCCTGAAATGTGATACCCAGAACTGGACACAGTTGAGGCCTCATTAGTGCTCAGTAGAGTGGAAGAATTGCTTTTTGTGTCTTGCTTACAACATTCCTGCTAATACATCCAAGAATGATGTTTGCTTTTATTTTATTTTTTTTGCAACAGTGTTACACTGTTGACTCATATTTAGCTTGTGATCCACTATGATCGCCAGATCTGTTTCTTCATGATTCCTTCCTAGGCAGTCATTTCCCATTTTATATTTGTGCAATTGATTATTCCTTCCTAGGTGTAGTACTTTGCATTTGTCCTTATTGAATTTCATCCTATTTGTTTCAGACCATTTCTCCAGTTTGTCAAGAGCATTTTGAATTCTAATCCTGTCCTCCAAAGTGCTTGCAACCCCTCTGAGTTATGTATCACTTTCAAACTTTATAGGTGTACTCTCTATGCCATTATCCAAATCATTTATGACAATATTGAATAGAACCAGATGCAGAACAGATCCCTGTGGGATCCCACTCGATATGCCCGTACAGCTTGACTATGAACCAATGATAACTACTCTCTGAGTATGGTTTTCCAACCAGTTATGCACCTGCCTTGTAAGAGATTCATCTAGGCTATATTTCCCTACTTTCTTTATGAGAAGGTCATTTGAGACAGTATCAAAAGCCTTCCTGCAGTTGAGATATATCACATCTACTGCTTTCCTCTAACCACAAGTCTTGTTACCCTGTCAAAGAAGGATATTAGTTTGGTTTGACATAATTTGTTACTGACAAATACATGTTGACTGTTACTTATCACCTTATTATTGTCTAGGTCTTACAAATTGATTTTGATTATTTGCTCCATTATCTTTCCAAGTACCGAAGTTAAGCTGACTGGTCTATAATTCTCCGGATTGTTCTTATTCTCTTTTTTATAGATAAGTACTCTATTTGCCCTTTTCCTGTCCTCTGAGATCTCTCTCATACTCCACATGTTCTCAAACTTAATCACAAATGGCTCAGATCTCTTCAGCCAGTTCCTTAAGTATTCTAAGATGTATTTCATCAGGCGGTGCCAACTTGAAGACATCTAACTTGTTTAAGTAATTCTTAACTTGTTCTCTGTCCATTTAGCCTCAGATCCTACCCCATTTACGCTGATGTTCACTATATTGGTCATCAGATCACTGCTAACCTTTTTGGTGAAAACTGAAACAAAAAAGGGCATTTAACACTTTGACCGTTGCTCTGTTTTCTGATATTGTCTTTTCCTCCTCCATTGTGTAATGGTACTACACTGTTCTTGGTCTTCCTCTTGCTTCTAATGTAATTGTAAAATGTTTTCTTGTTACTCTAGCTAGGTTAATCTCATTTTGTGCCTTAGGCCTTGGCTACACTGGCGCTGTACAGCGCTGCAACTTGCTGCGCTCAGGGGTGTGAAAATGCCCCTCCCCCCGAGCGCAGCGAGTGCAGCGCTGTAAAACGCCAATGTAATCAGCGCCTGCAGCACTGCACGCTTGCTTGCAGTGCTGCAAGCTACTCCCCTCGGAGAGGTGGAGTACATACAGCTGCCATGGCAGCGCTGTGAATTCCCAAATGTAGCCAAGGCCTCAGTGTAGCGGAGTGATCACCCCGGTCCGTCCATGAAAGGGTAAAAGCAGCCCTGCGCAGCAGGGTAAGAGGGATTAAGAACAGCTGGGGAAGCTGAGTGGGTAGCTGACCACAGCTGTGGCTGGTTTAATGAGGGCCCAGCTGGCCCTTATAAGAGGGCTGTGGGCCAGAAGCCAAGAGACACTCTTTCTAGCCTTTTGAGAGGGAGGGACCTGGCTGCCTGGGAAGCTGAGGAGGGTACCTAGGGTGGAGCAGTGCTGGGGAAGGGCAGAGGGAGCTGGGGAGCTCCAGCCCAGCAAAGCCCCAGGCTGCAGGCCGAAGTAAGGGCCCACCAAAGGGTACTAGGGCTGCAGAGGGGTCAGGGCCGGCTCCAGGGTTTTGGCCGCCCCAAGCAGCCAAACCAAAAAAAAGCTGCGATCGCGATCTGCGGCGGCAATTCGGCGGGAGATCCTTCGCTCTGAGCAGGAGTGAGGGACCGTCCGCCGAATTGCCGCCGAACAGCTGGACGTGCCGCCCCTCTCTGGAGTGGCCGCCCCAGGCACCTGCTTGGTAAGCTGGTGCCTGGAGCCGGCCCTGAGAGGGGCAGCCCAGATATAGGAAGAGGCAGCTGGTCCAAGCCCCCTTGCCGATGATGAGTGGTTTACAGACTGTCCTTTCCCTGCACTGCCTGATAGGCTGTTGAATCATCAGGCTGGCTCTTAAGCCAGTAATAGCAGCAGCTCACTGGCTTCTTAATGCTCATGCCCATCACTGTGCCTGCTCCTATGCTACTTTATTCCTGCTGCACCTGTCTTGCATCCAGCCTTGCCTTGTCCTATCCCTGCCTAGAGCCCTTCTTTGCCTGATACCCTGCTCGCTCCGGTTTTGACTCTTGGTGCTTCTAATTCCCAGGATCATCCTCAAGCCAAAACAGTAGTATGGGAGGCATCAATAAAAGATAATTGCAAATTAATCAATAACAAATGGTTTATAAACGTGTTTACCAGTTCATTATAGTGATATATGAACCCTTGCAAACTATTTTTGCTTATAAATGTTATTGAGATAAGTACATATGAGAAGGGGATTCTGAGTGGCTTGTGGTTTTTTTTTTTTTTCAAACAATACATTCTGGGTTCTTTTTATATGCCTTAAGGGTGCACGGGACATATTCACAGCTCCTTTGGGTCTAATTCTTGTTTCATTTACATTACACAAGTAGTTCTGTTTAAATCAATGGGATTATTTACACAAGCGAGGCCAGCAGGACTTGGTTTTTAACTTGATTCCAGCAGCTGAAGCTTTAAGAAATCAACCAAAGATTGTGAGACTCTCAATAAAATTGCAAGACGTGGCAATATTTCATTCCTTCCTTCCCAACTGTTAACCACAGTTGTCAACTGGAATGTTAAATTACAATTTGCAAACTTTCCTTAGTGTTGGTCTTCCTGAAAAATGACAATACATCCAGTTGAAATAGGTACAGTTTAAATTGTGTAATTCATTTGCAGTAGACAGTCATACAATATGTGAAATACTGCATGTTCATAATTATAATTAAAATACAAACTTAATTTTTTAAATTAATTTTGTTCATGTATCTTATATTATTATTGGGAAAATAATGGATTAAATAGTGGTTTTGGAAGTTTTAACCAAAGTGTTGGAGTACATCCAAAACTCATTAAAACAGATTTCTCTAAAAGCTATGATACACTTTCATCATAAATTATTACTTATTAATTGTCTTACTGTTGCACCTAGGAACCCTCATCGTGAACCAGGACCCCCTTGTATAGATACTCTATAAGCACAGAACAAAAGTCCAAATACAAGTCAAGAGGCAACAGATGGACATAAACAGGCTGGCATAATGTTTGTTTTATTTAAAAAAAAAAAACTGGATTACCACTACCAGATGTATTTAGGGGGGTTGGGGCTGCAGCTGCAGGGTGTGTGTGTGTGTGTGTGTGGGGGGGGGGGGCAGGGCTCCAGGCGGCCTCCAGAGCACCAGGGCTCAGGGCTTTAGATCTGGGGGGAGTGCTGGGGCTCGGGGCTTCAGCCCTGCAGCCCCCCTCCTGGTTTCAGTTTTGGAGGGGGAGCCGGGGCTCAGGACTTCAATCCCTCGGCTCTGTTCCCAGTTTCAGCTTCAAGGGGGCTGCTGGGGTTTGGAGCTTCAGCCCTGCGGCTCTGTTCCTGGTTTCAATGGTGGGGGTGGAGATCAGGGCTTTATCTATGGGGGGAGTGCTGGGGCTGAAACTGGTGCTCCCGTGGTAACGTCCTCCGCAGGGCTGAAGCCCTGAGACCCGGTGCTTCCAAGGGTCAGAATCCCTGAGTCCCATGCCCTGCCAGGAGTTCTGACCTCCCTCACCCTGCAGCTGCAGCCTCAGCTCCTCCATGAGCACCAGGGATAATGCCCTGAGGCAGTAAAGTATTTGCTTTTTGTGTATGTGTCTCCGCTGCTGCCTGATTATTTCCGGTTCCACATGGTGTCCGGTTAACTGATAAATCCGTAACTCTGGTGTTCGTAACTTTGAGGTTCTACTGTATAGTAAGTGCAGTGGTCGACTTTGACAATTACATAACTTTGGGGGGAAATAGCAATAAAACTCATAGACTTTAAGGTCAGAAGGGACCATTATGATCATCTGGTCTGACCCCCTGCATGCTGCAGGCCTCAAGACCCTTCCCTGGACTCTGCCGTTGAAGTCCCCAATCCTGTGTTTTAGTGACTTCAATCGGCAGAGACCCTCCTGCTAGTGATCCCTGCCCCATGCTGCGGAGGAAGGCGAAAAACCTCCAGAGGCTCAGCCAATCTACCCTGGAGGAAAATTCCTTCCCGACCCCAAATATGGCGATCAGTAATACCCCGAGCATGTAGGCAAGAGTCTCTAGCCTGACCCTTGTTGGCCATTATGCTATTTACGTACCATTGCTTGGTTTTCCTTGGCTACTATGTTTTACCATTAAACCATTCCCTCCATAAACTTATCTAACTTAATCTTAAAACCAGACAGGTCCGTCGCCCCCACCGTTTCCCTCGGAAGGCCGTTCCAATATTTCACCCCTCTGACGGTCAGAAACCTTCGTCTAATTTCAAGCCTGAACTTCCCCACGGCCAGTTTATATCCATTCGTTCTCGTGTCCACATTAGTACTAAGCTGGAATAATTCCTCTCCCTCCCTTGTATTTATCCCTCTGATATATTTAAAGATAGCAATCATATCCCCCCTCAGCCTTCGTTTTGTCAGACTAAACAACCCAAGCTCCTCTAATCTCTTTTCATACGACAGGTTTTCCATTCCTCTGATCATCCTAGTCGCCCTTCTCTGCACCCGTTCCAGTTTGAGTTAATCTTTTTTAAACATGGGAGACCAGAACTGCACACAGTACTCCAAATGAGGTCTCACCAGCGCCTTATACAACGGAAGCAGGACCTCCTTATCCCTACTAGATATACCTCGCCTAATACATCCCAAGACCGCATTGGCTTTTTTCACCGCCACGTCACATTGTCGACTCATAGTCATCCTGCGGTCTACAAGGACCCCTAGGTCCTTCTCCTCTTCCGTTACTTCTAACCAGTGCGTCCCCATCTTGTAACTAAAATTGTTATTAGTCATCCCCAAGTGCATCACCTTACACTTTTCACTATTAAATTTCATCCTATTTCTGATACTCCAATTCACAAGCTCATTCAAGTCTCCCTGCAGAATATCCCTATCCTCCTCCGAATTTGCAACTCCTCCCACCTTCGTATCATCCGCAAACTTTATCAGCCCACTCTTGCAATCGGTTCCGAGGTCAGTTATAAATAGATTAAATAAAATGGGTCCCAAAACCGAACCTTGAGGCACTCCACTAGTAACCTCCCTCCAACCTGACAGTTCACCCTTTAATACGACCCGCTGCATTCTCCCCAATAACCAATTCCTTATCCACCTCTGGATTTTCATATCGATCCCCATGTTTTCCAGTTTAACCAATAATTCCTCATGGGGTACAGTATCAAACGCTTTACTGAAATCCAGGTATATTAGGTCTACCACATTTCCCTTATCTAATAAGTCCGTTACTTTCTCAAAGAAGGAGATCAGATTCGTTTGGCACGATCTGCCCTTCGTAAAACCATGCTGTAATTTATCGCAATTGCCATTAACCTCTAGGTCCTCAACTAGTTTCTCTTTCAGAATCTTCTCCAGCACCTTGCACAGTACAGATGTTAAACTGACAGGCCTGTAGTTACCCGGATCACTTTTTTTCCCTTTCTTGAAAATAGGAACCACGTTAGCTATTCTCCAGTCTAATGGGACCACCCCCGAGTTTACAGATTCATTAAATATTATCGCTAATGGGCCTGCTATTTCCTGTGCCAATTCCTTCAATATTCTCGGGTGAAGATCGTCCGGTCCTCCCGACTTAGTCCCATTAAGGCGTTCAAGTTTTGTTTCTACCTCGGATGCGGTAATCCCCCATCCTGTATGCCCCTCTGTAACGGTGCTAGTATCCCTAATACCTTCATTGGCCTCATTAAACACCGATGCAAAATATTCATTGAGATATTGCGCCATGCCTAGATTATCTTTAATCTCCTCTCCGGCTATGGTCTTCAGCGGTCCCACTTCTTCTTTCTTTGCTTTCTTCCTATTTATATGGCTGTAAAACCTTTTACTATTGCTTTTAATTCCCCTCGCTAGGTCCAACTCTACACGGCCTTTGGCCTTTCTCACTCTGTCTCTACATTCTCTGACTTCACTAAGGTAAGTTTCCTTACTGATCTCTCCCCTCTTCCACTCTTTGTACGCTTTCTGTTTTTTCCTAATCGCCCCTTTGAGTCGGTCGCTCATCCAGCTCGGTCTAAATCTTTTGCTTAGTAATCTTTTTCCCTTTTTGGGGATACAGGCCTCTGACAGCTCATGCATCTTTAACTTAAAGTAATCCCAGGCTTCTTCTGCCTTTAGATCCCTTAATACGTTTGCCCAATCCACTTCCCTTACCAGTCCCCTTAATTTGTTAAAATTGGCCTTTTTAAAATTATATACCCTAGTCTTTGACTTAATTCTGTTACTCCTTCCATTTAGTTTAAACCGAATTAGCTCATGATCACTGGAGCCCAAGTTGTCCCCCACTACCACTTCCTCAACTAGGTCCTCACTACTTACCAGAATCAAATCTAAAATGGCCTCCCCCCTCATCGGTTCAGCTACCACTTGATGAAGGAATTGATCAGCAAGCACATCTAGGAACATCTGAGCCCTATTATTGCTACTAGCGTTTGTTCCCCAATCTATATCCGGGAAGTTAAAGTCCCCCATAATTACACAGTTTCTATTAGTATTTACTTCCCTCAATACATTAAATAGTTCCTTATCCATATCCTGGGTGGATCCCGGCGGTCTATAGCACACCCCAAGCACTATCCCCGGAGAGGGTCTAGTAGTCCTTTTACCCAGTGTGAGTATCGCCCCAGACGGACTCCGTGTTATCTATTCCATCCACTATTATTTCTTTACAGCTTATTTCACTATTGACATACAATGCCACCCCCCACCTTTACCTTTATCCCGGTCTTTCCTAAACAGCGCATACCCCTCCATACCTGCGTTCCAGTCGTGACTGCCATTCCACCACGTTTCAGTTATTCCTACGATATCCGGTTTCAATTCTCGGACCAAGAGCTCCAATTCCTCCATTTTATTACCTAGGCTTCTCGCATTGGTGTACAAACACCCTAATGTATGTCGTTTAGCCTGTCTCCCATTAGTAGCACTGTATGTTGCGGGCCTCTTTGTGTCCGTCCCCCCTGTCCTTCCTACGTCCAATCTCATCTCCCCGGCTATGTCTCCTCTTGTTTCACTCAGCTTTTCAATACTGGAATCTGGCGTGGAGATTAACTGTGCACCTCCCAACCTTCTCCCCAAACTTCCTAGTTTAAAGCTCTTTTGATAAGATGAGCCAGCCTCCCTCCCAGAAGTCTATTTCCTTCCCTACTCAGGTGAAGCCCATCCTGCGAGAACAGGTGTCTGTCCCCGAAAGCCTCCCAGAAACATCCCAAAGCCTATTTATATATAGCACCACTCCCTTAGCCAACTATTTATTCTCACAATCCTATCAGCTCTTTGCTGCCCTTCCCTCAAAACAGGCAGAATCTCACTAAAGATAATCTGAGCCTCTATCTCCTTGAGAGTCTTCCCCAGCCTGGCATAATCTCCCTTGATTCTCTCTAACGAGAACCTAGCCGTGTCATTCGTTCCTACATGAAGGATTATCAAGGGGTTCTTACCTGCTCCTTTTAGGATCCTTTTCAACCGCAGGTCCACATCGCGTATCTTTGCGCCCGGTAGACAGCACACCCTTCTGTTCTCTGGGTCCGCCCTGGTCACAGGCCTGTCCAATCTCCTCAGTAAAGAGTCTCCAATTACATACACCTGCCGTCGCCTGGCAACAGTGCGATCTAGTAATCTAGTCTCTGATCCCTCTAGTCCTGACCTGTGTCTGTTCCTATCTTCCCTTATGCTCCCCCTTATGCCTTCCTGTATCCTCTTGTGGCCCATAATTGGTGCTGTCTCCATCAACTCCTCCCCCCTCTCTCTCGGACTAGCCGCTCTTCTCTTCTTCCTCACCCTCCCACCTTCAGTCACCACCTGCTGCCCCTCCACCTCGTTATCCAAACACTCAAACCTATTCCTGAGTTCTATTCCCCCCTCACTGGCCCTCCTTTTCCTTGGCCTGCTTCTCACAGTCACATGCTTCCACTTACCCTGTTCTCCCCCTTCCATTCCCCTCTCGCTGTCATCTACTACTGCCTCCTTCTGCACCCTAGAGCATTCCCCTTCAGCCCCGCCTTGCCTATCCTCCATCAGCTGCTCAAACCCCCGTCTAAACTCCACCAGGGTCTCTACCTGCATCTCCAGCCCCTTAATCTTTTCCTCCAGTAACACTATAAGGCGACACTTCATACACACATACCTTTGTTCCAGGTCTCCTGCTAGGACTATATACATACCACAGCTCCCACATGTCACCATCTGCATTCTGTCTGCTGCTGCTTGGCTCATGGCTGCTGCAGTCTCTGCCCACAGCACCTGGGGAAACTGAACACAAGCCACGCCGCGCCCTCCTGCCTCCCCCTTTACCTCCCCCTGCAAACTCCCTCTCAAACTCCCCTGTTAGCCGCCCTGTTTGCTGCCTCCGGTGCCGCTGCTCGCAGCTGTGCCGCTGCCTGGCTGGGCGGCCACAGTACACCAGAATGGCAGACAAAAATAAACTTGTCAAACACTTGAATGCAATAATATTTTTAGTTATTACAATCTTTAAAGTGACAGTTACAGTAATGTAAATATTTTACAACAACTCCTGACATTGTGTTGGTCAAATTTTAAAAGGTGACCTCTTTTATTCAGGTGCATCCTCGTTCATAGAATCATTGAAATGTAGGACTGGAAAGGAGCTTGAGATGTCTTTTAGCCCGGGGGCAGATTAGTCACTGAGCTGACAGGGCCCGTGCCCAAGGACCCCAGCCA
This sequence comes from Malaclemys terrapin pileata, assembly GCF_027887155.1. Taxonomy (NCBI): domain Eukaryota; kingdom Metazoa; phylum Chordata; order Testudines; family Emydidae; genus Malaclemys; species Malaclemys terrapin. The sequence goes on along the minus strand of NC_071515.1, from coordinate 13,839,423 downwards.
ACCTGGGGGGTGGGGGGGCAGAAAAAATCTGCTGCATGGCGGTGGAAGCCCGGAGCCCCAGCCACCAGTTGGGTGTGGCAAGTCCCCTGGCAGAAGCTCTGGGATGGGGGAACCCCCCCCCCCGACCCCTTAGGTCTCTTCCAACCCTAATCTTCTATGATTCTATGACTCTTGGGCTTGGTTTGGGTAGTACCTGTTCACCTCCTCCTGCCCGTCAGGTTGGCGCAGTGTCTGCATGACTCACTCCTCCCCGCTGCGACTGCCTCATTATACTGCGTATGCTGCAGAGTGAGAGTCTGTCTCTCTGACTTGTCAGCATACTCAATCCGCAGCACATACAGGGGCACCGACCCCACAGGCAGGAAGCAGCCAGAGATGGATTGTGGGCATGGGGAGCAGAAATCCCCAGCTAGGCTGAGCCCCAAGAATGAGGGGGTGCTAGTGCTGACCCAGATTTGGGCTGGGTCTGAAAATGTCTTGATGCTCACAGGATTGGGACAGGTTTAGGTTGTTATGGTGTAGTCAGGTTCAGATTTGGCTTTAAAATTAGATCGGAGCAGATCTCTGCATGGTAAAGAAAGCTCGTAATAATCTCTCTTAGTTAATATGTGTTAAAAATGATGAAATGTCTGGCTCATAACGGCAACATTTATAAAGTGCTTGACAAAGCTGAACTAGAAGTCTATCAGATCATGAAAATTGCCTACTTTAACATGCCTAATTGAATTGTATGGGCTATGCACCATGTGTTGCAGTCATTTAAAATATCACTGAAGTCTGGTAGAACCCTAAGCAAAATTTAAATCTACAAAATTAAATTATTTTGCATAAGTTTGCATATTTTTACACCAATGTTTATTTTATAGTTAATCATAAATATAGTCGCTTTCTCAAATGTAGGCCTTTTTTGAGGATGAGACAGGTAATGCCCTCAGGAGTAACATACCTTTAATTGTGATGTGCCAAAATTGTCTTGAAAATTTACAAGTCAAAGTATAAAATGTACCTGCATCTGTTTTACCATAATGACAGATGATAGTATTTTTATTAACATTATTTTCTTCCCTTTGGAAGTGGAATTTCGCAAGTCTGAATTAATTTGCAACCATGTTCTCAGAAGGTCTTTTCTGTGAAATCATTGATGTTTCCACAACTGTGTAGCTGTACTCTATATTTACATAGTGGGGGAAAATGGATACAGTTTTGCATCTCAAAAGGGAGTGATTTGCTATATTCAGGGTAATTACCATATATATTTGACGAATATGCTGGAGCATATCCTACCATAATAACTGAGTGATGTCATGGCAACAAGTATCAGTATCAACACACTAAAGATTACAAGTTATAAAATATTAGAGTTTATTTTCCCATCTCTGGTGGGGATTTATATACCTAACTCCTATTAATGTTAATGGGAGCCAGGTGTGTAAAATCCAAGGGCATCAGGAGGAGAATAGACTCTGTGCACCCTATATTTATAATACAGAATGAAACTAATTCTCATCCCTTGAATAGCAAAATTAACGTGCATATTTACTTATATATGTCATTGCCAGGTTATGGGTGGCCAGAGCCCGTAGTCAGAGCCAGAGTCTCCAGTCATGAGACAGGAGTTGAGTCTGTTGGGCTAGCATACTGGGAGGTCAGAAGCAGGAGACAAACTGGAGATCAGGACCATGAGTTTGGAATCAGAATCAGGCTGGGTCAGGATACCAGAGGAACCCACTGGATGTCAGGAATCACGGATCAGATGCCAGGTGACAAGCTAGGTCTGGATGCCAGGAAATCAAGCTGGGGGGCAATAGGCACACAATCTGGAGCAGGGCGGAGCCCAGTTGTTCAGACAGCTTCTTGTTCCTGCTGCTGGCTTTTAAATAGGGCCAGCAGGACAACCAGCTGCTCTAGGATTCCTTCATGCTGGACCTGGTCTTTGTTGGTCCTAGATAAACAGTTGTCAGTAGGTTGCCAGGTGGAGAGTTGGAGCATGGCTGCTTCCATGAACCCTGTGGGCCCACATTTGAGATCCATGGGTCACAACAATATCCTTATTCCTAACATCAAGGAGTAATAAAACAATTGGGTAATCATTATGTAGTGTGGAGACTGTAACTGAATATAGTGAACTGAATTATTGTCAGCATCCTGTCTCTGAGCTCACAGCTACTCAATTTATTGACCTAGAAGAGATTGCTAGATGTGCTATATTGCACAATGGATATGGCAAGATTTTCACAAAAATGGGGGGGGAAAGGTAGGGGCAAAAATACCTTTAATCAGGCAAGGGGTTTCTTATCCAAACCGATCTAACTCTTCCTAAAGAATTATGGAATGTTTGGACTGAGGTTCAGGGTGGTCCTTGACTTTTACTGACTTGTTCACTCATTCACAACTTTGATACTGCAGAAATTAAAAACCAAGTCCTGCTGGCTTAACTTAGTTGATTTCAATAGAACTACGTGTGCAAGTGAGACGAGAGTTAGCTCCAAAAGAGCTGTGAATATGTCCATTGTGTAGGCTATTCCAGGAATAATTCAATTTCTCTGCTGTATTACAGTCCTTCACGGCTGAACAAAGACTACACAGATTGTGAAGTCTGAGGGCCAAATTTTTCCTGACTTCAGTGCATGAATGGAAGAGGGTACAGGAGTTTCCCCTCCCCCCCCCTCTTGTATATCCCACAGAAGGGACAGGGAGAAGGATAAATAGCAGTCCCTATGCTTAGCATAGTGTGAAGGCTATTCCTTCTGTGTGAAAACAATACCGCTTGTGTGAATGCAGAGCAGTTGGGGAAATTAAATCCATTTCTAAAGCAAGGGTTTGAGTTCACGGTTTCTGTGCTGGTCCTAGCCCTCACCCTCCAAGCAACCATACCAGCCAATGAGCTGCAATAGTGGTTACAGTCCCTCCATACATGTGGAGTGTGGGGTTATGAGCTACTGTACTTGCATGTGTAACGCACACACCTCCTGGGTGTGGTGTTCTGTGCCATCTGGTGGCACTGAGACCACTTAGAGAGAGAGATTAATGAGTTTGCTCTACAGCCTTAGCTAAGAGCAATATGGCTTTTAGCTTGTGCACTAGAGGCTCATGCACTAAGCTCCAGAGGTCCCAGGTTTGATCCCGCCCGCTCATGACCGGGGTCTGTCGGTGTTACAAGTGGGGGCTCGTCTGGGATTTCAACTGGGAAGTCTCTGAAGTTCGGGACATACTTCCTCAGCTAGGGGAAGTATGTAACCCAGACACCTTCTGGGTGTGGTGTGGTCTGTCCCATCTAGTGGCACTGAGACCACTTAGAGAGAGAGAGATTAATGAGTTTGCTCTACAGCCTTAGCTATGAGCCCTGTGGGTTTAGCTCATGCAGAAGAGGCTCATGCATTTAGCTTCAGAGGTCCCAGGTTCAATCCCAACAACCAGGGTCTGTCAGCGTTTCATATGGATGTGTGTCTGTGGCCACTCCCATTGTGGTATTCTGCAAATGCCTATGTGGCTCTAGTTTGCGCAGCACATACACAGGCACCCTGGTGTAGCTGTTCTCCCAGTGGAAGCCCCGCTCAGTTCTTGTACAGGGCTTAAATAATGGATATTTGGATGAATTTGTCTGTGTGCCTGCAGTGAGTGAATTCATTTATATGCCCCGAGTGGCACAAATGATGGATGATGCAGCCTGTATATTCGTGTGGTGTCAGGGAGATTGGGGAGGCACAATCTGTCTCAGAGCTCCACCTGGTTGGGTGCCACTCTCCATTACCCTCAATGCCGAACCCCTAGGTGACTGACAGAATCTGTCCTTGAGTCATTATAAACCTGTTACCTTGATGGTATATGATTTTGCATTGGATCCTTTACGTATATAGTTCATTTGTTTTGAATGTAAATGATTGAGATATGTGATTGACACAGAAATTGGCCAGCATGTTTGCAGAGTTTAACAGGAGCAAGAGTTGCCTCAGTTTCTGTAGGATTGTACAGTATGAATCACACAGAATATGCTCAGAAGCTTTCCTTAGTTTGATATTTACTTTTACTATCTGTATTAAGGGCACTATAGGGTAGTCAAATAATGGTAATGATCTGAAAAAAGATTACTAAACACAATTATGCACATTGTTGAATTGTACGCTTATTTAGTATGTAATCTTTTTGATATATATGATGGTATCCAATTTTGTTCTTATTCCCTAAGTCCACTGATATACTAAACAATGCTAAGTATAATTTTAACTACTGTAATAATATAAATACATTACTAGTTAAAACCAGCAGCATTTCTTCTCAAACCATATGCTCCTTTTTTTATACTGAACAGTAAGTTCATTTCCCAGCCAGGAAAGTATCATTAAGCACCAGAGAAACAGCTGTAAAGACAATACCACTGCTTCCCTATCTTCTTCACTGCATAGGCAACTGCTGTAGGAAGTTGCCTTGGCAGAACCTTAAAACTAACGTTGTAAGGAGCAATTTCAGATTTAAATTTACTTTTGGCACCAGTACTTAAACTGTGTCTGAACAGTTTGATGAACACAGTAGTCGTGTAGATGAAGTAAGAGCAGTTTTACAATGGCTTTTTTAATTAATCTAACTTTTACTATCTATTGCATATTATCTTTGTTTTAAAAAAAAGAAAAAGAAAAAAAATTCAGGGTTATAAAGCTGAATAAGGGAGATTTATGTAGCCACAACATTTGTGGGTGATTTTTATTAGTTTTATTAACAAGCTAAGCAAGATGTAGTATGCAATAAAATTCTGCTCTCCTGGTATCGTTTTCAACTTGTTTCCTGATATTTCAGATGTTTATAAAATAATTGTACTTCTGATTAAAATAAAAAACTTGTGATGTGTTGTACTATGATATACTGATGAACCCAGTGACATTTTGAAAAGCAAGTTTCTTGAATATTAGGGATCATACAAAATTCCTACAGATTGGTAATGTATTAATGACATTCCATTTATTTGATATATATATATATATATATATATATTTCTGAATTGCTTAGAATGTAGTTTCTTGCACATATGGCTAACAGTGAAGAATGGAAAATTGGTCTGGTTTGGACGAATAACAAAATGGAACGGTAGTGCGTTGTCATATTTTACACTCCTATAATGTGATGCTTACAATATAATGCTTAGACACACAATAATTCAATGGTTTTCTTTTTATAGTTGGTACATTTAGAATCAAACCATCCTCAACACCAAAGCTAAGTCACTTGACTGTGTGGATCAAGAGGGTGGGGCCAGAATTTGCAGGGTGTGGGGAAAATATGAACTGACCTGAACCTTTCTTTAAATCTCAAGCCAAACTTAAAAGAATTGAACTCTATCTTAGTTAGTCAGTCCGTCATTATTCATGTACTTCACAAAAACCAGAAGGTGCAGGTTCTGAAGACAGGAAGTGGAGGTTTAGGAGTAATAAGAAAGAGGTTGGAAATCTCTTGAGAGAGCTTGTTCCCTTCATCATCATTCTTATTATTTTATTAGTATTTTGCCCACTTACGAAGTATCAGCAACTTTATAAAAAGCATTCAGATATGGAGGTACTGAACTGACTGGAGATCACCCATCATAAACAGAGATGCATTAAGATGATTTTTGCCCTTTCTTTGATGCACACATTTGGATTTCTTTATGTATATCCCCACCATTGGACTGAGTGGGTTCTTAGTGAGCCTAGAATCATCATGAAAGCAGCTGGGGCTTAGATGCAATACTGACCTCTACAGCATGGTTCTGCTGAGACACTAAGGTGCTAATCTAGCAAAACCCTTATGCTTAAAGTTAAGCCTGCTTGTGAGTAGTCCCACTGACTTCAGTGGGACAGCTCTCAGGCTTAAAAATAAGCATGTGTGTAAATGCTTTGATAGACTGGGGTCTCTATTTATGCTACTTTTATCTTGCCCACTAATTTTTCTCTCTTAAATGTATTCGTTTATATAATGTCTTTATTTATTTCTTAGTTACTTTGTTTTTTATCTGGCTTTATATCATTGACTTTTTGCTTCCTTTATTTTGGGGTGAATTTGCAAAAAGACAGGATATTTTGCTATTTTGTATGCCTTCCATGCATGGTTTTATCATGTGAAATGAGACTGGGATCAGATGCTTTGCATCCTTCTATATTCTCTCTCCAGTAGGTATCATCACAGATCATATTCCACAGTCTTCTATATATTAAGCCCCCAATGAGCTCCATGCAGGTGGGCTTAAGTGTCCACGCAGAGTCCCACTGAAAAGATTTGAGCTCTGCATAGATACAGGGGTTGATCTATCTGGATCTTTTTGCACATCTGGGGGCCTAAATGAAATTTTAACTCAACTTTTTATTTGTTCATGTGTAACTCCAGTAGACTGTTGTGAGATCACCTACTCAATGGACATATCCAATCCATTTACAATCATGCACATGTGACATGTATATGGACTATAGTGGCAGATTATTGATTTTAGAACAAAATTCAGTGCATACCCACAATGTATGTTTGTTTGTTTTTTAAACCATTATATCTCAACATAAAGAAAAGCTGTTTCTATTGGACCATTAGAAGGCATATCTGTGCAAAGTAAGGGCCTACTCCCAAAGAAATTGTAAGTTTCTTCTTCCGGTTGACATGTAACAGTTTTTTTTTTTAAATAACTATTGTTTATAATGACAAGTGTAGTTTTTTTTCATTCTTCTCTGTCTCTGAAATAGTTGAAAGTTATTTTTCAGAATGAGGTCATTTTGAAACATTCAAAAGAGTGAATGTTTTCAAGCAGAGATCAGATTTGTCAAATTTCATCCTGGAAGGTGTTATAAACACCTGAAAATAACCATCTGTTTTGAATAAATATTAGAGATGTCAATTAATTGCAGTTAACTCACGCGATTAACTAAAAAAAATTAATTGCGATTAATCGCACTTATAACAACAGAATACCAATTGAAATTTATTAAATATTTTTGGATGCTTTTCTACATTTTCAATATTGATTTCAATTATAACACAATACAAAGTGCACAGTGCTCACTTTATATTATTTTTATTACAAATAAATGCACTGTAAAAAGATAAACAAAAGAAATAGTATTTTTCAATTCACCTCATACAAGTACTGACATGCAATCTCTTTATTGTGAAAGTGTAACATACAAATGCAGATTTTTATGCTTACATAACTGCACTCAAAACCAAAACAGTGTAAAACTTTAGAGCCTACAAGTCCGCTCAGTCCTACTTCTTATTCTGCCAATCGCTAAAACAAACAAGTTTGTTTACATTAACAGGAGATACTGCTGTCTGCTTCTTTTTTTTTTTTTTTTAATGTCACTTGAAAATAAGAACAGGCATTCGCCTGGCACTTTTGTAGCTGGCGTTGCAAGGTATTTACATGCCAGATAGCATGAAGGGGCATACGAATGTTTAGTATATCTGGCATGTAAATACCTTGCAACGCCGGCTACAAAAGTGCCATGCAAATGCCTGTTCTCACTTTCAGGTGACATTGTAAACAAGAAGCAGGCAGGATTATCTCCTGCAAATTGTAACCAACCTTGTTTGTCAGTGTGATTAGCTGACCAAAAAGTAGGACTGAGTGGACTTGTAGGCTCTAAAGTTTTACATTGTTTTATTTTTGGACACAGTTTTTTTTTTTTACATAATTCTACATTTGTAAGTTCAACTTTCATGATAAAGAGTTTGCACCACAGTACTTGTATGAGGTGAATTGAAAAATACATTTTTTTTGTTTTTTACAGTGCAAATATTTGTAATCAAAAATAAATATAAAGTGAGAACTGTACACTTTGTATTCTGTATTGTAATTGAAATTAATATATTTGAAAATGTAGTAAACATCCAAAAATATATTTAAAATAAATGATATTCTGTTATTGTTTAACAGTGCGATTAATTGTGCAATTGTGATGGGTTTGGTCACAGAGACCCCATTGGGACTGTCACCTGATGTGCTGAGATTACCTGTGAGCCCTTTTTTCCTGCCAGCTTGAGACTCCAGAACCCTATCTTGTTGAACCAGATATGCTAACCTGCTACAACACAGACCCAGGGTCTGAACCACATCCCCAAAGTTGCAGACTTAACTGAAAACAGCTTAGTAAGTACTCCTGTCTCCAGCATCCAGACACCGAGTTCCCAATGGGATCCAAACCCAAATAAATCAGTTTTACTCTGTATAAAGCGTATACAGGGTAAACTCATAAATTGTCTGCCCTCTATAACACTGATAGAGAGATATGCACAGCTGTTTGCTCCCCTAGGTATTAATCACTTACTCTGGGTTAATTAATAAGCAAAAGTGGTTTTAATAAGTATAAAAAGTAGGATTTAAGTGGTTCCAAGTAATAACAAACAGAACAAAGTAAGTTACCAAGAAAAATAAAACAAAACATGCAAGTCTAAGCCTAATACATTAAGAAACTGGTAAATCTCACCCTTAGAGATGTTCCAATAAGCTTCTTTCACAGACTAGAATCCTTCCTAGTCTGGGCCCAATCCTTTCCCCTGGTACAGACCTTGTTAGTTCCAGCAGGCATCTTAGGTGAAAAGCAGGGGATTCCACATGACTGGAACCCCTTTTGTTCTGTTCCACACCATTTTATAGCTTTGGCACAATGTGGGAATGCTTTGTCTCTCTCTGGGTTCCCACACCACCTCCTACATGGAAAAGCACCAGGTTAAAGATGGATTCCAGTATCATGTGACATGTTCACATGTCCTGGGAGACTTCATTGCCCACTTGCTGATACACATGTGTACAGGAAGGCTTACAAGTTAACAGAGCCATCTACAACCAATTGTTCTAGTGAATGGGAGCCATCAAGATTCCAAACCACCACTAATGGCCCACACTTTGCATAACAACAATAAGACCTCAGAATTGTAGCTCATATTCCTAATTTCAGAATGTTACATTCATACAAATAGGATGAACACACTCAGTAGATTATATGCTTTTTAATGATACCTTACAAGAGAACTTTTGCATAAAGCTTATTCCAGTTACATCATATTCACACTTATAAACATATTTTTCTAAAACATATGGAGTGAAACGTCACAGCGATTAATCGCGATTCATTTTTTTAATCGCTTGACAGCCCTAATAAACATACATAAGTAACTGTGTGTTTCATAATAGTAACTAGTAATAATGATGAACGTTTGTAAAAAGAACTGGTTGAAATATTTGAGAGAGAACATTTTTTATTGGAAAATGCAGTTTTGTCAAAATCTAAGTGTTTTGAAGGAAAGTTTTTGAAGGGAAAGTGTCAGAATGAATAGTTTCAGCTTTCAAATTTCATTTTGTTAATGTTGAAACATTTTGTTTTGATAAGGTAAAAACTATTTTTTACTTTATTGTCCCATTTTGACTTTTATATTGTATTATAATAATTTGATATACCGTATATACTCGTTCATAAGCCAAATTTTTTTAGTAAAAAAGGGAAGCACCAGAGAAGGGGGTCAGCTTATGAACAGGTATAGAGAGGGAGAAGTGGGACACAGCCCCAACAGAGGAAGCAAGGAGAGGCAGCACAGCCAGCAGCGCTACAAGGGAAAAGTCTCTCCGCTTCTGGCCACACAGCTCTCCCCCCAGCCTCCGAAGCAGCTGCAGCTCCGGGACTGGCAGGCTGCAGCTGTGCCGCTCAGCCCCACCCCTCAGAGCAGGCTGTGGCCGTGCTGCCTGGCCCTCTGGAGCACGCTGCGGCCGTGCCGCCCGGCCCAGCCTGCTGGAACATGCTGCAGCCGCGCCGCTCGGTCTGGCTTGCCAGAGCAGGCTGCGACCTCACTGCCCAGCCTGCTGGAGCAGCTCCAGCCAGGCCAGAGACATCCTCCCCAGCTAAGGTAGGAAGGGATGGGCTGGGGAGAGTGTGGGGGTCTCGGGCTAGGGATGGGGGTCATGTCGGGGGTGGTCACAGAGGTTACTCCCCTGACTCCCAGCTTCTCCCCCCCCACCCCACAAAAAAAATGTCCCCACCAGTTGCTGTCCCAGCCCGTCAGGGTAAGCAGCTGGTGGGTTGGGACACTTTGTTTACTTAGGTTTACCTCCGTGCCTGCGGACGCTTGAGGTAAACAAACCATCTCGGCCCACCAGCAGCTTATCCTGATGGCCCGGGAGCTGAAGTTTGCTGACCCTTGAATTATAGGGTCGGCTTATGAACGGGTTTTCCATTTTAATTATCCATGTTGGGGGGGGTCGGCTTATAAACGAACCTGCTTATGATCGACTATATACGGTATATGTATTATTATTTATTGTTTTAATATATTATATTATAATATTTGGACACTAATGAAACAAAATGTTTTGATGTTTCCAAATCAATTTTCTTTTCAGAATTTGAAAATTATTGAAATATCAACATTTTGTTCTGATTCAGAAGAAAAACAAATTTCAAAATGCCAGAATTTTCCACGAGATGGAAATTCCATTTTCTGACCAGCTACTTAGAAAATGCTTGTTGTCTTCAAAGGAGAACAAATATTAATCTTTCTGAGTATTGTCAGATTTTGGGATTCCAGTATTGTTTCTTAAGCTCTTCTATTCATCCTTGACCCTTTTCCAACAAAATATTTGTCAGGCATGTTTTAGTTTTGCTTTGCATTGTTCCACTGGAAAATTTAAAGAAAGTGACTGGTGAGTTTGTGTGTTTCACTTTTGGATGTCCAATTTGAGACTCCTTAAAGGGTACTGATTTTCATGGGCAAGTGTTCACCACTTTCTGAAGCACTTCTTAAGGTATCACAATATGGACATCCAAAAACACTGGTCTACAATTTTTGAGAAGTCGTCTGCTTCAGAGATAAAATGTGCTATTTATTATGTATTTTGATGTGCTGAATTCAAATATGACAATTAAAACAACTGATTGGCTACTGTTTCTAAGATATTTAAGTTTTTACACTTTGTCTATGTATATTGTGTAGATAGTGGAGTTTTAATCATAAATTTTAAACCTAGGTCTTTTCATGTGTTTATGGTTGCTTTACATGATAATATTTCACCTGTCCTGTTTATGTAACACTTTAAAAATCAGCAAAAGGGTTATATAAATAAAATTAATTATGAAACAAAAGGCAAAAAACTATTATGTACATAGTTTAGTCCTATTCAGTGTCTACTCGGCGCTTCTTGGCTTGTCTCCTGTATTCATTAAATGGAGCATCTCTTGTCACTGTCCAGCAATAGTCTGCAAGCATTGATGGGCTCCATTTGCCCTGATATCGTTTCTCCATTGTTGCAATGTCCTGGTGAAATCGCTCGCCATGCTCGTTGCTCACTGCTCCGCAGTTTGGTGGAAAAAAATCTAGATGAGAGTGCAAAAAATGTATCTTTAGTGACATGTTGCAACCAAGGCTTTTGTATGCCTTGAGGAGGTTTTCCACCAACAACCTGTAGTTGTCTGCCTTGTTGTTTCCGAGAAAATTTATTGCCACTAACTGGAAGGCTTTCCATGCCGTCTTTTCCTTGCCACGCAGTGCATGGTCAAATGCATCATCTCAAAGAAGTTCACGAATCTGAGGACCAACAAAGACACCTTCCTTTATCTTAGCTTCACTTAACCTTGGAAATTTTCCACAGAGGTACTTGAAAGCTGCTTGTGTTTTGTCAGTGGCCTTGACAAAATTCTTCATCAGACCCAGCTTGATGTGTAAGGGTGGTAACAAAATCTTCCATGATTCAACAAGTGGTGGATGCTGAACACTTTTCCTCCCAGGCTCCAATGACTGTTGGAGTGGCCAATCTTTCTTGATGTAGTGGGAATCTCTTGCACGACTATCCCATTCGCAGAGAAAACAGCAGTACTTTGTGTATCCAGTCTGCAGACCAAGCAAGAGAGCAACAACCTTCAAATCGCCACAAAGCTGCCACTGATGTTGGTCATAGTTTATGCACCTCAAAAGTTGTTTCATGTTGTCATAAGTTTCCTTCATATGGACTGCATGACCAAATGGAATTGATGGCAAAACATTGCCATTATGCAGTAAAACACTTTTAAGACTCGTCTTTGATTAATCAATGAACAGTCTCCACTCATCTGGATTGTGAACGATGTTGAGCCATCACACCATCGATGTTGTTGCAGGCTACAAGATCACCTTCCATGAAGAAGAATGGGACAAGATCCTTTTGACGGTCACAGAACATGGAAACCCTAACGTCAGCTGCCAGGAGATTCCACTGCTGTAGTTTGGAGCCCAACAGTTCTGCCTTACTCTTGGGTAGTTCCAAATCCCTGACAAGGTCATTCAGTTCAACTTGTGTTCTGAGGTGTGGGTCAGAGGAGGAGGATGGGAGAAAATGTGGGTCCTGTGACATTGATGGTTCAGGACCAGAAGTTTCATCCTTTTCCTCTTCCTCATTTGACTCAAGTGAGAATGATTCTGGTGCATCAGGAACCGGCAGTCCTTCTCCGTGGGGTACTGGGCGTATAGCTGATGGAATGTTTGGATAATGCACAGTCCACTTTTTCTTCTTTGACACACCTTTCCCAACTGCAGGCACCATGCAGAAGTAACAACTGCTGGTGTGATCTGTTGGCTCTCTCCAAATCATTGGCACTGCAAAAGGCATAGATTTCCTTTTCCTGTTCAACCACTGGCGAAGATTTGTTGCACAAGTGTTGCAGCATATGTGTGGGGCCCACCTCTTGTCCTGATCTCCAATTTTGCAGCCAAAATAAAGGTGATAGACTTTCTTAACCATAGTGGTTATACTGCGCTTTTATGATGCAAAAGTCACTTCACCACAAACATAGCAGAAGTTATCTGCACTGTTCACACAAGTACGAGGCATCTCTGCTCACTTTGGCTAAACAGAAATATGTCCCTTTGCAAAATCAAACACTGACAAATAAGAGAGCGCGACACTGTATGATTTCTAGAGCTGATATAGGGCAATTTGTTCAGCAGAGTGATGTAAGCTTTGTTATGATTGCATCATCCATGACTTCTAGGAATAACATGATGCAATTCATATCATGTATGATGCAATACCAGCTTCAGATTGCATCATTCATTGTTTTGCCTAAAAAGCAAGTACTGTCCAATCCCAGTCATAGATTTATTCATAGATCCAGTCAAAGATGTATTTTAGTCATTTCTGGTTTAAATTGAGATCCCTTCCCTTTATAACTCACTTATCCTCCGCCATTCCCAAGTCAAGGGTCGTATATCCTGACCCAATAGCATATCTTGAAAACTAGAGCCAATCAACAATTTTAAGCCTCATTTTCGTTCTCAGTGACCCAGAATTAGTAAAGTTTGACTACATTTATTTCAGAAGCATTTTGGCTGTAGAGCAGTGAAATAGAAGTACACTAACTCACCAGTCCCTTTTGAAAATATAAGTAATCATTTTTATGTTTGTAGGGTTATTGTAGCCATATTGGTCCCAGGATATGAGAGAGGCAAGTAATCAGAGTGTCACAGCTAGGGTTAAGATTTTTTCTCGATTATTTTTAGTAAAAGTCACAGACAGGTTGCAGGCAATAAACAAGAATTCATGGAAGCCCAAGCCCCGCAATGTGGGGTTGAAGCCCAATCCCTGCCACTGGCAGGGGGGCGGGAGGTGGAACTGACAGTCCAAGCCCTGCCATCTGGGGCTGACAGCCCAAGCCCAAATGTCCTGGAGGTCATGAAAAATCACAGAATCTATGACCTCTGTGGCCCTAATCTAGCAATCTGGCCCGAATCTGAGACAGATTTGTAGCCTTAGTCACACCCAAATACAAGTCCGGACAGATTGTTAAGCATAAAGGGTTAATTCCTGCTTCAGGGATCACTTAAAATGAAGTGGGCAATTAACACCTCTGCAGTTGTAGGACAAAGGTTAGCAGGTTACAAATTGTGAAAAGTTGGGGAAGGAATAACCTCTCAGTTCTCATCCTCAAAGGAAACCTATACAACACCTTCAAAAGACAAGCTTGGGAACTTAAATTCATCACTCTGCTAGACACTAAAAATCATGGACTCAGAGATACTGTTTTTATGGCTTATTACAACAATTTGTAACCTACTAACCCTCCTTTGTCCTATGACTGCAGAGTTGTTAAAATGAAGTGAGCAATTAAGTGGTCTCCTGTGACATTGTTAAACATAAGAGGTTAACACATCTGTCCCAGCTTGTATTTAGCCATGTCACTGAATATTTTTTCCACACCTGAAGAACAGCTCTGTGAAGCTTGAAATTTCTCTTCTGCCAATAGAAGTTGGTCCAATAAAATATATTGCCTCATCTATCTTGTCTCTATCATTTTTATGTGGCATTCTAGTACTATTCAAAACAATAGAAAATAAAATATAATTCCATGAATAGAAGATACATTTTTAACATGTTACATCAAATTGACACCTCTAAAGATTATATTTTTACTTCACTAAATTCATCCTAGAGAGGGGCTGAACTGGTTTGAAAAGATCTAGGAATCTCCAAACAGTTCTGTGAGTGGATCACAGACCGTGACTACCTAACCTGCTTTCTAAACTGCTAGAAGCTCCTATCTTAAATGTTTCTTTGCTGCAAAAGCAGTTTTTCTGGAGAAGATCTCACAATGTTACTGTAGTCAATACTGATTCTTTCTACTAGACTTGCTTGTATATAGATAACTTTTCTTTTAAAGGCTATTGTGTCCTCCAAAATATAAATGCACGATCAAAACATATAAACACCTTCCTAAAATAGTGACATGAGCAACCCTTTTTAAAAGAAGATGCACTTGTCTCCCTTTCTTTCTTTTCCTGCAGGTGAGAGTAAGGTTAAAATAGCTGATCTAAATGGTGCTTTTCCAATTACAAAAATACATACTCATTTTTCATTTTTGGTGATAGCCAAGAGAAGAATATTTCGTACACTGAAAACAGTTAGGCAGCCAGACAAGTAAGCACTTTGTGAGGGTATTTGGACATCTACTGTAGATAAATAATAAGAACTAAGCTTCACAATTCTCCCTCCCATCCCCTACCCCCATTCATTTGTTAACATCTCATTATTTCCTTTTAAAATGAATAAACTGATAGATACAGAGGAGCAATCATCTGCCTTTCACATGATATGCCTCTTGGAGATATATATTATATATATATATATTTTTTTTTGCTTCGGTTTTGACTAAAAAGATTAATGGTGATTAGATATTCAACACAATTAATATTAAGAACAAAGAGGAAGGAACGCAAGCCAAAATAGGGAAAGAACATATTAAAGAACAGTTAGATAAGTTAGATGTATTCAAGTCAGCGGGGCTTGATGACATTCATCTTAGGGTACTTAAAGAACTAGATGAAGCAATCTCAGAACTGTTAGCAATTATCTTCAAGAACTCATGGAGGACAGGTGAGATTCTAGAGGACTGGAGAAGGGCAAACATAGTACCTATCTTTAAAAAGTGAAACAAAGAGGACCTGTGGAATTATAGGCTAACTTTGATACCTAGAAAAATACTTGAAGAAATTAATAAACAGTTTGTAACCATCTAGAGGACAATAGGGTTATAAGGAACATGAATTTGTCAAAAACAAATCATGCCAAACCAACCTAATTTCCTGCTTTGACAGGGTTACTGCTAGTGAATAGGGAGGAAGCAGTAGATGTGATATATCTAGATTTTAGTAAGGCTTTTGACACAGTCCCACATAATATTCTCATAAACTAACCAGGGAAATGTGGTCTAGATGAAATACTATAAGGTGGTTGCACAACTGGATGAAAGATCATACTCAAAGAGTAGTTATCAATGGCTTCCTATCAAACTGGGATGGTGTATTTAATGTAGTTGCACAGGGGGCAGTCCTGAGTTCAGTGATAGTCAATATTTTCATTAATAACTTGAATAATGGAGTGGAAAATATGCTTATAAAATATGTATATGACATCAAGCCGGGAAGGGTTGCAAGCACTTTGGAGGACATCATTCTATTTCAAAATGACCTGGAAAAATTAAAGAATTGGTCTGAAATCAACCAGATGAAATTCAATAAAGATAAATGCAAAGTACTGTACTTAGTAAGGAGAAATCAGAAGCACAACTACAAAATGGGGAATAACTGTCTAGGTGGTAGTACTGCTGAAAAGGATCTGGGTGTTAGAGTGGATTACAAATTGAATATGAGTCAATGATGTGTTGCAGTTGTTAAAAAGACTAATATTCATATATTAACAGGAGAACTGTACATAAGACATGGGAGGTAGTTGTCCCTCTCTGCTCTGCACTGGTGAGGCCTCCAAGGAAGTATTGTGTCCAATTCTGTGTGCCACAGTTTAGGAAAGAAGTAGATAAATTAGAGAGAGTTCAGAGGAGAGCAACAAAAATGAGAAAAGGTTCAGAAAACCAGAAGCATGAGGAAAGTTAAAAAAATTGGGCAGGTTTAGTCATCAGAAAAGAAGACTGAGGGGAGGACCTGATAACAGTCTTCAGCTATGTTAAGGATTGTTATAAAGAGGATGGCGATCAATTATTCTCCATGTCCTCTGAAGGTAGGACAAGAAGTAATTGGCTTAATCTGCAGCAAGAGAGATTTAGGTTAGATATTTGGAAAAGCTTTCTAACTAAGAATAGTTAAGTACTGAAATAGGCTTCCAAGGGGGGTTGTGGACAGGGCCGGCTCCAGGCACCAGCGAAGCAAGCTGGTGCTTGGGGCGGCCCATGGAAGGGGGCAGCACATCCGGGTCTTCAGTGGCAATTCAGCGGTGGGTGCCTCAGTCCCTCTCAGAGGGAAGGACCGGCCGCCGAAGAATGAAGCGGCGCGGTAGAGCAGCCGCCAAAGTGCCGCTGATCGCGGCTTTTTTTTGTTGTTTTTTTCTCTTTGCCGCTTGGGGCGGCAAAAAAGCTGGAGCCGGCCCTAATTGTGGAATCCCCAACAGTGGAGATTTTTAAGAGCCGGTTGGACAAACCTTTGTCATAGATGGTCTATTTCTTGGTCCTGCCTCAGTGCAGGAAGCTGGACTAGATGATCTCCCGAGGTCCCTTCCAGCCCTACATTTCTATGATTCAATGACTGATCTGTGTTTACAAGTTTGGAAATTGCAAGTCAGTGACTAATATCATTGCAGATGTAGAAAGATGAAATTTTCAAAGTAGAGCTACAAACTGATGTTGCAGAGCTGTCAAATGATTTTTTGAAATGGAAATAGATTCCTGCTCCTCACCACATAGATTTTTGAGTCACTGAGTTGCTTTCTGGCAATCTCCCTCTTAATAATGCGCTCACATTTTGCAAGCAAGGTAACAGGTTTGACTCTGCTGACATTTGCCTAGTGAAGTTGACTGCTTAGACTTCCATCTAAAACAGCTGGCAAAGCAGAATCCTAGCATTTTAGCTGCATTGATATAGACAAGGCTGAGATTTGACATGAATGCACTAATTTAGATGCACAATACTTCCTAATACTTTACATATCTCTTACACTATGTCAAACCTTTCTTTAATTTTGGGACTGATTTAGATCAATTCCACTCACACACCATTTGTCTTCCATAAGTTTTGGCAGAGATGTTTGCCAGCCTATCTGCTGGCCCCTATTTCTGCTTTGTATTCTGGTGTTCCCCGCATAGTAGATCCCCAGAGTACACAGTGTATTTTGAAAGCCCCTGTGCTTATGTGCTTTGGAACTTCTGAGTCATATTGTGCATGCTGGGTTGTTACTGATCTGAAGTGGAAGCCCTAGAACAAGTATTAATTCAAACCAGGCAGCAGCAGGACACAGCAGAAAAATTGGTGGACTCTGCATTCAGGCAGCTGCACTAATCTTACTGTGATGGTACTCAAACTTCCTATCTAAAATTACTGTTGAGTCTCACTCCTGAAAAATCTGTTAGTGTAAGGGAGGGCCCCATAATATTTTCTCAGAAAAATCCTGACTGAGGGCCACAAAGTTGTCCTGAAGAGTGCTGCTATCAGAGGTGGGAATGTGTCCCCACAGTAAAGATACAGGACAGAGAAGGAAGAACCCCTTTAGGTACCTCAGGAGATTTGTAAATTGGGTTAATAAGCAGATAAGTATCTTAATATCTTGGTAGGAAGGATGGTCTGATGGTTAAGGCACTGTACTAGGACTCAGGAGATGTGAGTCCAATTCTTAGCTCTGCTATACCTTTCCTGGGTGATCTTGGGCAAATTACTTAGCCTCTCTATGCCTCAGTTTCCCATTTGTAAAATAGTGGATGGAGCACTGAACTGGAAGTTGGGAGACCTGGATTATATTCTGGCACTCTCATAGACCTGCTGAGACACCTTGGACATTTTACTTCACTTCCCCGTGCCTCAGTTTCCCTATCTGTCAAATGGAGATAATGATACTTACTCCCTTTTGTAAGATGTTTCGAGATCTATGGCATGACAATATAAGAGTTAGTAGTAGTAATATCTGACATCATCTTGGCATTGCGATTGGCTGACACAATCCATTTCACTGTAATTTTAAATAACAAAGATACTTTGACTTGTAAAATGACACTCTGGGCTTATAGAAGGGGTCAATTGTTTTCAGTATCAGCAGAGACTAAGGCCATTGTTTTCAGAATGGCCAGGGTCATGGACATTCTCTCACTATTTAGAAGTCAGTGTTCTTCGCCTTTGATGACAAAGTAATAGAATGTTTAATTTTACAGTCAGGAAATGCATTATTCTGTCTTGTACATAGTGTGGAGAGAGAAGCGTAAGGCCTTTAATGTGCAATGTAATACAAATGTCTGGCACATTGTGGATGCTAGAGCAAACAAAACTAATACATAATAATAAGTACACATTGCTTTGGGATCTTAACTTTTCCATTTCTTTGACTTTTGTGTCAAATTCTTATTGTTGATATTGAAATAGCGTACATTTTTGCAGTCAATGTTTGCATTTGCAAGAAATCCTCAGTGTCCTACATCTCAGCTGACGTGCACTGATGATTTCCTACTGCTCTGAGGTTTAGTGCTTGAGCACAGAATGAGGATTAGACAATGAAGAGCTCCTGTCTCTGCCAAAACTTGTTGGCATGCACCTTCCAATCAGAGAGCACAGTTCGACTGTCACATTTTTGTTGAATGATACTTTCCGTATAAGGATTGTGTATTTATTTCACAATGCTAAATAACTGTTATTACCTTGGGGTCCAGTCCTGATCTCAGTTGACTACTGTGACTTCAAAGGGAGCAGGTTTGGGTTCCTTTGTAGACCAGGATTCAGAAGCTCCACACTGAGCTAGCCCATCATGAAAACTGAAGAGGAGAAGAAACTTGAGGAAGGATGGACCGGTGGTTAGGGCACTAGCCTAGGACTGGGGAGACCTGGTTCAATTTCCTTCTTTACCATGGACTTCTGATGTGACTGTGAGCAATTCATTATAGCCTTTCTGTCCCTCAGTTCCCCATCTGTAAAACGGGATAATAATACTTCCCTACCTTACAGCGATGTTGTGAGGATAAATACATTAAAGATTATGAAGCGCTTTGAGATCTACTGATGTTAGGCACTATTTAAGAGCTAAGTATTATTCTGTGTAAGTTAATAAACAAAAAGATTAGTACTAAATGGTCACTGCACTAGGCAGAATCTAAAACTGGCTCCAATTCTGAACTCCACGCAAAGTAGTTACCTTAGTAGTAAGTCTGATTGATTATATTAGAGAGCCAGATTTTCAGTTAATGTAAATTGGGGTAGCTCCACTGAAATCACATTTAAATTGGACATCAGTGGAGCTACCGCTATTTACACCATCTGGGCCTTGAGGTGTAATAGGATCTTCATAGTTAAGGATGAATTTCATGTTCCAGAATAATGCAGGATTCACACTCTTAAGGAGTGAAGCATTTAAACAGTTAAATTAATCACAGTAATGTACTCTGACTGAAGAGTTTGTGCCAGCTGATGCTGGCCTAAGCCATGGCAGAATCTCAGGACGGAAATAGTACAGCGATGCTTAATTGCAATGGCAGCTACAATATCTCTAATGAGATAAGAAAGGGGACATTGTAGGCCAATAAGTGAACAGGGCTTGCATAGAAGGGGACAAATTCTTATTCTTTAAAGAAACAGTTTAAAAGTGTATTAAAGAGAGTAAAATCCAATACTCTGTGAAAGTAGTATCTAAAGTTTCTTTAAAAAGACTTGTCTACATTTCAAACTACAGGGGTGGACTGTGGGGCTGTGAATTGTAAAGTGCACCAAAGAGTTGCACAGTAAGTGCCCCATATGGATGCTGCTGGTGCAAACTGGTACCTAGTCGCTGTTAACGACAGGACTATGCTAATGTGAGCTAGGTACCACATCCACATGGGGTACTTAGAATGGAACTCCCTGGTGTTCTCTTCAGTTCACACCTCCATAGTCCGCACTGTGGGACTGCGTAGACATTGCCTGACTCAAAGAAGAAATCCTTAAAATAAACTATGTTGTTAAAGTTTTGTACATGTACTTCTCTGGAAAAACAGCTTCAGAGATACTGATAAATGACTGTTCTTCTTCAAATGCTTGTTCAAGTCGATTCCAATCAGGTGCGGGTGCACCGCATGCACGGTCATTGGAAACTTTTTCCCATAGCAGCTCCTGTCGTGGCAGCTGGGGAGCCCCCTGGAGTGGCACCTTCATGGCACTCAATATATGACCCTGCCGATCCGACCCCCCATCAGTTCCTTCTTACCATCTGTGGCAGCCTCACTTGCTTTGCAAGTGCTCCCTTGCTGTAGTTACCTAATCTAGTTCTTCTTGTTTTGTAGTTGTTAGTATAGTTATAGTTGTTAGTATAGGTGTATGTGAGTGGGATCTTTCCCTATCCCATCAACCCCTTCTTGGGCTCCGGGACATGCCACAAGCCCAGGGCTTTAAGTCTTGCAGCACATGCCACAAGCCCATACCAAGTGGTGACCCCCCCAACTGTTGCCTGAGGTGTTTGGGGAAGGCACATGAGATCGAGCGTTGCAAAATCTGCAGGGCTTTTAAACCTAGGACGAAAAAGTGGCGGGATTTCCCTTTGAAGCAGCTGCTCATGGAATCCCCACTTCATCCAGCGGCTTCAGACTGCCAAGGCTCAGGCCAAGCGTGTCGGTGCGGAGTGCTCTGCATTGGTTCGCGACTCAGGGCCGAGGAAGCATTCTAGTATGAGAGACCCTCGGCACTGGTGATCCTCGGCACAGCAACAGAGAGCAGTGGCCCAGCACCGCTCTACTTCCTCGGTGCCCCACAAGTGACATAAAAAGACTGAGAGAGGGCGCTCTCCTCTGAGAGCTGCAGGACTGCCAGGGGATGTATCGCTGCACATAAGGAAGGACCTGGCTCCCAGACAGCAATAGTCGGTGCTGTCGACTCCGGAGCCCCAGAAGGCACCGTTGAGTCTGGCACACAGCGACTCTCAGGCAGGGCAGTGCCAGGTGGAGGTGTTGGAGCCAGCCTCCACCCCGGACACTTTTGAAGCCGCAAGAGATCTCATAGAGATGACTGCAGATCAGCCCCCAGTTATTAGGGACGAGTCTCCAGTACTGTTGAGACCGGTACCGTCCAGAGGCAAACCCACCACGATGCAGCGGACCCGATCCCTATCGCCGCAACATCATTCCCTGACACCAACTCCAGCAGGAACACGCCTGGCACCGGGGACACGGTGAGCTATCTCCCTGGCACTGAGGACAGATCGGCACCAGTCCACAACACCCTTGCAGTACTGGTACCGACAAGTGGCTCCGGAGCCCAGCAGCTGATCGCTGGCACCAATCCTCGGCAAGATTGTCGCGACACTGGTCCCTTGCCTCTTCCACATGACACCGGTGGCCAGCATATGGGGCTTTGGCACTGCCCTTGTCATTGCGCTTGGGCTCTTCAGCGTCTGATGCTGACTCATATTATTCAAGGCGCAGTCGGCACAGGTCGGGCAGGCGCCAAAGGGATGCATGTGTGGTCTGGCAGCCACAGTGGCAACCCCCCACACAATGGCCCTTTTAGAACCCCTGGGCTTACCCTGGGCCTGATAGTATCCCTTCCAGGGGCTCTAGGTCTGTGACCTTGTGATGCCGCCCTTCCCAGTTACCTAGAGAGAGACCTGCCCCTCGGAGAGCTGAAGCTGCCCTCTCCAAGCCACAGGGCCGGCTCCAGGCACCAGCTTACCAAGCAAGTGCTTGGGGCGGCCACTCCGGAGAGGGGCGGCACGTCCAGCTGTTTGGCGGCAATTCAGCAGAGGGTCCCTCACTCCTGCTCGGAGCGAAGGACCTCCCGCCGAATTGCTGCCGCAGATTGCGATCGCTGCTTTTTTTGTTTTGTTTTTGTTCGGCTGCTTGGGGCGGCCAAAACCCTGGAGCCGGCCCTGCCAAGCCACCCCCTCAGACTGCAGAGGTGAGGTCAGAACCAGTTCAGGACCTGCTGCTAGTCCACGAAACAGCCACCTTTGCTGAGCCAGTGGCAGAGCCTGATACAGTCCAGGAGCAACCCAGGCAGCTCGAGGGACAGGAGGACCCTGTACCACCACTTGCCACCTCATCTTCCTAGCCCAATGAGGTGGTAGCATGGACGTCCGCTTCGGGGCCCCTGCCTATTGACCACAGGGCACACCAAGACCTGCTCTGTTGCATTGCCTGCAACATGGGCCTGCAGGCGGAGGAAGTGGTCGAGGCAGAGGACCCTGTGGTAGACATTCTTGCCCCAGAAGATCCTTCCTGGGTGGTGCTACCGCTAATAAAGACCATTCAAAACACTAATAAGACCCTGTGGCAGACTCCAGCCTCCATTCCGCCCACCACCAGGGGCATAGAGAGGATGTACTTTGTTCCTTCCAAGGGCTGCGAGTACCTCTTCTCGCACCCACACTGTCATAACTATAAAGGGAAGGGTAACAACCCTCCTGTGTACAATACTATAAAATCCCTCCTGGCCAGAGACACCAAAATCCTTTTACCTGTAAAGGGTTAAGAAGCTCAGGTAACATGTCTGACATCTGACCCAAAGGACCAATAAGGGGACAAGATACTTTCAAATCTTGTGGGGGGGGGGGAGGCTTTTGTTTTTGTTTTGGGGGTTGTTCGCTCTTGGGACTAAGAGGGACCGAACATCAATCCATGCTCTCCAAATCTTTCTGAACAAGTCTCTCATATTTCAAACTTGTAAGTAACAGCCAGGCAAGGCGTGTTAGTTTATCTTTGTTTTCTCAAATTGTAAATGTTCCTTTTGCTAGAGGGTTTACCTCTGTTTGCTGTAACTTTGAACCTAAGGCTAGAAGGGGTTCCTCTGGGCTCTTTGAATCTGATTACCCTGTAAAGTTATTTTCAATCCTGATTTTACGGAGATGATTTTTACCTTTCTTTCTTTAATTAAAAGCCTTCTTTTTAAGAACTTGATTGATTTTTCCTTGTTTTAAGATCCAAGGATGTTGGATCTGGACTCACCAGCAATTGGGGGGGGGAGAAGGAGGGGGAATGGTTAATTTCTCCTTGTTTTAAGATCCAAGGGTTTGGATTGGTGTTCACCAGGAAATTGGTGAAAAAGTCTCTCAAGGCTACCCAGGGAAGGGTTATAGTACTTGGGAGGGAAATATTCTGGGGGGAGGTAGACAGAGTTCCCCAAATGACTCATAAATAATTTGGGTGGTGGCAGCAAAACCAGATCTAAGCTGGTAGTTAAGCTTAGAGGTTCTAATGCAGGTCCCCACATCTGTACCCTAGAGTTCAGAGTGGGGAAGGAACCTTGACACACACCCTTGCTCCCTGGTGGTCTCGGCGGTAAATGAAAAGGGGCGTCAGGCAACAGCCACCGGCCCCCAAGTCTAAGGAAGCTAAATGCATGAATCTCTTTGGTGGGAAGATCTATGCTGCAGGGGCCTCCAGCTGAGGATAGGCAACCAGAAGACTATCTTCAGAAGATACAACTTTCATTCTTGGACTTCTGTGTCTAAGTATAAGGAATTGCTTCCAGCAGAGTCAAGGGTGGAATTTTCCACCATAGTCGAGGAGAGGAAGGCAGTAGTGAGGACCTCCCTACAGGCCTCCCTTGACTCGGCTGATTCAGCTGGCCGTACCCTCTCCTCGGGGGTGGTGATGAGATGAACTTCCTGGCTCCAAGTGTCCGGGTTACCTCCAGAAGTTCAACACACCTTGCAGGACCTTCCCTTTGAGGGCACAGGGCTGTTCTCAGACCAGACCGACTCAAAGCTACACAGCCTGAAAGACTCTAGCGCAACTATGAAGTCATTGGGAATGCACACACCGGCTACCCAGTGCAAGCATTTCAAACCCCAGCTGCAGCAGAAGCGGCAGTACCAGCCCCACCCAAGGCAGGACTTGGCAGAAAATAACAGGCACGAGCCTTCAAACCCACCTTCAGGGCAGGGCCAGGGTCTGACCAAGCCATTGTTGGGCTCCAAACAAGGCTTTTGAAGGGAAACCCGAGGACAGTGCATCTGCTGTGATTCTGGATCCTTCCCCATGCTCCATGAATAGTCTGTCCCACTTCTATCATGCTTGATCACAAATAACATTGGACTGTTGGGTGCTCTGCACAGTAGAAGTGGGATATTTTCTCCAGTTCTGCTCCTTCCCTCCCTCCCGCCCCCCCTTCCCCGTCCCGCTTCAGGGACCCTTCTCACGAGCAACTCCTTATCCAGGAGGTGCAATTGCTTCTTGCCATAGGGGCAGTGGAGGAGGTTCATCAGGAGCTAAGGGGCAAGAAATTCTACTCCTGATACTTCCTTATCCCCAAGGCAAAGGGGGTCTCAGACCCATTCTAGACCTGTGAGGACTCAACCAGTTCATGGTGGAGTTGAAGTTCCGCATGGTCTCCCTGAGCACGATCATACCTTTCTTGGATCTGGGAGACTGGTATGCCGCCTTCGACGTGAAAGATGCGTACTTTCATATAGTCATCTGTCCAGCTCACAGACATTTCCTGAGGTTTGTGCTCCCATTCCATCTATTGACGGCCTCCCAAGTGTTCACCAAGGGCATGTCGGTGGTCGCAGACTTTCTCCGCAAGAGGCAGGTACAGGTGTATCCCTATCTCAACGACTGGCTGCTGTGGGGGCGCTCCAGGGAGCTGGAGGAGTCTCATGTCCGGTTCGTCAGAGCTACCTTTGAGAGACTAGGACTCCTCCTCAATGTGAACAAGTCAATGCTGTCACTGACCCAAAGAATAGAATTCATTAGACTCGGTACAGGCAAGAGCAATCCTGCCGGAGTCCCGATTCCAAGCAATAACAGACATCATCCAGACTCTCAGGCAATACCCCCACCACAACTTCAAGGGGATGTCTGATTCTCCTCGGCCACATGGCAGCCTGCACCTACGTTATTAGAATGGACGTGAACAATACATCTCGAAGAACAACAGTTATGAGAAGGCAAAAGTGTCTCTCTTGTGAGATGAAGATGTCCTCCTCTTTGTGCATATTCAGTTCCTGAAGCAGCTTGGTCACTGTAATTTCCCCACAATCAGTTGCATTCCTTTGTAAGAACTACTTTATAAATAATTATCAGTGCTAGCTATTATTATTATGAGCTTTTCAGCAGTAGATCTCAAAGCACTTTACAAAGGAGGTCATTTTATAGATGGGGAAAGTGAGGCACACAGCGGTGAAATGATTTGCCCAAGATCACCCATCAGGCTTGCAGCAAGCTGGCAACAGAATCCAGGGTTCCTACTGTACTTCATTGTACTTGGTACTTTTTAGGGTTGGAGCTTATTTAGGAAGTGTAACAAGGTGACTTGCCCTTGGGCTGGAGAGCCTGGGGCTAAGCCAATCCTGATTACAGGATGAATCCCACCTGTGAAGAATATAAATAGCCTGGTTTAAGTGCTGATGGGGTCCAGGTGGGAGAAAGAGTTGGAGGGAATAGTCGTCAGGGCCCTGATTCAGTAGAGGGAAGCCAGAGCAGAGAAAGGAAGCTAAGAGCAGGGAGGCCTGGGAGAGATGCTGACTAAAACAGAAGAGTCAAAATCTCAGCAGGCAGAGAGGTCTAGGGGAAATGCTGACTAACCAGGGAGAGACTGGGAGATTCAGAAGGGGAGAAAAGAGGTAGGAGGTGGCTCAGGGAAAACTGCATTGTCGGTAAAGGATCCAACCTAATTCAGGGCCATGGGCTGGAACCAGGAGTCAAGGGTGGGACTGTGTTCCCCTACCAGCCCCAAGGAGTGGACAAGCCCTTCACAGAGGTAGTTGAACCCAGCAGCAGATTGAACTGAGGATGGGCTGAAGAAGAGCCCCAGAGAAGGTGGAAGGCCTTTTGTTTCTGTTAGAGACAGTTTTGGATTTTAGTGTGGAAAATGGGGACCCTGAAAGGGGTGGACTAAAGACTGTGATCTGTCTGGTGGGCTGTCTCAGTGAGTAAGGTACCCTGTAGAGAGACTGCCACAGCACCTGAGTGACTGTCAACAGGTGGCGCTAGTACAGTAAGGAGCAGCAATGTCATTCTTGACCATGAGGGGATACCAAGTGGTGAGAGAACTCTGTAGCAAGAAACATGAATTATAGAGAGGTTTTAAAATGTGAATTAAAAAATCCTCCTAATATTCTGCAGTTTTGGAATTTTAATTGCCCTATGCTTATTCCTTCAATTTAAGCTTGACTGAGTTCAACAACTAGTGCAAATGCTAAAAAGAATGTCCGTATCCCTGCTATCTGCGCATGCTCAGATAATGTGTGGATCCTATTCCATTCTTAATCTGATTGGGTGATGGGAATTTTAAAGAACACTGTAAATTAATCTTCTGTATGAAACTTATTTTCAACAGTGTATTTGGGAATGTTGCAAACATGTACAGTCAGCTGAATCTTTAGAATTCCTTTAAGGATACAAGGACTTTTTTTTAAGTCCTTAATGTATATTGTATAAGATTAGTACTCTCCTGACCTTCTTAAATGACAATCTGTTTTTAATAAAGCCCATGTAGCCAGGCTAATTAGAGCATATAATAAAAACTTCTAGCTGGTTGATTAATCTTTAGAAAACTTTTAAGAGTCTACATTGATCAGAGAAGTGATGTTGTAAAACCATATGGAGATAGAGACATATCCACTGTTTAGCAGTATTGTCCTAGATTAAGAAAAATATGCTTTTCTGATGACTAGATATTAATACTTTTTTATCTTTCTGGTAGTTGTATAAAAAACAAATTTGTTACTAAGGATGGTCTTAGACAAAATCCCTAGCTCAACACATCTTAACCCTTCGAATGTTTGAAATCTGTGTCAGGTTAAAATTTTGCTACTGGTCCCATCTGTATGATGGTCAGACCTAAATCCTTAATCTAAACACCGTGGAACATTTGGGCATTTGAAATCCAGTCCCGGTTGAGCAGTTTGAGCCCATCTCTATAGTACAATTCCATACTGGTTGTCTAATACAATGCAGATTAGTCTAATCTAAGTATTTATCATCCCTGTGGTATCTTTGCTTTATAACAAATTGCACATACAATCTAAATGTCTGCCAAAAAGTTCAGACTTGGATGCTGAAAGATAGGTATCTATAACACTATATTTAAGGATCTGATTGAAAGCCCATTAAGGTCGATGTTGGATTCTTTCCATTAATTTCAATGGGCTTTGGATCAGGGCCTTACGGCTAGATTTTCAAAGATATTTAGGTGCCTAGTGGGAATTATAGAAGTGTCTGAGTAGATTAGGTTTCTAAATTCCATTGATTTCAGTGGATTCAGGCACCTAACCCACTTAGACTCCTATTGGGATTTTCAAAAGAAGCTACCTGCATCTTTAGGCACTGACGTGCCTTTGCAAATCTGGCCCTTGGTGCCTAAAAAATAAATGACCTAATTTCCCCAAAAAATAAATGAATAGGAGTAAGTAAAAAGTAAACAGCATAAGTAAGACTGCTTTAGCCAGCGCGCAAATTATAGCCCATATGCAGCTCTAAATTACACTGGAGACAATGTTGGTTGAAGATTGGGGAAGGTTTAAAGTCACATTTGTCTGAAAATGAGTTTGCTACAGTGCAGGACTGAATTAGGATTGCCAGATGTCCGGTTTTTGACCGGAATGCCCAGTCGAAAAGGTCCTGGTGACTTCAGTCGGCATCGCTGACCTGGTCATTAAAAGTCTGGTCGGCGGCGCAGTGTGGGCCTTGGGCTAAGGCAGGTTCCCTGCCTGCCCTGGCTCCACATGGCTCCCGGAAGCGGCCGCCAGGTCCCTGCGGACCCATGGCCTGCCCTGAGTGCCGGCTCCACAGCTCTCTTTGGCTGGGAACCGTGACCAATGGGAGCTGTGGGGATGATGCCTGCGAGAGCAAAGGCCCTGCACGGAGCCTCCCTGGCCGCCCATACACGTAGGGGGTGCAGGGACCTGATGGCCGCTTCCTGGGAGCCACAGTAAGCACTGCTGGGACCCCAGGCCCCCTCCTGCACCCCAATCCCTGCCTCAGCCCGGAGTCCCCTCCCACACACAAATTCCCTCCCGGAGCCTGCACCTTGCAGCCCTCCAACACCCCAACCCCCTGCCCAGCCCTGAGCCCCTGCCTGCACCCCAAACCCCTCATCCCTGGCCCCATTCCAGACCTCACATCCCCAGTCAGAGCCTTCACACACCCCTGCATCCCAACCCCCTGCCACAGCCCAGAGCCCCCTCCTGCACTCCAAACCCCTTATCCCCAACCCCACCCCAGAGCCCACACCCCCAGCCCAGAGCCCATGCCACCCATGTCCCAGCCTGGAGCCCCCTCTTGCACCTCAGCCCCCTCATCCCTTCCCCCCCGAGTCCACACCTCCAATCCAGAGCCCATACCCACCGTACCCCAGCCTGGAGCGTGGGGTACAGCAAGCGACGGAGGGAGAGCGGATGGAGCGAGTGGGGGGAGGGCCCTCGGAGAAGGGGCGGGGCAAGGGGTGAGGCAGGGGTGTTCGGTTTTGTGCGATTAGAAAGTTGGCAACCCTAGATTGAATCCAGGGTTTTTAAATTAGCAAATTAGCAATATCAAACTTCTTGCTGTAGTGCTGGCTAAACAAACTAAAAAGATTTCTATTGGTTAAACAACAACATGTTGCATAATAAGTTTTCTTCTGATGTTCACCTTGTGGTTTATGAAACTAGTATTTATGGCATGTAGAATTTTGGTTAAATTTTATATTGTGTTGCTATGCTGCTGGCTTAACAAATTTCACTTTTCAACCCCATACATGCCGCCACCACCAGATTCATAAATGGCTATTTTAATTAAAGGACGAGAACAATTTCTTCCTTTTATTTACATTCATATACTTGCATAAACTTCAGTAACATTGCCTGGGTATAAATGACAGCAGAACTTGGTCATCATTTTCCATTATATTTCACAGTATTCGCATGTACATGTGCATCATACTTTGAAAACGTACTGCTGTGTTGAGCGGTGTAGTCTTCAGATTTAAAGAAGGATGGAGTTTGGGCTACTTTTAACAACTAACATTGCTTCAGAAATATGCTCCGTGGAACAGGCGTTGAAAAAACAAATAATTAGGTCTTTGAGTATACTCAGTGTTATCATTTATAGACACCAATGCTGCAAACATACTTGTACTTAGCTTTAAGTACATGCATTAGTGTTTGCAGGATTGGAGGCTGACTGCAGTTTACTAGAAGCAATGCTGAAGAACCAATAGTGAGCAATGGAAAAAATAGACAAAACTGTATACATGCAAAAATAAATTGATAAATAATTTGTTACACAAACTTGTGCAGTAATCTCAGGAATTAATACTTCTCTTTTTTCCTAGGATTCAGAATTTCCCATAGATACTCAAGTGAACCCTTATCTTGCTCGTGCCAAGGAATGCACCCGGCCATTGAAATCTGGAGTATACAGGCTGAGCAGCACTTTAAAAGTCCATGATCTAGCAGTCAGCTGGTAGGAACCTTAGCCATTTTTTCAGTTTATCATTGTATAATTATTGAGTTTTATCTTTCAAAAGGTCGTAGAGAGCAATTTGCTGAAAGTGGTGAAGGAACTGTTCTTGTTGAACATCTGAAACAATTGTCAAAAGCACTGTGCAGGCCAAGTGGACTAGGCTGAGTCCTTGACTAAGAGACCTAAACCCTCGTCTATAGAATGTACAGAATACTTGCTCTGAGATTCCCATGCAATTTACTTACTGCCATACTCTGATCTCCTATTACTCTGGTGTATATCTAGAATAAATTCATTGAATCCAGTGAGTTCCTCCACATAGATGCTTTTAGTAGTTGATGTAACTGAGAACAGAATCGGGCCATTAGAAAATATTAAATTCCGGTGTCTGTGTCCTTTCCCCCTCTGTAGTCCATTTTGTCATAGTGGATTTTCAAACCAGGTAAAAAGCATATGTGATAGGCCAACATTCTCAATATATCCATTAAAGATAGCTGGAAGTTTGTCATAAAAAAAATCTGTGTGGTAGTGAAGTCTTACAGTATGCAGGGCCGGCTCCAGGCACCAGCTTCTCAAGCAGGTGCTTGGGGCGGCCGCTTGGGAGAGGGGCGGCAGGTCCAGGTATTCGGCGGCAATTCGGCGGACGGTCCCTCACTCCGGCTCGGAGTGAAGGACCTCCCGCCGAATTGCTGCCGCAGATCGCAATCGCGGCCGCGGCTATGTTTTTTTTTTTTTTTGGCTTTGGCTGCTTGGGGCGGCCAAAACCCTGGAGCCGGCCCTGACAGTTTGTACCCCTAATGTTAACAGCCATTCTTTATAGATGTTTAAAGAGTGTGTAAATTGGTCTTCATGAGAGATAAAACTAACAGAACTGGATTGCTAGGGAATAATAGCTAGATATGGTGGTAATGCTCATCTGAGTTTGCATCATCTTTTTTTGCTCCAGTCTTCATCTACTCTTGAGGAAAGACCTGTAATTTGGACCAAATTTGTAGTGATTTTGTGAGTTTTGTGTAAATGAGAAAGGATGAATGTGCTAAAAATCATGTCTACTTGTGAGCTAAGCTATGTTTTTAACCTAAGGGCCAGGTCCTTAGCTGGTGTACGTTGACACAGCTGGTAGCAGTGTTCTGCAAAAAGCACTCTGGCTGGGGTTTTGTGAGTGGACTCCAAACATCACACCCTTTTACCACCATAACAGGACTTTAAAGGAAGTGTTGGGGGAAGCTGAATGTTCTCCATTGTGGACAAAAATGGCTTCCTTTTGGTTGGCAGGTTTGTATTTAATAATAGTTTCTAATGAAAATCTTTTATGTGACGGTGACTGTACAGGTTCTCGAAGGTTGAATGATAAAAAATGAATGTTTTTGCAGTTGTTTGCAGCCCATTTCCTTGGGTCAAAATATCAAGTTTTAAATTTAGATTTGTTAAATGTCATAGTTTACAAGCAATTGCACCCTTAACGTGCTTGCTAACTATTGGGCTGAGGGAGAGTAAACATGAAAGTCATCTTTGACAATAGGTTACAGCTAGCAGCAAAGTTCAGTAATTTCTGACAAATTAGCTAGGTGTGTTTCTTTGTAAATATATGTTTGAAACCCACCCAGATACATTTATTTTGCTATGTATAGATCTTTTGTAACAGTTTTGTACTGTCCACATTGCAGCCAGATTACTGGTTCAAAGCTACTAAATTTATCAGCCCAAAGACAAATTGTCTTTCCTCATTTAATTTCACAAAGTTCTTGTTAAATCCAAGGAGTTTTCCAAAGTTAATTTTTTTTCTTAGATCTTGTATTTTGGGTAGTGTGGTTTCTCAAATGTCAGTTGAAGGCCTTCCCAAAAATCAGTGTTTGAAAAATTGGGGAAACACCCAATATAGTTTTATGAAGATCTGTCATATAAGCAATAAACAACAAGTAGAGCTGGTTAAAATGTTGGTAACAAAAGGAGGTTTGTGTTGGTCAAAATTGTTATCTGGGGTTCTTTCAACCCGAAACTCCTGGTAACTTTACGCTGTATGAGGTGGTGTCAGGAAATAAATCATGGGAGACATGGCCGTCCGACAGATAGATGGCTGGCACAAACAGGACAACACAAAAGTGCTCTCACTTAAAGATATACTTTACTTAGTCTCAAGCACTTACACACGTCCGCAACAGGTTAGTAAAACACCCCCGACCCTCAATAATTACCAAAGTTGGGTGTGCCTCTCGAGTGGCACAGCGGCAGTCTTCCGATGGCCAATCTTCCATCTGCCGGTGGGGACCACAAGATGTGTCCAGAGGGAAGAGTCCTTGAAGAGTACAGCTACCCCAAACTTTCTTCCCTTATTTATTCATTAGTATTACAATAACACATCACTCAAATAAAACTTGATAAGCAAGCAATTTCAAAGGTTAAGCAAGAGGTTTCCTTCTGATCATCAATGAGCCAGATGTGTTTTTTTCAGAGTTTGAATGCCTTGAAGCCCTAACAGACACATCCCTGAGGGCACACATAGGCAAGCTTCCTGTTTTCCTAAAATGCATATCTCGGCAATTTCAACAGAGATCTCATCAGAAAGGACGCGGGGTCAAGCTGCCTTTTCTGTGGCACCCAACCCCCCTCCCCTCCTGACTCGGTCATGCTAAGGCTGCTACACAGGCCCACTTATGGCCTGCTAACTTGCCTACTTTTAGCAATAAGCAGTAGTGTTTCAGGCACTTTACTGGTTTGCCAAGATCTCCCAGTACGAAAATGTTCTTGTTTGTGAAACTGGGAACAATTTTTCAAAAATCTGAAAATGTTTGATGAAAATCCATGAAAATCTTATTTGCTGTTAGAATGATTGCTAAACCATTTTGACAAATTTTCGCAGTAGTTCTTTAAATTTCTGCTTGGTTTTTGATGGGCTTGGTTTAATCATATGAGTGAGTGGTTGAATCTACCCCATATGGTAGGTCATCAATCACTTGATGATTACCTGTTCTGTTAATTCTCTTTGAAGCACATGGCATTGGCCACTGTTGGAAGACGGGATACTGGGCTAGATGGACCTTCGGTCTGACCCAGTATGGCCAGTCTTATGTTCTTATATTCTTAAATTCTTATGTCAACATTTTGACTAATTTTCTCTGGTGCGGCTGCATACTGCATGGGATCTCTGATCCACTGAGGGAAGATAGCTGGGCATGACTGTGAGTCACTTCTTTCTGCAGTCTGCGTAGGGGAGTTACTAATATTCCTTGCCCAGAAGTGTACAGCCAGGATTTTAGGAGGACATTGATCCTACCTCATGCACCTCTGTGCACACTGGAAGGGAAAGTGATCTATTCACAAAAGTATTTAGAAAGTGTATTGCCCAATATTATGTAAAACATACATTTGTTTGTTGTAGCAGGCTAGTCTTCCCTTCAAAGGCCAGCAAGCTCTGTTCAGAAGCAGAGCCACTTCAAAAAACGGTGTTTGGACTTTGTAGAGGGGATTATCAGATCCTGCTAGAAAGGGATGAGGTGACTGACTGATGAGCATCTGATTCCTATGGAGGCTGGAAGGGTGGGTGATAGGATTTACAGGAAACCAGTTGACTCCTGTGGTAGGCCATGGGGCAGGGAGGCTCTGAGAAGGGAGCCTCTGAGTCAGTGGGAAAGAAGCCGTTGGGCTTATGTTGAACTGTTTTATTTTGGGGGTTACTAAAGGTTGTCAGTGCAACCAATAAATGTACCCAGAAGAAAGGGCCTGAACAGACTCTGGGCTTGGCATTAATACCTCCTGGGCTGGGGAGACACCCTAACTATAGCTACATACACTCTTTAAAAAACATATATTCCTGTTTACATG
This sequence comes from Malaclemys terrapin pileata, assembly GCF_027887155.1. Taxonomy (NCBI): domain Eukaryota; kingdom Metazoa; phylum Chordata; order Testudines; family Emydidae; genus Malaclemys; species Malaclemys terrapin. The sequence goes on along the minus strand of NC_071515.1, from coordinate 13,805,800 downwards.
TAAGTGTGTGCTCCTAAATCCTTTTAGCCCTACATGATACTCTGTAGTGTAAAGAATAGGTCTAAACAGCTATGCCTGCCACTGTTGCCATATGACTTTAGAGATAATAAAGAAAAGCAAATATAAAGGATTTAGTGAGATTATCAAGGTTTTCCTGGTGGGATCAGTCAAAGATATTTTTTCCTCCAAGGATTAGCTCATCATTATATTTAATTATACTAGGTTTCCCAATTTATTATGAGTGGCTTCCGGAGAAGGTATTTTTAAATCTCCTTGAAAATTCAGACACATTGACTTGCTGCAGACAGTGTTATAACATCCCCTCATTCTAAAATTACACCTTAAGGCTCCAATCCTGCATTAAGATCTGCAAAGGCTCAGTGGTCTGCTGTGCTTTATACTTGTCTTCAGGTCTAGTTTTGAAGAATTGAAAGGTCAATGCTATAGTCTGGTTCATCATCCAATTTACATGTGGTTTTCTTATTTTAAATGGAATCTACTTCAGACTGCTTGAGTGTTTAGGACGTGAACATAGTATTGCTCATTGTCAATTGTGAGAGCCTCTTCCTTTAAAAACTAAGCATTTTAGCTTCTAGGTAAAAATAAATGCTGTTTACCAAACCTCTGTGGAGCAGTGATGACACCTTCTGGATATATAGGGAAAACCAGACATCTAACATGGATTTTTCAGGGTCTTTACCACCTAACATGGTATTCCTTTTTACAGATTTCAAAATTGACCAAATGGTATTTGAGCAACTACAAATTAGATAATCCAATTGATATAATACGCAAATTCCACACTTAAATAAGTACCTTAGAAGTACTTAAGGTCTTCCATTTGCTGTAAACTTAAAATGTCATTGAACTTAAACTTTTCCTGCAGACATTCTTTCAGGGCTTCCATTGAAGGCCCTGGGCATTGTTCTCGTGAATCAGAGAGAATAATTTAGCTAACACTTTGCAGAATTGCACATCCCATGGCACCAGACAACCATTTGATATATGAGCCATCTGCCCGACATTCAGTCGCTTTAATATACAGAAACTCATTTTTAAAATTCCCAAATCTTGTGAGTTCATACAGCTGTTTGAGAATTGAGTTAAGATTCTGTCAGATAATTAAGTACTCTCACCTAAGTAGAAAGTGTGTGTACATTATATTCATAAAGTATTATCTAATCAGCAAAATCCCTGTAGTCCCCAGAAAATGTATGATACATTTCTTTGATGCAATATGACTTGTTGAATCTTTACTGAAAAATATGTGTAAGAACTGCAAAAGAGCGCCATGTTCCTCAACATGGGAACAACCGGCTTAGGGGAATGGAAACTTTGTGAATGCTAATTCTTCTTTTGGGGGATGCAGTTTCCTTCCAGTCCCAGTGGAAGTAGCAGGGGATCCAGCCACAGAACCTGTGAGTCACAACTCTTATCCACTCTTCCTGGTGGAGGATGTGTGGGATCTTTCTCTGACATGAAGCAAAGGGAAGTGCTGTCCCTCAGGTCCCATCTAGAGCTGACGGGGAATTTTTTTGACATGGGTTGTGGGGGTTTTTGGTTGGAAAATAATGATATGTCAAAACTGAAAATGTTAATTAAAATCCATTGGTTTTGACAAAACTTTCATTGGAATGTTTCTCTGGTCCAGGATGGAATTTCTTCTCAAAACCAGAGAGATACCAGAATAACCAAAAGCCCGGTAGTTAGGGCACTCATCTGGGATGCGGGAGACCTGGTTTCTGTCTGCCTGAGTTTGGAGCAAGAATTTGAACATGGGTCTCGCATATCTGAGTACTGTAACTTCCAGACTGTGGAGTCCATCTCTCACCCTCTGGCTGAATGAATATTTAATTATTTCTATAAAGTGGAACAGCTCCAACAGGAGAGATTAACATTATAACTTGGTGGTTCAGGCACTTGCCTGTTATGTGGGAGACCAGTTTCAAGTCCTGCTCTGTCTGAATCAGAACCTCCTTTTCCCATATGCCAGGCAAGAGCCTGCCCTAACCACTGGACAACTCTGGAGTGGGTCTGTGGGTCTCTGTTTTTCCGCAAGAAAGAAGGAAAGAAAAGTCTCATTTTAATTTCACATCAGAACACAAACAAACTTCAATATCACAATTTTTTTGAAAAGCGAATTCAGGTTTTCCAGCTAGCCTTAGTTCTGACCAAAGAAAGAGACTGTTTTGACCCTAATGTTTTCTCCTTATAATATGTCAGGGACATATAATGCCTGCAGTGTGAGAATTTTAAAGCTTACCTTATTTCCTTTGCAAACATATCTTAAGTGAAGTGTAATAAAAATATTTTTGCTTTGCATAACAACCCAGCTCTACCTAACATTACACTGATGATGCAATTTTCTGTGGTCTACTTCTGAAGGATCTTGGTAAGGTTTAATACACTTTCATGCCTGTGCCACTTGCATTGTATTTCTTGCCTTCTGAGACTCATAAACACTTTTTTTTTTTTTTTTGCCTAGGATTTAACAGCTTGCTACAGAGATGGCTGGGGTATATACAATTATTAGCTCATATATGCCTTCGCACGCACATTTGTGTACGCATATGTTCAAACTTAGCAAGAGTGTTTTGTTACTTGATTGTCTATTCAGCATTGTTCTATTTTATCTTCACTGATACCTTCAGAGTCTTAAGTGCTTTGTGGTGAGATTAGAGTGCAAAAAACCTATTTCAAAAAGCAGTACACGTTTTTCCACAATGAGTAAATGTCAAAGTTGGATGCTGTAGAAAGTAATTGTTGTATCCTGGGGTCCAAAACAACACTATGATACATATATATTTTTTAACCTGTTTACAGATTAGACAGTCCTCCAACTCACTAAACCTCTAGTAGCATGAAAGGGATTTAAAAATTTCATTGTGAGATTTAGACTCAAGCCTGATCCTTATAATTGTATGAATAGATCAATATTTTAGTTTTAGCAGACATTTCAAATATGTGTATCTGCCTGCAGTGATTTAGGAACACAGAATCTTATTGTACCCTCCTGTGGTAAAAGCTAGGAGACAAAGGGCTCAAGATGCAGTTTGCCTCATGGAATTTCCTTCCCATGCTCCCTTCAGAGGAGAGAAGTTTTGGGGAAATGGAAGAGTCAGAGATGGTGGCCTCACAGCCCCCCTAGATTCTTATACATCTGCAGGGGAAATAATTTGCAGCTATATAGATGTCCACCTGGCTCTCTAGGTTCTCTCACCCATCAGTAGCACAAGTATTTTTTAGGAGTCATGCCACCATGTGCTGACGGTGCCTTTACCCTACTCCCTCTGTGAGCAGGCTACATGGAGAAGAGGTTAACACCTGCAGCACTAACTGCTGCTGAATTTTAAGGTGGAAATGCTGCTCTTTAAAGTAAATACTCCCACTCCCATTCGCTACCTCTCATATTCTGACCAGCATCTCCTAACCTCCTAAAGTCCCACCACCTTCTACTCATTTGGGGTGTCTTCTAGGGCAGGAGGAGTTTGCTGCATTGACTCAGACTCCCCACATCCATGGGTTCAGGGGCTACCCCACCTTTAATCCTTTTTACAGTTTACTCTTGTAATGGAATGGCTGAAATAGAGCCCCCTTGTGGACCTTCTTGGCATCTTAACATGGCTGCAGATCTCCATGGGAGGAGAGGGGTGCGAGAAAGTCTCAGTCCCCTGTGTCCATTGGGGCTCTCCTACAGTCGTAATCCCTTCAGGAGTCAGGAGGAACTAAGCTCCAAAATGTTCTCCAGCGAAAACTAAAGTCAACTCACTATGGGGTGATCCCCACTCTCCTAAACTGTTTGAGTTGAGCATTGCTTTCTCGTGAGGGTTAAGCACTTCTCTGCCAGTGGCTGTCCTGGCTATCAGGCCTGTTTCTCCACCAGCAAAGCTCCCTTCATGCAAGGAGGCAGAGCTCCATTCTGTTTCCTCACCAGTCAGACCTGAACTGAGCTAGGTTCTCTCCTTTAATTCCCCTTCCAGGCTTCGCACTGGCTGCAGGCATAGCAGGGTGGGGCTAGATGGACCCACAGGCTCTTTTTAACCTCTTCTCTGCTATTGTGGGGCCTCTCTGCTCCACCACATCTCTTGTTTTGCTTCTTTTTTACTCCCTTTTTTCTTTGTGTGCTTCATACTAGAGAAGTGCATGCAGTCTATAGAAGAGATTATTAAAATTGTTTCCCTAATTGTTGTATCTGATAGCATAGGTATTGCCACAGAATGGACTTTCTGCTTTAGTTACCAGATGATTATACGACTTCCTGAGGGACATTCTGTGGAACTAATGACACTAATGTAGGGTGGCCAGATGCCGGGTTTTGACGGGAAAGTCTGATTGAAAAGGGGACCCGACAGTGTCTGGTCCGATTGACTGACCCGATACCCAGTGTCCGGTTACTGGAGATGGGGAGGCGCCGGGTCATCACCCGCACCAGCCCCTATTCAGCTGGGGCCATCTCCTACCTGTGTCGGGTGGCTCCAGCTCCTGGCCCTAGCTCGCAGGCAAGTCCTTCCTGACCCGGGCAGGGAGGTGGAAGGGGAAAAGTAGTGAGCTATGGGGGAGGGGGTAAGAGGAGTGGATGGGAGCGGGGCCTCAGGAGAAAGAAGAGGGGTGGAGCCTCAGGGAGAAGAGGCAGGGCAGCGGAGGTTCCGGCACTCCTTTTTAAATATTACCAAGTTGGCAACCCTATCCTAATGTGCTGTTTCATATTGTCACTTTCAAAATATTTGTAGACTTCATTTGAGACAAGAAAACACCTCTTTTAAAATATCCAATTGAGAAGACATCAGTCTTTTTAGATCATAGTTATTATATCTATGCCGTTTCATTAAAATGTGTTTATTTCCTTGAAAATCTGTAAAGAAATGAAAAAAGCATTATAATGTTGGAACTTCCAGAGCCTTGTTAAGGAAAGGATGGATTTTTTTAAATGTTTCATTAGGATTTCAGAGCTCTTTTGTTCATTGTTAAATAGCCAGAGTTATATTTATTTATATTTGCATTTTCAATCTTTTTTCATTCAAAGTTTTGTGCTTGGTATTCAGTGGTATGCAGAGGTTCGCCCCCTATTGTTCAGAAATAACTTTTTTTATATGATGATAACTTTAATGTCAGCAGAACAAAAATAGACAGTTTAAATGGAGGATTGATTCCACCCCCACATCCCCCAAAATGAATCTCAAACACCATCTTTAGAAATATGAAAGAAAAGTCTAATACAACTTGTGAGGCAAGTTTTGGAGAAAATAACACTGTTTCCAGATTTGAAAGGTGGAGCATAATAAAATGAGTTATAGAGTGTCTTTTTGAGCTAAAGTCCTGCATTCTGAATAGTTTCTTCTATTCCAAAAATAAAACTTGATTCAAATGGGAAAATAGAGAACAAATATTGAAATTCTGACTTGATCTTACCCTTTTCACAGTCACTCTATTTTAAATCATCTGTGAAACCATTTTGAGGAGTTAATACAGAGAAAGGCTGATCAGTCTTTGTGCTTTCAGCAAGTTTTCTTTGTTTTTTTCACCCTATTAATTTTTTGTGGTCTTAGCTATCCTGTTCAGTTACTTTTAATGGTTAAAATAATTTAAAGTGTCAGTTTTTGCAATTTAAGAAATGCAATGACTATGCCTGCATAAATGCTGCTTATTCCCCATCTAGGCTGTCATTTTTCCTTCTGCCCTTGATGAAGAACTGTCAAATGTGATTTTGTTTAAAGAAGTGGAATTTTCATTCTCCTGCCACCAAGATTTTAAAAAACACAGAAACCCAAAGCATAATAGAAGCTTGATTTATCCCTTACGTCTTTCTGAAGAAGGTCACTGGGGCAAAGGCAGATAGTGAGAATGACTGTCTAGCCTGGTGGTTAGGGCACTTGTCTGGGAAGTGGGAGACCCAAGTTCATGTTTCTGCTCTAGTTGCTATTTAATTATTTATACACAGTGGAACAACTTCAACAGGAGAGACTGAGAGAGACCCAGAATATCCTATACCCCAGAGACTGGGGCACTGTCCTTCAATGTGGGAGACCCAGTCCCTTTTCTATATCAGCCTGAGGGGGGACTGAACCAGTCTTCCCCATGTGGCAGATGACTGCCCTAACCGTTGGACTAAAGCTTAAAAGGGAGGCAGCAGCGCCGTCACCTCCTCCGGCTGTTTTGTGAATGGTGCCTCAGTCCTGAAACTATTTCCCCCCACCCCTCCCTCAAAAAAACCACATTTTTATGTGGGCTTTCTATTTGCCAACAAACAAAAAAAATCACCCAGCTCTACCTGTGACACTGCTTACATGGAAAAGTAATATTAGGAAAGTGTCAAATATATTTTAGCTGTCATTTTAATAAGGAGAAAGAGCCAGCAATCCATGCATCACCCACAAGTGTTATGTGGATCATAACTTGTGAATCTCTGCTCTAGAAGGTTTCTGGTTATCATAGGCTTGTAAGACTTGGCATACCTTCTCTTCATGCCTATGTAGACAACTTCTGACACTAGTGATTTCCCTCTAGGCGACATGATGAAGACCTCCAAGTTGACTGGTTGAATTGAGGTCAGTAGTGATTGGAAGTCACTTCTTTCATCCTATATATCAAATGAGGGCTAGGTCTCGTTGTTGTGGTTGTTCTGGTGTGCTTGCTTTCAGAAGCATCTTCTTGTGTTCAGCCCTGTTATGTTGTATGGCACAACCAGTATCATCAAATCTGCATCTGAACATCACTCAGTGAAGTCCCAGATTGAACAGAAATGGAATAGTTTCACTGTATCTGTTTAACACTATTCATTTCATTATAGAGACATGCACAAAGTGGAATTTATATCCAAGAGGATTTGCTTTGATTTCAGCTGTCATCATTTAAGTTGTCTGCTTCTTGGCAGCAAATTTCTGGATGTTGCGATTCATAAGAAAATGAGATATTTCTTCGGAAAGAGCAAAGAGAGAACAATGATGATTAAATGTATATCTGAGTCAGCATACATACAGCTTGCCAATAATGTAGGAAGGTTGTGTTTTGTGGAAGTCTAAAGCATTCTTGAATGAAATTTCATCAGAGCCCAAGAGTTTTCTATATATAATACAGCAAAAATAGAGAAAAGGGGAAACTAAAGAGGAAACTAAATTAAAATATATAAATCATACTTAAGATAAATAAGTGATTTACATAATAGAAGTGTTTTCAAGAGTAATGCAAAGTGCTCTTAATACCTTTCATATAAAGATGCCACTCAAAAATAATGCACAAGATTGTCTATACTATTTTTAATGATGGATTAGTTTTGCCAATAATTGCTTTGTAATTACTACTGTAAAGCACTTTCTTTGATGCTCTACTGTACAAATTGCAAATTAATTTGGTAATGCCTTCAGGCTTTTGTTTTTCTTAATCTGAGAGTTTACGTGAATGTTATGCATATATTAAAAGTAAAAAAAATGGTATAAACAAACAGAGAGATCCCAAACATTTCATTAAAGTTCAGTCATACATAAATACATCTCATATGGGTTTTATCCATGAAATAAAAGCGTTTGAAAGGTTTGAGAAGTTTGAGGAAAATCTGTTCAGCCATTTTACATTGTCTGAGCATTTTAAACTGTGGTTTTCTGCCATAAAGGTGAGCATAGTACTTGAACTGCAGTGACTGCCATAGGTCTTTAGAGAAAGGAAACATGCAAATAAGTGTACCCTGTAGAAGTTCAGATCAAGTTTACATGTTTAGGGGTGTGTGTGTGTGTGTTTTGGGGAAGTTTGCAGCATTGTTGAATGACATTTGGAAAGTGAGGTGCCTTAGCAAAAAAAGGGGCACTCCACTGACATAAATAAAATGTAAGCAATACAAATATGGAACTGAGTAACTTACATAATGGAATAATTACAAGAGTAATGCAAAGTGCTCCTTAAATCATTCACAATAAGTTTCTGCTCAGGAATAGTTCATGTGAAGATAAATTCCTTAATATCTAATATGTGAGCTACTCAGATATTATGGTGTGTGTCATAGAGCAACCTTTAAATGACTAATAAAATCAGTGTTTGCCCACAAAATGAGACAGGTTATGATGGACCTTTTTGTAGGTGCTGTGTAGAGAAGACGGCTCAGGGAATCTTCCACTACCTTATGCACTTTACATGAAGACCAGGGATAATAGCAACTCCTATGCTTGAGCGAGTGTAGGGACTGCTTCCTCTTTGAGACTGCAGGGATGCATAGTACCTCAAAGGGGGCAGGGAGTTGTGGCTGCACATCTCAACCTCTGCTTCAGACTATTGAATGGGCTGGACATTCCAGTGGAAGGAGATTGCCCCATAAGAGCATCTGAATCAATTGTGCCTCCTCGAAGACGTGCAACTCTCACCTTCTCCCATGTCTAAGATACCATTGGTTTTCCTACTTTTAGAATGAAAATACCTGGCAACTGGCTAATATTGCTAAATGTTGACTTTTTAATAACAATCATTGTCTGATTGTTCAATGAACTAGCTGCTGGATTTGTTAGATATATTGATTTCACCAAATATGGGCCTGATTTCTCCACTGCATTGGTCCAGGTTTACATTGCTCTTACTCCATTGAAGTTAATTGAATTACACTTCAATAAAGCAGTGAATGAGACCCGGTGTAGTTAATGACAGTGGGTTTGAATAAATTGAATATTACCTTTCTTGCCAACCATCAGGAGGATGAAAATAGAGATCAATCCTACTCATATTCTGTTTAGGTTCTTGTATATTGCCCATCACCATGGTATATGGCTACAAAAACATGTTGGATTATTTTATTGCATACTCTGTGTATGTGTGTGTACATAACTTATAGATAGATTCCAGAAGGGACCACTGTCATCATCTAGTCTGACTTCCTATATAACAGAGGCCATAAACTTTGCCCAAATAATTCTTAGAGCAGATCTTTTGTGCAGGAAAACATCCAGTCTTGATTTAAAAATTGTCAGTGATTAATTACTCTCCCTGTCAAAAATGTACATCTTGTTTCCAGTCTGAATTTGTCTAGCTTCAATTTCCAGCCATAGGATAGTGCGATACCTTTATCTGCTAGATTGAAGAGGCCATTATTAAATACTTGTTCCCCATGTAGATACTTATAGATTGTAAACAAGTCACCCCTTAAGCTTCCCTTTGCTTTGTTAAGCTAAATAGATGGAGCTCCTTGAGTGTACCACTATAAGGCATATTTTTCTAATCCTTTAATCATTCTCCTGGCTCTTGTCTGAACCCTCTCCAATTTATCAACATCCATTTTGATGTGTGGACACCAGAACTAAATACATGTGCCAGAAAGAGGTATTATAATCTCTCTACTACTTGAAAGTGCCTTAGGGTAGGTCCACACTACCCGCCTGATTCGGCGGGTAGAGATCGATCTTCTGGGATCGATTTATCGCGTCTCATCTGGACGCAATAAATCAATCCCAGAAGCGCTCCCCCGTCGACTGCGGAACTCCTGCTCGCCGAGAGGAGGAAGTGCTGTCGACGGGGGAGCTTGCCTGCGTTGCGTGGACCTGCAGTAAGTAAACTTAGTTCGATCTAGGAAACGTCGACTTCAGCTACGCTATTCTCGTAGCTGAAGTTGCGTTTCCTAGATCGATCCCCCGCCCCCGTGTGGACCAGCCCTTAGTTATGCATCGCAGTATCACATTAGCTGTTTTGGCCACAGCGTCAGACTGGGTGCTTGTGTTCAGCTGATTATCCATCATAATCCCCAAATCTTTTTCAGAGTCACTACTTTCCAGGATAGGGTTCCCCACTTTGTAACTATGGACAGCATACTTTGTTCCTTGATGTATACATTTACATTTAATCATACTGAAATGTGTATTGTTTGCTTGCACCCAGTTTACGAAGTGATCCAGATTGCTCTGCATCAGTGACCTGTCCTCATTATTTACCATACTTCCAATTATTGTGTGATCTGCAAACTTTGTCTATGATTTGGTTTTCTTCCAGGTCACTGATAAAAATGTTAAATAGCATAGGGCCAAGAACTGATCCCTGTAGGACCTCACTAGAAATATACCCACTTGATGACGATTCCTTGTTTATGATTACATTTTGGGAACTATCAGTTAGCTAGTTTTAATCCATTTAATGAATGCCATGTTAATTTTATATTGTTCTAGGATTTTGATAAAAATGTCATGCAGTACCACGTCAAAATATATTATGTCAACACTATTACCTTTATCAACCAAACCTGAGATCTCATGAAATCTTTTTTTAGTTTGACTGGATCTATTTTCTATAAATCCATGTTGATTTGCATTAATTACATTACTCTCTTTTAATTCTTTATTAATAAAGTCTCATATCAGCTGCTCCATTATCTTTTCCAGGATTGATGTTAGGCTGACAGGCCTATAATTATCCAGGTCTGAGTATGTTCACAATGCATAAAAATAGAATTGTTTTAAAAAAGATACAATACCACTCCTGATTATATTTTACTTGGTCTATCTTAACTAAAAATATATTTTCTTCAGCTTAAACCGCTAAAATATCAGTTTTGATAAATTCCATGAGCTGTCCACATGTTGGTAAGATTAACAGGGAACATACGACACTAACCAGGATAGTGAGATTGTTTAAAAATTACCGAAATAGACACAAGCTGTTCAAGAGGAAAGTAAATTCCTCGGAGTTTGTGACTTAGAATGCTGAAATAATCCAACAGGTGAAACTCACTGTTGGAATATTCCCAACACAATTCTCTGCTAGTTCCTCTGCCAGTGAATTGCCGTCTTAGTCTTAAAAAAAAAAAAAAAAAACCCTCTCTCTGGAGATCATCTAGCATTATAGTTTTAACTGTCCAAATTCTCTGGTCAGGAAAGTAAGTGAGACAGAACTCTCTAGATTTTTCTTCAAGATGGTTTATCATTCCTTTTTTAAAATAATAATTTAATTTCTGCACACAGTCTCAATTTTTAGGCATATTTTAGATGCAATAATCATTTATTTCCTGATGTTGATGACAGGACTTGACATAACATTTCACATTTAGAAACTGAATAATGCATTTTTAAAACACTTGTGTTTTTTTTTAAAGATACTGTATAAAGAACAGTTTGTGTATTGCATGTAGCACTAAGGTTTTGTTCCCCTTCCTCCTCCTCCCCCCCCACTTTGTAAATATGCAAGCATGCCATAACAAGTGCCCTAGCATATGATAAATATACATGAACAGGTGAAAAATGCATGAATGTTGTCATAATTATAAAGGGAAGGGTAATAGCCCTCCTGTGTACAATACTATAAAATCCCTCCTGGCCAGAGACTCCAAAATCCTTTTACCTGTAAAGGGTTAAGAAGCTCAGGTAACTTGGCAGACACCTGACCCAAAGGACCAATAAGGGGACAAGATACTTTCAAATCTTGGTGGGGGGAAGGCTTTTGTTTGTGCTCTTTGTTTTGGTGGAGTTCGCTTTTGGGACTAAGAGGGACCAGACATCAATCCAGGCTCTCCAAATCTTTCTGAACAAGTCTCTCATTTTCAACCTGCAAGTACAGCCAGGCAAGGCGTGGTATTTTATCTTTGTTTTCTCAACTTGTAAATGTACCTTTTACTAGAGTGTTTACCTCTGTTTGCTGTAACTTTGAACCTAAGGCTAGAGGGGGGTCCTCTGGGCTCTTTAAGTTTGATTACCCTGTAAAGTTATTTTCCATCCTGATTTTACAGAGATGATTTTTACCTTTTTCTTTAATTAAAAGCCTTCTTTTTAAGAATCTGATTGATTTTCCCTGTTCTTTAGATCCAAGGGGGTTGGATCTCGATCCACCAGGAGTTGGTGGGAGAGAGGAGGGGGGATGGTTAATTTCTCCTTGTTTTAAGATCCAAGGGGTTTGGATCTGTATTCACCAGGGAATTGGTGAAGAGTCTCTCAAGGCTACCCGGGGAAGGGAATTAGCATATTGGGAGTGGTGGCAGCAGACCAGATCTAAGCTGGTAGTTAAGCTTAGAAGTTTTCATGCAGGCCCCCACATCTGTACCCTAAAGTTCAGAGTGGGGAAGGAGCCTTGACAAATGTGATGAGTTGGGACAGTAGATTTGTTTAGATAATTGGCATGATTCAGCATTACTCTAGGTTTATGCCAGTCCCAGCTGGTCTAAAATCCCTCGAGAACTATAAACAGATAGCAGATCCCGCCTATACCATGGTCAACATAGATTGGCCCAGAGAATGGAGTGGCAACAGATTCCTGATTGTCCATCATCTCTTGCATCCTGTGGATATTAGCACAGGAGAGAATCTGGGGTAGAACTGGAGGAATTCGTTAGTGAACTAGGCCAAATATATCTAGAGCAAGGAAGGAGAACCATTGACAGAAAAATGGCTGAAAGACTATACTTTTTGCCAATTAACTATGGAAAAAGCAGATGATGGAAGTAGCACAATTATTAAAAAATTAAGCACTTTGTAGGGGAAATGAACTTTGAAGAATCAGGGTCAGGTGGAATCCACCAGAGTATTAAAGAAATGATCTGAGGAATGATTAGCATCCTTATCAATTATAATAAATTGCTTTTTTTGGACAAAGGTCTCTGATAAATGATTTAGTGCAAATAAAAACAGTCTTCTAAAAGGAAAGCAAAGGACACCAGTTAGTTTAATGTTAAGACCAAGTGAAATTTTGGAGCATTTGAAGAAAAAAAATCATGTATCTGACATATTGTTGTTAGAGGTCTTATTCCTTCACCCTCTCACTTCCCTGGTCCTTCTTGCATGAACAGAGAGCAGCAATACCCGAAGTTCGAAGGTGCAAACAACTCACTGTTTATTGGGGTGAACTTCCAGCAAGCAATGATTCCAATTTCCTTCCTCAATGTCCCCTCTTTCCAGCTCTGACACCACAGAGTCTTTCCTGTGTCAATGTTCCCATTCCCTGTTCCCATTCCCCCCCTTAGCAAAACATGATTTCAGTTTCCCACCCGCCTCCCCTTACCTCCTGATTGACTGCAGACTATATAGTAATACTTGAGTTCTGCTTAGTTATACCGTAACCAATTATTTTACTGAAATTGAACTAACCAATCCTAACGTATTGTAACATGATTATCTAACCAATTATATCCCGCCACCTTAATTGGTTTACACCCAACAAAATTAATTATACAGCAGACAGAAACAATCACAGACCAGACAGAGATTATACAGACAGACAATAGGGAAATGGGGACTAGAGTGATAGAACAACAAAGAAATGAGGATTTCACACCCCAGCTATTGATAAGTGAGTTCTTGCCAGACAGGATGCTATTAAACTAAGTTTCCTTTAAATCTTCTAGACTCTTCCCTTTCTCTGGAGGTGACAGATTGGATCACCTTTCTAACAGCTCAAAACTGCCTTACTTCAGTGTGACCGGTGAGGATGTGACTGTTCGCTTCCCAGCTTATGGCTGCCTCTGCTGTTTAGTCAAAGGCCTTAACCTAAGAACAAGGCCTCAGACTGTCCTAGTGAGAGGAGACCTATAAACAGGCAGAGTGATTTTGATTCTTCTTTTGTACTTCTATAACTAGCTAAATGATAAGAATACACTTAAATTCTTAAAGTATAGGCTTTGCAGAGAGGCCTGAATATCTATATCCTAAAAATTGTTACATGCTATTATTCATATACAACCATAGAAATTAGCAATAGAAAACACGTATTTAGTTCATCTTGCCCTTACCGTGCTAAGGCAGTATTGTCCTTATGTGGCATATACCTAATGTTGGGCCTGGTGTTGAGGTAGAGCTTACTCATCATAAGTAACAGTATTAAACATATTATGCAACAGGTACGTAACCCATTCTATTGAGTGGGAATTTTATATATTGGTATTAAGTAGCAAACCTTAAAGTAGGCAAAATTGATCTCTGCCTGGTGTTTGAAGGTATAGTAATCACATTTTTCTAAAATGTATTTGCATAACTTTTTAGTTCCCAGATTGGTAAAGTTTTGCCAAACTGTAATAAGGTGCTTATCTTCTCATAGGCAGTTCAGTGTCATCATTATTGATATTTCCAAATTCAAAATTATTTGTGTGCATTACATTCATTTTTTTTATTGTAATTGTTTGTCTTCATGGGAACCTAGGTAAATCCTATCACTTTATCAAGCTGTCTTAGTGTATGAGTATTAAAGGGACACAGTCGACTTTCTAATCACATTTTTTTCTGAAAATTGTGTAGCTGTTAGAAATAAACTTTCAGATCATTAGGATTGTAAAATTATAGGAAAACGTTTTTTTCTCTGTTCAGTCTGGGACCATGTGTAATTCTGTGGACAAGTAAATGATAGAAAGGAAAGGGAAGTGTCATCTGATTCATAAAAATCTAAAGAAACAAAATTTCAATTGTGTCATCCTCTGCAGCATGTGTGTGTGTGTGTGTGTGGGGGGGTCTCACTCCCCCTCCCCGCCCACCCAATCCAGGTCTCTTGGTGGAAATTTTGATAATACAATGTGGCCAGAAATGGGTCAAGTTGCATATCATTCAAAAGCTCTTTCTCCCACAAACACAATGGTACCAAACATGACAGACCCAGAACAGTTATGTAGCTATATATTCAAGAAAAGGTTTAAAAATCAATGTATTAATTATACTTTAACACAAGCATGACAAACATGCAGCCCTCACAAAGTTAACTTGAAGCTGTCTACTGACAGTACTGTTAATGCTCAGAACATGATACCTGATTAATTTTTTTATGTTAGATTATATAAATGGAAGAAGTGCTCTCAAGCTGATATGCCATCATCAGCAAAAAAAAGCTATTATGTGGTATTGATTATCAGATTTGTTTATTATTCTAAAAGTTGTAATGAGGCTGGTTAAGACATCAGCAAGAAATTCCCGGAATCCATCAGCAAACAGTATGGACATAGTTATGCATTATATAATATAATTACAATCCCAAAATAATTTATTACAAAGTCCTTGTTTCACTTTGGTTATTTTTATGCATCAGTAGGGAGACAAAGTATCAACTGGTAGCTGAAACTTTGGAAAATACCACTGTGGAGAATTCGATTTAACACAATGTGTGGTAGTACCTTACATGCTCTAAGACAGGGTTCAGCAACCTGTGGCACGCATGCCAAAGATGGCACGCAAGCTGATTTTTGATGGAATGCTGCTGCCTGCCGGGGTCCTGGCCCCACTCAGCCCCCCCGCCCACTGATTTCTCCTGCGGGGGCAGGAGGCAGAAGCTTGGTCATGCCGGTAGCCAAGCTCCCCCCTCCCCTGCTTCTTCCCCCAGCGTGGTGCTTTCCTGCCCCTCCTCCTCCCACTCCCACTCCCTCTCCCTGCCACCGATCAGCTGATTGCCCTTGCGAGGGGGAGGAGGAGTGGAGTGGAGCCGCAGTGTGCTCACTGCTCCGGGGAGGAAGCAGAGAAGAGGTGCGGACGGGGCCCTGGGGAAAGGGGTGGGAACAGGGCATATCCCCTCCAGCCCCCTGCCGTGAGCACCTCCATGGGCCAAGCACCCCAGCCTTTTACCCTGACCCCTGAACCCCCACACACACCCAGCCCCCTGCCCTGACCCCTGAACCCTGCCCCACAGCCCTCTGCCCTGACCCCTGCACCCCCCCCACACACACCCAGCCTTCTGCCCTGACCCCTGCACCCCCCACACACACCCAGTCCCCATTCTGACTCCTGCACCCCCCACACATACCCAGCCCCCCCACACCCCATGCCCTGACTCTTGCAACCCTCCCCAACCCCACCCTGAGCACCAAACAGGAGCTCCTGCATCCCCCTCCCCCACATTCCCACCTGCACCCCTAGTCTGGGGTCCCAGCTGCCGGCCCCTTGCCAGCCGGGGTCCTGCAGGCCCCACTCAGCCCGCTGCCAAACTAGGTGAATGGAACCCCAGGCCAGCAGCGGGCTGAGTGGGCCGGCGGCGTAAGATCAGCATTTTAATTTAATTTTAAATTAAGCTTCTTAAACATTTTGAAAACCTTGTTTACTTTACATACAACAATAGTTTAGTTACATAATATAGACTTATAGAGACATTTTAACGTTTTTAGAAGGTCTATTACTGGCACGCAAAACCTTAAGTTTAAGTGAAGACTCGGCACACCACTTCTGAAAGGTTGCCGACCCCTGCTCTAAGAAGTGCACCGATAAACTGAATTTGGCAAAGTTGGAGAGGAAGTACATCAAGCACCAGGAAAGAGTTGAAACTGCCAGGGCAAGCGTTAGCTGTAGGAAAGATTTGCCTTATACTAGGTCCCATGGCATGCATCTTGAGAATATATGCTTCCTCTGTGATAAGCCGAAGGGCGTCCATTAAGCACAGTTTCAACGTGTGAGACAGGTGAGAAGCAGTCATGTTTACAGATAATGTTGCATGGAAAATAACCTGGATGCATTGACCCAAAGAAGCCCAGGCATATGACATTTGGTATCCCATTGAGTGCTACACTGAAAATGTGTGTAATGTGTTGCGTCAAAAGGTAAAAGCAACAAATACTAATTTTACTACTGTACCCTGTGTGGCTCAGCTGGAATTCATAAATTGCTTCAGAGAGGCACTAATGGAGGGGAAAGTGGTGGCAATGACCAATGCAGAGGCTAAGTATGGAGAAATATGTGCTTTGAACAGGATTGAAGAGGAACAAACGTTCAGCAGAAAGGCTCTTAAAGCACTTATTGAAGATGGACTGAGGGATATGGATGTCCTTTTCAGCAATCTTATTTGCAGGAATGAATCATAGCGCATACCCTTAAAAGCAGCAAAAGACATGGCACTATCAAAAGCGGAAGAAAGCACCGATGTCAACAGTAATATGAAGACTCTGTTTGCAGCTGTTATTCTTTTTTATAAAAAATAATTTTGTCCTGCAGTACATGGGAGTTTCAGGGATCCACAACTGATGCCAAACCAGGAAAAATATAATGTGCATGACTTGTACTTCTTTAAATGATGAATTGTGGTTGCAGTGTATCAGCAAGTATACCGGTACCAGAAAATATAAGAGTAAGCAAGTAAAGCACCAGGCTGGCATAGAGTCATAGAACCATCGGGTTAAAAAGTACCACAAACGTCATCTAGTCTAACCCCTTGCCAACATGCAGGATTTGTTGTGTCTAAACCATCCAACACAGATGGCTATCCAGCCTCTTTTTGAACTTCTTCAGTAAAGGAGCTTCCATGACCTTCCTAGGCAGTCTGTTCCATTGTCCTACTGTTCTTACAGTTAGGAATTTTTTCTGAAAATTTAATTTAAATCTGCTATGCTGTAGTTTGAACCCACTGCCTCTTGTCCTGCCCTCTGTGTCAAGACAGAACTGTTTTCCATCTTTTTCTTTTATGGCAGCCTTTCAAGTATTAGAAGACCACTATCATGTCCCCCCTTAATCTCCTATTTCCAAACTAAACATACCCAGTTCCTTCAGCCTTTGTCCATGTGGCTTGCATTCAATCTCTTCTATCATCTTTGTCACTTGCTTCTGGATCCTTTCCAGTTTCTCTAAATCCTTTCTGTACATTGGTGACCAAAACTGGACACTGTACTCCAGCTGAAGGCTAACCAGCGCTGAGTAGAGTGGTACTATCATCTCCCGTAACTTGCATGCTATGCCTCTGTTAATGCAACCTGTAACTACATTTGTGTTTTTGTTGTTGTTTTTGCAACAGCATCACATTACTGACTCATATTGAGGTTGTAATCCATCACAACTCCCAGATCCTTCTCAGCAGTGCTGCTATGAAGCCAGTTATCCCCCATTCTTTATTTGTGCATTTGGATTTTCTTCCCTAAGTGTAGCACCTTACATTTCTCGGAATTTTATTTTGTTCTCTAATCTATCAAGATCCCTCTGAATCTTAGCTCTACCCTCCAAAGTGTTGGCAACCCCCCTAGCTTTGTGTCATCTGCAAATTTGATCAGTACGCTCTCTATTTCTACATCCTGGTCATTAATAAAGATGTTAACGCCACACCCAGAACAGATCCCTGTGGAACCCACTTGAGACCTCCTTCCAATCCGACATCATTCCATTAATGGATCTGATGTGTTCTTTACTTACCCTGATCTGTATCCCTTCCCCTTTATTGTCTATGGCAGCTTCCCTAGTTGTTCAGTCACATGTTATTTTTTGTGAGAAGATTGAAGCAAAGTAGGCATTGAGGAGCTCTGCCTTTCAATCATCATCTTCATTCAGCAGCAGATCCACACTGTTCCTGATCTTTTTTTGTGTGACATATTTAAAGAACCCCTTCTTGTTGTCTCTAACATTCCTTGTCAGCTGTAACTCATTCTTTGCCTTGGATTTCCTGATTTTTGTCCCTACATATTCACTCTGTTCCCATGTATACTTTCTTGGTGACATGCCCCTCCTTCTATTTCCTGTATGTATCCCTTGAGAATTTTAGATTGTAAAATTTTAGATTCTAAAAAGCTCCTTGTGCAGCCACATTGGCCTCCTGTGGCTCTTAACTTTCCTATGCATTGGAATAGTTTGATGTTGAGCCTCTAGTATTACATCTTTTAGGAACTGCCAGCCTCCTTCACATCTTTTTCTTCCTAATTAGCCTTTCCATAGGATCTTCCATAGGATCTGGTTTACATCTGCCTTTCTGAAGTCCAGTGTCTTTGTTTTGCTGTTCTCATGTCCTCCTTTCCTTAGGATCTTGAATTCTATGAGATTTGACCACCTTCACATTCATAACTAATTCGTCCCCGCTGGTTAATGACAGATCAAAAATGGATGACCCCTTAGTTGTTGTTCAGCTTTCTGAATCAGAAAGTTGTCCCCTACACATGCCAGGAACTTGTAGGACATATGTTTTGTGGTAATAGTTTTCCAATAGATATCAGGGAAGTTAAAATCCCCCATTAATACTAGCTCATATATGCTAGCTAATCTTGTTACCTGCTAGTAGAATGCCTCATTCACTTCCTCTTGATTTGGTGGTCTATAATAGACCCCTACCATCACATTGGTACTATTCTTTTCCATTTTTATCCTGACCCAGAGACTTTTAGTATGTCTACTGCTCACTTCCTCTTGGACCTCAGAGCAAGTGTACATATGTTCTTGACATACAGTACAACACCTCCTCCTTTTCCCCATATATCCTTCCAGAACAAGTTATCTCCCTCAATGCTCGTACTCCAGTCATGGAAGTTGCCATCTTCTCATGAAGCCTCATGTATGAGTGCTTAAATTAAAAGATTTACAAAGTCTGCTACTTTTACCCTTGTGTAAACATTGCATAACAATTTTTTGCGCCAAGGTAATGACTGCCTGCATTCTGACAGAATTCTAACAGGTCTTCAATCAATTGCATCCCTATTTTGAAAATCCAAATTTATCTTGCATTGGTTGCCTCTTGTAGCCAATTCCTGTTCACTAAAGCAAAAACAATGCCATTTTTCACTAGTTGGCAAATAATGCATTGTTCATAAGATACCGTTGAGTGATGGTCAGGTTCAAGACTGCCTCCATATTTCATCTATGGAATACCTGATGAGAAATATAACTACTACTACATAAATATTTTATAAAAACAAATTAATTATTCATATTTACCAGTATGTAGCTTATTTGTGTGTTCCCTTTATGCATTGCCTTCGTTGACTATGAAAACGCGTTTGACATCATAGAGATCAATGCACTGCTGAAAGCTCTTGCAGAACAGGGCATCGACACAAATTACATCAAACTACTAAAGGAAGTAAACTCTGACTGCACTACGGATATAACTCTGTTCGACACTCCCCTTTACATCCCAGTCAAAAAAGGTGTGAAGCAGGGAGACACGGTTTTACCGAAACTCTTCATGGCCTGCATTGAAATGGTAATGAGGCAGATGAATTGGAAAGGTGGAATCAGCATCAATGGAGAGCAGTTAAACCACCTCAGATTCACAGACGATATCACGTTGATTGCCGAAAACACTATCAAACTACAGAAAATGCTGTGAGAATTCAACACAAAAAGCAGCCAAGTTGGACTGAAAATGAACTGCTCTAAAATGAAATGTATGCAGTCTTATGCCTTGCCAAAAGCCCAAGTATTAGTCAAGGGAGAACAAATAGAAGAAGTTGAACAATACGTCTATTTGGGCCAAGAAATTAATATGTGCCATGGTCAGGATGGCAAAGTCTCGTGAAGAAAGAAAGCTGGCTGGTGCACATTCAATTCTATCAGGGATGTCCTCCAAGGAAAAATCAACAAGGCAACATGTGCCAACTTCTTCAACTCAATTGTACTGCCAGCAATGTTGTATGGCAGTGAAACATGGGCGCTGACGAAGACAGAGGAGGAACAACTCTCTGTCATGGAGAGGGCGATGGAAAGAAGAATTCTGGGGATTTCAATCTGCGACCAAGTCCCCAATGAAGTGATCACACAGCAGAGTGGAGTGCAGGACATTATTGAAAGCAGATACAGTAAAATGCGATGAGCTGGGCATATAGCTAGGCTTACTGACAATCTATGGACTACAACTGTCGCCAAGTGGTACCCATGGGAACTGAAACAACCATTTGGCTGACCTCCAAAGAGATCGGAAGATTTTATTGTGGAAAGGCATGGCCGCACATGGGGAGGATGGCCAGGATAAGAGAAGAATGGAAGACTTATTGTGATCGGCGCAATCTACATGAGGGCTGAAGGTTTGATTGATCAAATACTCAACCCACTTACGCTGTAACCAAAAGTAAGTTTTAGGTAAAGTTAGTGGTTAGGGCTAATAGAGGAGAAATTATGGAAATGCACAACATAGTATGATGTAGTTTATCAGAGAGACAGGTGGGTGATGGTCCAATAAAATAATATAACTTCTGTTGGTGAAAGAGACAAGCTTTCAAGCAACACAGAGCTCTTCATCAGGTCCGGGAAAGGTACTCCAGAATGTCACTGCTAAATTCAAGGTAGAATAGATTGTTTAGCATGAGTAGTTAACACATATTCTAAGGGACCATTCAAGGTGAAGTGGCCCATTAACACACCTTACAGTCATAGATTCATAGATTCATAGATTATAGGACTGGAAGGGACCTCGAGAGGTCATCGAGTCCAGTCCCCTATAAAAGGTGGAGGGAGGGGTTAGTTGTTGTAAAAAGCCATAAACCCAGTGTTTTTATTAAGACCATGATTTTTAGTGTCTAGCAAAGTTATCACTTTAAGCTCCCTAGCTCATCTTTTGAAGTGTTGTGCAGATTTCCTTTGAGGACGAGGTCACATATGGAGTGATTGTTTTGTGAGAAGTATTCGACTACAGTCAATATGGCATTATTACTTTTTTTGCATGAGTTCATTCGAGAGCTGTAGTGACTGTCAGGTTCTACCCACCTAGTTGTTATTGGGGCACTTAGAGTTCTGGATTAGATACATCACGTGTTGTGATAGGCATGTGTAGTATCCATAGATCTTGAAAGATGCATTGGGGCGGTATTGATAATTATAGCAATGATGATGTGTCTATAGGGTTTGCATCTGTTATGGCAGGTTTTGGTGCTGCTTTGGGTTGATGGGTCCTGGTCTGTGGGGAGCTTGCTTCTGATGAGGAGCCTGGTGAGGCTAGAGGATTGTTTGAAGGCCCGAACAGGGCCTCCCGGGGGGGGGTAAGTGGGGCAATTTGCCCCAGGCCCCGCAGGGGCCCCACAAGCCCTGTCCGAGAATCCCTTCCCTGGCTACTCACCCAGCGGTGGTCCGAGTCTTCGGCGGCACTTCGGCGGCGTGCCCTTCAGTCGCTCCAGGTCTTCAGCGGCATTTTGGCAGCGGGTCCTTCAGTGCTGCTGAAGATGTGGAGCGAGTGAAGGACCCGCTGCCGACGACGACTCAGAGCGCAGCCCGGTGAGTACAAGTGCTGAAGCGGGTGGTGCCTTTTTTTATGTCCGCTCCCCTGCTTTGCCCCAGGCCCCCTGAATCCTCTGGGTGGCCCTGGGCCCAAAGAGGGGGGTTGGGAAAGATTTCTTTCAGGATATGGTCCCCATCGAGTATGGGTTGTAATTGTTTAATGATACCTGTTATGTTGTGTATGATACTTTGTGTAATGCATTTAACTCTTTCACATATCAAAAATGCCTGAAAAGTGGTTAGTTTACTTAGTCTTAAATTGTCCTTACTGAAAAACCAACTAAAATTAAAGTGAATATCATCACTTGACCAGAGGAAGTAGAGTACGATCTTCAACTGAGATCTCTCCCTGCATTTTCTGATAGCACAGCATTCCAAATTAGGAATGTATTCCATAGTTAGCCCCTCTCCTTTACTTTCTATTTATTCTTTTAAGTTACAAATGGTAGCAATTTTCTTTTGTTTTTACTTACCTTAAAGTTCAAAACTCAGCTTGATAAGTATCATTTTCAGATTCAGCACATTCAAATTATGAAAGAAAATCATTTTAGCAACTTTTCCCCAGAAGCGTTTTGTTTCTTAATATCTACTGACCTGGGAATTTGGCCTACACTATTACGACAAAGGCTCAGGGAGCAGAAAGCAAATAAAAAACCCTCCCTAAATGTATTACTTATTTTTAAGCCAATCCTGTAGTGTTTGGGGTCTTGACTCATAATTTTTGAACACTTGAGTATAGCAGCACTACGACAGGTCCACCTCATAAGGCAACTTGTTTTTTTTAAAAAAATCCATATGGAATGTGCTCCTTTAAAGATTGATAGCAAAATAAATGGGTGTTTTATGAGAGTTGCAAAATTAAGTTGGATCTCCCTTCCAGTACTTTTCTTTTACCTGGTTTCCTTAGTTGTTGTTATCTGAAACATAAAAGGGAAGTCTATTCAATGCCATTTAACTCATATGATTACATTTATCTCTTTATAAAATATCAGATTGCCAGGGGCTAAGTTTGTCTTAAAGGGAGTGTTAGAATTTTTTGAAACTGTTCCTACAAGCAGCCTTATTATGAAGTACATATTGTACACAGTGGTTACAATGTGGTTGCCAATTTGATAAACCTTTGAAAATGCTCTGTTAAATGACACATGCCACTATTTGATCCCAGATTACATCTATGGTTAATATATTCTAGAATTATAGAGGGACCAATTTTAGTTTTCATAAAGCAGCATGTACAGTATTTCATAGTACAGCATGTGGTTGTGTGACTAGTTTATTTTTATTTTTCCCAATGAATAAGCTGGGAAGGGATACAAAAAGACCAAAAATTTAAAAAAAAGGTGAAGGAATGGGAAGGGAGAGGAAGGAAAGGAGGGAAGAAAGGAGGACAGGGTGGGGAAAGGAAGTGACATCTGTTTCCATCCACTAGGAATTAATCAACGATTTCTAAAAAATCAGATCAAATCTTTTCAAATTTGGCTGTGGTTAACCTCTTGTCTGATTGTCACCCACTCTTTACTGCCAGGTCAGCCAAGTTGCTGTGCCAGGTTTCTATCCTTGGAGGCAGCCTGCCCTTGCTGCTAAGCTGTATGTCTCATTTTGCTATAAGCACTGCTCCAGAGAACCAAACTCTCTGAATTAAAGGGTTTCCAAGATGATGTGTTATTTCCCAAAACATAGTTTTGGGAAGTCATTTTTAAGGAGGTGTATGCATTCTATTAATCCTCCTGCCTACTTTTAGCCACAAGGATTGTATTCCTGGACAGTCCTAACCCATATGAGCCAGTGTGACTCTGGGGGACCAGTATCTCCATCAGTAGTCAGTTTTTTCAAGGCCCATGCATTGTAACCTATGCTGGGACCAGTGTGCCAGAAATATAATTTTCTGCTGAATCAGCCTTAATCATAGGTCAACAGTAGAGGTCGTTTTAATGTTTTGCAAGGAACTTTACGATGGTTAGGATAGACACCAATCTTTTTTCCTGGCAATCTAAATTAGACAGGTCCTTTTGGGCCAGGACGTCCATAAATAGCCAAATTGGCCCGTTTTTGTCTGGTAGCCAATATTATAGGGGACATTTTACAAGTCAAATGGTAATGGGCTGAACCCAGTACTCCTGCCAATGGGAGGGATTGGACCAACTCCCATTCCATCAGCAGCCAGGGAGGGGTCTGCTCTGTGATGATCTGGAGCTACAGGGCTGCCTGGCTGAGGATAAAGGCTGGTGGGAAACTGAAGACTCCAGATGATGTCGGGAATTGCAGCTTACACAAAGCTAGTCTTGGCCTCTCACCCACCTCCCAGAGAAATATTGTAAACAATTCCATTCATTTTTCTAAAATAAAACTGAGAAATAGTAGCTGGTAGACATCTCAGGAAACACAATATTTGGAGAAGTGAATTCATTTTGATAATCTTTTACCCAGTCTCTGTAGTAGCTATAAGCCAATCTCCCTCATCAATTATGATGCCAAAATATTAGCTAAAGCCCTTGCAAAAAATGCTTGATGGAATTGTATCCCAAATTATTCATGTCAATCAGATGTGGCTGATCTGTCACAGACGTGGATTTGACAATTTGCGCCAATGGACTAACATAATTGCTACTTCAAGAGAGTTGAAGGAACACTCTAGCTGCCATCTCCTTGGATGCAGAGAAAGCCTGTGACTGTATATCCTGGCATTACCTCTTTTGCATGCTTGCTAAATTTGGATTTGATAATCAGTTTATCTTCTGGATTAAACTTCTTTATAGGAATCCCTCTTCCAGGGTGGTCACCAATGGCATTATTTCAGAGCTATGAGGCAAGTTTGCCTCCTCTTGCCTTTGCTGTTTGACCTACTCCTAGACCCTTTAGCTATTGTTATCTGTACAAATCAAAATATGCATCACATCTGGATAGGCCAAACAGAGCACATGGTCATGCTTTTATACTGACAACGCTCTTGTTCTTGTACCTATACCTGAAGATTCTGTTCCTAACTTATTAAATCTAACTAATTTGGATATCTCTCAGGATATCAAATCAATTGTTAAAAGTCATAAATTTTGGTTTGTGACTGTTTTATTAGGAGTTTTAAAACAAATTATTTGCAAATATTTTGAAAGCACATTGGCAACCATGCTCTTGTTTTCTATATTTCTATTCTGTGGCCTACGTTAGGGAATTAACTGGCTGAAGGTGATATGTGTCTTGGGAAGACGATGAAGCAGCCATGGCAGACGTAATCTTATAAGACATGTTTTCATCTGTTTGATTCTTTTTACAAAGAGTGAGATTTTTCAAAAGTGCCTAAGACAGGTATCCAACTTGCATTGTTTTTCATTCATATCCAGGGTTAATATTAGGGTCAGATTTTCAAAACAGCTCCCATTTAGCATCCAAATAACGTCCACATTTTCAAAAGAGCTCAGTTCCCATTTAGGCACTTAAATAAAATGGCCAGAGTTTTAAAAAATGCTCAGTACCCAACAAAACAGTGAGAGCTACTGAATGCTGAGTACTTTTGAAAATCTTTCCTTTTCACTTAGGTGCCTTATTGAGAGCCGAGCTCTTCTGACAATCTGCCCCCAATTGAGAATGCTGAGTACTCTTGATCTTTTTTATTAGCTTTACATTTGAAACTAATGACATAGTTTAGATATTTTTAAATCAACAATGTAGAAGGAAGCAGTCTACCAAGATGAACAAATAACAAACTGATCCTGTCAAACCAGACAGAAGATCATCTTCATTTGCATTTTAAACTAATTGATACTAACAAAAGGCTACAACGGTATTTGCAAAAATATCATCTCTGTTTTTGTTTGTTTCAAAACAAATGAGATCTATAAATTAAATTTTTAATCAAATCAAAATAGATGGTGCACTCTATTCCTAATCTGCCCCATTTATACATGTGTTGGCACTTGAGTTTTCAAAAGGAAAAAGTCACTCTGATCAGAGCCTGTGCAAAGTTATGATCGTGGGTGGGTTGGCTGGTTGTAAGTATTCATACTCATGAAAGTTAATAGACTGCAATACTGAAAATCAAAGTTTTCTATGTATCTGTCACATTCTGGGGTGCAGTCTAAACCAGTGAGGTGTTGTCACCACCTGCTCTGCAACCTGGGGTGTATAACAATGCCTTGCTGCTGTAGCTCCCAATGTGGGTGTCTTACAAATAGCGTGCACATCACAGCTTGAGTGTCTGTGTATAGCTGCAGCCTGCTACCAATACTGACCCCACCAGCCTGGGTTACTACCTGCAGGGAGACCCCAACACACTCTCAGTTCTGAATCTTCCCCCAAAATGTATGTTCTGCACTGCCCAGCCCTCTCCTGGACAGTTAAGGTATTATGAGTCTGTTGCCCTGGTAAAAGGTCAATATACAACAGTTTGCTGCTCTAAATGGAGTTACCCAACATTTCAGTTTAAACATAACACTCGATTAGTTTGATTATAATACAAGTTTATTTAACTATAAAGAGAGATTTTAAGTGAGTAGAAGTAAAAGGCATTGAAGTCAGAAATAGTTACTAGAGAAATAAAGATAAAATATTTTCTTGTACTAAAACTTAACAAACTTGACTTAGGTCAAGGTCAAAGCCTTACCACATGCTCCCAGCAATAGGGCTGACCAAATTTCAGCTAAGGATCTCTCCCAAAGTCAAAATGGCTGGTTCCTTTGTTTTAGGTGAAAGAGAGAGAGATAGGGAGAGAGAAAAAGAGAGAATACATGGGGTGTTTTTGCCCCTCATTTTTGTAGTCCAGTTCCCCTATGAAGTGGATTCTTCTGAGGATTACCCCTAAAGCAACGTTTATTCAATTGGTAAAGAAGGCAACACAGTCTGGGGGTGAAGGTCCATCCATTCTCTTTCTTTTCCACTGTGAATGCTGAAATGCAGATTTGCCCTGTCTTTCTCATTGTGTCAAGGACCTTTTTTTTACTATTTAGATGTAAATTGAAGTAAACACACATTCCTTTGTTTAAGGGCTTGTCTACATTACCCACTGGATCGACAGGCAGTGAGCGATCCAGCAGAGGTCGATTTATTGTGTCTAGTGTAGACTCGATAAATCGACTGCCGAGTGCTCTCCCGTTGACTCCAGTACTCCACCAGGACGAGAGGCACAGGTGGAGTCAACGGGAGAGTATCAGCCATCGACTTACCACAGTGCAGACACCATGGTAAGTGGATATAAGTACGTCGACTTCAGCTACATTGTTCACGTAGCTGAAGTTGCGTAACTTAGATTGATCCCCCCCCAGCGTAGGCCAGACCTAAGATAGACCTGCATAACAACTCCTGCCTAATCAGGGATGTGTGGGTTTGAACATGTGCTACTAACATCAGTCACAGGTAATTCATAACTTTCCGTATCATGTCACCACACATATTTCACCATGATATTATTGATCAGTGAGCTATCAGTTTTCAAATGATACCCCACAAAGTATATTTTGTACAAAGATTATAGCAGTGTGTATGATGCAAATACAGAGGTGCATTCGGTCACAGCATCTCCAATCTATTTACAGTTTGAGCTGCTGCAGTGATGAAATTTTGTGAAGTCTGAACTATATATAAGGCATCAGGCTTTATTTAGGTGTCAATCATTCCTTTGTTTGTTTGTTTGCCCCTGAATAAAATGACATGTTTGAGCCAGGGACTGACCAAAACAAATTTGCCTTATGCAAGTTTATGACTTATAGTTATCCAAACATCTGCAGCCAGCTTGCTCTGTCCTACTTTCACTATTTTGCTTTGTTGTTTTAAAACTGAATCTAAACACAGAGACAGTAAAATCTTTTCTACTTATTTGTTGTACTTAAAAGAGAAAACTTGTGATTTGGGACATTAAGGAAAACATTTTGGATCCTTTCTTTAATGTATGCTTTTAAAAATATTTATTTGAAATGGCAAGGCATAGAGAAGGCAAAATCAAGGAAAGAACAAAACCAGCAAAATAGCGAAAATAATGTACATAAAAACATAAGTCTACTTAGCTTCTTCACCTAATGCTTATATGAATGACTACAGTCCTGCTTATATGGACTGTAGTAAAAATATTGTTCAAATATCATAGTGACAAATATCTTTCTACACAGCCAATGTTGCTGAATGGAGCCCCACTGACCTTGCCTCCTCTGGAGAGAGATGGCTTTCAAAAGTTTAGGTATCAGCACTACCTAGGTCAAGAAAAGTCAGTTGGAAAGTTACTCGTCCATTGACCCAAAATGATTTTCTAAGCAGAGAAAAATAAGTTGTATTAGTTTTTTTCCCACTACCCTGGAGTCCTACCAAAATGGAATACTTATTCCAAAAAGAGCTTGAATGGAATGAATAGGAAGCTCACTTTCTGTAGCTTCACATATTTGTGCAAATACATAAGTCCAAAATGCACAAGACCACAATTAGGATTTGCCATTTGTTGAATAATGTTGAGGTTTTGAAATTGTTGTTTTTGTTCTCATGTGGAACAAAACCAAGATCTTTCAAAAAATTTCCACAGGAAAAATGAGAGAGAGAAACATACATTTTGTCATTGGGTGGGGAGGGAAGTGGTTGAATTAAAAAGTCAACATTTGTCAAGAGTCACTAGTAGTATCTGAGGTTACCATCTTTTTTTCTTTTCCTGTCTTTTCTTTTTTCCTCTCAGAACAAGAGACATTTGTTTCAGCTTTGTGGAAACAGAAACTGTTGTCAATAAGAGCTATGTGAAATTATTAAGATAACAGTCCATGTATAGAAGAAATGACAGAGAAGAGATACAATTCTATCCAAATATTTAAAGGGATTAAATTGTTTTCATTGGGTAAAGAAGACCTAACAAGCAAGAGGATTAAAACTTGTGGCAGGGAACAATATTAAGACAATTAAATGATAAATAGAAGATCATTGAAGGGATGCTACAAGATACAAGCAATGGTTGTGGAATCACTGTCATCTGAGATATTCAAGGCTAGAGTCAAAACCAGTCTACTTTACTGATGATTTAGAAATAATTAAATTAACCTTTCAGTCTTGTGTTGGAGGGACTAGATGTCAGGTTGGAGGTCCTGTCTAGTCTAAATGAGTTTGGGTTTCCATAATGAGAGGTAATCAAAAGGGAGAAATTCTAGATCTGGAGAAAAGCATCTGATAATAAGGTGAGCTAGACGCCTGAATAATGTTGCATGGTAGTATGTGAGGGGCAACATCGCTACCAGTGTTCAAGAGTAGATAGTGTATAGTACAACATTGAATGAGGGTGGATTAAATGGTCTAGTGGATCTATTCCAGCCTTATCTTTTTATAGTTTCACATAGCACTCAGTGAAAGCAGCTATAGAAATTATTTATTTTCAAAAGGGAAAATTTACAAAGCACAGATGAGCATCAGCTTTAAGGATAGTATACATAACAAAAATGCTAAAGACCCATTAAGGATGTAGTGTAGTGAGTTATGAAGAAAACTAATTAATATTGTTTCAGGGGAACACAGATAAAAGAGTTATTTAGTCGGATGCTTTTCAGCTCATTTAAATTAGTTAATGTTTCAGCACAGTATCCCCAGTAGGGGCTCATTGCATTGACTCATTTGAATTGAATTGTAAATCTCATTTATATGGCTTTCGCTTTTCACCCTGCATTTCTTTTTAATTAAAAATGTTGCTGTCTGCAATCAATGGCTGTGCTTACTGTTACATTTTTGAAATTTTTTTTGATAATATCATATTCACAAATGATGGTGGGAAAGTAGCA
Organism: Malaclemys terrapin pileata; assembly: GCF_027887155.1. Classification (NCBI taxonomy): domain Eukaryota; kingdom Metazoa; phylum Chordata; order Testudines; family Emydidae; genus Malaclemys; species Malaclemys terrapin. The sequence continues at coordinate 13,776,264 of NC_071515.1, read as the reverse complement.
GAAAAACAAACATCATAATACAAGCTGTCTCAACAAAATTAACTAATTTTGTAAATTCTGTAAATTAACCAATCGCTACAATTTTAAGGTTGTCAGTAAAATTTTCCAAGAATTAATGAGTGCTAACCATTTAAGGTCTTTCCTAAATGCTGCCATTTGCACGTCTTTTTCCTTCTGAAGACATTTTATTTTTTTAATATATACATAAGCATTTCTACAAGTGTCTGCAAGCAGTAAACCTGCATGGAACTTAGACCTTTGTTGTCTGAGTTAAACTAAGTACTGTGGTTTCAAACAGCACAGGTACTTCAAACCTGAACTTAGATTGCTAACCTGTCCCCTTTAGTGTCTGTTCTTCATTGCTCAAAACTTACACTGTGGTCAGCAGGGTAAGAGGAAAAGAACCAGGACAGGATAGAATTACGGACCTAGGTAAGAGAGGATACTAACAAAGACAGAGTAATCAGCCTTTTGGAAACAAACAAACAAAAAACAGCTCAAGAACATTGAGCAATAGGTGCTAGACAGTGTCAATTTAGTGATCTGATCAACTGTTGTAAGGGAAACAAAAACTCTGAACTGAAATCTTTGTATGTAAAAAACCAAGAAATGATTAATCAACGTAAAATGTATGTAAGATTTTAAAGCTATACATAAAGGCAAAATTCCAAACTGTCCCAAAGCGAAGGAAAGCTAGGAAGAATAGTAAGAGGCTATTATAGCTCCATCTGGAGAAAATTAGAAAATAATCATACAATTATATGCAGAGTGCAAACTTGGACAAATTGCTAGGGAGGAATACAAAAGAACAGCACAAGCATGTAAGGACAAAATGAGTTATACCTAGCAAGGGGCATAAAAGACAATACAAGGAGGTTCTTTAAATATGTTAAGAGCAAGTCAAAAACAAAGTAAAGTATAGGTCCTTTACTTAGTGAAGAAGGAGAGCTGATAACATCAAGAAGGCTGAGGTGTTTAATACCTATTTTGCTTCAGTCTTCACTAAAAAGGTTAATGGTGACCAGTTACTGAACATAATTAATATTAACAAGAGGGAAGAAATTAAAACCACAACAAGGAAAGATAAAAGGTTCAATAATATTTCAATAAGTTAGATGTATTCAAGTCAGCAGGGCCTAGTGAAGTTCATTCTAGGGTACTTAAGGAACTAGCTGAAGCACTGTCAGAAGAGCTAGCGATTTTTTTTGAGAACTCATGGAAGAGGGGTGAGGTTCCTGTTGAGTAGAAAAGGCAAACACAGTACCTATCTTTAAAAAGTGGAACAAAGAGAACCTGGAGGATTATAAACCAGTCAGCCTAACTTCAATACCTGGAAAGATACAGGCACAAATTTTAAACAACCAGTTTGTAAGCACCTAGAGGATAATAGGGTTATAAGGAATAGCCAGCATAGAATTGTCAAGAACAAATCATACCAAACCTACCTAAAAAAAGAACAGGAGTACTTGTGGCACCTTAGAGACTAACAAATTTATTAGAGCATAAGCTTTCGTGGACTACAGCCCACTTCTTCGGATGCATATAGAATGGAACATATATTGAGGAGATATATACAGAGAGCATAAACAGGTGGGAGTTGTCTTACCAACTCTGAGAGGCCAATTAATTAAGAGAAAAAAAACTTTTGAAGTGATAATCAAGATAGCCCAGTACAGACAGTTTGATAAGAAGTGTGAGCATACTTACAAGGGGAGATAGATTCAATGTTTGTAATGGCTCAGCCATTCCCAGTCCTTATTCAAACCGGAGTTGATTGTGTCTAGTTTGCATATCAATTCCAGCTCAGCAGTCTCTCGTTGGAGTCTGTTTTTGAAGTTTTTCTGTTGTAATATAGCCACCCGCAGGTCTGTCACTAATTTCTTTCTTTGACAGGGTTACTGGCTTAGTCAATAGGAGGGAGCCAGTAGACACAATGTAGCTTGATGTTAGTAATGCTTTTTATACAGTCCCACATGCAATTCTCATAAGCAAATTAGGGAAATGTGGTCTAGATGAAATTATGTTAAGGTGGGTGTACAACTGAGAGTACTGAACTCAGAGTAGTCATCAATGGTTCATTGTCAAACTGGGAGAGTGTATCGCGTGGGGTCCCTCAGGTGTCAGGGACTATTCAATATTTTCATTGATGTGGATAATGGAGTAGAGCAGGGGTAGGCAACCTATGGCATGCGTGCCGAAGGCGGCACGCAAGCTGATTTTCAGTGGCACTCACACTGCCTGGGTCCTGGTCACCGGTCCGGGGGGATCTGCATTTTAATTTAATTTTAAGTGAAGCTTCTTAAACATTTTGAAACCTTGTTTACTTTACATACAACAATAGTTTAGTTATATTTTATAGACTTATAGAAAGAGACCTTCTAAAAAGGTTAAAATGTATTACTGGCACATGAAACCTTAAATTAAAATGAATAAATGAAGACTCGGCACACCACTTCTGAAAGGTTGCCGACCCCTGGAGTATAGCACACTTATAAAATTTGCAGATGACACCATGCTGGGAGAGATTGCAAGCACTTTGGAGGACAGGATTAGCATTCAAAACAACCTTGATGAATTGGTCTGAAATCGACAAGATGAAATTCAATAAAGACTAGTGCAAAGTACTACACCTAGGAAGAAAGACTCAAAAGCACAAGTACAAAATGGGAAATAACTGGCTAGGTTGTAGTACTGCTAAAAGGATATGGGGGTTAGAGTAGATCATGAAGAGAATATGTGTCAACAAGGCAATACGGTTATGAAAAAAGGCTAGTATCATTGGGGTGTATGTAAGACATGGGGAGGTAATTGTCCCGCTCGATTCTGCACCTGTGAGGCCTCAGTTGGAATACTGTGTCCAATTCTGGATGCCAGACTTTACAAAAGAGATGGACAAATCACTGGAGGTTTTTCACAACAGAGTAGACAAACACCTGGCAGGGATGGTTTAGGTTTAGCTGGTCCTGCATCAGTTCAGGGGGCTGGACTAGATGACCTCTCAAGGTTCCTGCCAGCCCTCCATTTCTATGATTCTATATAGTTTGTAACTTTGGTGATCTTAAACTTTTTAACAAATTATTTCAATTCATGTTTAAAGGCAAATATGGCACTGATTCACAGAACCTCTGAAGTATTATTAGGAATTATGGATTACTGTCTGAAATGCAGCAAATGTCAACATATTTCACAATCACAATATAGCTAAGTTACTGAATACAAATGTGTTGAGTTTATAGCATTGTCAAAACTGAAAATATTATACCTCTGTGTTTTTATTTTAAATCACTGGTGAAATTTACAACAAATGCAAGAGCACTTGCTTAATAACAGAATGTGATTGTTATTTCTGTCTTTACTCTCTGTCCATACAGGGACAATTTGAGAAATCCACTCTGTCATGTTTTGAGGGAATGGTAGTCTGACATTTTGTAATTCTAAGTGTTTAGGGCTAAAATCTGTGCTTTCTTGCACTGATGCTCCCCCACCATCCATGGTGATGTGCAAAGCCACTGCCAAATATGGAGCATCTGGAGCAAATGACCTGGCTTTGGGGAGCATATGGGATTGATTGCCCTTCAAACAGAGTGGGACTGTGCTGCTCTGTGTCTGTGAAGAACAGCACAGTCTCTTACGGTGCCTCCCTTGTTGCAGCAGCTGTGGCAGGTACTGCTGCAGCTGCCCATGGAAATTACCGGGAGCAGAGCTGGTGGACCTGCAGTGTAACAACATTATCAGTAGTCGATGGGGGCGGGGCTCCTTGTGTAGTAAGATGCTGCCCAGGGGCAGTAAAGGGATCAAAATCTTGCCACTAGTTATAGAAACAAAAGTACTGCTTTGACTTTACATTCCTCCAAGAGATACAGTAGTGAATTCATTAGATCCCTTATCCTGTTAAACAGAGAAAAAAAAATCATAACCTGTGTCCAGACCAGTTAAATAATGGGCACTCCCACAAACAGTGAGTGAAAGTAGCATTGCATTATAGCCTTGTATTATAACACATAGGCCATTGAATATTCTATTTGCTATCTGAGGACCATGCATTTTAAATATTACATTTGTCTGTGTTTATTGCATAATGATATTTCATGCATGTTTTTCATAGCTTTCCTCCATTTACCATTTATATAGCTATCAATATAACTAACCATTTATATATCTATTATATATATAAAATATAATCTTTACTCTGTGTTCCCCTGAAAAAAATAATTTTTACAGATAGTCTTTACAGTCGTAGATCATAGAATTTAGGTATAAGTGTTTGGGAGCTTGATGGAATTGAACAGCATCTCAAGAGAATGCATTAGTAGTGAATTAGAAATGGCTTTTACAATAAAGTCCCTCAGGGTTGTGTATTTTATTATAATTAATGGTGTATTTGCAAATGAGGTATTGGAATTTTTATATTGTAAGTGTACTGTATTTGTATGAAAGAGATCAGTCTCTTTATTGTAAAGTAACACCTTTATTTGTTTCACTTTTCAAACTTCCCAATCTGAAAATAATTTGCTTACATATCCCGGGATAAATGATTGACACGGTGATGAAAGTTGCCTTCTGTGTGAGGATTTTCTGTGTTGCTAACATCAGAGCAACTGAATTCATGCTAGCAATGGCAGGAATATTTTTGTAGACATTACCTCATGTAGAAAAAGGCTTATGACATAGTTGTAGACAAGGCTTATGACATAGTTGTTGAGGAAGTCCCAGCATGCTACTTCATTTCAAATAGAGCTGGGTAGGAAATATTTTGTTCCATCCACTGATAATTTTTGAGATTTAAAAATAAAAAATTCCCATTCCAAATCAGGAAGCAAATGGGGTGCTAGTAAAATACATGCAGCACTGATGCAATGTGCAAGGCCACTGCCAAGCCTGGGGCATCTGGGGTAGATGTCCTGGCTTTGGGTTGGTGCTGGGATTGGTTGCCCTGCTAACAGAGGGATTGGGCTGCTCTGTATCTGTGAAAATCAGCAGTCTCTTTCACTGTACATGCTCAACAGCAGCTCTGGAAGGTGCTTCTGCAACTGCCCAAGTTTGAAAGGTATTCTAAAGATATGCTCTAGTTAAAGCACAGCTAATAGACTTGAAGTGGGAATTAATACAGTTACGTTCTATGGCCTGGCAGGTAAGATTAGACAATGACAATGATTCCTTTGGCCTTACAATTTATTAATCATGCTGCCCGTGTGGATTCCATGACCTGCCTTCTTTCCCCACTGTTACTGAGTCCTATGCCATCTGGATTCTGTATTTGCAAAGGAAATGAGTGACAGTTGGGCCTGCTCCATCCTTAATGGGGGCATCCAGGGCATCCAGGATGCAGACTTGACCCCAGTGTACATTGCTGGCCAAAAGAATCTGAACGCATGCACACTAGAAGTGGAATCCACGTGAACAACACCTCTTGATGAACCACACTTAATGTAGGGTAAACAGCCATTGTTTGTTATACATTTTGCAATTTATTTCAGAAGTACAAGCCCTAAAGGCTCAGAAGACACTGCTCTGATGATAAATTACCATACATTTTTTGTGTTAGTACCTTAGCAATATTTATATATTCTTTCTTATAAGTCCTATAGGAAAGTTGAATTGGTTTTTGTTAATGAGGTGAGTGTACTTACAAAATGGTATGAGCAGTGTTTTAGTTTTTGTAAATTACGTGGCTCTATTAATTAACATAGCCCTTTGAGAGCTCCTTGTGTGAACATTACTTGTGTTCCTCCAAGATAAACAGCCAAAAATGCTGCAAGTTTTCAACCTTTTTGAGACTAATGTTCTTCTAATTTATCCCAAATTTTACTAAACTAAACATTATCAGTTGATGGAGGAAAGACAAAAACTCACAGGAGATGTAGTAAAGATAAAGCACATCCACCCATATTAATTCCTCTGTTCTCCATCAAGATAAAATATACTTTAAATTAAAGAATGTTTTGGTAACGTGATGATTTAGGAACAACAAAATGAAAGAGAAACAAGTCAAAGTAAAACGTTAAGGGGAAAATTCACCCAAACACAAAGGGAGAACATCTGCACAGCATGTGTGTGTGGGAGGGGGATGCCACATTGACACCAATTGGCTGACAGAGTGAGTGGCATTGGAGGCCAGGCTAAGAAGGGGCTTCTAGATGCCCGAATATGTTCATTAATCCTTTCTTCCTCCCTTCATCATCAGCAGTTTGTGAGGTCTTCGTTGGCCTAGCCTCTTTGGAACCCAGAATGGGACCAAAATCTTTGCAAGGAAATTCCAGTTCTCATCCATTCAGCAAGCTGGTTTCGCAGTTTTCTGCCACAAGTTCAGAAGTCTTATGCTATGTTTACACTTAAAACACTACAGCACTTCAGTGTAGACCAGGGGTCTCAAACTCAATTTACCTTAGGGCCAGTGCCAGTCCTCAAATCCTCCCAGCGGGCCAATAATGTCACTGAAGATGGTATTCAGAAAACAAAATGTTTATATTGTATTTTTTATTTCGAATTTCTTAGAAATAATAAAACTCATACAACTTCATACTATTCTTCGCCTGCCAGAGAGCTTTTAGTGTTTGCCAGACACCTGGGAACGCTTCAGGTCTGTCTGTTTGATGTTTGGCCTCAGTGACTGAGCAGTTGAAACCTTCAGGATTGGAGTAAGGTGTGCATCAGATAGTTGTGTTCGGTATTTTGACTTGTTTATATTCATTGTGGAAAAAAGTGACGCTGCCGCCACGGCTGACTCTGCCCGGCAACTAATGATGCTGCCTCTAGGGCTGACTCTGCCCGGCAACTAGTGATGGTATCTCTGTCCCTCTCCCCCAGCCAATGGGAGCTGCAGGGGGCGGCACCTGCAGCAGACATTGCGGGCAGCATGTCTGCATGTCTCTCTCCTCCGCGGGCCGCAGTGGGGAGGTTCTCGGGCTGCAGATGGCTCGCAGGCCAGGACTTTGAGACCCCTGGTGTAGACACTCACTATATCGACAGGAGTTCCCCCATCGCTGTACTTAATTCACCTCCCCAAGAGGCAGTACCTAAGTCGACAAAATAATTCTTCCATTGACCAAGAGCTGTCTATACAGGGGTTAGTTTGGCATAGCTACATCTCTTAGGAGTGTGGATTTTTCATGCCTCTGAGAGACGTAGCTATGCCTATATACGTTTTCAGTGTAGACCGGACCTCTGGATATGTCTACACTTAGAATGCTACAGTGGCACAGCTGCAGCTGCACTGCAGTGCTCAGTGTAAACACTGCAATGGCAGGGCGCTCCCACCACTATAGTTATCCCCAAGAGGCAGTAGCTAGGTTGATGGAAGAATTATTCTGTCCACCTAGCAGGGTTAGGTCAGTCTCTGAGAGGTGTGTGTTTTTCACACCCCTCAGAGGTATGCTCATGTCGGTTTTCAGTGTAGAAATCTTCTACATTTACTGCTCAATCCACTACTAAGCTACAGTTATAACCTTTGGTAAGCTACTCCTCAGTAGGGTGTGGTGACAATGGTGTTGTAACTTCATTCTCAGCATTCCCATAATCAATCATTAGCAGCTCCGTCTCCATGTATATTGTGCAAATTAACGAAGGAACATTGTTTCCTCTGTGGTTATTTTTCACTGTTAACATTTTTAGGATGAAATACTGGCAAGCTCTGTAACTTTGATTGTTGTGGAAAACTTCTCTTTCTCTGATTCCTTTTGCTGCTCTCTTTCACTGTACATCACCTATACAGTGTCATTTTTTCTGACATTTATAGTATTCAGCTTCTCAGGCTGGGCACATTTACAAGGGGTGTTGGTGTGTATTCCAACATCTTCCACATATCATTTTCACTACTTTGTTATTTATCCCCATAGTCTTCTTTCTCGGTTTCCCACAGCCTCTGCTTTGTGCCTCATTTTGAGCTTTTTGGCAGAATCTCATTGCATTGAAATTTGCATTCTCATTTGCATCCTTTTGTTATTCGATGGGGATAGCTCAGGTTTCCCAGTTAAATGTATGTCACAGTTTCATACTCTTCTGATCTTGAATTAAGTTCGATGTTAACAGTAGATCATCTGCATCATCTCCCAATTGTGCAGATGAAAACATTAATTTGTTCAGTACCCTCATGAAAAAGACCTGATGTAGAATATCACTATTCCAATGGCCTATTCATTATGACAGTGCTGATTTAACAGAAAATTGAAGATCTCTGGAGAGACTATAGGACACATTAGCTCCATTACTCCTGAAAAAGAACTTATGTTCCATTACAAACTCTTTGTAAGATTTTTCCTAAAGATCATGTGCCATAAGAGCGCTCTTACTGCTCCTTTCAAGAAGGCCTCTTCCCTAACTGCTGCTGTGGGAACAGGCCTTTTTGTTGCAGGTGATCTGTTTGTGGAGTGCAGCCAGTTCGTAGATCCTCCTCTTAATAGACTTTACTTTCTCTGTCCCATCTGATTTTTCTATTTGCCTTTCTGTCGTCTTTCCTCCTTCTCTTTCAGTGCCCTGTTCTGGGGGATGATCCAGTGCTTGGGGACAAGCAAAAAAAGTCCATTTCAGAGAAGTTTCATTTGCTTGCCCTTCCTTCATCCCTATTCCTTTTCCTCACTGTTGGTGGGTTCAGGCTAGTTCTGACATCATGCCATGCTATGCTGAAGACAGGAGCAAGAAAAGTAGACGTGTGTGGTAGCAACAAGCAAAGTGCTCTATTAGTGATTGAGATAGCCACCTGACTTGTGGTTTTGTTAATGCTGCAGTACTCACATTTTAGGGGGAGATTTTCAAGGGGACGGGGAGACCTCGATTCAGGTCCCTGCTCTGCTTGACTCAAAGAAAGGACTTGACCCTGGCTTTCCCACATCCTACTTGAGTGCCTTATCCACTGGGCTATTGGCTATTCTAACTGGATTGGGTCCCCCTCTCGTGTGTGTTTTCATTAACAATTTCAAAAGGTCTCATTTTTGTCCCACACCAGCATGAAAACAAATTTCTAAACATCAGATTTTTTGCTAAACCAAACTCTTGTTTTCTGGCCAGCCCTACTAACTGTCCATTGTGCTATTGAAAATATCCCCTTTATATGGCTTGCAGCACATCTTGATGGATGATCAACAGTTTGAAAGGCATCCCTTCTAGATGAATGAAAGAAAGATCTTTACTGAGCTGGGCATGCTATGCTGAGTTGGAACAATGTTGAACTTGGGTTTAAGTGCGGTCACTAAGGGTCTCCAAACCCATTTCACTTCACCTTAATCTTTATCATTGAATCTAGAACTGATTGATTGTCTGCGAATCCACACAAATTACTTGACCTTTGAGCTAGTTAAACGTATAATGCCAAAAAACCCTCCAGATAGATGACTTACCTCTGTCTTGAAGCAGCAACGTCCTGCTGACTCGAGCTGGTGTAACTCCACATTTCTATTCTACGGGAAGTTCTGATATTTTGAAATTGGAACAAAAACAAACAAAAAATGATTTCCTGCAAAACAACATTTTTAAAAACAATTAATTTCAGCGCAATCAAAATGTTCTGATTTTGCCTTTTTATTTTATATAATAATTTAGAATTTAAAATAAATTTCAAAATGAAAAATTGAAACATTCTGTCCCAATCTAAATGTTTTGTTACAATTTTTTCCTCACCAAAATTTCATTGGCATGTTCCCATGGAAAGCTTTGATTTTTGACTGCAGACTACATCTTTCTTAACTCAGGTTTAGGTTTACTTCAGAGAAATGTAGATGCATTAGCTCGTTATTTGCCCAAATCAGTTTGTACATTCCTGATGTTCATGGAATCAGTTTCTGATGCCCTCACTCAGATTTTATTTCCTCCTTACAGTACTTCAGGCAAACTCTCATTGACTTCAGTGCGAATTTCCCTGCGTAAAAATAGAGTCACATAATCTCTTTATCTGAATGCAGGTGAATCCGTGCCCACATTAAGGAAAGAAATGCATGCTTGTGCCACACCCCATCCTCTGACCTAGTGGAAGTCCCACTTCGGTGTTTCAGCTGTGTGGAGTTGTTGGAAGTTGATGCAGGAGCTGTCTGGGCTCCTATAGATTCTTTCCTTTTCAGGCCCAGGAGAGAGAGATCTAGATCATATTTTAAATTGAGCTTTTGCCCCCTCTCTGCTTTATTGGGGCATCTGAGGATAGCCATGAAGGAATGTGTTCTCCTATGGTCAACAGGAGCCAGTGGGGACAGCAGGCACAACCAGAGGTCAGGAGCATCTTCAAAGAAGTCTTTTGTCTACTCTGGTTTTTAAAGAACCAGAAAGCCCATGGGTTAAGGGGGTGCAATCTGAACTCCACGCAGGAGGTTGGAAACCATGCCCCACAGTCATATAAGCAAGAAATTCTGTGATTTTAAAACATCCCGCTGCAATTGTTATACCTGAATAAGGGAGAAAGAAGCTTTGATGAAGGACCTCAGGATTTGGCCATGGACAGTAATAGTAATCAAATAAAATACTTAGTGTTTACATAGTGACTTGCATTTTCAAACCGACCATACAAATAGGAACTAATCCTCGAAACACCCCTCTCAGGTAGGTAGTTGGTTCACAAGTTGGTTCTGGGCTAAAATTGAAAGAATCTCGAGATTATACTCGGAGACAGGCAAGGGCAAGAGGCCAAACACCCGAGTTGGATGCACTCGGAGAGACCAGAAGGGGAACAAAGGTGGAGCTAATCCCATAACTATGACAGGGATGAAATTCTCTTCCCCACCTATTTCTGAATATTTCCTCTGTATAGGGTTTATTCTGTTTACTAGATAGGGCAGAGAATGGAATCACTGGTTGAGCCTTTAGAAAAACACTTGTTGTTGTGTCTTAAAACAAGATTAGTTTAGATTGTTTGTGGGCACAAGAGATTTTTCATTATTATATTACATTTTATGCAAAAACCAAAAGCAAGAATGATGGAGCACTGCTGGTGTGTTAGATTGCAGTGGATTAAAAAAAAGTTACTGTAGAACATGTGTCTCCCTAGCCAGAGAGTAAATTTTTGTGATGGTCATAAAAGATGTTTCATATGCATTTCTCCCCCCCCCCCCCAAAATATGGTCTGTGACAAAGATTGGTGTCAGCATGAAATATATTTTGCCTTATTACCACTTTAAAAATGCCTTTGTAGCATTTCAATAGTTTTTTCAAAGGTACATAATAATGGGTTCCCACTTCCTGGGTCCTTGCTCCTAGTGTGTTATTTGCAGTAATTCCCAGAGCTAAACTTCTGAAGTTGATAGTGTAGTGCCCTTAGTGACTCTTATAGTGAGTTCTCTCTTTGTTGTCCTCCATCAGTTCATATGCGTTGCTCACATTCCTTCTTGCCAGGAGATTGAGACTGAATACTTAAGGGTTTTGATTATGCCGCTCTTCGGTGTATAAAGAGCTTGCTATCATAAAATAATCAGTTCTTTCCCTGTCGAGTAATTGGAAGTTCACTCCATGCTTTGGCTGGTGTATAACGCACACACCTTCTGGGTGTGGTGTTCTGTCCCATCTAGTGGCACTGAGATCACTTAGGGCTTGTCTACACTGGCAATTTACAACGCTGCAACTTTCTCGCTCAGGGGTGTGAAAAAACACCCCATTGAGCGCAGCAAGTTTCAGCGCTGTAAAGCGTCAGTGTAGACAGTGCACCAGCGCTGGGAGCCCCGCCCCTCATGGAGGTGGGTTTTTTAGAGCACTGGGAATGCGCCGCGACCACACAAACCACGTTAAAGCGCTGCCAATGTAGACTAGCCCTTAGACAGAGAGGTAAAATGAGTCTGTTCTACAGCCTTAGCTAAACGCCAGTTGGTTTTTAGCTTATTCGGTAGAGGCTCATGCATTAAGCTTCAGAGGTTCCATCCAGCCCGCCAAGAACCCTGGGGTCTGTTGGCATTACAGGTGCACAAGATTTCACAGAAGAAAGCCTTTCTAAGGCACTGTAGACAATCCTAGGAAGCACCTTTTGAGTCCTGCTGCAACCTCATTTGAGGCTCTTGGTCATTCAATCCTAGGTGCAAAGGGCCATTTTTAGGATGATGATGTTGTTTAGATAGGGTTGCCAGACATCCGATTTTTGACTGGAACACCTGGTCAAAAAGGGACCCTGGCAGCTCCGGTCACTGCTGACTGGGCCACTAAAAGTCCAGTTGGCGGCACAGCAGGGCTAAGGCAGCTCTCGGAAGTGGCCGGCATGTCTGGCTCCTAGGCGCAGGGGTGGCCATAGAGGCTCCGCACACTGCCCCCACCCTGAGTGCTGGCGCCGCAGCTCCCATTGGCCGGGAACAGCAGCCAGTAGGAGCTGGGAGGTGGCAAATGTGGGCACAGACAGTGCACAGCCCGGCCAGAGCCTGAACCCAAAATCCGCTCCCGCATCCCCCAGGTCAGAACCCCTTCCTGCATCCTAACTCCCTCCCAGAGCCCGCACCCAACCCCCTGCCCCAGCCCTGAGTCCCCTTCCGCACCCAAACTCCCTACTGGATCCCACCCCCACCCCCCGCAACCCAAATCCCTCATCCCTGGCCCCACCCTGAGCCCACATTCCCTCCTGCACCCTAACCCCCAACCCCAGGCCGGTGGGTGGCGGAGAAGGAGGGGAGATGGAGTGAGCAGGGGCAGGTTCTTGGAGAAGGGGCGGGGCCTCAGGGATAGAGTGGGGCAAGGGTGTTCAGTTTTGAATGGTTAGAAAGTTGTCAAACCTATGTTTATGGCCCAGTATGTCTAAACAGCTTCCAGAACCATGAAGTGCTAGCTCAACTAGACAACGGTGGAATTCTCCTGAACAGGCTACTTTTGCCTCAACTTTGCTGTGGTTGTGAGTCCTGAAGAACCAGCACAGCAGGACAGGATAGAAGTGTTTGGTCCACTTCAGGTCATCAGGACTAGGGATACCTTTACTTGTAGCTACAATTGCAGGGGGATACAGCAGTGGAGACCACTGGAAAAGCTGCCGAGTCATGTCCTGCAATGACTGCTATAGAGTGAAAGTGCATTGGGGACATTCCCATTCCCAGGTGAAATTCGTGGCCATTACTCCTGGAAAGGAACTTACTTAAAATAAATGAAGTGGTATGGGGACTAGTCTAAAAAATATTGAGCGTTGATGAACATGTGAGTTGGTTCTTGTTTTAGAACAATGCCCAAGCTGCTTTGCACATCTCTATATGTTCATGGACCATAGCAGCTCTATTATCCAAAAAAGCAAAAGGATATTCAACAATTGAAACCCCAAAAGTGACTACTGCAGTGACAACTAATACAAAATGCTTTATTATTGTGATGTTTTGGGTTTAACTCAGACCAGTGAGAGATTGTATCACCCCCTTGCCCTGCAACTCTGGGTGCCTTCAATGCTATGCAGCTGTTGTTTACAGCCCTGACACCATGAAACAGCCTTACAAGTATGCAAATCAGATCCTGGTCTCCACCGCCCAGTTACTTTTTGCAGAATGCCCCAACTCAAGTCCTGAATTTCCCTTGAGCCATTTGTCAATGCAGTTCTCAGAATTGTGAGTTAATGTGTTGCCCTGTCTCAGCCTCAGCAAGTGAGAGATTTGTTACTGCTAAGCTGTGTGACAACTCCCTGACACACCAGCTTGTCTGTGTTGCTAGCAAACTCTTCAGGACTCTGCTTGTCCAAACAGTTAACCCCAACTCTCGAGCTCCCCAGAGACTGCTCCAGGCAGTGTCCAGCTTTCTCCTGGAACACTCACAGAAGTTAAGTTCGCTGCTCCTTTAAAAAGACAGTAACAATACTTAACTGGGGTTTTGACAAACACACTTATCTCAATCACAGCATTAAATTAATTTATAGTAAAAGTAAAACAAGTTTATTTAACAAAAGGCCATAAGATTAAGTGATACCAAATATAAGGAATACATATAGAAAGGGTTACAAGCAAACAAAAGTAAAAATGTGCTTCTAAGACTAATATTTTATTTCAGCAAGTTACAATCTTTGCCTAATCAGCTTTCTTACCTAAATTCAGTTAGCACAGACGTCAACCTCCTGGGCTGAAGGATGCGGTGTTCTGTGATTTCAGGAGCTCTGGGCCCTTTAATCTCCCAAGTGATGGATACCAAAATGGCTTTCTGTTTGTTTATATCTCCCAAAATTCATTGACTTGGTTACAAGAGGCAGGAAGGTTTCCTGCTGTTTTTCCCTCCCTCTTGACTTCCCATCACCCTGCTGATTTATTTGTAAATGGGGATTCCATTGTTTTGATTCCACAATGCTTAATTTACAGGGGAGAAAGGTAGATAGCGGCCTTTCCTCCTGCCTGGAAGAAAACTTGTTTCTCCCTGTGTTTGGTCACGGACTTTAAATCACATTATCAGTGAGTAGCCATAATTCCTCACATAGTATTAATGCATACATTTCACAATGATATTAATCACCAGAGTTTCACAGGCTTTCATAAAAGACTTTTTTGATACACTTCTATAATACAATAATAGTGTATACAATCAGTTGATTCAATTGCTTATCACTTGAAGTTCAGATGCCCTGTCTTTACAGATCAGTAAACCTTGGAAATGTATTCTCTGATCAATTTTCTCTCTCCTTCTGGGATGTAGACACCAGGCTTCCCTCCACCCCTGCTTGTTAGCTTGATAGCTTTGTATACCATATATGGAAATGTACCTTCATTGTCTCTGACAACCAGGCTGGTCAGACAATCAAATGTCTTTGTCTAAAACAGATTGGGCTTACACATTGCTTGCCAAACACATTTTAAGAACATAATTCTAGCACATGCTTATAACAATTTGGACACACCTTGTACATATACCACGCAAGAATATTAATGAAGAATGAACGATTAGTTTTCCAGTGATATATTACATGCCACTCTTTGGTTATAATATCATGACAACAGTATGTTAGGTGTACTGAGCATGTCAGGTGTGATAAGTTGCAGACAGAGCGGTGAGCCACTAATGGGCTTTTGTGTCACAATGATATTTACTTGGACATTTTAATCACTGTTGCAAACCTAGATCTAGGAATATGATATAAAGCAAACAGAGAAATTAAAGGGTTTTTTATGAAGCAGAATTATCAGCTGGTAATCGATTTGGAGATAATTTAAGATGCTACCTATGAAATATTTGGCATTTTTCTGATTCTCAGTATAACAGCATGAGTTGAGTTTTGTGCCTTTTGAAGGATGACAGTTATACTTCACCAGCTGATGGAAGACAGATTTGTAGTAGAAGAGTTGCTGGTATGGTGCATACTTACACTGTTTGCCATAATTACACAGTTGATCTATTACATAGTTTGCTTCTTCAGCTCTCTGCAATTTATAATTATGTCACAATCATAGCTTTTCAAATGATTTAGAGTAATATTATATCAGAGCTCAAAAATGTGAGGGCTAATTATCTTCATGGCTTCTCTGTGTACCTGTTAATTATTTTATAGGGCTTTGAGGGAGAGTTTAGAAATTGGCAAAATAAAGTGCTAAATACTACAAACAGGGGAAAGCTGGATTCAGCTTGGAATTCAAAAAGTGGATGATTGGTATAATGCTTTACAATGAAGGGTAATTACACTCTATCAGTTTGGTGACTGATGGGTAGAAGTCAAGTGTGGGAAAACTTGCGTGGCCAGCAAGCTATCTCTCATCACTCTTTCTTATTTTTGAAACATAGGCCTGGTCTACACTATGACTTTAATTCGGATTTAGCAGCGTTAAATCGAATTAACCCTGCACCTGTCCACACAACGAAGCCATTTATTTCGAAATAAAGGGCTCTTAAAATCGATTTCTGTACTCCACCCCGACGAGCGGAGTAGCGCCAAAATCGATATTGTCATTTTGAATTAGAGTTAATGTGGCCGCAATTCGATGGTATTGGCCTCCGGGAGCTATCCCATAGTGCACCATTGTGACCGCTCTGGACAGCAATCTGAACTTGGATGCACTGGCCAGGTAGACAGGAAAAGCCCAGCGAACATTTGAATTTTATTTCCTGTTTGCCCAGCGTGGAGAGCACAGGTGACCACAGATAGCTCATCAGCACAGGTAACCATGCAGGCTGATAATCGAAAAAGAGCACCTGCATGGACCGTACGGGAGGTACTGGATCTGATCGCTATATGGGGAGAGGATTCAGTACTAGCAGAACTTCGTTCGAAAAGACGAAATGCCAAAACTTTTGAAAAAATCTCCAAGGGCATGTTGGAGAGAGGCCACAATAGGGACTCAAATCAGTGCTGCGTGAAAGTCAAGGAGCTCAGACAAGCCTATCAAAAAACAAAGGAGGCAAACGGTCGCTCCGGGTCAGAGCTGTGGACATGCCGCTTCTAAACCGAGCTGCATGCAGTTCTAAGGGGGGCCGCCACCACTACCCCACCTCTGACCATGGATTCCGAGGTGGGGATAATCTCATCAGCTATACCTGAGGATTCTGCGGACGGGGAAGAGGAGGAGGAGGACGGGCTGGCGGAGAGCACCCAGCACTCCGTTCTCCCCAACAGCCAGGATCTTTTTCTCAGCCTGACTGAAGTACCCTCCCAACCCTCCCAAGCCAGTATCCAAGACCATGACCCCATGGAAGGGACCTCAGGTGAGTTTACCTTTTAAAATATAAAATTTGTTTTAAAAGTAAGCATTTTTTAATGATTACTTTGCCCTGAGGACTTGGGATGCATTCGCGGCCAGTACAGCTACTGGAAAAGTCTGTTAACGCGTCTGGGGATGGAGCAGAAATCCTCCAGGGACATCTCCATGAAGTTCTTCTGCTTTCATGGAGGGAGGGGTGAGGCTGTACCCAGAACCATCTGTGACAATGTTTTTTGCCCCATCAGGCACTGGGATCTCAACCCAGAATTCCAATGGGCGGGGGAGACTGCGGGAACTATGGGATAGCTACCCACAGTGCAATGCTCCGGAAATCGACGCTAGCCCCGGTACATGGACGCACACCGCCGAATTAATGTGCTTAGTGTGGCCTCATACATTCGACTGTATACAATCTGTTTGCAAAATTCGAATTATATAAATTCGGATTAATCCCGTAGTGTAGACATACCCTAAGTAAACAAAAGGGCTAATCAAATTAGTCGGTTTGGGGAAAGTTTACTTCAAATCAATGGAGGTTTTTAGACGTCAGAAAAAAGAATGAATCAAAACCCTT
Source organism: Malaclemys terrapin pileata (assembly GCF_027887155.1). Lineage (NCBI taxonomy): Eukaryota > Metazoa > Chordata > Testudines > Emydidae > Malaclemys > Malaclemys terrapin. Next base: position 13,759,152 of record NC_071515.1, on the reverse strand, counting down.
ATTTAATTTCAAATAGTGTGAAGCATTAGAATTGCACCCATAGAAGCAGAAATAACCCTCCCTCCCCTACATCTGATCACCACAATCCTGCAAGCCATTCCACATGAACAGAATCCTGCATTCGCTTGGAGGCCGTTTTAATGGAGCTGCTAGCAAATGCAGAGATTCACCTGGGCAGAGCAGCAGGATCAGGGCCTACGTTTTCCAAATTACAGTGACATTCTTGATTCATAGCTGGCTGATGATCATCTCTGCAGTGGGGAAAGCCATTTTATCTGGGATGCTGCATGGAGTTAGTGCTGTGACAGCTCCGCTTCTTTATCCCCTATAGAGCCCCAAAGGGGCTGTCACCAATTCCCCTGGCAAGCATTATGGGGAAGGAGGACTCTGAAGCTCAAGAAACATAGGAGAGCACAACCTATTTTGCACCAAATCACAGATGAGTCATACATTTCACATATTCTTCCGTCCTGATCTAAAAATAAACCAATAAACAAACATATTACTTAATCAAATAATATCAAATGAGCCTATCAGTAAAATATCTTAATCCAGTTGAGATCAAAACTAATGTTTTGTATTTGAGTCTGATTGTGTTGAACAGTGATATGGGTACTGCATATAGTTCTGTGTTAGAATGGATAGTGAATTTGTTGTGCAGCTGAGGATCGTGTCTTAGAAGTCTCTGAGTTGGAGCTGATTTGGCTGTTAGATTGCAAGCTTTTTGGGTCAGGGACTGTCTTTTGTTCTGTGTTTGTACAGAGCCTTGCACCATGAGTAGGGCTCCTGGGCACTACATTAGTACAAATAAATAATACTTAAAGTTGGCTTAGCTGGTAAAATCCTTATTTTAGTGATTGTGTAGTTAAGAAAAGCTGTTGAGCAACCTTAACTCTAAAAAGTTAGGTTTAAATTTTGTTTTCATTCATGCTTCTCAAACTTCTTGAGGCATCTGTAACTCTTCTCAATATTCTCTGCTTCTTGAGCTATGTATTCTCTTATTGAGTAGACTGACTGACTCTTTCAGCCTGTAAGATTGACATACTTATCTACAAGCAATCAGTGAGTGCTTTTCCTGGGTCAAGAGGTATCAGCTGTAATACTGTTCTTATTCCACTCTATTATGAACCCCATCAAGTATTTTATTCATTTTTATTGCATTTGCAAGTAATAGAGTAGTGTTATTGGAGGCTGATTGGATGATAAATGAAAGCTCTTTTATTATTTAGAACTGTGTATTCAAGGCATTTAGGATCTTTTTTGAATTAAATGGCACAAAAAATGTTAAGAGTGGAGAAACCATCAGTTTCCAATCCTGAAAAAAGAAACAGCAGAGAGAACTTGTGTGATAAATTGAATAAGTTAGATTAGTTAAAGACATTTCTTACTTTTACCCTTAATTATTTTTATGTAAATACTCTCTAAGGGGAAGGCTTCACACAATAGATTCCTATTTGGGGGTCTGTTCTCCTGCTTGTTATAGAGATTTAACTGAGGGAAGAATTGCATCTAGCAAGGGATGTGAAGGGTAACAAGAAGGGTTTCTACAGGTATGTTAACAACAAGAAGGTCAGGGAATTGGGGAGGCAACCTAGTGACAGATGATGTGGAAAAAACTGAAGTACACAATGCTTTTTTTGCCTCGGTCTTCACAGACAAGGTCAGCTCCCAGACTGCTACACTGCACAGCACAGTATGGGGAAGAGGTGAGCAGCCCTCATTGGTGAAAGAACAGGTTAAGGACTACTTAGAAAAGCTGGACATGCACTAGTCCATGGGGCCAGATCTAATGCATCTGAGGGTGCTGAGGGAGGTGGCTGAGGTGATTGCAGAGCCATTGGCCATTACCTTTGAAAACTCATAGTGATCTGGGGAGGTTCCAGACAATTGAAAAAAGGCAAATATAGTGCCCATCTTTAAAAAAGGGAAGAAGGAGACTCTGGGGAACTACAGACCAGTCAGCCTCACCTCAGTCCCTGGAAAAATCATGGAGCAGGTCCTCAAGGAATCCATTTTGAAGTGCTTGGAGGAGAGGAAGGTGATCAGGGACAGCCTATATGGATTCACCAAGGGCAAATCATGCCTGACCAACCTGATTGCTTTCTATGATGAGATAAGTGGTTTGTGGATATGGGAAAAGTGGTGGACATGATATATCTTGAATTTAGCAAAGCTTTTGATATGGTCTCCCACAGTATTCTTGCCAGCAAGTTAAAGAAATATGGATTGGATGAATGGATTATAAGGTGGATAGAAAGCTGGCTAGATCGTCGGGCTCAATGGGTAGTGATCAATGGCTCGATGCCTAGTTGGCAGCCCATATCAAGCGGAGTGCCCCAGGGGTCAGTCCTGGGGCTGTTTTTGTTCAACATCTTCATTAATGATCTGGATGATGGGATGGATTGTCCCCTTAGCAAGTTCACGGATGACACTAAACTGGGGGGAGAGGTAGATAAGCTGGAGGGTAGGATAGGTTCCAGAGTGACCTAGACAAATTGGAGGATTAGGCCAAAAAAATTTGATGAGATTGAACAAGGACAAGTGCAGAGTCCTGCACTTAGAATGGAAGAATCCCATGCACTGCTACAGGCTGGTGACCGACTGGCTAAGTGGCACTTCTGCAGAAAAGGACCTGGTGATTACAGTGGATGAGAAGCTGGATATGAGTGAACAGTGTGCCCTTATTGCCAAGAAGGCTAACAGCATATTGGGCTGCATTGGTAGGAGCATTGCCAGCAGATTGAGGGAAGTGATTATCCCCCTTTATTCAGCACTGGTGAGGCCACATCTGGAGTATTGCATCTAGTTTTGGGCCCCCACTACAGAAAGGATGTGGAAAAATTGGCAAGAGTCCTGCGGAGGGCAATGAAAATAATTAGGGGGCTAGGGCACATGACTTATGAGAAGAGGCTGAGGGAGCTGGGCTGCATTGGTAGGAGCATTGCCAGCAGATTGAGGGAAGTGATTATCCCCCTTTATTCAGCACTGGTGAGGCCACATCTGGAGTATTGCATCTAGTTTTGGGCCCCCACTACAGAAAGGATGTGGAAAAATTGGCAAGAGTCCTGCGGAGGGCAATGAAAATAATTAGGGGGCTAGGGCACATGACTTATGAGAAGAGGCTGAGGGAGCTGGGCTTATTTAGTCTGCAGGAGAGAAGAGTGAGGAGGGATTTAATAGCAGCCTTCAATTACCTGAAGGGGGGTTCCAAAGAGGATGAAGTTAGACTGTTCTCAGTGGTGGCAGATGACAGAACAAGGAGCAATGGTCTCAAGTTGCAGTGGGAGTGGTCTAGGTTAGATATTAGGAAAAACTATTTCACTAGGGGGGTGGTGAAGCACTGGAATGGGTTACCTAGGGAGGTGGTGGAATCTCCATCCTTAGAGGTTTTTAAGGTCAGGCTTGACAAAGCCCTGGCTGGGATGATTTATTTGGGGTTGGTCCTGCTTTGAGCAGGGGGTTGGACTATATAACCTCCTGAGGTCTCTTCCAACCCTAATCTTCTATGAGTCTATGAATGAAGTACCCATAACAAAAATCTCTATGTAGCGTTTGATTTGGTCCATAAATGGAGGCCTTTCCGGGCCTCTCTCTAAGGATTTCTCTACATTGCAATTAGTGTGTGTGAATGCAGTGTATGTTGGCAGAACTGAACCGTCTTTAATCTAGCTAGCACAGGTACCAAAGCCCATAGCAGCATGGGTTTCATCACTGGCAGTACAGCCCCACTTGGGGACCTTGGGTACTTGAGTGGCAGTTCACTCAGCTTCACTACCTGAGGTGATTAGGTAAAACTACCTCACGTATGTGTACAGATGCTGCAATCACACCTCTGATTACATTGTAGACATACTCTCAGTCTCTAGGACCCTCCAATTTATTTTGGGTGACTGGAAAGCACTACAAGAGCAGGAGGCCTTTTAGGGACTGTAAGAGGCCCCTCAGAGGCAGTATAGCTGGTTTGCTCTGGTACCAAAAATACGGCTAGGACATGCAGTACCAGCTATATCAGATTAAGTATGTTTCTTTATTTATAAAAACCTGTGAAGGACCTTCCTCACCACTAGAGGGAAATACTGCTGAGTAACTGTGGTTATCAATTAGAGCTGAGTGAATAACTGAATTGTTGCTTTGGTGGCCTGTCAAGGCTGATTCTCCACTTTGGCGCTTCGAGTGCAGAAGGTGGGGACCATCAAGGATTCTAAAAATTAATACTGGCTACTCCAGGCTGGTATTAAACTCCCAAGTTTACAGCTTTTCTCTGAACTTGGATGGGTAGATGCTGCCACCACCCAAATGAAAAACCCCCATTTTACCCAAAAAGACGCACTTGGGAATTCTTCCCTGTGGGATACCCTCAAGCCCTTTCACTCCCCCCCACGCCAGGGAAGAGCTGAGGAAGAAAACAAAGGAAATTAGCTGTTGCCACCAGCTAATTAAACAACATGCACAAACCTCATAGGACACACACACACACAAATCCTGTTCTTAAAAAAGGTAAATTTTATTAAAAACAAAAAGAAAAAAAATACATCTGGAACTTAGGCTATTGCTAGATTTAAAAAGAATAAATATAATAATTAAGCATCAAGAATAGTTTTCTTGAGGTCCAGCTTAAAGGTTACAAACAAAACAAAAGCACCTGGGGTTAGCACAGAGGAGTCCGCAAGCCAATAAGAAATAAAAGAGATAACCCTAATTGTGTTTTCCTAGACATTCCCTGATCTACTTAAATCTCTGGGGTTCAATAAATAGTTTTAGGTATGATCTGATGGTTTCCATACCTGGCTCAAAGCTCTTACAGCATAGTTCCAGCCCTGTCTCTCCTCTGTCCCCTCTCTCCGGAGAACAACAACGTACAGACCAAGGGAAAGTTTTTTCCCAATTTTAAAAAGTTCTAGCCTTCCCATTGGCTCTTTTGCTCAGGTGCCTTCCTTTTACCTATGGGCTTTTTTTAACCCTTTACAGGTAAAGGAAGTAGAGAACAGCTACTAACAGGGATTTTATAGCTGCTGGGTGTCCATAAAAGGGAGCAACCCCCCACACCCTTCATTTATCACATCGCCGAACCAAAAAAGCCAAAAAAAAAAATGTTTTGGTTTTACCCCAAATGGAATTTTTTTGGCTTTCATTGCTGAAATCAGTTTTCTTTTGCTTCTGAGTCGGGGGGTATTTTTACCCCATTTTAAAAATAAATCTACCTAGATTTTGGAACCAAACATTTTGAAGTGAAATGTCAAAATGTTTTATTTAGAAAATGCCAACTCAAGATGTTCTGACTTTTTCATTTTTTTTGGTTTGGCCAAAACAATTTGCCACATTCCACCTGCATTCACAAATAGTTTGTCAATCTAAACTTGCATTTTTCAGTGAATAAACTATTTATCTGAAAGATTTTTGTCCAGCTGTCTTAAAAATGTTATCTTCCGAATGTTGCCAGCACTTGGGATTTTATGGAGATTGTGACAAATCTAATGTATTTGATATCTTTCTTAAAGCCCCAGCTCTTTGACTCATATGAATAAGACCCCTACGTTTCTAGCTCTTGGGGTTGCAGAGAAAGGCTCCATGACCAGAAGACAAATGAAAAGGATTCAATGTATTTTTTTTTTAAATCTCATGATTTTTGAACACTTGAAGTTGCCCATATAGTTGACCATCTGTTCCTGTCTCCTGATTGATGGCTCTCCACTGGATTCAGAATTCAACTGGACTAAATTTAGTAATCACATTTCAGTGACATTTCTCAGCTTTTATTTTTCTGTACTATTGATTCCTTCACAAGTTTTGCCTTTCATCTTTTTCCCAGGAGTAAATCTGCCCTTTGGTGCTTCTTGGAAACTTACGCTTTCTGTATAACTACATTTTTTTTTCAATTTTTATTAGCCATTTTAGTTGCATTTTGATTTGGCGATTGCAGTATTTGGTCCACATATTGATGTGTCCCTTAAAGGCCACTGTATTGAAACCGAGGGCCATAGCACTGCTAGAGATTAGTCTAGTTGTAGTTTAGAGCAGACTGCTGGAACTGTACTTTTCCCAAAAGACAATCCAGTGATTACAAGACACAAATGTCAGCCTAGGTTTTCCCTGGCTTGAATGGGAGTTTTACCTGAGCAAGGACTGCATATCATGCTATGTAGGCAAGTGTAGCCAAATGGATTCATTGGATACCTGAAAGCTTCTAATTTTTAACTTGTATGTTTCCCATTTATTTTCTTACTGAAAAGCTTGCCAAAACAATTGACTGGTAAATAGTAAAATGATATAACCTATTTTTAGATGCCTATGAAAAGCCATTTAATTTTTCATCTATCCCATAAATGCTTCACTAACCTCATGCATCCAATTTAAAAAAAATTATAATGAGCATATCAAACAGTTGTTGCTGGATATGGCACATTAGAATATAGAAAGTTGGCTGGATGCCTATCATAGTTAAGTACATTAAAAGGGAATTGGAATAAAATATTAATGTAAAAGTCATCAAAACCTTGTTGAAAATAAATGAAGATAAGCTTTCAAAAGTGTCATACTTCTGACTAACCATTTAATGCCGTTCTACTCACCCAAAAGGCAAACATTCTAAGAAGAATTATGGAATTGTCATTCTCTTCTTATTTTTTTTCCTCCCATTATCTGCCTTTTATTTTTACACGCTGACATTTCTTGCATGTCATGCTTACCTTAGACAGCAGCAAATACACACAGTAAATTATTACAGCTTTCCCATTAGCACAGTATAGTTCAATACACTATGAATTGTATGAAATAAGAATCATTAATGGAATTGCAAGCCTAAGTCCCAGAGCAATCATGACTCAGGGATATATATATATATATATATTTAAATAATGTTGCAGTTCTCTTAATTGGCAATGTCCTTGTTATTTTGAAGTACTACCAATACTATATTTCTGTTGTTCCTAGGCAATAGGGTCTATATGGAACTTGAGTAGGAGGTCTCACAGCACTTGGCAATGTGACATTACATTTGATTAGTTCTTTATAATTGTAATACTGTAGGTTAGATGATATTGTAATACAAAAAACTGCATTGAGGGTAAAATCCTGGTGTTATGGCGGGAGAGGAGTGAAGTGATACTGGCCACACACTGAGCCATCTTACCAAAGCAGTGCAGAAGGGCATGGGAAAAAAGCACATTGAGATACAATTTACTGCTGCTCCAGAAAGGGGCACAAAGGGCCCTATGCTGGGGGTTCTGCCTCCTACAGTACAGACATGCTCAACATGGGGACTGACTATGTTCTCAAAATGACAGACCATATCTGTGTGGGGCTGTGGAGAACGTATGGCCGTGTTAGTTGGGCTCTTCCCTCCCACCCCAAGTGCTTAAGAGTACATGATGGTATCGCATCTTGTTGCTGTATGGGTGCACTTGATGACAGCATCCTTCTCCTCTGTTCTGCATGACACCCATACAACGTGAGGCATTTAGCCCTACCTTATTTTATTTAAGGTTAATCTTCAACTGAGAAAATCAAAGAGCTTTGTAGTTCAGAATCCAGGCTGGATTTCTTTCCTTAACTCACAGCAGTGTTAAAAAGCAGAATGAAAGGGTATGTATTAAGGATGGCGTGTTTCTGTGGAGAATTTATACTTATCCATATTCCTAATTCATAGAATTCATTTCACTGTATCACATGTATTCCAGAATTAATATCTTTTGTTTTTCACCAAAATTTGTAAAGTAAAACAAAGATTTTTTTTGGTCAAATTCAGAAAATATAGGACACTTGTACTAACAAGCGTCAATAACAATTTCTTACCTGTGCCTGAATTGACTCCATATTCTTTTTACCAGAAAGTCTGTCACTATGGCTGTTGTGCCATTAGATTTGTGATAAGACGCATAAGAAACTAGGTAGACTTGTATTCAGAAATGTATTGAACATTTGCCTGATTGTGTTTTGCTTCCTGTGTTATATATGTACTAAAACTCTGTTCTACTGTAAAAAAAAAAAAAGATTATTGGCAATGCCTTCACAAACCTTGGAAACAATTCACCAGTTTAAGGGTTCACTCCAGTACCTCATATGTGGAAACTAGAATTACCAAAAGGCACTGAAACTGGGTTCTGTAATACAATGATCTACTGCATATTTGGGATGTACTTACTGAGCCCTGGCAGGACTGAAACAATAAATTGAACACATTGCACCTGTCAAGGCTGGATCCCCACTTTGAACTTTAGGGTACAAATGTAGGGGCCTGCATGAAAAACTTCTAAGCTTAACTACCAGCTTAGCTCTGGTTCGGCTGCCACCATTTCAATGGATTCCCTTCCTGGGAAGCCTTGAAAAACCTTCACCAAATCCCTGGTGAAAACAAATCCAAACCCCTTGGATCTTAAAACAAGGAGAAATTAACCATTCCCCCTCCTTCCTCCCACCAACTCCTGGTGAATCAAGTTCCAACCCCCCTGGGATCTACAACAGGGAGAAATTAACCATCCCCACTCCTTCCTCCCACCAACTCCTGGTAAATCAAGATCCAAAACCCTTGGATCTTAAAACAAGGAAAAATCAATCAGGTTCTTTAAAAGAAGGCTTTTAATTAAAGAAAAAGGTAAAAATCATCTCTGTAAAATCAGTATGGAAATTAACCTTACAGGGTAATCAAACTTAAAGAGCTCAGAGGACTCCCCTCTAGTCTCAGGTTCAAAGTACAGCAAACAAAGATAAACACTCTAGTAAAAGGTACATTTACAAGTTGAGAAAACAAAGGAAAACTAACATGCCTTGCCTGGCTATTTACTTACAAGTTTGAAATAGGAGAGACTTGTTTAGAAAGATGTGGAGAACCTGGATTGATGTCTGGTCCCTCTCAGTCCCGACCGAACACACTCCCAAACAAAGAACACAAACAAAAGCCTTTCCCCCCCCCCCCCAAGATTTGAAAGTATCTTGTCCCCTTATTGGTCCTTTAGGTCAGATGCCAGCCAGGTTACCTGAGCTTCTTAACCCTTTACAGGGAAAAGGATTTTGGAGTCTCTGGCCAGGAGGGGTTTTATAGTACTGTACACAGGACAGCTATTACCCTTCCCTTTATAGTTATGACAGAACCCAAGTAGGGAGGCACTAAAGTTAACGTGTTCAGTAATGCAAGATTCTACACATGTTCAAAAGGGTCTAACTTCAAGTTGCTGCAGGAATCATAACTTTGAATTTAAAATCTTAACAATTATTTGCGTAAGGATAGTCACACACACACACACACACACACACACACACACAAACACACACAAATCTATCTGACTTCCTTACTACATGTGTCATATAATAATCCCAAAAACTAGCAGGAGCAATCTACAGCCAATAGGTACAAATAGTCATAATGAAAAATGTGGCATCTTTTTGTCTACATTATATAAATCTGGTATGAAACATAAAAAGCTGTAGTACGTATCACAACATTTCACTTAGTAATGCTGCATGTAATTCTCTCGGAATATTTTCTGTTCTAGTATTTGCTCAGTACAATATTCTTTTTTTTTTAACCGGAGTTAGGTAGCTCAAATTCTTTCTTGGCGATAGTTTAAAAAAAAATAGCACACCATAGTTAACTCATTGTTCAAGCTGCCAGCCTTTGACAGTCTTCTAGTAGCAACGAGCCAGGGAAGAAAGATTTGTTCACTATAAATGAGGCAAAGTGAAGATCTGTGCTTAGTGAACACATTCTAAAAGTTTGCCTGTCATATCACGCAGCCTTCCCCCTTATCACAACTACTAATGATTTTAGCAATGGCTTGATGAATGTTAAACTGAAGATAAAGGGTGTATCGTGGACACAGTAGGCCCATTCCTTCCATGAAACGTCTGTTATATGTTCATTGGTAGGGATGGGAATACATAAAAGCCATAAAATTGGCCCTTTGTGGGTCAAAAATAGCTGACCAAAACTTTGGCTAATGCAAGAGGTGAATGATGAAAGTGATCCAATCTGTCCTATACATTTGAAAGCTTCAGGGAGTAATAACCAAGCCCCATCTGCCAAGGTCACATAGAGGATGAAATTTGGTTTTTGAACATTTTACATTATAAAAAATGCATTGACTGTAATTATGTACAGTAAATGATAAAGCCATATACAGTAATTTGAAAGTCCTAGGGAGTAAATGTTCTGACTAAAAAGGTTGTAATTAAGGAATAAAGAAGAGCACATGCTTCTAGAATGAAACACGCTTCTGAAATAGGCATATTAATCAGTAATAACTCTGTAAAGGTCATTACGTGAGAGAAGGAACTACAGTATGTCACTGTTAAAGTGTCTCAAGATCGCTGAGCGAGAGCAAGGTCAACTGCACACCATGATTGCTACTAGGAATAATATTGTTATGAACAGAATGTTAACAAAATCCTTTCTGGTTTTTGTTATGATTAAGATTGGTTTTGTTGATGTGACCTTAGGTTAGAATTTGGTATGGGGGGAGGGGAAATAAAAAAGCCCGCATTTTTTTTCTCATACTGTAGGTCTGGAAGGAATCTCAAGTGGTCCTCCAGTCCTTTCCCCCTGCCCACCCCCATGCTAAGGCAGGATTAAGTATACCTAGATCAACCCTGACAAGTGTTTGTCCAGCCTTTTCTTAAAAACCTCCCAGGAGAGGCATTCCACATCCTCCCTTGATAACCTGTTCCAGTGCTTAACCATCCTTATAGCTAGAAAGTTTCCCCTAATACCCAACTTAAATCTTCCTTGCTACAAACTAAGCCAATTACTTCTTGTCCTACCCTCAGTGGACATGGAGAACAATTGATCATCATCTTCTTTATAATAACCTTTTACATGTTCGAAGACTGTTATCATGTCCCCCCAAGCGTCCTCTTCTCTTAACTAAACATGCCCAATTCTTCCAACCTTTCCTCATAGGTCATGTTTTTCTAAACCCCTTATCATTTTTGTTTCTCTCCACTGGACTACCTCCAAGGTGTTCTTATCTTTCTTAAAGTGTGGTTCTTCAAACTTGGCATACTACTCCAGCTGAGCCATCATATGTACTGAGTAGAGCAGAACAATTACCTCCTGTGACTTGCATGCAATACTCCTTTTAATACATCCCAAATTACATTGCCTTTTTTTGCAACAGCATCCCACTGTTGACTCATATTCAATATATGATCCACTATAATCTCGGATCTTTCTCTGCAGTACTGCTGCCTAGCCAGTTATTTCCCATTTTGTATTTGTGCATTTGATTTTTCCTTTCTAAGTATAGTACTTTGAACTTGTCGTTTTTGAATTTCATCATATTGATTTCAGACCAATTTATCCAGATAATTCTGAATTCTAATCCTGTCCTCCAAAGTGCTTTGCAGCCCCCTTGGGTGCCATCTACAAATTTTATAAGCCTTCTTTCTATTCCCTCATCCAAGTCATTAATTAAAATATTCAGTAGTACTGGACCCAGGACAGACCCCTGTGGGATTCCACTTTGACAGCAAACCATTGATGGTTTGTTTTTTCAACCAGCTCTGTATTCACCTAATCATAATTTCATCTAGACCTCATTTCTCTAGTTTGCTTCCGAGAATGTCATGTGGGACTTTGTCAAAAGCCTTACTAAAATCAAGATATATCATATCTACTGCTTCCCCCCATCCACTAGGCCAGAAATCCTGTCAAAGAAGGAAATTAGATTGGTTTTACATGAAGCATTCCTGTTTTAACCACCACACATGATTCTGTGTTTATTCTGTATTGTACTGTACCTGATGGTGAATAGAGACTGTAAGTTTCTTTTCTAGGCAGGAACCCATTATTTATTTGTAATATTTATAAATATTTACTTGCAAATCGGCTTTTGTGCAGTGTGATGTAAGCTTACAATTTTTTATAAATGTTAATATCTGAATATTACTGTATACATTTTATTAAATATTCACTTGGTGTTATAATATTTGTATAATAAATTTTCTGCTAATGTGGCACACTCTAGTTTATATTGGTCCACCACGCCTGTGAATTAAAACTTTCACTGGAAAAACATACTGTATCTCACCATAAAATTTGTGTGAAGTTGTAAATAGTGAAACGACTATTGATTAAAATGTTCAGAAGCCATTTAGCCCTCAGCTTCCTAAACAGTGTGGGAAGGGTTTTATCTGTATGATCCCATAGACTTTAGTGGAAGTTGCCTGGCAATTGCCCAGTGCAACATTTAAAAATGCAGACACTGTTGTAGGGGATTGTTTTCTTTGTGTGTCTTGTTGAAAGTCAAATCAGATTTGGCACATATCATTTCTGCAACTTTTATTGCTTTCAAATGGCAGAGGCATGTGCTCAGCATCTCTCAGGATTTGGTCCTTAGTTTATGTCATTGAATACATGAACCTATTGAACACACTGAATTACATGGTTGCCGTCCTGACATTTATCTGGGAGCTGAATTAGAAGTGTTATTCCTCTATATCCCACAAACTGTTACAAATAGCTTCTGATTTAGAACCTTCTGGAAGTTTTGAAGTTAGCCTTTCATGTTTAGCATTTTTAGTGAAATAAGAGAATAATTTTCATGGATATTAACAGTGGATTTTTTTTTCAAAACGTTTTTTATCAAACTCTGAACTTCTGTGTTTTTTCCCATTGAGTGAAGATAATAGAAGAAGCAGAAAGGTGCAAGGAAAAACACCTTCATTTAGAATGAATGTTGTTTAAGTTGGGCTTTATACATTGATGGAACAGACACTTATTGACCCCATACAGGGGGCCCACACAGGCACTAATGCACCATTTTAGCATTACACTGAGGCCCCAGTGACATCAGTGAGACTACTCATTTGCTTAATGTACTGTGCTAGATCAGGGCCTAAAATCCTGATTCAGTGTTTGTCACTGTGCCTCCATGGGTCACAACTGAGAATACCAAATTCAGGACAAGCTGCTCAGAAAAAGGGAAGACACACCCTTTGGTGGTTATTCTTTCATGAGATATACCAAACCAGCAACAAAAGTAAATTTCCTCAAAAGTATCTCATCCTCCATTTACATTTTTTAATGCAGATAAAGTCTACCTTTATTCTCATCCAAGTTTTCTTAGGAAAGTGGTCTTCTCTTTTCATGTCAACCAAGTAACCAATATTCTTACTGACTTTCTTCCCAAAGCCTCATGGTAATAAGGGAGAGGAGTCACTGCATGCTCTAGATGTTAAGAGTGCTAGCATTTTATCTGGAAGGGGCTAAACCTTTCAGGTTTTCATCTCAATTGTTTGTTGCATTTGTGGACAGAATGAAGGGCACCTCGTTTTCCATGCAAAGGATTTCATCATGAATATCTGATTGTATTTGCCTTTGTTACCAGTTGGCTAACGTGAAGCTTCTGAATAAAGTATTGGGTCATTTGACTAGATCCCAAGCAGCCTTTGCATCATTTCTGGTTCATGTGCCCATGTTAGACATTTGCAAAGTGGAAACCTGGTCATCATGTCACAAGTTTGCCTCCTAAGCAATTTCTCAACAATCTAGGAAAAATGCTAAATTTGGACAAGAGGTTCCTCCAGTCCCTATTCATACAGACGTCGATCCTACCTGTAGATGGGATGGCTTATGAGTAACCTATAGTGAATGGACATGTGCAATCATTGGAAGAAGACACAATGGTTAACCTTTCCATAACTGTTGTTCAAGATGATTTGCATATGTCCATTCCACAACTGACCCTCCTTTCCCTCTCTGTCAAAATCATCGTTCTAGGAAGGAACTGAGGTGGGTCTGGTGCAGCTTAGCCCTTTATATCTATGCAGTGTGCACATAACAGCAAAGTGCATGCAGGTCACCCCAATGGGTACTGCTAAGGGTAAAAAGTCTCCGACAACTGTGTACTGGACTGCACACAGCCCTACAGTGGAATGGACATGTGCAACACATCTTGAAGCACAACAGTTACAGAAAGGTTAGCATTTTATTCAGAATTTCACTGTTATTGGTACTAGATGCTAAGAAAGTTTTGAATGGGGAGAAGATGGGCTGCTGAAGTGGAATGGAAAGCTAGGTATGGAAAATACTAGCAACAATTCAGGGCAGAATTACCTAAGGAGTGACACATCCCAATTTCAGATTGTTAGTTTGCCCATAGAGGACAGCTTTACAAAGTAATTCTAAAATTATGCTTCCTACATGGCAAGATAAAAAGGACAGGAGCTCATCCATTTAGGTTTTGGTGGCTGTATCTAACCTCTTGTCTACATTACCGCTGTATCGATGCTTCGTCAATCGATGCCCCGGGGATCAATTTAGTGGTCTACTGAAGACCAACTAACTCAATGGTCGACCCCCGTACTCTACCTGGAATGAGAAGAGTAAGGTAAGTCAACGGGAGAGTGTCTCCTGTCGACCCAGCGCGGTGTAGACACCGCAGTAAGTCAACCTAAGCTACGTCGCCTCTAGCTACATTATTCATGTAGCTGGAGTTTCATAACTTAGGTCGACTTACCGCAGTAGTGTAGACATAGCCTTAGTAATGGAAAATGATTAAACCTTTATTCTTTTTGTGACTGAAATTTTAATATAGTATAGCGGTATATTGTGGAATGTGATTTAAAACAGAATCTGTTATTTAAGATACAAAAAATGTTTTTTTTCAATCTTTTATAACTCAATCTGTTTGAAGGGATTTTCTTCAGGTTTTCCAAACAAATTCATATCTGAAATGAGCCAGATCATAGAATGTTTGAGACAGAAGGAAAACTTTTTGTAAAGTTATAAACACAGGAAAATGAGGATTATAATGTAATTCTGAACGTAAATTTAAGGTTACCATAGCTTGCACTTTTATAGTACACAAAGAAGATGCAAAAGATCTGAACTATCCCTATGAGCATTCTCTGATATTAGCAGTTTCAGATAGAAACATTTTTTCTTCAAGATATTTGTTGAACAATCCAGGGGATAATAAATTGTTTACTTTGCAGAGCCAGACACTCTTCCAAATGTCCCTCAAATGTATTAAGCCTTGGGTTAAAATGCAAACACTATTTATTCATACTCGAAAGACTTGTGTAGAGCAGTATTACCTTGTATTGGTATAGAATTTGCTTTTTTTCTGTGATATTTGTATTCTTATACTTCTCCTATCAATATGTGCATCTTTCTCTCTGACACTCATAGTCTTACACTTTTCCATTGCTGTCAGTGTTATGGTGACTAATTTATCCAAAACATACACTAAATATAATAACTATTAACCTGAAATATATATAGAAAAATGTAAAAGCACACAAAAGAGCCACCTATTGGCTATTTTCCCTCACAGTAAATTATTTTACCTTATTCAAATTAGGAAGAATTATTGTCAGTTTAATGTTTTCACCAAGAGGTGGCACTAGCATTTTCTCCAAATTTTTAGATAGGTAACTGAGCTTTTAGACTCTAAACAAGCATTGAGTTGTTCTGATGATATCTTATGGTTATCAACTTTAATGTATTTCCTTATCCTGGGTCTTGCTTTGTGTTTTAAGCCTATGATGGTTTACACAAGGAAAACTGACAACATTTTGAAGAAAGAGTTTTATTGTGCAGTCAAAATAGGATTTTGTAAAATGTATGAATCAAAATCTAAATATTGCCTCAGAAAAGGATACAATTACTTTGGGTTACTTAGCTTTAACAAAATATGTGGTACTCTTTAGTCACAGAAATTAAGTTTTGTAAAATGTAAATTCTGAAAAGGTGTGACATCTTTTGGTCCTAGGGCAACTTTGCTTTTTAATCATACAAACTATTAACTCAACACCAGAAGAATAGAAATATTGTATTACCATCTTTCCTTGCCCCCAAACAATGGTGCCAGTCTTTCATGCTCAATCTTTCTAAAGCAATATAACAGCTTTGGGGCTGCAGGGATCACATCTGAATTATAATCTACAAGCTTTCCAGGTGAAACTCTCCAGGCACAGATTCATCTCATCTCCATTTGTAAGGTCAGCAAGTGAATGAACTCCTAATACTGTAATGGTAACATAATTTAATGCAGATTCTCAGGGCCAGAAACACAATTATTGTTGAGTACATCAGCATGCTTAGTGGAAATGTGTTCTATTATTGTTTCCATGGTAGAGAAAACAGTAAGAGAAACAAGAAGAACAGAAGGTAAGAGGTCAGCAGAATGTATTGCAACCCACTAGAAAAATATATTACCCAGTTAGGAACTTTTAATCTGTATCTATATCTGTCTAATGTAAACCCTAAGGATAAATTGAGAGGTGTGGTCCTGACAGGTGACTTATGTACCAATTACATCAAATATCAAAATTTTAGATTATTCCCAGACTGGGTTTTAGGTTATCTTCTTCCTTATAAATGCTACATCAGAAAATACTTAGAAAATCATTTAAATTAAGTATTGCATTAACCTCAGGTTTTTATTGATAATTTTCATAGTTAAATTTTGGGTGCTTGAATTTTGTGTTGTGTTGTAGGCAGGAGCATGGAAGCCCATGAGGTTATGGTACAGGAAAGTGCTTTATTAATAATAACCCAGAAATGCCACAATAGTCACTACTGCTACTTGTATAGAGTTACAGGATAGTTTTTAAGACCATCCCAGCACAAATCTCATCTCAGCACATAAATTCCAAATGAAATCAGGGAAACTATGTGAATACAATACATAATGAGTTCTATTCCTAAGTGAGTGTGAACCATTTTGAAAGCCTTAGTTTGTTTAATTTTTCTGTCTATGATTACTATGCAAGAGAGGAAACACTTCATGGTTAGTAAAACGATTTTTTTTAAAGCCTGTTAAAAGAACCTTTTATTTTCACACATAGTCTCAATTATCGTTATTATTAATTATTTTGCAAGTAACAGAAAATGTTTAGATTTCCTGCATTCTTGCTTTTAGATCATACTCTTCAAGGAACTTGGATATAAATAAAATATTATCCCACAATTATTATATGCAGACTTAATACATCTAACTTTTAAAAGTAGATTTGAAAATCAGTCTCACTTCTATGGCCCAATCATGCAGTCCATATTCAAGCAAAACTATTGAAGTTAATAGGAGTTTTGCCTAAAACTGTGTTGTAGTGCCCTTGTTTACTTGCCAGTACAGTTCAGAACAGTTGCTACTGCAGGGAACTGGGAGAAAGGACTTTACTAGTGATTAAATGTTTGACCTTTTGGAAGTCAAGTAAACTCTCTGTGCCTCAGTTTATCAATACCTAAAATGGGTATGAGGAATGGCTTGAAAAATACCCTAATGTCATCAGATGAAAGCTATTATATAAGTGCAAAGTTTTGGGACAATGACATAAAAGTCTTTGGAAATTTCGTTCTAAAGTGCTACTATCAGTTTCACTGAATGGTGCGAATAAAGAGTAATTTCATTGGTTGACTGTGCTGTCTAACGTCACTGAAGTATATACAATGCAATGATATTTGTTTTTTCCAAAATGTGTGTGCAAATTGATAATGAACATATTTAAATTACTTCCATTAATATTGTCATGAGGTGATTAAAGGCAGGGTTGGGCTGGAGTCAGCCATAGAATAATTAGCATAGCTTTTGGAAATGCTGAATGTTCTGTGCCTCAGTGGCCCACCACAGTTCACTTGCATGCTAGATACCCTGCCTTGTGCTGTCTGTAGTGTAAACTGGTAATAATGTGGGAGGCACAGAATATAGTACAGCAATGTAGCTTCACCAGTGACGCATGAGCCACCTTTTCACTGTAACCATGTGGCACAGAATCTGCCAGTGATGAAGTGTGCATAACTCAGGGCAACTGGCCTCTCCTTCATGACGTTGCTGCTGCTGCATCACACATAGGTCAGTTTATATGAACATGTTTCGTTGTTTATAAAGTTGTTACTGTTAATGGTTAGAGAGGAGAGATGTGTGCTTTACTTCTTGCACGTCTGGAATGAAAGTGCACGTGAGCTAGGTTCGTGATGGTTGTACGGAAGTGCTGGCCCACTCTATTTGTTCATATGTGGGTTTTATGCGTATGTATGTCACTTTTACATTCTGTCTGGTGTGTGTATTTTGCCTCACAGAGCCTCATTTACTACATTTCACCACACAATAATAAGTGTGCTACGTCCAGTAGCATCCCTTGTGCACAGCCCTATGTGTGTGGGTGCCACTTGGATGTTTCTGAAAATTCCAAGGCCTGTGTTCTCCTCTGGACAGACCAAAAATAATCTGTAGAGAAGGCAGTGTTAGGACTGAATTTCAGAGCTGTCTTTCAAAAATTAGTATTGTATTTATGGTGGCCCAAAGAGACCACTTTTCTCTGCCACTGGGGAGTGCCAATCTCACCACCTTTAAAATTCCCTTCCAAAGGAACTGATTTGACTTCAGTGGGGTTTGGATCGGTCCCCAACTATCTTTTTTTCTAAAGTCAGACTAGATTGTAAGGTTTGAATCCATTTGTCCTGACTCCCAGTTAAGTGTTCGTCTGTTAGCCTACAGCTGCTCCCCACTAGAAAAGTGTTGTAATGCCGATTTTTCACACAATTCAGTAATTCACAATGTTTTACCCAATAATTGTTGAGAGCTGGCAAGGCTCCATTGGAATCTTGTTTCAAAACAGAACAAAGCAAGCCCAGCAGCTTCTAGTCAGAAGTCTTCTTCCACGAGTATCTTTGTATAGTATTCTGGTCTGTGTTTTTCCTTAGTTTCGCTATACTTTATCCTTATTTGCTGGTATAGCACTACACCAATAATGGTTTCAATCATTGTAAATAACTCCCATGCTGTTCTTTTCTATACAACAAGATACCACCTCATGGGTCAAATTCTGATCTCAGCTGCATATGTGTAAATCAGGATTTTCAGAATCTGATTCTGCTTTGGCATGAGCAGGTATCATCATAATCAGTATTGCCAAAACCAGGCAGGGACACCAACATTATTTCTATTTAGTTTTATAAAACAGATAGCTGGAGATCTTGAGTGAAATGAATTGCTCTTATTTCTACTTGTATTAAGTTGATTGCAGTTCATGCTATCAATTTTAAGCAGGAGCAGGAATGTCTGATTAGAGGAGAGGGCTTGCTGAGTGAAAAGAAATTGTACAAAAAGTATTCAACCATGTGCTGAGCAGGCCATGCACTAAATTAAATTTCATCGCTTTTTTTATTATAATTATGAGCAAATTACCATTCTTAGTAATTTTTGACAAAAGGATAACAACCTCAACTCAGTACAGAACATCTGGTCTAGCCTCTGTTGTCTGAAAATCAATTAGAATCTTTAATTATTTTTATGCAACATCTGAATAATGATCTGTGGAACAAAATTAAATGGTCTTTCATCCGGTAGAGTACAATGATACCTTCATGGCAATGACAAACATGTTATTAGCGTTGGATGGATTTGTGTATGCATGTTGGAAAAGCTTGCCCCATACTTGAAAAATATTCTAGGGGGTGCAAGGCAACTGTAAAATCATTACATTCATATCCTTAAAGAACTCCTATCTAGGGGAATCCTTAGGTGACACAGAGTGGCTGTAGCAACTCTTATACACGTGTCCTACTGGCTTCTAGTATAGGGGGTGTAGCTAGGGGATGGGTACCTCACAGTGATCTCTGGCATGACCCTCTGGGTTCTAACTTTTACCAGGGACTGGTCCTAGTCTCTGGCTGGTGCCAGGAGCAAGGAAGCACAAAGGTAAATTTAAGCACCTTTCCCTTATCCAACCTGGCCTTGCATCAAATTCAGCTTGGCTCAGCTGGAGGATCTTGACTATAGCAAACAACATTAATTATACCAACAAAAAATAAATGAAACTTGTTTCGTAAATTGTATTGTGGAACCCTCCTATGGATTAAAATTCATCTTTTCATCAATGACCTACAACTGTGTATAGAGGTAGTGCAGAGGAGAGTTTCTCCTTAGAAGCTAAACTCAAGAAGTGCTCATGCAACAGTATAGTAGGACTTCTTCACTTTCTCCTTCACCAACATTTCCTGATGTCGAGAGTGATGATAGGGAGCTAGATAGCCGTTGGGAGTATAGCAATCAAAGTCTGTTACAACTCTAGGTACACCCTATTATTCTGTCTTGTTAATATTACACTAGCCTATAAAAATCACATTTTATATATCTTTCAAACTGAAATGAACTTTTACTGGTTCCCTATACTTGAGAGATTCCCTATATTTAAAGTAGGTAATAGCACTTCAGTAATATCATTAAAAACAAGTAAATATTTGTTAAATATTATTCAGGAAAATTCATCCTGAAATAGTTTTCTGAAGTATTTATTTGGGCACTATCCTTTATGCACAAATATAAGTGTTCCACAAATTGTCATCAAATTGCCACTCAATCTTCAAACCTACCAACATGTGACACCAGTAATCAAAGGGTATGTCTGCAATGCAAATAAAAACACTCACAGCCAGGGCCGGCTCTAGCTTTTTTGCTGTCCTAAGCAGCAAAAAAAAGCGCCGCTCCCCCGAGCCCCCCAGCCGAGTACCACCAGAACCCACCCCACCGAGCGCCGGAGGCCGCCCCCCCCCTGCGCCGAGCGCCGCCGGAACCCCCCTCCAGCGCCGCGCCCACGCCGCCCCCCCTGACGAGCGCCGCATGCCGGAGCCTGCCCCCCGTGCCGAGCGCCGCCAGAACCCCCCCCGAGCGCCGAGCCCCGCGCTGCCCCCCCCCGCTGAGCGCCGCGCAGCGCAGCGCCGCCAGAGCCCGCCCCCGCCGAGAGCCGCCGGAACGCCCCCCCCTCCCCGGGAATGCCGCGCCGCGCTCCCCCCGCCGCCCCTTACCAGGTGCCGCCCCAAGCATATGCTTGGGTGCCTGGTGCCTGGAGTCGGCCCTGCTCACAGCTCGTCCATGTCAGCTGACTTGGTCTTGGTCTATAGGGCTGTTTAACCGTGGTATAGACATTAGGAGTTGGGCTTTAGGGCCCCGAGCCAAAACATATCCACCTCCATAGGCACCGACTCCGTGGGTGCTCTGGGGCTGGAGCACCCATGGGGAACAATTAATGGGTGCTTAGCACCCACCGGCAGCCAAGCTCCCCCAACCTTGACAACTCCTCCCCCGAACATGCTGCATCCCTGCTCCTTCCCCTCCCTCCCAGTGCTTCCTGCTGCCTAACAGCTGTTTGGTGGTGCTTTGGACTTTCCCAGAGGGAGGGGGAGGAGCGGGGACGTGGCGTGCTCAGGGGAGGCGGCAGAGAAGAGTCACGGCAGGGGCGGGGACTTGGGGGAAGGGGGTGGAATGGAGGCAGAGTGAGGGCAGTGCAGGGACGGGAAGAGGTAGGGAAGGGGCTGAGCCAGGGGCAGGTGGGGGTCGAGTACCCACTGGGTAAAGAGGAAGTCGGCGCCTATGTCCATCTCAATTGAACCCTCCTGTAGTTCGAGCCCAGCAACCACGAGTCAGCTGACATGGGCCAGCTGCAGGTATTTAATTGCAGTGTAGACATACGCAAAATGGCTGACAAATAACTGGAGTGTAGAATGCCTATATTTTATTACATGTTTCACCATAATTTATAGTTTCAGAGGGGTAGCCGTGTTAGTCTGAATCTGTAAAAAGCAACAGAGGGTCCTGTGGCACCTTTAAGACTAACAGATGCATTGGAGCATAAGCTTTCGTGGGTGAATGCCCACTTCGTCAGATGCTGCGTCTGACGAAGTGGGCATTCACCCACGAAAGCTTATGCTCCAATACGTCTGTTAGTCTTAAAGGTGGCACAGGACCCTCTGTTGCTTTTTACATAATTTATATATATATATATATATATATATATAAAAAAAAACCTATTTAAAGGATGTCATCTCACTATCTGAATGAAATAAACTAGATTTTAAAAACAAAACTGGAAAAACAAATTCTATCTCATCCATGCATGGACATCCTTCTTACGTTGATGGTAGTACTTGAACCTCGGACCTGCAGCACACAACCCAATCACTTCAGCTACAAGAAGTATTGTTATTACACTACAGGGGGATTTGACACACAGTTTGACAGTAGGTTACACAACTAATTGAGAGTCTGTAGTGGAATATTGGAAATTTGGAATTCTGGGTCATATCCTTGGCTCCTTGGGGTGGGAGTATAATGTGGTACTTAGAAATAGAATAACGAAAGTGCATAAATTTGGCTTATTTATTCTTCTTTGAGGGGTTGACATATATTCCACTCAGGTATGTTAGTGCCTAGTGCACCGGCATCAGAGATTTTTCCCTTAGCGGTACCCATTGGAGATATGGACATGCCTTATGCTTCCTTAAGATCCTCACAGCAGCAATATAAGGGTGGCACTTCCCCGACCCCCCCCCAGTTCCTTTTTACTGCCAGCTAATTTAGTTCAAGCTCGCTATGTGCAAGTCTTCTCCTCACCGTTTTTTTCCCTCTGAGTCATGCTGGTTTTGCTGAGTTTTTCTCTTTGTAAATAATTTTAATAGTTGCCAGTAGTAGTCTCCATAGTCAAGTTTATTTTTTAGTGTAGTTTTA
Organism: Malaclemys terrapin pileata; assembly: GCF_027887155.1. Classification (NCBI taxonomy): domain Eukaryota; kingdom Metazoa; phylum Chordata; order Testudines; family Emydidae; genus Malaclemys; species Malaclemys terrapin. Next base: position 13,736,710 of record NC_071515.1, on the reverse strand, counting down.
ATAATTAGTCTTGTATTAGTATTGTAGTGCCCGATGCCGGGGGTTATGCAGCGTTCTCTAGGCTTCATACATTGCCTGCTGTGTGGGGTTTCCATCCAAAGCAGTGACTCTCAGACTCGCTGCTTTCTCTGCTTAGGAAAGGGTCACATTAAAGAAAGGTGTAGCATCTGCTGTTCTTTTAAAAAGAGAAAACAGATCACAACAGAACTGTGTCTGAAGCAGCACTTTCTGGAGCAGGCTATGAGGCCCATGTCTGCACTGGGACCCTCCACAGCCTTTGGACAGGCCCACTGATGGGGGGGAGGGCAGGGGCAAAGGGGGCAATTGCCCAGGGGCCCTAGGCCCTTTTACATCACCCGGTCAGGCTGTACGGCTCCTAGGCGCATGTGGGGTGGTACAAGTGGTGGCGAAAGCAGCCGGGCGGGCATGCGGAAACCCTGGCTGTGCCAGAAGAGTACGCCCAGCAGCACAGCTGGCAGCTCGCTGGGCACCATCCAGCACAGGCACAGCACCACCGAAATGTCAGGTGGACCATGTTCGTGGCTTATGCGTATATGCATCAGCCGCTGCACATGGTCCAGCTCCATGCACATGTGGCAACACCATGCCGGTCCAGCAGCAGCATGGGGCCCAGCTCCAGCCGGTCCTGCACGGGCTTTCTAGGGGGCTCATTGACTGTTCTGCCCTGGGACCCGGAATTGCTGTCAGCCGGCCTGCCTTTGGGTCTGATCACACTGTCCTCTTCCACTTCTGAAGTGGTGGTAGAGGGAAAGGGGTTGCTCTACGTCTCAGGAACTGCCTTGAAAGAAGACCCACAAGATGGACTGGTAGCAAGGTTAGAACCAGGCAGTCAACCCATGTCTCCCCAGTACTGGGGAGGGAGATTTTTGTTACCATACTGTTGACTCTGGATCTGTCTGGGGATGACTGTCAAGTCTGGTATCTATGGACACAGTTGCAGCACCACTGCTTTTGGTACCTTCAACCCCACAGGCCTATGTGGTAGAAACAAAGTAGCTCTGTTTATCCATGCCAGCCTTGTCACTCACTACCTCTGAAGTCAGTGAGACTATCAATAATGCCTGCTATTCCAGGCCCTTCAACTTCTTCAGAAACAGGGCAGAGGTTAATGCCATCAACATCCTTGGTACCGGTGACAAAACAGGCACCATCTTTAAAGCAGCTGACTGTGGATTCAGCACCAGTGCACTCCTCCCCTGTGGCACTGTCTATATTTTTCACCTTGGTGCTGAGGATTTTGGTACCCAGACTCCTCTCTGAGCCTGCAGTGATTCCTTTTCGCTGCTCAGAAGCAAAAAAAAGGCAATTTCCTGAGCCTCTTGGCAACATGGCCAGTACCGACAATGCTCCTGTTTTTGGGACTAACTTTTCTCTTTTCTTCTTGGGCTGTGGACAAGGCAAGGTGCCCTTAGCCCCACCTAGGTTGGCTCCACCATAACCACAAACTATTCAGAGGGCTTATCAGATTTTGACATGGAATCTTTTAACTCTTCTCCACCATGGTGGAAGACATGTTGCAGATCCTTTAAGTGCCCTGCAGAGGAAACAACATCGGTACCAACATCCCCACTGTTATAGTAAGGACAGTCTATCTTGCCCCCGATATACTAGTCTCCTATGTCATTCCTCTTCTCACAGTGGCCTTCCTGGGATTTCCCATTCATGTAGAGCTAGGACTCCACCCCAGCCAGGAAGCATATCTCCTTGCTGTCCGAGGGGCCCTGCTCAAGGATGTCCATCCTCCAGAGCCACAGCCCAAGCAGCAACTCTCCCTAGGGAGATAACACCGGCTATGCTCTCTCTCTTCCTGCCACCTTTGGAAGATCCAGGCGTCCCAGATTCCTAATCTCACCTCCCAGGACCTGTTTTGAAGGATGGCTTCAGCTCTGGGTATACAGTCTGAACTAGTCCAGGAAAATACCCACAACTTACTGCACCCTTACTCTGGGAAGGGTTGTCCGCCGGATAAATTTTGTATTATAACCTGCAAAGGCTTTATGGTTAACCCCTCTTTCACTTACCCTGACAGCTAAATGTATTGATAAGCATTATGTACCTCCTCAGGGGTTTGAATATTTTGATTCACATCCACTGCCTAACTCTTTAACAGTCACAGCTGCCAATGAGAGGTCTCAGCAGGGGAAGTCTAAAGCAACTCCAAAAGAAAGGGCTGAAAAAGCTGGATTTGTTAGGAAAGAAAATGTATTTGACTGCCTTGCTCCAGATGAAGACAGTGAACCAGCAAGCACTGTAAGCAAAATATGATTTCTTCACTTGGGAGACGATGGTTAAGTTCTCTGCCAAGCTCCTGGAGGATGCAAGGGACAGTTCAAGGCCTTCGTCACAGTTGGTAAAAACTTCACTCCAGTCGGCACTTGATGTTGCAGATGCTTCTTGTAGGGCTGAAGCCTTTGCAATTATAATGAGAATAGCATCGTGGTTATGCAATTCTGGAATAGCTCTGGACATTCAACCGTTGCTGCTTACCCTAGGGTCTATAAAGGAGGTTCCCACACAGTTCTGGGGTTGGTTTTTTACTCCTGCTTTATGATCCCCCAAACCAAAGGGGAACTGAGACCCATACTCGACCTGTGAGCTCTCCCAACGTTTATCTAACAAGTGAGATTCTGTATGGTTACTGAGCTACACTTGTCAAAAGGCCAACAATTTGTAGACGTTTTGCCATGTTTATTGTGTTCAGAGATCATCAAAATTTTCAATTCAAATACCATTTCATTTCTAAAGGCAGCACACGGAGGAGCATATAGTCTACAAAGGAAACTGATCTCAAACTTTTACTGCAAGTTCTTCATAGTTCAGAATGCTGATGCAAAAAATAAAATAAATTCTTTTAGCTACTTACTACTGTATTTACAATGTCGTACTGTTGGTGTCTATTGGCCTAGTTCAGTGGTTCTCAAACTGTGGGTCAGGACTACAAAGTGGGTGGTGACCCCATTTTAATGGTGTTAGACTTGCTGGGGCCCAGGGCTGAAGCCAGAATCAAAGCCCCGCCCGCCCAGGGCTGAAGCTTAAGTCCGAGGGCTTCAGCCCTGGGCGACAGGACTCAAGTTACAGCCCCTCCTTTCCCCCGCCCCTACCTGGGCTTAAGCCCTCAAGCTTCAGCTTCCTCCCTCCCCCTCCTGGGTTTGCCCACCTCACCGCCCCCCGGCAGCGGGGCTCAGGGTTCAATCCCCCTTCCCAGGATCGTGTAGTAATTTTTGTTGTTAGAAGTGGGTTGCGGTGCAATGAAGTTTGAGAAAGCCTGGCCTAGTTAATAACCGAGTTTTATTCAATCACTTATTATGGTGAAAGGGGCCTTCGAAATGCCTATATAGATGCAGTGAATGGTTAATTCCTAGAGTTCTCATTATGGTGTAATGTTTTTAGCTATAAAAAGCTTTCAGTCACTTTTGTAAATTTTAAAGTTATTCCTAAATTATTCCTCCTTTATTCTTTAATTACTTCCTATTTGATCACTATTAATCATAATAAAAATAGAAGTCATCTAGTCTGACTCAGATAAAGTATCCTCCACATTTGCCATTAGTAAAATAAGCCTCCATAGTGGTTATTTTTCCTGAAAAACAGCTTAGGTATTCATTAAGTGACAAGTTGCTTTTCAGAACATTATTAGATGTATAATATACTTAGAGAACATTTCCCATTAATTTACATTATCAGTTCCTAAGTCTACTTAATGCCTCTGACATTCATTGTTTTACAGGATGCATCACTGTCTGTCATTCCTATTTTACTTTTAACAGCTAAATCTGAATGAAAACTATTAGAAAAATGCAGACAGGGCAAAAGATTTGATCCTTCATCACATAATGGTCACAAGAGGCTGAATTTGAAAATTCTAATTAAATCATTTAATTATTTTTTCAGATTTTTGAGGATGATGGCTCATGGCCTCTACCTAGAATGAGGACATGGCTTGAGGTGATGGTTGAACAATATCCATATGTAGGGTTACCATATTTAACAAAAAAAAAAAAAAAGAGGACCCTCCACGGGGCCCTGGCCCTGCCCATTTCCCACCCCTAGCCCCGCCCCAACCCCGCCCTAACTCCACCCCCTCCTCCCTCCCACTCCCAGCCACGCGAAAAGGGCTGCCCGAGCGCTACCGGATTCACGGTTTGCCGGGCAGCCCCCAGACCCTGCGCCCCCGGCCGGCGCTTCCCCAGCGCAGCTGGAGCCCGGGAGGGGAAGCGCCCAGCCGGGGGTGCAGGGTCTGGAGGCTGCCCAGCAAACTGTGAAGCCGGTAGTGCTTGGGCTTCGGGCAGCCCCTATGCCTCCGGACCCTGCGCCCCTGGCCGGGCACTTCCCCTCCCGGGCTTCGTCGGCGCAGGGTCCGGAGGCATGGGGGCTGCCCAAAGCCCGTAGCGCTCTGCTCTTAAACAGAGCCGAAAAGTCAGGGGAGGAGCAGAGCCGCCGCGGCCGGAGGCTCTGCTCCTCCCCTGACTCTTTGGCTCTGTTTAAGAGCTGAGCTGCCCGAGCGCTACCAGCTTCGGGCAGCCCCCTTGCCTCCAGACCCTGTGCCGCCGGAGCCCAGGAGGGGAAGTGCCCGGCCAGCGGCTGGGGTCCGGAGGCAAGAGGGCTGCCTGAAGCCCATAGCGCTCGGGCAGCTCGGCTCTTAAACAGAGCCGAAGAGTCAGGGGAGGAGCAGAGCAGCCGCAGGAGGGGAAGTGCCCGGCCGGCATTTTCCCAGACATGTTCGGCTTTTTGGCAATTCCCCCCAGACGGGGGTTTGATTGCCGAAAAGCCGGAGATGTCCGGGAAAAACCGGACGTATGGTAACCCTACCGTATGTCTTCAGGTAGAAGGGAAATGCCCAACTTCAAGCATTTCCCACTGACAACTTGTATAAGTCAGGCAAACCGGATTTGGCTTAGTGTTGAACCAAATTCTCCCCTCAGTCACATCCATGAAACTCCACTTACAGTAGTGGAGATGCATAGATGTAACTGGGGTAGGGTGACCAGATTACCAGTGTAAAATATCGGGACGGGGGCGGAGCCAAAAAAAGGGGGGGGGGGAAAAGCGGGGGGGACGGAGCAAAAAAAAAAAAAAGTTTTAAGGGGCTTGGGGCATTAGCAGGCCCCGCTCGCTGCCCTCCCCACGGAGCCTCCCGCCCCCTGGCCCGCCACGGGCATATGCGGGGCGCGGTGGGTCTGGGCGGGGGCAGCGCGGAGCGGGCAGGAGCCGGGTGGGCGGCAGGGGCCGAATCCCCGCTGCTGCCAGGGAGCCCCGCGCCTCTCCCTCCCGTTCGCGGCTGTGGCTCCTTCCCGGCGGGACGCGCCCCCCACTGCCCCAGGCACATGCGGCGCGCGTCCCCTGCACCTAGTCTCCCTCCCGCCAGGAAAGAGCAGCTGGACGTGCGCAGCATGTGCGCGGGGCAGGCCGGGGGACGCGTCCTGCCGGGAAGGAGCCGCAGCCGCGAGCAGGACGGAGAGGCGTGGGGCTCCCCAGCAGCAGCGGGGATTCGGCCCGCGCCACCCACCCAGCCCCTGCCCGCTCCGCGCTGCCCTCGCCCAGACCTACCGCGCTGCCCTGCGGGCTGCAGGGCTGGAGCAGCCTTCAGGCTGCACTCCCAGCCCCAGGTGCAGCAGCCCGGGCAGAAGCCCTCTGGCGTGGCGGGGGACTCACAGCTGAGCCCCCTGTCTCCCTCCCTTGCCAGGCCCCCTTTGCCCGCTTGCCTGCCCGGTGCCTGGGTGCTAGAGCTGACTCACCAGCTCCAGGATCCAGGCTTGCACCGCCGCCACCCACTCCCTCCAGGCTTGCACCGCCATGCTGCAATGCTGGGGAAGAGGCGGGGCCAGGGAGGGGATTTGGGGAGGGAGCCAATGGGGGAAGGAGAGGGCAGAGCCGGGCCGGGGGGGGCCTGAGCACCAGAGCGGAAGGGAAAATTTCTTCTTTGTCCAGTGTCCCGACCAAACATTGGTCGGGACGTGGGACAAAGAAGCAAATATCGGGACAGTCCCGATAATATCGGGACGTCTGGTCACCCTAAACTGGGGTCAAAAATTTGCATTTGTCTCCATATGTTTTGCTTCATTTCATAGTGCAATATTATAATGTTAGAAGGGAAGTGGTGATCACTTGTTCTATTGTAAATGGTTAAAAACAACATGCCCAAACCCTTTTCTCTTTGCATGCAGATCTCCTGCTTGAATTGTATTTCTGAATACTAGCATGTCAGTTGAAGGAGGGTAACACTCGGGTCTCCGTGTGCTCAGTAGCAAGCTAGAACTGCAGTTAAGGCCTCTAATTATGAAAATAAGTAATACAGTCAGCACGGTAGCCCCTGTGTTGTTTATTTTGCTCTTAAATTTAATTGCACTGTTCCTAAATGTACAGTTTTCGGTTCATTGTAATTCTTATACTGACTACATACAGTTGGGTTTTCTGGGACCTAGCTCCACTGGCACGACACAGATGAGTAGTTCCTTCTCGAATGCAGATCAGGCAGGAGAGCTACGAAAGAGAAGCTCTCCTTTAGGAACACTTCACCTTGCCTAGCTGGGCTCTCTCTCTGTGCTCTCTCACTGGGAACAGGCAGCATAGTCAGCTTGTCTCCTTTTTGGACTGTGCAGCTTGCTTTTTCCTAGGGTTACCATATTTCAGCGAGCAAAAAAGAGGACGGGAGAAGCCCCGCCCTAGCCCCGCCCCTGCCCCTCCCACTTCCCACCCCCCCTGACCTCCCAACCCTCCCCCCGTTCCTTGTCCCCTGACTACCCCCTCCTGGGACCCCTGCCCCTAACTGCCCCCCAGGACTATCTAAGCCTCCCTGCCTCTTGTCCCCTGACTGCCCCAACCTTTATCCACACCCCCACCCCCAGACAGACCCCTGGGACTCCCACGCCCCATCCAACCACTCCCCACCCCCTGACAGCCCCCCCCAGAACTCCCAACCCATCTAAACCCCTCTGCTCCCTGTCCCGACTGCTCCGATCCCTCTCCCCACTCCTGCCCCCTGACAGTTCCCCCCCAGAACTCCCAACCCATCTAAACCCCTCTGCTCCCTGTCCCCTGACTGCTCCGATCCCTCTCCGCACTCCTGCCCCCTGACAGCCCCCCCCAGAACTCCCAACCCATCTAAACCCCTCTGCTCCCTGTCCCCTGACTGCTCCGATCCCTCTCCCCACTCCTGCCCCCTGACAGCTCCCCCCCAGAACTCCCAGCCCCCTACTCCCCCGCTCCTTGTCCCCTGACTGCCCCCTCCTGGGACCCCTGCTCCTAACTTCCCTCCAGAACCCCATCCCCTACCTAAGACTCCCTGTTCCTTGTCCCCTAACTGCCCCCTCCTAAGACCCCCCCCCCAACTGCCCACCAGGACCCTACCCCCTACCTGTACCCTGACTGCCCAAAACTTTCTCCACTCCCCCCCAAAAAGCCCCCCCCCGTTTCTTGACTGCCCCCTCCAGAACCTCCCTGCCCCTTCTCCTGCCCCCCTTACCCTGCTGCTCAGAACAGGGTGTTGGGCTCTGTGCGAGCCGGACATGTGGCTAAGCTCCCCAGCACAACAAAACCCGGTCCCTGGCCCTGCACAACAAAACCCGGTCCCTGGCCCGGACCGGGTTGCAGGGGAGAGCGGCCCTTGTATCAGCACAAAGTGCTCTCGCTCCCGTTTTGCTACGCTGCATGGCAGTAACCGCTCCCAGTTGCAAAAGGGGAGGGCTGCACTTTGTGCTGAGACACTTGCTCAGAATGCAGGGCGGAGCTCCTCTCCAGCTGCTCCGGAGTCCAGCCCGGGACTTTCCTGCAGCCCTCCCAGCCGCTCCGGGGGAGGGGGGAAATCCCGGACATTGTGAGTGCTTTACAAATTCCCCCCGGACGCTATTTTTAGCACAAAAAGGAGGACATGTCCGGGTAAATCCGGACGAATGGTAACCCTATTTTTCCTTCCAAGAAGCTTCATCTGGAAGGTTTTTCCATGGCTCTTATAATTTTACTTCACCTGGCTCTGAACCCCCTTTGTTTCTATTATGCAATTTTTGAGATGAGATAACCAGCAATGAGCACACTACTCCTTATGTCGGCGTACCACTGAATTATAAAATGACATTATCATCTTTTCATTATTACTTCCCATCCTGTTTCTTATGGAGGCAAATATTTTTCTCAATGCCATTGCATATTGAGAAGAAAACACTAAAAAATGGAAACTTTGATTCTGAAGTACAATTCTTCAATAAAGATTATATTCCACAGCAAATTCTACAACTGCGGAATTGCAGAATACACAGGGCCCTGCATACAGTGAAGCTAGCTAAATCAGTAAAGAATTGTTTGCTCTTCAGTTGTAGGTGTCAATATAGTGATAGGTTCAAGAGTGTGTGTGTGTGTTGTGGCAAAGTACCTCCTTCTTCTCAGCAGGCTCAGTCCTTTTCAGCCTTGGAGACCCAGGCTTGGGCAAAGCAAAAGCAAAGCAAAACCCTGTAGGTAGCACAGGGGCTGGCTATTCCTTCCCGCAGTCAGTCCCTTGTGCTTGTTTGTCTTCCCTTCTGGGGACAGAGTGCGGCCTTCCTTGCTGGAAGGGTTCAGAGCCTTGCTGCTCTTAACTTACTGGCAGCTTTCCTGGTTCTCTCACTCTCTCACACACATTTGAACCTATTGATAGACAGATAGATACTGAAAGTAAATCCAAAGCCCTGATGTAAGAGGGCTGCAGCACTAGGGAAAAATCAGTTGATCAAAGAAGACAGACCCAGTTTTTGAATGCTTCGGAGGATCTTTGGAAGTTGTTTAGGGTTACCATATGTCCAGATTTTCCCGGACATGTCCGGCTTTTTGGGCTCCAAATCCCCGTCCGGGGGGAAATCCCAAAAAGCCGGACATGTCCGGGAAAATCGGGACATGCGGGGCCGGTGGTGCTGGGTCGGGGGCGGGGCTGGCGGTGCTGGGCCGGGGGCGGGGCCCGGGGCCGGCGGTGCTGGGCCAGGGGCCAGGGGCGCCGAGGGCCAGTGGTCGGCGGTGCCGGGGGCGCCGAGGGCCGGCGGTCGGCGGTGCTGGGGTCCGGGGGTGCCGAGGGCCGGTGGTCGGCGGGGCCGGGGGCTGGCGGTGCCGAGCGCCGGCGGTGCCGGGGGCCGCTGAGCGGGCCGGGGGTGCTCGGCCGGGGGCCCGGGGGGTGCTGAGCGGGACGGGGGTGCTCAGCCGGGGGCCGGGGACCGGCAGTGCTGGGTGGGCCAGGGGTGCTCGGCCGGGGGCCAGGCCCGGGGCCAGCACCCCAGGGCCCGAGCCGACCCAGGCTGGAGACGCCGGGGGGGCCAGACTGGGCCGCGCCTCCACCCCCTTACCTGCTTCAGGCTTCCCGTGAATCAAATGTTCGCGGGAAGCAGGGGAGGGGGCGGAGTTGGGGCGGGGACTTTGGGGAAGGGGCGGAGTTGGGGTGGGGGCTGGGGCGGGGCTGGGGGCGGGGCCGGGGGTGGGGCCGGGCCCCGTGGTGTGTCCTCCTTTTGGAGGCTCAAAATATGGTAACCCTAAAGTTGCTTTTATTTCCAGAGCTGGATGTCATTGTCATGCTGTCACCATTATCCAGCATTACTCTGTTCAGTATCTATTCTCCCAGTTTTAAAAGAATTAATTTTGATGTTGCAGGTAGAAATTACAGTTACAGCAACACCACACCTTGGTAACTTGTTTGAATATTTATTGTTTTTCCTTTCCCGGCACACCATGGAACAGCAGTCTTTTTTGCTTGCTCTTGTACAAGTTTCATAAGCAGAGAATAAAAAAGTTCCAGTGAAGTCAGAGAAGGTTCAGGAATACTGATGTTGCTGAATAACAAGTGTTTAGAATGAATGTGGCTTACAGGTTTATTTCAGACTATATAGATTAGCATGAAAAATGTCTTCTGAATCAGTACTGAGAAATAGTATAATAACCTTTTCTATGTTTTTTTTTAAAATAGGGTTACCATACGTCCGGTTTTTCCTGGACATGTCCGGCTTTTCGGCAATCAAACCCCCGTCCGGGGGGAATTGCCAAAAAGCCGAACGTGTCCGGGAAAATGCCGGCTGGGCACTTCCCCTCCCGTGGCTGCTCTGCTCCTCCCCTGACTCTTCGGCTCTGTTTAAGAGCCAAGCTGCCCGAGTGCTATGGGCTTCAGGCAGCCCCCTTGCCTCCGGACCCCAGCCGCCGGCTGGGCACTTCCCCTCCCGGGCTCTGGCAGCAAAGAGTCCGGAGGCATGGGGGCTGCCCAAAGCCGGTAGCGCTCGGGCAGCTCGACTCTTAAACAGAGCCGAAGAGTTAGGGGAGGAGCAGAGCCTCCGGCCGCGGCAGCTCTGCTCCTATGCCGCCGGAGCCCAGGAGGGGAAGTGCCCGGCTGGGGGGGCAGGGTCCGGAGGCATAGGGGCTGCCCGAAGCCCAAGCGCTACCGGCTTCACGGTTTGCCAGGCAGCCTCCAGACCCTGTGCCCCCGGCTGGGCGCTTCCCCTCCCGGGCTCCAGCTGCGCTGGGGAAGCGCCGGCCGGGGGCGCAGGGTCTGGGGGCTGCCCAGCAAACCGTGAAGCCGGTAGCGCTCGGGCAGCCCTTTTCGCATGGCTGGGAGTGGGAGGGAGGAGGGGGCGGAGTTAGGGTGGAGTTGGGGCGGAGTTGGGGCGGGGCCAGGGCCCCGTGGAGGGTCCTCTTTTTTTATTTGTTAAATATGGTAACCCTATTTTAAATCATTGAATATCTGTCATGGTTTTATTAATCAAATAATGAATCTCTGATGTGTTTGGTTCACTACATGGTTCACTACATATCTTGAGATAATTTCAAAGGTATAACAAATACTTGCTTCTGGTAGGCTTTATGTACAGGGCTTGTCATATTATTCACACCTAGCATGGTCTTCCCAATAAAATAGAACACCTCATTCTTTCTTTTCAATTAAAGTAATATCTTTAGACTTTTAGATTAAAAAAAAATTCTTGGAACATCTGATGCATGCACTTTGCTTTTATGTACATACATTAATTAATTTTATATGGTAATTAATTACTGTATCTCTACTTTATTCCTGGGGCATCTTATCATGATATAGTAACAAGGGGCTTGTAATGAAATGATAGCAAATGTTCATGAATTATATTTTAATGTTATGAGAGTGAGCATGGCTTACATAGTTAAAACATAGAACTGGGAATCAGGAATTCTGTTTCTAGCGTTGGCGCTGATTTGCTGTGTGACCTTGGGCACATCACTTAACCTTTCTGTGACTCAGCGTAACTCATACATCAGAGGAATCAATGCTCTTTATTTTTTTACTCTATGAACTTAAATATTCCCTTTCAAACAGACCTTCCACAAAAGGAAAGATAGTTATGCAAAGTTTGCAGCAAAGTCTAGCAGCATAAATGAGAAATACAAAATTTGAAAAATATTTTTTATTCAAGAACGTTTTGGGTTCCAAAAAAACTGAAACAGAAGCCCGCAGTAGAGCTAAACAAATGTGGGAGTAAAATATAGAAAATGCTAACTCAATGCATACACAATGGAACTGTGCCATCCTTCAAAAATACTAGAAAAATGTACAACAACCAATGAACTGCTGGAATAGAATACAAATTCTCCACTGGCTCCAAAGATATTTCTTTTGAGTATCCCCCTCTTGAAGACCTTTCTGCTTCTACTTACAAACAGAAATCTCTGCAGACTTGTTTTTTTTTCTTATGTTACACAACAAAGGAAATCAGAAAAAGTCCTGACTGTACATGAATGGATTTCAGAAGTTTCACAGTGTGCCACCTATGAAGAACTGGTTTCTACTGTAGACTAAAAAACACCACCACAACTCTTTTTAAAAATGGAGATGTTGGCAATGAGATAAGTAGACTATTCCTTTCATTATACCCCTTATGATCCCCCATCAGGATCCACCACTATAATCCCTGCAACTGTGTGGAGTCCTGCTGAAATAATTTCTATAGTAACAGGATTTCTCTGGACTCTTTTAATGAGGAGCCATCTGCAGATTTATTGTTACAGATGCTATAGCTTTGTTGGGCTAGTAGAGTATGCAATATATTCATTCAACCTGGAATAGGAAAGTCACAGTTCTAAGAGAGTTAAAAATATGTTCTCTGGCCATTCAATAAATTAATTTGTAAGCATACTTATTTGCATAAGTTTGGCTTCCACAAATCATCTTCTGAAGTGCCAGAGCTGTCAGAGCAGAGTTGAGTTATTGCTGTCGTCCATGACAATGAAACAGCATCTAGCAAGATTAAAGGGGACTGCTTTTGGCAAATTTATGCCTGCATGTTTGTGCAAGTGTAAGCAGTTTAGCTAATCACCTCCACAGCATATTATGGTATTTTATGAATGATTAATTTATTGAAATCTACAGCTCAGTCATGTTATATCATTTTAGAGATCACTTAGGGAATAGGTGCATTTAACTCATGTATCCCACTGCTGTGAGTCCATAGGCTCACTTAGCCAAATTAAAGAAAAGGATAATTAATATTTAAATTAAAACCCACCCTGGGAGCTACATTCCATGTGATTCAACAGTTAAGCTAGTCAACTGGTGGCTTACTTGAATTTCCAGAACTGTTCATATTCTCTTGAGTCTGCTAACTCAAACCTAGGCAGTAATATAATAGATTACCCAGTGGTCACCCTTAAAAACCTTCTCATTTTTGTTTTGGCAACTAGTAATGTTGTTGTGGTATTTCCTGTATGCCCTAGCATTTGTATAAAGAATACTGCATTTATTTAGTTAGTTACAAAGGCAACTGAAAGATTTTTATGGGTGACATCTGTAACAGACAACTTGCATGACAAATACTCCTAATAGTAGAGTCAATATAAGGACCTGCAGCTGGTGAATTCTGACAGTGGGGACAGAGGTAAGTGAAAGGGCCAGGAATTAAAAGGGGGAAAGAGTACAGCAAATTATTACTATTATTTATATATTGCAGTAGTGCCTAGCAATCCCAGTCATGGACCAGAACCCTGTACAGGCACTGTACAAACACAGAACAAAGTGTCTGTCCCTGCCTCAAAGAGCTTATGGTGCCAGTCCTGTAACTAGACCAAAATGGTAGCTTCTTGTACCCATGAGAAACCTTAGATGTCTTCAAAGGCACAAGAGGCCAACCACATGAATCTGATTGCAGCATGAAGGCCTAAACTTACATCACTGTACTTACTTCCACTGAGATTTGTTTTAAGTTGTGAAGATAAGGAATAGGCAGTGTTTAAGTAGCAACTGAAATGCAGTGTATGCCATGGTAATATAAAAGCGGGAACTTCTGAGTGACTTGGGATAAATGTTCTATTTTAAGCTCCGTCACTAACTTACAATGCAGTTTTCAGCTGTAATTTCATCTCGCTGTGCTTCAGTCACACATCTGTAAACAGGGAATAATAATAGTTACCTACCTTAATAGATGTTGTTGAGCCTTCATTATTTGTCTGTAAAGTGCTTTGTGATCAGATGAGAGTGCTTCAACAGTCCAAATTGATGGATGTATTATTATTTTATTTATTATTATTATTACAGTTGTTTATTACTAAGTTCTGTTGGGCCTCATCCATCTTTAGGGTGACCAGGTGTACGGTTTTCGACCGGAACACCTGGTCGAAAATGGACCCTGGCCGCTCCAGTCAGCATCGCCGATTGGGCCTTTAAAAGTCCGGTTGGTGGTGCTGCGGAGGTAAGGGAGGCTAGTCCCTACCTGTCCTGGAGCACTGTGCTTTGCCCCGGAAATGGGGGGCTCCTATATCCGGCTCCTAGGCGAGGGGCCACGGGGCTCCACACGCTGCCCAAGCACCAGCTCCACATTCCCATTGGCCGGCCAATGGGAGTTGTGGGGGGGCGGTGCCTGTGGCTTAGAGCAGTGCGTAGGGGATCCTTCTTCCCCCCTCCCTCCGCCTAGGAGCTGGACCTGCTGGCCACTTGCGGGGTGCAGCACAGTGCCCCAGGACAGGCAGACAGCATGCCTTAGCCCCACTGCACGGCTGACCTGGAGCCTCCCAAGGTAAGCCCATGCCCCAACCCCCAGCCCTGAGCCTGTCAAACCCAGAGCCCCTTCCTGCACCCCAAACCCCTCATCCCCGGCTCCACCCCAGAACCTGCACCCCCAGCCAGAGCCCTCACTCCCTCCCGCACCCCAATTCCATGCCCCAGCCCAGAGCCCCTTCCCACACCCTGAACCCCTCATTTCTGGCCCCACCAGGGAGCCCGCATCTCCATTTATAGCCCTCACCCCTCCCACTCTCCAACTGCCTGCCCCAGTGAAAACGAGTGAGAGTGGTGGAGACAAGCCACTGAGGGAGGGGGAATGTAGTGGGGAGGGGGGCAGGGCCTCAGGGAAGGGGCAGGGCTAGGGTGTTCGATTTTGTGCACTTGGAAAGTTGGCAACCCTATCTGTCTTCTATTTTTAACCCATTCACTCTCCTACCCCTTGTGCTTAAAAAAGTTGATCAATGTGTATGTAGGATTTGTGAGTATGAATATTTGAGATTTTGCTAGCAAAGTCCTTATTTAACCTAAAAGATACATAAAGGTGACAAGCTTTAGCTAACACTTTCCTTTTATGCTGTTCCAAGTTTGCTGCACTTAATCACGAAAAGGGTCATAAAGATAAAGAAAAATAGTTTCCTTGAAAATTTGTTTTAAATACCGAACTGTATGTACTTTATGAAATAAAGTGTTTTGAAGTAAGTACCTCACTGAATACATGAAAATGGCACATAAGTGATTTAAAAGACCTTCAGTTATTTCATTTCTTTTTTTATACTTTAATAGAGCTTTGATGTATCTTCCATTACTTGTTATCAAAAAGATGACCTCCTCGTAGAAATATAATGCTCGTTTAACAGGAAATTGAATATAGCCCATCAAAATGTAGACCTATGCTAATGTTTATTAACTGTGCTATTTGGACAGTTGGAAAGCTTTTAATGTTATTTTTACAGAGCTGTGCTGTCCTCATCCAACATTCATGAAAATCCTGTACAATAAAATTCACAATTGCGCAAAGATGACATTGTGGTAATGCTTAACATCCATTTCCCCTGTATTTCATTTGAATGGCTAAGAATACAGATTCACTGGTCACCAAAGCTCTGTCAAAAGTATTTTTATTATGGAAGAAAAAGTGAGTATAAAATGTAAGTTATATGACTGAATAGTAGATGTATAAGAGAACACCACTCATTCACACTTGACTGAGAAAAACCAATACATTCAAATGACTGAATTTGGGGAACTGACAAGGATGTGAATAAGCACAATAATAAAGCAAAATGCATGTTGTTCATTTAGAGCCAGATTATGACCCTGCCTGGGTGACAAAGGCTGACCTTTCCTTGGCAGGTTCCTCTACTGGTACTTGCCAGTACCCCTTGGTTAACTCTAAGGTAGAGATGAATTGGGCATGTCCCAATTTCTCCAATAGCTCATCTGTGCGTGGCATTGGATAGTTGTCAGGACGAGTTACAGCATTTAGCTTACAGTAGTCCATGCAAAAGCGTATTTCTCCATCTGGTTTGGGAACTAGAACCACTGGAGATGCCCAGGCACTTTTAGAGGGGCAGATTATACCCATCTGTAGCATATCCTGGATCTCCCGTTTTACAGCAGTTTGGTCACGAGGTGACTCCCGGTAGGGTGAGGTTCTAATTAGGTGAGCATTACCTGTGTCAATGGTGTGGTATGCCCGTTCGGTCCATCCTGGGGTGGCTGAGAACATTGGTGCAAAGCTAGTGCACAGCTCCTTGATCTGCTGTCGCTGTAGACGTCCAAGGGTCGTGGAGAGGTTCACCTCTTCCACGCCACCGTCACTTTTTCCTTCGTAGTAGACACCTTCAGGCCACTCAGCGTCATCTGTTCCCTGGGCTGTAAACTGGGAAACCTTTAATTCTCTGGAATAAAAGGGCTTAAGAGAATTAACATGGTATACCTTAGGCTTTATGTTGGAGGTGGGGGATGCTATGAGATATTTAACAGCTCCTAGGCACTCCTGGACGGTGAATGGTCCTTCCCACGACGCTTCCATTTTATGGGCCTGGAGCGCCTTTAAGACCATGACTTGGTCTCCTACTTTGAAGGACGGTTCTCTGGAATGTTTATCATACCAGGCCTTTTGCTCTTCCTGAGCATCCTTTAGGTTTTCTTTAGCAAGGGCTAAAGAGTGTCGGAGGGTGCTTTGTAGGTTGCTTACAAAGTCTAGAATGTTAGTTCCTGGAGAAGGCATAAACCCCTCCCATTGCTGCTTCACCAACTGTAATGGCCCCTTAACCTCGCAGCCATACACAAGTTCAAATGGTGAAAACCCTAAACTGGGATGTGGTACAGCTCTGTAGGCAAAAAGCAACTGCTGCAACACTAGGTCCCAATCATTGGAGTGTTCATTTACGAATTTACTTATCATGGCCCCCAAAGTTCCATTAAACCTCTCCTCCAGGCCATTGGTTTGATGGTGGTAAGGGGTGGCAACCAAGTGATTCACCCCATGAGCTTCCCACAGGCTTTTCATGGTCCCTGCCAGGAAATTAGTTCCTGAATCTGTAAGGATGTCGGAGGGCCAACCTACCCTGGCAAAAATGTCTGCCAATGCCTGGCACACAGTTTTAGCCCTGGTGTTGCTTAGAGCTACTACTTCCAGCCATTGGGTAGCAAAATCCATGAAAGTCAGTACGTACTGCTTTCCTCTGGGTGTCTTCTTTGGGAAAGGACCCAGAATATCCACAGCTACTCGCTGAAATGGAACCTCATTTATGGGGAGTGGCTGGAGAGGCGCTTTGACCTGGTCTTGGGGCTTTCCCACTCGTTGGCACGCCTCACAAGACCGGACATAATTAGCAATGTCCTTGCCCAGTCCCTCCCAGTGGAAGGACTTCCCCAACCGGTCTTTGGTTCTGTTCACCCCAGAATGGCCACTGGGATGATCATGGGCTAAGCTCAAGAGCTTTACCCGGTACTTAGTTGGAACTACCAACTGTCTTTGAGGGTGCCAGTCTTCCTGGTGTCCACCAGAAAGAGTCTCCTTGTATAAAAGTCATTGTTCTACAACAAACCGGGATCGGTTTGAAGAGCTGAGAGGCAGTGGGGTGTTCCGTGCCACCACCCAAGCTTTCTGAAGGCTGTCATCTGCTTCCTGCTCGGCCTGGAACTGTTCCCTTGATGCTGGAGACATCAATTCCTCCTTGGAGTGTGAACCTGGGCTTGGTCCCTCTGGAAGCGATGCAGGTGCTGGGGTTGTTTCCATTGACTGTGATCCACTCTCCGCTGGTGCACTAGGTGGTATTTCAGGCTCTGGCTGAGCCTCTTGAGTATGGTTATCTGCTGCTTCTGCCAGTTCAGGCTCGCTGGTGCCCTCTGGTGCCCTCTGGCGCAGGAGTTGTAGATGGGTTTGCAAGCACTGGACTCAATGCTGGCAATGGTTCTGGTGCTGGTTGCGTTGCCAGTTCCAGTTCTGGGACTGGCGTTGGCTGGGTCACTGGGATTGGAGTCGGCAGGGGGATCCAGTTCCATCACCTCTGCCTGGGTCTCTGGTAACACAGACGGGGCCCTGGTGGACAGCTCAGGAACAGGAATGGGGGTCAAAGCTTGCTTAGCCTGGCTGCGGGTGACCATTCCCACCCTCTTGGCTAGCTTCACATGGTTGGCCAAGTCTTCCCCCAGTAGCCTGGGGATGGGATAATTGTCATAGACTGACTGCATAAGTCCACATTCCTGACCAGCCCTTGTACAGGACAGGCAACTTGGCTGTAGGCAGGGTTAAAGAGTGTGACATGAAGGGTTGAATTGTCACTGGAGCCTCTGGGGCGATGAGTTTGGGGTCCACTAGGGATTGGTGGATAGTCAACACTTGTGCCCTAGTGTCCCTCCACGCGTTAACCTTCTTTCCGCCCACTCTCATGGTTTCCCTTTGCTCCGAGGGTATTTGAGAGGCATCTGGGCCTGGGGATCTTTGGTGTGATTGTGGTGTAATGAACTGTAACCGGTTGGGGTTCTTGGGGCAGTGGGCCTTTATATGTCCCAGTTCATTACATTTAAAACATCGCCCTGCTAAGATATCACCGGGGCGAGGTTGGTTGGTGGAGACTGGTGTGGTGGGGTAAAAAGGCGTCTGGGGTTTCCCTTGGGATATGGGGGGGGCCTTGGGTTGTCATCGGTGGTAGGGTTTTGTTTCGGGTTGCCCCTTCTGATATTCGCTCCAACTGCTATTAGTTTTTTTCTTTCGTGTCACCTCCACCCATTTGGCTCCAATCTCCCCCGCCTCGGTTACAGTTTTGGGTTTCCCATCTAGGATGTACCTTTCTATTTCCTCAGGAACACCCTCTAAGAACTGCTCCATTTTCACTAGGAAAAACAGATCTTCCAGAGATTTAACATTTGCTCCTGATACCCAGGCATCACAGTTTTTGTCAATGTGGTAGGCATGTCAAGTAAATGACACGTCTGGTTTCCACCTTAGGGCTCTGAACCGCTGAAGGGCATGCTCGGGTGTTAACCCCATTCTGATTCTGGCCTTGTTTTTAAAAAGTTCGTAACTGTTCATGTGTTCCTTAGGCATTTCAGCCGGCACCTCTGCTAAGGGTCCACTGAGCTGCGGCCTCAGCTCTACCATGTACTGGTCTGTAGAGATGCTGTACCGAAGGCAGGCCCTTTCAAAGTTTTCTAAGAAGGCCTCAGTATCATCGCCTGCCTTGTAGGTGGGGAATTTTCTGGGATGGGAAGCGGTACCTGGAGAGGGGTTGTTAGGGTTGGCTGGTATATCCTGCCTAGCCCTTATCAATTCCAGTTCATGCTTCCACTCTTTTTCTTTCTGCTCCATCTCTTTTTCTTTCTGCTCCATAGCTCTCTTGTGAGCAGTCTCCTCTGCCTCCATAGCTCTCTTGTGAGCAGTTTCTCCCCTGGCTTTTTCTGCATTAATTTCTAATTGTTTTAGTTCTAGACATCTCTTATGTTCTTTTTCTTTTTCTGTTGCTTCCAGTCTAGCCAGTTCTAGTTTGTTAGCTGCTTCACTGGTAGTCATTTTCCTGCTTTCTTGTGCTGGGCCACACCCCTCTGCAGTTCACTGAAACTGGGATGCACTCTGCTCAGGGCTGCTTAGTTAACAGAGACTTTCTAACTAGCTATACCTGAGAGGTAGAAAGAAAAAAAAAAACAATTCAGCTTGTAAATTCCTTTTGCCAGCTGTTTGCTCACTGCTTGAACCCTTCTCTTAACAAAGACCCTTGTTAAAAAACTTAACACCTCTGCATTCAGGCAAGGAGAGATAAGATATGCATCTACCTTCAGCTCTGCTTTCTAAGCAGCTAGAAAGAAGAAAAAAAATCTTACTGGCTTTTGGTTTAAAATGATCCCACCGCTCTGCCACCATGTCAAGGTTCCTTCCCCACTCTGAACTTTAGGGTACAGATGTAGGGACCTGTATGAAAACCTCTAAGCTTCTCTACCAGCTTAGATCTGCTTTTGCTGCCACCACTCCCAATGTGCTAACTCCCTTCCCTGGGTAGCCTTGAGAGACTCTTCCACCAATTCCCCGGTGAACACTGATCCAAAACCCCTTGGATCTTAAAACAAGGAGGAATTAATCATCCCCCCTCCCTTCCCTTTCCCCTCACCAATTCCTGGTGAGTCCAGATCAATCCCCTTGGATCTTAGAACAAGGAAAAATCAATCAGGTTCTTAAAAAGAAGGCTTTTAATTAAAGAAAGAAAGGTAAAAATCATCTCTGTAAAAGCAAGATGGAAAATAACTTTACAGGGTAATCAAACTTAAAGAGCCCAGAGAAACCCCCCTCTAGCCTTAGGTTCAAAGTTACAGCAAACAGAGGCAAACACTCTAGCAAAAGGTACATTTACAAGTTGAGAAAACAAAGATAAAACTAACCTGGCTGTTACTTACAAGTTTGATATATGAGAGACTTGTTCAGAAAGATTTGGAGAGCATGGATTGATGTCTGGTCCCTCTTAGTCCCAAGAGCGAACAACCCCCAAAAGAGAGCACAAACAAAAGCCTTCACCCCACCAAGATTTGAAAGTATCTTGTCCCCTTATTGGTCCTTTGGGTCAGGTGTCAGCCAGGTTACCTGAGCTTCTTAACCCTTTACAGGTAAAAGGATTTTGGTGTCTCTGGCCAGGAGGGATTATAGTATTGTACACAGGAAGGTTGTTACCCTTCCCTTTTAGTTATGACACTCTCCATGACAGCATGCTTTATTATGCACTATGAAGCTGACAGTACCCACTGGAGAGTTCACAGAGGCTTGTGGCCCACAGTTGTAGTGCTCCCTTCCTCCAGCAATCAAGATTTCCTTAGACATTGCCATGTTCAAAATTAAATGTATAACTCCTCTCTTTGCTATATCCTCCCCAGAACAGCCACCATGACTGTATCCAGAAACTCCCTCACATGTGTAATACAAGTAAATCTCAGTTAGCACAGTCCTTATGACTGGATGTGGCTGTATTTAATTTTGCTGGTGCCTAGATATTGAGGTGCTGGATGGAACTGACCAGAAACTAGGATTCCTATTCTGAGAAATTCCAAAATGTGTAAAATGTTTTCATTCTGAAAGGGGGGAACAGAAATTCCAAATTTCATTTAGAAAAAGTCAAAATAACATCTCATTGTAATCTTTTCTACAAGTTTCTGAGGTTCCTTGTTGCGTGGAGCCTCAGAAGCCAGGGAGCCTGAGGCGCACAGTGCTTGCAGGCTGCTGAGAAGCCAGGAATTGGAAGCCCAAGGAGTCCCAGCTCTGGAGCAGCCTGCCTGGCTGATCACCCCAGAGCTGGGGAGCCTGGAAGCCCTGGGACCTCCAACTCTGAGGCAGCCTGCTTGGTAGGCTGTCCCAGAACCAAGGACCCTGGGCACCCAGGCTGCTGAAGAGCCAGGAGCCTGGGAGTTTGGGAGCCTGGGTGGGAGTCTGCTAAGGACCTGGTGGGCAAGTTGGCAGAAAATCAGACAGGTTTTGAAACCTGTCTTGCAGACAGGATCCATTGGAATGGAACCTCAACAGTGGACCTTCCCAGGAGAGATCTGAACACGCCTCACTATTTTCAGACCTAAATGCCAGATTCCTGCATCCTTTTGCATAAGGCCTCACCAAGCAACAGCATCTGCTTTCAGTACCAGCCTACAGTGAGAAAGTTGTATGAAAATGTGGACAGTCAGAAGAATTACTGATGAGGAGAAGGAAATAAATTTAAAAAAATATTTTAAAGGAAACACTCATAAAAACAGCTCACACTGGGGAGCAGTGAGAATATTGCCTCTTGGGGCACACTCATTGCTGCCTGTAAATGTTGTTTAGTGCTTGGACTCCACAATACGTGCCTTAGACATAGTGATTGAAATGCTTTTGGCCATCTTTGGTTGGTCAAGAAATTGCATCCTTTCCTTTCAGATGTGGACCTTGCCACCATCACCCATAAATCTGTTATCTGAGGACTGTTATAATACATTCTACCTTAAGGCTGCCCTTAAAGACCACTAAGAGGTCATTTTGTTATGATCTTTCCAGTTGCAGCTTCACAGTTAAGGTTTTGTTAAGTTTTGCATTTAAAATAGTTATTATGAAGCTTCAGCTAGTACAAAATGTGTGTAAATGTCTTCGGAATAGGGCTGACCCAAGAGATCATGTTATGCTTCTGCTCCATACACTAACTGCCAACTCATTTCTGGCTGCAAATGAAGGTATGGTTATTACAGAGCCCTGATAGGTGTCTAGGTCCTACTTATCTCAGGGTCACCTCTCGCCCTGCCCTGCCACATCAGCAATGGCTTTGTCAAGAACATTCTGGCTGGCTGTCCCACGGGTGAAGATTTCAGGAGCCTGGGGAAGTTGTTCTTCGTGATAAAACTTTTGCCTTTGAAATTTGCTCCTGTGGGACTCACCTTAGAGTCTGAGCCTGGCCAGCTTTATAGCATGTTATCAGATTCAGCTTCTAGTTCAGGCATCCCATTCAATGCAGTTCTGTCTTGTAGACCACCTATGGTGTTTCCCCATCTCTGATGTCATTGAGGAAGTTAGTTTGGTGCTGTGGAGTAGAGTCTTGGGGAGAAATCCTGGACCCATAGAAATCAATAGCAAGACTTCTATTGACTTCAATATGGCCAGTGTTTCACCCATGATAGGTATGACCCAGAGTTTGGGGAAATGATTGTTGTACTTGAGACTTGACCTGTGTAAAGAGCCCCCAGATACTATGGTGATGAGTGCACTTTAAATGTGTGTAATAACATGTGTGTATATATTAAATCTTACCATAGTTCTTAACTATACTGTAGCCGACTCCCTACTAAGCCTATTCTGCATTAATCCTCTATTTCCACAAGTGGTTCACAAACTTCATTGTGCACATTGAACCCCACATTTGTTCTACTACTTGATGAAAAAAGACTACTTAACATAATAGCATTGTTTTCAAAAGTACATATTAATTGATGTAATTTAGTTTTTTCCATATTTTAAATTGATCTAACTTCAAAGAATTCATGTTAAGATCAATAACAAAATTAGAAATAAAAAGTGCTGGAGTAATAAAGGCAGGGTTTTCAGACATGAATGCCATACTACAAAGAACTGTTTGTATGGTACATGAAGCTCAGTGCAAAACTGTAATTAACTTTAGTAGGAGTTCAGGATGCTCAAGGAATATAGGATCAGGCTCCACATTAACAAATGGGAACTTCATAGCACAATTATAACAAACAATGTGACAAATGCTGTCTAAGCAATGCCTCCAAGAGGAGGGTTGTGCACATGTGATGTCATCATTCCATTTTACATATTTTTGAGACCTGATGTCCCAACTCATGCAAAAACTCCTGGTGGATTTCATTAACTTAAATATGTCCATCCTTGTGCTAAGAGTAAATAATGAACCCACTAAGAAAAATAGATCATCATGTTAAAATCCTCCAAGTCATAGTTCATGAATGCATCCCAGTTGGCCAGCATAGTGTTCATATATCTGCTTTACACTGGTTCAAAGGACAAGTGGGACACCACTGTAATAGAGAAATTCCCATGTCTGAAAGAAAGAAGGAAAAAGTTATGAAGTACTGGGCAAATGGGTATCATTTTATCAAAATCATAGACTCTAATGTATAGTAATTGCCTCAAAATCAATCCTGCTAGCCTCTTTTACTCTTCATTCTATCTAGGTATTTCTGTAGCTCCCATCTATGTGGCATCTCACTAACATAATTGAATTTATTCATATGACACCCCTGTGAGGTAGGAACATATACTGTCTCGATTTTACAGATGGAAACTGAGGCACAGAGATTTAAGTGACTTGCTCAAATCCGCATGGGAATTCTGTGACACATAGAACCAAGATCTCCTGCATCCCAGTCTAGTGCCTTTGTCATAAGACCATCTGTCCTCTCATTATTAAATGGCGCTGTGCTATACTGAGTCTTTGCAAGATCTTATAAACCTTGCACCTTATTTTGTATGTCCTGTCCGTATTTTCCTATGTCATGTCTATATTCTCAGGGCAGGGGCCTGCCTGTGTTCTCTCTCAGGGACCTACATACCTGATGCTGTGCCATGAATGGTAACAGTTTTTCTTCTCTGCATGTATTGATATAACACAATGTATACCCCATGTAGCAATAAGTAGCTCCTGGAAAACTTATTTGATGATTAATGCACAAGTCATAAGATCATTTATTTGTTGTTCCTATGGTTCTTTCTAAGAGTTTCTGAAATAAAAAATCAAGCATGAAAAGTGCTAGTTGTGAAGTGTGCGTGGAGATTGTTTGGGAAAATTACATATTCAAAGGAAGACGTGGTACCCTGGCAAGGTGATTCAGGGATCTCCATATGGAAAACACTTTATGAATCAGATACAGAGCAAGTGTAATATGGCCATTTCTAAAGCTAATTTAGAAACTGAAGGATGTTCAGAGGGGCTTGACCCACCTGTGTAGATGCTACATATTTTCCTTTTGTTTTTTGGCATCTTATCAGTTGATACTCTCAATTATCATTTCAAAGTCCCCATACCCAGAAGTTGATGACTCTATGAATTGGTCCTCTTGCAGATGGGAGAGAAAAGGGTTTTATTAAATATTCACTGAGTATTTTCAGAAGAAAATCCATTATTTATATCCTTACGTTTCCACCCTGGCAAAAATAGAATCCATCTCAGTAGACAGGATAAAGCACAAATTCCTCTTATTAGCAAAGAAGTTGTTATTGGCAAATCTGGTCCCTAAATTACAGAGTTGCAAAGGGTGAGGTAGTCCCAGACTGTGGTATTAATGGGCCTTGCAACAGGTCAATCAATTCTGAGAATGGGAGGGCATGGGCTAGAAGAGGTTCCAAGGGGTTTCACTCATCTTTGTGGCTGCAGGATCTGGAAATGTGGGAACACAATTATTTCATTGGTTCATCTCTAGATACTTAAGTGTATTTTAGGACTCGGGCTGCCCGTGGGAAAGAAAACTGTTTATTAATCATTCATGAAGCTCTTTTTACATAGAAAGTCCCTGATTTTGTAGTGCTTCCTGTGCTGTTTGGGGAACAGAATCTATATGCTAGGGAGATATTTTCCATGAAAGGAGAGAGGAGTTGAGTCCCTGTCAGAGATTGAGGCCTTACAGAAAACAGGGGAAAAGCTAAAAAATTGAGAAGTGTTGGACACAGAAGGATAAAGGAAGTAGTGGAAAAACCCTCCTCCCAGAAAGAGCATCTTTTGTCAGTCAAAGACATAAGGTGCTGCATCTAGAGGAGCATCAGGAAAAGGAGTGGAATGAGTGAGTCCTGATTAATGGCTAGGTTGTGACCAGCTCTTGTTTGGCTCGCGGTGGGGCCTGAGAGGTGGGGAACCAGGGGGCTTTTCTCATTTTGCTTTTCCTGTTTAAAGGCTGGCCAGATTGGCCTCCTCTGCACTAGGGGACTGCAAGTTTTGCTACCAAGATATGGACCATCAGAAGCACACAGCCCCAGTGGAAGAGAGAAGGGGCAAAGGAGGGGTGGAAGGAGGCCCACTATACACCTTATATATGTATTTTGTTAGACTGCACCTGGAATATTAAGTTCACTTTTGGGCAATTCATTACCAGAAAGGCATTGACAAATTGTGGAACGTTCAGAGAAGCGCAACAAAAACGATCAGGAAGCTTGAGTTAATGATGTCTGTTGTAGATTTAGGAACCATAATCCATGTATTGGTCACATCTAGTCTGAACTACCCAAAGTTGACACTTTTCTTAGGGCTGTCAGGCTTTGTAATTTAAAATGTTCATCTCTTTAGTGGGTATAGCTGCTTCAAGCACGTTACACAAGGTCTCTGCACTCTCCACTATCCTATTCTAATTCCAACTCCCTGTACTAATCGTCAAGGGCCTTGGTGGTTTGGCACCAGACCATTCGACTGTCTCTCTATCCACAATCTATCAAAACAATTTTGGTTCATTGGGGATAGAGCAACTTTCACTTGCAAAGGTTAAACATTATGCACAAGGAGGTAGGCTCTTGATACTTGATTGTGGAACTCTCTTGTCAGAAAAGATAATAGTCAAACCTGATCCAATAATTGTCACAGCCTAGTGCAAATGTCACAGAAGCCTACTGTTATGGTTCAGGTTCAGCTTTACCTTTGACCTCTCTTGGTGGGCACCTCTTTCATTGGCCTACATTTCCATTTCTCTTGTAGTGTAATCCCACAATTCACTCCACTTTTAGAGTGGATCACCACCTCTGTTTACCAAAAATATTACCCTTGCAGGTCCAACTGGTTTTGGCCCCTGCTATAGATTTCTCCCTAGAAGCTGTGATCAGTTTGAAAATGCAATGATAGAGAGCAGCTTGTCACAACAAAGCGTTATTTATTAATCCATAGGAATATGATAAGCAGAGAGAAAAGTGTTAACTAACACTTGGGTGGGAGGGAGGAATAGCTCAGTGGTTTGAGCATTGGCCTGCTAAACCCAGGGTTGTGAGTTCAATCCTTGAGGGGCCAATTGGGGATCTGGGGCAATATCAGTACTTGGTCCTACTAATGAAGGCAGGGGGCTGGACTCCATGACCTTTCAGGGTCCCTTCCAGTTCTATGAGATAGGTATATCTCCATTTATTATTATATTAACAAAAGCATATTGTCTTATCTAAACTCAGCATTTACTTCATGCAAGTAGGTAGGCCTGAAGTAACCCTTATGCCTTCCTGTTCTGAAGTGTTCCTGAACTATACTGTGCTTTTCTACAGATCTTCTGTCTCTCCTGCGTCTTCAGAGGCTCAGCTTTTTAGCTGCTTTCAAGATCTTTATTTCAGAGTTCTTGCCTAAAAGCCCATGAAGTTTCAAGCTGGACTCTGTCCTCCTCCCTTCCTGTGGAACCAGGTGGATCCTAATTCCACATAAGCTTCAAAAGAATTCTCATCTTCATTGTCTTAGTACCAGCCACTGGGGCTGTCCATGGCCATTGATTTTTGGTTCCTGCAATGTTAACTAAGACTGATTTAACTTTTAGTTATCCCATAGCTTGCAATACAATAGCTATCAAGACCACAGAGTTATATAATAACTTTAATAAAAGTTACACAGATAACTCTCACATTCTTCAAACTTACCCACAATAACAGGTGATAGGAAGAATGAAGTTGAAGAAGAGAAAAGAAGTTAAATAAACAGGTGAACTATAGGATGACAAGAGCAGAGTCAATTTTGAGAATTCTATTTCAAGCTCCTGGAAATGGAAAGGACACAGATAAAATCAAAAGTCTAATACAGGGCTACACAAATAAGTGTGCTATAGGAGAGACTGAAGCAACTGGATAAGTGCTACTTAAAAGAGACATAAAAAGACACCTAGAGGGACATAAAGCAATAGAGTTAGACTGTAAGCCCCTTGGGATTCTTTGATATTTGTTCAGGATTAAGAACATTGAGAGTACTCAATCAATAGTAATAATGATTCAAAAAATCTTGAAATAATGACAAAAAGGAGAAGTATTTGGTGTGGTCTAAGGCAACAAGATAAGGAGTAAAGAGTCCTGTGGCACCTTATAGACAGATGTATTGGAGCATGAGCTTTCGTGGGTGAATACCCACTTTGTTGGATGCCAAAGTGGGTATTCACCCACAAAAGCTCATGCTTCAATACATCTGTTAGTCTATAAGTTGCCACAGGACTCTTTGCTGCTTTTACAGATCCAGACTAACACGGCTCCCCCTAAAATAAGGAGTGAAATCCTGAAGACAGAGAAAGGAAAATTCAAGTGAAGTTTTAGGAACTAGAAAGCCTACAAATGAAGTTAATTGGGCAATGAAATAATGTGTTAAGAAAAGTCATTGAAGTATCATTGTTTTATTTTAATTAAGGGAAAATTGGATTTACTGTTTGTAGGGTACAGTAACTCATGTGCTTGTTCGCAAGGATAGGCTAGATGACCCTGAAAATCATTTCCAATCCCCCTCTAAAGCAGAACAGTGACTATATGAATCTGTTGGTGTGCTCAGCAAACCTGTAATACATGCATGCATCATTGTTTGTTAGCCCGATTGTTTTTTTTGTTTGTTTTAAATTGGGTTTGTTAATTAAACACTGTATTATCAAAGCCAGGATGTGGCCATTCATTGCAACAAGTTATGTCTAAATGATCCACATACGTAAATGTGTATGCTAGCATATGTATTATTCAGAAGAGTGGAAAATATACGGGTAATTTACAGATAACTCTTCAGAAACATAATGTAGTTAAAATTTCAAGGCAGGAAAATGATGGATAAGATACCCTACTGCAAGTGAGAGGTAAAAAAATCCATCAGTGCTATCTCTCATAACCCTTCTTCCCATCTGCATCCTTCTTAGGCACAACAGCCCTGCAATTAATTGAAGCTCACTAGGAGACTGTAATGAAAAGTCTAACATCATGTAGCTGCTTTCATTAATAATATCATTGTCTTTTGTCAAGTTTAATAGCAATTGGGTTTATCCAGCTGGAAAAAGTTAGACAAAGACAGATAGACAGGCAAGTCTGTTTACTGTCAATTAACTTAAGAAGAAATGCAGCCTTGCTTTTTAGATACATCAAACTTGACACTTTCTGCACTTTTTAGGTTTACTTAAGAAACTTGGGGCGGGGGGGACTGTCAGCAGTTTGATTAATAGTAGAAAAAAAGTAGTTGTAGAGGACAATAGTTGGAAGAGCTAATGGGAGTCACTGCTTATTTCTTGTTATAAAGATAAATATCTGTATATCAACCCAATAAAGTTATAAATAGCTGAAAAAACGAAAATCTGTATTAATCTTCAGTGAGAGATTTAGAAAAAAATACAAAGTTTTCCTCTTCTTTTTCTAGGTCTATCAATTTTGTGCAAAATACAGCCATGACAAAGCTTGGAAATAAATATTGCTAACTCTAGAAGATTTTTAATTTCACATCTTTATATTATTATATAATCTAGGAATTCACTCTCAATATCCTAATCATGTATCCTTTGCTGATACAAAATTCTCAGTGAGGCTTCTGTGTGAGTTATTGGTGGACAAGAAATGCAGGATTAAGCCCTTAATCACTAAACAGAAACAATCATTCATTATTATGCAACAAACAGGCATTTTGTTATTGAAAAGTCCTGGCTATCCTTATTTCCCTATGCTGAAATTGCACTTCAAGTTATCCTAGTATTAATTATTCAGTAATATGATACTGAAATGTGCTCTCTAATCACCCTTGTGTATTTCATCAATGTGCTTTCGTGCTTCATTAATTAGTAATTGGCTGGAAGTAAATGATCATCAGGTGTCAATCTTCACAAGATACATTGGTTTGCCATTCCATGCCAGATTACAAAATGACTGTAAATTATTCCCATAATTTCTTTATTCTTCCATTCTGATTATAGCAAACTGATAAAGTCACATGATACCAGTGTATGAAAAATGTGTATTGTAATCTCATAAACAGCAATCACTTTATTGAAAGCTACAGTGTGCTGGCTAATATAGTTGTGTTCATGGAAAGCAGAATGAGGAATCATTGCTCCTTTACTTCTGCTTAAAGTTGCAGATCTATCCTGCATAAATTAATTTGATTTATATTTAGATTTCTATAATGTTTCTCTGTACATCTTGTGGCCCATATAAACAATCTAAAAATGAACCAATACCTATTAGCCTCTTTTAAAGGCAAAGGAAGAAAGGGCATTCTCCAGATAAATCATTCCCACTCTTTCACACCATATTATTTTTCAGCTTTGAAGAAAACAAAAAGATGGCCCTTACACGATGCCCTGAAGGGCCTCATACTCAACTCCTCAACAAGAAAGGGAGCGAATCCAAGGTTGGGATGCGGCTCCCCATCCAGCACTTTTAGACACCCAAACAGTGTTACTGCATGAACCAGAGGAAAAATATTTTGTTGGGAAGGGACACCCATACACAGGAAAGGAGCTGAGGAAGAAGACATGATAGCTAAGCATATATTAATATTATCATATTAATATCTGTGGGTCAAATTTTGCTCTCTGCTAAAGTGATGTAAACCTAGAGTGACTCCACTGAAGTCAATGGATTACTTTGGATTTACATTGTTTTAAGTGAAAGCAAAATTTGGTTCCTTCTCTCCAAAAATGGCCCAAATTCTTCATTTCCGTTCAAGTCCTGGCCTCCATTTTGTCCCTTTGACATCGATTTAGTGTCACAAAGGAGTAGTAAAGCTGCCCTAATCAGCCAGCAGAGGATTTCCCCAGCATGGACAAGTCCCCAGCTGGCATACAAGTGGTGTAGCTGCCTCTAATTAACTCTTCTCCCAACCCTAGTAGGGATATAGCGAGTGAATATGTAAGCGGGGGAATGGTCCCGCTATTGTGGGGAACTTTCCTGGCTTCTGCACTACCCCGGTGAAATGGGCTAGCGGAAGGATCTGAGTCCTCCCTCCCACTTCCTTTACCCAGAGGCCTCCCTGCCCTCGAGGACTCCCCTTGCACTCTCCTGTCTGGCAGAGTCCTTGTAACCCCAAGGGCCCGGGATTCCTGGGAGGCTTGACTCCCAACCTTGCTGTGGTCACCTAGGGCAGGGGTTAGCCCACTCCGCAGGGCTGGCTCCAGCATTTCTGCCGCCCCAAGCAAAAAAAAAAAAAAAGCCGCAATCGGCGGCGGCAGTTCAGCGGCAGGTCCTTCGCTCCTAAAGGGAGTGAGGGACCTGCCGCCCCCGAATTGCCGCAGATGCCGCTCCTCTCCCTTGGCCGCCCCAAGCACCTGCTTGTTAAGCTGGTGCCTGGAGCCGGCCCTGCCACTCCGGGGTGCTCTCTCTGCACTGGACACTTCCCCAACCCACTGATCATTACATATGATTTAAAACAAATACAATTTATTTAATCAGCAATTAATTTAAAAAAGAATAAGGAAAAATGGGAAAGGTTAAAGGAAAACACATCGCCCTGCTCTGTGGCAGGGAACATCACAAACAGTGTCTCTGGAATGTCAGGGCACTTCACAGTCTGTTCCTTGTAGGTCCCAGGCCTCCTCCTCAGGCCCTGGCTGTGCTGTAGGGATGCTGTGGGTTGGACACTTGCTCTGGTGGTGGCCACACATCTCCGGGCTTTGCGTGGTGGGACCCTTCTTCCCAGCATCAGCTCCCCGTCGGGTTAAGATCCCCCTCCCAGTCTGGCCTGCAAGGACCCTTGGCTGGGGGTGTCTTTCTGTGCTGGGCCCTTTGCCCAGGGTCCCCCCTTGGCTGGCCCCAGCTGCTCACCACACCCGGTTCTAGACTGCTCCAGCCCCAGCTCCAGTGTTCTAGCTCCAGCTCCACTCGGCCTCAGCACTGACGCTGCTGCTCTGCCTCCAGCCCCCTGGGCTGCTTCTTTGGCCCCTCTGGCTCTGTGGCTGCAGCCCTGCTCCCAGCACAGGATCTGCCCTCTTTGGGCCATGTCTCTGGCTTTGGGACTGCAGCTCTGTTCCCAGCACAGGGTCTGCTTTTCTGGCCCCTCCTGGATTTGGCCAGCTCTGCTCCCCAGCTCAGCTTGGGCTCTTGCTTTCTCCTTGCTCGGCCCCACTTTGTCTGACCCAGGCAATTCCAGCTCACAGGGAGGATGGAACCCCCCTGGCTTCCTGACTCCCTGATTAGCTTGCCCACCCTGTCAATCAGGCTGACCTGGAGCATTGGCCTCTCCCCATTGCCCCTGGGACTGTCAGTCTCAAGGTCCTGATTTCCCATCGACCCTTCCCCTTTCTTTTGGCACTGGGAGTTAGCCAACCAAACCACCCGCACTGAATGTTAGTAAGGGGACAACAGTCCCCTTACACATGTTAAGGAGAGATGTGGGATAGATGTAGTATGCTGCACTCTGGAAATCCTTGGGGACTATTGCAAAGTGGCATAAATGAGAGCAGTCTTGAGGCTACTCTAATTTACACAACAAACTGGCTAGCACTTGGGATCAGGGGTGTGCAAAGGTAGCTTAAAAAGACACCTTTACTTCTTCTTCGAGTGCTTGCTCATATCCATTCCATTAGGTGTGTGCGCGCCGCGTGCACGATCGTCGGAAGATTTTCTACCCTAGCAACACCGGCGGGTCGGCTGTGGAGCCCCCTAGAGTGGCGCCTTCATGGCGCTGAATATATACCCCAGCTGACCCGGCGCCCCCTCAGTTCCTTCTTACCGCCCCTGACGGTCGTTGGAACTGTGGAGCGCGGCATAGCTGTTCTCCACTCTCCCTAGCTTAGTTAGTTATTCGCAGTTGTAGTTATAGTTATAGTTCTAGTGTTTGTAGTTTAATAGTTAAATAGTTTTTAAAGTTGTTAGATTTGTTATAATAGTCCAGGGGACTAAGGGGGTCGTCGCCCCCTTTCTCCCCCGGCTGCGGGCCCGGGCTCATGCCCAGAGCTCCCGGCTTCAAGCAGTGTGCCTCCTGCGCTAAACCTATGCCCACGAGCGACCCGCACGACTCCTGTCTGAAGTGCCTGGGAGAGTCCCACCAAACAGATAAGTGCAAGATCTGTAAGGCCTTCAGACCAAGGACCAAGAAAGAGCGGGACTTTCGGCTCCGGCAACTCCTGATGGAGGCGGCACTTAGCCCGGACACTCCTTCTACGAGCCAGGCCCCGGCACCTAGCGCCTCGGTGCGCAGTGCCCCAGCAGCACCGGCAATGCCGACAACGCGGGCGGTGTCGGACAAACCTCCCCGGCACCGGACCTCGTCGGCACCGCAGCAGGCACCTCGACGCCGGTCATTATCCCCGGGGCATAAAAAAGCCCATAAGACGGGGACCTCTGTGCCGAAGACGCCGGCTCCCCCAGTGCCGGGGGTAGAGCCGAGTGCGCCGGTGGAGCACCGGAAACAGGTGCCTCCAGCACTGTCGACTCTGGCACCGAGGCCGTTGAGTCCGGTGCAGATAGCGTCTCCACCGAGACCGGCGGTAATACAACTCCCGTCGACTCCGGAGACCTTCGTGGCGGCGAGAGACTTGATAGCTCTCACGGAGCCGGCACCGCCTCAACCACTGGCACCGACGGCACCGTTGACCCGCCCGGTCCAGTCAAGGGGGAAACCTGCCTTGATGCGCCCTCCATCACAAGGGCTGGAACCTCGGCACCGGTCCAGGTCCAGAAGCAGGTCCCCACGCCGCTCGCAGTCCCGGCACCGAATATCACCTCGGCACCGGTCGTACTCGCGGCCAAGATCTTCGTCGCGGCATCGTTCTACGTCTCGGCACCGCTATGATCGTCGGCACCGATCAACGTCGAGACGTAGTTCTCGGCACCGCTACGGTCGACGCTCGACGTCGAGAGGCCGCTCCCGGCACCGGGCATACTCCAGGTCCTCGTCGAGGTCCAGATCCGGCTCCCGGCACCGACGAGGTCATCGGCACCGATCGCGGTCCCGGCACCGTTCGCCGGCACCGCGCAGAGATAGATCATCTCCGGACCGGTACCGTGCGGCA
Source organism: Malaclemys terrapin pileata (assembly GCF_027887155.1). NCBI lineage: Eukaryota > Metazoa > Chordata > Testudines > Emydidae > Malaclemys > Malaclemys terrapin. The sequence goes on along the minus strand of NC_071515.1, from coordinate 13,703,832 downwards.
CCGCAGCCCACGGGGATCGTTTCATCTCTCTCGGCACCGCCATGGCCGTCAAGATCGGTGTCTCGCTCCTCGGAGGACCTGTCGAGATCGGCATACCCCCCTCAAGGGCAAGCCGAGGAACGGAACTTGGGCCATTGGCAGGAGATGGCAGAGGACCACTCTCATGGACCATCTCACTGGTCATTTTGGACCCCGTGGGCGTACCACCAGGAGCAAGGGGCTCCAATATCATCGACCTCTCGCTCGGGTCACTCGGTTAGAAGGGCCCCAGAATCCACCATCTCTCGGCCTCCGCCAGGGGGCATGGAGGCTTCCGTGTCCACGCCACCTGACACCATAGACCCAAGTACAGGTGATGCTCCGGCCCAAGAGCAGGGGGATCAGGACCCCCCCTTGGATCCAGTACCACCGGAGGCATCTTCCTCCTCCTCTCCGGATGAGGCAGTGGCGGGCACTTCATGTACGGGTCCCCCTCCGATAGATCTTCGGGCTCACCAGGATCTCCTGCGTAGGATGGCCCGTAATATGGACCTGCAGGCGGAGGAGATAGTGGAAGTACAGGACCCTATCGTGAACATCCTCGGAGCGGATGCCCCATCGAGGGTGGCGCTACCCCTGATCCGCACGATACAAACCAATGCGGATACGATATGGCAAACTCCTGCCTCTATCCCACCCACAGCGAGAGGGGTGGAAAGGAAGTACTTTGTCCCGTCTAAGGACTACGGGTACTTGTATACCCACCCCCAACCGTGTTCACTGGTGGTGGCATCAGTGAACGCACGAGAGCGCCACGGCCAGCAGGCTGCAGCGCCTAAATCAAAAGAGGCTAAGCGGCTCGATTTGTTTGGCCGTAAGGTTTACTCAGCCGGAGGGCTGCAACTTAGAGCGGCGAACCAACAGGCGCTACTGAGCCGTTACAATTTTAACTCCTGGAACTCTATGGGGAAGTTTAAGGAGTTGATTCCCCAAGAGTCCAGGGAGGAGTTTGGAGCCATGGTAGAGGAGGGTAAGAAGGTGGCTCGGACCTCCTTGCAGGCCTCCTTGGACATAGCAGACTCAGCTGCGAGGACCCTGGCTTCGGGTATCGCTATGCGGAGGATCTCCTGGCTTCAAGTTTCGGGTTTGCCTCCGGAGCTGCAGCAAACCCTACAGGATCTGCCCTTTGAGGGACATGGATTGTTCTTGGACAAGACGGACTCTCGCCTGCAGAGCCTCAAGGACTCGAGAACAATCATGCGCTCCCTGGGGATGCATGTTGTGGGCCCTCAGCGCAGACCATTTAGGCCGCAGCCTCAGCGCTTCTACCCCCCCCCGCCTCGTCAGAGACAGGACTCGACCCGGAGGCGAGGGCGAGGTGGTAGAAGAAGGTGGACCGGCCCTCAACCCAGCCAAAACCAAGGGCCACCTAGACCACCTTCAGGCCCCAGGCAGAACTTTTGAAGGTGCGGTCGAGGACGGCGCCCCAGTCATCCCCCAGGATCCAGCCCCCTCCTTCCGGGATCGCCTCTCCCACTTCCACCGTGCTTGGTCCCTTATAACTTCGGACCGCTGGGTCCTCCGCACGGTGGAGAAGGGATACGCTATCCAGTTTTCTTCTATCCCCCCCTCCCACCCCCCTTCCCCGTCCCTCTTCAGGGACCCTTCTCACGAGCAACTTCTTATACAGGAGGTTTCTACGCTCCTGGCCATGGGGGCCATAGAGGAGGTTCCGATAGAGTTAAGGGGCAGGGGATTTTATTCCCGTTACTTCCTGATCCCCAAGTCCAAAGGAGGTCTGCGGCCCATCTTGGACTTGCGCGGACTCAACAAATTCGTAGTAAAGTTGAAGTTCCGCATGATCTCTTTGGGGGCCATTATCCCTTCCCTCGATCCTGGAGACTGGTTCGCCGCCCTCGACATGAAAGACGCATACTTTCACATCTCAATTTACCCACCTCACAGACGCTTCCTGCGATTCGTGGTAAACACGGTGCACTACCAATTTGCAGTCCTTCCTTTCGGCCTATCCTCGGCCCCAAGAGTGTTCACGAAATGTATGGCTGTCGTGGCAGCGTACCTTCGTCGGCAGGAGATACAGGTGTTCCCGTACCTAGACGACTGGCTGGTACGCGGTCGCACCAAAGAGCAAGTTCAAGCTCACGTCCACAGAATAGTGCACACATTCAACGAGTTGGGCATCCTACTCAACAAGGACAAATCCACTCTAGAACCTACCCAGAGAATAGATTTCATCGGCGCAGTTCTAGACTCCAGACGTGCACAAGCCATCCTGCCAGACAACCGCTTTGGCACCATCACGAGCCTCATTCAAGGGCTACAGGCCTTCCCAACTACCACGGTGAGGTCGTGCCTTACCCTGCTGGGTCACATGGCTTCCTGCACGTACGTAACCAGGCATGCCAGACTTCGGCTTCGCCCACTCCAGACCTGGGTGTCATCAATATACCGTCCACATCGGGACAGCCTGAACATGGTGGTCACGGTCCCGAACTCGGTCCTGACCTCCCTCACCTGGTGGCTAGATCACAATGTGGTCTGCGAAGGGATGCCATTTCACGCCCCACAACCCTCTCTGCATCTGGTCACAGACGCTTCATCTCTGGGTTGGGGCGCCCATCTCAACGAACACCATACCCAGGGCCTGTGGACTGCACCCCAGTTAGCCCTGCACATCAATGTTCGGGAGCTGATGGCGGTGCGCCTGGCGTGCCAGGCATTTCTCAATCAACTACGTGGCCGTTGTGTGTTAGTTCTCATCGACAACACCACGGCCATGTTTTACATCAACAAGCAAGGAGGAGCACGTTCGTCAGTTCTATGCCAAGAGGCCATTCGCCTGTGGGACTTCTGCATCGCCCACTCAATCCATCTCACGGCATCGTTCCTCCCTGGAGTCCAGAACACTCTAGCGGACCGACTCAGCAGGTCCTTCCAGACACACGAGTGGTCTATCCGTCCGGACATCATACATTCCATCTTCCGGAGGTGGGGGTTTCCCCAGATAGACCTGTTTGCATCTCGAGACAACAGGAAGTGCCACGTGTTCTGCTCCCTACAAGGTCGAGCTCCGGGCTCCCTCTTGGATGCGTTTCTCCTTCCCTGGAAAGACCACCTGTTTTATGCCTTCCCTCCGTTTCCTCTGGTCCACAAGGTACTGCTAAAATTGCGCAGAGACCAGGCACAGGTAATTCTGATCGCTCCAGCGTGGCCGAGACAACATTGGTACACCACACTGTTGGAACTCTCGGTTCAAACACCGATCCCGCTTCCATTATGTCCGGATCTCATTTCTCAGGACCACGGTCGGCTGCGTCACCCCGACCTGCAATCACTCCACCTCACAGCGTGGCTGCTCCATGGTTCACCCAGGCAGAGCGGCAATGCTCACACTCTGTCCAACAGATTCTGCTGAGCAGTAGGAAGCCCTCAACACGGACCACGTACCTGGCCAAGTGGAAACGGTTCTCATGTTGGTGCGAACAACGAGCCACGCCCCCGTTGCAGGCACCTATTCCTCTCATTTTGGAATATCTCCTCTCCCTAAAACAGCAAGGGTTGGCGATATCTTCAGTCAAAGTTCACCTGGCTGCTATATCAGCCTTTCACCCAGGGGAATTCGCGTCCTCGGTATTCTCTAACCCGATGGTCGTTAGATTCCTCAAGGGCTTAGACCGGACGTACCCACAACAGCGTCAGCCCGTCCCGACGTGGGACCTTAATCTGGTTCTCTCCAGACTGACATGTCCTCCATTTGAACCACTAGCCACCTGTTCACTTTTGTATCTATCCTGGAAGACAGCCTTCCTCGTAGCCATTACCTCAGCAAGGCGCGTTTCTGAACTCAGGGCGCTTACATCCGAGCCCCCTTATACAGTTTTCCATAAGGATAAAGTGCAGCTTCGTCCACATCCTGCCTTTCTCCCTAAGGTGGTTTCTCCATTTCATATCAACCAGGACATATTTCTCCCGGTCTTTTATCCCAAACCACATGCCACTCGCCAGGATCAACGTTTGCATTCCCTGGACGTACGAAGGGCCCTGGCCTTCTATATTGACCGCACAAAGCACTTTAGAAAGATGACGCAACTCTTCGTTGCAGTGGCCGACCGAATGAAAGGCTCACCGGTCTCCTCACAACGCCTATCCTCCTGGATTACGTCTTGCATCCGGACTTGCTATGACCTGGCAGGCGTCTCAGCACCGCACCTCACCGCTCACTCCACGAGGGCCCAAGCCTCCTCGACTGCTTTCCTGGCACATGTTCCGATACAGGACATTTGTAGAGCGGCGGTTTGGTCATCAGTCCACACGTTTACAGCTCACTATGCACTAGTGCAGCAGTCCAGAGACGATGCTGCATTCGGGTCAGCGGTTTTGCACACAGCAATGTCTCACTCCGACCCCACCACCTAAGTTGAGCTTGGGAGTCACCTAATGGAATGGATATGAGCAAGCACTCGAAGAAGAAAAGACGGTTACTCACCGTTGTAACTGTTGTTCTTCGAGATGTGTTGCTCATATCCATTCCAAACCCGCCTCCCGTCCCCACTGTCGGAGTAGCCGGCAAGAAGGAACTGAGGGGGCGCCGGGTCGGCTGGGGTATATATTCAGCGCCATGAAGGCGCCACTCTAGGGGGCTCCACAGCCGACCCGCCGGTGTTGCTAGGGTAGAAAATCTTCCGACGATCGTGCACGCGGCGTGCACACACCTAATGGAATGGATATGAGCAACACATCTCGAAGAACAACAGTTACAACGGTGAGTAACCGTCTTTTTCCCTTTCTTCCTGTCTACTGAGCAGACCTCTGGTGCCCCTGAGGAACAGGGATTCTCGATCCAAGTTTGATATTGCCCGTATGCCTAGATAGAATTAATACCTTATTTAGGTACAGTAGGCAAGAAATATGCATGGAATCAATTTAACTAATCCACATATAAAGTTTTATACAGATAGTGAATGCCAATTGCACTCATTCCAAATTAATTTTTTATTTTATTAGCGTTTCTCTTGTCCAATAATTTATCTGATTTCAGAAGCAGTGTCTGGACTAAGCAAAAAGTAGAGTAACTGAAAAACACAGATCCTTGTCTCAGTGCAACTCTGACAACTGTCACTATATTATCTCTGAACAGAAGGATGTTCTTAACTCAAAATTATGCAAATGATCTTAATCAAATATCATTTTGCAAAAGGGCAGAGTAGAAAACACAATGACAATATTTGATTCTTACACACTGAATAGTTTTCAAATATGTTGAAGTAACAGAATTAATCTTCATTAATAAACATGTCAAGTTGGATGGGAATGGGTAGGATGCAAAAGAGACTGCCAGATGCCAGCTTCACTGGAGTATAAAATGCCGACTGCTCTGTATTGATACTGACTGGGAAGAATGCCAAATAAATGAACATTTGAACCCTGTAGAGGTGTACAACTAAGATCAGGTTTAGAAGAACTGACCGATGTTATGAGCTGCCCTTCCCCCAGAGCAATTCAGTCAAGTTTGGAGAGACCGGGTGGTTTTAACAATTTATTGAACACTACAATAGGACCTAAATACATGACCCTATACTATAATTACAGCAAGTAAAATCTCACTCCCTGCTGGGTGGTCTGGCAAGGCATACTGGCTGCAGTAGGATGAATCTGTTTCTCTGACTGGAGTCTGTCACCACTGCACCATCATCACACAGTACCATAAAAGCCACCGACCTTTAAACAGTTTTTCAATTCTATTTTTAGACACGTGACATCATTCTACTTGTTTATTTTCTTCTGCTGTCAATTCTATTTTTAGACTTGCGACCGTTATTTACTTCACAGTGTTATGATTTGCGGAATCGTTGTTTACCACTTTTTCCTGCCAACTCTATATTTTGCACTACATGACCTGCAGCTTCCATCTAATGGTGGAGTGGCTCTTGCTTATTCAAATGGAGGCCAGGGATACAAGATGGAGTCACTCAAGATCTCCCAAATATCCAGACTATAGTCATACTTGACAAAGATGTTTCTTATAAATTTCCTTTACTTATGTTTATCTATGCAATTACAGTGACAGCAGAATTTTTCAGTTCCAACAGACCTATGTAGGAAGCTTTTGCTTTTGTTTGGGCATGGGTTAATTTTTTAATATATACAATGTTGCACACAGAGCATACAAGTTGAAGCACAGTTTGAATTTAGAATTTCAACATTAACCAATTTTTGTAAAATAATAAGGCCATATTCTGGTTTCTCATTAGATATGGAATATATCTCTAAATTATTGAATACTTAACATGGTACCTTTTGATTGTGATTTTTTTATTTTAAAAGCTAAATTTTTTAAATGAATATCATCTGAATAGTGCTAATTTGGATTAGTGAAGATGACAATTTTGCAATGCCAGTCTGCTGTTTCATGTCTTCAGTGTTTACAATCAATTTCCTTGGGATGACTGTTAAGAAAAAAAAAGTCAGCAAAAATAACCAATATATTGTTGCTTTTATGTATAACCCACTCAGACTATAGCTTTGCTGTTTGATATTGTAACATCATGCTGTGCATTTAGAAAGCCTAGTGACTGCAGAGGAATCGATATTACTAGAGGGGTTTCATCATCTATACATATCCTGTGTATTTTTGTCTACTTTTTAGGTATCATATGTTTGGGCCAAATTATACCTGGGTCTTGTGCAGTGGGGAAAGACACTACTAAAGCTAGGACCATGAGACCTCAGGGAAGGATTTTGCATTACTTGAGACTGTCTAAAAGGAATAATCTAGTCTTTAAATATTTGTGTCCTTTTGTACCCTATTGGCTTTCCTTCTTTATGACCCTTGCTGCTGGGAAAGTCTTTGGAAATCTGTTTTTTTTTTTCTTTAGGCTAGATCTAATATACCCCCCATACACAAACACATACAATTTTTGTGCTGCTTTCTCAAATTCAAGACCGTATTCTCGGAAAGAAGCACACTTATCAAATTGTAACCCAAGTCAAGAAAAAAATCTGTTTCTTTGCTACAGAAGTGATTCTTTCCTGCTACCAACACTATTCAATCAGTTCTATTTCAAACCAGAAAATGAGCCCAGTGGCAGTGTGAAATAATTGTTTTCATGAGTAATGGTGTACGATGGACAGCTAAAATTGGGTGCCACAAAACCAAATCTCGAGAGTTGGTAACACTGCTAATCTCTGCTGCATCCATGGTTTTAATTATGACTTGGAGGGAATTCTCTTTTTTTGGGAAAAGTAATTTGATTTCACTGTCATTTCAGTTCTGTGTCTTTCCCTCATACTCTAACAGTGCTGTCATACCATGTCCCTTTTGTGATTTTTAACTTCTGTTTTCTATGAAAAAGACTTAATAGAAAATTCTCATAACGTAAGGTCTTGATTAAGACTCAAAGTCCCAGATGAAGCGCTGTTGTTTAATAGTTACACCAGCTAAACTTAAAAAGTGACTGTGAAAATATCTGTTCATAAATCCTTTGGCCCAAATATTCTTTCACAAATCCAGGAAATGGTCCATTCAAAAGTCCACCACCTGATATAGTATCCTCACAGTGGGAACAGTTAGTGGCAACATACAAGGGCCACAGTCTCTTAATCATGTAGCATGAAAGGATCCATGAGGCATCCTTTAGATAACTATACTGAACACCAGCTCCCTGTGTATTCTTTACAGGCTACATTTTGCCTGACTTCACAGCTGTTTGAGTGGCCACATGCCCATTGTATCTCTCTCACACTCTCACGTGCACACGGATTGCATGAGATGTGGAAGTTGAAGATTAGACACTAATGATGAAAAAAGGAATGTTAACATCTGAAGTGGATTGAGGTATGTAATATGTCAGCTTGCTAGAGGAGTATTCTACCTACAGAGTTTGCTCATGGTTTGTGGTGACCCCAGCTGGGGATTGTTTGCACAATGGGCCTTCAACTGTCTCAGGAATTTTTTTGGGTGGGGTTGAGGGATTGTGGAGGGTGTTTGTCCACATCTTCCCTCCTTCCACAATTTCTGGACATCTTTCACACAATTAGAGGGCATTAATATCCCTAGAAAGTGAGAAGCAGGAGCATTTGGCCCTTTGTTTTCTTGAAGTGCTAATCTCTTCATCTTCCAGATGTATTTTCAAAGTACTAAAGGTCTGTAACAGCTCCACTGATGTGTTGGAAATTTCTGTCTATTATTGCAATTACCTTGATTCATCCTATGGGATGTTGCCATTCACTGTTCATTTTTGACCAAGCAAAATAGCTGATATTTTGTTTCACAGTTCATTTCCTTTATTCTTTCTCTTCTGATCTTCTTTCCACTGTCATCATCGCCTTCTATTTGCTCTATACTTTTGCATTTTGGATGAAACACACCCACATTACCTGCACTGTGGAAGACTAGTGGCTGCCTGGCAGAGGTGTGCAAGTCATGCAGTGGTAACTTCACAATTCCTGCATACAGGCAAGCTGCGCTTTCTGCCAGCACCAAATGGACAGGTGAAGCATCGAGGGTGGCCACTGAATGATAATCCCCACAAATGATAGATGTAGGTTGGAGGCGGACTATCCCTGGGGCGTGGGTTGGTGCCTGCCCTCAGGTCTAGCAGTGAATTTCCTTTCCCCTCCAAGTCCTCTGCAGGAAGCTCTGATAAATCCCAATTACTCCGCTTTTATGTGGGTTTCCTGAAAGCCATCTTTAAAGAACGATTTGTTTTTTGAGTGAACACCTCTGCCACTCCTACTGCTTCCACTCTGCTCTTCTGTTCCCAAGCAGGGCTGAATCAACACTGTTGGAGACTAGGCTCACTGTCAGTGATTGACATGAGATGCTGCTGCCTTCAGTGTTAGTTCCCTGCTGTGGAGCCGTCAAATTAATAGTAACTGTGGCAATAAGAGGAAAAGGCAGTAGGTCTTTCAAATTGGCACTGTAAGCAATTATAGTACCAAACAATAGACCAGTGCTTAAATCACTAGGGTTGGATATTATGGCTTTAGGAGAGACAGGACAGATCAAGAGTTCACTTTCTTGTTGTTAAACTCACATACAAAATTACAGGTTACTTCTTCACATCTGGGCTTTAGGCCAAATGCAACAAACACAAGCAAGACTGATATTTGGAAATGTAGAACTACCCGTTAAATTCTGACCCCACCAATGTGCCATGTCTTGAGTTAGTGATTTGGGTGTTGTAGGCCTTATTGACCCACTGCCGTTCCACTGAACGTTTATACTCCATCTCTTTAAATTTAAATATAACAATAAATAGAGTGTGTGATTTTGAACTTTAATTATAAGTGGGACTGGTAGCACCACATATTATTAAGGTTGCCAGACACTTCCCATGATAAGACCCAGTTTTCAGTTGCTTATAACTTTGCCCAGCTTTAATCATTTGGACTGAAATTTTCCAGACTGGGTGTTTGCCACAGGCTGATATTTTTTTGTGGGGAGGGAATTTCAGCCATAACAGTTTAGTGCATTGTTTTGCCTATGTTAAAAAAAATTCTTGAGACCTTCACTTTGAAATGTTCTAGTGCCAGCATGCTTTGGAGGTGGGACTTGAAATTTGGCAGAGATTTTACGGAAGAGAAAGGAGCATCTTATGGATAAGGCAGTTGAATGTTGTCCTGGAGAACTGGATTCCATCTCTGCCTCGGCAACAGAGTTGCTATGTAATGCTGGGCAAGTCACTTAAACCAAATTTTTCAGAGGTGGTCACTAATTGTGTGTTCCTCATTTTCTGAGTGCCTGAACTGAGACTCTGGGGTCTGATTTGTAGAAGGCCAGAGCTCTCACAGCTACAGCTGATGTCAATCAGACTTGTGCTTAAATATATAAAGTGCTATATAATGTAGGTACTCTGAGAACTCAGGTTCTAGATATCTCAGATTAGGCACCCAAAATAAATGGATCCTTCTAACCTTAAACTCACTGTGTTTCTGTAAAATGGAGGTAGTACTACCTCCCCTCTTCTCATGGGGGGGGATTCTAAAGATAGATTAATTTAATGTCTGTGAAGCACTCAGATACTATAGTGATGGATGTCACAGAAAAGCCCATGAGGAGGTTAATAATCCTCTCCTCAGAGCAGTGCAGTGTGCAATGAATAAGGCCTGGAGCGTAAGGGTGATACAAAGTATTGTATAGCAGCTCACTATGTGAGCACAGTCTATCTTGGGCATTGAATGAGGCAGGGCTCCTCCAGAATAAATAGTGATCATGTAATTACATGCACAAAAGGGGGCCAAACTGAGATTGCACAGGCAACATCATTTCTGACATTTACTTATTTTGATTCCTGGACTTCGCAACCTTAATATTCTTCTGTGAAGGTAGTTTTTCTGTGTGTAATAGATAATAAAGTTGCCTTTTTATTCTAGAAAGAAGCTTTAGCCTTGTAGATTATTAATCTCATTCTGACTTCAAATTTCACAGCACAGTGACTATGGTATTAGATCAAAGCAAAACCCAGCATTGAGCTAGTTCATTTTTTGACAAATGTTATTTTAATATCTTTTTATCTGAAATGTAAATATATGTAAGTAACATGATTCTCTACTATGCATTGTTCTTTTAATTTTTATTTGACCTTAATGTACTTTCTCCTGTGTTTCTTGTCAATGCATTTTAACATCAAGTACACATGCATCTGCTATTGACAAGCTGTTACAGCTGTTAGGGATGTTTAGATTCCTTGTAAGCTAGGCAGCTGACATTTCCATTTTCTGCAATGTGTATAATATGAAAATATATTATTTAGTGTCATCGCTCAGATTGCTATAGCTAAGCCTTGTTGGAGTTTCTATTACCTCATTTCGGAAATGTATAGCTTGCACGGTTAAATTCATTGTGCTGAAATTTGGCATAAAAGATCTGAGTCTGGGAGCAAGTGTTTTTGTAACATTTGAATAAGCATTTGGCCATTTTTTTTGAGTTTGAGTAAAAAAAGAAAATGTCTTTTGTGTGCACTCTTTTGCTTGGATAACTTAAAATACATTTTACAGACACTTTGTGGTACAGAATTTGGGGAAAAATATAACTGTTTATTGTCTTTAAAAAGTGAGATTCTCTGAGCAGGGACCAAGATGTAGTGATAACCTATAGGCAACATGTTTGCTGCTGGCGGGGAGTAGGCATATTTTGTCACTTTTTTAATAACTGTCTAGTAAGGGAATGAAACAGGAATGAAAGGGAATGGGTTTTCGTGGTGGGGGAAATATCCACAGTCTTTCATTAGAAAAGAAGGCTGTAGAAGGAGAGGAAATTGACAGATCCCGGGATCTTCTGGGACTCATCGGAATCCTTCAATTGGAGGAAAATTATATTAATGCATTCACAACACATTTTGGGGATGGAGGTGTCTCAACAAAAGTGGGCACAAGCCTGTCTGTACATTACAAGTACAGAGCTCTTTATAAGAAGTGGGCTCAGATTGAGCTAGGTATTTTATTATTTACCTCTAGATGATCATTTTAATTAGAGTCTGTGAAAAAGTAACTGCTTTCCCCAAATGCTGACTGTTAGGACATCTGACAAGGGGTTTGGAAAAAAGCTAATATGTGTTTTCTCTGCTACATTTTAATAATTGGAAATACCATATTTCTTTTCTCTTATTAATAAAATGGACTTTTATTGCATATGGCTCTCTCTCTGCCCCATCCTATGAGAGAGGTTGGTATTATTGCTCTGCTTACCAAGACACAAGGAATGAAAGAAGTTGAGTGTCAGAATTCCCTGATAGGCTTCAGTATGCCCCCTCCATTTGTTTGTCTTTGTTTACTCCATCTTGGGAGCATGGGGATTTTTCTCTTTCTTCCTCATCCACTCTTGTTTTGTTTTCTAGGGAAAAACAGAAATATAAAGATCCCAAATCTGAATGGTGGGCTGCAAAACAAAAGGGAGAACATGGAAGGTGTAGTACTTTCTTTGTTGACAGCAAGGTGATCTCACTAAAGGAAATAAACGTTGGGAGCCATTTCCTAGCCTTCCTCTCAGTGATGATACTGAAGAGTCTCTGTATCTTTCCTCGTTCCTACTTCTATAACAAAGCATGGCATATTATGTCCATCTCAGAGCAATATGGGATGACAAACTGCTTTTGAATCAGGTAGAACAGGGACTTGAATGTGGCTCTTCTACGTCTGAGGATAGTACCCTAACCACCTATCTACAGAGTACCTCTCTTTGTGACCAAAGAGCCCTGGACCCCTAAAAAACCTTCCTGATTCAAAATGCTCAGGTTTCAGTCTGAAACAGACATTTCTGCACAACTTCTTTTTTGCAAAACCATTTAAACAGTTTTGTTTTCATTCCAATGTGAAAGAAAAACTAATTTTGAAACCTCAAAACTTGCCACAAAACAGAATTCTTGTATACTGGACACGTCTACTTGCAACTTCACTGGATTCATTTTCTGTCTGGACTAGCTTTTTGCCCTCCATTATGAACTGATTCTTGTTTTGCAGGTCACAATAACTATATATTGCCCCTAAACACCTCAGTGATTAATAAAAATAGCAAGCCATAATGATAAATAGCCTCTTTAAAATACAGTATGCTACAATACAGAATATTAAATACAGTATACTACGAGAAAGAAATGTGATTTGTGTATGTATCAGTGGAAGAAATAGTATCTGATCATGTACTTAGGATAATGTTAGATAATGCTTATGCATAAAGGAATAAATACAAGTTGAAGGGTCATTTCCCCTTGGCAATGGTTGACTTAGCTACCTTAATAATCTTCTGTTAACATCGGTGGTGTTGATGTAATTTTGTATTTTTTTTAAAGAAAAAAGGTGGGGGGGAAACGAATTTGAAACTTTTATTATGCACAACTATAACAATCTTCCCCCATGGGATATCAGCAAGGTTTGAACCATGGACTTTCAGAACAGGCCTCTACCACCTAATCTAATGGAGTCATTATTCTTTGGCTCAGGAGCAGTCTTTTTGTTCCATGTTTGTTCAGCACCTTGCACAATGCGGTCCTAGTCCAGGACTAGGGCTCCCAGGTGCTAATTTATTGCAAATAAGGATGATAATACATTAGCCAGTGCAAGAATAGGCTGTGGTCCTCTATTGACCAGCTACTAGAGGATGAGGTGTACATGCGTAACCCACTGAAACAGGGAGTTATATATGCCGGAGTTGCCCCTTTTACAGACAGTACAGTCAAGCACACAGATTTAGCTTTTCTTGGTTTTCCTCTCCTCCCTTTTCCTTCTAGTGGTGACACCTCCATGTGCAAAAGAGGATGAAGGGTTAGATGGAGCATCACCAGAGCTGACTAGGTGCAGAGGGCAGCATAAGAAGTGCCTGCAAAAAGATGGCAGAGCTGTTGTACTGCACATTCCCTGAAACACCCAAAGAATTCCAGCATGGTCAACCACAGTTCCTTCTAGGATGTTTGCTGCAATGTGGCTCCCTCTTCACTCTCCATCTTATGCTGAGCTGTAATGGATAGGTGCAATCTAGCCCTATATATTACAAATGAATTTCATTTACTATACTGCAACAGAGTATTGTGTTCGCTCTTCAGATTTACTAGCATTAGTGAGACTTTTATAAAAAAAAAAGTACAAAAGTTACGATTGCATTGTTTAGAAAGACTTTCACTGCCAAAAAACATGGCAAGAGTAGCTGTTTGGGATCTAAAGCTTGGTCCTAAGGTAAATGTAAGCAGAAGTAAGCATCTGTTACAGTGGAAACAGTCTCTATGTTTGTTTGTTTTTTTAATAACTTAAACTCTCTATATGCAGTATTTAATCTAATTCTATAACATGATTCCTTATTGTAGACCGAGATCTTACCCTGCCTGCAGGAAAAGTTGTGGATGGTTTCATCTGCAGCTTCAGATACACAGAGAATGGCAAACTTTGCCTCCTGTTGCGTACTCTCAGACTGAGGTCTGGAGGAGGAGGAATCTCTAAGCAGTAATTTTCTCCAAGACCAAACACATAATCTATAGCTCAGGATGGCCAAGTGTGATGAATCTGGGATTGTACCAGCACAGCTTCACCCAGCTCACACTGTTATGGCAAATCAGTATTTAAAACATCTGGGCATGTCTATAAAAATCCTTGATACAAATATACAGATTAAGGGCAATGCTCTCATTCTGTGCTGTAGAATTATGTTGTATATTATATTCTATATTTGTTTCACTCACAGAGCTTCTATTGATGTCAATTTGATTTGGCATACTTTGGATGCCTGATTCCAGTGGTATTTGTAGTTCCAAGGGTAAGTAGGATAATCAAGGGGAATGTTTCAGTAGTGGTGTGGCCAGTAGCTTTCCCTTGTATGCCAAAAACACCATATTTGCAAAATGAAATATCCAGATGTCACTGTTGCTGCAGGACAAATGGTGTGTGTGTGTCTGTCTGTCTGTGTGTTTACAGTAATGTTTGTGAGAACAAGCGTTTAAGCAAAATAGTCTATTCGTGTTTTGTGTGACCAAACTGAATTAGTTCAGAGTTCCTACATAACTAGTTTCTGAAGTTATTAAAGGATATGGTGAGTGGTTCAGAAGTGTGCTGAACTATTCAAGTAATTGCTATAATTGTAGCTGGTGATCCAGGGTAATAACTGATACCTGGATACTATTGATTATATATTCTTTGCTGAACTTCTCTTCATCTCAGTAAATCTGGATGATACAGCCACCATCTGAATTCATTTCTGCATACTAAAAATTGTAATCTTCTATGACTTTGACAGAAATCCTTGATTAAATCATTTTTAAGGTAGGGTTACCATATATCCAGATTTTCCCGGACACGTCCAGCTTTTTGGGCCTCAAATCCCCGTCCGGGAGGAAATCCCAAAAAGCTGGACATGTCTGGGAAAATAGGGAGGGAGGGACCGGTGGTGCTCGGCCGAGGGCCAGAGCCGCTGGGGCCGGCAGTGCTTGGCCGGAGCCGCCGGGGCCGGCGGTGTGGGGTTGGGGCCAGCAGTGCGGGGCCGGAGCCGGCGGTGCGGGGCCGGGGCCCGGCGGCGCTCGGCCGGGGGCGGCGGTACACTTGGCCGGGGCTGGCAGTGTGAGACCCGGAGCTGGCGGTGTTCAGCCCAGGGCCGGCGGTGTTCGGCCCAGGGGTCGAGCTGGGACTGGCGGTGCGGGGTCGGGGTTCTCGGCCTGGGCCGGAGCCGGCGGTGTGGGCCCGGGGCCGGCCAGGGATGCTCGGCCAGGGGTGCAGGGCCGGGGCCGAGCCGGGGGTGCTCGGCCGGGGGCGGTGGTGCGCTCGGCCGGGGGCCGGGGCCGGGGGCAGTGGTGCGCTGGGCCTGGGCCGGAGCCAGCGGTGTTCGGCCGGGGGTCGGCCGGGGGCCGGCGGTGTGGAGCCGGGGGCTGGGGTGTGGGGTTGGGGCCAGCGGTGCGGGGCCGGAGCCGGCGGTGCGGGTCCCGTGGCCGGCTGTGTTCGGCTGGGGGCCGGGCTGGGGCCGGCCAGGGGTGCTCAGGGGTGCTCGGCCGGGGGCTGGGCCGGGGCCGGGGTCGGGGGCCGGCGGTGCGGAGCCCGAGCCAAGCCGGGCAGGAGACGCCGGGGCCAGAGCCGCGCCTCCTCGCACCCCCCCGCCCCAGCTTGCCTGCTGCTTCAGGCTTCCCGCGAATCAAATGTTCGGGGGAAGCAGGGGAGGGGGAGGGACAGGGGGCGAAGTGTCCAGGGGAGGGGGTGGAGTTGGGGCAGGGCTGGGGGCGGGGCAGGGGTGAAGTTGGGGCTGGGCCGGGGCCCGTGGAATGTCCTCTTTTTGGACACTTAAAATATGGTAACCCTATTTTAAGGCAAAGGAAAAAGGAGAAAGTTTATATTGTTTTTGTTTCTCTGAAGACAGGGCACTTTATCAGTTTTTTTTTCATTCCTGCATTTTCTAACTGTATCTTATTGTCCCCCAAGCAGCTATCAAATGAAAATATTTTACCACTATGTTATATGCTAATAACATTACCAAATGCTTTAAATAAAAAAGTTACTGCACAGTTATCAATACTGTGTACTCCCAACTCAGAATTTTATAATTATTGTTTATGGGAATACTAACTATCCTACTGTTAAGGCGTGGGAATTCTGGTGAAAGCAATCAGTAGTTACAGACGCCCCCCCAATTTACGCAATCGTTCCGTTCCGGAAAGCCTTGCGTAACTCAAATTTTGCATAAGTCGGAAATATATACCCATATGTTATGCAAAAATGTCCGCAAATCAAAAATCCTATTTCTGGCTTATGGAACTTTTTCTGTAAGTGCGAATTTGCGTAAGTCGGGTCTTGCGTAACCCGGGGAGCATCTGTAATTGATATATATAAAATTTACATTTAAAGGTATCCTAATAATAACGTATAGTCCCCACTCTTGTTTCCACTACAATAATTTACCTCTTGGCTTATCTCGATAGTCTTTCCCCAACTTCCTTGTCTCAGTCTCTAGGAAGGTGAAGATTCCTAAATCTTTTTTTACCAGAAAAATGCCCTTTGAATGGATGAACACCTGTGTGTGAGTGTATAAAAAGCTATCTGTGTGTGTGAAATATACAGAACTGTCTAAAAGAAGACAATGCTGAGAACATGGTGGCAGGTACTATCATGAGACATTAAATCACATGGAATTTTCAATTGAATAATATATAAACATCTTTAATCCTATACTTCCCAAGTTCTCAAGGAAAAAAATTCCAAACTCTTCTCAGACCTTATTTGGAACAAAAAAAATAATTTATTCCAACTGAAAGTGAGTGGATGGTAGAAAGTATGACTTAAAACGGAAGTCTAGACTCATCTGTACCAAAGGAGTTACAGCGGATACTTCCTTTATAAGCAATTCTAGTGAGGACTCATTTTATACATCTTTCTCATTGGTTTGTGTCCACACATGGAAATCTGACTTGGTTTTCATTGGAAGATAAAATTTATTAGTGTTTCTGTGGTTTAAGTGACCTTTTGCATTATTTAATGTTTGGTACCAATTTCAAGTAGCTAAAAATGTTTTCAGCACTGCTATTATAAAGAATTTGGTTTACATCATTTAAACAATCTGACAGACATAATATTTTTCTTTTTCTTATTAACATAACTACTGTTTGTTTTTTGATTATTCCTAAAAAGCAGTCTCCTTCTGGTTAATCTTTAGTTATCTGAATCCTCCACTTCAACAACTCTACATCTGTCAGTGACATTCCTTGTTTTAAGTCTTTTCTTCTTTCTTTCTACCCTTTTTTTCTTGAGTTCCACCATCTGCCACCATTATTTCACCAGCTCTTACTCCATTCCGGTCATTGAACAATCTTCCTGAATGTCTTTATATAAGTAAATATTGTTTAGCTCCCCCCCTTTTAGAGTCTTTTACTGTATAAGACTGATTCTGAAAGTAGAATGAGAGTTTCAATACAAATCCCACCTCTAGTGATTTTATACCCTTCCAGGCCCTGTTGTAACCTCACTCAGCTCTTTCTCATTTTTAGTTTCCATTTTTTTAGTTGTTGTTTTTTTTGGGGTCTCATTAAAACTAAAGCTTGTGGCCTTGGAATAAAAGTTTGGGTTACTCCCTAACTGTTTCCAGAATCATGATTCTGGAAACAGTTAGGGAGTAACCCAAACTTTTATTGTGAAACTTTTATTGTGAAACTTCGCAACTGACTTTGTCTCTTACCAGCCCTGCATTGAGGGAATGGAACATTAATCAAGGTTTGCTCATAATGAATTAGATTTCCTCTTGCTTCATCTTGCAGGTTCATCTTGATTCTGATGTTGTTTCTACTGACTGTGTTTTCCATATTGTCCATCGCTGCAGCTATGTCATGCCCTCTCTGGTCTCTCCTACTCTAGCTTCCAGCACAATGTCTCTGTCCTGCAAAATCAGTAACTTCTGTCATCACAAACAGAATCTTGGGACATAGGTCAGTTCTTTGAATCTGACACTAATGTTCTGAAACCAGGTTTCGTAGACAATTGACTCTTGTCTTTGGCCGTGTCAGCTTTGTTTGCTTTGGGTACCATGTCTTCATTGGCAAACAGAGGCCCCCTTATGCTGCAAGCCTGATATACTCCTCTTGGTAAAATATTTTTTAATTGAGTAATTTTCTTGGGGTGTACAATGGGGTCATAGTCCATGATTAGGGCTTCTAGGTACTACAGTAATACAAATAAATAATAATTATAATAGTAGCAACCTGTGCTCTGGTTTTTGGTGTATTGTGGTGCTAAGTGAGTTTTAAGGGGTCAGTGGAATTGGATTCTTATACTATTCCATTAGAGCTCAGGTCTCAGACAGCTTTTTTACATCTAACTACTTGCTGGTCCTGCACTGCTAATTTTTCAGCACCGAATAAAGGAAAGGTCCAATAACCCACTGTTTATGACATGGTCTTTGGGTTCAGTACAGCTCTTGGTCTCTGACCATTATTAAGCACCACAATTAATCCCCAAAAGTTCCTCCATCAGGGCTGTCCTTAGGCATAGGCAGCATACTCGGCTGCATAGAGCACCCGAAAATTTGGGGCACTCCTGGGTTTTAGTGGCCACCCTTCTGCCTCTTCCTATCCCTGTTCTGACCCTTCCTGCAGGCTCCCACCACAGCTAGCTGCTGCAGCCTGGTGAGTCTTCCTCCAGAGTGAAAAAGCCTTCCAGCCTGCCAGCCCTCTTAGCACAACCCTGAAACTGTTAAAGAGCCATTCAGGTGGTAATGAAGCCATTTAACAGGCATTTGCCAACCCCCAAGTATATACTGTCAATTTCTGAATTTACTGACAAAAACAGTTGTGCATGACTGTAATATTTATTCAGAACATTTTAGTCTACAGGACTTTAGTTTAAAATTTGCTTTAAAAATATTTCATTAGTGTGTTTCTGAAGATTATAAAATCTCATCTCTAAAAAACCCTTGCACAGCTTTTTAGATACATAACACTGCTCTACAGCCAAAATGCTTCTGAAATAAATGTAGTCAAACTTTACTAATTCTGGGTCACTGAGAATGAAAATGATGCTTAAAATTGTTGATTGGCTCTAGTTTTCAAGATATGCTATTGGGTCAGTATATACGACCCTTGACTTGGGAATGGCGGAGGATAAGTGAGTTATAAAGGGAAGGGATCTCAATTTAAACCAGAAATGACTAAAATACATCTTTGACTGGATCTATGAATAAATCTATGACTGGGTTTGGACACTACTTGCTTTTTAGGCAAAACAATGAATGATGCAATCCGAAGCTGGTATTGCATCATACATGATATGAATTGCATCATGTTATTCCTGGAAGTCATGGATGATGCAATCATAACGAAGCTTACATCACTCTGCTGAACAAATTGCCCTATATCAGCTCTAGAAATCATACAGTGTCGTGCTCTCTTATTTGTCAGTGTTTGATTTTGCAAAGGGACACATTTCTGTTTTGCCAAAGTGAGCAGAGATGCCTCGTACTTGTGTGAACAGTGCAGATAACTTCTGCTATGTTTGTGATGAAGTGACTTTTGCATCACAAAAGCGCAGTATAACCACTAGGTTAAGAAAGCCTATCACCTTTATTTTGGCTGCAAAATTGGAGATCGGGACAAGAGGTGGGCCCCACACATATGCTGCAACATTTGTGCAACAAATCTTCACCAGTGGTTGAACAGGAAAAGGAAATCTATGCCTTTTGCAGTGCCAATGATTTGGAGAGAGCCAACAGATCATACCAGCAATTGTTACTTCTGCATGGTGCCTGCAGTTGGGAAAGGTGTGTCAAAGAAGAAAAAGTGAACTGTGCATTATCCAAACATTCCATCAGCTATACGCCCAGTACCCCACGGAGAAGGACTGTCGATTCCTGATGCACCGGAATCATTCTCACTTGAGTCAGACGAGGAAGAGGAAGAGAATGAAACTTCTGGTTCTGAACCATCAATGTCACAGGACCCACATTTTCTCCCCTCCTCCTCCTCTGAACCACACCTCATAACACAAGGTGAACTGAATGACCTTGTCAGGGATTTGGAACTACCCAAGAGAAAGGCAGAGCTGTTGGGATCCAGACTAAGCAGTGGAATCTCCTGGCAGGTGATGTTAGGGTTTCCATGTTCCGTGACCATCAAAAGGATCTTGTCCCATTCTTCTTCATGGAAGGTGATCTTGTAGCCTGCAACAACATCGATTGTGTGATGGCAGCCCTCAATATCGTTCACAATCCAGATGAGTGGAGACTGTTCGTTGATTCATCGAAGACGAGTCTTAAAGCTGTTTTACTGCATAATGGCAATGTTTTGCCATCAATTCCAGTTGGTCATGCAGTCCATATGAAGGAAACCTATGACAACATGAAACAACTTTTGAGGTGCATAAACTATGACCAACATCAGTGGCAGCTTTGTGGCAATTTGAAGGTTGTTGCTCTCTTGCTTGGTCTGCAGACTGGATACACGAAGTACTGCTATTTTCTCTGCAAATGGGATAGTCGTGCAAGAGATTCCCACGACATCAAGAAAGATTGGCCACTCCAACAGTCATTGGAGCCTGGGAGGAAAAGTGTTCAGCATCCACAACTTGTTGAATCAAGGAAGATTTTGTTACCACTCTTACACATCAAGCTGGGTATGATGTAGAACTTTGTCAAGGCCATTGACAAAACACAAGCAGCTTTCAAGTACCTCTGTGGAAAATTTCCAAGGTTAAGTGAAGCTAAGATAAAGGAAGGTGTCTTTGTTGGTCCTCAGATTCGTGAACTTCTTCGAGATGATGCATTTGACCATGCACTGTGTGGCAAGGAAAAGAGGGCATGGAAGGCTTCCACTTAGTGGCAATACATTTTCTTGGAAACAACAAGGCAGACAACTACAGGTTGTTGGTGGAAAACCTCCTCAAGGCATACAAAAACCTTGGTTGCAACATGTCACTAAAGATACATTTTTTGCACTCTCATCTAGATTTTTTTCCACCGAACTGCGGAGCAGTGAGCGACGAGCACGGCAAGCGATTTCACCAGGACATTGCAACAATGGAGAAACGCTATCAGAGCAAATGGAGCCCATCAATGCTTGCAGACTATTGCTGGATAGTGACAAGAGATGCTCCATTTAATGAATACAAGAAACAAGCCAAGAAGCACCGTGTAGACACTGAATAGGACTAAACTATGTACGTAATAGTTTTTTGCCTTTTGTTTCATAATACATTTTATTTATATAACCCTTTTGCTGATTTTTAAAGTGTAACATAAACAGGACAGGTGAAATATTATCATGTAAAGCAACCATAAACACATGAAAAGACCTAGGTTTACAATTTATGATTAAAACTCTACTATCTACACAATATACACAGACATAAAATGTAAAAACTTAAATATCTTAGAAACAGTAGCCAATCAGTTGTTTTAATTGTCATATTTGAATTCAGCACATCAAAATACATAATAAATAGCACATTTTATCTCTGAAGCAGACGACTTCTCAAAAATTGTAGACCAGTGTAATCTGAGTATTCGTCTTTAGCCTTAAATGCTTGGATCTTCAGACATATAGTGTTTTAAATAAATACTTCAAAAGACCACCCTTATCTAAAATACAAATGTGAGCTCAGGCTGCCATCAGGCATAGGGGCACCAGTGTAATAATCCCGCATAGGGCCCCATGATCCTAAGGACAGCCCCGTCCTTCATGATTGTGATCTGGCCACATTCAAGAAACTTGCTCACATTTATGAGTGAAGATATTTAATTGCTCTATGGGCAGCTTCTGACTTCTCATAATTCTGTTCATCAATTCATGTCCAGTGTTGATCTTCGGAATTCACATATGATTCAGAGAATCAGCTTCTTTTCCTGTGATATCCATCTCGCATTTGTATTTTCATTACTCCTAGATTTGCTTCACTCCTCCAGTGCAAAATAGCCTCCCAGATGATACACATTTCCTGGTCACATTCTATTCAGGCATATATAAATCAGGAGTAGTACTGGAAAAGCTTTATGGGGTACGAATAGCTGATAGTTGTTCCTGTATTGCATTCATCTCTGGAAAAGGAGCTGGAATTTTATCTCTCTGAAGATAGTAGATACCAAAAGTTTATTCGGAAAGAAAATTTGGTCAGTTATCTTCCATAATCTTCAAAGCTGCTGTCAGAGTTTCTTCCCCACTCTGAACTCTAGGGTACAGATGTGAGGACCTGCATGAAAGCCCCCTAAGCTTATTTCTACCATCTTAGGTTAAAACCTGGTACGCTGCCACCACCAAGTGATTTAACAAGAAACAGGGAAAGGACTGCTTGGAGTTCCTCTTCCCCCAAAATATCCCCTCAAGCCCTTACACCCCCTTTCCTGGGGAGGCTTAAGAATAATATCCTAACTAATTGGTTACAAAGAGATCAAAGACCCAAAGCCCTGGGTCTTTGGACAATGGAAAAATTAGTCAGGTTCTTAAAAGAAGGATTTTATTAAAAAGAAAATGTAAAAATCATCTCTGTAAAATTAGGATGGAAAATAACTTTACAGGATAATCAGATTCAAAGAGCCCAGAGGAACCCCCTCTAGCCTTAGTTTCAAAGTTACAATAAAACAGGGATAACCTCCCTCTAACAAAGGTAAAATTCACAAGTTGAGAAAACAAAGATAAACTAATACGCCTTGCCTGGTTGTTACTTACAAGTTTGAAATATGAGAGACTTGTTCAGAAAGATTTGGAGAACATGGATTGATGTCCGGTCCCTCTTAGTCCCAAGGGCGAACACCAGCAAAACAAAGAGCACAAACAAAAGCCTTCCCCTCACACCACCCAAGATTTGAAAGTGTCTTGTCCCCTTATTGGTCCTTTGGGTCAGGTGTCAGCCAGGTTAGCTGAGCTTCTTAACCCTTTACAGGTAAAAGGATTTTGGTCCAGGAGGGATTTTATAGTATTCTATACAGGAGGGTTGTTACCCTTCCCTTTATAGTTATGACAGCTGCCCTTATCACTGTAGTATCTGAGCACCTTCCAATAGTGTGTTAAACAATGTGACTAACATCTGTCATATGTTGTTTGTTCTTTCTCTCGTCCTCTCTCTAAGAGGAGAAGTGTGTGTGCAGTGGAGTGTTTTGGTTTGGTTTTGAGGATGTTTTAAAACATACAGGCTGCTCTGTGTTTATATTGGAAGAAAGCAAGGTCGAAGAGGAGTACATTTCTCTTGGACCAGAAGGTGATGCGCTTGTGGTGGTCTTTAGTTATTAGATCAAGAAAGCTCTGTCTCCTGCTCACATGAGCATTATTCTTATGGTAGAAAATTCAATTTTTCCAGAGGAGTGGAATTGTTCACATATGTTTGTGTGGTTGTTGGGTGGTCTTTTGCCTTTTCTTCTACTACTGTAAACCAGGTTTTAAACTCACACAGTAACTCCTTTTCTCTAGAGTGTACATTAACAGAGGGCTGCACACCAGCCACTGAAGCTCCATCATTTCCTCAGAGTGTATGTACGTGTAACTGGTTAAGAGAGTGCTATATTGTATGTAACACTTTCTCCTGTATCTCAGCACAGGCCAGAGCTCAGTCTTGTCACAAGGGTAAAGAAAAGTATTCATAGAATATCAAGGTTGGAAGGAACCTCAGGCCAATGCTCAAACCACTGAGCTATACACAGAGCTAAACTGCTGATAGTGCCATACAGTTATATATAGAGACTATATATATTCTAAATGCTGGTTGCAAATATATATATAATATAATATATTAATATATATATATTTGCAACCAGCATTTAGAATACTCATGAAACCTTTTATTAAACAGTTAGTATGCAGTAACTCCATGCGTGTTTTCCCACACAGATTTCCCAAGTTTATTGCTGTTACATACGTTTGTCAATGCAAAGGTATACCTTAGCAGGCACACACTCACACATACCCCTCTGATTGTCTCACCTCTCTTTAGACTAAAGAAAATCAATAGTTGTGGTGCAAGCGTGTGCGTTACATACATGTGAGCTTTGCACAAGATGTTTTGACCTTGGCTCTTTTCAGCATTTGGTAGGACTCTGCAGGATAAATGAATATAGTTTGACAAAGTCCTTTATTTTCAAAGGGCAGGAAAGTTGCATGCATCTACATTGCTGTGCTGATATTTTGGGTTCCTTCCTTTGTCATTCCTGGGAAGTTAAAAAAGTCTTTAGTATTTGTGATATATTATAACTGCCTGACCTTCCTAGGCAGGCAAAATAAGTTCTTTCCACTCTAGAAAGATACAATTTTTATCTTTACAAAAGACACTTTCTTTTTTGGACTTCAGCACACATCCTTTTAGAGGAAAATAAAATGCCAAAGAAAAAACATGGCAAGAATATCTTTTGAACATGTGAGGAAAATAACTCAAGTAAAATAGAAACTGTGGTCTCTTCATTAAAGCAAGAGACTGATAATCAGGGATATGTGCCCTGATTCTTGATTTTGCGGGTCTGTCTGCACCCTTGTAAGTTTAAAAAAAAAAAGGGGGAGGGGGTTAAATATGTGTGATTGGGTGTTCACCCCACACCAGCCCTGAAGGGGTTAAGATGGCTCAGAGGGGGCTGTGACGGGTTGTGTCACAGAAATTCCCTCAAGACTGCCACTAGATGTGCTGGGATACAGTATGTTTTGCTGTTCTCTTATTTCCCCCTTTGTGTGTGTTCATTTTGTTTTGTCTTCTTAAAATCAAAATCAGACTTTCACAATGCCAGCAACAGCTATAGCCCATCTCTACTAACTTCTTCTCTCTCCCCCTTCAAAAACAGTTAATACCTAAAAGACTATCAAGCAGGGTTTTTTTCCTTCTAAAAACTCTCCAGCTATTACTTATTTGATACTTACAATTCAAATGCCTTAACTATTTTCCTTTCTTTTCTGTATCTGTATTAAAAACATCTTCTTTAAAAAATAATTGATGGTGTATTTGCCATGGTACTAAGAAATCTAACCCCAAACCTTGTTTAAAACTATGTTATGTTAAATAACTGGATTATGTTAACACCTTTGGACCATATATCCCACCAAAATTAATATAACAGGGACAAAGTGTGTTTAACGTTGTGTTTGCCATTAGAGATTATGGTATATCTGGTGCATTTGTATTTTATGTCATGTGTAAATAAGAACAAAGATCAAAGTTTCATGCTCTCTTTTTTGAAGAAAATCATATATATTAAGTTGTTAAATGGAGTATTACCAAACTAGTAATGCCTTAAAACCAGGGCCACCCAGAGGATTCAGGGCGCCTGGGGCAAAGCAATTTCGGGGGCCCCTTCCATACAAAAAAGTTACAATATTATAGAATACTATATTCTCGTGGGCGCCCCTGTGGTGCCCGGGCCTGGGGCAAATTGCCCCACTTGCCCCCTTCCCTCCCCCCCCCCCCCCAGGTGGCCCTGCTTAAAACAATAGCATAATGAAATGCTGAGTCTTTGAAAGAATGTAGAGGCTTAGACTGGTGTCCTGTGATATAGTTTAGCTGCACATAAAGGACAATGTTTGTTCTTTCACTACTCTTTCTTGTTCCTTCCAACTGAAGAGAACTGTGGATTAAAGGTAGATCCCGGTAAAAAGTGTACTTGTCATTTTGTGCACTTCACTTACTCCATTAACTGTCACATTATTTAAGCAAGGAAGCCTTCATAAATCAAGAGTAAATTTCCAAGTGGAAATAACTTTTTCACAGGGAAAGCTTTTTCTTTTGTCATTTAAGCACATCATAATATTACATTGTTTAATAAAAGTAGCAACAGATGCAAGTAGTGTAAATGAAAAGATGCAGTCTTGTTCTTTAGTAAGTTAAAGTGGTAATATTTATTTTCAGGTTATAGGGTTGTTATTTCTTCATAATAAGGTACATAGGTGTGAGAATACAATATACCGTAGTAATATAAAATGTGTAAATTTTTGTGCACAATTAGAAACTTCATAAAATTTTCAGCCATGCGTGCCCAGAATGCCAATTTTTCCACACTGAAAAGTCAAAACCAGTTTTTTTATCATAGTTTGGAAAAAGCCCTTACTCCTCATTGAGGACTCAGTGTGTATGCTGAAATTCAGAGTTTAGCTGTTTTTTGTCATTTCATTTTTTAAAAAGAGTGGATATATTTATAGTGGGGAAGTTTCTTCTGTTTTTTTTTTTCCCCATTCTCCAGTAAACCAAATAGCTTTTTCTCACCCCTCTAAAAAATAATCTTAGAGCAGAGATCAAGGTTGCAGATGCTCAACCCAAAAATGTATTTTTTGAGGAAATTATGATCAGCTGAAAAAAAGAGGAATAATTGTAATGGTTTCTGCAAATTTAAACTAGAGTGGTCACTACATTAAGTAACTGTTACCCAGGTATTTTCACACTGGAACAAACCTGAAAAAGAACATTTACACACAAAAAAGTACTTAGTATATTTATCTTTCCCCCTTTTTGCTATTTATTGAAGTTAATGTTTAATAATGTTCAATATTAAAGTCTTTCTCCCTCCCAATTCATCTTTTCCTTTTTGTTGTTCCTGCAATGAAGTCATAATTGTATATACTTAGCTCCCTTTGTAAATCACTTTGAGATCTACTGGTATAAAGCACTGTATAAGGACTCGGTATTATTATTATAGTTAGGAACCATTGTCTGTGTCCCTGGAAATTTTTATAATGTCACTAATGTATCATTTATAATTTAAAGCCTCAAACCTGCAGTGAGAACTGCACTAAATTAACAACTTTACAAAGTAAAGTAGTTAAATTAGCCCTGGCCTATACTACAGAGTTAGGTTGATGTCAGAACATAAGGCAGCTTACATCAACCTAACTCTGTAAGCATCTACACCAAAATGTAGCTCCCACCAATGTAACTCGCCCACTACACTGATCTAATAACTCAACCTCCACAAGAGGTGTAGCGCTTAGGTCAGTTTAGTTAGGTTGATGCAGTGTCAGTGTAGACACTGTGTTGCTTACATTGACTGTTGCTGTTTTTCAGAAGCCTTCCCACAATGCCCTACACTGACAGGTAAATCGGTGCAAGTGCTCCTGGTGAGGATGCACACTGCTGACACAAGGAGCAAAGTGTAGATATGCGGTGGCTTTACATCGACTAAATTAGGTTGATTTAATTTTTAGTGTAGACAAACCCTTAGTGCTTGTGAAAGATTCTGAGCTAGCTGCCCTGGGAACTGAAGTTCTCTTATCAGAGACACAGAGAGGACAGGCATTGGCAGTGCAAGCTTCCCCATAGTGCCCCTCCAATGGGCTTCAATACTGTTTTGGAAAGACCACCTTTTAAGATACAAAAGTTCAGTCTTGATGTCCATTAGTTGTTGAGACTGGTAGTCTCAGTCTAGCTTTTGGCAATTCATGTTACATACAATGGACTACAAACGAGACCACTGTTGGTAAGTCTCTTTCAATCCTACTTAGGTCTGAAACCTTGATCTAGAGGTAAAAGGCTGCATATCCCATTACCAATCCTGTGTGTTTTACTGTTAACATCTTTGATACTGTCAGTGAAATATCAACTAATGCAAAAGACAGTGACTAACGCGATGTGACAACTATTATATTTGTGCTGCACTAGTATTTAAATGACAAACTGAATACTATTCCTATCACTTTGAGGCATTCAAAATACCTGCGACCAAACTGAACTTTCCCTATCCTAACTGTGGTATTTAAGTTACTTCACAATGAAATGTCATTACTTGCAGCATTTATGGCTATAAGACACTAACATTTATGAATTTCTTTATTTAGTAATTCAGTCATAGATTTGCTGAATACAATTTACTAAATAGTTGGTCTTTATATAGGAGTTATTGCTTTAGTAACTAGGAGCTATTTACAATAATTTAAAAACTTAAATTGCATAAGAGACTTGCAGTGTTATAATTGGAACATTCTAAAATGAGGAATTCTCAGCATTCACATTTTCAGCATGGTAATATTTAGCTGTATAACAGTCATTTGTTAGGTTCAAGTTTTCTGAAATTCGTTCCTCGTTTCTGTTGAACCTATAAACCCATTGACAAATGGATATCATTTGAATAACTTTGAACACTACACTGCATTTTATATTACTGAAGACATTTTGAAAATGTCTGTCACCATGTTGCAATAAATGACATGAACAATTTAAAAAATCAGTCATTAGCATTAGTTATTTGGTTGCCTAATATAGGGATTTTATTCTCTTATTTTTTTTATTTAAAGTTTCATGTGCCAGAAAATATCAACTCAGACATCACAAGAGCAGCTGCTGCTTTAAAACAAAGAAATAGCAGTACAGCTCTGGGAGAGATATAAGAGATATAGGTCTACACAGTACAGATTTGTGTTATTTTGTTCTTTGATGCAGTATGTGAATGTCAAATCTGACCCTAGGATAGCCAAGCACATGGGCTGCTGCACTACAGTTACAAGCTGCTTGTTTTTTGCACAGAAGAACATTCTGTGATTTGAAGAACCACACAGCACTTTCTTAGATCTTTTTGCAACCAAATGCTTTGCTTTTCTTTAAGCACAGAAAGAAAATTCCAAGACATTTAAAGTAGGGCTGCAGCCTCCTGAAAACATATTGGAGCAGATCAGGAGTGAGAACATATTTCCCCTGTTGATGTTCTGATGTACACATCAACAGGATAATTGTCATTCCCCTCATCCAACTTTTTCTCATAGATTTTAGGGCCAGAGGGAACCATTATGATTAGCCAGTCTGGCCTCCTGCATGATACAGACTATAATCTGTGGATGATCTCGAGCGTGTTTTATAAAGATATGTGCTCTTGATTTAAAGAGTTCAGGTGGCAGAGGAGTCACATTTCTTTTACTATGTTTCCCCCACTCTATTGTTGTGCCTAAGCATAGAGATTTAAACAGCTTGTCTCATCAGCTTCCATAAACTGCTTTAACATCTCCCCGATAGTTTTGTATCGTCAGGTCCACGCTAGAACATAAGTGGTAATGCCACTTTTCATACGTTCCACGCATTTTTAGCTAATAAGAAAACAGCTGAAGTGCGTGTTCTCATTAATCCATATAGAACAGACCTAAAAATAATTAACTGCTTTATTGCTTCATTAAAATAACACAGTGTAAACCTGGCCACCTATATTAACTCCCTGCCCATGTAAACAAGTTATACGAGAAAAGAAAGAAACAGACACATTTCCTTTTGTTTTTACAATTTAGCCTCTTAGGCAGTGTGCTGTTTATTTCAGTAACTCTCTACTGGGAATTGTCACTAACAGAGTCCATATTCTCTCTAGAACTTGAAGACAGTGTAACATGAGGATTAGGTTGCAAAGCCTCTAGGCAAGCTGAAATTATTTCTTCATGACTTGTAGTCAACAACAATGTTTTCAAGGTCTCAGTTATTGTCACACACTTAAAATGTTTCTACTAGTCAGAATGTTTTTACTGGTTTGAGAAGTATTTCCTCTGTGTTTACTAGAAAACACAAGTATAATCAGTAAAAACTTTCTAACCAATAGAAACTTTGTGTTCACACTGTGCTGATTTATGTTTCTTAATCACTTATGCTGTAAGACTTAGTTCCATTTTTATTACATCCTTTATATACCTTTCTTTTTCCCCCTCCCTTGTATAGGACTGAATGCACAATCTGAATTTACTCTTTTTCTTTCATATTTTATTATTTTTCTACTTGCATTTTGCTTTCTTTTTCCTTTGCCATTTATATTCTATGGGAAGAAAATCTGGTTCCAAGACAGTGTTTAAAAGTAATTAGCAGAAATTTTTTGTAACGTTCCTTGAGGAATGGCACTTTAATATAAAATATTTGCTATAAAATGGCTTACTGATATACCTACATGATTAACATTTTCTTTTTCTTTTTTTTAATGTTTGGAAAAAGCTCTCTTCTAACCTATTTGTTTCAGGATAATGAATAACAGTGCTAGTATGCTTTGTAATATTTAAGAATGTCTGAAATTCCTGAATTTTCAATTGAGAGCTATTGTTTAATAAGTCTTATTTTGGAATCTGTTTTCAGCAAACCATTTTCTTCAGCTTCAGTGGTTTTGCTAAAAGTGGTACCATTTCAAGCCACCTCTAGACACCTTGCATATGCAACAGCAGTTAGGGGAGAGGTTAGTATGTCTCTTTCTGCAAGTCAAAATGAATCTGTTGCTAGTCTTTGTTCCATTGACTTGGATGGGACGATGCAGTGACAGGAACATTAACATGGGCCTTTGATCCATATTGTACCATGCATTCAACAACATTGTGTCATGAGCCAAACATGGCTACCAAAAATAGATTTTGCTAGGAGACAATCTGTTCCCGGGTGGTTTGTATGCATTGTGATAACATCATATGGAAACCTCACAGTATACAATTATTCAGCTATCACCTTATCCTTTTAGGTTGCATATAAGTGGTGGGAGGAAGTGTAGGCAGCCAGAAAGGGAGGAGTTAAAAACCCATCAGCCTGAATCAGCAAAGTATAATACAGAAGGCCCTGGACCAAGCAGGTATAAATTAGGTGAAACAAAACAGTAAGATAAGGAATATGAAACATTTAGACATAAATAAGTCCCATTTCCAAAATGTATGGAAAGCTAACTGTCCTGGGGTTTTATGTAGAAAAAAAAAAGATTTGTGCAATTTTCAAATTTCAAATAGGCCCAGTCCTATTTAACATATTCATAAATGATCTGGAAAAGGGGGTAAACAGTGAGGTGGCAAAATTTGCAGATGATACAAAACTACTCAAGATAATTTAATCCCAGGCAGACTGCGAAGAGCTACAAAAGGATCTCTTAGAACTGGGTGACTGGGCAACAAAATGGCAGATGAAATTCAATGTTGATAAATGCGAAGTAATGAACATTGGAAAACATAATCCCAACTATAAAATATAAAATGATGGGGTCTAAATTAGCTGTTACCACTCAAAAAAGAGATCTCGGAGTCATTGTGGATAGTTCTCTGAAAACATCCACTCAATGTGCAGCGGCAGTCAAAAAAGCGAACAGAATGTTGGGAATCATTAAGAAAGGGATAGATAACAAGACAGGAAATATCATATTGTTTCTAGATAAATCCATGGTATGCCCATATTTGAATACTGCGTGCAAATGTGGTCACCCCATCTCAAAAAAGATATATTGGACTTGGGAAAGGTTCAGAAAAAGGCACCAAAAATGATTAAGGGTATGGAACGGCTGCTGTATGAGGAGAGATTAATAAGACTGGGACTTTTCAGCTTGGAAAAGAGACGACTAAGGGGGGATATGATAGAGGTCTATAAAATCATGGCTGGTGGAGAAAGTAGATAAGGAAATGTACTTTACTCCTCCTCATAACTCAAGAACTAGGGGGCACCAAATGAAATTAATAGGTAGCAAGTTTAAAACAAACAAAAGGAAGTATTTTTCACACAACGCACAGTTAACCTGTGGAACTCCTTGGCAGAGGATGTTGTGAAGGCCAACACTATACCAGGGTTCAAAAAAGAACTAGATAAATTCATGGAGGATAGGACCATCAATGGCTATTAACCAGCATGGGCAGGGACGGTGTCCCTAGCCTCTGTTTGCCAGAAGCTGGGAATGGGTGACAGGGGATGGATCACTTGATGAGTGCCTGTTCTGTTCATTCCCTCTGGGGCACCTGGCATTAGCCACTGTCAGAAGACAGGATACTGGGCTAGACAGACCTTTGGTCTGACCCAGTATGGCTGTTCTTATGTTTCAGAAATCAGGAGGAGCTTCCAAATAAAGCAATTCTCTTGTAACTGGATACAATTGATTTCCTCTGGGTACATGATTGCCCTGTTGATCAAGTGAAATGTCAGTTTGTCCAAAAAAATGCTCCCATTGCTAGGTTGTTCTGTCAAATGCAACATTAAGAGAACTAAAAGATTTCCAACTTCATCAACATTGCTTACATAGTCACTAATCTCGATCTCAATCTTAGATCATTTGAAATACTTTACAACTTGCCATCTGAAAATGGCCTTCCTCTTTGATCAAAACTATATTATCACTCATGTAACAAAACACTTCTGTGAGAGGATTTCACTCATTCAAGATGAGTCCTAAGTTCAGTGGCTCTCAACCTTTCCAGACTGTACCCCTTTCAGGAGTCTGATTTGTCCTGTGTACCCCAAGTTACACTTCACGTAAAAACTACTTGCTGACAAAATCAGATATAA
The DNA here is from genome assembly GCF_027887155.1 of Malaclemys terrapin pileata. NCBI lineage: Eukaryota > Metazoa > Chordata > Testudines > Emydidae > Malaclemys > Malaclemys terrapin. The sequence goes on along the minus strand of NC_071515.1, from coordinate 13,671,732 downwards.
TACAGAAGTGTCACAGGACACTATGACTGAAAAACTGCTGATTTTCTCATGTTTATAATCATTATATGATTATAAAATATATCAATTGGAATAGAAATATTGTATTTACATGTCAGTATATAATATATGGACCAGTATAAACAAGTCATTGCATGAAATTTTAGTTTGTACTGACTTCGCTAGTGCTTTTCATGTAGCCTGTTGTAAAACTAGGCAAATATCTACATGAGTTGATGTACTCCCAGAAGACCTCTGGGTACCCCCCAGGTGTACATATATCCCTGTTTGAGAACCACTGCCTAAGTTGGTTCTTTGACTAAGAATGGTCTCTAACCCATTTAATTAGGGGAGGGGCAGGAGAATTCTGTACTCACTGAGCAGCCACTTTATTAGATGACATCCCAGACAGAGTATCTGTGAATAGAAAAGAAAATTTCCCATTAGCAGAGTCAGAGAGAAAGGACCAAAAGCTTTAAATCCTGAGAAATCTAAACTCTTAAATTGCATAGTTGCTGGTGAAGTTATACCTTACTTAAGCTAAGAGGATAAAAGCTAATTAGATGAAGAGAAAGCCAAGCAGCTGGGAACCTGTGAGAATTTTACATGTTGGTGGTTGTTAATTGAGTGTTTTGTGTCCAGGCAGATAGACTGAGCTACCAGTGAGGCTTTTCGTAGATCCTGTACTCCTCCAACCTCAGCAGTTGTGTAGGAGTTTTTGTGGATTGTTACTTACATAGCTGTATTTCCAAACAGCATATATTGTGAACAACCAAAGAGATTCATGGAATGGACTGAATGTTGTGTGTGTGTTGTATCTATGTACCTAGAATGTTGAAACTGAAAATTACAGTATGGCCAACTGATCACACATTCTGCCTAGTTGCTTATTAATGTAAAGTACTATATTCCTAATCTTGATTTGTCCCTGTAGAGGTGAAGCAGGCAACCCGGGAAGGAACCCCATCGCTATTTATCCTTAATGTTTCAGAGGAAATCCTGAGTCCAGGACAATTAGATAACATTACAAGATTCAAAGAACTAGCACAAAAGAACCACACAACTATCTGTAACTGAGAGGGATTTTTAGATCCCAGTGTATTGTTGCAGTATCCTTAGCTCATATATGCTGGACAGAAAGCTCAAGTTACACTATTTCAGAGATCATCTACTTAAATAATTTGGCATCCTTTCCTGCACAGACCATTGATGTTATGTTGGAGACAAGAAGATGGTGAAGGTCAAAATATTCCCTCCTTAGCATTCAAGTATTTACAACATTTGTAACTTCTGTGTGTGTGGTAGAAAACTGTGTTTACCTTACATCTGAGAATACATCACTGCTGTTTCAGTAGTCAAATCCTACTCCTTATATCAGGGGTAGGCAACCTATGGCACGCGTGCCGAAGGCGGCACACAAGTTGATTTTCAGTGGCACTCACACTGCCTGGGGCCTGGCCACCAGTCCATGGGGCTCTGCATTTTAATTTAATTTTAAATGAAGTTTCTTAAACATTTTAAAAACCTTATTTACTTTACATACAAAATAGTTTAGTTATATATTATAGACTTATAGAAAGAGATCTTCTAAAAACATTAAAATGTATTACTGACATGCAAAACCATAAATTGGAGTGAATAAATAAAGACTCGGCACACCACTTCTGAAAGGTTGCCGACCCCTGCCTTATATTCATCAGTATGTTGAATTATCGTCTGTCAGGATGATATCCAAAGGAATTGAGCCATTTTTTTAAAAGAATCCTTGTGTGGCCAAACTATTTGAGGGCACCAACTATTTCATGTTCGGTGGTAACTATGAGACAGAGGAATGAGAGGAAAGTCAGCTAAATCAGATGGTATGGAAGCAGCCACACACTATTTCAGCTAGCAAAAGGGCCTGGGTTTTTGACAGTTAGTCTGAAGCAAGATTTAAACAATCCATTTATTCTGCAGACCAGCTTTTTGGAAGGCTATTACCTGTCGTCATTGCTGAGAATGTCCTTCTGAATGTGCCTAATGTGTCAGTAAACAAGATCTTGGGGATTCTGAAGAACAGTTTGTGCCTCAGTGTAATTTTCCAGCCAAGATGTGAAATTGGTAAAGTGTCAAAATCTGTTCCTTTGAAAGCTAAAATTTTGGTCACAGTGTGTAATGAGGGAAGTGCAAATAAAGGAAGACTTGTGAATGCTAGCCTTACTTTTGACTTTGAAGATTTGTTTGTTGATTCCTGCTGATTGAAAAGAGAGTAACTTGTAAGCTGAATGAGATTTTGGAAGAGCTTGTCCAGGATGAGTTATCTCATGGACACAGTGCAGCTGCTAAATGTTGTATATAGGTCCTGATAAAATACCTTAGATCACTATTATGATACATCATCTCCAGTAACTGCTGGAAGTTGGAATTTAAGAGAATTGATTTCCCCCTTGCATCTTCTACAGTGGAAGGATAGTGAAGTGTGTCAAGTACGTGGTTTTAGTCAGGGACCTAAACTCTGGGTGCTATCAGATTGAAATGGAGGAAGATGACAACAGAAACTGCTTTCCTCTGCCTTCAGAGTTTTGGGAATTTCAGCAGGATATCATACTCCCCTGTGCTCACAGTAGTGTTCTGACACATAATGGAGAAGGGCTGGGAAACATGAGCTTGAATGAAGTATTTGTACTCCTAGAGTACAGTAGAACCTCAAAGTTACAAACACCTCAAGAATGGAGGTTGTTTGTAACTCTGAACAAAACATTATGGTTGTTCTTTCAAACATTTACAACTGGAATTGACTTAATACAGCTTTGAAACTTTACTATGCAGAAGAAAAATGCTACTTTCTCCTGGTTTTTTTAGTAGTTTACGTTTAACACAGTACTGTACTGTATTTTTTTTTTTTTTTGGTCTCTCTGCTGCTGCGTGATTGCGTACTTCCGGTTTCAATTGAGGTGTGTGGTTGACTAGTCAGTTTGTAACTCTGCTATTCATAACTCTGAGGTTCTACTGTTCTTGATTGTGTGTTACAGAAACTTAGAGGAAGCCAAAAGTATGCTACTGTATGTTTTGAATCACCTTAAAGTATATTGCTTGAAACATTCTGTTGAGAAATGCCTTTTTTACAAATCTTCCATGTGATATTTGCAGGCTATTGTGAGTGCAAATGGGATCAAGGATGATCCAGATAAGACCCTAAAAATACAAATTGCTTTTTAGGCTTCAGAAGCTATTGCCTCCATTTTGTGAAGGGTTATTCAAAGATATTTTCATAGGTGCTGTGGTTAGCATCTCTGTCTTGGCAGATGCTAATCCGAAATTCCCTGATATCCTCCATGTGGACTCCAGAAGAGGTGGCTTGAGAATACTGTCTATCAAGACCAAGATGGGCAACTACACATAATATTCAAGCAAAGGATTTTCAAAAGATGAAAGAAATTACCCTGCCCACAAAATGAAATTCTTAGCTCTTAAATGGACTCTTTTGTAATAGTTTCAAGACTATCAGTCTGATAGTCAATTTACTGTTTTCCTTTATGTGCTTATCACTGCAAAATTAGATGCAGCTAGCTGTCTTATCAAATTGACAGTTTCAGATCAATCATAGAGCAGGGAATATTAACCAGGATGCTGCTAGTCTTTCAGAACAACTCCAGGAGCCACTGTTTGAGCTCTAACATTATCAGTTGGACAGAGTTAGGATAGATTAACTTTCTACTTAGTGAAAAAGAAAAATATCATCTCTTCAGTCAGATCCATTATAATGCAAATGCTTACTACTACTCCTAAGCTGACGGAGATGGAAGAAATTTAAAAAAATTGAACTCAAAGATATCTAAACTATGTTAACCTGATTTTTTTTCCTGGTGAGTAAATAGTAAATTATGCCTTACTTAAGCTAGGGAGTTAAACATAAACTAGAGAAACTAAACCAGACAGTAACTTCTGAACATTATATGTGGTACTTATTATTAGTTTGTGTAAATTCCTGTGAAGGCTGAAGTAAAAAGAATTTACTGAAGAAAATATTTAGAGAAATGAATTTTTTTGACTTGGATAAAAAAAATTAAGATAAAGAGTGAATATACCATTTTTGAAGAAAAGTTAAAATCATATTAATGAAACTTAGAAACTTCTATGCTGTGCATTTATTCCCATGCACAAGTTGCTACACAAGTCAGCAATGAAGGGGAAAGGAAGATTAGTTGTAATGGAGTAACTGATGATAAATACCACATCATTATTCTATACATGACTAGAAATGAGATTTAGTGGAACCTTAAATATGAATTGCTACCACGAGCTGCAAGGCATAGGTTGCGGTCTTGGTACCAGACCAAAAGAGAGAGAACATAAGAACATAAGAATGGCCGTACTGGGTCAGACCAAAGGTCCATCCAGCCCAGTATCCTGTCTACCAACAGTGGCCAATGCCAGGTGCCGCAGAGGGAGTGAACCTAACAGGTAATGATCAAGTGATCTCTCTCCTGCCGTCCATCACCACCATCTGACAAACAGAGGCTACTTACCCATCCTGGCTAATAGCCATTAATGGACTTAACTTCCATGAATGTATCCAGTTCTCTTTTAAACCCTGTTATAGAGAAGAGAGAACAATCCATGAAAAGCTAGATCTCCTATTGTTTATACCCATTGTCTGTAGTGTTCTTTTCTGGAAGTTATTGGGCAGAGGCTGGGCCCTACTGAATAGGGCTTCCCTCTTTTAAGGCTCCTTTTGCCTCCAAGATTGGTTGCCTGAACCCAAAGCTGTTCTCTAACCTCTTTTTGCCTGGTGCATGGTTTGTACATCTTGCCACAGTACCTATTAATGTTTATATTGAAACTGCAATGTTGTAGCAATTTTAATCCCAGGATATTAGAGAGAGAAGGTGGGTGAGGTAATATCTCTCATTGGACCAACTTCTATTAGTGAAAGAGACATGCTTCTGAGTTTATGCAAATTTCATCTTCAGGTGACCAGAAGAAGAGCTCTGTGTAAGCTTGAAAACTTGCCTCTCACCATCAGAAGTTGGTCCAATAAAAGACTTTACCTCACCCACCTTCTCTGTCTAATACACTGAAAATAACAATTTAGCCTGGTCACATGACCTGTCTATGTGTTCATTAATGTCAGTTTAGGAGTTGCTGTTCTTAACTTGCTGCCACAGCGGCAAAGTGAGGAAGCAGTAAGGTAATCACATCTCCTTTGAGCATGACTGTTACAGAAAGATTGTAAACCTGGATCATGGGAAGCAATGGGATAAGGGAGAGAAGAGAAGTGTCTTAGAAGTGAGTTCAGAAACCTGACTATAGGATTCATTGGTATGTCTCTTATAAATCTGTAGACAGTTCTCTTATACATCTGATTTGTGCAGTACAGGGGCCTTCTAGTCTCTTCTCTGACATAGCCAATGTGCATATGGTGTTATTGATGTTATCACAATGTTACCAGCTTTGCCCGTTACTTTGGGGTATGCTCATTTATTAGGGTTACTCTTCTGGAGGGGGAGGGGTTCTGTACTTCTATCAATGTACTGCTTGTGTCACTTGTGTTCTCATATGGAGCTCTACTTCTCCCTGCTGCAAGTTCCCTCCCAATGTGGTATTCTATAGAACCTAGGTTCCCCAGGGCTGGGTTCTTCCAGCCCCAGAATCAGACAAACATACACACACATTAACAGAGCGCGCCTGAGAGGACAGGGTTAATCAGTACTCCCAAGCTGACCCCTTATATGTCCCTGGAATCAGTAGGCTGGGTCAAGCAGCACCTCCAATATGTCACCCTCCTATGCCATGGGCAAAGCACCAGAATAGAGCACACCTGAGCAGGCTGGGTTGAGCAGCACTTTCAATCTGCCACCCTCATATGCCCCTGGACTCAGCAGACTGGGTTGAGCAGCACTTCCAAGCTGCCACCCTCATATGTCCCAGGGTCAGCACATCTCTATCCGCACTTTCATGTTACAATTGTTCTGGTAGTAACCCACTCGATGAGCAAACCCCACAGGATTTTGGGGCACTGCAGGGATCTTTTAGCTTAGGTTCGAGGAGTGTTGCTGCAGAGCGAATGAGGAAACCAAAAAACATACCTATAAGGGGGAGAGATAGAGAGAGAGACGCAACCAGCTTAATCATGAAAGTTATTCATTGCCAGGTAATAACCATAGGGGAGCCAAACAAACAAAACAGTTATCATATTAAATCTAACTTAAACTTGATTATAAAAGTCAGGTTTAGAAAACTATAACTGATGACACAAGTCAGGGTCAGAAGGCTACATCTAGAGAGAGAGAGAGAGAGATAGGTTCTCACCACTCCGTGAAGCTTGAACCAATCAGAGGTCCCAGGTGATGGTAGTAGCTGAGTGCTGGAGATAGGCAGAGCCCCCGGCATGATCAGTTAGGAGAAGATCCTGATGCAGATTTTGGATCCAGGCACCAGAAAACTTACTTGAGCATAGGTAGGGGTTTTTGTAGAGAAACAACAATGGTTCAAGAGAGAGCACTAGATTTGTTTATGTGTAAACAAGGGAGTATACCAAAGTTGTTTTGTTCAGGCTAGACCATGTGATCTTTCCTGGCTATGGGCAGTGTTCCTTGGAGGGAGCTCACAATGCAATTAGGGAGCTTCATTATTTTGGATAGCAATAAAGGATTTATTACTAGAATTGGTCTGATAACTACTGAGCTGGGTGTGTGCAGGCGTGGGTTCATTAACATCTGGAGCAGAGATCCCCATCAGGGCCGGCGCTTCCACTAGGCAACCCTAGGCGGTCACTTAGGGCAGCAGGATTTGGGGGGCAGCATTTTGCCATCCTCGGCAGAAATTCGGCGGCGGGGGGTCCTTCCGCTCCGGGTCTTCGGTGGAAATTTGGCGGTGGGTCCTTCACTTGCTCCGGGACCCACCGCCGAAGTTCCCCGAAGACACGGAGTGGAAGGACCCCCCGCCGCTGAATGCTCAGAGGAGGAGCACTGCCGCCTAAAGCGTCAAAAACCCTGGCGCCGCTCCTGCCCATCATGCAGTGTTTCCCTCCTTTTCTGGTCCCAGAGTTCCATGTGGTTCTTGCCTTGGAATCTCTGTTCTCCATTCTGTATGCTAATGGAGATGCCTCCTTGTCCCATCTTCGATGCAAATGAGGCTAGGGGAGTTTCCTTAATCCTGTCATTCTTATCCCAGGGTCTTAGGTGGGTCTCCCACGGCCTTTTCATTGCCTTTTGCAAGTCTTTCTTCTGATCGGTTTTGGTTCAAGCAGAGGCTGGGGGGGAAGGTCTTTCATGAGTCAGACAGGCTGGGTACTGCGCCCTGGTTCCCCAAGAACACAGAGCTGCTAGGTAACAACAGTTAGGAGTAGTTGTTGGTATTAAGACAGAAGAGTTCAAATCAAAACTGGCCTGAATTTGGATATGCCATCAGTGAATATAAGTCATTCAAAAAGTGTACAGGCCAACTTTAGAGGAATTACAGTCTCGAGCATGCTGTTCTGGATCTCAAATATATATGTTTGGTGGCCAGTTGTATTTAATCCCTATCCGCAAGTTTCCATTTACAAGTGCAAAATTCATTCAAATTCTGAAAATATTACCAGCTCTAGTGGTGGTCTCCATTTGAACTGTAGTGAATATTACTGGAAAATCTTTATACAGGCATAAAAGGAAAAGGGAAGTACCCTATGTCAGTGGTTGCTCCTAAAACTATGACTTTCAATCAAGATGCTTCCTCCCTTACAGAATATATTGCTTTTGGTGGGAAGTATGTTCTTATTGTCCTCTTGCTCTGTACTGGCAGAACATTAGTTTTTCACAATGAACTTCATTAAAATAAGCCCACACACATATATGCCACAAAGCACAATCCAAAACTTGATGCAAATTACAACTGAAAGGCCCAAGTGTAAATGCTTTCAGCTTTGTCAGCTGCTTCTCTTCTGGCTTGACAGAGATCAAGAACAAATATATTCATGGACACAGTCAAAGTGGGCACTCAACAACAGAGGCAGAGAGGGGTAGTGGAGTACTATATTGAATGTTTTTTATATGATCAGATGTAGATTTCAGACCAAACAGACATTTTCCGTAATATTATCTAGGTATTTGAATTTTATAATTATTACATAGTCTCAATTCTGATGGAAAGTCACACGCTAGTGCTGGCTGTACCAGCATTGAAATTAATGTTAAGGGTATATCTACACTTGAATTTTTCTGCATGTTTAAACGTGCCTAATTAACAGAAACAATACCAATGGTTGTGTCCCAGTTGCAGGCTAGGGTTAAACATGACTATCAACAAACATTTGTGTCTTGTCTACACTAAAATGTATAAATCTGTTAATTAACATGACAGGCCTAAATCTGTAATAAAAAGGATACACTTAAACATAATGCAACAATTGAGCATCAGACACACTCAAGGGAAGAAGCAAAGAGAGAACCTGCACAATAACCCTAAGCTGAACAATCAGAACACAGAGAAACGCTTTCACAGCAGCCACAGTTTTTCATTTTTATTTACTGAAAAGAGTAGGATCACAGGTAGAAAAGTGGCATGCCCATGTTTTCTTATCAGATGAAGTCCTGGGTATCCATGGACAAGCGAGCAGGATCCCCCACCCTCAGCTTATCCCATCTATTGTCATTAAATTGAAAACTGAACTGTTATGGGCCTGCCTGAACTCTGAATCCCAGGTTTCTCTCTTCATGCCAGCCCAAAGACAGAAAAGAAAAACCATATAAACTGAGACTGAAAAACAATCCTGTCACTATACCTCTGTGTCTTGGTATATGGTTGAAGCAATCAGCAGTCTGGTTAGTATTCAAACCTAATGTGATGTGAGAAGAAGATGATGATGTTACACTTACATAGCCAGGGCTGGCGCAACCCATTAGACGACCTAGGTGGTTGCCTAGGACACTAACATTTGGGGGGCGGCAACCGCAGCGGCCAGATCTTTGGCGGTATTTGGGGGGCGGGACCTTCCCCGCCACTGTCGGGGGCAGCATTTCGGGGATGGGACTGTCCGCCGCCTCTGTTAGGGGTGGCATTTCGGGGGCAGGACCTTCTGCCACCTAGGGTGGCAAAAAAGCTGGTGGCACTCCTGTACATAGCTCCACTCATTCAAGGATTTCAGAATAATTTACAGGTACATGAAGGTTGCAGTGCTCCTGTGAGGTATATTAGATATTATTGTACTCACTTACTGAAAGGTAAACTGAGGTGCACAGCTCACACAGTGGAATAGAGACCCATGCTCTTTACATCTGAGGGAGGTATTGCATCTGCTGTAGTGTGAGGAGACGAATGAGGTGGACCGGGGCCTAAGCACCACTCCTTATTCAGCTGAATGACTGGAGCCTGAGTTTAGGGGAAATGGTTTCTGATCCCATCTCCCCAGAACAGATCATATTCTATAGCCAAAGGAATGGGAGGAGTCCAGCGGGCTGAGTGAAGCTGTTCAGCATTTCCACACTCTGTGAGGGTAACCAGGTTGACATCGACAGTTGCCGTGGCAGCAGGTGAAGCTTGAGTTGGGAAAAATAGAAAGAACATTGAGAGCCAGGCAGCCAAGTATAAACCAGAAGGCAGGAGGCAACAAAAACCATAGGGAGATCATGACTAAATAATTTCAGGAAAGGGGGTGAGAGAGCGAGTGAGCAAACAACAGTCAGTTGTTTAAATTAAGAGGGGAATGGCTGTATTTGATGCAAATCAGACTGGTGGCTGAAAGAAACTCAGATGTGTAAATTAGACACTTCTCTCTAGAGGGTTCTGTTAGAGCTATGTGCAATCATGGCTAGAGATTGTCTGAATAAATAAGACTGTGTTTGCAGCTTAGTTACGATCTCGTGGGTGCTTCAATATCAGAAACTTTTAGAAAATATTCCACAAGGTCTATAGTAGCCTCTGTGGCATTTCTGAGAAACGTCTATTGCAGAGAAAGTCAAGGCTGCTACCTTGATTACGGTTTGTAACTGTACAAAGCCTTGTGCCATTGTCGTACCAAGTAGGTCTGATACCCATTTCAGAACAGCAATTTTACTGGGTAATTTCTTCTCAACTCTTTAGTAGGTGGTTGTTGTTTAATCCCCCCAAATGAGAATCTAATCTGTACTGACAAATACTCAAGCGAGAAAGAAAAGCTACTTGCCTTATAACTGGTTGTTTAACTAGACTGTTAGTAAAAAGAACAGGAGTACTTGTGGCACCTTAGAGACTAACAAATTTATTTGAGCATAAGCTTTCGTGGGCAAATAAATGTGTTAGTCTCTAAGGTGCCACAAATACTCCTGTTCTTTTTGCGGATACAGACTAACACAGCTGCTACTCTGTAGACTGTTAGTGTAGATTCATGCTCCCCAGCCTCCATTCCCACTTGTTTAGAATCTTTTGGCCTGGTTCTCCTTTCACAGTTGTCCAAAGTGCTGATTAACAAAGCACTTAAGCACATGAATAATCCCATCTTTATTCAGCGAAGCACTTAGCAATTGCTTAACTTTAAGCAGGACTGTTTACATCTTTGGGAATGTGCTTAAGTACTTTGCTGAGTCAGAGCCTTGGTCAGAATTAACTCTTTAGTAGAATTCAAGAAAATTAATCCGATTCAGGCCCACTATTTCAAATTTTGTTTTAATGGAGCAGACATTGTGTGGGGTTCATGCTGTGACTCATTCTACTTCTTGCTGAATATCTGGCTCCACCAGGCACCATATACATGGTCCCACCAGCTAATGACTTCCAGTGGGTTCAGAGCTTGGCACTCAGAATTTATGCATGCTTACAAGCATGGATCTAAATGAAAAATCTACCTGAATAACTATAGTTACTACATATTAACTTTTCTCTATTGTGCTATGATGCTGCCTGCAGTGATTGAAGACTGTTAAAAAACAGGGCATAAACCCAAATTGCTTGAGAGTTCTATACCTAAGTTTCACAAACCAAGTATCAAGTGTAAACTCCTCAGGCACTATAACAGCCTTAATGTGGAGTTACAGACAGTCCCCTTGTGTTCTCTGATCTGTCTCGTCACCCAGGGGAGCCTACCTTTGTGATAGATGGCCCTTTACACCAAGAGTCACAGCACTATTCAGGTTATTCTCAGTCCCAAAAGACTAAACCCTTACCCCAGGTCAGTTGCACCTTAGATCTCACACCAAGGACAACACTTGTAGACAATCCTATATTAATTAATCATATACAGATTTATTAAATAGGAAAAAGGAAATAAGAGTTGTTTACAAGGTAAGGGCAGGTAAACATAGATACACAAATGAGTTACAATCTTAAGTTTCAAAAGGTAATAGCAGCTTCTATAATAAGCAAGTTCCATATGTCCTTTAGAGCTAACTCAAGCTAAGCAGCTGGGGATCCCTTGCTTATGCCTGGAAACCTTGCCCTCCAGAGTCCAAGTAGCATAGACATACTGTTTCTTCTTGTTAGGGGTTTCTTTCCCCTCCTCCAGTGTTCTCTGAGCTGTGAACTTAGGTGAGGGTAGGAGTCCACTTACATGGCTCCTCTTCATGGGGTGGAAGAGCAAAGCAACAAAATCTTTTGTCCTCTTTAATTTACCACAATAGTCTTGTCTGGTGTCGATGGACCTTTCCTGTTGGGCAGGATGTAATACCTTTGATTGCAGATTGGCAAGTCACACTGGTTTAATGTATCTCTTTTGTCTGGTGATTTATATAGTTACAGAGGCTTACAATATCAATGCTCAAATGTTATAGTATCTGTATCCCATACTGTAAGGTAAGTGAGATTAATGCACACAGTATCTCACAAGTATTTAATAAAATCTAAACCCTCTAATACCTATTATAACAATACTAACACACGATTGAGCCAGACTGATTCCAGCTATGTATTTGTCAGTGTTCAGGTGAGACATGGGGATGCTGGCATGACCTGGCACCTGGTCTGCCAGCATTACAGATGTAGCTTATAAAGCTAATGATTTAGGAACTTCCTTTTACTCATGGAATTAAAATTAACATCTGATGACCTCCTCCTGCCATTGGAAGTGTGTTTGTATGTGACATACGGTACTATACACAGATGTGAAGAGGTTTTAAATATGAGAGAGGTGGAAGAACTTTGTTAGACCCACTGATGAGTGTTATAATTAAAGGTTTTGTTTAAAATTTGAAGTATTTTCATACAGATTCTTTTTTAAAATCACAAGAATTTTAGCTTATTTTACTTGAATGCTCATTTATTGCCCAAAGCCTAGGAGACCATAAACATAGAAAAGATGACGGTAACCAGTTTACATGAACATATCAAAATGCGCCTTCTCATTGAATGAATTACATAATATTAATTTTCCCCATTAAATATGGGATACCCATCGTTAAGCCTAATTTGAGCTATTCATCATCCTTATAAAAGTAAAAGAACAATATACCCTCTTACAAAGATCCATCAATCTTGTGTGCTATGCATGGGCCACACAAAGTGCATGTTAGAAAACATTTTCAGCATATTTGCCACAGGTTGTATAGTACCCAGAGCTGGCAGTCAAAACAAATAGTCATGTTAAAAGAGTAATCTAGAAAAGAAGTGGGAGCCTAGTGCTGCAATGAACTAGCTGACTTGTAGAGAGCTTTTTCCTAAGCCTTTATTCACAAAAAAGGCAATGAATTTCATATATCCCATTGTTATATGATATAAACATGCCATAAACAATCATTTCAGAGGTAGCACAGAGGATCAGTGTGTTCTCATCTTCAGTTTATTGCCTGAGGGCAGATGTTAGGAGCTTGGCGCGGAGGAGGGATTTTACTGAGTTAATCTCCACCAAACTGCAGCTGGTTTAGCTGTGTTTTGGTTACTGAGTTCAGTGCTGTGAATTTAATACACTTAACACTTGATTTAAAGGGGTAACTTTTTCTGGCCATATACTCAGACTGTAATCCTTGGTACTAATGGACATTCAGTGAGGAACAGAGCTTTTTAACTTCCCCCAACAATGGGAAATCTAGAAAGCTGATTCAAAATCCAGTGTGGTCCTTTGTAGAAAAAGGTTGTGTGTCGATGTATTAAACTCACATTAATATAGAAAAGGTGGAAAATAGGTTTAGGAGTATATTCCTCTTGTGTGGTGCATCAGCTTGCTCAGCACCCACCACTAGTTACTGGAGTTGCATAACTTTGGTGAGAATATACCCATTCAGTGGTTTTTATGTGATTTATCCAGGTTCTTATGCTTTCCCTTTTTCTCTCTCCGACTCATTAAAGTCGGATTCTAAGTCACAGGAGAACTTATTGCCATTTTGACACGAATTTTCTTAATAGTTTTGTCTAAAATATATATTTGGGGGCTTAGATGTCATGCTGAACCACTAAAGAGAGGCTTCCCTTATAACGCAGTTTTTAGAGCTTTCACCTGCAATATGGGAGACCCAGACTCAATTCCCTGCTCTGCTTGATGTGGAGAAGGAATTTCCCACATTGCAGGAAAGTGCCTTTGCCATTAGGGTCGGGAATATTTTAGTACCAGTCTCTCCTTTTTGTAAATAATTAAATTGTCATTGGAGCAGGGATTTGGGTCTCTCACAGCCTAGGTAATTGTCCTAGCTACTAAGCTAGAGGGTCATTCTCAAATCTCTTTCCCTAGCTCAATGACTATTCGTTGTCATTATGAGCGATTATGAATTGCCACTAGAATGTGGGAGACCCAAATTCAAATCCCTTCTGCTCGTCAGGCAGAGGGGAGAATTGAACCAGAGTTTCCCACTCCCCTGTCATTGCTCTAACCACTGGGTTAAAGCTTGTAAAGGAAGCCTCTGCTGCGGCCGTCCAAATCTATCTCTTTACAAATTCCCCAAATTGATTTTTTTTATTTGCTGACATTTTTTAAAATTTTCAGATTATGTTGGACCCAGTTTTTTTTTTTTTTTTTTTAATTTCAGAACTGCCCTCAAGCCAAACAGTCAGTTATTTGCCCAGGTCTACAATAAGCTGTTCAGACATAAAAAAAACCGAACAGATAGAGACAAAGAAAATATTTGTTTGTTCACAGCCTGTCTTCATCCAGTTTCTTGTCGCATTCCAACATCAGTACATACGATACTGTAATGACATAACTTTGAAAACATGTCAGAATCAAGTAGCTTGAAGAGACTCTCAGAACCTCTTACATCTTGAGCAGTATTTGTGAGCAGGAGAAGAACAGCCCCTCTACAAAGACAAGGTCAGTTGCACACACTGACTGAACTGAAAATGCACAAGGACATTTCTAATCAATAAAGGTCTGGAAGATCATGACTTAAAATTTCAAAAGTGACTAATAATTCTGGTGCCTCATTTAGGATTTCTAAAAGGTTGGGGACAGTAAAGCCATGCTAGAAGAGCTGCCAGTGCGGGCCCCATGTTCTTTTTGCCACTGCAGTTCCCGGGAGAGCCCTGCAGTTCCACCGATACTGATTTCTATCCACGGATATCTGCATCCGCAGGTATAAATTTGTATTCACGCAGGACTCTAGTCACAGAACATTTTTTGTGAGGGGTGGGGGTGGGATCGGGGGATCGGTACCATACCGGTCAGAGTTAAAAATCTACTTGCACCACTATTTTAGAATCATGGAGCTTAAAACCAGCAGGGACCCCCAGCTCATCTAGTCAGCCCTCCTGTACCGCAGAGGCCACAATCACTACCCAGCACCCCGACGCAATGCCCAGCTACTGAGATTAAACCAAAGTATTACAGCCCACAGGAGAATAGATTATTATGTGCCACAGGCAGAAATTAGGAAGGACCAAGGTACACCAGTGCCCAAGGACCCCACAATAGCAGGGAAATGATTAAGTGAAACATACCCAGATAATCCTGGCAAGTGACCTATGTTCTGCACAGGAAGGCAAACAACTCCAAGGTCACTGGCCATCTGAACTGGAAGAAAACTCCTTTCTGACGCCACATATGGCAATCAGTTGGACTGTGAGCATGTGAGCAAGAACTAGCCAGCCAAGCCCTGAGAAAGAGAGAATGCTTGGTGCCACTTCAGAGCCCTGGCCCTCTTGGTCCCATATCCCATCTCCAGACATAGTCATCCTGGATGCATCAGGAGAAGAGACCAAAAATTAACAAACAAAAAAACAGAATACACTGGGGAGGGGGAAAAAAATCCCTTCCCAACTCCTGCAGGCCCTGAAGCATGAACATTTAGGAACATAAGACATAAACCAGCCAGGAGCCCCAAGGCTGCTGAGGTCTGCACCCTGGCGTCACAAACAACCCTGTCATACAAACATACTCAGACTGGTCCAGCTCTTTTAACATTAATTAAGTTGTTTGCCCCCACAACTCCCACTGAGAGGCTGTTCCAGAACCTGACTCCTATAATGGTTAGAAATCTTCTTCTGATTTCCAGCTTGAATCTGTTAATGGCTAGTGTATATCCAGTTGTTCTTGTGCCAACATTGTTCTTTAGCTTAAATAACTCTTTACCCTCCCTGGTATTTACCCCCAATGTAGTGTGACAAAGTTCCTCCTCTATCTTGGTGGGTCCTGCGCTTATTGGCGGATTTTCTTGCTCAGAGATTCACCATGTGGGTTGGGGAACAGCCCAGAGACGTTCCCCTCTGGAAGAACCCACAGTCCAGGTCAATTGGGAGGTTTGGGGGGGAACCCGGGCCCGCCCTCTACTCCAGGTTCCAGCCCAGGGCCCTGTAGACTGCAGCTGTCTATAGTGCGTCCTGTAACAGCTGCATGACAGCTACAACTCCCTGGGCTACTTCCCCATGGCCTCCTCCAAACACCTTCCTTATTCTCATCACAGGACCTTCCTCCTGGTATCGGATAACGCTTGTGCTCCTCAGTCCTTCAGCAGCATACTCTCTCAGCTCCTTGCACCTCTTGCTCCCAGCTCCTCACACTCACACCACAAACTGAAGTGAGCTCCTTTTTAAAACCCAGATGCCCTGATTAGTGTACCTTAATTGATTCTAGCAGCTTCTTCTTAATTGGCTCCAGGTGTCCTAATTAGCCTGCCTGCCTTAACTGGTTCTAGCAGGTTCCTGATTACTCTAGTGCAGCCCCTGCTCTGGTCACTCAGGGAACAGAAAACTACTCATCCAGTGACCAGTATATTTGCCCTCTACCAGACTCCTGTACCACACTGGTCTGGGTCTGTCACAGTGGTTATAGAGAGCAATCATATCTCATCTCAGCCTTCTTTGTGCTAGACTAAACAAGCCAAACTCTACCAGTTTCCTCCCATAAGAGAGACCCTCTATTTTCCTGATCATTTTAGTAGCTCTTCTCTGCACCTGTTCCAGTTTAAATTCATCTTTCTTGAATGTGGGTGACCAGAATTGTACACAGTATTCCATATTAGGTCTTAACAGTGCCTTGTATAATTGCATTAATAGTTCTCTGTATCTACTGGAAATGCCTTAGAATCACAGAAGATTAGGGTTGGAAGAGACCTCAGGAGGTCACCTAGTCCAACCCCCTGATCAAAGCAGTAACAACCCCAACTAAATCATCCCAGCCAGGGCTTTGTCAAACCAGGCTTTAAAAACCTCTAAGGATGGTGATTCCTGATACATCTTATGATCACATGTGCCTTTTTCACAGCTGCATCACATTCGTGGTTCATAATCATCCTGTGATCAACCCACACACCCAAGTCTCTCCTCTCCTCTGTCATTTCCAACTGATGAGCCTTGTCGCAGAAATTCTTATTAGATCCTAAGTATATGACATTGCACTTTGTATTATTAAATTTCATCCTATTTCTGTCACTCCATTCTTCAAGATCCTCCAGATCTTTCTATAAAATGTTCTGATCCTCCACTATATTGACAGTGCCTCCCAACTCTGTATCTTCAGCAAATTTCATTAACACATACCTACTTTTTATGCCAAGATTGCTAATAAAAATATTGAATAAGATTTGTCCCAAGACTGATTCTTGAGGAGCTCCACTGGTAACATCCCTCCAGTCTGATAATTGACCTTTCAGCACAAATCATTGCTTTCTCCCACTTATCCAGTTCCTTATCCAACTTACAATTCGTGTACTGATCTCCATCTTCCCTAATGTAACTAATAATTTCCCATATGCTACCATTTCAAATGCTTTACTGAAGTTCAAGTATATTAGCTCTACTGCACTTCTCTTACCTAAAAACTCAGTTATTTTCTCAAAGAAGGAAATCAGGTTAGTCTGGCATGATCTACCTTTGGTAAACCCATGTTGCATTACATCCCCTTTTATCATTTACCTTCATTTTTCCCCTTTCTTAAATATAGGTATGACATTAGCTGTTCTCCAGTCATATGGTACTATCCTCAAATAGATGTGTTAAAAATCCTTGCTACCAGACTAGTAATCTTATGTGCCATTTTTTTCAGTGTTCTGGGATGGAAGTTATCTGATTCCCCCAATTTGAGTGCATTAAGCTCTTTAAGTTTTTCTTCCATCTCAGGGGTGGTAGTTTCTATTTCTATACACTCATTTCCATCAGCCATTATGACTTCATGCACATTTTCCATATTATCATCATTATTGAAAGCCAAGGGAAAGTATTCATTTAGTTTTTCCAATATAGCAAGATTATCTTTAATCTCCTTCCCTTCCGCACAGCATACTGACCCAAACTCATCCTTTCTTCGTCTCTTTTTATTTATATAACTAAAAAACCTCTTGTTGTTTATTTTAATATCCTTGGCAAGAACTAATTCAACTTGACTTTTAGCAATTCTCACTGTATTCCTACATTTTCTAACCTCCACAATGTCACTTTCTTTGTTTATCGACCCCTTTTTCTGTTCCTGATAGGCTTGTTGCTTGCTCTTAATAATCTCTGGAGATGCTTATTCAGCCAGCTGAGACTGAAGCCTTTCCCTACAAATTTTTTTCCTCTTGCTTGGGATGCAAATTTCAGATAGCAGTTGTATAGTTGATTTTGTTATGATGAGGCACCAAGCAGCCACATCTTCTTCCTGAAAATCATAAGCAGACGGAAAATTATCAGGAATGGAATTAATTTGTGATTCTGTAATGGTTCCAGAATCCAGTTTAGCATGTAAAAAGGCAGATGATGCAGGTTAGCACAGGGTTGGGAATTAGAGGATTGGCTCTAATTCCAGCTCTGCCATTCTCTCAGCTGTGCTGCTGTAGCCTCCATATGTAGACATGCCCTGAGTCATGTTTGGAACTTTACAACTATCCATAATCTCCCTATGGAAATCACACTGCAGCCTACAGTTTCAATAACTCATTTTTAATATGTCATAACTAAGGAGTCACTTTTTGATACAAGTAGGTTTTGCCTCCTACGCAAAGCTGTTGTCAGGTTCTGATTCAACAATCAATTTAAAATCATCATTTGAAATTCCGGTATCATCAGAGCTCTTCCACAGCTTGCTATTTCTGGTAATTATTGTATAGCATACTGACAATAGAAGGGGCAAGGAGGACTCCTGTAACATGTATTCCTTCCTTGTGTGATGTGGGACTTTCCTCCCCCAAGTTTCAAACACTTTACCTGAGTTTACAAAGAGTTTATTTTGTCATTCCTTATTGGCTAATTCTACCAGTGGACCAAGACAACAATAGTGCAAGGAGAGGAAGTCTTTTAATTATGATGGGTTTGGTAAACATTTGTTGTACAAGTGTCTTTAAGGTATTGGTGACAGGCAATATTGACTGAGGGGTGAAGAATCACATTGTATAACAGAAGATTTTCAATGCGGACTGCAAGGGAAATAACCTGGGGTGGAAAGCACAAAGTAGCCTCGTTCATCAGGCCCCTGACTCCTACACCTGTAGGAACAGCTGAAACAAGGAGGAGGAGTCAATATCATGCAATCAACCATCTCCAGAGTCCAGGCACACCAACAATTGCTTTGCAATCAGCCAATGGATACCAATGCTGTATACCGTTAATCTGAAACCAAAACCAGGTATGGATTTGGTTTTGTAATTGCAAAATATAACCAGGGTTTTTGAAAACCCAGACTACCCCCAGCTGTCCCGTCCACTCCCAGCTGTCCCATTTTTAAGAGATTCAAATGTTTGATAATGGATTACGTAAAAATATTCATGTATTTTGCAAGACACCCTGGCCTTCATGCACAGAGGGTGTGGCTTTATTTGGCTCCAAAAAAAGAGCAAAGCTTAATGAAAATCTGTTTTCTACACATAATACAAAGTATTATTCAAAAGTATTGGACTGGTTTGTGATTTGAGTGCAGCATAAATATAGGAAAAAATATACTTCAGAAATTTTATTAGAGGTGTTCATATATATGCAGACACTATGTAGTTTTTGAAAGCAGCTGGCACTGTAGGGTGGTAAATCCTTTTGTAAACTAAACCTTGGCATTTCATCAATGGAGATTACTTTTTCATAAATTCAAAGTAATTTTATTTTCTAATTCATAGGAATGACTCACAGTTTCCCGACCTGAAGGAACAGTTAATAACCCTCTCATTGTTCCCAGATATCCAGCAATGGAAATGATCACTTGTGTGTTTGTGCTTTATGTTTTTAGGAAACATTACACAGAGGAGACCTTATCAAATGGTCCTGACTGCACGAACAATTGCACTCCAAAACAAGGCTCAGAAAATAGACCTTAATGAATCTATCAGATTTTATGCTATTACCAAGAATTCTTTTCAAATTGAATTTATATGTATTACTTAGTTTTCTTTAAGGATCATTGTTTTATTAGACTGCTGACATTAACAGTTAATACTAAATGGGGCCACAATGACATTTTGATGGTTCCCCCCCCCCCCCCCCCCGCAAGGAAAACAGGTTGAGATATATATTGGCAGAGTTTTGTGGCTGATAATATGTAATCTTCTTCAAGGTGGCTCCTACATGGCTCCTGTATATTCCCACATGTGAGATGTGCATCCTGACATAGATGAGCATCAAGAGTCTTCTAAAAAAGCAGAGCTTGTAGTAACTGTGTGAGAACCTCTTGTGGCACCAAATATTCTGAAATGACTGAGGCGATGATAAAAGGTCACATATTGCCCAGCCGCTTCAGCACCTTCTTTTCCATGGTAAGCTGCAGATGCAGGCACCTTCACTCTATGCCCAGAGAGCTTTCTCTTGGCTTGGTCCAAACATTGATTTGTAGATTAGATATTTTTAGATTATTTTTGTTAGATTATCTAGGTGATGTGATAGAGTGATAGAGTTCATGATTCTAAGGAATGGGAGGAAGGAGGGGAAACAGCACAATAAAGACAATGGATTTCAAGAAGGCAGACTTTAGCAAGCTCAGGGAGTCGGTAGGTAAGATCCTGTGGGAAGCAAGTCTAAGGTGAAAAACAATTGAAGACAGTTGGCAGTTTTTCAATGAGACATTATTAAGGGCACAAGAGCAAACTATCCCACTGCATAGGAAAGATAGGAGGCATGGCGAGAGACCACCCTGGCTTAACCAGGAGATCTTCAATGATCTGAAACTCAAAAAAGAGTCCTACAAAAAGTGGAAAATAGGATGAATATAAAAAAAAATAACACAAGTATTAGGGACAAAATAGAGAGAGGCCCTGGCACAAAACAAGATTAAATTAGCTAGAGCCATAAAGTGTACCAAGAAAACATTCTTTAAATACATTGGAAGCAAAAGGAAGACCAAGGACAGGGTAGGCCTGCTACGCAATGAGGGCGGGGAAGCAATAACAGAAAATGTGGAAATGACAGAAGTGTTAACTCACTTTTTATTTCAGTTTCCTTCCAAAAGTTTAGTAGCAATTGGACATCTAACAGAGTGAATGCCATTGAAAATAAGGTAGGATCAGAGACTAAAATAGGGAAAGAACAAGTTAAAAATTATGTAGACAAGTTAGATGTCTTCAAGTCACCAGGACCTGATGAAATACATCTTAGAATACTCAAGGAGCTGACTGAGGAGATATCTGAGCAATTAGCGATTATCCTTTTAAAAGACATGGAAGATGGAAGAGATTCCAGAGAACTGGAAAAGGGCAAATATAGTGCCAAACTTTGTAAAAGGGAATAAAGACAATCTGGGGAATTACAAATCAGTCAGTTTAACTTCAATACCTGGAAATATAATGGGGCAAATAATTAAGCAATCAGTTTGCAAACACCTAGAATATAGTAAGGTGAGAAGTAACAGTCAGCATGGATTTGCCAAGAACAAATTGTGTGAAACCAACCTAATAGCATTTCTTGACAGGGTAACAAGTCTTGTGGATAGGGAGGAAGCAGTAGATGAGGTATATGTTGACTTTAATATGGCTTTTGATACTTTCTTGTGTGATCCTCTCATAAACAAACTAGCGAAATACAACCTAGATGGAGCTTCTATAAGTGGGTGCCTAACTAGTTGGAAAACTATTCTCAGAGAGTAGTTATCAGTGGAAGGGCATATCAAGTGGGGTCCCGCAGGGATCAGTTCTGGGTCCAGTTCTGTTTCATATCTTCCTCAGTGATTTAGATAATGGTGGAGAGAGTACATTTATAAAGTTTGTGGACGATACTAATGTGGGAGGGGTTGCAAGTTAGACAAACACCTGTCAGAGATAGTTTAGATAATACTTAGTCCTGCCTTGAGTGTGGGGGACTGGACTATAGAAGATCTCTCGAGGTCCCCTCCAATCCGACAATTCTATGATTCTATGTTGGTTAGTTTATATGTACAGCTGGTCAAAAAAATTTTGAGAACAATTTTCTCTGATGCCCTGCATCATTAAACATAGAGGTAAGATGGAGTGGATCTGGGAGAAGGTCTTCACTTCAGAAGAACTGGTGCCATCAGACAAGAGTTAGAAGAAACATCAGGGTGGCGGGCTGTATTTGGGCAGATGGGAGTTTTGGTTGTGGCTTACTGCAGTCATTTATGGTGGTTGCACTTAGTTCATTCTCATTTTCAGAATGCTGCCAGATCCCATAATATTCCCCATTTTAAGTAGAGAGAACCAAACTGAAGCCAGCAGAATCTTTAAAAACTGTTAATTCTTCATTCCCTATTCAAACTCCCATTCGGTCAGTGTGTATTCAGCATGAATTTTGCTTTAGAAAGGGCTGCTGTATATGGCACTAAATCGTGGAAGGGATAATTCATGTTGAGAACTTCAGAATGATGAAGATTTGAAACTTATTAGTGGCTCTTCACCTGACATCAGTGCTCCATTCATGGCAAAACCCATTTTTAAACAGAAGAAAATGCACAGTAATCTCTAAGTAGCCAAAGATCTTTTTAACAGAGCATGGTGAGAAGATACAGCCTTCCAATGTGCTAATTTAATAATTTCAGTTCAGAAAATATATATTTAGAATATCAGGGTTGGAAGGGACCTCAGGAGGTCATCTAGTCCAACCCACTGCTCAAAGGAGGACCAATCCCCAAACAGATATTTGCCCTGATCCCTAAATGGCCCCCTCAAGGATTGAACTGACAACCCTGGGTTTAGGAGGCTGAGCTATCCCTCCCCCTGAAGTTTTGATTGGCTATCAAATATATAGAAACATCATTTTATATGTTTACATATTTCAACATCCATTTCTATGACTTCATGAGAAAAACTAGCATAATTAGCATGGATTAGCTTTTCTTTCAGATATCTAACTTATTCTTTTAGATGAATACGTTATTAAAAAAGGAAATAAAGGTGTAATTTTAGTGCAGTATAGATAAAGGTAAGTTATTGCTATTTAGATGATGAGTATATCTGATTTGTGAATATATGGCTTTCTGTTTAAATCACACACATTGCACCCTAAAATACTGACCTGACAGGCAATTAACATGGAACAATATCTGTAACTGTTACACTTTTCTGTACAATACCTCTCCTTAAAAGTATCAGAAGGGTAGCCGTGTTAGTCTGGATCTGTAAAAAGCAACAAAGAGTAACAGATGTATTGGAGCGTAAGCTTTCGTGGGTGAATACCCACTTCATCAGATGCATGTAATGGAAATTTTTAGAGGCAGGTATAAATATGCAGGCAAGAATCAGTCTGGAGATAACGAGGTTAGTTCAATCAGGGAGGGTGAGGCCCTCTTCCAGCAGTTGAGGTGTGAACACCAAGGGAGGAGAAACTGATTTTGTAGTTGGCTACATTCACAGTCTTTGTTTAATCCTGATCTGATGGTGTCAAATTTGCAAATGAACTGGAGCTGAGCAGTTTCTCTTTGAAGTCTGGTCCTGAAGTTTTTTTGCTGTAAGATGGCTACCTTTACATCTGCTATTGTGTGGCCAGGGAGGTTGAAGTGTTCTCCTACAGGTTTTGGTATATTGCCATTCCTAATATCTGACTTCTATCCATTTATCCTTTTACGTAGGGACTGTCCAGTTTGGCCGATGTACATAGCAGAGGGGCATTGCTGGCACATGATGACGTATATAACATTGGTGGATGTGCAGGTGAATGAACCGGTGATGTTGTAGCTGATCTGGTTAGGTCCTGTGATGGTGTCACTGGTGTAGATATGTGGGCAGAGTTGGCATCGAGGTTTGTTGCATGGGGTGGTTCCTGAGTAAGAGTTGTTATGGTGCGGTGTGTGGTTGCTGGTGAGAATATGCTTAAGGTTGGTGGGTTGTCTGTGGGCGAGGACTGGCCTGCCTCCCAAGGTCTGTGAAAGCGAGGAATCATTGTCCAGGATGGGTTGTAGATCACTGATGATGCATTGATGAGGTTTAAGCTGAGGACTGTAGGTGATGGCCAGTGGAGTTCTGTTGGTTTCTTTCTTGGGCTTGTCTTGTAGCAGGAGGCTTCTGGGTACACGTCTGGCTCTGTTGATTTGTTTCTTTATTTCCTTGTGTGGGTATCGTCGTTTTGAGAATGCTTGGTGAAGATTAGTTTTCTCCTTAAAAGTAGGAATTTCAGCTATTCAACTGCATTTTTTTAAAACAAAAGGAGGTAGTTTTAGAAATATGGAGGTGTGAAGTTCTGGAAGTACCTGCCAAGAGGAGCAGTGGGAGCAAAATACCTAACTGGCTTCAAGACTGAGATTGATAAATTTATGGAGGGGATAATACGATTGTCTACAATGACATGTGGCCCATCTGTGACCGCTGGAGCTGGGACAGTAGATGGGGAGGGCTCTGCATTACCACAGGTAATTATTTCCCAGGGGTCTGGCTGGTGGGCTTTGCTGACATGCTTGGGGTCTAACAGATCACCATATTTGGGGCTGGGAAGGAATTTGTTGCCAGGTTAGATTGGCAGAGACCCTGAGGGTTTTCACCTTTCTCTGCAGCATGAGGCCCAGCTCACTTGCAGGTTTAAACTAGGGTAAATGCTGGATTCTCTGTAACTTTCTTTAAATAATGATTTGAGGATTTCAGTAACTCAGCCAGAGGTTATGGGTCTGTTACAGGAGTGGGTGCATGAGGGGCTGTGACCTGCAACATGCTGGAGGTCAGACTATAAGATCACAATGATTCCTTCTAGCCTTAAAGTCTATTAGTCTGAGTATATAAGTATATTAAGAATCATGTTCCTTACTTCTAATGCTATCGTGATATTCAGACATAGGAGTGCCTCTGTGCTATAATAATAATGAGATGATTACCACCTAGGAAAAGCCTTGTTAATTTAAAATTCATTTCATAAAGCAGCATCATTTTGGTAATTAGAGGCATCACTGGCAAGAATTAGTCTATAATCAATCAATCTTTTCAACTAGTAAATTGAAGTTCTTTTAAATTCAAAAGTTTTATGCTAATCAAAGCATTGAGGGAGGTGCGGAGTTCCAAGAATAGTTCTGGTTTCAAAAATTCTTTTTGTATTTTTCTAAACTGTTAGATTGCTTTTAGAATCAGACAGGCTGAATAATTTTATATTACCCAGTACAAAAAAATCTCACTCGTAAGTACCTGATTATCTTGGGTCAAGATTAAGGGTCTGTCTACATATGTCTACTAGGCGGAGGGATAGCTCAGTGGTTTGAGCATTGGCCTGCTAAATCCAGGGTTGTGAGTTCAGTCCTTGAGGGGGCCATTTAGGGATCTGGGGCAAAAATCTGTCTGGGGATTGATCCTGCTTTGAGCAAGGGGGTTGGACTATATGACCTCCTGAGGTCCCTTCGAACCCTGATAGTCTATGACAATCCAACTAGCACGGGTCACAGTAACAGTGAAGACAGAACATCTCAGGCTTCAGCATGGAAAATACAAGCCCAGCATGGGCCCTGGGAATGCACTCTGCTCGCTAGCCTGCACTGCACTATCTTCATTGCTGTTGTCACCCCTGCCACAACTGCTATGCCTGCATCTCTTTGCTACACTGTTGTAGGATGTAACACTTTCGCTACGGAACTGCTAGCCATGGGCATGGGTTAGTGAGTGCCAGGTCATGTTCCACACACTGGTAGGCCTGTTCGTTACACATCTGAGGTCCTGTACTGCTCTGAGATCCCTTGCAGAATTAGACTAGGCATGCAAGGAGTTTGTTACCAGTTGGTACTACTCAGGAGTCTTGCCTGTGGAGATGCTGCATACCAGGAGGGAGGACTTAATAGTGGACACATGGAATGATTTCACATCAACAGCCATAGATTGCCCCCTACCCAGTCATCTTGTGAATGCATGCCATTGGAGCACAGGTGAATGGGTGAGAGCGTGTGTGAATGGTGTGATGCAAGCCATCACCACTAAAAACAATTCATGCGTATACTGAATGATGGAGGAAAGTCTTCCAGTGATGGGCAAGTGGCAAAGCGACAGGCATGGTGACCCTGATGGTCGTTGCAGCGCTGTTTGTAGGGGACTCCCAACATCAATTAGCATAGCTTAGTGGAATGTTAGGACTTTATGTGACAACCCTGCCAGCAGCTGACCCGAGAGAGGCACAGCATCTGTTGCAAGAGAATTGGTTGGGTAAAGCGTTGACATTGTTGAAACCAGGGCCATGTGGATGAAGGGCAACTAGCAGAGGTCGGATCCAGGGTACATGTTATTCTGATGAGGTTATCCATCCACAGAGCCACGAAAATCAGGTGTTGGCTTTGCCTTTAGTGAATCCATTTTCTTCCTAGCTCAGAAGTCTTCCTACAGGCATAAGTGATCGTCTTATGGTTCTATGGTTGCCACTGAAACATAAGTGGTATGTTACCATCATCGGTGCTTATGCTCCTACCATGACAGATACCAGCAATAGTAAAGAAAAGTTCTGTAATGACTTAGACAAACTCATGGTGTCTACATCAGCATCAGATAAACTGCTTATCATGGGGGACTTTAATGCAAGGATTGGAAGTAATGCAGTAATCTGGCTGCATGCCATTGCACAGTATGAGACTAGAAAAAAGGAGTGGAACTTTGCTACTTAGAGACCATGTCAAGGGGCAATTAGTGATCACAAATATCTTTTTCCATCTACCAGACAAAAAGTAAATGTCATGAATGCACCCAAGACCCAAACAATGACATTTTATCCACTACATCATTATCTGGTGGAGAGATGGACAGGATGTACAAAGCACTTCAGTCATGTATGGGGCAGACTGCTGGACAGACCATCGCATGACCCATTCCAAACTAATTTTATTAATTTGACCAGTACATCACAACTCAAAATCTAAACCTAGTCAGACAGCTCAATATAAAGCGATTATAAGATAAAGCTATACAAGCGCAGCTCTGTAATAACATTGCAGCAGTTTTGTCTGACCCTGCTGGCTTGACTACTAGTGCTAAAGTAAACAGTGAGTGAGTGACTTTTCACAACATTGTATATCGAGCTGCTCATGCCATCACGGGTACAGCAAAACGATGTTATCAAGATGGATTTTATGAGAATGATCCAGAAATTCAACAGCTACTCACTAAAAATCATGAGATGCATCACCTAAGTCTTGTATCTCATGTCCCTGTACGCACAGTTATAACATACTGGAATCTGTCATGACATCCAATCTAAGCTTAGAGATATATGGGATCAGTGGTGGGATGTAAAGGCAGATGAAATCCCAGTGCTATGCCACCTGTCATGAGACCAAAGACCTATACTGCTTTGAAAGATGTATATAGTCCTACACATACCACTACAATGCCTTTGAAGAGCGTGGATGGCCTAGCACTGATTATTGACAAAGGAGAAATCCTTCAGAGGTGGAGACAGCATTCCTGGGATCTTTTGAACACACTGTCCAACATTACAGACAAGGCACTAATAAGAGTAGTGGATTAGTCAACATGCAGTGACAACATGGACACAGCCCCCTCACTTGACAAAGTCAGCATGGCAATCAGTACCATGAAGAACTACAAGCTCCCGGATCTCATGGCGTTCCTGCAGAAATATTCAAGTATGGAGGCAAGATCCTGGTGAGACGACTTCATGGACTATTTCTCAATATATGGAGTATTGAAGACGTGTCACAAGACTTCAGAGACACCACCATTGTCACCATGTACAAGAGGAAAGGTGAAAAGTCTGACTGTGGTGACCATCGCAGTATCTCATTACTCTCCATCGTTGGAAAGGTACTGACCAAGAGTACGCTTTGATTGTCTGCTATGCAACATCGCTACTCATTGCAATGTGGTTTTAGGCCAATGTAAGACATGATATTTGTAGTCTGTCAGATGAAAGAGAAATGCAGAGAATAGCAACAGAACCTCTACATGGTCTTTATTGACCTCTATAAAGCATTCGATACTGTAAGTAGATCAGGGCTTTGGCAATTATCATGTAAGTTTGGTTGTCCAGAAAAATTCACCAACATTCTGAGGCTATGGCATGACAGAATGCTCAGATAAGTCCGTGTAGTTGGTGTTCTGTCTGTCCCATTTCTTATCACTAATGGTATTAAGCAGGGCTGTGTAATTGGTCCATTCTTGTTTAATCTCTTCTATGCAGCAATGCTCAATGCTGCTACAAGAGATATGTTTCCGATTCTCTGCAAAATGATTTAACCTGAACAGGCTGTGATCTTCCACAAAAGTCTTCAAAGCAATTGTTCATTAGCTGCTGTGTGCCAATGACTGTGCTCTAGGGGCAGATACTTTAAAAGAGATAGAATTGATTATGAACAGATTTGCAGAGACTGCAGAAAGGCACAGGCTGACAATCAATCTGAAAAAGACAGAGGTCATGTCTCAACCTGCACCAGGAAAACCCTACACAGAAGTCACTATCAGCAACACACAGCTGAATGTTATTACAAACTTCTGCTATCTTGAGTAGTATATTGTAGACTGATGTTACTGTAGACAAGGAACTGACAAGTCTTATCAACAAAGCCAGTTCATCATTTGGGAGACTGTCAGGTAGAATCTAGCAGCAACATGGCATTAAGCTTCAAACCAAGCTAAAAGCCTATAAAGAGGTTGTGCTTTCCAATTTTTGTATGGTTGTGAGACCTGGATCTGCAGTAGGTATCCCATTAAGCTTCTAGACAAGTTTCATTTACAACATCTGTGTTCCATACTTTGCATCAAATGACAGAATAAAGTTACCAATAATGAGGTTCTGGAATATAGTCACTCAACAGGGATTGAAGCCATATTTATTGCATTGCAGTTAAGCTGGGCTGGTCATGTGTTCAGGATGGATGATAGTAGCATGCCAAAGCAGTTGCTGTATGACAAATGGAAAGTGAACAACCACATACGAGGCAGCCAGAAGAAATGCTTCAAGGACACACTGAAGGATAACTTCAAATGGTGCAACGTTGATGTTGACAGCTGGGAGCTGGCTCAGCAAGCAGGTGAGCAGTAGTCAACAATGGGGTTATCCGTTTGAGATTAACCACCGTATGGATCTTGAGGCACAGAGGCTGAGTTGTAAACTGCGGCAAACTCAGCAGGCACAGATTGTAATCTCTCTTCCTTAGCATCGAGTTGCATAGGCACTTCATGTGGAAAGGACTACTACAACTAAAACATTGGCATTTTTAGCCACAGCCATACTCACAATATGTAATACCATCATCAGTGTCATCTTCGGTCATGAAGGACAACAACCACAACAAACCCCCCTGCTAGCTGGATTCAAGCTAGGCTGTACACTGCTTTTGCTGTGTAGACATATCCTAAAACATCACTTATTAAGTCCGAAGTGGTTTTAATCTTTCTGGCATGCTGCAAGGGCATTTCACAGACAAGATATTAACTGAAAATGAGGGTCTTCCTGCAATTTACAAACAATAAGAGATCTACGCCAGTACGAAGACAGTAGTGCAGTAACGAGCATAAATAATGCCCCACAGTTCACTGCACAGCATAATTAGAATGTGCATGTGGTAGTGACTGCTTCTGTGATTATTTGTTTATTTTTTCCATATTTAAATATTCACAAATTTAAATACGAATCAAAAATTTATTGCATTATGAAATTATAGGTAGTGAAATAGAAAATCAATAGGTGCTTAACTCATTTAAACACTTTTGAAAATCCCACCTATATACATTTTAAAGTGCCTAAATATCTTTGTCAGTCTAGCACAGTATCTTTAATTGGTTCCTTTGTGTTGTAATGAAGCAGGGCTAGGTATAGGGAGGAAATGTTATTTAGATATTATCAACATTGTGGAAAGGAGAAGGTACTTTTGCTTTTAGTACTACCAGTATAGATTCCTTCCGAAGGGTGTACATGCACTGCTAGAAAACAGTGACCATGTGCCTGTTTACCCATCAAAATGCAGATTTGGCATGACGTTGTGTAAAGGAATTGTGGTCCTACTCCTTCTATTTTAGTTTAACTGTTGCACACATTGATGTCAGAACTCCATCTGACATTTACCATTGTTTCATAGGCTAGACTAGTCTGGTATTGGAAATGTTTTCTGGATTCATTAGTCATTTTTGTTAAATTAGTAAGTTCTTAGCTAGATTTATGATGCTGAGTGATTCTGAAGTCTGTTTCATCAGGTTTGTTTCATCAATCAGTTGACTTGGTTTGATAAGTCCCAGTAGGGTCATATCTATAGGCCCCTCTTGTGATTTCCTCAAATGACTGATTCCTACTTTGCTAGCTGTTTATGGGCCACCACTTTCTTGGGAGTACAGCTTAGCTTTTATGAGTTCAATGGAGACCCTCTTGAAGGTGTGTCATAGAAATCCAAATATAAAAAGGTAACCTCCCCTATTTCTATAGTGTTGCATAAACATAAGGTAGCTTTGTGCCCACAGCCACCATTTTATACTAAAGCAATGACTCATTTTCAGGTGAACTACTCCATCAGCTTGCCTTTACTTTTCTGTAAACGGCATACTTTATGTGGGGAGTACAGGCTATATAGTTTAGATGAATAAAAAGGGCCTTTGGCTATGATTTAAATAAAAATAAAGCCATTTGCAAATTGTGTCGATTATTTGTAGCATATGGAGGTAAATCCAAGGGAGCAGATGATTTCTGCTCTGATTGTCTAGGATAAGCAAGCTTTGCAAGTTAGTATGACTTTGCATTTGTTACAATTCCAAGGTCTGAGAACACATTCCACAAACCCTAAAGCAGCCCTCCTCTCTATGTCAGTGGGACCTTATTATTCATAGATTCATAGATTATAGGACTGGAAGGGACCTCGAGAGGTCATCGAGTCCAGTCCCCTGCCCGCATGGCAGGACCAAATACTGTCTAGACCATCCCTGATAGACATTTATCTAACCTACTCTTAAATATCTCCAGAGACGGAGATTCCACAACCTCCCTAGGCAATTTGTTCCAGTGTTTAACCACCCTGACAGTTAGGAACTTTTTCCTAATGTCCAACCTAGACCTCCCTTGCTGCAGTTTAAACCCATTGTTTCTGGTTCTATCCTTAGAGGCTAAGGTGAACAAGTTCTCTCCCTCCTCCTTATGACACCCTTTTATCACTGTTGATAAGTAAGACTGCTACCTGAGTACTAGTCAAATCCTTATGCATGTTAAACTTAGCAGCAAGATAGGATGCCCAATTTGGAGAGCAGTCCTCAATTTTTATTTAGCTCATGCGTCTCACATCCACACCCTTTGACAGTTAGTGCTGCCATTTAATCATTCAGAAGTGAGGCTCATGCTCAGAGGAGAAAGAAAGATTATCAGAAATAATGCTGTTCTTCAAGTAGATTGTCTGTATGCATCCATGATCCTACCCTCCATCCCTAATTCATTTGAGCCTTTATTAGGGATTTTGATTAAAAGGAAGGAAGTTTGGGGCCCCAGCTTCTTACAAAGGGTCAATTTTATTATCCCTTGCAGTGGGAGGGTGGGGGTAAGGCAGAAGAAACCCACCTCCCTGTATAGCCTTTACAAGGGCCAATCACCATATCCATCCTTGTGTGAGCACAATCTAGCTCATAACCTTTCCCAGAATATTTGGTTCCATGAGAGAGCATCTGTGCATCCCCCAAAATCACTGCTTTTCACAGGGTTTCAACCTGGGCTCTCAGAGTACATGCAAAACTGGACATGTGTATCTATTCACAAAGGGCCCAATTGTGCAATCATTATGTTAACAAGCACTTATTTGAGTAGTCACATTGACTTCAGCAGGCCTATTCATGTAAGTGCTCATCAGTGGGAGTAATGGTTGCAGTTGGACCCACAATCTACTAAAGAAACTCATTTTCTTTATTATTGGGTAAGTAGATGTTCTTCCAGCTTTTAGGAGTTTTATAATTCAATTGCTGTTTATAATGCCCCTCAAAAATCTACTGAATCTCAACATTTCTTCATTGAGGGCTTTTTAGATAATTTTTCTGCATATGATATTAGGGAGCGATTAATTTTGTGGTCTGGACCAGGTATATTGTTTGAGCTTCTTGATTACACAGTGTATTACAGAGGGGGCAGAAAAGATTCCTAATTAAACTCTGCCAATACAATACAATACTTAATCCTGACCAGCAGCTTCCCTATTACCCTTGCCAAGGGCCACTGTTATATACAGATTTCTAGCCACAAAGTATTGTCATGTTTTTGTGAGGAGAATAAATGTCTATGTAATGGATTAGGAAGAGATCACTGAACTCACTTTCATTTCTAATCCTACTGGAAGCTATGTAAAAGGCTAATGCACCAATAGCATCTCATTGCCCCTATCTTCAGTTTAAGGAGGGTGTAATGGTGCCTTGTCTCCTGGTCAGAGGGAGGCCACTCAAGCCCATCCTGATGGGTCGGGGCCGGAGTCTGTCTGACTGGCAAGAGCCTCCCAATAGGGCTGCACAATTAACAGTCCCTACCAGGCTTTAGCAGCTCCAGTAGGCAGCCCTGAAACACAGTCTATCAGGGCTGACTTTGGCCTGGGCAGAGCTCAGGCAGTCAGCAAAGAAGTAGTCTTTTGGGACTGGCTTTGGCCTGGGCTCAGGTGGCCAGCAAGCAAACAGTCTCTAAGGGGCTGGCTGTAGCCTGAGTGGAGCTCAGGCAGCCAGCAAACAAACAGTCTCTAAGGGCGAGTGGTAAGGGAGTTCCTGTCCTGGGCTAGAGCCTCCTTGCACCGTGTAGGGGTCAGCCACCCAGGGTGGGGTGGCAGGGGGACGCGGGTCCACCCTACTCCACCCTGTCCCAGCCCAGGGCCCTGGCAGGGGCAGGATTGGCTGCCCCTGCGTCAGCAGGGATCCAGCCGCAACACGCCAACTGAGCCACACCGGGCTCTGCAGCCGGCTGCTCCATGGCTGCCCCGGGATACTTCCTGCCTCCTCGGGGTTTGGTATCTGCAGCCTCCAGGCCTCTTCCGGCTCTTCAGAGTAAACTGCAGTGGGTACTCTGGGCCAGCGTAGTCTACGTCTGGGGATCGGGAACAATCAGGCACAGGTTCCTCTCGGGGCCTCTGGAGAACCGGCCGAGCGTCCTCCTCCGGGGCAGGCTCTCCCCAAACTGAGCTGCAGGGCTGGCCTCTTAGACTTCCGGCTCCACCCCAGTCCTTCTGGTGGGAGGGGGTGGGGGCGATCTAGGCCCCGCCTTCCAAGGGGCGTGTAATGGTGCCTCGCTCTGCTGCTCGGAGGGAGGCCACTCAGCCTCACTACAGAGGGATATATAAAAAGGACATATTTTGACAATTATATACATCATATATTTAATTTCCAATAGGCTGCCAACATTGGAGCTAGCACTAGAGTATTTATATGACTAATTTCTGTCTGCACTGAAAGAAGTGTAAACAACATTTGCAAAGCAGAATAAAGAGCTTTTGTAAATGGTCATTATCTACGTCTGTTGCTATTGAAATTGTTCACTCTGTTTTTAATATATCTGTATTTTTGTCCATTTTTGCAATATGAACTTGCTTTCTTCATCGTTGCTGTCATTTTGTTTGTTTGTTTCCTATTGCTACAGCAATATGTTATACAAGTAGTATGGTGATAATTATTTATTCTCAATGTCAGATAAACCTGGCAGAGAAAATCTATAGAAACTGCAAATTTGTGCTTTCTTTATTAAAAAAAAAAAAAGTTCCTCTTCTCCAATCTTGGAGGCTAAACATTGTACTCTCTCCCCTGGTCACCTACTCTTTTGTGTATCTTATTAGTATTCCATTGTGATTATACTCAACATCTAACAAGGATACTGTGAACACTATGCACCCCAGAAAACTAATCAGGCTATGGGGAAGTGGTTCTTGCTCCCTGAAGCAGCCTGTTGTGTTTTTGAAAACAGTTGAGAATGATCTCCAGCATATATGAAAGAAGAAATAAAACCACTTCAGAATAAGGCACATGGGGCTGTTTCCTACTCTCATAACAATATGTTACAGAATTGATTTTTTTTCATTTGCCTCATATTTTATTATGCTTGCTTTACTGATGTGATGGTAACTGTGTTTAGCTGTCTTGTCTGTTTGTGTACGCAAAAATGCTCTTCATTGTTTCTTCTTATTCTGTTGCTCCTCTTATTGTATTTTACGATGGCTTCTGAATGCAATATATTCTGTTTTTCTTGTAATTCTATTTCTAGCATTCATACAGGTAGGTTAATTATAAAGATAAAAGTAGGAAAGTCTGCAGAATTCCCCAACATGTGCCATAGATTCCCACAGAAGCTGAACAAAAGCCCTCACAGATGTTAGTGAACTTGCTCCTCAGCTTTCTCTTGACCCTGCAGATTGCTTTACCGCCCCACAGAATGTTTTGAAAACGATAAAAACTTGTGCAAGTATTGACTATGTTTTCTTTGCGCTTACCAAAATTGCACCTCAAGAAAAACTTCATAGTTAGTGTTAAGGTTACTCAAGTGCATCTTCTGTCAATAAAAATCAGGGGAACTGACTAATCAACATTAGCATTTAAATCAACATTAATATCTACAAGTTCAACTCACGTCTTAACATCCACACACCATCATACGCAAACACAGTCACAGTCTGCATTGCCAAACACCACACTCATTCTCATTTCCAACATAGAATCATACTCAATGCATGCTTTAAGTTTCTCGTATGGAAATAGGGTGACCAGATAGCAAGTGTGAAAAATGGAGGGGAGGGGTATAGTTGTGTATATATAAGACGAAGCCTCTAATATTGGGACAGTTCTGATAATATTGGGACATCTGGTCACCCTACACAGAAATCAAATACATGATCTTAACTAACATCAATTAGATGAAGCCACATTGTCTGGACACATCTATAATAGTTGTTATAATGAGTTGTTTGTTCCTGAAAAAATATGAGGTTGGAGATAAGATCTTGTGTGTTTGAGAGTAGTGAAAAATAAGAGTTCTGGCAAAAACCCAACCTACCAACTAAACATAAAACCAGCTATTTATATTTTTAATAATTTATTTTAAAAATTATATTATGTTAAGCTTTTCTGTAATATGAAGCCCTCTGGTTAAATTTCAAGCATGTGAGGTTTTAGATTGTCATTGAAAAAAGGTCACAATTCCTATGGAAATTTGTAAAAGTATGTCTTAAAATTTTTTAGAACTCTGCAAAGAAGGCCTTAAGGTAGCATGTCCCAAACTTTTGAAAATTGAGTACTTCCCTGACTTTCAGTAAAATGAAACCAATTGTTCCACCCTTTAACTCCACCATGTGTTGTTAACAGCCAAGCCAAAATGAGTGGTCACTCAGAATAGATTGATCTAGTATGGTGCTTTCTTTCCTTTCTTACATGCGTTGATAAGCAGTGAAATAGTTAACAGTACTGACATTTAAAGTAGCATTATTGGCAGCTGAATTACAACCTGTTTAATTATTGGGGCTAGTTTATACCTCCCAGCTATTGTTTCAGGCTCTCTACAAACTCAGACAGACATTGCTTCATCAGTGTCACTTGGGTCACAGTTTTTTAGCAATCATAACAATTAGAAAAAAAGAAAACTGGACATTGTAGAACAAGTTTGATTCAGGGCCTTGTCCCTTGACTAGTCCTATTTGACCAGCCACCCAGGGTCACAGATGGGGAAAAAAATCAGGAGTCCGGTGACATCTTAAAGACTAACAGATTTATTCGGGCATAAGCTTTCATGGGTAAAAAGCCCACTTCTTCAGATGCATGGAGTGAAAATTACAGATGCAGGCATTATTATACATGAAGAGAAGGGAATTACCTTACAAGTGGAAAACCAGTGTTGACAGGGCCAATTCAGTCAAGGTGGAGGTAGTCCACTCCCAATAATTGGTGAGGAGGTGTTAATACCAAGAGAAGGAAAGTTGCTTTTGTAATGAGCCAGCTACTCCCAGTCCCAGTTTGGGAAAAGATGCCCTGAGGAGAGTGAAAAGTACCTAAAAATTAAAAATTAAGTTTCTTTTTTTTAAATAGTCCATGATTGTGATTGGTTTTAGTGAATGGCCATACTTAATTAAAGGTAATTTACACACCACTTCAAGTAGAACACTAAATGCAGCCTTAAGTATGGAGCCACTTGGGCACCTCCATAACACCCTAGGGATACTTATAATAAGATGTTTGCTTTGAGGGTGAGTGCAAAGTCTTAAGCATCAAGTTCTGAGCTTTCTCCTGATCCTACCCAAGTGGTCCAGAAATTGTCATCACGTCTCTATTGAACTGCCTTTTAACTTCCGTTTTCCCTCCACTGCTAAAATAAAACTGCCAGCTGTTTCCGTGAGACTTAATATGAGACTTGCTTGTTGAGGAAGCGGTTATTCAACAACAGGAAAATAAGACCACTCCCCGTTGGGACCTAATGATTTTGCTGTTTCCCACACTTCATTTCAGGTAGGCCATTAAATGAGAATTGTAAGGTAGATGTGAATTTGAACCTGGTCAATGCACTACCTCAATTCAGCTCACTATGGTGCTTTTTTAAAAACATGGGATTTTGCTACTTCTGAAGCTGTGTCATATGTTGAGATTCCTCAGAGAATGGTTTGGGGGGACTGTTTTGAGCAAGAAAATGGGAGACAACTGGTTGATATTTTACAGTGAGTATTTCTAGTACACCAGACTTCCACCTGTGTCAGCCAGATATGCAGTACAATTATTTGTGCAAATCTTAAATGAAGTATGCTAACGCTGAAATATGTAAAGGCCACATTTTTCAAACTTGGTTGTCTTAAGTTAGGCATCTAAATAAAACTACCCTTATTTTCAGAGTTCTGATCATTCATAAGACCCACAGACTTTAATATGACTTGTGAGTGCTGAATACCTCTGAAAAGGCCACTGGATTACGATTTGTTTTTCAGTATCTGGTCCCCATTGTGCTAAGAACTGACACAAACAGGAAGAAACAGTCCCTGCTCTGAAGAGCTTACCATTTTTATAGGCAAACAGTACCAAAGAAATATTATTATCTCCATTTTACACATGAGGAATTGAGGCACAGAAAGATTAAATGACTTGCCCGTTATCACAAAGGTAGTCTGTGGCAATGCTAGAAATAGAAACTAAGATCTCCTGAGTCCTACTTCAGTGCTTTAGCCATACTAACGTTACCTGAGTGAAACCGCTGAAGCAACGT
Source organism: Malaclemys terrapin pileata (assembly GCF_027887155.1). NCBI lineage: Eukaryota > Metazoa > Chordata > Testudines > Emydidae > Malaclemys > Malaclemys terrapin. The sequence goes on along the minus strand of NC_071515.1, from coordinate 13,634,964 downwards.
CTTCCTGAGTTTGCAGAATACCTGAAACAGTAGCTGTGAGGTGTGAACTGCCCCTAGTAATGTAAATGGGTGCTAACTCACCTACTAGTGATATTTTAAATACTATTTCACTACTCATTAAAGCATGTAAGTGCCTAATTATGGATTTAGGTGCTTAGTGTTAAATACCCAATTTAGACTGTTTTGGCCTGTATCTCCACCTATGTACCATTCATTTTATACATAATATTTTCTAGTGGAAGAATCCTTCATTGTGTCCAGTGTTGCCTCTAATGCCGGACCCTGGAGCATATTCTGTACTGGTAAAATTTCTATCCTTTATTATCTTTAAGCCCACATTGTTTTCTATTACATGCCCGTATTCAAAGCACATTTGGAAATATACAAAGGAAACGTGATGAAACAAATATAGCAGTGGTTTTATTACTGGACTATGTTAAAGTTATGCATGATCTTGATACTAGAAGGGAAGTTATTGAACTGAATACAAATCCATAGTATCTGCTTCAGCTTTCAGTATATAATAATCTAACACTTTTGTTGGGACTGACAATTGAATATGACTGGTTTGTTGGTTGAGGGACTTGACTGACGCCTGCTTCTGTCATATTAGAAAAGTTCCCATGGAGCTAACTCAGCTTCAACAATGGGATTTGATCTAACAAAATAAAAACATTAATTTAATTGTGACAACCAGCGGTATCATTTTCATTAGACAGGAATTTATCCTGTCCTTTCACCTATTTATTTACTGTATTTAATGGTCCTTCAAAGAGAATATTTTTTTGGTGGGAGAAAAACCCACACCTGTGTAGAGTCTGATTTTGCTAAATTAGAGCGGATTAACTGAAACTCAGTGATCCTCATTTTGACATATATTTTTACAGTAATTCAGTCTTCTACCTCAAGAGTAGTGCTTGCATTCTCAAATGAACTTACATACTATACCATTGCCCTCTATTGTTCAGACTGGAAATAGTTCTTCCAGTTCTTACACGTGCCCAAATCATCTGTAATCTTTCATACTTTGGTCAGTCTTGGCCTTCACTGTAGATCAGGAGCGGGCAAACTTTTTGACCTGAGGGCGGCATCGCATTTTGTAAATTGTATGGAGGGCTGGTTAGGGGAAGGGATCGTGGCCCAGCCCCCACCTCCTATCTGCCCCCCCCCTCGGGACTCCTGCCCCATTCAACCCCCCATGTTCCCTGACAGCCCCCCTGGGACCCCTGCCCCATCCACGCCCCCCCGCTCCCTGTCCCCTGATCGCCCCAGAACCCCCGCCGCCCCATCCAACCCCTCCTCTCATTCCTGACAGCCCTCCCCAGGACCCCTACCCCATCCAACCACCCCTTCTCTGTCCCCTGACTGCCCCCAGAACCCCTGCCCCTGACTGCTCCCTGATGCCCCATCCAATCCCCCTCCTTCCTGATTGCCCCCCGGGGCCCCTGTTCTCCCCCCCGACCTCCCCGACCCCTATCCACACCCCCGCCCCCTGACGACTACCCCGAACTCCCCTGCCCTCTATCCAACCCCCTACTCCCCTGCCCCCTTACTTCGCTGCCTGGAGCACCGGTGGCTGGCGGCGCTACAGCCGTACCGCCCGGCTGGAGCCAGCCACGCCGACGCCACCACCACGCAGCTCAGAGCACCGGGTCAGGCCAGGCTCTGCTGCTGCTCTGCCCCAGGAGCTCACAGCCCCACTTCCCAGAGCATTGCGCCAGCGGTGGATTGAGTGAGCTGAGGCTGCGTGGGAGGGGATGCTGTAGATGAAACTCTGTTAAACTACCATATATACTGGGTGCTGGGTGTGGGCTCTGGGCTGGGGTGGTGGGAGGAGGGGTGAGGGGTGTGGGCTGTGGGAGGAAGTTGGGGTGTTGGGTGTGGGCTGGGGAAGGGAGTTGGGGACAGGGGGGCGGTGCTTACCTCGGGCAGCATGACTCCCAAAGCGACGGGCAAACACACCCCTCCAGCAGTGGCTCCTAGGCGGGGCGGGGGCAGGGTGTCTCTGCACGCCGCTGCCCACAGGCGCCACCCCCGCAGTTCCTATTGGCCGCAGTTCCCGGCCAATGGGAGCTGCAGAGTCGGCGCTCGGGGCGGGGGCAGGGCACGGAGACACCCCCTCCCGCCCACCCAGGGATTGTAGGGATATGCTGGCCACTTCAGGGAGTGAAGCCGCACAGAGGGAGGGAGGGAGGCAGAGCAGGCAGGAAGCCGCCTTAGCCCTGCTGCTAGCACATCTCTGCACGCCCCTTGGGGGGAGGTGGGTAGTGGGTCTCCGTGCGATGCCTGGGGTGGGGGCAGCATGCAGAGCCGTCTCCCACCCCCGTCGGGGCGTGCAGAGATGTGCCAGCAGCCAGACCCTTCTGGGAGTGGCGTGGGGCCACTGGCCACAGCATGCAGGCAGCCAGCCTGCCTGCCTGAGCCCTGCTGCGCCACCAGTCAGGACTCGGGGGCAGGTTGTCAGATATTTATCCTGCATTTTGGGGCCCCCCTGTTATTGGGGGCTCCATGCCACCGCACGGTTTGTTTCATGGTAAATCCGCTCCTGGAAAACATTTGTAACAACCAAAGCTATCATTAGTGAGTTAGTGCTATGTTTGCTTTTACTATTCTTTCATTAATTACCATTGAATATACTTCAACAATAGCACCAACTGGCAAGCAACTATCCTCAAGAATGCCTTTAGAACTCTCTCTCTTTAGGAAATGTTACAGGGGTAAACGATATTCCGAGACATCTGGAACCAATGGAGACTTGAGGCTATCTTCACACAGACAGCATTTTCGGAGTAGAATTTAGGCACTGCTATAACCAATCAAATGGAAAAGGCTACAGAATGCCTATGGCAGCAGTATTCTTGACAAGATTTGAGAAAGGGACTCTAACTTTTGTTTTGCTAATGTTCTTTGTTTAGATTTCATGCAGAAGACGTTCACGTCTCCACCATTTTCACACTGATAGAAGACATTTCTTTTATTCATATGCTATTGCCTTTGGGGACACCAGCGCAAATGCTGAAGTCTATTAAAAGTTATTCAAGGGTTCACCCATACGTTCAGTAATTATGATTGTGAGCATCCAAAGAAAATTAGTGTATAATGTCTTAATTAAAGCAGGGTAATATAATTTTAGTTACAGATTGCATTATATTAAGTCTTTAGAATAGTGAGTTTTCCTTTTACTTTCAGGTACTTAATATTAGTATAGCTGTTTTGATAGTACATTGCATTATTAATTAATATTTTTCCAGGAAGAGTAAGAAAATACACAAAATAATCTCTTGGAAAGTCTAATCAATTATGCTACTTTAAGATTGAAAAATTTCTGTTGTTTACTTTTGTAGAATATAGATACTTACTTGTAAGTTACTTTCTTCATTACTTGTTCAAGAAAATGTGCTTGCATCAGTAAAACTGAAGGAAATTGTTTCTATAATATACTGGGTAACCCACGTTTCATCTTTCCCATTAACTTCTGAAGCTGGTTCACTAAAGTTTTACTGTCTTGTTTGTCTGAATCTTTATTTTATTTGTCTATAGCAAGTTGCAGTTTATACACATAGTGGTGTGATATCGGGTTCAGCTGTAGGACTGTGTCATTAAGCTTCACTTCATGGTACCACAGATGAGTTGCTTACAAAGGATGAAATCCTGGTTCTATGGAAGTAAATGGGAATTTTGCCATTGACTTCAATGGGGGGTGGATTTCACCCAAAGTATCTTCTAATTCAGTGGGATGCAACCTTACAAATAGACAATTTATAATAACAACATCTTAACTCATTATACGGCTATTTACTAATAGCAGGCTAGTGACTAATATTTGCATAAGAGAGACAAGATGGGTGAGGTAATGCCTTTCACTGGACAAAGAAAAGTTGGTGAGAGAAACAAGCTTTCGAGCCACACAGAGCTCTTCTGTAGCTCAAAAGTGTCTCTGTTTCACCAACAGAAGTTGGTCCAATAAATACACCTCTACCCCAATATAACACGACCCGATATAATACGAATTCAGATATAACACGGTAAAGCAGCGCTCCAGGGGGGCGGGGCTGCGCACACTGGTGGATCAAAGCAAGTTCGATATAACGCGGTTTCACCTATAATGCGGTAAGATGTTTTGGCTCCCGAGGACAGCGTTATATCGGGGTAGAGGTGTAGTATTATCTCACCCACATTGTCTCTCTAATATCCTCGGACTAACCCAGCTACAAAAACACTGCACATAAGATTTGTATAGGCTTTCCCCTTTCCTTGTATGAAATAAAGATATTACTAGATTTCACAGGTAATAATACTAAGAATGTGTGCACCATCAAACTCACCTAATCAGCATAGCAAAAACATTCATTTCTAATCCATTCGATGAATCCCTAAAATGCTGCTGATATTCTCCTGAATGTCAAGTTTTAGGGGTCAATTGTGACTTTAAGGCACAACCCTGAGTAAAAGCCAATGAAGATGTTTACCGTCCTACAGGGCCTCCAGACGAGATTTCTTTTAATCTAGCTATTTGTCTGCTTAGATGTTTATAGGGTTCTGGTCACCGTAATATCTCAGTTTTTTTTATTTTAATTTTGGTCCAAACAATATTTGTCCCACTCATTTTTTAAAAATTAAACATGAAGATTTTACAGATAAATACACACAACTTCAGGGGTAATGACAGCAAAGCTTGGGGAAAAACCCTGTTATAACGTATTTGAAGGACACAGTAATGTACTTTTTGCTTTGTGGCTCAAGTAGTCTGTTCACAAATATCTACTAATAACATGAAGGAATTGACATTGCATCTTTTTGTTGGTAACGCTATGATTTAAAAAGCAGAAGCTCCATCTGTAGAGAGCACCTTAGGTTTTCTGTTTTCTTACACTAGGTTGACCCAGTTTTATTCTTTCTATTTCACAAATATATGCCATTCCTGTATTTCACCTGACTATTTAATATTTCTTAAGCACCAAAAATGTTCATGATGCTGTACAAGAAACCGGATTAAGGCCCCAATTTGGCAGTCCTATTCAGCAAAGTACTCAAGCATGTGTTTAACTTTAGGCATATGCTTAAGTCTAATTGAAATCAAGTTAAGCATGTGCTTAAGCCAGGGGTTCTCAAACTGGGGGTCGGGACCCCTCAGGGGGTCGCGAGGTTATTACCTGGGGGGGGTCGTGAGCTGTCAATCTCCACCCCAAACCCCACTTTGCCTCCAGCATTTATAATGGTGTTAAATATATTAAAAAGTGTTTTTAATTTAAAAAGGGGGTCGCACTCAGAGGTTTACTATGTGAAAGGGGTCACCAGTAAAAAAGTTTGAGAGTCACTGGCTTAAGCATTTTGCTGAATAGGAATAGACAACAACATGCTCAAATTCTTGGCAGACTGGGGTTCCATGACTGTACTGCCCTCATAAATCTATATGGGGTTTGCCTGGCATTCTACCTGAGTAAGGGAAGCCTGTTGCTGCACTGCCCCAGAAGCTGGGCAGAGTCCCACGAGTGCCAGATTGATTCACAATTTGGGCCCCAATTCCCTTTGCTCCATGTGGAAGTAAGTTGTGCCAGCCTTTTTCATGTACTGTGCTGGTGTACCAGGATCAGAGATTGTGACAGAACAGCTCTCTTTTAATAACGAACTGATGCTCCACATACTGATTAGGTAGCTGTTATCCTATCAAAACATGGAAGGTCTTGCATAAAAAATGTCTGTTGGATTTTGGTTCTTTTATTTTAATTTCTTTACATTCTAAGAAGGGTGGATTATTTCTAAGAAATAGTTTTCTCCACAGGCAAAATTCATATTAAATGCTCTCTTTATCAGAACTGGCTAACAAGCTAGGAATTGAAAACACTCCCAGTGACCTAAGGCAGACATTACAATGTCCCAGCTTTCTATGCTCAGCTTATTCTCTTCCTCTAAGGAGCAAGGATGTGGCTAGACAGCTCTCTAATGCCTTAGCCATTAGAGACACTTGTAAACCTCTTTCTCGATTAACTTGCTTTCTGTCCAGTTTCTGACATGAAAAATGATACCTCTTGCATAGCTCTTTCTACTTTAGTAGAAGGAATTGTGAATTGCATTTCTCTGTATTTAGAACATCTTATTGTGGTGTTACTTATTACTTCCTATTTGTTTTAGGGGTTCTCGTTATTTCCTGGCCCTTCAGATTCCTCTCCCTCTGTTTGAAAAATTCATTGTTAGAACTCAAGATTGCTGGTGCGTGGCCATGCCCCTCACATAACAATGTGTATGTTCTCTTTGATTCCTCTGACCTAATTCTTTTCAGGATTAAAGGTTAGCCAGTCAAGGGATTTTGCCCTGTCAGAACTCTGCATTTCAGAGATTCTTTGACAGTCAGGAGAGACATTTCCCTACAACAGAGATTTTGCAATGGAGGCCGCTGAGGGAAGTCATCGTTGCATATGAATGCTTCGAACTCTGATGGCCAGCAGCTGGAACACGGTGACTGGGACTGAGCTGTGTGGCTAAATAATGGCACCACCAGTTCTTCAGGCTGCCTCATGGCGTGTGGCCTGCTTGTGAGTCCTCTGTTCACAATGGACTAAGTGGAATAGTGTGCACTTGAGTTGCAGCTTGAATCAGACCCAGACACTCAGAGGCATTCTGTCTATTCAGTGCATTAGAGTCTCAGGTACCTGGGGAGTTCAGTGCATGGTGTTTAGAATGAGCAAACAACCCCATCATAGTAAAAAACCAAATCAAAACAAAACAAAAAAACCCACTAACCTGTCAGAAGACTACATTCACTTCTGCAAGCTCAGGGAGGTGCAAACTGTACCTTCTAGGACTAGCTGGGGAATCTACCCTCCAGGGAAAGCAGCTTGTATTTCTACACATGTGATACCAATGTAATATATGCCATCATGTGCCAGCAATGCCCCTCTGCCATGTACATTGGCCAAACCGGACAGTCTCTACGCAAAAGAATAAATGGACACAAAGCTGACATCAGGAATTATAACATTCAAAAACCAGTAGGAGAACACTTCAACCTTCCTGGTCACTCAATAACAGACTTAAAAGTGGCAATTCTTCAACAAAAAACTTCAAAAACAGACTCCAACGTGAAACTGCAGAACTGGAATTAATTTGCAAACTGGACACCATCAAATTAGGCCTGAATAAAGACTGGGAGTGGATGGGTCATTACAAAAACTGATTTTACCATACTAATTTCTCCCTACTGTTACCCACACCTTCTTGTCAACTGTTTGAAATGGGACACCCTCAGTACCACTACAAAAGTGATTTTTCCTCCCTTGGGATTCTGCTGTTAATTGAATTGTCTCGTTAGACTGACACCCCCCCCCCCGACACACACACTTGGTAAGGCAACTCCGATCTTTTCATGTGCTGTGTATTTATACCTGCTACTGTGTTTTCCACTCCATGCATCTGATGAAGTGAGTTCTAGCGAAAGTTTATGCCCAAATAAATTTGTTAGTCTCTAAGGTGCCACAAGGACTCCTCATTGTTTTTGTATTTCCAATGACACCCTCCCTCAGTGGGTGTATCTTTAGATTCCTCCAATGTCTGCCTAGGTGCTCTGCTGCTGAAAGGTGAAGTGGTGATGTATTGAACCAGAGCAGTCCTCTGCAATCTTAACTTTGCCTCCTTCCCTGCCAGCCCAGCACCCCCTCTTTAGGGCTGTACAGGCTGCCTACAGTTCCTCTGGTGGAGGGGAGGTTGGAGCCATTGTCTTTTCCTGCACCTTCTGCTCAGCAGCCTCTCTGCCGTCAGATAGTTGTCACCAGAAAAGGGCTGGAAAGCCGGTGTAATGAGCCAGCCGGGAAAGCCTTGGCTCTGTGCCACTCCTTCCTCATCCTATAGTGGAGGGAGCATGGCAAAAGAATGGCCAGTGCGTTGCACTCGGGCAAACCCCAGCTATATAACAAACTCCGGGCGTCGCTTCGATCAGGTTGACAAGATATGGCTTCACATTTTGATCCCTCTCCTCCTCTTCTCCATCATTAATGTATGAGCTAGAGACTTATTTATTTATTCATGTTAATGAAAACTCAAATTTTGCAGAAAATGAGGAATCAACAGCAGAATGCAAGAAGAAGAAGAAGAAAAAGAAGCAGCAACCTGGCAGGCTAGAGGGTTCTGCACTGTAGAGGGAAATCCTGACTCCATAGAAGTCAATTGCAAAATCCTCATTGGCTTCAATGGAGTCAGGATTTTTAGTCCATAGATTTAGTTCTAAAAAAGATAATGATTTTTATCCCTTTTCAGATATATATATGAGAGAGGGGAGTGGGTACAAATGCTTTTCCACCATAAAAGGATTATGTGACACATCAAAATTCCTAATGCTCAATATCTTCCAAGAAAAATAAAAATATTAACCAAAAGAATTGTATGTATCTTTGTATGTATGTACGCTTGTTAAGCGTATAGGCTAATGCAATGCTTCAAATCAGTTTAACTTTTTAAAAGATCATTAGTACCATTTGTCATGATGGACTATGCATACTGTTCCTGCTTTGTATGGTCCTTTCTCGTGTTTTTGATTTTGTAAATTTGCTAGACCACTAGTTTTCTTTTTTCACTGGAAATACTGGTGTCCGAATATTTTAAGTCTTAGGTGTGTGTGTTGCTTGTCTTACCTTTTACAAAATCCTTATTTCCTTAGCAAGTGAATTCATGCCAAAGGGGAAAAATACATCTCACAGATTATGGTATTTTCTACAAAGAATATTAACTAGAAGCAATTCATTGCTCTGCAAGAGCATGGTTCAACCATATGCAGAGCTCACTTATTTTTAGTATGGTCCAAGTTTAAGGAACTCATGTGTGGTAGGCTACCTTTTTTCTCTGCTGGTATCTAGAGGAGCAAGTATGTGTAGGGTGGGTGAAATGTCCCTCCTGAGCCAGCAGAGGCAGTTGCACCCTACACTGAATCCAATTTAGGATTGGGCAGGTAGTGTTTGCATGAGCATGTTTTCTGACTAATCCCACCACTTTCTGATCTCCAGGCCCCAAAATGGAGTGAAAAGGGCTTTTAAGGTGACTTGCACTGATGTAACCTTGCCCGTAAGGAGATTTTCCTATATCCATGGAAAACAATGGTGGAAGCCATAGTAAACAGGGAGTAAATGTGCCTGCACGTAGCTATATTTTCTTTGTAAACTGTAATAACATGCTTTTTAACTGAAATTAACATTTTGGCCCTGACTCAGTGTGTTAGCATGTGCTTATATGGTTTGCTGAATCAGGGTCTTAATCGTGGGAAAGAGTATAGGATTCTAGCTGACAATCACAATATCTATTTGTATGAAATTTGTGCCACAGTCATGCAGAAACATATGCCTTCTCCCCAGAAGTGATTAATCCATTTTCTCACTTCATTTAACACATTCATGCAATGGTTACCAGAGCTCTAGGTTTCCAAAAGCTATTAATCAGAAAAATCAATAAGTGTCTGTATTAGATCTTGCTGAATTAAGGTCATCTTTAATTGATCATAGATGATGCACTACAGGTTATGGCGCTGCAACTAAAATTCAGCTCTATACTCTAGATGTATTTTACAATACTTCATTGTTTCAGTGATTTATGAACTTGCCATTTCAGTGTGTATGAGGAATTGGTTAAGGTGACCTTGAAAGGCAGGGGGGTATTTTCATTTTTTGTTGTTGGCTTTAATGCATGAGCAAAACAACCAAGAGTATTTATTCAAAATCAGACTAGAGTATAGAAATCATAATGAAAAAGTATAGCTATGTTATTAAATATCTTCATTGTATACAAGATTTAGACAGATATATTCTGCTTAGAGAGATTTCATTTTTTTAAATCCATTGAATGGTAATGTCAAAAGCCTTTTGAATCTATTCCCAAATTTACATAAATAGTAAGCTATTTTTTAGACACCTGCATGTGCGTGTTTACACACACACACACAGAGAAATTATATATGTGTATCTGTGTGCACACGTTCTCCGGCTGCATTGCTTAAGCAGACCCCATTAGGTGTGGAAACATTTTTTTAAAATCCTTATATAGGCTTAGAAGGATTAGACTGTGATCAGTAAATGGTGGTAAACGTTGATTTCACCATACACACACGAAAAATATTTCCATCTATAATCAAAATTTACAGATAGGCAAAGCAAGAGAACTGTTGCTTGAGAAATTATTATAATTTGATTTATGGATATTTACTGTAGGTATTTTGATGTGAAGTTGACAATTTTTGTTTTAACAGTTACAAAGTTTTAGCTTTTTGAATCTCAACATCTACTGTCATTAAGTAAGTATTGTCTTATCCCCCCCATAATTTCCCACAATTTTGAAAATTTAAATTGATTAAAAAATTAAGAAATGCTTAAAACTCATAATTTTTCACATGTGAAAATTTAAACTGATATCATTTTTAAAGTTCTAAAATAAACATCAATATTATCTATCAAAATGATCCATACATAAAAATAGAATTATTTCAAGCCTAGTTACATGCCATGCATTCAGATCTACACTGCATATCTAACCTATGGTACATATCTAGAAAGGTGGATAGGTCCATGAAGAGGGGTCATTTCTGGTATCACCATCTATTTATGCCACATCTCGCAACACAGTACTGTGTCCACATGTGGCAACTGTAGAAATTTCAATTGCCACTGTTCCCATGGATGCCTTTACAACCATTTTCTGCATATATGTGCATGACTGCTGTCATATATATGCAGCAAGCCTGCTATTTATTAATCTTCACATATTCATATTGCCACTCTTTGTTGCAGGCTCTAGACTTAAGACTGCAAATGCTCTTTAAAATATCATTTCTTAAAAACAAATAAAAACCCTAACAACAGATATCCATATACACGTTTAACTTTATTTTATTATATGTTTTCTTTGTCCAATATTCAGTAGATTACTTCCTATTTCTCTTGAAACACTTCTGAAAATAAGATGTGTCAAAGTTTCACAGGGGAAATAATGTATTGAAAAAATGATTGAACATTGATTTAGTTTAGTATGATCCCTCCATGCAAACGTTTTCTGTTTTTTTTTGTCTTTATTCCTTTATACTTATGTTTTATTTTTTTGCACTGTATCTTCTTAGATTAATGTTTTCACTACTTTTTCCCTAAATACATTTTAAATGCCATTTTTAATCCACAGTAGCCAATAAATAGTTTTTATTATCCTACATTCCCGCTTGCATCAGTACGTGAACTACATTTTATGAGTAAAATCCTTGGCCAAGGCTAAGTACCCTTTCAACCATTCCTAGAGGGGCAGCTGGGGATTCCTTTGGCATAGATGGTGGTGTAAAGCCAGCTCTAAATCACCCATTTCCCCTGCTACCAACCCAGGGAGCGGGCATTGTGGCATGGGCTGCGGGGGTGGAGGGAAGGGAGCATAACTGAAATATGCTGCAGTCAGGCAGTCCTGGCACTTGGAATGGTCCTTGGCAGACTATCCTACCTGTCATAAATTAGAGCTTGCCCTGTGACTGGGCTAACTGTGAGAATTGGGGGAAGTACAGAAGTAGTTTAGCCACCTTTGTGTCTCTTGCCCCTTGTCTGTGCCAGGCCTGGTCTCAGTGCAGCTGGGTGTGGGACTGTGAGAAGCACTGGCAACATTAACTTTCAGCTAATGGTAGCTTTTAGCTAATGTGAATGCGGCTTAGGAAAAGAATATTAGTTTCAATCACATTTCTCTTTACAATCTGGGCAAATAACCAGGTGCACTCTCATTTGACTTGTTCCCATTTATATATTACTGAGAGCTACCTATTCTAAAAATGTCAGGGGAATGGTAGCTTCAGACCCAGGTCGAGGAAATGTGAATGTCTAACTAAAACCTGTCTCTGCAGAAGTTTGAGTTTGTAATCTAATGACTAACAGGGAATTCCCTGGGTGTCAGACTGCTAATCTTTGACTGGCAGCTGAAAATAGAGTTCTGTCAGTGTTGCCTGTCAAAGTGTCAGCTACCAAACCACAAGACACAGACTTTGAGAAGCTTTAGTTGCCCTATCAATAAATACATTTTAGCAGCTGTTAATTAAATCTGATTCTGCTGTGCTCATTAATCTGCCTCCTAGATCGATCAATACATTCCTCTACTTACTGTATCTAAGTATTTGAAATGTGAATATTATTATTATTTATGGCATGTCCAAAATGTGTTGTGTGCTTTACAAATCAAGTAAAAGGCATACACCCTGCTCAAATGAGTTTACAATGTAAATTTAGTCATGATTCAGTGAATCAGGTCTGGTCTTTACTACCCGCCTGAATCGGCAGGTAGAAATCGACCTCTCGGGGATCGATTTATCGCGTCCCGTTGGGACGCGACAATCGATCCCCGAATCGGCGCTCTAACTCCACCAGCGGAGGTGGTAGTAAGCGCCACCGACAAAAAGCGGCAGAAGTCGATTTTGCCGCCGTCCTCACAACGGGGTAAGTCGGCTGCAATACGTCGAATTCAGCTACGCTATTCACGTAGCTGAATTTGCGTATCTTAAATCGACTCCCCGCTGTAGTGTAGATGTACCCTCAGAGTAGTAAATAGTGGGAGGGGGGATAGGAAAAGAGAGGAGGAGGGATACAATAACCGGATTACATGATTACTTAGTCGTTATGTACGTGTCTTGTTAGTTCGGCTAGAATATATTTTTAACAATGATTATTTGGGGAAAGGGGAGCCTGAGTCTATACTGGAGCCGATGTATAGCAGAGTAATTCCAGCTTTGGGAAACGTAACTCTCCTGACTTCCTGCAAACATCCAAAGTTGTTCTTTTCCTTTTGGAACAACAAGATCTATGTGCCTTACCAGTAAAATGAGGAAAAGCAACACATATCCTGAGGTGGCTGACTCCTTCAAGTCCCAAACTCCTAGACCCCAGCACCATCTTGTTCTATAGAAAATGCAGAGAGAGGGGAAGGGAACTCCTTAAAATGAGAGATTTTGAATGTAAGGTTAAACTTGATGTTTTATTTCAAGTCTCTGTATTCTGTGGAAGTAAAGGTCTCAGAAATGTTTACTGGTTTGGACGCAAGTTACTGGGGCTGAACAGTGAGCCATGTGGAGGCTGAGATTAAGGCTTTAAAAGACTTTGTGGAAGAAATGCCTAAATTTGTAACCGCCCCCCCCTCCTCAAAAATAATAGGAAAAAAAGACTAAAAACTTGAGAAAACTAAATGAGGGTTCAAAAGTCTGAATTCTAGATTTTTTGAGTAATTTTGATGTGTATATTGTAGAAAAGTTTCTATCTGATCTACTAAACTTAATATACTAGAGGTTCCGATGCATGAACCTTGAGAAAGGCTCAATATAAGAAGCATCAGTATAGTCTGTCTGTCTGATGTTTGTGACAAGTAAAGAACCCTGAAAGCAGCTTTAGCTGCGGGTGACATCACTTACAAAGGCAAAAACATTGTATTGTTTTGTGACTTAAAACTGCCCTGGCACAAGGAGTTTACATTCCTCAAAATGGCATTTGAAAAAACAGGAGTGAAACCGTTATATTATTTTCTGCTAAACTCTGCGTTATTCATGGAGGGAAAGGTTGAATCTTTCAAGCCGCTAATTCTATTAACCCCCTATCCGAAAAGATTCTTAAAGCTAATAGGACAGATTGAAGTCAGTGGAACTGCATTGATTGATAGCAACTAAGAATAAGTCTGATTTCTCCTTCAAGTGATTATCCATATGCATAGTCCACGTGTGCATGTGCCCAAGTTGAAAGTCTTTTGGCCAGAAGTATTCATTGAAGTCGCACAGGGCATAAATGGGCGGAGGAGGCCAACCTCACTCACTTCCTCTCCCCATTTCCTGCTCGCTGTCTGTTCAACAAATTGCTGGCTCTTTTTCAGCTTTGTGAAAATGGTATAGTTAGTTGTTGCCTGTGGGTATTTTGTTTGCTGTTTCTGGTAAAAAAAAAAAAAAAAGAAAGAAAAGAAAAGAAAAACAGCCTATTCCTAAGAAAAACGATATCTTTCTAGTACTAGGATGGCTTCTTCTAAGTTGCCAGCATTTAAGTATTGCTCCTTATGGGAGGGTACTATGCCCATTAATGATGGCATGTAAAATGTTTATTTGGTTTGGGAGAATCGCATATCCCCAACAATTGTGCTGTTTCCAAGTTCTACTTTCACATTACCCACAAATCTAGAGAAGTCCAGCTACAAGTTCAATAATTCCCTCTCTGAATCCTGGGGACTGGTTCACATCTCTCAACCTCCAAGATGCATATTGCACAGGAAGTACCTAAGTTTCATGGTAGGCCAAAAACATTTTCAGTATCAAGTTCTACCTTTGGCTTGTTGATTGAGGGATTTTACCAAGGTGCTAGTGGTCATTGCCCTTATCTGGATGATTGGCTAGTTAGACTCCTTATCAAGTGTCAGCTGCCATTTGCTATATTCTTGAACTGTTCCAAGACTTCAGTCTCAAAGGCAACATACAAAAATCTAAACTGACTCCCATTCAGAGGCTCGGGTTTATAGGGGCTGCCCTGGGCTCCACCAAGCCCATGGTTTATCTACCTCTGACAGGTTTGAGAACACGTCTGTCTTATTAACCAAACTAAAGTCAAACCCAAGTACCACAGTGAGAGTGTGTCTTGCTCTGCTTGTGCATGTGGCTTCATGCACCTTCATAACACTGCAAGCTAGACTACACCTCTGATGCAAGCAGGGCTGGTTAAGGTTGGTGTATTTCCCCACCAGACATCAATAGGACATGCTTCTCTGTGTACGTCAACTAGTACTTTCCTTCCTAAAATGGTAGAAAGAAAATGGTCTGCAAAGGAGAGTCCCCTTTGTACCTCCACTCCTGTCCAAAACTATAGTGATGGACTCTTGATGGTCTGCAGACTCTGGGCCTTTGGACTACATGAGAAGCATGGCTGCACATCTGTCTGCTAGAACGTAGGCCAGTGCTCAGAGCTTGCAAGTCCCATCTCACATTCAAGGTCACCCTGTCTGTTTATGATCCACACACACCCTTAGCACATCCCTTGTATTAGTGCATAACATCACTGGTATTCTCAGCTCTAGCACTTCTTGCAGCCCATCTGCCTCTTACCAGATCTTCTGTGGCTAGGTCCTCTGGCCAAGTCAAATTAAGTTCAGTCCCCTTCTGGGACACTCACAATTAAAGCTGACATAGACAGAAGATCCTTCACCCTTCCTGGGCTCAACTTATCGCTCTTTCTCACACTTCTAAGAGTACTGACTCCTCCAGGCTTTTCTCCACTGGAAGTCCAAATACAATATAAACTCGTGCTCCACCCCTGCTGGGCTTTTCTTCTGTTCCCTGTTTCTTGTAGTCCCTAGTTCAGGGCTCCCCCACAGGAGCCTACCTCGCTCACTGTGGGTCTCTTCCATTCCATTTCCCTTTTGAAACACTGGCCCCAGGACTGCCTCCCTGGACGCCTTGCCCCAGCTCCAGGCCTCCACCACAGGTGTTAGCTCTACTTCTGTGGCTCAGCTGTCCAGCAGCAGCCTATCCCAAACTGCTGGGACTCTCCAAAGGCACCCACCAGCTCTCTTCCCTGAGCTAACAATCAGATGTCCCCTACTGTCTCCCTTCCCCAGAGATCTGACAGTCTTCCCTGGGAGCTCTCCCAGTTACCTCTAAGCCCTAGCTCAAGGCTCCTTCCCTACAGGACCCTGCACTGCTTCCTGTGGGATCTCCCTAGTGTGTAGTCCCAGGCCTTCCCCAGGGACATAAATCTCTTCCTTCCTCTCACCTGGGATCTCCCTTCCTATCTGAGCAGCCTCCTACTTACACTGTTCAGGCAGGCCTCTTATAGAACTCAGCTGCTTCCTTGCTAATTGTCTGATGAGCCACCACCGGGAGCACCAACCTGCTCCCAGGTGCAGTTTATGGGGTCATCAGAGGCCAGTTAGTCCCTGATACTCCCTGAAGGGCCATTGGCCCCATGAGACATCCTAGGGGCCTACAGGAGAACAGGGCTTCCTCTGATCCAGGCTTGACAGACTAGTCATCTACATCAGGGGGCCAAATCCTAGTTCCCCTGAAATCAACTACAAAACTGTTGGCTTCAAAGGAAGCAAGATTTGGCCCCAATTCTAGGCCTTTCTGATGTAAACATACAATTTAATAAGGAACTGTTACCTCAGTCCTGTGGTCAGCATAACAGGCAGCCTGCAAAGGATTGCAAATGAGTGTAAGTTTCAAGTGTTGACAAGTTGTAGGGGGTAGCATAAGAGACAGCATTTTCCCAAGGTCTGTTCTATCAGCACTACACAGTCACAGTGTTGTAATTCCTGTCTGCATAAACCCTTTATTCTTTGAGTTCTGAGATGACAAGAAACGGGGCTAGGGAAAGAATACTTGAGATTTAACGAGTGAAATAAATATTAAAGGGTTCTGTTTGCTACTGGAATGCTTCTGTTTCTGCAATGTTTCAAATAACGATGAACATGTTTAATAGGGGAATTGGCATCCCTTTGTATTACATTTTTGTTAACTGCATTCCCAAATAATAAACAGATAATCCCAGGCTTTCTTCTGTTAAGCAGGTTTAATGCTAAAGTGTTACTTTACTTTTTTGAATAGTGAAGCATGTTCAATCTGCGAAATGAAATAAAAATGAAAAGTAGGAACACCATTCAATCTGTTTATCACGCTGTGCCCATTTTCTCCTGAATAACTACAAGGTGCCCATACTTGGATCCAACTGCATTCTGTAAAACAGAGCTGTCACTCTATCTCCTTAAATGCTATTTTATCTTGAAAATCTATCCTTTGGTTCTCATATAGGCGAGTAAATCATACGAAGGAGGAAAACAATTGCTTTTTTTAAAGTAAAATGGTATTTAAGAAGATAAACGGTCTTGTTTCCACTATGTCTTTTTGAATAAAGAAGACAGCAGTGAAAGCATTTTCAAATCTCGATAACTTCATTAGGAAATACTCAGTAACTAATTTTTAAAATTTACAGTATTAGCTTTTAAGTTATTTATTTTCTTTGAAGTGACACATTTGTTTTCCCCCCTAAGCCACATACTTTACTCTTTGTAATTCATAGAATCATAGGACTGGAAAGGACCTTGAGAGGTCTTCTAGTCCAGTCCCCTGCACTCAAGGTAGGAGTATTATCTAGACCATCCCTGACAGGTGTTTGTCTAACCTGCTCTTACAAATCTCCAATGACAGAGATTTTCACAACCTCCCTAGGCAATTTATTCCAGTGCTTCACTACCCTGACAGTTAGGAAGTTTTTCCTAATGTCCAAGCTAAACCTCCCTTGCTGCAATTTAAGCCCATTGCTTCTTGTCCTATCCCCATAATTAAAGATAACAATTTTTCCTCCTCCTTGTAACAACTTTTTATGTACTGTTATCATATCTCCCATCAGTCTTCTCCAGACTAAACAAACCCCATTTTTTAAATCTTCCCTCATAGGTCATGTTTTCTAGACCTTTAATCGTTTTCGTTGTTATTCTCTGGACTTTCTCCAATTTGTCCACATCTTTCCTGAAATGTGGTGCCAACAACTGGACACAATACTCCAGCTGAGGCCTAATCAGCATGGAGTAGAGCGGAAGAATTACTTCTCATATCTTGCTTACAACACTCCTGCTAATTCATCCCAGAATGTTGTTTGCTTTTATTGCAACAGAGTTACACTATTGACTCATATTTAGCTTTGTGATCCACAATGACCCCCCAGATCCCTTTCTGCAATTCTCCTTCCTAGGCAGTCATTTCCCATTTTGTATGTATGCAACTGATTGTTCCTTCCTAAGTGGAGTACTTTGCATTGGTCCTTTTTGAATTGCATCCTATTTACTTCAGACCATTTCTCCAGTTTGTCCAGATCATTTTGAATTTTAAACCTATCTTCCAAAGCACTTGCAACTCCTACCAGCTATGTATTGTCTGCAAATTTATAAGTGTACTCTCTATATGTCATTATCTAAATCATTGAAGAAGACGTTGAACAGAACCGGACCCAGCGGGACCCCGCTTGATATGCCCTTCCAGCTTGACTGTGAACCACTGATAACTACTCTCTGAGAATAGGTTTCCAACCAGTTATGCTCCCACATTATGGCAGCTCCATTGAGGTTATATTTCCCTAATTTGTTTAGAAGAAGGTCATGCGAGACAGTATCAAAAACCTTGCTAAAGTCAACATATACCACATCTACAGCTTCCTCCCCATCCACAAGGCTTGTTACCTTGTCAAAGAAAGCTAATAGGTTGGATTGACATGATTTGTTCTTGACAAATCCATGCTGACTGTTATTTATCACCTTATTATCTTCTAGGTGTTTGCAAATTGATTGCTTAATTATTTGCTCCATTATCTTTATGAGTACTGAAGTTAAGGGGACTGCTTTGTAATTCCCTGGGTTGTCCTTATTCCCCTTTTTATAGATTGGCACTGTATTTGCCCTTTTCCATTCTTCTGGAATCTCTATCATCTTCCATGACTTTTCAAAGATAATTGCTAATGGCTCAGATATCTCCTCTTCATGGAGGAATATGTTATTTTTCAAGAGACAGTAAGTGAGAAAAAAGAGTTTCTGTGAACCTTCTTTCAGGAATATCATCCCAAGGATCTTCCAATAGCCATCAGATTTTGGGCATCAGGAGGTTAGTACATTTCGTTTATAATCATCCATTGCTTACCCCTTGATTTGGGGTGTTGTCATTTGCCATTTATCCTTCAAAATTCCTTCCTTTTCTTTTCATCTGCTGTATTACTCCTTACCTCACTACCAAACCCACTCTCTCTCTATTCACCACATTTTTTGTACCTCATCAAGGCCAAATTGTTAATAGATGCTACAGGAATGGGTTTTATATAACCATAAAATTAATCATAGTGATTCTAATAATGACAGTGAAAAATAGAGGTGCACAAATGGACTGCATAGCTGGTTATTCCGTGGTTGAACCTCCCAGTTGTCCGGCCACACATTCTTATATGCCATATTATTATATACCATCTGGACTTCATCTTCCATTGGTTCATTTTCTGCATCACTAGCAGCTAAGGTGTAAAACCACACAAGATTTGAGTGAAAGCCTCGAACAGAACAGAACGAATCACTGAGAGCCAGATTTTCATAAGCACTCAGCTCCTAACTTTATTAATGGGAGTTGCTGGCTGCTGAGCTCTTTGGAAATCTGGCACATAATGTTCTCCTGCAGACTGAGTGGTGGCTCGTGACCTTTTTGACAGGTGAGGCACATATTACAAAGTGTCACAAATCCCAATATACATCATCCTCTTTCCAGTCCTGGTTGGGAGTCTCTGTTGTGCCTCTCCAGTGTCACAGCCTCCCTACTACACCCTGTGCCTGCAGAGATCCAGTGTCACTGGCCCTGTGGCTGTTCAGGGAGCCCTCTACTGTCATGGCCCTGCTGCCTCACTCACCACCCAGGAGTGTCAGAGCAGTGCCCAGGCATTTAAGCAGTGGGATGGCCTCCCTCTCAGCTGGGGGCTTGTCCTCCTCCTTGCAGTCTTGGCCAGGGGTCTCTGCTCTACCAGGCCAGAATGATTGAAAACTCCCCTCCATCTTGCGCTCTGGTGTCTTGGCCCTTTGCAGGGGCCCCCCTGCAGCCCCACTGTCAGAACCACCCTTAATTGCTACAGTCCTGCTGTGGCCTCACCAAGCCCTGGGAACCACAACAACACCCTCTTAAAACGACTCCTGGGGTGATAAGTTGCCATGGTAACAAGGCAGCTTCCTGAGGCACTCCTACCTATACTAGGATTTGAGCCTCACCCACCTCACTACATTTTCTGGCATTGCCTGTCACTCCAGAGACAGAGTGGGTAACGTGACAGACTTTAATCAAACCACAAGCACTTCTTGTGGACTTAGCTTACGTATTTAAAATGTACATGCTTAACTGTCCTTAACAGTCTATATATACCAAAAAATGCAGCTTTTAGAAATTAGCTTCTCAATTCTTTGGTTGGGCTGTGCCTCACTTGCCTAGGCTGATGAGACACCACTGTGGAGAACTCAAAAAAAAAAAAAAAAAAAAAAAAGAGAGAGAGAGAAAGATGGGACTAAATGGTTGCTGTCTGAGACTAAGTAAAAGCAAACCTCTTACTCTCTGTATAGGAGCGTAAGCACATGATAAGCATATCTACTCTACACACATAGCACTACCTCATCAACACAAACTAATTGTTTCCATCTAACCACTTTCCCTATTTGGCTCCTTAGCAAAGTGTGGATTTTCCAGGGGGCTTTTCTTTGGTGTGACTGAGAGTCCTCATATTGAGAGGTGAATCTCTTGACATTTCAGTGTGCAGATGTGAGGAGCATAAATACATATTTTCCTGTGGTTTAACATAAAACAGCTGGGATGTGGACTGTAACTCTGACAAGTTGCCAACCTGAATCTGCGGGGTGATGGGAGATATATCCTCCAGGGAGTGTCCATCTGAAGTTCTTCATCTCTAATGCCTGCTTTGTGACCTTTCCATGAGCAGATGTGTGTGGCTATAAATATGCATCTGTCCCTCCATCTCCCACATGGCTCCACCTCTGCAGTAAATATGTCACAACCATTATTCATTTTTGGAGGTGGAACGCACTATGACTAGATATGGGGTTGAAGAATTCAGAACTAAGGGTGTGCTGAGAGCAAAATTCTTCCATTTGGCTAAACCACAACCTGTCTTTTTTCAGAAACCTATGCCACGTGAGTGAGTTGCACAGTAGGCAGCAATTACTATTAAAGCATAGAACAGTGGTTTTCAACCTTTTCCATACTGAGACCTCATCCCATTTAGTAATATAAGAGAGGCAGGTTTGTTGGAACCCTCTAGCATCTTGTTGCAACTCCCTGTGATATAGAGCAATACAAAGATCCTCAAAAGAGATATAAGGCAATTTCTGCCATGGATTAGCCAGGATAATTTTGCTTTTACAAAGCAAGAACGTAGGATTAGCCACACTGAATCAGACCAGTGGTCCAGCAATCTCAATGCCTGCCTCCAGCATTAGCCAGTGACTGATTTATTTTCATAAGCACACAAAAGCTCAAACTCCATAATTCACTTAATCATGTGGAATTCTCTGCATTACAATGGAGTTAGCCCCAAGGAGGGCAACTGATGTCCCAAAGTGTGAGATTACATTGGCTGTAGCTCACATTGTATAACTAACAAATAATATTAATAGTCATAAAAGTATCCACCGCTTTTAGAAACCAGACACAACTACATTATAGCAGCTAATAACATCATTAGACAGTGACGGGTGGATTCCATCATGTGAAGCACTATTTTCTGTAATTTATTTTACCTTTACCAGCTATCACTTTCATTGTCTCTCCTTGGTCTCATATTTTTGGGGAGAGGTAGAAAAGAGAGGGTTGTCCATTTATCCCAGGTATTTTTAAGGGTATCAGTAAACTTGGTATCTAACATAACGTGTGTGTCATCAGAACTGCACTGAAGGCTGTAGAGAGATCTAGCAGTACAAGCGTAACACTTGTGTTTCCTACCCATACTCAGAAGGAGGTAATCTTTTAGTACTAGGTCTGCCTATGTGCTATGTCCTGATCTGAAACCCCCTCAGATACCATGAGAGAGTAACTGAAACCATCAGAAATCTATGATTTTTTTAATGATTGATACATTATTCAGATGACAGGTAGTTTGCCAGTTGCATACCTGTACATCAGTAATTTAATTTCTTTTGATTTAGCTGTTTTGTTCAGATTAGTTTATTTTCATGGAAGATGTAGACTGGTCAAGGAGATGAGCCCGGAAACCACGGATAGGAGAATAAGGCACCTGAAATACAATTCCTATGCAGCACCAAGATGGTATTTCCAAATCAAAATTTTTGGTTTTCAGATACAATTTTCAGCCTAACAGTGTTTGATTCTTGGCTGAGAATATTGACTTTTCCACCAAAAAATTTACCATTGATTTTAGACCACAGATTTAAGTTGAGGACTGCAAGCCAGAAACTGCTGAGTTTTGATCCCAGCTCTGCTACTCAATGTGTGGCCTTTGGCAAGTTTTCCTATTTAGATTAGAAACTCCTGCAGACAGAAACCATGTTTTCCTTTGTGTCATTCTCAGGGCCAAATAAACGGTGAGAATTTAACAACTAATTAAAACAACAATAATTAATAATCTCTCTGTTTTAGTTCCTTATCTCTAAGATGAAGATAATACTTCTTTTCCTTCGCAGAGGCATTGAAAAGATTAATGTTCATACAGCGCTTTGAACATGTAAAGCACTAAGTGAGTGCCAAATATTATTGCTACTTAGATTTTCATAGAAAAAAGAGGAGGTATTCATCAACCCCTCTTGCTACATGATGATGAGACACCAGTCTCAGTATGCTCGATTTCTTGCACATTGTCATTTATATCCTTGAAGTAACTATGATGGCTCAGAGCAGGTATTCTTTAGCTGAATGAATAACATGAGGTCCCCCCCCCCAAACTTCAAGGCCAGGCTCAATTCAGCCTCCTGTTTGACAAGCATATTTATGCTTGATCTGAGCTGTAAACTGTCAGCTATATTTCTGACAGGAGACCCTGTTTCCTGGGGTAATATTTTAATTGATAAAAATAAGCATATTTCTACCTTCCAGTAAAGACAGAATTCTTCACTGTAAGCCTGCGTAGTTTCTCTAGTTAGCACACTAGTTCTGGGGGTTTGATCAGAGTATGGTAGGCGCATACAACTCTTACGTGTGCATATGGGGTTAAAGGAAAGAGTCCATTTGTGGTGAGAATAGGTCCCTATTTCCTGTTGCTTGTTTAATAGCTTTGTCCTTAGTTATGCAGGTCTGAACTACACTTACATTAGAGTTTATTGGGCAGCTTTATTGTTTTCCATAATTCTTTGGATGGCAGGCTGTTCTTTCTTCTTCCATGGATGATGCATTTTTTTTCAAGAAGTCCTCCTAGTAATTCCCCTTGGCAGGATGGTAAGGGAGCTTCAAATGTTTTACCTGATCCTTTTCTTCCTTGTTTCAAGGATATTTTCCATGCATGGAATATTACAGAAAATGTCACTATAATTAGCAGCGTCTTGAAATAGACATAGTTACTGAAAAAAAATTTCAACTCTGAATTTTGACAGGTGGATTTATAGGAAAGCTTCTTTACAAGCAATGCTTTTTTAAGGGACATGTCTTTGTACTGAGTGTTTTGTTTCATTGTCAGTAGCTGCACATTAATGTACACAAGTATTTATTCTACTACAGCTGTCTTAATACATTTTCCCCAGCCTTGTGGATAGGATCCATACAGAAACGTCTTTATAACTTCATGTTGACTTCCAATGGTTTGGGAGGTTAGCTTTAAAAACTGTTGGGTAGGGCAGTGCTTCAGTCTCTTCTCCTTTATTAGGAAGATCCCCAACTCAACTCCTGGGGCTTTCCTGCTTGCTGTTTCCAAGAGTGCGAATCTGTAGAGGCAAAAAACTGGGTTACTTCCCTGAACTGGAGTTCTCTAATCATATTGCCTCCACAGATCCACATTCTTCTTCCCACCTTCTACACTTGTCTGTGGATCACTTTGTGGCAGATTAATTAGCAAGTTTAGGAACCCACTAGTGGCTTGTTTTGAGGCACTGGACCCCTAAAGTCTATGCTTTTAAGGTCCTCATGAGACAACACAAGCTTCAGGAGTGGAGGCAATATATTCAGAGAACAGCAATAACCTAATTTACTCATTTCTGATGGTACAGAATGCATATAGTAAAGTGATCTATATTGGATTGAGACATCCTTGATTTCTTGTGGTGTTTCTCCCCTCCCTCCCCCTTGGGAGGTGATTGAATTTGTTATTTTGAGTGCTCTTATTTTTCCAGATACAAAAGAGGAAGTTTGTAAGAAGCAGTTTCAGTACGTCCAATAAAATAACATAAGCTCGTGCAAAATAACAAATACAAAGTTTAAGAAGAAGTATACAGTGTTCGCTGTATGATGAAACTTTCAAAAACAAGAGTAGTTGTAGCTGTGTTAGTTCCAGGATATTAGAAAGACAAAGTGGGTGAAGTAATAGCTTTTATTGGACCTCAAAAGCTTGTCTCTCTTCCCTGGAGAAGGTAGTCCCAATAATAGATATTACCTCACCTACCTCACCCATGTAAAATTTAAAAAAATGAAATACCATATAATAATATTGTTACAGTTAATGTCACCCAATGTACATTTAAATTTGGACACAACTTTACTGAATTACTGAGTAGAGTGGGACCCTCGTATAGAGCTCTGATGTAGTAAAAATCAGTTCATAGTGAGTCAGGTGGAAGTCTTGTTTCAGTGTAGTGTGGTAATTTAGGGTTACCATACGTCCTCTTTTTCCTGGACATGTCCAGCTTTTCGGCAGTCAAACCCCCGTCCGGGGGGAATTGCCAAAAAGCCGAACATGTCTGGGAAAATGGCGGCTCTGCTCCTCCCCAACTCTTCGGCTCTGTTTAAGAGCCGGGCTGCCCGAGCGCTACCGGCTTTGGGTAGCCCCCATGCCTCCGGACCCTGCGCCCCCAGCCGGGCACTTCCCCTCCCGGGCTCCGGCGGCGCAGGGTCCGGAGGCACGGGGGCTGCCCGAAGCCAGTAGTGCTCGGGCAGCCCGGCTCTTAAACAGAGCCGAAGAGTCGGGGAGGAGCAGAGCCGCCGCGGCTGGAGGCTCTGCTCCTGTTCGGCTCTGTTTAAGAGCCGGGCTGCCCGAGCACTACCGGCTTCGGGCAGCCCCCGTGCCTCCGGACCCTGCGCCGCCGGAACCCGGGAGGGGAAGTGCCCGGCTGGGGGCGCAGGGTCCGGAGGCATAGGGGTGGCCCAAAGCCCGAGCGCTACCGGCTTCACGGTTTGCCGGGCAGCCTCCAGACCCTGCGCCCCCGGCTGGGCGCTTCCCATCCGGGGCTGCAGCTGTGCTGGGGAAGCGCTGGCTGGGGGCGCAGGGTCTGGGGGCTGCCCGGCAAACCCTGAAGCCGGTAGCACTGGGGCAGCCCTTTCCCCCTGGCTGGGAGTGGGAGGGAGGAGGGGGCGGAGTTAGGGTGGGGAAGGGGCGGAGTTGGGCGGGGTTAGGGGTGGGGAAATGGGCGGGGCCATGGCCCGTGGAGGGTCCTCTTTTTTTATTTATGAGATATGGTAACCCTAGTGGTATGCAAACTTCATTCTTGGTTAGAATAAACTTCCCATTTAGGTCAAATCTTGCCAGTTTCTCTGCAGGTGCAGCAAGCACCACATGTAGAGGAACCAGTGTGGTTCTTCTGCAGAGGGGCAGGATTTGGGGAGGATGTGCAAGGTATGTGCACATGTATATGATGCAGAGCCCAGCTCTATTGGAGCTCCTCAAATGCAGCCAGTCCAGGGAAAAAGCATGGAATGGAAGTTCCACTTCCTGGGTTCAGGGAACAGGATTCCTTCCTTTCCCCCACACTCTCTCTGTGGAGATCACCAGTCACTCATGCTGAACTTTCTTAACAACATTTGTCCCCTCAAAAAGGTATCCTTTGAAGCACATTATTTCAACTAGCATATACTTACATTCTAGAAAAATCTAGGGCTTTCCCCATGACAATAACAATGTATTGAAATATTTTCCTTTGTAAAAAAATTCTGTTTCTTCTTGTATAGTATCTCATTGCCATAGACCGAAGGCAGAATGAGATAATCAAGTGTATGAGGCTTAGGCATGAGTTTGAGTAAGTTAAGGTAGCAATCCTTGAAATAATAATCTGGTAGACAAAGTAAATTAAATAAACTCAAAAAATAAGTGTGAAAAAATGTCACAGAGCTAATGCCCCTTGGTTTACAAAGATTTAAGTAAAGACATTAAAAATATTAACGAATGTCAATAGAGATGATTACTGCAAATATCATAACTGTTTGGACTTTAGGGTCCAGGACCCCTGGTTTGGCTTTGCTGCACTTGGAATAGCCCCTGAGGTGCATCTTTCCACTCCCCTGATCTTGGGGCCAACTGGGGGCCAGGGTTCAGATCCTGCTGTAATTTAGAGTACAGGGAGGGCTCTATGTTACGCTGGCAATAACAGTCTGTCAGGTATGTCCCTGCCTGGGAGGACAGAAGAAGCAGGTGGTGTAGAGCTGGTTTTACATCACCAGGAAACTCCCCTGTGCTAGGGATATAGGTGACTCATTAGGGCATCTTTCCAGCAGCCTGATCAGCACAAATCACATGGATTGGTGGGAAGGGAAGGTGCAAGGATCTGGCCCTACATTTACACATGTGTAAGCATGAATCAGAGTAATCAATGTATTAAATGTGATTTGTAGACATATTGCGTTTTTTAAGACACACTATTTAAAATCTGTCATTCTTTTATTTTTTTCAGGCTTGTATTTTAATTTTACCTTGGTACCCAGTACATCCATGTTGTGTCAATTAAATTAAATATGTATAAAATACAGAGACCTTTCATCAGTTGTTACTCATTTCTTAGGTAAGACTCGTTAAAGTCAATGGGAATAAACTTGGATGAGGTGTGAGAAAAATTAAGGTCCTCAGGATTTAGCCTCTGTCAGTATTTGTATTGTTTATTAAGCAGAAAAACAAGACAGGGTATAAATCACCTTATATTTATCTTTGCCTGTTGTGTTTTTTGACATAAAGCCACAAAACAAAGTGCTGTCAACACAACTAGGTGCAAATTAATGTGACAGTTCTCACACCAGAGTCCTACCGTGTTAATAAAAGGTTTTAACCTCGTTAACATAAATTCCGAACTGTGAGCGTAACATTCAGAGCTCCACATTCTGAGCAGTCAATTGTGGTGATTACAGTCAAGTTTGGGAGTATTGGCCAATCAGCTCACTCTATTTCACTTGCTTATTTTATAATAAAGTATCAACACAGATAGACGTGTTACCTAATATATTAAAGGCCTTGTCTACACTGGCAAGTTACTGCGCAGTAAAGCAGCTTTCTGCTGTGTAACTCCTGAGGTGTACACACTGCCAAGCCATTTAGTGCGCAGAAACTCCTCAATTGCAGCGTTGCAAAAAAACCACCTCGACGAGAGTCGTAAGCCTTAAAGTGCAGAGACTCCGGCGCTGTATTGGCAGTGTTAACACATGACAGCGCAGAAAGCAATCAGTTGGCCTCCGGAAGTGTCCCATAATCCCTCAAGTGGCCGCTCTGCTCATTGTTTTGAATTTGGCTGCCCTGGAGACATGCGCCCCCTCCCCTTTCAAAGCTCCGTTTCTGACAGCCCTTGTGTGCTTTGCTGATCTGCTCCGGGACACAAAGCAAACCATTAATGTGGAATGCTGCTGCTGTTGAACACAGAGGCAAGCGTGAGTGTGTGTGTGTGTGTGTGTGTATGTGTGTGTGTGAGCGAGCTGGGGAGGGAGACAGGGGCTGATGTCAGGGTTTCCCTCTCCCCCTGCCTCAGGACTGGTTGCTTCTTGCCGCTGTTGGAACTTACAAGACAGCATGCTGACACACTCCCTGTCCCCCAAAATACACTGTCTCTCCCCCCCTCCATACACACACACACTCCCTGTCTCACACACTGCCCCCCCAACTTCAGTTGAAAAGCAGCTGGCAAGGTAGTAGGATGCCCATGGAACAATGGGATTGGGAAACCTGCATCATGTGATGCTGTGCCTGCCCCATGAGGCATTACAAACCCTTCCCAAAGCACCCTGCAGCCAGTTGCACAGTGGGATAGCTACCACAATGCACTGCTCTCTTTGCCATTGCAGGGGCTGTTAAAGTGGATGCGCTCTACGATCACAAGCAGCACAGCATGGACACGCAACAATGGTTTAATTCCAGAGCTTTAATAAAAGTGTTATCACTTGGTGCGCAGAAACTTGCCAGTGTAGACATACCCTTAGACAAACCTCTGTCAGGGATGATCTAAGTATATTTAATTCTGCCTCAGCAGGAAGGGGTGGACTAGATGACCTCTTGACATTCCTTCCAGCTCTATATTTCTATGTTTTCTGTCATTAGTTAGGGCCAGATTCTAGTCTGCATTGCACTACTCCATTGACACAAAACACAATTACAGCTGGTCTTAGTGGCCAGCTGAGGACTTCTAAAGAAAAAGAGGTATTCTCAAGTAGAATAGAGCCAGCATAGGGGATATATCAAGGTGAAGGGTCATGACTGGAGAACTGCCATTGCAGCTGGTTATAAATTTATCTTCTGTAGTGGAGCAAACTGGCCCCCAACTGGCCACAGGATTATGGGGGATCAAAGTGTATGTAGCCATTTTCTATCACAAATCTCCCAAGATTCTTGGAGGGAATTATGGAGGGTCCCCTAATGTAAGTTCTCCTAATATGAATTCAGTTCCTTGATCAGATGGTATGTTTTTGTCACTATTTCTTTTCATTTTCTTTCCTGTGAATCAGCAATACATAAAGTTACTGTCTATTTGTATTTAATCTCTGTATGCCAATTGTTGATTGACTTTCTTTCTCTGAACTGACAACATGTATGAGTGCAAATTTTTGAGTGGTTAAACCACACTGTGACAGTCCCATAATGCTCTTTATTAATTAATGTAATCATTATTATTCTTTCTTTGTATTGTGCTAGCAACCGAAGACCTATCGGGACTAGAGCTGGGTGAAATTTTTTGGCTGAAACATTTTGCAGATTCATGTTAATTGTTTTCAATCAAAAGGAAAAAACAATTTTTTTTTTGAAAAGTCAGAATTAACCACTATGACATTTATCAAAATGAAACATTTTGATTATTCAGGCTAGATTCAGAAAGGAATATATGAACCATTCATGAAAGAGAAGGAGGTGGTGGTGCTAATGTCCCCATTATGCCCAGCTAGCTCAGTGATTAGGGAAATTACATGCGATATGGGAGACCAAGGTTTGAACCCTGCTCTGTAGCAGGGACTTGAATGCAGGTCTCCTTGCCACCCAGGTGAGTGCCTGGCTACTGGCTATTTTGGCATTTCTCTCTCAATTTCTGCCACTGAAGCTGTTCTGCTTTATATCAGTTATTTCTTGCTTTCTCTGGCCCACTGACTATTCAGCTATTTTAGGCATTCACTCCTGCTTCCTATTCTGACTGCTGCTGTTGTAGCTGGTGGGCCTCCTGGTAGGGGGGTCTGCTGGGATTTACTGTCCTCAGGCCAAATCCCATCCTGGAATCTGTAATTATTGTCTGTGCTTATAAAATAGATGTGAAGGTGAATGGCTAGATAAACCTCTAGATAACTTAGTTACATTGAGTGCCATCACTTAAAAATTGTAATAGATAGTCTGGAAAAATTGTAGGAGTTTTCGGGATTTTGTGGGATTCTTTCATGAGAAGAAAGAAGATCCTGGCTGGCTTCGTTTGCATTTTAAAACACAATGGAACTTAGGCAGTCTTCAAATATATTTAAACATAAGTGTGAGCAGAAAAAAAAAAGTTCTTAGTTTAAAACAGCCAGTGAGATTGGCTCCCTCTCATGCATAAAGCCATAATTGTGACTAAATTTCAGTGCAGTTGCCTTCATGGAGTCCGCTTCCAATTCCACTATGCTTTTAATGTAATGTCATTTTATTTATTTAAAAAGTTGCAGATTCATTGTAGTATGGTGGTTGTTTTTAATAAAGTGACCATGGTGTAGTGGTTAAAGTATAGGATTGGGATTCAGGAGAACTGCTTTATATTGCTGACTCTACTGTTGTCTTACTGCATCATATTTGGCAAATTGTCTAATCTCTCTGTGTCCTGGGTTCAACATCCGTAAAGTTAAGATAATGGTTATGTATCTTACAGAGGTGTTGAAAAAGTCACTGAACTATGTTTTAAAGCACTTCGTGATCCTCAGTTTACAGAGGTGCAAAGTATAAACTAGGTTCAGAGACCATGTTATTAATTTTTGCAGATTGATCCATTGAATCTTACCAGTGCTGCTCATCTTTTATAACTAATGATAGAAGTTGAGCAAGACACTACATAACTTCAAAATAATTTTGTCTCCTCTATACATTTTTATACTCTACCACCATGTAAACATATATAACAAAATGTTGTTCATGGTTTGAAAAGTTCCAGAATACAATATTAACATTTTGTACAAATTACATACATCAGGTGGAGCAAATTTCACAATCAAGTTTTGCACAATAAGATTGTTGATCAACTGTCTTCCCGGTAAACATACTTGACAAAATTCTGCATTGACTTACTCTTTATGCAACCTAATTGACTTCAGTGGGGCTGCACAAGGTATAACTCCCACCAGAATTTGGTTAATTGATTACAAAATATTTAAAATATCTGTGCAAAGACAGTATAGCCTAGGAGATTAGTAATGAGTTTCAGAGACTTTCACTTATCATTGGTTGTAAGGTGGCTCCACTCAGTATTGACCTGAAGTCATTACCTTCTAATGATCTTTCAGTGGCCTGTGGGGGGGGGGGGGGGAAAGGATGTATCTTATCTAGAGCCTAGCGACAAGTCTTGAAATCACAAAGAACATCAAACCCCTTTGGACCAAAATAGCCCAGATCTGTTGACTTTCAGGGCAATCTGCAAGGCAAATCATTTCTGGAGATCTGCTAAAAAAAGTGGTTCTATAGGAATGTTACATAAAGACAGTGCAGAATTTAGCTTATTTTTTTGTGCCACCTTATTATATATTATGGGGTTGATGTTTTTATAGACTATATTTGTAATTATTTGTCAAAGGCACTCAGAGTGTTCAGATAGGTGCCTCTTGTTTAATAAATAAACTACAATTGGCACTCCTCTTGATAGTCTCTATAGTGTCAACTTTGCAATTGGTTTATAGTGTCCCAAAATGTGAAAACTTATTTTTATGAAATGAGAGCACAAGAGATGATAGAAGAGGGACAGTTTTTATAAATGAACTCCCTCATCATAGGCACTGATGTTTTATTTTCTCTTGAAACATTAGACTCTTTCAGTGTACGTTCACATTGTCCAAGTTCCTTTTCCTCAAAGAATTCTACCAGCTGTTTTTTTCTGGTAATGTCTAATGCCCAATCTGTGCACACAATATCTTCAAGTGACATGGTGAAGGTACTACTGAAATATATTTTAGAACACATTACTGGGCTCAGTTATGCCTACGCTTGGCTGAATTAGATTTTTATTTTTTTTTATAATTTTGATGGATACTTTTGATGTTTATTGTAAAGCATTTTCCCATTATTATCAATTTATATTTTGTCAGTTGTGCAAAATTCTGAGTTTAAGCATTTTTATTTTTATCAATTTACATGTTCAAAGTTTGGGGAAATGATGGGGAGAGTCACCCATTATTTAATGACAGTTGACATTGAGATATAAAAGGTTTCAGAGTAGCAGCCGTGTTAGTCTGTATCCGCAAAAAGAACAGAAGTACTTGTGGCACCTTAGAGACTAACAGATTTATTAGAGCATAAGCTTTCGTGGACTACAGCCCTTCGTGGCTGTAGTCCACGAAAGCTTATGCTCTAATAAATCTGTTAGTCTGTAAGGTGCCACAAGTACTCCTGTTCTTTTTGAGATATAAAAGTTACAATGCTTTATAAATGTTAAAGCACAAATTGTCAACATCACATGTCAAAATATACAAAATAAATACGCTTAAATTAAACTCCAATAAGTTCTCCAGCAGTATTTTGCTTACTTTGCCTTTCTGTAAATATAGATTATTACCAGTGTGTGTGTGTGTGTGTGTATGTGTGTGTGTGTGTGTGTGTGTGTGTACACAGTGAAATCAACATTTACCAATACAAGTCTAATCCTTCCTAGTAATGCTGGTTTTGTGCCATGTTGGGAGAGGGGCAGAATTATACCACTCCAGTGGGAATTTCAGGAGACAATGTGGAATATATACTCCTTTCCTGGCCAAGCCCTGTGCCTTCCCAGTCTTCTTTGTGGTGCTTATAATCCAGTGACTAGTAGTCCTTGTGTTCTGGTGAATGTAGTGTCACAAACACTGAAGAGCCCTCTTTGTGCACCCCCAAAAGAAGCCATCCACAATCTGGCCCTCAATTAGCTGGGCTTTTCCAATGATTTTAGGAGATCTTCCCTTCTTTTGCATAACACAAATGTTAATAAAGCATAGTGTGATGAGACAGAGGTGAGACTAATTCCAAATATGTATAATATAGTTTCTTTGTTATAAATAGAAATGTATGCAGCGATCTTTGTATTTTATTTATTTTTTTTTTTTTTGCTCAGAGCCAAGCAATAATGGAAGAACACATTTTCTGCTAGAGTTCAAATATCTGTAGGCATTGGTCTTAACATTTAAGACCTCTAAATGTGAACCAAACCACAGGCTGTATTATCTATAAAAGGTAACACATCTAAAATGTTCTTGACTGACTCTCACTTTTCATATCTGCCTACTTGTTCACTGCTCAGGCAAAATGGAAGCAACATTTCTCTAAACATGAGATGCATATCATAGCTGATGTAATTATTGTAGACAGGTAGGCCACAATGTAGAGAATAATTTTATGAATATTCGGCCTTTCATGTTTTGTTGCCTCCCTTGTGTAAAGATTATTACTAAGTCTGCAACTTTTGCAGAGTGGGAGCTAGTTATTAATGAGAAGAGAGGCAGTAACATTTTGGATGAAGGACTCATATCAGTGGTGACTACAAAATGTACAGATATTATATTTTTTATTAAGAGCTTGTTAGTCAAATTATTTTCATTCGTGTCTCAAGTACAAGGGAGAAATTTTCTGCAGTGGTATAAATCTTATTTTTTATAAACCTCATTATCAATAGTTACAGCCAATTATTTTGCAATTGCAAACTGTGGCTCATGATATATATCTCAGTCAAGATCTTTTTGATGTGTGTGTAAGTTATGAAGAATGTTTTGTGACTTATCAATCATTATATTGTTTCTGTAGTAACTGTTCTAGCAGAAGCATCTTGTTGTGTGGAATAGAGATACTGGGGTTTAACGGTCTTCAGAATAGCGGTTGAGTATGTTGTGAGTATGTTGCAGCAAATATTTTTTGAGGGAGAAAACACAGAGTAGGGAGCAAACTGAGCACAAGATTGGACAGTTTTTTATTACATGAGGAACCTGTGGAACTCTTTGCCAGAGGATGTTGTGAAGGCCAAGACTATAATAAGGTTCAGAAAAGAACTACATAAGTTCATGAAGGACAGGTCCATCAATGGCTATTAGCCAGGATGGGCAGGGATGCAAAACTATGCTCTGAAGTGTCCCTAGCCTCTGTTTGCCAGAAGCTGGCGACACTGCATGAATCACTTGATGATTACCTGTTCTGTTCATTCCCTCTGAAGCACCTGGTATTGGCCACTGTTGGAAGACAGGATACTGGGCTAGATGGACCATTGGTCTGACTCAGTATGGCCATTCTTATGTGGGGTCAGAAAGGAATTTCCCCCAAGTCAGATTGGCAGTGATCTCAGGTTTTTTTTCACCTTTTTCTGCAGTATGGTGTTTGGGTGACTTGCTGGAATTATCTGGGTAGCTCACTTAATCAATTCCCTGCCATTGTAGAGGCTTCGGGCATTGGTGCAACTAAATGCTTCCTGTTCCCTGCCATTGGCACAGAATAGTTTACTCTCCCATGGGTTCTAATACTTCAGTCTAATTTTGATTGTTGGATTTGGTATGTGGGTGCTGAGTGGTATGAATAGACGTGGTCAGTTTAGAAGATCTGGTGGTCAATTCTGGCTTAAACTCTCTATGACTGTGATTCTAGGATTGGACAGTTTTCATTCCAATTTGCAATGAAAATGAAAAGTTTAAAACATTTTCACAAAAGGGCCTGGAGCCCCAGCTCTGGTACATTCCACCAGGCTCCTCTGCAGTCTGCCTGCTGCTGCCTACTGGAGAGCCATGGACCCTGGACACCTTGGGGTCTCAGACTCCAAGGTAGCCTGGCAATCAGGCTCCTGAGGAGCCAGATAGGAAAGCTCTAGAAAATCAAGCAAGTTGCTGACCAAGACCTGCCTGGCATTGAAATTTCCACAGAACGTTTCACCGAACATTCCCACAGAACATTGTGATTTCAACAAATCAGCTAATTCTGCCCCCGCCCCGAAAAGCTCCATCAGAACTTCTCCAATCAGCTCTAATATTTTTATTCTTTTTAAACAATTCATTTTTTTCTTCTTCTTTTTAAACTGTGTAACACTTCATGGGCAAGAGTGCATTCCAAGCAAACAATGGCCATTCAGATCGCAAGCTGAGCCCACTGCTTATTATGCATAACATGGCCATTTTACTCTTATCTCTTCCTTTTGTCTGTTATTCTATCTGTTATGTCTTGTCACAATTCTAGGCTGTGAGCTCTCTAGTGCAGGGTTTTCTTATTTACGCATAATGCCTAGCACAATGTAATGCCTAGAAAATTGACTGGGGTCTCAAAGGAGCTACCACAGTACAACTAATAAATAATAAAGCAAATGTAGCAACTTGAATATTTTGCCCTCCGGTATGAGCAGAAACAAATGAAAGTTGCATTATTTGTCTGAGTAGCAGAATTTGGCTCTTTTACTTTTTTACTTTTTGTTCTATGTTTTTGTCTGTTAAGGAAATTATAGGCAACAGGAAACTGAGTATTGAGTGTTATGTTGTCATTTCAAAATGTCATCTCAAATCAAATCACAGAAGACTCTGTTAGTCTACAACCTGAGTAATCTAAAATTTATTTATGTGCCCTGTAACATTGAGCTTATTGACAGATAGACAGGTCTAATAACGCCATAAATAATGGTTCATAATGTGATTTTGTTTGTCAATATCTGCACCAGCACAAAAAATGCACTAGTTTTAGCTTATGAAACCAATGGTGCTGGAAACTTTTGACACTTTAAATATTATTTACAGGTTAAAAACCTGAGTCAATATTTTAATATGTTATAATTTGTTTATTGCTCTTTTGAGACTTTATGATTATTCCAAGACCTGCTGCTGCTGCTGCAAGCCTGCATGAATCATTTAGAAGTGATTTTTGGCTTTGAATTATGAAAGGACACTACTGACATTGTTTCCCACTATTTAGTCTTTTTATGGCACCGAGCATTTTCTCCAAATGCCTTGCTGTTGCTAGGAATGTGGAGGAATTGCAGAGGAGTTAATGCAGCCCCAGGCTACACTAATTTTCCATTGGGACTTTGATGGGCATGGGGGGAGGAATATTGTGCATGCCCTAGCTCCACTCCTGTCCTCCTCCCCCCTTCTCCGTCATGCTGCCCCCCGAGTTACAGATCCTTGTTACACAAAGAGAACTCAATGAGAGCAGGACAATACTGTAGGTGTGGTTGTTCCCCTTCTCTTCCTGGGCAGAATGGACCCTCTACACTTCTCTTACTGACCAATTGATCTGGTCCCTGATCCTTAGTGCAAATCACAAGATTCTCCAGAAGATGTAAACACTTCTCCAACTTTGTGTTTATTAAGTCAATGTTCCAAATACTGAACGTATCTCAAAATCACAACAATTTGTTCTGATGAGGAGCATTAACAAGAGCAAGACAAATGATATTGTGACAGTGCTTTGTTTCTTCTCCAGCAGAGGCAGAATGGATTGCTTCGCTTAAGCAAACGGCAAGTAATGAGAGGGTGATATTCAGCATATAAAATAGGATACATGTAATCGTATATTAAAATGTTTTATTGATTACATGGAAAAAAGTGAAATATGATTGAAATCACTTATACTCATTTATATGACAACATGAAAAACACCTTCGTGGGAGATTTTTCCTATCTTTGTTTCAACCTTTAATTTTTATTCAATGAGTCATATTTTGCCTCTATTCTATATGCTCTTTAGTATTACTACACAATGAGTTTGAACATGCAAAACAATGTGTCATCTGTATATTGCTGGCATTTGGGCCTGTGATGGCTCTCAGCTTCCTCCATGGCTTCCTGCAGAAGTTAAAGATGGGCGAGAGAACCAAGCTTTCTGAAATTCCCTCACACTGGGTCTTCGTTGCAAACTGTATCCCACAGTGGGGCCTTAGCAGGTTGATTGGCGGTGGGAACACACTGCTCCCTTTTGAAACAGCAATAAGGTGAAGGTCAGAGCACGTTTCCTCTGCCTCTCTCTGCCGTGCATCATCTTGACATGAACCCTGTGCAAGGCCAGAAACATCAATTCCTTCTGCAATGTGGTTCCTAGGCGTAAGGGCAGGATGTTCATGATACACTAAATAAACGAGTAATGGCAATTAAACTATCAAAGTGTGTAGTCCCAAAAGCTTTATATTGGAAATTGTGGGGAATAGTCATGCAAATAAATTTTTAAAAACCTTTTATGCATGACCTTAAATATCAGAAAAAATGTCTTGCTCTTTAATCTGTGCTGGAATGTCAGATCTCTGCCCTAGAAAGAGCCGGAAGGAGTTAATAGTCTGTCCTGGAGGCAGGGACTGAGGCTGTCCTCACTATATGAATCCCACCAGCAATAGCAAGTTTGGAGGGAGGAAACAGGCTTCAGGGCTGGCTTGCTCAGGAAAAGTGATTTTGGTTATGTAGCAGAGATGACATGGAGGGTGGGTTGACTAGCCAAGCCTGGAGGAAACGCTTTGATCATTCTTTATGGTCTTGTTCATTTGATAATAAAGTCAAAATAAAGGCATGAATGTTGAGCTTACACAGGATCTGTGTTTTAATATAGCTGGGAAAGTCACATGTTCACAGTCCGTATATAGCAGGAATGGGCAAACTTTTTGGCCTGAGGGCCACCTCTGGGCATGGAAATTGTATGGCAGGCCATGACTGTTCACGAAATTAACAATTCAGAGATATTCAAATAAACTCTATTTAATAAAGATACATATTAGTGGAAATAAACATGAAACTTTACTTACTACACCTCTATCCCGATATAACATGACCCGATATAACACAAATTCGGATATAACGCGGGAAAGCAGCGCTCCAGGGGGGCGGGGCTATGCACTCCGGTGGATTAAAGCAAGTTCTATGTAACGCGGTTTCACCTATAACGCGGTAAGATTTTTTGGCTCCCAAGGACAGCGTTATATCGGGGTAGAGGTGTATTATAAATATACCAACATAAAAACGCATTACAATAATTAAAGCAAACTTACCCCCTTTCCATGCCTTCTTTAATTAATGTGAATGATGCAGCTGGTCATCCTTCTTTATAATGGCATCGAAATCCGGTGTCATTCTCATTGTGGAAATCTGCGGTCATTAAAAGTTTGTATTTAGTAAGGGATGTTACCGAGGTGGGGCAGGAGGACTCATGGGTGCGGCGTGTGGCAGGGGAGACTCTACAGGGGTGGTACTGGGGACTCCTAGGGGCCCTGCTGGTAGTGACACCAAAGCGGCCATACCAGGCACCGCCACAGGCTGAGATGGGTACGGCCCCTGGTCAGTTTCAAGAGTCTTGAGGCTGGGGCCATAGGAGACTGGGAGGGTCCGGGCTGTGGTGCTTGGCTGATGAGGAATGAGGCGAGTCTCTCAGAGGAGTAGTGCCTCAGGGATTGGTCGATGAAGGAGCTCACAGTTACTAATTGGACTCAGTTAGGGGCGGTATCCTGTGATGCGGTTGGCCTTGATCATTGGCTAGTTTGGACAGAGGCTGGCACGAGGAGGCTGGCACTTTGGGGACTGGATGCACTGCCGAGTAGGGGCAGTGCTACGATCCCGGAAACAGTGGGTAAACGGTGCCAGTCTGGGTAAGGGGTGCCAGTCGCGCCTACGTAGTGTGGCTCTGCATGCGGGAAGATGGTGCTCAACAGGGACTTGTCAGTCAGGGGCTGGGGAGCACCAGGTGGGCGGAGCGGGGCAAGCTCCCAACCCCACTCCCCAGCAGGAGCTCAAGGGCTGGATTAGAAGGTCTGACGGGCCAGACGCGGCCCGCGGGCCATAGTTTACCCATCCCTGGTATACAGTATATTCCAAAGCAATAGCTTCCAAAGTACATATTCCATATCACTCATGAAGATGAAGTTTTCTGCAGCTTTGTGGTGGAAAAAAATCTCATCTTTATTTAGCAAACTTTCCTGCAGATTTGTGTTGGTCCTGCAGTCATTTAGCAAACTTGAAGCAAAAATGAATATAGTTGCACTGTATGCAAAGCACCAACATAGGGTTCTGCAGAAATAGGAAAAATTCCCATTGTCTTTCAACAATTTTTGCATTGTCTCTGGTTGGGGGGGGAGCAGGAGGAGGATGGTATTTTTGCACTGTCTCAAAGAATTCACATAATAGTTAATTGAAAACAATATACATATTTTTAATAGTGAAAGTCGTATCAAAAAGGCTCTCCATCACTCTGTTTTTTGTGGTGGAAAGTAGCTAAATAGCTAAGTAGCTAAATATATAGGAAAAATGAAATGGCACCCTGTACAAGAATAGCATTTTGTCTGTTTCATATATGTTCATGATTCAGTCAACTGAAACTGTATAGACTTATGCTAGCAAGATGTTTCATCTGTACACCTTCTCATATCTGATGAGGAGGCTTAAATATTTGCTGTCAAAACACCCTGCTGATCTCTCTGCGGGTTCAGTTAATGTGGAAAAATACACAGATACATTGAACAAAAGCATTTTAGCTAGTGCAGTTCCATTTATTCTTTAATTTGATGCATCTATGCATCACAAAAACGACGCTTACAAAAAATAAATAAATAGGAAGTCCAGAATTAATCTGCAGCTCCACTGAGCCACACAATGGAGCATTGGGGGTGGATTCAGACCTTGCGTATCACTTGCTAAGCTCTGCCCCTTTCCCCCCACCCCCTGAAGAGCCACACAGTTTGGTCTGCCTCAACAGCAGCTCAAGAAGGGTCTGGTACCTCCTCTGCAGAGCAGTTGTTTTCTTAGCTTCTCTCTTCAAACATACTTCTAATACTGGAAATTTAAGCTACCTGTTTTCACTGGGTCACAAATACAATCATTTGTCTGGCTGTAATTGATCCTCCATGAACTTCTGGGATCTTCTATCCTGTGTCCAACTCTGCTTCCTCTTAGCCAGTCCAGCAACGCACGCATCGCCACAGAGAGAAGGGATCTAATAAGAGCCTGAGGAACCCGCCTCAACTCAAGAGGCTATCCAGCCCTCTGCTCTAAAGAAATTTTGAAACAAATCTAACAATCTACCCTTAGGCTAATTCAGGGTAACTCCTTATCCAAGTTGTCCATTTCCCTCAGACCAGGTTTCCCACAAAGTCGAGGACAAAGAAAATCTCTGCCAGATCTGTCTGTTCCAAAAAGAAATTGCATGTCTAGCCCCAGTTTTCAGGCTTCCCTCTCAAAACTAAGTGTTCCTCCTCTGAGATGCCTCATCGTAATCTATTTTGCTTCCACCTCAGAGGAAGATATGTAGGGAGCTGATTTGCAATACTTTGTCCCCACATTCCCTTGAATTCCAGCCGTGGGAGAGAGGATTTCCCGGCAAAGTTCATGCGCTCCAAAGAAAAGAGTTCCTGAGCTCGGTGTGTGGGACAGAGTTAGGAGCAGTGCTACATAGCCAGAGGGAGTGAGTGGAGCTGGCCCCCTGCAGAGCTACTTCCTCTCAGTCACTTGCTACCCTAGGTTTTCAGAATCCAAGGCAGTGGTAAACTGTTTCTCTCTAGGCGCTGTCAGGAATAAATCAATAGGGACACAGCTTCTCCATCTAACAAATGATTGGTACAAATAAGAGTGCTTTTACGTAAAATTACATACTATTAGGTCTAAAGCACACACACACGCACATGCTGTCTCAGTAGGTTCAGAGTGTTATGTTGACAGACCCTGGTCATCATTGGGTGGGATTGAACCTGGGGCCTCTGGAGCTTAGTGCATAAGCTTCTATTGCATGAGTTAAAAGCCCTCTGACTGTTAGCTAAGGCTGTAGAGCAAACTCATTAATCTCTTTCTCTAAGTGGTCTCGGTGCCGCTAGATGGCACAGAGCACTACACACAGGAGGTGTGTGGGTTACATACTTCCCCTAGTTGAGGAAGCGCATCCCAAGCTTCAGAGACTTCCCAGTTGAAATCCCAGATGAGCCCCCATTTGTAACACTGACAGACCCCGGTTGTTGGTGGGTGCAATCAAACCGGGGGTCTCTAGAGCTTAGTGCATGAGCTACATGCCATATGGCTGTTAGCTAGCGCTGTAGTGCAGACTCATTAATCTCTCTCCATGTGGTCTCAGAGCCACTAGATGGGACAGAACGCCACACACAGGAGGTGTGTGGGTTACAAGAGCATCCCAAACATTTATATTTATCCAAAGTCTGAGATGGTTTCGAGGAATCAGCCACCAGACAACCTCAAGTCATGAAGAAGAAACATAGGAGGAATTTACACTGAGTGAAGAAATCTACAGCATTTAGGTGCAAGGCTACAGCCCAGCACCCAACTTCAATACCTGGGATGGGTGCTGGGCAGATGTGTGGTGGAGAAAGGAATCCTCTCTTCCAAGCCATGAAGTAGCTACCGAGCCACTCTGCAGAGTTTATTCCTGTTCAGTGGCTGTGGTAGATTCCGCTTTGCATGGCGGAGAGGTTTGCTGGATAGACTGATTTGCTGTGGTGGATTCTGCAGGGCTTTGCATGGCTTTGCATAGGGAGAGGTTAGCTGGATCCCTGTAGAAGTGCATCCTCAAGCCTGGCTCCTCCTTTGTCCTGCCCATGCTCCCCCCCCCCACACACACACACACTATGCTGCTATGCAGGAAGCTATTGCAGAGATATGCACCCTCGTTATGCCATCCTCTAATCCTACCCTTCACCTTGTGCAGCAGAACCACTCCAGTTCTGCTTGAGTTGTAGCGGATTCTCCATGGTCACAAAGGCAGATGCAGGATTTCTCCCTTAATGTAGATTACATTCAAATTTTCTAACCCAGGCACAACATTACTCACCCCCTCCTACCATGCAGGAATGAGGAAACAACTTGCTTGCCAGGATGAGTGGGTGAATGTAAATTATGTAATACCTTGGGGAAAAATAAAAGCACAACCATTAAGCCTTGCAAAACTCCAATGAGCTGATTTTATTTTGACAGTTTAATGTTACTTCTGTAGACCTACAGTGACATGCCTCCATTTTGACTTTATGCTGTCAGCTCCATAGATTTATCCTGACATTGTTGTATTTCATCTTGATAGCATAGACTTGATTTGACATTGCAATGCCACCTCCATAAATTCATATTGTCATTTTTAGCCCATTTTCTTGATATTTATCAAAGTGAAAGACAGGAGCTACAGGGTTGGCGATTGGGGTCAATGCAAAGGAAAATTTTGGTGGGGTATCTAAGAGGTGTGCACAAGCAGGTGCTAGCAACTGATGGGGGAAAGGGGTTGTGTTAGGTGACTGATAATCACTGGTAGATGTTTTAGGGACTGAATGACAACAGATGACACCCTAGTAAGAGGTGGTCCTTAAGAAGCATATGCTGGTGATGATGGTGGGTGTTCCAAAAAGTGAAATTAAATAGCCAGGGCACCAGGACGTGTCCTGAAAACAGACATTCCCAATATTAAAGAACACATGATAACATACTGTATCCTTGGGGTTGTGGAACTCAGATGTGATCTGTATTATTTCCCTTTGATATCATCATTATCTTCATGGGCTCATATCAACAACTGATTTTCATTTTGACCTTGTAATACCTTTACAGAGACAAAGACACTGTTTCCCCTTGTTTTGGTATCTGAACAGATTTGCATTAACATTGTTCAGATGAGACCTTGAGCAACAAAGTCCTGTCTGCTCTGCATGCACATAAATATCTCATGGCACTATTTGTTGGAGTTTTTATTATAGCACCCTTGGTCAAAAAGTACCTTTCCCCACCTCTGTTGCCCAGCATGCTGGTTGCTGCTCCAGAGATAGCTGCATACCAGTGGTGGTGTATATAATCATATATAGATTCACAGACTATAGGGCTGGAAGGGACCAATGTGATCATCTAGACTCCAGTTTTGCCTCTTCTCTGTGTAGTTTTGCCAGCTAGTTATGGAGCGGCCTCTTTGCAGCAGCAGGGCTTGGTATCACAACTAAATGGATATATATATAAAAGTACCCATCCTGCAGCTGGGCCACTGTAGATCTGTATTCTGACTCAGTGTGACTGAACCCATTTGAAATGACATGCATGAGTTATGCTCATGTGGCTCTTCGGCTTTTAGATTGATGGTACTGCTCTGACAAGAAGGATCACCTCAAAAATGCCGGCTTGTCTTGTGGCTTAGTTCCTCAACTACCTTGATTTACAATCTCTGTGAGGTCACACTTGGAGGGAGTCAATGGACAGATCTTTTTGGAGCAAAAGACAATAATAACTTGTTTGTTTTACATCAGGTATCTAAAGAAGGTGTAACTGGAGTTTCAACTGATCATAACAACTTGAATAAACTGAATTGCAGTTATGCTGAGTTCACTTTATCTGATGCACAGTTTAGACACAGCGGAAGAGGAATGTTTAAAATATCCAGCAAACTTCTGGCTGACCATGTTAAAGATCCCCGTGGAGGGTTGTGCTAATATTGCACGTTTAATACAGAGCTGCAGGAACTCACCAAACTGTACATATTAGTGACTGTTAGAGCCATAGTTTTGGAGAACCATGTGGGCCCTATCATTGGCATCTGCCACCTATCAAATATGTTCAGAAATGCCTCCAAAATGGTATGTACTGTGTGTTTGCTATTGAAAAGCTCTCAGTGCAGCACTGCTGTTCTTCTGGTGAATTTGCATGTCCAATGCACAGCTAATCCCAGAAAAGATTATGTGGTGCTTGTTCATTTCCCCATGGCTGCGGGAGCTGTGCTGTGTTTCATAGAACTATTACTTGCTGCCAAAACTTTTTTGGAGATACAGTGGTCAGCATTAAATGGTCAGCTTTCTCTAAAATGTACCATAAAATAGTGTCTGAGATTACTGTAATTTGCCTTTACACTTAAAGCAGAAGATATCTGTAGTAACTGGTTGTTAATGGTTAGAAAACTTTAACAACTTCTACTGCATCACACAGATAACACTGGAGGTAAAAAAAAAATTGTGGGAGGAAAAGGGGTGGTAGCTCTACTAATTGGAGGAACCGTCCCAGCGTACATCCTCAAGAATTTGAGTCCTACTTAGGGATTCATCACCACCCCACATTTCAGTAAGGCAGCTTGCCATGTGAAGAATTAGGCAATTTTGTAGTCAATAGGATTCCGATAGCTCAATGAATGATTTACAGTGGGGAAAGGAAGAGATAGGAATAGAAATACATGCAGTAATTAAGATGTACCTGCTGTAAATAATGGAAATTTACCATAACATTCATGCACATCCTACAGCCATGAGAAATGTAAGAACTCTCTGTCATAAAGGCTCAGTAGTCCCTTATCTTCCATTCGGATCCACGCAGGCAAATCCCCCTTTCCTGTTAAGTCATTGGGGCTCCAGATAGGCACAGACCTGCTGGTGCAGATCTGTTTGCAATTATCCCTGTCTCAGGGCCACATCATGCCATCAATTTTTAAGCAGAACTCTCCATTAAAATCAATAATAGAGTCTGCTTAAAAATCACTGGCAGAATATGAGTCGTGGTTCCTAAATGTTTTAGTAATTTATTGTTAAATAGAGCATTGATTTTTTAACAAAACTAGTCCCAAATCATTGAAATTAATAGAACTGAAAAGGACTTTTTATAAAACAGATGATCATTTTCAACTAGGATAATTTTAGTAAAGTATTGTTAGATTTTATTACTTTTGTTGTCTCCTTGTGATTCCATCAGATGTGTTTGCTATGTCATAATGTTTGTGGGAAGAAGATGGATCTGTTGCTTATAAAATCAAATTCCATAACTTTTCCCTAAAGGAGGAAAATAAATTGATTCAATATAGCTTTTTAATTGCTACAGAGAATTAAAAAACAACAGAAATGAAGTGACAGAATTCTCCTTTCTCATAGTTACTTTACAGATTCTCCACCAATGTCTAATACAAAACAGATGCCAAAGGGCAATGTGATAGAATGATAAAACCAGCTGTTTTTTCCCCCTGTGGGATGAGTTGAACCAGAGCATTTCATATTGTTATCTGGCTGTTGTAAAGACTTCACAGTCACTTTTGAAAGAGGTAGTAATTGTCCTAAAGGAAAATAAAATAGAATTTCATGCCTGGCCGTAGGGAGATCTCTGTCAGACTGTACCCGTGTCTATGGTAATGTTAATAGATATTTGCTTTTCACTTTGCACATTGTGCTCAAAGGCGGGGAATCCTGCCATCCTTTGGGTGACCATGCAGGCCCAAACTGCAGTGGAGATACCACAGTTCTCTCACACAGGTTGCAGGTCACGTAGGGGCTGTGCAGAGACACAGGGCACCCTCTTCAATGCTGTGGGAGAAACTCGTGATGTTAAAATTCATCTGTGGCACTAAAAAGGAGGGATTTGTGGGTGGGGAGGGGACAGGGAGAGTGAGTCTGGCAAATGTAATTGACCAAAAACCCAGCTGGGGATGAGGGGACCATAGAGACTAGGGTTGCCAGGTGTCCAGTTTTCGACCGGAACGCCCAGTCGAAAAGAGACCCTGGTGGCTCTGGTCAGCACTGCTGACCAGGCAGTTAAAAGTCCGGTCGGCAGCGCAGAAGAGCTAAGGCAGGCTGCCTGCCTGCTGTGGCTCCGCGTGGCTCCCAGAAGCTGCAGCATGTTCCCCTCCGGCTCCTAGGCTTAGGGGCAGTCAGGGGACT
Organism: Malaclemys terrapin pileata; assembly: GCF_027887155.1. Taxonomy (NCBI): domain Eukaryota; kingdom Metazoa; phylum Chordata; order Testudines; family Emydidae; genus Malaclemys; species Malaclemys terrapin. The sequence continues at coordinate 13,590,357 of NC_071515.1, read as the reverse complement.
CCACGCTGCCCCTGCCCCAAGCACCATCTCCGCAGCTTCCAATGGCTGGGAACTGTGGCCAATGGGAGCTGCGGGGGTGGCACCTGCGGACAGGGCAGCACGCAGAGCCCGGAGGAGGGACATGCCACTGCTTCCAGAAGCTGCCTAAGGTAAGCGCCGCCCGGAGCCTGCACCCCAATCCCCTCCCGCGCCCCAACCCCCGCCCCAGCTCTGATCCCCCTCCCACCCTCCGAACCCCTCGATCCCAACTCCAAAGCACCCTCCTGCACCCAAAACCCCTCATCCCCAGTCCCACCCCAGAGCCTGCACCCCCCGCCAGAGCCCTCATCCCGCCCTGCGCCCCAACCTCCTGCCCCAGCCCTGATCCCCCTTCTGAACCCCTTGGTCCCAGCCTGGAGCCCCCTCCTGTACCCCAAGCCCCTCATCCTCAGCCCAACCCCAGAGCCCGCACCCCCTCCCACACCCCAACCCCCTGAGCCAGCCCGATGAAAATGAGCAAGTGAGAGAGGATGGGGAGAGCGAGCAACAGAGGGAGGGGGGATGGAGTGAGTGGTGGAGGGGCTCGGAGAAGGGGTGGAACCTCAGAGGAGGGGTGGGGTAAGGGTGTTCTGTAGAAAGTTGGCAACCCCAACAGAGACTATAGACTGGCTACTGAGGAGTTTGAGGTGGTGTGCTCCCCCTTCATCCTGTCTCCAGTGAGTTCATCTTTGCACAGTCCGTTTACACAGGCTTTGTGCAACTGATGAGGGTTTTACCCATACGCTTTGATCCCACAAAGGGCTCTGCCCTTGCTTCCACACACAGTTCCACTTGAGATCTGTGTGGCTCTGGATGTAGGAGTTGGTGCTGACAGAACCATTGTGGGATTTGGTCATCAGTAAGGAACTGGAAATTTAACAGCGCCTAAAGTACCATTAGTAAACAACATCTGTATATATTGGCAAAACGCCTTTCATATAGAACAATGTCTCCTCAAATGAACTTCACTTTTCTGGGCTAAATACAACCCTCCTTTGGGAGCATGGGAAAGTGAAGGCGGTGGGGCAAGGATGGAGGGAACAAAGGACTGTTAGTGGCAAAAAATGGATAGCTTGTTAAATATGCCTGCCGTTTTGATTCTTTGAGTTCAGGAAAGGTTTTATTTTTGCATACACACACCCAAAGCTGGGATTTATTAACCTTCTAGACATCCACATAGACGATAGTTTTTCTTGGGCATTTTGGGAGGAGGCGGACTGTGAGAAGATAGAACGGTGGGACATTTTACAACATTATTATTGATTGGTGAGTGTTTGTGAAAGCTGTGTGGGCAGTAAATTATTATATTGCAGTTGCTATTTGGTGTTTTTTTTTTTTTTAAGAATTAGGAGTTAACTTTTGTGAAAGCTCTCAGATGGGCAGGTATAGTGACTCCAAATTGAAATGAAGAAATAGTAAATGATGAAATGACTTAATCATAGAATCATAGGGCTGGAAGGGACCTTGAGAGTTCTTCTAGTCCAGTCCCCTGCAGTCAAGGCAGGACTAAGTATTAACTAGACCATCCCTGACAGGTGTTTTTCTAAACTGCTCTTAAAAAAATCTCCAATGACAGCCTCCCTAAGCAATTTATTCCAGTGCTTAACCACCCTAACAGTATATTTTTCCTAATGTCTAAACTAAAGTGCCGTTAAGCCCATTGCTTCGTCCCATCCTCGGAGGTTAATGAGACCAATTTTTCTCCCTCCTCATTGTAACAACCTTTTATGTACTTGAAAACTGCCATCATGCCTCCCATCAGTCTTCTCTTCTCCAGACTAAACAAACTCATTTTTCTTAATCTTCCCTCATAGGTCATTTAATCATTTTTTTTTGCTCTTCTCCAGACTTTCTCCAATTTGTCCACATCTTTCCTAAAATGTGGCACTCAGAACAGGACATAATACTTCCGCTGAGGCCTAATCAGCGTGCAATAGAGCAGAAGAATTATTTCTTGTGTCTTGCTTACAACTCTCCTGCTAATACATCCCTGAATGATGTTTGCTTTCTTTGCAACAGTGTTACACTATTGACTCATATTTATGACCCCCTGGATCCCTTTCTGCAGTATTCTGCTTAGGTTGTAATTTTCCATTTTGTATGTGTGCATCTAGGTTGTATTTCCCTAGTTTGTTTATGAGATGGTCATGCGAGACAGAATCAAAAGCCTTATTAAAGTCAAGATATACCACATCTACCACTTTCCCTCTATCCACAAGACTTGTTACCCTGTCAAAGAACGTTATTAGGGTTTTTTTACATGATTTGTTCTTGATAAATCCATGCTGACTGTTACCTAACACCTTATTTCTTCTAGATGTTTGCAAATTGATTGCTTAATTATTTGCTCCATTATCTTCCTGGGTACTGAAGTTAAGTTGGCTGGTCTGTAATTCTCTGGGTTGTCCTTATTCCCCTTTTTATAGACTGTCACTATATTTACCCTTTTCCAGTCCTCTGTAATCTCTCTCGTCTTCCATGACTTTTCAAAGATAATCGTTAATGGCTCAGCTATCTCCTCTGTCAGCTCTTTGAGTATTCTAGGATGTATTTCATCAGGCCCTGGTGGCTTGAATACATTTAACTTGTTTATGTAATTTTTAACTTGTTTTTTTCCCTATTGTAGCCTCTGATCCTATCTCATTTTCACTGGCATTCATTATGTTAGATGTCCAATTGCTGCTAAACTTTTTGGAGAAAACTGAAACAAAAAGTCATTTAGCACTTCTGCAATTTCCATATTTTCTGTTATTGTTTTTACCCCTCATTGAGACAGGTCACTTCTGTCTTTGGTCTTCCTCTTGCTTCTAATATATAGGTAGAATGTTTTCTTGTTATCCTTAACGTCTCTAGCTAATTTAATTTTGTCTTGTGCCTTGGCCTTTCCAAATCTGTCCCTACATACTTGTGTTATTTTTTTTTATATTCATCTTTTGTAATTTGACCTAGTTTCCACTTTTATAATGTCTCTTTTTTGAGTTTCAGATGATTGAAGATCTCCTGATTAAGCCAGAGTGATCTCTTGCCATGCCTCCTATCTTTCCTATGCAGTGGGATAGTTTGCTCTTGTGCCCTTAATAATGTGTCTTTGAAAAACTGCCAACTGTCTTCAATTGTTTTTCCCCTTAGACTTGCTTTCCATGGGATCTTACCTACTAACTCACTGAGTTTGCTCAATTCTGCCTTCTTGAAATCCATTATCTTTATTGTGCTTATTTCCCTCCTACAATTCCTTAGAATCATGAACTCTATCATTTCACAAAAAGAAGAACAGGAGTACTTGTGGCACCTTAGAGACTAACAAATTTATTAGAGCATAAGCTTTCGTGGACTACAGCCCACTTCTTCGGATGCATGGGCTGTAGTCCACGAAAGCTTATGCTCTAATAAATTTGTTAGTCTCTAAGGTGCCACAAGTACTCCTGTTCTTCTTTTTGCGGATACAGACTAACACGGCTGTTACTCTGAAATCTATCATTTCATGACCACTTTCACTCAAGCTGCTTTCCACTTTCAAATTCTCAACCAATTTCTCCCTATTTGACAAAACCAAATCTAGAACAGTCTCTCCCCTAGTTGCTTTCTCTGTCTTCTGAAATAAAAAATTGTCTCCAATACATTCCAAGAATGTAATGGATAATCTGTGCCTGGCTGTGTTATTTCCCCAACAGATGTCTAGGTAGTTGAAGTCCCCCATCACCACCAAGTCCTGTGCTTTGGATGATGTTGTTAGTTGTTTAAAAAAAGCCTCATCCACCTCTTCTTCCTTGTTAAATGGTCTGTAGTAGATCCCTGCCATGACATCACCCTTGTTTTTTATCCCTTTTATCCTTATCCAGAGACTTTCAACAAGTCTGTCTCCTATTTCCATCTCAACCTCAGTCCAAGTGTATACTTTTTGATATATAAGGCAACACCTTCTTGCCTGTGAGTAATCTCACTCAGAGACGAGCAAATAACAGAGATTTTGGTTTACTGGCCATTCTGAAAAATAAAAGTAAAATATTGTTTCAAGTTGAACTGAAAACAAAGTTTTTCAACATCTTTGGTTAATCGAAAAATTGAAAAAAAAATTGTTTTGATAACTTTGAAATGTTTTTATTTTGATGATTTAAAAATATTTTTGATTTTTTAAAAGTAAAATTAAAAGATATTTTGACCCAAAATCACTTCAGACCAAAAAAGAAATTTTGTTTTTAGAATTATGGGGGAGGGATTTTTTTTAAACAAAATAATTTGGCAAAGGCAATTCAGATTTTCAAAATATTTTTGACTCACTGAATCTTAATTTTTTTTCCAGAAAAACCTTTAGTCTGAAATATTTTACCTAGAGATAGGTAATGGGACTAATCAAACTGTGTAATGTTTAAGAGAGTCATGGACCTTGATCCTGCAAAGACTTAAGTGAGTTCAAAGTATTCAGTATTCAGAAACAGGTTCTAGTTTTCTGAAGTCTTATGCAAAATTGGCTAAAAATCTGTTTTTGTTTTTTTTTAATTTTCTCTGTACTTGCATGAGCCAGTCCTAAAAAGATAGTGTAGGAAGATCTCATAGCTATTGAGTGGCTTGTCGTTGACCATCGCTATTTTTTTTTTCATGTTAAGAAAGTTGACTATTTAAAAAAATGATGAAGAAAGAAATTATGAACTATACAACGGTGAGTTTAATATCAACTGTGAGGCAAATCTTAGCAGTGTACCAAAGATGTAGGGTAGGACACCTGCAAAAGTAATTTGATTAAAGCGAGCCAGCTGGGATACATGCAGGGCAGGTTGTGCTTAGCTAACTTGCTGGAACTCTTTGAAGACATTTCTGCCATAAGAGATGAAGGAAAAGAAGTGGATGTAGTACAATTTTTTTCAACAGCTTTTTGATTGAGTTAGAGTCCTGTGAAAAATGATGGTGGATAGAAAACTGGGTTATGAATATGAAGTAAATGATACCTGTGAAAGGACACTTTTCAAGTTGAAAAAGGAATACCAGGGAGATGAACCACAGGTTGGGCTTAGTATACTTGTTAGAACAGACCCTTGCTAACTGTCCCACTTTATAAGTATTACACAGTAAAAATGGTTCTCTCTTATTCTTGCTCAACAAAAAATTAACAGCAGGGCGCTTGACTGGGGTCTCAGAGTCCTGTTGAATATTCTCTTTATCATTATATTTGTATACTATACTACATTTACTAGAGGATTATCCACTATCAGCCATTTGGTAAAGCATATGACAATTCTTAAATGAACAAGGCAGGCCAGATCCACCACTGTGCTCCAGTTGCTTTGTGCTGCTCCAGCAATGCAAACCGCTGCAATGCAGTTTAAATGGCCAGTGAGAGTTGAGTTTTATGGCTGCTTTGTGTCATGGGAGTAGAGCAAAGCATCCAGGGCATATGGATGGCCCAGTAGATTTTGTGATGAATTATCCTTGCTGTATTAGATGTGTATTTCATTCATTCAATCAATTTTTGTCCTACTCTTTTCTGCCAATTAGCAAGATCCTACTACATAACAAAATGAGTTGGACAAAGCAATAGAAAACAAATGGCCAGACTTGGCTACACACATGTAAACCCAGAGTAGCTCCACAGAAGCCAGATTTCAGAGTAACCTTACAACAGTAGAACTGAGATCAGAACCTCCAAGGGCCAGACAGTCCAGATGTGCATGAGAGTGCAAGAGAGGACGAGGGTGCAGGTAACCTTTAACCACAGGCTAGCTCTGTGGTTGCTGATTGAAAGCCACTGCTCTGTATTAGTGACTGTGGTGGTACTAGCCTGCCTAATGAGGACATGGAAACGTGGAGGGGAAGGGCCAGCAGAACTGGATGGGTGCAACGGAGAGCACATGCTTTACAATTATAAAGGGGGAGTGAGCTGTCTGTGGATTGTAATGTTAAAGGATAACAATGGCTATCTAAATCCACCCCACCAACAGCCAAACTGTTATTACTTATTATTCATTGATGTGGTCAATCAAAGAGTGAAAGCTTTAGCCCTTGTATCCCTAAGTAGTAAGATGCTGACAATGCTTCAGGGATGGGGACATGTGCTTTGCCTGCCTTCTCACAGTCTCTGCCTCTACAATAGCCCCATTCCCCTCTTCACTTTCCCTTCCTCCCTTATATCCTTCCCAGTTCCTGAAAGAGCTTTACCTCTCTGCAACCTCTCCTTTCCCTGCCTCCCTCTATTCCAGAAGCACTAAAAACACTCCCCAGAAGTGAATGAAGCATGCCATGTTGTTTATTTCTGCCTCACTTATGTGCTGGTTCCTTCAGAATGAAACTATGCTGTGCTCCACTCCAGGCTGGTTTTGCCCTGGTCCAGGTTGCTGATGATGCTCTCAGCCAACAACCCCCGCCTGCTTTCTATGTATAGGGCAAGACCCAACACCAGAGGGACAATGTGGAGTTCCCACACAGGAAAAAGTAGAATGGGACTGGCTTCAGCCAGCAATCCTTACTCAACTGCTTCTATCCCCAGACACAAGCTTTTCCTTTTCCCTGCCCCATTGCTCTCCCCCTACCTCCCACTACTGCTCTGACCTGGTAATTTACAATAGCTCGGCACTTGCTGAGGTCCATAGTGTTGCAAGTACTGAGAGTTGTGGACCTAAGTTAGACTGAATGTTCTGTGGAACATCCATGTCCCCATTTAGTTACAGGGAAACATCGACTAATCCAATACACAGCTCAGTAGCCCCAAGCACCTCAGGTACAAAACTCTGCCAAATGAAATCAGTGCCATGCTCTTGCATTGCTGAGACTTAATTGCTGATAGAAAGGGATACACATTAAACTGCAGTCAGTCAGAAACCAACTTATCCAGAAAAGTGCCTTTAAAAAATCCAGCAAGCTCTGAACTATTGTGTTGACTAAAAACTAACAGAATACAGTACCGGTAAGCATGAATATGATCAAGTTAATGTTGTAGATAAGCAGACAACGTCATCTGATTGACTCAAGTGCATAAGTGATTTATAAGTATTGTTGTAAAAGATCGCTTGAGGCGTATTACGCTGTATCAGCTGACATGCAAGCTATCCGTTTCGTGTCTTATTCAAAAGACAGTGACAGAGTCAAAATACCACCCAGCAAGCAGGGATAGTGGCAGAGTTTTATCTCTTATGAATCTTTCTCCTTTTGATAAGCAGAAATATAACTTTTGCATTGAACTGCCCCAAAGTGGACACAGTGATACGTATTTTTGCTATTGTATAGTCATGAGTGATCAGTCATCTGAAAATCAATATCTTTCTTTCTTTCTTCTAAGGGAATCTATGTTAATGCATTTATGCAAGGACTGTGCTGCCTAATAATGGGTCAGATTATGATAACCCCTAGTCACGTTGAATAATACCTTATTCCACAAATAGACCTGTTAATTAGAATAGGACTACTCATGGAGTAAAGGCACTGTTCAACTTGAATAGGGGTGGCACAGTCTGGCCTAATGCGATGAAAGGGTTTTTGAATAAGATTTTTACAAAAGTTATCCAAGTGAATGTGTTGAAGGACTGTAAGACCGGGGCTTTTATGTTTGCAGCGTTACATTCCTTTTTAAAAGTTCATTAGAAGTGCTACCGTAATAAATCTTGTTTAAATTAGAAAATGGATTGACTCCAGGGTGTGGAAAGCCACTGTTTATGGAACAAAGGAACTTTGTCTCTTGAAGACTACTTGTGTAACGAACAGTGGGCCTCATAGCAGGGAAGGAAGGATGGTTTTCTGCTCTGGATGTGGGAAGATGGTTAGAGCACAGGACAAGAAGTCAAGAGATACAGAAACCGATTCCTGCCTAGTGTTAATTGGCATCACTCCATTGATTTTAGTAGAGCTACATTTACTCACACCAGCTGAGAATCTTACCTGTGCTGTGAGTTCTAGTACTAACTAGGGTGACCAGGTGTCCTGATTTTATAGGGCCAGTCCCAATTTTGGGGTCTTTTTCTTATATAGGCTCCTATTACTCCCCACCCCCTGTCCCGATTTTTCACACTTGCTTTCTGGTCACCCTAGTACTAACTCCTCCAGAGTCTTTTGGGCGAGTCATATTGTGCATCTCCCATTTTCAGGGTATGCCTTATACTGCACGCTACACCTGGGCTCTGACTCAGGTTTGAGCCCAAGCTCCCCTTCCATACACGTAAAAAGCAGTCTGACTCAGGTCAGCAAGCATTCAGGATCTGGGTCTTAGGGCCGTGCTTTGGAGGGGTGGGGGGGAGGGAAGGGGTCCAGTGCCAGAGTCCTGCTGTGACTCAGGGCCAAGCCCTATATTTTTCAGTGTGGACACAGCTCAAGCCACAGACCTGAGTCAGAATATCTGCATAGTATAGTATGGGTGCAATAGTACGGCTGTGAGAGCCAAGTCCATCAGTTATAATGCAGTGCAGATGCTAAAGCACAGGCTTGGAAACACCAAGTTCACAGTTCCAGGTTCCACAGAACCTAGTTTACAATGTAGTGTAGACATACCCTAAGTGGCTTGAACTTTCATTCTGATGATTTCTCTGATCATTTAACCTCTTGCCTCCTTACCTTGCTTGATTTTTTTAATCCTGGACCAGCTTTCACACTCTCCAGGGATGTTGGGCCAAGTTCTTTGTTGGTGTAAATGTCACAGATTCATTGCTTTCAAAGAGTTTACACCAGCAGGGAATTTGATCTCCTTTTTTCATTAACTGCTCCTCTCTCGCTAACTTTTCAAAAGCAGAGTTCTCTTTATCTAATCACCACTTTATTTCCTTAAACACGGCTCACTTTCACCCAGCTCCCACCCTTGTATCTAGCTTCTCCATAGCATCCAACTCACCAACCTCCTTCTGTGCAGTTCCCTCCTACCATCCCTTTCCACACTTACCACCATTGATTATGTAGTTAACAACATCAACTCCATCATTGATGTCTCTCTCCAATGCACCATCCATCCCACTAAACCCCATCCATGTAACACATACTGTGTACCCACCTCCTGAACTCTTGTTCTCATGCCACTGCACATCTCTGGTGAAAACTGAAGAACTGCATAGCTTTCCTTCACTGCAAATTTATTCTGTCCTTCCACACCGCTGCCCTCTTCCTTGCAAATCAGCTCTACCTGTCAAGTCACACACCTACAAGTCCTATCCCCTCTTTTTTCTCTCCTCCCCACCACTTAGGACCTCACTGACTCCTTCAAAGAGATTTCCTCCTGGCCCTTCCCAACACCATGTCCTTCTTTTCTCTTGTAATTAACTGAGGTATCTTATCTACACTCGACCTGCATGCCCTCCACATGTCCCTTTCACTGCCTCCCTTCCCGGCTATTGACTGCTCTTAGCCCCACCCTAACCCGCTCCACCTCTCCATCTCTTTGGACTCCTTCCCCTCTAAGTACAATAACCCACTTCCTGAAAAACACTGACCCTCAAACTCAGCTGTCTCTCCAATTACTCTCCCATCTCCGTCATCTACAAATTAATTGAATTTGCAGTTTAAAACCATTGCTTTGGCTTCCTCTTATCTAATTCACTCCTGGATGCACTCTAGTCTGGCTTCTGCCCTTTCCTAGCTACTTAAACTGCTCCCACTATCCTAAAGTGACCTCTACTTTGTCACTTCTTGTTCATTTTCCTGGACCTCTCTGCTGCTTTCAATACCACTGCTCACTCAGTTCTCCTTATTGTCCTTTAATCCTTGACATTCATGGCACAGACCTCTTATGCTTCTACTGCCACCTCTCCAGCCATTCTTTCAGCATCTCTTTTGAAGGTTTCTTCCTCTCTTGTCTCTGACTGTCTGTGGGAGCCCCTGAGTTCTCCTTGGCCTCATCTTTTCCTCCCTCTACATCTTATCACTGTGTGACCTCCTCTTCTCATACACATTCAAGTGCTATCTCTATGCGGATGTTCAAAAACCTATCAAATCATGACCTGTTTATCTCTGTCCAGAAATGCATTTCAGCCTGTTTCTTCAACATTTCTGCCTCGATGGCTTGCTGACAATGTAACATAGTGAAAGCAGAGGTCCTTATCTGTCCTTTTAAGCCCCCTACACTTCCCCCCATTTTTCACTTCTGTTGACATCAATATTCTCTGCAGTCAGTTAATATTTGTGCTGTCTAAAAGTATACAACCATGAATCCCCTTTTCTCTGGCTTTGTTGACGCCACCACCCTCCCGGTCACCTACATTTGCGACCCTGGTTTCATCTTTGACTCTTTCATTTTTATTCCACTTAGGCTCTCTCAAAAGTTTGCCATTTTCTACAATATTTCTAAAATCCATCCATATTGCCACAATGCTAGCTCGTGCTCTCATAATTTATCTTTTTCATTATTTCAGTCTCCTCTTCTCCAAATTTCCCTTGCTTGTCCTCATTCTCTTTGCCCTAATCCATCCTAAATGCTGCTGCCAAGATCATATTTATTTTGCACACTCAGTTCATGTCACCTTCCTCCATGAATCTCTGCATTTGTTTCCCACCTGCTTCAGTGAGGGGCATAAGAATATCTTTATTTGAAAAGCTGTCCAGGCAGTGTTCTCTGCCTCCATTTCCTCCTAAGTGCCATCCAAATGTCTCCTGACAGTTTGCTTTGTCTGCTTCTCTTACTCCATGCCTCCCCTCATGTTGTTCTGGGCCCTGGCACACTCAGTGGCTGTGTATCAATCACTCTCCCTCCCCTCCTTTGAATTTCACTTCTTAATTCCCACCTATTCCATGAGGCTTACTTGCAGTTGCTTTCATACATAGCCCTTTTTTGTTACCTCTGCTGTACTTGTCGGTGGGTTTTTTTGTATGCTCATTGGACCAGCAGCTTAATTTTCATTTTCACCTGTCATGAAGCTCTGTATACCATTAATGCATTACTGATATACCAGTAATAATCCTCTCATTAGTAGCATTCGAAGGCAAAATGGTTGTTTTCTCCCCCAAATATGCTTTGCTGGGTTTTCAGCGTAGTTCTGAGGATACAAAAATTATTGCTTCAAATTGTCTGGAATTAAACAACTCATTTAAAATAGCTGTGATCTGTGTATAGAAAGCAGTATGTTATTTAGCAACAGGATCTATCTCCCATTGAAGAGAATCCAGGTGTCATTTCTTTTGTAAACTCTTTTAAAACTACTGGCCAAGAGGAAGTTAGCCTCCAGATGACTCCAGCAAATATAATATAAAACATACAAGAACACGTTGTTCTATATTCACATATTCATGGATTATGAGCAATGGCATTTTAGGTTTATTCCAAAGTCTTAGAGTAAACTGGGTTATCATCAATAATTGGTTTCATTTTAAAAATCTTAACATTGTATTCCTTGGACACTCTTCAGAGCATGGCAAGGATAATTACTTTTGCATACAGAAGCCATGATAGTGAATATGTAGAAGATAGATTTTACTTTCAACTATCAGACCAGAATGGCAGCAGCATCTTTCACAATAACAATCATCCTCTATAATTTGTAAAGCAACAACCATCAGCTAGCTATATTTGTCATCAATCCATTATAGGCTGTGTGGCTTTTTAACATTTCTGTTAAATTGCAAGACCATATTAAGGAAATTAATTTTGATCCTCGTGAGCCCTTTCTGTCAGACAGAATCTGCGTATCATGGTAAATGATCTCAGTCCCTTTGTAACAATAAACTTGTGCTCAAGATTCACCATTTTTGTGGAATTATTTTCAGAATCCACTGACTATAGGATGTGTATCTGATGTATTGTAATAGGCCATTTTTGGTCTTCTAGCAAGGTGTTTCTTTCAGGTGATGCATTTCATATTTGTAAGGAGAAAGAATTTGGCAAAGCATCACACTTACAATTACATTTGAAAGACAAAGCAGATTTGAATCACAGTACCAGTAGCTTATAGTCACTTTTAACAGAACAAGTAAAAGTAAATTTGTATTAACAATAACAGACTTGAGTTAGCAGTGCTGCTACTTATAATTCAGAGGAACAAATAAAAACAGAAATTCAAATTCTAGTTCTGGGGCCAGATCCTCAGGGGGAATAAATTGGCATAGGTCTATTAAGGTCAGTGGAGCTACACCAATTTACAGCTGCTGATATTCTGGTCCCTGGACTTTTTCCACATTTGAGTAGTGATTTTAGTCCCAGATTCTGATACATTCATTCATGTTGGGCAGCACATTATTCCATAAGATTTCAATGGGACTGTTTTATGAAGTACAGTTCTGGTTCAATGTGAGTAAGGAGATCAGGATCTAGCTCTTTATTGGTTATTGTATATTGAACCACGTGCGCTTTGTCTTGTTCATGTGAGCAGTCCCATTGATTTCCCTGGGAATAAAGGGGCCACAGAGCTCTATTGACGTCAATGGAGGTATGACAATATATAGCAACTGAGGATGTCCCCAAAACGAGCAAGATTTTAACCCTTTAAGTCATGCTTTGGAGACTCTTTCATCACTCCAAAGATGGACCTAGGAAAAGAAATTATTAATCCATCATAGAGTCCACCTTAAAGTTTTAACAAGTCCCATTATTTTGATCCTGCTAGAGGAAATAAGAGTCTGCCAAGCCTTTTAAAGATTATTAGGACACTTTAAAAAATTAGAATTGTATAAAGCTTCACATTGCAAAGTTAATTGGACTCTAACAATTCCAAGGAAAATGTTGCCATTTAAAAGAAAATTGGCCGGGGTTCGTGGGATTAATTTCCCTATTGGACAGAAAGTTTAGTTATCCTGAAAGTGGGGAGATTAGTCTGTGATTCTCATTTAAACTTTTACATACTTCAGACTTTAAAGCAAGTTTTTGGCTGCATTCAGCAGTAAGAAAGTTTTCTCCTGATCAGTTCTTTCCATATCAGCAGATACCAGTGAGGAAATTAATATGCAGTATTAGAGCTGTGAGTGCTTGCAAAAATCTACTTGGCAAACAAGGTCTCTTTTTCTTGAAGGAACAAAGAAACTCTAAGCTCTCTATGATTGGAAGTTTCCCTTGCTCATCTCCTACATTAAATTTTCTGCTAGTATTAGCAGATACCATATTCATCTTCCTGAGGATGTACCAATACTAGAATGACTTTCTTTCATATACTCCTTTCAGGGCCAGATGCTCATGTTAGTTGTCAAGGGAAATATTTGTGTGAATAAGGTTTTGTGGAACTGGGCCATCAATTAGCTTTCCTAGTGGCCACAGTGTTAATCTGTAAGACAGGATATAGTAGTGATAAGAAAACCTCAAAAGATTCAGAGGTTTGGTTCAAATATGCAGCTTAACCAAAGTGTCCAAACTTGTCTTGACCACTCTTGGTAGATCAAGATTTCCACTAATTCCTGTTTCAGTTGTGTTTCAAATAATACAAGAAAAAAGTATGTGCATACTATGTCAGTCATCTCACATTCAGATAAAACTAGGACGTTGCAGAAAGAAGTGTAAATAATGTTTTAAGTTTGGGGGGAATGAAGCTCAGAACATGCTCAGAGTGGATTTGGTTTGGTTCCTACTGTATCCAAACCTGCTAGCCTACTCCATGTATTTAGAAGGAATTTTTATCAACCTTCACTCTTGATTTCTCTCTGCTCCAAGGCTGCCATATATCCCGTATATCTGAGTTTTAAAAAATGTGATGTTCCCTCATACTCTACTTCAACAATATATGCTGTGGGGTTCAATTATACATTCCAGTGGACCACTTTAGGCTGCTCTAGTGATGTAAAGAGGCTGACTGAACTGACCTCTGAAATACCCCTGGCATAAAAGCACCTGGTGCTGAGCTAGTGGAATGCCTCTCTCCTTTCAGACCCTGAAGTTGAGGTGTGCTAGGAAAGGGGGAACACATGCCTGGGATTCACTTGGACTGCTGGAGTGCAGCATGATCTGCCCATGTTCTGTGCATTCCCTCCCCAACCATAGGATGCCCAGACAAGTGAGGATAGCAGTATATTCTACAGTGTCAGAGAATGTGCAGATTGGAGATGTTTTGGGAGGAAAGATCAAGATTAGGTGACACCATGAGAAAAACCTTTGTGTCAAGCCTACTCCTGCACTTTCACTTTTGCTAGAAGCAGTGCAGTGCTACCTATTGGGGTAAGAAATTTACTAATGAAATCAGCCTAAGAATGGCTTCAGGTAAAGAATGTGACTAACACATCACAGTATTTAAGAAAAATGTAATATCTGTTTAAAGTAGTAAAAACTCTTCTAGAAAATAATCCCAAGGTGAGATTTAAAAAGGTAGAAGAAGAGAGATACCAAAAACTCGTTTGCAACAACAATAACTACCTCTTCTGTGTTTTCACCTTCTACTGAGGGCTAATAAGACTGTCAATTTGATGTAAAGCTCTTCCTACTTGCTAAATTATAGCACCTACTTCTACATTAGCATAATATGTGCTGAAAATGAAATAGTATCCTATTTCAGAGCCTGTGGATTTCTTTTATTACCTACAGGTGATTTTCTTGTAAACTTAGTTATGATTTTCATTCTTTACTTTTTAAAGAAAAGCTATATCCTGTTACGTTATATATCCAGTAAAGTGAGTGGATGAGGTTTTAGAGGAAGAAATGGAGGACAATTTTGTTTTTCTTTTTTCCTGATGTCTTTTGAAGCCTAAGGAAATCACTTCCAGATGAAAGGATGTCACTGTGAAATTTGAGGTATAATCTGGTTTTGAAGGAAGGATGGAAAGTACAAGAGCCCTGCAAAATGGAATCAATCCCCTCATTAAAAGGCCTATTCCTGCAAACCATTATTGATGCAAGTCGTTCCTTTGACTTCTTGTGAGAAAGGGTTTGTAGAATAAGACCCTTAATAAATAATGTAACCATTTTTTCCAGTTGAGTAAAGAGATACAGAAATTCTTTTTTCTTTATCTCACCTTAAAAAGAGAAGCTATTTTGTAGATAACTTTAAGAAGCACTTTGTTATTTTTTATACCTAAATACTCTGGCAGACTAGGGACATAGGCTAAATAACCCAGAGAGTATGTTATCTGTGTTTGAAGTCAACATTCTTTTAATAAAACTTCTCGTGTAACTGTGACTGTAACATTGATCTCATTTCACTTTTGGAGGATCAAGATTTGATGGGCATGGGTTTTTTTTTTAATTAATTCAGGTGAAAATTGTAGCATAGTTGGGAGCTTTGACTAGCTCTTGCATTGGTAACATAAATTAGATTTAAAACTTAAAATAAGGATGTATATTATAAATCCTTACTGTATTCAGCACTGAAATGTCACTTTGCATAATTCAAACTACATAACTGCTGAGTCTAACCATATACATTTTAATCTGAATTAATAATTTCAATACTCATGTTCTGATGATGAAAGATCATTTTTTAAGGAAGAGATATATTGTGATGAACTTTGGCTGACTAAATATCTTGTTTAAAACAAACATAAGGAAGTACTTCTCTACACAATGCATAGTCAACCTGTGGAACTTGTTGCTAGGAGATATTGTAAAAGCCAAAAGTATAACTGGGTTGAAAAAAAAAAGAATTAAATCAATTCATGGAGGATAGGTCAATCAATAGTTATTAGTTAATATCATCATGGATGCAACCCCATGTTCTGCATGTTAGTAACCTCCAATTGCCAGAAACTGGGACTGGACGACAGGGGATGGATCACTCAATAATTGCCCTATTCTGTTCATTCCCGCTGAAGCATCTGGCCCTGGCTACTATTGGAAAACAGGATACTGGGCTAGCTACTCCATTGGTCTAACCCAGTATGGCCATTCTTATGTTCTTATGAATCCATAAATAATGCTATACAGTATTGCCAATGGCATTCAATCTGGAAGGAGGCTGCGTCCCTTTGGGATCGACCTTGATGATGATGAGTATTGCCAGTGCCAGGCATTCAAAAATCATGTCAGTACTCCAAAAGTTCATTTGTCTTCTGTTTTTTGAGTCTTTAGGGTCATGTTTTCAAGCTTTTCTCTATATCACGATGAGGATTGCAAATTTGTGTTTTAAAAAAGAGGCTATAAGCTGGTGCTGTAACAAAACCACCAATCATCATTAGACTCCTGATAAAATCATGAGAGTTGGCAATCGTGGATATGGGCTACAGTCACCAGTACGCTTGGGGTTCTGGTTGCATCACACAGCTGTGGCAAAGCAGCTAAAAGCACAGCTTCACCAGCTGACTAGGTTGGGATTACAGATGTATTGTATCATCAGAGCAGCACAAAGCACTCAAGAGTATAGAAGTGAATCTGCCCCCAAAATATGGTGCTTGTGTATATCTGTAGGCGTATATCAAGGACTTTCATTTTTATGTACAAAATGCCTTTTTTTTTTTTTTTTGGTGACTTCATTCCTGCTCTCATTTTTCCCCAGTGTTGTTTCTTCTCACTTAGACTTGATCAGATTACTGTTACTAAAACCGTACTATTTGTTTGGTTTGCCGGGAATGAAAATAGATTTTCTGTTTTTGTATTTGAAGCCATTTCCCATAAATTGCATAAATGAACAGTGTGCTTGAACATGTGGCCAGTGGCTCTATTCCCTGAAGAATGAATTTCTCACCAGTGTAACGTGCTCATTTCTTATTAGGATTATGTTTTGGAAATTTAGATTTGATAGTGTGGAAAAATCGGCACCAAATAACGGTTTGCTAGGGTAAATTTTGTACAAGTTTTTGAAATAATCCTATTTTCTTAGTGAAGTGAATTCAAATCACACAGTGTATTTAAATACTTCGGTTACTTTCAGACATAGGAAATAATGAATTAGAAAGAAATTACCATGAAGAGTTGATATTCTAAAACCAGGAGAACAGTGCTTAAGGGCTTTGTCATAGCGGTAAACCCTAAAATTGCATGTACTTTATTATCATAGAATCATAGAAATGTAGGGCTGTCAGGGACTTTGAGAAGTCATCAAGTCCAGTTCCATGCACTGAGGCAGGACCAAATAAACCTAGACCATCCCTGACAGGTGTTTGTCCAACCTGTTCTTAAAAACTTCCAGTGATGGGGATTCCACAACTCAACCAGTGCCAAGTAGAGCAAGCCAATACCTCCTTTGACCGACATACTATATTCCTATTAATACACCCCACAATGATATTAGCCATTTTCACAACTGCATCACACTGTTGACTCATATTCTATTTGTGATCTATTATACCCCCCAGATGCTTTCCAGACATAATAACACCTAGCCCATTATTCCCAATTTTGTAGTTGTGCATTTGATTTTTCCTTCCTGAGGCTAGGTCTACACTACAGCGGGGAGGTCGACCTAAGATACTCAACTTCAGCTACGTGAATAGCGTAGCTGAAGTTGCATATTTTAGGTCGACTTACCTGACTGTGAGGATGGTGGCAAGTCGACCGCTGCCACGCCGCCGTCGACTCCGCTGCCGCCTCTTGCCACGGTGGATTTCCGGAGTCGACGGCAGAGCGATCAGGGATTGATTTTATCGTGTCTTCACTAGACGCGATAAGTCGATCCCCAATAGATCGATTGCTACCCGCCGATCCGGCGGGTAGTGAAGACGTGCCCTAAGAGAAGTACTTTGCAGCTCACTTTATTGAATTTCATCTTATTGATTCCAGGCCAAGCTACATAGAGGACCTGATTTGCATTTACACTAAGGCCCCTGGTAATATAAAAGAGAACTTAAAGTCAGTGTAAATGTAACATGTCCACTCTAAAAGCCCCTTTACGCTGCCAGAGCTGTAAAGGGATCTTGTCGTAAATGAGAATCATACCCAGAGCATGTAAGGAACAACACAGTAACTAATGAAAAGTATTATCCGGGTAGATGAAGCTAAAGATGATCAAGTTACACAAGTGGCCTCTAAAAAATGCCAATTGTCTTAGAAACTAAATAACATTACCTCTGTATTTGCAGCATTCCCTTGGCTCCTCCTACGGTAACCCTAAGGAATACTACAATTACCATTATCTATCTTTATACTGGATGAGATTTTCAAAAGAGCTCCGCTCCCACTGCACCCCACATGCTGAGCTTTGAAAATTTGGCTGCAAATGTCACATTTATAGTGCCGAGCCCTTCTGTAAGTCTATTGCTTATTAAAGTAAATTAAAGGGAGCTGAACTCTTAAAATCTGGCCCAGTTTGTAGGTGCTCAGCACTTGAAAAATTGTCCCTGTGCTCTTTTATATATTTGGCCCTTACGGCCAAACTAGCAAGCTTGTAAGGGCAACCACTGCAACGTGTACATAGTAAACTGTGGGCAGATTAGGAAAAAAATAATAATCTATTCAGATAGACAACACTTGTATTAGATGGAGGTAGGAGAACAGTATTCAGCGTTATAGGGTAGCTTGCACAGTCATGCTCTTCCTGCATCAGATTTACACAAAGGAGTCAATGCTTTTTACAAACACAGATAGCATAAAGAGTTTACTGCCCAGTTGCCTAAAACTGCTCAGAAGGAGGAATCCCTTTCTGGTTCAGAGCATCATTTAAGGTCCCTAAGTGGAACAGGGTAACTTTGAAGAGCCTATCTTGTTAATTTCTTGTTTAACTCATCAAAGCAAAGAGAGGATGTCTTTATTTCTCTTTGTAAATAAAATGCAAATTATGGCTTGTGATTACATGAAATCCTGCTTCAGAAAGTTCCAGGTGTCCCATCTGTTTTTGATGGTGAATACATTGTCACCGGTAGTATAGAAATAGGTTTCAGTTTGTAGCACCCGTACTGTATTTCAGGGATCTCACTCTAGCAAATTGGCTCTCACTTGATCCTAGCTCCTACTATTATTTTTTATAAATGGAGATAGCCTATCTCCTAGAACCGGAAGGAACCTTGAAAGGTCATTGAGTCCAGCCCCCTGCCTTCACTAGCAGGACTGAATACTGATTTTGTCCCAGATTCCTAAGTGGCCCCCTCAAGGATTGAACTCACAACCCTGGGTTTAGCAGGTGAATGCTCAAATCACTGAGCTATGCCTCCCTCCAATTTTGTTTTAAATTATTTTGTGAAGAGATATGGGGGGGGAAGCTTAAAGATTTTTCCATTTTAACATCACATCAAGATCCTGAAATACCACAGCCATGTTAACGTTCAGACCGTTCATTTTATCATAGTGTTTCCATTAGCCATTTTTAAATATTCAAAGGGTAAATCGCAATTTGAATATAGAGGTACAGTAAATTGGAAACTTCTCATTTAAATGATCTTTGATACATTCCTTTATTCCAGCAATTGGATCAGGATTATTCTGGCCTTCACAGAATTGGTAAAATATACATAGATATTACCTTCCAACCCTAATCTATTTGAATAATACTTCTATCATATAGGAAGCCCATTGAGAAGCAACTACAAAGCACAGTATGTGTTTTTGCTGCTGGTCATTATTGCATGGACTCAGTTAGTACTATTGTACCATGTGATGACTCTTCTCTCCCTTTAAAGCACACTACAGATTGGTGTCACAACCTCAGCAGCAGATTGCCTGAAGTACAGTTCTTTTTCGTTTCTTTCTAAAGCACAGTCTCCAGCTGATAGGTGACTTGGAGGGGGCAAGCAGAGCTAGCCGACTGAAATGCTGGCCGAAGGGCTGTAACTGATGGCCTTGACTGTTAGACCAATGCTCCATTCACAGAACATGGATGGTTGCAGTAACTGCATAGTAAGCCTTTTTTGCATGTGTGCTTTAAAATGATGATCCCTCAGAGTTCTATTCTTCAACAAATGGTCTCTACAACATTCCTCAATGAATCTCTCTGTCCAAAGAACTGGAAAAATTATGGGAATCTTGATCTGGTGGCCAGAGAAGTTTTCGCAAGTGGAGAATTGTCCTGACATCAGATGCTAGCCTTTGAGGATGTGACCTATTGAAGGGGAGGCATCATCTGCAGAAATCACTCAGAGGAACAGAAGGAAAACAGCAATACATTTCCTGGCTGAGCACAGCAAGAGAAGCAGAAATTGGAAAAAGCAACAGGCAATAGTAGCGACAGACAATGTAATCCATCTCCTAACTGAACTGGCAACAAAGAACAAAGGGACTGAAGCTTCAGTCGAAGCCCCTCCACACAGTTAAGAGGCAAAATGAACATTGTGTCCCTCAAGTGCATCCATATAAAAGGAACATCAACCTAATGGCAGACTGGCTGAGCAGAAGGTCCTTGCAGCCCTTGGAATATCTCTGATCCAGAAAGCATTTGAATGGGTTGTAAGATTACTTGGCACTCTAGGCCTCCATAGAAAATTTCAAAGGCCTGCTGTACTTTCCAGGGAGCCTAATCAATGAACTCTGCAGTCAACGTTCTTCTGCTGCAACTGTGGTCACAACATCCTCTATATGTTTTCATCCAGTATCCCTCCAGCCCAGAAAAGTACATAATAGAAGGTCAGAATGAGCCAAATTCCATACTTATTACACCATACTAGACACAGAGACCATGAGGTTTTTTTTGAAACCCATACTGATGTTAACATATTGACACCTCCAGATGAAACCAGATTACCTCAGCCATGGTCCAGCACACCACCAGCACCCACAGCCATTGAATATGGATGCCTGATTGCTTAAAAGGAAGCTAAGACAAAGGGAGAAAAGTCAGAAACTTTAGTCAACAATTTTATTTTTTTCAAACAGCCGTCCATGTATAAATCATAATCCAGAACATTGAACTAATTCAGGCACTAGTTTATATGGACCCAGACATCTTCCTAATACCTTAAAATATCAGAAATTCTTGAATGCATGAAAGATGGTCTTAGGGAAGACCCCCAGGAGAGCCCAGACATTGGGAGGCACAAAGGTGTCTTAAAGTCAGCTTTGCTCCCTGAGTCCACCATTCCAGGCTGCACCTAGGTGCAGTTCAGAATCAAGGCCACTGATCCAACCCATATTTATCCAACCATCTATATTCCTGTAAATGGCTGGAGTATTTTGTTTCAAAGTTATTACTCATATCCCTAAGGCAAAATTTTAATTATTTTAATATTCCATTGCTGAATGTTGAAATGGTTTTGCTTGGAAATTAACTTGAACTAATACACTTCTTAGCACCTGCTGTGGGAAGTATAAATTTTGGAGAAGCAGTTGATTGGTAGGACCCTTCAACATTTTGCTCTAGCTGTGAATAAAGCAAACCTAATCAATTTGTAAAGAATCCAGAATCCTAAAGCAAAAAAACCAGGCAGCTAAGAAATCCATTTTTTTCTGTCTTCTTTTCTTTGTGCTACTGATGAATGACTACTTTGCAAAGGGTGTAGCTGGTGATGTGATCAGTCTTGGAAAACTAGTGCCCATGGATGAGAAACAAAAATGATAATATAATGGCAACATAAGTTAATTTTGAAGTTACTGCAAGATCTCCTATTTATTTTTTGTTCAGATCTCATGACATGTTGCTGTGCCTAACTGCTTTGTTTAGAAAATATGACTCACTAATAAAGCCTCATTGCATTTTCTTTTGAATTCAGTCTTAATGGTATTTCATCCAGATATTGTGATGGAAATTCAGCTAACTGGCTGCATTTCTTTCTCTTTCATACTAAGAACATGTACTGATAATGGGATAGAACCTCTGCAGGAAGTTGTAAAGTATGTATGAAATTACAAAATCTCTGCCCTGTCTACTGAATATGAGTGTTTCCAGTCTCTTATGTACTGTGCAGTTTATTGCACTATTGATTTGGGATATCACCAACACAACGACCAAAAATCAGAGAAGAAAAGAAATCTAAACTTTATCTTTCTTTTTTTTTTCTTGGCTCTTTCCTGAACATATATCCAGCTATCTATTTAGTGCATTCAAGAGATGGTCCTTATAGAGTCTTCCCACCAGTTAAATTACTTAAAAATAAACCCTGTTTTATTACATTATTTTTAAATTCTCTATTATAAATTTCCCCCATGTGGTGCTATAAGTAGTATGTTAGCTGTCTCCAAAGTCTAAAGCAAACTGAAGTGGCTTTTGACAATGCCAGAGAAAGAACACATTGGAGAGAAAGTTATAAAGGCAAAGTAGGAGACCCTTCCACAGGCTCTCCCAATATTACTCTGGTTGAGGCAGGTGGAACAAGCTACCTAATTGATTGATGGCTACCACCAGGTAAATTGCGTCCAATTACTAAATACCAGTTCTGTCTCTATGTAGTTACATAGTGCAACGTTCAGACACTTAAATTTGCACATGGGCTAATTCCTTTTCTGTCTTGCTACATTTTCATTATCTTTTCAGAAGTACAGACTTATTCAGCCGTGAATTTACTCCTGCACAATCAAAGCTCTCAGAAATAATCGTGGGAGTGATTGGAGAGCTACCTCCCAGAATAACCTAGTGTGCATGAAAAAACCCTCTTGTGTTTTTAAGTAACTGAAAGTAAATAAATATTAATGACTTAGGTTTGTGAGAATTTGCAGAACAACGGAAGACAAAGAAAGAAAACATTTCCTTCATGAATACATGTAATAAAAGAAACTTTGCAAATCAGCGCAAATATACCCATATCAATGTACTTTGCCACCATCTGCCTGGGAATTTAAGTTGGAAAATACCAATAGTCTAAATTGTGTCATTTGAATATTTCAATAGGTGTCTGAGAAGTAGAAGTCTGCAAGTTTTTTATTAGTTCTGAATGGATCCTCTTATACTGCACTTGCTGGTCATTAAAGCTCTGATTCTCTTGACACAAGACAGTACAGCTGTTTGAGCACTTGCTCAAATTCTTCCGATGCGAGTAGTGTGTTACCACTCCTGAATTGCTGCTCCCAGCCTGTGACTCTGATAGTACCACCATAGATCAAATTCCTGAGCCTCCATGTGATCTCCCTTACAGTATAATGGTCATCCTCACCAACCCCAACAGCCAGGAGTTCATGTTCTGTGCTGCCATTTGAGGGGCTGTAGTTACGGCTGTTTGCTATTCTTGTCTCTGTATTTCTGTACCTTGTATTTAGCTGATCAGCTAAGTTTTTGCTTTTATCTGTGTTGCCTTTCCTTTGCCAACGTTCAAGCTTTATTCTTTCAAAAACATTGAGTAACCTTTTAAAATACATTTTTGGGGAGCAGGGGAGGAACATGAGAAAAATTTTCGGTTTCTTGTACCTGTTTAGTGTCAAGCTTTATTTTTTAACAACTATCAGAAGGGATCCCAATGGTTTTCAGTGGTGTCTGAAGATGTCCAAGATATGGCATTTGTCTTTTGTGCGCAGTCTCACTCAGTGTTTGTGCTGTCTTGAAGTGAACCAAATTGCATGTGACTGCAGTAGCCACTCAGGGATACCTTATTTGAACCTTCAGCTCCTGGAGAGAGAATAACAGGCTTTGGCTTGATTCTCTCAGAGCAGAATAGAAACTTTGAGGTAGAAGTTTTCAAAGGTAGCATTTGGGCACCATGCCCACTGGAAGTCCAGTTCAGCTCTTGTTTGTCTTAATAGATCTGTTATCACAGTGTTGTGAAATTGTCAAGAAAAAGTACCAGCGTAGGCAAAAATCTACTAGGTCCCTCTCAGTATAAACGCAAGCCATAAACTTCTCCATCCATACAATGTGTGTATGTTTGTGAACACATGCATTTGGACTCTTACTCTCTCTCTCTCTGTCTCAACACGCACAATCTCTTGGACTCATTCTAAAAGAGGTGAGGATCGGGCAAGGCTACCTTCCTGGCATTTCAACAGCATCAAATCAATGTTCTAGCTCAGTGTTTCCCAAACTTGGGACGCCACTTGTGTAGGGAAAGGCCCTGGCGGGCCAGGCTGGTTTGTTTACCTGCCCCGTCCGCAGGTCCAGCTGATTGCGGCTCCCACTTGCCGCGGTTCGCTGCTCCAGGCCAATGGGAGCTGCAGGAAGCGGCGGCCAGTACGTCCCTTGGCCCGCGCCGCTTCCCGCAGCCCCCATTGGCCTAGAACAGCAAACCACGGCCAGTGGGAGCCGCAATCAGCTGGACCTGCGGACGGGGCAGGTAAACAAACCAGCCTGGCCCGCCAAGGCCTTTCCCTACACAAGTGGCGTCCCAAGTTTGGGAAACACTGAGCTAGGACATTGATTTGATGCTGTTGAAATGCCAGGAAGGTAGCCTTGCCCGATCCTCACCTCTTTTAGAATGAGTCCAAGAGATTGTGCGTGTTGAGACAGAGAGAGAGAGAGTAAGAGTCCAAATGCATGTGTGCACAAACACTTGGGAGGTGCTCCCTGTGCACATACGCAAAGCTACCTTCAAATCCCGTCTCAAAACTCTCCCTTGCCATGATGCCTACACAAAACTTGACATTGGTAAAGCTGATAGTGTGCAGAAACCATAGCGTGTCATGCTGACTACAATTGTCTCATTGTTTACTTGTACTTTCCCGTCTGTCTATATCCATCTGTTGTTTATTGTCTTATACTTACATTGTAAGCTGTTTGGGGCAGGGAGGACCATCTTTTTGTTCTGTGTTCGTACAGTGGGGTCTTGGTCCCATGACTCAAACTCTTAGGCAATACAAATAATAATAATACTCTCTGTCCTTTCTACTTTCTTTTTGTGCCCATCTGCACCTTTTACTTATTCTTGGTGAATTATGTTAGATGATTAGACATCCTATTCTGTATTTTAAAATAAGCACCTAGAGTTGTAATAAATATATTCTTAGATGCAAGACAAGAAGCAATGCCCGTGAGTTATAACAGACTGTCAACCTGTTTCTCAATCAACCCTCTGGCATGAGGCTGAAAATGTAACAATACCTATCACATACACATGGTGAAATCATCTCCTTAGTAAATTAAACAACAGGGACCCTCCCATAAAACACATTTTCAAAGGAACGTGTTGTTTACAATAAAAAGGGACCACAAGAAAACACATCTATCCTTATCTTTTTCCATCTCTATCTTCTTTTCCTGCTTTCCCCCTATTTTTTTCCCCTCTGATGTACTCTTCTGTCTGTCTCTCCTATTTGTGCTAATGTTCTCTTTTCCAGCTCTATAGAACCAAATCTTTAAATATAGCTTTATGATTTTTAAAATAATACTATGGTTGCTAGTGTTAGTACTACAAGAGAGAAAACAAATCCCCAAAGGTAGAATAAAAGAGGTGCATTTTTGTACTAAAATGGAAGATTCTAAGGTGGGATTTGAAACTGATAATAAACTGATGTCTAATGATTTGCCAATTGCATCACATACTTGACACTATATAAAATTCTAGAGGCAAGGATAGGCTGATGCAACTAACAACAAGATTAAAGGAGCTAGCAGACCCGCAGTAGTTCAGAAAATGCTGACCTAAAATAACAGCCTGCAAAAGAGAGAAATTTGAATGGTAATTTAGAGGAGCAAACCTCGAAGAAATCCTGTGATGTGAAAGAGATGAGAAGGTCCATTTAACGCTTAATCAAAAAGGTTGTTGACCCAGAAAAGAAACCACGGCTGCTGCTCCAATTTTAGATTTTAAAAGGATACCAGTGGAGGTCAGCCCATAAAAGGTTTTCTTTAGACTCTCTAAAGAGCTTTTTCACTGAGATTTTTTTTTGTGTCACTGAGAGACTGTGATGGTCTACATTAATGTTCTAATCCTAAAGAAAGAACTAGAACAGTAACAGTCCATTTCTTGAAACAGACTGAAAAAGCCGAAATGCTGTACATAACTGGTAGGCAGTGTTGTAGCCATGTTGGTCCCAGGATATTAGAGAGACAAGGGGGGTGAGGTAATATCTTTTATTAGACCAACTTCTGTTGGTGAGAGAGACAAGCTTTCAAACTTACACAGAGGTCTTCTTCAGGTCCTGTAAGCTTGATAGCTTGTCTCTCGCGCCAGCAGACATTGGTCCAATAAAAAATATTACCTCACCCACCTTGTCTTGACAAATAAGGAAATTTACATGCAAAGGTTTTCCATCCCGAAAGCTTCTTGGCACTAAAGAAGCTGGCAGAAACTGAGACCTATTATGGAAAGCCTGAAATGATTAGGGCTCTAAGCATTAATATTATACCCTGCAGCACACCAGGAGACTGACTAGCACTGCAGTGCTAAAAGAGGTTAAATGCTTAGGATGAATTACTTTCCCTAGCTCATTCTGATTAATGCCATTCCGATCTCTCTGTTGGGGAAATTCCTAACTAGGTAACTTGGAGATATCTTTATGTTGAGAGAAATTCAATGAATCGGGGGGGGGGGGAATGGAGTAAAACATAAATTCTCCCCTGTTTGCAAGAAAGATACACAGAAATGTTGAAAAAAGTGAGAAAGGACATGAGTGTCTCTAACATGCAAAGTTCATAGGCATATGCTGTGTACATGTGCACAGTTGTTAGGACAAACTTCACATAGAGCGTTATTGGTTTGAGAAACTAAATGTCAGAAATAATGGCTTGTAAAGGCACCCATAAGAGCTAAATTCTCCATCCTTTTCTAAAGAGTTTTATTTCTTTCATTAAAAGGATTTGAGCAAGTTCATTTTGCTGAAATGTGGGGCTGTTTCTGTGCCCTGCAGTATTGGAGAAGACATTCCTTACACAAAAGAAAAGCCATGAAAACACCTCTAAAGGGCATAAAATAGTATTGGGCTTTTATAATCCAGCCAAAAGAGACTCCATTTTTGCATGTGCCTTCAATGTGAAAACCAAGGACTGATCGCAGAGCACAGCATTGCTCCAAGTGGAGTAATTTTGTTACACTATCACAGTACATAGGGAAGATTCAGGCAAGCACTGACAACTGCAGCATGTAGGCATATTATTAGTTGCCTTAGAATGTTGACAGAGTCCAGTAGTGCCTGTTGATCTCCTTGGTTCTGTATCAGAAAAGGGCAGGAAATGGAGATTTCTATTCTATTGGCTCAAAACTGTTTTCCTAATTTGGGGAGCCAGAGTTATGCTCCGTTCAGAATCTTCTTTCCTACATGGAGAAATTGGTGGTAGCACGTAGAACAGCACACTTTATAGACCCCCCCGCAAATACTCATCTGCTAATGGTGGTGGTTGCCCTCTAAAGCTCAGTATGTACTCCTCCATTGGCAAATAGCACTGTAGCACTTAGTTTTGAAAAATGTTAGATAACAGGGAGCAGGATTGCAGATAAGAGACAAATTGGAAATCAGGAATGTTTAATTTAGGTTTTGATCTATGCAAAGTCAATGAGAGTGGAGTCTAGTGTAGGGTCTTCTGTTTGATGATTATCATGTCATTACCAGAATGGATTGCCGAGGCGTTCTGCTTTTTAAATGAGAAGGGCAGGTTAGGGCAAAGAGGCAAAGTTAGGTTTCATTAATTTCCGTATACGTTTCAGTACAGACAGAACGAAAGTCTGACCTTCAATACTAAGTTATTGCTATTAGTATTGTTTAACATTTATATTGTGGTGGTGTCTGGAGGCCTCAGTCAGGTCAGGGCTGTGTTGTTAGTTGCTGTACAAATATAAAGTAAATTAATAATCCATGCCCCGAAATGTTTATTAAAATGTTAATGGAATTTGACTAATTTAAATTTCTCAACCACAAACTTTTCAAAATCTCTATATGCATCCGAAGAAGTGGGCTGTAGTCCACGAAAGTTTATGCTCTAATAAATTTGTTAGTCTTTAAGGTGCCACAAGTACTCCTGTTCTTTTTGCGGATACAGACTAACACGGCTGCTACTCTGAAACTTTTCAAAATCTGAACCCTTTTCTTTTAAAAAAAAAAAAAATGCACATTGACATTCCTGTGGAAAGCTGATACTTACCTATGAGATTTAAAACACAACAACAAAACAAGCATGTTTTGGAATCCAAACATTTTGATTCTACCTGGTAAATGGTGAGAGTTCAGCAGAATGTTAATTACAAAGCTCTTAAACAATCTCACCATATTTTGCTAAAGTGCATGCTCTGATTCTTTGGGGATGGGTTATATTCTCTATGGCAGAGCAGAATAACTTGATTTTGCAATCTTGCTTTTGCTCATTTGCTTAGCTTACATTATTCTTAATTTCCATTTTCTTATTTATGTGCTTCCTCTAATCAAGTACTGCTAAAATATTAGTTGAAAACCAGACTTTAAGGTAAGTAGGTAATGTTGTTGCAAATTAGGATTAGGATTGAAAGCATTATTCTAATTTCCACAGAGAAATATGTACCGTATATACTCGTTCATTAGCCTGTTAATTTATAAGCCAACCCCCCAAAATGGATAGGTAAAAATAGCAAAAACTGTTTGACCCTTTCATAAGCCGACCCTATATTTCAGGGGTTGGAAAACTTTGGCTCCCAGCCTGTCAGGGTAAGCCGCTGGCGGGTTGGGACATTTTGTTTACTTGCAGTGTCTGCAGGCATGGGAGCTCATTGGCTGGGAATGGTGAACCGCAGCCACAGGGAGCTGAGGGGCTCCATGCCTGCAGACTCTTCAGGTAAACAAAATGACAATGTATTAGATATTCAATTCAATGATTCCATAGAGTTTAAAATCATCAAATTTTGGTGTCGACCCATTTATAAGCCGACCCCCGCTCTTTGATACGTCACTTTTTAACCAAAAATATTCGGCTTATGAAAGAGTATATATGGTATTTCTTTACATGTGATGGCCTTTAAAAGACAAATGATATTCCCTCATCCCTCACCCCAAATCTTTACCTTAAACCAGAAGACTTTTTCTCCTTATTCAATTCTTTATGCTTGCTGTATATTCACCCCACATGTCCCACTGTTTATTTTAACTACCAGCCCCTGCCCCTGAAAGCATAGACACAGACAGCAGTTGATTCAGACAAAAAAGCCTTGTTCCACTGCAGGGTAGAGCCGACAGTGATGGGATCATCGGAAGTGTAGATAAGCCGATGAGCTTCACAAGTCACATTTTAAAGGCACAGCAGTGCCCAAAATTGTATGCATGGATTGACTGCAATAGGACAGTTCTAAAATAAATGTAGGCATTATTTTAATATGTCAAAAGATAGTGGTCAGGAAGGGTGGGTCCCACCTCTAAACCCTCCTGGTCAGAAGGAGCCAGGGAAACCTCTAGAAAGGGTGTGTGTGTTTGTGTGTGTGTGTGCGTGTGTGTGTAACACCTCTTTAAAGGTGTGAATGTTAACCCTCATTGGCTAATGGGCACAATGCCAGTGCTCCATTCAAACTATTCTGTATTGTATGTGGAGGACCTGAATATTCAATAGTTTGACAACAATATTTTTATATATATATATATATATATAGTTATAGTTATAGTAGAAGTTCTTTTTTTTTTCATGTAATTATATTTGTTTTTCCAATGTACAATAACAGACTGTGCAATTTGTACATAGACACTAGGGAAAAAGAAAAATCTCTAGTAGTTAAATATGGGTTGTGTTTTCCTGCTGAATATTTTTCTAATCGGGCAGTAGCCCACGAAAGCTTATGCTCTAATAAATTTGTTAGTCTCTAAGGTGCCACAAGTACTCCTGTTCTTTTTGCGGATACAGACTAACACGGCTGCTACTCTGAAACCTTTCTAATCTTTATCATTTCAAAAATGTTCTCTCTAGGCCTGAGAATGACTTAAATAAATAAATATGAGGAATTAAAAATAGGAACATCTATGACAATGTTAATAAGGTCAATAATATCATTGATAATGGCATGACCTAGTGAGTAACTTTGTATTATTCTTCCATACACTGAAATCTCATTGGACAGTGGGGAGACTGGATCTGATTTTTTAGGTAGTTGACAAAATAGGCTTCCCTTTGTGGTTCAGTTTATCTGAAAGATAGAAATTCTTCACTCTCTTGTATTGTTTAGTAAGCACTCTGGAGTCAGGGGAGTCAGGAGAGAAGTTATTAACTGTACAAGCACTCAGTTTATTTGGACTACTGTGGCTTCTGGAAACATCCGAGTCACATTGGGCAGGTTCAGAGGCTTACCACAGGTATGATCATTGTTGCTGTTATACTTGACACTAACTTGATATTCACACTTACAGCTTCCTTGAAGGGTGCATGGATATCAAGGAGCATATGGCAGAGATGTTTGTTGTCCTTTCTGCTGTTTGTTCTATACTAGTAATAATTAAACAAAAATTGACAGTTCTTCAGGACAACCTCATGATTTATTGATTTGGGCCCAAATTTTTAATAGTGATGGGCAATTCTGGTGGCTGAACAGGAGACACCTTTCAGGGGCCTGATTTTCAGAAGA
The DNA here is from genome assembly GCF_027887155.1 of Malaclemys terrapin pileata. NCBI lineage: Eukaryota > Metazoa > Chordata > Testudines > Emydidae > Malaclemys > Malaclemys terrapin. Next base: position 13,560,303 of record NC_071515.1, on the reverse strand, counting down.
TGGGTGGTCTTCACCCTCTGAAAATCAGGCCCTTTCAAGATGGGCGCCCAAAAATGGAGGCAACCAAAATACTAATAAACTTTGAAATTATATGCCTAGGGAAGTACATATTGCTCAAAGCACCCGACAGATAAATAACTCTTAGATAAAAGACAGTAATCCTGGTTTATAATGTGCTGAAGATAGTCTTCAGATGAGTACAAATTATTTTCAATATTATTCTTCTCTGAAGAGAGATTAGGAGCAATGTTAAGCAGTGATTTTGCATATGTAAATGAGTGCTACCTGCTTGCCTGCTTCTAAGTTCAGTGAAAACTGTTACTTGTTACCACCCAATTAAACAGCATATTCACCTCTCGGCATCCCAATTAATTTAGCTGAAGTAAATAATAGGGTTTTTTTTCCCTGGCCTTCCATATAAATATCTGCTTATCATTGTTAATATGTTTATTAGTATTTGTATTGAAATACTGGCTTATTCTATTTAATTAAACCCAGACAGTTCAGGTGTAAAATTTAAAATTAATTCCTCAGAGTCTCCCAGGACGCAGATTACATTTGTCTGTTGTTTTGTAATATTCAGTACACCCTAATTCTATTACTGAACACTTCTGTGTTAGGATCAGCTATTTTATAACTAAATTAGCTTTAAGCAAAACTGAAATGCTTCCTGTATTGTGGGGGAGAGAGATTACATTCAAAAAAATCCTTTTTGAATGGGCCACAACACTATAAATACTTGAGTCTCCAGGTTCTATTTTTCCTGGTGTATGTCCATTGTTACACTAGGATGAATTGGGCCCTTGATTTCTCCATCTGTTCATTTTTTTGTGTGCTTGTAGCTACTCCTGTCTCCAGAAAGAACTTCCTCAAATGTCTTCAATTTCTCTTCTCCTCTCATTAGCTCATTAATAGTCAGAATATGTAAAATCTAAATAAATCTCCTTCCAAGGTTTCACTTTGAGATTCTCTCTTTCACCTTGTGGACATACAAGGAAGGATTGTCTGATACATTGTTTACTTGTAAAATTAATTTGGAATAACAGGATTTCAACAATTAGTTTAATCTCTAAGGGGGAGGGAGCTAGTATGGCTAGATTTCAAATATTTCTGGACAGCAAGGTTGAGAAATACAGTCATCTTAACTTCCTCACTCTCTAAAGAAGAAAAAATGGTCATCTCTTCCTGAACAGTTCATGCCGGGGAAATGTGTATAATACTGTTAATGACAAATATTTTGAACTTACATAGCACCTTTCACCCCAAGAATCTGAAAGAGCTTTACAATGGTGGTAGAGAGGTGTTCACCACATTTTAGAGATGGAGAAAGTGGAACACACAGGGCCCGATTCACAGTCCAATTGTAGCAGCCACATTGGCCTCCTAGAGAATTCACCAGGTGCAAGAAGCACTATGCGGGAGCAGGGACGAGTATGGTCCCCAGACTTTAAGGGAGTTGCCCCAGATTGCACAGAGTCTGAAGTGACAAAAATAGCAATAGCAACCATACTGCTGTGAATGTAATATCAGAATAACTTCACTGGCTTAGTCCAGATGAATTGACAACAGAATTTGGCCACATATATCTTGATGACCCTCCCTTCATGTAACCACTACAACTATATCTCAGAAGCATTTTGTCTTTCTACTACTTCTTATGTGGCATCTCCATTACTGGAAGTTTGAAACCCTGGTTTCTCTTTGTAGATGAACAGTCCTTTTGATCCACCCAGGATATGACATCACCCACCCCAGATGTTTTTCTGCCTCATGTTCTTCTTCCATCATCTTTCCCTGTAAACATGCGTCACCCGCTGCGCATCTCTTAAAATATGCCCTGGAGATTAAAACTTTCTTTTCATAAGAGCTCTGATTAGTGTTTGCTGAGTTCTAATCACCTTCATACTCTTTCATTGGCTGCTCCATCCATGATATTTTCAGAATTTTTCTAAAACTCCATAATTTGAAGGATTGTAATTTCTTTATTATTGATTGTTTGAATGTCCATGTTTCATAGCCATAATTTAACACAGACCAAATGTCTTAAACAGGAATGCATGCTCTTCCCAGCCAGTCTCACAGACACAAGTCACAAAAACCTGAACATCAAAAAGTTCAGTTTTGTCTTTTCATGTTTAACACACGATGTTCCTGATTTAACATTTCCTAAGCAGGAGAGCTACACAGAAAGCTGATTCAAAATGACAGATGCCTAAGTGCTTCTATGCTAATGCATCACCAAAACCACTGACACAAGTCTTTGTTAGCAGTCAGAGTAGAAAATATTATGACTTCGAAACTAAGCAGTGTTTCACTCAAGAGGTTGTCTTTCCAGGTTATTGATGAGGGATTATGGAAAGTTTGTCCTGCCACTTCCTGTCCCATATTTATTTTGTGGATATAATACAAGACTGTAATTTCCATCCGAGTCATTGAGACATCCTCAATGAACATACCATTTTAGTGGAATCTCTCTCTGCCTCAGTTTCCTGACTGTGAAATGGAACACAGCACACATATTTTCCTCCACTTTAATTCTTTGAATATTCAATATACTAAATGTACTTTTTTAATGCAGTGCTTGTGAGAGGTGCTTGAAGCCCTCTGATCACAGAACAGTTGCAGTGCAGGCAGTGAAAGTGAAGGCTTCCCGCTGCCGTTCTATCAATTTGCCTTCAACCCTGTTCTAGAGAACATAAGAACATAAGAACGGCCGTACTGGGTCAGACCAAAGGTCCATCTAGCCCAGTATCCTGTCTTCTGACAGTGGCCAATGCCAGATGCCCCAGAGGGAGTGGACCTAACAAGCAATGATCAAGTGATCTCTTTCCTGCCATCCATCTCCATCCTCTGACAAACAGAGGCTAGGGACATCATTCCTTACCCATCCTGGCTAATAGCCATGAATGGACTTAACCACCATGAATTTATCCAGTTCTCTTTTAAACGCTGTTATGGTCCTAGCCTTCACAACTTCCTCAGGTAAGGAGGTCCACAAGTTGACTGTGCGCTGCGTGAAGAAGATCTTCCTTGTATTTGTTTTAAACCTGCTGCCTATTAATTTCATTTGGTGACCCCTAGTTCTTGTATTATGGGAATAAGTAAACAACTTTTCCTTATCCAATTTCTCCACATCACTCATGATTTTATATACCTCTATCATATCCCCCCTTAGTTTCCTCTTTTCCAAGCTGAAGAGTCCTAGCCTCTTTAATCTCTCCTCATATGGGACCCGTTCCAAACCCTTAATCATTTTAGTTGCCCATTTCTGAACCTTTTCTAGTGCCAGTATATCTTTTTTGAGATGAGGAGACCACATCTGTACGCAGTATTCGAGATTTGGGCATACCATCGATTTATATAAGGGCAATAATATATTCTCAGTCTTATTCTCTATCCCCTTTTTAATGATTCCTAAAATCCTGTTTGCTTTTTTGACCGCCTCTGCACACTGCGTGGACATCTTCAGAGAACTATCCACGATGACTCCAAGATCTTTTTCCTGACTTGCTGTAGCTAAATTAGCCCCCATCATAGTGTATGTATAGTTGGGATTATTTTTTCCAATGTGAATTACTTTACATTTATCCACATTAAATTTCATTTGCCATTTTGTTGCCCAATCACTTAGTTTTGTGAGATCTTTTTGAAGTTCTTCACAGTCTGCTTTGGTCTTAACTATCTTGAGGGATTATTTCTGAGATGACAAAGCAGTTCACTGTGCTGAAACTGCTAGTACCATTGCCCATTACAATGATAGCTTTTATGATGACACTAGGAGCTACAGTGCAGCCATCAACTTATTTCAGTAGTCATTATATGATAGTGCTTTCAGTTATTACTACTCTAAGGACCGCACACATAACTCACATTGACCACAGAAAGGGCAGAATTTAGCCTCTGTCGTGGGGTTTGAACTGATGATCCAGAGTGGAATGCTGTATGCAGCAGCCTTTCTTCTGCTTTGAGATAGTTCTGTGTAGTGCTGCTTGGGATAAAATTATTTCACATGTTATTCTATTTGAGTAGTTTTTAAAGATCACATTTTGTCATCTATTTAAACCACTGTTATTAACCAGCTGATAATTATATTTAACAAGATGTTTAAAAGTCAAAGGGGGAAAAAAAGATCTAATTTTAACTTGACTGACTCTAACAATGTTAAAATTTACTAAAAATTCTTTCTCTCTTTGTTGCGTGTAAAACATGTTGGACTGAGAATGAAATATACCAATAGAATAAATAGATCACCAGTTTTGTAGCATTTAGCAGTCTTTAACAACATCAGCCTTTTCAATTAGCAGATGTGTGTGTTGAGCTACAATAGAGGTCCCAATATTTGTCTTGTTAATCAGATATTCCGGAATCATCCGGAACCTTTCCCTATTTTGGAATCATTCTGATTCCTGAATCTTATGGGGTTGTCTGCAGTAACTGGAGACTGGACGTGAAGACCCAGAGGGTCCCTGCCACTCCTTTGTCATATGTTCTTAAGACCCACAGATTGTTGAAAAGAGGATGGTCATTAGCTTTAAAAAAATCTTTATTTCTCATCTTGGTTTCTTGGTATAAACTGTCTTCTTTCCATCTTTCTTTTGAGACTTCAAGCTCCTTGGGTCAAGATCCCTCTTTATTTTATATCTTGTGCAGCGCAGAGCACATAGTCAGCACTTAATAAATAATGCAGTAGAAATAAACAATATTAGAAAAAACAGAAATTAGAGATGGAAGTTAGTCCATGGCTCCTGCTAATGCTGGATTTCTCTCTAGGGAACATTTTCTAGTTCATTGTCTAATTTAGTTTTCAGGGACCCAAATGATGGGCCCAGGGCCGACGAGAGGGGGAGGAAGCCGGTACAAATTACTGGGGCCCAGCGGTCCGGAAGGGGGCCTGGGGCCCGGCTTCCCCTGCTTCTCCGGCCCTGTTTAGCTGGTCCGCCCTTGCTGGAGGGCCTGAAATTTTTTTTTCACCGGGGCCTGAACCCGCTCTCGGCGGCCCTGGATGGGCCTTTCTCTATTGGAAGACTATTCCACAGTCATTAAGACATTTTTCCTGATGTTCAACCTAAATTTGTCTTGGCTTATATCTTACTTCACACCTCACTTGCATAATTTCTCTCTGACCTTGATGGCTCTCTTTCTTGGTATCTTGTACATGATTATCACCTTTCATCTTAGTTGTCCTTTGCCAAAGCTGCCAATGCACCTTCATAGGTGCAGATATCTCCAACACTCTAGTTTACCCAGTGAAACCACTTCCTTTCTGGCTTCCCTACTTATCATCCATATCTACCCTACTTCTAGTCTAATGACAAAATTATCCTCCTCTTCTTTGAGTAGTGCCCCCATGGGTGGTGCATTTCAGGTGCCCATGGGCCTCTCGAGCCCTTGATCAGAGATTTTTGTTAGTGGCATCCATTCAACCCGGGCACGTGACCTATGCATACCTATGCCACACAACAAGTCTATGTAGGGCTGTGCGGGTGAACTGCCCTCAGTTCCTTTTCCAGTGCCACAACCCGAGACAGAGTTTTAGTGTGTCCACCTTGAGCCTGCCTCAGTTAATCTCTTATAGAGGTAACTATAGTTTTTTGTTTAGAACTAGTTAGTTTTGTTCGTTGTGAGTAGATCGTTTATAGTTAGATAGAGGTAGTGAGAGGATTAACTTGTTTCCCTCCCCTACCTCAGTGCATGCCTGGCTCACAAGGTTTTAAATGCTGCCTCTTTTGTCAAAAGTCTACATGTTAGTGACAGCTACTCCAAGTTTGTCTGTTGCTTGGGGGTGTCCCATATCTACCAGAAGTTCAACTTATGCCTGGTCCTCAAATCTAGGGCAAGGAAGAACAGGGAGATTAAACTGAGGGTGCTTATGATGGTGCACTCCCTTCAAGCCGTGTCTGAATCAGGTCAGAAGACATCCCCCTGTTCCTTTGTTTCCAGACAGATCCAGTGTCCCTTCAACCTCAGTGCAGGTTCCCCTAAGACAGGGAAGGCTATGGAAAGCCTTCTGGAAGAGGAGCTTAGACTCTCATCATAAGGAGCCATCTCCTAAAAGGCCCTGGTCCCTTGCTAGCTCCATGGTCTCGGAAGCCTAGACATCTCGGCTTGGTACTGTACAGGCTAAAACTCCTCCTCTGGTACTGGCGGAGCCAGAAAGTCCTTGCACTCTAAAGGGAAACATGGCACCAACAGCCGCAGTTCTGTCTATGAGAGACAAAGAGAGCAAGGATAAGCTATCCAGACTGGTATTACCCGGCACAGCCGCACCATCACTACCTACCGACTCAGCACTCTCAGTATGGGGCAAACCACAGCACCAAAGACTATCAGCACCTGCGTCAGTACAGTCCAAAGGCACTGTCTTCTTCAGCTACCATGTCAGTACCAATCCCCTACTCAAAGGCAGATCCTACAAAGAAGTACTATCTTCCACCCATATGGCCCTTGCTCTTTTCCAAGAATTGGCTCTCTAGCTCTCTAAAAACATCCACATTAATTCCTGTACAGAAAATGCAGTTCATAGGGGCATACTTGGATTTTCTGATAGCCAGTGCCTATCTTCACACAGACAGATTAATAACTTTGTCAGGTCTGGTCAGGGCAATTCAGGGGTGTCCACAAACTACAATAAGGAACTGTCTATATCTCCTGGGACAGATGAAAACTTGCAACTTTGTGACCAGTCATGCAAGGCTACACTACCTCTGCTTCCAGGTAAACAGCCTTTGGACAGGCAGGTCATGCTTCCCCTGCAGGTGAGGAGCTCTCTAGACTGGTGGAAGAATCATATCAATGTCTGTGCAGGCATTCTTTTCATTGTCCCGTTCCAACAGTAACCATGACAACAGATGTATCACTGTTGGCATGGGAGCTCACCTCAATGTCCTCACAACTCAGGGTTGATGGAAACCTCAGGAAACCAGTCTCTACACCAACCTGTTAGAACTCAGGGCAGTCAGGAATGCCTGTCTCCATTTCCTACACCTCATTAAGTGCACTCCCTGAATTTCTTCACAGGCTTCTATTCATCTTCTGTTTAAGCATCTTGGGCTCACCTTGAAAACTCTTTCCCCTCTACTGCCTCTTTCTTCCAAGATGCTCATTGTTTCATTTTTTCCTACCCTATGCTCTGTCTTTTCATGTCTTTAGTCTATGTTTGTAACAGCCTTCCACTTCCTCTCTGTTACTAATATGAAATAGCATAACATTAGTGTATTCAGTGAGTTATTCCTTGGGAGGAGTCACGTGAATAGAGTTATTTATTTGGGTAAATATGTGCAGAATCAGATTCTTAAATCTCAAAAGTTTAAAAAAAAAACCCAGAAATCCCTGATCTCCAAAGGAAAGAGAATCCAGGTAAAATCCCGACTCCAGTGAAGTGAAAGGGAGTTTTGCCATTGACTTCCATGGGGGCAATATTTACCCTCTGTTTTTATTACTAATGATTTGTAAAGCTGTTACAGATTTCTGACCAAAGATTATTTTCAAATTTGGGCATGGGGATTCTATAATACTATAAAAGCTGATTGGTGAAAGTCATAGGATACTACCTTTGATTAAACCAAAGCTCCAGTTTTCATAGTTTAGTAGACTCTGGCTAGTACACAACAGTCCTAATACATTATAAATATCACTGCCACATTTCCATACTGTTTTCTACATGTCTTCTGGTACAATTTGTATTTTGTAATTTAATTTCTATTTTTTCTTTTATCTCTATAATGAATAGGTATGACAGGGTGTAGTGATGCAGGACTAACCCCTGCGGCGCCTCCTGCTGGTCTCTCAGGGAATTAGCTCTCCAGCCTCCGGAGTGCCTTCTGCAGGCCGGTGTCCCACTGCTGCTTGGCCCCCGTGTCCTCCCAGACTCCAGTGCCCCTTTATCTGGGGTGCTGCCCCCTGGTAGTACACCCCCCCCAGTCTCAGGATCTCCCCTCCCCGGGGAACCCCCACCCCCTATCCCCACCTTGCCTCAGTCGTAGACTACTGCCAGTCACCAACTAGCTCCCGCGCCCTGGGGCAGACTGCAGTGTCAGCCACTCATCATAGGCAAGGTTGGGTCTGGACCTGCTGCCTCTCTCTGCAACCCAGTGCCTCTATGGGGCCTTCGACAAGGCCCTGCAGCCTGGGGAGTTGCCAGCCTGGAGCTCCCCAGCCCCAGCCCCACCTCCCTGTAGGCACCCTGATCTTCCCAGCAGCCAGGCCCCTGTCTCTCTCTGAAGGCAGAGAGAGACTGTCTGTGCTCCTGGCTCAAAGCCTTTTTATAAGGGCCGGCTGTGGTCCGTTTGTAGCGTGGCTCCCAGCTGTGCTGACTTCCCCAATCAGCCTGGGAGCTGCTTGCCCCAACCACCGCCCTCTGCTGGGCTGTTCTAAGCCCCTCAGGGCCGACCACCCCACTACACAGGTCCTTCTAACATTTTTCTGAGCTGCAATTTTGACATATCCAGAAAAACTCATAGCATTTAGATATTAGTGAAAACAAAACACAGTTTAGCATTTGTGATCTGTAATTTTATTTCAGAAAGACACAATAGCAATTTTACACACATTTTATTAGACATAAGACTTCAGAATATGCATTTTCCTTTTCAAAGATACAAAAGCTACATAGAATACAAAGCATAGTTTCCCACATTACAGTCACAGAATCGGGTACCTTGCTATTTTAAAAATGAAAAAATATAGCATCACTTTCTACAATAGTATAAAAGGCAGAAACCTAACACAAAGAAAGTGAATGGAACTGTAAGCAGGTCAATGGTTTTATTCTTATTGAATTAACACAATTTGTTTAAAATGTGGGTGCTGACTGGTCTCTCAATAGGTTAGCTGGGGTTTTGTATCTGATACTCATTCCCTTTATCTTAAAATGCTTGGATTAACTATGGATTAACCATATTTCCCACACACCAAAGAAATGAGAATTCAAGTAATTTTGTTTTTTAAGGTAGCAAGATAATTTCCTGTTAAAAGCAATAAAGTCATTGGCTTTTGCTTTGGAATTTGAACTGGTCAATTAGTAACTGTTTTGTACAAAATTGTCTCTGATCCTTACAGTAGATCTTGACTCTGTTATTCTGCCCTTGGGATGTGTTTGCCAGTAGGAAAAACAGAATGTTGGAGCTCAGATCTCCCATGCAGATCTAAATTTTGCCCTTTGATGTTATTATGGTACAGTATAATAGATTGATCCTATTATGTACTCACATGAGTAATTTTATTCACACGATGGTCCATTGACTCACCATTGTGCCTTAAAAGCAAGACTCCAGCAGACTTCTGAGAGAGTTCTACAAGTGAGGACCTTGGGACCAATAAAGCTCTATCCTAGTCAAATGACAGGAGGTGCTGGGACATAACTGATTCCTTTGCTCCTGTACAAAGAGGCAAACAACCAGTTCTGTTCTGCAAATCCAATTAAGAGTGCATTACAATGGTCTAGCCTGCATGGGCGTTAGGTAGGACTACCCAAGATGAACTTAGAGAAACAGGTTGGTTTTTCAGATGAGATGGAGATACCACTTTGATGCAAGATGGATGGGCATACTGACAGAGCACACAGGAGCCAAGTCCATATTTCACACCTGTGTCATTAGTGAAGCTCTGAATAATGTGAATATACGCAAGCCTCCTGTTGAGAGTAAAATGCTGTAAGTGCTGCTGTGAGTCAGAAGTTTTAGCCACCAAGACTACGCTTACTCTGACTTGACTCATTCAGGAAAATACAATTTTGCTTGAAGAAAACCTCTCTGATCAACATAACTGCATGTCCTTTGAGGAAATCAATAAAAGTTTGTTTCCTGGTCTTATGAAATCCTGGAGCTTGATTCCAATCTCACAGGCACTCGTTTTATACCAGTCTAACTCTGTTTAGTTCAATGGAGTTATTTTTGGCCTACCAGGAGATAAGAATCAGGTCCTTGGTACTGGTTCATTTCGAGACTGGTGGGATGCTTATAACAAAGAGGCTCTACATAACTGCTGTACATCAGTGCTATTTTTCACTAGAGCAATAATGTTCCCCTTTTTCATTTCTCTTGCCTGAATGACAATAGGTATATTTTTAGTTAGTATGTAAAGGAAGTCGCAATAGCAGAGATCAGATAGGACTAAGATGTACAAATTGGATATCGCTAGCAGAAAGGAGTGGGCATTCACCCACGAAAGCTTATGCTCCAATACATCTGTTAGTCTTAAAGGTGCCACAGGACTCTCACTAGCAGAAAGATTTGCCCCAGTATCCTGGCTTAAATTTCCATTTTTCTGAAACGTCGTGCATGGGACTATGCTCAGTTGGCTGGTTGCGTTCTCTGCCACGGAGGTGCTGCTTTGCAAGCTAAATGCATAGAGGGTGAGAGCCTCACCTCCACTCTGGCTTCTTTATACCACATAAAAGTGCTGGAGTGGAATAATGAGCTCCTGAAAGTCCCAGTTCCATCTGAGGGAAGATCTCTCTCCTTCAGATGTTGTGTTACACAGCTGTATGGCTGTGTCTCAAGGACCTCCTTAGAAGTCCTGGAGTAGGGGAAGTGCTGGGGATCGGAGTGGCAATGAAGTGTGCTGTGTGCTGTGAAGAGTTTGGGCAGTGCCAGGGCTTCTTAGAGGCACAGTAAAGAATCTCACCATGAGTCTACAAAACACTTTGGAATCAATCAGAAAGAATGGTCTGAGTTAAACAGGATGAAGTTTAACAAAGACAAATGGAAAGTGCTCCACTTAGGAAGAAAAAATCAGTTTCACACATACAGAATGGGAAGAGACTGTCTAGGAAGGAGTATGGCAGAAAGGGATCTAGGGGTTATAGTGGACCACAAGCTAAAGATGAGTCAACAGTGTGATGCTGTTGCAAAAAAAGCAAACATGATTCTGGGATGTATTAACAGGTGTGTTGTGAGCAAGACACGAGAAGTCATTCTTCCGCTCTACTCTGCTCTGGTTAGGCCTCAGCTGGAGTATTGTGTCCAGTTCTGGGCACCGCATTTCAAAAAAGATGTGGAGAAATTGGAAAGGGTGCAGAGAAGAGCAACAAGAATGATTAAAGGTCTTGAGAACATGACCTATGAAGGAAGGCTGAAAGAATTGGGTTAGTTTGGAAAAGAGAAGACTGAGAGGGGACATGATAGCAGTTTTCAGGTATTTAAAAGGGTGTCATAAGGAGGAGGGAGAAAACTTGTTCACCTTAGCCTCTAAGGATAGAACAAGAAGCAGTGAGTTTAAACTGCAGCAAGGGAGGTCTAGGTTGGACATTAGGAAAAAGTTCCTAACTGTCAGGGTGGTTAAACACTGGAATAAATTGCCTAGGGAGGTTGTGGAATCTCCATCTCTGGAGATATTTATGAGTAGGTTAGATAAATGTCTATCAGGGATGGTCTAGACAGTATTTGGTCCTGTCATGCGGGCAGGGGACTGGACTCGATGACCTCTCGAGGTCCCTTCCAGTCCTAGAATCTATGAATCTATGAAAGGCACTATATCTATGTAAAATATTGGGTGGGGTTGTAGCTTGGTGGAACCATACTGCCATTTGGGGATCTCTGGGAGGAATTCTGTCTACCAGATCTCCAGAGAGCAGAGGGGACGAGCATACACAATGGCTGCATTTTAAAACTTCCTTATGTTTTTCCAAGAGTCTACTGGTTTGTGGGAGATTCTCTGCACATGCAGTGGGAAATACTGCTGGAACCAGTAATTTAAAAAAACCCAAACTTTTGTAAGTGTGAGTATTATACTTTGGGCCAGCAAAACTGTGTCTGCAATTTTCCACACAGAGAAAGAATTGGAAGCACAATTCGAAGTAATTCCTCTAAGTTAGTCACTTGTGTTCAAAAATAAAGTAAAAAGATTTGAAAAAGAACAACAAAAAATACAGTATAGTTTTAGAATACCTGTGTTCCACTATTTTATTTTAACCAACTAGTAGGAACTATTCCTATAGAAGGGGAAGATGTCAAAATAGAAATACAAAGTTAAATATAAATGTTAAATGTACAAAAATACATAACCATATCATATCACAATATGGAAGTCATTTAAAAATATGATTCATTCATCCATTAATGCATACCTTGGGTGGTTGAAAATATAAAACTATACCTGGGATGTGTTAATGCACCACTAAGTCATGTCTTATCATGGTTAATTATTTCATTCAAATAAATTTGGGCTTTCTCAATTGCTGTCAGTGATTAGTATGACCCCAGTGTTGTTAGTTACCATTCCTCTCCTTGCTGTGCCATTGATGCCTCCCTCAAAATCCTATTTCTATCCTCTTCCTGATCCTGTCTCTGGATCTTCTATTATTGTTGCCATTCTGCGTGGACTTTCCGATCCCAATGTACTAAGCCCTGTACCCATTTCTTCCACAACACTAACAAACACTAACTTATGTCAGTCAAATGTTTTCACTATCCCAACATTTCTTTAGAAGGATGAAAAGTGAAGAAGAAAAAAAAAAAAAGCTAGCCCCTTCTTTTGGGCTTTTCCATACATCTCTGATCAGTGTCTTTCAAATTGGAAGCTGCTCTGGACAGGGACGGTCTTCATTTGTGACTTGTACAGCACCAAGCACAGTTCAACACTTAGTTTATTAATAAATAACAATGTCTAATGCATAGTAAGTGATCAGTTCCAATTGTGTTCCGTGTTTTTGTATGTTTCCTTTATGAACACCAAAGACAGAACAGGCAATTTAGCAAGCTTATTGCATTGCTCTGATGGGTAAATTCATTTAGTTTGTCCTTGTGCCTTACTTCTACCCAATAATTACTATACTAGCGCAGGAACATGCTATCTGTCATGTCTTATTGCTTAAATACTTTTCAGATATCTTTTTTTTTACAGGTAATAACTAAGAGACAAATTATAGGGAATTTCCATTAACATACTTTGAAATGTAACTTGTTTGCTACTGACCTAGAGGAAGAAATTAATGAAAATTTAACATATTAAGGTCTGAAATATGCTTTCATTAAATAGAGTGTTTCAGTTATTTATTTATTTATTCAGTGTATGGGGCACCTATCAACGACTCCAGGCAGCGTTGAACAGTTACAGAATACAAATTGCTGTAAGTTAAACATCCTATGGCCTATTTGTATCTCTGAAAAATTCTAGTTCTCAAATTAACAGGTAACTGATAGTGCTGTCTAGCTGGTCTCCCTCTCTAGAGATATCTGCATTCAGTCTGACAACAGAATTCCCTGAACACTGGCCAGAAGACACCTGTTCTAATTTGTGTGAAATATGAGGATGTTCTTTATTCAAACCTCTCTAGGATACCAGATTTAGTGTGACATATCAGTTTTCTTGCCCTCTAGGACTCCTCTGCCGCTGTTCTGCATGGCTACAGTGTCTTTCTCATTTCACAAGAGTTAGGCAGGCATCTTCCTCATCTTCAGCCTTCATCTCTGCAAGTCCTACACAGGCATATTGATTCCATCTAACCAGTATAGGAAGCATGTGCATCAGGATCTCCTTGCAGCACCTCTTGTCAAGCATTGCTATATCAAGAGAGAGGCCCAAATGCTCCTTTTAATGGGACAGATGAATTTTGCAGAAATATCACTCGAGGGAAAAATCACCACTTGCATCTCTGATAAGGGGCTGCAGAGGTGGGGCCAACAGGTGGGGGAAGAGATATGAAGATACCACAATGACTGGCTGATCATAAATGTAGAAGATATAAAATGGACTGGGGACTGTTGAGGGAAAATGGTTCAAGAGAAAGGGGAGGAGGAAAGAGGTGGATGGTTGGGAAGAAAAATAAATTCTGTGTGTATGAGAGAGAGAGAGAGAAAGAGATGATAGTAGTGATTAGTGGTGGTAAATTTTTCCAAACCATTTTCTCAACCCCTTTCTTCCAGCCAGGAGAGGATACGGCTCTTTCTAGATCTTATCCATCCTATTTGGATTGGCCAGAGAGCAACACAAAATGCATTCCTCCCTTTTAATTTTTATATCACTAAGGTGTTGGTCTCGTTTGGCTCTAGCTATTCCTCAAAAAGCAAAGTCTCTATGCAGAGTGACTTCCACTCTCAGAGAAAGAGTGTAAAGGTGTGGATGACGTTATCAAATGGTAAAAAATGAATGTGTATCCCACACAAATATCCATATAGTCCCAAATTCTGTTTTTTGCTGGATTTTGAACAATTATGCCAATACACACACATTTCAAAATTAGTAGTATCCCTTGGTTCAAAATTGTGGGGCTCTGATGACCCACAGAGTCACCTACAAAGTTCATCTTTCCCCCTAAGGCATCTATAAACTGGGGTGGGGCTAATAGAAGAGGTGGATTTGAGCTTTTGGGTTGCCTTATCTGCTAGTGGCATATTAAGTTGTACTGCTGCTCTTCAGTTATGGTTGGATTTTGATTTTCTTGTATATTTAAATTGCATCAAGAGTGCTTAGAGGTTCGGTATTTTTAATGTGCATATCAATTTAAATACAAAAATAACAATGCTTTATTGGCATGACCAGCTGTACAAGTGTTGCCCAAGTGTAAAAGAAATTGAACTCTGAGGCATCTGTCACAGGCCAATACCATTTGGGATGGGGTCTGCACTGTATGAGGTTTTTATTCTTTTGTCCTACTGCGTGTGTCTATTTCTGATCAGGTTACTCAGCAGTGTGAAGCCAAGGCTTAGGAAACGTTTTTTCCTAATTTCTTTCTGATGAAATATCTTTGGCAATATCTGACTACTTGAAGAATGTCCTTGTTGTGCTCCTGTGTATTTCAGATTTTGGACTAGAAAGTGTTTCTCTCCGTCTCTTCTCTGTTATGTTAGTTGCACATACACTTCTCTCTGGTTTTGAAATGTGCTTTGTTTCTCTACCTGTAGTATAGAGTTACTTCTTCTGTAGCTTGTGTGAGTGGCAGGGGAAATGAAATGAGTGTTCTATACAGTAGAACCTCAGAGTTACGAACACCTCTGGGATGGAGGTTGTTTGTTACTCTGAAATGTTGACGACTCAGAACAAAATGTTATGGTGGTTCTTTCAAAAGTTTACAGCTGAACATTGACTTAATACAGCTTTGAAACTTTACTATGCAGAAGAAAAATGCTGCTTTTAACCATCTTAATTTAAATGAAACAAGCACAGAAACAGTTTCCTTACCTTGTCACATCTTTTTTTTTTAACTTTCCCTTGACTTTTGTAGTAGTTTATGTTTAACACACCTTACTCTACTATATTTGTGCCCCTCCCCCCCCTTTTTTGGTCTCTGCTGCTGACTGTTTGTGTACTTCCGGTTCCAAATGAGGTATGTGGTTGACTGGTCAGTTGATAACTCTGGTGTTTGTAACTCTGAGGTTCTACTATACTTTGGTCATTTGTCACCCTTTCTCGTATGGTAGCCACTCTCATGTATTTGTATGTTTGGAGGTTCAAAGGTTGTCTGCATGTGTTTTCAGTATTTATTCCATGCTCAACGAGTAAGGATGGGAAAACTTGGGAAAGATGGACAGCCTGTAAAACACAGTGACAGGTGAAAACAACAGCATCTGTTTATTCTGATAAATAGATTTCTTTGTGCTGAACCTCTTCACTCAAAAAGGGATATAAAAAAGCTAAGATTATCCCTTGGTAATCTGGAAACAGACAACATCAGAAGCTTGAGCGGCAAAAATGGATTAGTGGTGCTTTTGTTATCTCTTGGAACCAAGCCATAGAAGTAGGAACCCAAGATATTTTACTTTTAATTTCTTCCTTTGCATGTCTGAGAGGCAAGCAAAATGAGTTTGGAACTCAGTGGGAGTTATAGCTTTCTCTCTCTCCTTGGAGACAGATTCAGGAATCCTGCAGGGGGAAAAAACGTTAAAATCAGTGGAGAAGAGTTACCTGAACTATAGACATTAAGGACCATAATTTATCAGGAATGCATGGAATTGTATGTATGTAAAATTGAATATCATGTTGCATCTTTAATTAGTTCCATTTTAACCTTCCTTCTTCTCCTGGCGAAGATATAGTGTTACAGAGGGAGCAGCTGTGAACTGTGGTAGGTAAGCAAAACGTGCAGTCACCTGGCTCCCTTGCTGATTTTTGATAGGTATTTGGGATTCTTTTCAGTTCTTTTTAAGGACCAAATTTTGCTGTCCAGTGATCTAAACTAGTGTAAATGTGGAGTAACTTCATTGATGGAATTCGGCCCTTTGTATGCACTGGAGTGATGCCTTCACAAGACCTCTTCAGGTCCCAACACTCTTTTCCCTGATAATATCGTCCTTACACCTTGCATTGTGGGAAGTGATTTGATCTTGACTGGAGATCACTGACACAGCAGAACCTACTTAACCCTTTCCCAGTAGAATCAACACCTCCTAACAGAGTGAGATTTTTCTGACAAACAATGCCCTCTTATTAAAAACCACAACCTTGCTCTACACCCAACATGTATTTGGAATGTCTGTACACTGCAGCACATGGCTACTGGTGAATTTGCAGCTCAAAATGAGTAGTGCTTTGGCTCCAAAGGGCAAGGATCCTATTTACTTACCACACTGAGAGGTTTGTTTAACTGCTGCTTCTGCTTCTCCTGCCTGTGTTCATTACATCCCTTATGGACCTTTATCCTCCCTTTAGTGGCTGTCTGTGTGCAGTGCAGATTGTAAGAATCAGTGATGTTGATGGAACCCTGGTATAGATCAGGCTGGTTTATCTGTTGCTTCTGAAGATTTACTTTCCCTTGGGGAGGATTTAAGGGGGAAAAGGCTAAGCAAATTACAAACACCACCCTTCCAATCTGCTGTGCAAACAAATGTTTGCAGGTGCAAGCCTTTGATCTGACAGCAGTCTATGGGAGCAACTCCAACTTAGCCTACGCGTCAAACAAAATGGCCAAAATGTTCACTCTTTTCTTATGCTAACTGCACCAGACCAGATATTTGCAGTCCCATTACAAAGCATACCCCGTTACATACAAACCACTGAAATGCAGCCATCTCTGGGGTGCTGGGCGGCAGATCATTTAGGAAAGGGAAGTTTTAGGTAAGGACTCCTGGACAGCCCTCTGTGCTTACAAACAGTGCCACAGAATCTACTACCTGTGTGAGGGAGAGAATTCCTTGGATTTTCCAAATCTCTTCTCCAACACTCCTCCCTATTATTAAACTTGATGTAGTCTACTTATCAATTTTGGAAGGATAATTGGCTGAATCATCGTTGCTGGGATTTCATCTGGTTCCAGGGGCCTCATTATTCGAAATGTAATAATTCTATCACTACCTTCCATTCTAAACTAAAGTCCTAGATCTCTGCTGAGCAAAGATGCCCCTTCACATCTGATTATATATTTCTGGGGCCTTTCTCATTCCAGCCATTCTGCAGGTACATTGACTTCAATGAGAGTTGTGCATAAATAACTATCAGGATGATCAGACTATTTTATTTTTGAAATAAACACAAACTATGTTCAGAATGAGCCCAACAATGCCATCTTTGTCATTAGCCAAATTAGTGATTAAACACATTTGCATTAGCTCTGAATAGCCCACCACAACATCCTCTGCTGTTTTTTGTTTGTTTGATTGTTTGTTTTTGAAGGGAAATGATTCTTCCTTTACCTAGTATCTGGAAAACTGCTGATTTTTTCAATAAGCAATGACTAATAAAGTGCTAGCTTTGCATGTTGCTGATTCAAAAAAGAGGGCGAGAACTGTCCAGTCTATCTGTAGAGGCAAATGCAGATGTAAAATTTTGCAAATTCTAAAAACTATAACAAGCCATGAAACAGACGGAACTAAAGTAAGTTTTTTTAGTCAAAATTTGTTTTAAAAGAAAAAAGATATTTAAAAAATGTGGAGTAAAACATTTTCCTTGCCTAGCAGTTGTTTTAAGAATATGGCATGTGACATGCAACCCACAATGTCAGATATCAATGAAATTTCAATGAATGATTATACTCTAATCCTTTGGGGAAAATTGCATTTTTTTTATGCACTAGCTTTTCAAAACATCTCTGTTGAAATTAAATTCTTGATTCACTGCTAACAGCTGTAGAAAGGAAGAACAGTCTCTTCCTTGCAAACAAAAGTAAGAAAATGACATTTAAAATTGTACTGTCCCTAAGGGGAAAGTTATCTGTGAAGTGGGATATGTCTTAGCATGGTATGCAGTTTTACAATAATATAACAACTCTCTTCAGGTTCTCAGGAGCTTCCAAACTAGATCACTACCTAGACGCGGGGAAAAGTCTAGTCTTTAGCTGTCTCTGATTATAGACTTGGGGAAAATATATATAATAGTATGTGTATGTATGAGAGAGAGATTCGTTCTCAGGTAGGCTATTGTGACAAAAGGGACATGAGTTATCTTGAAGGATGCCTGCCAAAATTGTACTTATGGCCAACAACATGAGAATCAATTATATGAATAAAGTGAAACTTGGGACTTAAGAGACTGGAAGATGGGGCTCAATAGAGGTGATATTCTTGGAAATATTTAGTGATAGTCTTGTTTTATAGGTTTCAGAGTAGCAGCCGTGTTAGTCTGTATCCGCAAAAAGAACAGGAGTACTTGTGGCACCTTAGAGACTAACAAATTTATTTGAGCATAAGCTTTCATGAGCTACAGCCCACTTCTTCGGATGCATATAATGGAACATATATTGAGGAGATATATATACACATACAGAGAGCATGAAAAGGTGGGAGTTGTACTGTTCTTCTTGTTTTATAAGGGAAATAAGAAAAAGCTGCTATTGGAGATCAGCAAATATATGCACCAGAATTACAGGCCCTGATTCAGTAAACCATTCAACAATAAAGCCCCACTGTCTTCAAAGAGACTTGATTTCAATGAGGCTTAGGCAGGGGCTTAACGTGAAGCCCTTGCTGATGTGCTTTGCTAAATTTTGGCCATGATACAGGAGAGAGGTTTGGATTCATGGAGTACTAGAAGGCCATCAGTGATGAATGGAGATTCAAATCCACTCTCCGTTTAAGCAGATGGACTACTGTTTTACTAGGTTCAAACAAGCAGGGCTTGTCAGGTAGACATAGGTAGAAAACAGGTAGAACACCGCTCTTGCTTAATTAATTTTAAAAAATCTGACAATTCTAATTTGAGTAACAAGTTAAAAACAGAAAACAAAAACAGAGATATAGACTGCAACCAAATATAAATTAATTGAATTTAAAGGGAGTATTAATACACTTCACTCTCTACACATGAATAAATGGACTATTAGAAATTAGCACCTGTGATGAGTTATACCTGGCATTTGTTGTCTCCGGCTGGAGGCCCTGCCACCTTGCGCACCCCACCCAAAGAAAATGTCCTTTGGGGAAAAAACACACGCACATTTAAACTTCCAAGAGCTACCTAGCAAGGCCACCCAGGATTAGCTGTGAGTGGAACAAATGAGAATTGGCCCTCCATTGGTTAGAAGGCCTGGGGGCAGACAGAAACCAATCAAGACCCAACAGGCAAGATAAAAAGGGCTGCTGGTGTCTTCCAAAGGGCAGTTCTGGGTGAAGCTGAGTTGGGGGAGGAAGGACCTCTCCTGTCTTAACCTGAAAGCTGGTCTGGTCAGGGGTCTAGGTCTGGCTGCACTTTTTTGACTGAGTCAGTGGAACACTGTTTTTGTTTGTTTTCTGGAATGCAAAGCCCAGGTGGCCATCTTGAGTCAAATATCAATTTGACTGCAGTACTGCTTTAGGGAATTTGCTTTGTGGGACTTCACACTGGGTCAGGCAAACCAATGTCAGGGCCTCGAGGCTGTCTATGCCCCAGAGCATTGAACTGGTGGTGTGGTACTGGAGCCTGGATGCTAGCCATGCTCTTTCCATTGCAGTTTTGCCTGCACCACCATACTACACAACTGCAATTCCATTGCCCTCTGGGTACCTACCATTCCCTGCACAACTCCCGGAAGTCGGAGCTTCTGGGAAATTTCTAAAAGCCTTATAGGAACCAAGGAGAAGTGTGAGGAAAAGGAGATCAAACTGCTATAGCCAGCTAGGAAGCTCCTATAATTCCCCGGGTATATCCTCACAGCTATTTCCTGGTCCCTGGTTCTCCCTCAGTAATGGCCGGGATGAGTGTTCCTCTCTCTTGCTGGACAAGGAATATTTTAAAAAGCTGTGGTGAGGCAGTGGGGGAGCCAGGCTTCCCCTGCATTCTGAACCTGCCAAATGCGTAGATGAATTAGTATCTGCTGGAAAGGTGATTTGGGGAAACTGAAAGCAAGATGGAGACAGCTGATCCCCTGCAATGACATTTCAGTGACAAATAAGGTAATTATGGCAGCTACAAGCTGCATTTTGTATATGATACGTGAATGCAGAAGTGAGGTCTTTAATGAACTGTGTAGCAAAGATGCAGCAGAACATGCAGCACCATATGCACAGCCGGCTAGAGAAGCTGTTGAACCTAAGGTTGCTGCTTTATATGAGCACAGCCTGCAGTTGGCATACTGCCCAAGTTGGTAGTGTCCACTTTTTGAGACTGAGGGTGGGGAGTTGGGATGAATCACCAAAATGGATATTTCCTTTTAATTTTTTTTTTTTAAAGAGGAGAGTGAATGATACATTGCTGATGGGATTCATGTGCTTCTGATAGCTTTCTATGTTTCTTTTTCTTGTGGTTAATTAATTAATGATTTGTATTAGTTATGGCCAGGGAGTTTATGGAGGAGTGAATTAATATTTCATTTATATTAAAGAACAACATGATTGATGTTCTAATTACACGGATACTTGTTTTCAATATTCTCCTTTATTATGCAAAAATATAAAGACCAGCAGCAATAGCAAACCAAGGTAATATATTTACACGGGCAAAATAGACATTGCTTTTCAGGTTTATGGGTTTCCATTTTTTCTGTGCATGATTCACAGAAAGGGGTGGATTGGGCAATGAATGGATGTGAAGGAGCTGGGCAATAGGGGGCAGTTTAAGAAGTACTGTCATACTGGTTTGAACTGCTCTGTTGTGCAGATGATGCAGGCACATGTGCAGTTGTTGGATCAGCTGTACAATAATATTTATTCTTACGTATTCATTCACGGTGTAAGGCACTGAGCACTCAAGCCACAATCCACCAAAGCCTATAACCTCGTGCGTGATCCCAGTGACATCAAAATAGGTTATCTTAGAATATCAGGGTTGGAAGGGACCGCATGAGGTCATCTAGGCCAACCCCCAGCTCAAAGCAGGACCAATCCCCAGACAGATTTTTGTCCCAAATGGCCCCCTCAAGGATTGAACGCACAACGCTGGGTTTAGCAGGCCAATGTTCAAACCACTGAGCTATCCCTCCCTCTTGGTTTGCTAGTGATCTGGTCTTCATAGGACTACTCATTTTTAATATAAAACACATGCTCAAGTGCTTTGCCTTGTGGGATCAAACTCTAATTGAACATTTCATATGGACACTGACAGTCCTCCATTCTCATTTCCCTTTTATTCATCCCTGTCATTCAAAAGTTGCCCTCATATTGATGCTCTTTGAAATGGTACAAGTTCCCCTTCTTGTCTCTGTGTATGTCCAGTAGTAGGTATTCAGTCTATATTATATATAACTTACATACAAATGAGAACTAAAGAAACTTTTAGATCTTACTGCACCATTACTGTGGTTAATTTGTAACACATTTTTACAAGACTTTTTTTAGAAATGTTTTAAAGATTTTAAAATGTTATTTCTGCTGCTTTTTGTATTTCCCTTCCTGTAAAGCTAGGCTACCATAGAAACATGTGTCCGACTGTCAGACTTACAAGGGTGAAAAAACTGACAAATCCAATGTAGAAAGCTTTATAAATTACTTAAAATAGATTTTCTATAAATCATAATGTTGCAACTATAAGTGCAGATATTTCACAGGCTAGTGCAACCTTTGCGGTTTCCCATTGCAATATTGCCTGTCATGCACCTCTGAGCAACGTCATTTGTAGGGAGAGAAAATAAATACAGTGTGTGTGCGCATATAGAGCCAAATCCTGAACTACTGATTCAGGCCAAATTCCCATGAACTTTACTGGCAATTTTTTCCCCTAAATAATAGTCTCCACAAAGCCCATTGAAATACATGAAAATACTCCCATTGACTTCACTAGGCTTTGGATCTGTCTGTAAGGACTTAAGGGCAAACACATGGAAGAGGATATATATACACTAGATGCACTGTAAAATAACATTTTAGTACATAAAGGATTTGTCAGTTGGAACGACTTAGGAGCCATGAACAAAGAGTTGGTGCTGTGATTCCTACTTATATTAATGAGATTCCTGTGCCTAAAACCCCATGCACCAGTTTGAAATTGTACCCCTCACTGTCCAGTTACGGACCGCAATGAGACTGAGTATCAATGAATTTATTGGAACCATTCCGGAAAAAACTTTTGTATGGGAATGGCTGCTGCATATTAAGGAGACTGAGGGTGGCAGATGTCTGATTTCTATATAGGCGTGGTTTGGTGCTCTGTGGTATTGAATGTTAACACACTGACTTATTTTCTCAAGTCATACAATAATGTTGCAAAACTACACTGCACTGTCAAAAACAACAAGGAATCCTATTGGCACCTAAGCGACTAACAAATGTATTTGGGCATAAGCTTTCGTGGCCTAAAACCCAGTTCATCAGATGCATGGAGTGGAAAATACAGTAGAGAGGTATAAATCCACAGCACATGAAAAGATGGGAGTTCCCTTACCAAGTGGGGGGGTCAGTGCTAACGAGCCAATTCAATTAAGGTGGAAGTGGCCTATTCTCAACAGTCGACAAGAAGGGGTGAATACCTTACTGTTTTTGCTGATACAGACTAACACGGCTACCACTCTGAAACCTGAGTCCACTGTCAGTAATTCATTACTGCAATATTTTTGTTTCTGCCTTCCTGGCTACATGGTTTTGGAGGAGCCTGCAAACACATTGTTTGCACATTATTTGTTACATCCCGATATATTTAATAAACTGACATCATGTACAAAATACTGAACTAAATGGCTATAGGAAAGAAAAGTATTATGTGTGTCCCCTTCACACAATAGGCTGAGCCTTGACATTTGTGCAGCTCATTCACTAACTGTAATTCCACTTTACAGCTCTCACCAGCTACTGTAGGTGATTTCATATGCATGATTGCTATTTAAAGAAAGAGAGGGAGTTAATTCTCGTCTCAGATTTTCATATCCCTATTGCTTCCTGCGATGTAGAGGAAGCTGTTCTTGGACAGTTGCCCTTTATAAGACTGAGAACAGAGCTACATAGTCTATTTGTCATAGAAAAAATATATCATTAGCATGGTAATTGTAGAAGTGTGCAAGGCAGAGTTTAAAGACTAATGTTGGGGAAATTTTTACTCCACATGATGGGAAGACTAATGGGGCACATCTTATATTAGTTTAGTTTTACAAATAGTGGCACCAGTAGTAAAATTCATTTTAGACCCTTATTCTTCTTAATTGCTAGTCCATTTATTTGGCTGGTGGATGTTCCTGTTCCAGTTCCTTTTTTTTTCTTGGAAGAGAGCTCTTCCTTAATTACAGGAATAAAACAATAATTGTATTTAAATTGAAGTAAAGGGAGCCTGAAAATTCTTCCAACTGAAAGAGATGAATGGTAATATTAATATTTTACATGACGTTAACTAACCTTTGTACATTCCCGGATATCTAGTGACAAAGTAAATTCTTATATTCCTGTGTTTATGACATAATGGTGTGTATATTGTGAAGCATTCATAAGTTACTTTAATATCATTTTTGTTGTTTACTTATGGGAACTAGCATTTTTTCTCTTAGTCCATTGGGTATCTGATCAATGAAGATGATATTACACAGATATTAATTGTATAAAAAAGTATTGGTCAGAGAAAATGTAAACATACTGTCATTACAATCCAGGCTCATATGATAGCATACTTAGGCGAGAATTGTTTTTACATAAATGTACAGGGGTCATTAGTAGTGCTAGAAAAGATCGCTGTATGTTGGATTTAGAGTAGCCTGGGCTCACCCTGCAAAACGTATGATAGCTCCAGCTGGAAAATATAAAACTGTGGCACTACAGTACATTCTGCTGCAGAGTCCACAAGCTAGTCACCGGTTATATGCTAATGCCTAGCCATTATATCACCCAAGCATTCTCTAGAGTATACGGGCATCTTATTGCAACAGTTATCACCTTGTCTGACCTCCTGTACAACACAGGCTTAGAACTCCCCCAAAATAATCCCTAAAGCAGATCTTTTAGGAAAAAATCCAATCTTGATTTAAAAATGGTCAGTCTTAGAGAATCCACCAAGACCTTTGGTGAATTGTTTCAATGGTTAATTACTCTCACTGTTTGCAGTCTGAATTTGCCTAGCTTCAACTTCTAGCCATTGGATCATGTTATACCTTCCTCTGTTAGACTGAAGAGACCAATATCAAATATTTGTTCCCCATGTAGGTTCTTATAGACTGTAATCAAGTCACCTCGTAACCTTTTCTTTGTTTAGCTAAATAGATTGAGCTCCTTTAGTGTATCATCATAAGGCATGTTTTCTAATGCTTTAGTCATTCTCATGGCTCTTCTCTGAACCTTCTCCAATTTATCAATTGTGGGCAACAGAACTGAACACAATATTCCAGCAGTGGTCACATCAGTGCCAAATACAAAGAGAAAATAACCTCTTATTATTGCTTCTTGAGATTTCCGTGTTTATGCATCCAAGGATCACATTCGCCCTTTTAGCCACAGCGTTGCACTGGGAGCTCATGTTCAGACCCCCAAATCTTTTCCAGAGTCACTGATTCCCATGATAGTCCCCCACCCTGTAACATTCTAGATGTATACATAGAATCATAGAAGATTAGGGTTGGAAGAGACCTCGGGAGGTCATCTAGTCCAACTCCCTGCTCAAAGCAGGACCAACCCCAACTAAATCATCCCAGCCAGGGCTTTGTCAAACCGGGCCTTAAAAACCTTTAAGGAAGGAGATTCCACCACCTCCCTAGGTAACCCATTCCAGTGCTTCACCACTCTCCTAGTGAAATAGTTTTTCTTAATATCCAACCTAAACCTCCCCTACTGCAACTTGAGACCATTGCTCCTTGTTCTGTCATCTGCCACCGCTGAGAACAGCCTAGCTCCATCCTCTTTGGAACCCCCCTTCAGGTAGTTGAAAGCTGCTATCAAGTCCCCCCTCACTCATCTCTTCTGCAGACTAAATAATCCCAGTTCCCTCAGCCTCTCTTCATAAGTCATGTGCCCCAGCTCCTAATCATTTTCATTGCCCTCTGCTGGACTCTTTCCAATTTGTCCACAACCTTTTGGGGGGAGAGGGGGCAAAACTGGATGCAATACTCCAGATGTGGCCTCACCAGTGCCAAATAAAGGGGAGTAATCACTTCCCTCAATCTGCTGGCAATGCTTCTACTCATGCAGCCCAATATGCCGTTAGCCTTCTTGGCAACAAGGAAACATAGTTGGCACATATCCAGCTTCTCTTCCCCAGGTCATTTTCTACAGAACTGGTACTTAGCCAGTCAGTCCCCAGCCTGTAGCAGTGCATGGGATTCTTCGTCCTAAGTGCACGACTCTGCACTTGTCCTTGTTGAGCCTCATCAGATTTCTTTTAGCCCAATCCTCCAATTTGTCTAGGTCACTCTGGACCCTATCCCTACCTTCCAGTCTATCTACCCCTCCCCGCAACTTAGTGTCATCCGCAAACTTGCTGAGGGTGCAATCCATCCCATCATCCAGATCATTAATGAAAATGTTGAACAAAACTGCCCCAGGACAGATCCCTGGGGCACTCCGCTTGATACCGGCTGCCAACTAGACATCGAACCATTGATCACTACCCATTGAGCCCAACTATCTAGCCAGCTTTCTATCCATCTTATAGTCCATTCATCAAATCCATACTTTTTTAACTTGCTGGCAAGAATACTGTGGAATCTACCTTTAGCTGTATTAAAGTGCATATTTGCCTGTCTCCAGCTTACTAAGTGATCCAGATCATCTGTATAAGTGACCTGTCCTCTTCATTATTTACCATTCCCCCAATTTTTGTGTCATCTGCAAACTTTATCAGTGATAATTTTGTTTTCGTTTTCTTCCAGGTCATTAATAAAATTGTTAAACAGTGTAGGGCCAAGAACCAATCCCCGCAGGACACCACTAGAAACACACCCATTCAATGATGGTTCCCTTTTTCCAGTTACATTTTGAAACCTATCAGTTAGCCAGTTTTTAATCCATTTAATGTGTTCCAGGTTAATTTTATATTTTTCTAGGTTTTTAATCAAAATGTCATTCAGTACCTAGTCAAATGCCTTACAGAAGTCTAAATATATTACATCAACACTATTACCTTTATCAATCAAATTTATAATCTCATCAAAAATATCAAGTTAGTTGGACAGGATCTATTTTCCATAAATATACGTTGATTGGAATTAATTATATTACTCTCCTTTAATTCTTTATTAAACCAACCCCCATATCAGCAGCTGCATTTTCTTGCCTGCGATTGATATCAAACTAACAGACCTATAGTTGTCTGGGTCATCCCATTTACCCTTTTTAAATGTTGGCACAACATTAGCTTTCTTCCAATCTTCTGGAACTTCCCAGGTGTTCTAAGACTTAGTGAAAATCAACATTAATGGTCTAGCAAGCTCTTCTGCCAGCTCTTTTAACACTCTAGGATGCAAGTTTATCTGGACCTGCTGATTTAAAAGCAGTCTAACTTTAGTAGCTGCTATTTAACATCCTCTTGAGGTGGAAGAGAAAGTGTGTTATCATATGATATGACTACATCATCTGTTTTTTCCCAAAGGCAGAAGAGAAATATTTATTGAACGCTTCTGCCTTTTCTGCATTATTATTTGTAATTCAACTATCTAGTAATGGATAAATACTATTGTTAGGATTCTTTTTATTCCTACTATTCTTTAAACTCCTTAATTGTGCTCATCATAGATTTCTCCTTGTGTCCCTTTGCTTTCCTTATCAATTTTCTATAATTACCAGTTTCTGATTTATATTAATTACTGTCAACTTCCTCTTTATTCCATTTGTTTATATAGCTGCCCCCACATCCCATAAAACCAGGTTTTTTTTTTAACCAATACAGCTTTTTTCCTAGTTTGTGGGAGGGTGGCTTTTTGGGCATCTAAGAAAGTGTTCTTAATCAATTCCTAATTATTGTTCACATTTTTCTGTTCTCCCACATAATCTGGCTCATAATTGTTTTCAGCTTTGTGAAATTAGTTCTTTTAAAGTACCAAGTGTGTGTGTGTGTGTGTGTGTGTGTGTAGATATAGATTTATATAGATAGATATCTCCACTGGTCTGGACTTTATTCTGTTTGCACATTATAAATGTAATCAAGTCATGATCTCTTGTACCTATGTTACCATTAATTTTTATTTCTTTGATCAGTTCCTCTTTATCTGTCAGCACAAGGTCTAGTATAGGATTCCCCGCACGTTGGATGCAACATGTTTTGAATTAGGAAATTGTCATCTACAATATTTATAAATTCCAAGCATATTTTAGTACTGGCAGCATGAGATCTCCAAAATAGGTCGCTCAAATTGAAATCCCCCATGATCATGCAGCTTTTTTTTAGACACATTCTAGATAGATGCATAAGGAGCTGGTCATCCTGTTCCCTAGAGCAGTGGTTCTCAAACTGGGGGTCAGGACCCCTCAGGGGGTCTCAAGGATATTACATGGGGGGTCGCGAGCTGTCAGCCTCCACCCCAAACCCTGCTTTGCCTCCAGCATTTATAATGGTGTTAAATATATAAAATAGTGTTTTTAATTTATAAGGGGGGGGGGGTCGCAATCAGAGGCTTGCTATGTGATAGGGGTCACCAGTACAAAAGTTTGAGAACCACTGCCCTAGAGTGATTTGGTGGTCTAGAGCAGACAATAATTAATAGCATATTTAGTGCTTTATCTGTTAGGACATTGATCCATAAGCATTCAAGATCATTTTCTTTTCACTTATCAGTGACTCAAACTGGAAATGCCATTTTTGACATAGACCGCCACTCCCCCTTTCCTTTTGCTTACTCAGTCTTTCCTAAATAGGTTATAAGCACTGGTTTTAACATTCCAAACATAGAAATCATCCCACCAGGTTTCAGTATTACCAACTGGATCAAATTATGCTCATACATGACCAATTCCAAATACTCTTTTTGTTAACCAGGCTCCTAGCATTGGTGTATAGACAGCTAAAGAATTTCTTCTCTTCGTGTCCTTTGTTTCCTTCTCAACATCTCAATTTTGTGCTGAGTGCTCTTATCGCCCCTCCTTTCACTCTCCCCTCTTTTTATTAGTTTAGTGCCTACCTGACTACGTTAGCCAGCCTGTCCCCACGAAGATTGGTCCCCCTTCTACTGATGTGGAGGCCATCTAAACTATACAGCTCCCTGTTACCAAAGAAGGTGGACCAATGTTCCACAAAATCATAACCCTGAACCACTTACCTAGCCACCAGTTCACTTCCAGAATCTTCTGCCTTCTATCTTCCTTTGCTCATGGGACAGGAAGGATCTCAGAGAACATCACTTGGATATTCTTCTTCAGCACTCTTCCAAGTTCCCTGAAGTCATCTGTTATCTGTGAGAGATCCCCCAACGCAGTGTCATTAGTGTCTATATGAACCATCGCCAATGGATCCTTTCCTGTTGACTTCAATTCTGATCTAATCTTAATGACATCTCGTATCTTGGCTCTGGAAAAGCAGTACACTATCCTTTTGTCTACCTGTCCCTTGCAGAATGTTCTTTTGATTCTTCTGAGTATTGAATCGCCAGCAAAGATCATCTGTCTTCCTTAGACCACTGGAGAATTCTTTGTAGACAAACTTGATTTTCTTATGGTTGGGCCAACCTGCCATCCACAGGTACGACCCATACATCTCTCCATACCCTTGGACCAGCTTGATCTTGAGAGGTATCTTCCTTAGTTTCCACCTGAGGACCAGATATCAACTGGTAACTTCTGCCCATCCTCATCTATTTCCAGCCTTGTAAGATGCTGCCATGACTGCCTCTCTGATGGTTATGAACAGCCAGGCCTCCTCTCTGATATCCTCTCCCTGAGTAATTGGTGGCCAGCTACTTTCTTTATTGAACCTGGGTACTGATCGTAGGATCCTGCGGACAACTTCTCCCCTCATTCATAATCCTATAGCATCTCTGTGACTTCTAAGCAGTTGGTTGTATAGGAAAAGTAACATACATTAGGGAAGTATTTAGTGTATTCTTAGCTGTCTTTTAATGCAGTTTAGCTCCTAGGAACAAGATGAGAGCCAGTGTGATGGGCCTCATCCAGTGCCCATTGAACTAAACAGGAGTCTTTTGGCTGACTTCAGTTACCATTAGATTATGCCCCTGATGACCCTCTAGCTCTCTACAGACCACCAGTGGTCTACAGAGCAAAATTTAGGAAGATGTTCTTGAATCTGTCCTTACTAGTTTAGTTATGGCATTTGTGTGGGATTTGAGATAGAAAGTGGTGAAGCTGAGGTGAAATTTGAGACTTTTCTATTACTTTATTTTAAGAATTGAATATACAATAACAAACACATTTATATCAAACCATAGACCTTCCTCAGACAAGGTATAGACTGATTTTGAGATGATTTCAATCACCATGGTGACCTAGAGTTTTATAACAGTATGAAAGACAACTTATTTTTCCTTCTTTTCTGCTCAAGAAAGAGGCTTCTCAGTTGCTAAAATATATTGTAAAAGTATATATTCCTAACATGTTCATTAGTGGGCACTGAGGAAAGCAGCAGTGGCCTTTCAGGCTGATGCTTATCCTTCATTATAGCTCAGTTTGAAGTGAATAGAAAGCAGTTTGGAAGCAAGATAAATGTCAGCCCTTCAGGTAAATATTGTATAAAATTGCAGTTGTTGAAAATAAGTAATCTCTTTTAGTCATGTGTAGGATATTACCCTTCCAGCACAGTATACAGAAACACTGTCTGGCAGGAATGTTACTTTCAGATGTTTACCGCAGCATCAAGTAGAATGGTACCCGAAGGCTTAGGAAGTGTTGTTGAAATTGTGTGGTATTTCGAAACCAAGTTAGTTAATAGGCTGAGGTACAGGAGAAAACTTGTGATTCAATGGTTAGTACTGTGGTGAGATTTATAATCACAGTAAACACCAGGAAGTCTTTGACCTAAGATGAGATATCTTTGATGGAGCTATGCCAGTGTGACCAGTAAAATGTCAAGGTTTTTTATTTTCCCATCAAATCTCAAAAAAGAGCATGTTAATCACAAAAACTTGCTTTCCATCAAGTTGTAAGGGTATGAGATTTGAACTCAAAGAAAATGTGTGTATAATCAAGCGCTTTAAATTACATCAGGCACCAGGATCATAGCCTGTATTTAGGATTGCCAACTTTATAATCACATGAAATCGAACACCACTGCCCCTTCTCTGAGGCCCCGACCCTGCCCCTCTTCTCTGAGGTCCTGCTCACTCTCCCTCCCTCCATTGCTCACTCTCTCTGTCAGGGTTCCCTCCACACTCTGGACTCTGGGGTACAGATGTGGGTACCCGCATGAAAGACCCCCTAAGCTTAGTTCTACCAGATTAGGTTAAAAACTTTCCCAAGGCACAAATTCTTCCTTGTCCTTGGATGGTATTGCTGCCACCACCAAGTGAGTTAGACAAAGATTCAGGAAAAGGACTACTTGGAGTTCCTGTTTCCCCAAAATATTCCCTTTCCTAGAGAGGCTTGAGAATAATATACCAACCAAATAGGTAAACAAGGTGAGCACAGACCAGACCCTTGGGGTTTTAGGACACTAAAAACCAATCAGGTTCTTAAAAGCAGAACTTTATTATAAAGAAAAAAGTAAAAAGAACCTCTGTAAAATCAGGATGGAAGGTAGTTTTACAGGGTAATAAGATTTAAAACACAGAGGATTCCCCTCTAGGCAAAACTTTAAAGTTACCAAATTCAGGAATAAACCTCCCTGTTATCATTGGGAAAATTCACAAGCTAAAACAAAAGATAATCTAATGCATTTCCTTGCTTTACTTACAATTTTTGTAATTTTAGATGCTTATTTTAAATAGGGTTTTAGGAGAGGTTTTTTTCCTGACTGGTCCCTCTCTCTGTCCCGAGAGAGCACAACAAAGAGAGCACAAACATAACTTTCTCCCCCACTCCAGATTTGAAAGTATCTTCCTTCCCCATTGGTCCTTCTGGTCAGGTGCCAACTAGGTTAATTGAACTGATTAACCCTTTACAGGTAAGTGATTCTGTACCTCTGGCCAAGAGGGATTTTATATTAGTGCATACGTAAAGGTTGTTACCCTTCTGTTTATATTTATGACACTCCCGAACCCTCATTCACTTTCATAAGGCTGAGGCAAGAGGTTGCGGTGCAGTGGAGGTGAGGGCTCCAGCTAGGGGTATGGGTTTCAGGATGGGGCCATAAATGAGGGGTTCAGGGTGCAGGAGGCAGATCCGGGCTGGGGTAGGAGGTTGGGGTGCGAGGGGGTGGCTCAGAGCAGGGGCAGAGAGTTGGGGTGCAGAAGGGGGTGTGAGGTGCGGGCTCCAGGATGGAGTTTGGATGCAGGAAGGGGTTCTGACCTGGGACAGGGGGTTGAGGTGTGGGAGGGGGTTCAGGGTATGAGCTCCAGCCAGGCAGCGCTTACCTCAGGTGGTTCCCAGTTGGCGGTACAGTGGGGCTAAGGCAGGCTTCCTGCCTGCCCCGGCTCTGTGCAGATCCCAGGAGTGGCCAGCATATCTGGTTCTTAGGCACAGGGGCCACGGGGCTCTCTGCGCTACCAGTGCTCGCAGGTACCACCTACGCAGCTCCCATTTGCCACGGCTCCTGGCCAATGGGAGCTGCGGAGCTGGCATTCGGGGTGGGGCCAATGTGCGGCGCCTCCTGGCTGGTCGCCCCTGTATCTAGGAGCCGGATATGCCGGCCATTTCTGGGAGCCATGTGGAGCCAGGGCAGGCAGGGAGCCTGCCTTAGACCTGCTGGGCCGCCAGCCAGACTTTTAACAGCCAGGTCAGCGGTGCTGACAGGAGTGGCCAGGGTCCCTTTTTGACCAGGTGTTCCGGTCAAAAAATGGATGACTGGAAACTCTAACTGCGCTGCGTTTTAGCTACAGTTGAAATCCAACTTCCATTCTAATTCCCTATCCTTTTCAGTTGCTCAGAACTTACTCAGACAAACTCCTTTTAGGCTGATGTTTTCCATATTCAGTCATAGCCTGATGGTGAATATTTGACCAAAAGCAGTTCAGCTGTTTTAAAATTACAGTAACTCCTCACTAAAAGTCATCCCGGTTAACGTTGTTTCATTGTTACATTGCTGATCAATTAGGGAACATGCTTGTTTAAAGTTGTGCAATGCTCCCTTCTAACATCGTTTGGCAGCTGCCTGCTTTGTCCACTGCTTGCAGGAAGAGCAGCCCGTTGCAGCTAGCTGGTGGGGGCTTGGAACCAGGGTGGACCGGCAGCCCCGCATCAGCTCCCCGCTCCCCTAAGTTCCCTGTGCAGCAGCTTCCCAGCAGGCTAGCAATTGCAGCTGTCCCTCCCCCCACTGCCATGTGCTGCTCCTGCCCTCTGCCTTGGAGCTGCTCCCCGAGACTCTTGCTTGATGTGCAGGGGGGGAGGGGAGGAAAAGGGGGGCTAATGTCAGGGTGTCCCCCTCCCCCCTACTCCTGCACCCCGCTTACCCCATCTTCCATAGAGCAGGGGGGACACATGACAGGGCTCAGGACAGAGGGAGCTTGCTGGCAGCAGCAGCTGTGGTCTCAGCAAGCTGATCTAATTAACAAGACAGTGTACTTAAAGGGGAAATGCGCATCTCTCTCTCACACACACACACACACACACACACACACACACACACACACACACTGTGTAGCTGTCTCTGTCTGAAATGCTCTTTCCCCTCCCTCCATTCATGCTGCCATATAGACTGAGAGAGTTAACCCGTGAGGGCTCAGCCAATTGCTAGTTCATCATTTAGCAGTAAGGCATTCCCTGGGCAATATCCCACGCTCTGACTCCTCCACCTTAACCAAGCTTCACAATCATCATAACTGTGTACCAGTATTAAATTATTTGTTTAAAACTTATACTGTGTGTGTGTGTGTATATATATATATATATATATATATATATATAATATAGTCTTTTGTCTGGTGAAAAACAATTCCCTGAAACCTAATCCCCTCATTTACATTAATCCTTATGGGGAAATTGGATTCACTTAACATCGTTTCACTTAAAGTCGCATTTTTCAGTTACATAACTACAACGTTAAGTGAGGAGTTACTGTATTGGAGTGTACTTTCCCCATATGTTCTGATTAGAAATTTTGTAATAGCTGAACTAGAAACTTCAGACTCAGTTTGTTGGAATCTGTAGATTTTAATGACCCTTAAAAAAAAAGTGTTAAGAACATTGTTTCAGTAGTTTTAAAGTTAGAGGCTAAAATTCTGGCCCCACTGAAGTCCATAGTAAAATTTCCATGCATTATAGGGATTTGTAGACTCTACAGAGAAAAGGAATTTCTCTAAGGATTTTATAAAGTCAGTTAAGGCTACTGTTAGAGATGCCGGGTCCAGGAGCATGTAGAGATTGAGCTCAGCAAGAGATATAGCCATTGATCTGGGAATCCTTTAGTGTAGAGCTAGGATGAAGGAACTAACAAGCTCTCTTGGCAGTGTCAGAAGGGTTGATAGTAAACTCTACAAACAGAGAGCTGGATGTTTGGGGATTTTTGCATTTAACTTCCCTGTTAATAACAAAACAAAACAAAAAAACAAATAAACAAAACAGTCTCAAACCAATCCCCAAACAAAAATGCAAAGAACCAAACCAATAAGCAAAATTACGTACTGAAACGTTAAAGTTGAAATGTCAAGCACACGAAAGTCAGGAAATTCAGACATTAAAGTTTCTCCATATAGTGTCCATATTGCATGTGTGGAGTATTTTCAGTTCCTGATGTCCCTGTCAAATGTAAATGTTAAGATATAATTGTTTGCTGTTAACACATACCTCCAAAAATAGGATATGAAAGTTGACTGAGTTAAAGTAGTGAAAGCAGCTTCAACTTTTGGAGTGTCCAAACTTTTGACTGTTTTATATTTAATCCTTAAGATTGCATTTATGCTATTTTTTTTTTATATTTAAAAATATATGTTTGTCTTCAAGGAGTGTCCCTGTGGTTGCTCCACTTTAGGTGAATCTGTGTCTCTGCACCAGTGATCGGAGAATTTTAGTAGCAGTGCCTGGTTGGGTTGCACATGCACTGTCCCCATCTCAGGCCCCCTCTGGCATTTACATAGTGCAACCAAAGCCCACCCACCCCCAGTCAATGCCCACCCACCCCCTTGGCTTGAGACAAAGCAATTGGCAGCACTTCTGCGTTTTATCTTTAGTCCATCTTTAGAGTACTGGTTTTAGAATCCAGTTATTTAGTTAGTTAATATTTAACTACCCTATCTCTTCCCCATTTTTTAAAATAAAATAACTTTGTTTTCTTCCATTAGGAATTTAAGTATCAGTTATCAGTATACCCTTTAGTGTAGTATGGTTACCATCCCTCATGGGAGAAACCCTATTCTAAGAGGCATGCCTGGCTCCCTGGGTTTTAAATGTTGCCTTACTTACTAGTTGTCAATCCCAGTTTCTGAGAGACATTCACATTGTGTCCAATGCCTTGGCAAGACACACATCCCATAAAAGAGCTCCCGTTGCCATAATCTGAAGGCCCGCTCCAGGAAAGCGAGGGACCTACAGCTAAAACTCCTCATGATGAAGTCTCTGTGTCCGGCATCTGATCCGGGGTGACAGACCCCTCCTGGGCACTGGTCTCCAACGGTGACATCTGACAGAGGTTCCCCCCCACCCTCTCAGAGGAAGGAACACTCTTCCACAGAGGCAGCAAAAAACGGGCTTCAATTTCCTCTCCTCAGGAATTGTCAAGAAGAAGCATTCCCCAACCCATCAGATCCCATCAGTACAGATGGCACAGAGACCATCCACCTCTGAGGCAGTGGAATCATCTGGTACTGTGGGTACCATGCGAGCCAAAAGCCCTAAGCAGGCAGGCTCAGACAAAAGCATAAAATGGAAAACCTGCCTTGGTACCGCCAGAACTACTCAAACATGCAGCATCGAGCAACTCGACAGCACTACAGTCTGTGGCACCATCTCCTGCCTCCACCGTGCATAGCACATGACCCTTGACACCGACAACTGCGGTAAAGCCATCGGTACTGCTGACAACATCCTCCTGTGTACCAATGCTCCTAGTACCACAGCAATTTCACCGGTAGTCTCATCAGCACTGGAATCTTCACTCCTCGGTACCATTACTCCTGCATGCTCGGTACCATGTCAACTCGCAACCCCAGCCGGATCAGCTCCTCCTTTATCCAGCGCAGAGGATGATGATGATGAAGGGGAAATCTACTCCTCCTGTCATTCCTTGCCTATCCAGACAGCCACCATACCGGGTTCATTAGACCAACATGAGTACCACCCCAGACCTGAAACTCATGGATGGTACAGAAACTATTGATGTCACCACCAATGCCATTCGCACCACAGTGGCCCTACTGGGACCCATGGGCAGTGTACTGTCAACACTACCCTAAGCCTCCCAGTTCACATAGGGAGAGGTCGAGGCATTCTCCATCACCTTCAGTACCTGGACCCTCTGAGCCCCAGGAAGAGGCAATCGAGGAACTGGAAGAGACTTCAGACCAGGAAGTCACCCTAGCTACCAATTTTTCATCCTCCTGTTCAGATGAAGCCATCATTTCACCACCAGCCATGACGGGATGACTTTAAACAATTCCAGAACCATTTAAGAGGATTGCAGACTCATTGGAGATGCCGCTGGAAGACGTAGCGGTATGCCAACATAAGTTGTTGGATATCCTCCAGACTTCAATCCCTTCCAAGATTTTCCTCCCAATAAATGAGGCTGTCATGGACATCAAGACCATCTGGCAGACCCCGGCAACAATTCCACCCTACTGCAAAAGAGCGGATAAAAAATACTATGTGCCTTCCAAGGGAATGGAATTTTATTTTCACACCCTACGCCAAACTCTCTAGTGGCAGAGGCCATGAAGAGCTGGGCAGACAACAGCACTCCAGATCCACCCTACACGACAGGGACTGGAAGAGATTGGATCTTTTGGGACATAAAACTCACTCCTATTACTCAAAAAGCTGAGGACAAAAAGGAACAATTTAAATCAATTATATCCAAGGGCCAACTCCTAGCTCTCACAGCTTTACAAGCCTTATAGGACTCTGCAGATACGGCAGCATGTTCCATTGCTATGGCCACAATCATGCTACAAGCATCCTGGCTCCACCTCTCGGGGTTTCCCAAAGAGGTACAATCTAGTGTCAAGGATCTCCTGTTTGAAGGCCCCAAGCTGTTCGCAACCAAAACAGATGGGTTCATTGACAAGTTGAAAGACTCCAAGGTGACTCTGAGAGCCTTAGGCATATACAGACCTATACACAAAAAGCCAGGGGAAATATTACTTGGCGCAAAGAGCAAGTTCTGTGCCCTACACCCAATCTCAGAGGCTTTAGACTTATGGTTTTATCATCTGCAATGACTGCAACTCCAAAGCCGCTCCTTTCCACCAAGGGGTACTACTCTACAGTCATCTAAAGTGGAGCACTCACAGAGACAACCATCTTGAAGAACCTCAGTAACTGCACAGGTTGAGTAACCGTCTCATTTGAAGTTTAAAATATAAATCCATCTGTAGTTGTGAGGAACTTGGTTCACTGCATGAGGATCCTGTGAATGCAGGGACCCACACACCTATATACCCAAGAGACTATGGGACGGAATGAGGCAGGAGTCCTGTGGGAAAAAAAGTGGTATGTGATCAAGGAATTAAAGACCTTATCATAACAGATAGGCACAATGGGGTCATGGACTGTCTGGGTAGACCCTGCTGATGAACCATTAATGCTCATTAGTAGGGATCATACTGACAGTTAGTCCATGGCAGACTACTGTGGGGTAGATTTATACCCCAGGTTGCCATGAACTAAATGTTAGTGTAGACAAGACCTATGTTACAGTAGTTCAGATTTTCTTAAGCTCATGACTGAATTGGGCCCTCAAAATCCAATTGACCATATGTAGAGTGAGACATTAATGGGAGTACTTGGGAATTTATAACATTATTATAAATCATTAAAATATGAAAACAGAATCACATATATGATTATTTTCCATTTTGGTATAATTTTAAGATGTATCCTTTAGATGTAGGTAATTCAACAGCACAGATCACCTTTCCCTAAGACGTTGAGTGATCAGCCAGGAACTAATGAATGATTTACAATCTCAACTGTAAAATGCTCAGAGATCTTCAGACAAGGAGACTGATGGATAATTCTGAACAGAGTGTCAAGTATCAGGGGGTAGCCGTGTAAGAAGTGAGGTTTTTACTCACGAAAGCTTATGCCCAAATAAATCTGTTAGTCTTTAAGGTGCCACCAGACTCCTTGTTGTTTCTGAACAGAGTGGGTCTCTCTGGCATGAGTAGCTTCGGTAACATTGGTCTATTCCATTGTGACTGTGTGGAAAAGGGGGCTATTTGAAGAAGAGTATATATGGATGGTTTATGACATTTTTGTGTTGAATTATCTTTTTTTTTTTTCAAATTGTATTTCAGGAGTGCTTTATAGTAAGGTATATAGACATAATATTACATAGCACAGTTCTTAACTTGGCAAAATCCTTATGTGGAACAAAACGCCAATAGAGTGGAAGTGGGATCTTGAATTAAAGTGTAATTAACTCTGAGAAATAAAATTTCCTACATCCTTAGAATCATGACTTACCATTTTTCATGCAACCAGCAACAAATGGAAGGGAGATAAATTGATGTTGAAAAGAAAGGTGCAATCCTTTGTAAGGCAATATAGTTGTGAAGTATGCTCCTTGGATTAATTCTGAATTAGATAGAGATAACCTTACCAACAATTCAGGTATCAGAACCGAATGGTTCATCTTTACTCTGTGTTTTACTCTGATAACTCAAGTATTCATGGGGACCCTCTCGTACAACTAGAACAAGATATATTTTTCATTAAAGGACTTAGGAATAGTCAGTGAACTTAGTGACCCTGGTTGTCTGAATGTCCCATAGTGCTTTACCATGCTTGATAAACGGCAGGGCTTTTGTGGGTAGATGAGTTTTTGTTTATTTGTTTTGGGGAGGACGATTATCCTTTATCAATATTCACAAAATGCATCTCTCATACTTAGGGAAATACTAGTGGTATTTAATATTTCATTATTCCCAGCTTCAATTATGTCCTCAAATGGACAAATCTCTTATTTATTCATACTCCTTTGTCCTCTCTTGCTGTGTATGTTACAGACTAAAAGGGATCCTGAGGACCATTTCTGATTTCTCTAAACAACTGTGAATCTGAGTTTTTTAGTATTCTGGGTGTTTTTGAGTACTTTGAAGGCTTTTTGTTTCTTTTCTCTTTCTCCCTTTGTGATGGCTACAAACAGCAAAAATAAATGTCTGTTAAAAACTCACTTTCCAAATACTGTAAACAAATGCAATAAAATCACAAGACCTGAAGGAGTTTCCCCAAATCTTGGCTAATCAGTGTGATTGTCCAAATGAATTCCACTCTTGGTGTGCATGCACTCCATATATGAGAGATTGGTTTCCTTTGTCCAGCAGTGTCTATTGGGACTGCACCTGTGTCCTTGATGTCCTCCTGCCCCCTACCCGAGGGCATAAAGGATGGAGGGAGCCTAATCATCCCTCAGTTTCTTCCTACTGCATGTGGCAGTCAGATGGTACTCCTTCTTCTCTGCCTTCTTCTCTGTGACCCTATTGCAGATAGTGTTGATGATTAGTTAGCATAGTTGTTAACTTTTTATTTTGCCCATTGGCTTTAAAAAGAGAGAAAATTTAGTCATAGAAAGTTGGAGCTCCACACCACTCTGTGGTACCAGGGTTTGAGTTGTCTGCATGAAAGTTAAATCTCCAGATTTTAAGATATGCCCCTTCTGTGATATTTCTATGACCCTCAGTGATAGCACCTTTAATTTAGGTGAAAGGCCCTTTTTATTTAGGCGAAGGGTGAGTCTCAAGCCCCGCAGCTGAAAGGCAACCAATGGCCTAAGGTGGGTCCCTTTGGTGCCTCAGTTTGGGCTATGAAGAGTGTTTGCAGTAAATCTGCAGACCACAGATTCCTCTAACACAGACACTTCAGCACAGTTATTGGTACCCAGTACCTCAGTACCATCCATCTCAGTGCCTGTGCTATATTCAGCACTGAGTGACCTGTCTGTGGGCTTGGTGCCACAGTCCCAGTTGCTGGTTCATACAATATCAGCAGTGCTAACAAGGCTTTCAGTCACCAAAATCACAGTACTTCACAAAGCTGTGGAGACATTGGTACTTTCTACTTCCCCAACCCAGGGAGAAGGGGGTAGGAGCATCCTAGCTCACCAGGA
The DNA here is from genome assembly GCF_027887155.1 of Malaclemys terrapin pileata. Classification (NCBI taxonomy): domain Eukaryota; kingdom Metazoa; phylum Chordata; order Testudines; family Emydidae; genus Malaclemys; species Malaclemys terrapin. The sequence goes on along the minus strand of NC_071515.1, from coordinate 13,520,820 downwards.
AGAGTTGCCTGAGCACATAAGGTGTATTCCTTTCTATGTTCTCCATTGGGACCTAGTAGAGACTCTTATCACATTAATCTCCCTTCCCCTTCATAGGGACCACACTGGGAGTCAGGGAGGGAGTTCAAAGGCCACTCTGGGCAGGAGATGGCATGGGTCTCATATGGAACAGGGACCCTGGTATCCTGCTCTGTGTCCACCAGTCCAATATCCATATGCTTATCAGTCATAGCCCTATTGAGCACCCTGGAGTACACAGCTGTATGCCAACAAGCCAACTTTCTGTCCCCTTTCTGGTGTTAGATCCTCTTCCCTGAAGAGTGAGGTGGATCAACAGTTAGCAGGTTTGATGCAGAAACCACCCGGTGACATTCTCTAGCCTGTGCTCTGCATGAGGTCAAACTAGATGATCATAATGGTCCTTTCTGGCCTTAAAAACCCATGAGTCTCACTATAGTGTAGGATAAGAAGAAGTTTATGTGAGCACCGAGGTTTGTAGAAATTGAATCTCACTCCTAATAGAAGGTATGGTTTAAAGCCCCTGTCCTGGAAACACTCATGCACACACATAGCTTTCCTCACAAGTATTTCCATCAGACCCTAAGGTAGGACATTCTCTGGTATTTTATACCCAAATAAAAGAGAGAGCCCTCCTCTGAAAGAGACAGAAAACTAGTAAGGAAAGAAGGTGGCCTTGAAAAGTTAATGCATTAAAGTTTCTTATTAAATTAGAAATTTGAATTGACAGTTACATACTGTAATTATAAAACACATTTTTAAATACTTTCCCTTATCAACTCTAATAATGTAACAGAATTTACCAAGTGGAAAGTTTCCCAAACTTGTATAAAACACGTCACTACTTCTAACCATCTGTGAAAAGCTGCCATTCCACAGAAGACTGGGAATTGCTAACATAATGACTAAAACTTATTTAAAACAGGCTACAGATACAAAGTTTTGCTGTAGCGATCTGCATCATTTCAAGTTGATCAAGCTAAAATTGCATTTTAGAAAAGGCAGTTTGTCTTTCATTACAAAGGAAGACAATCTATTATCTCAGTACCCCACAAGTACATACTGCAATAAGGCAAAGGGCAGAAAATAGGCCTCTATTGCAGATTGAGCAGGGGATGTTTTTTTCTCATGCATTCACTGCAAAATACCTAATACATCAAAAGAGGCTCTTACCTGGGGGTTTACTGCAAGCTCTGTGCCAGAAGTAGGTGTGAGCCATGTTGCTGCAGTGGGTGTAACATGAGGCATTGTCCTGGGATGAGAGGGGAGCACAGCTGCTGCCCCACACCCCATAAGAAGATCCAGCAAATGTTCTGTCCTAAGACTGACCAGCTCCAGAGAGGAGGGAGGCATAACTAACTTAGGGTAAGCCTACACTGTACACTAAACTAGGTCTCTGGGACCCTGGTTTGTAGACCCAGTGTTTCCAAGCCCACATTTGAGCATCCACACTGCATTGTAAAGCTGGGTTTACAGTTCTGGCCTTGGGATTCACAAGCATGCTAATGCATCCATACTACACAGGCCTTCTGACTCAGGTCTGTAGCTTGAGTTGTGTCTACACTGTAAAATGACAGGACTCGGGCTGTGACCCACCCCCATACCAGGGCCCTAGGAGCCAGCTCCTGAGCAGTTGTTGACTCAACTCAGATTGATTTGTGTGTGGATGGAAGGGGGCTTGGGCTCAAACCTGAGTCAGAGCCCAGGCCTAGTGTCCAGTGTAGACATACCCTTAGGTGGCACTATCAGAGACCAGCAAGCTCTGCAGGGGAGGTGAATGCAATGGGGAAAGGCTTCTTGTACCATTCTCCTCCCTTGTGTACCTGCCTGTGGGGCCACCACAATCCATCTTTGTGTATTTAGCTGTACTTGGGCTCATCTCCATTTTAAGATAGTTTCTCTTAAACAGAGACCATCAGGAAAATCTGCACTGCTTCTATGCAATTGTAAGTTAGGTGGAATATCTTTGACAGTAGTTTTCAGCATGTGGAAATTTACTAATAGAGTTTCTTTTCTCTCAGTGTTTTTTAAATCTGCTTATCCAGTATCTAATAATCCCTTTCTTTTCATTGTCTCCTTTAAATGCAGCAATGCTAAATGAGAAATGGCCTGGAATTGATGTGCCTACAGGTATAGTTGGTTGTGATCATTTATTAATTGTGTTGTGGTTTTGCCTGGAGGTCACCACCCCATTGTGCTAGGCTCTGTACAAACATATGAGAAAGATGATCCCTGCCTCAAAGAGCTTTCAGTGTAAGTGAAGATCTTACAATAAGGAGGTAGCACTAGTAAATCTTAGAGACTCATAGGGACATCCATGCAGCCCGCACAGGGTCAGATTGTACCAAGACCAAGAATATTCACTGTTCCTGTGCTAAATGAAGCATAGGGACCACTACTTCTAAGGGGCCCCCTAAAGTGTACATTGCCCCAAAACGGTGGAAAGGAGACAGGTCCATGGCTCCACTCTCCCTTGCATATTGGTGCATGGGGCACTGAGGAGAACAGGCTGTACTTTTGCAAGGGCTGGGGATTGATGCAGCCTGCTCACCTGCCTACATCACTTCTGCACCAGAGAATTCTGATCTTGTGAGGCAATCGCTACCTGAGTTTCCCCAGGGAAGGTGCAACTCTGCTTGGCCCTCTGCTCAGGGTTGTGTCCAATGGGCACAATCTAACCCTCACATGGGAGCCCTCCAAAGGAGCTTCTTTACTTTCTGTGAAGGACCCATGTCTCCTGCACTGTCAGTTTAGTCCAGGGTGGTGGAGATACAAAGGAAATGTGACTGTGGGCTGTAGTCCACGAAAGCTTATGCTCTAATAAATTTGTTAGTCTCTAAGGTGCCACAAGTACTCCTGTTCTTCTTTTTGTAATTACTCAGATAACTATCAGTAGAACTAAAGGGCTACAGGAAAATCGTGTGCCAGATGTTAGACCACATTCAGAGCTTATTTACATGGAGAATATAAATTACATGTTGGTAAATCCATGTGAGCAGGTATAGCCGTCACACCAAGGGCAAAGGGCAAGGTGTCTCAGAAAACAGAAGTAACAAGAGGATATAAGTTGCTTCCTGTTGGTTTCTCCTGCCCTGTTCTCCATTGGATGTACAAATCAGCCCTGCTTACAGCACACCAACCTGCTGGTTTGTAATTTACATCATCATTAATGTCACCTGTGAATTTGACGCATAGCCTTGTGAAGTAAGAGAAACAGTTTTCAATAGTGACACTGCCTACTCTCTATTCTCTACTAGGGCTATCAGGAATATATATATGATCCTTGGGTAATAACAAAATACTTGCCTTGCATTACTCTCACACAGACTTTTCTGGGCTTGCTCGAATAACTGCTAACCTAAATTTGGATTAAATTTGGTATAGTTTAAAAATATATATCTATTTAAATAATGGTAGTCACAGCTTTGTCACAGTCTAAACTATGTAGCTTAAATAAAAAATTAAGTGTCCACAGGTGCTGCAAGCACAAAGGAAATATAACCATTTTCTCTAAAGTGAACTGGTAATCTGTCAACTTCCTGACATCTCCACTGAAGGCAGATCTGAAAAAAAACCACCCTCTACTGAGCACACTTACCCAGCTATATTGGAACATGCATAATATCTGAATTAAAAGCAAAGAAAAATTTGGCAAGCAATAATAAGCAAAAGCGAAGAATGTTTCAGTGAAGACTTTCTAAAAAGTCTGTAAAATAATGCCACGTATTATTTATAAGTATTCGGACAAGAGTTATGTTGCTGAGGTTCACAATACATTAGAATGTAACAATGGAAATAATTTGCATATTACCTATGGGATCTGTGGGGAGACTTCCTGCTCCAACCAAATCAAGCAAGAACCCAGTCCTGCAAAGACTTATGCAGTCACTTAACTTTCTGCACTGTGGAGTCAATGGAACTACTCTCAGTGCATAAAGTTAACCACTTGCATAAATCTTTGCAGAATCAGGGCTACAGCGTATTTAACATCAGCATCAGACCTTTGAATAGGCCATTTACTCAGGTTTGATTATATATTGGACCAGTTTTTGCTGAAGAAGCAATTGGGATGGAAGAGAAGCAAAACAGAAAGTCCTTACCCTCACCCACTACTAGGAGAAGTTATTGTCCAAATTCACCCCATCTGAGATTAGCCTTATTGATAAAAAACAAACCAGCAAAAAAAAACCTCACCCTTAACAACTGCTCTGTAAGCCGCACGCACGCTCTGTATGGGGGGAGAGGAGGGGAAGTCCGGACATTGACAAATTCCCCCCGGACGCTATTTTTAACTCGAAAAAGCCGGACATGTCTGGGGGAATCCGGACGAATGGTAACCCTATTATAAACCCCTGCATTAGAAGTCAGGGGAATAATTATTGCAGAGATAAGTTGGCAGGTGGGACCAATTAGCTCCAACCAAGACCTAAAGGAGGTGGAATGAGCTGCCTCTAGTAGAAGGAAGTAGTTTAGGAGAGGAACTGCAAAGTCTAGGGCAGGGGTCTCAAACATGCGGCCCGGGGGCCGCATGCAGCCCGCAGAGCTCTTCCCTGCAGCCTGCCAAGCTCCCCGTGCCCCACCCCCAATTACTTCTGGTCACAGCCAAACTCCCCTCATTCTCCCCCCCCCCCGAGTTATTTTATGTGACAGCTAAGCTCCCTGCTCACTGCTCCCCAATGCTTGGGGCCGGGTCTCTCCCCCGGCCCCATCTGCCGCCCCCACGCACCTCCCCCGAGTGTCCCCCGTCCTTACCTCTGCACCCCCTCCTAACCCCAAACTCCATCCCAGAGCCTGCACCCCCACCCCCTGCCCCAGCCCGGAGCCTTCACCCAGCACCCAAACTCCATCCCAGAGCCTGCACCCCCACCCCCTGCCCCAGCCCGGAGCCTGCACCCAGCACCCAAACTCCATCCCAGAGCCTGCACACCAGACCTCCACCCCCACCCAAACTCCCTCCCAGAGCCTTAGGCAGGTGGGGTGGAGCTTGGGGGGCAGGTTCTGGGCATCACCAAAATTTCTACAAACCTGCCACCCCTGGAAGAGGCAGAGCAGTGATGGAGTGGTGGTGCAGCCCAGTGCAGTGGGGGGGCTTTAACAGAAGTAAATCTAACTAAGTGCATGTTTTGTCCTTTGAGTGAGGTGCATTACTGAGTGTATATATTTTATTAAAACCACTTGGAAATGACTTGTTGTAGGAGCAGCAGTGATCTGTATGCTCTGTATAATGCTTAGCACTTTCCAGGAAGGAGGGGGGGAGGAGCACGCTCGGGGGAGGGGGAGAAGAGATGGGGCAGGGGCGGGACCTCATGGAAGGGGTGGAGTGGGGTTGGAGCTGGGGCCAGCGACGGGGGGTGTCAGTGATGCGGCCCTCGGGCCAATGCACTAGTCCTCATGTGGCCCTTGTGGTCATTTGAGTTTGAGACCCCTGGTCTAGGGGGTTGTTAAGGGTGAGTTTTTTTTTTGCTGGTTTGTTTTTTATCAATAAGGCTAATCTCAGATGGGGTGAATTTGGACAATAACTTCTCGTAGTAGTGGGTGAGGGTAAGGACTTTCTGTTTTGCTTCTCTTCCATCCCAATTGCTGAAGAAGCAAGCAGAGGGATTTTCATTGTCTGAGGGCTCCATTTTCCCCATGGGCTCCTGTTTCACCTTCACCTCACCCAGCCTTGTGGTCCCCAGGTGAAAGTAAATGGCGCTCATGGTTCAGCCTTTGCATTTAGGTAACTTAGGCGGTCGCCTAGAGCACTAGGATTTGGGGGGTGCCCTTTTCTTCGGCAGCGACCGCAGCGGCTGAATCTTCAGCCGTCCCGGTCGCTGCCGGCATTTAGGCGGAGGGAGCTGGGGCAGTGGAGCGCGGGGAGGGCCGCCTGCAGCAATGGGGGGGTGGCACGCATTGGAACTCCGCGCCCTGCCTCACCCCTGCCCCGCCTCCTCCCCGAGCACGCCGTGGCTGCTTCACTTCTCCCGCCTCCCAGGCTTACGGCGCCTAAGCTGATTGGCTCAGGGTGGGGGGTGGGGAGCTGCTGCGGCGGGGCGGGCTATGGGGGGGGCTCGGGGACGGGGGGGCGCAAGGTGGAAGTTTCGCCTAGGGCGCGAAACATCCTTCCACCGGCCCTGCTTATATATGTGGGCATCTGCTTAGTTGGACCATGTCTAATGTTGCCACTGGGGTGCAAAAAGCTACTTCCGTCAAAGGAGGGAAACGTGCAATCCAAACAAAGCTATTCTATCTACTAGAAACTATAGTAATGAGTTAGATTTGTTAGAGCTCACTGCTTGTTACTAATGACTGAGAGACTTGGGAATAGACCAAAACTTCCTCTATGCAACACTAAAATCATTTTTTTAAAAACTCAGCTCAGCAAAGCTCTTTTACACACACACACACACACACACACACACAAATACGAATAGTCCCAGTGTTCCTAGTACTTAAGAATACACATTACTTCATCTTTTTACTAGTTTTGGTCCTTACTGACTTTGTCTTCTGCCCATCCTCTAGAAATTCATAGCAAGTATAAAATGTAGCCATAAAGGCCCCCAACAAATTCCACGGGTTTAATCAGATAATTTCAAAGAGGGCTTAGTTACCATCACAAATAAACAGGGTGATTTGTTTTGCTGAGCGAGATGTTTAGAAGGGCTTATAATTAAAGGACTTACTATAGTTTGACTAATATGTGGCAAATATTTTTCAGGAAAATATAGTTAACATATTTCTTCATTTGGTAGCACAAACTTGCCAGAATCCAGTTGCCAATCTGAAGTACTAATTTCCTAGTATAATCTTATTATCATAGGTGGAGGTGTTAGGTGAAGCTAATGTTGCCTAATAACATTGCCTACTGATGTCCCATATGGTAACACAATGTGGCCCCACATGATGGACTTTCTGACTTCAGTTTATTTGTAAAAATCTTAAGAAACAGCATCCCAAGAAACCTACATTAAAAATTTAGCCAAACACTCAAATGTTAGGAAATGCCAGTATTAAGCTTGCCCATGCAACCTTAATTCAGCCCCTTTGTGTGTGCATTGTGATACATTCTTAAATTACATGATCACAAACTATTTTCCCACAGAAACTCTGCCTCGTTCAGTACACAGGCTGGATTGAATCTGGGGATGAATCAGTTTTGTGTCGTAAATGAGGCTGTTCTCTGTAGGGATTCCTGCCTCATTTGTTGCAGAAATTGGTGGTGCATAGTGAGTGAGGCAGGGGATTTTAGGAAGACAGAGGATGGTCTCATGGCTAATGCAGTTGAATGTCATCCTGGAGAATTGGATTTTATTCCTAACTTTGTAACAGGGTTCTTATGTGGTGCTGGGCAAGTCACTTAAACCAAACTTTTCATAATTGGCCACTAATTTTGTATTCCTTGTTTTCTGAGTGCCCAACTTGAGGCACCTGGGCCCAGATTTGAAGAAGTGCTGAACGCTCTCTGCTCCTGTTGAAGTCAGTGGGAGCTGTGCTTTGAACACATAAAGTCCTATAAAAATGTAAGTCCTCTGAAAAATCAGCCGTAGGTGTCTCAATAAAGCCACAAAAAATTAATACGCAACTTTTGTCTTTAATCCTTCTGTGCCTCAGTTTCTTCTGTGTAATGGGGACAAAATATGCTTCAGAAAGATATTGTGAAGATAAATTCATATTTTTGCAACATTAACTCTCTGTTCACTCTCCTCCGTCCATCCTGTGCACTGAATGAGGCCAGGGTTCTGTGGATATAATAGTTTGTTACCAGAATATGCACAAAGGGGGCCAAATTAAGGTTGCACAGGCAACCTTAATTCTGGCATTTCCTAACCGTTGAGTGCTTGACATCACAACCTTAAAAATGTTATTTTAAGCTTTTTATGTAGTATGTATTTTACATTGAAATTACCTTTTGCCTGCACCTTAAGATGCTGTATGTTTGTTTACTGTTCAGTCAAGGTACATTAATATAATACATTAATGTTTTTAAAGCAAATTACTGCAAGCACTACATATCTGCTACTGCAAGTGATGAAGAAATTTCAATGATTTCTGCTGTTGAAATGGGTATATAAATATACCTGTTTCCACAACTTGACAGCAGCAAATGTCTGAGAGTTCTCCTACTGCTGGCTAAGTCCCTTCCTCCCACCACACACACTTACACACAAAAAGAGGAGGAGGAGGAAACGAATGTTCATATAACACACGTTCTGTTATTGATTTTTCACCCCAATCTACCCAGAGTCTTCTGTGCTGGAAATAATTAGACCCTGTGTACAAAGATGAAGCAAGAATCAATTCAATGCCAGGTTGCCAAAAATGAAGACAAGGGCACCTAATTAATGTGGTGTATGGCACTCGTTTTTTGGATGAATGTGCTTCCCATTTTGAGAAGCAGCTCAGTGGTGGTGATGTCACCCAGCCTGCTGTTAATTAAATGGTGTTAGCTTTATGCCTGTACAATTCCATTGGGGGAAAGGAAAAAAAATACACACTTCGGTTGCAGCATCATTTTACAGGAGCTCTGCAATTAAAAAGAAAAGTCTATAAAATGTACAGTGTGAGTTCCATTCCCATTGCAAGAGTTTATTTCCTCTGATATATAATACACTTTATTTTTACAGAGCATTTTTAACAAACAGCATCACAAAACACTTTAGAACTGCTAAGAGGAAAAGAAGGTTTAAAGGCTGGCTTTGAAGAGAGGGAAGTGTTGTGGTGTCTTGGAGGGCAGGGAAGAAAATGTTCCAAACAGATGGGGCTGGATGAGCAAATGAGCAACTTCCAGCTGTGGACAGTTGTAAGGAAGCCATGAAGCAGCAGCCAGGTTGGAAGAGTGGAATGAGGAGGTGGATATGAATCCAGAGTAAACCATCAGAGCAATCTTGAATTGAACATAAGAAGTGAAGGTGATGGGAATGAGATTGTTTAGCAGGTCTCAGAATGTAGGAAGACTTACAAAAGGGATTGATAGCTGAGGTCAGAACCTGTTGATCACTGTAGACACCCAGTTAAGTACTTATGAAAGTACCGTGAAAGGCAGAACAGACAAATTTAGAGATGAGAGAGGCAGTCAGAAGATAAAGTATTGGGTTTAGGTTGACATCAAGATTTCAAGAGGTATTCAATGATATTTTTGTAATTTGTAAACAGCAGAGAAATCCAGCTATTCCCAACAGTGAGATTAACCAAGCAGAAAACCTCAGGCTTTCAGTTTTCCCATTGTAGGCAGGTACTAGTGCTGCCTAAAAAAATGCTTTGTGCACTATAGCTCTACAGCTGCTTCACTGCAGGACCTCCCTGCCTCTGAGCAGACCTCATTTCTACAGGCCTTACTGGGAACCTACTTCTGTTTCTTCCTCTTTCCTACCATTCTTCTCCATCTTACACCAGAGGAATCTCAGTGGCAGCTTGGTGAAAACTGTTCCTAGGTCTGCTCCATCACCACATGTGCACTGGCTCTGCTCCTGCCTGCCTTGCTGCCACTGGCTTTGCCCACATGTGTTTGCCAGTTGGGAAGATCCAATTTAACCCAGGCTGCCATGATATCTTCTGAGGGTGAGGTGAAGTCTGTCTGTAAGCCCTGCTGGGCTCCTCTGCTTTTGACCTCCATGGACTCCCCTTTATGGCTGGTGTTATTCTGAACCCTCCTTTGTAGCCCTGGGCCTCCTTCCTGGTTGCCTCACCCCCACCTTGGCAATAATACTACTTCCCTAGCAAGGCCTCAGACACCGATTTTCCTGTGTTCTGGGGGAGTCCTATATCAATGATAATTCTGGGTTGAGGCAAGTTGACCCATACCAATTACGCCTCTCCTTTGCCTTGTAATAGGCTGGGATCTTTCTTTTCTTGTGACATTTCCTTCTACTCCCTCCTCAGCTGCAGACTAAATTCTGACCAGTCTAACTTATGTAATTATTCTGTATTCATCACTGTAAGGATGTGAATAATATCATTTCCTCTTTCTCCTCCCCCAGTAAATGGGAGGGCAAAATCCTCCTCTTTGCCCAAGAGCGCCAAGATCTCTTCCTTCTTTGATTCAAAATCCTTGTCCAAATGAGTGTCTAATTGTTAAATCCCTGGAAACTGAAGATATTTCTGTACTATGAGTTGGTGCTTTGAGATAGGAGAGCATATGTGGGTATTTGTTGACGGAAAGCTAACTGGAATAAGTGAGTTTTTAGGATAGATTTGAAGAAGTGTTAGATCCTTAGCCTATCAAAGGAAGGAATGCTGGTCTGTGGAATAATTATTGATAGATTATTTATGTGTAGAAGAAACAGGCTATAGAAACAAGAGATTTTTCTGGCGTGACATTCATGTACTTCTTATGAGTCGAACTCTCTTCTACTTGGCTGCTAGGTATCCATTCTCTCCATTCTGATCCCACCTTAAAACACTTCTTCTGTGCAACCTACCATTAGATCAACTCTAATGTTGAGGTGCTTATGTTATCTCTCTCATCTGTCTAAAAAAATAGTTCCTCATCCCTCATTGCATTTTGATTTTGAACTGTATTGTTGGTCTATTTAAGCCATTTGCTCCATGAATCTATGTCCTTCTTGGACATAGGACCAAGCATAGTGTTGATGCTCAGTAAATAATAAATCACTATACCAATTTAAGTCAAATAGTTAAGCCAAAATAAAAAGAATTTGGTAATGTTCATTGTCACAGGTTCACATTTTCTTTTGTAGGTTCACAATGGCCAAACCAAAAATAGACAGTGTTGGTATGACTTTTCAGTTAAGGGTTATAATAGATGCTTGTCTTAGCCAGTGTGTTCTCATTACTACATTACACAAAAGGAAAATCTGTGGAACAGCCAGAGAGTAGAACTGAAATGGATTTACTGAACTTAGCCTAGTAGTGGCTGAAGTATTAACAATAAACCAGAGCTACTGTGGTGCAATTCAGATTTCAGTAATGTCCATGTGCTGAGGAGATCTTAAGCTCATGGACACAATAGACTAGCACAGAGTCTGATCTCCTATAGCCCATCTTTCTTGAGAAGGCCCAACAGGCTAATGTTTCAGGAGGATATTATTTCTGGAGAAGTGTTAGTGGTTCACATTGCTTTTGTTGGTTCATAATTTATATTTTTAAATTATTTATTGCACTCATTTAGGGGTTCAATTCAGGAAAGCACTTAAACATGTGTTTAGGTGCCTTACTGAATAGGGGCCTTAAGAGTTTGAGCCCGGTATTGGTTCCACTGAAGTCAATGGGAGTTTTGCTATTTACTTCAATAGAAACAGGATTAGGCCTGTAATAGGTAAAGGATTTGTATGCTGTGGGAGCATAAATATTACACACACCATCCAAAAGCATAATAATGTAGACCTTGTTATTGCTAAAATCAAATCATGTTGCTTTAGATTTCATATAATAAGATTAAATTGAGTCAGAGTCTTAGATGTCTTTCTTTTCTTCTGTAGTTTGGCTTTGCATCCTCGGAAAGACATTGTGGTAACTGCAAGTGATGACCGCCTCTGGAAGATGTGGGCCTTTCCTAATGGGAACATCATAATGACAGGCGAAGGCCACACTGATTGGCTTTCTGGCTGCTGCTTCCATCCAAGGTTAGTACAAACAGTACCTTCAACCAGCGCTAATCCCTTCTGGGGAAGTGCTTGTTTGCCTTTTCGTCCCTCGGTGGCCTGCTTTGATGACTTTCTATTCTCAGTGTAACCCTGTGCTCTCTGCTGAATTTCCAAACATGTAGATAAACGTTCTTTTGGCTTTCACTGTGTTGACTTAAGATTGATTGCTTTGGATATTTTGTACGTCCCAAACTTGGTGCACATGTCATTGCATCAAACAAATAGTACTGAGCTTTTTAAGTCTAGCTGTGTTCATTCTCTGTGTGTCCCTGCACCGTGACAAACATTGCGTGTTCTTTAGTTGTATAGGACAGTTGACTTCCTTGTATTCATCATTTTTGTGGATCTTATTTAAAATATTTAAATTTCCCTAAGGAATAGGTGTGTGGGCTTCCCCCCAACCCCTTTATAGAAGGTCAAATGATTTTGCAGACAAAAAGTAATGTTTAGAACAGGAAACAGTCATAAGCTACTGAAATACTCCAAAAATAATTTAGTTAATGGTTATTCTGTAGAAAAATTTAATTTAATTATTCACTCGAAAACTTAGCTTTTCATCCCCTGAGATTGGAGATGTATATAGTAAAATGATTTTGCATCAGATTTATGTTGTAAACCATGGCTTGCAGTTGTAGTTAGAGCTCTTTGTATTTTAACATAGTGAATATCTGCTTGACTCCGCAGCCCAAATTTTAACTTAAAGCATTATTAAGTCTCCAAGTCTGCATTTCTTTTCATGGTGAGGAACTATCTATGCTGTTCTTCAGAAGTAATTAAAAAAAAATCTTTTCAATTTCAAAGCTTCTGTTGGCTTCTCATATGTTCATTTGCAAGAGAACTTAAGTATGTGCTTAATTTTCAGCTTGCACCATTTTCTTCAGTGGGACTTACATGTGTGCTTATGTGCTTTCCTGAAATGGGATATTATTGAGTAAGATGGAAAGTTGCAGACTTGATCCTGCATTTCCTTATGTACCCAAAATTCCCCTTGCCTTAACTGGGAGTTTCAGGTGCACAAGTAATGTAGGTTCGGACCCTAAAGATGGTGCCTTTGCTTCAGAATACCCTCCTAATACTTAAGTATCAGAGGGGTAGCCGTGTTAGTCTGAATCTGTAAAAAGCAACAGAGGGTCCTGTGGCACCTTTGAGACTAACAGAAGTATTGGGAGCATAAGCTTTCGTGGGTAAGAACCTCACTTCTTCAGATGCAAGTAATGGAAATCTCCAGAGGCAGGTATAAATCAGTGTGGAGATAACGAGGTTAGTTCAATCAGGGAGGGTGAGGTGCTCTGCTAGCAGTTGAGGTGTGAACACCAAGGGAGGAGAAACTGCTTCTGTAGTTGGATAGCCATTCACAGTCTTTGTTTAATCCTGATCTGATGGTGTCAAATTTGCAAATGAACTGGAGCTCAGCAGTTTCTCTTTGGAGTCTGGTCCTGAAGTTTTTTTGCTGTAAGACCTTTACATCTGCTATTGTGTGGCCAGGGAGGTTGAAGTGTTCTCCTACAGGTTTTTGTATATTGCCATTCCTGATATCTCACTTGTGTCCATTTATCCTCTTGCGTAGTGACTGTCCAGTTTGGCCAATGTTCATAGCAGAGGGGCATTGCTGGCATATGATGGCATATATAACATTGGTGGACGTGCAGGTGAATGAGCCGGTGATGTTGTAGCTGATCTGGTTAGGTCCTGTGATGGTGTTGCTGGTGTAGATATGTGGGCAGAGTTGGCATCGAGGTTTGTTGCATGGGTTGGTTCCTGAGTTAGAATTATTATGGTGCAGTGCGTGGTTGCTGGTGAGAATATGCTTAAGGTTGGCAGGTTGTCTGTGGGCGAGGACTGGCCTGCCTCCCAAGGTTTGTGAAAGTGAGGGATCATTGTCCAGGATGGGTTGTAGATCACTGATGATACGTTGGAGAGGTTTAAGCTGAGGACTGTAGGTGATGGCCAGTGGAGTTCTGTTGGTTTCTCTTCTGGGCCTGTCTTGTAGCAGGAGGCTTCTGGGTACACATCTGGCTCTGTTGATTTGTTTCTTTATTTCCTTGTGTGGGTATTGTATTTTTGAGAATGCTTGGTGAAGATCTTGTAGGTGTTGGTCTCTGTCTGAGGGGTTGGAGCAGATGCGATTGTACCTCAGTGCTTGGCTGTAGACGATGGATCGTGTGGTGTGACCAGGGTGGAAGCTGGAGGCATGAAGGTAGGCGTAGCGGTCGGTGGGTTTTCGGTATAGGGTGGTGTTAATGTGGCCATCGCTTATTTGTACGGTGGTGTCTAGGAAGTGGACCTCCCATGTAGATTGGTCCAGGCTGAGGTTGATGGTGGGGTGGAAGCTGTTGAAATCATGGTGGAATTCTTCCAGGGTCTCCTTCCCATGGGTCCAGATGATGAAGATGTCATCAATATAGCCTAGGTAGAGAAGGGGCATGAGTGGACGAGAGCTGAGGAAGCGTTGTTCCAGGTCAGCCATAAAAATGTTGGCATATTGTGGGGCCATGCGGGTGCCCATAGCGGTGCCACTGGTCTGGCGGTATATATTGTCACCAAATTTGAAATAATTGTGCGTGAGGATAAAGTCACAGAGCTCAGCAATAAGTTGTGCTGTGTCATCATCAGGGATACTGTTCCTGACAGCTTGTATTTCATCTCTATGTGGGATGTTTGTGTAGAGAGCCTCTACATCCATGGTGGCTAGGATGGTGTTTTCTGGGAGGTCACCAATGCATTGTAGTTTTCTCAGGAAATCTGTGGTGTCACGGAGATAGCTGGGAGTGCTGGTGGCGTAGGGTTTGACTAGGGAGTCCACATATCCAGACAGTCCTTCAGTGAGAGTGCCAATGCCCGAGATGATGGGGCGTCCAGGATTTCCAGGTTTGTGGATCTTAGGTAGTAGATAGAATAACCCCGGTCGGGGCTCTAAGGGTATGTTGATTTGTTCCTGTGTTAGTGTAGGGAGTGTCCTGAGTAGATGGTGCAGTTTCTTAGTGTATTCCTCAGTAGGATCTGAGGAAAGTGGCCTGTAGAATTTGGTATTGGAGAGTTGTCTGGCAGCCTCCTTCTGGTAGTCAGACCTGTTCATGATGACAACAGCACCTCCTTTATCAGCCTCTTTGATGATAATGTCAGGCTGGTTTCTGAGGCTGTGGATGGCATTGCGTTCTGCACGACTTAGGTTATGAGGCAAGCGATGTTGTTTTTCCACAATTTCTGCCTGTGCACGTCGGCGGAAGCATTCTATGTATAGGTCCAGACTGTCATTTCGACCCTCAGGAGGAGTCCATGTGGAGTTCTTCTTCCTGTGTTGTTGGTGGGAGGGTATCTGTGTATCAGTGCGCTGTTCGGTGTTATCTTGAAAGTATTCTTTGAGTCGGAGGCGGCGAAAGTAGGCTTCCAGATCACCACAGAACTGTATCATGTTCGTGGGGGTGCTGGGGCAAAAGGAGAGTCCCCGAGATAGGACAGACTCTTTTGCTGGGTTGAGTGTGTAGCTGGATAAATTGACGATATTGCTGGGTGAGTTAGGGGTACCCCTGTTGTGGCCCCATGTGGCAGGTAGGATTTTAGACAGCTCACAGTCCTTTTTCCTTTGTAGAGAGGTCAAGTGTGTAATGTAGATCTCCTGTCTTATTTTAGTAAAGTCCATTTGTGTGGAGGGTTGGTTATTTATGAAAGTCTCCAGGTTGGAGAGCTCTTTCTTGATGTTTTTCTGTTTGCTGTATAGGATGCTGATCAGGTGGTTCCTCAGTTTCTTTGATAATGTATGGCATAATCTCTCACTGTGGTCTGTGCAGTATGTAGATATGTATGTAGATTGCTTGCATCTGAAGAAGTGAGGTTCTTACCCATGAAAGCTTATGCTCCCAATACTTCTGTTAGTCTCAAAGGTGCCACAGGACCCTCTGTTGCTCCTAAAACTTAGAAGCAGAACTATGTATCAAAGGGGCATCGCTCTGATATTTGAGTGAATTCAAAAATAGGAGGCAAAAATAATAAAATGGGTGGGAGACGGCAAGGGAAGGGAGGAAGAATGGGAAGTTGGGTCTTCCATTTCCCTAAATAGAACAGAAGACATTTTTTTTCTTCAATCAATGGCAGCTCAGGTTGTATTGAACATAGGAGCCTGCAGTACATTCCATATCAAACTTACAGATAAACAGCAAAACACTGCCATCCTCTCACCTCTTATGACCATAAAACTCCTCTCTGAGAACAGAAAATACAATTAGAAGAGCATAGTATCACTTATAAGGCTGCTGGGCATACTAATCAGATTTTGATAATGCATTGTTACCATGACACCGATGACTCAGATTTAAAAAAAAAAAAAATCTCATTAGTCTTTGACCAGCAGACAGTCCTTTCAATAGGCCTCCCTGTTTCTCATTCAATTATTGAAATTTAAAATGAGCGAGGTACATCATTATTCACTTGCAATATGAATTTACTCTGGCTGAATGCTATATAAAGAGTAAAAGAAATGCTGCTACAGTATGTGCCTGCTGTTAGATGAAATAAATATAATGGGACAGAACACGTTTAATCAGGATTTTTTTCAGTTTAGGGCTTCTACACATCAGATGTTCTAGATGTGAAATTAACAAGATGCAAGTGGAAAGTTCTTGTACAGGGTGTCATGATTAAAATGTAGACATTCATTAGTTTAATTTTTATTTGCATGAATAAATGGTTTATTCACAGAGAGGGTTGAGAGGAAGGGTATTCCTGTAGGAAGGCTACTCAACGGAGATTCAAAGACCAGGGTTCAATTCCTTATTCATCCATAAACTTCCTGTGTGACTTTAGGCATGTAATTTAATTGCTCTGTGCTTTGGTTCCCCACCTGTAACATGGGGATAATGCTTACTTTCTCCCACCCTTTGTCTGTCTTGCCTATTAAGATTTTAAAGTCTTCAGTAAAGGCTCTAAAGAGTCCTGTGGCACCTTATAGACTAACAGATGTATTGGAGCATAAGCTTTTGTGGGTGAATACCCACTTTGCCAGATGCATGTAATGGAAATTTCCAGAGGCAGGTATAAATATGCAGGCAAGAATCAGTCTGGAGACAATGAGGTTAGTTCAATCCGGGTGGTTGAGGCCCTCTTCTAGTAGTTGAGGTGTAAACACCAAGGGAGGAGAAACTGCTTTTGTAGTTGGCTAGCCAACTACACTGTCTCTTATAATAATATTATACAATGCCTAGCACAATGGGGCCTAACCTGGCTGGTTCCATAATACCAATGAATAATAATCTATCTTTATAAGATATTAAAAACAAAGCTCTTGTACATTGTCAAAGGCTCAATTCTGTTAGAACTTGGGTTTCCTTTTCATAAGACAAGAGTTTTGCTACAAATAGAAGGAATAAACATTCTCCTTCAAGTAGTGTCTCTGTGGGTGTCCATTTCAGGTGCATATGTGCCTCTTGAGCCCTTGAGCTGAGATTTTCCATTAGCAGTGTTCCTTCAGCCGCACATGTTCCCAATGCTTCCTTGTGCTACACAACAATAGACTATATAAGGATGAGGGGGCAAACTGCCCTCAGTTCCTTCTCATCTGCCTCAGCCTGAGGCAGAGTCTTAGTGTGTTTGCTTTGAGCGTGCCTCGACTATCTTGTATTCAGTTTTTAGAATCATAGACTTTAAGGTCAGAAGGGACCATTAATGATCATCTAGTCTGACCTCCTGCACAACGCAGGCCACAGAATCTCACCCTCCCACTCCTGTATCAAACCTATGTCTGAGCCATTGGAGTCCTCAAATTATGGTTTAAAGACTTCAAGGTGCAAAGAATCTTTCAGCAAGTGACCCGTGCCCCATGCTGCAGAGGAAGGCGAAAAACCCCCAGGGCCTCTGCCAATCTGCCCTGGAGGAAAATTCCTTCCCGACCCCAAATATGGTGATCAGCTAAACCCTGAGCATGTGGGCAAGACTCACCAGCCAGACACCCAGGAAAGAATTCTCTGTAGTAACTCAGATCCCACCCCATCTAACATCCCATCCCAGGCCATTGGGCATATTTACCGCTAATAGTCAAAGACCAATTAATTGCCAAAATTAGGCTATCCCATCATACCATCCCCTCCATAAACTTATCAAGTCTTGAAGCCAGATATGTCTTTTGCCCCCACTGCTCCCCTTGGAAGGCTGTTCCAGAACTTCACTCCTCTGATGATTAGAGTAGTAGTAGTTTGTTTAGGATTAGTTAATATATGTAGTTGCTAGTGATAGTTATAGTTAGTTAAAGATAAGTAGTGAGAGGATTGTTTTGTTCCACTCCTTCCCATTGGGAAGACTTATTCTCCTGGCAGGGAGTGCCTGGCTCACCACGTTTTAAACGCTGCCTCTCTTGTTGAGGGGCTACACCTATGAACAACAGCCACTCTTGGGGCTTGTCTATACTTTTGGCTAAATTGGCACTGCTGTGATTCATGCAGTGGTGTTGATTTAGTGGGTCTGGTTAAGACAAGCTAAGTCGATGGCAGAGTGCTCTCCCCTTGATGTCTGTACTCCACCTTCCCAAGAGGCAGAAGGTAAGTTAGAGGGAGAGTGTCTCCTGTCAAGTAGCACAGTGTAGACACCTCTGTAAATTGATCTAAGTTATGTCGACTTCAGTTACGTAACTGAAGTAGCGTAACTTAGGTCGATTTACAGCTTTAGTGTAGACCAGCCCTAAGTGTGTCCATTGCTGGGGGGAGTCTCACATCTCCCAGAAGTGCAACTTCTGCCTGGCCCTCAAATCCCGAGCAAGGAAGAATAGGGAGATTAAACTCTGATTCTTCATGATGGAATGCTCCCTTCAACCAACTTCTGAGTCAGGTCAGGAGACCCCCTCCTGTACCTCTGTCTCCAGATAGATCCAGCTCCCCTTCAACCTCAGTGGAAGCTTTCCCTAAGAAAGGAAAGACCTTGGAGGCTTCAGGGAAGACTTCCAAAAAGAGGGGTGCAGACTCTCCTCTATGGAGCCGGCTCTGAACAAACCCAAGTCAACTGCCAGATCAATGGTCTTTGAAGCCTTGACCTCTGAGCTTGGTACTATTGAGTCATGGGACTCCTCATCCCATACCAGCAGGACCAGAAAGTCCCAGAACTCAGAGGAGAGACATGGCTCCAACAGGGCAGCAGAACTCTCTGCCAAGGACAAGGAGGGCAAGTATAAACATGATGGATTGGAACTATTGGGCTCAGCCCTGCCATTGGTGCCTACTCATTTGGCACCCTCAGTACCGAGCAAGCAATGGCACCAGATACCATCAGTGCACCTCCCTCCCCCCCGCCATGGTCCCATCGGCTTCAACTACTGCATCCTTGGCTACTGCATCAGTACAGTCCTGTACTTGGAACCAGAAGAGTTCAGATACACTAAGGATCTATCTGCAATAGACAAACCCGGAGTCCCCACTCCTCGTGGGTAATGACTGGCTCTTGGTACCGAGACCTTGATCTCCAGACAGCCACTGTCCTCTGGTACTTTAGGACTCTTCACCCTTTTCTGCAGTTGCTCTTCCATTGGACGATATTCCACTGGATGATATAGGATAAAGAAAACGTATGGTCAGTCTCTTCTATTTCTGTGCAGGGTTTTCCAACCTCACATTTCAGGAACCCATTCTGTGAAAATCACAGGGAAGATGGTGCTTGTCAGCAAGGGTGGCAGAACCAACGCTGCATGCCACCCCAACATGGGCCCCCGAATGGGATCGCGGGGCTGCTTATCAGCAGCAATTTGCCAGACCACTGGTAGTGTGTCATAGGGAGGCTAGAGTCATACAGTACTCTCCTTCCCAACCAGGCCCCACGACAGGAGGAGACATTTGAGGAGCAGGAGGCCAAGGTGGATTAAGAGGCCACCCCTCAAACACCTGTTTCATCCTCTGCTCCAGACAAGGCTAGTATGCCTCTGCCATCGTTCATTACCAATTTTTTTTTGAAATTTCAAGACCTCATAAAGATGGTAGCTGACGCTCTTCAAATTGCACTCAAATAGGTTAAGGATTCAGAGCACAAACTGTTGGATATCCTGCAGTCAGGAACACCACCCATGGTGGTTTCACCCATTAATGAAATGCTCCTGGATCCAGCTAACACTGTGTGGCAAGCACCTGTTACTATTCTACTATCATGTAAACAGACAGATAAGAAGTATTATGTTCCCTCTAAAGACTCTGACTTTTTGTTCTCCCATCCTCCACCTAACTCCCTGGTGGTGAATGTAGTAAATGAGCAGGGTAAGCAACACTTCACCAAGTTTACCCATGTCAAGTTGTCTGGAGTGGCTCACGAACATGAATGTCAACCTCAGGGCAAACTATTACAAACCAGGGCACAAACCCCAAACTGGTTGTGTGGTTGTATAATTATATTTCACCAACCAAGTATCAAGTGTGAACTCCTCAAGCACTGCAGCAACTTTAACATGGAGTCACAGTCAGTCCCCTTGGGTACTCTGGTCTATCCTGCCACCCAGGCAAGCCTGCCTTTGTGATAGATGGTCCCTTTCACCAAAAAATCAGGTTGCTGCCAGTCCCAAAGGACCAGTCACTTACCCCAGGTCAATTGTACCTTAAATCTCTCACCAAAGACAACGCTTGTAGCCAATCCTATATTAAACCAACTAAAGGTATATTAACTAGGAAAAAGAAATTAGAGTTATTTACAAGGTTAAAACAGATAAATTTACACACACACACATATGAGTTACAGTCTTAGGTTCCAAAGGGTGATAGTAGCTGCTATGTATGCAAGCTCTACATGTCCTTTAGGGCTAATCCAAACTAAGCAGTTCGGGGATCCCTTGCTTATGCTTAGAAATATTGCCCTCTCTGAATTCCAAGCAAAATAGTAATGATAATTTTTCTTTATCAGGGATTTTTATTCCCTTCCCTCAGCATTCAAGCAGTGATGGGATGAGGGCTTGTGTATGTACCCTCTTCATTGGTGTGGGGGAAACAATCAACAAAGTCTTTTGTTCACTGATGTTCCACAGGGCTTTGTCTGGTTTCTATAGGCTTTCTTTTGTTGGGAGGAGATGACACTTCTTGTGGTAAACTAGTATTTCACACCTGGTAATACTTCTCTCCTGATTGTGGAGGTTTACAGTCTTAGCAAACATTTTTATAGTTACAGAGAAAACACTTAAATATTACCTTATAAAATGGGACGCAGATGTTACAAGTAAGATTAATACGTGCAACACCCTATAAGTATTTCATAAAGACTAACCACAGTCTTATAACTCTAAAATCTATTTTAACAATACTAGCACATAGATGAGCCAGACTGGTTGCCAGCTATGCATGTGTCAGTGCTGAATGAGGCTCAGGGGCCTTGGCATGAGTTGGCACCTGGTCTACCAGAGTCACACCAAAAGACAACAGATCTTTTTGGACAGAAGTCCTACTCCTCAGCAACCCTACAATTCAGGACCATGCAGTCATATCCCAATATAATTTTACAAACTATAATAGATGTATGGCCTTTATTGAACATCTGCTGCAGGAACATTGGGGGCAATTGCAGTCCATCATCTCAGAGGGCCAATCATTGGCCAGGGTCGCTCTTCAAGCATTGTTGGGTACTGCAGACACTGCTGCCAGGTCCATCTCCAAAGCAGTAGTTATGGACACAGCATCATGGCTCCAATCCTCTGGGTTTCCAATAAAAGTCCAGAACACTGTTGAGGGCCTCCCCTTTGACAGTCGTAAGCTTTTCTCTTAGACCCTTGATGAGTCCTTGCACATACTGAAGGACAGACTCTAGGGCTACTTTACAATTCCTGGGCACATATACATCTACAAATAGGAAAAGATTTAGTAGGTCACAGGCTGCCCAGAGATTAAGTCCTGCTTAGTTCTCTGGATTCCACTGATACACCAAACTCCCAGGAAAGACATACATTCCAGAGAAATAGGGCTGTTTAGCCGCCCTCCATAATCACCTAGTCATCTTCAAAGCAGCAGTTCTGATGAGTCAAGAGTTTGAATCCCCCTGCACAGCTGGTTTTACAGCTGCATCCATTTGCCCACCTCCTCCACCTCTGGAGACTACCTTTCCCATTTCCAACGTGGTTGGAGGCAGATCGCTACAGACAAGTGGGTCATAAAGGCCGTAACTTCGGGCTATAACATCCATTTTATGTCCCTCCCTCCCTTCCACCCCATCTCTCTCTTCAGAGACCCCTCTCATGAGCTTTTATTGAGACTAAAAGTGAATTCTCTCCTTTGATTAGGAGCAATAAAGTCAGACCCATCTCTTTACAAGGGCAAAGGGTTTTATTCACAGTATTTGCTTGTGCTGAGGAATGGTGGAGGATGGAGACTGATCTTGGAGCTAAGACTTCTAAACTAGTATGTAAAGTCTCAAAAGTTCTGGATGGTGACTCTGTCAGCTATAATTCCTTCACTGGAGAAAGAGGATTGATTTTCGGCCTTTTACCTACAAGATGCCTATTTCCATATAATAGTACACCCATTGCACAGGCAATACCTATGATTCATTATAAGCCAGGATCATTTTCAACAGGGAGTGCTTCCCTTCAGCCTTTGTTTGGCCCCCAACAGTGTTCCTAAAGGTCGTGGTGGTGGTGGTGGCTACTTACCTGCAATGAGAAGTGATCCTAATCTTCCTATACTTCGATGACTGGCTACTCAAGAGCCAGTCTTATGAAGCAGTGATATCTTCCACCCAGAAGGCTCTGGCTCTGTCCCAGGAGTTGGGTCTTCAGCTGAATGTAGAAAAATCCATGTTAACCCATGTACAGCAAGTACAGTTTATAGGGTCATCTTTGCATTCATTGACAGTCTGGGCCTACCTTTCCTTAGACAGATTCATAACTTTGTAATTCTTCTATGAGCAATTCAGGGGAGATCTTGAACCACAATAAGGAACTGTCTTCAGCTCTTGGGACACATGGCAGCTTGCACCTTTGTGATTGATCATGCCTCCTCTTCTTCCAGGGTTGCCTCCGAATGACCTATTCTCTAGCCAGATGCACCTTGGACAGACAGGTGACTGTTCCTTTACAAATGACAAACTCCATAGATCGGTAGAAAGATCAATTCAACATCTGTGAAGATGTGCCTTTCTGTTGCCCAGATCCACCATTAACTTTATCAACAGATCCATCACTTTTGGGAGGGGAATCTCACTTCAGTGCCCCCATAACTCAGGAAGACAGATAGCTCAAGAAACCAGTCTCCACATCAATCTGTTGAACTCAGAGCTGTCAGGAATTCCTGCTTCTATTTCCTACCCCTCATTGGGGCAAATCAATCAGGATCATGCCATACAAAGTATTCTGCATGTTCTATATCAACAAGCAGGGGGGAGCAAGATCCCCCACCCTGTGCACCAAAGCCATGAAACTGTGGAACTGATGCATAGCTTATCAGAGCCAAATTTCAGCACTCTACCTCCCAGGTATTCAGAACATCACAACCAATATTCTCAGCAGATGCATTACCCGGGACTAGGAATGAAAGCTAAACTCACAAATTCTCCACAGTATATTCCAAAGGTGGGGACTTCCAGAGGTGGATCTCTTTGCTATCACCAAGAGCAAACAATGTCCTCTGTTCTACTCAGAAGGAGATCTAGGACACCACTCTTTGGGAGATGCCTTTCTCCTACCTTGGATGAAGTGTCCACTCTATGCTTTCCTCCAGCACCGCTAATACTAAGGTTGATGAACAAAGCCAGAGTTATTCTAATAGTACCAACATGGTGGAGACACTTGCATGCTCCACCTTTGTGTCAAACAGCCATTCAAGCTTCTGACCTTTCCTCATCCCCTCCCTCATGTCAGGTGTTTCACCCCAATCTAGGTGTTCTCCTTGGGGCATGGATCCTCAGTGGTTCTCAGAGTTAAAATCTTCCTGCTCTGAGAAAGTGCAGCAGGTGTTACTGAACAGTAGAAATGAGTCAACACAAATTACTTACCTGCAGAAATAGAAGAGATTCTTCCATTGGTGTCATTGCCACTGTCTGGTACCTGCATCTGTGTCACTCTCGGTCATCCTGCATTACCTGTTAGATCAAAATAAATCAGGGTTATCAGTTAGTTCGATTAAAATCCACATGGCTACAATATCAGCCTTTCATCCTCCAGCAGAAGCGTCCTCCATATTTCCTCACCCTGTGTCATCAAGGTTCATTAATGGTTTGCGGTATCTCTGCTCCCAGGTTAGGGACCCCACTCCCACTTGGAACCTCAATTTGGTACTTAAATACCTCATGAGACCTCCATTCATACCAATGGAAACCTGCTCTCTGCTCCACTTATCTGCAAAGTCTGCTTTTTTTTTTTTTTTAAGTAGCTATCATATTGGCCCACAGGCTTTGGGAAATTGGGGGGCTTGATGGCAGATCCCTCCTTTATTGTGTTCCTCAAGAATAAGGTTTCTTTGTGCTGACACCTCAAATTCTTACCTAAGGTACTATCAGAATTTCATCTTAACCAGTCCATTCATCTACTAGTGTTTTTCTTCCCAAAACTGCATCGCTCTCTGCAAGAGACCTGTTTCCGTGCCTTAGATGTTAGAAGGGCATTGGTCAAACAGGTAGAACCAGACAGAATTTCAGAAGTCACCAAGAATGTTCATTTCCATCACAGGTAGATCCATGGGGTCCACAGTCTCTTCTCAGAGACTACTGAGGTGGATATCTGGGTGTATTATCATGTGTTACAATGCAGCAGGCATTCATCCTCCCCCTTCCCCAAAGGGTGATAGCATGTTCTACCAGATCCTAACCACATCCACAGCATTACTTAAGAACTTGTCAATATGTGAGATATGTAGGGCCACCACATAGGCTTCAGTATATACATTTTCTAAACATTACGCTTTGCTTTATGCCACCAGATCTGATGCAGTACTTGATTCTGCGGTACTATCTTCAGTTCTAGACTCGGCTCTGAAGCCCCCTCCTCTCTCTGGGGATTCTGCTTGGAAGTCACCTGAAGAGCAGAACCAATGGGGATGCTACCTGAAGAAAAAGAGGTTACTCACCTTGTGTAGTAACTGCTGTTCTTAGAGATATGGCCCCCTACAGGTGCTCCACTACCCACTCTCCTTCCCCTCTGCTTTAGACTGTTTTCTATGGGATGTTCAGGTGGAGAAGAAACTAAGGGTGGTTTGCCCGTGCATCCCTATATAACATCGGTTTCCAGCAAAAGGACACTGGTAATGGAAAATCTCCAGTCAAGGGCTCTAGAGGCGCATGCATACCTGAAGGGGAATACTCATAGGGATATGCATCTTAAAGAACCACAGTTATTGTACAAGATGAATAACCTCTTCCTCTAGATCTTTACACAGTTGTACTAGGAAAACTACAAACATTTTTTTAAAAGCCTTTGGTCTATTGCTATTGTATTATTTCTGTATGTCAACATGTCATCGGCTTGTTTAATTCTTTTCTGAAGTTTTGTATTTTTTCTACAAAATTTCATTTTAGGGCTGAGCATAAGGATTTTTCTACTGACCGCAATTTATTGTTGGCCATTAGTTGCCTGGTACAGTATAGTAGAGATTGTCTTTAACAAAAGCCCTTCAGAACAAAGCCTAAAAATCCAGTATGAAATTTAGGAGTTGTAGAGAATTCGCCCCAAGGGCCAGATTCAATAAAAGCTTCATCTGGTGTCTCAGCAAGGCCATGCAAGCTCTGAACTGTAATTGAAATTAATAGAACACTTTCCTTTGTATTCACCTAAAATCCCAGAATACTATCAGTACCAGAATACTATGGGAAAAAATTGTGGGGCTTAAAAATA
Source organism: Malaclemys terrapin pileata (assembly GCF_027887155.1). Lineage (NCBI taxonomy): Eukaryota > Metazoa > Chordata > Testudines > Emydidae > Malaclemys > Malaclemys terrapin. The sequence continues at coordinate 13,495,452 of NC_071515.1, read as the reverse complement.
TTTAATAACCATATTGCTGAGTTCCTATGGCAATTTTATATTTTATGGCAGACACAGAGAATGCTTGCTTTGTATTATTCCCTACAGAAATCTTGGAAATTGCTGCCTTTCAACTTACAGCCAATGTAACCTTGAACAGAATCTGTTCTGACCTTTAAACTGTCTTTCACAAAGCGAAGTGGCACAGTCCTCTGGTACAGCTTTTCACCAGTCTTAAATATCTGGAAAGGGAAAGAAATGGAACAATCTCTACACAAGTGAAAGAAAAGAACATAGCTTATTGGTAGAGCGGTGTGGAAAAAAATCATTCCAGGTTGACCAGAAACAAAAAAAATACATTTTTTTCACTGACCCAACCAAAAAAAAAAAAAAAAGAAGAAGAAGAAGAAGAAACATTGTTTTGGATTGAATGAAATGTTTCAATTTTTTCATAATTTTTTTTCAGCTGGCAAAATTCAGCGAATTTGGAAAATGGTTTCGTTGACCCGAATCTGCAAGTTTTGGTGAAAAAATGTTTTGGCCAAAAATTTTCACCCAGCTGTACTTATTGACCAAAACTTGAATGCAAGATCAAACTGAATTTTCTTTCCAGCACTAATCTAAATCAAACTACCATATGACTTTGAAGCCAACTTGACTGAAGCTGCATTCTTATTAACTGGGTAATAATTTCACTGATAATATCATATTTAAAATAATTCCCCTGGAAAGAGAGATATAATGACAAGCCTATTTTGATCACCACATTATTTCACCGTAGATATCCATACATGATAACAGCTATACTGACTGACAAACCAGGGATTGAACCAGGGGCTTCCAGAACTAAAACCATGAATTACTATAGCTTGAGCTAAATAGCCAGACTTCATGGGGGGGCTGTAGCAGATTCAGATACTCTGGATCACTACAAGGGTGATGTGTACCTTGACAAGATAAACATTTGCATAGACCCAGCCTTTCCCTCCCCACACCGGGAAGTGCTCTTGAACATAGGTGCTCAGTAGGAGGGCACTGTGGCTCATACTACTACAGACGTAGTGCCCAGTTCTGCTTCTGGATCTGCTCCGAGGATCTTGATCCTGACTATGATCTCACTATGTACATGGAACTCTTAGGACAATACATATAGAGAGAACAGAGTGTCTGTGTTGTGATCCCCTGTGCGAATCTGAGAGTAGAATTTGGCCTTGAGCTTTTTTTAAAAAATGAAAGGAAAACTTCACACATGTCCAATCATCTGCAGAACACTGCAGCTGGAGGGGAGGAGGTGCTTTGTTTTTGAAGTTCAGGTGACAAGTGGTCAAACTTCAAAGGGAATCACTCTGGCTTCTTCTGGCTAAGCAGCGCTTTGAAGGTGAAAGAGCTTCTTTCAGGATTCGTTTTTTATTTAAATCACTTAGGGCTAAATGCTGGCTCATCCTGTATGAGTATGCAAGGGGTGATGAGAGAAGGAGCACTTCCTTACACAGCCGTCCACAGAAGTCTTGTGCAGAATGCTGACATTAGAAATCACATCTGATGACTCTGGATGTCCCAATGACTTTGGATGTCCCCTCCAGAATGAGCTCAGGGAATTCATGCTGCACCTTTAACCAGCACATGCAAGGAGGGCCATATAGTCCTCGAGCACTCTCTGAAGCACTCTGCTAAATCCTCCCCAGGACACCCCTCTTCAGCTCCATGCTCCTCACCTACACTGCTCCAGTGAGGAATGGGTGCTAGTGTGCATTCAGCTCTAGATTTAGCTGTTTAGAAACTGACCCAGATTCACCACAGGATCTACTCTGGTAGAGACCCCTGATGATGGGGGGCGGGGAATCTGCAGCCTCTTCTCTACCTGTGAGATCCTGGGGAGTCAGCACAGCTTCCACAGGGCACAATCAGGGTGACGAGAGAATGTGCTGATTCAATCTATCACTTTAGCTTCAACAAGGGAGGCTTCTTAAAACTTAGAGCTGCTCTCCTTTTATCCCTGGTGGAAACCAAAAGAGAGCATGAGTCATTCCATCAGTGTCTGCTCTCCCTAAGGGTGGAATTCTTCCTGTGGCACAGAAGTCCAGACTTGTGCAGGGAGGCATAATTTCCATCTACCTACAACCCCTTTGGAGTATCTCATGTATGTTTACACTGCAGTTAGGAGTGTGATTGCCACTCATGTAGACACACACAAGCTAGCTTTAATTGAGCTAGCTTGGGTAACAGATCAGTGAAGCTTCTGCAGTATGGGCTTCAGCATGGCTGTGCAAGACTGCCTGGAGCCCTGGGTAATTATTCAGGCGGCTAGCCCACGATGAAGCCTGTGCTGACATGGCTTTGCTGCTCCAATACCCAAGTTAGCTAGATGAAAGCTAGCTCAGAGATGTGTCCAGAAGCTGCCGTTACACCCCGTGATTGCAGTACAGACATCCATCAGTCACTGTACTTAAAACTGAAAGTGGTTTGACAGTCGGCAGTGTTTATGAGCAGCGTGGGGTTCATGGTGGGGAAAGGGGCTGTTTTAAAATTCTCCCCAGTGCCCTCCTACACTTTTAACAGCACTTTACAGTTCTAAAACCAATTTGCTTTCTCACATTCTATTGCAAGATATAAATGTTATGTGATAAAGCTCTATGAGGAGTTGGACTTTCCCCAACCTAAAGCATTGAACATCTCTCAACTGAGCTTCAGCAGTTTGAAGTGAAAGGGGAAAGGGACTGATGGGTCATAAACTGCTCAGGAAGAGACTCCAGTGTTCACAAAACATGTAGACTAGGAGGAGGAGGAAGGAAACTTTAAGGTTTGGCAAAAATCATTTACAAATAATTGTATGCAAAAATAGTAGAGGAATATCACTGTACTAGTTTAACTTACCCTTTGGCTTTAAAAACTGTTTTAAAAAACAGCCTAAAGAGCCATATTATAATAGCACTAAAATACTTCAGGGCATGTATTATATTTTATTGGTCTATTAATACTAGTCTTGGGTGGTTAAAACGCCAAACCACACAATGTACCTGAGGTGTATGTTAATGGACCAATAAAACTCACCGTGGAGTGTCTTAATGCTATATTATTTGCTCTCCACATATGCTAGCATAATGTTCAATGACATTAATATAGTATTGAACATTAATAGAGTACCTTCTTTTCGGAACATTTTTTGTAGACTTTCTCATGTAAAACAGGGATTGAGCCTGTGAAACAACATGAACTTTTTACTTCAGATCCTCTGAATCTAAAAGCATCTGTGAGTAGTAATTTTGATTCATTCTCAAACCCTTGTGCTTCAAATTGTGGGCTCATGAACTGGCAGTATTCTGTTGATCTAGGACAGAAGAATTGCCAATATCATCTTAGTTATTATTTCTACTCTCTCAGCATCTCATTTATGAATTCTAAACAAATAATATCAATATGATGAGCACTAACAATTCGGCAGTATAGACAATAGCATTTGAAGAGAGACATTTTATATATAAAAACGCCCTATTTTCTCCCTGAACTTGAATAATTCACATATGTATTTGTCAAGCCATTTGGTGTTCATAAAAATGTACGTCACTAACAATTATTGAGATAAGCTAAATATCAAAATTACTATATTGCACATTTATTATGGCAAGAACACACCACAAGTATTTCATAATCAACTTCCTGGGTCTCCTTCCAGTATGCCTTCTGAAGCGCTACCAGGTGAAAGGCTTCGTAAGCTTTTTTGAATCAGGAACTGTCATTTTCTGTTTGTTTGTACAGCACCTAACCTGATAGACTCAGTAGGCACTACCGTGTTATAAATGTTTAACAATCATTTTAGGACTGAATTTTTTTCTTTTTAGCACCTCAGAACATCCAAGGTTCTCACTAACTATGGGCCAAATAGGTAGCCTGCTAGATGAAGCGACTGTATGTTTGAGTGTAAAAACTGAGCTTCCTACTGAGCCTGAAGTCTGAAGAAAATGGTAATTCATGAATGGCTGGTTTGTTAAATTTAAAATCAGAGTTCTGTATGTGCTTTTAAGATGATATGGGCAATTTCTTTCCTTTTTTTCTTTAGGACATGAGACAAAAGAGCAAAATAAGGAAAGGCAATAGGAAACCCTGATATCACTTAAATAGGAATGTGTCTAACAGATTAAAATAAAACAAAAAATCTCTATCTACACTTGTGCAAAATCATATTTTCTGGGAAGACAAACAATTTTATTTTGTGAGAGCTCATTTGGCAAGATTTACCACTAACTTTTTTCTGAGGCTACCTCTGAGTTCTTCAGTTTGAGCATTCACAAGAGAATTCTACTTCTTTTTTTTTAATAAGTGTTGGTGAAAAAAATTGCAGATATCTTCCTGTCAAAGGAAGGGGTGATCATCTTCCCCCTGGGTAGTTGATGGAGTGTATAGCTTTAATGTCAGCTGTGAGAAGCTGTATAGCCTTTCTCTTTAAAAGATGAGTGAATGGCCCAAAGTTCTATGTTCATGTGTAATCTGGTCTAAATGGTTCCCCCAAGATGAATTGGAGGCATTGATACTATCTTTGGAGAAGTGGTAGGAAAGCAGAAAGTTGGAAGAGGACATTTGGGAGAAATGCCCAGCACAAGAAGGGCTAAAAGTTTGTATAAAGGAGACAAAGAACTTTGCTGAGGCTGTGTAACCATGGTCAGTAATGAGAATTAGCCAAGAGTGAAAAGATTTAAAACTGAGCCTACTCTGATGTGTGGAGTCACCCTCAAAAATCACGACTGTCCCTATAAAATCAGGACATCTGGTCACCCTAAGAAGAAATGAGTGGCCACAAGTGTTAGGGAAGGTAAAAGTGGCAAAGGAGTTGTTGGCCATTGTTGTGATGTCAGGATCAAGAGTGGAAAGAAGTGATTAAACAATATAGTAAAAGTGGGTTTTCTTCTTAAAGCACAGAATAATATTAGAGATATTAGAAGGGAAGAAGAATGAGAGAAAATGAAAAGAAAAGAGGAAGCATATAATCAGTAGCAAAGAGTGGAGGACATGTGAAGGCAGACATTAATTTATTGCAACTTAGAGCAATTTTATATTTAAAATTGTAAGATCATTTACCATAGTCAGCCATAGAAAAATTGAAAAGGAAAGCTGAGTTGGTGGAAGAAGGGCCAAGGATTATCAATACCACCTGGAAATTATTATTTTTTATTATTTGTGTCAACATAGTGCCTTCCAGTCCTAATCATGGGCCAGGAGTGCATTGTGCTAGGTGCTGTACAAATAGAGAACAAAAAAGACAGTCCTGCACCAAAGAGCTTACAATCTAAATATAAGGCAAGAGCAAACAGATGGATACAGACAGACGGATGGGGATTATAAGAAAACAGTGAAACAATATTGGTCAGCATGATAGGGTGTGGCTTAACCATTGTCAAATTTTTGAGGACAAAGGATTCTACTGGTTTGATTATCAAGGCAGATTAAAAACAGAGATCAGTGCTGACCCCTCCATTCCCCATGTCTCAAACTGTAGACTCCCTATAGATTGTACCAGCTAGCAGGGTTCTAATACTGGTATATGCAACCACATCAATCTAAATCAATCTTCTGGGCAGCGATAATGTCCTCATACATCAGTGTTTGGTGAGAAACAGCTACTGGGCACACAGAGAGTCAAACATTCTGTCAATCTGATTCCAAAAATATGCAGGCTGTTTTCTATTTGGTTGCATGTAGTAACTATTTTTCCTTAATAATGAGCATAACTACAATGGGTAGAGAAACAAAAACAAAGGAAAGTGATTTGATGACAAATTGACAGTGACTAGGGTTCTTTACTCATAGTGTCAATATTATTTGAAAAGCTATGATGACAGCAAATATGTTCCTCCCTAACATTTCAATAATTTCTAATATCAGTCTTATATGGCATGTTTCATTGGCAAATACAGCAAGCAACTGATGAATTATCCTGCTATTGTATCTTTTATCTTGTTTCATAGGTGGACTTAAGCTTAGAGTTGTTGAGGCTGTATTAGTCCCAGGATACTGGAGAGACAAGGCAGGGGAGGTAATATCTTTTGTTGGGCCAATAAAATATTACCTCACTCACCTCGTCTCTTTAAGTGTAGAGTATCATTTGCACTGAGAGTATTCTCTGAAGCTAGGAAGGTTTGCAGGTCAAGCAGACATTGTCAAAATCTGCTAAATGCCATTATAAAATAATGTTTCTTAGCTCTGGTTAAACAAAACAGCATTCATCTGTATTTGATGGTCTTGTTAATTTCAGAGGAGACCTTGGCATGCTGTTTTAGAGGTCTTGGGAAATTCTGTTGATATGGAGACAAGCAGAGGCGTTTAAAAATGTGTCTTAGAGAATATTATTGGGTTCTGTCTAGACAATAGAACATGCTGCTTTGAGAGGCTCCATTTAGCATCGACCAGGTCAAAAATCATGCCTAAAGTAGTGCCATATTTTTTTTTAATGTCAACCTACTCAGGTCAAAAGGTGACTCTTCAGAATGTTTATCCCTGTGGAGGATGGAAGAGGCTGAGGATTTAAGTAGCCCCCTGACGTAGTCTCAGTAATTCTATCACAGACACTCTCAGGTTTCGCTATGGAAAAGCCTCTCGCTACCAACCACTGCTGAAAGTGCAAAGTGCTGCTAGGGACACCAGGGTCAGAGAGCAAGGGGCTGAAAGAAAAGAATTATGATAACAAGTAAGGGCCAGATTTTGTGTGGCCAATGCACATCTAGCTAGGGGTCAGCAAGAACCCTCACCATTCCTCATTTCCTACTGCCAGGGGGCCCATTCATAATAGCAATTCCTGTGCCCAGGGAGGACTGAGACTCATTCCTTGCTCCTCTTAAGGAACAGAACAGTGGCAGGGAGGAGTGGCCCTGTTGGCTCTGTTCCCTCCTCTCAGGCAATCCGGGACAGCCTTAGGGGTGGGCCACCCAGGGGACCGCCCAGGGGCGCCATAGTCAAGGTGGTGTCATGCTGCAGCGCAGAGGTGCGTACTGCTGCTGTAGAGTCAGAAACTGCTCCCAGCTGATGGGAGCGCTGCGTGGGGGAAGAGGAGGCACCCAGATTTCTCCCTGCTTCCTCCCAGCAGATAGGATTGCCAACTTTATACTCGCACAAAACCGAACACTCTTGCCCTGCCCCTTATCCGAGGCCCCACTCCCTGCTCACTCCACACACACACCTTCCTCTATCGCTCGCTCTCCCAGCCCTCACTCACTTGCTTATTTCTACCGGGCTGGCTCATAGGGTTGGTGTGAGGGAGTGAGTGAGGGCTCTGGCTGGCAGTGTGGACTCTGAGGTGGGGGTGGGGTGCGGGATGTCTGTGAGGGCGTTGGCTGGGGCTGCAGGCTCTGGGGTGGGGCTGGGGATGGGGGGTTAGGGGTGTAGGAGGGTGCTTCGGGCTGGGACCAAGCGGTTCAGAGGCCAGGAGAGGGATCAGGGCTGGAGCAGGGGGTTAAGGCATGGGGGAGGGAGGGGTGCAGGCTCCAGGTGGCTCTTACCTCAGGCAGCTCCCGGAAGCAGCCGCATGCCCCTCCTCCGGCTCCTATGTGGAGGCGCAGCCAGGCAGCTCTTCATGCTGCCCCGTCCGCAGGCACCTCCCACGCAGCTCCCATTGGCCGGGAGCTGTAGAGCCGGCGCTTGGGGCAGGAGCATTGTGTGGAACCCCCTGGCTGCCCCTCCACATAGGTGCTGGAGGAGGGACATGCCACCGCTTCCATGAGCCATGCGGAGTCAAGACAGGCAGGGAGCCAATCGAACTTTTAATGGCCCAGTCAGCAGTGCTGACTGGAGCTGCCAGGCTCCCTTTTCGACCAGGGATTCCAGTCAAAAACCAGACACCTGGCAACCCTACCAGCAGATAGGGAGGGGGTTCAGGAGTTAGGGGGCAAATTGGGGAAGCCTGGGGAGCCCAAGCGGCCCAGGAGCAATGGGCTGCACCCATGAGTGCTAGTGTCCACAGGGACCCAGGGCACCAAAATACAAGTTCACCCAGGGCACCATTTTCCTAAGGTTGGTCCTGCTGGCAATGGCAGAAGTGGTCAATCTCTGCAGTCCTCGGAGTGCAGGGAGCTGCTGTGAATGGTCCCTACATAACCGCTCACAGTGTGAGGAGAGTTTCTGGCTGGAGCTTCCATGCTAAGTAGTGAAGCTCCACACCCCTGCCCACACAGGGAAAAAACTACAACCTCATTCTGAAGTATTAATGTAAGAGAGATGTATGGCTCATATTCACGACAGGGCCTGTTAAATAGCAGTGGGATTGAATCATTCTGTTTTGTGGCTTTAGGTAAGATGGAGGCATTAAAACCTGATTCCGATTTCACTGCAGAAACACGTACCTTATTTATCCTGGGTAAAACTGTTATTGATATGGAAACACAATAGGTCTAATATATTCATTAAGACTCTTAAGTTGTATTTTTACTGTAAAGCCAAAATGATTTGATTCATTTATGGAAGACTTTGATAGACACAGAACTCAACAAAGCCTTCTTTTATCAGACTAGATATTAAATATAACAGTAACTTGAACCTTTTTTGGGAGATGGCAAGATTACTTTTGAGCCACATAATAAGCTTTGCAAAACACATTAGACTTGGCAAACTAGATACATGTCAAGAGGCTTTTGAAAATGGTCGTAGCACAGAACATACGAAAAAAAAGCTATTTTTCTCCAAGAAAAAATTGTTTTCAAAAACCATTCAGACTGAATGATTTTTTAGCTGCAGAGAGGTGTAACCTACTCACCCATTGACACTGCATTCTGGGTATAACAAAACCTGTATTTGGAATGTAGCATTGTTTATTTTGTCCATTTTCAAACTTCACGGATAAATAATTGGTAAATACACAGTGGGCAGAAAATCTAACCAGTGCTTATTGTTCAACAACATATAGAAAGAAACAAACTTCACGTAACAGAATCCTTCTTCAGACCAAGAAACCCCACTCCTTTTACTTCGCAAACCTGTCTTGAGTGGGTGGACACTAAATTCCCTTTGGGATTCTCAATCTCATTCATTTTTATCAATAAAGCGGCCTTTTCCTGGACAAAGGAATAAATCACATATAAATGAAATATGAGAGATTACACCAGAAGCTGAGCTTTTGCTTAGACTAATCCAATATCTTTGGCCAAATGTCTCAATGTCAAAAGCTTTATAAGTATTCTGCAGGATCAGCCTGGCAAAGAGAAATCAATAACCAGGTAATGGATTTGATTAAAATGTTTATTTTTTTCTCTTTCCACCCGCCCCCACAAGCCACATGTTCCTACCCATACTAATCTGCTGCTGATATATGTATTTGTTGGTTAGCCACTCTGCTTTTCCTGCGTGTGCGTGTGCTCATATACATATGTATATTTCACATGTGTGTGTTCTCTGACACAGCTCAGATATCAATTAAAGTATCTGGGTCCATTTTTAAAAATGGCATATGTACAGCTAAATATCATTTTTCTTTAGATTGATTCACCCTAAAATGCACCATTGCAGACTACAGTATGTCAGTGGTTGTTTTTACTATAGCACGATATACATAGTGAATGACCTCAGAGTCAAAAAATCATGGAAATGTATGGCTGGAAGGGAACTTGACCTCCAGTTAGTGCTGGCCTCCTAAAAAGTAGGTTAATATCTATATAATAAGTTTCCAGGATTGTCACTAGAACGTCTGTTGAGTGAGTATGAGGTGATTGAAACAGCTACAAGCATGGGAGAGAGTTCTATTGTTTAGAATATCACAGGTTGAATCATCACTGGATTTTTGCAGTCTGTTATTCAGTTTTCAGCCATTTTGACTTTACAAATTATGCCTGTGTGGTGTACAGCTACAATAAAGGCACGTCTACACTGCAAGCATAGGCATAGAACTTCCTATGTCAATGAAAGGGGTTTTTCCGTCTATGTAGGTAATGCTGAGCAGCAGTAGCTAAGCTGAAGGAAGTATTCTTCCATCGATCTTGCTGCATCTACATCAGGAGTTAAGTTCGCGTAACTACATTGCTCCGGGGTGTGAATTTTTCACATCCCTGGGCAACGAAGATAGGTCACTTTAAATTTTAAGTATAGACCAGGGCTAAGGCATGTATGCATGACAAGTGTCCAAGGCCATTTTAATACCAGGGATAACGCAACCAATCATCAACCTTACTCTAAACCTAATTTGCATGCAACAGTTTCATTGGTTGTATGAGGGAGACTGCACAGATGGTTGAGAGGTGGCCCAACAATTCTTCACAACTATCCACAAAACAACACAACCACCAGGCACAATAAACCTAAATATTATTCTGAAGCCTAGAATGTCTCTTGAGTCAGTGTGAAGCAATGGAGCATTTTTGAGAGCTCGTTGTGTTTAGAATATCCTCAGGTTCAATCATCGCTGGGATGTGCAGTCTGCTACCATTCAATTTTTAAGTTCTCAGACATTTTTGGCCAGGGCCAGCTCCAGGCACCAGCCTGGCAAGCAGGTGCTTGGGGTGGCCATGCCGGAGGGGCGCAGCACGTCCAGCTATTTTGCGGCAATTTGGCGGACGGTCCCTCACTCCCGCTCGGAGCGAAGGACCTTCCGCCGAATTGCCGCCGCAGATCGCAATCACGGCTTTTTTTTTTTTGGTTGCTTGGGGCGGCCAAAACCCTGGAGCTGGCCCTGTTTTTGGCTTGCTTTTTTTTTAACAAAGTCTGAAGGAATTACACCCATGTGACAGCATGGAATTTCAGCTACTTGTAATCATGCTAATGTTCTTTGTGGATGTTGCACCTTTCCTCAGAGGAGCTTAATGTGTGTTACGCACATTAATTAAGGGAAACACCTCTCCTGTATACGGAGTCTTATTGTGCCCATTTTTAAAATAGGTACATTGAGGCACAGGGATAATTAGTTGTCCAAGGACACTGAGGCTTTGTTTAAATTAGCATCAGGGCCAGCTCCAGCATTTCTGACTCTCCCCCCCCCCCAAAAGCCGCGATCATGATCGGCGGCGGCAATTGGAATAAAAAAAAAAAAAGCCGCGATCGGCAGCGGCAGTTCAGCGGCAGGTCCTTCGCTCCTAGAGGGAGTGAGGGACCTGCCGCCCCTGAATTGCCGCAGGTGCCGCTCCTCTCCCTTGGCCGCCCCAAGCACCTGCTTGTTAAGCTGGTGCCTGGAGCTGGCCCTGATTAGCATATAAAGATGAATTGTTAGAAAGGGTTCGCTAACGTGCTAATTAAGGGTATGTCTTCACTGACTTTGGAAGTGTGATTTGCAGCTCATATAGACATACTGAATTAGTTTTAATCTAGTGAGCATACGTACCAATAGCAGTGAATCCATGGCAGCACAGACTTTAGCAGGGGCTAGCCGCATGAGTAAGTACCAGCCTAGATAGCCTGCACTAAAGCCTGTGTTGCTGCAGCTTCACTGCTGTTTGGTATTGCACTAGCTCAGCAGTTCTCAAGTTGTGGTTCGGGACCCCAAAGTGGGTTGTGACCCCGTTTGAATGGGGTCGCCATGGCTGGCTTAGACTTGCTGGGGCCCATGGCTGAAGCCAAAGCCCAAGGGCTTCTGTCCTGGGTGACACGGCTCAAGTTGCAGGCCCCCTGCCTGGGGCTGAAGCTCTTGAGCTTCAGCTTTGGCCCCCCCCTGCCCAGAGAGCTGAGGCTCAGGCTTTGCTTCCCTCCCCCTCCACCTGGATCAATGGAGCATGGGCGGGCTCAGGCTTCGGTCTCCCTCCTGGGGTTGTGAAGTAATTTTTGTTGTCAGAACAGGGTCGCAGTGCAATGAATTTTGAGAACCCCTGCACTAGCTAGATCAAAGCTAGCCAGGGTATGTCTACACATGCTGCAGTCAAACCTCCGACTGTGGTGTTCAAAATGTCCGGTGTAAACAAGACAGCTCATATGTTAACACAGGCCCCATTTGTTGAGTTAGAGCCTAGGGAGCAGCTTATTATCAATGGTATGCTTTATCGAAAGCAGATTCCTCTGAATCAACACTCACTACCTTTGTTGGTGAACATGCCCTAAATCAGCGGTTCTGAAACTGTGGGCCGTGACCCCAAATGGGGTTGCACCATCAGCAGGGGTGGTGACAGTGATCTCTAGTGTTCAAAGGATGTTATTTTGCTCTGCATGTAGAAGGTCATGCTGTGAGGAGGATTTTGCTCTTCAAAATGGCGTCCTCCAGGCTTTCCAGGGACCTGGGGGGAAATATTTCATTAAAATGGGGTTGTGCCAGCCAAAAGGGAACTGCTGTCCTAAGTATACACCCTCACCCAGAGCCATGAGTAACACGAGAAAGACAGACCTGGCACTGAAAACCAAAAGCACCATACAACTTTATTTTTATCTTTTAAACAAATTCCTTAGTTATAGAATTGTCTTTGGAAAACTGCTTAAACTAGAAATACTTTGCAGGACAAAACACAAAATGCAATAGCTTTTTCTTAGATTAGGAAACTTAAAAGTCTATCATTATATTGATTTTAAAAGCAAACAATCAGCCGTTCCATACTGTGGTTCCTGAATAGGCTTCACTTTTCATCAGGAATGACCAGGGCTGGCTCTAGGATTTTTGCCGCCCCAAGCAAAATCAATTTTGGCCGTCCCCCCCACCCCCCGTTTTTTTCTTACCCCATCCCCCAGCCCCACCTCAACTCTGCCCCTTCCCCAAATCCCCAGCCCTGCCTCCTCCCCCAAGGCTCTCAAGCCTAGGAGGGAGGGGAGAAGCTGCGCGCGCCGTGGCCACTCGAGATCTCCCCCCCCCCCAGGTTTGAGAGCCTGGGAGGGAGGGCGAGCAGCGGCGCGCAAATCAGCTGTTTCGCGCTTGAGAGCCTGGGAGGGAGGGCGAGGAACGGTGCGTGAGCGGCAGCAACAGCAGAGGTGAGCTAGGGCAGCCGGTTCACATTTTTAGGAGTGGCATTCTGGCGCCGGCAATGCCGCCCCTAAAACTGTGCCACCCCAAGCACCAACTTGTTTTGCTGGTGCCTAGAGCCGGTCCTGGGTATGACCATTCTTTAATGCAAAAATGATCTTTGGTTTCTATGCCCCAGTTGGTGAAATTATTGACCACCCTAAATTAGAGTGATTCACTAATATTATCTCCATTGCAATAATTCAGCAAACAGCAGGAGAGATGAATGCTGATGACTGTTCAGGAAAGTCAAAGGCAGAAAACTAGCTGACCGGGAATAAACAATCACTCCTTTGAACAATTCAAATGGACATGTCAATTCCAAGAAGGAATTGTATTAAAATAAAATGCTGCCCTTTGTGACTGCTGTGAAGTTAGCTACTTCGGTGACTTTGCATATTTATTTTCCGAAAGTCATAATTGAAACCTATTGAAATTTTTGTATGGACACTAATAAATTCCGGTACTTGGTAAGTGCCCTTTCCATATTAAAAGGATTGTACTGCAGTTTGTCTTTATCTGAAATGTGTCAGAAACATTTTGTGGATTGGCTTGTTAAAAGTGCATTGCATTGGGCAACATACTTATGGTTGAGATAAGAGGAAATTTTGGTTCGTTTGGAGCTGGATAAAAGAGTTATTTGGTATCTGGATATACAGGTGTGGATTTAAGTAAGAAAAAATGGCTTCCAATAGTGTTTAAGCTGAGGTAGAAACTGAAAAAAATCAATACATTTGGGTTTGAGGAGGAGAAGAATGTTCTTAATTTGGGATGAGGTGTAGGCCTTAATTTGAATGTCCTATATCTTTGCCGCTTTTTTCTGTATGCTTCTAAGCAACTGGAATTCTAGTAACTGTGAAATATATGGTAGGTTTCTTTAGACATTAGTATATTTGCAGTTTACTGAATGTGTTACTTCCCTTTTGTGTGTCTGTAGTGGGAGTTAACTAGAGATCCCATCAATTCCTGCAGAAAAGACACCCTCTGAAATTTAATTCACACATGCCAGAGAATGGTACACTAAGCACATGCCAATTGCCAATGAAACTCCCAAGATACATATTTTTGACGCTTACCTCAAGGAGGAGAAGAGCTTTTCCTGCAGTTGAGATGTGATGGAAGTAAAGTCTAATCTAGAGGAGACTGTTTTATTTAATCTAAAAGTCGTAATATACAAAAGGAGGAGGGGATAGAGTCCGAGGGGACTACTGTTCCGTTCACAGCATCCACACAGAGAAGTTAGACAAAAACATCAGATGCACTTCCTGGAAGTTTGCGATGTAACACCACTTTCATACTTAGAATCCAAGATGATAACATAGTAAGCAAAAGCAGAAAAAGACAAAACTGGCTGCTCCCTGAGGTATCACTCACCCCACCTTGTTCTAGCTTCTTTCCAGACTGACTCTATTGGACTCTTTTCCTTAGAACCCCTTAGCCTGCAAACAGCACCAGGAAACCCCTTACAATTTAAAGTGACAGCTTACAGTTCCAACAGAGATTTTAGATACACCACAACCACTTTCAAAATATCCTTCAGTCCTATGAGCTATCAAGAGATATGACTTAGCCCCTGGAAATTTATACATTTAAAAGGAGGATAGTATGGTAGAATGAAACTCTAGTATATTTTACTCACTAGTGGAAAATAGCTATCAAATTTTGCAGCTAGCGGAGGATTACGTTTCCCATGCAAAGCACTGAATATTTATGTGATCATCACTATGTATTTACCAATTTAAAAAAAAAGTCTATTTCTGATTTGTCAGCATATTAACTTAGTTCTATTCCATTTAGGAAATACACATTAGTTAAAATGCCTTCTTTTTACCCAGTAGATTTTAAATGACAGTATGATCGCTCGAGCAACACCTGTGTAAGTCTTATAAAATAAATTGCTTGGTGTTTTTTTCCAAATTTTAATATTTCTGGCATTTTCTTCAGTTGAGGGAAAGTGAATAGATCCCATGATGAAATAAATTGCTCCTTGGGAAAGTCCTAAAAGGTGCTGAAAAACTGATCTGTTCCCACCACTCTGGTTTTGTCTTTTTACAATCTTTTTAATGATATAAGAAACGTTTTGGGGCCTGACTCAGTCATTAGAATCTCACTGAAAACTCCCATTGACTTCAGTGGGAGTTTCTCATGGGCTACATCACAGGTATACTTTGAGCTATACTTTGACTACCACATACTCCAGTACTCTTGAACATTTTTCTTTCTGGTAGACTATTGACATACTAACTCATGGATTTGTCTGCTTCAATAGCACTAACATGAAAAAAAGACTTTATCCTTCTATTAGATCTGCTAGTGTAGACTCCTGCTCCCACAGAGAGTCCCTCTGAAGGCATTTGTGATCCATCCAATGAGCTAGCCCTACTCATTGCAGGATTGTGATCTTAAATTCTATTTTAAGCCTTTCTTTAAATGTAAATATATATAATTGTTCCATTGTTACTTTTCATAATGAGAAATATTCTTAAAAGCTTGTAACTTGTGTACCATCTTCTGTCTGTGTGTGGATATGTGACCTGAAAATAGACTTTAGTCATATTGGGACTGCCCAGTCAAGTTTAACCATAGCAGTGTGCAGGCACTGTGATTACCTCCATATGCTGTAAGTAGTAGGTGTCAGGTTTAATATGGCCTATTAAAGTTTTTTAAGTTAATCAAATTCACTTGAGAAATATGATCTGAACTTTTAAACTCTTGGAAATTAAGAGTAGTGTATTTGATCAAATTTGTGAGTAATGAGATCCTGTGTAGAACCTGAACAGAATTTACTTAAGAAAATATCTAAAGGGGTAACAATCTATACACAATAACAGTATAGTAGAAAAAAGCAGATGATACATTTCTGTGTAATATGGAAAGCTTCAGAATGCTGACATCCATTCATCCAGCTAACAGACAAAAGAGCTATATTTTCATACCCTCAGATATTATTATTTATTTTCAGACGCACTCTTGGGGCTTGTGTACGCATACAGCAGAGCAGCTGTAGTGCTTAGTGAAGATGCTGCCTATGCTCTCCCGTCGATTTAGTTAACCCACCTCCTCAAGAGGCTGTAGCTATGTCAATGGGAGCTGCAGTGATGTCTACACCAGCAGTTTGGTTGGTATAGCTGTGTTGCTCAAAGATGTGGATTTTCCACATCCCTGAATGACAGTTATACCCACGTAAGTGTAGACCAAGCCTCAGTGTGCTGGATGCTTCTTAACCATAGCAGCGGTTTTCAAACTGTGGGTCGGGACCCCAAAGTGGGTCATGGCCCTGTTTTAATGGGGTTGCCAGGGCTGGTGTTAGACTTGCTGGGGCCCAAGGCTGAAGCGAAAGTCTGAGCCCCACTGGCCAGGGCTGAAGCCAAAGCCCAAGAGCTTCAGCCCCGGGTGGCAGGGCTCAGGTTACAGCCCCCCTGCCCAGGGCTTAAGCCCTCAGGCTTCAGCTTAACCCTCCCTCCCACCCCCTCCCCCACCCCAGGATGGCAGGGCTTCGGCTTTGGCCCTCCTGCCTGGGGCGGTGGGGCTCGGGCTTTGGTCCCCCTTCCTGGGGTCGTGTAGTAATTTTTGTTGTGAGAAGGGGATTGCGGTGCAATGAAGTTTGAGAAACGCTGCCATAGAAGACAGCCTGGTCCCAAGTAAGCATGTCCTTTTACTAGAGATTAGGCAGAAACAGAACTTGAATCTGAACCCATTCAAATATCATACGGGTCCAGATTAGAATTGCAGATCTGCATCCATCCTTGCAATCCTCCCCTTCTGGTTCCAATCTATCTTACCTTAGGGTTCTATTATTGGTGTGCCTTACCATAGTATTGGGTGCCTTCACATCATATTAATAGCAACAGTGAAATCCCTAGTGGACTCTGTGGAGTCTTTGGCAAATCTTCCTTTTCAGGGACAAAACTCTGCTTGGTTCCCCCTCACCCATTGTCTTCTTTCTGCTTTTTCCTTTATTTTATTAATTTCCTCTTTTTATATGGCTGATAGGGTTTTGGGGCAGAAGAAGTGTCCATGCTATATGTCATTCTTATAAATGTCATGTGACTGATAGTGTTGTATAATCTGGGGCATCCCCAGAAGTTTTGCACATGGTACAGCCCAGGGCTCCCCACTGCCCCTCTTCCCCAACGTGGGCTCTCACTGCAGTTCCCTGTACTTGTAGCAGGTCTTGAGGCTGTCACTGAGCGAGTCCTAAGGACAGAGCAGAGGGGACATGGGCTGCTGGAAGCATGGTGAGGCTGGGCAGGGCCCTGGGGGGAGTCTTGGTGCAGGAGCTGGCACCATGGTAGCATCAAGAAGATGCAGTGATGGCATCCCCACTGCCCACTCAGCTTTAGCCCTAGCGGCCCCTCCATTCTGACAGCAGTACCAAAACTATGAGTGGCATTGTGACCTGATGCAGGGGGGTCGCAGCGCTGCTCAGGTTTGACCCCACTGTCATGATCGAGGGCCGCGGGACCAAACCTGCATAGGCAGTAGGGTGCCCAGCACTGATCCTCCTCACTGCTGCCATAGGGCCAGTTCCTGCAGCGGGGCTCCCTCAGGGTGGGAGGGCCCAATGCTGATGACATGGTGCCCCTGCCAGTGGTGTGCACAGTGTGTAACACGCTTACAGCAGTGCATGCCACTGTGGATGAAGATGATGGAAGATGATGGAAGATGATGGAAGTCTTGCAAAATCACCTGATCTTGTGAGGCTTACATTTTCATCTTGCGAGGGAATCAAACTTAAACTCTAATCATGATTTGACTTCATATCCAAGCACTGAACAGACAATTTGATCTCCTGTAACATTCCCCACCCTAGAAGACGTTCTGCCTTCGGAACCATCTGGGGTTACACTAACAGGGGCTGACATAGCTCTTGGCTGAATCCAAAAGGGAGAAAGGGCTCTAAGAGAGACCCTGTCTTAAATCCTTGCCTCCTTTGGTGCTTCTGTGATGGCTACTAGCATGCAGAGAATTGTCTTTTTGGAATTTGTATGAGTGCTGTCTGTAAGGGTTATATATTTGTCCCAGGAAGGGATTGTAGATGTCTGCGCTCTGCTCATGGAGTCCTTGGGTGTTCTGTGTTCTAAGTGACTTAATGTCATCTAATTCCTCAGTTTCCAGTGGCTGTATGACAGCTGCTGCATGGTGCTCAATAAAATAAGTCAGATTTGCATATGTCACATCTGTTTTGGAGATGAAATAAGGACGTTCCTCTTATTCAATATAAAGGCTGCAGTTATTTTTGTCTGGCTTGATCATTATTTCATTCTACATTGGGTGGAAATTATGGAGAATGTTGAAGGGTTGCTGCTTCCTCATTTAGGTTGCTAGCAGTGTATTTTCTCTGTTCTCATCTTATCATTTAATATGTTCCATTCTGATCAGTTTTTGTTCTCGAGATTTGAGCATCTCTTTTAATTTAATCTTTTTGTGGGGTATTTCTGTGTGCGCAATTATCTTGAGGCATTAAATTTTCTCTGTCCATTACTGTTTTCTTTTATGAATCAAAGGCAATTATTTTGTTCCTGAGGATGGCTTTTAGGATTTCCCATGGGGGAACTGGTGATGTATGCATGTTATATGAAATGGTTGAAATATGCATATCCTAAAATGGAGCTATTAAGATGATATGATTTAGTATTACTGCTGACCAGAGGACAGCAACTTTTCAAGGTTTGAAATGGAACAAAACCAAAATCTTTCCAACATTTTCTGGAAAATGGAATTGCTAAAATGTCAAGTTTCAGGTGAAACTTTAGCTTTGCAGTTCAACTGCCCTGGGATGTGGGAGATTCAAGTTCAAGTTCCTGCTCTGCCTGATCCAGAGTGATCTAGGATGAAAATCTCTGCTCTGACTCAGGCAGAGCAGGGGCTTGAACTGGGGTCTTCCACATTCAAGGCACTTTTTAGCAAAACCCTTTGATACCACATTGTTTAATGAAGCATCACTAAAGCCCTATAAGGTGCTTCTGGATTAGAGAAGAATCACTTCCTGGAACAGGGTTCGTACATATGATTAGGATACCACTTTTTCAGAGCACTTTCTTAATCTGCGTCATTAACCAGGTAGGTTTCATATTAGGGTAAAAGTGGATTCAAAGTAGCAATTCCAGACTATACCAGAAGGATAAATTGCATACTTTACACAGGATCGAAAACAGATACCAGAAAGTGAGAAATTTTCAAAGAACCTAAAACCAATTTTATATAAAAAGTAGAAACTCATTTTTTAAAGAAAGTTTGTTCCAATTAGAGCTACTAAAACTACCTTTAGAAAGAGGTGGGTATCTCTGAACATGGACACACCATAGTGCAAACCGGACTGACAATTTCCTGCAATATGCTGAATGAACTTTATTCAATTAAGTTAAGCCTTATGGAATTACTTTTAATATTGTTGGGGTCTATTGTAGTAAAATACAATTGTGTATGTGTTATTGTCGACTTGTATATATGTACCCTCTCTAGGAGACTGACTAATCCAATGTCTCGAAGGTATTAGGAACTTCAAAGGGCTTTTTGGAACAATACATGTGAAGTGGATTTCCTAGGAAATACCTGGGGATACAGGGAATGAAAATGACCCACTTCAAATCTACTCTTTTGAAGCTACACCCTGGGGAGCAAAACCCTTCTTTAAGATGCATTCCTCTCAGAAATGAATTAACCTTCTTCATAACAGGCCAGGGCTTGTATATTATTCTGGATTTATTATTCATCTAATTACCTGTTTCTGGAAACTCCAGAAGACCTCTGAACTGTATAAAGGGTGAACTAAACATGTTATAAGTGTGCTTGTTCTGAGCTGAAGCTGTGATGAACTTGCGACCACGTGGGTGGGTTCTGAAGGACTGCGTCCTGCTAGAGCCCATATTAAAGTTGGGATGATGTCTGGTAAGCTTATTAGCATGCAAGTTTCTCTTATTGTTTTGAATAGGTTTTCTCTGTAATGCTTTTACTTTAAGAATAAAATAGGCTTGCATAGAAAGAGCTGTGTGGTAACTTATAATCACTCTCTCATCAGTCTCTGAAAACAAAGCAAGCAGGTCTGCTTGGCAGCCTGTCTCTGCTGGGAATATCCCAGTGAAGTCCGGGTTCTGTGCAGCCTGAGGATACACCAGGCAGAAGGAGTGAGATACGAGTTTCCACCCAAAGAAAGGCAATGGCTGCAGAGCTAGAAGCTTGAGAGTGGGCCCTTTAGCTGGTCCACTGAGGGGCAATACAAGTGTAGTTGCTCAGAACTGTGACAGATATCAAAATGGTATCCTTTATTAAGGCCTGGTCCCCACTAAGCCCCCACTTTGGACTAAGGTACGCAAATTCAGCTACGTTAATAGCGTAGCTTAATTCGAAGTACCTTAGTCTGAACTTACTGCGGGTCCAGACGCGGCAGAGAGGCTCCCCCGTCGATGCCACGTACTCCTCTTGCCGAGCTGGAGTACCGGCGTCGATGGCGAGCACTTCCGGGATCGATCCGGGATCGATTTATCGCGTCTAAACCAAACGCGATAAATCGATCCCAGAACATCGATTGCCTGCCGCTGGACCCTCCAGTAAGTGTAGACGTACCCTAATATATGGAATAGATTTATAAATCTGTCCACATATTTTATATTTGCATATCACACATTAACCTGTGTTATACTTCACAAAATGCAACCAAAATCAGTAATAGGAAACGCATCCTGGTAAGAAAAATGCTGAAGCAGTAGAACTACTAGTCTTTTCAAGAAACTGGAACGTTTTATACTTTATGTATCACAAAGAATGAACCAAAATGTTTTTGTGGTAAACTTAGTGTGTGAGATCTCACAATCAAGAATCAAATTGTAAATATAATACACCTCTACCCCGATATAACGCGACCCGATATAACACGAATTCGGATATAATGCGGTAAAGCAGTGCTTGGGGCGGGGGGCGGGGCTGTGCACTCCGGCGGATCAAAGCAAGTTTGATATAACGCAGTTTCACCTATAAGGCGGTAAGATTTTTTGGCTCCCGAGGACAGCGTTATATCAGGGTAGAGGTGTAGTGTAATGAAATCAATAACACTGTGTAAAATGGGTTTCTTTCCTTTTTTGAATATATACTTCTAGAACTGTTCCATTTTGGATTTATAAATCATAGTATTGCCATCTGTAAAGCTCCAAGGCCCCCAAAATAAATTTTGGCCAGCTTTTTGGTATGTTACAGACCCTCTCCATGCTCCAAGGGCAGAAAGGGTCTGTAACCCCACAAAAAACAGCCCACCACTTAAGAGGAACTGGGAAAATGGATCTCAGGGCTTGTTCCTGCAAGTAGCCAGTGGCAGAGTAGCAAATGGGGCCCGGGCCCAGAGGCCTCAGCCAATTGGGAGTCCCCCAGAAAAACTTGTTTTGGCCCAGAGACCCCACAAAACCCTAATTTGCCCCTGCAAGAAGCTGAGCACTCTGATCCTATCAAATCACTGAATCGTGTACTTAATGTTTAAGTACCTGAGTTTTCCTATTGACTTCAGTGGGATTATACACATGCTTAAAGTTAAGCATGTGCTGCTGTATTATGTTACAGGAAATAAATGGGCCAAAGGTGTTAACATAACCTGGTCACTGTCCAACACAGTGTTAAACAAGTTCTGACCATGGCCTGTTTAGCACCACAGCACACACCATTTAAAAGTCCTTTATAAAATTACAGAAAAGAAGGAAAACAGTTAAAGCATTTGAAATGTAAAGTATTAAATAAGGCTTTCATTGTAACAACCTCCCTTCTTCCCTTTCCCTTTAACTGGTCAGAGTCTTAAAAGGACAAAAACCCTTTTTTGACAGTCTCTTAGCTAGTATTGGATGTGGTGATAATTGTTCTTTTGGGTAAAAGCAACGAACTTAGTTGAGATGAGCAGGAGCTGTTTTTGTTGCCGCTGCTTTAAAGTTTGATCCTGTTTCATTTCAGGTGGTGGTTGGGATTCAGCTGGAGCTGGTAGGGGTGCCGATGTCATCTGGGTCCCTCTCTGTTTAGCTCGGTCTGGTCAGGACATTTCTCAGGATCAGGATGAGTAAGGCCTGGGGTCACATGAAATGGTGGGGATGGCAGCCATAATGGTGAAGCTTGCTCTTGCTTCTCCCCACAAAGTCTTTCTTAAAGTACCCACAATGGGAATGTCGAGTGGAATAGCCCATCCCTTCATTATTTTGTCCACCAGTTAGGTCTAATAGCCAACACACCAGTTTGGGCTCATTAACTTCCAGTACAACATCTTCTGTTTTTAACAAGCATGATTTCAACATAGTCCGTGAATTATATTAACATGGCCTTTTTTGTTTGGACTAATTTAATCTCTGTCTGGTTCTTTTGCTCCTGTTTGTAACATTCATTATTGAAAGCAACTCAACTTACTTTCTATTAGCATGTATTAGTATAGGTTATTGTAATATTTTATAAACGTTTATATACTTTTTACAATTGAGGTAACAGGGTAAATTTGTCGGCCCAATTATCACAACAGTGCTTAATTTCTTTGCTGAATTGGGACCAAAGAGCTCAGCACCTTGTAAGATTTAGCCCATAGAGTGGGGAATTCTTAGGGTATGTCTACACTACGGGATTAATCCGAATTTAGATAATTCGGATTTGAGAAACAGGTTGTATAAAGTCGAAATGAGTGCAGCCACACTAGCACAGTAATTCGGTGGTGTGCGTCCAAGTACCGGGGCTAGCGTCGATTTCTGCACCGTTGCACTGTGGGTAGCAATTCCATAGCTATCCCATAGTTCCCGCAGTCTCCCGCGCCCATTGGGATTGTGGGTTAAGATCCCAGTGCCTGATGGGACAAAAAACATCGTCGCAGGTGGTTCTGGGTACAGCCTCACTTCCTACCTCCCTCCCTCCCTGCATGAAAGCAACGGACGGCAGACAACCATTTTCGCGCCTTTTTTCCTGGGTGGGTGAACACTGCAGACTCCATACCACGGCAAGCATGGAGCCCGCTGAGGTCAAGACAGCACTCATGAATATTGCAAACACCTCGCGCATTCTCGTGGAGTTTATGCTCAGCCAGGACCAGAAAAACGAGGCGAGGAGGCAGCGGCGGCGGCAGCGCAGCGACAAGCATGATGAGGACATGGACACGGACACGGACACAGAATTCAGTGAAACCACAGGCCCCGGTGCTTTGGAGATCATGTTGTTAATGGGGCAGATTCTATCCATGGAACGCCAATTCTGGGCAAGGGAAACAAGCACAGACTGGTGGGACCGCAAAGTGTTGCAGGTCTGGGACGATTCCCAGTGGCTGCGGAACTTTCGCATGCATAAGGGCACTTTCATGGAACTTTGTGACTTGCTGTCTCCTGCCCTGAAATGCCAGAATACCAAGATGAGAGCAGCCCTCACAGTTGAGAAGCGCGTGGCGATAGCCCTGTGGAAGCTTGCAACGCCAGACAGCTACCGGTCAGTCGGGAATCAATTTGGAGTGGGCAAATCTACTGTGGGGGCTGCTGTGATGCAAGTAGCCAAAGCAATCACTCAGGTGCTGCTACGAAAGTTAGTGACTCTGGGAAATGTGCAGGCTATAGTGGATGGTTTTGCTGCAATGGGATTCCCTAACTGTGGTGGGGCAATAGACGGAACCCATATCCCTATCTTGGCACCGGAGCACCAAGCCACCGAGTACATAAACCACAAGGGGTACTTTTCAATGGTGCTGCAAGCACTTGTGGATCACAAGGGACGTTTCACCAACATCAACGCGGGCTGGGCGGGAAGGGTTCATGACGCTCGCGTCTTCAGGAACACTACTCTGTTTAAAGGGCTGCAGCAAGGGACTTACTTTCCGGACCAGAAAATAACCGTTGGGGATGTTGAAATGCCCATAGTTATTCTTGGGGACCCAGCCTACCCCTTAATGCCATGGCTTATGAAGCCATACACAGGCAGCCTGGACAGGAGTCAGGAGCTGTTTAACTACAGGCTAAGCAAGTGCAGAATGGTGGTAGAATGTGCATTTGGCCGTTTAAAAGGTCGCTGGCGTTCATTATTGACTCGCTCTGACCTCAGCCAAAGAAATCTCCCCATTGTTATTTCTGCTTGCTGTGTGCTCCACAATCTCTGTGAAAGTAAGGGGGAGACCTTTATGGCGGGGTGGGAGGCTGAGGCAAATCGCCTGGCTGCTGATTACGCGCAGCCAGACACCAGGGCGATTAGAAGATCACACCATGAAGCGCTGTGCATCAGAGAAGCTTTGAAAACCAGTTTCATGGCTGGCCAGGCTACCGTGTGAAATATCTGTTTGTTTCTCCTTCATGAAAACCCTCCCCCTTTACTGACTGATTTTCTGTAAGGAACCCACCCTGCCCCTTCCCCCATCTTTCTTTCAAACCAAATAAAGTCACTATCATTTAAAAATCATTTATTCTTTATTAATAGATTAGAAAAAGAGGGAGGGAACCCGGGTGGTATTTGGGAGGAGGATTGCTGGGAAGGAAAAAGCCACAAAGAAAAGGTTAAAAAAATTACAGCCTTTTGCTTGGGCTGTCTACTGGGGTGGAATGGGAAGGTGTACGGAGCCTCCCCCCCCCCGCGTTCTTACACGTCTGGGTGAGGAGGATACGGAACATGGGGAGGGGGGAGGGTGGAACAGGGGCTGAAGCGGCAGTCTGTTTTCCAGCAGCCGTTCCTGAACCTCCACCAGACGCCGGAGCAGCCCCAGCGTTGCATCCTTCATCCTCTGGTCTTCCTGCCGCCATCTCTCATCTCGATCGTCTCTCCTCTCCTCACATTGGTCCCTCCTCTCCTCACGTTGGTCCCTCCTCTCCTCACGTTCACTGACTTCTTTCCTATACTTTGAAACTGTTTCCTTCCACTCATTCAGATGAGCTCTGTCACTCCTGCTGGATTGCATAATTTCAGAAAACATGTCCTCCTGCATCTTCTTCTTACGACGCCTTATCTGTGATAACCTTCGGGATGGAGGAGGGAGGCTTGAGGAATTTGCAGCTGCTGTAGGGAGGGGAAAAAAGAGAGAATTGTTTTAAAAGCTACATTTTGCAGAACAATGCTTATACTCTTTCACGGTGACCAACACTGTTCACATTACATAGCACATGTGATTTCTGTGCAAGGTTGCATTTTGCCTCTTAATGCTGAGTGCCTGTGGCTTTGCTGCTAGAGATCACAGGTCTGGGCAACAGAATTCGGCTTGCATGCGGCCATGGTAAGCCATTGTTTTACAGCTTCTGCACCCTCCTTTCCCACATACCAAGCATAGCCTGTAGAGTGCTGCAGAAGCCTGGCCAATCTCAGCCAGTTGGGGGGGGGCAGTGTGGGGGGGCTTGTCTGGGCCCCTTCAGGCAAGTAGAGTGCTGCGGTTTTTCTGTTAACATTCAGCAGCACCAGAAAACAAACTAACCCCCCCCCCCCCCCGCCATGAATTCTCTGGGATGATCACGGTACCCCTCCCCCCACCGCGTGGCTGGTATCAGGGAAGATCCCTGCAGGCACCAAACTACCCCCCCCGCCGCCGACCCCCCCCCCTCGCCATGAATTCTCTGGGATGATCACGGTACCCTCCCCCCACCGCGTGGCTGGTAACAGGGAAGATCCCTGCTAGCCAAACGTGAAAAACTCAGGGCCAATTTCCCATCTGCGCTTGGCTAACTGCAGGGAAGAATTTATTTTCCACCACAGGCAAACAGCCCAGTAGGAACGGCCACCTCTGTCCCCTTAATTAAGTTCCCGTATTTCAACCAGGTTACCAGGAGTGATATCACTCTCCTGAGGATTACACAACAAGATAAAGAACGGATGTTGCTTGAATGCCAGCAAACACCGGGACCATACGCTGCCAGGCTTTGTCAGGCAATGATACCAGATTACTTGCTGCAAGCATGGCGTGGTCAAGTGTCCTACCATGGAGGAGGGAATAAGGATGCACTGCCCAGAAACCTTCTGGCAAAGCTTTCGGAGTACCTCCAGGAGAGCTTCATGGAGATGTCCCTGGAGGATTTCCGCTCCATCCCCATACACGTTAACAGACTTTTCCAGTAGCTACAGACTTTTCCAGTAGCTGAACTGACCGCGAATGCAAAGTCAGGCAAAGTAATCATTAAAAACCGTTTGCTTTTAAAACAAGTTTTATATTTTAAAAGGTAAACTCACCTGAGGTCCCTTCCATGGGGTCAGAGTCTTGGGTACTGGCTTGGGAGGCTTGGGAGGGTACTTCAGTCAGGGTGATAAAAAGATCCTGGCTGTTGGGGAGAATGGAGTGCTGTGTGCTCTCTGCAAGCTCATCCTCCTCCTCCTCCTCCTCCTCTACCCCATCGGCAGAATCCTCAGGCGTCGAGACTATCCCCGACCCAGAATCCACGAACAAAGGTGGGGTAGTGGTGGCAGCCCCCCCTAGAATTGCATGCAGCTCGGCGTAGTAGCGGCATGTCCGCGGCTCTGAGCCGGAGCGACCGTTTGCCTCCTTTGTTTTTTGATAGGCTTGTCTGAGCTCCTTGACCTTCACGCGGCACTGCTCAGAGTCCCTATTGTGGCCTCTCTCCATCATGCCCTTGGAAATTTTTTCAAAAGTTTTTGCATTTAGTCTTTTAGAACGAAGTTCTGCAAGCACTGAATCCTCTCCCCATACAGCGATCAGATCCAGTACCTCCCTCACGGTCCATGCTGGTGCTCTTTTTCGATTATCAGCCTGCATGGTTACCTGTGCTGATGAGGTATCTGTGGTCACCTGTGCTCTCCACGCTGGGCAAATAGGTAATGAAGTTCAAATGTTCGCGGGGCTTTTCCTGTCTACCTGGCCAGTGCATCCAAGTTCGGATTGCTGTCCAGAGCGGTCACAATGATGCACTGTGGGATAGCTCCCGGAGGCCAATACCATCGAATTGCGGCCACACTAACCCTAATTCGAATTGCTAAAATCGATTTTGGCGCTACTCCGCTCGTTGGGGTGGAGTACAGAAATCGATTTAAAGGGCCCTTTACATCGAATTAAATGGCGTCGTTGTGTGGACGGTTACAGGGTTAATTCGAATTAAAGCTGATAAATCCGAATTAAAGTCGTAGTGTAGACCAGGCCTTAGAAGTGTACAGCGTTGATCCAATTCTGCTTCACTAAGTGGGGATTTAGGCCAATTCTGAGTAGTTTTAGAAAATCCCAAATGGTAGGTGTGTGGGCTACACAAAATTTCAAACACTTGTTTACTTTGTCAATAGAGATGCCACCTCGAGCATACACACAACTAATTTGTGATCACCTCACGTTCTTTTACCATTAAAAAAAATGGTGATGAACCTCTAAAGGTCAGGATGTAGTATTTTTGTTTTTTGTTTTTTTTCTTACTGAATAGTTTGCTCGTTTCTTGGTTATTTTTGTTTAGCATTCTGTGAATATTAAATGGTTGACTTCAGGTAGAACCATTATTCAGAGGACATTTTAGGCCTAAAAAGAAACAAATGAAGTCTTGGTGCTTCTCCATATGTCTTTTAAGGGGGGTTGGAACTATATAAAGGTAAGGAATAAAAAAGGAACAATCAGCAGATTAATTTGAAAGCCTGCTACCAGTAGAAGCAAGTGAACAATTTTAATTTGCCATCCGCAGCTGTTTAGCCGTGAAAAGCAACATCTCTTTTCACCAGATTAAGATGTGGGATTGTTTAGTTCATCTGTGTAAGATTAGAAGATTTTTAGATGAAGTGATAATGTGGAATGTAGTTTTCATTTAAAATTTTCTAAACATAAATGAACACAAAAGGGAAGCTCTCTATTGTGCCACTTTTTAATCATATGGGGATAGCTCCCATAATATTTTTTCTTCTTTTAATATATTTTAGACTGAACCTATACAATGGATCCTTTTGTCTTCAAACAAATTTCTCCAGTCCTATATTTTGTTCCATTTCATTCTATAACTCCATCATATGCTGAATTAGGAAGACGTCCAGATATGTGGACCGAAAAACGCCATTGTGTACAGAACAGATCCCTGATTCCACTTCTTTGTCTCATACATGTTTTCTAGATAAGCCATGTGGAAAATATACTCTGAGGCCCCGATCCTGCAGCTGGTTCCTCATGGACTCAGGGATCTACCCATGTGAATATAGTTGCAGGATTGGGGCTTAAGTTATTACAGTAAGTGACTGCTATAATAAAAGTTTCTATTCTGACCCCTTGCTTTCAAGTGTTTATACATTTCAGAAATGTTCTCTTTTTAGGCTAAAATATTGCAAATGTAGCCTCTGCCTGAAAAGAAGATGCCTTTTATGAAAAGTTTGATCAAAACCAATGCAGTTATTTTTCAGCATGATGGGGATGGGTGGAAAGGTACATGCTAGAACACTTTTGGAATGAAAAGAGGTCTCACTGAGTAGAAGTCCCATTGAGTGTTCTGGTAAGAAGTAGTTTAGCCTGACTTATTGAAAATTGTCCTCTGTACATATGCAGAACAGTTAATTTCTTATTTAGGCTCCCAAACCATAGCTCAATACATCTGAGTAGTCTCATTGGTCCAGATCCTTAATCCTGATGCTGCAAAGTGCCAGAAACTTCCTTAACTGCGTGGCTGGGGGGATCCCCCAGTGGCAGAGAGTGGGTATAGTCCCATAAATTACTTTCATAAACTAGTTTGTACAGCATATACAGAATAGTATACACAGTACTAGAAAATTCTTCGTGTGTCTAGTTTATAGGTGAACGTGTATGATGTTGTCATGCATTAAGTAATAGTATGTAATAATGTAATTAAATACTATATCCTAATACCTATGCTAAGGGGAAAGAGTTAAAGTTATGTGCATTGGATTTTAATACCGCAGGACTGTAGGTGTCATACTGATGATGCATGGCACAAAAGAAATGTTAGAAAGGGCAGGAAAAAGATGCCCACAACTCTCTCATATTATTATATTATAAAGAAGTTGGGGCCCAGGGGGGAATGCCCACACCTTGTCAGGAGGATTAGCCCAGATAACAATAGGATCAGGGTTGTGTTCTGTACACAATGCAGTTTTCCAGTTCACGTATCTGGACATCTTTCTTAACACCTTTTTTCTTCTAATCCAGCAACTCCTCAACAGAGTTTGAGATCATAGAGTCATTTGGAGGGCAGAAAAGAATATATACTAGAGGGGATTTATGTTGACATTAAAATTACCCAGCTGTTACATAACACTTTTCATCAGCAGATCTTAAAGTTCTTTACAAAGGAGGTCAATATTACTATCCCTATTTAACAAAAAAGGAATCTGAGGCACAACAAGGTGAAGTGACTTGCCCAAGGCCACCCAGCAGGCCAGTGGCAGAACTGAGAAAAGAACCGAGGTCTTTGCAGTCCCAGTCCAGTGCTGTGTTCCCTAGTCCATGCTACTCCCTTCAATGGCTTTGTGTATTAATCCCACCATAAAGCAAACTGCATTATGAACTTTGATTGTTAGTACGCATGGCTTTATGTGATTAAATGTATTAATTGATGTAGAAATACGATAGGGCATAGGAAGGGATGTAGCTTTGATTGAAATTATTTGGAAAAATATTATTGAAATGGAAAAAAGTGTATTACTTCTGAATACAAGAGAACCAATTCTGCCACTCTTACAATGACTAGCTTAATAAAGAGATTGTTAAGGGGTGACTTGATTACAGTCTATAAGTACCTGCATGGGTGTGACAAAGTGGGAATGTTCTTAATGTTTTCTCTGAATATTGCCTCAGTTTCCCCTATGCATTTCTTAAGTATCTAGGTGGTGGGATAAGGGTGTGTGATTGTTGCAGAGCCTTAAAGGGCCAGTGTGATGCTGTCTGCACAGAGAATTTCCGACACCCTGTCTCCTGGCAACTGATGGCCTAGGCCCCTCCCCGCAAAGGTGCCAACTGAAGGTGTTGGAGAACAAAGAGATCAGGTGGCCTCCTGACCCAGGAAGGAGACAAAGGCCAGCGGAAGCACTGGAGGGGCTTTCAGTTTAGAGCTGGCTGGGGAAATGGAGGGAGCCCCAAGACTGGGGTCTAAGCTCCCTGCCCCCCAAGATGGACCTGACTGAGGTGGTCCTGTTGTCTGTACCTACAAGCTCTGTTTTGGACAGTGTTCCTGTCGTCTAATAAACCTTCTGTTCTACTGTCTGGCTGAGAGTCACGGTGAATCGCAGGAAGTGGGGGATGCAGGGCCCTGACTCCCCCACACTCCGTGACAATGGGGAACAGACATTTGATAATAGAGGGCTCTTCTATCTAGCAGACGAAGGTATAAGAAGTTATAATGGCTGGAAGTTGAAGCTAGACAAAATTCAGACTTGAAATAAAGCATACATTTTTAACAGTGAGGGTAATTAGCCATTGGAACAATTTACCAAGGGTTGTGGTAGGTTCTCTATCCCTGACAAATTTTAAATCAAGATTGGATGTTTTTCTAAAAGATCTGCTCTAATTCAAACAGGAGTTAATTCAGGGAAGTTTTATGGCCTGTGTTATACAGGAGATTAGACTAGATGATCACAGTGATCCCTTCTATTTTTATAATCTATGAATCTATCTCATTACTCCCAATGAAGTCAATGGGGGAAAACTTGCTTGAGTGTTACTCAGCATAATGGAAGAATTGAGCCTGTGAGCACATACATAGTTGCTAAAGTTGTCTGTTCAAACAAAATAGCATTCATTACGTCTAACTGCATTTCCACATCATCACAATGTGTCAGATTAGAGAATTTCCAAATGTAATCCTCAATTTACTGCCCTTTGTGTTAAGAAACTTTCAATCAAAACTGGTGTTTTGCATTGTTTGTTGATTTTCCCCAAATGTTTGTAATAGGCACAGATAAATTAAACCATCCCAAAATTTAATCTGACATGAAGAGATGTTTCTATTCCCAGCTACTCAGCTGCAGATGGCAAATGAAGATAGTTTACTTGCAACCACTATGGCAGGTTTTCAATTTTTCAAAAAAATTTTTTTTGGCTCTTCCATTTTTATTCCTTACCCGGGATGCCTCCAAAACCTCTTAAAGGGCAAGTTAGAGTGTATTAAGTACGCATCCCTCTACTGGGTGCCTAAATTATTTAAAATTCTCATTTAATTATTCTTTAATTGCGTGAATTTGGAAGGAAGCTACTTATATTTCTAGGAACACTAGGCTGGAAAGAACTATATCACTGGGACTCAGAGCTGCTCATTGCCAACTGACTTGTCTGACTCTAGCCCAGGCCACAGCCTACAGTCTGTCTGTCTGCCTTCTGTTGTGGTCTCGGTGCATAGTGTCAAATTTGGTCTTTTCCATGGTTAGTTGCAATGGGAGATTAACAAGGGTCACAACTTGAACATATCTGACATAACTCCCTGTACTTGGGGTTTCGGAACCAACAAGCCAAGAACATAATTGATATTCAGAACTGTTTGTCCTGGATCCCTTTGGTGAAGAAACCATTGAGCTCAGGGAAATGCTTATGAGAGAGATCATAGAATCATAGAATCATAGAATATCAGAGTTGGAAGGGACCTCAAGAGGTCATCTAGTCCAACCCCCTGCTCAAAGCAGGACCAATTCCCAGCTAAATCATCCCAGCCAGGGCTTTGTCAAGCCGGGCCTTAAAAACCTCCAAGGAAGGAGACTCCACCACCTCCCTAAGTAACGCATTCCAGTGTTTCACCACCCTCCTAGTGAAATAGTTTTTCCTGATATCCAACCTGGACCTTCCCGACAGCAACTTGAGATCATTGCTCCTTGTTCTGTCGTCTGCCACCACTGAGAACAGCCTAGCTCCATCCTCTTTGGAACCCCCCCTTCAGTAGTTGAAGGCTGCTATCAAATCCCCCCTCATTCTTCTCTTCTGGAGACTAAACAATCCCAGCCTCTCCTCATAAGTCATGTGCTCCAGACCCCTAATCATTTTTGTTGCCCTCCGCTGGACTCTTTCCAATTTTTCCACATCCTTCTTGTAGTGTGGGGCCCAAAACTGGACACAGTATTCCAGATGAGGCCTCACCAATGTCGAATAAAGGGGAACGATCACGTTCCTCGATCTGCTGGCAATGCCCCTACTTATACAGCCCAAAATGCCGTTAGCCTTCTTGGCAACAAGAGCACACTGTTGACTCATATCCAGCTTCTCGTCCACTGTGACCCCTAGGTCCTTTTCTGCAGAACTGCTACCTAGCCATTCGGTCCCTAGTCTGTAGCAGTGCATGGGATTCTTCCGTCCTAAGTGCAGGACTCTGCACTTGTCCTTGTTGAACCTCATCAGGTTTTTTTCGGCCCAATCCTCTAATTTGTCTAGGTCCCTCTGTATCCGATCCCTACCCTCTAGTGTATCTACCACGCCTCCTAGTTTGGTGTCATCTGCAAACTTGCTGAGAGTGCAGTCCACACCATCCTCCAGATCATTAATAAAGATATTAAACAAAACCGGCCCCAGGACCGACCCTTGGGGCACTCCGCTTGAAACCGGCTGCCAACTAGACATGGAGCCATTGATCATTACCCGTTGAGCCCGACGATCTAGCCAGCTTTCTATCCACCTTACAGTCCATTCATCCAGCCCATACTTCCTTAACTTGGCGGCAAGAATACTGTGGGAGACTGTATCAAAAGCTTTGCTAAAATCAAGGAATAACACATCCACTGCTTTCCCCTCATCCACGGAGCCAGTTATCTCATCAATGAAGGCAATTAGGTTAGTCAGGCACGACTTCCCCTTCGTGAATCCATGCTGACTGTTCCTGATCACTTTCCTCTCCTCTAAATGTTTCATAATTGATTCCTTGAGGACCTGCTCCATGATTTTTCCAGGGACTGAGGTGAGGCTGACTGGCCTGTAGTTCCCCGGATCCTCCTTCTTCCCTTTTTTAAAGATGGGCACTACATTAGCCTTTTTCCAGTCATCTGGGACCTCCCCCGATCGCCATGAGTTTTCAAAAATAATGGCTAATGGCTCTGCAATCTCACCTGCCAACTCCTTTAGCACCCTCGGATGCAGCGCATCCGGCCCCATGGACTTGTGCACGTCCAGTTTTTCTAAATAGTCCCGAACCACTTCTTTCTCCACAGAGGGTTGGTCACCTTCTCCCCATGCTGTACTGCCCAGTGCAGCAATCTGGGAGCTGACCTTGTGCGTGAAGACAGAGGCAAAAAAATCATTGAGTACATTAGTTTTTTCCACATCCTCGGTCACTAGTTGCCTCCCTTATTCAGTAAGGGGCCCACACTTTCCTTGATTTTCTTCTTGTTGCTAACATACCTGAAGAAACCCTTCTTGTTACTCTTAACATCTCTTGCTAACTGCAACTTCAAGTGTGATTTGGCCTTCCTGATTTCACTCCTGCACACCTGAGCAATATTTTTATACTCCTCCCTGGTCATTTGTCCAATCTTCCACTTCTTGTAAGCTTCTTTTTTGCGTTTAAGATCAGCAAGGATTTCACTGTTTAGCCAAGCTGGTCGCCTGCCATATTTACTATTCTTTCTACGCATCGGGATGGTTTGTTCCTGCAACCTCAATAAGGATTCTTTAAAATACAGCCAGCTCTCCTGGACCCCTTTGCCCTTCATGTTATTCTCCCAGGGGATCCTGCCCATCTGTTCCCTGAGGGAGTCAAAGTCTGCTTTTCTGAAGTCCAGGGTCCGTATTCTGCTGCTCTCCTTTCTTCCTTGTGTCAGGATCCTGAACTCGACCATCTCATGGTCACTGCCTCCCAGGTTCCCATCCACTTTTGCTTCCCCTACTAGTTCTTCCCTGTTTGTGAGCAGCAGGTCAAGAAAAGCTTTGCCCCTAGTTGGTTCCTCCAGCACTTGCACCAGGAAATTGTCCCCTACACTTTCCAAAAATTTCCTGGATTGCCTGTGCACCGCTGTATTGCTCTCCCAGCAGATATCAGGGTGATTAAAGTCTCCCATGAGAACCAGGGCCTGCGATCTAGCAACTTCTGCTAGTTGCCAGAAGAAAGCCTCATCCACCTCATCCCCCTGGTCTGGTGGTCTATAGCAGACTCCAACCATGACATCACCCTTGTTGCTCCCATTTCTCAACTTTATCCAGAGACTCTCAGGTTTTTCTGCAGTTTCATACCGGAGCTCTGAGCAGTCATACTCCTCTCTTACATACAACGCAACTCCCCCACCTTTTCTGCCCTGCCTGTCCTTCCTGAACAGTTTATATCCATCCATGACAGTACTCCAGTCATGTGAGTTATCCCACCAAGTCTCTGTTATTCCAATCACATCATAGTTCCCTGACTGTGCCAGGACTTCCAGTTCTCCCTGCTTGTTTCCCAGGCTTCTTGCATTTGTGTATAGGCACTTAAGATAACTCCTCGATTGTCCCTCTTTCTCAGCATGAGACAGGAGTCCTCCCCTCTTGCGCTGTCCTGCTTGTGCTTCCTCCCGGGATCCCATTTCCCCACTTACCTCAGGGCTTTGGTCTCCTTCCCCTGGTGAACCTAGTTTAAAGCCCTCCTCACTAGGTTAGCCAGCCTGCTGGCGAAGATGCTCTTCCTTCTCTTCGTTAGGTGGAGCCCGTCTCTGCCTAGCACTCCTTCTTCTTGGAACACCATCCCATGGTCAAAGAATCCAAAGCCTTCTCTCCGACACCACCTGCGTAGCCATTCGTTGACTTCCACGATTCGACGGTCTCTACCCCGGCCTTTTCCTTGCACAGGGAGGATGGATGAGAACACCACTTGCGCCTCAAACTCCTTTATCCTTCTTCCCAGAGCCACGTAGTCTGCAGTGATCCGCTCAAGGTCATTCTTGGCAGTATCATTGGTGCCCACGTGGAGAAGCAGGAAGGGGTAGCGATCCGAGGAGTCAGAAAAGAGGAGTGCAAATGCTGGAGGGACCTGATTGAACCAATAAACCTGTGCTATGTTTGTAATAGGACCACCATTTGCAATCTTAACCCTGATGGACAACAGTGAAAAGTGGATTCCTGCACTCTTTCCCAACCAAGTTGCACACCAACTCATCCTCAATGGTAAACCAGTCCACAAAGCAAAGCATAGAATGAAACATGTTAAACAGTAACTTTGCTCACTTCTCATAAACATCCAGAGTCCACAATGAGCATTGAAAAGCTCCCAATAGCCATGAAAACCCTGAATTGTGGAAAGGCAGCTGGTCTCAAATGCATATCTAATGATCTATTATTACACTTCAGAACAAGAGCACAGAAGTGGCTGCTTCTTTAATTCTTGCACAGAGACAATGCAGATACCCAAGGAGGTGGAAACAGGATAAAGTGGTTGCAGTACTCAAAACACCTAAAGATCTTAACTCTGCAAAGAGTTACTGACCAATATCGTTACTCTACTTGACCTGCAATCTATATGAGTGGGTAATAATAAGTAGAATAGCCCCAATAATGGAAGGGCAGCTGACTGATGACCAAACCATATTCTGCCCAGGACTGTCATGCTGTGGTGAAGTTGCAAACCTAACTCAATACATAGAAGATGACTTTGAAACCTGCAAAATTACAGGGGCTATATTTGTTGATCTGTCAGCTGTTTACGCCTCTGTGAACCATTGTGTACTTCTGGTGAAACTGACAAGAATTTTTAGAAATAGCAAGCTGGTCCAGGTCATCTCCTCCCCGCTCAAGAATCAATATTTGTTTGTCAAGATGGATGGTCAGAAGAGTCAATGGCATACTCAATGGAATGGATTGCTCTAAAGTTCCGTGCTATCATCTTTGCTGTTTAATGTCTGCACAAATGACCAACCAGAATTCCCTGGCATGTGAAGATTCATTTATATAGGTGATCTTTGCATTGCTACCCAGAGAGATTTGAGGACATCAAGCATGTTCTAATTGGCTCTCTGAGTGTACTTGGAGAACCTTCCTGGCAGTAGGAGTATGTTCTTTTTAAATTATAGTGGCCATGTAACTATATCCAACTAGTTTTCTTTTCTGAAGCACATTGTATCATGAGTGGGTCTGACTGAATGAGCAGATGCTACATTGTTTTAAAATACAACTGCCCTTTAATGTAGCCAAAGCTCCTTTCACATAGCCCTTGTCTCCCATAGAACAGGTGAGAGGTGGCTCTCAAAGAGAACATTCTGTTTCCATTTCCACAGCTTTCCTATGACACCACACCCACTTGTCAACCAAATAGTGGAGGAAAGGAAACCAATTACAATGTCATTGAACAACAGACAAACACAAACATATTATGAAAGACTCTAACTACTATGAAGAGTGGGATGAAAAGATACCTATAATTTGCAGTAGGCTT
The DNA here is from genome assembly GCF_027887155.1 of Malaclemys terrapin pileata. Classification (NCBI taxonomy): domain Eukaryota; kingdom Metazoa; phylum Chordata; order Testudines; family Emydidae; genus Malaclemys; species Malaclemys terrapin. The sequence goes on along the minus strand of NC_071515.1, from coordinate 13,459,389 downwards.
ATTATGCATTACTAGTTTTAGAGAGAATTTCTAAAGGCTTCCAGAAGGCAGTTTGTGTGTCACCTCCTTGTTAAAAGTAACAGTAATTGCTGACTTGGTTGAGCCAGAAATACGATGAGAACAGTTTTTTAGTGGTATTTTGGTGCAAAGCCTATATTAACAAAAATAGATAACTGAACTCTTCCATCCTTCCTCCTTCCCTCAATAAACAAACAAAAAAGCTTATTTGTTTTTCATCTGAATGTGTTCAACATTCTTTTGGGCTTTTCAATACAACATGGGGAACTAAGTGTTTGGAAGTAACTGAGAAGCGACATCAATAGGTTAGTGGAAGCAATATATTACTGTCCAGCATGATCTTTTTAGCCCAATGCAGTGAACTCAGCTTTCTGAAAGACAGAGATACATATTTTTCTTTTCTTTTTTTCCTTTTGTAACTGATTTTTAAGGGTATTTAGCAAAGTCAGAGTACACTCAATAGGGGCCAAGCCCAGCACAGCATTGGAGAGCAGGGAAACAGACTAGTGTGCTTTGAGCACAGGTTTCCTGCTGGCTAGGAGTGGATTCCTCAGGTTGGGCCAGGGCCCTGCATTTTGGAGTGGATAAATTCATGGTGGTTAAGTCCATTAATGGCTATTAACCAAGATGGGTAAGGAATGGTGTCCCTAGCCTCTGTTTGTCAGAGGGTGGAGATGGAGGGCAGGAGAGAGATCACTTGATCATTGCCTGTTAGGTTCACTCCCTCTGGGGGCACCTGGCATTGGCCACTGTCAGTAGACAGGATACTGGGCTGGATGGACCTTTAGTGTGACCCAGTACGGCCATTGTTATGTTATGTTCCTGTGAGGTGGAGGAGTGTGCCTGCCATCGACCAGCAAGTGCTTGCTGCTGTGTTTGCTGGACCTGAAATTTCTTAATTGTTTTATAAAATGCCAGTTTAGGATTGAGTTTGAACCTTTTTAATTTAATTCATTCTTGTCCCAGTTTTGATGATAAATGAGGAAAAGAAAGACCTTTTCATATGTTTGTGATTTCTGACTCCTTCTGTGGCATCAGCCACCTGGATAAATGACACACTGTGTAGGTTAATAAAACAGGTTCTTTCCTAGGCTCATGTTTGTTTTTAAGGGAGTGTCATTCTACAGTTATAGCATGAGAGATGTGTGTTGTAGATTCATAGAATAAGTGAGGGAGAGGGAAGGCAGAAAGAAATTGGGTGTGCATTATATGCAACAAAATAGGGGATTTTAATTTAAAAAATCTATTATAAATAACACTGCTCTACATCCAAAATGCTTCTGGAAATAAATGTAGTCAAACTTTACTAATTCTGGGTCACTGAGAACGAAAATGATGCTTAAAATTGTTGATTGGCTCTAGTTTTCAAGATATGCTACTGGGTCAGTATATACAACCCTTGACTTGGGAATGGCGGAGGATAAGTGAGTTATAAAGGGAAGGGATCTCAATTTAAACCAGAAATGACTAAAATACATCTTTGACTGGATCTATGAATAAATCTATGACTGGGTTTGGACAGTACTTGCTTTTTAGGCAAAACAATGAATGATGCAATCTGAGGCTGGTATTGCGTCATACAAGATATGAATTGCATCATGTTATTCCTAGAAGTCATGGATGATGCAATCATAACGAAGAATACATCACTCTGCTGAACAAATTGCCCTATATCAGCTCTAGAAATCATACAGTGTCATGCTCTCTTATTTGTCAGTGTTTGATTTTGCAAAGGGACACATTTCTGTTTAGCCAAAGTGAGCAGAGATGCCTCGTACTTGTGTGAACAGTGCAGATAACTTCTGCTATGTTTGTGGTGAAGTGACTTTTGCATCACAAAAGCGCAGTATAACCACTATGGTTAAGAAAGCCTATCACCTTTATTTTGGCTGCAAAATTGGAGATCAGGACAAGAGGTGAGCCCCACACATATGCTGCAACACTTGTGCAACAAATCTTCACCAGTGGTTGAACAGGAAAAGGAAATCTATGCCTTTTGCAATGCCAATGATTTGGAGAGAGCCAACAGATCATACCAGCAATTGTTACTTCTGCATGGTGCCTGCAGTTGATAAAGGTGTGTCAAAGAAGAAAAAGTGGACTGTGCATTATCCAAACATTCCATCAGCTATACGCCCAGTACCCCACGGAGAAGGACTGCCGGTTCCTGATGCACCAGAATCATTCTCACTTGAGTCAGACGAGGAAGAGGAAGAGGATGAAACTTCTGGTCCTGAACCATCAATGTCACAGGACCCACATTTTCTCTCATCCTCCTCCTCTGAACCACACCTCATAACACAAGGTGAACTGAATGACCTTGTCAGGTATTTGGAACTACCCAAGAGTAAGGCAGAGCTGTTGGGCTCCAGACTACAGCAGTGGAATCTCCTGGCAGGTGATGTTAGGGTTTCCATGTTCCATGACCGTCAAAAGGATCTTGTCCCATTCTTCTTCATGGAAGGTGATCTTGTAGCCTGCAACAACATCGATGGTGTGATGGCAGCCCTCAACATCGTTCACGATCCAGATGAGTGGAGACTGTTCATTGATTCATCGAAGACGAGTCTTAAAGCTGGTTTACTGCATAATGGCAATGTTTTGCCATCAATTCCAGTTGGTCATGCAGTCCATATGAAGGAAACCTATGACAACATGAAACAACTTTTGAGGTGCATAAACGATGACCAATATCAGTGGCAGCTTTGTCGCGATTTGAAGGTTGTTGCTCTCTTGCTTGGTCTGCAGACTGGATACACAAAGTACTGCTGTTTTCTCTGCGAATGGGATAGTCGTGCAAGAGATTCCCACTACATCAAGAAAGATTGGCCACTCTGACAATCATTGGAGCCTGGGAGGAAAAGTGTTCAGCATCCACCACTTGTTGAATCAAGGAAGATTTTGTTACCACCCTTACACATCAAGCTGGGTCTGATGAAGAACTTTGTCAAGGCCATTGACAAAACACAAGCAGCTTTCAAGTACCTCCATGGAAAATTTCCAAGGTTAAGTGAAGCTAAGATTAAGGAAGGTGTCTTTGTTGGTCCTCAGATTCGTGAACTTCTTCGAGATGATGCATTTGACCATGCACTGCGTGGCAAGGAAAAGATGGCATGGAAAGCCTTCCAGTTAGTGGCAATAAATTTTCTCGGAAACAACAAGGTTGTTGGTGGAAAACCTCCTCAAGGCATACAAAAGCCTTGGTTGCAACATGTCACTAAAGATACATTTTTTGCGCTCTCATCTAGATTTTTTTCCACCGAACTGCGGAGCAGTGAGCGACGAGCATGGCGAGCGATTTCACCAGGACATTGCAACAATGGAGAAACGCTATCAGGGCAAATGGAGCCCATCAGTGCTTGCAGACTATTGCTGGACAGTGACAAGAGATGCTCCATTTAATGAATACAAGAGAGAAGCCAAGAAGCGCCGAGTAGACACTGAATAGGACTAAACTATGTACATAATAGTTTTTTGCCTTTTGTTTCATAATCAATTTTATTTATATAACCCTTTTGCTGATTTTTAAAGTGTTACATAAACAGGACAGGTGAAATATTATCATGTAAAGCAACCATAAACACATGAAAAGACCTAGGTTTACAATTTATGATTAAAACTCTACTATCTACACAATATACATAGACATAAAATGTAAAAACTTAAATAGCTTAGAAACAGTAGCTAATTGGTTGTTTTAATTGTCATATTTGAATTCAGCACATCAAAATACATAATAAATAGCACATTTTATCTCTGAAGCAGACGACTTCTCAAAAATTGTAGACCAGTGTAACCTGATTTACAGAGCAGCAAAATTTAGTAAATACATCACCACGTTTTCAGCCTCAGTCTTAAGTATAAAAGAATTTCTGCTAGAAACTAAGTCATACATGATATCTAACTGGTATTGATATCTAACACTGGTAGCTCATCTGGGACTGCTAGCAGCAAATATCTCCAATAGCTGGTGATGGGACATTAAATGGGGAGGGCTCTGAGTTACTACAGAGAATTCTTTCCCAGGTGTCTGGCTGGTGGGTCTTACCCATGTGCTCAGGATCTAACTGATTGTCATATTTGGGGTCAGGAAGGAATTTTCCCCAAGTCAGATTGGCAGAGACCCTGTAGGGGTTTTGCCTTCCTCTTCAGCATGGGGCACTTGCAGTTTAAGATAGTGTAAATGGTGGATTCTGTGTAACTTGAAGTCTTTAAATGATGATTTGTGGGTTTCAGTAACTCGCCAGAGGTTAGAGTTCTATTACAAGAGTGGGTGGGTGATGTTCTGTGGCCTGCAATGTTCAGGAGGTCAGACTAGATCTTTCTGAATTTAGAGGCTATGAGTCTAATCTAGACTGAGTTCTTAGGAGCTGCAGACAAGTTAAATAGGCCCTTGACTCCACCCCTTTTGTATTGCAACCAATCAGCCTCCTCCACCATTCCATGCTGTGGAATGTTTTTCCTTTAATTTAAAACATTATTCCACCTTTTCCCTCTAAGTAGGAGGTAATAAGGACCCACCACCAACAACATATTCAAATAAGCACAACAAATCAAAATGAGAACCAAGAAAAAGCTAAACTAAGGATTGGCCATCCACAGAGGGAAGCTGCAGTGCCACATTCTCAGCACCAGATGGTGCAGTATGAGGGATAAACAGCAGCACCCACAAGCCCCATCACATGAGCTAAAACAGAGTCCATCAGCAAATACCCACTCTCCTGCGTTGTGTCCTGGTCTCTGGCTTTTGTAATGAGGTCTGAAAGAAGGAAGAAATCAGCTGTGCAGTATGCACCCTGCTGTTGTTTGTTTTTCTTCCCTACCTTTCCCCTGGGGCTTTCCATACAGTTTCAGTGAAGGATTTTAATGCAACTAAAATAGGTTTTTTGGTATTAACCTAAGGGATAAAGCTATTAAATGTTTTTCTCCTGCTCAGTGGTAGCCTGCTCTGTCACAGGGAGTAGTACAGCTATTCTGTAAATCCAGATTTAGAATAATTGCATACTTGTAAAGTAATAATAATTAACAGAAATGTTATTTTTGCACTTTAGGATTAATTTTATTGCTTTTTTATTTGTGCTATTATTTCTCAAGTATGATAATAAAAATAGATAGTTTAAAATTTCTTAGACTGTATTTCAAAATGGTTTATATTGGTGGTTGTCTTTATTTTACAAAATGAACTTAACTGAAATTTACCTCACTCTCTTCCTGAAAACTCCATGCCTCCAGCTGGCATGCTACTGTTCAACTCTAGTCAGGTGTTGCCCCCTCCACCTGTTGCCATTGTCCCTCTTAGAGTTATGAAACAAAACTTTAAGGAAGAGTCACCCAAGCTCTTGCCCTGGCCCTGTCTGTCCTTGTTTGGAGACCCCATAATTATCACCCTGACCTATGAATCTCTGCTCATCTATTATATATTAGACTGTAAGGTTCTCAGGATAGGAACCTTGTCTTATGTCTGCAGAGCACTATGCATACCCATGGCACATGCAAGTAGCATAGATGTCATTAAGTTTATGTATGTCATAAAATCTGAACCTGTATATCTTAGGATGGGTACACCCCTTCATTAATATGGGGACAATCTGTGCTCTAGGATTTAGCTACTTCCTGCATTTTACTAGCATCTCCTCAGGAGTGAGAGCATCAACCAAGTTGCTTTTATTCACCTTTCAACATCTTAGGAACACTACCATCTTGGTATGATGAAAATGAGACTGAGCTAATGGCCATGCAAGCACAATAGTCCTATTCTCCCACAAAGGGGCCTTCAATGTTATGTGGAATAAGGAGTGGTGATAGGAATGAAGCTTGCAAAACCCTACACAAGAACATTTGGGACAGAAACTCAATTGCCCAGTGTCACTGTGAGGGATCCCTCCCCTCAGCCCTTGCTTCATGAACAAGACCTCATGGCCAATAGTATGAAAGGCAGCTCAGAGATCTATTCATACTGACCCTTTTCCATCCAGCAAGGAGACTGCTATGCATGGAGGCTGAAAGGGATCAGGGAAACCTGTGTAACTCAGATGACATAATTCACTTCTCCCAAACTTTCTCAAAAACTTTAGCTAAAAAGACAGTTTAAGAGGCAAGCCAACAACTGGCAGGATCACCAGCATCAAGAGGTGGATTCATAAGCAGAGGCCTAAAGGCAGCTGAGAGAAACTGTGTGTATTCCCCACTTGTGAAGATGTCAGCCCTGCATAAGTAGGGACAGGGCATTGGTGGTGGCAGACCACCTGGCTGGCTGTGGGCCTATCAGCTGGCACAGGGATGGCGCTGGAATAAGCTAAAAAGGTACATTTAAACTGCGTTAATGTTAAAAATGTAAAAACATATTGAAATTTTCCACACTGCAGCTGCACTATCCACCACAAGGCACATCACTAATCCCCCCCGCCTCCCGTCCCCAGGACTAAATGAGAAAAATAAATATTTATATATAAAAAGAGAATTGACTAGATTGTATAATTCTTATATCTATTTAAAACAGCTAAAGGTAGTGGTGAGAGAAATGCATAAAAAAAGAAGACCGTTAATGTTAAATAAAATGTTGTCGCTGCAGCGTCCTAATCTGTCTTGGTCTGGGACCTTGCCGCTGTAGCACTAATGGAAAAGTATAATGTTTAAATGGTTCCTCAGCAGGTTGAAGTCAACAGAGCTACCCCAATTTACACCACCTGGGGATCTGGCCTGTTATGTTATGTTAGAAATATGAAACAGATTAAAGCCTATACTTTTTATTATTTTGATTTTTCCATTTTACCTACATTTATTTAATGTTACATTTTTTTTGAGGTAATATATTAGAACTTGCCTTCTTGATATAAAGATGGTAAATTACTAATCCCTGGATTTACTTATAATTTGGTTTGGTTAAAGGAAGAATATTTCTTATCTGTAATAAATCATGCCTCTTTAATGTACTAGAGTTCTTTGTTTGAAATTTGGAGATAAGAACATTATTCTGATTAGTCTAGATTAGAGAATTCTGTGAGAAACTTCACAAGGAGCTAACAAAACTAGATGAATTGCTACTATAGTGGCCGATGAAATTCACGATTGACAAAATTATCAGTGAATGTGTACTTCTGGGCAAACTGGAGTTAAAGCTAAAGTAACATCCCTAGATTTTATAACATCATTCTTACAGCTGATTAAAAATTCTGTAGCATCTCTATTTAGAATTAGAAATGGATATTCTTTACTAAACTGAATATGAAAACCAATTATACAATCAATACAGTGGCCCATATGATTTTTTAAAACTTTGATTTTAAATTTCATTCATTTAATGTTATCCCATATTGAGTTTTCACTGTGCCTCAGATTTTTATATGGACAATGTTTAACTGCATCATACAAGATGCAGGTTGGCAGCTGAAGGTTTTGACAGCTGGATTGGGACTTTTCATAGTTGGGGAGGTCATGACACACAGTTTGAGATCTTGAGATAATCCTGTTAAATTGTTGTTTCTGCTCAGAAATGATCAGCAGTGAAATGCTGGCATTTATGTTGCCTTGTTTACAGTTGAGAGTTAACACCTCCTGGAGATGAATAGGCAGTTCTTTTTCTGAACCATTGGTGTGGGCTGACTGCAGACTCAGGAAGGTAACACTGCATCAGTTAGCTTTGAAAATGTGAACCAAATACATGTTTTGCAACAATAAATGCTAGAAATTACACACACACACCCATAATATCAAGGGTAAATTCCTGGCTGCAGAATCACAAAATGCCTATGGCCCTAATCGTAGGTGTGTAAGAATCAGTCAGTGAGTATTAGTAGTGCTGTTTTCTAGGAAATATGCTGGAGCTGAAGGGATAATGGATTTGTAATTAGGGAGTCTGTTTTGTCCGTGGTATGCATCTATAGAACTTTTTGGAATGCAGGAATGGGAGAAGTAGATGTTAGGGTTGAACCAGACTTGGGAATTGGTGGAAAGAATAGAATGGTAGGGGAAAGGAATCAAGTGTCAGAGTAGCAGCCGTGTTAGTCTGTATCCGCAAAAAGAACAGGAGTACTTGTGGCACCTTAGAGACTAACAAATTTATTAGATCATAAGCTTTCGTGGACTACATACAGCCCACTTCTTCGGATACATCTGAAGAAGTGGGCTGGAGTCCACGAAAGCTTATGCTCTAATAAATTTGTTAGTCTCTAAGGTGCCACAAGTACTCCTGTTCTTTTTGCGAATCAAGTGTGGAGACCAGCAGTCAAAGGTAAGTACATGCAGCTGGTAATGATATGGCAATCAATTCATAGGGTCTTGGGGGCTCTATTTAGATCATTCCAAGAGGCAATAGCTGCGTCCCTTCTATGTGGAGTGGGAGTTCTGGTCTTTGATCACAAATCTGAAAGCATTTGTATCTTGTATCTTTTAATTTAGAGCAGAATGGGGGGGAAAGGTTCATGAAGATTTAGCAAGATTTAATGCTCTATTTCTATCAGTGGAAGCTGAAACTGATATTTCCAAAACTCTCTGTGCTCTAATAATTTTTAAAAAATGTAGTTTTAGGAAGTAAATGTAGTCTTTGAAACAATGCAGGGAATTACAGCTTTAATGGAATCTGTACTGGAGATAAAATGTGAAGCACTACTCTTGATAAACTGTATTTTATTCCTAATAAAACTTTGGTCCTTCTAAAAATCCTGAAGAGGAAAAAAGAAAACCCTCTTAGATCAGTGTAGGACTGTTATAGCTGAGAGTCATTCTGTTTCCAAGATCGAGAAAAAAATATGGCCTAATTTGTAATAGTTGGCATGCAGAATTGTGCACACACATTTCCATGTGTTAGAGCTGAAAGCAAAAATTAGGATTGTGTCCTGTAACTATATTGTGGTCCCTTATGTCTATGCATGGATGATAATTTATTAACACCTGGAAACATAGAATTAGACAATAAGGCCACCAACATCTGTCTGCCTATTGTGCAGTTGTGGGAAATTAGCCAGGTGGAACACACCTACCTTCCCCTGAGTCAGTGCTTCAGGCGGATATGAAAAACTCCAAGTTCTCTGACCAAATGCCCAGGTGAAGATTCCTTCTCATTCCCAAATCTGAGGATCAGTAAATCCCTGTGCATATAGGGTTTTACACAAAGTTCACTGGCTTCAATGGGAGACTTTCCATTGACTTCAGAGTGGTTTGGGTCAGGCCCATAAGAACGAATCCTATATTAAGCATCTATCTTCATGTATAACCTAAATTACCTTTTTATGTCCATGTGCATTTCTTCGTCAGGCTTAGTAAGGTTCTGCTAGTAATCCATGAACTGTAAATATTGTTTACCCCATGAAAGGGAGAGAAAGCCCTCCATCTAATTAACCAAAACTCTTTTTCTCTTGTGAATAAATCTTACACTTGTAGAGTCCCTAATGGGAATTACTGCTGATAATTGGGGCAGCGTTAGCTTAGCATTAATGTGGCATTTCTAATATATTTTTGCATTGAATAGTTACTATATATTCCAGTAAAAATATAAATAATACATCATAGATCTGTATGCCTGTGTATATATTATAGACAGATAAACATTTGCTATAGGTATAATATAATGTCAACTTATTAAGATAATAAAATCAGGCAAGTATAAAGATAAATATTATATCAAACAGATGTAGAGTGGTCACACTTTTAAAAACTTGTCACTAGCTCTAGAGAACAAAATGTTATCTTAGTATCTGTAAATATAATGAATGCTGCAGTTTGATAAGACAAATTTGGAAATATGTTAAGCCTGACAAATGTTAACTGCATGTATAATATGTTTGTAATCAGGACATTTTGATTTAGGAGCCTAACTGTAGGTTTTTTTTAAATTTGGCATGTGTATTTTCATGATCACTTATTTAAGTGCTGTCCAAGTTTGCCAGTGTCATGACTTCAAAATGTATTTTCAGTAATGAAATGCTGTTGGGCCCGACAACAGACATTCCCAACAACACTGCATGTGTGTCAACTGTGGGCTTTTGTGTATGCTGCCATGGGGATTGCATGGATATGGGGATCCATATCCCCATATGGATCCTCAGTTGGTGTAACCCCATTGACGTTAATGAAGCTACACTTGATTTACACCAGGTGAGGATCTGACCCTTAATGTTGCAGGAGGTGTGGTATTGGGTACCTTTATTTTACACCTTCCTTGCACTTACTTACCACTACCAGAAGCCATCCTTCATGGGACTCTTCCTTTCACGTGCAGTATTTTTGACTGATGCACACTCTGCCCTCCCACTCATTACAGAAGAAAAACCAGACTCCATTTGCACTACCACAGAATGCCAATGGGGATTCATTGAGACTACTTTCCTATGTATACATGTTTTCTGGGCAGCTTACATCAGATGTCTAACTTACATCCCCAAGAGAGACAGAATTTGGGCCAATGAACTTGTGTTTCATGGAGCTTTTTTGGGACTGTGTATTTAAAAGTTTGTAAGTAAATAAAGCCTCATTATGAATCACAATGACCATAAATGTGGCAGTCATTTTGAATCAGTCATATTTTCCATCACATCCATTTTATGGCTGTTTCCAGTTTTGTTTTAAAATTATTTTTGAATAAAAAAACTTGAATGTTCTTAGCCCAAGAATATATTTTTTAGTAAATTTCCCTCCCATCATCCAAAATGTGGTCTGTATAAACGAATAAAAGGAATAATAGCTCATCACTATGTTACTTTTATATGTCCCTTGAACTTAGAGTTGGCTTGAATTATTAAAAGGGCAAATGATTCATTAATAATAACACATTTGCTCGTAGCAATTTGGCCAAATTAGGGTCTCATCCTGCAAACCTTACTCATACTAGATGCTTTTATGCTTGGAAATATTAGAGAATGGGTAGCAGAATTGGGCCCAATGGTTTTAAAACTGCAGGGAGATGTAACTTTGAAAAGTTTCTCCTTGACGTGAGGTGTAATTGGTTTTACAATGATTTTTGATAGAAATAGCAGGTCAAAACCACGTGTTAAAAATGGCCTAAAACTATACTTAGGGTACATCTGCACAGCAAAAAGAGACCTGCGGTAATGAGTCTGAGAGCCCAGGTCAACTGATTTGGGCTTGCAGAGCTCACGCTATGGAGGTAAAAATAACAGTATAAAAATTCGGGCTCAGGCTGGAACCCAGGCTCTGAAATCTAGTGAGGGGCCAAGTCCCAGAACCCTACCACCAGCCTGAGCCCAAACATCTACACTGTTATTTTTAGCCCCGTAGCATGAACCTGAGTCAATTGACCTGGGCTCTGAAACTCGCTGTGTTTGGGTTTGTTTTTTGTTTGTTTTGCAGTGCAGCCATGCCCTTTGACAATATTTCATAATGCCAAGTGAGCCTTTAAGATCTATCCAATAAATGAGACACATTTTTCAAGCTGTCTCAGTACGCATGTTTACGCAACAATCTGTCAGACATCTATCGGAAAAGAAAGAGGGGGAGGAAGTAATAGATGTAAGAAAGGCCATTCTGTTACAAGGCACAGAAGACTGAATATCTCAGTTTGTCATCAATCTGAATATACTCTTAGGAGTGATGTCCTGCTGTGATCCTTGAGGTCAGTACTGCAGCTGTTCACAGTCCTCACATTTTCATGTCAGAGGGGCTGATGGAAGGATGTTCTCAACAGAGAGTCATCACCTCTGGACAATACATTCTCCACCAGTCTAACAAACCCAGTGTTTGCTGGATCTTTAAGGCAAGATCCACCCACACAGTAGTTTAGTTTCCTGAGAGCCCTAAGACTTTGGTCTAATTCCAGTTGTTGGGGTTAGTGTGGCGGGGAGGGGTGACTGGAGGGTGCTAAGTGATACACAGGAGGTCAGCTTATCAGGGGTTGAAAACCTTTCAGAAGTGAAAAGAACAGGAGTACTTGTGGCACCTTCAGAAGTGGTGTGCCGAGTCTTCATTTATTCACTCTGATTTAAGGTTTCGCGTGCCAGTAATACATTAACGTTTTTAGAAGGTCTCTTTCTATAAGTCTATAATATATAACTAAACTATTGTTGTATGTAAAGTAAATAAGGTTTTTAAAATATTTAAGAAGCTTCATTTAAAATTAAATTAAAATGCAGAGCCACCCGGACCAGTGGCCAGGACCTCAGCAGTGTGAGTGCCACTGCAAATCAGCTCGCGTGCCGCCTTTGGCACGCATGCCATAGGTTGCCTACCCCTGGCTCAGATAATCTGATGGTCCCTTCTGGCCTTAAACTCTGTCTCTGTGTTTCCACAGCTATTTTCTCAGGCTACATCTACACTACAGGGGGGAGTCGATTTAAGATACGCAAATTCAGCTACGTGAATAGCGTAGCTGAATTCGACGTATCGCAGCCGACTTACCCCGCTGTGAGGACGGTGGCAAAATCGACCTCCGCGGCGTCCCGTCGACGGCGCTTACTCCCACCTCTGCTGGTGGAGTAAGAGCGTCGATTCGGGGATCGATTGTCGCGTCCCAACGGGACGCGATAAATCGATCCCCGAGAGGTCGATTTCTACCCGCCGATTCAGGCGGGTAGTGTAGACCCAGCCTCAGTGGCGGAGATATCAGGTGTAATAGTTCAGACATATGACCTGAAGTCATTTGTAGTACACCTCTACCCCGATATAACGTTGTCCTCGGGAGCCAAAAAAATCTTACTGCGTTATAGGTGAAACCGCGTTATATCAAACTTGCTTTGATCCGCCGGAGTGCGCAGCCCTGCTCCTCCCCCCCCCCCCCCCCAAGCGCTGCTTTACCATGGTATATCCAAATTCATATTATATCGGGTCGTGTTATATCAGGGTAGAGGTGTATTCGATTTTGTATGTGATCTCACAGCATTCTTTTCTTTGATGCATTTATAAATAAAATAGAAGGCCAGATCCTTGGCTGGTGTAAATTGGGGAAGCTCTGTTATCTTCAGTAGACCTATGCCTATTTACATCAGCTCAAGATCTGACAAAAAATCTGAGTGGAGTTCTGTTTTCACGCATTTATATAATATATAATGAATCTGCTGTATGTTAACTAATGTAATGAGATCTTACTGAGAGAGACGAGACAGAATTATAATGTTTAAATAATAATTTTTTGGTTAAAAACTAGTATGGATTTTGAAAAAAAAAGATTTTTCCCTTAACCTCTTTTACCCTTTTATGAAAGCAATTATTTGAGCTTAAGTTACTTTATTGCTGATCACCTTAAAAATTAGAAAAAGTGAGTTATTTTTGAAATCCATGTTTACTTTCTCTTGAAATAAAGCTATTTTAAGTATTTTTTTCTTTTCTCTCAATATGACTTCATTAATACACACTAAAATGCCATTTTCATCTGCATCTGTATCAGAAAGCAGTGTAAAGACAGGACTTTGAGATTTTTTAGCACATTTTTTCTATACTTTATTCAAAATGTAACTCTAGGTGCCCATCCTGTACTTCTATAGAGAAAAAAAGATAGTTTGCAGAAGGCCTCAAAGTAATCTTCCCCTCCATCTTTGCTAATGACCCCTCTCTCTTCTTTTTTCCTGGTAACAGTGGCACCAAACTGGTCACTTCAAGTGGAGATACAACAGTACGGATATGGGACTTCACAAAGGGTGAATGTATTCTGACTTTAGAAGGACACAGCCGTGCAGTCTGGGACTGCTCATGGCACTCCTGTGGAGATTTTGTGGCTTCTGCTTCCATGGACAACACCAGCAAAATATGGGACATTAACAGGTGTGTACTTATTGAAAATCATTGTGTAACTGATTGATAACTATAATTAACAGCAAAATGTGGTATGTTTTAGGTCACTTGTAGAGCTACAGATTTAGGCCCCTTTCCAGTAAAGCACGTGGTTGGCTTTCAGAATGAGTAGTCCCGGTGATGTCAACATTAGATTAAGAATGTATGTGCTTTGCTAGATCAGGGCTTTAGTAAGCTGAGCGGTGGGAAGCAGGTAATTTAGAGTATTTCAGAACAAGATTGTTTTATTCTGCATCTGAATTTCCTTGGTGATCAATGCTTTGTGAGCAAGAAACTTAAATGTGTGTTTTCTAGGCTTTGTTTTGACGCATGACTACACCACATTTTTAAATTTAAGACTAGACCAGTAAAACAATATTTCACTTATTTTAGTTATATTGTAAGTGTGATTCCTGACTGACTAAAGGACACATGCCCTATATCTAGACATGCCATACCGAAGGAAAAAACGCAGAATTTTGGCTTGCTTTTGGCTTAATTGGCTTGTGAGTTGCTTGTTGGCTAGTTTTTGGCTTGTAGCTCGTTGCTTCTTTTTTTTTTGATCGGCTCCTGGCAAGCAGGGGCAACGGGGGGGCAAGCAAGGGTAAGGGGAGAGAGAGAGTCAGGGTGCACAGCAGGCCCACCACAGTCCCAGACTGCACACCGGGGAGATCTAGTCACACAAGAGTGTTGGGGTTCTTAGGGATTGGCTTGTTTTGAAATAGGATTAGCTTGGTTTTTGGTTTATTGTTAAAGTCGGGGTGCTTATTTACCGTGTGAAAATTGGCAACTGTGCCTATATCCTTAATTTCCTTCTTTGGTCAAATTAGAGCCCACTTTATAGAAGACACTTCTAGAAATACTTGTGTGTTTCTACCTACAGCTCAGCTAATAATTGTTCCACTTTAATGAGATGACATTATATATTTCTTAATTTGCATATATGACTCCTTGTCCCAATCTAATCTCCCTCAACCCACAGTTCTGGCTTGTGTCCCTTCTGCATTTGAACCAGGCCGTTTTCTCTTCCATGCTTTCTGGCCCCAGCCGGGCGTCATTGAGAGCACAGGAGAGACAGTCTTCTGCTTTCGTTTTCCGTTCCTAAATCAGGCCTGGCCGACAGCAGTCCAGAGGTGCAATTGCAGGGAAAATCCTATTCAGTCTTGGGCTGGAGCATGCTCAGTGCTGATGAAGTCTTCAGAGTTTTGTACCTTGCCTGCAAAATCTAGCAACTCTCTGTAGAGCATCTGTGAACTGCAATTTTTCAAAGCCTTAAAGTTTGTCCAAATTTGGGCAGATTTTCACAGGGATGGCAAAAAGCACATCCCCAGCACAGAGGCACCTCTCCTGCAAAATTACAAGTCTCTGCTCTGAAGCGTGGGGGCACTAGATCACTTCAAAGAAAGTTTGCCAGCTTTTTTTATCGTGAACAAAACACTGTATTTTTCACTAGCCTTGTCCTTGGGAATGGATGAATCATTATAACTGAAATAAATAAATAAATAAATAAATAAATGTGCAGCACGCATCCAGCTTGTGAAATTTAAGCCTAAACAATGAAAGTTTAGCGAAGTTATAGGCAACCAAAAACAGGTTTTTTATAATGGGAAGTGTCGGGCAACCTTAATAAGAGGCAGTTCTACCAGCCTAACTATAACAGTCGTCTTTCTGAAAAGAAGTAATGGTTGGCATTAGGTTGAAACTTCTCATGTCTTCATGTATTGATCGCTTGTGTAGTTGCCTCTCTTCTTAACTTCTTGTAACTTGATTATCTTTCAGCATAATTTAAAACATATTCGTGACCTCTAATGAATAGTGCTAAGAATAGCTCTAATTGTATGTCTGAATGGTTTTAAATTTGCTTAGGGGTGGTTACGTTTTAGTCATCTTAAAATATCTCCACCAAGGAAGCTTTTGTTGTCAGAGAAATTAACGCAAAGCTTCACCACCAACCCTAGCCTCCCACTCTCACAAATTTGCAGCTGGCCTTTCTACCTTCTCTGTACAGTCTGATGTACATTTTGGATTCAGCAGTGGGGGAGGCTCAGCTGCTCCTACAACCACAAGTAAGCAGCACAGGGACAATGTGAAAGACATAATGGTCAAAATGCTTATCTCGAGTCGGAGGTGGTACAAGAATGTGGCACAATATACAAAGTCAGACTTAGGAGACTCAATGGTTATTAAATTAGAATGCTTACGTGGAAATTTCATTGGTTGATTTTTCTGTGTTGTCACAGTAGCCTGCATTCTTACTTATTTACTTTAATTTGATCATATTGAGTCCAAAAGGCAATAATAGAACATGCCCAGCTACTCTACTGAAGTTAGATCTCTTTGCACGATGTACTGTAGAAAAGATTTTCTGTATATACAGTATGTACAAATTGGGTATAGAAGACCTTTGGAAATGCTGATCCCCACAAATAGACAAGTTTCAGAGTAACAGCCGTGTTAGTCTGTATCCGCAAAAAGAAGAACAGGAGTACTTGTGGCACCTTAGAGACTAACAAATTTATTAGAGCATAAGCTTTCGTGGACTACAGCCCACTTCTTCGGATGCATATAGAATGGAACATATATTGAGGAGATATATATACACACATACAGAGAGCATAAACAGGTGGGAGTTGTCTTACCAACTCTGAGAGGTCAATTAATTAAGAGAAAAAAAACTTTTGAAGTGATAATCAAGCTAGCCCAGTACAGACAGTTTGATAATAAGTGTGAGAGTACTTACAAGGGGAGATAGAGTCAATGTTTGTAATGGCTCAGCCATTCCCAGTCCTTATTCAAACCGGAGTTGATTGTGTCTAGTTTGCATATCAATTCTAGCTCAGCAGTCTCTCTTTGCCAACTCTGTCCACATATCTATTCAAGTGACATCATCATAGGACCTAATCACATCAGCCATACCATCAGGGGCTCGTTCACCTGCACATCTACCAATGTGATATATGCCATCATGTGCCAGCAATGCCCCTCTGCCATGTACATTGGCCAGACCGGACAGTCTCTACGCAAAAGAATTAATGGACACAAATCTGACATCAGGAATCAAAATACTCAAAAACCAGTGGGAGAACACTTTAACCTGTCTGGTCATTCAGTGACAGACCTGCAGGTGGCTATATTACAACAGAAAAACTTCAAAAACAGACTCCAAAGAGAGACTGCTGAGCTAGAATTGATATGCAAACTAGACACAATCAACTCCGGTTTGAATAAGGACTGGGAATGGCTGAGCCATTACAAACATTGACTCTATCTCCCCTTGTAAGTACTCTCACACTTATTATCAAACTGTCTGTACTGGGCTAGCTTGATTATCACTTCAAAAGTTTTTTTTCTCTTAATTAATTGGCCTCTCAGAGTTGGTAAGACAACTCCCACCTGTTTATGCTCTCTGTATGTGTGTATATATATCTCCTCAATATATGTTCCATTCTATATGCATCCGAAGAAGTGGGCTGTAGTCCACGAAAGCTTATGCTCTAATAAATTTGTTAGTCTCTAAGGTGCCACAAGTACTCCTGTTCTTCTTTTTACAAATAGACAAATATTTACTATTCCCTACTAAAGACATAAAAAGAGAATATTTTGCTTGTCTCATAAAATGCCTCAAGCTGGCTATAAAAAAACGGGAAGGCACTGAAAATTAGATTGTGTTTGAAAATGTTGACCTTAAAATTTTGCACACTGGTCCATGCCACATGAGTCAGGATTCTCTGTGCATATTTTATCCGTGATACTCCCACTCCTTGAATACTGCACACAGTTCTGATCATCCCATTTCAAAAGAGACATATTAGAATTTGAAAGAGTATAGAGAAATGATTAGGGGTACGGAATAGTTTCTATATGAAAAGTGTTAAAAAAGACTGCACTGTTCATCTATTATGTCACAAAAGACAACATATTAATAATCATTTCATTATGATTGTATTTCTATTGCGGAAGCACTCATCGGCCCCAGTCAGCACTTGGACCCCTACTATGCTAGGCAGAGCGCACAGACGTAATGAAAACACCCTCCCTTCCAAAAAGAACTTACAGATCACATGAAGTGCTTTTTAAAACTTACATTGCTTCAACTGTGGCTGTAGGTGCAAAGAAGCTACTCCCTATGCAAACTTAATGGGCCCTTTGTACCAAAGGGGCAAAACTGTCTTACTGGCAGCTGGAGAGTCCCCTTGTCTGGAGGCTGCTGTTGGGGATAAACCAAACCCCTAGCTACAATCAGGGGAAAGTAAAGGTGATGCCATTTGCCAAGCTTCCCCTTTTCCCCCACAACTCTGGCTGATGTACTCCCTATTTAAGTACCACATGAAAAAGATGGTCACAGTCCTACTCCTGAGGGAGATGAGCTGGGGCGAGACTCCAGATGGTATGAAAGGGAGGGGTGCATTCTCTGCCCCCTCCCTGACAGTGACGCTCATCACATGCCATCAGGAACAGCATAGGGAGCCCGTAACACTGGCTTGCATTGCATTCCTATCTGTGCTGTGGAACTCCACAGTGTGGATCTTGACAGACCATGCATCTGCAATGCATTACATAAATAAGCATCCCTTTGCCAGGAAGCCATCAAGCTATTGACATGGTGCCATCACCACAGGATAATCCCATTGAACAGTTCTGGCAGAAATTTCCCTTCCAAAATAGAGCCTGAAGCAGACACCTGCCCTGAAAAATTTCATCCTAACAGCAGAAAGATACCAGCCCTGCCTGTAGCAACAGAGACACAGCTGTGTGGTTGCTCGGGTTCTTTCCTCTTACATTTTCATACATTTCAATGCTTCGTATTTGAAATAGAACAGATTTATCTGAACACAGGTTCCAAATGAGTACTGCCATAGAGTAAACACGGATCTGGTACCCCCTCTCCTGTCTCCACTCTATGCTGGTATAGTCAGAGCTGAAACCAACAAATGGAGGGAATCCCATGGTGCTGATAGCTTGGTGTGAACCCTGTGACACCTGTCAGATTTTACCCTGTAAGTGGGTTTGGCTGTATTAGAAAAATTTCAGTTGTGAGCCAACAAATGGCTCAAAATAAAACCTTTTCTAATGTGCTCCCCTAGTGAAAATTGCCCAAGTACTGAGCCAGGTGGTGCTGAGTTCAGCAGACATCAAAGAGAAGTCTGCTGTCTGTTCCTGACTGCTGCTTCCCATTACCAGAGCCTCCAACTCCACTAATCTGACAGTGTGGCCACTTCCCATTTTCCCTTTATTTTAAAAAATCTATATTGCATGCTGTTTACAGCTCCCAATTCAACCTTCCTAAAAGAAAGTACAGCTTGTGTTACTCCCAGCAGTCAGCCACTTTCACGTCCCCACAACTGAACTGCTGCTTCTTCAGCTGCTTCTCGTCAGCAGACTGATGTAAAGATTTTGTTTTACTATTGGACAGGCTGAATCCAGAGCATAGTAAGCTCCACATGTACCCTTTTACAGAATGTGAAAAGTAGGCCAGCCACCACTGAGGAAAAGGGGATCTGATGACAGCAAGGCATGATGAGATATAATATAGGAGATCCAACCTACGGCTCCAATCCTGCAAGACAATCAGATGGAGTTGACCCTAATTCCACATTGACTGCTCACAGGTGAAGGGTCATTCTCTACATAATGGTACTTTGTAAATCCATGATACTCCCACTCCTTGCATACTGCACGCAGTTCTGGTCATCCCATTTCAAAACAGACATATTCGAATTTGAAAGAGTATAGAGAAAGGCAACAAAACTGATTAGGGGTACAGAATAGCTTCTATATGAAGAGTGATTAAAAAGACAGCACTGTTCATCTTGGAGGAGATACAACTGAGGGGGTCTACAGTAAACATCTATAAAATCATGAATGGTGTGTTGAAAGTGAAATAAGGAAGTGTTATTTTCACGCCTTCATGTAACATAAGAATCAGGAGTCACTCAATGAAATGAATAGGCAGCAGGTTTAAAACAAAGGAAGTACTTCTTCACAAAACACACAACCTCTGGAACTCATTGCTAGGTGATGTTGTGAAGGCCAAAAGTATAACTGGGTTCAAAATTCATTAGATATGTTCATGGACAATGGGTCCATCAAGGGCTATTAGCCAAGGTGGTCAGGGATGCATCCCCCTGTCTGCCAAAATCTGGGATGGGATAATGGGATGGATCATTCGATAATTGCCTTGTTGTGTTCATTGCCTCCAAAGCATCAGGCACCGGCTACTGTTGGAAGACAGGGTACAAGATTGGATGGACCATTGATCTGACCTAGTATAGCCATTTTTAAGTTCTTACAGAAGGTGTTGTAAGCTAAGGGCCTAAAGGAAGGGAAAAAGAAAAGTTAGATATTAAACCATATTAACTTTTTAAAAATACAGTGGTCCCTGTAATTAAAAGCATCTGTTGTTGCTAAATTGATATGTATTTTCCTCTTTTCTTTATTATGAACCATTTTCCATAGCAAAAGTTATGTCTAAAAAGAGAATAAAATATATTACAGTGCCTTTTTTGTAGAAATATAACAGCTCTACTGTACTGCATGTATATGTAATAGTCAGTCTATTCACTCAGAGGGAATTCAGCTGTCTTAGCCACAAGGCCATCCTTTCTCTACCTGCAATCCCTTGCTTCATTCAACACCTTTCAACTTCTGCAACAAACAAGTCAGAAGTCCTTCAGATAAAAGCCTCATTCACTACACAACCCTGATTTATTCTCAAAGCACTGTCTACTCTGTGCACTGAATGACATAGGGGAACTATGACGGGGGGGGGAGGGGAGGTGGTCATATATTTAGAACTATAATTCAAAAGGACAAGGATGTTTTTTTATTTTTTGTTTTGTTTTTGGAGTGCTTGACTTTACAATCTTGGCATTCTTTTGACTTAGGTTTTTAAAACGTAATTTCCTACGTTTATTTTTTTAATTTAGGCAAACGCTACTCTACCAGCTCTACTTCTCAATTTAAAGAGTGAACGTTTTTAAACATTTGTAAAACAATGCATTCCCCCTCCCCTGGCCTTATTCTCAGAAACAGCTGAACTATTTTTACTGAAACATGCCAGAAAAATTCAACCTGATGCTAACACCCAGCAGGGGAATTTCAGCCTGAATTGTTAAAATTCTGCATAGTTATTAAAAAAAAAGTGAAAAGGGGTCTCATAATGGACAGTTAGGCAACCGTAACAATAGACATTGCAAAGAGCTCTGCCTATAATATTAGTATTGTGGTTATGCCTAAAGGCACCAATCAGGGGTCAGGAGCCCATTACACATGGAATGAAAATCCAAAAGAATTTACAATCTAGGAATATGATGAGAAAACAGGTGTATGCAACAAAAAGATCCGATGGGGGAGGGATTATTATGATTACTGTAGTAATCAATGGTAAATCATTCAATTTAATCCACTGCTAAGTTATTTCTAGTATTGATAAACTCATATTTTTATAAATGAGTTTTTTTCACTGCTAACATACTTAGATGGGTGTCCTAGATAAATTATAACACTCTGGGAAAACATCACTTTGAAAAATACTACAGGTGTAAGACCAATATCAAGGCTGTTAACCAGAGACGACGCATGGGGGGAGTATGGGATCACAAGCTCCCCCCCATTTCTTGGGGCGCCTCTGGTGTTGAGGCCCAGTAGCAAGGAGGCCGCGCTCCCCCTGGCAGCGGCATTCTCTGTGTCCCTGCAGCGCTGGGAGGGAGGAAGCACCAGGGCGGCTGGCTGCCAGCTGAGCTCCTCTCCCCACTACATGGGGCTGATTCACCTTCCCTGCTGCTGGAGGCAGAGGCAACTTGTGGGACTCCAGTAGCAGGGAAGGTGAAGCAGCCCCATGTCGTGGGGGGAGGAGCTCAGCTGTCAGCCAGCCATCCTGCTGCTTCCTCCCTCCCTGCGCTGCATGGACACACTGAGAGTGCCGCTGCCAGAGCAAGTGCTGCCTCCTCACCGCTGGGCATCCATGAGAAATGGGGGGGGCATGACCCCCCCAGAACCTTTCATTTGTGCCCCAGCTACAGCTACAGTCACCTCTGCTGCGAACTGTCACCTTATACCAATAGAATAAAAACCAGCAGGATCTTATTAAGAGGGATAAGGCAAAGATGCCACATTTATTGTAAATATACTGATAAAGCAAAATATAAAAGTAAACAACGTAGTTTGACTACTTATTTCTCATACACACACACACACATATATATATATAGAGAGAGAGAGAGAGAGAGAGAGGTTCATTCCCACAATCATTTATTCAAGTTCTGTATAGGTGTTATAGTTACCAGCCTAGAAGTTGCTCATGCCAAGTTACTGGCCAGGTATCTTGGTCATGAGGATGGAGCCGAGTCTGTGTCAGGTGCACCTGATGCTCCTGGAGGCTGGCAGCAGAACCAGAGACTCAAAATCCTCAGTCTTTAGAGTCCATTCTTATAGGAATTAATTCCTATGTTAGTCTATGGGAGCTGTTTCATCCTGCTGTTGCTGACTCAATCAGCAGATGGCACATTCCTGTCCAAAGTGGCACATTCCTGGTGGCTCCACACTGTCCAAAGTTTGTGTTTCTCATCCTTCCAGGTGATGGGGTGGATCCCAGTTTACCCTCCGGGGGGTTTCTGGTCATCCACTTGACACATTCTTCGGCCGATGGATACTCCCTTTCTATGCTGGCACCTCCCTAACCATTCATGTATATCAAGCATTCATCGACATAGGCCTTGTCTACACTACGAGAGTAGTTCGATTTTACTTAAATCGAATTTTTGGAATCGATATTGCAAAGTCGAACGTGTGTGTCCACACTAAGGACAGTAATTCGACTTTGTGAGTCCACACTAACGGGGAAAGCGTCGACATTGGAAGCTGTGCACTGTGGGCAGCTATCCCACAGTTCCCGGAGTCCCCGCTGCCCATTGGAATTCTGGGTGGAGCCGCAAATGCCTTCTGGGTAAAAAAAATGTGTCCAGGGTGCTTTTGGGTAACTGTCGTCATCCGTCCATCACTCCCGCCCTCCCTCCCTGAAAGCGCCGACGGGAAATCAGTTCGCGCACTTTTCTAGTCAGTGACAGCGCGGACGCCACAGCACTGCGAGCATGGAGCACACTGCGACCATCGCTGCAGTTGTGGCCGCTCTCAACGCCTCGCAGCTTATCATACACCTTTCCCTGAGGCAGATGCAGATAAGTCAGGCGAGGAGGCTACGTCACCGCGGTGATGGCCTGAAGTCCGAGAGTAGCACAGACCTCTCAGAAAGCAGGGGACCCAGCGCCGAGGACATCACGGTCGCAATGGGTCATGTTGATGCCGTGGAACGGCGATTCTGGGCACGGGAAACAAGCACTGAGTGGTGGGACCGCATAGTGCTGCAGGTCTGGGATGAATCCCAGTGGCTGCGAAACTTTCGCATGCGGAAGGGAACTTTCCTGGAACTTTGTGAGTTGCTGTCCCCTGCCCTGAAGCGCAATGACACCCGGATGCGAGTAGCCCTGACTGTCCAGAAGCGAGTGGCCATAGCCCTCTGGAAGCTTGCAACGCCAGACAGCTACCGGTCAGTCGCGAACCAGTTTGGGGTGGGCAAATCTACTGTGGGGGTTGTTGTGATGCAAGTAGCCAAGGCAATCGTTGATGTACTGCTGCCAAAGGTAGTGACCCTGGGAAACGTGGAGGCGATCATAGATGGCTTCGCAGCGATGGGATTCCCAAACTGCGGTGGGGCCATAGATGGAACTCACATCCCTATCCTGGCACCGGACCACCAGGCCAGCCAGTACATTAACAGAAAGGGCTACTTTTCCATGGTGCTGCAAGCACTGGTGGACCACAGGGGACGTTTTACAAACATCTACGTCGGATGGCCGGGCAAGGTTCATGACGCTCGTGTTTTCAGGAACTCTGGTCTGTTTAGACGGCTGCAGCAAGGTATTTACTTCCCGGACCACAAAATAACTGTTGGGGATGTGGAGATGCCTATAGTCATCCTCGGGGACCCAGCCTACCCGCTAATGCCCTGGCTCATGAAGCCCTATACTGGCGCCCTGGACAGTGAAAAAGAACTCTTCAACTACCGGCTGAGCAAGTGCAGAATGGTGGTGGAGTGTGCTTTTGGCCGTCTCAAGGGGAGATGGAGAAGCTTGCTGACTCGCTGTGATCTCAGCGAAACCAATATCCCCATTGTTATAGCAGCTTGCTGTGTGCTCCACAATCTCTGTGAGAGCAAGGGGGAGACCTTTATGGCGGGGTGGGAGGTTGAGGAAAATAGCCTGGCTTCTGATTACGCACAGCCAGACAGCCGGGCGATTAGAAGAGACCAGCGGGACGCGCTGTGCATCCGGGAGGCTTTGAAAGCTAAGTTCCTGAGTGAGCAGGGTAACCTGTGACTGTAAAGTTTGTGTACAGAGAAGCCGAACCTGCCCCCGTTTCTTTACCCAGTTTATGTTGACTATCCTCTCCAGTTACATACCCCCTTCTCCCCCCCTTCCAACACACGTTTCGAAATAAAATCAGTTCTACTTTGTTAATGAACACCGTTTTCTTTACTACTGTTTTCGCGGGAATTATTTAAAACTGGGACGCGGATTGTGGTGCGGAGCGGGTGTAGTGTAGTGACGCAAAGAAAGCTTCTAAACTCAAGGATTGACAGGCTCCGCTGTGGTGGGCTGGTTCTTTCAACGGAGCCTGTCACCCCTCCTGATCGGGACTGTGTGTATGGGGGGGCTATGTGACTTTGTGGCAGGGGGAGGACGGTTACAGATCTCCTGCTGTGTGGCTCTGTGATCCTGCATAAGGACCGCCGCTTAAGATCTGTAACTGCCCTCCCCCGCCACAAAGTCACAGAGCAACCCACCCCCCACTACAGAACATGAAAACCACCTCCCAGACTGACCAGGGCAACTAGTCACTGCACTGTGTATGTGCCCTGCTGCTGTACCTGCCCCCGCCTATGTACCCTGCCAAAGGTGACTGTCCTGTCCAATTACCATCCCCCTTTCCCCCCCTCCTCCAAAAGAACATGATGGAAACATTAGTTAACAGAAACATATTTTTTATTATCAACTACACATGGAACTGGGAGGTGAAACTTGGACGGGGGCTTGTGTCAGGCGGGAAGGAAAGAACTTGTCAAATTTTGGGGAATGAGAGCCTTCTGCTACTAGAGCTCTCTGCAGGGGTGGAGTGAGAGTTGGCGTGGACTCTGCCGCCTCTCCTTCTGTGCACTTTGGGTGAGGGGGGTATGGGACTTGGTGGCGGGGGAGGGCGGTTAGAGATGGACTGCAGTGGGGCTCTGTCCTCCTGCAGAACATCCACAAGGCGCCGGAGCGTGTCCGTTTGCTCCCTCAGTAGTCCAAGCAGGGTTTGAGTCGCCTGCTGGTCTTCCTGCCGCCACCTCTCCTCCCGATCCATGTTTGCTTGCTGCATTTGGGACAAGTTCTCCCGCCACTGGGTCTGCTGTGCTGCCTGGGCTCGGGAGCAGGCCATAAGCTCTGAGAACATGTCCTCCCGTGTCCTCTTCTTCCTATGCCTAATCCTCGCTAGCCTCTGGGAGTGTGATGCCAGGCTAGGTTGTGAGACAGTCGCAGATGGGGCTGTGGGAATGGGAAAAAGGGAGTGAATTCCTCAGAAAGATAAATGTAGTTGTGAACAAAGAACATAGTCTTTCTCTGTGAACAAGACCATGCACAGCACCTATCACATGCGCACTCAGCACAAGGTCGAATTCTCGGCCTTCGCATTCAGTGCCTGGGGTCTTGCACAGCACATTTGAGAACCGTGTCAGGACAACGGAATTTCTGTTGCAGGCAGACATGGTAAGCCGTAGACTCGTGGCAGCTTAAAACTTTAATATTAGCAATAGCCTCATTTCACATTGAAATCAATGTCAGTCCCTGCTGCCAGCAATCCGGCAAGCAGGAACTCTGCTCCTGTCCCACACCCTCGCGGCTGTCCCCGGGAACGATCCCTTTCGGCTGCCCCTCTCCCGCCTCCACCGCGTGGCTGCAAACCAGCGGTTACAGTTCTGTAAAGGAACGGTAAAGCAGTCCCAACACTAACATTCCCCTACCTCATTCAAAGCAGGTCACCATGAGCGACATCACCCTCATGAGGATCTCTGACAGCGAGAAAGAGAGAATGCTCCAGGAAAGCCTCCAAAGACCAGGGCCGTATGCCGCCCTGCTGTGCAGAGCAATGATTCCCGAGTACTTGCTTGTCTCGTGGCGCGGCAACGTGTCGTACTACGGAGGACCCAATAAGGCCGCTCTCCCCAGGAACCTAATGCAATGGATTTCCAATTACCTCCAGGAGAGCTTCCTTGAGATGTCACAGGAGGATTTCTGCTCCATCCCCGGACATATAGACCGCATTTTACTGTAGCTGCTGTAGCAGTGACTAAACAGTAGAGCGGCTTGGGCAGGACAATCATGCAAAACTGGACATTGCTAGATTTTTTTTTCAATAGTTGCACTGCCCATGACTGAACCGTTAAGCGCCTAGGGCAAACTAATCATGAGAAACCCATTTTTTTAATTGTTAATATTCCTGTTCTGTAAAAATAAATGTTTAGATGTTTACAACACTTACTGGCTGATCCTTCCCCAGATTCTGTGTCCGGGGTAACGGCTGGGGACGGTTGGTAGGGGATCTCTGTAAGGGTGATGAAGAGATCCTGGCTGTCGGGGAAACCAGCGTTGTGAGTGCTGTCGACTGCCTCGTCCACCTCTTCTCCTTCCTCATCTTCCCCGTCCGCTAACATGTCCGAGGATCCGGCCGTGGACAATATCCCATCCTCAGAGTCCACGGGCACTGGTGGGGTAGTGGTGGCGGCCGCACCTAGGATGGAATGCAGTGCCTCGTAGAAACGGGATGTCTGGGGATGGGATCCGGAGCGTCCGTTTGCCTCTTTGGTCTTCTGGTAGCCTTGTCTCAGCTCCTTGATTTTCACGCGGCACTGCGTTGCATCCCGGCTGTATCCTCTCTCTGACATGTCTTTAGAGATCTTCTCGTAGATCTTTGCATTCCGTTTCTTGGAGCGCAGCTCGGAAAGCACGGACTCATCACCCCACACAGCGATGAGATCCAAGACTTCCCGATCAGTCCATGCTGGGGCCCTCTTTCTATTCTGAGATTGCACGGCCATCACTGCTGGAGAGCTCTGCATCATTGCCAGTGCTGCTGAGCTCGCCACAATGTCCAGACAGGAAATGAGATTCAAACTGGCCAGACAGGAAAAGGAATTCAAATTCAAATTTTCCCGGGGCTTTTCCTGTGTGGCTGTTCAGAGCATCCGAGCTCGTACTGCTGTCCAGAGCGTCAACAGAGTGGTGCACTGTGGGATAGCTCCCGGAGCTATTAGCGTCGATTTCCATCCACACCTAGCCTAATTCGACATGGCCATGTCGAATTTAGCGCTACTCCCCTCGTCAGGGAGGAGTACAGAAGTCGAATTAAAGAGACCTCTATATCGAACTAAATACCTTCGTGGTGTGGACGGGTGCAGGGTTAATTCGATGTAACGGCGCTAACTTCGACATAAACGCCTAGTGTAGACCAGGCCATACATTCCATATCTTAACCATATTTTAATTTACTGTCTCCACCACTTTCGGGGTGTGTGCTAATTCATTTGAAACTCCCGGCCCTTTAATCACAGAGGGTGGGGGTCTGTCCTAGCAGCCGTTGAATGAAGTGAAAGTCACTTAACAGCTTATAGTGTTTGTTTACCTTGTATCACTTACTTTAAGAACAAAGTCAGTTAAATAGTTTGTAAGTTTTACATAGTAGTAAAGTATCTTTCACAGGATAGATATAATCAATGGTTTCTACAGACAGTAACTTACAAGTTTTAACAGAAGACCCAAGAGATTTTTGTACTTGGTGAAACTGTTGGATTTTAAAGTGTGGGGGACAAATTATGAGGGGGTCACTGTCACTTGGGGGAATCACTGTTAGTACCTTCTTTAATATCCCTACAAGATACATAAGATAAATAAGCAACATGCAGAAAATCTCTCCTTGATGATGATTCTACTATATAGCATTTTCATCAGTAGATCTCAAAGCACTTTACAAAAGATGTAAGCAGCATTATCCCCATTTTACTGATAGGAAAACTGAGGCACAGTGAGGAAAAATAGCTTGCCCAAGGTCACCTGGGTGGCTAGTGGCACAGCAAGGCAGAGAACTCAGAGCTCCTGAGTCCCAGTCCAGCGCTTGATCTGCTAGGCCACACTTCGTAGTAATGAAAGATAATCTTTGTTCCTCTCTAGAAATAAACTCAGATTTCATAAAGCAATTCCCTGAACTCCTTCACAATAACTATATAATTTCTGCAAATGCATATGGCAATTTCTTTCCTGTGTGGTTAATTTGGTATCAGGAGTCTCTTTTGCATCTTTTCTATCAGTTAACCCACAAATGTTACTTCCATAAGGATTTGAAATGAGATCAGTATTGGGATCTCCATCACTGGTGGGAGTTAACTCAGAATTTGAAACCTAAAGCAGTTCCAAAAATATAATGCATTTATGATAAGACATTAAAACACACAAAGCTTAGGTAGAGTATCATGTACAGAATTTTGCAAGCAGAGAAGATATATAATTGTCAGTAATAGGAAAGCTGGGAACTACTACATGCTTGTTTTTTATTATTACTGTTAGGATGGGAAACTGGTTCTGAAATGTCTGGTCTTTGCAATGGAAATTATTCACAAGCACTTTTCTTTTCTGTAGCTTGTATGTGTCTGCCATATATCAAGCCATAAATGGCATTTCTGCAATCAGGATACTGTAAGGTAGCTTTGTGGTCAACAATGTTCTTCTCTTTGAGTGCCTATTTGCCCTTGATTTAAAGATCTGTTTTGAGTAAAAAATGCAGCATCTTTTTTTCCCCCAAGAGACATGCAAGTGCTATAAAAGAACCGCTATTGATATTACCCACCGTTGACTACCAGTATGAACTGTTCTGCAAAAATGTTGTTGGTGGTTTTGAAGAGCTTTGAGGTGTAGCTGTGTATTGAAGGAAATGACAATAAGGTATGTAATGGTGTAGTATCTATAGGTAAATAGAGATCCCTAACCTTTCTGCTCAGATGGAAGTACTGATGTATTTAGATATGTCCAACCTTCCCAGGCCATACTCCTCTCTGTAGTAACTATAGAAAGTAGCTTGTAGGGAGGAGGGGTAGAGGAGATGCTTATCATTCTTTTGTTTAACCCTCTTATTATTCACTAGTGTAACTAAGATTGAAAATATATAGCTGCCCATGTTAATAGCTCAGCAAACAATTCAGGATTGTTTTCCCTGACCATAAATCCAGGGCTGTCAAAGTCATTATGGCAAGATTAATTTGTGATTATCTGACTATAAATCTCTTCAGAGATTCAGGGCCTTATCTCTGAAATGCAAATCAAGTTTAGCTTAAAGTACCTACTGTAAACGCAGACTGACAGTTATTTAGCGCAGCCATGCATATGCTGTATACAGTATATAAAATGTAAAAATTACGTTATACCTCTAATTTGGGAAATTATTTGCACTGACTAGGAATATTTAAAGTAAAAGGGCCAATTTCTGCTCCAATTTACACTGAAATTCAATTGAGCCAATTCTTCATTCTTGCAGGGCATTTTTACACTACTCCAGTGCCATAAGAATAGTGGTACCAGCCCTCAGAGAAGAACAGCTCTATAGTGCCCCCTTGCAGTCTTCCATGGGAATAAAAGTATCAGAATCAGCACCATAGTTACTTACTATTGACTATTCCCTAGTCATTATTTGTCATTTTGTAATTCAGTATCCCCCTGCTTTTATATAATACTAGCTATTTTTCCAATCCTTTGGACCTTCTCAAGTGTGCTTAGATTTATTAAAAATCAACATTATTGATTCAAAGTGGCAATTCTTTTATTACTCTTGGGTGCAAGTTTTCCAGGCCTGCTAATTTAAAAACATTTAACTTTAATAATTGCTGTTTAGTCACAGATAGAAGATAAAGTGTAGTCCTCTGTAGTCACTGATAGAATATAAAGTATCTCATTATAACTGTAATATATGAATACAATGCATCTTTCTAAATACAGAACAGAATATTTATTGAATGCCTTTTCTACATTATGACTGGCAATGTTACCATCCTTATTTAATATCAGATCCATACCATTGCTAAGAATTTATTTGTTCCTAATATATTTTCAGAATTCCTTCTTATTGACCTTAACTCTAGTGGCAACAGATTTTTTTCACTGATATCCTTAGCTTCTGTTATGTACTGTCTGCATTTCCTAACTGCTGATCTGCAGTTGTAATTCTACTCAAAAGAAGTGTTATGAATTCAGGGAATTCAGATGTAAGAATAAATGTAAAAGAAATAAAAATATGTTAAGGTATGGAATTGCAGTTAGTGCCCCCTTAATCATTGTAATATGCCCCTGTAATGACACTGGGTGACAGCTGTACGATTATGATTTACTCATCATAACAGTTTTTGTAGAGCCACAGGAGCTTAAACTGTGATTTTAAAAGATACAGTACATTGTTTTTATAATTTTTCTATAGTGTCTCCATGGGACAGAGTTAAGGCTGTTTTGATTACCTAATTAGCTAGTTAAACTGGGATTAGAGCTGCTTTGCATCTCCAGAGCACCACAAAGCAGACAGTGTACAATCTACCTCCTTACCTTCATGTTCTGCTCTACTCTCTTCCTTCTGTATTGCACTGGTTCTACTCACTTATCCTCCTTGGTGAATAGAACTGATGCAGTGGGTAATTTTTAAATGAAATATTTAAGATTAATGTTGGGTTTTTTATGTTATTTTTCTTAATTTAAAGGTTTTCTGTCATCAGAGGCTAATGGATAAAATCTTCTCCTTCAGAGAAACTCGTGAAGAATTGCCAACTTTCAAAGTGGCTGCCGTCTCTAAGTGTTCTGAACAGGACTGTGGCTATAGTCTGCCCTAGGTTAACATGCCCTCTTTTAAAATGGCTGCCACCTCCCATTGTTCTCAGTGAGAATGAGGCCATAAAATATCCCCTCTTCTTGTTCTCTGTAGGAGTGAGCGCTGCTCCCCTCGGGAAGATGGTGGTCCCCTGTGCAGTCTGGATGTAGAGAGGAGCGCTGTGAGGGACTGGTGAAGGATTTTTTAAGGATAGGATTTTTTTTAAGGATAGTGTGTGGCCTCAGTCCCATTGAGAATATTAAGAGATACCAGCCATTCTGAAAGAGGACAATTCTTTGTGGAATTCACTAAATAATATTATTAATACTCATGTTTATTATACTAGTGTCAAGGGACAAACCAAGAATGGGATTCCATTGTGCTGTGGCATGTACAAACAGAGAGTGGACGACAGTCCCTGTCCCAAAGGGCTCACCATCTACATAGACAAGATAGACTCTTAAGCTTCCGTTGAAGAAGAAAATTTCAGTTATAAAGAATAATGAGAGAAGCTATCATTAATCCTGGAAAATAATCTTTAAAAAATCTTAAAATCTATGCACAAGT
Source organism: Malaclemys terrapin pileata (assembly GCF_027887155.1). Taxonomy (NCBI): domain Eukaryota; kingdom Metazoa; phylum Chordata; order Testudines; family Emydidae; genus Malaclemys; species Malaclemys terrapin. The sequence goes on along the minus strand of NC_071515.1, from coordinate 13,428,159 downwards.
TTTCAGAGGTTTAACTCCATGGGAAGTTTGCAGAGCCTTTATTGTTTGTTAGTCTCTAAGGTGCCACAAGTACTCCTGTTCTTTTATTGTTCTGTTACTGAAATATTTCAGGATAAAAGAACAGGACACTCAGTGTTAAATTTCTTAAAGAACCCATTTACAAATTTAATTTTAACTGGTAAATGCATTAATGGATTTATTGTAAATACAAAAGAAAAAGCATTTTATGCCCAAAGAGTAAGTGTAGTAATTTTGGGAGAAGATGTACATAACGAATAAGATGAAACTATACTTTAAGTGCAAAACTCAACTCATTCTTAACTACAGAGCTGTGAGCAATACCTCCATAGTTTATACTTATTTACATCTAATTGGAGGAGTAGTACAAAATATTTTTAAAACCAGAACTTAGTTACTAAGAAATATCTCAATATAATAAATAAAAATAGCATAATATTTCACATCTGTTTCAAAGCAACATACAAACGGCACTTCATGAATCCTCACAAGAACTCTGAGGTAGATGGATATTGTTTATTATTTGTTATTGTAGCACCTAGGAGTTCCAGTCACAGATAGGGAAACTGGGACATAAAAAGGTTAAATGATTTGCCCAAGGTCACACAGTGAGTTAGTGGTAAAGGCGTGGTTAGAAACACTATTTTTTTACCCTTGGATAACATAAAAGATGTCCGAATGGATTCTCTTCTAATTTCTGAAAGAAAGAAGGGAAAACAGTTTGGGAAGGAATGAGTTTAGAATTACTGCTGCAATAATCATAGTGATTTTAAAGAATCACTGGATATTATGCCAACTGTCATTAAGATATTACAATGTAAAGAAATAGTTTTTAGCTAAACTTTTCTGTTATTTGGTCTAGCCATGATCAGACAGCAGTTACTTATAGGAATAAGAAGCATCAGAAGTTATATTAGCTACAGTTAGAATCATAAGGGCTATCAATCCTCATGCTTCAAGGCATAAACTAATCACTAGCTGGGATCAAGAAGAAATGCCCCTTTGTGTCACAGTATTACATTATAAAGCACATAATGGGAGTTTTACAACTTCCACTGAAACATTCATATTGGCCCATGTCAGAGGCAAGTCTAGATGGTTCATTGTTCTCTACTGATATGGAATGTATTCTTGCTGGAGCTACCTGTGTGGGTGTAGCTTGTATTAGAGTGGTATATACTGCATTTTAGTGAAGTATTTTTTGGGTGTCTTCTTTTCAAAGTGCTAAAAACTATGAGAAAAATCAGGGTGTATCACCCCGTTGGACTCTGGTAGTGGGCTTGAAATGTACAGCATTAATTAAGAAATATAATCGTGATTTCGATCACGTTACTGCATAATTTAAAAATAATATGCTGCTAAATAGGAATAGTTTTCCTTAAGTCCTTAGTTCCCTTCTCTATAAATTTGGTTATTATTCTGTTATCTGAACTGTACACTCAGCTAGGTACATAGGATTTCCACTAAAATTAGAAACCAGCCATCAGTGGTAATTTCACTTATCCTGCTATGTATATTTTTTTGGTTCATATTCTTTTGTTTCCTTTTAAACTTTTTATTATTAGCATCTCATACCTTCTAAGATGGCTTTGTACAATCATTTAGTAAGTCTGATTCATCAGTATGTTCCAGCGGTTCTGCATCAATCCCAAGGTGACTGCAAAAAATATCCTAAACTAGGCTTAACTGGCTGCCAGGAGGATTTCAGCCTTGGATCACTGGCAGCCAATACTAAATAGAGCTGCCCCCACCCTTCCTGCAATTTGCACCAAACGCACTTTGGCTGGTGTGGAGAACCCAGCCCACTTTTTAGAAGAATTTTAAAACAACCGTGTTTATTATCTAAACAACATTGTTGCAAATAAAATATTTTGTCTCATTTACAATGTTTAGAAATTTTAACTCTGGGTCTTGCAAAATATTGTACATAGTTCCACAGAATGCTTCCATAGCCATATATAAAATATGCATAATGCCATAAACAGCACTTTGGACAGGCAGTTCATTTTAGCTGACAGCACAGTCTTTCACCAAACGCCTGGATTCCTTATGCAATCACATTCTTTCCACGTCCAACTCCTTACTTGCAACCTTTTCTTTCCCCACCGCCGTTTTGTAGAAACGTTGTCCCGCAGCATCCCAAAGAAAACAAGAATTAATTCTATTGTCAGAGATTCAAACAGTACTGAGAGCTGTCAAATAATTTTCTACTAGTCACTAAAGACAAGGAAGGGTTCATTAAGATGAAGTATTTCTATCATCACCTCTATATTCTCTCAGTTCCAGTTAGTGCAAATTTTATATGCACCGTATGTGGTACATCTTAAAGAGGTGTGTTACCCAAAAGCACATACGTTGCATCAAAATTGCAAATAGCTTATAGCTCTAGTCAGATGACAAGAACTGGCACGTTCCTTATTATTCATAAGCAGTAGTACATGGAAAGGCACAACCACCTGAATCCTAAATTGCTGTTAACTGTTAATGTATTCTAGTTTGAAATTAGACGAGCTGGTCATTTGATAGGAAAGGGAAAGATTGTTGCAATGAATGCCTTTATACATATCAATTGCTCTCATTTGGATTCTAGTTCTTTTGGCTTCAGGCAGTCTTCAGAGATGTATCCTTTTTTTTTTTTTTTTTTTCTGAGTTCAGAAAGAGTAGGCTTTCCATAAAATCTTGTGTTGTCAAATGATTTTTCCACCCCGAATGGTGGAAGTCTCGTCTTTTACCATATGAGTATCCTATTAAAGCAGCCCACGTTCATCTTTGATTAGCGTCACTGCAATATGAACACGAGTCACATAGCAACCCTTAAACAATGATTTCTTCTGTATAAAAAAGTCTCCAGGGTGCTTTATTGAAGTTGTCAGATACTGAATTGTCTTTGTACCTTCTTAAAAGGTGAATAAATATAATTCAGTACAACAACTTTTTCTCTCCTCAAACAGTTTTCTAAAACCTTTGGGCTGAATTCTATCCCAAAGTTTAAATGACCCCGAATGAGTACACTCAAGCGCTGCTATTTCTGTGTCATTGCATTCTGACCGGCAGCAGCCCTTCTTCACAGATCTGTCCTTCTAGAGATGTGCATGATCTACACAGAAGAGTGGATGAAGAAACCACTGTCAGGTCAGGGGATGTATGTGCTGAAGTATATACACCCATTGCCCCTTCCAGGGCCAACCCTTAGACCTGTCATAAGAACATCTTCCTCTACTTTCTCCATTAGGTTTTGGGAGTAGCTAGAACTAGGCAGACAGCTTCTTCTCTTTGCTTCCCCCTGCGGTGAGCAGGTTTGGCATGGGTACTTAGGCACAATATCATAAAGGAATTTGGCCCCATGGCAGCCACATTTTTCTACCTGCTTGAAAGGATTTACCAATCTGAGACCCATTTCAGATACATCCATTTATGAAACACCGCAACAGCAAAGCATTCAGACTGGTAGAAACCTTTTTAAGTGTCACCATTGTATATGAGTTGGAATGTCCCGGTAATTCTGAAACATACTTCCTTTGCCTTTCAATGTTTCTTTCACTCATGTCTATACTATCTAGACAGAGACTCTATTCCAGCTATTAGGTTCTAAGGTAATGTCACTGACAGTGAGCTATTCAGTGTGTGGTAAATAGTCATGGCCCTTTCTTGGCTGCAGAGGAGAGTAACTCCAGCCAAGGTGGGGAGAGCAGAGGCTACTCACTCAGTACTTCTCACTGTCAATGAGGGACAGGGGAGCCCTACTCAGCAGTGAGAATAGCTGGCCTAATGCGGGGAAGGAATTGATATGCAGTGGGGGTGTCTGTGAAGCACAAATCCTTCTGGAGCTTCTCCTAGGGCACCGCTACTTATGGCTAAGCTTAAAGGAACTATCTAACCCTGTATATTCCATGGTATACAAAAATGAAGGCATCACACTTGACACTTCTCTATTATTTTTGCCTTAGCGCTGAGTGTTTTATTAGAGTTTAGTTATCTGTGTCACAGTCTGGAAATGGATGTGCTGAAAAATAAAGTGCAGAAGTGCCATCCAGAGTAGCAGGCCTCTGTGCAGAAGAAATCAGATTGGGACCAGCATGAGTGAAAGAGACTTGAAGATGCACCATCTGAAAGGGAAGAATGAGCTTGTTTCCAAGTGGCACAAAACCCCTTTATCCATCTTCTCCGTGCATTTTATTTAACATTGTATTTATTAATAACCAAACACAATGTTACCATTTTCAGTGTGAGGTGTGTAAACTATGTTACTGGTATAATTCTGTGGAAAATAGTCAAGTGGTACAGTTTTAGTAGCAAGCTGATTCAAATACTGCAGAGTCTGTATATCGTAACTTGGTGTGCAGTAAGAGTCAATGGAGAACTGACAAAGTGGTTTGAAGTGAAAACTTGAGTCTAATGGCAATGCATATTCAGTGCTCTATTCCTCAAAAGCATCATGTCCAATTCCCTTAGTAACATTGATGGAGGCTGCAAGATATTGGGGCAAATTATCAGTCGCCTTGACTTTGCCGACGATATCATAATGATAATGCCTATGAAGGACTACAACCAAGAAGCAGCAATTAACCTGTACACAACAGCCAGAGAATGGGGATTAAAACTGAGTGAACAAAAGACCAAATTAATGGTAACATCAAAAATCAAGAAACAGGCTAAACTAGTCATTAGCAGTGTAGACATCGGACAAGTAGACAGTTTCTACTACTTGGGTTCCATCACAACATGTGATGGCCACTCTGAAAATGACATTGAGAACTGAATGGCTTCTGCCAGCACAATGTTTGTGTGTCTGAACAAAAAGGTTTAGGAACCTTAAATCAGTGTCCATGACAGCTAAAACCAGATTATATACAATGTTCATTGTTCACTCTACGGTTGTGAAACACGGGTACTGACAAAGCTTCTGGAGCAAAAGCTGCAACCATTTGAAAGGAGGTGCTGTATCCTAGGTGTGACTGAAAAGGCAATGTGTGATTATAATCATCAAAAGGTGCCAACTACCATGGTTTGGCCATGTTGCTAGAATGACCCTATATTGACTGCCTAATTTGCTCTCCCTGGAAGAGTACATGGTAAGAGAGGCCAGGGATGTCCAAGGAGACAGTGATCTAACATGGTATAAATGATATATCCAGGTAACTCCCCAAAGGGCTCAAATGGAGGCTCACAACAGATATGGATGGAATCGGCTCATAATATCAGTTCTTTCCAGCCTTGGTGTTGGAAAAGGGAGATGATGATGAATTCAGACTTGGAATATAGTGTAAGCCTATGTATGGAAGTTGTCAAGGTTCTGTGAGAAGCCATGGTATTTGCATTCACACATCAGACCTCTGCATTACAGCTGATAGAGACTTTTTGGATTATTTTTTTTCTGTTGAAAAATGCCTATTTGTCAAAACAGAAACTATTTACAGGATAGGGTTGGTTTTTGACAAATTTCCCCATTCAAAACCATTTTGAAAATTGTTTTTGAAATTGTTGAAACATCCCATTTTGACATTTTACAAATGAAAAAGTTCCCTTTGTGGGTTCAAAATTTCTTTTTATTTTGAAATGTAAGTTGATTTATGAATTTTATTTTTTTTAAAAGTCAAAATTGGAAAAAAAGGGGGGTGGTTGTTTTGGATTTTTGGTTTGCAAATCTTTTTGAAATGTTTTTGAAATCACATTTTTTCCCCCCAGGACAGAAATACCATTTCCTTCCCAGCTTTACCACATGTCTTTGACAACCTAAATCTACATAATCAAAGAAGCCCAATTGCCATTCTGCTGGCAGAATTCAGGATGAGTTCGCTCAGTGTATACGCATCCTCCCCTTCATGCCAGGATAATTGAAAATGGTGAAATGGAATTAAAATGATCTTTTCCAAATCAACCCCAAACCTATCTTCCAACTGAGAAGTCTTGACATTTTCAACTCACAGGGTAATGCCTTTGGAAAGATCTAAGCACCTGAAAATAAGGCTTATAATAAAAATACCTTCTCAGCCATAGCTATAGCGAAAGTAGTGGAACATAAAAGGGCCAGATTGTGAATCCCTTATGCATAGTCATGAGCAGTCACATGAGTCTGAGTGGCTGCTCACTGCTAGGAGTAAGCGCTTCACAATCTGGCCCACAGTAATTAGAACTAAGCATTTAGGGTCAATTTCTGATGCCCTTACTCATGGTAGATAGCACCTTATCCCATGAGTGGTCCCACTGGCTTCAGTAGAATTAATCACAGAGTAAGGTGCTACTTGGAGAGAGTGAGAGTATCAGGATGAGGCCCTTTTGCCTGATTTAGAAGGTTACTATTATTAATTTGGATTGTATGGGTTATAGGCTCACCAATTAATCCGATCAGAAGGTAATTAGGTTCTTATCCCAGCATCAGGCTACACAGACTTTGCAAAGACCCTTGGGGATATGATAAGGATGCTCACACTGAGACAAATATAGCCTTAAAGACTTTTATTGAGATAAATGGAATAGTACTCAAATAGTAATCAAATGGTCAAATAATCAGAGTTAGAAATGCAACAATATTGTTGTAGAGATTCATGTGATATTATATACTATAAAACTTTTGATTAATATACTCACCCTTCCTTGATAATTTGGTGATAAGAGACAAAGAACCAGCCTTGCCTCTGGCATGCCAAGAGAGTTCAGGTCCAGGTTCCTCAACTGAGTGAGAGGTGCAGAGCTTAGGAGACGATTAAGAGCTATCCAAGCTAACTTAGAGTTTTACTTAACTAACTGCCTTAAAACTTACAATTAAGAACTAGTTACAGTGGAGGAGAAGCTGGATACGAGTCAACAGTGTGCCCTTGTTGCCAAGAAGGCTAATGGCATTTTGGGCTTTATAAGTAGGAGCATTGCCAGCAGATCGAGGGACATGATCATTCCCCTCTATTTGGCATTGGTGAGGCCTCATCTGGAGTACTGTGTCCAATTTTGGGCCCCACACTACAAGAAGGATGTGGAAAAATTGGAAAGAGTCCAGCGGAGGGCAACAAAATGATTAGGGGGCTGTAGCACGTGATTTATGAGGAGAGGCTGAGGGAACTGGGATTATTTAGTTTGCAGAAGAGAAGAATGAGGGGGGATTTGATAGCTGCTTTCAACTACCTGAAAGGGGGTTCCAAAGAGGATGTATCTAGACTGTTCTCAGTAGTACCAGATGAGAGAACAGGGAGTAATGGTCTCAAGTTGCAGAGGGGGAGGTTTAAGTTGGATATTAGGAAAAACTTTTTCACTAGGAGGGTGGTGGAGCACTGGAATGGGTTACCTCGGGAGGTGGTGGAATCTCCTTCCTTAGAGGTTTTTAAGGTCAGGCTTGACAAAGCTCTGGCTGGGATGATTTAGTTGGTGTTGGTTCTGTTTTGAGCAGGGGGTTGGACTAGATGACCCCCTGAAGTCCCTTCCAACCCTGATATTCTATGATTCTATGAACTTAGAAGCTTTGGAACTCAGAAACCTCCTTGGCATGGAGGTCTCTTATAGAGTTTGAGTACTTGAGCCCTCCTTCTTTGTCCAAATTTAGTTTCCTCACCCACAAAATGTTAGGGTACACTTACTCCATGGCCTGGTATGTTTGTACATTTTGATGACATATACATACATACATAGATACATATTAATGACATTAGATCATTCTCACATTTGTTATTTTTGTCCTACATGGTTATTTTGGTTCTTTCCTTGTGGTATATCTGTTAAGTTTACAGAGGGTATGAACTTAGGAAGCCCTATATGCCAATCTGCTTCTACATATCCTTTATCCATCTATGTTAAAGATATGGACCTTCTGCTTTAGCTCATCACCACCATGTAGGTGAAAGGTCCCAAACATATATGTGCTAACTCTATCTTAGGTCAACATACAGGATGTGGCCTGTAGATCCCTTGCGTTACAGCCAACATATACTCTAATATAAACCTATAAACCAATTATAATCTATTCTAATAAAACAAATAATCAAACCCATCAGAAACTAAGAAATCTGTAAGAAAAGACATATAGGCAAGCAAGCAGGCTAGGCCTATAGGCTACAGCCTTTAGTTTTACTTTCACATTTGGGGCTAGATTGTGGCTTTGCCACGAACCTTGACTATGGGCACTGCACAACCAGATTGGGCATTAATGCAAGGGGAAAGTAGTCTGTGAAAGCCCTATGCCTGGTTCCTTTCACTCCCTGTCCTTGCCCACCCTTTTACGCAAAAGGGAGAGTAATGGCTTTTAAACTAATTCCCTGTGCCCTGCAATGGTGGTAGACCATGCAGGGGGCAAGAACATGATGTACATTCCCTTAGTCATTGGTGCATGTGTGTGTAATGGCTCTCAATCAAGCCCCTATTGTCAGTCAGATCTGGGGCTACTAAACTGCAAAGTATGAATATATGAATATATTTGAAGTTGTACTGTACCTGACCTGTGAAGTTATACCTATCATCTGCATAATAAAGTGCTATATTTGATGTTTTGCAGTTAAATTAATATATTAGGTTTTTCTACTTAGAAGGATGGTTTTTAGAGATATAATTGTTTCTTTCATTTTTATGGCAATAGCATAGATATGAAGTAACAGCATTTTGAAAGTTTAGATGAAAATAATGGCTTGAGGATGCGGTGTGTTATACAGTGTATAAAATTAACAGCTAGTGCTCTCAGGTGACAAAAATCTAATCTTGAGTGTGTGAACTTTTTGCATAATTCTTATTAGGTTGTCAATCAATGTTTTGACATTACTTTGATTACATATTCAACACCTACAACAATGATATAAACTAAGATTACATTCTGCAATTTAGGATTTACACAATCTGTTGATGGAAATAGCTTATACTTATATTATACAAGAAGATGACATTTTTACTGAGAGTATAGAACAGTGACACATCTTCCAAATGTACAATGCCAGCCCTTAAAATCTTAGCAGCCGCTGATCTGTTAACCTTATTGTAATTTTAGATTTCATGTACTCCATGCTGGCTTTTGGGGCCAATAGTGGAGGCTCTGATTGCAGAAACATTAATGCACATGCTTATAAACTTACACCTGTGAGTTTTCTCAATTAGAGCTGGGCAAGGGAATAACTGAGTTTTCAGTTTCCTGGAAGTGAAAAAAAAAAAAAAAAAATATCAACGGAAACTGAAACCAAAAAATCTCAACAAAAAATATTGTTTCTGGTCTAAAAATGTTTTGTTCAGTTTTCAGCCATTCTGAAAAATAAAGACAAAACATAAATAAATAAAAATGAAGGTCTAGAGTCACAAAATGGCTAGAGGAGGAGAAAGAGGTAGTACTAGTAATGGGGCCTGCCTTATAACGTTGGCCCAGCAGGTAGGGCATTCTCTTGCAATGTGGGAGACCTCAGTTCAAATCCCTTCTGCACATCAAGTAGAGGGGGCAATGGAACTCTGTCTCTCTCATCGCACGACTGTCACCTCATTCTCTTCCTCCTCCAGTTTTTTTCTGAATGGCATCTAATTTGCAAAGAAACAAAAAATGGTCAAAACAATTTGGTGAATTCGCCAATAGTTTCAGGTTAACCAACGCAGTATTTTTCAGTGAATAAACTATTAGTCTGAAACATTTAACTGAACTCTAATCCCAGTTAAACCCTTGGAACCATTAATATGTGTACAGTTAAGCACTTGTATGCACAGAATCGGGTCTAAAGTGCCCGTACAACGATCAGTGCTCAATAATCACAGAGGGGGCAATTATTTGAGGTTTGCTCTCCATTCCGGTTGAAGCCAATAGATGTTGAAAGTGCCCAGCTCTCACAGGATCTGGTCATACATCTATAAAGGTGTTGATATTTACTGTATGGTAATGGCCAGCTGATTTTCAAGCAGATTCAGATATGCTATTCTCAATCTGTTTTGGTCGTCTGACTATTTTGAAAATCTTTAGGCCTTGCTTATGTCATTAAGATTCAAAGCTTAGGTAATTTTCTCATAGTCTAATGTATTCTCTTTGTTTTAGTGTACAGCCTCAGACACAATTGGAAGTGCAGTTCCACTCTTAACAGTAACTGTAAAAAGAGCACTCTGGGGTTGTATATTTGTCTCAATTAATTCTGTATTAAATTTGCTCAGTTTACAGGTAAAAATGATTTTTCTAGTTGCCTGAACAGCAAATTCAACCTGGGATCTGAAAGTCAAGCTCTGTTCTTTCATTTCATTCATTAACACTGGTAACTAAGATTTTGCAGAACACATGCTGCCCTGAATAATATTTGTGCCACCCATTTTGTCTTCAAATTACAGGTTCAGTAACACCCGTATAATCCCGCTGAAAATGTTGCGGTTTGCCCAGGTGTAAAAAAGGGCATAATTTAACATGAAGAATTTTTCCAATTTGTAGTCGTGTGAAAAGGAAATAATCCATGTTGACTTCAGATCTGTGGTTGAGTTTGTAGGCCTACTTGTTAGAAAATAATCTTATTTTGTAAACAGAACAATTTTTAAATGGGATTATTGAGACACGGTGAACCTCACAATGCCATTTTTCAGAGAAGTACAAAGGTAAAATCCAGAATCCTGTTTAAATTTCATAGCAGCCATTAAATAACACTGAAAACAATGGTAACGGGGAATGTCTCCTAGAAAATCAGTGCCTCTGGACATTTGCTTGTAAAAAGTAAACCTGAGGACATTTAGAGAGAATAAATGGAAGAGGGCAGCTCTTAAAGACAAAAAGAAAGCATTGGTCATTGTATGTGGTCAGTATTAACCTTTGTTATAGGCAGCTATATTTAAGAGTCCCATAGTCAAGATTGCTGTTTTTCATGGTTTATAATTCTGCAGATATAAACCATTTGGATCAATTGAAATCATTGCCTCGAGAGAATTTTTTGGGAAAATTTCATGTAAAACAGTCCACGATTTCTGAGAATGTGGCTAGGGGAAATTACACTCTTTTAACTTTTTAAAGAAAAATCTTGTAACTGTTTCACACATGATCTGGAGAGACTTGTTAAAGTTTGGCAGCTAAATTCTCTGAAATTTTGTCTGCACTGGGAATACTCTATCCCCTCACAGCTCCCCCGTGTGACCTGACTGAGAATGCACCATTCCCACCAAGTGACTGAGCATGGTTCATCCAAGAGCTGCAGGGACAAAGCAGGACTTTCTCTACAATAGCTCTTCTTGAAGCCACCATGGTGCTAGGCACAAGAACTGAGAGCAAGGAGACTTTCTCTTCCGTGTTCTCAATGCTCCCCCTGCTTGTAAACTGGTAGCATGGAGAAGGAGGAACTGATTGACTGGAATGTAGAAGGATGAGGAACTCGGAATAGGCGGGAGGAAGAGACACAGGGCTGGGGCTCAGGGAAAAGAGCTTGGGAGGTAGGAGCAGGAGATGGGGACAGAGGCATGAGCAGAGAGGGAAGTTGATGGCATATGGGTGACAGGAACAAGAGGGGAAAGCGGGGCAGGAGCAGGGGGAAGGACATAAGCTGCAGTGGGGAGCAGACGTGAGCCACGGACGCAGGAAGGATAAAAGCAGAGGTTCTGTGGGAGAAAAGTATGTGAGCACATAATTAAAGACTGTACCATAAACATATGCACAAGGGAAGGAGGGAATTAATTAAAATTGCACAGACACCTTAATTTAAGCATCTCCTAACTTTTGAGTGCTTGACTTTGGAACCTTACCTCACTTTGTCTCTCTAATATCCAGAGACCGAGATGGTTACAGCAAAACTGCATATAGCTTAATTCCTGTCTCCTGGCAACGCTGCCCCATTGTAATTCTCTCCCACCTGATTAAATGTTGGTTAGAGAGACAAGGTGGGTGAGGTAATATCTTTTATTGGGCCAACTGCTGTTGGTGAAAAAGGCAATGGAGCTCTATAAAGCTTGTCTCTTTCACCAACAGCAGTTGGTCCAATAACAGATATTACCTCACCCAACTTGTGTCTCTAGTATCCTGGGACCACACCGCTACAGCAACACTTCAACTATAAATGCAGGGGAGAGCTTGTGCCCAAGTTAAGACAGCAGGAGATGCACCAGTATTGTTTCCCCAAACCTTTCTAGCAGTTTGTGACTCCATGGTTATGGAACTGAGTGCATAATAGCTAGGGCAACAATTACACAATCCCTCCCCATTGGAAACTGCCTCCTCAAAATCAGTAGTATCCTTTGTTTAGTTACACCCTGGCACATCTGCCTTTTGAAAGGTTGGTCCCTTCAAGAGCTAAATCACAGATCAGAATAAGAGACGACCTCTGGAAGTTAGCCTCTTATTTGCTGTGTTTTCAGTGGTTTCTCCCTATAAAACTAGACCGAGCCAATGCAGTAATTTGTTTCAATGGTTATGAAAAATAAACTGACTGAAAATGATATCACCTGTAGGTTAGACCAGGAGGCAAGGTTTTTTATTCCTCACTCCAGCAGCTGCTTATTAGAGAACCAGAATGATATTGTATTTGTTGTGATGCTGCGTCTAAGTGCACAACAAATCCATTATTCATATCTTCCCAAGCTCATAAAGCCATTGAAACAGTGCAGCATGCCTCCTTAAGACCGCCACCCACTCAAAATCCATTTCATTTGGCCAAATAATGAAACTCCCGCTCTGAAGAAAACCAATTTGAAAACACACTGAAATTCATTTTACTCACTTTAATATTTATGTGCTTCTATTTACTGTGTTTCAGCCATTTTGTACTGTTTTCAAAAGTATTTGCTCATTTCATAGATTTAAAGCAATGTCAGGCACATTTAAAATGAGGAAGAAAATCAAGTCAAAAGAGGACCAGGGTACCAATGATGTGTGTAATGGCTGTATACCAAGTAGATCAAACTCAACCATTAATAAGCTGTATAGATATTGTTGGTGGAACCCCAATAATATATATATCTTCATGTTAACTTACATGAAGCACAGCATTGGTTCCAAACTCTGTGTGTTAGTACTGCATAATATTGGCACAGATTGGAACTCGGCATTTTAGCCTATAACCTTCCCCTCCAAGATGACCACACACTGGCTTGGAGGTGCCATGGCGATATGAATAAAGAGGGCATCTCTTCCAAAGAAAGGAGACGTGCCACTAACACTCAGCTGCAACTGCATAGCTTGGATTTGATGTGCTGCAGTATTTTTATCTGACTGTGCTTTTGATTCAGTCATTTTCTTGTATGTATCAATAAGAATAATCGGATGATCTCCAATGGAATTATGTTAACACCTTTTGCGTGGTTTTTGGTGGGTTGCGCATTTGGATGAGGAGTTCGGTGAATGCAAATTACTGTACAGTTTCTTATGTGCATATTGAGAAATCTCAGTGACTCAGATTGCACACTAATCTTCTTGCCTGGGGGGAAGGGGGGTGTGATATGAAAACTTTCATGCCATCCTGTTGTATCGAGAATCTAGGAATCAGGTGGAATGAAATAGCAGATTAGGTCTGTCTTCCCCCCATACATACCCAATACCTGCCCTTGGTCACTATCATGCAGGGCCAGCCTATGGATTGTTGGGAAGGTTAGTGAGCTGATTTTTCTGGAATACGTCCCAAAATAAACAAGCTCATTTTGTGTGTGAGAAAGAGGAGGTCTTTGTTCCTTCCCCTAGCATCAGGCTATATAACTGGAGTCCAGCTGCTTGTTCCCGTCCATAGGTATACAACTATTTACATTTCACAAGGGAGAAGGCTAGAATCTTGCATTTAAAAAAAGTGTCATGGTTGTCCTTCATGGAGCCCAAGGTCAACTTTAACAGAGGCCTCAGGAGAGCCCCCTCCAACTCATCAATGGGGAGAGCCTTTTCCTCTTCAACTATAAATTCCTATAAGAAAGATGTTGCAAATATAGTTTTCAACAGGGCCAGTCTCCCACTATTTAATATAGACTAAGGGTTGGATTTTCAAAAGTTCCTAAGGGAGTTCTTGAAAGCTAATGGGAGTTAGTCACCTATGAACTATTGAAAATCCCGCTAAGTGTTTACCTGCATGTTTAGTCTCCTAAATACTTTTTACAATCTGGTCCCTAACTAGAACTTGTTGGGAGTTTTTCAACAACACTTTTTATTTTTAGACTGAAAACTTCCGATTTGTCAAAACTGAAAATATTTGCAAAACACTGTTGGGTTCAAGGCCCAACTTGAAAAACTTTTGGTGAAGAAGTTCTGAAATTGCTGAAATGCCCTGTTTTGGGATAAAAGGCAAATTCACGGAGAAACTGAGAAATAGGGACCTTGTCAGCCATTTAGCCAGAGGGGTGAAATTATAGGAAACTTGCTAAGATTTATTCTGGTTTAAGAATCTGTTTGGGTTGACAGATGTATGCTGTTTTTACAATTTTCTTCTTGCATCCCAGTAACTGATGGATACATTTTGTAAATCTAAAAACAAATACCAAATCATGGAAGAGAACAGGCGCTATAACGGAAGCATCCATTCAACCAGCTTTTATAACAATTCAGTCTGGTGGAAATAAAGTATAGGAAAGACTGAACATTAAATCTAGAAAGTGAACTTTCCTGGATATCTTATTTGAAAAACTGGAACACAAAACTATGGCTGCAGCAGTGTGTCTGGACAAGGCAGGCCTAAAGTAACCTTAAGGATACTACAAAAAAAAAAAGTCACTTGGGAAGCCATTTGATCCCTCAAAGTACAAGTCAAGGAAGCTTTCCCCTTTATGTTGTTGCCTTGTAGCAACCAGCAGCAATATAAACTTGGCTGGATTAAGGGAAAAACCTGGATTTAGTCATCCAAGACAAATCAGAAAAAGCAAAAGTTTTACCTATATGAAGAGAGTGCGAGAGACCAGAACAAAAAGCAGCTTCAGAACAAGCCTCATAAGAAATGCTTACTGAAATGTGACATCAATTCAGGGCTGATTTCAGCTGATACATTATTTGAGGATAAGCCCACTGTCCTCAGGGAGTGAGATATATAGTTTATTCTTTTGCTACAGAGCTGCTGGGCAGAAAACATGGTCATACTAGTACTGCAATGTTTCATGATGGTTTAATTATATGTTTTACATCTATTTGTGATTATTTTTAACTACTTAAGTGGCACCCCAGTTTCCTTGATGGGGATAGGAGAGGATTGCTTCATAAAATAAAGCCAAGATTTTCAAAAGTGGCTAGTTATTTCAGGTACCTCATTTTTTAAGTGCCCGATTTGAAACCCATTGAAGAGGTGTGATTTTCAGAGAGTGTTCAACCCCGACTATCTGAAAATCAGACCCCTTTCAGGTATGGGCCCCAAAAATGACTAGTCACTGTGAAAATCTTTGCCTATTATTAATAATATGTTTCCATTCATAATACACGACACACAAATAAGGTATCCACTTTAGCAAATATTTTTGGCCTGATTGTGAGAAGTGCTGAGTCCTGGCTGTTGCTGACGACTTCAGCTGGAGGTGGGAGTGCTCAACTCCTCTGACAGTCAAGCTCTTTCTCTATGGATATTTTAAAGCAAGCTGAGCAAATACACAGGCCAATTTAGTCGATATTTTAAAAGTGAAATATCCATCTAAATCTGGTATGAAAAACGTGTAGAATATTCTAAGCCTTTTTATCTCATAGGGTATTGTCATTGAACAAGCTAAGGCATTTTTGCAGTATTTCTTCCCCCCGAAAAGTAAATGGCAATCCTGGAAACGGAAGTCCTATCATCTATTCTACATCAGACTAGATACATCTTACTGTACAATAGCCCAGGCTTTCCCAGTCTGCCTTACCAATGTGCCTCAGCCTCAGGGGTAGGAGTGAAAAACTAGTTGTCTTCCTTCATTATGATCATTTACTCTGTTGGCTTTCTGTTGACGCTACCAATACAGGTGCTAATTACTGTGGTTGTTTTAGGTCTGGCTCCTGTGAGGGGCTGTGCACTCTGGCCTGGATCCAACAAAGCACTTAAGCACATATCTAACTTTAAATCCTTGATTAGTCCCCCAATCCGCATGCATGAAGTTCAGCACCTCCATAAGGTCTTGTCCATAAGCAGATTTTGCACTGCTTCAGCTATATAGATTTAGAAATCGGCATAGCTCACCAACGTGGATGCAATTACACCGATACAAAGCTTCTTTTACTGCATTCAAACTAGGGATTCTACCAATTCAATTATAGCAGAATAAAATCACACTCTGAATCAAAGGTGTTAAATCAGTATCGAAACTACGTGTAGAGGAGCCCTAAGTCTCTGCAAGTTTGAAGCTTTAACTTTGTTCTTTTATTTTAACAGACCTTTTATCTTTTCTTCTTTTAAAAGCCGTTATCTGAAACCGAAAATAATCTAAATAATAATACTTACCACTTTACATAGCACTCTACATGTTCACAGCAGTGTAAAATCATTATCTGACTAATCCTTCATTAGGATAATTAGCAAAAGCCTCATTATTAATGTTTCAAGTCATTGCAGAACAGGTGACAAAGATTATAGTCATACACTGTTAGGCTTCTTTACACTCTCCTGTTAAAGCCTAATTAAGTAATGCCAGGATATATACTTCAGTCATATAAAACAAGCCAAATAATAGTATCTATCAGAAGTTATTTTCAGTATTTACGAAAATAAGTCCTGATTCTGAGGACTATTTAAAACACACCAGGAGGAAAATAAAGAGTTTCATATTTTTTTCAATCTTCTTTTGCTAGGTGTCCCCAATAGGTCCTTGTAAAAGTCTTTTGTGCTAGAAAACACAACAGCCACTACCATAGTACGGTCGAGACAGAAACAAGCTCAGCAATCAGAAGAGTGGAAGATAGGGGTCCTCATTGCATCTTAGGATAGCAAGAACCATCAGGGAGCCAAGTGCATTTGCAACACGATAGCAACCAGTGTTTCTTCAGTGATGCCTCTTGGGAGACTGAGCAGTCTTCTTACTGGGTGTCCACCCAATGCTGGAAACTTTCATGAACCAATTCAGTGATATAGTTTCCACTAATATACATTTAATGGAACGGGCACCCCTCCAAAAGTCTGTGACTATACTTTTCTCCCCACAGCAGTACTTGGGTACACTAAGAAATATTGTGTTGCCTTCTGCTTTTATTTCTTGCAATAATATAATTCCTGTTCTTAAATTTGTAATTAGCTGAGAAACCTAAGCTTTTCAGTCATGGAGGTCAGGCATAGGCTTTTGGTGCTTCTTTCCTCCAGCACTTATAGAACCCTTGTTTCCAGAGCTGGGAATATTTTTCTGTTCTCCAGTCTCATTTCAGAATATTGTTCTGACTAGAGGGTTGCTTTCTCCCAGTGAATTGTAAGTATGCAATCAGCTGAAGACATGTTCACCAAATGCCCCCTCTCTGCAGATATTTGTTTTCAATCTGAATCCTTTCTGAACCATTAGATGTCACTAAGGACACAAACAAGGCACTGCCATCCCTATCTATCCTGGGCCACTCTTTGTGTGTTCTCTATGCCGTTTAGTCCCATATGTTTTCCCTCTCTGAGTAGTGTTCAATGGAGGCATTTTTTTCAAATTACAGAAATGCAACAATATAATTTTTAGACCAGGAAAAACATACCAGGAGCAAAGATCCCAGAAGGTCCAGTAAATTTCCAAAACTAACCTCCAGCATCACAACTAGATTATTTTCCTGTTCTTTTTTAATGTTTCTGTTGAGCAGTGCATTAAACTCAAATGTTGCTCATGCCCTGAGCTGCTCTCCACAGGTAGATATGGGACCCCATATGGAGAATGGGATACTATGTGGGCAGAAGGATTTGCCTGCACAGTGTTCATTGCAAGGGCAGAGCCAAAATAGCCTTCTGCATTCCCTCTTCTAGTACTGGGGCAGCTGTTAGCCAACAAAACATATTGCCAGAATTGCTATGGCTCCATTGGTTATGTTGGCACCGGGTTACATTGTTGCATAAACAAATGGCCTGATCTTGCTTTCATTGAAATCAATGGGAGTTTTGCCATTGACTTCACTGTGAACCAATGCAGGGCCAATTACGTTTTTTGTCATGGCAAGACACTTTATAACTTGATGTCAAAGAATAGCTGCCATGTTAAATTCAGCTCCATTCAAAATACAGGAAAAGTATGTTTAATTTACATTGCCTATCAGTGTAAATTAAAATTCTGCAGCAAGACCAAAATGTAAGTGGCTAAAATTGATTGGTATCTTTTTAATGAAAGGAGAAGCAGTTTGAACCATCTCAGAACTTTAAGAATGGAGATGTCACAGTTAAATTATGAGACTCATCAATTTTCATTTTTCTCAAGGAGGTATAACAGAAGAATATAATGATAGTTTATTGCTGACTTGTGAAGTTGCTGAGTCAGAGGAAATGTGTTTATTTATATACCTAGAAAATATTAATAAAACATGATACTATCTTGTGAGTTTTTTCCCCTTGTTGTTTCTAGCAGTTAAGCCTTGTCTTTGATATTAGCAGACTAAAGAGGAAGGGATGGAGGGAAGAGTGGAGAATTTTTAACTTATCAGTCAAGTCTGTATTGCTTCAGGTGTCTGTTTCTTTTTACATGCTCAGTTTCTTGTGTACAGGACTGAGGGTTTGGACTGCCAACCTGCCATGGTGATAAACTCAGGCCCAGTCCAGTTCCCCCTGAAACCAATGTCAAAACTTGCATTGTCTTCAGTGGGAGCAGGATTGGGTTGCTACTCTAATGTAGCCAATCTCCAGCCACTGCTTGCCTTACTCCCAAGAGTAGTCACACTGAGCTCAATGAGATTGCTGATGTGAATAATCAGAGATTTGGCACTTAATCTTAATTTAACCCACCAGTGTGGTTTAAAAATGTACAATGAGAAAACCTAGCCTTTGAATAAGGCAACATAATTGCAGTTGTGAGGCTTAATGACTTCGGGCTAGACTCTGCAAATTGATCCATGCAGGTAGACCCCCCGAATCAGCACTGAAGTCAGGGACTGCCCACACAGATCCATTTGCACAATATAGCACCACTGATGTTTGTCCAGGATTTTGAAGATGAAAATACTCTAAATTCTGAGTATTATTAATATCAATTATTTATACAACCAATTATCTGATCTTCATTTTATTTCTAAGTGTATGTACATTTACATTAGGGAAGAGAATTGTGTATGTTTACAAAAATAATAATAAGCACCTATGTACTCCAGCACTTTTCCTTCTTCAAAGCATTGTACAAACATTAATTACACAGTGACTGTAAACTGAGTATTCAGAATTAGAAGATAACTTCATTTTATTGAAGGGAGGTAATGAAAGAATATCTTGTATTGATCTGAATGGGTCATATTGGCAATATTATACACATCTGTACCTTTTCTAAGACAAATATGCTTTATAGAGGATATGTCCCCACTCATCAATGTCTTATGAAACCCTGGTTATGTTTAGTGAAATAATGGGTCAAGAAAAAAATCATTGTCATAAGTGATGGTAGGCACTTTTTACTGAAATACTAGTCGTTTTATATTCTTGACATGAATAATTGGATGTGTCATATGTGAAGCTACCTAGAAATAAAATAGAGGTAATAAAATATAAAGACGTGATAGGATGTATTTATAACATCATAAAACAAACTGGCATTTTAATGTCTCAAGCCAGCCCATTTGCTATACTTCTTTTTTGATCTTGGCTAGAAAGGTTCAGTGCCTGATTTAAACACATTTAGGAGATAAAGTCACATAGTGGGTAATTAATAGGGTGTGTTTCTGTTGATGGTATTCTCCTTTTAACTGGTCCAATTCTATCAGTTTAACAGGGTTGAGATTGGTGTGTGATCTTACAAAACTTTCACAGAACTAGTGTGTGTAGATTATTTGTTAATCACGGTGTGGTGCAAATTTCCCACATGTTTTTAGTTGATAGCAAAGGCAGTTCAGATGGTAGGATGTTATATGATAGAAATGAAAAAGGAGTTTAGTGTTATTTTCCATGTTATGATTTGAGAAAACAATTGTTAGGAAAGATGCTGCTTTTTGAGGCATACTGTTTAGCACATTACTTACGTGCCTTTTTTGAATCAAGGCCTAATATGGCATTGGAATAAGATAAGTTGCATGTGTATTATTGCATAATTAAAGTGTGTTTGTGCTTTATTATCTTTTTTTCAATTGTAACTTACTATACAAGGCCCCATTTTAAGATTAATTATTCCATTTTTTTTATCATTTCTTTCATTTAAAAATCTGGTGCAGTTGATTCTATTTTAAAAATGGACACACCCTCAATTGCCAGCCTGTGTTGATTACTTAGCATGAACACAACCATCAGCAGATCCCTTTACACCTAATATCCTACAGCTAGGGTTTTGCTATTTTCAAAAAGAGACCATGGGAACTTGCTGCTCTGAGCAGCAAATCCAGAACGGTGGCTGCAAGTAGGTGTGGTGGAATTACATGGTGCACAATCTATGGCTCGCTAGACTTTTAAATTGACAACAGTGTGTGTGTAAGGTGATAGCTGACAAAGTGGCAAGATGTTGGAGATGGTTTGTCCTCTTTAGTTTAAGTGGGCAAAGTGCTAATAAAGTGCATCCAGCTGCTTGCTTAGCAATTTTTACCAAGTGGTATTTGAATACTTCCACAATTGCCAAGGCCAAATATTCAATAATCATGAGTCAGCCCCTCCCCCCCCCCATCAACATGTTTTTTTTAATTAAAAAAATTTGGGTTATTTCTATTTGTCTTCTATTTTTTTAAGGTACACCGGGGTCACATTTGTATTCTGTTTTCTGCTAACATGAGGGCTAAAAACTTACTTTAGAAAAGTGAAAGCTGAGATACTCGTGTTCATATGACTCCAGTGGCTGGGGCTTTAAGGAAATTGTCAGGTTGGTACAAATACCTAACCTACCAGGCATAGGTGGTTTCCTCTATTTTCTGAGCTACCCAAAAATTTCTGAACCACCTAAACCCATCTATAATGAGTGTTTGCTTTACAATGAAAGGATTCTGTTCGTTGTTTCATCAGGCTATCTCTGCAGCAACTAGTTTTAAAACAATGGAGTTTCTCTGGATTTCCTCCCATGTCAAAAGTGTAGAATCTGGCCCATTGTGTATAAAATGCGCTAGAGTCAGTTGGTATGTTGCTTCAAACCAAGTTTTCCTTTGCCACAGTAGAACATCTAGATTGTATGCAAGAAGTGCACTCTCATTTAAATTCTCTCTCGGCTGGAAGGGAAGATGAGTTTGTTTTATCTAGCAGTCAGAGGTGCTCAGAAATATCAGTCAGTCAGTTACCAGAGTGGTAAATTAAATCTGGAGCGTGAGAGAGCTCTCTCATCACTACACATTGGTATGGAGGTGGCAGAGAGAGAAAGCTGTATCAAGCCTAAGTGTTTATGTGCTTGATGGAAATGTACAACTCATTTCCTTCCCTTCCATTGCTGTTATTGTCCGTCACTTTAGTCCATTTTCACCTTGCTCAGGGATTCTGAATGGGACCTTCCTGCTCTGGCACCTAATTAATCTCTCACAAGTCTGTTCTTGCAGCCAGTCTGCCTGGGATGCCCCTATTTTAGGCCTTATGAACTCATGAACAATACTCTTCCTCCCCCTCTCCACCCCTCTGTCCCATTCCACAAACAGATAAGATGTAGTTTTCAGCTACCTTTTTGGGAAGAGTGTGATATAAATCCTCTTATTACATTACTGTACAGAAGTATGTCCCCCAAAACGTGCTTGTGCACTCACTCTCTCTCTCTCTCTCTTTCTCTTTCTCTTTTCTTTCTTTTCTAATGGAACAAAACTGGCCTAAATTTTCAAAAGTTCCAGGTGGGCATTCAACATCACCAGTCATTCTCTTACATGGCTCTAAGAGAGAATGCTGAGTACCCACCATCTCAAAATCAGTTTCCCTTAAGGCATATCAGCTTGGGTACCCGAAAATCACTAGTCACCTTTGAAAATGTACATATGCCCACATGCATGTATATCTGTCCTGACGGTTAAAGCAGTGCGACCATGGGGAATATAAAACATAATAAGTTACTTTATCACTGTATAACAAATAATCATGAACATCAGACAAACTATGCAGTAATCTCTAAAAGCCAGGAAGCTACATGTATGATATAAATAACAGATTCTTTAACTTAGATCCTTGTTACAACATAACACATACTATACTATAAATACTATAAAATATATAATATAATGTAATATCTATAATAGAATAATATGTACAGTATACAGTGTATTTGAAATATATTTCCTGGGTAAAATTTCCATTCTGGAAGCAGCCACACACACACACACCTATACACCCTCTTCAGAGACAGTATTGATCTTCAGATGGGGAGCCTGGAAAATGGAAAGGAGTCTTAAGTAAGTCTGGGAACTTGCTTTTCTCTGGCAGATCAGTATGAGCCTCTGGCAAGCCTCTTTAAGCCCTAGTGGTCTGCATCTGATCTCCAATGTTTTTAGTACCAAAAAAAACCCCCTGCAACAGCTCTATGGCATCATGCAGGAATGGAAAAAAAACACAAAATCTTTAATTCCCTCTGCTGACAGCCTCCTAAAGAGAATACTGTAAGAAATTTGGCCTTTTGCAGTTGCTCCCCCCCCCCCACACCCTTCCCCCTCCAGTAATCTAATTTGCCAGCCCAATGTATTCAGTGGCCAGCTCAGAACTGGTGTGTTTTTAGGTATCAAACCAAATGTGCAATGAATAAAATACTGAACTGACAGTTCGAATTACAGTGGGTTGTGGTGTGTGGCTGCTTTCTGTTTGTTTCCTAGTTTATCTGCTGCTCTTTATTTGAGGCACTAGGACATACAGGACCGAACTGATCTTATTACTAATTGTAAAATTCTGGGGGGGGGGGGGTTGTGTGGTAAACTAATCCTTTTGAAACCTTAAAGTGGCTTGACAAGCAAGTAAGGATGCAACAACTTGATATGGGCAAAAAGGAATTGTGCTTTGGGGTTTTCATAAGCTCATTATCCTCGCCATCCAAACTGTTCCAGAAGCAGGAGTGCATTCTGGAAACCCCAAAATTCCAGAGCAGAGGAGAGTTGGTTAAATGTTTCTGTTTTGGACTCATCTATGCTTACCCCTTCCCATGCCCTTCTCCTGACCATCACCAATCCAAATGTCAATCATTGGTAAAGCAAAGTAAATAATAAAAATAAAATAAAATCAGTATTTTGAACACTTCTGAACTGAGACGCTTATTTCACAGAATCATAGAAATGTAGGGGTGGAAAGGACCTCAAGAAAACATTGAGTCCTGTCCCCTTTGCTGAGGCAGGACTAAGTAAATCTACACCACCCCTGATAGGTGTTTGTCCAACCTGTTCTTAAAACCCTCCAGTGATGGGGATTCTACAACCCCCCCTTGGAAGTCTGTTCCAGAGCTTCACTACCCTGATAGCCAGAAAGTTTTTCCTAATATCTAACCTAAATCTCTCTTGCTGCAGATTAAGTTCATTATTTGTTGTACTTCCTTTAGTGGACATGGAGACCAATTGATCATAGTCCTCTTTACAACATCCCTTAACATATATGAAGACGATTATCAGTTTCCCCTCAGTCTTCTTTTCTCAAGACTCAACATGCCCAGTTTGTTTAACCTTTCTTCATTGTAGAGCCATAGTTTGTATAAATGCTCTTTGGAATATTAGTAAGGTGGTAACTTATTTTGCTGTCTTTTGATCTTTTTCTCTCCAATGCAGTGGGTACCTCTCAACCTTTCAAAAGTTCAAATAACTCTATAGAAAGCATAAGAAACCTTTTGATGATGGTTGTTTTAGCCTGTGCTATAAACCTTCCCCTATGTACTAACTTCTCTGAAAGTAGTAACTGAGACAATTAACTCCATTTGAAATCTGATTCTGTTTTACTGCCATTGTCTTCTAGACTGCTGATTCTCTTTAATGACAAGTTATATTTCTGTCATTGTTTTCTTTTATAGTGAGAGATGCAGATACACCATGCGTGGACATAAGGATTCGGTCAATAGTATAGAGTTTCTTCCATTCTCCAACACCATTCTCACCAGCTCTGCAGACAAGACCCTATCTCTCTGGGATGCCAGAACAGTGAGTAATCTGTGGTTTTGGACTCTTTCAGAATATATGGAAGTTAGTGGCACTGTGCAAATACAATTGTTGATTAATGAAAAGAAGTATAAAAGCTGGTGCAGAAAATCAACGTTTGTTAGGGGACTTGGTAGTAGTATACAGAGCCGTTCATCTTCAGGTATTATCTACTGACCAAAAAGTTATTACCATGTAACTGCTCTTTGGGGGACCTCTGAAATGTGTTGTTCATCTAAGTACATTTGCTAATACGCAGATATCAACATCACAGGAACAACAGTCACACTTAGTATTAATTGTCCTTATTGGCATTCTTAGCAAAAAGGCTAAGGGCTGATTCCCAGCCTTATAACTGCCCCCTGCAGAATAGAGTTGAGAATTTGGTAAAACTGTGTGTGGAAGACTGCCCTGCTACAGTGACGCTGTATTTATTCTGCAAATAGAACAGTTGACAGTGAGCTCTGTCTGGTACCTTTCATAAGCATTAAAATTGACTTTAAATTATTTATAAAGAAAATTTAGCAGTGAAAAATGGTTGGGGGTGGGGGAGGAATAGAGGACTCAATAGTGTGTAGGTCTAATATGTTTTCTTTTTGAGGGAATGGCCTTCATAACTCACTGCTGACCTCTTATGAGTTATGGGTCATTCTCTCAAGAAAGGGAATATATCACTGTGGGTACTGGCTGAAAATATACATCTCTTCCTCTCATTCTTCCCTATCCTCACTTTTTCCTATGTGCATAAATGCCTGGAGTGATAGGCATTCACACAGTATATACAATACAGAATGATGCTTGGTACATTGCAACCTCTTGATCTCTGTTGCTTTCAATCAACACCACAATTTAAATGTCTAATCCTCATTGATAAAGAATGTAATAATAAAAGTTCTCTTAGGAATAAAATAAGAGGGACAGATTTCCACCTCCCATGGTAATACCAAAAGGATTGGGCCAAAAAGCAGAGAGAACAACCATGGTATTCCTCCTACACTGTGGGAATTCTCAAGTAGCCTGTTGAACTGGTATTATGTCCCCTTTGCACTACTCTAGCAGCACAAAGCAGCAAAATATAGAATATACACAGAATATAGGAGATCATGTTGGTATGAAAAATAATTATGCGGAGGAGAACTATGTGAAAGAGGGAGAAAAAGTCATTGCTGTAATAGTTACGCAAATGTTAGATGTGAGAGAGACGTTCTCGTGAAGGGGACAGTGGAATATTCTGAAGTTAATTAGCCACTTTCTATTTATGGATCATAGAAACAGACAGGATAGAAGGTCATTTAATAAGAATCATGAACATTAAGCACAACAAGTTAAAATGAGTCAATCAAGACTCATTGTTCTTAGATATGGAAGTTAGTTGCTGAGGAAGTTTGACAGAAGTATGAATAATTCAAGAAGAGAGTGAATATTGAAATATAAAAATAAAGTTAAAACTTCATTGGAAAAAAGACCTTTGTTTATATTAAAATACCTTTTTTTTTTTACCATAACTTAATGCCTAACACATTATCACCGAAATCTCACCAATATTGCTTTGTTCACTAACAAAATGAGAATAAGGACTTTTATTTGTTCACGAACAAAATGGGAATAAGGACAACCTAGGAAATTACAGACCAGTCAGCTTAACTTCAGTGCCCAGAAAGTTAATGGAGCAAATAATTAAGTAATCAATTTACAGACACCTACAAGATAAGAAGGTGATAAGTAACAGTCACATGAATTTGTCAAGAATAAATCATATCAAACCAACCTAATAGCTTTATTTGACAGGGTAACAAGCCTTGTGGATGGGGGAAAGTGGTAGATGTGGTATATCTTGACTTTAGTAAGGCTTTTGATACTTTCCCACATGACCATCTCTTAAACAAACTAGAGAAATGTAATCTAAATGGAGCTACTATAAAATGGGTGCATAACTGATTGGAAAACCATTACCAAAGAGTAGTTATCAGTAGTTCACAGTCAAGCTGGAAGAGCATATCAAGTGGGGTCCCACAGGGATCAGTACTGGGTCCAGTTCTGTTCAGTATCTTCAAGATTTAGATAATGGCATAGAGAGTACACATATAAAGTTTGCTGACAATATGTAGCTGAGAGGCGTTGCAAGTGCGTGGGAGGATAGGATTAAAATTCAAAATGATCTGGACAAACTGGATAAATGGTCTAAAGTAAATAGGATGAAATCCAATAAGGTCAAATGCAAAGTACTCCACTTAGGAAGGAATAATCAGTTGCACACATACAAAATGGGAAATGACTGCCTAGGATGGAGTACTGCAGAAAGAGATCTGGGGGCATAGTGGATCACAAGCTAAATATGAGGTAAAAGTGTAACACTGTTGCTAAAAAAGCAAACGTTCTTGGCTGCATTAGCAGGAGTGTTGTAAGCAAGACACAAGAAGTAATTGTTCCATTCTACTCCGCACTGATTAGGCCTCAACTGGAGTATTGTGTTTTAGGCACCACATTTCAGAAAATATGTGGACAAATTGGAGAATGTCCTGAGAAGAGCAGCAAAAATTATTAAAGGTCTAGAAAACATGACCTGTGACAGAAAATTGAAAAAACTGGGTTTGTTTAGTCTGGAGAAGAGAAGACTGGGGGGGGGGGGGTGACATGATAACAGTTTTCAAGTACATAAAAGGTTGTTATAAGGAGGAGGGAGGGAAATTGTTCTCATTTACCTGTGAGGATAGGACAAGAAGCAATGGGCTTAAATTGCACTAAGAGCAGTTTAGTTTGGACATTAGGAAAAACTTCCTAACTGTCAGAGTGGTTAAGCACTGCAATAAATTGCCTAGGGAGGTTGGGGAATCTCTGTCATTGGAGATTTTAAGAGTAGGTTGGACAAACACCTGTCAGGAATGGTCCAGATAATACTTAGTCCTTCCCAGAGTGCAGGGGACTGGACTAGAAGACCTCTTGAGGTCTGTTCCAGTGCTGTGAGTCTATAAAAATTAGCCAGTTTTTGACAGAGTGCTCACTATGGTTTGCCCTTTACTAAACTTGGAATTAAACCCTTTTCAGTATTCGTTCACCTGCACTGGTTTTCAAGAATGGATAGCTTTCTACTTTAGAAAAGGTCTTTGTCCAAAACATAGTATCTGTTTAAAGTAGTTTTCATGTTTATTCTACTTGTGTCCCTTGGTGATATCTTGCAAATCTCAAATAAATTGCACATATTTGGATAGCACTTAAGTGACTAATTCATCATGAACACCTTATTTCTTTCACAAATACTGAATGATCAGGTTATACTAATGGTCTCTTCCAGAAACACGAAAAGCAGTTTAGTCACATTAATCAGACTGGAACAATGCATTTTCCCACCTCTCTGGGATCAATTAGTATTAAGGCATACATCTAAAGATGTTCTCTAATGAAACATGAAAGTTATACACAGGTTTATTTTCCTATAAGTTGGGTTTAAAGCTTCTATTCGCATTATTAATCACATCCTGCTCTTAAATCATTAGCCTAAGTCAACTCTCTATTATTAAACATAATGGATGCAGAGAACAGCACGTCAATTCTGTCTAAGTCAAATGGACACATCAGGAGAATTTTGGAGGAGAACAGAACATAAATCTTTATAATCACAAAGCTGATTTTGCAGAGTTTGGAAATGAATGAAATTTGCATGTTTTTTTTTTTCCTGATAGCATGCATGGTTTGTTTCAGCAGGTTGAAAAAATATCCATGTGCTTTCATTAAATAGGTAGTATGTTGTTTTCAGGGAAATAAGATTATGAAAGGGTAAATAATATTTAGATGATCATGGAACTTTCCAAATGTTTTGGAAAGAAACACAACCTGTTGAATTTGAATTGGAAGAATCCTAACACTGGGCCAAATTCCCACTGGATTACATGTGTGTAACAGAGAGCACATTTCAGTAGTGGAATCTCTTGGCTGTAAAGCTGAAGATTTTCATGCCAAGCAAAGCTGCTGAATTTTTTTCTTTCTTTTTGCCAGTTTCATAGAAATACAAGCATTCTGGCTTTTCAGCAGAATATTTTTATGCTGTCACATCAGAGTAAACATCTTCTCTTTGTGGGAATCGCAATGTGTATCCAATGTTAAATGTAAGAAACATGAGAGAATCACAAGCCCCTAAAGCACAGTTCACCTTCATGGTTAGTTCTGTCCAAGATAAGATGGCTGCCATTCATCTGTATTTCTCACATTCTAATGAGTAATTTCCAGTGCTAGTCAAATTTGTGTGAAGAAAATAAAAACAAATCCAAATATTCAGTCATCTCAGCCTGCATGTCTGCTGAGTTTTCGAAAAATTGGATTAAAAAAAAATAAAAATCAGAGCATGTATTTGTCTATATGTGTGAAGTCATATTTGATTTAGTACTGTCTGAGGCAAAAAAATATGTCAAATTCTGTAACTAGAGATTTCATATTGCAAAGACTTACACATGTGCTTAGCATTATACCTCTGAATAATTCCATTCTCTTCAGTGAGACACTCATGTATAAAATCAAATACATGCATAACTCTTTGCAGAATTAGGGCCATACTGTGCTTATTTTGTATTCTAACTATAGGGAAATACTAGGTAACTCAGATATCATTCTTTAGTTATTGCTGGCAAATGTTGACTTTTCAGTGGCAACCACTGTAATTCAGTTGTGAGTAGTACAATTTAAGTCATTATTCATGATTGCTTTCAGATTTGTCACTTATTTTGCAGTGTAGTCTACCAATTTCAAACATGCTTTTTATTCGTCCATACTTTTCTGCAGCAGAATGCTAACATAATAACACAGGTGATGCCATTCCTATCCTGCTGAGAAGCTAATGTCCCTGCAATTCAAATAGAAAGGCAGCAAGCATGTCAGGTTTTTACTGTTTGGGTTAAAAATGACTTAAACATTGGTAAAATAGCTCAGCACAACAGTGGCCAAGCTTATGTTCAAAATCTATACATCAAACTTTATCAATGACTTAATTTGTGGACTGAAGAGCACAGTCAAAAGCTAAAAGCTCTGAAGTAGTGTGGTGTCTTTGATGAATAATGCAGACATCAACAACAGGAGAAGAGGAAGAAAACTAGATGAGCTTGTCCAAAATACTGACACTTCTGCTTTGATAGCAGCAAATAACTCCCATTAATGCTAACTCATTTTTTTAGCGCCTATGTCAGGAAGGCCTGATGACCAGCTGGCCTAGCGCTCAGGTTGTGGCCTTACAGTTTCTGCTGACCTAGTCATCCCAGAGGGGTCACTGGCTGTGGCTTCATCACCCTTACGTGCTCCAGTTGCTCCCCCTGAGGTTCGGCCACTAGAGAAAAGCAGGATGGCAAGGTAGAGGGACCCAGGCCCTCCCACTCCAACAGGTCCTGACCCATGACACTAGGGGTTTATCAAAGTTCCCAGCCTAGTCATTGAGCTATCCCAAATTATGTTTTCCCTTTGTCACTTTCTTCCAGTCTGGAGCTCCTCAGGTTGGGGCACCATCACAGGCTTAGCAGACTCTCCTCAGTCTCTTAGTGTCCTGTTCAGTCAATCTCTCTTAGGGCTTTCAACTCCCAAGGAGAGAGGGTGAGAAATCCAAGTCCCTGCTCCTAGAGTAGCCCTCACAAAGCTGTTGCCACTCCTGACACAGCTCTCAGCCTCAGCCTGGCATCCTGGTGCCACATGCAGCTCCTTCCCCCTTTTCCTGAGTACCAGCATCCTTTTAAATTGTGCCCTGCACCTGCTGAGGGGTGGGACATTACCTAGATCAGTATTGCTCTATTCCCTGCCTTGGTTCAGTGTGGGCCCTGCATAGCCTATCACAAACTGTGCCATTCCGTTTCAGAGTCACTGGTCTACTTATGTTGACAGCCCCCAACCCCACCCCCGATCTCAGGAAAAGAAGTCTGCATTTTTATGATCTTTACCGTTTGGCTGTGGTACTTGAAAGCAGTATGGTTGAGGGACATATACCACCACATGACTTGGTTGTCGTGGTCCTTCATGGATTGTAGCCATTGTAGGGACACGTGATCCAACACTAGCTGGAGTGGTTGGTCCCATAGGTAGTAATTCAAGGCCTCCTCAGCCCCCCTCCCTCTCTATCACTGAACTGGCGGCTTCTTGGGGAAACAGCTACCTTCTAAGATATAAGACAGGATGCTCCTCTCCCCCTACTTCTAGTATAAAATAAAAGGTTTTGAAAAGTCTGGATGAAATAAAAAGGGTTCCTAGACCAGCTATTTTTTTAGCATGTGGAAGGCTTTGTCGCCGGCCTTGGTCCGCCAGATCTTCCTGAATGAGGTATCTTTTAGTAGGTCTGTTAAGGGTGCAGCTATTGTGGGAAAATCAGGTATGAACTGCCTATAATACCCCACTAGCCCCAGGAAGAAGCATTCTTATTTCTTCATAGAGGGGATAGGGCATTCTGACAAGGCTTTTACCTTCCCTACTAATGGGCATAGCCCTCCCCCGCCCACAGTGTATCCCAGGTAGCTCACTTCCCAGTTGGCTAACCGATATTTAGCCAGGTTAGTTGTCAGTTCGGCCTCTTGGAGTGCCTGTAGGAGCTCTGTGAGGTGTTTTATGGGATAGTTGCAGGTCCCGCTGTAGATGACAATATTGTTGATATAAGTGGCCATGTATTGACTATGTGGGCGCAATACAAGATCCATTAACCTCTGGAATATAGCCATGGCCCCATGCAGCTGAAAGGGCATGATTCTAAACTGACCAGGACCATATAGAAGGCTGTCTTTTTCCTGAATTTGGGGACAAGGAGGAATCTGCCAGTACCCCTTGGTTAGGTCAAGGGTGGATATGTACCTGGCAGCAGCCCCCAGCCTCTCTAGCAATTTATTAACCTACGGCATGGGGTAGGTGTCGAACTAGAATATTGCATTCATTTTTTGAAAGTTTGTGCAGAAACCTGTTATGCCATCCTGTTTGGGTGAGAGCTCTTGGACTTTGCCACTCATTGTGTGACTCCTTGACAACTTTCATGGCCTACATGTTCTGTAGCTCTTGTCACACAGTCGCCCACAGTTTTCTGGATAATGGTCATACACTTTCTCACACTTTCTGGGCAGATTCAGTCTCTATACAATGGAACAGTCGGTGCATCTGGCCTGCCTGCTGTTGCCGAAAACACGGAGGGGAACATGTTGATGAGTTTGTGTGTCTGTTGTTCCTGGTCAGGTTATAAGCATTCCACGACTGATATGGTCCCTGACTGGGGAACCATGGCACAGGGGTTGAGTTTGGTCTCAGGGGAGAATGGAGTAATGAAGACCCCCTCTCATTCTTTCCACACTTTCCCTAAGTTGACATGATATATTTGGGTGGCTCTCCTCTTACCAGGCTGGCAAACTTTGTAGTATACAGTCCTGACTATTCTCACTATTTCAAAGGGCCCTTGCCAAGAGCCAACAGCTTGGATTCATAGGTAGGTAGCAGAAATAGCACTCAGTTCCCTGGTTGGAACTCTAGGATACAGGCCCCCTTGTTGTTATTCTTCTCCTGGTCTTGTTGCACCTTCAGCAATTTCTCTGGAGTATGGGAGTGGGTGGTACAATATTGACTGGAGACACTGTGACTGTAGAAAGCAGTGATGTTGACTGAGAACTATATGCTGACCTCCAAAACGGGACCCAACTCAACACCGGCTGACTCATCACTAGGAGAAGCATGAGAGGAATCTGGCTGCTCACCCCAAAGGGAGGCACCCCTAAGAGGAACTCTGGATGAGATTGTAGGGCAAAACCACTCCCTCAGCATCCTGACTCACAGAACGAGGAAAGTATGCAGGGACAACATGCTTCCCTCTCTGTGCACAGAGGAGGAATGGCCACGGGCATATCTCTTTCCTGCCCATCTCTTCACTGGTTAGGATGATTCATGCTGCTGATGGTACCATGCTATACATAATAGGGGGGGACAGCCTACAAGCATGTGCTGAAGGGCCATGTTTCATTCACTTTCAGAGACAAAGAAAAAGGAAGAAATCAGAAAGTGATGAGAACTAGGCGGGGGGGGGGGGAGAAGGGTGAACAGGGGTTGTCTAAACCCCTTCTTCTAGTGTTTAAAAATTAGTACTAGGGAGGCCGTGGGGTCAGATCTTCTTACTCCTATACTCTCTGTCTGCTCTGCATGATCTGGCCTCCTGGCTTTTAGCTCCTGCTGGCTGAAAGGACCCATCAATGGCAGTAGAGGGAAGAAGAGAAATGATCCATGAGAATTTAGGGGAAAGAAGAAACCCAGCCCCTCTTTTATAAGAATAGTGTTTTGTCAGAGTAGGGTGGATTGTCCCTTATAAATTTATGCTGGGTTTTTCCCATTCTTCCTCTAGTTAGGCAGCTGAAAAAAATCAGAAACCTGCTCTGCCTGCTCTCGCCCAGTCACCACTTGGTTTATAGATAAAGACAGAGGGACAAAGCCAATTGAAAATATAGAACTTAGCTGGTTATTGAATATTTGTTAATATCCAGCATACATAAAACAACTCTATCTTTGTATTTGAAAATTAAAACTATCTCCCAGACAAGTTCTGTGGTTGAACCAGTGTCTGGGAAAATCAGTATTTTGTCCTGCTGATAGAAGATCTCCAAATCTATAATAAAGAAATACATTCTGAGCATACGGACCCAGGATCATAGTCCCTCAGTTTCCAGACCAGATGGGTTAGCAAGGATGGATGTTATTTAACCACGTTACTGAAAACTTGCCTACACGTTGTTTCCTGTTACCTAACCCAGACAACAGCACTACTACAAGTTTCAAAGGGAGGCTGCTTCCTTGCGGCGAAGAGGACATCGACTTGGATGTATATTGACATATCTCTGTAGAATGGTTGGAATATCTTGAGACTGGACTTGGTTCCAATAACACTGCTCAGTCTGTGTGCATGTGCCAATTTATGCCCTTCCTTTCATCAGGAATGGCTTGACTAAAAGAGGAGAAAATATGATTCAGGCTAGAGGCCTGCAGCGAGACTGAGATCTGGTGGGTCCCACAGGTCCCACTGCCATAATAGCGGGTGTGGATAAAATGTCCTTAGCTGTGGGTGGGATTGGATGGGCAAAAAAACCTAGAGTGCAGTAATTTGCAGGGAAAATCTAACATTTCTCATCAGTTTGTCATAAACAGAATTTCAGCAATGTGAAGCAAGGTTTTCTTTTTTTAAGAAACATAAAGGTTTAAATACTTAAATTATGTGAGGAATAGAGATTTGATTTAACAGGAGTTAAAGTATTTTTACATGGCATAAGCAAGATTTGTTTTATTCTTTTAGTGGTAAAAAGTGTGTCTGAATTCTGTTTATAATATATTAACCAATCTTTTTTGTTTTGTTTTTTAATAGCATGGAGGAATCTGTCTCATTTGTGGGATCTGTTTTTGAGGTAGGGAGCAGGGTAAAAAAATGCAAGAAACAATGCTAGAGCCAGGGGGAATGTGTATTGTGGGACAAGACGGGAGCAGGATTAAAAAATAGTCCCGTGCAAGAGCTCTAATTCAGACAGATAGAGGTTTTCATTTTGCTTAGTAAATTAAACAGCTTGCCTGGAAAACATAGTCTGCAAAATGTTTATAGCAGTAACCTTGCAACATACAAGTTTTATACAGTGTAGAATCTAAATCAGAGTTGCCTCAAAATATTGAGGATGCATGCAAATCAAATATGCCAGATTGTTGGTTTTATTAGTGCTACTTCATAGTTTTTCCAAGTTACCACATTCAGTGAACAGGAATGACACTCTGTTCCGGAGAATATAAAAAAACATGTGCAACAGAAAATACAGATACAAAAGGGCATGGGTCGTACAACAAAACAATTATAAATACATAGAATGCTGGATGGTGTTATAACTCTTTCCTTTTGGTAAAGTTTTAGTGCTTGGGAAAGGTGCTGGATTCATAGCCCTGGGGAGTGAAGTAATTCATTTATATACAGAACATGCAGCAGGGGTTGCAACAAAACAAGATTCCCCTGTACTGCCTCACTAATGTGCCTCAAACATTAGGGGATGTGTGTCTGTGTGTATAAGCTTTTGAGCTGTCTGCTGAGATTGCTAATTAGTGCCAATTATGATGGTATAGCATTTTTATGGTATGGACATCTGTCCTGTCACACTGGAACTGGACTGATCCACCCTTGCATTTCACACAGCCACATAACAAGTGCTAGATGGTAATGTATTCAAATCACTGGGGACCTGCATTGGGCCATAATCCTTCAACCCCCCACCACAGCTCATTGACCTCAGTGCATCTTCATGTGGGTGAAGATGTCCAGTGATGTGATTCTCAGTGCAAGATTGAATCATTGGATTGCAGCAGGTACCGATCGTGAAAGCCTTGACAACACAACTCTGAAAATTATGGGAGATTTCTGCAACCCTGGGATAAACAGGGTTCTGGCTGAACAGAAGAGCCATATATTTTTGAAAAAGCTACACTCCAAATGTATTTTGGAACACAGTAAAGAAGGGTTGGAGGCTGGTCATTCGGCTATAAAAATCATGAGAGGCACAAAAGAGTTTGAAATAATTTTCGTTGACTGAAGGTTGGTTAAATTGGGTTGAACTGTGTCTAATTTACTCCTGGGAGAATTCTGCACCAAAAAATTAAAAATTCTGTGCACAATATTCTAAAATTCTGCATATTTTATTTGTCAATATAACACAATATAATCACGCCAGTTTGTTATTTTGACAATTTATTTCAAAATACCTGTCAGCAAGTATGTCTGTAACAATACAGGCAACAAAAAAGAAAGATTCGGGAAATAGTTTTTGATAAATAGATTCCTTACTGGGCATATTAATACAGAACTCTGAGTAATAATTAATTTAAAACTACAATACAGAAATGTATTTCCCTCACCCCTCAGAAGCAGTGCAAAGGCTTGGGGGAGTTGGGTAATGGAGGAGCCAGCACCTCCCGGGGGGGGGCAAATGGGGCAATTGCAATTTGCCCCAGGCCCCGGGCTCCACAGGGGCCCCCATGAGAATGTCGGAGGCTCGCCTCCGCCTTCACCATCCCCCAGTGCCTCAGCGTGCCACGTCCAGGAGTGGCCCTGGACAGCACTACAGCGGCATGGCTCAGGCAGGGCCTGAGGTCCTCCCGCTCAGAGCCGCATGGTAAGGGGGCGGGGCTGCAAGCGCTGGCGGGCTGAGCGGCAGGAGCTCCTGGATGCGGCTCACTGAGGCTCTGGGAGGCGGGGGTAAGCAGCATGGTAAGCCCCTCTGAGCCGGGCACCCCCCCAGCCCTGACCCCCAGCTCCAAGCCCAGCCTCTCTGAGCCGGGCACTCCCC
Source organism: Malaclemys terrapin pileata (assembly GCF_027887155.1). Classification (NCBI taxonomy): domain Eukaryota; kingdom Metazoa; phylum Chordata; order Testudines; family Emydidae; genus Malaclemys; species Malaclemys terrapin. The sequence goes on along the minus strand of NC_071515.1, from coordinate 13,392,864 downwards.
AACCCCATCGCCCCACAGTCCTTACCGCAAGCTCCGAGCGCAGCCCCTCTGAGCCGGGCACCCCCCGACCCCCAGCTCCAAGCCCAGCCCCTCTGAGCCGGACACCCCCCGACCCCATCCCCCCACAGCCCTGACCCCCAGCTCTGAGCCCAGCCCCTCTGAGCCAGGAACCTCCTGAGCCCAGCCCCCCACAGTCCTGACCCCCAGGTCTGAGCCCAGCCCCTCTGAGCCAGGCACCCCCCTTGCCCCATCCCCCGCAGCACTGACCCCCAGCTCCGAGCCCAGCCCCTCTGAGTTGGACACCCCCCTGACCCAATCCCCCCCGCAGCCCTGACCCCTAGCTTTGAGCCCAGCCCCTCAGAGCCGGACACCCCCCCCAAGCCCATCCCCTCCCCCCCAGCCCTGACCCCCAGCTCTGAGCCCAGCCCCTCTGAGCCGGGCACCCCCTGACCCAGAGCCCAGCTCCCCACCCTTCCCTGGGCAACAGTAGCGCCACCCCCAGGTAGTGATAACCCATTGGCACCAACCATCACCATCACCCAGCAACAGCCCATTATGTAAATGCAAATGTATACACACCTGAATCCTCTGGGCGGCCCTGGGAGGAGCTGAGGGAGAGGGAAGTAACTGCTGGGAAGGAGTCTGGGTATGAACTTGGAGGATTGTTTCGTGCAGACCTTGGCTGACCCTAGCCTCTCTTATTCAGTCAGGCACATCTGGCCCTGTCCCTATGTGTCCCTGCACCCACACTCAGCCACCCCTCTTCCCCCATCCCCATCTGTCCCTGCTCTCCCCTGTCCCCATGTGGCCCTGCAACTCCCTTCCCCCATGTGGCCCTGCACTCCCTCACCTCTGTCCCCATGTGGCCCTGCACCCCCCCCACTCAGCCACTCCTTCCCCCATGTGGCTGTGAACCCCTCCCCCCATCCCCAGGTGTCCCTGCACCCCCACTGCCATTCAGCCCCTGTGTGTGTCCCCTAGCCCTTCTGAACTCAAGTCTGTGACCCACCAGCAGCCTCATGTGCCCCATACTGCCTGTTCCCCCCCATATCCCGTGCCTCCTGACCTGGCCCCATGGGCAGGGCACTGTGAGGAATGCAGACTCATCTCTTTCCTATCTGCATCTGATTGCTCCCACTCAGGAACAGCTGCCCTCTGTTCTGGTGCCACAGCAGCCTCTGGTGGGTGAAAAGCATAATTGCAACATCTCTCTGGCAGAATGTATTTTCCGCGGAGAAAAAAAATTCTGCATGGGAGATGAATTTTGTGCATGCATAGTGGCGCAGAATTCCCCCAGGAGTATAATCCCTAAACCATCCACCCCCTTTCTCTTGTTTCCAATGAGACACAGAGAGTACCTTTTAGACTCCTCATTTTGAAATACTGATTTTGATAAAACATTTTCAATAGTTTTAATACTAACTGAGAATCTCCTACTGGTCATGTTTACCTTTGTGTATTGGGAGCTTCAAGATACTATTTCCTGTGTGCTGGGATGCTGTTCTCTCTGCAAATTTATTACTACCCTCTACATTCATTTGACTTGTTGAAGTTGATGTTCATAGGCCAAGTTCAGCAAAGCTGGCACATAGACCTTAAAGTACAGCTGCCTGAGCCAGCTAAACCTAGAGCAACCAAAAAGTGACTAACCATTAGAGAAGGCAAATCAAATGGCACTGGTGGATCTGTATCTGTGTGAATTACATTATGAGATATGCCTGAGACAGAAAATTAAAATACAGATTAAGATCTAGATAATAATGCCTCAAAATATTGAGGATATTTGGAGTTGTCAGTTTGATTTGGGCTCATCTGAACTCATGAGGATTGTATTCAAGATCTGAGTGGATGTACATTTTCTTAGAAAACAGGTTATTTTAAAAAACTGCGACAGTTTATGTTACATTATTCAAATCTGACCTCTCTAAAACCTCATCAAAGATTAAAGTTTGCAGTTTTGAAGACCAAGCGTTCCAAAAAAGGGTTAGCCTCTTAATATCATTGAACCTTTCTGCTAGAAATAGGGTCCAGTTCCTAGCATGAAGAGTTAACTAGAAACAAATATCTTTTATTTGTTGTTTTGTTCTACACTTGTAAATAATATGTCCTGTTTTTTAATCCCTGGCTTGGATGGGCAAGGGAACTTGTGAGTCACATTAAAATACGGAATAAATAACATGCTGCTGTGAATTATTGGGTTATAATTCCATGAAGAAGTTCTGGTAGTGTCATAAACCACGAAAGCAAAGCTTTATGTTTGTATAGTCATAAGAATGAACCCCAAAATAGAATTATAACTGCGTCATTCTTCTAGTTAGCTCTGACATCACTGACCTCCCGCTTCCTGGTCTGCATTTCAGCGACATTGTAAAAATGAACAAACTGCACATGTAACAATAAATGCGTTTCATTACCTTTTGTGATTGTACCCCACTTCCCCCTTGTCACCTCCCCACCCCTCCTTCTTTCTTTGTTTAAATGCCTGTGCTGTGCTACATCTCATTTAGATTGTAAGTATCTCAGGGCAGGGATGGATCACTCCTGTTTGTTTTTTAAAGCCCTATGCACACCTATGGCTTTGCTTAAATAATGATAATCAAAATATTCCTGTTCATTCCCATGCCTGTACTGGCCCAGTAGGCATTTGGTTCCTCTCATGGAGGGCAAATCTTTTCCCAGTCCTATGCTCATGATCTTTCTTTTCACTACAAAAAGTTGTATCTGCTTAACTGAAATTAACCAAGTCCAAGTAAAATCCTAGGGAAGACAAAGCACTTTGTAGTTTAAAGATTCGATTTTACCTCGACTTGCTAACTTGTGTGAAAACTCCAAAATGCCTAGTGCTCAGCAGGATTTTACCTTGAGTTAGTTAACTTGAGTTAAAAACATATCATTTTTCATGGTGAAAACAAGACCACAGTGGCTCAGGATGTTGCTAAAGCAAAGTGTGCAACAACTATTCCTGGCTGATATCCATTTCCATAGAATTTGTTGCTCCAGCAGTAGCTTTGTCTAGGCTCCCTCTTGTAGCTGAAGTATTATAACAGAAGGAGAGGGACCTACCTTGTCTTCAAGCCAGACTTCTTGCAGCATGCTCCAACCCATATGAATCTGGCTGTCTGCCACAGATTCTTGGCTCTCCTCAGTACCCAAGCCTCGCCAACCTGGTAGTTGTTTAGAGGAGTGTGTTGCCAACTTTCCAGCCCCAAGTATAATGCAGAGTGGGTGGTGGTCCCCCCCACACACACACTTCCGCTGCAGAGTCCCAGAGGTCAGGCTGCGGCCCAAGCCTGAACGTCTACACAGCAATCTTTTAGTCCAGAGTGAGAGTCCCACAAACCTGAGTCAGCTGACCCAGGCCAGCTGTGGGTTCTTTATCCTTGTGTTGATGTACGCAAGGAGGAGAGTGGGTCTGGGATAGGGGCAGAAGGCATGGTGGAAGAATGGATTTGGACAGAGCTGAGGAGGGAGGAGGATTAGTTATGGATTGTCTCTCACTAGTTAACGAGTTAACAAGGTATTTTCCAGGCTGCCTGTACCTGCTCTCTGGCCCTGTATGTTACTTTATATTTATGGATTTTAGTCTTGCATCTTTGCCCTGCCCAGGATCAGACTTGTGCCTTCCAACATCTTCTCTGCTCTCTCCTTAATCTTTCCTAGGCTGTGACTTCCCATTAACCCCCATGCTTGCCCACATATTTCCTTGGGAGTATAATTCCCTGTCTACCTATTTCCCATCTAGCAAGCAATTCACTGCTGAACCTCCCTTGCTGCAGGTGCCTATGGCTTTTGCTGCTTCCTCCTCTATCTCTAGGTTCCTACTGCTGCCTCCTTCTCACCTGTTCACCAGACAAAGGTTGTGTCTCCCTCCCTGATACCTGTAAACTGCCATGGCCATCCCTCCACATCCGCCTGTGAGGAGGCCACGCCTCCTCACATTATGGTCTGCAGGCTCTGTCCTGCAACCAGGAAGAGTGGAAGAAGATTATTTGGCCAGCATTTAAGCAGGGCAGGGCAGCAAACAGTCAAGACTCTGGCCTGCAATCAAGCAGAGTGGTAGCACCAAGCACGGTCTGTGCGGCTCTGGCAGGGGCAAGCACCAAGCGCGGTCTGTGGGGCTCTGGCAGGAGTGTCCGAGGAGTGCAGGCCTTCTGGTCCAAGGAGGGGAAGTACTGCTACTCCAGGGGTGGAGTGCACAGGGGACGCGGGCCCACCCTACTCCAGCTTGTCCCAGCCCAGGGCCCTAACAGTGGCGGAGTGGTCCGTCAGTGGGGATCCGCCCACAACACGCTGACCTTGTATGAGGCCAGCTCTCAACCAGACTGTTGTCTGGTTTCCCTGGGCTGCTTCCTACTCTCCCCTCAGGCATACTTGCGTCCAGGGGTCATTTTCAGTCTCCCCGGGGTACACTGCCAAGGGTAGTGGTAGCAGCTTCTCAGCGTTGGGAGTGGCAGGCCTCTCTGGAAGCTCGCGCAAGCCCTCAGGGAAGCTGTGGTTCTCCTTGGCATCCTGCTCCAGCGGCAGGGAAGATGCATCTGTCTCCTTCAGCAGCTCCTCCTTAACTGAGCTGCTGGGCTGGCCTTTTATACTTCCTCTTCCTGTCCTGCTCCTCTGCTTCCAGCGTGCGGGGCATGGTCCTCCTGGCTTTGCCCATCAGGCAGCTTGTGACGTCAGCCTCTGAGGGAAGCCACGCCTCATCGCTACATACCACATTGACTGTTCCCTACCATTCTAGCGGCTCCTACTTCACTTCCTCTTTTTCATACATTACTAATAACAGAGCAATTTCCCCTGCAAGTCTGGTAGCTTCTTTGGGGCCAGCTGTTTCAGCCATTGAGACTGTCTGAATCTTATAAATCATGGCTGTGACAACTCACCTATAATTATGGATGACGGATGGTCATAGTTCAGGCATGCAGCACTATAAATCACAGTTCATACCCGTCCGTGAAGCCTCCCTTTGTTGTAGCACAGATGCTGATGTTATGTTGTAGGGTTGCATGGGGAAAAGAAGTCATAGAGGGAAATGTGGGAGAAAACTGATATGTTACCGAAAGAATCAGATCTTATCAATTAAAAAGCCATTGTATTAATTTTACATTTGCTGCAGGGCATCAGAAAATATTAAAGGTAATTACAGAGCCTTAAAAAAAGGTATAATTTAAAGTGTGTTAAACTACTGCCAGGAGACACGATTGGTTGCAGATGTCAGTAAGTTCTTATGCTCTTGTGGCTTCTGACATGCAGTATCTATAGTAGGTATTACTGAAATGTGTAATGTCAAGTTGTGCTGATATGTCACTGATTATTTGGAAATAGAATGAGAAAAGCAAGCAGTATTCCTGTCTGGGCAGCAAATGGATTGACCTGAAGTTGAACTTTTTACCTACTGGTAGTGTATATCTGTAATGTGTGTACATGATATATAGCAACCCCCATGAGTTTAATTTTTATGTCACCAATGTCACTTTCAAGCAAAATGGGAGCAGAGTTCTTTCAAAGGCCTTGGAAAAGATCTGACTGAAAAATAACATTTTCATTGTCTTCTTGGCCCTGAAATTCTAATTAAATTATTGATTATGAAGTAGGCTGCTTTCTTAATAGTTTTTAATTTAGCAATTAAAGCAAAGTAAGTAATTAAAGATGGAAGGAATTGCAAATGCAATCTCTGAAAGGTCATTTTTAATTTAATCACTTTATTGGAAGAAGCCAGAAAAAAATAAATTAGTCATCAATTAGTAATTTACATACGTGTGTGTGTGTGTGTGTAAGTTTAAATATACCCATCACATTGCCGCTGGCTGCAGGTATTTCAGTTAATGAAAAAAGTACAACATTTATTATTTATACTGTGGTAGTATCTTGGAGCCCTAATCAGGGATCAGGGCCCCATTGTGTTAGGCACCATACACACACAGAACAAAAAGGCAGTCCCTGCTCTCGAACCACTTACCATCGAAGCATGAGACAAAAGACAACAGGTAGACACAACAAACAGGCAGGGGAAGCCCAAGGTAATAATGAAACGATTATGCACAGCTTAATAAGCAGACCTCACAGCACACCCGCTGCCTAACTATTGAAGAGTTTATTTGTACACAGTATTTCAGGGAGAGTTTTTAGGAGAGATTTGAAGGAGGACGATGAGGTGGCATTTCAGATGTTTATACGGAGCTCCTCCTACACGAGGGGCCGCATGGGAAAATGAACGAAGGTGCTTGCTGGAAAATTTTCCGAATCAGCAATCAAGGTTGGCATTACTTGCAGAGCAGAGGTGGGAGCTGACACGTCATCATTGTTTAAGAGATAGTAGGTAGAGCAGGGATAAACAGGCAAAACAAAAACTCCCCTGCATTCAGCAATAAAACAGATAGCCAAAAAACATCCCTCCAAAAAGTAATGAATGTCTGATTAGAGGAGGCCTGATTGTCATTTACATGAAGTCCCTTCACACTGCTTTGGTAGGATAAAGGGGCCTTAGTACAAATGAGAATCATGGGCACAGACTGTACGCTGTCCCCTGAAGTTCTTCACAGTCAGAGTCTGTCCAGCCAAGAAGGGAAATGAATTTGAGCCAAGGACACCTGTACCCCCAGATCTTTTAAATCTAAAGACTTCTAGTTTATGTACCTCAGCTCTTCTCAACTTTTGTAGTGATTCATGGGCAGGCTGTAGTAGTTGGGACTCTAACCATTTAGGACATGTCTACACTGCATCTGAGACCAACTGTCCCAGCCTGTTCCACAGACTTGTGCTAATAGGACTCATGATAGCACTCTAAAGATAGCTGTGTAGATGTTATTCTGATGTTGTGGCTTAGGCTAGAGCTTGGACTCTCAAGACCACCTCCTCACACACACTCTACGCACACCACATGTTTCAGAGCTGAAGTTCCAGCCCGAGCTGCTATGGTTACACAGCTATTGTAGAGTGCTAGTGTGAGCCCCACTAGTATAGGGCTGTGGACCCGGGCTGGGAGACTCGCTCCCAGATGCAGTGTACACATGCCCTTATAGGTCAATAGCGATATCTTGATGGCACATGTAAGCAAATAGGAAAGCCAGTGAAATTTTTGGAGCATTGGTGTAATGTTTCCTCAATCTGGGACACTCTGGCAAGCAGGCTGCCATATTCTGTATCAGCTGTAACTCTGGGAGATCCTGAAGTGTATTCCAGTAATCCAGTCTAGTGGTGACAAAAGCATGGATGACCATGCACCTCAGGGAGAAATGGTTGCACTTGCTGGTTTTAGATTATGTAAAAAGAGTCATCTGGTATTCCAGGAGTAATGGAGGATCCAGACATGGCCCATCAGTATGATCTTTATGGACATATTGTGGTCAAACCCCTTCAGAATGGGTAGATACCATCCCCACTGTACTCTGTTGATGTTTTCCATAGATAACAGGCATCACCCATGTCTTATCTGGATAACCTCAACTAGTTTGCTTGTATCCAGATCTCACTCTTGACAAGGCATTGAGAAAAGAGAAACCTCACTGTTAAGGTTTGAAGAAAGATATGCAGGTCGACATATCTTCTGTATGCTGATGGCTCTGCAACTCAGACCACCTCGCTACCTTCCCCAGGGGCTTCATATCTCCATTGAACAAAACAGGTTACAGAAGGAAGCCATGCACAAAAGACTTTTGTGGTGGATTACCCCATAGATGGTTCACACCCGTGCACCTCCTCTCCTCTGCCAAATAATGTGAAGGGAGAGGACTAAAGAAGAGTCCTATCTCCTCCCCTTCCTTTTTAGCGTGATCTGCTCCAAAGGGGCAATGCCTGGGCTCCACTGAGCACACATACAGCAATTGTGAGTGGAACTTGCATGCTTCCCCAGGTTGTCCCAATAACAGTCTCACCCACAGTGAATACAGCTATTAAGTTTTGTCTTTAGCACATCCAAAGTTTGCATTGTACTCTAACTCAAAACCTAGACCATTATCCGATTAATCATATATTTTCCCCCGTCCCAGCCACACCTTTATCAAGCTCTTCAATTTTCAGTTAATTAGTCATTTTAACTAGACCCCTGAACTTCATCAGGAAGTCTGAGGAAGGTGATGACTGTAGCATGACTGCATTCTCAAAGAGAACCATAAAAAAGGAACATTGCAAATAGTTTTTCTTTCTAATAACAATAATGTTGAAAAGTAAATAATCTTTTCTCAGGGAACAGCTTTCAGGTTGGGTAAATGCTGAATCAAAATGTTGGTGTTTACCCAACCTGGAAACCATTTATTGCATCGTATATAATATTACTCACTTCTAACCATTATTGCTTAAGTAACAAAGTTATTTCCACTCCAATTTCTCATACCTTTAGTATGTGGCTTTTTAGACTTTTTGTTCACAGATCATTGACAGAATAGGACTAGAAACACTGTGTTGTTGGAAGCAACTTGAGCTGCAAAACAGGCAAATGTTTTCTATCTCAAGCTGAAAAAGTTTCATAGTAGGAGTCATGCTATCTGGAAAGGTTCACAACTGTGAGTGCCTACCTCCGAGCCAACAGCCCAGACTGATTGTATGGCCTATAATTAGATTTCACCAACCCAGTAACAAACGTGAAATCCCAAAGTACTACAATAATCCTATAATGGAGTTACAGACATTCCTCTGGTCACTCCAGTATATCTTGCCCCCCAGGCAAGCTGGACTTAGTGATAAGTGGTCACTTACACCAAAAAAAAAAATTACAAAATATTCAGATTGCTCCCAGTCCCAAGAGACCAGTCACTTGCCCCAGGTCAATTTGTACCTTTGATCTCGCACCAAAGACAAAGCCTGTAGCCAATTCTGTAATAAACTAAAGGCATATTAACTAGGAAAAAGAAATAAGAGTTATTTACAGGTTAAAGCAAGCAAGCATATATACATAAATGAGTTTGTCTTTGATGCAAAAGATGACAGAGTTATAGTAGTCTGTCAATTCAAAGTGTCTTTTGAGACTAACCCATGTCAAGCAGCATGGGGATCTCTATGCTTATGTTTAGGAATCTTTGCACTTCAGTTTCAGAGAAAGTCAGTTTCTCCTTGTCAGGCATTTATATCCCCACACCAGAGACCACACTGACAGGATGGGTTCAAGTGTCAGTTTCTCCTTCCTGGAGGGAGTTAGGAATACACTCAACTAGGCCTCTCTCCTTTGATGCTACACATTACCTCATTTGCCTTCAATGGGAAATCTTGAGCATCTTAATTAATGCTTCTTTTTCCTGTTTGGTGAGTTATACAATTACAGAGGTTTACAATGCAAACTCTCAATATTACTTTATGCCATGTGCTATAGAGTTATAAGTGATATCAGTATATGCAGCATCCTACAAGCATTTTATAAAGTCTAAACACTAAACACATTCTTATCAACATAACGTCTAATATCTGTTTTGATAATGCAAACCACAAGTCTGGTTTCCAGCTATTCAGAAGTCTATGTTTATGTCACTGAGATCCTGGAAGTCACAGAATCCGTGACTCCCAGGACCTCCCTGACATTCTCTGTTTTAGTCCCAGGGGCTGCCTGGAGCTGGCAGCCAGCGGGGCCCTGGCAAGGTTTCAGCAACAGGCGACATCAGCAACAGGGGGCTCCCCCGGCAAGGTTCCAGCAAAAGGTGACAGACTCCTGAGGGGGGCCCTCCTCAGGGTTCCAGCAAGGGGCAACAGCCTTGCATTGGGGGGGGGGAGAAAAGAGGGGGAGAAGAGGGAGGGGGACGCTCCAGGTGAGCAGCTGGCAGTGTGCTGTTTTCTCTTTGGAAAATATGGTCACTCTGCAGCTCCAGGCCGCTGAACGACACAGATCCCAGCCACCACAGTGTCGGGGGAAACCATGGAGCTGCAGCAGCAAAAGTCACAGACAGGTCACGGCTTCCATGAATTTTTGTTTACTGCCCATGACCAGTCCATGACTTTTACTAAAAATAACCATGACAAAATCTTCGCCTTAGCTATGCATTTGTAAGTATCGAGGGACGTTTGGGGATTTGGCGTAAGCTGGTTGGCACCTGGTCTGCCAGCATAACACTAGGGCTGGCTGAAAATTTTCATTTTTTTGTTTGAAAAATTGAAAGTTTTGAACCATAACCCAGGAAAAATTCTGCTTTCAGCTGCACATGTTTCAGGGTTTGGCAGTTTGGGGCTGAACGTTTTCATTTTTTTTATAGTTGAAACGTTCAATGGAAGACACCCATTTTCTGAGCAGCTCTAGTCCATTGCACTAAGTATTAAGACCTTCTGAAAAGAGGAGTTTGAAAGAGGATTAAGTCACTATTATTTATTTCTTATTTGTACTACAGCAGTGCCCACAGTGTTGTCCACACTAGGTATTATTCACACAGATAGGAAAACACACAGTCTCTTCCCCAGAGAGCTTATAATTTAAGGCTCCATTCCGGCAATTTATTCCTTCCATGCAGAGGAACTCTCTTGCCATCCCTGGGGCTCCACATAGGTGCATGGAGTCGACTGCAGGATCAGAAATTAAGAAAACAAGAAACATCTGAAGAGTGAGGCAGAGGATTAAATCTACAAGCAAAAATTACCCCCGGAACTAGTCAGTTTGTTGGCTGATTTTGTGTAGGTCTCATGAGACAACCTAGACTTGAGAAGGGATTTGAAGGAGAGGGCTGTGGCCTCTTGGATCTTCTTCAGGGACAGTGTCCCATGCATGGTTTTGGTGAACAGAGAGCAACTGCAGTGGCAATCCAAATTTATTGAGTTCTGGCCCTTGATCCAAACCAGCATTTTGCAAATACAAGTGTGGTACACGCGGAATTGTCATTGTAGTAGAGACTCGGAGCCAGCACTGCACTCTGACACGCTCAGACTCAGGGCTTAGAGAAGAGTTCATCAAACTTTGTGGTTTAAACACAGATTTTCTCCCAACCTTGGTTATTAGACAACTACAGATCCCATTTTAATCAGTATGATGCAGCATTGTTAAATCTGAACACTGTTTTCAGAAGCAGCATGGCCTAGTGTATAGGTCACTGGATTGGGATTTGAGAGGCCTGGCTTCTATTCCTGGCTCTGCCACTAGCTTGTGTCTGGACTAAGTTTGGCAACTTTATAATTGCAGAAAACTGAACACCCTTGTCCCGCCCCTGCCTCGCCCCTTCCCTGAGGCCCCGTCCCTTATCCAAGCCTACACCCCCCACTCACTCCATCCCCCCTCCCTCCGTCGCTCGCTCTCCCCCGCCCTCGCTCACTTGCTCATTTTCACCGGGCTGGAGCAGGGGGTTGGGCTGCAGGAGGGGGTGAGAGCTCGGGGGTGGGGCCTGGGATGAGGGGTTTGGGGTGTAGGAGGGGGCCCGGGCTAAGGGGTCAGGAGTGTGGGAGGGAACTCCAGGCTGGGGCAGGGGGTTGGGGTGTGGGAGGGGGTGCGGGCTCCGGGCGGCACTTACCTCAGGTGGCTCCCAGAAACGGCAGCATCTCTCTCTGGCTCCTAGGTGCAGGGGCAGCTAGGTGGCTCTGCGCGCCTCCTCTGCCTGTAGGCACTGCCCCTGCAGCTCCCATTGGCCGTGGTTCCCGGCTGTGGAGCCAGCGCTCAGGGTTGGGGCAGCACATGGAGCCTGCTTGGCCGCCCCTGCACCTAGGGGCCACAGGGACATGCCAGCTGCTTCCGTGAGCCGTGTGGAGCCAGGGCAGGGAGAGAGCCTGCCTTAGCCCCACTGCGTCGCTGACCAGACTTTTAACAGCAGTGCTGACCAGAGCTGCCATGGTCCCTTTTCGACCGGGTGTTCCGGTCGAATACCAGATGCCTGGTAACTCTATTCCAGACCTTAGGCAAGTCACTTCACCTCCCTCTGTCTCTGTTTCCACATCCGTCCTTTGTCTGTCTTGTCTATTTAGACTGTAAGCTTGTCAAGGCAGGAATTGTCTCTTACTGTACCTAGCACATTGAAGCCTCTAGGCACTCCCCTAATGCAAATAACAATACGGGTCTTAAAAGCCCATTCTAAACACACTGTTGTATCCTGCTGTCTTATAGTGTGTTGTACTAAATATCCAAAGGCTTTTCAGCTCTTTCTGACAGGACTCAAGTCCTAGAACACTAAGGCCAGGTTGTCAAAACGTGTCTCTTTCCCACTCTCCAAGCCTCAGAGAATGGAAGAAGGGGGTGGGGGAGAAGTATGACTTCTAAAAGAGAAGTTTACATATATTAGGCCATCACGGCCGTCCTTCCCCATACGCAAAGTACGCAGCTGCGTATGGCACCCCTCTGAGCGACATAAGTTGCGCTGGCATAAGCACTTGTGTGCACACTGCTGTGTCAGCAGGAGAGCTCGCTGATGTGGTTTTATGATGTCAATGGGAGAGCTCTCTCCCTCAGCACAGAGTGACTACAAAAGCGATCTGAGAGTGGCACGGCTGTATCAGTACCGCTGCTGTAAGTTCGCTAGTGTCAACATGGCCTACAGGGCCGTCTCTAGCCATTTTGGTGCCCTACGTTGCCCCCCCGTGGGAGGAGGCGGCCCCAGGCCTCCGCGGGGTGGGGGAAGGAGCAGGCTTGGGGGGGAGTGGGGAAACCGTCCCACAGCATAAGCCGGCGGAGCAGAGCGGGTTGGTGCCGGGTCGCTCCACTTCCTGCCACCTGGTGAGTGCAAGACAGGCCTGCTGCAGTCCTCAGGGAAGGGGTGGAGTGGGGGCGGAGCAGGGGTGAGAAGAGGCGGGGCGGGGGTGGAGCAGGGGCGGAGGCCATGGGGAAGAGGCGGAGTAGGGGCTGGAGCAGCACGCAGCTGCGTAGGGCAGCAGGAAATTTGTTGCCCCAAATTTTCTGGTGCTCTACGCAGCTGCGTACTTTGCGTATGGGTAAGGACGGCCCTGATGGCCTAATACATGTAAACTTCTATTTTAGAAGTCATACTTCTTCCCCACCCTCTCTTTCTTCCATTCCTCCACTCTGAGGCCTGGAAAGTGGGAAATTGGTGCAAGTGCCAAACAGGACAGGCCGTAAGCATGGAAAGGGCAGGGCAAAGCATACAAGGTAGCATCACTCCTGCTTCATGCAGTGGCATGCTACCGGTTCCAGGAGAGGTGTGAGGAGTAACAGGGAGCAGCTGTTCTATACAGCATTATCCTCTTTGAGGCCAGCAGATGTTCCATTAGAAAACCCATTGGGAGTCAATAGTGCTCAGAGCAAACCTGACACCTGCTCCGCAACTTCCCTAATAGAGGAGGTAGTGTGTAGTTGGGCCACCAGCAGTAACTTGGTTTCTGAGCAAGTTGCAAGGGGGAGAGCTATCTGTGCAGATGCTTTGAGATCCTTGGATGTCCCAAGATCCTGGAGCAACTAATAGTGGCCACACCAATTATATACTGTAAGTACATGATGTGATTAAGAGAGAGTAGCAGTATCTTTCCAAGTTTGACTTTCCAGCCAACAATAGGATTGTACTCTAAATAGTGATATTAACATATACCGCATACATATTCTGGTGCCCTCTAGTTAACTGCTTGGATAACTAACATCATCACTTGCTCCAGGACTCTTTCATTTGTCTGTAACATTTCCTCAGGTGGGGATGATGCATTAGAATCACTTTCAGAATTTTCTGTGTATATTTTTCCTGTTGTGGGAGGCAATGATAAGCTCCTTAGTTTTCATGGCACAATCAGACATCTCTCTCTCACTCTCTCTCTCTCTCTTTCACACACACACACGCACACACCCTCCACCCCCAAGCCAATCTCCATCTTTCCTGAACATACCTTTCTCCCAGAAGTGCATGCACACACAATCCAATGTAGCATTCAATTGTGAGTGCACTAATCCCTTCATGATTGCTACTTGAAACTGCATTGTCATCTCTCACCTCTCCATCAGTTTGAAACCTGGTGGTTTCAATTCAGCACAGCAATCTCCGAGCCCCACTTCATGAGTGCCTAGCAGGTGATTGCAGATTTAGGATGGAAGAATAAGTTTTAACAGGAGAATTGCAATATGGGGCTTGATCTCTCAAGTTCAGAACCCTGGCAGTAGCTTGCTGCAGCACTACTTAAAATTAATTGTGTCAGAACTTGAAGTATAGTGGCACAAAACACAGAAGGAATGAGACATTGCCAGAAAGGTGCCACTGGTTAATCCACTGAGAACTGACCGTTCCTGCATCATTTAGAGCGGCTTTCAGATACAGAAAGGATCTACTGGTAAACACTGGTTTCAGATTGATGGTTTATTTAGCATTTAATTTTCTCCAAAAATATATGGATATATATCTCATTTCTGTTTCCCTCTCTTGTGGCCTGAGCCCAGGATTTCTGCCTGCAAGGGCATTTTAGGCTAGTGTTTTGCTAATGATAGTACTTTACATGCCAGTCTCTCACTCAGCTGATTGTTCTGTTTTGGTTTTTTGTTTTGCCCTGAAAATGTTTTGTAGAGAAGAAATAATCTTTCAAAGAGAACAGACATTTATCACACACAGATTAGAAACATTGGGACAAAACTGATATGCAAGGAGCACAATTTAACAATCTGACAAAGCCTGTGCACGTGATCTTCCACTTTTGGTGACTAGAATAAATATCTGGGGCCTGATTCTCTGTTCTGGCCAAGCTACATTCAGCACAGGAATGGGTGTTCAGGGTGTGTACGTAGAGGTGATTTATAACACCTTTGGCCCTCCCTGTACTCTTAGCCCGGCTCAGGGCATACTGCAATGTCAGGCTATTCTAATTTAGGCTTAGCTGCAATGATTCCAAGGTGTTGTTTTGGCATCCATGAATATTCAGAGGGGGAAACAGTGTTCAGGACTGGAATAAGGGAATGTGTGTAGGCCTAAACACACCCCTTTCAGCCCCCCTCCCCCCCGTAATCCCACTCCCAGTGCCATGGCCCTATCCATACACACTTGGAATGGCAGAGGAACCCCACATCTCTCCTAGAGAAGCAGGGACAGTACAATGGGGCCTGTCCCCCCCCCCCCAAAATAGCTGATAGGGTTGTCAGTTGTCCTGTTTTCAACCAAAAAACCCAGTCGAAAAGGGACCCTGGTGGCTCCGGTCAGCACCGCCGACTGGGTCGTTAAAAGTCCGTTGGTGGTGCTGCAGAGCTAAGGCAGGCTAGTCCCTACCTGTCCTGGCTCCGTGCTGTGCCCCGGAACCAGCCAGCAGATCTGGATCCTAGGCATAGGGGCCATGGGGCTCTGCACGCTGTCCCCGCCCTGAGCACCAGCTCCACACTCCCATTGGCTGGGAACCTTGGCCCCAGCCTGGAGCCCCCTCCTGCACCCCAAACCCCATATCCCCAGCCCCACCCCAGAGCCTGTACCCCCAGCTGGATCTCTCACCCCCTCCTGCACCCCAACTCTCTGTCCCAGCCCCAGAGCCTCCTCCCACACCCTTAACCCCTCATTTCTGGCCCCACCCTGGAGCCCCCCCCCCCAGTTATAGCCTTCACTCCTTCCCACACCCCAACCCTCTGCCCCAGCCCAGTGAAAGTGAGTGAGGATGGCGGAGAGTGAGCCACTGAGGGAGGGGGAATGTAGAGAGTAGGGGCGGGGCCTTGGGGTAGGGGTGGGACAGGTCCTGGCCTATAGTGTCTGTGTCTTAATCAGGCCCTGGCACTGTCAGAGAATCAAAGGCCAGAAGGGCCACCTGGTCTTCTAGTTTAACCTCCTACACATCACAGATCACTGTTGTGGAAAATTGAATAGAAAGGGAGAGAATGACCGTAATTTTAAATTATTCCATTTTTCCCCCCAAAACTTGCAAATAGAAAGACTATAATTTGTATACATATAAACGCTGGTGTGCCTTTTGGAGGGATGGTAATTCCTTTTGACCCACCGGCCCCCATATTTTACAAACAATATATACACAAACAGACAGACAGAAACAAACTAAACCAGAACCAGGTGTGCCCTATTGGCAGGATGGTGATGTAACACCGCCCCGCTTGTTTACAGCTTTTTTGGTGAGACAAACATTAATTAGGATCCTTTGGCCCTTCAGTATTTTGACTTTTCTGGTGGGATGGCGCTCCCCTTGAGCCCACCTAACCGAGGACCTGACACATTTACACAGGTCTTTTACACAGGAAAGGTTTGTTTAGGAGCGTTTACGACTGCCTACACCCCCGTTCCTGCAAAGAGCGTCAACTAGTTTTAAGGAGAACAGCGCCGCTTACTCTGTTGCTTTTGGTGGGGCGTTTGGACTAATTGGTGGGCTTTTAGACTGCCTTTACCGGCAGACGAGGAGGGGAACCAGAGGGAAAGAGGGTGAGAAACCAGACCGTTTACAGACGGTGTGGGACGGGGACATGCATACTGCTAGGCCTGGATAGGCCCTTCACCGGTTATGCCATGAGAAGGTTTTTATCCTGGTCAGGGTCCTTATGATCCACTAAAGGAGTTGCAGGGCTTGCATTTGAGATATTCCTGGTTACGAGCCCCTTAGGGTTGCTTTGCAGGGGTCTCGGGGCGTCTTCCTGCGACCCTTACTTACACCGGTTTAACGACCTTTACTTTCACACTGGCACACAAAAAACGAGGTCTATCCGCGACCTACCTAGCCACTCCCAGTGGCTCTTTCTGGGGAACCAGAACCAAAACCAGAAAACAAACAAAACAAACAGGACAAGACAAAACAGAAGGGCGTCAGGCGTGTCTGTCAGCAAAAGGTTCAGATCCAGTGTACAACTCACCCAACCCTGAGCCTATGGGCAGATCCTCCACCAAAACCTACTCCAGAGATTTTAAAAGGTCTTTTACCTTTCAGATGGGCCCTGGGTTTGGCGGGAAATTGCCCACGGTCCTTTGGTCTGGGGAAGTCTTCTGTGGATCCCGGATGAGCCCCCAAATTGTTGTGAAAAATTGACCACACGGTTAATTTTTAAATCAGACAGCCTGAGGCTCCTTTATTAATCAATCAAACATGCATGCATGGAAAAGTCAGCTAAGGCAGCCGAACACCCACCGACAAATAAAATACAGAAGCTTATATAAAACAAAACCACAATTAGTAATACATACTTTCTTATCAGCATTATTGCCATAAATAAAATACAATATCCTTAAAAGGAAATATAGCATAGCAAGCTTTTTTGTTATTTTTAGTTTGCCCTTTGCGGTTTCTTACTCTGTCACCTGACATTTATTAATCATAGTTTGTTACAAAGGTTAATTTTACTTTTATAATTTCTACAGTTCTGCTTTTATAATTTTTGTCTACCCTTCTCCTTTTTACCTCCCCCCTTCCCTTCAGGTCACACATACAGTTCACCTGACCCTACATACAGTTTACTTGACCAAAGTTTAAACCTTAGTCCATTTTTCCTCCACACCACTAAACCCGACTTAGTTACTCTTGTATTGAGCCAATGAACTGGATTAGAATATAAAATATTAAAGCTCTCAGGAGACTTAACAGGCAAAGAACAGGAGGCACCATGGTGCTCCAACCATATCTCTCTCTATGTGGCCATCACCCCAGTCTGACCTGCCTTTGTGGGGTGAGAGCAGGAGTAGCTTAGAGCTGTCATAGTGGGCTCTGCTGCAGAATCAGGGGAAACCCTAATTAAGCATGTTTCCCAGTAAGCAGAACCACAGACATTACGGCTTTGTTATGCTGAATAGTATAAGGGGCTATGGAGCAAAATAGAATTGGGCCCCTGGACTTAAGTAAATGACTAGATTTAGGGCCTGATGATCCAATTGTTGCCATTAACACGCTCATTAATTTCAGTAATGTAATTTGTAATCAGTGTTATTTGAAGTCAGGGTAGGGATGGCAAGGATCAGACCTTGTGAGAGAAACACACCAGGCTGTTTTACACTGAAAAAGTGATAAAGAATATTCCCCCCCCCCCCAAATTTGATCCCTTCCTGGGATCCTTGTTCCTCTCCAGATTTGTTTTCCATTGGATTTTGCAGTGGATTCCCTGCTCAGTTCCCTTTTAATCCTGCTATTGAAAATTAACATTTTGTCAATTCCTCCCTGAAGAAAGCTGAGCCTCCAAACACAGGTTCCCCATGCCCACATACAGCCTTAGATATGACCCACACTGACGGAGTTCACAGATGGATTAAATTGGCCATACTCAGGGAGAACACTGCCTTTCGGAGGCTGACTGAGGACCCCCTACAGTTGATCAATCTTAATGGCACACATAAATGCCTCTCTCATGCAGGTGTTTTAAGACCTGATGTCTTACATACAAACAGCTTTAGAGCTTGAGGATTATATCATGCAAGAACAACAGTCCTGCTTTATATGGTACAACATGAATATGCCTCAGAGACCAACTGTATTTCTATCCTTCAGGCTTTTCTTTTGAATCTGGAAATCGTGGGGTCCGTTAGTCTAAAGGATAAAAAAAAGCATATTCTTGTATAGGTTTTTTTTCCTTTGGAACTCAGAATTTCCAGCAATGCAAGACTGTTTTTTTGGTAGAAATGAGTAAGAATGGTTAATGAAAATATTCTTATCAACTACGGTATGCGTATGTGCACAGTTTTTCTGGGTATATTTTACTCTGCCTCTGGAACATAATTGATTAGCAATAATATATTAGTTTATCATTAGTCCTATAGTGATAGAGACATTATCATTGGACACTGGATAATGAGAAAAACTGAAAATAGTAAGTAGCACTGATCCAAATTGGATTGCTTTTGTGATTATAGATCACCATTGTCTGCTATTTGATTTAGATGTACAGCTTTTAAAAAGATCAACAGTACAAAACAAGCTAACCAAATGAATAGGTTTACATTACTCATTAGCCATGTTTATCAGTAACAAATGGACTACTATTCCTAATTAGCTTGGTGTTCCTCATGACATACAAGGAAATGTATAATAACAATTTTTAAAAAATGCCTATTTTCACATTTTTATTCCATTTTTAACCTGCCAGAAAGAAACAAATCTCCAGGTGGAGGTGTGGGGAGGATAACAAAAGTAATTACTTTTCTCTTCTTTAACTTCCTCTTAATTAACTTTTAATCTATGTTGTTATGCAGGGAGCAGCCCTTAATACTAAATGTGTCTACAATGAAGAAGATAGTGATTTAAATGATTTAGATAAACATTTAATGGTGAATTCATTTGCAAACTGGACACCATTAAGTTAGGCTTGAATAAAGACTGGGAGTGGATGTGTCATTGCGCAAAGTAAAACTATTTCCCCATGCTAATTTTTCCCCTACTGTTACTCACACCTTCTTGTCAACTGTTGGAAATGGGCCATCCTGATTACCACTACAAAAGTTTTTTTTTTCTCCTGCTGATAATAGCCCACCCTAATTGATTAGGCTAGTTATAGTTGGTATGGCAACACCCATTTTTTCATGTTCTCTGTGTATATGTATATGTATCTTCCTACTGTATTTTCCACTGCATGCATCTGATGAAGTGGGTTTTAGCCCATGAAAGCTTATGCCCAAATAAAACTGTTAGAGGTATTCTCAGGAATAAAGTTCAATATTTTGATCAGTTTTTGAGTAGAGTTCTTTTTCTTAATCTGAGAAAAGAATTAGAAGATAGACAGTATTCTTTGAGTTTCTGCATACTGTATTGTACAATGCTAATCCATATTGGTTGTTAAAGAATTCTGTTTAGATAAATTGATCTGTTTTTAGCAATTTAGAATAATCTTATAAAGTAATGTGCTGTAAGAATGGTATTAAAACAATTGCCAGTCATTTATTTTCAGCAATTTTCAGCTGTCAAAAATGGCACAATGACAAAAAGTTAAATTAAAACAAAACTTCTCTCTTAGATTTCTAATAGCCCGTTCAATCGATACAATTATGTTTGCATATATTTCCCCCTGTAAAATAAAGAATAGGAAAGTGGCACAAGGCTGATACCCCTAAATTCAACTATCAATTAATACTACCACATATTGTAAACTAATGCATGTAGAGTCAGGGATATGCCGGCATAGCTCCTGTATTGAGCATACAATTTAGGTGCATATAGGATTGTCTTGCACTACTTTGATCTCAGGATGCTGTTGTATAAGCAAGGATACAAAAGTGGAAGGGTTATTTAGAGGTGAAAAATCCCCCCAACCCCATATTGTTGAGTTTGGGAAAGGTTTCGGGAGGGAGGGGATATACCAAATCTCAGCTTCACCATGCATCGCCCATACTCTCTGCAGACTATACAGTGTTCACAGATCACAATGCAAAACTGTTTCCCCACAGAATATCTACAGTATGCTGCTCTATGACTCCCCTTGCTGGGATGATGGCACTACTAAACTGCTTTGCTAACTGAGCTTAAATATAAGCACAGCAGGGGAGTTGAACTAAGCCACATGGTCCCGCATGCCACAAATAGTGTAGCTAATCAAAGGAACCATCTGAGGTAGCAGTTTACTGAATGATCCATATTGAATTCAGCATGGTTAGAACAGTGAGTCTGGCAGTGGCCTGTGTGAGATTGCTACAGTGACTTTGTATCTCTGAACAGGAGCAAAGTAACGTTGTTCATCAGCAAGTATAAGATACTGTTTTTTGAGAGAGCTTTTGAGCCCCTCACACAGCCACTGCTATCTAGAGTGGAGTTGTGTGAACTGTTTGGGCTGTTCTTGACCAGAAGTGGCATTCCTGAAATAGCATAAAAAGAGACGACTCTCGTGCTATTTGTGACTTGGCCAAAATCAGGAAGAATTGTGAATCTCACAAGAAAGCCTGCTGGATTCTAGTGAGATTTCCAAACTTTGGTTAAGCACCTGTATTCAGGGATTTCTGAATAGAATAGAACATCTGAATCAACTGAGATATACTTGGCCTGGATACAGCAGGAACCACCATGCTACAAATACAATAGATAGATTGGATTTGATAAAAGCAGATCACCAATATGATGTGTCTCCTTCCCCCAAAAAGGGAGTGCTTGAAGGCTGCCTGCTAATGTATGTGTTGCAAGAATGGAGAACCATAAAGCAACTGATAAAAAAAACTGAATTTGGCCTACTCAAAATAGCACTGGTTTCTTTCACCCAGTTGAGATCATGTGAAAGATACTACCATAAAACAGAAGGGCATGGTAGGATCAGTGCAGGATTTTTCATAAAACAAAACTAAGAAGTCTCATTCTGGTAACAAAGTATATTAGGGCCAGATTTGTAAAGGCATTCAGACACCTAAAGATGCGGATAGGTGCCTAATGGAATTTTCAAACGGTGTTTAAATCTCACTAGGCACCTTTCTGAATCTTTCCGGAGCAGATTTTTAAAGATATTTAAATGCCTAGTCTATTAATTCTATATGGGCAGGCCCTCATTGACTCATAGGTCAACGAAACCTGTGCTCTCACAATAAATCAGGAGTAACTCCATTGAAATCATTGAAATTTGTCAGGATTAGAGTTTGTGGTCTTATTTGATTGCCAGTTAACTCAAATTAACTAACAAGATTTTAATTGCTAGTGTAGACACGCCAGATGTTTGTTCCAGGACACAAAGGCTGAGAATACAGGTGTCTCTCTTCCTCATGGACCTGAAAAGAGGACACAGGAGGGAAAGGAAGTGGCCACTTTTAAAAGACCTGGGCCCTTGGTGCTGTATGCCCAGGCAAGTGCAGAGAGAGGAAACAGTACTAAGGCTGAAGTATAAGCTGTGAAAAGGCCAGCAGCAGTATAGTCCTCAGTAGCGGAGAGTGCCTGTGGAAATGCAATGTAAGGGCTCGCCCTAGGCTAAACCCCACTGGAATGTTTTGGACTGTCTAGGCTGGCATTTACAGGTGTATTAGTTATTTCAGGTTCATTGGCAATTCCATTGTTATCCACTCAAGATTTGTATTGCAGTCTTGCACAATTTGGTGTTTTGCTAAAAAGCTTAAGCCCCAGGTAGCGAATGAAAACTTACTAGCCCTCATGGTTGTGGAAAACGCTTGACAATGTGACCAGAGTGCACCCGAAAGGCTTAAAAACTAGAAGGTAAATAAAAACGACCCCAAAATTATGTTTTAAAACATATCTGTTTTGGGGAGAGGGGGCGCCTGACCCCTGGTTTTGGAACATGTGAGATTAGTGATAGTCTAGATAAATCTCCAGTGTAAAACTGGTGTAAGTGAAATCAGAGTTGGGTCTGGACTTTCAACACTGCTGTGTCATGGAAGCTCTGAGTGAAACCACACCAGCTCTTGCTGTACAGACAGGGCTGGCTCTAGCTTTTTTGCTGCCCCAAGCAGCAAAAAAAAGCGCCGCCCCCTAGCCCCCCCGCCAAGCGCCATGCCGCCCCCCCCCCCAGCCGAGCGCCGCTGGAACCCCCCCCAGAGCGCCGCCCCCCGTGCCGCCCCCCCCCGCCGAGCGCCGCGCACCGGAGCCCAACCCCCCCTGCGCCGAGTGCCGTAGGAACCCCCCCCCCGAGTCCCTCCCCCCGCCGCCGAGCGCCGCGCTGCTGGAGCCCACCCCTGCTCCCTGCCAAGTGCCGCCGGAACCCCCCTCCAGCACCGCGCCCGCGCCGCACACCCACTGAGCGCCACGCGCCGGAACCCCACCCCGAGCCCCGCTCTGCGCCGCGCCGCCGGAGCCCGCCCCCGTCGGAACCCCCTTCCAGCGCCGCGTCCGCGCCGCCCCCTCGCCGAGCCCCGCGCAACCGGAGCCCACACCCCCAGCGCCGTGCCGCCGGAGCGCCCCCGCCCCCGCGGAATGCCGCGCCGCGCTCCCCCCGTCGCCCCTTACCAGGTGCCGCCCCAAGTATGTGCTTGGATGCCTGGTGCCGGCCCTGTGTACAGAGAATAGCATTGTAGGAAGAGGGAGTGAGGGCACTCAAAGGAGCAGCTGGATGGTCAAGAAGCTTCAAATGGGCCTTATATACTATTCTATGTAGGTTTTTATACACACTCAGAAGCATAGTATCTGAGCACTGTTGTGTAGGGCATTAAGCAGTGTAACTGACATCTTCCTCTCCCCTAGTGTTATACTCCCAATGTTTAGAGGTCTGAGTGGGAGAGAGGGAAGGGGGAAGAAAAGAGATTGTGGAATGGGAAGACATGATAGTTGTCTGAAATGTTTCATTTTAATCTCAGATGAGTATGGATGGTGGGGAGAACAGTGAATTAGCAGAGGGAAGAGGTAAAAAAAAACTTGGTAAAGGGATAAAATCAAGTATAAAAGAAATACAAATTCAAGAGTGAAAGTAAAAATGGTAAAGGAAAGCAAAATAACAGGTGAATGAGGAAAAGGGGAAGGGAAAAAGAAGACAAAAATTGGAACATTATATTTATTTTCTGTTTGCTGCTAAGAAACTGAATAAAAGTCTCTGTAATAATGATTGATTTGTAATCTCTAGGGTCATCACCCTAATCCCCAATGCCACCTGGAGGCCGCCTTCAGACAAACCATTGAAAAGTCTGAGTGCAGCAAAGAAGTTTTGCCTAGCAGAGAGAGGAACCGGTAATCAATTTCCTTCCTGCCAGGCAAGGCTGCTTTGCTCCATTCACATTCACTTGTCAATATCCTATCCGCAGAAAGCTTCCAGAGAGTACCCAGGCAGGGAGCACACTGTTACCTGGGATTACAAATCAGTCACTTTGATTGTCTCCAGAGCCTGAAGCTGAACCTTGATGACAGACAGTACAATTCTTTTGTTCAATAGTTTAGCTGTTTCTGGAGGAGTATGAAGAGCCCTACAATTATTTTTTCAAGACACACTGCTATCCTGTAGCCATTGGTGTGATGTATAGTGGGAGCGAATTCACACCAAGGGTGCTGAAAATAAAAATTGTGCTCATGGCCCTCTTCCACTGCACAGGATTTTGTGGTCGTTCAGGAGCAGAGGATCAGTCAGATTCACCGTAGAAGGGCAGAGGGTCTCATTTGGGAGCCTGCACTCTCCCATGTACACTAGGACATAGAAGTCACATGTGTATCCAAGTCCTGTGCAGACAGAATGCTGAGAGTAAAGGTGTGTGACCTGTGCATGGAGCTACAAACAGAAAGCAGTGGGCGGAAATCCTTTGAAAAAAGTCCTGGGCCCTTGCTGCTGTGATTCAAATAGAAGAGAGGGAGGGGGGGAATACTAGATGTGACGTATAAGTTGTGCAGAGGCCTAGCAGCGGCATAGTCCTCAGGGATTGAGGGAGTCTGTGAAAAAGCGGCATAAAGAGAGAGAGAAAAAAAAATCTTAGACTACCGGGAAGAAAGGGTGGTACAGAATTTGGTGTCTCCTCCCCGCAGCTTGCTGGCACCTGTGAAAAAGGATAAAGACCATCAAAGGTGAGTTCTCCCCTCTGGGTGGAAGCAGAGGACAGACAACAACTTGCTGCAGCTGGTGGAATATTTGGGGTGTTCATCAATACAGCTATTTAAATCTGCTCAATTTCACTGGTAGCATTTTAGGGGCATGAGGACTTGGGCAAATGTCTGGTTGGGTCCAGGGTCCTGTGTTAACTTAACCTAGCCATGGAGTCGATCACACCTTTTAACACATGTTAATCAGAAACCATGGCCCTACAGCAGAGTAGGCTGGAAACGGGAAAAGGAGGCCGGTGCTGTTAGCATATATATTTTTAACCGTCCTGAGCACAGGGCAAGGACTGTCTCAGAGCTTTTACTGGGGATGCAAAGGGGATAAATAAAAATGGAAAAGAGAAATTATTAAAACTGTCCCTTGATAACTAAATGGTTGATCATAAATCGGAGTGTCTATGCAAATGAAGTAAATAATTAAAAACTCCAAGAACAGCATTGACTAGGTGGTTGATGGCTGGCAATTATAAAAGCTGAATTTTTAATATGCATACATCTAAGGAGCCAGTAAAAATTAGCTGCCAGACTAATGGACTTGCCTTTCTTTCAAGGCAGAATTTTAATGAGAGCATTATTTATAGCAGAGCCCAAGAACGAGTGTACTCTTGCTTAGCCTCTCTTTTTTGTGTGTGTGTTCCCTGACACCTTATTCATTAAACAATGATCTTCTTTAGAGAAGAAAAATACTTTACACAGTGGGGAGCAAAGGTCACCTTGACCTCTGTAATTAGTCATGGTTCATATATTGTAAAGAGAGTTCCTGCTTTGAACAAATAATGTTTATAAAAGCCAGTTTGCAATATGTATTCATTTCATGCTGCTTCCCAGGTCATTTGCATGCAAAGTTAGCTGAAGTGAAAATGAAGATAACGGGGTTCTTTATAGTACAATACTCCTTGTGCCAATGTGTCCTGTATGGTAGGTGGCATTACATCCTTGGGGACTATACTGGCCATTTTAAGTGTGTATTTTGATGTGTCCAGGGTGGTCTGAGCATGGCATTAGGAGACACAAACGCCTGAATTCTAATTCCAGCTTAGATATTGGGCCTGATCTGACATTGTCCTCATTCTGCTTTACACCAGGTAGGCCCACACAAAGATGCCACAAGGCAGGATTACCCTGGGGAATACTTCCAGCACGGGGGGACCCCTATGCCCAGATGCAAAGCCACTTCGTCAGCTCTGCACCACCTTCACAGCAGCCTGTAGTGCAGGTGGCAGACACCAAGTGATTCTACCCCCTGCAAAAAACAGTGGTTCATTAAAGCAAGGGCACAAGCCTAACAGAGCTGGTCAAATTCATTTTCCCCATTAGAAGTTTTGCCTCATTCCCTGATTGAATGATAAGAGAGGACTATTCTCATTTTTATTGGATGGTTTCAAATTTTTGGCAGAAATTTAGTTCACTACCTGATTGGTCCAGTCCAGCGTCTCCAAGGAAAGGATCCAAGCTTGTGGTGACGACGCAGGAAAGGAAACAGAACGCCAGGTCTGTGGTAGCTAGAGAGCTTTTCAAGCCTCTTGCAAAAAGCCTCCCAGGAAAACTTTTCCTGGGGTTTTTATTTCTCTCCTTACTTTGTTTACAACTCTTCTTAGTGGTTACATTCTTGCGCATAGAAGAGCCAGGCAGTATACATGCACATAAGATAACGAACCCATCTCTTGAGCGCGTGAACACCAGCTGCGAGGGTACAATCAAATCAGCCAAATAAGTTTCCCAAACACAAACGCTGGATTGAAGGTCACTCCTGCCTCGTAGCCATGGGAGCAGTTTGCCGCGCCTGTGGACTGGCGATTCGGGAGCTATGCATCCCTACATCTCCCCCTGTTTTATTTTATAAATGCGGTGTTTAAACAAAACACTCTCGCAGGGTAGCATACACAATGCCACTAGATTGGGTATACATTAAACAAAGCAGCAAAATAAAACATCAAACATCAAAACTAGGACCCCATACTATAAAAGGGTCTTCATCCACTCTAAGGGTGGCTATAACTAAATATAATCCTACCAAGGAAGAAAAACGTCTTGGCGGATGACTTAAGCATAGCATTTCAGCATATCAATTTGCTATTGCATACAAAACTATTATCAGCAAGCTTAAAACAGCACATTTCTTTCACTGTCTCACACCCCAGATGTTGCTGGGTGGTTTACAGACAGGAACAAGGCAGGTACTTAACAGACCTTGCATTTCCGGGGCAACGGCCAGGCAGAAATCAGATTGATTTAATACTTCTGCCAGGTGGACCCAGGTGTTAAACTGCAGCCGCTGCTCCATCTGGGGTTCGCCTTGGCAGCTAGGGGCCAACAGGAAACTCCCCAATACACACAAAATAAGGAGTGAATTAGCATTAAGGCAAGCTAACAATGTCACAAGGTAATTTTCTGCGGTAGGTTCTAGCTGCTGCTGCACTTGCAGCTGCTCGGCCTGCAATGAAAGGGCTTTAACCTGTCCCCAGGTTATGCGCTGCGGGGGCCCCCGCGGGGGGCGCTGGCGAGGACGCTCGGGATCCTGCAGATGTAGGTTGAACTGTGGAATGGGGTTCGATAGTCCCTGGTGCCAGGCCATCGCCGTGCCACGGGCGGACGTTACGCGCCGGGACCCACAACGGACCTGTAGGAAGAGAAACGGCAGCATGCCCTCGTCCCCACGTTATAAGGGGCACTGGGCCATGCCACTGAGGGTCTGGGGCCTTGCGATATTTAACAAGGGGGCGAGGCAAGGCCTGGTGGCTGCGAAAATGACATTCTGCTGCAGAGTAGTTGTCAGTCAAATTCAAATGATTCAGGGTAAAAAGCACTGCAGCCAGCCATTCCTGGCGGGGAGGAAGGCCTACGGGAATCCCCCCTTTCTGTTTTTGGCGGACCAGGGCTTGTTTGAGCGCACGATTGGCTCGTTCCACAATGGCCTGGCCTGTGGGGTTATACGGGATACCAAACGTGTGGACAATGTCCCACGTGGTACAGAAGGAGGCAAAGGCCGAGCTACAGTAGGCGGGGCCGTTGTCGGTCTTAAGATGGGATGGGTGACCCATGATTGCCATAGCGCGAATCATGTGATTAATAACATGACGAGAGGCCTCACCCTTCTGGGGGGTGACCCACACATAATGGGAAAAGGTATCTACACACACGTGAAGATACTGCCAGGGGGCAAAGGGAGGGAAATGTGTAACATCCATTTGCCAGAGCTGGTTGGCCGAGGTTCCACGAGGGTTAACCCCTACCTCCGGGCTATTGGAGAGAGAAGCGCAAAGGTCACACTGGCGAACAATGGCCTGCGCCTGATACAATGGGAGAGTGAACTGCTTGGCAAGGGCCTTGGCGGATTGATGAAAAAAGGCGTGGCTTTCGATTGGGGAGGAAAAAATTGAGGCCACCGATTTGACCGCCTGGTCGGCCACCGTGTTGCCTTCTGTTAATAGGCCCGGTAGTGTGGTGTGACTGCGAATGTGTGCCACAAACAGTGGGCTAGAGCGGGAGGAAAGGAGCTGTTGCAGGGTAAGAAAAAGGGCCAACAAATTGTCATCACAGGAGGGCGACACATAGGAACCTGGAAGAGACTTAAGAACATTAGTAACATAAAGACTGTCAGTAATCAAATTAAAAGGGTCATCCTGGAAGCATCGGCAGGCCAGGATGACAGCAGCCAACTCTGCGCGCTGTGGGGAGCGCTGAGGCAGGGTAAAGCGGACTTGCCAAGTGCCTTGCACCTGCCAGCTGACCGCACCTCGTGTTGGGCCGCCGTCCGTAAAAAGGGTAAGTGCATCCTTAATGGGGACGGTTGACAAGGACGGCCGGAGGTGAAGGCAACGTTGTTGTAGGAATGAAAGACGGGGGTCAGGGGGAATGTGATATTTAACTTCCCCAACATAGTCAGCAAGAGACAATTGGAGGGTGGCACTGCAAGAGACAGTGCGTTCCCAGTCTTTAGCCGGGATGGGGACAATAATGGCAACGGGGTCCCAACCCAAGAGGGTACGGGACCGTTCTCGCACTTTAAAAATCAGCTCTGCGGCCTGTTGAGGGAGTGTCTGAATAGTATGCGGAGGGGAGTGGGTCAAATAAATCCATTCAATTAAACGAAGACGCGCTGCCGCCCCCTCCTGGGCGAGGACAGCTGTCGGTTGTGAGAGTGTGGGAAGCAAAATGGCAAAAAGGGGCTGTTCCCTTTCTCGGCGGTCGACCCACACCTGGGCCAGGGTCTGGTTAATGAGGGTGACCGCTTGGCGCTGTTCCTGGGAAACGGGAATGATATCTCCGGGGAGACGGCCCTGCCGAAGGCCAGAAAAAAGAGGGGACAGCATGGAGGTAGTCAGAGGGCAAAAAGGACGAATCCAATTAAGGGACCCCAATAACTGTTGAAGCTGTACAAACGTAAGAGGGTTGGGCAATACCAACTCGGGACAAACTGGACGGGCATATGACTGGAGCATGCGGTGACCAAGATACAAAAAGGGTGGCTGACGCTGGATCTTGTCCGGTGCCACAACCAGGCCACACGCCGCAAGCTGGTGGCGCAGTTCGTCCAGCCAGTCATCAGGGAGGACGGGGTGAGCCACCAGGATGTCATCCATGTAGTGGTAAATTAAGGCATCTGGGTGTGCTGCGCGGAAGGGCCGTAGGGCCTGCGCAACAAAATGCTGACACAAGGTGGGGCTATTCAACATGCCTTGAGGGAGCACATTCCACTGATAGCGTGGAGTGGGCTGGGAGTGATTCAAAACCGGAACAGTGAAGGCAAAGTGCACCCGGTCCTCAGGGTGCAAGGGGATGGTAAAAAAACAATCCTTTAAATCTATTACAAATAACCGGTAATCACAGGGAATAAGGTTGGGATTAGGGGTACCACACTGCAGGGGACCCATAGGCTGTATAATTTTGTTAATGGCGCGAAGGTCCTGCAGGAGGCGCCACTTGCCAGATTTCTTTTTAATCACAAACACGGGGGTATTAAAGGGGCTAGTGGACTCCTCCAAACGTCCTGCCTTCAGCTGGTCATTAACCAAGTGCTGGAGGGCCTCCAGCTTTTCTAAAGGAAGCGGCCACTGCGCAACCCATACGGGTTCGTCAGTGAGCCAACGGAGGGGGAGGGCCGTATGCCTAATCATTGATATGGATGGTGGCAGTGAACTGTGTCAATAAATCACGGCCCCACAGGTTGAGGTGGACGGGGAGAATGATAGGCTGGATACGGGCGCGGCGGATGCCTTGGGGCGCCCTAACCTCCAACCATCGGGCACTTCGTTGTGAGTCCTGTGCCCCGCCCACACCCCAAACTGCCGGAGCCTGCTCTGTGGGCCAATGGGCGGGCCACTGCGCAGCGGCAATGACGGTAATGTCTGCCCCAGAGTCGATAACACCCTCGAACGGCTGATCGTTGAGGCAGTAAATGCGTTTGGGTTGGGGTGCTCCAATGTCTTTAACAACTGCTGCCACTTGTGGGTGAATAGTGCGCTGGTCGGTGGACCTGAAGCCTCCGGTTCGGGGAACGTTTCTTCCCCCTGCCGGAAGGGAGTAGGGCACAAGTATGAGTTGCGCCCAGGCATCTCCCTGAAACAGCCGTTTCGGGAGATGACTCCACAGTTGAACATGGATAATTCCACCATAGTCCGAATCCACCACCCCAGGCACCACAAACAGGCCCTGCTTGCTGGCGGACGAGCGGGGTAGGACAAGGCCCACCATGCCCTCCGGCAGCGGGCCCTGAATCTGGGACGGCATGAGGAGGACCTCCCCGGGGAGAGTGATATCCATATTTTCCTGATTAACAAGGTCAATCCCCGCACTGCCCCTTGTGGCGGCGGGGGCGTCGTGCACGGAGAGGGGCGCGGCCTTGGGTCTCGGGCTGGTCGCAGGCCCGCCTACTAGTTTCCCGGGGGGTTGTCTCGGTTAGCAGCCAAGACCCGGCTGTCACCCCCGGCCAAGCGACACTGCGCAGCCCAATGGTAGCCCTTTTTGCATTTCGGACACAGCGTGCGGGGCCTCTGGTCTGTCCGGGGCTTGGGTTTGTTTTTACACATGCCCCCCGCAGGGGCCCGACACTCCCGCCAAAAATGTCCGGGCTTCTGGCAGTTAAAGCAGTTCCCCTGAGGCTTCTGCCCCTTGTGCAGGGCAGCTGCCAGCAGGGCCATCTGATGGGTCTGAGTGCCTACGTCAGCACACGCCTGCAGCAATTCTGCCAGGGTATACCCGGGGCGCCCGACCACTGCCTGCATGGCACGGCGGCAGTCTGCATTGGCATTTTCGTAAGCCAATTTTATCATTAGTTCAGTCTGGGCTTGCGGGTTATCAATCTGCCTCTGGACTGCCTCTTGGAGGCGGTCAATAAACTGGTGGAATGGTTCGGTGGCACCCTGCCGAGTAACCGCAAAGGACTTAGAGGACTCGCCTGCAGCGGGGACCCTGCGGAACGCGCGACGGACACACTGGCCAATGATGGGAAAAGCTACCCGGGGCGTGCCCGCCGCCTGCTCGGGGATGCTCGAAAACTGCCCTGTGCCATATAACTGCTCAGCAAGATAAGCCCCCCCACCTTGCGCTGCTGCTGCAAGCGCCTCTCGCTGGTACTCGCTATCCCACACAACGTATTGCGCGGGAGACAGCACCATGCGACACATGTCTTTCCAATCTTGGGGGAGCAAGAAGTAACCGTTTGACACACCTTCCAAGATCCCCAGGGTGAAGTGGACCGCACCCCGGTCTCACGAACTGCCTTGCGGAGCTCGCGCAGAACTGAGTAGGGGAGAGCCTCCCAGTCCACTATCTGCCCCCCATTTCCATTATCCCGCCAAGAGACGGGAAACGCCTCGAACCCACACTTGGATTCCTCATCGGTCAAGAGACCGGCCTCACGCGCTTGCCGCACCGCCGCGGCGACAGCGCCCCCCTGCCCGACCGGTAGGCAGGGGGGCGCCGCCACGGGCGGCGGCGCAGGGAGGGTCAGCTGTGGGCAGGAGGGGGGTGGCCCATCACCTGGGGGCAAAAGGGGGACCGGCTTGGGGCGGTTGGGGCCGATCCCCTCCAGTGCCTCCTTACAACGCTGCCAGAGCAGCAGGCACTGAACTGGGGCACGGGGTTTACTATACAAGGTGATCCCAATCTGTATCCAATCAAAAAGCTGCAATGACCCGCAGTCTGGATACCAGGGGCACTGGCGATCTATTTCCCTTAGGAGGTCCTCAATATGAGCGACCGGGACAGCGACACATGATCGCTGTCGTATAATCTCTTGTAACTCTCTTGCGTGCTCCTTCTGGGCACTGGAAAGTTTCCCCCCCATACTCACGAATAAGGGGCGGCAAACAGCCGCGGGCGCGCTCGGCGTATCCAGCCGGTGAGTAGAGGGGTATCACGTCGGGGTCACCAGCTGTGGTGACGACGCAGGAAAGGAAACAGAACGCCAGGTCTGTGGTAGCTAGAGAGCTTTTCAAGCCTCTTGCAAAAAGCCTCCCAGGAAAACTTTTCCTGGGGTTTTTATTTCTCTCCTTACTTTGTTTACAACTCTTCTTAGTGGTTACATTCTTGCGCATAGAAGAGCCAGGCAGTATACATGCACATAAGATAACGAACCCATCTCTTGAGCGCGTGAACACCAGCTGCGAGGGTACAATCAAATCAGCCAAATAAGTTTCCCAAACACAAACGCTGGATTGAAGGTCACTCCTGCCTCGTAGCCATGGGAGCAGTTTGCCGCGCCCATGGGCTGGCGATTCGGGAGCTATGCATCCCTACACAAGCTGGACTAACCAGCAGAAATGAGAAAAATACTGT
Organism: Malaclemys terrapin pileata; assembly: GCF_027887155.1. Lineage (NCBI taxonomy): Eukaryota > Metazoa > Chordata > Testudines > Emydidae > Malaclemys > Malaclemys terrapin. Next base: position 13,360,875 of record NC_071515.1, on the reverse strand, counting down.
GGCTAAAGAGTGATTTATTTTTTTTAAATACCCCTTTTTCCCCAGAGGTGGTCCCTACAAGTCAGGGTTGGACAGTATATAGTAGCTGTAGTTGTGCTTTGCCTCGCCAATGGATAGAAAGAAAACTTTTTCACTTTGAAAGTAGGTAGAGTTTACCTTCCAGCTTCTCCTCTTGGGTGTGAGGAGCTTGGGTTTGCATTGATTATGTGAAAATGCACTCCGTTTGCTTTTTTGTTTGATAGGGAATTCTATTGACATTCAGGGTGTGTCTACACTGCAGTTTGGAAAAGCATGTGTAGGCATATGCCCGAGCTAGATTTTATGGCGCTAGATTTTATGGAGCTAGCTCACTAAAAATAGCCTCTCCTGCCACAACTACGCTACTGACTTCCAGAGTACATACTTAGAGTCCTGGGTGGCATTGTACTTCAGAGGCCAGCCTATAGCACTGCAGATACACTGCTATTTTTGGCACGCTAACTCAATCCAAGCTAGCTCAGGTAGGCTTACACATGCTTCATTGTTGCCTTCCAGTTGTTGTGTAAATATAACCTTAGTGGGATTTAGGCTTCCTAGGTCTCTAGGAACCTTTGAAAATCCCAGCCATATATTCTCGTATAATAAATTCCAGAAAGTGCCAAAGTCTCTGATTACAAACAATAACTTACAGTAGAAAATGAGAGTGTAATAGGAGCACCCATCCGGTACACGGTTGTTCCAAACTCTTGCAACCTTTCAGAAGGCAGGAATTCACTCAGGAATTGCTCCAACACAGAAGAATGTCCCAGTGCTCTCTTAGTATGTGCAGAACCCTGTGTCATTGCAAAGAACAGTCAGTTGGAGAATGGCATAAATCCAAGATGCCTAAAAAGAACTCTCCCTCCATCAGTCACAAAGAGGCTCTACAGCCCCTCCAGCCATGGCTCATTAGTCCTGGATTAAGGCACCTTCTTCCCTTTGGGCAGGAACTGATCCTTAGATGTGATGCAGGCTCACGGGGACCATGCACTCACGCTGCTCCTTGTGCCTGTCCCCTAGAGCCGGATCTTAGACTCCATTTGGGCTTATATGCCCCTATGTGCCCTCTCCAGCAGCCTTTAAAGTCTCTTCTCTAATTGCATCCTCATTCTCCAATTGGAAACCGCTGGCAGCTGGATTTCCTTCTAGCTGTGTAGCCAGTCAGGGCTCTGTGGTAGGCAGAAAGGCCAGCTTCTTTTGTCTGCTCATTGCCTAGCCACTCATGAATCTGGGGGCAACACCAGCCTTCACAGCACTGCTGCTCATCAGGAATGGGGGCTGCACAAGACTATTTGTCTGTGAAATCTTGGGTTTTTTTTCCTGCTCTGATCTCTTTATCTCTAAAAGCAGGAACCTACAGTGGTTGCCTGTGTTTTTCTATGCAATGTTATTTTCCCAGAACATTTAAAAGTGTCTAGTATGGTGTCACAGAAGAATCAAAGGTGGAAAACCTCTGCTTTTGCCAGCTGAGCTATCCAAGACCACCTATTGACAATGCAAGAAAAGAAAATAGAGACATAGATTTTAGAATGGGGCATGTGGCAAACAGAAGCATTTCACATTTTCCCCGCTGCATAAAACCCCTAAGCCTTCAATAACAAATCAATACTGAACAATGGCTAATGCTTCTCTGGATTGTGAAGACTTAAGAGTTCACGCTGGAGGCAGGAGAATAGTGGAGTGGGGAGGGGAGGGGGAAAAAGGAAGACCATTTTTACAAACACTCAGCTCTGGCTCTTCCTACCTTTTTCTTGAAACAAATTCAGGTGGGATTTTAGGCTTTAATTTTCATTCTTAAGGTATCAAAATACAGACATTTGTTCCCCCACTTCCTGCTTTTTATTCCCCACTAGCCTCTGCTCCCTTCATGTTGATGAAGGCTGTTGTGTTCTTCATGCTCTTGTTTGCTTTGTGTTTAATTTCCTAGGACTTTGCCATAAGGCCTTGGCTTCTCAACGTAGGAGGCTTCCATTTCCAGGGGATGGAGGGGCCCCGATATCAACTTCTAATTGACAGTGCTCTGTGTTATAAACCAATCTATTCAATCACTGCGCTGAAGAAGGGCAGATTTTCATCAAAAGAAGCTCCCAGAGGGATCACTTACTTTGAAGGAAATGCATTAATTAAAGCACTCCGAAAAATAGTGGGTGAAGAAATGCATAACATTTCAGCTAGATTTTATGCTACACTGAGCACTTTTTTGACCTTTCTCTCCAAATGGTAAACAGAAATGCAGTTTTGAAAGCCCTCGTACATACTGGTGGCACAACTGGATTGTTTCCTCTGCCGTTCCCCTTAGAAAGAACAACAAAAATAGGATGCAGTTACCATATCTACAGCTGAAGCTGTTCAGAGCCCAGGCAGACTAACATTAATAAATGAGGATAATTAGACTTGATTTGCATATTAAAATGGTCTTAATTAAACACAAATTCTGTAAACGTTTTAAAGGCTGTAATCGATCTTTTGCAGGCTTTCTTGGTTATTTATATGATCTAATAAAGACTAGAGGCTTTGTTAATGAGACCTCTATTTCCTAACTTGTATGTGTCAATGAGATTATTGCACTAACAATTATGGAGCTGGCTGCCTTTAATAACTCGTAAAACCCTAAGGCTGAAATTCTTTTGTCTAAGACTACATAAAATGATAGATCTACTATAATGTGAGTCTGCTGCTTATGTTTTCTATTTTCCATTACATACTGTAAGGAACTGTCCAGCAACAGAGTCCACTGAGTTCCTGGGAGCTTTGCCTGAATAAGGACTGCAGGATCAGGCCAATATTGTTCTTTTGCAATATTGAAATAATGCATCTAATATTTTATACAGTGTAAGACCTAAGCAGAATAGATTTGGTCAGAGACTCCCTCCCCAATGTCCAAAAAAGTCAGATTTCAAAAATAAACTTTTCTTTTCATGTATATACAGTGACATACGGTTGTTTCAGATTGCAGTACATCCGTGCACGTTAGGAAATGTTTAGTGTACAGCAACAGGGTCCACACGGATACTTAGTGTGCAGCATGCTGGAGCGCTGTAGATATTCACCCCAGCTTGCAGCTTAGCAAGTGCTCATGCAAACATGCCCTCCAACTAAGGTGCAGTCATGCTGCAATTTCACCACTGAACTGTGAAAATGCTTCAAGGAGTGTTATTCTTTTCAGTGTTTGTTTACTAAAGGTTTATGCCATGATACTAGCGTCTTGGGAACACTGCGGTCGAATAGGTGGCGTTCACGGGCCCATCAGTGCTTGTTCTCTTCAGGTGCTAAATAGGTTTTGAAGAACTCATTTTTGTCTTGACAACTTTGTCTGTAACAGGCAAGAAATCTGTCAGGAGAAAGTGCTTCAGCTCAGTTTTTATTTTTTGACCCATAATTTTAGTAATGGTCTCTTATCCCATTATTTGTTAAATGTTAATCAAAAGCAACTGGCATTGACATTTTCTTTGCCATGAGATGTGGCTATGTGATCAGGTAGACTAGGCCCAGTGACCCCTGCTCGAGGCCTCACGGTCCTGCCACACCCCCTCCCAGAGAGGAGCAGAAGAGAAGTCCTCCAGTCAGCCTAGAGTGGTTGTGGGGAAGCAGCCAATGAGAGAGGTAGCAAGGAGTAGCCAGTCAGGACCCAGCAGGGCCATATAAAAGGAGCTGCAGAATAGAGCAGCAGTTAGTTTCTGTCTGGAGCTGGAAGGGAGAGGGCTGTGTTACTGGCTGGCTGAAAGAGCAGCAGGACCACAGACAGCTGCTCAGTGTGAGCAGGGAACAGGGGAGAAAAGAGAGAGTTCCTGTCTGGCTTCTAGGACTGGAGTTGCCGACAAGGAGTGGGTAGAGCTGCCAGGCATCCGGTTTTTGACCGGAATGCCCAGTCATAAAACACACCACTGACTGGGCTGTTAAAAGTCTGGTCGGTGGCACAGCAGGGGCCTGGGGCTAAGGCAGGCTTTCCTACCTGCCTTGGTTCCTCATGGCTCCCGAAGTGGCGGCCAGGTCCCTGCAGTCCCTAGGCGCATGGGCGGCCAGGGAGGCTCCGCACGCTGCCCTCACTCGAGTGCCGGCTCTGCAGCTCTCATTGACTGGGAACCACTACCAGTGGGAGTTGCAGGGGTGGTGCCTGCAGGTGCAAGGCAGTGCACGGAGCCTCCCTAGCCGCCCATGCACCTAAGAGCTGCAGGGACCTGGTGGCTGCTTCCTGGGAGCCAGGTAAGTCCCGCCTGGACCCTGCCACACCCCAATTCCCCGCCCCTGCCCAGAGTCCCCTCCCGCACCCAAACTCCCTTGCGGAGCTTGCACACTGCACCTCCCCACACACCCCAAGCTACTACCCCAGCCCTGAGCCCCCTCCTGCTCCCCAAACCTCTCATCCCTTGCCTCACCCCAGAGCCTGCACCCCCATCTGGAGCCCTCACCCCCCCACACACACCCCAACCATCTGCCCCAGCCCAAACCCCCTCCTGTACCCCAAATCCCTCATCCCCAGAGCCTGCATCCACAGCTGAAGTCCTCACCCTCTCTCGCATCCCAATCTCCTGCCCCAGCCCAGTGAAAGTGAGTGAGGGTGGGGAAGACCGAGCCACTGAGGGAGGGGGAATGTAATGAGCAGGGGCGGAGCCTCGGGGAAGGGGCGGGGAAGGGGGATGGACCTCAGGGAAGGGGCGGAGCTAGGGTATTCGGTTTTGTGCCAGTAGAATGTTGGCAACCCTAGTGCTCTCCCATTACAGCCTGTGTAAGATTTTCTGGTTTCACCCCTCTCTGAATGTGGTTTTGAAGACTGTAGGGATAATTACATAGTCTATACTCCTGTGAATTTAGTCATCATACAAAAAATGAAACAGAAATTCCCTTTTCATTTACGTTAGAAGTATTCTTTACAGGGAAATATGAACAAAGCTAAACTCAATTGCATATATTTTTAAGTAACCACAAAATATAAAAATTAGAAATTATTTTCCTGCAGTGTGATCAGAGAGCTATATGGGTTATATAATGTGGAAGGGACTCTCAAAATCACTCCGGGCTGGCCTAATTCTGTTCCCACTGATGTGAACTGTGGGCAATCTAATGAGAGCAGAGTTAGGCCAGCAGTGAGCCATTTTGAAAATCCTAAGGCTGCAATTTAGCATGGTACTTTAGCATGTGCTTTTATCTTTAAGCATGTGATTAGTCCAATTGATTTCATGTGCTTAAAGTTTAAAGCGTGTGTTTAAGTACCTTCCCGGATCTGAGCCTAAATGATTTGGGAGAGATACTGCAATATGTAATACAACATTGAAATCCATGTGAGTTTTGTGGAAGCAAGGATTCCAGGATGAGGTCCTATGATTAAAACTGATAGGAATTTTGCCATTAACTTCAATGAGCTCAGGGTCTGACCCATTCCATAATTCAATATCTCAACCAAAAACATTTACTACACATCTATTGCAATGTACAGTAATCATGATCGTGAGGATGCTGCTTTTTTAAGTGCTAACTGTATCCTGGGCTGAACAAATTCAGAGGTCGTAGGCCTAGGAATTTATTAAATCAGGATGTGGTTAGGACTAAATTTAATGGGAAGCATATCCTGTCACTGTTATACTGACATTTAATTGAAATATTCAAATTTTAAATAAAAGATAAGAAGAAAATTTCCAAAGCCGCCCAAAGAATCTGTCAAACCCGACCAAATGATTAGAGTGGGTTGAAATCGACTGAGTTTCAAAACATTGACAACATTTGAAGTTCAGCGTTTTGAACTTTGACAAACGTTAGGAATTTTTGATGAACCTTTCACAATTCCTCAGGAAGAAAGCCCTGGGTGAGCAAGTGGTTTACTTTCCATTCCCATTCAGTGCGGGGTTTCTCTGCCGAGACTGCTAATTTGGGTGCCAATTGGGGTTATGGCTATCTGCCCAGCACGATAATGGACTGAGATCACATGTTATTTGCTCATAAACCAACAAACCGCAATTAGATGGTGAAGGAGCTGAACATATACATTTGAAAATCTATAGCACAATCAACTCACCTTGTAGATTAATGATGACAATAAAGGATACACAACAAACAAGGTGGGTAAGATAATATATTTTATTGGACCATCATTGCCCAGGACAAACACTAAGCCACAAGAGGCATAAAATGCCAATTACAAATTATTACTGAAAGCTTTAATAAAAATGGCATGGTTGTTTATAGTTGGAAATACTGCTTCTTGTTTGCTTCTTTTTTTAATCTTCCTTCTTTCTCCGTCGATCTGCCATGTTAAACTTGGATGGGCTATGTTCCACATGGAACAGGTTTGACAATAGAATGCACAGTGTAAATGCAATATTGTTGCTAATGAGTTTGTAAAAATGAGATTTTAAAAAAGCAGATAGCTGTCAGATGGGTAATAGCTTTGCGACCACTGACCTGATTTGGATTCTCCCTGGCATTTTGAAAATGGAAGAGGCTCATTAACCATTCCCTATCCTTGAGCCATCCTTAGTTATCTGTTCCTTTTTTTAAGAAACACTCTTCCGTAGGTTGCCTGCAATGTTTGCTAGGTTGTCTAGTTAAAGAACCTTAGTTTTGTTTATTCAAGCCAGGCAAATAAGTGCTGTTCTGGTTTGAATTAGAATTAGATAACGGTTTGGCATTCTGAACCAAGGCTATGGTTCTTGTTTGAAGGTGCCTAAATGTGGTGAGCGCTTTTCAAGAGATTTGAACTGGAAATAAAATGGAAAAATCAAGAGATTTTGCAATATTTTTGCCAGCCTGAGTTGTAGATTTTATATATTTATTTATTGAGAGTCCTAGGTAGAGATGATATAAAGTGTACAGCTTTAAAAATACAATTACTGGACACAGGCAAGGAATTTACAACCCTAGAAGGTGTGCAGAAACGGTGGAAATCTTATGGGATCAGCTCTTTTTTGTTAGATTTCCACAGACTTGGGCTTCATTTGAACCACATCCAAAAAAATAAGACTCTTCCTATATTTAGTTTTACACAGAATCAAAACTCTAAAGGCAGGGAACTTGAATCCCAATCTCCTGCTCTTGAAATCTGGGGAGGAAAGAGAATTGGCAGATTTTTCCAGTTTGAACTCATCTCTATTTCTTATATTTAATTCAAGTCCACTTATGTATTACTTGTATTGACATCCACCTTTATGTCATCTCATTTACAAGGTTAACATAAAGTGTTCCTTTCTGCTTTCACTGTGGTCACTACTTCCCTTATTAGGCACCATCAGCAAATTCAGTTAATTTGATCTTTTTTTATAGTGCTCCTTCTGAGGCTCGGAAGACTGAACATGAGAGAGACCTGTTATATCCATGTCACTTGAACATAACTCATGAAAACTCTTGTATGCTTTTCAGAATTTTGGAATCATGAGTTCATTTAATGTCACCTTTATCTACAACAAAAATGAACGACCCTGTTCTGTGAGAGAGAAGGGTCCCATCCCACTCATGCAGTGAGCAGAGCTAAGGGACACACTCACCCTGATTAGCAGGGTGGCACTGGCCAGCTTTATTGAGCACTGTTCTCCAGATCCTCTCTAGGGTGGACCACTAAAACTACAGGGGGAGGAATGCAATCATCTAAATTGGATGATGGGTTTAATGCAAAGGCAATCTGATATGTTCATGTAGATCTCAGAATCCATTTGAAGAAGGAATGGGTTCTGTTTCTAGTGTTGTCTGCAGACATCAACCAGGTGAATAAACACTTTGTATAATCTTTAGGTCCTTCCAACTACAGCTCTTCATATATCCTCCCCAAGGACATTGATACTCTATAAATTCCTCAGATGTCTTTTAAGAGGTGGTCCATCCAACCTTACACTCTTCCTCTCCCAAGCCATATGGCCATCTCTATTTCCCCCACGCCCCGGGTTCTTCGGGTGAGGACGGAACCGTGTGCTAACTTTCTTCATCTTGCAGCTTACTAGATACAGACCACCCTTCACTGGTCTTCAGCAGGAGGAGGAGCCGGCAATGGCTGACTCCTCCCCCTGTAGGGTTCTGTAGTTCCTGGAGACATTTAAATTGCCAGTACTGTTAAAATGAGAGCCCAGATGAAGGCATCCCGTAATCCTGAGTGTGGTAAATAGAAATTTGTTCTGGTTCCTTAGCAACTGTGTACTATTTGGGACAACTAGTGGTTTCCAGCTTCTGCACTATGATTTAGAAAGTGTCTATGACCCTTCACTAATTTTAACAGCATTGGCTGCCGGTGTGTGTCCCGGACCCCTCTTCCTTCTGGAGGTTTTCCTCTCCCCAGAGACACTCATGTATTGTTTAAGGACACTAGCGCCTCTGAAACTGCATGATAGTGGATGTGGTCACCTGGTGCTCCTTGCATTAAGGGAAAAACCTGGACTGAAAAGCAAGTCGGGGGCAGAGGAGGAGGAGATCAGTCCCCCAGCCCCTTTGAGGACAACAAAAGAGTAATGTTGGCAGAGGGCTGGCAGTCAGAGGTGCCCTAAAGAGCAATAGAAAAGAGTGCTAGCCTCAGAGGCAGGATTATGTGGAATTTAGACCTGCATGGTTTGATTTATCAGTAACCCCATCCTGAAGAGCTAATTAACACCTTCTCTCTCTCAATGTTTCATGGGATCTTTGTGAACCCAAGTGCTCAGAGCCTCAGTTTCATATCTTACCTTAAAGATGGCACCTCTGTTATTTCACGGTCCCCTACCATTCAATGGGATTGATTCAGTGTAAACTAGCTGCAAGGGTAAACTAACAAACATGAACCAAGTAAAGACTAGTACAAGTAATGCCTGAGGCTGAGTTTCCAGATATTCTTGAACAATAACTCTGAGAGGGATGCAAACTGTTCCTATTCATTTGAAAAATTGTTGACTCTGAAGAATAATGTTGATTTAAAAGTCAATATTATCCACTATTTCTCTGCTGATAAAGCCAAATAAGCAAGGGAAGGCTGATCTAAATATGAAGAGCTGTTGTGAGAGGAGTCTCATGATGATCTCACCTTTTGGTGTCTCATGTAGGTGGCATATGGGAGAGTACCACAACTATTTTTTTCCAGTTGGAACCAGATGGACTGGTTGAAAAGGTGTGTCTAGAAAAATGAGCTATAGGTTTAAAAAATGACTCCCACTCTACCCCCTCAAGATCTTTGGAAATAGTTATCCTCTGGTGTGGACTTGATCGACTGAGTTCAACACTCATTGTAGCAAAGTTGACTGAACTATAGATATTGGATAAACAAGGTGAAAACTTCTATTCAACAAGTATTGAATTCCGTTGACTTGTCCTAGGCTGCACGAGGGAAGGTTGTACAGTTTTTGACACCTTTTGTCAAAAAGAGGTAGACTTCCTACGGTGGAGAAGACCTCAGGGTCAAATTGTCAGCAGTCTGTTTTTCAATTACATCTATTTTTAAAACCTTCTCTGGGGAAGATAGTTGTTTAAACAATGCACAGAAACTCTGTAAATGTTTAGTAAATAGGTTACAAAACCATATTTCTTCCATTCCTCTGGTTTGTTGAAACTTTTTTCTGTTGAGTTGGAAGCTGATGAATCCTGCAGGAGTTCATAGAAGACAGTATCCTACGTGGTCGCGTCTGTTCAAATACTGCCTCTGGTTAAGGGTTTTAGCAGACTGCAGTATTAGAAATCCAAGTGTGGGGAGAAGACAAAAAGATAATTCTCTTTCATCTCAAGAACAAAGCCAAACAGAAAGGCTTTTTCAACTTTCTTAATTCATGAAATATTTATTGTGGAGTCAGATAATATTATGAGGCATGAATTGGGTCTTTTCTGTATTTCTGTTACAAACTCCTGTTTTCAGGGTTTGCCAGGAGAGCCTCCAAGGTTCACTTTGAACTGACTTAGCATTCAAGGTCTTGGCCTGGAAGCACATTTTTCTTCCCAATTAAGAAAAATAAGTTTGAACAGTTATATCTTGGAAGAATATTTAATGCAAAAGCTATGTTAACGCTACGTTAAGGGGAAGTTCAAATGCACAAAAGTGAGGAAAGTCAGAAATAAGTGCTCCCAAAGCCAGATTACCTTAGTTCCTTCCATATTCATAATGATCTTTTGCCAGTGGTATTGTATAAGTCAATTCAAAGATGTGCCCAGGGGTGCTGGATCGAGGGGTGTTGAGGGTGCAGCAGCACCACTGGCTTAAAGTGGTTTCCATTATGTACAGGGTTTACAGTTTGGTTCAATGGCTTTCATCACCCTCATTATAAAAATTGCGCCAATGTCACTTGGTGGGCCATAATATTTATGTGCAAAGTGACAGAATTAATATTATGGAATCTTAATTTTGTTGTGCTTACGTTCCCAACCATGGCGGTTCACTAGCAGATTTTTTTTTCCTGTTGAAGGGAAGGCTGGTCTTGTGTTTGAAACATGGGTGTGAAAGCTGAGAGATGTAGGTTGTGTTGGAGGGGAGGGTGTAAAATGGGGAAACCGAGTCACAAGTCCACCCAATTTAGACTTAATCAATTCTCGCCTTTAGTTATACAGTTTCAGACAGAATTCATGTTACTTATAGTGTCTGAACATATATTTATGCCAGAAAATAATATCAGACAAAACAGAATAGGTGTAGGGCCCAGACTTCCTAATTCCGGGGCACAGGGAAAGTTAACTTGTATTTCATGCTGGTTATTGCCTCCTCTGATCTCTTCGTCTGGTCATTCAGACCTGTTCCTTCCATTGTTTCTCTGATTTGGGCCCTGTTCTCTTCTTTTATACATTTTCACATTCCATATTTATTTTCTCCAATCAGCTTTTATCATAGCCACCCTTTAATTCTTTATGTAACCTGGACATTTTAATGTACCCAACTCCTGCCTTTTTTCTGCTGTTTTTCTGCAGTTTTTATATCCTGGGTTTTCTCAGTAAAATACTACTTCTTGCTACAGGTTTGTATGTGTCTACCTCAAAACTTCCGGAACAACATTCTCTTTGTTCTATCAGCAATAACATCATTTTAAGCAGATTGGCAATTCTGTGTAAAAGAAGAATTGGCAAAACTACACTTATGCCGGCAAGGCCCAAATGTTACCTCATTTAAACTCACTCACTGTCAATTATTACAAATTATTAATATCTACCAAAACTTTTACCCTTACCATTTAACAATTATTCATTTTGATATTTCAATATCATATTCACTATATATATATATATATCTTCTATCTCTTTGTGGGGGAAGAGTTACAGAAAACACAATGATTCTTTAGTGTCAACATTACAAAAAACAACCTTCAGTCGAAATTTTCCAGTGAATGCATTTTGAGGGGTGTCTCAGTTTTAGGGCTTTAATGTTTAGTTGCTTGTAATGGTATCCCAATACTTGTTTCCTGACGCTGCCACAGACTTCATGTGTGACCTTAGACAAGTCACTTAATCACTCTGTACCTTAGTTACTCCACCTGTACAATGGAGATAATACTACTATTTACCTACCTCACAGGGCATCCTCTGTAAAGTCCATCCTCTGCTGAACAGTGTTATATAAGTGCAAGGTATTATTTATTTTAATTAATAAATATGTTTTGTTTTAGTTTTAGAGTAGAAATGTTAGGACTTCCTATTTGAACGTGTAAGGCATATGGTTATTTGAAGAAAGGATGTGTTCGTTGGCTCATGTGTATTTGCTTTAAGGTGCACTCAGGGATCATAGCATTCTTTCCAAATCACAAAGCCCAGTGAAAATACCGATGAGCGTTTTGCTGTGTAAATGCTTTTCTGAGTGCACTCACCAAGGCTCTAGAACTCCCGGGAGGGCCAAGAAGTCCTGCATATTTGAATCTCTGTCCATGTAAATAGGTGTAGATATGCTCAGATGTATGTATCTAAAAGATCATAATGGATTATATCAAAAAATGATGTACTGCGCTTACATTGCACATTATATTTAATAAATTATAACATTTCTCAACCAAACTTTTCAGCCCTGTAAAGGATGTATTCTTTGTGGAAGTCTATCGCCCGTGGTCTGACATTCTAAGTCCAAAAAGAGTTTAAATTATCAAAGCCTTCAAAATGATTGAGCAGCACTTTAAAACATGCAGAACAATATTATTTTCACACTCTCATAAATCAAAAATAGCTCAATGGATTTTGTTAAACTGGCAATTAAATACATATTAGGAAAACGCAACTGCTGTGGTAAGCAGTTAATGGTCTAACTTAATTCCATAGATGAAAAGAAATGAAGAGCTGGGCTGAAATCTCTGTCCTTAACCTGTTTTGCCTTGATATGCATCACACAATAGCAAGAAGGAATTAGAACAGAATTTCACCTGTGGCACTGAATTCCCTGGCTTTTTGTGTGGTGTAAATTAGACCTAAGAAATTATTTGAATTCGGATTCCTTGTTTCAGCGTTCTGTGAGGATTGCTTCAAGGTTACCTATTTTAGCTTCTCCCCTCCAAGGAAATGGCAAAATGCTTTCTGAAGCTACCTTTTCTTTTGTGCTACGCTGAGGTTTAAAAATAGAAGCATCATCAGGGTCTTTTAAGATCATTCAGATGACTCTAATCCCAGACAGGCAATTAACAGCTATGTTTAGTGAAAGCTAACAGTTTGATAAGCACCAGGAGATGTTTCTGTGTTATTTATAAACACTGATTCTAATTTATTTTAAATAGTTTAGTTTAAATTTAAATAGTTTAAAGCTTTGAAATGAAAGAATATTTATATCCATTTTTATGAACAAATGCTTCACTTTTAATACTTGTTTTCTTTATATGAACGTTACTGCTGTGTAGTTTTTCTTTATGATTATTAGTTTCATGGCAAATCTACAAAATAAAAGGAAGTGGCTACCAGCTAGTCATTCAAAGAGAGTGGAGGAAAACCCAGTTTTACAAATTTAAATTTCAAAGATATCAAAAGTCTGGTGACTCAGTTTAACAATGAATATGGTATTCTTCATAATTTAGTGCCCCAGGAGGCTCCTGGGCTTTGTACCCAAGGATATTAATACATTCCTTAGCGGGGAACTGGATAAATTTGTTGCTCTTTTAAAACTGGAATTCTACATTAAACATTTTTCTCTTTTATTTTTCTCTCGCTGGAGAGACGTAGTTTGATGGTCATTGGAATTATGACAATAATGTCTCAGGAACTTCGGACCCTAATCAGAGAATCTTCCAAAATATTGATGGGGGGATAAGATCTTGTCTTTCTAACAGATCTTTTCCTCGTTATATGAGGCAAAGTACTGTGGTCTAGAGTTTGCCTCTAACACTCTTGTAAATGGAGAGGTTTGGTCAAATGTTGGGCATCCTCATTGCTTTCTTGGTGGCAAGAAGTACTGTCAGTAAAGTGTAAAGTACTGGAGTGCCAACAATGTTTGCATCTTCTCTGCCACCCCAGCCCTCAACCAGAGAAGGCATGTAGGGTGGGATCCATGATAGAACTTAGGCACCTAAACCTCTAACATAGGTCTGAGATTGAGGTGCCTAAGTCCCAGTTTTGGTTCCACTGCAACTCACAAAGCTCTTGTTGAACCCTATAGGCACCTAAACTCACTTGATGCCTAAGTGTTCAGAGTAAAAGTTCCCGCCTCTGGGCATTGCTGCTTCACTGTAAGCACCCAGACACTTATCTCCCACCTAGGCCCCAAAACCATTCACAAACCAGGGAAAGACTAGATATGTTCAGCAACCTAAGTTGTGTGCAGGGCCTGATCTGATAGGCAGCCTCTGAGCATGCCTACTGTAGCCAGTCCCATTTAAAATGTGTCCAGAGGAGGTGGTGTTGGTGTTGGCCACCTTATAACTTTTAGCACAGTGATTAGAGCACTCACCTGAGATGTGGATGGTTCAATTCCTATTTCTGCCAGATGGGGAGCTGTCAGGAGAGTGCTGTAACCATGAGCTATGGGATAGTCTTGGGCCTTTAACAATTACTTCTCATACTGTATGGACCAGATTATGCTAATTGCAAAGAGACCCTGCCCTGAAGACACTGCAGAACCACACTGCCTTAGTGGGAGCTCCACAAAAGCCTGTTCTGCAGGCCCCCTGCCTAACTTATTCCACTGGGCTCCTCCTCTTAACTCTGTGTGAAATTCACCCTGGACATAGGACATTCAAAATACTTATTAATTGGGACTTAAACCCCTTGCAGAGTCTGCATGGGGTGAATTTCACACTGAATGAAACCAGAGTCCTGAGGATATACTAATATACAATCAAATAATTAAAGACCAAAGCAGAATGTATGGCAATGTTAAGGTTATGTGTGCATCATTAATTCACTTTTGAGTGCTCAACTTTGCAAACTTAATGTTTTCTTAACATGGGCTCTAATCCTGAAAATACTTATTACCTCTTGACCTCAATGGGGCTGTTCACTGTAGTAAGCACTATATTCATTAGTAAGGGTTTGCAGGTGCAGTCATACAGTTTTTATGTATGCAGTTAGAGTACAAATCTTACCAATACTGGAGGTGCTGAAAGGAACAATAAAGTGTAAATTATGAAATATTAGATTAAATATAATAGATTTATTTGCAGTTATTATTAGCAATTACATTTGATCTGCTGATACAGTACATATTATGATTAATCTAGTGGCGTTGTAATTACTCTTCAGGGACACTATTTAGAAATACCTTACAAGACCATTGTCTGTTTTATTCATTGGTGATAAAGATTGGGATCTTTCTAGAAAGAAAGTCAAGAAGTGCTCATTCAGGGGTATTGTGTCACATGTTTCTTGTCTTTTTCTGCTGAATTCCCGTCATTGTGAAAAGATGGATTTTTAAAAATATTAGCATATATATATCAGAGTGCAAGTCACTGCCCTTCATCCTACCAGGCAACACATTAATTTAAAGGGGCCAAAGTATATTTTCCATGACTACGATGCAAAAAATGCCTTGACATGTGGCTTGACAGTGCCACTAGAGCACAAGTTAGATTTTGTAGTCTCAGAATTTTTATTCACCAGACTTTTCATGAATATTCGGTTACACTCTTCCCTTTTCCTATTATGTTATTATCTTTATCAAATTTAATTTATCTATCACTATCTACCCTGGGGATTGTGTGTAATAATGTTTCTCTGCTAAGAGAGAATTCATAATTGGGTAATGAATATTTAAATTTTCTTTTTTATCAGGGTTTATGGGTGGTAATTTGATTATTTATAAATCTTTTAAATATATAGGGCCAAATTTTTTGTTGCTGTGTGTCGATTGAAGACAATGGAGTTACACAAGTAGAGAATTAGATGTGTGAATCTTTTTCTTCCTATAACTGAAGTTTAGATAATGGAATTTTGTAATGGTTTATTTTTCTTTTTTTTATTGTTATATTTGTATTGCAAAATTTCCATGAGAATATTACCTTGTTCCAGCAGAGTGCTTTTCAACAGTAGATCTCCAAGCTCTTTAAAAGGAGGCAAATATCATTATCCCCCATTTTACAGCTAGGTAAACTGAGGCACAGAGCGGTGATGTGATTTGCCCATGGTCACGCAGTAGGCTAGCAGCAGAGCCTAGAATAGTACCTAGGTCTCTTGAATCCCAAAAGAAGTGCCATATCTACTGGGCAACTGCTGTATTATAATTTTTGTGTGTGCGGTCCTTGTCGCAGATCCAATAAGGGGAGATGGGCCTCAGCCTCACCTGCAACATGCTTAGCTCACCTTCCCAGGTGGGGAGGATGAGTAATAATGAGGTCATGTGACTAACTCAGGCCAGGCTTAGGGACATAAGAGAGAGGCAGAGCTCCTAACATTTCAGTTAGGTAGGGCTAGGAGTGTCAGGCAGAACAGAAGTCTGGGAAGCTACAGCTGGCCTGAGGAAGCAACAGTAGGTGAGTGCTGTGTGGGGAAAGACCGGGTCCTGCAGGAAGTAAAGGGGCTGTTAGGATTATAACCCAGCTCCAGGAAGGAGGACTGAGGACTTCTGACTAGGGGAGAAAGGACTGGTTGAGTCATGGAACCAGGGGCCAGCAGGGTTAAGATGGCATGAAGTACTGTGTTGTGAATATGTCTGCAGCAAGGGAGTAAGATAACTATAAACTTAATAGAAATTCCATACTATGCATAAAAGTACTTCTTTTTCTTTGCAAATTAGCCTAGAGACTAGGACTAATCTTGCTGTGAACGTTTATCTTATGAATTTCAACAATTTTTGAGTTATCCATGCCCCAAAGAATACATTAAAATGTTTCCTCAACGGAAAACCTGTAATTTTTCACTCTCTCATACTCATGAATGGTTAAACAAAGTTTAAAATTTTCCCCAAATAACAACATTGGGTTGAGCATAATGATTGTAAATTCAGCTAAAATAAGAATTTCAGATAAAGTGAGCATTAAAATAAAGAGGGTATTACCCTGTGTAACCTCAGTAGCAGTTCTTGCTATTGGTCATATTTACATAAACAAAAATTGATTGGTTCCAATGCCAGTAGCAGTAAAATATTGCCCAAAGTGCAGAGTGGTTTCTTAGCATATAATACATTCCCAAAATCTTTGGCTGTTTTTAATGGAAGGCATTTTAATGCTATTTCCCCTTGAGTCAGTTTGTACTCATTTTTATTAAGATGGGGGAGTCTTTTCTCCCCATGGCCCAACTTACCAACAGGGAAGGCCCTTGACAGGAACATCCCTCCAAGGTAGCAGGGAGCTCTGGTAAACACTCCCAATATCCAAGAGACAGGTTTCAGAGGAAGGGAGTAGTTTGTTGAGGGTGTGTGGAATAGGGGGGAGGTTAGATCTCTCTGGGAGGGATCAGGCTGACATAGTGGAGGCAAACTTGGAGCCGTTTATGCCAGGCCTCCATCCCCTGAAGACCCAGGTCATCTGTTCCCAGGACAAGGCATTGCAGGTTGCAGACTGCTGACCTCTTTGCCAGTAGGCTGCTTCCCATATCTGAAGAGCATAGGTTGACTAGCTCCTTTCTCCCATCTTGGCTATTTATTTCCCAGGCAGGAGATATTGTAGTTTGGATGCCTGCTGTCACAGAGATGACATCTGACCTATACTATTGGCCTCCCTAGGTCAACTATAGCCTACTGGGGAGGGCAGTAGAAGATAATTCATTTTGATTTCACTGTTTTTGGTTTCTTAAGAAGACATTAAAGGTGTGTGTGTAATTGTCACTGTGTCTCAGTGGATCACAGCTGAGAATACTAGATTCAGGACAAACTGCTGAGAAATCAGGCCAACTTACCCCAACTGGTGGTTATTCTCTCATTAGATTATACCAAGCCAGTAACAAAGGTAAACTTCTGTCTCACCACACTGGTTAACAGGAATTCAAAGATGCAGTTTCCTTGGGCATTCCAACCCTTGTCTCACCACCCAGCCACTGGACTCCATGAGGGGTGGTTACTGAAAACCACTTTCATCACATAGAGCGTTCTCTAATCCCAAGAGATCAGCCATGTAGCCAGGTCAATGTATAACTCAGATGTTACCCAATAATCATGCTGCTGCCAATCCTTTAGTAACTAAAATCTAAAGGTTTATTAATAAAAGAAAAGAGAGTTAATAATGATTAATAGATCATATACATACAAATAACTGCAAAGTCCTTATATCAGGTTTGTAGCAGTGATGGTATAGACTACTAGCTTGTAAAGTCTTGCTGGTAACTTCCAAAGATTGGGGAAGATCCTCAGACCCTTGTTTGAAATACCCCTTTTTGTTGTAAATCCACAGTCCAGAGAATCAGGGCGGGAAACAGGCAAAATGGAAATATCTCCGGGCTCTTTTTACCCTTTGCCATGTGCCTGGAATTTTACTGTTGCAAACAAAGCTCACAGCCCAGTTTGTGGAAAGTTACTGGCACAAGATGGAGTCCAGGATCACATGAGCATATTGCATGTCCTTATATGGCTTGATGACTCACAGGGGTTGGCCATTGGCCCCTTGGAGGCTGAGGCATCTGCAGGAAGAGCTATCTGGGTGGAATGAGTTTCTTCTATGGCCCATTGTGAGCACTAAGTGTCTTTGATGGCCCATCCACACAAAGCTGTCTAGCCTTGATGTAAATCTTATCTGGTGGGTGTTACCCAGGAATACTACATGTATAAGATATACGTTCATAGCCAATATTCATAACTTTAGATACAGAGATGAAACATGGATTTAACCAGGATAATCATATTTTATATACTGTAACTTTTCCATTGATACCTTAGATGATGTACTTTATACAAGATTTGTTGCAATTGTATAACAGTGGCAATATCCATAATATAAATGGTCATATTTCAATCATACAGCATCACAGTAATATATATAAAACCACTACACTTTATTAAATCATTATTGAAGCATTCACTGAAAGTTGGCACTCTGCTTTCCAAAGGACTATAATTGTATGTGTCTAGTTCATTAAAAGTGATTTGTGAGAGCCATTAGCTGACAATATTTTAATGCATCTTTTTTACTAACCACAATTCTGGATGCAGATGTGCATCATAATATATCTTTAAAAAAAATCTGCTCCTTGTCATGAATGCAGAAGTGCAGTAGCTGATTTTTAGCATGTTGGGTGACGTGCATTTTTGTACATGACAGTAAAATCAAGCTTAGTATTTATAAGAAAATAGTGTAATTTACATAACTATAAATCACTTAATTGTTTTCATTTTTTGGTTGATTTCCTAGGGCTTCTGTGCTCAGACTTTCTATGGTCACCTGCATTCCTGTAATCATGCTACATTCAACATGAAGGTAAGTTCTGTGCATGAAGGATCGGTTTCTCATGTCACAAATTATAAAGCCAGAAGTTACCATTGTGATCATCTAATTTGACCTCCTGTATAACACAGGCCATATACCTTCCCTGAAGTAATTCCTGGTTGAATTAGAGTGTATCTTTTAGAAAAACATCCAATCTTGATCTTAAAATCTCCATATTCCTCTTTTGTAAACAGTCTTCGTGAGCAGATATTTTTCCCTCATGAAATTGCCAATCTCGTAGGACTGTCTCACGATCCTATGACAGTTCTTGAGGGCACACATACTGACTACAGTATGTAAAGTTCCCACTATATGTACAATAACGCTCCATCCCTATGACAAAGCTTAGTTTATTTCTTGCTGTCTCTGAGCCATTCCCCTCACTGTGACTGTAGAGTTAGTTTAATTAGCTGAGGTTTCCTGTTGGCTGTTAGTCATTTCCTGGGTAGTTAGTTTTGTTGCTGTTGTGTATAAAGGCTATTCTAGATCATTTTGAGTTGGATTAGTGACAAAATGCAGTGATAGAATACAGATTGATGGCAGATCTGGAGAAGATGTGGGCCCTCATGGCTGAACTTCATGTGAGAGTAGAAGAGAATGTTCTTTGCAGACCAGCACATTGAGTGCTTAAAATACCCTGATCCAAAGCCTGTTAAAGTTGGTGTACAAAACCCCATTGATTTCAAAGGGCCCAAATCAATCCCAAAATGCCCATGAGAATGATGTTTCCTCTGTAAGAGCTCAGGCTATAAGGCCTTAACTTCTAAGACACAAGCTCCAACTGGGAATAATCCTTGTTTTGATATAGGGGGGCCTCTCCTGGGCTCTCTACAACCAGTGGGGAGGGCAGGGCACCCCAAAATCTTCCATTAATGATGAGGAGCAGGACAAGGCACAGCAGTGCTCCTCCCACCACACTGTGCTTCAAAAGGGGCTTCCCTGCATGGAATGGAAAAGCCGAACCAGCTCTGCTTGCATTAGAAGTGGGGATTGGGAGATCGGAGAGCTGGTGACTGTCTGGCTCCTCCATCAATCCTGACCAGACAGCTCTAGCTCTATTGTTTGGGGGAGACTGGCAATTCTACACACACACACCAAGGTTCAAACTTTGCTCTAAATTACAGTGAATCTGAAGTAATTCCACAGAGGTAAACAGAGTTACTGTACGATAATGAGGTACAAAGAATGTAAATGCCTGTCAAGTTGGAAAGTGCTATATGAGAACTTGTTTTAAATGTAGCGGTTTATCAAATTCTTACAATTTGATATAGGTGTATTACAAAAAAAGATTCTCAAGTTCAATGCCAGCTCAAGTTGCCTGAGTGAAATTTACGTTATGCGATTGTACTGTTTTCCTATGATTGCTGAACACAAATATACACATCAGGTGTAATTTTTAAAACTCAGAACAAGAATACTATTTTGCAGAACGGACAGTAAAGCGATTGTCCTTTAAAACTGTCCCATTTGCCTTTTACGTGCACCGACAAGGAAGAGCTGGATCCATGATCTTGGCTCCCTATTCTGCGCCAGTGGATACAGCCAGTCATGGAAGGGTACATAGGATGCACTATATAAAGTGTCTGTCCCCCATAATTCCTACAGAAGGGATTTTACCTCCAAGTGCAAGTTCCCTTGGGTCTCCCTTGGATGGGCACCTCAGCACCTCCAGGTAACTGAGCTATGTGGAATCTGTTATTCTGGTGAGTACTGTGTGTCTTGGGGCCATTCACTAGAGAAATGTGCAAAATTATATCCTCACTTAAGCTATGCCTTTGGAAAATGTAGCTGCTGAGCATTTTGAAAATTCTGTCCCTAAAGTGCCACCAACTCTGAAGCATTTTGAACAAAAAGGAACATCTGCAACTGCAGTAACGTGAAATACTAAATAATGGACATTCATTGATTGTATCCAACATATAGATTGTTTCAGATCGCTCCACAAGAATGGTAATTGATACTTCATCTAACAGCGGAAAACTGCCATCTACCATCTCATTTTCAAAAGTGACTTAGGCATATAGGAGCCTAAGGATAACATTTCAAAAGAACTTAAGTGGTTTAAGAGCCTAAGTCACAAAAGTGAGTTAGGAACTTAAGTCCCATTGACTTTCAGTGAGACTTGTGCTGAAGCACCTAAGTCACCTTTGAAAATGGAATTTAGTGCTTTTGGATATTTTGCCCATCATGACCAGGCGAGGGCAGAATTGCCAGTCCGGGGTTCCATCAAATACTTGAATCTTTCAGTGAGGATCCAGTAGAGAGAGGTTTGGAAAATATTCTTTTGGTGCTATTTTCAACTGAAGCATTGTCCTAGCTATGCTGGCCAGACAATCTGGCAATTGAAACATGTACACCTCAGGTTCAGCTGCCTTGCCGTCTGCATATGTACAGTTAATTTATATAACTGTAATTACCACTTCTGAAATTACACTCCTCCCTCAGTTCAGTCAATACTGCACTGGCTTTTCCATCTATACTAATTCAATCATTGAGAATGTCAGCCAATGATTTCAGCCTAGAGTTTAATGCCAGCTGTAAGATTCTTTATCAAAATAACGTGCTTATCTGGAAGATTATCAGCACACAGTCCCTTGGCTTCCTGTTAATTATTTTAGGTCATGTAGCATATTCTGCACTGGAGATGAGTCCTTTAGAACATGCTCAGCATAAAGGCCAACTTGCACCTTTGCTTGCTCAGATGAAGCCTTTATTCACCATGCTAATTATAATAAATAGTTATATTCTATGTTTTCTAGGCCATCATGCTGCAAAATATTAAGGGCAGGATTAGTAATTGCTCAATCAGGGCATCATTTAAAACAGAATACAGCACAGAAGGGAGTTAGGGTCCCATTGGAGTACCTATCCCCAAACTAGGAATATGACCTACCTCCTACTAGATCATATAAGAGGAAGAGACTCTAGGGATCCTTCCTAGTAGCACTGGGGCCTGAGAAGACAGCTAAGCAACAGCTGCTATTGGGCAAGGAGAAAATATCCAGTGTTCCCTGCAGCTAGCAGATGCCCCCTCAAAATCCTGCAATAATGTAGGAAGGTGTGGGACAGGCACCTGGGACACCCGCTGGGAAACACTTAACAAGGAGGACAGGAGGGAGCAGGTGCCCAAGAGACAGGCAGGCAGGGAGTGTAAGGGACCATCACCCTCTTTCCAGTCTGGGAAAGACATGGAGCAGAAATGCTTGCGTATAAATGGAGGAATGAGTGACCATTCATTAGTGCTTGTTTATAACTGATATTCTCAGCACCTTGCCTGCATTAGATTAGGGGAAAATAATCATAGTAACTAATTTTCCTTAAAACAAATAGTATTTCTGAAATTATCAGTGCCTAAAAGGCTTCATAAAACATACTTCAGTAGCAACATCCAGTTTTCTCTCCCCACGCAGAAATGCAACCAGCATTTCAGGTCAGTCTTCCATTGATTTACTGAAGGACAAATAATGTCAGACAGTTCTTATACAAAAACAAAATTTCAATTTTGTTTACCTCTTCAGTAGTCCAGCTTGATGTCAGCTACCATTTAGCTGGGCCAATAATATTGATATTTGATGTCAGTTCTTATTCATTACTGCACCCAAATGATACAAAAGCCAAATCTTTTAGATGTTTCCATAGATGGCCAAATAAAGCCAGGGCTGTCAGACTGCAGCTGACAGACGGAAACCAGAAAAGAACAGAATACAAAATCAAACATGGATCTGCTGCTGCTGTTATTTATGTATTCAGAGTGTTCAGTTCTTTGCATAAGCTCAAAGCCAGTCACTTATAAAGGTTACCTAGTAATATCAAATGTGTAATTAGACATGCAGAAGGGCTAATATGCTCTTCTCCTAGTTTATTGCTATCTTCATGCATAAGAAATATAATTACACAACTGGGTTACACTCTAAATGCAGATATTAGTATTAATACTTGAAAGTTATTAAAAGTAAAAAAAAAAAATTCAAAAACTGAGAAGTGTCCTTATCTAGGCAAAGGGAGAAAGAAATTCCTATTCTGTCACAGTGGTGGGGCAGAGAGGAAAGTATGCACCAAAACATAATTGTTCCTCATACATTTTGCTGGTAGGTAGAGATTCAATCAGATGCAACTGTAGGAAGAAGCCTACCTTAACAAGTAGGACTGATTCCAACTCCAGTATCTAAGGAGCTCATCGGTGTCCCCATTCCTGTCTCTCTGCCATGCAGACTATTCACCACCCCTTTCCCCATCTCACACCATCAATCATAGAATATCAAGGTTGGAAGGGAGCTTAGGAGGTCATCTAGTCCAACCCCCTGCTCAAAGCAGGACCAATCCCCAGACAAACTTTTTGCCCCAAATCCCTAAATGGTCCCCTCAAGGATTGAACTTACAACCCTGGGTTTAGCAGGTGAATGCTCAAATCACTGAGCTATCCCTACCCCCTGCATAAAATCCCACAGGTAGTTGTTGCCTATTTGAATTATCAAGGTGCAGTCAGAAAAGACATTCTGAAGCCATCCTAGAAGGATCCACTATGTCCATGTCTGAAGCATATATCCAGGCCAAACTAAATATTCATGTCATATAACTCAGAAATCAGATTCTCAAATTATGAGATTAGATTTGTCCTGATGATACGCTGAATGTCAGGAAGCCCAAGTTCATCCCTGCAAATTCTTATTGTACTGTATTAGCCTTGCAAACCATAATTCTCTTGCCTTCTAGAGGGGCAAGATGGTCTTAAAATAAAAGCACCTGAATGGGACTCAGGAGATGTGGGTCCCATCCTTAGCTATGCCACAGCTTCCTATGTGATATTGAGTTCTCCACTCTGTTCTATTTTCTTGTCTCAGAGAGGTGTTGTGAAGATAACCTTAGCAATGGTTATGGTTCATCTTATGGATCAGCTCAAATAGTTATGGTTCAGCTCACTAGTAGGGTGTCTTGAACCCCCCGGCTGTCCTCAGCCTCTGGCTACCCAGTAAATTGTTAATACCAACCTATGAGCAACCCCCAAATATATGAATTGGGATTTTCATCAAGGCCTAAGGAAATCTGGCACTCAGATCCCATTGAGCTGACCACTATGGTGAGGTAGGCCATTGAAATACTTACACTGAAAGATCATCCCTCACTTCCTTATGACAGATTATGTTAATCCAGACACCTTCTTTGCTGAACACTGATTTAGCACACAACCGCCCCCTTCAGCTCTGCCTTTTCACGTCAAACAGAAAAGTGTAGTTCTTCCAGTTGATAGGTACACTCATATTTTCATCGAAAAATTATGATCTGGAAGTTGAGTCTTTTTTGGATGAAAACACGAGCATAACTATCAACTAGAAAAACTACAGTTTTTCTTAAAGTGGAAAGGCAGAGCTGAAGGCTTTGCATCTTTCTGTCTTTATCTTTTGCACAAAGTTTTGGCATTTTTTCTCAACAAGTTTCAATCTACAGAAGTCAGTTCTCTCAAGTTACCTTAGGAATCTTGAATTTAACAAGACTTCCACTCTCCCACAAATTACTAGTTTGTTGAAGGCTTTCACCAGACTTAGTCCTATCAAGACTTATATCTCTAAATGGAATCTTAAAAAAATACTTATAGGTCAAGGCAACATCCTTCAATCTCACCCTCCTTTATTGTTTTACCCATTACATTCTCTCTCCTTTGCTATTACTTCAGCCAGTAAAGTAGGTTAACTGGAAGTTCATTGAACTTAATCTCCCATTCTTCCAAGATAAGATCACATCCTCTATACTTTTCCTTCATCCATCATCAAGATAAAATAACTTTCCATTTGAACCAAGAAATTTCTCTTTGTTCTTCTTTTGTTGTCATATTAGAGCAACTCACTGAAGTTCACAAGCGCATCCGGTACCCTTCATAAAAAATATTGTCTCTTTGCAAAATGTCTCTCTCTTTCTTCCTTATGATAAAACCAGTAATGATCTCCAAACTTGCTAGAAAGTCTTGGACCCACTAAGAAATGGCAAAGAAGCTGACTGTACCATCCATCAGCTCTAAAAACCCTCCTTCCCCTCCAGCTATCTCTACTTTCTCAGCTCTCTTTCTCACAAATATGGAAGCCTCCAGGAAAGAAATGAACAGAGCTTCTCATAATGAGATTTGTAGAGCCACCTCTTGGGCTTCAATCCTCCCCTTCACTAAACATTACAAGATTGATGCCTGTTAGTCTGCAGATATTGCCTTCTGGCATCAGGTCCTGAAAGCTGCTATGTATTTCTAACCTGTTTAATACCTTAATTCTCTTCCTTGAATAATGCACTGTCTGATGTGTCCCAGTAGTATTCCATATTCTTGGATCAGTGAGTACACAACAAATGGGAATAGAATAATCCCCTGTCTGTATATTGAAACAAGGAGTCCGGTGGCACCTTAAAGACTAACAGATTTATTTGGGCATAAGCTTTCATGGGTAAAAAAAACCACACTTCAGATGCATTGAGTGAAAATTAAAGATGCAGGCATTATATACTGACACATGATGAGAAGGGAGTTACCTCACAAGTGGAGAGCCAGTGTTGACAGGGCCAATTCGATCAGGATGGATGTAGTCCATTCCCAATAATAGATGAGGAGGTGTCAATTCCAGGAGAGGCAAAGCTGCTTTTGTAGCCACTCCCAGTCCCTATTCAAGCCCAGATTAATGGAGTTACATTTGCAAATGAATTTTAGTTCTTCAGTTTCTCTTTGAAGTCTGTTTCTGAAGTTTTTTGTGGATACAGACTAACACAGCTACCCCCTGATACTTGTCTGTATATTGGTTATCTTGGAGTAAATGCACACACCATTGTGGAGGCCGTCTCCATCCTTGCTATGAATTTTAACTTGTCTCTTTTCTCTGTGGTGTCCAGTGTGATACATACTTTTCTTTGGACCCCCAGGGATCATATACCAGATGTATGCCTCCTAAACAGGGTAAATGGTGCCAACATAAAAATACCTTTTAAAGATGCCTTTTTGTCAAGTATTTATGGATGCTAGGCAGTAGTTTTCCATGTGCTTCTGGAATGGTGAATGCACTTGCTCTGAGAAGAATAATATAAATGTATTTACAGCTTGCACAGGAATGTCCCATGTTCATTATTTCAATTTTCAATATATTTAATAAAATATTGGCATCATATTAAATGAAAAACAAAACTGATCTGTTCTTCTTCGAGTGCTTGCTCATATCCATTCCATTAGGTGTGTGCGCGCCGCGTGCACGATCGTCGGAAGATTTTCTACCCTAGCAACACCGGCGGGTCGGCTGTGGAGCCCCCTAGAGTGGCGCCTTCATGGCGCTGAATATATACCCCAGCCGACCCGGCGCCCCCTCAGTTCCTTCTTACCGCCCCTGACGGTCGTTGGAACTGTGGAGCGCTGCTTAGCTGTTCTCCACTCTCCCTAGCTTTGTTGGTTATTAGTAGTTATAGTTATAGTGTTTATAGTTAAATAGTTAAATAGTTTTAAAAAAGTTGTTATAGTTGTTCTAAGTAGCTCAGGGGATTAAGGGGGTCGTCTCCCCCTTTCTTCCCCGGCCGCGGGGCCGGGCTCATGCCCAACGCTCCCGGCTTCAAGCAGTGCGCCTCCTGCGCGAAGCCTATGCCCACGAGCGACCCGCACGACTCCTGTCTGAAGTGCCTGGGAGAGTCCCACCAAACAGATAAGTGCAAGATCTGTAAGGCCTTCAGACCAAGGACCAAGAAGGAGCGGGACTTTCGACTCAGGCAACTCCTGATGGAGGCGGCACTTAGCCCGGACACTCCCTCTACGGGCCAGACCCCGGCGCCTAGCACCTCGGTGCGCAGTGCACCGGCAGCACCGGCTTTGACGACCACGCGAGTGGCGTCAGACAAGCCTCCCCGGCACCGGACCTCGTCGGCACCGCAAGCAGTGCCTCGGCGCCGATCATTATCCCCGGGGCATAAAAAAGCCCATAAGACGGGGACGTCCGTGCCGAAGACGCCGGCTCCCCCAGTGCCGGGGGTAGAGCCGTGTCCGCCGGTGGAGCAAAGGAAACAGGTGCCTCCAGCACCGTCGACTCCGGCACCGAAGCCGTTGAGTCCGGTGCAGATAGCGTCTCCACCGAGGCCGGCGGTGATACAGTGCCTACCGTCGACTCCAGAGACCTTCGCGGCGGCGAGAGACTTAATAGCTCTCACGGAGCCGGCACCGCCTCAACCACCGGCACCGACTGCACCGCTGACTCGCCCGGTCCAGTCGAGGGGGAAACCTGCCTTGATGCGCCCTCCACAAGGACTGGAACCTCGGCACCGCTCCAGGTCCCGAAGCAGGTCCCCACGCCGCTCGCAGTCCCGGCACCGAATATCGTCTCGGCACCGGTCGTACTCGCGGCCAAGATCTTCTTCGCGGCACCGCTCTACGTCTCGGCACCGATATGATCGTCGGCACCGATCAACGTCGAGACGTAGCTCTCGGCACCGCTACGGTCGACGCTCGACGTCGAGAGGCCGCTCCCGGCACCGGGCATACTCCAGGTCCTCGTTGAGGTCCAGATCCGACTCCCGGCACCGACGAGGTCATCGGCACCGGTCGCGGTCCCGGCACCGATCGCCGGCACCGCGTGGAGATAGAACATCCCCAGACCGGCACCGTGCGGCACCGCATCCCACGGGATTCGTCTCGACGCACTCGGCACCGCCATGGCCATCGAGATCGGTGTCCCGCTCCTCTGAGGAAGTATCGAGATCGGCATACCCCCCTCAGGGTCAAGCCGAGGAGCAGGACATAGGCCATTGGCAGGAGGTAGCAGAGGACCCTGCTCATGGCCCATCTCACTGGTCGTTCTGGACCCCGTGGGCGTACCATCAGGCGCAAGGGGCTCCAATTGCGTCGACCTCTCGCTCCGGTCACTCCGTCAGAGGGGCCCCGGAGTCCACCATCTCTCGGCCTCCGCCAGGGGGCATGGAGGCCTCTGGGTCCGCACCACCTGACACCCTGGACCCAGGCACAGGTGATGCTTCAGCCCAGGAACAGGGAGACCAGGACCAGCCCTTGGATCCTGTTCCACCGGAGGCATCTTCCTCTTCTTCTCCCGATGAGGCAGTGGCGGGCACATCGTGCACAGGCCCGCCTCCAATAGATCTTCGGGCTCACCAGGATCTTCTGCGCAGGATGGCCCGTAATATGGACCTGCAGGCGGAGGAGATAGTGGAGGTTCACGACCCGATCGTGAATATCCTTGGAGCGGATGCCCCATCGAGGGTAGCGTTACCCCTGATCCGCACGATTCAAATGAATGCGGATACGATATGGCAAACTCCTGCCTCTATCCCACCCACAGCGAGAGGGGTGGAAAGGAAATACTTTGTCCCGTCTAAGGACTATGGGTACTTGTATACCCACCCCCAACCGTGTTCACTGGTGGTGGAATCAGTGAACGCACGAGAGCGCCACGGCCAGCAGGCTGCAGCGCCTAAATCAAAAGAGGCTAAGCGGCTCGATTTGTTTGGCCGTAAGGTTTACTCAGCCGGAGGGCTACAACTTAGAGCAGCGAACCAACAGGCGCTGCTGAGCCGCTACAGTTTCAACTCCTGGAACTCTATGGGGAAGTTTAAGGAGCTGATTCCCCAAGAGTCCAGGGAAGAGTTTGGAGCCATGGTTGAGGAGGGTAAGAAGGTGGCTCGGACCTCCTTACAGGCCTCCCTGGACATAGCGGACTCGGCCGCAAGGACCCTGGCTTCGGGTATCGCTATGCGTAGGATCTCCTGGCTTCAGGTCTCGGGTTTGCCTCCGGAGCTGCAGCAAACCCTACAGGATCTCCCCTTTGAGGGACACGGATTGTTCTCAGACAAAACGGACTCTCGCCTGCAGAGCCTAAAGGACTCGAGAACAATCATGCGCTCCCTGGGGATGCATGTTGTGGGCCCTCAGCGCAGGCCATTTAGGCCGCAGCCTCAGCGCTTCTACCCCCCCCCACCTCGTCAGAGACAGGACTCGGCCAGGAGGCGAGGGCGAGGTGGTAGAAGAAGGTGGACCGGCCCTCAACCCGGCCAGAACCAGGGGCCACCTAGACCACCTTCAGGCCCCAGGCAGAACTTTTGAAGGTGCGGTCGAGGACGGCGCCCCAGTCATCCCCCAGGATCCAACCCCCTCCTTTCGGGATCGCCTCTCCCACTTCCACCGTGCTTGGTCCCTTATAACTTCGGACCGTTGGGTCCTCCGCACGGTGGAGAGGGGATACGCTATCCAATTTTCTTCTATCCCCCCCTCCCACCCCCCTTCCCCGTCCCTCTTCAGGGACCCTTCTCACGAGCAACTTCTTATTCAGGAGGTTTCTACGCTCCTGGCCATGGGGGCCATAGAGGAGGTTCCGATAGAGTTAAGGGGCAGGGGATTTTATTCCCGTTATTTCCTGATCCCCAAGTCCAAGGGAGGTCTGCGGCCCATCTTGGACTTGCGCGGACTCAACAAATTCGTAGTAAAGTTGAAGTTCCGCATGGTCTCTTTGGGGGCCATTATCCCTTCCCTCGATCCTGGAGACTGGTTCGCCGCCCTCGACATGAAAGACACATACTTTCACATCTCAATTTACCCACCTCACAGACGCTTCCTGCGATTCGTGGTAAACATAGTGCACTACCAATTTGCAGTCCTTCCCTTCGGCCTATCCTCGGCCCCAAGAGTGTTCACGAAATGTATGGCTGTCGTGGCAGCATACCTTCGTCGGCAAGGGATACAGGTGTTCCCGTACCTAGACGACTGGCTGGTACGCAGTCGCACCAAGGAGCAAGTTCAAGCTCACGTCCACATAATAGTGCACACATTCAACGAGTTGGGCATCCTACTCAACAAGGACAAATCCACTCTAGAACCTACCCAGAGAATAGAATTCATCGGCGCAGTTCTAGACTCCAGACGTGCACAAGCCATCCTGCCAGACAACAGATTCGGCACCATCACGAGCCTCATTCAAGGGCTCCAGGCCTTCCCAACGACCACGGTGAGGTCGTGCCTTACCCTGCTGGGTCACATGGCTTCCTGCACGTACGTAACCAGGCATGCCAGACTTCGGCTTCGCCCACTTCAAACCTGGGTGTCATCAATATACCGTCCACATCGGGACAGTCTGAACATGGTGGTCACGGTCCCGAACTCGGTCCTGGCCTCCCTCACCTGGTGGCTAGATCGCAATGTGGTCTGCGAGGGGATACCATTTCACGCCCCACAACCCTCTCTGCACCTGGTCACAGACGCTTCATCTCTGGGTTGGGGCGCCCATCTCAACGAACACCATACCCAGGGCCTGTGGACTGCATCCCAGCTAGCCCTGCACATCAATGTTCGGGAACTGATGGCGGTACGACTGGCGTGCCAGGCATTTCTCAACCTCCTACGTGGCCGATGTGTGTTAGTTCTCATCGACAACACCACGGCCATGTTTTACATCAACAAGCAAGGAGGAGCACGTTCGTCAATCCTATGCCAAGAGGCCATTCGCCTGTGGGACTTCTGCATCGCCCACTCAATCCACCTCACGGCATCGTTCCTCCCTGGAGTCCAGAACACTCTAGCGGACCGACTCAGCAGGTCCTTCCAGACGCACGAGTGGTCTATCCGTCCGGACATCATACATTCCATCTTCCAGAGGTGGGGGTTTCCCCAGATAGACCTGTTTGCATCCCGAGACAACAGGAAGTGCCACGTGTTCTGCTCCCTACAAGGTCGAGCTCCGGGCTCCCTCTCGGATGCGTTTCTCCTTCCCTGGAAAGACCACCTGTTTTACGCCTTCCCTCCGTTTCCTCTGGTCCACAAGGTACTGCTCAAATTGCGCAGAGACCAGGCACAGGTAATTCTGGTCGCTCCAGCGTGGCCGAGACAACATTGGTACACCACACTGTTGGAACTCTCGGTTCAGACACCGATCCCGCTTCCGTTGTATCCGGATCTCATCACGCAGGACCACGGCCGGCTGCGTCACCCCGACCTGCAATCACTCCACCTCACGGCGTGGCTGCTCCATGGTTCACCCAGGCAGAGCAGCAATGCTCGCACTCTGTCCAACAGATTCTGCTGAGCAGTAGGAAGCCCTCAACACGCACCACGTACCTGGCCAAGTGGAAGCGGTTCTCCTGTTGGTGCGAACAACGAGCCACGTCCCCGTTGCAGGCACCCATTCCTCTCATTTTGGAGTATCTCCTCTCCCTAAAACATCAGGGGTTGGCGATATCTTCAATTAGGGTTCACCTGGCCGCTATATCGGCCTTTCACCCAGGGGAACTCGCGTCCTCGGTATTCTCTAACCCGATGGTCGTTAGATTCCTCAAGGGCTTAGACCGGATGTACCCACAACAACGTCAGCCCGTACCGACGTGGGACCTCAACCTGGTTCTCTCCAAGCTCACAGGTCCTCCATTCGAGCCACTGGCCACCTGTTCACTTCTGTACCTATCCTGGAAGACAGCCTTCCTCGTAGCCATCACCTCAGCAAGGCGCGTTTCTGAACTCAGGGCGCTGTCATCTGAGCCCCCTTACACAGTTTTTCATAAGGATAAAGTGCAACTTCGTCCACATCCTGCCTTTCTCCCTAAGGTGGTTTCGCCATTTCATATCAACCAGGACATATTTCTCCCGGTCTTTTATCCCAAACCGCATGCCACTCGCCAGGACCAACGTCTGCATTCCCTGGACGTAAGAAGGGCCCTGGCCTTCTATATTGACCGCACAAAGCACTTTAGAAAGACGACGCAGCTCTTCGTTGCAGTGGCCGACCGAATGAAAGGCTCACCGGTCTCCTCACAGCGCCTATCCTCCTGGATTACGTCTTGCATCCGGACTTGCTATGACCTGGCAGGTGTCTCAGCACCGCACCTCACCGCTCACTCCACGAGGGCCCAAGCCTCCTCGACTGCTTTCCTGGCACATGTTCCGATACAGGACATTTGTAGAGCGGCGGTTTGGTCATCAGTCCACACGTTTACAGCTCACTATGCACTAGTGCAGCAGTCCAGGGACGATGCTGCCTTCGGATCAGCGGTTTTGCACACGGCAATGTCTCACTCGGACCCCACCACCTAAGTTGGGCTTGGGAGTCACCTAATGGAATGGATATGAGCAAGCACTCGAAGAAGAAAAGACGGTTACTCACCGTTGTAACTGTTGTTCTTCGAGATGTGTTGCTCATATCCATTCCAAACCCGCCCCCCGTCCCCACTGTCGGAGTAGCCGGCAAGAAGGAACTGAGGGGGCGCCGGGTCGGCTGGGGTATATATTCAGCGCCATGAAGGCGCCACTCTAGGGGGCTCCACAGCCGACCCGCCGGTGTTGCTAGGGTAGAAAATCTTCCGACGATCGTGCACGCGGCGCGCACACACCTAATGGAATGGATATGAGCAACACATCTCGAAGAACAACAGTTACAACGGTGAGTAACCGTCTTTTAAACTATACTTTTTATGTAAACAAGCTTTGTTT
Organism: Malaclemys terrapin pileata; assembly: GCF_027887155.1. Lineage (NCBI taxonomy): Eukaryota > Metazoa > Chordata > Testudines > Emydidae > Malaclemys > Malaclemys terrapin. The sequence goes on along the minus strand of NC_071515.1, from coordinate 13,328,751 downwards.
AATAGAATTCTTGTTTTTGATGGAAAATGGGGTTTCTGCACAATCAAATTTTTCACAGGGAAATTAGAGACAAGGTGGGTGAGGTAATATAGTTTATTGGACCAACTTCTGTTAGTAATAAAGACAAGTTTTCAAGCTACAGAGAACTCTTCTTCAGGTCTGGGGAAAGTACTCAGGGTGTCACACCTAAATATAAAGTGGAACAGATTGTTTAGCAAAAACAATGAGGCATCCTTGTGGCACCTTAGAGACTAACAAATTTATTTGGGCATAAGCTTTCATGGGCTAAAACCCACTTCATCAGATGCATGGAGAGGAAAATACAGTAGCAGGTATAAATACACAGCATATGAAAAGATGGGAGTTGCCTTACCAAGTGGGGGGTTAACACATATGCTAAGAGACCGTTCAAGGAGAAGTGGTCTATTAACATCTCTGCAGTCATGGGACAAAAAAGGGGGTTAGTGGGTTACAGATTGTTGTAATAAGCCATAGATCCAATGTCTTTATTAAGACAATGATAGTCTTACTGAAGGAATGTCAGGACTCATAGAAACCTTCCTCAAACCACTCACCACACAAAGAGCCAGCTTCTTCCAAGACCTCCTCCAAAATAGGAGAATATCCATGGGTACTAGGATGGCTCCCCAGTATGCCAATCTCTTCATGGGTGACCTTGAGGAAGAATTTCTGGACAACTGCATCATGAAACTAATGATAAACCTGAGCTACACAAATGCTATTTCCATCCTCTGTATAGATTACTGCTAAACTCATTAAAGGTGGTTCTATGAGTCTCTTTCACCAACAAAAATTGGTCCAACAAAAGATATTACCTCACCCACCTTGTCTCTCTTTTGTCCTGGGATTCACACAGCTATAACAACACTGGAAAATGTTGACTTTGCAGCAGGGCTTTGGAACGGAGCCCAGAGCTGGAGCGCAGAGCAGTTCTGGAGCAGTGGAGCTGCAGGTTTTTGCCTGGAGCTGGTGCGGAGCCGGAGCACAGCTCCAAAGCCCTGCTTTGCAGGATTTTTTTTAAATTATTTTATTTTCCATCTAGAAAATCCAAAAATTTGGGGCTCAGCATTATTCTTTGTCCGTGTGGACACACCAGAGTACAGTCCAGGTCAGTGAGTAGCTGTGTCACCCCTGGCCTCTCACATGGGATGCCTTTTCCAATGCCTTGCTGCTGTAGCGTCCAACCTTGACTGCTCATAAACAGCCTCCAGCATGTAGATCACTTCTAACTTTGTCTCTGTGTGTGCTGCAGCCAGCCAGGCACACCTTGGCTCTTACCAGCCTTAAAGATTATCACCGGGTTACCACCAACACACACCCAGACCCAGATTTTCCCCCAGAAATTTATGTTCTGTACTGCCCAGCCCTCTCCTGGATAATACAAATATATGGCATCTGTTATTCCTTTAAGGGAATAATATGCACACAATTTATTACCCCAAAAGGAGTTACCCAAACTCTTCAACTAGAACACACTGGATTAAATAAAACACATTTATTAACTACAAAGAGGGAGATTTTAAGTGAATACAAATAATGTGGTATCAAAATCAGAAATGGTTACAAGTAAAATAAAGCTAAAATGCTTACTGGTGCCTAGCTTAACAAACTGTATCAGATTCAGATTGAAATTCACCACATGCTTTCAGCAGACTTACTGACCAAACTCTTTGGGTCAGGATCCCTCATCCAGAGTCCAACAGCTGCTTCCTTTGTCTCTTCAGCTGCAGTGAACGTGATTGGCAAAGAGAGAGGGGTAGGGGTCTGCCCCTTCTTTTTATAGTCCTGTCCCCTCCCACTCCTTTGAGAAGTATTTCCGGCTGGGAGCAAGGTAACAGGTAGTCTATGTGGAAGGTAACTCCATGCTGTTTCTTTGCTAACATGTAGATATTTTTGCCCACGTCCCCTTTCCTGCCAAAGAATGGCCAAGCAGGTAATGGTCCATCACCCTTGTTTACACCTGGCTGAGGTGTCAGTTTACCCTTTGTCTCTAAGGAACTGGTTTGGCCACTCCCCAGATTTACCTGTAAAACCAGTCATGATTTCAGCTTATGGAAGATATATAACTTCACATAAAACTTCACCTTGCATTTTGCCATGATATTACTGATCAGCAAATTATGAGTTTTTAAATGGTACATCACAAGGCATAGCGTGTACAAGCATTATTACAGTAGTGTGTAGGGTGTGAACCCAGGGGTACATTCCATCACAGTGCACATAAGCTACCACTGTGTCTCATGGGAGCAGTTTTTTGGGTGCCTCATACCTCCATTCTACCCTAGGGGCTAGGCTCCGGGTTTGGACTAGATCTTCCATGATGCACTGCAACTTCCCCCCGGGTGAGCTGCATTGGTATGTTGTGGGAGATGCAGTTTGCCAAGGAGCCCCGGGGAAACCGGGGCATGAGGTACCAAAATACAACTCCCATGCAACACCACAGTGGCTCAGGCAGATGCAGACTAATGTCAAACCAATGCAAAACAGAACATTTCAATATTTCTAAACTGAAAAAACTCAACCTTTTATTCATGAAAAATTGATATTTTGACTTTTTGTTCTGTTTTGTTTTTGTTTCATTCCTGAAAAAAAAAGTCAAAATTGAATTTTCTGCTGGATGGAGATTCTGTTTTTTAATCAGCTCCAATGTTTAATAGGACTGACTGTACATTTGATGCCTAATCTAGTGTAACTGGCCTTGACTTAATACGATTCTGTATGGCTAAGGAATTGTACATAGCTTAGGCCAGTGTGAGCCTTTAAGAGATCCTGGGGAGAAACAGATAATAAACACATCATAAATCATACTTCTCTTCATAGATTTCAACTTCGTATTTGCAAAAAATAAACAAACTGTCATACCAATTTGTGCCTAAATATAATTACAAGGAAAAGAGATGATCTCATTTAATGTGCTTTTGTTTGCTCAATTGGGTGTTCTTCAGTGAATGTGGCCCTCTGTATGTATAATCCAAGAAGCAAGTGCTGTTTAACATGCAAAAATTCAAGCAGTGCAGAAGACTTTTCCCTTCCTTCTCAGAGGAGAATTAATTTGTATATCCCAAGCAGCAACTGCGGGAATAAGGATTTAAAAAAACTACACCTCCTGGCAAAACTTACTAGGGTTTCCTGTGGCAGATTTATATTACAGGCCCAGGGCCCAACATAATTATTTTTTTAATTTCAATAGCTGTTTTTTAAACTCACTGTGTCACTAAACAAACAAAATGTCATATATATATAAAGGGCAGTATATTTCATTGATACACTTATGAGACAGGTTCTTTACCACTGAGATATGCAAATTTACATGCACTCATACACCTGCATGGATTCTATACTGTTGTTCACTTAAATTTTCTAAGGCTATGTCTACACTACAGTTTGTCGGCATAACTTGTGTTGCTCAGGAGTGTAAATAAACCACCCCCCTAAGCAATCTAAGTTACACTGACATAAGCGCTCGTGTGCGCAGCACTGTGTTGGTGGGAGAGCTTATCCCACTGATATAGCTTCTGCCATTCGTGGAGGTGGTTTTATAATGTCTCAGAATAGTATGAGCTCAGGCTTCGTCTTCAGCCCCCGGTAGCAGGGCTCAGGGCCCCAAGCTTCAGCCCTATGCAGAGGGGCTTTGGCTTTCTGCACTGGGCCCCAGGGAGTCTAACCCTGGCCTTGCTTGGCGGACCCCCTGAAACCTGCTCGTGGCCCCCCAGGGGGCCCCAGACCCATGATTGAGAACTGCTGCCCCAGGGTACAATCTGGACTGCTGGATCACTGTGTCCCTTTAACTCTCCAGCTCAGGGTGCCTTTTACACAGCTTTGCTATTGAAATACAGGATCTCCATGCTCTGCTCAGACATCGCCATTAGCATGGAAAGTCACTCCCAGCTAAGTTACGTGAATATTCTCCCAGCGACTAATGAACTATATATAGGATGACAACTGCAAATTCTTGGTCCCAGCCTTGCACCCCAGAAATGTGCATCTTTCGCTGTCCAGCGGACTACTGAACAATGCAAGTTCATTACTAGTCCTTCATTTCATCAAAGGAAATGATCATGCACCAGCCTTTGTTAACCTGAACAGAGATTCCCCAAACACTTCAACTGAAACACACTGGTTTAGATAAAACAAACAATCCCCCCCACCCCCAAGTTTAACAACTAGAGAAAGATAGATTTTAAGTGATTAATAAGTGATAAGGCGTCTAATCAGAGTTGGTTACAAAAGAAATAAAAAGATAAACACAGAAGCTAATTCCTAAACTTTACCAAGCTAAATAAGATTTGAAAGCAAAAAGGTTTCTCTTCCCCAAAAACTTTCAGCAGTCCATACTAACTGGAAAATCTTCCAGTTAGGACCATTCCCCCCAGTTTAATGATGCTCCTATTGTCTTTCAAGCAATCTTGCTGCTGTAAGTACAGCTGGGGGGAGGGAGAAAGGTGATGAGGAGTTCAGTCTCTCATTTTTATACTCTGACCCTTTGCACTGGAAAAATATTTGCTGGGTCATGGGATCAGGCAGTTCCATGGCATATGTGAGCTGCCAACCGTCCTTCAGGTAAATTGTAAATTTCTTGTTTACAACTCCCCTGCTGAAGAATCTCCCATTAACCAGGCAATGGCCTTTTAGCACCTTGCTGGTGTGCCAGTTTGTCTTTGTTGTTGAGAAAATGATCTGAGTTACCCAGAACTATAGCATATTTCAGTAACAAACATATAGTAAAATCCCATAATTTCACATGCAGTGTCGTTACACACGTTTCAACCGGATAATAATATTCAGCAGATTATGAGTTTTCAAATGACACCTCACAAGGCATACTCTGTGCACAATATATCATAATCAGGTAGCGGGGTGAATATAGTGTACAGGGTATCACAGTTATGTAGATTGTCTAAATACCAGATTTTGTGGGTAAACATCTAAATAATATCACCTGGAAATAATTGTGGGTGCAAGGAAGTACCTAAGTTTAATAGCAGGCACAAAACCAGAGGTACATTCAGGATCAGAATGAAGATCATGTCCTTAAAGGATTAGATTATCACTTATATTTTGTGAAGAAGTCCTTGAATTGATGGGATGAAGTTTCTTTAGTTTGATCATCCCCTGAATTCCAAAATATTTTGAAATTAGGAGGGAAAACTTGTTGTTGTTGTTACTACTACTACTACTACTACTACTACAGTAAAAGCTGTGTTTTCCAGCATTTTATAAACCAGAAAACTCTAGAAACCAGCATTTTGGGGTGCCGGATCCAGGCGGTGCTCACCTTGGTGGCAGTGGCATAGCCGGGTGGAGGGAAGAGGGGGAGCGGGAAAAAAAAAGGTGCCACCCGCTGCAGCACTTTTACTGACAGGGCAGCGCTCCGGGTCTTTGGCAGCACCTCGGCGGCGGGATCTTCACTTGCTCCACAGGTGTTTCGCAGCATTTCGGCGATGAAGCTTCAGTGCCGCCGAAGACACCCGAAGTGAATGAAGGCCCCGCCGCTGAAGACCCGGCACGCCGCCCCGTCAGTAAAAGCGCTGCAGTGAGTGGTGCCTTTTTTTTTCCACTCCCAGGTGAGTAAAATTAAAAAGGTGCCACTTGTGCTCGGTGGGGGAGCGGCCGCTCCCCCGTTTCCTCCCTAGCTACACTACTGGTCAGTGGGTCCCTGCAAGCGGCGACATGTCTCTTTTGCTCCTAGGTGGAGGTGGCGCCAGGTGGCTCTGTGCACAGCCGCCGCCTGCAGACACCACTCCCGGCTGGCAGCACCTCTGCCTAGGAGCAGCAGGGACATGTTGCCACTTGTGGGGAGCCGCCCAGGGTGAACGCTGCCTGGATCCAGAACCTGTAAATCCCTCCCACACCCCAACCCCCTGCTCCGAGCCCCCTCCCACACCCAACTCACTCCCAGACCCCAAGCCCCGCACACACACCCCCATTCCAACCCCCAGCCCTGAGCCTGGAATTTTTGCCTAACTGGAAACCCCCATTCCCTCAAACTGCCAGATAACATGGCTTTTACTGTTCTTAGAACTGATAGAGCAATTATTTTTCCTGGTGAAATTTTCTGATGAAAATGAAAATATTTTTAATTTTGTTGAAAAATTTTTTTTATTTTCTTTTTGTCAAACTGACCACCTGAAAATTGAAAATATTTCTGTTTTCAGCAACTGAAACAGTTTTTTGTTTGGTTTTTCAATGAAAATGCAAAAAAAAAAAAAAATAATACACCTCTACCTCGATATAACGCTGTCCTCGGGAGCCAAAAAATCTTACCGCGTTATAGGTGAAACCACATTATATTGAATTTGCTTTGATCCACCGGTATGTGCAGCCCCGCCCCCCCTCCCCCCCCCCCCCCGCAGTACTGCTTTACCGCGTTATATCCGAATTCGTGTTATATCGTGTGGCGTTATATCAAGGTAGCGGTGTAATAATCAAGGACAATGGATAATTTTTAAGCAAATTTCTGTGTGTCAAAAAAAATTGGTGGACAAATTTCAACCGGATGTATTTTATATTGTGTGAATATTACGTATAGGTAAGTGCTGTTTGTTTGCTTTTAATGGAAAATGTTTTCTGATTTATTAAAGCTAAGCATTAGGATAGATAACTGTTTATTTAAAATGAACATTTGATATGTTGCCACTATCACTGAATTTATGGAATCTTATATTGCAGACACATCAGTAACCAAAATAAAGTTATGGTGATAATGTTATTACAGTGAATACAAAACTGATCAACACTGACTGCCCACTTATTTTTAAGTGTGTAATCTTTTACTTTAATGGTATGTAGAAGGTGAATTACAATAGAACTCTTGAGAGGAAACACATGACATCTACTGTAATACATTATGAGTTCATTATGATCACTGCTATCAGAGGGAATACCTAATGTGGTAACAATGTCACCTAACTTTAGTTTAGGCATGATATCTTTCAAAATATTCTGAAAAGCAAGTAACAGGAATTAGCATTCACCTCCTCCTGCTGCACAACTCCTGGAATTCAAAGGCACTGCTTTGATGGATAAAAAAAAAAAAAAAAATTGATCATCTTAAGCCCCTCTACAAAAAAAAAAAGAAGCAGCAGCAGCTCTCTGCTGTACTGTTTCAATTGTAGTGTCAGCTATGGCTAGCAGTAACTCTGCAGGGAGTGCGCCGATCTTCAGTTTTTTATGTAAATTTATGCAAAGGACTTCTGCAAGCCTAGCGTGTGCTGCTCTCAAACACCTCAAGGAACTTCTTAATACTTGGTGTGGCAAAGGGAAGAGAGATTCCCTCTGTTTCACACAGCAAGAGAGGAGCCTGTGGAGTGCATGTAAACAAAGGAAGAGAACAATGATCCGTCATTATGTGAAAGTTAGTAGTACTAGAAAATCTGCTGAAACAAAAGCTCTTCCTTTTTCTTTGATTATTATTTACAGTGATCTCTATAACCCAAGGTTACAAAAAGTGTTCTTTATTAGTGCCCACCCGCTCCCACATTGTAAAATTAGTAAGCCAGAAATAATACCATCATGGCATTTTCATCATTCCTGTATCACATCATTTTACTGAGTTCTACAACACTAAGGAAATAAAGCCAGTAGCAAGAAATAGTGATCCAAATACTACTCAGCTTTTCAGTTCATCCCTTTTCTTTGTATGGTATAACACACCCACCACTTTTCCTAGCAGCATGATGCCATCTCAACCCCATCATCATTTCATTCTGGTAGGCACAGTGATTGCTAATACCAGAACACTCTTCTCACCATTGATCACTATGTATAGCCATTTCAATAGGATACTTTTTACCCTGATGTAAGCAGATTATGTGTTTACCCCTGCTCTAACACCCTTTGTGGGTCTGTCTTTATTGCCTATCTGAAGAACAGTAATGAATCATAGAATCATAGAATATCAGGGTTGGAAGGGACCTCAAGAGGTCATCTAGTCCAACCCCCTGCTCAAAGCAGGACCAATTCCCAACTAAATCATCCCAGCCCAGAGCTTTGTCAAGCCGGGCCTTAAAAACCTCCAAGGAAGGAGACTCCACCACCTCCCTAGGTAACGCATTCCAGTGCTTCACCACCCTCCTAGTAAAATAGTGTTTCCTAATATCCAACCTAGACCTCCCCCACTGCAACTTGAGACCATTGCTCCTTGTTCTGTCATCTGCCACCACTGAGAACAGCCGAGCTCCATCCTCTTTGGAACCCCCCTTCAGGTAGTTGAAGGCTGCTATCAAATTCCCCCCTAATTCTTCTCTTCTGGAGACTAAACAATCCCAGTTCCCTCAGCCTCTTCTCATAAGTCATGTGCTCTAAACCCCTAATCATTTTTGTGGCCCTCCGTTGGACTCTTTCCAATTTTTCCACATCTTTCTTGTAGTGTGGGGCCCAAAACTGGACACAGTATTCCAGATGAGGCCTCACCAATGTCGAATAAAGGGGAACGATCACGTTCCTCGATCTGCTGGCAGTGCCCCTACTTATACAGCCCAAAATGCCATTAGCCTTCCTGGCAACAAGAGCACACTGTTGACTCATATCCAGCTTCTCGTCCACTGTGACCCCTAGGTCCTTTTCTGCAGAACTGCTACCTAGCCATTCGGTCCCTAGTTTGTAGCAGTGCATGGGATTCTTCCATCCTAAGTGCAGGACTCTGCACTTGTCCTTGTTGAACTTCATCAGGTTTGTTTGTTTTTTGTTTGTTTGTTTGTTTGTTTGTTTGTTTGTTTTTTTTTTTTGGCCCAATCCTGTAATTTAAACCTCAGTCTAAGCTGCTCCCCAAGTTTGTCTGTTCCTTGGGTTTTCCTGCAGAAACTCTTCTGTCCAATTACTCAGTTCCTTCTGCCCCTCAGAAACTCCAACCCCTCTTATATTAAATTGAAGATAAAAAGATCCACCTTCCCGCATGAGCCAGCAATGATTACTTTGAATCTTGATAGAGAGTTTCAGCATCTAAATTTTGATGGAGACACCCTGCATTTTTATGAATGGCCCTCCAAACCAGCACACTGTTCAGTGTGGCTGTTTTCACACACCAGTTATGGGAGAATGCGAGAAAGGAAGAGCACATTGCTATATAATCCTCCTAATGGGTTTGTAATAAAGTACAGTTAATTTATCCATGGTCTTTATGGACCTCAGCTGCCAGGAGCTTGAAGGGAAATCAGCCAGCAAAATGACAGAGATAGGAACAAGAATGATCTCCACTACCTACCAGCACAAAACATCAGCCAGCTCACTGGCAGGAGATCCCCTTTGATAAAGATGCTGATAACATTAGTAAGTGGGATCTTGGGCTAGATTCTGGTCTGGATTTTGACATAGTTCTGTATCTTGAATTCCACTGTAATTGTGAATAGTAATGACAAAGTGATGGGCACTCTATAGGGTATTCGTCAAACACTAACAATGAGCCTAATGCTGTAGGAGAACATGGAGTGAAGGCCATCCCTGTCCTAAAGAGCATCCACAGTGAGTGGCATTACTGCTGTGAACTGTATTGTCAATGAAGAGAGTAGAATGATTAACCGCATTAGCTATAACCCAAATAACCAAGCAGATGTCTTACACTGGGCCCTGTCACTTGCCAAACTTTAGCTCTAATAGATAGCCAAGCGAGCCAAAGGTAGGGGTTGTCCACTGACAGACCTCTGCTGGTAATCCTAGAGAGTTCTTCTCCAGGAACTAACACAGTAATAGTCTTACAGATGATTTTGTCTGCCATGATGGGAAGAAAATCCCATGGACGATATATTACCTCTATGGGAAGAAGTATCCTCTCAGTAATTGCCTTAGTCCATTCAGGTCTTTAAAAAGTGTCCCGGACATGCCAAGAGACATTGATGGCATCCCTTTTGCTGGAATCCTAGATTTTTGTAATATATAGTTGCCTGATAAGACAAATGGTATTACCTTACTGTGATCATGATTAAGAAGTTGAACTGTAAAAGGAAAAAGCTAGTGAAAAGGTGAATAGAGGAAAATTTGCAGTAAGTGGCTGTAAATAACCTCTAATCCTGACTCCTGACTAAAATAATGTATTCAAAATAGAGCCACTTCTCTTTTGAAGTGGTAATCAATATAGCTCAGAATCCTTGCTACAGTAAATAATTCTGAGTCATTCCTAGAAAAATTATTTTCATTGGAAGAAAGATGATTTAATCTTGATACCTGAAAAGTGGTCTGAGATCGATTAGCCATAATTCTAATAATGGATTACAGATACATTTGCTCTTCTCGCATACGATACTTTACAAGTTTAATGAGAAATTAAAAGCTCTCTCCCCGGCTTCTGCTGCAGCAGATCTTCTGGCCTCAGACCACCCCTGCTCACTGCTGTACAGGAAACCAGATTTCTCACCACACAGAGAAAGTACCACTATTATCTCCCTGCTCCATCTGTTATTTATTTGTTGTATTACAATAGTGTCTACAGTTACTAACAATTATCCGGGCTCAACTGTGCTAGGTGTACAAATCCATGGTAGGAGACACTCCCTGCTCTAAAGAGCTTGCAATATAGACAGTACAGACAAAGCATTTAAGAAAGAAAACTGAGAGCCAGTGACTTGCAAAAAGTCCCAACAAAAGTCAGTTAGAATTTAGCAGGGGTATGTTAGTGGACATCCTCTACTTCTGGATCTTCTGCATCCCAATCAGGTGCCTTAAGCATAAGACTATCTTTCCTCCTCTGTTATGCAGCAGAGACTTACTGCTTCAAGTGCCAGAGTACGTCTGTGGCCATGTGTAGGAGGGGGTTGGATCTGCTCCCTCATGCAGATGTGACGATTACATTCTTTGGATATTGTGGTGACCAGACTCTCAGTTGTTTATTCCATAAACACTTTGTCATTCCAAGCATCAGTCAAATGCTCCGTAGTAGATGGGATGGGGGAGACCTAAAAAAAAACTTCATCCCCATGAGCGAGTCTTAGGGTTTGACCATGTTCCCATTGAAGTCAGTGGGACTCTTAATGATATAATCAAAAATATCCATTAATAAAATATTCTTTTCATGTACATAGTTTTAATTTTTAAAACAAAGGACCACATTCAGACTTGGTGTAAAATAGTGCAACACCAATGACTGGAAATGTGTTGTACTGGCTTTCCCCAGGTCTGAATTCAATACAAATGTCTAATTTTCTTACAAGATAAAAAACATAATGAAAAATACATTAGATGTTCTTTAATACTGTACCCTTTAAAAAGATCTGCAGAATGTCACAAAGCAATTACTAAGTCTCCTTCAGAGTTAAGACTTTAAAAGGAAAGCTCCCCAAAGGAGTTTATTACAATCAGAATTAGATAAAGACATTTGATTGTGTTTTAGGCACTACTGATCTACGGTGCTTTATATTTAGAGGTCTATTACTAATTGAAAGCCACAAGTGTTCATATTTTTTATCTTTAATAAGATATAATAACATACAAGAGGTCTTTACACAAAGTAATCGGTAACAGTACCATTGTTACTAAGATTTTTCACAAATGTACTGTAACAATAATTCTAAAAGGAAAAGCATAATTAGCTCAAACTTAAAGTAACTTAGATCAATCAATTAATATTTGCAAATGGCTGGTGACAGTGGTAGACTCAATCTTGTTGTTATTATTAATTATTTGTATTCTGTAAGTGCCACCTGAGACTGGCAACCCATTGTGCTTTAGGACTGTATGTCATACACGTAGTAAGAGATGCTCCCTACCCCAAAGACCTCCTTCTAAACAGGCAAGAAGGACAAAGAGTTGGGGGAACAGAAGTGTTTATTCCCATTTTACAAATGAGGAACTCAAGTGCTAGGAGATTAAATGACTTGCAAAAGTCACACAGAGAATCTGTGGCAGCACCAAGAATTCAACCCCGATCTCCTGAGTTCTCGTTTAGTGCCTCAGAATTGACCTTAATCACAAGACCATCCTCCTTGTTTAATTACCATAGAACAAAAACCTAATCAAGATGTACAGTAGTTTATGAAATATGAGAAGCAAGTTTCCAACATCTGTCTTACCAGCTTTGTGAATCATCCAGACAATAATGGATCTGTTTGACCAGATGAAATAACAGAGTTGATGCTTCCTCAGTTGAAGTGCAAAATAAAACATGACAAAGAGAATGGAGCACAATTTTTGCCTTGATGTACTGGAGTTCCAACTTTTCTCCTTAGATTGCATTTCATTCTTTCCCCGCATGCAAGAAAACCATGGTCCACTGCTTTGACACTCTGGCATGTTGTTGAGTTAAATATATCATAAGACTTTTTAATGTGGCAAGAAAAAGAAAACAAAGCAAGGCAGAGGGCTCATCCATGAATAACTAAAATAACAATAATAGGGATGAAGATGCAGAAAGCTCACATGAGAATTAAACCAGATTCCTTTCTAAAGCTTTTGAAAAAGACTCATTGCCAGAGGCAGAATGCGTTAGTTTAACATGCCCTGCCAGTCACCTACTTCTTTCTTCAAAAACTATCCTTAAAACACAACTCCATTCCTTTGCTAATATTTTATTCACTCTCATTGAAAAGTCCAACTCATTTGATTTAGGAAAGGGGTAAATTACACTATGCTAGTGAGTAGGTAGAAAGGATTAGTAAGCTCATTACAGCTTCATAGGTATTGCATGAAAAATCTGCCAAGAACGTTTAGTGCAATAGAAATGATTTGATCCTGATTCCTAGATTGTAGGGTCTTTGTAGAGCGTTGAGCAATGTGGGATTCTGGTTTATGACCGAGGCTCCTATCTGCTACCTCAGTACAAACAATAAATAATAACAATAGTAGTGATCCTTATAGATAACACTTGAAGCTATCCATTTTGATATGGCCACAAATAACTTCATGGATGAGAACTTAAGACAAGAGTGATGCAGGTTGTCTTCTAGATGGACTTGTATTAAGTGCAAGCTAAGGGCTTGATTAGGAGTTACTCCACTCCTCCATTGTGCTGACCAGTGCAGTTAAACTGGATCATAGGAGGAGTAAACTGTAGCAGGTATAGGACACATTATTTTCCCCAGAACAGTATAGCTGTACACTGTCCCTGCTCGCAATTTACCTCTAAGACTGTAAACACTTTGGGGGCAGGGACTGTCATTTACTATATGTATATACAGTGCCTAGCACAATGAGACACGAGCCTGGTTGAGCCCTCTCGGTGCTATTGTAATATAGATGTCAAATTCTAATAACAATAAAGAAAGGAGAAGTCTCATAGTACAGACCCATCGATGCATGCACTGCTGATATTGAAAGGACGGACTGGAGCTACAGCATGCCTTCCAAGATTGTTTGGGTTAGATGGGTTCTTCTTAACCAGAAGGGGTGCTGATTGCCTTTGTTCAAATCTGATAATACTTGTTAGGCAAGCTTTAAACTAGGTAGCAATTAATAAGCATTCATGTAATTCAAGTGATTTGGAGTAGACTTCAAATATACAAAGCAAGACTGAAGATGGAACTGTTCTGAAACAAAAGATTAAGACCATTGTTTGTACTGACCCACTAAATCATCTGTACAGGAATACCAGAAGCACAAGCAACATGCACAAAAATCTAGAAATCATATTAAATTATAGAGATTATGATATACTGGATATAATAGAAACTAATAATTCTCATAAGTGAAATGCCAATATTGATGGGTATAACCTACAGAAGGGAGAGAAAGGGAAGAGGAAGTGGAGGTTTTGTGGTCTATTCCTAATGACCAATGTTTGAAGCAGCCTACATGGGGGATCTATGCAGTACCGCTTCCCCTTGTAAGTGGGGTAGAGGAGGATACATATAAAGGAGAAGTCACTCATAGCCATCTATGTCACATCCCTTCTCACACTTTGGGTGCTACCATGTGATAGTTTCATTTGGAGCTCTTACAACTCTCCAGTCAATAGGGTTGTGGATGTTCAGCACCTCTGAAAATCGGATCTTGGGTGTCTCAAGTTGCACACCCAAAGTGAGTGTCCATCTTTGCAAATTTGGGCCAATGTCTTTATGAAAGTCTATGGTGGCTGCCCTCAGAGCTAATTCCAGTCTCAATATTGTTTTTCTATTGAAAATTAGCTTCACTGAGACTTAATTCAGAATAAATCTGCTATTTGAGAATATTCATTACTGCACCTGAGAAAAGTATTAGTAATATTTGTAATGACTGACTTGCCTTTGCAATTTATATAAATTGAACCTTGTGAAAGGAACCATATGAAACTATGGATAATTAGATGAGTACATATTGGACCAGATTTTTAACAGTACTCAGCATGGAGAGATTGTTTGTAAATCTGGCTAATAAGCTGTTATGAAATCCTGCCCTCAACTATCGGTACTGAATAGAGCTGTCCAGAGGACAACAGTTACATTTTGTGACAACTTTTGAGGTTTCAAAATTTGTTTTCATTTTGCATCGGAAAGAAGGTTCCAAGTACAAGTCCCTGCTCTACCAGATTTTGAGCACAATTTTTCATCCCAGATCATGCCAAATCAGATTGCACATGGGTCTCCCACATCCCAGGCCAGTGCCCTAACCATCCAGGTATCGACAGTCTTTACCGGAGATCCAGTTGAAGTTTCATGGAAACTGCTATGTCTTTGATAAATATTGGCCCTTTGACAAAACAGCATATTTTGCTAAATGTTCCAACCCGCTGTAGCGTTGTGTACTTTGGAAAAATCTAGTCTATGGTGATTGGAGTCATTTTTCAAAACCTCATAATCAGAAAGTTGATGTGTTGTCCCTCATTGCTTTCTGAGAAATGTAGATGATGACTGACCATTGTTCATTTTTCATTATTTTGTTTCCAACATTTCTTTGTAATATGCCAGAAATAAGTTTTGAAATATTACATCCCCTGCAAATGAACCTAAACATTTCATTATAGTTATACCTTAATACTGGTTTGCAGGTCATTACCTTCTCCTTTGGAAGGGAATGGATGTCTTCAAGTCTAAATGCCTCTATTTGCTTGATGACCCCATGCTTTTTCTTGCATTCATTACCTTCAGGAAAGAAATGAAAATTAGATTATAAACCTTAGACACAGAATCTGACCATTTTAAAGTTGTAATAATCTGGAGCCTGATCCTGGATTCCTGTAACTGCCACTGAAGTCAACAAGCTGCATTCTGTCTCCCAGACTAATATACACCAAAAGTAGCTACACTGACTTAGGTTGTATTACTCTAGATATACATCAATGTATCTGATTTCAGAATCTGGACTCCCTATATTCTAAAATTCCACAGAATCATAAAATCATAGATATATAGGGCTGGAAGGGACTTTAAGAGGTCATGTAGTCCAGCCCTCTGAACTGAGGCAGGACCAAGTACACCTAGAAGACCATCCCTGATAGGTGTGTCTAACCTGTTCTTAAAAACCTCCAGTGAGGGGGATTCCACAACCTCCCTCGGAAGGCGATTCCAGAGCTTAACTATCCTTACAGTTGGAAATTTTTTCCTAATATCTAACCTAAATCTTCTTTGCTGCAGATTAAGCCCATTGTTTCTTGTCTACATTCAGTGGACACAGAGAATAGTTGATCACTGTCCTCTCTGTAACAGTCCCCTCAGTGTTCTTTTCTCAAAACTAAACATGCCCCGATTTTTTAATCCTTTTCTTATAGGTCAGGTTTTCTAAAACTTTTATCATTTTTGTAGCAATCCTCTTTCCTTAAGTGTGAACCTAGTACTCCAGCTGAGGCCTCACCAGTACCAAGTAGAGCAGCACAATTTTCTTCCATATCTTACATACAACACTCCTGTTGTTATATCCCAGAATGATATTAGCCGTTTCTTGCAACTGCATCACATAGTTTATTCATACTCAAATTATGATCCACTATAGCTCCCAGATGCTTTTTAGGAGCAGTACTACCTCCATGGCCAGTTATTCCCCATATTGTAGTTTTGCATTTTATTTTTCCTTCTTAAGTGAAGTACTTTGCACTTGACGTTATTGAATTTCATGTTGCTGATTTCAGATCCATTCTCAACTTGTCAAAGTTGTTTGGAATTCCAATCCTATATTCCAAAGTGCTAGCAAACCCTCCCAGTTTGGTGGTGTTCATAAATTTTAATAGCATACTCTCTACTCCATTATCCAAGTCATTGATGAAAATATCACCCCATTAGATAAATGTCCCCAGTTTGACAGTGAACCAATGATACCTACTCTTCGAATATGGTCTTTCAACTATTTTTGCACTCACCTTATAGTAATTTAATCTAGAGCACATTTCCAAACTTTGTTTATGAGAATCTCATATGAGTTTGTGTCCAAAGCACTACTAAAATCCAGATATATTACATCTTACATTTCCCTCCCACTCCATCCACTATACCAGTAACCCTATCACACAAGATAATTAGGTTGGTCTGGCATCATTTGTTTTTGACAAATCCATGTTGGTTACTACTTTATAACTCTATTATCTTCTAGGTGTTTACAAACTGATTGTTTAATAATTTGTTTCAGGATCTCTCCAGGTATCAAAGTTAGGCTGACTGGTCTATAATTCCCCACGTCCTCTTTGTTGCCATTTTTAAAGATAGGTGCTATGTTTTTCCTTTTCCAGTCCTCTGGGACCTCACTTGTCCTCCATAACAAAGATAATTGTTAATTATTCTGATATAACTTCAGGTAGATCCTTAAGGTACCCTAGGATGAATTTCATAGCCCTGCCAACTTGAATAATATAATTTATCTAAATATAATATAACTTATCTAAATATTCTTTAACCTCTTCTTTTCCTACTTTGACTTACATTCCTTCCCTCTTGTTGTCAATATTAATTGTGTTAAGAATCTAATCACTATTTAGTGAAGACTAAAGCAAAATAGGAATTAAACAACTCAGCCTTCTTCATATTGTCTGTGACTAGCTCTGCTTCCCCAATAAGTAGAGAGCCTACACTATCCTTCATCTTTCTCTTGCTCCTAATATATTTATAGAATCTCCTATTGCCTCTGATGTCTCTTGAAAGGCATAACTCATTTTGTGCATTAGCCTTTCTGATTTTGTCCCTACATGCTCTCATCCTTAGCAATTTGTCTGTTTCTGCTTTTTATTTTCATGTAATTAAAAAGCTCCTGACAGAGCTATATTGCTATTGCTATTCTTCCAATCTTTCCTTTGCTTCAGGTTGGTTTGCTGTTGCTCCTTTAATATTGTCTCTTTGAGAAAGTGCCAACTCTTCTCAATGCAGTGCACAACACTTTCTAAAGAAAAGCCTAGGAGCTTAAATTCCTAACTTTGCTAGACACTAAAAATCACGGACCGAACAGAGACCTTGGATTTATGGCTTATAGCAATCTGTAACCCACTAACCCTCCTTTTTGTTCTTTGACTATAGGGATGTTAACAGGCCACTTCACCTTGAATGGTCCCCTAGAATATGTGGTAACTACTTATGCTAAAATATCTGTTCTGCTTTGCATTTAGCTGTGATGCTCGGTGTACCTTTTCCAGAACTGAAGAGCTCTGTGCAGCTCGAAAGCTTGTCTCTGTCACCAAAAGAAATTGGTCCAATAAAAGATATTACCTCACTCATCTTAGTTCTTAGTTGGTAGTGGTTCACCGACCAACCCCCTTCCCCTTAGTGCCTTCTCACCACCTACAGCTAGCATCAGAGCTTTGGGTGTTGTTTTCACCTCTCATTTTCAGTCTCAGTTTGTGGAGAGTTTTTCCTCTAGATAATAGTTAGTAATACCTCACGTTTAGTTTAGTGTTCGTATAGTGTTAGAGTAGTTGACTGCCCTGTGTGATGACCTCACCAGGGTTCAAGCATTGTCCATCATGTAGCAGGGAAGCATCCCCAAGAGTAATCCCTGCACAAGATGTTTGTTGTGTCTCAGTGAGGGTCACATTAAGGAATGGTGCTTTTTCTTAAGTCATTCAAAAAGAGGACGCAGATGGCAAGAGACTTACAGCTGAAGCAGCACCTTCTGGAGCAGGTCATGAGGCCCACTTTGGACCATGGCCCTCGTCTTATAGGCAGTCCCCTTCAGAACCAGCTAGTGATGCCACTGTATGTTTGAACGCTGGGGTTTCTCCCAAGAGGAAGAGGACTCATACCCCCCTCCTCTGATGTTGTGAGGAAGAGGTCCCATGAGACTAATCGGGACCACTCCATGGTTCAGGGAGACTCTTCCTCATCATGTAAGAGATGTGCTGACCGGCACCATACTCCTGCCAGCACATGGGCTGGAGCAGGTCCATCAGTTCCCCGATACCACACAGAGATCAGCGGGGGTACATAGCGCCGACTCCAGTTCTGGGCATAGCGTAGTCTGTTGAGTTCAATACTGCTGACATTGGCACCAGCCCCGACTGTCTCCACACTGCTGGTGTATCAGGCAGCATCAGACCTGCTTTGCCTCTTAGTCCCTGACTCTCCACTAGTTCCAGAGTTTTCTGGTGCTGTAGTTTCACTGATTCATCCTCGGTTGTGCCTTTGGGACCGTTTGGCTGTATCATAGAGCTGCTGGGTTTGTCGGCACTTCACCACCGTCGGGTCCCAGACTGTGGAATGGAGGCCGACACAGTGCTCGGCACTGAAGGCCCCTCGATGCTGGTGTGCCCTTCAGCACCATCCTTGACAATGGAATCTGCTGCCAGGGCAAGTTCAGTGCTATCCTTGGCCTCAATGCCTGTGCCTCTTCTGATACCAGGTGGGAGTGTGTACCACTGATGCAGATTCCCCATTGCACTTCAGCACTGATGCTGCCCCAGGTTGGGCTTCAGATGACTCTGATCCTTGTTTTCCTCCTCAGGGATTGCTCTCCTGTTGTTGTTGGAGAATCTCCAAGACTCCTCGAGATCCAGGTCAGGGTCATTCTCCTCTTTGTTGTCATCAATAGGCACCGGAGACCATTCTCAGATTACCATCAGTGCTGAGATCGGCATCATTCCCACAGTTGGGACAGGGGCTCTTGGCCCAGTGCTACTGGCCATCAAGGACTTATCTATATGCCCAGTGGCCTCCTTGGAATCCTTGGGATACTCCTCATTTATTGAGGTCCTGCTCTTCAACCCACTGAAGAGCAAGATCACTGGTCCCATTGGTGGCTCTTGTTCTTGAACCACCTCAGTTACAATCAACTGCTAAGTCCATTCCCTCTGGATTTCCAGGGTTTTCCCAGCCAGATCCTGTGACTCAAGAACAGGACCAGTCATTGGCACAGCAAACTGCTTCTTTGTCCTTTCCAGACAACTCTACCATGCTGGGCTCATAGGAATGCCCATTCTGGGTCAGACCAAAGGTCCATCTAGCCCAGTATCCTGTCTTTTGACAGTGGCCAGTGCCAGGTGCATCAGAGGTAATGAACAGAATCATCACGTGATCCATCCCCTGTCGTTCTTTCCCAGCTTCTGGCAAACAGAGGCTAGGGATATCATCCCTGCCCATCCTGGCTAATAGCAATCGATGGACCTATCCTTCCTGAACTTATCTAGTTCTTTTTTGAACCCTGTTATAGTCTTGGCCTTCACAGTATCCTCTGGCAAAGATTTCTACATGTTGACTGTGTGTTGTGTGAAGAAATACTTCCTTTTGTTTATTTTAAATCTGCTGCCTATTAATTTCATTTGGTGACCCCTAGTTCTTGTGTTATGAGAAGGAGTAAATAACACTTCCTTATTTACTTTCCCCACACCAGTCATGATTTTATAGACCTCTATTATATCCCCCCTTAGTCATTTTTTTCTAAGCTGAAAAGTCCCAATCTTATTAATCTATCCTCATATGGAAGTTGTTCCATACCCTTAACCATTTTTGTTACCCTTTTATGTACCTTTTCCAATTCCAATGTATCTTTTTTGAGTTGGGGTGACCAGATTTGCAGCCAGTATTCAAGATGTGGGTGTACCATGGATTTATTTAGAGGCATTATGATATTTTCTGTCTTTTGATCTATCCCTTTCCTAATGATTCGTCCCATTCTGTTCGCTTTGACTGCCGCTGCACATTGAGTGGATGTTTTCCGAGAACTATCCACAGTAGCTCCAAGATCCCTTTCTTGAGTGGCAACAGCTAATTTAGGCTCAATCATTGTATATGTATACTTGGGATTATGTTTTGCAATGTGCATTACTTTGTATTTATCAATATTGAATTTTATCTGTGAATTTGTTGCCCAGTCACCCAGTTTTGTGAGAGATCCCTTTGTAACTCTTCGCAGTCTGCTTGAGTAGTTTTGTATTATCTGCAAAAATTTGTCACCTCACTGTTTACCTCTTTTTCCAGATAATCTATGAATATGTTGAACAGTACTGGTCTCAGTACAGAAAACTGACCATTTATTCCAACCCTTTGTTTCCTATCTTTTTTTAATCAGTTACCGATCCACGAGAGGACCTTTCCTCTTTTCCCATGACAGTTTACTTTGCTTAAGAGCCTTTGGTGAGAGATCTTGTCAAAGGCTTTCTGAAAATCTAAGAACACTATATCCACTGGATCCCCCTTGTCCACAAGCTTGTTGATCCCCTCAAAGAATTCTAGTAGATTCTTGAGGCATGATTTCCCTTTACAAAACCATGCTGACTCTTCCCCAACAAATCATGTTCATCTACATGTCTGATAATTCTGTTCTTTACTATAGTTTCAACCAGTTTGTCCAGTGCTGAAGTTAAGCTTACTGGCCTGAAATTGCTGGGATTGCCTCTGGAACTTTTTTTTTTAAATCAGCATCACATTAGCCATCCTCCAATCATCTGGTACAGAAGCTGATTTAAATGACAGGTTACATACCACAGTAGTTCCGCAATTTCACATTTGAGTTCCTTCAGAACTCTTGGGTGAATACCATCTGGTGCTGGTGACTTATTACTGTTCAGTTTATCAATTTGTTCCAACACTTCCTGTAATGACACTTCAATCTGGGACAGTTCCTCAGATTTGTCACCTAAAAAGAATGGTTCAGGTTTGGGAATCTCCTTCACATCCTCAGCTGTCAAGATCAATGCAAAGAATTCATTTAGTTTCTCTGCAATGGCCTTATTGTCTTTGAGTGCTCCTTTGGCATCTGGATCGTCCAGTGGCCCCAGTGGCTGTTAGCAGGCTTCCTGCTTCTGATGTACTTAAAAAAAATGTTTGCTTTTAGTTTTTGCGTCTTTGGCTAGCTGTTCTTCAAAATTCTTTTTTGGCCTGCCTAATTATATTTTTACATGTCACTTGCCAGAATTTATGTTCCTTTCTATTTTCCTCAATAGGATTTAACTTCCACTTTTTAAAGGATGCCTTTTTGCCTCTCACTGCTTCTTTTACTTCGTTGTTTAGCCACGGTCGCACTTTTTTGGTCCTCTTACTATGGTTTTTAATTTGGGATTTACATTCCTTTTTCTGAATGCCTGAGGACTTTAAGGCATATCAGGACCTCTTTGGGCATATATGGCCACTACCTTAGGCCTCTAGGATGAATTTCTGCAGGAGAACATGCTTATGCTGAGGGTATTCTTCAATCATCAGCTCCAGGGAAAGTAGCCCTCCTGATAAATGAGCTTCTCTTGGAGCCTGCAAAGGCCCTCTGGAATACTTCCACTTCATTGCCTCCCATAGCAAAGCATGTGGCCAAATGATACTTTGTCCTTGTGCATGTTTCCGATGGTTTCTACTCCCACCCATCCCCTAACTCCCTTGTGGCAACTTCAGCAAATGACAGAGCATGACAGGGAAGGTATAAGTCGACATCTAAAGACAAAGAGTCCAAGAGGATTGAATGACGGGGAGGAAGATTTATACCTCCTCTTCCCTGCAGATGCGCATCATGAGCCAGCAGATGTTGCTGTCCAAATATGACTTTGTTAATTGGGTGGCCATGTCTAAGTTTGCAGACAAGTTGCCAGAAGCCTCCAGGGAAGAGTTTAAGGCATTAATTGCAGAACTCTGTCTGGTAGCCAAGACTCTGTTACTGTTAGCTCTGGACATGGTGGATGCCTCGGCCAGAATTATGGCATCAGCTGTGACCATGAGGAAGGCATTATGGCTGCAGAATTTGGGTACAGCTCCCAATGTGCAGCAGATCATTGAGGTCTTAACCTTTTCATAGTAGGGTTTTGTTTTCAGAAAAGACTGACGATGCCCTGCACTCTTTTTTAAGGATTCCCAAGCTACTCTGCATTCCCTGGGAGTTTATAATTTCTCTGTAAAGAGACACCACTATGGCAGTCAGCAGCAACAGTAGCAATTCCACTTGCAGTGTTTCTACAGACAGTCATAATTTCCTTTAAGGCAGCCAGAAGGGACATAGATCCCAGAGGTAAAGCCCCCCTGATTCTGGAGTTAGCCAGTCGACGCATCCTCCCCTGGCATCCAGTAAGTGCCCATTTTGACTTGTGTCCTGGGCAGTGATCCTGTGGTGACCTTTCCATCTCTATTGCCCCCGTTTGGAGGCTGGCTGGCTCATTACTAGGGATGCAGCCCTATACTCTGGGTGTCCCTAAACCAGAAAGTGGGACTGGATAACCAGATGGATCAGTCATTAAATTGCCCTGTTCCATTCACTCCCTCTGAAGCTTCTGGCACCAGCCATTGTCGGAAGACAGGATACTGGGCTAGATGGACCATTGGTCTGACCCAGTATGGCCATTCTTATGTTTTTATGTTCTTTCTAGCTCTCAGGGTGGTTAAGCTCTGGAACAGGCTTCCAAGGGAGGCTGTGGAATCCCCATCATTGGAGTTTTTTAAAAATAGGTTGGACAAACACCTGTCAGGGATGGTCTAGATTTACTTGGTCCTGTCTCAGCGCAGGAGTCTGGACTTGGTGACTTCTAAAGGTCTTTTCCAGCCCTACATTTGTATGATGTAGCCCCTCTGTTAAGATCACCTTTTTTATATACATCCCCATGGAGTTTTGTCACCTGACCCCTTTGAGCCTAGTTTAAAGACCTTCCTCACTAAATTGGTGAGTCGGTGTGTGAAGATGGTCTTCTATTTCTTGGTCAGCTTATCCCCCACCTCTTCCCAGCAGTCCTCCTTCCTAGAATAGTATCCTATGGTTGAGGAAGCCAAAGACATCCTGTCAACACTACCTTTGGAGCCACGCATTCATCTCCAGGATTTGCATGTCCCTGCCTGAGCCCTTACCCTCTCCCTGGCAATTGGATGAGAACACCATCTGCACCACTGATTCTTTCACCCTGGCTCCCAGAGTTCTGTTTTCACTGCCGATCTGCTCAGGGTCATACCTATATCTACACTCTATAGCTGACCTTTCACTCCCCATCCTCAAAGGATACCTGCACAACACTTTCAAAAGATGAGCCTGGGAGTTTAAATTCAGGACCTTGCTAGACACTAAAAATCACGGTCTTAATAAAGACACTGAAATTATTATAACAATCTATAACCCACTAGCTCTCCTTTTTTCCTATGACCTTAGCGGTGTAACAAATCACTTCACTGTGAATAGTCCCTTAGAATATGTGCTAACTACTTATGCTAATCAATCTGTTCAGTTTCTGTGACACTTGGAGTATCTTTCCCAGACCTGAAGAAGAGCTCTGTGTAGCTCAAAAGCTTGTATCTCTCACCAACAGAATTTGGTCCAATAAAAGATATTACCTCACCCACCTTGTCTCTCTAATATCCTGGGACTGACACGGCTATAACAACACTGCATACAGGGTTCTATCTGGCAGTATCATTAGTGCCCACATAGATGAGCAGCAGGTAGTGGTCAGAGGGACAGATGAGCCTCTGCAACCTTTTGGTATAGTCTCCTTCTCTTGGATGGGGTGGCTGGAAGTCTCCCAGTCTTGTGGGAAGGTGGCTTCTCTTCCTCAGCTACTGGGGTCTGCTCCTCACCTCCAGTTGCCAGTACAACATAATACAGTTCTTGACCTTGGGGGATGCAGTTCTAGATGAGGGATAAAGCACTGCCTACTGCCCAAGGTGGCCAGCAGCCAGAGTCCTCCTTGTAGAGAAGCCTTTTCTCCTTCCTCCTCTGGTGCTGCTGTAGTCATCTGTAGTTGGCTGCATTATGTGTTCGTCTATTCTTTGACTGCATTGATAAGACATTTAAAGGACAAAACAGACATTTCTTTAGACCATACAAAAACCATTTTTAATGCTTTCCTTGCTGGTGCGGTGGCAGCAACAGATTATACTAGGTCAGCCTTATTAATGGCTTTCACTGATTTGATTCCTTTGCATCCTCCCAGTTCTTTTGCCATTGTTTTTTGTGTGTATTTATTATTAATATTGAAGAGGGTGAGAGGCCTGATCTTACTGTCCTCACTCACATTAATTGTCCATACATAGGCATGTAACCAACTACTGAAGGTGAGATTGTCCCGAGCCATAGAATGGGTGCATAGCAGAGGAGAACAAGGGTGCCTGTCCTGCAAACACTTATGCCTGTGCTTAACTTTAAGCAGATTAGTAGTCCTACAGAAGTTAAGTGTTTG
This sequence comes from Malaclemys terrapin pileata, assembly GCF_027887155.1. NCBI lineage: Eukaryota > Metazoa > Chordata > Testudines > Emydidae > Malaclemys > Malaclemys terrapin. The sequence continues at coordinate 13,304,342 of NC_071515.1, read as the reverse complement.
GAAGATCAGGGCCAAGGAATCTTCCTTTGCACCCCCTTAAGGGATAAGCACAACCAGAGTTCCTGAAGTGCAAGTTTTCCCATATGGGGTGGGGAATAAGCAGGATCTTTTTTCTCCCCTGTCCCTCTGTGCTGGCCTATGAATCTAGCCCACTGAGGAGAGAAGTCCAAGGATGATGCAGCATTCACATTCTTCCTGAGGCACAGTACCTCACAGAACTGCCACTGGGGCAATACAGCTCCATCTCGTTTCCTGCTCTGGGCTGCTAAATGCCACAACACAAGCCAGAGGGTCAATGGGACTAGTTGCATGATGGGTAAAGACTGATTAAGAAGAGTCCATGAGCCAGGGTTCCAGAATCAGGCCAAACATTGTAAAATGAAATTATTGTTTGCTGAGGAGCTAATGAGAAAAAGTTATACCAGAATGTATAATCTATTATAAGCAGATCTGTGGAAAGCGCCTTGGCTTGTTTTTAACAATTTATACATTTAACACCCAGACTTCATAAGATATGCCTTTCACATTTTCCTAATATACCGGAAAAAACTATGACTCTTTCTGCATCACCTCAGTGAGTAGAGGGGAAAAAAGCCTTCCTGAGTTTGGCAGCACTTCTCAGTCTCTTTCGATTGCTATATTGTAATCTTGAGCCATTCATCGCACTGTTTCAGTTATTTTACCCTGTTCTTTCAACGTCCTGCCTGAGATTCACAGCGTCTTTGTTGGGGCAATATTTTTTCCCAGGAGTTTTGACACTGATTTAAATGCATTTCCCTTCTACATACCTCAAGTAACCTCCCTCTTTCTCCCCCCCCCGGCCATATTTCCAGAATTCTTCCAATATTCCTCTGAAAACCTCTATTATGTATAGATGTGATAAAATGTGCAGACGCTCCCTTGCAAGAGGTACCTAGCCCTACCATATAGCCCTTGAGCCTCTAGGCATTGCATCATGAGCTGAATCAGTAAAACACATTGGGTGTCAGTGTACTGAAAAAAAGGGGGCATGGATTATTCTTATAGCTGATGAAAAACCAGAGAATTCTATAGACATGAGTTGTCCTCTTGATACAGCTTTTATGTTGTTTGAAATTTATATTAGGTGTACACTGTACTGGGTAAAATACCTGAAACTATGTGATGGTCAACTCATGATTTCCCTCAGGAAGAAATATGACCAGAGACTTTGGTGATGTGTGTTTTGTTGGTTGACTCACAACCTTATCAAACTAGAAACCCTAATAGGGGGATTTTTTTTATTTTCATGTATTTATTTATTTTGCTTAGGCCTTCTGTGACCCAATCACCCCTTAATGCCAGCTAGCAAGAGGGTTATAAAATATCCTGATTCGGGTATTTACGTTCTGGTTCACCAAAGAATGTCATGTGATGCCTTAAATGAAAGCCGTGTCACACTGCTCTGTGATATCATTGTGAAATGTATGTACAGATACTATGAAGCACTTATGTTCTTAGACTCAGTATCACAATAGAGATGGAGAAACAGGTTTTTGTCAGACAAAAGATGTTTATTCACCTTTCTCTGTCACATGTAAATTAAGCATGTAAGCTAACACAGTGAATGACCATTTACATAGGAAGTTATCAAAGAGATGTAGTCAGCAGAAAAGAACACACAGAAAAAAGCGAACGGGGGAGTGGGTTATACTGTCTCTGAGTACAGGTAATTAACTTTGGAGATATAAGTAGAAGTCATGAAAATAGGATTTCTGCCTGCCTTGATAGAAGAAGCTGCAAAAGGCTTTGGGTGAGATAAATTTCATTAGACAGGAGGTTAATCTAATAGATACATTTAGTCTCTAGTATCAGAGGGGTAGCCGTGTTAGTCTGAATCTGTAGAAGTGAGGTTCTTACCCACGAAAGCTTATGCTCCCAATACTTCTGTTAGTCTCAAAAGTGCCACAGGACCCTCTGTTGCTATTTAGTCTCTAGACATCACTGAACAAAACCACTGTCCCAGGAACCTATCCTTGTAACAAAGCCCGATGCCAACTCTGTCCACATATCTATTCAAGTGACATCATCATAGGACCTAATCACATCAGCCATACCATCAGGGGCTCGTTCACCTGCACATCTACCAATGTGATATATGCCATCATGTGCCAGCAATGCCCCTCTGCCATGTACATTGGCCAAACCGGACAGTCTCTACGCAAAAGAATTAATGGACACAAATCTGACATCAGGAATCATAATACTCAAAAACCAGTGGGAGAACACTTTAACCTGTCTGGTCATTCAATGACAGACCTGCGGGTGGCTATATTACAACAGAAAAACTTCAAAAACAGACTCCAACGAGAGACTGCTGAGCTGGAATTGATATGCAAACTTGACACAATCAACAAAGGATTGAATAAGGACTGGGAATGGCTGAGCCATTACAAACATTGACTCTATCTCCCCTTGTAAGTATTCTCACACTTCTTATCAAACTGTCTGTACTGGGCTATCTTGATTATCACTTCAAAAGTTTTTTTTTTTCTCTTACTTAATTGGCCTCTCAGAGTTGGTAAGACAACTCCCACCTGTTCATGCTCTCTGTATGTGTGTATATATATCTCCTCAATATTTATTCCACTCTGTATGCATCCGAAGAAGTGGGCTGTAGTCCACGAAAGCTTATGCTCTAATAAATTTGTTAGTCTCTAAGGTGCCACAAGTACTCCTGTTCTTTTAGTCTCTAGAAAGCATGCTATGATTTTGTTTTACATGTAATCTTTTGTTTCCAATGTCCTTCCTCACTATCCCTTGAATCTTGACTCGTTGGTAGTAAACTTATGCTTGCCTTCACTATAAATATATCTAAGTGCTGTGATATTAAGAAAAGGGCCGAGTCTGAGATGAATCATACAAACTGGTGTGTACACTGTTTCCTTGGGGACAGCAGATGTGGTAATTTTGAGTAGCCAGTGTCAGGGGCTGGGTATCACCGGGGAATGCTTCAAAGGGAGTCATGGTCTGGGGTACACCTATTAACCTGCAAGGCAAAGTAAGGGCTGGAATAGCTCAGAGGAGAGTGCTTGGGTGGCTAACAGGCTGGTGTTGCCAAGGAGACAACACCCAGTTAAGTACAAGCATGTCTCCCTGATGCTGGTGGCAGGGGGTAACAAGGTGACTCAGTCCCCAAGAACTGTCACACCTCCTATGAACTTTCTCTTCTGGTATTTAAACCCTTTCACAATAGGGTTATATTAAACCTGTACAGCTATTTAGAAATGGCTAATATAGAGATACAATTCTGCCCACATGTGGCCTCCACTGAAGAAAATGATTTTTATTTGGTTAAGGTCTACAGAGTGAGGGATCTTAATAATATACCTTACAGAAAGGTCTCATGTTTTGTCCTAATGGCATCAAAAGGCTCTGTATGGATGCTGTCATACATGTACCTTTTGAAACATCCTCTTTGCTCTTTGCTGTTTCCATCAGTGAATATAAGTCCTAGCTATTCTGTGAATTATTTGTCACAGAAAAACCACTGATTTTTTTCTGAGCTCAGTAACCTCACTGACAAAAGTAGCTTCTCTTTAAATTCCTCCAATAGCACCATCTGCATTGGAGGTCTAGGGCAGGTTATGATTATGCTATATTGCAATGAAAGATTAAGTATTATATTGATTGAGTTTTGATGAGATTACTGTACTAATTATATTTATATTTATTTATATTTTTAATGACTAGTTTTATTAGCAGTCAGTTACCACATAAGCTTTCTCTGCATTGTAAAATTAACGTAATCCTTAATAAAAATAACTTTAAAAATCAAAATGTTAGTGCTGGTTAACTTCAACTGTAGTTAGCATTTAAATCTTGTTTTGCATATAAAATTGATCTGCAATTAATATGAAGTTAACATGAAAATTTTTATGAACTTTTTCCCCCCTGAAATATGGTTTTTAGAGAAATTATTTTGTAAAATGTCATTCACTTTCTCTATTTTCCAAAAGGCAAAACAACATGGAAAATGAAAGCATTTAAAGCTACAATTTCAGTTACAAATTCACAGTTACCAGGTTAACTGCATCTTTCCTGGACTCTATGAGCTGCTCCCTACCCTCAACCCCTTTAGGTCTCAGGCCTCTAGACATTTCCTGTCTCTTAGGATGGAATCATGCGGGTCACCTACTCTCAGAGCAGGCTCTGGGTTGAAGTCCCCTGTGTATTGACAATGGTTACCTTAGCAGATCTGACTTTTTTTGTCCAGGCCCTGCAATTCTGTTCCCTCCAGGGCAATGGCAGTGGTCATCGGTGATCAAAGAGCTTTAAGTCACGTATTATTTATTTAGAACAAAAGCCTTTAAGAGAAAACAGATCTTAAAACATGGAAAAAGGATCTGGACATGTCTAGTTTATCAAGTGTTCAACCATCTTCCACATGGGGACCAGCTCCATGGAAAGCACCTGGCAAATCACCCCACTTTCCCCAAATCATGTTACCTTTTCACTGTTTATAGCCCTTTGATCTGGTAACTCCCAGCTTTGGCAAGACAAGATTTGCAACTTGTTGGAGACAGGATCCTTGAAACTAACCGCTTGCTCCACTGTCTTTCAAGTGAGTGCTTGAGTGTTCTTATCTGAGAAGCCATTCTCTCATCTTCATGCACAGACCCCATTGAATTTGGGCATTATAGGTGCATAATAAACATTTAACTATCCCTGGTATAAGTTAGATCAGTACAGTCACAGAAAAAGTGCTAATAACCCAATGTACAGTAACTTCCCCTCACTGACCTGATAACCTCCAGTGTTCATAAAACTGGTATAATTCAGTATTCGTAACATTATTACACATCAGCTCCATGTATGCCACTGTGCTTTCTTCTTCTCTGAAGCATAAATAATAATAAATTCATTTTGTAATACTTGGCAGGGTGACACCATTGTTTCCTGTGACTCCTACGGTGTGATGAAGTTCTGGGATGTTCGGAGGGTAACACCAATGGTATCTATAGATGCGGGCCCCCATCCTGGCAATCAAGTGGTCTTTGACCCATCCGGTAGGATCCTTTCTTAAACTTAGCCCTGACTATCAAAAGAAGTGTTTTGCTCTCAAAGCATTTTGTAATTGAGTTTAAAATTCTGAGGCCAGATCCCCAACTGGTGTAAATTGGCTTCAGTGAATCTATGCCTGTTTATACCAACTAATGATATGACAGATACTTATTTTAACTTGTCAAATTGTATTAATGCTCAGTTATTACGTAAAACCAAACATTTACAATGATGCAAAGAAAGAATTACATAAAGGTAAGAAATGCTCACTGTCTGAGGAAAACAGAGGGATTTATTTCTTCTCCTTTTCTGCTACTTCTTCATATGTTTATACAACAGTTGTGTTTCATAACCACCCATGATAAATTCTATTATTCTCCCTGGAGAGCCCCAGCATATTGAAATAAGTGGTCTATTATGTACAAAGAATTGAAATGCATGTATACCTCAACACTTCTTGCATCATCAGCCATATATTACAATATGTCACTAGCATTGTGACTGACTGCTCCTTTGTATTTTTAAGAGTGCCATTGTACAAAATGAACAAAAATAGCTTTGTTTTTACCTAGGACGTTAATCTTCACTTTCAAGGGGCAGATAATCAGTTGTATCACAGTACAAACTTAGGTCCCAATTCTGGAAAACATTCCTGTTCAGAGCAACACTTTAACATGTGCTCAACTTTAAGCATGCACTTAAGTACTGTTGAGGCCAAACACAAGCATTTAAATTAAATATGAGAGATGTGAGAGAGTAGCACTTTACTAATAATAGTACTACAGTCATAATGGTAAAAAAACCTACAGAATATGGAATATTATTTCACTGAGTTGCTATTACTAGAAAATGTTCCATGGAACACTGTGGCATTTTATAAGGAATTTTTCAGATCTCTATATTCAATCACTAAAGAATGTATGGCATGCATCCGACAAAGTGGGTATTCACCCACGAAGCTCATGCTCCAATACGTCTGTTAGTCTATAAGGTGCCACAGGACTCTTTGCTGCTTTTACAGAGCCAGACTAACACGGCTACCCTCTGATACTAAAGAATGTATTGTCATTTTCAGAAACTACGTTGACATTATACACTTTCCACTACTTTCACAAGTCTGAATTCAGCTGTGTTCTATATAAGAATATAGAGTTTAGAAAAATAGCTCACATTCTGCATGATGTGGATTTGAAGGAGTTTTGCTTTTCCATATCTGGAATGGAATGTAGGGGCATTTGTAAAGGAGTCACATCCCTGAAAAATGCAGTAGCAGTATTTTGAGCCAGATGGGAAGTTTCCAGTAGAAAGCTTATCGGTTTCAGATAGTCTGAATGGGCAAAATTTCCCATCATTTGGATAAAATCCAAAATTTTCTCTGCAGGAGTAACCACAACAGAGATGCCAAGTTGGGAAGAATGACCACAATGAAGCATAATTTAAAAACGCAGTCATAAGCAATAATATCTGACTAAAATAGAATATTACAGTATCTGTATCTCTGTTATTTGTATGCTGGTAGTACTTAGATGCCCTAATTAGGATTAAAGGCCTCTTTTTATTAGGCATTGTACAGAATGAAAAGGCAGTCCCTGTCCCAAATCACTTAAAATCTAATCATGCGTCTTGTTCCCATCGCCGAGATAGCCGCATATAAAAATTTACATAAATAAAGTATTCCGCTCCTTGTAAAACAATGTGATTATACTTTACAGAAGATTTTTGTTTTCTTTTGCCACCAGTTTAAGATAGTTACTGTGGGAAATCTAATGTCAAGAGAAAGGTCTTATATTTTGGTCTGAAGATGGCAAGATCCTTTGTCAATATGACACCTGCTGAAAGGGAGTTCTCCAGTGCAGGGCTGCTACCAAGAAAGCCTGGTTTCTTTGTAACATCATTGGGAGGCACCAGATGGTGCTGCTGAAGATGCTCTTTGCTAGTTCTGTTTATCTGAAAGTTACTGTTGGCAGAAGTGCTTATTGGCGCTGTGAGGCAGTTCTTTTCAGAAACTGAGAATATGAGCAGTAAAGTGATATTCATTTTCTCTCTGAGCCTCAATCAAAGCCCAATTAAGTTAATGGAAAGACCCTAGTTACCTAAAGTGGGCTTTGGATAGACCCCCGCCCCATGCCTTAGTCTTTCTCTGATTGAATATCAACAGTAAAGTCTATTCTCGCTCTGCCTGAGCTTTTCTCTCACTGGATCACTTTCTTAGGTGTAAATCTTGTCTACAGTTTAAACTTATGCAAACAAAATGTTACACCCTGTAGCGGGGTGGTCACCCGCTCCTGCCATGAAGGGCTTGAAATCAGCCCTGGGAGAGGATTGAGACTGCGAAAGGGCTGCTGCTAGGAAAGCAGCAAACCTTGGCTGATTGGGGAACCAGCCACAGCTGGGGCCACGCCCCAATCAGGCCCCAGCTGGCCTGTATAAAAAGGCTGGGAGCCAGGAGCTCAGAAAGGCTGGGAGCCAGGAGCTCAGAAAGGCTCTCTCCAGTCTTGGAGGGAGCAGGGCTTGGCTGTCTGCAGAAAGGGTACAGGGAGCGAAGCAGGGCTGGGGAAAGGCCAGAGGAGCAGGGGAGCTCCAGGCCTGGCAACTCCCCAGGCTTCAGGGCCTGGTCCTAGGCCCACAGAGGTACTGGGTGGTAGAGGAAGGCAGCTGGTCCAATCCCGCCCCCGCTCTCCCCCCGTGCTTATGATGGGTGGCTTTTACACTGCAGTCCGCCCCAGAGAGTGGGGGGGCTTGATGATGACTGGCAGTAGCCCAGACTGAGGCAAGGGGAGGATTTAGAGGGTTGGGGGTTCCCGAGAGAGGGGAGACTTTGTGCAGTATCGTGGCCTAACATTTCTGTGACTTATCCTTTATTATTAAAAACAGATCTGTCCTTTAGTAAGGCTTGGTCTACACTAAATCCCCAAATCGAACTAAGGTACGCAACTTCAGCTACGTGAATAACATAGCTGAAGTTCAAAGTACCTTAGTTCGAACTTACCTCGGTCCACACGCGGCAGGCAGGCTCCCCCGTCGACTCCGCGGTACTCCTCTCGCCGAGCTGGAGTACCGCAGACGACGGCGAGCACTTCCGGGTTCGACTTATCGCGTCCAGACAAGACACGATAAGTCGAACCCAGAAGTTCGATTGCCAGCCGCCGAACTAGCGGCTGGGTATAGACGTACCCTAAGTAAGTTTACCACTATCTCCAGGTGTTTATATCTGTTCTCCAGCACACATAGACCACTACACCTAACATTCACAAACCATGCACCTGTCAAATCCCCTCCTTTCCTCATCAGCAACCCACCAACCTTGCAGCATATGATGCACTCCGGTGTTTTTCACGGTTGCCATCCCGCAAATCCACCTGAAAAAATGAACAGCACAGTTAATAGCAACTGTTAGTGTAAGGAGTGAGCACTACAGGACATTCTCTTTGAACCCTAAAGTGCACACACTACTCTCCTGTTGTGTAAGGAAAGACATTTGGGATATGGCTGAGATGCAGAAACGAGCGAGTAGTACCAGGAAAATGTAGCACAGTTTACTATACCTGGCAGATACAGTGGGATGGGACGTTGTTTGTCCGTTTACACCCAGTTTGGGGAGAAGGAGGAAAATTGTGCTCTCTGTAAAAGAAGTGTGGTGGCGCTATGATTTCTGCTGCAAGGTTTGTTGTGATGTACAGACTGCTAAGCTTTCTAAACATGTGAGAGGCCTCCCTGTTTGTCTGTATTACATCAGAAAACACTGTTAAAAGAACACTACGATTCCCAAGGCAAGCATTCAATAGTTAGGAAATGCCTGTATTAAGGTTGCCTGTCCAATATTAATTTGGGCCCCTTGTGCATAAGGTGCAGTCTTTAATTACATGGTCACATGCTATTTTTTTCACAGGACTCCTGCCCCATTTAGTGCACAGGATGAACTTGAGTGGGTTGCTATTCAATATTTCTTTTTATTCTCAGGATTCAATTTGTGGACCCAGGCATTATTTACTGCACACCATCCAAACCTTGAACAGAGTCATCCCTTATGGGCTTTTTTGTGCTGTTGTCGTCATAGTTTCATTAATGCTTGTAAAGATTTAAGATACTATCTTCAGTCCACCTCTGTGGGGTGAGGTTGTATTATTATCCCCATTTTACACGTGGGGGATTGAGGCACAGAAATGAAAGCCAAAATTATCAAAACTGTCATCTGATTTTAGGTGCTCAAATTGAGATGCCTAGGAGGTGATTTTTCAGAGTGCCTAGCATTTCGTAGCCATGTGTGTGTTGGACTGCAGCTCCTATTGACCTCAGTTGCAGTTGTGAATGCTCAGCATGGCTGCAAATGAGGCGAGGAACTAGAGGAAGGGAAGGTTGGTCCTGTGAGCGAGGCAATTGAATGCTGCCTTAGAGAACAGGGTTCTGTGCCTGCCTTAGCCAGAGTTCCTAGGTGAATGTGATGCTGAGCAAGTTACATAAACCAACATTTTCATAGGTAATCACTGTATGTTCCTCATTTTCTAAGTATCCAACTTGAGACATGTGGGGTGTGATTGCAGAGCATTCTCAGTGGCAGCTTCTTCCACCTGCTCCTGTCCTCTAGTTCCCAGCTCCTGTTCTCCCCCGCACTCCACCTTTCCTTGCTCCTGCTCCCCTTATCCAGCATCTCCACCCCGCACCAACCTCCTGTTACTCAGCCCTCTGCATTTGAGCCTGGAAGCTTCCTCCTCCATATTATCGGGGTGCCTTAGCAGCCCACAACAGCTGGGAGGAGTAATTATAAGGAATGTCCAGCTCAGACCTGGGATGGAGCATGCTAAGTCACTCTGTGCAGATTGCAATCCAGGCAGCACATAGGAACTGTGAGGTGATGAAGCATGCTCTGTGCAGATGGACTCTTCAGAGAATTTAGCTGCCAAACTCTAAAAAGTCTGTACTGAGCATGTACAGATTGAGATTGTCCAGAGGATATAACCTGGCTAAATTAAGACAAATTTTCATTAGGATAGCAAAAGACACCTGCCAAATCTCAAGTCCCTGCTCCAAAGCATAGAGGCCCTAGAGCTTCACAACAAATGGTTGACAGATCTTTTGCCCATTTTCAAAAAAAAAAAAAAAAAAACAACATACTTTTCCCTAATCTAATAAAATTGCTGAACCATTTTAGCTGAAACTTTCCCCCAAAAATCAGCCTTAGGCAGGGTCTCAAAAGGGAATATTTCAGCCTGAACCATGTAAAGTTGGAAAAGTTATAAGCAACTGAAACCAGGGTCTTATAATGGAAAGTGTTGGGCAACTTTAACTATACAGGTCACTGCCTCTGCTGCTTAGAATATTATATTAGCAGTTTTAAAGTAAATATTGTTATAATTCCAAACTTCTGGTCCTCATATACTGCATGAGCTCAAGTCAAACAACAAGAAGGATTTGTCTGTAGTCATTTTTAATTGAGCAAAAAGGTGCCAAAGCAAAATTGAATACATGGTCATTTTCTGTAATCTGTAAGGTTGATTTCATAAATGGGATAATCCTTTAATAGAAGTTTCAGTTAATTTGGTCAGCATTTTATTTGCAGAAACACCCAGGGCAAATAGAACATTATTAGCGAAAGACTGTAGGCTGCTCAGGTGGCACTAGAAATAACTACTAACCTTGTTTTATCTAAAATTGAATTTAAAACAAACATTTAAATGCAATTTATACCAACTTTGAGCTCAGAGGTTCCAGCTCCTTTTTATTTTAGGTGGAAAATAAAAGCCTGTGCAGCTTGTTTTTATTTCATTGAACAATGTGCAAATGTAAGAAAAGGACAAGTATTTTATTCTGGGAAAATCAAACTTTTGGCTTTCTAGCACTTACAGTGTGATGAAATATCTATAATCTTCAGATCTACAATGTGCATTTTGGAGTCACTCTGATATTCTTCACTTTTTTCCTACTGACCTCTTGGAGGGGGAGTACTAAGAGCTACTTTGGGATTTAGACTGTATATAAGCACAAGGAAATAAGGACCCTCTTTACATTTTCTATAGACAGGCTAACCTGGCTTTCGGTTATTCACCTGTTCACTCCCTGTAATAGATGGGAGGGTAAGGGTGAACCTGGGTTCTACACCAGACCCCTCACTGGCCAGAGTAGATGAGCCATCGCCTGGTGGAGGAGTTAGTAATTAACTGTTGGTCTAGATCAGTGGTAAATTATTACATCCAGGAGTGAGGAGAAAGCAGAGGACGAATTGTGACTAGAGCTGGGGGGACATTTTAGCACAAAGGAAATGTAGAGTGAAAAATGGCTGCCTTCTGAAAACAGACTTTTGGCAAAAAATTGTTGACATCTTACTGTTTTTTGTTTTTGAGTGTTTCCACAACATTGTTGTTCGTTTTTTTTTTTTTTTTAATTCAAATCATGTTTGAAATTGTGATGGAACACGATTTTGATCATTGATGTTAAAACTTTGGAAAATGCACAAAAATGTTCACAACAAATGAAAAATGGGTCCACTTTGAAATCTGTGAACAGGAAATGATTCCACACTTTCATAAATTCTATACAAAAATGTTTTTCTTTATTTCAGTGACTTGGGGGGGGAGGAGTGTGTGAGGCACACTGCTTCCTGGGGCTATTCCTGGACTGGCACAGCCTATGCACTATCCATTACCTAGAGGCATAACCCAGTCCATAGAAATTTGACTGACAACCCAGGAAGGAGTGTAACAGAAATAATCCTTTTGCTAAAAAGAGGAGAAATAGCTTAGTAGAATAAATTCAGATCTGGCTAAATTACTATGTGCTGTGCTTTAAAAACAAAACAAAACAAAAGAGAGAAACCAAGCAAATAATTACTTGATATTTTGTACTGAAATGTATTTGAAGATCTGATCCTGCAATTGGAAGCACACACCCAAAAATTATTTCATTTCCTCAATTTCAGCTGGAGTTTTGGGTCCAGATCTTTGCTAGAGATTGGTGCCAATGACAGTGATATTCTTCTTCTCTCCCCTGGTTTTGGTCACTTTGCACCTATCAGGAGGCACAAAATGGAATCTAGTTCTAACTGGCCAGCTGAAGACTCTCCCAGCCAGGGAGAGCTCTCACTCAGTCTAATGCAGCTCTCCTGCATTAACTGCCTGGCCATGGGGGCGGGGCGGAATGCACCTCCACTCCACCAATGCTCAGTCTTTGAGGACCACCGCCAGCTGACATAAACTGGAGTAGTCTAGAATTCAGGTGCAGGAGAGAATCTGGGCCCTTATCTCCCCATTTTTCCTGGTGTTTTTACCTTTCACTTTATTTAGTACCCTCTTTCTTATGGTTAAAGTAGAACTTGACAAAAAAGAGATCCCTCATGCAGCATTTATGGAGTTAGCATTTGTAGCAGCAGTAAAATTTATTTATTACAAGCATCCTATTGGCTTGCATCTTTTTAATCCCAAAAGCAGATTATATAACAACACTAATAAATCTTCAGGGTACTTTTCCCCTCATCATTCAATGCCTGAGCTTCAAATTAATTTAGGATAAAATAAGGAGAATATGGAAATATAGTTTGCTATATCTGACTCATCCTTTGGAATTGCACGGCATTTTTCTGAGTTCGGTGTAAAAATTCAGACAAACCAAAAATCCCTACTTCTAGTTGTTATCCACTCTTGATTTTCTGTCTTACAGGCAGTGTTATAGATCCACCTACCAGGAATAAAGTAGGTGAACCGATCATATATATATATAACAGCTCATCTTTCCACTTCCCTCCAGTTCTTTTGCCTTCTTCAGCCTGGAATAATTGGAGTTTGTGTCTCTCCAGTGGGGAGCAATCTAGACAGCCAGCTAGTTCAGTAGGTCTTTCAAAGGGTCTGGGTCATTTTGCAGCCTGTGTGGATGTGATTCCTGGCCCCTTTGGCATCTTAAGTCCTTAATATTAGCCTGGTGGCAATCTATCCAGGAATTTTTCTTCCCAAGTCAGCTTAGTCCTCCTTTTGCCTAATGGTTCTCCTAACTGCACTTTTAGTGGGCCTCTTTCCTATCCCAAATCTTCCCATTACCAGCTGTACAGATGCCAGCTTTTTAAGTTGAAGTGTCTGTGTGGATCCACTCTTGGATCAAGGAGAACAGTCTTTCTCTGGCCAACAGAGACTGAGCATAAACCTCCTATAGCCTCAGGCTATCTTCTTAGCCCTACAAACTTGAGAATCCCCAATATTCTATAAGCATGTATGATAGTGGAGCAACCAATAGTCAACAGTCACAGATTAAACAGAACAGAAGAGACAAGGAGCACTCTTTTCCTTTTGGAACTATGTTATCTGGGTGTCTGGTTGGTATCTAGCATGTATCTCTTCAGGAGATCACTCTGCAGCTCAAGCATTTATTGACTCAGCCATCACTAATGAAGACAATGGAGGCTTAATAATTTTCAGCCAGTATGTCTCCAGCTGGCAACACCAATAATGGCCTGGTTCACCTCAACTTTATCATCCAAACTCCCTTGTGTTTGCACCTAGTCTGTCAGGATCAGATCCCTGCTCACAGGTGTTTTTGCAAAGCATTGGGACAAACAGCTATTGCTGTCACAAGCCAGTGTTTTCAGGAAAATAACAAAGAATAATTCAGAAGTATTGTTGTTTGTCTCCTGGTGCTCAGACATCTCCGGTTTTTGGAACTGTGGAAGGTCTTGTGTCTTCTGCACTTGTTTGGCCTAAGGCCTGATCCTCTTTCCTTGTCCTGACTGGGCTATATGGCTGTATCTCAAGATGCCTCTCTTGGTCTTAAAGTCTTACAAGCAACACATTAATATAAGCCCTCCTCCAGGCATTGCTGACTACATCTACTGGCTGTCCTTGACTGACTCCGTGGTTAGGATAGGAATACAGGGATGTAAAACAAGGCAAAATTGCTCAATGATCATTCCTTTTGTTGTAGTCCTCTCTTCTTCCATCAGACATCCTTCTCCCCTGACTACCGCGTTGCATCTCGTTTCTCTCTCTCTCACACAATCTTCCTTTGCCTCTGAAATTCTCTAACTGGAAAGAAGTGGGTAGACCAGGGCCTTCATATATAGGATCTGATTGACAGGTATTTTGCCTCCTTGTGTCCTTGTAGGTGAAGCCATATAGCACTGTCTATTCCTGACTGTCTCTGCCTTCCAAAGGGAAGGAATTGCCAGTGAGTAATTTTTCTTTGTTTACCAAGGGGAGTTATGCTGTACAATACTTATGCCGTGACATGAACATTTTTCAATGTGACCAGAGTCCATGCTATTTAAATGTGTAGAAAGGAAGAAGAGGATTTTAATATGTATAACTACATTTTCACTATGCACACATGATTTAAAATGTACGAAATATTTGGATCTTGGAAAGGAGAAGGGGAATGGTTTGGAAACTCGGTGCTTTATATTTTTTGCCCGAAATGCAGGATTGTATTTTGTATATTTGTCTGTTTTCTTTGCTGATTTAATGGGGTGGGGACTCTGTACTACTGCAGGCAATTGCTTTGAGCTTTTAGCACTTTGAAGAGATTAACCCCATTGATATTCTCTTCATCTTTGCTAGGGAGGAATGCTTCCTTCCCCTGAGTGCAGCAAGATGGACAGCTGTTTAATAGAGCCAGCTTTTGTCAAGTAGATACACTGTAGTATTAAATATTCTCTTCTCACATGCCTGCATATCTCTAACATTAAAACGAAGTTCTGGATGCAAGTGTGGTACCTCATTAGAGCAATAAACTGATCTGTTAGTTTTGTTGAGTACCCCAGGTTGAATGCGGCAGTAGCTGACTGGTTAAACATTAGTCTTTAAGGAAAAGCATGACTCTCAGCTATACTGGCACTAAGCCCATAACTTGATGATGGGTGAATCGTTTGTTCTGAGAGTGTGTGCCAGAAATGTCCACATGATTTTTGAAATCCCTGTGTTAAACTAACACAACCTGAAAGCAATTGGAGGTTTGCACTTCCCAAGTGGAACATAACTGATCAAAATTTTGATTCTCTCATAGCTAACGACAAACCAGATTATTTAATTTTTCAATAGTTTTTTTTTTAAATCTCCCTTAAACTGGGCACAAGTATTTTTAAATATAAATCTATTCAACATCTCAAATGTTTTCCTAGAGCGTTGGCTGCTCTTGTGACTTTACTAAGTCTATGTGTTCTTGAATTTATGTTAATTCTAGTTCACAAAGGTACAATTATTACATTTCCAGTTTGAATGTGTTTACAAGTATTTAATGAAAACTCCTTTCTTTTATTCTGGAAGCCTGACTGCACTATTCCATCTAAAGTCTGTTGATCTAAAGTCTGGCTTAGATACAAGACTTCATCTCCTGATTAGCTTATTCCTACAGACACTAAATATCCCTTGAAGGTCATCCTATCCTTTCTTCCATGAAAACTTCACTTAAAGATCAACAGCTTAGTCAGTTCTTGTGCTTTGAGTAAGGCTTACTCTACTATACTTTGTTAAAGGGATCAGTATTGCCTTTATATATATATATATATATATATATATATATATATATATATATATATATATATATATATATATATATATATATATATATATATAATAAAAAGCAGGAATTTATAAAATAAAGTATCAAATGAATCTGACAATATGTGTGCGTGTGCGTGTGTGTATATTTTTTTTAATTTAGGGTAAAGAATATAGGGTAAAGATATAACAGGCATTCGGTGACAAGAGGATGACTCAGGAGATTAGTAATGGGGTGCAGAGATTGTCACCTCTTGGTCAGTAGTTAGAATCTGGCTCAGTTCAATAGCGATGAAAAGTCTGACAGCTTTTTGATGACCAATCCAAAATGAGCTGGTGGACTTCATGAAAAGTTGTACCTCATTTAGTAGCCTAATAACTGGCACTAATTGACACCTCCATTGGTGGTCTAAGTGGAGAGAGGGAAGGGTTGCATCTCCAGTTTGGGAATGAAGCATATTCAAAGAGTGGAGGGAAGAGAGAGCACAGCTGCCTATGCTAGTTCTGCTAGATATTCTCCAGTGCTTTGAGTCTGGCACCTTTCGTAAGCATGTAATCTTCTTTAAAATGAAATACAATAAAAAGTGCAGTCATAAATTTATATTGACAAATTATCAAGGGGGTTAAAAGGCCCAATTAGGGACAAAAAGTGATCCATAAGGTTATGCAAAATATAATCTCCATACTTATGAGGGCTTGTTATATCTCACAGACCTATCTCTGTGATTTCCATGCTCTTGAAGGGTTATCTTGGTTTCCCCAGAAGGAAGAGAATGAATGGGCCTTCCAAATGGGAACCAATGCAGGGTTTAGGAGTGACTGACCTCTCACCTCCCAGCCTAGGGATAGGACATGGGGTGACCATGCAGCCATTCCATCTCCACTAGTACATATCACCGACTGTAATAATAATAGTCACCTGTTATTCTCCCCTGGATGGAAGCATCCTTGTTTGGTATGAAGGAACAAGGGCCAGAAGGTCTGAAACTTGCTTCAACAAAAGCATCTGTCATAATGCATGTTTTCAGGCTTCCATGCCTGCAAAGCAGTCTATTCCAGTGGCTCAAGACCTCTATACTGGAGTTCCCCTCAAGCCTAAACAGGAAGATAGTGGCACAGACACCCACTGATTCCTACAGATGTCAGCTCAGCATCATTGAACCTCCTGGTCTGTGAGATGATCCTATTTCAGGATCCTCTCAAACTCCCAGACCGAAAGCACTTGAGGCACTTGGCCTGGAACCTGAAAGGACTTGCTTTCTAGAGAATGAATATTGGGGAGAGCTCTTTGACTTCTTGCTCAGATCTATTAACTGTCCACAAATCTGGGCATTTCAAGGGCTTCTGAGATCTTGGTGCTTTTAAAAGGACAAGAATCCCATTTTTCCCAACCAGGAATATATTGCAGTTTCTTCTAGATGGACTCTGTCTGGGTTTGAGCCCTAGCTCCCTGAAGGTCCAAGTCTGTGTTAAGAGCCTTTTAGCATGTTCCTTTCATTCCCGGCCTGTTTTTGCAGCAACATCACACATCCAAAAACTTTGAAGTTGTGTCTCTGCAGAGATGCCATTGGGAGACTACTACAATGATTTGAAGTTTCAGGTAATCTCTAAATCTTCTTTTTTTGAATATATGGAGGTGTTTTCTGGATATTTCCTATTATGTTTTGCCTGTTAGCAATTACATAGGACAGGAAAGCTAGTAAGTTTGGGGGTTATATCCATCTGAAATCCTTATATGCATTTTTTTTCCCAGATGAGGTGATTCTTGGGCCTGAACCAGAATTTTCTGTCTCTCAAAATTATTGTTTTCACTCTTTGCTTTCCTTGAATTTTAAGACCTTCCACTACTAAGTGAATAAGTTGGACACTTTACGTAGGGTTGGGACATTCAAATTTGTTTTATGCATAACTAGTGCTTGAAGAAAATTGGATTAAATTTTAGGATAAGGTCAGTGCCTAAGAAGGGGATGTGAACTGTTCATATCCACTATTTCTAGACTGATAAATTTAGAAGAACAGCACAGTGCTTCATTCAAGGAATTTTTTGCTATGTGGCTACCTGGCCTTCAATGCATGCTTTTATTTATTACATTAAAACAGATGTGTTTGTCTGAGTTTTGGACAAAGGGTTTTCCTTGATTTTCCTTTATTAAAATGCTTCATATAGTGAGGGAAGAAAAAAATCAAAACTAAACAAAAAAACAACAAAAAACAGAGGCAACCTCCTCAAAATCCCTAAACACTCAAATAAGAGCTGGTTTTCCCCATCGTAGTTCAGTTTTCTTGATGTTATATATTTCCCTCCAAATTGTTTTACTGCTGGCTACTTCCCAGTTGTAACAAATCTTGGAGTACCAACAGCCATCTGGGAGAAAGATAAAGTGTACTTACCTACATGTATTTTTTTCCTTCTCTGAAATGAGCACCTGGTTCTCCTTGACACCCCACCCAAGACGTCATCTAACTTGCATTAAATTCTAGTTGAAGGGAAATATCTGAGTCAATCCTCTTTTTTTTCCCTTATGGACTATTCCTGCAGAGAGATGGAGAAATGTTGGGATTCCCTCACATTGATATCTTACTTAGCCATAAGTCTCTTCATTTCCATGTAATATATAATAGATGAATAAGTAGGTAAAAGATAAATTACCCAGCCTGAAGATGACTAATCTTTCATAATGTTTATTAATTGGAATTTATAGTTTTTCTTCTCAGCTTGGACAGTTGGCTGAGTTCCATAGCCAATCAGTTCTCTGAACAGCTCCACCTGCTGACATTGTGGTGTGGCTAGAGAGGGATTTAAAAAAAAAATAGAAGAGAGCCTCTGTATTGGAAAATTAGGAGGTTATTGTGGTTATTCAGGTGCCCACTTCAGAGTAGGAGAACTATGGGTGTCACAAGGGGACTGGCCCCATTAACAAAGAGCAGGTACAGTCCACCTGTGCCTGGTTAGTTGCCTTCTAGCAGCAGGAGAGAACACACCCGACCTACATAAAGGGTCAGGCAGCAATGGGGAGTGAGGATGGGGCAGCTGGGAATGAACAGTAGTGGAGAGCTAGAAGAAGCTCAGGGCCGGAAGAGCAGTGGAGTTAAGTTTGCCTGCTGACCTCTGCAAGCCAAGGGAGAAGAGGAGGTCCAGGGATCCAAAGAAGTGAGGTTTTTACTCACGAAAGCTTAGGCCCAAATAAATCTGTTAGTCTTTAAGGTGCCACCAGACTCCTTGTTGTTTTTGTAGATACAGACTAACACGGCTACCCCCTGATACTTGAGTACCTGTGGAGTGGTATTTCAGACAAGGGACAGGGAGCTGGGATGAACCCAGGAAGAACTGAGAGCTGGGAAAGCTCAGGGTCAGGAGACCAGTGGAGGGAAGTTTGCTCTATGAGCTCTTTGAGCCTGTGGAGAAGGACGGTCCAAGGGACAGCTCTGGGGACAACCAAGGAAGGCCTCAGACCTGAAGCCCAGGCTGGGCAGACCTAGGTTACTTTGCATTTTTGTTATGATCAGACAAGGAAGACACTGTTTATTTTGAACTTTTTCATTTGGGCTTTGAGTTAAGTTTGGGGACACCAGGGAGATGCATGGGAACCTGCTGCTCTGAAGAAGGAGGCAGAGGAAGAGCCTGGCTTTCATATTATAGTGGTGGACTACGTGATGCTGGGGGGTTTATTTTGAAGAATTTGTGTTAATAAATTTGTCTGCTGCCAGGGCACTAGTGAATCTAAGATCAAAGATGGAGTTTATGAGGAATCTTATAATAGGGAAACTGAGGTCAGGGCACCTACAGGGCCACCTCTAGCCATGAAGGGCTTCTCCAGAAAGACCTGCCTTGATACAATGTGTAGGTAAGTAATTTTACTTTTGGTTTGCTGAGTGCAGTATTATTTTTTACTGATGTGTATATACATGACCTCAGAGGCAAGGAGATGGGAGCACTTTTAAATTCTAGAAATTAATTATTTTACTGGCCAAAGACTGGAAGTCCCCAAGTTCATAGATACAAAAAACAAAGTCCAGGTGGAAAGCCCTGACTGATTTGACTACGCCTTTGAGGGAGGCCATTCTTCTCTAACATAAACGCTGGCCCCTGCATGATGTGAGGGTGAGCTGGCGCCTCAGACCCTGAATGGTGACAGCTCAGTAGCATAAGTGGACTAAGCACAGGACTCAGAGTGAGAGACTTCTGCATTCAAAACATGACTGTAGCACTGTGGCTGAAGCGGAGTTGCTCTTACCTTTTGTTTGCCTTAGATTCCCCCACAGTACAATGGAGATAGACCTCAGCAAATAATTCACTCTAAATATCTTTTTAAATTTTGTCTGTTTTTCTACTCATTACCTGGTTCACCTCGAGGATCTTTTCTCTCCTTGGAAGGATCCTCCTTCTGGTGTCCAGAACAAAAATCTAGTGCCAAACAACCATCCTCCCCTAGGCAATGTGGTTCTCACACATAGCGAGCAGGTCCTCCACACCAATGGTGCCAGTTATGGGGGCCTGCAGGAGCCATCCCCCTCCCCCTCAGTTTTTGCACTTGCTCCAAGGTCCATAGGCTGTGGAGCTGGGGGGGGGGGGGAGGACTATGGCCTGACCATTTTTAAAGAGTGGTTTCATCAGTGTAGCTGCTGCTGAGTCATCCAGAGCATTACTCCAACTGCCTAGTCAGTGCTACTGAAATTTGAGCTGGCTGTCTCTCCGTACGGACAAAGAGTGACCGGGCCAAATTTCAGTAAGTGGCATTATGGTCACATGACCAACACAATATGGCCCCTCTTACCCTCCATCCAGACAGAGGACTGTCCAGGCCAAATGGTGCTGCAGCCTGGCACATGGAGAGTCTGTTCCTATATGGTGTAGTGCTGGGGAGTCCGTTGAGAACTTGTGCAGGTAAGAGATAAGGGAGACTCCCTGACCGACGGAGCCCCGGTATACCTGTTGGGGTTTGGGGGGACTAACTGGTACTGGAATGGAGTCCCTGCCAGGTGGGGGAGGTACTGGAATTTCCCTCCCCCCAAAAAATCTGAATTGACACCACTGCATCACACCCACATGCTCAGATCCCTCCCAGTTGCTTTTGCCCTTCCCCTAGCGATGGCACTGCTTGGGAAGTTGAGTGGCCCTCCATGCCTTGTGCTGTGGTGGGTCCCCAGGATGCGGGATGTTTCCAGAGGCCAATCTGTCATGTGGTTATATAGAACATCTATCTTTGGGTGTTGACTCGCCTGCCTGCCTGGCCACACTCCAGACACATAACCAGACTTCCAGGTGCCCAATGTACTGTCATCACCTGATGCTTCTCCTTCCAGGGGAGGTACTTTCTGATGCCAGGGACCAACCAGCATAATCCAGAACTAATTCTGGCCCATTGTATTTTACCAGTCCTTTACTCTTTCTTTTGTATGTGTCTGGCTAGAAATCATTCATTCGCGGATTTTAAACCCTTCTAAAATAGAGAACATTTCAAACTTGGAACAAGGGGCATGTAACCCTCACATGACCTCATCTTAAAGAGTCAGCTAATAACTGACTAATAGGAAAATGTGTCACTATTTCCCACAACCTTATACTGTAAGGTCTATCTGGTTTATTATTATTATTAGATGTGAGTCTAAGATGCAAAGTTTAGCGCTGAGTTAAGCTGCTCCCTATCCCTAAAATACAGCATTATTTGAATTCAGGGTTTGGTGTGGCCTATTGTATAGAGTCATCCTGCCATGAAACTTAAATTCCAGTGTGGATTTTGACTTCTCCTTTCCCCCCATCACCTTGGCAAAATGAGCAGTAGTTCATACCCTAGGTTTTTATTTCTGGTTCCTCTGTAGCTTTTGTTTCCTCAGGGTATTCCATGCTGGAGTTGTCAATTTCAAACACTCTGCCAGTAAATTAATATCTCAACGATATGTTTTAGTAAACAAAGGCTCCTCTTTCACACAAAGGAAAACAACCCTGTTCATTGCCCTTTTAGAAAGAAAGTAAACAAAAAGTTTGTAACTGGAATTTTTGTCTGTGACTCCTACTGTCTATATCCCCTTTCCTTCACCTTAATAAATCTGCCAACCTCAGCCTATATTCTCCTTGAAATGTCCCAGGTAACATAATAGGCACTGTATAGTGGTGATTTGTTTATTTTTATTATTATTTTAGCTGTAGCTGCAAACCTGCCCTTTAAGTAGCTAGATAAAAGCATCGATGCCTTTTTACCAAAAACTTTCATGGTGCAGAGTAGTAGTGCTTTTTCATACCATTGTTTCACAAGGGGCTCATTTACAGATCACTAAGATAACACATGAGAGGGGTATGTTAGGTCATAGTCATTGATCCCACTTCCTTTTTAATGTTGGCATATCTCCTTGTCACAATTAGAGCTGTGGAGATAGGGAAATGTAAGTATCTCTAGACACCGCAGTACCTACTGGCCCATGGTAGTCAGAAATCTGTTGATTTATTCTCCAAAGCCTAGCTTGTACCTGGTCCTTGCCAGGGTTCAGGAGAATGGAAGCACCCAAGGATCCTTCCCTCGGCCTTGGCATCCCCTGCATAAAATCCAAGCTAAATCTTTAGTGACCAGGCTTGAAGGGACTCGGCGACTGCACCTCAAAAAGGCAAGTTACCCAAGGGGAGGGGAAAGTGGTGTTCTGACATGGCTGTACACTGCCCCAACATGAGTCAGTGTGCATATTATGGCAGCTGGCCACAAGAACTCTGAATATTGATTACTGTCCAAAACTAGTTCCAGAAAATTACTGTTAGAGGGGTTTCAGTTAACTGCAGGTGTCTTTTTTTTTTTTTTTTTTTTTTTTTAGTAGCTGGAGGATGCATTTTAAGAAAAGCTTCCCCCCCCCGGGTTTTACCTGTGCAAAAATGGAGGAAACCTTTCATTTTTGCTTCTTCTGTTTTTAATTGCATATTGCACGTGCTGTACCTGTACATCTGAACAGGTATACCCGAAGGACACACAACATATACATTCTGTGTGGAAGAAAAATAGTTCTTATTAAGGTTTCGTCAATGATGGCATCTAATTGCTTCAATGAGTTTTAGCTCAGCTTCCCCATGCTGTGTTCATCCACTGGCTTCTGGGGCAAGAGAGCCGTACCAGATGTGGTCCGGTCTTTCTGATGAGGTAGAATCTTTGGGAGCTCAGTATCTCATTTGTGGAGCAGAGTGCTCCTGGTCAGTTTCAATATCTGGTTGGCCCTTGGATACAGGTGCAAGGGAAGCCTATTAGGCTCAGCTGGCATGCAGCCCTTGAGAGACAAAATGGGGTACCAGGTCTACTGCAGGAGAGGTCCTCTAGGAGCTGTATTCTGTCCTGCTGCTGTTCCCTTCACCCAGCTCTTTCTTCTACACAAATGGTTGATGTCTGGGCTCAGCTGACATGCCAGGAGGTCCAAACCATGGGCAGGCTGTCTGGGTCCTGCAGGAGGTTGGCCTGACTATCAATTGGGTTCCTGGTCGAGCTCTCATGTGGTGTTTGTCTTTTAAACACACACAGGCAGCCAATTTCAGTTTAAATTGACCCAGCCTGTGTGCTGCTCTCTGAGAGCTCCAGGGAGCTACTTTTCTCCAATCCTACCCCATCCCGGACTAGAAAAGGTGGCTACATTTGCTACGCATTTTATAATAGTTCATTTTTATTGTTAAGTTATACTTTAAAATACATTTCATTTCTTTTCCTATTAGAAAAATCCTTTTGTTCTAATTTTTGAAGTTCACGTTTCTGTTTTGTCTTCTCCTTTGAGAATGACAGGTTACAGGGGCAGAGAGGTGAACCTTGCAGTAATGCTAACGGGGGAGGGCAAAAATGGCAAAAGCAGGGGCATTTAATAAGTGAAGACACAATAGTTGCGTATCTATAAAATAAAGAATAGATACTAATGCGCGTATGGTTGCACAGATAATATTGCCCAGGTGCAGTGCACTTTTGCTGTATGAGCCAATGTTTTACTATGAAAACATGGTGTGTGGTGGGTTTTTTTTTTTTTTTTTTTCTTTTTTTTTTTTTTGATGCCCTGCCTAGGACTGGATAACAAGCTCTTATCACAAGAAACTACCCAATTAGGTGAGCAGAACTGCTTGCTGAATACAGACACTGCAGAATGATCATTAGGACTTCGCCTGTGCCATCATAAAAAGCAAGAACAGTGGGCCCTATCCTGCTCCCACTGAAGTTAATAGCATAACTGTTGGCTTCCCTGAGGGCACAGCAGGGCCCGTTGCTTCTGCTGTCTGCACAGACAGGGTTTTCTATGCTAGCCTCTAATGGCTCTATATCTGTCTGATTCCTCATAATCATGGAGGAGACATGTGACCCTCACCTCTGCAACATCCCAGCCATTCATCATGGAGAGAAAACAATTACTGAGAATGTCATTCTCTGGCTAACAGGAGGAATTCCCCCCAGGGTTGCCCTTATAATGTGAGCACCTTGTAACATAGTGAAATGCAGTTTAAAGTTTGATGCTTTGACTGTTTGGGTCTAATACAACCCAGATACCTTTGATTTCATAGATGTTACACAATTTTACAAAACAAACCACCCAGCGCAGTCAATATTTGTTTTGGTAGGCAAAGCAAATACTTTCCAAGGAACTGTTGTGAACAGATGGACTCTCATTCATTAAACAGACAGTCCCCTAAGAAAGTGGTTTGTTTTGCATAAAATGTATTGTTTCCATTGAGGGTTACGTGGCCATTTGGTCTAATTATTTTTCATATTTGGCCATTGTATTGTGAATGTACAAAATGGGCAGAATGTCAGGAAAGATGAAGCAGTGTGGCGCTGAAAGCTCTGGTGGATGTGAACTGTCATATATTAAAGAAACCAGTTACTTGTGGAACTGCTATTTCTACTTGTACAAGCCCATCTGCTTACAACTATTTCTGTTCCCCATGGAGCAATATACCCCTTATGTGAAGAATTCCCACTAGAGGTCATAGACCTCTTACCACTCAAAAATGCTGTTCTCCTGCTTATTTTCCCCTCTTTCCTTGCTAAGAAGCTATACAATTATTATTATGCATATACTGTTTCTTAGAGAACTAAGTCACTTTAGCACATAAAGTTTAAATGAGTTTTATTTTTTGTCATTTGGTCATGAATAATAGCCCCTGCAAAACACCGACATCTCTCTTTGACCACAGCAGCTTTTTTCTCTCTTTTGTTCTCAGCATGAATCCTTTAGGCAACCATTTCTCAAACCTAGGATACTAATTCTTTCATATCTAATTTAAAACCATGTGGGAAGGCTGCTTGCACA
Source organism: Malaclemys terrapin pileata (assembly GCF_027887155.1). NCBI lineage: Eukaryota > Metazoa > Chordata > Testudines > Emydidae > Malaclemys > Malaclemys terrapin. The sequence continues at coordinate 13,279,590 of NC_071515.1, read as the reverse complement.
TTGGTCAGAACTGCATAAAAGCCTTACTTTGTTAAGGTTTATTTTAGAAAAAGGAATACATGGGCTCAAAAACTTGTGGTCATCTTCAAGCCACTGTCTTAGCATTTCTAGGCATTTAGGGCTGATATTTTGCCACTTGTGAAGAGCAGGCATGTATATACTGATTTAGAGTATTCTGAGTACATCATCAGAAGTACCTCATAAGCAGAATTACCAGGAAAAACATCAGAGATAAGCATATGTGCTTTTTAGATCTCTTTATTGAACCTTGAGGGTCGAAGTGGATGTATCTGGCCTCAAAGATGAGACCGGGAGGTCAGCTTTTAAGAATCACTTAATTTTTTTTTTTCTTTTAAGTTGGTGGCATAATCTCCTTCTAACTCGATTGAACCTCTGTAGATTGTATTAAAATTCTTAGAATATAGAATTCTGTAAGAGTTCCAAATTCTAGTTTAATTATGTTAGGGTATGTCTGCACTACCCACCGGATCGGCGTGCAGCAATTGATCCAGCGGGGGTCGATTTATCACGTCTAGTCTAGATGCGATAAATCGATCCCTGAGCACTCTCCCGTCGACTCCTGTATTCCACCACTGCAAGAGGCACAGGCGGAGTTGACGGGGGAGCGGCAGCAGTCGACTCACCGTGGTGAAGACACCGCTGTAAGTCGATCTAAGTTCGTCGACTTCAGCTATGTTATTCACGTAGCTGAAGTTGCGTAACTTAGATTGGTTCTCTCTTCCCCCCTCCCCCTCCCCTGTGTTGATCAGGCTTCAGTGTTAAGCTCTTAATGTAAACTTTAGAGACAGAGAGAGTGCAGAATAAGATAAGATCAACTCAAAAAAGGAACAATTTATATTAGTCCCTTCAAAGAAATGCTAACTTGATTTGGAGAATTGAATTTCAGATTTAGAATGTTTCTTTTTCCTGCCAAGTTCACTGGAACTCCAAATCCCTTAATTTCTGATCAGTTGTAAAACTAAATTCCTGACCACCTATAGGGACAAGGTGGGTGAGGTAATATCTGTTTTTGGATCAACAAAGGTGGGTGAGTTAATATCTGTTTGGTGAGAGAGACACACACTTTCAAAATTACACAAAGCTCTTTTTCGGGTCTGAACGTTCTTCAAGCCCAGACCTGCAGAAGAACTCTGTGTAGCTTGAAAGCTTGTCTCTTTCACCAACAGAAGTAGGTCCAGTAAAAGATATTATCTCATCTGCCTTGTCTTTAGTATCATGGGACCAACAATCAGCTACAACAACACTGACAACTTGTAGTAATTAAAGATCTCACAATGCTTTGATATAGTAAATTTGCTAACCCAGGTGTCCTGGTCATCATCTTCTAACTTGTGTAATTACATCATGCCTACCTAAACCCACCCCTTGTAGGATACAGTATTGTTCACAATGGCTTAGGACAGGAAGTGCAGTGTTATGTTCTGTCCATATTTCACTCATCGGTGTTTCTATTTTAGCGACAAGTGACATTCTAGGTCCCGATCCTGCATTGCTGGCCAACCCTTGTGCTTACTAGAGCCCCATTAATTTCAGTGGGGCTCCACGTGGGTGCAGGAGTCCATCCACACAGACTCCATTGTAGAATTGAGCCATATATAGCAGGATATTGAACTACATGGTTAGTTAATGCTTGTGCAGAATTTGAAACTTATAGGAACAACTCTATCAACATCCAATGGGAGTGTTTCCTGTGACTGCAGTGGGAATTTAATCAAGCCCATACAGCAAGCCATAATAAACACTTCGCTCTGAAGAGCTCCGTATTACTATTATTTGTCTTAATAGTCTTTATTTACCATTCTGTGACATATTATTTACTGACTTTGTTTTGAAATTTTGTCCTCCTCTCTCCCCCCCCCCCCGCACCATGCTGCCTCCCTGCTGAGCGGCTGTTGCATCTCATCTGGCAGGCACAGGCAAGACTCCTGCCTTTTCCCTATTGACACAAGGGAAAGTTTGGGCTCTTGTATTAATTACAGTGGGGCCACCTTTGAAAGCTGCTGTCCCAATGTCAGATTTTCAGTGCCCCGTCTGCCCCCGTGTTGACCAGGAAGATCTATATAGGGCTTCTGTATGACTTCTGAAGAAAAACCCTTTATTTAATAGCTTGTCTTTATTGTCAACGGTGGCTAGCTGGGATCTGTGACTAGCTGCTCCCGTTTCTTCATTTATTAGCCATATTATGTTTTATTTTGGTTGGACATATGATGGGAAGGGCTGAAGGAAAGGGGAGGGATCCGAGTGGGTAAATAGATCATTCTAGGATTTCCCTGATTAGGACTGACAGAGGGGGTGAGCAGGAATGGTATCCCCTGTGACCATGGATATCTACACCTAAAGGAGTCAGGTGCCATAGGATGAGCTCATGGTGAGGTCTGTTTTGAGCTGAGAGATGTGTTTTATGGATAGGATAAGGGGACTGGGTGAGGGCCTTCTGCACACATTCCTGTGGGTTTGGTTTGGGGAACAGTTGCAGAATTCCTTCTGAAACCTCCCCTGTGATACATTTATGTTTCCAGTTGTAATGGCTGCAGTCCAACAAGGCCCATAGGGTTAACATGAAGCCTTAGAGAATGGAACGTGGCTGTTGGTGGCTAGGGATCAGTGAACCAACATGGTGACTGATTCTAGGATTGAGAATTCTGGCTTTTTTATCCACCATTTTCATAGCAGCATGGGGAGATCAGGCAGGAAGAGATCAGATGTTTCAGTGTAGGTCAGGTTGTAGACGCTTGTCTCTTCCCTCTTGACATGCCTGGGATATCCTCTCTGAAGCAGACGGCAGTGGACAGTGAGTCCAAACTTCAGCTCATACTGACTAATGCAACGTTAGCTGCTACTAAAACCCTCACCTGATGGTTTTATTGTGGATGAGGTGCCTGACTTTTCATGCACAATGCACCTGTCCCTATGTTGGCACCAATTTCTTCATCTGTGTTCTTGATTCGGCTTAAGGCTGGACAGCTAGAACAGGGAATAGTAGTGCTTTGACATCTCAGATGCAAGTGGTGCACAATATTCACTTGAATGTCTTCAAATGATATGCGAGACCTGGGATAAAATGAATTTAGAAATCCTGATGGGATACAGGCTACTTTATTGTTCTCTCTGTTTTTATCTAAACAGAGTTGCTATCAGCATTGGTGCTAGAGTTACCAAGGTGCACTATTATGTGAAGATGCTTGAACTGCCTCTAGACTCATTCTGTCTGGTTCCCCTTCCTGTGTTGCTTTTTGGGTTACTTAGACACTTTTGGTAAGTAGTTTTCCCCCTATTTTTGTTTGCTCGCAACAATTATTTGTGTCTTAGGTACATTTTGCGCAGAGATATTTTGTTTTCCTAGGGATCTGGATATAATGTTCTTTACATGCTTAGGCATAACAAAATAAAGATTTTGCCCATCCTATCTAGTGAATCTAGCAGTCCAAGGCAAGATCTAATGAAGAGTTTTTAATTAGGAATAGATCACAGCTGAGGAAATTACCTATATGTAATGGGATTCTCTGTAGAGAGAGTGCCTTGGGCACTTTTCAAGACTTTGTGATAGCGGCTACGAGAGAAATATCATCTGCAATTTCCAAACAGTCAGCAGATAAAGGTTTCAGGCCTTCGAGCAATCCCAATCCCAAATTTAATCCATTTGAATGGAGAGGGGGAAAAACAAACACCTGTACAACTTTAGAATCACTAGCAACTAAGGCCTTAGTACAGATGGATCAGATGTTGGATTTGATTTATTCCCCTGTATCTGATCTAGAAACACAAGTAAAAGATCTTCAAAAGACCACATCATGCCTATTTCAAAAGGAACACCAAGCAGCAAATAAATTCACTTCTCTCTGGGCCCCAACCAATTATTTGATTTGCAATAATCTTTCTTTATGCAGAAGAATGGAGAGCATAGAAATATGTCAGTCTGCATTTTGTAAACTTTTCTTCTGTGTTGCCTGGGGAAGCTAATAAAGAAAGTGTTTCTTTTTAGGCTGTTTTACAGTATAGTTACTACTGATATTATGCAGAAATGAGGACAGTTTTCCACCTATTGCTAAAGCGTTTTTTATTCCTGTGTAAGAATGCTAGCAAGCATTCACTACTCAGAAATACCAGGAGATGGAAGGTCCTTACTGATTCTACTTCTGCTGTAGGTAATATTTTATTGAGATACTTTTATTTTCTTGATATTGTGAATGTAGTATCCTTTGTGTAGCCAGAGAGAAAAAACAGGTGTGTGTGTGGGGGGGGGGGGTTGGGTGCGGGGGCTCTGGGTGTGATGTTTTAATCATTCTACATGTTACCTGTATAGGTACTTATTATTAGTAGAAAATGTCTTTTTGCTTATCAACAGGTTGAAATAAGGCATGATGAGATTGAATTCTTATATTCTAGATATTGACAAAATTAGAAAAGTGTGCATATGTGTACACGGATATCTATATCTAAATCAGAGCTGTTTGGAATGTTGTTTGTTTATCCTGCAAAAAAATGAAAATATAAATGTTTTCATTTTGTCAATTTTTTTTCTTCCACATTTTCAAGGCTTTTGTCAACCACAAACAGAAAAAATTAGATTTAAAAATGAAACATTTTTGGTTTCCAGCAATTGGAGACTTTTGGGTCCTCTTGGATTGCAGAACAGGGAATCCTAGAAAGAGTTATACTGGATCAAATCCATATGTCGTCTTGTCCAGTATCTTGTTTACAAAATTGATCATACAAGCTATTTCAAAGGCAGGCATACGAAACCCCATTACGATCAGTTAAGCAACAACTTGCTCATCAGGCAAGTTTCTTCCTAACCACATCAGCTCATGGTTGGCTCAGACACTGAAGCATGACAGTATTATATAATTGGGTTTTTTGGTATATATCTTATTGTGTTTTTTTTAACCTACTTCTTTTTAGAAAGAAATAAAGTATTGAATGCCATGATGTGAATAACTGCTAATTAAATGAATCTGAAGGTCTTTTCTGTATTGGAGTAAAAAATATTACGACACTTGAACCATATACAGTATCTTCATATAAATGCATGCTCTATTCAGTTATAATTAAAATTTCACCAGTCTCCAGCAACCAGACAGCTTTAATTCATAAGCTTTCCTTACCCATATGTTTACACATTTATGGTCCTGAATACTAATTGTAATAGTCTTTCACCTTTACTTCTTTCAGCTCTCATTATTCAAAGATGAAAGTCTATTAAACAATGTAACTAAAACCCAAATTCTTAAGAAAAATACCAGCAATTATTAGCAAATTCAGAACAAGAGAAGTATATTTATTATGGAAGTAACTATTATCAGGAAGCTACAGGCAAAACCCACTCAGCTTTAAATCAATATTTCTCATCCCTTTGAGCTAGAGTACATCAGATTATACCAGTGTGACTGGTGTTGGGAGAATTAACAATATTCCATGCTTTCTAGTCTGCACCAGTAAAGAATTTAAGCATGTGCTTAAATTTAAGCACATGAGTAGCCCCATTGACTTCACTAAAACTACATACTTGCTTAAAGTTATGCTTGTGCTTAGTGGCTCAAGGCTAGAGTGCTCTGCAACTTCTCAGATCAAGCCCTCGGGCAACATTTTTGACTAGGAAAAAACTGAATATCTTCATGGTGAAGTGATTTATCTTAATAAATAAGACCATTTTCTTTATTATTCATATAAATGTTCTCATACAGAACTGAGAGCTTCCTCCAGATAATTACTGCATCTAGCTTAGCTTTACGCAATACTTTACAAAATGATTCTCCTGATTCATTCAAGCTTTTGACTGTAGAATGGCAGGCTCATGGCTTCTGTGCTTGTTAGATTAACATCAGAAGGCAGAATTTGCATCTGGCCAATAGGCCTTTAGTCATCAAATCAGCAAATGGAGCTAATGTGGAATAATAATGGGAGATCTTGCTTCCAAGTACTGAGGACTAAAATACATTGTACATAGTATGCAGCTCACATAAGAAAAATCACAAAAGCCATTAAAAACTGAATATATCTTATTCGTTGTGTCAGTGGAGGTTATATCTTATTCGTTGTGTCAGTGGAGGTTATCATTATCTGTTCCATGGTATTTATGATTTTCAGGCTGTAAACATTCCTGTTGTCCATCGAACTAAGAATGTTTTGATACTGCTTTTAAATGCCAGTCACGGAAATAATGTTCCATTTTTTTTTTCTTTTTAAAAGGCCACATTTCAAAATATTTTAGTGTTCCATAGAGGCCCTTCCGTTGTGAGACTGTGTAAATGTAGAAAGATGCAGAGTATGAAGAGCACAGCAAAGTAGCTTAAAGAAAGCTGCCGTGATTTTTGTTTTTATCTATTAGGCTTGCATACACTGTAGTCCATTCTTTCATTGGCTGGGTGATGTCTTTGTTTGATAGAACAGTGAGTAAAAGTTGCAAACACTTTGAGAGTAAACTTAAAATGTTTGCTCTTGTAGGTCTTCATGATGAATTGTGAATCTTCAAACAAAACATTTTAAGATCTGGAATCAGTAACTGAATCTAGGTAGAATTTTAAATTACAACTAAATACATTTTTGTTTGAAAATTAGTTTCTCCTGCACTTGCCTCCCAGGACATGAGTTCAGGATTCCATGCTGTCCTGCAACAGTCCATGATAACACAACTACTTAAAAACCAGAGAATCCCACCAGTTGATCTGTGAATGCTTCACTGGGCAACCTTAACTTTCCCATCTCTACTGATAGCGGATTTTTTTAATGGACTGCTAAGTAATTTTGGAGCTGCTACACTGTGGAAAACTCAGAATCCTGTTTACCTTGAAGCTTTAGTCTGATTGCAATCGACTGATTAAGACTGAACAGAGTATTGGATAACAACAATAGTGTAGCGTATGGAGCCAAGATACCATTACCATCATGAAAGATGATAATTTGGAGGGAATATATTAGGGAAATGAGCCAGCAATCTTCTTGCTGCATGTTAGATTAAATAATGCCTCCAAAATGTATACACACTGGATAAGAAGGTGATTAAAAATCTAAGGCAGAGCAAGAGTGTTTGATATTGGCTTTCAACCTAGCATGTGGATCTAAAAGCCAAAATGAGTAATAGTTATACACTGCTATGGCTGTGGGATACATTGGTAACAGAAGAATGGTGTAACTGTCGATACTGAATTTTGGAGCATTATTCAAAGAGACTCAGAAGCAATTAACCTGACTTCACTCAACAGGGTTTCTGGGAACAAAAAAATGGTATTTAAAAATTCATACTCCATGTTTCAGACTTGTTTTTGCTACTGTAAATACATATTCAATGTTTGCTCATTTTTATAGCTGTAAAAACATTTATGTAGGCAAATAAACATTATAATGGGAAGAAATTGAACGTACTGTTAGATCAGTCCACAAAGTTCATTTTGAACTTATTTTCATAACTTTAGAGTTAAAATGATTCCATTGGCATGTAGGGTTGCCAACCCTCCTGGATTGGTCTGGAGTCTCCCAGAATTGGCATCGATTTCCTGGTGACCACTGAAAGCAATCCAGGAGATTTTAATATGAAATTCTAAGAAAATGACATTACATCACATAGAGCAAAAAAATCTCCCGGAAAAGCTTCAGTCAGAGTTGGCAACCATATTGGCATGTTCAGGGATTAACTTGTTACAGGCTTGCTCTTTCAGTTCTTATGGCCATCTTGAATTTGACTCGTTCGATAAAGTGCAAAACTTCTCATCATTCAAGGAGATCTTTGCTTACTGTCAGGGATGCCAACCATGGAGAATTAACTTGAAGCAGAAGAAATCGTTGGGATGTTGGTTTAACCAGACTTAGCATTTGGGGTTAACCTTGGAAACAATTTTTTGTCATGTCTAACCAAACTGAGTGCTGTTCGTCATGATCCCATCTGTACTGTACAGAGCTGGCATGAACATTATGGGGTTAGTGAGGTGACCCTTTTGGAAGCATCCAGACTTAGCTAGCTCATTTTATTTAACAGTTGTATGTGTGTCCATGCATGTGGTAGGGCTTATGGGTATAGTGAATCTTCAGGTACAACCTGGCCTCTTACTGTAAGACAAGTGGATCCCTGCTGTTTGTGCATCGTTGTCAGCATTTAGAGGGGATTGCAAGGGGGAAATATCAAACTAAGCTGACGGTGTGGGGCACGTTAGGCCCTCAGCTACTAGAGGGGTTTATATGCATTCTGGGGATTCATAGCACATATATAACACTTCACAAACATTAACCAAGTAATCCTGAAAATGACCTCTCAGGAAGGCAAGTATTATAAATTAAATTAATGGAGATATCCCATCTCCTAGAACTAGAAGGGACCTTGAAAGGTCATCAAGCCCATCCCCCTGCCTTCACTAGCAGGACCAAGTAGTGATTTTGCCCCAGTTACCTAAAAGGCCCCTTCAAGGATTGAACTCACAACCCTGGGTTTAGCAGGCTAATGCTCAAACCACTGAGCTATCCCTCCCCCATTTTACAGATGGTGAAACTGAGGCAGAGTGGTTAATAACTTTACCAAGTCCATAGAGGGATTCCATGGGGTTGGAAAGTAGGAGTCCTGAGCTTATCCCAATAGACGTTTTATGCCACTGAGCTGCACTTCATTGTGACCATACCAAACTGCAGTGGCTGTGAAGGGGATATGTCTGCCCCAGTGACAGGCCCCTAGCTCTGGCTGGGAATTCCAGCTGGTGTTCCCCCTACAGACTCCCCTTCATGCTGCCCATCAGGGGCTGCTGCTTCCTTAATAAGGGGGAAAACAGGGCACATAATCCCAAGCTCCTCTGTCCTTCTTGCAGGAGAGGAAGAGAGCGGATGGGGCAAAACAGTTGAAGCTGCTGCTCTTTTCACAGGAGGGGTGTGGGAGCCAGGACAGGAGTAGATCCCAGCTCAGGGAGGAGGTGGGAAGCTGAAATCCTAGGAGAAGTCGAAACCAGCAGAATCTATATAGAAGCCTTGCAAAGATGGGGGAGGAGAGTATAGAATGAATTGATTTTTGTGAAGACAGAATAATTTTGAAGCATCAAATTGATTGTTCTGAGAAAGGAGAAATAATTGATTGTGGGAGATGAATGAATTGATTTTGGAGGAGAGATTTTGCATGCATACCTGTAGCACAAGAAAATAAAACACTCGTCCACACCCAGGTAGATGTTTATCCATTCTGTGTATGCAAATACATGCTTTCTGTATGCAATTAATCTGTGAATTAAATTTTGCAAAAAGAATTCAGGCATCTACATCGGAAAAATTGGCCCTATAGATACAAATCTGTATAAGCACCAATTCACTGAATCTTGTGCTCCAATCATAATTCTAATTCAGAACTATTATGATGGAGAACTATATATATTTCCAAATAGAAATTGTGTTAAAATGGAAATAAGGTTGAGAGTATGTCTCCGTAACTTTTGGGGAAAAAAACATTACTGGGGTCTTGTAATTATGTAAAAACTAAACATTCCAAACACATGAAATTCAGAATTATGTTTACATATAAAAGAACCATACACTTATTAATTTATGGAAATGCAAACAACCTTAACTCTGCCCTGTAGTTACATCATGCCATAGGTGTACAGTTATTATTAATGAATTTCCGTGTTTGTGGCCCCAGATCAGTTTAATAATTTTTTTAAAAAATACAATTTTCCACAAATGATGCCACTCCAGTGAAGCAAAACTGCCCTAAGCCTGGGTGATTAAACCAGGTTTATAACTGTTTTACTTCACTGGAGCGGCCCAAAGCAGCTGGAACATGCCGGTGAAGCTGGCTTCTGACTTCTTTTGTATAAATTATTTTACTACTTCTAGTCTGGGAATAGATCCTTCTTACCTTACTCAAGCGACTTGGTCCAATTTAAGTGAATATGACTGTTTACATAAGTAAGTTGATCAGGAATTGTAGGGAAGCTTAAATATAAAAAGTTATTTATCATCCTTCAAATCTGGGCATGTGCAATAGAAAATAAATGGGTAAAAAGACTTAGGCTAATTTTTTTTTTAAAATGGGAGCCTAAAGTTTGTTATGGGATTTTCAAATGCACCTAACTGTCTTAGGAGCACAACTCGCTTTCATCTTCAATGGGACGTTGCTGCTTAGAAGAGCTGGGCAGGCTTTTTTTAGTGCTTAGTAAATTACATTACTGAAAAATGCATTTTGGGACACCAAAATCATCTCCAAAATGTGGTGTGTGGTTTTGGGGCAGGGGGAGAAGTTGAAAGTTTTCGCCTGAGTGGGAACATCTACACTGCTATTTTTAGCCCTGCAACTTCAAGTCAGTAGTGGGTTCTGAAATTCGGCACTGCAGGTTTTTCTTTCCAGTGTAGACATACCCTTAGGGTCCTAAATCCATACAGTAACTCCTCACTTAAAGTCGTCCCGGTTAATGTTGTTTCGTTGTTACATTGCTAATCAATTAGGGAACATGCTCGTTTAAAGTTGTGCAATGCTCCCTTCTAACGTCGGATGGCAGCCACCTGCTTTGTCCACTGCTTGCAGGAAGAGCAGCCCGTTGCAGCTAGCTGGGGGTGGTTGGAATGAGGGTGGACCGACAGCCCCCCTATCCCGCTCCCCTAAGTTCCCTGTGCAGCAGCTGCCCAGCAGGCTGGCAGTTGCAGCTGTCCCTCCCCCCACTGCCGTGTGCTGCTCCTGCCCTCTGCCTTGGAGATGCTCCCCGAGACTCCTGCTTCCTGGGGTGGGGAGGGAGGAAGAGGGAGAAGCTCCTAGAAGCTCCCTCTGTCGTGTGTCCCCCCTTGCTCCTGCACCCCACTTAGCCCGTCTTCCATAGAGCAGGGGGGACACACGACAGAGGGAGCTTCCAGGCAGCAGCTGCAGCTGCTGTCGGGTCTCAGCTTGCTGATCTAATTAACAAGGCAGTGTACTTCTGACCCCACTCTTCATACTTAAAGGGGAAATGTGCATCTCTCTCTCTCTCTCTCTCTCTCTCTCACGCACACACACATGCACACACAGTGTGTGTCTTTGTCTGCCCTCCCTCCTTTCCTGCTGACTTGTACAGTAGAGTGTGAGAGTTAACCCTTGAGGGCTCAGCCAATTGCTAGTTCATCATTTAGCAGTAAGGCATTCCCTGGAAACATCCCGCCCTCTGACTCCTTCACTTCAACCAAGCTTCACAATCATCATCACTGTGTACCAGTATTAAATTGTTTGTTTAAAACTTATACTCTGTGTGTGTGTGTTATTTATATATATATATATATATATATAGTCTTTTGTCTGGTGAAAAAAAATCTCCCTGGAACCTAACCCCCCTCATTTACATAGGGTTACCATCCGTCCGGGTTTCCCCGGACATGTCTGGCTTTTTTAGCTTTAAATGGCCGTCCGGGGGGGATTTCTAATAAGGTAGAAATGTTCAGGATTTCCCCCTTCCCCTCATGCAGAGTGCAGTGCGGCTGATTGGACGGCTGTGCCTGATTGAAAGCCGCTCGCAACCACTGGGACCTCTAGCAGCCAGAGTCCCTCCCCCTCCCCGCTCCCTCCTCCCCCGCAGAGCAGCGCCTTATTTGTTTGGCTGCACGTGGAGCCCGCAGCTCTCCCTTGGCCTGGTGGGGGGGCAGGCAGGGAACAGGGGGTGTTAGATTGGTCGGGGGTTCTGGGGGGGGGCTGTCAGGAGAAGGGGGTGTAGAGAGCAGTTGGGGCAGTCAGGGGACAGGGAGCAGGAAGACTTAGATAGGGGGTGGGGTCCTGGGGGCAGTTAGGGTGGGGGGGGACAGGTAGGGGAATTCTGAGAGGGGCGGGAAGTGGGAGGGGGCGGGGCTAGGGTGGTACCCCATGTCCTCTTTTTTGATTGTTGAAATATGGTAACCCTAATTTACATAAATTCTTGTGGGGAAATTGGATTCGCTTAACATCGTTTCGCTTAAAGTCACATTTTTTAGAAACATAACTACAACATTAAGTGAGGAGTTACTGTACTTAGGCACCTAGTAAGTGGCCTCAGAGGTTGCTGGTTGTTCATCATTTTAGACAAAGTTAGAAACCTAACTTTAGGTACCTAGCTTTGAAAATCTTGGCCTTAAATTCTTGGCCTGGGAATTTAATAAGTACTCAATGTAGGAGAGAGAGAATGAGCCTGGAGCACTGGGCCTGGTGCAAGATCTGAGGCCTGAACCAGAGGCTGTGAACCAAAGTCAGGCCATTAAAAAGTCAGATATTAAAGCAGATGCTTACAAGTTCACTGTTCAGTGTGTGAACGTGACAGAATTGTTGCTAGTGAGCTAGGCACTAGCTATTTATGGATATATATTCCAACTAATACAGATACATCCCAATTTAGTACAAGATAAGATGGTTTGACAAATTAATGAATAGTTTGTCAAACATAGGGATGTTTTGTCCACGATATCAGGAACAAGTGGAGGTAACAAACAGATGTCAATAAACACATAAGGTGGTACATAAGTTGTTTGTTTCAGTCTATAAGTCTCGCCTTAACCCTTTGTGTGGCCTAATGAACAGCAAAAACTTCCGCTGCTGACTGAGTCTTGACTTCTTGCCACTGGGCACTCATTTTTATTCTGCCTGTAACTATGGAGCCAGAGCACTAGGACTGTGCCTTGAGGGCAATAAACCTGACCAAGTGACTTTGTCACTGAACTGTGCCTGTGGTCTTCTTTTATGAGTAACATAAAGGTTTGCTGAATAAGCAGGCTGCATTATCTGCTGTTAGTACTAATAACACTGTAAAAACCGACAGAGTCCTGTGGCACCTTATAGACTCACAGACGTACTGGAGCAGAAGCTTTCATGGGTGACTACCCACTTCGTCAGACATGACATGCGTCTGACGAAGTGGGTATTCACCCATGAAAGCTTATGCTCCAATACGTCTGTTAGTCTATAAGGTGCCACGGGACTCTTTGTTGCTTTTTACAGATCCAGACTAACACAGCTACCCCTCTGATACTAATAACACTGAAACTCCAAGCATTGAGCAGCTTAAACAGAGTTACCGAGGCAATGACATTCCAGCCTTCAACACTTAACACTCAGCATTGGCCTAACTTGATTTCAAAGTGGGTAAGCGTCTTTTGAAAATCCCACCCTTGAGCAGCCTAGCTGTACCTAGTGTTCTGCTGACAACCAAGGAAGGATGATTCAGAATTGTGGCCCTGGATCTGTATGGAATGGACGATGATGAGCTTCTAATCTCCAGAATTCAGTAATAAACATTAAGGGTGGGCTTTTCAAAGAAGTTAGGTACCAAACTCCCATTGAAATGTAATAAAATCCCAACTCCAGTATCAGGGGTGCAAATCAACAGATCAGGTGAAAAGAAAACACCTAAACTTAGCTATTACTGGTAGATAAAGCTGCAGCCTGTTTTGATAAATTCCAGTTATTACCATTAGTTGAGACTAGTTAGTTATTTGCCTGGCACTGCATCTCAGAAGCCCAGCTGCCTTCTGGCAACTTACGTGCGGGTAGTGCTGGTTACTGTTTTATTCAGAAGATAACTCCAGTAGGCTCTTTTGAAAATCCTAGGATAAATAATTTAATTTCTTTTATAATAATTACAAGAAGGCTAATGAAGTGTTATGAATTTTGCTTGAGTCTACAATCTATTGGATGGAATTCTGGCCCATTGAAGTAAGTGGGAGTTTGGCCACTGACTTCGTTGGGACCAGGGTTTCACCCTTTGTCTTTATTAAAGAACACTGAAGAATGCCCCAGAATGGGAGACTGCCACATATTTTAATATCAAACTTAACAAACTTTCCTGGCTGAAAACTGAATGAGAATGACACTTTTTGAAAGAAGACTAACACTTTTGAAATCACAGTGCAAGACGTCAATTGATTTAATGGGCAGTAAGAGGTAAAGCTTGCAATTGTGGGACTTTAGAAATCCAATTATTTCTATTAATATGCTCACATTAAACAGTCATATTTCAGTTCTGTCCCATGCCTCCCTTGTCTTGCTGTCAGTTATCAAACTCAAGCCTTTAAAATCTCCTGTTTGCATTTAAATTGGCCCTGGGAATAAGCAGGAAAAGAATAATGGAAATAAGTGGCAAAATTAATGTAATGCGTTTGAGAATCTGGAGGCAAATAACAGACTCTCTCTAGCTACTCTGTGCTCCTGTTTCAGATACCTTTGTGTCTGAGATGTCAGATTCCTCTCTACCCAATCATTTTTTTTAAAGCCACTTTAAGTCTACATACATTTTGTGCATGTTTCTGGTGTTAATGTCACACCCGGGGTTTACAGTTATATCTACTAAGCCTTTCTGTATTCCAAGCCGTCTTGTTAAAGTGAGGAATTTAATTCTTGTAAACACCAAGGAACGGGACTTCAGAAGAGCAGAATCTGCTGTCTGAGTTCAGTACAAGCCGTGCTAAGCAGATTTCATTGGCTTGCAGGACACCACTCCTTTGCGCCTGAGAATTAAATCCTTCAGGGTCATTCCGTCCTGGCCTCCTTTGGAAAAAAGCAATGGTCATAGTGCTGCATTCTAATAGATGCAGAGAGGGTTTTTTTTTTTTATCATGTCAACCTGAATTCATAGAGATATATATATGGTAATATATGGAGCATCTTTCTGGGGTGCTCTGAGGCAGTGAAATATTTTCTTTCTTTCCTCTCTTTACTTTTCTCTTTCACCAGCTGTTTCTTTTTACCTATAGCTGGACAAAGACCCAATGCCTGACCAGAGCTAGAGCTCCATTATCCAAAAAAAAAAAAAAAAAAGTTTGAAAGACAGAGAACCAAGTTGAGCCTGGCATAAGCAGGGGCAAATCCATTGAAGCAAGTGGCTGGCAAATACTTATGCTATATTTGGCTCCGCTTTTTTAAATGCATGTCTTCTCTCTTAGCATTAGCCATTGTGGTGACTCATGGCTAGCATGAGTTTGACTCTTATGTCAAAGACCTTCGACCTTCATATAAGATCACAGATTAGAGGCTGAACTGCTATCTCTATAAGCTGTTTTGATTAAACACAGTATAACCAAGTAGCCAGAGTGGATAGTAATCTTAGGAGTTTCAGTTAACTACAAAAGCATTGGTAGATTGTTATTCAGGGATCCTGTAAATGAGGCTTTCTGTGCTTTTCTTGCCTGTAGACATAAAATCAAATGCAAATCAACAGGTCAAGTGAAAAGAAAACACCTAAACTTAGCTATTACTGGTAGATAAAGCTGCAGCCTGTTTTGATAAATTCCAGTTATTACCATTAGTTGAGACTAGTTAGTTATTTGCCTGGCACTGCATCTCAGAAGCCCAGCTGCCTTCTGGCAACTTACGTGCGGGTAGTGCTGGTTACTGTTTTATTCAGAAGATAACCCTAGTGTGGGCTACGGTATTACTAGACTAAATTATTAATTTCTGGAGATTCAGATGGAAAGAGTGGGACGGTATCGGAATCAAAGAACTCGTTTGGAATCCAGAATGTCGTTAGTGC
Organism: Malaclemys terrapin pileata; assembly: GCF_027887155.1. Lineage (NCBI taxonomy): Eukaryota > Metazoa > Chordata > Testudines > Emydidae > Malaclemys > Malaclemys terrapin. Next base: position 13,264,150 of record NC_071515.1, on the reverse strand, counting down.
TTGTCAGTCTTCAATTTGGAATGATCAAAGAATAAAATATCAGGTGGTTTTGGTTTTTTCTTGTCACCCTCAGTTTTTAAAGCAGTGATAGGGCTTTTTCCAGCTAGAGGTATAGGAATAGGTTATCTTGTAATGCAGGAGGATGAGGGTGTGTGTGTGTGTACACGTGTACATACATGTGTGTGAATATGAACCCTTTATACTAGTTCACATTGACAGTGCACTCAAAAGTGGGCATCCATACCATATGATTAGGGCCCTATCAAATTCACAGTCCATTTTGCTCAGTTTCACAGTCATGGGATTTTAAAAATAATAAATATAATTATTTTAGCTATTTAAATCTGAAATTTCACAGTGTTGTAATTGTAGTGGTCGTGACCCAAAAAGGAGTGGGGTGGGGTGGGTCGGAAGGTTATTGTAGAGGGGTTGCAGTACTGCTACCCTTACTTCTGTGCTGCTGCTGCTGGCGGTGGTGCTGCCTTCAGAGCTGGGCTCCTGGCCAACAGCCACTGCTCTCTGGCCACCCAGCTCTGAAGGCAACATAGAAGTAAGGGTGGCAATACCACAATCCCCCTAAAATAACCTTGTGACCCCCCCAACTCCCTTTTGGGTCAAGCCCCCCAATTTGAGAAATGCTGGTCTCCCCCGTGAAATCTATATAGTATAGGGTAAAAGTGCACAAAAGACCAGATTTCATGGGGGAGATCAGATTTCACAGTTTGTGATGCATCTTTCATGGCCATGAATTTGGTAGGGCCCTGCATATGATGTTCTCAAGATGCCTCCGTTTTGAAAGCAGCAGGAACAGAGCACAAAGCTTGATGAAGCTCAGAAATAGCGAGGCCTGGTTTTATTCTAAGATGGTTTCATCAGGCAAGGATAGGTCATATCAACTCACTGCAGACTCACTGAGCAGAGTGTGTAGGGAGTTATTAACTTATCCAACTCCTGTGGTGGTTGTTTCCATTACAAGAGCCACTCATGGGACAGTTTTCAATCTGGTTGCTTTGAGGAATCAAGCAAAGTGAATGTAAGCCTAGCAATGGTTGACAAGTGAATACAGGATTCTCATAAGGAGAAACACTTGTGTTATAGTAATGTAATGTTTTGAGAAAGTAAATCCAGGCACACGCATTGGCACAGAATTAATGCTCGTTCATTACCAGAGCTCCAGCAGCCTGCTGCACACTCCCTTAGACCTCCAGCAGTGCTGGGCTACTCGGATTAGAATACTAGAGTACCCTTAGAGGGACTAAGCAGTTACATTTGCAAAAGTTTAGGTACTTCTGAAATCACTTCTCTTGCAGCACATGAAGGTTTTGATGTACAACGGGCCAAAGTCTACTGTCACACTCTCTGGTGTTACAGATGCAAGTGAGAGCAGAATGTACTCAAATACCTTTATCTAGATACCAAAAGACACCATGTTTTATATGGCATTCCTTGAAACAGCAGTCCTATAAACCAGGAGGTCTGCTTGCATCCATTCTTAATTGCTTAGTGTTATGAGGTCACTCTTGGAAACATCCATGATGATATGCTGTGGAGAATAGCATTATAGTGGTCATCAGTAAAAAGTCAATGGTTTAAGAAACTTTGCTGGCATAACTCCATTGAACTGAGTGGAGGCCAGTACAGAATTTGGCATAATATTTACAACCAGCTACCACACCTTGTAACTAAAATACCACAATATTTCTTTTCCATATTTTTAGGATACAAACCACTGTAATGTGTCACGGATCCATTGATTTTTTTTAAAGGCCAGAAGGAATCATTGTGACCAGCTAGTTTGACCTCCTGCATAACACAGGCCATAGGTCTTTGCTTAATTCCTTCTTCAAATCGAATAACTGTGGTTGAGCTAGAGCACATCTTTTAGAAAAACATCGAATCATTAGTCACATTGTGTAATCCACTACTGGAAGGTGCTCAGTTGCTATGGCGACGACTGTGATGTAAGAACCGGAATAGCACATAGAATGTCAGAGACTCTGGTGTCGTAGCTATTGGAGAATGTGGACTTTTTAATGGGGACAGTTCTATATAATGAAAGGTCGATGTCTGCCTGGGTTTTTCCACAACACCTGAATTTATTACTTACATCTGTAATCTTGAAAATTCACTGTGCATATGGAGGATATGTCTATAACCTCAGTTTAGCTGGCAGTCTGCAAAATTCCAGATTTCTAAAGGGTTAAACCAGATTGTCTTTCCTTACAACTTGCCATGAATTTGAGAGCCCACTTTGAGACTCTACATGGCCTAACTATTGTGAATATAAAAGCTGTTCCTTGAGACAGATGGTTATTTACAATGTTTTCTCTATTATACTGGATAAATTATTAACCGGAAAATAATTGAATATTGAATATGCCCTGGCAAGGAAATAATCTTTCACCAACTCTGTCAAATAAGATGCCTCAAGTGTGCATTCTAATTAGCAGAATGAATCTGCTAGATTAATGTAACAAGCAGTTTAGATTCATGATCTATACTTCACTTCTTTTCCAATCATTATCTGTTTGTGGCACATTTTTGGCTTTGGTTAGTAAACTTTCTCTGCCTTTTTAACTTTTTTTGACAGTGCAATATGAGTTTAAGTCATAAGTCAGTCTGAGTAGCAGAGTAAGAGAGTTTACTTGTTGGTATTAAAATGTATACAGATTGGAGTTGGGTAAACCAAGCAAAAATGTTTGCAGTCTTCCAAATAATGTACTGTGTTTAGCATGTTAATCTATGATGCAATAAACTGCCTATCTTAAATGGACATCAAAATCACTAATATATTTCAAGGGGGAAAATCTGATTTTATATAAGTTATGAAAAATAATCGCATCAGAATATTAACAGATCATAAAATGACTTAATATATACTGATGTACATTCATTCCATGATATATGGAATGTTATGAACTCTGGAAATGTACCTTTGATTTACTAGTTGTAAAGTATTTGTATTGTAGCAGTCCATTCAGCTGTGTGAAATATGTAAGGGCAATGAATTTCATTCGAAAGTAAATTGTATTATTCCTATCAAATGAAATCATGTTCTTTATTACTAAGGATTAACTTCAAGACATTTGACCTTTTTCTTTTAGGTCATCACTGTATTTCCATTTAGATTCTTTCCTCCTTTTATTTAGTTCTGTTCAATTACAGTGTAAATGGACAGCAAGACAGGTAGCAAAACAGAGAAAGACACCAGGAAAAAGACATGAGAGAGATAACAAATAGAAAAAGGCAAGAAACTCAGACTTATCAGTAGCTGAACAGTAACTGTAAAGAGAGTTCTTTTCAACTGTTTCTGTTATGTTGGCCTTAGTCTTTAATGTATGTCTGTGCCCAACAGAGTTTAAATATTCTTTAAACTAGTCTAGCATCAGAGTCAACTCAGGGTCAGAACTCTGAGAACTCTTTAAAGCCTCAAAGTTATTTCTGTAGTCTATTAATAGGACAAGCCTATTCTGAACTGGTTAAATTGCTGTACTTTTTTACCCACAAAGATAAGATATAAGTTAGTTGGCTAAAAGTGGCAGAAAGTAGAGTATTAAAGATCTTAAACTGGCTCTGTCTATCATGGCAGAGCCTGGGCCAGACGTTTGGAACACGCTTGCATTAACTGTGATAAGTGATGTGCAGTTCACTTGGCTTTCTTGTTCCTCCCAATTCCCTGAAAGCAAAATAAAAAGAATATCCAACCTTTTGTGAAAATACAGCCCATTCCCTGTAGGAGTTTTGAACCACTAATAATGAGTTGTGACGATTGCTGGAGTGATTCGGCCCCATACTGTGCTATTTGCTTACTTTCCAACAGCTATGAGAGGCTCACAGATAAAAGGAAAGAAAAAAGCATGCTAAAGCAAATGAAGAAGAAAGTGAAGAAAATATTGGCATTTCCTAAGATTTAGAGCATATTAACAGTAAATCTGAAGTTTTAATATAAACCTGGCTTTAAGTTAAGAAAAGCAACAGAAATCAATGTCTAAAAAATAATTTGTGACTTCCAATTTATGACTAAAGTACTAAATAGTCGTAAAACACAGACACATCAGCAGATTTCCATCTCTTGAGCATAAATACAGATGTGTTCCTTAAAACCTTCTGGTAACCCTTTTGCATTATTTAAGCCAAAGTGTATTTTAAAGCCCCAAAGTATTCTTTCTTAACAATAATTTTATGAGCTTTCCTGCTTTTTACCTTAATAGAAAGGAAATTGTGTTAGATGCCGAAAAGTTGTTTCCATTCCATTCTCCTCTGTGATGGTGTCAACTGATAATTTTCCATTCACGTGTTGTTATGGGGATCCATTTATTAACACAGATAGATACTTTCTTTTTTCTTCAAGATGACCTTTGCACATTCTATCTTCTGGGATTCACCCCCTGGCACAACTGAGGTTCAGGAACCTGACAGAAAAGCCATGGCCTTGACAGCAATGAATTTTCAGCTGCAAGGTTATATGAAGCTATGGAGCCTCCAGCTGCCTAAGTCCTTTCTTTCCATGGCTAGCTCCTGGTGTTAGAGACCTTTGCTCTGAGTCCAAAGAGCCTTTTCTTGGCTTTACAGTACATTTTTTTTGTTGCTTGTTAGAGTTTAGAGTTTTTTAAATAAGTTTTTAGGCAGTTTAAGGTAGTTTTTGTGCCTTTGCACAGTTTAGGTTCCACATCCATCTCCAGCTCCATTCTGAGACATCATATCTGATGCAGATCCTAAATACCATGGGAAAAAAGTCTGGGTTTAAGCACTGTATTTTCATGCCCCCTCTGTCTTCCCAGACTTTTGATGCACATACCAACTGCCTGATGTGCCTTGGAGAAGGCTATTCCCCACATTGAGATAAATGATGCAGTTGCAGAGGAAGAAGAAACATCTCTGTGGACTGAAGATCTCTTTTCCTGCTTCCTTGGTTATGAAGGAACCAGGGATACTTAAACCAAAGACTCAGTCTGGCTTTCTATTGTTTGAGGAAGGTGCAGGTTCGTCAGTACAGGTACATCATCTTATGCACGATACTAGTTTCTCTGTGCGGGAATCCAGGAGAGGTCCTCCTTCAAATCGGGAGAGGTACCAGGGACTTCTGATTTATAGTCTGTGCTCTGGAAGGTGTCGGGTTTGGATTTGGCCTCACCCAGGAAGGACGTGGAGGCTGACTATGACAATGTGGAAAGAGTCCAGCGGAGGGCAACAAAAATGATTAGGGGTCTGGAGCACATGACTTATGAGGAGAGGCTGAGAGAACTGGGATTGTTTAGTCTCCAGAAGAGAAGAATGAGGGGGGATTTGATAGCAGCCTTCAACTACCTGAAGGGGGGTTCCAAAGAGGATGGAGCTCGGCTGTTCTCAGTGGTGGCAGATGACAGAACAAGGAGCAATGGTCTCAAGTTGCGGTGGGGGAGGTCCAGGTTGGATATCAGGAAAAACTATTTCACTAGGAGGGTGGTGAAACACTGGAATGCGTTACCTAGGGAGGTGGTGGAGTCTCCTTCCTTGGAGGTTTTTAAGGCCCGGCTTGACAAAGCCCTGACTGGGATGATTTAGCTGGGAATTGGTCCTGCTTTGAGCAGGGGGTTGGACTAGATGACCTCTTGAGGTCCCTTCCAACTCTGATATTCTATGATTCTATGATTCTATGAATTCTTGGGACAAGGGAACTGAGCCTTCAGTGGGTTCATGTTTCCCCTTGGGCTCTACTAGAAAGGACCTCTCAGGCTCCCTGGGACACTTTGATGCAGACTTCTCTTCCTTGTCTTCCTTCTGTTAAGCCATGGCTGATATCTCCATATTGGCAGCGAGGTCCCTCAACTTTTAGTGGTCAGGGGACCACCAAAGCTGAGAAGCCCAATCCTTTAATTCACTCTTCTGCCTCCTCTATAAGAGCTGAAATAAAGTAGTCACCTCTCTCATTGCCACATCCAGTCATGGAATCTACTGACATCTATATCTGATATTTGCTTTGAGGGAACAGTTCTGTAAACTTTGTTTAATCAGCCTGCCCCAGCTGTTGGGTGCTGCTGCTACCTAGACTTGCACAAATGAGGATATGCAGAAGCCACCTTGAAGAAGAAAGAGAGAGGTTTCTTACCAGTCACAGTAGTTCTTGCAGTGTTACCCCTGCATGTTCATGCTACTTGTTCGCCTTCCCCTTTTCCTCAGAGTTCTGTTCTGTGCAATGGGGTTTAACAGAAGGAAATGGGGTGGGTGGCGAGCCACATGGCTTATAGGAGCAACCCTGAAGCTTGGTTGCTATGAGGGCTCTTCTTTTCTAGAGGATCCATGTAGTGCTGCAGTATAGAGGTGAGGGATACGAGTAGTGGTGTGGTCCTCCCAAAGAACCACTAGTAAGTGACCTTTCTTTCATCCACTCAGCTGTATTTCTAGTATACTATTGAAAAGAACCTCCTGCTCATGGTAGTACAGTTCCTTTTGCACTCTACAGAGCTGAACTAATATTTTCTTTGACATTCTGCATAATAATGAGCTGAGGGAAAACCCCTCACTAGCAATATGTAACTGTGGGTTACATAGTCCCATCAACAAGAAGCTAGAGCATAATGTGGTTGCTTTACCATCTGACAGAAGATATTCTGGTAGGCATTGAACATTTTTGCTGTGAGAACGTTTTGTTCAACATGAAGCGTTGGAATCTTTTTCATAAAGAATTTGAGAATCAAAAGCTGAATATAACTTGAACTAAAGAATATGATCACTGATATTATTAAAACGTCATCTACAATAGGGCAGATGAAGATTTAATATTTCAGTGACCATATTCTTTAGTTCAAATTATATTCAACTTTTGACTCTCAAATATTTTGTGAAATTCACATATCAAAGCATGGACAGGCTTTCATAATGACAGGAGAAGTGCGGAAGAGCAAGGCCTCCAGCAGCTAACTGGTACAGGGACGGATATTTACTATGATTTCCTGCTTCCTATATCTACTGCTCTTTTTAAAAAATGTTCAAATATGTATTTTCAGACTACAAAACAATGTTTAAAGCTTCCATTTTAACCTGGCATTCCTTATGGAAACAGCTACACAATGAAAATGTTTGTTATGGTCCTTTTGATTTTATTACAAGTACTATGAAAATTAAATGCAGCCCACAACATTTCAAATGGTCATTGGTATCGAAATGATGATTTTTATGCCTACACAGTACATACAGTGCCAAGTATTACGTTGCAATATAGGGCCTAATCCTGCTCTTACTGTACATAATGATGGCTTTATCCTTGACTTTAATGGGAGCTAGAAGGATAATCATTTTTGTTCAAGCTATATTCCAGGCTTACTCTAAAATGTAGATTTATGCTTTTATTTTATTTTTTATTTCATTTTATTTTGCATTTTTGTTCCAGGACTTCAGGGCACCGTCAATGAACTCTTTTTCATGTATTTATTTTTGGGGTGGGGTGCGGGAGCCAACCCTTTAAAATTATACATTTGTTTACATTTTAAGAAGCACTTTCCAAAGAGGATACATGAAGATTTATTAGCCCCAATTCTGGGACTGCAGCCAAAAAGAGCACCGCACAGCTCAGGAAGGGTGGGGTGCAAAGATGGTTTTAAGTTTTCTGTTCTTCCAAGGCCACTGTGCACCAGCCAGGCCCCTGGTGCAAGTTAGAGCAGCCTTAAGACTGCTCTAACTTCTGCAAGCTCCCAAGGGGCCATTGTGGCAACCAGGGATTGCTGTGGTATAGGAAAGCCCAAGCCATGCACCCTACACTGTTTGAAGGAAGGGAGTTGGTGTGGGAGGTTTCAAATTTCACATATATTGAAGATTTCCATTATATATGTTCTTTTGTTTGTTTTTAATTATAAATTACATTAGCAGATAAGAAACAAGATATAATTACTACAGATACAAATGTGTATGTTTATCCCATGGATTCCCACAATATTTTCTATTCTGTTTTAATATGTTCTTAACTTTTGTAAATTTACTAATCAGGCTGTTGCTACTTCTCGATCCATGCTTGTCTTGTGGAAATTGTTGTAGCATAGCTACACTAACTGCAAAACAGATACTTATATCTGAATTTGTTTTATGATTGGTATTCCAGTAGTGCATAGATATGAAATCCAGGCCCTGTATATACATGTTATGAGATTTTTTTCCTCCCCTGAAGAACTTACAATCAAAATAAAGAAGGCAGATAAAGGGTGGGATGGGAAACAGAGGCACAGAGAGATAAGTGTTTTGTCTAAGGTCATACAACATGTCAAGGCATCATCAGGACTAGAACCAAGGTTCCTAAATGGGAGGCTAATGGCTGATCCACTGGACCATACTGTCTAACAGTAACCTTAGAAAGTGGCAGCATTTCTGCTTTCTTGTGGAAATTGTCTGTTCAGACAAACTTAAAATAGAAAAAGGGAACACTTAGGGCTGGATTTCCGTCAATAACTTTATATTTTTCCACTTTTTTGTGCTCCATAGTGCCCTATTTTTAGTAATAACACATAGTGGCTGCACACGTTATAGCAGCTGGTCTTTTAGAATTCACACAGAATAACTCTGTATAGGTTGCTCAAACTCAGCAAGCAACGGCAGGGAGAGTGAAATGTTCTCCTGCATTATGTTTCCTGCAGCACCTTTTTACAACAATAAGACAGATCATTGTAATGTAAATTCCTCCAATCTGCATCGTAACCTGCTGCAATACAGGGAAATGTTTCCAATGATCCTCACATTAGATAGTGCATTTACTTTATCAAACAAAGATTCTTCCTCGAACTGTATAACAAGTAAGATATCCAAGCCTGAAAGACTCTACTGAGACTGTGCAACTATCCGGTAGACTGGGAACTGCAACAATAGTGTGAGCCAGATTATGAGCGGTCCGTGTGCAAGGGAGATGGACTCACGATCAAGCCACCTCATGGGGGCAGGCCACATATGTAATATCTTTGCTCTCCTGAGTGCAGGGACTATTCTCTGCTAAAACTCTTGATGCACAACTCACCTCAAGCAGGAGTGATGTTTGGGAGACCTGCAGGGCAATGTGAGTAACTGAGGGATTGGGGCTTCCAGAGCTCCTGTTATGGTGTCCCCTACTCAGGCTGCGGCTGTAAACCACAGTAGAGCTGACCTGTAGCCAGTGTTGCATTATGGGAGGCAGAAGGTTCTGTGCTTGCCCACCTTCCGCTGAGGAAAAGAAAGAAGAGCTAATACTTTTATGGTCAGCACTAAGAACCAGCATGTGCCTGGCTTTTGTGCATTTGGAAATGGGAAGAAAGAGTGCAAGGAAACTCCCCTCTCCCTTTGCAAAGAGGTTGCTGAGCACAGTTGCACTAGTGAATGGTAATAGCTGCCTAACAGGGATATGGTCCCACCGCCTCCATGTTGGGTCAGTATTTTCTGGCTGAGTGCATCCTACAACCCATTAAGGGGTGAAGCAGAGAGCACTGGAATGGGTTACCTAGGGAGATGGTGGAATCTCCTTCCTTAGAGTTTCTTAAGGTCAAGCTTGACAAAGCCCTGGCTGGGATGATTTAGTTGGGGATTGGTCCTGCTTTGAGCAGGGGGTTGGACTAGATGACCTCCTGAGGTCCTTTCTAACCCTGATATTCTATGATTCCATGATTCACACGCCCCTGATTACAATGCCTTCTAGAGCTCCTGCTTGGTCAGTACAGCTAAAAAAGCACAACCCTCCTGCCTTACATTAGCAATAGGGAGGATTGCAGGAGCCCTACAACTGTCAGCAATGAGTGTGCTTTAGAAAGTGAGGAACAGAAATGAAAGGAGTAACTTTCAAAATGCAGAGAGAAACTAGCTGAGTTGATCTCAATAAGCAGACGAAAGAAATGTTTTTTTTGTCCCAGCCTGTGCTAGGCAGTCTATTGGATGATTTCAGAAATACCACTGAAAGGATAATCCGAGTTTCCCACAATAACGAGTAAATATGTTAATCGGGTAACCCAACTGGGGCCAATCCTGATCACGCTGAAGTCAATGTTAAGATGCCCACTGAGTTCTATGATGCAACACTGGGTCCACTATATTGACAGTTTCTTCCTCCCCCGCCCCCCCCATCCTCTAATGACAATAAAGCGTTTCAACTTTGTTTCTTGATCGAAGGTTCTGCCACTGAAGAGAAATCATGACACACTTTTACTGTTCTGCATTTTCTAATTCAAAGACTTATTGTACATGAATAATTTTGGCATTTTACCCCATAAGACCACAACATGGTTTGGTGTTTCATTATCCTATGTTAGTGGCTCTCAACCTTTCCGGATTACTGTACTCCTTTCAGGAGTCTGATTTGTCTTGCGTACCTCACGTTTCACCTCACTTAAAAACTATTTGCTTAGTACAGTACTCAAAATGAGACACAAAAATACAGAAGTGTTGCAGCACGCTATTACTGAAAATTGCTGACTGTCTCATTTTTACCATATAATTATAAAATAAATCAATTGGAATTTAAATATTGTACTTACCTTTCTCTGTATAGTATATAGAGCAATATAAACAAGTCATTGTCTGTATGAAATTTTAGTTTGTACTCACTTCACTGGTGTTTTTTATGTAGCCTGTTGTACAACAAGGCAAATATCTAGATGAGTTGATGTATCCCCTGGAAGACCTCTGGATACACCCAGAGGTATGTGTACCCCTGGTTGAGAACCACTATCCTAGATATATTTTTTAATAGCTGTCGTTCTTGTTAGCCAGCGGGCCGTGGAATAACATAGTGATTGTTTGAAAGTACATTCCATAATGGAGCTTTTCTAGCTGTTCTTGAGTCTTTTCCAGCCAAACTAAAATCTGGAGAATGTACTACAAATTGGCCAGCCGGGTTTCCTTTCCTGTCATTCACAGACATAACTACTGTACATGGCGCAGAAAATGTGGTACCATAAGAAGCTGTTACTTTAACATTGTTAAATACCTGCTGAGTAAAAGCATTGCTCAGCCCTTTAAGATTTACCTTCTTTGAATACTGCTTTGCTCTTAAGGCTTCTATTTTATTAAAGTAGGATTTAGAGTGTCTTAGTGTAATTTGGGGAATATCCTTTCATAAGCCAGAAAATCAAGTAGGTCAGCACAATTTGTAATAATGCTTGTTCCCAAACAATCACTGGTAAGTGATTACAGATCTGCTCTTTCCCCTAATTTGTGATCAAATAATTTCTATGTACAAGTTAAGAAAAAAACAAAGTAAAAATATCATACCAGACATGCTTCATTATAATTCCTATTATTGGGTGTCTTTGTACTTTGGTTCTAGGCACCTTAGAAATACCAGTTACTGGGGATATGTCTACACTGCAGCTCCTGTAAACACACCTGAGCTATCTTTAATCTAGCTGCTCTCATAGGCGACAACTTCTCCTGGCGCCGGTGGGTGCTCACGCCCTCCCACCCCCGGCCCCGCCCCGACTCCACCCCTACCCCGCCCCCATTCCAACTCCTTCCCCAAAGTCCCCGCCCCAACTCCACCCCCTCCCTGCCCCTATTGGACTCCTTCCCCAAATCCCTGCCTCTTCCCCTGAGCGCACCGCATTCCCGCTCCTCCCCCCTCCCTCCCACAGCTTGTTACGCTGTGAAACAGCTGTTTCGCGGTGGCAAGCACTGGGAGGAGAAGCGGGGAAGGCACGCTCAGGGGAGGAGGTGGAGGTGAGCTGGGGCGGCGGGGGCGTTGCGGGGAGCTGCTGGTGGATGCAGAGTACCCACCAATTTTTCCCCTTGGGTGCTCCAGCCCCTGGAGCACCCACGGAGTCGGCACCTATGGCTGCCCTGAGAATTGAAGCAGTGAAACTGTGGCAAGATGGGCTTCAGTGCAGGGTGTACAAGCCCACCCAGAATCCTGTGTAATTACTTGGGTGGCTAGCCCTCGCTGAAGCCTGGGCTGTCGCAGCCTCACTGTGTCTTAGGGAGAGATGGATAACTTTCTGGTGACACAGTGCAACCTGATCAGCTGATCAGAATGTGTAGTAGAGCCACTTCTACAGGAGGGTATTGAAGAGAGGGACCAAGATCACGATCAGTCACTTCTGGAAATGTACACTTGGGGTTTTGGTTTTTTTTTTTTTTTTTTTAAATCATAAGAGTCCCTTCTTCAGATAACATTGGGTCCCTGGGAGAACTACCTCAAAACAAAAACCAAAAGAACTCCCAGCAAAGATATTCAGAATTAAGTACAGAATTTTAGGGTAGATTCAGGTATTGCAGGAATCTCCAAAGAGAGGGTGATCCACTATTTCATAAGTGATCCACTATTTCCCATGCATCTGATGAAGTGGGTATTCACCTAAGAAAGCTTATGCTCCAATACGTCTGTATAAGGTGCCACAGGACTCTTTGTCGCTTTTTACAGATCCAGACTAACACAGCCAGCCCCTGATACTATTTCATAGGTGACTTAATAGCAAAATACAGCAAGTTATATCTGGGCTGGATTACATTTTTTATGCGACTGACCTGGCTTTAAATTAGCCTCAGTGGTCTGTAGCTTCAGATCCAGGCCTGATGAAGCCAGTGGAGTTGCACTTGCTTTACTTCTGGACTGACTCTGGCCAATGATGCAGAACAATTAGTAGCATGGCATAAGGACGGATTACTGGTTTTATTTGTCTACACAACGTCAAACATACAAAAATAAAAGCTGCCATTTCTAAGGTCAATGTTTGCATTTTTAAATTAAAGAAAAGTTTGTTATCGATCCTATAGAGTTAGAGTTCAACCCGTTATTGCAGGTGTTATGCTACGTAGACCTTGTCTAGTCTAGGATTGGGAAGGCATTAGCTAGGGTGACCAGATGTCTCGATTTTTATAGGGACAGTCCCGATTTTTGGAGCTTTTTCTTACATAGGCACCTATTATCCCCCACCCCCGTCCTGAATTTTCACACTTGCTATCTGGTCACTCTAGTGTTAGCTAACATATTAACAGTCTAGTGTAGACAAGTCAGAGTGTCTTTGATATGTGTCAAGCTGGTCAGGTTAAAGCCTACCTAGGTTCATCTCAACTGACTTAAGACATGTTAAAAGCACATTGCCTTCTCTATGCTAGGTGGTTTATACATTAACTAACACGAGTTAGCTAACAACTTCCAAATCCTAGTCCAGACTAATCCTTAAGGGTCACAGGCTACTCCTGAAAAGGAAAACCTGGGAAGGAGTTAGGATACCCAGTTTCCACATTACGCTACTTCATCTCATTGGGGGAGGAGCAAAGATTTCCACTGTCCAGAATTAGCAGGAAGTTCCATCCCCCAAGTTCACAGGTGTCCCTAAATCCATACAGATCTTGAGACTTTTACAAAGGATAAGGGCCTCTGGGTGGAAGAGTCTTCCACCAACTAACTAACTTCTTGACAGCACAGATCCATGAGCTGTTGGATTTCCATCTAGTACCTGACGGAGGCTGCACCTAAAGCCTTTCTTAAGGGATGGAGAGTTTGGAACCATGGAACAGCATTTTCTGCTCATTCCTCCAGATGTAACGTCCAGGCAGGTTTCCAATTGGATATCTGCTTGGGCCTGCTGGGAGCCATGGAGATGAGTTAGTTCTGAGTATCATCTTCTCCTCGTCCCCTAGAGCTGTAGAGTCCATGTTCATAAAAACATATGAACCTGGGACAGAATGTTGTTGAACTACCGCTGTAGTCACTCTGTTGCTTTGAAACTCGATTTGCCATATACTTTATTACTTTGCATACAAGGCCTACATTTCGCACTAACATGTTGCATCAGCATAGTCTAATTCTTTTAAAAAGATAACATGAGATTTGTTTAATATTCAACTTATATGATTCTGCTGCAATGGGCAGAGAGGGCCAAATTAAATGTCAAAATTGTATTTATCTTGTTCATCAGTTTAAAATACAGTGATGGTCCGGAGACCTATGTTTTGCGGCTACTGTTTTTGTAATTCACTAAATCAAAGAATGGTATTTACACTAAAATGTTGTTTTATTTATAGTTCCCTTGTCAGGAAAGTACTTAAAACTCTGTTTTTATTTTCTCTCTACAAGGAGAGCAGAGTGCAGTGCTTTTGACTGACTGTAGTAGGTGTTTCCATATTCATGATTTTTTTAAAAATCATTTTAAATTCCAGAGATCTTACCAGCATCCTTGTTTGTTTCCGACAGCATAAACTGCAGCATTGTTCTGTCTCATCCTACCATGCTATATATCACATATCACTTTTTCTTTTTTAAAAACTAACTGTCAAAAGTAAACAAATGTTGCACTTCTACCGTAGGAACCCAAGTCATTTCACATTTTCTTTATCATGTTTTATCATATTGTTTTAAATGTATGTGCCAGTGACCTTGAAAGAAAACCACTTCTTTGTATACAGAAGTGTTGATAAAGCTAGTATATTTCTTATTATTTACATTTGCTCTTTAAAAGATAATGCCTAATCTGACCTTGAATAATTTAAAATATTACTACAGTGGCTAATATGGTACAGATTTATCTTTTATTTCTATAGTTTGTACCTCAAGAAAACCTTAACAAAAGATTCACATCCCCATCTTAAAAAAATTGTTTTTCTTTCATCCGCTCATTTATTTTCTCTGAATAATTCTTTATGTAAGTCCAAATCTTGTTTAAGTTCAGCAGCAATTTTGCATCAATAAGGCAAGTGGGTTTGGCCCAAATAGTACACTGAAATAAGTGGTACTGTATAAAAATTTCCTTATAGTTGTTGCATGGGTTAGAGAAGGCAAAGAACAGTGTTAGCTACCCAAAAAGCATCCAGAATGAATGCTCACCTGAACATAGGATGCAATCAAGTGCATTCAAGGAGCATTGCATTTACGCACAGCTGAGGCAGATGCAGACCCAAGAAAAAGTGGGCAAGGGCATCAGAAAAGTAGGCTTGGTCCCAGGTGTCAGTTCATTCTCCTTCACCTAATTGGGCACCTGAGTCCTGATCAAAAGCCCATTGGAGTTTTTCCATTGACTTCAACAAGTATTGGATTAGACAAAACCAATAGAGGTACCTGGTCAGGGGAGGCCTCGAATGCAGAATCATAGATTTAGTGGGTTCCATGGACCCAGTTTCTCCCTTTTGACACCAGCAGGTAGCACATGTCTCCCTCCCATACACTGTTGAGGATATTTCTCACTACATGTGTTTGTGGTTGACCTACTCAAATGTTACTCCCAGTGCTAGCTCATCCTTTCGCCTTTTCAAAATATACCATCTCTCTGTTCCTTGGCTGAAGAGTTTCAATGCCTTTACAATCAGGGCCCCACAGAGCAGTTGCTGACAATCACAGCACTATTCATGTCCATGCTCAGCTGCTCCTATAAAATCCTCTATTTAAAAACGTGGCTTTGTAATAGGATTGTACACTTAGGCTCATATGATACTGTCAGACCCACATTGGGAAGCTGCAGAATTTGGCAGTCTTTATAGAGCAGACAGCTGCCTCCACACCTACATGGAAGCAACACAGCTGATTTCATCTTCCTAAAATGATAGCTGTTCATAGCCACATATTTGTCCCTGCTTGTCTGAAGAGACTCTGGAAGGGATGCAGTTTGTTTTTCCTGCATAAGAGCAGTTCCAATGTCAGCATCCACATTTACTGCATGGGCTGAGGAGAATGCCTCTCTTAAAGAACCAAGGCTGAAGATACCAAATGCTCAACCCCACCAACAACCTCCCAAAAGCCCCTCTTCAGTAATACTGACCATTTCCCCACCTTCCCAATTGCTGGTTTCCTCTGACCTCTTGTAGACACCCAGGCACTGAGTTGTTGTAGGACCTCAAACAAGTCACGTCTGTCCCTTAATATCCCCCTCTGTGACACTAATACACAGCTTTGTAAATCACTTTGAGATGCACAGAGGAAAAGTGCTAGATTATGTTATTATTTGTGTTAAACCTTTCATTTCACCTTTGAGACTGGTGCCCCCTTGAATCAACCAGTGACTCCATAAAAACAGTACAGCAGCCATTATAAGGTCTTTATTAATAATGTAATCGTTAAAAATCATAGGTAAAGAGTTCAGATATAGATTCACAGTCCTATAATCTCACATTCACACTCTTATAATAGTCTTGTGGTTCTGTCTGATCTATCTGCCTCATCCATTACCCATTTACAATCCATTCAGAACACAACAGCACATTTCATTTGTTTCTTTGCCTTACAACTCCTACATCAGACCCTTATTCAAACACCTACGGTGGCTACCCATTATCCTGCAAAAAAACCCCAAACCTTTATTATTTGTATTTAAGGTTCCTCATTCCTTGGCTCCATCGAATCTGTGTAAGATGATTAATGTTTATGTCCCTGTGCAAAGCCATATTTTCCAGGTCAAATAATTCCCTTGTTGTACCATGTATGCCCTCTGCAGTCTCCTGGTATAGCATTTTCTCTCATTTAACTGCAAGCGTGTGAAGTCAGATTATACTCTCAATATGCTTAAGGTCAAATGTTAAAAATTCCTTCCGTCTAGTTACTTTAGATGAGATGTTCCGAGTATTTCTGTGCTCTGCTGTATATAATCTTGTACATCACCCTGTGAAGGCTACTTTTGATAAATTAGTAAATAGTAACCGTCTGTTGGCACAGCACACAGCAAATTGCAGAGTGGAGCAGTAGAGGTTCACTTCTGGTTCACTTGTGATCTGCAGGAGCTGAGAGGGACAACTCATAGGTGATGCTCTCACTTTCCTGGGCAAATGGTTGCCATGCATCAGCCCATCTTCTCGCTCCTATCATGCCAGCCAGCTGTCTTAAAAGGAGAATGTCAGCCCTGTCAGATGTACTTACTCTTCATCTGTGAAGTGACTAATTTGGAAAACTGGCAGGTTGGAAGGAGAGCCATGAAAGCCTCATGTCCTTGGCTAGGATGGCAAAAGAGCAAATGCCACTGCCCATGAAGAAGTGAAAGCAACATGCAGTCTTTAAGCATTAAAATGCTACCTTTTCTGGAAGAGTTTTCCTGCTAGGTGAACTCCATTGAAAAACATGGAGTTCCTGTAAAAAAAATAAAAAAAAATAAAAAAGAATTCACCTTGTGTTGGGCAGGCAGCATTTTAAAGCGACACAGTCAACTTAAACATCACACTTCTTCTGAACATTTCTCCCCTACTGTTCTTAGAGGTAATCGCCAAGAGAAAAACCCTATGTTTCCCTGTTTTCTCTGTGTTTACTTTGTGCATTGAACAACGCTGTGTGCGTAGCCAGCTTCACAGTTTCCCCTGTATAGCTCCTCAGGTATTAATTTGGAGGGGGTGATCATTTCAAAACAGTAAAATTGTAAAGCCACAAATTTGGTCAGGTGAGTACCTTCAACTACTTTGAATCAACATTTGTTTATGTTGATAGATTTAAAGTTAATGGTGTCCATTCAAGATTCTATGACTGCATCATGAGCGATAGCCAGTGTTAGAGGGATAAAAAAATATGCTAATGCCTTGGGCCTCACTGCTGCCCTTCGAAAAACCCTGAAACTCATCCTTTACTAGCAGAGTCTCCATAGCATGACAACGTGCCTGTATTTCTCTGATTTTAAAAACCTTCGGATTCCTAGAAGAAATTATGTCTAACCCTGCCTCACCATCAGATTGCTAGTCATGATACACAATCATTCTGGGTGAAATTCACCCCACCCACAGGGGATTTAGATGGGTCTTAAGTGGTGCATAGATCCAGTGTGTTCATAGGGGTGAATTCCAAGCAGGGTGTGATACTACTCACTAGGAGAAAGGGTAGCAGAATCAGGACTTAACTTGGCATTCAGAAAAAACATAATGGTCTTTATTCTTCATTGTCCTGCAGTGTGTATAGTCGTTTAGCCCGCTGCAAACTGAGTATAACATACTACCATTCTGCTTTGGGAGCCTAGTATAACCACTTTACACTGATGTAAATGACTCTCTGTTGCCCTTCATCAAGCATAATTAGGTCCATTGAATTTTAATGAAAAACAAGCACAAGTATATAGTCGTAGCATTTTCTGACCATCATAGGCATGTATAGGTCATGTCCCCAGCCACTCAAAGAACTAGAATGTTCAATAGACCATGGAAGAACTGACTTTCCTGTCTCAAATATTGCAGAGAATGTACGGTGATAAATGTGTTTTAATTACTATAAATGTAGTAACAGGACCAGATAAAGCATTATTTTGAACTGACACCACAAAAAACTAATGACTTACGATTGCTATATTTCTCATGCCTTCCTGACAGGCTGACTCAGTGAAATATACAAAAAGAATTTAGCCATCAAACAGCCACTTCAGACATATTCTGTTTAAGAAAAGCTAGCAATTTAAGGTTCATGGTCAGCTTCATGCCTCAAACACCACAGTAACGTACACTGACTTCTAGGTCACCACTAGCAACAAGTAGTTAATGTGACAAAAGAGGCTATTTGAGATATTCTGGATACTGGTATGTCTAAAATTCCAGACTCTCTCTATTTACTCTAGCCCTATTTAAACTGTGTAATCCTGTATGCTGGTGCAGTGAGTGGACCCCTTGCCTGCACAGAGGCCCACTGATTTCATTCTGACTCTGTGTAGAGAAGGGGTCCCACTGTGATATATATCTTATGAGCTTCAATGGGCACAGTGGTCCACCATGCATGCATCAGCTTACAGGACTGTGGCCCTAGTATGCTGTGTGGTTAAAGAGGTAATAACTACTAGCTGTCACCTCATATAAGCCTGCAGGCAACAGCTAAAACAAACCAGCAACTGACTTCTGTGGTAGGTTCTGCCTTGAGTATATATGGCTGTATATTTCACTGCCATATAAGGTCATGTGCACCCACCCGAAATCTTTCAATAGAAAAGCACAAATGCCAAGCAAGCCAAAATTAAGGACAACATTATCCTCCGTGAATCTCTACTGCATATGGGACACTTGTTTCACATATAAAACTGCCATAAATGTCATTAGGAATCCCAGGCATAGAATGAGTGCAGGCTTTAAAATAGAGAGCCACCCTGTTGAGTGTAGAGGCGAATTTTGTCCTAAATTAACATTTTTTAACCACAGTTTGCAGCACAGCTTGCTTAGAATTAGTAGTACAGCCACATTAGTGAAAACTTGGGACGGCTTTCACAGCTAACCTAAACTACTCTCCAAGCCAAAATGCTGAATAACATAACATGATTTTATCTGAAATCTCTCATTCCTCCCATTGATTCCAGTTGAAGTATGATTGATCCCCTAATTGAGATCTGTCTTCAGTTATGTCAGAAATGAAATCACGAACAGTTTTCAATCTTGAGTCACATTTTATGGCCACTGGGCTAGTTTCTGCTCGCATTTGCCATCCAACTCTGTTGAAGTCAATGGCCTTACCTATAATGGCTCTGTGTGATAAACGTGTAGTATTGACTTTAAATCCAATGAGGTTGCATAATAGAATGAACTCAAATTGAGTTATTTTGGATTTACATGGGTGTAACTGAGAGCAGCGTTGAGCACTCTGACACTTAACAAATAGCTGCATTGATTTTGCCCCTTGTCTTGACAAATTTCCATGACGGAGTAAACGAACCAGGTAGCACTTAATTCAGCACTGTGTGTGTACATACAACCTAGGGGCTGCTCTAATGTACGCCAATAGCATAGGGTCATTAAAAGTCCTTTTACCACTGGAGATCCAATGTAGCAAAGCAGAGCTCCACTGCTTCCACAGAAATGTTTTCCTTGCCTCAGGGATGTACAGAATAGTTGGCTCAGGAGCCAGCTCGATCAGCTTTGTGCCAGTAGAGAGTTTCCACTCACTAGGGGTGATTCTCCATTGGCCTCTTCTGGCCAGAATTGAGACACTTTATGGTGTTTGAATCATACAAAGTTGCCAGAATAGAACCAAGAATCTGGTCTATAAAATATTCACTGGCCTCAAGCATATATATAGGCAACTGGTTCCCTGAGAAATCTGACTAACTGTAAGTGGCAAATACGATAAAAAGCTTTTGAAACAAAATTTCGATCAATTAATTGTCATTTAAACATTAATATAATTATAACCCTCTCCTTTTTACTTCACTGACTTTTCTTCACCATTTTTTTTTTTGATATCACATTGCATATGTCATCCCAACTTGCTGTTGCCATATATTATAATGATCTTATTATTTGAATCTATGCCATCTCAAATATACCCCACTGGCTTCTAGGTTTTTCCTCGTCCTAGATTAATCTCATTTCACTGTATTACCTTGTACCTTGAAATCCCATACCTAGCAAAAATAGTACTATGCCAAAAACATCAGCTCCAAGTGGTTTAGGGTGGGGGGAAATAGGAGCTTTAGTCGCTATTTTTAAATTCTTTGTGGGTATAGTTTTAATGACTGTGCAGTCTATCCAAAACCAACTAACACACAAAAATCATTCACTGGAATGGGGAAAAAGAACACCTTCAAAATACTTGAAAAAAGAAGATAAACAACCTTCTTCAATGTCACCAAGAAATGAGGCATAAAGAAAATTTTAGGAGCTTGCTTTTCAGACCAAAATAAGTTGACAGAAAATTGTTCCCTCAGTGCCCACCATCAGACACATTCAGTGTACTTAACAGCATGGATCAGAAATCCATATGAAAATCAGAACTTTAATCTACTATTAATTAACTTCCAAACACAACTAAGTAGTTTTAATTGGCACTGTGGCTTCAAGTTTACTTGCTAGAGTGTAACTAATGAATAGAATTGTCATGATCACAGGCAGTGGGTGATTTCTGAAATGCTTAATTGTACACAAAAAATGTGGTGGAAGATGACCATGCATCTAATTTCTAGTTTACGCTCTCTGTTTATTGGCAAATATCATTAAGATATTAAAATCCACACTATGGAAAGCTTTTGTCCCAACGGAGGAAAGAATAAATGAAGAAGTAATTTAGCACAACTGTTGTAGTCCTGACTTGGAAAAGTAACTTCTGAAAAAAATTGCAATTTGTTTTTTAGGGGGGGGGAACTTGATTTGAAAGTTAAAGAAGTTTGTTCCATCATATGGTAAATAATTTGTATGTTTAGTGTATAAAATATCATCAGGCAGCTGCTTAAGCCAGTATTCAGATTTTCACAGGCAATATATGACTGGTGGGAAACACCTACTCTTGCCATTAAAAGGACCTGGTCCTGTATTACATATTGAACTTGAATGAACCCTGCAGCGCCTGGTCCATAAGGGTGAAAGGATTGTTTTGTGGGCTTGGCAATAGCCAACCCCTGCAGTTTGCTTGTAAGTAGAAGTCCTACAGAACCCAAACCACTAAGAATCCATGTCCCTGGAATCCTCCTAACCATTGCTGGTTGTTTGAGTGGCTTGGGGTGGTCTGATCTGTTTGGCTCATTGTGACAGTTTTCAGGGTACCCAGGACTGTGTGTCAGCTTGTTACCCACCTCAGCAAGAGGAAGACTCACTTAACTGGCTGTCAGTTCCCTGATACCATTAGCCCGTTAGCACACAAGCACTCTCCTCTGGGCTAGGCCAGCCCTTACTTTGCCTTTCAGGTTACCCGTAGGTGAACACCAATCCCCAAACCTCTTTGAACTGTTCCCCTGTAGTGTCCAGCCCCTTATCCACTGAATGCTCATAGAAATATTAGGCTTGCTGTCCCCAAGGGAACAGAGTACACACCAGCCTGTATGATTCAACTCAGGATCAACTCTTTGTGTCACACCACAGCACTGATTTATAGTGAAAACAAGGTTTATTATCAAAGATTCGAGATTCAAGAGAAAGTGAGTAAAGATAATAGAAACAAAAGGGTTACAGATAAAACAAAATCATAACACGATGTCTAGAGACTAAACTTAACTTAGCAGGCTAACCTCCTATATAAAGAAGTTTATCTCATCCCAAGTGTCCTTTGCAGTGTTTTAACCAAGCCTGGTGGAGATCCCATTTTCATGAATATAACATGCTGTCCATTTACTTCCTAACTGCAGGAAAGGAGGGTATAATTTTGCCTTCTACTTGTACCCCCAAAGTTGATTTTCTGCCTTCAGGGACAGTAAAACCCTTTGTAGGTAAATGAGGCTTGCATTGTGTTGGCTTACAATGCTTAATTTACATGCTCAGCAAGAGAGAGGTGAATACACATGTTTTGTCTGGCACAAAACCTGTTTGTTGACTCTACCTTGCTACAGACTTTAAGAACATTTTTGGCATACATATGTAACTCCTTGCATAATATCTCTGCATACATTTCACAATGATATTACTGACCAAAGTGACCCTGGCTTTCATTTAAGACCTGAAATGATACTCTTTGCTGAACCAGAATGTATAAACCAGCATCAGGATATTCTTATAACCCCCTCGCCAGCTGGCCCATCCCCAGGTCTTATGGCTGCACTGACTCCTCTCTCTTTTTGGGGGGAGGGGTCAGGTAGGACAAATGCCACATGCTCTTTGTGGGGGAGCGACTTTCCCTCATCTTTTATAGATCATTGAAAGGGAAACCTTGCTGCTGACCACCCTTACCCTGATCAGCAAAGGGCGGCAGCACCCCTGGACATCTACTCTGTACTGTGTGATCTGACAGAGAGCTACTGTCTTTCTGCTCTTTGGAGATAGCAGATAGTAGAGAATGGGGAGTTTCCTTCTACTCTACTGCTGCCTGTTGGGTTGAGGAGGAGTCACTCCAGCTCATGAGCTCTCTGAAAACGTTGTGGATTGGAGAAGGCCGTGGTGATCCCTGGGGGAGACTGGCAAAACACCCACCACGTGGCTCTGAATGACTCTGGGAGGTCCCATACTTAAAGGCTTGTTCCAAAGCACAAGAGGTCAATGGAAAGATTCCCAGCAGCTTCAGTGGGCTTTGGGTCAGGCTTTTGGGGGGGTCAAGGGGACAGACAGCAACAGACACTAGGGAGGGCAAGCCATGGGGCCTGAACATGGTGGCAAGGGAGAGGTGCTGTGGGAGACTAGCCCAGATCTGCCACAAATTCACAGACCCAGGGTTAATGTTTGTCAGTTTGGCTACAAACCAAACCCACCCTGATGTGGGGTGGGTTTGGGGGTTAGATTAAATGTTTATACAGTCTTTCATGTCTGGCCATTATTCACAAACAAATCCATAACCATCCCACAGAGTTAACTCCACTATCTTCTGTAAAGCATACATGTCATTGGAGACATGCCATATGTAATCTGTAGTTAAATCAATGTGACCCAATATTATGCTACATATGAGAAGTGAAACATGGATTAGATGTATTATATGTTAAATTAGGACATTTCTTATGAGAATATGGGGCTGGCATGCATTTCTTTGAAATGAATTTCACCTTTATCATATGCTGACAGGAAATGGAAAGGAACAGAATTTTATGTACACACTGGTTTAAATAACAGATTAATACAGAAAGCTTATCCAAAATGAGCTACTTTTTGGACTTCAGTTCAGGTACTCATGCCTGTATAATTTGATACAAGCTTGCTGATTCATCTCCTGTGACATTATCATTGCATGTAGTATCATTCCATTTCATTAATATAACGTGAAAGGTATGGTATTCAATGTATTTATTTAAAATGATATTTTGGCTACTTGTTCTTCCGTTATAATTGAGTGAGGTTAGGTCCTTGGGTTGGATGAGAGGAAATTGTAATAAGTTAGGATTCATAGATCTGTGAAATTGACAATGCTGGAGTTGTACAATTTTTGATACATAAGTCATCTTCAGTATGTAAGATATAAGCAATTCAAAATTGCTAAACAAAAATGCTGTCAATACTCTTCTGAGAAATTGCGAACTTCAGTTAGAGAAACTATGCTCTGAGCTAAATTCCATCTGATTGTACACGTTTGCTCACCAGGAAAAGCCCCATGAGCTACAGTGGAACAAATTGCAAAAGATGCTCATCCCAATTCTGTGTCTTCAAGAAAGACATGAAAAGACTGCCAAATGCCAGTCATCCACGACTAATATGATGGGAAGCATCAGGCCTTAGCCATAGGTAACTGAGCATAATTTGTTTGTATATAAATACATATACATGTGAACATTATCCCCCATGCACATTATTCCAACTCTTGGTAGGAACAGACTGTGAAAGGGCTCTGTACACAGGACTGACCTCTGCTAGAATGCACACACATTGAGGACTCTTTGGAGCATATATACAGTGGGTGATCTGAAACTCTTGACATTTACTGCTTGCAATAGATAAAATCACTTTGGCATTTGCAGTGTTCCCCATTCTAAGCATAGGGAATATTTGTAAATACCATAGGTAAGATAAATACTGTATTGTGGTAAATGTCAAGATGTTAATGGTACCCTTTGAGAGGGGAGCCACTTACATCAGTTCCACTGCATTAAAATCTATATATGGGGGAATCTCCAAATGTGGAGTTACTTCACTCATGTGGGTAACATAGATATGAACCCACCTAGCCACTTACGAAATGAAAAAAAATTCAGGCTGCAGAAAAATGCCCTATATCCTTCAGCTGGTTCCAAAAGATTTTTTTTACAAAGGGAGGGGAAAGAAAACTATTCCTGTGGAGATTAGGATAGTAGAAACATGATTTCTTTTGACCAAAACAAATATCTTTTTGACCTGAGCTTTCCTTAAATGGCCTGTCACACTTCATTAGGTTGGTAGGCCATATCATGATCCCTTGAAAAGACAGAGGTTAGGTTTTAAACTTTGCCATCTCAAAGGAAAGTTGCCTTACTCTGAATGTATTTAAGTCAGTGGAAAGACTCCCATTGACTTCAATGGGCTTTGGATCTACACCAATAGCAAAGTAACTTACTCCATAAGTAAGTAGTCATGGAATGGAACTATTGGTAGATGAAGACACTACAGTGGGGAAGGATTGCCTAGTGGTTAGGGCATTAGCCTAAGACTTGGGAGACCATGGTTCATATCCTTGGTCTGCTGTAGACTGTGTGAAACTGGAAAAAGAACAGGAGTACTTGGGGCACCTTAGAGACTAACAAATTTATTAGAGCATAAGTTTTTGTGGACTACAGCCCGCTTCTTCGGATGCATATAGAGTGGATAAGTCAGTTAGCCCCTCTGTGTATCTTGTAAAATGGGGATACTAGAAATTCCCTACCTTGTAAGTTAAAGACTGCAAGGCACTCAGATACCCCAGTGATAGGACCATATAAATACCAGTATAGATAGGAGCCAATGGAACTACTCATAAATTAAGGATATCAGAATCTGGCCTATTGTCTTCAGTGGGACTATATTTGCCATAAGGTGCTATTCAGTACTAGTATTAGAATCTGTCCCCACATATATGAAACATATTTCAAAAGCCACATCTCTAGAGCATTTTTGTTTTACTTACCATATTTATTTTGTGCATGGCATTACTGTCCTTGACCACAAAGCGTGAATTTAAACATCTGTGAAACAAAATAAACGGCCATTAAGCTAGGAAGCACATTGTGACTTGTTTGAAATATTATACCAAACATTGCATTTGCTTTGTGAGTTAAGCAGAACTTTTGGAGGGACTGTGGCTGATGAAAGACCCTGAGTAGATCTATAGGGAAAGAGCACAATACAAAATGAATCTCGGCAATGACAAAACTAAACCAAATCAAGCCAAACCGTAAGAATAGATTAGATTTTAACAGGAGGAAATTCAGATTGGTTGCAGGGATTTTCCTATGCCCTGTTTTTCCAGAATGCAAAGAAAGCTTTGTTTATGCTAATTTGTGAGCTTTAAAGGCATGGAACCGAATCCTGAAAGATGCTAGGGGGAGAGACTGTTGGAACAGTATTTGTCTAAATCTGCCAAATATTGATGCACTGATGGTTATTTATATTAGAGAAGCACCTAGAGGCTCCAACCAGCATTGGGAGCCATTATGATAGGCACTTTACACATATAAAAAGAGACTGTCCCTGTCCCCAGAAGCTTACCATCTGAATAGATGGAGGAGGGGAGCTTACCATTCTGAATAGATGAAGTGGGGGGGAATAGAGAGACAGAGAGACGAACTGACTTGCCCGAGCTCATGCAGCAGGTCAAAAGCAGAGCTGAGAATAAAGTCTAGGTAGAACCCACGTCTCCTGGGCTAGTGTTTTGTTGGAAACCAACAAACCTCATTTTTTGGTGCCTTCAGGATTCTAGATGAGACATTTTTAACATAGCCTCTCAGTAGACGTGAATGTATGCATTAATCACAACCAAATATGTAACAGTCTCATGGAGCTGCATACACTCTTATATCCCTTGTGTAAAACATACATGGGATTTCCAATAGTCATATTTAACCTCAATATTCAGTCCACAGTTATTTAGAGAGGCACCCCCTAGATTCTTTTGTTTAAAAACATGTTAGTTAAAATGTTTGAAACACTGGTGCAGACATGTCTAAAAGTATATTGACTGATGGGGTTGATTGTGACCAGCTCATGCTTTAAAAGTTGCTTTCTCTTGTTTATACTAGTGTTTAAAAACCTGTTAGTTAAAAAGTGCTAACATACATATCTTTAAAGACAACCTATTGTCCTAGTCTAGACATGGCTGTATATGTGTGTGTGTGTATATATATATATATATATATATATATAAAACTTCACTTCTCAACTCCTTTTCCCGTTTACATGGGGTCAGAGCTGCCTATGATTCTTCGCCACTCATTCCAATCCATGATCCGGGTTCATAAGTCTTGGGTTCCAGTACTTTTCTCTTCAGTCTTCTCTTGACAGATTCTTTCCATCATATCCTTGGTCCTCCATGTCCTCTCTTGCTGTCTTCTTCCTCCCATGCTTTCCTTTCTGCTCATTCTTCTCCCATTCTTATCACATGTCCAGCCCACCTCAATCCCATCTCAGACCATTTAAGTCGTTGGGAGTTTTGCTGGTTAAACAAGGACCTTGAGGTTTGGTACAATAATTGCTTTACATAGAATCCTTGTTATGATTGGTTTATGAAGCAAAATTTTAACAACACTGCTCACTTACAGGATATAGCACTTTTCCAAACACATTACAATTATTAAATAAGCCTCAAAATACATTTGTAAGGTAAGCATTGTCCTATCCATTGTACAGACAGGGAAGTGGTGGCACAGAGAGGTTAAGTGACTTGCTAGAGGTCACATAATGGGTTGGTGGCAAAGCTGAACCTGACTTTCTGTCCCTTACTATAAGCAGTAGACAACTTTACACTCCCTTTATAATCATTGAGTCTCCAGATTTTCATTATTCCCCTCCTTTCTCCACTACAACTTTTAAAATTCAGTTTAGCCTTTTTTCTTCTTTCAAAAATCTATTAAATAAGTGGAGTTTCTGCAGATGGTAACCAGGTTACAAAGGACATTTGTTTAATAACACATTTCTTAATTGCAGTTTCCGGTTCCGATTGCTACCAACTTTAAAGGTTTGGGTACATCGATCATCTGCCAAACCATGGCAGAATTCTGAATGATGAGGCTAACGTACGTGTAAGCAGGAGACAGGGAGCATTTATATGGAAAAACAAACAGAATAATATTGTGGGGGGGGGGTAAAGTAATTTGCTCAAGATCCTCAGCTGGTGTAAATCAGCATAGCTGCACTGCTCTCAATGGAGCTACATCAGTTTACACCAGCTCAAGGTCTGGCTATTTGGAGTTTTTTGTTTCCTCCTCGGCTTCAAGATCCTCTACTGTCTGCCTCTCACACCTCCATCTCTCTGGCTTCATTTCTTTCTACATTTCCTCCAGAATTATTTTCTGTGCCCTATCCCTCTACCTTCTCTCTCCAGAGTCAGCAATTGATCCTTCTCCCAAGCGTCCCCTACCATCTGGATCAGCTGTTCAGCTTCTTTATTTCCTAATTGACGCCCTATCTCTTTGCAACACAACTCTCTCCTCTGGCCTGTAACTCCAAACCCTTTCCAGTAACCCAACCACTTCCGACTCTCTTATTTCAGTCCCTGCTAGGCCTATCATGCTTTCCTACCTTTCCTTCTAGCTATCCATTCTTTTCAATCTCAACTTGTTCCCTGTCCCCCAGTGGAATTCTATTTTCCTTCAAGTCTCTACTCTGCTTTTCCTCTGGGAATTCTCCCTTTTTTCCTCTCCCTCGGCTTTCTGGATCTCCTAAGCTTTTCTTCCAATCTCTCACCTTGATGTCTTCATCCTCTCTCAGCAAATTCTCATTCTCCCACCGAGCCTTTCAATACTAATTTTGATCTTACCTCTTTTATCCCACATTCCTCGGCATAGTCTCTTACTGCTGTTGATTGTGCTGCCTGCCTGGACTGACACCACTTCCTGAGGGGAAGGAGCGCTCCTGTAATGATTGGTGGCAGTGATGTGTCTTAGCCATCTTGTTAGAGCACAAACACTGTCACCGTTTTAGAGGAGCCATATCAATTGAGCATGGATTTGTTCAAAGGGCTCATTGAATGGATTTTTCCCACGGCTGGCTGGTAGCACAGCTTGCTTCAGCTACAGACTAATTCAGAACCATAGTTAGCACGTTTCCAACAGCTGCCTCAGTCGAATGCCATGTGTCACTCGATCTGAAATTTGAAGACCTGCATGGATCAACTAATGATGACTGAAGTGAACGTGAATAGTGTTGCATGATGACAGGTTAAACAGTGGGATAGTGTAAAGGATGTAAACAAAACCTGGAGCGGGAGCTATTTTACACAGCGTTCTACAACCATTTGCCACCCCATAGCTGACCCAAAGGGGCTCTAGGGAAACAATGTATGAGGCCCTTCTGAGTATACTGGCAAAGATCTAATTGAGTACATGCAGATGTTTGCTAAACCACAGGCAGAGTGGGAATTGGGATACTCCAGGAAGCACCTCATTCAATCATAATCTCCAAAAGTTGAAGTAGTGCTTCTGCTAATGATAATTCAGTTATAGCCAGCCAGCCATTTCTTAAAGTACTAGTGATTTCTTAAGCTAACAACCGTAACATTTCAGTATAATGAGAAAGCAGGACATCTGAGAAAACTCTTGAGGAGATCCTGAGAGGAGATCATTGGAGACCCTCCTGTCTATTGTCAACCGTTTGCCAAGTTTCTTTGTCTTGCTGTGGGAAGGGCTATTGGAGGAGTTAACTGATCGTTAGCATGTTGTTCTAGCTTAATACATACAGTCTCTTACTGTGGGCCTGCACCTCAGAGTTGCTGAATGTAACGGTGCAGGACTCACTCCTGCGGCGCCTCCTGTCGGTCATCTTGGGAATTAGCTCTTCGATCCAGGAGCGCCCTCTGCAGGCTGGTGTCCCGCTTACCGCTGGGTCCCGAGTCCCTCTTGGACCCCAGTGCCCTCTTCAGACCAGAGTGCTGACCCTTGCAGTACCCCACAGTCTCACTGGGTCTCCCCTCCCCAGGGAGCCCCCACCCCCTATCCCCACCTCACCTCAGTCGTAGGCTACTGCCAGTCACCAACTAGCCCCCGCTCCCTGGGACAGACTACAGTATAAGCCACTCATCACAGGCAAGGAGGGGTTTGGACCTGCTGCCTCGGCCTAGCCTTGGGCTGTCCCGTACAACCCCAGTACCTATTTGGCCTTATACTAGGCCGCAACCTGGGGGTTTCCCAGCTCCCTGGGACTTCCCCCAGCCCTGCTCCAGCTCAGGTACCTTATCTAGCTCCCCAGCAGCCAGGCCCGTCTCCCTCTACAGCCAGAGAGAGACTGTGTCAGTGCCAGGCTTCACTTGCCTTTATAGGGCCAGCTGGACCCTGATTGGGGCATGGCCCCCAGCTAAGGCTGCTTCCCCCAATCAGCCCAGCTTTTCCCCTTTTCACAGACCTCTCCCAGGGCTGGTTTTAACCCCTCTGGGCAGGAGCGGGGTGACTACCCTGCAACACTGAGCATACACACAACCAAGGGCGGCTCTATGTGTTTTGCCACCCCAAGCACAGCAGTCAGGCGGCTTTCGGTGGCGCGCCTGTGGGCGGTCCACTGGTCACGCCAATTCGGCAGCGTTTCTGCGGGAGGTCCATCGGTCCCGCGGCTTCGGCGTATCCGCCAAATCCGCTTGCTGCTCTGGTGCCTGGAGCCGCCCCTGCACACAGCCCCCACTAAAGTCAATGGGAACTCTAGGGGCTCAGTATCTCTCAAAATTAAGCACCAAGATTCGTACTGCTCCATTGTGATCTGCATCCTCATGGTTTGATTGTTGACTCATGCTTGCTGATGTAGTGGTTTTGCAAGGGCACAGGTGTGGTTACCCTATACATGCAAGGATTATATATTTGCATTTCAACTCTCTAAATTAACATAATTCCCCTAACTATCCTCTTCAGCGAATTTCTAATTGCTGACTATTTATGTCTTTACCTGCTTATTGCAGCTTGCAACGTTTGGCTGGGGGGGCAGTTAAACCATTTTTGTTCTGAGCACTTTAAAGAAGCATATGTCTTAAAATCAGCGATGTGTTTACTGACTACTTTTGCAGAGATGGTGAAGTCTGGTTTATTTTACTGCATTACATTACTAAATAACCTTGGTTGTTATTCTTCAAGGTCTCAGTGTGTTGAGCTATTAACAGCTATGAATGTATCTAACCTTCATTAAGGCTGCATAACTACAAACTAAGGGGTAATCGAAGATCCTTCAGGCTTAACACAAGCATATGGACAACTCACTACTACTAGTTTAGAAATATTTTAATGTTAAATTTTTAGGCCAAGTTCCCCTAGGGTATTATCCCTAGATGGTCTTCAATTTATACAAAGCAAATAGAAAAATCTGTGAGAATAAGTAACTAAAAATTATAGTACTTTGCAAGGAAGAAGGATCAAATGAATATTTAATCTAATTGTGTATATATAAAATGAGTGCAGTAGATAAACAATATGAGTGATGCATATATATATAATTCATAGTTCTATGCATTTTTTAAGAAAATGTAAGTAGATAAAATCTTGAGCTTAGTTAAAACAGGAAGAAAAACATTCAGAATAGTTTACTCTCTATTTAATATTGAAACACATGACAACGCCTGAAAATTGCAACTCCCTAACGGGAGGGACTTAAGAATCTGTGAAATCCAACAATAAAATCATGATAGCTCTGAGTTACAGTACACATAGCAAGCATTTCACAGAGCCAACAGAATTTCAGGGCATACAGTATATTGAATTTTTTAGTCATGGCCACTATACATGCACTGAATTATTTGAGTAACCTTTTTATACTTTACTTGCAAGGTTGGGAAGGCAAATAAAATCGAGAGTCATGGTAGTGATTCAAAGGCAAAAGAACATTTACGCATTCTCTCTCTCAGCATGTGCGCGAATATACACATATTTATATCAAATAGTGATTGAACTTAATGGGGATTCTGGGGTATTACCTTGATAATATAATAGTAGGTATTCATTTTAGTTTTGTACAGACGTAAGCATTCTAACCTGAAGTACACCTATACCTCGACATAACGCTGTCCTCGGGAGCCAAAAAATCTTACCGCGTTATAGGTGAAACCGCGTTATAGCAAACTTGCTTTGATCTGCCGGAGTGTGCAGCCCCACCCCCATGGAGCACTGCTTTACCGCGTTATATCAGAATTTGTGTTATATCGGGTCGCGTTATATCAGGGTAGAGGTGTATATAAAGATAATTTTAAGAAGTATTGTATACTGTATTGTGTCATCCAACTCTAGGGAAATTATTTGTCTTCTCTGACCCACTGTTGAACAGTTTGTGTGAGAGAGCTACAAGTTATAACAAATACCGTCCACAATATTATATAGGGACCCAGATTCTCAGCTCTACTCAGTGGAAGGGAAAAGCAATAACAGCCAGTTGCAGCGATTCTAGAATACACCAGCTAGTGGTAGCCTTCAAAGGACTTTCAGCCAGCTGGGAATGGCTGGAGTGCAACAACACTCTAACTATGCCCATTCCTACTCCTGGCATGCCCCCTCTTGTAAGCCAGCTATGTTGGCTATACATCCGTTGGAGAAGTTCCTATACCTGAGAAATCCCCAGCTAGGGATATCTGACCTGCTTCCATCCCTTTGATGTTGCTGGAGCAGGGCAAAGGGGTTGGAAAAGGCCAAACGATCTACCTTCTATTGTTTATATTTGTGTTACAGTAGCAGCCTAATGCTCAAGTAAAAATGGGGGTTCCATTGTGCTAAATCATGCGCCTTTCCCCCCAAGAGCTTACAGCTATGCTTAAGTGATGACTCTATTTCAATCCTTGCTGCTTTCAATTAGAAGCTTGCCTCTTGGTGTCATTAAACAGAAAAGAAGCTGGATCTCTGTGGTCTATATGTGACATATCGTATTTTATTCTCTGCCTCCATTCAATCAGTATTCTCTGTTGTATCTCCAAACATGTCTATTAGTACCCATTGTATAAGTGATTTTTGTGACGTGGAGGCTTGGTCACTTGGAACTGGATTGAGACCACCAACCTGTTTCACATATTTCACCACTGTACTTCACTACTGACCCGAGCAAGATTTAAGCCACTGACTAACAGCTTGGTCCAAAAGCCATTGAAGTCAAAAGGAGTCTAGGCACTGCCTACAATGGGCTTTGGACTAGGTCCCTAGAGAAGAAAGGCTCTGTAAGCAAGTACCAAGCCCCTTAACCATCCAGATCTCCCTTCACCCATCACATTTTGAAGTTGAGCCAGTTATCTCTATGGGTTCATCTATTGTTACAATCATCACGTAATGTGCATTTTTATATGTGAATTACATGTAGGGCTTCCAAATGCAATTACATAAATGTTCTCCTTGAAATAATCCCTGTCAGTTAGTGCCTGTAACTTGGGAGTTTAGGAATGTTTTGAGGGTTGTTTTTCAAGTCTACCTATTGTGTGTTTTTTACATGCTACATATGGTTATGGTTGTTCCTAAAACACGTATTTTATGTATATATTAAGAAGTGATTTTAAACACTCCCCTTATAAAGGGATTTTATATTTTATATGCTAATGACTTCTATGGTGTGGAGCATGTGACCAATAGCTGAGAGGATGTAGGAATAAAATAAGATTTTTGATGCTTCCCTGAAGAACTAGGGATGCAGGAAATGTCAAGCTGCTAGTAAACATGGCTGTGCTTTGCATGAGGATTTTCATCAACATTTTCATGTTAGTTGCAGTACTGTCCCTTTTTCAGCCTCACAAATGCGCACATCTGAAACGCATGATTTTTGGGTAACGTGATTTGCCGACTACCCCCGGCATATCCAGCTCTATATAGGGCATTTTACCTGAAGCCAATTTGTATAACTCTAGAAAACAGGAGTTTACATGGGAAATATAGACAAACCTTTGTCATTACAGTTTGGCTAGGTGTTCCAGTCGTAGCTGACCAGGTATTTAAAAGGTTATCATAAGGAGGAGGGAGAAAACTTGTTCACCTTAGCCTCTAAGGATAGAACAAGAAGCAGTGGGTTTAAACTGCAGCAAGGGAGGTCTAGGTTGGACATTAGGAAAAAGTTCCTAACTGTCAGGGTGGTTAAACACTGGAATAAATTGCCTAGGGAGGTTGTGGAATCTCCATCTCTGGAGATATTTAAGAGTAGGTTAGATAAATGTCTATCAGGGATGGTCTAGACAGTATTTGGTCCTGCCATGCGCGCAGGGGACTGGACTCGATGACCTCTCGAGGTCCCTTCCAGTCCTAGAATCTATGAATCTATGAGAAGTACTTCAGGTAAGTCACTTAGCCGTATCACTCCACATTTCATGCATTGTATTTCAGCTTTTCATTTTCTGCCTGATTTGGTTGTTCAAACTGACACACATTTGGAAAAAATGATGGTAGTGACAGGGTTAACCTTACATCTGACATAGAGCTGTACAGTTCATAATGTGCTAGACTGGAACCTTACCGTCTGTCCTTCATAAGGTAGTTTTACTGGCCCAGGAATAGATTAGGGGATGAATTATGACTCAGAGTTCCAGTGGCTTCCCTGCTCCACAGTTGCTCAGGAAAAGGAGTAAATTACTTCATCCTTTTTCATGAGGGACAAGGTGAGTGAGGTAATGTCTTTTATTCAACCAACTGCTAATGGTGAAACAGCCAAGCTTTCAAGCTGCACAGAGTTCTTCATGGAGCAGCTTGCTTCTCCTACGCATTGGGCTAGCTCCTCTGGCTGGCAGGTAGGAGGGAGTGAAGCTAGAGCTAGAATCACAATGTGTGGTGTCCTTGCTCCCCTGAATGGCTCAGTAAGGGATGTGACAATCTAGCCCAATGTTTGTACAGATGAGTGAACAATTTGCAATGAATACTTTATTTGACACATGTAGTTTCCTTTTCCACTCCCAGGATGTCCATGAGCCAATCACAGTTTCCTCCAATTAATTATTCTGATTTTCAAATCTTTATTGCATGGATTCATCATGAATACTCTAAAGTCAACATATCTTTCTTACCTATGATCAGTCAGATGAGTCACATGCTATTGTTTCTGGTGCCTTGGTTGCCTGAGCACACACAAGCACTTCTGACACGAATATTTGTTCCTGTGAACTTAACATTTCAGTTTCCAGGAATGCTCACACATGTGACTTTGAAAGTCACTTTTCTGCAATATTTTGGCTCGTAAATATGTGATTGCTTTCTATGAATGTTCAAGCTAACCCCAAATTTTATATTAATTCACTTTGGTGAATTAATTTAAAATTCATAGAGCATTCTCAGAAAACAGTTTGCATTATTTACCCAGCTGTAACAAAATCCTAGACATTCACGTTTGCTTGGTATCACTCATATCGCATATGAGCTTGAGAATGTTTTCTCCCTTGTTGCACCAAAGGAGACATTTACATAACAACTTTAAGAACATCAGATATGGTTCCAGAGAATGTAAAGAACACATACTAGTTGTTAAAATAGATCAAAGATCTCCAGACACCTGTTGGGTTTCTCTCTTTCATCTCAATAAATTATGTAATACATCAAGTGGCTGCATAACTGCTATTCTTAATCAAGAGAGCAAGCTTTACCTTGGACAGAAAGGTTAGCCAAAGAAAGACAAAAGTTATCACAGCAGCTCCGTGCTAGATGAAAAATTGATAGAATATGTTGAGTTGAGCCTATTGTAGACTCAGTATGATGTGCATAGATATTAGCACTCAGTGCTGATATATTTTCGTGCATGGAGAAGCAGACACGAACCATCCACAACAGAATAATATCTTACAATGAATTGTAATGTGGCATTATTAATGATTCCATTACTCACTGTTTTTCTGACTACAGATTGATCTGATTTTGAGGTTTCTTGAATTCATGTTATGCTTGTTTTTCTTCACGTACTTTGTCTTATTAATTTACAGGATTATTATAATTATATTTTGCAATATTTCTCCTGCAAGCATGGAAGGTTTGTTTTGGGGGCTTTTTTAATGTTTTTTTAATTAGTCAAATAAACCCTAGCCACTTGAGCTCAAATTGAAAAATGCTTTATTCCAAACTAGTGATGCATTAGAACAATGTTGGCAGCTTTTTATACTGCTCTAACATTTGCATTTAATGAGGAAAATGCTTTAAGTGCACACCTACCAATGTGGCACTGAGGATGAAAATATTTGAGTAAACTCTGTTCACATTTGCAATCATTCCAATACTGGCCTTTTTGTATAAACAGCCATTTAAATTACCATAAAAATAAAAATGTGATACCTAAAGTAGTTTTCAGAGTAGACACACACACAAAGAACCAGTGGGAAGAAAAGAAATTCAGTAATTCAGTAAAATAAAATTAATTGAAAGTATGGCAGGAACTTACTTCCCAAGATGCAAAGTCATTAAAAACAATGGCTAATCTGAAAGATTCCTGTTGATTTAAGAGCTTTAGCACTCTCCAATAAGCCAGGCAGTTCATATAGTATTTTAAAATGAAGTGTCACACATATTTTCACGCTTAACATTAACGATTAAAGACATGTAGCTAAAGACAGTTGCTGTGGGAGATATAGAAATATCTGTTTCATGCGGATGTGACTCTTCTGGGGGTGAAATGACGTATAAACAAATAGGGCCAGATCCTCAGTTGGTGTAAACTGACGTCAGCTGAGCCATGCTGATTTTCACCAGCTGAGGATCTGGCCCTATTTGTTTAAATATCATCTTGTCCCTGAAAAGTCAAATGTATTTGACTTCAATGGAGCCACGCTGATTTATATCAGCTGACGATCTAGTTTGTAATGTTTTGATCATGAGGAGGAAAAAAGGCTTTAATAAATGTGGGGCATACAGCAGTCAGCCTATGCAAACAGCAGTGTAAAGTCCCATATCAGTTACTATGTTTGACATAGGAAACAAATATAGGATCTATATACACACACAGGATAAATCAGCTAGTGTAAATCAGAGTAACTGTATCAGAGTCAATGGAGCGATGGTGATTTACACCAGCTGAGATTCATACCCATACATTCTGGTCTTATTTATGAAAAATCAAAGCTGACAAGGAATGCTCAGACATACTAAATTTGCAGGTGCTAGTAGAGCAACAGGAGCAGTGTCTGATAGGGTTAAGTCCTTGAGCTGGTGCTCCTCTTGCACTTGGTTGCCCAGTGTTGGGAGTGGGACACCTGACATGATGCTTTCCCAAGGCTAGGGATTGAAGGCAAGAGTTACAGTGATGAGTATCAAAATAACAATCCTGGGCCGTGATTTTCAGCTGCTGCAAATCAGCATCGCGCCAGTGAGATTGCAGAAGTGATGCCAATGTATACCAGTTGAGCATCTGACCCTTTTTTCATTAGGTTTGTTGTCAGTATCCAGGGAGGGTGGGGGCGGGAAGGGGGTGTTTGTTTTTAATAAGGAGTATCCTATGTTCATGACTCCAATGATAAATTCGTGGCCTAAGCCGTTTTTCACTAATTGTCTTTAGTTTCCTAAATATGCAATACTTTTAATGATTAACATCTCTGGATTGTCTTCCTTTTGTCAAAGTGATTTTGGCTGGATTGATTAACAATCAGGAGGCAACCGTTTTTGAAGGCACATCTGTTCATAATCACAAACTAATTTTTATGGATACAGTATCTTCCTTTTCCAGGCAGCCCTTCAAGAACATAGACTTGAAATTTACCCCTTCCCCTCTTGATTGTTATTCCCTATCAGCACCTCCCTTCTGCAACTTATTCTTGTGAGCTGCAGAAAGCCAATTTCTGCCTGCATATGCATGAGAAGCTTCCTTGGAGTATATGGGCTTCATGTGTGAATCCAAGGGCAGAATTTAGACCATGATATCTCTGAACTTTGCATTTTTGAGCTTCTTCATTACAAGCATCCCTTGGTCATGACATCACAATAAAATAGACTCAGACCTCAAATGTGTCGAGTGGGTTGTAAAATTTCAAATCCAGAAAGTCCAATAGTCATTGAATTTTTCTAGATCTTCCCCCCTTCACCCCTATTTATCTAGTTATTCTCTCCTTTACAATATGTGTTATTTTAAGTCCAGATAGCTATAGTAAGTATAGCTACTTCTCTCTCTCTCTCTCTCTCTGACTGATGATGGCTTCTCTGTCTCTCAGTCAAAACTCTGCAACCATTTCTTTCATTCTGTGTAGCCTTTCTGATTCAATGAAGGGAAAATAGAAAATGGAACTGCAGGTAGAGAAGGGAGGCTGCTAGCAATTGCAGCCTCCACATTCAGAGACAAAGCATTTGAGCATTTCAAGGTGGAAATGATTTTCACAATAATCAGGCTGAACACTCAAGTAAAAAGGAAAAACTCAACCTTTCTACGTTGGTCTTGTGAAATAAGGTGTGATTCATATCAGGAGCTCTGGAAAGGAAATGAGCGTGATTAATGAAGCGAATCATACATTTTAATGTGTATGATAAAACTGTTATTTCAAGCTGAAAATGATATCTTTAGCAATTCAAAATATTAGTTGCACCTTTTAAATCTACTTTTTCTTTTCATTGCCCACAGACTCTGGCTTGCTGGCATCTGTTGCTAAGACATTAAAAATCTTTCCCCCCCTTTCCTCCATCCCCATTCATTTGTCTTTTAATCTTTTATGCATGTACCGGCCTAGAATTTCTATTCCCTGACACCCCAACAAAAACTGCAGAGTTTTATTTATTGATGCATTTATTTTTGTGTACCTTGAGGTTGGTTTCTATACAAAAATAAACACACAGTGAGCCAAATTCTGCTGTCAGCTACATCGTTGCAACTTCACTGAAGTCAAGAGGGTTTGTACTGGCATAACTGAGGGTAAAATTTTGTTGAAGACATTAAAGCCAGCAACCAGTTGACCCTTCAGAAAAAGTTTGGTGGCAAATGAATCTTGGTAAGATTTTAGCAACCTTCAGTGACTGAAAACAAGTTAAACAAATGAATATAGTGCTCTAAAATGGCAAACCTAGGCAAATGTAAAGGGTATGTGTATAGGACATGTTCCAAAGCCCACTGAAGTCAATGGAAGGAATCCTACTGACTTACTTTAAACATTGGAAAAGGCTTATAAAGCTCATAGTGTTTTCTGGTAAGGCAATAACTACCGGTAATAGTCTTTCTATTCAACCTTCTATGCCTCCGGTGGTCTATAAGCTATACCAAATGCCTATATTGCCCTAATGCAGCTGGATACGAGAGAGGAGAGATTTCTTCCTGACTCCAGTTGAGGGTCAGTTTATGCTCCATTTGGGATTCATAACTTTTGTAGTGTCTTATCTAGTATAATGCAATTGCAAATGATTTTCCTGTGACGTCTATGTCTAATCTTTTTAAAAATAAATCTCGCTAAGCTGTTTGTTTCAATGATGTCCTGTGTCAGTGAGTATAACAGTTTAATTTGTATGCTGGGTGGAAAAAGTATGTCCTCTATGTATTAAATGTATTGCCTTTTATTAAGAGTCTCCTCATTCCTATATTATGGGAGAGGGTAAATCAGAAGGTTCAACTGCCTTTTTCTATACCATGCTCACCAATTACGAAAATCTGGGGGAGGATCGTTTTTGTTGTCATTCTCTGTTTTCCGGATCCCTCCCTCTCTGAAGAACTGTAATGGTTGTACATAACCAATAGAAAAACATTATTGTTCAGAGTCTCCTGAAATATTATGCAGCGTATATATATACGTTAATAGGATTCTGTTAATTAAACAGTGTTAAAATGATATTGAACACTATAAAGGAGGGTACAGTATTTTGCTGTAGTCCTAGTTTTTTAATCAGGATAAACATATTGAATCGGGGAAAGCTATAAATCTGTGGGAAACTCACTCCTTCCCCCACCCTTTTTCCCTTGTCACTCTCCTTCTAGGCAGCTCTCTTCATTTTTCTCCCTGTCATGGTGTCTTAAAGCACAGTGTTCTGTACCTACGACTAGCAGTGTTTTTAGGGTGGGGTTTTCAGAAGCACTCATTATTGGCCTAACTCTGCTCCCACTAATGTTAATAAGAACAGAGTTACACCAACCCAAATCACTTTGAAATTTTCTCCTCCAGTGCCTAGCACACTAGTAAATCTGCTGGGATGAATATATGGTCAACAAAGCAGAATTGCAAATACAGAAGGCAATCTCTTACCCAGAAATGAATCTTGCATTCATTACTTTGTATACTTCCATCAATACACGTATTCCAAATTCTTGTTAATCATCTGGCATTTTAAATCTCTTTTGGGAGAGGAGTTCCCATACCCCATGCCAAAATCATTATCATTGATCTTCTCTGGAGCGTTCGCGTTCCACTGCGATCTTTTCCAGGTGAGTGACCAAACCTGAATGTAACATTCAAGATATGCACATATATGTTCGTTGCTGATATACTTGTATTTCTCTGTATCATGCAGCCTGTCTGATTTTGCAGTTTTGACTTCTGTTTATTGAACCAAGAAACTTAGTGAGTTGTCTACAATGGCTCCTAGATCTTTCCCTGAGAGATTGCAACTAATTTAGAACCCATCAGTTTGTGTGTGAGTAGTTTAATTTAAATAAATCCGTATTAAGTCTTGGTGTTAAACGGCGCTGATGAGGCTTTATGTTGACATCCAGAGCAGATAAGCTTTTCATTTTTTTGAATTATTTTACTGATAGTATGAGAGCCATATTCCACCTTGCAACTGCATGAGGATCTCTTTTTGACACCAACCTCTGTTGTGAATGGTACTCAAAGCTAGGATGGCCACTACGCACTATTGCATAGCTGCATGTATTAGGGAGAAATCTGTACCAGAGAAACATTTGTGATATGTTCATATCCTGTTGTAAGTAACTTTCAGCCAAACTCTGATACCTTTATTCCATGAGTAGTCTCATTGACTTCAGGAAGGTTATTTGTGGAGGAAAGTACTATTCAACTTATTGGAACCTGAACCTTTGATATTAAATATATTTCTGCTTTGGATAATTTTAACTGGAATTGTTTTAAATTCAAATCCAATGTACATTTAGTTTGAAATATGTTTTATAAATGGAAATTCCAATTCTCTTCATCAGAAATGTAGGATGAGCCAAAAATTCTTGCTTTCCCTGAGTTAGTTCAGATTTGATTTGGAATCATAATTTATTTTCCTTCAAAGATCATTTATTTTCCCCTGATTTGTATGCTTATTTGCATTATGTAAGAAGTCTTCTGTTAGTCTCTAACATCGCTACTGGGAATGATAGAGCTTCCCATTCTTTGGCACAGATATCTGTTATCAGATAGATAAACCTGTGCAACTTATCCAATTTTGAAATGTTGACTTAGACCCTTACCTGCGTTTATCCATAAATGAATATTTCTGAATTATGTTGTTCTGATTCTTTGATTAAAATTGCGCTTCTTATTATATATCGTTGTCATCTTTACATTTATTTCCATGAAATTGTACTATACCAGATTTGGCTGTTACGTTCATTCTGGCCATTTTATGCAGTGGTTTGGAGATCAGTCATTCAAAACTGAGTCTGTCACTGGGTATGAAATAAGTCTTTTCTGTGAGTCTGTATAGAGAGAAAGGACAGTACTGAAGCTGTATCATCATGTTTAGAGATGACTCCAATTTTACAACTATGACTGCATTTTTTAATTTCTGAACTGCAGTGCTTCCTCAAAAATTACAAGATTAATGCCACTATATCAAAGTAACAATAAAAGTTTTCCCTCTGAGTATAATTTTTATTCTCAAAGAGTCTTTTTAAAAGTTCAGTAATTAGCGCATAACAGCTGCTTATATTCCAGCTGGGATATCAACCAATGCATCCCACGGTATCAGCATAGTTTGTGCAACCAGGACTATCTATAAAGCCCTGGATACTGAATGTACATAATGTTGCAGCAATTTTCCTAGATCTTTAGAAGACTTAATGTATGGCAAAGGTAAGGACTTCAGGCTCCTAATATTCTTCTTGTTCTATTTCCTGTGTGTTTGGAAGACAGAAATGAAGATCTTTCATGGCACTCATATTGTATGCCTGAGACCTGAACTTTTCTCCTCTTATCCATCATTCTCTCAGTGTAAGAATGAAAGGAGACCACAGGTGATCAGGAGATACAGCTGGCCACTTCCTGCACAACCTTTACCTTTGATCCCCTCACCTTCTTGTGGTCACGTGGAGGGTTCTTTGAAAGCTACCATCCCTTCCAAGGCACTACAGCCTGCAGCATCATTGAAAGCACCAATGCACCACTTCCTCTGCCTCCCCTGTAGGAAGTTTCCACAGACTTTCCTCTTCTTCCTCTGACTAAATCCACTAACCTGATGTGGTGGAGAGGATGTAGAGCAGAGGTGGGCAAACTATGGCCCATGGGCCGATCTTGCCTGGCTTATGAGCTCCCGGCTGGGGAGGCTAGCCCCCGGCCCCTCCCCTGCTGTCCCTCCTCCCCTGCAGCCTCACCTCGCCATGCTGCCAGCACTGCGAGCTCCTGTCAGGCAGTGCAGGTGGCGGGGCTGGCTCCAGCTGGGCGGCGGGGCTGCGAGCTCCTGCTGCTCTGAGCAGCGTGGTAAGGGGGGGGAACAGGGGTGGATATGGGGCAGGGAGTTCCGGGGGCAGTCAGGGGACAGGGAGCAGGGGGCGGTTGGATAGGGTGGATGTTCGGGGGGGGGTGGACAGGGGACAGGGAACGGGGGGGTTGGATAGATGTGGGAGTCCCGGGGGGTTGGATAGGCGTGGGGCGAGGATGTGGATAGGGGTTGGGGCAGTCAGGAGACGGGAGTGGGGGGGGTTGGATGGGGGTTGGGTCCCGGGGGGCGATTAGGGGCGGTAGGTCCCGGGAGGGGGTGGTCAGGGGACAAGGAGCGGGGGGGTTGAATGGGTTGTGGGATCTGAGGGGGGCAGTCAGGGGGA
The DNA here is from genome assembly GCF_027887155.1 of Malaclemys terrapin pileata. Lineage (NCBI taxonomy): Eukaryota > Metazoa > Chordata > Testudines > Emydidae > Malaclemys > Malaclemys terrapin. The sequence goes on along the minus strand of NC_071515.1, from coordinate 13,221,982 downwards.
GGAAAGTGGGAGGGGCGGATAGGGGGCGGGCGCCAGCTGTTTGGGGAGGAACAGCCTTCCCTACCTGGCCTTCCATATAGTTTTGGAACCCCAATGTGGCCCTCAGGCCAAAAAGTTTGCCTACCCCTGATGTAGAGAGATGGTGACTAGGAGAGGAGAGACACCATTTGGGGTTGAGATCAGGTGAAGGGTGGCAGTGTGGACCAGTTGGGGCTACAAAGAGGGGATAAGGCAAGTAAAAGACTAGTTGAAGAGAAATGAGATGGGGGAGACAAGGAGCATTTGGGAGGTGTGCAGGGCAGGGAAGAACAAGTGGAGAGGTGAGTGACCAGTGTGAAAGGAAAGGAGGCAAGAGAGGATATGGGTTGGGAGAGTTAAACAACACACTCTGTTCATTGCATCATTTTGTTATCTCAAACATATCTAGACTATTTGCAATACTTTACTTATGGTGGGGTTCTTTTGTTACTCTCCTTTTAACATTTGTAATTTATCTGGGTGTAGACAACCAATGTCATTTTGACTCCACAAGATCAGTGATATATTCTTATATAGAATTTCCAGTTAGGATTGGGAAAGACCTCTTGAGTCATCCAGTGGAACCCTATTTATAAAGTAGCAACTTCCTCTACACCAATCCCAATAGGATTTTAGCAGATGAAGACTCCTAATAGGGCTGAGTCACCTTCTTCTCTAGGCAAATCAGCACTGCTTTAAAATATTTTTTCACTGTGGAATCCTGTCACTAGGGCTAACTTGAGCAAACCTAGTTTTGATCATCACTTCCCAAACATTTTATCCAGTTCCCTAAACAGTGAACCTCCTACATTAGACACATATCCTTTCCCACCGTCACCATCTCTGGACCAAGCAGGCTTTGCCAGCACTTCAGTGCTTTAGCAGGTCAGTCAGGTTTTATAGCAGTCTCTAATTTGCACTCCCACAAACAGCAGTAATCTTTTCTTGAATACAGCCAGCATTCGGAAAGGTGTGAAATGTTTTAAAGGGTGGGATTGCCTCATTTTTAACCATTTCCCCTCATTGTAACGGTCTCAGAATACAGCAGAAGTCAATGTGGTGTGTGTAAATGTATGTATTGTATAATAAATCGTTATCTGATTTATTCAACAGCTGCATCCTCCCCAAAAAAAGATGATAATTTTAGATCAAATATAGCTTATTGGCAGAATGGCTGCAACTCTAAGCACAGGTTAGCTTTAGGTGATGGTGGTGCTGCATTTACACATCCTCTTGCATTACTTTAGAATTCTTCGTGTTTTAAATTAAGGCCCATGCTCTGGGGCAGGGGTAGGCAAAACACAAAGAAGGTACCAATGTGAGATTTCTAAGGATAGAGACAACACTCAACCCAAGGTTTAAGAATCTGAAGTGCCTTCCAAAATCTGAGAGGGATGAGATGTGGAGCATGCTTTCAGATGTCTTAAAAGAGCAACATTCTGATGTGGAAACTACAGAACCCAAACCACCAAAAAAGAAAATCAACCTTCTGCTGGTGGCATCTGACTCAGATAATGAAAATGAACATGCATTGGTCCGCACTGTTTTGAATCATAATCGAGGAGAACCTGTCATCGGCATGGAATCATGTCCTCTGGAATGGTGATTGAAGCATGAAGGGACATATGAATCTTTAGTGCATCTGGCATGTAAATATCTTGCTATGCCGGCTACAACTGTTCTCACTTTCAGGTGACATTTTAAACAAGAAGCAGGTATCATTATCTCCTGCAAGTGTAAACAAACTTGTTTGTCTTAGCAGTTGGCTGAACAAGAAGTAGGACTGAGTGGACTTGTAGGTTCTAAAGTTTTATCTTGTTTTATTTTTGAATGCAGTTGTTTGTACATAATTCTACATTTGTAAGTTCAACTTTCATGATAAAGAGATTGCACTACAGTACTTGTATGAGGTGAATTGAAAAATATTATTTCTTTTGTTTTTTTACAGTGCAAATATTTGTAATCAAAATTAATATAAAGAGAGCACGGTATATTTTGTATTCTGTGTTGTAATTTAAATCAGTATATTTGAAAATGTAGAAAACATCAAAAAATACTTAAAGGGTATATTCTGTTATTGTTTAACAGTGCAATTAATCGCACGATTAATCATGATTAATTTTTTTAATTGCTTGACAGCCCTAGTTAAAAACAGTTCTTTTTGCTAAATTGACCTAATTCAAAAGAATAAATGTTCTCAGATAAAATAAAAGGACCTTTGAAAAATACCTTCCTTTTGCATTTCTGAATAACTAGAAGAAGAATACAGGTTTCAAATAAGACAAACATGGCCTCATCCAACAAGCCCATTGAAGTCTATGGAAAGATTTCCATTGATTACAGTGGCATTTGGATCAGGCAGGCCCAGAAACTGGGAAACATAAAATCCCAAGCAATTAGAAGGAGGGATAGCTCAGTCGTTTGAGCACTGGCCTACTAAACCTAGGTTTGTGAGTTCAATCCTTGAGAGGGCCATTTAGGGTTCTGGGGCAAAAAATTGGTCCTGCTAGTGAAGGCAGGGGATTAGACTTGCTGACTGTTCAAGGTCCCTTCCAGTTCTATGAGGATAGGTATATCTCCATATATATATATATATATATATATATATATTATAAAAACACCTGTTACACCTTCCAGCATCTACTCCAGCGTCCCCTTTCAAGGGCAGGATTGTTGCCTCTAGTATATTTAAGGGAGGAAAGGGGGAGAGAGAGGAAGAGTGCACAGTGGAAAACTTTCTACTAAATGCAGTATGTACTGGGAGAAGATATGAGAAGACTTTTGAATAAAATGTTTGAATTAATAACACAAGAGCCCTATAACTATAAGTAAGTTATATTCTTCTCATTCACAGGTAAATTCTTTTAGCTTTCATATATTTCCATAGGATAGTCTTTATTTACAGGTTGCATGTATTGTGTGTACTTTATTTTTTAATATCATACATACTTGTATTTTGAGTTCACAGTATTTAGTATAACAATGTAGTATATAAAAGGTTTTGATGGCCTTTGTATGGCTAATACAAATAACATATATTCAGCATATAGATGTGTGTGTGTGTGTGTATATTATATAAAGGCAAATTCATGACACTGTATCTTTTAGCATCCAATTCCAGGATTTAGTTGTGTGCTATATTGTTTTTTATTAAAGCGGACAGTTTGGTGATCTATCTCGCAGTGTTTGGAATACAAGCAGTCCCCAGTAGTTTTCATTCTCCGCACACAGTCTGTTTTTTAGGATATTTATTGAAATGGTTGGTGAGGTGCAGCAAGCCAGACATCATATTCCCCTTGCCTTTTGTGAGACTACACCATAATGAAGAATTAATAAGGGATTCTTGAAGAATATTAATCATACTTTCCCAAGCCAGTAGGGAATTAAGAGCGGGAAAGTGAATATAAAGGTTCAATTCCTAGACCACGGACAAAGGCTGAAGAAAAGGGACTTTCTTAACAGAATCCCTTTTTCTCATGCTGTGGAGCCCTAGTGCAACCCATGAACGATTGTACAGGCCATGGGCTCCCTCCACACTCAGTTGATCTTGTTGTTGTGGAAATGCTGGCCCTGCCCTCAAACCTCCTCCATGGGTATGTCTGCACAGTAGCAGCTGAGAGGTGTGATTTCCAGTTCAGATAGACATACACACACTAGCTCTGCTTGGGGTCTGGCTGAGGTCCTCGGTACAACTTGGGTGGCTAGACTGAGCTGCTGCCCAGGCAGCCATTGCCACACTGCTATTTTTAGCACGCTAGCTTGGGCAGAGCTAGTGCGTGTATCCCTGCCTGAGCTGGGAATTTCCCTTCCCAACTGCAGTCTAGGACCTATCCAAGGAGCATGCAGGAGGGGCTGGGTGGGAAGCAATTTCCCAATCCTGTAAAAATATCGGCGATTTTCAAAATGGGTCTTATCCAAAATCAGGACAAAAGTTCAAAATCTGGAAAATGTTCATGGACCAACAAACTGAAAATGTTCTGGTTTGGGTCAATCGAAAGGCATGTGGTAAGAGTTGTCCCCAAAAAAGATGTTTAATGGAAAATTATAATGTTCTGTCCGTCACCCTAGAAAATTAATGTGTTCAAAGTCTTCTGAATTATTATGCAGCAGATAAATGCATTAATAGGATTCTTTTAATTGGACAGAGTGTTAAAATGAAATAGAACATTATAAAGAAGAGTACAGTATTTTGCTGGCATCTTATTTTTTAATCAAGATAAACATATTGCATCAGGGAGAGCTATAAATTTGTGGCAAACTCACTTATGAAGATCAATAGTAAATAAAGACTAAATCCTATCCTTACAGCCAAAAGCAGAAATGGCTGAATAATGGGGAAAAAAGTTATTCATGAGTAATTATTCAATGGAAAATTCCCCAAGTTTTATTCAATTTTGGGCCTTATGATCTCACTTACACATGAGTTAAGGTTCAGGAATAACTCCACTGAAGTAATGATGTACAATTGGTATAAAGTGAGATCTGAATCAGCCCCCTTATTTGTAGTGAATTTTTCAGTCATCTCTACCCAGAGGTATGTGCAGTGTGGGTAGCAATGCATAGCCAGCTCCACACCTAGTATCACAGTGTACTGCTATTGCCTGGCAAGATGTTTTATGTTGAGTTGGCAACCCATGCTTGGGGCACTACTAATTCTCGCAGGGAAACAGTGTGCTTAATCATCTGCTGGTAGGGAGTGCTTGCTACTGAGGGAGTTTATGTGTCAGTAGGATTTTGAGTCAGCCATTTCTTCTTTCCAGCTCTTCATGCCCCATTATGCCTCCGCTTAGTGCCTCATCAGAGTAGGTACAGTAGATGTCAGCCCAGTCTGTTGCACTTGGAAGCATGCCATCTGCCCACCCACATGGCTTTGCTTGCCTGCTGGATTGTGACTTAGTCCCTGAGTAGGGGCCCATGAAGAACTTCATCGACCCAGCAGGAGAGGTGGCTCATCAGGAGACATGACCACTCCAAAAGCTCCCACACACAGAGCAATGAGTACACATGCTGCTCCATCCCTTCCGGTGGTGTGGTCTGCTCCTCTAACACACCCAGCTAGTCCCAGGGGCCAAGGCAGTTAGGAAGGGTATGGCCCTGCCCTCTCCCTTCCTGCCCTGATTTTCATCCCCAGCTATGCATGGAGGAGAAGTCTGCTTACATTCCTCCAGATTTGGGCCCTACAATTGTTTCTGGCCTCTCTGTGGGGTGTACTTTGGTGTTGGGAAAGGCTCCTTGCACCCTCTGAAAGCCTTGCTCTAGGGTAGGACAGGGTGGCCCTACATGTTCAAATACCGCTTATGAACCTTGAATGCTGGGTATGGATTCCCTTATTTCAGATCTTGCCAGCCAATGGACGAATGATTGGGCATGCTGATAGCACTCGTAAAAATGTGCATATCTAAATGCAAGCTGTGATATAAATAGTATAAAAAACAAAGGAATTCCTTGATTAAAACAGTGGTCTTTTGAACCCACTTACGGACTGCTCCTTATTGTATTAAATCAAGAATGTTTTTCTCCCATAGGAAAGTTAAGTAGCAGGTGTAGAACTTAATGAACTGCAGCAGCTTGGGTCTAGTGGTGTGGTAAATAGATTGCGATATTCATTTCCAATTAAAGTTCTTTCGCAAAGATCAATGAAGCACATTCTCATAAATTGAATCACAGTAAACTAATAAACAAATTTCTCTCAGCCTGTTGATGGCAAATTATTATTTCCTTAACATGTTAGATCACATCATGGTATTAATTATATGATGCATGGGCAACAAAGGAGGAGCAATCGCTTATTTACCAGTATTTTTATTTTTATTTTTTTTTACCTTGACGTTAATTTTACAGCAAAGGTAGGGAACATTAAGCATTAGTAAAAGTATTTTATGTAAATGTTATTAATATTGAACTTTTGCCTGTGATCCATAAACTTTTTGAAAACATTGTTAAAGAATATCCAGCAGTAGTTGTCTTACTGATTAAAAGGTGCAGTTTGTAGGAAATAAGAAAAGGAATGCAGTAACCTTTAAACTCAATTGGTATACAAGACACATTTGCATCATTCGCAGCAGTGTTTATGGCTAATAGTGGGGAAGACTTATTTCTGCATCCTTAAACACTCTGCTGTAGTTACTTTAGAAAAATTATGTTAATTTAGCAATCTTAAATATCACCAGTATAGTCTCACTGTATGGTAATGGTGTGATGTTTTTATTGAGATGTCACTATCATTATATATGTGTGCATTTCCCAGCATAATTGGGCTTTGATCACGGATTTGGGGCCTGCAAGAGATACCACACTACAGATGATACTATTAAAAGTCATAAAAACAACTCTTGTTGTCCAGTAACAGCATCATAGCATTTTGCTGGCATCCCATTATCCTTATGTGTGTGTACAATGTAGGCATAACGGCGCCCTGATCCCTGACTGGGACTTCTAACTGCAATCATCATACAAATTATAATAGTTATAATAAAACTCCCACCATATCTCTTTGAGATTTTTGTCAGGGTCTTTTTTTTTTTATTTTATTTTATTTTATTCATTGAGGATCCAGTTCAGCAAAGCATTTAAGCATGTGTTTTAGTCCATCTTTAATCAACAAAACATTTAAGCCCATACTTAAGAATTTTGCTGAACAGGGCTAGCCTGCTGAATCAAGATCTTAATACTAAATTCATGATTTTTTTGTAGCACTGATGTATCATGTCACAGCATTTTTCCTGTAAGGAGTTGAAAGAACACACTTTAAAATAGGTTGATGTTTTATTCAGCTTTGATATATTTTTCCACCCTATTCTGAACTCTAACTATATCTATGAACCTAACTGTTTCTCTGGATCAGTTCATTACTAGCACTGAAGCTCCTGTGAGGCAGGACTGAAATGGATACTTAACTACTGAAATGCTTCCCCAAACGTTAGCAAGTTGAAAGACACATGTTTCCGAAAGGACAGTCACATACACTAGCCCATTGTGGGATCCATCTCCAGTGGATGTTGTCATTTCATTTTTCACCCAAAATATGTCTTGTAAACTTTCTAATCAGACAAAGCTTTTCCAGACTTGAAGTACAGACATTGCAAATGTTTAGGCTATCTAAAATCCCAGCACACAGGGGAAAGATTCAGCTCATATATAAAATAAAAGACTCACCTTTTGGAATCACTTTGGAAGTGACTGGTGACTTTGTGCCACTAAACTCACGTGTCTTTTCTGTATAGCTCTTATCCTTACATTCTCTGGGTTTGCGTAAAAGGTGATCCAAAATATGCAGTGAAATACAATCAGTTGTTTTCTTGCTCTTTGGCCCCCTGGCAGAAAAAGCTTGCATTCTCTGGTGATCACATGTTTTTCAGTTTCCCACAGTGAATTCTGTATGAAAGTTACTGTGAAACTTAATTGTCTGTCTCTAATATGGAATTAGGACTAAAGCTATGTCTACACTTACAAGCTTACAGCTGTGCCGCTGTAAGAGCGCTCATGAAGCCATCTTATGCCGATGGGAGAGAGCTCTCCCGTCGACATAATAAAATCAACTCAATGAGCAGTGGTAGCTCTGTCGGCGAGAGAGTGTCTCCCGCTGACATAGCACTATGCACACGAGCGCTTATGCCGGCAAGATTTATGTCGCTCAGGAGTGTGGTTTTTTTCACATTCCTGAGTGACAAAAGTTTTGCCGATATAAGTCCTAGTGTAGACATGGGCTAATACAGTGGGGAAATGAATATAAATTACATTATAACTAAATCTGGATTGAATTTGCAGACATCCATAGGAAGTTCTAGACAGGATCAGACCCATGCTCCATTTAGTCCAGTACCCACAGTAGCAAGCATCAGTTGTTTCAAAGGATGGTGCCAGAAAATCTTTACAGAGAGTAAAACTTCTTCCTATCCCACATTAATAAGAAGTTGGCCTAGGCCCTGAATTAGGTGGCTGTATATCCCTTCCAGAAGTCTTGATTGTTTTTAATCTTTAAACTCTGGGTATTTTTGTTATCTATATAAACATCCAATACTTTCAGTGATATCTTGTGGCAATATGTTCCACATACTTGCATGCTGAAAGTCAGTCTGTGTATATGGGTAGCAGCCATGTGGTGTAATTTGGTGTAGTCTGAGAATTAACTTACATTGGTGCATACAGCATTTCTGTAGATACCATTCACAGTGCTCTGTGCTCTTTCCAATGTCTTTCTATAGCTCCCACAGGGCGGATGCAAGGATGTTTCGTGCCCTAGGCGAAAATTCCACCTTGCGCCCCCTCTCCCCCCCCCCGAGTCCTGTGGCAGCTCTCCGCCCACCCCCCTCCGCCCTGAGGCGCCTTCCCCCCGTGGCAGCTCCCCCCAGCCCAGGGAGCCGTGCGGCAGCTCCCTGCCCCAGTTCACCTCTGTTCCGCCTCCTCCCCAAGCACGCCGTCGCCACTCCACTTCTCCTGCCTCCCAGGCTTGCGGCACCAGTCAACTGTTTGGTGCCGCAAACCTGGGAGGGAGAAAAGCAGAGCGGGGCGGCGTGCTCAGGGGAGGAGGCAGAGCAGAGATGAGCTGGGGTGGGGAGTTCCCCTGCATGCCCCGCCCCCCCCCGTTACTTGCTGCAGGCAGCCCTCCCCGCGCCCCCCTGCCCCAGCTTCCTCCGCCTAAATGCCGATGACGACCGGGGCGGCCGCCGCCGAAGGACCCAAAATGCCACCCCCCAAATGCTAGTGCCCTAGGCGACCGCCTAGGTCACCTAATGGGTTGCGCCGGCCCTGAGTTCCCATTACCACAGTATCTGAGCATCTCATAATCTTCAGTGTATTGCTGCTCACAACACCCCTATGAGTTAGAGAAATAGTTGTTATCCCCATTTTAAAGACGGGGAACTGAAGCATAGAGAAGCTAAGTGACTTGCCCAAAGTCATACAAGAACTTTGTGATGAAGCAGGGACTGGGCTGGCACCCTAATCACTGGGCCATCCTTTCTTGAATATGTCCAGATTTTATGCCTTAGATTTGAAAGCTTTTTAAATTTTAGAGGCAGAATGCAAGAAAACTGCTGAAGTGACATAATCATCTCTAAAGGGAAAATAATTAAACTGAAACCCAACAGGTATAAAAAATAAGTGATGGTCTGATTTAGTGTTCACAGAAGTGACGGCCTACCCTGACTGTCTGGAACAGGACACAGCATAGGCAGGGCCAGCTCTTCCATTTTTGCCGCTCCAAGCAAAAAAAAAAAGCGGCTCGGACTGCCACGCCCGAACTGCCAAAGCGCAAAAAAAAAACAAAAAAACGCTCAGACTGCCGCCCGAACTGCCGAAGCGCGCACACACACACAGAGACACACACACAAAAAAACCCCGCCTGGACAGTGCCGCCCCAAGAATGGACAGAATGCTGCCCCTTAACATGTGCCGCCCCAGGCACGTGCTTGCTCCGCTGGTTCCTGGAGCCAACCCTAAGCATAGGAATGAGAAGTAAATGTCTACACAACCCTTTCAGCACAGCTGAGGGGTGACCTGAAATGCCCTCAATATCGCAGTCCTTGGGGGAGAACTCCAATTACCCCAGATTGCTTGATGGTTTTGTGAGGTGAGCACATCTCATTTTAAACAGGAGGGAATTTGAGGGAACATAGTTATGTGACCACAAGTGAGCTTTTATATTGCATGTGACTGACTGACTTCTATATTCTTCTATTAATTAGAGTGAGACAGTAGGCCCACAGAGAGTGGGGCCAGACTGTTAACTTTTTATGTGTGTGCGCAATATACATTTTCCAATTACCCTAACTGCACATGCAAATAGGAGTTTCCTTGTGCAAATCAGGGGCCTGATCCAATGCTGATAAATCTCCCCTTGATGTCAGTTGTACTGGATCAACCTCCAAAGATAAAATCCTGTCCTCATTGAAATCCATGACAAAATGCCCATGGACTTTAATAAGGCTAGGACTTCACCCCAAATATTAAGAAAGCAGCTACCTTTTTTCTGCATATCCAAATTCCGAATTAACAATGTTAATATAGTAATTCTGCCCACATGCAGTAAGATTTTGTGGCATCTTACATTTGATTTTTTTTAGTAACTGATTTTTTTAGTGCTGAAAATTAAAAAACACAAATGCTTATTACTAATATTGTTGATTATTAAATGATAGTGATATTAATGTTATTTTATTTGTATTTGTTACATTTGTTATTTGTAACTACCGTGAGCCTTAAGGTGCAGCAGTATTAATCCCGTATAAGACACCAGTCACCGTAATAATGTAGACAGCAGATATGTAGATAAGGGATGCATGGGATCTATTTGAGAGTGACACCAGACATAGGTGTCTTTTTAAGATCTTTATCCGTGAAGCAGCAATTTCCCTCATTTGCTCCCTAGCTCTCCCAAACCTCTTGCCTTACAGGTGTCTATTCTTAATCACATTCTCACCCTCTTAATTTTTGTATCTTCTATCAGGGCCCAGAAATCAGAGTGGTGGCTGATCCACAGCTGGCTAAAATGGTGAGAGAAAGAGGAGGAAGGGAAGGGGCCTTGTCCCTAGTAATAGTCTCTAACTTCCAATTTGCCTTCCAAGGGGAGCAGTTGAGGCTGAAAACCTAACTTGTTTCAAAACTGGGCTGGATAAGTTTATGGAAGGGATGGTTTGATGAGACTGCCTACAATGGCATGTGGCCCATCTGTGATTACTAGTAGCAAAAATCCCCAGCGCCCAGTGATGGGGCACAAGATGAGGAGGGCTCTGAGTTACTACAGAGAATTCTTTCCCAGATATCTGACTGGTGGATCCAGGGTCCAATTGACTGCCTTATTTGTGATCGGGAAGGAATTTTTCCCCAGATCAGATTGGCAGAGACCCTGGGGGTTTTGCAAATTCCTCTTCAGCCTGAGGCACAGGTCAATTGCTGATTTAAACTAGAGTAAATGGTGGATTCTCTATAACTTTAAGTCTTTAAATCATGATTTCAGGACTTCAGTGACTCAGCCAGAGGTAATGGGTCTATTACAGAAGGGGGTTGGTGAGGTTCTGTAGCCTGCAATGTGCAGGAGGTCAGACTAGATGATCATTGTGACGGGTTCCCCCCAGGGTGCCACCTGGAATGGGGGTACCACTGACCCCGCCTGTCCCACCAGCCTGGGCTCCCTTTACACTGTACTACTGTGACAAGCTCTCAAGCCCTCTCCAGCACACATACAGATAGGGACACACCCAGTTGCAGTTACATACAGAAGCTGTGATCGGCTCTGCATGGGAAGGCTCCAGCTAAGGAACTTTCCAGCTGCTCAGGCATGAACCCGCCCTCTAAAGCGTAAACCCAAAACGATACCGTCTTGCGCTGCACGGGGAACTGCACAGTGTAAGCTTATGAAATTTGCCCCTTCCCTCAATGTTGCGAGGAAATATACAACAGCTTTCTGCCCTGAGTTATGACTTCCACACACACACTGGTTTTAGGCGAAGCAAAAATAAGTTTAATTACAATTAACTACAAAACATAGATTTTAAGTGATTATAAGGGATAACAAACAGATCACCTAGCAAATAAACAAAAATGCAATCTAAGCTTAATATACTAAAGAGATTGGATATGAATAGCAGATCCTCACCCTAAATGATGATGCAAGCAGACTGCAGATTCTTAAGGGGAAAGCTGCACTGGCGTACAGCTTAGAAACCCCAGATGTTCCATTCACAGGCTAAAAATCCCTTTAGTCTGGGTCCAGCACTTCCTCCAGTTCAGTCTTTGTTCTTCAGGTGTTTCCAGGAGTCTCTTTGGGTAGGGAATCAGTGAAGAACCACAATGATGTCACTCCCCTGCCTTGTATAGCTTTTGCATAGGGCGGGAACCCTTTGTCTCCAAGCTTGGTTCCCATGCCAGCCAGTGGAAAATTACTGATATCCCAAGATGGAGACCAGCACCAAGTGACCTGTAGTGTTACAGCAGCCATAACTTGGAGGCTCTCTGTAGCATCCTCAGGAGGTAAGCCTGAATGGGTCCTTCCCAGCCAGCCAGCTAGACTGAGAGCCTTTTGTCTAGTGGGCATTCCCCAGGTGTAAACACATTTGTAATACAGATACAGAGTCAATATTCCTAACTTCAGATACAAAAGGGATACATGCATACAAATAGGATAATCATATTCAGTAAATCATAACCTTTTCAATGATATCTCACATGACCTATCTTCCATAAAATACATCATAATTTTGCCATATGATAATAATATCTCTGTGAAGAATATGGGGTGCAGTATCACAATCACAATGGTCCCATATGGCATTAAAGTCTCTGAGTCTATGAGAACCTGCCAACTCCACCTCCCTTTCAGATCCCTGCTTAAAATCCATTTCTTCCAGGAATCTTTCGTTCCTTCCTTCCTTCCCTCTCTCCCTGAAGTGCAGTCTTGCCTAGGGATAGCTTGTCTTGTGTGTTTTCAGACAAGGAGTGTGTCGTTTTCTATTATTCTAAAGCCTAATGTAAAATTATGGCACAACAAAAATGTTTTTACTGTTAATAATAATTTAAACTAAGATTTCTCAATCTCCTTATATTAAGCTATGGGATATTGAAATTAGAATTGCTCCATCTAGAGGTTTATCCAAATATTTAATCCTAGCTCCTCTCTTGGTGAACTTGAGTGATTCCAGTTTACAGAGAATTTGAAGACTTCTATCACCAGGTAATAATGTGGTAAAAAGGAGACTGATTTCATGCTGGAAGCAATTACCTTCATGGATACAAATTTGAGAAAATTAGTTCAAGACATAATGATACTGACAAGAATGTCGAAACTGAGTCAGGAACCTTCTTGAACAGATAAATTTATGAGTTTTGAAGAAATAATCCAAAGACAGTAACAACTCCCTCCCCAAAACAGAATCAGTTTTAGCAAAGCTAAAACAAGGAATAAAAATATTAGAATTGTGGTTTTGAAAGAGAGTCTAGGATGAGAAGATCAGGAAAGATTCTTTACAAATTCATTTATTGCACCTGTGTTGCTCCTGTTCCTTCCTTGTGCCATTAAAAAAAAACTAAATAAAAGTGACTTTCAAAAGCCTTATGGCCTCAAAAATAATTCTGAACCTTTATCTTATAACTCTGTTAGGTGTTTCTCTGTCAAGAAAACTGGAGGCCATAAAACAAGGCTATTACTCCTGATTACATGCTCATATCTGTGTGAACCTCCTTTTGAGGTTTTATATGACACATTCCTGTTCCCTTTTTTATGCTGTATCTGTACTTTCTTCTTCAAGTGGTGGGTGCTCCACTTCGGGTGATTCCCCCTGTGCCTCTAGTCGCAGAATTTTCGACAGCAGTACCCGGTGGGTCGCACATGTGCTCTCCCCATTTTGTTCTTATAGATGCAGTTAACAAGTGCTGTGCGGCCACCCCTCCAATTCCTTCTCAACCACTCTTGGTCCAAGTTGGAGCTCCAGCAGTGCCTCCACATGACTTACCTCAGAAATAGAGTTAGGATTAGCTGTAGAGTAATAGTTAGAAATGTTAGTTAAGACTTGTCTCCTTTCTTTCTACCCATGTTTCTTTCTCCCTGTTTAAAAACAAATTATTTTATGTTATTATATCCCGCTCAAGAATGCCTGGATCTCCAGGCTTTAAACGTTGCCTTTCCTGCCGAGAGGAAATTCCAATTTCGGGCGGACATTCCCTGTGTGTCTGTTGCTTGGGGGAAACACAGGCATAATGGGTTGGATCCCCATTTTGGGATGCCACCAGATATGCTGGGGTCCCACTGAGTCCGCCTGTCTCACCAGCCTGGGGTTTCCTTACTCTGTGCTGCTCTGACAGGCTCTCAAGCCCCTTTCCAGCACACACAGGGACACACCAAGCTGTAGAATCACACAAAGTCTGCGATCAGCTCTCTGTGGGAGGGCTCAACTAGGGGAATGGCCAGTACTCCAACAAGGAGGAAGGCAATGAGGAAGGGGAAGTTTTTCATCCCAACACTCGTCACCCATACAAGGAAGTATTAGGTCAGAATTACAAGAACAACTGAGACATCATTCCAGACCTGATACTCAAGGGTGGTATGGACACCCGTGGGTGCCACCACCAATGCCTTTTCCACCTGAATGGCTGCATGGGGACCCCTCGGCAATATATAGACATTACCCCCAAGCTTCCAGTACTTTCAGGGAAATGCATAGATGCTCCCCAACAACGTGCGCAGCGGGACCTGCCAAGTCTCACAAGCAGACTTTTGAGGAAACAGAGGCAGCTCTAGATCTTGGGGTCTTATCCAAAAGACTCAGAATTTGGGAATTCTTGGTTAGTTCCTGGAATCCTAGGTGATGCTGGTGGTTAAGAGTGCCTTTTGCCAACTGGATCTGGCTAGTTGTTTGCAACAAGGATGGAGTACCCAGATTTTCATATATACAATATTTATTTTATGGTCACTATACAAAGCTGCACAGATTTTAACTATGTAGTTAGACAACTTGGAGGTGGAGTGGTGGGAACCATTCTTGCAGATATCAAATGTTTGATCATATAGGGCTTAATCTTCTGACTTTAATGGTACTGTTCATGTGCTTAAAGTGAAGCGCTTGTTTAAGTGCTTTGCTGGATTGGGGCCAGATTGTACTTGACCTTGCAGAATTGAGCCCCTACTCTGTTGGCTGTTGTGGGAATTGCTGCTGGTTATTTATTCTGTTTTTGGCCATTTATGTCAAGGATGCCTGGAGCTTTAGATAGGCATCTTTTTAAACCCAAATGATGTGCAGAAACCACAATTGATACTGAAAAATATTCACTTTTCCTGAAGAAACTGGCCACATTCGATCCCAATAGTTGCTCATATAGTGCCAGATACTGCTCTCAAAAGGGACTTTCTTTCATGTATGTTGGTCCTGCTCAGATCTGGGTGTGTACTGCATGGGTCACTGAAATAGTATTTATGCAGTGAGGGTCATGGTTCCTGATGTTTTCATCATAGAGGGACTTGGAGAAATAATTTCAGATGAGCAAATTCATTTATCTCAATTGATTGCAAAATGATGAATCACCTTGCACTGGAAATCTGCCAGCTCCTAAACATGTCAACCCTGGATCAATATTGTGTTGAACATGAACTCTCTGGGAAAAGCCTTCTTCCATCCTGAGTGTTGGAGGAAAGTCATTGACTTTGTGTGGTCTCTGTTCTTGTATCTCTGCAAAAGAGAAAGACTAATTAAATAAATGATAGACCTGAAGTAATCAAACATCCTGGATTCTATCACCCAGCCATCTGATAGAGTCACAGATGATGCAAGTTACATATCAGTCAGTGAGTATATCTGTAAAGGATGAGGCGGTAGGAGGGAAAGTAACTGACAAGAGGGCATAAGAGAAAGCAGTTCACATCCCTCAGGTCCTGATCCAGCAAAACATGTGAGCATGTGCTTAACTTTAAGCATGTGGGTCGTTCCACTGAAGTCAACAAGGCTACTTATGCTCAAAGTTAAACACAGGCTTAAATGCTTTGCTGGATTGGGGCCACAGCCCTCTGCTTTATCTTACACCTTCTTACTGGAGCTGTGGGATTATAGTTTAAGGGTGATTGTTTTGTTTTGTTTTGTTGGTGGCTGTAGTTATGTACAGGTTTCAGAGGGGTGTAGCTGTGTTAGGCTGTATCAGCAAAAACAACGAGGAGTCCTTGTGGCACCTTAGAAACTAACAAATTTATTTGGGCATAAGCTTTTGTGGGCTAGAGCCCACTTCATTAGATTCATTGTAGATGCAGAACAGTGTTTCTGTGTATCACATCGCCCTCTGTACAGCAATGCATTTTAACAGTAACTATGTACGAGTCTGCCTGTAAGCAAGAGGTGAGACAGGAATTTTGTTTGTTACTTATTAAAAAAAGAGGAGAGACTGCAATGTTGTAATGTGCACTTCAATGCTGAAAATATGTTTGTCTATTTAAAATAGACATTAAGCCAATTAGCATAATCCCTCCCTCTTCCTGCAAGAAGCAGAAATATAGCTCCTTGGTTCTGTGGGCAAACCTAGCCCACAATTATCAATATGACATTCAAAATTGTTGCCAGAGTGTTATAATCTTTAGAGCTAAAATAAAGTAGAAGAAATTAATCAGTTTGGCATGAGAGTTGCCTGTTCTTCTGCAAAACACAGACAGCAAAAGGGAAAGAGAAATACACTTCTGTATTCTCATATGCTAAAGAATTATCAGTAGTCTTCTGCACAGGTGTCCAGTGCTGGGAAATTCAAGCTGAGCCAAATTCTAGTAAGAAATCATTTCAGAAGTGGGCAGAGTTAGAGGTTTTTAATATCCCTGGGGTTCCCAGTAAATATCACTCTCCATATTAAGTTTGACCTCAAATCTGATTGGCTGGTTTTTTTTATGGAAGAACAGGATATAACAAACCTGTGTTTCCTTCACTGGTTTAACCTTTAAAATCAGACTGTTACAAGCTTTGAGGAATTTCAAACAAAACTTCCCTTATAATGACAGCTTCAACTTGACTTTGCTTTACAAGGATTTAAAATCAAAAGAGTTTTCAGGTTTTCTGAAATAATTCAGTCCCCTTTTCAGGTTTAAACCCGAGAGAGAAATTTTCATTGTTCTTGAGAGGAACTCTTTTGACACTGTCAATCTAGCTGATTTAATATTCATCCTTTTTCTTTTTCTTTTTTTTTACAAGGCTTGGATAGATTTTTATTTTTAAACACATTCTTTTTCTTTCTTTGTTTTTATGAATAGTTGAAATCAAGGTTAACCTTATACCTTGTTACCACAGTCCACTATTGTAACTACAGCTGGTTGATAATTTGTTGACCAAACAATTTTCTCTTGAAAAATGCTCTTTAGTCAAAATCAAAATATTTCACTGAAACATGTCGATTTTGATAAAATTTTGGATGGAGAAAATTCAAAATGATTTAAATCAAAATAAAGTGTTTTGCTTTGGCCTTCTGGTTTTGTCTCAACTATAATATATTATTTTATTGGAATTTCTGTTTGGGGGGGAAAAATTGAAATTTTGTTCTGATTCAGAACCAACACAAATTTCAAAATGTCAGAATTTCCTGCAGGAGAGGCATTCCATTTTCTGGCTAGCTCTAATGTATCTTCTAAAAGGGGATCCAAATAATTAATCTTGAGTATCCGGTAAAATGGATATGCAAGGAATATTTATTTCATCCCACTTTAATGCAGGCTACTGTTTAGTGTAGCTGTACTGGGATTCTGCTGAAACTCATTTCTAAAGAGATTTTTTTTATGTCTGAATCAGGCAGTGATGCTGTGTATAAAACTGAACGAGCTGAATAATAGTTTGGACAGGTACATGCCCTCTGCTTTTTCCTTATTTATGCATGTAACATTCATTCTTTTGTAAGGTGAATCAGGAAGCCAAAATGAAACCTGAATTAAGCCTAGAAATATGTAGAAAACACAGGAATTGGCATAACAGATCAGACCAATGGTCCATCTAGTCCAGCATCCTGCCTCAGACAGTAGCCAGGAACAGATGCTTTAGAGAAAGGTGCAAAACCCCTATAATGGGCAATTTAGCAATAACATGCCCATTGGGGAAGTTTCTGGCTAACCTCAAGCATGTAGTGACAGGCTTATGCCCTGAAAAGTAAGGGCTGAGATCCCTTACAAATTTCCATCCCAGCTATCATAACAACTGGTAGAATTCTTTGAAATGCTACAGTTCTTCACATCAGCGAACATGTATATTTCTTGGTATCTTCCATTTCCACCTCTTTTCCCATTGTTTGTGACTTCCTTATTCTCCACGTCCATGTCCATCACTTGTTTCTTACTGTCTTTCCATGTAGTGATTCTGTCACCATCCAGAAAGCAGATTTCTGACTAGGAGCTTCCTCCAGATGCTTTTGAAGGATTGACAAACCTCTCTAGTGCCAAAACAGAAAGTCATTCTCATCCATCCCTGGTGCTGTAGATCCTGTCAGCAGTAGCAGCATCTGCTGCCAAGATACTAGAGAACATAAATCTGTTGGTAATGACAGCTCTTTCACAGCCTCCACAGTCTGTGATTATCAGAAGCCCAGCTTTGGAAAGGAGCCTCTCCTTCATTAGAGACAAACAGGTTGCATTTCCCAACATTAAGCAGCCTAAAATAAATTTTAAAATAAGTGAGGGCATTGGAAATTACAAACTTTGTCTTTGAAAGAGAGTTGAGACCACGGTTCTGTGTCCCCCGTAGATCTGAAGTGTATAGTGCACGTTAGCACAAGTTGATTCTTTTCATAACTGTGGGTGAAAGTGCATTTATAAGTCTGAGCCAAATTCATGAAGGGTCTGATCATTATTTCACACAGAAGTTAATGGGAGCTTTGCATGTAAAAGGACTGTGAGAGTGGAATACTAAGCAAACCTGCTTTAAATTGTTGCTTTTTTTTAAGTATTCTGTGGAAGGCTTGTAAGCCAGGGAAAGGTTACTTGATATAAATGCATGAAAAAAGTGCACTGATTTGCTTTGCTTACTTTCTGCTCTTCTCCTGTATTTCTGGTGCTTTTAAAGAGTGCTTACAGGAAAAGTGTTTCATTTGCATCGCAGTTCATGATCTTCCTCTATTGACACCAAATCTTCAGCTCTTTTTGTCATGGCTTTGAGGGGCCAGATGTCATCTTTCAGCACCCAGATGAGATGGAGACATTGGGCCTGATTCTCCACCCCATTAGATGGGTTTTACACCTTTGTGACTCTTGCACTGATCTACAATCAGAGTAACAGTGGCGAATCAGCCCCATGAATTCTATTCCTGGGCGTAAGCACAGGATTGGCTAGCATCATGTATCTACCACTGTCAAGGCTGTATCCCCACTTTGAACTTTAGGGTACAAATGTAGGGGCCTGCATGAAAACTTCTAAGCTTAACTACCAGCTTAGCTCTGGTCCGCTGCCACCATTCCCTCCCTGGGAAGCCTTGAAAAACCTTCACCAATTCCCTGGTGAATACAGATCCAAACCCCTTGGATCTTAAAACAAGGAGAAATTAACCATTCCCCTCCTTCCTCCCACCTAGTGAATCAAGATCCAAACCCCTTGGATCTTAAACAAGGAAAAATCAATCAGGTTCTTAAAAAGAAGGCTTTTAATTAAAGAAAAAGGTAAAAATCATCTCTGTAAAATCAGTATGGAAATTAACCTTACAGGGTAATCAAACTTAAAGAGCTCAGAGGACTCCCCTCTAGTCTCAGGTTCAAAGTACTGCAAACAAAGATAAACACTCTAGTAAAAAGGTACATTTACAAGTTGAGAAAACAAAGGAAAACTAAGACACCTTGCCTGGCTATTTACTTACAAGTTTGAAATAGGAGAGACTTGTTTAGAAAGATGTGGAGAACCTGGATTGATGTCTGGTCCCTCTCAGTCCCGAGAACGAACACACTCCCAAACAAAGAACACAAACAAAAACCTTCCCCCCCCCGCCAAGATTTTAAAGTATCTTGTCCCCTTATTGGTCCTTTAGGTCAGATGCCAGCCAGGTTACCTGAGCTTCTTAACCCTTTACAGGGAAAAGGATTTTGGAGTCTCTGGCCAGGAGGGATTTTATAGTACTGTACACAGGACAGCTGTTACCCTTCCCTTTATAGTTATGACAACCACTGATGTAGTTTCTCCCTTAAGAATGTCATGCTGGGTCTGGTAGTTCCAGGGGGCTCCATCCCAGGGAGGTGTGGAGACCCAAGACTTGGCCCCTGGTTAATTACAGCACTTGAGCATTTCAGCCTACACCATAACTTTCTTTACTGTTTGTTCTTCATATCTTATTTTTCCCTTTTTTTTTTTAAATTTCCAGCTTTGCACATTATCTGATACAGGCTCCAGTCTTAGGATGCTTTTCTTTCTTCTGGTTAACTTTGTTGCTTAACCATGATGGTTTTACCCTTCTCTCTTATTATTTTTTCTCCTTCTGCTCAGAGGTAAAGAAACCAGGAGCATGTCTAATATTGTGTTCTTAAAAATCTTAAAGGG
Organism: Malaclemys terrapin pileata; assembly: GCF_027887155.1. Taxonomy (NCBI): domain Eukaryota; kingdom Metazoa; phylum Chordata; order Testudines; family Emydidae; genus Malaclemys; species Malaclemys terrapin. Next base: position 13,202,003 of record NC_071515.1, on the reverse strand, counting down.
CTGATTCTGTGGGAGATTTTTAAATTCTTTTGTTGCTTTGCTCTTTAGCCTGCATTTAACCATTCTCCTGCTATTAAAATATCCCCTTTGAAAGCACATCGTTTCTGTGTTACCCTAGGAGAGTCACCCTCCATTTGGGTATAAAATCTAAATATGACCTTTTAGTTCCTCTAATACGGTATTTTAACTTAAAAACATTCTAGGCCAGTGGGAGTTTTACGTAAATAAAGGCAGCAATATTTGGCCCTTTATTAAAATTCAGTATAAGATCCTGGTATTGTAGGGTTGGATTTGCCCATTTTGTCCTGTAATTTGCTCACCCATGACAAAATGAAACATCATTAATTGCTGGTGGAATTTCAGTTGCCATTTGGATTGTGCTGCAGGCTTTTGTTCTTTTATTAGCAGGATCCACGTTAAATAGTCTGGCATACAACTTTGCATTGCACCACTGTCCTTTAAGGAAAGCATTAAAAGGAATCCAGTTACACTTAATATACTCTCTAAGTCAGTGGTTCCCAAACTTTAACAACCTGTGAACCCCTTTCACTAAAATGTCAAGTCTCGCGAACCCCCTCCTAAAAATGAATATTTCCGGGGATTTTCTCCTTTACCTGAGTATAAATTATAAAAGCTGTGATCTTGGAAATATAACATTTGTTTTTATGACATGCTTATTACACACTATTAATTATTAATTATTTATAATTACACTATTTTTATTACATTATGAAAATGGCAACACTCTTCCAAGATCTCACTTCCGTAGCTTGTATCACTTTGAATAAGCCTGTTATAAGACAAAGCTTCTATGTTTCATCAAGGAGTATCAGATTGGAAACAGCATGAAGGTATTTAAGAAGCCAACTCAGAGAGTTCCTCCTACATAATCATTCATGTCTTGAGTAGTCCAGGCAAACAACGCACGTTACAACAAAGCTTAAACTTGTTCTTCATAATAATTTTAAAAACAATACTAGCTGCCTATTTAATTTTAAAAACAGCAAAAAATATCCACCTCCATTTTCCATTTCTTATAAGGAGTCTTGAAGTTTAAATCTCCTCAGTATGCTTGCTTTGATCTGCTTAGCTCTTGGAAGTCCAGGGGCTTCAGGCTGCTGGCCCCGTGCTGTCTGGAGTCCCTAGGGACAGCTCTGTCCGCCATTAGGGATTTTTTTCCTGAGAAACCCCTGTAACATTTCACGAACCCCAGTTTGGGAACCACTGCTCTAAGTGCATCTTTGTCCCCCTCTAGTGGCAGAACAAGATAAGTGGTTTATAAGTCTGCAACTGTCTTCCAGCCTACAGACTTTTGCTCAAGCAGTGGCAGCTCATGATTTTAAATCCAGAGATCACAGGCTCAGCCCCTACAGATGACCAGATCAGGGGCATTGTTATATTAATATTGCCTTAAAATAGATTAAATAAAAATATTGAGTTATTTTGTTTCATCATCTTGATCCAAGGTGACCGAAGCACAGACGATAGTTATTACATTATGGTCTAGTAAGTCAGTATTAAAATGAGGGGAAAGCAACCACCATCTTAAATCTTTTTTTATCAGTGGGCATATGTTCTTAATGCATTTTCTGTCCTGGTTCTTACCTCACCATTATTTCCTTTTGTGTCTCAGTAATTATTCATGATTAAAATAATATGACATGCAAATTTACTAGCTGATTTATATACAGAATTTGATTATGGTAACTGTTACAGCTATGATAATATGATTACCTCTCTCAGCCTCCCCATTGATTTCCTTTCTCCTTCCAGGGTCAAGTGCATCCCAATATAGACATTTTCAGCATAGTTTTTTTTAATTAATTGTAATTTCCCTAACTTTTCTTCAAATATAAACTAGCATAATGTGGTATAACAAAAGGTACATTTCCACTGCAGTCTACAATGATTAACTGCATGACTCCTTGTAATATTAATAATTTACTCATATGGTAAATTAAAGATGTACCTATAGTGATTACATGTCATTTTAGCAAAAATGGAAGAATGCTTGTGGGTTTGTAGTCATAATATCGACTTGAGAAAGGAGTTCTTGGCCAATTTCATCCCATCTTTAAAAGCTCAAACTCTTCCATAGAGGTAGGAGATTTGACATTCACCTCATTTTATTCCAAAAGAAATATTTCCAATGCAAGTTTTAAGAATTACCCGAAGCAGATACAAATCCACTTATCATAAAACTCAATCATTCTGCGATGTAATGCTTGCAGAATTCTACAAGAGTCCAATTTTTAAGCATGAATAGAACCTCTTTAGTATAACACAGTTTTCACAATATAAGAATTATCATTTTTTCCATACCATTTTGTAATTTCCAACAGCTCTCTATTGATCAGTGAATTAAAACCATTCAGCTCTGATATTTGCTTGCATGTTATAAAAGCTTACCACTGTTCGTATTGTTGGCAGACAGTAAATTACAGTATTGCAAACCTTGTCAGTTCAAAGCTAAACTAAAAGGAAAGGGGAAATTTTCACTACATTGTATATACTGGAGCTATAGCTAACCTGTTAGTTCAGTCACCTTAGCTGACCTGTCAGTAAAAGCCAGTCTTTTGCATCCTTTTCTCTTCCATCTTCATTCTGCATGCAGAAATGCTCAGCAGGGTTGCCAAACACTGTGTCAGCTTGGTGATTTGTTTCACAAAAGACAAGAAATTTAATGCTCAGTATTTTTAGTGATCATTTTCTTTCCAAATAATTTTTCAAGTTGGTTCCTTTTGAAAGACGTGGATGTGGAAATAAGAAACACAGGGACTGACTCCTTCCCTGATCAAACAACGTCTTTGTCCTGACAGAAAGAAGCACTTTCTGTGTTGCATATTAAAAGGAAATCACCACCATTACGTGCCTCAGATAACCCTTAGACCTGCAAGATTCCTATTTTAGTTATAGAAAATTCTTCCCAACCAACAGGCCAAGGAGTAGAGAATAAGTGAGATATTACACCTACTCTCTCATTACTGCTATAGACACTCTAGCACCAACATACCCCCTCCTGCTCACACAGACTCTGTCTATGGTTTTCAACGGACCTATGACGGAAAAAGCAAGAAGGAAGAAAACATAAATGTATTGATGGTATCTGATGCAGTCGGACACAAGAATTCCTTGAAACCTATGCCACCATTGTGAAGGATGCCAAGAGATCCTACTTCTCTGCTACACAGGCAGCAAGAGCTTAGACTGTACATTTCTTCATAAACTAAGACTATATCCAGTCAACACCAGATGCACTGCCTCTCAGTGCAAGAAATTACCTTATTTTATGCAGCATATGACCCACATCAGGAGCAGCCTCTAAAGAACACCAAGAACCATGAGCCAAGCTCAGAATCAGAAACACACTTCTCTGCTTCAAAGAACTTAGCCCAGTGACACACACAGTAGTCAGGGAAACAGTCAAGATCACCATGAATGACTGTACTCTGCCCTTCGTAGATGGTAAGAGAGGTTTTGGGGACCCCGATAAAAGAGATTGTCAACACTTCCTTTAACAAGCTGAATCTGCTTCCTATCCTAAAATATGCTATAGTCTGGATCAATACTACAGAAACTATGGCTCGATGCTAGAGACCTCACAAAGTACCTCCAGGTGTATATTCTATTACAAAACAAGCTAATCAAGAGGCTAGCATAAAGTCTTCAACGCCACCTATCAATTGTTCGTGTTCTGGATCCCTCTCTGATAACTTCAGGCATGATACAGAGACAGCACTTTGTGTTCTGGTGGCTGACCTATTCTTATTCAGCAGCTAAAGGAAATACATCTTGTCTTCCTGCTGGACCCATCTGCAGCATTCAATAACATTGATCATGTCTCCACAAGGCTGGAGTGCTGAACAGAAACATTCTGAAAAAATGGCTCAGGTCCTTCATCTCGGGTTGAAAGTGGATGGTTGGTATGGACCACAGTTCCCATAGTCTCCAAAGTCCTATCCTCTTCACCTTATTATTCAGCATGATGCCTTCAGGGCAACCAGTGAGACTAGGGTGACCAGACAGCAAATGTAAAAAATCGTGACGGGGGTGGGGGGTAATAGGAGCCTATACAAGAAAAAGACCCAAAAATCGGGACTGTCCCTATAAAATTGGGACATCTGGTCACCCTAAGTGAGACACCAGCAGCTGAAGTGCCAGCAGTAGTCAAGCAAGTCTCTTTCATCTAAATGTAAGCAACACCATCTCCCCACTTTTTCAGTGCCTACCCCAAATCAGCCTCGCAATTAACTAGCCTGAACCCAGCAAGATTAAAGCAATCCTGGAAGGAAGCTGGAAGTGCTTTGAAGAACTTTCCCTCATCCTTAATATGAATCACTCTCAGGGGCCTCTGCCCTCAGATTGTTCTGCAGTTTTGGATTCCTTACACTCCTCAGTGCTACTGGATGCCCAAATAACAACAAAATTGGCTCACTTCCATGGTTACTGGCTGGAAAGTTGTTCTCCTTCCCACTTGCCTCTGATAGTTGTGTTCAACTGGTGCTCATATACGACAGAGTTTGGTTATATATAGAGAGAGAGAGAGAGAGACCTAGCCAGAAGAGATATCAATAGTAATGTTTATCACTGTTGGTGCCCAACTTATTGATTTGAATCTGAACCTACTGTAATTGCTCCACTTCTCTTTTTCTTGTTCTCAATTTCTTTTCCCAAGTTTACTTTAACATTTCACTTAATTCACATTTCTTTGATCTTCCTTTCCCCCCATTCTTTCATGTATATCCCTTTCTTTCCTCTTGCTCTTCTATCTTTGTGTCTTTTTCCGTCCTCTTATACTTTTGATCTTATTTATATCTCTCTGCTTTTCTCTGCTTTCTGGCTTTACAGTGATGGCAACCATTCTTTTCACAAAGATCAAACAATGAATATAATCACACCTCTGTCTGACCCTATAGAGATGGCCCTGTCGCAGTGTGGGGCTGTCTTTCTTCTTAAGTGGTATAGGCAACTCTCATTTGGTGACAAAAAACAGCTAAACAGTGATGAAGTACAAACATTTCCTGGCATCTTGCTAAAAGCCTACATCCAATACGGAAGCTGCCATTTTGATTGATTTGCTGTTAGCATCCAAATGGGAAGAAGGTAGCTGTCCAAGTGTTAAGAATCTTTACCAGAAGCACAGATGACAGAATTAAGACAAGCCCTGAGGAATATCTTTTTGAAATTTAATAACATAAGAGAGAAATACTCCACACTTCAGTAGCAAATTTAATGCCACTGTAGCGGGGTGGTCACCCGCTCCTGCTCTGAGGGGTTTAAAAACAGCCCTTGGAAAGGACGGGGGGGGGAGGGGAGAGAACACCCTGGGCTGATTGGGGGAAGTAGCTGCAGCTGGGCCATGCCCCAATCAGAGCCCAGCTGGCCCTATAAAGGCCAGGGCGGCCAGAAGCTCAACAGTCTTTCTCTGAGTGCAGAGTGAGAAGGGCCTGGCTGCAGGGAACTAGAGCAGAGTACCTGGGTGGAACAGGGCTGGGGAAAGGCTGGGGAGCTCCAGCCTGGAAAGCCCCAGGCTGTGGCCTAGTGTTAGGCCAGGAGGTACTGGGGGTTGCAGAGGGCAGCCCAGAGATAGGCCAAGGCAGCAGGCCCAAACCCAACCTTGTCTGTGATGAGTAGGCTGATACTGCAGTCTGCCCCAGGGAGTGGGGCTAGATGGTGACTGGCAGTAGCCTGACACTGAGGCGAGGTAGGGTTAGTGGGTGGGGTTCCCCTGGGAGGGGAGACCTAGCGTGCGGGTACTGCCAGGGGGCAGCACCCAGAGCAAGGGGCACCGGGGTCCTGGTAGGGACACGGGACCCAGAAGTAGAGAGCAAGGCAGATCACCGGCCTGCAGAGGGTGCTCCGGAGGGTGGGTCGAGCTAATTCCCTGAGAAACCAGCAGGAGACGCCGCAGGGGTGAGTCAGCTCATGTTAAAGCCACACACAGGCTGGTGTTTTGAAACCATGTTGTTGTTGTTTTTTTTTTTTAAAGGAACTAGTTTACCAAAATCTATTAAGAATGTGATTTGCACACTGTTTCATTTTAGAAAATCACACTGATATCTAATGCATGTTTTCCTGTTCTTTATATCTTTTGAAGTGTATTAATTTTCCCTGCTGGGGAAAATGTCACTCAAAAAGATGGAGGGGGGAAAAAAGCTGACATCCTTATTATGCTGTCATATAAAGACTACTACTTCAGACTCTTCAAGACCTGCGTCTCTGAAAGAATGACAGCCTAATATGTTCTATTCTTAAATTTTAAGTATCCTTTGATAGCATACCAAGCAATTTATCTTTAAAAATAAAAAAGTGAAAGAAGGTCTGCTGCTGTGTACATGATGAAAGTCATTGGAAGATAGCTGCGTCAAATGGAAATTTCTCACATCTTTTGAAAACATAAATGCAAAATTTTGGCACGCTAGCCTGTAACTGCATACATCTCCACAGCGTAAGAGTAGGTATAATTACCTGCATACTAGGAATTTAATTTCCGTCACAAGACCTTGACACAGGAATATCATATGTGATTGCAGTGTTTCCAGTAGAAATAAAGACCTCGGGCGCCATGACCTGTTGTGGCATGAAATAAGTTCATGTTAGTTGATGTTTCTGATTCCCCCTGGATACAAGATTCCCCCTGGATACAAGATTGAATCATGAAAAATATAAATCAAGTACTGAACATATATTTATTCTCCATGAGGCCTGTGACACCCAGGAATTTTGAACTTCACTGTTTTACAGTAGTGGAAGCACAGCAGTTACATTCAGGATTCAGCAATGCTGGCATTTTGCCTGTGATGTCATCATTTTAAAACCCAGCCATAGATTTCTAGATGTAAATATGCAATAAAAGATACAGGGCATCCATCTGAAAGAGAGAGAAAAACAGTATAAGGGGCAAAAGCTTTGCATAATGTTGAGGAATTTGCCTAAGCAATTCAGATGTCAGCAACCCACTTATCTATTACTACTAAATGAATAACTCCTATTTGACAACATCCAGATTGGGCCCAGGCTGAGCAAAAATTTGGTTTAGTTATCTATTATCTATGCATTTTATGATCCTCCGATCTGAGCAGTATTAATGAAAACTGGTCTTTCAAATTAAAGAAACTTAAGCACACATCAAATTGCAAACTGTTCAGCTTAATGCATTCATGACTTTTTTTTATTGTAGTTTTAATTTTTCCTGAATAAAAAGGCTATGAAGAGAAGGGAGAGAATTTGCCTGTAGGATGGAGAAGTGGTAGTAAGATCCCATGGGCAGACTGAGCTATAGCTCACCTCAGGATACCAACACACTTGACTAGAAAGACATATTTCCAACCTTCACATATTCTGTTCATATTTTCACCCCTTCTCCTTCTACCAGTGACTGACATCAGCCAGACAAATGCAAGTTTCCTTCAATTCCAGAGATCCTATTAAAGTCAATGGGAGTTAATTGTATCCTCTGGGGGAAAAAATAGGCCCCCAAGAATAGCAGTGATTGAATCTTATCTTGGAGCTTTCTTCCTTCACTGTAATCTATTCCAGCATCATATATGACTTCTACCAGTTCCTTCATGTTTCCTGCATCAATCCTGTCATCTCCAAAATTTCTATATTAGACTGGCAATTGACTATGGATGCTAGCAGAACTTACTGTCCACATAACACACTACTGCAAGCTGCCTAACATATCTCCTCTGATTTTTTCCCTCAAATTGCTTCTTCCCTAGCTCCAGCTGTAATGCCAAAAGCCCATTATCCACATCTCCCTGAGCAATCACTCCATGTCTCAAACCTATCTGAAATCATTCTCCCTTCAGTTCCAATCTAGATGTAATTTTACTTACAACCACATCCCTTCTTGTTACTTTGTCTCTCACCATTCCATCCAGTGAGTTAAATGGCACACTTGCTATGTAACTCATTATAACCTGCTGCTCCCTCCTGTGCACTCTCCTACGAAACACAACACCAACCATCTATCATCAATGAGCTGTTCATATTTATCTTTCTCAGCAGACATTATTGACTCCACTCTTCGGCTGCATAGTCATTCTCCCAGATCCCTAATTTCCAAACAATGCTCCACACCCACTCTCTGATATCAACAGTCTGAATAGCCAGAAATATACCACAGCACTCAGCAATAAATTCACTTCTCTTCTCTCCGAGTACATTATTTGTCCTGTCTGGTCCCTTGTTTCCCTACTGTCACTCAACACCTAGCCCATTTTAGCCCTAACTCTCTTCCCTTTAGTTTCTTATTTACTCTATTACTGCCTCTATTCTATCCTCTCACAGCTCACAGCAACCTATTGCTAACTTGATTTATTTGTATTATCTTCTATGCTTTTGTCTGAGGACAATCACTCAGCTCGTTCCCTAAAACCAGTTTAAACCAGTCAGCACCTCTTCATTTACACTTTATATCTGTTAATTATCAATCAGTTCAGAAAAAAACTGATCTGATACATGTAAAAGTTTCAAGTTCCTGTACCCACCCTTCTTATTCAGAAGTCTCTTCTACAGTCTAGAGTTTAAAAAGCAACTCATTGATATTTACTCACCAAATTTCCACTCAGACCCAACTTCTTTTATGTATTGGTTCATTTAAAACTCAGGCCAAGATTTTCAACAGTGAACAGTGATTTTGGTGATTTCTGAGGGCCCAGCTGAGACACTTTTTAAGGGGCTCCATTTTCAGAGGGCATGTGCACAGCACTCTTTAAAAATTAGGGCCTGTTAAGGTGTCTCTCGTTGGAGCCCATAACTTGAGACACCCAAAATCACTAGTCACTTCTGAAACTCTTGACCTGATCAGTTCTGTTCTTACATCCCACACTTGTAGCACCACAAACAGAATATCACTTATAGTTGGATGTCCTAGAAGCTGCCTCCGCCAAAAACTATAGTTGAACCAGGCAACTTCTATCCCCCTATAGGCAAGATAAGACAATCATATATGTCTGGTGTAGAAAACTAAAGTTTGAGAGAAGTTATAACATAAAACATGTATAGGAAAGAGAGTCATCAAGCCATTCAGGCCCATGACCTGCTTCTGGTCCTAAGTAACTAGCACACCAGTGCTTGAAGATCCCAAAATGGCGACATGCCTGGAAAAGAAAAGGGAGACTATAGCCCTGTGTGTCAGTATAACTGTTAATTTTCTGTTGTGAAGTCAGTGGATCAGGAGCACATTGCATCACCATAATACAGTCCATGTACTTGTTACTAGAGTAAACATGATTTTATACATCTTCAGCTAACCTAAATCTAAATGCTAATTTCAGCGCTGAGGAACAAGTGGATTTGTAACACTGTCTGAAGGACTTTGGGTCCATAAAGCAATGAATGGATTAGGCTCATCCACATGTAGGCTTTTAATCTCTGTCAGATATAATGTGGGTATTAGTTATCATTTCATAACTAATCCCAACACAATTCAATACACGTTAATAACACAGTACGTTAGAAATACTCTTCATGTTGTTTAATTATTTCTGAACTTCACATATGGGAGACAAAAGTGAATGGAAACTGCTGATGCAGAATACAGGAGGTGACTTGAGCATTTTGTGAGGGGTGTATGTTTCTCAGAGCAGTGAAAGGCATGTCATACCCTGAGCTTTCTTCTGAGGCATTCTGCTGCCATGGTGGAATGTCGGAACTGAAAACTTGGCTTGTGATGTTGCATTCATATCATTAAATGTCATACTGGGAGAATTCCAAAAAGGCATTTACCGTCACAAGAGAGAGGTGTGGTTGAGTGTTTTGAGTGCCAGACTGGGAATCAAGGTCCTCATGCTGAATCTGCCTTCAACTCCCTCTGTACCCTTGAGCAAACCACTCAATTTCACTGCCCCATTGAATTTCTATATCTTTAAACTTTGGGGCTCTGAATCTTCCAGGGAGTAAGAGAAGGTGCAGTTTTCTACAGAATGTAATCGTTAGCATCTTCTAGACCCACAGCAACCCATCTACTTGGTCACACAGGTTGCTTTAATTTAGAGAATTCTGTATCTGAATAAGTCTGAAACCTCAGACTTAAAGCTAAGTCCTCTTAGAACTCATGAAAAGTGTCAGCGAATCTCCAAATGAGCTCCATAGACCAAAGTGGATCCACCCAGTATGTGGTGGTGTTCTTCGAGAAGCTGTCTGGTCACATGGAACTGGCTTCTCCTTCCTACTTTCCAGCTGCTAAATGGCATTTAAAGACTGCTAAAAATACATCACTTTCCTAATATTCCCTATATGTGCCATATTTCTTAATCTGCTGCTCCATATAACCAATTCCTATAGTGATATTTCATAATTGCAAATGGGAAGGGGGTTGTAGTTTGCATAACAGTGCATGCTGGGGTGGTGTCCACAAGACAGTTTGTTTTGAGCACAGCCCTCTATTAATCCTAACTTCTCCCTTGTGACGTTCATTATGACTGTATTTTGAAGTTCAGTTAAATTGCATTATATAATTAAATGGAATAACTGATTGCCCCCCCTCTCCCTCCCTCCCCCCCCCCCCCCCCCCCCCCCGTTCTCTGCCCCTTGCATGTGCAGGTATTCTCATAAATGCTGGATGTATTATGTCTCTGTGATATGCAACTGATTCTTATATAATGCTGTTTTGTTATAATTTGCTTTTTAAGAGTGGATGGGAGGCTTATTTTTAGGTTAAACTGTATTTATACCAGCAGCAGAAATCTGGTTAATGATATCCAAATGTGTAGATTGTGATGGTGAAATCATTTTCTTATACAGATGATGATTATTTAAGCACCAAAGATTTAATCAGTAGTTCACCAAAAGTGTAATGTGCTGTGGGAAGCGAACAGCAGAGAACAAAACCTTTCAGCACTCAAGGAACCAGACAACAGCACACTGATTCTCACTCACTCAAGTTGTATCCTTTTGCATTTCCTGGTCACAACCAGTGAGAATGCTGCTAAAATTCAGAAGCAACAGCTTTGTTTCTGAACTCATGACACTTATTAGCATCCTTTAGTAAAATCCTGTTCTTCCATTGAGTGATTACTCAGGCAAAATTCGCAGGGTTCAGTTCTCCACTATCTAAAAGGTAATGTGATGGTTTAGATGTGAGAAAAATGTGTTCAGATGGGAATGGCGGGGTTGTGAGTAAGACAGCACTCCCCTGTCTTTTTAGTTTCCCCCTGCAATACAGTAACTCCTCACTTAAAATCATCCCGGTTAACGTTGTTACGTTGCTGATCAATTAGGGAACATGCTTGTTTAAAGTTGCGCAGTGCTCCCTTATAATGTCGTTTGGCAGCCACCTGCTTTGTCCACTGCTTGCAGGAAGAGCAGCCTGTTGGAGCTAGCTGGTGGGGGCTTGGAACCAGGGTGGATTAGCAGCCCCCTATCAGCTCCTCGCTCCCCTAAGTTCCCTGTACGGCAGCTGCCCAGCAGGCTATCAATTGCTGGCAGTTCAGCTGTCCCTCGCCCCACTGCCATGTTCTGCTCCAGCCCTCTGCCTTGGAGCTGCTCCCCGAGCCTCCAGCTTGCTGTGCGGGGGCAGGGAAGGGGGGTTAATGTCAGGGTGTCCCCCTCCCCCCTGCTCCTGCCCCCCGCTTATCCCTTCTCCATATAGAGCAGGGTGGGGACACGACAGGGCTCAAGACGGAGATCTTGCTGGCCACAACTGCTGTCTCAACTTCCTGATATACTTAAAAAGGCAATGTACTTAGAGTGGTGTCAGTGTACTTAAAGGGGCAATGCGCTTCTCTCTCCCAAACACAGGGTGTGTGTCTCTGTCTGCCATGCTATCTCCCCCTCCCTCCATTCGTGCTGCCTCATAGAGTGTGAAGCTATATTAACAACAATGTGTTAACCCTTGAGGGCTCAGCCAAAAGCTAGTTCATCATTTAGCAGTAAGGCATTCCCTGGGAAATATCCCAACCTCTTCCACCCTCTAACTTCACCACCTCAACCAAGCTTCCTCAACCAAGTTTCACAATCATCATCGCTGTGTACAATGTTAAATTGTTTATTTAAAACTTATACTCTGTGTGTGTGTGTGTGTGTGTGTGTATATATAATATAGTTTTTTGTCTGGTGAAAAAAATTTCCCTGGAACCTAACCCCTCCCTCCCCCCAATTTACATTAATTCTTATGGGGAAATTGGATTCACTTAACATCATTTTGCTTAAAGTCTCATTTTTCAGGAACATAACTACAACGTTAAGCAAGGAGTTACTGTAGTATTGCATTCTAGGCTCTCTATTCAGAATACCACCAGCTCAAGCATTCAGATTTGCAGCAAGTTCCACTGGAAGCTTTGGTCTCTTAACAGCCATCAGAGAATCATTATGCAGTGTTAAAAAATAAATTGCATCTGTATGACATGCTGGAGCAGAATGAACTCTGCTGAACAAAATCTTCCTTACAGTGGACATTTCAGAGCATTAGTTTAAATTGATTGCGTTGAAATCTCTTTGAGTTTTTGAAGATGTAGACAAGTTGTCTGTTGAGTCTTGGAACTTCTCAAAGTAGAACTCCAGAAAGCTAACAAAAAATATTCTTTTTCTTTCTGTCTTTTGTCAGATATATGGTGAAACATCTCAGCTCTCCCAAACTGTGCTGCCTTCTTTACCGCACGCTCTCCTCTCTCTGAGCTTTCATAGCGCTGCGCTTTCCTGGTTCTCCTCATATCCATCTAACCATCCCCTCGTTGTCTCATAGTCTTCCCATTTCTGATCTTTTTCAACACTGTCCTAGTGGTCTCCTCTACCCTCCCGTAGGTGATCTCTTCCATTCTCCCAGTGGAAGATTGTGTGGAGGAAGTTGTATGTGAAGCAGACAAATGGGGTACTGAGAAGCAGAAGGGGAAGAGAGGGTGATGTGGAAAGAGATGGGTGGATCAGTAATACAGACCTATGCAGGGCTCTGGACAGTGAGAAGTTTGATTTGGATTGGGGGGGGGGGGAGGCAGTGAAGGAGAGTGACATGATAAGATCAGGCAAAGAAAAATCTCTTAGCAGCATTTTGTACTGGGGAAAGGAGGATGGGAGGACTGTAGGTGTCCGGGAGGAGGAGGAGGTCTCAGTAATGAGAACAGGAAATGATGAGGTAGAAATGTCATGAAGGGAGATGCAGTAACATTTAGACACAGCCTGGACGCATGCAGGGAAGGAGAGGAGAAAACTGAAGGTGGCGCTCAGGGCCTGAGCTAGAGGGAAGATAGTGATATGTTCATCAGTTACAAGAACAGAGGAAGTGGAGAGGGCTTGGGAGTAAAGGTAAGCCGTACAGTTCAAGTGTAAGTTGACAAGATGCCAAGGGGATGTCAGAAAATATTGAATTGAATGGAGTTTGCATGGTGAGTTTTCATAAAAAATATTTCATCTGACCTCTGCTTTAAATATTCTCTCCTTGAGTTTGCAAGCAGCAGTAAGATCAAAGAAACAAAACCTTAAGAGCAGGCCTTTTCGATGCACTCTCACACACCTGCTACTGCATTCAGATCTGAGGATAGCTCTCGCCCTTACTCTCTAAGCAGCAGAATTTGTGATCATTCTGGATACAGTTTCAGGTCCATGTGAAAGGCATTTTTTCAATTTCAGGGCAACCATTCTGAGGAAAGATTCTGGTGTTGAAATTCCATTTCACATGTCCCTGTGTGGTTGCTTTAGCTTTGCACATCAAAACTAAAACCATAGACCTTATATTAACACTGTATAAGGAAAATCAGACCTGGAACCACACCAAAGTTCTGGCTCCAAATACCTGTGAACTTTGGGAGAGTTTGAATCTGAACATTGAGCCTGACTTCTTCTGTTGTAATGGGCAAAACCAGAACTCCAGATCTGAACACTCCAGAACTTTGGGTGAGTCCAGATCTGGATTTGGACCCAAACTTTGTAGCTGAGGGCTCTCTTAAAAGAAAGAATTGAAGTTAATAAAGCTATGTGGACTTTCCCTTACTGAGGATTTGGCCCTATGACAGGGGGACCCAAGGCTCATAACGGGAAGAAAAGGAGATACAGCAAAAGTGCTGTTTGATGGAAATTTCATATTGTTTAATGTCTAATTTATTTCAAGATAATTCAGTGCTGAATTAAACATTGGTTGCTTTTAGGAGCATATTGTTACCTGAGAAGTGTTTTTCATATCGTCTTATGAATAGAATTCACAGGGAAAAAAATCTATATGAGCACAGGTCTCATCTGCTTTAAACTAGCAGCTTTTTCAATATGATGGTCACTGTGCGCACCAACTCCTTGAATCGTTGTCTTCCTCTACGTGAAACATGCTTACCATCAATTCTGTAGTAACATCATTGCCTCTTGTTTGCCAGAGAAGAATTTATGAAGGCCTTTTCGGCCAAGAAGGAGAGAGAACACAGGCTGTCTGTTTCTTTTGCTGGGCACGTGTAATAAGCATGCTCTTCGCACACAGCCTTGGCTTTTCTTGGAATGACAGTGTGTATATTACCCATATCTGTGTGTACTCTTCCTCTAACCCAGCAGTGAGATAAAGAAGTGACTCGGGCTTTCATTTGAATGTTATGAAAATTGGATAATGTAATTGCTCCAGTTCCAGAAAGCGGTGGCTCTGGCGGTATTCACAATTAACAGACTATTTGTGGACTGAGCCGTTGTAAGTTCAAAATAATACACAGGGCAGGGCTGGTGGTGGTGGTGGTGTTTGTTTATATTTGGGTTGCTTTATTTTCTTTAAAAAGTTTAAAAATTGCATTGGATGGGGGTTTATAAAATAGTCTGGACTAACTGCAAGCTTTTCTGTTAGAAATGATTCCCACATACCTAATTAGGATATGCTGGGCCTAATGTTCATAGGCATGTACAGCAATCCATTTCTTTTGTTAACTGTTGACCCCTGACTTGATATTGTTTTGGGTAAAATATAATCTATCTGCTAAGCATGTGTATAGAAATAGTAATGGAAGCAATTGAAGCTGTAACAACAAACTGAAGAACCAAAATACATGTTTTTAAAATAGTCCTGCTAAATGTCTTCAGCATTAGGTGTTAAGGGCTTAAAGTGAGGCCCAGTAGAAGTTGGCGGTTGGTATAAGCTAGCAAGAGTATTATGTGTTTGACCCAATGTTATAAAATTTTGCAATATGTCTCTTGTGATAGTTTAGCAATGCATTGTGTGATAAAGAAGTAACCCAAAAATGAACGTATGGTAGCCTCGTAGGTAGGGTGACCAGATAGCAACTGTGAAAAAACGGGACGGGGGATGGGGGGACGGGGTAATAGGTGCCGATATAAGAAAAAGTCCCCAAAAACAGGACTGTCCCTTTAAAAACAGGACATCTGGTTACCCTACTCGTAGGGAACTTTTGCAATAAAGTAACTATGGAGCTAACTGCATTGACATATCAAAATTATTGGGACGTTAATTGACACAAATGAGGTGATAACGGTTGGAAGTTTAACCATGGTTAGCCAGGATACAACACATGGGCAGGGTCCGAAAGCTCATCAGATATGGTCCCAGCCGTGCGTGGGTGGAATAGGAAAAGGTGTATAAAAGATGTGGTTATCCAGCCTGGTGTTAGGACATGGGTATGACATGGGAGAGCCAGGTAGGAAGCCTAACTCAGCACCTTCTTCTTGGGGTTATCTCCACTTACATTTTCTTCCATCTTTGTTTCTAAAGGTCTCCAGAAGGTTGTAAGTGTGTACAATGTAAGATTATAAGTATGAACAGTGTAGGAAGCCACTTTACTGTACTTATTTTTATACTTTGTATACTGATTTTTCTATGATTTCAGTTACATTTGTCTGTGTTATTGTAGCAAGGCGCACGCTGGGCTGCTCCTGTTGCCCCCTTCAATCAGTCAGGAATGCCTCAGCTTGATGCAACACCAATGTTCTTTATTTACAGTTGTTTTCCCGCCACCACTTTCCACCTATGTACAGGATTCGCAGCCAACTTTGCCAAATGCAGGCCTGACCAGCAACAGACCTGAAGGCTCCCACCTTCCTCTGTGCCAAGCCTTTCTCTTCCCCCATTCTTCTGGTTTCCTGTCAGCCATTATAGCCCTGGCTAATGAGGCTGGCAGGTGCTGCCCATTAACAGGCAGACACAGGGCTATCCAACCAGCCCCAATCCATTCCCTTTGATTGGGGCTGGAGTGGCCGGGGCTGACTAAGTGCTTCTCACTCCGCACCCTGTCACAATTATCAAAAGCTTATAAAGTTTCTGTGTGTGATTTATCAATTTCATCTTCTTAGTTAGCTCTAAGTAGCCACCTGAAAAAGAACTTGTGTGTTACAAGTGCATGTTGCACCCCAATAACTAATTTGAGAATTGTGATCATGGATCTGGCTATACCTTGATATTACTGCACTTCAATAAGGAAAAATGTTTCAGTATTTGTAATAATACTCATTCAGGTCTGAAAGCTAAATATGCGGCATTTTGTAGAGCACACAAAAATATACAGTGCCTGCTTCAAAGCATTTAAAATTCAACTCGGATACAATATATGGGGTAACAATTCAGGAGTGGAAGGTTTCATGAAACATAATAACATAAAAATGGCCACAGTGGGTCAGATCATAGTGGCCCAGTATCCTATGTTCCAACAGCAGCCAGATGCTTCATAGGGAGTGAACAGAACAACGCAATTATCGAGTGATCCATCACCTGTTGTCCAGTCCTAGCATCTAGTAGTCATAGGCTTAGGGACACCCAGAGAATGGGGTTGCATCTTGGCTAATAGCCACTGATGGACCTATCCTCCATGGAAGAAGTGGGTTCTTCTTACTTCCCCCTGGAACTGCTGGGTTAGGAATGGATAGTGCTTTGAATCCACCCCTCCCCTTTCCGCTCATCCAGGGAAGGAGATGTGGCTTAGAGAGATTTCTCTGAGTCCAGTGCTTTCCAGGGCTACTCTTGGGTTGGTGCCCTACCCGTTGCTCATGACTGTGCCTAATCTCCCTTGGTTTAAGATAAAGAAGAGCGTTACCCAACTGAGTTTCACCCATGGGTATCATAAATTCAATAAAGAGTTACAAAAAACAACAGTGAAAGCAACAGATCACGGTAGAAAATTCTAGAAAAAATAATGTACACTTCATAAAATACAAAGGATTCATTTTATAAATATAGTTCCATGGGCAAGTGAGCTAACTAACCCATAAGATAGATTTATGCCAGTAGCATTTTACAGCCTGGAACTCCAAGGGTATAAAAGTCAGAATTTCATAGTATAAGGCTAATGATTAAAGTATGTGTGATGGTAGTCACAGTAACAGCACTGAACAAGTAAGCACCTGTCTTTCTCTTAGGTGTTCTGACAGCCTGATATTAAAGAGCTGCAAGTGTCAGAAGATGTAGGAAATCAACTGGCCTCTTTGACAGATTTTACAGAGTAGTGTTTGCACTGTCAAGACAGTGAATATGACAAACCTTAAAAATGACAGTAGTAGGAATGTTTAGGTAAAAGAACAAGCCACATCTCCTTCCCTGGTTCCTCCTTGTGCCACAGTTGACAATAACATGCTTATGTTAAGGGCGGAGCCTCTGTTTAAGTTTTTCCCTGGAAAATATTTTATTAAACCCCGTTTCTAAATCTGTGGTTTTTTCACTATCATGGTAAAACACATTTTAGTTGTTTGCAGGGCAAAACATTTAGGTGCCAATCATTTCATAATAATCGACATTAAAGAAATCTCTTAAACCAATTATTATTATTTATTTATACTGCAGTAGCACCTCAGGGTTTCAACTCAGATTGGGGCTCTGTTGTGCTGAACAAACAGAATAAGACACCATTCCTGCCCTGAATAATTTACAATCGAAATGGACAAAGCTTCTGGGAAAAGGAGCATTATTATCCCCATTTTACAGATGAGAAATGAGTTATTTGCCCAAGGTCACACAAGACATCTGTAGCCGAACCAGGCATTGAACCAAGGTCTTGTGTATTTCAATCCCATTCCTTAAGCACAAGATCAACCTGATGAATAACAATCTCTGTCTTTATTCATTTACTTCTGGTCTTGCAAACTAACTTAATAGCCAAAATGGAATTGTTTCATCAGCTAATTTGATGCAAATGGAAGATGAATACTAAAAGCATTAGCGCTCAAAACACGTGTTTATCAGCAGCTTTCTCTATAATCCAGCCCGAGGAGAACACAAGTGCTTTATTCAATGCGCATACTCAATGGTAAAAACGTTTGGGAGCGAAGGTTACAACTTGTGAGGTGAAGCAAAATGATTACTTTTTCCAAACTCCTTTTCACCTGAGATCATTTATATGCATCTGATTACAATGAGTTTAAATTCTTATAAGACTTAAATTGAGCTTGACATCCATGCCTGCAGAACAACTGACAACAACTCTCAACCACCTGATTCCACTTTAATCTCACGCATCCTTCATCATAAATGAGGGCCACATCTGAAATGTTCATTAGGCTCAGTGCACTCTATAAGGCTGTTCTAGGCGCCAAGGGAATTCTATTAGAGAGGGAGGTGTTAATTACAACCAGTTAGTACAGTGGAGACAAGAAGTGCATTACCTCAGTGTTAGAGCTACAAAACTCATGCAAAGGATGCAATCTGTTTCAGTATCAAATATATTTAAATTGTGGAGTGTTGCTATGGCTTCATGACTGCACTCTGCCATGAAGATCCAGGTTCAGTAGTGAACACTGGCTAATGGGAGCCAGATTTTTAAAGGCGTTTAGGCACCCAGTGGGATTTTCAAAAATGCCTAGGTGTCTAATTCCCATTGATTTCAATAGGAATATGGTAGTTAGGTGCCTAAGTCTTTTTGAAAATCCAATAGGCACCCGTCTGCATCTTAAAGTGCCTAAATCCCATTAAAAATCTGGCCCTTCATTCTTTAAGCTAATGATAAGGTTGAATAGATGATACATATGGGGATCCATGGGGAAAATAAGTCATTACTTACATCCTGGTCTGATCTTGTACTCCACTCGCATATCCATATTATCATTTGAGAAAGAAAGGAGGATCAAAGAGGCTTGTATTGAATGACTGCAGGCATCCAAAAAGAGAGAGAGGAGTAGAATATTAATAAAAAGAGGGTTATTTTACATTCTACTAATGCTTCTGAAAATTGTGTTTCTATTAGACAGAGACAGGTTTTTGAATATCTTGCTGTCTTTATGTTGTTTATAAAATGCAACACAAATATTGCATTGTGAAATGACAGAAAATCTGTCTATATTTTGAGATATTTAACCCCTTTCTTAGGCCGGTAAAAAAAGATAGAATTCTTCCAACTGGAATAATATGAATGCCCTGATCTTTTAGCTGGACATCATACTGACTTCTAATAGTATAGGCCATTTTGCATCAAAAATTATATACAGGGATCCCAATTCTAAAGAAGTCCAGTGTAAATTCCAATTTGTAACATGTATTTTGCTATCACTTACATTATTCTAGGTTTCCCAGAACACTGAGAAAGGTAAGTTGAGATGTTCTAGTTAACATATTTCACATCAAGGTTTGTTTCTCCCAGATTGTTGTAGGAAAGTTGCTTGAAATATCAAAGAAGTAACTAACACATTTTGGAGACGGTATTTGGCTCAACGTCCAGTATTTATTCATTTGAATTGAAATTTCATGTGTGCCATTTTAATAGAAGAATAAAAATTGTTATTAAAAGTGATGGTTCAACTTGAACCCTAACTGTAATGTGGATACTTTCCACTTGATCAGAAATTATTGTGGAAAATGTCCTCGCGAATGGAGTTTCATCTCAGGACCTCATTTAGATAATTTTATGATGATTAATTCATTTGTGAAGATCAGCAGATTATACTGATCATTACTCTTTTCCGCAGTCACCTTCCACTCATGCAGAATTTTAACATTTGACATTTTCCTGTCATCTCCTTGCCCTGCGGGCTATAGCAGCGATGTTATTAACGTCACATTCTCTGAAATTCCTTAGACCACAATTATTGATCGAGTCCTTACTCTGATATGTCTTCGTACTGCTTCCCATTGACTCAGCATCGTAATATCATTAACATTCCAACAAATGTGCTATCATTACCAATGTATATTGGGCAGGTCCGATGTTTAGATTCACAGATTATAAAGCCAGAGGGGACCACTGTGATCATCTAGTCTGACCCATATAACACAGGCCAGAGAACTTCCTTGAATTGATTCCTGTTAGAATTAGAGCATATTTTTTAGAAAAATGTCCAATCTTGATTTAAATATTTCCAGTGATGAAGAATTTACCAGTACCCTTGGTAAGTTGTTCCAATGGTTCATTACCTTCGTTGTTAAATTGGAGCCATTGGATTGTGTTATACCTTTGTCTGCCAGACTGAAGAGTCCTTTATTATCAAATTTCTGTTCCACTATATCGGTACTTTCAGACTGTTCAAGTCTTCCCTTAGCCTTCTCTTTGTTAAGCTAAATAGATTGAGCTCCTTCAGTCTATCACTTTACGGCATGTTTCCCAATCCTTAATCATTCTCGTGGTTCTTCAGTGATCCCTCTCCAATTTATCAACATCATTCTTGAATTGTGAACACCAGAACTGGTCACAGTACTCCAGTGGCGATTGCCAAATACAGAGGTAACACTACAGTGGCTATAACAGCCAATTTCAAATGTCTGGCTATCAGTCCCCCAAGTCTGCACATGACAAAACTGCTGACCTTTCTGTCCAAGAAAAATATTTCACTCCAAGTGTGCAGAAATGGTATCGGTCATGCCTGTCAATATACAAAGAAACTAGGATCGTCCTGAGTTGCCCAAAGCAAGAGCAGGCACTCTCCCACACTTCTTCTCTGTTGAGATCCCCATCACAAAAATAAAAAGCCTTCTTACTTCTCGCTGCACCCGAACCCAGCAACATTATATGTATACGTGCATCACCATAACATTTTGAGAAATCGGATAACAGATTGAATTAGTTTATACCAGTGGATATTGTACAGGTGAAATACCACTTAGTTGACATACAATTCTAACTAGTTACTACCAAAAAACTAAAAGCTATTCATTTCTGTGAGGATCCATTTCTTGCTCTATTTCAATGGCTTTCTGTAGCTTACATCTCCAAATTCACCTTGTTAAAGTGCTTTGATAAGTTAGACACCTACCTGCTACTGAAAATCGATGGAAATTGGGTGCCCAATTCCCTTAGGTCCCTTTGAATATCCCAGCCCTTGGTCTGTTATTTTTTTCAGCTCGAGGATAACTCTTGTCTGTGGTTACTACCAGAACAGCTGGGCCTCAGAGACAACATCAGAGACGAAGTGTGTAGTTCATTAATGGATCCTATTCCACCCTTTTTGCTCAACAGTGCACTTTTTATCTTCCTTGTACTACAGCAATTGAAGAGTACCAGATATTCCACCCTAAACACTTACACAAACTAAACATAAATGACTATAAATCCTCACTTATGTTTGCTCTCTTCAATTACCTGCTGTTAGGAAATTCTAAGCAGAGTTAATGATCTTTCCACTGTTTACCAGAATGCCATCTGCCAAGTACTTAATCTTATGTTCTGGTAAACTCAGCTGCACAGGTGAACATACATGCACATATATAAATATATGCAATTGATATTTAGACAAACCTATTCCTACTAGATGCAAATACAATTTATTTTTCTTCCAGGTAGAGAGAAAAGATAATGAAATATTGCCATTCCTAGATAAAAGATAGAACTGATTGTCTGTAGAAAGTGAACCATGAGCTCATCCTTCTGGATCTAGTGTTGAATGGTGAATGTGTCTCCACAACTTCACTTGAAAAGTGACATCTAAAAACAGTCCTCCAACACATACCACTTTCTTTTCTTTTTCTTTTTCTATTTCAAGAAGCAACCAGTTCAAAAACACTAAATACCACCAAAAGGCCAAATAAAATCTAGTTTAAACAAATTCATGATTAGTTGAAAAATAACTGCACACTAATTGTCCAGGATATTATAAAATCTTTTATAAGACTCTTTAGATAAAGGATTTTCTCCTGTCAGATACCTGCTTTCTCTGCTTTGAGTAACTTTCCAGTGATATTTTTTTTTTACCAAAAAGCAATTTGTCAAGTTCTGAGAACTGTTCAAGCTTTGGAAAGAATGCCTCTCCATCAAGGTCAAGTTTTCCTTATAGAAGAATAATCAGAGCTAAACAGTGTGCTCGATTTGAATTTGCCAAACGCCGACCAGATCCCTTAATCTCCAAAAACTAAATGCTTATGGACATATCCTATAGTAAGCCCATCTGTAGCTAGAGACAACCCTCCATCCAAAGGGACTGAAGTATAATCAGCCGATGTGGAATCGATGTCACCAGTTCTGATGCAGCACCATCACTCTACCCTGATGACCCATCACCGTGACAATGTGGATCATTCTATGCTTCACTAAAAGCCCCCTACACATTCCTAAATTTCTATTGAGGAATTTGCCTAGAAGTCTTTTTTTCCTCTGGCCTTAATTCCTGTTACAGTTCTCTTCCTTGAATAGTTGAATCTAGTGACACATAGAATCATAGAATATCAGGGTTGGAAGGGACCTCAGGAAGACATCTAGTCCAACCCCCTGCTCAAAGCAGGACCAATCCCTAGACAGATTTTTGCCCCAGATCCCTAAATGGCCCCCTCAAGGATTGAACTCTCAACCCTTGGTCTAGCAGGCTGATAGTAAATCTGTGTCCTGCCTTTATATACCCTCAGTCAACATGAAAAGCTAAATTTCCCCTTACAAGGCTCCAACAGTTTCAGTCCTATTAAAGAACCAAATAAAAGTGGATCTATCCATCATAAGAAGCCCCTACAACAATTCATGTGCTTAAAGTTAGGCCTTAAGTACCTTCCTGAGCCTGGGACTCTGTGTATTCTATTCTTTTCTTTCTGTTGATCGTCTCCTACTCCCTTTATGCTGTTTTGCAGTGGGTTTATCTGAAAACAATAAAAAATACGGAGTCACATTAAAACTTCTCTATTTGCAAAGTAAGGCCCTGGTCCTGAAAACACTTATGCATGTAAGTAATTGCATTGAATTCAATGGGACATTTTGCATGAATAAGATGACTCAGGAGTTTAAGTGTTTGTAATAATGGTAATTTTTCCTAATGCACATTGCCAGATCTCTAGCGTCTTTGACTTAGGTAGTCCTGAGAGAAAAATCAGTGATTTCTTCACGGGAACTAAGTGTCCGTTCAGTCGCAACTCATTAAAAACCATTCCCTGTGTCAGCAAATTCTTGAAGTCCTTTCTTTCTTTCCCAATTATCTTGGACTGAATTACTACAATATTTTGTAAATTATTCCATATAAATTAGCACCTTCTTGAGAACATTCTTCTTCATTCCCTCTTGTGAAAAACTTAACTGAAAGCTCTGTGTGGGGAGGGGAGGGGATGGGTATGTGCTGTTACTAGCAAGAGATGATTGTTTCAAAGATTTATTCATGTGCTGCTAGAGTTTAGGAATTATAGTAATGTCAAAGAAGTGCATTCCTAAGCAAAACATAGTTTACGTGTGGAAGACAAGAAATAATTACTGTATTTGTTGAAAGCTGTTTATGGAACAAAAACATATATAAAACATCATTCGTATGGTGCAAATCAGTTGCTTGGTAAATAACATTCTGCGTGGTATGACAGTAATGAACAATTTTATCTACAGCCACTACAATCACACTTTGCAACAGCTGTTAAACATTTTATCTACTCTGGCTGAGTCTAGCCCTCCGACATTTGCCTGTAAAGTCACTGGTGTGTGTGGATGCCTTCCCTTCCATCAATTCCTACTCCCCAAAAGTTCCCAAAAATAAGTGCTTGTGCGATTTCACAGTAAATTTAAACTTTGTGGGCCAGATCCTCAGCTGATGTAAATTGGCTTCAGTCAGCTCCTCCGAGTCACAGCTGGTAGGGATCTGTAAATTTAGAGCCAAGTCCGTTCCTCCTACCATGATGCCTACAAGGCATTTGGCAATGGGTAGGCCGTCTGACCACAGTTTATTACATTTACAGTTGTCCCACTTTCCCTTGTACTCCCCGATCCATTGGCCACCTGTTGTTTCTAGTCTTTGAGTTAGTTTGCAAACTGGGTAAGAGACCGTCTTTTTGTACAGGGCCTAGCACAATGGGGACCCAATCGGTGATTGCGTCCTATAGCCACTATTGTAATATACGATCTAGTAATAATGATGTAAATTGTTGTAACTCCATTGGCTTCAGTGAAATTTCAGCTATTTACACCAGCAAGGAATTTAGCCTCTCCCTTTTCTCCCCTGTTTTTACCATTTGCTGTTGACAAAAGGAATACTTTACAAAGGGGACAGGCTGTGAAAACATATTTGGCACAATGTGTACTTTAAAAGATGAGTTGCAGGTAAGGTTTCAAAACAACTTCTCTTACAATGTTATATTGACTAACAATCATGTGCTAAAAATAAGCTAAATTATATTTCACCTCTCTTTAAATGGGGTTGCAAAGTCCTGAGTAATGACACCGGTTGAACCATTAATGTAAATCCTTAAAATATAAGTAGTTTCTTGATACTTTTCACTTTGAGGCATCTTTCTAGAAAAACAACAGATGCCTCTCCACATACATAGAAGAAATCAATGGAGGTAATCAATAATTCCCTCCACAGGTAATAAATGCTGAGAAGCATTTCTGTCTATCTATATTGATCCCGGAGAAATGCTTTGAATTGGTTCTGATGTGTATAAAAATCATTGTCATATCGATCAAAGCTTTGCTTTCTTTCTATGATATGTTATTTCATCTGTGCTACACTTAATAGTTTCAGGCTTCTTCCCTATGCAGTTATGATAAACAAAATAGCTAAATTTCATGCAAGACACCTGTAATTTGAATGAAATATGAAATGGCTGGTTTTGTTTCTTTGAAGAATGCTTTGCTTACAGTTTTAAGGAGAGCTGGTGGTGTTAAATTGGGGAAACTGTTGCTCTTGGTTTATTTTCAATGAGAAATATAATTATTTTTATTACCTCCTTCTTTCATTAGAAGCAATGATCCAAGTCAAGTATTCTTCATTTTCATGAATAGTCAATATAAGTATTGGCTACTTATATGAATAAAGGCTGAGGGAGAGTTTTACATGATTTTTATGAATTTCTTGTTCTGTTCCACAAATAAGCCAAAGAGTTAATATTGGGTCTACAGAAATAATTGAATTAAAGACAGAAATAATGCTATTTATATTCTACTTTATCACTGATGTCTCAATCTAATAGGAAACATTAAGTAGTTGGTTGGTTGATTGATTTGTGTGTGGCATTTATTAGACTTTTTTGGCATTCGTCTACCAAAATTCTGTAGAGGCACTAGGCAGCTTGGTCCTGCTAAAACAGAAATATTCAGAGTATTCAATAATTAAATTAGATGCATAATTTCTACATTCATTTGCCTGAAGAAAAATTCAGTGCTTCAACGTAAGTATTATCTTATGATTCCAATCAACCAGCCCTTCATTTGTCTTTGGTTTGACATGGACATTTAGCCATAATAGTCTAAGCCTATAGCAGGATTTAGTAGGGAAGTAGAAAGCAAATTAGGTTAGATCTGTTGGAGTGTTTTCTATGGCGGGCTCAGTTTCTGTTTGATACATTAGCTGCAAAACAGCCTTTGGGATTGTGACTTGTTCCTTTAATAACAAAAAATCAAAGGCTTCGGTCAACATGATTTATCAAGTGTCAAAGCCAAATATCAGTAAAACAGTCTGCTTTTTAGGCTATTCCATTGCAAAAATGGCATTGTTTATGGATACTTGAGTACGTCGCCTTGTAAAGCATTGCCTAATGTTGCCTTGGCAGAGCTTCGCCCCAAATTCATTTTACAAAGACAGCTGGTAATCATTGCTGTGATTTCTATTAGGATCTCCTGGAATATGAATTGTCAATTTTTTTGTCCTTTGACAAGTACAGGTCTTGTTCCCTCTACCCTAGGTAATTTGGCTTTATCAGCCCAGCAAATTAATCTTGTCTAGTTTTGTGTTCTGAAGAAATCTATCATGCAGTAACAAATTAAATTAAACTGCTTCAACATACCAGCACTATTTTAGATGTAGCCAACAATTCATATTATGAGATGGATTTCATACTATATTTACATAAAGCGGTTTCATTATTGTTATTATTATTATTTACTTAGCACCATGGGTGTTTATGGCTCTTGATAGTCAAGGAAATAAAAATACAGATCCCTGCTTCCGTAGAACTTAAAATCAAATGTAGTTAAACATATAACGGCCATGACTTTGGACTCATATTGGCTTTATCCCAGGGCATAAACTTCACTGGAGTGACTCTTCATTTGCATCAGTGTAAGAAAGATCAGAATTTGGTCCCTTAGTATCAGATGTCTACAAAATGTCTCTAGCTCCAAAATCTTACACATATTCCTAAAGTTATAAGGCCAGATCCTCAGCTGGTATGAATCAGCATAACTCCATCAATGGCCATAGACCTTCACTGATTTACACCAGATGAGGTCTGGCCCATAAAATAAAGTTATAGCATCTTTTGATATTGCACCTCTGTTCTCAAGAGAGAACACTGGGGTATGTTTTGTATGTGCAGCCTTTCTAAAAGGGCAATGTTGATAAGAGGGCAAGGGGAGAATTGCAATGATCTTCAGGATTTAATCATTGTTCAGGTATATATCTGGCCAAAACTTCAGGATTATACTTGTAATTAATCAGTGTCTAAAATAAAGATCTTGGCTAATCTGTAAATGGCAGCATGACAAGCTACCATGCAGGAGCTTAGAACTGGAGTCCAAGAACAGCTCTTTGCTTGTAGGACACTGGAATTTGGGAACAGTGTGGAGATAGCTAATTCAGCTGCGGAGACCATATGCTCTGTTCCCTTACTCTGCATTTGGAGGGAAAGGATCAGAAGGTCCTAATCACTCAGAAAAAGCCCAGGAAGAACAGAGAGGAAATGTGACCATACAGTCATAGCCTCCCACACATTATATATCTGCCTTTCCCCCTTGTATGACATGTACAAGGGAATTAAGCTCTATGCTGCTGACCAGTAGAGAGGGAAGGAACAGACACAACAGATACCAAACACATATGCAATAGGGAATTTTATGAATATATCCCACCAGTATGACCTCTGATGGCTTCTGGCATTTTTTCCACTGTAAAGCAAGAAGCAAGTATAACTAACATGGTCATAAAAACAGGGCCATCTCCTGTGGCTTTCTGTCTGCACAGTGATTCACATTGGTGCTAACACCATTCAGCTGAACCAGAAAAATTACCCATATTCCAGTCACAGGCAGGAACAGTGTAGCTGCATTAGCGGTAACAGTGGAGTGAGTGCTAGAGTACATGGAGTTCAGGCATTTTTGCCACCATGTCATGAAAATCTACCTAGTGGTAATACCCATAAAGACCCCATAGGTTTCAAAGTATTTTGCAGTGCCCCTTTTGGAACCATATTACTCCTAGCTCATCTCCTGTGCCAGTACTCTACTGCCATTGACTGTCTTGCTCAGGGGCGGCTATATGTTTTTTGCCACCCCAAGCATGGCAGTCAGGCAGCCTTTGGCAGCACGCCTGCGGGCAGTCTGCTGGTCACACGGATTCGGTGGCGTTTCTGCGGGTGATCTGCCGATCCTGCAGCTTCGGTGTACCCACCGCTGAAACCGCGGGACCTGTGGACCTCCCACAGGCATGCCGCTGAAAACTGCCCATCTGCCGCCCTCACAATGACCGGCAGGCCGCCCCCTGCGGCTTGCCACCCCAGGCACGTGCTTGCTGCGCTGGTGCCTGGAGCCACCCCTGGTCTTGCTGCCAATCCCATACCCTCCATCTGTTCAGGAGTATTACTGCTGATGAAGGCAAAAATAATTGTGCACAGTCCTACTTTGAGCAATGACTGTAAAAATGGCAGCCTGAGTTTCCATTCTTGTTGTCTCTGTGACTCCTGATCTAACGTGCTCAGTTGCTTTCTGTTCCTCTTTGCCAGCCATGCTTCCTGACATTGGGATCTCAAAATCAAGCTGGGTCCTTTCCTTCTTATGCATCATCGCCTGTAATAAGGATCAAGAGGAACAAATGATGACACCCCTGTCACCAATTATTGGCAATGGGGTTGCACAGGTGTAACAGCCTGGAATTAATTAACAATTCCCGCTGCAGATGCATATGCAGGAATAGAATCCAGCTCATTCTCTTAACTGTGTTGGCTCAGCAGGGCTAGCAGGAGGAAAACAGTACAGTCTTATTTTGTCATTAATGTCAGCAGAAATGGTTCTGAGGGTGCAGAGGGATCAGATCTGCTGAGTAGGAAGATGCCATGTTTACATAGCCATTTCCAGAGTACTTTGTGAGGCAAATTACCTTGTAGCTTACACTGCTCTCAGAGAGTAACATGCCACCTCAGGTGAGTCGGCGTGTCTACATTCCAACAATGGCCAACTGCAATTTAGCTGCATCAGTGCTAAGCTGATACTGTAGATAGGGCCCCATGAAGACCTGCTTAGTCATTCCTCCTGCCTCACAGACTGAGAAGGAGGCGAGGGTTCAGGACTGGTCATGGGACAGCCAGAGGCAGTGGGGCACCTTTGCTAGCTGTGTGCCCAGTGCTGTGGGTGAGCCCGTAGCAGTGTGGCACCAACAAAGGCCTTGCAAATGGTTTGAACTCTCTAGGGTCTTCCCTGGCATTACATGTTGATCTCAATCTTGATGCTTTGCAGCTTCTACACAGTGGACCAGATACTCAGCTGATGCGAATCAGTATAGTTCTATAGACTTCAATACAGCAGTGGAGAGTTACACTAGTTGAGGATTTGGCCCATAGACTTTGTAGAACTACATTGTATGCCATATTTTTCTCCTCCCATGAGTGCTACATCAAAGTGCCTTTGTTAATGTACAGATAAGTGTGCTTTGTAAAAACACCAATCGTAAGTAGATTTTTACATGATAATCATGTAATGTTTTTTGTGTGGTTTGCTGATTGGAGAACATTTTGATCAGCAATAAAATGCAATTTGTTTTCTCTTCGAAACAAGAAAAACTCATGTTGGCAGGAAGGAGGGAGTAAATTTACCTTATAATCAGCAAATCATCATGAGCAAGTAGATCAGTGTTGAGATAAAGGGTAACGGAAACGAGACATTCCCATTATGTGCCCTCTCTTCCCCATTTGCTGTTTCACTCACTCACACATTCACTCACACACCCTTCTGCTACAGAGCAAATAAGTTGCTTTATTCATAGTTCACAATAGCAATGCACAATAATTTGGCTAGCATTGAATGTGTGTGAAAAGACCATTCTCCACCAACACTTACATCCCCCGCAAACATCAGAGAGTACTAGCTATCAGACACATACTTCTTTGATCACTACTACACCATCTAGCTACTTGTTACTATATTTTACTATCATTTTCAGATATTCACATGCCCCAACCAAATAACATAAATATCTGTTTCTTTCAAGCATATGATTTAGCTGGCAAAGGTTATACAGATGCACCGTTAGGGCCTGTCCTATTCCCCTTGTACAGTAGTCAGTGAGAATTTTAACTAAACAAATAAGTTTATTGTTTCAAATATCAATTTGGATTGATTTTACTTTCCTAATGTTAACTGGGACTGTCCAAATCCTCTTTTGAATACATGCATTTGTTACTGTTTTTAAAAGATGAAATGTGACAGTAACTCCCTACCCAGCTGTTTCAGCGTTAAGACTCTGAGCTAAGTCTTTTTTTTTTTTTTTTTTTTTGCCTCTTAGGGAAAACCTCCCAGCAATTGCCCATAGAGTCTGGTTGCAAGTGAAATCCATATGTAATGCTTCTGTCAGCAAAGACTTGCTAAAAGAGAGTTTATAATAAATATTCGCATCTGGTGCTTTGGACACCCTAATCCATCCTACAGATCTTTGCTGTGTCAGGCTTTGTTTTAGATGAAGAAGCCCGGTAGTTATAAAGGTTTGCAAATAAAGGATATTTATCATGGTTAGCTCTACTTCCATACTTCCACCTCTTGTACAAATAGCCATGACCACTCCAGGCATAACCGGTGATTTAATGTTCTCAATGCATTTTTGAGATTATTTTGCCAAAATGTTTCACTTGATAAATGGAGAAAATGGCATTTGTTTATCTCACACGCTGTCAAATGAAGCCATCCTATTGTGGTGAGCATAACAAGAGACATCATTGTCATGAATTATTCTGAAAGGATGGACAATATATTTCCAGGATAAAATTTACATCAGATTCTGATACACAAGACCTTGTGGCTTCAGCATCATTAAAATTACATTTTCTTTTGGGCCAGATTCTTCCCATGCACTTGTTTGGTCATAAGTCCTGATCAGCTATTCATGGAGTAGCTGTGGCCACACTTGGCCCTGTTTTCCCTACTCTTCCTCAAAAACTTTTGCTTCAATACTGCATTGACTTTGTCAATGTCAGCATTAATTCAGCTTCTATGGGTGAGATGTCTTTGCTTTCAGGGGAAAAAAAGTACCGATACATAAAAAAGGGCCATAATCATTCTGAGGGTATATTGAACCTGCCTCTAATAGCTAAAGGTGTTTGACCAAAATCATGACTTGAAATACAATGATGGCTCTGTTGAGCAGACCATATCTGCCTTGAAATGAATGTATTGATTTTTTTTTTTTTTTGGTTGGGTATTGTTATTGTTGTGTGTGTACGGACATATGTGAAGATCCTGATTATTGCAGTTAATGTGGAAGCAGAGAGGTTCTCTCATCTGATGGCTGAGAAAATAAGGGGTGATTCAAATGTATCACTTACCAGCTGTTAGTCATGCTTTTTATTTAAACTGCAAAATAATAAACTTATAAATACATACTGGGCTTGTTTAGACTGGTAAGATATAGAGGCTGCTTGTTCTATAAATAAGTGCAAGGAAGCTTTGGACTTTTTAAAACCTTCCCACCATCCCCTTTAACTGCTGTATCCACTTCTATATTAACTGTTTAATTAGGCTGGGAGTTTTCATTGGAACCTAAAGGAATTATGTGCTCAACTCCTGCTAAAGGTCAATGGAATTTAGACGCCTAAACTCACCTAGGCACCTTAATGTATTATGCTGGGACTATCAACATTAATGTCAGAGGGCCGGATTCTGGTTCATTTAGGCGAGATATGGCATCTTAATCCAGGAGTGCTGACTGATTTGAGTGAAATTACCTGTGGGCTAAAGTGCTTCTCAGCGAGAGTATCAGAATCTGGCCCTAAATCATTGAACCAAAATAAAAATAGAATAGATGCCTTCCCAATGAGCCGCAAGCCCAGGTCCTCACTCTGACATCTCCTCTGTTGTTATTGATGGATGTCGCTTTCCGCTAAATCGGGGGGCATTTCAAGCAAGAGTCCACAGCCTCAGCCTTCCCAACTGCAGTCTTTGCTCCCTCCGGTCGCCTTCTAGCACTCTGACGACTTTGCTCTGAATTGCAGGTCACGTCGTGGCCCTGGCAAGCAACGACGGCACGGTGAAGACCCTGGAACTCAACTCGGGGCAGCTGTCCAGCTTGGTGGGCCACGAGGACGAGGTGCAGAGCGTTGTCTTTGATCACAAGGCAGAGCACCTGCTTTCGGGGGGCTCGGATGGAACCGTTCGACTCTGGAGCTGAGTGAGCCCCGCTGGGGGTCCGGGTCAGGGCAGACTCAGCGCCTGGGGGGACCGATTGGCCACCAGGCCAGCAGCCATTCACCGGCGAAATGTCTTCGCCCTTATTGTGTGCAGGGAGCGGTCATTGCGTGAAACGGTGAAATGACTCGAACTCTGCCTTTGATCCAAA
Source organism: Malaclemys terrapin pileata (assembly GCF_027887155.1). Lineage (NCBI taxonomy): Eukaryota > Metazoa > Chordata > Testudines > Emydidae > Malaclemys > Malaclemys terrapin. Next base: position 13,170,236 of record NC_071515.1, on the reverse strand, counting down.
TAAAGTCCCGCATTTCTCTTTGTGCGGAAGCGTGTCTTTCTGAACCTCTCCTTTGGGTGCTGCTGGAGAAGTAGCTTTACAATGACGCCTAATGCCAGCCCCGACGAATTGCAAGGAGGCCGGTTTTGACTGTAACACAGCGAGAGCCACAAGAGCTCAGCTACCCCCCCGCCCCCAGACACACACACACACCTCCCCCACCCTCCATCCTAGCCTGCGATCCGCTCCGAAGTTTGAATAATGCAGCAACGTGGGGCTGTTTCTCTCTCTTTCCTGCAGCGACCGCGTTGAATGCCGGCGGGGCGAGGAGGGGAGTTGGCGAGAGGCGCCTGGCCGCTCAGCTCTGCCTCCTCCTCCTCCAGTAGCTGCAGGGAGCTGACAGCCCAGCGCTGGCCCTCAGCCCTGCGGTGTGATCAGGGGAGCGGCTCCGGGTTGAGCAGATCGGGGGGTGGCTGCCCGATGCCGGTGCGATCTCCTGACGGGTGGGTGTAGTCACGGCTCTGCCGCTTCGCCTGGCCCCCGCGGAATGGCCCGTCCCAGGCAGGGCTCTTAGCCCGCCCGGCGCACGATGCGGAGCGCTGGCCGCGGCGCTGCAGGGACCCCGGCGGCTGGCCCCATGCGCCCGGCCACGCGGCTGCGGGGCTGAAGCCCGGGGAAAGTTGCTCCCGGTGGAAGCAGCGTCGGGGGGATGGTGCTGGCGCTGCCTTTCAGCCGGGGCTGGCTCTAAGCTCCCCCAGCCGGCGGCGGCTGCTGCTGCGCCCGGGCTGCTCCGCGTAAACCAGTCCCACTGCGGAGTGCGCAGGGAGGGGAACGGAGAAGCCGGAGACCCGCGGAGATCCGGAGCAAGTGGGACGCGATGCCGGAGACAAGGCAGCCTCGCCTCCGGAGCTGCTGCTTGCTTTGAATGCTGAACACCGGGCGGAACCGTCCTTCCCCTGCCCTGCCGCGGGGGCTGCCGCCGCCGCCGCTGCTGCGAGATGGGAAGGGATTGCCCGGGACTCGGCAGCGGAGCCGCTTTCATCGCTGACCTTTTAGTCCAGGTTGGGCTGTGACCCCCGGCAGCGTTACACCCCGAGCCTGCCAGGTGAGTCTACCTGATTCCCGGGGGGAGAGCTGCACTTGCTCCCCGAGTTAGCCGGTCACGAGAAAGGATGAAAAAGTTGAACTGTTCAACTAATTCGTAGCGGAGCCGGGTTTGTTTACTCGGCGAAACCCTTCCCCAGAAAGGAACTGCAGTCGGGTCCGTTTCCTTCCCATTCCTTAGACTGGGCTTTGAAATTGCTGTGGAGCATTGATTTATATGTAATCCTTTCCTTTTTAGTGCCTGGCCATCAAACGTGGATGGGTTTAGTGGGCTGGTTGGATCATTTCACATTACCTCATATATCAATTACTTTCCTGATGGCTGTTCCCCCCCCCCCCCTTAAATCTCCACTTACCTGAGCTTTGAAAATTGATACCTACCTGTGGCTTCTAGGTGGGCAAAACTCTTCACTCCCCAGTTCTATGATGCAGACTTATCTGTGTGCATCACACTTTAAAAAAAACCCAGCATGTTATAACAGCTATTGCTGGCAGTACTACAGTACCTTGCCCTTGTGATAAAAACATATCGAGAACTTCAATTAAGAGGATATCTTATGATTTTGACAAAGCTTGTGTAATATCCGGTGTCTCCCTCTATAGTAGCTTTAGAAAAACTGCCTTTTTTAGCAGGATCCTTTAGCTTCTCTTGTGAGGTTATAGCTTTCTCCTGATTCATTCTTTTTGACGGATTTTATTAATATAACCATTTAACATCAATAATCATGAAAAATCTGAATATACAGGAAACATTTCTTTTGAGGGAAGAGGAAATAGATATCCGTATGAGTATGTGTGCATTTCTACAGGTGTGTGTGTGTGTGTGTAAATACACATACCTATATTCATTTATTTGTGTGTATGCTATTAGCAGAAACTACATACCTCACTATTAATAAACATAAAGCTAATATTTTTCAGTTCATAAAAAGTTTCCTACAAATACTTTTCACTATTGGACAGCCATTCCCTGCCCAGTTATCCGAAAACAGTTGAGAGACTATTTTTCTGCTGGCATTACACTGGCATCCGAATGGCATTTAGAAAAGGATTGAGAACGTGTGCATTGGTGACAGGGATGTGACACACAGCACAGACAATAATGTAACAAGAAAATATGTGCTGAGTCTTTCTTTTTTGCCTAATTTTTTCTGGGCCAGGGCCAGGCTTTCCTCCCTTTTCAGATCAGTCAATCATCACCTTGGCTATTTAAGTATTATTCTCCATTGCCAAATGGTCTGGGTGTTGTACGTAGCTGCGATGGCATATTAAGTTTTAGAATGAAGACTGTCACTAACCTAATGAGACAAATATATTACGATAATTCTGTGCGCTTGCCAGACATTTTAAAATACTGATATATAAACTCCTACCTGGAAATTAATACAAATCTGAATACTGCTTCCCGGAAAAAAGTCAGTGTCTAGAAATACTGAATAAGGACATTGGACTATAGGAAAAAAAACTACAGACTTGACAGATGTTCTCAGCCCAACCTCTTTACCTTTCTTTGCAAAAATGCCACTTGTAAAACACTGTTACATTCCATCTCTCTAAGTCTAAATAAAATACAGGATTGTCTTTTGTTTTTGAAGCTCAAATCTGACCAGAGCTCATACTATTATTGTTTTACCTTTTGTTTTTTCTGCTATGGAGTCTCCTGATTCTTTATTCTCTTGATTTTAAGAAACTGAGCTGTGTATTGTAGCTGAGAAGGGGTAGTGGTTACAGCAAAAGGAAAGGAACAATTCCAATCCTGCGTTCAGTCCCAGTGAATTACCCACTCACTATGGGATTGCAGGCAATCATTCCACTTCTTTGTGTGTCAGATGACCCAATTGTTCAAATAGGTAAAAGCAAACATTAGTCATCAATGTAAGTCAGCATTTGAGTGGAGATTTCATATGGGACGGTGTATGCATGCACATGTACGTGTGTATATATCTATCTCTATATATGCAATTGCTAGCTTTAATGTACATATTTAGTATGCTTTGTTCTCCTTAGGAATAATTGAGGATAGGAGACTTGTTTTGTTTTGAAAGCACTGTACCTCCAGATACAGGTTGAAAGCATGGTCTTCAGACATCTGTTCTTGTTAATATTTCAGGTTATTCTCATTTTAAATATTTGTTTTCAGACCACCCCTCTGGTGTCCCTATGGAAGCAGCTGTTTCTATCTGAGATTAGGACCGTATGCAGAAGTTGAGGAGGGGGATGGCTTGTCCTATTCATGAAGCCTGCATACTTCTGTTGCTAATACTTGGGTTGGTCACCCCAGCTGCCATCAATCATGAAGACTACCCTGCTGATGAAGGCGACCAGACTTCAAGTAATGACAATCTGATCTTTGATGACTATCGAGGGAAAGGCTGTGTGGATGACAGTGGCTTTGTATACAAACTGGGAGAACGTTTTTTCCCAGGGCATTCCAACTGTCCTTGTGTCTGTACTGAGGATGGACCTGTTTGTGATCAACCAGAATGCCCTAAAATCCACCCAAAGTGTACTAAAGTGGAACACAATGGATGCTGCCCAGAGTGCAAAGAAGTGAAAAACTTTTGTGAATATCATGGGAAAAATTACAAAATCTTGGAGGAATTTAAGGTATGAACTATCTTAGTATTTATTCAATACTAACATGTTATATGAACTTTAGTGGTCGGACTTTCAAAGGCACTCGGTATTGGCCTATCTCTGTTCCCACTGAAGTTAATGGTAAAACTCCCATTGATTCCAGTGGGAGCAGAGGTAAGCCAATGCTGAGCACTTTTCAAAAATCCCAACCCAAATGTGTACAACAAAAAATGCCGGTATCGTGCTCGGAGAATTAATATTCACAAGTACATCAAAATATGTAACTGTTGTTAGCATTTGGACTTGTTATGTCTGGTTAAATAGTGATAATCAAGCTCACTAGTAGCTAAATTTCCATGCAGGCGATAAAATAAAGGGAAGTATATAGCTAAATAAGTTATCATAACTATCAAGTTCCCATTGGGAGTGTTGGGGTGAAAGTCCTTTTGAAAGAAACCTTAAATGTAAGACCAAAACATATTTTCTAAAAATCTTTACCATTAACACAACATATGTTTGTGATTTTAATAAGTTAGATTACAGGTTTTCCATTAAGCTAAGGAAAATGCATACTTCTGTTGCAGTCTATAGGCATCTATACCCAACATATGAATTTAGAACATGTGGCCTCCAGATTCATAGCTCAATAATGAAGACTTGCTTTGAAGCGCAACCTTTAACTCTTCATGGGTATAAGCCTTATCCCTCTATATACTTGGCAGTTTCTTTTCTTCTCTGGCAGTGAAAATACTTTCACCTCAGTCTTTGTATTTTCCAGCATTTCAGTAACACAAGATAGAACTTCTTTATTTCCAGATAGCATCTTCTCTTGCTGTTGTTTCCTGTAGTAAATAGTATATTGTTTAGTTTTTCTTTCATGGGAGATTTCCCATCCACCCATAACTTGCATTAGTCAGAATAGGGCTTGTCTTCACTATCGGGGTAAGTCAACCTAAGTTACCTACTCCAGCTACGTAACTTAGGTCAACTTACCCCGGTGACTTCACTGTGCTGCGTCGACGGGAGACATTTTCTGGTCAACTTCCCTTACTCCTCTCGGAGAGCTGGAGTATTGGGGTCGACCGGAGAACACTCTGCCGTCGATTTAGTGGGTCTTCACTAGACCCATTAAATTGATCCCTGCTGCATTGATTGCAGCAGTGTTGATTTCCCCATAGTGAAATCCAGCCCCTAGAAGCAGCCTAGTAGCTTCATAAGGTGCCATAGTGCATTAGACACATATCCTTGACAGACTCATGAACAGTGTGTCCTTTGCTTTGCAGAAGAATATGACATGAGGCTGTTGATGGTGTGACCTGTAAAAACATATTGGAATGTTGGTAGCCTAAGAAAAATTAGTCCAACTTACTATAACAGGCATCATTCTCTGATCCTTGAAGATGGAACGTTACCATCTTTGGGTGACTCCTTCAAAAATAAGTGGCCTGGAGTAATTCCTGGATCAAGGTTGAGAACACATGCTAAAATAATGTAAGACCTTTTCAGGAGAGGTCCTAGAGCAAGAAAAAAAAAAGTTGTCATGGAACTAATGGTCACATTTTACCTTTTATACTCAGAGAAACAATGAATGAGAACTTTATCACTGATAACACTAGGAGTATGTTTTCACTGTTATGCACTGAGATTGAGCCGCAAAACTTAGTTATAATGAATAAGATGTATTTGATTCCCTATTTATTGTGCTTAACCCCCACCTGAACTTAATGCTAATTTTTTAGCTGGAGACTGATCAGTAGACAGAGGAGTTGCACGATCATAATAACCACCTAATGACTAAGGGAAAGCATATCAGATTGTGGAATGCCCCGCATCAAATAATCCTCAACGCAGAACTTCAGTGGAGATACTCCTGATTCAATTTAAATCACAATCAAGCCTTCTCTTCCTCAAAGCTAGGCTCCTGAGTAGAGCGGAGTGATTTTTTTTTCTGCAAATAGCAAATTCACAAAAAGATGCATTTTCAGGGGCACTGAAACTTCACAATTTCAGCCACTGAACTGAAAAATCAATTATTCACTCATCTCTGCTCCTGAGACAGTGAGAGGGGATATACTGGTCCTTACAAGAAGCTTGCTTATGATGAAACTCCAACTATATTGAAATAGCAAAGTTATCTCATTCCTCAAGGTATTTCTAAGAAATTAAACTCTGTTTACAGTGCAGCACAATCCCATAGATACAGAAAAACTTGGGGAGTTGAAAGATAGTCCCATGGCTAATAACTAAGATCTTGTAAATTCCATCAGAGAGAGAACCCCTGGGGCCAGGAATCTGCTGGTATTATTGAGTGACATCCTGACTGCACTGAAGTAAAATGCAGTTTTCCCATTGGAGGCAGGATTTCCTCCATTATCTCCATAGTAGACATTCTGAAGAGTTCCTATGTTCTGCAGGCTCCAAGCCTTGCTCTTCTTTGTCTTGTGGCATGTAGAAGGTCTCCAGCCTTTCCCAGCGCACTTCCACTTATAGTGAAGTCAAGCTGTGCCAAAGAGACTTTCTTAAGTCTGTTTAGAAACAGACTGCTTGTCATTGGAATAGACTCATAAAGTTTAACCCTTTCACCTGTCAGAATAACTGTTTGATTGCTGTTTATATTTGTCAATATCTCGGTTCCAACATTTTATTTTGTAGCGATATGTTGGTCAATACATAGTTAAGATTGATATTAGATTGATTTTTTGCATCTGCGCGTGCACACAAACACTCACAGATTTTTTTTGTCTGGAAAGTTTGTGGCAAGTTGAAGAAGACATTTTGGACAGTGCAATGGGTCAACACTTGAGAGGCTTCAGTGTTCGATCATTTTCATAACTTATTTTTAGCTCACTGTGGCTGCTCCTTGGCTTGCCATAGAAAATCCAATTTTTTCTTAATCTGTTGCTTTTAGTGAGTACAGAGGCATTTGACTAGTTTTGGGGGTAAAAAGGGGTACCTGGTGCGAATTGCTTAGTTACTAAGACTCACATTTTCCAAAATCTGACTTCCATGTTGTGGGCAAAAGTAGTGCCTATGATTTTTGTGCACCCATAATAAACTATGCACAAATATAAGCATTTGGACAGCCAGCCACCTGATTTGTACCAGCTACTCACTAGCTGTTCAAATGTTGATATTTGCAGGCCTAAACGGAAGGCTAAGCTGAAATTCAGATGCAAATCTAGCTTCAAAAGTAGTTTGTATACTTTATAAAGCCCCTTATGTGTTTGACACACACTCTGGGGAGAAGAAGAGCTGTGGGCCACTGTATTACCTCTCAGCCTCAGCAAGAGAGAGTTTTGCTGATGATTAGACTTGGTGTCAGTTCCCTGCCACATCAGTCTGTCTTCCTCACCAGCAAACTCCTCAAGGCTCTCCTGGCCCAAACCTCACCTAGCAGGAAACAATCAATGAACTCCAGCCCTGGAGTTCCTCTGAGATGTTTCTCTGCAATGCACAGCCCCCTGCCACTGTGCATTTACAGAAGATATTAAGTTCACTGCTCTTTTAAAGAGTCAGTACATCACTGCTTAGTAATGTAACTGGGGTAAATACACCCTTCCCTTTCTGAGTAAAAGCAAAACAAGTTTATTGACAAAGGAGAAAGGATTAAAGGATACCAAGTAAGAGAGATAAAGGTAGAGATGGTTACAAGCAATTAAAAGCGAAAACACTCATCTAAAAGTCTCAAACTTAGTCTAGCAAGATACAGTCTTCGTTCAAGATGGTGCCTCTCACCCACAGTCTCCTTTCCAGCTTTTTCCTGGCTGTCCTGTCCAGGACCCATCGCAAAGATCAAAGCACTTGGTTTCTTTGTCTCTTAAAGTGAAGAATAAAGATAGAGACTCTCTATGTTCCTTATATTTCCCAAAGGGATGTCTTTGTTTCACAAGGAAGGCATCCTGGAAAACTCAGACTCCCATGTCCAGTACAGGAACCATGTTAATTCTCTGTCTCTCAGGTTCAGGAACAGGATAACCCCGGCTGGTTTAACTCAATAGCTGTGTTTACAGCTAACATGTAAATTGAGGTAAGCCCATATTGCTGTGTCTAGGAAAGAGCAGTTTGGGTATGTCTTCACTACCTGCCGGATCGGATTGGCAGGTAGTAATCGATCTATCGGGGATCGATTTATCACGTCTCATCTAGACAATAAATCGATCCCCGAACGCGCTCCCCGTCGACCCCGGAACTCCACCAGAGCGAGAGGCGGTAGCGGAGTCGACAGGGGAGCCGCGGCAGTCGATCCCGTGCCGTGAGGACACGAAGTAGATCGATCTAAGATATTTTGTCTTCAGCTACGCTATTCACATAGCTGAAGTTGCGTATCTTAGATCGATCCCTCCCCTAGTGTAGACCAGCCCTTTGTCACCTTTATGTAGGCTAGGCTATCTTGTCTTAAACATCATACAGAGAGAATTCATAGCTTCACATACAAAGTTAGCACATATGTTTTACAGTTATATTGATAACCAGCATGTTATTATCTTTCATATGGTACCTCACAAGGCATATTTTGCACTGATACCATTGTAGAAGTGTGTAGGGTGTGAATACAGGGTGCCTAGGGTCACAATGTTATAGAAAGGCCAAATCACTTTTAAGAAAACCATGAAGACCTCCTGGCCCTGATGTGAACCTTACACAATTTTCATGGAACTTCAGGCAAGGGTTGGGGATTCCATACGAAGGGAGTGGTTGGGAGGCAGTGAGTGCTCTGAAGATGGTGGCAGTACCCAGGATCTCCTTGCCAGGCATTTAGGTGCAGAGTTGTAAAGGTATTTAGGTGTTGCTGCACTCAGTATCATAATACCTGACTGGTTTAGGAGCCTGAATCTCATTTTCAAAAGTGATTTAGGTACATAGAAGTCTATATTGACTATCAGTGGGATTTAGGCTGCTAAATCAGTGGGGCATTATAACAGTGAATACAACAATGCCAAAATACCTTGAAAATATGGGCCTTAATAGCCACAAAACTGACCAGTTTCCAGGGGTTTGAGCTGGCTTTGAGTGAACAATGTGCAGGGGAAGAGGGAGGCAGGACAAGGCCATGGCTTTTGAGAGGAGCCAGTCTTAGCTCAGCTTACCTCACTACTGCAGGAACAAACCCTCCTCTCCCAGTCTGAGATCCCAAAATGCCTTCCTTGGCCTTCTGCATTAGTCCCAAAAGGCAGAATTCCCACCACCTCCAGTGGGGTTCAGGGAAGAGGGCAGAGCTCTATCCCTTCTATCTTTCTCCTGCCTTCATTTTTCATTCTCTTCCCATCTGCTTAGCTGCTTCCTGACAGTTGCTGCCTTTACAGCCTTCTTCCGCTCTTTCCCCTGCTCCCCAAGGTCAAATGTTAGAATGACAGGCTGAGGTTGGTTTTTCCTTTCTCTCCCTCCACCCATGCAGTCAGAAGGTGGCCGTAACAAAAGGGTGGAGACGTTCTTCATGTGAACAGATAATTCCTCTTGTGTGGTCATGTGGTGGCCTTCTGTTCCCCATGTGATCAGATAGCCTTCTTTCTTCTCCACATGTCAGCAGTGGCTTCGGTTTCAATTACAAATATCCAGGACCGTGCCATTCAGTGCTAACCTAGAAAACTCTTCTAACAGACCAGGAGCTCTCCCATTTCTCACTTGATGAGGTGCAGGGGGGGACCCAACCACAACAGGGAAATAGCCTCAGGTTGTCATAAATGCACTTCGTGTTTTAAATTAGCATTCCCACATACGCACTTCTGTAGATTTAATGAGACGATGTGTCAGATGACTCTTAGTGTTAATTAGGCAAATATGAAGGAGTCATGAGAAAATCAGACAGCAGCTTTTCTATGTGCTTGGTGATTTTTTATTCTAATACATAATTTACAGAATAAAAGAAGTCATAACTCCCCCCCCCATTTAAAATACTTGTTTATAGCATGACTTATGAGAACCATAGGTAGGAGCATTCTTGAGATTATTAGGTTTTTACTTTGAAGAGTCCATTGTGTGTCCATAACAGCTTTTGTGCAACCCATGATTCTTTCATCACTCAGGATAGGAAGACACAGACTGATCACCAGAGCGCTCTTCTCTGTGTGTATATATCAACACATAAAAATACTGTTAAGGAGCATTCATTGCTGGGGGATAAATGATCCATCCACAATATACTGTCAGCCAATATGGTGCAATAATCAGTTAAGACTAAGGCGAGGCAACCAGGAGGAAGAGAAGTGAGTAGGTCTTGGTTCCTTCCTTCCATCTCCATATCAATGGAGGATCTGCTCCAGGAACACTGGGGCCCAGAGACCTACTGTCCTACTATGTGATCCCCCTCCTTCCCACACAGATATTACCCACACAGACTCCAATGGCAGGGTCTTCCCACCTTGTATTCATGTCTCCTACGGCACCAGCTCACCATCAATGCTCTGAGCCTAGGAGCTGCTCAGAGGGTTGGCAAGCCTTCCTACCCAGCACAGTGGCTTGCTTCTCCAGACTCATTGGGACCAGAACTCCAGGGATTTGGGGCAGCTCTCCCCACTCCTCAGTACAGACACTCCTTGTGTGCTGCAGGGTGAGCTACCTAAGTCTCTTGTTCCAACTCAGCCATTCTCCACCAACCACAGGATCTTAGACTCTACCAGCTACTGACTTACTCTTACAGCTGCCTGCTTTGTTTAACGTGTTCTTAGTGATACCCTTTCCCTTCCTTGCCATATCACCTCCACTCATCCTCCTGATCCTTATCTATCCATCTTCTTCTGATACCCGTCCCCAGCCCAGCATTTCTTATCTCCTTGTTCCTCTCCTATGTTCTCGGCCACCCCCATATAACTTCACCCACTCTCATATCCCTCACCACTTCCTTCAGTCTCATTGTCTCAAACCCATCCCCCAAAAGAATCCCTAAGTAGCCAGTAAACATTCATAATTTGTACTGAGCCTAGAATCATAGGATTGTAGGACTGGAAGGGACCTCAAGAGGTCATCTAGTCCTGTCCCCTGCACTCAAAGCAGGACTAAATATTATCTAGACTAAGCATGACCAAGGGGTGAAAAAAAGAGTGAAAATAATCCATTACCACTGTGGGATCTTCCAAACCATCAGGATATGCACATGACTGAATTAACACAGGATGTGAAAACCTGGCATCACTGAAATCAATGGCCAAACTCCCACTAATGTTAATGGAACCAGGATTTCACACATGGTGTTTTACTATCAGCCTCATCCTCCCACCTCAACTTCCCCCATCTCTTCTTAAATTCACTTGTGTCATGTCTGAAATTTGGCCCTGATTCTCTAGTTGACTATGCATGGGTACACCGCTGTGCTCTGTTGGCTTGGGTTCAACACAGCAGGCCAGAATTCATGTTTTCCGGTGCAGTCCCTTGTCCAATGGAGTCAAAATCCTGATTGGGACCTTTTGGGTGATAATCCAGATAATTAGTAGTAGTAACTGTATTAAGTATAGCTTTATAAAACACTAATTATCATTTATTTGGGGAACATTTACTTGGGAATAGTAACATCTGTTCCATTGTTCATTCTTTTTAAAAATGTTTTGTTAATGCAAATGTACTCAGTATTTTGGAAGATAGGTAGTATCTTTTATCAAAGTGTGTCAGTGCACAGCACACGTTATTCAGGTAGCCTCATGACACCCTTGGGGTCTTGACAAGTATTAAGGTCTTTTTGTTCTGTGTTTGTACAGTGCCTAGCACCACGGGATCCTGGTCTATAATTATGTACTATGCTCTGTGATGATAATAATAATTAATAATGTCCATTCTATCTTGGGGTAAGATGAGGCACAGAGAGTTAAGTGATTTTTTCCCCCACAGTGACTGCCAGAAACAGAATTCAGATGTAGGAACCCCACGATCCCTTCTCTAACCATCACAAAATACAATAAGTACAGCCTTATTAAATGTTAATTAAATGCACATTTTGGAACTTTAGCAGACTGTTACCAATTGTATGATATTGTTATACCAACCTGAATCCCAAAACTGATATACAAACCGCCTGTCACTAGTACTATAATTTGTTTAATCAATGTCTGCGTTGTATTTAAAATTCTTAGGTCAGACTTCTCAGATCCGTTAACTGCAGTGGGGATTTCTAATGCACATTCCAAGCTCCTTCACTGCACAAAATTCCCATTGATTTCAAGGGGATTTCTGCAGGGCCGCCCAGAGGATTCAGGGGCCCTGGGGCAAAAGCAATTTTGCGGGCCCCTTCCATAAAAAAAGTTGCAATACTATAGAATACTATATTCTCGTGGGGCCCCTGCGGGACCTGGGACAAATTGCCCCACTTGCCCCCCCCCAGGCGGCCCTGGATTTCTGCACTCCTTTCACGTGCCGGCTGTGTGATAGAGATGTGTAGTGTGGATGAAAGAGGAAAATATTCGCGGCATGTTTGATTTGAAAAGCAATCATCATTCCTCCTCAAACTCAGCCTTTTCCAGTAAATCTAATAGTCCAGTTGCTGCTTTGACGAGAGTTCTCTATTTTAAAGCGTCACAAAAGAACAGAAATATGACATCTTAAATTCGAGAAGCTTCATTAGGCTAGCAATGAATTTTCCATACAGAGTTTGCCTCCTTCTTTAATAGGATGAATGTTCAGTTTCATGGTGAGCCTTGGAAAGCACTCAAATCAAGGGAGGCTAATAATAGCAAGAGCAAACATTATTAAAACCTTTTGGCAGTGTGCTGACCAGTGATCCAAGTCACTAGTAATTTTCAGATACCTGTTTGTAAATTGCAAGAAACTGATTACTAACAAGGTCAGCACAGGGCCTCAATCTTAATAATTTTTTTCCTTCTGAGGTGCATTCAGCAGTGATTTTGCACTACAGCTTGAACAAATGAGACCTTTTTCTTATATGTTCAGCAATTTCACATGCTGCTAGAAAATCATAGTACAAAAGACATTTCAATAACGTGCCTATCCTTTAATAAAAGGAGCCGTGAACAATGCTAGCTTGCAAGATAGTACACCGCCATTGAAATCAGATAGAGGAAACAGAATGTCAGTCAAATGGAAAAGTATGATTTATTATCTCTCTCCTGGCAAAATTACAGTGACAATGTCTATGCAAAGGTATCTGAAATTACTGACTTACTGTATTTCTGTCATAGTTTATACAAAAAATACATAAAGTAGAATGGCATGTCATATTCTGAACTATAATAATATCTACTTTAAAAGTGTGCTGTGTTTTTAGGTACCGATGGTGTGTGTGTATATATATATAGAGAGAGTATATTACATTATGCACTAGTACAGTATTGTAATATAATTCTGTTACCAAATCTAACAGTAAACGGGGTGTATGCTGCTCTCAGTTAGAGGGTGTAAATGTGGAATAATTCCAGTGATTTCATGTTGCTGTTATTTATTTGTATTACAATAGCATCTACAGGCCCCAGCTGAGTTCAGGCCCCCGTTGTGCCAGGCACTTTATATACACATAAAAGACAGCTCCTGCCCCAAAGAGCTCACCATATAAATAGATATGACTGAAAAAAGCAACATTATCATCCCTATTGACAGATGGGGAGCTGAGGTGCAGATACCCACAGGGGGACGTTTTTAAAGGAATGTGCAGATGAGAGTTAGGTAGCCAAGTCCCATGGGTTTTAAATGGGAGTTGGGTCTACTTGGCCTATGTAAATCTCCCCAGCTGACTTGCCCAAGGTCACAGAGACAGTCTGTGGCAGCACTAGAAATCAAACCCATATCCCCTGAGTCCCAGTCCAGTGCTTTAACCAAAAGCCCATCCTTCCTCCTTGTGGCAGAACAGAGGAGAATATTGGTCTGTAATCTTATGCCCATGAGTTTGGGTTTTCCCCACTAAATAAGACCCAGGAATGAACATGTGGCCATCACTAATATTACTAAAAGCCATGGCTGCATTTTCAGAAGTGTTCATTCATTTTGTATGCCTCAACCTGTGGGTGCCCAACTCGAGACATCCACTCCATTCAGTAAGCCACTGGGTCTGCTTCCAAAGCTGGGGGAGTCCCGGGGGACTGCTGGATGACAAAGTATTTGCTCAGAGAAGCCTTGTGCCCCGGGGTAATCCACACACACCTTCTGGGTGTGGTGTTGTCCCATCTAGTGGCACCGAGACCATTTAGAGAGAGAGAGAGAAAATGAGTCTGCTCTACAGCCTTAACTAACAGCCAGTTGGCTTTTAGCTCATATGGTAGAGGCTCATGCACTAAGCTCCAGAATCCCCCTGTTCGATCCCACCCACCGATGGTCTATAGGCATTACGCATGCACTTGCTCTGGCCCTAGCAACACCCTCATCTCCACAGGAACCATGCTGCTAGGAATATATCCAGGGAAGAACACCTAGCATGCAGATGTTCCCAGGCACTCCAGAGAGAAGGCTGCATGGAAATGCTAACCTAACCATAGGCTGTATTTTCATTCCTGATTAAACTGTGTAAGATCAGCTAGGGTATCGTCCATGTGTCCCCTGGCCTGCTCAGCCTCTGTCACCTCTCACCCACTAAGTGCCTTCCATGAAGGCCTTGAAGTGGGGGAGTCCATGGCACAAAGAGCTGATCCCCTCTCCAGGAGCGGAGGTTCCCCTTCTGTGCCTAGATCTGGCTCTTTATTTTTAATCATTTTTTTATGAGTCTTATAAAAATGTTTCAGTTCCTTTGACCATAAGGCTGAAATCTCATTATTCATAAAGAGAGTTGTAAATATAATATACAGCTTTACCTACTGTAAATACATGATTAGTAATTAGTCATTTTAAATACTATGGATGGGGTATTTCAAAAACACATAGCAGTGGGCATATCTCTGCTCTCACTGAAATCAATGGTATAGTGCCCCAGGGAAAGCAGAGTGAGTCCAGAGCTGAGTGCTTTTGAAATATACCAGCCTGAAAATACAACAAAGTCTCGATCGGGAGATAACATCAGAGGGACCGATCCTGACATCAGCCTGTGAGCACAGCTCCTACTGAAGTATATTAAAATTTAGCGCAAAAAATTCATGGAAGGTTTTCGGTACTGTAATAGAGTGATCTGAAAAGTGTAGGCGTGTGGGTTGATGGAGTGTTGATAGCTGAAAGTGCTTTACACAGAATTACATTAATTAAAAAGTAATGCCCGAGTAGATAATTAGCCTAGTGATTGTTTATAAACCAAAAATTGAATAAATCATTCAATGACAGCTTTCAGTACGGTTGGTTAAAATAGAGACGGTGTCAAGCTGTGATTCTGATTTCATAAGTCAGGGATAACCCTGTGGTAGCCCGGGGAGTTACGCCAGAGTAAAATCCATGCAAGTGAGAGGAGAATCGGGCCCCAAAATAGCTGCATAGAATTATAATGAAGGCAAGAACCACACAGCCAGGATCTCTGTCCTCTATTTTAGCAGGTGAACCTTGCTAACAGTGAGTTAACCCAGGACTATCGCTGGATGTTCAGTAAATACCAGTCCGTTCCTTAAACACAGGCAAACAATTCCAAAATCCTTTCCGAGAAAAAGACCTTTTTGGGTATCATGTCCTTCCTTACCTTCCAGTCGTGTTCAGAGGTAATATCATCCCCTGAGGGCGGAAAAGATCTTCTCTGACATCCTTATGTGACTCCCTAAGGGATTTCACACAATAGCGGTTGGAATTAGATCCCTCCCTTCCCTTCCAGCCCGTTATTAATTACTGTTATCGCTGAGCCAGATTGCCCTCAAGAACTTCATGTGGCTCTCCTGCCTTCATGGCACTGGGCTCCCTTCACCTCGGGTGTCTGCAGGGAGGCTGGGGAGACTCCAGCCTGTCACAGCCAGAACGATCAGAGAGAAACTATGCTAGAGGGTCCTCACGGAGCTTTCCCCCCTGACAGCCCTTCGCAGAGCAGAGAGATGGCGCCTTACAAGGGTGATGAATGTTGTTATGAATGTAAAATCTTTGGATATGGGCTGACTTTTAGTCTGAGTTGGTACAGTACCTACTGCAATGGGGTCCCGATCCTAAATTCACCATGACCCAAAAAGTGAGGATCACAGACAGAGGGGGAAACCTCACATGATCATGCAGGGCAGGGAGGCATATGCCCTCCTCCTCCATGGCTGTATTGCTTTCCCCCTCCTCCTCACCTCACTGCTCATAGGTGAGTTGGCTGGAGTGAGTTTTTAGGAGGGATTTGAATGAGCACAGGGAATAGTTACCAGCATTCCCTCTAATTTTTCCCACGCATGTGCGGGATGAATTTTGTTACGTGCACCAATATGGAGGTAATGTGTGACACATCACTTCCATATTGGTGCACGTACCAAAATTCATGTGGTGGGGGTGGGGCTGAGGGGTTCGGCATGTGGGAGGGGGCTCAGGGCTGGGGCAAAGGGTTGGGGTGCAAGCATGTGAGGGCTCCAGCTGGGGATGCAGGCTCAGGGCTGGGGAAAAGGGTTGGGGTGCAGACTGCGGTGTGGGACTGGTGATGAGGGACTCAGGGCTGGGGCAGAAGGTTGGGGTGGGGGGTGAAGGCTCCGACTGGGGGTGTGGGCTCGAGGGTGGGGCTTGGGATGAGGGGCTTGGGGTGCAGGATAGGCACCCCTCCTCCGGCTGCAGTATGGGGTATGTGCTGGGTATGGGGGAGAGGTGCATCTCCCTGCCGCGGCAAGTCCAGGGCTGGATTGGGGCTGGGGAAGGGTCCGGGGCGGGGCTGGGTTGGGGCCGCAGAATAGGCCCTCCTCCCCCTCCTCCGGCTGCAGCAGGTCTGGGCCAGGGGAGGGGCGTCCCAGCCACATCAGGTCTGGGCAGGGCAGGGGTACCCCTCCCCCGGCTGCAGCAGGTCTTGGCCAGGCGGGTCCCCTGAGCGCCTGCGCAGCACTTAATAGGCTGCTGTGTGGCCATGCAGCTTACAGGGAACATAGGTAGTTACCTATTCCTAAAATAATCTATGTTAAATTCAAGGAGATTTTCCCCATAAAAATGTTATTCCAGTATAAAATTGAGCCTTGCCACCCTGCTCTCTACCTTTTCCTAAATGTATTTGTTGGCATTTTATAGAACGTGTACAAACATTAACTAATCCTCTCTACCGCCCTGCATGTCTTGTCAGCAGCATTAACCCGCAATTTAGCAAAGGAGAAACTAAGGCATAGAGGTTAAGTGACTTGGACAAGGTCACAGAATCAGTCAGTGTCAGGGCTGCTTGCTCCTAGTCCTGAGCGCAAACCGCTAACCCGTTGCTTCCCTAACTTGAGTGTTCCTGCCTATTACAACACAGGGATGGATCCTGCAGCTCCTATGAAATCAGTAACAGCTGAGGGCACTGAGCACCTTGCAGGGTTGGACCCATATTATTTTGGCCTAAAAGATACCCTGTACAGAGGGACCATTGTCTTCTGTGGTTTGAAATTAAATCCCCTACTTATTCATCCTAAAACTCTCTCTGTTTTTGTTTTGTTTTGTTTTTGACACCGACTAACACTGAGGGCCAAATTCTGCTCTCAGTTACACTGCTATAAATCAGGACATCAGTGGAGTTATTTGGATTTACACTGGTGTAACAGTCTGGCCCTGTGCCCTGAATTTCTGGTTATTACTCTTGCCCTGGGTCCTTTTCTTCCTGTGTTTCCTTGATTAAGGAAACATTCAGAATTTGTATTTGCCATCTCAGTGGTTCTTCCTGGGTGCCTGATTTTACATTTTCTGACACCAAGTTCCATCACGCCAGCCTTTTCCCCATTGCCCTGGGCTGTTCAAATACTCTTGTATAATGCTGCCATCCTTTTAAGTGTCATCAGCCTCTCCTGCCTTCATGTCATTTGCATCTCCTGCTACTTAGTCCTTCATCCAAACTGCTTGCTGGCAAGTTAAATAGGAGAAATCTCAACCTGGACCCTTGGTGGGATCCTTCTCACTACGTCATTCCAAGAACACTGACTTCCATTTAAAAGACCCCAGGCCTGTTTTCTTCTCCCACCCTCACCAGAGTTAATAGGAATTAATTCCACTGTAGCCTGGGAACCAGATTCTCTGCTGATGTAAACTGGCGCATCTGCATTGACTTCAGTTAGCCCAATGAAGTTATGCTGGTTAAAATATGGTGTTAAGTGCGAGCTGCCCCTGTGGAGACCGCGTGATGCTGAGCTGGGACAAGGATGGCCTGAGGGAGGTCTCATGCACCCGACTCCCTCTGCTTCAAAATTCACATACCAGTCTGACAGAAAACCAACACTAAGACAAAGGAAAAACCTTTGGGAGTAAAACTGATGGAAGGAAGAGGAAAAACAACCTTCCCAGGAACAGCAGCAGGAAAGGACACCTCATCCTACCCCAGCGGTGACCCAAACAACAGCATCTACCCCATCTCCACTGATGGAGCATCAGCAGAAGGGAGACCCCAATTCACCCTCCCTCACCCACTCTACCGGTAACATAGCAGCAGCAAGATTGAGTGGGCTATCCCGAGTGATGGAGGATCCAACCTGCCTCCTCCTCTTTCACCAGACTGGCAAGCACAGAAGTGGCAGCAAGGCAGTTTACCCACACAATGTGCACTGGACTGAGGGACCCTGACATCGAGAAGGGGTAAGTAGGTCAGTCTTCCCAGCCCACTCTCTGCCATCAGCAGCAGGGGCTAGTTTTCATCCCTTTCTCGCTCTCTCTTGCTCTCTCCAGCAACAGTCTTTCTGTTCACTTCGGTGGGCTTGGGATCAGGCCCTGAAAGGTGTGTGTGTATCGAGCTGTGAACAAGGATTCACACCCCCTGCACCCTGGTGCACTGTCAGGCAGCACCAAGGAAAAGGCAAGCCAGCAGCTCCCAGCCTCCCCTCAGACCTCGACCCTGGCTCCACCAACAGCTCTTTACTTTGAAAGAGATAAAGGGGAGGAAACAGCCAAGCTAAGCCAGCACACACTGACCAAGATCAGCAATGAACTATTGCCACCAGTGTATCCCACGATTCTTAATCACAGAGGAATCCTGAGTCGAATGTGAGTGAACAAGCGGACGGTATTCAGGAAAAATGCGTCCCATCAACAGCAAACTTATTTAAAGCCAATACAAAAGGCAGTGAGGGCCACAGAGAAAGAATGGCCCTAGGCTGAGTTGCTCTAAATTCATCCCACTGGTAGTAGTCCCCATGGGGCTATTATACCACATGGGGGATCACTGGAGTACACCAGCTTTCTGGGCTCACCTTTCCCACCCATATAAGCCAAAAGGGAGCAGTGTGATGGTCTGGGGGTGGCTACATTCCAGCCAGGGATGCCCCCACAACACTAGAATCTTCAGCTGCCCAGATCCAGGAGCTTCCTGGTCCCTTTGTGCAGCCAGAATGGCACAAAGGAGTCTCAGGTCCAAATTCCCAGAATTCTTGGCCCTAGAATTTCAGAGGAGAGGGTCAAACTAATCACAGCTAAGACGGGACCAAACTTCTGGCAAGTGCCAAGAAAAAAACGAAACCGAGAGATGGAGTTTTGTTTTGCCACTGTGAACCAGAAGACCCGGAGAGCCATTCACCCCACAGGAATGTGTGTGTGGTTGGCTTTCCTCAAGAGGCAGCAGGGCTAAGCCTGAAAGAAGAGCTAATGATCTGGTGGAGATGCTGTTTTCTGCACAGTCTCAAAGCACGGCACCCACACCACAGTGAGCCCACAGAATTTCCACTGCCATCTCTGCCCCCACTGAGAAGCATCCCCTGGAATGTTATTTCAAGGTGCTGAAAATACAGGGACAGGAGGCCTTGCACCTTGCTTGACTCCAAACGCCTACTTCAGCTGAAGGGCTGCGTTCTGGACAGCTCCTCTCATGCAAGTGCACACAGGAGGGAGCGTGAAGGTGCAAGGATTATCTCCCTTTTGTGCCCCTGCATAGGGATCAGCTGCAAGTTCAGATCCTCAGCTGGTGTAAATCAGCGACTCTGATTGCAATGGAGTTACATTGATTTACACTCGCTGAGGATCTGACTCACAGTATGTTCGAGGAAGTGCAGACCCTGAGGTCTCCCGGGGTTTTGACAGCAGACAGCTACCGTATAAGGGGTGGCTGAGGGTGGAATTGTGACCCTCCCCACCAACCAGCATATTTGCGTTATGCTACTGTCAAGTCCATGATAGAGGGTCCTGTGGCACCTTTGAGACTAACAGAAGTATTGGGAGCATAAGCTTTCGTGGGTAAGAACCTCACTTCTTCAGATGCAAGTCTTGCATCTGAAGAAGTGAGGTTCTTACCCACGAAAGTCTTGCATCTGAAGAAGTGAGGTTCTTACCCACGAAAGCTTATGCTCCCAATACTTCTGTTAGTCTCAAAGGTGCCACAGGACCCTCTGTTGCTTTTTACAGATTCAGACTAACACGGCTACCCCTCTGATACTTAAGTCCATGATATAGTCTCTTTAGCCTAGCAACATCGAGAGCCTGATCCTGCCACCTTTACCCACAGTCAGAAGTGTTTTACTGCACAATTAGTCCCTAATCAGGGTAACGCAATGAGAGCAGCAGAATCAGACCCAGCGAAAACACAAAAAACAAGAATCAAAATTCCAGACAGGCATTGGATTCACCCAGACTTCCAAAGAAGGCTTCCCTCTAAGGGTACATCTACACTACAGGGGGGAGTCGATTTAAGATACGCAAATTCAGCTACGTGAATAGCGTAGCTGAATTCGACGTATCGCAGCCGACTTACCCCGTTGTGAGGACGGCGGCAAAACCGACTTCTGCGGCTTTCTGTCGGCGGCGCTTACTACCACCTCCGCTGGTGGAGTAAGAGCGCCGATTCGGGGATCGATTGTCGCGTCCCGACGGGACGCGATAAATCGATCCCCGAGAGGTCGATTTCTACCCGCCGATTCAGGCGGGTAGTATAGACCTAGCCTCAGGATGTTTCACCAGAAGGACCACATGCAACAGTAGAGGGTGGGGGTTGCAGAACGCAATGTGGATCGGGAAGCAGATACATGGGATAATTTACGTATTTTCTTGGTGTCCTAAACCGATGGTACATCACACAGTTCATCCATATCCTGATCCCTGTGTTAGTCCCAGCGGTAACCTTTAGAAAGGAGACTTATTCCACGTGTGGTGGGCATGTCCAAAACGAAAAAAGCTATTGGAATGTAAGCATAAAAATTACAAACCAAAGTAATACAACCCTCTAGTCCCTCCAGACACAGGGCTCTGTAAGTACAGCTGTTGTCAGGAATAAAATGATATAGACACATGTGTCAATATAAAGTTTTGCTCTTAGAAGAGAAGTGCGGAGTCATGTTGATATGGGACACTCCACTGCTTCCAAATAACGGACTCAGCATATGCAGGCCCTTTGGGAGAGGCCAAGGTTGGATCCTCTCATGAATTTGGTTCCTTTTTATCAGCTAATTGAAGGAAGACTACCCAGACCAAAAGCAATTCCAGGAGTCTTAGGCTATGGCCAAACTACAGAGCTTACAGTGGCGCAGCTGCACTGATGCAGCTGTTACATCGTATCACTGCTAGTGCAGATGTTCTACGCTGGTGGGAGAGAGCTCTCCGGTCAACGTAACTACTCCAGCCCCTGCGAGCGGCAGCAGCTATGTCGGCGGGAGAAGCTCTCCCACCGACAGCGGTATCCACACCGGCACTTAGGTCGGTGTAACTTACATCACGCGGGGGAGGGGGTGGCTTATTCACACCCTGGAGCAACATAACATAAGCTGTAGCGTGTACATAGCCTTAAAAATACATCAGCTGGCCCGACACATGGAAAATACAGCAAACCTAGCAAAGCTAATCATTATATGAGTCTCCCTTTACATCAAATAAAGGACCTGGTTAGCTCTTATGGTACAACCCCTGTGTGCTGCTCCCCCAGCCATTAAGCAAGCTTTACCTGCTAGCCTGGAGTTCTTGCAGCATATGGAGAATCCACAGTGGTGGGGATGCAGTCCGCTGTTTATACAGAGCCTAACCCAGTATAGGAGGGGAATAGTTAGGAGAAGGGAAGGCCTGTCCCCCACAGCGGGGCAATCGTTGAGTGGCAGGGAGCTGCCATCGGAGCTCTATGTCTCTCCTTAACGATAGCATTCAGTGCAAGGGTGTGTGACCAAAATGCTTCTGTGTTATGGCTCTTCCCAGCTGCTAGAACAGACCCTTGTGACTGCAGGCAGCTGGACATAAATTAGAGCAGCCTTTAGACTGCTCTAACTTTTGTTTAGAGCTCCTGCATCTGGAAGCAACAGGTGGAATCAGGTCATCTTTGCTTCCTAGTCAGTTGCTGCACTGAGTACAGCTCAGCTGGATTTGAGAGCCAGGACTATCATTTCTAGAGAACATTTTACTTACTTTAAAGGAGTTGAATGTTTATTCCCTTGTTCTTTCGGTTGGATAAATAATTCCTCACTGGTTGCTGCATTTCAGTGGTTACCGTGATAACCCGTGTATATATCGCCTGGTTTTCAGAGATGCTAAGCACCCTGTTGACTTGGACTTATGGGTGCTCAGTGTTTCTGAAATCTGTCTACTATTTGATCAGTCTCTAAAGTGGATTGAGTGCTTCTGAATATTGTGACGCATGACACTACAGAGGGTCAGTCAATATTTATATATAATTAAATAACAAACTGGTTAAATTATTCATTGCAAATAAATGATATAACCATTTTAGCACCATTTTCTCATTTGGGAACCAGTCCTCTTTTCTGTGGTTATATTTACTATGTGTAAATATTCACCAGCGTTGCTTTGAACACCCTTCAGCCTATGGGGGTGATTCCTGTTGTGTGAATGGCCACGTAAGTCACACAATATTGGAGCTGCTCTGATTGGATGTTTGAAACTTTTAAAACGAAAATAACCGATGACAAGTAATGAATAGTGACTAATGAATACTCACATCCAAATACACTTATTTGTATGAAGAACGGCCATTCCCCAAACATTAAGATGACCAAAAAAAACCATTGGCTTTGAATAACCAATATAAAAGGGCACCAGCATGGCCAAACTGAAGTTAGTCAGAATTCAAATGGATGTTTTCAATGAATGGGATCATTCTAATACCTTTATTCACACTGAATATCTTCTACCTAATGAAGTCAATGGGGCTAATTATGTATTGTAATAAGTTGCTGCTCAGAGTCTTGCAGTATTCAGCCACCTCTAATTATAAATAAATAACCTACTATTCCAGCCTTTCTGATTGATTCTGCTATCTTGCCTAGGGTGGGTATCAAGCTAATCTGTCTGTCCTCAATAGTTTAACACCTGCTAAGTTTCTTAGGAGCAGGCACTACTTCAGCTTTCTTGCAATCCGCTGCTATTCTGCTGGATATCAGAGGCAATTTAAATAGCAATGAAAATTATTCCAATTTCAACTCCTGCAGTCGTCTCTGATGAATGCCATCCTGTGTCGAGGGTCTCTTTTTATATTCATCTCTTCCCATTTGTAAGCTACTATCTTAGCTGTAACGTGGAAGCTGTTGTGGCTCAGATCTTATTCATCTTCCTCCCTATAAATTCACCACCTGAAATGGTAGCTACAAAAATTATCTCCATCAGAACTGCCATTGTCCTTAGCATCATTAACATTTACATCAGCGCTTCAGGTATCAGCGCACAATTTGACAGACTTCACTTTACCTTTTTCTGCACTGCCTGCTGCTACTTCTGCATAAAGCATGATTCCATCAGTAGATTCTGCACAGAGGAGGGTTGATGACAATTATCTATATGAGAGCTGGTACCAATGGCTCACAGACAATAAGAGAGCAGTGAAATGGAATTATTGGCAGCCATGAAAGCTTTGGTGACATGCCAGATCTTGCCTCTGCTTAGTGGGAACCTCCAGGGTGGCAGGAGTGGTAGATATGCTGGAGGGTAGGGATAGGATACAGAGGGATCTAGACAAATTAGAGGATTGGGCCAAAAGAAACCTGATGAGGTTCAACAAGAACAAGTGCAGAGTTCTGCACTTAGGACGGAAGAATCCCATGCACTGCTACAGACTAGGGACTAAATGGCTAGGCAGCAGTTCTGCAGAAAAGGACCTAGAGGTTACAGTGGACGAGAAGCTGGATATGAGTCGACAGTGTGCCCTTGTTGCCAAGAAGGCTAACGGCATTTTGGACTGTATAAGTAGGTGCATTGCCAGCAGATCTAGGGACGTGATCGTTCCCTTCTATTCATCATTGGTGAGGCCTCACCTGGAGTACTATGTCCAGTTTTGGGCCCCACACTAGAAGAAGGATGTGGAAAAATTGGAAAGAGTCCCGCGGAGAGCAACAAAAATAGGGGGCTGGAGCACATGACTTATGAGGAGAGGCTGAGGGAACTGGGATTGTTTAGTCTCCAGAAGAGAAGAATGAGGGGGGATTTGATAGCTGCTTTCAACTACCTGAAAGGGGGTACCAAAGAGGATGAATCTAGACTGTTCTCAGTGGTACCAGATGACAGAACAAGGAGTAATGGTCTCAAGTTGCAGTGGGGGAGGTTTAGGTTGGATATTAGGAAAAACTATTTCACTAGGAGGGTGGTGAAGCACTGGAATGGGTTACCTGGGGAGGTGGTGGAATCTCCTACCTTAGAGGTTTTTAAGGTCAGGCTTGACAAAGCCCTGGCTGGGATGATTTAGTTGGGGATTGGTCCTGCTATGAGCAGGGGGTTGGACTAGATGACCTCCTGAGGTCCCTTCCAACCCTGATATTTTATGATTCTATGATTCTGGTAGAGAGCAGGTCTTTTGAAACCAAGTCAAAATGAGTCCAAACCTAAGCCATAGAACCACATGCACCCAAACTTTGGTAATATTGGTCCAGAAGTTACAGCTTGCGTCCATTTTGAGATCTGACTCTCTCCCAAGCTGCTCATGGCATTTGAAACTGACAAGGCTCCGGTAGAAACTGATATAATCACACAAACTATATGTTAGAGGAATTTCATAGAGTTAGAGTCATAGATTTTCTGAGCAGAGGGGACCACCAGATCGTCTAGTCTGACCTCCCGTATATCACAGACCATCCAGCACCCGCACATTAAGCCCAACAACAGAAATGAGACCCAAGCATGACAGCCCACAGGAGACTAAATTATTGTGTGCCAAAGGCAGAGAACAGGAGGCACTGAGTGCCTGAGGCCACTCAATGGCAGGGAATTGATTAAGTAAGATGTGCCCTGGCATAGGCGCCAACTTCCTCTCTACCCGGGGGGTGCTCGAACCCCTTCCTGCCCTGCCTTGTCCCACACCCCCCTCCGCTTCCACCTCCTCCCCCAAGCATGCCCCATCCCTGCTCCTCCCCCTCCCTACCAGTGCCTCCGGCATGCCCTGGAACAGCTGTTCTGCGGCATGCAGGAGGCGCTGGGAAGGGTTGGGGAGGAGTTGATCAGCTGGGCCGCTGTGGGGAGGAAGGGGAGCTGACTGCCGATAGGTGCTCACAGAGTCAGCGCCTATGAATCCTGGTAAGAGAACTGCACCCAACGCTGCAGAGGAAGGCAAAAATACCCAAGGTCACTGCCAATCTGACATGGGGGAAAACTCCTTCCCGATCCCACATATGGTGATCAGTTAGACCCTGAGTAAGAGAGCAAGAACCAGCCAGCCAAGCACATAGGTGGTGGAACTAGGGGTAGTGTCGCACCGCCTGGATTGAAGTGACCTCCATTATATCCAGGGTTTACACTTTAGTTCAATGGCTCTCAGCACCCCCACTATAAACATTGTTCCAGCACCTCTGGCCAAGTACATGACAGAAGGAATGCTCCATGCCACCTCAGAGCCCTGACCCACCCCATCCAGTGCCCCATCTCCAGCCAGGGCCATCTCTGACGTTTCAGAAGAAGAAGACCAACCCTCCCCCCCACACACACACAGAAACCCTTAAAAAATACAATACAAAATACATTTTCCATTTTTCAATTAAGTTTTTAAAGGAAAAAATATATAGCAACTCAATTTTCAGAGACATTATTAAAAATATGTTTATTTTTCCAATCTAGACTTAAAACATACATATATTTTTGTATTCTTTTTATGGATAAAGAAGGGCAGGGGAGGTAATTTGTCCTGACTAAAGTTGTTGTCCTAAAAATAGTGGAATTAACTCTGCAGTTGTGACAGGTGTGGATGTATCCTTGGGGAATTGTGTCTTTAACATAGGCCTCACTGTGCTCATTTCTCTATTTGTTCCAAACCATGTGGAATTTTCATCAACCAATCAGATTCCTGCTTTTATCCAGCCCTTTCCATAAACTTGCATGCATGTATTTCACTGTGAGATGCATCGTGGGCCTGACCTTAGATCCATTGGTGTCAATGGGAAGACTCACATTGCCTTCAACAGAGCTGGAAGAAACCGTTGATGGTTTCACTACATGACAACTATAACTTGAATTAGATGATGAAACAACCTGGTATGCAACCTTCCTACCAGCCCCCTTGAAAATATTTGTGAACTAACTTTTGTAAAGTTTACATTGCTCTCCAATCGTATTTGTAATAAGTATTTGTGGTGGACAAGTGTTGTATCAACCAGGCAAGGTACTAACAACTTCAACCGGACTTTATTTTTACAGTCGAAACCTCTTTACCAAGCTGCTGCTGCACTCTCTGTAACTCTCACTCAGCCTCCTCAACTCCTCCCCCATCCTTCCTGTTTCCTGTCCTTTCAGACTCCCAGCAGCCAGTATTCCCAGTTCTAATAATCACAAGCAGCATCTAAACACCACAACAAGGAATTGCTCTGAAACAATCTGAGAATACTGAAATGTATGCAACCTGGTCAGTGAGGGGAAGTTATTGTATATTGGGTTGTAAGACTTTCCCTCTATGAATGTTTTGATCTAATTTAATCAGGACCTGTGGGAGAAACAAGCAAGGAAGCAAAACAGTGAATCCAGATTAGCAATCTGTAAACAAACCCTTAGGGGACCATTACAGGACAATGGGAGAAGCTCTTAGCTTTGAGGATCTTGTATCTTGTCTCCAATGAAGATGGAAGCCTTGTTTTGCCAGGGTGGCAGCCCAGAGATCAAAATTATGACAAACAGTTAAAAAGCCTTTCTCAGGAAAGGAGTGGGGGGGAGGGGCGGAGGTGAATAGTTAGGGATTATCTGGGGACAGCTGGCAAAGAGGAAGGCTCTGGAGAGGAGTCTGACTCCGAAAGAGCTGGTATTTCTCCATGTCCAGGGAAATGTAAGCCTTGGGGAGAGGCAGGCCTGCATATAGACTGGCTTATTCTTTTTGAGATCTGTTGTCTCTGAAATGCTTTTGTGCTAAATCAATTATATGTGGCTTTAAGAGGGCTGTTGGGTTACCAGTTACCATTGTCATTGCCCTGCGGGAAATGAACTGACCCCAGCTCAAACCTGCTGAGGTAACCACAGTTGATCCCAGGGGACTGCAGCCCTCGGCCTGGTCTGAGACTGGGAGAATCATATGATTCCACACTGACAGACAGGTCCTGGGTAGAGGCCCGAGACTTGAGAGGGGCTGGTCTCAGAGAGACCAGGCAGGCCCAGAAGCGCAGCTAGTCTCCCAGTTAACTGTGACAGTCTTAACAGGGGCAAAAAATAGAGAAAATTCTCTCTGAAGGACAGAACAAACAAGTAAAGAAAAAATATCATTTGTCACCTTGAAAGTTCTTCAGTGGTCTTAGATAACTGCCTGTCTACCACTCTAACCATGTTTGCTTAGAAGTACCTAAGATTGATTGACAAATAGACAGAGACAGAAAGCTACTCATCTAAGGCAACTGAAGAACTTTTAAGGGAGGCCACTATGTAATATTTATTGTACAGATACTTGCTCCATGCTTTAGCAAGAATTTTTAATACCCAGTGATGGACAATTGAAGAACAAACCTACATGGTAAAGACAAGTATTCAACATAGTTTTGGGGAACAGGCATAGAGCTTAAGCGGCTAGTCAGTGACCAAAGAAGTGATGGTGATATCTAGATTAGATTTAGTCTAGAGTTCAGGGACCAGGCCAGTCTAAGGCTAGAGTTTGGGTTCAGATTCAGCAATGCCGAGCTGTTGCAAATTCTTCTGGCATGGTTTAGACAGAAATGTCCAAAGTCTTTTGAGATCAATGATTCTCACAGTTTTGCCACCATCTTTGACTGCATCCAGACGAGATCTGGGGAACATGCCCAACCCACATTCAAATCTAGAGAGTTGAACTGGGATATTGGAATTTGAATCCCAATAGTTTTCCACATTCCCCCGCAAACGAAATAAATATAATCATCATCATCATCATGATCATCATCATGTTGGGGAAGGATCATTATTTTTTCTTGTTGAATCATTATCTCTTCTTTCTCTTTGTTGTCTTCTTGGTACGGTTTATAACATCTGTCAGATTTATCCTTATGTCCTCCCTTGCCTATAAAATGTATTCTCTATCCCCATTTTTAATTTTCTTTTCTAAAAAGTGAACTTTACTGGCTGTAGATGTCCCCCACTTGCTGAGACAAGAGACTGACATCTTCTAGCCTGTGCTGGAGGGATCTAGAAAGAAGGTGACAGTTGAACTATGATTTTTCTGTGTATGGCCTTGTGGCAGGGCAATGACTCACCGGCGTGGCGCCTCCTGCTGGTCGTCCAGGGAATTAGCTCCTTCCAGCCCAGAGCGCCCTCTGCAGGCTGGTGTCTCGCCTGCCCGTGTCCCTCCCAGACCCCAGTGCCCTTTGCCCAGGGATTCTGCCCATCGCAGCACCCCCTCGTTCTGGGTCTCCCCTCCCAGGGGAACCCCCACCTTACCTATCCCCACCTTACCTCAGTGTCTACTGCCAGTCTCCATTTAGCCCCCGCTCCCTGGGGCAGACGCAGTCTGTAAACCACTCATCATCGGCAAGGGGGGTTGGACCAGCTGCCTCTGCCTATTCCAGGCTGCCCCTCTGCAGCCCTAGTATCCTTTTGTGGGCCCTTACCTCAGCCTGCACCCTGGGGCTTTGCTACGCTGGAGCTCCTCAGCTCTCTCTGCCTTTCCCCAGGGCTGCTTTCCTCTAGATACCCTTCTCAGCTTCCCTCTTATAAGACATTGTTCTTGTTCAGAAGGATAGTGTCAAAAATCTTACCCAAAATCTTGTACCATCCATAACCCTTTACTAGTCTGAATTCATTGATCTCCTCAGAGTTTTTTGTAAAATATCAGCTCTAAAAGATTCTAGTTAGGCGACTTGCACTGTCTAAAAGCAAGTGTCATGACTGAACGCTCTTTTTGTATGTCAGGCATTAGCAAACATCCCCATCACTGGTTTTCAATAAGGACAGGAGAATATCAATTTACAAACTGTTTACCAAGGTGCCAAAGTGACATACCTTTAAATCCCAACCCTGGTGCTGCTGAAAACTGGCCAAGTTACGCACTGCACACTATAGAGAGCGCTCACCATGTATGATATTTGCATAGGAATAAAAAGCAAACAAAGCAGCAGCATCTGGAAGAGAACTTCAGTAGGGTCAATAGAAGAGCAGCTGATGCCTGGAGGAAAATAAGGACAGATGGGCTGGATAGAGAAGTCAGAAAAAGACCTGGAGGTGCCTCATGTGAATCCCAATTCCTGCACTAATTCCCAGCTTCAGTTTCAGTGCCTTTCCTCCCAACACTTGACTCATCTCCCTGTATAGAAGAGCAGTTCATTCATGAGATAAATAACGACTACTCAGTCAGCTAGTTTCCTGTAGTCATCCCACAAGAAGTGTGTCTCCAGGAGGAATTTAAGGGCTGGTCTACACTGGGGGGGGAGGGGAATCGATCTAAAATACGCAACTTCAGCTATGAGAATAGTGTAGCTGAAGTCGACGTATCTTAGATCGACTTACCTCCCATCCTCATGGCCCGGGATCGATGACTGCGGCTCCCCTGTCGACTCCGCTTCTGCCTCTTGCTCTGGTGGAGTTCCGGAGTCGACGGGGAGCGCGTTCGGGGATCGATTGCTACCCGCCGATCCGGCGGGTAGTGAAGACGTACCCTTAGGCTCTGAGCCAAAGCCCATTGATGTCATTAAAAAGAATCCTATTGATTTCACTATGCTTTGGATCAGATCCTACACAAGACGGGAGAGGCTTTGCAGATCAGCTCCAGAAGGGTGTTCCGTGTATAAGGGAAGATGTGAAAGAAAGCTCTGAGGCATTTGTAGAAGTGGGTCAGCAAGCTTGGCATCACTGGTGGAGGGAGGGGATGTGTGAGTGTTGCAATAAGAGACTAATGAGTATAAAGGGGCAAGGTTAAGGATGGGTGTGAAGGCAAGAACAAGTAGGTTGAACTTGATATGGTAGGGAATAGGAAGCTGGTAGAGAGATTCAAAGAGGAGGTGACATACATCGAATATCCTCTTTTCTTCTGCAGAACGTTCATTCTCTGAAAAGTTGAAGAGTTCTTTCCATCTTATAACTGTGTAAAGTTCTCCCATCCCAACAGCTGCTTCCAGTGTCAAATAACATCACATTTGATTACAGTGTCATTTTCAGGTAACACTAACAACACAGAAGCAAAAGATATACATGTCATGTCTCATTTACTCAGTGTAGAGTCATTTAGCGGCATCTTCTACATCTGCTGATGTGCTTCAATCTCAGGCATATGCAGTAGAATAGCTTGCAATGCTAGCAGCTCAGCATCACAGAAACCAATGTAACTTTGTGGCAGGGAGAAATTCTCAAGGATGTGTTAATGAAGGTCTCAATATAGCATAAGATCTAGCTGGACTATTCCATATAACTATTGGTTAAATTGGGGAAAAACAAGACAGTAATTTTCTTATTGATCCCCGAGCAAGTAGTTCGGGTTTCTTCTGTGTTGTTTTTATTGTTATTAAATAGACTTGAATAAGAAAAGCCGGTAAAAGGAATTTAGCTTCCTGGTACTGCAGATAGAAATCAAAGCAGAATGGAATGAGGGAAGATAATTAGACAGAGGATTTCCACCTCCACAGACTGTTTCCCTAACTCAGGATGTGCTGATTTGATCTAATTTGCCAGAGCCACTAGTAATGAGAGTTGATGGGGATTACAGGCTGCAGACGTTCAGACAAAGCGAGGGATGCTTTAATTAGTCCATTTTAGGGTGGAAATGAATTCCCTGGGCATAAATAATTTGCAAAAAGAAGAACAGGAGTACTTGTGGCACCTTAGAGACTATCAAATTTATTAGAGCATAAGCTTTCGTGGACTACAGCCCACTTCTTCGGATGCATATAGAATGGAACATATAATGAGGAGATATATATACACACATACAGAGAGCATAAACAGGTGGGAGTTGTCTTACCAACTCTGAGAGGCCAATTAATTAAGAGAAAAAAAAAAAAAACTTTTGAAGTGATAATCAAGCTAGCCGAGTACAGACAGTGTGATAAGAAGTGTGAGAGTACTTACAAGGGGAGATAGTCAACGTTTGTAATGGCTCAGCCATTCCCAGTCCTTATTCAAACCGGAGTTGATTGTGTCTAGTTTGCATATCAATTCTAGCTCTGTAGTCTCTCTTTGGAGACTCTTTGCTAGACAGCTCTCTAACACCACATTCTACAGGCCATTATCCTCTGATCCCACTGAGGATTACCTAAAGAAACTACACCATCTGCTAAAAAAACTCCCTGACAAAGCACAGGAACAAATCCGTACAGACACATGCCTAGAACCCCGACCAGGGGTATTCTATTTGCTACCCAAGATCCATAAACCTGGATATCCTGGACGCCCCATCATCTCAGGCATTGGCACCCTAACATCAGGCTTGTCTGGTTATGTAGACTCTGTCCTAAGACCCTACGCTACCAGCACTCCCAGCTATCTTCGAGACACCACTGACTTCCTGAGGAAACTACAATCCATCGGTGATCTTCCAGAAAACACCATCCTGGCCACTATGGACGTAGAAGCCCTCTACACCAATATTCCACACAAAGATGGACTACAAGCTATCAGGAACAGTATCCCTGATAATGTCACAGCTAACCTGGTGGCTGAACTTTGTGATTTTGTCCTCACCCACAACTATTTCACATTTGGGGACAATATATACCTTCAAGTCAGCGGCACTGCTATGGGTACCCGCATGGCCCCACAATATGCCAACATTTTTATGGCTGACTTAGAACAACGCTTCCTTAGCTCTCGTCCCCTAACGCCCCTACTCTACTTGCGCTACATTGATGACATCTTCATCATCTGGACCCATGGAAAAGAAGCCCTTGAGGAATTTCACCATGATTTCAATAATTTCCATCCCACCATCAACCTCAGCCTAGATCAATCCACACAAGCGGTCCATTTCCTGGACACTACTGTGCTAATAAGCGATGGTCACATCAATACCACCCTATACCGGAAACCTACTGACCGCTACACTTACCTACATGCCTCCAGCTTCCATCCAGGACACACCACACGATCCATTGTCTACAGCCAAGCTCTAAGATATAACCGCATTTGCTCCAATCCCTCGGATAGAGACAAGCACCTACAAGATCTCTATCAAGCATTCTTAAAACTACAATACCCACCTGCTGAAGTGAAAAAACAGATTGACAGAGCCAGACGAGTACCCAGAAGTCACCTCCTACAAGACAGGCCCAACAAAGAAAATAACAGAACACCACTAGCTGTCACCTTCAGCCCCCAACTAAAACCTCTCCAGCGCATCATCAGAGATCTACAACCTATCCTGAAAGATGATCCTTTACTCTCACAGATCTTGGGAGACAGACCTGTCCTTGCTTACAGACAACCCCCCAACCTAAAGCAAATACTCACCAGCAACCACACATCACTGAACAAAACCACTAACCCAGGAACCTATCCTTGTAACAAACCCCGATGCCAACTCTGTCCACATATCTATTCAAGTGACATCATCATAGGACCTAATCACATCAGCCATACCATCAGGGGCTCGTTCACCTGCACATCTACCAATGTGATCTATGCCATCATGTGCCAGCAATGCCCCTCTGCCATGTACATTGGCCAAACCGGACAGTCTCTACGCAAAAGAATTAATGGACACAAATCTGACATCAGGAATCAAAATACTCAAAAACCAGTGGGAGAACACTTTAACCTGTCTGGTCATTCAGTGACAGACCTGCGGGTGGCTATATTACAACAGAAAAACTTCAAAAACAGACTCCAAAGAGAGACTACAGAGCTAGAATTGATATGCAAACTAGACACAATCAACTCCGGTTTGAATAAGGACTGGGAATGGCTGAGCCATTACAAACGTTGACTATCTCCCCTTGTAAGTACTCTCACACTTCTTATCACACTGTCTGTACTCGGCTAGCTTGATTATCACTTCAAAAGTTTTTTTT
Source organism: Malaclemys terrapin pileata (assembly GCF_027887155.1). Taxonomy (NCBI): domain Eukaryota; kingdom Metazoa; phylum Chordata; order Testudines; family Emydidae; genus Malaclemys; species Malaclemys terrapin. The sequence goes on along the minus strand of NC_071515.1, from coordinate 13,137,327 downwards.
GTTTTTTTTTTTTTTTTCCTCTTAATTAATTGGCCTCTCAGAGTTGGTAAGACAACTCCCACCTGTTTATGCTCTCTGTATGTGTGTATATATATCTCCTCATTATATGTTCCATTCTATATGCATCCGAAGAAGTGGGCTGTAGTCCACGAAAGCTTATGCTCTAATAAATTTGTTAGTCTCTAAGGTGCCACAAGTACTCCTGTTCTTCTTTTTGCGGATACAGACTAACACGGCTGTTACTCTGAAACTTATAAATAATTTGATTCAAGACATATGGAGCCCCTTGGAGGTGAACAGAAAAGCTTTTTACCTGCCAAGACCAGAACTCAGGGTGTTCTGTATGTCTTGTACGAGTGAGCGAGAGACATCACCACGATCTGAAACATTTCATCCGCATTCTGCTCTCATTTAATTTCGAGGAATTCCATTGAATTCAATGGCATTATTGCAGCTTTCTCCTTATGTGATGGAAGGAAGAGTATGCAGCAGTACCCTCCACCCATTAGTTTAGCTGCTAGTGAGGGGATCAGCTGTTTCAGAAGAGGCCTGAATTCAGTGTCTGACAGGTAACTGAATAAAATGATTTCCTAGTGATTTGGTTTTCACATGCGCTGATCAGTCACTTTTATTTCTCTTCCCCACCGTTCGTCCCACTCCCTCTCTCCAGTCTATCTAAGGGCATAGCTGGATGGAGCACTAGTGCGTGGCATGCTGGGGTGTAACAACAGCATGCCAAGTGTGCGGCACACGAACTGGTTGCGTGGCCCCTGCTCCCGCACACTGGAAGTTTCAAACTAGCGTAGATCAAAGTGCACTATGGATTTCTGAGTGGGCAGCAGCATGCTCCACACGGACACTTGGTGCGCAGCACGCTAGATTGCTGGAGATTTCACACACCAGCCTGCCACACACTAATTCTCCAATTGCCCTCCTTTTCTGTATGTGTGTGTGTGTCTATCTCACATGGGTGCACACACTTGTTGTTTTAGAGACCCAAAACAGTGACTTTTCTATTTTTTATTTTTTTTAATGTTTCAGCTCCCCATTAATAGGGAAGATAAGTGAGATGAAGACAACTCTCTCTTCCATGTTCAAGGCACACCCTTTAGACTGACAGTCTTAAAATGTAACCAGTTTAGTTGGTTCCTACATAACTCATTGACTTCAGTGGGATTATTCAGAGCTTCTTCTTGGGCATATGCTGAAATACCTTCTTGAGGGTGGGGCTAGAAAATTAATTATTTATTATTATTTATTATTTATATTGTGGTGGTGCTTTGGGGGACCCAATCAGGGCCCTCTTGCGCTAGGCACTGGGAAAACACAGAACAAAAATACAATCCCTGACCCACAAGAAAAGCAACAGAAATTCTTGTTGATTTTAAAAAACGTATCCGCTCTAACCTGCGGCTGCAACACTGTGAAGTGTCCAGCTTCTGAACCAGCTGATCTGGCAGCAACACACGCAGGGCATTGGGCTGGCTTGCAACCGTGAGTTTGCATATGACATGAATGTGCATTTGAACATCATGCAGTCCCTCTGCCCCCTTCCCGAGAGCAGCCACGAGGCTGAGATTTACTAGAACCCTGCTAATAACTCTTAACACCAGACATGCTCACAAGAAGACAACAGATGAGCAAAGGAACATGATCTGTGACATGCACTCATGTGCCTTCAAACCAAAGCCAGACTGGTGACAGAGAATTCTTTCCTGGATGTCTGGCTGGTGAGTCTTGCTCACATGCTCAGGGTTTAGCTGATCGCCGTATTTGGAGTCAGGAAGGAATTTTCCTCCAGGGCAGATTGGCAGAAGCCGTGGAGGGGTTTCGCCTTCCTCTGCAGCGTAGGGCATGGGTCACTTGCTAGAAGATTCTCTGCACCTTGAAATCTTTAAACCATGATTTGAGGACTTCAATGGCTCAGACACAGGTTTGATACAGGAGTGGATGGGTGGGTGAGATTCTGTGGCCTGCATTGTGCAGGAGGTCAGACTAGATGATCATAATGGTCCCTTCTGACCTTAAAGTCTATGATTCTATTTTTAGTACTACTGGCCTGGTCTGGGTCCTTTTATAATACAGAGGTAAGTGTGACAATGGACAAAGTACAAGCATGGTCCTTAAAACAGATATATATATGAGCATTCTCCTTAGCATTTTTACAAATATTTCAGACTTTACAATTTTGTCCTACAGGCTAATTTGTGTTGCACATGATGAATGAATGCAGTGAAGTCGTATTAAACGCAGATGTTTTGTCTTATGGCAACATATAAATGTTACAAACGTTTGAGCTGCAAGAGGAAATGGGCTAATTTTAGATTTGTTCCTAGCCCTCTCCATGTGAATGGTGTCGCTGTGAGCCCAGCAATGAAGTTCACTGTGTTGTAGCAGACTGCGCAGTTCCTGAATGTGTCAACCCAGTCTATGAACCAGAACAGTGTTGTCCTGTCTGCAAAAATGGTAAGAATGCACTGTATTAGCTTTAAAGAAGAGATAACAGCAAAATACTATAAAGATTTTTTTATTACCTACACGCAGCCCAGAAACTACCGTGCCTGGCAAAGGTTGATGTTTGTTCCTTCTCATTGTGTGTGTGCTTTAGTTAGCAACTTCCATCAATGCAACTCAAGGACTCACATGAGTCATCTCATTGAAGTCAATGGGACTGTTCACCCGAGCAAGGGTTTGTAGGATGGGCCCTAAAATAAGTGAGGATCAGTCAAGGTGAGAATTCCAGCTCTCCAAGGGCTAATTCCTACGTACCTTGCTCCCACACTTAGTCCCACTTGAAGTCAGTTGCACTATTTGCATGAGTAAAGGGAGCAGCAGTTGGCTCTAGATTGAGATGACAGGGGTCAATGTTTGTCTAAGGTCAATAGGCTGCTCTTGCTCTCATTGAAGTCAGTAGCAGAACTCCCATTGGTTTTGGTGAAAGCAGGGTTGGGCCCTGGGTGATGTAAGTTATTATTTGCCACTGGTCAGTGTTTGTAGTGCAAGCATTTATTTTCCATTGACAGATGCCCAGTGCACCACTTGTGCCATAATATCACCACTGCAATAACAATAGCACACAAAGCGGGGAGCCTGTGTCAGGATACAAAACATCTTTAACCATGCGGTAACATGACTGTCATTATGACTTCATTCAGTGAGTTCTGCCTATGGGCATTTTTAGGGTGGCATTACACCATAGAGTCAGAATCAGCCAATCAGATCCTCATTTTTGTAAAGCCCACTTTGTAGCTGTATGCGTTCACTGGAGAATAGAAGGGAACGGAGCCTTAACCTTCGGCTAAGTGTAATTCCAGTCTTTTCTATAGTATTATTTGTCTCCATTTGTTTCTGCTAGTACTTATCTAAGTAGCATTTACAGTGGCACTCAGTCTATCCTGGCCATATCTCACCCCTTGAGACATTCTCTTTAGTCAAACATTGCGAGAAATTCAGAGGTGAGCCTAAGCAGGTGTAACTTACACTGTCTTCCAGCTCACTTCACCTTTGAATTACACCAGCTTATACTCAGTAAGATCTATAGGCCCAGTAATACTCTCAGACTCCCTGCTGCTCGTGTCCGTATCTTCTTATCAATGTGTAACTTTCACTCCCTACACATCTCTCGAGTTGTCTGAAATGTTTTCATTGTGGCTTTTGGTCAAATTGATGCGCTTCTTTCTTGTCTTTTGACACCTCCTCCTCCAAACCCCGCCTCCGAAACTAAAAAATATATATATATTTTTTTCGGTAAAAGGTTTTGGTAGATTTTTTTTGAAAATTGTTACCAAAAATGGAATTTGGAAATGCAAAACTTTTACCAACCTCCCCCCCCTTTTTTTTTTTTACCAAAATTGTTGTTGAAAAACAAAAAAAATTACCGGTAGTTTCCGTTTTTCGTTAAAAAAAAACCCAGAATTTTTATGTGAAATTTTGACAAAGATAACATTTGTTTATATTTCCCAGAAAAATAATTACTATTTTTTTAATCAGTTTGAGACAGCATCTCTGAATGTGACCCACTAAGTCTGTGTTTTGTGCTCATAGCTCATGTACCAAGGAGTCTAAGAGAAGGCTATAGCAGAAAACAAAGCTACGTGGAAAACCTTCTGAGGTCTCAATGTGTGTGTGAGTGTAATTTAGGTTCCCTTAGGTCCAGTGAGAATCACTTACACACGCGATCACAATGTAGTTTGCATCATCGTATACCTCTATATTTGGCCTCTTGAGTCCCTGAAGTGTTTACTGTCCAAGGATAAATCCTTGTACTCCAATAAGCTCTGACTAGACATGTACCTATTGGTTTCAGCACTCAGGTTCCTTTCTGTGGTTTACTCCAGATGGGTGTTCGCTTCCAGGTTTAAGCTTCCCAGAAATGAAAGTTCAAGTGATCTTCAAACAAACCCAGTGAAAGCGATCAGCATCAGAATGAGACCAGTCAGTTTCCCCACCCGATCCCTCCCCAGAGCTACTCTGTCCCCCCCACAGGCCCAAGTTCGTCTCTGCACCTTGTCTACTGTGGAAGCCCAGTGACCTTCTACTTCCTGCTCATCTGTTCCCCTCAGAATGCAGGCTGCAGGCTGATCATCCCTCCCCTGCAGAGGGATCTTCAAGAAACAAGTTAGAGGAGTCAGCCTGCAGGCTGTACCCTGAAGAGCCCTCTCTGCTACTGGTCTGCTGGTGACTTTGGGCAAATCACTTCATCTCCCTATGCTTCAGCTTCCCCCTGTGTGGAATGGGGATAATGATTCTGACCTCCTTTGCAAAGCACTTTGAAATCTACTGGTGAAAAGTGCTTTGTTAGAGCTAAGTACAATTATTATACTCACCCCAAGCCATTTAAGATCAAGAGGCCAGGTCTATTAAGGACGGTGGGTTTCTGAGGCAAGGGAGGATGGTGGGGAAGAAATATGGGAGATTAAGGCTCACTAGTTATCTGTCTGTCCATGTCACCTCTTTGTTATTATAGGAAACCTGATGAGCAGACTCAGTCATTCCTCTTTGGCATTATTGTTTCTATTGGCCACCTCGATAGATGACCTCTCATCTTGGGGAACTGTATCCTGGGAACCAGGGACTCTGAAAAGGTTTGGCGGTTGGGACGGATAATCAGCTGAACATGAGCTCCCCGTGCAATGCTGTGCCGAAAGGGCTAATGTAATCCTTGGGTGCATAAACAGGGGACTCTCAAGTGTGAGCAGAGAACTTATTTTACTTCTGATTTGGCACTGGAGTGATGGCTGCTGGAATCCTGTGTCCAGTTCTGGTGCCCACCATTCAAGAAGGATGTTGATAAATTGGGGAGGGTTCGGAGAAAAGCCATGAGATTGATTAAAGGATTAGAAAACCTGCCATACAGTGCCTGACTCAAGGAGCTCAATCTATTTAGCTTAACAGAAACATTCAGGGGTGACCTGATTCCAGTCCATAAGTAAATCTAGCAGAGAAAGGTGTAACATATAATTAACCATGGGAACATTTTACCAAGGATCAAGGTGGATTTTTCCATCGCTGACCATTTTAGAATCAAGACTGTATGTTTTTCTAAGAGATCTGCTCTAGGAATAATTTTGGGGAACTTCTATGGTCTGTGATCTAGAGGAGATCAGGTTAGATGATCACCATGATCCCTTCTGACCTTGGAATCTATGAAATCCTTGGTACCTTGATCGCAAAAGCGTGGAAAGATATCAAATATGTTACCTCACCCTCCGAATCCCTCTGACATATGCTAAAATGAGGTTTTGCATCACTTTCAGGAAGAAGCCAGCTAGCCATGTTCAACCCAAGCTTTTACTTCTGAAAACTCCACTGCACACAGTCAATTAAAGATAAGTTTCACAAATGCGCTCATGGATAATTCTGTTTGACAGTCTCACTTAACAGAGTGATACAATTTTTTCCCCCACTCTACAGCTTTTGTTTTCCATTAAAAAAAAATATTTCAGTGGAAAGATATGTTGTGATCAAAAGATTTCAGCTCAGTCTTATTGCTTGTCTGGTTATTGTCTTATAAAGGCAAATGAAGGAGATTTGTGGATATGATTATATCTGCAGAGCAGTGTGTAATGCAGATTCTCATTTGAAAAGTTATTCCTTACGAATTTAGCTGGAAAAGCCATTATTGTTGGGTAAGATAGAGCCCCATGTCCTTCCTTTTGTAAGCAGTGTAGCTTGCTTGTATGGGTAACTGTTGCTGTCATTAACTGGAGAATAATTTCCTTTTGATACATTGAGAATGATTTTCATGCCTGTCTTAATTATGTGTTGCCAAGGACAGAAGCGCTGTGCAGAAGTAAGGTTAATGCAGAAATGTGTTGACTCTACCATAGCTGACCTGAAGATTCATAAGCAGCCAATATCAATTCCTTTCCCCTGCATCCTGAACAAGCGGGTCTGGAGATTTACTCCTAATTGTCAAAAGAAATAGAACCGTTCTCCTGTGCTTTGAAAAATTCAGTGAAGTGACTGCAAAGCTTGTTGTATCAGGCAGCTTAATCAAGTTGCACATACAGTAGGTAGAGTTCACTGCAAGGCTAAAATTTGGGAGGAAACATTTCTTTGTTCACGTCCCATCATCCAAATTGTCAGAGTAAATTTTGAGGGTGATGGCTCCAGGTACTGTACAGGGTTTTTGACTTAAGATGAAAGGTTACTGGATTTCAAGTTCTCCAGGAGTGGCAGAATACAAAATTATTGCCCCAAGTTGTTCTTTATGGTCATTTTGACTTTTCCAGATAAAAGTCTGTCAACTATTGTTAACTTTCATCTCTACGTGATCTTAAACTTGCCTGTTATTATTTAAATCAAGCTCACGACCGCCATGGTCTGTGATGTCCCTCCAGCCCCATGGGCTTTACTTTATCTCAACAAGAAAACTATCCACTCATTTCACACTGAAGCAAGAGCAGCAGCCTATGTAAGTAAATTCCCACTAAGATGTCCCCTGAGCTTTTTCGCCTAGGTCTTTTGAACATGCGAGTGCATTGTTATTGCTCATCTTGTATTTTGTCACGTGCTCTTGGACCCTTCTGTCTCCAACGTTCAGCATGAGACTCTACCCACCTTTTTCACCACTTCGTGTTGCTAATTAAGGGTCAGAGTTTCAGCTAGAGTCATTCAGCTGAAATCGGTGGAGGCACACCCTTGGATACTACTGAGCATCCAACCGATTGTCTCCCAATCAGCCAGGTCATACTGTCAGATTGGTCTGACCCCTTGTTTGCTTCTTATCACCTAACACAACATCCATTTTTACCAACCAAAGGCCTTTCTTGAAGTTGGCGAGTGAGGCTTGGATTTGTGAGTGAGGGACCCAGTCTCAGAGCTAGAGCTCATGATCAGTGGTTGGACAGACTTTAAAGCTCTTTCTTAAGGATAATTGGGAGGTTGCTCTTTATGATGCCTTGAATCCTCTTGAATACACTCTGGTACAGCCTGGTTTTTTTTAAGTTTATGATCTTCCAGTTCTTTTAATCTGATTTAAGATGCTGTCCAAGTTAAATGGGTTCTTCTCGCTTTTGTCTCTGGCCCTTAACAGTTATCGCCTTTGGATCATGGGAAAAAAATGCACAAGATGAGAGAAACTTCCCCATGCACAGGATTGTTTGCCTAGGACCAAGTTCTGCATTAGGACTTGAGGATTTGGCTCTTACGTTTTAATGTTAAACAAGGAGAACAGCTCGGCTATAGACCATAGTCCTCTGGGAAGACAAGATAGGTTGTTTTTTTCCTATGCTGTTTTGAGTTAGTTACAGTCTGGTGTTTACCCACTGCTCTAAATTGGCTCTGTTTGATACAGTTCCATGTCAGGTTTGCATCCCACTTCCCATTCACTGCTCTGCTGAAGAAAAATCCAGATGCATTTTAAAATTAAAAGAAACTAGACTGGTTTGGGAAGTGCAGTTGTGAGTGAAAACAAGGAAAGGGCAAAATAAGATGATGCGGTAAATTCCCAGAGGTCTCTATTCTCATGAATTATAGGCACTATTTTAAAATTCTTTCCCAAAATAATGTTGACATTAGCAAAATTCATCATTGGGGCTTTTGTGGCATGCCTATGTCACAGAAATTAATTTAAAAATCCAATAAATGCAGCCCTAGACTAGTTAAAATTTTTCTCCACTAAAGTGTGAAATTCTTTTCAGAGCAAAAGCTTTCTCACCCACTTACATGCACATTAATGCAGTTGCTAAAATATTAGACTGTGCCCTGGCACTTTCATTTTCAGGAGGGATGAGCAAGATAAGCCTTATACGTTTCTGATTTGACTCTGGCTTTCACTTGAATTTAATTTTTGTTGCCACTAACCCTCAAGAAGGTAATTAGTTACACACAACAAAACAGATGAAACCTAACACATAGACAATGAAATACTTTCTGGCAACTGTACTTATTCACTAGCTGCATAGACTACTGGCGAGGTTCATGATGAAATACTGGATAGGAGAAAGATGCTTCATAGATAATCTGTCACTGCATCTGTAATTAAAGTTTTAAATTATCACGGTTGATACAGATTTTAAAATACAAAGTCTGATCCTTTCCTCTGTACTCGGGGAAGAGTCCCATTGATTTCAGCTGGAGTTTTACCTGGGTAAAGAGGCCAGGATCGTCCACAGTTATTATGTACATTTATTTTAATAGGCTATAAATATTAATAATTCCCTACAAATATCCTCATCTTTGAGGGCATGGGCAGAAATTAAGGTAAATAATTTATTTCCTTGCATAGAAATCCACATTTCACCTAAGCTTTCTTAATTTACTGAGAATATAAACTCACTACTGATTATTTTGGAGTTTGAGTTAATTTATCATAGAATCATAGACGATTAGGGTTGGAAGAGCCCTCAGGAGGTCATCTAGTCCAACCCCCTGCTCAAAGCAGGACCAACACCAGCTAAATCATCCCAGCCAGGGTTTTGTGAGGGCGGGCCTTAAAAACCTCTAAGGATGGAGATTTCACCACATCCCTAGGTAACTCATTCCAGTGCTTCACCACCCTCCTAGTGAAATAGTTTTTCCTAATATCCAACCTAAACCTCCCCCACTGCAACTTGAGACCATTGCTCCTTGTTCTGTCATCTGCCACCACTGAGAACAGCTGAGCTCCATCCTCTTTGGAACCCCCTTTAGGTGGTTGAAGGATGTTATCAAATTCCCCCTCACTCTTCTCTTCTGCAAACTAAATAAGCCCAGTTCCCTCAGCCTCTGCTCATAAGTCATGTGCCCCAGCCCCCTAATCATTTTCGTTGCCCTCCACTGGACTCTCTCTTCTGTAGTGGGGGGCCCAAAACTGGATGCAATACTCCAGATGTGGCCTCACCAGTGCCAAATAGAGGGGAATAATCACTTCCTTCGATCTGCTGGCAATGCTCCTACTAACACAGCCCAATATGTCGTTAGCCTTTTTGGCAACAAGGGCAAACTGCTGACTCAGATCCAGCTTCTTGTCCACTGTAATCCCAGGTCCTTTTCTGCAGAAGTGCTGCTTAGCCAGTCGGTCCCCAGCCTGTAGCAGTGCATGGGATTCTTTGTCCTAAGTGCAGGACTCTGCACATGTTCTTGTTGAACCTCATCAGATTTCTTTTGGCCAATCCTCCAATTTGTTTAGGTCACTCTGTATCCTATCCCTACCCTCCAGTGTATCTACCTCTCCCCCCAGCTTAGTGTCATCCGCGAACTTGCTGAGGGTGCAATCCATGGCATCATCCAGATCATTAATGAAGATGTTGAACTAAACCGGCCGCAGGACCAGGGTTCTCTCTAATCTTTTACATCCATGTGCGGAATGAATTTTGTTATGTGCACCAATATGGAGGTAATGTGTGACACATCACCTTCATATTGGTGCACATAACAAAATTCATGTGGTGGGGGTGGGGCCAAGGGGTTCGGAGTGTGGGAGGGGGCTCAGGACTAGTGCAGAGGGTTGGGATGTGGGGGGATGAGGGCTCTGGGTGGGGGTGCAGGCTCTAGGGTGGGGCTGAGGATGAGGGGTTCAGGGTGCAAGAGGGGGCTCAGGGTTGGGGCAAAGGTTTGGGGTGCTGGGGGAGTGAGCTCTGGGGTGGGGTCTGGGATGAGGGGATTGGGTGTGGGTGGGGGCTCAGGGTTGGGGCAGAGGGTTGGGGTGTGTGTGGGGTGCGGGCTCTGGGGTGGGGCCGGGGATAAGGGGTTTGGGGTTGAGAAGGGGACTCAGGGCTGGGGCAGAGGGTTGGGGTGCGGGGGGGGGGTGCAGGCTAAGGGGTGGGGCCAGGGATGAGGAGTTTGAGGTGCAGGCTGCCCTGGGGTTGCGGTGGGGAAAGAGGACTCCACCCAGCCCTCTCTCGCTGCAGCAGCTCGGGGCCGGGGGAGAGGTGCCTCTCCCTGGCTGCAGCATCTCCAGCGGGGCTGGGTCAGGCTGAGGAAGAGGCTCCTCTCCCCCGGCCACGGCAAGTCTGGGGCAAGTCCATGCTGGGGTTGGCAGGGAGGGGCATCTCTCCCCGCCGCAGGCCTGAGACCCTGTGTGGCGCTTAATAGGCAGGTGAGTGGCTGCGCAGCTTAGAGGGACCGACCCCTGGGGCACTCTGCTTGATACCGGCTGCCAACTAGACATCAAGCAAATAACGTTCTGTGAGCCAATCAGTTTCTTTGTGACATAGTGTATTTTATACAGAACATCCCCAAGGACCTGATCCAAAGCCTATTTAAATTAATAGGAATCTTTCCTTTGACAGCAATAAGCTTTGGTCCCGGCCCTAAGTGAATTCTACATTCAGCTACATTAAAAGAACAGGGGAGGGATTTTTGCTCTTCCGGGACAGTCTTTTTCTAGTAAACATTTTGCAGCAGTTTATTTACATTAAACTTCTTTTCTGAAGGGAAGTTTTTCAAAGGCCTCAAGTACAGAGAAGAGCCCAACTCCTGGTGATGCCTAGCTGCCCTTTGCACCTTTGAAAAGCTCCCCCTTCGGTTTTTATGAGTGGTCACACTTCTAAATGTGAGTAGATAACATCACAGGGTGCAGCCAGGGCCAGACTGCCATACCAATACCTCTCCCAACAAGGAGTGGGTAGGACAATGTTTGGAAGGGCCACCAAGCAAAAGACAGAAGTGGGGACCCCACTTACACTACTTCGAAGTGCTCACCTTCCATGAACATTGGGAACTCCCTGACAGATCCTCCTAGACTCAGGGCCAGTGTAACCACTAGGCGGCCGCCTAGGGCGCCAAGATTTGGGGGTTCCAAAAAGTGATGCCCCAAATTTTTTTTTACACTCCTGACGGGGGGACGGACGGCTCGCAGCCCCGTTAGCACCTACCTCTGCGGGCGTCCTCTGCAACCGCGGGCCCCGCCGCCTCCCTCCGCCGTGCCCTACATCACTGCCTGCCCACGCCCCCACTGCCAGCCCAGAGCCGCCTCCTCCCTGAGCCCCCGGGCTGCTGCATTGCTCCCTAGGCCGCTCCCTTTGGCTCTGACCGTCCCGGACCCCCTGCCGCAGCAGCGGCTGCTGCCCAAGGGCTGCCGGCTACAGATCGGAACGGGTGACATCAGCCCGCCTGCAGCTGGCCCTATTGACAGCAATGCAGTGGCAGGAGGGGGGGTGGGGATGGGGAAAAGGAAGAGGAGACCGTGGCCACCGGTCCACCTGCGGGGGTGGATCATGGCCCTGCCAGAGGATACAGAGTTAAAGAGCTGCAAAAGTATAACTGTCCTCAGCACGTGCCACCTTCCAAGGCTTCATCCCCATCCGTCCCTGCAGCCCTGTGGGGCAGGTAAATAGAGCCCCATTTGGGGGGAAACTGAGGCAGAGAACAGAGCTGTGACTTGCCCAAGGTCACCCGGGGAGTCATCATCGGAGTCCTGCTTTGAACACAGGAGATCGAGGCTCCTAGTTCTGCGCTGGCTCAGACCATTAGACCAGAGGCCTTCAAGCCCTGAGCTCTGCACCTGCCACACAAGGTATTAATCTGGGATTCAGGGGCAGCTCACTGCAAGTTTTCAGTGAAGAAACACGGCTGTCTCGAGCCCTTATGGCTACAAGGAAAATCTTCCAAAGGTGATGTGTGTCTAGCTGACCCAGTTCTGTCCGCCTGAGTCTGCAGCCAGCCTGGGACAACAGCTCTAGGAAATGTGGCAGTAACTGTTAAGTCTAATTACGACACCTTCAGAGCCAGATTTCATGTAACATGGGTGACCAGTTGCGTGGTGCACAACCACTGCAAGTGTGCGAGCAACTCAGGTTAAGTGCAGCTGAATCCTGGGCAGGCTGCAGCACCCAAGAGATTTTTGTTCTCCCACTGAATGACAGCAGATGCACCAGTAACTTTACTAGGTAGAAGTTTAGTGACCACATTAGGGCCATATCCTCCCCACTCCCAGCACTGGGCCAACTGCCTCTCATCATTCTCCTGGTTGCTTGTATTGTTATTGATGGGAGATCGACTGTGGATTGAGGGGTATATATGGACCTGCCTTTGCAGGCTCAGTCCTGGCCCAGCATTCAAAATAAATTGACCTGAGTTTCAGAAGTACTGAGAACCCTGGAGTTCCCACAGACATCGGGGGAACCGCAGGTGCTTAGCACTCTTGAGTAAGGGGTTTCAGCAGCAATTGGCGTGGGGCAGAGTAAAGCAACCAGGACAGTCATGACGGAGGCTGGAACTCTGTCCTCGCCTTACACCTGTGGGGAAGAGAGGCCTTCAGACACACCTCCTGCCTGCATTGCACTTTCCAGCCCAGGAGCAAGGAACCATTTCACGCCTTAGTGCTGGAGGGTGCTGAAGCCCAGAATGGGGAAGTAACTTGCCTGAAGTCATCCAGTGAGTTGATGCCAGGGTGGAGAATAGAAGCCAGATCCTGACTCCCAGGTCTGTGCTCTGATTCCCAAAACAGCCCTTTCCAGATCCATGGGGGGAGGAGGGGGAAAGGGAGGCAGGAGGGACTCTAGCCACGTGCAGGAGATCCAAGGCCATTTATTTTCATTAAATATGTAGACTAAATAATGAAATTAATACATTTTCAAGCTGAACGTATATTAATTCTAATGAACAATGCCACATTATGCAGTATTCATTTTGAAAGTTTATAATAAGCGATGCTACGGGGGGGAAGGAAGAGGAAGGAGGGGGGCAAGGTGGAAGTTTCGCCTAGGGCCACAAAATATCCTTGCACCGGCCCTGCCTAGACTTGTAACTCCTCTCCCTTCCCCCCACACTAATAAGGGTGGGATCAGACCCCTGTTGCCAATGTATTTCATTCCCAGTCCTGGGATCTTTCCTGAGCACACAGGTTACTTCACTGGCTTAAGTCAGGGGCTATTTGGTAATGTGGACAAATACCCACTGTGGACAAGTTTGTGCTTTCCAAGGTTCTTTTGATTCCTAATCTCCATTACAATTTAGTCCTCCAGCAGTGAATAGTAGATTAACTAATTGATCACATTACTGAACTCCTACAGCAATTTGATCTCATTTACTTTCATAAACTAAGACTGGTTGTTATGAGGATAGGAGACCTCCAAAGAAAACCTAGATGTTACAGGAAGCAATGCTGGTGTTTCAATCAATAGATGGTAGTCTCCTCTCCAAAGCAGTTAAAAAAAATCAGTGTCCAGCTATGGTGTTAGGGGGCAATGTAGTTTGTTTGGCTTGCAAAGTCTTTAAGGAAGAAAGGCACTATATAAATGTAAATTGTTGATTGTACTTTAGGTGAAGCTAATGGATTAACCAGTGTAAGCAATATAAGGAGTTAAACAATATTGACAAAAAAGCTTTTCCATTTGATGTATATACAACAAAGCTACCTGTTAAACTTAGCTATGCCATGAGTTTAATATCCATTAATCCAATGCTTGGGTATTAAAAGTAACCAATACTATATTTCACTGGTAATGTAGTCTGTTACTTACCTGCAAAATTTGGATCGTTGACTCGTACCATTGTTTAATGAGAAATGTCACTGCTCCTGACATTGATGGAAAGTATGTAAGACCTACCAATTTTCTGCCAGTGCTACTCCAACAGTCCGTGGCCAGCTTTTGTTTCAAAACGTTATACTTGGCAGTTTTGCCTACATAAAGATGCCTTCCCAGTTCTGGATTCTCATGCCATTGTTTCAAACACTAATAGATGCAACCTAAACAAATGGTAACACATCAGGTATATGGGTGCTGGTATTGGAAGGCTGAAAGCAGAAGAAAATGTATAAAAACATCATAAAATGGATGCCAATTGATTCTTTCAGCTAAAGGTTATTTATATTTATGAGCAAGAGTTGTAAACTGTGATAGTGTTAATTCAATTAAAGAACTACCTGATTGCCAATTGAGGAAGAAGAATTCTGTTTAAAAGACAGTAAGAAGGCCTAGAAAGAAGCCAATATATTTAAGCCACTTAGGCACTGATCCAGCAAAACACTGGAACACTTAATTTGAGTAGTGCATTGAAGTTGATTTTCAATGGGTTATGTGCTCCCAAGTCACATACCCAGATCTGCAAAGGTATTTAGGCTCCTAATTTCCACTGAATTCAATGGAAGTTTGGATTCTAAATACCTTTGTGGCTCTGTTTTTTAAGTAATTTTGAAAACTTCACTCAACTGGATTATTCACACGCTTAAGTGCTTTGTTGGATTGATACCATCTTCCGCTCTCTGTAGACACAACTGTTGGCAGCGTTAACCAACATTATTTAAAAGATTTTGAAAGGTAAATAGAGAATAAAAGCATTAAAATACCATGAGACACTCGTGCACTGAGCAACTTTAAGGGGACAACATAGAATTGGCCACCTTATAAAAATGAGATGAAGTGGAGATTGAAAGAGATTCTTTGCCAGATCAGTGGGAGAAGAAAAGCCTGTGTTTAGACAACAAAAAAGACCTAAAGCAAACAGAAGATAATGTGATGATCATACAGTTCAATGCCCACACAACACAGTGAACACTGGACTGTGTAACACAAGAGTGATAAACACACTACTAGAGATGCAGGCAGCTAGGGAAGAACCAGTCCAGAAAATGCTGCACTAGGGAAACCAACAAAAAGTCCATGCTGAGCTTAAATTATGAGTCTGTCTGCTTGTGGGTCCCCATCACTGAAATATCTGAGCTGTTCACTAAGTTACTTTATCCACATAAGACCCCTGTGAAGTAGGGAAGTGTTATAATCACTTAAACAACGTTGAACTGAATTGATTGATTGGCGATCCCTTGATTCAAGGATGATCTCTACCACGGATTTACATATGGGTCTTGAGATGACTCAGGAGTCCGATCCTGGAACTGCAAATCCGCCCGCAGTAGGTACAGACATTTTGTGGTAGGCCAGCGGCCTGCTGGGAGAAAGTTATTTCTTTTTCCTTCGTCCTCTCTCTATTTTCAGCTTCAAGGGCAAGGCTCTTCTCCTCAAAGTGGGCCATTGCCTGATGGAGAATGTGGGGCCATTGCCTGATGGAGGTTGTGGCGCCATTGGAGTCGGTTGGTGGCTTGCCCTTCCCAGCTTGTGATGTCCACATTAGTTTTCTTAGAATACGCTTTCAGTGTGTCTTTGTAGCATTTCCTCTGACCACCATGGGATCTCTGACCATGGGTGAGCTGAGAGTAGAGGACTTGTTTTGGGAGGCGAGAGTCTGGCATCCGCACACAATGTCCAGCCCAGCGGAGTTGGTGCATGAGGATCATTGCTTCGATGTTGGTGACATTGGCTTCAGCAAAGATGTTGGTGTTAGTGTGGGATCTTGCCACTTGACACGAAGGACCTTCTGGAGGCATCATTGGTGGTACCTTTCCAAACTCTTGAGGTGCTGTCGATAGGTCAACCAAATTTTACATCCATAGAGGAGTGTAGGAACAACAATTGTCTTATAGACCTGAATCTTGGCGTCCTGCTGTAGGTCATGGTCCGTGAAAATACGTCAGAGCGAATTTCCCAAAGGAAACACTTGCGCATTGGATCCTGTGCTGGATCTCACTGTTGATTTTTGCATTTTGAGAAAGTTGGCTACCGAAGTAGCAAAAGTGCTCAACTGTGTCCAAAGTCTGACCCTCGATGGCGATTTGTGGTGGGTCATGTGCAAGGCCTGAAGCGGGTTGATAGAGCACTTTAGTCTTCTCAATATTGAGTGAGAGTCCTAGGCTTCAGTAAGCTTTTGCAAGAAAATCCAGTATGGACTGAAGATCATTTTCAGTGTGCGCGAAGATGACACAATCATCAGCGTACTGAAGATCAGTAATGGACGCCCTGAAGACTTTAGACTTTGAGCGGAGATGTCAAAGATTAAAGAGCTGCCCATCCATTCTATATTGAATGTCAACTCCATTGGGGAGGTGATCTTTAACGAGGACCAAAATGACTGCTAAAGAGATGGAAGACAGGGTTGGGGCAACAATGCATCCTTGCTTAACCCCAGTTTTGATGACCAAAGGTTCCATCTCAAGGCCATTATAGAGAACTGTGGCAGTCATCTGATCATGGAGAAGCCTTAGGACCTTAATAAATTTTGGAGGGCAGCCAAATTTGGCCAGCACCTTCCACAGGGCTTCGTGATTGACAGGGTCAAAGGCCTTTGTTAAATCGATGAAAGCCAGATACAGGTCCTGATTTTGCTCCTGAGATTTTTCCTGGATTTGGCATGCAACGAAGATCGTGTCAGTTGTCCCCCGGGATGGTCTAAAACCACACTGAGATTCCGGCAATATTTCCTCAGCAAGGGGAAATAATTGGTTTAAGAGGATACACGCAAGAATTTTCCCTGCTGTAGATAGCAAGGCAATGCCTCGACTCCAACTTATCTCCTTTCTTAAAGATTGTAACAATGTTAGCGTTTCTCAAGTCTTCTGGAATCTTCTCATTATACCAGATATGAAGAAAACTTGTAGACTTCAGCTGGTATGCCATCTGGCCCTGCTGCCTTGTTGTTCTTAGTTTGCATAATGGCTCATGTTACTTCTTCAAGGGTGGGGAGGTCAGCAAGAGATTCTCTTTCATGTCTTTAAAGTATAGATTCGATAGTGGCATTGGAGACAGTTGACTCACGGTTCAGGAGTAACTCAAAATGCTTCTTCCATCTGGCTTTGATGGCTTTGCTGTCCTTAAAATACGTTGACCCATCTTGGGCTCGGAGTGGTGTCCATTGGAGCATGGGCCATAAATTTCCCTTATTGCCTGAAAGAAACTCCTCATGTCACGTTTTTCAGAATAAAGCTCAATCTCCTGGGCCTTTTCTCACCACCACTTATTTTTGATGTCACAGATTTTCTTTTGGGCTTCAGCCTTAAATTGCTTGTATGACTCTTTCTTCTGCTGGTGTGATATGTCATTTTGCCACATGCGATGAGCTTTTCTTTTCTGGTCAAGCAGGCCCTGAATCTCAGCATCATTTTCATCAAACCAATCCCAGTGACGGCAGGTGACATAGCCAATGGACCCAGCACATGCCAAGAGATTTTTTAATCCCCTCCAGAAATTTTCATTATCATCAGCTGTGGGTATAGCGGCAAACTTCTCTTGGAGACACTGCTGAAGTTTCTCCTGAGTCACTATATCTTCCAAGGGACTTGACATTGAATTTCTTTCTTACTGATTTTGCCTGTGTCATAACTATAAAGGGAAGGGTAACAACCCCCCTGTGTACAGTACTATAAAATCCTTCCTGGTCAGAGACTCCAAAATCCTTTTACCTGTAAAGGGTTAAGAAGCTCAGGTAACCTGGCTGACACCTGACCCAAAGGACCAATAAGGGGACAAGATACTTTCAAATCTTGGTGGGGGGAAGGCTTTTGTTTGTGCTCTTTGTTTTGGGGGTTGTTCGCTCTTGGGACTGAGAGGGACCAGAGATCAATCCAGGTTCTCCAAATCTTTCTGAACAAGTCTCTCATATTTCCAACTTGTAAGTAAACAGCCAGGCAAGGCGTGTTAGTTTTTATCTTTGTTTTCTCAACTTGTAAATGTACCTTTTTGCTAGAGTGTTTATCTCTGTTTGTTGTAACTTTGAACCTAAGGCTAGAGGGGATTCCTCTGGGCTCTTTAAGTTTGATTACCCTGTAAAGTTATTTTACCTCCTGATTTTACAGAGATGATTTTTACCTTTTTCTTTAACTAAAAGCCTTCTTTTTAAGAACCTGATTGATTTTTTCCTTGTTTTTAGATCCAAGGGGCTTGGATCTTGATCCACCAGGAGTTGGTGGGAGAGAGGAGGGGGGATGGTTAATTTCTCCTTGTTTTAAGATCCAAGGGGTTTGGATCGGTATTCACCAGGGCAGGGCCGGCTCTAGCTTTTTTGCTGCCCCAAGCAGCAAAAAAAAGCGCCGCCCCCCGAGGCCCCCCGCCGAGCGCTGCGCCGCCCCCTGCCGAGCGCCGCCGGAACCCCCCCCCCAGAGCACCGCCCTCCCGCACCGCCCCCCTGCCGAGCGCCGGAACCCCCCCCCCGAGTGCTGAGCCCCGTGCTGCCCCCCCCACCCGCCGAGCTCCGCGCCGCCGGAACCTCCCCCCAGCGCCGAGCCCCGTGCTGCCCCCCCCCGCCAAGCTCCACGCCGCCGGAGCCCGCCCCCCCCAGAGCGCCGCCCCCCCCCGAGCGCCAGAACCCCCCCCCCAAGTGCCGAGCCCCGTGCTGCCCCCCCCACCCGCCGAGCTCCGCGCCGCTGGAACCTCCCCCCTGCGCCGAGCCCCGTGCTGCCCCCCCGCCGAGCTCCGCGCCGCCGGAGCCCGTCCCCCCCCAGAGCGCCGCCCCCCCACCGAGCGCCGGAACCCCCCCCCGAGCGCCGAGCCCCGTGCTGTCCTCCCCACCCGCCGAGCTCCGCGCTGCTGGAACCCCCCCCCGAGCGCCGAGCCCCGTGCTGCCCCCCCAGCCGAGCTCCATGCCGCCGGAGCCCGCCGAGCGCTGCCGGACCTCCCCCCCCCGGAGCGCCGCCCCCCCCGCCGAGCGCTGGGTCCCCGGAGCCCGCCCCCCCCCCCGAGCGCCAGGCCGCGCCACCGGAGCACCCCCCCCCCCCGCGGAATGCTGCGCCGCACTCCCCCCGCCGCTTCTTACCAGGTGCCGCCCCAAGCATGTGCTTGGGTGCCTGGTGCCTGGAGCCGGCCCTGCACCAGGGAATTGGTGAAGAGTCTCTCAAGGCTACCCAGGGAAGGGAATTAGCATTTTGGGAGTGGTGGCAGCGGACCAGATCTAAGCTGGTAGTTAAGCTTAGAAGTTTTCATGCAGGCCCCCACATTTGTACCCTAAAGTTCAAAGTGAGGAAGCAGCCTTGACAGCCTGCTTCCGATGCCTTAAGGCAATCTGGAAATTCATGATTGATCTAACAAGGTGATGGTCTGTCCAACAGTTATCGGTTCCATGCATGGCCCTCATGATGCGGACATCCTTCCAATCTCAAGCTCTAACAATAACATAGTCAAGAAGGTGCCAATGCCTGGAGCGAAGGTGTCTCCAGGCAGTCTTATACTTCCCACTTTGTCTAAAGAGGGTGTTCATGATGACCAGGTCATGTTCTATGCATTTGCTCAGGAGGAGGATGCCGTTGCAGTTAGCCTTTCCTACTCCTTTTCCCATAGTGCCATTCCAGAGATCTGACTCTCTCCCGACTCTAGCGTTAAAATCCCTGAGGAGAATGATCTTGTCCTCTTTGGGAATGTTGGTCAAGACTCTGTCAAGATCTGTATAAAATTGTTCCTTGGTAGCCTCGATAGACTCAAACATTGGGGCATACGCACTGATGATGATATATGCATCCGAAGAAGTGGGCTGTAGTCCACGAAAGCTTATGCTCTAATAAATTTGTTAGTCTCTAAGGTGCCAGAAGTACTCCTGTTCTTCTTTTTGCGGATACAGACTAACACGGCTGCTACTCTGAAAACTGATGATGTTGTTGAGCTCAAGACAAAGAGTCATAAGACATTCATTGATTCCTACAGGAAATTCTGTAAACTGACTGACAAACTTATTCCTAATTGCAAAACTGACACTATGAATGCGCCTGTCTTCAGATTTTCCTTTCCAGAAAAAGGTGTAGCCTCCACCTTCTTCTCTCAGTTGACCTTCATCTTGGCACCTTGTCTCACTCAGGGCAGCGACATCGATGTTATATCTCGCAAGTTCCCTGGCAATGACAGCAGTTCTTCTTTTCAGCCATACGTGTTCTTTGTTATCCATCAGGGTGCAAACATTTCATGTAGCAAAAGTCACTGTCTTTTTATAGCTTCGACAACAGGCAGAGCAATCCCACTGAATACAATAATCCAGCCAGGAGTGTATGAGACAGCCTCGGTTTAGGGCACCTTTTCTAGCCCTCTTCCCATGCGGGGTGAGCAGAGGGGATCCTAAAGAGGACTGTCCAGTCGCGATAGTAGTTGCTGAATTGCATCCCTGTCTCGTCCAGGTGCCAAACAACCATCTCACTACCGCCACCTACATGCAGATTCGTGGCTAGGGACTGCCAAATTCACTGATCCTGTCCCCATCACCACCAGTCCGTCGCCACAGGGCTTGAAAGGTTGGAAAGATGTTATTTTCCATGGTAGAAACCTGCATGTGATTTCTTTTAACTTGGGGAAGCTGGTGCACCTACAGTGACTACACAACCATGACAAGTTGGAGGTCTGGGACCCAGTGGCAAGGAAAGTCTGAGACGACTGGAGATCTCCACTTGCTGCAGCTTTCATCCCCTTTCACAGCAGTTGAGATCCAAGGACCCTCTTCCACCTGATCCACCGTTGAGGACTTGGGGGATTGGACCCTGCTTTTTCTGGGACCTCCCCTCAGACCTGTTCTCCTTGGGAGACCCTGCCAGGAACATGAAGCTACCAACAACTTAGCTCTGAGGATCATTGGAACATGCAAGTCCCTTCATCACAACAAGGTGATGGTCCCCAAAGAGGTGAACTGAATTAATGTATATTAGGAATAGATACCTTTGGAAATTAGGTTGCTTTAGAGTTCAGCATACAATTTCTGGGGTAAGGGAAGCAGAATAGCATCTGGAGGCCTGGTGGAAGATCACACCTCTTACAGAACGATTATTAGCCCTTTTTTTCTTCTTCTTTTTGTTAACTCCTTTCTTCTAGCATAATCATCTTGAAGAAGCTAAATATTTGGTCAGGTTATGGGCACACAGAAAGATATGCCATTTAAAAGGCTAGGTAGTTGGTGGCCAATTAATTTTTCACTAGGGCTGTGGCAAGACTAAAAGGAACAGATAGAGAATGTCCTTTACGTATTGGTATCCCGTCTCTCCTATGGTGTTTGAATCCAAGGTGCTAGCTGGGATGGTAGAATCTTCAGTCACTCTGGAAGCATATTTGCATACACTTTAAGCCATAGAAGAAAACAACCATTTATATGTATGCAAGTCATAATTGTTGTTAGCAATGAACAGGTAAACCCCCAAAGAAAAACTGGGCCAGATCCTCATCTGGTGTGAATTGCAGTCAATGGAGCCACTTTAATTTACAACAGCTAAGGATTTGGCCTATTGAACTGCTTTAACCAAAAGTGTGTGGATTAGTGTGGTGGGCAAAGAACTGATCCAGAAAAGAGAGACTGAGGATCTGGGAAATATGCAGTATATGTTAGGATTCCTTGCTGTGGTAAGGAATACAGGTTGAGAAAAGCCCATGGGACAACTTTGTTGAAACTTGGTGTAAAAACTTGGGAATCACTGTTAATCCTTCACACTGAGAAGAGTCTTCAGATTCCACCATCTCCCGATCTCCAGAGCAGTACTTCTGGACCATGTACATCAAGCTCAGGTTGGGAGCACAGGTACACTGACAGAACACGAACAGTTCAGAAGGGACTAAAATTAAAGCAGGCGTGTCATTATTATTCCCAGGGCAATCAAATCATTAGTCTCTAAGGTGCCACAAGTACTCCTGTTCTTTTTGCAAATCATCAGTGTAATTTAGAAGAGTATGAACGATGTTTGTATCCAATTATGCTACTGCAAACCATTTGGCTGCCTTAGAGACCTAGGGCCAGATCCTCAGCTGGTGAAAATCAGTGCAGCCCCATTGAAGCTAATAGACCTACACTGATTTACAATAGCTACAGATCTGGCCATTGAATCTAATGTCTATGACTGAGAGACAAACTATTAAAGATGCTCTAGTGGTCAAGCTTTCTGAAAGAATTACAGAAGGGTTTACTTGGCTCCTCCACCGGGTTTGGATTATTAGTCATAGCTGTATGAAAAGAGCTGCAGAGGCGGGTTTCATGTATTTCTAATTTAATGAATGTTTAATGCCTCTTATTGGTGCCTACTTATATGTAGAACAGAGAACGTGTAAAAGGGATTGAGATGTCGAATAATTGATGTCTGAGGTGCTCCCTTTACATGAAATAGGGAGTTTCTGGCACAAAGAGAATAGAATAAAAATATGAATTAAAGATTAGAGCTAAGTGAGTTTGGGAGAAATTAGAATGAAAAACGCACTTGGAAGTTTTCTCTCCATCCTCTCTGAGTCCCTGGTACAGTGACTAATTTGAGACCTGGGCTTCTGTCTTATTCTCACTTGTCCGCCCACACACCATTTAGAATGAGATCATTCCAGTAATCTTGTTCTGGACATTATCATATGTTTAAGCAGCTTCCTTGGTTCTTAACCTTGCAGAACTCCCAATGGCTTGGTTAGTGGGAGTTTAAACATGTTTTTAAGGTGCGTCTTTCATCCCAAACCCTGACGTGCTCACAGAGGAAGAGCATAGTCTCCCAGACAGGACATCTCCCAAGTAGAGCAGAAAGCTTGTGAGCTTTGTGGAACTGGTTTTCCAGAGGGACCTGCAATTTGTAACCGCACTTCTTCCTGCCCAGGGAAAAGATTGGCAAATAAGTTATGGAGGGGATGCTCCTTTGCTGCAAGTGAATGAATGTGGTTAACTTTGTACTATATATATGTGCAAGTATATGCAAGTGACAATTTTCCTCTTCATTTTTTTCATTTCATCAGCTCGTAACGTGCCAAGCGAGTTGCACTTTTTGCTGCAGGAAATTAATTAAGTGAAAGAGAGGCTCCTCAGCATTCCGTTCCAAAAACGACACCTTGACACCGGCCAGTTATTGCAGCGCTGAGAGGCTGAAAACATGAAAATAAAGCACACAAAGAAATTGGGGTGGGAAACAGAGACAGTTGCAGCATGGCAACATGGGGAACTCCACTCCCTTGCTGCTCAAAGGCATGCCAGTTGCAATTAATCATCATCATCGATTTCACTCCAGCGCGTTGGCCCAACCCCTCGCCCTTTGGTTAGCTCACATCATCCTCCGCTCCCTGTGGGTGTTTTCATCCTCTCTGTGCTGCAATAATTGGTCGGTGTCAAGGTGTCATTGGTGGAATGGAATGCTGAGGGGCCTCTCTTTCACTGAATTGAATTCCTGCAGCAAAAAGTGCAGTCAGACTGGCAAACTAAGGGCTGATTTAAAAAAAAAAATCAGAGGAAAACCTTCTACAAGGTTGTAGTGAATTCCTCCAGGCTTGTGCTAAGCAAAGCTGGGCAAGATTCAGATGCCTGGGCTTGGTCATCCTAATGTGTGTATAAAAACATGGGGTAAAGAAGAGGGAATGTTGTTTTCATTTGGGCTTCCCTTGGAGGAGTGTACAGTTCCCCAGGAGCCTGCAGACTCTTCCCGCAGGCCTCCCCAAGTCCTTTCATGGGAAAAGCTCTCACTGATGTCATAGGGAGTGGTAACTTTTATGATGATGTGACCATGGGAGGCTGGTGTATTGAGGACTGTGTTGGAATTGCAAGCTATCACTTTCAGAGTGTGAGTGTGTGTGGCGGGGCAGGGGGGATTCCAGGTCCTGTTTGCAGGCTAGGGGGCTCTGTAGGGAAGCCAGCAATTCTAGGTCTCAGCAGTCAGCCAGCAGCTAGCCAATGGAGAGTAAGGCAGGGTGAGTTTTACCTCTCTGTTTTAGGATGCAGCCTGCTTTGGTTCTCTCTGGGTATGTCTCCACTGGAGCTGGGAGTGTGCTTCCCAGATCAAGTAGCCAGATGCACTAGCTCAGTGCACTCCAAGGAAGTACGTGCAATAGCTCAGGCTAGCCACCTGAGTACCTATCTAGGGGGTCTGGGCAGGTTTGTACTCAGGTGGCTAGTACCAGCTGCTGTCCATGCCGCTACAGCTACACTGCTATTTTTAGCACTAGTTTGAGCAGAGCTAGGGCCAGTCTGTCTACTCGAGCCGGGAAGCACGTTCCCAGCTTCAGCATAGGCATACTGCCTGTTTTATCATTATGAACCTTCCAGCAGGAGCAATTTAGGTTCTTATCTAACTTCTCTGTATGCCATGAAACATAACAGATAGCATCTAGAGACCCCAACTGAGATAAAGCTCCCTTTGTCTTTGGTGCTGTGCATGCACATAGTGAGAGACATTCCCTGCCCTGAAGAGCTTACAGTTTAAATGGGCAAAGATAGGCAGAAGAAACCAATGCGGAGATGAGAAGTGACTTGCCTGTGGTTACAGAGTAGGTCAGTGGCAGAGATAGGAATAGAACCCAGTCTAGTCTATCTACTGGAACAAGCTGCTTCTCTACTGGAGAAAAGACTGAGCAAGGACTTCAGGATTTGGCCCTATGTAGGTGTGGGTAGTTGATGAACCTCATAACAGAACAAGGTTATTCATAGCAATACTGCATGAGCATTTCTCAGTATAGCCCAAGAGTGGGCAAACTTTTTGGCCCGAGGGCCACAGCGGGGTTGCAAAACTGTATGGAGGGCCGGGTAGGGAAGGCTGTGCCTCCCCAAACAGCCTGGCCCCTGCACCCTATCCGCTCCCTCCCACTTCCCACCCCCTGACTGCCCCCCTCAGAACCCTCAACCCATCCAACTCCCCCCTGCTCCTTGTCCCCCGACCGCCCCATCCCGGGACCCCCACCTTTAACCACCCCCTGGGACCCCACCCCCTATCCAACCCCCCCTGCTCCCTGTCCCCTGACTGCCCCGACCCCTATCCACACCCCTGCCCCTAAGCGCCCCCCAGGACTCCACCCCCTATATAACCTCCCCTGCTCCCTGTCCCCTGACCGCCCCCCCCCAAGAACCTCTGCCCCATCCAACCGCCCTCTGCTCCCTGTCCCCTGACTGTCCCCTGGGACCTCCTGCCCCTTATACAACCCCCCCCCCCACGTGAGGCTGCGGGGGAGGGGGGCCGGCGGGGGTGGGGCTGGGGGTGGGGCTGGGGGCTAGCCTCCCTGGCCGGGAGCTCAAGAGCCGGGCAGGATGGTCCCGCGGGCCGGATGTGTCCCGCGGGCCGTAGTTTGCCCACCTCCGGTATAGCCCCTACCTTCAACACAGGCTCCAATGTAAATTACCAAAGGACCTAATGGATTTTTTAAATCATTTTTAAAATTTTCTCTTCATATTCTTGTCATTTAATTTTGCATTCAAGTTTTAGAAAGTTAAAAAGATGGCCCTAAAATTCAGAACCCACACAAAACAGACACACAAAGACTGGAACACCGAAGCAGCAAGAGATAATATTAAGCAATGCAAATCATACCTAACATATATAGTCATAATAAATACAGCTTATCCATGGCCAATCCACCAACAGATATGTGTTCAGCAAACAAATAACTCAATCTCACTCTTTCCAAGGAGGCCCTGAATGTAAATTATATGTCATCTCACCATCCAAGTAAATATGGAAAGACTCAAATCTGCCTACACAAATCACAATGCTATCATGTTTTGATCCTATATATTGTGCACAGAGGTATATGTTTCTTAAACTGTAATTATCTATGAGGAATGCAATGAAGATTTGGAAAATATGTATATATGGGCCCGATCCTCAACTGGTGTAGATTGGCATAACTCTGATTTACATCACCTGAGGATCTAGCTCATCATTATATTTGAAATAAGCAACATTTTTGTCCCAGGTCAGCACCAGTTAAAAAAGTTTTATTGCTCATTAGTTTTGTTTTGGTAGAGGACCTGTTGTTTGAATAAGGGAAAGAGGTTCTGTAGATCTATTTACATAGTGAAGATAAAGGCGTCTATAGGAGAGAATTTACTGTGTGCAAATCAGTAAAGGGACATGAATGCAAACACAAAAAGTTGTCTGGAAATGTTGAAAATCAGATAGTGGCAGTTGGGAATTTTTCAAGGAAAGGTTTTCGTTTGTTTGTTTCTTTGTTTTGGTCAGAACATGCCAATTCTTTGAAGGATCGGTTTTGACAAATTTCCCATTTTGCAACATTTTGGAAAATAAGTTTTGAAATTGTCAAAACATCACGTTTAGACATTTTGTAAATGCAAAAGTTGAGTTTTGGGGGGTGGGATGACTCTTCATTTCAAACTGGATGTTAAATTACAGTAAAGGTGTAAAGAATAATAAAGATTGAAATCAAAACAAAATGTTCTGATTTTTGTTTGTTTGTTATGGATTTTCAAGTCAGAAAAACTGATGCAATTTCAACTTTTCTTCCTGATTCAGGGCAGAAAATTTGTTCAAAGTCTTAAAAATCCTTACAAGATGGGAAAATCTTTTCCCACTCAGCTCTCAGTTTTACCTAGATAGTTTTGCACCTCATAACTCAGCTAGGCTCAGCAGGAGCAAAAATATCCTTTCTATCTAAAAAGCAACAAAGACTAACACGGCTACCCCTCTGATACTTTCTATCTAACTAGCCCAATCCTGCCAGATGCCAGGCCTCCTCCCTTTCCATTACAGCTGGTGGGAGCTGAGGGTACTTGCAGGATTGGGCATTTTACAGGATTGGACCCTCAGAATGTATGTAGGAAAAGAGTTTTTATTACGTGCCTCGGCAACTGTGCCTTTAATTACATCTTGCCCAATTAAAACACATGAAAAATGACAGGAGATGTAGGTTTCAGAATCCCGGTTTAATATCGCCTCTGTATTTCTGAATCTCATTAGCCAAAGTCACGGCATTTACCAGGTTTCTAGTTTCTCACTTGTGATGCAGAATAAAGCAATGATCCTCCTTCCCCCTCTCATCTCTTAGCCTCAGAAACTGGGAGCAAGCAATCCCCCTGATTGAGACCTCATTCTGTAGCAGAGTAGAGTAGAGCAAATCTACTGCAGTCAATTTGCAGTGTTTCAGTGCAGGAGGAGCACAATGGATCTTTTAAATCAATGGGTTTGATTATACAGATTCTTCCCCTGTAAGCCCTGGCTGCTAGTTCTCAGAGGGCCCAATCCTGCAACATCATACTCTCACAGGTAGCTGTTCCACATTGGAGCAGACTCTTTGAAGTCAGTGGGATCCTCCCAGGAGTAAGCATTGCTGGCAGGAGTAAGGGCTGCAGGATCTGATGCCTCATTGTTAATCCCCAGTAAGTGAGAAGTAGAATGCATGCTGGCAGTGGGGTCAAAATACCAATTTCAGTACAGCATAGTAATTGCAGATATACTCATTGGGTTACAGATCAGGTCATCAGATGCCAAAAATTAATGAAAGAATTTAGTTTGCCTTTCTTTGACACCCCGCCGTTGATTTGCATAAGGCTCTCATGCCCTAATAATGCTGCAAGCGAAGGTTCGAGAGATAATTTTTGGTTACTTTTCAAGCAGTGTCACACAAACAAGAAATGCATTACAGGAAGTGAGGAGCAGTAATTATAAAGGACTAGGAAAAAACAGTGATTAAAAACAGAAACCTCCTCCCCGAGCATGCAGCCCCCACTCCAATTCTCCTCCCCTCCCAGGCTTGCGGCGCCAATCTGTTATACCAGCAATTACTTTTAGTCGCTACATGCAGCACAGAAACCACCTTTTTCAACTGTATTTCGTCTGAGCTGGTGTACACTAGCATAGTTCTATTAACTCCAGTGCAAATGCACCAGTTTACACCACCTGAGGACCCAGTCCTGTGTCTGATTTTATAATAGCTTTGAAATTAAAGAGGGAAAGCTGAATTTCTAGGGCCAGGTCCTCAGCTGGGGAAATCAGCAGAGTCAGCCAATTTATACCAGCTGCAGGGTGGGCCCCTAGTGTGTAGCTCCCCTACCATTCAGGATAGCTGGGACCAAGGGGCTGCCTCCTCAGACCAGAGGAACGCTGTGTTGATTAATACACCTAAAGGCTGCAAGACAGAATTTCAGCACGACACCCAAAGACTTTTCCCTTTATGCTGTGGAGAAGCCAGATCCACTGCAGGGGAAAAAATAAGCTGTTCTTTTTTTCCTGCTGGAGCTGTAGGACACGTCCAGTCCTAATACCACCAGCAAATAGCAGGGGGAGGTGAAGCAGTAGCCCTGCGTGGTGGAGATAAGAAAGGATAAGACAGGTGGGAAAATGGGAATACCCTACTATTTCATGACCTACATAATGCAGCACCCGATGGTGTCGGCAGAAATTGCATTTTAATGTCAAAAGCTCTTGGTTTTGCAACCCATTCTGGAGAGGGAATTCACAGGAGTCTGGAAATGCAACCTTATAACAGCAAACCTCAATTTCTTTATTTTGGTGTAAAGTGCAATGGCTATTTAACAGGGACCTATGTATTCTCTGCTTCACCAGTATCTCCACTATACCTTGGTTTGCCTTGAGGTGCACTGGATTTCTAGAAATAAGTGACTACAACATCAGTCCTCACCCCTGGCTTTTTCTTTCTGTTAGTTAAGGCAGTCTATACCTACTTAACAGAGTAACAACCCAGCTCTTTGGGGCTGGGACTGTCTCTTTTTTGTATGTACATGTACAGTCCCTAGCACAATGGGGCTTGATCCCTGACTGGAACCTCTAGATGCTACCAAATAATGAGCATCTAAATCACCCTAAATGCCACTCAGAACGTCACAGTGGCAGCAGGGATACAAGTCAGAGCATCCTGTTTTGAAAGCCCAGGACGTTCCTATTTGAGTGAAAAGGGATGCTGCTTAGACTACTAAGACCTGCTGCAAACAGAGAAGCAGCTCTAATTCCATCCAGTAGAGGGCAGTGGTACATCCAGGTACTTGCTGTAGGGCCTGGTTTCTCAACCTGCAGGTCCCAAACAACCACAGCCGGTGCAAGGAAGTTTCGCACCCTAGGTGAAACTTCCATCTTGCGCCCCCCCCCCCCCCCCCAGCCCTGCGGCAGCTCCCCATCCCCCCTCCGCCCTGAGGCGCCCTCCCACCCCGCGGTAGCTCTCCCCCCCGGGGAGCCATGTGGCTCCCCACCCCAGCTCACCACTGCTCCGCCTCCTCCCGAGCATGCAGCCCCCACTCTAATTCTCCTCCCCTCCCAGGCTTGCGGCCCCAATCAGCTGTTTGGCGCAGCAAGCCTGGGAGGCGGGAGAAGTGGAGCGGCGACCGCATGCTCAGGGAAGGAGCATAGCAGAGATGAGCTGGGGTGGGGAGCTGCCGCACGGCTCCCCGGGCCGGGGGGGGGTGGGGAGCTGCCATGGGAGGAGTGGTGCCGCAGGGCTCCCCACCCCAGCTCACCTCTGCTACACTCCCTCCCCAATCACGCCGCCCCCGCCAGCAATGACAATAATTGCATGGAGCGGCCGCTGCACTGGGAGAGGGAGTCTGAGCTGCATGTGTCAGGGGGCCGCTGGCAGCCCAGCCCAGGAACGCTGTAAAAAAAAAATTGGGGGCACCGCTTTTTGGTGCCCCCAAATCTTGGCGCCCTAGGCAACCGCCTAGTTTGCCTTAATGGTAGCATTGGCCCTGCAAACAACTCCAGAAGGGTTGCAATCTAACCTTCCAGGTTCTTTAAGGCTAGCTGAGAGGGGGCCGCCTGAAATTATGGGCAAGGAGTCTCGCACCATTTCTCTGCCGTGACCTGGTGTCATGGCGTGGAAAAGGTTGAGTCCCACTGCTCTAGTGCAACAGAGTCTTCACAACAGAGCGGTGACCTTTGAAAAACGTGCAGCGCCTCTTTAGGACTCTGCACACTGAATATTAACGAAATCCCTGAAGTTCCCAATGACAGATGGTGCTTTCCCGACCCAGCCGTTCTCCGTTACGCACAGCAGCAGTTTTCTGAATGCGTGTAGGCACTGTTATTTGCACTTAGTGTGATCTAGGAAAGGTTGCCTGCTCCTTGCATTCTACCCCAGCACCAAAGCTCACGTTGGATCAAACAAAAGCGCCGCTTCTAAATTCAGGTTAAATAAATCATCAGTCTGATTGTGAAGCCAAAAATGAAATTGGAGGAGACGGCTGGTAATTGGAAGCACTAACAGTAACCAGGCTTGGCAGGTCCAAGTGTGATGCTATTCAACTTCCAGATATGCAACAGCAGACTGGATCAGACGCTGCACTCAGCAAACAGGCAGTCGTCTCTCAACCTCAAATGTGCCATATTTAAAGCAATAGTGCTTGAAGGCATCACACCTTTTGCATGGAGGATACTGAAGTTTAGAGTAATAGTGAGGCACTGCAGCCTAATTCTCATTTACATTAATGGTCGCTTTATACTGCTCTGGCAGCATAAAGGGGACTTAGCATAAATGAGAATCAGGCCCACTGTATATTTTCAAGGACAACTCCTTAGGTTTGTTAATGATATAGCCCTGGCTAAATGTGTTCCTGTATAACCATGGGCCAAATCCTCAGGTGGTGTAAATCAGTGTGTCTCCATTGGCATACTGGCTTGCACTGTTTAAGGATATGTGGATTGCCCTGGGACATACTTACCGAACAGTATAGTTGCACAGGAGAGTTTCTAGCAAACCGGCAGTTATACGTGCTGATTTGACTGCAGCTTTGTATTTTTTTGCCAACAATATTTTTAATTGGGGAAGCGGTGCGGGTGACACTGGGGAAAACACTGCAAAGTTAGAATAGCACCGTACTGATCTACTGCAGTGTTTCTCAACTGATGGGTTTCAACCCCCAAAGGGGTCATGAAAGGCTATTAGGGAAAAATCACGATATTCTAATATTCAAATTCTAAAGCAAAGCAAAGAAAATATCCAGAACCTCTTTGGGGATGGCCAAAGCCTTCAAAGTTTGTGAGGTCAACTCTTAGTAACTTAGTAACTCCGCCCCTTTCATGTGCATAGAGGCAATTGTTTCCGACCAGCTCGCTCCATGACTCCCTGCACATCCTTACCCATCACGGTCAAGTATTCTGTGTCAATCTCTTGAAACACTTAGTGTACGTCTACACTGCAATGAAAGACCCGTGGCAGGGCTGCGATTGTCCTGGGTCAGCTGACTCAGGCTCGCCTGGCTCAGGCTGGAGCCCATGGACTGAGATCCTGTGAAGGGGGCACGGTCTCAGAGTCCAGGCTCAAGCCTGAACCCAAATGTCTACACTGCAATGTTTAGCCCTGCAGCCAAAACCCTCCAAGCCCGAGTCAGCTGATCTGGGGTCTGAGGCTCGGTGCCAAGGAATTTCTATCGCAGTGGTGACATACCCACAGAGAGAGAAATTATACAGTATTGTCATTGTCATCATTGAGATATTCTTTACTCTTATAGTGAATGGCCGGGGTCCATGAAATGTTCAACTTTGAGGGTCACCAACCTACAAATGTTGGGAAACATTGATCTACTGGAGCTTGATGACACCTTAGGGCTAAAAAGATCTCCATGCCATTTCCTTCCAATACAATGGTAGCGAACAGCTGACTAAACCCAAGAAGGTCTGTCTGCATTGAATTCCATCAGGGGCACAATTCACTCAGGGTCTTCACCTTGTCCGGTCACTTACACTGGCCATGGAGACCATGCAGAGTGGGTGGAGAATGTTACCAAATCAGAAAGGTACCATTTTGCACATATATAAACGGATCCATAAGGGGTAAGGTTACAATGAATCTGGCGCCTTATCCTTTGTAGACAGCTTCTTGCAGCATGAGCTACTTGGACTTCATGAATGACGCTATGCTTCATGTTCCGAAGCCATCTCAATCACTTGTCCAACATGTCATATTTTGCAGTTGTGCATTTCACCCAGAAGTCCCTGGTTTTCATACTTTCCCCAGATTAAAACTGCAAGAGCAATTGAGGATTTATGTCGCACATTCTGCCGGAGAGTCTTTTGGGACAGAAAAAACAAAGCAAAACAAAAAACATCTGCAGCATCAACAGAAGTGACCGTGCCATTGATACTTTAGCTTTTAAACGTAGTCAAGTGTGTCTTGTATTGTGGACTATGTTTTACTTCTTATTAGTGCAGGGGTGGGCAACCTTTCAGAAGTGATGTGCCGATTCTTCATTTATTCACTCTGATTTAAGGTTTCACGTGCCAGTCATACATTTTAACGTTTTTAGAAGATCTCTGTCTATAAGTCTATAAGATTATAATATATAACTAAACTATTGTTGTATGTAAAGTAAATAAGGTTTTTAAAATGTTTAAGAAGCTTCATTTAAAATTAAATTAAAATGCAGAGCCCCTCGGACCAGTGGCCAGGACCTGGGCAGTGTGAGTGCCACTGAAAATCAGTTCGCGTGCTGCCTTTGGCACGCATGCCATAGGTTGCCTATCCCTGTATTAGTGCTTTTGATAGAATCTCACTGGCATAAAGCCCTCTGACAATGCAACTCAGAAGATGTCGTTGGACTCTTTGTTTGAGTGTATTTCTAGCTAAAAGATTAGCATTTAACTGCAGAGAAAGGATTTTATAAAGCGTAAGGTGTTTGCTCATCAGCATAGGCGACAGTTGCATGTCACAAGGAGGAAGATGGCAAAATGAGATTCTAGATTAGAAAGCTTGACATTGAAGCTAGCCCAGTATAGCCCCCAAGATCATTAGAATGAATTGCACAGCCTGGCAGGGATAGACAACATCCACAGAAGTATTTAGTCTCACTGCCTGATTGCTCACTTGTGATACAGTGGTTAACAATCCCGTTCTGTAATATATGTAACTGACACTTTGAGAACCTGCCATTTATTAAGAAGTTCAATCAGGCTGCCCAGCAGCAAAAGTCAGCTTCCAAACGGCTAGGCAAGAGTGGCCAATAGCAAATGAAAGCCCATGGCACAGTTTCATCACCCAGCTCTAGTCAGCTCCTTTTAATTAAGGCAGAACAAAATAGCTTTCAAAAGGGCTTGTTACCAGCAAAAGAGTGACATGAATGCAGAGAAGAATCACCCTTGATATAAATAAGAACTGAAAATGAAATATATAGAGGAGACACTATGGCTGTGGTGTCCCAGTATGGATACTGTGTTTAATTGTTATTCCCCCACCACGACCACCACCATCACCACCACCACCATGCTGCTTCAATCAGCACGTTGGGTTCCAAAAATAAATCTGCTTGCCAGCATGGCCAACTGCAAGATCTCAAGGAAGGCTTTCCTTAAAGTGGTAGCATGACACGTCTTTCAAAAGAAACGTTTCACCGGTTCAGACAGTGGCAACCCTTCTTTAGACGGGAGATGTTTTGGGTTACAACTCTTTGGATTCTGATCTTTGGTGCAATCTCTGGCGAGGAATAAAGAGGAGAAGTAAAAAAAGAAAGAAACCAAACAACCAGAGCAACGTCTGGAGCTGGTTTTCATCTTCCAAGGTCACTGCTGATTTCATTTGGAAAGTGTTCTGCTCTCTTTTGCAGTTTTGGCTAGAGCAGTAGCCCTAACCATATGTATAATGGCCATCTGGAAATCTGCTCCTCACTTTAGTGAGCATTACATCAATTTGCCTTGAGACTGTGTGTACTCACTGGCACTGCTGTTTCTTTTCAGTGGCTGCATGCGCTGCTTCCTACTCTAGTTTACTCCAGATTGTGCTAATAGCCAAAACAAACAGTGGTAACGTCTATAATTCTCCATGGAGGAGGCAGCCGCGTCCTGAGGACGGAATGCTTTCTCCAGTGTTTCTTGATAATTTGTACCCTTCTTTCTTTTTACAGCCATGTAGTTGTTGAGTTCTGCTTTTGTTACATGCATGCAAGACTACAAGACCCTGTTTCTTTCTCCAGCTTAGGAAATGCTCAGAGGTATAATCAGGTCCTTCCACAGTATTTAATTAGCCATAATTAAAGGCATCTACACAAAGCACAGGCTTTTCAACGCCTATTCTTGTGTTCCACTGCTAATAAATTAAGTAATTAATTGGCATTGAAAAAATACAATAGGAAACATCAATCTTTTAAAGTGACACATTTTTAACCATTTTGTTAAAGCATTAACTTAGTATCTAAGAAAAACAAGATAATTTGTAATAAGGGGAGTGAAACTCCTCACAGCTTGGGTGGATTTTGTTGTTTGCAATGGCACGGTCATTTCAGAGTATCGATGGGGTCACTTGGGGCTTTACCACAAGCCCTGTGCAAGGGGTATCCTGATGTTGCAGGAGCAGCCCAAGATGCAGATTGTTCCTGCCTCATCCCTTGGGCCAGTACCTAGTGCAGTATACATGCTGGTGCATCTGGCTTGCACATCGAGGGGATGGAGCCAAGGCCATTTTTGGTGTCTCCCCCCCCCCACCTATGTAGGGTGGGCAATGTAGTGGGACCATGGAGGGCCCACTACACACTGGTGCCAGAACCATGGGGGCCACAGGGTCATGCCCCCCCCATTTTTTTAACAAAAGAAACACAAGAGCAGAATTCATGTCCCCCACAGATTTTTTTCCCTGCAAAATAATAGCATCTTCTGCGGAGGCGCTGCAATTACACCTTTCACCCACCAGGGGCTTTTGCACCACTACCCATGGTTTGGGTAGGAACCCCAAAGAAACAAGG
Source organism: Malaclemys terrapin pileata (assembly GCF_027887155.1). Lineage (NCBI taxonomy): Eukaryota > Metazoa > Chordata > Testudines > Emydidae > Malaclemys > Malaclemys terrapin. Next base: position 13,102,752 of record NC_071515.1, on the reverse strand, counting down.
GGACATGTTTACCCTCTTACTTCCCTGCACAGCCACAATCTGGCTTCATGACCTTTCATTCCTCACCACTGACAAAGCATCAAAAGTTTGGCTAAAAATCAAGCTGGTCCAGTGACTGGGGTGCTGCCCTTAGACGCAGAAAAATTGGTTTCAATTCCCTGCTCTGCAAAAGGTTTCCTTGGACAAGTCACATAGGCCCAGATCCTCAAAGGTATTTAGACACCTAAATGCCTTTGAGTTAAATGGATGTTAGGTGCCTAAATAACTTTGAGGATCTGGGGCTTGGTCTCTCTGTGCCTCAGTTCCCCATCTGTACAATGGGGATAATAGCACTGCCCTACCTCACAGGAGTGCGGTGAGGATAAAGAAATTACTGTGGTAATGAAGGCTGTATGAATGCCACAGAAAGATTTGAATTGGTTAATGTGGTTGATCCAAGAATAATCTCTCAAGCAAGAAAAAGATCTTGAAGGATTCTAATAATAATCTGAAATCTATAAAAGAAACTTTGTAGGGGGCGCCTGATTCTCCACTGCATTGCAACTTGGGTAATCATTCATTACAGTGCAAACTGGGTATAAAGCCCACCAGCTCAGAGTGGGATCACTGGTCACTCATTCTGCCCAGGTACAGATGCCTACACATTGAAGAATTAGCCCTTTTGCACTGTAGTGGTGCCCAAAATGACTGGCACTCAGAGGTATGCCCAGTTTCCAGTTGGTGATTTAATTAAATGCAACTACTTCCCCCCAAAAGTGGCATATGCTCATTTTATTTGATCAGCAACCTGACTCACTGCACAGCATTGCAATCCAGCAATATACGAAGGTCATAAATCTCATTAATTGCATTTAAATGACAAGGCCTTGTGGTGGAAAAACTGGGGAAAAAATTGATTTGCAGCCTTACTGATGTCTATTAGCTACATTCTCCAACCTGAGGCAAAATGGACCCTGAACCTATTCACTTGGGGTACCTAACTATTTGTGTCTCATTGACGTCAATAGGCATCTTTCCACTGATCTCAAAGGGTTTTGGCTCAGGACCTTGGAGCCAAACCCACCACCAGCCTGACTAAAAGGACTTGGCACGGGGACGGGGGGGTGCGGGAGTCCTGTTGTGATTGTGGCGCATGGGTTCTTCCACCCTCAGACCACAAAGTGCCACATCCAGGCCTCTGTATCAGCCCTGCAGTAGATACTGCGTTAGTATCATCAGCCCAGGTGCACCCCTCCATGACATGTTTGGCCACTGGAACTGGGTAGCCATCATTCCTGGCCTGACCCTTCTGTCTCTCCAAATTGCACAAGAGGGCAGACTTCTGCATTGGCTCACAGCATCCTGCCTCCCTCTCATTCCACAGTGGAAATGAGTCAATTCTAGAGTGGTCAGAGCTCAGGGAGCCAGCTGAATGACAGGTGATAGGAAGGCAGCCTAAAGAGTGGCACTCATTCATTTCAAGCTAGCGTGTGTTTCTCTGAAATGGCCTGCACGCCAGAAGACGTGTTAATCAGCACACATTGTGCTCTTTTGCATTCCCATGCAGTACATGTTACTGTGTGATTCCCCAAGCTCCCGCTATCCGTACTGACGAGAGAAGTGCCCCAGCTGCGAAATGTTGCAGATGGATTCAGATGCAGAGCAGAACTTTTTCCAGAGTTCGGTGGACGTTTGGATCTGGAACTGGTCATCTCTACGAATTACCCTAGAACTCTGGACTGTCTAACATTTTAACTAACACAGTGATGCATATTCTGAAGAATGTAAATATTGAGGAAATCCATGTACTTCTCATAGTAGAAGGGTTATTATGTATTTATTTCCCTGAATTTGTTTTCCCTCCTAGGGCATCACTGTCAGAAATTGAGAGTCCCAACATAAATTAAGAAAGTACATTTCTTTCATTGTGTTTATTCACTTCCTTGCTACTTCTCCAGAATCAGTCATTTATAACGGGTCTCCTCAAACACACTTAGGGTACGTCTATACTACCCCCCAGATCTGCGGGTAGTATTCGATGTATCGAGGATCGATTTATCGCATCTTGTCTGGATGCGATAAATCGATCCACTAATCGATGCCCATACTCCACCTTGGCAGGAGGAGTAAGCGGAGTCGACGGGGGAGCCGTGGCAGTCGACTTGCCGCTGTGAGGATGGCCAGGTAAGTAGAACTAAGATACTTTGACTTCAGCTACGCTATTTGCGTAGCTGAAGTTGCGTATCTTAGTTCGAACCCCCCTGCTAGTGTAGCCCAGGCCTTAGGCACCTAAATCCCATTGATTTTACTAAAATCAATGAGCGTTTGGCATCTAAACATCTTTGAGGATCTGAGCCCCAGTCATTAGTGCAACTCAGTGAAAGTCTACTATCCTGGGAGACCTGCAGAGGTAGAGGGGGGTTTGCTTTATTAAGACCCCATCCAAAGCCCATCAGTGGGCATCTTTCCAGTAACTTCAATGGGCTTTGATTCAGACGCTAAGGCCCCGAGTCTGCGAAGTGATGTGTGTGAGCAGACCTCTGCACGTGAGCTGCATTGACTCCAACAGGGCTCTCTGGGGGAGCAGGGCTGCAAATGCATGCATTGAAAGATTGTGGAGAAAAGAGTTAAATTGCAGTTGCCAATTAAATTTACATATTACTCACATCATGCCCCATCTAGGTTTGTGGCCAGTCTTTCCTAGACTGTGGATTTTGGGCACAGCAACACTTATCATTAGAGCTATGTGGGAATTGCCACATGTCCGAAAAATGTGTTTTCATTCCAAACTGAAATGAAACCAGAGAATTTCTAAAATTTCCCATGAAACAAACATTTTGAAAAAAAATGAGTTTGGGGTCAATTGAAACATTTTGTTTCAGTTCCAACTTTTTAACGCTATATTATGGTGTAATTTATAATGTAAGCTAAAACACATTTTGAAATGAAAAGTCATTTTGAAAAGAAAAATTGAAATGGTCCCATAAGGCTTACATGGTATGCTCCATTCAACTGATCCAAGTGGTTAGTTTCTTTTCTTTTCTTTAACAATATTTTCTCACAACTGACACATTTTGATTTCAACAAATTGGCATGTTCCAATGGAAAAATGTTTTGTTTAGAAAATTTTCACCTAGCTCTACTTATCGCTGTTGTGTTTAGGTTCCAAATGGAAAGAGGGATGTTTCATTCCTTCGCATACATAGATCTATTCGCTTTATGGGCAATTACTTAAGGTTCACATTATACCGATAATCAATCACTGCACTGACTTTTGTACCAGGGCAGCTTCATATAGCAAAAATATGTTAACTAGCTGTAGTTCCATTAGCAAGTAAGATTTGCACGGGTTTCTTTGGTGTACACGCTGGAATGTAGAAGTCACTCACATAAATATGTTGAATTCTGCTGGTGGCACTAGTTTTTAAATTAATTTATTTATTTTTGGTGGTTTAGAAGAAGTGTGGTGTTCCAAAATTGGCACCATCACAGTTTCCGCCTCATTTATAACCAATATAAAAAAAATGCATAAACCATCGTACACAGCTATAGCGGTGGAGTTAGATTCAATTTTGGCTTTCTGCTGACTTGACTTGCAGCCAATACTCTTACATACATCATCTATGATTGCCTTTAAAGGAGGAAACACAGCTTTAATTCTTCTACTGAATTTATAATTATTTTGTTAAAAGATATAAAAGTGTTAAAACAGACATTAAAATCATTAAATTCTCAACTAATGCATTACTATGATGCTAAGGAGTTGGCTAAAACTGGAAAGAACCAGAAAATTTGCAGTTAATGCTTTAACTCTGTTATTAACCTGCTCCTTTATGTGTAATATTGAGCTTGCGAGCAAAATCCCGGCCCCTCTTGAAATCAGTGGGAATTTGCCAGTGACCTCAATGGGTGAGGTTTTCACCTTGTATTTTTACAGACAATGGAACTGCTATTGACTTCAGTCAGAGCTACATTTGTATAAGAATGGCAGGCCCTGCCTTGTAATAGCAATGGATGGTTTCCAAGAGCCATAGTGCTGCAATGAACTGATACCACGATAATGAGCATGGTATAAAAACCCCAGCAGACAGCTAGGTGGATCAGCTATTGTACATGTGAACTATTGTCTTTCTGGACTTCATTTAAAACAGCAATATTAGAAACCAAGGGACAGATCCTCAGCTGGTGGTCTTTTGACTTTGATGGAATAAATGAGCCCAGAGTTCTCTGTTTAAGACATCACTTTTTTAGCTTTCTCCTGAGCTGACAATTTATACAAGCTGAGGATCTGACCACAGCTGTGGATCTGGTATATAGCCACCAATGGGACAGCAACACTGATATGAGGCATTATAAAACAGGGCCAGATTCTGTTTCCTTTATTCATTCTGAGTAGTACCTTGCAGTGCAAGGAATGCCACTGAAAGCTAAATATGAGTCAACAGTGTAACACTGTTGCAAAAAAAGCAAACATCATTCTGGGATGGATTAGTAGGACTGTTGTAAGCAAGACACGTGTAGTCATTCTTCTACTCTAGTCTGCACTGATAAGGCATCAACTGGAATATTGTGTCCAGTTCTGGGTGCCACATCTCAGGAAAGATGTGGACAAAATGGAGAAAGTCCCCAGGAGAGCAAGAAAAATGATTAAAGTTCTAGAAAATATGACCTATGAGGAAAAATTGGGGAAAAAATGGGTTTGTTTAGTCTGGAGAAGAGACAACTGAGAGGGGACATGATAGCCGTTTTCAAGTACATAAAAAGTTGTTACGAAGAGGAGGGAGAAAAAATATTCTCGTTAGCTTCTGAGAACAGAACAAGAAGCAATAGGCTTAAATTGCAGCAAGGGAGGTTTAGGTTAGTTAGACTTCAGGAAAAACTTCCTATCAGGGTAGTTAAGCACTCAAACAAATTGCCTAGGGAGGTTGTGTAGCTTTTCACAAAGAGGTTAGATAAACACCTGTCAGGGATGGTCTAGACTCTAGATAATACTTAGTCTTGCCTTGAGTGCAGGGGACTGGACTAGAAGACTGCTTGAGGTTTCTTCCAGCCCTTCAGGTCTATGAGTCTATCCAGAATGACAAAGGGTAGCAGAATCTGGCCCATAATGAATAATAATAGATTGACATAGTGCTGTATATTAAGGATATATGGCCTTATCTGGCATAATATTACTCAGACAAGTAATCCTTACTCACGTGTGTAATTCCATTGATGCCAATGGGAATACTAGCCTAAATCAGGATTCCATACCTGTATATGTGTTTGAAGGAGTAGGACCAAGAGTTTAATCTTTTTTATTTATATTTCCTTTCCTTGGCTACACATGTTACTCTGAATGTTGTTCATTTTGCCTCACTTTGTATTGTTACTGTTAACTTTATTAGTTTATTTCTAATTATTTTACTTCACATGAAGTCAAAAAGAAAAGAAAATCTCTGCCCTATTTGATCAGCACCGTCCGTGTTATTAGAGTTCATTTGGGGCTACAGCTATGTAGACAAGTTTTTAAAAGCATATTATTTACCTTCAAGGTTATAATGGCCCAGAAGTAGCTGTTATAGCCTGCTGCTAAAATCTGCCAATAAGTCTTAAAATGAATATTATTCACCTAAAATGTCGTGCCATCTGCAAAGGGATCTTATTACATACTCTTACTTATGTGTCCAGGCGCATTTTGAAATACACGCTGTTTAACCAATAGATTGCTATATGGTATGTTACTGCCTTGGAATAGTGATAGTTTGCCGTGTAAATATATCTTTTTAAGTGTGCATAGTAACCGTCTGAATTAAAAAGTAATGCTGCTGCCCTACATACAAACTAGCTGCTTTTCAAACGGAAGTATCTTGGCTACTTGTATATTTCTTAATAAAGATTAACATTTTAAAGCTGTCTAAGGTATTTGAGCACCCTATTCCCATTAGAATGAATAGGAAGTTGGTATGCAAATCCCCTAGGGGACTTTGGAAATGTCAGCCTGCATTTTATATAAAAACAATAGATTGAGTCATCTACCATTTGGGGCCTGATCCTGAGAAGCGCTGGGCACTTGGGCCCAGATCTTCAAAGGTATTTAGGTGCCTAACTCCCATCGCCCAGATCTTCAAAGGCAATGAATTGTCTAAATCCCATTTTAACCGGTGGGAGTTAGGTGCCTCTGTACCGTTGCGCAGATAGGCCTTGATCTCCCACAGTTTTGATGTGAGTTGATGCTCAGCACTGGAATGCCATGATTAAGTGAAGTACATTGCTCAGCCACCAGAAGTATGTAGCTTAAGTAAGGGAATATTAGTATGTAATTATTTAGTCGTATTGAAGTAATGCTTAGGAGCTGCAGACATGGACCAGGACCCATTGTGCTAGGCGCTGTACAAAGAGAACAAAAAGACAGTCCCTGCCCCGAAGATTTTACAGTCTGCATAGTGTTGCTATTCTATTAATACTGCTCTTTACTTATGTAGCCCCTTTCACCTGAGGATCTGTGTGTGCAAACCCGGATTAACCCTCACAACCCTATTGAGAGGTGAGAAAGCGTGAGAGGATGGTCTGGTGCTTTGGGGGGTTATGTACACCAGGGGAGGGTTCTTCCTCCTTTTCAGAGACGTCTCTGTAGTTCACAAGGACTAGATCCCCGAAAGGAACTCAGGGCTGCATTACAATGGCCCCACTTAGGTACCCTGCTGCCCAGTGGAACCTCAGCCCTGAGGTAGGCCCCAGGCTCCCCTTACAAGGCCTGGAAAGAGCACAGTGACTTTGCAGTAGCCAACATGCTGAGCAGGGAGCTGCCTGAGCTAGCCAATAGAATATGCTGAGGAGAGGGGTGGGAATTAGGCTCCACCACCCCAAAGGAAGTTAAGCATCTAACTCTGAGCCGGAGGACGGTGCCTGTCTACACTCAGAATTCACAGCTGGGAACTGACCTAAACCAGGTCAGTCCTTTGTTGAAAAAAAAAACAATCAGGAGGGGAAGGCAGAGTGGTGCTGCCTCCCCTATAGGTCAGTGGTTAGAGCACTCACCAGGAAAGTGGGAGATTCCCAAATTCAAGCCGTGGTGCAAATCTCCTGCATCCCAGGTAAGTATTCTAAGCACTGAGCTATAAGGGGTAGGGGGGCTCCTCCTCAGGTATGTTTTGCAGGCCCCAATCCAGCAGGGGTGCTCTAAAGCAGCCTCTGAGAGCCTACCAGATTAGGCCCCACAGATGAGGAAGGTGGGTGAGGATCCAGTGAGGATATAGGCACTGAGCAGCTTCCCCATGTCAGGATTTTGGCAGCTTTGCACATGGCCAGCAGCAGAAAGTTAGGCAGGGAGGGGACTTTACCAAAGGAAACTTGGGTACCTAGGGGATTTTGGTACCTACAGGGTTACGCAGAAGCTGATCAGGAGTTTTGAGGATCAAATTTTTGGACTTAGACACAAAAAATAGACACAAAACCAAGGGGCAGGGGAGATAAGACAATCTTTCATATTCTTGCCTCTGCACTCATGCAGATAGGCACCTACATCCCATTGTGGATCTAGCCCCAAAATTCTTATGTTGCATGAGTGCAGAGGCATGAATATGAAAGATTGTCTTATCTCCCCTGCCCCTTGGTTTTGTGTCTATTTTTTCTTCACCATTTTTCTGCTCTAGCTCCTATCTTATTTTCTTTTGGGAGTCAAATGAGCCCAGATAGAGCTGGCACCTGGGAATCAGTTGGATTGCTGGAACTATTAGTGAGAAAACACAGGGACTAATAGCCCAGGTTTAATCCTAAAAGGCCAAGTGAGGCTTGTTAAGGAAGGCAGAGTCTGGGGCCAATCCAGACAGGAGAAGAACCAGATAAAAACAGTTCTCCTGAGTTTAAATGTGGCAGTTTAAATGCTGGAAGCTGCAGGTACCTGAACCTGAATGCTGGGGCTGGTCATTGGAGGACTGCAGGCTGAAACCCCTGGCTGGTAAACCTGAATTTTGATTTTTGGGGGCTAGATTCACAAAGGGGGCTTACTCAGTGGTGCAGTGCCTAGTGGAATCCACAGTCCAGAGTTAGGTGCTCAGAAAAGTTAGGTGCCTAAAAATGGGATTCACGGAAGCCAGCATCCTGAGCTGAAGCTGCCTAAACTAGCCATAGGAAAAGCTGAGGAGAGGGATGTGGCTTAAGGCCCCCTGCCCCTCAAAAGAACTTCAGTACCTAACCCTGAGATGGGGGGAGATGCTTCCCTCTGCTTGGGACTCCCACCTGTGAATTCTCTCCTGGAGTTAAATGCCTAAACCAGATCAGCTCTTTCTTGCCAAAAGAACCCGTGATGGTGATTTTTGTGGTCTCCCCCCCACTATATCTCAGTGGTTAGAGCCCTCAGACAAGGTGTGGGTTCAAATCCCCACTCTCCTCCTCAGCTGGGTTTTGTGTGAGGCAGTCAGTCTCTGGGAGTTTACCAGATTGGGTCCCGCAAACAAGATAGGTGGAGGGGTGCCTTGTTTGTGGATCCCATCCCACCAGACCTGAGGCACCAAGCAGCTTAGGGGGCTTTGCATATGCCCACTGGAAGACATTTAGGTACTTAGGTGCCTAGGGAATTTAGGCAGCAGCAGAGAAGGGGTTTTGAGGATCTAAACTTTGGATTGGGTACCTAAAATGGGAGCTAGGGGCCTACATCCCATTGGGGATCTAGCCCCAGGTTTTTGTGTTTGGAATGTTTTGTGCACATCCTTTGCCAGCTTGGGGAAGGAGGAAGAAATCTGTTATTTAACCCTTGAGAAAGAAGCACCTGCGGTTATTACTTTCGTAAAGCCAGACCCGCCCCCCATTTCGTCCTTGTGTCAGACACTCTGCACCTTGGTTATACACAGTGTATGGACTTAGGGCAGCCGTCACCTCTGCGTTACAAACTCATTGCAATCAGTTTGTTTGCAAATACTTTGCCTGATCCAAAACCCACTTAAGCGAGCATGAATCTTTTCATTGCTTTCAATGGACTTTGGATCAGGCCCCAGAAGAAAAAGAAGCTAAAATCACTGAAAATGTCATTTAGTGCAAATATTCACTTCAGCTCTAAGTGCTCCCAGACTCAGGCAACATTGTTATTTCAGGCATCTGCCCTTAACCGGAGCGTGTGAAATGCACTGGTAGGTGTAGCTATGTCTTCTTTGATATGGCCAGCTCAGTTTAATTTTATGGCATAATCTGCAGTGGTCTTTGATGGTTAAAAAGATTCATTCCCAGTGTTCTGTTTTTTTGATAGTTTATTATCATATCTCCTCTTCTTCCCCGTAATGAGACAGCGGGAGTCTCCGGAGTGGAGTTATAACAAAGCAACAGCAACTCAGCAGAATCATTTGGGTCCTGTGGGGTCCAACATCACAGCCCTTCTGAACATCCTGCCTCTGCAGTTTCTTCCAACTCTAGCTGGAGAAGCAGGAGAAAATGTGAAAATCAGAACAATCGCAGTAGCTTCTTAGAGAGGCTTTACTGCACTGCAGTGTTTCCTGCTCTGAGGAGAGGAAACTCCAGAGATGCCATGATAAATTTTATTCCCGTGGCACAGTAAACGTTGGGTTTTTTTTTTCCAGTGATGATTTTGGTGGTGCATTTTGCCGCCCATCCTACCATGAAGTCATGATGCAGTATTGCTGACAGCACAATCATTACCATGACAGCATGGTGTAATGTTATCAATACAATTGTATTGCATTGATAACACCAAGGTGACTTCACTGTGGAATCCAACTCAATTAGGAACTGAATTTGGGAGAGGAAATATCGTTTTTTTCCCCAGATAAAGTTTGCATTGAATAACCATGAGCCTGATTGGCTCCCATGGAAGTGGATGAGAGTTTCTCCATTGGGAGCTGGGTCAGGCCCAAAGGGAAAGCAGAAAACTATCGTCACAGAGTATTGCATTTGGGATACATATATTTGTAGCATCAGGGGTATACAAAGGAATGAGGTGGGACCACACTGTCTAAAATCCAACCAACTTTAGCCCTAACGTAGCCACATCTGCCTCTTCTAGAGCTGGTGACAGGCTGCACTACCCAGCCCAAGAACACTTTGGGTAGCCGACACTGCAGTTGGAAGGGTGCTTTTCAGCCTGAGTAGAAGATGCACTACGTCTGCTTGACCTAGCATGCTAAAAATAGGAGGGTAACACGGATAGTGGCTTGGGCTAGTAGTCCAGGTACATACCCTGGGGTCTGGGTGGGTTTGTACTCAGCCGACTTGCCCATGGTGCTGTGGCTAGACTGCTATTTTTAGTGCACTAGCTCAAGCAGTGTCAGCGCGTGTCTGGCTACCAGTACTGGGAAGCACGCTCTCAGCTGCAGTGTAGACATATCCTTCGGGTCCGTTTCTATTCTCCCAGCCTTTTTCTCAAACTGCGCACCCCTGCCGTCTGGCTAATGAGGAATGACGTCCCATTACTCTATTTTTCTCCGGTTTGCCTCGTTGTGAAAGGCTCTCTTTAAATTAATACCATGAACCAGTTGCTTGTTGAGATCTACAGGACCCGTTTGATTAAAAGGCCAACCTTGCCCATACAATTCCCCTGGACGTTGGTGGGAGTTGCATGAGCTTGGGCCTGACATACCAAGCCATATCTAATACTAAGGGCCAAAACTGGTGTTGGATCCACATATGTGGCCACGTCTGTGGTCAAGATGTGGTGTTGCTCTAATTAAACAAAATCAGATGTTTTTTCTTGGTTTAAAGCTGAACATTGTCTACCCTATTGTGGGAATTGTCAGAGCCAAACAGGGTGGATGATTCTGATTTCACACCAGGGTAAAGCAGGGATGTGTGCATTTACATCAATTAAATCTCAATAACCAGTCAAGAGGATAATATGAATGTAAGGCCTGAGCTAACAAGGAGTTGAGTATCTCCGACAAGCTGATGAGTGAGAGTACTCAGCTTCTTGGAGGATTGGCTCTTAGGACCCAAACATGAATTCCTCCTTCGTGCTCAGAACAAAACAAAGGAAATCACACAACTCCAAGCTGGGCCTTAAACTAATCTGTGAGATCCAGCAAATCTAGTTCAGAGGGTCATGCTGCCACCGTTAGCTCTCTGAATCAAGCCCCATTACTGCTCATAACAGAGAAGGAATGCTGGTTGTGAAGGTGGGCAAAATATTTGCAGTGAAATTCAAAATGTGAGAATGAAACAGAATGCAAATAAAGTCAGAATTGCTGGCACTTCCTTTAAAGATCCACATCAGCTTTGAATGGGGTTGTTTCCACAGCCAAATGTCGCGGTTTTGCATGTTCTTGTGACTGAATTACCATTTTTGTGAAATTTTAAGGAAAATGCAAACATTTTGGGGAGTGAACGTGGGCAAAATGAATTTGAAGGAAATTTCTCTGGCGTTTTTGTTGAGCTCTTTTTGCAAATTTGCACAGCCTTAGACCCCTAGTCAGGAAAGTATTCCTATTCAAGATTGAACATAAGCACATGCTTTAAATTAAGCATGTGCTTAAATACTGTCTTGCACAGAGATGGATTCAAGCACATGGTTTAGTGCTTTCCTGAATTGTTGCCCTAATTAATAGCTCGCATGTATAGGCAACTTTCTTCCTGCTTTTCTCTACAGCAGTGGTGGATAACTCCACAACACTTGCTAGCAAACAGTGGCAAATACGTCCTTCTTTGAGTTATATGTGCTGCTCGGGAGCCATGGAGCAGCTTGTGTCTGTGCCATTACTTGGTAGGGAAAGGATTCTGCCAGCGTGAAAGGCTACCCTGCAATGAAGAGGATACGAGTGTATGCAAAATAGAGTTGTGTGAACTCTGGAAACCTTCCTCTTCATTGCAGGGTAGCCTTTCACGCTGTGTGTACACACACACACGCGCGTGCGCTCAGTGGTTTGAGCATTGGCCTGCTAAACCCAGGGTTGTGAGTTCAGTCCTTGAAGGGGCCATTTAGGGAACTGGGGCAAAAATCTGTCAGGGATGGTACTTGGTCCTCCTGGTAAGGCAGGGGATTGGACTCTATGATCTTTCAAGGTCCCTTCCAGTTCTAGATTCTATGAAATAGAATAGACTAGACTTCACCAAATATATATTTTCCAAAAATGGAAACCCCAATGCATGGTTACCAAGTATAGTGCATTTACTACCAGTCAGGAACATAATAAGGGTCACTAATTAGAACTGAGCAATCTGGAGGGACAGCTACACTGGAGATGATCATACAGTAATACACCTGTGGGAAACATCCGAATACACGAGCAGCTTCATTTGGGCTCGGATGGGTGACATGCCTTTGCCATGTTACCTCAGACAAGATGCTCAGGAATTGCCTGGGGAAAGGAACTTGGAGATGCAACTTTCAGCTGATCTGTTTTAAATGCTAAAAGCAGCAGTCTGTATTTAACTTCCTGTTAGAGTCGTAATCTGTATTCTGTGTGCACATCTCATCTCAAAATTTCCACTGGTAGAAGCCATCCTTCCTAAGCAGAGTGCTTTCAAATTGCATCTATAGATCTTCTTTGTACCAAAACATTTCTGGTGCGGTATCTAGTGCTGCCTGCATTTATGTCTCCTCATCAAATTAAGTAACTGTGCCATCAATAAAAAGGAGTAATGCAGTGTATTCCCTTAGGATGCCTTCCCGTCCCTGATTTGTTTGGGGACTATTGCACTTGATTAAGAATGATAACAAGCTATTGGTAATCTAAGTTTGATGCAAAGCAGCTAAGATTAAATCAATCTGTGTCAGTGGAAGGCAGATCATCACTTAGGAAATGCAAGCTTATCCTCTATATTTATTAGACTGAAATGCAGTGGACTGTTGAGGCTGCCTGGGCAAATCACCATTGACATGCCTTGGTCTAGCGTCTTTTTCATAAACTTTTCTTCATCAGAATATCTCTGTGAAAGCCATGTAGCAGAGGAATAGCCTATTAAAACTGATGCCATTCAGGGCTAGGCTTCATACATGTGTGTGTTGGTAATTACAAAGATAGGGAAGATGGGATTTGAGACAATAACAGTGTTCCAGCTAAATGAAAGCTTGGTTAATAGACATCTGCTTCTGACTCTGGCTCATCACCATGCATAGAATCTATGACCTCAGAGCCTTCTAATTAATTTGCTGTTCTTATATTAGCCATACAGGCACCAGATCATTGGTTCCATTGTGGGTTGCTTTGGTGTAACTGAGAGCAGAATTTGGCTTATTGAGCCTGATTCTCATAAGAATGGCCATACTGGGTCAGGCCAATGGTCCATCTAGCCCAGTATCCTGTCTTCCAACAGTGGCCAGTGCCAGATGCTTCAGAAGAAATGAACAGAGAAGGGCATTTATCAAATGATCCATCCCATCATCCAGTCCCAGCTTCTGGCACACATAGGTTTAGGGACACCTGCAGCCATGGGATTGTGTCCCTGACAATCTTGGCTAATAGCCATTGACAGACCTGTCCTCCATGAACTTAACTAATTCTTTTTTTGAACCCAGTTATACTTTTGGCCTTCACAACATCCCCTGGCAATGAATTCCACAGGTTGACTGTGCATTATATGAAGAAGTACTTCCTTTTGTTTGTTTTAAATCTGCTGCCTATTAATTTCATCGGGTTACCTCTGGTTCTTGTGTTCCTGATTCACTTTCATCTCACCATTCCTGATTTTATAGACTTCTATCATATCCTCCCCTCCCTCCCCTTAGTCCTCTCTTTTCTAAGACTATGTCTACACTCCCACTTAAGTTGCTCGTGGTGTGAATATTTAGTGGTGCCACTGTAAGCTCTTTAGTGTAGACATAGGCCAAGATGAACAGTCCTAGTATTTTTAACCTCCCCTCATGTGGAAACTGTTCCATGTCCCTAATAGTTTTTGTTGCCTTTCTCTGTACTTTCTCCAATTCAAATATGCCTTTTTGAGATGGGACAACCAGAGCTGCACCCAGTATTCAAGGTGTGGGAGTGCCATGGATTTATATAGTGGCATTATGATATTTTCTGGCTTATCTATCCCTTACCTAATGGTTCCTAACATTCTGTTTGCTTTTTTTTTTTTTTTTTTTTTGGTGGCTGCTGCACATTGAGCAGATGTTTTCAGAGAACTATCCATGATGACTCCAAGATCTTTAAATGGTAACCACTAATATAAACCCAATCATTTTGTATATACCATTGGGATTGCTTTTCAAAGCGCATTACTTTACATTTATCAACACTGAATTTCATCTGCCATTTTGTTGCCCAGTGACCCAATTATATGAGATCCCTTTGTGACTTTTCAGTCAGCTATGGACTTAATACAAATGTACATCTCACTGTTTATCCCCTTTTCCAGATCATTTATGAATATGTTGAACAGCACTTTTCCCAGTATAGATCCTCGGGGGCAGGGCCGGCTCTAGGTTTTTTGCCGCCCCAAGCAAAAAAATGTTTGGCTGCCCCCCACCCCAGTCCTGGGCTACCCCCTCTCCACCCCCCTGCTGCCCCAGCTCTGGGCTGTCCCCCCCCCGCACCCCCTGCTGCCCCAGCCCTAGACTCTCCCCCCACCTGTACCCCCTGCTGCCCCAGCTCTGGGCTTCCCCCTTCCCCCCCACCAGTGCTCCCCCTACCCACACACCTCCTGCTGCCCCAGCCCTGGGCTCTCCCCTACCAGCTGTACCCTCCTTCCGCCCCAGTCCTGGGTCACTGGTAACTCACTCCCAGGGCGGGTCATTGAGCAGGAATTTTAGATGTGCACAGAACACAGACAGGATTGGTTCCCATATGGTTACAGAACTCTAGTAAAGTGGAACAACTTTCAGGTTGTGTGATTGGAGGATATCTGGAAGCATATTATAAGACTGTCCTCCATAAATGAGGAAAAGTTAAGGTGCCTTTATTATTCTTTTGTTCCACTCTGTTTCTATGGGGAATCTGCCAATGCAATATCACTGTCTCTCTTTTAAACAAATAAAACTAAAAAAATAAAAAAAAATGGCAATGGCTGTTGAAAATAGCAATTCCAGTCCTAATAACCACTGGGGAGCATTTCTTGCTCATTTTTATCCTACTTTTTCTACAGCAAGTTACAGTGGATCAGTATATTTGATTTGGGAGAAATGAAGTAACAGCTGCCCGAATTGAGCTTGAGCACTCCTGAATGTTGAGGTGTTCAAATCTGGAGGGCAGGTGCTAGATTCCCTTTTTGAATGTTAGCTAAATCTGGAAAGGAAAAATCATTTTATGCTTCCATGGCTCAGACGTGGAAATCCTCCTACGTGCCTGGTTCTGTATCTAAAGCTGCCCAGGTCCAGAGCCTCCCCTCCCTTACTTTTCATTTTAAATTCCAGTGAGATCCACGTACCTCCCTTGCTTAGGCTTCAGATAGAGAGGGGCACTGTCCATTTAGTCCATGCAATTCTTTCTTTGGGGGCTGCAAGGTAAGGTCACAGCAGTATCCCTAATCCAGTCTGGGGATGTCTTCAGAAGGGGGTATCTGGGCCAAAGCACTTCTTGGGCACACTTGTTCCCCATTCACAGTGCCACCCCGCTCTAGCAGTGAGCTCTCCATTCACAGCAAGCTGCAGCATGAGGTTTCAGCTACCACACTCCCTCCACCTCCCTTTCCTGTTGGTAGTGGCCAAGGGAATGCTAGGAAACATAGTTCTTTCCCTGCTCCAGGGCTGGCTGTATAGGCAGGGAGCTAACCAAGGAACTACAGCTCCCAGGGCCCCCTGTTGGTTCTCAGCTCCCATGCTGGATCCCTGCTGCCCCTGCAAATGGGCTGCCCCAAGCACCTGCTTGCTTTGCTGGTGCCTAGAGCCGCCCCTGTTCGGGGGACCCTGCTATTTACCCCTCCCCACTATGAAAACTGACCATTTATTCCTACCCTTTGTTTCCTATCTTTTAACCAAATATTGATCCATGACAGAACCTTCCCTCTTATCTCATGACTTTAAAGCTCCTATACACTGCCTGAGTAGTACAAAGAGGCCTTAGAGTAAATGAGAATTGGGACCATTGTGTTTGTTAGCTGTCCTCAAACTACAAGGTCGTGGTGTTGCTTTGCTGGACCTGATCCAGCTCCCACTTAAGTCAATGGAAAGACTCCCTTAGATTTGAATGGGAATTGGATTGAGCTTCCTCTTAATGATTTACTGCTTAATTTGAGTAAACAACTTGGATTTCAAATCGATAAGGAAACTGCAAATAATTCTTTCACTTACATATAGTAACTCTTACGTAGCAGCTTCTTCAGTTGCCCTGCAAAATAAATGAGAGCTAGAAAACCTCACAAGTAAATAGAGAGCGCTTCAGAAATGCGGTTAAAATCATCTTCTGAGAAGTAGAATTACTGGAGAAGATGGAAAACAATTTAAGATTAGTTTGTGGAGATTTACGCCTCTACCCTGATATAATGCTGTCCTCGGGAGCCAAAAAATCTTACCGTGTTATAGGTGAAACCGTATTATATCAAACTTGCTTTGAACCGCTGGACTGCGCAGCCCCGCCCCCCCCCGGAGTGCTGCTTTACCGCGTTATATCCGAATTCGTGTTATATCAGGTCGCGTTATATCAGGGTAGAGGTGTATTTAGTTCCACTTATGCCAATATCCTCAATTAGTTTCTTACCTGGAACACTGGGCCCGTTGTGTGTCAAGGGAAAGTTCAAAGCCCATTGAAGTCAAGGGGAAAGAACCCTACTGATTTCAGTGAGCTTTAGATTCGGCCTATTTTGTTGTGTCCAGAAAGGAACATAACAAAGATAAAACTGAAGGCCTGACTGCCCACTATTCTGCACCTGCTGCTTATGTACACAGGCACAAAATCGGTATAAAACAGTCAGACATTTGACCCCCAACTTGTACTGATCACACAAAGTGGGGGAAAGTGGTATAGCAGGCCTTAAATCTTTATGATGGATTGGATGGGACAGGAGATTGGTAATGGGAAGCTAAGTCTTTCACCTCCAGGTCATTAGGATGAATGTGACCCAAATTAGGAGTAGCTAAAATCCATTACCATGTGATGGCTATTCAACATGTGTTGGAAATCTCAGTTGTTAGGGAAGAGGGGGTCACAGAACAAAAACCATCATCATGTTTGTCTTTAGTAAGCATCTTTTATTAGCACTTTCAGCAGAGAGGCCAAGGATCGAACGGGCATGGAAATTGAGTTTCTAGGGGGCTTCCGGCAAGTCAGGAAATGTTGACTTGGCTTCCAAAACTTGTCTGTGCTCTTCCTGTTCCATGAATAAAGAGAGAATTGGGACTTGAGGTGGTTGGGAATTTATTTTTCCCCTTCCCTTCCTGCAAAAAAAAAAAAGTCCTCAAAATTGTTCAGGTTCTTGTCAAAACAGCAATCATTTCAGTTGCTTGAAACAGTCGTGGAGTTTTGGGATTTTTTTTTTTTTTTTTTTGAGAAATTTTGAGAAATTGCCACAGAAATGGAATTTTTTTGCAAAAATTTTAATTTTGTCATTATTTTATTATTTGTTAGAAAAAAATCTTTCAGTAAGAAACTTTCAACCAACTCTGTGTAAGCCTGTAGGGCTGTCAATCGCTCATTATTCAAGTTCTTTGAAAAATCCCAAAAAATTTTAAAAAATCATTTTGGGCTCACCCAAAAACAAAACTTATTAAAAATTTTGGTGAAAAGTGAACAAAACCCAACATTTTGGTTTGAATTAAGCATTTTGTTTGAACCAAAATGATTTTTTTTATATTTCAAGCTTCTTTTCCATTTAAAATAAAATAAAATTAAAGTAACTTTGAAACAAAAAGTCATTTTGAATTAAAAAGTTGAAACATTTCAAAAATCACAAAATAGAATGCTTAAACTTTCAGATTTTTTTTTTTTTTTTTTTTTTTTTTTTTTTAGGTTTTTTGGATTGAAACAATTTACTGAAATTGATGTGAATTGGTGAAATAGTTCAGTTCAGTTCACCCATATCTGCATTTTTTGCTGAAAAATAACTTTTGAATTAAAAATCTCACTCAGCTCTATTCAAGAGCACTGTTTGTCTTTTAAAAACCACTAATCACGGAACAAAGATTTAGATGGAGGCTGGATGAGGAACAACTGCGTCTCCTGATTGGTGACTTTCCCACAACAGTGGAAGGTTTTCATCCAGGAGGAAGTGTTCTTGCCTCAATATTCTAATGCAAAGACTCTGGAGGAAAAAACTTGGAAGGATTTGTAATGATTTAATCCATGCTGTCAGAGATATAGAAGCAAGCATCCTCTTTCTCACAGGGACGCTTGCCAGAACAGCTCAGCTTTGCTTCGCTTCCCAGGTTTCTCACCCATACCACTCTCAACACAAAAGGCTCTCACTTCCTTGGATCCCAGATGGCACGTCTGCATTCCTACCAGGGACTTCTATTGGTGGAAGCTAGACGTGAAGAGCAAGACTGCAATCAATCAGGTCTGCATCTCGGGGTCTATAACAGAGGATTTATTGTTTACGCTAGCAAGCAGGATTCACCCGCCTACGCTGAAAATATTTCCACACAGCACACACGGCTTACAAACTGTGGGGTTTTGAGGACTAGCATTTGTGGTGGCAGATGGGTTGGCAAAGCTGTTGCCTACTGCATCAGAGATTTACACCAACCACAACACCCTGCTCCCTGCCATGGGGGGGGGGAGAGGGGTTAATTTGAAGCATTAAGATTGATGCAGTTTGGTGGATTTTAACCCTGAATTTTAGTCGCTTTCTACACCTCCGCCCCATCCTGAATAACTGCCAAATACAGACCATTGATAAGAATGTTGCACATTTCGCCTCTGAGGAGCTGCCACAGTTCAGAGACGGTTCTGCTGCCTGGTGAAGTTATTCTATTGGTGGCAGGGAGAGGAAGGCAATGGGCGCCTGAGTAGAGAGAGAGAGACTAGTAGGTAGGCCATTGGCCTGGGAGGCAGGAGGCCTGTGTTCTCTTCCTACCTCTGTCACTGGCCTTGGGTAAGTCCCTGTTTCCCCTTCTTTGTCTAGAGAAGCAACCGTCTCTTGCTATGTGTATATACAGAATGGGGCCCTGGTTTTAGTTAGTATCTCCTGGTTAGGGTTACCATATTTAAAAAATAAAAAAAAAGGACACTCCACGGACCCTGGCCCCGCCCCTTTCCCACCCACGGTCCCGCCCTAACTGCACCCATTCCCCACCCCTTCCCCAAAGTCCCCGACTTAACTCCCCCTCCTCCCTCCCAGCCACGCAAAAAGGGCTGCCAGAGCGCTACCGGCTTCACGGTTTACCGGGCAGCCTCCAGACCCTGCGCCCCCGGCCAGCGCTTCCTCAGCGCAGCTGGAGCCCGGGAGGGGAAGCGCCCAGCCTGGGGCGCAGGGTCTGGAGGCTGCCCGGCAAACCGTGAAGCCGGTAGCGCTCGGGCTTTGGACAGCCCCCGTGCCTCTGGACCCTGCGCCCCCAGCCGGGCACTTCCCCTCCCGGGCTCCAGCTGCTCTGCTCCTCCCCTGACTCTTCGGGTCTGTTTAAGAGCTGAGCTGCCTGAGCGCTCCGGCTTCGGGCAGTCCCCTTGCCTCCGGACCCTGCCCTGCCGGAGCAGAGCAGCTGGAGCCCAGGAGGGGAAATGCCCGGCCGGCGGCTCAGGGTCCGGAGGCAAGGGGGCTGCCCGAAGCCAGAGCACTCGGGCAGCTCGGCTCTTAAACAGACCCGAAGAGTCAGGAAAGGAGCAGAGCAGCTGGAGCCCGGGAGGGGAAGTGCCCGGCCGCTATTTTTCCCGGACATGTTCGGCTTTTTGGCAATTCCCTCCGGACGGGGGTTTGATTACCAAAAAGCCGGACATGTCCGGGAAAAAACGGATGTATGGTAACCCTACTCCTGGTATTACCCTTGTACACGTAATAATGTAGGGATAGTTGAAAACTCCCATTATTATTGGGTTTTCTCTTCTTTTTTCTCTCTAATCTCCCTGAACATTTTACTATCACAGTGACCATCCTGTTGCTATAGGCTTATCGTTCAAACATGGAATTTCTATCCAGAGAGATTCTATTGTACAGCTTGATTCATTTAAGAGTATTACTTTATTTGATTCTATGCTTTCTTTCACATAGAGTGTCACTCCCCCACCAGCGCAAGCTACTGTGTCATTCCTATGTGTTTTGTACTCTGGTATTACTGTGTCCCATTGATTAGCATCAGCGAAACTCTGTGGAATGATGCCTATTATAGCAATATCCTCAGTTAATATCAGTTAATACCAGGCACCCAACTTAGTATTTAGACATCTAGCATTTGTATACAAGCACTTAAAAGATCTGTCAATGTTTAGTTGTCTGCCTTCATGTGATGAAATTGAATCAGACTCTTTTTCATTTCACAGTTTCTCTTCTGTTCCTACCTGTACTTCGTCAAGTTCTATTCTCTCCTCTTTACTAGGATCTAGAGTATCCCTTTTAATAAATCCGCTCTTACGGGATGCCTCTGTCAGACCCGTGTGCTCAGCTTTCCCCCAGCCCTTTGTTTAAAAACTCCTCTACAACCTTTTTAATTTTATATGCCAGCAATCTGGGTGTTTTGGTTTAGACGGAGCCCATCCTGCCTGTATAGGCACCTCCTTTCACAAAAGGTTACCCAGTTCCTAATAAATCTAAATCCCTCCTCCAGACACCATCATCACATCCAGGCAGTGAGACCCCGCAGTTCTGCCTGTCCAACTAGCCCATTGTGTGACATTTGAAGCATTTCAGAGAATGCTACCACGGAGGTCCTGGGCTTTAATCTCTAACCCAGCAGCCTAAATTTGCCCTCCAGAAACTCTCGCATACCTTTCCCTGTGTCATTGGTACCTACATATATCATGACTTCCGGCTCCTCCCCAGCACTGCATATAAGCCAGTCTAGGTGTCTCGAGAGCTCCATAAACTTCACACCCTGCAGGCAATTCACCATGCAATTCTCCCATATCTCTCTATATTTCTAACTGAATTCCCCATTACTATTACCTGTCTCTTCGAGTGTCCTCAGTGTGAGAGGATAGCATGACATCATCCGGAAGGAGGTTCCCAACTGTGAGAGAGTTTCCCTCTCCTCTGCTTTGATGTTCTCCTTCCCTGAGACTTCGATCCTCCTCAACAGCACAGAGGCTGTCAAATTTGGTGTGGGACCATTCTACTGTGTCCCAAAAAGTCTCATCTATGTTCCTCTCTGTCTCCCTTAGCTCTTCCAGCTCAGCCACTCTGGTCTCCAGAGCCCGTACTTGGTCTCTGTGGACCATGAGCTCCTTGCAAGGAGTACACACACATGCCATCCACCCACAAGGCAGGATGCATTCAGTGCAATACACTGCATAGCCTCCACTCTGCTGCTGGACTTCTGCCTGCATTGTTTTGAATCTTGCAGGGTGTTTTTGTTTTGGGTTTGTAGTTGTGGGGTTGGGTTTTTTTGTGGGGGGGAGTAGGGGAAGTGGTTATTGGCCTACATGTTGAGTGTTTGTTAGGTGTACCTGGCTCTCTCAGTCCCTCACAAAACTCATCTGTTCGCTAGCTCCTCTGGTCGCTTAGGAGCTGGCTTTTTAAACCCCTGTTCTCCCTGAGTTAGCCCTGCTCTCTTGCCACAGGATCTTAAAGGGATTAGGGATCAAAGGATGGCAGGCTAGAGCCTCGTTAGGAAGCTCTCAGCCTTGCCTAACAGGTTGCTAAGCTCAGCTCATAGCCCCCCACCCCAAACAGACCACACTGTAACCTTCCATCAAGTAGGCACATGGCTGGCAAGCAAGCACTCGGGGTCACAGACAACAAACTCACCCCAAAGGTCACATAGGCACTCCTCCTTCACCTGGAGAAGTCCCTCCCAAAACTCCTCTATTTGCTGCTCCTGTTCGCTAGCTAATGATAAAGGCCCTCCCATTCCAACATTTATAAATCCCTTGGCGCTACATTAGCGCTCGTGTTTTGGAGTGCCCTTTGATCAAGAATTTCTGGTATGAGATGGGTCAGTGGGGCAATATGATACTGGATACTAAGTTAGAGCCATCCCCTTAGGTTCCCTTCTTGGAGATACTCCAGATACCTGCAGGTTACCTGGTAACAAAGCAGCGTAGGACCAACGTGCAGCTTTGGTCACTAAAAATTTAATCCTGACAAAATGGAAAATTCCATCCTCGCCAAACATTGATGCCTGGCTCACAGCTAACAAACACCTGGCATTCTGCAGAAGGGGAATCCCTAAACAATTCAAAGCAATTAGGGCTGACTGTTTAGAGGTCTAAGATTAATGTAGACCAGAGGTGGGCAAACTACGGCCCGCGGGACACATCCGGCGCGTGGGACCGTCCTGCCCGGCTCCTGAGGTTGGATAAGGAGCAAGGGATCCCAAGGGGGGGGAGAGCAGGGGGCGGTTGGATGGGATGGAGGTTCTTGCGGAGGGTCAGGACAGGGAGCTGGGGGCTTGGATAGGCGCGGGAGTCCTGGGGGCCTGTCAGGGGGCAGGGGTGTGGATAGGGGTTGGGGTCCCGGGGGGCAGTTAAGGGCGGGGGTGTAAATAGGGGACAGGGAGCAGGGGCAGGTTGGATGGGGTGGAGGTTCCGGCGTGGGGTCAGGGGATGGGGAGCAGGGGGGTTGGATAGGCGTGGGAGTCCCGGGGGACCTGTCAGGGGGCGAGGGTGTGGACAGGGGTCAGGGGACAGGTAGCGGGGGGGGGGGGTCCCGGTGGAGTGGTTAGGGGCGGGATCCCGGGAGGGGGTAGTCAGGGGTCAAGGAGCACGGGGGGTTGGATGGGTTGGGGGTTCTGAGGGGGGCAGTCAAGGGGCAGGAAGTGGGATGGGGCGGGCACCAGGCTGTTTGGGGAGACTCAGCCTTCCCTACCTGGACCTCCATATAGTTTCACAACCCTGATGTGGCCCTCGGGCCAAAAAGTTTGCCCACCCCTGATGTAGACCCTGAAGATAGATATGTTGCTTCCCCTCTTCTCCCTTTAACTTATCCCTCTTTACTTTATGTATGATGACGAATCTGGTATTTTGGTATATTTGTTGTATTTGGAAAAATTAATAAACATTATACATATAACACGGTATTGTTACTGGCCTAATAAAAGCAATACTATAGAGTTGTCACTATCCAATATATTACAAGAGTTGCTGCTGTGGATTTTTTATTTTTATTTATTTTTATTTTTTTGACCAGCACTGTGGAATCCTGGAGTATTATTTTAAAATCTACCCCTGTAGACAGGCAAACCTCATCTTAATCAGCTGACTTTTGAATTCCTCATTTTGGCCCCAAAGAAGAGTTAATCTTTAAGTTTTGGTATCTTGGGGGGAAGCCAAACCTGCCTCACTGTTTTGACAAGTTAATCAAGGACACAAGTTGAGATCTTTTCTTACACTCTGAACTGGCTATAAATAGTTGTTTGGAGTGCTGTATAAATAGCGTTGAGAGAAAGGAATTAACATCTGAAAAGCTTCTGCAAGATCAGCATATCTAAATGTCATTATCATACAGAAATGGGGTCCATTAGAAGCATTAGGAACCAGATCCAAAAAAGAACTAGATAAGGTTGATGAGGTTCAACAAGGACAAGTGCAGAGTTCTTCACTTAGGACAGAAGAATCCCATGCACTGCTACAGACTAGGGACCGAATGGCTAGGCAGTAGTTCTGCAGAAAAGGACCTAGGGGTTACAGTGGATCAGAAGCTGGATATGAGTCGGCAGTGTGCCCTTGTTGCCAAGAAAACTAACGGCATTTTGGGCTGTATAAGTAGGGGCATTGCCAGCAGATCGAGGGACGTGATCATTTCCCTCTATTCGTGTCCAGTTTTGGGCCCCATAATACAAGAAGGATATGGAAAAATTGGAAAGAGTCCAGCGGAGGGCAACAAAAATGATTAGGGGGCTGGAGCACATGACTTAAGAGGAGAGGCTGAGGGAACTGGGATTGTTTAGTCTGCAGAAGCGAAGAATGAGGGGGGATTTGATAGCTGCTTTCAACTACCTGAAGGGGGGTTCCAAAGAGGATGGAGCTAGGCTGTTCTCAGCGGTGGCAGATGACAGAACAAGGAGCAATGGTTCAAGTTGCAGTGGGGGAGGTTTAGGTTGGATATTAGGAAAAACTTTTTCACTAGGAGGGTGGTGAAGCACTGGAATGGGTTACCTAGGGAAGTGGTGGAATTTCCTTCCTTAGAGGTTTTTAAGGTCAGACTTGACAAAGCCCTGGCTGGGATGATTTAGTTGGGGATTGGTCCTGTTTCAGCAGGGAATTGGACTAGATGACCTCCTGAGGTCCCTTCCAACCCTGATATTCTATGAAGTTCATGGAGAATAGGTCCATCAATGGCTATTAGCCAGGATGGGCAGGGATGGTGTCCCTAGCCTTTGTTTGCCAGAAGCTGGGAATGGGCGATGGGATGGATCACTTGATGATTACCTGTTCTGTTCATTCCCTCTGGGGCACCTGGCATTGGCCACTGTCGGAAGACAGGATACTGGGCTAGACGGAACGTTGGTCTGACCCAGTATGGCCGTCCTTATATTCTTCGGATATCCATAGTCACACTGAGTAATAACTCACTCTGTGAGTAGTGCCCTTGGCATCCAGGGACCTGCTTGTGCCATAACATCCTATCCAGTCTTAGTCAAGGCATCAGAACCTGTCTCATGATACATCCAGGTGGGCAGAGCAGGGAATTTGAAATGTCTCCAGCCTGTAAGGTGTGTGAAATAGCTGATCCATGTGATTAGACAACGCCTCCTGAAACAACAAAAACCCCCAAACAGGTTGAACACACAGTTCCTGACTTGTCTGACAATGGATAGGGGGGAAAAGCTTTGGGAAAAATAACTGTGGGTGAGCGTGTCCTCCAAAAACAATGATAGCAATAGAAAAGAACAAAAAATGGAAATTCAGTGAGAATATGCACCGGCCCAATTGCTTTGCTCTTTATTGTATAGCTTTATTTGGCTGGATTCTGGTGCATTTAAGAGCATTGATTGATTCTATAGCCAAGCTGTGTGATGCACGAGTATTGAGGTTGGACAGCAACAGAGTGTGTTCGGATATGTTCATTGGTACTTGTTATAGCACTTGCAGCAACTTGTCACCACGCGTTCAAGGATAGGTAGGGAAGCTCTGTTCTAACCTCCTTTCATTGAGAGACCTCAAAGGGGCTCCAGCACCATGCGACTTGTGCAGCTGTGCGACATGGCTGGGCCATTTTACCAGCTCAGAATAGTGCAGTGATTTAGGACAAGTGTCAATGTAAATGGCTAAGCCAGGTGCAAGGCCTTGGGAATCAGGCACCAAGGTATTTAAAAATATCCCAGTGTTGTGAGGCCTTGTTATAATCATTCCATAAATGGATAAACTGAGGCACCCAGGGTTTGGAACTTGTCCATTGTCTAGCAAGGCCCACCGGTTTTCTCAAGCATTTGGTTTGGGGGCAGGGAGGGGTGGAGTTGAGTATTATGAAATGTTGACACAAGGGGCTGGAGTGATAAATAAATAACCTCTTTTATACACTACGAAAATAAAGTAATACATACAAGATTATAGTGGCAGAATCCAGAATAGAATCCGGGCTTAGTCCTACTTCCAGTTCTTCCCTCTACCCCCTGGATACACTCCTACATGAGCCAGTCATTATTTCAGGCACCCTCGTGAGAAATTAAGCAGACTTACTGTGAATGCATAAATATTAATAGAGCTGGGGGGAACAATTTGTAATGAATAACTTATTTTACAAATTTCACCTCTTTCTTGCTTTGTGGATTGGCTGCAAGCAGATTGATTCCTCCACCTTCCCCCCCCCCCCCCATTTATTTTTATGCATAATTCCTGCTCTGTAGCTTGTGTGTGTGGTCAGTATTTTGTGAATAATCAGTGTTGGGAATATGAGGTCTTTGGACTGGACATGCAGGCCAGATGCTATTGTTTTGGTTCCCTGATTGGATGGTCATAACTGAGAACGAGGTTTCTGGTGTGAATATTCGTGGCTAGGAAATCGGCATTCGCTTTCTGAGAAGGTTCTGCCATACTTGCTAGAAACTCTTTCCATTTCAGCAAACATTTCTGCTAGAATATTCATGGACCGCAAACTCTTGACAGCAAATTCATTAAGACATTTGAATGAATATTCATGGGAATGTTTGCAGTATCTACCCAGCTCTGAATGTTATGGAGCCAAGGGGAGGATTATTACCTCTAGCAAAAAACAAGCCAACACTCTCTCCTGGTTACACAATGTAACTTCCGCTCCTTGGGAATGTGCCACATTGTTTGGGAGACAGAGGAAATATGTCTAAATGTACTTACTGTATGTCAGGTAATTGGCCAGAATTAACCAACATGAGATAGATCAGAAAGTATCTGTTCTCCTCTTCCTAAAACAATATATACCCCTTGGATTAACCAATTATCTGAATTATTTTGGAGATATTAGCTATATTCGGGGGGCGGGGGAAGGGGGCAATACAGCTGGGTGAAAAGACTAGCCTTGCTGGGAAATATTTAAGGCCATATTGTGATACCTTTACTCACCAAAAAAGTATTTTATTTACTGGAACCTTATTATTATTTATTTATTATTATTAACTCAATGGGACTTCTCGTTGCGTAGGGTTCTATTCAGTGTGTCACCATCTGCCCTAAGTAATTCCTGCTCACTCACAGTGTTTAATCATTTATTGCAGCATTCGTTCACACGTACATGGCTCAGTTCTCCACGGATGTAGGCCCCCCGGCAAAGCCATTGATTTCAATTGGCTTGCCTGAGATGTAACAGAGAGCAGAATGTAGCCCCCAGTGCTTAGGAATCACTGTGGCATTTGGCACTGAACTGCTAAGATGTACAAAACGTCGGCATGATGCCATATGCTCAGCGTCTGAAAGAAAATTAAACCACATGCTCCCTACTACTTGTTTGCTTTCAGTCAATCCTTGCACGATGCTATTGAATTCTAATGTTTTATTCCACATCTCAATAATGCCGTAGCAGGGAGTGGGACAAAGTCATAATTTACTCTAAAAGTGGCTCAACAGCAGTTGGGTTGGATGCTTCCCTGGCATTTGTTTTCAACACAGGTGCTCATCCAGGATCATAAAGAGGAAGCATAAGGCTTGGATTATGGCACATTCAAAATGTTAGCTTGGCAATCAAACAAAAACTCA
Source organism: Malaclemys terrapin pileata (assembly GCF_027887155.1). Taxonomy (NCBI): domain Eukaryota; kingdom Metazoa; phylum Chordata; order Testudines; family Emydidae; genus Malaclemys; species Malaclemys terrapin. Next base: position 13,075,726 of record NC_071515.1, on the reverse strand, counting down.
TGACTGTTTTTTAACTCATTTCAGTGTTAAACCAGGAGCATAAAACTCTGTCTGCCTGAGCGCCCCATGTCATTCGCATTCATTAATCTACGTTATTGTTAATGGGGAAGAACCACAGCTGGTATAAACCTGGCAATTGACACCAGCTGACGGTCTGACCCAACATGTTTTGGACCTTTGATTGCTCCCGCTTCCCTGCCCCACCCCTTCTCTGTGGGTTTAAATGCCTCGCTAAGAGCTGGATTACAATGGGCCCTTACGCATGAGCACAGGGGGAGGAACCATCTGCCCATCGCATACACATAGGAATCGCCAACTGGACCCAAGGTCCATCCAGTCCAAAATCCTGTCTCTGGCAGTGGCCAGTGCTGGCTGCTTCCGAGGAAGGTTCAAGAAATAGGCAGTAATGGAATAACCTGCCCCCGCCCCCTCCCCCCCCATGAAGGTCTCAGCCTAATTCCTAAAATTGGTGCAGTCGCTCGATTCCTCTGAGTGCTGAGTCTATCAGTGCATCCCCCTCGAAGGGGAACGTATCACTCCAGAGGGAGCAGGGCAGGCAGAGGAGAGCCCAGCACCTCTGGTGAAAGCAGCCCACGTTCCTGAAGCTTGGCACAGCGTTCGCAGCCCCATGGCCACCTGTAGGATCCAGGGAAGGTTCATCCCTCTGAGTTCCCACTACCTTGCCCATAGCGATGCAGGGCCCGATCCTTGCAGCTGAGGGGAGTACTTAGTATTATGCCCGAATGGTAGCAAGGGGTTGCTGGCACCGGCAAGTAGGTCTGTGACTCTTTGCACCCTCGTCCAGAGTCCTGTTTCAGTTGTCTTGTGACAGAAGATCTATAAGAAGTATCGGCGGGAAATGCCATTTTGCCGCTGCTTGTGCTTTTTATTGCTAGGTTTGCGATAACTTAGTGTTTTTCTTAGAGCCTCAGCTTAATAGAGGTGGCCAAATCTGGTCCTCGGCGGTATACATTCGTGCTTATTGGTGGTGCTTATCGGGTGAGGACAAAGGGCGCACGACGGGAAGAGTATTGGAGCTAGATTAGATCTGCCACAGATCAAAATACTTTAGTTTTCCCTTGTAATCCGTTCATTGATTTGCAGGCTGACAGTCCTCCAGGGACTATCACAAATCCACCTACTGCTCCCTAGTGCGAGATTCTGCTGGATTAGCTGTCAGATGTGTAAACGCACAGGTAGCTAGAAAGCTCCCCAGTGACTACCCGGCTTCCAGCGCTGGAGAAAGCCACTTATTCCAGGCAGGTTGTCATTGGAACAGTGCACTTTGCTGCTGATTGGACCCTCCTTTGGACACATTACAGCACAAAGGAGGAGATCTGCCCTTTGTGAAGCGTGGCAGTGTTCCTGTTAGATGCAGAGGCAGTTGTCAGGTCCTTAATGGATCAATAAATCTCGGAGCTTGGTAGGGTTATTACTGTTTAATTCACATTTCTATTGCAGTAGTGGCTCGAAGCCTTACCCAGGTGGGGCTGCTATTGTGCAAGGCGGGTCCAAGCACATCGCACACTTGACATATGGCCTACCTGCCTTGTCTCTGCTTCCCAGTGGGTGCCCTGTGCTCCCAGTTCCCTTCCCCCACTTCTCCCCTCCCCTCTCCCATTCGGAGCCTGCCCAGCTCGCACCTTCCTCCGATCTGGAGCTACTCCTCCCCTGCCATTCCTCCCTGGCTGCTGCAGGCTTTGTGCCAGAGGGACTGAGGGGTGGAATGGTCCAGCAGTTTGCTTGACGGCCTGGAAGCCAGCCAGCCCTCGTAGCCCAGGGGAGAGAAGCACAACCCAGCTGTAGCCAACGCTGACTCACAGGCAGAATGAAACTAACCATTAGTCAATGTCACTGCAAAGTCCTGCTCTGCGAAGAGCACAGTGGGAGGGGAGCAGATGGGCAGGGAGAAGAGGGAACAAGTGGTGGGAGGAGAGAGATGAGGGAAGAGGCACCAGAGGAAGGCGGGAGAGGAGCATGGAAGCAACAGCGGGTACGTGGGGGGTGGGGGAGAGGTAAAATAGACCAGACTAAAGGGAGAGGGGTAAGAAATAACTGATCCAGGGGGCTCCCCTAGCTTGCTGGCAGCCTAGATGGTCTACACACTAGGGCCGCCCAGAGGGGGGCAAGTGGGGCAATTTGTCCCAGGCCCCCACAAGAATATCGTATTCTATAGTATTGCAACTCTTTTTTTTTATGGAAGGAGCCCTCAAAATTGCTTTGCCCCAGGCCCCCTGAATCCTCTGGGTGGCCCTGCTACACACGCCCAGTCTGCTCCCCTCGGGTGGTCGCTGCCCCCATGAGCTCTTCCTGCTTTGCTCCCGGAAATGCGGGACCCGGGTGGGAAGCCAGGCCAAGTGCTGGCACGAGGGCTGCTGTGTGGAACACAGAGAGCCGCTGCTCTGGCTCTGGCCCTGCCTACCAAGCAGAGAGGAGCACTGACCCTCACCAGGGCCGGAAGTGGGCGGCTCTCTCCCAGCAGCAGCAGAGTGGTGGGGCGGGGAATGGGGCAGACAGGCAGGACAGTGTGGAAGAAGGGAGCAAAGCAGGAGACCTAATCCAGCCCTCCCTCTGGCCTTGAAGAATCCCCCTCCAGCACTGCATGCATCTCTCCTTCCAGTCTGGTTCTGCAGCTTGGCAGCTCTTTGATGGTGTCATCTGGCCCTGCTGTGTGTTAGTGCCACAGACGCAGCCAAAATCCATTGCAGGAAGGCACAGAATTCCCAACCTGGGCTCCGCTAGAGACAGACAAGCAGGGTCAGCGCATGCAGTCTGTGCTAGCGGCTGACAGGTAGAGGATTCCCTCAGTCTGTCTAACCCCTTGGCGCTAAAAGATCCCAGCTCCCTCCCCCTCCCCCAGCACAGCTTGGCTGCATTCCTCCTCACGCATTCAGCAGAGTTAATTGGAGCCTGGTGCTATAAATCTTACATCCTTAAGTGCCAGGCAATCCCTCCGTCTCTCCTGTGTGTGGGAGTTGTGGCAGTATTGAATTTTCAAATAAAATGATTAACAGGCAGCCTTAGGGCAGCAATCGAGAAAACGTTCTTTCCCCTTCCTTGCCACCCTCAGCTCCAGAGGAAGCTTTTTGTTTAAATTTTAATGAAAAGGGCTTTTCTCTGTACTCCAGGGGGGCGGATAACCCTTGCCCCGAACTGGTGACTGTTTTGGAATCTGTTTGTTGTTAGGAGTCTGGCAGGCAAACAGACTGTTGTTCTTAAGAGGCACAGGTGCTTAGTTCAACTTTAAATGCAGCTAGCTGCAATTATTGGCATTTCAAATGTGTTTGACCTGGGACTTTAAACAGAAGCAAATGAGTCTACCTGATGGAAAAGTCTGTTCTCGGTCTCATCACATAACAACATGTCTCAGATTTCATGAAGCAGAGAATTAAAATCTGTTATGAACACCACAGACTGCAGTTTGGTTCAGTTGCACGCGGAAGTCTGTAAGCCTACTGTGTGAAGAAACAATTACTTCAACAGGCTGGGGAAGAAATATAGACATTGGGTTTATAATCTGCCCTGTTTGTGCTGTGGCAAAACTCATTTACGAGAGCTTTCAAAAAGGCCTGGTACAAAAATGGTTCTCAGACTCTATCAAGCAGAGGTCCCATGTGAATGAAAAGGTGATCTTTTCATGAACACCAAACGTACTCATTTAGGATCAGATTTATGAGCATGTAAATCACCTGAGTTGAAATTGATAAAATACATTTAAAATAGTGTTCAAAATTATGTTTTCAATATTCAGTGTTGGATGAGTGACATTCATGTACTAGCGAGGAGACTTATTGGGGTAGTTTTTGCCACAATCTTGCCTTTTGCACTGTACTTTTATGTACCATGCTGTTATTCATTATATGTGTTGTTGTTGTTACCGTGAGCGGCTAGCCAGAATTTGAGATCTTGTCGGTATTTCTAGTCGGGTGGAGAAAGTGATGACAGAGTGTGGTGCACTGTTGTTTGTCAACAAAGACTATACAAAGCCCTGTTTCCCTGAACACAGGAGGAACCAAGAGAGGAGATGGTTTCTTTGCTTACAGCCCCAACTTTCTTTTAGCCAGCTTCTCTACGCTGTGCATCTTCTGACCCTTCTCAAGCTATCTATCTCCCTGCCTCCCTCACATACACAGTTCAGATTTCTGGGTGGGCTCCCGCACCCTCTTTGTCTCAGGTGCCACCTGTCTCTTACAGCTGTTTTCAATGAGGAGTGAAGGACACACTCCACAGTTTAAACAAGGTTTAAGCCAACCTACAGCAGTATGTTACATACAATAGGTTTGCTGATGCTGAGTGATTTTTTTTTTTTTTTTAAAGCAAAATTGCAGGCCAAAGTCTCTCCTCTCAGACCAGGCCTGATTCTCTACTCAATGTGGTGTAAATCAGAGGTGACACTGCTGGAGTCCATAATCAGTGAGAGTGAGAAGAGAGCCAAGTCCTGTGTGTACAACTCCCATTAAAATCAAGAAGCAAGGGGGTGTGGGGGTGAGAGAGAGAGCCATTTGGTCCTGCTTCTGGAGAGCCAAGCCCTTATTTTATAAAGAATGAAAATGAAAGGAATGAAAACAGCAGAATGCAAATTGCAATTAGCATTGTCTAAACAGTGCAGCGTCATTGTGGTTGTTAAAAGGGAATCCGGATGTCGTTGGTTTTTTTTGTTGATGTCTTTTCTGGTTTATCAGGAAGGAGGGGAAGAAAGAGAGAGAGAGAGAGAGAGACCCCTACCTACATCAATTATAACACTGCCCTGGGTCGGGTATGCAGATTAAACCCGGAACCTCTGGATCTTAAAAGCATGAGTGTCTGGAATTAAAGTTTGTTAGTGGATGGCAGCAGCAGACTCATAAATGTTTTACATGTTCCAGCCACTAGATGGGGACAAAGAGCTATACCGACCAAACACATACACAGCCATAGAAATGTCGTGTGCTTCAAAGAGGCCCCTTTGGAGTAATGGAAATGCTCAGTTAAGGCATTCAAACAACCTTAACTCTTTTTCCTGTAGTGACACCATGGGGCGGGGGGGGGTGAGGGATGGGGCAACACTCTAATCTTGGATTACAAACATTAAAATGCATTAATCATAATCCTGTGGGTATTGCATGGCATTCCTAGCGGGCAGAGTTTAGCTTGTTTGGGTGCCCTAACTGCATGTTACCTTAACATGTCTGGATTTCTTTTAAGTTTAACCTTGGCTCTGAATTTCCTGGGGTGGTCACACTTGGTTTGGGAATATTTTCAATATCTATTTACCGTATTTTACTGTAAATTGCTGACATGCACTCTCAGACTTAACTCCAACCTATTGGGGGCTGATCCAAAGTCCCCGGCACTCAATGGAAAGATGCCCAATGACTTCAATGGTCTTTGGATCAGGCTCTTGGTCATTAATATATCCCACAAGTACCAGTGTTCTCCAAAGACACAGGCCCCCAAACCTGTGCTAGTATCTGCTGGGGTCCCACTGCAGGTGCCTCAATTTCAGCCTTCTCCTTTTTCTAGGCATTCATCTTGGCCAGAATCACATGGATTTGGCCCTGCCCCCCCTTCTTGCAGAAGGGCCAGACCTGCTCTTTTCAAACACGCCTGAGATCACATGAAGCCCCTCCCTTGCTCTCGTGGGTCTTTCTGGAGGCCTGGCTGTACCCTTAAGTCAACCAGGGCCCACACAGCCGATGCTTGACTCCGCCTTACGGAATTACTCAGAGGCGATACACTTCTCGTGCTACTGCACTCACGCGTCTCTGCCTTGTTCTTTAAAGCTGCAGTGCAGGCACAGCACTCCTTTAAAAGGACGAGTGAGGAGATCCTGGATGGCCATTGAAAGGTCAAAGTTGTTTGCTACAATGTTAGCTATGACGCTAGCACCACCTGGTAACGACATGATTATTTTTATTATCCATTATTTGTATGATCGCCCAGAGGTTCCAGCTAAGATTGGGAATGCCGTGGGCAGGGCGCTGGACAAACACCTAGTAAGAGACACTTTTGCCCTGAGAAGCTGATAGTCTAAATACACAGGACGGGAATAATCATTCCCATTTTGCAGATGGGGACCTGAGGGACAGAGATGAAATGGCCTGCCCAGAGTCAGCGACAGAGCTGTAGCAGTGCGTGGACTCACTGCTGCAGTGCCTCCTGCTGGTGGTCTCGGGAATTAGCTCTTCCAGCATCTGGAGCACCCTCTGCAGGCCTGTGTCCTGCTGCCGCTTGGCCCCCATGTCCTTCCTGGACCCGGTGCCCTGTTATCGGGGTACTGCCCCTTGGCAGTAACCCCTTTGTCTCAGGGTCTCCCCTCCCCAAGGAACCCCCACCCACTATCCCCACCTCACCTCAGTATAAGGCTACTGCCAGTCATTTTCTAGCCCCGCACCCTGGTGCAGACTGCAGTATCAGTCTACTCATCACCAGCAAGGTTGAGTTTGGACCTGCTGCCTTTGCCTACCCCTGGGCTGCCCCCTGGAACCCCCAGTACCTGTTGGCCTTCTGCTAGGCCACAGCCTGGGACTTTCCAGGCTGGAGCCTCCCCAGCTCCTCTGCCTTTCCCCAGCCTTGCTCCACTCAGGTACTCTGCTCAGGTCCATATCCCTCTCAGAAGCTAGAGGGAGTTTGTCTAGGCACCTGGCTCCCAGCCTCTTATACAGGCCAGCTATGGCCTGATTGGGGTGTGGCCCAGCTGCGGCCGCTTCCCCAATCAGCCCACCTTTTAGAGCTCCCAGCCACCATCTTCCCCCAGGGCTGTTTAAAGCCCTTCAGGGCAGGAGCGAGGTTACCACCCTGCATTGGCCTGCTAAACCCAGGGTTGTGAGTTCAATCCTTGAAGGGACCACTTAGGGATCTGGGGCAAAAATCAGTACTTAGTCCTGCTAGTGAAGGCAGGGGGCTAGACTCAATGACCCTTTGGGGTCCCTTCCAGTTCTGTGAGATAGGTATATCTACAAGAACCAAAAACTGAATGCAGATCTCCTGAGTCCCAGCCCTATGCCTTAACCACAAGAGCTTCCTTCCTCTCCCAACATGGGGTGTGTTACTTTTGAGTACCTTGGCTATACCTTAGCACACCAGAGTCTGCCAGGCAATTGGGGAACAGAGACAAATGCACTAACCTATAGATTACAAGGATGTGGTTCCTATTCGTATGAAAATGGATGGTAGTAAAGTAGCAGATACAGGGTGTATATAATGGCTCTAAATGCTAGCGCGAAAGTCATCAGAGGTGTCTCACTTATATGCTTTTATTGTGACTCTATTAGCGTGGACAGTCGAAGCGGAGACAAAGCTGATCTAAATTTATAGCAGCACTTATTAAAGGGAGGATGACTTAAATGTGAATAATAGCCAAGAAACACCAATTATTCTGCTTGACAACTATCTAAATTACTTCTGGGTAGTTAAGACCAGCAATGTCAAATCTGTGGCCAGTTGTATTTAAACCTGTGAGCTCTGAGGGCTGGTCTACACTGGGGGGGGATCGATCTAAGATACGCAACTTCAGCTACGAGAATAGCGTAGCTGAAGTTGACATAACTTAGATTGATTTACCTCGGGTCCTCACGGCATGGGATCGACGGCCGCGGCTCCCCCGTCGACTCTGCTTCCGCCTCTCGCTCTGGTGGAGTTCCGGAGTCGACGGGGAGCGCGTTCGGGGATCGATTTATCACGTCTAGACGAGACGCGATAAGTCAATTACTACCCGCCGATCCGGCGGGTAGTGAAGACGTACCCTGAGAAGCATACTATCAAGTCCTGGTACTAATAAAGCTAATGAGAGGAAAGAAATAGTTTTCTGATGCTGTAAAAATGCAAACATCTTTGGTATGGAGCCAGACCACCCCATTCCCAGTCATGCTTGTGACAGGCACGGACCAGTAAGTCCTACCAAGCTACATAGTGCATTTCACCTCCTTCCCATTAAATGGATTGCCCCGCTGATTTAGACTCATCTATAATTTAGAGTGCCCAGGCGTCTTGCTTTGCTCATAATAGCTCCAGTTTTCCGGCGAAACTCCTGGGCAAATGTTAAGATAAATGTGTGAAGTTCACCACCCACCTTTTGTTTAATGCGATGCCACAAATGTTATCCCTGCAAATGGATTTGTGAAGGGAGGGGGAGAAGAAAGTTTTGAACTGTATTGCTGCCTATGTAGTGAGGTTAAAGCACAGGGCCTAACTGGAAGTCACTTGAAAGGTTATTTTATTGAATTCATACGTATGGAAATATTTCTGTTGTCCGTAGAATGGAGGGAACCTTTCAAGTAGCTGACCAGTGCAATAGATGCAGTGTTTATATACTTAGGTTTGGGGACAGATTACCAGTTCCACCAATAGTCCCCATTTTTAAGTCTAGGGAATGTCGTGCAAACGGCTAATCTTTCAAAACGCAAGAAACTTGAAGAGCATTTCCAGTGTGTACTTGGGTCTGTCTGTGTACATGTACACTTAAAACTTCCTTCGGTTTCCAAAGGTTTGGCCGAGAAAGGCAGGTGATCCAGTGGATGAGATACTGTTCAAGGAGTCAAGAAACCTGGGTGTTGGACCCGGCTCTGCCACTGATTTATTGTGACCTTTGGCAAGTCACAATAAATCCCTCCCCATCCATCATCTGGCTTGTCTGTTTAGACTGCACGCTTGTTTTGGACAGGGCCTGTTTCTTACTAATGTGTGTGAATAGCACCTACCACAGTGGAGCCCCAATAAAGCAGCTAGGGTGACCAGATGACCCGATTTTTATAGGGACAGTCCTGATTTTAGGGTCTTTTTCTTATATAGGCTCCTATTACCCCCACCCCCGTCCCGATCTTTCACACGTGCTGTCTGGTCACCCTAAAAGCAGCTAGTCAATGTCAATTTGGGAGTTGTGTTGAATGGGAAAGAGCTATTGGTGATGACAGCTTGAGAACAATGACTATATTAACATTTCCACATACACCATGCCAATGGCATGAAATAAACTTTCAATGGACTCTTAACATTGGTATGGTAGGTAGACTTGAGTGCAGTTTTGAAATTCTGTCCTGTGAGAAATTCTGACACTTAAACATTTGTTTTTTGTCCTGATACAGGAGATGTGGCTCTCTTGGGAGCTTGAATCGGTGCCAGAACTCTAACTCCTGTAAGGCAATAGAACCACAATAAGAAAATGCAGTTTAATGTTTGGTTGAATTGATTCAAAAGGAAACATTTGGGGTCATTTCTGACAATGAAATATTCTAATTTGGGTTGAACCAACACAAAATAAAATATTTCACTTTGGCTTGCCCTGATGGAAAATCAATTTTTTTTGGCAAAATCAGTATTTCAGGTTAAAAATAATAATTTGGCAGAAACCACATTTCTCATTAGAAAAATCACTCCATGGCCAATGCCTAACCAGCTCCAACTGTTAGTTAATACTAAAAGCCTGGAATGCAATTGAGCCTCCCCCTTTCACAGTCACTTATATACACGTTTGCAGATATGCATTTTTTTCTTGAAATGTAGATTTAAAATGCACTATGAGAAAGATAAACAAATACATATTGGAAAGAGCTGCTTTCCCTTAAAACAGTGCTAAGTTTAGTTTCGAGATCTGCTCTAGAGCTAGCCTGTGATTCATGTGCTTTGATGTTAAAATATTATTGCAAATTCACTCCAGGTAGTAGGAAAACAGATGCAAAAAAATGTGACTAGAAGACAGTTGATGTTACACTTGACCATAGTTTTGGGCAATACTGAATACACGTGACAATCAAATTTCCCAGATCAGTTTGGTTTAGCTAATTTAACTTCTACAATCAGCTCACCTGGTGATTGGGATAATGCAGCCAACAGTCCTCAAAGAGGCTAAAACTCTACAGCCCCTCACATCTCTGACTTTTCAGCATTGATTTTATTGAGATCTGAGGTTCCGTATTTCACAGTATAACGCTAGTGGGTGTGTATGGGGGAGAAGCATTGCATGTACATAACCAGCCGTGCCATGTTTTATTTGTTGGGCCTTTATGAGCATGAGAAAACAAAAATCCTGCTGACTTCAGAAGCAACTTGGGTTTGAAATTGTCTAATAAAGATTTTTTTTTTTAAGTCCAAGATCAGCAGATTAAAGGAATCCCCTTTACAAAATAAAATCTATAACTAAGCTTGTTTGGGAGACAAATCAATTATGGATGCTGTGAATTATTCATTGTTATCAGGGAACCAGCTCAGGATCCCAGGGACTGATTTTAAGGAGCTGGAGAGATTTATAGTAGCCGCGGGTATAAATTGGCAGAACTCCATTCACTTCACTGGAGCGCTGCCAATTTAGACCAGCTGAAGATTTAGTCCCAATATTTTTCTGCGGTCTTGCAGCCGGTCTAGGAGGAAGGGGACACTGCATTACCAATCAGCTGCTCAGGGGAAGCCTTTGACCGTGACCAAGTATCCAATGAATGGGGAGGGTTGTGAAGGAAGCTAAATGTTTGAAGCTTTGTTTTATGCTTGGAAACCAATTCAGCACTCGCAGGGCGTCTACAAAAACATTATTTAACTGCACAATGGGCACAATCCTCGCCCCATTGAAGTGAATGAGGGTTTTGCCATTGATTTCAATCGGGCCAGGATTTCCTGCCTGGTGCTAATGGACTATGGTGATGTGGGACTGCCTGGTGATTTGAAGGGATGGGGAGGAGTTGTACTTTGGGATGACTTCATCACACTCCCTGCTGGTAACCGATTATCATGTGGTCTAACTCTCAAATCCACCATGTGTCCCGCTCCCCTGCTCTCCTTCCATACACACCCAGCCCCCATTTTAATTTATTTATTTATTTTGTATGTGTGTTTCCAGGTCCAAACTGCTTTGCAGGAACCACCATAATTCCGGCTGGCATGGAAGTGAAAGTGGATGCGTGTAACATCTGTCACTGTCACAACGGGGACTGGTGGAAGCCTGCTCAGTGTTCAAAACGCGAATGCCACGGCAAGCAGACTCTGTAGAGGCAAAATCCAGACCAATGACAAGTCTATTAAAAGACAAATGTAATGGCTTCTACACTGCACATGTTAAACCTCCTGCCAGCTGCAATAGCGTCACCAGCAAAACCTTTTAGGGTTAACAAAAGTGAATATTTTGCTAACAGGAAAGTTCTCTCACACACCATATACAGAATATATATCCCGTAGCTAGATATCTAATCTGCTTTTGCTTGATGGGGACTCAGTAGCTGAGGTTTTGGAAGGGGAAATACCTGCACAAGTTCCTTCACTCATACTTGTAGCTTATCTATCACTTCCTACAGTGTGAATTGCATTTTTGCTGTTGTGATTTTTTTTTTTTTAGCATCTTCCTAAACTTTCTCACAGCCAGGGTCTTCTGGGTCATAAGGTTATGGGTTAAACAAGAATGAGTACTTTTTAAATGTTTAATGATGCTAAAATCATTAAAGCTAAAAAAGAGATGGGAGATGGAGGGATGGATAGATGGAAGAAATCAATCTGGGCTGTAAACTGCAGAAAGGTCGGACCAGATGCACAGATAAAGAGGGATCGGCCACCCGCTAGGAATGCTCTGTCTGTGTTATGCTTTCTCCACCAAGTGGGGACAATCAAGTTGAAGAAATCTACACAATAATCACGACTGATGCATTAAAGCTGTCAATCAAATCACTAAATGATGCCGGACAACAGCAGTAGGTGGATGCAACTTCCTTGATACCGATGAACATGATGGGGAAACACGAACCAAAATAATTTGGAAAATGACACACACTAGGTTTGCAGCCGAGGTTGAAAATGTGCCCCATTTGTCACCCGCCTCAATCAAGTTCTTTGCTTTGGACTGTTTGTAATCACTTTGGATACACGTACATTCCTGGTGTACGTGTGCTGCCTTACACCAGTGATTAGTTTGGCCCTTTGTGGCTTCTGCTAGCATAAACTGTTGGGTCAACATGCGCAGACCCACTGTGAATATGATCAGCATTGACATTAGCCCTCTGATTTGGTTTCAATATGCAGCTTCCCTGAGCTACGTCTGCATTTACCTTATCACTGTGCCACCACCACTCTGCGCCAAACCCTTGTCTCACTGAAGTCGATGGCGAAATTTCACTTGACCTCAGTGAGACCCAAGCTTTGGCCCATTGTTGCTAGTGCAAGTGCAGATCTGAATGCATCTCTGACCAGCCCCCAGTGAAATTTCTGCAGCTGTTTTCTGGAGATTTTTTTTTATGAATTAAAATATGGGATGTGATTAAAAAATGTTAAAATCACAAAACTGCTCTGGAGCACCAGCAGAAATAGTGACATGGACAACTGGTGTTCACAGAGCAAGCTAAACCTGTGCCCTTATTAACATAGATGGTGTGAGCTGTGGCAGAGCGTGTTCTCCTGTCCTATGGACAGTGGACAAGATCTTGTTTCCTGAGAACACTCCTAATGAGCCCCTCACTTTCTCACCATCCCCCAAGGCCTGTGACCATGATGGCCAAGGAACCCATCTGTAAACCCCATTCCCAGGAGATGAGCATGCTCCTCGCACCTCTGACCCTCCTAGACCCTAGCAGCCCAAGAGCAAATGATCAAGTTTAAATGTCTGATCCCTACATGAAGCCCTGGGACTTTTCCCACTGACTTCAGTGATGGGCTACCAGTGAACTAGGCCTGCAAAGACATAGTTCCCACGATTTACAATCGCACTTGTCATACAAGGCCAGACTATTAACTTCCTCTCCATGCGGAGTCATACCTTCCTCCTGTTGTAGCTCAATTGAAGCCAATGGGTCTACTCACGAAGTAAGGTGCTACTCAGCATGAGACAGAGGATCAGAACATCTCCCCCAGACATTACAAGTCTTCCCTCCTAAGAGCCATTCCTAAAATGAACGTGGTGAGGAGTTGGCCCCTTAACTCCTTGAGTAAACTGGTTTCCTTGCGGTACAAATAGCTTTGCCATCCTGCTGACCAGCAAGAGCCCCTTCTGCAGAGCACCGGTCTGCACCAAGGTTGGAACTTTGCTGTGGCAACCATTCATAGATAATATGCACTCTTGAATCATTCACAAGCATCCCTGCGTGATTTATTCATGCCCACACAAAGTAGAGGCAGTCCAGGCTTTCTATGCACGGAGAGACATGGTTTCCTTTGCAGTAAGGTAGCCTAGTGCCAGCTTTGAAATTCACATTCATGGGAATAAAAAATAAATGATGTGGCTGGGGTGGAAACACAAAGCAAACCTTTAGTAGAGCCATGATGTATCCATTGTTAAGAAGCTACAGTATCCTTCTTGGGGGAACGAAAAGAGAACATGCAACTGGGACACCAAGATGTAATAATTCTGCATCAAAGGATAAGCACACCAAGAGCTATGGCAAGGACTTACTAGGGCAAAGGGTGTATACACTGAGAAGCCATCTTCAGAAAGCAGCTACCAACACTGCTGGAGGAGGGCAGCTCCGTGGTCTTTGTTAGCAGCCAGAGAGAGTCTTTTCCTGGCGTCTCACTGCAAGCTATTTACTTTCAGGCTTCGTAGCCCTGACACCTGTTTGTTTATTTTCCTGAAGATGTAACCCGATACTGTGACAGACCTCCTCAAAGCAGTGATACCACTTTACAGTTCTATTATAACCAGGTCACAGCTTTTGAACCATTGGTTGCTTTTTTATTTATGATATTTTGTTAAGACTTTGGACCCCCAAAGCTGCTTTTATTAGAGTCCATGGCAAACTCTTGGGGATGGCTTCTCGGCGGCTTTAAATTAGCACAGTTCCTCTGAAATCACTGGAGCCATGTTGATGTAAACCAGCTGTGGCTCTGGCTCGCTTCGGCGTCAATGGTAGGAGAACCGGATCCTTTGTTTGCAACCAGTCTTTTGCCTCTGTATTCTTATTTCCTCCCCATTTGAGTTTTATTGGGGTCAGCTTCGCAGTTGCCGGAATTCAGCATGGCGCTGTTGAAGTCAGCTACGATTTATACCCGCTGAGAATGTGGCCCATGTACACTGCTACTGTTAAATAAGGGACCATCATATTTACTTGTAACCGGCTAGCTGTCAATGACTAGCCAATTTCAGAAAGCTCTGAACAACAGTGTGCCTGAAAAACAAATGGGACAAACCCCCCACACTTGACTGTAAAAATATGGGGTTCTAGCAACAATATTTGATGTGTAAAAAATATATTATTAAAAATTATTTTGTTAAATATAAAGTGTGTTAACCTGCAAAAAAAATGTTTTTGGTGTATTTTACTCTGCCACTCATCTCCCAAAGTACATGTCAGCTCATCACGCTCCTCCAGTTCCAAATGAAACAGGACAGCCCAGTCTCAGGGATCTCCAGGGGGGTTTTGCTGGAGTAAAGCTGTGCAGACGAGACTGCAGGAGCTCGCCTGGTGGCTGTAAATAGCTGAGGAGATCCTGGATTCTGGCAGAGTAGGTTAAACCACCAGATCCTCAGCTGGTGTAAACTGGCACTGATGTTAATGGAGAGACACTGATTTATACCAGCTGCGGCACTTTCCCGCAGCCTTTTCTTGAACATTCATTTATTTGTTACAAGATGGCTCCTGAACTTGTATGAGCTGTTGTGCCTTTGCCCAACTCTAGCCTACACACTTATGTCCCCAGGTGCAGCAAAGTTAGTATCTGGATCAGTGCATTGAAAGCCCAGTAACTCTAACAATAGGACGGCGAGTAACACAAGACACTAGCTTTGCTCCAGAGGTCTTGTACTGTGATAGCGAGAGCTTGACTGGTCCCAAAATGGTAATAGTCCTTGGCACTTCTCTAGTGACTACCAGCCAAGGATCTCGGAGCCCCTTAACAGACATTAATGGAAAATAATAAAATACCCAGCTCTTAAGGTGCTTTCAAAGGAGGTCAATATCATGATCCCCATTTTACGGATGGGGAAACTGAGGCACAGAGGGGGCCACATGACTGCCGAAGGTCACACTGAAAAGTTACGGTAGTGCTGTGAACACCACCATCCTGACCCCTGGTCCTTTCCTTTAACACCCCACTGCTATCACTCCCCTTGTGGTACCACTTTAAACTTGATGCCATCTAATCAACGTAATAATTTGCTTTCAGTTCACAAAATCAATTTGATACCTACAGAGGGAGATTCACTGTTATTTACCCTAATTAGTAGTTACTCTAATTAATTACAGATTAATCACTGTAGTTAATGTTTGTACAGTGCTTGGAACATGCACAGCACTACACATGCAAAATATTATTAATTAAACTAGACATATCTATATCCCAGGCTATGCTGGTTAAGTGTTTTCTAAAGGCCAGACTCTCATACTACTACTTGCATTGAATCATCCCGTGTTCCGTGAGCAGTGCTATTGATTTCAGTGGGACACCTCGCACAGTAAAGAGCTGCTGGGTGTGAAAAAGGGCTGAAGGAACTGACCCTGTCTCTCGTCCCCAGCCAGTTTAGATGTGGATTGATAAACAATACAGGGACTTTTAACTTAGATTTTTGGAAAATCATTTTGCAGAGAGACCAGGTATTGGGGAAAAAATGGTGTTGCACTTTAAAAGGAGGAAATTAACAAGCTGCTGAATTTAGCAGTCAAGCCGTGCTCATACGAAAAAATGGATATTGCTGCAGGGAGATACAGTGAAACCCATCCATGCTTCTGATCACTTCCAAGAGGCAGTCACCCTCAGGACCTGCCAGTGAGCTACTCTCCTATACTAGGCTACCTGGGAGAGATAGCTCAGTAGTTTGTGCATTGGCCTGCTAAACCCAGGGTTGTGAGTTCAATCCTTGAGGGGGCCATTTAGGGATGTGGGGCAAAAATCTGTCAGGGACAGTACTTGGTCCTGCTGTGAAGACAGCGGACTGGACTTGACTTGATGACCTTTCAAGCTCCCTTCTAGCTCTATGAGATAGGTATGTACAAGGCTAAATACCTTTGAGGATATGGGCCCCTGTGAAAAGCAGGGCTGTGGGCAGCATATTGCTGCTAACACATGGCCCACTCCAGAGGCTGCAGTTGTGTGCTCTATGCCTGCTCAATAGCCACCCTAACCCAAAACTGCCCAGCTGCCGCATGGAAAAGCCATCAATGAACCAGGAAGGCACTGAGAAAGTGCCCAAGGGGAAGTTTTGGATTTGAAAGGCAGAATAAAGTAATACAAGGCCGGTGAGACTGACAGGGAAATAGCAAGGGAGGTAACCTAGGGCCAGGCAGAGACAGGCCATGTTAAGCAGCAGAGACACTTGAGGTAGGCTAATTGAGACTATGTAGCTTGTGGGCAAGACAGCTTTATTGTACTTTGGTTTACCCAGCAACGGACTTTGAAGCAGCGGACAAAGCCAACGTGCCCAGCGCTGTTCCGGTTTGGTAGCATGGAAACAAAGAGCTAGCTTAAAGCCCAGTGCCGCTGATATTGTTATCACAGGTGGCACCAGTTGTTGGTGTTACACCAAGTCTTCCAGGTTAGTGTTCTTAGTGTGAGAGCAAGTTTTGCCTCTTGGGAAGGCGTGATGTGTTAGTTTGGGGTACGCAGGTAAGAGGAAAGTATGGGAACAGCAGGAGAGTTTGCGTTATACCTTGGTTCTGATTAGAGTCAATATTTGAGACAGGGTTGCTCCATGGGAACCAGGCATTGTTGTTGGCCTGAGATGCTTGGAAGGCAGAATTGCCTGCATGCTATTTGACCACCTCATTCCAGGACTGGTGGAGAGTGTAAAGAAAGCCAGTTACACCTAGAACATATCCAGACCCCACATCTCTGAGTTCTCCTCCTGAGCGAAGCTGACCTGCAAGGCCCTGGACATCTGTCACTGCTCAGCAGAGAGGTAACACTGGTTTCACATTAGGCTACCGGGATCAGAAAAACAGATGACAATATCCTGGGTGAAATTAAGGCTTTTGTTCCACAGAACAGAATTGAAAGGATTTCTGTGGCGTGATTGTTAAATTACATAATGGACTGGCAAGAAAGCGCCTTGTACATAGGCTGGACCTGAGTCGCATTTACACTGCGGCCCCTTTTCATGGTGTAGAGGAGCACAAGTGTAAATAAGAACCAGTCCTTCACTTATACATGTCTGAAGTGATTATATACTAGACAGACCCTGACATAACAAAATCAGGCCCAATTCTGTCAGAAGGGTGGTATTTTTCATCCATCCCTCATTTTATGTTGCTGGTGGGTTATTTTTCCCCTTTCTGGATTACTCCTGTTGTTCTATAGTGCCCGGTTGTTCTTCTGCCATTGTTAGTGTGGGAAGGGCTGCGCCAAGAGCTGGTGCCTACATCTAAAGGCTTTGGGCTCGTGCCCGTCTGTAGTAGCAGGGAGATCCATGGTCCAGGGCATTTACATATGTAAAAATACAAGGTGCTTTGAGTTGTGGGTTGTTTCTCCAGTTTAAAAACAAACAAGAGGCAAATGGTGCATTCTAAGAAATAGGGTTCTTGGTCCCGCCCATCTCATCTGGGACTAGAGTGTGTCTTGCACTACAGGCCTTCATAAGCTAGTACGACCTCCCTTTACACACTGGCATGGGAGTAAGACGGTGCCATGGGCTCCTTTACTCCACTCTGAGATGGGATAATGAGCAGGGAGTGGATGGGCAGAACCTTGGCCCTGCCCATCCAATGCACGGCCCAACGCAGCAGAGTCATCCTGGGGCTGTTGTAATGACTATTGGTATGAGGCCAGGTGCGGGGAGGAATTGTACCTTAGTGGGGTATCTAGAGTGACCAGACAGCAAGTGTAAAAAATCAGGACGGGGGCGGGGGGTAATAGGAGCCTATATAAGGAAAAAAAACCAAAATCGGGACTGTCCCTATAACAATAAGGTTATCTTTGAGTCCTAATACCGCACCTTTTGTTCAGGGCTGTGTCTAAAGGCACCATCTAGCCCTTTGTGGACACAGTTGTGCATTATTCCTGTTATTCAATGGACATGGGCATTTGCTGTAGCGATACAAATTCTCTGTGTCACGCAATACAGTGCATGTTCACCACATAGACTAAAAATCCTTCTAATGTGTCTCGTGGTCAGGCTCATCTCACTTAAAGGACATGACCAATTACATGGCTGAATGACTAGTTGACACATACTTAGGCGGTCATCTGTTACAACAGCCATAGACATTCAGCCCTGCTGGCTGGCATTAATCTCCACCATGGACTGCCACCGCTTCACTTTGGCATTGCTTAGGAGTTTCTATGAAAAGGGATTGTCATCCAATTGGTTTCTTGCTTGGATCCTCCAAAGCCCAGATATTTCCAACGCCGAGTAAGAAAGATATTGACTTGCTGCTAGAGCACAACAGCTTTTACCTAGCTTCCCTTTCAGAACGCCCCATGGCTGGTACTGGGCGTCCAAAGGCAGGGTCATGCTCAGTAAACGGGAGCCCTATCTATTATGAAATACAGGTGAATGGAATGACTGCGTGCGTTCTCACACTGCAGGTCACAGTCAGTAGCTGCAAGGTAAGTTTGCACCAATGTAGAACTCTTGTCACATGTGGAGAACCTCACCACCACAGTGAGACATTGGCCTAGAGCCTCAAAAGGTATTTAGGTGCCTAACTCCAGGCACTTAAATACCTTTAAGGAACTGTGCCATTGTTCCTCAGACTTCCTCATCAGCAAGAGTGGTGCAGTCACTGACAGCCCTTAAGTCTTGGATTCAAAGAGGACCCATGGAAAGCCGGTGGGAATTGCGTGCTTAATTCCCTTACACTCATTCAAAAATCCCAGGCTAAGTGTCTGCTCCCATATGGAGCTGCATAGTGAGGTGGCCATGGGCCTGCCTCTTGCCCCTCTCTTTTTGAGTGAACAGGGAGCAGTGCTTGAGGGGATACACGCTGGGGAGGATCTCAGGATCTGGTCACAAACTGTCCCTAGCTGATTAGCCACAAAATCCTTCATCACTAGTTAGAAGGTATTTTGCACAGTATTGTACAGTAGTCTATCTGCCACTCTTTTCTCTGAGCAGTTTCAATACTATAGCGGTACAGCACAAAAGGATACACCTGCAGTCATCTCAGCAACGCAGAGCGTGACCAGCTCATGTTAACATCCCTGTCCAGCTAAATGTTTGAATAGCCATGGAAAAGGAGCGTATTCCAGTACCTTCAGAGAAAGTAGTGCAGCCTAATGGATAGGCTAGTCATAAGGCCTGGATTCTGGGCCCAGCACTGCTAATGAACTACTGAGACAAGGTGAGTGGACCAACTTCTGTTTGTGAGAGAGAGAGACAAGCTTAATTATTTTCCCCACCTTGTCGCTCTACTATCCTGGGACCGACATGGCTACACCCACACTGCATAATGACCTACTGAGTCACCTTGTGCAAGTCACCGGGTCATACCTCTGTGTTCCCACCCCTCTATTGTCTGGCTCAGCTACCCAGGCCCCAGTTCAAGAACACACTTGAGCACATGATTAAAGTTAAGCGCATGGTTAAAATACAGTCTTGACTAGGGATGCTCTCCTGAATCGGGGCCTAGATTGCAAGCTCTTTAGGGCAGGGACTGTCTCTCAGTATGTATTTGTACAGCACCTTGATCTGGGTTAGACGCTAGCGTAATACAAATAGGGGGAGATTTTCAGAAGCACCTAAGGGTTTTAGGAGCACAAACGCCATTGAGTCCTCCCCCATAATAAATGCTAATAATAATGTAGTCCACAGTGAGTTTTATTAACGATTTTCCAGGACAGAAAGAGTTAAACTGTGATTTTTACCTTCCAGTGAGCTGTCTAGTCTCTCCATTTGTATATTTCCAAAGATAAGCACACACGTCTCAATGTATTTATTTATTTTAATATTTTGTGGTTCTCTTCCCCTTTTAATTAATCACAGCCCTGGGCCAGGCAGATCCATTAACTACTCTTAGGCCTTTCAGAGATATAGTTGCAGATGCAATTTAATTTCATCTGCAACTATATCATGATCGATAGCAATTAATAGCATCTCTTCAATCTTGTTGAAAGATTCATGTGGGGCTCCCAGCATCTGCCATCTCAAGAGAAAGGTGTCTGAGACCTGTTATTAGATCCAGGAGCACGGCCCGGTCTTTCTCCTCTAAAGCTGACATGCATGGCTCAATTTTTTAGTGCCTGATTTTCAGTGAGTTTTCTGCACCTGCAATTGTGCCTTGCTATGAGTTGTGTATGTCCATAAACCCAAGGGGGAGAGGTATCTCTAATGTGAATGCAGGGATGTTCCAGTGGGAGGTCTGGGGATCTGGACAGCCCTTTAGGAGCTGGCATAGTCAGCAGATGCTGCTCAGATCCATCTAGCAGCTGTGGAGAGGCTGGATTGTAGCCCTAAGATCCAGCATGCCCAAGGGCCAGTGCAGGAACTCGAGTGTCACTCTCAGTCTGGTCTCTGGTTCCCCCTTGCTCCAGAGGGGCAGCACTTGCCTGCCCTCTTATTGTCACCGACTACTGCCCTTTCTGAACGGGCTCCAGTGTGCAGGCTAATGGAGCCAGCGCTCTGCCCACCCCTCTCCCACTTGTGCGAAGCCCTCCTCTCAGCCCTGTGGATCCAGGGCTGTGACCAGCCCCATGCAGTGGGGCCAGGGGGTTCAGACAGCTCCCTCCCCTGCATGGCAGAGCAGCCAGGTTCATGATTAAAAGATGGCAGCGAGCCAGGTTCAGAACCGGCAGCAAGGGATCAACTCCTCTTAATGCCTGTTACAGCGTAGGTCTCATAACTGCTCTGGGAAGAGTTGAGGGGATAGAGGGGGAACACCAGGGGCTGAGGGGATGGAAGGGCAGCATGGGGGCATTGAGGGGACACACGGGGAGTGCAGAGGGGGAGAGAGGTAGGAAGGAGCTGAGTGGAGAGAGAAGAGAGCACAGGGTGAGCTGAGGGGATAGAGGGGGAACACCAGGGGAACTGAGGGATGGAGCCAGTGCTGAGGGGGTGGAAGGGCAGCATGGGGGCGTTGAGGGGACACATGGGGAGTGCAGAGGGGAGAGAGGTAGGAAGGAGCTGAGTGGAGAGAGAAGAGAGCACAGGGTGAGCTGAGGGGATAGAGGGAAGTGGGGGGAGTTGGTGGAAAGCATAGGACATTGCTTGGGAAAATGAAAAGAGAGACAAAGGTGGTAAAAATGGAGCTGAGGACAGAGAAAGGAGAGATTAACAAAGGAGGGGGGGTTGTGGGAGAGAGAGAGAGAGACAGACGGTGGGGGAGGGTGTGTGGGAGATAAGTAGGATCTTTACAGAAAAAAAATGATTTTTTCATAAGGTTGATAAGTAGAGAAAATGAGTCTGAGGGAAAACATGACCACTGAGAAATTGCAGCAAAGTCACACAGGGACCTAGGTGATAGGAAGAGCGACAGGGAAACCCCACAGGGAGCTGGTCAGTTATTGCTTTCTTAATTTAAATACAGTTTGCTTTATTCAAACTTTTCTAGCTGTAACGGGCTCCGGTTTCCTGTCCCCCGAATTGGTGTGTGCATACATCTGCTCTCGCCTCTTTAATGAGAACACCTCGCATCTCCTTCAGTCCCAGGGGCTTTGCCTCACAGTATTGTCTGTTTTCAGAGCCTTATTAATATGTGGTTATCTAGAATTTGAGATTATTTTCCCCACACTCCTGTGGAAATCCATCTCTGCTTTGTATCACCTGCAAAGCATTATGAGGCATATTTCATCCTCGTATAACAGCATTAGAGAGGCACTTATTGAAACAGGCTAAGACTGGAACAAATTGGAGTTGCAACTCCCTCCATCCTTCCCTCAGCCACCACCAACCGCTATCAGCACCCAGACTGCTGATTATCAATGCCCCTGAGTCAGCAGCGTGTAATTGCTTCAATGGCACATAATGACTTGAGTTCCATTTTACTTGACCTTCTTGAGGATCGAGCTGTCGGCCCAATCAGCAGGGAGGCCAGAGCCACTGCAGTGAAAGCTATTCAGCGATGCGTCTGAAAAACATAATAAAGCAACATGTATGCGCACAAAGAGCAAAGTCTCACTATGTACCTTCCATCCACCAGATAGCATGAAAGACTATAGTTCCATTTACTGCTCGTTAAAGGGAAAAGACAAAAATACATACAATCAAGGAGAGACAAGGTGGGGGAGGTAATATCTTTTATTGGACCAACTTCTGTTGGTGAGAGAGAGACAAGCTTTTCAACTCACCAACAGACATTGGGCCAATCAAAAATATTACTTCACCCACATTGTCTCTCTAATATCCTTGGACCAACACGGCTACAACAATCCTACATACTACAGTCATACTCAGTTAAACCAGCCTGCCTTGCAAGGCACTGAAGGCTAGCACCCCCCTGACCCCCCTCCCCCAAAAAAACCCCAAGGAGATACAGTATATCACGATTCTGATGTCATGAAGCTAAGTGCCTATAGTGTCTTGTTTAAAAGCTACAGCATATTCATCCATTTACCAGATTAGATAGATAGATAGATAGATAGATAGATAGATAGATAGATGGGGTGGATGGGGATAGATAGATAGATAGATAGATAGATAGATAGATAGATAGATAGATAGATGGGGTGGATGGGGATAGATAGATAGATAGATAGATAGATAGATAGATAGATAGATAGATAGATAGATAGATAGATAGATAACAAAAACCTTAAAAGAGTCTAGTATGGGACTCAGAAAACCCCAAGGGTAGGTGTTCGGTGCTTGCCAAAAATCAGGCTCCTCTAAAGGCATCCAAAAATTGCAGCACCAACAAATAATGCAGTTCATGCCATCTGCCACCACTGCTTATCAGTGTCCTATAGATAGCGGTGAGTGGCACAGTAGTTGCTGGAGTCAGCGTATACTCACTCTTGCCATCTCTGCTTGCTCCCCAGTGGATTCCTGAGGTGTTAATAACAGATAATGGCCCTCAGTTCATGAGAGGCTCATTTTGGCACTGCTCTTTCATAGGTCAGTTCAGCCACAGCCTGCCGATCCCTGACTATACACAGATGGGTTAGCAGCCAAGACAGAACCAATAACAAACAGGTAAATAAAGGGGAAAATGTGGAGTTTCCCAATTTGTGGTGCGCATACCACCGGTTGTCCATGAGCTTGTTGGAAGTGGGACACTAAAAACTCTTTTTAAAAATAACCCACACCCTGTCCAGTTGTCACACACACTGCAGCACACTAGAAAGGCCCATGACCCACAATGCATTCTCCTGATTGCTTTCAGCCGTAACAGCCGCTGACCATGCTGGCAGAGCAGAGGTACTTAGTGGTGTGCTCTACACAGTGGCTGCGCAGACGGATGCTGTACTCACCTCGGGCACACAGCTGGGTGGCTTTCTGCTAGGCCCAGCCTTACTCAGTTCGAGCTACTGAGGTGAACGGGCAAAACACACCCAGCTCTCCTCTCGTCCAGAACAGGGCTGGCTCTGAGCAGCCACATGCAGCCCTGAGCTCAGAGAGTCCCCACACAGGAAGCTGCTGCAGGGGACGCATGGGGAAGAATTCCCTCCTGTCGCTGCAGGAAAGTTGAGGGGTGGTGATGCTTGCTCAGGTGCATAAAAAGCCTAGGCTCAGGAGAGTCACCTGACTTTTCAGCTGCTGGATGCAATTTGAGCCTGCGCCTAGCAGAGGGAGCAGTTTACCCAGCATTGCAGACAGCCCTGCTTGGGAGGGAGCCGCTGAGGCGTAACATGCTGCCAGACACCCAGCTAAGTCTTTCCCACCTCCACCCTTCTTTAAGCCCCCTGCCCTGATATACATGCACATCCCCTACCAGAACGTTGTGAGGAGGTTGTGAAGGCTAGAACTATAACAGCGTTTAAAAGAGAACTGGATAAATTCATGGAGGTTAAGTCCATTAATGGCTATTAGCCAGGATGGATAAGGAATGGTGTCCCTAGCCTCTGTTTGTCAGAGGGTGGAGATGGATGGCAGGAGAGAGATCACTTGATCATTACCTGTTAGGTTCACTCCCTCTGTGGCACCTGGCATTGGCCACTGTTGGTAGACAGGATACTGGGCTGGATGGACCTTTGGTCCGACCCAGCACGGCCGTTCTTATGTTCTTAAACACCTGCCTTTTATATAAACACAGCCCTCCACGAGAACCCCACCCTCCTGCCCTGTCACACACGTGTTCCCTTCTCATTAACTCTACATTTTGTTTTCCCCATCAGCTACTCAAAACACTTCGTATTTTGCTTGATTGAAATTTGATAAAAGGGAAGCTAAGTGAACTGTGGCTCATCAGTGTTCAACAAAGAGCCAGCTCAGAATGAACAGGAGCTGCACACTTTCATTAGACATGTTTAAAAGCGGCAGAATGTAGTTCATCGACAGGCACCCAAACGTATCAATGTCATTGTGCGACATAGTGAATTGTTCCTGGTAATTTGTGTATCAGGAACACCAAGTAATAATGGCTGCTTCACTGTGTTTCTTTTTGATGCACTGTCTAAATACCTGCGCGGTTTAATGTTATAGTGGAACATTTTAGCCTTCCTGAGGCATTTATTTACTATTAGTAGCTGAAAGCCCATGCTAGCGCATGTGTCTGGCAGATGGGACCACCATCTGGGCCCTCTCCCTCATACAACCAATGAAATTGTGGTATGCAAATTCCCTGTAGACTAAGGGTGCTGATTGGTTGAGTTCTCGCTGCTATCACAAAGGTCTAGGACTCTTGCCTTGGCATCGATATATGCCTTACTGTAGCTTTACATGGCACAAGTGTCGTTCGTAAAGTCAAAATGGCTGAGAACTTAAAAACTGGAAAATAGCAGATTGTGATTCCCAGTTATGATTGAACCCAGTGATAAACAAAAAGAGCTCTGAACCATATTGGTAGCTGTTTCCATCGCTTCACAACGACTCAACAGATAGTCTAGGGTTCAGTGTGACATACAAACAGAGGGGGCATCTGGAATTACTTATGTTGGCCTGTGAAGGCCTAAAATAAATTTGCATAAAAGAAGAAATTTACATATGTTATTTCTAACATAAATTCTTTAAAGAAAGTGGTATGCGAAACAATACAATTTGGGCCTCTCTATGCAGTGATTAGACTATTGCAGCGCATCTCATGGTGCTTTATTAGGCTCACCGGTCTACAGACTAATGGGTGGATAGAAAACAAAAATTAGTGCCAGGCTCTAACAAGTGTCTGGACCCAAAGTCAATCAACCCTGGAAAAATTACAAAAGACTCTATATAGTAGGAAAGTAGAACAGGAAAAATACTGTGAGTGCTACACTTATACCTTCAATGTAAGTAAGAGAGACTTCGATTTCAAGTAAAAAAGGGGTAGCAACATATGTGGTTGTGATGATAGTAGCTATGCTGGCGTCACCAAGGTCATACTTAGGCTTGGAAGGATTAGATTTTTTATTGGTAAATGTCAGTAAACATCGCTTTCATGGTACACATGCGCTAGTCATTTATGGTGGTTGGTTTGTTGATCTTTTGTTTTAATTGCATGTGACTTTTCTTAAAAGAAAGGCGGTGGGCACAAGAGGACTTTAGCCACTGGATTCATGGCATACTTTCCTAACCCAGTATAAACTCTCCTAACCCTGATGCTTATAAGGTGATGAGGGTTGCATTCGTGTCCTGTCACACCAGGATTACAAGGCGAAGCAGGTGCTTAATTGCTTTTATAATACACCTTTTCTCATTTCCCCTGCACTCTGCTCACTGACCCATCTCTGCTAGGGTCTCTGAGATGCTTCAAACAGCTGCCATTTAAATATCTCAACCGGCCACCAAAATGTTGCCTTACTGCTTCATAGGGATGCACTGAGAAGAGAGCTGGGGAGGGGGGTCTGGCCTTTAGATTTGTTTCAATAATATAGCCTGGTAGCTCAATAATAATAGCTCAATTATAGAAAATGTTTAATTAATTAAAAGCGTCTCAACTATGTGGAATCTGGTATTTAAAAGGCCACTATCAAGAGATTTTTCATAATTTTAAAAAAAGGTTACACACTGCTTCTCTGTTTATGCCCCCCCGCCCATGAAAGCTTCAATGGTATCTGATTGATACTGATGTCACCCATTCCTTAGTTGTGCTGACACATAGTATTATTTCAGGGTTGTCCAGGACTGGGCTTCCTGGCAGTGACTTATGTGTGCTTTGAAAAGCAGCCTTGTCACAGAATTATATAGATTTTGGCAAACAGTGTTCCTAAAAAGAACGTGTATAATAGAAAGATTAAATAGTTTGAATTTAAAAAGTTGGCACGCTTCACCTAAGAGATACTAGGCTATGACATTAGAGTAGTATGATAGAACTGGATTATAATAATAATCACCTACTGTGAGGTTCACGTTAAGAACGTAGGAAATTCCAGACTGCATGTCCAACTGTAGTCATCACTGGCTGATTCAGAAGGTGCAAGAAACCTAGTAGCATGGAGGTATATGATAACTTGAACAGTGGAAAATTTCTCCCTAAACCTTATTAGTTAGAGGTTGACTGAAACATGATAAATTATAGCCCTTCCAAAGCAAAATAATAATAATGTTTTTAAGAGTGGACCATTAATTAATTAATAATTAATAACTTGGTCTTAATAACGTGTTATTATTACTATGTGGATGGCTTGATGGATTCAAACGTTATCTGCTTGCTTCATAATAACAATCCTGCTGGGGTCCCTGGATGTCAGCTCTGTTTCTGTATTGCCACTGCATTTTTTTTTTTTTACCATTAAAGCTTTTTGAGACAAAGAACTTCCCAGGAGAATTTCTCATCAGTCGCACAAAAAAATATCTGAAATGGAGTTGGCACAGAATTGTAGCAGGCTAATAGAATGGTTTCTGTCTTGTCTGCCCACATAGCTGTATACATGTATTTTGAAGGAGGGGGGAAGGTACCAATATAAATATGTGTGCAACAAATAATTCTCTCCCCTATGTGGTGAAATGCTCGTTTTTCAGTCCATTAAGTTCAATTTAATGTATATAGCACATGTCCAGAATCAATGGGATCGTGAAGGTTTCATTTTTAATTTTACTGAGATGAAATTCAACATACTCCTTGCTAGTGCCGGTATTTATGTAGCAAAGACAACAGGCCCCACAGGAAGCATGAGGCTAAGGTTAAAGCACTTCTAAGTCAAGATGCTATAATACCCAAAGAACAAATTTTCCATTGTTTTGCATCTTCTGGTATTTTATTGGCATGAGAGGAATTTGAGAGCAAAAAGGGTGCACTGGGACCTATTTCAGTTGCAGATGTATAATTCTTGTCTTTAAATTTCCCCTAACTTCCACTGGATTCAAGGTTACTGTGCTGGACTATTAAAGTCCTGTAGACATTTGCTAATTTTATAGCTAGCCAAATAACACAGTGCATGATTGATTTCCTTCCCTCCCCTTTTCCTTTGAAAAAGAAGCACATTTACCATCAGGGTGTGAAGCCCCACAGAGTAGCTCGGCCCACACAGCATCACAAATCTATCCTGAAACACGCTACTTATATTGGTAATGTTGACAACAATATATTAAAGGAGGGCTGCATACCTTGATAAGAAGGTAACAACATTTACAAATGGGTTTTATAGCCAGTGTTCAGCCAGCACTGTTCACAAGAAAAATGGCAGTCTCTGATTCAGACAAAAATGGCATCAGCATTGCGCCATCTTAGATATAAACCAAGGTTTTGCAAAGTGGAAGGGCAAGGAGCTCAGCATCACTTTAGTGGAACTGTAGGTGGAATGGCCACTCAAGGATGAGGGGTGGGTTCATAGAGACCATCAGAGCGGGCATAATGTGGGTCAACCAGGGACAAGTCAAGGTAGCCAGGTTGATATGGAACCCAAACTTTCCACCACACACAAGTCAGGCAAACAGCTGTGAACAGTGTTCCAACCTACAGGCTAGAGTAGAGGCTGTAGGCGGAGGGGTGGCAAAAAAGGTGTATGCCCAGAACTTTCTGAACATCAGGCCTCTTTATGGCATCTTACGTTGGACACCCCAAAATTGAGGCACCCGAAGTATCTAGTTGCTTTTGAAAATCTTGGCTTTAACAGTTGGCTTGAGTTTTGATGGCTCTTCTTGCTAGAGCAACAGGAAGTCTCTCACACTAGGTTCCTCCCACAGGCATAGGAAAGGGCTCAAACATGTTGAGACAAGTGAGCAGTAAGGTGGCTTATTGGGAAATAGACACTGTCTGAAGTTAGTAGCTGTAGTCTCCTAACATGAGCCACATTGAGCAAGCCAAATTTGGCCATTGTAAAATGGCTGAGCTGGCGAAACATTCAGATAGGAACACCGTTGGGTTGCTCCTGAGGCGATGCAGTACTTCGGGGCGACATGTTACACTTGAGTGAGTATGGTTGCAATGGCACCTGCTGAGTGCTCACTTGCTGGACCTTCCAGGGTTGAGTGACTCTGGGAGCCAGGCCCAGAGTGTCACAAACTGAGCTTCCAACCCCTGAGCCATCCCATGGCAGTAGCCACTATTGAAAATGTGACCCTTTATATCCCGGTGATGATCAGATGTGCCCAGTGCTGAGGGTCACCCAGCCTGTTCTAGGTTGTTTTGTAAATGTGCACTATGCCTGCATCCCAAGGTGGGGTAGTATTTCCTTGCACAGCTGTGGCAGGGCCAGACACTGAAAGCCAATGGGACTTAGGATCCTAAGTGCCTATCACTTTTGAAAATGGCCATCTAAGTCACTAGAAATCAAAGGGAAGTAGGTGTCTAAATACCTTTAAAAATCTGAGCCTTAGTGACTTCAGCACCCATCCTGCAAACTCTGGGGCTGGCATCCTGCGAGGTGCTGGCCATTCTGGCCCTATCCAGCAAAGCACTGAAGCACACACTTAACTTTAAATGCATGAGTAATCCCATGAAAGCTAATGGAGCTACTTGCATGCTTATAGCTGGTCACAAACTTAAGTGCTTCACTGGAGCAGGCCAGAACACTCAGCATTCAGAATCGAGCTCTTGCTTAATTTTATACATTCCAGTGGGAGAAGCGACACTCTAAAAGTTAAACAGGTGCTTACTGTCAGTCTATTTAGTACACATTGGTTCCTTGCCTGCTAGAACAAACAAAGATGATTTGTTTAAATCTCCTTATACAAGAGAAAATGATTGAATACATTGCTGGAGGTACAGAGAACACATTCCTATGTGAACTCAATTCTTTCACCTGGAATTAAATGTGTAAGAGTTTCACTGCATGCATAGCCTTGGCACCAATTATTACACGACAGGCATTTATGAGGGTCAGATTATCCTTTTTCGTTATTTGATACATTTTCTGTTGTGTAACAGGATTTATCGGAATTGATGTGTGGAGCAGGTTCATTTGTTACATGGTTTATTACTCACCTGTTCATTTAAGCAGGTTCACCGTATAACTGGGGCTCTTTAGTACTCTGTGTCACGTTTTCCGAGCTGGAATAAAAATAGGCAT
Source organism: Malaclemys terrapin pileata (assembly GCF_027887155.1). NCBI lineage: Eukaryota > Metazoa > Chordata > Testudines > Emydidae > Malaclemys > Malaclemys terrapin. Next base: position 13,046,392 of record NC_071515.1, on the reverse strand, counting down.
TGGACTATAATACATCGGCACAGCTTTTCCATCTCTATGAGGCCCAAGGACATCAAAAGGAGGAAATTACTTTCACTCTCGAGCCAATGCATACAGTGGGCTCAATGGTCAGCAATTCTGGGGCGCTGCTGTAAGAGGCGCTGGAGCTGTCACAGCCTCTCTCTTATTATTAAAAGCTACTAAAGGCTCTGTTATGAAGAAGCTAACACTTGGGAGCTGGGTTCAGGGAGAGAAAAGAAATTGAGCATTTTAGAAAACAAGAAAGTATTAAAATGTTCTTTCATATGGCTACAGGGCCTGGGGAACAGACGTGATGGCACGAAAGTTAATGAGGCTCACAGTTACCTCGGATAAAATCAGATTTTTAGGGCCAGATCTGGCATTGATTTCAGGGGGGGCGGGCGTGGACTCTTAAACTCAATAGAAGCAATGCTAAGAATCTTCACATGAAGAACCTGTTTCTACAGGTCATATGTTAATATCCCATTTTCTACAATTGAATTACTTACAAGCAGAAATGTTACAGTATCCTAATGCTTCATTTCTTATATACATTGGTGTTAAATAACATATGTCAAGCTGAGACACAAACCTCAAAAAACCTGTGTCCTGATCAAAATGCTAGGGTGCGGATGTAAACCTAGTCATCTTCTGTAGACTATTGTTATTCTGGTGCATCATGTATATCAAAATGATTAGGGCTGAAAATTCAATATTGATATGATAGATCACATCAAAATATGGACTGAGTTAGATTATTATTAAATTAGTATGTGGCCTCTGAAAATTCCCAAAGAGCAGCAGCTGGTATAAAAATCACATTACTATTGATGCAACATATTATGGTTTGGATTATTATTATTTTTATTAACAGATTTTTCATCCTTCCTCTGCTATGGAAAGCCCATGAGATAAGGTGGATACATAATAGCAAAACAAGAGCTTTATTATCTGGGCTAATGCAGATCATTTACAAGAACAAGAGGCATTAATAAAGTTCAAGGATTAGCCATTTGCAGGAAACTGTGTTTCATATAACCGATAGGAAAAGCTCACTTTCGGGAGGAAAATGCAGTGTTAAACAAAAGTGATTTGCAAGCAAAATGGTCCGGCCATATATTATAAAACTAATAAAAGTAACAAATATGCAACCATGTAATACAGGGAATTTTTTTTTTTTTACAAGCTTGGTCACAAATCACTTGTGCTTCATTTCCCATGGTTCATGGTGCATATATTATAAACCATCTCACAACAACATTATATCTTTATATTACTTGGTTTCTTCTGACAGGTAGTTTATTCAGATTGTTTACTTTCTACAAATAACACGTCATATATTTTCCCTTCTCTGCAGTCTTTTTGCTTAATAAATCACTTTTGAACTGCTAAATAGTATTTTTTTTTAAATCCCTGGATCTCAAAGCATTTTACAAATGTGGACAACCATTTTTATTCCATTTTACAGATGGGGATACTGAGGAACAAAACGCCAGATTTTCAAGTGCTGAGCACGCACAGTTTGGGACCAGCTTTTCCAAAGAGCGCAGTGCCAAACAACTCCCAGGGAGACATGACCAGTTTTTCAAAAGAGCTGAAGACCTTTTCTGAAAAACTGACTACTGATTTGGGCACCAAAATAGGAGCTGAGCTCTTTTGCAAATCTGGCTGAGAGAGTTTAACTGATTTGCCAAAGATCACAACAGTAGGGTTACCATACGTCCAGTTTTTCCCGGACATGTCCAGCTTTTCAGCAATCAAACCCCCATCCGGGGGGAATTGCCAAAAAGCTGAACATGTCCGGGAAAATGCCAGCCGGGTACTTCCCCTCCTGCGGCTGCTCTGCTCCTCCCCTGACTCTTCGGCTCTGTTTAAGAGCCGAGCGCTACGGGCTTTGGGCAGCCCCCATGCCTCCGGACCCTGCGCCGCCAGAGCCCAGGAGGGGAAGTGCCCGGCCGGGGGCGCAGGGTCCGGAGGCATAGGGGCTGCCCGAAGCCCAAGCGCTACCGGCTTCACAGTTTGCCGGGCAGCCTCCAGACCCTGCGCCCCCGGCTGGGTGCTTCCCCTCCCGGGCTCCAGCTGCGCTGGGGAAGCGCCGGCCGGGGGCGCAGGGTCTGGGGCTGCCCGGCAAACCGTGAACCTGGTAGCGCTCGGGCAGCCCTATTCGTGGGGCTGGGAGTGGGAGGGAGGAGGGGGCAGGTTTGGGGCAGGGAATGGGCGGAGTTGGGGCGGGGCAGGGGGGTGGGAAATGGGCGGGGCCAAGGGCCCGTGGAGGGTCCTCTTTTTTTCTTTATTAAATATGGTAACCCTACACAACAATTTGTAGCAAAGCTGGGGGAGATCACATCTTCTGACTCATCATCTGGTAGAGTAGGATACAGTAGCTTCCTTTGTTCAAAGAGTAGAAGCAACAAGACGAACCATTCTGAGAGTAGTGCCTTTTAGGAGCAATTCTCTTTGACACATCCTAGGCCTTGGCTACACTTGCAGATGTACAGCACTGTGAGTTAAACCTGACTTCGTGCAGCTGAGTAGGGAAAGCGCTGCAGTCAGTGCACACTGACAGCTGCCCAGCGCACTGTCATGGCCACATTTGCAGCAATTGCAGCGCTACTGGGAGCGGTGCATTATGGGCAGCTATCCCACAGAGCACCTTTTCCCATTCTGGCACCGTGGGTTGTGGGAAGGGGGCGTGGGAGGGGGGATTCTGGGTCCTGTCCCAATGCCCCATGATGCATCGCTTCGCATCCCAGAAATCCCTTTGTTTCCGTCCACCTTTGGTGCCATCTTGCAACGGTTTCTGTGCAGCGCGATCTGTCTGCGGAAATGGAGTCCGAACTGCTGAGGCGTATGCTGACGAGTCTCGCCAGCACGTCACGTTTGGCTGTCGAACTATTCCTTAAGATCCAAAGTGACAGTGAGAGTGAGGAGTCCGACGATGCTATCGAGCCTCGTAACGCGTACGACACGAAATTGCTTGTGGCATTCACGGACATGCTCAGCACCATGGAACGCCGCTTTTGGGCTTGGGAAACAAGCACCGAGTGGTGGGATCACATCGTCATGGAAGTCTGGGATGACGAGCAGTGGCTGCAGAACTTTCGGATGAGAAAAGCCACTTTCATGGGACTGTGTGAGGAGCTCGCCTCCACCCTGCGGCACAAAGACACGAGATTGAGAGCTGCCCTGCCAGTGGAGAAGTGGGTGGCTATTGCAATCTGGAAGCTGGCAACTCCAGACAGCTACCGGTCGGTCGCAAACCAGTTTTGAGTGGGAAAGTCAACCATTGGAATCGTGTTGATGCAAGTTTGCAAGGCTATTAATCGCATCCTACTCAGAAGAACCGCGACTCTGGGTAACGTGCAGGAAATAGTGGATGGCTTTGCACAAATGGGGTTACCTAACTGTGGAGGGGCGATAGATGGGATGCACGTTCCTATTCTGCCACCACCCCACCTAGGATCCGAGTAAGTTAATCGGAAGGGGTATTTCTCTATGGTTCTCCAGGCGCTTGTGGATCACCGTGGGCATTTCATTGACATTAACACAGGCTGGCCTGGAAAGGTGCCTGACGCACGCATCTTTTGGAACACTAGGCCAGGACTTTTTTCCACAGAGCGGAAGATCATGGTAGGGGAAGTTGAAATGCCCATTGTGATCCTTGGAGAGCCCGCTTACCCGTTAATGCCATGGCTCATGAAACCCTACACAGGGAGCCTTGACAGCAGCAAGGAACATTTCAACTACAGGCTGAGCCGGTGCTGAATGACTGTGGAGTGTACCTTTGGCCATCTAAAGGGCCGCTGGCAATCTCTATATGGGAAGCTGGACTTGGCCGAAAACAGCATCCCCCCGTGCCCTCCATAATATTTGTGAAGGGAAGGGTGAAAGCTTCACTCAGGCATGGATCTCCGAGGTTCAACACCTGGAGGCTGCATTTACACAGCCAGAGAGCAGGGCTATTACAGGGGCCCAGCGCGGGGCTGCAAGGATTAGGGATGCCTTGAGGGAGCAATTTGAGGCTGAAAACCAGCAGTGATATCTGGTGCCCTGCACGGGAGTGAAGTGCAGTAGTTCCAATCTTTAGGAATCAGTGTCTGCTAAGCAGACAAGCAGACTTGCAGTGCCTGTTTATTTCCTGGGCAAAGGAGTCTTTTACTTTATGCAATAATAAAGAACATTTTCAAAACCAAAGAATCCATTTATTGAAAAGAAAAAAAAATTATTTATTGAAAAGAAACAAGGGGGTGGAGTGGGGAACAGTACAATCACAGATTCGCGTATGTCCTGTCTGGTGTGCTGTGCAGTGAGCGCTGCACTTCAGGATAGCTATACTGCATGGTGATGGAGGTTGAGTGCAGAGGCTAACGGTCGTGGTTTTCAGGGCTGGGTGGTGAAGATACTGGTGTTGGAGGCAGCAGATGGCGTGAAGAACACGGAAGTTGGGGAAAGTGGGTTGGAGGTGACAGTGGGGCACAACGGAAAGAGTTTTGGGACAAGGGCTGTAGGGGGAGTGGTGTTTGCGTTTGCGGTACTGCTCCTCTTTCTGCATGGCTACCAGCTCCTGGATAGCGTCTGCTTGGCGATGCTTATGAGCCTATCAGTGCTTTGCTGCCGGTGCACTGCATTTTCCTGGCTGATCCTGCTTTCTCTCTCCCTCCAGTTCTGTGCTTTCTCGTTCTCTTTAGTAGATTGTCGCATCACTTCTTGCAGCATGTCTTCTTTGCTTTTTTGCGGTCTGTTCCTGACTCTTTGCAGTCTCTGAGCAGGTGATAAGAGGGACGGCTGAGGTCTCAAGGTTGATGCAGCTGTATAGGCAAAATGCAACATTTAACAGAGGCAGTATTGTTTAACGACAGACAGAGTAATGCTTCCCCCTGCACTTAAGGAGTAGAAAACACACAGGGTCTACACAATAGTATAATTTTCCCGTCCGAAACAGAGCACACATATCCCATGGGAGCCTCAAAATGGTGAGTAAGGGGGATTGATTGTTTCAGGGCTGCACTGTCCTCTGGGTTTCTGTGCCTTGGGGAGAGCCAACAGCTTCGGGGGCACCTACACTGAACACTGTCCCAACATTTTCCACAGGAGTTCGTCCTGGACGATATCTCGCTGCTGAGGGTGACCTGGGAAGCAAGGGAGGGTCTTCTACTGCAATGCGGCTTCCGCCCTGGCCCATATGCAGCTTGCCTGTGTGCAGCAATGGTCCCCCCGCCCCTCGCAGCACAGTGGCGCAGACATGTTAGCCTGGCTGGGACAAGGACCATGGTGGCTTTCCCGATAAACCTGCGCAAGCGCATTGCACATGTTCTGGATGAGACATTCAAGGAGATTACTGAGGCCGATTACTGCAATGTGATAAACCACATCAATGCACTATTCCGCATCTAGGCATGCATGCCTAACCCTCCTCTCCCAAAGAGCCCGCACTGAAAAAATTCCTTCACGGAAAAAAAAAAAAAAAACGCTTACCGAGAATCTGCTCTTCTGTTTGTCCTCCACCAAGTGCCGTCCGCTACGACTGGCTACCTTTCTCCTGGCTCGAGAAAACCTCCTGGCTGCATGGCTCCAGGGATTCCGGGGTGACTCCATCTGGCCCACCACCATCACTCCCGTTTTCCTCCTCCTCCTCCTCTGCCTCCTCCCCCCACCCGTACCAGCTCTGAAGTGTCCATGGTGGTGCTCGGAGTGGAGGTGGGGTTAATCCCAAGTATCACATCCAGCTCTTTGTAGAATCGGCAGGTCACGGGGGGAGCACCCGAGCAGCCGTTTGCATTGCGGGCTTTGCGGTAGGCACTCTGCAGCTCCTTCACTTTAATCCTGCACTGCAGGGCGTCCCGGTCATGTCCCCTTTCCATCATGTCCTTTGATACCTTCCCGAAGGTATTGTAATTCCTACGGCTGGAGCGCAGCTGGGACTGTACAGCTTCCTCCCCCCAAACACTGATGAGGTCCCACAACTTGGCATTGCTCCATGCTGGGGCTCGCTTGGCACGTGGAGGCATGGTCACCTGGAAAGATTCGCTGATAGCACTCCACGCCACACCGGGCTGAGCAAACAGGAAGGGGATTTTTAAAATTCCCGGGGAATGTAAAGGGTGGGGTCACATGGTTGGTTACCTGAGGCCAGAGCAGTAGAGTTTGAACTGATGACCAGAGTGGCTAGAACAGGCATTGTGGGATACTGCCGAATAATTCTGGAGGCCATTCACAGCGCATTGGGCGGCCACACTGGCGCCGCAGCTCTGCAGTGGCAGCACAATACTCGCTATTCCTCTCGGAGAGGTGGAGTACATGCAGCGTTGCAACCACGGAGATACAGCGTTGCAAATGCTTTGCCAGTGTGGACAGGGAGTGAGTTACAGCGCTGGGGGAGCCTTTACAGTGCTGTAACTCGCAAGTGTAGCCAAGGCCTAATAGTCATCCTTGCTTTTCCTCCCCAAGCCCAGGGAAATGAATGTTATTCAGTATGAGATCAGAGCAGTAGGAAACAGGACTCCTGGGTTCCCGTCCAAGTTCAGATACTCAGGCTTGGTCTACACTACCCCCCCCAATTCGAACTAAGGTACGCAACTTCAGCTACGTGAATAACGTAGCTGAAGTCGAAGTACCTTAGTTCGAACTTACCTTGGTCCACACGCGGCAGGCAGGCTCCCCCGTCGACTCCGCGGTACTCCTCTCGCCGAGCTGGAGTACCGCAGTCGACGGCGAGCACTTCCGGGTTCGACTTATCGCGTCCAGACTAGACGCGATAAGTCGAACCCAGAACTTCGATTTCCAGCCGTCGAACTACCTGGTAAGTGTAGCCAAGGCCTCAGTGATACCATGTGATCGTGGGCAAGTTACAGTAACCTCCCGGCTGCTGTCAACTAGCCACCTTACCAAACTTACAGAGCTTAGTTAATGTTTGTAAGATCCTTGGCTGAGAAGAGGTCAAAGAAATGCATAGTATTATGATGCCTATTGTGTACTCAGGTGAGCTATGGAATGTACTGTGAAGGTTGGAATCAAACAGTTAAGATACTCATTGGGGGTTTTGAGGGGAAAGGGGAGAGGAGGGTGTTGATATCTAAGATTCCTCCATTTTGCCTTTTTTACTTAACTTCATGGGCCGTCAAAGGCCCCATTTCCTAGCAAGCTTCTGTCTAGACATTGGTCCTTCTCAGTCTGAACAAGGGCTTCATGATAGCTGCTGTCTTCAGAGCACTTCTAGTTCCTGCTGACTTTTAGGGAACAAAGAACTTAGCAAATGTCCCACTTCCCACCCCCCGTTGCTACTACTAGACTCCTCAGCCAGACGTAGGAGCATGGCTGTGATTCATATCTTGTCCGGGATATCAATACTGTCTCCGTTCACAACCACCAGCAAATTGTACAAGGAAAGTTATCCTGACCTTATTGCCAGTCACTTTGTGGGCAGCTCTAGAGCAGCCAATGCTTGGGGCACAAAGATCAGGGAAGAAAGCACTGTCCTCACCTGCAAACATTGTGGAGGAAAAGGTTCAGAAGACAAGAGGCCATCCCTTCTTCTCCTTCTCCTCATCATGAGATGGGGAGGAATAGGCCAGCCCTCTTCAGCGTGGGAGGGAAGGGTTGGGCTGTGAGAAACCTGCATTTCTTCTCTTTGATACAGGAATCTAACCCTGGCTGTTGGGAGTGGAGCCATCTTCCTTAAGAGAAAGCAGCTTACATGAGAGCAACACCTGTTTTGGGCTGGGGGGTATCATGGATGGGGAGAGTCCCAACGAAAGATCCCTGCTGACTCTCACAGAGAGAGGAGTAGATGGTAGGCAGAAGATAGCTGCACACCAGGCGAAAGCACACACACTGTGTAAATACTCTTTTCCTCCTCCTTGGGTGCAAGTACATATACTAGGGTGAATACTCCAAGGGAAATACTATTACTTCATATTTATATAGCACTTTTCTGGCCCATCCTTGTACCCTGGTACCCACTGAAACCAACAGAAGCTCTGGGTGCTCAGCAAGTTAGAAAATCAAGTCTAGATGGACATCTAAAAAGGGAGACTCTCAAAACCAAAGGACCCTTTGATAAAAACCTAGGTGACTTAGCCAAAGTCACACAGGAACTCTGTGAAGTAGCCAAGACCCACCCAGATGCCCTCATGTCTAGTTCTGGTCTCTAAAAACTAGACTGTGCCACCTTCTCAAAAACTAAGTGATTTCTCACCAAACTAAGTGATTGGGCAACAAAATGGCAAATTAAATTTAATGTGGGTAAATGTAAAGTAATGCACATTGGAAAAAATAACCCCAACTATACCTACAATATGATGGGGGCTAATTTAGCTACAACTAATCAGGAAAAAGATCTTGAGGTGATCGTGGATAGTTCTCTGAAGACGTCCACGCAGTGTGCAGCGGCGGTCAAAAAAGCAAACAGGATGTTAGGAATCATTAAAAAGGAGATAGAGAATAAGACAGAGAATATATTATTGCCCTTATATAAATCCATGGTATGCCCACATCTTGAATACTGCGTACAGATGTGGTCTCCTCATCTCAAAAAAGATATACTGGCACTAGAAAAGCTTCGGAGAAGGGCAACTAAAATGATTAGGGGTTTGGACTGGGTCCCATATGAGGAGAGATTAAAGAGGCTAGGACTTTTCAGCTAGGAAAAGAGGAGACTAAGGGGGGATATGATAGAGGTATATAAAATCATGAGTGATATGGAGAAAGTAGATAAGGAAAAGTTATTTACTTATTCCCATAATACAAGAACTAGGGGCCACCAAATGAAATTAATGGGCAGCAGGTTTATAACAAATAAAAGGAAGTTCTTCTTCACACAGCGCACAGTCAACTTGTGGAACTCCTTGCCTGAGGAGGTTGTGAAGGCTAGGACCATAACAGCATTTAAAAGCGAACTGGATAAATGTATGGAGGTTAAGTCCATTAATGGCTATTAGCCAGGATGGGTAAGGAATGGTGTCCCTAGCCTCTGTTTGTCAGAGGGTGGAGATGGATGGCAGGAGAGCGATCACTTATGTTATGTTCCAGTAAGCATGCATGAGAACAACAGAGAAAACACAGGAATGCAAACGAGATCTGCTTATACAGGCCAGAAGGGGCTATAGCCGCCTGCTCCCAAAACATCTCCTTGAGCAAAGCCTGGCAGCCACATCCCGCCCCAGGTGGGTCATTTTTTAAACGAAATGTCACTACAGTAACAGACGTGAAACGTCCCCTGAAGGCATTCCGCTCAACATTTATAATCACTTAATAAACACAAGAAAAATTGCACAGTACAGCCCTACATAATCTATGTGCAATGATCCTCAGTGACAATGTGTAAGTGACCAAATCCCTTTTCAGATCTAATGATATTTTGCACTAGTAGGCTAGTGATATATTTCACATGGCAAAAAAAGAAAAAAAAGCACTCATGCATAAAATTAATACAGTAAGCGCCAAAGACGTAAAGCTTTCACCCAGTGATTTATTTGGAAGTGAGAGTGACTAACTTGTAATTCAAGTTCTCCCAGTGCCTTAGCCTCTGTAGATTCTTGGTTCACCTATGTTTTGTGTGCCAGTCTTGGGAGGATTCTGAAGCATATAAAATATTAAGCAACGAGTTATGGAGCCCACTTTGGTCATGTGCATTGAAGATAGAGACGATGACAACCGTGGGGTCGTTGTAAAGGGTCACATTCTTCCCTGGTTTCAAGAGCTGCCTGAGAAAATTGCAACAAATAAGCTATTCAGGGAATGTTGCCTTTATTCTTCCATTTGAACACAGGTCACCAAATTATCAAATGTATTCAGTCTTTGCAATTATTTGGGACTTGTTTCCGGATGAATTTCAGGCAAAACAAGGACCATGCCCCACTTAAATACCACTTGCCCAAGCCTCTTAGGGGATTCATCTGACAAAACTTCATTGAGAACATCTGCAATGTGCCCCGAACGTTGTGCTGTGTTGCCAGGTTTTAATGTCTGTTATCTGATTGGATGTCTCATGTAACTAACCAACACGGTGCTGTCATAACTATAAAGGGAAGGGTAATAGCTGTCCTGTGTACAGTACTATAAAATCCCTCCTGGCCAGAGACTCCAAAATCCTTTTCCCTGTAAAGGGTTAAGAAGCTCAGGTAACCTGGCTGGCATCTGACCTAAAGGACCAATAAGGGGACAAGATACTTTCAAATCTTGTGGGGGGGGAGGCTTTTGTTTGTGTTCTTTGTTTGGGAGTGTGTTCGTTCTCGGGACTGAGAGGGACCAGACATCAATCCAGGTTCTCCACATCTTTCTAAACAAGTCTCTCCTATTCAAACTTGTAAGTAAATAGCCAGGCAAGGCGTGTTAGTTTTCCTTTGTTTTCTCAACTTGTAAATGTACCTTTTACTAGAGTGTTTATCTTTGTTTGCTGTACTTTGAACCTGAGACTAGAGGGGAGTCCTCTGAGCTCTTTAAGTTTGATTACCCTGTAAGGTTAATTTCCATACTGATTTTACAGAGATGATTTTTACCTTTTTCTTTAATTAAAAGCTTTCTTTTTAGAACCTGATTGATTTTTCCTTGTTTTAGATCCAAGGGGATTGGATCTGTGTTCACCAGGAGTTGGTGGGAGGAAGGAGGGGGGATGGTTAATTTCTCCTTGTTTTAATATCCAAGGGGTTTGGATCTGTATTCACCAGGGAATTGGTGAAAGGTTTTTCTCAGTGCTTCCCAGGGTGGGAATCTAGAATTGGGAAATGGTGGCAGCAGAACCAGAGCTAAGCTGGTAGTTAAGCTTAGAAGTTTTCATGCAGGCCCCTACATTTGTACCCTAAAGTTCAAAGTGGGGATCCAGCCTTGACATGGTGGCATAGCGGTGGGATCATTTTAAACCCAAAAGCCAGTGAGATTTTTTTTTTCCTTCTAGCTGCTTGGAAAGCCGAGCTGGAAGTAGATAGATGCATATCTTATCTCTCCTTGCCTGAAGGCAGAGGTGTTAAATTTTTTTAACAGGTCCTTTGTTAAGAGAAGTGTTCAAATGGGCAAACAAAGCTAAAGGGAATTTACAAGCTGAAGTGTTTTTTTTTTTCTTTTTACATCCTCGGGAGTAGCTAGTTAGAAAGTCTCTGTTAACTCAGCAGCAGCCAGAGCTGAGAGCTTCCCAGTTTCAGTCAACTGCAGAGGGGGTGACCCAGCACAAGAAAACAGGAAAATGACTACCAAAGAAGTAGCTAAAAAAATAGAACTGGCCAAACTAGAAGCAGAAGAAAATGAAAGAAAACATCAGAGACTGCTTCAATTAACAAAACTCGAGACAGAGCAGAGAGAAAAAGAAGAAAAGGCCAAAAAGGAGGCCCGTGAAAGAGAGATGGAGCTGGAAAAAGCCAAAGAGAAGGCCCACAAGAGAGAGATGGAGCTGAAAGAAAAAGAGATGGAGCTGAAAGAAAAAGAGATGGAGGAGAGAGAAAAAGAAAGGAAACATAAACTGGAACTAGCAAAGGCTAAGCAAGCTTTCACCCCCATCCCTGTTCCTGAGCCGTCCACCAGGGCCCCGTCTGTGTTACCAGAGACCCAGACAAAGGTGGTGGAACCGGATCCCCTGCCAACGACTGCAACAGCCGTAGTGGATCCAATCCCAGAGACCCAGCCAAAGCCAGTCCCAGAACCGGAACTGGCAACGCAACCAGCACCAGAACCATTGCCAGCCCTGAGTCCAGCGCTTGCAAACCCGTCTACAACTCCAACGCCAGAGGGCACCAGCGAGCCTGAACTGGCAGAAGCAGCAGATAACCCTACCCAAGAGGCTCAGCCAGAGCCTGAGATACCACATAGTGCACCAGCGGACAGCGGTTCACAGTCAATGGAAACAGCTGCAGCACCTGCATTGCTTCCAGAGGGACCAAGCCCCAGTCCACAGTCCAAGGAGGAACTGATGTCTCCAGCATCAAGGGAACAGTTCCAGGCCGAGCAGGAAGCAGATGACAGCCTTCAGAAAGCTTGGGCGGCGGCGCGGAGCACCCCACCGCCTCTCAGTTCTTCGAACCGATCCCGGTTTGTTGTAGAACAAGGACTTTTATACAAGGAGACTCTTTCTGGTGGGCACCAGGAAGACTGGCATCCTCAAAGACATTTGGTAGTTCCCACTAAGTATCGGGTAAAGCTCTTGAGCTTAGCCCATGATCATCCCAGTGGCCATTCTGGGGTGAACAGAACCAAGGACCGGTTGGGGAAGTCCTTCCACTGGGAGGGAATGGGCAAGGACGTTGCTAAATATGTCCGGTCTTGTGAGGTGTGCCAACGAGTGGGAAAGCCCCAAGACCAGGTTAAAGCCCCTCTCCAGCCACTACCCATAATTGAGGTCCCATTTCAGCGCGTAGCTGTGGATATTCTGGGTCCTTTCCCAAAGAAGACACCCAGAGGAAAGCAGTACGTACTGACTTTCATGGATTTTGCTACCCGATGGCCGGAAGCAGTACCCTTAAGCAACACCAGGGCTAAAAGTGTGTGCCAGGCATTAACAGACATTTTTGCCAGGGTAGGTTGGCCCTCCGACATCCTTACAGATTCGGGAACTAACTTCCTGGCAGGGACCATGGAAAACCTGTGGGAAGCTCATGGGGTGAATCACTTGGTTGCCACCCCTTACCACCATGAAACCAATGGCCTGGTGGAGAGGTTTAATGGAACTTTGGGGGCCATGATACGTAAATTTGTAAATGAACACTCCAATGATTGGGACCTAGTGTTGCAGCAGTTGCTTTTTGCCTACAGGGCTGTACCACATCCCAGTTTAGGGTTTTCACCATTTGAACTTGTGTATGGCCGCGAGGTTAAGGGGCCATTACAGTTGGTGAAACAGCAATGGGAGGGGTTTACGCCTTCTCCAGGAACTAACATTCTAGACTTTGTAAGCAACCTACAAAGCACCCTCCGACACTCTTTAGCCCTTGCTAAAGAAAACCTAAAAAATGCTCAGGAAGAGCAAAAGGCCTGGTATGATAAACATTCCAGAGAACGGTCCTTCAAAGTAGGAGACCAAGTCATGGTCTTAAAGGCGCTCCAGGCCCATAAAATGGAAGCGTTGTGGGAAGGACCATTCACGGTCCAGGAGCGCCTAGGAGCTGTTAACTATCTCATAGCCTCCCCCACCTCCAACATAAAGCCTAAGGTATACCATGTTAATTCTCTTAAGCCCTTTTATTCCAGAGAATTAAACGTTTGCCAGTTTACAGCCCAGGAAACAGATGACGCGGAGTGGCCTGCAGGTGTCTACTACGAAGGAAAAAAGGATGGTGGCGTGGAAGAGGTGAACCTCTCCACGACCCTTGAACGTCTGCAGCGACAGCAGATCAAGGAGCTGTGCACAAGCTTTGCACCAATTTTCTCAGCCACTCCAGGATGGACCGAACGGGCATACCACTCCATTGACACAGGTAATGCTCACCCTATTAAAACCCCACCCTACCGGGAGTCACCTCATGCCAAAACTGCTATTCAAAGGGAGATCCAGGACATGCTACAGATGGGTATAATCTGCCCCTCTAAGAGTGCATGGGCATCTCCAGTGGTTCTAGTTCCCAAACCAGATGGGGAAATACGCTTTTGTGTGGACTACCGTAAGCTAAATGCTGTAACTCGTCCTGACAACTATCCAATGCCACGCACAGATGAGCTATTGGAGAAATTGGGACATGCCCAATTCATCTCTACTTTAGACTTAACCAAGGGGTACTGGCAAGTACCACTAGATGAACCCGCTAAGGAAAGGTCAGCCTTCGTCACCCAGGCAGGGGTGTATGAATTCAATGTACTCCCTTTCGGGTTGTGAAATGCACCCGCCACCTTCCAAAGACTTGTAGATGGTCTCCTAGCGGGATTGGGAGAATCTGCAGTTGCCTACGTCGATGATGTGGCCATTTTTTCTAATTCATGGGCAGAGCACCTGGAGCACCTGGAAAAAGTTTTCGAGCGCATCCAGCAGGCAGGACTAACTGTTAAGGCTAAAAAGTGTCAAATAGGCCAAAACAGAGTGACTTACCTGGGGCACCAGGTGGGTCAAGGAACTATAAATCCCCTACAGGCCAAAGTGGATGCTATCCAAAAGTGGCCGGTTCCAAAGTCTAAGAAACAGGTCCAATCCTTCTTAGGCTTGGCTGGATATTATAGGCGATTTGTACCCCACTACAGCCAAATCGCCGCCCCGCTGACAGACCTAACCAGAAAGAAACAGCCAAATGCAGTTCAGTGGACTGATGAGTGTCAAAAGGCCTTTAACCAGCTTAAGGCAACACTCATGTCTGACCCTGTGCTAAGGGCCCCAGACTTTGACAAACCGTTCCTAGTAACCACAGATGCGTCCGAGCAAGGCGTGGGAGCAGTTTTAATGCAGGAAGGACCGGATCAAGAATTCCATCCTGTTGTGTTTCTCAGTAAGAAACTGTCTGAGAGGGAAAGCCATTGGTCAATCAGCGAAAAGGAATGCTACGCCATTGTGTACGCGCTGGAAAAGCTACGCCCATATGTTTGGGGACGGCGTTTCCAACTACAAACAGACCATGCTGCGCTACAGTGGCTTCATACCGCCAAAGGAAATAACAAAAAACTTCTTCTGTGGAGTTTAGCTCTCCAAGATTTTGATTTTGAAATACAACACATTTCGGGAGCTTCTAACAAAGTGGCTGATGCACTCTCCCGGGAAAGTTTCCCAGAGTTAACTGGTTAACAATTGTTCTTGGAATGAAACATATTGTTAGTTTTTATATAATCAGTAGTATGTCTAAAGGTACATGTGTCTTATTAACTCTGTTTTCTCCTAGAACTCCAGGAAGAAATCACAGCCAGTGTGGAACCGAACATCCAACACTATCTGTGATTTGGGGGGCGTGTCATAACTATAAAGGGAAGGGTAATAGCTGTCCTGTGTACAGTACTATAAAATCCCTCCTGGCCAGAGACTCCAAAATCCTTTTCCCTGTAAAGGGTTAAGAAGCTCAGGTAACCTGGCTGGCATCTGACCTAAAGGACCAATAAGGGGACAAGATACTTTCAAATCTTGGGGGGGGAAGGCTTTTGTTTGTGTTCTTTGTTTGGGAGTGTGTTCGTTCTCGGGACTGAGAGGGACCAGACATCAATCCAGGTTCTCCACATCTTTCTAAAAAAGTCTCTCCTATTTCAAACTTGTAAGTAAATAGCCAGGCAAGGCGTGTTAGTTTTCCTTTGTTTTCTCAACTTGTAAATGTACCTTTTACTAGAGTGTTTATCTTGGTTTGCTGTACTTTGAACCTGAGACTAGAGGGGAGTCCTCTGAGCTCTTTAAGTTTGATTACCCTGTAAGGTTAATTTCCATACTGATTTTACAGAGATGATTTTTACCTTTTTCTTTAATTAAAAGCTTTCTTTTTAGAACCTGATTGATTTTTCCTTGTTTTAGATCCAAGGGGATTGGATCTGTGTTCACCAGGAGTTGGTGGGAGGAAGGAGGGGGGATGGTTAATTTCTCCTTGTTTTAAGATCCAAGGGGTTTGGATCTGTATTCACCAGGAAATTGGTGAAAGGTTTTTCTCAGTGCTTCCCAGGGTGGAAATCTAGAATTGGGAAATGGTGGCAGCAGAACCATAGCAAAGCTGGTAGTTAAGCTTAGAAGTTTTCATGCAGGCCCCTACATTTGTACCCTAAAGTTCAAAGTGGGGATCCAGCCTTGACAGGTGCAAAGGACAAACTGTGATTGGCGGAATTGAAGAGCTGTTTGGGGCATGGGCTGGCTTGTGTTCTACATTTGAGAGGGGCCAGAAGCAATGGGATCCTGGCCCATTATTAAAGCTCCTCGGTGCTATGTTACTACAATTCATAGAATTGATAGTCTTGCCTCTCTTCTCATTAAAGCTTTCAGAGCTGAATCCTGTTATGAAACTTCCTAGGACTAGGACTGCATAAAATATTGTTTGTCTTTTTTCTGATGCCCTGCAGTATTACCATGAATCATTAACCCTAAGCTGTAACAGTCAAAACAAAGGAACAGAACACAGTGTGAGGTACATTAGCCTGGACTCTTTTTTTAATTGTTACGGGAATTACAGTGACCCTAACCGAGATGGAGGAGCCCATCCTGAAAAGTACTGTTGGACCACATAGAAAGAGACAATCCCTGCCCTGGAGAGTTTACAAACAGACAAAGTCTAGCAGGCAAAACAGAGGCAAAGGGACATGCCCAAGGTCATACAAGAGGGCAGTGACAGAGTTGGGAATAGAACTTAAGCTATGTGACATGTGCTGCCCACTAGACCCTAGCTAGTCATGTAGGGCAGAATTTACCACTCACTACAGAGGACCAGCGCTAGGGCTTTGCATCACATAAGTACCACTCAAGACATACTTTGAGGCCTTAAATGGGATTTAAGCAGTGCATACACTTTCTGCTGGCCTCTGCACTGTGAGAATTTTACCCATAGTCTGCTCCTGGTCCCGTTGAAGTCATCAGTAAAACTCCCATTGATGTAATAGTGCAAGACCAGGGTGTAATTCACAAAAAATCAGCCATTTGCCGAGTGTCTCCTAGTCATTAGTGAGGCTCATCCAGAGGCAACATGACTGGGGAGGACAAAACAGAAATGCCTTTTGTTTCTTTCATGGAACGCATTGTTAATATAACGCATGTGTCACACTGCACTGTGAACACTATGATGAGAATGGGTGCCTTTGGTTCCATGTCTCCATTTTCAGAACAACATTTGTCATGAAAATTGGCTTCATTTTATGCCATTTCCCAGTCTTATTTACAGTGGGTTTTTTGGTCATAGGAATGGTGTGTTAGAATGTTAATGTCTCCTCCTGTTACTGTACATTGGGTGTATTATGGAGGTATGCAGCACTGCTCTTGACCTTTTCAGTATGCTGTGTGCAGCTCTTATTTATTCAGGGATCAGGAATCAAAACCAAAGGTGACCGTCTGCTAAAGGAAAATGCAAGATTACTCCTCTCTGCCCCATCCCTAATAGTGGGAGAGGCACTTTGAGGGTCATACAGTAAAATTATCAGGCTGAAGGAAATATGAACGGGATGGGCGACGACCTGTAGAAGAGAAGGATAAAAGACAAGGGAAGGAGAAATATGACATACAAACGAAGGAGTGATGGACAGGATAGGCATAGAATATAGAGTTCTTTTTCAATGTCTTATAGTATTTTTGAATGATACTGGGTTGTTTTTCAAATTTGTTATCTTATCCACCACATCTACCCTATGTTATATTAAATAATATACCCTCAAAATGTGCAGGAACTAAATAAATGCCATATAAATTAACACAATCATTTCATGAGCAAACCATTCCAGATAGGTGGTATTGCTTGAATCTGGGAATTACCATCTGATGATGTACAATTGGGAGTACTTTATTCCTCTATCAGATGGTCAAAATGGTAGAAGAGGTCACTAGATGAAACAGATACTACACAGCCAACTGTGCAGAGGTACAAAGTGCTACTGTGCTTCTTCTCTGAAATCTGCTGCTGTGGGGATGAAATACAAAAACATGCTGTGGGATTCACTAGGTCGTGGGCCACACATCTTTCAAGCAGAAAAATAATTATCATTACAGTATAATAAGTTCCAGAAGCTAAAAAATAAAACTTTAGCTCTCCAGTAACTGTCAGGTTACTGACTTTTGGATACCTGACATAAGGAAGGATGTGAATGTTATCAAATGATTTCTTTGTTGGTAAACTGCTCCAAAGAGCATTGGCCTGCTAAACCCAGGGTTGTGAGTTTAGTCCTTGAGGAGCCACTTACGGATCTGGGGCAAAATCAGTACTTGGCCCTGCTAGTGAAGGCAGGGGGCTGGACTCGATGACCTTTCAGGGCCCCTTCCAGTTGATAGGTATATATACATATTTTTATTTTAACGATCATTGTTAGATTATGCGCAATTGAAAAATATAGATTGAGGAGTCATTAAGGTAGAATTAAAGTACCAAGGAATTTTTGACATGAACACGCCATCCCTAATCTGGCAAAGCACTTAAGCATGTGCTTAGTGTTAAGCAACATTGGGGCAGCAGGGACATTGTATTCAACATCTTCCAGAATCAAGCCTTAAGCACTGATAAAGCTACATAGTGCTACGCTAGCCTTAATTTCCTGACCTTTGACAGTTCTGTGGGTTTGAAGTCGGGGAGTTGGATTAGGGCACATCCAAGATTTGGTGAATCATAAATACAAAGCCCAAGACAGTGAGCCACTGATGAGAGAAAACAACTTCTCATGAAATTTATAAAAGACCACATCAAATAATACACAGTTCTGGTGCATTGGCTTGGAGGCTTGGTGGTTGTGGCCATTCGCATAATAAGTTTTAAGTCCATTATATCAGTGGTTCTCAGCCAGGGATATGCATACCCCTGGGGGTATGCAGAGCTCTTCCAGGGGATACATCAACTCATCTAGATACTTGCCTAGTTTTACAACAGGCTACATAAATAGCACTAGCAAAGTCAGTACAGCCTAAAATTTCATGCAATTATTTGTTTATACTGCTCTATATACTGAAATGTAAGTACAATATTAATATTCCAATTTATTTATTTTACAGTTATATGGTAAAAATAAGAAAGTAAGCAAATTTTCAGTAATAGTGGGGCTGTGACACTTTTATATTGGTATATCTGATTTTGTAAGCAAGTAGTTTTTAAATTAGCTGAAACTTGGGGGTACGCAAGACCAATCAGACTCCTGAAAGGGGCATAGTAGTCTGGAAAGGTTGAGAGCCACAGTATTATATCATTTTGCCTGACCTTCCGTACAACATAGGCCATAGAATGGAGTGGGACAAGCTATGTTATTTCTTCTTGGGTTGTCTTCTGTTCAACATACTGGGAATGTAACTGGAGTACACTTAAGTAGGTGAAATCACTGCTTTTCAGGTGATCCAGGACCTATGTGAGCCAGAAAGCCATTGCCAGAGGGATCTGTGCCAGGGAGACACGAAATCTCAAAGAGCTACACAATAGAGGTTTTTATTGTTGAGACTAGTGTCTCAGAAAGCAGAGACCACACTACTTAAGGTGTAGTAAATGAATCAAGCTTCATCAACAATATTTAATCAGAGCAACATTAATAGCACAAACACATCTCAGATACAGGATTTCAAGAGCTTCAGTCCTCATGAATTTACAGAAATTGGTTGTCTTGTACTAACAAATAAAAAAAGAACTAATGGATGTACATTAACCTTTTGGTAGTAGATTTCCTGATACAAGCTACTAATGCAAAAATCCATTAGTCGGCATTGTCTGGAAATCAGGAGATGAAATATCATAATGTCGAGAATTAGCCTGCAAAAGTCTGGTGCGGAAGTGGTGCCCCAAGAAAAGGCATTTTGAGGAGAAAATGGAATAAAGAAAATCTACACAGGTTTAGTTCAGCACAGTGTTACTGTATGGAAGGCCCTCAGAACTAAGGATTTTGAAAAAGAGGCACTCTTATTTCGTGCCCCACAAATAATATGTCTGTTCAGTCCACATAAATGGCCATATAGTTTACCTCTCTTGCATTTTCCTAAGTATTTGAGGTCTTGACTGTACAACTTTAATGTTCATTTAACTTAAAGTATTTTAAATATGACATTAAAAAACCCTAACTTTGCAAAGGATTCATCCATACAGTGAACTAGTTAGACGTGTATTTTCCCCCCACTAGTAGGAATTGTATAGGATTCCCTTCAGTGAAGAACAATCACTTCATGAAGGTCCTGCATCAACTATCTTTCATCACTTTCACATTGATCTATCTATAATTCAGTTTTTTAACATGCTAAGTTTAATATCAGTTAAGGCGCGCGCATGTGTGAGAGAAGCAGAGTGCCCATCATCGGCTTTTAAGTTTGTGAATATGGATCACATCCTACGGGCTAATTATATACACTGCTTTCCGTACTGTGCTCAGATGCATTTCACTTAAGAGATCAAATATTTAAAAAAATGTAAAAAGATTTATCGCCCTGCAGGACTGAAAGGAAATTGTGATTTAGCCTCATAAGTAATGATAGTTTTAGGAAGAAGATTGTTGGCAAACGAGGACAAAATATAGCTTAATTGGCCATCTGGAATCCATTTGGAACATCGCAGTATGAACTCTGTGAATCTAATTCTTCATAATACCATACACTAAGGACAACATTTGCCAGTCCGAGCACAGGACTGGGGAAGAGGGGCCAAGCACTGAATGGGAGAAAAGACGGTGCAGTTAGGCCCTCGGCTTGGACTCAGGTGATCCATGTTCAATTCCCAGCTCTGCCACAGCCTGGCCGTGTGACCTTGAGCATTTCGCTGATGCTCTCTGTGCCTCAGATCCTTGGCTGTAACATCAGGAGAACAGTGCTACCTGTGTCTTGTCTAGTCACACGGTGAAATCTTCAGGGCAGGGATGGGCTCCTACCATGTGTATTTACAACCCTTTCCATAGTTAGAGCTGGGCAGAAATTCCCAACAAGAATGTTTGAGATTTTGAAAATGTTTCCTGTTCTGACTTGGGAGGCAATCTCCACATTTTTGTGAACCAAAAATCCCCCCCCCCCCAGATTTTTTGGCTTAGATCAGTAAAAAAGGTTCTCTTTCAATCATTTCAAACTGGTTCCATTTTGACCTTTTGATTTTTTTAAATATGTTTGTTATATATTCATTTCATTGTGGAAGGAAAAAGTGGGTTGGAACTGAAAAACAGGAACATGTCCCAAAACCCCCATTTTGACACTTTTCACTTCCATTTCCCCCCCCCACCCCCATAGAGGAACTTTGTCAAAACCCTTTCCCGCAAACAGCTTTTAATTCCACAAATCTGCATTTTCCAATGCAAAAAAAAAAAAAAAAAAAAGAGGTTTAGTCAAAAAATTCCCCATTAGCTCTAAATACAACAGAGCTTTCCACATGTTTGCTGCTGGGGCTGCGGTCGGCCCACCAGTAAGATGTTTTATGCCACCGTTGCAGCTTCTTTATCTTGGGGCCTTTTGTGCGGTACCAGTCACCTGGGTACTGAGATGTTAGTAAACATGATAATAATTTGAAATGGACTCTTCTTCTGCCATCCCACGGTTCATCCATTTAAACATGGAGGCTCTCTCTTTCCTCCTCTCCTTCTTCTGCTCTCTCTTGCGCCTCGCTCTTATATTCACTCACCACCACCAGCGAAGGTGCCCATCGAGACTGAAAAGCGTATTGGTCCCCCAAAGTTACAGCTCCACTCCAAGAGGCTGATCCCGAAGCCCATATTTAGGGTGAGTACCAGGGGTATGTTACCTGAGTAAGCACGAGGGAAGACCTGCAAATCCTAGGGAATATGCCTTGTGAATGACATGTGGCATGACCTTCGATTCCTGATAAACTGGGAGTTGTTTGAAGCTGACAATTTATTATATGCAGAGATTCTGGGCTATATTTTCAGAACAGTTAACCCTGGCACAACCTGCTCCTGGGGCTGGATGACAGGCACAAATCTGACTAGCAGCAGCTTTCGCTGCCCTGCTGCAGACGCGCACCAACGAATGGCTCTGTGAAGGGCTGCGGGCTCATACCGTTATATGGAGAGCTTGCCATAACCAGCACTTTCAGAAAGGTGCTTTGAGAACCAAGTTGCTTCATGGCTCTAACATCAGCGGCACTAATGAGGCTCCGTGCTGACACAATTGGTGCCCTGAGCCAAACTGACAAGGAAATAAAAGCAAGAATAATGGGATTTTCATGGGCTCGCAAACACGTAATTTGGTGGATTACAACGATAATGGATACAATTTGCAAAATGCAAATAGCTTTCAATCAAATATGGCTCCCTCTCCTCTCGCCGCCTCCCACGAAGGCTGCTGAGGGGGGGGTTAGAGCGCTCAACGTGAACCAAGTTCCATGTGTAACGCTTATGGGTCTTTTAGCTGAGCTCATAAAGTCGAGGCCCCTTCTGCTTGTGTGTGGACATTAAAGCTTGGATCAGATGATATTTCAGAAGAGCAGGGGTTTGCGCTAGTGTAATTGGCCAGAATTTCTCTATCCCCACCCCCACTGTGCACTGGTTGGCTGCCACCCCAGATGCAGGTCAGTGGCATTATACACTCACTAAGGCCACTTCACACCCCTTTAGGGTAACCAGATATCCCGATTTTATAGGGACAGTCCCAATTTTTGGGTCTTTTCCTTATATAGGCTCCTATTACCCCCCCCCCATCCCCTGTCCCAATTTTTCACACTTGCTGTCTGGTCACCCTACACCCCTCTGGCAGTGAAAAGGGCCTTCAAGTGGTGGGGCTGTAGTTCAGACCCACTTTAAAAGCCCCTTTATTGCCACAGAAGTGCAAAGCAGCCGTAGTATAAATGAGAGCTCAGGCTAGACCTACATATGTTCTATATAGTGCATCTGACGACCATCATGGTTGCGGATACACTCCGCCAGATTAACAAGGCAGCCATAAATCCATCTTCACTGGCTGGTCAGGCCAGCTACACGTCGTGTTTGCCTTGCCAGCGTGGTGCAAAGCAGCCAGAATGTGACCCACATGCCAGGAGGTCCTCTCAGCTCCCCATTGACTTCACTGGTGCCCCACGAAAGCACAAGAGTGAAGCACAATGCAAGGCCAGGGCCACTGTTTGCAGCACGCTTTGGGGTCCTTTGGGATGAAAGGAGGTATGCAAAGGTAAGCCATATTATGGGACAAGGACTCAAGCATGTAGTGCCTCTTTTAATCCCCTCCCTTATTGCTGCATGTGCCATGGAAAGTGTGACCCATGGAAGCACTTGTGTCTCAGACACATGCTCTGGTAGAGCTCCCACCTCTGGCTGGCCAGTCCCCAGGCTGTGGGGTTTGGAGCCCACTTCACTTGGCCCCATGTGCCCTTTAAGTCTCCTGAGTCAGAACGCAGTCCCGGCACTGCCCCCGGCTGGGGTCTCTAGACATGCTCTTGGGGTGTGGCTCCTCTGTCTAGGAGCCATGTCTGAGACGCGAAACCACAAGTCCAACTGTCTAGTCCCTAATGCGAACCAGAACCGGAGTCAATGGTCTGAGGTTTCCAACCTCCCTACGCGGTATCAGGGAATGGTTACAGGGACCTGCTCCAACCTGTACGCCAGCATTACCACTACACCAATCTATACACTGTCTGGAGGAGGCGGAAGAGTCTCCATGAGACATGGAGTGGTCACAGTTGGTCTTATACAACCTTTTCCTTGGGGCACTCGATGGGGAATGGCTCCGCTGTCTCTTTGGAGAAGTGCCAGGTCCAGAGTGCAAAACAGCAGTACTCTCAGAATCTGAGGGCGACCGCCGGTCTGACGTAGGCCTCGGTGCTGAAGCAGGACGCATGGTCTGTTGGAGCAGGTGCTGCTTTAGGCGAAGGTCCCTAGCCAGCTGAGTCTGCTGCATGAACGATGTGCAAATCGAACACCGCTCTTTGACATGAGCCTTGCCCAAGCACAGGAAGCACCGCATGTGGGGAATGCTGGGAATCACTTCCCCGCCCCCCACACGCACACAAAGGACAATGCTTACAGCCTGGTGAGGGAATCTCCAGGGAAATACACAACTAATCCTAAATCTAACTAACACTAGGGCGCTAATTATATACAACTAGAAAAAAATCACTGAGAGATGAAGAATTGTGAGATTAGTCCACAAAGAGCCCCAACTCCAGCCACAGGTGGTACGAAGGAACTGAGTGGGGTCAGGGCGGTGCTGCCTCATACAGCCAGGGAGGGCCGATAGCCACAAAGCATGACCACCACCCATCTAGACTACTGCTATGCAAGATTCTCCGTCTCCAGTGTGCTGGGCACGCACACACCTAAGTGGAATACATGGCTGCATCTACTCAAAGCAGAATCAGGGATTGCAATCCCATATTTTCATGTAAAACGCAAAGTTTGACTTGGAAAACACTTTCAGCACCCGAGTAATGTATTTGGGGGTTGGGGGAAATGAAAGAATTACCAGTTAAATATTAGCATACCGGGTCTGTTCTCATGTGGTGCTCCCATCTATTTCAATGGGAGATGAGAATGCTCAGGACCTTGAAGTATCACTCCTAATATTGATGACTAGAAGACTCAAAATTCTAGAAGAACACCTTCAAAGGGGCAATCCAACACTTGCTGCTGTCAATCGGAGCCTTTCCATTTGCTTCACTGAACACTGGATTTTGCCTTAAGGGCCGACTTTTCAAGTGCTTGATACCCATAACACTGGGGCAACTTTTCCAAAGAGCTCAAGGTCCCACTGAGTCACCAAAACAAGTGGGCCAGATCTTCCAAAGAGCCCAGAACATTGGGCGCTGAGCTCTTTAGAAAGTCTGGCCATAAATGGTGCAACAGGTGCTGGCCCTTAATTAGGGGTCTAAATTGGTGCTCTTTGGAAAATCAGGTCTGCATCCAAGAGCCTGAACCGAGTTTATTTGGTCAGGAAGGTTCCTGTGTTTCTCACTGTGCAAGTTAAGACATCTTTCACCAAGCAATTTCTCTACAAATGCATGACCCAGTCTATGCCGGGTCTGGAAATGGTCTTCCATGGCAGGCCATCATTAGAAAACAATGGCTCAATGTGATTTCATGCCTGACTGGTTTTACCACTTTGTGTTTGACAAGTGTGTTAAAAGCAAAGAATTGGGAATCTGATGGCTTGGGTTGGGGAGGGTGGACGACCCTCCTAGCCTTTAGCTGTAGCCGCCTCGCTACAGTTAAATTAAATTAACACTTGTATTAATGATAGTTTCTCTATTAAACCTTCTGCCTATGGCTATAAAATGATTGCTCAGGGTTGGTGGAGTTTAAAACACAATCTGGAAACTGTTCAGTGGAATCTTATGGGGGCTCTAAATGGCTTAAACACAATACATCTTTGTTACCCAGTCAATGGTACTTGACTTGATTACCTTCCTCACTAACAGCAGCCAATAGGCACAGCTTCTGGAGCCAGCCCCTGATCCCAAAGAAGTCAGTGGAAATAGTGCCATTGATGTCCGTGGGCTTTGCATTCAGGCCATAGGATATCCCTCTAAAGGGGTGTGGCCGGTGGTGACAGGAGTCACAGCTGGAACTTTCGGTGCCTCACTCAATGTGTGACCTTGGGCAAGTTTGTCTGGTTTACTGAACTGCAGCCCAGCCCGATATCGCTCTTAGCTGCCAAACCGTCCCTCCCATGGTGCCTGACTCCCGGCTGCCAATCCCTCCAGCTCCGCTGGCACCTGCCACCATGCAGTTAGGTGTTAGCAGCAGTGTGAAAAATTCACATTTCTGCCACAGCACAAAATAAATGGGGGGGAAATAACTCCAAACCAGAGGCCTTGGTATTGAATTTAATATTAATGTAGATGACACAAGCTCCTATTATGCTATCCATATTAATATTTCATTCAGGAAAAGACCTCTGGATTTTATTTCACGTTGTGGCAGAAATTTAAATGTTGCTACAGAATTTAAATCCAGAGTGGCCCAGCTTCAATGTGGCACCCTGACTTCTGGAAGAACTAAATGGAGTCAAAAACACTCTCTGAAAGCAAACACAATAGAATGGAAAGTGTTTAATTATGGGATAGCTGTATAGTGGTCAGAGCACTGGGCTGGGAACCAGGAGACCTGGGTTCTGTTCCTGGCTCTGCTACATGACCTTTATGCTTCTCTTCCCATCTCTTTGTCTGGCTTGTCTATTTAGCTGTGTAGTGCATTGGTGGTCATCCCTCCCCCTTCAGCTCAGAGGGAGGCCTCACTGGGTCACTGTGGGGTCAGCCCAGTCACTGGGGGGGAGTTAGCAAATCGAGGGCTGCAGTCTAGGGGGCTCAGGCCCTCAGGCAGAGCAGCAAACAGTCTTTTGCCTGGCCTGGCTCAGGCAGACAACATACAAATACAAGCCTCTTGGTTTAAGGTGGGGCGGTCGCAGAAGGCAGTGGGATCCAGACCCACCCTACTCCACTGGATCCCAGCCCATGGCCCTGACAGTGGTGGAGGGCTCTGCCACTGGGTCTTCGGGGATCCCACCAAAATACGCCGACCCAAGCACCAACAGCAAAATCAGACTAACGTCTGGTTTCCCTGAGCTACTTCCTACCATGATCATGGTAGGGGCTCCAGAGTCCAGGGGTCCTCCATCTCCTCGGGGTATTCAGCCTCCAGCAATACGAGCAGCTCCTCTTCAGCCTCTGTCTCCTCTAGTTATTTGGCCGCCGGCAAGCTTGGTAGCTCCTCTCCGGACTTGGGTCTCCTCTAGGGGCAGGGCGCTACCCAGTTCGGTCACAGGGCCTGACAGGCAAGAGGCATCTGTCTCCTTACCTGGCTCCCTGTCAACTGAACTGGAGGCCCCGCTCTTATACTTTCTGTCCTGCCTCTCAATTTCTGACACGAGGGCTGGGCCGTCTGGCTTCAACTACCTGGGTGCAGAGAGTGATCCTCCCACCTCCAGCTCAGAGGGAGGCCACTCCACCTCACTACAAGCTGGTTAATTCTCTGGGTCAGGGAGTGCTTCATAGTATGTGTTTATTTAGCACAAGGGGGCCCTGCTCTTGATTGAGCACGCTAGAGTACTACTATAATAATTGATAACTAGCCAGCATAAGAGTTGAGGTAGCAGCATACATGTCGGTGAAGTGATATCAGACATGTACCTTTCAGATGTGATCTGACACCAAGGCCAGGCTGTACTCCCTAAGCTAGCACCTGCATAGCTCTGGAGGGTTAATTTACCACAGCTGCTAAGCATGCATGGGCCATGCTTC
Organism: Malaclemys terrapin pileata; assembly: GCF_027887155.1. Lineage (NCBI taxonomy): Eukaryota > Metazoa > Chordata > Testudines > Emydidae > Malaclemys > Malaclemys terrapin. Next base: position 13,019,696 of record NC_071515.1, on the reverse strand, counting down.
TGACTTTAACGGGTGCAAAATGTCACAATCCATATTGCGTAACATTGCAATGCATAGCAGCCAAGCCCCTTACCTGTCACTGCTTTGGCAACTCACTTCAGCAGACATTGATGTCTCTGTCTTTCATAGACATTTCATCGCTACTTCATCAGATTACACCTCCTGCTGAGAATTAGAATGAGCCGCACAAAATACATCTCTCCCAGAGGAATAACTAGAAGGTGGGAGATTTTTCAAAATTGTTATCTACAGCACATTCTCCTGCTTTAAAGGGTAATTTAACACTAGTTAAACGACTGTTAAATTAACCAAGTAGCTGTAGAAATGTAGAAGTTGCTGTACCACTGCTGTTAAAAAAAAAATAAAATCACTGAGTTCCCCAAAGAGACATTACCCAACATCACCCCGCTATCAAGGAATTGTCTAATTATAGTTTTTAAAGTGATATTTAAGACCTGAAACTTTCTGTCTCAGAAAATTCATGCCTCTTCCATGATTAGATGCAAGGATTCAAATCCCTTTTCTGTTCAGCTGCAACTTTTCTTTAAAGTCTGGTGAACGGTGAGAAGAGCAACATGGGGCAAATGGGATGGGGCAGGGAGGGGGAGGTGTAGTTATTCTGCCTTAGTGAATTCCACATAACATTTTCTCCATTTCCAAGTCCAAACAAGACCCCCTCTAGCACCAGTTGACAGCTTTTTGAAAATCAAGCCGTGTTGGCCCTTGCTTCATACATCATCCCCAACCATGAAGATTCTGGAATCAGAATTTAGCTGGCATTTTGTTGATTCATTGGACATGATACGATTCAGTTTGCTCTTCAACAGTGCTAGCAGTAAGAAACTGATTTTTTCCCCTCAGGAAAGTAAGCCACTATGAATCAGAAGCTGCACTGGAAGCAGAAACATGCAGCAAGTAGTAAGATGTTATTTTTACTCATGTTTTCTTGTCAATAACCACAATCTAAGACCTAGTTTTACAATAGTCTGTGGCTTCATATAGACCTTTACCCCTTTGCTGCAAGCAGGCTGTTTACAGCAGTCTCACCAGAGCCTCTTTGGTTACCTTGCAGTGACACTTCCTATCAAAAAAGGCTTTAACCCTTTGCAGGGAAGGTTGGTTTTCTAGTTAAGACACTGGACTGGGACTGAGGAAATGTAGCTCCAATTCCTGGCTGTGACACTTAGTCTCATGGTGCGTTAATTTTCCATCTGTAAAATGGGGCTGCTACTCCTCCTCCTTTCATTAGCACTATCCATTTAGATGGTAAGACCAGGAACTGTTTCTTCCCTTGTGTTTGGACAGCCCCTAGCACAGCGGGATTCCGATCTCAGCTGAGCCATTGTAGTACAAATAGCAGGGAGTGACAGGTTATTGTGCTCTAGTGCAAGGGTTAGCGGAGGCTACTCGGGCACACATAGGAGCAAGCGCTACTCACTCAGAAGTTGGCAGTCTCAGGACTCTCCTGTGCCTGCTCCCGCTCTAATGAGTAGTGCAAAAAGGGTAGCGAGTGGACATGCCTGGGGAGATATGGAGTTGTTGTGATCTTCAGCCACCACATGAAGCCCTCATCTGCGTGCACCTCTTTGAGCCAGCTTGTGCAGATTAAGCACTTATAAAGGCCCCATTACCATTACATGAGTACGCCGTAGACATTAATGATGTTATCCTCAACAGCCCAGTGAGGCAGAAGTATTATCTCCATTTCACAGATGGGGAATTTTGTCTCAAACAGGTTGTGATGCCTACCCAAGGTCACACAGCAAGTCTGTGGCAGAGACAGGCGTTGACCTGGTCTCTCAGTCCAGTGCCTTAATCACAAGACCAACCTTCCTCCTCCTCATTTTGCGGTTTATAAATACAGTCCGCCTCACATCAGCTGTGCAGGCAAAAGCCCCAAGTGATCATCCTTGACATACCCAAGACCAAAAACCCATGTCCAGCTGAGACGGCTACCTAATTTCCAATAGAAGTATTTGTTTACTGTGATCTGTAAGTAAAGTTAAACCCTTTCCCCATTACTAACTAGAGGGAGGCGCTGATCCGCAGGGTCTACCGGCGGGCAGGAGGTGCTGTGGGTGGGAGGGCATAGGGGAGCTGATGGGGGGCTGCCAGATGTGGACAAAGCAGGCAGCCAAAGCATTGTACAACTTTAAATGGAGCATGTTCTGTAATTGAGCAGGGACGCAAGATCAAAACGATGTTAAGCGAGAGGACGTTAAGTGGGGAGTTACTGTACTTGCTATATACCCACAGTTCAAGTGGGTCTTTACTCACCAAAGCCCTGCCTCACAAGATACACTTATTTTTAACTGCCAGGGGAAGGGGGAGCTACCCGGGTATGTACACTACACGCTGCCAAAAGCGGTGTGTAGTGTAGACAAAGCCCGAGGATGTTAATAGTTTCAGATAAATAAGAATGCCTCCAAGCCAAAGTAAAGTTTTAGACTTCCTCTCATTCACATGCCCCACTGGCAGAGAGCCTCATAAAATTTACATCACTAATCTACACATTTTAATGAGGGGAATATTGTTAGGCAAAAATCCCACCCACTATTAAACCAGTAAAGTGGATTTTAACCTTAATACAAAATTTCTTGACTACAATGTATATCAACGGCGCATCTGTTTACAATGATTAGTAAGAGTTGTGGATTGCAATCAAGATTTCAAACCATGAAGCTTAAACTTTTAAAACTCGCCCAAAATGCTTCCAAAGGGGTTTAGGCATGCCCTTGTTTGGCCTTTTACAGAAGCAAATCTACAGAATCCTAACTTTTGTGAAATCTGAAGTGTTTCTGTTTTCTGGATCTTTGATTCTTTGTCTACATCAAATAAATAATTCCCTTTGCAGCAGTAACCTCACCAAGTCATCCTATGGAACCAAATAACCAAAGCAATTGGAAATCAAATGAAATTAATGTGAGGGTACAACTTATTTGAAGTAAGTAGCAAGTCAAAAAGTTTAACAGTAAATGTAAACTATCCTAAGTACTATAGTTGAAACACTGAAAGTGAATACTGGTTCTCTTAGTGGATTTTAAAAAATTCTTGTATAGTCCTCAATTTTTTTTTTTTTAAAACACACAGAATTATTCCATCTTCTAGACCTAAAACTGGCTCCGATCCTGCAATTATTCTTATAGTACCTACATAGAGCTCCCTTGAAATCAACAAGGGTCTGATGGCAGAGAAAATCTTGCAAGATCTGGGCTCAAATTTATGTCTTTTGTATGTTTTGCTGCTAAGTCTAGATAACAATCAGTCTGATGTTATATGGCTCTTGCAGCATGTCAAAGGAACCTGGCTTCGAAATGGGATCTAGTTCAGAAAAACAAAAGTCCACTTGTGAGCAAAACAGATAAACTTCTGAGGATGTGGCTTCCCCGCCTCCCCCACCCGACACTGAGTTGTGGCAACTTTATAGTTTCTAATCTCACTTCTGTTCAGTCCTTAATTCCCATGTGAACAAACACACCCACAGTGTGTACAGGAAAAGTACAGTGGATATAACAAGGGAAATATTTATTTACAGAGGGATGAGAGGAGAAAAACAACAAGGGGAAATATAGGGGGAGCAGTAAGACTGGGCTGCCCCACTGGCCCAGTGGTAGCACAGTCTGGAAGGGCAGACCCCGAGCAATGTGTCTGCACACAGAGTTCAGGAGTCCTGAACAAAGTTCCAGTCCAGTGGCGAGTCTTGGGTGCTCCTGGTCGTCTTCGGCGCCAGTGAATTTTCCCCCAACAAACCCCTCCGGTGCCCTCTTCTGCCGCTCTCTGCAAAGCCACACAGAGTGACCACCTCCCCACTTAACTAGCTACAGCCTCCCTCCTTGTTCCCAATGCAGAGTCCCAAGCCCCAGTACTCACAGCCCCATGCAGCTCTGGGCAGCCATGATACTGGGTCCAGATCTGGCCTGTCCTTCTCGGGCGATTCCTTCCTGGCACAGTGCTCCTCCTGGCTCCCGTCCTGGGGTGTCCCTGATCGGCCCTGTCCTTCCCAGGCTTCAGGCAGGTTCTCTGCTGCTTCACTTTTCCAGGGCCTGCAGGCTGCCTCTCCCTGGAGCTCCAGCGCTGCCCCCTGGAGTTTCCCTCCTTTTTTCTTACTCTCCCCCTCCCCCTTAGGAAAAAGATTTAAAGGGCCATGCTCTCTAAACCCCAAAGGGGTTACAATAAATTAACAAACGGATACATGTTCACCGCTGTAGTGTTTACTTGGTTATTTGCTTATTCACAAAAATCATCAGTTTGCAACAGTTATTTTGTTAATCCGCGAAATTTGTGCGCATGCTATCACACACAAAGCCAAGTGCATGAGACCGGCTTTTAGTATACGGTGACAGTTCACAGGCTACCCAGGGTAAACGAGAGATCTACATCCTGGGGTCTTCAGCTCCTAAAGTCCTTTTGGCGTTTTTGAAAATTTTATCCATTGTACTATCTGTGAAGAAAGCAACACTCCACAGAGAGTTCCATGGAGAATAATGGAAATGGCCTACAGTCCCCAGTGACAATGACTATAGAAAAGAAATCAATTGTCCTTCCCCCAGAAGAGAGTGAGTCTCACAGACGGAATCGTTGTTGCGCTCAGCTGCTGTGTTGGGAATTTATGCAAATAATTCTGAAATTCTTGTTAAATTATGTACATGCTTCATATTTATTCTGCAGTTAAACTTACGTAAGAAATTATTTTAAAAAGTCACTGGCACCATAAGTTTTATTACAAGCAATACAAAATGCAAACACAAATGCTTAATCCCATCACACAGCCATCATTATCATCACATAGCAATCATTACAATCACACGGCTCCAAGTCATGATTTTATACCTGATGCAAACTACAGGATGAAAAGCTTCACAAGCCATTCGAATACATTGAAAGAAAGCGAGATTATAGATATTAACATAAACTGTGGTCAATTATGAAAGCAATAAAGGATTCAATAAAAATCAGTGATTAGAACAAAATATGTAAAATGTCAAATTTCACTCAAATGCAATCAGGATAAATTTTTAATAAAACTCTCTATTTTCTAAAAGGCACTATGCTTGTGGGTGCCGCCGTTTTCCCATTAAAGGGGCTATGATAGCAGTGGTATGTGTAATACAATTACTATTTGTATGCATGGATAAAAATTCTGAATATAGTTGTAATCTGACTCTAAATCTGACTTTTGTTTTAAAAAAAAATCACATCTTAAATGAGATGCTAGTTTGCTAGGATTTTTTTAAATTATATATTTACAGGTATGAAAGTGGAATGAGTTTTGATAATGACTCTTAATGAAACATTAAGAATAGGTTAGGTCAAGATTTTTAAATATAGGAGTGGGATTTTCCAAAGGTGCCTAAGTGACTTAAGACCACAAGTCCTATTGAATGTCTAATGGGACTTGTCCTAAGTAACTTAGGTGGTTTTGCAAATACCACTTTGAAGTCTGAACTCCTAAATCTGTATTTATGCACATGCCCAATTTTCAAAAATGCTGAACACACGGCTACCTCATATCTCAGTGAAATTAGGCAGATGCTGAAGTATGGTTTTAGGCATTTAGGGTCCTATTTTTTAATTCTTGGCCTTAAAGGGAAATCTGACTATGTGACACTTATGGTAGGACGCTGTTAATTTATACGTCACAAACAAGAAATGATGATCTCATCCACTCTGAAGGGAAGGTTTGAACAACCAAGGGTGTTCTAAAGGTCTCGTGTTACAAAGACTTCATTATAAATTACAAAATGCTATATGGAACATATATTAGTATGCTGAAATAGAACAACTGAAAATGAGCTGTGTCAAATAAAGGAACTTAAAGTACATTTCTCATGTGTTATCCTTATTTTTCATTGCTTGTTCATTTATTCACAAAATTCAGCAATTCACAGTGAGTATCCCAGTCGTTAATAGGTTCTACTGTGGTTTTAAGTGTGAATAATGAAGAGTGGGTTTAGCTTTTGATTCTAGACTGCCTGGCAGTGTGTTCCAACTGCTCAAGAGGTTCGGAGGTCATTTGAGAAACTTGTTCATGCTGCCGGGATATTCACTTTGTAACAGGTAACAGCTGAAATGACATCACACAGTCTATGAGCCAGCTGGAGGGGGCCATCCAGACTTTGCCTTGGCGAATTTTATCTGGGTTGTACTTAGAAGACACATCATAGATAACGTATTGTGTGCAGAAACTCTGATCAGAACCAGGTTGGGCATGGTATGCCACTGTGTTGATGGTCTGAGTCACGTCGCTATCTGGCTTTGGCTGCCTAACGAGGATTTGTCCTCCTGCTGCTTTAACCAGCTCTATGAGGTCACTCTTCTGGTGGTGGTTGAAAGTTCCCAAAAAATAGAAGTAGCAACCATCAAACAACTTAGGCAGCTAAGAAAAAAGAAAACAAGAAATAGAATAAGTACAGGGATCCACAGCTCAGCACATGATGGGGAAGTCAAAGGAACGAGCATTAGCTCAATAGGGGCATCAGAAAACATGGGCTAAATTGTGCAACAAGTTACTATGCCAGTTTCTAGAAATCTCAATATCTGTTTCCAACCAATCAAAGCTAGTCTCCGAAAGGCATTTACTTAGACTATAAGCTCCTTGGGGCAAGGAACACCTGTTTGCTCTGTTAGTACAGCGCCTACCACAGTAGGGCACTGGTCCTTGATTAGGGCTGCTACGTGCTACAATAATACAAGCGATAAAATTACATCACACCACCGGTCCATTTAAATCAGATGTTAGTTAAAAAGATAGGATGGACCTAGACTGAATGAAAAATAATTACAATATTTTTCCTTCCTTTTAGATGGGAGTGATTCCAAGTAGCAACTGAAACCGAACTGGAGAATCCTAGAGGAAACTTCAGCCTGTGTGTTTCATGCAACTTCTTGCATAACGACACTGAGACTTCCCTCTGAAGCTTTGGCAAGGTTTATGGGAATACAAGTCAGATATCCATTAACAGTTTGTGACAATCATTAACAGTAAATTCAATCACCTCTCACACAAACACCTGAATAAGTGCACACTGAAGTATTAAATCTCTTATCCACGCATATGGCAGACGGCAGTGGTATAAAAGATAGTTTTCAAAAAATCAGATAGCTACCAGCTGTTCTTGGTTGAGTCTGCCTCTTCGTGGGCCACCACAGATTTCATACTTCTCCTCTTGTTCACGAATTCTGCTTTGCAAACATGCCTTCACCCCTGGAATTAAGACACATGTCAAGGCAACAGAGCAAAGCATTGTTATTGCCAACTCACAGGAGTACTTCATATATTCAGGTTGCATTTCAACAAAGAAATTTGTGTGCTTAATTTTACGTATTGTGAATAGTTACATTGAAGTCAAAGGGATTATTCAAGGTAAACATATGTGGGAATCCTTGCAACATCAAAGATTAATAGATTACACTTTAGCTAATTTCTAAGAATCTCTTTAAATGAGTTTACAGAAATGCTTCTGAAAAATGATAGTTTGATGCCCCTGCAAAGTGAAATCCTACTCCTAGGGTACGTCCAGACTACAGGCCGTATCGGCAGGTAGCGATCAATTTATCGGGGATCGATATATCGCGTCTCGTTAAGACGAGATATATCGATCCCCAAACGCGCTCCCTGTCGACTCCGGAACTCCACCGGAGCGAGCGGCAGTAGCGGAGTCAACGGGGGAGCCGCGGCTGTCGATCCCGCGCCATGAGGGCCCAAGGTAAATCGATCTAAGATACCTTCAACTTCAGCTACGCTATTCACATAGCTGAAGTTGCATATCTTAGATAGATTTCCCTCCTCCCCACCCCCAGTGTAGGCCAGCCCCTAGATGCAATAGGTACGGCAGCAGAATACTGTAGGTCAGTGGTGTCAAACATTCCATCCACAGCATACACTGGGCCTGCTTGATCTATTTAAGCGACTCTGCTGGACACTCATGCTGCAGAATCTAAGCTTTCATTTAAATTAGGAAAAACACCCAACCAGATAACCTTCCAAATACAAATCAGACAGACAAAACTGCATCAGGTCTTCAAGCTGCCTGAAACAATGACAGACAAGTATGAACTCCATCTCCCACTACTCCCATTGGGCATGAACTCTGAAGTGTCATTAACAGACATTTTAAAATGTCAGAATTAACTACTGCTTTGCTGATCATTTGGCCCCTTAAATAACCTTATCTTGGAGGCCAACCAACAGCCATCAGATGATAGCAAGTGCCTGACCTGGGCTGGATATAAACTAAAAAAAAAGCTGACTCTGTATTGCATTACTAATACAAGGAATCGCATTTCATTCCCGTTTTATTGAAAATTATCAGGAACAGGTCGTTTGTAGCTGATGTTTGAAATCAGAACAGAAACATCAGAATGCCTTAACTTGGTTTTTCCCTTTCAGATTCACCAATTCATTTGCATTTAAGTAGTGTCTTAAAGGTGCACAAGTGTGAATGCTACGCTGAATACACATTTGTGAAGCTGCTTTTGAAAGAAGTTCAATAAAAGTTCAATAAAAGCTGTTAGCCATCAAAAGGTGCCAGGGGTCAGTAGTACTCACAACATCCACTCCATTATACACAGGTCCCCCATTCCTAAAATCTGAAACCAACAAAACCAATACTCAGCCAAGCCAACAAAAACCCAACCCTACTTACAGTTTTTAGCCCAAAAAGGGAGACGAGTCAGAGATTCCATGAAGTCTATGAAGGACATTGCTATGGTGATGGGTGGCACTACTGAACCCTAAGAGAGAGAGATCTTCCTGCTTGTGCCAACCTCAGGGAGCTTGAAAGCCCAACTGTGCTGCCAACAGGCCACTGGTCAAATTGATTTTAATTTTCATTCTGGTTTTTGAATTTTAAAACGAGTTATAAATAAAAAAAGGCACCAAGCTATTTGTTTACATGAAAGCAAATGATAATTTGATGAGGCAAGTTGTGCTTATATATTTGATTGCAAATAGGGCCTCCTGTATATACGGAAGTCAAAAATTCTACAGGCCTAGTCTAGATGCCCACAACACTATGTTTTCTACATTTTTTCCTCTCCTCTATGCATGCCAGCCTGAATCTGTGGGTGTTCGGCTCAACGCCGTTGTGGGAAATTAACATGAACCTGTACAAAATTAAAAAAGGGTACCAAAGACACTTCTTTTCTGGAAAAGGAAGAAATCGCGTATTTATTGGAGACCAGAACAGCAAATACTGACAAAATATTTCAAAGGTTTTCATAACTCAAGCACTAACCATAGCTTTAAAACGACTTCCACAGCCCTTACGTGGATACCACTGCACATGAACAGAAGGGAATCCCAATAGGACTTCACCTTAAGGTTGCGGTTTTTTCCTCCTCTCAAGAATGCAGGGATGTTAATGTGTATTATTTATAATTAAAAGGAGAAATATACTATCTGACCTAGCTCTGAAAACAGGACTGGTCCCTGCATTATCTACAGATCACCACAAATGTACTGTTTTTACTTTTTATATAAAAACTACATTAAGAGTTCCTATATTTAGAAATATATATTAAAATATATATGCCTCAATTTTCAGAGGTGCTCCACACCCACAACTCCAATAAAGTAAATGAAAGTTGCATGTGCACAGCACCTCTGAAAAAATACCAGGGTGTTAACATTTAAGTTATCAGTTTATATTTTTCAAAGAGTGGCTTTGGTCAGAAAAAAATGACAACTGCACATTTTCTGTTTGGGTTACCAACAAATCTGGGCTATTGCCTGCAGTGTAGAACCAGTATACCTGTTACATGAAGCAGGATAGCATAAAGCCTGTTCTCCATCAGTCAATCTGCCAGCAAAGTTCAAATTTCAGGATCCTTGCTAAGGAAGGTGAGGCTTTACAAGGCTAGATTAATCATAACTTGATTTTCAAATGACAACTTGAGCTTGTAGTGCTGGCAGCGGTAAACAAAGCAAATTTGATGAGAGCAACAGAGGAAGCAGAATGACTATGGAACACTAAGTTATCTTTTTACAGAGTTACCTTCCTGAGGATAACTGAACTTTAAATCGTGAAAGTGACTAATGTTGGTAAAAGGCATCTATTTTAGCAGAAAATGCAAAGTACATTAAATCTTCTCTGCATACATATGTCTTCCCATTTCATGCAGCCAACTCCACTGATAAATCCTTTCAGTAACATTTAATTGCAGTCATTGTAATGGTTTAATTTTTAACTGCCATGAGAACATTTAACCAAGATAGTGACAAAGATACTGATCTTAATCATCTCATTTTCACTAAGCTCCAACACTGAGAGTTAGAAATGTTACAGGATTTAGTGCTAAGTATTTTTTTTAAAAATAACATATACACACCCTACTAATAAATGTTTCTCTGAAGACTTTTCATCTCATTCATTTTAACCTCCATTTCATCAGAAATCACACAATGTACCTGGTACACTTACAGATATGGAAAAAAGTCTTGGGCATAATTGGTGCACAGATGAAACAATCTTTAAAATGCAGACATTTTAAGTGAGTTGACTTCACTAGGGTTATATAACAATCCTTGGAGTGATCTTTGTGATAATAGGCTCCCATTACTTGAGAAAGTCTATCCTATAACGATTCTGAAGCAGAACTTGTTTTAAGTCTTGTAATATTCGACAACAGCTCACAGCTAGACAGTTTTACAGAACCACATGTGCCGAGATGCTTTTTGAACAGCTGTCATTCAGTCTCTTCTCTAACCCCCTGTACCTTGTTCCTGTCTGTGTATGGAAAGCAATGTGAAAATTACTAGAATCCTCAGCAATATAGGAATGTCAGGTGATGCTTCAAGCTTCTAAATCCTAGATGTCATTTTACTGTCAAACAGCATAACTAATAGGGGGTAAGGAAACAGCACAGCTTGGAAAAGAACAGACAATACACACAGGATAACAGCAGAGAGACAAGAAAGCATAACGAAGTGAGGGAAATATTAAATTTGCCATACTAGATCAGAGCAGTGGTTTATTAGTTTTAGTATCCTGTCTGTCAGTGTAAGGACCAGATGCTTCAGATGAAGGTGCAAGCAACCCTAATACAAATAATTATGGAATAATTTGCCCACAGGGGAAGTTTCTTCCAAACCCTGTGAGAATAAAAAAAAAAAAAAAACTGTAAACCCTTTTGCTTTAGCATATAAGCTGAACACTAACGGTGGACATTCTCCTCGATAAGTATTTCTAAAGCTACTTACTTCTTGGCCTTACTGATATATTGTGACCATGAATTCCATAGGTTAGTCATATACTTTGTATTAAAATACGTAATTGCTTCTTTTCTGTTTTGAGTGAATTAGCTCAATTGAATATCCTCAGATTCTAATATGAGAAAAGTTAACAGAAAGGCCCAAAATACCTTTTCCATATAGTTAATTATGTTTACTTGCATCACACCCCCTCTCATTCGTCTGTTGTGTAAGTCTCAATCTTGTCTTCCCAAGTCTCTAGACCACTGTTTCTGCTATATCCTTTTTTAACTAGGATGATTAGAACTGAACAACAACTGTTTTGTGACAGCACCTAGAAGCACGAATTACAGAACAGAGCTCCACTGTGGTAGAGACAGTACAAATTACACAGAAAGATGATTCCTACTCTTAAAGAGCCTACCATCTCAGTATAAGGGCTGGTCTACACTGGGGGGGGGGGGGGGGAAATCGATCTAAGATACGCAACTTCAGCTAGGTGAATAGCGTAGCTGAAGTCGAAAGTATCTTAGATCGACTTACCTGGGGTCCACACGGCGCGGGATCGACATCCGCGGCTCCCCCGTTGACTCCGCTACCGCCACTCGCTTCGGTGGAGTTCCGGAGTCGACAGGGAGCGCATTCAGGGATCCATATATCGCGTCTTAACGAGACGCGATATACCGATCCCCGATAAATTGATCGCTACCTGCCGATACGGCGGGTAGTGAAGACGTACCCTTAGAGACAGGGGACTTGGATTCTAAACTCTTTGGGGCAGGACTGTGTCTGTTTTATTTACAGCGTCTAGTATAGAGGCATCCTATATACCAGTGGTTCTCAACCCAGGGTACACGTATCTCTGGGGGTATGCAGAGGTTCTTCCAAGGGGTACATCAACTCATCTAGATATTTGCCTAGGTCTACAACAGGCTATATAAAAAGCATTAGCAAAGTCAGTACAAACTAAAATTTCATGACTTGTTTATACTGCTCTATATACTAAATTATACAGTAATGTAACATGTGTCTATGCACTGTATTAGACAGGCATGTTATGTCTTTACTGATGTGTGCAAGCACGTTAATGAGGTTGAAGTTGTCATGGTGCGTACATGGTTGCGATGTCAAAATGGACAGAGTTTTAAAACGAGGAGCTGAAAGCAGCGGTAGTGGCGACAGTGAAAATTGTAATTCACTGCCTCCCAGAATGACAAAGCACATAAGTGAAAAACAGGCTCAAATATCACACTGAAATGTAAGTGCAATATTTATATTCCAATTAATTCATTTTATAATTATATGGCAAAAATGAGAAAGTCAGCAATTTTTCAGTAACAGTGTTCTGTGACGCTTATATTTTTGTGTCTGGCTTTTGTAAGCAAGTAGTTTAAGTGAAGTGATACTTGGGGTACGCAAGATAAATCAGACTCCTGAAAGGGGTACAGTAGTCTGGAAAGGTTGCTAACCACTGCTATATACTACAGTAATACAAACAGACTGGAAAGCCAAGTGAGACAATACCATTATACAGCTGAACTTTCTGTCTGCTGTATGATAATCATGTTATTCAGTCAGTTATACAGCAATGTGTATAAGTGGCTGAATAACACGGTAGTTTCCTTTTAACAACCCCTCTACTAGATTCAGCCAGTCATCCTGATTAAAAGACCAAATGAAATAAAATACTATACTGAATAAATAACTGAGTTATATTTATATACGTAGAGTAGGATTTTCAAAAGTTCTCAGTGGTGGCCCAACTCTGCTCCTACTGAAGTCATGTGTAAAACTCCCTTTGACTCCAGTGGGAGCTAAGTTGGGCCAATGCTTTTCAAAAATGCCACACAGTCAGTGATTTCACAATTTCCGTATTGAAAGATCAGAGCTGAGAATTTGATCCTGAGACACGGGCTGAATGAATCATCACAAAGCAGAATTTAGCTATAGTCCCAATCAAAAAGCACACTCCATCATTAACGTGCTACTTCACTTCCCTAGAACAGACCCTAATAAGATGGCCATCCTTGAATTGATAAGCCTGGGAAAACAAAGACAAATCCATAAAGGATGACTGAATTTTAAAAGATGATCGATCTTTCAAACTTTCATAAGGTGGTGGTGGCAGTAGACAAGCATTAGGGGGGATAGACTACAGAAAACTATAGATTCTGCATGAGGCATACAAGTGCCCTATTTCGTTTTGTTTTTTCCTCCCCAAACTGGCTCTACTATATATAGGTTTGTAAATAAACAGTTTTCATGTTTACATACCCTTATTAACGTCTAATACATACCCTCTGAATAGATTTAAAATAAACCAATGCTTACAATGGACTGACCCGCTATAAAGTAGAATTTGTTCACTCAAACATCAGCAATCAGGATTCCTTTATACAAAATCTTGATACGTTCTGCATTTCTACCATCAATGAAAGTTATAGACTTGCCAATTCTGGGAGTGGGCAGGTATATTCATGTAACAGGTTCTTTTCAATCTGTGCTGGGGAACATCCTTGTCATTAAACTGATGACCATAACTGCGGTGACTAAAGTTTGTTGGATCAGCTACCCCAAAAGAGTCGTAATACCAACAAGAATGTGTATTTCCTCACACTTCAAAGGGATTGAAGTCATACTCTGGGGGTACAGTACCCCACACCAGGGTGTGCATTCCTTAGTAAGCTATGTTGAGTATCTGTCTGATGAAGGATCAAGTTGAAGCGCGATTGCGCTCATAAAAAAAAAGTTTTTTTAATTGTTCATCTTAGAGATAACCAGTGTTTAAAGATATAAATCCATACCGTTCAAAAAGCAGTCCTTTTAACCCCCCCCTTATTTCAACTTTAAGCTCTCTGTGGCACAGACTCTTGTTTCTGTGTACACAGTGTCTAGCAAATGGGACCCTGAGCAGGTGTCCAGGTACTATTGCAGTATAAACATTAAATATTAGAAGTTCTAAGCTTGTGTGTTAATGTCCCCACATTTGGGAAATGAGGGGACTGACTTATTTCATACAGGAGCTGCTGCTCACACTGTTCCTCTTGCTTACCCTGAACAATTTCTGCCTCTAGTCTTCCCACAACCCATCACAAAACACATCTGGGGCAAGCAACACAAATTCCCAATGCACCATCTGCCTGAATACTAGCACTAATATACCTTTATTACTACCCTTTCATATTTGTGTAGCTCCCACGCCATGGAAATTAAGAAACTGCAATTTGTAAATTTTACAAGGTGAGGACACAATCCTCCAATCCTTACTTGCCTGAGCAATACTATTGTTTTTAGTGAAGCTATTTGCATTAGCCAGGGCTATTTACACGAGTACAGTTGTATTCAGCCACTGTTACAGTGCTATAAGCCCTAAATTACCGCACTGACCATAATGGAGTTATGCAGGATTTACATTAGGTACAACTAAGCATGGATTTTGTTCCTAAATCTTTTAGAATACCACCATCCTAAAAAACTTTCTAAAAGGTTAAGTGATGTTTTATCTTTATTGCTGCTATTGAACAACCATATTAGTATCAAAGGGCCCAGGGTCTAGCTGTGGCAGCAATAGCAAATGTTCACTTACCTGTAGATGGGGACGCTGGAAATGGAAATATAGGGGTCTCTATGCAGATAGAGCAGAAACTGATTAGGTGAATTGACTGGGGAAAGAAAGTAGGAATTCTGGACTGAAAGCAGCCTTTGCATTTAACAGACTCTGACAAAGCTGTTGGCCTGTGCCTTAAGTACAGTAGTCTTACTAGTATCCAGAGTACCTTGGAAGAAACACGAGATCAGATTTCAAACTGAAAAATATAAAAAGGTTTCTGAAACCATTTTTCAGTTTTACAAACTCCTTAAAATTTTTTTAAGTTATTAGTTTTACAAACTCCTTAAAATTACACATTTTTGTGAAGCAAGGTAGAGATTTGAGTGGTGTAGTTAAAGCTACGTGTTCCTGATGTGTGCATTGACATGAAAGTGTTTCTTGAATGCATTTATTCTGACATTCATAGTATCCATTATAACAAGAACATGTATCAGGATTGTCATCTATTTAAATGGGGAATGAAAAATAGTCAAGCTTTTTTTTTTTTTTTTTTTTTTAAACTGTACTCTGATTTAGGAAAAAACAAATGAAATTCAGTAATGCTTGAAACTTAATCTCAACATACTTGCTGGAGGAGG
The DNA here is from genome assembly GCF_027887155.1 of Malaclemys terrapin pileata. NCBI lineage: Eukaryota > Metazoa > Chordata > Testudines > Emydidae > Malaclemys > Malaclemys terrapin. The sequence goes on along the minus strand of NC_071515.1, from coordinate 13,004,317 downwards.
ACGATATTCTACTTCCCATTCTATTACAGTCCCAGAAATAATGAAGGCAATAAAATAATGAAAGCAATGAAAGATATGGCCAAGGGCAAGGAGTAGGGTGACAATGGTGTCTCAATTGATTTTTATGCTGCTCTGAAAATGGAGATATTGCCAACAGTGTGTTAAGTATATATAAAATGTATAGACAAGAAGGAACTGGCAATAGGTACTATGAAATCTTTCCTCTCTGAAGATACCCTTTTGCAGTATTACCACTCTTACATCGTCAGACTCCAGCAAGAGCCAAAAGGGAATTCAAATAGCTGTTGAGTTTCTGCACCATCTATATTAGTAGCAGGCTTTGTGCCTAGCCCAAATAAGAGTAGTGCACGTCCACCAGAATGTTCCAAATTGTAAATATACAATCTCAAATACTGCATGATGATATACAATGATTCAGGCAGATGAGAAAGATGCTTTTATTACACAAAGATATGAAAAGCTGCTGTAATGGAGGTGTTCATACAGAAAAATACATATTTTTATTAAAATATTTTTTGCAAAGTATAAAGCAGGTGTCTTTTTTGTGACATGAACAAACTGTCTCGGCCATAAATGTAAACTTCCTTTAAAGAACATACTTGGAGAACAATTTTAACATGTGCCACGATGTGAATATTTTCACAAGCGAAATACTGGATCAAAACTCACGGAGTTCATAGAAAGAAGTGGACCCCAAGTTTGAATTCCTGGCTTAAAAATGTAAGCAAACAAACATTTCTTATGTCTAATTTATTTGTAATGGCTTTGATAGAGATACAGGGTCAAGAGAAATACACCAGGGTAAGGGTACACTTTTTAAAAGTTTATTTTTATGTCTCATCTAAGGGGATGTAACCAATTACTAAACAGAAGCCCCCAAAGCAATTATAAATAAGGAGAGAGTATGAAAAGCAGAGCAAAGTAAAACACTTTTTCCTAGACAAATGATTCATCAGCAGGCATCCAATTATTTGTTATAACAATCTTTAACTTGTAATGACTCTGAAGAAGACCAACAACAAACTGGTGGGAGCAGATGGAATGGTGTTGTTAATTATAGGCACTTAGCTGCATCAAACCCCGTGAGTTATTACTAACATTTCCCAGTAGGGAGGAGAAGCACTTGCTTTTAAAAAGTATGTTGCTTACTAAGCTATAAGCATTAGCACCCAGGAGTATACTAATCAGTACTTTAACACCACATTAAATAAAGCTCAACAGAAAACAAAGACGTGCATTAAAATGTCCATGGAGTAAAGATTTCTGTACAGACCGCGTTTACTTTTTTCTGTTACACTTCTAAAGTTAAAAAACCACCAAGTTCTCTCACAAATGTTCAATCTCACCTCTGCAAGATAAATCCATCTTCTCCCTAGTGCTCAACTGAAGAAAGAGATAATCCTGTACTGGTAACATCATTATGTATTAGTTTCTATATTGTTTGACCAGTAAAATAGATGGAGAAGAGGAGGATACTTAACCTGGAAAATTAACAAGCCTCCTGAACAGCCTGAAAAGTCAAGATCTACCACAGAAACGTTAGATTTAAATGTTCTCGGTGAAACCAAATTCTAATTACTGAAGACACTCCATATGCACTCTGTGCAAACCCAGGCCTGGCTCCTAACCCCTCAGAAATTTGTTATCCACAGCCAAAGAGAGGTTTTATCTTCCTGCCCATGTGTAACCTCTAAGCAGCTAGACAGCTACAATACCATAATTGTCCCACAATTCCCCATTACTTTTCAGCAGCCCAAGTATCTGAAGCTAGTTCTGGATATACCAACATTTATCAACATGTCAGGGGGAGTCAATGAGAAGCTATTCATACTTGTGACAGATCGCAGTACCAAGACTTCTTGAAGACTTTTCTTTATGAATTACCTATAGATAAGGGTGATGAACGTAAGCTGTTTTAATTAAGTGATATCAAAAGTATCCAAGGGGACATTTAACCAATGTGCCATTTGAAAAGAACAGAGAAGAAATCAAGTGGATGTTAGGAAGTTACATGGACATTAGAAGCAGATAGCCCAAGTTTTCCAAAGTGACTAGTGATTTTGGCTGTCCAACTTGGGACACCTTAAAGGGGCTTCATGCTTAGCATTTTAGAAAAAAAATCAGGCCCCTTTAAGCTGGGCACCCAAAATCAGTAGTCCGTTTGAAAAATTTAGGCTGCTAAGTTATTTGAAGAGTCCCTATTGAGTAAAGATGAGTTTTCATATCCAATGTTTAATCATCCAAGATACTCCTGAAACCACTTGAAGAAAGCTCTCTATGAATTCTCCATTGATAGACAAACTGCACACAAGTTAATTATAAATTAAAAACACACCAGAATAAAGGACTGGGATGGGGTTGGGGGAGGGGGAGGATTCCTGCCCCAGAGAAGTCAAGGGGAACAAGAAGGGCTTTCACAATATAAGAAGAGAACAAAGTGCTAGAGAAATAAATTAGAAGGGGAATTAATAAAGTCAGCCCTCTAGATATACAGAGAACAACTGTTAAGAAAGGAACATGCTGTAAAATAACTACTGATTAACTGTGTAGGGGAAGACTTAAAAAATGCCTTCAGATGTATACTATATAGATATTTGTTCATCTGCCCTTTCATTTAAGTTACTGTTTTGTTAGATGGAACATATAAATCCTGAATGCAGAGGTGTATTGGATAGTATAACTACTGCTTTATATATTGCTGACAAGCACTGATCCCGTAACCCTAAACCAACCAAAATTTTCCATTGACTTCTGTGGGAGCTATGAAAAGCATAAGGAATACAAGGATGAGGCCACAAGCTTGACTGTTTTTTGCTGGTAACTAGTCATCCTGTCATTCCTCCTGATCAGGCAGTCTTATACTATATCAAATCAGCCCTTCTTGACAGCCATTTAAAATGTTTAAACTTAATACTAAACACATACATCGGAACATTTACCTTAAGCATTCCAGCACTATGGCAAATATGCTGAGCGGTCAACAAATTCATCCCCTCCTTACATTTGGGGGATGACTATCTCTCTGGTATCTGATTAACAATGATGCATTACACATTTTCCACAGATGGAGTAATTACATTTAATCAAATTCTTGTCACTCCAAATTTTAAAAGCCCCATAGTTTAGGTCAAGCCAATATCCATATTTGAAACAAGTTTCTGAAACAGGAATGGAAAGTTCTCAGATAATATTAATCCTCAAGTCAAACTATACATTTGTTTGAAAAATAAACATTCCATCTATTTGAATACTTACACTCAAATTTCAGGACCCAACATCCAGCCAGAATGGCCAGCATCCCTTTGATAGTACTTCGCATTGGATCATCAGGGATAATGACGTGAGTCACTAGAGAAAAAAGTTACACATATAAGAAAGCCTACAAACCTAAAATAACCAGATCTATAAGACTTGTTACAAATCCAGTCACCCCCAATTTACAAACTCTTTCCTCCCCATTTATAAGCAGCCATTCTTCCCCAAACTCAAAATCTGTTTTCATTCACTGCAATTAAAATCTTCTCTTTATCAACTTGTGCAAGTGGATGTGATAGCTGAAAACCCACAACATTTCTATCTGCTGTGAAAAGACACCTTTTAGTTGTTGTAAGTGTAGCCTTTTAGTTTATAAGAGAAGGAACCTTTACTGATCTATAAACCTGCTTCTCCTCCAAAGGTATAATTGCAATAGGATTCTCACTACTGGGTGTTAGTACCTTAATGCTAGACTGATGGAATTTCCTCAGCTCGAGATTTTCAGGCCCTACATTGAACAGTAGTTAAGTGGAGCATGAGCCAGGCCCCTTCTAAGCATTTCCATTACACATGATCAGATTAACCACAGCCTGAGAATCTTTCAGTCAGTTCTATACTGCATGGGTGGCAAAGCTCTCAAGAGGAATAAGCCAATCAATAAAAGGGATTAAGAGAATGCCTCAAAAAACAAAAAAAACAAAAACAAAAAAAACCCCAACAAATGTAACTATTCATCATCGACTTAGTAAAAATGAACTTGAAACTCTGAGGATAGATGGCAGGTAAAAGAACTCGTCATAATACTATCGGCCACTCTCATTACCACTACAAAGGTGATTTTTCCTCCCTTGGTATTGAATTGTCTCATTAGACTGACCTCCCACTTGGTAAGGCAACTCCCATCTTTACATGTGCTGTGTGTATTTATACCTGCTACTGTATTTTCCACTCCATGCATCTGATGAAGTGGGTTCTAGCCCATGAAAGCTTATGCTCAAATAAATTTGTTAGTCTCTAAGGTGCCACAAGGACTCCTTGTTGTTTTTGCAGATCAGTAAGTTGCCCTTCTCTAAAGATACCACCTGTGTCGGATTCTTACTCCAAAAGTGTAATGAAGCTCAAGAGATGTTTCAAGTAAAGAAGTAAAAGTGCAACAGGTAGTAACTCTAGGGCCAGAACCAAAAATGTTAAGAATTTTGTTTCTCCTTTTAAATGAGAAAGGACAGTAACATCAGCTGCCTGGCGTTAGAGACTTTAACAGCAGCATGCTGAAATGCTGCTGGCTCCTTCTTGAGCCCTCCTCACCTTCTGGAGAGGCTCTGCCTAAGACGAGCTAGAGCACTGTATCAGTGACTCCAAACAGAGAAGCTCCAACTGTGGCCTCAGCTTTGAAGGTGGTGGTTTCAAGCACTCTGATGAGGCCACCCCACTAATGATGGGCTCAGGAGAGGGGAGCTCGGTTTGCACCAATGCAGGTAGCACCAACACAAACAAGACAAAAACAGAGTCCTAAGCCAGCAGGTTTACCAGGCTGGCTTCATGCAGATTGATAGGCGTTTCCCTGGGTGTGCAGACTTGAAGTATTTTCCCATGTTTCCTAAGTACTCACGGTGACATCTAGCAAAATGTGATGTTGTGGTAAAGTCCAAGGAAGATAACCATATTTGCTACCTTATTTGCTATAGACATGGCCCGGCAATACTAACAAGGGTGAAGCAGCTTTGTCGTCTCCCTTCCTTCCTCCAAGTTAGATGTCATGTAACAGAAATGATGCAAAAACAAAAAAGAACAAAACAGAAGATGAAAAGGTTCAGGAAAGTGCCAGAAATGCAAGGAGCTGAGGAATCAGAACAAGTGCAGAACTCTCCAGGATCCAGCATGGAAGCACCAAGACAGGTGCTGAAGCATGGCAGATATTAGAGCTATAGTGTTGAGGCAACAGAACTACAGGAGCAATAACAGGGTGCTAAGTGTCCATAACACCAGCGCAAAAGCAGAGGCTGGCGCCGGTATGTTACCCCAAAAATTGCTGGCAAAGTAAGTGGCAAAACACCAGCCACACTGGTGCTGAAATGCAACAGAAAAACAAACAAACAAAAAAAAACCCCAGAGACAAAACACTAGGCAACAAGCACCCAAGGCAAACAGCTTCACAAACAGAAATGTTGTTCCTGGTTCTAACTAGAAGGGAAGGACTATTACTGGGGAAGGATATCAGATGTATGAAGACATGGATGAAAACAGCCAAACCAGTGACTGACAGACAGACAGAGCTCCTGCAGGCAGTACCTTCACCAACTGTGATCCAGAAGGAACTGAGTGGAAGGTTCCAAGAGCAGTAGGTAAGGAGAGGAGGGCTATACTACCACCTCAATAGCATGGTACCTTGCTAGCAATGTAGTTGGGACAAAATATAAGAGTTTAGTGAATTCTGCCTGTCTGGCAAGAGAAAGCTGGGAACTCAGAGTTAGAATCTTGGTGGTTGGTTCCTTTTAAAGGATAAGTTTCTAGCCAACTCATTTTTGCTGCCAGCAAGCTCACATCTACTCTTGTAGCAGAGGCTTCTCTCTCTTCAGAAGGAGTACCCATACGCCGTGGGCTAATAGATGTGAAACTTTATATTGCTTCAGTCCTATTAGAGGCATAAATGCTATATCATTCTTGGAACCTAAAGTTTTATTTCAATCTACAAAATATTATGCAGTTAACATCTCGATAGCTAAAATGTATAACCCTTATACAAAGTGAGCATTAAAACATATCTAAGAGACAGTCCAATATGGGCTTACTTACCTGTGCTGTTAAACTCAACACATTTTCTAGCCTTCAGAACTGCTGCGAGTTTGCTCAGTGATTTTTGTTGCTCTGAATTGAGGCTGCTTCCCAGTAGAGCAACAGGTCCTTCTCTAGGGCGGCCTGGGCTTGCTTGCTGTGTGACGACAAGAGGAAAAAGTGCTAAGTCCTTCCTAAACTGAATGTTTGGGAACTTAAAGAAAACAACTAATCTATTTAATAAAGAATAATCCTTTGAAATGAATAATTCATGGCATCTTACAGGACACATACGTAAATCTATATGTAACAAACTAGCTCTAGAGGGAATGCTATGGCATTGCAGATACTTTCTTTAATTTATGTAACGTACCAAAGCAATTTTCAATTAACTAAAAGTTCGGTCTTGGGGACCTTTTGGAATTAGTAACAGCTTTCAGCAAACGGGCTGACGAAGCTGCAGCATGTTCTGTTTGGGAATTGTAGTACATGCCTAACTTCCACATGTCACAAGAATGTGACAAGAAACTCACCACACAGTGAAAGCTGATACTTTCAAATTTAGAGAACCGTTTTCCCCCCCTACTAATAGCAATTACTGAGTATTAATCAACTGAAGAACATAATGTACTCAGAAACATTTTAAAGCAATGTGTTCTGAATGGTTTAAACTGGGGTATTAAAGGGTAAAGATTTCAAAATCACCCTTAGTGTATAGTGCCTAGCACAACACAGCTTTCCCTCCCCCCCGCCCACTGGGTCCTCTGCGTACTATCATAATATGTTTTTATATATGCACACAAGACATAAAATATATGAATAAATGTTTGTACATTAGCTTACAAATAGTACACAAATTTTACTGTAATGAAGCACCAAGCATTGAAACTGTTCTACAAAGACAATATCAAAGACAGCCACAAAGTCAGTTTGTCCAAAGAGGCACCACCCCCAAAGGTCTTGCAGGGCATTCTAAACAATGAAAAGTAAATAGAAAAGTAACATTCTAAACAATGAAGAGTAAATATTTTGATTATATTTTATGGGTACATAGAGAAATATGTATGTAAGGTCTGATTTTCATTTACACTAAAGCAGGGGTAGGCAACCTGCGGCACGCGAGCTGATTTTCAATGGCACTCACACTGCCCAGGTCCTGGCCACTGGTCCGGAGGGGCTCTGCATTTTAATTTAATTTTAAATGAATCTTCTTAAACATTTTAAAACCTTATTTACTTTACATACAACAATAGTTTAGTTATATATTATAGACTTTTTATAGAAAGAGACCTTCTAAAAACGTTAAAATTTATTACTGGCACGTGAAACCTTAAATTAGAGTGAATAAATGAATACTCGGCACACCACTTCTGAAAGGTTGCTGACCCCTGCACTAAAGCCTCTATATAATTCCTCTAGCAGGATAAAGGGGCATTTGTGTAAATAAGACCACCGCCCACACACAGTCTTACATTTGTGATTGTTAAGGCGTACTGTGAGGCCAATTTGTTTTCTCCAGCTGCAAGAAACTGAGAGGTCTCTGGCAGAAGACTGTAGAGAGGTGTAATAACCCAGCAGTTGAAAACATCTTAATTATTGGGTGAAGGGAGATACTGGAACAGCCTATTGTATTTTTAAAGTATGTAAAAGCATATAGAGCAAAGAATAGGTGCATCTTTTTACTGGATGTGTGTATACAACAACAGAGGCAGACAACACAAGATGTGGAATAAAGTTTGTCAATATTTTGGGAACCATTCTGAGTTATGGAGATGACCCCACAGTCTTGCATATAAAATCTTTATACCCCATGCTGTATATATCATTTTTGTTACAGAAAGCTTCTTGGGAACGTTGGAGAGTTTTACAAATTTGACTTCGACTGTTTTTCCCAGCCCATTTTTAACCTGTCTGTAAAGCCAGCTGCCCTACTTGCCCTAGGTCCAAAGTGTTCAGGGCTCACAAGATGGATTTGATTTTTAGAAACACTTACTTCTGAGCATTGACTAAATGAATATGATTCGTTCTTCATTGGTAGCATTAGCACAGACTTCATCTTTTCAGTTTCTGCGTAGTCCACAGGGCGCAGACCGAATATATTACTGGTAAAACAAGCACAGATGGTTTAAGTAAATAAAATGTGTGACTTGATTCTTAACTAACTGGATGCATTAGCTGGATAGTTTTTTCACCTTCTTACTAATATGCAATTTCAGCTAAAACACACAGAAAAGATTCAAGAATTGCCTCAAAGGCAGATGGATTCAGAATCACAAGCTGCTACATTCAACATGAAAAGTAAGAGAGTTTACAACCAAATGATAGGTTAAATAAACCACAGCCCTTGTTAAATGTTTTGCTGCTCATACATTGATATCTATCACAACAGCCAGAATTTGGCTTTGTAATATTTAATTGCAATCACGCCACCAGGGAAGAAAAAGCATGTTGATTCCAAATGGAAAGTTCTAACAGATTATTACAAGTTAAATACAAACAAATATACCGGTAAAACAGGCACACAAGGTCTGCACTTGAATCCACCAACATTGTGTCATACTGCTGATATAGGAAAAAAAATATTTGCTAGCAAGTATAAAAAAAATATAGTTTAGGTACAAAAATCCTACTGCAGACTATAAAAGAGAGAGACTTTCGGTATAGTAGGTTAGAAGTACTAATCAAGCCAAGACCAAAGGTTTATTGTAAATGCTATTTTCTCCCCATTCAGTATTCCATTAGCAAATCATCCGCTACCAGAATTCGAACACAATTCAAACAGAACAGTGTCATATTTTGATCTATATGATGCACTGTAAGATGCCTGTTAACAAGACCACTACTGTGACAGAAAACACGCGTGCGCATAAGGCTCCCACAGCTAGTTAAGATTGCTTTCTATTATAGGCATCAACTCAAATTTTGGTGTTACTCTTATTTGGTTTGCTATTGTATGTCACAGATGACAAATCTGCCAACATAGAGAGAAATTAAGGTGATTAGTCATGCTATGGGGCATGCAGGAAACCTTTTACTCCCCACATAATTCACCAGCCATAATTTGGATAGTTGTACCTGTAGTGAACCATGGGCATGTCTGAGTGTGGCCGTGACATCTGTCTCCTCCCCACACCACCTTATAGCTGCAGGAGAGTAGTTAGAGGAGAAAAAGCCTGCAGCTATGGAACAGGTACAGTAACCGGTGTTAGCAAGCCTGGTCTCACTAGCACTCCCCAGGGGCATTGTACCTGCCTCATCCTTTGTAGGAATAACGGCTACTACAGCTGTTCCTCTTCCTTCCACGGCCCTAGATCTTAAAAGGAAACATAAGAGCTCATGATGGGAAGCACGGCCCTGAGAATGAAGTGACTTGGTTATGCCATGTTACAGAGTAAAGAGTAATAGAAAAAGCAGAGCTAAAGAGGTCAAAAAACTGCTGTGTCACTGTAGCATTATCTTTTCAAGATAGCCATGTGTTGCCGTGTAAAGCCTGTATGTAGGAGGAAATCCGAGTTTAGCCCATATGTGAAAGTACCTCAGCATAGTTTGGCATAAAAAGAAAGATCCTTGTATTATTAATCTTAACCAAGAAAAAACAATGAAATCAAAGCTGTATGATCATTCTAACCTAAATGCACCTCTTCTTTTTTCATTGCTCTTTAGTACCTCTACCCGATATAACGCTGTCCTTGGGAGCCAAAAAAATCTTACTGCGTTATAGGTGAAACTGTGTTATATCGAACTTGCTTTGATCCACTGGAGTGTGCAGCCCTGCCACCCCGGAGCGCTGCTTTACCGCGTTATAGCCGAATTCATGTTATATCGGGTCATGTTATATCGGGCTAGAGGTGTATGCACAACTTGCTAACAGAGAGAATCTCTGGTCAAAGATTCTGGACGGGGGTTTTTGCTAAGACACCCTAATTTCACAATATTGCCAGTCCCTAGCTCTCCTGTATTTCTAATGTCCTGGGAGCTGGTGTATTACAAATGCTACAGATTAAAAGATAATTGGTCACACTTCAGCCTGGTCCTGGGAGTTGCAGCTGATTAAATACTACCATGCTGTTCCTGCTTTGTCATGCATCATCAGGGTAAGCTTTGGCCTCTGTTTAAATTAGGGCCATATTTAAATCGAGCTGCTGTAAGATAGTTCCTTCAAACAGGTCCAAAAGAGAAATAAATATTAGCATAGCATTAAAATCATCTTCTTTACACCAGATGGCTGAACCTAGCTTTTAAAAATGTTAAATTTATATCAGTTTGTATGCTTTTTTATTTCATAGAGTGATAGTGATATCATTAATTGTTGCAAAAGAATCCTGAGGGCTTCAACTCAGGTCTTGGCAATTAAGTGAAAGAACAACTATATGCCTTATTACACAGTGTTTTCATTTTCACTCTTTCAGTCTTCACATTGTATTTAATTGGGGGTTTATGACAATTAGGAATTTTTTGTTTCAAAGAGCATTTTAAGTTGACCTTTTACCAGTGCATACCCTGCATAAGCTTGATATTGCAAGGTGACAAAAAATAAGGGATGTTCACGTAATGTTAAAGTCAAACAAAGTACAATAATGTTAGAAAATGCAAGACCTCAGGTTTTCACAACTGGGCCATGTTCCACATCCTGACTATTTTGTGATGTATATTTTTATTTTAATTGTGCAACTGTAACATTGAATAAACATAGGTTGTAGATTTTGTTAAATGTGCCAAAGCCTGTGGCCTCTGTAATAGCAGGAAATAATTAGGTGAGATATGCCCAGATGATCCGAGTAGGCAGACCACACCTTATCTACAGAAGAAGATGGAATCATGTGAGCAAGATATACCAGCCGGGCATCTAGAAAGGATTCTCTGTATTACCTCAGAGGTGGTCCACCCTGCCTGGTATCCCATCTCTGGTTTAGATCAATCTGATGCTTCAGAGAAAGTATTGTGGGTTTTCTTTCCATAAAATCTATTTGGCCCAGCACTCCACTGAGAGAGCAGATTGAGTTGATTATGTATGAGCCCTAAATCCCTCCAAGTTACTGCTTTCCAAGACAATCTCTCATCCTGTCGATCAGTGGTTCTCAACCTTTCCACACTACTGCACCCCTTTCAGGAGTCTGATTTGTCTTGTGTACCCCCAAGTTTCACCTCACCTAAAGACTACTTGCTTACAAAATCAGACATAAAAATACAAAACTGTCACAGAACACTATTACTGAAAAATTGCTTACGTTCTCATTGTTACCATGTAATTATAAAATAAATCATTTGAAATATAAATATTCTACTTACATGTCAATGTATAGTATATAAAGTAGTATAAACAAGTCATTGTATGAAATTTTACTTTGTACTGACTTCGTTAGTGCTTTCAATATAGCTTGTTGTAAAAATAGGCAAATATCTAGATGAGTTGATATGCCCCCTGGAAGAACCACTGCTGTAGATAACCTGTGTTATTGATTCCCAGATCCATTACCTTGATTAGACTGTATTAGAGCACATTGTTGGGATTGTGACCATTTAGCCAAGTGATTCAGCTTGCTCTACAACAGTAACCTGTCTCACCAGTCTGTGTCTCATCTACAAACTTCACCAGCTAAGATTTCATATCATTATCTAGATCACTAATAAAAATATTTAACAGAGTAGGACCAAGACCTGATTCTTGGGGGACCCTGCTGGAAACAGTCCTGCTCAGTGGTATCTCTCTATTAACTACATTTTGAGATCTGTCTGCGATCCAGTTTTTAATCCATCTAGCGTGTGTTCTGTTAATGTTATATAATGCACTTTTAAAAAAAAAAAAAAAAGGTCATGTGGTCGTAAGTCAAAGCCCAGGACAAATCCAAGTATACTATATCAACACAGTTGCTTTCATCAACTAGACCCATAAAACAAAACCGTTGTCTTTTTTTTGGACAGGATTACAAGAGCTACCTTCCATGAAACCATGCTGACTGACAATTATATTCACTGACCAAAAAAAGTAATTGATAGAGTTAAGATTGCCCAATGGCATCTTGTGCCTTTCCAGAACATAGAATTCAGCAAAACTCAACCTTCTGAAAACCAGGAAACAGAGTTACGGTACATCTCCATGCAATCTTAATTCTCTCTCCCTAGAGCTGGCAATAGGTTCTGGGAATTATTTGCTTGCATTCCAGCTGCATTCACTCTGTTAGGTTTAACCGTACTGAACAGCGGAGGGATTAGCTGGAGCAGTTTAGCAGAGTTGTGATTGCGATATGAGGCGATCTAAAGGCCATGCCTCTCCGAGGGGTGTGTGAGCCCTTCTCCCTGACTTGTGTGTGAGAGATCAAAAGAAAGAGGTGCAGATGTATCTTGAGAGAGCCAGTATGCCTCATTTCAGCATTGCCTTGTGTAGGTGTCAGCAGCAGGACTTGGGTCTTCTGGCCATGGATGGGAAATGTCAGAAGTTAGGTGGGATAGGAGTGTGGTTTGTGAATTTAGTGAAGGATAAGTGAAAGGATCGTGTTAGGTGGCAACTTGTGCATAATAGTGAAGGGGCTGAAGAGGTTGTAAAATTTAGCAGATGTGGTTGTTTTCTGTGGAGCAGGCTACAATGAAGTAGGGCAGGTATGGGTAGCTCTTGTACAGTGCAAAGCCAGATTGTGAGTATGGATGTTCTGAGCGCACTGCGGCATTGTTCAAAGAGGGCACAGGTAAGCTCGCGCGGACGCGTAGCTGAACTCTTCATTACCTGGTTATCACAAGTTTGAGTTTTGCTGAACTCAATGCTCCGAAGAGCACAGGTTATAACTGGGCAACCTTAATTCTGCATTAATGAGGGGTTCTGTGTCAGTGAATTATCTCAAAGCACTTTACCAAAGAGGGAAATATCATTATCCTCAAGGTACAGATGGGAAACCTGAGGCACTGAGAGGTAAAGCGACTAGGCCAAGGTCACCTAGCAGGTCAGTGAGAGTTGGGAACAGAACCCAGGTTTTCTGAGTCCCAGCCCACTTTTCTCTCCACTAGGCCCAACATGGTTGTGTGAGATCGTAAATACCCCCCTCTATAGACTTTGCTATAGTAGAGTAGGGATAATGGTCATGCTTTGAAATATTTTGCATGTATAGTTGCTAATAGGGACAGTGAGAGAAACTGAGAGTTTCATTGCATGGCAGATATAGTAACTAAGCACATGAGCAAAGACTCATGTCTCTCTCCTTTTCCACTCCCCCTCTCCCACAACATACAGGCTCCCCTATCACCATTCCCAGCTCATCCTCCCATTCCTGACCCATTAAGCCATAGCACTTTAGAAGCTATTAGAACATAAGTCTGGCACACCCTGCTGCTGCATACACATCAGGCAGATTATTGGAGGGCTGCCCGCCTCCTTGATTTTTGTAGCCCGAGCTGTACATGGAGCCCTGCACACCTCTTACATTTCCCCATCCAACGGACTCCCTATTCTCCTGCTTTGGTCAAGGCTCCTCTTCCATACCCTTGGCCCGCTCAGTCCACCTTCCCTCCAGCCACTCCAGCCCCAACAGCTCCCCCACTCCACACAGGGATGGTGTGTACCTTAACTTTGTATTTCCTGGTACTCTCAGGTTTAAATCTGTGTTACCTTCAGGGCCTCCCAAGATCCTGGCACACACATGGGGAGCAAGGAGAGGGTCTCAGACCACTGCATAGGACCCCAGATCCTAGCACAGACACAGGAGGGAATGGGGGCTTAACAGCTCCCCACATCCCTAATACCCTCTACTCACGTTGCCACCAACTCCCAGTGTCCCATCCCTTGACCTGTGCCCCACAACCCCTCTCCTATGCACTCCACTCTTCTCCCCTTCCTCCAGCAAGTATTTGCATGTGTAATTTATTTTCTTTTTGAATATACCTTGAGCAATTTCTAAATGTTCTGCTGTATTCCGATTACATTTCCCTGCCCACTTCCCCCAAAACAAAAACCAACTCTTTGACAAAGGCAGATTGTAGCAACATGCAGACATTTCAATTCCAGATTTCTCCCAAGGGTGGGTTCTGAACATATAATGCCTGGGTGTTGCTACGGTTCAATGGCCACAGCACAGCCCCTTGACCCACCCAGGTCATGTGAAAATGGGCTGGGTAGCAACCCTCTTGCATACTTTGTCTACATGTGTGCAGTATGATCTGTTTGGTGCGTAAACCTTAAGCTCAAACCTAACACTTTGTTGAATAATATCTTCAGTGTTGCCTTCCCAAGAGGTCAATGGTTGCCATTTACTAACTGGGGTAAGTGTTGAGTGATTGAGACCCCTTAGGCACAATCAGAGCCATAGTTTGATTCCCAGGTATGCCCAGAAAAAAAGTGTATGTAAAATCAACCCTGAGAAAAGCTTTTTTTGGGGTGAGAGGGCAAGAGACTGTATCTTGGGGACCTTTTGCTCAAATAATTCCAAATTTAGATCACCCTCACCAAGGCACACATTTCGAGATGATCCATGTAAGCACGCAAAGTTTAGAGTACATAGAAGAATCTCCTTTTAAACAAAGGGCTCCTCGACCTTAACTTTAGCCTCTTATTCTTTGTTGATAGAATCCTGAAGTTAGAGGCTCCAGCTTTTTTAGGTAAGACAGATGTACTGCTCTTGCTAATCCAGAGTCCAGAAGTGCTCCAATAAATGCCTCTTCTTGAATGAATAAAAGTAGACTTTCAAGGTTAATTTAGGTCTACACAAGCCAGATGTATCCTTTGAGGCAAAAAGTCTATCAGCTACTTATCTAAGTACTGACGGCTGGTGAAAACACTCAAGGCTAAAGAGAACCTAAATTTAATACTGGAAGGATCACTGTGCTGGAGAACAGAAACCCTCGAAGGCACCTCAAACCTGATGCTTAAACCAATATGGAGAGTGATGAAACATATGATACTGCAACTGACCCCTCAGGACCTTCAGTGCTGGATTCTGCAGGACCACAAAATCAAAGAGCTCCTCAACAGCAGCTGATGACCTTTAGCATTGGAGTTTGATGGGGTGACACTACTGAACTCCTGGGCATTGGGAGTCCATTCACTGCTGTCAGTCGAATGGGATATTAATGTAAAATTTCCAGGATGTTTGTTATTGAGGGACGAGTGTGACATGGCTGACCCCAACAGGTGGAGCTTGATATTGGCCTCAAGCTAAACAAGTGCTCAGCCTCTGGGTAGGGCACAACAGGGATTGAGAATATTTCTCTGTCATGGAAACAGAGGCTTAGAAGGATTCAATTTTTTTTTAATCATTAAATGTTGATTTCACTGTACATAAACCAACGAAAAAATTTATATTTTTAATAATTGAAATTTACAGATAGGCAAACGAAGAAAAAATACTGCTTGAGAACTCCTTTGAGTTTGATTTAAGGATATTTACTTCGCATACTCTGACATGTGGTGCTGATAATTTGTGTTTTAAGAGAAATAAAGCTTTCATTTTCTGAATCTCAACATCTACTGTCATTAAATAATTTTGTCTGACCCCTATCATTTCCCACAACTGTGAAAACTTTAAAGCTGGTATAGGGCAACAATCAATAAAAAGAGAAAAAAGTGCTTTACAATAAACATTGATAATATCCATTGAAATTAAAAAATAATCAACATTAAATTTTGCCAAGCCTACAGATACAGTTCTAGCATATGGGGTAACAGTAACAATACAGTAAAGTGTAGTGAGGGGAGAGGACAACCTGCTAGTCAGGAAATAAGGAATCAGAGAAAAGGAAAGAATATATGATAAGGCAGATATATATGCAGAATTAAGGAGCGCTTCAAAAGCATTGAGAAGGCTGATTTTTGGTTTGTAGTCTCCAATTTAGGCAATCAAATGCTAAATTTTTGTATCCACATGTGTATCCAACATAAATAATACATGATCTAACTGCCTCGTTTTAACACCTTTAGCCATGATATTAGTATTCAGCAGGCCAATGTAAAACATTTTTTCCCCTGCTTTCCGAACCTTCTTGGAAAAAGAAAGATCAGCTCCCAGTGCTACATTTTTACCGTTTACCCCATGCGGAAAATTCCTAATCACTTGTGGGTAACTCATTCACCGTCCATACTTGGGCTATATGGTGAACAGTAAGAACCCTCTTCTTACACCATGGCATTGGCTGTATAGACTTGGCTCTGGGAGTACACAAACAGACAGGTCTATTTATTTCCCCTGGGCATAGGTGGATGGGGAAGTGAGTAGAGCCTTGGCTGTGCTCCCCAATGCATCAGCCAGCACTAACGAAGCTGGGTTGGGAGTGGGAAGGGTTATGATTTGCTGCTGGTATAGCGCAACAAGCAAATAAATACATACCTCCAGCAGCACTCAAGGAAGGGAGAAGCAAGGAAGGAATTGTGTCTGAGGAGTATCTGAGGCACAATATGATCTGGGATACTCATGAGATGGAGCAGTATATGCCCATACTTTGCTCACATCTGCGCCTAGAGGCACGTCTACCTCTAAATAAATATTCCCATTTGCCTGGGATTGTTCAGACTCAAACTTGCGCCCACTGGATGAAGGCTAAAACACACCTAAAAGAAATAAGGCAATGAGACAATTTTTACTAATGCTAAACTTATTGTGCATGAGGAACTGGCAAGATAGCCCATTTGAGTGAAAGCATTTATGAACAACTGTGAAATTGCAAATGCACAGATCTAATTTTTCACGTCACTTGGCTTGCTGTGAAGCAAGGAAAAAAAGACAGAACTCAAGAGAACAAGCACAAGAAAACATAAATGTGTAGGAGATTAACTTAAAAAAATTAACTAGACCAGCCGGGCAATTAATAGGTCCACTGGTCCATATAATATTTTCCATATGCAGTTCGTATCTTTCTTAGTCAGAAAAAAATTGAACAGCAAAGAAAATACCCTAACTGCTAAATCTTGCAGATTTCCAAAAAAGTATTGCCAAGGAAAATTTAAATCCTATGATTTGTCTTCTGGAAAATAAAAACAATTCTGATCTGTGTTCTCATCCTACAAAATATGTACACACCGTCCCTTTTATAGTAAAGCTATTTCCTATACTTAAATCATAGAGATAAAAATCTGACAGTATCTTTGAGGTGAGATGTACTAGATGTGGAGTTTACTTATACGGTATATCAGATGTCTGTTTAAAGGTGTTTGAAAAGTAAAATTTTAAAAATTCACAAAGACTATCTATATAAAAGTCTTTGCTTCGGTTCTCCATCTGTCAAATGGGGATAAAAGGACTTCGTTCCTCTTTTACAATCTAAACAGACAGGGCAGACAAAGCGTAAGATTTCAGGTCTTACCATGTATATGTACAGCATCTAACACAATGGGTCTCATCTCAGTTGGAATCCCTAGACACTACAGTAAATTAGATACTAAATACCAGTATTAAACTAGGTTACTATATTTTACAGTACACTTTTTATAAAGTGTCATATAGAACTATTTCAAACTAGCACTCTAAGGTTAGGTCTACACTTCGAGCAGGAGAAGACATACCTGCACTAGATCTGTTCAAGCTAGTGAGCTAAATAGTGTTGTCGTAGTATCGCGAGCGGTGGCAGAAGGGCAAACACATACTTGGGGTGGCTAGCAAGATGTCAGGTACAAATCACTTGTGCTCCCATGGCTACACTCTATTCTTACTGTACTAGCTCGATCAAACCTAGTGCAGGTATGTCTTCTCAAGCTCCAGCTCTCAAAAGTAGAAATACCCTAAATTCAACTCAGGCATCACTTTTATTCCAACACACTAACACCCCAAATTACTAAGGCACACTGTTAAAAAGAAAATACACCTCTACCCCGATATAACGTGACCCGATATAACACGAATTCGGATATAACGTGGTAAAGCAGCGCTCCAGCGGATCAAAGCAAGTTCAATATAACGCGGTAAGATTTTTTGGCTCCTGAGGACAGCATTATATTGGGGTAGAGGTGTATTGGTTTAGATAATTCTGCAGTAAACATAAAAGTGTTTGACTGCAAAAGCCACATTTTCCTTAATGACGAATATATTTATACAGGGAGTCTAAATACGGTTTGAACACATTTAACATGTTGACAAAATTTAGTGAGCTTAGAGATATACAGGAAAAACTGGTGATTATTCAGGCTTTTATATGGCTCTAAAAGGTTTAATCAGCTAATTAAGAACCACTTATATCCCATGTCAAAGAGGGCTTTAATAAGAAGTTTTAAGCTCCTCAAGAGCCTGGGGAGCTGGGGATGAACAAAAATTAGTAGAAAACTGGAATATTAGCCAGATGAACTGAGATGAAGAAAACAGCAAAGCAGTTTGAGCAGTACAGGCTAAGACCACAAACTTCTTCCATTTAAAGTTGCGCATTCTTCTAGTAGACTCTTAAGCAGCTAGTAAATCTTCAGACCTTGCTCAAAACTCAGTACTACTCAATCTCTACCCTTTTAAAAACCTGGCTGATAGTGACAGAAATCCCATGTACATAAATAGCCTGAAAGACAATGGGATTATCAACTCAGTGTTAAGAAACCACCCTGCCTTGATCAATAAGGAGCTTTGAACCTCTATACTACCACATCGGTCACAACTATTGCTGCAAAGGCAAATAGAAAAGTCAGAATTTATGTGACCTCATGTTAGGTCATGCTTTCACTGAAAATAAATTGAAGCAAGGGATGGCGAAGAGAAGAATGAAAAGCTGTGAGGCAGAGGGAACTGCAGGAGTCTCATCGTGGGGCGCTGTCGCACTGGGAGTAAGAGCAAGCATTATGAAAGAAGTATCTCTACGACTTAGAAGTTTTGTTTACACTTTAATGTCAGCTTTTCTCCGTGCCTCAGTTTCCACATCTGTAAAATAGTACTAATAATACTTGCCTCCTTTGTAAAGCGTGTTGGGATTTACGGATGAAAAATACCTAGCTCTTACATTGTGCTATTACATTGAAGACTTACTCCTGACATTGTAGAAGGGGTGGCATTCTTCTATATGTTACAACATGGGAATAACTTCATCTACTGGAGTAAGAGGACAAATTGCTTTTACCAAATGGGAAGAAAAGATCTTTGATGTAATTCTGCAACTACTACAGTAGTGTATTACACAATAGCATCTCAGCAACAGATACAGAAGGAAAATAAACAGATCAGGAAAATAAAATATTTTTTGTGGCACTTACCAAGTAGCAAAACACTAAACACTTCCCATGTCACTTGCAGGTCCATTTGCAAGAGATGAAACACAAAGAATGCTAAATTTGTACCCAGAAAATTTTAATAAAGCTTAAATAAATCACAGTAGAAATTACTCCATGAGAATTATCTAGCATTATCATTATTCTCAGACATCACTCGCTTTACAGAAGCCTTTGGCAAGGTACATTTAAAAATTCTTGCTAGGTACCTATTTATGAAACCACTTAAGAAACTATAAATTAATTTTGTATATCCTGCAAATGATGAAGTCATAGCGCCTCGCCGTTATTAACATTGCCCATTTAAAAATTCAAACAGAGCCCTTTTCTGTACCACTAACGGCAGTATGCTGATACCACCTGTAGCCAGACTCCTAAAACATATTTGATTTAGAGGGGATGTAGTCTTGGATACCCCATATCACACTGTTTCAGATATTATTGTTGCTACAATAAATATTAGAAAATTGCTTATATCCACATTAGACTAGATCTTGTCAGTTCACATTATGAATGGAACTGGACTTCAATCTATTTTCTTGATTTGAAATGAGTAGGAGACTTTTTGACCAAAGGTGGTCATATATATGCCAGTATGGCTAACTGAAAAAAAAAAGTTCTCTCAGCTTCATTTCAGTTTCTGATAGCAAATCTAGCAGAAACGGTGGGCTAATAAGAAGAGAGACCTGAAAATTCTAGTATTGCCAATTTAAAGTTCTACTGTACAATTTTTCCAGTCTTTTGACTGCTATCAAAAAGATTTATACCAAAATTGGTTGTTTGTGTAATATTTTCAGAAGCCCAGGAGAGTTGTAAAAACCATACAGGCAGCTACCAATACCCAACTGGTGAACGTTTTTTCTTGGAAAGCTGATAGGTTAGTACATCTGCTTCCTAAGGTTTTTTTTTTGTTTGTTTGTTTGTTTTTAAATATGCTGCCTGGGCCAAGGGAAGGATTCCTTTTTTACTTTTCTGATTTATTTTTCTATTCTGACATTTCATGTAAACTAGAAGTATTTTCTGATCGAATACCTCCATTCTGTAACAGAACTTCAATATGTTTACAACATTTGAAGCTAACTAATTTATTAAAGCTTCCTTATCCCCACTTGACACTATAGCCAAGGAGGTACATACTTCAGCAAACAAGTCAGATATGAACAAGGCTACATACTACAAGTATGTAATGTGCACATGCCATTTACAGATTTTATACAATAGCTGCTGATACAAATAGCAATGCTACTGCCACTGTAGCATGACATGATCAACCCAGCATCTCATTCAACTGATATGATGACAATCAGAAAGATAAATCCATGAATAATTATTGTGTGTTTGAGACAGTCTCAGTCACTTTACAATGCCAGATGTTTGCTACATGTGTATCAATGGAGCAAACTCACCAGAAGTATAAATAGCTAAAATGGAAGTACTTTTTAAAAATATCAGTAATAATTTCCATTATGCACTCAGATTTTTTGTTGTTGTTTACTAATTTTTTTTTAAAAGCTCAAACTTCGTGATTTGTTCCAAACTTCATAAAGAAAAGGTTAGGACAATCCTGAAGCCTAAGCAAAAAAGATAACATCCAAGTTAGAAAGGGGAAGGTAAGGGCATTGTGTAATTGAACACAAAAAGAAACTCCCACTGAATAAAATCATATGTATTCTATTAAGAGCTTTGGTTCAAATTTACTCAATGTTACATCCTGGACTTTCACGAGCAACATCAATTTGGAAATAAAAAAGTCAATTACAAAACAATATTACACATTTACTCACACTGCATCCCGGGAGGCTCCATGTGAGAGCAACAGCTCAACAATGCTCACATGCCCATTCTTGGCAGCATCATGAAGCGGTGAGTCATTCTGATACCCAGTAGTGTTCACCAGTGCCCTGTGCTGTAGCAATAGCTTCACCACCTTCTTGTGCCCATGATTACAAGCCTCGTGCTAGCCGGTGATGTTGACAAAAGCACACGGGAAAGAAAGACATAAAATTCTAATGAAAGCACAGAATTTTTTCTTTTAAATGGAGGTTTGTTACCATGAGTTAATGCATTCACTTTCATAGCCTCTCTCAGAATGGCAGCAGGATATGGAGACACTATTCAATTTTGACAATACAATGGCCATCATGAGTAATTATCTTTTCAAACATGGCATTGATAAAGAGCACAGAGGAACTGAACAGAGACCACCTGGTGTGCAAATAAGACTAACTTGGAAGGCATTCCTTTATGTCGACTAGAGTCAAACACGCTCTTTGGGAGAAAAAGGCAGAGGATGAAAAGGGATTAGCACTCACTACCTATAATTTTTTAATGAAATTCAAGCATGCGATAATACAAAAATATATCTAACCAAAGTTCAAATTCCATTGTCTAATGTGCACCCAAAATGGTGGGAACTACAGCTCTAATGGCATTAACAGTTTACAAGATGCACAAGAAACTGTGCTTGCACACGAACCTGGAAAGAGATAATTTTCCACACTTAAGAAATCATAGGTGAAGATTATCCTGAATATGATAGTAAAAGTGAGAGAGAACAATGACACTTGAGGAGAGGTGGGATGATTCCAAAGGAAGAGCATTCTCACATTGTCATCAGGAAGTCTATTTCTCATAACTGTCTTCTTTATGATTTGGATACAATAAAGATAGGGGTGAGAAAGAACAAACTGTAAAAAATGGAAGTGTGGAGGAAAAAAATGGAAATATCATAAAAATGTTGATACCCACCAATGGCGTCCATCCAGCATGGTCTTTAACATTGGGGTCTGCTCCATTTTTCAGTAAGTGTTCAATGGCTGATACATCACCCTAGAAGGGAAAAAAAATCATTGCTAAACTTCTTAGGAAGGATAGATAGAACAAATTAAAATAAATGGGAGAGAACAGTAATAAGCTGCATCATTTTGATTGCAATTAAACCAAGACTTTCATTTAGACAATGTCAACCTACAAACTTTTACTCTTTCGAAAACAACACTGTTTATTAGTATAGTTTAGTCAGAAACACCTAAAAGCTTAATTTAAGTCAGGGGCAGACTGAATAAGGCACATCTGACGCACTATAAATAATTCAGAATACATAACTGGACAAGTGTATGCAGACTGCAATCTATTGGCTAAGACTGACTGCAAGGATTAAGACCAGGTACATTTATCCAAAAATTACATGTCCTCCAAACCAAAAATTGTGTCAAACTAATCTAAATGACTAGCTAGAAATATGCACAAGTGAACCCGATTTATGTGCCTGTCTTAGAAACATCCAACTTGCATGACTAAAATACTAAAAGAAAAAGCAAAGAGAAAGTATTTTTATTTACTCGTTCAATTATTATGCAAGTTAAATCTGCCAGCACCCTTATATCATTGGCTGCTATGCTACCATCATAATTTCATTTCCATTCTGGCAGAACACTACAAGATATTCAAGTTTTGCTAAGGCATAGAGGTGGAAGCCATACAGGAAGGAAAGGGGAATGATCGAGACAGAAATTATGGGGAGTAGAAGGAGGAGCCTAGAAGAATATAATCTACAAGTCACCAGAATATCCACAAAATTGGTTAAAGTTGGGAACTTAACAGCTCTCAGACTCCCTGCTTATTAGAATCCTGAACCTGTGCTGTCAGACATTGCTTAGAGCATGAACAAGGCTCCTTCACCCCTGTCTATAACGCTGTTCGCTGGAATGCCTACTTTGTTGTGTTTCTATCACTTAATATTTTTATGCAAATAGGTTATTGGCCTATCACTCAACCCCAACCTGGAGGACCAGTTGACTGCTGTTCTTTTGGTCCCTATCTTTTCACTTGTCCAGCTTGATGGCCCTACCAGGAGTTAAAACTCCCACCAGCATAGTTCTCGGTCAGTGGAACACATAAGGCGTTCCACTGTGTCAAGGTGCAGTCCCCAGGGAAGTCTTATTAGAACCGTCCTTAGCAAAATTTGTACTGCCAGCTACAAATCCCAAGACGGGAAGAGGGAAAAACCAGGCAAGAGGAGAAAGAAAGGAGGGGGGACATACAGGAGAGACAAGGTAGGAAAAACCACAAGGGAGAAGTAAGAACTCCATGTGCCAAGAACCTAAGGCTACACAGATGGCAAAGAAAGGAGAGAAAAATAATTGGAAGTGGAAGACAGAACTGCAAACTTATATAGAGACAATATGGAATCAAACAGAATAGGTGAGATGAAATCTCCTGCTCTCATGGCGAAAGCTGAAACAAGGAAGGCTTCAAGTGCAGATCTACTGAAAACAGGATAAGGGAACCCAAAAAGGTTAAAAACCAGCAGCTCTCTCTCTCAAGAAAAAGCTGTGGAAGGAGTTAATACCTGAATCACAATGCACTAGCCATAATTCTTGTGCCATCAGGTATATTAACTGAAAGAGATCCTGATCATTATTCCACTACCACACTACATACCTTAGAATTCACCTCTCTCTTTAAGAGCAACAAATATGAGGCCCAAACTTGAGAACAGTATTAAACCAAATGAAGGAGAGCGTCAAACCTGTTCTATGATATCAAGGAACATTTCTGTGACCATGTAGAATAGCATTAATCCTCATTCTTTACAACCAAAGAAAACTCTTCCAAGACTCTGATCAGCAGGAAAATAACCAGCAACTGGTAAAAGAAATATTAACTCAACATTCACATAAAATGCTGAAAAGCTCTGACTTTATATCAGTCAACTGAATTTATATAACCAAGAGATATGTTCCATGCATTATAATCACAACCTAGACGCCCCCAGCAAAATGTTACATTTTAAGCAATTAAAGAATATACTATTCTAGTTAGAATATTTTTTAGTCTCAAGGAAAGAGACACAAGTGGAAACCATGTACAAAGAGAAAATATTCACAAGCATGGGAGACAGTGAGCAGTACAACAGAGCTTTTCCCATGGATAAAAAGAATTACCTCGGGTAAGTGATATTTGAGCTTCTTTTTTAAAATTATTAAGTTTGCAAACATATACAACAGTGGTTGATATTTTTGCACTGTTCCCATAGAGCAAAAAGAAAGCAAATAATTCAAATCTGGTGTGAGCACTAGGATGTTAACTGCTCAGAATATTAACATTCATATTACCAATCCATAAAATGCTAGTTTAATTTTTATTACAATAAAATTGCGCTGCTGTTGACAACTAGAAGTACTGTTAACATGTACAGAATGAAAAAGGGTTAGAGTAAAACTAGAAAACTATAGCTCTATTGTAAATTGAGAAATGAGTGGGATTTTTTCCCTGAAAATGAGAAAAAATCCATTTTGTTACCTAGGCTGTAAATGGAACTTCTCTTTTTACCACTTGCAATTCACAATAAAAGTGAAGGGAATAGGAGAGGAGCTTTCATTTCGATTACACACATGCACAATGACTGAACAGCTACTGTCAATCAGGATTAGAAGTGATGCATTAAGAAAGCTGTTTGTGGCCTAGAAACTGACAGAGAAAATATAGCCAGAAATTAAAGTTTAAATTTACAGCCGCAGGACATGTTACTAGACTCATGGAAGTTTATGTCTTCTGCCCCCTGAACTTTTAAGAGGTTCTGAGAATGCATTCAACAACTTGACAGTGAATACTCATTGAAAAAAGAAACATGCGAGGAAAAAATAGGGGGGGACAGATCTTCAACTGGCATCTACTAGGGATTCAATCTTGCTAAGTTCCAAGTTCCCGACAGTGCTCCAACAATACACTTAAAAACAAAATTAACTTTAAGCATTGATTTCAATGGGATAATTCACATGCTTAACAGGTAAGCCAGTGCCTTAAGCATTTTGCTGGGTCAGGGCAAGAGTGCTCAGCACCTGGCAGAATTGAGCCCCAATTGAGGATCTGATTCTATGTATCGTCCATCCTCATTTGGAAGGAATCAGGAAGATAAGTGGTAATTTAATGTTCTTTGACAGTTTTCACCTGCTACAAAGAAAACACAACAGGAGTCTCCATCTATACATAGTTTTTGTTTCAAGAGCACCATCTAGTACTCACTTAACTAAAAAGCTCAGAAAACTTGCTTTGGCTTTTATTTTAAAGTAAGTTAAATTTCTCATGATCAGATACAAAATTATTTGCTTTATTCTACATGTTTTTGTGACTCTACGATAAGTCATCAATCCCTCTACCACACAATATTTGCACTGAGGTATGATACCACTAAAATACATTGTGCCTGTTTGAGCGTACGCTAGCAAGAGCTTGTTATGTTAAGGTTAATGGAAAAAATGGGCCCAAAGAGTCATAGAATATCAGGGTTAGAAGGGACCTCAGAAGGTCATCTAGTCTAATCCCCTGATCAAAGCAGGACTAATCTCTAACTAAATCCCCAAATGGCCCCCTCAAGGATTGAACTCATAACCCTGAGTTTAGCAGGCCACTGTTCAAACCACTGAGCCATCTCTCTCCCCTAAAGTGTTAACATGACCCTGTCACTACACAAGACTAAACATTGAAACATGGTTTGGGGTTTCGAGTATAGCCACCTCAGCCTGTTTTGTCCCATAGGACTATCCTTAATAATCTTTTATTAAAGATACAGAAAAAAGGAAAAACAGTTAAAGCATTTGAATTTAAAGTACTAAGTAAGAATTTCATGTTAACAATATTTCTTATTCCTTTTAGTTGTATACAGTTTTGTTTTTTTTAATAAGGAAAACCTTGTACGACACTATTTTAGATAGTATTAAATATGGTAACAACTGGGGATAGTTATCTGGGGAAGAGAGAAAAAAGTTAGTTGAGATGGACTGGAGCTGATGTTGAAATCCAATTCTGCTTCCTTTTGACAAAAAAGACAAATAGCCACAAAAGGGTATAGAAAAGAATCACAAAGATAGCAAATGCAGTTTCTGTGGTGTTCATGCTTACCTGCAACCCTGCTGTGGAGAAACATGTGCAGCACACAGTCTTACCAGCCATTCTGAGACCTGGTAAACTTGTATCAGCATCTCTGCATTAGGCTGTTTATGACATTACTTAGAATTGCCTCTCTGGTTGCGGGCTCACAGCAGTGTTGTGAATCTCTTTCTTGGGTGGCTTACCCAGAATTATTAAACAAAAGGCAAGAGAGATAAGAAAAGTTGGAGAAGGAAGGAACCTGGCGGGGGGGGGGGGAGGGGAGGGGGCTGACAGCAGAAACCCAAATCTCATGTTCCGGGTGATGCGCAGGATTTAGCCAAAGCTCATGGAGGTGGTAATGTCATCTGGGTCCCTCTCTCTGGCCCTGCCTGGTCAGCTTAGGACATTTCTCAGGAGCAGACAGTAGACGTCCAATTGTGTCATGATGGATTCTTGGGTCCCAACAGATGATGGGGTAACAGCAACGATTGGTAACGCTCTCTTTACAGTCCACCCATTTGCCAGCTTTAGATCCCCCAGAAGTCTTTCAAAAGGACCCAGGGGTTAATGGACAGAATAGCCCATCCCCTCATTATTTTGTCCAACAATTAGAGCTTGTTTCTAACCCACCCATTTTTGGCCATTAATGTCCGATTCCATTCTCCTTTGTTTACTAGTTATGATCTTAATAATCTTTGGGTGACATGAGTAGACCTTTTAGTCTGGACGGATTCGCTTTTGCTGTCTTTTATGAGTAATTTTATATAACTCACTGAGTTGGACTTCTCTGACCTTGATCAATTTAGAATATAGGCCTCTGCCCAACAAATTTATTGGTAAGACTTGGGATTCTCCTACTTGGGAGAATACCGCCTGATGTTCATATGTTTGAGACAGGAAAAGACGCTAGCTAGCTAAAGCGGATATAGTAAATTAATCGTGGGGGGGTATTGTTAATGAGTGAATAGCACCCCAAAGAAATAACTAGCTTGTGTACAGGAAGGACACCATCACAGGGTGTGGGGGGACAATTATCTGCTGGAGACAAACCAAGGGAAGGCCATTTTAAGCTGATCATCAAGGTTATGAATAGCAGCAATGAAAAATTACATGGTTCCGGTTAGCCTTCACTATGCTGCAGGTTGGGAAAGCTCCAAGAAGCACAGCAGCATGAAAGGCACTGGAGCCACCTATCCGCAAATCTAAAAGATAGCATTGCATTGGTTTACGTGGAGAAGGCTATTTTCACAGTCATCACCCCCAGCCTCAGCTCCCCTCCCCCATTTTTTTAATGAAACCTTAGATTCTGCAGATGCTGATGGCACTTCCCCAGAAAAGCTTCCCATTTGGCATGGGCAAGTGGATTTTTTTCAAGTCCTAATATCAATTGTATCAAATGCTAGTGGTGACAGATGGTTAAGAAAAGCAGCCAGCATCCCTTTCATTATTTTATAAAATTTCTCCCTTTTCTACTTCTATTAAAGATATTTTGCAGTTTCCTTATAATAACCAGTGAGTTAAAGTTAATGGAGATATTAAGTGCCAGGATGGAAAAAATAAAGTACAGTGAGAATTAGAGTATCACATGAAAGACTGAAGCTGAGACCAGGGGATTAAGTCTACAGAATTTGACTCCCTCTCTACTTTCTAAAGCTCCAAGTGATTTTACTATATTGCAAGTCAAACAAAAGAACCCAATACCTTGATCTAATGAGTGAACGACTTGTTTGTTAAACAACGCAATTCCACCCCCCGCTCTTATTGCTTTCCCACAACTTATATTAAGTGGAGAAAGAGGATGACAAAGAATTAGAGAGCTTATAGTAATTGTGAATGCTCTGACTGAAACTTTAAAGAAAACAATCACCTCTGATTTCTTTAAAATTAATTTCCTCACTAGCAGATCATTTAGAGAGTAATGAGCATGGTGGCTCAGCACATATATTTGTAAGATAAAACATCCAAGAAGAGTTAAGCTCCAATCTCATAACTAAAACAAGACTGAGCTCTGTAAAAAGCAACATTTGTAGGACACTGGAAACAATTTTACATTCAACATTAATATTTGGGAAAGACTGCTGTGATCATGGTCAATTCTTGTATTTCTAAATTCAATATTTTAAGTAGTTATGAGGCTTTTATATTTGTCTGAAATACATTTAAGCTGTCAGCTGTGAATTTCATTTGAAAAAGCCTGGAAATTATTGTCTACAATAGTATACTTAGTATTACTACAGCACTTAGATTTAAAAGGACATAATCAACTTTAAATGTGGTCCATTTCAAACAAATTAAAGGCAGTAGCAGGTATTGCACCTGCTTCTGAGTTACCGTACCTATTCCTGAGGTTTTTCAATCAGTTTCCAGTTCTTAAAAAACTGGATCTTTCTTCACTGTTGCTGTGTGAAAAAGCTCTATGTGGCTTAGGTATTTAAACGGATTGCCTTTTTTACATAAAACTTAACCACTCTAGCTGTTCTCAGTAAAAATACTGAGGTTTTGGGGACAGATGACTAGGGAATTGCACTTGTTGAAATGGAATCCAGAAGTCATTTTATAGAGGAGTTTGGACATAGTAACCTTTGGCTCAGGAACACCGTGAAAGGAGGTTTATACCTTATGTGTCTGGATTTCTCTAGAAATGCAGCCCTAGAGCATACATGATAAAGCTCAGTGGCTCAGACGGGATTACCCAACAGTCTTGCCTGCACTAAATGCAAGTGCCATGAAAGTAAAGGGTCCAGTATGGCAGACTAAACTCTGACAGATACACAAAAATTGAGGATCCCTGGTATAGAGAGGGCAGGTGCCAAGTAATCTTTTTACTAGCACCCAAAGCAAGTCCTGATTGTCCCACACTGTTCCTTCAATTAAAATAAAGTTACCTAAATACATGTAAATTGCTTCCTGCTCCCAGAGTCGGAGTGCAATAGCTCTGTGTTTAGCTGCTACTTGTTTAGGGCATAAAGCTCAAAATCTCTTCCCAACCAACTGAGCTATGCACCTGTGTTGTCCTCATCCCATCCCATGTTTTATCATTCTTCCCTCTTGCTGGACTTTATACTAGTGCTGTTTTCGCTCAGGGAGCCTTCCGTACAGTCTATCCTACCCAATGGCCCTGCAGCTTGCAGGAGAAATTTTATCTGAAGGGAAGTTTATGCAGGAAGTTTACAAGGATTCTCTAATTCCAGGCCAAATTTAAAACCCCGTGGTAACTACCGGTATAAGCCAGAGGTGCAAGTTCCTGTGTTTTAATCACCACATATGTAGGGCAGTAGTTCTCTAATGTTTGGTAATAAAAGAATTTAGATAATTAAACTGTGGGAGGACTGTGATGGAGTGGGGCTTTCCCCAACCGTTTAGATAATTTTAAAAGTATAAAAGGCCACATTTTGCACTTTAACTACTTGGAAATTTTACCTTTAATGAGTATGGAGGGTAATAAAAAAACATGATTTCAGTTCACTAGGCAAATAGCTACATTCATTCTAATTTATGAATGCAATTCAGCATGAAGCTCATCCACTCTATAACCTTTTTTCAGAACCATTTTGCTTTTAGTATGTTTATTATTAGTGTAGAAGTAGTAAAATGGGAAAGAGCCCCACACACTTCCAGCTTTGATTGATTTGGAATAGCACAATATACTTAATTTTAATGCTTGATAATGTTGTTAATTATCTCTTTTAAAAGACAAAAAAAAGTAGAATTCAATTAACTTTCATTAAGTGCAATGTATTAGGGCCTACAAGCTAATGAAAATAATATGGATTTTATAATTAATGAAGTCCCAGAGAATTTAGTTTTAATTCTGATTTTTTTTTTTTTACAAGACTGTTTCCATTACAGTGACAATTTGACAAACATGGGTGGATGAAGAAATCAGGAAAACAATGTTAGAAATACTGAGAAAAACTCATTGTGCTTGTGGAACTGAAATTGCTGACTGGGCTACCTTACATGTATTATAGTCCAAAATTCTCTAAGTTAGCCTAACTTACATAAGAAGTCAAGTACAGAGATTATTCAACTCCCCTTTTTGTTTGTGTTATGTTCACTGTATACACCAGGGATCGGCAACCTTTCAGAAGTGGTGTGCCGAGTCTTCATTTATTCACTCTGATTTAAGGTTTCGTGTGCAGTAATACATTTTAACGTTTTTAGAAGGTCTCTTTCTATAATATATAACTAAACTATTGTTGTATGTAAAGTAAATAAGGTTTTTAAAATGTTTAAAAAGTTTCATTTAAAATTAAATTAAAATGCAGAGCCCCCCAGACCGGTGGCCAAGACCTGGGCAGTGTGAGTTCCACTGAAAAAGTCAGTTCGCGTGCCACCTTTTGGCCTATCCCGGTATACACACTGAAACAAAAACACTTGCTGAAAGGTTGCAAGATAACACTACTTTACTTCTTTGAATCTGGAACCATAAAACACAAGAATCAAAACACACACACACAAAGCAGGCTGTGCCCTAAGGCAGAGAGGCATAATTCAACCCACCTGGCTTTTTACAGACTGACTGCTGAAGATCCAGATTGCATGCTTCCCTATGTGCACTCTTACCTTCAACCAAGACTCGAAACCCCCTTAAAACTTAAAGCATAGCTTGTAATTTTAACAGTTTTCAATACACCACAGCTTGTATTACACTGGTTCCTAGAGCACTGCATTAGCTGCAGTATGCACACTTAATACAGGATTGTTCCTGCCCTCAAGATTTTATAGTCTAAATACACAAGACAAGTGTGGAAGAAAAAGTATTATCTTCATTTTACAGAAAGGGAAGTGAAGTACAGAGAGATAAAGGGTATGTTTACATTACAATTAAAAACCAGGCTGGCCTGTGCCAGCTGAATGGGGCTCGGGCTATCTAACTGCAGTCAGGGTGAACAAAAATCAATGATTTAAAACAAAAACAAAAATTGATTTTTTTGTATTTAAATCTGATTTTTTTGGATAAAATGGTTTTTGAGGAAAACACATATCTAAAGATAGTTTTAATTAAGATATATTATAGCTCAAAGATATCTCATAATGGAATACGGATTATAAATTATAATTCTATAATATGAGACAATATATTCATGTAATGTTTAAGAAAAGTTTTGTAAATGAGTTCCAATAGTTCATGGATTAGGGACCCAATCTTATGGGGCGCCAGGGGTTTCTGTATAGATTCTTTTGGTTGATCTTTCCATCTATCCAAAAGGACTCAGTGCTCAGTCTAGAAGATACCATCAGAGATGCTTAGTTTTGCAGTTCTCAAACTGTGGATTTGAGATAACATGCTTGCTAACAGCAAAGATGTTTTTAAATAAATAAATATAGAGAGAGGTGAGAAATAACAGACCTCAACCCTATTGTCCCTCTGCAAATTTGTGTACAGAGTCAATCCCTTACCTCCCTCTAAAAGTGCAAAGTTTCAAAAAGTTCAATGAATAGAAGATTGTTGGGGGCGGAATAAATCTGGACAAGGAGAAGAAGTCTGGAGATAAATGTGAAAGGGGAGGGACAGGCAGTAGAAACAAAACTGAAACTGTTTAAGCAGCATATTCCAGAAATCTTGAGGTCTTTCTGAGTGTAGCCTTCATTGATTTGAAATCTACCATACCATTCTCTCTCTAGAAGGGAAAATCTATAAAGACAGCAGGCCGTAAAAGAGACCCAGTTTGGAAATAAGAACCATTCAAGAAATATGTTTGCTGATGATGTTTTAAAGAAAGTCACACCAGTGAACTGGTGGAAGTCACTTAAGCACTTGGATTCAGAGAGTGTTGAAGTGATAATCTCACTTTTAACAGCCGTAGCTTCTTCTGTTGGTGTAGAAAGAATATTTTCTTCCTTTGGACTAATTCATTCCAAACTGAGAAATCGTTTGGGACCTGAAAAAGCAGGAAAACTTGTTTTTCTTTTCCAGATTACGAACAAAAAGGAAAATGAAGGTGAAGACAACTGAGTTAGCTGCAGATGCCAATATTTAAAGTTTCACATGTTGACCTGGCTGACATAGTTGAATTAATTTCTGGGGTTTTTTTATTTATTTATTTATTTTAATTACATTTAACTATTTTAGTTAAAACAATTTTAACAAAAACCTGATTTTAAAAAACTTGAACATTTAATTAAATTAAAAAATTCATGTTTGTTTTGTTAAAATATTATGTTTGCTGTTTGAAGAAAAAAATCCAGAACACATAACGTTGCTGTTTTAGTTAAATAAAACAATTGAAATGTCTGTCTGATGATGTTCTCCTCCTAATACAGCATGGCAAGAAAATCCTCCAAATATTAATGATTAACCTGTTGAATTGGAGATATTTATGAAGTCATTGGGAGGCGAACTATCTGCTTCTATTACCTTTGGTAAATGAAATAACCAAACAATCATTCATTTTCTGATATAGCTGTAAAACTAATCTGAAAAGTGTTCATAATAAATCTCTTTAAAAATGCATAGTGTGTACCTTCTAAAAATGAAACCTACATCTATCTTGGAGTTGTGAAGAATATGTATTAAGGTTATAACAATCAACAAGAATGCACTTTTATGTAGAAATTCATGATTAAATCGAGTCTTCCTGACTAGTGAGTTAAATCAAATCCATCCTGACTGCAGTGTAGATGTTTCAGCACAGGCTGAAGCGTGGGCTTTAGGATCCCATGAGGTGGGGGAGTC
The DNA here is from genome assembly GCF_027887155.1 of Malaclemys terrapin pileata. Classification (NCBI taxonomy): domain Eukaryota; kingdom Metazoa; phylum Chordata; order Testudines; family Emydidae; genus Malaclemys; species Malaclemys terrapin. The sequence continues at coordinate 12,971,561 of NC_071515.1, read as the reverse complement.
CCAGTGCTCGAGGTCAAACCTGAATGTCTACACTTAAAGGCAGTCACATTCTATTTTAGGGCAACAGAGAAGCCCCATCTAATTAAAGCAATAATTAATAATACTGGATTTTTTTTAATGCAAACAAAGAAAATAAGGAAAATTGTACCAGTACTAATGAGGACAGCACCAGATTTCCATTTTTAGCTCACTGACTATAAACATCAAGAAAACTGTACCTTGATAATTGCACCTTATTGACTTCTTAGTTTACTGTGAATCTCACGATAAGCTGCATAGCTGCTCTTTTCCCCCCTCTCAAAAATACACTGAAGATACTGCAATCTTGAAGGAAAAGTGTTGGAAAGCTGTCAAGATAAGTCAAATTTTAGGACTATCAATCCTGACAGCATCCCTTAAAAAAATCCCCCTGGAAATATACAGGGGTAGTCTGTAAGCAGCATTTTAATAATAAAAGATGAGTATGCTGAATTTGTGAACTGAGGTAATAGCAGGACCATCCTTAGAGCTCTCAAGTCGCTAACTACAGTATATAATTGTCTCTACCATGACTAATTAAGTATAAATGATTTCAAACCGAGGATTTGTACTCCTAATCGATAGGTTCTACTTCCATTTAATCAAATGGAAGAATTGTTTCATAAGCAGCAGGTGAGAACTGCTATAATGCCTCCATGAAAGGCAGAAAACAGTTATTTATCAAGGAAATTCTTTAACTCTACAACTAGAAATGCTGTGTATCAATGTCAGGATATTTACAGGTATATCAATTCTAGAGGTACAGGAATTTTATTGATAAGTATTTCTTTTATGTATGATTTAGTATAAAATATATTTAAAGTGCTAATGCACAAAGCACAAGTTCTTTGAAATGACCTGAGATAACGTTACCAAAGTTTTCCATATGTGATACTTCTGTCTGATCCCCCTAAAAGAGAACTTGAGGTGCTGTACAACAGAAAATAAAAAACACCTTCTTAAGAGGACACCAACTTAAAAAGGTAATTTATGTCAAACAGTTTTATTTGCTATTATAACACCTATGATTACTATAGCCAAAAAGAGAATGAAAAAAAATCCCTCCCCTTCTTGTTTATTTAGTGAACTTGACAACAATGACTACACAGGGGGAAACAGTTAACTAAGTACAAACCGTTTTTCCTGTTTGTGTGGGTCTTTCACACAGCAGCAAGGGAGAGGAAAAACCGTTTTAAAGTAATAGGAGCATACCACTGCAACACTGCAGAAAGCTGACAAAGGGACTCTCTGACTGTAAAACATCAGGGAAACTGGCAGGTTTGATCACAGATGAATGAACACTGTAAATGCAAAGCATCATTAAAGAAAATCAAATTGCATCCAGGAAACCTAACTCTCAGTCTCCTGCTATAACCATCAGATCATCCCCTCTTCTCCCAGAGACTGGAACACAGTACAAAAATCCTGATACGGAGCAATCCACCTCTGTCTACCAAACAGTTACATGACTGAATTTTTGCTTTCAATTTTGTTTAAGAAAACCATCTAAAAAGTGATACTAGAAGATTATTATTAGTGCTGTAAAGTCAAGGTCTAGAAAACTAGGCAATGCCAGTATTCAGGTAGTCTTGTGCAACACTAATTATAGTTAAATAATCCAGCTCCAATGTTGATGTGATCATTGAACAGCCAACCAATTAATTGTTAAGGTCACCTAGCAGGGTAGACTTGAAATATCAAAAATAAACCCAAGACAATGTCGATCACACATTCAACTTTTTAGCATATACAATATCTTTAGAACAAAGCCTAGACAGAGATCACTTTCTGGAAGTCATGTGCAAGACAATCCTAGCCAATGTTGGAGTGTACATTGAAATCCCCAAGGGTAACAGTCTACAAGAACCACACCTTTGACATCAATTTGGAAAAACCAGGGTATTTCTACACTGGGGAGAAAGGGGACATACCCCAGCGAGTGTCAGAGCCAGGGCAAACTGAATAAGGCTTGCAGGACTCACGCTGTGGGCCTGAAAACAGCAGCATAGATGTCCCCGCTTGGGCTGGAGCCCAGGCTCTGAAACCTGGCAAAGGGGATGGGTCTCAGGGTATGCCTACAATACAATTAAACCCCATGCCAGCTGACTCAAGCTACAAGGCTGTTTAACTGCCTATAGACCTTTAGGCTCGAGCTGGAGCCCGGGCTCTGGGACCTTACAAGGGGGAAGGGTTCCAGATTCTGGCTCCAGCCCGAGCCTGAATGCCTACACTACAATTAAACAGGCTCTTGCCCAAGCTGGAGTCAGCGGACACGGGCCAGCCATGGGTGTTTAATTGCAGTGTAGACAGACTCTCAGAGCCTAGGCTCCAGCTTGAGTGGGAACATCTACACTGCTCTTTTTAGCCCCCTACCACAAGGCTGAGTCAGTTGACCTCCAGCTCCGAGAATCACTGCCATAAGGCTTTGTTTTTTTTGTTTGTTTGTTGGGGGGGGGAGCGTGGGGACGGTGTTTGCAGTGTAGACATACCCGCATTACACTTGGTGATCTACATAACAGCAGAACCATAAAAATTGGCCCTGCCCCAGAAAAACATAAGATATGGAACTAATGTTGTAATTTTAAAGTGACAGTCTGAAAAACATTTGCACTTGTCTTAAAATGACCACTGAACCATTGTCTCAAACCAGAAGAATAAGAAAGTCCTACCTTGATGGAAGCAACATGGAGCAAGGACTCTCCTCTGTGATTCCTTTTGGTAGTTGTGTTATTACTAGGAGACTTCTTCAAGAGGGAAGGGCTGTGTGTTGTTTCCATTTGATTATGAGTATTTGAAGTGAATGGGGTAGAGGGAGTTTTCGAAAGTGAAGGGCTATTGATTTCTTGAAAGATTGCAGAGCTTCTTGTCTTTGATAAGGTGCCACCAGTAAGTTTAAATGCAGAAGAGATATGAACTGGAGTTCCATGTTCAGTAGTTGGAGAGATTTTAACAATGCTCATGGCAGTTACCTCAGGATTGCAAACACCCTGGTTGACTGAGTGCGTATCAGCACGCTGATCATTTCTTCTCAGTCTTTTAGCATGAGATATAGTGGGGGATATGGACTGCTGCCTTCCGCGCTTTAAAGGAGTAATTTCATTTTCTGATGGCAGAGGTTTCTCTGTATTAAAACCATTCATTGTATTAACTTGTGCAGAGCTATCTTTATCCTCTGTGGGTTTTACTTGTGTGTCCATTTCCAAGTGGGATTCTCTTCCATCCTTAAGGTCGGTTTCCATTACAAACTCCTGTCCTATTGTCTCTTCCGTACTATGTGGTTCGGGGCTGCATAGAACTAATGACTGGCTGCAAAAGGTCACAGTCTTTTCTTTAAATTCATCTTGGGTCTCCCCTTTGATTCCACTGCCCTCTTTCTGCTTTTCCTTCTCTATACCCCACACTTTGTTGATGTCTGCTAGACTCTTTTTCTTCAGTTTTTTCTTCGATCTGTGTGATGGTGGTTCCTTGGTCATCTTGGAAGGCTTCTCTTGAGGAGGAGAAGGAAGGAAGTCAAAAGTAGAAGATGGGCCTTGGTTAATGCAACCACTATTAGTCACCGGTTGATTCTGCTTCTGAAGGGAACTATTGTTTAGCACACATCTGATCTTCCTACTGCGTGGGCTGAACCACATTTTTATCTGCTTCTTCTTACTTCTTGTTTCATGATCAGGACCTACTGATGTGAACAAGTCTTCTGCAGAATCTGGTAGGAGACAGGGATTTTTTAAAATGAGCTTTAAGGCCAATATCAGCTGTTTACCATTCTGGAAATAGAACTGTAAATCAAAATTTTGAATATTAAAAATGGAAGCCTTTATGAGATTGTAATAAATATATTACTTCTATTTCAGTGCATTAGATTTCCAGCCATAATTCTGTCTTCTCCACATCTTCTATTTTTAGAATTAGTAGCAGTACCCACTCTTCTAACTCAAGCAGTAGTAAGTTTATGGATACCATAAAGCAGACAGGCCTGCTACTTTCCTACTCCCCAACAGAAAGGAGTTTGAGATAATTTCACTTTTAACAAAATTCACATGAAAAATTGCAAAGACAGATCTGACTAAAAACTCCTTAGTGTAGCAATCAAACGCCAAAACAAATATTTCCAATACTCTTCAGAAATGACATTTCAAGATAGAAGGCTTTCCTATCCTTAGCTAAATTACCCTACTTATCCCTCCAATTAAGTGTAGTTAAATATTTAGAGAATCAGTTAAAAAAAAAAAAAAAAAAAAAAAAAAAAAAGATACATATGGCATTAGGCTGAGATTTACTTCAAAAACAATACAACCTCAGGCTAGCTGGATCATTTAAATATCCAGTAATAGCTACAGTATACAGGCATGATGGTTGTCAACTACAGCATTATAGATTCTCCGCTTACTTTAAGGAATGGGTTTGATGGAAAGTTAAAATTAAGACAAATCCTGTAACTAGTTACCCTTCATAAAGATCTCAGATCCAATTTTGTTTTAGCAATGGTATCTAAAAAAGGAAGGGCTCGATTGCAAACAGATGCACAATATAAAATGCAGATAATATTTACTTTCATCTTGTCTACACTGTTTACACAACTAGCAGAGTCTACTCTAAAATATTTACTGTGATATAACCATCATTCACCTCTATGGACTAGAGAACAAGAGTTAAATAAATCTGCAAGTCATGTGTGTAGAGATATTGTACCAGCCCAGATTATTTTTACACATATAGCACAATAAGACAAGTCCTAGAGATACTGTGATGACAGGCACTATCTTTCAGTAGTACAAATTCTAAAGCAATATTAATCCCATTAAACATTTGCACAGCAAGTTGTGCTTCAGATGTACCACTTGTGGCATCAATAGTGCTTGAAAAATGGATTACAAAGATTCTCAAAGTGATCTGTGGACTACTGATGGTAAACAGAGGGCTGGCTTGTCACATGGAAGTGGGACTCCTCATTTTCAGATTAGTTGAATTAAAAGAATGCCAAAAATATACTGAATACTTTCCTAGTATTTTTCCTATAAGCAAATTGCTTCCATTGCTATATGGATGTTGCATAATTATTAATAGGAGGGGATATATTCAAAAGACTATTAAGATGCGGTCTACACTCTGAGAAAGTTTGAGTATTCCCTGATTTCCAGAAACCTACTAGCCACAGGCCAATATAAAAAATGAGCCATAAAAATTTAGCTGCCTACCTAGCTTCTAGGAAGGGGATTACTGGACTCTTACAAAGTATTGTCCCTTGACCCTCTCCAGAAGCTTCATCTTTCAGAAGAACCATTGCTTAGTAGTATCAGCTATATGTGAATCTCTTCACCTGGTTACTAGAAAAAAGCAGCAACACTCACTCACCTACCTATTTAGGGACTCTCACATGGGGGGAGAAGAAAATTAGGACAATTGCCAACTCTACGTCTATGATGCATCTACAGATGCAGAGGCTTTTTCAGAGTTCTGTGAGAAAGAGGAGACACGCCTGAGACATTGAACCCTCATCAACTCCTCCTTTCTATAAATCCATCAAAGATTAACATGTGTCCAGTTGGGGAGGAAGACAATGGATCTCATAGAATATCAGGGTTGGAAGGGACCTCGGGAGGTCATCTAGTCCAACCCCCTGCTCAAAGCAGGATCCATCCCCAACTAAATCCCCAAACTGCCCCCTCAAGGACTGAATTCACAACCTTGGGTTTAGCAGGCCAATGCTCAAACCACTGAGCTATCTTCCCCGCCACCACCCCTTCAATTCTATCTGCAGAAGGATGTTCACATGGATCTATGACAGGTTTCAGAGTAACAGCCGTGTTAGTCTGTATCCGCAAAAAGAAGAACAGGAGTACTTGTGGCACCTTAGAGACTAACAAATTTATTAGAGCATAAGCTTTCGTGGACTACAGCCCACTTCTTCGGATGCATATATCATGCTCTAATAAATTTGTTAGTCTCTAAGGTGCCACAAGTACTCCTGTTCTTCTTTTTACATGGATCTATGTTACAGTTTAAGAATTGCATATTAGCTACAAAAAGGAAGTTCTCACAGTCATTTATACAAAGAGGGCATTACACTGATAACTAAAAACACTCAAATTAAGCCTCCTTCAGAAAAAGTTGCAAGAAGATTTTGATCCAAAGGAATCATATGCTGCTTCCAAGATGGAAACAAAAAGTTAATACAATTTGCATCTTAATGTAAATGAAGAAAGTTAGTTGTATGTGTTTAAAAGTTAATTTTTAATTCCACTTATATAAATCTCACCCCAAAATTTAAAAGTTATATATTTAATAGGACAGACAGATCAACACAGCAGAATTTGCTAATTCTGGATTACCTGAAGCATTTACAATAATGTAAAAAACCAACCCACTCTACCAGTATTAAAACCAGCCTATAATAACTCCAGCAAATTTACTCTTGATTATACACTGGTCTACAATTTTTGAGAAGTCGTCTGCTTCAGAGATAAAATGTGCTATTTATTATGTATTTTGATGTGCTGAATTCAAATATGACAATTAAAACAACTGATTGGCTACTGTTTCTAAGATATTTAAGTTTTTACATTTTACGTCTATGTATATTGTGTAGATAGTAGAGTTTTAATCATAAATTGTAAACCTAGGTCTTTTCATGTGTTTATGGTTGCTTTACATGATAATATTTCACCTGTCCTGTTTATGTAACACTTTAAAAATCAGCAAAAGGGTTATATAAATAAAATTGATTATGAAACAAAAGGCAAAAAACTATTATGTACATAGTTTAGTCCTATTCAGTGTCTACTCGGCGCTTCTTGGCTTGTCTCTTGTATTCATTAAATGGAGCATCTCTTGTCACTGTCCAGCAATAGTCTGCAAGCATTGATGGGCTCCATTTGCCCTGATAGTGTTTCTCCATTGTTGCAATGTCCTGGTGAAATCGCTCGCCGTGCTCGTCGCTCACTGCTCCGCAGTTCGGTGGAAAAAAATCTAGATGGGAGTGCAAAAAATGTATCTTTAGTGACATGTTGCAACCAAGGCTTTTGTATGCCTTGAGGAGGTTTTCCACCAACAACCTGTAGTTGTCTGCCTTGTTGTTTCCGAGAAAATTTATTGCCACTAACTGGAAGGCTTTCCATGCCGTCTTTTCCTTGCCACGCAGTGCATGGTCAAATGCATCATCTCGAAGAAGTTCACGAATCTGAGGACCAACAAAGACACCTTCCTTTATCTTAGCTTCACTTAGCCTTGGAAATTTTCCACGGAGGTACTTGAAAGCTGCCTGTGTTTTGTCAATGGCCTTGACAAAGTTCTTCATCAGACCCAGCTTGATGTGTAAGGGTGGTAACAAAATCTTCCTTGATTCAACAAGTGGTGGATGCTGAACACTTTTCCTCCCAGGCTCCAATGACTGTCGGAATGGCCAATCTTTCTTGATGTAGTGGGAATCTCTTGCACGACTATCCCATTCGCAGAGAAAACAGCAGTACTTTGTGTATCCAGTCTGCAGACCAAGCAAGAGAGCAACAACCTTCAAATCGCCACAAAGCTGCCACTGATGTTGGTCATCGTTTATGCACCTCAAAAGTTGTTTCATGTTGTCATAGGTTTCCTTCATATGGACTGCATGACCAACTGGAATTGATGGCAAAACATTGCCATTATGCAGTAAAACAGTTTTAAGACTCGTCTTCGATGAATCAATGAACAATCTCCACTCATCTGGATCGTGAACGATGTTGAGGGCTGCCATCACACCATCGATGCTGTTGCAGGCTACAAGATCACCTTCTATGAAGAAGAACGGGACAAGATCCTTTTGACGGTCACGGAACATGGAAACCCTAACATCACCTGCCAGGAGATTCCATTGCTGTAGTCTGGAGCCCAACAGCTCTGCCTTACTCTTGGGTAGTTCCAAATCCCTGACAAGGTCATTCAGTTCACCTTGTGTTATGAGGTGTGGTTCAGAGGAGGAGGATGGGAGAAAATGTGGGTCCTGTGACATTGATGGTTCAGGACCAGAAGTTTCATCCTCTTCCTCATCTGACTCAAGTAAGAATGATTCTGGTGCATCAGGAACTGGCAGTCCTTCTCCGTGGGGTACTGGGCGTATAGCTGATGGAATGTTTGAATAATGCACAGTCCACTTTTTCTTCTTTGACACACCTTTCCCAACTGGAGGCACCATGCAGAAGTAATAATTGCTGGTATGATCTGTTGGCTCTCTCCAAATCATTAGCACTACAAAAGGCATAGATTTCCTTTTCCTGTTCAACCACTGGCGAAGATTTGTTGCACAAGTGTTGCAGCATATGTGTGGGGCCCACCTCTTGTCCTGATCTCCAATTTTGCAGCCAAAATAAAGGGGATAGGCTTTCTGAACCATAGTTGTTATACTGCGCTTTTGTGATGCAAAAGTCACTTCACCACAAACATAGCAGAAGTTATCTGCACTGTTCACACAAGTACGAGGCATCTCTGCTCACTTTGGCTAAACAGAAATGTGTCCCTTTGCAAAATCAAACACTGACAAATAAGAGAGCACGACACTGTATGATTTCTAGAGCTGATATAGGGCAATTTGTTCAGCAGAGTGATGTAAGCTTCGTTATGATTGCATCATCCATGACTTCTAGGAATAACATGATGCAATTTATATCATGTATGCTGCAATACCAGCTTCAGATTGCATCATTCATTGTTTTGCCTAAAAAGCAAGTGCTGTCCAAACCCAGTCATAGATTTATTCATAGATCCAGTCAAAGATGTATTTTAGTCATTTCTGGTTTAAATGGAGATCCCTTCCCTTTATAACTCACTTATCCTCGGCCATTCCCAAGTCAAGGGTCATATATACTGGCCCAATAGCATATCTTGAAAACTAGAGCCAATCAACAATTTTAAGCATCATTTTCGTTCTCAGTGACCCAGAATTAGTAAAGTTTGACTACATTTATTTCAGAAGCATTTTGGCTGTAGAGCAGTGTTACCTACATGCTAAACATAATATTCATATACATGATAAATTAACAGAAACATCTCTATTCACAAAGTCTGGTTTATTTTATTTTCACATAATAAAACCAAGTTTCTTAATGCTGACATTTAACAGAAATCAATTCTGTGGATTTTAAAATGATTCAGACCAGACAAAAATATTATGAGGTACAGAGAAACTTAACGCTAAAGAGCTCCATATTCAAGTTTTTGCTGTAATGCAATAATAAACTGTAGAGGAAAAAGAAGCAATTAGAAAATGTGTCTTAGCTATCATTAATCTGCATCAAAGGAATATAATGATGCACATTGTGTGTCTTTCAAATTATTCTCTATTATGGGTTTCAGAAGAGAATTTGAGACATCTCTTTGACAAACTAGTCCCTTATTAAAAATCAAAGGGAAGTGCTTTGGTACCATCTGTGCAACATTAGTGCCTTCACTGAAGAATGATTATTTTGCAAGTTAAGTATTCAGCAATGGGGGGAAAGAAAAAAAAAGAAAAAGAAATTCCAGCTATTCAAACACTCATCTTTAGCTATTATGAAAAATGTCACAGCACACACAAAATGCAGTGTAATCTCTTACAGAAGGCATCCGATATGTTTCCCTCCACACCAAAAAATTAGAAACTATATTGTGATCTATAAAAGCTAATCAAAGTTAATCTTTTTTGCTGCCCACCAGCATCAATGTGTGCTTAACAGGATCTGACCAACACCTGTAAAGTCTGGTTTAATATAAGGAAGGGAAAGAGAATTTAGAAAAGCTTTCAATTTAACTATTATTCTAAGGTATATGATGTCATGAAGAATAAGATAAAATTATCTATAAATGGTTGTGAGGAAAATTTATGACAGACAATCTCTTCTCTTTAAAGTACATTGAACTGAGAAAATCTGCTGAAGTATTTAGAAGCTAATTTTGAAAGGTATTACTGTAAATCAGGCTTCTTTATCTCTAGTATGCCATATATTATGTCTATGATTCGACAAGTTCTTCCTAATTACCCACCTTAATTACAGTAATTATATACTTTCTAGTAAATGCAGGTAATAAGGTTCACTTGGAAAGGGAATTGTCAAAAATGGTGAAACAAAAAAGCCTTGCAACTCTGGGGATGACAGAGCTGTTAATGACAATAATTCAGAGGAGCAGTTTATCTCCTCCTTCCCAGTGGAGAAGAGGACTTTTGTATTTTGGGAAAGGGAGAAGAATATTCAAAGTCAAATAAAAGTCATTATTAGCAACTGCAGCAACATACACAATATTTCAGGTGAAGGTGTTAGTAGTGAAAGGTTTTTGTAGTTCTAGGAGACGTCTTCAAAAATTTAATTCTTCATAATATACAGAGAGTACATGTACAAATCTAGAGAATATCGAGACAAGAACACAGTTAAGTGCAATTCTACTAAACATATGGCATGCTTTAATGCACAGATAGAAAAGATGGAAGTTGGTATGCAGGCACAGTAGTTGATTTTCTATTATATACTCCATTTTGTGCCCTATATGTGTATAATCAAGCCCTTACTATGTCACAATTGCTTGTATTCAAGATTTCATAAAATAGTTTAATTGTTTAAGGAGCAGCATCATAGATTCAATGCTGGCTAAACAAGATACATTCTTAAGGTATTCTAATTTTTAATTTAATTGCATGTGAATTAAAAATTTAATTGTTCCATTAACACATTCAGTAACTGTATTGCCACCTGCAGGCTGTTTCTTAGAACACAATTCTAATATTAACTACTTTTTCTTTTAAGATGTCTAGATTCAAGTCTACACAATTGCAGAACTTACTTTACAATTGCAGATTTGTTCTCCATATTTGTGGTATAAAAAGGTGGTTAAAGAGATAGCACTTTTTTGAGAGAAAGAGAGAGCAGAACACAAATCCAACAAATCAAAGTTCTCCACTTAGGTCTACATACTACCAGCCACTTATACTCAAGGGCAACAGAAATCTGACTACTTTGTTTTCTTGTCTATTAGAGAGCATGCTGCTTAAGACTGGCTCCAAATGCAGGATCCCAAGTGTAAATATTAAAAGATGGTCTCTCACCAACAGAAGTTGGCCTAACAAAAAAATAAATAAATAAATAACCTCACCCCACTTTGTCTCTCTAATATCCTGGGACCGACACAGCTACAACTACACTGCATACAAAAGCTGGTCTTAGCACTTAAGACACTGAACTGGAAGTCAGTCATGGGTCCCACCCCAAGTTCTGCCTCAGACCTCAGGCCACTCAATCTCTAAAATGAGAGTTAAAAAACAAAAACACACCCCTCCTTTCTCTCACCCCCCATCTTGTCTATTTAGACTGGCGGCTCTTCAGAGCAAGGGTATCAGACTAGGTGCCTTTATAGCAACAAGGACAATGTGGCCAAGATCACCGTTGGGGACTATGCACGCTAACTAACAAAAGAGACCCCATATTCTGGATCCAGTTTTTCACTTGAGGCTCCAACAGCAGGAGTCCAGGACAGACACTTTTTTCTGTGTGTGCTGCAGGCTAGCTCAAAAGCAGCTGGTCCCCCAACACACAAATACTTTCCTGGAATGGCATCCATGTGCAATAGTTGAGTCTGATACCCCTTCCAGCACAACCACCTTCCTGCCCTCCTGCTCCACTCACAAAGACTGCCCCAAAACTCATCTTTGTCCATCATGTTGGTGTTACCAAATCTCTGCTGCAAAGACAGCTTGCTCCTGATTTCCACCCATCCTCAATTACATGGAGAAGGCCCCTTCCAAAATTACTCCCCATAAGCATGTGGAAGCAGAATAATAACTTGCTCAATTTGCCTTGCTACACACACAAACAAATGCAAAAGGCACAACCACAAAAATAGAAATCTGTTCATTTCTTATTGCCACAGGACAAAAATCTGGCTGAAAGTAAGCCTTGGCATGAAGGGTTACTTTTTTGTGGCTTTACTATATTTGTATTGTCTTTAGTAACCCACCTGGAACCCTGCAAAAATACATTGATCTACATTGTGCAAATTACCATCATAACCACAAAGGTCTGATCCTGCAAAGCCATATATATATTTAACTTAACACTTGTGAGGTAGTTCCACTAGACACACATCTATGGGAAGTGACAAATTTCCAAGGGCAAACAGGAGTGGCAAAACAACCTAGAATAGCACAATTTGTAAATCTTCAATTCCTGCAGCCTTCTATCATTCGTCATTAGATGCCTTTATTTTCATTTGATCAAGCCTAGTCACCTAGTTATGCCATCCATAGCATCTCTGACAATACACTATCAACATCCCTTAAGTTTTTTCCTTAAATCAGGAATGAGAGACTAATAAAAGGTCACTAATACTTAATAAGAGAGGAATCCTCCAAAAATGGAAAATTAATCACCATATCACTTTATATTTTAGCACTCTACTGCTGCAGTAGTACTGAAAAATTGCTTGTAAAAATACTGTAGTGATTTAAAAAAACAGATTAGACACAATAAAGCTCAAGTTTCTCAAAGCTGAATACATTTATCTTTAAAATAATTTCAAGAAAATATTTCATCTGTTACTCTGGTTTCCACTGCATGGGCATAAACCATATTTTAAAATACATTTCATTCTATTCTTCTTGTAATTAAAGCCACCATATAGGGAAACTTCACTTCAGACCAAAATAACTTCATGCATGATTTTCTCCATTCACTTTGACATTTGGAGTACCATTAAAGTTCACTCGATAACCATAAAAGGTTGTTCCTCAGCTTTGACTATTATTCTTCAACACTATATAAAAGTGCCTCAAGCCAATCACTTCAAAAGCCCTCCCTTCCCATTATATGCCTAAAGAGCTTCACCACACTTAAATATTTCCTCTAACCCTATTAAACTGTCATCCACATTTTCTATCTTACTCATAGCTTTTGATTACCCAGAGATTTCAGCTGCGTAAGAAAAAACTCTTCATTTACTGTTAGATGTGTCCTTTAGCCTCACTGCTTCAGTGATATCACAATCCAGTGTTTGGATGTCAAAAAAGGACTACCATAGCAGTGATTGTGATGTGAACCTTTTGGGGGAATCAGGTTGATAAAGGAGAATCTTCTATTTAGCTTAATATTGGAAATAAGCAATGAAGAAAAGAAGTACCTTATCTGTATTTGACAGCTAAATGAGTGTTTTCTAAAATGTGATAACTACTCAAGAGACTCGCTACAATCATTTTGCCTCAATCTTCCCTTCTTTGTCAATCAGCCAAAAGTTTGGTAAGGAAATAATGGAAGTGAAATCCCAGATCAGCAACTCTGCAGTTTTATAGCTCAGTCACTACCACAATTGTCAGAAATGACAGATTTCCACAACAGAGAATAGGTACAGTTGTGTCATTTTGGTTTCTGACAATCCAAGAGAATTGAGACTCGCCTCCCTCCCCATCATGAAGCAGAAAGCATAAGTTTTCACATGTACAACAACCTAATCTGAAAACTAATGGGCACATTACATATTGGGCTGCAACAATGTGAGAATGGTAAGTAAAAAGAACCCTGCACCCTCAATGACATTGCCTTGTATAGGGCTCACTGAAGAATTAAGACTTAGAACTTTATACACACTCACAAATATACAGTATAGCACATGACAACGCTCGCCATTCTCCTACTTGTAATTCATCGTGTCATGTGACTTGGGAATGTTACATACCTTTAACTCTAAACTTAGCAGACAGATTCTAATGAATTGTGGACTAATGCAATTCTAGACTTTTTCCCTTTCTTTAGTAAGGATCTAGGTAGATTTGAAGGAGATAAATCCAGCAACTGTTCCATTCAAATGCAGATTTTCCAAAGAATGATTTGATATAACCTTTCAGAATCTTTAAAAAAAGACAGTTTTCGCATCCTTTAAAAGCATATGAAATTGACCCAAGTTTGAATAGGGAGCACAATGTGGGGAGACTGAGGTCTTGTCTTACCTGTGACGTCTTTGCCCAGTAGATGTCGCAGTTTGCTGCACAGCTGGATCATGTTGTCTAGCTGCCTATTTATTTGCACATCTTGTACCCAGGCTGGCGTGTGACACACTGGGCATTCTGTGCCAATACAGTCACCCACACAAGCTCTGAAAGTCAAGCATGTATAAACACAAGTCATTCAACACAAGTAAACTGGCACATTCACTTCAGCATCCAGCTAGGTTAGCAGTGGATAGGCAAGTCTTTTTTATTTTAATACCAAAATGCTGACAATGCAAAGAGTACAAGAATTACTTAAAATTCACTTAACATTGCAGAAGAAGAAATCAACTATTTGGCCTGGCAAATTATAAGCCAGAATTAAGCAAGCCAAGTCCAAAAGTCTTATCAGGAAGCTGTGCCATCAAAACTGTTTAATAAACTTTTGAATCTCACACTCACCCACGTTAATCAACATTTAAAATATTCCAAAGCTCCACTTCTACACATTGTTTCTGTTAACAGGGCATTACATTTTTGAGTAGCTTAACTCTAGATTCTTCTGTCCCCTCAACTAAACTGTGCTGTTTTTCAACAGTATTCTTTCTTACAAGTGTGATAGAAAATCCAATCAATGGTAAGCTATGACTTTCACCTGTGTTGTTAAAACTGTCTTGGTACTGTTAAGTTACACACCTCTCAACATTTCTCAGTAAGAAGTCCCCCAGGAGTCCATAGGTGTCGGAATTATTTTATCACTTTATTTTTTTCAGAGCGTTTGTCTCTGAAGAGCTCAAGGAGAAACAAGTTTGCTTAGTAAAGGTCACTTAAACCCAAACTTGTAGGTTCCAAATACTACTTTTCCATCCTCCTCCACGTAATTATATTTACTCATTTGATTACTCTGGCAAAAAGACTTTTGGGTCCACCATACAAGTTATCAGGTGGGATTCTCAAAAGCACCTATCTTATGTTTATGGGACTAGTGCTCTCTAGATTCATACCCTGGCTTGCCATGCACAAAGTCTCCATAGGCCTGACCTATGACATGACTTCAATGGGAGCAGTTAGGCCAACAC
The DNA here is from genome assembly GCF_027887155.1 of Malaclemys terrapin pileata. Classification (NCBI taxonomy): domain Eukaryota; kingdom Metazoa; phylum Chordata; order Testudines; family Emydidae; genus Malaclemys; species Malaclemys terrapin. The sequence goes on along the minus strand of NC_071515.1, from coordinate 12,956,552 downwards.
TGAGGGGTTTTGAAAGTCTCTCTGAAACCCCACACTAAAGTATATTTCTCTGTTAATTTCAAGGTGGGAGATTTTTTCAAAGGCACAAATGACAGTTACGTGCCTGACATCTGTATCTTTGAAACTCTTTCCCCATGAACTTCACATTGTTGAAAGAACAAGTGGTCTTGCAGTTAAGGCACTGGATTGAGACTATGGAGATTTCAGTTCAATTTCTGGCTCAGACAGGCTCCTTGTGTGACATTTGGCAAGTCACTTATAGCCACGTTTTTAAAAGAACCCAGCTGATCTTGTTCTTAGTGGGAGCTGCCAGGTGCTGAGTATTTTGGAAGTTAAGCTGTTAATCTCTCTTTGCATCAGAAACTATTATCCCATGTTACAGATGGGGATTTTTCTTCCACTCTGTATCTGACTTATGTATTTTTTAGGTTCCAAACTGTTCAGGGTAGGGGCTGTCAATCTGTATCTGTACATTCCCATATTATATATACCACTATCTTCATGCATAACATCCATTCACTGTAGTTAACCCACTGAAGTTACGTTGGATCAGATCATACTACAGGGATTGAATTCAAATAATAAATATCACAGCCCATAAAAAAAATCTCCAAAATGTGACCCAATTACTGCAGGTCACTTACTTTCACACATTTATCTTTATACAACATTGTCACCCGTTTTCCCAGCTCTTTTAATATATTAATAGTTTTCTCTATTTGGTTGTGGACCAGAATAACCTCATGTCAGACTTTGACCTGACCTCTTGCTGGCTTGTTTGGAAACAAACTACTGTTGACTAGCCTAAACCACCATATAAAGTTCAACAAAACAAACAGCCACTATGCAGGAATAAGCCACCCCAGGAAACGGATTAGAAATGATGATCAGAAGGTACAGTTGAATAATAAACTAGTTCACCATTGAATAAATAAAGGACCATGATACAGTTATTTGGAGTATATCAGTAATACAGACTATTTGCTTTCTAGCAGCAAGACCTGGAGGGGAAAAAAAAGCACCTTTTATCAAAAGCTAAGGTGCCCGTTGGTTACGCCTCCTGACCCTCAACACAGATTACAGCACCTTTTGATGTTCTGAAAGCTTTTCTTAAAATAAAAAAAAAATCTTACTTCAATAATAATATCCAAATATCTTAGAAGATTTGTTCTCCAAATTAGAGAGGGGTTATCAAAAACTAAATTACTACGTTTTAGACATCTGACAACCAGCCAATTAACTCAATTAAAGATTCCTAGTACTACTCCCCAATGATCCATATTACCACCTCTCAAAATTGCTTTTATTAAAACAATGATATATCCTACACATAGTAAAGTCTCTTGACCAAGACTAAATTTGAGGATTATTTTGCAGAGCATCAAATATTGTGCGGTAAGATGGTGTAAATGGAACAGGGCAAAAGGCTTCCGATCTCTTAAATCACTATTTCTCAAGCTCTATTGGATGTGAGGTTCCACAGAAGTTGTAGACAATGTCTGGAAGAGAAACAGTGGCTGTGGTGGAAGTAGGTCACTTTGGGACCTTTTCAACAGATTTAAATGGGGAAAGATATCACCAGAAGCTCCATGGAAAGTGTGTAATTGCTGCCCTTTAATTTACTAGCCCTGAAGAATCAGAAAATGCCTCTTGCTACCATTTCCCCACCAAGGCCCTTAAGGCAACACAGGGTTAAAAGACCTGCAGCACAGACGCGGCTGGCCCAGGTCAGCTGACTAGGGCTCGTGGGGCTATAAAATTGCAGAGTAGATGTTCAGGCCTGATGTTTATGCAGCTTTGTACTGCAGATCAAATGCTTTGCTGGTAAGTAATTCAACTGTGCTCTATATGGCTTGAGATTAGCGTTTGAGGATCTGAATGCTCTGAAACTTTATTCATTTCTTAAATGGTATGATCAGTGAGGAGGTACTCTTGCAATTCCAGCATTTGTCAAGGAAACGTTGGCTAACACTCAAAAGGCGTTTGAGTCTGAAGACACAGAGTCCTTACAACATGTTATTAGAGACTCATACTGCTGTAACTCAGTATATGCTACAACTACTGGGTAGCAGTGCTGTATGACCAGAGCAAGAAAGAAAAGGAGACCCACAGAGACCTGAATTGCTTGCACCTCAAACTAGCCATCAAAAAGGACAATTCATTGGCCAAACTCCTGCCACATGATGACAGTGTTGATGAACATGTCAAAGGGGCATCTTATCAAACAAAGATCTGGATGTCTATGCAACAGAGGTAAACCACATATTGGATCACCATTGCAAGATGGATGGAAAAATGTGGATAATGAACTATTTCCCATATTCTTCAAGGGCCCAGTGGCATCTAAGCTTCTATAAGACCTTATTTGTGTCTGTTCCAGTATGTGTCATTGCACAATCAACAGTGTCTGTAGTCAGAACAATCTTCCCGGCACAGAACTGTGTACATGCCAAGGAAACGAAGACTGTGGCAACTCCCACGCTCTTGACCGAGATCATAATGATGAACAAAATGATAATGAAGTTGACCGGAAATGTCAGCCGCACTATTACATTCAATGATACCTGTGCAAATTTATTATTAGATTTTGTTTTATCCTTTGGATCATTGTTGTGATGCTTTGAGGTCACAAAATCCAATATTGAGTCTTTAAACCAATGGAAGTGAATGTAAATATTTGAACCAGTTGATGGTGTCATTGTTTATACCCATTTCTTTGGTAACAACACTGTGTGACAGCTTCACATCATGCCTCATCTTAAAATAGACATAATAAGCTTTCAAATGACGTATGATGTGTGGTGTCTGCCACTCTCTTGCCTACACTGGAAAAGGGAGAGCCCCACCTGAGGGAGAATATATTGACCACGTAACCTCTATGGGCACAGTGTCTATTGTATTAACAAGAGGTTACGGCGAAATGCAAATTATTGTCTTACAACTGGCATCAAGTAAACTGTTAAGCTAAGGACTTGCATATCTTCCCATCTCTAACCTGATCCTGCATGCTCCATGGGAATTTCTGGACAATAAAAACAGAAAGTGTTCTCCCTTTCCTGCTAGTTGGATACATTAAACCCTCTGCATTTGCTTTGGTATGCCAATATAACCTATGAATACTTCTGCCTGTCCAATATGTACATTGTCCTCTCAGATGAGGGTACTACAGTGTGGACAAACTATTGAATCTTTCCAGACTAATTCCTGTAACTGAAAGACTCCTCTTGGTATTCTCAGCACTACAATTCAAATATAAAGAAGATAATTTTAGCCGTTCTGTTCAGATAATTTGCCTCTTACAAACACAACTCAGGGTAAACTAAAACCCTAAATATGTAGGCACTGATCCTGCTAAAATCTCCATGCAGACAGATCTCTGCACCCACCTGGACCCCTACTAAAGCCAAAAGGGGCTCTGCATGGGCTAATCTCTGTGGGACTAAGGCCTTAATTCCAAGATTTATGATTTCTTGTGAAGACCCAATCAGGCAGAGCTAATGGTTCCTTTTATTTAAAAAAAAAAAAAAAACATTTACACATCTAATTTTCCCTGTTGTATTCCCCAAGCTCTTCCGTTCCCACAGAACAGACTATAAGAATAAGGACAGCATGAATTTCAAATATTACTCTATTTTAAAACTGTTTAGCTTTTTCTTTTGACCTCACTGTCTCCAAACCAGGAAAACTTACACACATGTAGAACAGTCCCACTGATGTCAACTGAACTACTCAGATATGGAAAGTTAAGGGTATTATACATAACTGTTTGCAGGACTGGGGTCCTTTTCTTTACAGCTGTTTCATATAAAGTAAATACGGTACTTACAGACAGAAGACATGCTCACATTTTCCCAAGCACACAGGTTCCTTAAGGATGTTCATGCTATTCAGAGAGGAAGGAAAGCATTAATGATTTAAAAAAGTCTTAGCTCCTAGAACACCAAAGAACCAATTAGTTTTGAAGGCATCTGCATTTGTGCCTGCAGTTAAAACATTATTGCTAGCAGGACGCTAGCATGGTTTTCCTGATGAGCTTGAGATATTCTGTTTGAGGAGTAGTGTTATAAATCACGCTACTGAATAAGTGGAAAGTAGCATGGTTCTCTGATAAAATGTCTCCTTCCATAATAATCAGGGAAATCATTATAGAACCCAACAGCTTTGTAAGCCCACTGACAGCTAGCATGGTTCTGATTCCAATGTAGATGCATTTACTGCACAACCAGCTTCCTTAGGCTCTGTCCAGACAGCAGCAGATCAAGCTGACAACAGCTGTTTTCTGAAACAAGTAAACACAGCTCTGCTTCACTACATTAGCACTGCTCACTGTTAATCTCTCTAGGGAGGTATAAGCCCATTACCACAGTAGCCAAGTATTGGGAAAGTCAAGGGCATATTTACAACAGTTTTACAACACAATCATTATAGGGTTTCAACTCCCTCTGAGATGGATGTCCTTTTGGGAGCGGTCACACCACCTAACTATGCCAATGCAATTACATTAGAAACAGCAGATCCTCAACATTATAGAACCCTCCTCTAGGGCAGGATATCAGTTTCAGATGGTTTAATATGTCTGGTCTGGAGGTCAAAAGTGCTCTAGCAGGAAGCACTAAGGGTACCTATGGAACGGGGGTTGTTCGCTATTTATTCTAAGTGCTCAAGGACAGAGCAGTGTATAATTCCTGTCTCCCAGAGTTCCTACACATTAACAACACTTAGGCCTCAGGCTGCCATCAGACAGGCTAGCCAGACTCTCATGAAGCCCCAGTGGGACTCTGAAGGGAAGACAGGAGTGTCAGGTAATGTGGGATCACACCAGCATGAGTTCTTATCACATATATATTAGGAATGGAGTGGGCCCCAGGAGATGGGAATGGGCCCCTCAGCTTCAGCCATGTCAATGCCAGGATAACTGAGGAGGGAGGATGATAAAGGGTGATCTGGAGAATTCCTGGAAGAGTATTGGCATGCGGACAACTTGTATGGACCAATCTCCCCACCAGATGACAGAAGGGGCCACAGGGGTGGGTCAGTCACTCCGCTGTGGAGAGGTCCCCTTGGGGTGGGTCAGTCTCTCCACAGCAAAGGACAGGGGGGAATCCTGGGGGCAGGGCAGATCAGTCTCTCTACAGGAGAGGGTGCTTAAGGGGGGGGTCGCAGGGGCCAGGTCAATCTCCCCATGGGGGGGAGAAGGGTCACAGGGAGCCCCAGGGGGCAGGTCAGTCTCCCCGCAGGGGGGTGTTTCAGGGACAGCCCCAAGGAGGTGAGTCGGTCTCTCCCCGCAGGGGGAAGGGCAGGATCCTGGGGGTGGGGGGGGTATCTGTCCTCAGGGAAGGGGGGTCAGTCTCTCCCGGCGGGATGGGGGGGGTATCTGTGACCAGGGGAAGGGCAGGATTCGGGGGGGAGGGGAAGATCTGTCCCCGGGGGAAGGGCGGGATCCAGGGGGGAGGGGGAGATCTGTCCCCGGGGGGAGGAGGGGATCCCGGGGGGAGGGGGAGATCTGTCCCGGGGGGAAAATGGGATCCTGGGGCGGGAGGATCTGTCCCCGGGGGAAGGGCAGGATCCGGGGGGAAAGGGGGTATCTGTCCCTGGGGGAAGGGCAGGATCCGGGGGGGGGGGGAGGGCGGGATCTGTCCCCGGGGGAGGGCGGGATCCGGGGGCAGGGCGGGATCTGTCCCCGGGGGGGGGAGGTGGAGATCTGTCCCCGGGGAGAGGGCGGGATCCGGGGGGGGGGGGGAGATCTGTCCCCGGGGGGAGATCTGTCCCCGGGGGGAGGGCAAGATCAGGGGCGGGAGGATCTGTCCCTGGGAAGGGCGGGTCAGTCTCTCCCAGGATCGCGGTGACTCCCCAGCCCGGGCCCCGGGGCAGGCGCGGTTACCAGCGGGAGCAGCGCAGCCGCCCCTCCAGCTGCCGCAGGGCGGCCCGGGTGCTGTCCCAGCAGCCGGCGGGCAGTTCCATGCCGAGCGGGGCGGGAACAGCCCTGCCTGCCTGTGCCGGCTGGTTCCCGGAGCGAGCCCGCAGCGCAGCCCACATCTTCCCGCTGCTACGGGGCAGGCCGCCGCTCAAACCAACCGCGGGCTCCCGCCCGAAGCACGGCGCATGCGCGGGTCGGCCCAGGGGGCGTAGCCGGGCGCGCGCACGGGTTGCGGGGCGCCCGAAGCCCCGCCCCAGAGGCAGAGCCGCTGCCGGAGGGACGGGGAACGGCCGGGCGGAGTCGCCAGGAGGGCGACTGCCCGGTTGGATCCCTCTTTCTCTGGGGGCGGGGCCTAGACTCCAGCCTCTCCCACCCTCTGCCCCAGGGGAGGGGCCCAGACAGCCCCCTCCACTCCCCTCGCGGGGGGTCAGAGCCCAGACTCTCTCCTCCACTCGCCTCGCTCTGGAGGAGCAGGGCCGAGACACCCCCATTCTCCCCCATTCCCTGTGTGATGAGAGACTGTCTCTCCACTGTTGTGGCCATCAGCATTGCGGGGCCACACACCACAGAAGCCTTGGGGCTCGGTTGGCGGCCAGGAGCAGCTGGGCCAAGGCTCCCCACACAGCTCCATAGCCCTGGCGGCAGAGCTGACCAGAGCTGCAGTGGGTCCATCATTATGGGTCATCCCTGCCCTGTGGGAACTCAATGGGAAAAGTGACACGATTTCCTTTGCGATCTCTGCTGGGAAGGGAGCAATGTACAGCCCACAACTCCCTAGCCCCCCTCTGGCAGCCCCGCTCCTCATCCAGGCCCCATCACTTGTGAAGATCTCCAGCCCCGTCGACTCCACTAGGTTCAAAGAAAGGAGGGATGGTGCCAGCCTTTTCTGCATATGGGAGCTCTCTAACTGCAAATCTAAGAACATGATCTCCCAGCAACATTAGTCCAACCAGTCCATTTGGCAAGCACTGCACATTTTAATAAATGTTTGCAGGATTGGGCCATTTAAACCAACTGCAAGTGTCGCAGCATCTGAAAAAAAGTCACTGCCTACAGCTTCAAAACTACACAATTTACTCAGTTAAAGAATTGCAGCCCAGGGTACAGCAATATACATGAGGCAGGACTGGCATTTTGCATGCAAGAAATAGCAATATTACTAGTGTACTCAAATGTACAGTGCAATGGTCTATGCATTTTCAGCTCAGTACTGCAAAGAGATAGTACCTAGCATAGTACTTCCTACTGAGAGTAGTTCCATTGATTTCAGTGCAGTTGAAATCAATGGGACTGATTTCTCAAGGCAGTGTTTGCAGGATCAGGCACTTTATTTGTTTTTGCAGAGTTGCTGGAAAGTGATTCGCCACAGGAACAAGTTTGTATGTTTCCTTAAGAAAACAGAACTATTTTTTTATGGATTTCCTTAGGCTATTTGTTCAGTGTTTTATACATTAAAATATGAAGACCTTCCCATGTCTCTGTATTTCCCATTCCCTTTCATCTCTCGAATGGTGTTCATTTAAAAAGTAAAATAAAACTAATTAATTTGAGGAAAAACATCATTGAAGCCTTTATTTTGAAGACAAGAGAGCAAAAAACATACAAGGAAAGCCGCAAAGAGGGCTCCATTACATTTAATCCAGACGGGCAATATTAACTGTTGCCCTGAGAGGACCAAGAATTACAGTCTCAAGGAACGATTTTTGCTAATAAGCATTGTTTCTAGTGGTAAGTTGTTGCTAAGCATTGTCTCTAGTGGTAAGTTTTCTACTCCTTTTAAAGGCAACAGTTCTGATTCTGTTCCACATCAAGTTCAGTTCTGGATAGATAGGCTTGGAAGGATTCGATATTGATTGGTAACTGTTGATTTCGCCATACACACACAAACTGATGAAAAAAATATTTCCATTGAAATTGAAATTTACCCATAGGCACAGTAAGAAAAATGCTGCTTGAGAACTTACTAGAGTTTAAGGGTATTTGTATATTTTGATGTGATCTTAACAATCTGTTTTAACATTTAAAAAGCTTTAATTTTTTGAATCTCAGCGTCTGTCATTAACTACTTGTCTGAACCCCCTATTGCCTGACACTCACCTTAATTTCCTGCAACTGTGAAAATGTAAATAGATAAAAACCATAAAACATGTTGAAGCCCGTACATTTGCAAAACTGTGAAAATTTAAATGGATGAAAAAATATTTAAAATGCATAAAAAATACATAGCAATATTATCCATTGGAATTATAAAATAATAATAATAATAATTGAATTCCACCAAGTTATGTAGAGAGTATAATCAAGTCAGGTGCCCTTAATGGAACTACTCACAGTAGCAAGCACAATGCTTGGTAGAAAGTTATTTTTCTAACATAGCTATATTGTAGTAATTAAATATGTTATACAATCAGATAGTTTTTTCTAGCATATTAGAAAACAAAATGTTTGTCAAATGTGTAGCCTTTGGGAGTGTTCTTATAAAGCCATTCAAATTGTGAGCCTAAACCATTTGGCAATGTCTTTTTAAGCTGGAAAAACAGTCAGTCAGATGGATCAAGGGCAGTAGCACATGAGAAGCCACACTCAGCTGTCAAAAGAGAGAGAGAAAAGGAGTACACAGTTAATTTTCTGCAGTTCTGTCTCGATTGTGATTAACCTTGGTTGTATATTTCATTTGGCCCATTGATCACTTGCAGCCAAGTCTTCAGCTGGTTTATATTGGCACCACTCCATTGCAAGCAATGAAGCTACTTTTTATATCAGTTATGGATCTGGCCCAATCCATTCCTCCTCCTATTTGAAATGTTGCAAATTTGTCCAATTCCATGCCAGTACCTTGTCAATCTGCAAGCAATGTAGCAGTTTTTAACTTCTTGTTCTAAGGTAGAATAGATGGGAGGCGGGAGGAATTTTTAGTCTCAGCTAAGGGAAATAGAAACGATAAATCCTTTGCTGAGTAATGCCATTTTGTAATTCACTTGCCTCTTGCTTTGATAAGGATACGTACAGCTATCTGTGCAAACCTATTTCAAACCTCAATAATTCTCTCACTTAGAATACTCAGTGCTCTCTGTAGGCAAATGTTTAATCTGATAAATGGATCTACATGGCCACATACTCTGTTCTGCGGGACACTTTAATTAGATTTTACGTGCATATTAGGGGATATTTCATTATACATATCAATGTACAAAATCTTATGAAAAATGAAAACTGAGCCCTCTCTATTTATTTTCTTGACCCTGTCCTTCTAATTGAAGATATCACAGCAACCCTTTCTTATTGGGATACTGAATATGTTTTCAATGATCTGAAGGCACATTGAGTATCACTAGGCAGCTGAATTTAGCCTCAACATTTCTCTCCTTTTGAACTGCATAGTACAGCTACTATGATGTCAGGAAATAGCAATGAAAGCAAGTCTTATCATGGTATTGCCCCATTACTTTTGCATAGAGAATCAGCAAGCACTGTACAAGAATTAGAAGCGGAAGCTCCATGAGGGCCCAATTTCTCATGTTTTCTCTTTATGGAACAACCCTCATAACTGGTTATAACCTTGGACTTCTATTACCAAAACATAGACTCTGCCATTTAAGCTAACGGGTGACCTCATTGGCTGGGGGCTGTAGTAGTCGGTTGGTACCCTGTGTGTAAACTAGCCACTGCAGGGGAATGCAACGCACATATAGTACACATATTATACAGACACTGAAAAGGAAACCAAAACAAGATGGCAAATCAGAGAGATGAGTTTGAAATCTTCCTCAGTAGGACTATGCCAAGATTTTGTGGGAACCTAACAGCACAATGATGAAATTCCACCCTGTGGGACTGCACTTGCTTTGCCCACGACAAAGGTTTGTTACCTAGCTATCTGAGGAAAGCTATAAAATGCTTAAAATGTGGAGTTCATAATGGAAATGCCAACACATTAAATACTGTAATGATGGTATGATTGGGTTCTGCTATAAGTATTAAACTGGTACCTTCTCCAGCCTGGAAGACTCTCGGCAGACGCAGTCAAGCATGAAAGGTTGTGGACAGAGATTGAGTGAAGGTAGCAAGCCAAAGCCAGTGGTCTTTCAGTTGCTGTGTATATAACCAATCAAAAATGTTCATCCTCAGAACACGGCAATATTAAGATGTTCCCACAGTGGCCTTAAAGGTTTCTGTATCTCTTCTATTTCCTGCTCATTTATCAAATTCAATCTGACACAGATATTTCACTGGTCATTGTTTTTTGTTCACTAACACTTCAGAGTTCAACCCATTCCACCACTTTTTACTGCTTGCTATTTTTAAAGGATATCTCTGTAGAAGCCCCTCCCTCCCTCTTTTCTGCACAGTGTAATTACTGAAGCACATAAAGCAGTTATAGCAGGAATTTATCACTTTCAGGTAGAAATACTCCCAGCCAAATCAAAGATAGAGTAGGAATGCCAGAAGCAATTTATAACAGGCTCACTGACATTTCATGTCGAGAAACTCTCCCAGTGAATACTCATCAAGTCATAAATCTCTGAGCAAATGTGATTAAAGCAAGCAAGTTATTCTTTGGAGGGGAACTTCATAATAAAAGAATTCTGTGATGCAAAGCAGCAAAATTTGGTTGACAAAAATCATGGAAAACAGATGTCAGTAAAATGTACAAACAGCTTGTTTTAAATTTCAGTGGTGTTTCAGCAGCTGCTTGGGCACGAATAAAATGTTCATTTGGCACACGGACCCTGGCACCCATTCCGTTTTCCTTTTTACTTTAAAATTTTGCAATCAGCTCCATCAGAACTCAAGCAGTAATTTCAATTCGTATCAAGGGAGCCGTTGAGAGTTAACGCTCAAAACGGCCCACGGCTGTTAAGACAAAGTTTGTGACTGTAATGCTTCAGCACCCACAATCTTTATGAGCACATACACTGCTTTGTCATATGGAACTCCCCATAATGGCCACTACTCAAGGAAAGTATTTAAGCACATGCCTAACTTTAAGCACGTGAGTAGTCCCAGCATATGCTTAAGTACCTTCCAGAATAGGGGCCATAAAATAGCTATAAAATGGCATTTATTGCCATAAACCCTTTATTTTATTGATAGTCTCTCCAGTGATTGTGATATATTGCAACACTTAATTGTTAGGGAACAAGTTTTTGCTCTTGTTTCTGGTACTTTTAACTGCTGCTTGATGGAGAATTTCTGTTGACTATTAAGTCTGGGTTTAAAATGTATCATAATGAGTTTGTTTGGGGTTTTTTGCCCCCATACCCTCAAAAGTAGCTTCTTCACTTTTCAGATTTAATGTGGAGAAATTACGCTTTTGGTAGAAGGGGCAGCTAGCTTGTGGGACAACACAGGGAAAAGCACAAGTATGATCCCTAAGAAGAGGGATATGGTCCTTTCTTCAATCTAATTCTCCCCTTTTATTCTCCACATAACATGAAAAGCTAGTTTTCAGGATGATTTTAGAGATATCCAAAATCTGTATATACTTGGGCTTAGGGCTAAGTAAGGGGTGAAATGCAAGGTATGCATTGCTGTAGCAATGTTACAAACCATAGTTAGAGATTGGATAACTAAAACTGCTCTGTGTTCTGTCAAATCTGCTAAACACTTAAGCACATGCTTAAAAGTTATGCATATGCTTAAGTGCTTTGCTAACCAAGGCCTGCATGTTGTGTCTTAGGGCTAATGGTATGGCAAAAAAATTTCCTATTCAATTCAGATTCCTATACCTTGCCTATCATTTTGGTATCAGAGCACTTTCTCTTCTTGAGTGTGTTTGGAGAATGTTAGCAGCATCCGGTTTTGCCCTGGGGGCAGATCTTTCTGTGGTATTTAACAAAGATTTGTAGAGAACCCTTTTTATTCACTCTCTCCCTTACTCAAGCAAAGATGAGTTTTATTTCAGTAGTTTCAGCAGTTAATTTAAGAAGGTGCAAGACTGAACACAGGATTCAAATGTGTATTCCTGCTAAATGACAAAAATGTGGCACCTGTAGATGTGCCTAAGGTGTTACTGGCAAAGAATCAAACAGTAGCTCCTCAGTTTGGGGGGATATTCTGTGCTTTTTGGGGGGCCCTCCACAACCATTTGCATAAGATTAAAGAATCATCTTCAAATCAACTAATTAGAGCACCATTTTCAGTTTGCTGCTCCACTTAGGATAGGATTCTCAGCCTCACACAGGATCTGGTGTCTAGAAATCTCTGAGCATCATCAAAGTCTAAGAAAATGTCCTTATTGACATCCAAAATAATTTGAAGTTTGGTAGGATAAAATATCACCCCATGAATTTCAACCTTAGCAAATTCAGGCTTCAATAAATCAAATTTATGCCTCCCAATCTAGGTTGCCCTAGATAAATCAGGGAACATAACAATGCATCTTTCTGAAAAAGTAATCATTGTCTTTGTATTTGAGATAACACTTGCTTTTTATCCCCCAGGGAGGAAAGAAACAATGAAGATGCATTGACAGTCTGATATAAAAAACAATGACCCGTCTTTTGCAAATGTAATTGGCATCTGCAAAATCTGCATTGGCTATTAAAATGCAGGTGCAGCACACAGAGCTAAAGATGCAGGCACTCTGATTTGCACCTGCACCTCATTCTGCATTTGCAAAAATACAGGCCATTTGTTGCCATTGGCAGTGTGGTAGTCACATCTGTGTGCTAGGTTCCAGCTGTGAAAAGTGTGGTTAGATCTCTGTAATAGCCTGTGTTTCTGGGGCTTGGGAAACACACCCCGCTGTGTTAATAATACTGAGCAGTATCCCTTTAGTAACTGCCTGTAATCACAAGTGGTGGGATTTAAGTGGTGTGTTAACTTTGTGCTGGCCATCACCTCATGGCTGAATTTCACCCGCAGTGAATAAATGATCTAGTCATACCAAGAGTGGAAGCGAAGACAAAAGTGTAAGAAGAGATGTTTAGATCCCTTGCATAGCCAAGGCAACATGCCATCAACCAGCATAGTTTTGTCTCACAAGGCATTTCTGGCCGGGAGGGACCTCCCTGAACAGCCATACCACAATATCAATCTTATTTGCATGATTTGATTGGGAGAAGTTGGAAGCCAGGGATTAGGGAGCAGCTTCTTGAATACAGAGTATGTGATGAATGCTCTTGTTCTAGCACCAATTACTATTATTATCTAGCTCTTCTGAAGCACTCGCCCAAGGTCACCCAGTGGCAGAGCCAAGAATAGACACCTCCCCTATTATGGATGCAGAAGAAGACAGCATGTCTGGAAGGCAGGAGGTTTTCTTCAGGGGTGAGTCTAATGGCTGAATGTCTTCTTCTGAGAGAGAAGATGATGAGGATGAGGCCAATGCTGCAACAGTGCCAGTTGCTGCAGAGGAGCAGGAAGGTCATGTCATGGAATGGCCTCGAACAGGTGGCACTAGCGGGCAGGGAGGAGGAGCTCACCGCTATATGCAGCGGCTGCCATCTTACTGCAGGAAGAGTGTCCTAAAAGAAAAAGCGCATACAGGTGATGGGGAGGCGGTACTGCTAGTGGAATGAGAGAGGCCCCAGGGGCTAGTAAGGAAGAATGCTCGTGATTCCCGTGATGCTGTCTGTTCTGCTCCAAGCAGTGGCAAGATCGGCAGAAATTACAACACCCAGTACACAGCAGGAAAGGTCAAAAATCATGGATGTGTAAAGCCCTGATTTCTCCCCTGCCTGGGGATACTTCATCAAGCAGTGACACTGTGATGAGCAGACTCAGGGAAAAACCAAAACACAACACAAGGTGAGCCTCAGCATGGGCAGGGCAGGAGAAATACAGCCATCGGTGAGACAGAACAGCAGCAACACCCATGGAGGCCCCATTCTAGCCAATGCAAGTTTGAGCAGCCCTCTGGGCTTGCCCTCAGGATCAAGATTGGCAGAAAGTCCCCTATTTCCCCTGCCCAGGTGAATCTAGCTGAGTGCAGGCACACTGGAGGAGCAGGCCATAACTCAAAGGGATATATAACCACAGGGCAAGGATTACTGGAGAGCAGCATGCTCTGGCTATACCGTCCAGCCCCTGCTTCTCTCAAAATCAGCACACACACGCCCCCGGATGGCCAAGCTGCCGGCGGGGTCAGCAATGGAAGTTGAAAAACAGGCAATGAAGTCTCTATGCCACGTGGAGGTCCCCATGCAAGGGCAATGCCTTGTTAGGGCACTTCCCCATCCCCTTTCTTCCCATTTCTCAAAGGAGATGGAGCAGAGGTGAGGATCTGCCTCCTCAAAACTCGAAAACCAAGGTAAGAATCTGGAGTTAAAGTAATGTTCTATTTGCTGACTCAGTCACTAAATATGAGCAGTCACCAAACTGATCCTTTGCTTCATGCTCCTTTTTCTTATGATTTATGCACCATATGTTCACTACACAAAAACTGGAGGGTTAATGGAAGTCCAGCTGATCAAGTTATAATGATTAGAACATTGCTAAAGGTCCTCCTCCGAGAATGAGCCTTTAACAAGTAATCCCAATTTGAAACATTCAGCGCAGGCTACAAACAACATATGATCCATAGAGCTCTTTTGTGAACTTGGCATTTACATTAGAAAAATATGTGATACCAATATATACTGTATAGGACAATAAAACAGCTAAGTACCTCATCTTCCCTTCCACTAGTTGAAATATGCTCAGAGTCCTTCCCAATAAATCAGTATATATGTACATAGCCCCCATTGTGCAGAAACATTATCTGCAGATTTACAAACATTTACAACTAAGGTAGACATAAGACAAACCACTGCCCCAGGTAGCTAAGAGCTAACCAATATTTTTATTCGGGAAATGTATAGAAGTCGTGAGTGATTTATTATCCCTAATTTTGTAAGGTTAAGGCAGTGCAGACACTGAAAATATAAGAACCACCTGTCTCTACAGTGAATTACTGCAGACAGTTGGCGAGTCAGAAGCAAAATGCTGCAGACAACAGGGGAGTAAAAAATAAACAGATCACTAAATTTGGTTTGTGCAGTATTTAAAGTACAGGCAAAGGAATTCTGGCCTATATGAAGCCCACGTATTTTAAAATCAATTTGTTACGTGACAGAAAGCCAGTAAAATAGTTTCCGTAGTGGTGTGATATAGTGAGATAGTCAAGTTCCAAACATACATGAATCAAGTATTCCATATCCTGCCGAGACAACAATGCTCTTAGCCTTGCTAAATTGATAATGTGATTTCTTAACAATGTGGTTCTTCAAAGAAAAGCGCAGGGTGAAGTATGGTGCCAAGGTTTCCGGCTGACAGGGAAGGGAAAATCATATTCTACCTTGTGCTAAAAAAGAGCGCTGCCCATGTGGTAATGCCCATTTTATGTAAATACACCAGTACTTGATATTTTATTCATTAAGCAAAGTTCCCCAGCTGATTTTCAGTAAAGCTACAATTATTATTTTATTCATCATGTAACAGCACCGGGCACAGTAAAAATGATAGTGATAAATAAAGGCAACTGCCCTTATGTTTGACAAGTCAGGTTGCTTTCCCCACACTGAAAGACTATGAACCAGTGAGAGTTTTCCCCTTTTAAATCAGGTACCAAGCAGATCTTTAAATAACTCCTCTTCCCTCTCAAAAACACCAGGTCAAAGGTGGACCCGGGTCCTGCAGCAGTTCTAAAGATGCACCACAGAAATGCTCACAATGGTTGATATGGTGCATCTTTAGAACCATTGCAGGGCCCAGTTCCACCTCTGAAAAATCACGTAAAGATTCCCACTCGGCCCTATGCGATTGTATTAGATGAGCTACGTGGATCATAGCTCCAGGGGAGAGTGCAAGGGCTGTGGGGCGAGGGAGTCATGAGTGGATGAAAGAGGGCAGGGAGCAGGTAAAGTTATGGCCCCATCTGCCCATACAGCAGATGAGGGAAGCTGCACCCAAGGGCTGTTGTAATTACTCCTCACAAAGTGGAGCCCTAGGAGGTACTGTGTATCTGAGGCACAATGCTTCCTGGTGACCTGCCTTCTGATTAGTCAAGGCCTTGGGACTATATCTAAAGATAAAAGCTATCTTTCAGGATTTGTGTGATAGCTCGCAAGACCGCCAATGACAGGAAAGAGAAATCTGCTCCAGCTAAGTGACAGTTCTTCAGTTCTCCTTAAACGGTGTGGTAAAATTCTACTATAAGAACAATGCAATGTCTATCTGCCATTCGTTAATGCTGATCAGTAATTCGGGGAGAGAACCCACAGAAGAGCTGGGTATTGTGAAAGCTTTAGTTCTTCCCTAAGAAATTATCATTTAGATTTGCCTTGAAACTACATCTTGTAGTGTATCTGTGTGTGTGTCGGGGGCAGTTCATGTTATGTTTTCTTTTGTTGTAGCTTTACATAGGAAATCTCTCCTCTTGCCCCTCCTATATTCACAGAAAGAAGGAAAAGCCAGCACTGGACCAAAAGATGAATCTCATACATATCTCAAGGATCTTAAATTAGTTTGAGATTTTCCCATCTGTACAGAGTAGTTTCAACGAGTGATTGAACCCGTGGTTGTAGTTGCAAATAATCTGTCATTTTAGTCACTTTTTAACTTGCTATTTTTCAATTTCGGTTTCAGGGAGTGCATGCAGACAAAATCCTTTGTAGACGTGCCCTTTGGATTTAGCGATTCATACAGTGAAAGCAGAACTGATGAACCATGAGCTTCTTTGCTGCTAACTTTAATTAAAAATGCCATGTCTAACTCCAGCAGATGTTCCTGCTGTTGAGAGTAGACTAATAATTTGATGCTGACTCTGCTGCTTAGACGAAAAGTGTAAGAGACTATTTTAAATTTCCATTTGGGATGAAATCCCTCAATATTCAAAATTTGCTGTTCTAGTGGGCCTGAACCAATTATGAGTCAAATCATCTTAGGTTTCTACACTAGCCCGAGAGGCATGACGTTACTAAGACGCTTGTGAAAATACTAGAGTAATGTCTGGCAGCTATTAGGACTTTGGCTGTGGGTTGAAATTAGTCCACCCGTAGAAGGCCTGGTGAACAAACTAAACCCATTAGAGGGCTATAATTCTGCTGTTTGGGGGAAAGGGGAGTTCCTTTCTGTTGTCTTAG
Source organism: Malaclemys terrapin pileata (assembly GCF_027887155.1). Taxonomy (NCBI): domain Eukaryota; kingdom Metazoa; phylum Chordata; order Testudines; family Emydidae; genus Malaclemys; species Malaclemys terrapin. The sequence goes on along the minus strand of NC_071515.1, from coordinate 12,939,569 downwards.
ACTCATAGACTTTAAGGCCAGAAGGGAACATTATGGTCATCAAGTCTGACCTCCTGCACATTGCAGGCCATGGATCCTGCCCCTCCCCCATAATAGACTTCTGTCCTCTTGCTGAGTTACTGAAGTCCTCAAATCATGATTTAAAGACTCCAAGTTACAGAGAATCCACCATTTACACTAGTTTAAACCTGTAAGTGACCCCGTGCCTCATGCTGCAGAGGAAGGCAAAAAAACTCCCAAGGTCTCTGGCAATCTGGGAAAATATGGCGGTCAGTTGGACCCTGAGCATTTCAGCTGGACACCTGGGAAAGAATTCTCTGTAGTAACTCAGAGGTCTCCCTATCTAGTGTCCCATCACTGGCCGTTGGGGATATTTGCTACTAGCAGTTCTAGATCAGCTACATGCCATTGTAAACAGTCTCATCATATCATCCCCTTCATAAACTTATCAAGCTCAGTCTTGAAGCCCATTAGGTTTTTTGCCCCCACTGCTCCCCCTGGAAGGCTGTTCCAGAACTTCACTCCTCTGTTGGTTAGAAACCTTTGTCTACTTTCAAGCCTAAACTTGTTGATGGCCAGTTTATATCCATTTGTTCTTGTGTCAGTGGTGGCCCTTAACTTATATAACTCCTCTCCCTCCCTTGTATTTATCCCTCTCATGTATTTATAGAGAGCAATCATATCTCGTTTGGTTAGGTTAAACAAGCCAAGTTCTTTGAGTTGCCTCTCGTAAGGTAGGTTTTCCATTCCTCAGATCATCCTAATAGCCCTTCTCTCTGCCTGTTCTGGCTTGAATTCATCTTTCTTAAACATGGGACACCAGAATTGCACACACTATTCCAGATGGGGTCTCACCAGTGCCTTGTACAGGAGTACGAATACTTCCCTATCTCGACTGGAAATACCTCCCCTGATGCATGCTAGGATCAAATGAGCCTTTTTCCACAGCTGTATCATATTGGCGGCTCATCAACCAATCCACCCAGCTCTTTTTCCTCCTCTGTCACTTCCAACTGATAAGTCCCCAGCTTATAGCAAACATTCTTGTTGTTAGTCCTTAAGTGCATGACCTTTCACTTTGCACTGTTAAATTTCACCCCATGTCTATTGCTACAGTTTTCAAGGTTGTCCATATCTTCTTGTATGATATTCTGGTCCTCCTCCATATTGGCAATACTTCCCAACTTTGTGTCAGCTGCAAATTTTATTAGCACACTCCCAATTTTCGTGCCAAGGTCATTAATTAAAATGTTAAATAAGATTGGTCCCAAGCCTGAACCCTGAGGAACTCCACTAGTAACCAGCTGGGATCTCTCCACACCCAAACATTCTACAAGAAGGTTTTCAAAAGTTCTAGGAATCAACAATAGAGCTGGTAGGAAACTTTCTGTCAGAATGTTTTTTCGAAGGAAAATGGCTTTTAAATGGAGTGGAAATCTTCTAAATACATTAAACGTCCTCTTAGACAGATAGGATGCCTTGATGAAGATTTAATTGCCTTTTCCCCAGTATGCCTCCTTTTGAATATGTACTGCAGTATGCCCCTTTCAAGTTCCAGCCTTTTTAATTTGCCTTTCTGATTGCCATATGTGCTGTTAGCAGGTCAATGATCTTTATACTGTCAATCAGAGATCAGTATCTTGAGATTCATCATGGTAAGACAATGGTGAGCACAGCTGCGGGGTTGATCCCAAAGATAAATTTGGTGTTACATGTTAATAAGAAACCTTCACTACTTTTTGTTGTTATCATTTGAACAACTTGGGCTACATTAACTGGAGCAGGGAAAATCTGTCCAGATAGAATTAAAGAAATTAGGAAGACAGGGGGATGCAAATTCTGACTGCCAACATGAGTTTGCTCATCCAATAAGGTGAAATCCTGGCCCTTTTGGAGGCAATGGCAAAAATCCCTTCGGGGTTGGATGAGGCCAGAAGTTCACCCAAAGGTTTCAATCTGTTGTATGCAGAATTTCACTCTGTGGGCCAAATCTTCAGTCAGCCCAGCTCTTTTGGATATGCTGGTCAGAATCTTTCTGAGCCGGGTCAAAAGAAAAAAACATAAAGCAAGAGGGATGAAAGCATGCATTCCCAAAGCATATAAAGCATGTGGGAATTAATGATCCTTTTGTTCAAATAAGAATGCTCCCCCCGTCAGGTTTGCGCTGCCGTTTTCGACCGATGAAAGAGGAAGCATTGCCGTTGGAATTCTGTGCTGCAGTAATTTGGAGCAGCATTAACTCATCCACAAAGCACTGTCTTTTGGTAGTGCCATCTCACACAGATGCAGCCTTCAGGATAAGGTCACAGGCAGTAGTTTGGTAACCCATCCTATTTTTATTGCACCCCAAAGGTCCTGATTAGTACAAAGGCATGTACTAGAAAGGAACCTTTATTCTTGCTTGTAATTTCCCCGTGCACTGAATTATCCTCCCACAAAAGCAGAATGGGCCTCCTTTCTGCATAGATGCTTCTAAAATTCCTGTTTGCTACTTGAATTATGATAGGGAATGTATGGGAATTGAGAACCGACCCACAGACTTCAATGGGGGAGCAGCAGGCTCTGGCAACCCATTAATGAAGGGAGTCGCTCACCGCTACTTAAACACCAAAAACATGACTAATCCACAAATGTTATATGTTAAGTAAATGAAATCCCTATTATAATGGGAGATAAACATTTAGAATGTGTCAGCCCCTGCCTTTGTTCCCAGGCCTGAGGCAGCAAATTTAAAACTGATCAGAGAAAATGATTTTTCACACAACACGCAGTTAGGCTGTGGGACTCATTGCCATATGTGAGCTTAGCAGGATTTACAAGAAGGAGCAGATATTTGTATGGAAAATAAAAGCACCCAGAGCCTGGACTGAAAAGAAACCAAGAATTTTAGAAGGCATTTAAATCCTTCATGCTTCTGGACGTAAGCCAGCCTCTAATGCACGTGTGTTAGAAAGAAGTGTCCCTGAGCGCAGGTTATCCCATAAGAACCTATTGCAGGGTTTCTTGCACCTTTGGCTGAAGTCAGAGACAGGAGACTGGACTGGATGGCCCACTAGTCTGTTCCAGTTTGGCAGTTCCTATGCTCTGATTGCAGACATTACAGAGCAGCAAGGAGAGGCAGATAAATGGAGTCCTACTTATTAAAGTGGGTCTTCGTCTTAGAAGTGAATCAGCCCTGACCACACCTTCTCATCCACTGAGCCAATTTGGTGGGGAGCGATCCAGGGACTCATGCCGCTGCTTGGAGTTGCCACGCCCCAGAGTATTATAAGGCTGCTGGCAACCATTAGCTATTTCTGGGCTTGCTTGATGAGCTGCACTGGGGAAAAGGAAAACTAGGTAGAGGATGGGCTAAACATTTCAGAATTTGCTATCAAAGTATGAATGTGATATTTAGGGTTTACTATACCCTCGCTTTTGAAACCACATCTATGTATCCATATGGCCCCCTCACCCTGGTATCTGAGCACCTCAAACTTTAATAACATAGCCTCCTTGCACCTGTTTGCAATAGGGATATATACTCCTGGGCAACTGACATATACTAACTGACTTACCTAGACTCGCACAAAACACCAGTGGCACAGCCAGGCATTAAATCCAGCTCTTCCAGATTAGTGCCTTAACCCCAAGACCATCATTCCCTAGGTCTGGAAAATTGTAATACCAACACTTTTATGTTGCTAAAACTTTTTTCCTGATTCAGTTGCTCGCAAGAGAACACTAAGAAAAAAATCCCTGCCCACATCTCTGTATATTTACAGGTAAGAATGGTTTTCTTTCCTACAGAATTACATACTAAATCCAAATTAATACCAAAGCAACCGCTCATGATTTATGTTGTTCAGTAAATAACAGCAAACACAGACTGCTTTGCTTATGATTAATGATCCTTATTTACAGTATATTCCGTTCAGTTCTGCAGTTCTACCATTACAAATTTCAAAGGAAAGTTAAGCTTTCCTTTTTCCTGTATTTTTAGGCACCACTATAAATCCTTGGTGAGAAAGTCTCCGATGACTGAATTCTAATTTATACACTGAATTAGCTCTAATACAGCTAACAGAGGAATACAATGTACCCAGCGATTTGGTTTTCATTTTGTTTGTCCCCTTTTGTCTGGGAATTCTAACTTTCTAATTGCAAGGCTCTGTTATGCCATTAAGGCCCAGGCTTGATAGTAACTTCAATGCTCACCAACCACCACAACCTATGTAATGTCGGACAATGCCAATTATAGCACCATGAGACAATATGCCTCACAGAGGCACAATCACTTCTAGGGCTCCCCTTTGGTTGCTCTGAATTACTTCACGAGCTGGCCTCTGACTGGTCCAGCATCAAGTGGTGTGTGTGGAAAGTTTGCTTATAGCCCCCTTTCCCCACAGCACTCCTCTGCTACATTGAGTGTAGTTGTCAGTCTGGTCCCAGAAGGCAAACAAGCTCCAAATGAGAGGAAAGATACTCCAGTTGTTAGGGTATTACTAGCTGGAGCTGGGTGGAGAAAGATGAAGGCTTCATGGAGCATTTTGGTTCCATTCTGATTAGGAACAAAAGCCTCCAATTTTGAAATTCTCCGTGAAAGGGAATGGAGCCCTGGCTCTGGGGTAGTCCACCAGGCAAGCTGTCCTGAGATCACAGACCCTGGAAGTCCTGGGGTTCCCAGCACCAGGGCAGTCTTCATGGTGGGGCTGCTCTGAAGCCATGGACTCTGGAAGTGCTGGGGTTTGTGGCACTGGGGCAGATGGAGCCTGGAAGCGAGGGCTCCCCAGCAACCTGCCTTGGGTCTATCAGAATTTCGATGAAATCAAACCATCTTCACAAAACATGTCAATTTTGCTGAATCAGCAAATGCAGACAAAACAATGTTTTGTCCAAATTTTTCTGACCAGCTCTAGTGTTAACCTAGGGCTATGGGAGATCTTGCCTAAATTTCCTGCTGTGACGCAGGTTGCCTGTGTGACCCTGGGCAAGTTACAATGGGCTTGTCTACATGAACATGGAGGTCATGCCAAGGTAGGGTCTGACTCTACCCCTCACTAGCTTGCTGTGGACTAACTGTGTGGTCCCTGCCAATGCGCATTAATAGTTTGTTAATGCACTTTAATCTAGCCCCATCTCAAAGAGGTCTAGATCAAAGCACATTAGGTGTCAGCAGAGCCCACACAGACAGTTAGTGTGCAGCAGGCTGGGGGTGTGGGGGAGATTGATACCCCAGCTTGCTGCAAACTAATTGTTTGTGTAGACAAGCCCTTACTCTTTGTGCCTCAGTCCCCCACATAAAATGGGGACATAGTATTTCCCTACCTTACATGACTGTTAGAATAAATACATTAAAGTTTCTGAGGCTCTTAGATACTGTGGTAATGGGGGCCACGTAAGTATCTAAGATAGGTACTAGGCCTACATGAAAACCAAAATTTACCCAGCATGCCCTCCTCCCTCAGGTGCTACTCCAACGTACCTGAGGCACCGGCCCAAACGATTGACTGGGTTAAAGGCGAAGGTAGTCACCCACCATCCTGCCACACCAGTCATTGAAATGTGCTGCCATTTTGTTCTTTTACCGCATGAGTCAGTATCTTGACTGTCAGGATAGAGTAAGTAGTGCTAGCCAGTGCTACTGAAACATCATTCAGGCTATACTTGAGGAGGAAAACAAACCCACTCAAGTGTTGGAGTTGGACTCCGTGCATCTGAAGAAGTGGATTTTTACCCGCGAAAGCTTATGCCCAAATAATCTGTTAGTCTTTAAGGTGCCACCGGACTCCTCATTGTTTTCCTTATCAGAAAGACATTATTCATAACGCCAAAAAACGAAAGAGGAGTATGGTACAGCTGGTTAGGAGATCAATAAGACTGGCTGGAAAAGAAGAGCAGTAAATACATAACCTATATCGCTGTGGCATGACATTGAAGTTAATGCTGTAACTATGGTGCCTGAAAATCGAAATGAAACCCCTAGAGAAAGCAAATGTGGAACACAAGCTGTATATAAAGGGTGCATTTTTGGTTCTCTTAATGATTCAGAAAGGTCACCTGCTAGTTCAAGAGCTTCTGGACTTCCACTTCACTGTTTCTTCTGTTGTGACTCAGTTGCTGCACTAAAGTGCATGAATTGGTAGGAAGGCACCAGAGTTCAGCTTCCATTATTAGTCATGTTACACTGGCAGAGGTAGGCCCCAAATGTAAGCCGAGCCCTGTTGTGCTAGGTACTGTGCAAATACACAGTAAGAGACAGTCCCTGCTTCGAAGAGCTCAGAATCTAAGTAAGCAAAGAGGTTAGGAGGAAGGGAATATCGTCACCCCCATTTTTACATATGAGGAGCTGAGGCATAGAGGGACCAGCCAAAAGTCACTAAGAAATTTTGGCCGAGTTTGGAATTGAATGCACTCCTGCTCACTCCTGTACCCGCGCTTTCACCACTAGACTATCCCGTCTCTCTTCAGATAGGTACTCGATCGCATTTCGGGCAAAAATCTGATATTCCACTGCAGGTGAATAATTTTCCAGTGCCTTTTTGAAACTGTGTAGTTAGGAGGATCCACAGCGCTCTGTCCATGGTACTTGCCGTGAAGACAACTCCACTCTTTTTTTCCCCTCCTTAGTCTCATGGCCTGTTCTGATCCTGACCTAGCTGAGGTCAAGAGAGGGTTTATGAAGAGGTTACACTCCTTTCCAGCTAGTCTGAATTAGTCAAATTCAACTTCCTCTGTGGCTTGTTTTTTAGTTTGTGCTCTGTGTAGGGATAGCAAGCCAAAGAATGCTACCAGCTACAAACATGTCTGTTGCTTACTTCTTCAATAGCTTTAGTTAGTGACCAGTGGCTGAGATTTTCAGAGCTGACTAGCCGATTAGCCCCAACATTCCTGTTAATTTCCATAGGAACTGTGAGGCTAAGTTCCCATGTCAGCTCCGAAAATTTTAACGAATTCCCCCATTCACTAGCAAAAGAGAGGTCCTATGACAGCACATGCACTCACATGTTTTTCTTACAAGTCCTTCCAGGAAACCATATTAAGTTTTCCCCTGCAGGACCAGCTCTAGGTTTTGTGTGTCCTCTGCAAACTAAATGTATCAGGCAGACTTCTGCAACTCCAGTAGCACCATCTCAAGGGAGAAAGTTAGGCAGCTGCAGGCAGAATTGGGTACATTTCACCAGATCAGAAGAGTTTTGTCAGCTGTACTGGGAGGATCAGGTTATCAGTCATCATTAAGGCTGCACCTACATTATAGAGCCTCTGCCAGCATAGCCTCCTATTGTAGATGCAGTGTACAAAGACAGAAAGAGGTTTTCTGCCGGCATAGTAAAACCACCTCCACCTCACCGTCACTAAAAAGGTTAATGGTGACCAGATACTCAACACAATATTAACAACAAGGGGGACTGAACACAAGCCAGAATAGGGAACGAACAGGTAAAAGAATATTTATATAAGTTAGATGTATTCAAGTTGTCACAGCCTGATGAAATTCATCCTAGGGTACTTGCTGAAGCAATCTCAGAACCATTAGCAATTATCTTTGAGAACTCCTGGAGGATAGGGAAGGTACCAGAGGACTGGGGAAGGGTAAACATAGTATCTCTCTTTAAAAAGGTGAACAAAGAGGACCTGAGGAGTTACAGATCATTCAGCCTAACTTTGATACTTGGACAAATACTGGAACAAATTATTGAACAATCAATTTGAAAGCACTTAGAGAGGTTATAGAATTATAAGAAATAGCTAGCTCTTGGAATTGTCAAGAACAAATCATGCCAAACCAACTTAATTTCCTTTTCAGACAAGGTTACTGACCAGGAGGAAGGAGTAGACGTGATATACCTTGATTTTAGTAAGGCTTTTGACACAGTACCACATGACGTTCTCCTCAGGAAACTACGGCAATGCAGTCTAGGTGAAATTACTGTAAGGTGGATGCACAACTGGTTGAAAGACCATACTCAAAGAATAGTTATCAATGGTTTGCTGTCAGACTGGGAGGGCTATCTAGTGGGATCCCACAGGGGTCAGTCCTGGATCTGGTACTATTCAATATTTTAATAATAATGGAATGGAGAGTATGCTTATAAAATTTACATGTGCACCAAGCTGGAAGGAGTTGCAAGCACCTTGGAGGACAGAATTCCAATTCCAAACAACCTCGATAAACCAGAGAATTGGTCTGAATTCAACAAGATGAAATTCAATAAAGTTAAGTGCAAAGTACTATACTTCCAAGGGAGGTTTTTTTAGGAACAGGTTGGACAAACACCTGTCAGAGATGGTCTAGGTTTACTTGGTCCTGCCTCAGCACAGGGGGGCTGGACTTGATGACCAGTCAAGGACCCTTCCAGCTCTACATTTTGATGATTCTGTGATGTTAGCTATACTGACTTAAACATTCTTCTGTCAACATAGCTGCATCTACACTGTGGGTTTCATTGGCGCAGCTGTGTGGGTTGGGGTGTGGTTGTTTCACATCCCTGAGCCACATAACTATGCCAATATACATTTTAATTGTAGTCCAAACCACAGTGGTTGAGAAGGATTTAGGCAGCTGGCATGGGACTTGGATGCTTGGAGGGGGATGCTTGGGAGCTGGTGGGGTTGTCCAATTTCATCTTTCCAGATGCAGGGGAAAGGCAAAAACTGGATGCAAAAATAGGCATAGTCTGGGATGGGACCCAGCAGAGCAAGGGCCCCAAAGGCCTGGGTTATGTGTGGCTTTGCGCTTGGGATGGGATTTGCAAAAGCATTCAGCATTGGCCTAACGTAGCTTCCATTGAAGGCAATGGGAGTTTCATCACAGCCAACACTGAACACCTCTGAAAATTTCATCTGTAGTGTATGGCAAGAGTTTGTCCTGATTCATCGATTCATAGCGCTTAGGGCTGGAGGGACATTCTGATCATCTAGCCTGACCTTCTGTATAACACCGACCATAGCATTTCACCCAGGGGTTCCAATATCAAGCCCATAACGTCTGGCCGAGTTACTGCATGGCTTTTAGAATGACAACCAGTCTTGGTTTGAAGACTCCAAGTGTTGGAGAACCACTACATCCCTATGCCAGGCTGTTGTTGTTTTTTAATCCATCAGAATGAAGGCTGGTCTAGAATTACCCCAAGTAGGGTGTAATATATTTTGTGTTAGAAAATCATCATCTCTAATTTTTAGACCCCTCCCCAGGAAGTTTTACTGTTTCTCTGTTCCTGTGAGTCACAGCTGAAGCCCTGCTAGTACTGCCCCAGTAATTAATCCTTTCTGTACACCATCATGTACACGATGTTGCTTTGGCATTTGGGATTTCTGTAATTGTTTCAATATGGACACTGTTTCCTGCTGATGCTTCTAGCAAATGACTTATGACACAAACAGATGTGTGTCCTAACCTTTTTTTTCTTTACACACCACCTGTCACTGGGTTTTCTGTGGATTGCCTGCATAGCCAGCTGGGGTATAAATTGGCTAATAATTTGCTACGTGTTAAAATGTATGGAGGCTGGGAAAGATTAGATTTTTATCGGTAAATGTCGGTAAACGTTGATTTCACAGTAAACACACATACTGGCAAAAAGTATTCTCATTGATAATAATTGAAATTTACAGAGAGGCAAAGAAAGAAAAAATGTTGCTTGAGGACTTATTACAGATTGATTTAAGGATATTTATTTTTGTATATTTTGACAATCTGCATTTAACTGGTTATAAAGCTTTAACTCGTTGAATCTCAGTGTCTACTGTCATTAATAATTACAGTCTGATTTCTCTCTGGTATCTGACCCCCGCCCCCCGCAATTTCCCACAACTGCAAAAATGTAAATAGATAAAAAGAAAATAAAATGCTTAAAAATAAACTTTATTTGCTATTGAAATTATAAAAGCACTAAAATTGAATTCTGCCAAACCTAAATATATGGAGTAAAGTTTTCAAAAGTGCTCAAGTGACTTAGGCTCCTGTGTGCATAAGGCCCACACCCTCAGAGGTATTTAGGCACCTAACTCCCATAGTCACGAGCTCGGTTGAAATTTTTGGCAGGCACGTTTTTTTAAATGAAGGAAATGGTGTTTTTTTCCCAAAAATGAAACTTTTAGCAGAAAAATTACCTAAATTATCAAAATTTTCCTGTTGCATGAAATTTTCTGCCATTTTTAACTGAGAATTTCCAGGATTTTTTTTTTTTTAATTTTGGTACAATTCCCCCTCCCTCTCCATTTTCTTACTGAAAATTGAGGTTTTGGTTAAAAAAAATCAAAAACATTTTTGGTAAAAATTTTGGTAAAATATATGAGAAAATGTCACAAAAAATGGAAAATGGGTCCATTCTGAACCTGCCAAACAGAAACAACTTTGACATTTTGAATAGTTTTGGGACACCCTTCCCCCATTTTTCAGATAGCACCAATAGTCACATGCACTAAGCCTCACACACAAACAGTCCAATCCCGCTCCATGAAGTCAATGGCAAAACTCCCACTGATTTCAATATGGCAGGATTGGGCCCTAACAATAAAAATGTCACACAGACATGACTATAGAGCGGTTCAGTTATATTTCAGCTCTTTAGTTTAGCACACAGAGTCCAATTTTCAGATGTGGGTCTCTGAATAGGGGCCAGATCCTCAGCTGGTGTAAACTGGTAGAACTCTGTTGAATTCATTAGTCCCAAAGAATGGCCCAATAAGTTCTGAAAATCCTAGTCAAAAACCCCATCCATGGAAAAGTAGACTGTCCCATTGAAAATAACAAGGGAAACTAGTGATCGATAACCAGCATGCAAACCTTTGCCACTGGTGCCATCCACTGAAGTGTAGCAACTCAAACTCTTCAACGTTCATAATGTACCTCACAAATGCTCATTATGCTCTGGAAGACAGGAACGTCCTAGCCTCATGGATATCCTTGAAACGCTCATCCTCCAGAAACAGCTGTAACTTCCCATGGCAATTTGCTTTCCAGCCAACACCTATTTTGGGAACATTCCTGCTGAAATAACTAAAAACGTTGTCTTCCTGATGTGAGGTTCTTGGGCTGGGTGTAGACACACTGAAAGACAAACGCCTTTTTCACATGAATCTGAAAATTCAGCCACCCTCTCTCGCTGAGCCAAATACTATCCAGTAGACCGGATGTTGGGCTGGACATCCAGAGACCCCGGGTGCTGCTCCTGGCTGGGCGGCCGTGCATAAGTCACTTCACCTCTCTGTTTCCCTTCCCATCTTTTGTTTGGCTTGCCTATTTGGATTGCATGTTCCTTGGGGCAGGGATTGCCTCTTGCTGTCTATTTGTACAGTGCCAGGCACAATTGGAGTCAAGCCCTCGGGCATTACCATAATAATAATAGCAACATTTGTTGAAAAGCAATTGTACCCTTGCTACTCACAAAAGAACGTAAGTTTCCATGGATAACTGGGTGAATTTCTATGGCCTGTGGTATGCAGGCGGTCAGATGAGGTGCTTGACTAGTCCTTTCTGGCCTGAAAAGCTATGAATCTATGAATTCTTTGCTGGTGAATACAAGCATGGGATGCTACAAATTGCTTAGAACCCTAAGGGCCAGACCCTCAGCTGGTGCAAAAGGAGGTACAGCTGCTATGCTATGCTGCTGTCTACCAGCTGAGGATCTGGCCCATAATACTTAACATGCTTCCTGTCATGGGGTGGCCACTTTATGAGGCAATTGGTCCAGCCCACCTGTGCCTCATTAACAGCCATGATGGGACCTCACAGAGGGCAGCTGGTCTCTGTAATGAGTCAAAGGGGAACAGGAATGACAGTGGCAGAGAGCTAGGGGGTCCAGGCGGGACAGACACTCGGGAGGAAGCAGCTGCAGGAATAAAGGGAGTGTTGGAATGATAATCCAGCGACGGGAAGGAGGGCTGGGGGCTCCTATGAAAGGAGAAGGAAAATCTGAACTGCAGACTAGCTTTGGGAAGGAGAGTTTCCCTGGCCTTAAAAGGCTGCATCAGCTCCCATCTGCTTGAGATTCTGAAAATGGCCAAAGATCCCAAATAAATCAGCTCCTTCTTTTTTAACCTTCCAATCTCCTCTGTCAAGTGATTCCCTGGTCAGCTTCCCCTGACAAACCAGTTCTCCTCGGTAGGAGCTACTTTATTACTTATATTACATTACATTTCAGTGGGCAAGCCCTTTAAGTCAACGACCCTCTTTTGTTCTTGTTTTGCCACCCGCCTGTTGGAATTTCAGTCCAACATGGAGGCAAACAGACGATAGAGAAGGCAAGAGGCTGCACATTCAAAATGGGGGTTGCAGCTTGGTAAAGATACATACAGAGAATTGATAAACTTGCACAGAATTCAGAGATGGAACAGACAGATTCCCCACTTTGCCACCGGTCGTTGTTTTTTACTTTCTTTTTGAAGGTTAACGTGAAAGTTAAAAAATCACTTTCAGACTCAAAGCCCCGGCTCCCGCCATTCAGGTCACAATCCCCAGTCATAGAAGCGAAAGAAGCCCACGTCGGTCAGCAAAACGCTCCCTCCCCTCCCGTGGCCTGTCAGCTGCCCTGTCACTTTGATGCGCATCATGCACTGCCATCCTAGACATAACGTCATCTTTTGAGCTGCACTGTCCATGGGCAGTTTTATTCCTCCCACCCAGTCCCTTTGAGTGAATTTATTACTGCCTCACACAATGGCCAAGATGTTGATGGGATTTTACGTTACCTCCTGACTGCATTTATGAGACACGAGCAAGTTCAAAAGTGCTGCCTACATCCAGCTGGTGAATTAAGCCACAGCCAAGGGCCAGATTATTCATGCTTTACCCAAGGGCAGCTCCCCACTCCCCCACCCCTGGACTACAAGCCATTAACATTTAGGTAGACATTTCTAGCCCAGGCTGAAGTGTGGGTCTTTCAGGCTGGATGATCATTTCTCTCACTTCCCCCTGCCCAGGGCATCTCTGCTTCCCCTTGCTTAATTGTCAGTTGAATCCTAGCATAGCCGCCTCAGACATTCACATCCTCTCACTGTTTATTTATATCAGAATAGTCACTTACAGTACTTGGCTTGTCACAACTTGTAGTTACCAGTTCTAAGCACCATGGAGAGAGAGAGAGAGGCTGAGATTTTCAAAGGAGACTGAGTTAGGTACCCAAATCCCACTGAAATGTAACCAGATTTTGGTGCCCAACTCCCTAAGGGCTTATCGACCCGGGAGAAGTTACTCCAGAATAAGGTAAATTTAAAGCACCATAGCTAGTCTAGAACTATTCCATAATAACCATGTCCACACAAGGAGCTATTGAAGAATAGTTGGTTGCACAGTAGCTATTTTTGATAATTTCCCCATGTAGACAAGCTCATAGACTCATAGACTCTAAGGTCAGAAGGGACCATTATGATCATCTAGTCTGACCTCCCGCATGATGCGGGCCACAAAACCTGACCCACCCACTCCTGGAAGAATTCTCTCCCTTGACTTAGCTGTAGAACTCCCAAATCATTATTTAAAGACTTCTAGTCGCTCAGAATCCTCCAGCAAGCGACCCCTGCCCCATGCTGTGGAGGAAGGCGAAAAACCTCCAGGGCCTCTGCCAATCTACCCTGGAGGAAAATTCCTTCCTGACCCCAAATATGGCGATCAGCTGATCCCCGAGCATTGCGGGCAAGATTCTCTAGCCAGACCTTCCGGAAAAGTTCTCTGTAGTAACTTTTAATATCCCATCATTGACCATTGTTATCGACCTATTGACTAAAATCACTGTATCCCATCAAACTATCCCCTCCATAAACTTATCAAGCTTGATCTTAAAGCCAGAGAGGTCTTTTGCCCCCACTGTTTCCCTCGGAAGGCTGTTCCAAAACTTCACCCCTCTGATGGTTAGAAACCTTCGTCTAATTTCAAGCCTAAACTTCCCGACTGCCAGTTTATATCCATTCGTTCTAGTGTCCACATTAGTACTGAGCTGAAATAATTCCTCTCCCTCCCTGATATTTATCCCTCTGATATATTTAAAGAGAGCAATCATATCCCCCCTCAGCCTTCTTTTGGTTAAGGTAAACAAACCGAGCTCCTCGAGTCTCCTTTCATACGACAGATTTTCCATTCCTCAGATCATCCTAGGCCTGGTCTACACTACGACTTTAATTCGGATTTAGCAGCCTTAATTCGAATTAACCCTGCACCCATCCACACAACGACGCCATTTAATTCGAACTAAAGGGCTCTTTAAATCGATTTCTGTACTCCACCCCGACGAGCAGACTAGCGCCCAAATCAATTTTAGCATTTCGAATTAGGGTTAGTGTGGCCGCAATTCGATGGTATTGGCCTCCGGGAGCTATCCCACAGTGCACCATTGTGACCGCTCTGGACAGCAATCTGAACTCAGATGCACTGGCCAGGTAGACAGGAAAAGCCCTGGGAATATTTGAATTTCATTTCTTGTTTGCCCAGCGTGGAGAGCACAGGTGACCACAGATAGCTCATCAGCACAGGTAACCATGCAGGCTGATAATCGAAAAAGAGCACCAGCATGGACCGTACGGGAAGTACTGGATCTGATCGCTATATGGGGAGAGGATTCAGTGCTAGCAGAACTTCGTTCTAAAAGACTAAATGCCAAAACTTTTGAAAAAATCTCCAAGGGCATTATGGAGAGACGTTACAATAGGGACTCAGATCAGTGCCGCGTGAAAGTCAAGGAGCTCAGACAAGCCTATCAAAAAACAAAGGAGGCAAACGGTCGCTCCGGGTCAGAGCCGCGGACATGCCACTTCTACGCCGAGCTGCATGCAATTCTAGGGGGGGCTGCCGCCACTACCCCACCTGTGACCGTGGATTCCGGGTTGGGGATAGTCTCATCAGCTACACCTGAGGATTCTGCGGATGGGGAAGAGGAGGAGGAGGAGGAGGAGGAGGAGGACGAGCTTGCAAAGAGCACCCAGCACTCCATTCTCCCCAACAGCCAGGATCTTTTTCTCAGCCTGACTGAAGTACCCTCCCAACCCTCCCAAGCCAGTATCCAAGACCATGACCCCATGGAAGGGACCTCAGGTGAGTTTACCTTTTAAAATATAAAACTTGTTTTAAAAGCAAGCGTTTTTTAATGATTACTTTGCCCTGAGGACTTGGGATGCATTCACGGCCAGTACAGCTACTGGAAAAGTCTGTTAACGTGTCTGGGGATGGAGCGGAAATCCTCCAGGGACATCTCCATGAAGCTCTCCTGGAGGTACCCCAAAAGCCTTGCCACAAGGTTTCTGGGCAGTGCAGCCTTATTCCGTCCTCCATGGTAGGACACTTGACCACGCCATGCTTGCAGCAAGTAATCTGGTATCATTGCCTGACAAAGCCTGGCAGCGTATGGTCCCAGTGTTTGCTGGCATTCAAGCAACATCCGTTCTTTATCTTGCTGTGTAATCCTCAGGAGAGTGATATCGCTCATGGTAACCTGGTTGAAATACGGGAACTTAATTAAGGGGACAGAGGTGGCCGTTCCTACTGGGCTGTTTGCCTGTGGCTGAAAAGAAATCCTTCCCTGCAGTTAGCCAAGCGCAGGGGGGGAAATTGGCCCTGAGCTTTTCGCGTTTGCTAGCAGGGATCTTCCCTGTTACCAGCCACGCGGTGGGGGGGGGGTAACAGCGATCATCCCAGAGAATTCATGGCGGGAGGGGGGGGTTAGTTTGGTTCCTGCAGGTATCTTCCCTGATACCAGCCACACGGTGGGGGGAGGGCTACAGCGATCATCCCAGAGAATTCATGGCGGGAGGCGGGGAGGGTTAGTTTGGTTCCTGCAGGAATCTTCCCTGATACCAGCCACGTGGTGGGCGGAGGGATAAAGCGATCATCCAGAGAATTGGATGGGGGGGTGGTTAGTTTGTTTTCTGCTGCTGCTGAATGTTAACAGGAAAACTGCAGCACTCAACGGGCTTTGCTTGGTATGTGGGAAAGGAGGGTGCAGAAGCCAAAAGACAATGGCTTACCATGGCCGCATGCAAGCCGAATTCTGTTGCCCGGACCTGTGATCTCTAGCAGCAAAGCCACAGGCACTCAGTATTAAGAGGCAAAATGCGACCTTGCACAGAAATCACATGTGCTATGTAATGTGAATAGTGTTGGTCACCGTGAAAGAGTATAAGCATTGTTCTGCAAAATGTATCTTTTTAAAAAATTCTCTCTTTTTTCCCCTCCCTACAGCAGCTGCAAATTCTTCAAGCCTCCCTCCTCCGTCCCGAAGGCTATCACAGATAAGGCGTCGGAAAAAGAAGACGCGAGACGAGATGTTTGAAGAAATCATGGAATCTACCCGCAGTGACAGAGCTCATCTGAATGAGTGGAAGGACACGGTTTCAAAGTATAGGAACGAAGCCAGTGAACGTGAGGACAGGAGGGACCAACGTGAGGACATGAGGGACCAACGTGAGGACAGGAGAGACGCTCGAGATGAGAGGTGGCAGCAGGAAGATCGGAGGAGGCAGGATGCAACGCTGGGGCTGCTGCGTGAGCAAACAGACATGCTCCAGCGTCTGGTGGAGCTTCAGGAACGGGGGGGGAGGGGAGGCTCCGTACACCTTCCCATTCCACCCCAGTGGACAGCCCAAGCAAAAGGCTGTCATTTTTTTAACCTTTTTTAGTGGCCTTTTCCTTCCCACCGATCCTCCTCCCAAACCCCACCCAGGTTCCCTCCCTCTTTTTATAATCTATTAATAAAGAATAAATGATTTTTAAACGATAGTGACTTTATTTGGTTTGAAAGCAAGCTGGGGGAAGGGGGAGGGTGGGTTCCTTATAGAGAATGAGTCAATAAAGGGAGTGGGTTTTCATGAAGGAGAAACAAACAGATATTTCACACTGTAGCCTGGCCAGTCATGAAACTGGTTTTCAAAGCTTCTCTGATGCACAGTGCTTCCTGGTGTGCTCTTCTAATCGCCCTGGTGTCTGGCTGCGCGTAATCAGTAGCCAGGCGATTTGCCTTAGCCTCCCACCCCGCCATAAAGGTCTCCCCCTTACTTTCACAGAGATTGTGGAGCACGCAGCAAGCAGAAATAACAATGGGGAGATTGGTTTGGCTGAGGTCTGAGCGAGTCAATAATGATCGCCAGCAACCTTTTAAACGGCCAAATGCACATTCTACCACCATTCTGCACTTGCTCAGCCTGTAGTTGAACAGCTCCTGACTCCTGTACAGGCTGCCTGTGTATGGCTTCATGAGCCATGGCATTAAGGGGTAGGCTGGGTCCCCAAGAATAACTATTGGCATTTCAACATCCCCAACGGTTATTTTCTGGTCCGGAAAGTAAGTCCCTTGCTGCAGCCCTTTAAACAGAGTAGTGTTCCTGAAGACGAGAGCGTCATGAACCCTTCCCGGCCAGCCCACGTTGATGTTGGTGAAACGTCCCTTGTGATCCACAAGTGCTTGCAGCACCATTGAAAAGTACCCCTTGCGGTTTATGTACTGGGTACCCTGGTGCTCCGGTGCCAAGATAGGGATATGGGTTCCATCTATCGCCCCACCACAGTTAGGGAATCCCATTGCAGCAAAGCCATACACTATGGCCTGCACATTTCCCAGAGTCACTACCTTTCGTAGCAGCACCTGAGTGATTGCTTTGGCTACTTGCATCACAGCAGCCCCCACAGTAGATTTGCCCACTCCAAATTGATTCCCGACTGACCGGTAGCTGTCTGGCGTTGCAAGCTTCCACAGGGCTATTGCCACGCGCTTCTCAACTGTGAGAGCTGCTCTCATCTTGGTATTCTGGCGTTTCAGGGCAGGGGAAAGCAAGTCACAAAGTTCCATGAAAGTGCCCTTACGCATGCGAAAGTTCCTCAGCCACTGGGAATCATCCCACACCTGCAACACTATGCGGTCCCACCAGTCTGTGCTTGTTTCCCTTGCCCAGAATCGGCATTCCTTGGATAGAACCTGCCCCATTAACAACATGATCTCCAAAGCACCGGGGCCCGCGGTTTGAGAGAATTCTGTGTCCGTGTCCGTGTCCATGTCTTCATCACGCTTGTCGCTGTGCTGCCGCCGCCTCCTCGCCTCGTTTTTCTGGTCCTGGCTCAGCATAAACTCCACGAGAATGCACGAGGTGTTTACAATATTCATGACTGCTGTCTTTAGCTGAGTGGGCTCCATGCTTGCCGTGGTATGGAGTCTGCAGTGTTCACCCAAGAAAAAAGGCGCGAAATGGTTGTCTGCCATCCGTTGCTTTCATGCAGGGAGGGAGGGAGGGGTGAGGCTGTACCCAGAACCACCTGCGACAATGTTTTTTGTCCCATCAGGCACTGGGATCTCAACCCAGAATTCCAATGGGTGCGGGAGACTGCGGGAACTATGGGATAGCTATGGGATAGCTACCCACAGTGCAACGCTCCAGAAATCGACGCTAGCCCCAGTACTTGGACGCACACCGCCGAATTAATGTGCTTAGTGTGGCCGCATACATTTGACTTTATACAATCTGTTTCCCAAATTCGAATTATATAAATTCGGATTAATCCCGTAGTGTAGACATACCCCTAGTGGCCCTTCTCTGTACCCGTTCCAGTTTGATTTCATCCTTTTTAAACATGGGAGACCAGAACTGCACACAGTACTCCAAATGAGGTCTCACCAGTGCCTTGTATAACGGAACCAGCACCTCCCTATCCCTACTAGAAATACCTCGCCTAATGCATCCCAAGACCGCATTAGCTTTTTTTACGGCCACGTCACATTGCTGACTCATAGTCATCCTGCGATCAACCAGGACTCCGAGGTCCTTCTCCTCTTCCGTTACTTCCAACCGATGCGTCCCCAGCTTATAACTAAAATTCTTGTTAGTTATCCCTAAATGTATAACCTTACACTTCCCACTATTAAATTTCATCTTATTACTATTACTCCAGTTTACAAGGTCATCTAAATCTCCCTCCAGGATATCCCGATCCTTCTCCGAATTAGCAATACCTCCCAACTTTGTGTCATCCGCAAACTTTATCAGCCCACTCCTACATTTGGTTCCGAAGTCAGTAATGAATAGATTAAATAAAATCGGACCCAAAACCGAACCTTGAGGAACTCCATTGGTAACCTCCCTCCAGCCTGACAGTTCACCTTTTAGAACGACCCGCTGCAGTCTCCCCTTTAACCAGTTCCTTATCCACCTCTGGATTTTCATATCGATCCCCATCTTTTCCAATTTAACCAATAATTCCTCATGCGGTACCGTATCAAACGCTTTACTGAAATCGAGGTATTATTAGGTTTCTTTGAAAACTTCAGCCTAAAGCATCTGTGCCTTCATTAGAAATCATAAGGCACAGGGATGAAATGCAGCTGTTCCACATTATAAAAACTTGCTGCATATTAAAGACCCCGGGGCTAGATTGTCCCCTCCATGTCAGTGAGCAAAGGGGACCCAGACCTAGCGATTCCAGGCTAAGGGTGCGAAAGGTGAAGGGGCTGCTGGCTCTGCAATGCAGTCCTCCATTTCTGCAGTGGCAGTCCCTCTACCAGAGCAACGTGATTGGGCGAATCAGGAGGAGGCAGGCCACAGCTGGGGGTGGGTCAGATGCTACCTTGAGAGAAGCAGTGAGGAAGTCACATGGATGACCCTGGCCTCTGGTGGGCTTCCCAAGATGCCTGCAGCTCTGAGGCAACTTCAGGTTTAAGAGGCCAACCCTCTAATGCATGTTACAGAGTTACAGGGATATTAAGGGGATGGAAGATCCCTGTGTGAAACATGCAGCATTTCCTGTCCACGCCCACCCTCTCCAACCCCACTGGGTGGGTGATTCCCACTTAGGGAATGATCAGATTCTCTATATTTCTGCAGATTTAGGAGAACAGGAATAAGGGTGATCTTCTCCACTGGGCAGAGGAACCAGCAGAAAGCTTACACACCACAAAATAGGGTGGGATCTATGCCCTATACTGGCCTATGATTTGATCTGACTCCCTCTGACTTATGTCTTTCCTTTGACTTGGGTGGGAGTGAGATCAGGCCCCCCATTGCTCAGGGGTGCACCTTAAGTGCCTAGCCCAAGCTCACTAAAACCAGTGGAAATACTCCCGTAGGGTATGTCTACAGTGCAATCAGACATCCGTAGCTGGCCTGTGCCAGCTGACTCGGGCTAAGGGGTTGTTTAATTGTGGTGTAGATATTTGGGATTGGGCTGGAGCCCAGGCTCTAGGACCCTGTGAGGTGGGAAGGTCCCTGGAGCCCAAGCCTGAACATTTCCACCACAATTAAGCAGTCCTGCAGCCCAAGCCTTGTGAGCCAAGTCAGCTGGCGTGGGCCAACCGTATGTATCTAACTGCAGTTAAATGTCAGTGGCCTTGTGATGAGGCCCTAGGAGAATACCATTCACCCAGGATAATATTTAGAGCGTGTATCATCCTTTAGTAGCGGATAGGCTGATCCAGCCTCTCTCATTCATGAAGTTGCATATGCAAACCTCATAAGAAGCAAACAGAACTGTAAGTTAAGGGAGCTGCTCTTCCATACTAATGTTGTTCTCACTGTTTCAGTGCTGTCTTCCCCATGCTCCTCAAACACTTACATTAATTATAGAATCATAGAATATCAGAGTTGGAAGGGACCTCAGGAGGTCATCTAGTCCAACCCCCCTACTCAAAGCAGGACCAATCCCCAAACAGATTTTTGCCCCAGATCCCTAAATGGCCTCCTTAAGGATTAAACTCACAATCCTGGGTTTAGCAGGCCAATGCTCAAACCACTGAGCTATCCCTCCCCCAAAAGAATCACAGCAATTCTCGTTTAAAAACCATTGTAGACTAATGATTCCAGTGGATTTAGGGTTTTGTCCTTTCTCGGTTCATCACCCCCACCCCTTTCTTTTAAATACTCTGTTCGTATTTTGTTACATGACAAGATCACAGCTATTGTCCAGGAAAAGAAAAAAACATCCTGTGTTCAGTTGCCTTCCAACAATCTTTTTTCTTGTGCAGCCCATGTATGAAACCTATTGCCTCTATTAAGTGCAGACACTTAAAGTTTTCTCTGTTCATAAAAAAATCCTCGAGTCAGCTCATCAGCTGGTGTAAATCAGCCTAATGATTTCAGTTGCACTAGGTTGAATTACACCATTTGAGGACCGTTCCTGTAATTTTTTTAGCCTGTGTTAAGCAAAAATGTGACTCAAACGATTTTTATGTTTCCTATCTAATCCACATTTTTATACTTATTAATACTAAGAATCAGTTGAAGTCAACTTTTTACTAATTTAATAAAAAATGTATTGCAAATTATTATGTAATTAAACCTCGAACTGGGCCAAATCCTCCGATGGTGTAAATTGGTCTGGATTAATTGACTTTAGCGGAGCAATGTCCATTTACACTTGCTGGGGATCTTGCAGCAGGCTAAACAACCTCTAGGCTGAGATTTTTTAAAATGCAGACATAAAATAAGGCTTCTAAATCCTTCTTTAGGTGCCTAAATAAAGTGCCTGAAGCTACTCTGAATTCAAAGGGTCCTGCTGGTTGCTCAGTACTTTTAAAAACCCAGCCTCTTCTTTAGGGCCTACATAGAGACATAAGTCATTTAACTTTAGGCACCCTTTTTTGAAAATCTTGGCACTAATATTATCAACTAAGGCTCTGAGCTGGCAAATGGTTTATCCCATGAGTAATCTGAGGCTAGGTCTACACTGGGGGGGTGGGAAGGGAGATCGATTTAAGATACACAAATTCAGCTATGCGAATAGCGTAGCTGAATTCGACGTATCCTATTTGACTTACTCCACTGTGAGGACGGCGGCAAATCGACCGCCGCGGCTCCCCCATTGACGGCGCTTACTCCTCCTGACGAGGTGGGAGTACGTGCATCGATTCGGGGATCGATTTATCCGTCTAGATGAGATGCGATAAATCGATCCCCGGGAGATCAATTTCTACCCGCCGATCCAGGTGGGTATTGTAGACTAGCCCTTATTCACATAAGTAATCCCATTAATGCCAATTGCATTATTCACATGACTAAAATTACACACACGAGTGTTTGCAGGCCTGGGGTCTGAGTTGGGAACGTGTTGCTACATGTTTGAGCCTGCCGATGAGTAATTTTACACATATGAAGTCCCAATGACACGTCTGTCCAAGTACTCACGTGAGTAAAGTTAGTCACATGCTGAAATTACACGAAAGCCAGATTTTCTTACACAAGCAAGTAAGCAAATAAACAACAACAAAAACCGACTAGCGTTTGATTTTATATTCTAACTAGAGGCAAGTCAGAGATGTTCATTGGACAGTTCCCTTTGGCTGATGTTTTTCTTGCTGGCACTTTGCAAATTCACCACTCAGTTGCCTTCTATTTCACCCCATTGCTGAAGTCAGCCTCACTCAGATAAAGGCTTTGCATTTGGATCCAGGGAGATGGAAGACCCAGTAGCAGAATGGCTCTGCTAAAAGCAGAAACTTCATCTGCAAAGTCTGAGCCTGGAGTTGTGTCACAAAATAAACAGCCCCCCGAAGTGTTTAATTTAACAGAGACGGGAAAGAGATTTGAGCCAGTGTCTCTAACTCTACACTGACAATTATGAAATTGACTTGAATCAGTCTCACAACTCCACATAACTAATTATAAAATTCCTACTTGACTCCCTGGCCCCAGACTATTTTAGCCGTTACATGGTGTTTAACTGTTTTTCACTTTCCTCTGTAATTTTCAAGAGCATTCTTAAATTAAGCCCAGTTGAGGACCATGCAGTTCTAATTAGCATGTATAAGCCACATGCTCCATCCAATGGAGACTTAACTGGGCTCTTTGTCTTTACTCCTTGAAAAATCGGCTGGCTTTATGAAGGCTGAAAAGATAATGTGTGAGAGAGCAGAGGTCAAAAGAGTGCTCTCGGAGTTCATCTCACACTCGCAGAGAGCTGATGAGCTGTGGTACTCGGACAGCTCCTTCTCCCTCGGAGGCCAAACAAAAGGGCATAATGGGGGCCAGCTTCTCAGAAGAGCTTAACTTCCGTTCAGGCGCCAGAATCAGAGCTCAGCCTCTTGGATGCACATTGAGTGCTGAACTCTTCTGGATATTTGGCCACAAGTGTGGCACCGGGAGCTGCCGTCTGCCTTTATGTAGGTGCCTCAATGGGAGAGGCGCTATTTTGAAAACCTGCCTGTAATGATGGGTGCAGAGCAGGGAGTGCGTCGGACAGAGCTGGGACTTTCAGAGGTGTCTCCCACATGTCAGATGAATGTCTTAGCCACCAGGGTGTAGAGGCATTCTCACACTCCTCTGTTGGAGCTGTTGCACTTTGCAGGTAGGGTACTCACCCGGACTGGCTCAAGTTCCTTCTCTGATTCTGTGCAGTGTTTTTAACCCAGTCTCCCACTGCCCAGGTAAGATCCCAAACCATTTGGCTATTGGCTAATCTGGTTGCTCGCTCCTTTTGCCCAGACAGTCCACCCTCGACCTGAGAAACCTTCCCAACAAAATTTTTGTCAAGACCAATATATTTCTGCAAAAAGTTTCTGTTTTAACAAGCTGCCATTTTCCAGTGAAAACACGTTTCATCGAAACATTCCCAACCAGCTCGGGTACTGTGTCCATGACAATCTACCGCCAGGCTCTTCTGAAAATCTAGCCCTCTCAAGAGGATATTTATAAAGGGAAAAGTGGGAGGTAGGGGTTTAAACAGAGACAGAATGAGAGAAAATGTACCTGCAAAAAAGCTGAGCGATTCCCCAGATCAAGTCACCTGTTAATTTACAACACAGTCTGATCCCCTTACCTCATCATAAACTAGCCACCAGTTTGCAAGAAAATAGACTCATGCTGGTAAGTGGTTTAAGTGTGTAGGATTCCATTGCAATGTAAGGCATATATTGATTACTCACTGTCCCATTTTGATGAGTCCATTTGTATCAATTAAAGAGAGGGGTTTATGCCCATAATTGGCAACATAAAGATCATTTAAAGCACCAAAATATAATAGTCCATATTATCCTGATATTGCCTGGGATAAAGTCAGAATTTTTATCAAGTGGCAGCTCAGTATCTCTCTTATTTCCAACCAAACGTGAGACCAAAGCATGCCCTCCCACCAACGTAGAGAGAAGAAATCTCTATGGTGCATTTGAACAGATCCTCTGATGGAGTCTCCCATATCACTCCATTGAGAGGAAGATTGGAGTTTTCTTCCACCAGAGAAAGACATGGGTAGATCCACAGGGATCTGCAGGAGTCCAGGACAGCTGTACATGTGGTGTGGGGGCTCTGTAGGAAGCCACAGAAAAGCTAACACAGCTCTAGGCTGTATCTATTATGATCTGTACGATCTACTTGCCATAACAGTTCAAACCAACTCTCCATGGTTCACCAATAAACTACTTTAAGTGTGTAACTTTTGCATGTTTGGACTGATACCTACAGACTTGATTTAGGTAACAGACATTTTACTTTTACCACCAAGTTCTAAGTGTATATCGTACCTCTGGCCCATCATGTACAATGTAGATGTTTCTATTAATGCTAGAAATGGGTAGAAACTCAAAGAGCTGCCTTTTAAAAAACACCCTACAACTTGCTGAAGTATTCTAAAAAATCATTTCCCTTCCTTTTTGGATGTGTACAATCTAAAGGGACACAAGCATCTCTGTATCGCAGCCTCTCGCAGTTATATATAAAGTACATCTGGACACAGCATTTGAAGATCCATCTTCCAGAGGCAGCACACAAAGCAATTGACATCATAAAATAATACTCTGACTGGAATTCCAGATAGGATTTAAAGGATAGACATGCTCTGAATCCTTTGCTGAGAACGCAAGACCTCCATCAAAGACAAGCCTAATTTCATCCAGGATCTGTATAATGCATGCCATGGAAACAAGAAAAGGCAACCTTTACAGAGCAGGAGCAACAATGAATGCTTTAGCAGCATTTTCAGTTATTTCTAAGCTAAGGGTGTTAAGTGCATTCTGTAGAGAGGACTGAATTTCATAGAATATCAGGATTGGAAGCAACTTCTGGAGGTCATCTAGTCCAAGCCCCTGCTCAAAGTAGGACCAATCCCCAGACAAAAATTTTTTTTGCCCCAGATCCTTAAATGGCTCTCTCAAGAACTGAACTCTCAACACTGGGTTTAGGAGGCCAATGCTCAAACCACTGAGCTATCTCCCCTCCTTTCCCATTTTAATTATGATCTGTGGGTTGGGGTCTAAATTTAGGGCCAGCTGCTACCATTGAAACACAGTAGAGCTCCCAGTGAAGTCAGCAGGGAGTTTGCACAAAGATCAAGGGTAGACAATGACCTTTCTGGTGCAACTACACGACATGATGCTGAAGCCCACCACAGGGTCCTGAACACACTAGTTATTAACAATACCTGCCCCTGCGTGATTTTTCCGACAAGCCTCAAAATCAAACTTGAACTAGGAAAACTCAACCCTAAAGATCAAAGCAAAATAGATAGATCACAGGTCTCATCGAAAGTTTCCCTTGGCCCCAAAATGAGTTTGAACAAACCCCTCTCTGGTTTGAATTTTGTACACGCCCCTGAAACCGAGGAGAGTCACGTCATTTCAGGTTTATTGGGGATTCCCCTTCTTACAGCAGCGCCAGCACTTCAATTGCAAGAGCGTTGGGGGCAAGGACCCCCTTTTGGTGCGAATGGGGTCTGGTCTGTGGCTGGGGCTCCTCGATGCTATGGAACTACAAATAAATAATACAGGTATAATAGTCTCTGACCGCTTTTGAACACCAACTACCCTTGGAAAATATCAGTGAGCTCCAAGACTGGGGTTTTTAACCTGCTGTTCTGCTGAAAGGTGCTAATGGCTGTCAATCAGCAGGATCTTAGATCCAATCACGAGCCTCATTAAAGCCAATGACAGGGTCAATGGAAGAAGCAATGCAGCTCCCTTTATGGAGTAACAGTAGCTGCGGACAGCTGGGAGATAACCCAAAGTAATAGGTGGCAAGGCAGAGCCGAGCTAAGCTGTGGGAGGGAGAAGTTTCTCTGTTTGCAAATGCAGGGGGGCTAGGATATCATTAGCAGGCTGTGTGTGTGGCGAAGGCAAAAGCCAAAAGGATTTGTGGGCATGACCCCAAGAATAAGCAGAGAGACAGGGCTGCTTGTGTACAGAGCTCGCTTGAGAGGCAGACTTGGGGATGTCTGAGCAAGGAAACAGCCTGCTGCTGTTTGTTTCTACTGGACTCAGATCAACAGGACTTTGTGTAAGGGTTTTTTGGGTGGGGGAGCAGTAAATAAGGAAGAATATACCTGACTCAGTACGGATTTCTCACCCTAGCAGAAACAACCCTGCCAGGCCCCGAATACTCCTGAACTGCCCAGGCCAAAGGGGAAGGCAATGCACTTGGCAGTGTGAAGTGCAGCACCCGAGCTGGGAAGCACTGTCCTCCAGAAGGCGTTGTCCCTGTGTGGTGAGGGATAAACCTGGAGGAGTTCTGCAGGGATTGGGTGATTGCTTGTTCTGGGAGAGGCCGGGTTAATGTGTCTCAGTTGGTGGCAGAGGGGTGGTGATTAAATTGGAGTGTGACTGGGCAATTTTGCCAGGCACAATGCTTCCTGTGGTCCAGGCTGTTGGGTTTGCTGAGTTGTGGAAAATTGCCTGGGATGGGGAGATTTGTACTAGGGGTCATGCAGAGTTGGTGCAAACTACAGAAACAAACAAAAACAACAGAAGCATGAATTTTAAATAACTGTATTAATACTGACATAATCCACACACAGAGAAAAGCTTTATGTAGCTATCTAAGATGGACCCCATTCCTGGAGTATCACCACCTTTGATGTATCGAGATTCACAACACCTCTGGGGAGCAGGGAAGTGTTGTTATCCCTCCATTTGACTGACATTTCAAGTGATTTGCTCAAGGTCCCACAGGAAATCTGTGGCAAAGCAGGAAATTGAACCCCGGGTTTCCTGAGAGCCCAGCTAGCATCCGAACGACTGTCCCGTCCTCCTTCTCACTTTTGTCCCTGACTCCAGAGCAACTGTTCCACTCTATCACCCACTGGTCTTCTTGGTGACAGCCAATGGCGAAGAGCTTCCAGAGTATTTGAACAGCAAGTATCAGGAGATGTCACCACTTTTGCAATATAGATATAAAATAAACCTAGAATAAGAACTGTACGACTAGGGCAAGACCAATCTGATATGCCAGTTTTACATGTTTACCAGGTTGCTAATAACAAAACAAGTAAAAAAAAAACATTGTTTAGAAAAATATGATTTTTTTTTAAACACCGCAATATCCCTTTAACAGATGGCATTTATGTTGGTATCTTGGCTACTTGTATCCGAGCAGTCTGAGCCTACATCTGTACTCGCATCTGCATTGTCAGCCCCAGTCTGATCTTTGGCAAAGTTGATGAAAACCTAAAAGTTTAAAGGAAAATATTGATTATGTGACAAACCTAAAAAAAAAAAAAGTCACGAAATGGACAAAAAAATGCCTTTTCCCCCCATGGACTATAGCCCTGGGAGGGAGGGATTCTGTGTTTGGGATGGGATTTCCAAAAAGGGTCTGAGAAAGCTAGGTCCCAAATGGGATTGGGGCACTTACATATCTTGGGCTGCTTTGCAAAGCCCAGATTTACTGCATATTTTATATATATGCACGTATACCTATATACACATCTACCTATATATTTATATGTGTGTACACACCCAATCCTATATATACATACAAACATCTACATTATATACACACACCCCTCCATTATACACACACACCCTAT
Source organism: Malaclemys terrapin pileata (assembly GCF_027887155.1). Lineage (NCBI taxonomy): Eukaryota > Metazoa > Chordata > Testudines > Emydidae > Malaclemys > Malaclemys terrapin. The sequence goes on along the minus strand of NC_071515.1, from coordinate 12,911,893 downwards.
TACACACATCTACACACACAATTCACTCTCAAAATAGTATCTAGGATTGCAGGGTAATAGTTTTGCTTCCAGATCCATTCACTTTGACCTACTCAGGTGGCACAAAGGGCTGGACAGTTGCCCCATCGGATCAGATGAAGATTCGCCTGTCACAGGGGAATCCACAGGTGGCATAAAAACAAGATCACTCCACTGCACCCCACACCACCGGGACTTACAAGAAGTGGAAGATTGGACAAATGACCAGGGAGGAGTATAAAAATATTGCTCAGGCATGCAGGAGTGAAATCAGGAAGGCCAAATCACAATTGGAATTGCAGCTAGCAAGGGAAGTTAAGAGTAACAAGAAGGGTTTCTTCAGATATGTTAGCAACAAGAAGAAAGTCAAAGAAAATGTGGGCCCCTTACTGAATGAGGGAGGCAACCTAGTGACAGAGGATTTGGAAAAAGCTAATGTACTCAATGCTTTTTTTGCCTCTGTCTTCACAAACAGGGTCAGCTCCCAGACTACTGCATTGGGCAGCATAGTATGGGGAGGAGGTGACCAGCCCTCTGTGGAGAAAGAAGTGGTTCGGGACTATTTAGAAAAACTGGACAAGCACAAATCCATGGGGCTGGATGCGCTGCATCCGAGGGTGCTAAAGGAGTTGGCGGATGTGATTCAAGAGCCATTGGCCATTATCTTTGAAAACTCATGGCGATCGGGGGAGGTCCCGGATGACTGGAAAAAGGCTAATGTAGTGCCCATCTTTAAAAAGGGGAAGAAGGAGGAACCGGGGAACTACAGGCCAGTCAGCCTCACCTCAGTCCCTGGAAAAATCATGGAGCAGATCCTCAAGGAATCAATTCTGAAGCACTTAGAGGAGAAGAAAGTGATTAGGAACAGTCAGCATGGATTCACCAAGGGCAAGTCATGCCTGACTAACCTAATTGCCTTCTATGAGGAGATAACTGGATCTGTGGATGAGGGGAAAGCAGTGGATGTGTTGTTCCTTGATTTTAGAAAAGCTTTTGATATGGTCTCTCACAGTATTCTTGCTGGCAAGTTAAAGAAGTATGGGCTGGATGAATGGACTATAAGGTGGATAGAAAGCTGGCTACATTGTCGGGCTCAACGGGTAGTGATCAATGGCTCCATGTCTAGTTGGCAGCCAGTTTCAAGCGGAGTGCCCCAAGGGTCGGTCCTGGGGCTGGTTTTGTTCAATGTCTTTATTAATGATCTGGAGGATGGAGTGGACTGCTCTCTCAGCAAGTTTGCAGATGATACTAAACTGGGAGGAGTGGTAGATATGCTGGAGGGTAGGGATAGGATACAGAAGGACCCAGACAAATTAGAGGATTGGGCCAAAAGAAATCTGATGAGGTTCAACAAGGACAAGTGCAGAGTCCTGCACTTAGGAAGGAAGAATCCCGTTTACTGTTACAGACTAGGGACCGAATGGCTAGGAAGCAGTTCTGCAGAAAAAGACCTAGGGGTTACAGTGGACGAGAAGCTGGATATGAGTCAACAGTGTGCCCTTGCTGCCAAGAAGGCTAACGGCATTTTGGGCTGTATAAGTAGGGGCACTGCCAGCAGATCGAGGTATGTGATCATTCCCCTCTATTCGACATTGGTGAGGCCTCATCTAGAGTACTGTGTCCAGTTTTGGGCCCCACACTACAAGAAGGATGTGGAAAAATTGGAAAGAGTCCAACATAGGGCAACAAAAATGATTAGGGGGCTGAAGCACATGACTTACGAGGAGCGGCTGAGGGAACTGGGATTGTTTAGTCTGCAGAAGAGAAGAATGAGGGGGGATTTGATAGCTACTTTCAACTACCTAAAAGGGGGTTCCAAAGAGGATGGAGCTAGACTGTTCTCAGTGGTAGCAGATGACAGAACAAGGAGTAATGGTCTCAAGTTGCAGTGTGGGAGGTTTAGGTTGGATATTAGGAAAAACTTTTTCACTAGGAGGGTGGTGAAGCACTGGAATGGGTTACCTAGGGAGGTGGTGGAATCTCCTTCCTTAGAGGTTTTTAAGGTCAGGCTTGACAAAGCCCTGGCTGGGATGATTTAGTTGGGGATTGGTCCTGCTTTGAGCAGGGGGTTGGACTAGATGACCTCCTGAGGTCCCTTCCAACCCTGATATTCTATGATTCTAAAAGTGGGTCACCTTAGGGGCATGACTGCAGAGCCTAGTGCTCCAGCTATCCCCTGCCAATGGGATGGTCCTAGCAGGCATAACTCAAAGTAGCCCTTAAACTTGGGATCTTCCTACAATATCTGTATACTAGTGAAAAAATGTTTTGAAGTGGAAATGGAGGGAAGGTAACTATGGCACCACGTCACAAATAATCATAAACAAAATGAGTATTACAGCAGAATCTAGAAGCCCCAACTGAGATTGGGGTCCCATTATATAAATAGAGAGAGAGGCAGATCCTTGGCTGGCATACGTTGACATAGCTTCACTGAAGTGTCCATGGAGCTATGGCAACCTACATCCGTTGAAGATCTAGTTCATACTAAGAAAAGAGCAGCCATAAAGAGCTGGCAGTCTAACTAGACAAGCAAAAGCTGGGAGAAAGGAATATTATCATCCCCGTTTTACCGATAGGGAAATGAAGCATACAGAGAGAGTGAATAACTTCTGAAATCAATGGTAGGAGGGCCAGGTACTGAAGCCACAGCTCTTGACTGCCAATCTGGGCCCCTACCCACAAGACCACCCTTCACCTCTGAAAAATGTGGGTTGAAATTCTGCCTTCATTTACAGCTATGGAGTCCCAGTGACATCAACAGTACTGCACCAGCGTGACTGAGGGCAGACTACGTCCTTTGGGCCACATTTTCACACAACTTTGCTTGTGCGTTTTCCCAGCACTACCATATGCATCTGGAGACAGAAGTGCTAGAAAATGCACGTTCAGGTGTGTGCACTCAAAAGGCGAGTGGAATGAAACCCCTTTCAATATGTGGTCTAATGTGTCTGGTAATCAGTTCACGTCTGAAACATATGCTGAATTTCTTACCTCTTCTAGAGTGGTTTGACTCACTGAGAAGTGCCTAATTTTGAAGGCTATTTTGTTGGTTTCCAGAAGATCAAATATGTTTGCTACTCCTCCTGCGGAGATGGGCACGTGATATTCTACCGTATTGAGATGCCGGTCCTGTGGGAACAACAGTAGTGTGATAAAGTCAAGGTGCTGCAGGCTGTAAAAGGTTAACGGGTCCCGGCAGGTCATACAGCTGCTTGGGTGCAATATAAAAAGGTAGGGGAAGCTGACTCAAAATGGAATTAAGGGGGAGGATGTGTCTTCTCCCTTTCTGACTCATTCAACTGAGAAAAGCCTATGGGCAATGGCTGCCTAGTGCAGCGGTTCTCAAACTTCATTACACCGCAACCCCATTCTGACAAGAAAAATTACTACACAATCTCAGTGCCCTCAGAATAGTTAGTATTTTAAATAAAAAATGCTTCAGCCCCCCACCGCCGCCTCTGAAGCGGCGGTTTAGGGTTTCAACCCCACCGCCAATCCCAGAGCTTGGTGTTGGGACTCTCTGCCCTGGTGACCCCATCCAAATGGGGTCGCAATCCAGTTTGGGGTCACAACCCACACTTTGAGGACTGCTGGCCTCATGTGTTTCCAGTGAGTTGCTTTATGTTTGTGGTACTCTTTGGTGGCGAATAAACAAGCCCTGAGGAACAGGCCTTAGGAAGATAGGGGTCTGGAGCTTTATTTCCCTTCTCTGGCTGGTAAAGCTACTCCCCAGCTGATGGGCTAGTTAGTCCATTCTGTAATATCTCGGTGAAGACTGAGAAAGCTGGAGAAGAAATTTCTTGCGTGGGAAATATTGTTGTGCAACAAATATCAGGTATTTTCTGGAATCTATGTGAGGATCCAACTAAAACTTCTATTATCTTAGGCTTTTGGGGAAGACTAAAGTGCATGATGGACTAGGGTCTTCAGGGAAGATGTGGTATTTCCAATTTGTAGTTTGGATGGATGACTTTGAAAGTTGGGGTTAAGCTAGAGAGTTGGCTGGTCCTGCTTCAATACTGTGTTACTCCACTTTGATGCCAATGTAATTCTATTACCAGAGGCACTGAGTAATCCCAGCACCCTCTGAAAACAAATGGAGCTAGACAACTACAGCCTTCTGTAGCACTGACATCAATGGGATTACTCAAGTGAGTACGGAGTTGCCTGATTAGACTCACTCCTTTCTTGCATGCTCACCGTCACCTTTTGGCTGTGTTTTTAAAGCCACCTAGGAAATCTGGATGCTTTAATTCCACTAAAATTAATTGGACCTTGGTGTCCAAACTCTTTTGGCAGCTCTGTAAATCTGAGCCTTGCCTCTGCTTTGGAAGAGAGAGTTGCAATTCCCCTATGCTTTGAGAGCATAATGCTCTGGGCAGCTATTGCTGAGTCAAAGCTGTGGTCAGAAGAAGCTTACAAGATATCTGTTGTGAATATAACAGGTTTGAGATGGGATCCCGTTCTCAGTTCCCCCAGCATCTGGTCTGATCTATCCTGCTTACCTTCAGGCATGTATTTGGAAAGTGGGACTGCATTAACTCCGTCAGAGCCTCTGTGCTGACCGCGCTGCTCATCAAGTGCATTTTCACGGTGAATCCTCTTCCAAACCTAGACAGAAAATCAGAATGCATGCTGCACAGCAGGTACGGAACAGACACAAGAGAGTCAAGTAGCCTTGCTGGGAGCTCTTGGGAAACAAATCCAGCCCCGGAATATCTCCAGTGAAGTCAACAGCATCAGCAGTCTAGTCAGGGTGATCATTAATAAGCTGTGAAGTTCATCACCATCATATGTTTTTAATTTCTACATTAAAGTCGACCAAATTATTGTGTCATCTGGGTAGAGGCACATGCCTCTCCAACACTGAACAAAAGCTTCATGGAGGCTGACCATGTATTATTGAGTGAGCTGGTTGAGAATTTCTTAACGAAATGTTTTTTCATTGGCAAGTGTTGATTTGTAGAATGCTCTCAGGTCCTGGATGCGAGAGGGAGAGAGGGCTCCCAACCAACCCCAGAGAATCCAAGCAGAGCTAGAGAACTCACTTGGGATGTGGGTGACCCTGGTTCAAGTCCCTGATCTGCCTGTTGTGGACCAGGCCCTTGAACTTAGTCCCCCTCATTACAGCTGAGTGTTGGCTAGTCTGGGGTGGGTCTCTCTCACTCTCAGACATGATGAAAAGCCTTGGATTTGTTCAGCTGCAGAATGAAACCCAGTGCCAAAACCCTGACATTCGTCACAAAACCGAACTCTGATTTGCCAGCCAGCCCCCCACCATTATTTATCACAGATTCCCAGAAACAAAAGGCAGAAAGGCTTTCAGTGACGTCCAGGGTTTGTTCACTACGTGCTAATGCCCTGAGTACACACAGCTAGACCCTCAGCTGACGTAAACCAGCATATTTCAGTTGCCTTCAGTGGAGCTCCCCGGTTTTACATTAGCTGGGCATCTGGCTCTAAATGCAATATAGTGAAAGGAGAGAAGATACATTTGACTGACCTGCTCTTAATATGCTGCAAAGAGCCAAGGCACTGGAAACGTCCATTCACCATAATAGCCAGCCTGGTACAGAGAGCTTCACATTCTTCCATGCTGAAAAGCAAACAGAGAAGCATCTGAAGAAGTGGGCAGTAGCCCACGAAAGCTTATGCTCTAATAAATTTGTTAGTCTCTAAGGTGCCACAAGTACACCTGTTCTTTTTGCGGATACAGACTAACACGGCTGCTACTCTGAAATCTATACCAGGAGTGGCCAAACTGTGACTCGTTTTATAGTTAAAGTGCAGCTCACGGAGCACCCCCTCCTCCTGCTTCCCACATTCTCCACCCACCAGACTGGGTGGTGGGGAGCTCAGGACCTCTGCCTTGCAACAGGGTGCTGGAATAAGGGCTTCTGCCCTGTGGGGAGGGGGGATCTCGGGACTTCAGCCTGGCGGGGTGCGCCTCCCGTGGCTCGGGGCTTCAGCAGGAGTGGGGCTGAAGCCCCAAACCCCAGCAGGTGCCTCCCGCAGGGCAGAAGCTCCAAGCCCCGGCAGGTGCTCCCTGGCTCTTGAACTTCTGAAGATTGTCATATGCAGCTCGGCAGGCCAGTAAGTTTGGCCACCCATGCTCTATAGAGTCACTGAATGGGAATAAAAGACACTCTAATGGCCAGAGCATTAATGGTTTCCCATGAGCTACACAGGAAATTAACCTGTAACTCATCATCTTAATCACCTGAACTCTCTAGCTGGCTCCTATTCCACTAGGATAGGGAGGGCCCAGGACCTCAAAGATATTTAAGGGCGTTAAATACCTTCAAGGATCTGGGCCAAGGATCCATTTAATGCAGAGCAATCACACATTTCCAGGAAGTGTTCAGCACTTCCTGGAAGATCTTCTTGGATTTTCTTATTATATGTTATTGCAGGTGGATGTTACTAAAGATGGGCTCAAGCAGCATAATCTAGATCCAGATAAATTTGCTGCTGCTGTGATTCAGGATTAGGATTCAGTCCATTATACAGACTTGGAAAACTTGGAACTGGAAGTGTGTTTAAATTTCAGTGCCCCCAAAGTTCTAGGGTGTTCCAATGTGCGGTTTTAGTTTGGGCTTAATAAAGCATAAAGGCAGCCAGTAAACTCTACCTGTGGGAAGTGAGTATCACTGAACATTGGTTCTGTACTTCCTCAGAGATGATTTTCCAAAGGTGTCGTTTAGCATTAGGATCCATTCCAGAGCTTGGTTCATCCTTTAAAAAATAACACCCCCCACCCCAGATTGTAAGTTTAAATAGTAAAGAAAATGTCATTTCTGTTCCTCTCCATACCTGCTCTCTGTTTAGAATTGTCATTACAGACACTACGAATACCAACACAACCACTTCGCCCTTATATGGCGCTTTTGGTCTGTATTATTAGTATTATTTATATGTATGATGGTAGTGTCTAGGATGGGACCCCCTTGTGCTAGGCATTGTACAAACACATACTAAGAGGAAGTCTCTTCTCCAAAGAGCTTACAAACTACATAGACACAGAGGGGAAATGACTTGTCCGAATTCACACAGAAGGTCTGTGGCACAGCCCTCTCCACTGCTACGGGCCTTATCCAAACATTACACTAATTTACCAACACTTTGGCTGCCTAGAGGATTTGGAAACCCACTTCCCATTAATTTCAAATCAATTAATTTGAAAATCTCAGCCTTACTTTTCCCAGAGCAAAACTGACTCTGAGGTGCCACAGATAAACCTCCCTCTGTGTAGACGTTTTATTTCACACTTCTATAAATAACAACTTATTAATAAATTGTAGCTCTGATCCAAACAGGAGGTAATACCAGACTGCACTTTGTCTTCTGGGTAATATCTACTTCATTTACGGACAAACAAGTTTTCTGTCTTCAGGATTCCATAGACAATACGCTACAGATGAGTAACAGTATGTTGTGCCCCACCTCATTCATCATCAACAAAATTACCAGCCAGCTTCCTATTGTAGAATGGTTATTGTTGGTGACAATGTATTATACGAAGCAGAAAGAAAACAGCTTGTTATTCAGAAAGAAACTTGTGCTTAGACAACCTCCTCTTCTCCCTTTTTATTGGGATTTTATAGATAAAAAGAGAAGCTAAAGTTAGAAGGAATTTTATCAATTTAGGGGTGGCTCTTCAACGGGTGTAAATCAGAGCTGTGCCCATCTGGCCCAATGTTTGGAAAACTGATCACCAAGTGTTGCAGAATTTACAACACAGCAGTGGCAGGGTGGTCTGGTACTTTGTGGGGTTGGTTTCTGTAGTTACGTTGCCTGTGGTGTGACTGAGTGAATGTGATATGAATGGAGTCTGAAAGATCATCTTCTTTTGTTTTTTCCCCCTTCTCTGTTATGTTTGTTTACACTGAAACATTTTCTGATCCTCTCACACTTCCTTTTCTTTCCTATGAGCCCAAAGAGTGCTGACACATGGGAATAAGGCTGGTTGCCTTAACAACAATTAAGCAGAAAAGGCTGGGGCTAATTGCCCTGATTTAATCCTGAAAGGCCAGGTGAGGCTTGTTGAGGAAAGCAGACCATGAGGCCAATAGGAGCAGGAGAAGGGCCAGAGAAAAACAATTGCTTAGGTGGTATGGGAGTAATTTAAACATTGGCCACTTCTGGATGCTGGGTTAACTAAACTTTGTGTGCTAGGGCCATCCCTTGGAGAACTGCAAGTGAAAAGCCTGACTGGGAAATCTGAATTGCAACTTTGGGTGTGCATGTATGGAATGTTGTGTGTGTGTCCGTTCCCAGCTCAGGAAAGGGTGACTAAAACTTGTGGGTAGCCCTCGAGAGAGAAACATCTGTGACTCTTACATCAAAGCCAGACCCACTGCTTGAGGCATTTCATTGACAACAGCAAATGGCAGTTTGCACAAAGAGAACATTTCAGTTATGATGCTACTTCAGAGCAAAACTCCAGTATAATATAAGAAGAAAATGTTAAGCTCCATTTAGGTGAAACGTTCTAATATCCTCCATGTGGCAAGAGATATATGCTTTCTAGATTGTATCTTAAAAGGACACTACTGTTCTGGTTCTGTTTTTCACCCCATGGCAGTTTGGGGCCACTGGTACAAGCTATCTGCTCCTTTCATCCCCTTCTTGCTATAACATGGAGGGTGTGATCTCATCTTAAATCTGATATGGAAGTTGTAGAGAGACAATAAGTATGGAATAGTGTGATAGCATTTTTGGTTCCTTTCCCTTTAAGAGCAATAGGTAGACACAATATAGTATCCATGAAGAAGCACTCATGCAGAGCCTCTGGATTTCTCTCTACTGCTGCTCGACTGAAGTAGGGGCATTTCAGACATGTACAGTCAGGAGGATAATGATCTCTGTAAACAGCATTGGTTAGACCAGGCGTTCTCAGACTTGGGCCACGGCTTCTTCAGGGTAAGCCCCTGGTGGGCCGCGAGACGCTTTGTTTATCTGAGCGTCCGCAGGTATGGCCCCTCGCAGCTCCCACTGGCTGCGTTTCGCCGTTCCCAGCCATTGGGAGCTGTGGGAAGCGGTGGCCTGGCCCGCGCCACTTCCCGCAGCTCCCCATTAGCTGGGAATGGCGAACTGCAGCCAGTGGGAGCTGTGAGTGGCCGTACCCGTGGATGCTCAGGTAAACAAAGCATCTCGCGGCCCGCCAGCGACTTACCCTGAAGAAGCCGTGGCCCAAGTTTGAGAACTCCTGGGTGAGACCATGCCTGGAATACTTCATACAGTTCTGGTGTCTACATTTTAAAAAAATCTATTGGCAAATTGGGGAGGGTGCAGAGGAGAGCCACAAAATAATTTGAAGATAGGAACAAAGAATACCTTAGAGTGAGAGACTTAAAACGCTCCATCTGTTTAGCTTATCAAAAAAGAAGATTGAGAGGTGACTTGATTACATTGTGTAAGTACCCTCCTGAGGAGAATATAGTGGGAACTAAAGTGCTCTTTAATCTAGCTGAGAAAGGCATAACAAGAACCGATGGCTGGAAGGTAAAAAACAGATCAATTCAAATTAGAAATAAGACACACATTTGTCAGTGACCATTGCAACAAACTACCAAGGGAAGTGGTGGATTTTCCATCTCTTGATGTCTTCAAATGGAGACCTGATGCCTTTCCAGAAGAAATGCTTAAATCAAACACAACTTATTGGGCTCACTACAGGGGTAACTCCCATGGCCTGTGTTATATATGTTGACCTGTGACCCCTAACCGCATCCTACAGAGGTTATGAGGTAAGCTTGATATATATATATATATATATATATAAAAATATTGCATGTAATAAAATTGCTTTTATTAGTTATGAGTGACCTAGGATTATACGATTTAGCAATGAATGCATTACAACACACAAGTGCACAGCAAAGAACAAATTAATGGAATGCTAATGAACTTCTAGGGGATTTTTAGTATGTGTAACCATGAGGTTAACTTCATTAATATATTGGAAACGCTGGGAAAAGTATTAATGCAAAAAGCTATGTCAACAATCATAACACCAATTATGGTTTCCCAGACAACCATAAATGGACCAAAGGCCAGAAAATGATCTAACCATGGTCATGGGACATGTGTGGGTGTTCAGGGGAAGAAGGTCTGAGATATAAAATAAGTTGTAAATCCAACCTTTAATTGGGATCATCAGAATGACAGTGTAAGCGACAGCCAAAACCGTCATCACCACCTATGGTGACCTCCACTTACTCTTCTTTCCATCTTCACTTCTAATGGCCTCCATAAGCTTGCAAGTATGCACAATGCAGTAAACCACTTCACTGTACTTATACATATTGATTTTTCTATCATTTCAGTTATACTTGTCTGTACAACTAAAGTCCATAGTTTCTGTGTGTGCTTCACCAATCTCCAACTCAGCAACATTTCTTATGTAGCTGCTGAGTAAAAGAACCTGTTATGAGTGACTGATGCAATTTGCACTCTAAACTTATCCAAGGCTACAGACGGGAGGTCAGAATAGATGATAAAATGGTCCCTTCTGGCCTTAAAAGCTACGGATCTTTTCATCCCAAAATTTCTGATTCCTTACCAGCAATAGAATTGATGGATTACCAATGAGGGCCAGAGCAGTTGATAACTTTCTATTAGTGCCATAGCTGCACATCGAGGTGACTCTGTCTTTGTACAGCATCAGATTAAGTCTATGAAGAAGCTGACGTACAATCTGTGGGTATAAATAATAATAATAAAAAAAACTTGGTTTACACTGAGAATTAGACCAACCATAGAATATCTGGAACAAGTATGTATTTGCCAACAATTCAAGACCCAATCCACAATAGGTGCAAATCAGTGTAGCTCCAATGACTTCAACAGAGCTACACCGATTTACATCAGGTAGGGATCTAGCCCTCAGTATCTGGCGGTTCAGATACTATAATTAAATGTCCTTTGAAATAACATATTGCTGCCAGGTTGGGTTTCACTCCACAGAAGTCTTTGAAGTGTGGAGATTTGCTTTGAAATACCTGTTAAAATACATAGGAGTTCAACGATATCACAAAGACCCCCTGGTATAAATACATCAGGGACACAACCTTTACTAATCCCTTTTATAAATCCCAGTTCACTTAGGACTTGAACTAGTAAACGCTTACTACTGAAGTCAATGGAGTATTTGCACAGATGTCTACATAGGGAGAGTTTTAACGGCACTGCCCAGTTCTAAGTCAGTTCCATACTGTGACCCTGTGTTACAAAACAGTCAAGTTCTGTGACCATCCCACACCCATCTAGCCACAAAGCAAGGGAGTCCCAGGTTGGAAATTCATGATTGTCACCCTCATTGTTTATTATTACACATAATGGCCTTGATCAAGACCACTGAAGTCAATGCAAAGACTCTCACTGACTTGACTGGGTCCCAAGGGAACTCTTCAGTCATACGGGTCTACTCACTCCTTTAATCTCTTTCTCTGGGATGCCGTGTAGCCGAGCATAGTAGTACATGTGCTCTTCCACCGTCAGCAAGTCATCCAAGGCATCTTCTTGAGGGCAGTAGCCAAAGAGCGACCAGTGGGTGTCATCAATGTCACTCAGGGATCTGGATCAGGAAAGATGAAAGGTCATTTTATAAACACTTCATAAGTCTCCTGTATGCTCTATTAAACAGGAAGGAAAGGGGGAAATGTAGCCCTCACTGGAGCAGGAATGCTCTTAATTCAGGATATAACGACCTGTGCAGATCTGACGTTCTTAGCTCCTAAAAGGAAGGATTGTGTGTCTCATACTGAGTAGTACCTCACACTGCTTGTACGTCCAGTGGTTTGATGGGCCAGTTTCCAGTGTCCTTACTCATGTTTAAGGCTAAGATTTAGACATGAGTATTTTTAGTAAAAGTCACAGACAGGTCACAAGCAATAAACAAAAATTCACCTGTCCATGACTTTTACTATAAATACCCATGATGATTAAATCTCTGCGCTGTGGGGCCCCTGTTCCAGCCGTGGAGGCTGATTGCCCCCCATGGCCTGCTGCTCCCAGGCCCCCAGAGACCGCTCTCCTGACAGCCTCTGGGCCCTGCTCTGGCCGCCCCCCGGAACCGCTGCCGCTCCAGCACTACCCGGGGCTGCCCCCAGGACTGATGCTTTGGTGCTCCCCAGGGTCTTTGCTCCGGTCACCCGAAGGACTGCTGCTTGGGTGATCCCTGGGGCCAGCTGCCTAGGGGATCACCCTAGTGCGGCTGGCCCCGAGGACCACCTGAGCGGCTGGTCCTGGGGCCACTCCAGCAGTGGCTAGTGCAATCCATGACTTTCCATGACCTCTGTGACAGAATCGCAGCCTTACTCATGTCTAGTAGCACTTTACTCCATCATCAGACCCACTGATTTCAGTGGGACCAGTTGTGGAATGGGATATTATTCAACAAGAGAAAGGGTGACAGAATCAGGCTCTGAATGACTAAGGGCCAGATTCTGATCTCACAGTGGTGTAAACCAGGAGAAACTCCATTGACACCAGCGGAGTTGCACCAGCATAAAAATGTGTCAGTGAAATGAGACTGAAGACCCGAGGAAGTAAATATAGTATTTTTAAAGGGCTGAATTTTCTGCTTTTGATTAAGTCTAACTCTTTTTAATTTGCTTTGTTGATCCATCCGAGCCGGGGTAAGTGACAAATTGTTTTCCAGATAGCCTTGTTGATACATCACTTCCGGATATCTAATCCTCCATACCCAGTTTGATCCCGGACTCTCAATCTTCCACTGGTAGCCCCGATGTCTCCAGTTAACATTTTAAAGATAGTTGTCTTTCCAGCGCCATTCACGCCAAGCAGCCCGAAGCACTGGTTTATGAGACAGAAAGAGAGACATTTAGCATGCTGCATTTAATGCTAAAGTATTGCTATGCAGTGAGTGCTCAATGCGACTTGTCACTTCTCCTCCCCTGGCCCTTGAGCAAAACAGATTATGGAAAAGGCTCAGACAGTCAAAGTGCATATAAATATTATAATGGTGGTTGTTTATGGGGCAGTGTATTGCAGTGTGTATTAGGCTCCTCTGTTTAACATAGTAGGAAATAATGGATGGGTCTTTAATACTATCATTCCTTTTATTGCAAAGTGCATTTTCATATGTAGGCCATGTGAAGGATCAAATCCTGATCATCTTACCCTTGCAATCCCATGCTGCTGCAGCTTCACTGTTACTGGTACCTACACTGGCCAGATTAAAGCTAGCTCAATATGTCTACATGTGCTTCAAATCATACCTCCTACAGCAGTGTAGACAGACCCATAGTAAGTCATAGACACTGTACAGACACTTAGTACCATTGATAGGCCCTGGTCCTGCAGACACAGACAGATGGGAGAGGACGCAAAGGTATAGAGGGAGAGAGAGTCAAATACACAAATGGCAGTTAAGAGTCTAATTCCCACTGACTTCCCATGGGATTTAGGGTGTATCTGCCATTTATGCCTTTGAAAATCTCCCCCACTCAGATCAGAGGCTAGATTTTCAAAAAGAGTCAGCTCCCATTTACCCAGGGTGCTAAGCCCTTCTGAAAATCTGGCTCTTGGTGTCAAACTGGGATCTCATCAATTCTGGCCTTGCCCAAGATCACCCAGCAGGCCAGTGGCAGAGACAGGAACAGAACCCAGGTCTCCTAATCCCATCCATTGGACCACACTGCCTCTCCAGCTGCCCATCCCATTTTCCAAGCCCAATACAGCCTGAATAAAGAGTCATGACTACCTTTCTAATGGTAACTGTAAATCCATGACAACAAACAATCAATGATAAAGACACCATTGTGCTAGACGCTGTATAAACACACAGTAAAAAGACAGTCCCTGCTGGAATTCACTCTCTAGATTATCATAGTTTCCCTCCCACCCTTCCTTTGTCTTGTCTATTTAAACTCTTTGAGGCAAGGACCGTCTGTCGCCCTATGTCCAAGCTATACCTAGCACAAGGGGGTTCCGATTCCAATTAGGGTCTCTGGACTTTACTATAATACAAATAATCAATGACACTCAATAGATGGAGGTGACGAATACCAGAGGGAAGAAAGGAAGGATGAGGTACCAATAAAGCAAGTTATTGTCCAATAAGTAGTAGTCTCAGCTCACCACTTACGTAGTTGCTGTCAGATGGTTTTCCTGAGTCTTAAGCAGGGATTGGGAAGACAATAAGGACGTGGCTTGGAGGACATTTTCAGTTTCCTTTATTATAGGATAGGCTTCTGCTGCCATAGCCTGCTTGCTTACCTCTCCTGCTGGGATTCCAATGCTGACATTTTTGACTGCCATGATCCTTCTGAGAGGAAGATGGTAGATCTTGGTGAGGCTCTGGAGTTGTACCATGTCGACATCTGCTTGGCCAGACTCAACCCGCTCCCTCTCAGCCTGAACATCTTTGTCTTCATCAGCTGCCTCCAACAGACGCGGTGGCCTGCCATGCACTTTGTCGAACAGGAATCTGAAGGAGTAGGAGACAGATGATTTTACATTCCGGATCTGTGTGTGCAGAGGACTTAGTGTCTTTTCAGTAAAATTGAAATGAGATACTATTATATGTTCTCATTATATTAATTTAAAACTCTCTGTTATTATTCCATGTACGAAGCTTAAAAACAAATGTTCTTTCTTTATGAAGCTTTTCCTTGTATTCAACAAATGCATTGCTTTCGGTGTCGGTCCTACATCATGGCAGCTTTCGGTTTTGGTGACAGTTTTTACCATTAGAATTTGGGGGGCAGCTCATGCATGAAGTGAACCCAAATCAGCTTGGGCTCATGATGCCACTGAATGCATTGAAGGGGCTCTGGATCTGCTGACCCCAGAGCCACTCTTTCGATCAATCCATCAATATCCCATGGCACCTGAAATGGCAGCCCTTTGAGTTGCCTTTCCAACACAGAATGGATACATTCTTTAAAATTGAACTCACAGGCCTACACAGGTATTACAATAATGAATACCTCCCCACTCCCGGGGACTGGAATTATCCAGCACATGCAGAAGTAGGGCAGGTAAGCCATTACCCCCAATGCCCATAGAGAGGGAGGTGCAACAAAAAATTAAGGCCCACACATTTCCATTAGTCATCACTATAACCACAGGTAGATATGGGAACTGCCAGCAGAGAGAGCTCACACTGGGTTTGCAAAGTGCTGTGTAAGTTTATGGAGCTATGCAAAATAATAATAATTGATAATGATGACAATGTCAACGATTAAAGCACTGAGCTCTGTTTTAATCTACATTCATTGTAGGAATACAGATGTTACTTACTCTAATATACTAGACCAGACTTTCTGAATCATCCCATCATGCATTAAGAGCCGAATTGCAAAGAATATAGTGCCCTGAATAAACATGCCAAGCAGCTTGGAGCTTATTCTGTCCATCTCAAAGGTTCTGTCAGGGTAATCCACTCCGTAGGCTTTTAAGAAGCCCATCAGCGCCTGGTGCTGAGACAGCTCAATCAAGCCATATCCAAAGCAGAATTGTGGAGAGATCAGGAAAACGTGCCTCAAGATTTCAGAGAGATCATACAAGCCCTGAAAGAAGAGAAACACTAATGATCATTGTGACTTTATTCTTGGGACAGCATTGGGACTGACGCCTGTTTGGGCTTAATGGCATATCTCACACCATAGCTAAATCAACAGCAAAGAGCTCCGAAACAGTTTGTTTCACAATTGCAAGGAATTCAGGGTGGGAAAGTCCCTGGGAGTTGGTGCCTAACTCCCCTAGGTGCTTCGGAAATGGCACCCAGTGATCATACTTCCTGGTACAGATCCTTGGCTCTTATTCCAGCTACTTTGCTCTGCTCAGGTAGCAGGCAGCTGACAGAACGGTGCTCTGAGGCTGATGCAGGGAATGCCCAGGTGAGGGAAAGCTAAGTAAGCAGGTTGCAGGCTGGTGCTCTTCATGAAGTTGTGGTAGCCATCTAGCTGCGCTAACCCTTGCAGCTGATGTGCTCCCCATCCATGGAGCCTCAGAGCTGTGGATCCAACCCGCTGCATGCTGAATTGCAGGGCATCCCCATGAAGCTCAAAGGGACACAGGTAGTACCCAAATCCTTCTTCTGTAGCACAAGCGCATCGGTTCTGCTTGGTTAAGCAGCTCCATGCCCACTGACAAGGAGACATGTTTGGCCCAGGGAGTTGCTAATGCATGACAAACAGCCAAGCACTGAGCCTCGCAGTGAAGAGCTATTGTATAATATTGTTATTAGCTAACTCGAGCAGTGAAGACTGCTGAATACGACTGACATTACACACGGCACATTGGATATGCAATAAATTAGCATGGAAGGAGATTGGCTCCATACTGATGTGGCTAGACAATGACAAGGGTTTGGTAAATAGGTATTGCCTGTCAATGGGACGAGGGCAGATTCCTTTTTGTTTTTTAATTAAGAAATTGTCCTTGTAATAAACAAACAAAACCAAACCTTACATTTTAGCCAGGACGGATTCTCTAAGGCACAAGAGAAGCAGGTCTATTAAAGAGCAGTACTCCACTCTAGGGAAATATCAGTGCCTTCGAGGCACTTTTCCCTTTGCACGGACAGGAATTCAGTGTAGAGAGCACTTATTTCACAGTTAGATGACAGAAAGCTCATCTGCTGGTTAATGTGGCATGATGTAGCCCTTCGGGCACTGAGTACTCAGCCTCAGTAATTTGCACTGGAGGAACTTAACTCCCAATACAACCATCTTTCCCAAAAATGTGGGCCTGCATTCATTCCCTGATCTCTCCCACATGCATCTGGTTTCCACCCTCCCAGATGTCTTCTCCCATCTGCTTCTCTCTCTACTCCTGGTTCCTAACCACGGTGTGGGGGGTGGGGCAAATTACATGGAGAAGAAAGAGTCTCACTTGCCCCATGTTTGGACATAGGGAACCTCCCCAGATTTCTAGAGTAATGTCCCCTACTTGACCTCCCCCAAAACCTTGAAAAATAATGGAAGTCCACGGGTATGATCCAAAACCCATTGAGATCAATGGAAAGACTCCCACTGACTTCAGTAGCCTTTGATTCAGGCCCTTGGAAACCAATCAGTTTTCTAAGAGTTAACACAGGGCTTCTCTACATGGTGCATTAGTAGTACTGTTTAAAATGGGATACATTAGCGTACACATGGAAACTTTCAGTGCATGCCAGCAGCAGGATCCACCCTGGCCAGTTAATGTGCAACACACTAGTGTGCACTAGAATTTACACTCCATTAGTGAGGACTGATTCATCATATAGAGAAGGCCAAAGTGTTAGTGAGTTCTTACCTGATCAGTAGCCTTTTCTTGGGAAAGTAGAAACACAACCGAGTGAGTAATGATGGTATTAATGCTAAAGGACAAGTTGAGGCTGACATAAACTATGAAGGCCATTCCTGTTTCCTTGAAGATCCCAGCCAGCAAGTACATCCATGAAAACGTTGCGTATCTATAGATCATTTGCAGCAGAGAGAATATGAAAATAATTTAAAGAGTGGTGAAAACCAGCAATAAAATAATTCAGCTCAGGAACTTCTGCCTCACTCGCTACACACAGGTGGGTATAGTCATATTTACTCTGAAACTTATAGTAATAATGATGCCTATTTCTCATATAGCACCTTTCATCAGCAGATCTCTTCACCACCCTTTAACCTCACAACACTGCTCTGAGGCAGGGGAGAATTAATTATTATTCTCAGTTATCCCCATTTTACAGATGAGGCACAGTGACTCGCCCAAGGTCACAGAGGATGTCTATGGTGGACCAGGGACTTGAATTGTGGCCTCCTATAGCCTTGGTCAGTGCCCTAACCACCAGACCATCCTTCCTTCCACATGGGGGCTGCACTTGGACTTCAGTGTCTCAGGAAGTTGAAAGAGAAAAAAAATCAAAACTTTCTGGTGGAATTTGGGGAAAACATTGATGACACGTATTCATGGCAAATGAAAATTGTGCAACCACACTAGCTGAGGTCAAGATCTTGAAGACCTTGTAGTCCTGACCCAATTCAAATTAAAAATGAAAACTTTGAGGAAAGACTCAGCCATCCAGGGTTCTTATCTCCCCAGGCCTGTCTGCTTAATTCTAACTCCGGCAGAGAAATACTTCCTGAGAACCAGACTGGGAGTCAGGAATGGCTGAGTTACAGCGAGAGCTGGTTGAAAAAAGGTTTTTGTGAATTTTATCCTGATATTTTTTTGGTTGAAATTTAAAAAATTTAAACAAGCTTGCTGAGAAAAAAACAGGGCAAAATTTATCTAAATTTTCCTGATTTTTTTTTTTGAGAATTTTTTTTTTTGGGAATGTCACTGATATTTTGACATTTGAATAGTTTCAGTCAGCTGTAGTTACAATCTAGGCTGTGTCTGAGATCTTGAGCATATTGGTTTTTGGTGTTAGTTGTGAACATTTAGAGCTGCTGTTCAGGTAAAGTCTGTGTAAACAGGAAATAAGGACAATCATGCATCATTCACCCCAACCATGGTGTCTTGTGTCTCTGTAATCTTTACAGCTTAAACTGCCACCTTTGGTTTTCCCCTGTCTAAAATGGGGATAAAAGTTCTTGCCTCATCTCTCCCAAGCCTTTTGAAGGCTAACTAGTAAACATTTATTAAGTGCTATCTATATTACGGGGTCAGTTCAGCCTCTCCAATTCTGCCAAGAGAGAGGTGATGGGAGAGTCACACAGCTTTGGTCAGGACTCCAAATCCTAAGCAAAATTCCCTCCCTCCCTCCTTCCCTCCCCCGATGGAGTCATATTCAAGTAACTGAGCCACACACTTACCCGAACATCATCATCAAAAGAAATACAGCCACTAGGTTATTATCGTTGAAGAAAGCAGGTATTTGGAAAGCTGAAATAACTCCTATTGAGAGGGCAACCGGGACCATAAAAAGAACCTGTGAAATGATATTAAAGAGTGTATCGTAGTCAGAATAATTAATACTCTAATAGAGCTACATGCAGCTTGTATGGAGGAGGGAATGACACCAGGTCTCAATTTTGCCCTAGAGGTGCAGTAAACTGTCCATCAATAGGAGAGGAGAATACATTCTGTGAGGCTCTCTGGAGCATTCCAGCTTTGAACCCTAGGAAGCGTGGGCATGAAAGGGCCTAGATGTGAATGAGAAATGCCCCGTGCCTTTCCTATTATAGAATCACATTCTGCTGTTTACAATACTCTGTCAAGCCAGGGATCTACACAGTAGCTTCCTCAAGCGGTTCCTCTTTTCCCCGACTTTGGGATTTCAGAGAATTTGCTGGTAGGCGTTCACTGAGAAATATCCGGTTGCTGAGAGCTCTGGATTAGTTTCAGCCTGCTGAATAGTGATTGCAGTTAGAACGCCAGGGCTATTTCAATAGGCTCATTTAAAAATCTCCAGCACCAACCTGAGAACCTGGAGCATGAAAGCAGAGGCAGGCCAGAGTCACAGTCACAGGTGTACGACCAGTGACTCAGCGCCAATTCTTCAAACCTGGCCATGTTTCTGGTGTGTTCAAATCCCTCGTTTGCACTCACAACCAGGAGCTGCTTGTTCCACTGCTCAAATCCATGAGCAGGCTTAGGCAGGTAGTTCTGAACATTTGGCCCTAGGGGGCCTGTTGTTATTATTCCTATTCCAGTGGTGCCCTGCAACCCTAGTCATGGGCCAGGACCCCCTTGTGCTAGGGGCTGTACAAACACAGAACCAAAAGATGGCTCCTGCCCCCAGTGGTTCATGTGAAGTTAATCCAATGTTAAGGCCTTGCCTCCACTGGGATTTAGCCAGCAGTGTAGCTGCATTGCAAACTGCTAATGTAGGTACACTGACATCAGCATGGCACAATTTGCACTGCTGATGCAGCTTGCAAGCCAAGGTAAGCTGCACCTACACCATTCAAGCTGCACTGCCGTAAAGAGCGTCTATGCTAAGAGCCAGGTCATAGGTGCTTCATATGCCCCCCCACCCCACCATGATACCTGAGTGCCCCACAGTCATTAATGTACCCTTACCACACCCCTGTGAGGCAAGGCAGTGCTATTATTGCCATTTTGAAGAGGGGAAACTGAGGCACTGAGTGTATGGCTACACGGCAGCTGGGCAGGAACCTCCCAGGCCAGGTAGACAGGGCTCAAGATAGAATGCTAAAAATGGCTGTGAGCAGGCACATTGCAGCTCCAGCAGACACTCAGCCTGGCCACCCAAGCTTAAGCCCTCCCAGCCTTGAGGTTGGGTGGTTAGCCCAAGCAGCAACATCCACACTGCTATTTTTAGCATGCTAGCTCCACACTGTCTCCCCTGCTGCCGTGTAGACATACCCAGAGAGGCTTCCTTGAGCCAGGTCACACAGTCTGTGGCAGAGGGGGGCATTGAAGCCAGGTTTCCCAAGTCTCTGGCTAGCACCCTAACTACCAAGGCAACCGTGCCAGTAGCTAAAAAACAAACAAACAAACAAACAAACAAACAAAAAAGACTCGCCCTGTAGACAAGGCCTAAAAACTCCGCTGCACAGTTTCTGCCACAAGCTATGTGAAACTGACTGAGGCACCAGTCTGAGTTAGTGTATGGGGGTGGGACGAGAAGCTGTATGAAAAGGATAACATTTACAGTGGATGCCAGAATTCTGACATCATGATGACCCAAAATACGAATCAGTTAAATTTCAAGCCAAACAAACTTGTGGGGGGAAATCCTTAATAATACAAAAGAGAAAGTAAATTCTGCTGTCAGATAAACCTCAGCTCGGATGAGCTGGGGAATCATCTACTGGGTGAAAATGTTCTGTTTCATTGCCACTCCACTGAGATTATCTTCAGCGCTGTCAGTTGTCATGATTTTGTCATGAGCCTTGCAATGCTTGGAATCAGCTTTTTTTTTTATTTAAGTAAGTTCCTAGGTCCTTATGGTTGAGGAGAAAACTTTGAAAATGTGACCTCTGAGCACCATAATGGCTGAAAAACCATAAAACAAAGACAAAGGGGACTATGGAATCCTGAAAGGGACCTTTTCAAAAGACGTAAAAAAGTGTGGGATCCTTTTGAGGCAGATAAGTCTAGATATATACAGCACATCACTCCTGACCTGACTAACAGTAACAGAAGGTAACTTTCTTTGACATTAGGAGTTTGGAAACCTTTCTATATTATATTACTTAACCCACCAGTTGGCCTTTTCCAATCTCTCAAATCTCAGCCAAGAGATGTTTACAAATGTAGGATCTTGTATTCTGAAGGTTCCAAAATTATCTACCATCTGCAGTAGAGTTCTGAAGATAGGGTCATATCCTGCAGCCCTTACTCATGGGACTAGGAGCTGCAGGATCAGGTCCATAAGCCTTACCCAGATGTATAAATCCTGGATGACCACAACAACTCCACCTCTGCAATCTAACTTCAAAGGCAATGTGACATCTACATGTTAAAAACTAACCCAAGTTTTGGTCTTTGCCATGTTGATCTCTTATAAATCTGCTGAGTTTTATACATACCCCAGTGTTATGGTTCACAATTAATAATCAGCAATGCTTTTGAGAACGATAACCTAGCTCCTGTGGTAGTGATGATATTAATAAGTCTAGATAACGAACTTTAAATACAAAAGTGGGGATTTTTCACTCTGGAGTCCTGTTCTCTGTGCATAAAAGTTAAGTCATTTACCAGGTCGTAGATGAAGTTAGTCACCCAATAGCTCGTCACACCGATGCCTGAAATATGCTGCAGTTGCTTAGCTTTGGTTTGATGTTCTTTTACCACATAAAGCACAAAGCTGGCTGTTGTGATGGAGTAGCCAATCAGGACAGACATTGAGACTAGGATATCAAGCAAGCTACTGAGCCTGAGGAGACAAGGGGAAGAAAGACAGAGTCAATGTTTGATCGCCCTGATTTAGAAGACAATATTCATAGCTTAAAAAAACCAAGGGCCTGATCCTGCCAACATTCCCTAGTGGTTGTAGAGACGGTTCAGGGTAGTAAGCACTATGACTGGCAGAAAGGCTTTGCAGGGTGGGGACTGTGACAGCAGATTGTTTGGAAAGACAGAAAGAAAAATATGTATTGTCATTGTTAGGGCTGTGCTCCAAAATTGATGCGGTATCTATAATGTCCCCACATTTATCAGGGATTCTGGGAAGAAACTCAAAGGGAAATCAGTAGCTCTGTAGATACAGGGGAGACGGTTCGCTTTTGTGAAAAAAGCAATTTGATTGCTCAAAAAAAGTTATTGATCAATGTAGGTGTTTCATGATTTCCAGGTAGCTGTTTTGCTTCTATTGCCACTAAATGAATCAGAGCAGCAAGTACCAGCCAAATTAAACCTCTTACATGACTTGTTCTTTACTCTGTCCTCCGGGGTAGGGATGACTCACAACGGAAATACCTACAAAAAGAAGAGAAGTAGTTTGTAACATGTATGACTAAGTTCCTCATTAGGCACGGAGGCTGGAAGTAATGCCGCTATTGGTTACGGGAGGGAATCAGGGGGGCTGGGTTCTGCTCTCACTCTCCCCCTGATTCAAGGTGTGACCTTGTGCAGAATTTTCACAATTGCCATCAGCTTTTTTTGAGTGGCTCTTGCAGGGCCTAATTTGCAGGAGTGTTCAGTGCTTAGAGCTGCAGTTAATGGGAGCTGTGGATGCGCAGCAGCCCTGAAAAATCAAGCCCTGCGGTCCGAATTCAGCAAGAAACCCAAGCACATGCCTTTAGCCATGGGAATAGTCCCTTTGATTTCAGTAGGGCTACTCATCTACTTAAAGTTAGGTACATACTT
Source organism: Malaclemys terrapin pileata (assembly GCF_027887155.1). Classification (NCBI taxonomy): domain Eukaryota; kingdom Metazoa; phylum Chordata; order Testudines; family Emydidae; genus Malaclemys; species Malaclemys terrapin. The sequence continues at coordinate 12,889,138 of NC_071515.1, read as the reverse complement.
AAATACCTTGCTGAATCAGGGCCCATGTGTTTTAAGTTGGGTGGCCCAATGCTGAAGCATTCAGAGGCCACATTTTAAAATCCTGGCCCTAATGTCTGTGTGCCTCGGTTTCCCCATCTGTAGCAGGTGGATAGCGCTCACCCATCTTTGTCCCTGCAAAGAACACCATCCTATGTTGGCACAAAGAGTTATTTAATAGTCCTTTTCCAGTGGCCCCATTCCAACTTGAAGTCCTCAGCTGAGAATTGCAAAAGCATAACTCTGGGCCTGACCCAGTGATTTCCAAGAGCACTCAGTCAAACCAAGGGTCCTTGCTACCATTAATTAAGCCTCAGTACACTCTAGTGTGGTACTGAGTCCTGTGGCACCTTATAGACTAACAGACGTATTGGAGCATAAGCTTTCGTGGGTGAATGCCCACTTCATCAGACGGGGTATTCACCTATGAAAGCTTATGCTCCAATATGTCTGTTAGTCTATAAGGTGCCACAGGACTCTTTGTCGCTTTTTATAGATCCAGACTAACACGGCTACCGCTCTGATACTAGTGTGGTACTGTACACTGTAAGTCAGCATTATCCCCATTTCAAAGCAGGGGAAGACAAGGGCAGAGAGGTTGAGTGACACGCCAAGGCCACCACAGGAGTTGGTATCAGAGTCAGGATTTTAACTCACCTGTTACAAGTCAGGTGATCACTAGAACAGCCCTCTCCCTATTAGTACCACTATCACTAAGTATGTACTATAGTGATAGGCAGCTCTTGTAATTCTATGACATACTTTTGCTCATTTTTGATGAGCTGCCCCATATTTGATAAGTATTATCTTGGATAACTCAGTGTGGAATCATCTTTCACATTCTCCACTGGGTCTCCAGCCTTCCAGCAGACACCGGAATAAGCTTCAGATAACACTGTTTGTGGTTAGGAAAGCAATCAGTATATTTTCTGATGAGAAAATGTAAACGTAACAGTTCTGGCTTGTGAAGCTAGAAAGAAGCACCTGGAGCAAAAGAAACAGCCAGCCTACAGATATTAGTCTGACTATTGGTTTCAGCCCTGTGTGAAACTCAGGTCTTTCCCAATCAGATTCATAAAATGAGGTCCGTGACAATTAAATGTCAGAGGGTGGCAGGCAGGAATTCTCTTACCAGATCTGCCAAAATGTTTGGTTTAAACACTTCCCTTCCAAAGCCAGCATCTAGCCCTGGATATGGGCTATATCACATATGAAGGGCTTTTGCTCGGTTTAGAAGCAATGAGAATCTATTTATCCACTGCACTGAGATAAAAAATATTCCAGGAGTGCAAGGACAATCATAAATGGATTAGAACCTATAACCTTACCAAAGTCAACTATTTTATCCAAGAGTCTATGGCCATTATTCTCACTTATACTAAGACTCCTTTTACACTAGCAGAGTGCTGTAAAGGTGTTTTGGGATAAATCAGAATAGGCCCTGTATTATTGCAGATCAATATCTGCGTGTTAATAGCCTGTTTTGAGAGAAGAATGTCGAGTTCCTCTGGGAGAAAAACGTCACATGTTACATTAGCCACTGGGGGGAGCCCTTTAAATAGATTAGAAACACTGATGCTGGGAATGAAAAGTTAATTGACATGTTTTTATAAGAGCTGTGGAGTTCATGCAAAGGTTATTTCTTGGCCAAATCATGCTCAGATTCATGCCAGAGGTAGTCACATTTTAAAAAAAAATTGTATGAAGAAGAAAAATGACCAAGAGTTCTCCTCTCTGTTTCTCCATAACACGTACAATTACTTGTTTTCATGATTACTGATTTCGAGCAAACATATTTGTACAAAACCCACAAAAGAATCAGCAACATTTGTGATTGTCACAGCAATGTCTTCAGAGGCCTGATCCAGTCATAATAAGACTCCAGGCCTGATTCTCCACTGCTTTGCACCCCAAGTTGTCATTTACACCCGCGTACAGTAAGAGCAAAACTGGTGCAAAACGTTTCCCTCCCATTTGGCAGCATTTAACACTCACTTCATACTGGTGTCAATGGCCATGCAGACAGGCCATTATTTCCATGGAAATAATGAGCATCTTAGGCCGTGCAGTGGTGGAAGCTGCTTTCGGTTGCCAAGGCAAAGAGGACTCCGCATAGCTGCAGGATGTCGCTTTACACATTCTACAGCCTCCATGCCCTAGGGTGGGAGCTGTGCCCTTGATGAGCCATCTGTGGCATCAGCCCCTAGCGAATATTATTTTATGGGGATGGATTTTTATGAGTCTCATTACGGCTTCTTTTCTCTAGACTTCTGCAGCATAATACAATACAAAGAGGGACTCTACTGAAGCCCAGTGGATCAGTTCTAAGCTTCAGTGAAGTTCTATGGAAGAGGGGACCAGCTTCCATGATTTTTTGGACCTGGAAGAGGCTAGGCTAAAATTTTCAAATTTTAAATGCCTAAAATTATGCAACTAAATCCATATTTAGTCACCTAAGTGGCCTGATTCTCAGAGTGTGCTGGAAAAAAACCCACAGTTGCTGTTAAATTCAAAGGGAGGTGAGAGTAGAACCATAGAATCATAGAATATCAGGGTTGGAAGGGACCTCAGGAGGTCATCTAGTCCAACCCCCTGCTCAAAGCAGGACCAATCCCCAACTAAATCATCCCAGCCAGGGCTTCGTCAAACCTGACCTTAAAACCCTCAATATCTCTGAAAATCAGGCGCCTTCCAATTCGGTGCCTAAATTTATAATGCTGTATAAAGATGCTGGCCTCCGTTTTATGTGCTATATTCAGTCTGTATCATTGAAACACATGAAATGGTGGGATTTGGTCTGTGGTTCATTTTAAGGAAAACAAAAGAGGTGTCATTCGAGAGCAATATTTTTCTTGAGGGATACAATGAAAATCTCCAGTTGCTAATAACGATGTACAAACAACTAGAAAATGTTTTCCTTCTGTAAAAAATAAAGGTGATCCAGTCTGACTAATCTGTTAATGCTGCAGAATAAAGCCATTTTTCCTTCACTGCAGCTTAGGCTAGAAGTCAAAATTTCCATTTCAATACTTCTTTTTTCGGGGGGATGGAGAGAAGGAAGCCCAGTATACATAAGTCGAAAGCTATTATGATTTGCTTGGTGACAGGGCAAAAAGCTCCTTTTGTGTGTTTCTTTTTTTAAATATATGAAGTTTAAGTCAAACCTCAAAAGCAGGATTGGCACCTCTTTCAAATTGCTGAAATGAGTGTGCTTTTATCTGGCCATTTCAATGGTTCTTAAACTGTCATTTATTTGTCACAGCAACAAATGGCTTTCGGTCGCCAGTAAACTACTGCAGAGAAGGGTCTCTTCAGTTGTACTTCAGACCAGTTTACACAAGTGTTGTTAAGCTTTACTCATCAATTCATTTATTTTCCCTATACTGAGTACAGATTCCTTAGAGGGACCTGGGAATTATCAATCTGGTCATTTGTTATCATTCATTTGTTTCCAAGGACACCCAGAACTGGCTAGATGCAGTGAAAATGTTAGAGCTGTTCAAATAAATTCCAACAGAACATATTTCCATCAGAAAATGCCATTTTGTCAAACTCGAAACTTTCCATGGGAATGTGTCAATCTCATTGAAATTTTGTTTCAAGGGGGAAAAGGCTGAAACAAAGCTCGAACTTTCCAGAAGGGAAGGTTTCGATTTTTTCATTTCAAAGCGACTTTTTGGTTTACAGTTTATTTTACATTATACATTTTAACATAATTTAAAATAAAAAAGTCAAAATCAGAACAAAGTAATTCAATTGGCCTGATAAAAATTTTGAAAAAAAAAAATGAGTGTTGGAAAAGTTCATTTCACAGGAAATTGTTTTGGGTTTCATTATAATCCAGAATGAAAACAAATTTCACAGTGTTAGAATTTCCCCTGAAACAGACATTTTGAGTTTTGACCTGCTCTAACAAACATAAAAGGCCATCTCCAGAAAGCTCGGGGACAGATTAGAATAAAATGGCTCCCCAAGCAGAAGACCAGTTTGGGAAATATGTCTCAACTGTCCTTCATTTTGAAGGATGTCACTCATTTTAGTCCCAGAGTTACCTGTTTTCCACATAAATTCGGCATGCCCGTACTTTTAGTGCTGAAAATTATGTAAACTAGAAATAAAGAATGGTGACGCTGGGGTGGCAGATATTTGTTCATGTTAAAGGGACAGATCCTGCAGCACTTTGGGTTTCCTGCTCAAACAAGTTGTGTGTCCCTCATTTGGGGTCTCACCCCATGTCCCATGCTGGGGCCTCGGCATGTTGAAAGGTACATTTGTGGGGGACCCTCTGACTGTGTCTGCCCATTCCCACTCATGGCACGGGCCACTCTGTATTTTGGATAAGGCTTGATGAGTAAGCACTGCTGGTGGAATACTCAGCTCAGCTTGAGTAGCTCACTGATGATTGGGGAGGAGAATCTTCCCCAGCATATCACCGCACTCTCTCTCCATGGCCAGGATGAACCCCTTGACAACTAAGGGCAGGTCTACACTACCCGCCGGATCGGTGGCTAACGATCAATCTATCAGGGGTCGATTTATCACGTCTAGTCTAGACGCGATAAATCGATCCCCGAGCACTCTCTCGTCGACTCCGGTACTCCACCGCCACGAGAGGCGCAAGTGGAGTCGACGGGGGAGTGGCAGCAGTCGACTCAGTGCCATGAAGATGGTGCAGTAAGTCGACCTAAATACATTGACTTCAGCTACGCTATTCTCGTAGCTGAAGTTGCGTATCTTACGTTGATCTCTCCCCCCCCAGTGTAGACCAGGGCTAAGTTGGTCTGGGACCGTCCTGCTGGGGAGATGGCCCATGGCTCTGTGCCATACTGCTGCAGCAGAGAGGAGCTGGAGCCCATCTGTATTTAAAAAAGGGGGCTGCCAGCTAGGCCCTTCCCACTTGGGGATTTGCTCCCACACTGAGTGTGAAATAGCTGGGCCCCGCTGACCCGAGAGGGCGGGTGTTTCAGGTATGGCGGAGGTGGCTGTGCGCCGGGGAGTTGGTTTTGCTTGGCGAGAAGATGAGTGCTGAGGGAGTTGGCCATGTGAAAGCTGGCTGGTGATTATTATGTGGTGATGGGGAAAGAAAACTAAGCAGATGTTTTGCCTTTCTACTTAGGATTATATTAGAGTGTAAGCCCCTTGGGGACGAGGCCATCTTTTTGTGCTGCATTTGTACAGCACCTAGCACAATGGGGCCCTAGTCTCTGGCTCCTATGAGCTGTGCTAATACACATAATACATCATTATAATAGTAGTCATGTTTTTAATTATTGTCAAGGAGGCCTAGAGCTTCAAACAGGCCTTCCTTCTCTGTTGGATTTACCTTCTAATGCATCCATAAATAAAGAGCTTTATGTTGACAAGCAAAATGACCTTCCAGACAGTTTCCTCTGAGTGTGATCCTTCAGCAGGAACACAAGCCATCTGACATGAGAGAGGTCAGGAGAGACTAGAATGTGGCAGAACGGACGGTGTTTGCTGAAGCAAGTCACTTGATAGGTGAGTTCTGAACTCTTGTCAGGCCCTATAATCGAATATAAGACTTTCTACTCTCAATCTATAGATACAGGCTGTATTGACACTAGGCATGTTTTACTGGTATAGCAATATGGTTATGCTATGCTGGCAAAGCGCTCCTACTGTGGATATAGCTATCTCGACAAATCGGCACTTTTACCAAAGTAGTAAAGCCCCGCCCCATGAGTGGAACAAGCTATACACTGGTAAAAACACCTCTTTGTTGACTATGAGAGTTATACAGAGTATGCCAGGAGAAGTCTGTAGTGTAGACCTGGCCACAGGCAAACACCAGTATGCCTGTATTATACACGTAATATGGATGGAACAAACAGTGGAGTAGAGTATGAAGGTTTATCAGCATGAATTTGGGATGCTGCATGACATCAGTGAGGCAAAGCTAAGCAGATCATTCCAAATGAATGCTGATAAATCTTTACATTCCACTTCACCACCCTGCATTCGGTATATACACCACATGATGCAGAGAAACTACTTCAGATTTGTGAGAATATTTTTGTATCCCTCCCTCCAGTGTATACACCTGTAAAATAAAATGCTTTAATTACCACAAGGCCAACAACAGACAGCTCAGCGGGAGAAAAACATTAAATCTAACACACCACTGGAAGCAATCTAAAGTAGCCTTTCTTTGCATAGAAATGTCACATCTTTACAGTCAGCCATCTCGATGCTGAGGTGGAAGTCAATACTAGGCCGAAGGCCTTGCTGCTTGTGGGAGAAGAAAAGCCTATTTTTAAGGTTTTACCTGGTCCCCTCTCCTGTTCCTAGAAATAGACATGTGAAATATTGACACACTTTAAAGGAAATTGAATTGAATCAACATTAGCAGACATGGCCCCACTGAAGTCAATGGACGTTTCACCACTGACTTTAGTGGGGCCAAAATTTCATCCAGGGTATAAGTTTCCTTCTAGTTTAAATTGACACAGCTCCATTTTACACCAGGAGTGAATCTGGCCCACCCATTATAGTCTTCTCTCTACAGATAGAGAAGTGGGCTCCCTTCACATGGGGCAGCATGAGCAGCGTCCAGGATTGGTTAGCACCTACCGTATTTGGAAGACTCGTTTTTCGGCATGTTCGCTCTAAGAATGAAGTTGTTGAGGCTGTTGAGGTAGGCTGGAAGGCTGTGATACCCCTCTGGATTATACCACACCTGTACTCGATTGGGAAACAAAAACAGGCAGAAACTCATTACCAAGAACAGCGATTTCTTCCATTTGGACAAATGAATGCATCCGTAACTCATACTAAAAACAGTAGCAGTAAAAACATTTGCTAAAGCTGGGCCATCTACAAATTACGGGCCAGCGACTCAATCATGCAAGATTCTGAGTGCATTAGCCAGGATCCTACAATGCACCTAAGCATATGACTAGTTCCATTGACTTCTATAAGATCTAGTCCAGTTGCCTTCAGATAGATCCGAAAGACATGCCAGTTGCTAATGGTTTATGTTAATGGTGCCTGGGGCATTAAGAATACTGACACTTTGCTTTTCCACAATCGGTGCTTTTGCTTTTCAGTAATGTCAGTGGCTGGTATTTGCAAAGAGGCATATTTAAGTGAAGTGCCCACTGGGCACCTAATTGTTCCAGGGTAGAAAACACTGTGAAAACAGCACCTTGTTATTTAACAACTGTGCCCCCTGTGATAAATTCTGCTCTCAATTACACTGGTATAAATTCAGAGGAACTGAAGGGAGAATGGAATATGGAATTTACACTTTGTGTACTACACTTTCTATCTGCTTATGTTAGCGACACATGTATGTTTTTTTACTCCCATTAGCCCTGCAGAGCCAATACTGCTATGGGAAAAGGGAGCTGGCTTGTGCCCTATCACCAGAACTGTTAACAAGGACCCAGATCCTACAGTGAGCTCTGCACAGACCCACAACAACTTCAGGTGTCCATGTATGGAGGGTTCGGTGCAGGATGGCGGTCAACATTCCAACTGCAGAGTCTTTACCTAGAGATGGTGCCCCTTTCTACTCCTAAAACCCTACAAAAAAACAACCAAACATAACAAACCCACCACCTTTACCCCAAGCAGAGCTTTTATGAGACATGCCAGAGACTCCATGAAGTCCACTAAGGACTTTGCTGTTGATTTTACATGGAAGGCGCCCAGATATCCCGGTGATAAACAGCAGTACAAACCTCTAAGATCATTGTACATCTCAACTGCACTTGATCTACAGCTGAATTGGGGCTGCTGGGGATGATGAATGACCCAGCCTGGGTTGTCTCATCTTACACTTAGATTGTAAACTCTTTGGGAGTCTTTGCCCAGGCCAATGAGATTCCAATACCGGACTGGGGTCTCAAAGTGTTACCGCAAGACGAATAACAACAAACAGCACTAACTCTCAGATTGCTGGCTGACGCTGATGGGCTGGCGGTTAGATAAAAGCATCTTTTTACCTGCAAGCTGAGCGGTTTGCTCTGAAAGTTACTGAGACAATGAACTCTATGAAACCGCACAATTCCATTTTTTATGAAGCCACATCTCAGAGCAGAACTGCGCTTAAAGGAACACTGTCATGGCTACGAGGATGTACATGAATTTACCGGATCTTGACAGTTCTCATACTGTGCTTCTTTTATTTCAGAGTCCAACCATGGATTTTTTATGCCGATTTATACTTGTTACAACGTTTTTACAGAGATGAGGAAGCACAATGGGTAAATCTGAGTGCACTAAAGAAACAAGCCGGCTGCAGTGAGGGTCCATCAAAGGGCAGATGGTGTTGTTAGCATGGCTTTGCCCCTCACGGGTAGGTAGGAAAGAATACAACTAGTAACACCCATAATGACTAAGAGAGGGAAGATGGAGAAAAGAGAAGATAGGGACAAGCAAAATAAGGGAAGGAAACTGAGACAATTTTTAGTTCATTGGCCTATGCAAGCTGCCGATGTCGGGATGGATTTACCACCTGCATGCAATCCAGAAAAGATTACCGTATTTCTTGAAATAGCCCAATATTCAGTTGGTCTTCTCTGTCTTGCTACATTAAAAAACAAGCAGCCCCATGACTAAGTACAAATGACTCTACACTACTGCTCAGATTGTGCCCCCTTTACTCACACTGGTGAGCAGTTCCTCACCCAGCGAGGAGTCTATGGGTCTACTCATGTGAGCTCACTGATGCGCTTAAGAGAGACGCATCTGGCACTCTGCTAGGTAGTATTCTAGGAGGCAGGTCATTCGTTATCTGCAGCAACGGTTGATTTAAAAGGACTAACACAGTTGTATTTGTAATGCCAGTGCACTAGCACACTATGGGGCAAACTGCCCAGAGCAGTTCAAGTGAAGGCCAAACAAGGCTTTTTAATATGAGGCGTGGAAAGTCTGCATAGGAGTTTGATCGATGACCAGGGTAGAGCTGAGGGGAGAAGAGGGTTTCCTGGGCAAAGCCCAGGGACTGCTTTTGTTACTGGGAGGAGAAACCCCAGCTCGCCCTCATACCATGGTGTGTGAGCAGTCTAGAACTGAATCACGGTGCCTGACTGGCACTGCTAGATGGCAGGATATAATGGCTTGAGCAGCACTGAAAGACCCCGCTCGAGGGCACTCTTGCTGTCATTCTGGATCCCCTGGGTGCACCTACTGTGCCGCAGAGGTGCCCTGGCGGAGACGATGCAGAGTGAGGGAATGGGGGAGAGGCGGGAGGAGAGGACAGGAGTCCTGGGGAGGCTAGGCTAGGTGAGTTGTTACTGGAGCAAAGCCGCAGTGGCTGGGGAGAGTCAGGGCCTGTGGAAGTGAAGAACTGGGCTCTGGGTGGTGCAGGTAATGGATGCAGCAAGAGTAACAGAGTTAGGGGGAGCTGAGGGGCACAGTGTCCCTCCCTTCACCAGTGGAGGTGAATCCAGCTCCTTCAATTTCTTTTTCCCTCCTTCATTCTCTTTCATTGAATTTCCTTTGTGTTAATGGTAATCTAAAGGAGTTCTGTGCTTACTCAGTAATGCCCCTAAAACACACAAGGACATTAATCTTGCTTCACCTTCATTTAGCAATGGACGTTTCAGGCGCCTACCCACTCGGCACTCCTGCATTGCAGCAGGAGGCATTCATTACCTTAGTTAGTGTTCTGTCTGCAGGCACTGGGCGTATATCAAACTTGAGGTCAGTAGTCAAAGGCAACCCAAAGCTCCAGCCGCCATATCTGCATGGTAAACAATACAGCAAAATGCATTATTGTCATTGGAAAGATCCCGGGCTAGATCCTTGGCAGGTGTGAACGGCATTAGTTCCGCTGAAGTCACTGGAGGTGCGTCAATTTCTCGTGGGGCTTACAGGCACTGTACAATGAATGATCATCACAGGCCTCACCCTGGATTCACACAGGCAGGGCCGCCCGGGGAGGGGGGGGCAATTGGGGCAATTTGCCCCAGGCCCCACAGGGACCCCGCGAGCCTTGGCCGAGAATCCTTTCCTTGGCTACTCACCCGGCAGCGGTCCGGGTCTTCGGCGGCGGGTCCTTCACTGCTCCCGAAGACATGGAGCGAGTGAAGGACCCGCCGCTTCCGCAGACTCGGAGCGCCGCCAGGTGAGTACAAGCTCCACAGCGGGTGGTGCCTTTTTTTATGTCTGCTCCCCCACTTTGCCCCAGGCCCCCTGAATCCTCTGGGCGGCCCTGCACACAGGTGCAGGTGAGAACAGGATTTGGGCCAGTGTTTGTAGTGTGGCCCAGTTAACACTGCTGCAGGAGCCTTTACTTTTGAAAAGAAAGTAAAAAGACAACAATTCAGATAAGTCCTGATCTGTGTCGACAGACACGATTCTGAAAGGCATTTTGGTTGCTGCAGAGTCATGCTATTTTTCTACCCTCTTTAGTGGTACAATTCCACATTTGTGGAAGATTTGCATGGAAGGTGAACAGTTCCCTTTCAATCAGTATGGAGAGTAGGTTTTCCCTTAATTAATTTAACATTTAATTTTGCACTTTAGCACTTTACACACGCAAACCCGGTGCTAAACAGCACCGGATAGCATAAGGCACTGATTTAGCAAAGCGGCTTAAGCATGTACTTAATCTTAACTTCAATGGACTGAAGCACACATTTGAAATGAAGCACCCACTTAGATTCTGTGTTGAATGAGCATTTAGGTGCACAATCTCTGTAGAAGTCTTGCTTAACTGGGTATTCTGCCAGATTTCTTTCCTTAAGTTTCTATATTGGACAAAGGCTTTTCTTCAAAATCCATCAGAGTAAAGGGGGAAGGGTGCCCATTACAGCTGCACCTTTCAGTAGTTATGTATATGTTTTAAGACACATGCACGCCTGCCTTAGCAGAGTACTCAGTGCAGCCAGCATGGAGTCCCACCACACTTTAAAGTAACCACCTTGTGCCTATCTCAATAAGCAACATGAAAATGAATATAAAATGGCTGCCTTCCTAAAGGGGAATCAGACACATAAGAAGCCACTGGCCAGTGATACAGAGGACAAAGAGAAAGAGAAGAAATAATTGTATGCTTGACCTTTTCTGGAGGAAATCCTTGGCAGTTGCTAGAAGGTACGTTTCCACATCATGCCCAGTAAGATTATAAATCATCCGAGAGGAAAAAGTTCTTTTGTGAGGTGGAGAGAAGTCAATCTTTGGACACGTCTGAAAATAAATTTTAAAAATTGTTCCTTTAATTAAAAACATCACAGGGCAAAATTTACATTTCCCCCCCAAGGGTCAATTCTTCACAAAGACAGGAGTCCGGTGCTCTGTAGCATTGGGACATACATTCTGATTAGTGCCCCAATTTAGCAAAACTCTTACACATGTGCCTTAGTTTAAGCACAGGCTTAAATCCACCCCTATTCAGCTAAGCACATGCTGAAGTGCCATTGAAATCAATGAGATTAGGACACGTGCTTAAACCTAACTATACTCTTACGTGTTTTGCTGAATTGAGGCCTACCATAGTTATCAGGACCTCAGAATTATTGTGGTTCAGCAAAGCACCCGCACAGTTTGGGTGTTTATCGTGGGGCCCCAATCTCCAAGCATCTCCCCCTGCAATGAGTCCTCCATCCCTTCCTGTCACCCATATTCTGTAGGTACCCGTGCCATGCAAATAAACATATACTAGGTAATAATGATAATGTATAAGACAAGGCACAGTAAAAGCTGCTGGATCCAGACTTCTGCACAAAGTTTATATTCTTGATGGCGAATGCCAATAATAGAGTACTTTCATCTAACGAGAATATTCTAATGAATGCAATTATCCTCTTGAATACAAAATACAGCCCAAAAAGTGTGTGATTGACCCTTGGAGCATGGTATTCAATCCCTCTACTCTGGCCAAAATTTTCTAAGTGAATTCATTGCTTGTCAAGGGTGCTAAATTGACATCCCTGGAGAATGCAGTCTTCTGTTCACCTACAGATCAGATTCAGCACATGGGGAAGCAGCGATTCCTTCCCCATCATCACCACTCCTCAACAATGTGCCTCTACCCTGATCTAGAGCGATACTTCTAGACATCAGGGGTCAGATCCTGAGCTGGTGTAAACTGGCATAGCTACTCCAGTTGGCACCAACTGAGGATCTGGCCCAACAGGTTAGTTCACCCTCTGTGCCTAACCAGCCTGTGACCTCTCTGCTTAGACTAGCTACAAGGGTGCCATTTAATGCCAGCTATGATGATAATATCATGGGTCGGCAGCATGGTCCAGTGTCTGGGGCACTGTACTGAGACTCAGAAGGCCTGGGTTCCTTCACATCCCCGTGCCTCTGTTTTGTGGAGTTTAAAAGCAGAAGGGATCATATCACCTCGTCAGACCTATTTCTCCTCCACCCTTTGTCCATTTAGGTCCCATTCCTGCAAACACATTGAAATCACTGGGGCTACTCGCAGTAGGAGAGCTAAACACACGCGTAAGTGATTGCAGGAGCGGGGCCTTGAGCGGTAAGCAAACTGGGACAGCCTCTCACTATGTTTGTGCATCACGCCCAGCACAAGGAGACTCTGATCCCAGTTAGGGCCTCTAGGAGCTCCTTACTTTAACACAAGCTAGGATGAATCTGAAGCAGTGACCTGGTGGTAATGAGTGCACAATGCCAGGTCTGTGAGCCATGTGGTCCCAGGATACTAGGTACCACTTGAGTGTTTTAAATTTACTCTCCCCCATTAAGGTTTAACTCAACTTTACCTGGCTGCTGTCTGTGCAGTTGCACACAGAATATCTAGTACTCTGGTTTCCATGGAATACCCACTGGCCAAGCATGCTGTCGTTCAAACACACCCTGAAAATGAGCACACGTTACCCTGAGGTTTTCTGTATACAGGCAAGCAGGCGACATGTAATTGCATGATGGCAGAGTCCTAGTGAATGGAATGAAGATGACAGAGCATACGTAGCACATAGCAGAGATTGTTGTTTTTCCTTGGGCCAGGGTGCTTCTCGGGAAGTGCTGAACATCCCTCAGCTCCTACTGACTTCACTGGGGGCTCCGGTTGCTTAGCTCTGCTGATGAGGCGCTTGGCCTTGTTCCTTAATGGTTCTGGCTAGATCTGTTTCTAGCAATTACGGTGTGAGACTTCTCAGAAAGAGCCTGGTGAGGCTGCTTCAAATCCCCTAGCAAGCAGCCTAAGAAGTTAACATGAAGAGGCCAAAATTATCTTACAAAAGAAACAACCCCGCTCTCAGGGATGTTGCATTAATTGGATAGTCCTCTGATGGCTGACAAATTGTGTCTAGGCAGCACAAATATTTCTCTGCACGGCACACAATGTACTAAGTCACTCAGGAATTATCAGCAGCTACTGCACTGACCCCCTGAAGACTGAGCAGTAAAATCCCAGGTAACCCCATCCTCTGCCCACTCAGCCAAAAGATACAAGAGCTTTCAAGCTTGGATGTTTACCTGGCCTCCGAGGCTAGACTGTGATAGGCTTCCTCATGTTGAGTAGTACCCAAGGTATTAGTACTGGTCTATATTTACTACAGGGTAACCCTTACCACCTATGATGAGAACTTATTCATGTGAGTAAATTCAGTGAAGTAAGTGCTCACCACAGTGAGTGTGGGCTGCACAATCTAGTCCTTCGAGTTTAGCACAGTTTGATTTTCTTCATAAATTTAAGGAGTTTTAAAATCAGATTGCTTCAAAACGTGAGTCTATCTTTGGGAACTCTGGCAAAAGATGAAGCTTTTTTTGATGTGTCTCCAGGGTATAAGCACTTTGAAGATGATCAAAGGATGTTATTAATACCTGACAGTTATTAATTTTATGTCATTTCCTTTTTACAGATTAGGAATTTAAAAAGAAGGAGACGAAGAACTACTTACGAATTGCTTTCATTCAAGCATGTGTTATCTGTTCCAGGGAAAGAAAGCATCGAAGCAACTAAAGCATCTGTGGTCTCATTAAAGTTCCTAAGATTTAACAAAGAAAGAGAGACGTGTTAAAGGTACTTTCATTATGGACCCAGTAGTAAAATCCCATCCACTGAAAGAAATAAGGATTGGAAATGAATTATTTTAGGCCCTGGTGCTGCAAGTAACTTTAAGGATAAGAGTCGTTCCACTGGTTTCCACAGGACTGCTCATATGCTTAAAGTTACATATATGCAGGGCCGGCTCCAGGCACCAGCCCACCAAGCATGTGCTTGGGACGGCGCCTGGAGGGGGGCAGTGCGGCGGGGCTCCGGCCGGGCTCGCCGCCCTCCCCCCGGCACTCCGGCTGGTCGGGGAGAGCGGAGAGCCGCGGCCGGGCTCGCCGCCCTCCCCCCGGCGCTCTGGCCATTTGGTGAGAGCGGGGCCCCGGCCAGGCTCGCCACCCTCCCCCCGGCACTCCGGCCGGTTAGGAAGAACGGAGAGCCGCGGCTGGGCTCGCTGCCCTCCCCCCGGCGCTCCGGCCGTTCGGTGAGAGCGGGGCCCTGGCCGAGCTCGCTGCCCTCCCCCCGGCGCTCTGGCCGCTGGGGAAAGCGGAGAGCCTCGGCCGGGCTCTCCGCCCTGCTCCCGGCGCTCTGGCCGGTCGGGGATTGCGGGCCCACGGCCGGGCTTGGCGCCTTCCCCTGCCGCACTGGGGGCGGCGGGTGGCTTTTTTGCCTAGGGCGGCAAAAAAGCCAGAGCCGGCCCTGCATATATGCTTCAGTGTTGTGCTGAATTCAGGCCTGAGAGGGGTCGCTTTGGCATATACAATTATGTCTGTTCTGAATTTCGTTTCAAATGAGAACCATCTACTGTGATTTCAGGTAATGTAGTTACAACAGGTACATGTCTCCATTCTCACCTCCATCATTTCCCCCATCTTCTGTGAAGCCAAAATACTCTAGTCCACTCAAAGAAGAGCCTCCCTCCAAACCCATCTATCTGGCAGTGTTTGCCTGAAACAACCCACCCTGTTAGCAGGAATAGGTCATGCTGGGAATGGAGGATGCTGACTCACTGAGGCAGGTGGCTTTGGCTCCCCACCCCACCCAAATAGCAGTTGGCTAGAAAGAGAGGACATGAGCGGTGCTAAGGTAGGAACTCTAAGAGCAACAAAGCAGTGGGGAGAAGGCTTGAGCTGAATTTGGTATTTCTAACTTAAGGACCAGGTCTACTGGAGACAGCCAGGAAACGTCATTATTGAATTAGAAAGCTGCACATTACATTCATTTGAGTAATTGAGGTTTTGGAGAAGTCGGGGGCTGGTTTTAAGCATAATGAAGTCTTTATGCTTAGGAAGACCCCAAGGCTTCAATAGGGAAGGGCTTACATACTGAAATCAAACCTCAGGTGTGGGGTGGGAGAAGAGACATGACTAACCTTTGGATAACTGAGAGGTTTGGTTAAGTGAGGCCTAGATAATGGAGCCTCTGCTTTTTTACGAAGATGGGAAGAGAGCGGCAGATGGGCCCACAACATGAGTCCCAGACCTGTAATCTTGTAGCCTGGAGCTGAAGGCCCCAGGGTTGGGAATAGGTACACCCCCTCTTCTCATTACAACAAGGAAGTGAAATATATCCCTTTGGGCAAGATGGCTGCTGTCAGAAGTGGATTTCAATGACAAATACAATAGACACCTTAGAGCACATACTTCAGAGTTAATTTCTAGGGAGAGATATTAAGTTATTCAAGCTATTTTTTTAAGTTTTCAGATTGCTGGGTTTAGCAAAACTGTTCTCCCAGACAGACCTGCTAGGAATATGACTTTATTATTACATGGTTTTCTGTGTAACGTTTGTCCACTGGATTTGCTTGGTCACTCTCCTGACAGCACAATCTGCCATTTTATAAACAATCGGTAAAACGATTTAATAATAATAAAAAAAGAGAGATTTACCCAAAGAAATCTGCCTGCCCTGAGGAACCATACAGGGAGGGAGAAAGGTGGAGTTCTGGATATTCAGCCACCTCAGTTCTCAGTGTGCTGAGGCCCATGGCTACCGTCACAAAGATCACGGGTAGGATGCCCTGAGTAAAAAAGCCTTTCAAGTTCCGTCGGGTGTGGTGGAACCTCTTAATGAAAACAGCCGTTGTCTTCTTGAGCAGCAGTGGCAAACCGGTCACCCTTTTTGATCTGACCAGGGCTTGGTCTGTGCATGATAAAGAGAACCCCACTTAGCACTTGCCATTGTCAAAACACTTCACAGTTATGAATCAACCCCCCAACACCTCTGTGAGGTAGGTAAATATTGCTGTTCCCATTTACAGATGGAGAGATTGGGGATAGAAGGCTAAATGATTTACCCAAGGCCAGAGTGTCAGAGCTGGGATTAGAACTCAGGAACCCCAAGATCAGGTCACTACATCACACCTCTCTTGCATAGACTCCTGTCAGTGTGTGAGAGGAACCGAGCTGTCTACCTGTTTTAAGTACTTATATGCTGCCCCCATTCCCCCTTCTGTGCTATCTGATCACCTCACAATCTTTAATGCATTTACTCTGCCCTAGTTGTGTTGGTACTCCACAAAATTAAAGGTCTTTCCAGGTAGTTTCTTTGAGCCTGGTCTAATTTTTATAAATAATCATCTGCATCCGTTATGGTGATTACACTCAGATGCACATTTGCACCTTTACCGAGAGCTGTATTTGATTGGATTAAATAATAATAATACCCAGTTCTTATCTAGCACTTTTCATCAATAGAGCTCAAAGCATTTTTCAAAGGAGGTCAGTCTCATTGTCCCCATTTACAGATGAAAAGAGTGAGTCACAGGGTGGTGACATAACTTACACATGGTCACCCAGCAGGCCAAGGACCGAGCCAGGAATAGAAGCTGGTTCTCTTGAGTCCCAATCCTGTGTTCTAAGGAGGGACTTATTTAACAGAAGGTGGGTAAAAAAATACATCGAGGACTTCTTTTGTGATTTAGACAATAAGAAACCAGTGTTGTTATAAAACTATTATGTACTGTACTTGTATTGGACAGATGATAATTGGTTGGCTGAAGTTTGGTCTGTATTTAACCAAAGAAAGGAGACAATGTGTTCGATGCTCAGTCTAGCTGTCATTAATTACAGTTGGTATAAATTGGGAATAAAATCGCGTTAAATGAGTACCATCTCTTTCAGTGAAGCTATCAGTGCTCAGAGACATCTCCTTGCTGTCCATTAGTCCACTGGGCCCAGGCACCTGTTGGGACAATCCAGGATCATGCTGTTTGTCTTTCTCCAGGTCTTTAGTCAGGTTAAGAAATACCTACAGGACAAGAAAACAAAAGAGAAGAATATTCCAAGTTACAATCATTCCCTAGCATAACAACAAAACAGAACTACCATTCAGCTTGTCTCCTTATCATTCAGGCCTTCATGAGGCATTGTGAGATTCAGAGACGCCCCTCTGAATTAAAGTCCCCTCCCTGCTGTCCTCCTTGCTCTGGACGAGGTGTAAATTTGCCCCTTTTGATAGAGTGATTGATCTTTGATTATTAGCAGGTAAATAGGCCCAATGGCCTGGGATGGGATGTTAGATGGGGTGGGATCTGAGTTACTACAGAGAATTCTTTCCTGGGTGTCTGGCTGGTGAGTCTTGCCCACATGCTCAGGGTTTAGCTGATCACCATATTTGGGATCAGGAAGGAATTTTCCTCTGAGGCAGATTGGCAGAAGCCCTGGAGGTTTTTCGCCTTCCTCTGCAGCGTGGGGCACGGGTCACTTGCTGGAGGATTCTCTGCACCTTGAGGTTTTTAAACCACGATTTGAGGACTTCAATAACTCAGACATAGGTTAGGGGTTTGTTACAGGAGTGGGTGGGTGAGAATCTGACCTGCGTTGTGCAGGAGATCAGACTAGATGATCATAATGGTCCCTTCTGACCTTAAAGTCTATGAGTGGCTTCCTCTTTACTGTGCACCCTATGAGTTACTCTGGCTAGTGAGTGAGTCTCCAACCCTCTGGGTTCCCTCTCTGCCTGTTCACTTGCAGTGGGGCATACTGAGTAAGAAGCCTTTGCTTGCCCCACTGAGAGGGCCTTCCTTCACTGTGGAGTTATCCTGAGTTATCTACACTCAAGTGACTTTTCTTGAGTAGCCTAGTTCGAGTGAGAGGCCACACTGTGAAATAACACGCGAGTTGCTGTGTCCGCACTGGCGTTGCACCAACTTACGTGTAGCACGCCGACTTCTGGGGACACATTCCATGATTCTTAGCACCACGGTTAAACTTTTCCCCAGTGAATTACAGAAGAACTTGTCTGGGCACATGAGGGAAATTGTGGAAAGGCATTGAAAGACTAGCAACACTCGAATGGCAATAGGCGGTATCTGCACGGCAGAGTGGTCATGTGGTCAACTGAAAAGTTGTGTTCACTCAGGTTTTACCCTATACCCTCTTCAGTCTTGTCTTTACTAGGCAAAAATGGTGCGTTCTTGACTTGAGGTGAAATCGTAGTGAAGACAAGGCAATTTCTGGCTGTCACACAAGTCAGCAAGTCGAGTTAAGGATTACTGGGAAGCCTAGCTTTTAACTTGACCTGCTAACTCATGTGAAAACCACAAATTGCCTTGGATTTTACCTCAAGTTCATGAACTCAAGTTAAGAACACACTTCTTTGCCTACTGAAGACACAGCTTCTTGGGCCAGCCAAGTTAAAAGCACTCAAGTTAGGGGGTTTTGTGGGGATGGGCAACACCCATGTTAAGTCGAGTTAACTTTGCAGTGAAGACAAGTCCAGGGAGATCTGTTCAAGGGGGCAATGGGAGCCTTTTGCCCCCTTACTGCACTGCCAGGAAAGGGCTGTGATAACCTAGCCCTTAATTTTTTTTAATTACTTTACGTTTAGCTGAATGCCTGTGTTTGTTGGGAGTTAATGATTCAGCAGTGGGAAATAAATCTTCACAAGAAATGCCAGCAGATTCTCAACACTAGCCTCACAGTGACTTTGGCTGGGATAGAGAAAACACACTTTCTGGGGATCCCAATTATTTTTGCCTCTGTAGAGTCCAAAGGGTCAGACTGGGCACCTGAACCAATGCCTCTCCGGTGGCCCCCATCAGTTTCTGAAGAATTTACTCTTTCATCTGAAAACATTTATGTTAGTGAACTAACGCTTCTGAATGGGAAACGATGCAGCACTGTCTCTGTGAGTTTGCAGACAGATAGATGGAGATAGTCATTCTGAGTGGCCTATATGGTATTCACCCTGAAGCATAATGGACAACATACAAAATGTCAATATTACGAACTCTCTCACTCTGCTTGTTTCAGCCGAAACACCCTGATTCATTGGGATTGCCAAAAGAAGTTAAGTAGCACATCACCACTCCCGTTCCCCCACCCCCATCATCTCTTTTCCTAAGAAGATATTGAAAAACACTGAGCGAGGTGGGAATTTTTGGTGAGCCAGAACATTCTCATTGTTGGACTTTAAAAAAAAAATAGAACTGCAACAAAGCACAAAACTCAGTGGGGGGGAAAAAAGCCAGCCGACTAACCTACCAAAACCCAACAACCCACCATGCGTGTCGCTGGTTGGCCCCAAAGCAGAATTATAGATCTTTGGGAAAGTTAATCACCAACACTCCATATCATTTAATTACAACTAGAAGATGTTGAACCCATACCTCTTCCACGGTGGTATCGGAAATGCCATAGCAGCCAATGTGGAGATCACTCAAGCCGGTATCTAGAGCCCTCAGAAGAGATTGATACGCTCCAGAGACTCTGGAGTTGAATGGCGGCAGTACATACACAAGCTCTCCACCAACATCTTCCTTGAGATAAGCTTCTGGGAGGTGTGACTGGATCAGGGAGGTCACTGCTGAGGTGTCATACTCCTCTGTCAGGGTCTGGTTTGGACACTAAGAAAAGAATATATTACTCAATGATCAAATATCAATCAGGGGTGCTAGCCTCCTAACCCATGACTTTATCTGCAAGTGTAATGTGAACCGATCATCTTCAAGATACGAGATTCCAATTTTATCAAAGGCAGATGAAATGGTCTTACAGCTGAGTCACTGGACAGGGCCGCAGGAGATCTGGGTTCGAGATTCAGCTCTGCCATAGACGTGGGTGACCTTGGGCAAGTCACTTAGAGTATGTCTCCACAGCAGCTGAGAGTGAGCCGCCCAGCCTGGGTAGACAGACTAGCACTCGCATGTTGAAAATAGCTGTGTGTACGATACAGCTCCAGCAGAGACACAGACTAGCCACCTGAGCTCTAACCCACCCAACCCCTTGCGTCTCTGCCAAAGCTGCAATGTCCACACAGTTATTTTCAGCGTGCTCGTGCTAGTCTGTGTACCCAGGCTGGGCAGCTCACTCCCAGCTGCAGTGTAGACATACCCTTAGGCCTAGATCTTGAAAAGTTGGTAGGCACTTAATTCCCATTTATTTAAATTGGAGTTCGGCACCTATGTCCCTCTGAGGAGCTGGGCCTTAGGCTTTCTGTGTCTCACTTCCCCACCTGTAAAATGGAGCTAATAATATTTACTTTGTCTCTCTTATTTATTTAGACTGTGAGCTCTTTGGGGCATGAACTGTCTCTCACCACATGTCTGCAAAGTACCCTGCCTGGCAGGGCTTTTGCTGCTACCATAATATCAATAGCAGATTTCTTCCTCTGTGAAGTGGCATAACACTCCGCTCCAGGGAAGACATTTCCCATGGACTCTCCGCACTGCCGGTTTCTCCGAACTACTGAATTTACATTTGACAGGCAGCTTTGCCGTTAACCTCCCATGATATTCTGTTCCTCTTTTAGAATGGAGGACGTCTATGTTTCAGCTTTCAGGGGGGCACAGGGGCTGGGTCAATGGCCTAGTTAGAGAACTCTCTGCTCTGAGGCTGCCCCTTGTTAGTCTCTTCCTCCCTGAGCTGGCCCAGCACTCAGCCCCTGGGGCATGGGGGCTTTAGCTGGCCCAGTATCATTTAGCAATAGCAGTAGGGTTGACAGTCTGTGGATGGAATGGCTTATGCTGGAAGACCATCATAGACCTCAGCACAGGTGCAGAGAGTGGAGTGAGGAGGATGGAGACTGAAGCTCGCATTTCATTGTCAGAAGGAACACAGAACCTCTAAAAGACTTTACTCCTAGGGGAATTCTGTGCCACTGCACATGTGCAGAATTTATGTCCCACACAAATTTCTTTGCTTCCCTGCAGAAAAATGACTTTCTGACAGGGAAGCAAAGCAAAGATACAAGAGCAGTCAAGCAACCCTGCCCAGCAGTATGTTTTGGGGGCCCAGGGCAGCTGGCAGAGAGGTAAATCACTGTGGGGTCAGGAGGCAGGACTGGGGAAGACCTGGCTGGTGGCTCCTACCCTGCAGGCTCAGATGCTAGTCCTGGCTGGGCAGGGGAGGATGGGATTTCCTTTTCCCTTCCACGGCATCTGAGGCTGGGTCAGATCCACCACCAGATTTCTCCCGCGGCTGAAGGAAGCTCTGCAAACTCCCCGAACCCCCACTTCCTGCACCCATCATTCCTCAGCTGCAGGGGGAGGGATTCCTGTACGGGGAGCTGCTCCCCCATTCGCTCCAACCCCTGTGCATCCAGACCTCCTCATACCCAGACTCTCCTGCCGAGTCTCACCCCCCGACACACTCAGAACCCCCCCCCATGAGCCCCACTCCCCCTGCACCTGGACCACCCTGACAAGCCACCCTACCCAGACCCCTCCTGCTGATCCCCAACCACCTTCACCTGGACACCCCTGCAGAGTCCCAATACCATTCACTCAGGACCCTGTGCATCCAGATCCCCCCTGCACCTGGATTCCCCACTGTGTCACCCACACCCAGATTGCCCCACACAGAACCCTCTCAACCCACACCTGGATCCCCCCCACACTAAGCCCCTCCATACTTGGATCCTGTCTTGCTGAGCCTGCCTGCCCACACCTGGTGCACCTGGCACAGAGGGGCAGGGCCCTGCGGTGTTTCTGGGGCAAGACCAGTCCCTGCGCTGTGTCAGGGTTGGATGCAGCCTCACTGCTGAGTCCATGTCCCAAAGGGTGCTGCACAGTGATCTCCCACCTCTGGGCAGCCAGTGGCCTGTGCTCTGCACTGCCATGCTGGAGCCTCCACATTTATTTGACAAATAAAATTTGCAGAATTTTAAAATATTGTGCGTAGAATTTTTATTTTTCTGGCGCAGAATTTTTAATATTTTTTGGCGCGGAATGCCCTCAGGAGTAATAAGGTCAGCTACTTGGTAATCAGAAGTGGGGATGCTATGGCGAAGGAAATCCTCCACCCTCTGGGGAATTTCTCTATTTTCTGATTACATCCCACTATTTTCTTTCTTGTCCCCAGCATACCAGAATAAAACCTTGCTCACGAAGGCCCCCTTTCAGAAAAGCACTTCAGCACATGCCTAACTTTAAGTGCTTAAGCCCCATTGGCCTAGGCTGAGATTTTCAAAAGCACCGAGGCTGGTCAGGATCACAACTCCCATTGATTTTAAATGTGGGACCTTCATCTGCTTTTGGAAATCCTTCCTTCCAGCTTTCTTTATGCATAAGCATGAGCGCAAGCTAAGAAATCTGAGAAACACTGGGCCAAGATTCCCAGAGGCTTTCCCTGCTTTAGACAGCCAGGAGGAGAAAAGACTCACCCTTCCCTAAATTCCCCTTTGACTCAGCTTCCTGTTCCTTTTGTACCCCACCTGAGCATCCACGTGACTGGAAGGCACCCATAAACCCTTTATCTTTTCCCAGTGTGGTTAAGTGCTGAATCAGGACTCAAAATTTCATTTTGATTCACTCCACCACTTATGGCTCGTCTGGGGAAACACAGATTGGCAAAGCTACTGTGGAATAACTATTCCACTGTAGCTATTCCAGAATAATTCCCTGAGTGGGAACTCTTCTGAAATAAAAGTGACTTTATTTTGGAATAATATCATTTTTAATCTGGAATAAAGGATCCATACATGAGAAGGCATTCCAGAATAGCTATTCTGGCCAATTTCCACCATGTAGATAAGACCTTCTACCAACCTTTCTATAGTGCACTTGATTTTTATGGGATGCCATTATTTGCTTCTCTCTTCTCAATCCTGTTATACTATGGAACTCAGGCCCCTTGAAGGTATTTCAAATTGGGCAACCAAAACCACCAGTTATTTTTGAAAATTTCAGCCTAAACTGCTTCAGTTCCAACAGTTACAAACCTTCTTCTTAGTGAGAGTCAGGTGGTATCCATCACCGAACGTTTCTTTGAGATAGAATGGAGACCCACAGCATTTGAGTCCTCCATGTTCCAAGAACGCAATTCGGTCACTCAAAACTTCCGCTTCATCCAAGTGATGGGTAGAGAGAATAATTGTTCGGCCTGGAAAATGCATATGAAATCAAAGCAAAGACACATGATAGAATAAATGGAGATTTTGAAATATGTGGTACAGGGAAAAGACACAGTCAAATGAGGGCTACAGGATACTGCATAGAATATCATATGTATACATCTAGAATTAATAGTGGAGTTGATTAAGAGGCAACATTAGGAAGAAACTGAAAGCTCCCCTTAGTACTATGGCAGAGTTAATTTTTCAAAATGAATTTAGCAGAAGAGAACAGGGTCCAATCAAGGGTCTGAAAAGACCCTATTCCCCACAAAGCCCAGCTCTTTGTGGTCTCCATATCCCATAGTCCATGGAGGTTTTTGGAGAGGCAGAGAAAGGTGGTACCAATGGATCTTCCACTAACTATAGATCCAGAGGTGCTTGGGCTGTGGCGCTTCATCCATCCCTATGGCTGGAGTAGTGCCCCTGGAGCAGTCCTGCTGCTACTTCATAGCCCAGGGAGAAGGAGTCTGGCCTGGTTGAAACATTCAGCCCTCAGACCAGTTACTTAGGTGCTAGTACAACATCGGGCATGAATCATGCGGATTGTCAGTCAAGCCCCTTTCATGAAGTTGTTAAATGAATTAAGACTTTGAGAAAACTGCTCCCTCATTGTTAAATGGATTAGAATTCTTCTGGAAATATTTTGCAAGGACTGGGGACCTGATCCAAAGCCCACTGATGACTCTAATTCACTTAAATGAGCTTTGGATCAGAGCCTGGATGAGGGACAATTGCTCAGCCAAGCCTGTGCACACCCATTCTTGAACATCCAACCATCTTCCAACTAACCCTAATCCCGCCATTAGCATCAAGGGTAACTTTTACTGCCAGTGCCCCCATTTCTAAATGTGGCTACTGCTGCTGGATTTTCATGTGTAAGAATCTTGGGTAACATTTTCAAAAGTAACTAAGGACCCTAAGTCCCATTTTCAAAAGTGATGTAGCCACTTAGGAGCTTAAATCACTTGGGTGCATTTGAAAAACGCTACCCTGACTCTCTTTACAGTACCTTTTTTATTTTTTGATATAATCTCCCAAATACTCCTCCGAGAGCATGGATCCACACCAGTGGTTGGTTCATCCAAGATTACGACCCTTGATCCACCAAGGAAAGCTATAGCTATAGACAGCTTTCTTTTCATCCCTCCTGACAGGGAGCCAGTTAGTTTGTGACGATGGTTGTACAAGCCAGTATCCTTCAGAGTCCTTCAAAACACACAAAAAGCCCCCAAAGGCTGCAGTTCAGTTATTTAGCAAAAGGAAGGGAATCTGAATGCATCAAGCAACATTAACGCAAATGAAAAACTGCTCAGGCATGGACTGCTACGCAGAACTGTCATAATGCAGAATGATAGTTTAACATGTAGCTCAGACACAGGGTTTTTTGTTGTTTTTTTAGGATGCTTCAAAAATTCCATCTGACATGTCAAGGTTAAGGGCAGGATCCTGCGTCTGGAGAACACAATGCGCCAGATTCACTGGTACGTTCCTGATGCTTTGCATGGTTTGGTGACACAAAGCAGCTATAAACCCATTGTAGCTGGCTCATTGGAGCCCTGTCTCTGGAGTGGTGCAAAGTAGCTGGAACCATAATGGGGAATCTCATCAAGAAGACTATCTACAGTTGATTATAAGTTCCTTGGGACAGGGACCATGTTTTCCTAGATCCAAAGATTTTAGCCAAAAGGGACTACTATAATAACTAGCCTGACCTCCTGCTTAACACAGGCTGTAGAATTTTACCCAGTGATTCCTGCATTGAGTCCAACAGCTTGTGGTGACTCTGATAGCAACACTCTGCGTTAACATGCAAGAACACTGTAGGTGACATATGCTGAGGGAGTGTGACATCCCCATTATCAGACCTTTTCACTTCCTCATCCAGCTCCTGCTCACTCCAGTGTGGGACTTTGATGTAGCCATAGAGCAGCAAATGTTCCTTGGCAGTGAGGTAACTAAATAGCACGTTGTGCTGCATACAGACACCCATGTTCTTCCTGATGAGGTCCTGATTGGTCCTGATATCTTTGCCATAAACAAATATCGTGCCTGATGATGCAGGAAACAGCCCTGTCAAAATAGATCTGGGAGAAAAAAGAAAATGGTGTAAACAAATGCGGAGATTCTGTTCCCCAGGGGCTCCACTGAGCGCCTAGCAGAATTCCCCTAGCAGGACCCCTAATTTAACCCTCCTTGATTTAGTGCAAGGCAGACACATTCCAGCTGCCAAGGGGAAGTTCCAGATGCCTCTGGGGGCCTACAGCATGAGGAAAGACTGGACTGACCTGTGCAGCCAGGTAAAGAGAAATGGAGCAATAGGTATCCCCACTTCGCCTTTTTATCCCTCCCCCATTGCCAATCACAAAGACTCCACGTCATGGCAACGCTCCTTTCAGCCAATGAGAACAAGACAGCTCCCTTCAGAGCCCGTCGACTCTGCTTCTTTGTCTCCGAGATAGCTGGGAGCCCATAAAAGGATTATTTTATACCGGCAACATACTCAGGGTCTGTTGGCCCAGAGTCGAGGGGCCAAAGTTCAGGTTCTGAACTCAGATCCTCTTGGTGGAAGCACATTACTCTGCCATCAGGCCACCGGGCTTACCCCACACCTAGATAAATATGGACCCCGAGCTGCTGTTTAGTTACTGAAAAAAAACACTGTGAAGATCACTCTAAATTTTAGAGAGTTTTAGCTGCGCTATCTAGTGACCTCCAAATTGCTGGTAACCACATTGGCTTTGAAAGTGAGAGTTCACTGCCATTCTTAGCAAGAAAAAGAGCAAATCGTAGACTTCCAGGCAATATACCTACAATGAGCGCCTCATGTAGTGCAGGTCTCTATCCAGTAGGTTAGTTCAGGCAAATAATTATCTACCCAGCAATACCCAATGGAACTGAGGCAAGTACTTTCTCCCCAGAATGACTACTTAGACAATATTGGTCGCTTTCAAAGACTTCCTATAGGGTTTAAAAGGAGAAGCTATTTCTCAAGCTACCCCTTGGCCTTCCCAGCTGCTACTAAGCCCTGCGCACGAGCTCTTCGTTCCCTTGGGACTCCAAACCCTCCCTTAATTGCATTTAAGAAAGGAAAAGAAAGGAACCTGTGATCCCGCTCACCCCCGTCAGAATTTGCCCCAGCTGTCAAGTTCCAGGAAGTCACTACGATTACTCTCACACCGTCTGTCACTGTGAGCTTCTCGGAGGATACAGGATGAATTTGTAATCTGCTGAGTCATAAAGTGTGTCTGCCTTTGTGGGTTCAGTCCTCCTAGGGATAACTTTACTTATCAGCTTAATGTACTGCCCGTGTAACGCCTACATGTTAGTCATTCCTGGGCCTTTCAGTCGTTGCACGGTTTGTTATGCTGTGCTTTGGTTCCAGCCTATCGCTGGGGTGCTGTGGAAGGGAGGAAGGAGGGCCTTGTGTGAAGGCTGCAGCATAGGACTCCAGAGAGGTGGACTTACAGTGGAGAATTCTGGGTTTCATACACTCTACCCTAGACACCTGTGTGACTGATGGAGCTGCTCCTGGAACAATCAGACTCCATCCTAGTCCAGCACAGGGGGCATGTTTGGGGAGCCAGATGAATGTCAATTGTGGGGTGGAGTTCCATTGTGCTACATTGCTCTTGTTGTGATGCATGATTCCTTAGGCTGCTCTAACCCCTGCTGCTTTTACTCATGCCTGGATTCTGCACAGACCAGCTCACAGCTCCAGAGGTGTAAACTGTTCCCTGAGGGGTACATCATCCCATCATAGTGCTGAGCACAGCTTGGACGCAGGGGGAATCCAGTCCTACAGGTCTGTTTTAAGATTAGTTATTTAAAAATCCTAAAAATGAAAACATGCAAACCTGGCAGAACTGAAAGGCCAATAGATTATCCCATTGCTCTTCCCAGCCCAGCAGACTCATTTGCTTTTCATTTGAATATGCAGCCATTAAGCTTCTTCCCAATACTGCTGCAGCCTGGGATACGAGCCAATCAACCACTGCTTTCGGGAGCAAGTTGCCATGGGCACCAAAATGCCATTGAACTTGCAGCCACGGCTGTGCTGTGTAATATAGGAATGCCATTAGATTAGGAAGCATCCAATGACTATTATGGCTTTTCATTCCTTTTTCTCACTATCAGGAGAGCTCACTTTCCCCTGTTAAAATGTTCTTAACCGGTACTGTCAGACTCCAAAATAGAAAGACACCCTTATCTATAACAGAGGGGACAGACAAAGAGCAAGGCACACCATATAAGATAATTACAAAAAGACCAAATCAAAGAAGACATCTTATCCAGCCCTTATAACACTGAGAATTCCCATTTGTTCTTTCACTCATCCTCACTAGTGACACAGACCCATTTAATGCAGTATCAAATAACCAAACTTCAAAGAGACGTACATTGTCGTTGTTTTTCCAGCTCCATTGTGCCCCAGCAAGGAGGTGATGTTTTCTTCATAGAAGTTCAGGCTGAGGTTCTCAACTGCATCTTTGGAGCCATAGGTCTTTGTTATTCCATGAAGAGAGACTCCCACGGTGAGGTTGGGGGGTTCAGGCTCGAGGTTAGGAGGAAGGGCACTTTTGACATCTAAAAAAAGAATCAGAAGAGATAACCGATGACTTTATATATGAGGCTATGGACCTTTTTCTCGAGAAAAGGTATAGGGCTTTTTATAAAGAACAATAAAGAAATGTATATTCTTGTCAGCTGAAAACTTGGGAACATTTCCTGGTATTTGCATCATTTTTGAATGTTCCAATATTTCTCCCTCTAACTTCCTACAGCTTAAAAAGTCCATTATTGTATGCGGTGTTGTAGCCGTGTTTGGTCCTATCACCCCACACTGGAACCCAGACAACCCCTACTCAATGGGGACCACATCTTAAAAGACATCTTTCCTGAACCCCCTCTTCTGGCCTTCAAACGACCCCCAGCCTCTCCAAACTCATCCTCAGAAGCAAGCTCCCCACAGACCAGGACACAGCAACTCAAAGCGGCACCAGACCCTGCCAGAACAACAGATGCAAAAACTGCAGACACAGCTCCACTGCTATGATGATCAATACCCTCTGGCAACTCACTTTTCAAGGTCCATGGGTCCTACACATGGCTATCATAGCTTGTGGTATACCTCATCCAGTACACTAAACGCCCCAACACCAACGATGTGGGTGAAACCAGACAATCACTGCGCTCTCCAATGAACTCTCACAGGAAAATGATCAAAGACAAAAGCACCCTGTCACCTGGGCAGAATATTTCTCACAAAATGATCACTCCATATCGGACCTCTCAGTCCTCGTCCTCAAAGGAAACCTGCACAGCACCTTCCAAGGACAAGCCTGGGAGTCTACATTTGTAACTTTGCTGGACACTAAAATTCACGGGCTGAACAGAGACACTAGTGGATTTATGGCTTATTACAGCAATCTATAATCCACGCAACCCCCCCACCTCCCAGCAAGCTGCCTTTCCCTCACACCCTTTCCTTTCCTCCCTATGACTGGAGGGTTGTCAATGGGCCATTTCACCTTGAATGGCCCCGGAAATGTGTGTTAACTACTTATGTTAATCCATCTGCTCCACCTTGTGTTTAGCTGTAACACTTGGACTACATTTCCCAGACCCGAAGAAGAGCTCTGTGAGGCTCAAAAGAGTCTCTTTCTCACCACCAGAAGTTGTTCCAACAAAAGATATTATCTCCCCTGCCTTTGTCTCTCTACAACTTATAACAACACATACCAGTACAAATTAATCTGTTTATAAGTGGCCCCATGCCCATGCCTCCCATGCCACCTAATGCAAATAATGCTCAATAAATACACATCAGTCTGAGGAGGCAGGGTGTGTCGAGTGGGTAGGGCACTTAACTGGGAGTCAAGACACCTGGGCTCTATTCATGGTTTGATGACCGACCTTGCTCAAGACACTTCCACTTGCTGTGCCTCTGCTTACCTCCACCCACTTTGTTTTCTTGTCTGTTTGAAGGGTGAGCTCCTTAGGACAAGGCCTGTCTCTCATTTGGCTTCGCTGGGGGTGGGGGCCAATCATGGTTGGGGCCTCTAGGCACTTTTTTGTAAAAATTAATTATTATCATTAGTAGTAATAATGATGCTAATTTAACTGTCTGCATTGTACTCTCATTATTTTAGCTGCTGCTATTCCTGTTCATATTATAAAAAGCCATTATTTGAAATAATAAGCACCCTAGGAACACGAAAAGCATTATATAAGCATGAAGTGTTTAACCCATCTTCACTAATCAATCAGTTTGTTCAACACCCCTGTCAGGAAGGTAGGGAAGGGTTACAGTGTTAACCACATTTTACACACAAGGAAACTGAGGCTATGTTTACACTAACACTTTTGTTGGTAAAACTCTTCTCGGTCAGGGGTGTGAAAAAAACACCCCCGGCCAATGTAAGTTTCACCAACAGGAGCACAGAGTACCGATGTGCACAGAGCTGTGTCAGTGGGAGACGCTTTCCCACCCATATAGCTACCGCTGCTCTTTGCGGGTGGTTTAATTCAATTATATATGAAATTAATGAAGCTCTCTCTCCCATTGGCATAGAGCGGCTACATGGGAGGCCATACAGTGGTGCAGCTGCAGCGGTACAGCTTGCTGTTGTAAGGTCTCTAGTGTAGACGCAGCCTTACAAAGAGGTGAAGTGACTTGCCCTAGGCCCCAGGGAGGAGTAAGAGTGAGGACTAAAACTCAGCAGATCCTGGCTCTGAGCTCAGATGCTTCTGAAGACAAACTAAAGAAGTTTATGTTACAAACTGATTAAAAGAAACAGATATGGAATTATGTCCTGCCACCCGTAATCCCTTGTCTGACATAACGCCTTAGGTCCTGATCCTGAAAACACTTGCTACAAAGCAGAGTGAGAAGAGTCCCACTGATTTTCATATGATTTCTCAAGGCAGTAAGCACTATGGCTTGATAGCAGTTGTGGGATTGGATCCATCACCCACTGAAGTCAATGGAAGGGGTTTTTCGTTAGGCCTGTAGTTAACTAAATAATATTAGCACAACTTTGCAGAATTTAAGATATTCCCTAAAACAAGCATAGGGCATGCTAAAAATACCAAGCAACCCATATTTCTGTATCTTAGGTAAACCTAGCAAGCTTTTAAATACACGCATCCCTTTTGCTAAAGGCAAACCTGCATTTGCATGCCCAAACTAGGTAACTAGGGTGCACACTTCTAAGATTGCATGTGCCAGTGTCAAGTTTGCACATAGACATGGTAGAGCAGGTCATTCTGGTTCTAGATAAGAAAAGGTTTCAGAGATATCCCTTACATTGAAAAACTGGGCTACCACTGCAACCAGCAATATCTCTAGAACAGGAATGGACTTGTTAAGTGTGCCCTCTGGACAAACATTGCCTACACACGACATGGCGCCCCCCTTTGTAAACGTAGCTTCATATAGCTCTTGCTTAGATTACCATCATTAACAATTCTAGTATGCACATACACATCTTATTGGTGAATGCAGCCTCTTTTCTTAGCAAGAGTTTGGTGAAGAGGAGACTGCATCTTTTCTCATTCCATAATGGTATGTAACCGTAGCGTTCGGCCCAGTAGGACGGGAGCAATGGGA
The DNA here is from genome assembly GCF_027887155.1 of Malaclemys terrapin pileata. Lineage (NCBI taxonomy): Eukaryota > Metazoa > Chordata > Testudines > Emydidae > Malaclemys > Malaclemys terrapin. Next base: position 12,858,245 of record NC_071515.1, on the reverse strand, counting down.
AATACCATGGGGCAGCCATGCCATATTTTCCTGCAACCATAAACAAACAAAAAAAGAAGGAAAGAAACAAATTAAAGTATTTGCTCGTGGGCGTCATACAGAAAGTACTAGCTGCGACTGCGCACTGATGAATAGCAAAGATAAAGTCCAAAGGAGTTTATTCTCGCCTTGATGCCCACGTGTACTATTGGTAACTCCTATACAGGATTTTTCTCTGATTGCATAGTAGGAAGTATTGGGTAATATATTATCCTGAGTAATTTCATAGTCAGATGGATGGAGCACTTTACTTTTCTGCCCAGGCCCACTGTAGGTGTCTGTGCACTGATAGACCCTTTCACCAGCCAGGGAAGGGAAACAAACACCACACTGAAGTCTTTTAAAGCCCCTTGCCTCAGTTGTTGTGTGAAATGAAAGGAGACGTAGGACACAAAATAAAACAACTCCACTGACAAATGCTGGCTACGTCCCCAAAGGCTTTTCCCTTGCTTCCATCAGCCAGGGGAAAAGAGTACGCAGCCTTCACAGCCCAGCTTCCTAGATAGCCCACCTAGCCATGTGACCGACAGGGACCCCCTAACCCTTTCTAGGCTACTGCGTCACCCTGTCACAGGTTCATTACTCCTCTCAGATACCCAGTCACAACTGGAACCCAGGGACACCCCCTAAGTTATTACTTTGTGTCACATAAAATTAAAAAGCAAATCGCGCCTCCGTGATCCACAAGTGGAGGGTGCCTCCGAGTACAGCTCTACACACTCCCATGAATTCTGGAATCCGCCAGGGCTGGTTTATAATTTTCAAGAGAGACTGCATGGCAGATGCTTGTAATCCTTTGCATTCTTACCTGGGAAAACGTTCCTAATGTACCAGCCCAGAATGAAATAGATGAAAGAGTCTATCAGAATTAGCCAGCACATCCAGCCAAAAGAAGTATTGTCGCCAGTCATTGGTGAGCTATACATATTGTCCCATTGCAGGCCTGAAGTAAAGATATAAAGAATATATTGTGAAATATGTTGATGAAGTATCACAGTCATGAAGGAGCAAAACTTAGTTTCATATGTGCCCTACATACCTATGCCCTGTTCCTCATAACGAGCAATGTACTGACTTGCATAACTGAATGCAGTTGGGGACAACAGGCTCTGTGGAACAAAGTGGAAAACAAATTTACTGAAGAATTCACAAAAACACCCTTCATTGGGCCTGATCCAGTGGCCAGAGATGTGGATGCAAATCTTGCCCCTGACTTCAGTGAGCACTGGATCCAACACATTCTTGACAATATTTTCAGTGGTAGTCTCTAAAATGGTCTCTATAATTTTGCATATGCAGTTGCTTCTTTGTGCAAAAACATGCATTTGTACACAAAAATCAGATAGTTAGATATCTTAAGCAAGCAGTATTCACATATAGAGGATTTTGGTCGATAACATTTTTTGAAAAATTGCAACTTTGCAAGTTAATCAGGCAGTCAGAATTACTTGAAGCACGGGGCAAAATTAATCCACTGAATTCTGTGGATTTATGTTTGCTTATGCAAGCAATGAATTTGGCTTTTGGAACCTAAACATCTATGATTCCAGAGAAAAAAATTTCTCCAGTAGGAGGTTTTTACTTATGAGACTAATGCCTTGTACTTTATACAGTCCAGGCAATGAGAAAGGTACTCCTGAATGCCACAATGACACTAAGGCCCAGATCCTCAGAGGTATTTAGGCTCTCAATTTGAATTGAAATCAGTGGACGTTGGGAGCCTAAATGCATTTGAAGATTTGGGTGTAACTGCTTTACATTGTAGGATCCAAATGGAGTGCAAGATCTGAGGTTTCCATTGCAGGACAGAGATGGGTTAGTCAGTGAGATGTTTTGCCCCTCCTGCTAAGTCCTTTCATTCCATATCTCAGTTAAGAAAAGAACTGATCATCCTGTTTTTTCTCTTTTGGAGCAAGCATTACATTATCATTCTTGAGATCTGTTTTCACTACTATGTAAAGGGGAATTGGAGGTTTGTGCAATTAAAGAATTGGCAGCATCAGGTGTAATGAAGTCAGCAACCTTCCCTTAAAGCTCTGCCAAAGCCCCTCATTTCTATCCATAACAGCCTTGCTATTCTAGCCCTGGGTAGCTCTTGATCAGAACCTGCCAGTCCTGGAGAAGTCTACTTTGCGTCACGTTGTGCAGTGGCTTGGTGATGTCCATAAACAGAGAGTAGAATGAAGCCACCTGGCTCACATTCATTTGGGAGCACCAGAAGCAAATGTCTGCTCCCAAACACTCCCGCCCCTTTATTTTAATGAGAAAAAAAACTTACCAGCAGACTCTTCACTGAGAAGCTCAAATGATTCTCAATTACCAGCAGCACAATGAAGGGAGAAAAGGTGAGGCTGTAGATAAGGCTGCCAACCAAGGCGGCAATGTTGGTGTTGTTGAAGAAGACACTGATGAGGTAGCACATGGCTATGATGGAGAAGCTGTAGTCCATGAGGTACAGGAACAGGATCACCACATTGATTTTGGGCAGGATGTTGCCAACTTTCAGTATAATGATGAGAAAAGTGACTGTGATTAGAAGGAAGGTGGCACTTTCAATGAACCAGGCAATGAAATGGCTGCTGGAGTTGACACCCATCATCTTCATGTACTATGGAAAGGAAGGCAGAAAAAGGACAGCTGTTTATTAAGAGATATTTCTGATTATATACTTGTCACTGAAATACTTCAACATACTCTTCTCACACTCTAGACAGTGCATGAAATTAGAGCATGCCCTCTGATTTTGGCATATGCTCTACTTATAAACCAGTGTAGCCTAGCAAATTTGCATCTTCGGACCATCCTGTGTTTGCAGAACAGTCCAGTACAAGAGTGCCATGTCCCAGAAGGTGTACATGGCCCCCAAAATCCAACGCAAATACTAACATTAGCCTCTAGTATAACTGTATTTGTTGCTTTTCTAAAACATTTTGGGTATATGTTAAAAGATTAGTGAGTGGTTTCACTGCAAAGACACTTTTAAAATCTCAGCCAATGAGCTCATTGTAAACGAAAAAGTCCATTTCCCCATTTCCCTCTTACCGAACACTAGAAATCCAGAGCTGCCAGCTGCAACAAAGACTCACTCATTTACATCAGCTGTGAATCTGGCCCTCTCGGCTTTAGGAGCTTAAGACTATTATGTGCTGCAAGAGAAACCTCATTCACAGCTCTCTTCTATAACTGATGCGATTGGTTACATTTCTAAGAAGCCTGCTGCAACTTTAGTTCCCATGGAAAATGGCATCAGAATAAGCTGCGATCAATTAGATCAATCAATTAATTGGTTTGGGTTTTTTTTTTTTAAAAAAAGCTCATTAAATTTCCTTCAATGTTTGTAAGTGTCCATTAGTTTAAGACATTTTTTGGTGATCCAGCAGCTGTTTCCATGGGAATGGTAACAGGAACAGATCTGTCTGAGTTCTTGTTGATTGCGGAGGGTGAGGTTTGCAAAAGCCCTTTGGCTCTCCAGGCTGTCGTACATGTTCACTTTGAAAATCCAATTAAATTATGATAGGGAAAAGAGCTTCACTTTGCTTTCAATGCAGTATTTTCCCTCTGGTAGGTGCGACGAGCGAAGAGCTCCCTTTCGCTACAGATGACGTAAAATACGACACCTGGGGCATTCTACTGCCTGGGGGCCAGCCCCAGTATCAGCCTCTCCTTTAGATACCCAGGGAACATTGTGTCTGCTGAGTTTGCCAAACCCTCCTGATCACATGGGGTCTGGGTCCAATCAGGGACACAAGAGACAAGCCATGAGACTTATGTGACTAGATTGCCCTGAGCGACCTTTCATGAAAAATCAAGATGACAAAAAGCTTTGCAAGGCAGTTTAGAGAAACAGAGCAGCTCCAGCAAACCATTGCAGCAAGTTCAGAAACACAGGTTAAACCTGAACCCTGGCTGTGTGTCAGTTGATTTTAGGTTGGAGTTGAACATTTCACATAGCTGTCCCCCATTCCTCACTGAAAAAACCCTCTAATAACACATCGACAACTTGTCATCCCCACCCACCCAAATGGAAACTCGCAGTAGAAGAGTTGGTTTATTTGCCGAAATGCTAGTCAGCCCCCAGCTCTCATTTTAACAAAAAAAGTAAGCGATTTCCCTTCAACTGTGATTAATTCATTTCATTGACTCCATACATTTACATGTTTAACATGTGCATTTTATACATTGAAAACAGGGCTTTTAACACATGTGCCACTCCAGTCAATGTAACATCATCTATCCGCTACATTCCAGATAGAAAATCTAGTCATAATTTCATTAACGTACCTCATAAAGCCTTAGATCTTTCTCTTGAACAAGCTTTTTCACAAAAGCAGCTATAAACAGTGACCAGGCAGCCATCAGAGCAAATGGAAGAGAGTAGGTCACACTGCTTAAGAACCTGTAAAAGGCAAATGCAGGATTTAGCTGAATAGAAAACGTGCTAGGTGAATATACGTCTCAAACTAATGCTCTTTGCAGAGGAAAACCATGCTCATATTTTTAAATGTAGAGTATAATTAATATTAGAATAAGGATATTTTGCACTTACATGGGATCTTCCAGCCAAGAACCTCCAAACAGTTTAAAAATATGAATGAATTAACCCTTTTTACCCTGCTATCATGTAAGTAAGTATTATTAGTCTGATTTTACAGCTGGGGAAACTGCTGCACAGAGAGATTAAGGCCAACATTTTCAAAACTGTGTGCCTAAAGTTAGTCTAAATCCAAAGTGCTGGGAATTCATGGCTCCGAATGAAGTTAGTCAATACAGTCAGCAGATGATTACCATTTCTGAAAATCAGGCTGCTTATTTCCCTGCCTATTTATGGATTCAGGTACATGACTTGACACCCACATTTGAAAATTGTGGCCTACGTGTCTTGCCCAGTGTCAGACTGTGACAGAACCAGCATTAGAATCCACGTTTCATGACCCCCAGTCGTATGCTTTAGTCAGCAGACTTTCCTTCTGCTCAAAAGGAAGTAGTAGTGGTAGTAAATTGAACCTACTGTATTTGAAGATTATTAACTGATTGTTTTTCCACAGTAGATTAACTTTAATGAACATATAGTATGTTCCCTTTCTGGTGAAAAAAGCCAATATTATTTCTGCAAAAAGTCTCAAATGAAACTATTTCAAATGAAATAAAAATTTCATTTTGTTCTGAATTGTTTTCGTTGAAAACTCAAAGATGTCATAAAAAGCAACCTATTTTCATGAAATGTTTTGATTTCGATAAAACTGTATTTTTCAACTAAAAAGAACGTCAACCAGGTCTCCAAATTTCAGCATTTTCCATATGTTACAGTACAATGACATATGAGATTGCCACAACTCTGCCTGTAAAATGGTAACTGAGTGGTAGCAGTTGATGAATGTTGACTTTATAACAGCTTCTATTGCAGCGTCATTCCACAGCTCCTGGGTATTTTAATAATTGAATGAAATGGCATCTCCTGAACTTTCCAGGTGGAGGAAAGAGAATTGTGAAGGTGAGTTGTTTTCTTGGCAGCAAGAATGCGAGAAAAGCAGCATACAACTCAATACTAAGTGCTCCAGGAAATAGTTCATCATACTACATAATGATTTAACAATAAAAATCCATATTTTTGCCGTAAATAATTGACATTTTGTCTGAACTATTCCTGACCACTTCACAGTCACAATAAGATGGCAGACCATTTGCATGTGAATTATTTTATTGTAACCTATATTTAGGAGAATACAACTCTCTTTCTCTCTCTCTCTCTCTCTCTCTCTGATCAACATATAAAGTTAACAAGCGTCCTACAGGATACAGCTAGATTTTTCTCTCAAGTGGTACAAACTCATGCTTTTAGTATGAAATGTTCTGCATTAAGAATGGCCATACTGGGTCAGACCAAAGGTCCATCTAGCCCAGTATCTTGTCTTCCGACAGTGGCCAATGCCAGGTGCCCCAGAGGGAATGAACAGAACAGATAATCTTCAAGTGATCCGTCCCCTGTCACCCATTCCCAGCTTCTGGCAAACGGAGGCTAGGGACATCACCCCTACCTAACCCTGTTCAATCCTTTCCGTTGGCCCAAGTGGAGTCAGTTATACTTCCTCTGTAGAATGATTGTCCAAGCCAACATGCCACACTGAACATCCCTCACTGCTTTAAAATACATTGAAAATGGCTTTTCACACATGCTTTTACCCAGCTTGGATGCCGCCTCTGTAATAATTCTGAGACATCACAATCCCAGGATTCCATTTCTTATCATAACTGTCGCACCCAGGGGCCAGCTGGTATAAAGTGGTTTGGCTGTATTGAAGTCAGCTGAGTTATGCTGATTTACACCAGCTGAGATCTGGCTCAAGGCTCAAGGTGATCAGAATCCAAAACTTCTTACTTCTGTGCCAGTCTGTTTATCAAGACTCATTCTGGTTCATACACCATTCATACTGCATCACGTGGTATAACAGGCAGTTAAGCCTGACAGCCCAGTGCACTGGAATCTCATCTGTCTTCCCTCATCATTGTTGAGAGGAGGGTTACAACCTCATCTCCTCTATAGCTCTTGCATCACCTGGGAGAAAGGCATATATAGCAGAACTGCACACTCTGAACTGTGCCTAAACAGGAACAAAGGACATTGGCCTAGGCAACAACAAAGGATTTGTTGGACTCTTGAGTGAGTCAGTTTTGGACTGCGATGTGGTAACGCTCACCTGACTCGGGGAGGGGGGGGGAGCAAAGCCAAGAGGGAAGAAAGGACATGATAAAAGGGAGAGACATTTGCCATGCTCTTCCTCTCTCTTCCACCTCCATCTACAGACATCACCACCAAGCAACTGAAGGGCAACCAGCCAGCCTGTGGTGAGAAGCATCTAAGTTTGTAAGGACATTGAAAGTGTTAAGATCAGCTTAGAATGCGTTTTGCTTTTATTTCATTTGACCAAATCCGACTTGTTATGCTTTGACTAATAATTACTTAAAATCTATCTTTGTGGTTAATAAATCCGTTTGCTTATTCAACCTGAAGCAGTGCGTTCAGTTTGAAGTGTGTCAGAGACTTCCCATGGGATAACAAGCCTGGTACAGATCAATTTCTTTGTTAAATTGATGAACTCATATAAGCTTGCAGTGTCCAGCAGGTATAACTGGGCACTGCAAGACGGAGGTTCCTAGGGTTGTGTCTGAGACTGGAGATACTGGCTAGTGTCATTCGGTTGCACAATCCAAGGAGCAGCTTCCATGCCAGAGGCTGTGCGTGAACAGCCCAGGAGGGGGGTTCTCACAGCAGAACAGGGTAAGGCTGGCTCCCAGAATCAAGGATTGGAGTCACCTAGCAGCTCACTGGTCCGGATAACACCAGAGGGGAACGTCACAGTGAGAAGAGGGTTACAACCTCATCTCCGCTATAGCTCTTGCAGCACCTGAGAGAGAGGCATATATAGCAGAACTGCACACTCTGAACTGTGCCTAAACTGGAATTTCTGGAACAAATAATAAATACTGCAACTTGAAGTAATATCAAGTAACTTAAAGCTCATATTTAGGCTCATAAATTTACAGACTTTTTTTTGCTCAATAGATGAGTTTCCCAGCTCTAACCTACTATCTGCATTCATACACCTACTGGAATAGGCCAAGACTCCTGAAGTCTAATCCCAGCACCACCAGTGACTCGTAATGCCTCAGTTTCCCTGTCTATAAAATGGGGATAGTAATTTTCACCTACAGTACTACCTATGGAAATTATGACGATTCACATATTTATAGTGCTATGAAGAGACAAAGCACTCTGGTGAAAGCCTCATCCCACTAGAGTCATTGGGCGTTTTGCCATTGATTTCAGTAGGGCCAGAGTCTCATCCTGGATCCTTTAAAACAACAAAAAAATATTTCTTTAAATCTTCAAAAAGATTCTCTTTTTCTATTATGATTTTCTTTTCATGGGAGCACGGCTTCGAGGAAGACGGTAAGTCCCAACCATTGTAATTATCCTGCTAATGTATAACATGTTCTGCAAGTCATTGTCGTTGATAAGAAGTAATGGGCTTAATCCGCGGCAAAGGAGATTTAGGTTAGATATTAGGAAAAATTTTCTAGCTATAAGGGAACAGGCTTCCAAGGAAGGCTGTGAAATCCCTATCACTGGATGATTTTACAAATGCTGTAGACAAACACCTCTCAGTGAAGGCCTAGGTTTACTTGGTCCTGCCTCAGTGCAAGGGTATGGACTTGCTGACTTCCTGAGGTCCCGCCCAGCCCTACAGCTCTATGATTCTATGATTGTTTCGTTTTAAACAACTAAAAGCTCATGGACTTACATGTCCTTATTGTAGCAGGGGTAGGGAGTGGCCTGGACTTGAACAGCTATTTCTTCTGGACTCTTCCCAGTCTGCAACTCAATGATTGCTCTCTCAATACTGTCCTGGATATAGATAAAGGCTCGGCTGTAGATCTGGCTCTGCGAGGCTGAATTATGTGGGCCCACGGTCCAGATCCTCTCCCTGATCCTATTTGTCGTTTGGGAAATCCTGCTGCTCATTCGGATGGTGTAATTGACCAGTGGAGGAAGGGAGAGACTGCTGGGAGTTGCTCTCCTCTGTCTGCTACTGCTTGATGGTAGCTTGAAAATGACACCTTGAGAAAACAAAGTGAAGTTTATTTTTCAGTCAACAATGGTTGCAGTAGGATAGTGCCACGTATAAGTATCATAGACTCATAGACTCATAGACTTTAAGGTCAGAAGGGACCATTATGATCATCTGGTCTGACCCCCTGCATGCTGCAGGCCACAAGACCCTTCCCTGGACTCTGCCGTTGAAGTCCCCAATCCTGTTTTTTTAGTGACTTCAATCGGCAGAGACCCTCCTGCTAGCGATCCCTGCCCCATGCTGCGGAGGAAGGCGAAAAACCTCCAGAGGCTCAGCCAATCTACCCTGGAGGAAAATTCCTTCCCGACCCCAAATATGGCGATCAGTAAGACCCCATGTAGGCAAGAGTCTCTAGCCTGACCCTTGTTGGCCATTATACTATTTACGTACCATTGCTTGGTTTTCCTTGGCTACTATGTTTTACCATTAAACCATTCCCTCCATAAACTTATCTAACTTAATCTTAAAACCAGACAGGTCCGTCGCCCCCACCGTTTCCCTCGGAAGGCCGTTCCAATATTTCACCCCTCTGACGGTCAGAAACCTTCGTCTAATTTCAAGCCTGAACTTCCCCACGGCCAGTTTATATCCATTCGTTCTCGTGTCCACATTAGTACTAAGCTGGAATAATTCCTCTCCCTCCCTTGTATTTATCCCTCTGATATATTTAAAGATAGCAATCATATCCCCCCTCAGCCTTCGCTTTGTCAGACTAAACAACCCAAACTCCTCTAGTCTCTTTTCATACAACAGGTTTTCCATTCCTCTGATCATCCTAGTCGCCCTTCTCTGCACCCGTTCCAGTTTGAGTTCATCTTTTTTAAACATGGGAGACCAGAACTGCACACAGTACTCCAAATGAGGTCTCACCAGCGCCTTATACAACGGAAGCAGGACCTCCTTATCCCTACTAGATATACCTCGCCTAATACATCCCAAGACCGCATTGGCTTTTTTCACCGCCACGTCACATTGTCAACTCATAGTCATCCTGCGGTCTACAAGGACCCCTAGGTCCTTCTCCTCTTCCGTTACTTCTAACCAATGCGTCCCCATCTTGTAACTAAAATTGTTATTAATCATCCCCAAGTGCATCACCTTACACTTTTCACTATTAAATTTCATCCTATTTCTGATACTCCAATTCACAAGCTCATTCAAGTCTCCCTGCAGAATATCCCTATCCTCCTCCGAATTTGCAGCTCCTCCCACCTTCGTATCATCCGCAAACTTTATCAGCCCACTCTTGCAATCGGTTCCGAGGTCAGTTATAAATAGATTAAATAAAATGGGTCCCAAAACCGAACCTTGAGGCACTCCACTAGTAACCTCCCTCCAACCCGACAGTTCACCCTTTAATACGACCCGCTGCATTCTCCCCATTAACCAATTCCTTATCCACCTCTGGATTTTCATATCGATCCCCATGTTTTCCAGTTTAACCAATAATTCCTCATGGGGTACAGTATCAAACGCTTTACTGAAATCCAGGTATATTAGGTCCACCGCATTTCCCTTATCTAGTAAGTCCGTTACTTTCTCAAAGAAGGAGATCAGATTCGTTTGGCACGATCTGCCCTTCGTAAAACCATGTTGTAATTTATCGCAATTGCCATTAACCTCAAGGTCCTCAACTAGTTTCTCTTTCAGAATCTTCTCCAGCACCTTGCACACTACAGATGTTAAACTAACAGGCCTGTAGTTATCCGGATCACTTTTTTTCCCTTTCTTGAAAATAGGAACCACGTTGGCTATTCTCCAGTCTAACGGGACCACCCCCGAGTTTACAGATTAATTAAATATTATCGCTAATGGGCCTGCTATTTCCCGTGCCAATTCTTTCAGTATTCTCGGATGAAGATCGTCCGGTCCTCCCGACTTAGTCCCATTAAGGCGTTCAAGTTTTGTTTCTACCTCGGATACGGTAATCCCCCATCCTGTATGCCCCTCTGTAATGGTGCTAGTATCCCTAATACCTTCATTGGCCTCATTAAACACAGATGCAAAATATTCATTGAGATATTGCGCCATGCCTAGATTATCTTTAATCTCCTCTCTGGCTATAGTCTTCAGCGGTCCCACTTCTTCTTTCTTTGCTTTCTTCCTATTTATATGTCTGTAAAACCTTTTACTATTGCTTTTAATTCTCCTCGCTAGGTCCAACTCTACACGGCCTTTGGCCTTTCTCACTCTATCTCTACATTCTCTGACTTCACTAAGGTAAGTTTCCTTACTGATCCCTCCCCTCTTCCACTCTTTGTACGCTTTCTGTTTTTTCCTAATCGCCCCTTTGAGTCGGTCGCTCATCCAGCTCGGTCTAAATCTCTTGCTTAGTAATCTTTTTCCCTTTTTGGGGATACAGGCCTCTGACAGCTCATGCATCTTTAACTTAAAGTAATCCCAGGCTTCTTCTGCCTTTAGATCCATTAATATGTTTGCCCAATCCACTTCCCTTACCAGTCCCCTTAATTTGTTAAAATTGGCCTTTTTAAAATTATAAACCCTAGTCTTTGACTTAATTCTGTTACTCCTTCCATTTAGTTTAAACCGAATTAGCTCATGATCACTGGAGCCCAAGTTGTCCCCTACTACCACTTCCTCAACGAGGTCCTCACTACTTACCAGAATCAAATCTAAAATGGCCTCCCCCCTCATCGGTTCAGTTACCACTTGATGAAGGAATTGATCAGCAAGCACATCTAGGAACATCTGAGCCCTATTATTGCTACTAGTGTTTGTTCCCCAATCTATATCTGGGAAGTTAAAGTCCCCCATAATTACACAGTTTCTATTAGTATTTACTTCCCTTAATACATTAAATAGTTCCTTATCCATATCCTGGGTCGATCCAGGCGGTCTATAGCACACCCCAAGCACTATCCCCGGAGAGGCTCTAGTAGTCCTTTTACCCAGTGTGAGTATTGCCCAGACGGACTCCGTGTTATCTATTCCATCCACTATTATTTCTTTACAGCTTATTTCACTATTGACATACAATGCCACCCCCCCACCTTTACCTTTGTCCCGGTCTTTCCTAAACAGCGCATACCCCTCCATACCTGTGTTCCAGTCGTGACTGCCATTCCACCACGTTTCAGTTATTCCTACGATATCCGGTTTCAATTCTCGGACCAAGAGCTCCAATTCCTCCATTTTATTACCTAGGCTTCTTGCATTGGTGTATAAACACCCTAATGTATGTCGTTTAGCCTGTCTCCCATTAGTAGCACTATATGTTGCGGGCCTCTTTGTGTCCGTCCCCCCTGTCCTTCCTATGTCCAATCTCATCTCCCCGGCTATCAAATCTGAACTTCTCATTTTTATAACCCTTTTGCATATTAAAACCCAACAGTCTTTTAACTAAAGAGCCTACTGCTGACAGAACAAGAAGTAATGGTCTCAAGTTGCAGTGGGGGAGGTCTAGGTTGGATATTAGGAAAAACTTTTTCACTAGGAGGGTGGTGAAGCACTGGAATGGGTTACCTAGGGAGGTGGTGGAATCTCCTTCCTTAGAGGTTTGTAAGGTCAGGCTTGACAAAGCCCTGGCTCGGATGATTTAGTTGGGAATTGGTCCTGCTTTGAGCAGGGGGTTGAACTAGATGACCTGTTGAGGTCCCTTCCTGCCCTGATATTCTGTGATTCTATGATTCTATGCTCAGGTGGATATGCAGTTTGTTGTCACTATCAAGCATGTCAAAGTAGAGTGAGCTGTTGTTGCTCACACTGTATTTATGCTGACATTTCAAAAACCGACTGGTGATTCTGGGTGCTGAGAACCCACCCTCTGAAAAGCATACCCTTTTAAGTTGTTCCTACTTCAGCACTCCGTATTGGAGGTACCCCAAATCACTAGTCACTTTTGGAAAACCTTGGTCTTAGAGCTAACCCGACTAGAAAGACTATTAATATTCCATATACAGAGTATCAAATCTCATGTATGATAGATTTACAGGAAATCAGTTTTAATAACTACTGATACATCACATTATTAAGATTAGTAATGTTTCTGTTGATAAGGGAGATGTTTTTAATGGTGGCTGAATTATGGGATATTAAAAAAGAACAGTTTATGGGACTTTCAAGAAAGTCCTGAGCTCATATTCCGATACCTTTAAAAAATAAACCAAGGACACACATAAGATCCTTTCTTTTTCCCTACTTGATACGATAGCCAAAAGTTAATGGGCCAAATTCATCTGACTTTTATGAATGTAGTTCTCATCTGCCAATATACGTCTCCTACAATAATGGGCTATTTTGTTTCATTAAAGCATTTCAAGAACATTATGATCTGCTACAGAAAGGTGTGGTCTCTTCATAGTACTTGCTTTACATATCCCTTTTCCTCTACAGGCCTATCTGGAGGACAGCTCTCTATCCTGGAGATTCACCAAGGGTTCCCAAGTGCTCAACAGAAGACCATACTGACACCTTGCCAGGATACCAAAGGCTACCTACACCTAGTCTGCATGACAAGGAGCAGATTGTAGCCCACTTTAGTCTGTGATAAGGAGGCATGGCCATGCAATAGGTCATGGCTGAAGACTGCAGGTTGAGCATTGTTTGCTGGGACCTATTGTCTTCCTAATATAGAACTCTATGAATAGCACTTGACTCATGAACTGCACTTTCGCTTCTGCACATGAGAGCAGGGTAAAAAGGGTTGATTCATTAATTACATGGGCATTTCTGTAACTGAACACAGCACTTACTTCCAAAAAGTTCGTTCTTCAAAAAAAGTTCTTTAGCTACCATTTCCAGCTCCTCTCTGTTTTTTGCCACCTGAATGCGATCAAACGACACACAGGAGGATACATTTACTGCCAGGGTAGATAATGTGTTCAGCTGATTGATGATGTCGGCGTTGTTCTGCAATTCCAACCTTATATCATCTGGGGGAGGGAATGAAGCAAAAGAACCATCACTTCATTATGCCGTTAATGCTAATAACGATGGAAAAAACAATCACACTAAACATTAATCGTAAAATATTATTCTGCATTTATCAGGGCAATGAATGCATGTGGTTGACCCAATTTTTAGGTTAATCATTCTTAACACATTCATCAGTTTGTCTTTGGGAGAATGCCAACTATGGAATGTGTCAGCCGTTTCAAACCAGAGGTTACTGCTAATCTGCTGGTTTTTTACACTGTGTATGATGTTCTCCATTCATTCCACGTCCAGTGATTTTCAGTGTAATCACCATGTCTGTTTTAGCTCAGTAGAGAACGCAATCAATTTTATCCAAGCCCATCAAGTAAGAGGTAGGTCTGCCATGGTGCTGTGTGTATTAGACCTGTTAATGCAGCCAATAAAGGTACTGCTGTCTTCTGGCTGTTGTACATGGTGACTACATAATGCAGTGTAACTAATGTGGAACAGCGGCCACGAGAATGATGGTTATGCTGCAGTTAGGACAGGTGATTGCACTCAATAGGTGACTATGTTCACAGATTTCATTCTACACAGCATGCTGATATGGGTCGCAATGAGCTAGACTCACCACCTGATCTACATCAGCTTCCACTGGCATAAACAAGGGCTGTGTTGGAGTCATTGTGGATTGTTCTTTGAAAACATCCACTCAATGTGCAGTGGCGGTCAAAAAAGTGAACAGAATGTTGGGAATCATTAAGAAAGGGATAGGAAATAAGACAGAAAATATCATGTTGCCTCTATATAAATCCATGGTATGCCCACATCTTGAATACTGCATGCCAATGTGGTCGCTCCATCTCAAAAAAGATATATTGAAATTGGAAAAGGTTCAAAAAAGGGAAACAAAAATGATTAAGGGTATGGAACGGCTTCCATATGAGGAGAGATTAGTAAGACTGGTACTTTTCAGCTTGAAAAAAGAGATGACTAAGGTGGGGGGGGGAGATATGATAGAGGTCTATAAAATCATGACCGGTGTGGAGAAAGTAAATAAGGAAGTTTCAGAGTAACAGCCGTGTTAGTCTGTATCCGCAAAAAGAAGAATAGGAGTACTTGTGGCACCTTAGAGACTAACAAATTTATTAGAGCATAAGCTTTCGTGGATGCATCCGAAGAAGTGGGCTGTAGTCCACGAAAGCTTATGCTCTAATAAATTTGTTAGTCTCTAAGGTGCCACAAGTACTCCTATTCTTTTTTTAAATAAGGAAGTGTTATTTACTCCTTTTCATAATACAAGAACTAGCAGCCACCAAATAAAATTAATAAGCAGCAGGTTTAAAACTAACAAAAGGAAGAATTTTTTCACACAACGCACAGTCAACTTGTGGATTTCCTTGCCAGAGGATGTTGTGAAGGCCAAGACTATAACATGGTTCAAAAAAGAGCTAGATAAGTTCATGGAGGATAGGTCCATCAATGGCTATTAGCCATGATGTGCAGGGATGGTGTCCCTAGCCTCTGTTTGTCAGAAGCTGGGAATGGGCAACAAGGGATGGATCACTTGATGATTACCTGTTCTGTTCATTCCCTCTGGGCCACCTGGCATTGGCCACTGTTGGAAGACAGGATGCTGGGCTAGATGGACCTTTGGTCTGACCCAGTATGGCCGTTCTTATGTTCTTAAAGTGGCTGCTACATTACTCCACTGAGGGAGTAGGGAGGAGGGGGGGTGGGAGGGAGGAGCCTGAGAGACCTGAAAACTTTAAAGCAAAACTCCAGTTCTGATGTGAGTGAACTATTAAAACCACTTCCCATCAGACTTCCAATTCACTATTTGGATGGATAATTATGTCTGAACAGTGTCCTCTGGTGGCCAGAGGGGATTAATACAATTTACTCCAGAGATTCCCTTGCAATATCTATTTGACTAACATTCAGGATCGGAGCCATTTAAACTAGGTCCTTTGATTTTTAAGACTATTTTTCATAGATTTTGAGGCCGGAAGGGACTATTATTATAACGGAATGCTAAACCATATTACAAGGTTCAGCCATTAGGTGGCACTGTGTTCATTTAAAGCAGTGGTCTCTAACCTTTTTACACACAAGATCACATTTTGAACTTAAGATCAACCCAGGATCTACCTTGCCCCTTCCCCAAGGCCCTGCCCCTTCCTACCTTGCTCACTCCATTCCCTCCTCCCGCTGTCACTCGCTCTCCCCTATCCTCACTCACTTTCACCGGGCTGGGGGAGGGGGTTGGGGTGCAGGCTCTGGGCTGGGGCCGAGGGGTTCAGAGTGTGGGAGGGGGCTGCAGGCTGAGCCCGGGGCAGGGGGTTGGGGTGCAAGCTCAGGGAGGGAGTTTGGGTGCAGGCATCATGTGGTCACACTGCACCTAATCTCATAGAAGCCACTGGACATTTCATGAGTTTTACTTTTTATTAGTGTCATTTGCGGTTTATAGATCCAAAATCCTTTAGGGATGGTCACAAATCAGTGTCACATTCTCAACTGTGGGGTGTGCACTGGCTGAGGTTGGGGCAGGGGATTGGGTAGCAGGAGGGGGTGAGGGGTGTGGGCTCTGTGGGGGGGGAGTTTGGTGCAGAGGGGGCTCCAGGCTTGGGGTGCAGGAGAAGATGAGGAGCGTGGGGTCTGGGACGGAGTTTGTTTGCAGGAGGGAGCTCCAGGCTTGGGGTGCAGGAGAAGGTGAGGAGCGTGGGCTCTCGGGGGGAGTTTGTTTGCAGGAGGGGGTTCCAGGCTGGTGCAGAATGTCGGGGTGCAGGAGAGGGTGAGGGATGC
The DNA here is from genome assembly GCF_027887155.1 of Malaclemys terrapin pileata. Classification (NCBI taxonomy): domain Eukaryota; kingdom Metazoa; phylum Chordata; order Testudines; family Emydidae; genus Malaclemys; species Malaclemys terrapin. The sequence continues at coordinate 12,841,896 of NC_071515.1, read as the reverse complement.
AGGCTCTGGGAGGAAGTTTGGGTGCAGGAGGGGGCTCTGGGCTGGGGCAGGAGGTTGGGGTGTGGGGGTGTGGGAGGGGTGCAGGGTCTGGGAGGGAGCTCTGGGTTGGGGGTGAGGGTCCAGAAGGGGGTGCAAGGTGCAGGCTCCAGCCGGGAGGTGCTTACCACAGGCCGCTCCCAGTTGGCAGCACAGCAGGGCTCAGGCAGGCTGCCTGCCTGCCTGCTGTGGTCCCATGCCGCTCCTGGAAGCGACTGGCTGCTGACACATCTCTGCGTGCGGCCCCTGGAGGAAGAGTGGCAGTGGGTCTCCGTGCACTGCCCACACCTGCAAGTGCCACCCCCGCAGCTCCCATTGGTCGGTTTCCAGCCAATGGGAGCTGCGGGGATGGTGCTGGGGCAGCGCACAGAGCCACCTCACCCCACCCCTTCCCCCAGGGGCCACAGAGACAAGCCAGCAGCCAGCCACTTGTGGGAGCAGCGTGGGGCCGTGGCAGGCAGGCAGCCTGCCTGAGCCCCTGCACTGCTGGACTTGTAGCGGCCCGGAGATCGCGATCGAATGGCTGAGGCTCCAGGACTGACCAGTCGATCATGATCGACGAGTTAGTGACCATTGATTTAAAGGAACCTCAGCCAGACCTGGCAGAGCATTAAAGGATCTTATGATGAACACGTCAGATGTGTATATGCAAGCTCTGGAGCCAGTCCATATCTGGGACTGGAACGTGACAATTATCATCATCTAGTCTGACCTCCTGCATAGCCCAGGTCATAGAACCTCGTCCAGTAAACCCTGCATCAAGCCCATAACTTCTGTTTGAGCCCTAGCTTATCTTTGAGAAAGACATCCAGTCTTGATTTAAAGACATCAAGTGATGGAGAATCCATCATGTCCCTAGGCACGTTGTTCCAACGGTTAATTACCCTCACTGTTAAAAATTTGCACCCTATTTCTAATCTGAATTTGTCTAGCTTCAGCTTCCAATCATTGGCGCTTTTAATGCCTTTTTCTGATCAATTAAAGAGTCTTCTGGTATCAGAAGTCTCTTCCCCATGTAGGTACTTGATGACCTTCTCATAAACAAACTAGGGGAATACAACCTAGATGGAGCTACTCTAAGGTGGGTGTATAACTGGTTGGAAAACGGTTCCCAGAGAGGAGTTATCAGTGGTTCACAGTCCTGCTGGAAGGGCATCGCGAGTGGGGTCCCATAGGGATCAGTTCTGAGTCTGGTTCTGTTCAAGATCTTCATCACTGATTTAGATAATGGCATAAGAGAGTACACTTATAAAGTTTGTGGATGATACCAAGGCCAGAGGGGTTGCAAGTGCTTTGGAGGATAGAATTAAAATTAAAAATGATCTGGACAAACTGGAGAAACGGTCTGAAGTAAATAGGATGAAATTCATACGCACAAATGCAAAGTACTCCTTTTAGGAAGGAACAATCAATTGCACACATACAAAATGGGAAATGACTGCCTAGGAATGAGTACTGTGGATAGGGATCTGGGGGTCATAGTGGATCACAAGCTAAGTATGAATCAACAGTGTAACACTGTTGCAAAAAAAGTGAGCGCCATTCTGGGATGTATCAGCAGAAGTGTTGTAAGCAAGACACGAGAAGTAATTATTCCGCTCTACTCCACGTCTCAGCTGGTGTATTGTGTCCAGATCTGGGTGAAACATTTCAGGAAAGAAGTGGACAAATTGGAGAAAGTCCAGAGAAGAGCAACAAAAATGATTAAAGGTCTAGCAAACATGACCTATGAGGGAAGATTGAAAAAAATGGGTTTGTTTAGTCTGGAGAAGAGACCACTGAGGGGGGACATGATAATAGTTTTCAAGTATATAAAAGGTTGTTACAAGGAGGAGGGAGAAAAATTGTTCTTGTTCACTTCTGAGGATAGGACAAGAAGCAATTGCAGCAAGGGAGGGTTAGGTTGCATATTAGGAAAAATTTCCTCACTGTCAGGGTGGTTAAGCCCTGGAATAAATTATCTAGGGAGGTTGTGGAATCTCCATCCCTGGAGGTTTTTAACAACAGGTTAGACAAACACCTGCCAGGGATGGTGTTGTTTTTACACAGTCCTGCCTTGAGTGCCAGGGACTGGACTAGATGACTTCTTGAGGTCCCTTCCAGTCCTATACTTCTAGGGTTCTATGATTCCCCATTTACAATTATTTTTGAGATCTATTATTTAACCAGGTTTTAATCCATTTAATATGGAAAACAGTAATTTTGTAGAGTGTTAATTTTTTATCAGAATGTCATGCAGAACTAACTCAAATGACTTACAGAAATCTATTATCTTGACATAGTGACCTTTCTCGACCAAACTAGTGATCAGTTTATGATGAGATACATTTGTTTGACAAGCTCATTTTTCATAAATCCATGTTGATTGGCATTAGTTATGCTACCATTCTTTAATTCTTTACTGATCATATCCCATATCAGCCTTTCTGAGATTTTTCCTGGGATCACTATCAGGCTAACTGACCTATAGTTATCTGCGTCATCCTGTTTACCTTTTAAAAAAAATATTGGTATGACATTAGCTTCTTTAAAAAAAAATACATAGTAACAGGTTGCATTTCAAGAATCCCACAGCTAAAAGACTGGCTTATGCATCTGATAATGTGTTTTGTGTTACACACTGGATGCCACATAAGACATATTTATGGAGAGGATGAGTGGCATTGGACTAAGGTACAAGATTGGGACTCAGGAGACTGCACTTCAAGGTAAAATCTGCCACAGAATTCCTGTGTACCCTTGGCTAAATCATTTAATTTCTCCATGCCTCAGTTTCCCATCTGTAAAACAAGGATCATAATGCTCCCTTTCTCCCCCATCTGTCTTATCCATTGATAATGTGGGCACTCAACCACATTGCTCAGGACATATGCTGATATTTCAAGAGGGTGGAGGAGGAATCTTTCCAGCCCCACAAAGCATGAAGCATTGCAAATATACACTATGGATGAGTTTGATTGGCACTAAAACATCAGTTACTGGCTAGCAGGAATAGTTACACCAATGGGCTAAGGCAGTGCAGCAGTTGTGATGTTCCAAGCACTGTTATATAAATAGGAGGTGTATGAATAGCCACTTACCCAGTTCATTTATTTGGCTCAGCAGTTCGGTAGCATCCAGCTTCACCATGAGTTTGATAAAAACTTGCACGAATGGATTCTGCAGGGTATCCTATCAAATGAGAGAGAGCGAGAGTGACAGTCATCCCCTTTGAAGCCCCTCCATGTTTCTTATGCCTTTCTTGAGCCTCCTCGCTTCACTTGATTTCCGTTACGGTGAGAAAACTTTAGCCAATGACGGTGTCTTACAGCCCTCTAAGGGCCTGATCCAATGGAAAACACTCACATTGATGTCACCAGGCATCGGATTGGTTCTGGACAGTTCTTAGGCCTGAATCCTTAGTGACACGGAGATGTTAAAGTATGTGCACATGTCATTTCTACCCACTTTTGGTCTATCTACGAGTTTGGAGCCTGCAGGAGCAAGCGTCCCAGCCCAGGCCAGCAGGCTGGGGTTGGTGAGGTTTGCCCTAGCGCTCTAAAAATAGCTGTACAGCCAATGCTTTGATGTTGTGGCTTGGGATCTCCAACCCCCCCCCCCCTTAGGCTTAGAGCCCAAGGTCCAGCCCTGTCTATAGAACATTCACATGAGCCGTGCTAGACTGGGTCTGTCGACCCTCCTGGGAGGCTCGCGCCCGTGGGCTCCAAAACGCTGTGCAGACCTACCCCGTAAGGGCACCGTACACGGTCAGAGCACAGCGCACAGGGGCCTGAGAGTAAATGAGCATCAGGCCTTCAGGTTTTAGTTTAGCTGAATCTCTAATAGCTCATTCCACAAATGAGTCCGCTCGGTGGAGAATGTTTCACCTCTGACTCTCCCGCGCGCCGCCCTGGATTTTCCAGGAGTCTAGCTATGCCATGTACACTGTGGTGATTTTCCCCCACCGGGACCAGTTAATAATGACTCTGTGTTCCCAAGGTATCATTTCTATAACAGGCTGGGTTCTGTTTCTTAACCAAAAAGAAGCCAGTCATTGCTGCTGAGACTCAAAGTAACTTGAGCATGGAGAGTGTGTAGAAAGAGGAGGCACGTTACAGCTTTCCAGGTTTGAGCAGTGACTTGTTCCTCATGGAGAGAGTCTGAAGTTTTACCTTGATATTTAAATATTTTTCCTTGTTGAGCTACAAAGGCAGAATGGTATCTGTTCATCCCCTAGGCTCTCAGGCACTTTTCTAATGAGGAGAACTAGGTATTATCCCAGCTTTTCTGCTTCCTGAGAAGAACCACTTCTTTGGTATCTCAGGCTGGGATGGGCCTTGTAATGAGTCACCCAGCCAGGACCGCCCAGAGTATGCAGGGGTCCTGGGGCAAAGCGGGGGAGCTGCGGCACTTGTACTCACTTGTACTTGCGGTGGTCCGGGTCTTCGGCGGCATTTCGGTGGCGGGGGGCCCTTCAGTTGCTCCACGTCTTCGGCAACACTGAAGGGCCCCCCACCGCCGAAGACCTGGACTGTGGGGCCCGGGGCAAATTGCCCCACTTGCCCCCCCTCTGGGCGGCCCTGCAGCCAGCTTTGATTGCTATGTCAAGCAGAAGGCAATTGAATTTACAAGCCTAAGAGAATTCTCCCATTTGTATAGCCAACCATCTCTCCTCAGTGTGTTAGAAGTTTTAGAGGACGTATTGTAAGCATTTCAGAAGGAGGGTTTGCTCTGAAAAGGTGCCCCTTTAAAATCTCTTGGTGCTTGTATTGTTGGTGGACATTAATGGAGCTATAACAATATATATCAGATAGGATCTGCCCCCAGCCTTTTGTTTACTTGAGTGACAAAGGGACCCTGTTAGCTGTGAGATGATAATACCTTGACAACTGGAATTGTCTGGTTTAATGTAGTCAGTGAATTCATGATCAATGGTGACTTGTCCAGCCATTCCTGGGACTTTTGCATTAGATCAGCCATTTGCTTCAGGGTTGCATTAGACTTAAAAAACAAATAAAAACAAACACATAAAATAAATCCATTTGACTTGTTTACAAAAAGCTAAATTCATATTTCCATGATGCCTGAACATGACATTGAACAAGTTTTTCCTTCTTTAGGCCCCGATTCAGCAGTCTATCCCTATTCTGCTGAGTGCTTAAGCACATGCTTAACTTAAACATGTCTTTAACTTCAGTACATGCTTCTGTCACATGTAGGTGCTTAACGTCTAGCCTATGTTTCAGTGCTTTGCTAAACAGGGCTGGACTTCAGCACCTGCTTAAATGCTTTGCTGGATTGGGGCCTTAAGTATTATGACTAAGGTCTGGTCTAAACATCAGACCTATATCAGTATAACTACATCACTCAGAGGTCTGAAAAGTCCACACTCCTGAATGACTTGGTATAAACTACCCCCTGCATAGACAGTACTATGTTGGCGGGAGAAGCTTAAAGCGTTTTAAGTGTAGACTTGCTCTATGACTAAGAATAAAAGTCCAGTTATGTTAATCAAGAATCAACCATTTTCCTCCCTTAAATCTTTAGAAGCTACTAAAGGTTATTGACCTCAGCTCCTTACCTAGTAAGCACAGAGCAGTAATTTGGTGCAGTCACAAAACTCTCTATGTTTTCCTGTTGGGTTATACAGCGCTTCGCTGTGATGAAGGACCTAAGTCAGTCCTGATGAAGGGAGAGCAACTGCCACTGACATTTAATGGAAGATATTCCTTTGCTTATGCCAGGATTGATTTGGGTCTAAGGCCTTTTGCAGAGAAATCCTTCCAAACCCTGTAATGCTCCTTACATTTCCAGTGCTGCTTGGATGTTTCATGCAAATGAAACTATTTGCCTGCCACATTCACAAAGTGGTAGATTTCAAATTGTCGCTGCCTCTTTAACAATCTTCTTTTTCAATGAACCTGTAGACCATAGGAATCACCAGACTGTATGAGACCTGGGGTCCGCCCAGTCCCACATTCTGTCTCTGACTGTGGCCAGCATCAACTGCTTCAGATTAAGGGGCAAGAAACCCCATGCAGTAGATAGTTATGAGATAACCTGAGCACAGGGAAATATTTTTCCTACCCGCATTCATTAGAGGTTGGTTTATGCCTTGAAGAGTGAGTGTCTACATCACTTCCAAAACTCGTGAGGTTAAATCCTGGCCCAATGGAAGTTATGTCATTGATTTCAATGGACACAGGGTTTCACCGTTGTTGGGTTTTTTTACATTCTTTCTATTATAATTCTGGATATTCTTGTTATCTGTCTAAATGTCCAGTCCCTTTTGTAATCTTGCTAAGTTCTTGGCCTCAGTGACAGCTTGTCTCGAAGAGCCCCAGAGGCTGTGCATTGTGTGAAATCATGCTTCCCTTTCCTCAGTTTAAATTTGCTGCCTTTCACTTTCATTTGTATTTTAGTTTCTTGGAGATCGGGATTCTCTCTGCAGTGCCTTCCCACAAACAGAAATACAAAGCTACGGGGCACTGGAAACAAGTTCCGAAGGATTTGCAGGGTTATCTAACCTCATTATTTTTAGGGATGACCCAATCAGCGATGGGTCCAAAGCAAACCCCCAGCTCTGAATACTCGCAAAATTATGATCCAGCTTCCATAATTCCAGTTGGTCCCAACCAACACCCCACAGTCAGTACCTCACTCCCATTTTGAATTTAAATACGTTAAACAATTCTTTGCTGATGACTGATCTACATTCTTCTTTCGTCTCAGAGCGTCTTAGAAGCCTTAGATTACTCCCAGTTTGAGACCACATCAGGTATGTTCTATAGTAATGCTTCAAGATTCAGTTTTCTCCCAGGGGGTTATCAACCAAGTCTAATACTTCCAGTGCAGGCAGAAAGCAGAATTCTGCTGTTCCTCCAAAAAACCACCCTGTACTGGAGACCCAACAAGAAGCCCTGTCATTGGGATTTGCTTGACCAGAGCTCCTCTTAGTATTCACAACATCATACCTTTTCCATGATTGCTCGAGTTTCTGGGGTGTCTGGTGTATACAGAATCTTCCCAAACAGCAAAGGTTTGAGGAAAGACCATATTAAAGCTCCAGTAGAGGTACTAACCAAATCCAGATAAAATGATAAGCAGAATGGCGCTGCAAGGCAAAAAAACATATAGCAGAAATAAAGTAGATGCATGAAAGTTCCCACAAGTATTTTTGTTGCTGTGTCCGATTAATGTCTGCATAACCCTCTCTGCACTGACTGATGTAATACCTCTTGACAGAACTAATCCACCCCAAGGTCTCCTGTTGCTGAAATCAAGACAACAAGATTCTCATAGTTCTAGCAGAGCCTTTTCTGCTTTAAGGTTAAATGGAGTTTTGTGAACTAGGAGGAGCTAATAATGTCAGTGCAGCTGAAAAAACGACACATCAGGATAAAAGCACTGACCTGTCAAGTCCTAAAATCAGACCACTGCGGGAATTGGGAGATGAGGAAGCATTAAGCCGCTGCCCTACTCCTCTCAGAAGCCTGCGTTTTCCTTTTTAAGCTTTACGAAAATAAGTCACCCATAAGCATAGTGAGCCAGATCCTCAGCGGGTGTAAATCAGCACAGCTCCACTGAACAGAGCTATGCAGATTTGCACCAATTGAGGGTTTGGCCCAGAACAACTTGAGTGCTGGATCTAATCAGAAATGCTTGGGTCAGCTCCAAAATGTTTCTGTCCCCAGTGTTCAAAGCAAATGTACAGCTCTTTTTTGTTACATAAAACGGAAGAGACAGAAGCCTAGGGGAGAAAGACCTATGTCGAGAAAAGGGACTTCATGAGTTCCCATAGAGCTGTGGAAGGCAGCTGTGTCCCCTCAGCCACATCGACTCCCACCTGGCCTCTGGAGCCCAATTCCCACAGATGGGCTACTGCAGGTTTGGGGGAAGAGAGGGACAATGCCATGAAACCTGCATTCCCCACTTCTCCAACAGGATCTGCCAGCTCCGAGTCGTCTCCACTTGTGGAAGCGGCAGGGATACCCTGACCCAAGCTGTCATATAATACAGCATCTTGCACAAAATAACACATCACCTTCCACACAAACTGCTACATCCGGAAACATTAAAGTTCCATCAATCAATCAATCAGTGCTCCACAAAGAACTGATACAATAACCAGCTGGTGGAAGTCGGTATAGCACCATTGATTTCAATGCAGCTTTGCCAGTTTAAACCAGCTGAGGATTTGGTCTGATGCGTTTGTGTGCCACTAAACCTGTAGGGGCTAGAGCTGTTCAAAACTTTTTTTTAAAAATTGCAAAAAATGTCAAGGGTTTTTTTCGATTGTTTCTCAAGGATAGAAATGAACCCATGAAAAGAACATTTGGTTTACCAAAACCCAGAGTTTTCAATAACCAAAAAATTGTCAGCCCATTAAGATAATGGCATCAGAAAGATGTAAGGAAAAAAGTAATGAACAATTTTTAAAATGTCAACATAGTTTTTCACAAAATTTTCATTTAAAATGAAAGCATTTGTTCAAATGTCTGAAAAATTTCACCCAGCTTGGGGAGGAGGGGGAAGATTCTCATTATGAATCAGGGAAGCTCCATTGAAGTTAACGGAGTTACACCAGTTTATAATTAGTGCAAAAGAGAACAGAATCTAGCCCACGCAATTTTTTTAACTGACCCTTCTATTTAAGTCTAACTATATTCTCTGAGAAAGCGAATAGTTTAGTGTTTTCTCTTGTGGCGCGTCTTTTGCAGCAAACTCACTGGGATCCTGAGGAATGCCATATTTCCTCATTATTTTCTGTACATTTTCATCCTGGGTAGAAGAACTAGGTCTTTTTGGATCTCCAAAATCAGGCAGCAAAGATTCAAAAAACAAGGGTGTGATTTCCTCATTGCAGAGAGCTTTCGAAATGGACTTAAACGATCCGTGAGTTACCGTTATGTTGGTTGTTTTAAACAATGCCTATGGGACAAAAAACAAAAGCAAGCAAAAACACCTGCATGTTTAAAGCACCTTATTTCAGTGGGAGAAGTAAACCACATTTATGCTGGCTTTTGGATAAGAGTTTATCTGTGTACAAAACAAGGGACTTTACTTGGAAAACCTGAAACTATCTGGCTTGGTCCTTTGCATGCTTATTTATAAATATGAATGAAAAGCATCAATATCGAAGGATAATTTGTGCTGATGTGTGATAGCAGTTGGCAAATTTAGATAAAGGTGTTGAGAATCCAATCATGAGACATGCTGGATGTCTCCTGTAAGGTGCAGAGCATCCTCAACTCTCATTGATTTCAAGGTGATTTATTCCCTGGAGTATGTAGAGCAAGATTTACTCCCATCATGCAAACAATGCATAATGACAGAACAAGAGATGAGCTGCAGAAGGATGGTACCCAGCCCTAGGGATAGCGTAAGGTACCATGACCAGCCAGTTGGCTGATAAGTGTAATCACCATGGTAAGTGTGATGATTGCCTGAGCCAAAGCTCACTGAAGTTGGATCAGGCCCATGGGCAGCCGGTGAACCCCCACTTTGGGGAGGCTAGCCCGCCGGCCCTGCCTCTTCTGCCCAAGGCCATGCCCCCCCGCATGCCGGAGCCTCAACCCACCCCCATTAAAAGGAGAAGACCTGAGGGCCCCCTACGACCAGAGGAGCTCCTGCCTGCCCACCCCAGCCACATTGCCCACTCTGAGGAGGAGGGACGCGGCGAGCAGCACCCCAGGATCTGGGGTGTGGAATGGAGGAAGCAGCGGGGTCTCGGGGAAGGAGCCCAGATCAGGCCCTTGCTGTGTCACTCTCATGCTTAGGTGCTGGAACTGGGAGTGCTGCCGCATCCCCTGGCTTGAAGTGGTTTCTGTCATATACAGGGTTTACAGTTTGGCTCAAGGGCTCTCAGCACCCACACCCCATACGAATTGTTCCAGCACCCCTGCGCTCATGCTGTTTTTACTATCCTCTTGCTGGGTCTTTTCAATGTGGCTGTAGGTCTCCTTTAATCTCCTTCCTAGTTACCCCACTTCAACATAGCTGTAAGTCTTCTGTGTTTTCATACTCCTCTCCTCACCCAGACTGACCATGTGACTATGCAACCTATGTCATTCCAAACAAGAACATTCTCAGTATCCTGACAGAGACTTGCTGACCATTGCCTACTTCCCTTGATGCACTTAGAGATTCTATGGACCACACTGTGTAACTACTCCAAAGGCATTTTAGCTCAGGACCATTCCCACACTAATACACACCTTGGAGAGGGGCACATTTCTAGACTGCCGTAGCTTTTTGAATGAATTAATTGCTTCTAACAGTGGACGCATGCCAGACGCCACCTGGTTTCTGAAATGTTCTATCTCTTTGAGGAGGCCTAACATCTTGTCCATTGATTTCTGCAGTTCTTTGGGGAAAAACATCTAGAAGAGAGAGGAAGGAAGAAAATAACTGTCAGCATATACACACACATATCTGGTACTAATTCTTTGGAGTCAGCGGTGGGATTTACAAAAGTGGTTAAGTGACTTAGGAGCACAAATCCCATAGGAAATCAATGAGACTTGTACGCCCAAGTCACTTACCTACTTGTTGAAAATTCTACCTTGAAACTTTAGGTATAGCTCTAAATAACCTGGCTCTAAACAGTTAAAATGTGGGAAAGTTTGTTTTGAGGATGGCTGGAATACAGTAGAAGCCCTTCAGCACCATTGATGCAAAAATCAGGGGCCACCCAATGAAATGACTAGGCAGCAGATTTAATACAAACAAGAGGAAGTTCTTTCTCATACAGTGCACAATTAACCTGTGGAACTCATTGCCATGGGGTGTTGTGATGGCCAAAAGTATAACAGGTTCAAAAAGGAACTAGATGTGTTCATGGAGCATAGATCCACCAGTGGCTATTAGCCAAGATGGACAGGGATGCAACCCCATCCTCAGGGCAACCCTGACTGCCAGAAGCTGGGAGGGGAAAAAGAGGGGGGTCTCTCCAAAATTGCCCTGTTCTGTATGCTCCCTCTGAAGCTCAGGTGCTGGCCACAGTCGGAGACAGGGTACTGGACTAGATGGACCATTGGTCTGACCCAGTATGGCTGTTCTTATGTTCATCACTACAGAGCCAAGTTCATTGGCATTCTCATTTGATTGCATCGTGCAGCAGGACAATTATTTCAGCATTGTTAAAGGTGTATCGAAAACATACTTGTTGATGAATCATACCTATTTTAGCATGTGGTTTTCACCAACCATAATGACACATATGGAATATTTGATTGGTCATAACAGCAATTGCAACACTATTATGGATTGGGCAAATAAATATCACAGCACCTTTTACAGTTTGGGATTTGGTGGGATAGCTGGTACAGTGAGCCTTAGCCCAGTGTCTTGTATCCACTGGAACCTGGGTTCACATCCTGACCTAGGCTAGGATGGTTGGATGGTGTACCAGGCCAGAGTAGCTTGTAAGCCATATCCTAAGTTGCTGTAAATCAGTGTAGCCCCAATGGTTATAACTGAGGCGTGCCAGTTTATACCAGCTGGCTCTATAATGGACAATTGTTTTAATGTATATGTCGGCATGGGTATGCCATAGAACATTATTCGTTATTTCATGCACAAGGCCAGATCCTCAGCTGGTGGGAAGCGGCCTAGCTCCATACCAGTACAGGTATACCAGATGAGGATCTTAGCCACAGGAACTAACAAAAGCCAGACAAGTGCTCTAAAAATCCAACACAAACCTTGTACAGAAAGTTGTAAATGTCTAAGTGACGTAAGAATATGACCCCCAGGATGTAAGATTGGCGGGTCCTTTCTGGGAGTGACAGGTGGCAGAACTCCTTTACTACTGCGTCTAGCTTTGGGTCGATGGAATGGACGTCACACGACTCCAGCTGGAGAATCTGAGAAACGAGCTGTATTTGCAAAAAAAGCAGATTTGTACATTATTAGGTTACTCCAACATGCGTGGGTTAAACTACCGCTTCTAAACGCTTCCCCAACATCATCTTCCAATGCCGTAGACTAAGAAACATACTTTCTCCTCCCCATTATTCCTGCATGGAGAACCAAAGCAGAACGGTAGTGCTTTAGCACACTTTGCACGGGCTGAAATGATCCAGCAGTTTAACTTTCCCGGTGATTGACAGAGCTGGGGGGTGGGTAAAAATGAGCTGTTTGAGACTGAATCCAGACAAGATGATGGTGAGGCTCTGAGGCAGGGCTGAGGGAAAAAGTCTTTGGAACCATTGAGGACAGCGTGTCCATCCTTGGCTGAGATTCATTGTCTGCAGGGATATTTTGGATCCCAGGGGTAGCTCTTGTAATTATTGATGGCACCAGTGGCCAGAAATGCCCTTTTCCATCTGCATTGCGACGGTGTCTCCACAGTGTGGACCTCACCAAAAATACCCACGCATTTGTGACCAATGGACTGGATTACTGCAATGCACGATGCACTAGCTAAATATTTCAGCCAGCACCCAATATGTGTCTACTCACCCGCTCGTGGTGTCAGTCAAAGAACATGCCGCTCTTGGTCTCAGAGGCTGTTCTGGCTTACAAAGTTCTTTCAGTTGCAATTCAGGGTTTCTATTTTGATCTATAAAGCACTATAGAGTTTGTGTCCCTTAAACATCATGTATCTCCCTCTGCGTCCTCACGGGAGCAGAGATCTGCTGAGCTGCTTTCACTAATAGCCCCTGGATTTAATTATCTGAGTGCCGAATTTAAAAGGCTCTTCAGCTAGAATTACGGTAAACTTACCTGAGTTGTGTTTTCTGGGAGAGGCATTTCCATCAGGGCTTTGATACTTGCTGTGGACATTCCTGCTTCATTTCTGAGCTCCTCTTTGAGCTGGTCGACATTTTTAAACACAGCCATTAACATTTCTTTAAAATAAAAAAACAAAAAATGATATAATAGTTTTCTCCATATTTACAGAACTATTATATATCTATGCATGGAGCATCTATGTTAAGACAGCGGAAGAGAAACATTTTTGCCCAGACTGAAGATGTTGTGCACGTTGGCTGAGAGGAGCACTATCATGTGTCATGCTCAAACATGTCTGAATTTGGACGGCCCATTTGTCAATCTATAAGCCTCTGGCAGACCTGGAGATTGTTGGAGCCATGCCTTTTGGGTCCTGCATCGAGCACAGTTTGCCTGTACATAAGTTTCGGACTTCTGATGGCTTGAGCCAGCAACTCTGACTCAACAGGAGTTTTCAGAGTAGCATCCGTGTTAGTCTGTATCCGCAGAAAGAACAGGAGTACTTGTGACACCTTAGAGACTAACAAATGTATTTGAGCATAAGCTTTCGTGGGCTACAGCCCACTTCACCGGGTGCATAGAATGGAACATATAGTGAGGAGATATATATACACATACAGAGAACATGAAAAGGTGGAAGTTGCCCTACCAACTCTAAGAGGCTAATTAATTAAGATGAGCTATTGTCAGCAGGAGAAAAAAAACTTTTGTAGTGCTAATCAAGCTGGCCCATTTAAGACAGTTTGACAAGAAGGTGTGAGGATACTTAACATGGGGAAATAGATTCAGTGTGTGTAATGGCTCAGCCATTCCCAGTCTCTATTTAAGCCTAAATTGATAGTATCTAGTTTGCATACTAATTCAAGTTCAGGAGTTTTGTAACTGACTTCAACAGGCCTATGACCTGACCTAGAAAAGAAGCCAATGGACATAGCACATGCTTACTTCAGTCATCATATAGCTTACATAAGACAATCAGTGAAATTTGCCTCGGAAAGGCCAACAGCAATGAGTAAATTAGTGACCATTCTTATAAACCAAGGTTTTAAAGTAAACAGGTAAAACTACCTTGCTTTTTAGAAACTGTAACATTCTCAGTGGTATTCATCATGGAACTCATTATAGCCATATACTGAGGGATATCTTGAAAATAATCCATTTGCGGCACATTTTCTTGAATCCTTAAATTTTAAAAAATGGACAATATTAAAAGAAAGTAAAGGGTCCACACGACTAATTTCAGGAAGAAACACTGATGTAGAAGAGCTTAGACAAGTCCTTACCAATTCATTTGTGACTGGATTTTGGTGGGATCCCCAATCAGTACATCTCGAAGTTCTCGAAAGACCCTGTTGTGATTAACTACATCTGTCACAAGGTGATTGCTTAACTCAGCGCTGCGAAGGAGCTGCTCGTGAAATTGACTTTGTTCACACAGTGCTTCAAAGCTAACAATAGGGAGCCGACAGATACGCTGCAGTGATTTAAAGCTCTTGTAGTCACAAAGAAGTTTTATCATGCTTCGGAAGTGAGATGTCTTTAAATTAAAAAAAGAGAGAGACACACAAGTTAAAGAAAAGGATTATCAAAAGTGGGCTTTAGGCTAAAGGATACCGACATTGCTTTGCTTTTATTGCATTGCTTTTATTCAGGATTCAGCTTTCAAGCCCTTTCGTTCAAATGAACTAAAATTCACCGTGACTGTTCCCAGCCCTGGAGAGGCAGAAAGGTCCAGGGACCTGACCTGGAATTCTCAGCTCCTCGCTCTGCTGCTGTCTTATATGACCTTGAGCAAGTCACTTCTCTTCATGTCTCTGCTTCCCCGCCCACCCTTTATCTGCCTTGTCTATTTTGATTGTAAAGTCCTTAGGGGAGGGATTATCTTTTACTATGTGTTTGTACAGTGCCTAGCTCACTGGGGCGTATAGATGCTGTTGTAATTCAAGCAATTAACATCAACATTACATCATGACGTCCATTACACCACTTTTGTGATTTTGCACAGTGATATTTGACTTCTCTGATCTATTTTTAATAAAAGTTAAGCCTTGTAAACAATTGCGAGTGTGCTCTCTGTGATCCTTCAATATTATTTAGGTGCTTAAACTTAAATATAGGACACGAACTGCAGGTACCTATGGTGAAAGCCCCACACCTGCTCTGGTTCCTTGGTGCTGTTTTAAAGAGCTAGGGTGGCATAAAGGGGCCCTGGTTGCAGCTACGGAGGATTCCCTTGTTTTAGGCATGGTGGTAGACAGCTACTCTAGCCCTCTCTTCTCTTGGTCTGCAAGTTCTGGGTCAATCTACTCTGCAAAAAAAAAAAAAAACCCACCCTGTGGCACCAGGTTTCGGAGCCTGGGTCAACGGACTCGGGCTCACGTGGCTAGCAGTACAAGGCTAAAAATAGCAGCATAGACATCCCCACTCAGGCTGGAGCTCAGGCTCTGGCCCCCTGTTTCTGCTGTGGTTTGGGGACTATTTTTATTTTCATTAAAGACATATTAGCCCAATAAAAGATGATGCACTGGCATTACAAAGCCAACCCTGGCACTAGCTAATTCCTGGGACAGGATCTCCAGCAATGAAAACTCTTATTTATCAATTATTAATTATGATGATGATTATGGTGGTTTCAGAGTAGCAGCCGTGTTAGTCTGTATTCGCAAAAAGAAGAACAGGAGTACTTGTGGCACCTTAGAGACTAACAAATTTATTAGAGCATAAGCTTTCGTGGACTACAGCCCACTTCTTCGGATGCATATAGAATGGAACATATATTGAGGAGATATATATACACACATACAGAGAGCATAAACAGGTGGGAGTTGTCTTACCAACTTTGAGAGGCCAATTAATTAAGAGAAAAAAAACTTTTGAAGTGATAATCAAGATAGCCCAGTACAGACAGTTTGATAAGAAGTGTGAGCATACTTACAAGGGGAGATAGAATCAATGTTTGTAATGGCTCAGCCATTCCCAGTCCTTATTCAAACCGGAGTTGATTGTGTCTAGTTTGCATATCAATTCTAGCTCAGCAGTCTCTCGTTGGAGTCTGTTTTTGAAGTTTTTCTGTTGTAATATAGCCACCCGCAGGTCTGTCACTGGAGAGGTTTTAGTTGGGGGCTGAAGGTGACAGCTAGTGGTGTTCTGTTATTTTCTTTGTTGGGCCTGTCTTGTAGGAGGTGACTTCTGGGTACTCGTCTGGCTCTATCAATCTGTTTTTTCACTTCAGCAGGTGGGTATTGTAGTTTTAAGAATGCTTGATAGAGATCTTGTAGGTGCTTGTCTCTATCCGAGGGATTGGAGCAAATGCGGTTATATCTTAGAGCGTGGCTGTAGACAATGGATCGTGTGGTGTGTCTTGGATGGAAGCTGGAGGCATGTAGGTAAGTGTAGCGGTCAGTAGGTTTCCGGTATAGGGTGGTATTTATGTGACCATCGCTTATTAGCACAGTAGTGTCCAGGAAATCAATCCACACAAGCGGTCCATTTCACCCTATACCTCTCCAGCGCATCATCAGAGATCTACAACCTATCCTGAAAGATGATCCTTTACTCTCACAGATCTTGGGAGACAGACCTGTCCTCGCTTACAGACAACCCCCCAACCTCAAGCAAATACTCACCAGCAACCACACATCACTGAACAAAACCACTAACCCAGGAACCTATCCTTGTAACAAACCCCGATGCCAACTCTGTCCACATATCTATTCAAGTGACATCATCATAGGACCTAATCACATCAGCCATACCATCAGGGGCTCGTTCACCTGCACATCTACCAATGTGATATATGCCATCATGTGCCAGCAATGCCCCTCTGCCATGTACATTGGCCAAACCGGACAGTCTCTACGCAAAAGAATTAATGGACACAAATCTGACATCAGGAATCAAAATACTCAAAAACCAGTGGGAGAACACTTTAACCTGTCTGGTCATTCAGTGACAGACCTGCGGGTGGCTATATTACAACAGAAAAACTTCAAAAACAGACTCCAACGAGAGACTGCTGAGCTGGAATTGATATGCAAACTAGACACAATCAACTCCGGTTTGAATAAGGACTGGGAATGGCTGAGCCATTACAAACATTGATTCTATCTCCCCTTGTAAGTATGCTCACACTTCTTATCAAACTGTCTGTACTGGGCTATCTTGATTATCACTTCAAAAGTTTTTTTTCTCTTACTGAATTGGCCTCTCAGAGTTGGTAAGACAACTCCCACCTGTTTATGCTCTCTGTATGTGTGTATATATATCTCCTCAATATATGTTCCATTCTATATGCATCCGAAGAAGTGGGCTGTAGTCCACGAAAGCTTATGCTCTAATAAATTTGTTAGTCTCTAAGGTGCCAAAAGTACTCCTGTTCTTCTTATTATGGTGGTTGTTATTATTATTCCAGTCATGCCGAGGGACCCCAATCAGCATAAGGACTTGCCTTGCTAGGTACTGTGTAAACATATTTAGAGAGGGTCCCTCCCCGGAAGAGCTTATAATCTAATGAGAGTAGCAATCATAGACAGGAATATGCCAGCAGACTGTCAAAGGTGCATGTCTTGTTAGATTTTCCAGTGGCAGGTCGAGACGCCAAACTCCCATTGACTTTCAGTGGGACTTAGGTGCGGAACTGTCATTTGTGCCTTTGAAAAAATCTTCCCGTACATATTTTTTCCACTGCACCTGTGGGAGTTAGGAGCACAAGTCTCCTAGGAATGGTGCCCCTAACTCCACTAAGCACTTATGAATGTCTCACGAGTGGCTTGAGCCTTAAAAATAGGGATAAACCTTCAATCCGTTCAACAAGGAAATAACTGCCAGTCACAAGCCACACAGCACTGATTGCCACTTCCAGATGGGTGATGAAAACCACTGTAGTTCAGAGTCAGTCCAGGCAGACTCTGAGCACCTCCCTTTTCTCCCAAACATGTATGTGCATTTGCACTGACCGTGTGGGAAAGAGTGTTCTCTGCCCCGGGTAATGGCAACCCCAAAGCACAGGCAGCAGCAGTAAGATCCAGTCCAGTTCTAGCTCACATGAGGTGTTTTTAAACCTGTTTTCCACGTGCTGGTTTGCTGAACGCTCCATTGCACACTGATGTATCAGTGGGGGTTCCTCTGAGTCAGCATTTTAAGCAGACTTACTTTTAACCTCAGGATCTCTGGAATAGATGCATGTTTCTCAGAGGTGTCGTTTTGAGTGAAAGGAGCTTCTTTTAGCTGAGCGTGGTTCAGAAGAAGTGTTATGTTGTCTGCAAGGGAAAATAAGTTACTTTAGATGACACACAAGATCCTACAGAAACCCTGCACATTGGAAAACTGAACTTCCTCTGCAAGGGCCTGCTTTCCGCAGGTGCTGAGTGCACGCAGTTCCCATTGAGTTCAAATGGTGCTTAGCACCTCTGCAGTCATGCTCTCAGGCCTGGACTGTACCCCTATGATCCAGCCTGTGAGCACCTCACCCCCACTCAGGCCACAGTAGTATAAAGGGGTTCTAAGAGCCCCTGTTGCAGCCAGAGCGTTCCCCCAGGACAGGCATGTCAGGAGACAGCCATAAAGCTACCTCCCGAGAAGCCCTCACATAGCAGCATTGCCCAGGAGCAGGACAGGAACCAACAGTCACAGTCTGGTCCTTGCTTCCTTCATGCTCTGGGAGAAGTAACCGGCATCAGCCCTTTTACTAACATCCTTAATGAGTATACCAAGAGTCTTCAGAGATGACCTTCAAGATAACAACCCCCTGCTCCTGAAACCCACCCCATCAGGGAAACAACACTCATGAAAGCATACGAGACCTAGTGAGTCGCTAACACCTCGTATGTGAGGCAAATAAGCAACTCCGGTGCTGCTGTAAGTATGTACCGAGCCTGTCCATACGAAACACCATTATACCAACGGAAGCTTCTCTCTCAGAATAATGGCTGTCACTTTAAAGGAACGTAGAAGCTGCAGCAGTACACAGCAGAGGAGGAAACACCAGATTCATTTTACTACGGACTCACTATTTAAGAGTCAGCAGCATACATTTTACTAGCCATGCAACCACAAAGGGAAGAGTGTTCCATGTTTTTATGATTACTGGAGTGGACAAATTACACTGATAACATGACGCATCTAAACACCAAAAAATAAAAATACACGAGACAAATCGAAAGGGGCCTCATTTTCAGAGGTTCTGAGCTCTCAAGAGCTCCAATGGACTTTCAAGGACACTGAAAACACGCAGCACCATTTCTTCATGTCATTACACATAGCATTTTAAAAAGATAGGCTTAAGACATTACCAGATAACTCCCACAGAGTTAATGAAATAAATATTACCTGTCAACTCATTGTCTTGACTTCCACTCACATTCATTAAACAGATCAAGTAAGGTTTGTAAATGTTATCGGCTGACACCTGTAAGATGGCGTTTTCCAATTCTAAAAACAGAAACCTGAAAAATAAGACTGGAATAAATCCTGTTCTTCTGAAAAGAAACAAGGAGCATTACTGTGTAACCTGTCAGCAGCATTAGGGCTAGATCCTCAGATGGTGTAAACCAGCATCATTTCATTGAAGTCAATTGATTTACATCATCTGAGGATCTAGTCTGTGATATTTAAACATTGAAGCTGCTCCTGATTTTTATTGCATTGATCTCTTTTGCTATTATCTCACAAACAATAGGAAAAGTCCTCTGTGGAAATTCACTCTGAGACAATGAGCAAAAGAAAATGTATATTAAATGGTCACTCATTTGAATGAAAGTGACTGATCTTGAAGGCACAGTGGGGAAAACTGAGAAGCTGGTGGAAGTCATTTAACTAGGGGGAAGAGGCTAAGGAGTTTAGTTTTCCTAGGGTGAGATTTATCAAAAGCATTTAGCATTGGTCTAGCTGTCCTCCCTCCATAGCCAATGGTTAAAGCTCCCATTGACTTCAATGGGAAGAGAGATAGGCCAACACTGAGCACTTTTGAAAATCTCTCCCAGTGTTTGTATGGTTTAGTGACTATGAAATCTTCCTCACCCCTGTGTTCTCAATGTCTGTGTGGTTTGGATCCATAAATAAGGGTGGTAGGTCTAAGAGACAGAATCAGAGAAATGGATGGTTGGAAGGCCTCAAGAGGTCATCTAGTCCAGCCCCCTGCACTGAGGAAGGGTCAAATAACCCTTGACCAACCCCACAAGTGTTTGTCCAACCTGTTCTTAAAAACCACCAATGACAGGGATTCCACAAGCTCCCTTAGAAGCCTATTCCAGAACTTAACTACCCTTATAGTTGGAACGTTTTTCTTAATATCCGACTTAAATCTCCCCTGCTGCAGATTTATCTGATTGTTTCTTGTACCTTCAGTGGACCTGAAGAAAAATAGATCACCATCCTCTTTATAACAGCCCTTAACATATGTGAAGACTGTTACCAGGTCCTTTTCTCAGTCTTCTTTTTCAACACTAAACTTGCCCATTTTTTTTAAACCTTTCCTTATAGGTCTGGGTTTCTAAACCTTTTATCATTTTTGTAGATGTCCACTGGATTCTCTCCAATTTCTCCACATCTGCCACCCCGAAATGGACACTTTGCTGCAGCTGAGGCCTCACCAGTACCCAGTCTAATGGGAAAGTTACCTCATATTTCTAACATACGAGATTCCTGTTAATTCACCCAGAATGATGGTAGCCTTTTTTGCAACTGTATCACATTGCTGGCTCATATTCAATTATTTACCTACTGTAACCCCCACATCCTTTCCAGCAGCACTACTGCCTAGCCAGTTATTCCCCATTTTGTAGTTGTGCATTTGATTTTTCCTTCCTAACTGTAGTACTTTGCACCTGTTTTTATTGAATTTCATCCTGTTGATTTCAGACAAATTCTCCGATTTGTCAAGGTTGAATTTTAATCCTCTCCTTCAAAGCACTAGCAATCCCTCCAAACCTGTGGTCATCCACAGATTGTATAAGAATACTTTCTATTCCATTATCCAAGTCATCCACAGATTGTATAAGAATACTTTCTATTCCATTATCCAAGTCATAAATGAAAATATTGAATAGTACTAGACCCAGAACAGCCCCCTGAGGAACTCCACTAGACACATTCCCCAAGTCTGACAGTGAACCATTGATAACTTCTCTTTGTGTCCAGTCTTTCTGACAATTTTGCACCCACCTTGTACCAATTTAATCTAGACTATGTTTCCCTTGTTTTCTCATGAGAATGTCATGTGGAACTGTGACAAAAGCCTTACTAAAATCAAGATATATTGTGTTTACTATCCACTAGGGACAAAGAAGCAAATTAGGTTGGTTTGGCATGATTTGTACTTGCAAATCTCTGTAGGCTACTATTATCCTCTTTGGGTTTACAGACAATTTAATACAATTGGTTCCAGTATCTTTCCAGATATCAAAATTAGGCTGACTGGTCTATAATTCCACAGGTCCTCTTTGGTCCCATTTTTAAAGATAGGTTTATCCTTCTCCAGTCCCCTGGGACCTCATCTGTCCTCCAGGAGTTCTCAAAGTTAATTACTAATCATTCTGAGACTGCTCCAGCTAGTATCTTAAGTACCCTTGGGTGATTTCATCAGCCTCAGCCAACTTGAATACACCTAACTTATCTAAATATTATTTAACCAGTTCTTCCCCTATTTTGGCTTGCATTCCTTCCCCCTTGTTAATATTAATTGTGTTGAGTACCTGGTTACAATTTACCTCTTTATGAAAACTTAAGTAAAACAGGCATATTAAACATAATAGCCTTCTTGATGTCATCCATTATTAGCTATCCTTCCCTACTAAGTAGGAGACCTACATTTTTCTTCCTATGTCTCTTGCTCCTAATATATTCATAGAACCTTTTCTTATTGTATCTTATGTCCCTAGCTAGGTGTAGCTCATGTAACTACAGTTTAATGTTGCTCCTTTAATAGACAAGTAAAATAAACTGGAAGCCAGAAGTCATTGTAGATTCTACAAAAAATTGAGACAGTTATGAAATTGGAAATAAATGAACTTACTGTGCAACCAAACTGTTAGGGGACAGGGTTTGTTCTCCTTCATTCCAAGTCAGGGTCTTATTGAAAAGGGTTTCTGCCATAACACTGAAAGGATGAGCAACACTGTCCAATACAGTATCGAAGTTAGCTCTGTTAGGGGCAGACTCTGGGTTGAGGTCCATTTTCAATAAGCTTGGTAGATCAGAAGAATTCAGTTTCTTAAGAACATAATGAGCAGTTTCTAATATTCCTGAAGCTAATTCACTGTCAGCCAGATCCCTCTTCATCACTTCCAGCAGCTTCACATATCCTGCCGCTTCGGTCAGGTTCCATTTGGTGTTTAGCAAGTTGTCAACTGCTTCCCAGACTCTGGAGAAATTATTCCATTCAGAGAGGCGGGGGGCACTTTGCACCATCTGTAGCAGTTCATATACTCTGGAGTTCCGCTGGACATCAGCCTGCACATCACTGAAGAGAATGAACAAGTTCTTCCAATCCACTGAGCTGCTAGAGAAATTTTGTGAATTCATGTCCATCTCATTCAAAATAAAAACAATAAAACTGCTTAAAGGATGAGAATTAAATACTCTAGTCATACTCTGAAAAGATGGTGGTAGGCATGTTGTATTACTCTGGAGCAGCTCCTTAGAGATTGCTGTCAGGGTTTGATACTTGCCTTCTATCCAAGGATTCTTAAAGTGAGAGACAGTATTTAAGTCTGAAAGAAAACTAGAAGAAAACTGTAATGACTGGATGATACACGACAGCTTCCTTGAAAAATATTCACTATTGTTCTTGAAGATGCTAGCAAATTCCGGAGTCTGCTCTAGGTTTCTTATTGCAAGCTGAAACAATTCAGTAAATGATTTATTTTCCGTTGTTCTGATCTGAATGTCCATGGAAGTAAACAGGAATTTGCAATGGCTTCCTGGTAAGGACTCGCTTAGCGTGGCATTTTTAAATAGCATCTGAAGTGTTATGTAAAAAATGTCATGGACAGAGCAGTTCTGTAGCTTTTTGTTGTCATTGTTACCTTCCTCCAGGAAGGGACTCAAGGCTAAATACAAGAGATCCAACACTTTTGCTTCTAAGGAAGTATTGTGCTGTAAGGAAGTCTTGTTAAATTTCTTTTGAAGTAGCAGGTGTGAGAAATTATAGACAGCATCAAGTTTTTCTATATTGGATGCTTCGCCCAATCTGGCATCAGAAAGGATTTTCATTCCCACCCTGAATATTTCAAGCAATCTCTGTGTGGAGTTATTGTCAAAATTCATCCACTGATTAATAGTTTCCAATTCACTGATATTAAACTTTTGTTGCAAGTTGTTTATAATAAATATACTCCTTTGTACTGCTTGCAAATATTCTGAGACATTGGCTTCTCTGGCGTCTTCTCCGCCATACTCTTGGGATGCAAGTTTTACCAACTTCTCCAATTCGTTACTAAAAAGGAGACCTGAGCCATTTTGCACTGTACGTAAATGTTTTTGCAATGCGTCTAACAGTGACTTGTAGGCAATCACATTGGTGCTGCTCCATTTCATGGACTGCAGTATTTCAGCGATGTGCCAATAGCTGTTGAGATCATTCCACTGAGCTCCGTCAGTGGAATTTTGGATACGCTGCATTAGTTTAGGCAGGGAAGAGATCAATAGGTAATGCTGAGTTATGTTCACCTTTGCCATGGTAGCAAGGAGTTTTTGGAGGGATAAAAGCTCCTTATTTAAAATGAGTTTATACCAAATTACTCTAGTTAAATTTAAAAAACGTTGTATTTTCTCTGAATAGGGATTAGTATAGAAAAGTCTTTCAGCGGGGATCTCATTTGGTGAAGCAAATCTTTTAAACATCCTCTCCAAGTCAGGTTTGTTGTTTGTGGCAGAAGTTGAGTTGAGGAAGAGTTTTAACAAACTAAATATATCTTCCAAATTGGAAGGTTTCATTCCCAAGCTAGAGTTATGAAGGAACTGATGTGCTTTTGCTTTTCTGTGAGCTAATCCAATGTCAACAACATTGAGAGCTTTTTTCAACATTTCCAATAGTTTCACACTGGAATCCACTTCTGTCAGGTTCCATTTGGTAATCATCAGATTGCCAATGCTCTTCCAGACTCTTGAGAAACGTCTCCATTCAGGCTGGTTGGAGGCATTTTGGACCATCTGTACCAATTCATATATACTGGCATTCCACTGGGGAGCAGTTGGCAGTAGACTGGCAGTAGACAAAGGCAACCTATTCCAGTCTAATGAACTGCCAGAGAAATTTTGTGACTTCAAGTCTGTTTCATTCAAAATAATAGGAATCAAAATGTTTAAGGGATAAGATTTAAATACACTATCCATATTCTGAAAGCCTGGTATTAGGCACGTTGCATTACTCTGGGGAAGCTCCTTAGAGATGGCTGTCAGAGTTTGATACTTTTCTTCTATCCAAAGATTCTTAAAGTTAGAGACAGTATTTAAGTTTGAAAGAAAACTAGAAGAAAATTGTAATGACTGGATGATACACGACAGCTCCCTTGAAAAATATTCATTATTGTTTTTGAAGATGCTAGCAAATTCTGGAGTCTGCTCTAGGTTTCTTATTGCAAGCTGAAACAATTCAGTAAATGTTTGATTTTCCATTGTTCTGGTCTGAATATCCATGGAAGTAAATAGGAATTTGCAATGGCTTCCCGGTAGGGACTCACTTAGTGTGATATTTTTAAGCAACATCTGAAGAATTATGTGAAGAATGTCTTGGACAGAGCAATTCTGTGGCTTTTCATTACGATTGTTATTTTCCACGAGGAAGGGACTCAAGACTAAATGCAA
Organism: Malaclemys terrapin pileata; assembly: GCF_027887155.1. Classification (NCBI taxonomy): domain Eukaryota; kingdom Metazoa; phylum Chordata; order Testudines; family Emydidae; genus Malaclemys; species Malaclemys terrapin. The sequence goes on along the minus strand of NC_071515.1, from coordinate 12,817,341 downwards.
GAGATCCAACACTTTTGTTTCCAGTGAAGTATTGTGCTGTAAGAAAGTCTTGTTAAATTCTTTCTGAAGTAGCAGATGCGAGAAATTATAGACAGCATCAATTTTTTCTTTGTCGGATGCTTCGCCCAATCTGTTGTCATAAAGGATTTTCATTCCTACCCTCAATATTTCCAACAATCTACCAGTGTTTTTATTGTCAAAATTAAAGACTAGATCAATAGTTTCTAAAGTACTAATATTAATTTTTTTCTGCAAATCTTTTAATATGTACAGGGTTTTTTGTATGGCTTCTATGGTCATTGAGATATTGGCCACTCTGGAGGCTTCTCCACCATACTCTCGTAACATGCAGGTAGCAAATTCTATCAGTTGATCCAATTCTTTATTGAAAAGAACGTCTGAACCATTATTCAATGTGTATAAATGGTTGTGCAATATATCTAAAAACTGCTGATATGCAATGATGTCAGTGTTGTTCCATTTTGCGGACCTTAGTTTTTCAACAGTACGCCAATCGCCATCCAGCTCCTTCCATAGATCTTCATCAGTGGAATTTTGGATTGTCTCCATAAGTTCAAACACGTTTCTCAATAGATAGTACCGACTCATCATATTCACATTCATCACATGAGCAAAGATTTTCTGGAAAGTAAAGAGCTGCTCCTGAAAGACTTCACTGATAGTAGGTTTAAGAAGAGAATCTGAATACAAAGATGGGATTTTTTGCATTGCATAGAGATAGTTTTTAATGTCTTCAGGGAATGATGAAATCCTATGAGATATCTTCATTTTGATAATATCCCATCTCTTCACTGTATTAAAATTAGTCTTATTTAAAAATGCTAGATCCCAAATCACACTAGCTAATTTAAAAGCACTTTGAATTTCTTTCCAATGGGCTGCTGTATTGAAAATAGAAGTCCCGTTAAAGTCTTTCTGAAGTAGAAGAGATGTGAAGTTATAGACTTCATCAATTGTTTCTTTATTTAATGGTTTCCTTAACTTATAGTCATAGAGGATATTCATTCCCAACTTCAGAATTTCATACAATCGCTGAATGGTTTCATTCCCAACAGATTCTGTGAATGGATTTAAGTTTTCTGATTTGTTTCTATTCAAATGTTGTTGGAAGCCCTTTAAAAGATATAGGGACTTTTGTACAGTTTCTAAATCCTTTGAGAAAATAGCTCTTCTGAAGTCTTCTCCATCAAACTCCGGTAATTTGATTTTTCTAAAAAGAAAGAAACATGTTTTAGAAAATATGAGATCAGTTTAAGTGAAAACATAAAAGCAGTTTGTAGGAAAGAGCACAAATTTCAATGATATTTTTGTCATTGTCCATGGTTTTGTAAGTCCTTTTTTACCTCCAAACTTCTTCCATCTGAGATACTGAACTTTGGTTGTCTTTCCAGGTAATGAAGAGATTGCAAATATCAGCCATTGTAGAGCTGTTATTTTTGCCTACAATGGAAGCATAAAGAAGATGCATATGTTGGTTTGGAAACTGAACAGAAAATTATGGTTATATTTGCAAACTTGGATGTCTAAAGTTAGGCACCTAAATCTATATTTAGGCAGCTAACTAAGATGGTTTCCCCATCTATGTTTTCCCCATCTGAGGAACACCTTGGGATCATGAACATCTGGGCTGCTAGTAGAGGTACTCCATTAGCACTACCAGCATCTTGCTACCAGTAACACAACTTGATGTTGCCTGCTTGTTCCGAGAGAAACGGTGGGGGCGACGGACCTGTCTGGTTTTAAGATTAAGTTAGATAAGTTTATGGAGGGAATGGTTTAATGGTAAAACATAGTAGTCAAGGAAAACCAAGCAATGGTAGGTAAATAGTATAATGGCTGACAGGGGTCAGGCTGGAGACTCTTGCCTATATGCTCGGGGTCTTACTGATCGCCATATTTGGGGTCGGGAAGGAATTTTCCTCCAGGGCAGATTGGCTGAGCCTCTGGAGGTTTTTCGCCTTCCTCCGCAGCATGGGGCAGGGATCTCTAGCAGGAGGGTCTCTGCCGATTGAAGTCACTTAAAACAGGACTGGGGACTTCAACAGCAGAGTCCAGGGAAGGGGTAGGGACGGTTTTATGGCCTGCAGCACGCAGGGGGTCAGACCAGATGATCATAATGGTCCCTTCTGACCTTAAAGTCTATGAGTCTATGAGTCTATGAGCTTCCTGTGCTCATCTTCAAGGCCCTTCACTATTCCCTCAATTATCTGTTCTTATCTCTGTTTGGAACCCCCCTCCATATCCTCTGCTCTGCAAACATTGCCACCTCGAACCCCTTCCCCTGTCTGTTTCTCCCACCAGTTGACTTCATGCTTTTTTCCACACCACACCTTAGGCATGGAATTCCACCCTTTACTAATCCCACAACCTCCTTATCAATGCCAATGTCTACCATCCATGACTCATACTGAAAAAGACAACAGAAAACTAATTATGACTAGGTAAAGGAGCATATGGAGAATAGCATATTTTGTATGTGTGTATGTGTATATATAAAATATGTTTTATCTCTCTCCTGACCCCTCATGTATATCCTACAAGTTTCAAAGGCTATGCTTTCACTGCCAATAAGTGTGTTTTAACAGCAAGACAACTACCGTGAGATAGCTATCTCACTGTAAAGTCCAACTGGAGACAAGGCACTGCAGTTTTCACCTCTATGTAGTTACCTGAGTTCAATACCACACTCTCCCACTGGGATTGACCGTGCCTAGTTACACTGAGGTAAAAACGACGACACTTTGTCTCCACTAAGATATTACACTAAGAAAGCTAATTCATGTTAATTATCATGCTGTAAAAACATATATTTTTTGGTAGCAGCAGATTAATTGAGGAAGAGTTTTAAGTTTCCATTGGTGATGAGACATTTTATTTATTTATTTAGATTTGTTAAAAGTTGATGGGACAATTCATTATGACAAGCCCTGAATGGCACAAGGCTGGGCTGGTTGCCTACAAGCTCACAGTATGTTACTCCTTGGTAATGCAGTTTTTCAACAAAGATACAGCTAGTTTGAAGGATCTTACCTTGTTCTGAACAGTTCAGGAAAGACAAAAGACGCAAAACCCTGTTGTGGATAGTTTTGATTCCATCATTACTCATGACTGGAGGAGAAACCTGTTGAGATGCCATCAGAGCACTAAGGGGAAAAAACAGTGAAAACAAATTGTGGCTCAAGGTTTACAGGGAGAAACAAAAGAGTGTGGGAAATAGATGGAGTGCGGCTTACCATTCTTAAAATACATGACAAAAAAGACGCTGCCCTTATGTTTAATTATGTGTTTGATCATGCACAAAATGCTAACAAAGTGCTTTGAAGGAAAGCCATGGCAGTATATTAGCAGAAATGTATGACACCTGTGACGGACTCAGACCAGAAGGCTATAAAAGAGTCGTGGAAGGCAAATATATCAGCCTCAGGATGAGCAGGTCCCTGTTCCCTGGGTAGCCAAACAAAGGCTACTGCAGGCCAATCAAGTCACCTGATGCCAATTAAACCAGTTAAGGTCATTGGGCTAATGCCAGCACCTGACTCCAATTAACCGGCAAAGGGTCAGTTAAGGCTGTTAGGCTAATGGAGACAGCGGAACTAATCATGGTCCGGCTCATACTGCTTAAAAGCTCTCCTTCCAGTTCCTCAAGGGAGCCCAGGTGAAAGGAGCCAGAGGAGAGGAAGCATTACTGTACCCTGAGGTAAGGGTGAAGCTGGGAAAAGGGGATCATGGGAAAGTGGCCCAGGGAATCAAAGCAGCATCAGTGGTGAAGGGGAAGCCGTCAACAGCTGCTACCATTAGTGTCCCTGGACTGGAACCCAGTGTAGAGGGTGGGCCCAGGTTCCCTCCCTCCCCGCCATGCTCTACAGCAGGCCTGCACAACTCGTAAAGCGGCGAGGGCCATATTACTCCAAACAAAATAGCTGAGGGCCAAAACCCCCCGGCCGTGCTGAAACAGGCCCCCCCCCAGCGCCACCCAGCCCCGCCGAACCCCGTCCCCCCCCAGTTCCCCCCAGCCCTGACCCCTAGCTCCAAGCCCAGCCCCTCTGAGCTAAGCACCCCTCGACCCCATCCCCCAGCAGCCCTGACCCCCAGCTCTGAGCACAGCCCCTCTGAGCCAGACACCCCCCCGACCCCATCCCCCCGCAGCCCTGACCCCCAGCTCTGAGCCCAGCCCCTGTGAGCTGAGCAGCCCCTGACCCCATCCCCCAGCAGCCCTGACCCCCAGCTCCGAGTCCAGCCCCTCTGAGCTGGACACCCCCCTGACTGCCAGCCCCTCTGAGCCTGACACCCCCTGACCCCAGCCCCCCCAGCCCTGACCCCTAGCTCCAAGCCCAGCCCCTCTGAACTAAGCACCCCTCGACCCCATCCCCCAGCAGCCCTGACCCCCAGCTCTGAGCCCAGCCCCTGTGAGCTGAGCAGCCCCTGACCCCATCCCCCAGCAGCCCTGACCCCCAGCTCCGAGTCCAGCCCCTCTGAGCTGAGCAGCCCCTGACCCCATCCCCCAGCAGCCCTGACCCCCAGCTCTGAGCCCAGCCCCTCTGAGCTAAGCACCCCCTGACCCCATCCCCCAGCAGCCCTGACCTCAGCTCCGAGCCCAGCCCCTCTGAGCTGGACATCCCCCCCTGACCCCAGCCCCCGTGAGCTGCGGCTTGAGCCCAGGCTGGGTGCCTCTCCCCTCGCTCGGACTTACCGGCTCTGCCTCATGCCCAGCGCTTCCCGCCTCAGCAGCCCCGGAAGTGACGCTGGACGCCAGGCAGGAGGAGTGGGAGACGGAGACGGAGACGCGTGAGCGGGGGCGGGGGGGCGACCTCACAGCCCCACGCGCCGCGCTCTGACCACCCTGACAGTCAGAAGCGCGGCTGCCGGGTTCGCCCCCTGCCCAGGGGTGGGGGAGGTCGGGCCCCCCTGCCCCGGCAGCCGTGCTTCTGACTGTCAGGAAACCGCCCCCCACCGCTTGCCCGCGGGCCGCACAGTGGGCCCACGCGGGCCGCATGCTGTGCAGGCCTGCTCTACAGAGAGGGGAAGCAGACTTTGGTCCAGGCAGGAGGCCGAACTGCATCTACTGAGCTCTAAGGAGCAACAGAGACTGTGGGTATTCCACCTTCCCACCTCCCATACTGGCCTGTGATGAAAGTAGCTCAATAAGCTGTGACCTTTGCCGCTATACTGAGAAAGGGAGATCACATTGAGGGCCTTAGCGAGCTTCTGAGGCCACTGAATCCCCCTGGAAGCGCGGGACCCACCAATACAGGCTCAGAGCTTTGTCACACACCTTATACTCATTAAATTCATTCCTATCAAGAAGCTCAAGCAAAACCTATACACTACTTAAATCCGGTGCACAGTGCCGGGTGAATTTTCTCCTGAAAGAAACTAAGAAATAGAGCAGGTAAGGATCAAGATAAAGTGGGAATCCACAGAAGACAAGATAAATGGATGGGAAATGGGTGGCCATTTCAGAGGATTCATTTTCTCTCTAAAATATTCAGACTGAAGGGAAACAAGGGATCTTTTAGCAAAGAAAAAGCTGTCAGGTTGATTGTATTGCAGTGGTATCCATTAAAATATCTATTCAATAGTCACAGTGTTATGGATCTGAATCAAAGACCATTAGAGAGACAAGGTGGATGAGGTAATATCTTTTATTGAACCAATTTCTGTTGGAGAGAGAAACAAGCTTTCAAGCTTACACAGGCCTGAAAAACCTGAAGAACCTGACCTGAAGAAGAGCTCTGCGTAAGCTCAAATGCTTGTCTCTCTCTCACCAACAGAAGTTGATCCAATAAAAGATAGCATCCCACCCACCTTGTCTCTCTAATAACCTGGGACCAGCACAGTTACAACACCACTGCATATATCAAAGACTATTGAAATCTTGAGGACTCTTTCCATTGACTTCAATGGGCATTGGATCAGCCGCTCTATGTTCTGCATGTATAACATTTATGGTAGGTGCAGAGTCATTGTACAATTCAGCATTGCATGTGGAGTTACAACTGCTGCCCTGTTTACATGCTGCAAGAGATATGCAAACAGCATAGTAGAGCTGATTCGTACTGTGTGGATGAACACATGCTGCCTTGAAAGAATGGGCCCAGAGCAAGGACAAAGTATGGTGGTTATTGTGTCTCCATATTTATTGTAATGTTCTTGGATAGGTTTTCCCCCCTCAGTGTTAACCTGAATATTTTCATTCTGCCCAGGTGCACATTAGGAAGAGTAAGCAGCAAGAGCCTCAAAAGGGGAAGTTGCAGCTGGGATATGCATAAAAATTGCACCTGTCGCACTGTGTCAAAAGCATCAGGAAAGGAATCGTGAGGGCACTAGATGCCACGGATTGCCAAAAGTGAGCACAAATTATATAAAGGAGTAGAAATAGAAACTGGTGTTGCTGTTTGTCCTTTATTTCAAAGTTGAATAGTTTTGCAAGAACTTTTGTGGTCTTGAAGGTAGATGAAGAGTCCAATTATTAATTCCCTGGCTGGGCAGGAAAATTTAAAAACCAGGAATGTTTACTAGGTGGGTTCACAATACGGGTTGCCAACCCCCCAGGATTGTCCTGAAGTCTTCAGGAATTAAAGATTAATCTTTAATTGATTATTATGTCATGTGATGAAACTTTCAGGAATATGTCCAATCAAAATTGGCAACCCTATCCATAATTCCTGTCTTCTTTGCTTGCAAGGCCTCAGTTTCTCCTACAGGGTAATAAAATTTGCTCCAAAACTTTCTGCACAAGATGTTACTTCACTGCTCTGGTGAGGCAGCTTCCCATATATTAATATCAATGTCACCGTGGGTGGAGGTTCTTTGTGTGCCTCTTGATCATTCACCTATAAAAATCACTGTGCAATATTTTCTTGAGAACCTGTTTTTTCATGTAGAGGACATGCCCAGTCTGGCTAAGATGTACTTCCGTAATCATAATTTCAAATTGTATTTGTGCAAGCTCTTTGCACAAATCCTTTATTGTTGCATTTATCATGCCGCTTTCTAGGTATACCAGCTCCAAGGTGCCACTGATGAAATTCTGCACAGCTCTTTGATGTAGAAGTGATAACATGTCCCTGTGAGATGGAATAGCACAGTGAATGTTATGTCTTCTTGTGTGATACAGTCCTGGTTACAGAGCTGAAAGCAGCAGTCTAATGAATGTGGACACTCACAGGTAGCTCCTCGATTAAGAAGAGTAGCATTGACAAAACTCCATCGAAGAAAATGAAATCTGTTATCACGTTGAGAGTGGCTCCACTGAGGATCGTGATACTAGATCGTATATGTGCTTCCTCAAGTGCAGGTTAGGACATGATCTCAGTTTTCTCCAGACTAATGGCACATCGATTGTTTTTATTTTCCTCTGCTTCTTGTTAATATGAGCAAGAGTGAATCCCAAGTCTGCCAAGATCACAATCAGCTCCATAAAAAAGTTCACAACCAACCCCCTTGGCAACTTCTGTAAGGGTCTTCAAACTGCTCAAGTTAAGGTGTTAATTACCAGGTGTTTGATATTAAATACAGCTTGCCAGCATCATCTCCATCAATCATTGTTGGAAAGAGACTTGACAAAGAGACACTTCGTTTGACTCCATTGGATATTATGAAGTGGACCAGACACAATGATCTCCACAGATACACTATCCAGCTTTCAGTCATGCAGCCAGTGGATGAGTTGCACAAATTTCTCCCGATACCCCAATTTGGGGCACAATCCTGAAGTCCTTTTGCTTTAGATGGGAGTTTTGTCTGAGTAAGAATTGGGAAAGGACTTCAGGACTGAGCCCACTGAGGAGAGTTTTCACAATCCTAGTTGGAGAGAGTGTCAAAGGTTTCAATCCGGGCACTAAAGATTATGTATCTCTTTGCGTCTCTGTTTTGTCCCCTCCATTTTTCCTGTAACTGTTGAGCAACAAATATCATGCCAAAGATACTTCTTCCTACCTACAGCTATAGTTTCAAAGCCACAAAACTCTAAAAGCCAGATTCACCACTCTGGTCTGGCTGCTTGATGCCAATGTAGCAATGCAAAGTAACCATAAACCTAGTTTAATATTTCTTCTAAGCCGAATTCATAGAGTGGTACAAAGCAGCTAGAATATACCAGTGCATCTGGACCTGAGATCTTCTGGAAGGAGCTGGTTAGCTAATATCATCATCAAAAACTTATCGAGGAGCACGGAAGAAAGGATTTGTCTTCATCTGACATTTTGGACAGTCACTTACCTAGCCTTTCAACTTCCATGTGGTAATGATAGCTGCTTACCAACTATGCCTCAGAACAGGTTTATCGCCAGCTGACACTGGGTAAAATTTGCAAAAGTACTTGAGTGACACAGGAGTCACTTTCACAAGTGACTTAGCAACACAGGGTATGTCTACATGTCTACACGGCCCATAACAGCAAGCCCTCCAACCCATGCTAACAGACTTGGGCTAGCAGGGCTTGTGCCAGTGCTCTAAAATTAGCTGTGTAGACACCACTTTGAAGTTGCGGGTCAGGGTGGGCTTCAAAGCGCAAGCTCCTGCCCAAGCTGGAATAGCTGCAGTGATGTTTTTAGTACACTAGTGCGAGCCCCACTAACATAAGTCTGTTAACCCCAGGCTGAAAGGCTCCCTTCTGCGGGCTGTGTAGACATGCCCATAGGGGCGCGAGTCTCACTGAAAGTCAGTGTGTTACCCACCATCCTTAGAGACTTCAGATATACAGTAAGATAGCCCAACAAAACTAACTCCCTGTTTGTTGCTTTGAGTTGCCACATCACGACTGCCTGCTCAATAACAGGCATAACCACCATACCGTCAGCGCCTTTCCCATCCTTTCTGTTGTCCTACCTGCTTGTGTTCTGAAGAAAAGCAAATATATCCTTCATTCTCAGACTGCCTTGGACCACATCGGGGGCCATCAAGAGGAAATGCCACAAAGAGGTGTCATTCTGCACTCGTGAGATGAGTGACAGGAACGAGACGGTTTCTTCGACAAATGTCACCTGGTACTGAGGGTCCTGCTGCAACTTAAACCATGAAAATGAGATACAATTATTTACAGGTTAAGAGGACATTTAATATTTGTTAACTAGCTGCACCACATAACCAAAATATTCACATTGCGCATTCAAACGGGTACAGCTCTCTGGAATTCGTACCAGAGCATTTTAAACTCTGGTAACCCCAGGACAATTTTGGAAGGTGTTTACCAGTTGCATGAAAATTAAAATTGGAAAATATTTTTGAATGCAATACAATTGTGGGCTGAGTATGCTATTTATTCTGAGCGAGGCTGCACCCTTGCAATCCAGCCTCAGCAAGGGATAACACACAACTGCAATGACCCAAGAACCCGACAAGGAACCAAATTGGGGTCTCTTGGAGTCACAATTCAATCCCTGCTCTGAAGGACGGAAGATGCCCCCGCCCTTTTTCTAACACAGCTTACGACCTCCTCTAAGCCAGCTTAGTTGTGCTGCCTGGTGCTTTCTGGGGTTCTGCTTATACCACACCCCCGACAAGCCACTCCTCACCAACCTGTGTGGGGCCTAGGGTGACCAGATAGCAAGTGTGAAAAATCGGGACAGAGGGTGGGGGGTAATACGCCTCTATATAAGAAAAAGGCCCAAATATTGGGACTGTCCCTATAAAATCAGGACATCTGGTCACCCTAGCGGGGGCCAGGGACAAGAGGTAACAGCCCATTGGCAACTGATTTCCCTCCACTTAGGATCTGGCAATTCAGGTACACTGTGAAGGCAAGGAGGCCCCAGTGCAGTGCAGGCATTCAGCAGGGCTCATATCTGGGTGATTCTGCACATTGTGCCTACAGTTGTGTCAATGGAACCTATTCCTCCCAAGTGTAACTCTGCTGAAATGAATGGGTTTACACCAGGGATGAATTTGGCCCACTTATCTAAATTCCATTTCAAGCGATTGTTTCAGCTGATACAGGACTTGGGATGAGTCCAGCTCTAGCTAGTCTTTTAACGGTGAGTAACTGATGAGCACAGCGTGGTGGAATAACTTGTTCTCCTTCATGAAATCCTCTCCACAGATTCCCACTCGTGGACCCAGAACAACAAGATTCTACAGCAGAGATCATAAAGCAACAGACGTAGGGGAGATGACAGGTGGTAAAACTAGAACCTAGGGGAGGGGAGAGAAAAGAACATGGGGCCAATTCTCTGCTGGTGCAAACAGGGAGAAATCCATGTAAGTCAATGAAGCAATACTTTTAAATCAGCCTAGCATTTGGCTCTAAGTGGCAGAGTGCCATGACCAGGATTCCTTTATTAGACGCAGCTCAGTGCTGGAGTACGAATGCATCAAAGCATAAGATTCCCTGCGGTCTAACTAGTTTTAAAGCCTTTGCATCTGTGCAGCGCTGGCTGTGACTCCATCGGGCAACACGTTCGGAGAACCCTGCTCATGGGTGTCACCTAATCTAGCTTTCTGTATGAGTCTGAGAATATTCTGTATGAGAACGCGAGACAGTGCTCATCCTGATAAAAAGGGAGCATACACCTTATTTAAGATATAATTGTTTTGAGTGATAAATTATATGGCCGTTTGAAAGATATGCTCTTTCATCGGTTATTGGGATTGACACAGGAATTACTGGGTGAAATTATATGGCTCCCATGAAAGAGGTCAGGTTAGATGGTCATAACGATCTCTAAAAATCTACTAATATTCTCAGCAGATCCCTATATTTACTAAAGTGGACAAGACTAGTAACGGGTGGAAACAAACCATCTTTATTATGGGAATTTTCAAAACACCAATCGGAGTAAATTAGATGCCTCAGGATATGTCTACACTACGCGCCGGATTGGCGGGCAGCGATCGATCTAGCAGGGATCGATTTATCACGTCTAGTCTAGATGCGCTAATCAATCCCCAAGCCCTCTCCCGTCGAATCCTGTACTCCAGCGCTGCGAGAGTCAAGGGGGTAGCGGCAGCAGTCGACTCACCGCAGTGAAGACACCACGGTAAGTCGATCTAAGTATGTCGACTTCAGCTACATTATTCACATAGCTAAAGTTGCGTAATTTAGATTGATTCCCCCCCACCCTCCCCGTGTAGACCAGGCTAAGTCTCATTGCTTTTCAATGGGCATTGAGTGCTTCATTCCAATAGATTCTTTGAAAAAATGCCACCCATAAGCAATTACATTATCCTTGCTCCTAAGGAATTAGAATGCAAATTCTTTAGGGCAGGGGCCATCTTTTGGTTGTGTGTTTGTACAGCACCTTGCACATGGGATCCTAGTCCATTCGTAGGGCTCCCAGGCACTACCCCAATACGTCAGAATAATAATAGCCATTCTTAATATTCTCAATGGAGACAAGAGGAGGTGGGCTATTCACCTGAGATATCTGACTTCTGAATGCTTGGAAAAATGATTCTAAGAGAGACGCATTGGTAAAACAAAACGTCCTGTGAACGTTTGCTCCCATGCTTTCCCACGGGAGCTCAGAAGAGGTTATATATGGTGACATGATCTCACAGATAACAATTTTGAGGTTTGCCGCAGATGAATCCTGCGTCTGCGCCTAAAAGGAAAATTTAACGTTAGTGGTGATAAAAACAGGGTTTTCCTGACAGTGACTTTAATCAAAGCAGTAAGGAATTATGACTGGCGGTAATTACGTTAAACAATTTAGCCCTGAGCTCACAAACATTTATGCACATACTTAATTGTATGCATGTGAATGGTGCCACTGACTTCTGAGTCTATTCACATGCATGTAGTTAAGCACGTGGGTAGGTGTTTGCATGATTGGGGCCATAACATAAAAACATTAATATATTTTATAATTTATCAATTAAAGGTAGACAAAGTCCAGGGCATAGTGTTGTACATTAACTGACAAAAAGCTCACAACCCTAAACAATTCTTATCACAGACGGATACTGTGGCATCTCTGAAACCACTGTACGGTAGTTGTCGGCAAATGCAGTCTATGATAGCAATGACTATGACATGGTATTTTAGTTGAATGTGAAAGAGGATATACATTTTGCCTTATGGAGTGCCCTTGCTTTGAATAAACTAGAGAAATCCTGTGCTCGAATATCAGAGGTATGGTCTGTTGGTATTTGGTAAGCTGTGAAGTGGCAAAGAAATTTGGATATCTAATATAACACTTGTGGGTTATGCTTAGAGGAAAACGAAATTTACCATAGTCACTTAACAACCCACCCTCTGCAACTATCTTCCCTTTCCTAAAATAAAATACACATTCAAATGATGGGAGCAGCTTGTCAGCTGGCGTCACGATTATCGTAACTCCATTAAAATCAATTCACACCACCTGTGAGTCAGCCCCATTCTGCTTAAAACTCTGTTATTTAAACAAAAACAAATTAATTCCATGTCACTGCACCACGGGTACAAAAATTACCTTCCCCAAACTTAGAATTTTGTTGAGCACGTTTATTCTGGAAGTCAAGTTGAATGGTGATGAAATATCCTCCAAGGTGCTTTTCAGGTTAGCTGTTGAATCTGATAACGCTGTAGTAATGAGAATTTTAAATAAACACATAACTCTTAATCTCTTGAGTAAACCACCTCATGCAATGGCACTGCTAGCAACGCTACACCTTTGCTTGTGTGATTAGTACTAGTGCAAGGCGGAAAACAGTTTCCCATTGCACAAAAATTGTAGAGCTATCAAAACATTTCTCCTCCCAAATTGGGACAAAAAGTAATAATCTCAACATCTGTTGTGAACCAAACTTTTTTTAAAAAAATCGGGTTTGATCATTTCAAAATGTTTTGTTTTAATTTTGACCATTACAAATCATTTTACAATAATTAACTCAAATTTTAAAACAAAAATTAATTTCAAAACAAAAAATCAGAATTTTTTTTTCAAAAATGTCGAAACAAAACACGTTGACAGTCTCATTCCTTTCCCTCCCCCCGCACAAAAAAAATTTCAACTTGAAAAACTGGTCAAAGCCAACCCAAGTTTTGGTTTCAACATTGGCATTTTCTCATTAAAACTGTTTCCCAAAAAGTTCTAGTCACTACTCCATCTTCAAAGATGTATGTCAATATCAAATATTTAAGGGATTTATCTGATCTAATGAAATCCTAAAGGTCACATTTTCCTTTTGTAACCTTTTAAAACTCATCCATTTGAATGTTTCATTGGGTCTTCACATTTACTTTAATGCTGGGTCTTCAGTCTTGCAGCCATCACACTTGGTGGAGTCATCTTACAAGGTCTGGGGGGTACTGTTTATTATCTGTGACAAAGTTCCTCCTCTATCTCGGTGGGTCCTGCGCTTATTGGCAGATTTTCTTGCCTCAGAGATTCACCATGTGGGTTGGGGAACAGCCCAGAGACCTTCCCCTCTGGGAGAACCCACAGTCCAGGTCAATTGGGAGGTTTGGGGGGAACCCGGGCCTGCCCTCTACTCCGGGTTCCAGCCCAGGGCCCTGTGGACTGCAGCTGTCTATAGTGCCTCCTGTAACAGCTGCATGACAGCTACAACTCCCTGGGCTACTTCCCCAGGGCTCCTCCAAACACCTTCCTTATTCTCACCACAGGACCTTCCTCCTGGTGTCTGATAACACTTGTGCTCTTCAGTCCTCCAGCAGCACACCCTTTCACTCTCAGATCCTTGCACCTCTTGCTCCCAGCTCCTCACACTCCCCCCACAAACTGAAGTGAGCTCCTTTTTAAAACCCAGGTGCCCGGATTAGCCTGCCTTAATTGATTTTAGAAGCTTCTTCTTAATTGGCTCCAGATGTCCTAATTAGCCTGCCTGCCTTAACTGGTTCTAGCAGGTTCCTGATTACTCCAGTGCAGCCCCTTCTCTGGTCACTCAGGGAACAGAAAGCTACTCATCCAGTGACCAGTATATTTGCCCTCTACCAGACTCCTGTACCCCACTGGTCTGGGTCTGTCACATATCCTACTTGAAGTATATTGCACATCCCCAACTGATATAAATCGGCATGGCTGCACTGAAGTCAACATTCTTAGAACTATTTGTATTAGGGCTATCGATTAATCACAGTTAATCACGTGATTAACCAAAAAAATTAATCATGATTAAAAAAATTAATTGCGATTAATCGCAGTTTTAATCACATGTTAAACAATAGAATACCAATTAAAATCTATTAAACATTTTGGATGTTTTTCTACATTTTCATATATATTGTAACTGAAATCAGTGTATATTATTTTTATTACAAATATTTGCACTGTACAAATGATAAACAAAAGAAACAGTATTTTTCAATTCACCTCATACAAGTACGGTAGTGCAATCTCTTTGTTGTGAAAGTGCAACATACAAATGTAGATTTTTTTTTTGTTACATAACTGCACTCAAAAACAAAACAATGTAAAACTTCAGAGCCTACAAATCCACTCAGTTCTACTTCTTCTTCAGACAATCGCTAAGACAAACAAGTTTGTTTACATTTACAGGAGATAATGCTGCCCTCTTAATTATTTACAATGTCACCTGAAAGTGAGAACAGGCATTTGCATGGCACTTTTGTAGCCGGCATTGCAAGGTATTTACGTGCCAGGTATGCTAAACATTCATATGCCTCTTCATGCTTTCGCCACCATTCCAGAGGACATGTTTCCATGCTGATGACGCTCATTAAAAAAATCCATTAATTAAATTTGTGACTGAACTCCTTGGGGGAGAATTGTATGTCCCCTGCTCTGTTTTACCCGCATTCTACCATATATTTCATGTTATAGCAGTCTCGGATGATGATCCAGTACATGTTGTTCATTTTAAGAACACTTTCACTGAAGATTTGACAAAACGCAGAGAAGGTACCAATGTGAGATTTCTAAAGATAGCTACAGCACTCGACCCAAGGTTTAAGGATCTGAAGTGCCATCCAAAATCTGGGAGGGACGAGGTGTGGAGCATGTTTTTGGAAATCTTAAAAGAGCAACACTCCAATGTAGAAACTACAGAACCCAAACCACTAGAAAAGAAAATCAACCGTCTGCTGGTGGTATCTGACTCAGATAATGAAAATGAACATGTGTCGATCCGCACTGCTTTGGTTTGTTATCGAGCAGAACCCATCATCTGCATGGACACATGTCCCCTGGAATGGTGGTTGAAGCATGAAGGGACATATGAATCTTTAGCACATCTGGCACGTAAATATCTTGTGACGCTGGCTACAACAGTGCCCTGAGAACGCCTGTTCTCACTTTCAGGTGACATTGTAAACAAGAAGCAGACAACATTATCTCCTGAAAGATGTGAACATACTTGTTTGTCTGAATGATTGGCTGAACAAGAAGTAGGAATGAGGCTCTAAAGTTTTACATGGTTTTATTTTTGAATGCAGTTATTTTTTGTACATAATTCTACATTTACAAGTTCAACTTTCATGATAAAGAGATTGCACTACAGTACTTGTATTAGGTGAATTGAAAAATACTATTTCTTTTGTTTTTTTACAGTGCAAATACTTGTAATCAAAAATAAATATAAAGTGAACACTGTACACATTGTATTCTGTGTTGTAATTGAAATCAATATATTTGAAAATGTAGAAAACATCCAAAAATATTTAAATAAATAGTAGTCTATTATTGTTTAACAGTGCGATTAATCGCAATTAATTTTTTTAGTCACTTGACAGCCCTTATTTGTATACATTCACATGTTCACAACTATATAGTTCATTGAAATCAATGCAGTTATGCCAGGTTACGTCTGACCTGTAATCTTTTGAATGAGATGTAAGATTTAAGCCTTCCTGACCACCTCTGGTCATTATGAATACTTAATAGATATTACAGAATGTGAATTGTGAATTCATAATTTAATTGAGAGCTCCTTGGAACAGAGATGTCCATCTTGAATGTTTGGGAAACTCCTAGCACATTCAGTGTAATAATAATTATGATTATTTATACTTGAAACCTAAGTCTAAAAGATATGCAGTACTCCTTCAGTGAAAGAGAAACTTGTGACCAATGAAAACATCTCGAAGATTAAATATTCACATTGCCACAAATGAGCTACAGGGAAAGGATTTTTCACAGAAATTATCTGCTGAAGAATTTTGAATAAGAAATTTGCAAAAATCATAGTCAGTTTGTGGATGAGTTATGAACAGGAAAAAATGCAATATTAGTTACATGTATTTTTATTTATGAAATATTTGGATGGCCCTAGTGGACATCAAAGATCTCATGGAACTCCTTAGAAGAAAACCCTAGTCTTTTGGCCACATTCCAACATTGGATTCAGCTCTAGGAGGGCCTAAGCTCTGATCCCTCAGGGCTTAAGAAATTTTTGAGCTTTGTAAAGAAATTTATTTGTGATTATTCCCACGAGTTTAAAATAATAGCACTACTACACTCAAGCAGCCATAGAGAACATATCAATCATTTCAACAGCACTCTTCTAGGAATTGCATCTCTGTCAGGAGAGCTTTAAAAGACGAACCTTTAAAAGATTAGACCTTTCCATGCCGCACGCCAAGAACTCTCTAAACACTAATAGAATTGAATAACATACCCGGTGAAGCGTTCCTGCTTTTTGGAACCTCAGCACTCTGCAGTGATGGATGGATGGTCTTCCCCAGGTTAGGTGACCTTTTCTGCTTTCTGATATAAAGGAAGAGATGAGACCTGTAACTCCACATATGGTTGCTTAAAACTAAACTTACACTAAAGTAGAGATGGGCTCAGGTTAGAGCTGGAGCTGACTTTAAGGGCTGGTTGCACTGAAGTTCTGGTTCAGTACCATTGACTCCAGGGAGAGGCCCAAGTACTAAATATAAGAAAGCCAAATTCGCCCCTTATGTAGCCCCACTGACTACATCTGAATTACATCTGGCATTAATTTGGTCCAATCTCTATTTAATTTCCTGTATTTGAATGAAGGGCTAAACATAATCAGGCCAGATTCTGTCCTTTGCCAAGACATGCTCGGCACAAGACCGGGCTGGGACACCAAGGAGTTGATTATGTTTCCCTGATTTTACAGTTGCCCAGGCTTACTGCAAGTTAGAGCAACCTAGGGGCTACTCTAAATTAAGACAACAGGCTGTGCTCACTAAGGGACTGTACTCCTCTTGAGAATCACCATAGGGTACCATGAATCATCTCCTAAACTGGGGGGTGGGAGTGAGGAGAGAAGGGTGTTGGCATGGAAAACAGTTTCACTTCACTGGGGGAAATCTCCACTGGTTAGCTGCAGCCAGATGACATTCCATTGCTCAGGAACTGAAGCTGAGAAACTGGCTTATTTACTGCGTTTGGAGCAATAGAAATGAACAGTTCAGAGGTCAGTTAGCAAAATGACAAGTTTAACCAAGCTGCATAATAGGAGACAAATTCTTAGTTTTCTCAATGTGTCTCCTCTAAAATCCTCCAGAAAAATGTCTAGTGGCAACACACCCAGACAATGAAACACCAGGATAGAAGTGTTACGTAATCAAAACAAATTCACATTGGCTGATCCTACCCCAGAGACAGGACTGAAATCAGAGACCTCCAGGTGTTGTTTTGCTCCTTTTGCTGATATCACAGACCCTACATTTTTCAGCTAGGCTTTTGCAGCCTGTAAAATCGCATAAATTAAGCATGTAATCAGTGAGCATGTGGGCATGTATACACACACGCATGTGCACACACACATAGATTTGCTTTATATTGTATAAAGCAATGTACAAACATTACCAGTGACAGGAAAGCTGATTAACAATCCGAATGACCTGGGAAGGGGGGGCTACAAACTGGCCAAAATATTTTGTTTTTCAGTTGCCAAATTATATTTTTTTTAATCGGTTTTCAGGGTTTTTCCACATTTGTCCAAATTTTCTGCTGGGAAAATAAAACCTTATCTGTTCCTCTTTACACAGCACAATAAAAGACAAATCAGGAGGAATGGCAACATTTGAAATAACTTTGGGCCTGAGAGTTATAATTTCTTGATCCCTAATTAACCACCTTCATTAAGAAGCACAAAGAAAATAATGACTGCCAAAACAGCAGGGGCAGCCTGGTCTACTGGGTAGAGCAGTGGGCTGGGAATCGAGAGACCAGGCCTCTCTTCATTGCTTTGCTACTCAGCTGCTATGTGACCTTGGGCAAGTTTGGCCCTTGGCCTATTTAGTAGAGCTGTGAGAAGAAAGGGAATTCTGTTTCATGCAGGATTTCAATATTTTCAGATTTGGTGTAATTACCATTTGGAATGAAACCCCCAAATTTTGAAATTCTTGGTGAAAGGGGATGGAGCTCCGATTCTGGGGCAGTTCCCCTGGTGGGCTGCCTAGAGCTCCCCTGGGAATTGCAGCTCCCAATACTTCCTGGCTTTTGGCTTCCTATCAGGCGACCTGATGAACTCACAGAGAGCTGGGAGCCCTGAGAACCCCACTCCACAGCTGCCCGCCAGGAAAACTGCAGAGGAATTGAGAAATCAAGGAGCTCAGGAGCTGAGGTTCCTACTGCTTCCAGGTTCTCAGCTGCCAAAGAGCTGGGCAGGCGAGGAAACCAGGCAGGTTTCAGAAACCTGGCAGGCAGGATTCCATCAGAGCCCTGCCTGGGTTCCATCACAACTTCAACAAAATGAAACCGTCTCCATGAAACATTCCATCGGAGCTTTTCCAACCAGCTCTACTATCTAGCTAGCAAACTCTTTGGTGCAAGAGCTGTCACTTTGGGTACGTCTGCAGTGCTCTGCCCATTTCCTGAAACAGGAGCGCAAGCGCAAGCAGGTCAAATTCTTCAAATGGTGCCTCATCCATGTTACTGGCTCCGATTGCCGGGAGCGTGCAGACCCAAAAGATGACTCAGCTGGATGTGTTGACAGGCTGAGACAATTTCTGGTACAGTGGGTATGGACAGTCAAGTTTTCCCACAGTGCACCACAAATAAAGGGCTACAGCTGGGGAGTGCACTAGGAAGCCTGGGATGGTCTGTGTAGGGCAATGGGGACGTGTGATCACAGGTGGGAAATCAGGATTCAGAAATTCTAAACCCAGGGTTGCTAATCAGTGTGAACACTCAAGCGCAGGCTTAGAAGCACCAAGCCTGCTGACTTGAGTCCCACAGACCCAGGCTTACCCTGCAGTGTAGACACACCCTTACACTGTGTTTGTATAATGCTGAGCACAATGGTTCTCTGCTCTTGGTTGGGGTCTCTAGACACTAGTCCAATAGAAATTATAGCAGTCACTCTAACACAAGTTTCCCGGTGTCAATCCGGTACTGGGCCAGATCATCATGTGTGTAAGTCAGCAAAGTTCCGCTGATTTCAATAGAATGACAGATCATCTACACCAGCTGAGCATCCGGCCCACCCACCTCGGGTGAGAGGTCATTGTTCCAC
Source organism: Malaclemys terrapin pileata (assembly GCF_027887155.1). NCBI lineage: Eukaryota > Metazoa > Chordata > Testudines > Emydidae > Malaclemys > Malaclemys terrapin. The sequence continues at coordinate 12,797,988 of NC_071515.1, read as the reverse complement.
GCTAGGAGAGCTGATTTACCAAGAGTATCTTTTAGGGCTCAAAGTAGGGCCGGGGTTCTCAACCTTTTTCTTTCCGAGGCCCCCCTAACATGCTATAAAAACTCCACGGCTCAGCTGTGCCACAACAACTGTTTTTCTGCATATAAAAGCCGGAACCAGCAGGGGGTAGCAAACAGGGCAATTGTGCAGGGCCCCACGCCACAGGAGGCACCACAAAGCTAGGTTGCTCAGGCTTCGGTTTCAGCTCCGGGGGTTGGGGCTTGGGGCCCTGGGCTGCACTCCTGCACGGTGGGGCTTTGGCTTTCTGCCCTGGCCCTTAGTGGGTCTAATGCCACCCATGCTTGGTGGATCCCCTGAAACCCGCCCACAGCCTGCCAGGGGCCCACCGGTTGAGAACCGCTGCTTTAGGGAATAGTGACAAAAGATGAGTGCACAGAGGTCCTGCTAGTAAAATATTAACCCGTGCAGTGGGGATCTATGCCACCCCTGCATTTCTCTGGCAACCTTACTTCAGCCCTCGTGTGTGTGTGTGTGTGTGTGTGTGTGTGTGTGCGTGTGTGTGCATTGAGTGTCGGAAGATTTTCTTATAGTGGAAAGCATCAGGCAATTATAATGGTGGTACCAGCTCCTTCTATAATTATTTTAATACAAACATTTTTAAAGTGCCCAGTGGACAATTTGCCCATTATTACACACGTTTCTAAAGCACTGTAGTTCCTAGAACTGGTCTACCACTCACTGAGAGTGATGCCCAGAGATTGCAATCATGACGGCCCCCATACGTCACTGAATGGCTGGCTCCCTAGCCTATAACGACAAAGCAGTTTCATATTCCCTTACCGCCTGAGAGGGGATTTGCCAGGAAGTCTTGGTAACAGATCTTCTGGTGTGTACGGTGTGTCCTTGCACTTGGCATCTGAATCACAGAGCACGGTTTGTAGGAATGGGAAGAAACCGGCACTGGGGAGGTTCCGAGGAGCTAGGTAACCTGGAAAAAATAAAGTAAAAAAAAAATCTAATTCCTGTGACATGGTGTTTTCTTCATTTGAATCTATAATGATTTTCTAAGTTCAGGAGCTTTGGCTTGAGTCTGATTTATGCTAAGGCCCCTGCACAGCACTCTGGCAAGGCAAAGGGAACGTATGGTACTTGTGAAGGACATTTCTGCCTATGTTAAAGCTCCTTTAGCCTGCCAGAACCATGGCAAGGGGCCTTAGTGCAAATGGGAACCAGTGTTCCTTATTTTTACTGTCAATACACACACAATGCAAGATTTTGAGAGGTGGGAAAAAAGATGACTACGTAAAAGATAAGAAAAGCCTTAGAATTGTGATGGCTAGTTCTTGCTTTTGAAAGGTAGGACTTAGCTCCAGCACAACGGCGAAACATCCATAATCACAGGGTGGATCTCCAGGGTTTGCTTGGGACAGCCTCTTTGCAGGACCACTGGCTTCTGTAACCAGTCCCCACTGAAGTAATGGCTCCATTGTGGCTTTTGCCACAAGTTTCATAGATGGGGCAGGTCAGGAGCAGATCTGGAACCAGATGGCTGCCCCTAGTGTGTGGGCTCATCTGTGCTGATCTGTGCACAAACGGTGATGGAGCTACCAGGGCCTGTCCTCCGGCCTCAACATGCATGGGAAAGGCAGTATCAGCCTCACAGTGGCTGCATTCCCCCTGCTCCCCCACATCCCGTGTTCAGTGATCCATGATCCATGTAGCCAGCCCAGGGGAGTAAGTGGGTGTCTTTATGTCCCCTTCCTCCCTTGTGCAATCCCATAGCCAGGGCCAGAATTGAGACCAAGGGTATTGCAATAAAACACCTGTGGCTGGCCCATGTCAGCTGACAGGCTCACAGGGCTCGGGCTGCAGGGCTGTAAATCTGCCATGTAGACATTTGGGGTTGGTCTGGGTCCTGGGCTCTGGGACTCCGTGAGGCAGGAGAGTCCCAGAGCCAGGCTCCAGCCCAAGCTTGAACATCGACATTGACATTTTATAGCCCCACACGCCCAAGTCAGCTGACCCAGGCCAGCTGCGGGTGTTTTATTGCAGTGTAGGCATATCCAAAGACCCAGATCCTCAACCGTGTTTAGGTACCTAACTCTGGTTGATTTCAATAGGGTCTACATGATTAGAGAGGCCAGCATTTTAAATACAGTTTGCCCTGCCCTGCCCTTTGCCAGCCAACACAGCTCATTAAAGGCCCTTATTTTCAATGACGGCACCTCTAGTAAATCCTGAAGCTCTTTCACTTAATCACAGCATATAAGAAGAGATGCACAAATAACAAAAAATACCTGGCAAAGAAAGCTGCTCTTATTTCTGATACAGAAATGAGTCACCCACCTGAAAGCTCTGTGCAGCCTGTAATGGCAATTGATTAGCTTGCTCTTTAACCACAACAGACGACTAGTCACGCCTTTCCCTGATCTGGTCACCGCTTTCTCTCCATCTCTTTTATGGGCCCTAGCATTAGATCTATTACGTGTATTAGCGGTCAGCAATGCCTGCAAAGCTGAAACGACAGCCTGAACGGTCCCAGTGGTAACATCAGTGTTAGCAACATACCAAACACTCGGAACATACGGCTCTGAGTCAATGGGATAAATACATTGAATTCTAGGGAATCTAAAGAGAACGTTTTCCTTGCATTCCAGAACCCAGGTTTTCATCTGAACGGGTAACCCTTGGGTGAGTGTGTGTTACAGGGCCCCACTGTGACAATCCAGAGAGGATACTTGTTGTGCTGCCCCAACTATAGAGCCTGGGCCCTTTAGCTTAAGCGGTAGTGGCACGTGCATTTAGCTCTGCAGGTTCCCAGGTCAATCTACAGTGTTTCAGCCATGATGGTGACTGGCACATCAACACCCTGAGAGGCTGATGCCTTCATATCAATATCTCAAAGGCACCAGCTGTGGGCTGTATTCCACCCACTTTATGCCATTGCTGGAGGCGCCAACAAACAGATCCTTGTTGCACCTGACCTGGATCCAGCCGCTTGTTTTTCCTGATGTGTGCCATTGCAGGTCTGGTCCCTTAAAGGCACAGTCCACTACACTGTACCTTGGTGTAGAAATGAGGAGAGCACAGCAAAAGTGCCTTGAAGCTGTTTTTGCACCTCCTGGACTTGCAGCACCCTACCTTCCCCCCCCCCCCCAGGTAAGGTACAGCAGCCACAAGGCTAGGGGTAACTAAGGGCTGTACTGTGGCCCAGAACAGCTGGAATGTGATGTGCAGCTGCCATGCCCACTCATTCCTCCAGCTCGCCTCTGGCAGGTCTTCTATGCTGGGGCTGCAAGGGTTGGTAACAGAGAGTCCCTGGCACTGGGGGCATTCCCTACCATCTTTACAGCCTCTTTATGCCAGTGGAGCGTGTTACTGGGCTAATTCACCTCTGACCATTCCTGGTTTCTCTGAGAGCACCCCTCTAGCTGTCACCTTTCTCAAGATGGAATCATGCCATTTTCCCACTCTTAGACCAGGCCACCAACCCTTGTGATCAACCGTGATTCCCAGCAGATCTGACTTCTGTTCAGTACCCGCAGTTCATTTCCCTCTGGGGCAATGACCGTGGTAACCAGCGACCCAACGGCCTTCTTAAAGGCAAGTATTATTTATTTGGGACAAAAGCATTTCCAAGAAAGGTTCAGAGTAGTAGCCGTGTTACTCTATATCAGCAAAAAGAACAAGGAGTACTTGTGGCATCTTAGAGACTAACAAATTCATTTGAGCATAAGCTTTCGTGGGCTAAAACCCACTTCATCGGATGCATGCAGTGGAAAATACAGCAGGAAGATATATATACACAGAGAACATGAAAAAATGGGGTCTGCCATACCAACTCTAATGAGAGTAATCAATTAAGGTGAGCAATTATCAGCAGGAGGGAAAAAATGTTTGTAGTGATAATCAGGATGGCCCATTTCCAACAGTTGACAAGAAGGCGTGAGTAACAGTAGGGGGGAAAAATTAGCATGGGGAAATAGGTTTTACTTTGTATAATGACCCATCCACTCCCAGTCTTTATTTATGCCTAATTTTGTAGAATATCAGGGTTAGAAGGGACCTCAAGAGGTCATCTAGTCCAACCCCCTGCTCAAAGCAGGACCAAGCCCCAGACAGATTTTTACCTCAGTTCCCTAAATGGCCCCCTTAAGGATTAAACTCACAATCCTGGGTTTAGCAGGCTAATGCTCAAACCACTGAGCTATCCCTCCCCCCCCCAATTTAATGGTGTCCAGTTTGCAAATTAATTCCAATTCTGCAGTTTCTCGTTGGCGTCTGTTTTTGAAGTTTTTTTGTTGGAGTATTGCGACTTTGAGGTCTGTAATTGAGTGACCAGGGAGGTTGAAGTGTTCTCCGACTGGTTTCTGAATGTTATAATTCTTGATGTCTGATTTGTGTCCATTTATTCTCTTGCGTAGAGACTGTCTGGTTTGGCCAACATACATGTACTGCCATGTACTGTACAAACTGTTACAGTGGGTATGGCAACACCCATTGTTTCATGTTCTCTGTGTATATATATCTTCCTACTGTATTTTTCACTGCATGCATCTGATGAAGTGGATTTTAGTCCACGAAAGCTTATGCTCAAATAAATTTGTTAGTCTCTAAGATGGCACAAGTACTCCTGTTATTTTTATTTCAGAGAAAACAGATCTTAAAACAACCAACAGATGATATGTGGGGTGCAGGGAGCCGAGGTTGGGCAGCCAGGTTCTCGGTGGGGAGCAGGAAGTTGGGCTACTGGCAGGGAGCTGCACGCAGAGCTGAGAGCCCGGGCTCTCAGCCCCCCACTCTGCCCCTCTTAAGTCAGTGGAAGCGGTTCTGGTGAGGACACGAATCACCGACAGAAGAAGGGCAGTGTGGACATGAATCACCGCAGTAATTACTGCGGTGGCTGTAAATCAACCTAACATAGGTCGACTTAAATGTATAGTGCAGGCATGCCCTTAGTAAACAGGCTCCATATCAGTATTCTTCGGTGATTACAAAGCATCACCACATCCATCACAGAGCAGAAACCAGGAAGTTCTGAGCTTTCACCTCAACTCTGCCTCTGGCTGGCTATATGGCCTTTGGTAAGCCCCAGCCCCAAGGGGCACCCAGGGCAGGAGTTGTAACTCAGAGAATCCCTTGCTTTGTGGAGGAAACAATTTACAGCAGCGGCAGCCCTTTACTGAGTGCAGCTAACTCCCCCACACACATCAGCTCAGCTGCACTGGCCCATCCATGGCAGAGAAATTGGAACTGCTTTGCAACCTTTAAATGTAACATTCATTATCATCTTCAACACTGAATTTTGCATTATTTCTACTGCTATGCAATAGCTCAGCAGACCTTGGGGGGGCGGTCCCAGAAATACTCAAAGCCCTGTAAGTCATATAATTCTCCCCTGTGCACAGTATGTCTTTCTGTCACTAAAAGCATGTGGCAACACATCCAAGGAAATGCCTGCCCTAGTCTTTCCCCTGCAGCTGCAATAACGACAGTTCACAGCAGCATCTTTTTATCAAAGTGGTTTCACCCACCATGACAATATGATTCAGAACCCAGAGATTTATCTTTTTAATAAGACATCCAATGGAACTCTGCCTTTGCTAGCAATGAAACACACTGCATTCACACCCCTCTCAGTCAAAATCATGTTCCCTCTCTAAAAACACTTTAGGTTACTTAATTCTTTACTAACTCTTAAAGAAAAGTACAAAATCCCAACCAAACAAAACTCACACCATAATGAGCTGCAGACCTACACCTGGATCCAGCTGGTCGGTGTCCGCACCCATGGAGAGACAAATCAGCATAGCTTGATTATAGTGCTGCTTGGGCACCGGAATGCCTGTTCCCCAGGAAATCCCAACATTTTGACAGTTGTTTTAGTTCCAAATTGGAACAAAAAGTCAAAACATTTGAAATGTCCTGCAGAATGGAAATTCCAAAAGAAAAAATTGATTTGAAACCATCAAAATGTTTCATTTTGATAGAATAAAAACACTTTGCTTTGATTATGCTGAAACATTATAAATTATTATTGATTATATATAAAACATTAGCATTAATATTTGAATAGGATATAAAAGTTTAATCAAAATATCTTGAAACAACCAAGTCTAAAAAGAAACTTTTCTACTGTATCAAAATGAAATGTTTTGACGTTATTAAAACAGTAAAGTCAAAATGGTTCATTTTGACACTTTTCCACCTCAAATTCTGTCAAAATCAATATGTTCACATGAAATGTTTCGGTTTTGACAAAACTGCATTTTCTGATGGAAAAACTGTTCCATTGAAAATTTTTCAACCCGTTCTACTCAACTGAAGCCACTAAAGCTACACGGATTTGCACCAGAAGAGGATTTGGTCTGCTGATTTCATCGGCGCTTCCCATGAGCACAGGGGGCCTCTTGCAGGATTGGGGCCCAGAGGAATACAGCCAGGCAAACATAACATGCTTAACTATATTCATGCGAGAATGTTCATTGAAGTCAATGAGACTGCTCATGCGAGGGAAAGTAAGCATGCACTTAAGTGTTTGTAGGATCAGGGCCATCATTACTAACACCAGGCAAAGGAAATCAAACGTACATATCTTGCATTTTCTACTTTAAACTTCCAGAGGTTTGTCTCTTTTACTTATTAATTTAGGTACAGGAAAAACCAGCACAGGAGCATGAGATAATGGTCAATGCTAATGACAAACATAGAGCCAGATGCTCAGTTGGTTGTAAACTCACAGAGAGAAGCTGATTTACACCAGCTGAGGATCTGGCAAGTAATCTATCGACCAATACACTTCTCTACCTTTTCCTTATTCTCTTTGATTGGCCACTCTCCAACCCTGGTTAAAATGCAGTCTTGGCATAAGAATATGCAACTCCCATTTGGAAGTTACACTGATTTATACCAGGACTGAATCTGCTCTGCTGACTCACTCATTGGCTTCCTACTACTGCTGTCCTTAATTAATTTCTTTTTATGTGTCTACATCCTGTATTTCTGGCTCTTAGTGGTTTACTTTTCCTCTTCGTGTTCTCTGTATTCATCTTCTGCCTTGCAGCACCTGCCAAAGTTAATATTCTGTCCTACAAGATGGATGGGGTCTGAATGGTTACTTCTCGGGCCTTAAAAATATTTGTTCCTTGACATTTAAGAATATTTTTCCTCCCTCCCTGTTCATTCTTTATTTGGTTCAGGCAACTTTTATGATCTTTTCGTCCATCCTCCCTCCCTCCCTTCCTCACAGAACTAACACTTTCTTGGGGTAAGAAACTTCTCTTCCTCTCAAATTTGCCATACCATGCCATCATATTATAAACCTTATCAAGTCCTCCCATGCTCCATACATGAGACACATGGACTCCATAGAACACTCAACCTGTCAAATAGTGCATTGAACGTATTTGTGGATAAATTTGTTCATTAAAAAGCACTGTGTTTAATCTGGATGCTGTTTTGTCATTTGGAACTCATTAGATGTCTATTGTCATTTATATTTACTAAAATTTTACAAAATGTATTGTAAAAATATTTACATGAAAATTGACCTTGTTGGACTTTTCCACACAAAATGTTTAAATCTGATGTGCATGCGATCTTCTCCCTTCCCCCATACACAGTTCCGCCTCTCACTCTCTACTCCCATCCCCATCATGTCCCTCCCTTATGTTGGCAAGGAACAGTGACTTTATTTCCTGGCCCAGTCATATGACCATGGTCAGGAAGATAAAGATCAACACCCCTGTCTAATAACACATGACTCCAGTGGCAACTGTTACACCCGTTGTGAAAAACATCAACTCCCTGCCTCCAGCCCAATGCTGCTTTGTGAAGCTCCAGAATTCGTTGTTCCCAGCTTCAGAGGTTCACTGCACTGTTCCCAGAAGCCACACCCCAATCTGACATTCAGTCAGTTCATAACTTGGTGGTTACATTCCTGTCACCCATTTTTGCTGTTGTAGCCTCTCTAAGCTCTCTCAGTGTTTCATATGCACCGTCCGTGTTTGAATCAGGACGCTGGTTGTACGCACTCCACCATGTTTTCACAAGCACAGAGTCTACCTCATGTTCCTCCCCCAAGAAATATTCATTTGACACAGGCTATGGCTACTGCTAGGTATATAGTTGCTCTCTTGGCTTGCAACCTAAATCATCTCTTCTATTTAATTTATAACCAGGAAATGTGGTAACTCATTAATAATTCTCGTCTCACTCTCTTTTAAAATTACCAATTATATTCAGGTCTTATTCAGAATTTGCCCCAGGACATGTCATGAGGTGATAAAAGCGGGCTATGGATTGATGAGAGGATAGAAACTGCTAACCTAATACCGGTGTTCCAGACAGTCCATTTTTACTTATTTGCCTTCTCATGGGCTATATGAGAACGTGTAGCTTTTAATTCAGACTGCTGCATTATGTGCTTCTTCTTATGCTACTGAATTATTGCTCCTTGTTCAACTTCTTCCTTCCCGCTACCAGGGCTGTAGTTACTGTCTGCTTGCTTTTTAAAGGATATATAGTTCCAGTGGAACTTCTGCCATCTTCCTTAGAAGATTTCATTGTGTTACCTGAAAGCTGCTCAGAACTTCCCAGTCTTTCCACAAGTCCACGTTTATCTCTTTAATTGGTGACTAAAACTTTATTGTGAAGAATAATTTGATAAAACTCTGTACAGAACACAACTATTAACCTCCAGGCCTGGCATCTGATTGTTTATTAGGGTACGTCTTCACTACCCGCCATATCGGCGGATAGCAATTGATTTATCCGGGATCGATATATCGCGTCTCATTAAGATGCGATATATCAATCCCCGAACGTGCTCACCGTTGACTCCGGAACTACACCAGAGCGAGTGGCGGTAGCGCAGTCGACGGGGGAGCTGCGGCCGTCGATCCCGCGCTGTGTGGACCCCAGGTAATTCAATCTAAGATACTTCGACTTCAGCTACGTTATTCGCGTAGCTGAAGTTGCGTATCTTAGATCGATTCCCCCCCCCCCCCCCCAGTGTAGACCAGCCCTTAGACTGCAATTGGCAAAGCTAAAGAAAAATTTGGAAGTTTTGTTCAACTATTTGCCCATCAATGTGGATGCTTCTCCCAACCTTATCCAGGGAATCCTGACATGTTGGATCTACAGAAACAAGACTCTTCTACTTCCAGCTGGGCTGGACGTTGTACAAGAATAGCCTATCTCATTTTATTTTGGCACTTCCACATCCAGGTGAAACCCAGAAATGCAGAGCAGTGGGGGACGTGAAATATAGTGAAAGAAAAGTAGAATATTCATAAAAAGTTTTGGTGTGAGGTTTTCAGTGGTAGTTGAATGTGATCAAAATCCTTATTTTATCTGAACCTATACACCCATTTCTGGTATCAACCAGGTAGCATCAACTGATCCAGATGAGTCAAGATCTGAACCTTCCCAAATTAAAGGCAACTATTCAGCTAAAAGCACCTGTATGAATATGAGGTTTCGATTTGCTCAATTATAAGCATGAGGGCCAGACACTTAATAAGGTCCAGATCCAGAATTCCCTAAAGTTTGGGGGTTTCAGATCCAGGGCCTTGGAGCAGGCCTCTAGCAGGCTGAATGAAAAAATATTGAAGTGCACAAAAATGGGAAGGAAGTTAAATGAACTCCTTCAATCCTTAGAAAAATATCTGAATCTCGCTCTGGATAGAAGACTAAGGTTGTTCCTATTTTACCAAAACTCATTTGCTTATCCCTCCTTTATTTACATCGAGTGATGAGGCATTACCCCACACTATCAACATGGGGTAAAGAGTCTTGTTAAAATATTGACCAGTTCTGCCCTAGCAACAACTATGTGGCCTTTAAGGACTACTGACATAAGAGCCATTGGCATCTCTTCAAAGCATAGCTCTGACACCAAATATACATATTAAAAAATCAAACAACTTCAGAATTATCTGCTGACTGACCCAATAACTGGCTGGTCCATCCCTAGCTTTATGAATCTGGTAGTAAGATATTACACATGAATACAGGGAAAAGGATCTCATCAAAAATAGTTAGCAGCTCATCTCTGCTGCCAGCAGTATGGTTTATTGTGGTCAGAGGCGGCTCTATGTTTTTTGCCGCCCCAAGCACGGCAAGCAGGCGGCTTTTGGCGGCATGCCTGCAGGGGGTCCGCCAGTGCCGCGCCATCGGCGTCCCCACTGCCGAATTGCCGCCGAAGCCGCGGGACCGGCGGACCTCCTGCAGACATGCCGCCAAAAGCCATCTGCCTGCCGCCCTCACAGCGACTGGCAGGCTGCCCCCCGCGGCTTGCCACCCCAGGTATGCGCTTGGTGCGCTGGTGCCTGTAGCCACCTCTGATTGTGACATACTGACAAGAGTTGTTGGCATCTCTCCAAAAGTCAAGACTGAACTTGGCCCAGGAGAAATGAGCAGGCATCACCTACTGATAAGAGTTTTACAATTGACTTCAATGGGAGCAGAGTGAGGTCGGTGCCAACTGCTTTTGGTAATCCCACTCTAACCAAGGCTTTTCCCCTTCATTTTCACAGCCATGATATCAGTGCCCTTTGTGGCCAGCTGGCTCCCACGTGGTCTTCTGCCTGAGCATACAGTCTGCTGGTAGCCTCATACAAACCATTCGTTGTTGTGATCTCAATCCAGTGCCTAAAATGGGCAGGTCTCCACATAGCAACAATCACCATCACAACCGATACAAACTGGCAGTCTGTCCCACAGAGAGGCTAGGGCCCAGCATTATTGGCTGTCCCTGCACGACAGGTTTGTATCAGCAAGAAGAGAAGGAAACCTGCAACATCAATGAGCCCTGAACTAGCTCCCTAACCATTTGTGATGGGGGTTGCCACATTCTTTAGAGGGAGAACAAAGTATAACAGTCTGAAAACTCAAAACAAGTTTTCTAAACTATACAGATTCCAATTCTCAGGTTCGGCTGAATTGTGCCTTGGCAAGGAACCAGGGCAGGGAGCGAAGTGGCCTTAAAGAACCAATCTAGCCAGCTGATCCTGAGGCAGACTCATCCCTTGGTGCAACTTATAGCCGCCTGGACTGCTTAGGTAGCCGCTAGGGACTTGTCTGCATACTGTCCTTCAAGGTGCTTGTGATCTGCTTTGCCCTGGGGCAAAGGTTCTTCCCTCCTGTGTCACAACAAGTTTTTTTAAAGTATCATTTGTTAAAAGAAAAACTTCAAAATGATCAAAAATGACACCTTTCATCAAAGCTTTCCAATACGGAAGAGAACATGAAGCACTGCAGCTCCTGATAGCAAGGCCCCGATCTTAATTTTAAACACGTTTAGTCCTATTGCCTTTAATGAGCTTAACATTGCCCTTGGTGTCTGGAAGCTGATTTTACAAGCTAATTTAGGGCTCATGAGTGAAATCCTCACTCATTGAAATCAGCAGCAAAACTTCCATTGACTTCAGTAGGGCCAGGATTTCACCCCATGACTGATGCTGAATTGGACATGCAGGTTTCCCCTGTACCACCCAGGAAGTCAATGGGAGTTGAGGACGCTCAGCACCGTGCAGAATCCATTCTATTCATGTTCAGCTGTGATCATCCTCTCTGTAGTACCTGAGCACTTTCCAGATGTGCCTTTGTGACTCGCATCTGTCACCTGGAGTTCTTTCTTTCTCTCTCCCTAGCCCCAAAGTGAAACTGTTCAGGGCTTTTAAAATTTCTATTATTAAAAAAAATGTACTATATGTATCTGTCTGCTTCTGCTACACAGGTAGGACCCTATGTAAATCCTGGCTCACATGCCACAGACAAATTGTGTAACCTCTACTTTTAAACTGCGGCGTGGCATTTCCCAGTATTAATCTCAATAATGATTATCTCGTACCTCAGGATCTCCCTTTTGAGTTACTAACTTAGAGCCCAATCCGGCAAGCAGAACTCCCCTCTGAGGCCAATGGGAGTTCCACACTCAGCGGGCTTTCAGCATCCACCCTGGTCCTTGCTCACGGCAGAACATCCCTCCCACTTTGTACATTACAATACAAATGTGTCAGGGCCGAGGTTAGACTCAAGACTGGCTTCCAGCACAAGGATCATCTTTCTCTCTGCACTACACCCTACCCCCAAGATTACTAGTGTCAAAAACAGGGACATGCTGGATGATGGAAAGTGGGGCAAAGACTTCATGGGCAGGGAGGAGAGCATTCTTCATGGAGGACCCTCAGATGACGGACCCTTTCAGAGCAAGAATGAGGTACATTCGTATCACATTAAGAGCACACAGTGCATAGCTCTGCTCTGTGCATAGGCCTTTCCTATGCAAAGCAGGCTGTCAATCAACCCAGTGACATCTTCTTTGTAAACTGTATCGAGCACGATTCCTCAAAAAGTCCATGTCATTGGAAGAGCGGAGATTATGGTCTAACTGGAGAGCAATGTACTTGTACTTGGCAATTCAGTGATGGGTGCATTGTAACTGGGCAGCTAAGCAAGAATATCAAACAGTTGTCTGAATCTGGTTGTTGTTTTCAAGACATCATGCAATGAATAGAGGATGGGGATCAGTCTCCTAAGGAGAGCATAGACCGAGAATAGAAAGATGTGAGGCAGCAACAGAAAGGAAAGCAAAGGAGTAGAATAAAAAGGTGGAGGAGCGGGATAGGAAGGTGTGGGTAGGGCAAGTGCCAGTCAGGGCTAGGAGTTTAATTTATGTTCCTCGGCAGACTGAGTGGGTTGAGCCCTTAGGGATAGATTCTATCTTGTACACATTCCCATAACCTGTAAGACCATCTGGGTTGCCTGTGTGGTGCGGGGTGAGGTTTTTTCCATAGTTACTATGCAGACTAGTTAATTTTTCTACTCCAAGAGTGAATATTTTACTAGGCATAGCAAATAATGTACCTGACCCATTTCAGCTCTTTTTCTGTTCCTGAATTATCTGCGAAGAGCATATTATTATTATTATCTGTACTGTTGTTGCAGCTAGAGGCATCAGTCTGTGCTAGGTGCTGTACGGGCCTGCAATAAAAAGATACTCCCTACCCCAAAAACCTCCCAATCTATTTATTCATTATTGAACATTAGTCACTGAATTATTCCAGACCAGTCGATTGCCGAGGAGCCTGTCCTATGGAGAATTTTATATTAAGATTTGAGCTGTGTTAGTCTTGACTGGACATAGTTGCAGATCTCATAGTACTTTTAGGTTCCCTGATTAGATGAGATTAGCTTTTAGACTGAGGTTTTCAGTGAGAATCTTTAAGCATACAAAAGTCAGTGTCTGAGAAGCTCGTTCTCTCTCTCTGCAGCTTATTCTCTTTGCTGACTGTGCTAGCTACATGTAATAATCTGTCCATTGCTACGTGATTGTAAACAATTCCTTACCTATGCTCAGTGATTGCATCCTTAAAAATATGCACTAGCGCCGGTCAGGAAGCACTGGGTGCTATAGCCCTGCCCCTGCCCCTTCTCTCCTATCCCCTGTCCCACTCCCGCCACGCACCCTACATCAGCACTTGCAAGGGGGTCCTTAGAAGGCAGATTTATGGCTGTTTCTGTGGTGGCTGCACCAGGGGAATCCTGCTTTGGACAGATTGGGCTTTTAGGGCCCTTTACAGTGCTACAGTCCTTTTCCGTGCTGTAACAGGGCCACAGCAGGGAGAAGGATTTCACCCCACATTTCCAAGTGTTCCTCTGTAACTACGAGAGCTAAAAACCTACTTTTTTACAAAAATGAAAGCCGAGCATGTGGTCACATGACTCCCAGAAGTGAGGCTTTCCAAGAAAACAGCAAATATTGCTCATCTTATGATAAAATCCCAAGAGTTGGCAACACTGGTTATATGCAAACAAAATGGAATGTGTTTAGCACCAGATCTTCAGCTGACATAAAGAGACAGATCTCTTTCATCCATTGATGAAGCACTGGAATGAGTTATCTAGGGAGGTGTTGGAATCTCCTTCCTTAGAGGTTTTTAAGGTCAGGATTGATGAAGCCCTGGCTGGGATGATTTAGTTGGGGATTGGTCCTGCTTTGAGCAGAGGGTTGGACTAGATGACCTGCTGAGGTCCCTTCCAACCCTGATATTCTATGATTCTATGATTTACACCAGCTAAGGATATGGGCCCAGATCCATAGAAGTATTTAGGCTCCTAACTTCTGAATACAATAGAAGTTAGAAGCCTAAATACCCTCGTGGATCTGGGCGCAGGCCATTAGCTTTGTACTTACTTTCTTTGCTGAATAGGAGTGTCTCATACTGCCCTCTCTCCCTTTGTTTATCTAGGGGTTTATATTGCCCCCCATTACAGTAGTATCTGAGCAGATCTCAATGCGGAATATGTGTAAACCCCCTTTCTAACTATGAAGGTAATATGAAAGACCTGTAAATAAAAATAACCTCAGAAGAGCATAGACGTTTTGTATGCAGCATTCTGTACCTAAGGAAATTTCAGCTGGAAACGATAGAGAATTGTACATGTAAAGGAACCAAATACTTCAAAGTAATACTTCAGTCACTGAAATGGGAATTAAATCCCAAAGAAATAGAAATGTTCCAGTTACTTACAGTTTGGTTGAGGCTCCGGAGGAAATTTGATTCGGACAATAGCCAGGATTATAAAAACAATCAAAGGCCAGGAAATTAAGGTGAACGACCAAAGCTATAAAACAGTAATAAAGGCATATTTGTTATAGTGGTTGTATTGGTGAGCACCAGAACTTGGTTCGAAAGTACAAGTACCAATATGTATGTATCATAATTCGTATGCTGTAAATAGTGGTTGTCTTGTTTTGAGAGGCAGTGTTGCTTCGGGTTTGTCTTCACTACGGAGCTAAACTGGCACCTCTGCAATGCAGTGGCATCAATTTTGCGAGTCTAGTAAAGACATGCTCAATCGATGAGAGAGCACTCTCCCACCGATTTCTGTACTCCACCTCAACAAGAGGCAGAAGCAATGTTGGCGGGAGAGCGTCTCCCGTCAACATAATGTAGTATGGACCCCACAGTAAGTAGATCTAAGCTACGTCGACTTGTGTTACAATACTAACGTAACTCAAATTGCGTAGCTTAGATTAACCAGCAACTGTAGTGAAGACAAGCCCTTAGTGGCTAGAACAGGGATATGGAAAAGCAGGGTTCTACTCTCGTCTCTGCTGCTGGGTGAGCTTGGGCAAATCACTTGTAAAGTGGAGATGAGGATAGTGACCTCCAAGCGCTTTGACATCTACTGATGATAAAAACTGGGTATTACTATTATATGTACACTATTAAAAACCAGGTAATATTTATAAGGGCAATAAAATTGCAAAATGACCTTAAGGTGATTCACTTGGAAATACCAAAACATAGTTCATCTCTTAGATGGAGATAATGTTATACACATTGAGATAGTGCTAGACAATAGTAATGGCAGGAGTGTCAAAGTTCCTGGGATGGTGGTTATTATGCCAGAAGTCAAAGCGTGAGAGGATTGTTTTACTGACAATTGTGCCCAAAGCCGACCCATTTTAAATGTATTTTTCAACAATATTCACACTTTTTGAAAAAAGCTATTATCCACACAGTTTTCCAAAAGGTGATGGAATGTTCTCTTTACTGAAAACCCAGAGGTAGGCCCATTGCCTAGGAGCTTGATTCATTTCTGAGATACACCATCAGAGGGAGGATGGATCAGAGGAACTCCAGCAAGGCCAATGGGGCTCATGTGGATTTATGCCCGTGTAACTGACAGCAGAGCTGATTTCTAGGAGTGGGACAGAGAGTCTTTGCATTGTCCAATGAAGGAAACAACTCCACCAAATCAGAAACAGGAAAATGCTCCTTCCCATTCAGCGTCTATTTGCACAGTTTCAGCATTTAGCAACATTTTAGCCTTTAGAGACAACTGATTTACATGCCTTTTCTTCTCTGTGCTATTTAGAATACCAGTATGTGACTGAAAATAGTACCTTTATCATTCTTTTACATTATTACCCACTTTCTCCTCCTCCCCTGCAATCAAATCTCTGATGCATGTTGTTTAATTAAGAATACCTTGAGCACGTACACACACACACTCGCATTATTACTAATGTAAACTCCTGCAACATAATTGCAGGCCAGGGTGCTGGGAGCAGCACAAGAATCAATGATAGACAAATAGACACTGCTGCTTATGAGGAGGCTAGGAAGATCTGCAAGGCTGCTGGGTGCACCATGGGAGGAAATGAATTCTGAGTTTCTCTCTATAGACAAGTCCTTGTTCCTTACAGTTTGAGGCCAAAATGGCCCCAGGGTCACCATCTGTGAGAAGTCTCCCCTTAGCAGCACTCTCTTGACAGAATTAGATTTAGCTGCAGACATAAGAACAGCCATACTGGGTCAGACCAAAGGTCCATCTAGCCCAGTATCCTGTCTAATGACAATGGCCAGTGCCAGGTGCCCCCAAAGGAATGAACAGAACAGGTAATCATCAAGTGATCCATATGCTGTCACCCATTCCCAGCTTCTGGCAAACGGAGGCTAGAGACACCATCCATGCCCATCCTGGCTAATAGCCACTGATGGACCTAATCTCCATTAATTTATCTAGTTCTTTTTTTAACCCTGTTATAGTCTTGGACTTCACAATATCCTCTGGCAAGGAGTTCCACGGGTTAACTCTATGTCGTGTGAAGAAATACTTCCTTCTGTTTGTTTTAGACCTGCTGCCTATTAATTTTATTTGGTGACCCCTAGTTCTTGTGTTCTGAGAAGGAGTAAATAACACTTCCTTATTTACTTTCTCCACACCAGTCATTATTTTAGAGACCTCAATCATATACCCCCTTAGGTGTCTCTTTTCCAAGCTGAAAAGTCCAAATCTTATTAATCTCATCTCATATGGAAGCTGTTCCAGACCCCTAATCATTTTGTTGCCCTTTTCTGTACCTTGCACTCTGCCCACCTGGAGCTAGCAGCAGGATCAGGTCCTTAGTTCAGACAATGAACATATCAGATATGGCCATGTTCCTGCATCGGGTCCTGCCAGCATGGACCTCTGGACCCCTGTAGAGCCCCATTGACTTCCGTGGAGCTTCACCTGGGTGCCCAGGGTCCATACTGGTGGATCCCGATGCAGGACCAGAGCCTTTCATAGACCCATAGAATATCAGGGTTGGAAGGGACCTCAGGAGGTATCTAGTCCAACCCCCTGCTCAAAGCAGGACCAATCCCCAGACAGATTTTTGCCCCAGATCCCTAAGTGGCCCCCTCAAGGATTAAACTCACAACCTGGGTTTAGCAGGCCAATGCTCAAACCACTGAGTTATCCCTCCCTGACTTCAGCTGTCGCAAAAATACAAGTTTTCACTTCCAGCCTCTCCTCCTCTCTCTACACCTGTCACTTGCTCCCAAAGGCTTTAAAAACCACCGAACTTCCCTTCCCTCCATTCCGTTGCCTCAGACTCTCTCCTCACCCCTCCAGCAGCTTCATTTTCATACTCACGGGCTGTCTCTTGACGCTCAGCCAATTCTTCCACAGCAGGATCCGCAAGTGCTGAAAGAGTGAAGCCATCCTTGGGAGAGCCCAAGCAAAAGCAGACGAGCAGCTTCCTCTCTTTCCCCTCAGTCTCAGAAAGCAAAAATTTATGCTCTGACCCAACCAGATTTGCTGCGTCCAGCATACGAGCCCCTTCCTCCTCCCCACAGCATAGCTTTGGAGCGGCTACCTGAGCCACTCGTAGCTGCTGTATTCCCAGTAAATCTAGCTCCTTTCTCTACTGCAATAGCTCCTAGCAAATTCAACAGGTTATTCTTCTAATGGTGAGGAGACAGACGCAGCAGCCTGTAGTGGCTTGTGTTAATTATAACATCCAGTCTTTCTTAACTGTGCTTTGTTCAATCCCGGAGTGATAAAATGGGTGGCATTCCAAGATGCGTCTGCTGAAGTTGCTACACGCCTTGATGAAACTACCTATCTGCCCACACATTGCACCTGAGGAAGAGGTGTCATAAAAAATTCATCAGTAGGCTGCTTGCCAGGCCTGTATGACCGGTCATTTTTCTCTGCCCTCCTTTAACACACACACAATGACTGGGAGTCAAAAACAGCAGCAGCAACATGTGCATTCTTTGCTTACCTAAAGTCAAATCAGCTGTATCTACATGGAGGTTCTCCATTAAATCTAAACTTAAAGGAAATTATTATAAGCATGTTAAGGATGGAAAAATACATTCATTGCATGTAAAATTCAACCATCATGGACTGATCCAAAGGCCCACATTTCTAACTTGGGCTTCCTTCCTGTAGGCTCAATCATGCAATCTTCACTCAGGCAAAACTCTCATTGAACTCCATGTGACAGATGCAATGTAATGGGAATTTTGCTGCAGGACTGAGCCTTTTGTGAGGTTAATTCAGATCACTAGTGTGATTTAAATATCATTTTTGTTAGTGAATTTTCATGCTAGTAGCTAGCTAACTAGGAAAATTAGACAGATAGCTAGATAGCTGGATAGCTGGAAAAGTAAAGATAGCACAGTGGACAGCATCACCTCATACAAAACATCTAGCATGTATGAACAACTATGAATTGTGAAACTGATATGCAATTCGCTATGGAATAGCTCAACAGCTCAGCCAGGTGGGAGGATCTGGGCAGCTCTGATTCTATGTAGAAGAGGGCAGCTGCACACACACGTACATGGGCACCTTACCTGGCAAGGCTGAGTTCATTCTCAAATTCAATTTAACTTAGCTGTGACTCAATTCCATAGTCAGGAGTTGGGAGAACAGCAGTGCAGTTAAACAGTGAGTGGGATTATCTATTATAGCCTAAGGCCACTACTAGAGAAAAGTTGAGAGTAAAATCTTTGACCTGAAATCTCTCTTACTACAGAATCTTGAGGATTCAGGTAAAATGGGACACACACCTACCCTCTCACTCAATCAAAACCATAACCTAGTCAGTGAGGTTTGGAAATAAAGTTGGGCCATAATCAAAATCAGTTATCTGAATTCTCCTAAAGTCTGGGGCTTGGGATAGCATAGGAGCTGGATTTGAAATACCCCTTGTTTTAGTTTTGCAAAGTCTATATGTCAACAGCAAGTCTATGTAAACCAAGACCACATCCAGTTTTGCTCATCTCTACATTTACATATAAGTCACTACGATTGTTAGCGACCTGAATAAATGTGGATTTGGGAATAGGACCCATCTATCTATTGACATTTTTATACTACACCAATCACCACATGATCTGGATACCTCACAAAGTGTTCATAATCATGAAAGTCCCTTCTTACCAAAACCACAGGCTTCCAGCTCTTGAATTAAAAGATAGTCTTCCATATCTGTTAGATTAGAAGTATGAGAGAGTTTGTCTCTTTTGGTGGTGGAAGACACAAGCTTTCAAGTTTCCAAGAGTTCAAAAGCTTGTTTCTTTCACCGGTTCAATAAAAGATATTACTTAACCCACCTTGTCTCTCTCATATCCTGGGACCAACATGGCAAAAAGAACACTGCAAGCACATTAACGTATGACATCTATCTATCTTTCTAGTCAGCCACTAAACAGCTGTACAATTCCAAACAGATACACACTCAGAACTGTGACGCGGTATTGTCTGAGCTTCTAAGCAGTCAGGTTTCAGAGTAACAGCCGTGTTAGTCTGTATCCGCAAAAAGAAGAACAGGAGTACTTGTGGCACCTTAGAGACTAACAAATTTATTAGAGCATAAGCTTTCGTGGACTACAGCCCACTTCTTCGGATGCATATAGAATGGAACATATAATGAGGAGATATATATACACACATACAGAGAGCATAAACAGGTGGGAGTTGTCTTACCAACTCTGAGAGGCCAATTCAGTAAGAGAAAAAAAAAAAAAAAAAAACTTTTGAAGTGATAATCAAGCTAGCCGAGTACAGACAGTGTGATAAGAAGTGTGAGAGTACTTACAAGGGGAGATAGTCAACGTTTGTAATGGCTCAGCCATTCCCAGTCCTTATTCAAACCGGAGTTGATTGTGTCTAGTTTGCATATCAATTCTAGCTCTGCAGTCTCTCTTTGGAGTCTGTTTTTGAAGTTTTTCTGTTGTAATATAGCCACCCGCAGGTCTGTCACTGAATGACCAGACAGGTTAAAGTGTTCTCCCACTGGAAAAGAAGCCCTTAAGGAATTTCACCATGATTTCAATAATTTCCATCCCACCATCAACCTCAGCCTAGATCAATCCACACAAGCGGTCCATTTCCTGGACACTACTGTGCTAATAAGCGATGGTCACATCAATACCACCCTATACCGGAAACCTACTGACCGCTACACTTACCTACATGCCTCCAGCTTCCATCCAGGACACACCACACGATCCATTGTCTACAGCCAAGCTCTAAGATATAACCGCATTTGCTCCAATCCCTCGGATAGAGACAAGCACCTACAAGATCTCTATCAAGCATTCTTAAAACTACAATACCCACCTGCTGAAGTGAAAAAACAGATTGACAGAGCCAGACGAGTACCCAGAAGTCACCTCCTACAAGACAGGCCCAACAAAGAAAATAACAGAACACCACTAGCTGTCACCTTCAGCCCCCAACTAAAACCTCTCCAGCGCATCATCAGAGATCTACAACCTATCCTGAAAGATGATCCTTTACTCTCACAGATCTTGGGAGACAGACCTGTCCTCGCTTACAGACAACCCCCCAACCTAAAGCAAATACTCACCAGCAACCACACATCACTGAACAAAACCACTAACCCAGGAACCTATCCTTGTAACAAACCCCGATGCCAACTCTGTCCACATATCTATTCAAGTGACATCATCATAGGATCTAATCACATCAGCCATACCATCAGGGGCTCGTTCACCTGCACATCTACCAATGTGATCTATGCCATCATGTGCCAGCAATGCCCCTCTGCCATGTACATTGGCCAAACCGGACAGTCTCTACGCAAAAGAATTAATGAACACAAATCTGACATCAGGAATCAAAATACTCAAAAACCAGTGGGAGAACACTTTAACCTGTCTGGTCATTCAGTGACAGACCTGCGGGTGGCTATATTACAACAGAAAAACTTCAAAAACAGACTCCAAAGAGAGACTGCAGAGCTAGAATTGATATGCAAACTAGACACAATCAACTCCGGTTTGAATAAGGACTGGGAATGGCTGAGCCATTACAAACGTTGACTATCTCCCCTTGTAAGTACTCTCACACTTCTTATCACACTGTCTGTACTCGGCTAGCTTGATTATCACTTCAAAAGTTTTTTTTTTTTTTTTCTCTTAATTAATTGGCCTCTCAGAGTTGGTAAGACAACTCCCACCTGTTTATGCTCTCTGTATGTGTGTATATATATCTCCTCATTATATGTTCCATTCTATATGCATCCGAAGAAGTGGGCTGTAGTCCACGAAAGCTTATGCTCTAATAAATTTGTTAGTCTCTAAGGTGCCACAAGTACTCCTGTTCTTCTTTAAGCAGTCAGGAAGTTTCATAAATTCACAGATTCTAAGGCCAGAAAGGACCATTGTGATCATCTAGTCTGTTCTCCTGTATAGCACAGGCCAGAGAACTGCCCCCAAATAATTCCTAGAGCAGAGCTTTTTAAAAAAAAATCTAATCTTGATTTGAAAATTGTCA
Organism: Malaclemys terrapin pileata; assembly: GCF_027887155.1. Classification (NCBI taxonomy): domain Eukaryota; kingdom Metazoa; phylum Chordata; order Testudines; family Emydidae; genus Malaclemys; species Malaclemys terrapin. The sequence continues at coordinate 12,776,391 of NC_071515.1, read as the reverse complement.
TTGATGGAGAATCCACCATGACCCCTGATAAATTGTTCCAATGGTCAATTACTTCCACTGTCACTCATCACGGTGATGAGTGCAGTAGAAATGGATTGGTAAATAGGTAGATTAGACTGGATTTGGCTCCAGGAGTGGGCTGTTTCCTTGCCAAGAGAGAAATGAGTTGACACAGGATACTTAATCCTAATCTGTATTGCTTTAAAATGTGTACACTTCTGGGGATAAATTTTAGATATACCACCTTAGAAAAGCACATTTTATAATGCACACTTCCAGTCAGATAGTTTGTGTGTCTAGTTGCTGTAAGATTCTGCTTGTTTATTCCTTGTTATATGCAGGTGTCATTCGGTATTACTCATGCCCCTCTCTCCCCCGGCCGGTGTTGGTGCCAATCAAAACTACCTCCATGCTACAGCTAATCTGGACCTGCCCCTTCCCAAAAGGAAGACAATTTGCAGCTCAAGAGCTCAGCCAAGTCCTTCCACTTCCAAGAGGACTCTTCTCCTCACATAATGAGTACTACAGACTCCATATCAGGTGCGACAATGCGATAACAATTGTCTAAATTCCTGCCTTTACTGCATTTAAGCATGGAGTGCTCTCCCAGGTCAGTAGAGCACTACGCTTATCAAAGCTTTATGTTACACTGTGGCTATGATAAGTAGTAATAATAATATCTGCAGTAGCCATACTCCAAGAGAAGTCTCCTAATTCAACTGGCTGCGCCCCTTGGAAAGTCAATGGTTTTTTTTCATTTCCCCACCTAAAAACTGTTGTGTTGTGTCACTAGTGCAGGATGCCTGGTGCGTAAGATTATGTCTACCAAAAAACAAAAACAAAAAAATACATGCCAGCCACGCTCAGAGGCTCTGAGATTTGCTGCCCCAGGGTTGTTGTTTTTTCGCAGTGCAGATGTACCCAGAGCCGGTGGAAGGATGTTTCGCGCCCTAGGTGAAACTTCCACCTTGCGCCCCCCGCCCCGGTCCCCGAGCTCCTGCCCTGAGGCACCCCCCCCCCGTGGCAGCTCCCCCCCCTCCCTGAGGCACCCCCCCTGCAGCAGCTCCCCACCCCCCACCCTGAGGCACCCCACCGCCCCAACTCACCCCTGCCCCACCTCCTCCCCCTCCCCAAGCACGCTGTCGCTGCTTCACTTGTCCCGCCTCCCAGGCTTGCGGCGCCTAAGCTGATTGGCGCCACAAGCCTGGGAAGCGGGAGAAGTGAAGCAGCCACAGCGTGCTTGGGGAGGAGGCGGGGTAGGGGTGAGCTGGGGCGGGGAGTTCCCCTGTGTGCCGCCCCCCCCCCAGGCTGCAGGCGGCCCTCCCCGCACTCCGCTGCCCCAGCTCCCTCTGCCTAAATGCCGGCGGCGACCAGGGCGGCCGAAGATCCGGCCGCCGCGGTCGCTGCCGAAGAAAATGGCACCCCCCAAATCCTAGCGCCTTAGGCAACCACCTAAGTCACCTAAATGGTTGCACCGGCCCTGGATGTACCCTTTGTTCTACTCCACATGGAGCTGCAAGAATGGTTCCCATATGAGGGCAAATACAAAAACCAGCTTGTGATCTTTCCCTAGGAAAGGCTCTATTTAAATGTAAAATTATTACTCTTCATAAGCTTAGCCTTCCCCAGGCACTGTGCTGATGTCTATCAGCATTCTCGAACCAGTCAGCAGGCCAGTGTTCATCCCCAGGTGACAGTCACATTTGGAGGGGAGAGCCTACTCTTTAGATCTTCCATAGAGCTGGCTGCAAATTTTCTCCTGAAACTTCTTTGTTGTTGAAAAATTATGTTTGAGTAGATGAGAAGTTTTGCAGAAAGTAACAGCTTTCCTTGAAAATTTTCAACCTGTTACTGGAAAACCCCAACCCAGAAATTTTGCAGCCAAACTCTGAAAAAAATTAAATTGGTCAATTTTCCCCTGGTATTCAGTAGTTTGAGGATTTTTTTTCCCAACAGTTTTTGGACTTTTTTTTTTTTTCCAGTTTTGGGGACTCTTCCTGTTTATTTAACAAAAAATCATAATTTTCCATGCGAGAAAATTTTTTTTTCCCAACCAGCTCCGCTGATTTACCAAATATGGTTATAAACCCACTATGATTATTAGGCTCCCCATTCCTGCACCCCACCCTAAGAGTCAGAAGATACAGAAGTCTATTCCTGTCTCTGTCACAACACTTCCCATCTGACCTTAGGGAAGTCATTTACTCCGTCTGTACCTCCATTTCCCCATTTATAAATTGTGAGTAGTAATGTCTACATCCCTGTCCTGTGTTGCTTAACTAATTAATGCTTGTGAAGAGAGCGGAGGTGCTGGGGTGGAAGATGCTATGTAAGTGCAAAGGGCTGAATGGGCTGCCACTGTGCATTCCCTAGCCGAGCCAGGACATGTCCTCTGCATTGCGATGGCACTGGATTACCAGGCCAACTCTGAGATCCTGTGTATAATATCTCATTTCTCTGCTGTTCAGGGTCGAACAAAACACCATCACTGCAGGGATTAGAGCCTGGTCATAGGTGTGATTAGAAATAGCCTGATTGCCCTTGATCAGTGTCTGAATGCATTAGTTGCTCCCTGGTGTTTTCATTGCCCTTAAAGGAAAGTGGTACGTGGGCTGACAAAAAGTCTGACCCATTTTTCCATCCCGTTGAGTCGTAGCCTAGCACTTGGCAGTGTTCCATTGAATCCTCCTGCAGAAGAATATTCAAAATAACAGGCCAGATGCTCAGCTGGTTAACACCCGCTGAGGAGCTAAATTCCTGGAGGTCCAAGCACAAAGCTCTATGGTGACCTTAACAAAACAATAAATGAAAGTGGATTTGATCAGACAAGACAACATTGTCAAACACACCCTAAAAAGAGAACAGAACCTCCAACCGCCTACAACCAACTCTACACATATAATACATAACGACAACACATACAAACGCTATTGTGGACTTGACCTCTATGAACTTTGGCATATATAAATGGGGAGAGAACCCCAGCTACTCAGTGGAGAAGTTAAACATGGTTTGCAGTGTTGTTGAGCTATGTAGGTCCCAGGATATGACAGACACCAGGTAGGTGGGGTAATAGCTTTTATTGGACCAACTTTTGTTGGTGGAAGGTACAAGCTTTCGCGCTACACAGAGCTCTTTTTCAGGTCTGGGGAGGGAAGCAGAGTTAAACACTGCGGAATAAGCTGCAGGATTTTTATTTTCTTTCTTTTTTCCTCTAACAATAATCACAATACAATCCTGACTGCCTGTTCCAAGGCAATGTACATGCAATTTTGGTTACTACTTCTCTCCTTGAATCTCTTTCACCATGAGTCACCCCCTACCTAACTTAGACAGGTTCTTCTGGGCTAGCTGGCAAAATGGAAGGATCTTTTTAGGATGGGCTCTGGCAACAGAAGGGACAAATTAACCTGGCCCCCGAGTTATTAGCATTGCTTAATTAGCTGGTTTAATTGTTGCTGAGACACCCAAATTTCACACTTGCTGAAATTAAAGGGAACTTTATAATAATGGCGTGGAACGGGGGGATGAAGAGAAGAGGTGAATTCAACAAGCAAAGCCTGCCTTGATCCTCACTTCCTGTCCGCCGCCATTTATTTTATCATTGGGCGAATGGGTCTTTTCTCCTCTCACTAGAAAATTTGGGAACTCATGTGGGGTGAAAAAGACTCAACAATTCCTGTGCTGATGGCAAGATAGTTCTGCCACACTTGAGCCAGCTTTGTGACTTGCAAAGCCAAAATGACAATTAAAAAGGCCCTCCCCTCTCCGTACCTTGGAGCCAGTCCTAATGGCCAGAAACAACTTGAAGAGATGGCAGAGCAACTACAAGCCAATGGCACTGAAATAACAAAGACGCTCTGTTGCCTGCAGAAGAGATGCATCTTCCCTGCATAGGTTCGGAAGGCTGTGAGGGGGAGTGTGTGGGTTCAGGAACTGTGAAGGGAATACTCCAAAGACTTTGAAGGGACCACAGCCCAGGAGAGCTCAGAATGTAAACAGACAGGGCAAAGGATGGGAAGGGGAAACAGAGGCACAGACAACTTAAAGAACATACTCTGGCCACTCATATAGCAACTAGGAAGAGGAAAAAAAGTCCCCATTAGAGCCGGGCAAATAACTGATTTTTTTGGTTCTCTGCTCAAACTGAAAAATTGTGGAAAACATTTATTTTGGGTCAGCCTGAAATGAAAATTTTGCGACGACCTGAAAAAGTAAAAAAAAAAAAAAATTGTTTCGGGGCAAACAAAATGTTTGGTTTGAACTGACATGAAACATTTTCTTTCCCTCTTTGAGATTTTTCTTAAATCTTTTTAAATTAAATTAAAACAAAATTCAAAACCAAATGTCATTTCAAATACAAAAATCCAAACAAAAATGTCAAAATGAAACTGTTAGATTTTGGGGGATTTTTTTTCCCAACTGAAACAATTTTGATGAATTCAACACAAATTCGTGAAATGTTCTGGGCAATGGGAATCCACATTTTTCACACCAAAAAACGTTTTGTCCAAATGATGTGACCCATCCAGCTCTAGTCCCCACTTCCCAAAGCTGTGCACAGCCTGCCCACTACTCTACGCTGTGAGTAGAAAAGTGTGATTTGTGTCTGTGTCAACAGCATTTTCTAATGCTGGGAACACAACTCTTATTTTAACTATGTGAATGAGGCTCCAGCAGGGCGAACTTCTTCTTGTCCGATTGCCATTTACAAATCTGACTCCATTACTCTCTTGAGCTGAATATATTGCAAAAATAGACACATTTGCTCTGGGGGGCAAGGTAGAAAGGGAACGGATTTATGGCTTCACCATTCAGCGCTTTGCCAAGTTCTTATGAGGCAAGAGTCTTAATTGCTCCCTTTTGGTATTCGCTCAAACACTTATTTAAAAAGAACATTGTGATTGGGATAATAATTGTCTCAAGCAAATTTATATCCTTACTTCCTTTTTTGAACTGAGTCAGCAAACACTCCCTGTGGGAGGTAGCCAGAGGGTAACTTGTTAAAGAGCAGAAGAGAATGACATTTCCACCATTCTGAGTTCAGGTGCAATTTGCCAGTTCTGATCACAGGAGTGAAAAGCAGAATCTGTTCCTGTGAACGTGGAGATGCGCAAAGAGTGGGGAAAGTGATTTGCAAACACATTTGTGAGTTCTGAAGCATGATTCGGTATAATTCACGTGTGCACTTTTTTTAGTTATTATGTAATATAAATAATAGTAACACCTAGGAGCCCCAGTCATGGATCAAGACCCCATTGTGCAAGGCGCTGTACAAACAGAACAAAAAGATGGTTCCTCCCCCAAACAGTTTATTATCTTAGTTTGCTTTCCCACAAACATTCACACATCTGGATTTTGTTTGGGAAGTTTTTATTCATGCAAATATGGGTGTCTGAGCATAAATTAGTGAATGCAAATAAGCATCTTCATATTCCATATCCTTGCCCTATATAATGTAGCTTTATGTGTTTGGGACTGAGAACTCTGGAAAGGAGTGAGAAACTAAGAGTCCCCAGGATTCCCAGAGAGTGTGTACCCAGGTTGCTAACCCATGCCGCCACGTCTACACTACTAGTGTTGCCTGTGCTAACTAGATTAAATCTAGCACTGGTTGCCTACCTGTGCTACGATCACACCGCCACTTGCACGGTAGGCAGACCCTAGAGAGCTAGCAAGTGCTAATAGGAGAGAATGAAACAAACTACTGAGTGGGCTTCACTGGTGTTCATGCCAAAGGCCGAGCATGTTCTGAAGTTCTCTGTTGGAGCAGTAGCAGAGTGCTCAGCATCGAGCCAACGCTACACGTGTCACAGCATGAGAGCATGTAGTAAGGTGTCTGTTGTGTGGTAGTGACCCTAACTATCCCTAAATTCACAGCCTACACACTATTGTAATGTTCTTTGTACAAAATATGCCTTGTGAGGTATCATCGGAAAATTAATAACTCAGTGATGGTTAATATACCGGCATGCTGCACGTATGTAGTGTGTATTAAGAGTTATGGATACATGCTGGAATGATGACTAAATGTGTGTCAGCCAGGTATGTCAGGGGGCATTGGAAAACAGCTCTGCCCTAGCCAAAGGAATGTGTATTTGCTTCTCTGACTAGCTGTCAGGCAGAGACAATGAAGGTCCAGTTACATATCTGGTAAACAAAGCGATCAAGCTAACAAGTGGGGGAGGAGACAGCTTGGCATCTATGCCCAGCAGGAGAGAGAAGCTGGGTCTCGGTTTTACTCTTCAAAGAATACATTGCAAAGGTTTACTGGTCTATAAAGATGCAGGGCACGTGATAAGCAATTGAATTCACTGACTGTATACAATATTACAAAAGTGTATAGAGTGAGGTCTTTTCTGAAAGCTACTGGCACCATGGTGATTAATATCATTGTACAATGCCTATATTAGGAAATATGGATACTTGATGTATACTTTGAAGTCTGTGGCCAAACAGGGTGGAACAGGAGAGAAGGCAGCTATTTACCTGTCTCTTATGTAAATTAAGCATGGTTGAATCAAAATAACAGAAGCCCCATTTACAGATAGGTGAATGGAAGCACACAGGAAGGAGAAAACAGCATCCTGTCTCTTGAAACAAAGGCATTGAACTTTGGAAGATATAAGCGAAAACCGAAGCCATCTTTGGCACCCATCACTAGACAGACACAGGAGCGCCGCCAGCTTTTTTGCCGCCCTAGGCGGCGGAAGATCCCGCCTCCGAAATGCCACCCCCGACAGAGGCGGCGGAAGGTCCCTCCCCCGAAATGTCACCCCTGACAGAGGCGACGGAAGGTCCCGCCCCTGAAACACCGACAACGACCGGGGTGGCCGAAGATCCGGCCGCCGGGGTTGCCGCCCCCCCAAATGTTAGCGCCCTAGGCGACCGCCTAGGTCGCCTAATGGGTTGCACCGGCCCCGGACAGACACAAGGGGCCAGAGCTCTTGGAAGCTGAGAAAGATGGGTCCTTCAGCCAAGGGGGGGGTTGAAGTGTCTGGAAACTGAATATAGGTGAGAAACTTACTTAGGCAAAGATCTTTCACCTAGGAAGACAAGGGAACCCAGCACCTTCTGTGGAAGGGCCTGACTGAGAGAAAGTCCTCCATGGCTGGGAAGAAGAATGACTGGTGAGAGAAACCATCTTGAGCAAAACCAGTACCTTGCTAGATTAAGTTCTAGACTTTTAGATACCTGTTTTCACTTTGATTTGCTTACAACCACCTTTACTTTTATTCTTTACTTGGCATCACTTAACCTATGTCTAATTGTTAACAAATTTGTTTTATTTTCACTATAAACCAACTCAATGCTGTGTTTACATAAAAGGGTATATTTACCCCCCACTTAAATTAATAAACTGTGGTGTGCTTTTGTGCCTGTAGAGGAACAAACCAAACTTATTTCTGAACTGTCCAGGAGAGGGCTGGCCCTTGCAGAGCACATGGTTTTGGGAAAATTCAGAACTGGGAGTGTGTTGGAGTCACCCTACAAGTAGTAACCCAGGCTGGTCAAGACCAGTGAGCGTGACTGGTGTGTGGCTGACAGGCTGATGGGATCAAAGTTGCTGGATCAGGGTTGCAGCTATATACAGACACTCAGGTGATGGCATGCATGCTTGCTGCTGACTGAACGTCCCAGGCAGGGAGTTACAGTAGTAAAGCATATGAGGCAACCAGGTTACAGGGCAGGGGTGACTCAGTCTCTCACTGGTCTGGATTCCACCCCAAACCCTGTGACAGTGGTCAACTACTGAAGCAAGGGAATCAGTGCCTGGAGACAACTGCTCTCAAGAACTACCTCTTTACACTACCCAGGGGCTGTACATATGACCCAAAGGTCCCATAATCACCCTTGAGGATCACATCAAAGAGGTGATGTTAGCCCTCCCACCATCAGGGAGATAGGAAGCAGAGTGCAGCAGAGCCAAGCAGAGAGAAAGGGACTGAGGGAGGGGATCCAGTTTCATGAGAACAGCCAGAGATATTACCTGATATGAATGTGAGAAAAGGAATTGCAATAGTGGCTGGTTATTATGGGCTGGTATGCCCGCAAGGGGGGCCGTGATACCAGCTAAAGAATGACACTTGGTGCCTGAGAGTAAAAAGCAAGGCTTTACTGAAGGAAGAACTTACACTTCAAGCAGTGTGGGGAGAGTTCCTGAGGTGCACGGAGGGGCTGTGGGGGATTTTGACCGTCCGGGACAGCTGGCCAGGCAGGACTCCACTGAAGGGAGTCCACTGCAATGCTATACTCCCCAACGCTTATTTTAAGGTTACATGGGGTTAACAGCTGGCTACATTTATTTCATTCATAAATCGTACTTATTATATAAGCTAACCTGTTTACAGACAAAAACATGCTGAACTATACTAAACTACATTTTGGCAGGGTCTGCCGAACAAAGTTCATTGCATGGCCTTCAACTACACAGCCTGCATCTTCCGCTCGCATTCAGTCACATACTCAGTCCGCCACTTAGCTCCTCGCCAAGCTTCCGCAACCTGTCCCCTACACTCCACCGCTTGGCGGACTGAAGTGTATTAGTCTAGTTACTGCCACCAGCGCACGGTGAGCACGCGCACCGGTTTGGGTGTTGCCAGCCGGGCCAGGAGGGTGGAGAAGCCGTTTATGCAGCATTGTAGAAGGACAAATACACATACAAATTTCAGTAGTCCCATTAATAACAGGAGTCCGATGTGTCTCCCCAGGCGCCGAAATTCGGAAGCCAGGAGGTTAGCCATTGCCAAGAGTTATCCCATGCAGAGGCCTTAGAGCCTACATTATGTAACACTTTTAAGTGGTCCATTATATTGTGAACATCAGTTTTAATGTGCTTATTCTGATTTGAATAAAAACAACAACTTTTATTAATTAAGGCACAAACACCACCTTGGGCAGCTAATAAATAATTTAATGCCATGCGATTTTGCAATACTACTTGTGATAGAGAAGTTACCTTTAATAGCAAAGCATGAATCGCATCTATGGTATTGTTTTTTATAATCTTTAACGTGGCTGAAATATTTACAATGGCACGCTCTAATTCGGCCACCCCAGCCAGAGGAGGAAAGCACGGACGAATTGATGAAAGCCTGTGGGTTTCTGCACAATGGGGTTTGTGCTCCGTCGTGAACGTGTCACCAATATATAATTGTGCACTGCACGAGCATGCATAGTGTGCATTCCATACGAATAGGGGAGAAGCCATCTCAGTGTGCACCATCCGACATCAGCTGTCGGAGCTCTGGTTACACTGAGGCCAATAATGGGTGCACGGGATATGCCCGCTTTTAATCGTATTGAGGGGCGTTTTCCATACGGGTGTGCTGATGTTGAAATAGTACAAAAACTCATGGGTATGTAGTCCCCACTCGCCCCAACACCACTACCAATGGCAGAGGGTGGTGCCATTCTAATAGGTCAAATTAGTTCCAGAAGAACCAGAACAATTGTCACTTGAGACCCACGTCTCCCCAGCCATTCACTTACTGTGCAATTCCAGTAGGCTGGCGGTGACATTAAATTGCCCGGTGCCTGGCAGGTATTTTACTACTACTGCACACGAGGACAGGGGAAGTTCTCCAACAGGACGAACAGCGTCCATTGCTGGAAATTGCTGCACACACCAATTCGCATTTCCCAGTACCACCACCGGTGTCCCTTGACGCCAGTAGGAGGGTGTTTTATTATACTTGGTGAGAAAGGTGGTATCGTTAAGGGCCCAGGTTCATTCCATGGCACTGCAGCCCACGAGATGCCAGTGCTTGCTAATTGGGGGCATGTGCGCAGTACCAGCAGTTCGACTTGTTACCTGCTAGTGCCACTGACTGCATTCACTGGACAGCGGAATTGTGGTGCCATGTGGCTTGGGCACCAGTCGCAATCAAACCTAGTCCAAGGATTAGGCTGTAGAGAGCATATCGCAGGGACATCATACAGGTTTTGGTCTTCGGGTGGCGCGCCCGGGGTGCTCCACAGGGTTGTGCAAACTGCAGTGCAGCGGTCATGGTCACCTGGAAGAAAGACGCTTAGAGGGCACATAAATTGGGGCGTCTTCCCCTTTTAGCAACACGAGGTGAGTATCCCCGGGACCATCGGCTAGGATTTTTTCTTCAAGCGGGTTATGCTTGGTGGGGTCATGGACCCAAACTGCACGCCCAGTCAAGCCAAACCCCCCTGCTTGAGTGGTGGGTGTAAGCGCCTTCACTTCCTCCATGTCAGGCAATTTAATGCGCTCGCAAATCAGCTGGGCAACCCGCTCACCTTGGGAGAGGGTTATTGCCTGTGGGCCGTTGTGCACCAACAGCACCTTAACCTCCCCCGTGTAGTCAGCGTCGATCACTCCCGCCCCCAAATCTATGCCCTTGAGGGCCAGGCTACTGCATGGGGCAATGCGCCCATAATAGCCTTATGGGAGCCCAATGGCTAAGCCAATACTCATGAGGTTTCAGCTATTAGGCTGCAGAGTGAGGCTTTTTTGAGGGGCCTGTAGATCAAGACCAGCGCTTTCCGGGGTGGCCTGAAAGGGGAAGTGGCCTTGCGGGTGCAGACGCTGCACTCGCAACACACGGGACCGCTCGATGACCTCCCCCTTAAACCTGGCATATGGGGTGGAGCCATACAGCGCACGGTCATTGAGTGCGGCTGCAGCTGGCGGATGTTACAACTCCATCCAGCCAGGGATTCAGTGGGGGACAGTTTGCGTAGCTGCTCTTTAAGCAAACTGTTCATGCACTCAATGAGCCCGGCGCCCTGCGGGTGGTATGCGATGTGAAACACCCACACAATTTCTTGCCCCCTAGCCCATTCTCTTTCTTCCATCCCTGTGAAATGGGTTCCCTGATCACTCTGCACTTTAAGGGGGGATCCATAATAGCGGATAAGTTCTTTTAATCCCTTTATAGTTTGCTCCTGTGTAGCACTTGCGCACGGGTATATGAAGAGCAGGCCAGAATACGTGTCTACTGCAGTCAGCAAGTACTTATGCTGCTGACTTTTAGGCAGCGGGCCAATGTAGTCCACCTGCCATACCTCCCCAGGTCTTTGGCCTCACTTCAGGTACCCCTTTTTTGTTTTTAAATGCTGGGGGAAGAGCCTAGTACACTGTGGGCAGTGCTGACGGGCATCCCACTGCGCACCGATCATAGTCTGCAACCCACGATCAATGGCCCATTGCATTGCCTTTTCCCTCCCCAGGTGACCACGTTTTTGGTATATCCACTCGGCCAGGCTGGGGGCAGCTACTGCGTAGACTGTGACCATGTCATATACTTTTTTGTTGAACCGGGCCTCGTCTGCTTCCCCTATCAGGTGGGCGTCTACATGACGAACAGCAACGGGCCTCTGACTACAGGCATCCCAGATTGCAGGCCACATGTTGTACCCCCAAAGGGGTCTGTCATGTACCTTTTAGCTAGCCACATGCCAGATGGCCATTCACTGTGTTATGCCTTTGTAGACTGCCCAGCTATCTGTATATATAAAGAGGGGCCCCGGGTTATCGGTGATGGTTATAAATGCTGCCCGTAGCTCGGCCCACTGGCTAGACAGGCCGGGGCTGGTCTTAAACAGTATTTCCTTGAGGCAGGGGTTGTACGCGGCCGCTCGCCACCAGCGTTCTGCTCCCCTATATGAAGCCGATCCATCAGTAAACCATGCGGCTTCTCATTGTTGTTCGGTTAAGGAGGCGTAGGGAGAGGCCTCCACACAGGGCGGCTGAGGTACCTTGACTGGGGGGGCGTAGGCATGCTGCCCTTTAGAGGGCAGTTCCTCAAAGGTGACAGTACTGAGGAGCCGTGTGTGCATATTGGTAATGTTCGCCTGGGTCATTTGCATACGGAGCTGCAGGTAGTGTTTTCACTTCCATAGGGTTTGGGCCTGGGCTACTCCAGTCCGCGTAAGCGGGCTCTCGTCCCGGACCCAACCCATAATTGGAAGCGGAGTACACACCTTCACAGGCTCCGTGCCTGTTATGGGCTCAGTTTGCTGGAGGGCCCATACTACTGCAAGCAGCTACTGTCCAAGGGGCGTATATCATTCAGCTGAGCCTCGTAGGGATCGCGACCAATACCCTATGGGCTCCTTCCGAGACTTGCTGCCATAGCCCCCACGAGGCCACATGGTCAACCACCGTTACCTCAAGTTCAAAGGGGGTGCCCCGTTTACCTGGGCGTAGTATTGCATGTTGGCTGAGCACCTCTTTAGCCTGTTGGAATGTGGCATGCTGTTTGGCTCCCCAACTAAATGTGGCTTTCTTCCGGACTACTGCTTGTATGGGCTGCAGGATATATCCTAGATGGGGAATAAACGTGCCCCACTATCCTAAAAGGCCCAAGAAAGTTTGGGCTTGGCTTACGTTAATGGGCTCTGGGAAGTGGGTCATCGTTTCAATGGCCTTCTGTGGGATTTTACGCTGAGGCCCTGACCAAAGTATACCCAGGAAGATCACCTCCTGGCTGGGTCCCTGGATTTTACTGGGGTTGACGGCCCACCCCCTGGCCGCCAGGACCTGCAAAACATTGTTCTTAGCCTCGGAAAGTGCCGTCTTGTGGGGCCCGCTTAGTAGGACATCATCAATGTAGTGTTCCAAAACCACCCCCTCTGGGAGAGCCACCTGCTCCAGGTCTCGGCTAACCAACTGGTGCCAGATGGTAGGACTATGTTTGTACCCCTGGGGCAGTACAGTAAACGTGTACTGCCGATCCTCCCACGTAAAGGCGAATTGATCTTGGCTCTGCGAGGCAATGGCGATGGAAAAGAAGGCATTCACCAAGTTCACTACCACATGCCACTCCCCTACTCGCGTTGTGAGTCGCTCCATGATGGAGACCATATCGGGAACTGCCGCCGTTAGGGTTGGGGTGACCCTGTTCAAATTGCGGTAGTCGACCGTCATGTGCCAGGTTCCGTCCTTTTTGCAGTCTGGCCAAATTGGGCTGTTGAACGCACTCATGGCGGGACAGATGATGTCCGCCTGGAGCAATCCTTTAACGGTGGCGGTTATTTCCTCGTGCCCACCAGGTATTTGATACTGTTTGGTACTGACTACCATGGTAGGGGTCGGAAGCACCACGGGGTCCCACCGTGGATGCCCTCGCAGCATGGTTATGACCGCTCGGACATACAGTGGGCGCCCAAAGGAAAAGGGTCCCCACTGAGTATCTAGGGTTTGCCCTCGGAGATTTATGCCCAATATGTACTCATGAATGTGGGCGATCAGAACGGTGACCCGCATGGGAGGGGCTTTTCCAATGGCCAGCCTTAACTTCATTGGCGCGGCCTGAACATCCACCCCTCAGAGGCCGCTCACCATTACTGACCAGCCCCAATGGGGCGGAGTGCCATGCAGTATAGTCACCTCCGCTCCCGTATCCACAAGGGCCATTACTTGTTGCTGCCCCCTGCTAGGCTAGTAGATTTCCACTGGGACATAAGGGCGGTGGTCCCCCACTACAAACCGCCTCACTTCCAAATGGGGGGACCGGGGGGCGGGGACCCACCATCCCATCAGTATTGGGTGGGCAGCTTCCACTTAACATAGTCTGCGAGCGAGGCAGACGGTTGTGCCTGCTGAGGGGTGCCATTTGCCTTGTTTTGGGGCACCCCTTTGTCCTTGGTGCGCTGTTCCGGTTTGAGCTGTAACCAGCGCCTTAACAGCTCAGCGTTGGTTTTTCCATCTACCTCCTCTAAGGGGGTCCCCGCTTTCAGTAAGTCTTTGAACATAGTGTTGCGGCTAACCCTCTCCTTTTGCTTTACGTTCACCTGCTGCGGCTTGGTGGTTTTCATCATACCATCAATCTCTGTCAATTGCATCATGAGCTGTGCCGCATCACCCACCGATCCTATGGCCCCTCCAACCATCAGGAGGATCATCGCCTTCAGGTGGGGGGGAGCGTTCCGCAGGAGTAGGGTACGAATGGTGCGGGTCAGCTCCACAGTGTCAGGCCCTTCAAAGTCCTCGGCAAATATGCCGGTGAGCATTCCCAGCTGTCGGAGCTGGCTAACCCCCTCTGGGATGGAAGCCCACTGCTCTAACCCATCATCCATGTCTGCAGGTGAACTCCAAATGGTCTTAATAGCCATGGTTAACCATGACATAAGGGAAGGATATGGAAAGTCCGTCGTCGTGGCGGCCCCTGCCTTAAGGCTCCTATGAAGGAGGGATCTGTGGTCAGCGAGCCCATCCTGCCTAGATCAGCGGGGGTAAGGGTAATGGCATCCACCCCCTCATCCCACAATCGGAGCAGCCATGCCAGCAGCGATTCTTTGGGGCGCTGCTTGAAACGCTGCACGAAGTCCTGTATCTCAGAGGATTTAAATTTCCAGATAGTATCCCTTCCCATCATATTATCATTATCCCTGTGCAGCCCCTCGTACCGCGTCTCGACAACGGGCCACAGTTGCGGGTAGAGCCCCGTCTTCCCACCGTCCCCCTCCCCAGGGGACTCATCTTCACTTGTCTCCCAGATGTCCCCATCCCAGATTTCTGGGTCCCAATCAATTTTGCGCACCAGTGCATGTACGGCGAGGGGGCGCACATCCCACCACCCTCCCTTTCACCGTCGGTGGTTCGCAATGCGAGCCGCCATGACCGTGCATCGGTGCTCCAACCACTCGGCCCGTTCAGCTGTACCAGTGATGACCTCCTGGGTCAGTGAACGTGCCTCATTTGCTTGCTGCAAATCAGCCTCTAACAGTCCTATCCTCTGGCGCTGAACCAGCAGCGCCTCGTCCACCACACGGAGCACGGTCAGGAAAACCCATCCCAGGTCTCCCGCTGCTTTACGCTCTGCGGGTCCTGCTTTATCCACCCGAAGCTTGGATATCAGCTCCTCCAGCCTAACTGGGGTAACCCCCGGCTCCTGCTCAAGCTCCGGCCATGCGGCGGGGGCAACCATCCCCGCCAGCTTATGAGCCACCGGAGCCCACCGTCCCGTGGCGGGCCACCCGGGGATGCGGCTCTCTCCCTCCCCCTTATCCTTCCACTCCCAAAGAGGCATTCTCACGCCGGTATCCTGTTCGTGACGCCAATTGTGCCCGCAAGGGGGGCCGTGATACTGGCGAAAGAATGACACTTAGTGCCTGAGAGTAAAAAGCAAGGCTTTACTGAAGGAAGAACTTACACTTCAAGCAGTGCGGGGAGTTCCTGAGGCGCGCGGAGGGGCTGTGGGGGATTTTGACTGTCCAGGACAGCTGGCCAGGCAGGACTCCACTGAAGGGAGTCCGCTGCAATGCTATATTCCCCGGCGCTTATTTTAAGGTTGCATGGGGTTAACAGCTGGCTACATTTATTTCATTCATAAATCATACTTATTATATAAGCTAACCTGTTTACAGACAAAAACATGCTGAACTATACTAAACTACATTTTGGCAGGGTCTGCTGAACAAAGTTCATTGCATGGCCTTCAACCACACAGCCTGAATCTTCCGCTCGCATTCAGTCACATACTCAGTCCGCCACTTAGCTCCTCGCCAAGCTTCCGCAACCTGTCCCCTACAGCTGGTGAGGCCAAGCCCCACCTATAATGGGTGTGTACATCACTGATGTGAAGAGACTAGGCTTTTTAAATGCTCTCTGGTCTATTTTCCCCAGTTCCAGTGCAGGGAGTCCAGATGCTACTTCAGCTCTCTGAGCCCCTTTGCAGCATGGCTTCTGCGGGGGGTTGCCCAGACAGAGCAGTTCCGAGGGCCAGTTCGATAGGGAATTGAAACATCCAGAAGCAGTAAGGAGGAAACGGCACTGTAAGCAAGGAAAAACTCTTGAGTCACAAATATATACACATGCATAGCAACACCAAATGGGCCTACTTGTGTGCTTAAACTTAAGCATAGGTTTAAATCCATGGCTGAGTCAGGGCTATAATCTTTGAGGAGCTGTCGGGCCTGGTGAGTGATGTTCTACCAAGTGTGCAAAGGCACTAAACTGGCTAGTGCCACTGTTAGCTTTCCCTTGAAGAAGGAAGGTAGAACAGTCCTGCACATGCGAAGACTTCAGTTAGCAGGCAAGGGAACCAGCATTGAAAGAGCTGCCCTCCACCTACCATGGAAAAATGTGTTGTGCTGCTGTATGCATGCAGAGACTAAACCACGAAAAAACTTAAGAAGCAGAAGGTGAGCAGTAGTTAGGTGCCAGCAGAGGCCTTGAGGAGGAGAGGGGTGAGCTCTGAAGGCGGTCATTGGAGCATACTCAGATTAGCCACCATTCCAAAAAAACATACCGAATGCAGAAGGATTTGCAAGATATCTGCAGGGGTGTGTTGTGTAACAGTCTGATTGGCAAACAGGCCACATTCTGGAGTCCTAATTTATATTCCATTGTTGAGAATGTCACTTGGATTTGATACCGTCTTCGATCAAATTGCAGCATGATACAATGGCAGACATCTTATTTGCACAATAAAAATCTCCCTGCATTCTTACATTCTTTGCAAAAAACATTAACCCTCTGACTGCTGCATAATCTACCAGCGACGTAGAGAAAGATTCAGGTAGTGCTCAACGCTACAAGGTACTGAGAGCTCCGGGTCAACTCACATCCTTAAAGTTAAGCACTTGTTTAAGTGCTGTACTCGCTTGGGGCAGGAGGGATAGCTCAGTGGTTTGAGCAATGGCCTGCTGGGGATTAGTCCTGCTTTGAGACAGGGGGTTGAACTAGATGACCTCCTCAGGTCCCTTTAAATCCTATGATTCTAGGAGTGCCTACAGGACTGCACTCAGAAAGTATCCCATGTGCCAAACAGCACAGGGCCAACATCATTTCTACCCCAGCAGAGAGGATGGAGCAGAGCACAGCAATGAAAGAGTTAATTCATTAGTATTAAAAATGCCTTTGCAGCAAAGAGGAAAATCAAAGTTAAGGGACCCACAGCCACCTTCAGTCTGCTATCTTCCTCCTATGCAGGGTAGGTTTCTGCAGGAGTATTTGGTCTCGCTGGGCAATCTGATACACCATCACTTAGTTGATGCTGAAGAGGCGTGTGAGTTTTATGCTACCCGAGCAGGAATGCTGCATAAAAGGCTTTGTGGGGCAACCCAAGGCAGAGAACCCTCCGAGAGCGGTTGAAAGGGGCCTGATGTGCCACTCCAAGCTCCTTGTGTCTGGCAATGTAAGTCTCCCCTATGGGAATCAGGGGCTGAGATCTTCCCCACAGCGACTAATGGCTTTGGGGCCTTAGGTGTCCAACTGAGACAGCTGCAAGGGAACCTGATTATCTGAGGACAGGTGTTCAGCACTTTCTGAAGTCAGGCCCCTTAAAAATGTCTCACCTTAGGCACCCATGAACGGAGGCCACCAAAATCACCAGTCACTTTGGAACAGCTTGGTCCGCAATGGCAGCACGCTGCCACTGGACCAGGTGTTTTCCTATGTTTTAGGGACAAAATAATGGGTTCCTTTTCATTCTCTCTGTTAAAAGGAAGTTGAAAGAGTTCCCCCATTAAGCAGCCATCACACAGGAGAGCTGGTGCCATCCATTTAGGCAGTTACACAACCCCAAAGAAATACAAGTACATAGTCCCATTGAGTCAATGGGAGCTGTACCATTGGTTGTGAGATCAAGCTCTTGGATAGCTGCTCCTTTTTAGAGTGATTCTAACATGCACATTCCTCACATGGTCTTTCTTGCGGACACCCCTCATCAATCTCAACATTTGCATCTCTCTGGATTTCCTCATGTTTCTTCTTTTTTGTCCAACATTTAGTACCATACATTAAAATGGGATGGACCAGTGGTTATGGACTTTCCCTTTTAATCTTACTGGTATCTTCCAATCACATACTACACCATTTATCTCTCTCCATTTGTGCCAGGCACTTCATATCCTAATTTCGTCCTCGGTTTCCACATTTCCCCAGATTCTGTAACCCAGACACTTGAAACTTGGCATTTTTTGGTATTGTCTGCCTATTGGGGCTAATTCTTCAGTGTTCACATTATTCAAATTACAGACCATATACTCTATTTTTTTCTCTGCTGATTTTGAGGCCATGTCTCTCATCTCTCCATTTATCAAGATCCTCTTCCGGACTATCTTTCTCCTTATTGCATAGCATGATACTTCCCAAATAAAAGTGTCAGTAAGCAATCAAAAAACTGAACTGCAACTAACTAAAAAGCATTTAGACAGACTACCAGGGTAAAGAAATTCATAGTTTCATCTACTCTAAAGCCAGAGGGGATCACTGTGTAACACAAGCCATAGAACTTCCCCCAAATAATTCCTGTTTGAATTAGAGCATATATCTTCTATGGAAACACCCAATCTTTATTTAAAAGTTGCCAGTCATGGAGATTTTACCACAACCCTTAGTACACAGCTTAAGTGGCAAAAGCCATATTTGCTTGTGAGAAATGTGGAGGTGTTTCCAACATCAGCCGTAGGTCTTCTTCCCTATCAGGAGTGTGGTTTCATGCCTACACTAAAAGCCTCTTATTAAAATGTGTTCCCCTCAGCACAAATTGCAAAAACACACAAATATAAAATACATCCGGCAAGATAGGGGTGGAGGACAAAGATCTGATAGTGTTGCTTCACAGATAGAGTTCTTTATGGGGTCTTTTAACAAATGTGCTAGGCAAGACTCTGCAAGAGATTGGTTTGGGGCATTGGAAATAAATGAACAAAGAGTGTATTCCACAATAGCTACTGGAGCTAGGTGTAACATAATGACAGAAAGTGTATTCAGTACAAAATAATTAGGGATGATCCACTGTTAAACAGAAACTTAACCTTGCTTTGTATACTGGGCACAAAATCAGCCCAGGTAGCGCACACATCTACATAAGGGCAGAAGCCCATCAACAGAGCTTGAGATAGTGGTTTAGGAAGTCCGATGTACACCTCTACCTCGATATAACGCAGTCCTTGGGAGCCAAAAAATCTTACTGTGTTATAGGTGAAACTGTGTTATATCGAACTTGCTTTGATCCGCCGGAGTGCACAGCCCCGCCCCCCCGGAACGCTGCTTTCCCACGTTATATCCGAATTTGTGTTATATCAGGTCGCGTTATATCGGGGAAGAGGTGTATGTAGCCGGGTAGAAGAGGGGCGTGAGTTGCAGATTCATAAATTCCAAGGCCAGAAGGGATCATTGTGATCATCTCATCTGATCTCCAGTATACCATAGGCCAGAGAATTGCCCCAAAATAATTCTTAGGGCAGATCTTTTAGAAAATGTCCACTCTTGATTTAAAAATGGTCAGTGAAGGAGAATCCACCACAACCCTTGGCAAATTGTTCCAATAGTTAATTACTCTCACTGTCAAAACTTATGCCTTATTGATGATCAAATAGGTCAGCAAGCGTAACTTGCCTCCTGAAAAGTATTCTTAAAGAAATTGATTAGGTATTCAATGGATGTGACTGCATCAGTGATAGAATACAGCACATTATTATTGTTCCCAGCGTGCCACCAAAAATACATACATCAGGCAAATCAAATTACCAGCCAAACTAAAAATGTTTTTTTCTCTAAGAACCTTTTAAAATGAAAATAACTTTACTGTCTTGTTACCATGGTCCAGTGAATTAGAAGCCAATTCCATTCAGCAGGATGTTGATATAACAAAGAGTAACTTAATGGCATCTGTAACCAACCACATTGGTATTTCTGGTATAGTGCTGCTACAGTCAAATTACTGGAAAAGCCCATATAGCTTAATCAAGCACATAAGCAGAGAGGAAAAGCGATCAGAAGATTAAGTTATGTTATGTCCAATTTGCTAGAATAGAAAAATCACCACAAAGCTCATTTCTTGGTCCCAAAGGTCTTGCACAAGTAAAAGCAGAATTGAATGGATGGTAAAATGAGATGTTACAGAGCTAATACAGAAACCATCTGATTAGGTTAAGAGTGTGGTTACTGTAATAAAGCCAAACAAAATATGGATTTGTGTAGATCAAAGTGAATACATTTTTTATATATATATGGACACATTTCACTTTTTACTGGATAATAAAACCTCTTTTTATCTTCTAGTTTGCTTTGAGGTGGAACTTTCTAGAGGCTATTTCCTAGAGTGAAGGACTGGGATCTGTGGAAAAAACTCCTAGATATTAAAATAATTACCAAAAGAACTAGTGAACATGATATTGCTCATGAAGCCATTTGACCCTCTTATAGATCAAACTGTATTTCAAAAAAGTGATCTGTCAAAATGTGGTGCAGATATGTAGAGAAACAAGGTGGGTGAGGTAATCTCTTTTATTGGACCAACCTCTGGTGGTGATAGAGACGAGCTTTCCAGCTTACAGGGAGCTCTTCTTCAGGTCTGGGAAACTAACTAAGGAGTGTCACTGCTAAATATAAGGTGGAACGGATTGTTTAGCATAAGTAGTTAACACATTTCAAGGGACCGTTCATGGTGAAGTGGCCCGTTAGCACCCCTCCAGTTATAGGGAGGAAGAGGGTTGGGGGAGAAGCAGCTGGAGAGGGCTGTTAGTGGGTTACAGATTGTTGTAATAACCCACACAGCTACAACAACACTGTGTGCAGATATGTGGCATTTATAAGTTGTTGTTATTAGAATGATTTCTTGGGTGTCCAGCACCATGGTAGCTGGGTGCTATTACAAAATTAGCTATCTAAAACCACACCCTTATTTGCAAGCTGCAATGGGGTGTACTGATGAGTAAGTCCAAATTGCACAAGTTTAAGCTGCATGACAACTTCCCAAAGCTTGAACTCACCCACTGCAAGAGAATGTGTGTATGCAAATCATTTCACAAAGGCCTTTAGGCCCTGTAGGTGAATGGGGAGCATGAATATAAATGCTTGTGGTTGGAAGAAGAACAGGAGTACTTGTGGCACCTTAGAGACTAACAAATTTATTTCAGCATAAGCAGACTGTCTGTGTGTTCCACTCTATGCATCTGAAGAAGTAAGCTGTAGCCCACAAAAGCTTATGCTGAAATAAATTTGTTAGTCTCTAAGGTGTCACAAGTACTCCTGTTCTTTTTGCGGATACAGACTAACATGGCTGCTACTTTAAAACCTGTGGTTGGAAGGTTTGCTCCCATTCAGAGGGTGCTTCAAGCAGGTCTCTAAGCTATAGATAAGCAATGCTAATGTCATCCACTATTCATCAAGTGGTATGCATCTCCCCTCTTTAATTCATCTACAGAGGAGAGCTGCCTGCTACCACTCCAACAAGACACTGGAATCCATCTTCTGACTCAGGTCATAGAGGTCTGTGGTGTGGTGTGAAGGGAAGGTTTCAAAGTGGGAGTTACAAGGGTAAATTTGGGGGTCGGTTTACTGGCACAGGAAAGAGCGCCTCATCTGGTGAAATCAGATAAAATACTTCTCCAGGGACTAACCCGATCCTTCCCAGAGAGAAGCATGTTCACCCATGAAAGGGTTGGAAACACACTCGGGAGGTGTGACTGCAGCTCTGAGTCACAATAGCAGCGTGGCTGTGACAGCAGGGGCAACAGTGCAGGCTAGCCTCCCGAATGCAGTCCTAGCCGGGATCCTGGATACCGACTCTAGTGGCTAGCCCTAGCTGTTCCCCATGCTGCCATGGCTGCACTGCTATGGTTACTTGAGCTAGCTAGATCAGTCTGTCTACACGTGTGGGAGTCACACCCCGCAGCTACAGTGCAGACATGCCCTTGGAGTCAGCAGGTGACCCAGATTCTGTTCTAGCCTTGTCTCTGACCAGCTGTATGACCTGAGAAAATCACTGATTATTAGCATGGATAAAATTCACCCCTCAGCAGAGGGCCCAGCATGAGACCAATGTCCCAGTTTTTTGCCACATGCAGGCCTTGCTAATGCCACTTTTTTTTAATTTTATATTAAGCCAAACATTCAAAGTCTGTATCATGATCCACAAGCAATCGGAGGCCCTTCTGGTGTCAGAATCGATGCAAGAGGAGAATTCATCCAGGATATTGGATCCCTTGGCACGAGTTAGCTGAGGCCTAATTTTCTAAGGCTAACACCTGTGTAATCTTCTTGATCCCTGGAAAGATGTGACTAGACTATGCACTTGTGCAGGGGAGTAAGAATCCCCCTTGAGCACCTCTGTGAGACACCTGGACTTTGCATCAGAGCATGTGAGGGTGAGCACAGGGCACTCACTGTTTCCTCCACACTCCAAGGGCAGGTAGTCAGGGAGTGGCAGAACCCTTGACTTCAACCCCCTCGCCTCCCCAGTGAACCAGCCAGGATGACTGAGTCATGTATGGGGAGTGTTTTGCTCCTGGTAATGGCCAACAGCAAATTACAGCCCAGTCCCCCTTCCCAGTACAAACGGGAAGCTGGGAGGAATAGTGCCTCTGAAGAACAATGACTCGTAGATAGAACCTGTTTCAATAGAAAATTGGGGTTTTGACACAGTAAAATTTTCTGTGAAATCATCTGCTTTCTCTGGAAAATTTTGACTTTTTTTTTTGGTCAAAAATGGAATGCCCCCAAACCAAAATATTTCTATTTGGAAATGCTGCCACAGTGTTTCATGGGTACTGTAGTTCAATTGCCTGATATCTCCATTCTCCCTATGAGCTGGGCTCCCTAGCTGGACTACCTCTCCCATTGTGTGCCATGGCCAGTGACTCCCATGATGCATTGCCTCTGCTTTCCAAGAGGGGGGAGACTATGGTGCATCATGGGAGATGTTGTCCAACCAAGGAACCGTGGCCCCAGCCTCTAGAGAAGAATGGGAGTTTAAGGTATCCACACTACAACTCCCATGAGGCACTAGCGCGGCATTTCCAAATCGAAATATTTTGGTTTCCAATTTCCACTGAAAATCGAAATTTCAGTGGAAAAAGTAAATGAAAATGCATTTTTTAATTGAAGACTTTTGTGGCACCCCTCCAGGAGCTGCTGCTGGGGAGGTGCAGTTTATGTACCACTTCTTGCTCAGAGTTGTGCCTAAAGAATATCCTTTAAATGGCACTGTCTGTGGCTGAACTCCAATTGTGGGGCCTGGTGCTGAAAACGCTTAAGCACATGAGTAATGTGACTCATGTGACTAATGCGATAGAAGTCAATGGAACAATCTGTGGCAGTGAAGTTACTCATATGTTTAACCGGTTTCAGGATGGGGCCCTCACGCCTGTGCTTTCACCATGTGCCCGTGTGCTATGTGCAAGCATATTACCAAACAGACAGTAAAAGCAGCAACTTCAATTTGTGCTGCCCTGAGACTGATGAGATACTTGAAGTGAAGATATTTCAGGGGAAACAGGGATCCCAATTTTTTTATGCCCCAGATTTGGGAAATGGCATCTTCCCAGAAGTTATTGCATAACCAGAGCATACGGTATGGAGATATTTCTTCTCTACAGTCATCTGACACCGAGTGGAGTTACTTCTTACGAAAGAAGGCCATTGCACTGGCATGAGATATACAGTATGAAGAAATCTAGATGTACATAAGTGTTATAAATAATACAAAATAGATTAAACCTGTTTGAATGCAACATACCAACCATTTCCCCTATAATTAAGGTTTAATTCTTCTTCCAAATTTAAGAACCCCTGATATTAAGACGTAGTTGGCAAATTTTAGAAATGGGCTTGCATAAGGACTGTCCTATCCAGTGTATCTTTTCTAGAGCAGTAACTATCAGTCTGTCTTAATCTTGCCCTAAGTTCAGGTAAATCATGATGGATCTGGAAATACTGAAAAAATGCTCTGGATCCACCCTGTGGATTCAAGTCCCCTAGCAATCGCTAGTTATTTGGAGATCAGTGTAAGGGCAGGGTAAAACTGGAGTAACACAGTGGTGAATCAAGTCTTAAATTTCTGGAGTGGGTCCCTTGTCCATGCTGCAGCCCCTATACGTGATGTAAAAGGGTTAGTGCAGCATAAAACATCTTTAAAAGCTGTAGTTCCAACTAAGGAAGGTTCCTTGTAAAACCACAGAATCTAGCTTCCTTTACTTTTAAAACACCAATCATATTCAAAAGTCTCTCTGGTCCCATACACTACAGTCCAGAGTAAAAGAATCTCATACAAAACCTTGAAAGCCAGAGGTCACCTGATCACATGATGTGCACTGGGCTGCTTGAGCCAGCTTGCATCCTTGTCTTCACTCCTTTGTGTGTGTTGCTCATTTCTATGCCATACTGGAAAACCAGCAGATATCAAATAAATAAGCAACAAACCAAAAAGAAAATCAGTTCTAAGGCCAGCTTCTGTCTAGCGCAAGAAAACTTAGTTTTAAAAGGCTTAATTCTTACTATGTGCATAATTTAATTTAATTTATCCTGGATTATGGAATTGTATTTTTGTATGTAATAATATGTTTGCCATTCAAAAATATCTTCAAAGGCAATTATCTATGACAGGGAATGTGTCACGGGACATCACCACCTTCAAACGATTGCATAAATCAGCCTACAGCTTTGTACCTAAACGATCTACCTGGCTTAGCGATCTTCAGCATGGCACGCCTTGTGTTTTATTGCTGAACTGACAGATTTCTTTTTGTGTTCTCTTTTGATGCCAGATGTTATTCCAAAACAGGCATGGCTAATGAGTAGTATGTGGACTTGAAGTACCTACATTCCAGTGTCCACTGAGAATGTAGTGGAGATTCAGTTAAAAATATTGCATTCAGCATCTGCTTAAAAAAAATAAATGCAATCCCACCTCTAAGCTTTTCCTTTGCAGATTCAAGCTGTTTCTTGAGTACCTGCACACGCCACCCAAGTTAATTATTACTGGGAGGGAGCTGCAGATATCTTGCCATCAGCTGAGTCTGCTACTCTATGATAGATAGAGAGATCCGATATAGGAGAGTGAGACTAGGCAGGTCTTGTAAAAGCAGCATCCTATTTCCATTGTCCTGGACTCTATTGTCAATGATCAAAATCAATATGGATTACAAAGAAAATACTGCTGGTGACATCTCGTCCCAACTGCTCAGCGCAGGTGCCTGTGGAAGATATTATGAAAAAAGCCAAAGAAGAGTATCAGAGCTGTCTATGGGACTGTTCCATACTGGTAGAAATTATTCCATCAGACAGAATATCCACAAAACCAGGAGGCCCTGGGATGTTCTGAGGGGGAGTGAAAAAAGTGATTTTGAGTTTCCAGTTTTAAAGCTCTGTTAAGTGCAGTACTGTTCCTTTTAAGAAAAATAACTCTTAGTAAGGAAGCTGTGAGTTGCCGGATTTGTAGAGAGCATCAGGAATATTCTAGCAGCTATAGAAGGGTGAATATTGAAAACAAAACAGCTCCAAGTAAGCATCTGAATTTTTAACCAAGTTTACTTTGCACTTCTTGAAGTGTTCCCTGTCAGCAAACGCTCTTCCAATGAGTGTACTGGCAGAAAAGTTCACTGAAAAAAGGAACATCAAGCGACTAGTGCACAATATTCTGATAAAACAAATTCTGAATTTGCACTGTATCAGAGGGGTAGCCGTGTTAGTCTGAATCTGTAAAAAGCAACAGAGGGTCCTGTGGCACCTTTGAGACTAACAGAAGTACTGGGAGCATAAGTTTTCGTGGGTAAGAACCTCACTTCTTTGCACTGTTGCCCACTCTCAGAATATTTGATGTTCTTCTTAAAGCCCCAACTCCTGGAGTCATTTAATTAAGTGAGAACCTCAGCTTTCATTAAAAGAAAAAGCAAGTTTCTAGCCCAGGGGTGGGCAAACTATGGCCCGTGGGCCGGATCTGGCCCATCAGGGCTTTGGATCCAACCCGCGGGATTGCCACCCCCATGGCGCTGCGGGCCCCGCACCACTCCCGGAAGCAGCCGGCACCAAGTCCCTGTGGCCCCTGGGGGAGGCAGAGGGCTCCATGAGCTGCCCTCGCCTGTGGGTACTTCCCCCGCAGCTCCCATTGGCCAGGAACAGGGAACCACAGCCAATGGGAGCTTTGCAGGAGGTACCCAGAGGTGAGGGCAGCGCGCGGAGCCCTGTGCCCCCCCCCCGCCCCAAGGGCTGCAGGGACGTGGTGCCAGCTGCTTCCGGGAGCGGCGGAGGGCCAGGGCAGGCACCCTGCCTGCCCTGGACCCGGTGCGCGCTGCTGCCACCCCGGAGCCGCTCCAGGTAAGCGACGCCGGGCGGAGCCTGCACCCCAAACCCCTCCTGCACCCCAACTCCCTGCCCTGAGGCCTCTGCCACATCCCACACCCCAACCTCCTGCCCTGAGCCCCCTGCTGCACCTCTCCAGCACCCCAACCCCCTGCCCTGAGCCCCCTCCCACACTCCTCCCTGCATCCCTGCCCTGAGCCCCCTCCTGCACTCCCCACCCCCTCCTGCACCCCAATCCCCTTCCCTGAGCCCCCTTGTACACCCCGCACCTCTCCTTCACCCCAACCCCCTGCCCTGAGCCCCTTCTTGCACCTCAACCCCATCCCCAGCTCTACATTCATGACCCTGCATGCAATTTCCC
This sequence comes from Malaclemys terrapin pileata, assembly GCF_027887155.1. NCBI lineage: Eukaryota > Metazoa > Chordata > Testudines > Emydidae > Malaclemys > Malaclemys terrapin. The sequence goes on along the minus strand of NC_071515.1, from coordinate 12,750,028 downwards.
CACTCAGATGTGGCCCTCGGGCCAAAAATTTTGCTCACCACTGTTCTAGTCCTAATGGTTGCAGAGAAAAGTTTGAAAATGTGAACCCTAAAGTCTCAAATACCAGAAAGCAAATAAAAATAAGATATTTTTAAAATCTCATGATATTTAGGCCAATCTCATGGTTTTGGTGGCCTGATTTTTAAATGTTTGGAGCTGGAAATACTAAACTCATGATCACCAGCATCTGCAACAGAAACTTGATTCTAAGAGTTACCCTTACACAATAGGGAGCAGAAACATACTATGTACCTATGTACAAAACGCCCGACTATCAGACACTTGTAATGAACTGCTCTCAAAGAAGTTGCAGATCCAGAATTACTTGTAGGAATAATTTAACCAATAATTTTGAACAAAGTAAATTTGCAAAAATCATGGTCTTATAATTAGGCTTAGCAGAATTTTATTTTTATTTTTATAATTTTGAAGGATAATACCAATGTTTATTTTAAGCATTTTTTCTATTTTTATCTATTTAAATTTTCATAGTTGTGGGAAATGATGTGGGGGCAGACAATTATTTAATTACATTAGATGTTGAGATTCAAAAAGTAAAAGCCTTACAACTGTTAAAACACAAATTGTCAGCATCACGTCAAATTATACGAAGTAAATATCCTTAAAACAAACTCTAAGAAGTTCTGAAGCAGCATTTTTCTTACTTTGCCTATTTGAACATTTCAATTATGGATGCAAATATTTGTTTTCAGTTTGTGTATGTGCGGTGAAGCCGACGTATACTGACATTTACCAATAAAAATCTAATCCTTCTAAGCCTACTTATAATGGTCTATTCATGATAAAAAAATAAGCATAATGAACCAACAAATTATTTACATATGACTCACCCAGCTCTCTACAAGTGTCAATGCAAAATGTGAGTCCATACCAGCTCTTTTAGGAAGCCCACTTTCTTCATAGCCTCTTTGTATCAGGCTACGTCTACACTTCCGGGGGGGGGGGGGGGATCGATTTCAGATACGCAAATTCAGCTACGGGAATAGCGTAGCTGAATTCGATGTATCTCATCCAACTTACCCTGCTGTGAGGACGGCGGCAAATCGACCGCCCCGGCTCCCCCATCGACGGCGCTTACTCCTACCTGGGCTGGTGGAGTACACGCGTCGATTCGGGGATCAATTATCGCATCCCAACGAGACACGAGCAATCGATCCCCGAGAGATCGATTTCTACCCACCAACCCAGGCAGGTAGTGAAGACAAGCCTTTAGGTTATGTTTTTAACCAACTCAGCTTTTACCCTGATGACTGTGACCAAAGTCATCTTCTCATCACTGTTCTTCACTATGGTGCTTGCTGCTTTTCCACTTAGCTGTAGCTTGCCAACCAAAGGGCAGATACTTTTCAGTGATGCTTTGGCCTGGGCTACACTAGCGGGGGGTGGGGTTCGAACTAAGATACGCAACTTCAGCTACACGAGTCGAAGTATCTTAGTTCGACTTACGCCATCCTCACGGCGGTGAGTCGACTGCCGCGGCTCCCCCATCGACTCCGCTTACTCCTCCTAATGTTGTCAGTCAGCTGGAAATGGCACTATATTAGCTGCTCCCATAATGCTCCCTCCCCACAATTATCTGCAATGAAGCGAGAGGGCACAATGGTTTGGGCAGGAAAGGGGTTAAACCTGTTATCCACCATGGGTGGATTAGCAGACGTTTCTCTCCAGGAATGGTGATGAGTCTCCTTCATATTCCTTGTGGAAAAAAGATCACTGGAGCACCCACGGAGTCAGCGCCTATGAGGAGGATGTGTCATCGTCTCCCTTAATATCTTCCCCATGCAGAATGTATTATTCTGGGAAGGTGTGAAAAATAGGTAGAGAAACAGAATTAAATTATTTGCACTGGATTTAAACTAACCAGTATCTGCAGACTGCAAGAACATATTCTCAAATTTTGGAGCATATTTACCAAATAAAACCTTTTCCTTTTGAGCAATACAGTTTTCCTTTAATTTGAGTCAACAACCATTTGTAAAATTAATTTTAAGAAAGCAATTAGCAACGCAGCATTTCATGTTTTTAATTGCCTAACTGGGGAAATCAATGCACTTATTTAATTAGCTGGTAGTGGTATCAGATTTTCCTTGATTTCTGAGAATTCTAAGGACTGGATCCCACCTCTCAGTGAGTCAGTGGGTGTTTTGTCATTGACTCTAAGTGGAACAACAGCAGGTCCTACTTTAAATAATACAGGTGGACAAAACACAGTTCCTTAATAAAAACAACAACAACCCTGCACTTTGTGGATGTGAATTGTGCATCAGTTTGACCATGTAACTCCCCTCTTTGAATCCCTCATGCGCTATCACATGGCTTAAAGCATATTTTCACCAGCTCCAAAGCTCTACCAAACCTGTTCATAAATTGTATAGTCAATTGCCTGTCCACATTTTGGCTCATTATGAAATATACCCAAGAGACCAAATAACCAAGCTCAGTTAGACAATAATAATATAGAACAGGAAAATGGTTCTATATGATACCAGTCTCCGGGATGCCATCTTGTGCAGTGTTGCTACCCACAAAAGCTTATGCCCAAATAAATCTGTTAGTCTTTAAGGTGCCACCAGACTCCTCGTTGTTTTTGTGGGTACAGACTAACACGGCTACCCCTCTGATCTTTGAGTATGGTTTCTCAACCATTTATACACCCACCTTCTACTATTTTCATCTAGACCACGTTTCTCTAGTTTGCTGATGAGAATGTCACGTGGGACTGTGTCAAAAGCCTTACTAAAATCAAGATATATCACGTCTAATGTTTCTCCCAATTCACTAGGCCAATAACCCTTTCAGAGAAGGAAATTAGGTTGGTTTGGCATAATTTGTTCTTGACAAGTCCATGTTGGCCATTACCTATTACCCTACCTTCCTCTAGGTGTTTACAAATTGATTGTTTGTTTATTTGTTCTTGTAGTTTTCCAGGTATTGAAATTAGGCTGACTGGTTTATAATCCTCTAAATTCTCTTTATTCCACTTTTTAAAGATAGGTACTGTGTTTGCCCTTCTCTAGTTAACAGGAACCTCACCCTTCTTCCATGAGTTCTCAAAGAAAATCGCTAGCTCTTCTGACAGTGCTTCAGCTAGTTCCTTAAATACCGTAGGCGGAATTTCATTAGGCCCTGCTGACTTGAATACATCTAATTATCAAAAAATTATTTAATTTGTTCGTTCTGTATTCTGGATTGTATTTCGTTCCCCTGGTTGATAATATGAATTGTGTTAAGTATCTGGTCTGCATGCTGTCTCACAGCACCAAGCACCACAAATGGTCTCCCCTCACTTCCTCTGTTCCCTTAATATTTTTCCATGCTGCAAAACATACTGTGACTTAGGTCACCTTTCACTCTGAAGGATCCCAGAATGCTTTACACTCTTGGTTCTGATCTGGCAATGGGGCTCTGCCCAGCCAGTTCTCACTGAAGGAGAATGGCCTAACACAAAGGGTACGTATATACTGCCCGCCGGATCGGCGGGTAGTGTTCGATGTATCGGGGATCGATTTATCTTACACTTCTTAAGTCATCTTTTTATAACCTACTCATTTAGAAGTAAAAGGTACCGCATACATCATCAGAAACTAGATTTAACCAATCGACTTTCTACCTTGTTTTTCTGAACACATCCATTCTAGATACCAGTGGGCGTGAAGGCACCTCCTAGGTTTGTACTAGGGTAAAACTGGGGTTTATAAGAACATAAGAGGGGACATACTGGGTCAGATCAATGGGCCATCTACCCAAGTATCCTGTCTTCCGACAGTAGACAGTGCCAGATGCTTCAGAGGGAGTGAACAGAACAGGGCAATTTATCAAGTAATCCATCCCCAGTCCCCTAATTCATCGAGTAATTCATTCAGTCCCAGCCTCTATCAGTCAGAGGTTTAGAAACACCCAGAGCATAGGGTTGTGTCCCTGATCATCTTGGCAAAGACATTCATATGTCTCGTCCTCTTCTTTTGGGACATTCCAGGACAGGCCTGTGAGAATAACTCCCTACCTGCTGCCATAGTAAAATACTCATATATCCTGGTCCTGACTTTCCTATCTACTTAAGCCAAAGCTTACTTCAGCTAATGCAAGGTGTTATAGGATACTTAGCATAAGTGAATAGGATTATAGGACATGTATAGGCCAATTTAGGCTATATAACTGCTGTAATATTTGTGTTTAATGCTATTTGTCCTTAATGCAAACTAATACATTTATGGTGCAGATATTACACATTATTAATATAATTATATATATGCTTGCCAGCATACATTGGTCAACAGGCCGCTGCTTGTCGCCTTGATGATTGTAATAGTCAAGGAGACACCTTTGCCAAATTAATATATCGAGCAGTGGTGAGAGCCTTTATATGTGATTTAAAGAGTTTTAACAAACTCTGTAAGTGGCAATACATAATTAACACAACCAAAACGAATACACCTTGTAACACAAGCAAAGCCTTAAGTGCAATTTCTATCGAAGTGGGGGAAATCAGTATTTCAAACCTCATCATGGATAAGGTTACTCAAGTCTTGTTTTACCTTGTGCATGTCATTGCTAACTTGAATAATGTCTGTGTCTTTTTTGGCTAGTACTGTTTTTAAATTTAAAGTGGGTGGATTAATATGCATGTTAAAACCTGGTAGGTAAGTTTCAACTTCATCCTGATAGTGGAGCTCACTTTGGATGATCGATTTATTTTGAAAAACGGGGATAGGCCTTATTACAGTGCATCCCACAGTGTTACAGACATGAGTAAAACAGAGATTTGGAGTAGTGACATTACAAGTGAGGCTTCCATATATAAATTACTTGTAAGTAGTTACTACACAGTACTGTCCATCCATCGTATACATCACCCTTATTGCTTACTTGCCCTTGTTGCGTTGTGTTGCTACCCAGCCTTCTCTCCCTGTATGCCAGCTTCTCCCACCATCACCTCTGTGCCTTCTTAGACACAGTCCCATGTGCATGGTAAGACTTCCCAGAGCTCATCCCAAAAGCCCCTGCCCTCTCCGCAGGTAGAGCCCTCTGACAAGCTCACTTTCTCCATACTGTCTACAGGGAATCCTCTAGCCTTCAAGAGCTGCCTCAAATATTTTGAATTTTTTCATTATTTTGCTTAAGCAGCTATAAGAATAGTTGCATTTCTTGAACAATTTTTTTGGCTTAGGCAAATTACAGCCATCATTCCCTGTTCTCTTCCCCATAACCTCAGCCTACCTGTCTGTTGTCTGTCTGCCTTAAACTGTGAGCCACTCAGGGCAGAGACCATCTGTGATGGGTTTGGAGCTGCTCTGTAATAATTGATGAATACGGTAGGTTGATTGGTTCCTGGAATGGTTACGGTTTGAATATATTGATTTAGTTTAATGGGGGCGATCAGGAAACACGAGCAGGAAAGGAGCAAACATTTGAGAGTTGTTAAGAGCCAAAGTCCGGACAGGAACACAACAGATCAAAATAACTATAATGGCCTTTGAAAGGACTCTGTCTCAAGCGGTGGAGGGGAGGGGAGTTGTTGAAGAAACCAGACGGAGACAGATGACATCTGTTGAAGGTGTCTGAAGAAATTAGGCTGGCTGAGGTTACCATGAAGGGATGGTAAGAAAGACTAGGTAAAATAGACATGCATGTAGACTGTGCTTTAAAAAAACCCTTTTAAAGCTTTGTTTCTACTATTAATATAAACAATACTCTGGTTTTAAGAAGGCTGTTTGGTCACTCAATTCACCAGTGATTTAGGACTACCAAAGGGAAGAAGTCCAGGATAAGAATGACTAAGCCCTGGTCTACACTACAAACTTATGTCAGTATAACTATGTTTCTCGGGGTGTGGAAATCAACAATCCTGGTATACCGACTGAACTCCTAGCGCTATGTTGACAGGAGAGCTTCTCCCATGGACATAGCTACTGCCTCTTGGGGAGATGGAGTACCTACACATACAGGAGAAGCTCTCCCTTTGGCGTAGATACGATCTTCACTAAGCACTACCGCAGTGCAGCGCTGTAAGTGTCGACCAGCCCTGGTATGCAGGATACTGTAGCCCAGGGCCCAGTCTTGGAGGGGGAGAACTGAACACATAGAAAGCTCCTAGCATATAGCGGGCGCTACCATAAACAAATAATAATGAGGCCTGAAACCAAACCAAAACCTGACTGACAAGACTTTCACAAAACCATCTCAGTTTTGTCCATTTCTAATAGTTAGCACTGCATGGCCTTACCTTATATTTATCTGCGTAATGCCTTTACTACCACCTCGCTGGGCAGGGACTGCAGAGGAAACAAAAACGTACACAACGAATAACGCAATCGAAAGAACGTCCAAAACCAACAAACTGGTAGCGCCCCATCCAAATTCCATCCCAGCCTGCGGAATGGGAAGAGGTGGAAAGTCAGTATCGTTAGGTGGAAGTGACAGAAATAAAATGTAGAATATCAAATGCAAAGGAGTGAGGGGTTAAGAGGGGATTTCAACTGAAAATGAGACAAACAATAAGCAGAGTGGGAGCATGAGGGTTAGGGACAGCCCTCTGTGTCTGAACTCTGATCAGGTTCTGAAAAGCTGAAGGAAGGAAGAGGGTGAGGAGAGCTGAGGGAAGTACAGTCTGTGTCAGTGTGAAAAGTAGGATGAAGTGAAAATAAAGGTACAAACCTGAAAGCAACAACACAGGGCAGAAAGTCAGTGAGTAGGAAGGCAAATCACAAAGTTAGGTGTGCTGCATAATTCAGAGCAAGCTGGCGCATGGAATTGACTAGCACGGATAGTGCTGCAAAAGCTGAGGGCAGAATACTAACCTTTTAGCACCGACAAGAATAAGATGCTTGAGGATTTATTCAACGTTCGTGAAATATGTGCATGGGAGGAGTGGTACTGGTATGCTTCAAAAATCAACAGTCGGGCCTTGAAAATCATGAGATGGGTTTTCAAATAATGTTACATTCTTTGTATTTGTCTACTGGTTATTGAACCTTTTGGGGTTATGTTTTCAAACTTCTTTTTGCAGCTATAAGGGTTAGAAATATACTCTTCTAAAAAGGGAACCTAAGATTCTCATGTATTCATATGACTCTAAAAGCTGAGACTTTAAGAAAAAAACACACCAATTATCACGAGACTTGCAGCAGAACCACAAGATTTGGCAACACTGGGAGTGGATTAAAAAAAAAAGAGTTGCTGATCAAAAATGACAGCTAGATTTCTGGCAGTGGAGACAAGAAAACTGTTAGTTGGAAAGGCAAGGAGAGGATTGGAGAGAGTGGGCAGAGAGAAGATAATTTCTCCTCTATCCCGTAGCTGCTGTATCAGATGACATCAGGCATTCTGTTGAGTCACTGGAATCCTGTTTAGTTCAGTCTCCTTTAACAATGTGAATTTCAGGGTTGTGATTCACTCTAAATGCCAGCGGGTAAGAAAACTGGTCTAGCAGAGTTTGGAAACTGTTGAAGCCCTTGACAACCCTTTCAATGTCTGGTAATTTCATAGGCAATTGCTTAGACAACTACTCCCGATAGGGAAAACTCCAGAAAGAGCAGGGTGCATACACATGCTGCTAAGTGACAGCAGGTCTTTCCCTTTTATTGCAGTTTAGATTTTCCTTATCACCTCCCATTGCTGCTACTGGTTTTGTAGGTTGCTGCTGCCACTTCTTGTCTGATAGCTTTCCCCTTTGCTCTGGGAACTAGAGGCAAAGCATGACCAGTATTGCTTGCTTCCATGGTCTGCCTATATTATCATACCCTTAGGGACTGTCTGGCTAAACCTGATTCCCCATCATCCAGATATAGGGTTGATGGAGGCGCTCTGTGAGCTGATCCAAACCCCACTGAAGTTAATAGGAGTCTTTCCATTGATGTCAATGGCCTGTAGCTGAGGCTCTGTTTGCAAACCCAGCACATAGGAACTATGTGTTTTAGTAAGGAAAGGAGAGGCTTCCCTGGAAAGCCCATGCAAATCTCTGCAGAGAACAGAAGCATTTACCTGTGTAAGAAGACGGGCAATTGGTATGGGTTTTTTTTTGTAATGAAACAGAGCCCTGTTTAGAAAAACATGGATAAAACAGGGAAGGTATTGGGTGATGCTCTGGAAAAATGAGGAGAAAATCAAAACTATGACTACAACAAAAAATGCAGAAGGTTAAGCTTATCCCTGCTGTAATACTAGCAATTTCAGTGCACTTGCACCAGGATAGAATTTAGCCCAGGATTCATACAGGAAGTCTGTGCCTAATCTGGAAATAGAACCCAGGACTTCTAACTTCCAGCCGTGGCTATTATCATTGTTACTGAATAAACGCGCAATCCCCATTGTGCTAGGCACCGTACAATACTATAAAAAAGGCAGTCCCTGTCGTGAAGGGCTTGCAATCTAAATTTAAGACTATAAGCAAGAAGTAGTCACTAACCACCTAATCCTGTGTGTCCAATAGTTGTTGCTGGTGCTTGGCTGCAGGATTTTAACACTTTAGGAATAGACTTGGAATAGAGAAATGCCCCAGGTTACCTTTAAAAGATGCTTATCGGACTTATTGTGATTAATCTGTTCTTCGTTGGGTTAAGGCCTATTTTTTCCAATGTCTTCTTTAATTGTGTTTTTCGGTACCAGGGTGCTCAGCCTGTGTCAACTAACTGTAGCCGGAACCAAACCATCATTTTGCAGATTCTGCCAAAGTTTACTTTGCTTTTAAGCATTGGGTGAAAAAATCCTGCTGCTATCAGACTCCCTAGCTAAACGCTACATACCATCAATAAAAATGTACAGGATTCTGTCCTTAGAATGTCAAAATTTAACTCCATTAAACTAGTCAATGGAATATAGCCACATTCTGCCCTTTGATAAGTCCACTCTGCTCTACCAAGTCATTGGACATTTATCCAAGGGCACAATTTGCTGGCTAATATCCAACAACTTTCTTCATTTCTTCAGTACAACAACAACTGAGAAGAAAATAATCAATACTACAATACACTGAACAGTCTGGGTGAAATTCTATGGCCTGTGGTATACAGGAAGTCAAACTAGATCAGGGGTAGGCAACCTATGGCATGCGTGCCAAAGACGACACACGAGCTGATTTTCAGTAGCACTCACACTGCCCGGGTCCTGGCCACCGGTCCGGGGGGCTCTGCATTTTAATTTAATTTTAAATGAAGCTTCTTAAACATTTTAAAAACCTTATTTACTTTACATACAACAATAGTTTAGTTATATATTATAGACTTATAGAAAGAGACCTTCTAAAAACATTAAAATGTATTACTGGCACGCGAAACCTTAAATCAGAGTGAATAAATGAAGACTCGGCACACCACTTCTGAAAGGTTGCCCACCCCTGGACTAGATCATCACAATGATCTCTTCTGGTCTGAACCTCTCTGGATGTATTCCTGGCCTCAGTGAAGTCAATGGAAGGTTTGCCATTAACTTCAAAGGAGCCAGAATTTTACCCCTTGAATGTATTAATTTCATTCTGGAAAACAAACATAGTTCATCAGACCATGTAGTTTGGCCCCACTTTATTTCCTGTTCCCTACTGCTGCTTATGGCTCTCTGGTCCTAGGAAACATCAGCCACTGCACCGAGGAGACAGTCCTTCCATGCTCTCTGCCCACAGGTGGGACACATCATTGCTTATAGAGACTCCTCCAGCTTCTGCCGAGTAGCTCCATAGCTGTCCTGTGATGCAGGTTGCGAGAAGGTACTTGTGGCCTGGCTATTCAACCATGGCCATTTGCTCCATTTTGAAGGAAAACAAGAGATAATGGCTCTTATTTTTAAACCCCGCTTAGCGCTTTCCTTTTTGTGCTTACAATTTGCATTCAAAATTACATCAGCAATTATTTGCACTGGGTGAATGCCCCTATAGAGAGAGGACATTAGAATAGTAAAGGTTGAACCTTAACAAATAATTTGTAATGTAATTGTTTGCAATTATTTATCCTTAAAAGAAAAAAAAAACCCAATTTATAGCCAGCTTTATCATTAGCATCAAATGACTTCAGAACAAGAACCCTCCCAACTACTGCACGCAAATTGATGTATAGCCATGATTCCTGCTCAGGGAATTTAAAATAAAATAAAGGAGTGTGTAGGAAGGTAACATGAAAGCCAAGCTAACAAATCACCCTGGAGGGATTTGAGCTACAATTCTTCTACTTCGCTAATCTGTGGGATGCAACAAACAAGTTAGGACACAGCTTGGGTGCTGACAAGAACCATAAGCATCAAAACTCTGCAAGTTGGAAATAATTAGCACCTGCCTGAGCTCTGTTTAATGAGGGGTGGTGGTTGAGGTCCCCGCACTTAGTGGACAAATATAATCACAAAACTGCCTTTCTGTTTGTTTTTGAGGTCCCAAAAAAGAATTCTTCTTTGTTGCAAAACTAAAGGTGGTGGAACCAAATTACTTTCAACTGTGCCTTTTTCAATTTGGCCATTTAAACCACCTACCCTTTTCTAATGTGGCTGGTTTTTATAACTAACCTGCTGGTGCTTCAGATAACTGAATTGTTGTTTTTCTAATACAAATTTTTAGCCCACTTTTGGGTGGGGGGGGAAAAAGACCACACGTTTGGTTTAGTACATCCTGCCTTGTCCCGTTCTCCCCACCACCACCTCTTTAGGGGATCGGATGTTATAGGACTATGCGGTAAGGAATGCACTGCTGATCATAAAGTGCACTAGCACAATTGAAAATAGAAATGGCTTTCTTCTCGGAAGCAGACCCAGAAATCAAACTGCACCAATGATGAACGTGTCATAAAAAATATCGGATAACAGTATGCCCACAGGTGGCACTGTTGCTTAGCACATGCTCTTGTCCTTTACTTGCTTTGCCTGTCTTGTGAGTAGCAGTTCCTCCAACAGCGAGTGTAGATGTTCCCTAGTCTGTACTGTTTTCTACAAAAATATCCGCCATATTTTCCAAACAGCTCTGCACTTTGGATTCTCAGCTGAACTTGGGAAAATCTGGTCCCAGTTGTGGGTTCTGAGCACTTTTGAAAATTCTCGCCTAAATTGCTTTGAAGAGCAACAGTCAGCTGTTGACAAGCTAGTCACCACAGTTGTATTTGTGATCCTGCTGCCAGAGGTGCCAAGGACAGCCAGCAGAACAGTCAGCCTATGCTGCTGAATGAAAGAGGAGTCGAGTCAGTATCAACTGCTGAGGATTAACTGAATGTAGAATCACAAGAATTGCTTGCGCAGGGAGAGACAATGGATAGGGGAACTATAACATAATTACAGCTCTCGGGTCTCTCTGGTTACTATGGACTACGCTTAGCTAGTCTTTTCCTCAGCACAGCTGCTAAATAAACCTCTGTTAATTAGCTACCGAAGGCTGGTGGCCTGTTTAGTGTGGAGCAGCTTTTGAACAACATACAGTCAAGCGATGCTTAGCTTAACTCTAGCACTCCATGTTATAACCCAACAGACGATGCTTCATCCTGCAGTAGTAACGATCCTTTCTGAAGTCACCATAAATCTGAGAGGCAGTTGATCCCAAGGGTAGGATGCTGGATTGAGAATCAGGAAAGCTGGGTTCTAATCTTCTGAACTCCTGTGTGACGCTGGGTAAATCACGTCATTTCTCGGTGCCTCTAACTTGTCTATTTAAGCCTAACCCCTTTGAACACTTAAGCATATGCTTATCTTCACTTTTGAGAGTCATCTCCTAATCATAGAAACGTAGGGCTGGAAGGGATCCCGATAGGTCATCTCGTACAGCCCCTGCACTGAAACAGGACCAAGTACACCTCCTAGACCATCCCTGACAGGTGTTTGTCCAACCTATTCTTAAAAACCTCCAACAATGGAGATTCCACAGCCTCCCTTGCAAGCTCATTCCAGAGTTTAACTATCCTTACGATTAGAAAGCTTTTCCTAATATCTAACTTAAATCTCCCTTGCAGCAGATTAAGCCCATTAGTATTTGTCCTACCTTCAATGGACCTGGAGAACAACTGAACAGTTGTCTTTATAATGGCCCTTAACATATTTGATCACCGCTATCAGTTCCTCACTCAGTCTTCTTTTTTCAAGACTAAACATACCCAGCTTTTTAAATCTTTCCTCATAGTTCTGGTTTTCTAAACCGATCATCATTTTTGTTGCTCTCCTCTGAACTCTCTCCAGCTTATCCACATCTTTCCTAAAGGGTGATGCTCAAAACTGGACACACCACTCCAGCTGAGGCCTCATCAGTGCTGAGTAGAGCGGGACAATTACCTCCCAGGTCTTACAAACGACACTCCTGTCAATACACCCCAGAATGATATTCGCCTTTTTTGCAACTGCATCACATTGTTGGTTCATATTCTGTTTTTTACCCACTCTAACCCCCAGATCGTTTTGAGCAGTACTGCTGCCTAGCCAGTTGTTCTTCATTTTGTAGTTGTGCATTTGATTTTTCCTTCCTAAGTGTAGCACTTTGCAATTTTCTTTATTGCATTTCATCATGTTGCTTTCAGACCAGTTTTCCAATTTATCAAGATCATTTTGAATTCTAATCTGTCCTCCAAATGTTAGCGACCCCTCCCAGTTTACAGTCATCCTCGGGCTTTATCAGTATACTCTCCACTTCATTATCCAAGTCATTAATGAAAACATTGATTAGTACCAGACCCCTATGGGACCCCACTAGATACAGTCTACCAGTTGGACAGCGAACATTTGAGATCTACTCTTTGAGTGAGGTCTTTCAATCAATTTTGCACACACTTTATAGTAATTTAATCTAGACCATATTTCCCTAATTAGCACATAAGAATGTCATGTGGGACCCTTTCAAAAACCTTCCTAAATTCAAGATACATCACATCTACAGCTTCACCCCCACCCACAAGGCCAATAACCCTGTTCAAGAAAGAAATTAGGTTGGTTTGACATGATCTGTTCTTGACAAATGTTCGTTGGCTCTTCCTTATAACCCTACTATCCTCTCGATGGATAGTAGATAGTAACGTTAAGCACATGCATAAGTGTTTGCAGAATTGGTGTCTTACCCTGTAAGATGTTTGGGGCAGTGACCATTTTTTGTGTGTGGCTAGCACAATGGGGTCCTTATATCAGAATGAGGACATTAGGTGCTACTGTAATGCAAATAATAGCAATCACCTTTTAAAATTTAGTTCTCTTCCTGAATTGTACATTGGATTCTCATTTTCTGATGTATTAAATGACCATTAGTATGAAAAACAGTTCATATGGAACAGATGTTGCATATTGGCTCTCCTTAAATTATACAAAATATCTGTGTCTGGATGCTGTTAGAACCGTGATGTTTTTAGTTGAGTCACATAAAGAAAATAAAGGAAGACAAATGATTTTGCGAACATAATTGACTCAAAAGGTATATTCTCTGAATTGCTTTTGATTTGCATGAACAATTAGCAAAACAATTAGTTATTGAGAAGGACCTAAAAAAAATATTTAGGCCACCCAGAGGTCCTTTTAACATACCAAAATTAATAAGTGATTAAATCAACCTCTTTTTTCCCTATAATCCTGTTAGTGTGCTGCGAACAAAAACTGAGCATTACAATCGTGATTTGAAGCCAAGGTAGATAAAGAGCATTGCCATTAGTTTCTCCAGAGAGGGGAATCTGGGGTATCGCCTTGACAACTGCAAACACTGGAACTGTGTTCTTTGTATATCCCTATTCAGTATTGACCTGCTTTTCACGTTTCTTCATTTAAGCAGCAGTACGCACAGTTAATTAAGTCCGATTGTCTATGCACAGATGCAGAGCTTGGTACGAACAAAGTAACACGTTTATATGATGTCTGTGATCCTATTATTACTGTTTGTCTTAACCTAGTCTCTCCTTACAATTTTCAGTACGATTCTATTGCATTCTTGGACCAAATGAGCCCCCGGTGGAGGCTCAAAGCACAAGGCAAAACTGTAGTGAGCTCCTTTCTGCCTGCTGAAGGGGCGGGAGTGTGGGGTATTTCAGCTTTCCCTAAGCTTGTGATCATCACCAAAAAATGTATTAGCAGTAATTAGTAATAATTATTCATTTTAAAAAGCAAATTAGTACTTAATAATTTTAAAAAGCAAACTAAAACCCAGGAAGGCTTTGCTCTTATTTCTTTGTTTTCTATTTTTTAAACGTCTGTTGTGAATTGCGGAACATACATGTCACATATAAACCCACATGGGTGACTAAAGCACAACTAAACTGTCAGCTCAATAAAATCAACTAAAATGTCAATTCACAAGAAGCATCCTGAGCCAGAGAACAAACTCAGCCCCGGCTCCAACTACCCCACCAGGCAAACCCTGAAATGACAGAGACCTTGCAACGTGCCCTGAAAGACAACAAACGGTTGGATCAGCTGGGAAAGCAAATTCCATCATTTACTTTGACAGTATCCCTTTAACTATTTTTTTGGATGCTGTGTCTCCTCTGCGCTTTTGTGTGTGTAAGCATTATGGCACAGGAATGGCTGCATGATCAAATACTTGTTCTGTAATAGTACAATATACCCTATTTCTCAAACAACATACACAGTCTCACTCTTTATTGTTTCTCAGATAGTGCACTACAATATCCTACAATTTATTTTACATCCTTGGATAACTGTGTCGCAGTTCAGGGCAACTGCAACTGTATTTCCCTCTTATACTCCAATTAAGGGCCCTCATCCGTAGGCTTCTGGCTCCTAGCCATCACTTCTCTTGGGCAGAGACATGCATCTCTCTCCCTCCGGACCAGGGTATTTCCAAGCTAAACAGTTCCCTACCTATACTGTGAATTCACGAGCAAATCCAACTGCCTAAGCAGGCCTGCTTCGCTTTTCCCTTGAGAGGCTACTAACAGAGTAATTACCCACAGTTAATTTACCATACTGCTCTTTCTCAGCAAGCATATTTATTCTAAGGGTAAAAGCATTACAGAGAAAACACTGGAAACAATCAAAGAATCTACACACATGCTAAAAAGCTTCCCAAAAATCACCCCAATTCCAACAAGGGCTCTGGCAGGTCAATCTTCAAATCCCACCAAGAGATTTTTCTGTGGTCACAAATTTGTAACTACCTTAGCACTGAGCACCCACCCCCATAAATCTGTGAATTACTCTTTTATCCATTTGGAGCCTCTGATCTTGTGCTCATGTACCAGGTGACACTGGGGCTCTCCTCAGGGCGCAGCTTCAAAAGTATGGGTCCCGAAAGAGGACATTGCCTTCCCTTCTTCCCCAATATTTCCTAGGAATGTCATTTAATTTCTGTGTTAGCACACTGTTTCAAAGAGTTTGTTGGAGCTCATAAAGCTTTCTAGGGTCTATATTAGCCATGTCTCCTCCTTAAAGAAGTTACATACAATCCCACAATAATACATACATATTTGCATTTTTAATACAGTGAACTCCTAAGATACTTAAATTTAATTCAGTCTAGTTTAACTTAATTCAGTAAGGTCTGTCCAGGATTATTGCAGGAAATTCCCATATCTGTCACAAGCTGTGCATAACACCTCACACTTTTTCATTTTTCATACATTAATTGTCCCAAAGGCCCAGCACAACTTTCTAAATTTGTACTCTTTATGGAAGTTTTATTCTCTCTGAGGTGTAAATTATAATAATGATGGCACTCGTACTATTTAACAGTGTTTTTCATTTGGCCACAGATACCCTTTGGAACAGATTTATTACTGTATGTCACAAGCTGCTTCTAAGGGCACGTCTTCACTACCCGCCAGATCGGCGGGTAGCAATCAATCTATTGGGGATCGACTTATCGTGTCTAGTGAAGACGCGATAAAATCAATCCCCGATGGCTCTGCCGTCGACTCCAGAAATCCACCGCAGCAAGAGGTGGAAGTGGAGTCGACGGCGGCGCGGTAGCAGTCGACTCGCCGCCGTCCTCACAGCCAGGTAAGTCAACCTAAAATACGCAACTTCAGCTACTCTATTCACGTAGTTGAAGTTGCGTATCTTAGGTCGACCCCCTCCCGTAGTGTAGACCTAGCCTAAGAGTAATACATGTACAAAGTTTTGTCTACTTACTATTTCTTGTTTGTCTCTCACAGTATTAACCTAAGAGTTCAAATATCAAGAGATAAGGCCCCCCAAATTTGGGGATGTTTTTACTTGCCTTCCTGTGTCTGAGCCTTTAGGTTCTACTCACTTCATGTTCTCCAGCTTTTCTTGGCAACCATGATGCCTAGAAACTTACTTTGTTTTTTTTAAATGAAAAGCTGAAATTTTCATGCAGTCTCTTGATTCTAGCAGGTCGGGTTTTAAAATAAATTTCAACTATTGTAAGACTTGTGATAAAATCATGGGTTGGCAATATTGTGTCTAAATCTACATGGGGGACAAATATTTAATAATGGGCTCTTCAATCTGTGGTTTGAGCATTGGACTGCTAAACCCAGGGTTGTGAGTTCAATCCTTGAGGGGGCCACTTAGGGATCTGGGGCAAAATTAGTACTTGGTCCTGCTAGTGAAGGCAGGGGGCTGGACTTGATGACTTTTCAGGGTCCCTTCCAGTTCTATGAGATAGGTATATCTCCATATATTTATTTATTTAACACGATCCAATGGCTGGAAGTTGAAGCTAGACAAATTCACACAGGAAATAAGGCATACATTTTTAACAATGAGGGGAGTTGACCACTGGAACAATTTACCAAGGATTGTGATGGATTCTCCATCACCACTGACACTTTTAATATCAAGATTTGGATACTTTTCTAAAATATTGTATCTAGCAATTATTTTGGGGCAGTCCTATGGCCTGTGTTATACAGAAGGTCAGACTGGATGATTGCAATGGTCCATTCTGACCTTGGACTCTATGAACTTGTGTTTTTTTTATGTGACCTGTCCTCAAACCGCCTTCATAAAGTGCAAATATTACTTTTCAGTTTATTGTATGTGCTTTCTGCACACTGTCAAACCGTTTCTTTAATTTCAGAAAAGAATTTGTGTACACAGCACTGTTCACTACTGATTTGAAAATTCTGCATTTGTAATTGTACAGGAAAGCTGAAAACAGTTTTTTTCCCACCATAAACGTTGGGCCCGTATGTTTCTTGCCTTCTAACATGCAGTCAATCACACTACTGCAAAATGTCTGCTATATGGATGTCAAATGCTACAAACCAGAAGTGACTTTGCACTGGTGTAAATGATAGGACAAAGTACGGACAATGGAGAATCAGGCCCTGTGTGTTTCATAGTACTATGGAGATAACCATATTAAATAGGTACAGTATATTTACAGTTATATGTGTATTTGTAGCGCACAACTGATATCTTCTTAGGCCTTGATCCCGCAAACAAAGTACACGCTTAACCTAATGTACAAGTAGTCCGTGAAGTCAAAGGTACTCTTCAAATGCCTAAAGGAATGACTTGTATGATCACATATGAATTCTGTAATAATACAATAACTTATTGCTCAAACAACATATGCTGTCTCTCCCTACGGTTTCTCAGATAATGCACTATAATATCATACAATTTACATTATGTCCTTGGATAACCGCAAAGCATCCTACAATTTTTAATTTTTCATACATTATTTGTTCCAAAGGCCCAGCACAACTGGATCTTGGCCATTTTGAGTCTCTCTGCACAGCAAAGAAAAACCCATGGCTGGCCCATGCTAGTCAACTCGGGCTTGTGAGGCTCAGGCTGCGGGGCTGTTTCATTGATGTGCAGACTGGAGCCCAAGCGCTGTGACACTCCCACCTCACAGGGTCCGAGAGCCCAAGCCCGGAAGTCTACACAGCAATGAAACAGCCCCGCAGCCCGAGCCCCATGAACCCGAGTCAGCTGGCACGGGCCAGCTGTGAGTGTAGTAGGTGAATCCCCGAGCGCTCGGTCAGCGCAAGGGGCTCTCCACCCTTCAGACCCCCCTGCACGTACTCCAGGATATGGTGGGGGCAGCCTTGTCACTCACCTCTCAGGTTTTCTTTGAGTGGGTCCTGTGAGAGGGTGCTCCCCACTCATCCCAGGTCCTCCAGACCTTTAAATCAGGCCCCTGTCCCGTGAGCCCCCCGGGCCCCTCCCCGCTGTAATCCGAGCCGGCTGCGCACCCTGCAACCAGTTTGCTTCTGAAATGCGCCAAGGGAACAACTTTACACGCTCGTGCTCCACACGTTTCACTTCCTCACCCTGGTATCCTGCCCCGATACCAAGTTGTGGGACTTTCTACCACCTGTAGGGGGAGAGGAACCCCGGTGGGCCAGCCTCTATTCCACCCTGGTCCTGCGGCCCGCCGGGGAGATTGGTTGGCGGCTCCTTCATGGAGCCATGTGCACGGGCGTCTGCCCCTTTCGCAGCATGAGGGCGACCTTTGTGCACGCTTATCTAGAATGCGCCAGGTTTCACCCCCTATTCCGGCTCCTCCAGAACCTCCTGATCAGGTTCTGGCTACACTTTTCCCCACACCTTCACATATTTATACCCTGTCCATGGCCCCACAAAGTTGTCAACCTCCTCCTGGCCCTAGACAAAGTGGCCATCTACAATACCAGGAGGAGGATGCTGGACGAGGGGGTGCTCTGCAACTATGGGGCCTATTTCTGCTCCTCCCTGGTCTCACGCCTCCGGGCAGAGTTCCCTAGACAGCTTTGAGGAGTAGTGGGTGCTGTCCGGGGATCTCTGCTTGGTGTCCCCCACTGGATCCCTAGTTCTGCACCTGTGACCGCCACTCCCTGCCCTGCTATTCCTTACTTGTCCCCCGAATTCAGCTGGGTCCCGGGTCCAATGGTTCCTCCTGCAAGGCTCGGAGGGGGGCCCTTAGAAGCGGGTGGGCGCCTCCCAGAATTTCCGATAAGGCCAGCTGTGGGTGTCGAGTTGATGTGTAGATAGTATCAGAGGGGTAGCCGTGTTAGTCTGGATCTGTAAAAAGCAACAGAGGGTCCTGTGGCACCTTTAAGACTAACAGATGTATTGGCGCATAAGCTTTCGTGGGTGAATGCCCACTTCACCCATGAAAGTTTATGCGCCAATACATCTGTTAGTCTTAAAGGTGCCACAGGACTCTCTGTTACTTTTTACGATGTGTAGATAGTTACCGAGAGAGTCCATATTATAATTTAACTGCAAACCCCTTCATAGTTTCCCCATCTGTAAAATGGGGATAATGATACTGATTTCCTGTTTGAAAAGTACTTTGAGATCTGCTGATGAGAAGTGCAATATAAGAGCTTGGTATTATTATATAGGCCAGCGCCAGCACACAATATTTTTCACTGTAGCTCTGCTGCTGCACTTTAGCTATATTTAAGCTGTCAACTTAATTTTTTTAAACTGGCTATTTTTTTTTTAAATCCATTTTCAGTTAGCATGCCCAGAATTTTATATTCTGATGTTAAGCTTCAGACTGAGGTGGTCTGCAAGGAACCGAAGCTCTCTGGCTTCCCCTATAGGACAAAATGGGGAAATGCATCATCTTTTTTACAGGTTTAATTTTTCAGTTGCTCTCAACCTTTCCAGATTACTGTACCCCTTTCAGGAGTTTGATTTGTCTTGCATACCCCCAAGTTTCACCTCACTTAAAAACTACTTGCTTACAAAATCAAACATAAATAAAAAGCAACAGAGGGTCCTGTGGCACCTTTAAGACTAACAGAAGTATTGGGAGCATAAGCTTTCGTGGGTAAGAACCTCACTTCTTCAGAGGCAAGTAATGGAAATCTCCAGAGGCAGGTATAAATCAGTATGGAGATAACGAGGTTAGTTCAATCAGGGAGGGTGAGGTGCTCTGCTAGCAGTTGAGGTGTGAACACCAAGGGAGGAGAAACTGCTTCTGTAGTTGGATAGCCATTCACAGTCTTTGTTTAATCCTGATCTGATGGTGTCAAATTTGCAAATGAACTGGAGCTCAGCAGTTTCTCTTTGGAGTCTGGTCCTGAAGTTTTTTTTGCTGTAAGATGGCTACCTTTACATCTGCTATTGTGTGGCCAGGGAGGTTGAAGTGTTCTTTTACAGGTTTTTGTATATTGCCATTCCTGATATCTGACTTGTGTCCATTTATCCTCTTGCATGGTGACTGTCCAGTTTGGCCAATGTACATAGCAGAGGGGCATTGCTGGCACATGATGGCATATATAACATTGGTGGACATACAGGTGAATGAGCCGGTGATGTTGTAGCTGATCTGGTTAGGTCCTGTGATGGTGTTGCTGGTGTAGATATGTGGGCAGAGTTGGCATCGAGGTTTGTTGCATGGGTTGGTTCCTGAGTTAGGGTATGTCTACACTACGAGAGTAGTTCGATTTTACTTAAATCGAATTTTTGGAATCGATATTGCAAAGTCGAACGTGTGTGTCCACACTAAGGACAGTAATTCGACTTTGTGAGTCCACACTAACGGGGAAAGCGTCGACATTGGAAGCGGTGCACTGTGGGCAGCTATCCCACAGTTCCCGGAGTCCCCGCTGCCCATTGGAATTCTGGGTCGAGCCGCCAATGCCTTCTGGGTAAAAAAATGTGTCGAGGGTGCTTTTGGGTAACTGTCGTCATCCGTCCATCACTCCCGCCCTCCCTCCCTGAAAGCGCCGGCGGGAAATCAGTTCGCGCACTTTTCTAGTCAGTGACAGCGCGGACGCCACAGCACTGCGAGCATGGAGCCCGCTGCGACCATCGCTGCAGTTGTGGCCGTTGTCAACGCCTCGCAGCTTATCATCCACCTTTCCCAGAGGCAGATGCAGATAAATCAGGCGAGGAGGCTACGGCACCGCGGTGAGGGCCTGAAGTCTGAGAGTAGCACAGACCTGTCAGAAAGCACGGGACCCAGCGCCGAGGACATCACGGTGGCAATGGGTCATGTGGATGTTGTGGAACGGCGATTCTGGGCCCGGGAAACAAGCACGGACTGGTGGGACCGCATAGTGCTGCAGGTCTGTGATGAATCCCAGTGGCTGCAAAACTTTCGCATGCGGAAGGGGACTTTCCTTGAACTTTCTGAGTTGCTGTCCCCTGCCCTGAAGCGCAATGACACCCGGATGCGAGCAGCCCTGACTGTCCAGAAGCGAGTGGCCATAGCCCTCTGGAAGCTTGCAACGCCAGACAGCTACCGGTCAGTCGCGAACCACTTTGGCGTGGGCAAATCTACCGTGGGGGTTGTTGTGATGCAAGTAGCCAAGGCAATCATTGATGTACTGCTGTCAAAGGTAGTGACCCTGGGAAACGTGGAGGTGATCATAGATGGCTTCGCAGCAATGGGATTTCCAAACTGCGGTGGGGCCATAGATGGAACTCACATCCCTATCCTGGGACCGGAACACCAGGCCAGCCAGTACATTCATCGAAAGGGCTACTTTTCCATGGTGCTGCAAGCACTGGTGGACCACAGGGGACGTTTTACCAACATCTACGTCGGATGGCCAGGCAAGGTTCATGACGCTCGTGTTTTCAGGAACTCTGGTCTGTTTAGATGGCTGCAGGAAGGTACTTACTTCCCGGACCACAAAATAACTGTTGGGGATGTGGAGATGCCTATAGTCATCCTCAGGGACCCAGCCTACCCGCTAATGCCCTGGCTCATGAAGCCCTATACTGGCGCCCTGGACACTGAAAAAGAACTCTTCAACTACCGGCTGAGCAAGTGCAGAATGGTGGTGGAGTGCGCTTTTGGCCGTCTCAAGGGGAGATGGAAAAGCTTACTGACTCGCTGTGATCTCAGCGAAACCAATATCCCCATTGTTATAGCAGCTTGCTGTGTGCTCCACAATCTCTGTGAGAGCAAGGGGGAGACCTTTATGGCGGGGTGGGAGGTTGAGGCAAATAGCCTGGCTTCTGATTACGCCCAGCCAGACAGCCAGGTGATTAGAAGAGCCCAGCGGGACGCGCTGTGCATCCGGGAGGCTTTGAAAGCTAGGTTCCTGAGTGAGCAGGGTAACCTGTGACTTTTAAGTTTGTGTACAGAGAAGCTTAACCTGCCCCCGTTTCTTTACCCAGTTAATGTTAAAAGAAGAACAGGAGTACTTGTGGCACCTTAGAGACTAACAAATTTATTAGAGCATAAGCTTTCGTGGACTACAGCCCACTTTAGTCCACGAAAGCTTATGCTCTAATAAATTTGTTAGTCTCTAAGGTGCCACAAGTACTCCTGTTCTTCTTTTTGCGGATACAGACTAACACGGCTGCTACTCTGAAACCAGTTAATGTTGACTATCCTCTCCAGTTACATACCCCCTTCACCCCCTTCCAACACACGTTTAAAAATAAAATCACTTCTACTTTGTTAATGAACACCGTTTTCTTTATTACTGTTTTCGCGGGAATGTTTTAAACCTGGGACGCAGACTGTGGTGGGGAGCGGGTGTAATGTAGTGATGCAAATGATGCTTCTAAACTCCAGGAATGACAGGCTCCGCAGTGGTGAACTGGTTGTTTCAACGGAGCCTGCCACCCCTCCTGATCGGGACTGTGTGTATGTGGGGGCTATGTCACTTTGTGGCAGCGGGAGGATGGTTACAGATCCCCTGCTGCGTGGCTCTGTGATCCAGGATAAGGACCGCTGCATAAGATCTGTAACTGCCCTCCCCCGCCACAAAGTCACAGAGCAACCCACCCCCCACCACAGAACATGAAAACCACCTCCCAGATTGATCAGGGTAACTAGTGACTGCACTGTGTATGTGCCCTGCTGCTGGACCTGCCCCTGCCTATGTACCCTGCTAAAGGTGACTGTCCTGTCCAATTACCAACCCCCTTCCCCTCCTTCAGACAGACTCTCCTCCAAAAGAACATGATGGAAACAGTAATTAACAGAAACATATTTTTTATTAGCAACTACACATGAAACTGGGGGGTGAAACTTGGACGGGGGCTTGTGTGAGGCGGGAAGGAAAGGACTTGTCAAATTTTGGGGAATGAGAGCCTTCTACTACTACAGCAGTCTGCAGGGGTGGAGTGAGAGTTTGCACGGACTCTGCCGCCCCTCCTTCTTTGGACTTTGGGTGAGGGGGGTATGGGACTTGGTGGCGGGGGAGGGCGGTTACAGATAGACTGCAGCGGGGCTCTGTCCTCCTGCCTCCGTTCCTGCAGAACATCCACAAGGCGCCGGAGCGTGTCCGTTTGCTCCCTCATTAGTCCAAGCAGCGTTTGAGTCGCCTGCTGGTCTTCCTGCCGCCACCTCTCCTCCCGTTCCATGTGTGATCGGTGCATTTGGGACAAGTTCTCCCTCCACTGGGTCTGCTGTGCTGCCTGGGCTCGGGAGCAGCCCATAAGTTCCGAGAACATGTCCTCCCGTGTCCTCTTCTTCCTGCGCCTAATCTGCGCTAGCCTCTGGGAGTGTGATGCCAGGCTAGGTTGTGAGACAGTCGCAGCTGTGGCTGTGGGAATGGGAAAAAGGGAGTGAATTCCTCAGAAAGATAAATGTAGTTGTGAACAAAGAACATAGTCTTTCTCTGTGAACAAGACCATGCACAGCACCTATCACATGCGCACTCAGGACAAGGTTGAATTCTCGGCCTTCGCATTCAGTGCCTGGGGTCTTGCACTGCAGATCTGAGAAGCGGGGCAGGACACCGGAATTTGTGTAACGGGCAGACATGGTAAGCCGTAGACTTGTGGCTGCTTAAAACTTTAATAGTAGCACTGGCCTCCTTTCACATTGAAAGCAATGCCAGTCCCTGCTGCCAGCAATCCGGCAAGCAGGAACTCTGCCCCTGTCCCACCCCCTCGCGGCTGTCCCAGGGAAAGATCCCTGTATGCTGCCCCTCTCCCGCCTCCACCGCGTGGCTGCAAACCGGCGGTTACAGTTCTGTAAAGGAACGGGCAAGCAGTCCCAATACTAACATTCCCCTACCTAATTCAAAGCAGGTCACCATGAGCGACATCACCCTGATGAGAATCTCAGACACTGATAAAGAAAGAATGCTTCGGGAAAGCCTGCAAAGACCAGGGCCGTATGCCGCCATGCTCTGCAGGGCAATGATCCCGGAGTACTTGATTGTCTCCTGGCGCGGAAACGTTTCATACCACGGAGGACCCAATAAGGCCGCTCTCCCCAGGAACCTGATGCAAAGGCTTTCCAATTACCTCCAGGAGAGCTTCCTCGAGATGTCCCAGGAGGATTTCTGCTCTATCCCCGGACATATAGACCGCATTTTACTGTAGCTGCACTGGCAGGGACTAAACAGTAGAGCGGCTTGGGCAGAACAATCATGCTAAACCGGACATTGTTAGATTTTTTTTCAATAGTTGCACTGCCCAGGACTGAAACGTTAAGCGCCTAGGGCAAACTAATCATGAGAAACCCATTGTTGTTATTCTTAATATTCCTGTTCTGTTAAAAATAAATGTTTAGATGTTTAAAACACTTACTGGCTGATCCTTCCCCAGATTCTGTGTCCGGGTTAACGGCTGGGGACGGTTGGTAGGGGATCTCTGTAAGGGTGATGAAGAGATCCTGGCTGTCGGGGAAATCAGCGTTGTAAGCGCTGTTGACTGCCTCGTCCTCCTCATCTCCTTCCTCATCTTCCCCGTCCGCTAACATGTCCGAGGAACCGGCCGTGGACAATATCCCATCCTCAGAGTCCACGGTCAGTGGTGGGGTAGTGGTGGCGACCGCACCTAGGTTGGAATGCAGTGCCTCGTAGAAACGTGATGTCTGGGGTTGGGATCCAGAGCGTCCGTTTGCCTCTTTGGTCTTCTGGTAGCCTTGTCTCAGCTCCTTGATTTTCACGTGGCACTGCGTTGCATCCCGGCTGTAGCCTCTCTCTGCCATGGCTTTAGAGATCTTCTCGTAGATCTTTGCATTCCGTCTTTTGGAGCGCAGCTCGGAAAGCACGGACTCATCGCCCCACACAGCGATCAGATCCAAGATTTCCCGATCAGTCCATGCTGCGGCCCTCTTTCTATTCTGAGATTGCACGGCCATCTCTGCTGGAGAGCTCTGCATCGTTGCCAGTGCTGCTGAGCTCGCCACGATGTCCAAACAGGAAATGAGATTCAAACTGCCCAGACAGGAAAAGGAATTCAAATTTTCCCGGGGCTTTTCCTGTGTGGCTGGTCAGAGCATCCAAGCTCGGACTGCTGTCCAGAGCATCAACAGAGTGGTGCACTGTGGGATAGCTCCCGGAGCTATTACCGTCGATTTCCATCCACACCTAGCCTAATTCGACATGGCCATGTCGAATTTAGCACTACTCCCCTCGTTGGGGAGGAGTACAGAAGTCGAATTTAAGAGACCTCTATGTCGAACTAAACAGCTTCGTGGTGTGGACGGGTGCAGGGTTAATTCGATGTAATGGCGCTAACTTCGACATAAACGCCTAGTGTAGACCAGGCCTTAGAGTTGTTATGGTGCGGTACGTGGTTGCTGGTGAGAATATGCTTAAGGTTGGCGGGTTGTCTGTGGGCGAGGACTGGCCTGCCTCCCAAGGTCTGTGAAAGTGAGGGATCATTGTCCAGGATGGGTTGTAGATCACTGATGAAGCGTTGGAGAGGTTTAAAGCTGAGGACTGTAGGTGATGGCCAGTGGAGTTCTGTTGGTTTCTTTTTTGGGCCTGTCTTGTAGCAGGAGGCTTCTGGGTACACGTCTGGCTCTGTTGATTTGTTTCTTTATTTCCTTGTGTGGGTATCGTAGTTTTGAGAATGCTTGGTGAAGATCTTGTAGGTGATACTTGACAACATAAATAAAAGTGTCCCAGCACACTATTACTGAAAAATTGCTGCCTTTCTCATTTTTACCATATAATTATAAAATAAATCCATTGGAATATAAATATGGTACTTACATTTCAGTGTACAGTACGTGGAGCTGTATAAGTAATTGGCTGTATGAAATTTTAATTTGTACTGACTTCGGTGATGCTTTTTATGTAGCCTGCTGTTAAACTAGGCAAATATCTGCACGAGTTGATGTACCCCCTTAAAGACCTCTGTGTACCCCCCAGGAGCACCTGTACCCCTGGTTGAGAACCACATCTGCTCATGGCTCATTGCAGGGGTGGGGGAGGATGCTTGTTTTGAGACAAAACTGCAATGATCATTTTACTCAAGAACCAGATTTTGCACAAATTTTGTTATTTTAGACCCAGCCTGTCCTTTAATTGAAATTCAAACTATTTTTGACATTTTTAATTGAAATTTGGAAAATTTCTACCAGCTCTGGACCTTTTGTGGGGGGCTGGTTGGGGAAGACCTGGGTTTTAGGGCAGGTCTATGCTAGAAAGTTTTGCCAGCCTAGTTGTGGGATTTTGTCACACACCATAGCGTTGCCTGCAAAAGCCTTAGCCAGTGGTATAAGAAGTTAGAAGTTTTTGTGGTGGTGGTGGGTTGGTTTGGGGGGCTTTTTTGCTAGTAAAACTGCATCTACAATTTGCTGGTACGGCTATACTGGTCAAACCTTCCTAGCTAGGCTTGGGATGAGGATCTGAAGTTTGCTTTGTTGCATGCAGGCAATTTCCCGGGGCGGGGGGCGGCCCTGCTTGTGGGATGCAGACACACGTGGGGGCCCTACACCAGGAATAGGGCGGCGCGTGGCTCTGCGTTTTGTATTCGGCTGGTCCCCGCCCTTGGGGGGACGTAGGGCTGGGGCTCCGCAAACGGCTCCGTCGCTCCCAGCATGCAGCTGCAACCCCACTTCCTGCCCGGCGCTTCCTAGGGACGCCCCACGTGCATTGCTCTCTGCCCCCCACCAAGTGCAGCCGCCGCCGGGATCGGGCCCGCCGCAGAGCATGGCTACGGGGCAGCAGCTGGGTAATGCTCCGCGCCGCGCGCCCTGGGGTCTTGCAGCGCCTCCCCCTTTCCCCCGTTTGCAGCTGCAGTGTCTGAGCCTTTCCGGCAGCAGCCTCCGGCCTAGCCCGGGGGAGGGGGGCATTAACCCTTCGTGATCTGCGTGGGGCGCAGCGTGACTGGGGTCTGTGGGAGGAGGGGGTTAAATCCGGGGCTGTAGTGCTTGGGCCTGACGATGCATTGCTTGGATCCGGAGCTGATGCTCGATCCAGCGAAAGGGCGTTGAGCTGCTGGTGCTCCAGGCCATGGAAAAAGGGGGGGGGGGGGGGAGAGAAGAGCCGATGACGCTTCTGAGCAGGTGTTTGAAACACGATCTCTGTACATCCCTGGGCAGGTTGAAATGGGGCCTGGGAGAATTTTTTCTATGTTGGGTGTTAAAAATATTAGTTGGATTCTCCCACCTCAAAATCCCTCACGCCCTGCAAGGGTGCAGTGAAATCCAGTTTGAAATGTAAGAAACAACATTTCTCGCACAGGGGTTGGGGTTTGGTTGGGTTCCCTTTGCGATTGTCCAGGGTTTCCAAATCACAGTCATTTGCACCAGTGTCATATGACTGTAAAGCATGTGCAGAATGTTTCTAAATAGCATTTTAGATCTGGGAGCGTGCCCTTTAGGGTGACCAGATGTCCCGATTTTATACACACAATACCGTTTTGGGGGTCTTTTTCTTATATAGGCTCCTATTACCCCCAACCCGCGTCCCGAATTTTCACATTTGCTGTCTGGTCACCCTAGCGCCATTTCATAGAATCATAGAGTAGGGTTGGAAGAGCCCTCAGGAGGTCATCTAGTAAGATGCACAGATGTAAATAACTGCACAAAGTGCAAGGCACAACCATGAATTGGCCCCATGCCATGACTGTTAACATGGCATTTAGGCCATGTCCATACTAACACGTATGTCAGCAAAACTTTTGTTGCTCAGGGGTGTGGTTTTTTTTCACACCCCTGAGCAACATAAAGTCAGCGTAACATGGCTACACGAATGCTCTTACAGCAGGGCTGCTGTAAGCTTGTAAGTGTGGACATGGCCTTAGTTATTAGTTGGGGTGATGTCTGGAGCTGAATAGAACCCAGCTCGCTTTGTAGCTGCGCTGGTTCTGCAGGGCTGATAACTTAAAAAACTCTTGTTCACTCTATTTGGCTGGAAGTATAAGCAGATGCAGCTATGAATACACAGAAGCTCCTTCAAAATAGTGAATAAAAAACTGCCTTCCCCACTCCTTGATCTTCTGGGACCTGGTGTCCTCACTTAGAAATGTTAAGAGATCCAGCTTTGCAATCAGTTCTTTGATGCTCTGGGGGTCTGCATGTTTGGATCCAAACCCCTGGTCAGGGCATTGGTTAAGATCTTGTAGTTACAGCAGGGGACTGGGTCTGCGTTTTCTATTCCTGACGCCAATTTGCTATGGCACTTGCTTAGGCAAGTAACTTAACCTTTCTTTTCCTCGGTTTACCCATCATAAAATGAAGGTATACCTAGGAGTGTCTGTGTTTAATGCTTGTAAAGCACTTTGAAATATAAAATCTGGTTAACTCGGAGCAGCACTGCTCAGGACAGTAGCAACTGCATCCATTCCTGCTCGATATGACCCTGCAAACACATCTGAGTAACTTTTTATGCATGAAGTTACTCAGAGGTAAATGTTTGCAAGTTCAGGGCTTAATGATATCAATGTGCTGGATCTGTGAACTGTGGGTTGTAGGTGCCATTAATCTGCACTGCTAAGATAGTAGATAAGAATTCACGGTCACCGTGTGCCATCTTTTGATAAATCCATTCATAGACACTGTTGTTCTTCCCTTGTAAAGTTTCCATTAGCTACTCACAAGCCAAGTGAAATAAGCAACTTGCTATTTTTGTAAATATCCGGGGCCTTATTTTTCAGAGTTGTGGACACTCCGTTTGAGCACAAAAAAAATTTGCAGTTGTATGTTGGTCTTGCAGGTGGAATTAGACTAATTTGAAATGCCAGAAGGCAACCATTGTGGTTATTTCAGCTGAATCCTGCATTACACAGGCCAGAAAACGTCAGCCGGAATTATTCTTCCTTCCTGTGTAAGCGATCACCTTATGACTGGAGCTAAGCATGTGTTTTAGAAAAAATATCCTGACCGAGCTCTTCAAAGCTGTCAACATAATTTGTGCCCCCCCCCACCATAATTCCCATTCATATTAATAATCAAAATTATTAATTTTAAAATGAATGGGAATTGGGCATTCAAATCTCACCCCCAAAACCTCACCTAAACACTATTATTATAAACAATACCCAGCTCCTATCTTTTCATCCATAGATCTCAAAGTGCTTTACGAAGGAGGTCAGTGTCATTATTCCCGTTTTACAGATGGGGAAACGGAGGCACAGAGAGGTGAAATGACTTGCCCGAGGTCATCCAGCAGGCCAGTGGCAGAGCTGGAAGTGTAGAACCTAATGCCAGTTCAGTTCTCTTTCTCCTAGGCCTCACGGCCTTCCAGGAGTACGGGCAAATGTTTAATGATACTGTTAGACTGGGCAGTTACTCAGCCAGCAGCAGACCATGTTGGCATTTGAACATGCAGATTGTCTACAGGAGTAGTTTCTAGTTTTGATTTAAAAATTGTTTAGTGAGGTTAGCTGCATATTTGGCCTCAAATCTCTTACTTTATGCAATGTAGTAAAGGGGGAAAAAATCCACCTGTGTGTTACCAGAATGTTCCCTCTCTTCTCTTCTTCCAGCTTTATTCAGCGTCTCAGACAAGACTGGCCTGGTGGAATTTGCAAAATGCCTCAACTCTCTTGGGTTGGGTTTGGTTGCCTCTGGAGGAACAGCAAACTGTCTTAGGCATGCTGGCCTGAATGTCAGGTAAGAGCTCTCTCTCTCTGTGTCAACGTTATTCCCAACCAAACCTTACATCAAACCTTCTGAAAATGTTAATCATTTGATTAGTTTGCCGTGATTTGAGGCGAAGATGGGGAGGGAACTATACCATTTAAATGCAACAGAACTCAAGGTCTGGCTCCTTGGCTGGAAACAGATTGAGTCCAAAGACTGTTGAGATGCGGGAGTGTGTGTGGTGACTGATGGGGAAGTGAGGGTTCCTGCAATCCAGGTGTTCTCATGTTTGCCCTGACCCAGTTCCTCTCCTGTGAGGCAATATGTTGTTTTAAAAAATCAGGCCTTAATGCTAGTCTCTGCTGGCAGCTGAAAACTGGTCTTTGCCCCTTCTTGGAGAGTAGGGAATGTTACAGGGTTTTATGGGGATTTGGAGATTATTTCTGTTCAAAACCACAAATTGTCTGTCTGAAAACGATGGCCTGGCTTTTCAAAAGTGGCAAATGATTTTGGGTGTCCTCAGTGTGTGACAGGCAGGAAAGCGTGAGCACTCCTCCACTGAAAAGGGAGGCACGCAGAGTCTCTAGCCAGTTCGGCCTGTGATTTGAGGAAATGTTTTGATTCTGGGTCTCCGCACTCCACCATTCAAAAGCAGTTTCAGTCAAATATAAATAGTTTCCCGTGTAATGATGGCAAATCTGTTAAAGCGCTTGGCTTGACTGGCTGTTGTTCACCCTCTCCGCAAATGACCGTGGCAAAAGAAGCTGTGGTGGTGTCTCCATGAATTTATGCTTCCTCCAAAATTCCCCTGAGGTTGTGTTTCTGGTCCCTCTCTCTAGCGGTGACAGCACTTAAGGATGGTCACGTTAGTCTCATTCCCTCCCCAATTTACAGTTCCTTCTAATTATAAACAGTCACGAGGTGAAGGAAATGAAAAGCAAATCCATAATTTCTTAATGCATTAGCTACGGTTTGCTATGAAGAACAGTGAACAATATAACAGCAGTGGGATTAAAGCCACATTTTATAGGAGGAATGGTGCTGATACCTTGAATGTCTGTCTGAGAGCAGAATAATAATACTGTATCTAAAATGCTGGATCTTTAAAATGATTATGTCAGCTTCCCCATATAATGTTTCTTCTAAGATTGATCTCACAGCTCATTTGTACAAGTTCTTATTAAGTTATCTAGTCCATATCTTCCAGGATAAAATAGTTTAAGACAGAGGTAATGGTTTTTTTGTAGGTCACGTTGACTTGGCTGGTTATTTCAGTATAAAAGCCCATTCACAAAATAACGGTGCAGGTCAGCTTAATTTGATTAAAAAATACATGCTTTGTTTCCATTCATGGGAAAAGCAGCTGATGCCCATTAGATTTATTTATTTATTTATTTTGGGAACTCCTGCTGTGCTGTTCAGGGCAGATATGGAAACCAGTGTCCTTCCTCTATTATGCTGCATTGGACGTAGGTTTTACATAAAATACAGCTCTATACCTTGTTAAGTGTCGGAAATCAGTAAAATTGTGGAAGAGAGTTAAACAAGCATTCCTAGCATGTTTCTGCTAACAACGGTTACTCGCAGGACCATTTTGCTAGCTAGTGTCAGAGAGATGTACTGGAACCATAAACCATACCAACCGTAACGCAGAATAGTTTCTGTGACTCCCTGTCCTGAAACATCTACCAGCTCTTCACAACAAGGATGCAATACTGGAAGAAACTGAGTTGTGTGATACACTAACAACCTATTTATCATGCCTTCCATCTGCTCCAGTCTTGTGAACATACAGGGCCCTGCCACTTCCGAGAATCGTGCTCTCTCTTCAGTAGTGATTGGAGACAGAGAAGTCATGATTTTCATCCACTCAGAGCTGCAAAGTCTTATTTTTGGCCTTCCTAATCTTGGGCATCCCTTGAAAGTTTGGAGATTTTTAGGGTCTGAACCTCTTCCCATTGCAGCCAGTGTTAAAACTCTGATGGGGGACCAGATTAGGGCCATGAATGAGAATATGGAGCCTGCAGAACCACTCAATCTGTCAAGCGCTGAGCAGTCATTTCAATGTTTTGTTTCCCCCTTGAGCAGAGATGTGTCCGATCTGACCGGATTTCCTGAAATGTTAGGGGGACGTGTGAAAACCCTGCACCCCGCAGTCCATGCTGGTAAGTTGTTGCCGATATCCTTCCATTTTGAAACGGAAATCAAGGGGGCTTGCTGGAGGCCCTTCAGGGGATTGGGTGGAAGAATTGGGGAATGAGGACCGATGAAGCTGCAGGTCACTCAGTTGTAACCCACACGCAATCAACAGGAGCTGCATCGTTCGCTGGCTGTTAGAATGTGTGGCACACTGACCAGCACCCTTTCGTCAGACTAGTTCCTTCCCTCCAGGATGCTGGAGGCAGAGGAGTCACCTCTCATCACTCTAGCAACAAGGTAGGAGGCATTGTTCACTCAGTAGGAGACATGCCAGGAGGCTCTTGCATGTGCAGTGGCCGCCCTCTCTGTTGATGATGATTGACCACAATGAACGGCTTGTCGTCCTGGGCGTAGCCTGTATCTACAGGAAGAATACTTCAGCTTGGTTTCAGCTGCAAGCAGAGCGGCTCAGCTCTGACAGTACTCGAGAGTTGTGACATGCAGCGATCTTACTGCAAAGCAGTGTGGCCTGCCTTGGGCTTCCCTTGCAAACTCCTGGCAGACTGAAATTTAAACCTGTTCCAGCAGGTGCAGCTCCACTGAACTTGGCCTGTAGATGAATTTGGCCTGCAGAATGGGGCCCCATGGCGGCTTCGGCTTTGGTGGGTGATTCCTGCATTTTGTAAGCTTCACGGGCTCCCTGTTCATTGAGGTGATTCAAGCTCTTACTTTTGGAAGACCTGCAGTTATTTGGTCAGTCCACCCAAAGAGCCATCTCGTGCTTCATCTCCTTTTGCAGCACTTGAGATCCGTAGGGTTGGACCTATTGGCCATCTCATTTCACACTCTTGAGAGGACTGGAAAAGTAGGGTCCATCTCGTGCTTCATCTCCTTTTGCAGCACTTGAGATCCGTAGGGTTGGACCTATTGGCCATCTCATTTCACACTCTTGAGAGGACTGGAAAAGTAGGGTCTCTTCGGGGGATGTTCAGCTCTGGATTCCTCTCCCATTTACTGTACGCCAGCCTGTCAGCTGTGTCATTCTGCTCAAGGCTCCACTTTGTTACCTCCTCATTTGTTTCATGGGGTTTATGTATTGTTGGGTGGCAGATCACGGGTGGCTTTTTCCTCCTTACCTATGCACCAGAGCCTTCGGTGACCATTCCTACGTTTTAAGATAAGCAGCTGGCAGCTCATTAAGTGCGGTTGTTTTGGGGCTTTGTGTTCAGCACTTGGAGTTCCCCCGGGATTTAGTGCTGGAAAATCTATTTGAATGTAAGTTGAGCAGCCAGAAAGCCAATACAATGGGATTTTTGCTGCTGCTGTTGTAACTTAAACCTAATCAGAATGTGTTTATGGAATAAAATCTCAGAGAGAGCATGTACTCTGAAGAAAGAGGCTGAGAAAGTTTTAATTATCCTTTGTTCAAAAACCTACTGTTTTTGTAATTAGGAATCTTGGCTCGTAATATTCCTGAAGATGGAGCTGATATGGACAAACTGGGGTTCGGCCTTGTAAGGTAAATGTCTGAATACGAGGCGCAGTTAACCAGCAATCATGAGAAAAAGTTTAGAGACCAATCAGGGAATGCCAGTGAGTGGGAGTGGAAGGGATCGCAGCACCATCCCCAAAGAGGAAAAGGCACATCTGTGTTCTTGTTCCTTTTCCCTGTTGGAATCATTGGGTACGTGGATTTTATTGGTTAGTTTGTTGCAGATCTGTCTTTCTAGCTAGAACTGTAGCAAAAAGGGCTCAAGGGGGTTGATCTGACCATTTTATTTTTGATTTTTGAAATGTTTGCTTAATAAACATACACTTTGAGATTTGCACAGAGCTTTTTGAATTTCAACACACAGATAGATGGATTAAACATAAGAATTGGGATGGGCCCCTACAAAGGTTGTTGGGCTAGATTATAGACAACAAATAGCTCTTTTCCAGGGTCAACGTGAAAGAGCAGATGGGATCCCAAGAGGTCAAAACACTAAGTAACATAGATCCCTTCTGTTCATCTTGCTCTATATCTGCATTAGTTTCTTTATCAGTAAACTCGCCTTGCGGATTGATCACCTCAGAGTAATGATCAGACATAAGTAACCACTACTTCTCTTGTATTGCATTCAGTTTAAAAACAAGTGGCTGAATTAAATTATTGAGGGATTGATCCGCATGAAAGGAGGTGGAATTGAGCTGTGATAAATAGTCTGCACAGATCGGTCTTGGGCTGGATTTGACAGCCTAGGGCAGGAGTATTCGATTATTTTTTTCCGTCAAGGTCCAATTTTTTTGGTCAAGCTATAATCAAGGTTCAGAATCCAGAGAAACATTTTCACACCACAGTAATGATAATAAGTAAATAAAAAGACCTTGCCGTCTGTTCAAACGTGTCTGGTGGGCCAGACTTGGCTTGCGGTCCATCTATCGACTACCCCGACCTAGGGTGTAAAAACGTAGGAATCAACATAGGTCAGTGAGAATCCCAGCCCAAGGCACACAGGATGTTAGAAAAAACCTGGCTAAATTCAGAAGGGAATAAAGTGTCCTCATTGCTCTGTATTCCAGTAAGCAATGATTTACCTTCACTATATCTAATTTTGATTAACTGACTTAAAAGATATGGGACTTTATCCTCAGCTGGTGTGATCTGCATGGCTCCATTGAAGTCAGGATGGTGAATGCAATGGCTTACTGTTTTGACTTGCGTAGATACAGGTGTTAGCAGCCACAAAGTCACTGGGTGAGGGTGCAGCTCTTCCCGAAGACTCTGAAAAGACACAGTGATGGGTAGTAAAGGTGATTAGAAATATGGTGAGGCCCAAGTAAATGGGACATGGCAGAATAGGACTGTCTGGAAGATGAAAGGCTTGTGAAGGCCATATTGAAAATGGTTAGCCCAGGGTAGTTAATCATTGGAACAATTTAGCAAGTGGATTCTCACTCACTGGAAATTTTTAAATCAGGAATGGATGTTGTCCTAAAAAAGATGCTGTAGTTCAAGCAGAGCTTGAACCAGGAATTAATACAGGGAAGTCCTATTGGCTGAGTTATGCGAGAGGTCAGACTAGATGATCACAATGGTCCCTTCTGGCCTTTAGAATATATGAATCGATGAGTTTTAGCAATCCCCACTTCCTTAGGAGAGGCACAGATCTGAGTTTAGGATTTTGCTCTGGTCTCACGTCAGAAACGAGGACATGAGGAAAGAACAGTGACTGTAATGTGGGAAGAGCTAAGCCTGACTTGACTACCCTACTTCTTGATGAGTAACCCAGGGCTTTTCCCCATCACTTTCCAGAGTTGTGGTGTGTAACCTGTACCCCTTTGTGAAGACTGTGTCTTCCCCAAATGTTACTGTACAGGAGGCGGTTGAAAACATAGACATCGGTAAGTCCATGGGAAACTGTGAGAACAAACCTTCCACCGAGGGCTGATGTGATAGCTATGGGAAAACTGATAGCTGATGAAAGGCATTGATCTCTGGTCCATTAGTGACCTCTGTCCCTCTTCCTGGGAGACTTCATGCATCCATAAAGGTCTGCAGTGGTGATAATGATATTGTCACTCTGAGCCCTTTTTTGGTTGATCTGTACTACAGTGTTAACGCAGTTCGCTCAGGTGGTCATGACCACTTGGCAAAACATTTATGGCAATTGCCAGTCGAGGAAGGGCGAGTGTTGACCAAGCTTGGGTGGCAGGGTGAAATGGGGATGCCCTTCAGGAATAGAATAATGAACGTTCCAGTAACATGGATTCATTCTAACTGACTGGTGAGCGACACTGCTCAGCTGGTGGAATAGTGCAGCCTGACTTACAGAAGCACCGTGTGTACATGCAGGGGCTTTGTTTAGAAGAGACAGGTTGGGCAGACTTTCTTGCAGTGTGGAGAGCAGATTAAGTGTCTTCCTGGAGCACATGGCAACGCAATGAGAAGTAGATGCGTTGGGAAAGAAAAGCTAAGCAATGAAAAGCACCAGGAGGATCACCATTGTAAGGAGCAGTTACAAATGCAGGGGCTTGTCTTTGTGCACCATTTACTCCCCTGTGACATTGGGTAGGACCCTTGATTTGGTGCATCTAGGGAGGGCTTGCAAATGTGGATTTCTCTCTGATACGTAGCTTTGCTCCTCATGACCTCGTTACTAACCTAACAGGACAGCATCCCTGTTCAGCGTCGTGTGAAGAGAAAGCTCCTGAATTATGTCCTGTCTCTGGTGTCTGCTCACCAGGATTCTTGCAAGGACCAGGCATCTTATGCGATCAAAGATATTTTAATAGCTGTGTGCGATTGGGTTAAGAGGGAAAGGTGATCTCAGAGCTTGCATACAGGACCATTAATATTTGCAAAGGGCTTTGAGATCCTCAGATGGCAGGCACCATAGAATATTAGTAAAGGAGGGAACCGTGATACCTTAGCTCTAGGTCAGAGGGCATCAACCTTACATTAAGATGTGAGTTTCCAAGTATTTTGGATACGGAAGAGGAATGTTACACGCTTCTGGGTTTCTTTTTTGAAGGAGGAGTAGCCCTGCTACGTGCTGCTGCGAAGAACCATGCTCGTGTGACAGTCGTGTGTGACCCTGCAGATTATAGCTCTGTGGCTGAAGAGATGAAGGCATCTAGTAGTAAAGACACCTCCTTGGAAACCAGACGTCAGCTGGCCCTGAAGGTCTGTCCTCTTCTTTAGAACAAAATTGTGCTCCCTTTGGAGAGCGTGTCCTAGAAACCAAAGTCTTGCCTGTTTTGTCCTCAGGCTTTCACTCTCACTGCTCAGTATGATGGCGCTATCTCTGATTACTTCAGGAAAGAGTACAGCAAGGGGGTATCCCAGCTTCCTCTGCGTTATGGCATGAACCCCCACCAGAACCCCGCACAGCTCTACACGCTGAGGCCTAAGCTTCCTCTGACTGGTAAGACAGAAGGATTGGCTGAGCTACAGCAGCAGAGGCCACCCTGTGGCCCTCCAGGGTGACTGCTGGGAAAATGCGTATTTGATTCTGAATTGGGAATGCCTCCCTGAGCCGTGCTCTGTGACTTTAAAAGGGAAGGGTTTGGATCAGCTCTTCTGCTACCAAGATGGGTGCCACCTCCCAGCACGCCCTCTGCAGCCCCAGGACAAGTATGAGGCTGGAATGTGCTGTGCAGCTGTTATCCCTTGGTCAGTAGCTCCCCCAGTGGCTGCCTGCTGTATTGCAGGGGAGTAGGCGGAACAGTTCTGGCTGCTTGCTCCCCTGCAAGGCTATAAGAAGCCCAGGGAGAGTAAGATTGGTGCTTGATTGGTCTTGCCTGATCCCAGGGCAATATATGTATTTATTTCCCTAGGGTCAGGAAGAACCAGTCAAGTGCCTAACTTGTTCTCTAGGGTTTTTTGTCCCTCCCCACCCCCCCCTTTTTTTTTTTTCTTTTACTTTTCTAACTATGATTCTTAAAGGGTTTCTGTTTTATGCTTTTCCAGCTAGTTTCCTGCAGCAGTTTCCTTTCCCTATCCCCATGATAGTGGAACATACATAACACAATTAGGAAGAAAATAAATCCTAGCAATGGTCTAGGCCCGTTACTAGGTGGAGATAGTAAAATTGTTAATACTGCAACAAAGGCAAAAGTGTTTGATAAATATTTCTGTTCTGTTTTTTTTTTTTTTTTTTTTTTTTAAAGAAGCAGGATGATGTGCTGGTATCCTATGAGGATGACGAAGTACTTTCCAGCCTGGCACCTCGGTTCTAGAAAGATTTGTTTCCATTACAGTAGCAGGCTTATTTTGTGGCTTGATGTTTGCCTGGGATTGAAGTGTTTTGCAGTTGCTTAGTTCGAATGCCACACAGCAAAGGTCTCTAGTAAAGAGTTGGTTGTTGAGTAGGAAGCACTTTGCAATTAAACGAATGAACAGAGTGAGAGACAGTAGCTGTCATGAGGAAAATCGGTATCTGCAGTCTGTTTCTGTGAGATTTACTGTAATTTCATATTAAAGGGTAGATCCTTAACTGATGTAAATCTATGCAGTTGCATTTAAGCCAATGTATAAGGACTGAGTTGCAACAGCTTATTTTGTCCTAACTTATTACTAAAATCCAGGAAGAAAAACCTTTTACTGTTTCTTAAAATGTTCTCCTTCCTCTTCTCCTTATTTAGCATCCTTTCGGACATCTGTGGCTCTAAAATTTCACCAATCGGTTACTTTCACTTGTTTTTCTAGCTTATCCTTTAATATAGACAGGGCTTCTGTTTCATGCTTCTCCAGATAGTTTTCTGCTGTTTTCCCTTTCCTTATCCCCATGATATCAGAATGACCCTCAAATATGGTGGGGATAGCTCCTTTTTTTTGGTCTCGTAATAGTGTTTGCCATGTCACTGTTCGGAAGTTCTGGCTTTCATGCCTCACGTGTAGGCAGTATGCTAATAAGAAATTGTCTTTAATGATACACATTTCCTTGTAGTTTTAATTAAAGAACCTCGTAAGAGACTCAGACAGGAGTTGGAAGCTGATTTGCTAGCAGATCTACATTGCATGTTGGCAGAACAATATTAGTTTCAGATGTCCTAATCTCCTTCAGGAACACAAGAACATTTCCCCCCTCCCACCCCCCCACACCCCATCAGCCTTCCCCCCGTCCAGACACACAAATGGAGGTGGTTCTCTGTGTTTATAGTTTTGAGTGTGCAGATGCCATGATAGTATTAAAATACTTAGGGATTATTTCACATTTGGGGCGCTGTGAGAGACTGTGCTCTTCTTCTGGTTTAGCATTTCTGATTAAAGGTCCGGATTAAGTCCTTTGCTGAAAAGCATTTGCTTAACTTTATCCTTGTGTGTAGTCCCGCTGAAGTCAATTGGACAGCACGCGTGTTTAAAGTTAGGCACGTGATTAAGTACACCTCTACCTCGATATAACGCTGTCCTCAGGAGCCAAAAAATCTTACCGCGTTATAGGTGAAACCATGTTATATTGAACTTGCTTTGATCCACCGGAGTGCGAAGCCCCGCCCCCCCGGAGCACTGCTTTACCGCGTTATAGCCGAATTCATGTTATATCGGGTCGCGTTCTATCGAGGTAGCGATGTATCCTGCTGAATCAGGGCCATAGCCACTTAGTTTAAAAAACAAACAAACAAATAAAAACATCTTGGGTTTCTGAGAAGACTCACCATAGAGGGAGCAGAAATGTACATATTTAAATAAAGTATTCCCGTGTTCTTTAACTACTTCTGTTACAATGTCCTCTTTAGAAATTAGGGCTCCATACTGCTAGACCGTATATAGACAGGAAGAGACAGTTTGTGCCCGAAGTAGACATGGGAGACTAATGGGTGGGAGAAGAAAGGGCTGCTATTCCTATTTTACAGGTGGGGAAAGTGAGACGCAGGGATACTCGGTGCCTAAATGCCTGAAGATCTGGCTCCTAACTCCCATTGGAATGGGAGTTTGAAATCAGTGGGAGTTGGATGCCGAAGTGCCTTTGAGGATCAGGGCCTAAGAGTCTTGTCCAAAGTCACACAGGCAGCCTGTGGCAGAGACAGAAACTGAACCCAGTTTTCGCGAGTCACAGTGCAGTGAGTAAACTGCAGGCCTGTCCTTCCTCTGTGGGTGTCCTGTAGAATCTTGGCCTTGTGCTTGGGCTCCGCTCTTGCACTCCGTGTTATACAACGTCCAGAGCAGCTGGGCAGAAAACAGCTCTTTCTTTCCCTACGTGCTCGGTGTGTTTAAAAGAAAACAGCTTGTGTAATTTTTGGTTCTAAGCGGTGGCAGTTTAAATTTAAAATAACTTGTACTCGGCGTTCAGGCTCCTTGGAGAGAGGGGCCTTAGGCCTTTAATGTGCATTTATGATCTGTGTGCAGTTCTCAATGGATCCCCTGGGTTCATCAACCTGTGCGACGCTCTGAATGCCTGGCAGCTGGTGAAAGAACTCAAGCAGGCTTTAGATATCCCTGCAGCAGCCTCGTTCAAACACGTCAGTCCTGCAGGTAAGAGGGGGATCTTATTGATATTCATCTTGTGGAAGAAATACAGGCACTCTGTTCTTTGAATGCCACTGCAGTGTCTGTCCTCTCGCCTCTTAAAATGCCCCAGCAGCTTTGCTGATATGAAGGAGTTGGACCAGAATATTAGTTCTCATTTTCTTCTTCCACTGTCTTGGCTCATTTTATCCACCAGGTGCTGCTGTTGGACTGCCACTCACGGT
This sequence comes from Malaclemys terrapin pileata, assembly GCF_027887155.1. NCBI lineage: Eukaryota > Metazoa > Chordata > Testudines > Emydidae > Malaclemys > Malaclemys terrapin. The sequence goes on along the minus strand of NC_071515.1, from coordinate 12,710,124 downwards.
GGAAGAAGCTCAGGCCTGCATGGTGCATGATTTACACGCGACCCTGACACCTTTGGCAACTGCATATGCACGAGCAAGAGGTGGGATGGCAAGTGAAAAAATAATCTGTGCAAAGAACTGAGAAGACTAATAGTACTTGCTCCTGAGCAATGTGCCATGTGGTTCACAGGTTCTTCTCTTTGCAAGTTTATGGTGATATTTAGAAGATCCGAGTAGCTCTTGTTTTTTTGGTTTTTCTCCAGAAGTGTCTAAATAACTCTGTTGATTAATGCGCAATCCATTCTCCTCTTGAGGGACCTAGATCCAAATCAGGACTGGCTCTCAGTCAAAGTGAGTTTAGCTAGTTCAACCAACTCTGAAGTGAAAATCTCTTTCCTGCTTTTGCTGGCAGACTCTGGACAACCAGAGAACTGGATTGGAAGCTCTCAGCTCTCAACTGTGGGTGGGGTACTGTTGAATCGTTCACAAAGAAATCTTTTCTCCCAACCATTCGTTTTCTATTTGAGTTTAAAGTATTGACAGAAACAAAAAAAGGAAGGCTAAAAATTTTTTTGCCCCTTCTCAGTGGCTCAGATTTCACTCTTGATATTTTGAGGTCATTCTGCTCATTCTCCCATTGTCCATCACGTTCCAGGAAAAACAGGTAGATGAAATCTCAGTTTCAAAAGGAAACAATTGACACACACCCAGTTTTTCTCCCCCAATTTGTAGGTCACCTCTGATGGTCATTGTTAAAGTAAAAGTACTACTACACGATTGGCATTCTCTGTCACAATTAGAAAACTAGGTTGTTGCGGGGTGACACTGAAGACCATTGACCTGAGTGAATGGGAAACCTCCACAGTGTCATCTGGTGCAATTTGTCTCTGGTTTTAAATGAGCACCAATTCATTAAATATAAAATACAAAATGGCTATGATGTACATTTCTGACTCTGGTTTTGCTTAGAAAAGTCAGTGTTATATAAGACATTCATTACAGAAGCTTCGTAAATGAGAATGTGAAGGAGTAAAATAGGAACCTACAGAAATATTTTAGGATGGGTTTTGTGGCAGGGAGACTGCCCTAGATTTTTTCCCCTTCCTTGTGATTCTTAAGTGTCCCTTTCTTCTGCTTTGTGATGAAATTAGCAACCTCTGAGGAAAGAAAGTGAGTCATGAATGGTTTGGTGGGGTGTAGGTGTGGGTTTTCTTGTGTGCTAGAGTTGAATTACTTTTTAAACATTATTTTGCAGGTGCTGATCGGATGTCTTCATTTGGTGACTTCATCGCTCTCTCTGATATCTGTGACGTCCCGACTGCTAAAATCATTTCCAGAGAGGTTAGTAAAAGAATGGCAAGTTATTCTACAAAGGTGAAGAGCTCTTGGTGAACTCGTTGGTTGTAATTGCAATTCCATTCATACTTCTTTTTTTTTTTTTTTTTTGGTCCATTTTTGTTTCTGTCCATTTTATTCATTTGTATTTATTGGTCCGTTCCAATCATTTAATATCCAGGGTGCAGAATTTAAACCAGTCTTGATTATTTTTTCAAGCTGTGGCTCATATGTGGCAGCAGATGTGAAAACTAAACAATCAAATCACTAAATTCCAAGATGGATCATAACCTTCATCGGCCACTTAAGCAAGTCTCTAAACCCCTGATTGTATTGTAGTAATAGGTGATTCAGCAGCTCTGGTGGAACAGTATGGAATTCCTAGTGGTCCCTACAAGTGCCTGCCTACTTCTTCCTGGGGAAAAAAGGAATGCATTTGTAGATTGCTGCCTACCCAGTAGACTGAGCCTAATTCTGCTGGGTTCCCCTTTGCCTGTGTAACTGAGCATATCGCACAAGTCACTAGAATAGATGACAACCCTGAATGCGAAATTAAATCAGACAACGTTAATACTTAACCAAACAGTGTTCGTGTTTGTTCTAGGCTGAGCTTCATATCACTGAGTGTTATTTAAGAAGGGAAGAAAGCAGAGTATGAATGAAAAGGAAACATATCACTTTATGGCCCTAAAATAAACCATTTCTGTCAGTTTTTAATGCTGTTTGGGCCAATGCAGTTCCATTCTGTCACTATTTGTGTCCTCAAATTATCCGAGAGTTAGAAATAATGAATGGGTGAAAGAGGAGTTTCTTTGTCTCTGACCAGTCAGAGCTTGGGTCCAAAAGGTGCTGCTCCATATATACATACCTCTTCTGTTGTGTAGGCAAGTGTTAGTTGTTTTTAGAAAAGAAAACCTGCCATCATGTAAAAAGCATCTCTTTTGAACCCAATTAGACAAATACATTCATAAAGGTACCAGGACTTTTATTGATCACCCTGAATTTCAAAGATGCTCAAAGTAAAGAGAACGTAATACAAACCTGCCTTCTGTATAGTAGGTAAAGTATTTCCAGTATGCCGTTACAAGAAACCTGTCTCGAATAGATACAGGAATGAATTCACCCATAGGAAATGTGTGGGAGGTGTGTTCCATTGACTTCAGTGGGGAAAAACACATGCTCCTGTAGGCATTGTGGCACTCATCCATATGGTTGAAACCTGCAAACACGTAGTACGTGAGTATCCTGTTGTCCTTAAATGGATTATGCTCGTTTGTAATACTACTTGCACTTGTGAGTGTTTGCAGGATTGAGCCCTCATTCAAAGTCTATTGAAGTCCATAGACTCTTGTTGGCTTCAGACCAGGCCTCTAATGTGTTTCTAATGACAGTATCTGAAATGGCCTATTAGTGTTGCTCTTTCCCCTCGGGGGCTAATGCTGTGTGTATGTGTGTGTTGCAGGTGTCTGATGGTATAGTGGCCCCAGGCTATGAGGAGGAAGCTTTCAAAATCCTCTCCAGAAAGAAAAATGGGAGTTACTGTATCCTCCAGGTGGGTGTGCTACATGTTGTTTGTGGTTTCAGCGTAGACTTCTCAGCCCACCCAAAGCTCCAGCTCAGCTCCATTTTCATTATAAGCTTCTTTTTCGGTGGCCTTCTCTCCATACTATTTGGAAATATTTTTTTCTACCAATCAGAGTTTACAGCGCTAGAACTACGCACAGATAATGCCTGATCCAAAGCCCATTGAAGAGCATGTGAACGTTCCCATTGAGCTAATTGGATTTTGATTCAGTTTGGGATTAGATTTCTAAAGGATCTAGAATTTCACGGAGTGGCATGTCCATGAAGATATAGTAAAGGCTTATATTAAACAGGACATTTTTCAGAATGTCTTCATTGATGTTTTTTTTTGGGGGGGGGGGAGGGGGAATAATATGCACATTAGCAACAGTACTTTACAGAAATAAAATTTCTGGACTGCTCTCCACTTCGCTCCAACCTCCCTATCTGTTCCTGACATGTATAGATACCTCCCCTGCCATCTATGAAATTCTCCAGCTTTGTCATTAATCTTATAATTGAGACACCCATTTGGAGCAATTTGTTACATCAGCGCGCACAGCCTTTTAAAACAACAAAATAGATTCTGTATGATCTCAGGATCAATCTGTGGGTACAACCAAAGACAACAACAAGCCCTTTTTAAAAAAAAAAAAAAAAAAAAAAAAAAACAACCAACCATATTTGAATCTGTAAGCATGCGGGACTCACCCCTGCGGTGCCTCCTGCTGGTTGTTTGTGGGAATTAGCTCGTCCCAGCTCCGGAGCGTCCTCTGCAGGCTGGTGATCTGCCTTGCTGCTGGCCCCCATGTCCCTCCCAGGACCCGGTGCCCCTTTCACTGGGTGCTGCCCCTCTGGCAGTAACCCCTCAGTCTCGGGGTCTCCCCACCCAGGGGAACTCCCCACCCACTATCCCCACTTCGCCTCAGACTTGGCTACTGCCAGTCATCACTTAGCCCCCATTCACTGGGGCAGACTGCAGCGTATCAGCCACTCACCACAGACAAAGGGGTTTGGACCTGCTGCCTCTGCCTACCTGTGGGCTGCCCCTTTGCAACCCCAGTACCCAGTTGGCCTTCCCTAGGCCTGCAGTCCAGGGGGTTTCCAGGCCGGAGCTCCCCAGCTCCTCTTGCCTTCCCCCAGCCCTGCTCCACCTTAGGTACCCAGGTACACTCCCTAGCAGCCAGGCCCTTCTCCCTCTAAAGGCAGAGAGAGAGTGTTTGTTTGTTTGCTCCTGGCTTCCCTGGCCTTTATAGGGTCAGCTGGGTCTGTTTGGGGCTTGGCCACACTGAGCTGTTTTCCCCCAGTCAGCCCAGCTTTCCTCTGCCACAGCCCTCTCCCAGGGTTGTTTTAAGCCCTTCCGGGCAGGAGCAGATGACCACCCTGCTACAGAATCCCATGTGATGAAGAATAATCACATTGCAGGCGCAGTTTAGACGCCGTGGTAATGCATGATCCCATATTCCGTTGATAGCAGTACTTGTCAAATATTTAACAAGACACTGCCAGATCATTCAGATTACCATCACCATGCCCCCTGCTCACATGTGCTGAGCAGCGTACACGTGACTTTAAATTCTGCCAGTTTCATTGTAGATTCTGTAGGAGATTTTATACTATAGCCAAAGGATCCATGTAGCTCCTATCCCAGTCCCTCTCTGAGAGGCTGACGCGCACAGGAAAGCTAAGAACTTAAGTAGCAGCACATAAAAAATTCCAACTTCAGATGAGAGGCGGATTCAAGCGTTACTGTCAGAAGAGCTCTAGAAGGTGGCTTAGGTGCTGCAGGCAAGCAGGAAAGAAATTACAGGCAGTCTTGAAGGCTGATTCCTCCCAAGTTATATCAGTTTTGCAAGGATGCAGTGGTAACTAGTAAATCTTTAATTCTTGAGAGACTCAATCACTGCTTGTCACCAGATTCCCTATAAAGGGACCTTATTCTTGGTGTTTGACTGAATGTTAGAGTGAAGAGACAACACACATTCCCCAAGGACTGCTTCTGCTCCACTATCTATGCCCCCTGTAAAGGTGGGGGGAAGTCTGCGAAGATGGTTGCCCTCTTCCACTGCCACATGGGAGGGGGAAGTTCTGTGCAGGGAAGGTCCTTTCTGCGTGCGGATCTTTGTGGGTCACAGTCTGGCCCTATGTGTCTAAACATCCAGTGTGCACACTCCTATCCCCTATCTTCTCCCTTAAAGTGACACTTTGTTTTGGTGCTGAGAAGTTGGTGCTCCAGTTTGCTGGTACAACCTCTGTTTTGGCATCCCATCACCTTTCCACTCATCTGTTTTGGATTATGTAAAAGATTTACATTGTTTTTTAAGGTAAACTATTGCTGGAAGTCAGGTTCAAAAGGGTCACTGCTCGACGTTGGATCGGAAGGGTTCAAAGAGCGTGAAGCACTACTTTCTATGTGTCTGCTTTTAGATGGAGCTTGATTACGAGCCAGATGAAAACGAGATTCGAACCCTTTTTGGGTTGCATCTCACGCAGAAGAGGAACAACGGCGTTATTGACCGGTCCCTGTTCAAGAACATTGTTAGCAAGAACAAAAATGTAAGTGTAAGAGAATTGGTGAGAAATGAGAGGACTGTTTGAGTGAACTGGTGGGCTCCAATCAGCAAAGGAAGTGAAATTCTATCATAAAAGACCCTAAAATGTTCAGGCAGACTTGTGGTTTCAGCAAAATGATGCACTGGGCCAAATCTACTCATGCAAGTAGAGCCATTGCCTTCGTTTTAGCTACTTGCCTGAGTAAGACGAGCAGGATCTAGCTCTTTATTGCTGATTATCAAGATTATAAATAGGAAGTTCCTCTTTTAATTGCCATAGTTCCACAGCAATACGGTAAGAAACCATTGTGGTCTCATTCGGAGTCACTGTTTAATAGTCTCATTTGTTTGCATTGTGTTGTATAAACTCCTAGATCTCTCTGTTCCATACACAGATGGTTTACACATCACCAGTGGGCAGTTAGTTACATGTGTTTTACATTTGTCCTAATTTTTCACTGTGAAGTAGCAGACCTATATGGATGTAGAAATAGTCAAATACGTCAAGGGGAGCTGAGAAACGTGGTAAATGGGAAAACAGTTTAACAAATTAGTAGCAGACTGAGTGTAAAATAAAATTGTCAACAGCATTTCAAATAGGGTCACCAGACAGCAAGTGAAAAATTGGGATGGAGGTGGGGGATAATAAGAGCCTATATAAGGGAAAGACCCAAAAATCGGGACTGTCCCTATAAGATCAGGACATCTGGTCACCCTAATTTCAAACTATGGCCTTGATCTGGCAAATACGTTAACACAAGCTTAGCTTCGTACATGTGAGTAGTGAATGCAACTGGACTGTTCACCAGTGTAAAATTAAGCAAGTGCATGAATGTTTTCAGGATTAGGGCCAGTGTTTGACTGTCAGTCACTTAGTTGTCGAGACCTGAGTTTAGGGTTGGTTTGGGCTACAAGAACATTAGTAGATAATCAGATTGTTGGTCATTTTTAGTCATTTTGCTATGGTATTATATAACACATGCAATGGTTTCTGGTTTGCAGATTTATAGCCAATTGCAGAACGTTCTAAATCTGTTATTTAAATGATACACTCATTATCGCTTTCTGTTGTTTCAGCTGCCCGAGTCTGCGATCCAGAATTTGACTGTGGCCACCATCGCTGTCAAGTACACCCAGTCCAATTCAGTTTGCTATGCTAAGAATGGGCAGGTAACCAAACAGGGCTGCCTAGGGGGAGTATACCGTCTCAGCCAAACTGGCCTATAGTACGTTTTGTCCGACACCAGGTGTAAAATCACTTAGTGTACTGGAAGCTATTAAACAAGTATAGGCAAGCTGGCTTAGACACTGTTACATGGAACAGTAGCTCAAGTTCTGTAGCTCTCAAGTGGCTGCCTGTGAAAGCAAAATCATGGGATCTTTTCACAACCAGGGAATGGATGGTGATTTAGGGACTAAGGGATCAAGCGTGCAAAGAATTAAACACTTGAATAATTTTGTTCGTGTTGTTAAATGTTTGCAGGATCAGGGCCTGAATCCCCCCCCCCCCGGCTCCCGAAAGCTTCTGTCCAGGTTTTTATCTGGGATCTTTTTGTTGGTGGGCATTCATTTGATTTTTAAAGTATTAGCATGTGAGTATGGGTTTCACACCTGGTGTCTGACAGTGTTTAATTTAAAGGCAACCCGCAAAGGATATATTTTAATTGCCTTATTTTGCTGCTTTGTGATGTATAAAGAAGGGCTTTTTGTAAGTAGATGAGGTTTTTATTCTGTTTGTCTTTTAACTTTGGAGTATCAGGAATGTCAAGTCTTCCTTGATTTTGATGGAAGACTTACCTTGGGGGGTGGGCTTTCGTGTGTGTTGTCAAAAGTTACACCATCAATGAGCAGATGGGGTGTGAATTTTTAACAGAAACATTTGCTCCCAGGTTTCAGAGTGGTAGCCCCTGTTAGTCTGTATCAGCAAAAACAATGAGGAGTTCTTGTGGCACCGTAGAGACTAACAAATTTATTTGGGCATAAGCTTTCAAAGTGGGGTTTAGCCCACAAATAAATTTGTTAGTCTCTAAGGGTACGTCTATACTTACCCACTGGTTCGGCGGCAAGCAATCGATCTTCTGGGATCGATTTATCACGTCTTGTCTAGATGCAATAAATCCATCCCAGAAGTGCTTGCCATCAACGCTGGTAATCCTGCTTCGTGAGAGGAGCAGGCGGAGTCGATGGGGGAGCCTGCCTGCTGCGTGTGGACCCGCGGTAAGTACCTTTAAGTTCGAACTAAGATACTTCGACTTCAGCTATGTTATTCATGTAGCTGAAGTTGCGTATCTTAGTTCGAACTGGGGGCTTAGAGTGGATCAGCCCTAAGATGCTACAAGTACTCCTTGTTCTGTTTGCTCCCAGGTGTTCATTAGGCATTGTATTTAAATATTACCAAAGACTTTTAAACAGACTGACTGAAATTCATTTCCGCTCTCAATTGCTTGCTGTTGTGATGTCATCATTCCACTAACCCTGTGAGACAAAACCAGAATTTCTTACATTTAAAAAAAAAAAAGCATACTTTTTTTTTTTTATAAACTTCAGCTCTCTCTTCCACCCCCTTCACCTCCCACCCCCACACCATACAGAAGCAAAATCAGGCACAATCCCAATTTTTTTCCTTTGTGTGTCACCTTTAATGATTCCTTGTTTAATCCATCCTCAGTATTATTCACCTGCATGCACCAGATTGTCATCGTCTAGAGTTAAAATGCACCCCTGCGTTACTTCCCTGTATTTTCTGGTGTCATGTGCTACATAGCTCTGACAAGGCATTTGGCTGGAAAGTTGGCATTTTCTCTCCCTGAGGCTTTTTAAATAGGTCTCCATCTAAGAAAGCATTAATTCTGGTTGCCCCAGGACAAAGGTCTGATTGGCCTGTGTTCCTCTTCCCCCCTCTGCTCACTCAATACAGCAGCAGCCCCATCAACCCCTGGTGCCTTTTTAGTGATGAGATTAATGTGCTACTGCAGATGTTTCTGTGGTGGTTGGAGTAATGCATGTCCCATGTGTATGTGAAAAGGCCCTTGTGATGGATGAGAAGTGGGTTAGAATCATGTCTGTATAAGCAGAAATCCAGCTGGGTCGTTGCCCGAGGTTTGCTTGATAATTTGCTTATGCACATTCAAGGGGAAATCTCTTAGCCAAGCATACATGTTTCTCTTCTTGGTTTTTATTGTACATTCTGCCTTTATTTTAATGGAACGACCAAGATCTGATGGTTGGAAGCAGAAGCTACACAATTTCAGACTAGAAATAAGGTACAATTCTTTTTACCAATGAGGGTAACCAGTGGGTTCTCTATCACTTGCGGTCTTTAAATCAAAATGGAATGTCTTTCTAAAATATGCTACTTCATGGGCTTGATGCAGGAATCACCTGGTAAAGTTCTGTGCCCGTGTTATTCAGGAGGTCAGACTAGATAGTCTTAAAATCTATGGAATGCCCTCTGGGATTCTAGGAGTTGACATCACCCTCCCTTATTTTTGAAGTACACACAAGCTTTCCTTTATGTCCCTGCATATGGCATTCCAATTAAGAAGTCACCTAGCTCAAGCGATTCCCTGTATGCAGTGCTGTCTGGAGATAACCGACTTGATGATCACTCATCATGGCTTTAAGATCAGCGTTCTTCCCTGGAATATTCAGTGTTCACCTCCCCAAATAGAAACTGAGAAGGGAAACTTGATTGATAATTCATCACAAACTGTCTTAAGACATAGTCTAGGCATCTGATGTGTGCAGTCTCTGGACTACTGGCTCAATCCTACGCGGTGCTGAGTGCTCCCAACTTCCATTCCTTTGATTCCCATGGGGTTGCCTTACCTACAACCCCCCTCTTTCAGAGGAGCTTTTGTATCTCAGTGACCCATGATTTCTTTCAACCAGATCGGTTTCTTTGGAATTGTAAGTGGAACAGATGCTGCAAGCAGGGCAGGTTGCTAATTAGGGTTGGGGAGGATTGGGATGGGAAGAAGCATTTGTGGAACTGTCACTTAATTTGCAGTAAACCAAGAATTGCAGGAAGGACCTTCTCCCTTACTTTGTCTGCTTTCCTGTAATGGCAAAACCAACCATTATAATACCGGGCAGCATGTTGGTTCGCACTCCTTAATGACACAGGAAAGAAAGGATGACTCAATGGTTAGAGCACTGGGAGACCCAGGTTCATTTCCCTGCTCCGCCACAGACTTTCTGTGTGACCCAGGGCAAGTCATTTAGCCTCAGCTCCCCCATCTGTACAGTGGGGGTTAATAGTACTACCTCACAGGGTCACGGAGGATTAATACATTAAGATTGTAAAGCGCTCAGAGATCTATTGATGAAAAGCGTGATATGAGAGTTGGGCATTATCATTATTACTAAATTAAAAATTGCAATTAAGCCTCCCCTCCCCCTTCCATTCAGAGTATCTTAAAGATAAAATGGGCCCGTTTTTCTTAAATGTCTACAATATTTAAAATAAAAGTTTTCAGCTATCACGCTGCATTTTGTCCACTTGGGAATATATACTGCAACATTCTTTATCATCTAAACTTTAAGAGGGCATTAGACTTCATTCGTTACTCAGAATGAATGCAGAGGCATGAAAGTAAATCTCTTAATTTAGCCAGACTACATAGGTTGCCAGGGAAATAAAAAAGCTAAAGCTCTAATGCTGAAACTGCATCAGTGGAAGTAGTTTTCTGGGTTCAGACTTCATCAGGGTTCTGTGTACGTTCGGGGCTCTCTTCCAGGAGACCTGCAATCTCCACCCAGCCACTTTCCTCAGTGGCAACTGCAGTCCATTGTCCTGGCGTGGCTTCCCATGCAGCTCCAGCACCCTCTTCTGCCCTTACCTCAGGGCCTCAGCCTGCAGGCCCTAGCAGCCAGCCAGGAGCTCTCTCTAGCTCCCCAGTCCCTGCTTGCAGCACTGACTTGTCCTCAGTGCTGAGGCTTCTTACCCCTACTAGGAGTCTGGTTTTCTCCCCTCAAGTTCCAGTCAGCTTCTGAACTCTGCTCTGCCTGCGGCCAGTCTTATATGGGCCTGCTAGGCCATGATTGGCTACTCCTCTCGGCCCCTTTCTAATTGGCTGCCTCCAGCACAGCTTCCCTAGGACTGCTTTTAACCCCCTTTCTGCCAGTGAGGGGCAGCTGCCCCATCACAGCCAGTCACTCAGTTTCCCCATCTGTAAAATGGTCATACTTTATAAAGTGCTTTTGAGATGTACTGATGAAAAGCACCATTTAAAAAAAGCCGGGCCCTATTTTTGTTACTTCATATCATGACATTAATAACATTGCTCATATTCAACTCTATGGATTTATTAAACACAGTAGCAATAAGTTAATTATGAGCAAATGATATAAAGTGTCAGCCCAAGAAAGACCACAGCCTGAGTCTTTCATTTACTCTTTGGGGGAGGTGTGTTTTACAGCTCTGGTAAAAGGTGAACTCATTACATCTTGATGAATGAAAAGGCAAATGATTCATTTCTTTCTTTTGACTTATAGCTTTAACATCTGTTGCAATCTAGCTGCATCGGAAAGTCTGAGGCATTGGCCAGGGCTGCTGGCCTCAGCACAGCATCTCTACGCTAGCCCGTCTGGTTAACTCTTCCGTCTCGACTTAATGGGCGCAGGAAGAAACTATGAAAGGGGGTTTCTACCTTCCTGCGAGCTCTGGTTTTGAAATAGCTGGGGATGTGTGCCCAGCCCAGCCTGGCAAAACTGCCCTGAAAAGCAACCAGCCCAAGCACAGAATCCATTCCACTTCCCTGCTACAGCACTGAAAATGAGAGGGGGGATTAGTGCTTTACCGGTACATCAAAACAAAACGTACTCACCCTGGGCCAGGGGGCTAATGAGACTTTTCAAAGGGGGGTGTGTGTGTCCATCCGTCCATGCATTATGCTGTGCGCCCAGTCTGGGGTAGTCAGTCCCATTGAAGACACAGAACTAGAGGAGCAGGATGATCTTGGATTCTAAGGCCCCTCTGATCATCTAGCCGACCTCCTGCGTAACACGGGTCCGACAATGTCACTGAAATAATTCCTGGCTGAATTAGTGTTTCTCTTGGAAAGTTGTCCCAGTGGTTCATTACTCACTGCTAACAATGTACTCCTTATTTCCAGTCTGAATTTGCCTGGCTTCAGCTTCCAGCCGTTAGGGGGCTGGCCTAGTGGGACTCAAGACCCCAGTTCAGCTCCCTGCTCAGCCACCGGCTTTGTTTGAATTGACCTTGGACAAGTCACCTAGGCTCAGATCCAAGGGATTTAGGCACATAGAAGAGTGGACTCACCACTGGTTCGCCCCCTCATGGCTGGGCGTGGACACAGCAGCTCTTTCCTTTCTAGCATCCACGACCGGCAGTCACTCCAGTCCTGTGGTGGTCTCACGTCTCATGGCTTGGCCCTCCAGCCAGGTCACAGTTAGCCCCACAACGAAGTCCAACAATCAGTCACCCTAATCCTTACATTTGGTTTTCGGTCCCCAGCTCTGGACCCAAGGTCCCTGCACCCCTTCGCTCAGGGCTTTAAATTGTCCTCATCCCCTTTTGTCGGGGGGCTTCATGCCGCCACCTCAGCAGCTGATGGGGAACCCAGACCCATCTGCTACACTAGGTTCCACTCTGGGGACCCTAGGCTGAGTAGCCATGTTCTGCTCTGTCAGATACCTTGCTGCTGCTTCCCTGGACTCCTTCCCGCCAGTAGCCTCTTCCTCCCCCCCCCCCCCCTCCCCCGAGCTTGCTCCAATCCTGTGTCTTCCCACGATCTCAACTTCCACCGGGCTTTGTCCTGGTCCTCCAGGTTCCTTCCTGTTCTCCTCAGGGCTGTCAGCTACCAAGAGTGACTGCAGAGTTGTACACTACCTCCCTGCAGCCTCTTTCTGCTCCAGATGGCTTCTCTTTTCCCTTCACCCAGCTTCGCCCCAGTTGGGCTTCATCTTTCAGTAGGCCTAGCTTGCTCTCCAGGTGGGTTAATTGGCCTCTGAGGCCTACATTAACCTTTTCCCCTCCAGTGTGGGTAGGCAGACCATCCATAAGGCACCTAAAATCAGTGGACATTAGGCACCTCAAGACCTGTAGCTTCTGTATCTCAGTGCCCATCTATAAAATGGGACTAATATCACTGCCAGGAGTGTGGTGAGGATCTTTCATTGGAGATTGTGAGATGCTCAGATACTACAGTGATGGAGGCTACATTAATACCTCATACAGAGAGGCACATGACTGTAGACGTGATACTGAAGGCTGTGGGACTAGCAGTAGTAAGCACTACACCCGCTAGTAATTGTGTGTGGAGTCTGGCCCTGCGTGCGAATGCCTTCAAAGAACATGGCTATGCGGTTCAGCCAGCTCACGTATACATTAAAACCTAGCTTGTCATTTTGCGCCATGTCCAGATGTCATGTGGCTCACTGGCTCTTGCTCTGCATGGCTTCCCAGCATGCTCTCTGCTGCGGGGAGTGGGGCAACGGGATGCATAACAACTCCAGGGACACCTGTTTTCAATTAACTGAGGTGTAAAAACATCACACCGATGTTTCGACACCATGAACCAGGCAATACTATAGAACGAGGAGTGTACCTCATCCGGGGGGGGAGGGAGGGGGGAGCAGCTCCAGGGTGTGCGAATGACATACCCAGCCCAAAGCATGCTGGGGCTTTATAAACAGGAGGGGCCAGCAGGTCTGGAGACTGCAGGACTTGTGACAAAAGACGTGTCACAAAAGTGCGACTGGCCCTCTAGGTTGGGGGTGGAATTCAGCAGTGTAGTCCTGGGGTGGTGGTGGCATTTATTTATTAATTTTTTAAACATTATTAATGTATTTATTTTATTGTTTATTTTAATTTTTTAAAATAAATGATTTTTTTATTACCATCAGCCATAGACTGGCATTGGTAGGTGTGGGGTTAATGGCACACTTAGTTAAACAGTGCAAACTACTGTCAGGGCTTACAGTTCAGGAAAGCAGACGATTCTCCAAAAATATGAACACCAGGATGTGCTCCAGTTGAAGGGAGAGAGGGAAAAGCTATCTGCTGAGCGAAGAATCTGTCTGACCAGAGCAGGGCTGGAGGAGGCAAAGCAGATACACTGCCTCTTTCATTCTAGGTGGCTTGAAAAGGTCCCATTTCAAACGTTGCTCCTGGAGGCAGCATCCTCAGGGGCCCGGTTTTATATTAAACTCCAAACCCACTAAGTAAGGGCTTAGGTTTAGTGTGCAGCTATTTTTAAATCCTCCTCCTCTCTCTGGCCGATGGCCGAATAGGAAATGTATTGGCAGCTGCAAGGCTTTGATGTTTCAAGTTATGCCCTGATTTGACAGACCAGTTGTCCAGAGTGACAACTAGCTTCTCCTCCTTATCAGGCATGACTGGGGCTTGTTCGTAATATGCCAGAAGTTGCATCTAACCTGTATGGTGGTTTTATACCATGCCGATCACGGCGCCTGGAGAGATTACACCCGCAGGGGTGGTCTGGGCACAGACCTGAATTCTCTTTCCAATACCTTTTTCCAGGAACAGGTAGACTAGACTCTCTCACCAGCCCTAGTCATTCCTAGAGCAGACAGAGCGCTTTTTAAATGAAAGCCAGAGCTGCATGAAACCATTTTTTGGTGTGACAATTTAACTCCCTTGGCAGAAGGTGCGTGTCGGTACTTGTAGAATTCAGGAAGCAAAATTTAGCTAGTCCGTTTCTCTAGCTGTTAGCACAATAGAGACCGGTCCATCACTAGGGTGCTGTGGTAGCACAAATAATAAATAGTAACAGGGCACGTACTGATTGGGTGAGAGAAACAAACATCCTTGTGGTGAGGGTGGGGTCGAGTAGGTTTTGTGCCTGGGCTAGAAAATGTTGATTTAACAAAATTGAGAGAGATACTAATAAACGTGGGGTGTGGAATTGAAGTATAAGTAGTTGAACCTGGGAGACACGTAAAGACGATATGGACCGAGCCTGTTCTCCTCCACACAGTGCCAGTCCTGATTACTTGGGCCCCGATCCTGCTTCAGGTTGCACACAGACCCCAATGTCCACAAGGAACCCAGTTATGGAGCCCCAGTGAAGTCACAAGTGCTGGGATCTGTCCCAGATGCAAGTTGCAGGATGAAGGGCTTAGGTATCTCTAGAGCACTCATCACCATCGGGGGAGGACTGGAAGGCTTTTCTCTGCCTTCATGTATGTTTAAAATGGCTCTGGGGTTGGGGCTGCTCTGATAAAGATCACAGTGCGTGGGGACGTGCTTTGGCTGTCCATTACAGTGTTCTGCATGTGCTGCAGGTTATCGGCATAGGGGCAGGCCAGCAGTCCCGAATCCACTGCACACGTCTTGCCGGTGACAAGGCGAACCATTGGTGGCTGAGACACCACCCCCAAGTGCTCGCCATGAAGTTCAAAGCTGGAGTGAAGAGGGCGGAGATCTCCAATGCCATCGATCAGTATGTCACCGGGACCATCGGCGAGGTAACGCGCCAGGATTTTCCCTAAAGACCGTCCCGGAGGTTCTGCACATTTTCTTGTGGGATCAGTATTGATGAATAGACCAGGGCAGGGATTCCTGAATCTTGTGGGTGGTCTCTTCCTTTGCCCTTTTTTTTTTCCCCTTCCATCTGTCATCCCAGTCTTGCATCACCGCGCTGGATCTTCTGTCCCGGGAGGGCTGTATCCTTTCAGAGCGCACTCTTTAATTGTCGTTGAGAGAGAGGAGCCTCTCCTTGTTCCCGCCACACTGGGCATGCTTCCTGGGTTGCACTCTTAGGCCTGGTCCACACTAACACCCCATTTCGAACTAAGGTGCGCAAATTCAGCTACGTTAATAACGTAGCTGAATTTGAAGTACCTTAGTTCGAACTTACCGCGGGTCCAGACGCGGCAGGGAGGCTCCCCCGTCAATGCCGCGTACTCCTCTCGCCGAGCTGGAGTACCGGCGTCGATGGCGAGCACTTCCGGGATCGATCCCAGAAGATCGATTGCTTACCGCCGGGTCCGGAGGTAAGTGTAGACCTACCCTTAGCCCCTCAGAAACCAGAGGTAATAACTAGGACCAGATTTGGGTCTTTCGGTTAGTGAAGCCACTCATCTGTCTCCTGCAGTCAATTTGTATAGGAGGAAACTTGAGCGTATTGGAGGGCTGGATGGATAACGGAATTCAGTCACTCACCTTTGGGGACAGGTCAAATGAGGTCCAGACTGTTAATGGCCAGAAGTCATTTGAGTTTGAGAACTGTTTGGCCTGTGTGAAAATAATCTCTGTCCAGTTCCTATGGGAGACACATTGTGGGGGCAGCGCCTGCGGTGTGGACAATCATAATCCCTGCAGTCCTAGGTACACAAGTGGGCAGCGAAGCTGTAATAGTCTTTCGCAGCCAGAGGTAGCTGGAGGGCTGTTACTACTGGGCAGCAGCACTTCCAGGACCCAGCTGAGCATGGGGCCCCTTTGTGCCAGGCGCTGGACAAATACACAGAGATAGGCTTTGCCCTGAAGAGCTTCCACTATAAATAGACAAAAGGGGTGGCTGTGGAGAGGCACAAAGATGGGCAGTGACTTGCCCATGGTCACACGGCAGGTCAATGGCAGAGAGCCAGGGGATAGAACCATGTCTCCTAATTTCCCCCATCTGCTGTGTGCTGCAGTGTAAGGGAGCATTGACTTTCCGCCTGTTCAGAGGATGTCCATCTCCAGGGCTGTTTTATCTGGCAGTTTCCAACAGGCACTAAATTAATTCTGAATCTTAGAAAACAAAGAATAAAAGGTTCAAAGTATTGCCAGCACTTAGACTTTTCCTACTGTATTTTCACTCTAATTTCTGCAGTTCATTTCTATGGCTGCTTGGATTCCCAGAATCAAACTGGGCCAGGCTGTTGCAGGCAGTGACTGCCTCAGTAAAGCATATATGCCCTTTTAAAGTATAAACCCAACAACTGGAATGGGAACCTAGTGAATCACACATACATCAGCAACTGCTTGCTTAATGGGATGGCATGGGAGGTGGATTAGTGCAGTTTAAGAAGGTGATTCATAAGGCAAGCTCCTGTTCATCAGACATATGTGAAGCTCCTTATACCAAATCCTGTTTGTGTGTGTGTCCTGTGTTTACACCGAACGGCATAGCACTAACCGGCCAAAGAAAGCATATGGGCCAGAAACGAGCGAGGAGCAGGGATGGTAGCAGGAGCAGTGGTTGGTAATCTCTTTCCACAGTCACTTCGGATCTAGTAAATTCCTGGTGTGAAGTTCACAGCAGCAGAGCACCATGTAAGATCAGGACTGTAGAATAGTTGTGAACTTGGATGTAAAAGAGATGACATCGCTCGTATGCATAGGGGGCTGGGAGGAGGCCCAGAAGCCATTTCTGGGATGGTGATAGCCAGAGAGCAGTAAAAGGAGTGAATGCCATCAGGCTAAGCTGACTCTGTTCTTGCAGGGGGACGATCTGGTTAAATGGAAGGCGCTGTTTGAGGAGGTCCCAGCGCAGCTCTCTGAGGCCGAAAAGAAGGAATGGATTGGCCAGCTGGACGCAGTCTCCCTCAGCTCGGATGCATTCTTCCCTTTTAGGGATAACGTGGACAGAGCTAAACGGGTAAGGTCGTTGTGCGGCCTGGATGTCAGGGTGACCTAAGGGAAACACCTGGGTGGTTTTGGCTTTATTTCGTCCATTTCGTGCACTGTGGAATGTGTCTGCATTTTATACACGTGGTGCTTGAAAAGTGCCAACTAGAACTGCTGCATTCTAGGAGAGGTTTTTCTGGAGCACAATGGTTCTCCATGCTAACCACCATGGATGTTGGCTTAGAATTAAAGGAGTGTAAAAGTATGACAGATCTAGCCAAAAAAAATCCAGATAATGCTGTTAAGTTCAGAGGAGCAGATTGTGACCTTTTTACTCACACTGGCAAGCAGTTACTTACATGAGGAGTAGTCCAGGACTAGTCCTGTGAGTAACTTACTTACTGGCTTGTAAGCCCTTTGGGGCAGGGACCATCTTTTTGTTGTGTGGCTGTACAGCACCTAGTGCAGTGGGGTCCTGGTTCATGTCTAGGACTCCTGGGGTATGTCTACAGCTGGCCCATGCTCTGACTTGGGCTAAGAGGCTGTTGAATTCTAGAGTAGACTTCCGGGCTCGGGCTGGAGCCCAGGTTCTAGGACCCTGCAGGGTGGGAGGGTCCCAGAGCTCAAGCCTGGGAGTCTGCACTGCAGTTAAACAGCCCCTCAGCCCACGCCCCCTGAGCCCAAGTCAGCTGGCACGGGCCAGCCACAGGTTTTCAATTGCACTGCAGAAATACAGTGAGTTGGGGGCTGACAATCTGGACTGGAGAAGAGCACAGGTCTGTGCTGGTTGTACCATATTTCCTAGTTTCACTGCACAATTCATCCAGTTGTTTTTGCTTTTCATCACTAACCTTTAGCGTCTCCAAATCTTTGTTCAGAGCGGAGTCCAGTTTATTGCTGCCCCATCTGGCTCAGCTGCCGACCAAGTTGTGATCGAAGCGTGCAATGAGTTGGGAATAACTCTCATTCACACCAATCTTCGGCTGTTCCATCACTGATTCCACCATGGGCTGTCACAGCCGGTTGCTGTCACTCGCTCAGCCCCGGGCTCGGCATACGCAATGACTGTAACTTCACCCGTTACATCTGGAAACCCAGTCGGCACATGTGGTAGAGTGTCCTTGTGTAGTCAGTAAACAAAGCCCCTGCTGCTGGCTGCAAATTAAAGCAAAAAGAAGCTTGATACTTGCAAAGGAATTAATTTCTTTTGAAAATAAATACGCGGTTCCTGGCTGTGATGAGTGTGCAGTCTTATGTCTTTCATATTGTGTGTGTGTTCGGGAAAAGAGGCTTCATTTTATGAGTTACATTTTATAGCCCAGACTTTACCAATTAATTAAAAAGCTGATGGAACATTGTGAAAGTCCTGCCTTGCAGCCACATTTGTAATGGATTGATAAAAATCTGTTATAAACTGAAACTACACAGATTGCTCTCGAGTTAGCAGCTTTCTCCCAATGTGTCTCATCCATTATCCTCTTTTCTGCTGAGAGTATGTAATTGGCCCTGTGTCTGAGGCAGTTTCAGGTTCAATACACCAAATCCTGATATGGAAGTGTTTTTGCCAAAGGGCGGACTTGAATTGCTTTCTTAGGCCTGGTCTACGCTGGGGGGGGGGGGGGGGGAGAGGGGGGCGGGTGTCGATCTAAGATACACAACTTCAGCTACGAGCATAGCGTAGCTGAAGTCGACGTATCTTGGATTGACTTACTTCGTGTCCTTGCTGCGCGGGATCGACGGCCGCCGCTCCCCCGTCGATTCCACTTCCGCCTCTCGCCCTGGTGGAGTTCCAGAGTCGATGGGGAGCGCGTACAGGGATCAATGTATCGCATCTAGACGAGACGCAATACATCAATCCCAGATACATCAATCACTACCCGCCGATCTGGCGGGTAGTGTAGACATACTCTTAGAGGTGAAAGGGGAAATACCAGTTCCTGTGAATCTTGCATGCTTGGTTCTCGTACCAAGTGAATTCAATTCAGAGTTCAGACATAGGCATCTTGCCTAGAGCTACTTCTGTTCTCAGATGTGTACAGTTCACTTTACGTTGTGCTGAACTCTGATTTGCTAAACTCCAGATTTGCACTAGTTTTTCTATGTGAACAACGTAACATACTGGTTATTTGCTCTTGCCAGCACATTCCAAGGGATATCTTTTGATTGCACTTATAAAACCTGTTTGGTTTTTTCACTGGCACAGCTCAGAGTTTTGCAATTGCTGTCTCTACATTGTACATTACATGCAACGGGAAACCACAAACCCGTTCAGCCAATTCCTCTTTCCTCCCCTACAGAGCTTATAAATTCCAAAGGGGTCCTGACCTCAAAAGGTTGAATTCGGTGGCGATACACTCTATGCAGAGCAGTAAAGCGGATAAATAGCAGCTGTTCTTAGGCCTGCAGAGATTGTTATCCCCACAGATCCGAGTTTGAGGAGCTCACAGATGTGGTTTTAAGTCTGCATTGTACTGTGGAACTTAAACTCCACAGCCTGTTTGGACTCTGAGAGGGAGTGTCTGGTCCCAGCCTGTGACCTGGCTTCAGTGAAATCATAGTGCCACACTGTGATGCTCCACACGAGGCAAGGAATAGGTGACTAATGGGAGTTCTCGCTAGACTCCAGTACTGTTGCTTGCCTTCTTTCTGTCTTTCAGCTTGAAGGGGCAGCTTTAATCGGCACAACCTCAAAGGCTGCCCTGCCAGCAAAGGCTGTGCGGGGTGATGCTAGATCAGTGCATCCCCCATGTTGCCCTAACTGTGCCCTTCCTAGCCAGCATCGGCCCAGTGTGGGTGTGAGATGGGCTGGTTGCAGCACCCCCAGTGGATGGGAGGTTCCAGGCGGGGTGTGCTTGTTCTGTATCTTGGCAGCAGTTTGCAGAGTGATGGCTGTTCAAGATGAAAGCTAAATCCTGGGCTATCTGCCCTGTCCATCTCCCTGCCAGGGCAGGCGGGATCATTCCTTGCCCTGTATTCGTGAGTGCTATATCCAGGCGAGTTTGAAATGAGCGAAGCAATGAGGCTTCAACCACTTCCTGTGGGGAAACTAGCTGAGTCTAATAAGAGACCATAATCAGTCTGTGCTTTTCTTCACTGCGTTACATAACAGCATGCACCTAGTTATGTAGCCCCTTACATCACCCTGTAGGGTGACCAGATGTCCCGATTTTATAGGGACAGTCCCGATATTTGAGGCTTTTTCCTATATAGGCTCCTATTACCCCCTAGCCCCTGTCCCCATTTTTCACACTTGCTATCTGATCACCCTGCTCACAGCTCACACCCGTCAGTTCCTTGGAGCAGGGTGCCGTGTTCCCCGAGTTACCATGTGCCCACGTTTTATGGTCCAACAACAATAGCGTGAACCCCAACACCCCGAGTGCTGTTACGCTGCTCTGGCAGCTCTCCAGTTTGTCAGTATGAAGGTGCCTATAGCGGTGGGCAGGATAGTCAGTACCTCTGCTGTAAAGCCACATTAGAGGGCTACCGCCTGCTTGGGGGGCTTGTATAGAGACCTGTTGAGCCTGTTCAGCTGAATTCATTAGGGGCCTGATTCCAGCACAGAGGGGGCCATAAACCACTCACTCCTCCCCACTGCGGAGCCCCAGCCTGGGGCAGGCATAAGAGCTATTGGGAGGCAGGGAACGTGGCCATGGTGCACAAGGTTCCCGTAGTCCCCTCTTGGGGACATCATCGCCAACCAACATAGATTAGCACAATCTGCTCTGAACTATACCAGGTTGAGATGGGCGCAGAATCACACTTGTGTCCTTCATGCCCCTCCCCACTAAGCCTGGCAAGGACAATGTATTGTTTCTATAATGTGCACTCCACTGTTTCACTATGAGCTGAATGAATAGAGGCTGTTCCGTTTGATAGCTGCAGTGTAGCCATTTTGGAGTGAAACGGTAGACTGCGTAGACCAGGGGTCAGCAACCTTTCAAAAGTGGTGTGCCAAGTCTTCATTTATTTGCTCTAATTTAAGGTTTTGCGTGCCAGTAATACATTTCTAAATGTTTTTAGAAGGTCTCTTTCTAGAAGTCTATAATATATAACTAAACTATTGTATGTAAAGTAAATAAGGTTTTTTAAATGTTAAGAAGCTTCATTTAAAATTAAATTAAAATGCAGAGACCCCTGGACTGGTGGCCAGGACCCAGGCATAGAATCATAGAATACCAGGGTTGAAAGGGACCTCAGGAGGTCATCTAGTCCAACCCCCTGCTCAAAGCAGGACCAATCCCTAGACAGATTTTTACCCCAGTTCCCTAAATGGCCCCCTCAAGGATTGAACTCACAACGCTGGGTTTAGCAGGCCAATGCTCAAACCACTGAGCTATCCCTCCCCCCAGTGAGTGCCACTGAAAATCAGCTCGTGTGCCGCCTTCGGCACGTGTGCCATAGGTTGCCTACCCCTGGTGTAGACTCATGCTCAGCCGTCAGTGTGTTTCACGTACGGGGACTGCTGCTGTGGCACTGTAGCTTAAGTGACGGGGGATTTATTCTTTCAACCACCGAGGGATTTGTGCGTAGAAGGTGCAGGCTTTTCACTGTTGTTGAGCACTGCGTAGTTTTAGCTAAGGCACTTGAGCGCCGATGGTTTTGATGCTCGCTCAGTGGCATGGTGTGCTGGTAAGGTACACTTGCCTCCCAAACGGTAGGAAAAGACTGTTGCAAGCTAAGGGATAACACTGCCTGTCAGATGCATTGAGCTTGGCACAGAACTGCAGTGTGCCAGTGGGGACACTGGCAGCACACTGCCTCTGGGAGCTGCTGAGCATATGGGGAAGGTCATGGGAGGGAGGAGCATGCTGTCCCTCCTATGAGCTGGGGTGAAGTGGAAGGCAGGGCGGTGCTTTTCCTCCTCCATACCCACTGGGACTAGCCCGAAGCAGTCCCTACACGCAAGCGAGTGCAGATACTTCTTCATTAGCCTGAAACGCAGTGCGGACCGCTGCAGAAGCATCGCATTGCAAGTTCACGTGCCCAGATGCATCCTTCACACTGTCACTAAATGTAGTTTGGGTTTGTTAATGTTTGTTGACTTTGAGTTGTATGTTGCCCCGAGAGCGGATTGGGAATATTTTGACCAAACATTTTGTGCCAAAAAAATGCCCATTTCTCAAAACTGAAGCTATTTGCAGGACCAGGCTGGCTTCAAAGAATTTCCCAGCTTGAAAAAATGTTGGTGGGGAAAAAGAATTTTGAAATTGTCTAAATGTCCCATTTTTTCCAGCTAAAAGTTTTGGTTTTCATTTCAAAATGACTTTTTGTTGAGCAATTTAACTGGATTTAGAATACATTTTTTTTTAAACAGCTCAAATTTGAAATATAACATGTTTAAGATAGCCAAACAAAATATTTCAATTGACCCAAATGAAAAGAAACAAAAATGGCCAGTTTGTGAAAATTGTAGAGATTTTTGACAGTTTGTCCCAATTTGGGATGGTGTAACGGGGCAGGACTCACCCCTGCAGTGCCTCCTGCTGGTCCTCTCAGGAATTATCTCTTCCAGCCTCTGGAGCGCCCTTTGCAGGCCGGTGTCCCACTGCCGCTGGCCCCCCGTGTCCCTCCCAGGACCTGGTGCCCCCTTGTGTTTGGGGTGCTGCCCCCTAGCAATACCCCAGAAATCTGGGTCTCCCCTCCCCAGGGAACCCCCAACCCTCTAGCCCCATTTTGCCTCAGTCGTGGGCTACTGCCAGTCACCATCTAGCCCCCGCTCACTGGGGCAGACTGCAGTGTAAAAGCCACTCGTCATAGGCAAGGGGGTTTTGGACCTCCTGCCTCTGCCTACCCCGGGGTTACCCCCTGCAACCCCAGTACCTAATTGGCCTTCCACTAGGCCACAGCCTGGGGGGTTTCCAGGCTGGAGCTCCCCAGCTCCCTTGGTCTTCCCCCAGCCCTGCTCCACCCCAGGTACCTTCTCTCAGTTCTCTGCAGCCAGGTCCCTCCCTCTCAAAGCTAGAGAGAGTCTCTGTCTTCAGCTTCTGGCCCCAGCCCTCTTATCAGGGCCAGCTGGGCCCTGATTAAGCTGGCCACAGCTGTGGTCAGCTTCTCACTGCTGTCCTCACTCTCTTGCCCTCTCCAGACTTTTTTAACCCCTTCAGGGCTGGAGCGGGGTGACCATCCCACTACAGATGGGGAAAAATCTTTTGAAATCTCAAAAATTCTCATCATCTGGGAAAATCATTTTCTGGCCAATCCTTCTCTTTGAAGTCCTCGAGCAGTTTTGTCATCTCATTCAGCAATAGAGCTGGATGGAATCATCACACAAACAGCCTCCCCTTTTGAAAAAAAATTTGACAAGAAAATATTGCTGGCATTTCACAGTTCTTTCTACGACCTGTATTCTGCCCTTGGCTAATGGTTATCAAGGGCACCCCCAAATACATCATTTAGCCCCAGGACAAGAATATCCAGAGATAGAATATTAAAAGAATAAATGGGAGCTTTAGAAGGGATATAAACGTTCGTGTTCCAGGTTATAAACTAACATCTGACTAACTGGGCTCAGTCAGATGGAAATGTTCTCTGGGGGCAGCTTATCCCACAAATAGCTACTAAAAGGGTTTCTTGCAGATTCTTCAAGTGCATCTGGTATTGGCCACTGGCAAAGACAGGACCCTGGAGAAGACTGACCCCTGTCCGGCAATTCCTATGTCTCTATGAATCGTAGGATTAGAAGAGATTGCTCAATGCATGGCTCATCTAGTCTAACCCCTGCCAAGATGCAGGATTTATAGTGTCTAAGTTATCTAGAGTGAGCTAGTTATCTAGAGCTGAGATCATAAAGGCATAGATTCCTCTAGTGAGGTCTGGATGGACATGCATAACACAGCTTGGGAAAGCTACAATAATGGAAATCTAGTTTACAAGAAAATTAATTTTCTCTCCGTAGATCTAACCCTGGTATATTTTAGGTACTTTAGCTCATCTATTGGAACAACATTGGGATACTGCTCATTCTTACTGCAACAATTTTACTAGTCGCAAACAATTCAGCTGCCCGATAGAAATCTGTTAAAACAATTGCTGTCTATTACCATACTTCTCATGTCAAGAAGCCAAATTCCATTCTCATTCTATATTTAAGTAAATCCAGAGTAATTCTATTGACTTGAATAATGCAACTCCTGTATAACTAAGAGCAGAATTTGGCTCCAGGAATCACCAGGGAAGCTTTCACATTTGGTATTTCCTCCTAAGTGTTGAGCTTGAGGTTTTTGCAGTGCAGACAGTACAAACCAAAGGGTCTTATTCCTAGTTTAATTCATTGCAATCCAACGGACTTTGCTTTAAAAAAAAAAAAAATTCTACAGGGATAATATTTTTAGAGTTGTGGTAGTCTGCTGGATGAATGTAAAATTGAATATCTGAATGTAAAACTGCTGCTTCAGTAAACACCAGAAAGTCTCTCAACAGGTGGAGTAGGGATACATTTTTTCAGCAGTAAATAGAAATCATAAACTAGGAAGTTTGTGAATAACTGATCAGACTGTAACATTTTCATTCCCTTAACAAGATCACAGGAAAACATTCTTCCAAATACTCCACAGTTGTTACCTGTTTAGAAATAGTTGTCCATTTCTTTGCCGTTCCCATATTTTAGATATATGCAATATATCTGTCTTCCCTTACGGTGGAGAATTTCTAATGAGGTGCCATAAAATTAATTCCTTCCCTTATATGTATTACAGTAGCACCTAGAGGTTACAGCTGCTATCACTTTTACTAGCAAGAGTGTCTGAACAAACTGTATTCTGCAGTTTGATTTTTTTAATTTGCCGTGTCAGGAATGTAGATGTAGCAGCTCATTTTTCAAGTAGTATGAATCTGTAAATTCTTGTAAAATTGACACCGGTATCTTTTATACATTTCCATCCCTTGCTTAGAAATGAGTGATTAAATTATCCTCCATCAACAGTTATAAGGAGAGATGAGTTAAGGTCATTTATAATCTACCCCCCCCCCCCCCCCCGCCAATGCTTACTCTGTATGGGTGATCAGGCCTATGCCGTAGCTACACGATCTCAGGAGACGTAGGTTCAATGTCTTGGCCACTTCCTTTGGGATGCTGGGCAAGTTGCTTGGACCCCAGTTCAGTAAATATTTAAGCATAAGGCTAACGTTAAGCATGTCAGTAATCCCATTCAAATTGATGAGACAACAATTGTGCTTAAAGTAAGTCACATGCTTAAATACCTTGTTGGATGAGGCCTTACGTGCTGTCCCGCAGTTTCCCATCTTTAAAATGGAGATACTTCCTTTCTCCCGTTCTTTGTCTCGCTCATCTAATTAGTCCCTGCCCTGAAGTTCTCTCAATCACTGTCTTACTGTGTGCTAGCTCTGTGGGGTTTGTACTAACTCAGTGGTGCTTTGATCTCCACTGGTGTCTCTAGGGCAGGGGTAGGCAACCTATGGCACACGTGCCAAAGGCGGCACGTGACTGATTTTCAGTGGCACTCACACTGCCTGGGTCCTGGCCAGCGGTTCGGGGGCTCTGCATTTTAATTTATTTTAAATGAAGCTTCTTAAACATTTTAAAAACCTTATTTACTTTACATACAACAATAGTTTAGTTCTATATTATAGACTTATAGAAAGAGACCTTCTAAAAATGTTAAAATATATTACTGGCATACGAAACCTTAAATCAGAGTGAATAAATGAAGCCTCGGCACACCACTTCTGAAAGGGTGCCAACCCCTGCTTTAGGGACTACTGTAATTCAAATAATGTTTTCTATGCTGCTTTCTTTAAGAAAATGACCAACAAATATTCTCCTATTTTCAGCTTCATATGGCAGAAAGCCGGCTGTCCCCTCTTCTTTCCAAAGGCAAAGCTATTTCAGTTCAGTGTACACCTTCTTTCCCTGAACCCCCTTGCAACAACAAAAATAAAAAATCACCAGCCACACGTTTGGTTTGTAAATCTTTTTATTACAAGAGTTGTCTTTCCACAGTAGTAAAGCTTTGGCACTTACAGTATAAAAAATAATCACCGATCATAATTACACCAAATTCCTCTTTATCAACTGCATACTAAGTTTCTTCAATACATTTTTTCCCATATAAAAACACTTGAGGGATGGGGAACAAAACTGATAAATAACAGTATGAGATACAAAGATACAGCTAGAAAAATAATAGGATCATTTAGAAAGAATTAGGACTGTGCATATTTTAAATATCACAGTGATGGGGTATGCAGTCACTTAGGTTATTGCTGGCTGCACGCTCAGGTGAAAGCATAAGAGTTCAGTGGACTTTCCTTCCTCTAAACGTTAGTAGTGTCGTTTTTGTTTGCATGGCAAGGGAGCCTTCCATCCCATTTACTCCTCCTGCCCCGGTATTATTTTGATCCCCAACCAATTCAGTATTTTCAAATGAAAAAAAGATACTAAATTGTGAACGGTATCAAACACTGAGAAAAACAAAACAATACACACTGCTATCAATCATGAGAAAAGTCTGAAACGCGCCAAGAATGATGCTTGGAGAAGCTGTGAGTTGAGCTTAAGCTGGGAAAGTGACTCCGGAGCAGAAGGCCATTCTTAAAGATCTGGTTTTGCTAGCATCACTTGTTTGGATGGTCATCTTGGTGGATAGATTTTTGTTGTTGATGGTGTAAGACTTGCTGGATGTTACTTTCCTGGTCGATGTTGTGTGTCTGCCTGTACATCTAAGGGCATGAAGCACTCAATTGGGCAATTGACATTCTGTTGGGAGGAAAGGAAACCAGTTAGTGCTCAATACTGTAAAAGACAAGTGTTGTAACGTAGTAATCTCGGCTGAGAAATGCAGCCAAACTCCTTGCATTTGCAGCTGTTTAGACTTCTCACTACAAACCATTCTATTGATCTGCCTTAGTATGGGAAGGTTTGGAATGGAGAAGAACTCCCATTATTAAGAACTCCCTCAATCCAGCAAAGTACTAAAGCATGTAGTGAGACTTAAACCTGTGATTAAGTCCCATTATAATCAACAACCTTAAGCTCGTGCTTAAAATTTAGGCATGTGCTCAAGTTTTGCTGAATAAGGGTTTAAAGATTTTGTGTCAACTGCAGAACAAATAGAAATCTGCAAGCGGTTCTAATCTATGATTATTATTAATAACGAGTTGTGGGTAATACACTCTTCCCTCCTCCCACCCCAGGCAAGGCTCGTAACGAATGGACATGGGGTCTCTATACGTACAGTATTTGTGCTCTGGTGGTATCTCTGTGAAAACTGTGTGTAGGAGTGGCCAGCAGCGCCTTCGGGGGCCGTCTCAATACCAGGTCTGCGACAGTTGTCACAGCGCCAGCCCTAGAGAAACACACCTCAATCAGATACTGTTTCCAAGGATCCTCATAACAGATGAAGTTAATACTTTATACACAAATCAGATTTCATCCCTGGGGAAACTGCACTGACATCGATGAAGCTACTCCGGTTTGACACCAGTGTAACAGTGATGATTCACATCGCAAGGAAGTAGAAGATGGTGTGAAGTTAAAGTAGGGACTGGTCTCCGCTTTACCCTCCTCCTTATGCATTCCCATTCGTTGCTTTTCTTGCTACTGGCCTCTCTTCTGGCTGTGTGTGACACTAACGTGGACACCCTTTGATTCACAGTTGAGGAGTGTGGGGGTTGGTTTAAGTAAGTCTGCAGTGGGGTTCTCAGACTTTTCCAGCGTGGGCTGCATTTCAACAGTGAGACTGTTTCATGAACACTTCCCCCACTTACATGTCCCACTCTCCTCTCCCTGACCACTGTGTGAGCATGTAACTGTCCACGCAGCAACTGCTTAGCTGGAAAAGTGTAGGAAAGTATGTATAATTCAGCAGCTGGAAAGGCGGATGAGCTAGCCCCTATCTTCAGAGGCCACCACTAAAAGCTTGTGGCCAGAGTTTGAGAATCTCTAGTTGGTGTACTGGACGTGTTTGCAAAGCTGGGAGAGGCACAAAGGCAACCAACTTTGACTTTTCTTGATATTCATCTCTGATTTTGTGGGGGAAGGGCCTTTCCAAGTGTTTTTCAGAGGTGACAGCATTCCCTGGTCATGTAATTGCTGACTCAAACCTAAACGTCTAAGGTTTTAGCAAGCTATTAATAAAATGTCACATTTCCCCCACTGGTTTCCCAGTAATATGCATCATCACATCAGGATTAACATGCCAGACTAGTTTTGCCTACCTGCTGTCCTCCATAACAAGTACAGGAGCAGATGGCACCAAGGTACTCTTTCTGCCACTGTTCTCCTACGTGGTACATCTTACCATCATCATAGCATGTTGCCTCGTCTGCGGAGAATCAGAGGAAGAAGCAAGATTCCGTCACATGGTCTATATTTGCTTTTAAGGATTAGGACTTTGGGGGTAGGGAGGTGGGGCGGCTAGAGCAAGAACCCAGGAGGCTGAGCTCCCATCTCCAGTTCTGCCAATGACTCATTGATTGGCGTTGGGGGAGGCAATTGATTTAAAGCACTCCGTTTACTCATCATCTGTAAGGCAATGCAGTGCTCTGTCCCGGCCAGCCGAGAGCAATTCTGGGCCCCAGGGCCAGGGGTGGAAGTGATGATATGCCGTCACGTCCAGGACCAACTGCGCCGGTCAGCGGGGCCCCCCAAAGTACAGGGCCCAGAGTGTCACACGGGTCCGTAGGAGCCCTGCGTCCCTCCCTGGCGATTTAAAAGGGCCCAGGCTGCTGGCTGCCGTCGCTGCTACCGCAGCAGTGGCCAGGGGCCCCCGGGCCCTTTTAAATCCCCCCAGCCCCTGGGCAATTGTCTCCTTTGCCCGCCCTGTCGGCGGGCCTGGAGGTTGATGAGCCTGCTACAGCCTTGTCTAACAGAGAAGGGTCGTTTAGTTCATGCTCTAAAAGCCAGAGATCCTAGCTTGAGTCCCCCCTACTGTTCACCCACCATGGAGTGCCGTGTTACACAGAGTAAAACAGGCCCATTTTAACCGTACTTAGGTTCCACCCACTCTGTGTCACAACGGTGAGATGCTAAGAGCACAGATAAGATGAAAGCCTGAAACTAATTAACGTCAATGTGAAGGGACGTACGCGGGTCACACTTGAATTCTCCCTTTCCGTTGCCAAGACATGTGCAGCTCATCATCTGGCCGCCCTCGCCCTGGCGGTCCCACTTCTCCCCGATCTTGTAGTTCACCCCATTGTCATGGCACCATTCTGAATGAACCAGAGGAACAACAGTCAGGTGGTTACTCTACACAGGCCTGTTACTTAAGGGGCAGAGAATTGATCTGTGAAGCCTAATGGGCCAACCAAAGGGGAGGAGGGAGAAGTCCAAGGAGAAATCCATGGCTGATGTAAACAGGCACAACTCTCTGGATATGAGCAGAGTTGTCCTTCCTTTTCCCAGCTGTCGATCTGAGACTAGAACTTTACGCGGGAGAGGGGCCATTTTAGTTTGGGTAAAGGTGGAGGAGCCTCTCCAGGAAGAAATGGGTTGGAAAGAATTTAAAAATGTCATTCGTAGGGAATCCCTGGAACTACATAAAAAGGAAGCTTAATTAAACAGGTACGGGAGAGAGGCGGGGAAGAAATGTACTTGTCTTTTAAAGAAGTAAATACACAGTATAATCATTTCACACAGATAATGGGAAAACGACAGTTAAACCTTGTGTACCAAATGATGTAATAGAACGATTAGACCTGTGAAAAAAATGTCTTCCTTGTAGCAATTACTCTCAAAGCTACATACAACATAGAAATTCCCTTTTTGCTTTGCTTACTTTGTAATATAAAGCACAATTTAAATCAGTAAGACACACGCCCTATAGAATCACTTAATCCCGTTGACTTCGTTTCATCCCCGACCCTTCAGCTGACTATTGTCTACGTAAGCCCAAGTCCTGCGAAGACTAAAACTAAATGCGACTGCAGTGGTGCTGTTTGTTTGGCAATGCTGGCTCATTGCCAGCCTCAAGGTGTTAGGACAGTACATTCAAACCAAACCAAACTTTGGTCCCAAGTCAACTTAATGAGAGTTGTATCAAATCCATTGTGCTGATGGATTAAGTTAGGATTTAGAGATCAAATATATTTAATTATGCAGGGTTGTTTCCTTAAATGACTGTTCTGATCTACTTTAGACACGCAATCTCTGATTTTCAAGCATTAACTGGACTCACCTAGCAATGGAAGGGAAAATGTTAATTTCCTCACAGAAGCATTACAGATAAATACAAACATGACCATTGCTTATAAAGTGAACAGCAGGACTGGATAAGCTGCAAAGTTCAACCACAGTTAACCAGTTTTCCATCATTTGATGATGCAAAACATGTACTAGAGTGTGCATTTATTTGCTTCATGTTTGGGTCAGATTGCATCTGCCAAACATGCCATTAGTGCTAATTAGGCATGGAGTTTAGCAGTCTGCAGGGATGGACAAAAGCAAGCTACTCACTAGATGAATCGCATCTGAAATGACCACTGCCAAAGCCTAAGCACTGGCACCAGAGTTTAAAGCCCGTTTCAGACAATCGCTCCCATTCCTCTCCAATGGAGTAGAAGGAGCCAGTGTAAGTATCATAACATGTGTCGTCAGTTGGCTGGTTCACTCCTTCAGACACTGGAAAGAAGAGAACAAAGAGGCGTTATACACAGGGATACAAACCCAGAAGAACGGTCATAACTGAATGCACATTCCTAATAGTGATGGAGCATTCGTTTAGCTGCGCTGTCAGCATAACAGCCTCCCTAGCATTTATTTACAGGTGCGCTTGGCAGAGCAGTAGAGTGATGATAAAAACTTCATAGGTGAAAGTTATTTTCATTTTGACCTGCCAGGTTTCAAGCGTGCACACATTTTGCATTTGCTACTGGAAAGCAATGATCTAACTAACCCACCTTTACAAAGCAACGTGCTGGACTCGCACGGAGCAGTGGGCGTTTGGATTCTGTGATCACAATGGGGGAGTGATACATTTCAGGCATGCTGGGTCTACAGGGGCTCGAGCTGAACTCTGGCCCAGAACGAAACCTCAAGTGACAGAGGAGAAGGTATACCTCAGGAAGGGATCTTGCTCATGTAAGGTCCCAAAGTCTGCCCATGCGTGGAGTCGGACTCCACCCAGCCAGTTTGCCCATATACAGCGAACATGCCAGGTGATTTACAGCCAGCAGAGGTGTTGGTTACACCACAGCTGTCAGGCAGGGAGAGCTGGACCCTGTGGCCCAAAGACAGCCTCCTAGAAGGCAACTCAATTAACCAGGGAGATGACACAGCAATTCATCTGGCCAATTGCCATCCGTTGGTCACCAGAGAGACAGGGAGGAGGAGGTGGACTCAGAGTAACCCCTTTGTCATGGTAGGTACATTATTTTGGTTCCAGTAATTTGATGTGGGGTGGGAATGTTGGCCATGACACTGGCATTATCACAGGCCTAGCATCTCTGACTTCTGCTAGGACAGTCCCTTTCACCACCAGAAGTTGGTCAGCACCCACCTCGCTCTCAATGCACATTCAGGCAGTAGACTAGCCTCAGCTCTTATCATCGAGTCAGTATACTGCATAGTCATCTGCGCCACAGAACCAGAAAGAACTGTTTCTTTAGTGTCCGTTGTAAATAAGATGTGAAACGAGGAAACAGGGTGCTCCTAACCTATTGCACTGCAGCCTAACAAGTGCCCGGTGAGATCCGGGCTGTGGGTAAGAGGTGTAAGGCAGAGTTTTGCCCAGACTGTTTAGCTTTAACCTACCAGCATTGCCCACTGTGACAACCTCCTCCAGAACTTTGTGTCTCCTACGATCTTTCAGTGCCTCCACGATGATGTTGTAGGTGGCACCTCTAGTAAGGCCGGTCAGGGTAGCAGAAGAGGAAGTTCCAGGAACTCTGAACTGCAAGTACATCACCACAAAATTGCTTTAGCAAGAGTATGCTTCTTAGGCTGCAGGCTGCTGGAGGGTAAGGCTGTTGTCTTCATACGTGATTGTACCATGTCTAGCAAAATGGGGTCCAGTCCTGTGGATCCCAGAGTGCCTAACATATCAATGAATTCAGCCTCCATGTCCCATGGTGAAGTAGGGATCTACTATGATCTCAGTTTTAGACAAAGGTGAAGTGATTTGCCCCATATCACCCAGGAAGTCTGTAGTAGAACAGGAACAGAACCCAAATCCCCAAAATTCCCAGGGTTTTACTTTAGCCACAAGACCATCTTTAGACCAGCAATATTAACTTGGCTGCCCCATTCCACTACTGAATTTCATAGTACCATAGAAGTGTAGGACTGGAAGGGACCTCAGTAAGTTAGTTCAGCCCCCTGCACTGAGGCAGGTTTATGTATTATCTAGACCCTCCCTGACAGCTGTTTGTCTAACCTGTTCTTAAAGCCCTCCAGTGATGGAGATTCCACCACCTTGTCTCGGTCTCTTCTTAAGCATTTTTATAGGATAAAATCCCCAAGCATCTCCTTTGCTGTATTAGCACTTTCTTACGGAGAAGTGCAAACAGAGCCCTGGGGTCTTTCTGTTTTAGCCAATATACCTTCTGTTCTCCCTCAGGCACAGTGCCACCCTCAGGGCCTGCCCTCAGCCAGAGGCTAAAACAGCGTTAATCTGGCAGGGCTGCTAATACTACATGGTGAAGTGGCAAATAGAAATTACCTAGGATGGTTGCAGATGGAATCTTGGAACCAGAACTTGCTTATATCAACTCTACAATGCAACCACGGGAAGCTAGAATCCCAAGGTCCTGTCTCCTTAAATGTCTGAGGACTGCCGTAGTCAACTCCAATAGTGTGGCAGCATTCACAGTGCATCTGAGAAAAAACAATCAATTACCTGTAAAGGCTGTTCGTCAGTGCCGACTGGTTGGCAAGAGATGACGTATTCAGAGCTCTCCAGCAGGGGCCTCCAAGAGATGGTTGTCTGAGAAAGAGCTTCCTGGCCTGTGGTGTCATTGCGTCTGGACCCTGGTAAGTGAGGGAATGATTGCTCAACCGAGTCCCCTCTCGGGACTGGGTACCTGTTACTAAGGTTGATTTCTTCGTCCACATCTGGTGTCTGCAGCCTCGGCCGGTGCCTAATGGGAGTTGCTGTGGTGGGAGCGGTGGTCCTTCTAAAACCATGTTCCTCAAAGAAGACTTGCTGTCCCTGGTTCACTAGTGTTTGCTGGCCACTGGTGCCTGGAAGTTGGATACCATTTCCAGTCCTCTCCACAGTGGAAGGTACATCCAGAATTTCCGGTCCGCCTTGGTTGGGGTGCGGCAGGGTTACCAGCTGCAGGAGCTCATCTAGCCAAAGAAAGGTTAGAAGCAATAAAGCAAAGCACCTTAAGCCCCAGCATTAGTTATGATAAACTAGGCAACTACAGTGAATGCTGTAAAGCGCTCAAAGCAATTAAAAGTTAGCAATTCTCCCACGAGTACAGCACACTTTTTTTGACCTCTCTGGGATTACTCTACAGAGGCTATTTTTTTATATCTATATTTTGAAGTGTGGAGAGGGTAAGAGAAAGTCTGTTTTTAATTTTCATACTACTGAGGCAAAGCTATGGTCACTGCACCCAGAGAAGCCACCAATGCGCAAATTAAGAAAACAAGAGGTGATTGCAATAGACATTCGTAGTCTATCAATTGAAGAAAACCTTGGGCATGTGCGAAGGGATTCCCTCTTATGTTATTGAGGTCTCCAGCTGGATGACAGAGATTTTACTGGCTACATTCTCCTTGCAGCGCCTCACAGACAAGACACAAAGTCAGACAAATTCAAATGTATCAAAAGCGTGCATCAAATGAACAGCTTCCATTTATGTGGGCTTCTCCCACTGAGCCCATCACAGGCAAGAAGGAAAAGTGAGTGTTAGCTTTCATTTCATTATGGTTGAAAGGAAGAAACAAACTGAATGCAATCTCAGGTCTTCAGTGTCTGAGTCCACTGAACTGTGCTTTGCATTGTTCAGCAGATCACCTCGTCCGTTGCAGAACCCCTGCTTATGAAAATGTATCCCTCTTTTTAAGGAAGAAAAAGAAAATGAAGGAAAAAATGCTACTTTCTACAAGCAGCTTGTCACTTAGGGAAGGCTTGCATTTGATTAACAACATACACCAGTGAAAAGGATATTTTAAGCAATGTTATAAAATTAGCCCTCTGGAGAAGACATTACCCCCAGGGCTGAGACTCTAATTCCCCACTTCTCCCCTCGGGGTGGACCGGAACATTATTTTACCTGTCTTTTTCCTGCCAACCAATGGCTCACTCCTCTGATTGTTCTTCACAGCAATGATGTAGATGGTGTATTCGGTTCCTGGCTCCAGACCTGGGGAGGAACAGAATGACCTCATGCTTGAGGAAACCCCTAATTACAAAATGAGTCCGGGATAGCTAAACAGAGACTCCTCAAGGTTTCGCTCCCTGCTATGGTTTATAATACTAGAGCTTTCTGCACAAATAAAATGCACTTTCCAATCAGAATCGTACTAAGCACAAAGAATCCATTTAGGTTTCCTTGTGTAATCATAGAATATCATGGTTGGAAGGGACCTCAGAAGGTCATCTAGTCCAACCCCCTGCTCAAAGCAGGACCAATTCCCAACTAAATCATCCCAGCCAGGGCTTTTTGTCAAGCCTGACCTTAAAAACTTCTAAGGAAGGAGATTCCACCACCTCCCTAGGTAACCCATTCCAGGGCATCACCACCCTCCTAGTGAAAACATTTTTCTTAATATCCAACCTAAACCTCCCTCACTGCAGCTTGAGACTACATCGTCGTCTTTGGCTTCTCCTTGCTCTAGCAGGGTGTAATCTGCACTAGCCCTTTACCTGGTACAGATTATTTGTCCTTCAGTGCCTGCTCAGTGGCACTGGCTGGCACGTGGGGGGGATGGAGTGCATCCCAGGCTCTGCCCACATGCACAGCTCCACAGTGTCTGATCCCCACCTGGGCCAAGACCCGTGGTGCTGGTAACCGTACACCTCCTGACCCCCCTGCTGGATCACATGGGGAATGCCACCATCTAAGTGAGATTCTCAGTTCAGTGCAGGGGGCATGAACCAGATGAACTCCCAAATGGAACAGACGTACCGGTAAGAGTGGCCTCCGTGGTGCCGGCATGGGGGCGAGGGATCAGCTCCTTGGGCTGTGTGCCAGGTCTCTCATATCTGAGGATGTAGCCCGTGACCCGGGCACGGGGCGGCTGCCAAGTAATCAGCAGGGAGTTGCTTGTGGTTGTGAGGAAGCGCAGATTGGAAGGAGCATCGATGGCTAAGAGCAAACAAAATCAGTTAATGAATGTGGTAAAAGCAAACATGACTTCATCTCCGCTGCCCTGAGGGCTGAAGACAAATGACGGGTTTCCATGGGCTGCAGTCACCTACTGACGATAATCCACTTCATGCTCAAAGAGGGAAAAATAAGGCTGTAAAATGCAGTAAACTATATATAAGATCAAAGTCAAGGAAAGCATAAGTATAATTTCTGTTCAGATGTAAAAAGAAACAAGAAGTGCCATTTACCGGTGGACGCATCAATCACTACGGGGGAACTGCGGGCATTCTCGTTCACGGTGTAAAGGTAGATCTTATAGTCCGTGCCTGGTTGCAAGCCTGGAATTAGAGTAGAAATATTACAGTTTCAGCCTTGCCTGGTTAAAAAGTGATACAGAAAGCTGCTGCAATCACTGCTACAGGTAGAATCTAACTAGCTCTTAATGCCCAGGCTGGGTGTGTTGGCTGTAGACCTGCAAAGAATTAGGGGTGAGATTTTTCAAAAGCACCCTGTTGGCTTTACTTTGCTCCCAAGTCAATGGGGGCAGAGTTAGGTCCATGCCGAGTGCTTTTGAAAATCCCACTCATAAATCCAAGATGGTTATTACCTTTATCCAAGAAATACACATCTTCTAACAGGGTTCATCCTCCTCCCACCATTGCTCTCCCTTAGCTTCAGATACAGGGCACAAAACTGTGACCAATCAGTGCATAAAGGGTTGCTACAAGGAGATGGGGACATTGTTCTCATTAGTTCTCAATGATCAGGGTAGGAATAATGAATGGAAAAGCAAAACAATATACCAATGGAACCAGCAGAAAACGTGAATGGAAAGATGATCTAAGGAATGGAACCAAGAGGGTCATGAAATGATAGTCACTGGAGATCTATTCAGATCTTAGAAGGTTCCTAATGGAGATGGTCTAGAAAGATCAGACCTGCACGAAATCAGGCAGCTGGATCTCTGGACCGACTAAGAGGGCTCTGATCATGATGTGAAACAAGGTCTGCAAAGTGCAAGTGAAAAATCCAGTACTCAAGAGTATTAATGGTCTGAAAAAGTGCACTTCCTTAGCAGCTGCTCTGGAAAACACTTCCATCCGCAGACAAAATGTGAACGCTCACAAGACTATTTTCCTGCGCTCCCATCAAATCAGGGCCAGATTCTATAACCCCTCCATGCAAGGAATGTCTGTTATCTTCAATCTGCTCTCAGAGGGCTTGGTAGGATCAAAGGCTTTAATGAGGGTTCTCAAGGTTAATGTGTATGCGTGTTAGAAGATCAGCATGACGGGGCACCTAAATTCCACCTGAGCTCCATTCCCACCAAGGTATCCCCAGTACAGATTAGCAACCAAATGTATCTCCGATGAGCCTGGTCACTGGAAGATATTACAATGCAGAAGAGATGGTCTGATGAAGAATCTCATTTACCGGTGATGGTGTAGGATCTAACATCAGGGCTAATGGTCCGTTGAATGGGGCTCTGGCTATCTGCTGAGATGGCTTCAACCTGGAAACCGGTGATAGTTTCTGTCTTGGTGCGCCAGGTGATTGTGACGGTTGTCTCGGTAACATCTGTCACACGGGCTCTGCGGGGAGGGCTGATATCTGCACAGAAGGATCTGAGATCAGTATAACGGGCAGAAGCAATGATTTGACAGGGGGTAGGGAAGGTCTACAAGAAAAAATCCCCTAAAAGAATCCCCTGAATCTTTGAAATTCATCAACTATTTTTAGAGGGCCACATGCTGATGATGTCTTCACTCAGTTGCATCTGCTAGGTCCATACGCAGGACTTAGCCCATTGACTCCATGCATAGCACCTGCTGCTATTTGTAAAGTAGGATTGCTTACTCTCGAGGGTGGTGACCACACCATGGGCTGGCTGGCTAGTCAGAGAGTCCTTCAGAGCATACACACTGACTTCATATTTGGTTGCCACCTAGAAATAACAAAGTTATACAATGATCAGGGAGCTACATGGAATGTCTGATCTTCAGAAAAGCAGGTAAAGCTGGGACACAGGGAAACAAGCATGAGCTAATCAAGAAGTTAGTAGATTCACATTGGTTAGTCACCATGGATGTCCTATTTAAACATAAAAAGAACAGGAGTACTTGTGGCACCTTAGAGACTAACAAATTTATTAGAGCATAAGCTTTCGTGGACTACAGCCCACTTCTTCGGATGCATCCTGAAACCTATTTAAACATGAAACTCGTAAAAAAATAGAAATCAAGTGAGCTCAAAATCACCAGGAGGGTTAGATTTACTTCCAGTTAAATGCAAAAATAAAAAAAGTGAGATCTGATTTTCATCTCAGTTAAACTGGCATAACTCAGTTCAAGTCAATGGTGTTACTTTGGTATAAAACAGACGCAAGTCAGAATTGAATCAGGCCCCTGTTTCCCTCCCCCTCTTCCCCCAGCAAACCACATTTAGGCTGAAACTGTTATTAGCAACTGCTTGAAACCTGAACTTTGAAAATGTATTTGAAATAAATATATGAAAAAAATTGAACTGGGAAGCCTGGTAGAGCAAGGGCAGCCAGCACTAGGAACCCAAGATCCTTCATGAATGTTGGCCAGCAGTGCTAAGTATATATTGGAGTACAACCATAATATTTGCTGGCCAGATAGCTGGCTAAAGAAAAGTTGTGTGATTATCTGCTTACAGCAGTTCCAGATCTATAACAGTAGTAGAATCATAGAATATCAGGGTTGGAAGGGACCTCAGGAGGTCATCTAATCCAACCCCCTGCTCAAAGCAGGACCAGTCCCCAACTAAATCCCCCCCTCAAGGATTGAGCCCATAACCCTGGGTTTAGTAAGCCAATGCTCAAACCACTGAGCCAGCCCTCCCCCACACACATGGAAGCTTAGGATTCCTGAGAAGAAGGTAATATATGGACTGAGCTACCTAACGCTAACAGAAACATTGTACTACCAAAGAGTGCTCTGCTTTGAGAAAAATTTCCATGGACGTTCCAGATCGCCGTTTAACTGGGGTCAGATCAGCAGCCCTTGACTCCACTGGAACTAATTCAGTTTAGAGCAGCTGGAGCTGGCCCAATTCAGGTTTGAAAATGAATTTAATGAAAAATTTTAATTTTTGCAAATTATTCAGAAGCTTCAAAAAAATGATCAATAGATTCACTGAGTCTAAGGCCAGAAGGGACCGTTAGATCTTCTAGTCTGACCTCCTGCATAACA
The DNA here is from genome assembly GCF_027887155.1 of Malaclemys terrapin pileata. Classification (NCBI taxonomy): domain Eukaryota; kingdom Metazoa; phylum Chordata; order Testudines; family Emydidae; genus Malaclemys; species Malaclemys terrapin. The sequence continues at coordinate 12,671,719 of NC_071515.1, read as the reverse complement.
CCGGCCAGAGAATTTCACCATTCCTCTGGTAACAAGCCCAGTAGCTTGTGTATGACAGACGCATATTTGCCAGAGAAGGCCCCAGGCTGTATTGGAAGGGGCGGCGTGAAGAGGGGACAGGCAGACTGCAGTTTAAGCAGACAGATCCACTGTCTTTTAACTATTGAGATCCAAGGGACTATGCCCACAGCTAACCAGACTTAAAACAAAGGCCAGATTGGCAGGAGCTCTACTGATTTACCCCTGCTGCAGTTCTGGCCCAAAGCATTTTTAAATTGCTTAAGAAATCCAACATCCCCCCTCCCACGCCGCACCCGTTAAAATGAAAGATCAAAAAGTCACCATTAATCCCGACACGGCAGCAAATGTGCTGTCTGGGGCGAGGTTAATTTCTTTCATCGGCCCCGTCTTTTCCTTGGGATTCACTCGCACCCTGTAGCCAGTGAGACGAACGTTGGGCGCGTTCCAGTTGACTTTCAGGCTGGTTGGAGTTACCTGAACAAACTGCAGGTTCGTTGGAGGAGGAATCGCTGTGAAAATTGTAATTAGACGACCATTAGTTTGGGAGAACATGGCACCAGTCAAGATAGCTTTTATCAATCATGAGTATGAAATAGTCCTAGGTGTGAAATACACAAGCAAGGGCCTAGGGTAATGATCTATGTTGGGTAGCTATTGGATCCCGTCACCGTATCCCTAGGAGCTAAGGTGTTCAAGGATCAGACTTGGATGCCTAAATCTGTGATGCTACTTCTCTCCAGAAAAGCTGGCTTTGGTGGTGCATACATTCAGTAGGTCAGTCTCTATGTCCGTTCCTCTTCTGCCTTTCTCTACTCTTCATGCCCCCAACATGATATTTTAGGTCAGTTTCACCCTGCCTTGCAGCTTGTCTAGCTCCACTGACCTCTACAGAATTACTCCAGATGTACAAGAGCACGAGAGTGGAGCAGAAGGCCCAGTGAGTACAGAGAGGATGTAAAAATACCACCACAGCCAAATGGGAGCATTTGACAGCCACCTACACAGGTGTAGAGACTACACAAGGCACTGGAGACTCAGGGCTGTGAAAGCCATAATGCTGTTTACATATGATATCTTCCTGAGCTAATATACTCAATGCTTGAATAAAGAACTTTTTAGAAGAAATCATTTGGTTCCTATAAACTGAAGAAATAGAAGCACCATGGGACATATTGATTGTCTTATTAGTTGTCATTCTTGGTCTACAACAGAATATATAGCTTACCATCATGCCCACCATTACCACGGTGCTGCAAAGCACTCTGATTGCACAGCATGTAGATACAATGCAATTCTCCCTTGCTTACTGAAATAGGGCCTCATTCAAAGCCCATGAAAATCAACAGAACTCCAATAGCTTTGTAAAATGGTCCCAAAAGGGTAAACCCAGACAGTGGTTTAAGAACTATTTACATTTATGACAGGTATAAACATCCTGTCCAAGATTTCTTTTTTATATTAATCTGTAAATTAAGATCCATAATCTTCCCTGCACTCAGGAAATTTTAGTGTCAGCTTTTCATTTGCAAATTAATGGAGATGTCGATAGTAAAGTGCTATCAGGACTTGGCTGGCAACGCGGGAAACTCTGCAGTAGATTTCAGATTGCTGGCAGCAGACCGAGCTCCCATAATAGTTCCGGTCCCCATTTCTTGAACAAAGACCCAGTTGAAATTTATACGATCACTGGTGTGAATTGGGAATTATTTAGCAAGAGGAAAATTCTAAATCAATATAGGAGGAAACAGTAATTATTTTGTGTGTGCGTGCGTGTGTGCACATGTTTCTCTTATTCCAGAGAGGAGATTGGTTAATAAAAAGTTTAATCAATGGATCTAGCAGGATCTGGCTCTGATGTGGTCTCTAGCGGGACGGCCATGCTCCTGTGAAAGAGTGTATCACACCAGCGTGGATGTTGTCAATGAAGCACAGTTGTAGCTGTGAGACAGCAAACAAGGTAACCTGCAATATCCAGAGCCAGAGAGAGTCTAGGCCTCTCTTGATGGAACTTTTCATGGACTCCATGTCAGGCATCGGATGCTTGAACAATCTTATCTCTCCTGTTGTACCCTTGAAACAAGGACCGGATGGTTACGTACTAGAGGTACTCTTTTGAAGGGAGCCTACCTTTACCCTGTTGTGGGAAAGGTGCAAATGACAAGCTGGGGGCAGGCTGTAAGCATACAGCAGCTCTTTCAGAGCAATGCCGAAGAGGGATGGCAAGCACTTGGGGTACAAAAGGGCTAAGTGGCCTATAAGTATAGCAGGGACTGACCTGAAAGAATATGTATGTTTAAAGGATGGGTCCTGGCCTCCGATCCATTCCTCCTGCGCTGTCCTAGCAGCACAAAAAGGACAGGAAACCACCCTTTGATATCATCTATCCCTGGTCCTGCCAGTGGATGCCCAGGATGGCAAAGAGAGGAGGGGGTGTGGCTAGTGTGTGATATGCTCCTGGAATGGCTCCTTGAGGACTGTTACTCTCTGCTCAGGCTAGGCTGCTCTAATGTGTGCCGGGGACCAGATCACCCCCTGAATTTCACTAGGATCGGTAGACACAGGGGCTAAAAGGTGATGGAAGATGCCTGCTCTGAGGTATCTGTGATGTGGCCCTAACCCTGCTATCCTCAGCAGCCGACCGTTATTGTAACTCTCGTCTTCCAGAGGTTTACTCAATAAATACTTAGTAATCTTCAAGCATCATCCACCTCTCCAACCAAACTAAGCCCCCTCTCAATAGCAAATATCCCCCAGGCTCCTACGGAGGTTCTCCCGCAGCCGGGCACCAGCTGCACACAGAAGGACACAGGAACCACCAGGGCTTAAGCCATGGTTGCTCTGGCCTGCTGGGCGGTGTAGACAGAGGTGTACCTGTGGACTGGGTCCCGATCAGGGGCTGGCTCTCCAGGTCATTGTGCAAGGCAACGATGCTGACAGTGTACTCAGAACCGGGCCTGAGGCCATGCAGCTCGGCAGTGTCGTCTTCACCGTCGGGGGCAGGCACTAGCTCATGGATTCCATCCTCAGGGCTTGAGTAGGTCACCCTATAGCTGGTGACTTGCCCCTGGGGGCTTTCCCAAGCAATTTTGATGGAATCGACATCCACCTCAGTGAATGTCAGTCCTTTAGGGCGGTCAATGTCTGTTAGGCAAATTAACGGTAAGAGGTTATGTGATAAAAGCAGGTTGTGGGGAGGGGGGAAAAAAGCATTCTGATTACATGCAAAGCAGTCTTCAGATTTGCAGGTGCCCGATTCTCCCCTGCCTTGCACAGATCTTTACACCTCCGCTTAGTGAGTGTAAAATGCAATGAGTGAAATCTCAGCCCCGCTGAAGTCCATAGGAGTTTTGCCATGGACTTGAATAAGGCCAATATTTCATCCCACCATGTGTCTGCTTCTCGTTTCCACTAAGGCCCCTTTACGCCACTCGGCTCAGACAGAAAGGCCTTAAAATGCCAGAAACGTAATTTTCACCCGCTATGAGTCTCCTTTCCACTGGCCCAGTGAGGTAAGGCGCCTTGGTGTGCACTGAAATCAGGCCCCACCATTCTGATTTCATAGCCTTTCCCACCTCTGTTGCGCTCACTCTTCACTAGTGTAAGTAACCGTACGAGGCCGAGGAGCATCAGTCCCGCAATTTTCTTTCATAAATTAACATCCAATTAAATCATTTGTAACAACAGCAAATGACTATGTCGATTATATTCTAAATCCATAGAAACCTTTGGCTTTGTAACGAGCGTGCAGGGGATGCCCATATACACACAATGATCTCACAAATATACCCACAAATTAGAGCCCCTCATTGTCGTAATCTCATGCGATTACACGTGAGTCTAAGATCGTAAGCCAGGGTAAATACGCACAGCTCCGGTGAGGACTTCTGTGGAGCCATCCACATTTACACCTGCTGAGGATTGGGTCCGTAATCATCAGCTATGAATTAATCTTCATAATGATTCACAGAGTCACTGTTTTGCAATGCGATGTTAGCCCTATAGACCTGCATTCCCTATGCTTTAAGGTTAGCAAAGGTGATTTTATAGGAAACTTTTGGCTTAAAACTGATGCAGCTCGTGCAATATGCCTATGCAACACTTCAAGAAAATTCCTGTTCTGCTTACCATAGTTTTATAGTTATTTGGGTTAGATTGTGGCTTTACAGGCGGGCCTGAGCAAGGACAGGTTCATAAACCATGATGCACCAGGAGTAGCCCTGGGAGACACTGAGCATTAGAAACACTCCTCTAAGTGACAGATTCTTCCCTGCTTTCCTCCTTGCTCCCCCAAGTAGTACCAGCAGGCCAGTACGCAGACAGATGGGCCAAGACGCCGCCCACTGCCCTCCCAGCTGCTCTCGGGAGTGAGCAATCGGGTGTGTAAGTCATGCTTACTTTTGCATACCTGGTTACAAAGTCTAGTGGCCTACAAAAGGGTGTAAAGCGGGTTCTTACTCCCTCGCTCTGGCAAATGCTCTAAGTTAAAATCTAGCCCTCTAAAACCACCTTTGCCCTCCAGCTCTAGAAATGAGGTCTATGCAAAACATTTTTCAAAGATTCGCTAAAGGCAAACAAAACAAACAAAAACAAAAAAGAAAAATGATTTTGCTTTGACCATTTTTAGTGAAAGAAAATAAAAGCACGGCATTGTGGGGGATTGCATATTTTGGCAGCATTTTGAGGGGACTGCATATTTTGGCAGCTGATCCGGCTAGCTATTTCTTTATGAAAGGGGCGCTTGTCCTTTTCTGGAATCTAGATGTCCCCAGAGTTCCCACAGTAAAAGGTGCACACTGCAGAAGATACTAGAGGTGGGTTTGGTGGTTGTTTTGTGTCTTCTGTGAAATTAAATACATACTGGTAACGGCGGTCTCAACCAGAGGGAGGCTCTCTCCATTTTGATTCTGAGCATAGACACTAACCACATACTCGACTGTGGGCTGCAGGCCCTCGATGGTAGTTTGGGTTTGATCTGCAAGAAAAAGACAACACCAGGATAATTTGGAATAGAGAGATGATTTTGTGTCTTAAGCCTAGATCGTCAAAGGTATTTAGATGCCAAACTCCCATTGAAATCAGTCCCCTTGGTGCCATGTGGCAGAGAGAGGAGCAGAGTCATACTCGAAGCTGTGCATGGTGGCCGCGTGGAGGTAAAAGTGGCTATGCAGATTGTCTCCTGCCCATCTCCGCAGAAACTCTGTGTGGGTTGCTTGGGGAAAGCAGGAGGGGCCAGGAAAAGGAACGAAAGCAATTTCACTGAAGGACTCACGTGCCCCATGCTACTCGCTACGTAAAAACCAGGGACTAGTCAGCGTGGCTCTGTCTGGGAATTCTACTGGAGAGTGCAGAGAGATTCAATCACTAGTGGTCACATGGCAGACCTGCTGTCTTTGCTGGAGGGGGCTGAGCACAGCAGGAACTCTGCAGCCTCTCTGGGTGGCTGCTGAGAACCCGCAGAGCTGGGGCAGGGTTTTCTATGGCTCGCCAACCTTTTCAGCTTTTTGCAGCTTCCTGGCCTAGTCCCTGGCATGGAATGGGCACAGCTCACTGCAGAGCTTGGGGAGGTGGGAAGAAGCAGGGGGGTAGCACAGCCAAGCAGGTACACATTCATTCTCATGGGGAATTCTGACTGTGTGCTTCGACTCGTGGGCCTTATTTTTAAAGCTGGACCAAACTTTGGTGAATTTGCCTTGCTGCAGTACTGAGCAAAGGTACTGAACTGTGCCCTAAGACCCGCTGTGATGCCAAATGGCAGCAGAATCAGACTAGATTGGCAGAACCTGGCCTGACTCACGTATACCAAGGCTCCTTCAGCCTGCTCCGACAATGCAAAGAGCCCTTCAAGTGAGTGTTACTGTCATTCATACCCACTCGAAGGCCCCTTGAGGCTGCTGGAGCCCCGTGATCAGTCTCTCCACTCTCCACGTAAGAGAAACAAAACAAATGCAGCCAGATCCTCACCACTTTTTGGAATGGGATTGAACATTAACCTGACCTCAGCAGCAAGCAGCCTTGAGAGCTAATCTCAGCACAGCTGGTAAAACACACTGAAATGTCCCAGAGGGCAAAATGCAAAGTCACCAGAAGAGCCCTTAAGCCAACATGCTCAGGCCGGGAGAGGGAAATCTGCCCCAGGCACTCTCAAGTGACTCCCCTAGGGGCTTTACGAAGTGGTGCCGATGGACTCCAGCCAATTGGGACGAGATCCCTAGGGATATGAAGACATACTCACCCGCAGGGACAGTTTTCGTTTTCATGGGCCCATGGCCATCCTTGGGGACGCTTGTCACTCGGTAACCCGTGACCGGAGAAGTTGAGGGCAGCCATCTGACACTGATGCTGCTATCCTGAACATCGGTCACTTGCATCTGGGATGGCGTGTCAATCTCTGCACATCGAAAAATAAGCCCCGTGAGCGTCTGCAATGCAGGAAGTCTCCTTTCCTCACCGTATCCCATGTCCGTAGGGCCCACTGTGACCTCCCACCTGCAACTTCTGCTTTTCTTCTTTGAGACTGTTACTGGTTTTTTAATGGAAAACCCATGCTGCTCTGACTTATTATTTGTACCATAATAACACATATTCTTATCGATCGCGTTTATTACAGTGGTGCCTGTGAATGGAACTCCATTGTACAGACAGAGCAGTCGACAGTCCCTGTTCCAAGCAGTTTACAATCTGACTAGGGGTCCCAGTCAAGAATCACATATCAGGACCATAGTACTTAGCTCACTACATCCAATACCCATTAAGGGCAGTGGAAGTCTTTTAAAAGGGCCATTAAAGAGATTTTCCATCTGTTTCAATGGGAGTTGGCTCAAACCTTATGCAAACAACTATCAAAAGACAGTCTCTGCCCCAGAGAGCTCATCAAGGGTAGTTCCTATTAGGGTCAGAGAGTACCTATGTGCTACAGTGCACTAAAAATGCCAGAGATAAGATGCAGCAGACTAGTCATCCTACATCAAACAGCCAAGTGGTTTGACACCCCTTGTGTGAGGAGCCAGCCTTTGCTTGGTATGCTCACGCCAACAAAGATGGATGTTAAATGGTTCTCCCTAAACAAGTCCACAACTCTGGTAAGTTTGTTTAGTCTTATTCTCAACTCCCCTCTCCAAAAGCTGCCCTCCCATTTTGTAACATTATGAACACGATGGGGCTGTAAATCCCTCTGGGGTGTAACTCCATCAAAGCCAACGGGCCCATTACTCCCAACCGAAACAGAGGACAATGATGAGATAAACCAGAATAAATAAATACATATATGGAGATACACCTATCTCATAGAACTGGAAGGGACCCGCAAAGGTCATTGAGTCCAGCCCCCTGCCTTCACTAACAGGACCAAGTACTGATTTTGCCCCAGACCCCTAAGTGGCCCCCTCAAGGATTGAACTCACAACCCTGGGTTTAGGAGACCAATGCTCAAACCACTGAGCTATCCCTCCTCCCAGAAGCTAGCAGCATTGTCCATGTGTCTCACCTGTTTTGTACGTGACCGTGACTGGCTTGCTGCTGGCGGGGCTGTCTCCACGGCCTGTCACTGCGTACACAGTGATGGTATAGTCTGCTGCGGGCTTCAGGTCGTTGATGGTGGCAGTGGACACGGTGCCAGGCACGGTAAACTCCTGGACAGGGCTACTGCCACCTGGGAGGGCAGGTCAGAAAGCAAATCTGATGAAAATGCTGATAATTATTCACGTTTTAAACAAAAAGCAAGGGATGATCCAAAACCCACTGAGCTGAAGTCAGTGGAAGACTCCCATTGATTCCAATGAGATTTGGGTCAACCCATAATAAGTTGGAAAGGCCTTTTTCACCCCAAACCAAAAGGCAAATGAGAGGCCCATGGAACTCCCACTGAAATGAATGAGTTTCTGGATGTGGTAGGCGAAGATGATTTGCCCCACCTTTAAAGTTCAGTCATGATATTTACTTATTGGTAATCTTCTCTCGGTGCATATCCATCAGCACACTGCCTCCATCTGAGTTCTCAGAGCATGCTGCATGCTACAATCATCGATCAGATTTGCCCTCACTATTTGCTGCAGTTTTTAAATGGCCCAAGCTTAAAGCTTCACACTTGGTGTCAAGGGGGAACTCTTGTAGAAGTGGTAATATTAGATCACACTGACCTGTTTCACCATAGGTTATCCTATAGTATCTAACAGTAACTGCGGGAGCATCCCAGGAAATCACCAGGCTGGTGGGGCTAGTGGCAGTAACGTCCAGGTCCCTTGGAACGTCGGAAACTAGAAAAGAGGGCAGGGTTAAAAAAAAAAAAAACGAACATTTGACACTCCCCAGGCTCCTGTTACTCCACTTACACTGGAGGCTGTTGCTACTAACAAGTCTTTCCAGTAGCCCACAGTTTGCCATCCAGTCTCTAGGTGACGTATCTGGCTAAGAGCCTGAATGCAATGGCTATGGAAAGATTGCTATTGACTTCTGTGGCCACTAGATTGAGCCCTAAATGTGTCCCTCCTGCAGAAAAACCTCGGGGAAAGGGAAATTGCCCAGAGAACTCATTTCTGAAGGCTACTGCCCTTGGTGGGAGGGCTTTGATGTCTCCCATTGGAGGGCAAGAAGAAAGGCCTCAATCCTCCTGGATCTACCAGCCCAGGAGCCAACCGGCAGCTCCCTGGGTTTTTCCTTTGCTTTGGTAGCCCGACACTCTGAGGCAGGCTCACCACAAGGTCATTTAAATGTGCACAATGGACATTGGCCCGAGCTATCTGAATTAACACTTAGCCTCTTCAGAAACTCCTTTGTATGATAAAATGCCTTGTCTCCTTAGCAGACAGATTTTCTGTGCTTTGGGCCTGATCCTAAGCTCATGGGAATCAGTGGGAGTCTGTCCATTTAACTCAGAAGCCTTTGAATCAGGCCCTTTATTCTCTAGCCCACTGGTCTCCAAAGTGGGGTGCGCGCACCCCAGGGAGTGTGCAAGAGGATCCTTCGGGGTGCGCAGCAGGAGGAGTGCCGCTGGAGCAGTGCCACTTTTTTTTTTTCCCCTTCGGCAATTCAGCCGGCTTTTTTTTTCTTTTCCCCCCTCCCTCGGCAGTTCGGCTGGGAGTCCAAGCAGCATTTTTTTTTTTTTTTTGCTTCGACAGTTCGGCCGGGAGCAGGGGGTGCGTGCTCAAAAATTTTTTACTGATGGAGTGAGTGATCAAAAGAATTTGAAGACCACTGCTCTAGCCAACTTTCTGCTCTGCTGTCAGTAGTTCAGTTACTTGCCAGCCAGCCGGAAGGATTCAGTTTAACAACTTATCAAGATGGGGCAGGAGAATTTCAATGTACATTATGTCTGTCTTGTCTCCGAACTGACCTGTAGTTTGCTGGCCAACCAAGGGCAAGCTCTCCTCTCTGCCGTTGACAGCAATAATGCTGACCACGTACTCTGACCCCGGAGCCAGGTTAGTGAGGGTGATGGAATTCCGAGAAGGTGGGACACGGTCTTCCCTGGGCCTGGTGCCACTGTGTTCCAGATGGTGGCGAATTTTGTAGCCGGTGATAGTGGCACGAGGAGCAACCCAGTGCACAGTGAAAGAGTTGGCAGTTCTATCCGAAAAGTCAATGCTGGTGGGAGAATCAAGACCTGGTCGGGGTGGGAGGATCCCCAAGAAAAGGGACGTTCAGATTATTTGAATAACAGATACATTTATTTTGAAATGATGACGGATTTCCCCAGCCCCACCCCACGGTGGGATTTCAGAATCCTGCTTGCACTCCTGCCAAACACTGTTCAGCACTGAACCTATAAATATGTAATGATCCAGATCATACAGTGGTGTTAAAAAAACACAGGAACGTAATGGCAAAAAATGGAATCTCATCGCAAGTTCAGTCCACATTTGGAGTCCTCTGAACTTGAGGTATTTGACAATTTTACATGTTTGCCCAAACAAAAACACCCAGCCCTGGTTTCAGAGAACAGAAAAAGCCAAAGTACAAAACCATTAGAATACTTCTGCTGCTTGGTTGTACAATGTCAGAGGGATACAGTGGAGGGACCTGATCCTGAAGTGTCTGGACCCCTCTTGGGGGGACTGAACACTGGTCTTTTATTGGGCCAAATCCTCAGTGGATGTAAGTTAGCATAGCCCCATTGAAGTCAATTATACACCTTTTAATTAAAACCAGCTGAAGATCTGGCCCTTTGACCATTTTGCTCAGCACTTCCCAAGCTGTCTCTCTGCATCACTCCCTTAAAATCTTTTGTGCAACTCCCCAACAATATAACCATACATGTCAAGGAGAGCAAAATCTTAAAGGCTTTTATGCCCCAATTCCCCATAGTGATTAGCGTTGTCCTATCAGTGAGCGGTTAATGGAAGAGATAGAAGCAAACGGAAGTTTTCCAAGCAGGTTTCCACATACCTGTTTTCTGTACGCCAGTCAGAGGGGTGCTCTCATGCTGCTCATAGACGCTGTAGACGCTCACCAGATATTCAGTGCCAGGCAGGAGACCTGAAGGATTAAACCACACCAATTTAGACCCTCGCAATTGTCAGATTCTCGGAGCAACTGAAAAACCTCAGCAATTCTGACTGACACAGCTCATGATGTTAAGTGACCGATTTTTGCTTAGCCTGTGCAAAACCTGAGCTTAATGGATAGTTAGACATTTGAATCGAGCTAAAGCTTGGGCCTGGTCTACACTGGGGCGGGGGATCGATCTAAGATACGCAACTTCAGCTACAAGAATAGCGTAGCTGAAGTCGACGTATCTTAGATCGACTTAGAATCACTTACTTCGCATCCTCCCGGCGCGGGATCAATGGCCGCTGCTCCCCCGTCGACTTCGCTTCCGCCTCTCGCCGAGCTGGAGTTCAGCAGTCGACGGGAGAGTGATCGGGGATCAATTTATCGAGTCTACACTACACACGATAAATCAATCCCCGATAGATCGATCGCTACCCGCCGACATATCCTTGGTTTTAAGCATGGGAATGGCCTTTTGTTTTACGGCAGTTTTAGCCTGCAACAAGTGGTGGTGGTTTCTTTTTTTATTGCTATTTGGCAAGGATATTATTTAGATGGGTTTGTCAGCAGGGATTAGTTTTCCATACAGGCCTCCCAGCTCTGAGCATTTAGTGATACACAGGGCCAGATCCTCAGCTGATGTAAACTGATGTCGCACCACTGACTTTCAGTGAAACGATTCTATTTTACGCCAGCTAAGAATGCGGTCCTTTATTTTTAAAGCAGGGACTGTCTCTCACTCAACCAACTTGTCCAGTTTCTAGGGAAAATCCTCCCAACAAAACACAACTTTTGTATCGAGACGAGCAAATTAATTATATGCTTGTGAGAAAGGGAAGAGATTAGTTACATGGTACTGCTGAAATTTCAGATAGAGCATTTATTTTCCTTTCCAAAATCAGAAGACTCAAAGGGGACCTTTTGCTTATTTTGATCCTTTGTGTCTTCATCTAGACCGCTGCACTGCAAGTCATTGACTTTTTGTCAAACAAGATAGGCAATATGTACCTACCCTTAATAGCTAACCAGGTTCAATTGCCCCCCAGTATGATGAATCATCGTCCTTGTCTTAGCGGGAAAAGGTTTACATGGTTTGATTTTAACTTCGTTAAAACAATGAACCGAGTCCTTCGCTGGGGTAAATTAGCATAGCTCTAGGGAAGTCAATGAAGCTACGCCAATTTAACCCAGCAGAGAATCTGGTCCATTATACTTATTCCAATCAATTTCTTGCTTTTCCTTCCCTTTATGCTGGGTCTCCAACAAGAAATTCACTGGAGAGCTGGGGTTCTCAATGTGTTCAGAGGATGGACCGCATCTTTCGGGAAATTATCTCACGGACCAACTCACCTCCAACTCACAATCAGGAGAACCATGTCTCCCCAATTCATGACTGCTCCATGTCCATGCGGCAGCTATACCCATTAATACATAGGAGAGTAATATTAAGAAAGTACTTTACGTATTTGTATCTATTTTAGTGTAATTTAGCTGCTGTAAAGCAGGGGGAGGGAGCCAATACCATGTGACCACCTACTGACCAACAAGTGCTCCGCAGACCCACCAACCATCAGTGGACTTCAGCTTGAGAAATGCTGCTGTAGAGAAGTCCCTGACGTTCCGCTGACCTAAGCCGGTAACCTCTTACTTGTTAAAACCACCATGTTGTTGGAGGGTGAAATGGTCATCTCAGCAACATCTTCCTCTTTCTTCACAGGTGAGTAACGCACCAGGAAACTGGTTAGTTCAATGGATACTGGAGGAGTCCAGGTCACACGCATAGCATCTGGCCCCACGTTGGTGAAGCGCAGATCAGTTGGAGCAGGAACAGCTACATGCAAAGAATATTGGGGTTGTTTTTTTTTTAACATTTTCTGGAAGGTGAGCGTTTACCAAAGTGGATGCTCAGGGAATCTACAGTGTATCTCATGCGAAAAAGAGGCTACGGTGTCAGACCCATGCAAAACATACTCCTAAGCTACATTAAAACACTCACGCTACTGTCAGGCTCCTTTAACCTCTTGGCAATCGCTGATACTGAAATGTATTCTGTTAAGATAATTTGAAAACAAGGTGGCAGGTTTCTGTAATATTGGGCTTGCAGCTGCAACTTGGGTTATAGAGACGTGGCCAAGAGAGGCTTAAGTTGCCATACAGCAGTTTACATATGAAAAAGTCCTTTCACCAAAACGGATACATGCATACATAGGGGACGAGAGGGTAGCTCCATTAAGTTCCTTCACCTCTACGTCTACTTGTGTGTTTAAGGGTTTAGAACCTCAGCAGCTTACTCACATGTGACAGGGTTTCATGCACAAACTAGTTCTCAGTTCATCTTCTACCCATGCACTACAGAGAACCTTGACAGTGTGACATGCCTGTGACTAGCGTGTGCTCAGGGAGCGATGTTTCTTGTCCATCTTTTAAGGCAAGATTTGAAGAGTTGGGCCACCACCAAAAAAATACAAATAGCTCAAATGACTTGACTAGTGAGAGCGTCAGGGGCTAAACCGAAGAGTGTCTCCAGAATTGTATCGACCCTTTGGGGGGTCCCATCTCACTCTGGGGATTGTGATTCAGGATCTTATACTTTGGGGATCACATAACTCAAGTTTAACAGTGAAACCTGAAAATCCAGCTTGAATAAGATCCTGCCATTGCAGATAACTGCAATATAAAAATGCAGTTCATGCACAGGGCTAAAAAAATGCAAACTGCATCGCCCTTCCCATTCTATATTTAAAACAGAAGCCGGTCCTTGTCCTCCCCTCCCCCCATCACAGTGAGTGGCTCAATTCTTCTCAGAGAAAGCCCCAGTCTCCCTAGCAGCTAGTGACAGCATGAAACACCATCCAGGTCACAAACACGGAAGTTTTCAAAATTCACCCGTTTGCTGTGTCAGAGTGGTAGGGGCGCTCTCTCCGCCATTAATGAGTGTGATTACGCTGATGTCGTAATCAATGCCCGGCTCCAGGCCTGTGACTGTGTAGTATCTTACTGAGGAGTCCACAAAATCTTCAAAAATAGGGACACTTTCTCCTGCCGCAACTACCATGATGCGGTAACCAATAATGGTGGAGGCATTTAGCGGAGTCCACCTCAGGCCGATGCTTGTATCAGTTATGTCAACAAAGCTTAGGTCAGTGAGCTGGGGCACCTCTACTGAGTGCCAAGGGGAACAGCAAAGACACACAGAGGCAAAAGAAAAGAGGAGGGGGAAAAATAAGGCAGTGTGCATCAGGTTACACGTCTTAACAGTGAGGAAACGGTCAAGCGATGATGGTGATATGCATCATTTTCCCACTGAGGGCCCAATTGCGCCACCTTTTCTCACATGAAATAGTACCTTGCAACACACGGAGGGCCATATTTACACAGGGAAAGAAGCAGGCAGGAATGCAGGATTTCAGTGGGAGTTAGGTGCCTAAATACCTTTGAAGAGCTGGACTCTGCCTGGTGGGATGTACAATAGCCTAATTGGTTTAGGCGCCTAATTCCCATTGAGCTTACTGTAAGGATGAGACAATTGGGCCCTGAGGTGGTTTTTTAAAATGATTCTCTTAAAGACATACCCAATTTTAGCATTTAAAAAAAAATTCTCTTGTCTGTTAATCTTTAAGCAAAAGAAAACTGGATTAGTGATAACTGACCCTCGAGAATTTTTTTAAAAAAATACTCAGAATACTATGCCCAGCTGCAAGTGTTCAAATCATAAAATTATCAACACATTGGGAATGCTGAAATAACTGGAGTGGGCCCACTCCTGAGCTGGCAAAAACTGCTGTAGTTCTATTTAAATCAATGAAGGCAGCTGGTGAAAATCAGTGTATCTTTAATGAGCCAAAAGAAATTATGATGATTTTCACCAGCTGAGGTTCTGGCCCGGTATTCTTAAAGTCTTGCAGCTATAGCTGCAGCACAGGTGCTAAAACAAAAACCCCAAACTTGGGAGCAATATAAAGCTTGCTTAGAAAAACTAAGTGGTTAAAAATGAGCTTTTCTAGGATATGGGTTTTCCATATGAAACTCACAGCATCACCCAGCTCTGAATGTTATGCTAGGAGCAGTGTGTGGCTGAGAAAAACTGACTTGGTTTCTTAACCAAACTTTACAATCTTCAAACCAAGCCATTGAATTAAGATTCATTTGAATAACCTTCTACATGCATCCTAGATGTTTGCATAGTTAACAAGGCTATGGAATTTTTCCGATGGACACTACAACTTTAGCAAAGCTGCTCTTTTCCAAATGTTAGACCCAACAGAAATCAGGGATTTTGCTATGCCTTTAACTTCTAGGCACCAACTCTTCAGCTGGCACAAATTGACACAGCTCCTTTGAAGTCAGCAGAACGGCACCAGCTCAGAGTCTGGCCCTGTAGCTTTAAGGACCAAATTCTGAAGTCAGTGGGAGCTGGGGACGCTGCTCCCCTCAGTAAGAAAGGACCTATGGCTTATTACACTTGTGATAGGATCATTAGGAATTAGCTGGAAAAAGGAAATATCAGATAGAATTGGCGCAATAGGCTGGTTTGCTTAATAACTGAGCAAATATTTCTTGCTCCGTTACGAAAAACAAGTATTTTACAGAATAAGTGTAGCAAAATGTCCATTTTCTGTAAAATAACTATTTATCCTCATGGGATGCATTTACCATATCACCTTTCAAGAGTATCAAAAGACACAAAGGATGCCATTTTGGGGGGCTTTTTCCCCCCATTAGAGCATGGCACAGGGTTAAAGCCATTGTTGCTTTAATGCAGCAGTGTTGTATCATTAGATACCCACAGGAGTGCACAGCAACTCAGTGAAGCACAGACATTTTAAAAGCAGGGTTAACAGCAAGCATTTGCCAAACACACGAGCTGGCATCGTTTCATGGCTTAACGGAAACAAAGCCAAACAAAACCTTCACAAAGCAAAACTAGCACCCAATCATTCAGGGATTCAGATGTTTATCGTAGTACTGTGGTACTGGGACTACATGGAGACATCCCAGCACATAGATCTGCCGCTAGCTCCGACTAGTACTACATTACGTCCCGGCTTCTCCTTCTTTGCCGGCTCAGATCTGCTGGCTGGGGTACCATGGGGTGGAGTCAAGGCACTGCTCAGTCCCCAGCCCACCTGTGCAAGTGAGGCAGTGTACCGGTTTCACAGAGACAGCTCTTCCCCAGCGGATGGGCTGCCAATGCGTAATGGGGTATAAGGGCCCCCTTACTCACCTGCACTGGCACATAGGGCAAGTGACTACCTTCCTGCTAGGGTCTAAGCCTGCAAATCCTCCACCAACAGCGTCAGCAGGAGGTTCATGTGCAGACTGCTTACAAGGTTGGTCTGTTACAGTGACCGAGGCGGTTGCTCATCTTTCCATTACCTTGTGTGATGGTTTTGGAGATGGGGACGCTTTCCTTGTTGTCCTTGACAGAATAAACACTGACGTTGTACTCCAGGCCAGGGCTCAGATTTTCAAAGATGCAGGAATTCTGCTCTGCACTGACCACTTCCTCCAGGGTGTAACCCTGCTGCCCACTGGTAGGAACAGTGGTAACTCTGTACCCAGTGATGCCTGAAATACATAGATCACAGGAATCAATGCGGCGGATTTATTTAAACCAGGCTTGGATACAATCGCTCAGAGAAAAAACAGATGATATTAAACAGATGCTCCCTATCAACCTCAGCGGGGCACGCAAGTGCTTGCTCAACGTAGGATCGGTCCATTTTGCACTGACACACTGAGATACATTTCCAAAGAAGTGTCCAATGGGGGCTTAGCCACGCAGCTCCCATGAGCATTAACGGGAGACACGGCTAGTCTCTGCAGCGCTTTGAAAATGGACTCTTAGGAGTTACCCAAAGCCAAAATTCTAATGACAAGAAATAGGAAACGTTGCATCTCTCAGCTCAGGGTGGGGGTTTTCAAAAGCACTCAGCATTGGCCTACCAGTTCCCATTGAAGTCAAGGGAAATACTCCCATCCACATCAATGGGAGAAAGGTTAGGCCAAGATTGGGTGTTTTGGAAAATGCCCCACTCACTTTTAGTGAACTAACCCCACATTTTCCCTTCCGGCCAGAAACCCTCTTGGTCTTTTTTTGCTTTCTTTATTTCAGACTCTATGTTAGCTAGCGAGGATACTGGCGCAGACTCCTCACTCCCCCAATCCTACCTGACTTGAAAGGCAATCTTGATCATCCTTTGGAATGTCACTGTTTGACATGGAAGGTACGGCTTTAAGAGTCCTGTGGCAGACTGTTTTCATACAGGAATGCAGAACATTTGTATTTTATCAGATGATATTTGAATGTAACTGAAAATAACATATGCCAAAAGATGACATGGCAGCTAAACATTTAATCGGTGCCTGGTTAACAACCATCGCTGTGCCGTCAGTTACATTAGTGTAATTCTGGAGTAAATCAGGGGAGATATTCTTGATCTACACTTTCGTAATGCGGAGCCGTTTCTGATGCTATGTAATTACCTGGACTTGTGCTTCTATCCCAGGAGACCGTCAAGATTCCAGTGTCAGGGTTAGGCTCCAGATGCAGGTTAGTCGGTGGGGATAATGCTACAAGAAGCCAAATGCGTGATCAGTTGACAATCCCAAGAGTCATTTGAAAAACAAAACAACCCAAACCCTTAAAATTAACCAACAACTAAAGCTCTAAGATATAACTGCATTTGCTCCAATCCCTCAGATAGAGACAAGCACCTACAAGATCTCTATCAAGCATTCTTAGAACTACAATACCCACCTGCTGAAGTGAAAAAACAGATTGATAGAGCCAGACGAGTACCCAGAAGTCACCTCCTACAAGACAGGCCCAACAAAGAAAATAACAGAACACCACTAGCTGTCACCTTCAGCCCCCAACTAAAACCTCTCCAGCGCATCATCAGAGATCTACAACCTATCCTGAAAGATGATCCTTTACTCTCACAGATCTTGGGAGACAGACCTGTCCTCGCTTACAGACAACCCCCCCAACCTAAAGCAAATACTCACCAGCAACCACACATCACTGAACAAAACCACTGACCCAGGAACCTATCCTTGTAACAAAGCCCGATGCCAACTCTGTCCACATATCTATTCAAGTGACATCATCATAGGGCCTAATCACATCAGCCATACCATCAGGGGCTCATTCACCTGCACATCTACCAATGTGATATATGCCATCATGTGCCAGCAATGCCCCTCTGCCATGTACATTGGCCAAACCGGACAGTCTCTCCGCAAAAGAATTAATGGACACAAATCTGACATCAGGAATCATAATACTCAAAAACCAGTGGGAGAACACTTTAACCTGTCTGGTCATTCAATGACAGACCTGCGGGTGTCTATATTACAACAGAAAAACTTCAAAAACAGACTCCAACGAGAGACTGCTGAGCTGGAATTGATATGCAAACTAGACACAATCAACTCAGGACTGAATAAAGACTGGGAATGGCTGAGCCATTACAAACATTGAATCTATCTCCCCTTGTAAGTATTCTCACACTTCTTATCAAACTGTCTGTACTGGGCTAGCTTGATTATCACTTCAAAAGTTTTTTTTCTCTTACTGAATTGGCCTCTCAGAGTTGGTAAGACAACTCCCACCTGTTTATGCTCTCTGTATGTGTGTATATATATCTCCTCAATATTTATTCCACTCTGTATGCATCCAAAGAAGTGGGCTGTAGTCCACGAAAGCTTATGCTCTAATAAATTTGTTAGTCTCTAAGGTGCCACAAGTACTCCTGTTCTTTTTACGGATACAGACTAACACGGCTGCTACTCTGAAACTAAAATAGCTTCCTTCAGAGCTGTACTCTGATGCCACATGCAGTAATGTTAATGTTATCTGAGAATCAAAGGGAGAGCAGACTCCTTTGAGACTGAGAAGAGAGAAAATGACACACAAATGCTCTGTTTTAGGGGTTTAGCAATACTACTACTACTACTAATAATAATTCTTTTAGCACTCAATTGAATTCAGGCCAAGATCTTAAGGTGCTTTATAAAAGAAAATCATTAGCATTATTCTCATTAAATATAGGGAAGAACTGAGGCAAAGAGACTTGCCCAAGGGTATCCTGCAGTGGCAGAGCTGCAAATAGAATCCAGCCCTTCTGAGTCCTCCACTAGTAACCTACCCACTCAGCCACGCAATGACCTAACGAAGTAGAGCCAGAGCATTACAGATTAGTAAGGGATATTCAGATGTGTCGTACGTGTAGTTATTCTTTTGATGATCGGTGTGTCTCTGTCCTGACCGTCCGTCAGGACTGAAATGCTGTAGACATACTCCACTCCAGGAGTCAGGCCAGAGATAACAATGCTACCAGATTCAGAAATCACCTCCCGTGGGGCTTCTCCACCTTGACTTGGTCGCACACCTAGCTGTAGAGGAGCAGAAAGGGGGAAGGTTGCATTCTAGCCTCACATATGAACCATCTAGGTGTCTATAAGCCTTCTGGACACATCCTCCAAAGTGATTAGCTGACTTGTTGTGGGGAAGTTGGTCTATGCTGGAGCACAGAGGGCATCGAAAGCCCTGTAGCTGGGTAAGCCTCAGGGAACACAGCATCATGCGGCAGAACGGGACAGTGCCACCTCATGGTGCTGCATGACGGACTATCAACTCGATGCCCCAAACATGGGCCTGATCCAAAGCACACAGGAGTCAGCGAAAGATTCCCATTGACTTCAATGGTCCTTGGATCAGGCATGTGAGCGCATCACCTCCTTTGCATAAATATTTTAACCCCTGAATAGTCACTTCAGATTAAGAAGACAAGACACTGCCCCGCTCTACTCAGTGCTCCCATATTTGTGACTACCCTTCCTTCCCCAAACCATCCTCTCT
The DNA here is from genome assembly GCF_027887155.1 of Malaclemys terrapin pileata. Lineage (NCBI taxonomy): Eukaryota > Metazoa > Chordata > Testudines > Emydidae > Malaclemys > Malaclemys terrapin. The sequence goes on along the minus strand of NC_071515.1, from coordinate 12,652,347 downwards.
GGCCATTCGTTCTTAATGGGTCCTAGCTGGGTGACAGCTAATGGAATTAAGCAACAGAGAGCAAAACAGATCCAAAGGCTTCCGTGGGAAAATACCTTGAAACCAATCCTTGGCGCAGGTGTCCAGGTAACAACAATAGAAGTTTCTGTCACTTCTGTGTTATAGGGAGGGATGGAACCCATGGGCTGCACTGTGAAAGGAACAGATAAACGGAGTTCAAACGCAGCACTATCCAGATTTCTGTAACGCTCTGGGTAGCCCTTTGTGATTTTAAGGGCAGAGGGGGAGTGAGGGAGGGGTGTCAATGTTTGTTACCATTTACAGTATTTTTTTTTTATTATTCATAATTTGGCTGATCCTGGGATATATTCGCAGACTTAGCATGGAAAAAGCTTTGACTGAGATTTTGCATTTTATTCTTTAAAATACTATCAATTAAAAAAAAGATACAATTACACAACATATTCCTAACCTCGAATAGACTCAGTCCAATCAAGTAGTTGTGAAAGGTAATAGCTTTCTTTATCTCAGCCATGCAGTGTCCTTGCCAGAAATGAGGCCACATCTAAGGCGGACACTATGGGCCAAGTGCATCTCTGGTGTAACTTTACTGAAGTCAATAATATTACACCAGGGATAAATGTGGATGCTTGGTTTTAACTTCATACTGATACAAAATCCACACACTCCGTTGAACAAAGGATGTGGTTATCAGCCTTATTGATGAAAGGTTTTGATTTCTGTTGGTTTAAATCACAGCTTCATCATTATTTGAATAGCAAAATCTATCTATTCTTTCTACAAGTATGCAGTGGTTCTTAACGAATTCATCATAACACTATAATCTTTGGGAAGAAAAGGCCATTTTATCCACTACGCATTCCCTTAAACCACTAGCTAACATATCAGAAAGGCTCAAACATAGAACTGTCTGAAAATGTTTTTTTGAGGGAAAATGGCTCTCATCAAAATGCACATTTCCATGGGAAATGTCAGCTTTTAATCATTTTTTCCCCCTGGGTTTTTACTGCAAAATTGGAAAATCCAACTAACAATCAAAATATGTTGGGTGAAACTGAAAACATAAGCTTGCCTGAAATGTGTTGGTGTTTGGGTTGCCGACAACTGACATTTTTGGAAATGTTCAGTTTTAGATTTGTTTTTCAACAAAAAGCTGAAACATTTCATCAGAAATTTCTAATGGAAATGTAATATTTTTGGTTTTTGTCTAAATTTCTTATGAAGTATGGTGGGAAAGCCATTTCCCGAGTAGCTCCATTCAAATATTATTTCAAAGGAATATTTTGAAAGGCGAGTTAGAATGGCCGGTTTCAAACGCAGCCTATGCTTTTGAAGAGGACAGTGTCACTGGTAAATGAATAAGCACCCATAATGCTTACAAGTAGTGAAGACCGAAGTTTCTCTGCTACTTTGCTGGTTGCCTTTCACCGCCACAAGGTAGACAGTGTACTCGGACCCAGGCTGCAGGTTCCTCAGTGCGTATTTGGTGGCAGATGGCCCCACGGTGTACTCCTTTTGTTGGCCTCCTCTTGTGGGACCTGCAGTCAGTTGGTATCCTGTGATCGGAGCACGTGGTGGAGTCCAGGCCACGAGCACTGCAGACTCAGTAATGTTGTCAAACCTTAGGTTGGTGGGAGCATCAAGTTCTAGAAGGAAAAGCAAAGTGTGTATTAACAGTTCTTCCAGGGGTTTAGCAGCCTACTTTAGGCTCTCTTTTGAAAAATCTCGGTAGTTGTTTTTTTAAAAATACCAAAACATATGCACCAATTTTAATTAAAAAACACCACCACATTTCTGGGGAGGAATACGTTAACCTAAAATAGTCAAGCGGCGAACTATGCTGTAAAATAACCCTATGCATGCTTGTCTCTCCTATATGAATTATACAAGGTCTTTGGAATGTTTCATATGTCTCCATACTGGCATTTTTATCCTTAGGCCCTGACACAGCAAAGCACCTAAGTATGTGCTAAAAGTTAGGTACATACTTAAGTAGTGTGCTGAGGGGAGGGACAGCTCAGTGGTTTAAGCAGTGGCCTGCTAAACCCAGGGTTGTGAGTTTAATCCTTAAGGGGGTCATTTGGGGATTTAGTTAGGGATTGGTCCTGCTTTGAGCAGGGGGGTGGACTAGATGATCTCCTGAGGTCCCTTCTAACCCTGATATTCTGTGATCCCGACCAAAATGAATACAGCAGAGATGTTAGCCCCTGACAAAATGCTTACTTACAGGAATTAAAGCCCAGAAAAGGTCCTGGGAAAAAGAAGGCCCAATGGGAGTTAGGCATCTGAATACCTTTAAAAATCTGGCCCTATGTTGCTTAGTGCAGTAGTTTTCAACTTTTCCATGCCCCAATCCCATGTTGCAACTAGCATCAGTCAAAAAAATGTTCCATCTAAACATTTTTTTAAAAAGAAAATAGTGTTTTTTTACTAAATGGAAATTTATTAAAAATCCATTTAAAAAACTATTAATGGAACCTACCCCTCCAAAAAAAAAAAAAAAAAAAAAGTCAGTTTTGGGGTTCTCAGTGTTTTAATTTTTATCAACATTTTTTGGGGAGGGAAAAATTAACTCCCTTCCCCACCCCCATTATAAAGAAAAGGAGTATGGTCATAAAGAAAGGGAGAGTTATTGTGACCCTCCTCAAGCCTGTTAATGATCCCCATGTTGAGAACCAGTGGTTTAGAGGATATAAAACTCGACTGACACTCGGGCTTCTTCCACACAGAAAACGATAGCGTTGTATCTCTCTTTCGTATGTAGACCTATATCTGGTTCTCTGTTATACTGGTACAGAATTTGACCAGTCAGCTGTAGGAGGCTTTTATCACTTCCTCCACCCATGCAAAACAGATACAAAAGCACACACAATCATAGCTTATTTGTAGGCCACTGTTTAATGGAAGGACAAAAGGAGAAGCAAGTTTGCATCATGGGAAAACTTTTGCTGGAGAGTTTTTCTTGGGAAACCTGACTGATTTCTTTTCCCCAGGACTTTCAATCACAGGACACAACACAGCTGAATACTTTTAGCAATGTGGTTCAGATAAAGCAGTTAAGTGGATGATCGCAGCCTATGGAAAACAATTCCAGACGTGTGTTACTAGGTCTCTGCCTGCCTATTCAAATGACTATGCTCAGCTTCGTATTCCAAATAAACATCTGGGGCCAGTTTTGCAAAAGAGCTCAGCTCCCATTTAGGCACCTAAATGAAGTGGGCGGATTTTCAGAAGCGTTCTGCACCCGGCAAACCCCAGTGAGAACAAACACTGGAACTTTTAGGTCTCAATGGGAGCTGAGCTCTTGGGAAAAATCCGTTTGTTTGTTTGTTTTTTGTAAACAGCGAAGGAAATTCAGGGTGGGATTTTCAAGAAGTGTTTTCAATGGGACTTGTGCTCCTAAGTCATGTAGATGCTTTTGAAAATGTCCAGGCACCTAAACTTATTTATTCTGAGGAAATGAATAAGATTAAAATGTCTTCTGCTTCTTTCTCTTTCAGACACACTGGGCCAGACTTTCAACAGTGACAACAGCCATTCAGAATACGACCAATGAGAGTTGGGCACTTTTGAAAGCCTGGCCCTGTGTGTAACTTCAGAATCAAAAACTGGGACACTTTTGTGTCCACTCTTTCAGGGTTGTGAAATACTCACAAGAGCCACATTCTGACTTTCTTTGATCAGCTTCTCTTGGGTCGGGAAAACACTTCAAGGAGCGGATCAAATCATAGCTATACCCAGCTGTTGTTACACAGCGCTTGTCATCAGTAGATCTCAAAGCACTTTACAAAGGAAGTCAGTATCATTATATCCATTTTACAGCTGGGAAAATCAAAGAGATGCTGAGTTTCACCTTTATCCTGTGCGTCCCTCAGTCCCTTGCTTCCAGCCTCTCTACGGTTGTGGGAAGCAAGGGACAGAGGAACTGCCAGGAAGTCCCTTTCTCCTCACACCAAGGAGCCAGAGGAGGTGTTTTGCAACGAACTGACTGGGCCACTGACACTGTACTGTCGTCATTAACAAAACTGTGAGAGGTTTTGCCCTTGAACAGTGATTAGTGGGAAACATGCACTCCCTACGAGCCTGATCCAAAGTCCCATTGAAATCAATGCAAAAAACTTCCACAGACTTCAGTGGATTTTGAACACAGTTCTGTGTGGCAACAGTGAAACAGGGCTGTAAAAACACCTTATAGCAGGGTAGCCAGAGGTCTTGAACAAACATTTTGTACCCCCAACGTTTTGATTGATGAGGCAATTGATGCCTCCTGAAAGGAGTAGCAGGATATCATATGACGAACCAGGACTGACATGGTAACGTTGAGATGTACTGTCACTTAACGACATGCTGATTTCTGTTCTTAGGGGCACACACAGAGCTCCTATGGCAGTCAATGAAAGCCAAGCGTGCATGCCAGCAATCAACATTTAGATTGAGATGTAAAAAGGCGGTCTAAGCAAGTTAGGCTCCCAAATCCCATTGAAATTCACTCTGAGTTGCCTTTGCAAAGTCATAGCCTCAGACTTTTGCTAGCAATGAGCCAGAAGGGCACACACCTTTTCAATCAATTAAAAAAGGAAAGCAAGAGAACTCCAGCCACATTAAATTGTTTCCAAACACCCTGAGAGTTAAACCTCTATTGGAAAGCGCTGGGAGAGAATTCATCTGCTAAGGAGATCACTGCATGATCAGCTGAATTCTCAGCCCCATCATTTTGCTTATTGGGTGCCACATGGCTGGAACGAACTGTTCCACTTTAGGTGATGTCTTTACATGTTGCTCTAAAGGAGGGGAAAAGAGTCACTTCCAAGTCCATAAAAAAAGCGTCAAGGAATAACACTTACTAGTCGTTTGCTCTCCGGTCAATGGCTTGCTCTCTCGGCCCTGGAGCACTGCAAAGACCTTGAAGATATAGGTCGTTCCAGGTAAAAGGTCAGTAACCTCAGCAAAGTAATTCCTGGTAGAAGGCAGTTTCTGTCCATGTACACCAGGGCGGTTAACCGGGATGACTTCCACCCGATAGCCAGACACTGTGCTCGATGGGGGGGTCCATATGATGGTGATTTTGACATCGGTGACTTCCACAAACTGTAGGTCCGTGGGTGAAGGAACATCATCTGACAGAAGAGAAACATCCAGTAAGACAGAGGGATTCCTTACAGAATGGTAAAGGTGACTCCAGGAATAAGGTGCGGAACAAGGAAGAAGTGAGTTCTGACTGAATAACTAAACTCTTACACATTTGACTGAGACCATTTACACAACAGAAAATGTCAAATAAGCCCTATCTTAACAAATGATTTTAAGAAAATACCTGAGTCTACTGTACATCTGAAATTACACTGGGTGGCTGAGAAGATTTTAGTCTAAGATTTGCACTTGGATTATTTTGTTGGCACAAAAGAAAAGCTAAAAAAATCAAATGCGCGAAGCAGCAGAATGTCAACTTCGTACAGAGCCACAAGTTTGAAACCCCCAATTATCCAATGACTGGAAACAAGAAGCTATTTTGCTAATTAAGAAGAAAAGGCTTTAAAAACCAGCAGAATAATTGGAGAATCTATACATTAATTTTAAACCCAATCCCTTTACAATTAAACTACAGGGTGTGACCCCAGCCTCACTGAAGTCAGTGGTAAAACTCCCATTGGCTTCAATGGTGCAGTATCAGAGCCATTGTGGAGTCTTATATTCAACGGAGGTTTCGGATTACTTGTGCAAATGAGTTCCACGTGATGCCTTATGGTTAACCAATACAAACATCGGTAATTCTCAGACTATATGGATGACAAATCATAAAATCATTGGACCTAGTTTATTCCTGGCATTGTTCTCATCGCAAGAATGTCTGATTCCACTATCACCACACCGGCCCTAATTCTTTCAGAACATTTCTTTTTGGTTCAGTTAAACAGCCAAATTGATTTCTTTTTTAAAATTAAGGGCAATTTTTTTAAAAAAACTGTGGGTGCCTATAGTTAAGCTCCCAAATCCATAAGTACTGAGCAATTTCCATCCTAATGACTTCAGCAGGGGCTCAGTACCTGAAAAAAAAAAATCTGCTTAATTATTCAGGTATTTAAATATGGATCAGGGTACCAAACCCTAGTCACCTGAAATCTGAAGTATCATGGCAACCAGATACCCTTTCAATGCTGGTAATATGATCTCGCAAGAGAACCTTCATGACGACTTAGAAAAATCTGTTGAGATTTTCCCTTTGCCTAGACATGATCTTACAACAGAGATCAGCCTTTTGACTGGCCTGTCATCCTACTGCTAGGAATAGGCAGCAGGTTTAAAACAAATACAAGGAAGTTCTTCTTCACGCAGCGCACAGTCAACTTGTGGAACTCCTTACCTGAAGAGGTTGTGAAGGCTAGGACTATAACAGCGTTTAAAAGAGAACGGGATAAATTCATGGTGGTTAAGTCCATTAATGGCTATTAGCCAGGATGGGTAAGGAATGGTGTCCCTAGCCTCTGTTTGTCAGAGGATGGAGATGGATGGCAGGAGAGAGATCACTTGATCATTACCTGTTAGGTCCACTCCCTCTGGGGCACCTGGCATTGGCCACTGTCGGTAGACAGGATACTGGGCTAGGTGGACCTTTGGTCTGACCCGGTACGGCCGTTCTTATGTTCTTATTAGTATTATTGATTCTTTGTACTGCAATAAGCACCTAGGAGTCCTAGTTATGGATCCCATTGTACTTGGTGCTGTACAAACACAGAAAAAGATGAGCTCTATGTAAGCGGTCTTGTGTTGATCTAGCTGTGGAAGTGTGTTCACTTAAATCTGGCTCCACCGACAAAGTTCCTCTCTGCGCCGATTTAGTATTGCAATGTCCCCAAGCGCTGTAGAGTCATGGTGGATGGAATTAGCTCCACGCAGTGTCAGCGTAGACAATGCGTTGCTTACGTCGACACTTCCTGGCTTTCGGGAGCCATCCCACAACGCACCACGCTGACAATACAATATGAGCGCCCCTAGTGAGGATGTGCACCCCAGACACAAGGAGCAAAGCGTGCACACACAACAATCAATATGAGCGCCCCTAGTGAGGATGTGCACCCCAGACACAAGGAGCAAAGCGTGCACACACACACAAGTGATTTAATAGCCGCGGGTGCTGTATGCCGACGTAAGTTAGGTTGACATGATTTTGTAGTGTGGACGTGGCCTAAATAAGTATTAAGACTCTGCATCCCAAAGTGGTCATCTTTGATTAGCAGAAAGCAGCATTTGACTTTAATATGTCAATGTTTAAAGCTTTTACATGAGCTAAACATTGGTGAGGTTTTCAGTAAAGGCCACTCTTGATTATATGCCCATTCAGAGCCTTTGCTGGTGGTCCACTTACAGCTAAAGCTGGGCTCTAGAGGCTGCATTTTTCTTTTAATTTGGCCCTGCTGCATCTGATAAATTGCTTTGGAATGAGCAAGATCCCAGGAAGCATGCTGGCTGTTACCTTTGGATGGGATGCCCGTGGTTTCCTGCTGGATAAAGACGGGAGTACTCTCTTGATTTTCTTCCACTGCATAGATGGTGATGTTATACTGAACCCCAGGCATTAAGTCACTGAGAGTCACAGAGGTAGCAGTGTCAGGCAAGTTGAGCTCTGTGCTGCTACCTTCCACTGATGGGGTATAGACAATTCGGTAGCCTAATGTGACAAAACAGACATGATCACCAGACGCAATCATTACCACCAGCACAAGGAACTGTAAAAATAAGAAATAAACACATTTTCCCCCAGGGATCCAAAAAACACCCCTGAACTTTTAAGAACATGCTTCCCAGGTTTGTTATGGGGATGACGTGGGGGCAGACAGAGGCCATGGATGCAGACGATAGTGGGGTTGTGGTTAGTCAAACCTGGATCTACATGTAAATGAGGCAGACCTGTGATGGGAGCTTGTGGTCTGCTCCAGCTAACGACAATTGAAGTGTCATCAACTTTATCCACGTTATGTTTGGGAGGTGCATCAGGTGCTGTTTAAAAGAGATGAAGGGAATAACAGATGAGAAAAGCAAGTGAGGCCAAGACATGTCCGAACGTCTGAGAACAATCCACAGAATAGAGATTTCCAAAGCCAAGCACCACATCCCAACATGTACCTGTTGTCTGGGAAGTAGACAGGATCAGATTCTGTTCTCCTTCTTCTGAGATCTGATAGACGTTGACGATGTACTTACGTCCAGGTAGCAAGTCTGGGATGTTAACGGAGGTGGCTGTGCTCGGGAGATCTTTGCAAAAAAGAAAATAGAAAAGACTTAGCAACGGTTGTTTTTTTGTCACCAAACAAACCAACCAAAAACTCTGGGTTGGTTCTGTTGAGTCACAATTTTCTTGTGAGAACATTTGTTTGGTCTGAGCCTGCTCTGGAGTCCCATCACAAGCCCCACAGAGCCTAGGACAGTTCCCTACAACTGGCAGGCTACTTAGAAGAGGGTCAGGGCACAGACTAGCCAGGGAAGAGTAGGTCAGCCGTAAGGTGCCGTGGCAGGTTTGCGTAGCAACCAACTGCACTCTGCCTGACTTCGGCCACTGCTATGAGTCCAGCACTGATTTCACACCAACTCACACCCTGATTTTCTAGTTCTGTCAGGGAGGTTTTGAAAAATTATCTGGGTGGTCCATGCATAATTCATGTAAAACATTCAGAGGGGGCAGCAGCTGAATGGAAATCAATCAAAGAATGTCATTCTTTCCCTCATATTCTTTTCCGGAGCATAACTCCTGGGAGTGTTTAAGCACTATCCTCATAATGCCCCCTGTGAAATATTACCATTCCCATTTTACAGAGAGAGAACTGAGAAACGGAGAGACTAAAGTTGACCTGCCCACAGTCACACCCGGCAGAGAGAGGGATGAAACCCAGATCTCCTGAATCCCAGCCCAGGACTTTAACCACCAGACCATCCTTCCCAGCCAGTCTAATATGCTGATATTATAGAATGTGGAGATCTCAATGGAAAAAAATATGAAACAAGAGTTAGTCAGCTCTTGAAAAAAAGGACGGTTCTAAGAATTCACCCAGATATAAGAGTAGGAGAACCAACTCCCCACCACAGAGCTACACAAATCTACCCCGGCCGAACAGGTTCAAACATCTGGCTTACCAAGATACTGCGGCTCATCCCCCTCCTCGCTAAGTTCGTACTCAACGCGGAATCCTGAGACAGTGTCAGAGGCGGAAACCCAGGAGACTACAAAACTACTTGCTGTAATTTCTGTGACCGATTCAGAGGTAGCAACCACAGGAGAAAGGGGAGTTGTCTCTCCTGAAAGGGTGTTACCTGCAGAGGAAAAAAAGATGGGGAGAGGTCAGAAGGTTTTATTTGAATTAACAAATTCCAACCCAAAAGAAATGAAGGGACAGATCCTCAGCTGGGGTTAACTGACATGGCTCCATTGTCTTTAGTGGAGCTCTGCCGATTTACACCAGCTAGGATCTAGGCGTACCTATTACCTTTCTAAAAGGGTAAGTATGCAGTGTGGCAAATAAGCAAAAAAAACAACCAAAAATACCCAACGTCTATTATAATATCCACAGAGGATGCAGCTGAATTTTTAACAGGAAACAAATAACTTAGGGAACGACCTACAAGGAAGTAAAGTGTAGGAAGGCAGCTGTATGAAAATATGGTTTCATACTGTTACTTACTAGAAATAGGTGTAGTACTAGTGGTGGTAAAATCAAAGCGGGTGACCTCTCTATGTCCATACTGCTGCACGCTGATGAGCTGCCCTTCATACAACACCCCAGGTTTCAGGCCAGAGATCGTGTGGGAGTTCAAGTGACCTGGGATGGTGGCTTCTTTCCACGGCACTCTCTGGTTTTTCTAAAAGAACAAAGACATCCAATACCATGAAAGAGACCCCCAAAGCCCAAGAGCAGAAATCTCGAATTACGCTTTTATATGGTAGCCCATCACTGTGGCATCTGGACGCCTATATCTGTGGCAGGACTCATATCAGGATGAACAAAAGCCCTTGGAAGGAGGAGGGGCGGGCAGGGTGGCCCTCCAGAGGCATTTCGCTGTGGTTAATTTATAATGGGAAACTGGGTAACAATCCTGTTAAAATTAGGGATGTGCCCTGAGGTTTTAATGGTTCTCCTTTGAAAAGGTTTAAGCAGCAATATATACCCAGCGATCATTCAACAAGCTAGAAAAGTCAGCCAGCAATTCTACAGCAGATACAATATTTGGAGATCATCCAGTAACACACTTGAGCTACTAGCTCAGTGGTTTGAGCATTGGCCTGCTAAACCCAGGGTTATAAGTTCAATCCTTGAGAGGGCACTTAAGGATCTGGGGCAAAATCAGTACTTGGTCCTGCTAGTGAAGGCAGGGGGCTGGACTCGATGACCTTTCAAGGTCCCTTCCAGTTCTAGGAGATAGGATATCTCCATTAATTAAATTTAAAAAATACCCCCTGAAAACAATCCTCAGCAAGATTCTTCCCCTCTGACTCACACTTGATTGCTACGGGAAATGCTAAACTAAATCCCCATCTTTCTAAGGTCAGGCCCCCTGGTGTTTAAAGCCCATTTCATTAAGGACCTGATCCAAAGTCCATTGAAATCAGTGGAAAGATTCCGACTGACTTCAAGGGGCTTTGGACCAGGCCCTGATTGTTCTCGTAATGCCAAGCGGTGGGCAAGCACCGACATGTTTAATGGATGAGTAGACATCTGTAATGAGTGTTGTCTGGGGCACTGTCAGACAACTCATTTGCATTGGTTAAAATGAATCATTCTTAAATATGAATAAGCCAGCAAGCTGCGGCTAAGCAGTTTTGGCTCCGACTTTACAGAAGAAAAGCAATGACTTATGTTTATTTAATCTTCTGCCGGCTGTTTACATCTTTATATCCTGCTCATTTTTACCTCCTCGTTAAGGTGATACAATCTATCCCAGTTGTTCCAGTAATATGTCCATGGAACAAAGCCAACGTTCCCTCCAAATAAGGAAACTTTCATAAGGATTTATACTATTCATCCCACACAATCTCCACCTGCCTAATTTCCTAGCATATTTGCTAACTCTGCAGGTCCAGATCCTCAAAGATATTTAGGCCCCTAACTCCCATCGAAATCATAAATTCATAAGCACATGGATCAGTTCTGCTCATTCACAAATATCCATGATCACTGTGCATGGTTAGATAATATCTGTCACTTTTAATCCTCAGTGCAAATGTCCTCTACAGTAGGGCAAGATCACTGAATTAGCAACTAGACCTGGATGAAAACGTCATCTTTCCCCTCCCCCCCTCAAAAAATGCCTTTTTTTTTTTTAATTTTAACAAAACGTGAATTTTTATCAGGAAATTTCTGTTTTCATTTGCATTTTTCAGGTTTTCATTGGGAAAAAAATTCAAAGCCCCAAACCAAAAATGTTTTGATTTTTGGCTTTTGAGAGCTTGCATGGATGTCAGGAGCTACAAACACGGATGATTTATATTATGATTGAAGGACGCACTTACCGGTTTCCATCGGAGAATATACTTGGAAATGTGAGAGGATTCGGGTGCATTCCACTGGATAGGATGGGAGTTGGGATGACTTGCACTCTCGGTGATAATCACTTGCACAGGACCAGTGGCACCTGAAAGGGAAGTTCCCCATTTTAATTTAATTAAGGAGTTTTCCCCTCTAGTTTTCTATTCAGTGCATCCAAAATTTATTAATCAAAATGCATTTGCTTGTCCAATATTATTATGAAGGTTTGAAAGAAATAGTTTTTCACTCTATCCCCCAGGCTCCACCACTCGTTATAGCAAATGCTCTGGTACACCGATCTCTCTTGCTCTAGGCATCAGCATTTGCTGTCTGGATAAACTTATGATGGAAGAATTGTGTCTGTGATGGAAGACTTGTGTCATAAGTGGTATGGAAAGAGACTTGCAAAACAGAGTCAGATCGTTTGGCAGAGCATGGGGAATAAGAGAACTTTTTCAACATGTGCTTATTATAAATGAAATTTTATCAGTTACTATTCACTGCAATTTGGGTTAATTTTTAAAAGCAAAAGAACTCTGCTAGCTTAAAGCCTCATCCTGCTCCATGCTAAGAACCTCTGGCAAGGTGCTGAGGATTCTCAATGCCTAAGCCTAAGCCAACGGGAGTTGGGTATGTTCGGCACCTTACTAGACTGGGTCCATGGAATGCTCGCCCAGAATTAAAATTGATCTCCACAGCTAATCAGAGTCTGTCCCAAGGCAGGATCAATGTCCTGAGAGCGGCACAAGGCAACACTGTAAAATCAGGGTGCTTCAGAATGCTGGAGAATCTTAGATGCTGACCAGCTGGAGAGAAGGTCAACAATATGGCCAATGCCAGCAAAAGGTTAAGAAGTCTCTTACATGTACTGGAACAAAAACAGAACTAGGGGCAAAATAAATTTCCATATAAAAGAGCCACATTTTTGTGGAGATGTTTACGGATAGGTTAAGTATCAGGGGGTAGCCATGTTAGTCTGTATCTACAAAAACAACAAGGAGTCTGGTGGCACCTTAAAGACTAACAGATTTATTTGGGCATAAGCTTTTGTGAGTAAAAACCTCACTTCTTCGGATGCATAGAGACTCTATGCATCCGAAGAAGTGAGGTTTTTACTCATGAAAGCTTATGCCCAAATAAATCTGTTAGTCTTTAAGGTGCCACCAGACTCCTTGTTGTTTTTACGGATAGGTTGTGAACCTCTTATTCAGGAAATAGCACCTCCATCCAGAGGTGAAAGTAAACCGGTCTGGTCCGGTACGGCATACCGGCAAGAGCCAGTACGCCATGCCGGACCACACTGGCTTCCGCGGCGGGGATTTAAAGGGCTCTGGGTTCCCCGCTGGGAGCCCAAAGCCCTTTAAATCCTCCCCGCAGCTCCGGCAGCCGGGCTGGGGCCGGGCTGGGGCCGGGATTTAAAGGGCTCAGAGCTCCCAGGTTGATTTAAAGGCCCTGGGGCTCCCAGCCACAGCCGGTGCCGCAGGGCCTTTAAATCTTGAGAGGCCCCGCCTCTTCCGGTTGAGGCCACGCCCCCCTCAGGACTCCGGCAGTACCGTTAAGTCCTGTAAGTTACTTTCACCCGTGCCCTCCATCTCTCAGTGGGTCTAGGCCCATAACATCATACTATTGTGTGGATAAAGACCCCAGCCTTAGGCTTCAAAAAAAAAAAAAAAGGAGGGGGGTCTCTAACAATCTCCATTACATTTAGTCAAATGATACATTCTTCCATCTTGTTGGAAGAGGCAATTTTTCTGCTAATGATTGAAGATCATCAGTTAAAAGACACTATGCATTTTACTGCCTTAAGCACCTGAGTGGAGGAAAAGCATGACTTGCACACACATGCCCACAAGCCAACCAAGAGCCTGGAGGTTTAGTTGCAACAGAGCACTTTTGTAAACTCAGAGACCAGATTCAGAAAAGCACTTAAGCATGTATTTTAAGTGCATCCCTAAGCAGCAAAGCACTGAAGCACATGTGTATGTCCCACTGACTTTAAGCAAGTGCTTAAGTACTTAGTTGAATCAGGACCAAAGATGCTAATGGCTTGCTCCAATGCCCACTGGAGACCAACAGAAAGGCACCCACAATTTCACTGGGTATTGGATCAAGCTCATAATTCACAGCACCTTTTGGTCTTGTTTATGCTCCCTTCTCCGACTCCTCATCCCTTCCCCTGAACTACGCTGTGAAAAGCTTTCAAATAAATGCGGAAACTCTCATCTGGTATTACACTAGTGAGTGTAAGTTCCCAGGGAATCCAGCATTGAGCCGTCTGACTCTGCGGGATGATCTGTTATTTTAGCCATTAAATCCTCCTTGCCCCACCCCTTTTTTTAAAAAAGATTTCCTTTTATAGTTTGTTTGGATAACAGTGTAACATACATACCTGCATATACTTAAAAAGACTTCCAGCCAAACAAATCCATACCCACACAGAGAATATTTCAAAGCCTGTCTAACCCCATATCTACATTCAGGAACTTTATATTTGATTTATGTGCACATTTCCAGGCACTCTCATGTCTAAAGAAAACCCGAAGCCTTGGTTTCCAGTCTAACGGAGTGCATATTTCACATAACTCAGCGAGATGTTTGTTTTAGAAGTCTGAGGAGTCAATAAGGCACAGTAAGAAACTCAGCAAAGAAATCCAGAGGGCTGTGTCCCATTCTTCCCTTCATTGGCAGTCCTTAGTTCTACCCTCCAATTCCTGTTTTGTCTCTCAGATAGAGTTCATTTGTGAGTCTGATTATGTGTCTAGAGAGAGAGGGGAAGGATGGGTAGGACCTGAGGTACAAAGGCCCCGACCCACAAAGGTATTTAGATTCCTATCTTCCACTGAAATCAACAGATGTTAGGAACTTAAATACCTTTGTTGATCTGACCCAAAGAGACTATGTAATTTGGCCAAGGACACACAGATTAGGGCACTAGTTTGGATTTGGGAGACATTGGTTCAGTCCCCTGCTGTGCCACAGATTTCCTGTCTGACCTTGGGCAAATCACTTCAGGTATGTCTACTCTGCAAAAAAAACCACCACCACCACCACGCAGCGCTGAGTCTCAGAGCCTGGGTCAACTGACTCAGGCAGAGGGGTCTCCCGCTACGGGGCTGAAAATAGCTGCGTAGACATTCAAGTTTGGGGTGGAGCCGGGGTTCTGAAACCGGGTGTGTTTCTCAGAGCCCAGAGGCAAACATCTAGATGGGCTTGCGCTAAGTCCCCTGACCGGAGCTCTGAGACTCACTGCTGTGGGGGAGAGGGGGTTGTATTGTAGCCGCACTCTTAGTCTCTTGAGGATGAGCCTCACATCCTTTCCTACCTCACAGGGTTGCCATGAGGATAAATCATTAAAGATTGTGAGGTGCTCAGGTTCTATGGTAATGGGGGCCAGGGCCGGCTCTAGGCACCAGCAAAACAAGCTGGAGCTTGGGGCAGCACATTTTTAGGGGCGGCATGGCCGGCGCCAGAATGCCGCCCCTAAAAATGTGCCCCGGCCGCCCTAGCTCACCTCTGCTGCTGCCGCTCGCGCGCTGGCTGATTCGCGCACCGCTGCTCGCCCTCCCTCCCAGGCTCTCAAACCTGTCTGACCTTGGGCTTGACAGCCTGGGAAGGAGGGGGGACTCCGAGTGGCCGTGGCGCACGAGCCGCTTCTCCTCCTCCCTCCTAGGCTTGAGAGCCTAGGGAGAGGAGGCAGGGCTGGGGATTTGGGGAAGGGGCGGGGTTGAGGCGGGGCCGCGGGGGGGGGTGTAAGAAAAAACGGGGGGGAGGGGGAAGGGCAGCCAAAAATCCTAGAGCCGGCCCTGATGGGGGCCATACAAGATGCAAGTGGATCTAAAGAACCCACTTTGGCCAGAGCCTGGAGAAGTGGGGCCAAAGCTGCTGCTGGGTTGTCACGCCCCTTTCATGTAACTGGGTGGAGAACGAGCAGCCCGTGCAGGACCACTGATTCACCAGGGGGCTGGAATAAATGGGCTGAAAGGCAGGTGATGACCTCTTCCCCACATCCCCAGTTGGGATGAAAATTAAAAAATCTCAGATATGTTCATGAGCTACAAAATATTTCCGTTTTTGTCAGTCAAAACATGGTGTTTTGATCATTTCAATACATAATTTTAAAAATGTCTTGGGTTTTTTTGTTTACTATAATTAGCTTACATTTCAAACCAAAACCTGATTTCAAACTAGAAACCTGGAATTTTTCATTCCAAAAATGTCAAATGCCAACAATTTTAAGTGGTTTATTTCCCGCCCCCCAAATTTTTGAAGTGAAAAATTTGTCACAAGCTAACAGTTCTCTAGAAAAACTTCAGTTTGGATGAATCGGCATTTTCTGATGGAAAAACATTTCATGAAAAAAAAAAAAAAATCCTGGCCAGCTCTACTTATGAGTACTAACTTGCCAACTACTCACAGATCATTTTATTCTCCTCAAGACAATGTATGTATGTAAAGCCTATTGTTTTGCTTTATCTGTGTTTTCACAAGGATTCCATTTATATAAACTAAAAACACCACTATGCACAGTTACATCTTCACTGCAACATACTTTTGTTATTAGAGCATGCTGTTTTGCCTCAGAGAAATTTGCGTGATCAGACAGTAACTACACAGGTCCATAAAATATCAAAGTGGTCCAATGGTTGTTAACTGAGTGCTTACCTTTTTCTGAGTCTTGCTTTATTAGCAATTTTTCTGCCAATAAGCAGAATGGGAAGCATCTTGTTGATGTAGAAGAAGTTATGCACTAAAATTACTCTGTCAATTTTAATGGAGCTACTCAATATTTATGCCACTGTGGAAGCAAGATCTGGGCCAGTGAATCAAACAATACATAGAGAGTGGAACTGGTTTTCTATAAATCCCTTAGTCAGAGTGTTTGACTGTAAAGTTTTAATATTATTTAAATTAAGGCCCAGTGGGAGAAGCAACCTTTAAACAGAAAAGTTGGTGCAACGGCTGCTCTTATCACGTTATGTTCATGGAAATACAAAAGAACAAACCAGCAAACAGAGACATTGACCTGCCTCTGAATATTTCCTAGAATTGATTGGGCAAAGGAAAGTTCAAAAGTTTTGTTCGGGGCACCTGCCATGGTGCATTTTGCTTCAGCAGGTGGGTTGGGTAAGAAAGGTCTGGCCATACATGGTATAATAGCCTCAAGCAATATATAGATAGTAGATAGATTGTAGAGCTATAATGTCAGTGAAACACCAAAGTGGAAATAAAACTACAATGGGTCAGATTCTAGTGTGAATCTAGTGTAACCCCAGTGAAGCCAAATGAATGACTCCAGATTTTCATTGTGATCAGTCTCTGGCCCTCCATTTGTAAGCTTGACACTTTCTTGTGTCCGCCTTCAGGTGGAAACGGTTCTGCTCTAAAAGAAAACCAACAGGAATTTCCTACCATATTGGGAGCTGAACAATTGCAAACCATCCACAGGCAAAGGAACCTAGAGAATTCAAACCCTTACTTGCTCGTTGTATGTAGGGAAAACCACCTAACCTTATTTGACGTTGACAAGGATACAAAAGGACATGCAGATTGCTAAGATCGGCAGAGGAAGCAGGCTGGGTGTTTACCCTGTGCTCCGCTCATGCAGCCAACCCCATCCTATCACACTAAACCAGAGCTAGTCAGGAGAATGTGTTTAATCGTTAGGATTCTTACCTGGATAGGTCTGCAGAGGTTGACAATGCCACTCTCCAATACCCCGGCCGTAGCAATAGCACTGGTATCTAACACCATGAACATACTTCTCCCACGAATCCCCAATTTGATAAAAGGTCCGGGATTCCGAATCCTGGCACTGGTCTGAAGGCATGAAACAGATATAGGTAAGTGTCAAATGTTGACTTAAATGAACAAAAAACCAAAACCAAAACGTTGAGTCAACACACAGGAGAATGATGAAGAGGGAAAACACGCTGCAAACAGTGTTACTGCAAGCATTACTCAAAGGGGCAATAGAAGTCTAACTTCAAAACTAGAGTACATAGAAACTCATCCAGACCCTAAAAAGCAACAGAGGGTCCTGTGGCACCTTTGAGACTAACAGAAGTACTGGGAGCATAAGCTTTCGTGGGTAAGAACCTCACTTCTTCAGATGCAAGTCTGAAGAAGTGAGGTTCTTACCCACGAAAGCTTATGCTCCCAGTACTTCTGTTAGTCTCAAAGGTGCCACAGGACCCTCTGTTGCTTTTTACAGATTCAGACTAACACGGCTACCCCTCTGATACTTGACATCCAGACCCTAGATTTACTACTGCAATGGCAAGTCAGATGTTTGGGTGTTAATTCAGCTGTGGTATGTTTTGGACCATGACAACACTCCAAGGACAGGCTCTGATCATGCAGTCCTTCCTCCCCCTAAAGTCAATGAGAGTTTCTCTTCCACAAGGAGCTGGCCAACAGATATTATTTTGGAGCCTGGTTCTGCTTCAGCCACTGGGCCTGTTCTTTTCTCATTTAAAGCTCAGTCTTGTTCCCATGAAGTCAATGGCAAAACTCAGGTGTAAACTCTAGAGTAACACCATTCGCTTCAACACACTGATTCCAGACATAGGTGAGTGCAACTCACATCTGAAACCGGCTCAGTAGAAGTCTTATTGATGGACTGCAATGAGCATTAAGAATTTGAAAGAATAGGGACTAGGTTTGGAGAAATCAATGACAAAATTCAACAGACAGCACCTTTAATGATATTTTCCAACTCATTTTAAAACAAATTTCTTTCCTTCTTTCAAAGGAGCAATTTTCAAGAACTTTATGATCTGATCTCTAGTAAATCCGGGCAGACATACAATAAATAAAGCAGAATTTAACCACTAGTCCTTTCTGAACTGTTGCCAAAGAAAACATATTAAAGTTCTCTTGGGGTTGGTAATCGCAGATCAAACAACTAAGTCTTATCATCAGATCAGAGTTCGTTTTTTGGTCAGAAAAGTACAGAACTACGATGGTTTTAGCTAAACTCTGGCATGCTATTAACACGTGCACTCTTAGCATTGGCCTGCTCTCTTCTTGTTTGGCTGCCCAGTATAATAAGCAGCCAAATAAAATAAGTTTAGTCCATGGTAAGATAATATTTGCTGGTGCAATCTTCCATGCTTTTTAGTTCAGTCAAGAGACCAGAAGATTTCCGCAAAGCAGAGGAAAAAGAACAATTTTACAAGGTAGAGTTTAGCATTACTGGCTTGCTCCACACAACAGCTGATTGCATGAAATCTGAGGTTCCCGCTGAACGCCTTATTTGTCAGAGTTCCGTCCAATGAGTAGCTAAAATGACCAGTTACCCCGTAACATTGGCAGCTACTGAAGCTAGAGTGTGTTATAGCGTAGGAATACTCCAAGGGAGGAATCAGTAAGGAGTAAAGTTGCCACTACCTAGGGTTATTGCAGATATTATCAGCTTCTCCCACTACACGTCAGATCGGTTGAGTTAAGTCAAATTCTGCTCTCACTCACTGCGCTGCAACTCCTCTGAAGTCACAGTCACTCCAGTTTTCTCCTAGTGTGATCGAGGGCAGATTCTGTCCAAAGATGTGGCCCAAATTCACCCATCCGCCCTATCACACATTTCCTTGTTATTGCATAGCTACAACAAGTGGGAGCAGCTGGGAATTAACCTACCGACAGGATCACATTTCCATCTCCCACGACCCTGGCCAAAGCATGTGCAGTTCAGCATGTGTCCTTCTTCATGACGCTTGTGGAATGTCTGGTTAACATCATAGGTGATGTCATCAACGATACACTGGTCTGATTGAGAGAGAACATGATACTTCCCTCAATGATTGCTTTAAATAAAAAAAGTTACGGAATACTTCTTCCGCTGAACATATTCTACCCCTTCCCCATCAGTGCAATGAGACTTATTGCCATGAAAAGCTATAGAAAAGAGAGACAGGATTGCAAGTATCTGTCAGAGATAAGTGTGATCTTCCCAGGATAGGATTATAAACTATGATCCCCTGTGTCCACTTGTCAGCATTGATGTTAATGGGACTATTTGTGTGATTAAGGGACGCTTGTAGGAAGGAGGTTTGCAGGATCCAGGCCCAAAGTATTTAGCCTTATTTAAATCGGGTTCCCATGGCATGTGGATTATAGCACATGAAACAGCAACTAAAATGACATATTAAAAAAATCACTGGGTTTGCGTATAAAGGGCTAGATTGTGACATTCTTACCCGTGCTGAGTAGCACTTTACTCCTCACTGATTTCAGTGGAAGTAAAATACTACTCAGTGTGAGCAAAGGTATCACAATACAGCCCCAAATGTTCTCCGCACTTTATTTTGCTTGGTAATTGACGACACTTTGTTGTAACCCCAAGAGAAGAACTGATGCATTATACGCTTAAGTTATTCCTCGTACCCACTGATGCATGATGCAGGGCCAGATCCCCCAATCAACAGAGCGATGGCAATTTATACCATTTCATAGAATGTCAGGGTTGGAAGGGACCTCAGGAGGTCATCTAGTCCAACCCCCTGCTCAAAGCAGCGCCAATCCCCAACTAAATCATTTGAGGACTTGGCCCTAACCCTTTATCCTTAAAGCAATCTGGTCAATAACAGCTAGTTTAAGAAAACAAGCAAACCTGAAAACCCCTGTAGAAGCGAGTTGCTTTGTGAAGCAATCAACCATCATAAATATGGCCTGTTATTTGTGGCAGGATTTAGCTGCACTGCTAGTAGACAGGGCATGGAATCAGCCTCTAAAGACCGGTGTTCGATTCTGGGTCCGCCACAGCCTTCCTGCCCTTGGGCAAGTCATTTAATCTGTGCTGCCCCTGTTACCCATCTGTAAAATGAGGCTAGTACTTCCCTGCCTCACGAGTGTGTTGTGAGACTAAATCCCCTGGTGCTTTGTAAATGCTGAGATATTACAAGAAGGCCCACAGAGGTTTCCCGACAGCTGTGATCTATCAGGGGGGTTGAGAGAACCCACACCCTTTAAAAAAAAAAAAAAAAAAAAAATATTTCCCTGACTAGGTTACTTCTCTCTTTTCAGCAGAAGTTGCTTTAACCTGACAGTTTCCTTTCACTCTCCCCCCATTTCCCCTCATGACCCATCCTTCAGAGATCACAATGCTGAGTGCTGGCCAGTTAGGCAGAGTTAGAAGGGAGCTTTACTGAACAGCAGGTCCTTCAGCTGTGCATCTCTCACCGTTCCGCACAAGACGCATGGAAAACTTCAAAGCCCTTGAGAGAGCCTTTCCGTATAAATTATATCCCATTTCAGCAGTGGTGTTAGCATCCTTTCTTGGCTCTCTGACAGCACCCTCTGCTTTTTCCAGACATGAATCCAACGCTGTAAGTAGCTTTAGGATGATCAAATGTCTACGCTCGCCCCTTTGAAGTCCTCTTTTTTGGTGCTGTCTATGCACTTCCCCACTTGGGCTGCTTAAAAGAAATCTCAGTACTGTCCTGCCAACTTTTCATACAGATTAGCCTGCAAAGGTAATTCAGCCTACACAGAGGAATTAAAAACCTCACTGCAAAATAGCAAAATAAGACTGCACTTCCCTTTAACCCCGCCTTCAAGCTTCAGACTAGCCTGGGGCTTTACACAGGGGAATAACCTCAATTCAGCAACCAGAGTAGCTGTAATGGTGCGGACCCTTAAATATAAGCAAGAGAACGCAGGGATGTGCGTTGATCAAGCGAATTGAGGTTTAGTGAGTGCTGAATTGGCACTATTCCTGAATGTAAACAATATCTGGATCTTTGTACAAATATCCCTCCTGCCTCCACAAGGGAGACCTGTTGAAGTAGAATCGTTTTTGGGGGCTGCTCTAATTCCCAATGAAGTCAGTGGAAAGAATCCCTTTGACTTCAACGAGAGTTGGATCACGCCTTTGGTGCATAAATTAAGACACATACCTCTAAGCTGGGAGTATGCAATGCAGGTCCATTCGCCTCGGCCATTTCCGGCGCAAGTGCATCTCATCATATGGCCCATGTCGTGCTGTTTGTCCCACTGGTCTCCAACACGGTACATGACACCTTCATTGGTTGTGCAGATTTCCTCATGGGCTGTTCAAGAAGTGTGAGGGGTTTTATTTAGAGTTACAATGAACACAAACATTCATATAATCTGCTATACACATTCCCACAGTGCTACGGGCTCCATACTCTAATGTGAGGGGTTTATGACCTCACTAGGTTTCCAAATCCCACTTTCACTAGGTGCTGATGTTCTCTAAATGTAAGTCCCTGACATTAGTTTATTCACTCTAAATCAGGTCTTCCTACCTCCAAACCTGTTCGGCTCTAACTACAGAGACTGTGTAGTTATGGATGGCTGTGCAAAGTGGGTGTAAAACCCACCACTGCTGGCCACTCACTTTACACAGATGTAAATATCTATGCAAGGCACAAAGGGAGTGAAGACCCAGCCATGCTGCCTTTAAAGGACCACAAGAAAGAGGAAACTATCACCTAATTGTCACTTTACTTTTTGGTAGACAGGAGTGGAGGAAGATATCTTTTGTTACAAGCCTCCTACCAAACTATACGTTCATCACCGTCCAAAGGAAAATCATGGGCCAGACCCTCAGCTGCTGTAGCTGTGTTGAAGTCTTTGGAGGTATGACAACATACATCAGCCGAGGACCTAGACCCTATACTTTCACCTAAATTACCTTTTCTAAAGGATTTTATGTCCTGGCCGAATTCCAACACAGGTTGGACATAAAATTGCCGACATAAAATTGCCTTCACATTTTCAATTAGATGTGGTATTCTTTTTTGCCACTTCATGTCTTAAACTGTCACATCTCATTCCTATGCTCTGTTTAACATGTGCTGGGTTCCATCCCAGAGGTGGCTGCATTTCAGTGGCGGGTGGAATGATCCTTGAATCTGTCACCTATGTCACAGGGTGCGGTGGGGTTCAGTTAATGTTTGTTAAGATATTGAGATCCTCACATAAAAGGCATTGCTATAAGTGTAAAGTTCTCTTTGCTCCATACAGAATTGTATGTACATGAGCAAATGTAGCATGGGAGCTGCTGAGTTATAAAAGGTTTGCTGTTTAAAATGGGTTCTCATAGCTGCCTTGTGTTCTGATCTTACAGGAAGTGCTAGTGCTCTCCGTTGCCTTAGATCTAAACACACACAACTCCTTTTGACATCACTGAGACTGGCATAAACTGAGACCTGCATAATTGCCACGGTAACAGACTGATGTTAGAAGCACAGGGTCATCCGTAACGGCAAGATATGGCAAGAGGAAAGGATGAGTAGCGAGGAAGAAGGCTTCTGCAGATATAAGGCCAGATCCTCTGCTAGTGTAAACCTCTGTAGTGCCACTGACGTCAATGAAGCTATGCCAATTTACACCGGCTGAGGATCTGGCCCAGAATTCTCTGCAGCAAATGGGCAGAGTAAATTTCTTTCTATTTGTAATACCAAAGTCACTGGTCAAAAATCCCCTTTAAAAGCCCTAGAAGAAACTTGAATTGGACTACAGCTACCTGGAAGCCACTAATGACTGAAAGTTCACCACAGTGATGGATGCAGCTCAGTGGACACTGAGGGCTCCACATCCCAATTGCATTTCATGGGCCACAGTCTGAGAACCACTGGTCTTAAATAGAAACCTCAATGACTGGTCTTGAACAGAGACCAGCCAGAGATCTTCCCACCCAGCACCACCATCCACAACTTACCAGCCATAGGGCAGAAGCCAAACTTCTGTTCAGCATCGTAGTTCTGGGTGGTTCCGCACCACTTCATGTTGTCTTTCCGTCCCTCAGAAGTACAATCAGTGTAATTGCGGTTGTTATACAGGAAGGGGAAGTGGCACAAGGCACCATTGGAGTTGCCACCCCGGGTTTGGACCAGAACTACAGAAAGCAGGAGGAGTAAAAGAAAGATGTATCTGAGCCGGCATTTTCCTCAGAGGATCCAGGCGTTGTTTCAGAACACAGCACGAACCCTCAGTTTGCATGTGCCCCCTTACCAGAGTACCCTTAACCCTCTTTTCTGACGGAGACTAATTTAATCATGTAAATGTAAACTTTGTGAAAAGTTGGTCCACATTTGCAAGGAATTTGCAAAACCCAAAAGCACCCACCATCCCCCATGCACAGAGGTGGAAAGAGTGGGCCTGGCCACGGGAATCATAGAGGAGTAGGGAAATCCGACATAGGCCCGCTGTGCCAGGGAAGCATCGGCATTGGAATCGTAACAGCAGCTTCACAATGCGCACAGATTCCCCTGGCAGAGAGGATCATCTGAGGTCTGCTTTAGAGTTTCTTTGCACCAACAGAGTCATCAAGAACAAACAGGAATAGGAAGAGGGAGCTGGTCCAGTGAGTCAAATATTCTCTCCGTTATAGGAGAACAGGAGTACTTATGGCACCTTAGAGACTAACAAATTTATTTGAGCATAAGCTTTCGTGGGCTACAGCCCACTTCTAGCCCATCAAAGCTTATGCTGAAATAAATTTGTTAGTCTCTAAGGTGCCACAAGTACTCCTGTTCTTTTTGCGGATACAGACTAACATGGCTGCTATTCTGATCTCCGTTATATGACATCTGTACAACCCCATGGAAGTAAATGGGGCTGGGTGGATTTAACTGAGAGCTGGGCTGTGACCAAGGACTTTAAATAAAACCTCAGCCCTTAGGAAACAGTTGCAACTTAATGATGTAGAAATAGCCAGGAAGAATGAAGCCTTTGCTTGCGTCCTCCTACACTGAGATTTTCCCAGCCCAGAGTGGAGCAAAAGGGAACTCTTAGACACCTATCACCAATGCAATCCAGAGCAGCTGAATTCCATAAATTCTCTTAAAATAGAACAAATGGGACATGATGGAAAGGGATGTAGAGTTTCATCTGAAGGACCCAGAAGATATTTAAAAAAAAACAAACCCATGCGAGTGAAACACTACTCAAAAACGACAGATCTGAGAAGTAGTATTTTACCACTTTACTAAATCTACCAATACATGAATAACTTCAGCCGCGCTTCACTTAGGGGAATTTCTGCTGGATCTGACCCTGTCTGGCTGCTGTCTTATGGAAGGTCCATGGGCTTCCAGACATTGCCCTTCCCTCCCCACCCCAGCTGATGTAGAATGTTGCATTAGCCATGCCACAGCACCCCTTCCCAGTGGCAGATTAGGATTGCTGCTATATAAAGCAATCTGATTGGGGAGTCAGGATTAAGGGAATGACATCAGAGGATTGCACAGATGAGACTCCGGGCAGTATCCTACCCTCATGGCCTAATATGGGCCAGGGCTCTTGTCTGACTGGTTGAAATTCAACCTTGGATCAAAGACCGTGAGCTATACTCTGTTTTAACAGCTTCATTTTTAAGGTCAAGTAGGGAGAGCAATAGAACACAGATTTTCTTAAATAAAAATGCTAATCTGGGCCCTTTCCCATACAACACTACAGGAGGAGGCCCTCGCTAGCTAGTTAAAGAAAACCCTCAAGGGCAAAAGGATAGTCATGTAGTTCCATCATTTCCTCCTTTTCCCTAGCTACTCCTACTTCACCAGGGTAATTGACACCTTCTCCACATCCCAGGATTGGGAGTTTAATGTTTGCAAGATGCAGGGAAGATGGGGAACATGTTCACAAGAACTATTCACGCTCTATCATTTTCATCTTATCTTCAGATGATGCAAATCAGCAGCTTCAGTGGAGCTGTGTCCATTTAGACCAGCTAAATCTGGCCCAGACAGTATTTATATTCACCATACCCAGATACTAGACATTCAACCTATTTTTCCCCAATACATTTCTCTAGACAAGCTTACCATTTTGTTCAGTACAAAAGGAGTATCTGTTGTCCTGTTCAAAGTTGGAGGTTGTGCTGCACCAGAAGTGTCCATCCGAACGACCTTCCGTGGTGCAAGAATAGAAAGTCCTCCCACCATAGGTGAATGGCAGAACACATGGCTCCCCATTAGAATTGCCACCATAGGTTTGGGTCACAGCTTTAAACCAAGCAAAGCACAACATTACATTACGGCTCAGTGTCCCCACTCCAGTTCTTTGTGCCCTAAAGTAACTCTAGCTTCACTGGACCAGATCCTCAGGTGGTATAAATGGCACTGACTTCAATTGTCCCAGGCCAATTTTATACCAGCTGAGGATCTAGCCCTGTAACATCATCATTCAACCTACATCCTCCCCAAAAAACATACTGCTGCAACTTAGTTTGAATAAAGTTGCTAATTCTGAATCCCATGGCTTTATTCTCCCACTGCCGTAGGTATATAATAAAATGGGAGTTACTTCTGTCCTATAGAACCAGGCCCCAAATAATCAAAACCAGGAAGAAATTCTGATTCTTTCCTTTCCCTTCTCCAAGCCCCTTGCTGTTCCTCATTTTGCATGCTCTTCAGAGCACCCTTCTTATACATTCCCCATGATCCTACTTTCTAGTGAGGGACAAAACTCCCCATGGGGTTTTCTCTCCCCTCAATGCACATAGGAGCCATGAAAATTCAGACACGTTATGAGTGTTGACCTAGGAGAGTGTGTCCTTATGTCTTTAGAAACTGGGCTTCACTACAAGTGAAAACAACAGCTGAAATTCTCTTAGTGCCTGATGCACTGAAGTCAGTGCGACTCTTTCCAACGACTTCAGTGGGCTTTGTATCAGGATCTTAGTTCAGAGGCTGCACTAAAGACACTTATGTAGTTAAAATCCTTTTGCATGTTTGTCCCAATCCCGCAAAGCACTGAAACACTGACTTCCATGGGACTACTCACATAGTTAAAGCGACGCACTTGCTCAGCGCTTTGCTGCACTGGGGCCTTGATTTGTCTAGGTGTGAGCATTAAAAGAAAAGCTCATACCTGTCTCCTGGCAGCTGACACCATTGCCCAGGCAAGTACAAAGCATCTGTTGGCTGCCCTGCGTCTTGAGCCACTGCATCCCAACAGAGTACACCACCCCACTGTCAGTAACACAGTGACCGTATGGCTGAGGCTGAGGCTGGGGCTGAGGCTGGTAAAGTGCAGTTCGTACATCTGTGAAGGTTGAGGATCCAGATCCTACGGCAGAAAGTGTTAGAAAGGAGGGAATAAGCAGCAGGCTTTAAATCCAAAAACAAGGAACAGAAAATCTAGGTTAAGTGCTATGATGTTAACATTTAACTTTCTTAGGCATAATTATCTGCAGATATTTTTATGAATCGCTTTCCGTTTTCATAACATTTGTTTGCTCTTCAATTAGTAAATTTCAATAGTAAAAAAAAAAAAAAAATCTCTAGCCACGCTAATAATCCTCCCCAACCAGAGCGACTGCACAGCCAACAACTGTGACTAGAGCAGGTCAAAAAACGCCAGTTTTTCACAGGAAATTTTTTTTGGGGGGGGAACCCCCAAAATTGTAAGATTTTTTTAAAGTTTCCTATGAACATGTTTTGCTGTTGTGGATGACAAACTGAAATATAAAATTGAAACCAATGAAGAAAGGAAAGGAGGAGGAAAAAACCCCAAACTGAAAAACTGGGTGGTTTGGTTTTTTCCCCCCAGTTTTTCCACCAAAAAACTGAAAAAAAATCTCAAAAGAAACCAGTTTTTTCATGAAACGTCTATTTTGGGAAAATGCCGTTTTCCAACAAAAAATATTCTCAAAGGAAAATTTTCAACCAGCTTTAGTTAAGAGTAAGATGAAAAGAGACTCAGAGGCCTCTTCTGCACTTGAAAACTTTTGCTAAAAATTTCCCACTTTTCCTACCACCAGTTTAGCTCCACCTGCAACAGCCAATATGGGAGAAAAAGTATAGGCAAGGCTTTGACAACCATTGGAGTTTTAAAAGCACAGTATGGTTTAGACCTGCTCAGAGCTCTGCTTTAAGTGCTAGAGGTTTCCCGGAGTCTGTCTATACCAGCATTCCCATCATGGAGTGGAACTGGTGATAGCAAGAGTAGGAAATTATTAACACAAAACCTAGTATACCCACCCCAGGGGAAAAGCTAGATTTACACATTAAAAGCAGAACTAGGTCATTAAAAGGACAAAGAACCTACATTAAGAAGGGCTTCAGAAGCTGAATATGTTGCTATAAACCTAGGACAGAGGACAGTGTATACTAGGAAACTAAATAAACACCATACCAAAAATCACAAAGGATCTGACATACAAAATACAATTTAATACACAAGTGCCTTGTTGACGTTTCTACATATTAAAGCTTGAGCATAAGTGGATGTGTTTATCTTGCCAGAAGAATAGTTTAACTTCTGACATCTACAAGATATTCAAGTTTAAATTCGGGATATTTAAAATAAGGCACCCTGTAGAAAGCCTATAGCTCAGTGGTTTGAGCATTAGCCTGCTAAACCCAGGGTTGTAAACTCAATCCTTGAGGGGGCCATTTGGGGATTTAGTTGGGGATTGGTCCTGCTTTGAGCAGGGGGTTGGACTAGATGGCCTCCTGAGGTCCCTTCCAACCCTGATATTCTATTTCAAAAATATTAACCCAAAGTGCCACATTTTCAAGATATAGCCTATATTTATAGGTCCATAAATCAGTGCATGCTATTTTTTTGGCACCTTTGAACATGCACATGTTCTAATCTGCATGTGCAAATCTCTTTTGTGCATGCAAACTGTGTGTAAATGAATTCGGTCATTTGCTCATGCACAAAAGATGATAATGTTTAGTCTCCTGTCAAATTTTGACCTTAAATATTGCACATCTTCCTCTCGCAAAACTCTTGTTAACTTTGACAAGATTTTTGCCTAAATCAGTGCTGTGTGATTCAGCACAAAATCTTTTTTGTGTGACTTGTACTGTTCAATGCCCCCACTTACCAATAAGATTTACCACTTACCAATGCCAGGAGTTTGCACAGATGAATGCCTTTCACATTTCCACTCGCCTCTGCCGTTACCAGTGCAGATGCACTGAAGCAGGTTTCCTCGGTTATCCTTCTTGCTCCAGGTATCTCCAATTCTGTATGAAGTCTTGGTATCCTGATCATTGCACCTATCTGCAAAGGAAAGGAAACATTTATAACAAAGGAAGCAAGGCTTAGTTTTTCCTATATTTAGCAGCATGCCCATCACAAAAGGAAAGATACTGGGTCCTTTGTTGATATTCCATGATTAATCTTCCACAGTACAGTTCGTCTTCCACTACCAAGCTCCATCACCCCTACCAAGGTAGCCATATGCTTTCAAGCCCTGACTCTATTGCAGAAAGGAACATGCTGGGAAGCCATTCTAAAACATTGGATGAAATCCTGGTCCCATGGAAGTCAATGGCAAAACTCCCATTGATTTCAATGGTAAAAGATTTCACGCAGTGATTTTAAACATTCTTTCGGATAGCACGTTTTTGCTCCCAGTGTGGACAAGGCAGAATGTGAAACCGACTCCTGGGTTACTGCCCGCTCTTGCTAATAGTTTTCAAAACCATTTTAAGCACCTTGTTCCTTGTGGGGAAAACCCTGCTAAGCTGAAACCCGTTATAATGTTGTTTAATTCTAAACAGTTTCTGAGAATGGGCATTGCATGCTGTAGACAGGGCCCAGTTGAACCTCATGGACCTATTTCACATGAACTAAATCCTGTTTGATAGGCAATATCTTTGGGTCAAATTCTTCACCCAGAAATATGCAATATGAATCCTGTCTTTAAATAATCTACCACCCGTGATGAATTGAGCAAATAGGTTCAAATGATAGCATAATAAACTATGTCTAGCTGCACGCAGAGCCACATGGATTAACTCATTCTACTTCCATTCCAGCATTTTACCCTCACATGCAACGGCAACTCGATACAATGACTCACGTTTACTCATGGGTCAAAAACGCTTTCATCTACTCTATGAACAACTGTGGAATGAGGTACACACCACTTCAGATTGCCATTGAGCTAGGGTACATTGGGTCAAAAACTAACATGTGGCAAACACATTAACAAACCACAGAAGATAAAATGACACAGGGCTGTGTCTATACCAAGAAAGTGGTAAGTGGCTACAGGGCTGATAATGTATTTATATGTACACCTCTACCCCAATATAACGCGACCCGATATAACACGAATTCGGATATAACGCGGTAAAGCAGTGCTCCGGGGGGGCGGGGCTGCGCACTCGGGTGGATCAAAGCAAGTTCGATGAATTGATTACATGAATGAGGAAAAGTAAAATAGATGTTTAAAATTGGTCTAGTTTTAATAATCTGAGTTATTAAAAGAAGAAGCATAAATAAGGTTGGGATGTGTGTGGTGGGGAAAGATGAAATTTTTAATCACCCAGTGTGCTTTAAGAAGGAAACTCTTTTGAAAAGATTGCTATCATATATGTCCTGCTTTGAGCAGGGGGTTGGACTAGATGACCTCCTGAGGTCCCTTCCAACCCTGATAGTCTATGATTCTATGATTCTATAATGCGGTTTCACCTATAATGCAGTAAGTTTTGGCTCCAGAGGACAGCGTTATATCGAGGTAGAGGTGTATATGAAAATGTGGACATTTGCCCTCAGAAGATCAGGTGTCTCAGGATGGGCACCCAAGAATTTAGGCACCCAAATCACTAGTTACTTTGGAAAATCTTGGCCATAATACTTATATTTTATCCACACATCAGTACTTACACTACTACGTGGGCCACAACTATCATTTTATACTTAGACAATGTATTTATCTATGTGATTACATTTTGGAAGCAAAACCCATTATTGGGGGGAAAAAATGAATAGGTTGCAATTTGCTATAGCGTTCAACAATAGACTCCAGAACTGTGAGATGAAAGCAGGGAGCATTGATTATAGTAACTTCGAAGCTTGCACATAACATGTTCCCCTTCTGCTTTGTCCTTTCCCATTTGACAGTTAATTATTTCCCCCCCATGTGTTTTCAAACAGAGTTGAAATGGTGAAGGCTGGTTTTGTTTCATAGCTTATTTCTTGACTACCTCTCTCCAGAACTTTGACTTTAATCCCAAACCTCTGAGTTTTAGTTCTTTACATTTCTACTGTTTATATTAGCAAAAAGCTATTAGCTTTATATCTCAAGGCAACTGGGCATGAGGCCATTTAAAGGCTACAGAGAAAGATCTCAAAACCCGCATAACAAAGGTACAAGAGACCTGGTCAAATTACCTTGGGGCAGATGTACAGCTGGTACAAACTGTCATAGCTCCACAATGGAGCTTGTTTTACAGTACAGTCATACTAAAAGAGAAGGTAATAAGCAGAAGTAACTTGTAAAGGCCCCCATCTACATTTTACAGGCCAATCCAGGGGGATATTTTGCAACAATGTAGTTGCACTGGTGCAAAGTTGGAGTGGAAAAGTGATGTGCTAGTGTTAAAAGATCTTTGCACAACTGCAAAGTATTTACACTAAAGGTTCACACCATTACCAAAATCCTCAGTGTAGACAAAGCATTAGACTAAACAATCATTGGTTTGGCTTTCGGATGGACTAGACGATGTTAAAAAATGACAAACCCTGCATTTTTAGAGCTCTGCAGGAATTTTTGGATTTGTTAATAATACCAGAATCTCAAGCAAGATAAACTAGGGGACAATTTCCCTTTAAAAGCACCTTCTCTCTCCACGGGGGCAATTCTAGGCCAAACTGTGTAAGGTCTGTAACTCGGCACAATGCCATTGACTTCCTGCGGGATATGTGGAGTGTAAATCAGTGCATAATTTGATCCACTAGAGCCATTTAGCCTAGAGGAATATTTCCCCAAAAATGGCTGTATAAAGCACAGCATGGACCCAACAACATAGCTTTCTGTGCAGGTGATAAGTGGCTAACTCCACAATGTATCCACAAGGAGGTACGGGATTTCAGAACAGGATATGGCAAATGCCATTGGCAAATTTTTGCTTGTGACCCATTCTTATGTTACAGTTTGATCTGGTCACCCCATACAATTTGTTTTGGTGAAATCCAATATACCACCTACTTCTCCATGCAATATCAAGCACACCACACACTTGAAGGTGTCTTCCTTTTTCTTTGTCTTACTTTAAGTGTCTTAGCTGGCGCATTCTGGGCCCCAAAGAAAGGATAAGAAAAGACATCATTTTAGAACCTGAGCTTCAGCAGAATTAAGTGCACCTGCCATTCTGCGTAGCGTTAGTACGTTGGCAAGAGAAATTGATACGTACTCCTGGAGGTACAGGTGATATGTCCATTGCCTTCGCCTAAGCAAGTGCAGTCCACCATCATCCAGCCTTGGTAGGGCTTCTCCCAGGTCTCTCCAACAACATAGGATGTCCCAGCAGTGTTATCATAGCATCTCTCAGCTGTGGGAATGGAGGAAGACAGGGTTTTCTCGTTTGTTTTAAATATTTCTAAAAGCCAGGGGTTCTCATCCTGGGGATGGCAACCCCTTGGGAGGCACAAACAGGTGTCAGGGGGTCATGACCCCCTTTGCCTTCCCATATTGGTAGATCGGAGGAGGCTGCCAGAAAAAAAAAAAAGTTCTAGACACTGCCACTGCTCCAGGCTAAGTTAGAGCAGGCTGAAGGCCTGAATCAGTTCAAATTAGCATCCTGTGTTTTAATATAGGATTCTTTAATGACATCTGTTAAATACTTCTGAAGCCTGATCTCTCAAAGAAATATGCCAAAACCACTACATACCTAGTGGTTTGCAGGTCCATTCCCCTTTCCCGTTGCCCAGACACACACATTCTAACATGTAGCCACCTGTCTCGTGTGGTCTACGCCAGGTATCGCCAATCTTATAGGACTGACCCCCTTCATGGCACCGATCTGTGGCAAACAGAAAATAGTTTAGTCATCACCTAGTTGAGAATTAGGCCTGTGTATATTCACTGTAGAACAGCAAACAATCCAATCCCGTCATTTAAACAGCATCCTCTTCAGGCATCCCAAGTCAACGTGATATGAACTTTTAGTGAAGATAAATGCTAAGAGGAAAAGAGTTACTGTCAGGGAATCTGGGCCTGCAGCAGAGCTAATCTTCAGGCAGCCTCATCGGTACAGCTGGCCTGCAGCAGGCTGCCTGATTGGCCATGCTGCCTGATTGGCTGCAGGCACCAGCAGACCGGTTCTTAAACCAGCAGCCAGGGCCGGCTCCAGGCACCAATGCAGCAAGCTGGTGCTTGGGGAGGCCCATGGAAGGGAGTGGCACGTCCGGGTCTTCGGCAGCAGGTCCCTCATTCCCCCTTGGAGGGAAGGACCCGCTGCCAAAGTGCCGCCGAAGCAGCGGTGGTAGAAGTGCTGACTGCAGCTTTTTCTTGCTTTTTTTTTCGCCACTTAGGGCGGCAAAAACGCCAGAGCCAGCCCTGCCAGCAGCAGCAATTTACTGGCTGTTTGATGCTCATGCTCACCACTGTTTCTACTCCTACCTTATCTTGGGCCTCTGCCTTGAATCCCTCCTTGCCTTCTACCCTGCTTGCTCCAATTCCTGCCGTCTGGTTTGACTTGGCCCTTGCCTCCTGACTCTCACTTGACACTTGGCTCTGGTATCCGGTTCCCACCCTCCAGTTTGACCCTTGGCTTTAGCTGCTGACTCCGGCTCCTATCCTAGTCCTTGGGGCCCGATGCCTGCTCTACCCACAAAGCTAGACCACTCTCCTTCCAGTTGGCTGACAATTATTATCAAAGGAAGGAGTTTCCTGGAATGTCAAAGAAAGAGTTCCAAATAGAAGAGTCGTTGACGCTTTCTGAAGTTCCTCAGTCACCCACAGCACTCAGGTGAGACTTTGGTGTTTCATCAAAAAAATTTTTTTTTTTTTTTCTTCAGGAAAACATCTTTTTTTTAAATGAATTTATTAGGTTTTTTGGTGGGAAATTGCTAAAGAAAAGAAATTCAATTTTTTTCCAATTTCAAATCGCATTTTTCATTTTGTTTTAGTTTACAATTTTTTGTTTTATTTCAGTTTTTAAAAACCAAACCAAAACTTTCTCTTCAAGTTTAATTGAAATGAAAACTTCGGCGTCAAATCAAAACAAACTTTCATTTCATTTAGACATTCCCACAAAAGTTTAAAAATTTCAAATAAATTGTTGTTCACAACTTTTAAAGAAACTGGTTTTTCAACTGGCTCGACTTAGACCTGTTGAATTGCCAAGAACCAGGAGACCCAAGAGCGCTAACCAGAATTTAGAAAACAAGGAGATCTGAAGGGGCTGGACCTTACAGTTGGATATTATGATATTAATCCAGCTAAATCTAAAATTCAATGCGCTGACATACTATAGGCCGATTCAAAGACCTGCATGGCAGTGTTATGATCAGATGGATTTGTAATAAATACATTTTGGATCCACTAGTTAGCACAGATCCATTTGCCGAAAGAACAGCAAGTGGAGTATTGCAAGGGCTGAGTCTGAATGGATAAGGATCATAGCACTGATCAAGATTCAGAGGCACCTGACCTTGGTCTAATTCTTAAAATGACCAAACAATCTGAGCAGTAGCAGTGATATGACACCTGATTCAAAGCCAACTGCAGTCGGGGGAGTCTTTCCACTGCCTTCAGTGGGCTTTGGCTCAAATCCATGAAGAGGAAATGGAAGTCACAGCTTAACAATCATTTAACATCTTGAACCGGAAATCTCCCGTTTCTGATTCTGGGCCAAACTCAGCCGTGTCCAGTGCAACTCCACTGAATGCAAGGCAGAACTTAGCCCCTCGGCCTTTGCAGGATTTCCTTCCATCCAATACTGAGAGTTCATGTCTGATGTCTTGTGGGAAGTATGCAGCGCTGCATGTTGCAAATCAAACCAAACCAGCTGTTGTGTTAAAGATGCAATAAAGCTGTGATTCTCAAAGACAGCATAGGGACTGGGAAATCTAAGCCCAAATGTACTGATAGAGTGCTCTTCATCTACGGTAGCAGAAACTGTTTTGCAGACAGAGTCTAAATCAGGAGCTAAAGAGAAGTGGTTAGCAGGTGACTTAAAGAGTGACCCAACAACTCAAAGGAAAGGAGTTCCAGATAGCGAGGCAACAAAATGAAAGGGTGAGAAGAGAGCAGGGGGGGGGGGATGGTGAGGAAGCCAAGACAGGAGAAGCAGAATGGGTAAGAAGCATGTTGGGAATGGTCTGAGAGATCACAATCTCCAGCACATAGGCTCTCAGAGTGGGTGTCGCTACAGAGGCCACATTAAGGGACAGATACTCAGCTGGTGTAAATCAGCACAAATCTATTGATGTCATTGAAGCTATGCTGGTTTTCACCAGCTGAGGATTTGGCCTTCATTCTCTGCAGTGAGTAAACACTGTTCCACTAGAGTTGCCATCAAGATCCAATGCATCTCTGATAGCTGTAATAAGCATGCAGCAGCTGAAATACTTTATACTGGACCTATTGGAAGGGCACTAACACACGTATCGCACTATTTTTAACATGTCGTCGATTGGAACATTTGCTCTTTAAAGCCCAATCCTGCCAGCCTTGCTCAGACAAATAATTTCATTGACTTCCATGGGACCACTCATGCGAAGAGGATGAGCTTTTTCAATGGAAAGATTCCAATTGACTTCAGTGGGCTTTGCATCAGTCCGCATACTCCTAAGCAATAAGCAAATCTGCATTGCACTTGGGGTTGTCAGGTCAACCTCTCTGGAAAATGCACAACACTGAAGAGCAATGGCTCAAGCGATATCTTTGTTACATACTTGCAATGGTGCAGCTAATTCGCCCACGTCCAGCCCCGACGCAGGTACAATCCCAGATCATGGAGTCTTTGGGGCGCTCGTAAGTCTCCCCTACCCGATAGGTAGATCCAGTGTATTTGTCAAAGCAAGTTTCTTCAGCTGAGGGGAAAATAAAGTCCATGTGATGATGAATTAAGGTGCAGGCTGTAGCATTCAAATTGCAAGAACACAAACCACATACACTCCTATTCCCCTTCCTCCCTCACCACTGTTTTTCCTTGTGCAGGAAAATTCAGATGTGTCTAGTTTTCTCTGAAGAATAACAGTCACATATTAGTGTGGCAGCATGAAAGTCAGCAGAGTGGAATTCATGCAAGCACAAGGCCCCCTACCCAACTGCAAACCAGCTGATTTGTGCTGCGCCAGCAACAAAAGACAGCCATAAACCATCTCATCAATTAAGATAGGTTTATGGCTGCTTGGCATCACCAGAGCAGCCCAACACAGCCTGAGCAAACCAGTGAATACAGCCCAGTAAATAAAGTTCAGTTTGATTATCCAAATGTCCCTGTTACCCCAAACAGGGTCACATCCCCCAACATCTGTTACATTTAAAAATCCCCCTGTTATCCAAAACCTCAATTTTATCCAAATTTATTCCGTGTCTCCCTATGACACTTAGATAGTTGAGATCAAAATAATCATAAATCGGAATAAGAATAATTACTCCAACCTTACACCCAACTATGGGACACTCATATGCAAGTTAGAAGGATTGTGAAACAAGTTGCAAATGAAAGTCAACTTTTAAAATGTTTTTAAAAACTGTTTGACAGCATTAGGCTATGAAGTGCATATTAACAGTCACAGACCATACAATCAGATAAAAAGTTTAGAGAAGTCAGAGCTGAAAAGTTGGGCTCCAGATCTGTTGTGTACTCTGCAATTGTTAGGGATTTCAAATCTAGGGCCAGGGCAGATCATTATAGAGATGAGGCAAAGTTCAGATTCAGATCCACACTTCAGGCTGAGTGTTATCTGGACCCAGGGTTCCGATTGCAGGCCCATGTCTAATGAAGACTACCTCTTAAAATCTCAGGCCAGATCCCCAGTGTAAATGAACGTAAATCCATTATTGACTCTCACGCCCATTAACATGAGCTAAGAATCTGATCTGTGGTCTATACGTTTTTTTAATGCTTATTTTAATTGGCCTCACAACCCATTTTTCATTCATCATGACTCCCACCAACTTACGTTCAGGCTTGCTTTCGCAGTTAAAGCCTCTGCTTCCCCCATAGCAGGTACAGATGAGCATGTTTCCCAGGTATATGCGTTCCCATTGTTGGTTTATCTGATAATATCTCCCATTATCATAACAGCCCTCTGAAAAAGAAAGAAGTCTTGGGTTACATTAGCCTCCTTCAACCACAGCGCTCCAAACAAAAGTCAAAAAGGAGAGTTAAATCATGTGTGGACTATACATTAGGTCCTGATGCTGCATTCTTTGCATATGCAAAACTCCCACTGAGACAATGGGAGTTTGGGACACACAGAGAAAGCAAGATCAGGCACCTGAATGTCAATCCACACCACATTAGATACTGCAGTACTGCACAGGAGTTTAGAGAGACTTTAGTCTTAAAGGTGCCATAGGACCCTCTGTTGCTTTTTACAGATTCAGACTAACACGGCTACCCCTCTGATATTTGAAACAAAGAGTTATCAGATTCAGAATCTCATCTGGGGCCTGATCCAAAGCTCCATTCAATTCAATGGAAAGACTGCCGCTGACTTCAGTGGGGGCTTTGGATATGTTCCAGCCACTGTAGGATTGTTTCCCAGGTTTACATTTACAAGTGTTTTGTCCAGGTCAGTTCCAAGTGTGCCAAGCAGCAGGGCTTCCGCCACATCCCTTGAGAGATCATTTCACAGCCTGATAAATCTCAGTGCCAGGAAGTTTTTCCCTGATGCAGCCTCAAGTTCCCCAGACGCTTTCAAAGGTGACAACTGCAATTGTTCCAGCAAACACCTCCCAAATTGTGTTTGCAGAAAGAGTGTTTTAGTGTTTTGTTTTAAGGTTATTTTTAATTACATGTAATAATAAAACTATTGTTTTCTTAACTAAGGGCTCTAATGAAAACCATATACCCAGAACTGAAACATGAAAATAGCAGCTGTTTAGTTCAAATAAAAGTTTGGCATCTACATTTCATCAACTAAACCAGATCCCATTACACTATACTTCTGCCTTAATGACAAAAAACCACAGGGGCAGATTATGCTATTCTTACTGGAGTAGTACCACTGGGGCTGAGAATCAACTGCATAAAGAAGGGTGGCAGAATTTACCCCACTTGGGCTGGAGCCGTGGTGCATCAGAGTGTAACATCCAGACATTCAAAGGCAAACAGAAAACTTTCCCCAAGCTCACTAAGTGCATCGCCCGCGAGTCCCTCGCTCGCTCTAGGCAGTGCTTGTTGCAGCGTGGAGCTAAAATCTGACCCAGCTACTGGAACAACTGG
The DNA here is from genome assembly GCF_027887155.1 of Malaclemys terrapin pileata. NCBI lineage: Eukaryota > Metazoa > Chordata > Testudines > Emydidae > Malaclemys > Malaclemys terrapin. The sequence goes on along the minus strand of NC_071515.1, from coordinate 12,614,699 downwards.
GATCACTTTGGATCTCCATTTATCACAGAATTCGCTATGCACAAAAAGCACCTACATACCCAGGGCTGCAGCCTGCGGGGGGGGAGATTTTGGCTTGGTTTCTAAAGTCCACTACTGGACACACACACACCCCACCTCCCCAGCATCTGTGGCAGTGTCCCTGTTCCCCCCCCCCTTTGCGGTGGATCTGTGCCCCCCAGATACTCACGTTTATTCTGGCTGCTTGGGACCTGCGGCTGGACTATTTGTTGGCTCTGCCTCCTGGTTTTGCCCGTCTTGGGTTGCGAGCTTTGCACCCCTGTCCCCAGGCACAAGGCAACCAGCAACAGCAGCAGGCTGCCGGGCATCTTCAAAGGCTGGAGAGGGAAAAACGGCACTAGGGAGAGAAGCGGGCTTGTGGCTCTTCACGCTGCAAGCCCAAGGCAAACAACTTTCATGGGGCTCGTCCTTGCACTCCTGCCTGGCTCCTTCTCCTCCTCCAGCCTGCGAGCGAGCAGCAGACGGCTGGCTCAACGGGGTTTATATAGGCCCCTGCTCCGGGGACCCCCCGGCAGGGCTCGCCACAGAGAGAGAGGGGGGAGGAGGATCCCCACCGGGACACCCCTTTGCCGCTCTGATTGGTCCAGGCTCCTGGCTGACGTCATGGGGGTGTGCCTCCAGCCACGGACAAAAGATGCCGCTTGCAGGAGCGGCAGCTCAAGCGCATGGGACGGGCGAGAGTTTCTCTAACTTCCCCTGAAACTTGGCTAAGCCTGTGGCGGGGGCAGGCTCAGGGCCCGGGTCCTGGCTCTCAGCTTTGCAAAGCCGAGGATGCTGAGAAATGAGAGCTGGGGAAGACCTGGAAAGTCAAATCATAGATCCCCCTCCCGAGGGGCCAGTGCAGGGCTATTCGTTCCCTTCGGTGTATTGAGAGGCTGGGAGTTAATAGTGAAAATCAGCCCAAAGGAAAAATCAGTCTTTATTTAAAAAAAAAAAAAAATACTGTATACACTGAAAGCACCCACATCATTTTTGGCAGCCTTGAAACTCGTTCACAAAAGGCACTAGAAACACCAAAAAAACTCTCATACTGTACTCCCTGCAAGCTTATCCATAGGGGAACTGAGACATTAAACATTTAGTACAGTGGTTCTCACACTTTTGTATTGGTGACCCCTTTCACATAGCAAGCCTCTGAGTGTGACCCCCCCTCATAAATATACAAAAATGTGTTTTTAATTTAACACCATTATAAATTCTGGTGGAAAAGTGGGGTTTGATGTGGAGGCTGACACCTCCCCATGTAATAACCTCACGACCCCCCGAGGGGTCCCCGACCCCCAGTTTGAGAACCCCCGATTTAGTACAAAGGAAACATTGCTCTGCACATCACTAGAAACTAGCAATAAATATAAACAACAACAAAATCGGGGGGGGGACAACACGAAATTAGAAACCCTAAGTGTAGTTCTTGATTCCTTATCTAGTCCAGTGTTAATGACTCAAGGCAAAGGTCTTTCATCACTTCCCTTTGCAATTGTGTTGGCCTTTTAAACCCTTTGTTCACAAGCAAATCTGACAATCCATATTTTGGTGGGTTTTTGGGGGAGGGGAGAGGGGATTCTAAAATGTTTGCCTACTTTTTTCATCCCATCTTTATTTATCTCTGACCCAAGGGTTGAGATTCACTTTTGACTACTGGACAAGAACTATTTTTATATGGTTTTCTAACATCCAAATCCCAAACCTGGCAGCATTGGAGAGCTATGGGGGGTGGGGGGGGGGAGAGAAACAATAAAGATACATCTTTTAACTCCCTTGAAATAAATGAAACAATGAAAATAAAATTCTCTGGAATAATAAATATTTTGCTAACAAAAAGGCTGAGCCTCTTAGATAGAAGAGTTTGTCAGAGGTGTGAATCTTAACTGCTGAACTTAAGTTTGGTTGCCAGATGTTAGAATTATTTTAAATTCCCCCAGTCTTCTATATCCTTGTCAGGACCTTGAGGGTCTCTTCTTTTCTTTTGCTTCACAGCCATCCTCCAACCTAAAAATCTTGCTTTGTGGCCACGATTCTCTTCACCAATGGGAACTAGACAGAACTTCACTTGTGCCACTCCTCAAACAGCTGGGGAAATTACTGCAGATCAAATCACTCCATGCCGTCTTCCCCAGAGTGCTTCTTAACAGCCCCTGGTGAGCAAGGTCCAGGAGCCAGCAGTCACACGTGGATCTCCTGCATGGTAGTGGGAAGGTCACATAGCCACCATTGTAATGGTACTTAGTAATTCCTTCCGCTCAGCCATTGCTAACATTGAAAGTTTACTAGTGCTGGGGGCTTGAGCAATGCGGTTTTGTTCTTAAATCCATTTCATCTGCTGGAAGCCCTGGGCAGGAGAACTGTGGGTGTTTTGAGGAGCTGAAAAATCCACCCCCCCAAAGCCAGAATACAGGGATGCAGTACAACCTCCCTCACCCTACAGCTTGTAGGCTGGAGCACTTGACACTGCCCCATGTGCAGCCGGTGTTGTTGTGATGTGTTTAGGGTCACGGGATCCATGCCAACATGGTTATGTTAGCCTGCCCCTGACTAGCCACCTTCTCTGATGGTCTACACGAGACCCTCATGTGTGGCCATTCCACTTGCAGCCCATGATGATGAGCAAGGCTTCCAATAACAGTTTTGCCATTATTTCTTAATTACCAAGGCCCAGATGCACAAAGATATTTAGATGCCTAACTCCCATTGAAATCAATCACAGTTAGGTGCCTAAATATCCTTGAGGATCTGGGCCCAAATGCCTTGGGAGCAACTGCTGCATGTCGTGAGCATTCTTAGCAGAGGAATAATTAACTCAACAAGCTGGATTGGTTCCTGATCTATTAGGTCAGTTCATCTGACATGCATGGATGCTAAATGCCACATGCTGCCCTCAGTTCGTTTGCTAAATTCTCAGTGAGATTTCTGCAGGAAGATCAAGTGTAATGCAAGGTAGAGGTCAAATTCCATGTACAACAACTCCTTACTGAGTTATTTGTAAAAAGAGCAGGAGTACTTGTGGCATCTTAGAGACTAACAAATTTATTTGAGCGTAAGCTTTCATGGGCTAAAACCCACTTCATTGGATGCATGCAGTTTTATTATGCTATTTGCAGGAATGCGTCCAGACCCCAGTCAGAATCAGGGCCCAATTGTACTAACTATGATACCGGAGACAGCATCATTAAGGGATGAGCTTCCCAGACAGAGTGTCTGGGCCAGGTGCTGTGAAGCTCTTGTGGTCATGCACAGCAAGTTGGAACCAGACACAGAATAAAGCAGAGCTCTTGCAAGCACATTAAGCACTGAATGATCACTGAACACCATACTAGGCAATGGATAGACACATCATAAGCTGTTGATAAACTTTCTGCACTGGGAAATCAGCTCATTTGTAAACCTCCTGACTTTGGCATTTAAAATATATTTGCATTCTTCTGCACAGCGACACTCTACTCAACCATTACCATGATGTCTTACCTGCTTGTAAGTTACAGGAGGCAGAAACTGGACCTGTCAAGCAAGGTAGGTGGGTAAGACGGGGGGAGCTCATCCCTGAAATGGTAAATTGTAATCCATCCCAGTTTTAATGGTTTAGATCTAAACTATTTTGAGTGATTAAGGATATACTTCTACACAGTACATTCGCCAAACTGCTGTAGCCATATCAAGGGATGGGGATTGTCTCCTTTAAGAGGCACAAATAATCATAAACTGGTAAACACCCAATTCTTTTATGCTGCAAACAGGAATTGATTTTTAAAAAAATGTGTCTCCATAGTTGAGACCTTGTTTAATGAATGTCATCCCAGAATGCATTTGTATTGCTGATTTGGAATCCCCTGATGAAAGAGATTATGGGAGAGCACTGCTGGGACATGATGCTATTGAATAATGATTATGTTATTAGGAAAATGAACTTTTCCTACACCCATTTGGAAAGGATCACATGGCTGAACTGTCCGCAAATCAGAAAACAAATCTGTCAATTTAGGAAATATACATATGTATTGGGATATCACGTAGTACAGTAGCACCTGGGGACCCAATCAAGCATCAGGATGCCCTTGTGCCAGGCGCTGTTTAGACAGATAACAAAAGACACTTCTGCCAGCTCCACCTAGTTTAAAGTTAGGGTGATTAATCTGGGGAGACTGAAAACGTCTCTTTTAAGCAGCTTGGAAGTTTTTAGAAGACTTTCCTCTCCAGGGGTTTGCAATGATGATGGCATCAGCAGTAAGGGTGGTAAAGGAGATTTTAATCACAGAAGATTGGTCTTGCCAAGAGCTGCTAATAAATTCACAACAATGGAATGGAGGGTGTGTGTGTGTGTGTGATTTCCTGAGTCATTTCAGAGATATGGGGTCTTAGGGTGCAGAAAGATTAAAATAGCCAGGTGGGAAACTTCTGTTCAAAAGCATAAGAGTTAAGGATGATGGAGGTTCTGAGGATATAAGGACAAGTAGTAGACAGAGGTAGGGGACAACGAACGGGTGTATTGTTATTAACAACTATTTGTATTGTGGTAGAACCTAGGAGCCCTAGTCACAGACCAGGACTCCATGGTGTGAGGAGCTGTACAAAGACAGAACAAGAAGGTAGTCCCGGCCCAGAGAGCGCAATCTCAGTAAAGGACAATCATTTCCGTGTGGTAGCACTTACAATGGGCTAGGCACCTTCCAAACACTCAAAAACGACCCCTGCTCCAAGGGGCTCACAATCTCAGGTGGTCCAAGCCATCTAGAATCACTGTCAAGAGCATGTCAGGAGTGGGTGCTTAAGATTAGTTTGAAAAATGTGAGTACACTGTACATGGAGGCAAGCCCCTCAGCCACTGTAAATCAGCTTAGACTCCTTGAAGGCAAGAGAGTGATGCTGATTTGCATCAGCCACAGATGTGGCCTGAAACCAACCCAGCATCTGAAAACAGAACTGGAAATACAGTGCTAGCAAGTGGGTGTCTTCATGACTAATGCCTTGCCACAATATTACATTTACAAATAGAGAGAAAAATGTACAGTTCTCTCATACAGAACCATTAGCTGGAAGGTCACAGAATGAAACCAACTGGTAATTTGCCATGGTGCTTAAATTAGCTGTTTATTTAGCCATCACATTATTCCCAATCTGGGCTGATATTTAGTCATACATAAGCATCTCATTTCCACAAGGTTCACTCAAGGAAATAGCTCAGCATCATTTGGCTGCCTGTTGTTCCAGAAGCTGCCTCTCCCAAAGGAATCTACCCCATTAATCATAACACAACATGTAGTAATTATAACAATACTGCCTACAGTTAAACTTCTAATTTTCCTCCTGCTCGTTTCATGGAGGTTATGTTCTGTCCTTTGGCTTTCTTCAGGATGCTGCAAGTGCATAGGATTAATTTAGTTGCTGATCCAATGGGAATTAAAGAAACACCAACCTGAATTCTTGATGTGCTCATAATGATGTGCTTAGTCTGAATTTGTAGCCACCTTTCAGTGGCATTACCTGATCTTTAGTAGGACACAGTGTTTTAAATCTTGCACTTAGTTGCAGGTATTTTGATTCATACTGACACTTTTTTTCCTCCTGAAAACATCTTTATCTCTTTGATTCCTTGTTTACTCTAGACACCACATAAGCAGGCCTAAGGAGTTCTCCTGACTTTCCTGGCCCAATCAAATCGCCCACCAATAAAATGTGCACACTGGGCCAAATTCTGCTCTCCATCACACACCTATTGAGTGCAAGTGAGAGAGCAGAATTTGCTCGACTGGCTAAGCTCATGCTAATTCCAGACAATACAGAGCACCCATCAAGCAGGATAGCAACCAACATGCCAAATTATACATTGCTCTTTTAGGAGGTAAAGAGGAAATGCCTTTTTCTTCCTTATCTCTCTGTCCTGCACAGGTGATAATCACAGCAAACCTGGATTCCTTTCCCATGACACAGGAATACCTGGGAACCTTGCCTGCAGCTCAAATATTTTACAAGGGCTCCTGCTGTGAGCTGGAACTCTCCTCATGATCAGAATTTCAAGCATGTGGTGGTTCCATTAGGTCCAGTCAAAGCTTAATTCATTACAACAGAATCAAGGTTCTTCCGTGGCATGCACAGTACTTCATTCACTCCAAGTGCAACAGTTCTGACACATTCATCCAGGAATCTGGGACATTTCTGCCTATGCGAATGGTCACGAATGTGGTGTCAATGACGTTGAAGTAATAAGCCAAGGAAATCCCTCCCACCTCTCAAAACTATCTGTTCCCTGGCTCTAAATGTTCACTGACAGCAACACAGAAAATCCACTCCCTGCTCCTTTGTGGAGTCAATTACTTACCTTGGTCCACAACTTGGAGATATCCGTGAGGCTTCCTACCAATGAGGATCTCTGTAACTGTGGCTCTTGTTCTGCAACTGGAGCAACCTGAGCCGTTCAAAAAACATGAATCAGTCTGGAGGCCCTTCCAAAATCACAATTGGCTTAAAAATCATGAAATTTTTCCAAGTTAAAAATGTGAGTGTTCTTTTTATGTGCCTTTAAAATTAGGGTTACCATTCGTCCGGATTCCCCCGGACATGTCCGGCTTTTTTAAGTTAAAAATAGCATCCGGGGGGAATTTGTCAATGTCCGGACTTCCCCCCCATGCAGAGCGTGCGCGGCGTACCGGGCAGCCGGCCGGATCGTTCCACTCGCACGGGCTCTGGCAGCCAGAGCCCTTCCTTCACTTCCCCCCTCCTCTCCCCTGCAACTTGAGACCAGTCCCCTCCTCTCTCTCCCTCCCCCTCCCTGCATTCACAGATCGCCGGCCTTCGCCTCGGCCTCCAGCAGTCTGGAGCTCCAACCCTGCTCCCCTCCCCCGCTGCCGAGCGCGCTGCTCTGCAGCACAGTAAGGGGGCCAGGGGGTCAGAGAAGCGGCAGGGAGGTTCGGGGGGGGGGGGGTAGTCAAGAGACAGGGAGCAGGGGGGAGGGTTGGATGGGTCAGGAGTTCGGGGGGGCTGCCTGGGGGTTGGGGGTGTAAGGTTTTGGGCAGTCAGGGTACAGGTGGGGGGGTCTCAGGAGGGGGCAGTTAGGGGACAAGGAACATAGAGGCTCTCTTAATGGCTCTCCATGCGTCTCTGGACCCTCTCAGCTGTCGGGCTTGGACGGAAACATTGCCTGAGGGTAGTGAGAGAATGGGTTATCGGTGAGGTGGGGGTGGGCGTGAGCCCAGTCAATAGGGGCAACCCCTACCAAGATCTGAGCCTTTTCTCACACGCCCGTTAGAGCTCGACATTATGCTGTTTGGGACCCCTCTTTGAGGAAAGCCTCTGGATTGCAAGTCCAACCGCTACCTCCTCGTGGTGAGAGTCGGTAACTGGCTTGGATAGCCAGGCGGATTGCGGAGGATGAACCCACATCCCACATTCAGTGGGGTGTGGGACGGGGTTGGGCAGCCCCATATGGTGCCACATGGATGCCCCCCTGGTAAGGGTAGCCTCCCCCAGGTACGGGTTGACTCCCCCTGGTAAGGGTTAGATTCCCCCTGGTAAGAGTAGTCTCCCCCAGGCACGGGTTAGTTTCCCCCTGGTACGGGTTAGTTTCCCCCTGGAAAGGGTAAGTTTCCCCCTGGAAAGGGTAAATCTTTTAGCTATGGAAAAAAGTAATTTATATTTTTATACCGGATTGGCGCTGGACCGGGTTAATAACGCCCCCGCTGTTGGCTTTGATGCCCCGGCTGACAGTGTTAAATATATTAGGGGTGTGATCAGGGTCGCTGGACCAATGGATAAAATGGTGTGGACTATAATGAAGTCTCATGAGCATGAGAGTGAGAATCAAGTCCTCCCAGTGGAGCATGGAGAGGAGGTAGAGGAGAATGTTTGTGATGATCATGGTGAGGAGATTTTATCTATCTTACCGATGGTTTTTACAAGGGACACTTTTAATGATTTAACTATGGACAGTTTTAATCCAGATTTTAAGTATTTAAGTACATTTGATGATCCATATGTTAGGGAATCGGGATATCTTAATGCTCATTTAGTTAATGGGTCTAGTTTATTAAATAGTTTTAGACCAAGTACTGATTTTAATAGGGATCGTAATAAGGATCTTAACAGTACTGGTAGTAATATAAATATATTAGAAAGTAGTTCGTGGAAGGATGGGGTTTTTTATTTAGAGTATCCCGTTGATAGTTTTAATTGTCCAATATGTCCCCAGATATTACCAACATTTGGTAAATGGGCCAAACACATTAATGTGGTTCATAAAAGTAAAGCCATACGAGTTGTATGTAGTAAATGTGAAAAATCTTCTCAATATCATAATATAGCTTGCCACTACCCCAAGTGCATACCCAAGAAGGCGGATACCCCAATGAAGAGCCATACGTGCTCGGTCTATGGGCTTGGTTTTCATACTAGATCTGGATTGAGCCAACACTGTAGACATAGACACCCTGCTGTGAGGAATGAGCAAAGAAAAGAAGATATGGCTGCTAAAAGTAAGATCAAAGAGGGATCGACTAGATCTCGTATATGGACCAAAGATGAGGTTGCGCAGCTTATACAGTTGGAAAGGAAATATATTGGGAAAAGGAATATAAATAAATGTATTGAGAGCGAGATGAGGACCAAAACGAATAAACAAATATCAGATAAAAGACGAGAATTAGCAAAGAAGAAGTTAGTGGTAACAGGAGATAGGGAGGAAGTGACTGAGGTAGAGGACATTAGAGTAAATATATTAGAAATTCCGCCCCCAAGAGAGAGGATTTTCCCACTAAAAGGACATCCAAAAGTGGATTTAGTGGAGAAAATATGTAAACGGGGAAAACAAAGTAGGGAGGGAAGAGAAATAATAAATAGTTTAGGGGAAATTGAAGGATTATTAAAGGAGGATTTAACAAAAGCTCTCGGATGGGCAATGTTGGAAAAATGATGTTATTCATTAGTAGAGGGAAAGGACCCTAGAAATGAAAGTCAAATAGAGTTGAGGAATAAAGGAAAAGGGAAGATGAGAAAGGAGGGGAGAAGGAAGCAATTTAATGCAATTAGGAGATATGCTACAAAGAAAGCTAAGTATAAATTCTATCAACAATTATTTGATAAGGATAGAAGAAGATTGACTCGCATTATAATGGGAGAGCCAGATAAGGCTAAGTGTGCTATCCCTATGAAAGAAATTGAGGAATACTATGTAAATATTTTGGGAACAATTGGACATGGTAATATGATAGGGTGGCCATCATCCACAGAGAATGCGGATAATGATATATTAATGAGTCCGATCTCTGTGGATGAGATTAGAATAGCTTTAAGAGAAATAAGAAAAGATAGTGCTCCTGGCCCAGATAAAGTAAAAGTGAGCAATTTGTGGGATATTTTTAATTTAGACTCCTTAATACTTACAAAAATTTTTAATATATGGTTTCTAAATAGACAGGTACCAGATGAATTTAAGAAAAATAGAACGATTTTAATACCAAAGACACAAGATGAGGAGGAAATGAAGAAGTTAACATCTTGGAGACCATTGACAATTGGGTCAGTTTGGATTAGAATCTATACCAAAATATTAGCAAAAAGACTGGTGGAAACAGTTAAGATATGTAGTAGACAAAAAGGGTTTATATCCGCCCCTGGGTGTGAGGAAAATATTGCTATATTAGATAATTTGATTAAAGGGGCTAAACGAAATGGGAATGAAATTGCAATAGTGTTCGTAGATCTGGCTAAAGCATTTGATTCTGTGGGACACGGACATATAATAGCCGGGATGAGATTTGGTATAGATGAACATTTTATAGATATTATTAGGGACCTTTATGATAATTGCACAACTAGGGTATGGGTGGGTGATGAAGCTACTGAGTCTATTTTAATTAGGAGGGGGGTCAAGCAGGGTGACCCGTTGTCCCCAATTTTGTTTAATATTGCTATGGATCCCCTTTTAACTAGATTAGAAGTAGAAGGAAGTGGTTTTTATGTTAAGGGTAATAGTGTCACGTCATTGGCTTTTGCCGATGATGTGGCAATTTTAAGTAGCTCATATAAAGGAATGATCAAAAATTTGGGTATCTTAGAGGAGTTTTGTAAAAATACTAATCTCTCTGTTAATGTGAAGAAAACGAAAGGCTTTCATATTTTAACTAAACATAAAACCTATGTAGTTAATCCTAAGGATAATTGGCAGATAGGGTCAGAGGAGATTGAATATGTTCAACCAGGGGATTTTGAAAAATATTTAGGGGCTAGAATAGATCCCTGGATAGGTGTAGGGGGACCGGTACTTAAAGAAAAATTGAAAGATTGGAGTGAGAATTTAATTAAGGCCCCATTAAAACCGGCCCAAAAACTATTAATTTTACAGACATACATCTTACCGAAGCTATTTTATAATCTTCTTTTAATAGAACCCCCTTTTAATCTTTTAGACGATCTTGATGTGTTAGTTAGAAAAATAGTTAAAGAGATTTTACATTTACCTCAGTGTACCACAGATGGGATATTTTATTCTAGAGGTAGGGATGGTGGTTTAGCTCTCACTAAGTTTAGTGTGCAAATCCCAAATATGTTAATTCGTAAATGGAGGAGACATATTGTCTCGAGAGATGATTGGATGGACCTATCTTATCTATATGCAGGAGAAAATCTTGTGGATAAAATTTTGTCATTTAGTGCAGTAACATCTCATCCCAAGAAATGGAGGGAAGAGGAATTTTTAAGATGGTCGGAACTGAGATGTCAGGGAATAGGGATAAAATATTTTAAAAATGATTTAATTAGTAATTCGATTTTTAGAAACTCTAATAAAGTTAAATCGTCAGCGTATATTGCAGCATTGCAGCTTAGGGCAAATATTTATCCTACTAGGGAGACATTAGCAAGAGGAAGAGGAGGTGTGAATGCTCTTTGTAGATGGTGCGGTAAAGTGCGGGAGACTGTTCCCCATATCTCAGGACAATGTTATAAGACTAAGAATGCTAGGATAAAAAGGCATAATAGAGTAGTGTCTGCAGTTGTAGATAAGGTTGGTAAATTAGGGTGGAAGGCAATGATAGAGCCCCATTTGAGAAATAGTAAGGGTGAGTTAAGAAAGCCGGATATTATATTTATAAAAGGAGATACAGCAGTGGTGGTTGATGTTACAGTGCGATGGGAGGATAATGCCGGAAGTTTGGAACAAGCCCACAGTGAGAAGGTGGCTTATTATCTTGAGTTAGAGGAAGAAATTAAAAACTTAACGGGAGGTAAAAATATTCACTTCTTTGGTTTTGTGCTTGGGGCGCGTGGCAAGTGGAGTGAAGGTAATAATGATTTGTTACAATTATTGGGAATGGACAGAAGTAAAAATTTTAAGGAGAGCATATGTAGACTTGTTTTATATTCCACTATTGGTATGATGGCTATATTCAGTGACAGGTAAAGATCCCGGAGTTTCCATTCCGTGTATCTTGCCAAAACTAAATTTTAGCTATTTTGGTTTCCATGCTCTAAATTTTCAAATTTTTAATATTGTTTTGAACATTAACATATTTAGTGTTATTTAATATCTGTCCCTCAATAGAATGGTTTTAACTATATAATAAATACTTATTAATGGATGAAATTCCAATTTAAATTAGTTTATTTTTTTTTTTAACTACTGGATGTGGATGCAGACTGGCCGCGTATAATAACCAGGAAAGGGCAGGTAGTCACGCCTGTACATAAATAGGGGGTGGGGTTCTGGAGGGCAGTTAGGAGCAGGGTCCCAGGAGTGGGCAGTCAGGGGACTGTGACGGGTTGGATCACAGAAACCCCCTTGGGAGCTGCCACCCGATGTGCAAAGACTACCCCTGCTTCTGTTTTCCCTGCCAGCTCAGGACTCCAGCACCCTGTCTTGCTGAGCCAGACACTCCTGTTTGGCTCCAGACACAGATCCAGGGTCTGAATCACCTGTCCCAAAGCTGCAAGTTTACCTGAAAACAGCTCACAGTAGAGTGCTTGTCTTTAGCACTCAGATGCCCAACTCCCAGTGGGGTCTAAATCCAGATAAATCCGTTTTACCCTGCATAAAGCTTATGCAGGGCAAACTCATAAATTGTTCGCCCTCTATAACACTGATAGAGAGATATGCACAGTTGTTTGCTCCCTCAGGTATTAATACATACTCCGAGTAAATTACTGAATAAAAAGTGATTTTATTAAATACAGACAGTGAGATTTAAGTGGTTCAAAGTAGTAACAGACAGAACAAAGTAAGTCACCAAGCAAAATAAAATAAAATGCGCAGATCTATGCCTAATCAAACTGAATACAGATAATTTCCTCACCAGTTCCAGAGTGCTCCCTTTTACAGGCTAAGCTCCTTTTAGCCTGGGTCCAGCAATCACTCACACCCCCTGTAGTTACTGTCCTTTGTTTCAGTCTCCTTCAAGTATCCTGGGGGGGTGGAGAGGCTCCTTCTTTAGCCAGCTGAAGACAAAATGGAGGGGTCTCCCACAGGTTTAAGTAGACTCTCTCTTGTGGGTGGAGACTTCCCTCCTATGCAAAGCCCAGCTCCAAGATGGAGTTTTGGAGTCACCTGGGCAAGTCACATGCCCCTGCGTGACTCAGTCTTTGCAGGCCAACGCCATTGTCCACATGGCATCTTGCATGTCTCCAGGAAGACTTCTTATGTGGATTGGAGCATTCCAAGATGCATTGTTCCCTAAGTGTCTCCTGATCAGGTACTTAACCTGGCAAATTCCTTCCTAAAGAAGCTGACCAAATGCCTCACAAAGCTTACTTAGAAATCAGGCAAGCATACAGCCCATATTCTTAACCTCGAGTAGAAAATGATATATATGTACAAATAGGATGAATAGATATAGTAGACCATAACCCTTACGGAGATATGTTACATGGCACAGGCAGCACAAAACATATTCCAGTTATGTCATATGTACATTTATAAGCACCCCCTCCCCATAAAGCCTTATGGGGTACACTGTCACAGGGACAAGGAGCGGGGGGGAAGGGGGGGTCAGGAGTTCGGGGGGGGGCTTTCTGGGGGGGGTGGATAAGGTTTTGGGCAGTCAGGGTACAGGTAGGAGGTAGGGTCCTGGGGGGCAGTTAGGGAGAGGGGTCTTAGGAAGGAGCAGTTAGGGGACAAGGAACAGGGAGGCTTAGGTAGGGGGTGGGGTTCTGGAGGGCAGTTAGGAGCAGGGGTCCCAGGAGGGGGCAGTCAGGGACAGGGAGCAGAGGGGTTTAGATGGGTCAGGAGTTCTGGGGGGGGCTGTCAGGGGGTGGGGGTGTGTATAAGGGTTGGGGCAGTCAGGGGACAGGTAGGGGGTAGGGTCCTAGGGGGCCAGTTAGGATGTGGGGAAGGTCTCAGGAGGGGGCAGTCAGGGGACAAGAGGCAGGGAGGCTTAGGGAGGGGGTGGAGTCCTGGGGGGCAGTCAGGGGACAAGGAGTGCGGGGGAGGGTTGGGGGTTCTGAGGGGGCAGGAAGTGGGAGGGAGTGGAAGGGGCAGGGGCGGGGCTAGAACAGGATGGGGGCGGGGCTAGGGAGGGGCTCCTCCCGTCCTCTTTTTTGATTGTTGAAATATGGTAACTCTATTTAAAATAAAAACATTAAGGTGCACTTGTCACATTTTCAGGCTTTTCTCTGCAACCACAAGGGTGAGAAACTTACATTTTTAAGCTGGGGCTTTAAAAAAAAACCACCAAATATCACAAGAGACAATAAAATTGAGAGAGATCGCACCACTGAATCCATGTGGTAGGCCCTGGTTCCCAAGAGAAACCTCATTGATTTTTGTGGAGGAATGCCAATTTCAGTGCCAACTTCAAGAGACCAAAAACCATGAGTGAAACCTCCCCCTCAAATCATTAGATATTAATGTGATTTTTTGGTCTGTCTTTTGACTGATGAATTCCTCCTCCCCATCCACAGCATGTATGTGAGAAAGAGAGAGACAATTAGTGTTGCCAGCACTCCCATTTATTGGGACAGGTGATTTTGGCTTTCACCTCTCCACCTGCCCGTCCCCTGCTCAGCTATTACCCTATCACCCATCCCCACATCAATCCTGTCCCTCCAAATCCCACATCACTTCTGCCCATCTCCCGCCCCCGACCCCAGCTCACATCTGTTGCTTATGGGGTTCTTCACTTCCCTCCCCCAGGGCTGGGGGTGCTGCAGCAGGGTCCCCCTTCCAGGCTCGGCAGCTCCAGGGGCTCTTCATCCCCCTCCGCCCCTTTCCAAACCAGGGGGCATGGGAAGCTCTGCCTGCAGCAGCTCAGAATGAATCATAGAATCATAGAATATCAGAGTTGGAAGGGACCTCAAGAGGTCATCTAGTCCAACCCCCTGCTCAAAGCAGGACCAATTCCCAGCTAAATCATCCCAGCCAGGGCTTTGTCAAGCCGGGCCTTAAAAACCTCCAAGGAAGGAGACTCCACCACCTCCCTAGGTAACGCATTCCAGTGTTTCACCACCCTCCTAGTGAAATAGTTTTTCCTGATATCCATCCTGGACCTCCCCCACTGCAACTTGAGACCATTGCTCCTTGTTCTGTCATCTGCCACCACTGAGAACAGCCGAGCTCCATCCTCTTTGGAACCCCCCTTCAGGTAGTTGAAGGCTGCTATCAAATCCCCCCTCATTCTTCTCTTCTGGAGACTAAACAATCCCAGTTCCCTCAGCCTCTCCTCATAAGTCATGTGCTCCAGACCCCTAATCATTTTTGTTGCCCTCCGCTGGACTCTTTCCAATTTTTCCACATCCTTCTTGTAGTGTGGGGCCCAAAACTGGACACAGTATTCCAGATGAGGCCTCACCAATGTCGAATAAAGGGGAACGATCACGTTCCTCGATCTGCTGGCAATGCCCCTACTTATACAGCACAAAATGCCGTTAGCCTTCTTGGCAACAAGAGCTCACTGTTGACTCATATCCAGCTTCTCGGCCACTGTGACCCCTAGGTCCTTTTCTGCAGAACTGCTACCTAGCCATTCGGTTCCCTAGTCTGTAGCAGTGCATGGGATTCTTCTGTCCTAAGTGCAGGACTCTGCACTTGTCCTTGTTGAACCTCATCAGGTTTTTTTTCGGCCCAATCCTCAAATTTGTCTAGGTCCCTCTGTATCCGATCCCTACCCTCTAGTGTATCTACCACGCCTCCTAGTTTAGTGTCATCTGCAAACTTGCTGAGAGTGCAGTCCACACCATCCTCCAGATCATTAATAAAGATATTAAACAAAACCGGCCACAGGACCGACCCTTGGGGCACTCCGCTTGAAACCGGCTGCCAACTGGACATGGAGCCATTGATCACTACCCGTTGAGCCCGACGATCTAGCCAGCTTTCTATCCACCTTACAGTCCATTCATCCAGCCCATACTTCTTTAACTTGGCGGCAAGAATACTGTGGGAGACCATATCAAAAGCTTTGCTAAAGTCAAGGAATAACACATCCACTGCTTTCCCCTCATCCACAGAGCCAGTTATCTCATCATAGAAGGCAATTAGGTTAGTCAGGCACGACTTCCCCTTCGTGAATCCATGCTGACTGTTCCTGATCACTTTCCTCTCCTCTAAATGTTTCATAATTGATTCCTTGAGGACCTGCTCCAATGGTTGCAGTGCCCCAGGAGGTGGGCAGGTGGTGCAGGCAGCCAGAGTGGGGTTTCCCCCACAGGCATGGTTGAAATTGGCTGGAGGGCTGGAGCTTCGTGTCATCACCCGACGGGCTCCTGCCCTGGCCGAAATCCCATCACTGCAAACACAGGGTGGGAGCTGGCAGCAATGCGTGAGCGTGCACCATCTGATCACATGGCCATGGACCTTCCACTTCAGGGATGTCAAGCTGGGATTTTCCAACGGGCCCAGGGGAGTTTGAGTCACTAGCTCTCATCGGCTCCCCCGACATCGCAGCATGTCTGGCAATGCAATGGGAAACACCAGCAGCCCTCTCACACATGAGAGCCCTGCCTGGTGGGAAATCCCCTCTGATTGGCTGCTGGCCCCCTGGGGAAGAGCAGCCCATCAGGGCTGCCGCAGGAAGCAGACAGAGCTCTCTGGGAGCCCATGTGTTCTGATAAGAGCTAAAGAGCCCAGCGCTGCCCATCTGCATCTCTCTGTCCCCCCACCCCTTGCTCTAGTCCTCCCCATTCCCACCATGCAGCACCTGCCTGTGCAGGGGCGGAGAGGCTGAGGAATCCTTTCCTCTCCCCTATGAAGGGGGCAGCTCAAGGTACCCTGATGTAGCGCCCTCCTCCCCACCAGACCTGGGATAGCAGTCGAAGAAGGAGGACCAGAGGTGAGGCTGGAGGGGGCAGAAGGGATGGGGAGTTGAGGGTAGCACTAATGGAGGGCAGTAATAATTTCTGGGCAGGGGGATTGACAGATGTGGGGAGGCTAAATCACTTTTGTAGATGTTGGAGCCCTGTCAACACTAATTGAAACACACACACGCTGGGCAAGGGGAGTTCAAAGATCAAAAGACCCACCACAAACCAACATATCTATTCCCATGATTTTCAGCCTTTTCACTTGCAGACCGCTAAAAATTTTCACACACACAAAAAAGGAAGACCCCTTTGGAAATCTTAGATAGTCTGCGGACCCCCACAGGTTGAAAACCAGTGATCTATTAAGAAAGAGAGTCATGATTTTGAGGCCAATCTCATGATTTTTGGCAGTGTACCCCATGGTTTTGAAGCTTGGTGGTTGGCAATACTGAGCATGGGGCCCATATCTCACTGGAGTTACCTAAATCTCTTACACTCCTTTGAAAATCCCAGCCTGAGCTTCTCAGCGATATGTTCCAAGACGTTCGTTCAGACTACTTCAAAGCAATGCTTGAAACGCATTAAGAATTCCAAAGCAACAGGGTCTTTGTCAGTATCATTGTGGTGAGGCTGTGGCTACAGAGACCATAGGGTATCCTCCATTTTGGAAGGCAGTGCTTGGAACCATATTCTAGATGCTCTTGTGTTAGGACTGTGTAATTTTTAAATGAAAATAGCTTAGCTTTTACCACAATCCCCCATTTCTTTAATGCAGAAAGCAACACAGCAGTTTTGTGTTACTGAAGTAAGTTATGACTCTTCATCAAAGATCTTAAAAATATAAAAAGTGAACTTACTTGTTCAATTACTACTATTACCCATAGCAGCATTAAGTGAACACAGCAATAAACTATAGTGTTTATGAGCGTGGATTTGCAGAGAGCATTTTCAGACCACACCAACATTGGTTTGGCTTAGGCAGATTGGGTATCATACAGAGACAAAGACTAGCAAGCAGTTGTGCTCACCTTTCTGTAGGAAGCTGAATGCACTGAAGAAGGTTAGTCAGTTCCCCTGTCCTGTGGGACCTCACCCTTCCTCCACGAGCTCTCAAAGATCATGGCTAGTGGTTCTGAGATTGCTTCAGCTAGTTCCTTACGTATCCCAGGGGGAATTTCATCAGGACCTTTGGACTTGAATACATCCAGCGTATCTAATATTCTTTAGCCTGTTCTTTCTGGCCACCATTAACCTTTTTAGTGAAGACTGAAGCAAAATAGGCATTAAACACCTCAGTCTTCTTGATGTTGTCAAGTATTAGCTCTCCTTCCCCACTAAGTAGAGGACCTACACTTTTGTCTGAGAAAAACAGAGTTCTCACTCTCAGGTTGGGTGCAGCAAGTCAGATACATTATTATCTTTAGCAATTGCATGGAGGGAGAGAGCAAAACAGGTCTCTCTCTAGGTAAACAATGACAGCAAGCATTTATAACTTTCGTTACATACAATAATGAGCAACAGCTTTATACATAGGTCATCCTGATATCTTATTTTTCTCACCTCTATTTAGACTCTAGTCTACATTCCTTACTTATCTAACACAAGGTCGCAACAACTTCTCACACAGTTCTTTCCCACTTGCCTCACATAATCCTCGCTTCTACAAATCTCGCGTTATTAGGGTTACAGCTAGCCTGACTCTTGCTCACAGAGGGGACTGTTTGCATTGAAATCCCCTCCAAATCCCTGTCAGTTCTTTCTCTACTTCCACACTTTCCTCTGTCTTTCTCTTGCTCCTAATGTATTTAAAGAACCTCTTCTTACTGCCTTTTATGTCCCTTGCTGGGTGTAACTCATTTTGTGCCTTGGCCTTTCTGATTTTATCCCTACGTGCTTGTGTTGTTCTTTTGTGCTCCTCCTTAGCAATTTGTCCATCTTTCCACTTTCTGTAGGATTCCTTTTTGATTTTCAGGTGATTAGAGAGTTCCTGATGGAGCCATGTTGGCCTCTGTGATGAAGTGGGAATTTTCTGTGATATATGTTATGAATCCTAGGCCTGCCTCAGTCTCCCTCTGTATGTCACATTGATAGGGTCAGCACTGCTCCTGGAACAACGCAGGAGACAGAAGATGTGTGTGTCACCTCGCTGCCTGGCAGAGTGACTATAGTCATCAGAAAAGCTGGCTGAAACAGACCGAAACCAAAAGAAGGTGCAGCAAGACAAAGAGATGAACAATCGAGACCAAACAGCAGGAACCCCCAGCAGGTGGAACAGGGAACGGCTGGAGAAGAAGCTGTCAGATGACTGGAAGAAGGGGGCCCTTTTGCGGAACACAGGAGCTCAGTCCCGGGGAGAGCACGAGAAAGGGAGTCCTTGGTCAGGGTGCACGACAGCTTCATTTCTGACCCCCTTTGCTAACCTCAGGACTTTCGGGTTCTGTAGACCCGATGGATAAATGGTTCCCTTGTTTGTAAAAGACTGCCTGTGTCACGGCAAGTCCTCACCGACAGCACGGAGCCCAGCAGAAATACCGCACAAGCCTCCCGTGGGCATCTGCCTGGGCTGGATTGGTTGCAGGGAGCCAAGGAGAGAGACAGGGTTTGCTGGTGCCAAAGGCCCAGTGTCCGAGTCTTGGAGGCCCCGGGCCTGCCCCTATGGAACTGGGTGGGTCCTTGGGGCCCGGCACACTAAGGGGTCGTTCCGGTCACAGGCTGGGGCATAGACCAGACCCTGTGACAGACTCTTTCCATCTTTTCTTTTCATGGGGATAGTTTGCAGTTGTGCCTTGAATCCTGTCTTTCTGAGACTCTGCCAGCTCTTCTGAACTCCTTTTTTCCTGAGATTTTCTTCCCCTGGGACCTGACCTACCAGCTCTCTGACTTGGCTGAAGTCTGATTTTTTGAAGGCCACTGTCCCAGTTCTGCTGCTCTCACTCCTTCCTTTCCCTAGAATCATGAAATCGATCCGTTCATGATCACGTTAGTCGTTGCCTAGAAGTTACACACAATTCCATAACAACACTTAAACCACGGCATGTTGAAGACAATGAACTCCTCAAATATTTAATTCAATAAGGTTTAACTTAATTCCATAAGGCTGGTCCAGGACATTGCAAGGTATTGTCAGATCTGTCCCAGTAGGTGTCCCCCAGATAGGGACAATGGGGGAATACCAAAGGTTAACAATGGTACTTTCACCCGGATCTGTGATGATCTCGTCATGCTCCGAGGGTGAAGGAAGATTGTAAAAATAGGAGCTGGAACCTGGTCTCCCTGAGTCCTGCTCTGTCTCTCACTCCTTTCCCATTTCTCTCTCTCTCCCGCTTCTCCCAATTCAGTCCAAGGTGAAAGTTTCCCCCATGAAATCAGAGTCCCAGCGCATCGCAACCTGCTGGTTTGCTCCGTGTCAGGGTTTTACCCCGGGGGGATCGAGATCAAGTGGCTGAAGAACGGGCAGGAGCAGATGGCCGGGGCGGTGTCCACGGAACTGCTCCAGAACGGAGACTGGACCTTCCAGATCCGGGTGATGCTGGAGATGAGCCCCCAGCGAGGGGACATCTACACCTGCCAGGTGGAGCACATCAGCCTGCGGGACCCCCTCGCCGTGCACTGGGGTAAGAGCTGCTGGGTGTGGGGCAGCCCCTGATCCCGCAGGGGCAGCCTTTGGGGGATGGGCCTGGGTTAAGCCCTGCCCCACCTCTGGGGCAGAGAGCGCAAGGGGAAGGAGAGGCTGAGCTCAGCCTAAACCACCCGTGCTCTTCTTTCCACAAAGGCACGGGCTGACTCTGCCGGGGCAAGGTGCTGGCTGGGGTCGGGGGCTCCGTGCTGGGGTTGGTCTTCAAGGTCCTGGGATTGCTCAGCTGCCTGAGGAATAAGAAAGGTGTATGGCTCAGGGATGGGGCCAGCGGCCCAGGAAATGAGTCCCCAGTGGGGCCATGATGCAGTGGCACTGGAGGGTTTCACTCGAATTTTGATTCACCACAATTTGCTTTAATTTCCCCTTCAGGCTTGAATCCAGTGACCCAGGAACTTCCTGCCCGTCTCTCAGCCCAGGCCCAGGAAGTGCGGCACTAATCCCAGCCCCTGGCTCCCCATAAACCTGAGTCAGACCATTCAGAGTCTGAGCTCCAGTGGTGCCCTCCTGCCTCCCCTCCAGGTCTCCTCTCTAGTCCCACACACTCCTGGCCCGTCAGGGAGTTGCAGACACGGCGTGAAGTGCCTGCAAATCAGTCAGTGCCTCTCTAGTTATGAAACAAATCCACTTCCCCTTTGAAAAATCCAACTCACTTGAGAAACGCACCAGAAACGGATGAACTCCTGACCCTGAATTTTGAGACTGACTTGTGCTACTCTCCAAGCTGCTTCCCTTTTTGCCTAAACGTGCGAAAGAACTTGCAACCACTTGCAGGTCAGAATGCTGACTGCGTGATGCCCGTGTTTCGGTGTTTTCCCAGGAGGGTGGACATGAGCAACGACGTCCCTTTCACACTCACACACCACTTCCCATGTTTTCCCTGGGGCCTTTCGCCCTTAGAACAATCTTTCTAAAAGAACAAAAGTCGCCCCTTAAATCAAGCGAGGAGAATGTGGAGTGGCTGGAGCTGGAGTTTGACTCGACGTGTTCTCCGCTAGCCTCACTGCCAGGGGGTGATATCTCTCTCCCTGCCGGGCTCCTGAATCAGATCCCGTCCTGGAGAATGTAGGAGCTGTGAGCCCAGGGGTCCACTCTGCGCTGCTGATTGAGACCTGGTGCCCTCTGGTCTGTCATTGTCCCCTCCCTGGGCTCTCCCCACCCTCCTGTGCTGCTCCCACCCGGGGGAGTCCTCACTTTCTCATGTACACATCCCCTAAGTTAAGGGTCGCCTGGCCCCCTGCCCAGCCCCACAGTCACTCTCGCTGCCCTTGCGGGAACCTGTCTGGGATGGCCCCAGCTCCCTGCACAGAACTATCATGCTAGCAGATACGTGACCATAGTGAAATGTGCAAAACTTAGGCAGACTCTAAGGCCTCAACATTGGGGTACAGCCTGGAAAGTACAAAGCAAAGTCTAAACCCAGAGAAGAGCAACGGCAGCCAGCAGGACAGGGGAGAGATTGAGACAGGGACACTTGCTAGCCAGTGTCCCCCCCACAAGGAAACATGAGAAAAATATTTCCTCTGGTTATCAGGAAACGTAAAAGTCGTCTCCTCATAACGTGATGATGACAATGCATGCGTGACCCGGGGAGAAAGGAGACAATAGGGATTGACATGTGTCAACCTGCCGCCCAGTCAGGATAAATAGACACCAGGGATCTCATCCCAGACTCTGTGTGAGCCCTCCCCTGACACCTCGGGCAGCGCAGGCACAGCTGGGCACGTCAACAGAGTCTGATGGAAGTGGAACTGAACTGGATTGACTGATCTGGAGCGAAAGGAATGATGCCTTTGAGCATTCGTGACTCTTCCAGGGGCTCCTTTCTCGCAAACCAGTGAGTCTGAGAGCCCCAAAAGGCACTGTGACCCAGGAACCTCCTGATGCCAACTGGCAGAGGGCACACGGCGTGCACAGGAGTTTCACAAGGATCCCCTGGGTCAGACAGACATGTAATCATTCATTAAAGGGCGGCATGTGAGGACTCTAACAAAAGACAGCAATATGCAGGTGGCCATAAGCATTATGAGATGTATGTGTAGATGAGATTTAAGGAGTTCTGTATCTATACAGAAAAACTATGTTCTTAAAGTATAGAACAAAGGCAGGTCACTTGAAGTTGAAAACATGTTTCTGTGCAGGCAGGGGTTAGGAGACCCCTAGCTGGTCATTGTGTATTGTGCTGTGATGGGCTGGATCACAGAAACCCCCTTGGGAACTGCCAACTGATGTGCTGAGACTACCCCTGAGCCTGTTTCCCTTGGCAGCTTGGGACTTCAGTGCCCTGCCTGGTTTGAGCCAGACCCGCCAGCCTGCTGCAAACCCAGATGGACCTACTTCTTCTAGCTTCTCAGCTATTTCTCAGCTAGCCTTGAGTTAAAACAGAATCCCCGCCAATAAAAATGATTTCTTTCCCTATTCTTTTTTCACTTGTTGGTTTGTCTGCAGAGCTTGCATTCTGGATGAGCGTTGGAACAGACTCAGAGCTGTAATTACCCAATGTGTTGTAGCAGCTGCCAGGGACAGTCAAGTGAGCACCATGCTGAGCTCTGTGAGCCAAAGACTTCATCAATGCCTGCACCATCTTGTCTAGGGCTGTGTGACAATCCAATCTCCATACTAAACCTTTTCTTTGGCTTTTTCTGAGCAGGCTTATAATTATGCCAGATCAAGGATGAATTTTGTGGTAAGGATCTCTGTTTGCTAGGGCTGCAAGAGAGACCCTTAAACCAAATTTATTTCAGACGTTTCCTTTCATTCCAAACTGATTCTCAGCAGCAAAGGATTTTCTGGGCTAACCCATGTAGTTCTGCTCTGTCATTAATGTTTTGAATTAATTCCTTACATCCAAATGATGATTATGGTGGGTTAGACCTTTCTTTTGCTGGCATTCAAAGCTGATAATAGTTTGCACATGTTTTCTGGTCATAGTTGTAGCTCTCTCTTGGGCTGCTTTCAAATTGGATTGACTCAGTTAGGCACTATGTGAGGAACTAAATGACCATGCAGCCATGCACATTTAGAGTAGGTATTCTCCAAAAACTTGTCATTTGTTGCTTTTACCTTTTTTACAGTGTTTATGGTATTTGCAGCATTCCATGGTTGGAATGAAGAATTATTATAGTGACAATAAATATTTGAAATGCAGTTTTTAAAGAACACATTCATTGTACTTAATTAATTCTCCAGCCCATTTGGAGCGCACATTCTCATGCAAAAAACAATGGCTTTTTTGTCTTTGTTTTTTGTAGAAGTTTCACTCACCCATCCGTCGGTATTTGCAGGCCTTGGTGTACAAATAGCTAAATATACTGCACGCATTTTTGCATATGAAATGATGATAAATAAAAGCACTGCACTAGATGCTCCAGTTGGGTGCAGCCCCATTAACTTCAATGGGGAATCTGATCCCGTAACTCCTACTGCTGATACACTGCTTTACAGTTTCAAAGCACTTGCCAAGCATTCAGCCCATCTCTGTTCCCACTGGGCCAGATGGTGCCCTCACGCATAGGCCTGTGTGAGGGATGATGCCTAGGCTGCACTGACCCAGGAGGAACCCTGGGTACTAGTCCTCCCATGCTCCCCTTTTCCTTTGTGGGAAGGGCAGTATGCTGCACCCCACCCCCATTCTCCACCCTCATGTCCAGCCAACTTCTCTGACCAATGCCTTGGAGTGGGCAGAGTCATAGTTCCACCAACTCTCTCCTTGTCTCCATCCCCTCCCTGTCCACTTTGTTGTGGTAATGGGAGCAACAACAACCATGCAGGCACACTGATACAGGGAGATCCTGGTAGCCAGCAGCCTTAATGCATGGGGTGGAGGGTAGGAATTCTCTCCCCTGCACAGCTAAATTAGTGGCCTATTAAACTGAAGGGTAACATTCCAATTGATTCCAAAAGGAACAGAATTGGGCCCAGTAACTAATGAATCCACCCAAGACCCTTTGAAGTAGATCAATATTATCCCCCCATTTCATGGATATGGACACAGAGAGGGGCAAGGTTTAATAGGGAAGAAACCTCTAACCAATGAGAATTACTTTGGAACAGGGGGCTTTTCAGGACACTGTACAAAACTGTCATTCTGGCCATGCCAGAAAAGCTGGACAGTTTACTAGTGGGGTAGGAAGCTTTGAAAAGATGAGGTTATGATCAGTCACTAACCCTTCTTTCTTCCCTCCCTTCCCCCCTCCCTGCCCACAAAGAAAGTACCTGATGTCTAGTCTAGCATTTGTGCTCACTGTACATAACCCGAGCCACATATATTTACTTCAGGACACATTTTTCCTTCGCCCAGTCATGCGGCAGTGAAACAAACGTTACCAAATACAAATAATCAGCTCAGGGTATCCATCTGCTTAGATTAGCTTAAACCCAGCTCACTGTCTGTTATATGGCTGAAGGATTTATAGAGCCAGGTAAAGGCTTTAGAGTCTGGAGATATTCAATGCTTCTGCTTTTAATTATGCTCTGTAGATTTATACACAACATGGAAAGACAGCACGACTTACTTTCCAGTCCAAGCACTCATATTTTCCATCTGGTGTACTACTGTACAATATATATTGTGTCCACATTACATAAAGGCAAAGTTCCTGTAGCAACGTGACTCTTCTCTCTGTTTATAATCAAAAACATAATTATATAGTATTGAAAATAAAAATTAATACTACACATGGCAGTGGCATTTACCTCCTGAATCACCATTTGCAGGTACCATTCCAGAAAGATGCAGGTGGATGAAAACTGGGTGCTGGAAAGGAAATGTATAATTCCCATAATTTCATTAGAAGTTATTTTGTGTGCTATTTTCCTAAGCACGGCTTCTAAAATTTACACCTTTTCCCCTTGCTAAAATAACATAGTGAGACATAATATTCTCTTACATGGAAATCCTAGAAAGGCCAATAAAAAGGAAGAAAAATCCTATTTTGATCAAAACTTTTATTATAAATTGGAGAGACGGAGGGCGAGGTGATATCTTTTATTGGACCAATTTCTGCCTGTGAGAGAGACAAACTTTTGAGTTTACAGAGCTCTTCTTCTATCCTGGGACTAACCTAGCTACAACAATACTGCATATAAACACTGGAACATCTGTGCATTGTAAAGAGGAAACATTCAAGTCACAGAAATGCGAAGGAGTGTAAAAAACTCAGTAGTACTTCAGCATTGCTCTACTACGGTTAATATGTTTGGTAGAATTTATTTATGGTTTTCCAGAACTGATTTTTAAATACAAAAATGCCGAAGTGCCTTAAAAGCCTAAGTCTCAATTGAAAGAGTGGGGCAAGATTTAATAGGGAAGAAACCTCTAACCAATGAGAATCATTTTGGAACAGGGGGCTTTTCAGGACACTGTACAAAACTGTCATTCTGGCCATGCCAGAAAAGCTGGACAGTTTACTAGTGGGGTAGGAAGCTTTGAAAAGATGATGTTATGATCAGTCACTAACACTTCTTGCTTCCCTCCCTTCCCTGCCCACAAAGAAAGCACCTGATGTCATTGGAATTTCAGTGGGGATTAGACACCTCAATACCTTTGAGGATCTAGGCCAAAGTGCCTAAGTCGCTTTTGAAAATGGGACTTAGGCTAAGTCTCTTAGGTGTTTTTGAAAATTTTACACACAGTCAACCTCTTTAGGTCCCATTTTTTACATCATTTAAACATAAGTCTGATCCTTAAAGACTACTGGGGGAAGAGCTATATTGAAGATCAGTAAGGTGGGAGGAGTAAAGCATCAGATTACAATAAAGCTAGTATATTATTTACTATTAATTATCAATATTTGTTGTTATTATTGCATAGTCCACAGCACAGAGATCTGTGAGTGTGCATAAAACTGTGCAGATATATAAGAAGAAGACAAATTCCTTTCCCATTAGCAGTTTCGAGCCTTAGGTCTCAATCCAGCAAATACTTATGCAGGAATAATCCTATTAACTTGTTTCACCTGGGTAGCCCCTTGATGCCAATAGGACTAGCTATGGGAGTAAAGTTAAGCATGTGTTTTCACTTTGCAGGACTCACTGTACTCCTATGAGTAGCACTTAATCATGAGAGTAGTCCCATTCTAGTCAATGGGACTACTCATGTGAATAAGGGCTGCAGGATGGGGTCCTAAATTAGACAGATAATACAACAAATATTGGCAACAGACCATGATGAGTGGATCAATTGCCTCCCCTTTTCATGATATTGTCTTGAAATATCATGAAAAGGGGAGGCGATATTTCTATTTACAAGGGAAGCAGAATGTTATATCATTGGATTCTGCTCCCATTGAAGCCAAAGGGAGTTTTGCCCTTGGTTTCAGTGGGAGCAGGATTGGGCCCATAATTTGTTTTGTTTACTATGTTTCTTATTATTTAACATAGAAGGATTGAAACTCTGGGACCAATAGAAATGTCACTATTTAAAAAAAAAATCAGTGTAAACTGTTTTTTTTTTTTTAGTTAGTCTCTGATCCCACTATACATGCTTACCTTTAAGTATGTGGATAGTCCCACTGACTTCATAGTGACTATTCACATGCTTCAAGTTAAGCATGTGCTTAAATCTTTGCAGGCTCGGGGTTTAAATATTTTTCTGCAGTGTTTACAACCCCAGCATGGAGGCACTTCATGAGACCCTGAAAAGGAAATTGATGAGAAATGCATAGCAAACAAAAGTGATACTTATTAATCTATATTCATTGGCCAATGCAAAATATAAACAACAGAATTAATTATCAAAATTAGTTTATTTAAAATTAATCATAGATAGTAATCAAAAGTGCTTTTGGTAATAGACATTTAAAAATAGGTTTATGATTTTTTTAATCTTGCATTGTCTCATTAAGGCATATTTAGAAAACCATCAAACATTTCCAAATAAGTAAGAAAAATATCGGAAATCAAATGAGGTAATTCACATGAGATTTTTCATCTGGCCTTTTGGAAATAGAGTATTTCATGTCTGAATGTCATTACTAATGAAAAATCAAGAGAAACAATAAGTAAGTAAAGCCAGAATGTTGGGTTTGATGTCAGCCTGGGCATACGCTTAAATAAACTCCACCCTCATAAGTAACAATCGAACAAACCATGAGTGTTGTAGAAAGGGCTGCAGTTCTTTTTTAAAAGAAAAAATAAGAGACATACTGGAATGTTTAGCCAATCAAATTACTTTTAAATTAACAGATAGGGTAGAATTTTCAAAGCCACGTAAAAGTATCTGCATGATGGCAATTTCTCATTAGACGAGAGTGGGAATTCGGTATTCTAACCTGCTAGGCATCTGTGAAAATCCCACCCATAATATAACACTTTGTGCCAAATTGATCCCTGGTGGGACTCCATTGATTGCATGCAGTTATATCATGAATGAATATGGCCTCTGATATTTGTGCCCAAGTGTTGATTCTTTGCTGGCTTTCATGACTTGTACTATAATATTTTAGATCTAAAATGCTCCTGCAATCAAATTTCTTATTCCTAAAATGGTAAAGGGACTCGGAAATGGTATGAACCTAATCTGTCTGTAGGACATTCTTAAAATTATAAACTTGTGGGTCACCCTGAATTCCACTCAGCAGGTTTCATTGCAGTTGAATTCAGCCACAAATCTGCTTACTTATAATTTCCACATGCATTATTGCTTTTAAGGTTGAAAGAACATGCCAATGTGTTGGAGACACATTTTATTGTCTAACTTGTGGCGTGAACACTTGAAAAGGGGTCCAATATCTAAACATTTTAGGCCAGAGACTACATAAAGAAATAAAAATAATTATGTATTATTATTATTATTATTATTATTATTATTAAAAATGAGTCTATACAGTTTGCAGTGTCATATGCACATGTTCTTTTACAGCTGCAAAAGGAGATCACTAATAGCTTTCAGTGAAAAATGACTGTCCAGACTTTATACCCAAACTGCATCTTTATGTTTGTTAGGTCAAATTCTGGTGCTGCACCATTTGCATACAAAATGGCTGCACACAGCTTTAATGTGACCAGGGTTGGCAGAAGCTTCCTAACAGTGTCGGGGCCACTGTGGTCCTACCTCCCAGACCGCACCTTCTCCCCAAGCCTTTGTGCCGCCTCTTCCCTCCAATACCTCACCCCCCTCCTCCCGTCACTTGTCCTTACAGCTGGTAAAAAGTGGGAGGGCCCTCCCCAGAAGTGGGAGGGCCCTCCCCCATTCCGGCACCCCTGAATATGACCCTGTGCTCTGGCCATCTCTGTCGCCATTCGCATCCCTCCCCGTATGAATTAGTCTATCTATGACCAGAAGCAGACTAAATGGGTTGTTTGTGATCAGGGACTATTGCACAACAGGGGACGTCTGTGCCAGAGTGTGTAGGCCATGTTTTCTGCCCATTAGTCCCACTCTTGGTCTGATATGGACTAGAAAAGGCCTGCAGAACGATCTCTTCACATGTCTGGAGGGTGTAATATGGATTACACACACGGGGACACTGGCAAGAAACTGAAATTTGGTTTTATTTTTTTATTTTATTATTATTACTCATTGGAGTAATTTTAGACCACAAGTGGGGGTTATTCTAACTTATGGCGGCCTCCCTACGATTCCCAGTGGGCTGCTGCACAGCCCAGAATGGTTGTAGTCCTGAGTGATATGGCTACTCCCCTCCCACCCCAACACACCTTTTCCTTCCCCGACATGCCCTGTCACTGGGCAGCCTGCCCCTTTAAGGCCAGGGGGCCCAGGGCTCTCTGTCAAGTTAGCCCTGTCCTGTGACACCTGTGGTGGGTGTTAGAGGCAGAAAGCCCAGCGGTTGAGGCTGACTGGATAGGGGAGTAGGCAAGCTGCTCTGATGTGGGATCGAGCTTGGAACTGACTGAGGCCCGCGGCGGAAGGGTAGTCCTGACCCAGATGGTGGGACTGTTTTGAGCCTAGGAGCTGGTGGTTAGACAGTGAGAGGGGCTGTTGTCCCTGGGTCCTGCCTGTAAGGGAGGCTGTCGACTGAGCCCAGCAGGGCTGAAGATTGTTTTGATGTTGTGTTGGACCTGGACTAAGGGACTCTGTTATGCTCGAAGGGGCTGAATGCTTTAGAGTGGCTTGACTCGAGGGCCAGATCACCTCAACAGCAGGAGTAGCTGGAAGAACATGGTGGGGGTGCTCTGGGACAGTGAGCCACATGACACATGGTGGAGAATGTGGGCAAGACTCGCCCCCAGAATCATAGGAGAGGACTGACACTTTGGGTGCACAGGTTATCAGATGGAGGATGCTATTCGTCTACTGGCAGAGCAGCAGCTACAGATCCAAGCTAGGGTGACCAGACAGCAAGTGTGAACAATTGGGACTGGGGGTGGAGGGTAATAGGAGCCTATATAAGAAAAAGACCCAAAAATCGGGACTGTCCTTATAAAATCGGGATATCTGGTCACCCTAATCCAAGCACTCTTTCAGCAACTCCTGCAGGGTCAGCAGAAGCAGCGAGAGGCACACTGCACCGCTCAGTGGGAAATACAGCCAGTGTGGTTTGTGGCATAGTGGCAGGAAGGCCACTGCCACCTGCAAAGGGAGAAATGCTTTTGTATTTCTGGTGTAGAAGACCTGGTCACTGAGGTTTGAGTGCCCAGTAGGCAGCAGGATGATCAGGGGTGGCCATGTAAGAAGCAGACCCTGGAAGGCAGGAACCCGGAAGGGCCTGCCTACATGTTTCAGAGGCGGACAGATGGGGCATATCAGGTGAGTCTGCCCCTTGAATGGTGAATATGGAAAGACAACGAGGGAAGTCTTAAGAAAAGTGAAGTTTGGGGAGTGGGAAGGTGAAGAAGCCCTGCGCATGAAAAGAAATGGTCTCCAGGACAGAGTCTCAAAGGGAGGAGTAGCGTAGTCTACTGACTGAATTGTGTGAGCCCCTGGCAGCCATGTGCTCCAACTTATGGCAGCCTGCCTATGATTCCCCAGTGGGCTGCTGCACACTCAGAATAGCTGTAGTCCTGAGCTACTCCCCTCTCACCCCGACACACCACTTCCTTCCCCAGCATGCCCTGTCACAGGGTAGCCTGCCCCTTTAAGGGCCAGGAAGCCCAGGGTTCCCTGTTCAACTAGCCCTGTCCTGTGACACCTGTGCTGGGTGTTGGAGGCGGAAAGCCCAGCTGTTGAGGCTGACTGGGTAGGGCAGCAGCAGGCAGGCTGCTCTGATGTGGGGTCAGAAGCCAGGCTCTCCCTTGGAACTGGCTGAGGGCTGTGATCTGCCAGAGGCCCTGGGTAAAAGGGCAGATTTGACCCGGATGGTTGGGTTGATTGGAGCCCAGGAGCCGGCAGCAAGACAGGCTGTTGCTGCTGCGTGTCTGCCTGTAAGGAAGAGGGGTGAAGTCTGAGCCCAGGGGGCTGAAGACTTTTGTCTTGATGTTGTTTTTGGATTGGAAGTAAGAGACTCTGTTACCCCGGAAGGTGAATGCTTTGAAGTGGCTTGTTCGGATGGCCAAGTGACCTCTGTGGCGAGAGTAGGCTGGAGTTTGTTATGAGGAAACTAAGGTGCACGTGCTGCAATGCCAGGACTCGCCACAAGGGGGTATGCCAGGATGGTGAGTCATGATGCAAGATGCCTGCTCTACCAGGGACCCCAAGAGGGGATAGCCCAGGGCTGCATACGCTCACCCCATACTCCTTCTGCAGCAGGGTAATGTTCCATTGGGTTGCTGTGGCCCTTTGATGGTCCCTATATGTCACTGCAGTTATGTATATGAGCTGAGACTAGGGCTAGAATCTGCCCCCCCCCTTCTATATGCAGTTACTGTCATTGCCTGCACAAATTGTGCATACAAACAGCCATAATTGCATAGCTACTTGTACATGCACACTACTGATTTCCATGTACAATTCTGGTAATGGCACACTGAACTTGTCTACCTGCCAGGCTCATCTCCAGTGAAGGTAACATCTTCTGAAGTTTAACCCTGATGTTAGAGATGGACCCAAGTTGAAAAGTGCAGATCTGGATTTCAAACACCCCAAACCTCAAGTCTGGGGTTTGATTTGGCCCGTTGCAAAGAGAGGGTCCACTTACAAAAAGTGAATCTGGGCTTGGATTTCAAACACACCCTAAGCTTGGAGGTGTTTGGATCTGGGGATTTAGCTGACACCCATCTCAAGCTAATATCAGGGTTGCAAAATTTCTGCATAAATTAGGGTTACCATATCTAGCAAATAAAAAAAGAGGACCCTCCACGGGCCCTGGCCCCGCCCATTTCCCCACCCCAGCCCCGCCCTGACTCCGCCCCTTCCCCACCCTAACTCCACCCCCTCCTCCCTCCCACTCCCAGCCACGCGGAAAGGGCTGCCCGAGCGCTACCGGCTTCACGGTTTGCCGGGCAGCCCCCAGACCCTGCGCCCCGGCTGGCGCTTCCCCAGCGCAGCTGGAGCCCGGGAGGGGAAGCGCCCAGCCGGGGGTGCAGGGTCTGGAGGCTGCCCGGCAAACCGTGAAGCCAGTAGCGCTTGGGCTTCGGGCAGCCCCCTTGCCTCCGGACCCTGCGCCCCCAGCCGGGCACTTCCCCTCCCGGGCTCTGGCGGCGCAGGGTCCGGAGGCATGGGGGCTGCCCAAAGCTGGTAGCGCTCGGGCAACCCGGCTCTTAAACAGAGCCGAAGAGTTGGGGAGGAGCAGAGCCGCCGCGGCTGGAGGCTCTGCTCCTCCCCTGACTCTTCGGCTCTGTTTAAGAGCCGAGCTGCCCCAGCGTTACCGGCTTCGGGCAGCCCCCATGCCTCCGGACCCTGCGCCGCCGGAGCCCGGGAGGGGAAGTGCCCGGCCGGCGGCTGGGGTCCGGAGGCAAGGGGGCTGCCCGAAGCCAGTAGCGCTCGGGCAGCTCGGCTCTTAAACAGAGCCGAAGAGTCAGGGGAGGAGCAGAGCTGCCATTTTCCTGGACATGTTCGGCTTTTTGGCAATTCCCCCCGGACGGGGGTTTGAGTGCTGAAAAGCCGGACATGTCCAGGAAAAAGAGGACGTATGGTAACCCTACATAAATGCACTGACTATCTCATATTCAACAAACTGCTGGATAAGGCTCAACTACGTTAATCTGTTATTAGAGGGGTGAGGAATAAGCAGAGCACCATGAGCGTGTCACATATGGTGGTGACTGCTCAATCTCTTCAGTAAAAGGGCTTGGTGAGATCCTGTATGCTCCTGCATGGAAATTACTTAGAAATCAGAGTTCCAATCTACTCCTTCCTGCAAAGGAACCTCACTGAGCTTTCAGGCGACTGTTGAATCTCAAGAGAACAAAGGAAACATTCTGTCACCATTTGTAAATTAGCAGTAAAGTGTACCTCAGTAGCAATAGCTTTGTGTGAACTGCACAGTCATCCTTAGTCATGCTGTTTATACTCTTGAGTATGTTGAACATAATAGATGCTGTTGGGGTTAAACATTCCAGAAGGAGCACCTTTTTATCTTCCTCTTCTCAAAACCTTTTGCCAGTCATGCTCATGCATAACAAAATGGCAGGTGACTCTCAGTAAAACATGACAATTGCATTGGGCTGCAAACTTTATTCTAAAATTAGATTTATGACATTTTAATCAACTTCTCCTTCTCGCTATGCTGCAACAGTAGCAGAAAGCAGTAGTTTTGGTGAACCATTTTCTTCAGAAATAAAGGCAAAAGGGCGTATATTCTCTTCGGATAGCCATAATGTTACTGGAAACCACTAGATGGTGCTCTCACAAGTAGTCTTACAAGTTCTGTTTAACTGATTTTATAGGCAGCTAGATCTTGGAGAAATTATTTGTGGTGCAGTTCTTTGGGGAAGCCGATCCTGCTTCTACTAGTAAAGTCTACTTACTCCCTGTGGGCTTGTCTTCGCTG
This sequence comes from Malaclemys terrapin pileata, assembly GCF_027887155.1. NCBI lineage: Eukaryota > Metazoa > Chordata > Testudines > Emydidae > Malaclemys > Malaclemys terrapin. Next base: position 12,581,984 of record NC_071515.1, on the reverse strand, counting down.
CAAACGTTAGTTCAAGTTAGTACACGTGAGTTAATGCACTCGAGCAGGGCTAGCACGAGTGCCAAACTTCAGTGCAACACTGAAGTTATGCAGACTGATTTAATTAGCTGCACAGAGGTTGGATTAGCAGGGTGATTGGATTAGCAATTGATGAGTTATTGTAACACTGGCTACTGCATCCCCACTGCATTACTAGCTTGAGCCTCAGCATCATTTGAGCTTCAATCCACCCCATCCCCACCCCGACAGTCCAACTAGCTTGAGTTTAAAGCGCCACTTAACTTGAGTAGAGATTTTTGTGTGTTGATGAGAGTCGAGTTAGGGGTAACACTTGAGTTATAATTCAAACTAACTGTGCTGTGATGGTCCACTCCATGCATCTGAAGAAGTGGGTTTTTTACCCATAAAAGCTTATGCCCATATAAATCAGTTAGTCTTTAAAGTGGCACCGGACTCCTAATTGTTTTTGTGCTGTGAAGACATACCCTTAGTTTTTCTGACTAGATAATTGTTTAGGTGTAGGACATATCCACACAAACAAAAACATACTGAGTGTCACATTACAATGACCTGAGGAGTTACAATACCACTATACCTAAACATTGTTAAATGGCAAATACTGGCAATGGCAGAGATAGTATCTCTGGATCCTATATCAACACTGCCCATTGCTGTCCAAATGGGTCCTGCAATGGATCTATATCTGCTTCCAATAACACTGATCTGCATGAGTGAGCATTGTGGGTGTCTCTCTGCAGCAGGCTGCAAAAACTCTGTCTCTCAAAATGGCTTCTTGTCACGGCAGACAGCAGAGTTCTTGGAGAGTTAAAGCTGTGCTATCCAGAAAGCAAAACTTTAACAGATACATAACGAAATACATCACATATACTAAATCTGACAGAGCACTGGTTGTATTTCTTTCTGGTGAGGCAATAGCCTCTTTTACCACATCGGCACTGCCCTTGCTGTTTTGTTTTGCCTATCTGCCCTGTGAATACTAGGCCCTGCTAGTATCACCCGACACCCTCTTACCGAGGCCACGTTTCTTGTGACAACAATTATATCATATTTTTTCCCCAACCCACCTGTATCAATGATATACTTTTTTAAAATTGAGAACCCACACACTGGTTCCCCTGCATTCTAGAGTAGCTAGGGGTTCACATTTGGCAGGGGCTGCAGAGCACCATTGAAAGTGGGTGGGGGGATGGACAGATTTGCCCCGCTTGCCCCCAACCTGGCGCACAGGGTTGCAGCACCACTCAAGTTTGACTGGGACAAAAAGTGGTCAGACCATGATCCAGATGGCCCCCCTCAGCTTTGTGGCCTATGACATTTGGCCAGAGACTTTTGGAATCCTGTACTCATGTGCTCCTCGGCTGACTGGTTGACTTCATCACTGATTTGTCCCAGGCTTCCTGAGGGCTGATGCTGCAAAAACCAGCTGTCCCACCAGCCCTGCCTCCTGACTCATGGAGCCTGATCCCTTGCTTGGGGGAAGTTGAGACAATAGCACAGAGATGGCATTTCCCCCAGAGTATTTTGTCCTACCATTGATCCGCCCATTAGATTTGGTTCCGCTCTACTCACTAACCCACTGTATGGATACTAAAGACCTGATTCTCCATTGTCTTCCATTGGTGGTATAAGTGCTCAAAGCTCCTAAAAATCAGGCCCTGCATGTTATGTTGTTACTGGTGGGTACATTATGTGCCTTTTTATGTGGGTTTATATTTCTTCTCTCCTCTCTGTTCTGAATAATAATAGAAGAAGAATAAATGAACTGGTTGGAAAATTCCAATTATCATTTAGTTTTTCTCTAGGGAGTTTTTCAGTATTTTTGTTTTTGTCTGAAATTTCCTGGTTATTTTTCTGCTTTTCAGTGAAAAAACAAAGCTAGAAACTGAAAACTGAAAATGTTTACTGAAAAAAATCATTTTTTAATTTCAATTTTTGTGTGTGTGGAAAAATCAGAACATTCCAACCAAAATTTTCTGTGAACATTTTCAGGTTGGTTGAAAAGCCTATTTTGCATAAAAAAAGTCAATGAAAAAATATCAAGCATCTGTAATAATAAATGAAAAATGACCAGCACGATGGACATGAAAGTTTTCAGCTATCCAGAGACTGACCTGGAAAACAATAGTGAGGGAATTAAGGAAGGAAGTATGTTAATGCAGGAAGAGATGATTGCTTCCTATAGGGCATATCAAGGAGCCATAAAGCCAGGGGTCTGTTCCAGCTGTAATTGGTGGAAATGACACAAGATATAAATGAAGGTGAAGGTGGAGGGGATCTAGGATCTGCTTATCACAATATCATCCAGTTTCTTTTCTGGTGTTCTTCAAGCCTATAAGTGCTATGGGAGATAAAAGCAAGTCAGTGCCTATGGTGTACTTAGATGTTAAAAATGCTTACCCTGAGGCCAAACATGAAAAATAAACTGATTCTTCAGAAGAATTCATTTTGTTATTTCCAAAGGATATGGTAACATTCATGATCTGTCTAGCTGTGCACAGTTAAATACATGCTGCATTTCAACAATGGACAAATTAAATGAAACCTTGGACCTAAACTCTGGATCAAGAGCTAAATTTCATATCTGTTTAGGCCAGCACATAAGCACAGGAGCAATCCTGCTAAGTTCAGCAGGATAGACATACTCAGTACCTTGCTGAATCAGGGCTATAATGGGTAGAACATAAACCCAAGATATGAACACTCCTCAATTTGGGATTTGAAGTCCAGATTGAAGGGGTTTTGGATTCACTGAGTGAAATCCTGGCCTCATTGAAGTCTATGGCAAAACTCCCATTAATTTTAAAGAGGTCGGGACTTGTCCTATTATTTGATTTTGGTTTATTACAGAGATAGACTGGGTCTGCATCTGGTGTTAGGTCTGGTGCTCAGTATCAGAGCATCTCTAAAATGTACAGTCATCACCATTTCATGAAGGGCTATACATTTACAGCATAAGATACATGGGGAGGTAATGGAAGCAAATAATATAAATGAGTTTCAGAGATGCTTTGTTTTATTCCTGGAGAACCCAGGGATTGAGGGGCTTGAAGGAAAAGCAGACAAGGGCATTAGGATCAATTAAACCACAAGGTGTGAGAATGTGGCCCTTCTAAAAAAAAAAAAAAAAAAAAAAAAAGAGAATAAAGCCCTACAGATACTGGAGAACAAAAGTTTAAATGAATTTCAGAGGTGCTTCTGTATAAGCCCCCAGTCCCATATGGAGTTAAACCTGATCTTGACTTTATGCACTGCGAAGGTTTCAGAGCTTCAGTTGCACTACACATTTACTACACTTGGAGGTTGCCTGGGCAGTTGCTAGGTCTTCACTAACAACAGGATGTGATGGGGTGTTCATCCCACGCCAGCCTAGAAGGGGTTAATGAGGCTGAGGAGAGGCCAATTAATTGGATAGGCCACAGCTGAAGGGAATGAGCTGGCCTAAGTAACCCCTGAATAATGATAGAACCCAGGTGGGAAGAAACAGGCAGGGCTAGAGTAAAGCCAGGGAGCTGGCAGTACAATGGGACTGCAGTGAGAGAGCCTGTAACCAGTCTCTGGAGAGTAGAGAGGGAATGAAGGGAAACAAGAAAGGGTAGGGAAAGGCTGATGGGAAAAGGCAGCAAGGTTTAAGATGGTGTAGGCCTTGGCTGCTGAGCAGAGGGTCCCTGAGCTGGAACCTGGAGTAGAGGGTAGGCCTGGGCTCCCCTTACAGCCACCAGGGAAGTGGCATGGTTTGGGCTGTGAAGGGATCGCAGCCATCTTTGAGGAAGGACTTTGATACCCTGGAAGGGGGAAAACATGCAGTCACCTGGAGGGCCAAACCACGAAGAGAGAGCACCACCCTGAGTCTCAGAGAGAGCAGTGGCAGGGGGTATGAATGAGCAGCAGAAGGGGGGTGTTGAATCTGGAAGGAGCTAATCCCCAGAGCAGCCAGGAGGAGATCCTCTGACACAGGCTTACTGGATCAGTCTTGTAGTGTACATGCTTTAAACATGTCCGGCACTACTGTGTTGTAAGCAGGTCCTGCAGCCTGGTAGCTTTCTGTTATGAAGGTCGGACCTGTTTCTAGATGGGGTCTAACTATGTTATAAAATGGTTTATCGAATCTTGGGAATAGTAGCAGCCTGGACCTCATTGATATTTTAGAGTCATATGGTAAACCCCTTACTCCAGAGGCACTATCAAGTAACTGCTCATTTATGTGAATAACAGCTCACCCGTGTGATTAAGGGGATCACAGCTAGGTCATTAAAAAAGATTTTCCAAGGGCTAGCAGTGCATATAAATGGTGCTGGAATTCTGGTGGTCCTTGTGTCAGACCTAATAGATGCCTTTGTCTCTTCCCCCTCTGGAGGTACACACATGCAGTTGAATAGACTCTGCTGAGTGCCAACATCTTTGGCTTTATTTCAAAAGGTTTCCATTGCTGAAGGCCATCAAAATGTCCCTTCCGGAGACTGGCTAATTTAGATCCTGTTGTTCCTGATCTCTATGCCAGGGAATCAAGATCCATATAAAATGGACATATTTTTTGACCGTATAATCAGTCCAAAAGAAAACAATGATAAATGATAAAAATACATCTTGTTTAAACCAGGACTTATCCAACATTTCCTTTGTTTTCTAAATTAAAGAGACTTAATCAGTTGCTTATTCATGGTCCCTTTGTGAGATTGCCAGCAGTTTTGTTATGCATGTTGATAATCAGTGGTAGAAGATGAGATGTAGCTATTTGATGATGTGGATACATGTTCAGGGTTTTTAAATCCATTTTACTATTTTTTTCTTGTGGATTCATCATCCCAAGAAATATGTAGAAACTTGTGTAAGCAGTAGCAGCATGAACAGCCATCAACAAAAGATCCTTTCTGTCTGGCAGAATAATTTAAAAATAGCAGTTCTGTCCTAACCCAAATAGCAGTTACGTGTTTCAAGTGTATGTGTTTTGAAAACAAACTGAAGAAAAGTGAATCACATTGGAATAGCTTCTCAGACACATACTGTTAGCAGATCCCAGAATAGCAGAGTCTGTCATGGGAAAGATTCGTTGCTGATAGACAGATAGAGAAGAGAATTGTTTTTGATTTGCCTGAGTCACACTTTTTAAAAAATTAATTCTTTAGCTAGTAGTGTCTGCTTTTTTGCTCCCAATCAGCAGAGCAAGGAAAGAGGTGGCTTTTGCAGGAGCAGCCTCTTAAACTCAGATCCAACAATTTTGTCTATTGCTGTGTCTCCAAATCACAGAATGAAAGGGGCGGGGGGATGATTTAGTGGCTAGGACACTAGTGCTAGTGGGCTAGGAGAGCTGGATTTTTTTTTTCCAAGTTCACTGAAAAATGCAAAACATTTTCATTTCAGATCAACCCAAAACGAATTCCCTTCCCCTCCCCCGCCCCAGGTTTTAGTTCGGTGGCCACTGATCTGAAAAATCAGTTATTTGCACAACTGTACTCCTGAGCTATCCAGATCCTCTAATCTTGACTTTTAAACTTTATCTTGTGTCCTGCAATCAGTGAAGGATTTGAAAAGTTTAAGGGGACTGATACAGTATTTTGAAGAAGGTACGTAACCTGATAGATCCAATACATGATTTACAGGGCAAAAAAAGTTCAGTTAAAATGTCTAAGTGATGTCTCAGAGCATCTCAAGCAATTGGACTTGATTCTGATCTTGCACCAATGTAACTGAGAAGTAACTCCACTGAAGTCAACAGAGTTAGATCCATGTAAAACTGGTCTGAGATTAAAATAAAGCTCACAGTATTTATGGGATTGAGGCATATAACAGCTGACTCTCCTCTATAGCATTTTCAAACGGTAACAACTTTCTTCTGCTAATCCAACTAAAATGGAATCCAAATCCCCAGAGGGACAAACTGGTACATAAATCATCCCACCTTGCACCTTAACCCTCCAGTTGTAGATTTTCAACAGGAGAACAAAGGTCATAAAGGGAATGCAGTCTAACCTGTTTTTGATTATAAAACTGTTGGGGGTCCACTTCTTGCAGTTACACCTGTGTAACCCTATTGACTTCAGTAGGTGATAAACACCAGTATAAGAAGCTAGCTAGACAGATAATTGGGCCTGTAATACATTTGACAGGTCAGATTCAAAAGCTGTTTTTGTTTTCTGTTTTTCCTGCTGAAATTTAATATCCTTCTCAATGTAAGAAGAAACTGTCTGTTCACAAAATGTCCCCGGCTACAAAAACACACCCACTGATGTTATTCCACGGTCAAGCTGCTGTTCCCCTAGTTTCTGTGGTCATTCTCTTGACAGCTGACATTTAAAAGTGAATAATCTGAATCGCCATTTTAATGAAAAGTTATTGTCATTGTTATGCTGAAAGGGAAACGAAAACTTCCTGTCTCAGCCAGCAGCACTTTCTGGTAGCACAAATACCAGTGACAAAACAGCAGCCTTCCCATTGTGTGGACAAGCAGGGGGAAACGATGCAAGGCTTCTCAGGAGGCCAACTCCTTGTGGTTCATTGGGGAAAGGGACTATTGTGGGCCAGATTCTCAGGCGGTGTAATTCAATGTGACACCATTGATTCAGTGGCGTTACTCCAGTTTCCATCAGTTGAAGATCTAGGCCGACAGGTGTAAATCCTCAGAAGTGCTTGCACTGAGAATCTTTGTTATAAATATTTCCATTATAAAGTGATCTGTTGACAGCAAACATTAAGTTCAATCTGTTTGCGCTAAAATAGTAGTCTCAAAATCAAGGCTGAGGGAGAGAAATGTAGCGGCATGGGTTGGAAGGCGCCGAGTACAACCACTGCAGCACATAGGTGCTGGAACTAAGAGTGTGGGGGGATACTGCAGCACCCCCTGACTTGGAGTGGTTTCCATTGTATACAGGGTTTACAGTTTGGTTCAATGGCTCTCAACACCCTTACTATGCAGATAGTTCCAGCATCCCTGCTGCAGCAGTTACACAGCTGGGAAGGAGGTGCATCTGAGCAAAATATACCGTAGAGCACCTTCCATCCTGAAGGATCTGCAAGCGCTTTTAGTTACTCATGCTCCATGCAAAGGTGGATGTGACTGGGGTGGAATGCAGCAGCCATTCTGACCAGCATTCCTGCACAACAGCATTTACAAGTGGAAGTGAAGAATAACTTCTCCAGTTAAAACCACAAGAGAAATTATAGGTAGAAGGAATGTAATTACCCAAGCTGAAACTGGGCCAGGACTCTGGGCTCTCACTCCTACACTTGTGGCAAGGGCAGTGGGCTCTTTAGTGACCACAAGCAGTCAGGGCTTTAGTATGATGTCTTATTTGAAAAGCAGAAGGATCTGCTTTCATTAACACTCTACCTTTTCAATTGACATTATGCTATGCTACTTATTGTCTTTATTTTCAGTCATCAGAAAAGTCCCATGTGATTTGTTTTGTTAAAAGTTTGTTGTACCGCTATTTTGAATTCTTTGCAGTCCAAACGTGTAAGTGTTGAATACATACCTGAGTAACCGTCCATGCAACCATGTTGTCATTAGAGCTAGTTGAAAACTTCCCAACAGAATGTTTTCCAATGGAAAAAGCCATTCCATTGATATGGAAACTTTCCAAGGGAATATGGTGGTGTTTTTTTTTTTTTTTTTTTTTGTCAAAATTTTGTTTTTCGTCTCAAAATTACTTTTTTTGTTTCTAAACTTGCGTAAATTTTATATTATAAAAAATATTAAAGTCCAAATCAAACCAACTTTATGAAAATGGAGCGTTCTGTGGGAACAAGAGAACCGCTGGGGCACTAGGGATTACGGAGGGTCTTGGCTAGTGTGTGTTCGCTAGAAAACCCTGGCAGATTCCTTAGCTGCAGCATTGAAGCTTGTAGGTATCTGTGCCCTGCTATGTAAAGCAGATGCTGAAGTGTATGGGAACATAGTGCAAGCCACTTCTGGAGCCCTTAAGAATAAAAATCTGTAGGCTTCATCTATTGCCTGTGTATTTTATGCATGGCTGGAGTTGTGTGTCACTCACTAACAACCCTACAAGGTTCCCTTGTTAGATGAGCGCTAGGCCACTGAAATAAGGATGGAATGTGTTGTTAGCTAGGGGGATGTGTTGGATTTAGGGAAAGGAAACTTCTTAGTCATCCTGTTTGTGCTTAACTATCCCAAGGTATGTCTTGCATTACCCTACCCCACTCAGAATGTAAAGCTGGTTTGTTTTAAGTATTAGGAAGTATGGAAAGCTAATTCCCTTTTAACGTAACGTATTTCCTAGTCACACACTCTTCCCCCCCTCTCCCGCCCTGCCCCAGAACACAGATGGCTTATTTTGGCTGCTGTTTCTATTTGCTTTTTTCCAGCATCACTGCCTTTCTTTGACCTATTTTCCATCACCACCTCCTTCTCTTCTGAGTCATATGTTGACATAACTCTGTGCTAGCCATGGTTATTATGAAGGGACAGGGAGACTGAGTACAGGTACAGGGAGACTTTTTCCCAACCTCACCACAAGCACTTACCAAAATTACCCTAAACTTCCCTATCTGTTCAAGGTTAAGTACTTACTAGCTTAGATCCTCAATTAGTGTCAACTGACATAGCACCATTCACTGGTTTACCCCAGATGACGTCTGGCTCATATTACCACTGTGGACTGACAGTAGAGCAGTGATGTGATGTGTTTTGTTTTTTTCCAGCGAGGGGCTCCTTTTCTCTTTCCTGACCTCTTCTCATCCCTTCTTCGTGAAGGTTGGCTTTAAAATTTGCAGGCTCAGGTTCAGAAAGGTTTGTTGGGGGGCGGAGGCAATTGCAACACATTCTCATGACATTGCAATGTTTGAATCTTCACATTAGCAGGTTGCATCAGTTCATGTGGGGGTGTGATGGCTGCATTGTGTCGGGCATACAGAGTTGTCACGTATTGACTTGGGGCCTGACTTTCTTTGACCGCATGTGGTCATTTACACTTGTGCAGTGAGGGCACAAAGTGTGAAATGCTCCCGTAGGCGTAAGAGTAGAGAATTCTGATGTGGTTGTAATTTAGATCCAGTTGGCACAGCTGAAAGAGATGGTGCAAGGTAGTGGAGAATTTGACCCTTAGCTACATCTATGCTTGGAGCCCGCGCTGTGATTGCCAGCTCCTGTAGATGTACCAGCACTAGCTCTCATTGAGCTAGTGTGCTAAAAATAGTAGCATAGCTCTGGTAGCAGTGAATGCTGGTACAGGCTAGCTGTCCTAAGTGCAAACCTACAGGGTCCCGGTGGGTTTGTACCTGGGGTGGCTAGGCCGTGCTGTTGCTCACTACTGCCTATGCTACCAGGGCTACACTACTATTTTTAGCATGCTAGCTTCTTGAGCTGGGAGCCAGACCCCCAGCTCCATGTGTAGACATCCCCTTAGTGTTATGTTACAAACATCCAACTCCCTCACATCATGATATTGCTCTGTAATACTCTGCCCTCCCTAGTTAAAAAAACAAAACAAAACAATACACACCCATCAGGGTGGCCAGCAACCACGCCCTGATTCTTGGATCTGACTGCTTTTGAAATTCATTTCCCTGCTGCTACAGGAATGAGAGTGTGAAGCCAACCATGCTGCTTGTTGTACCAGTTGCTCAGTTCTTGCCTGCTATCATGGTTATATTATCCTACCATGTGACATCACTGGTGATACACTGAACTGGTGGTTTTATAAGGAGAAGTTCACAACCATCTCAAACGTCTCTTTATTTAATAAACTGTTGCTTCCTTTAAAATGAATGCAATCAAAGAAAGCAGTTCTTAGTTATTTCCTTTCCCTATGACAATAGAGGATAGTGTGGCCTCTGGGCACTGAAGGGCAATGAAGCAGGAGAGCTGGGGTCTATTCCTGGCTTTGCCACTGACCTGCTGTGTGACCATGGTTGCTTCACCTCTGTCTTCCCTCCCACCCTCTGTCTTGTCTCTTTAGGCTGTAAGTTCTTTGGGACAGGGACTGTCTTATTCTGTGTTTTATGCAGCACATAGCACAGTGGGCCTATTAGTGCTACCATAACATCATAATAGTTCTGAGTGCTGTATCTAAATTAGTACCCAATAAAATATGTGGGCAGGGCAGATTCATTAGAGTTAGCAATATAGGACCTTATGCAAAAACTGTATTTAATTTGGGTAATGCATTTCTAATCCAGCATTTCCAAACTAGCATTGTCCCAGAGGCACTTCTGGCATCACATTCTGATTTTCTCCTCATTGCTCTATTTTCTGTGCTGTGGCTTAGTGCTCTTATTGTTGCTAGCCTTCAATCTGTTCAAATTCCAGAGCCCAGTGCACTATGAACAGGGTTTGTGACTCAGCAGTAGAAGGATGAATATTGCAAACATGAATTTTTGAATACACCTGAATGGGCTCTTTCTCAATAGAAAATGCTGACTCGCTGTTTTCCAGAAAAGCTTCCGTTTTGACAAACTGTCGCTGAAAAGCTGGCCGGCTGCTATAGAGCCCAGGTCGCCCCTCAGTCATGGCAGCTGTCTGCTCCGTTTCATTTTGGAAAAATCGTGTGAAAAAATTTGATGTTTCCAAAAACACTTTTGGAATTTTCTTTGTGCAGGAAATGTTCTTAAATGGTTAGGTTTTGGTCCTACCTACTGTATTTGGAACAAAACCTTTCTGGAAATGGCATTTCTGTTCTATGGGAAATTCAGGCGAGTTTTGACCTGCTCTACTTTGTGACCGTTTGTTCAGCTAAAATGCAGAACTTTGTTTCCACAATCTTCATGACCCCTCTTCCTCCCCCCGCCCAAACATTTGTTCAAGTACACTTTCATCAAAACCTTCCTAGAAAGGAGAAAAGTGTCACAAATATTTATGGATTTCCCCAGGAGACACTTGCGTGGACACTTTAGCAGTCTCCTAGTGCACAAAGAGTTTCCACTCATTTAGCAGAAGCAATACAAATATAGTCTAGTAAGTCTGGTGACCATATATACAGCACACACAGTGTGGTAAGCAATAGCTGTGAGATGGAATTCACCCCATGCAGAGGGCCAGCACAGCCTGTATTCGCCACCAAAGATTCACTTAAACTCTCAGAAGAAGGGCGTTGTGTTGAAAGTGGGTGGAATCCCTTTTCTGGTACCCTGCAAGAGGGCTTAAATGTGACTTCAGTGATACTTGCAAATGTAATCCCTGGCTAACTCATTCTGAAATATGGTGATGTTGACACTGTATTGAAGGATCTATATAAAAAGAAATTCAAAAATGTTTTTATCAAGAGGCAATCAACATTAAAAGCAAAAAAGGGGTGTTGTAGTATTGAAAACAGGAAGTGACTCAAGAACAAGGGAGAAGGAAAGAATTCCAGAGACATGGAGCCCCACACAGCACTGAAACAGCAACCCCCAACTGCAGTACCTAGCAGTCAGAGGGGAGGAAGGAATTAGAGAAATAAAGTCAGTGGCTAAGGGCATAGGTTAATGAAGGCAGAAGTAAGATAGAGGATCTTCAAAATCCGGAGAGTAACTGAATTGGATTAAGTGATAGACAGGAGTCTGAAGTCAGTAAACATTTCTGAGAATGGATGAAATTTGTTCCCACTGCCTCCAGTAAGAGTCATCTGGCTGTAGATTTGCAAACCTCATGAGATTTAGGGAGCAAGGGTTTGGAAAGCTTATAAAAGAGCATATCACACGAGACGTGACACGAACAGAGTAAGCATTTAAAAAGAAACAGGGTCAAGATAAGGACAAAGTCTGGCCATGTTCCAGAGGTAGAGATGGGAAGACTTGCCGACACACACATTGTGAGAAGAAAAAGATATTGCAGGGCGAAGAATAACTCTGATTTCTGACCCTGAGAGTGAAGTTGAGATCTTGATTAAGGAAAATGAGAGCAAAGTTAGAGGCCTAAAACAAAGAGGACCATTTACCTAAGAGGATTTCAGTCTTCTAAGCCTCCATTGGAAGGAATTTATGATGCAGTAGGGAGCTTGTATTGTACAAAAAGTTGTAAGGTGCTCAGGTACCATGCAGATAGCATGAGATAGATGCTTAGACAACTGATAGTTAATGCAAACAGGTATGCAGGCGATAAATGGTTCAGAGAGCATGTCGAGCGATGTAGAGTGGGATATCATTCTCAGTGAAGGGATGTTCACAGATGAAGGTAGTAATGACACATCCCAGAGAATACGGAAGGAAAAGAGTAGGAAAGATGGACAGGATATATCCCACTAATCTGTGCCCTGCCATTGGAGGTGGCCTCAGGTACTGGTGCACCTCAGTTCCTATTCTTCTCTCCCTGTGGCACACAATAGTTTAGTCTCCTGAAGGCTGTAATACTTTTATCTGATTCTGGTTGTTGCTTGGTGTGGTGGTGGTTGGGTGGTGGTCAGTGATCTGTGATGGACAGAAGGTCAGACTAAATGATATGGTGGTGCTTTCTGGCCTTAAACTCTGAGTCAGACAGGTAGGTTGCAAAGCTATGGAACAATAGGTCGTTTCAGAACTCAAGAAATAAACATGAATCTGAACTAGATGTGAACTTGAGAACCTTAATTTAAAACGTAATAAAATATATCCTCATAGCATTAGGAATCTAATTTATAGCTCATGAAGCAAGGAATATTTGTTTTAATTTAGTGATTAAGTACAATGAACACTGAAAAAGCATAATGTATTAAATTTTCCTTATTACTTCAGCTCTTTTCCATGTTCTCTTTGTTCCCCCCAACCCCATGTTTTAGTGGCTTAAAAGGTGCCCTATTAATGTTATGAAACATAAATGTAATCTTTGAGGTAGTCTGATTAAGGTCTTCTCTGGGAAGAAATCTGCTCTCAACTTCTGGTCTGCTTTGAGCCATGCCAGACTGGGATTAGCAATACTGCCATTGCAAGCATTCAAAAATCACGAGACTGGCTTAAAAAATCATGAGACTTTAAATATGAGGTTTGAGTTCTTTTGATTTGTGGCCTTTGAATTTTTAGGGTGCTCTGAGGTCATTGATGCTTTTCTGACAACCATGAGGGCTAGCAGCTTACCCTTTTTTTTTTTTTTTAAAAGAAAGATGAGATTCTCTTGCAACCCCATGACTCCAGGAGCTGGGGATTTAAGAAAACCCCCCACCAAAATTATGAAATGTGATAAATTGCAAGAGCTGGCAACACAGCTTTGAGTTGCCATGTGTTTCAAAATGGAAGGTCCTCTTTTTCTTAGTTTTCATCAGTGTGTTTGAAAGATGGACAAAAATAAGACTGAACACTCAATAGCTGAAGAATTGGTCTGAGTAATGAAATCTGGGCCATGTGCACACAATTCACTATAATAGTAACAGAATCTCACAATTCTGAGATGAAAGGGCCCCATTAGCTCCTTGGGGATTACAAGTCTATTTTCTGGGCCTACTCAGTGCAGAATGCTTCCACAGAGGACATTTTCTAGTGCTTTATCTAGCTTTCACTCTGTCTGGGCCAGATCCTCTTCTGGAGTAAATCACCACAGCTCCACTGAAGTAAAAGGCCTTGGAAGTCAATGGAGCTGCATTAATTTATAGATGGTGGTTTTATAGAAGGGCCTTTCAAATGAGGTGCCTCCATACTGCCCCTCATTGAGGATGGGTTATTATCAAAACAGTGTAAAATAATCCATAGCAAAAAATCCCAAATGTGTAGTCCATTTCTCAACCCATTGCAAGTAGTCATTACAATCTCAAGACATCGTATCCCTTGACACCCCACATTCCATGCTCCAGCACCTCAGGCCACACCTGGTCTCTGTCCTCTTCTGTCCCTCTGGTCCTAGACAGCCACCCAGCCCTTCCAACTCAGGGTTCCTCTTCCCATTAGGAATCTCCTGTGACACTTCCACAGTGATGCAAGAGCATGAGTACCAACCTCAGGGCAGAGGTTGGTTAAAAGCCAGAGCACAAATCCCAAATTGGTTGTGAATTCTGAACTTGGATTTTACCAACCAACTGCACCAAGTGCAAACTCCTCAGGCACGCTAACACCCTTAACATGCAGTCACCAACAGTCCCCTTGGGTACTCTGGTCTGTCGTGCCACCCAGGTGACTGGATCTTGGTGATAGATGGGCCTTACAGCAAGAATCATAGCAATATTCAGGTTACTCCTAATCCTGAAAGGCCAGTCACTTACGCCAGGTCAATTGCATTTTAGGTCTCACACCAAAGACAACACGTGTAGCCAATCCTGTAGTAAACTATTTAATAGGAAAAAGAAATTAGAGTTAATGACAAGGTTAAAGCAAGCAAACAGACACGCAAATGAGTTAGTCTTAGGTTTCAAAAGGTAATACGGGCTTCTGTAATCAGCAAGATCTCTTTGTCCTTCAGGGCTAACACAGGCTAAGCAGCTCGGGAATCTCTTGCTTATGCCTAGAAACAACCTGCCATTCCGGAGTCCAACCAGCATGGAGAACCTTACTTTGGTTTGTGGGTTTTATCTGCTTCTTGCTACGTGCTCTGAGCTGGTACTCAGTTGATGGGAGGAGTCCCTTGCATTACTCATCTTCACGGGGAAAACGGAACAACAATAAGCGTTTTTAGTCCCCTTGGTTTTTCAGTCCAGATTTAGGGAGTTTCCAGTTGTAAGGTCCAACCCTAGCCCATCTGGTATTGATGGGTCTCCTCCTTTGGGAGGAGCATAACAATTTCTAGAGAAGAGTAGCTCTTCACACTAACATCCCTCTCCTGTATGGCGATTCATACAATCAGAGAGACTCCCAATACAACTGCTCAAATATTTCATTACAACACAGAACACAGATCTTACAAGAAAGACTAATGCATGTAGCAACTCACAAGTACTCGATAGTCTAAATACTAAACACTTTCTTCTAACTGCAGTTTTATCGATACTAACCCACAAGTGAGCCAGACCAATTCCAGTTGAGACATGGGAACCTTGGCATAAGCTGGCACCTGGCCTTCTAGCATCACACCCTCCGCCTCTTCCCTGGAGGCATCTTTACCAGGGGAGCATCTCTCACCCCTCAACCCTCTTCCTGTTCTCCTGGGCCCAGTTCTCCAGCCCTGGAGATGTCAGCAGGTAAGACCCCTCTGCGGCTCCCTTGCTGTCAGCCACTTGCAGCCTTCCCTCTCTGGTTTGGGGAGGTCAGCCAGCAAACCCCTCTTGCTGCTCTTCTGCCTTCAGCCTTCTCCCAAGAACCACCTGCAGGTTCACAGTTCTAATCTCCTGCTCTTCTCCTCCCTTCAGGCCTCTCCTTCACCAGCTCTCTTCTAATGCCTCTTTTAAGCCCAAATTGAAAACAGCAGATGAGGCACAGGTGCACTGGCCCTTCTCCCTCTTAAAGGGCAAGCATCACCCTGTGACGTCTAAGTAGAAATCCATGCAATCCTTTATTGTTGTGCTTGTTCAGATCACTTCCTGTCTCTTGGGGCCACCTTAACATCTCACCACCTGCTGTAGCCTGTAGATGTCCCCATTTACAGTATATGTCTGGACAGCCCCCATCCTCCAGGGAAACACATGAAGACAAATTTTAATTGATATACATCAGGGGTCGGCAACGTTTGGTACACGGCTCGCCAGGGTAAGCACCCTAGTGGGCCGGCCAGTTTTATTTACCTGCTGACGCGGCAGGTTCGGCCGATCGCGGCCCCCACTGGACGCGGTTCACCGTCCCGGGCCAATGGGGGTGGCGGGAAGCGGCGCGGGCGAGTGATGTGCTGGCCACAGCTTCCCGCCACCCCCATTGGCCCGGGATGGCGAACCGCGGCCAGTGGGGGCCACGATCGGCTGAACCTGCCACGTCAGCAGGTAAATAAAACTGGCCTGGCCCGCTAGGGTGATTACCCTGGCGAGCCGTGTGCCGAACGTTGCTGACCCCTGATATACACCAAAGGTTCCTATCAAACTCATATCAATGAGACAATGGTGGAACCCTGTGTGAAAAAGGTGGGCAGAAGTTTATGCCTGAATTCTTTGTCACTGGTAACAGAGCCCAACTTTGCGTGTGCACCATTACAGGCAGGAACTAACGCAGAACCTTGTGATGTTAGGTCCCTCTGAGGCTATTGTAGTGTTATAATCTAAGAGCCCCAGCGCTGCTGGAAGGTAGACTGAGGTACCAGCTGCAAGTGAAGATGCGCAAATAAAGAGCATTAATCCTATGCCTGGGCTGGTACCTTTTTTTTTTTTTTTAACCAATTGTGGCCTTGACAGATTAAAAAAAATTCAGACCTTTAAGGGAAAATCAGAACCCAAATAGACTAAAACCAAAATAAAAAAGGCAATTTTGCAATATTGCCAACACCAAGCCTTTGAAAAGCATGAGTCGGGCCCCCAAGGTCATGATATTGTCTTAACAATCGTGATTTTTTTAAACAAATAAATAAACTCTGGCCTCTTTCTGTTTCTGGGTTCTGAGCCTTTAGCATAGGTTAAGGTTCATGTTCTCAAGCTTTTCTCTACAACGGTGAGGACTAGAAAGTTGCGTTCTGTTTTAAATGAAGGTTGAGGGTCTCATCCAATCTGATTCTGGCAGCTGGAGCTTTAAGGAAAACACCAATTATTGGAAGTGTCGTGATAACATGATGAGATTTTTTTTTTTTTTTTTACAGCACTGGTGTTCTACCCCAGATGGTGCTCTGTCAGCAGCGCTAGCATCATGGCATGTGCACTCGGCGTGATAAGCATTGCCGAAAAGGCTCCAGAGGGTCTGTCCATAACCCAGGACCTGAGATTTTGTTAATTATAATGAAGGGTGACTAACTGTGGTGCCACTCAATGGCAAATGTCTCTTTCTAAGATAAACTTCTAATCTCTTCCATGGTGTCTTAGTAAAACAATACCAAAAAGGGGGCTGCAGGCAAGCTTGGAGTAGCTGTGAGAAAATTAATGGCTTAGAACACCTATTTTTCATGCAGTTGCCTCGTGGGCCAAGTCAATGGTTGGTGTAAATTGACATACTTCTATTGAAATCAAAGTAACTCTGCTGAGTTACACCAGCTGAGTCTCTGGCCCATGTCTTAGTTTTCCCTCTGAAGGTTTTTGTTTGTTTCGGAAGCAATAATACTGTGGTTCCTCAGAAGTACCATTTCAAGAACACCCTTTATCTGCTCGGGCAAGTGGTAGCTCTGCCAGCCACATAGCTATCTAACTGTCTGCACTCTCAGCTTGGCTATTACTAGAACATCATCTCTTCCTTTGACTACAGACGCAATGTTCAGCACTTTAATCTCCCTGATCATTGATGCTGGAAGGCAGGCAACCACCTGGGATCAAATTCAGCCCTGGTCCTACCAATTCTTTGTGTTCAAATGTTCCCATTTTACAGATAGGGAACTGAGACAGAGAATGACTAAGTGAGCTGCCCAAGGTCACAGAGGAAGTCTGTAGTAGAGCAAGGACTTGAATCTAGGTCTCTAGGTTAGGGCCATAGACCGAGCAGCAGCCTTCCACTATGTGAACCATATGATCGTCATTCTACACTGCTTGCTAGGTTCATTTGCGTATATCTCACCATTGCAGAGGCATCAGCAGTGGATGCACCTTGGTCCGTCTTGTTCTAACTGTGGCACACAATAGCTTACTCCCCAGAGGGCTGTAATATTGTAACCTACTCCAGGTAACTGAGCTCAATACAGGGGAAATCAGGTGGGGGTGAATGGCCTGTGATGTGCAGGAGGTCAGACTAGGTGATCTGGTGGTCCCTTCTGGCCTTAAACTTGATGACATTGAAGCCAATGGAAATCAATGGCAAAACTTCAATAGAGGCAGACTCCAAACCTTAGAGTAATAGTTCTCCTGGATACTTTTAATCAATATAGACATTTCCTTGTCATACTTTTCCCCATGGAATTCCCTCTTCTAGCTTCATCTGGAGCTCATGCATCTATGTTCTCTGTAATGAAAACTCCAGCAGCAGGACTTTTATTCTCCTTTTGTAAATGAATGACTTCAGTTTCCAAACAATCATTGAATTTAGTCACACCCTTCCTGCACATGGACAAACATTTAAAATTAGATCAAAACAGGCCCATGCTGAGGTATGCCGCTGGGTGAGTAGGAGAAATGCTGGTGCTCCTTAAGAGTTGGATAGAAATAACAAGGTAGTTGGGTAAATATAATCCTTGAATTGGCCAAAAGAAGTATTATTTCAAACTGAGAGCCCCTTCCTGTTATGATTGCTTAGCTGTAACGAGCACCAGTCCAGTGTGAGCTTACTAGGTGAGTAGTGATTCCAGCTGCCTGTCAGGAGACATACTAATGAGGGAAGGAATACAAGGGGTTTCTCCCCAGTGCACCACCAGGATGCCACTTGTGCCCCCTCAGGTTGACCCATACGCTGTCCTGGCAGTGCTTTCCAAGGTGTGTTCAGCTCGGATGGAGATAAGGTCAGGAGCTTGCCTTCTTGGGCACCTGCAAGCACCTGAATGTAGACAAGGGGTGCAATGCAAGCAGCATCTTTCTGAAGCAGGCTTAATGGGTGCTATTCAGTACTCTCCGTTGTGAGCCCTGGGGCATTCCACCTGTCCTGAGCTGCAGTGTGCCAGGGAGCACCTCTGTTTGTCCCTGCATCTTTGCCTGCTCACAGCCTCTCATGGGAGCAAGGGTATGATTTGGCCATACAGGACTCCCCTTTCCTGAAGAGAAATGGGTATGAAATAAGCTGCTGAAGTATTTGTCTGCATGGACATATGAATGTGGTCATGTTTTATATATTGGGACAGATCCTTGGCCCTACTCCAGTTGCTTTCCACTACTCCAAGACAAAGCAGCCCTAAAGCCAGCTTACTTGGCTCCTTGAAGATTCCCTCTGCATCGGGAAAGCCAGAGATGATGTACAGCAGCAGCTCTTACACCAAACTCTAGTGGCGTTGTGGCCGGAGGAAAGCAGGGATGGCTGGGGTGTTCCTGCCTCCTATTGATCTGTCTTCTGGACTGGCCCTTGTAGCAACGGACAGCAAGTGTAAATTAGAGCAGCCCTGTAACTTTTCTAACTTATGCCAGTGTCAGATTCAAAGGTCAGACAGCCCCAAGATAAGGGGCGCAGGGAGCTGGCTCACAGCCACTTTTGCATTCCCCTTTGGAGTTGCGCTGAGCCTGTGTATTTTTGTTCTTAATGGTAAATGGATTTATTCAGATGATACAACTTATTTATCCTGGCAGAGGTTTTGTCTGTTGCACTATGACTCAATGTGTGATGACAACAGTCTAAATGTGTGCAGCAGGTAATACCGTAGCTGCGGTCCTTCATGTTTATCTTCCAGTTCACAAAGTTATACAGGAAGACCCACTAATACCAGCACTGATATACAAATGAGTCAATGAGAAGCAGGCAGCACAGGGGAAGCAGAGTGTATACTGATGGGCATTTTGAAATGCCCCTGTGTTTTGTCTGGAGGAACAAATCAAAGACATTTAAACGACAGAGGCTTAGTGGCTTCCACTAATGCCATCAGGATGGTGAACAAATGGACTGATACTGAAGTTTTCAGTACTTACAGAATCAGCCTCACATGCTGCATTGCCTAAAGTACCAAACACTGACTTCATTTCCTGTGTCCTGAAGGGAATTCACTGACTCACCCGGGATATTTATGGCCTCTGTCCTTGGGATAGCACATCAGTGATGCTGTGACTCTTACGCTCCCCAGAGCCAGACTCTCACAGTGGTTTCATTTTCTGTACCGCTCAGCTGGCTAGCATTAGAGCTGGCTGAAAAATGTCTGACTTTTGACCAAAAATGGCCTTTAAGAAAAAAAAGTCATCAAAAAACTAGAAAATGTTGAACAAAAAGCACAATGCTGTGGTGTTGTTTTTTACCAAAACCTGGACATTCAAAAGCTGAATAGTACAAAGTGAATGGAGCAGATGAGAGCATCTGGCCCAGAATGTTCACCCTCTTTGTTTCTTTTCAGAGTATCCCAAACTTAACATTACTGTAACAAGTTTTTGGAAGAACTAAAAGGTTTCATTGAGAAACTGGAAACTCTCCATGAAACATGTTTGACACTTCACAGAAAACACTTAATATTTTCCACACAGCTCTAGTTAGGGGTAGCTAACCAGCACAGTTCAGGATTTTCCTTCTTTGTCCTGCATGTTACAGTACCTCAGCCTGACACAAAGAATATCCTGTTTATAAATCTTTTTACTGGCTGAGTAGATAGCAGCTGTAAGCAGTTAAGTGTTAGATTCTTTCACAGCTGCCTTTCTCCCTTACCCACCCATGCACCCACTCTCACCACACCCATCGGCCCACATGAGCGACCCCAGTTGGAGAATAGTTGGAACTAGGTATCCACATTCTTCTTATCATTTTTATCCCACCTCTTCTCGCTATCCTAATTGTTAACAACAAGCTTTCTTTGGAGTCTGAGGAATCACAGTTCACATTAAACTTACATTGATATCTTCTCTTGTGCAGTCAATACACCTAAAAATATAGGGGAGGAAGATGATAGCCCAAATAATTCACTGGGGAAAAATAGGCTTCACTCTCCCTGCTTTATTGGAATTTTATACCCAATGGAAGTAAGAGTACTTTCTATCCCCCATAGGACATAATCCTCCTTTTAAAGAGTATTCTGGTTTGCTAGTGTTACAGAGCATGTGGGCTTGGATACAGCCTTGGTCTGCTGCTGATGGAAACCTGAGCATGTCTTAACAGATCCCCCTGGAAGGATCTGTTAGACTGGCCCACAGTCAACACCGGTCAGTTACTTGGCCTGTCATGGCTGATGGTGTCACTTTAAAGAAGCCATGGGAGCCTAAATTCATAGGCTTCAATTCTCCATTGCATCTGAACGAGGTCAGAGAGGAATGCAGGAAACTGCAATGGTGTTCCCCCACCCAAGTGGGAGGAGTGACAGACTATACCCCTGTGTCCACTATTGCAGTAGTCCTTGTATAAGATATGCCATGTGAGGTATTATTTGAAAACTCATAATCTGCTCAGTATTGTCCTGGTAAAATGTGTGGCAATGTTGTATGTAAAGTTATAAGATTCCATGGTAAGGTGTTATTAACACATGTTCCAAATCTGGGGAGTGGCCAAACCAATCTTCCAAGGGCAAAGGGACACCTCATCCAGGAGTAAACAAGGCCAATGGGCCATTACCTGCAAAGTGGCCATTCTTTGGCAGGAAAAGGGGCGTGGGTGACACATCTACATCTTAGCAAAGTAACAGCATGGAGCTCCCTTCCATACAGACTGCCTGCTGCCTTGCTCCCAGCTGGAAATGCTTCTCCAAGGGGGGACAGGAGTAGAAAAAGAAGGGGCAGACCCCCCCCTCCTCACTCACTGCCCGTTAATTCACTGCATGAGAAGGGACAAAGGAAGCAGCCATTAAACAGAAGGAATCGTGGCCTAAAGAATTTGGCCAGTAAGACTGAGAGCATGTGGTGAGAAACTTTGCTTTGAATTTACCTTAGTTGATTAAGTTAGGCATTAGTTCCATTTTTATCTCTATTTTTCTTGTAACCGTTTCTGACTTTTATGCATCAGGATTTCTATTCACTTAAAATCTCTTTGCAGTTAATAAACTTGTCTTATTGTTTTGTTTAATCCAGTGTGTTTGTTTGGGGAAACTCCGTTTGGGATAACACAATGTGAGCATGTTATTTCCATTGATGAAATAACAGACCTATATACATTTGCATTGTCCAGGAGAGGGCTGGACAGGACAGACCTTTCTGGGGGGGAATCTGGGATTGGGAGTGCAGTGGGGTCACCTTACTTTATAATTCAGGCTGGTTAGAGCTAAGGTATGTGCTGCAGCCAGCCACCCGCACAGACATAGCAGGGAGACTTGCATGCTGGAGGCTGTTTGAGCAGTCCAGGCTGGAGGCTGCAGCAGCCAAGCCGTGTAATGGCATCCCAGGCTGGAGGGCATGGGTGAGCCAGCTACTCATTAATCTGGATTGTACCCTGGGTATGTCACAGAAGGTAGAGTAGGTAAGTCCTGATGTAAGTTATGCCACCAGTATAAAGTCCCTAAGGACCCTGCAAAGCTAACTTGGGTGATCAGCACCAGGGTCTGAGCACATAGGCCAGCCTGCCCCAGAGGTGAGCAGCCACATTGAAAAGCCCTACCCTCAGTACCATGTCTTTGCTGGTGTTGCAGTCCCTTGTGTTTGTGGCTAGGGCTTCTCGGGGCATCTCCCAGGGTTTTTTGTGCTGTGGTAAGCTGAGTCACTCTGATTCTTTCCTGGAAAATTCTGGAAGAACTTGTTTGTCCTTCTGGACAAACACAGGGGCACCGTGGCAATGCATCAGAGGATTATCAGTGCTCGAGTGGTTTATCCTCCTACATCCTCACTGCAAAGTAGGCAGGTGACCAGCCCAAGCGAAAGTGGAACCGGAACTCTAATCCCCACACCCTCACTGTGCTAGCCAGCCTGGCTTGAAAGCACCACTAAACCCAGGTGTGGGTTTTTTTTGTCTTGTTAGGGGCAGCACCACAGTAAGGGCCTGTCTTAACTCTGCAGCGAAGGCAGACCCTAAGTGACTTTATACCGGACAGGAATAGGGGAGCTGTACTTCACCATGTCCCCTCCTCCCTTCACTGGCTGTCCATGGGGGGGTGGCTGGCTAGCGCCACTGCCTCCACCAGCTTTACCCCAGCGCACAGGGAAATGCTCTGCTCACCAACCACTACTGAAATCTGCCTTCATCACTCCTTCTGAGCCACACAAAGTGGCTTGAGCAGACAGGAGAAACCAGCACAAAATATTCTTCAGATTCGGACTATCTGAATCTTAACATTATTGGAAGATAACTTTGTATTTGTTTAATTTTTCATCCTGACAGGCATTTTGTTATTGCATTGTGATGGGATTTACAGCTCATTTGCTGGTTACTCCATTAAGACACCAATGTCATATTTTCTCCATAGGATCAGTACTTTAGAACAAACATCATAAATTCCACTTGCTGGAAAGTTACCAACACAGTTCATCTCCTTTCAGAGCATGTGTGATCCTCCTGTGCTCGAAAGATCTGGCTCTTGGAAACATTTCATACTGTGTAGTGTGGTGGACAGGAGTAGAGGTAGCTACCCTTGTTTGTTTTTTCCCTCTCTTACAAAGCTGAGAGAGAAAAATAAGGGACACAGAAGCAAAGAAGGAGAGAGGGAGTCTGATCCAATGTCCACTGCTCTGGGACTCAAGAAACCTGGGTCCCATTCCCAGTTCTGCTATTGATGTACTATGTGAACTTGGACAAGTCACTTCTCTCGTTACCTCTGCTTCCCTTATCTCCGTATGATTTGTTTGGACTGCAAACTCTTCAGGGCAGGAACTGTCTCTGTCTCATGTGTATACACAGCCCCTAGCACAAAGGGGCCCCAGTCTCGGCTTGAATCTGTATTTGTATTACAGTAGTACCTAGTAGAAGAACAGGTAAGGATCAGAGAGACATAATGAAACAAAGGGATGGAAATAATGGAGACAAAGTAGAGACCAAGAGAAGTGTGAGAAAACAGGGAGAGAGAGAGGTTACCAGCAAATGAACTGGCAATAAAAGTACTCAGAAATATCTGTCTCTTGTCCTTTGAAAAAGGATATAGTGTGTGTTTGGGGTTGGGGGGAAGGGATGGACTCCTGTCATATATAAATGGTAATAAATCCTTATCCTCATTCAAGAATTTTATTATCAATTTCCCCTAAAATGTGTGGGGTTTTTTTTTGGGGTGGGGTCATATAAGCAATCCCTACTTAAATAATTCGGGCGTTCTTATATGAGCAAAGATTTGTAGCACCAGGACTTGGGTCCCTACTTATGAATATAAAAGTTTGTAGGATCAGGTCCTAAGTCTCAAAAGCAAAGCCCTTTATCAAGTGCTAAACATTTTCACTGAATGGCGTGGTGGAAATAAGGTTCATTTAGGACCTGATTCTGCACTTCTTTCTCAGGCACAACCAAGCCAATGGTTTCAATGGAGGTTTTGTTTGAGTAAAGACTGCCCCAAAGTATAACATGCATCCGAAGAAGTGGGCTGTAGTCCACGAAAGCTTATGCTCTAATAAATTTGTTAGTCTCTAAGGTGCCACAAGTACCAAAGTATAACGTGCATAACCAGAGACTAAAGGCTCTAAACACCCTATTTATAAAGCTTCCAGTTATTTTCTCATTACTCTGCCAAATGGAGGCGGGAGGGAGCAGGCAAAAGTGGGTAGAGTAAACTGTAAGAAAGAGGTTGGCAGCAGGAAGCAGGCATTTCTGCGTATTTGTTGACATGTAAGCAATGCTATTGTAGCAATACTGAGATACTAGTGAGTAATGCTCATGCCTTTGGCTATCCAGCCCCACACTGCTCTTTCTAGTGTGAAGCTGCCCCAAAGTTCCCTGAACTGACCAGTGGGAATGCAGTCAACTCAGCGTAGAACGAGTCAAAACTTTTCTGATGGAAAAGTTTTTTCCATGAGTGCCATTTTGTCAGAATCAATATTTGCTGTGGCAACATGTTCATTCTGACTAAATTCTGTTTAGGGGAAAAAATCGGGAAATGATGTTTGTTTAAAACACTTTTTTATTTCAAAGTAATTTTGATTTTGTTATAACTTCATTATGTTAAATTATAAGATACATTTTTAAAAGGGTCAAAACTGGAACAAAACTTTTCACTTTTTATTAAAACAGAATGTTTCATTTGACGTGAAATGAATTTATTTTTTTCCCCACAGAAATCTCATTTCACAGGAATCTTCAAATATTTTTGGCTTTATTTTCATTCCAAATTGGAACAAAGTTTGAAATCACAGAAGTTCCAGTAAAACAGATTCCAGTGGATTCCACTTCTCTCTATTCAGGAGTTTTGAATGTGTAAGTTAGGCAAGATCATGCCCAGTGTTTGGCTGAAGATGACCACAGCTTTTGAGATGGTTCCCTTCCACTTATCATAGATGGGGTTAGGAGGCCAGGAAATTCCATGAAGATGACCTCAGAGAAGTTTCTCTGAATCTTCTACTCAAGGGGGAGGGCTTCAGAGGCCACAAGATTAAGGGGTGCATGCAGGCACCCAGTGCTAGGAATCGCCAAGGAATCACCTCTATTCCTGTTGAAGATTGGCTACTCCCCATTGCTTCTATGGTTTCCCTTTCACACTGGCAGCATGTCATCTACAGAAACCAGGCTGCTATTGACCAGTGTACCTCACATCACATGCTTGAAGAAGTCTTAATGTGAGTGCAGATAACTGGTTCAAGATCTGCTGTTGCTGGGGGCAAGAATGCTGTGGGTGGCAGCTCTAATGCCTCCCATATTAAACCCTGTGGAGCTCCAATCAAGGGGTCTCCGGGTTGTCCTAAATAGAGGGTTGATGCCACAGAGCTGGAATTCTTCTCTATCCCTGGGGCAAAAGGGATGGCTGGCCCAACCCATTAGCAGTCCCTTTTCATTCCCTTCAAAGGTATAGCAAGAACGAAATGTTTAATCTTTGCTCATGAATAACCTGCAAGTGCTGACTCATCACAGAAATATGAAATGAGCAAAGCGAGCCTGGCTTTGTGCAGCAACGTCCCTCTCTTCCCCTCGAACTGTCCTGTGAGTCACTGGTACGACCCCCTCAGTACAGAGCAATGAGAATTCCCTGACTGTCTCAAACAATATTCTGCAGACTTCGCTGCCTCCTACACCAGTTGTCTGCCCCTTATCTTTCTCTTTGATGGAAAGAGTTCATCTCCCTTAGACAGCTTTATCTGATGTAATGTGGGGCATTGTTTTAAGCTGGGTGAGGGAGTTGTCACAGGGTTTGAGACCAGCCAGAGAGGACAGAATCTAAGCAATGTGAGTGATCCTTTACATGGGATAAAGTCAGCTTAGACGGGGTGAATGCAGGTTGACTTTTCCAAGGTGCATCACAGACACCACCATTCACTTAATATCTGAAAGTGATAAAAATCTGAACAGAACAAAAACTCACGAGGTGAAGTGTGATTATCTGGGTTATTAATAAATAAACCATTAACCCAAGATAGCAGGGTAAAGCTGGTTGGGGCTACAGGGGCCAGTTCAGACGCCAGCACTAGTGAGGGCTGTCTTATTATTACATTAGCACCTAGAAGGCCCAAGTGAGATCAGAGCGCCATCATGCTGGCCACTGTACAGACACACTGTAAAAAGCTGTCTCTGCCCTAAAGTGACATGACAGACAAAGGTTGGGAAAGGAAACAGACCCACAGAGAGATGAAGTGACTTGTCCAAGATCACACAGCAGCTCAGGCACAGATCTAGGGATGAAACCAGGTCTCTTGACTCCCAGCCCAGTATCCTGCCTACCAGAACACATTGCCCTCTGTGTTCCTAGGGAAAGAAAATAAGAACTATGGCCTCCTCTAAGAGGTCACTGAGGCTGGGGGTCATAGGAGCACCACACCAGCCTCATTCCCTCTCTGACATGTCCCTGGTGTGTCCCCTAGTTTGGGCACTGAGAAGGGGGTGGATAGAACCAGCTATGCCAGTTCTACGCTATTGGGAAATTGTGATACATTTGTGGAATTGTAACCTGGCCAGTTTTAAGGCTACTTTGTGCCTCCAGAGCAGCACAAAGCATCCTTCTGGGCGTGAGCTCAGTAGAGCCACTCACATGAGGGGGGTACTGCTCACTGTGGGTAAGGGTTTGTCTACTCTTTGAGTTGGGTGGGGAGGTAATTCCCAGTTTGAGAAGATGTACCTGAGCTAGTTCTGAACAAGTTAGTCATTCAAACTAGCCATGTAGCCATGGCAGTGCAAAGAATGGGCGGGGCTAACTGCTGCCCCAAGGATGTACCCGTCTGAGACGCTAGGCTTTTACATGGGGCAGCCATCCCCTCCCTCTGATACAGCTACACTCTAGCTAGCATGGGTCTGTCCTCTCCAGCTGGGAATTACACCCCCCAGCTCGAAGGACAGACATACCCTAAGGCTGCTGAATCAGGGCCTGATTTAACTTCCACTGAAGCCTATGAGGAAACTCAATGGGAGCTGGAGCAGGCCGTAAATGGAAACGTCTGCCACCACCGTTTTGTGCCAAGGTAATCTAAACATGCCATCCCCTTGTTCACTAATTCTTAGTAAAAGAATAACCTCATCGTGTGAATTCCTGGTAGATAAAGCTGTGGTGTTTGAGGGCTTCCACTTTATAATTTAATATGCTTCAAACTGCACAAAACTGATGGTTTTGTTGCACCAGACAGAACTTCAGTAGATAAATATTATTTTTAAATGGTGTAATGGTAGTTTATTATCTTAACATTCAGGCAATTTATGCCAGTCTGCTGGGTCAATATAGTAAAAGTCACTTCTTCCCCACTGTCTTTTACGTTTGAAGCTTTCAAGACTGTTTTTCAAGCATGTGCAGACAGTTATTATTTAAACTGTAAAATACTCCAGCAGACAAATAATTCCTCTCGTCCCTAATTATACTCATAGTCAGGGATGGGCCAACTTTAGAAAGTTCGGAGTTTAGGTTCTGCTTGTACTAGCATTCAATAGATGGGATACTCAGATCCAAATGATCAGAACCTGTGTAAAATACAGTAGCTCTGTAAAGCGCATGGAAACACCTTATTTTGGGCCTGAAGGTACTTTTTGCTTTTGGTCTCAGCTGGAAACACTTTGAGAAGAAACTTTCTCATAAGATTTTGGCCAAAAGCACCTGGTCCCATCCTGAAAGGGTAACTAGAAAAACATGTAGAGGAATATTTCAGAACCTCAGAAAGCTTGGTTCGAGTTTTATTCTAGAGATGGTTAAAAGTTTGGGGTGAAGGTGTATTATAATAAGTAAATTATATTTCTATTTAGTAATAGAACAATACTTTGTAACAGCCCCTCTCATCACTAAGGAACCCAGAACAGTTCACAGGTTAGCTAGCTAGCTATCATTCACTCATCCATCATCTAAGCGCAGCTACTTTGGCGCTGGAACATGGCAGCTAGTTACAGTGTACTGCATGTCATCATTAAATTCTGCTTAGGACTCTTCATCTGGCTCAATGCACTTGAAGGGGTAAAATGAATGCTTTCGATATGACTCCTTGAGTCAACATAAATTCCAGACACACAATGGCCAGACAAAGAGGGCTTAAAGAATGATAGTAAGAAATAATGTACTTTAGGGGTGCAATACCAAAGGCCTCACTGGCCATCCAGCAGGAGCCTAACGCCCACAATGTGAGTATAGATTTGTTTTTAAATACAGGTTAAGGGGCTGATCTAAAGCCCATTCGAGTAAAGGGAGTGTTTTTCTATTAGCGTCAATGGTCTTTAGCTCAGACACTCAATGCATCCCATCGTCATACTGGTTTGCATTTTTCTTCCCTAATAGATGAATAGTAAATTCACCAGCAATAGTAAAACTGTTTTACTGGTCCTCACTTCCTAGTAATACAGCAAGTAGCAACCAGTGTCATCACTGATTTCCGTGAGTCCCAGGGCCACATTTGCCCATTTGTGGGCTCGTCTGACTCTGACCTACAGATCTAGTGCGCATTTCTTAACACCCAGAACTACCATACTAACATGGTGTCAAGTATCAAAGGGGTAGCCATGTTAGTCTGGATCTGTAAAAAGCAACAAAGAGTCCTGTGGCACCGTATAGACTAACCGATGTATTGGAGCATAAGCTTTCGTGGGTGAATACCCACTTTGTCAGATGCATACTAACATGCTGGGCCTTTTATTTGTATAGGTTTACTTACGCAGGATTTTTCTAGCAAGCCACTGGAGGGAAGAGAAAAAAAGCCTCGTTCTGGTAATGCCGCCAGAGTATATTTGACACCAATACTTAAAATAAACATATACCTGTGGTGTCTGTTAACAATAGCTTCATGTAATGACGGAATTATTCCCCCTTTCTCCAGCACGCACACTCTATTGTGCTCTTGATTCTAGGAACATCGGTAGGAATAAAGAGGTGCCATAATTGGGCCTAATCCTACTCCCACTGATGCCAACAGAAAGACTGCCATTGGCCTTGATGGCCGAGATTCTGAAACACTTACCTGGAGTAGCACTTCACACCACAAGCAGTCCTCCTGACTTCAAGCTACTGTTCACTGTGAGTAAGGGTATCAGAATCTGCTCCAGTGGGAGCTGGGTCAGGCCCTTTCTGGCAGTGCGTTTCCAATCAAAGTAGTTTCACCACAAAATGGCTGATCCAAGAGAGTTACTTCTTCATAGGGCGGCATGTACGCTTTGCTCTTTAAAATGTTTTTACAGTGTTTTCCCCACCCCACCCCCCACCCCCACACAAAGATTACAGCCCAGTTGTTCCAGAAACTGAAATGCTGGCAGCCTTGCTAACTGTGAACCCGGGGAGCATTTTCAAGCAGCTTGGATCCAGCTTGCCAATTGTTTCAAATATCTAGAGATGTTTATGCTAACATGTAGTTTGTAGAGGTTCAAGTATCTACTGCTTAACATGCTGCCAGTTTGCATTCCTGTCATGAAGGAAGAGTTAACCAGTCGGAGCTGAGAATTACATACAGTAACATTCTCTCTCTCTCCAAACATAATTCATTCTGTCCACAACTTTTCATCAAGCAATCTGCCACTTTAACATTTTGACACCTAGATCTAGCACTTAATTTTAGTCCTGTAGATCCAGGAGATTTGTACCCTGCAGTCTATACACAGACAGAACGCTCATTGAGTGAGGACCTCAGCACCTGTGAGGCTAATTGGCATCATTCTGGCAGCATAGAGACTCCTGAGGCCAGCTGGGATTCCCATAATGTAGGGAAATCTCCAGATAATGATATTACTTTATTGTGGTGCCTGGGAGCCCCACTCGAGGACTAGGGCCCCCTTGTGCTAGGTGCGGTACAAACAGAACAAAAAGATGCTCTGTGCCTTGAAGAGCTTACAGTCTAAGTACAGATGCTGTATAGGCACTATACCCAGCGCTATGCCTTCCCGTCATGAATTCCGTGGTGAAGAGAGCGTGCCAGTGACTCGCCAGAGAAGGGAGTTGGCAGGGCTGGAGCATAATGCTGCAATCCCCAGCTGCCACAGCAATCCCTAGGGGGCACGTTGCAGGCTGCTGCATGTTAAAGTGGATGGGGAGATTTGGCCCTTATTTTCTTTAAACAGGGAAAGCATTAGGGTGACTTTGTTTAATACTCTCCACAATCAGTAAACGTGGCAAACTCTCAACTGGCTGATCCAGTCTAACTAGGGTTACCATACGTCTGTATTTCCCCGGACATGTCCGGCTTTTTAGTTGTTAATTGCCGTCCGGGAGGATTTTTTAAATATATAAAAACGTCCGGAAAATACGGACGTATGATAACCCTACCCACTGCCTTGGGGTGTCAGCTCGCTCAGCCTGTGGATTGCAACCCCCCCATGCTGCTGCAACCCTGCGCCCCACGGCTAGGAGCGGTGGCGTCTCTGCAGCCAGCTGCTGGTGCGGGGGACCCGCGGCCGCTTCTCCCTCCTCCAAGCATCCCCCGCGGCTCTGGCAGAGCCTCAGTCTCCCCCCTCCGTCCCGGCCTGCAAGGAGCCCGCCCATCAGCGGTCCATGCAGCCGGGGCTGCCTCCCCCCCGGCGGAGCCGCTGCCCAGGTGTGGGTCCTGGTACAGGGGAAAGTTTCTTGGCGCGCAGCAGCGGTGGCTCCCAGGTGCCCAAGCTCCCCCACCACCCGGGAAGGGCCCGCGCTGCAGCGCCTCCCGCAGCCTGAGCTGCCGCAGCCTCGCTAGGTCCATCTGGGAGTGGGGTGGAGGCTCCCCTGAGGGAGGTGAAGGGTGGGGGACTCTGAGGTGGGGAGGATTCTGAGGGTAGGGGGCTATGGGAGGGGGTGGGGGGGCTCTGAGGCAGGGGCTGTGGAGAGTGTGGGGGCTGCGGAGGGCAGGCTCTCAGGAGAGGGGGCACTGAGGCAGGAGAAGGCTGAGGATGGGCCCTGTGGAGAGCGGGTGGCTCTGGGGTGAGGCCTGGGGGGGTTGGGTGGGCGGGAGGCGGCTCTGGTGTGAGGCCTGGGGGGGTCAGGCAGGCGGGCGGGAGGCGGCTCTGGGGCGAGGCCTGGGAGGTCGGGCGGGTGGGAGGCAGCTCTGGGGTGAGGCCTGGGGGGTCTGGCGGGTGGGAGGAAGCAGCTCTGAGGTGAGGCCTGGGGGTTCCGGCGGGCAGGAGGCGGCTATGGGGTGAGGCCTGGGGGGGTCCGGCTTTTTCCAGACATGTCCGGCCTTTTGGTCCTCAAATCCCCATCCGGGAGGAATTTCCAAAAAGCCGGACATGTCCGGGAGAATAGGGAAGCATGGTAAGGGGACCGCCTCCTCCCCGGGCTCCAACTTTCCCAGTTCCCGCCGCTCTCCACCGCAGCAGGGGCCGAAGCAACTTCCGCAGCGCAGCAGCAGCCGGGGGGCGGGAGGGAGGAGGGGGAATGCGGGGTGCTCAGGGGAGGGGGCGGAGTTAGGGCGGGGCAGGGTGGAGTTGGGGCGGGGCCAGGGCCCCGTGGAGTGTCCGCTTTTTGCAGTATTGAAATATGGTAACCCTACTTCTAACAATTCTCTAACACTAAGCAGTCCATCACCCCCCCCCCAACCTCTCACCCCCCCCAATCCACGTACTTGACGAAACATGGTATGAGCACACTTTGGGGTGCAGATCCTGGTTAGACTTAATAAATAGTTTGAAACTCCAGTGGTTGTAACAAGGCCCTAGTGAGTCAAAGAGGGTAATTATTTCGTAATCTTGGAGGAATGCCTGTCATTCAAAATCTGCCATTTCCCATAAAAGTCCGAACCACATATAACTCAGATCCTACCTATTAAAGCCCACAGTTGAAAAATACCAGAATGAAAGGGAACAATTCCATCTTGAAATTGACAAAAGTTTCAGCTTCTCAAAATGAAACTGATATTCCTAAAATAACGTTTGTGGCCAACAAGATTGCTGGTGTAGTTAGCTCACCAGTACTTGTAAATGCTGGCAGGCGATGTGGAAAAAAACAGAATTAACCATGACTCTTTGATAAAATGCTCCAACAGAACATCAAAATGGTTCATATAGTTAACTCTTGCTACTCTCTGTTGCTGCAAGCCCTATGTGGAAATAGCGTTTGTGGGTGCTCTCTGGAACATCCCCCCCCCACATAGGAATGCTGGCCTTTTGATGGGAAAAGACCAGCACGATGAGCCAGAACTCTGTGTCTGGTGTGTCATCTACTTTTCAGGGACAATGTGTTAAGCAGCATGAAAGTGGTTAAATGTATATATCTGAGCCCAGTTCTTAATTTGTAATGAAAGAGGAGCCCGGGCTCAAGCAATTTTTTTACATTTGTAACTGATGCAGCAATCCCAGAAGGGCCAGAGCTATGAGCTGGCAAACCGAGAGGAACTGGGGCTCAATTCTGGTAAGCCCTGGCACAAGTTAAGCACTGTCTGAACCACCTTGTTTTCAGGCCTGGAAAAATGAATGTGCAACTGGTTGTCTGCACAGAAACTCAGAGACACAGATAATTACATGATGTGTACACTCAATGGCTTATAAAGGGCTTGATCTAGGACTAGAGTGTGGCTTTAGGCCATGATCCAGCAAAGCACTTAATAAGAGTAGTAAATATTTATGTCTTGGTGGTGCCCAAAAGCCCCAGTCAGGACTGAGGTCCCATTGTGCCGGGTGCTGTACAAACACAGAAAAGAGGCCATCCCGGCCTTAACTATAAGCATGTGATTAGTCCCACTGGAGTCTTGCTGTCCCATAACAAACACTCAGATAAACAGTTGATGTTTCCCCCTATAATGTTCTGAGATTATAATCTTGCAGCACCTGTTGTTTTTTTGCTGGCTTCTAACCCTGGGCAAAATTCAGAGCCATATTAGCATATAGGTGATACACCAAATAAGGGCAAAAATAGTGAGGTTTAATCAGTACCTAGCTCTTGTGCTGGCCTTGAATTGCATCTATTGATAAGTGCCTGTTTCCTCCTTGTGTAATAGAATCTGCAAACAGCAGCAAATTATAAAGAGACTGAGATTATGGAGAAGGAATTTCCTTTAGTGTTCAACTTTCTGGGAAGTCCTTTGTTTGGACAACTGCTTGTGCTTTACTTAGATCTACACGGCCCATTGGAAAGCCAGTAAAGATCTTCTACAAAATGGAAGGGCATGT
Source organism: Malaclemys terrapin pileata (assembly GCF_027887155.1). NCBI lineage: Eukaryota > Metazoa > Chordata > Testudines > Emydidae > Malaclemys > Malaclemys terrapin. Next base: position 12,548,951 of record NC_071515.1, on the reverse strand, counting down.
GCTTCTGGCTCTCGTGCCATTACCTCCAAATCAGCAGGGAGAGTAGAAATGTGTTGAAAGTAAGAAGTTTGTTTGTTTTTTTTAAACAAAAAGGAAAATCCACAATGGAATTCTATGGACACAGGCAGAGGCAGAGTCTGATCATTGGTTGGAAATAGATAGGTTAAATTTCAGCACTCTACAGATCATGGCTGAGATAGCTGGCAGAGGCTGGAAGGCAGGAAAGCAGTGGTGGCTGCCACAGTTATACACAATCTGAAATCTACAGGTTATTTTTTTGCCTTAGGTGTTGTATCACTGTATGCTGATGCTGCCCCTTTGGAAGGGCTTCTTAGAGACCTGATTTACGTGTTAATATGTACAAATTCCATAGCCTCTGTGCTATGGAATTATGCAGCACGTCCCTCTGCAGGTTACTGGAGCTGCAGCTGTATCACTTTGTCATGTAACCCATCAGCTCTTCTGTGCTAATAGGGGTCAGGCTGGATCAGTATTTCAGTGGGAGACTTGCAGGAAGGGGTGTTGGTGATGCTCCAGTCAGTGGCACCTTTTTCTCTGGGTCAGTACTTACCATGTGGCTTAGCATGTGGCATTATGGTGGTGGGGGGTCTGCCTCTCGGGTCACATGTAAAATCAAGATCCTGCTGATTTGTGGGCATATCGTTAAATATCTCATGGCATTGTTAGTAAGGGAAGTGTTAAGTCAAATGAGCTGACCGAATTCTAACTTTATTCATTACATCCTGCCTTCCTTCATTTGCCCTGTACTTTCAATCAAATATGATATTTTCATTTCTTTACCTAAACTGCTCCTATATCTTGTCTCAGAGGTGGTATCATTTCAGTGGTGTGGGAAATATCTCTGCAGATAGGCCTTAGTCCTGGAAACACATAGACAGGGGACCTGTCTGGTCATTCAATGACAGACCTGCGGGTGGCTATTTTACAACAGAAAAGCTTCAAAAACAGACTCCAACGAGAGACTGCTGAGCTGGAATTGATATGAAAACTAGATACAATCAATTTAGGACTGAATAAGGACTGGGAATGGCTGAGCCATTACAAACATTGAATCTATCTCCCCTTGTAAGTATTCTCACACTTCTTATCAAACTGTCTGTACTGGGCTATCTTGATTATCACTTCAAAAGTTTTTTTTCTCTTACTTAATTGGCCTCTCAGAGTTGGTAAGACAACTCCCACCTGTTCATGCTCAATATATGTTCCATTCTATATGCATCCGAAAAAGTGGGCTGTAGTCCACGAAAGCTTATGCTCTAATAAATTTGTTAGTCTCTAAGGTGCCACAAGTACTCCTGTTCTTTTTATAAACAGGGGAGTAACTTTACACATGAGTAATGCCTTGGAGTTGAGACTACTGCATTTATAAAGATACTCAAGTATTTGCAGGCTTTTTCACCTGTTCCGTTTGTAAAGCCCTTTGGGAAGAAAGTTTTCTATGTAAATATGGTATATTTGTTTCTGTGCCAGGCAAAAGCTACATCAATTCAGTGTTAAAGGGACCATCAACTCGAAACCTTGTCAATTTGAAAAAAAGTGTTAAAAGTACACCTCTACCCCGATATAACGCTGTCCTTGGGAGCCAAAAAATCTTACCGTATTATAGGTGAAACCACGTTATATCGAACTTGCTTTGATCCGCCAGAGCGCGCAGCTCCGCCCCCCTGGAGCGCTGCTTTACCGCATTATATCCAAATTTGTGTTATATCGGGTTGCATTATATCAGGGTAGAGGTGTAGTTACAAATGCCCCTTACATCATCTGCCAATTTTGGTGGTTTTACGATTACCTTTTCCTATTTTTCAAAAATGTGTTTCTAAGAATACGAAATTTCCTGCCAGAAAATGGAGTTTTGAGAAAGTTCGTCAGTTCAAACATGAACAAAGCTGGATTTGTACATGCTACCCGTCCAGTCATTAATTGTATGTACATACCAACGACATGCCCAAATGCCCTCCATCGAACTGCAAATGCTCACCTTAGAGCTCACTGGAATTTCTTACTTCTGTAGCTCAGAATGGGTGTTTTTCAAATATTCATAATTCTCTATGTTAACTTGACTGAGGTTGGGAAGGTTGAGGGTACATTCCTGGAGTGGCTAAAGGTGCTGTTTTGTTACTGTAACTTATTGGCTGAGTTAACTCATTTGTAGAGGAATATGTTTTCCTTCTGGATGGTCATTACTGACAATTGCAAGTCTAATGAATTGGCGGCAGGGCCGGCTCTAAGATTTTTGCCGCCCCAAGCAAAAACAATTTTGGCCGCCCCCCCCCCCTGTTTTTTTCTTACCCCACCCCCGGCTCCGCCTCAACTCCGCCTCTTCCCCAAATCCCCAGCCCTGCTTCTTCCCCCCAGGCTCTCAAGCCTAGGAGGGAGGGAGGGAGAGGGAGAAGCAGCGCGTGCGCCGCAGCCACTCGGGGTCTCCCCCTCCCTCCCAGGCTCTCAAACCCGGGAGGGAGGGGGAGATCCCGAGCGGCCGCGGCGCGTGAATCAGCTGTTTCACGCGCCGCGGCCGCTCAGGATCTCCCCCTCCCTCCCGGGTTTGAGAGCCTGGGAGGGAGGGTGAGCAGCGGTGCGCGAGCGGCAACAGCAGAGGTGAGTTAGGGCGGCCGGGGCACATTTTTAGGGGCGGCATGGCCCGTGCCAGAATGCCGTCCCTAAAAATGTGCCACCCCAAGCACCAGCTTGTTTTGCTGGTGCCTAGAGCCGGCCCTGATTGGCGGGGGGCCGTGAGCTATGTGCATGGAGGTTTTTATTGTTATTTTAACTCTATAAGAAAACAACAAGAATATATTCCCAACACACTTTTTTTCAAACATAGTAAAACATGTTGTTCCCATGGAGGACTGTTTATAGCACCCATTGGACCAGGTCTTTGGCCCCTCCTGAGTCCCCTTTACTCTGCAGCAGTGGTACATAGGGGACTTAGACCTGCTTTAAGGTAGCAACTGAAGATTCTCATGTTGGAGGTGAATCATCAGCTGCAGCCAGCTGAAGGCCACCCAAACCCCCTCCCCACTGACATAGTTCCTGGCCATATCGGAGGGCGAGGGGTGGCCCTGGGTGGTGAGCAGCTTCTTGGGGTTCCTGAGGCTGCTCTAATTTGCACCCAGGAGCTAGTTTGGACCCTGATATCCCTGGAAAGATGACACATCTGGTGATCCAGCCCATTAAGTGTGACTCAATCCAATCCTCCCTTGTTCATAAACATTTGGATGAACTGGCCTGAGTTTCTGAATTGTAGCTCCATACCAAACTAGCTGAATATCATGTGGCTTTTGGGTTTTGTTGGAAATGTTTTGCACAGCTGTCTTCACCCTATGCCTTTAGGATGTTCACAATGCAGGACTAATTTGGAATGCTCTTGGTTGGCACCATAATACTTCTCAACCAGGGGTACACATACCCCTGAGGGTATGCAGAGGTCTTCCAGGGGGTTACTCAACTCATGTAGATCAGTCTTACTAAACCTACGGGGTCACAAGAGCAGGGCTGGCATTCGCAGTGGCAAGCAGGGCAATTGCCTGGGGCCCTACGCCACAGGGGGTCCCGCAAAGCTAAGTTACATGCTTCGGCTCTGGGTGGTGGGCGGACAAGGCTCACAAGTGAAAAACAGGTGCAAGTATCACACTGAAATGTAAGTACAATCTTTATATTCCAATCGATTTATTTTATAATTATATGGCAAACATGAGAAAGTCAGCACTTTTTCAGTGATAGTGTGGCTGCGACACTTCTGTATTTTTATGTCTGATTCTGTAAGCAAATAGTTTTTAAGTGAGGTGAAACAAGTCAGACTCCTGAAAGGCATACAGTAGTCTGGAAAGGTTGAGAATCCCTGCTCTAGACTAGCGATTAAAAGAATAGACCCTGCTTTAACAAGTCACTTGCCCATCTGTACAGTGTGGTCAGAGTCTCCCACTTGGACACTAATATTATGTAGGCAGTGAAAGTGGGGAGGAAGAAGGCGTCTCCAATAACAAATGGTCTTTTTTGTTAGAATTTGTGCTCCTGAGATTTTCATTCATATCCAAGCACAGTCAAAGAATCCCTTGTTCCCACAAGCGAGCAGTGAATATCCAGCAGGGATATATGTACCAAAGTGATGAGGGAATCCAGTGCAGTCCACCTCTTCCAGGAATCATTTTTGCTTCCCACTGGTCAACGATGCCCTTTGATTTGTTTCCGTTTCATTTACCTGATTCACTTCATTTTTCATTTTCCGTAGAAAGGCCTTCTTGCTCCACATACCCACTTCTACAGAATGTCCTTTCAACCCTGTCCCACTTCCTTTCCCTTCTTTACCCAGATCTCAGCTACACTGGTAGTTGATAGGCTAGGTGCCTAAATCCCACCGACATTGAAGGGGATTTGGGCTCCTAATTTCTTTAGCTCCTTTGAAAATCCTAGCCTTGTTTATTATATGCAATACTATCCTGTGTAACCAGTCACTAGTAACTGGGCATCCACTTAAATACAACCTGGAGTTGGATATCCTCAATACACATAGGGTGATACAATGTTGGACATTAGGAAAAACTTCCTAACTGTCAGGGTGGTTAAGCACTGGAATAAATTGCCTAGGGAGGTTGTGGAATCTCCATCATTGGGGATTTTTAAGAGCAGGTTGGATAAACACCTGTCAGGGATGGTCTAGATAATACTTAGTCCTACCCTGAGTGCAGGGGACTGGACTAGACAACCTCTCGAGGTCCCTTCCACTCCTATGATTCTATGAACATGTGATCTGTAGATACTTAGGCCCAGATCCTCCAATAGGAGTTAGGCACCTAAATATCTTGGAGGATCCGGGACTCAGATACTGCAATGAAAAAAAGCGCCACATAAATACCTAGATTGACTGGGATACCTGGGGTTTAAAACAGCAAGAGATTGAGGTCTAGGTTTTCAGAGATGACTATGATTTGAGTGACCAACCTGAGACTCCTTAAAGGGGCCTGACTGTCAGACGACACTGAGCAGCCACCCTGCTTCATCATGTCTCACGCTGTCAGGATGTCTCAGAAATCAAGGCACCTAAAATCACTAGTCGCTGTTGAGAATCTTGACCCCAGATTTTGTGAGTGTGTTTGATTCTTCCAGAGTATAGCAGCAGTGGGGCCAATGGGGCACTAACTAAGGGATTAGGGGTCCTTTTTAATTTTATTATATTCATATTGGTTATTGTTGTTTGTTATTTGTTAAGCAACAGACAATTCCTTGTGACACTGATATAGCATTGCTTACGTATTTGCCCACCGATCCTATTTTAATTGGCCAAGGTAACCGCTTCAAAGTGTGTCACATGACTCTCAGCCATTTCATTTGTAGCAGGACCTGGCATGTGGTGGATTACTTGCAATACCTCTTATCATATCCCATGCAGTGTATAATGACTTGATTCTTTGCAACTCTCTACAATAAATCCCTGAGGCAAAACCATAGGCTCTTTATTGCAAACTTAGCCACCCAGTGGCTTTATAGCTATGTTTTTGGCAAGGACAATTTTAGCAGGAACTGGGCGTAAATGGCTGTATTCAGAAGTGGCAAAATGTTCTCCTAGCCCCCCCTACTCCCCCTCCAAAAACAACTCTGCTGCCCCATGCTGTCTGGGGCAGTGAAAAGAGGCTGTTGCAGAGACACAATACAGTAACACAACACTGTCTACCGTAGGCAACCTCCTAGCGCCAAAGCTGGGCTCAGTGCATGAACAGAAGTCACATCCAAGCCTGCTGAAAGACAGAAGGGCAGACAATGGGGAGTGGGGAGGGGCAGCCCAAAGGTCGCTCTTGCTCTGTTCTCTGCATGTCATTGCTTTGGGAACTCTGATTTCCGTAGGGCTAGTTTTCAGTGTCCCTGGCTTCAATGGACCACGGACCCAACCTGTTCCCTGGCACTTGGATTTCCAGTACAGCCCAGCTACTACATATCACTTTCCTGGAGCAGAGTCATCTCTTGCTCTTTTCAACAGATCACTATCAACAGCCTGACTGCAGGCTAGGAGTGGAGCTCCAGATTCCTGGCTCCCTAGGAGGAAGTGTCTCCTGCGAGAAGGTAGCATCACTATACCGGAATACATTCAAAGACTTAGAGGCATTAGCTAGTAGTGCCTTCTGCCTGTTTTAAATGGGGGTGCCATAGCACATAGATGAGATCGGATGTGCTCATCTGGGTCCCAGGTGGGAATCTCTGCCAAACATATCTGTTTGGAAAGCATTTGGATAATATTTATAGCAAAGGGCAGGACATCCCAGGAAGAGTTTTGGCCTCATGTTATGAGAAAAGAGCAGAGACTGATGGGAAATAAATCACTACAAAATAGAGATGGGCCCAAGCTGGGACCTCAAATCTGAAACCATTTAAAAGATTTCAAGGCCAGAAGGGACCACTGTGATCTGCCGGTCCAGCCTATCGTAGAACATAGGCCAGAGAACTTCCCCAAAATAATTCCTAGAGCAGATCATTTAGAAACCCATCCAATGCTCAATTAAAAATGGTCAGCAATGGAGAATCCACCACGACCCTTGGATAAATTGTTCCAGTGCTTGATTACCATCGCTGTCAAAAATGTATGCCTTATTTCCAGCCTGAATTTGTCTAGGTTCACCTTCCAGCCATTGGATTGTGTTACACCTTCCTCTGCTAGGTTGAAGAGCCCATTATTAAATATTTGTTTCCCATGTAGGTACTTATAGACTGTAATCAATTTACCCATTAGCTGCTCTTTGTTAAGCTAAATAGATGGAGCTCCTTGTGTCCACTGTAAGGCATGTTTTCTAACTCTTTAATCATTCTCATGGCTCTTCTCTGAACCCTCCCCAAATTATCAACTTTCTTCTTGAATTGTGGGCACCAGAACTGGACACAGTATTCCAACAGTGGTGACACCTGTGCCAAATAAGAGATAAAATAACCTCTCTACTTCTACTCGAGATTCCCCTGTTTATGTGTTCTAGGATTGCATTCGCTCTTTTGGCCTCACCATCATACTGAGAGCATCTAAATAGCCCAGTTTACCAAGTGATCCAGATTGCTCTGAATCAGTGACCTCTCCTGTTTACTACTCTCCAATATCTGTGTCATCTGCAAACTTTATCAGTGATGATTCTGTTTTTCTTCAAGGTCATTGATAAAACTATTAAATAGGATAGGGCCAAGAATGATCCCTGCAGAATCCCACTGGTAACATGTCCTCTGGATGATGATTTCCCATTTACGATTACATTTTGAGACCTATCAATTAGCCAGTTTTTAATCCATTTAATGTGTGCCATATGAATTTTACATTGTTTCATTTTTTGACCAAAATGTACCTAGTTAAATGTCTTACAGAAGTCTAAGTTATACTACATCAACACTATTTATGTATTATACTACATCAACACTTTATCAACCAGACTTGTAATCTCGTCAAAAAAAAGATATCAAGTTAGTTTGCTAGGATCTCTTTTCCATAAACCCATGTTAATCTGTATTAATTACATTACCCTCCTTTAATTCTTTATTAATTGAGTCCCATATCCATTATCTGACCAGTATCAATGTCAGGCTGACAGGTCTATAATTACTCAGATCACCCTGTTTCCCTTTTTTAAAAACTGGCACAACATTAGTTTTCCCCCCAATCTTCTGGAACTTCCCCAATGCTCCAAGACTTATTGAAAATCAACATTAATGTTCCAGTGAGTTCCTCAGCCAGTTCTTTTAAAACTCTTGGATGTAAAAAGCAACAGAGGGTCCTGTGGCACCTTTGAGACTAACAGAAGTATTGGGAGCATAAGCTTTCATGGGTAAGAACCTCACTTCTTCAGATGCAAGTAATGGAAATCTCCAGAGGCAGGTATAAATCAGTATGGAGATAACGAGGTTAGTTCAATCAGAGAGGGTGAGGTGCTCTGCTAGCAGTTGAGGTGTGAACACCAAGGGAGGAGAAACTGCTTCTGTAGTTGGATAGCCATTCACAGTCTTTGTTTAATCCTGATCTGATGGTGTCAAATTTGCAAATGAACTGGAGCTCAGCAGTTTCTCTTTGGAGTCTGGTCCTAAAGTTTTTTTGCTGTAAGATGACTACCTTTACATCTGCTATTGTGTGGCCAGGGAGGTTGAAGTGTTCTCCTATAGGTTTTTCTATATTGCCATTCCTGATATCTGACTTGTGTCCATTTATCCTCTTGCGTAGTGACCGTCCAGTTTGGCCAATGTACATAGCAGAGGGGCATTGCTGGCATATGATGGCATATATAACATTGGTGGACATGCAGGTGAATGAGCCGGTGATGTTGTAGCTGATCTGGTTAGGTCCTGTGATGGTGTTGCTGGTGTAGATATGTGGGCAGAGTTGGCATTGAGGTTTGTTGCATGGGTTGGTTCCTGAGTTAGAGTTGTTATGGTGCGGTGCGTGGTAGCTGGTGAGAATATGCTTAAGGTTGGCTGGTTGTCTGTGGGCGAGGACTGGCCTGCCTCCCAAGGTCTCTGTGAAAGTGAGGGATCATTGTCCAGGATGGGTTGTAGATCACTGATGATGATCACTTTTTACAGATTCAGACTAACTACCCCTCTGATTCTTGGATGTAAGTTATCTGGACTTGTTGATTTAAAAATGTCTAATTTTAGTATCGCCTCTTAACACCCTCCAGAGATACTAGTGGCATGGAAAGAGTGTTAGCCTCACCATATGATGAGACTATCTTCTATTTTTTCGAAAAATACAGTAGAGAAACATTTATTGAATATTTCAGTTCCATGGGGGGCCCCAACCTGTCCCTCCAGTTTTGATTCCAAATGTAGTCAACCGTGGCCTAAATCTCAGAATCAACTAGTCAGATTTCAGTGACACTGAATGCAAACCCCAGTCCTGGCCCTGATTCAGCATTAGACTAAAACATCCAAAATTAGTTTATATCTAATTTGGATCTAGATCTGAACGTATAAAATAGCAGTGTAGCTGAGCACGGGTGGCAGCACAGGCTATGTACTCAGGTTCATAACAAGGGTCTCAGGTGGGCTTGTGCTCGGGCAGCCACTCCATGGCATCACAGCAGAGCTCTTTTCAGCTCAGCTATGCCTACCTGTGTGGCACTCACACTTCCTGACTGGTGTGTAGACATACTCTAGCAGCAGACACTGGAGTCTCCAGGAGGCAGGATTCAGAATGCAATTTCATTTGGAAAACACTGCTGACTTTAGTGCAGATACTAGCACTGAACATTTCAGCAATGCAAATTTTGGTGGAGGAGCTCTGAAATAAAATGCATTAATGCTTCATACATCGTGTGTGTGGGGGGAGGGCGGGTGGGGAATGAGCAAAGGATTCCAGGTCTCCATGAAAATTGGGACTGAACCAAAACATGTAATTTTCCACTTAAGGCTAAATTCAGCCTAGTCTTACACCCCGTGCAACCCCAGAAAATAAATGAGGTTGCACAGAGTATCAGTTAGAGCTGAATTTTACCCTGCTGGTAAGGGATCTAGCAGGCAACAGTCCTGGACAGAGCGAGGCTGTTACAGACAGATGAGTTTATAAGGTGTATGTTTGTCCAAATTTCTGCATCAGTACAGATGTGTATCAAATAACTTTGAATCTAGGGGCTAATCTAGCATTTCCTAGCCTCTCTGCCTATTCAAATCCAAATACCAACATAACTGAGATCTGGGAAGGGGAGAAAGAGCATTCAGACAGGATAGAATGGGTGTACATTGGGGTGAGAAGGGCTTACTGTAGAACACTGGAATGAATCAAAAGGCCATGCTAACTGGTGTTGAGCAAACCTGGTTAGTGAAAGTGGTAAATAACATTGGATTCATCCTTCTCTTTGGGCTACCCTTGCTGGAAATTCACTACTCACTAGTGGGAACAAGGTGTTATTTTCCATGCTTGGCTACCAGCCAAAATGCTCAGAAGCACCAATGCTAACAAAAAAGAACATTGGTTTATTTGCAATACCTTCCCCACCCTTAAATTCAACAAACCAATCTATTTGCTTCAGGCTTCTAACAGAATAAGACAACATCTTGCCAATTATGGGTACCTGTCAGCAGAGCGACTTGTGTCTCCAGACTGAAAAACAAATGCACCAAACTCGTAACAGAATTTCTGAGGCAAAATGGGTGACTCATGTCTGGCAAGTAAAGAAGCATTACAGATCATTGGTTCTTTAGGACTCACCTGAAATGCACGTAGAGAGATTCCACAAAATGTTTATGACAGAAACATGATGGATGGACGGATGGATTTTTTTTTTCCATGTCAAAAAGGTGAAAAATGGTATGTCTGTCTACGGGTTTGAAAGGATTCAGTCATAATTACAGACACACATTAAACCAGAGGAGAATCTACAAGCAGAAGAGTGGAGTGAGAAGTGGGCCCTATTGGAAAATGGTCAATATTCTATGTCCTGTCCCTTGTATCTGCTCCTTAATAGAGGTGGTGAGTCTATGTTCTACATGGGAAACAAGGGCAAGCTTTTTGTCTCATTAGGTCTTTGCTCTACAGTCTAGTGAGGGTAGCATTTGTTGTCTTGAGCAATGGGAAGTAACCTTCCACTGAGTATCTTTCTCATCTCACGATGAACTATACTATAGTTAAAGCTGGGACACTGACCTACAGTGATTTTGAAAGCCTCCATTTTTGTGTGCCAATCTTGAAACGTTTTATAGGAAGCTGATTTTCAGTAGCCTCAAGCTCAGAACTTTTTGACAGTCAGTCCCCCTGCAGCGCATTTCAAGCCTGGGCACAGGGAAACTGAGGCACCTCGCATCACTAGTCACTTTTTGAAAATGTAGGCCAGTATTTATATTGTACCACTGAGCATTTCAAAGGTGCCAAAAGGATTTGAACACCAAATTCCCATTAAAATTAGAGTAGAACCCCAACTGTATGAACAACTGGTTATATGAACCATGGTAGTTAACTTTCTGACGCTGAATGTGACTTCAATCCCTCAGCCAACATTCAAGTGGCTATACAGATTTGAGAAGACGAAGGGATTTGGCAGCAAAGAAGAGATGCTGTTTTCTCAAACAAACAAAAATCAGGCACACCAGATAGATTGTTGCTCTTTGTTATACATCTGATTGTTGAACAATTAATACAATAACTTAAGCACCAAATGTACTGTAATTTTGAGAGTTTCAGTTTTATGAACGTTTTGATTTTATGGACTCTTCAATCCCCAATTAGTTAAAAAAAAAAGCGGGGGGGGGGGGGGGGGGGAAGGAATTCTACAGTAATCCAAATCCTTTAGGTGGCTTTGAAATTCTCAGCCTACATGTCTCTGCTGTGATTACCTCTAGGCTTCAAACCACAGATGCAATAGGAAACCTTTCCTTTGAAGTATATCAAGAGCTCATGTGAAGACACTTGGTGTCATATTCCATGACTCCCCTGGCAAAATCCCTGACACTTACAGGATTGTTACAGCCAGGAGCCATTGTGCAACATAAGAAATCTAGGTGCCTGAGGACATCTAAATCTACTGCTAGATATTTCACTCTGCAAAGAATGTACCAAATTGCAGGTGTGATGCTATCAAAGCTGGGCATGCTGCACAATCATTGGTAACAGTTTAAGCATATCTGGTGGATTGCCCCAGGGTGCAAGTATTCTAGGAAGTGGTGAGACAGCAAGCATAAAAAGGATTAGGATTCAGCCTATGTCTCAATATGCCCTTAACCCTCCGAGGAGTTAGTAATGCGTCCACAATGATCAGATTGATCCTCTTCTGAAATTCTTGCTGTTACTAGCCAGACCATAGCAGTAGGCTGACGTAACTCATGTGTTCCTTCTCTGGGCGTGTGTTTTCAGAGCATGGGACATTCTTGCTATCCATCGGAAATTCTACAAGAGCATAATACATTGGGCCAGACAGTGGAGAAGCCTTTGAAACTGTGTTGGGGGAAGGGTACAAGAAGCTTGACCTCTTTTCATGCCCTACTCGAGAGTCTGCACTCTCTGTGCTTTGGGGATATGGAGGGATTGCTTACCCTATATGCTCCCTGGGGTGAAAATTGCTCCAATGGATGTAAGTGGGACTTGAGCGGTGCATAGGCCTCGTGTGGGAATGTCACTCTGTGTGACGTGCGTGGACCTTCTCTACAGAAAATCTCCTAGATCTTAGCTTCAAAAGGGTGGAATACATACTTCTTTAAGGCATCAAACATTCAATCTGACCTTGTGAACAGCTTTCTGGTGGAATTTTACTTGCTATGCACTTCAAATCCTCCATGTAGATCCTGCACTCTGGGTTAGAGCTCAGTAAAACAATGACGAATTTGCCCTCCTAAGAAATGACTAAGGGTATGTCTACACTACCCGCTGCATCGGCGGGCAGCGATCAATCCAGCGGGGGTCAATTTATCATGTCTAGTCTAGATGCGATAAATCGACCCCTGAGCGCTCTCCCATTGACTCCCGTACTCCACCGCCACGGGAGGCGCAGGCAGAGTCGACGGGGGAACGGCAGCAGTCGACTCACCGCAGTGAAGACACCACGGTAAGTATGTTGACTTCAGCTACGTTATTCACGTAGCTGAAGTTGCGTAACTTAGGCCTGGTCTACACTATGAGTTTAATTCAAATTTAGCAGCGTTAAATCGAATTAACCCTGCACCCATCCACACAACGAAGCCATTTATTTCGAAATAAAGGGCTCTTAAAATCAATTTCTGTACTCCTCCCCAACAAGCGGAGTAGTGCCAAAATCGATATTGTCATTTCGAATTAGGGTTAGTGTGGCCGCAATTAGATGGCATTGGCCTCTGGGAGCTATCCCACAGTGCACCATTGTGACCACTCTGGACAGCAATCTGAACTCGGATGCACTGGCCAGGTAGACAGGAAAAGCCCCGCGAACATTTGAATTTCATTTCCTGTTTGCCCAGCACAGGAGAGCATAGGTGACCACAGAGAGCTCATCAGCACAGATAACCATGCAGGCCAATAATCAAAAAAGAGCATCAGCATGGACCGTACGGGAGGTACTGGATCTGATCGCTGTATGGGGAGAGGATTCAGTGCTAGCAGAACTTCGTTCGAAAAGACGAAATGCCAAAACTTTTGAAAAAATCTCAAAGGGCATGATGGAGAGAGGCCACAATAGGGACTCAGAACAGTGCTGCGTGAAAGTCAAGGAGCTCAGACAAGCCTATCAGAAAACAAAGGAGGCAAACGGGTCAGAGCCGCAGACATGCCGCTTCTACGCTGACCAGCATGCAATTCTAGGGGGGGCCGCCACCACTACCCCACCTCTGACCATGGATTCCGAGGTGGGGGTAATCTCATCAGCTACACCTGAGGATTCTGCGGACGGGAAAGAGGAGGAGGAGGAGGACGAGCTTGCAGAGAGCACACAGCACTCCGTTCTCCCCAACAGCCAGGATCTTTTTCTCAGCCTGACTGAAGTACCCTCCCAAGCCTCCCAAGCCAGTACCCAAGACCATGACCCCATGGAAATGACCTTAGGTGAGCTTACCTTTTAAAATATAAAATATGGTTTAAAAGCAAGCGTTTTTTAATGATTAATTTGCCCTGAGGACTTGGGATGCATCCGCGGCCAGTACAGCTACTGGAAAAGTCTGTTAACGTGTCTGGGGATGGAGCGGAAATCCTCCAGGGACATCTCCATGAAGCTCTCCTGGAGGTACTCCAAAAGCCTTTGCAGAAGGTTTCTGGGCAGTGCAGCCCTATTCCGTCCTCCATGGTAGGACACTTGACCACGCCATGCTAGTAGCAAGTAATCTGGTATCATTGCATGACAAAGCCTGGCAGCGTATGGTCCTGGTGTTTGCTGGCATTCAAGCAACATCTGTTCTTTATCTCACTGTGTAATCTTCAGGAGAGTGATATCGCTCATGGTAACCTGGTTCAAATACGGGAATTGAATTAAGGGGACAGAGGTGGCCGTTCCTACTGGGCTGTTTGCCTGTGGCTGAAAAGAAATCCTTCCCTGCAGTTAGCCAAGCATGCGGGGGGAGTGTGGGGGGGGGGCAATTGGCGCTGAGCTTTTCGCCTTTGGCTAGCAGGGATCTTCCCTGATACCAACCATGCGGTGGGGGGAGGGGTATAGCGATCATCCCAAATAATTCATGGTGTGTGGGGGGGGTTAGTTTGGTTTCTGCAGGGATCTTCCCTGATACCAGCCATGCGGTGGGGGGAGGGATAAAGTGATCATCCCAGAGAATTGAATTGGGGGCGGGGGTCGTTTGTTTTCTGCTGCTGAAGGTTAACAGGAAAACCGCAGCAGTCAACGGGCTTTGCTTGGTATGTGGGAAAGGAGGGACCAGAAGCCGAAAGACAATGGCTTACCAGGGCCGCATGCAAGCCGAATTCTGTTGCCCGGACCTGTGTCTGTGATTTCTAACACCAAAGCCACAGGCACTCAATATTAAGATGGAAAATGCGACCTTGTACTGAAATCACATGTGCTATGTAATGTGAATAGTGTTTTTCACCGTGAAAGAGAATAAGCATTGTTCTGTAAAATGTATCTTTTTAAAAACTTCTCTTCTTTTTTCCATCCCTCCAGAAGCTGCAAATTTTTCAAGCCTACCTCCTCCGCCCTGAAGGCTATCTCAGATAAGGCGGTGGAGAAAGAGGATGCAAGACGAGATGTTCTCGGAAATAATGGAATGCACCTGCAATGAAAGAGCTCATTTGAATGAGTGGAAGGACACATTATCTAAGTACAGGAAAGATGCCAGTGAACGTGAGGTCATGAGGGACGCTCGAGATGAGAGGTGGCAGGCTGCAACGTTAGGGCTGCTGATCAAACGGACATGCTCCGGTGTCTGGTGGAGCTTCAGGAACGGCAGCAGGATAACAGAGTGCCGCAGCAGCCGCTGTATAACCTCCCTCCCCCCTCACCATGTTCCATAACCTCCTCACCCAGACGTGTCAGAACGTCGGGGGGGGAGGCTCCGTGCACCCTCCCACTCCACCCCAGTGGACAGCCCAACCAAAAGACTGTCATTATATTGAATTTTTTCAGTGGCCTTTTACTTCCCTCCTATCCTCCTCCCAAACCTCATCCGGGTGACCTTGTTGGTTCTCTCCCTATATTTATAATCAATTAATAAAGAATATATGATTTTTAAACGATAGTGACTTTATTTAGTTTAAAAGCAAGCTGTGATTTAAGCGGGGAGGGTGGTTTGCTTACAGGGAATGAGTCAATCAAGGGGGCAGGTTTTCAACAAACAGAACTTTCACACTAGCCTGGCCAGTCATGAAACTGGTTTTCAAAGCTTCTCTGATGCAAAGCGCTTCCTGGTGTGATCTTCTAATCGCCCTGGTGTCTGGCTGCGCATAATCAGCAGCCAGGCAATTTGCCTCAGCCTCCCACCCCACCATAAAGGTCTCCCCCTTACTCTCACAGAGATTGTGGAGCACACAGCAAGTAGCAATAACAATGGGGATATTGGTTTGGCTGAGGTCTGACTGAGTCAGTAATGAGCACCAGTGACCTTTTAAATGGCCAAATGCACATTCTACCACTATTCTGCACTTTTTTTTTTTTTTTTTTTAAATGGAGATATCCCATCTCCTAGAACTGGAAGGGACCTTGAAAGGTCATCGAGTCCAGCCCCCTGCCTTCACTAGCAGGACCAAGTACTGATTTTGCCCCAGATTCCTAAGTGGCCCCCTCAAGGATTGAACTCACAACCCTGGGTTTAGCAGGCCAATGCTCAAACCACTGAGCTATCCCTCCCCCCTTGCTCAGCCTGTAGTTGAACAGCTCTTGACTCCTGTCCAGGCTGCCTTTGTATGACTTCATGAGCCATGGCATTAAGGGGTAGGCTGGGTCCCCAAGGATAACTATAGGAATTTCAACATCCCCAACGGTTATTTTCTGGTCCAGGAAGTAAGTCCCTTGCTGCAGCAGTTTAAACAGAGTAGTGTTCCTGAAGACGCGAGCGTCATGAACTCTTCCCGGCCAGCCCACATTAATGTTGGTGAAACGTCCCTTGTGATCCACAAGTGCTTGCAGCACCATTGGAAAGTACTCCCTGCGGTTTATGTACTGGCTACCCTGGTGCTCCGGTGCCAAGATAGGGATATGGGTTCCATCTATCGCCCCACCACAGTTAGGGAATCCCATTGCAGCAAAGTCATCCACTATGACCTGCACATTTCCCAGAGTCACTACCTTTTGTAGCAGCAGTTCAGTGATTGCTTTGGCTACTTGCATCACAGCAGCCCCCACAGTAGATTTGCCCACTCCAAATTGATTCCCAACTGACCGGTAGCTGTCTGGCATTGCAAGCTTCCACAGGGCTATGGCCACTCACTTCTCAACTGTGAGGGCTGCTCTCATCTTGGTTTTCTGGCACTTCAGGGCAGGGGAAAGCAAGTCACAAAGTTCCATGAAAGTGCCCTTACGCATGCAAAAGTTTCTCAGCCACTGGGAATCGTCCCACACCTGCAACACGATGCTGTCCCACCAGTCTGTGCTTGTTTCCCGGGCCCAGAATCGGCGTTCCACGGCTATCACCTGCCCCATTAACAGCATGATCTCCAAAGCACCGGGGCCCGCGGTTTGATTGAATTCCATGTCCATGTCCTCATCACTCTCACCGCCATGCTGCTGTAGCCTACTCCTCGCTGCCTGGTTTTGCAGGTTCTGGTTCAGCATAAACTGCACGATAATGCGAGAGGTGTTTACAATGTTCATGACTGCTGTCTTGAGCTGAGCAGGCTCCATGCTTGCCCTGGTATGGCGTCTGCATGGTTCACCCAGGAAAAAGGTGCGAAACGGTTGTCTGCCGTTGCTTCCCTGGAGAGGAGGGAGGATGTACCCAGAACCACCTGCGACAATGTTTTTGGCCCCATCAGGCATTGGGATCTCAGCCCAGAATTCCAATGGGCGGAGGAGACTGCGGGAACTATGGGATAGCTATGGGATAGCTACCCACAGTGCAACGCTCCGGAAATCGACGCTAGCCCCGGTACATGGACGCACACTGCCAAATTAATGTGCTTAGTGTGGCCGCATACATTCGACTTTATACAATCTGTTTCCAAAATTTGAATGATATAAATTCGGATTAATCCCGTAGTGTAGACATACCCGATCGATTCTCCTTCCCCCCCCCACCCCCCCGGCCCCGCAGTGTAGACCAGGCCTAACTCTGAGGAGACTGAACAAAACAAGTTGTACTCCCCCCCACCCCCATCTTTCCATGTAGTTGAATTTGCTGGGTTCAGCAAAGTCAGAGGCTTCGGAGTTCAGCATACTAGTCACTTGGGAACTGTGTGTAAAGGTAGAGGTTATTTTAGGGCCATTGACTTACAGGGCCCTGTTAGCAACAAACTAAAGAAACTTGTTCAATCCAAATATTTCCCTTGGTTTTTACTTTCCCCCAAGAGACATTTTCCAGCAGTAATGCTGTAAAATTGTATGGCTAAATTCTCTCCTGGTGCAACTCTATTGACTTAGTGGAGTTAGGCCAGCAAAAAATTTGGTCCACAGTTTCTTTAATATTATTGAACAAGGTCTCTTGGAAATGCTTTTCTGAGCAGACATGCATCATTTCCAGGAGCAGGGCTAACTTCACTTTGTGAACTGAAGTGTGGCAATTTGCTTATAAGTGGAAGTGTTGCACAGTCTGGTGTAATAGGGAGCGGAGAGCAATAAATTTCCCAATCTGGTAGACAGATTTCATAGTGCAGCATGCAGTGCATTTGTGGGTCTTTAACCCATACTCCTTTGGCTGAATATTTGTTTCACATCTATTTGTCTGTGATCCTCTGATATCTTCTATTTAAATATAGTTACACAATCCTCTAGCAAACAATAGGAATGTTAATAAGGCTAAATGTATACATCTAAGAACAAACAGTGAGGGGAGGGATAGCTCAGTGGTTTGAGCATTGGCCTGCTAAACTCAGGGTTGTGAGTTCAATCCTTGAGGGGGCCACTTAGGGATCTGGGGCAAAATCAGTACTTGGTCCTGCTAGTGAAGACAGGGGGCTGGCCTCAATAACCCAGGGTCCCTTCCATTTCTGGGAGATAGGATGTCTCCATATATTTATTTATTTTATAGGCCATGCTTACACGATGGCAGGCTTTACCCTGCGAAGCAGTGACTCTGAGAAAGATTTGGGGGTCTTGGTGGATAATCAGCTGAACTCAAACTCCCAGTTTGATTCTGTGGCAAAAAGGACCAGTGTGATCCTTGGATGCATAAATAGGGGAATCTAGAATAGAAGTATAGAGGTTATTTTATTTCTGTATTTGGCACTGGTGCAACTGCTGCTGGAATACTGTAACCAGTTCTGATGCCTACAGTTCAAGAAGGAAGTTGATAAATTGGAGAGGGTTAAGAGAAGAGCCATAAGAATAATTAAAGGATCAGAAAACATGCCTTATAGTGATTGACTCAAGGAGCTCGATCTATTTAGCTTAACAAAGAGAAGGTTATCAGAAGACTTGAACACAGTCTGTAAGAACCTACATGGGGAACCAATATTTAATAATGGTCTCTTCAGTCTAGCAGACAAAGGTATAACAAAGATCCAATGGGTGGCAGTTGAAGGTAGACAAATTCAGACTGGAAATAAGGTGTACATTTTTAACAGTGAGGAGCAATTAACTCTTGGAACAATTTACCAAGGATTGTGGTGGATTCTCCACCACTGGCAATCTTAAAATCAAGATTGGATTTTTTAAAAGATATGCTCTAGCAAAAGGAACTATTTTGGGGGTGTTACACAAGAGGTTGGACTAGATGACCACAATGGTCTCTTCAGGCGGTTGGATCTCTGAATCTACTCAGTATGGGGCCTGATCCAAAATCCATAAAGCTAGTAGAAAGATGCCCATTGTCCTCAGTGGGCTTTGAATCAGACCCAGAATGAACAAGAGTAAGAAACAAACATATATTGGTTATGAATAGTTTCTCTTATGAAACATTTTAATATAAACAAGGCAAAACACTCAAATATCTTGTAGAGACAATCCTATATTGGAAGAGGAATGGACTATAACACCCACTTGGTCCTGTCTTTCTGTATTTTTTGTGGTCCCTGGTGTAACTGACTTCAAAGTATAATTATATTAAGGACATTGGAAAATACCCCTCTGAAAAATAACACTTTCCCATTTGTTATGAACAAACTGCTGGCACCTGTTTGGCGAATTTTCTGGATAATGAGGTTCAGATGAGAGGACAAAATGCAGGACAAAATGTGGGTTAATGAGAAGTGATAAGGGCAAGTGATAATGACAGCATGGGACCCAGTATTCAAAGAGAGAATATATGCAACTAACAAAGCACTTGAAGTCAAACAGAGGTGCTGATGAGCCTTTATCTGAGTGTCATTATCACCTTGTGCCCTGCAAGCCCAGCTGTTTCTGCTAACACATTGTGTTGGATAGACCTTGGGAAAAGAAGAATGAGGCCATGGTACTCTGGAACGTCCAGCTATCCGCAGCAGACACTGGAGCATCAGTGCAAACACTTAGGATGTCTTCACTGCACAGATAGCCCAGGGGATTGGCACCTGGTCTGAGCACTAAGGTTAGCTTTGCAAAGGTGTAAGCAGCAACATGTGTCCTTACTGGTGCTGCACTTACCTATGTGTGTCACTAGGACTTCTGAGAGCATATCCCATGGTTCTTTGTGTGTAAGTAAGCTGAGTGGCTCAGAGTCTTTCCCAGTGGATTGTGGGAGAACTCATCTGTCCTCCTGGGCGGGCGGGGGGAGGGGAGGAACTGTGGGAAGGCATTGGAGAACTATCCACACTTGGGTGGTTTATTCTGTGTAATCACTACAAACTGAGAGGATTACCAGCCCAAGTGAAAGTGGAATACAGACTATAGCCCACTCCCCCAGCCCTGCCGGCTAGCCTGGGTTGAAAGCACCATTAAACTCAGGTTTGAGGGTTTTGTGTGTGGGTGGGAGCTGGTTTGGGGCAACACCTGAGTATGGGCCTGGGTTGATGCTGCAGTTTTGCCAATCTACACTGTGTGTGTCTGTCTTCACTGCAATGAGCCACAATGCATCCCAGGGCCTCTTGCCTCTGCCTGAAGTTGGGGTAAGCTACACCAGTGCAAATCACGACATAGTGGCTTTGCCTGTCTATGCCTGTTGATGGCTGTAAGTGGGGTCCAGCCAACATTCGAAGTGCACAGACATTAATTTGTATCTACTCGTGAGCTGTGCTTGCCAGATGACATCTTGAAGAATTTGCTCATAGTGAGGCCTGGAGGGAAAGGGAAGAAAGAAAATTGTGTTTTGTCCAAGCCCACGCTAGACAAGCCCAAGCCCATGCTAGACAAGTGAGAGAGTCTGTTTTGTTTCTCTAGCAGCCATGGCCCTTTTAGTTCTGTGAGTGACTTGTTGGTTTGACTCAGCAAGGGTTTTTGTCAATTTCCCTTGATTTCAGCCTCCATGAGGCTCACAGTCCTCTTCCATCTCAGGTTAAAATGGACCCAAACATTCAAATCAAAAGCTCAGTCAAAACTACCACGTTCCACTAGGTTTTGCTTCAAATTTCACTGGGCTTTGGCACCAAGCTACCCCTCAGCCTCGGTTCAACACTGGTCAACATTGGCTTGACAGGTTTCTGAGCCTTAGGGAAGCATTTTGGGCTCTGGATTTCAATTTGGTAGCAAAACCAAAACCCAGCTGGGTTCAGAATCTGTTGCAAATATCTCACACAGCTCTAGCATGTTTTCCCCTCAGAACAGAGACAAATGTTATTGTCCTTTTCAACATATTTGGCAGGAATCTTTGTTTGTTTATCAGAAGTAGAGCAGTTGCTGTGGCATCTCTCTCCCCTTTGGACGAAGACACAACATGGACTTGCAGCTCTGTACAAAAGGCCATAGCCTTACTGATGATACACCATGATCTGAGTCATTAACGATTATTTTCCAAACAAACTGGACGAGCGTGAGAAAGATCATGGGACAAAAAGCTAATCTGAGTGTCAGCCCCAGTGGACCAGCCCCGTCTTGTTGTTTCCCATTGCTCACCACATGCACTGTTGTTTTAGGACATCTCTTAATTGCAATCAAACTCAGGATTGGATTTGGTGCAGAGCAAAGTTCCATTATTGGAGCTCCCCCCAATAATGATCCAAAAAGAAGCAGATTGAGCACAGAAAAACTGATCTTTAAAAAGGGCTCTAGAGGTGATCCCGGCAATTACAGACCGGTAAGTCTAACGTCTGTACCGGGCAAATTAGTTGAAACAATAGTTAAGAATAAAATTGTCAGACACATAGAAAAGCATAAACAGTTGAGCAATAGTCAACATTGTTTCTGTAAAGGGAAATCGTGTCTTACTAATCTATTAGAATTCTTTGAAGGGGTCAACAAACATGTGGACAAGGGGGATCCAGTGGACATAGTGTACTTAGATTTCCAGAAAGCCTTTGACAAGGTCCCTCACCAAAGGCTCTTATGTAAATTAAGCTGCCATGGGATAAAAGGGAAGGTCCTTTCATGGATTGAGAACTGGTTAAAAGACAGGGAACAAAGGGTAGGAATTAATGGTAAGTTCTCAGAATGGAGGGGGGTAACTAGTGGTGTTCCCCAAGGGTCAGTCCTCAGACCGATCCTATTCAACTTATTCATAAATGATCTGGAGAAAGGGGTAAATAGTGAGGTGGCAAAGTTTGCAGATGATACTAAACTGCTAAAGATAGTTAAGTCCAAAGCAGACTGTGAATAAATTCAAAAAGACCTCACAAAACTAAGTGATTGGGCAACAAAATGGCAAATGAAATTTAATGTGGATAAATGTAAAGTAATGCACATTGGAAAAAATAACCCCAACTTTACATACAATATGATGGGGGCTAATTTAGCTACAACAAGTCAGGAAAAAGATCTTGGAGTCATCGTGGATAGTTCTCTGACAATGTCCACGCAGTTTGCAGAGGTGGTCAAAAAAGCAAACTGGATGTTAGGAATCATTAAAAAGGGGATAGAGAATAAGACTGAGAATATATTATTGCCCTTATATAAATCGATGGTACGCCCTCATCTCGAATACTGCGTACAGATGTGGTCTCCTCATCTCAAAAAAGATATACTGGCACTAGAAAAGGTTCAGAAAAGGGCAACTAAAATGATTAAGGGTTTGGAACGGGTCCCATATGAGGAGAGATTAAAGAGGCTAGGACTCTTCAGCTTGGAAAAGAGGAGACTAATGGGGGATATGATAGAGGTATATAAAATCAGGAGTGATATGGAGAAAGTGGATAAGGAAAAGTTATTTACTTATTCCCATAATACAAGAACTAGGGGTCATCAAATGAAATTAATAGGCAGCAGGTTTAAAACAAATAAAAGGAAGTTCTTCTTCACACAGCGCACAGTCAACTTGTGGAACTCCTTACCTGAGGAGGTTGTGAAGGCTAGGACTATAACAGAGTTTAAAAGAGAACTGGATAAATTCATGGTGATTAAGTCCATTAATGGCTATTAGCCAGGACGGGTAAGGAATGGTGTCCCTAGCCTCTGTCTGTCAGAGGGTGGAGATGGATGGCAGGAGAGAGATCACTTGATCATTGCCTGTTAGGTTCACTCCCTGTGGGGCATCTGGCATTGACCACTGTCGGTAGACAGTATACTGGGCTAGATGGACCTTTGGTCTGACCCGGTATGACCTTTCTTATGTTCTTATGTTCTTATGATCTGTGGATCCAAATACTGGCTGGCAGGAAGTGCATGGCCCACCACTGCTCAACCCACCCTCAGAGGCCCCACTTCTCTTCTTTTCTTGGAAGCTTTTTTCCCCGTGGTCCCACACAGGTGAGAACTGCTTCCAGTAGAGGGTCCCACGAACATAACAAGGGGCCTGCCTACTGCAACTCCCTCGAATGGCAGAGGACTTTCCCAGTTAGATGGGACAAGTTCTCCAGCTGGAGCAGAAGAGCATCTATGCTAACTTGGGCAGTGCAAAAGCACTGTACAGCAGGGTGAGCCCCTCCCCACTGGGAATCTCGCAATACAAGGGGTCTGTGCTACCACTGCAGGAGCTCCCAGTGCAGGGGATATTCCATGGCAAGGTAGGGATGGGCTAGAGGAGAGAAGAACATTTGGTGGCGTGACTGAGGCATTCTTGTACCCCAGTATTCCTGCACCTTGCAATGGCCCTGTGTAGGGCTGTTCTAAGTTGGATAGCAGCCTGTGAATGGAGAAGGTGCCAGAGGTCTCTCCTATGCACCTGCAGTAGTGCAGGGATAAATCTGGCCCATAAAGTATATTGAAATCAACAGGATTTCCTTGGGCTGTAAGCCAGTGCTGAGTCTGGCCCTAGAATATCTCTGTCATTTAGCAGTCAACAGGGCTCACATAGACTTACACTCTGAATAAATATTTTTTTCTCCTCTGTCTATTTCTGAAAAAAGGATCTTTGACAAAAATATCATTACTGTGTCTGGGAAACCATCCCGCAGAACAGTTATTTGCTGAGCCTTTAAATACACAGGCTGAGTAATCGAATCCTATGAGTGTGCTACTTATGCCTACTCAATTAGAAACGCTCTGTTTCTCAATACCCAGGGCTCCAGACATTTCCTCTTCTCCTCTGCAGCCCATAATGTGGCTGCACTGTCATGGGGGCACAAGCGGGTGTAAAGAACTCATTCCCGGACTTCTTGCCTGACCTTCCTGTGTAGGGAGCAGCCAGAATCCCAAACCATGCATGATGCATGTGGAGGGTGGGAGGATGCACATGGGGGTCAAGCAGTGCAGCTAACCTCCATTCCACACCAGCTGCCATTCTGAGGTCAATACTGTATCCTCCTTATGTCCATGTACAGAGGGTGCTGCAGCAAAGGTCTTTTCCTCCCATGATTAACTCAGTAGTGGCTTTAAAAGCCAAAGAGAGCTCCAGGTATTAAGGTCCAGGTTCTGATACCTGTGCAATCAACAGGACTGCTCATAGACTGAGATCCTATTCAAAGTGAGTTGGGGTGTAAAAATTTGGCTGTAAGAGGGTATCAGTATAGGGTCTGATTTGGCAAAAATTATGTCCAGAATCTGCTCTTTACTGAATGAGACCCATTGCTGCAAATCAAAATAGTAAAAATCTGTAGAGTTCAGAATTAATAATAAAGGATAGTCATACAAGCAGCTGACAAATCATCGATCAATTTCAGATCACATTGAGATACTTACAAACTAAATAGGGCAACCAGATAGCAAGTGAGAAAAATCGGGTTGGGGGTGGGAGGTAATAGATGCCTATGTAAGAAAAAGCCCTGAAGATCGTGACTTTCCCTATAAAATCGGGACATCTGGTCACCCTAAAAATTAAAGAAATGTAAAATATCCAGGAATCCTAACCACCATGTACAGATTGAAATAAAATTAGTATATGACTCATAACAAAGATAGTAAAGATGAAGTGTGGCCCACTAAGATTGAGTTTTACTGGTACTACTTGCTTTAGACATGTATATATATAACATATACACCTTATCCCAGCTCAGAACTCACCTCTGCCAGGATGCGTGCAGGATACTGCAATATTATAACAGCTGGGCATGTGGTGAGTTTTGATTACTGCTTCTGACTGGCTAAGGGTACACACTTCCTGTGATTTTTGTTACCCCAACTTCCCTACCCCACTTTAGCCTTCCCGTTTGTCCCCCTCCGCCGCTCTATCAGTTGTTTGTGGTAGGGACTATCATGTACTATATGTGTATACAGTACCTGGCACAATATGGCCCTGACCTAGTTGGCCTCAAGATGCTATCACAATAGAAATTTTATATAATAGTAAAAATAAGTGCGTTACTATATTATACATGGTAAGTATTATGTACAATATAGATGTAAAAATACATATAGATTAATTACAATGTACATAACTTTTTCAAAAATACCTAAGTCACATTTAATTTCAAGGAGAGGTAGGCTCCTAAAGGCCATATTAACAAAGGTATTTGGGCGCCTAAAGATCCAGAGAGGCACCTCAAGGATTTTCAAAAGCATCTCAGTAGATCAGGTGCCTAACTCCCACTGAAAGTAAATGTGCCTAACTCCTTTAGGCCCTTTTGTAAATCACACTAGGTACCTCTCTGCATCTTTTGGTGCCTAAATACCTTTGCAAATATTGTCCTAAGTACCAAAGTCACTTTGAAAATAGGACTTAGGCCATGATTCTCAAAGATATTTGGGCATCTAACTCCCTGTGGAGTTAGATTCTTAAATATGATTAGTGATCTGGGCTTTAAGAGTTTTTGAAAACTTTTCCCTATAGCCATCTGTAGACCTACAAATTGGTAGAGACTAGAGATGGCCAACTGTTAATCCTGAATATCTTATTTTATGATTCTATTTCTGCCAGCTGATGGAATAAGTTATTTTTTCCACTATATAATCAGCAAAATTTTATCCTTGACTATTTTTCCATTAATCAGCAAGGAAATTAGTCATTAATATTTTTCATTAGTCATCAAGGTCTGGTATAAGCTTTTATATACTGTGCTATAATATTAGCAAACAGTGGGACAGATTTTCTAGTGTACTTTGGCTGGCTGCTTTTGGCCCCTCTGGTGATGCAGAGCTGCCATAAATCTTGTTTGCATTGCTGGAGGTGTTCAAAGCAGCCAGAGCATACAGTGAATCTGGCCCAATGTTCTAAAACATGTTCTAGATGAAGATGTTGTCTTCCCAGGTGCTGTCTGTGAACTGAAGGGATCGGCTGATGAGCTGTAGTTTTCTCATGATACATTTTGGGGAATATATAAAGATTTGGCAAAAGCGTCAATTCCTAATTATGTGAATATAGCAAAAAATATGTCAGGTCCACGGACTCTTTGAGCCTGATTGTCAGTTATGCTAAGGCCCCTGCAGGCCACTCTGGTAGCTTGGTATAAAGAGGCCTTAGTATAACTGAGAATCGGGCCCTTGATATTTAAGCTAGAGAGTGTCTTGGACCAATAACACCAAGCCTCTGGGGATGCTTGAAATCCAAACTCAGAACAACGCTCTGCTTTTGTGAATTGCCCCTCTCTTCTTAATGGACTCAGCTAACACCCTGAGTCCAACCTGCTTTGACCTGTTCCAAAGCTGACTTGTGTGGGAGGCACCTCTCTCTGTTTTAAATGAGTATTTTGAAAGTGGTGGATTAAGTTCCTGGGTGGAAACTGTGCCTATTTGTCTGCTCTGCCACTTCCCTCTTTCCCTTTCATAATTCCCTTCCCAGCCTAGCCTCTTCATCAAATAATATCATCCTTGTTTATATTCGGAATGTTAGGGGGAATTTTCTGCTGTCCCTCCTCACCAGCTGGTCTTCAGACTCTACCATGTTGGTCTCGTAGTTGTAACGTGTGACAATATTGGCCCCTGCCCCTTCATCCACCCAATCACTCATCCCGTATATGCACATTCATTCTTTCACTTCCCCACTCACATAATCACCTATTCATCCCTATATCCACTCTTGCGTTCATGATTTATTTTACTAATAGCTATAAAAATATTTACAGGAGGGAATGTTTAATTTACAAGGAGCATAAAAGATGAAACATGGAGGAGCAGCTGTGTGATTGCATTGGACATGGGTGGTGAAGCATGCACACCATGAGAAAGTATTGAGAGCTGGTTTTCAATTATAGGCTGTAGCTTCCTCATTTGGTAGCAAATAGTTTACAAAAGCATGTGTTACCAGCTGCTCAAGTCATCCACTTTTTATAAGCATTTCATCCCAGTAAAGAGACTGTATGGTCTATGATTCTAGGAGAGAAAGAATCTGAAGGCATTTGTCTATATCACATTTTTCTTTGAATGCTCTCAGCATCAACACCTGACAACAGGGCCAGATGCACAGCTCATGTAAATGGTGTAGTTCCACTACATTGGTGGAGTTGGGCTGATTTACACCAGCTGAGCACTAGGCTGAATGTTAAATATATTGGTGTTATTATTTAGCATTTGTGTGCTGTGCAGTACGGTGCTTGTGACAGGTTGCCCCCCTTGGGATGTCACCTGATGCGTTGAGATACCACTGAGCCTGTCTATTTTGCCAGCCTGGGCACCCTGTTTACCTGTCTTGCTGAGCCAAGCTATTAAGCCTCCTCCAGCACACACACAGGTAGGGCCACATCCAACTGCAGAACGAAACAGACACTGAGATCAGTTCTCAGAAGGCTCAGCTTAAGGGGCTTGCCCCGGCACTCAGGTGTCCACCTCCCTTGGAGTGCAGACCCACAGATATATTATGAAATCCACCCCCTCCCTCAATGTGGAGGAAGGTATGCACAACCCTCTGCCCCCAATTGTGAATTGTACAACTAGGGTTATATTATAAATAAGAAATAAGTTTATTAACTACAAAAGGTGAATTTTAAGTGAATATAAGAGATAACAGACAGAACAAAGCAGATTACTGAGCAAATAAAACAAGAATACACAAGCTAAGCTCAATATACTTAAGAAATTGGTTACAAATAGTAATTTCTCACCCTAGATATTGTTGCAGGCAGATTACAGAAAGTCTTGAATGGCAGCTGCAGTGGTCTCTGGCTTATTATTATTCACAAGCCAGATGCCCTTCCAGCTTGGGCTCAACCCTTCTCTCCCCAGTTCAGTTCTTGCTTCCAGGTGGTTTTCAGTGTCTCTTTGGGTGGGGAGGCAGAGGAGATGATGTCACTCCTCTACCTTATATAGCTCTTGGGTATGGCGGAAACCCTTTGTCTCCACATTTTATGCCGGGGATGGGTTTGCACTGGTGCCAGTACTGGATCCCCTCAAGAAAAACTTCTTATTCAACCATGCATTTCTACAAGTTGTTCTTATCAGGAATCCCGCTATGGTGTCCCAATCTCCCTTGGTTGCAAACCCATTATCCAAAACAGAGCCAGGTTTGAGACAAGTGAGCTTCAGGTCAAGTGACACTCAGACTCTTGGATCTCCTCTGCTTTTGCAAAGGAGAGGGTCGGCTTCAATAACAAGTTCAATGTCCTCAAAGAGCTGCAGGAGAGTGAGGGTCGTGGGCTGGCTCAGCAGGACACACTGAAGTCCAGTCTAGCTGGTAGAGCAGGTTGATCTGTTCTTTATGGATATTTATTAGTATTTTTGCCCCGTGTTTTGGACAGTGACTCATTCAGAACTGATTCTGATTTGGCTGTGAATGTGTTCATTTTGATAAACAACTTCCAGCCCATTGATTGTCCATGAGCTATTCACTGTGGATATTTCTTATTTGTGGTGTGCGATTAGTCACCTATGACTATCACTACTATTTATTTGCATTACCCTGGTGCTTTAGGAGCCGTAGCTATGGACCGGGACCTCACGATGCCAAATGCTGTAAAACACAGAACAAACCCAGTCTCCGTAAGTCATCAGGGACTGTTTTTGCTCACCAATGGGATGGTTGATGTTTATGAGAAGGAGTACAGTGAATGATGAATAACCTTCTTTAATGAACTGTCAGATGAAGAATCAGTCATGCCGAACCTTTTGGGATCCATGTGTTTGTCCAAAAACGTGCAAATATGGAATAATTTGATCCCACCAATAATAGAGTGACCTTGTAGCTTTGATTTTTCAAAAAATATTGCAACTAATTTGTTTTACTGTTCAGCCAGCCCTTTTAGCCCCCTCATTATTTTGTCTACCAATTAGGCCTAGTTTCCATCACACCAACTTTGGTTCATTAATTTCTGGTTCCACATCTTCTGTTTTTACCAAGCATGATTTTAACATAGCCTTTGAACCATATCAGTAGGCTTTTTTGTTTGGATTTATTCAATTTTTCTATCTCTTTTGCATACCTTTCCCCATCAACGTTTATTATTATTAGGTTTCAGAGTAGCAGCCGTGTTAATCTGTATCCGCAAAAAGAACAGGAGTACTTATCTTCTTATCAAACTGTCTGTACTGGGCTATCTTGATTATCACTTCAAAAGTTTTTTTTTTCTCTTACTTAATTGGCCTCTCAGAGTTGGTAAGACAACTCCCACCTGTATGTGTGTATATATATGTGTATATATATACTCTCTGTATGTGTGTATATATATCTCCTCAATATTTATTCCACTCTGTATGCATCCGAAGAAGTGGGCTGTAGTCCACGAAAGCTTATGCTCTAATAAATTTGTTAGTCTCTAAGGTGCCACAAGTACTCCTATTATTATTAGGTGATTGTGCCATCTTATGAATGGTCACACCCTTTTTACCATTGAGCTCACAATTAGAGTAAAATTGTAGGCCCAGTTATTACAACAGAGCCTTTTCCCCACTCTACCGTCCCCGTGCAGGAACTAGAAGGTGGATGGTGTAAGACTGGGAATCTGCCAGTGACTGAGGCCAGTGGCTTTAGGGCAGTTTTGTGCTGCAAAAGCAGCAAGGCAACTTCAGTAATGTTGAGAGTTGTAGCTCCTGAAAACTGATTTCAAAGGCTATTACACTGGCCTCTCAATGACATCAACCCGTTAGTTATCTAAAGATAAGGCAGGATTGTCAGTCTCACTCATGACTATCACTCAGACCCCACAAGAAAGTGATGACTTTTCAATTAAGCAACTTGCAGAATGTCAGAGTTTCCATGTCACTGCGGAAGCTTTCGGCTTAGTTCTGAAAAAAAAATTACCAAGAGTGAGGCAAGTCTTCGAAAACAATGAACGCTTCCAGAAGAGAGCAGTGCACTAATCTGGGCAAACGGACTAATCTCACTTCGGAACTCTTCAGCATAGTCAGCAAGTTATTGTAAAACCAAGGGACAAATTCACCACTCATGTCAGAGGGAATTCCATTGACTTACAACAGAAGTCAATTTAGCCCAAGAAATTCAGTGACTAACCATATGTGACTGTTGCCATGCGAAGCAAGGGCTATTGCTCCTGCCTACATTAGGGCTGAATGTCCCTAAGACTCAGTTTCCCCTGCCTTATCTCTCTTGTGCTTGTAACGGTGTCAGCTTGAATAGGGTGCCCAGATAGCAACTGTGAAAAAACGGGACAGAGAGTGGGGGGTAATAGAGGCCTATATAAGAAAAAGTCCCCAAAAACGGGACTGTCCCTTTAAAAACGGGACATCTGGTCACCCTAAGCTCGAGAGACTTGGCAGCTGAAATCTGAATCTACAAAACAGGACTAGCACAAAGGCAGTGTCTGTGCAAGCTTCCCCGAATTGCCCAGCCAGTATGTTGTAGTCCTGACCTGAAGTGATACCCGCTTGGGCAAAAGTTTCATTCGTTGATTCACTGCGTCTGCTCAGAGCATGGTCCTTGTACTGCGACTACCAGCCGCTGTGGAAATTAGTGCTAGATGTGGTGGGAGTTCTGTGTTGTGGAATAGACACCACAGTGACCAGCCTATTCCATGTAACCAGCAGCTCACCAGAGAATGCCTTTTGATCTCTATGCCTGAAATGGAGTTGAACCAAGAGCCTACAGCTGAAAGGCCCCATAGGCCGTTATTTATTCTGGCAGCTGGTCTGCCCCCACACTGGAAAAGTGGTAGTTAGGCGACTAAAAATTAAAATAAAAATGATCTGCAAGGCCCCAATTCAGCAAAGTATTTAAACACACCCCTAACTTTCAACACATGACTCATGGGTTTACAGTTAGGCACATGTTTAAATACCTTGCTGAATCCGGGCCTAAATCTCTATGTACTCTCTATAGAGGCTGAACAAGGCATGGAAGCATTGCTAGTTAGACACGAAGAGATCTGAGTCTTCAGATGCCTGGTCAGTCTGAGACATTAGAGTAAATTTGCAGGCCCAGTTATCAGAGCCTCTTCTCCACTCCATGATCTAAATACAGGGGCTAGAAGGTGGGTAGGGGAGAGGAGATAGCAATATCTGCATAAGAAAGATCCTGCCAATGAAAAAAGAAACGTTTGCTATAACAAGTATCCTTACAAAGCTATGCAGCCGGAGTGACTGGTGCATTTAATTACTCACCCCTGTCTGTCTAGACGCAGCCTATTTTGCAGATTTCTTAAGGGGTGGGGGGAGTGCATAATGATCACATTTGGTATTTGATTTCTCTGTCCTGATGCAGGTTTATAACTGCCATCAGCATGCGCGGGAATGGGGCTTCGGATCCTATCATTAAATATTTTAGCCTTACGGTAACTTTGGCACATTTTGAGTCGCAGAAAAAAACTGTTCTTCAGTGTGTGGATAGGAGCTGCTCCCTCCATCCCCAGGAAAGAGATTAAGGCCAACACATTCCAAAGTGACGAGAGTTGTTGAGTGCTCATCGAGCGACCCCTTAAAGGAGCCTGATTTTTCAGGGGATGGGTGCTCAGCACGGTCTGAAAACTAGGCCCCTGTAGTAGGTCCTAGCCGGGGCTCGACCCTTCCGGGCAGGAGGGGAGCCACACCGACTCACTACTCTGGGAATAAGCAGTCAGTTAGTCCTGAAACTCCGGCTCTTTGGTGCAGAGTCGGAGCAACCACAGTCAAAGCTCAGGAGCCCAGGCCCTGGATCAGGGCGGGGCAAACACAGTTAGCTCAGACCCTTGCTTGCTGGGCTGAGCGGGCAAATAGTTCAGAGCCCAGCCCCTGGATCAGGGCGGGGCAAACACAGTTAGGCTCAGGTCCTTATGGCAGGGGCTGAGCGAGCAAACAGTTCAAAGCCCAGGCCCTGGATCAGGGTGGGGCCAACACAGTTAAGCTCAGGCCCTTGTTTGCAGGGGCTGAGCGAGCAAATAGTTCAGAGGCCAGGCCCTGGATCAGGGCGGGGCAAACACAGTTAAGCTCAGGCCCTTGTTGCAGGGAGCTGAGCGAGCAAATAGTTCAGAGGCCAGGCCCTGGATCAGGGCGGGGCAAACACAGTTAGGCTCAGGCCCTTGTTGCAGGGGCTGAGCAGGCAAATAGTTCAAGGCCCAGGCTTCTGTAGCCGAGCGTTGGGTGAGGGGGAGGCCTGCCACCCGTACGGAGGGTGGCAGGGGGGAACGCAGGCCCACCCACTCCACTGCGTTCCAGCCCGGGGCCCTAACAGCGGTTGCTGCCGCTGCTGGTCAGTGGGGTATCCAGACCGCAACACACTGACATAGGCTCACACTCAGTTGCAGCCGGACCGGGGTCGGCTACCCCCGGGCTACTTCCGTGATCCCCCTCACAGCCTACCTCGGTCGTTGCGCCGGGATCGGGCCAGTCCACCTGCATGGGCTCCTCTCTGCCCGGGCTCGGCGGCAAGTCTGGTAGCTCTGCCGGGAAGTCCGGCCAATGGTCCTCAGGCGGCTCCTCTGGATAGCAGCAGGGGCTGAGGGGTTCGGGTCCAGTCTCACCCTCAGGGTTAGCGGGGTTCGGTTCCCAGGGGTTCTCCCAGTGGCGGGCGTGAACGGGCTCCGGCGGCTCCTCCTCGTAGCGGGCCCGGGGTAGCTCAGGCCAGCTAGGGTCTTCGACGGTCTCCCGGCCGGGAGCTCCCGGCCGCACGTCTGCTCCCTGTGGTGGCTGGCCGCCAACTGAGCTCTGGCGGCCGGCCTTTATACTTCCTGTCCCGCCCCTTGACTTCCGGGGGGCGGGGACAGGCGGTGGTGGTCCCACCCACTCTGGTGCCGGCACGTGGGCTCCCTCTTCTGGGCAGGAGGGGAGCCACACCGACTCACTACACACCCCCCCCCTTAAGACTGGCTCCCGCCTGTCGGGGCCAGGTCCTGCCATCTCCCCCATGCGGGATAGGAAGTCCGCATTCGTATGGTCTTTACCTGCTCGATGCTGGACCGTAAATGCGTAGGGTTGTAAGGCGAGGTACCACCGCATAATGCGGGCATTATTATCTTTCATCCGCATTAGCCACCGGAGGGGGGCGTGGTCTGTGACGAGGGTGAACGGGGCCCCGAGGAGGTAGAAGCGCAGGGCATCGCAGGCCCACTTCACCGCGAGGGCCTCTTTTTCTACCACGGCGTAATTCCTCTCCCGGGGGAACAGCTTCCGGCTGAGATATACTACGGGGTGGTCCTTTCCCTCCACTTCTTGGGACAGGACTGCCCCTAATCCTACGCCGGAGGCGTCGGTCTGCAGGATGAATGGGCGTTTAAAGTCTGGGCTATAGAGAACCGGCTCCTGGCAGAGGCACTTCTGCAGTGTCCGGAAGGCCGCTTCACATTCGGGGGACCATCGTACCTGCCGGGGGCTGTCCTTCGTCAGAAGCCCAGTTAAGGGTGCTGCGATGGTCGCGAACTGGGGGATGAACCGTCTGTAATACCCAACGAGGCCCAGGAACTGCCGAACGTGCCGTTTGGTTGATGGGGTGGGACAGTCCAGGAGGGCCTGGACTTTCCCGACGAGGGGCTTGACCTGCCCGCCCCCGACGGTATAGCCGAGATAGTTGGTCTCTTGCCAGGCAATCCGGCACTTTTTGGGGTTGGCGGTCAGGCCCGCCTGTCGTAGGGACCTTAGGACCGCCGCAACCCGGGGCAGATGATCCTCCCAGCTGCGGCTATAGATGACCACGTCGTCTATGTACGCCGCCGCATAGTCCTGATGGGGCTGCAGAAGTTGGTCCATCAGCCGCTGGAAGGTGGCTGGGGCTCCATGGAGACCGAATGGCATCCGTGTGAATTGGTACAGCCCCGTTGGAGTGGCAAAGGCGGTCTTCTCTTTTGAGGTCTCCTCGAGGGGGATCTGCCAGTAGCCTTTGCTAAGATCTAAGGTGGTGATATACTGAGCCTCCCCCAGGCGGCCCAGTAACTCGTCTACACGGGGCATCGGGTAGGCATCGAAGCGCGAGATGGCGTTTACCCTCCGAAAGTCGATGCAGAAGCGGCGGGTACCGTCCGGCTTGGGCACCAGGACCACCGGACTACGCCACTCGCTCTGGGACGGTTCGATGACGCCCAGAGCCAGCATGGCTCTTACTTCCTCCTCGACCGCACCCCGCATCCGATAGGGCAGGGGCCGGGTCGTCTCTCGAACCACCTTTCCCGGCTCGGTCTGGATGGAGTGTTTGACCAGGGACGTGTGGCCCGGTACGGCCGTGAAGGTTCGCTTGAAGGTTTGCAGCAGGCAGTTAGTCTGTTTACATTGCTCTTCCGTGAGCGATTGTCCTAATTGGGGTGCCGGGGGGTCATCCGTCGAGGGTACCTGGGGTCCCAATTCCGGCTCGGGCGGGCATGGGTTGATTAAGAGGCCCTCCCGGTCCTGCCACCGTTTCAGCAGGTTGACGTGATACCGCTGGGTTTCCTTCCGCTTGTCCGGTTGCCGCACCTCGTAGGTGACGGGACCGACCTTACGCACGACTTCGTAAGGTCCCTGCCACCGGGCTAACAATTTTGACTCACTAGACGGGAGGAGGAGTAGGACACGGTCTCCTGGTTGGAACTCCCGGACTTGGGCTCCCTGATCGTAGGTCCGTTTCTGCCGTTCCTGCGCCGTCTTTAAATTTTCGCGGGCCAGGGCTCCGGCCTGGGCAAGGTACTCCTGTAACTGGATGACATATTTCAGGAGGCCCTGGGCTGGGGACGCTGACTGTTCCCAGGTCTCTCTCATCAGGTCTAAGAGGCCCCGCGGTCTGCGTCCGTACAGCAGCTCGAAAGGGGAAAATTTTGTTGAGGTCTGCGGGACTTCTCGGATGGCTAGCAGCAAGGGTGGAAGGAATTGGTCCCAGTGGCGGAGGTCCTCTGTGGGGAATTTCCGCAACATGCTTTTCAAAGTGCGGTTAAACCGCTCCACCAACCCGTCCGTCTGCGGGTGGTACACGGACGTCCGGAGTTGTTTGATGCCTAAGAGGGCACAGACCTGTCGCAACAATTGGGACGTGAAATTCGTTCCTTGGTCGGTCAATATCTCTCTAGGCAGTCCTACTCGGGCGAAGATTTTCAGCAATTCCCCCGCGATAGACCGGGCGGTAATACTTCGCAGGGGGATGGCTTCGGGGAACCGAGAGGCATAGTCCACCAAGACCAGGATGTATTGAAACCCCGCGGCACTTTTCGGGAGGGGGCCCACGAGGTCCATGGCGACCCGTTCAAAGGGCGTCTCCATCACTGGCATGGGGACCAGGGGTGCCTTGGGGATCCCGGGCGGGGCGACCCTCTGACACTCTGGGCATGAGGCGCAATATTCTTTCACCTCCTGAGAGATTCCTGGCCAAAAGAAGCGCGCCAGGATTCGAGCGAGGGTCTTCTCTCGCCCCAGGTGCCCGGCGGCTGGCACATCGTGGGCCAACTTCATTACCGCCCGCCGGTGACACAGGGGCACTAACAGTTGGGTTTGTGGTTCCTGGGTGCGGGGGTCACGGTCCAGGCGGTAGAGCCGGTCCCGGCGTAGCTCAAAATGGGGCCACAGGGTGGCCCGCTGGGGGTCCACAACCTTCCCGTCTACTGCCGCGAGCTGCTCGTAGAAGCGGCTAAGGGTGGGATCCTCTCGCTGGTCCCGACAGAAATCGGTATCGAAGCGGGGCTGAGGGGCCGGCTCTGGCGGCGGTCCCGCTGCGTCCGTGTTGTCTATCTCGGTCGCTGGACCCTGCTCGGGGGTCTCGGAGGAGGACCCCAACCGATCAGCCTCCAGGGCCGGCGTGGACCGTAGGACTTCCTCAAAGGCCGGCCAGTCCCGACCGAGGATCACAGGGTATGCAAGATGGGGAGCTACCCCAACCACCAGGTGTCGGGTGATCCCCGCGATGGTTAGGGGGACCCGGGCGCTGGGGTATGGTCGGACATCCCCATGGATGCATTGTAGATGAATACATCCGAGGCGGTTATCACCCGGCGGTACCAGGTCCTTACGGACCAACGTCTGGCCACAACCCGAATCGATCAAGGCCCGCGTAGTCCGCCCTCCGACGGCCGCCGGGACGGTCAGCTTGGGGTTCATGGCTGGCCTGGCTCGAGTGTGGCCCGCCCACACTTGCCCATAGCTGCAATCCATCTCCGGACAGTCTCGCCGGAGGTGTCCCATCTTCCCACAACTGAAGCAGGGTCCAAGTTCAGGTCGTCTGCTCCGGGGGCCTTCCCGGCTTGGGCTCCGGGGGGGGCTTCGTCGAGCCCTTGGGGGCCCCTGGCCCGGGGCCACTGGTCCGGTCCGAGGAGCCGGGTCCGCGTGCCGGGTCCGGGTCTCGCGGCGGGGTTCGGGCCTCGGTGCGGGGTGTCGTGGTCCGCTCGGGGGTTCCCCTTTCTTTTCGCCGCGGGCTGGTTCGGGCCCGGGGCGGCGGAAGGTGGGCCCTACCGCATCTTCGGCGGCCAGGAAGTCCTCCATTAGCGACACTGCCTGGGCCAGTGTCGTCGGCCGGTGGCGAAGCACCCAGGCGCGCCCTCGGGAGGGTAGGGTGTGCACGAACTGTTCCAACACCACCTGCTCGGTTACCTCCTCCGCCGTCCGGGTGCCGGGCTGTAGCCACCGTCGGCAAGCCTCTTTTAAGGTTTGGGCCACTACCCGCGGTCGGGCCCCGGTGGGGTAAGTCTGGCCCCGAAACCTTTGTCGGAAGGTCTCGGGACTGACGTCGAGGGCGTCCAATATCGCGGCCTTCACCAGGTCGTAGTCCCGTGCTTCCTCAGCCGCCAATCCCCGATAGGCCACCTGGGCCGCCCCCGTCAGGTAGGGGGCTAAGAGGGTAGCCCACTGGTCCCTGGGCCACCCGGCGACGAGGGCTACCCGCTCGAACGTGACCAGGAATGCCTCCGGGTCGTCGTCTGGGCTCATCTTAGTCAAGCGAAGGGGGGCAGCTAACCGCGGCATCTCCGCAGCCTCCCCTGCCGGCCCCGGTGCGGGGCGAGGGAGCGTGACCAGCAGCTGCTGCAGCTGGACTCCCAACTGCCGCACCAGCTGTTGCTGTTGCTCGAGCTGGGCTGTGTGCTGTTCCTGCTGCAACTGGAGCTGGGCGGCATCTCGCTGCTGTTGCTGTGCGAGCTGAGCGGCCTGCTGTTGCTGTTGCTGCTGCAGCTGGGCCGTCTGCTGCCGCTCCTGGCTCTCCGTGAGCAGCTGAAACAGCCGCTCCATATCCATTCCTTAGAACAGGGGGGGGCAACTGCCACTCCCCCTCTAGCCCCTTCTCACAGGGGCAGGGGCTCGTGCCCCACGTTGGGCGCCAAATGTAGTAGGTCCTAGCCGGGGCTCGACCCTTCCGGGCAGGAGGGGAGCCACACCGACTCACTACTCTGGGAATAAGCAGTCAGTTAGTCCTGAAACTCCGGCTCTTTGGTGCAGAGTCGGAGCAACCACAGTCAAAGCTCAGGAGCCCAGGCCCTGGATCAGGGCGGGGCAAACACAGTTAGCTCAGACCCTTGCTTGCTGGGCTGAGCGGGCAAATAGTTCAGAGCCCAGCCCCTGGATCAGGGCGGGGCAAACACAGTTAGGCTCAGGTCCTTATGGCAGGGGCTGAGCGAGCAAACAGTTCAAAGCCCAGGCCCTGGATCAGGGTGGGGCCAACACAGTTAAGCTCAGGCCCTTGTTTGCAGGGGCTGAGCGAGCAAATAGTTCAGAGGCCAGGCCCTGGATCAGGGCGGGGCAAACACAGTTAAGCTCAGGCCCTTGTTGCAGGGAGCTGAGCGAGCAAATAGTTCAGAGGCCAGGCCCTGGATCAGGGCGGGGCAAACACAGTTAAGCTCAGGCCCTTGTTGCAGGGAGCTGAGCGAGCAAATAGTTCAGAGGCCAGGCCCTGGATCAGGGCGGGGCAAACACAGTTAGGCTCAGGCCCTTGTTGCAGGGGCTGAGCAGGCAAATAGTTCAAGGCCCAGGCTTCTGTAGCCGAGCGTTGGGTGAGGGGGAGGCCTGCCACCCGTACGGAGGGTGGCAGGGGGGAACGCAGGCCCACCCACTCCACTGCGTTCCAGCCCGGGGCCCTAACAGCGGTTGCTGCCGCTGCTGGTCAGTGGGGTATCCAGACCGCAACACACTGACATAGGCTCACACTCAGTTGCAGCCGGACCGGGGTCGGCTACCCCCGGGCTACTTCCGTGATCCCCCTCACAGCCTACCTCGGTCGTTGCGCCGGGATCGGGCCAGTCCACCTGCATGGGCTCCTCTCTGCCCGGGCTCGGCGGCAAGTCTGGTAGCTCTGCCGGGAAGTCCGGCCAATGGTCCTCAGGCGGCTCCTCTGGATAGCAGCAGGGGCTGAGGGGTTCGGGTCCAGTCTCACCCTCAGGGTTAGCGGGGTTCGGTTCCCAGGGGTTCTCCCAGTGGCGGGCGTGAACGGGCTCCGGCGGCTCCTCCTCGTAGCGGGCCCGGGGTAGCTCAGGCCAGCTAGGGTCTTCGACGGTCTCCCGGCCGGGAGCTCCCGGCCGCACGTCTGCTCCCTGTGGTGGCTGGCCGCCAACTGAGCTCTGGCGGCCGGCCTTTATACTTCCTGTCCCGCCCCTTGACTTCCGGGGGGCGGGGACAGGCGGTGGTGGTCCCACCCACTCTGGTGCCGGCACGTGGGCTCCCTCTTCTGGGCAGGAGGGGAGCCACACCGACTCACTACAGCCCCTTTCAGGTGTCTCAAATGGAATCACCCAAGGTCACTAGTCACTTCTGAAAATCTTGGTCGGATTGCCTGAGCCATTTGGGCTGAGCTCCCATTGGCTTGTTGATGTGAGCCTGGGCAAACGCAGGGTTTAGAAAGGGGACAGAAAGGGGAAATGAGAAGAGCATTAATTTGTACTTGGAGGACTTTGAGGGCTTTGGGATGGTATAGCATGTTTAAGCAGAGTGTGACTTGTCTAACCCATGCCTCAGGCTCTGCACCGGAATCTGATGGGAAAACTGTCCACTTAGTCCACACATGCTTAGACAAGTCAAAGGGTTTATTTATTTTCCTCCTTTCTCTGCTATTCTGGCTGCAGAGTGATCCCTCTCTGCTGGGGGAAAAGAATGAAAGCATTCGCTCTATCTCTGCAATCTTTCAAGGGGCACACTCAGCAATTGATCTGATCATTTTGTGTCTCCTGACTATGGGTCCACAGAGCCAGCGAATTGTGTCAAAAACAGTCCAACACATTCTGGTGGATTATAGAAAAAAACCTCCAGGATGAGAAAGGGTTCTGAGATTTTTTCCTTCTTTTATCTAGCTGCTTGGAGAAGTTCGGGGTCTTGCCTTCAGACTTTAGAGGTGGGCAGAGGCACACAACTGGTTGGGATGACATTATCCACCAAACCGGTATTTGAGGAGGAATATTGCACTGGTAGAAAACACTGATGCTAGAATCTTACAGTTAATTGTACCAGTGGGGAGTTGCACAGCTTTTGAATAGGGCATGAGGGAAGGATCATGGATACTTGCTGTAAATATCAGGTTATGGACTGTCTACCTATTTTAGTGTTTTATATTGCCGCCTATCACTGTGGAATCTGAGCATTATCTAATGGGCTGATTGATTAATGGCCACGGCTTTCATAAGTTAATAAAGTAGAGCCTGAATCTTCTCTCACATATTCTGGTTTTACACAGTTGTAACTCCACTGCATTTTTTGGAGTTACTTCTGATTTACACTGGTAAAAGCGAGAGGCAAATCAGACCCTTAGAATTATGTGTGACTTACGGATTATAATTAGGGCCTTCATTTACATATTCATGTCGGTCCTACTGGAACCACTGAATTTTTGGGACATTGTTTAACTCGTTTGCCTCTGTTCCTCTGCAGGAGTGACGCTTAATTCTGTCTCCATGTTTATGCCTTTGATTCTGCATATGTCAGAGGAGTAAGATAACTGTACAGCAGGGGTCTCAAAGTCACGGCCCGTGGGCCATCTGCGGCCCGAAAACCTCCCCACTGCAGCCCCCGGAAGAGAGATGCATGCAACCACGCTGTTGGCTCTGTCTGCTGCAGGTGTCGCCCTCCCACCCCCTCAGCTCCCATTGGCTGGGGGAGAGGGACAGAGACACCATCACTAGTCGCCGGGCAGAGTCAGCCATGGAGGCAGCATCATTAGTTGCTGGGCAGAGTCAGCCATGGAGGCAGTGTCACTTTTTTCCACAATGAATATAAACAAGTCAAAATACCGAACACAACTATCTGATGCACACCTTGCTGCAATCCTGAAGGTTTCAACTGCTCAGTCACTGAGGCCAAACATCAACAAACTGACAGAACTGAAGCATTGCCAGGTGTCTGGCAAACACTAAAAGCTCTCTGGCAGGCGAAGAATTGTATAAAGTTGTATGACACTTTTATTGTTTATAAGAAATTTGAAATAAACAATACAATATACACATTTTCTTTTCTGAACACCATCTTCAGTGACATTGTTGGCCCGCTGGGAGGATTTGAGGACTGGCATAGGCCCTAAGGTAAATTGGGTTTGAGACCCCTACTGTACAGGAACATTTGGGTTTAGGAATGGATTTCCTAAGGGGATCGCCATGGGTTCATTAAATACTAATTGGTTGACCCCTGCCCCCACTGAGCACCCTTTTTATTTTGTCTGATCCGGAATCATTTCTAAAGGCCAAGAACTGGTCCAGTTGAAGTCAATGGCAGTATTCCTCCTTGTCTTCAGCATGGACAGGATTTAACATTTCCAGGGAAACGAGCTCACTCTTTCTTGGGAGTTTGTCCTCTAGGAATATTGATACAAGAAAGAAAATAGAAAAGACAAAGATGAAACTAATTAAACCCAATACTGTTTGTGTTCCCCACTGGGCCATACACCACCACCTCTTATGAAGCATAAGGATTTCTGTCTTTGGCAAAGTATACAAGAGAAGAAAGTGTTTAGAAAATGTCAGAGTGTTTAATTTTTCATCAGTGAAGCTAAGAAATGTGTGATTTGTGCTAAAATTTCCTTTACTGTGAGTCTTTTGCTTTCACATTATTATTTAGTAACAGTAATAATTGTTGATTTACTTGCATTCCGACCAAGATTGGGGGCCTACTGTTCTAGGCACTGCACATATATAGAGGAAGAAACAATCCCTGCCCAGAATGTATAAGCTAAATAGATAGACGGATACAGGGCAGGAGAAATGAAGTAGCATTATCCCCATTTCACAGATGGGGAGCTGAGGCATGGAGAGATTGTGATTTACCCCCAGCCATGTAGGATGTCTGCCATAGAGCAGGGAGTTGAACCTGACTCCCAGTCTGATACCTTCACAAGATGGTCCTTCTTATATTGTTGCATCGTTCCAGGATCTGGTACTAAGGCCACCTTTGTATCAGGTTCTGAGCACCCGCAGCTTCCACTGGCTTCAAGGGAAAGCATATTTGCTTGCCTAGGGTTCAGGAGACCTGCATTCAGTTCTCTGCTCTGCCACAGACTTCCTTCATGACCCTGGGCACGTCACGTAGCCTCTCTGAACCTCAGTTCCCTGTCTGTGCATCAGCAGTACTGGCAGTATTGGGAGGATAAATGGATTAAAGATTGTGAGGTGCTGTGATACTGCAGTAATGGACATACAAGTATTGTAGATAGCTGTAGGGTTAAGCCCCAAAAGAGAGGGAGTTGATTAGCTTGAGGCCCTGATTCTGATCTCACTTATCCTGGTGTAAATCCTGCCACGCTCCACTGATGTCAATAAAGTTACACCAGCCTAAAAATAGGTGCAAGTGGGAAGTGGATCAGACCCTCCGAGTTACATTTGGGAAAGAGTTAACTTGGATTTGAATTGTCTCTCTGTCTTAACTTGTCGTAATTTTATGGCTGTTGTTTTGGGGAGAGAGAAGGGGGAACTGGCATAGATTAAAGAGTGATGCGCTCATTTAAAACAGAACTGGGCCCATTAGAATTCCAGCTGCTGAAAATTTGCACAGCTGGATTTTTGCTGAAGAACAGGCCCCTCATCCGTGTCCTTCTGCTGGGCTAAAAAATGTCCACTTAAAATTTGTAATGAAACTTTTTTTCTCTATATGTATTTTACAGCCAAGCCAATATTCTCCCAATGACAGTCCGAAAAGTGAAGTCCCACTCTGTCCATTGGCTGTACACAGTGGAACAGGAAATGGCACAGATATGGTTGTCCCACCATCCTTTTTATCAATCACCTATAGAGGCTGGAAGAGCTGTGTTTGGAGAGTGAAAGACCAGGCCTGGACTCAGTAGCTGGGAATGCTTTGATGGTCTCCCTCTTAGCTCTTCAGGGAAAAAAGTTGGATAACAGTTGCAGTGATTCGAAGGGTTGAATGCAGAGGTCTAGATTCTGACTTTAGGTGTAGCCCTGAACAAACGGTGAGGTGTAAGTTGCACCACTGTGGGAAAAGACCCAGGAGATGTCATGCCTCAGAGACACCACTTGGATTTCAAGGCTGCTTCCTCCTCACCCCTTGGGGACAGTAGTTTGGGCAAGGGATTTCAAGATTCATCACATTTCCATGGGACTTCCGTGCCTAACTCCCTTAGGCTTCTTTGAAAATGCCAACCCTATTACTCAGTAAAGTACTACCCATCTCATCCTGAGGTGTTTCAGTACTCAGCCCAGGGAGTAGGGAGTTACTGCCAAGACTCCAGCTGTTCCACAGCCACTGCCTGCCCATCTGATCTGGGAGGGAACTAGCAACTACATAGCCTGCTTATTCCTTCATGCGCAGACCCAAGGTCTGGGTAATCCACCTAGTAGTTCAAGAGGGCATCATACTCACAAGTCCAAGTCATAAGATAGGTCAGAAAAAGGAATAGGCTAAATAAAGAGAAGGGACTAACGTCTTCATGAGTAACATGACTGACCCGGACAATTGTTTGTTTTTTCTGCGGTGTCTTCTTAGAATTGGATTTCGAGTCCCATGGCTGCACAAATGGTTGGAACACAGGGCGTTTTGGAAGAGCAAGATGGAGTTGTGTAAAGCTAGTGCAGAAGGAGCAGAGACTGGGGAAAGGACGCAGTACGACCTTTTGTTAACCAGTCCCCTAGCAAGGGGTCTGGCAGGTTCGGGAGGTCAATAATTTCACACCTCAGCTTCTGGTTCAAAGCCAGCCCAGCAGAGGATATATTCAGTTATGTTGAAAGAAGGATTAAGCAGCCTCATAAATATTGATAGTTGAATGAAATATGCCACATCCTTTTAGAAATTATGTTAACCTTCTGAGCATGTATGGAAGGGAAATCCCTGTTTACCCACACATTGTGGCTCAAATGAGTATGTTACAAAGGATCCCAGTTCCAAGACAAAGATGATGTCTGAAATAACCACTATCTTCCCCTCATAGACTAGTTCAAAGTTGGCCTTGTGGCTTTACAGCTGTCTAGTTTCCTCCAAGCATTAGTGCATGGGCTCATTTTTAATAAAGAATGTATTGAAACTCATAATTTAAGGAACTAAAAACCATCCAAACCAACTCTGTTGGGGAAAGTCTGAAAAGATGAAATGTTCTTGGGGGAGGAGAGCGAAGCAGAGGTTGGGTGTAGATTACGAGGCACATTTTCGTAATATTTAGTATGTCATCTTCAAATAATGTTTACAAACCTCAAAACTCTGGGGAAGTTTGTAGGCTTTAGCAAACAGATGTTAGCAGTCAAGAAAGAATTATGACTCTTGCCTGAAAATATTTCCTCCTGCTTATCAATGACATGCAAGATTTTCAAGATATCCTCTTTATGGAGTTGGAGACCTGCTTTTCCTGCAGGGCTGTGAATCAACAGATAAAAATAAGTGTAGAGAGTCCTTGTTAACTGGTCATGAAGGCAGCACATCATTTTGTGGTCCACTGAGTGTGTGTCTGTGTGTGTGTAACCAGCACTGTGAGGCTTTGTCCCCATCTGACAGCTGGGACTACATAAAGATGTTTATGAGCCTGCTGCTGCCTCCAAGCTATGCTCTGAACTCATGATCCAAAGGTCCTGAATGCAACCCATGCAGAAGACCCACAAAGGGATTTTTTACATGTGCATCCCGCCCCTTCTCTCACGCACCCTTGTGGAAATTGGGGTAGGCAGTGGTTCATACTGAGCAGTCCCTTCACAGGCCCTGCTGACGGAAAGTGATCACCCAGAATCACCTGGAGAGACAAAGCCACCCAGCTCCAGCCGCCTAGTAGGAGAGAGGGTGGGCTACTTCGCATCTCTTGGAGACAATGAATGGAAAAGCAGAATGCATGTTTGGGGGTGGGGGCAGGGTTGCAGTGGAGCAAAGAGGGGAATACAAATGTTCTCTCTGCTTGCAAACCATTTGTGAAGATGTGCTGATGGTCATTGATACAACAGAAGCCAAAGTGGCTCTGAGTTGGGGGTGGGCTCTGGATTCTGTGCAAACTGTTTGTGCAGCCACAGGTCTTCAAAATCTAATTCTAAGTAGACCCTATAAGCAAAACAACAACAAAAAACATTGACATGTGTTCCTTTAGCTTGGTAGCTGGCATCCAAGCAGAGAAGCCAAGGACTAAATGGGCATGGACAGTCAATACCCTCTCACTGGTAAAGGAAGTTCATCCAGAACAAGGTTCCGATGCATCTGCAGAGTGATTCCAGAGAAGCAAGCATTTCCATTGTCCATTGCTCTGCGGATAAATTAGTGCTGTCAATCTAGGAACCTTCCATGTGCATTCAACTTGCTTCTAAAAAAGTTAACAAGGTTGGTAGATCCCACCTGGATCGTCTCTTGTGTTGGGCCTCCTGGGACGTAACCCCACAAAGCATTGGGCATCTCTTGGGAGACAGTGAGTTGGACAGTCCCTACATTTGGGCCCCCAGTATATTTGATACAGATATGGGGTGAGCTGTGTTAGATCTCTTGAAAAGAGACCATTGCAAAGCCATCAGATAATAACGAATTGGGGCTATTATCTTCAGGCCCAAAACACCAAGGTGCTGAGTCCTTCCACGAGGGAGTAGGAAGGCTGTGGTCTTGACTAGCTTCTGTTCTTCCCTGTTTCTCAGCTTTGAACATAGCAGCTAACATTTTGCCCCAGTTTGTCATATAATATAAGCCTGTCACTGGCTTCTACTGTAGCTTGTGGCCATTACATCTTGCCTGTATAATCTACCATGGTGGTGTGCCCCCTTCTGATGTCTAGAT
The DNA here is from genome assembly GCF_027887155.1 of Malaclemys terrapin pileata. Classification (NCBI taxonomy): domain Eukaryota; kingdom Metazoa; phylum Chordata; order Testudines; family Emydidae; genus Malaclemys; species Malaclemys terrapin. The sequence goes on along the minus strand of NC_071515.1, from coordinate 12,504,147 downwards.
TTATGTCTGCTATTGTCACCACCCTAACGGGGCTGCTCCTTTAGCTCGTGCAGCTGAGGTTCCAGTTTTGAGATCAAGAAGTTACCAGTTTCAATCCCTGCAGATGACTCAGTCAAAGGGGTTGATTTTTACACCTGCAGCGCTGACTTCTAAGTCTTGCTGCTTTACCCTATTGGTGAAGTGTAAGCACAAAGAAAGGGATGATGATGGCCACATAAAGAGGGGATTGCTTTCCTATCTTTTTATCTTTTATGTAAACTGTGGTTATACTACTCACCAAGGCATTTGGGTATGTCCCTGACCCACTCCTTTTCTCACTGGCTCCTTGCCTCTCCTTCTCTTGCCTCTCCCTGGTTGCACTGCTGGTGGTCTAATGTGTGCTAAGCAGATGTTTTCCTCACATGTTTGCATGGTTATTTTACAATGGCTTCATGCAACAGATGTTACCTTGCAGTCACATTCTTTGCATGGGCAGCGGACTGCTTAGCTTCTGCCCCTGTAGAGCTAGAGAAGCAACTACTCACACCGCTATTGCCAGGTTTCCTTTCAGCACACTTGGCAACGGTGTTCGGCGCACTCCTGCTTACACCCCATCCCTTCCCCCCCGATTTATAGATGTTAGCTGATTTTCTTTTCTTGTGACTTTTAATTCCAATTTTCCCTAGAATCCAGGCATCATTTTCCTTCCCTCTAACTTAAAAATTGCAGATGGCATGAGTAGAGTTGACATTTTCTGTGTGATTAGTATTAAGGACCAAGGAGACTCTAAATAGGTCACCGATGGAACACTACTACATACTTTGGGGGCTTGATCCAAAGCTCATTGCAGTCAGTGGAAAGACTTCCATTCATTTCAGTAGGCTTGGATCAGGCCCATTGTCTTCAAGGAAAGAAACGGGAAGAAGATGGTGTTAGCGAATGCATGCAAAAACACGTGCCATCAAAATTCACGACTCAGCAGGGAAGGTGAAATCCTTTGAAAGTGTCTCAGTCAACCTAGTAAAAGCCCATTTCTGGAGTCTCTCAGTTTAGGAAAGTACAGCATAATTACAACTAGATTTTTTTTAATCTTTATTTCTTTACTAATTGGGAGTAAAGTTACCATATGTGCATACAAGTCAAAGGCGCTCTGTGGAATGCTTTTTTTCTTTAAAGCATCCAGAAATAGTCATATCACAGGTCTGATGAGCCTGGATTGAGAAGGGCAAAATTCTATGCACAGAATCCCATATATCTCATTAGAGGCAAAGAAAGATTGTATGATAGTCATTTTAGCTCTCTTCCAGCTCCTGCTGAAGTCAATGGATAGACTCCCACTGACTTCAAGCTGCTAGAGGCCTTTGTCAGTGATGTTCTTTGCCCCGAGTTAAACAGGATATTATTGGGAAACTTCTAAACTGGCGATTTACACTGTCTGCCTTGTTCACTTTGGAGTTGGAGCTGCTTGAATACCCCATCTGGAGCAATTTTATTTCCGAAGACACATTGCAACCCATCAAAAGACATAAAAATGCTAGTGATGAGTACTCAGATTCGGTCATTTCCATCTGTCAAGCTTTGTAAGGATAAACACTGACTGTTCAAGTGATGGATTTGGCGAAGTACAGCGTCTAGTTCTATCGGTTAGGAAAAGCGATGTTTGGGGAAGCCACAGCAAGGGAGAGCATGACAACACCACTGCTGGGTACTGGAGTTGGGCCAGGTATACATATTTTGGTTAGTGGAGAAAAACAGCCATCTGTCCAGTAAAGGATGTAAGCTTCAGCGGTCTGTTTTTCCCTCTTTTGCAACAGAAAGGAAGTCTTGTCTGTCGAGCTAGTCTGTTGCTCAGGTAAAAGCTACTGGAATTCAAATTGTGTTGAAAAGGGGCAGTTTAGCAATTTGAGGATAGAGGGTATTTTTCTAACTTTATTTTTTCCAAATGATGACTCTGTCACCCAGTCTCTTCTGACTGAAGGATGGAGAAATCATTTGGTAGGACATATGGCTCTGCTGATGGCGTCTCAAAAGAGGAAAGCTGCCAATCAACGTGAGTGAACTAATATTAATAAATGCCATGGGCTGATTCATTGAATAATCTTTCATTTGGGTTTATGTTGTGCTATTAGGAAGTGTTTGGATTTTACTAGACTTCCAAAAACCACAAACAGAGCTTTATTTATTTATTGGTCTGTGAGCTGCTGTAAAACTGCCAAATAGAGCTTTAGTAGAAGAGGAAGTAAAGTACCTTCAGAGTAAATGATAATTAAATACTCTTCCTGCAATACTTTACCAGCAGAAATCCTACTGCTTTCAATGGGAGTTTACCTGCTTTATTGCTGCAGGATTAAGTCCTAAAGTGCCTCTTGAATCAGGGGGAGGGGCGGGCGGAGGGGGTCCGGTGACGACCTCGTCCATGATGAGATTGACGTTGAACTACCTGAATGGGCCAGAACCTAAGCAGGCATAAATCAGCATCGCTCCACTGATGACCAGACTAAGGTTGGAATTGGATCAATGATAATTTGTTCCAATTGAGGATCTGGCCCATTCAATTTATAATCCCATTTTGATGCTTCTTCAGCCTCAATCTCAGGGTTGAATTCAATGGAGCTATGCTGATTTACACCCATGTAGGTGTAACAAAGCTTCTACCACTGTTTCTCCCTCTCTTTTTCCTTCTGTACCTGATCCTCCTTCTTGTGTCTTCTATCTTCCTTCCCTAAGCTGGCCTACGTTCCCCAGGTCCTTCTCTCATATCCTGCCACCACAATGGTGATTTGGGGCTCACTCCTGCACTTGAAGTCAGTGGGAGATTTCTGCCTGGCAGGGAGTGCAGGATTGGGTCTTTACATAGTAAGCGTCTTGACATTGCAAAAGCTCTAGTATGTAAGGTTTTTAATGTGGCCTTTTCTGATGTCACTTTTTCATGACATCAGACACCAAAGAAGAGTAAGAATGTGTAAATACCCATTTGGATGGGCCTATTTTAGTTTTGCATAATTAAAAAAAAAGCCTACTGACATAATGGTAACGGATTTGACTTAAAGTGATGAAGGACTGGAGATTTAAGCTAAATGCACCACTTAGATCTGAGCTGTTGGGCCTAGTTGTTGCAGGAGTCTTAGGGTACGTCCAGACTACCCGCTGTATTGGCGGGTAGCGATCGATTTATCGGGGATTGATATATCGTGTCTCGTTAAGACGCAATATATCGATCCCCGAACGCACTCCCCGTTGACTCCTGAACTCCACCGGAGCGAGCGGCGATAGCGGAGTTGACGGGGGAGCCACGGCTGTCGATCCCGTGCCGTGAGGACCCAAGGTAAATCGATCTAAGATACTTCGACTTCAGCTACGCTATTCACGTAGCTGAAGTTGCGTATCTTACATCGATTCCCCTTCCCCCCAGTGTAGACCAGCCCTTAGAGCATTGTTTGTGGTTATAATTACAGTGCTTGGTATGAAATGTAGACGGGAGGATCCAGAAAAAAAATGCTCCATATGTGCAATGCAGGAAATGTTCCAATGTAAGTGCCACCCTGCCTCTGATCCTGTGCACCCACACAGATCCCTGCTGAAATCGGTGAGGCTCCATGTGAACCTCGGGAGCCGATTGCTTTAAGTCAATTGCAGGACCCGGCCTTAATAGACATTAAAAACACTCCAGGAGCCCCTGATGATGCACAGCACAAATCTGTGACATTCTGTTTTGGAAACAGGAATTTGTTCCCTTTCCCGTTCCTCAAGGCCACCTCCAGAAATTCTTGCTCAGGCAACCTCCTCCTAACTCCAGTGGAAATGTATCTGAGTGAAAACTGCAACATGACATTAGTATCTGGCCCTAACTTTCATGGCCGCCAATGGCTAGAAAGTGCAATCGAGGCCAAGGAGCTGGCCTCCAGGAGACACAGCAGCTGGAGCACAACCCAGGGGAAGAGGGATGAAAAGCGCTTTTGCCCTCTGAATGCTGGCTGCATCAGAGGCCAAAACAGCACCCAGCCTGATTTAGAGCAGTCCTCAGAAGCTCTAACCTTCGACAGCTCACCTGCCTGCCTATGGGCTACGGCAAAGCCCCACATTCCGGCAGTGCCAGGCACTACAGACCCCCTTCCTGTCCTCTCCCGCTCCCAGTCCAACCCCTCTATTCTGGGGCTTGCAAGGAGGGCAGTGCAGGGCAGCATATCACAAGCCCGTGCTGGGCTGTGCCAGGAAAATTCTTCCCTGATCACTTGTGGCACCTGTGCAGGCAGGGCCGAGGGGCAGGGGACAGAAGCTGTCCCTGAATGCTTAACCCCTTGTGCCCTACAATGCTCATCGGTAAAACATACAGGGATGAAGGGATGGCACATCTCCAAATGACAGGGCTTTGCTACTGGGCTCAGCTGAAGCCGAGGGAGAAAAAAGGATCATCAGGGGTTAGAAGCTTCCCGTGCAGAGCTGGGGCAGAACTTGGGGAAATAAAGATCTGGTTATTCACATAAACCAAGGGCCTGATCCAATGCCCATTAAAGACCATATAAAGACTCCTATTTACTTTGGGGGGTGGATCGGGCCTGTTTCTTCTGCCCTCTGTGCTGAGTCTCTGTCTGGAGCACATGTTTACAAGTGAGTCATCCAGCCCCTGCAAACAGGAGTTTCTTACGTCAGTGCTGGAACAGCTAGAGCCTGGCTGAGTGCCAAGTTCTGATCTGGTGAAATGTTCTTGGCAAAAGTCAAACCCTTTAAAGTCACTTCTCCGCAAGATACAGAAGGTGACCTGCCAACATTTGCCAGTTTCACTTTATATGCAAAACATGTTAAAGCGACCTTATGTACAGTCCTGCCAATGATGAGAACCGCACTGCCATAATAGGGCATGATCAGCCAGAATAACCTTGTAACTGCTTCTGTCCATGGCTTGTAGAGTCTTTCATCCTTCATCTGTCCTGTCTATTCAGGCCCCGATTCTACACTAGAGCCATCTGAGTAGGCCTTGGGGTCACATGGAATCCCACTGACTTTAATGGGGCTCCGTGCAGCCTCAGGGTGTTGCCTGCCTGGAGCTCATTACAGAATCAGGACCTTCTCTACTGTAAGTCCTTTGGGGCAGTGGCTGTCTATTGCTATGTGTATGTACAGCACCTAGCACAATGGGGCTCTGATCTCTGTTGGCATCTCCGTGCACTATTGCAATATAAATACACGTTAATATTAATACTGTTATTTTTTTACCATTTCCTCCAGGTCTCTGTATTCTAGAGGAAGAAAATGATGTTTCTAAAATAGCCAATTACACTCAGGGACCATTTTTCAGATTCTTTCCAAATTAGATTTGAAAATACTTTAGTGACAAGTACAACGAGGAGTCCAGTGGCACCTTAAAGACTAACAGATTTATTTGTGCATAAGCTCATCTGAAGAAGTGGGTTTTTAAGGAAGCTTATGCCCGAATAAATCTGTTAGTCTTTAAGGTGCCACCGAATGGCTCATTGTTTTTGTGGCTACAGACTAACACAGCTACCCCTCGGATACTTTAGTGGCAAGTTTTATTTTAAAAGAAATTGTGTGGTTGTAGCTTTGGGGCCACATGGGGCCAGAGATTCTCAGCCCCTAGTACAGGAAAGTTATAATTGTTGACGCTGATCTTCAAGGCCCTGATTCTGCATTGTGTGGCTTTCATTGGGCCTGCTGCTCCCCTCTCCCATATTACACCAAGCAGGATTGGGGCCTTAACGTAGGTTTGTTTTCTAATTTTGTCTGCGAGTGAAAGGAGTAGCTAAATAGGGGAGCCAGGCAAGAATCCACATCACTCTCCAGTTCTGCCATCAGATCCACAGTGAGAGAAGCAAACCACCAATGGAGCATTTTTAAGAAAGAGCCAGAATGTGGCTTACCCTGTGGGGACAGAAGGCAAAAGGGATTTTCCTTCCTTGCCCATAATCCCGGTGCAATCCGCAGTGCTAGGCTTCTCAAAAGGGGCAGAGCACGGGTGAAGTTATAGCCCTTCCTTGTTCTGCACTGGCTCCAGTACTTAATTCTTTCAACGAGTGTAGCAGCTACTGTCCGGCCATGCACTTCCCTGACACATTCACCACTGTTCCTGCTGTCTGTGGTTTGTCATTAATACGGCTGTAGTATAAAAAACTGGATGTAGCCCTGGATCTGCAGAGCTGGGAATAAATCGTGCATTTGAGAGACCACCAGCAGCTTCTTTGTCTTGGCTGCTGATCCATTAATACGATGCCATTCTGGGAAGAAAGCGGCTCTCTGGGTCTGCATGACTGCTCAGAGGGCAGCTCTCCAGATCTGTGTTTGCCATGGCTGGTCTCCCAAAGGGGGTGTGTAGTCTGAGTCAACGGGGTGGGTTTATCAAGATCCTTGCGTTCTTCCCATGTGTTATCATTGCAAACAAGTATGGAGCCAATTTACTGAGCTCACATTATGGCTGAATTTAGCTGAAATAATGTATACTCCTGAGACTTTTCAGATGGATAGCTAACAGTTCTCTAAGGGCTTGCCTACACAGGGACATCCAGGAATTTAACTAAAGGTGTGGATTAGTGCATTAAATCCCTGTGTGAATGCTGTTATTCAGAATTAAAGTGGCTTTAATTTGGTTTAGTTTAATTCACTTTGGAAGTGAATTAAGATCAACCAAATTAAGGCAATTTTTAAGGGCAGGCTACGCTTGAAATGCTGCATTAGTGCAGCTGCACCGCTATAGTGCTTTAATGAAGATACTGTAAGACCATGGAAGAGAGCATCTCCTATTATTTTAGTTAATCCAATTCTGGGAGAGGCTGTCTATACCTGCATTTAGGTTGATATAACTGTGTCGTTCAGGGGCGTGGATTATTCACACCCCTGAGTGATGTAGTTATACTGAAGTAATTCTGTAGTGTAGACCAGGGCTAATTCTGAATGAGGCTGTTCACACAGAGACTTAATGCAGTTTAACTAATCCACTTCAAATTCATACCTTTAGTTAATTTGGATTAATTTCCTGGATATCCCTGTGTAGAAAAGCCAATCAAATGGAACTCTAGTTGTAGCAAATACTAAAGGGAAACTATGTAGATCTGTGACACATCCCGTAGGGCTTGGTTCCTGAAGCAATGACTGGTTTGCACTCTCCTCATAGGAAGCTTTTTCCTTCTGTAACAGATACTCTGTTTACAATATGTTTCATGTAATAATTAATGCTAACTACAAATATACATTTAAAATAATATTCATTGTATTTAACTGTGGTGGCTTGGACTCCTTAAGGTGCCACCTGATATGTTGGGATACCACTGAGCTCGCCTGTTCTGCCAGCCAGGGCCCCCTTTTTACCTGTCTTGCTGAGCCAGGCTATTAAGCGTCCTCCAGCACACACACAGGCAAGGCCACACCCAACTGCAGAACGAAACAGACACTGAGATTAGCTCTGGGGACTCAATTTAAGGGACTTACCCCAGCACTTAGGTGTCCACCTCCTTTGGGTGCAGACCCAAAGGTATATTATGAAACCCGCCTCCTCCCTCAATGTGGAGGAAGGTACACACAGCCTCTTCCCCCCACCCCATTATGAATTGCACAAATGGGGTTATACTATAAACAAGAAATAATTGTATTAACTACAAAAGGTGAATTTAAGTGGTTAAAGGGGTAGCAAACAGAACAAAGCAGATTACTAAGCAAATAAAACAAAGCAGGCAAGCTAAGTTTGATTCACTAAAGAAACGGGTTACAAAATGTAAATTTCTCACCCTAGGTATTGTTGCAGGCAGATGACAGAAAGTCTTGAAAGGCAGCTACACTGGTCTCCAGCTTGAGACCTCAATTATTATTGCTCACAAATAAGATGCCCTTCCAGCTCGGGCTCAACCCTTCTCCTCCCGTTCTGTTCTTGCTTCCAGGTGATTTTCAGTGTCTATTTGAGTGGGGAGGCAGAGGAGAACCAAGATGGTGTCACTCCCCTGCCTTATATAGCTCTTGCGTAGGGCGGGAACCCTTTGTCTCCCAGTGGAAGAACACTGGCATTCCAAGGGGTGGGTCCAGTCCCAGGTGACTCAGACCCACGTCTCTGCAGGCCTGTGGCAGCCATTATTTGCAAGCTGTCTCCAGCGTTCACAGGAAGACTAAGCTCTTTCACAGTCCATTGTCTCTGCTAATGACCCCTGTCTGGCTTTTCCGTTGTTGTACCTGAAGGATTAGTTGGGGGTGACACCCAAAGTAACACATTTGAAATACAGATTCATAGTCAATATTCCTAACTTCAGATACAGAAATGATACAAATTGGATAATCACATTCAGTAAATCATAACCTTTCCAATGATATCTTACATGAGCCATCTTGCATAAAGTATATCTTAGTTATGTCATATCCGTATCATAAGCATATTTTCATAAAGAATATGGAGTGAAACGTCACATTAACCTTTTCAGATTCCCATGTGCAATACAATACAACAGAATGGAGATTGCTCGTATTAAGTTGTATATATCCTGGCTACATATATTGTTTTGCTGGGCTTTATGCATTTCGTAACTATGGACACTATGGCTACAACATGAGAATTGGGAATTCTTATTATATACATTGCATTTCTTGGAAATATATTTGGTGCCTAGATATTATAGTGATGAGCTCAGTAAAAATGACAGCCAATGAATATGTAGGGGACAATAAAATGTCAGGTTAGTAGTAATATTACAGCAGAAACTGGAAGTCCCAACTAAGATCAGAATTGCAGCATTCAAGGCACTGCACAAACACATCGCGGGGGGGAGGGGGGGGCGCGGCGGAGGAAGCTTAGCTCCCTCGAATTCAAGAGGAATTTTGCTTTGGCTTCAACCAGACTGGGATTCCACCTGTAGTATTTACAGTCTAATCAAACAAAGAGGAGAAACAGAGTTGAAGTGACTCTCCCAAGGTCACAGAGCAGGTCAGTGCCAAAGCCAGGAATAGCCTCCCAGTCTTCTGAGTCATAGTCCTCTGAGTCATAGTCCGGTGCCCTACCCACTAGACTGTGTCACCTCTCAGGCTGCTCCTTGTGGGGGGATAAACCAGTGGTTTGAGCATTAGCCTGCTACACCCAGGGTTGTGAGTTCAATCCATAAGGGGGCCATTTAGGGATCTGGGGCAAAAATCTGTCTAGGGATTGGTCCCGCTTTGAGCAGCGGGTTGGACTAGATGACTTCCTGAGGTCTCTTCCAACCCTGTTATTCTATGAAATTACTAGCCTAGGTTGGAGTGGTGCTGATCTGCCCTGTTCCAGGGGGAGTTCAGAGAGAGGTTGTGCCTCAAAGGAGTCTCAGCCACTTCTGTTGACTTTGTGAAAATAAATTGTTTTTGCAAAGAACAAAGTAACATTTTCAATCTTTATAAATTATCAGCTTAATTCAAGGTAAGAGACTTGTATGTGCTGTGTAGTATTTTGTTGTAGTTCATTACAATATCCATGTGGTGGTTGATATTAGACACCTTCCCTGCAAAGAAACTTAGAGCAATCAAGGGAGTCAGGAGAAGGGAGAGATGAAAATTAGTAAATAGTGGGCCAGATCCGCAGCTAAATTGGCATAGTGCCATTGATTGAGCATCAGCTGCGGATCTAGTCCATCCGTTTCTGGACATGTTCCCAGTACAGTTTTGGTGGGGTAGGGAAATTCTTAGGCAGAACTTTGAAGAAAGTAGCAATATTGGCATAGCTGGGCAGATCTCCAGGGTTCAGGAGCATACAAGTGAAAGTTTATCGGGTGAAATCTGTTGGGTGTTTTATTTCATATTGGGTTCTGTATCTGATTTTTAATTGGTGTTTATTCCCAGCTCATTTTATGGAGCAGTTAATAAAAAGCAGTCTCTGTTAAATAAATAAATACAATGAAATTATTTAAAGTGATGTAATCGCTGGCAAAGGAATATTTGAACTTTTAAAAAACAACCTATGTAATTGCTTTTTAAATGGGAAGAGTACTGACATTTCCCCTGATCTTGGACACCGACCCCAGAGAATCACTGCATCATTTTGATGTTTGGGTGCATGGATATTCTTTTTAAAGCGCTTTGGAGACTCCAGCTTTTCAGGAACTTTGATAAAAAGGAGAAGACATGAGACTTCTGGGGTATTTATTTCTTCAAAGACTTTGTGGTCTGGGCAGATGTCCAACAGGGCTTACTGATATTTTTAATATCCATTGTTTCTGCCATGGGAGTTCATGGCTAGTGGTTGGAGCAGCAGTCAGGCCTAGGGAGTTGTTAGCCAGGAATCGGTGCCCAGTGCCAGAGCCAAGGATCACAGCCCGTCAGAAATCAGAGCTCAGGGTCTGAACCAGATTGGCTGCAGTGAGACAAAGCAGGACTAAGGCAAGAGCAGGGCTGAGAACAAACAAGCTCAGGAGCTAACACAGCGTTGGGCAAATGCTTTGAGCAGCCACTGAACTGCTGCTGCTGCATCTAGGGGCCGGTCTGCTGACTCTTCTGGCCTACTGCAGGCCAGGGGCACTTCTTAGGGTGGCTGGAGACTGGCTCTGCTGCAGACCCTGATTCCTGACAATTCTCGCCTTTCCAGAAAGAAATCCAAGCAGAACATTGTCTGCAGCCTACTCTCTTTGGGGCTTTTCACGCCAATGGAGCTAGGCTGATTGCTAGCAGCAGAGGATCTGGCCTGTTATACCCTGACTTACTCTAGGCCCAAGCCTACAACCTGTTCCATGTGGGTGGACCCCATTACCTGAGTGTAATTCCATTGACTGCAATTGGCTTCAGTGGGGCTTCATGTGGGTGCAGCAGTCTGCCTCTGTGGGGCATGGACTGCCCCTTACTAGATGTTTGTACAGCACCCAACACAATGATCTGATTGGGGAGAGAGCCTCTGGGCCCCAGATTAATATTGATATTGATCAGCAGCTATCTCTTAGGGGTCTATAAGGCTTTACTTCTGGACACAGCTAGTCACAAAATGCCATTGTATACTTCGTTAGCTCTGCCACCAGCAGAAATGGGGGTTACACGGACCTCCTGGCCCATTCCTTAAACTAGTTGTGGGCCAGACCTGCACCCGGCAGTCATGAGATTACGAGGGAGGACATCACACTGCTGCTAAATAAGAAATTAGCAGCAGCAGCAACACTTCCAAGTCGTATGGATAATAATTCTAAGTCGTAATGATAATAGGCCTGATGTAATTCCACTGGATATAATGAATCCAGAGGTGGATTTAGCCCACTGTGAGCACTAAAGTATTGGTGAAAAAGACAAGCAGTCACAGGATCATATCTGAACAAATCACAGTATGTGAAAATAAGAAGTTGTGCCAGCAGCATCAGCCGCTGGATCGCCCCTCTTTCACAGCTGTTCATATGCTGCCTTCAGTGCTTTGAAAAACTCTGCCAGAGCTCTAGATGATGACACCTCCCACTCCCCTCATCCTCCAGAAGCCATCTCTCTCTGTGTGTGTGCTGGAGAAAGCGAGCAAGCCTACATGTTTGCCACCATGGCTTTAAGGAACAGGGCCGGATGATAAGGCTCCATTCTGATCAGCTGGGTCATTGAGATAATAGAATCATAGACTATCAGGGTTGGAAGGGATCTCAGGAGGTCATCTAGTCCAACCCCCTGCTCAAAGTAGGACCAATCCACAACTAAATCATCCCAGCCAGGGCTTTGTCAAGCCTGACCTTAAAAATCTCTAAGGAAGGAGATTCCACCACCTCCCTAGGTAACCCATTCCAGTGCTTCACCACCCTCCTAGTGAAAAAGTTTTTCCTAATATCCAACCTAGACCTCCCCCATTGCAACTTGAGACCATTACTCCTTGTTCTGTCAGCATCTTCTGAGTCAGCAAGTTAAACATGTGCTTAACTTGAAGCCAATATAAGCACATGCTTTGCTGAACTGTGGCCAATACTGTGAACATGTTTTTTTCCCCAGTGGAGATATTTGCCTTGACACAAGACACTGGAATGAGGGGACTCCCTTGTACTGCAGCCCTGTGGCTCTCCCATGTCTTTATTTTTCCGTCATCGGTGGAGTCGGATTATATGGGTTCTCATGGAATCAGACTCTCAAAAGTAAATTAAATCAGCTTGGATATGAACATTGTCCTGTGCGCAGGGAACTAGCCAAAGGGTTGTAAGCAGAGGATTATGACACGTGGTAAAATAGAGATTCGGGGCAGTCTCTAGTGGTTTAGAGCAGGAATCTGCATGGGGGCTGGTTTCAATTAATACTGATCTAGAAGAGGGAATAATGAAATGTGCAGGTGCTACTAAAGTGGGAGAAGGTGAGAACACCTGGGATGGCAGAGAAATAGCACAAAGGGACCTAGAGAAGTCAGCGAGATGGGCAGAAATGACACAATGAAAAAAGCTAGCACATAAAAAGAATCACAGTCAACCAGAGGCAGAAAGCTGCAGAGCACTCATGCTGGAATTAAACATGATAGTGAACCACAAATTAGACACAAGTTTATAACGAGATGTGGGAGCAAAGAAGATGAATGAAAATGACTGTGGGGAAAAAAACCCCAAAGACACCCATTTCTCTGCTTTTGTTATTTCATCCTCCCACCCATGTTCTCCAGAGTTCTTTATTTTGTCCACCTGCCGTGTCCTGTGTGACATGGAGCATGTGTCCAGACTAGAGTCTGGGCTCTTCTTTTTGACTGATGGACAATTAACTTCACTCACCTGCCTTGTAAATATTAGTCTGGACACTCCACAAACGTTTGCTCCCGACACAAACAGTTGTGGTTTGCCCAAAGCTGAAGCATAGGATAAATCACAAATAGCATTTATTGCTGTGTTAGTTAAAACAGGAGCATAGACTCTAGGCAGACATACCCCTGTACAGTAAATGCTTGGGGAGAGGGTTCCTTTGTTTGATATTTTTCTGCCCAGACCCTGATCCTTCCCTGGGTTTCCTAGCTGCTACCGTAATACACATAATAACAACGATAACCAACAATGGAATTTTGGGCTGTGTGCCCTGAGGTATTGTGTCATAAGACAGGTCGGTAACAATCCCTCTTCTTTATGACGTTTTGCAACATGCATTCAGTTCTGAGCCCCTCATAACCAGCAAGATATTGACAAATTATAGGGATTCCGAGAAAAGTAACAACAACAATTAGTGGGCTGACTTGAATGACTTATCATAAGGAAAGATTAAAATTTAAATATGGATAGCACAGCTAAGCAACACAGAGAAGAAGCCACAAGAGATTTTCCAGCTGAAAACGAGTGGGATTACACAAGGTAATAAACTCTAGTAACTCAGGCTCAGATTTTTAAAGATATTGAGGCACCTGACATCCAATGGGAGGTAGGCACCTAAATACCTTTAAAATTCTTGCCATCGGTTCCTCCGGCCAAAGGAAGATAACAGGAAGAAAGGGACCTAAACATATGTTGTTCATATTTCTTGGAATCAGGCCTCAATCCTGTTTGAAAAACACCAGGTCTGCATTCATTTATTATTTTATTATTTCTATTACCAGAGCATATACCTGGTCATGGATCAGGCCCCTGTTGTGCTAGATGCTGTACAAATACAGAAGAAAAAGACAGCCCTTCCCCCAATCAGTAGCACATACAGAGTAGAATTTTATATCATTCTTATGCCGATGTATTTCTTCCTGCAGGTCTCTGGAAATTTGCATTTGAAATTGCTGCTTTTATGGTGAATACAAAGCCCGAGTGGCAAACAGGAAGGCGCTCATGAGAATTCAGGGCCTTATTCACAATCACGAAGAAAATACGGGAGAACCTACAAAGTTTTGGTATCAAAGAGGTATGTAAAAAGTATAGGTGGTTTCACAGATTCGGCATTATTCCTTCTCTCCAGCATCACGTCTGAAGTTCTGATGAGTTGCGAGGGCGGAAAAATACGTGTTCCAACAGAATACGGCATCTTTGCTAGTAAATACAAATGCTAATAGAAAACATATGAAAATCTATGGATTTATAGCTAACTTTGTGTCCTCCTCCCCAGCTGAGCGCTCCCATGTGTGGGTTTATGAACTTCATAGGATGGGAGCTAAATTAGCTTTAATTGTGTTTTGTTAAACTTGACCATTTGGTCAAATGACTGAACTTTTCCTAACCTGGCTGTTTTGTTTTTAATAGATACCACTTCTTTATATGGCTGAGCTGTTCTTTCTCTAACTCACCGCCTTGCACATGTGAAATATTTTGGCTCAGATTGGAAATACAAATGATCTGTTCATATTTGCATGTATCATTGTGTTTTAGTTGGAATGTTGCAGGGCAATATGGGGGAACAGGGTCTATCTTCACCAATCCCGGGGCAGACACTAACTGTAAACAATCTTTTCATATTTAACCAGCAAGTTCTGTTGAGATATTTGTCATTGTTATTATCTTATAGGGAGTTCAAAGAGGGAATAATTAAGCAACCAGCACTTTATTTTTCTACAGAAATTTAATCTCTGGAAGGGCACATAAAACTGCAGGTTTGCTTTGCAATTCCTTAAATAGGCATGTGTATTGCATAAAATTACTCAGACAATCATATTGGGTTGATCCTGTTTACACTAGATTTCTTTGAAGAGGTTTTAAATATATACTATGTGCCAGTAGCTTATTATCTAACATTTAACCGTTTGATGACAGTGTGCAAAGAGAGGAATTCACTGTCTTAAAAACACACAGAATAATAGCCAGCAAGGAAGGAACTAATAATGCATTCTATGTTCATAATTGGGGGCAGATGAACTCTGGATTTGCTATCTGCCAGTATGTTCATGCTATATTTTTCAGTAATGTAAGGTCTTACTCATGCAAGGCACTGAGTATCCAGGCCCTGATCATGACAAACACTTAAGTGCATGCTTAACTTTAAGTAAAATGATGGCAATGAACTTAAAGTCAAGCACGTGCTTCAATGCTGTGCTGGACCAGGGCCAGAGTGTGAACTTTCTAAAATCTAATCATGTTACTTTGTATGTATTTTTAAAAAAGCCTCAGAGTCTTTAAGTAGTTAAACGCAGCTCTGTAAAATAAGGAATGGAACAAAGCTTGAAGATAGCTGATTGAATAGACAAAGGCACACAGGCAGCCAAATTCTTTGCTGGAATAATTCCATTGGCTCAAGAGCATTTGGCTTAATAACACCCACGATCCACCCTTAAATTACACTCTCTGTTAACATCCTCTGCTTCTTGTCTTCCGCTCCATTTGACCTTAAATGCCTTTAAAATCACCCCAGACCATGACAATTACAGCTGTCAAGGTGTTTGCATCCCAAGGTGGCTCTTAGAAAGTGGGCGCAGAAGGTACCATTGGAAAGGTCATCATTGATAAGGCACAGGCTGTGGCTGGGCCCTGGCGTTGCTGCCTGGAGGATGGGGTGGACACATGGAATCCTCTCACTTTTGTGTCCCTGCAGAGCCTGGGAACTGGTAGCGCTGGTTGAAATTTTTCTGTCAAAACTGTTTTCCAACAGGTTTTCAGCTAAACAGCATTTTTTGCAAAAAGTTTCTTCTTTCCTTGGAAAACGCCTATTATTTGTTAAAAATGGAACATCCAAAAATGGAAATATTTCTATTGGGAAAAAGCTGCCGTGGTGCCTCATAAGAGTTACCTCATGTCCCTCTTCTCTGGTTTGGGTTGGACTCCTTAGCTTGCCAATGTCTCCTCCCCTCTCCAAGTGAATGGAGAATTGAGCACAAGGCTGGTTCTAGTTCTCGGCCTGTCACTGACTAGCTGTGTTGTCTTGGATCAGTCACTTCACCTTTCTGACGCCCTATCTCTACAGTGGGGACAATGCTATGTACCCAGTTGGGGTGTCGTGAAAATAGGTTTGCCAACCCTCCAGGATTGTCCTGGAATCTCCAGGAATTAAGAGTAATCTTTAATTAAAGATTATGTCATGCGATGAAACCTCCAGGAATACGTCCAACCAAAATTGACAACCCTATGTGAAAATTAACTACTGTCTGTACAGTGCTCTGAACATATAAAGCTCAGTATAAATGCTAAATATAACTATTAGCATCCTGGGAGACAGATAGCCTAAAGTTGGAGGAGGTGGGGTCCTGCTCCCAGTTTGCAGTGGTTCAGAGTGCGGAGCATGCTGCGCTCCATGAAGAAGTCTAACCTGTGGTGTGCTCCCCCTGCATGGCAGGACAATGACAAGAAGCTACCACTTAGCCCTAAGAAATGAAACCTCTTACAGATGTGTGCAAAGGAAATTGATTTTGGCCCTTTATCCCAGCTTCTGGGCCTGGTCTGTCTCTCCCCAGGTGGGTAGGCCCAAAGAATGATGTGGACCTGGAGCACTCCCCCTCTGCAGGAAGTTGTTCAAGATTAAGCTCTCGTACCAATCAAGAAGAAGCCTCAATGAGGCTTGAAGGAAGTTCTGCCTTCCTTAGCTAGAAGGATAATGGTTGTGATGAGACACCTTGAAGATGGGGTTATATGCAGGGTAATAGAAACATCACTGGCTGACAACTATAAAATATGAAGAGTGTCAATGGAAAAAGTTAGAGATACATTGCACTAAGAGAGCTGCAATTTATTATGGGAGCATGGCTGAAATATCAGGCAGGGAACAGCTTGGAACCTGGCCACCTCTTTGGGCAGAATCCTTTTAAAATCTGAGACAAATATAAGTGCTTTTTCTTGTTGTGTCAAGACAGTTCTATCTCCCTTATCAAGTCATTGCCATTCAGTGTGCCCCAGTATAGAACAATGCAGAGTTCACTTCAGTTTGCTTTTGAAGACAGCTGACATCTGTCAAATGGATACTTCTGGGGGAAACGGGTTGGCGTATACAAATCAGTTAATCAGTTATGTGACCTTGGACATGCTACTTAATCTCCTGATCAGGGCCGGCTCCAGGGTTTTGGCCGCCCCAAGCAGCCAAAAAAAAAAAAAAAAAGCTGCGGCGGCAATTCGGTGGGAGGTCCTTTGCTCCGAGGTGGAGTGAGGGACCGTCCGCCGAATTGCCGCCGAATACCTGGACATGCCGCCCCTCTCTGGTGCGGCCGCCCCAAGCACCTGCTTGACAAGCTGGTGCCTGGAGCCGGCCCTGCTCCTGATGTCTGAGCTCCGCATTTGTAAAACAGGGATACTGCTACTCCCTTGCTCCCCCTTTTTGTCTGCTTTGTCTGTTTAAGTTGCAAGCTCTTCCCAGGGCAGGGACTATCTGTGTGTGTGTGTGTGTGTGTGTGTGTGTACGTACAGCACCAACAGAATGAAGATCCAAGGCTAACAGGTAGTCAGAGGTAGGCATTTGGTTTGCCCTGTAGGGTGTTCAGATTCACGCCTATGGCCCACTTCACTGTCACTAATGGACTTTTCACCCTCACCGCAACACCTCTGTAAAACAGGGAGCATG
The DNA here is from genome assembly GCF_027887155.1 of Malaclemys terrapin pileata. Lineage (NCBI taxonomy): Eukaryota > Metazoa > Chordata > Testudines > Emydidae > Malaclemys > Malaclemys terrapin. The sequence goes on along the minus strand of NC_071515.1, from coordinate 12,486,840 downwards.
TGCCCCATTTTAAAATTGGGAAAACTAAGAGTCACGGTAGTTTAAATGACTTACCCTCTGGGACCCCTGTGTCTGAGCCATTATCTGCTGAGTCCCAGGTTATGTCTACATGGCAGTAGAGCAGCACAGTTGTAGCACCGCGCTGTGTAGACACTTCCTACAGTGACAAAAAGGGGTTTTCCATCGGTACAGGAATTCCACCTCCCCAACTGACAGTAGCTATGTCGACCTAACTTGTAAGTGGCCAGGATCCAGTCCATTTCCCTGGGCTAGACCACAGTGGCTCTGCGTCCAGGTTTGGATTCTAAAATCCCTTATCTTGTGGTGCTCAGATCTGAGTTTTTGGTTGAGGATAGCAGGCAGAAAAAGGGATATATTAAAACTTTCCCAGTGTTTATGCTTATGGTACGCAGTCATTTTACTGCCCAGAGTTCAAGCCTGCCACAGGCAAGTCACTGAATCACATTTCTTCCTTCTCTTTGTTAGGATATAGATATTCAGGCCTGTCTTTAAAGGTGGTCTGTTAACTTTGCTTCTGACTCTAAACCCTGTTGTGCCAAATTATCTTTAACCACCCCTAACTACTTTACAACCCTTCAGCAGCCCTTGCTGAAACAGCACCAAACTTGAAAGATTACTGGCAGCTTCCCATAATGCTGCTCTTACTTCAAACCTTTCACAAGTGGACTGCAGGGCAGCTTGTTGCAACTGCCAGCAAATGGACACATGAAGATCTTGACCCTGTCGAAGGAGGAGAGGCCGTGTTTTGGTGGTGGCTCGGATGTTGAACCACACTGCAGTCAGGGCCGGCGCTAACTTTTTTGCTGCCCCAAGCAGCAAAAAAAAGCGCCGCCCCAGTAAGGCCCCTCCCCCCCCGCCGAGCACCGCACCGCCGGAACCCCCCCCCGAGCGCCGCGCCCCGCGCCGCCCCCCCCACCCCAAGATTGGCCGCCCCTTACCAGGTGCTGCCCCAAGCATGTGCTTGATTGCCTGGTGCTTGGAGCCGGCCCTGACTGCAGTGGTCAGGACTCGGTGTTGCTGTAAATTGTGTATCGTTAACTGTACTTGTGTTACGTTGCATATGAAAATAACCTATAAGTAATGTAGTAAGCCCTCTTCACCCTGCAGTGTGCAAGACAACCCGGACCCAACCTTCTCAGCCCACTCTAACAAAAAGTCTGAAACACTAATTAAAATAGGTGTGGTATGCCCGTACGAGAGAAGGTGCAGGGCACTGTACTACACAAAGGGCAGTGAAACGAATAAAATATCGACACCTTCCACCTTAATGCCTGGCCCTATCAGGAAATGTGTTGCCATATGTCTTATGCTTTTCCAGGGATACCTGGGCAGGAGGATTCCAAAAGAAAAAGAAAAAAAGGGGTGGAGTGTTAGGATATAGATATTCAGACCTTTAAGATATAGATATAGATATTCAGATATTTAAAAATGTAGGTGTATTCTTATCACTTCGCTAGTTATAGAGTTATAAATGAGAGAATCCAAAATCACTCTCTGTCTGTGTAAGGGACAGTCTGAGGCTCTGGTCTTAGGCTAAGTAAGGCCTTTGTCTAAGCAGCAGATGCAGCCAAGTAAACAGTCACATCCTCACATTCCAAACTAGTCACATGAAAATAAGGTGCTATTGGGCTGTTAGAAATACAATCCTGTCCTGATATTCCTATCACCTTCAGAGACAGGGACGAGCCTAGAAGATGTAAAAGGAAACTTAGTTTAATAGCCTCCTGTCTGGCAAGAACTCACTTATCAATAGCTGGGATGTGAAATCCTCGCTTCTGTATTGTTTTGTATGTTTATTTGCATGGTCTCTGTCTGGTTCTGTAATTGTTTCTGTCTGCTGTTTAATGAATTTTGTTGGGTGTAAACCAATTAAGGTGGTAAAATATAATTGGTTAAATAACCATGTTACAGTATGTTAGAATTGGTTAGTTAAATTTCAGTAAAATAATTGGTTAAGGTATAGCTAAGCAGAACTCAAGTTTTACTATATAGTCTGCAATCAATCAGGAAGTAAGGGGGGAAATGGAAACAGGGAACGGGGTGGGGAAATTGGAATCATGTTTTGCTAAGGGGGGAATTGGGAACAGGGAATGGGGGTGAGGAAATTGGAATCATGTTTTGCTAAGGGGAAATGGGAACAGGGAATGGGGGTGGGGAAATTGGAATCATGTTTTGCTAAGGGGGGAATGGGAACAGGGAATGGAAACAGGGATGGCTCTGTGGTGTCAGAGCTGGGAAGAGGGACACTGAGGAAGGAAACTGGAATCATGATTGCTAAAAGTTCACCCCAATAAACATCGAATTGTTTGTGCCTTTGGACTTCGGGTATTGTTGCTCTCTGTTCATGCGAGAAGGACCAGGGAAGTAAGAGGGTGAAGGAATAAGCCCCCTAACACTCTTCCTTACATTTCCTTCAGTAGATCTTACTCTTTCCAGGGTTCAGGTAATTGACTAAGCTCATTATCATCTCTCTCATTTACACTAATGAGATTAATGGAGAACAATACCTCGCCGAGACAAATTCCTTTCTCCCATTCTGTTCTCAATGTTCTGTTTTTGCCCCTGTTGTTAACTGGCATGTCTCCAGCTCATGGGGTGGACCTTAGCCAATGTCCCTCTTTGGCTGACACTGTCACCTGTAGGATGCTCCCTCTCCTGTTGACCTAATAGTTAAGGACAGTAAGTCCTGTTCCTGACCCTAGCAAGCTGCCCAAGGGAAACAATTTTCCAGTCCAACTCTCTACGAAAGTTAAAATTTAAACCTCAGCCATGGGTGTCAGTCTGGAGAGACCTCCAAATACGTACTTCAGCTTTCTAAGCGGCTCACCTGCCTGCAGAGCAATCACTTGGATTTCTTTGTTTCCACCCCCCTTCATCACACACGTCTTATTTTTCATAGAAAAGAAGCTGCAAGAGAAACTGGGGAAGGGCAGCTTTGAAAAAGCGGACGGTTTAAACTCCAGTCGTGCTGAAAGGAAGTCGGGAGCAGAGGAATGTTGGTATAGCTGCAGCGTTGCAGAAAGGGTGCTGAAATCCAAGCCTTTCTCCAGCCTAACCTCCAGCAGCCCAAGCTATCTGAACTGACACTAACCTCGCCATTCCTCTCCACTGAGGCAAATGTTTCTGTTCTGGTATAAGCAGGTTTCTTTTCTTTAAATGCACACACACACACACACACCCACACACACACACACACACACACCCACACACACACACACCCCCTCCAAGTGCCTGGTTGCCTGGAAGTCCTGTTTTCCAGTGGGTGTGGATCCACTGGAGAACCAGCAAGCCAATTTGCTTAGAGGAGATGTTTTTCCATCAGCTGGGAGCTGTGCCCTAGCTGCTCCACCCTGACCATATCTGACCTCGCTGCTTAGTGTGGGCCCGTTGCTTAGGATCAGACCTGGGGAGAAAAATGACAGAGCATAGTTGACAGATCCGCTGAGATGGGAACAGAACATGTGCTGAATTGGGTTCTAACAGTGACCAGGGCCAAAACTGAGTCTGGGCCTATTTTGCTCCTTTATGCAGCCCGGAAAGGTGGGTTTGGTTTGGTTTTTTTACTCTTCTGTTTGTTGCTTATTTTGTACATTTAAAAATTCAGTTCATGTCTCCCCTGTCTTTCCTGAAAGCCCCTATGACTGGAGACCTCGTTAGATTATGTCATCAGAGCTGCCATGCAAATAAACCTGACGAATCGAGGGGAAAGGGATTTTTATTCAGACTCTTCGGGCTTGATTCATGGGTCTGTCCGAGCAGTGGGAAAGGGGAGGATGGTGCAGAGATGCTTTAAATCACACCCAGCTGCCAAGAGCCCCAAAGGGCCATTCTGTCAGTGGGGAATCACTGGAGTGCAGGAGTGTATACGCCCCCCTTCTTCTGCCCAGCGCACACCTGCTTCCTGTGCTGGGGACTGGCAGGGGAGCAGTGTGGAGTGAGCTACGTGAGATCTACCCCACCTGGGGATTCTCCAGTGCTGGGGCACACAACTGGAAAGGGACAAAGTGACCACATGGGACCTTCAGTTAAGGGCACAGAAAGCTCTGAATGCACACTTGAGACTCCCAAGGAAACCCCACACTGCCTATTATGACATATCTAGGGTTAAAAACATGCAGAAACAAAACTTTGGGGGAGCCAGGAGTTGCGTGGAAAAAAGCAAATGTTCAGGCCTTCTCTATAAAACAGAAATTAGCAAGAAAGCAACAACAATAGCTCTCTTCCTTCTCAAACTCCTGCCATTCCCCCCACCCCCCCTTTGAAGGCTACCTTTTCATTCCCACAGTGCAATGCACATTTCCTCTGGTTCAACTCCAGCCCTCCTAGGCCTGTTAGGGCGTAGACTGTTTCCCACATGAAAAAGGAGGGGGGTTTACTCCTTTCTTACCAGGCCTCTGTTTGTTGGTCACTTTGCTTTATTTATGGAACCCTCTCTACCTTCGACTAAAGCCAGGAAGTGGTTTTATAGGCTCGAGGTGACTTGAGGTCTGCTTGTTTCAAGCTTTCTAGAGACCCATCTGTCTGATGCTGTCTGATTCTTAACACTGCAGACACCCTTACGACTTTATGTACTTACAGGCGGAGTTCTGTTTTGACTGTTGTCATGCGGGCGTGTAAACCATAAGGTCTACTACATTCAAACTTTGGGGTTAGCCAGCCTCATTCAGCATTTTTATTAAAAGACTATTTGGTCATAAATGGAAAAAAAAAAACCACCCCAGCTTGTTGAAATAGGAAGGAGTGGGAGGAGGGATTTCTCTTCTTCATTGAGTCTCTGATTTTTAGGACTTGCCACATCGGTGGGCTAAGCTCAGATCTGGTGTAAATAGGTGCAGCTTGATTTGACATCAATTGCTTATACCACATCTGAAGCTAGCCCTGTGATGCTGACAGAATGCAATTAGATTTATGAATGGAACCTGTTGTGTGCATCGCATGTTAAAGAGACTGTATTAACATATGGCCTAGAAGATGGCTTAAAGCCTGACTCTGTTTAGAGTTCAGCACTGTTAATGAAAGGTAAGTCAGTGACTTGCATTTCTTCCTTCCCACCCAGCCAGCTACATTAGGGTTACCATATCTGAACTTTCAAAAAAGAGGACACTCCATTGGGGGGTAGCCCCACCCCCTAGCCATTCCTTCCCACTTCCCAACCCCTGACAGCCCCCCCAGAACCCCCGACCCATCCAAGCACCCCCCCACTCCCTGTCCCCTGACTGCCCCCCTTCTCCAACTCCCCAGCCCCCTTACCGTGCCGCTCGGCTTAGAGCAGGTGTCTGGCTCCGCGCCCCAAAGAGCGCCCCGCCCCACCCGAGTGCTGCCAGGCGGCATGCTGAGGCTGTGGAGGAGGGGGGAAGCGGGGGAGGGGCTCTGGCCACCGCCGCCAGCCCCACCGCCGCATTCCCTCACAGGCGCACAGCCCCGCACCCCAGCGCTGCCAGGCGGCGTGCTAAGGCTGCAAGGGGTGCGGGGGGGGGGGGGGGCAGGGAAGGGGCTTTGGCTGCCGAGACCCCAGTGCAAGCAGCGCTCTGCCGCCCTGTCAGCCGCTTTTCGGTCAATAAATAGCTGACCGGGGGGAAATCCCGGACATTTTTAGATTTTTAGAAATCCCCCCTGGACGGCTATTTAAAGAACGAAAAGCCGGACATGTCCGGGGAAACCCGGACGTATGGTAGCCCTAACGCTGAGTATCAGTGACGATGCCTTTCAGCTGTGGCTGATACAGATGCAAGCATTTAGGCCAAAACCTGGAAGTTGCAGCATTATTCCTTAGCTGAGAATGAAGCAGCCAAGAACATGGTGCAATATATACTGTATTTGTTATTCTGTAATATGTGTATGACAGTGGTGCTTAGAGAGTTATTCATTGTGCTATGCATTGTACAGACATGGCGCAAGAGACAGTCCCTGCTCCATAGTTAGGGTTACCATTCGTCCGGATTCCCCCGGACATGTCCGGCTTTTTTGAGTTAAAAATAGCGTCCGGGGGGAATTTGTCAATGTCCGGATTTCCCCCCATGCAGAGCGTGCGCAGCTTACAGGGCAGCCGGCCGGATCATGCTACTCGCACGGGCTCCGGCAGCCAGAGCCTTTCCTTCACTTCCCCCTCCTCTCCCCTGCAACTTGAGACCAGTCCCCTCCTCTCTCTCCCTCCCCTTCCCTCCCTGCATTCGCAGATCGCCGGCCGGCCGTTCGCCTCGGGCCTCCGGCAGTCTGGAGCTCCGACCCTGCTCCCCTCCCCCGCTGTCAAGCGCGCCGTTCTGCAGCACAGTAAGGGGGCCACGGGGTCAGAGAAGCGGCAGGGAGGTTCTGGGGGGGGTAGTCAAGAGACAGGGAGCAGGGGGGAGGGTTGGATGGGTCAGGAGTTCGGGGGGGGCTGTCTGGGGGTTGGGGGTGTAAGGTTTTGGGCAGTCAGGGTACAAGGTGGGGGGGGTCTCAGGAGGGGGCAGTTAGGGGACAAGGCACAGGGAGGCTTAGGTAGGGGGTGGGGTTCTGGAGGGCAGTTAGGAGCAGGGGTCCCAGGAGGGGGCAGTCAGGGGACAAGAAGCGGGGGGGGGTCGGGAGTTCGGGGGGGGGGTTGGGGGGGTGGATAAGGTTTTGGGCTGTCAGGGTACAGGTAGGAGGTAGGGTCCTAGGGGGCAGTTAGGGAGAGGGGTCTTAGGAAGGGGCAGTTAGGGGATAAGGAACAGGGAGGCTTAGGTAGGGGGTGGGGTTCTGGAGGGCAGTTAGGAGCAGGGGTCCCAGGAGGGGGCAGTCAGGGGACAGGGAGCAGAGGGGTTTAGTTGGGTCAGGAGTTCTGGGGGGGGCTGTCAGGGGGTGGGGGTGTGGATAACGGTTGGGGCAGTCAGGGGACAGGTAGGGGGTAGGGTCCTAGGGGGCCAGTTAGGATGTGGGGAAGGTCTCAGGAGGGAGCAGTCAGGGGACAAGAGGCAGGGAGGCTTAGGGAGGGGGTGGAGTCCTGGGGGGCAGTTAGGGGCAGGGGTCCCAGGAGGGGGCAGTCAGGGGACAAGGAGTGGGGGGGAGGGTTGGGGGTTCTGAGGGGGCAGGAAGTGGGAGGGAGTGGAAGGGGCAGGGGCGGGGCTAGGACAGGACGGGGGCGGGGCTAGGGCGGGGCTCCTCCCGTCCTCTTTTTTGATTGTTGAAATATGGTAACCCTACCATAGGGCTCACAGTCTCTGTAGACACTAGATATAGGGAAGGTAGGGTTACCATACGCCGGATTTCCCCGGACATGTCCGGCTTTTTGGTCCCCAAATCCCCGTCCGGGGGGAATTGCCAAAAAGCCGGACATGTCCGGGGAAATAGGGAGGCTAGGATCTCCGAATTTGTGTGTGTGGGTCGCCCGCTGTGACATCATCTCGGTGCGACACTCGTCTCCTGCCCAGGGCATGCTGGGGGCTGTAGTCCGGCCGGGCCTCATGCTCCAGGGAGAGCTGGGAGAGGGGAGCGGCCGAGAACTACAGCGGCCCCTGCGACGCGACCAACCTGTCCCTGTGAGGCAGCAAGCCGTCGGGGGTGGGGGGCCGCTGGCCCCTGTCCTTTGGATGGGGGGTGTCTCTGGGCGCCACTCAGCAGCCATCGCAGGTTGTGGACACCAGCGCGTTGCGGGGAGCCGGCACTGTCCGGATTTGCGTCCCCCTGGGGCTGGAGCTGTGCCCCCGGACCCAAGCTGCCCGAGCCAGCGCTACCGGCTTGGGGCAGCCCCCGTGCCTCCAGACCCCAAGCTGCCGGCCGGGCACTTCCCTTCCCGGGCTCCAGCTGCTCTGCTCCGGCGGCTGGGGTCCGGAGGCACGGGGGCTGCCCAAAGCCGGTAGCGCTGGCTCGGGCAGCTCGGCTCTTAAACAGAGCCGAAGAGTCAGGGGAGGAGCACAGCAGCTGGAGCCTGGGAGGGGAGATGCCCGGCTGGGGGCGCAGGGTCAGGAGGCAAGGGGGCTGCCAGCTTCATGGTTTGCCGGGCAGCCTCCAGACCCTGCGCCCCCGGCCGGGCGCTTCCCCTCCCGGACTCCAGCTGTGCTGGGGAAGCACCGGCCGGAGGCACAGGGTCTGGAGGCTGCCCGGCAAACCGTGAAGCCGGTAGTGCTTGGGCAGCCCTTTTTGTGTGGCTGGGAGGGAGGAGGGGGAGTTAGGGCGGGGACTTTGGGGAATGGGCGGAGTTGGGGCGGGGCCGGGGGTGGGGAAGGGGAAGGGGAAGGACCGAACATACAAGCAGAGTGAACAGTGCAATGGCAGCAAATGGCAGGTTAGTGCCACAATATTTTTGTAATGGTTTGAGTGGGGTTTAGTTAGGAGGGAGTTAGCTAAATGAAAACATGAAGGGAAGGAGAGGGGCATTGAAGGGAGGGGTGGAGGGAGACAGGGCAGGGTGGGAAAGGAGGAAGCAGAAGGAGGCAGGTGGAGTGAGGCTGAGGTGAGCACGCAGAGGGAGGGAATGGAGCAAACACCTCATTCGCACTGTGCTCCCTGAAACACTGGATTTCCTTGCTTAGTGATCATTACTATACTGCGCGACATAGGACAATCCTTTGTTGTTACCGCTATAGAGTGAGGTGAAAAAATGCAAAGCCACCTAGGATTTTGTGGTTGTTGTTGTCAACCTACTGGATACTGATTTGGTCCCTCCAAACCAAACAGTGGAAGCGGGAACAGGAATCAACCCCACCTACTCCCAAGTGCAGGACCCCTGCCAGGAGAGCTCAAGGAAAAGCTGCATTCAATGGTAAGAGGGCATGCAGTTAGAGTTTAACTCCAGATGGGGGCAGTAACACACATACTCACTAGGCAGTTCAATACAACATGGGTGCCTAGCGGTTGTGTGGAATACTGATGTGTTCTTAGGACCCCCTGTGATGGGCTGTACAAACCCCACACAGGCCCCACAGGGATAAAAGGGCAATACGGGGCCCAGGTAACTCTGCCCCTCCAGGCCTGCAGCGTATACTCTGGCTGGAGGAGAGGTTAAAAGTTGTTCAGAAGCCCTGGCTGGAGTAGGGTGACCAGACAACAAGTGTGAAAAATCAGGACAGGGGGTAGTGGGTAATAGGAGCCTATATAAGAAAAAGACCCCAAAATTGGGACTGTCCCTATAAAATCGGGACATCTGGTCACCCTAGGCTGGAGGGAAGACAAGCCCTTCTTCTGGAAGCCAGAGGGAGGGTTAAGTCTGAGATGGGACCAAGGTGCTGGTAAGACTCACAGGCACTGTCTCCTGTGACTCTCCTGTGGAGAACCAGCAGGCCCTGCGGGGCTGTGCTCATTTTGAGCTCTGAGCTCCTGAGCGTTTGGACTGGAGGGGACCATGCCCCAAACGGAAGGAGAGTTTAAGCAGGAAGTGGGCCAGGGCGGCAGACTAGGAGTTTGGTGGGCAGGACTCTGCCAGTATGGCTCCTCAATAGGGTCGTGGGCTGGGACCAGGTGGAGAGGGACGGCTTGGGTCCCCCTACCATGCCTGGTTCAGAGCAAGGCCCTGATGCAAACTGAGACTTCCATGCCTTTGTCCTAGGGTAGGGGCCAGACATCTTTCCCCCTCACTGCCTGGGAGGCAATAGACTGAAAACCAGGTGTGCTAACCACTAGGCTCCCTGGCCCTCAAGCACTCTATTGCACCTTCCCTCCCCCCACACACACAAATCAACTTCGAAGGATGCACTGAGACATTGAAGATGTAGCTCTGGCCGTTGACCAGACCTCTCAGCCAAGAGGTAAATAATGGTCGATATGCCATGTCTGTTAAATTTGTCAGTCATTATTTTTATCTTTCTGACCCCTTGGCAATGTTAATAATCCACTTTCCAAATAAAACTGCCCCACTGAGCTAGTCATGCAGGTGGTAGTCGCCAGAGAGCAGACAGAGGTTTGGGGACGATCCAGTGCATAGACAGCACTTTGCAATGCCTTGCTAGGATGGCCCGATCCTGCATTTCCCCTCTGTGACTCAGACTGGCACACCAGTGTATACACTGGACATTTCTGTCCATAGGAGCTGGAGCACCCAAAGGAGGGACTTGGATGTGCTGTTAAGGCGCCTAGGTGTGAAAATTAGACAGTGTGAGCTCTGCAGAAATAACACACCTGGAGAAAACAGCTAACAGGTTTTTCCCTCACCCCCTGGTTATGGAGCTGCACTGGCACCAGCATGGAGAAGAAAGATGCACTGGTGGTTAAGGAGCTGGCCTGGGGTTCAGGGCTCAGTTCTTGGTCCCACTACAGACTTTCTGGGAGCCTAAGCAAATCAGTTAGGGCCTGATTTCAAAGTCTGTGCAATGCCTCCCTTGCACCCCAATGGGATTAAAATCATGTCCTTGATCTCTATGTGCCTCAGTTCCCCATGAGGATAATAATTCCCTACCTCACAGGGATCTTGTGAGAACGAATTCATTAATATTTTGAGGATCTCAGAATCTACAGTAATGGGGCCATATAAGTAGATAGGCTGGACTGACTAAGCCACTCAATAAACAGATGCCAGATGAGCAACAGAGCACAGGAAAGTATGAAACCAGCTGAAAAGTCAGTTAGAAAGCAGAAACCCCAAAAGTTCCTGTCAGTTTTGGTTTGATGTGCTGCATTCCTAACTCAGAACTGAGGTCCCAGAGGTTGAGGTAATGGGGGAAAAGGGAATCCCACCCTGGAAACCTTAAACAAAGATATACAGGGGCTATTTAGCCAAGGTGTAACTTCTCAGACTCCCACTGAATTACACCAGGGCTGAATTTGGCCTTTTCAGTATCACTGTCGCAGAAACAGCTTGAGGAAAAGTTGTTTCTTGCAATGACAGATTCACAGGATTCCTTGGGGGGTAGGGTAAGGAGGGGGTTAGTTTTATAAAAGAATTGTTTGAGATAAATTACCTCAGCAGCTTATGCTGGCATTTCCCTCGCCTTCTGCTAAGCTAGCATGAACCTACATGATATGTTTAAGCGGAAACAATTCACATGGTTACTATGGGATACGTTCCAAATATAGAGCATGACATAATTGGCTAAATTTGATGTCTGTTAAAATCGTTATGGATGGTCAGCATGATGTTTTCTCAATAGCTTTTTCATTATATTTATCATTTCACAGTAATTACAAGATTCATTTATAAAGGATAAAAAGTTACAAAGAGTCAAGCATCAATGATTCATATCAATGTTCTGTCTAGCAAAAGCAAGATTTTGTTTAATTGTTAGAAAACAAAGGCCATGGGCTATTTCTCCACTTGACTTTCCGTTATCAAATCTGACTACATTTCAATAGGCATTGGTAATAAATAGACTTAAAATGCCTGGTTCTTTTGTTAAAACAGGCACTAACAGCATGGCTAAACATATTCTTTATGGTAACTTTCCTGTGCTCTGGTGCTCATCTGGTATCTGTTAAGTGAGTGGTTTAGTCAGTCCTGTCTATCTACTTGTGCGTCAAGAAGAATGTGGATAAGGGTGATCCAGCTGATATAACTTACGTGGATTTTCAGAAAGCCTTTGACAAGGTTCATCACCAAAGGCTCTTAAGGAACCTAAGTAGTCATGGGACAACAGGGAAGGTCCTCTCATGGATCTATAACTGGTTAAAAGATAGGAAACAAAGGATAGGAATAAATGGCCAGTTTTCACAATGGAGAGAGGTCAGCAGCGAGGTCTCCCAAGGATCTGTACTGGGACCAGTGTTGTTCAATATATTCATTAATCTGGAAAAGGGAGTGAATGGTGAAGTGTCAAAGTTTGCAGATGATACAAAATTTATTTAAGATAGTTAAGTCTGGAGCTGACTGTGAAGAGTTACTGGGGGAATCTTACAAAACTGGGTGATTGGGCAACAAAATGGCAGATGAAACTGAACATTCATAAGTGCAAAGTAATGCACATTGGGGGAAAAACCCAGTTACACATATATAATGATGGGTTCTAAATTAGCTGTTACCACTCAAGAGAAAGATCTTGGACTCACCATGGATAGCTTTTTGAAAACTTCAGCTCAGTATACAGCAGTGGTCAAAAAGGCTAACAGAATGTTAGGAACTATTAGGAAAGGGCTAGAAAATATCATTATGCCACCATATAAATCGATGGTATATGCCCAATCCTTGACCAGTTCTGGTTCCCCATCTTAAAAAGGATATTGTGGAAATGGAAAAGGATTAGAAAAGTGCAACAAAGATGATCAACGGTATGGATAGGCTTCAGTATGAGGAGAGACTAAAAAGTTAGGGCTGTTCATTTTAGAAAAGAGACAACTAAGGGGACATATGATAGAGGTCTATAAAATCATGAATGATATAGAAAAAGTGACTAGAGAGGTGTTATTTACACCCTCACACAAACCCAGGGTCACTTGATGAAATTAATAGGCAGCAGGTTTAATACAGAGAAAAGGAAGTACTTTTCACACAACACTCATTTAACTTGTGGAACTCATTGCCATGGGATGGTATGATGGCCAAAAGTTTATCTAGTTTAAAAACTGAACTAGATAAATTCCATCAATGGCCTTTAGCCAAGATGCAACCCCATGCTTGGTGCGACCCTAAACCACTGACTGCTAGAAGTTGCGAGGGGAAGAATGGGGTGAATCACTCCAACTGCCCTGTTCTGTACACTTCCCCTGAGGTTCTGGCACTCACCACTATCAGAGACAGGATACCGGGCTAGATAGACCATTGGTCTGACCTGGTGTGGGACTTCTTATGTTCTTATATAAGGCCAGATCCTCAGCAAAATCAGCATAGTTCTATTGACTTCAACAGAGATCTGCTGACTTGCACCACTGTGGGATTTGGCTCTTTGTTCCATGACATGAATGGGTCAGATTTTTAAAAAGGGACCAACACTTTGGTAGTTTCACCTTCACACAGACATGTGGTTCAGCGAATATGTTTTGGATATTACATTTCTACTTTACAATTAGAGACCATTTCCTGTTGAGAAGGCTGGGCAGATTTGACTTCCTAAATGAAATCACGTTACTTGTTGTATAATGATACTTATGACTGTTCTGCTTCTCCTTTGAGCCCCTCCTGTGTCTGTGTCTATCTTTGTATACCATGCCCATCATTATGGTATCTCATAGCCTAGATGGGCTTGTGATTCACTTTCTTTTCTGGCAAAGTCAGGCTACTAGTGCATAAAACAGTATCTCCATATCTTATCAATCTTCACTGTGATTCACTTTCATGAAGCACGTACATCTCTGGTATGTCTTTTGACTTTCATTGTGGTATTAGTGAATTGCTTGCAAAGGATTGAGGCTGTAAACGTCTCATACAGTCAAACCTCCCATTGACTTCACTGGGAGTTTTACCTATATAAGGACTGCTTGGTTGGGCTCTGAGTGGAAGTGAGGAGATTTAAAGTCAGATGTTGCGATTCCGTTGGCTACACACAGTCAATTTGACTGCAGAGATTTGCTAGACACCTCCAAGGTTTTCCAAAAGACTGGCTATCACAATAATGCTTAGCACTAATGAGTGCATTGCAACTTCAAAGTCCTTCACACACATTAACTCATGAATCTTCAAAACACTTTGGGGAGGAAGGCCAGGAAGGATCATAATCTCTCTTTCGTGGCTGGATACACTGAAGCACACAGTTAAAGGTCACTATTCAGCCAACCATTTAAGCACAGGTGTTAGTCACATTACTTAATGCACTGCTGGAAGGCACTCAGGCCAAGATCTTCAAGCAGGTTTAGGTTCCTAATTCTCATTTAAATCAATGGGAGTTGGGTTCCTAAATACCTTTGAGGCTCTGGGTCACAGGTTCTGTGGTGATGAATCAAATAGAACACATGCTTAAAGTTCTGCATGTGCTTAAGTGCTTTGCTGAATCAGGACCTAAGTGACTTGTCCAAAGTCACATGGTGACAGAGCCAGGACTCTGGAGTTCTTGTTTCTTGGTCCAGTGATCAGTTTAGACAGTGCTGCTTCTCCAGAACATACCACCAATGTTTTGTCCCCAAAGTCCTGAGGTCAGGCGCATGTGAATTCCCAAGATTAACATTGCAGAAAATATACCTAAAATGACAAGAAAGGAGAAGGTAACCCTTTGTATTGTTAGAGCTGAGTTCTCCGTGAGTGAATGTGGGAGGCATTCTTGGGAGTCCAATAATAATAATGAAAATAATGTGAGTAGGATACATTCTGTATTTCCAAGGAAAGATCACAATCAAGGAGTAAACCTCAGGAAAAGTTTGTCTATTAAAACCTTACGTGATGGGGTGTCCCAACTCCAAGCTGGGCCTAAAAGGGTTACAGAGAACCTGTGAGTGTAATCAGCCCTACCCACGACATCTGCAATAAGTGTCAAACCTGGAGAGAGGAGTTAAAAGGGCTGAACCTGGCTCAGGTGGGGCCTGACCAGGAAGGAGAGCAGATCTCTGGCTCTCCCTCAGGGAGAGAAGCCTTGCTGGAGTCAGGGCGCTGAATAGGGCTGCTGGCAGATAGAGCCTCCCTGAAGGAAAGTACGTCTGCCACAGGGAGCCCAAGGCAGTTGGGAAAGAAAGCCGCAGGAAGCTGGGATTCTGTGCACTGGTGGAGGGGCTCAGGGAGCAGGAAGGCTCCAGATGGGTCAGGGACTGCCCTGCGAGGGGCACAGAGAAAACTCCCCCGCAGGAGAACCAGCCGGTGGGTAGGAAGTGCTGAGAAGCTCTGCAGTGAGCCTGGGGAAGAGGCTTAGAGAGCATGGAGCTGAGACACTGGGGGCCTGGGAATAGCCTGAGGCAAAGGCCCGAGGCAGGGCTAGGTAGGAAGTGGACCAGGAAGACAACAAGAGGCCTGTGTAGTCAGGCCTTGGCTGCCTATGCCCGGGCCCCTGGACCGGAACCCAGTGGAGAGGGCGGGCCTGGGTCCCCTACCAGCCCTCCAAGGAAGGTGGAGCAGAAACCCGCTGACAAGGGGTAAGGTGAACTGAAACCCCCCGATACCCAGAGTAGGGCCTAGTGAATCTGGACTTGGACTTGAGGGTCCAACATGACGTTAAAGGACTAATAGTTGTTGGACGATTGGTTTACCCCAGAAGGGGTGGGACTCTATGTGACCTGGCCGCAGGGCCAAGTCACAAGACAAAACAGACTACTGCAGGGCTGGCATGGCTGTCAGTAGGGGATGCTAAAGGAGATGAGCGTGCAATGCCATGCCCAACCACCAAGGAGTGTGTTATCAGTGAGTCGCACGCTTACACCTTACAACACACAATGTTTAACGGATTTCTAGTTACTGGGTTTTCCCCTGCGTTTTTGTGTCTTTTGCCTTCCTGAGTGCAGAATTACTGTTAATTATTACACAAAAATGAACGCTAACCAGGAACTAATACATGCAATGTGCCCCTGTCTTGCATTCATGTTGGAAGGCATGTTACCTCTCATGCAGAGGCTATATAAGCAGGTGCCCATAGTGATATATCTTATGGTGTTAGGCTGCTTGACCAGTACTAAGATCATCCCTTGACTCACTTGCTGAGCAATCTTTGGCTGTGAATTTTCTGCCCATTGGTCCCTCTTTCACAAAGGTGTATCTGGTTCTGCTCAGTTCTGTGAGTAGGCACCTTGGCAATTCACAGCCCTTTGCATCCTCCATAGAAGCAACACTGCAGCTAGTGCAGAGGGTCCTGTGACAAATTTAGGGGGATGAAGGCACTTACTGCAGATGACTGAAAGCAGAAAGAGGGCCTGGCTGCTGGGAGAAGAAATGGGGGCAAATAGGAGGTGTGGGGTTTCAATGCAGTCTGGGAGAGTTAGTCAGAAAAAGGGAGCAGAGAAAGAGAGAGAGGAATGGGAGGCAATTAATGTCTTCATCGGGACCGGGATGAACCTCATGTTAGAGATATTGTCTTGCAGACATCTCTCTGTGATGGGCTGGACCCATTGGGAAGCCACCTGATGTGCTGAGATACCACTGAGTCTACCTGTTCTGCCAGCATGGGCCCCCTTTAACCTGTCTTGCTGAGCTAGGCTCTTAAAACCTCCTCTAACACAGACACACACACACACAGGCAGGGACACACCCAGCTGCAGATCAGCTCTGGGAAGACTCAGCTTAAGGGACTTGCTCCAACACTCAGGTGTCCACCTCCCTGGGAGCGCAGACCCAAAGATATATTATGAAATTCACCCCCTCCCTCAATGTGGACAGAGATGTGCACACTTCTTGTCCCCATCCCCCGCTAGAAATTACAGAAACTGGGTTTAATAATAAACAAAACAAATTTTTATTAACTATAAAAGGCAGATTTTAAGCGATTATAAGAGATAACAAACAGAACAAAGCAGATTACTAAGCAAATGAAATCAAACATGCAAACTAAGCTAGTTTCACTAAAGACATTGGTTACAAATAGTATTTCTCCCCCTAGATATCGTTGCAGGCAGTTTGCAAAGTTTCTGTGGTTCAGAGTTCCAGTTATATTCCTTTTCAGACTGGACCCCTGTCTCAGTCTGGACTCCTCCCTTACCTTCAGTTTTCCTTTTTCAGTGTTTCTTCTTGGCAGACAGGCCATGGAGAGGAGGAGTCCTGTGTGCCTTCCTCCCCACCCTTAAATAGGATTTACATAAGGTGGGAATCCTTTGTTTCCCAAACTTGACCTCCCTTCCCTTCCAGTGGAAAGTTACAATAAGTCCCAGGTAATGTTTCGTATCAGGCGACAAGACCACCTGACTTTGTAGGATCAAGGCATCCATGAGTCAGTGGCAGTATGGCTCATTCACAGCTCATTGTCCTTGCTGATGGGCCATCCACCCTGTCTGGCTTTTCCATTGCTGTTCCTAAAGCGTTGGCAGGGGGGCGTCACCCAAAGTAGCATAGTTGAAATACAGATACAGAGTCAATATTCCTAAATTCAGATACAGAAATGATACAGGCATACAAATTGGATAATCACATTCAGTAAATCATAACCTTTCCAATGATATCTTACATGAGCCATCTAGAATAAAGTATCTCAGTTATGTCATTCAGATCATAAGCATATTTTCATAAAGAATATGGAATGACACGTCACACTCTCCTTCATTCACAGTTCTGTGAACCATGTTCGAGCGCCCTCACAGTTGCCTCTCTTCCCACTCACAGTGCTATGGGTCACCTCCTACTGAGGAGGAGGAATAGCTCAGTGGTTTGAGCATTAGCCTGCTAAACCCAGGGTGATAAGTTTAATCCTTGAAGGAACCAAAAATCATAGAATCATAGAATATCAGAGTTGGAAGGGACCTCAAGAGGTCATCTAGTCCAACCCCCTGCTCAAAGCAGGACCAATTCCCAGCTAAATCATCCCAGCCAGGGCTTTGTCAAGCCGGGCCTTAAAAACCTCCAAGGAAGGAGATTCCACCACCTCCCTAGGTAACGCATTCCAGTGTTTCACCACCCTCCTAGTGAAATAGTTTTTCCTGATATCCAATCTGGACCTCCCCCACTGCAACTTGAGACCATTGCTCCTTGTTCTATCATCTGCCACCACTGAGAACTCATAGACTCATAGACTTTAAGGTCAGAAGGGACCATTATGATCATCTGGTCTGACCCCCTGCATGCTGCAGGCCACATGACCCTTCCCTGGACTCTGCCATTGAAGTCCCCAATCCTGTGTTTTAGTTGCTGAGCTCCATCCTCTTTGGAACCCCCCTTCAGGTAGTTGAAGGCTGCTATCAAATACCCCCTCATTCTTCTCTTCTGGAGACTAAACAATCCCAGTTCCCTCAGCCTCTCCTCATAAGTCATGTGCTCCAGACCCCTAATCATTTGTGTTGCCCTCCGCTGGACTCTTTCCAATTTCTCCACATCCTTCTTGTAGTGTGGGGCCCAAAACTGGACACAGTATTCCAGATGAGGCCTCACCAATGTCGAATAAAGGGGAACGATCACGTTCCTCAATCTGCTGGCAATGCCCCTACTTATACAGTCCAAAATGCCGTTAGCCTTCTTGGCAACAAGGGCACACTGTTGACTCATATCCAGCTTCTCGTCCACTGTGACCCCTAGGTCCTTTTCTGCAGAACTGCTACCTAGCCATTCGGTCCCTAGTCTGTAGCAGTGCATGGGATTCTTCCGTCCTAAGTGCAGGACTCTGCACTTGTCCTTGTTGAACCTCATCGGGTTTTTTTCGGCCCAATCCTCTAATTTGTCTAGGTCCCTCTGTATCCGATCCCTACCCTCTAGTGTATCTACCACGCCTCCTAGTTTAGTGTCATCTGCAAACTTGCTGAGAGTGCAGTCCACACCATCCTCCAGATCATTAATAAAGATATTAAACAAAACCGGCCCCAGGACCAACCCTTGGGGCACTCCGCTTGAAACCGGCTGCCAACTAGACATGGAGCCATTGATCACTACCCGTTGAGCCCGACGATCTAGCCAACTTTCTATCCACCTTACAGTCCATTCATCCAGCCCATACTTCTTTAACTTGGCGGCAAGAATACTGTGGGAGACCGTATCAAAAGCTTTGCTAAAGTCAAGGAATAACACATCCACTGCTTTCCCCTCATCCACAGAGCCAGTTATCTCATCATAGAAGGCAATTAGGTTAGTCAGGCACGACTTCCCCTTCGTGAATCCATGCTGACTGTTCCTGATCACTTTCCTCTCCTCTAAATGTTTCATAATTGATTCCTTGAGGACCTGCTCCATGATTTTTCCAGGGACTGAGGTGAGGCTGACTGGCCTGTAGTTCCCCGGATCCTCCTTCTTTCCTTTTTTAAAGATGGGCACTACATTAGCCTTTTTCCAGTCATCTGGGACCTCCCCCAATCGCCAGGAGTTTTCAAAAATAATGGCTAATGGCTCTGCAATCTCACCCGCCAACTCCTTTAGCACCCTCGGATGCAGCGCATCCGGCCCCATGGACTTGTGCACGTCCAGTTTTTCTAAATAGTCCCGAACCACTTCTTTCTCCACAGAGGGTTGGTCACCTTCTCCCCATGCTGTACTGCCCAGTGCAGCAATCTGGGAGCTGACCTTGTGCGTCAAGACAGAGGCAAAAAAATCATTGAGTACATTAGCTTTTTCCACATCCTCGGTCACTAGGTTGCCTCCCTCATTCAGTAAGGGGCCCATACTTTCCTTGATTTTCTTCTTGTTGCTAACATACCTGAAGAAACCCTTCTTGTTACTCTTAACATCTCTTGCTAACTGCAACTCCAAGTGTGATTTGGCCTTCCTGATTTCACTCCTGCACGCCTGAGCAATATTTTTATACTCCTCCCTGGTCATTTGTCCAATCTTCCACTTCTTGTAAGCTTCTTTTTTTGCGTTTAAGGTCAGCAAGGATTTCACTGTTTAGCCAAGCTGGTCGCCTGCCATATTTACTATTCTTTCTACACATCGGGATGGTTTGTTCCTGCAACCTCAATAAGGATTCTTTAAAATACAGCCAGCTCTCCTGGACCCCTTTGCCCTTCATGTTATTCTCCCAGGGGATCCTGCCCATCTGTTCCCTGAGGGAGTCAAAGTCTGCTTTTCTGAAGTCCAGGGTCCGTATTCTGCTGCTCTCCTTTCTTCCTTGTGTCAGGATCCTGTCTGGGGATTGGTCCTGCTTTGAGCAGGGGGTTGGACTAGATGACCTCCTGAGGTCCCTTTCAACCCTGATATTCTATGATTCTCTCCCATTTGGGATCATGTGAATTTTCTATAGCAACTCCAGTAATGACCAACATGGGAAATTTACATTAGCATTTACTTCAAGCTACATGGTAATGCAAGTTAGCAGGTGGGAGTAAAGGAGGACTGTGAGAACCATTTCCCTGGTCATCTGTCTGTGGGCCACAAGCCAGTGCTCTACGGACCAAATGTAATCTATGGGCTAGAATTTGGGAACCATTTGGGATCTAAATTCAGTCTTGCAGGTGATAGTACAGGTCATAGTACTTCTGTCTCAAACAGAGCTGCAGAATTTTACACTGCAGCATGTTAGTTTTACCTACATTTTTCTAAATTAAGTAAATAGAATCTATAAAAGCAGAAAAACTGAACAATCTCACTTAAAAAAACAAAAACCCACCCACCCCCATAAACTCTCATGCACACCTCAGAAATGTCTCCCAAAAACACACTGACCTTCCAACTGGGAGTTGATGGCTTTCTACACTGCCTTGCTATGGAGTTACTGCAGATGCTAAATAAACAAATAAATAAATCAGAGGGCCAGCTCTGTAAATAAGTTACCCATATGATGCAAAGTTCATCTCCCTAATGTTTTCTTTGGACTAACTTCGATTCTGAACATTGGGACTGACGCTGTTCGGCACGTGTCAGTGTTGTGTCATGTCCCATAACCCTTTCAGATCAAAGTGAAAGCAGGCAAACTGCATCCTTTCCTTCTGGACAAGGGACAAAGCACTGACACTCTGAATGACCATTACTGACCACTGAGATACAAGCTGCCCACCACAAGATGGGGAATAAAGTTGGAGGATCCTGAACCAATAAAAGCCTGGTGAAAACTTACCACTTTTTAGGGAACTGCATGTTTTAAAGGCTGTTTTCATTTTCATTTTTTGCTGTTCGGTTAGTTTCTTTTAGCAATATCTCCTTTTCTGGTTTTATTGCGTTTTTCTCTCACCTTCTCCCAAGGGGGGATTAAAAACCCAAGATTTATATAGCATCAAACACCCCAGCTTTTATTGGTCCAGCAAGAACTCAGCATTACAGTCCCTGATGTTCTTCTGAGTTTAAACAAGGCTATGTTTTTAACTAATAATTAAGAAAATCCAGGAAAAGAACCTCACACACTTGGCAGAATAAATAATGGCTCTGATAATGCTTCTGATGGTCTGAATGAAAAACCCACAGTCCCTTTCATGTGGTAAATGTGGGCAAACCGGGATCTCTTCCTCCTAGCAACCAATAATTTGACCTAATTCCCCAGCAACTGCTTTGCTCTCTTTGCGTGTGTGTGTGTGTGTGCATGCGTGCGCCCTAAGGATGAACTTCATTTGCAGCAGGGCTGCCAAACACATTTCACTGTACAGAAATTTGCTTTCTAAACTAGATCACCCCAGGGACTGAAATCTAGTGGGAACCCATCCAAATCCAATTGCTGGATATCTAAGGGGTCTGGCTGGATGTGGATTAGCAAACTCGCATCTTTGATTTATGGAATTATTGGCCCTGGCAAGCATCATCGAAAGCCCATCAAGCTCCAGAAGTGCATTCTCTAAGGGTGAGATTCTCAGCTGGTGTAAATGGGTGTAGTTCCATGGGAGTCAGTGAAGCTGCGCCCATTTCCACCAGTGGATGACCTGGCTCTGTTTGTTTAGGCACAGCCCTGAGCAAGGAGTTGTTTGTAAGCAGCACGCAGGAGAAGTTGCTGTGCCACCAGACTCCTCGTTGTTTCTGTGCCTCAGAGATGCGCTTCAGAGGCACCGTTTCCTCACTGCTTCCCCTTTGCTCCAGGGTAGGGGTGGCTGGCTGTGTGTCAGTAATTTGCTGCTTGCTTAGCATATACCAGAAACAAATGTATTCTTCCCCACCTCCCATGGTATATTTTCACCAGCTCATGTGTTGTGGGAGGAGCCATGGTTCCATCCATCCGCCTGCCTGCTCCATGCTCACCTGCTCCAGGTGGGGGCATTGACCAGGTGCATAGCACCCACTTATCTTTCTGCATCTGGTCCCAAGGACTCAGCAGCCCATACAGAGACACAAAGGAAGTTCTTATTGCCCTTGGCAGGCATGTAGTCCAAGTCGCTGTCTAGCCTTAAAAAAATCTGAGGACTGTCCAAAAAAACACCAACACTGAAATGGGCCAAGTTTGCCATTTTTTAAAAAAAAATTGGGCCAGTGAAATAAATCATAATTTTTCCAAATGGCAACTGAGCAAGAAAGTGTATTAAGCAAAATGTAGCATTTGCCAGAGACCTCTGTTTTCCATGCTGCAAAGAAAACCCAAACCGTACAGCATTAAGAGGTAGCATGAAACAAAACCTGCTCTTGAATAATTAAGGATAGTCACAAAACTCTGGTCCATTTGAGAAATTGGGTGCAACTTAATACAATTTCCACCTCTGGAGTTTTAGTTTTTCCTTCAAAAGTTTCTGGAATTTGCGAGTATTCCTGCAAAATGTTTGGGGAGCCTAACCCAGCAGTTTCACATGATTCAGATTTCAGGATAGGATCGGTGATTTACTGCTGCCTGGTGTTTAACGACTGTGGATTGAATCATCAGTGTTCTAGGGTCCAGGATTCTGGAAGTCACAGTGACCAGTTAACAATGTAACTTCGATTGGAGGGTGGCAGGAGGGTTTTGCCTGAGTGTAAATTGCAGATTTCGTCCCTTTGACCCTTCAAATAGAATCGACTTTATTATGTACCTTGCACAAGTGGGGCTCCGTCTTGATAGGGCCTCTGCTCAACACTGTAATACAAAATAGTAAGGGGGAACTCTTGAAAAACAACTTTCATATGTTGACTTGCAGTGGGAGTGGGATGTCTGATTGTCCTTTTTACCTTTAAAAATCTCCCCCTAAATGTTTTGGTGCTGTGTTCACTTCATGTCCCATTCACGTTCACATTCACATCCACTTGAAATGTGCTAAAGGAAAGCTCTCTGGGGATCGCACTGAAATTCACAAAAATATGGTCTAGGGGCACTCACACACACAAAAAAAAAAACACACGTTTTTTTTCAACCAATCGGAAGAGAGACCTGAAAATGAGTCATGTCTGATGTATTTAATGATATACAGCCTGTCGCTGTAATGTAAAGCATTTGTTGTGGACATTGCTGCAATTGGCCTTATTATAAAGTGGAAATTTCAGATTTATTCCTTATGCAGCCTATCTGTTATGTTATCCTATTGAGTTACTTGGAAACAGCCATCATTCCATTATTTTAACAAGGGGCTATATCTAAACTGTCCTCTGTGATTTCAGTGTAGGCTTGTCTTCGCAATCCATGAAGATGATGTAACCAGAAAACAGCCCATTAATCTCATCCAAAGTCTTAAATTCCAAGGCACAATAAATCAAATTTAAATGAGTTTCCACTAGACCAAACTAAAGGAAAGAGTTTTATGAGAAATATTTCATTTACAGTGGGGGGTTTCTTTATGCAGATTTACAATTATTATGTAATTCTTTAAGCAGCTCGTTATGTTCAAGCAGCAGAAACAGAGGTGACGGATGAATGTCTAACTTTCTATTTTTTTGCATGCATATAAAATATTCTGTCGAACAGGTGCAGGAGCTGGTGGAAGGCAAAAAAATAGCCAGGCTCCCTTTGCTTCCCCTCGTGCTCCATGGACTGTCAGAGATGAAATGCCAAAGTATACAGGTTTGAAGGGTCTCTAGCTGCTTGGGCTATGTCAAGTGAATTAGCAAGAGACAAAGGATGGCCTTGTGGTTAAGGCACTGGTCTGGGATTCAGGAGATCTCAGTTCAACTATTGACTCTGCTACAGACTTCCTGTGTGACCTTGGGCAAGTCACTTAGGCCTGGAGCCTCAAAGATATATAGATATGTAACCCCCATTCAAATCAATGGGTTATATAGGTGCCTAAATAACTTTAAGGATCTGGGCCTTTTTCCTTAGTCTGTAAAATGCAGATAACAGCACTTTCTATCTCACAGGGGAGTTTTGAGAATAAATCAGTAATATTTGTGAAGCACTCAGACAATACAACAATCAGGTCTATACAAATATTGAGATTAAAAGCAGATATCTAGGTCTGAATATATCAACTGGCTGCAATAGTTGGACAGATATCTCTTATCTGGGACATGCACAAGGTAGTGGGGTAGAAGGGCAGAGTTAAGGTTGTTTGAAGTACCTTAACTCTGCATTTCTATTTTCCAGCATTTGTTTGTTTTTGCAATGCACTTTAACTTTGAGTTTCTTGGCTTTCTGATGTCTGTGTTTTAAACAATTACTGCGCTCTATTAATTTTCCTCTCCACGTTATTGATAGATATATATGTAGATGCCTTAGTGACATGGGAGGAGGAGGGGGAGTTTGTCTGGATATTAGCATTAAGCTTATTAAGTTTACCCTTCCTCGTGTGGGTTTGTTTCTAACTGAAAATCACTGAGCACTGTGTGAGCTGACCCCTTCCTTCCTTTGACAGAATCTGTATTGTGTTAGAGATCTGCAGCGACTGGTAAAGTTATAGGAAACTACTTCTGAAACAGTTCTTGGTATCTGAAAGTGGAAAAAGTATCAGAGGTTTATGATCAAGGAAAGAGCAAGCAAGCACCTTATTCTTCCTGGAGAAATGTCCTTTCCAGGCTCCTTTCCATTACTTATGCCAACTGAAAGACACCTTTTTCCCCAAGAGGGATTATTATAGTGGTGCAGAGCTGGGGATGGGGTGAGAGAGAACATCTGTACAAAAAGCAACTTACTAAGGGCCAGATTCTGATACTTGTACTCACATCGAGAAGTATCTTACTCTTTGACTAGCCCCATTGAAATCAGTGGGATTACTCGCCAAGTAAAATACTACTTAACATTTTTAAGGAGATCCGAATCTGGCTGTTTGTCAGAACGGTCTATGCATTTTACATAGAACTTTAAAGAAACACTCTCTCTGTTAACATTGTTTCCCTTAGTGTTATTTTATGACATCAAGCTCCTGTACTGATGACATCATAGGCTGTTTCCAGAAGAATTATGACATCATAGAGTCAACATTGTTACTTCCTTGCATGATCAATTCGGAGGAGCAGATAGGCTGTTAGGAGGAACATACTTGTTTAAATACAAATATATGTGCAAACTGCATTCCTTGCTCAAATCAAGCATGGAAGTCTTTTGGGAAATACACCATAGTTCAATGCTGTGTTCACTTAGGTGCAAAGAAAAGGAATTCCCTTCCACACAGGAATTGCCAGGTGAAATTCAGTGGCCTGAGTTGTGGAGGAGGTGAGCGTAGATTAACACAGTGGTCCCTTCTTGCCTTAAAATCTATGATTTTCTCCTTACTGAGGCAAAACTCCCCTTGAACTGAGCGAGAACTAAGGCCTGCAGGATTTGGCCTCAGTATCTTTGCTGCTAAGTAAGAGCAGTAAAAAACCAGCATGCCAAACATATGGAAGGAAAATGATTTTATGATTATAGATGACACGGTTTTATAGTCCTTTCCAGCATGGGGTCAGCTCTGCCAAAAGGCCACATCTACTGTCTGCCTTACCAGATGTTGGCCTGGAAGCTAGGACCGTGATCTCTTTTAATTAAAGTCAGATCAGCATTAGTTTACTCTGCTCCCATGTGTATTTGTAGGCAGTTTAAGGAATACAAGAGATTTACTGGTACGTGTATTTTTAGGCTAACAAGGGTCAGATTTGAAAGCCTGCCTCCTGAACAGAACATTTCCACTTCTGAGTCAGCAGATGAACGCTCCTGGGAGGTCCGGATTTTGATAAGAGGGAACTCCTCCCCCTCTCTAAGCCTGGTTACATTAGAGACAATCACCAGCCCCGTTCCTTTGCTGACTGTCACATAGTCGTCTCTGATAAGGAACAGACAAGCAAATGTACTGTAGATGTTACCAGTAAGCACCAGGGATGGGCAAACTGATTCTGAATCTTAGAACCTTGACCCTCCCCTGGAATCTTTACCGGTTCTGGATTGTTCAGTTCAGCGACCTTCCCATCTCCCTTACCAAATGGCCCATACATCCCCCCACCCCAATCTCCCTCCTTAAATCTTTCCCCACTTCTTGCCTAAGGACAAGGCATCTCGCTCCAGTATTTTCATGGGGCTAGCTAATAAACCTGCTTCCCCTCCCAGCTGTTTGTCTCAAGATGAAACTTGATGGGAATTATTAGGTAGCGATGGAGGGAACCCCACCTCCCCATACATCTACAAGAACTGCTAATCTCCTGGGTATGCACAGGGGAGGCCCTCCCTTCATTCCTATGTAGTCCTTTCTCCACCCTTGCAGCAAGGCCGGGAGGAAGCAACCTGGTGTGACAGTGTCACAGAGTCTGGCTGCACAAGGGTAGGCAAGTGGTCAGGCTAGTCAACCTTAAAGACAATAGCCAATGCTGGAGGGTAGTGGGAAGGGGTAACTAGTTATTGTTCCTCCATCCTGGAACTCAGGCCTTTTCGGAGAAAAAGTCCATCTAGGCCTTGTGCCTGGTAGTTTGGATAAGCATCCTAGTGTTTAGATGCCAAGTCAGGCTCTGAACGATTGGAGGTTAGGTGCCAGCATTCCCTTTGTATAGTCGGAGGCGGCAGTGCTATACACAGTGAAGTTGATTGAGCGGGGTGAACTTACCCATTCAATACAGTGGTGAAGATTGGCAGCCTGTGTAACTAACTGCAGCCTTTTGGTTTCAGACTCAAGGTTCTGGCAGGATTTTTCATGTCTTCAGGATGGATGGCCTCTGAAACATCAGGTTTTTTGGCTATGCGGCTGTCCCAGATGTTGTGCCGGGTGTTACAACCTGACATGGAAGAGAAATAGGGATTCCTGTAAGCTGCAAAGAAGACATTTTTCAGAGCCCACCATACTCTGAATTGACTAAAACTAAGGAATGTTTCCCAATTATAACCCCTTCCCAAAACAAATCAGTTATTTTATTACACCTGTACCCCGATATAACACTGTCCTTGGGAGTCAAAAAATCTTACCGCGTTATAGGTGAAACCGTGTTATATCGAATTTGCTTTGATCCGCCAGAGTGCGCAGCCCCCCCCCCCCCCGAGCGCTGCTTTACCACGTTATATCCGAATTCGTGTTATATCGGGTCACGTTATATCGGGGTAGAGGTGTATTTATTTTAGACATGGCAGAAGGGAAAAGCAAGGCTGTCTGTGTGTGTGTGCGCGCTTGTATGTGAGAGAGAGAGGCAGCTGAGAGGAAAGTCTCACTTGTCACTTTGTAGTCAAGTATGATTGGTTTGTGCAGTTAACAGCATATTGAGAGGGATTGCCCTGAACTGTGGTGAGGATGAAGATGGAATAATCCTCATTTAAGGATCAGATCTTTACCGGGCCTGTATTGATTGGTTGGAATCATCAAGTATATTTTTAACCCACGGTCTTAGCAATTTATCACATGTGTCATGAACACAATAAGCTCATCAGCCCACTGAACATCTCACTCCAGCGATAAAATTCAAGGATGTCTGGCGTAGTGCAAAATCACCCAGAGTAAAGAAAAGCTATAAAGGAGCGGAAACCTCTCTGGTTGTACAGCCAGGAGACCCCAAGGGCTGCAGGAAGTGGGGCTGGTGATTCAGTAGGGGGCACTCTTCCCTTTGAGCCAGCACTGAACCCAGGCTGGGTCAGGACCACATCTGGAATAGGGCACCTCTGACATCACGGCGCACACTAATGCCATGGTGGTATTTAGGCCTGAACACTACTGAGATATGAGATTGACTTAGCCTATGAAATCTGACAAAATCACCACCCCAGGTTTTGTAACTTCAGCTAACCTCCAAGGGAAGGAGAGATGTTGGACTGGAGGCATTGGGCCAGATCCGCAGCTAGTGTAAATCAGCAGAGCGCTGATTTAACTGGAACTGTGCTGAAAACTGGCACAGCTTCCATTGACGTCAGTGGAGCTATGCTTATTTACCCTAGCTGAGGATCTGGCCTGTTAGTCACAAGAAAGTAACTTAACATATTTAAAATGTATTGAGAATAACGAGGCAAAAGTAAAATGACTGTAAGGAATGACACAAGGCATGTCAGCTCCATAGGTCCTACTAAGTCCAAGCACAGGCAACATTTCATCCAAATGAGATTTAATTTACGGCATGTCTTGCATCTTTAACTAAACAAGTGATCATCTGGCAGCTGTTCAGTGGCCTATACAAAATGGCTTGGTGGTCTCAATGCTGTGGGCCAGATGCCAAATCACAACTCTCCATCTTTGGCGCTGGTTTACACCCTTGCTGGAAGGGCCGTGGCAGAGACCAAGGACTGAATGGGCTTGGAGACTGAACTACCTTTTCATGCCAAGAGATGGCCCCTGAAGGCCGGGAATGAGGCACAGTGGTAGATTAATGTAGGGAAGTTTGCACTGGTACTGGCAGTGTTGTAACTGTTCTGAATATTTCAGTCTCTAAAGCCATATGTCTGGCATCCTTTGAAGCGCAGTAAATCTATTAGATGGGGAAGGAGAATGTCCACAGCTATAAAGAACAGACTAATAACTAAGAACCAGCGCTTTTCTGTAATGTTGCTCTAAATTTCTTCATAAACAGAGCGCCTATCAAAATGGCTGCTGGTGTGGGACTGTTAGAGTGATGATGTCTGTGCACATGCACTAAAGAAATAATATTCCACTACTTGATGTTGAAAAGACAAGACTACAGTCAGTGGCATGAGGTTAAATGACATAAAAGTGAATATGATAAAAATCCCAAATTTGTTCTATAATCTAATGACTTGCTTCTGCAAAGAGACACATTGGTGTGGACACTTATGGTGACATACAGTGTACCACTGACTTCAGTGGGTCTACTTAGGTGCTTGAAATTAAGCATGTGCTTTGCTGAATCAGGGCCAAGTATGCCCAGTACCATGCAGGATTAAGCCCTCAGTGAACCCCAGAATAGTAAGAACCGGTCACTTCAGCAGTATTCCATCTTAATTCACTACATCTTATCTCCTCAGGTTCTTAGAAATATAAGGTCTTGTGTGATTCTCTACTCACAGGGATGTAACTCAAGAGTGACATTGAACTCTATAGCATTACACTTGGGTCAGGGAGGGGAGAATTATACCCACATGTTCATACACAAACCCTCGGTACACTAACACATTTAGATGCCACTCAAATACATAGTCACATAGCTAATGTTTTTTGGCTAAGAAAATGGTTGCATCTTCTAAAGGGCCCCATTCAAAATGCAGACGTGATGTCCTGCATTAAACAGCATTGCAGTCAAGCACATCACTCAGACAGTCCTTCACATGTTTCAGACTATTAACAACATACATGTTGATGGTCAGTGCTATGTAAGTTATATGAATGTGGGAGCATTTTGGAATGTATAATAGGTTTTGCTATTTTTCCTACAGACAGGTCTACATGGAAACCACTTATCTGACCACCAGATCCACCCCTGTCCTTTATGGGCTCAGAAATGGGACCTGGATCCAAACTACTCTTGGTATGGGTTTTGCTAAGGCAACCAAAATAAAAATTGATGAGGTTTGCCCATCTGCTTTTACCCATCTCTAACTTGCTGCACGTTTTTTTCAGTACAATGACGTTCTCTTGCCTGATGGGTTGCCCATATGGTCACCATGAGCTGATGGTTCTGGTTAAACTGACTTCCAAAGAGCTTATATTTTTGGTAATTCTGCTTGCACTCAGAGACTGCTTCTCTCCCTGTGCTGTACTGCTAGAATTGAGATCAGCAGAGGTGCTCAGGCTTGGAGCCATTTTCATATAAATGAGATGGGTTGTTGGTTTAGTTCTGTCAGGGCCTCAGCTATGGAACTCACTCCACCTCTTTGGTCCCAAATAGCCCAAGTTCAGGACACACTGGAAAGCTCGTGTGTTTTCCTTGCAAGATATTTGGAAATGTCTGTGTGGTGTCAGTAGTGGAACTGTCACTGTAGGAGTGGCGAATTGCTTGAGAGGGATTTGAGCGTTTAGGTTACTGAGGGTGGTTTGTCTTAAATTGCTGCACTTTGGATATATGTTTCATAGGCCTGGTTGACAAGATTCTATCTAAACTATTTTTGATGGAAAATAATTGGGTTTTCAATTAAATAAACACTTTCACAGAATGTGTCTGCTTTGATAAAAAATTCTAAATTTCTTTTTCTTTTTGGTCAGAAACTTGAAGAAAAAAGTTGGGTGGGTGTTTTGGTTTTTTGACGTTTATGGATAAACAAAAATCAGGATTTTGACTTTTCAATAAAAAGTTGAAATTTTCCACAGAAAAGCCCCATTTTCTGACTAGCTCTAATTTTATGCCAAGGATGCCAACACCAGATGTATAGTCACCCTTTGTAGCTCGTCCATAAATGAAAATAAATCGTCCTAGACAGAACATTTGTGTTTGTATACATATGTATCCCAATCTTCCTAACTTATTTGATCATAATAGCAAATCTTGGTGGGAACCATTTGTAAAAAGTAGCATGTCGGTTTTTGTTCATTTGTTTTTCCAAATATCTCTTTTCCCTTAGTAATAAATGACACCATTAGCATTTAGCTGGGCAAACAGTGCCAATGAAAACCCTTGTAAAACAGCATCTTTCCTAGCCATCCTGCAGGCAGAACTTAAGCTTAATGACTCATCCAAATCTGCAAGTCTGTGGTCTTCTGTCCCACAAGGAGCAAATAAATACTAGCTAAGTGAACGACTGAGATTTCACAATTTGGGGGGAAATGGAGGAAATTAGCTCTGTTTACTCTCGGGAAGACACAGGGCAAAATTGTGACAAGCATCTGGAAATGTCAGAATTGTTAAGGAACAAGTATTGCTCCCTCAGCTGTTCAACCCACATATAGACAGGGCACTAAATTCTGCTCCACTTCATAGCACAAAGAGTGCCAATGGCAGATTGGCATTTCTCTGGCAGTGCAAAGATCAATGAAATATGGAGCATTCAGAAGGAGAGTTTTCAGGGGAATTTGGGTGCAAAACTCCCTTAGGTCCTTTTGAAAAGCCCAGCCTATATCTGCTTTATGAAAACAGGGGAATACGTACTGAAGCATGATGGGGCTGAACCAGAACCTTGGATCTGCTCTTCCTGAACTGGGAGGGTGGTTCTCAGACTCTGAAATGAAATGAACCCACATCTCCGACTGGAACACCACCGAAGCTTGGGGTGTTGAGGAACTGCATCCGAACCTTGCAGTTTGCGCCCTGTCTCCAGTTATGAAATGGTGCCTTGACCCACCAAAATATTGGAATTCTTGTGCAATTACACTGGTGTGGTGCAACAGAAACTTTCCTCTGATGTGGTGATACTGTGCATTTCTCTAGTGGACACATGTCTAGATACCAGCTCACAATCCTGTATATTCCTGCCCAAATCACTTTAACAGCAGATGTTCAGCTCTGGTTTTGGGCAGGTTCTGTAATTAATGGACTGATTTTATCTTTGCAAAGTAAGTAGTTTAGTAATAAATGCAGATATTTTGCTTCAGAGATGCGGTCAGAAACTCGGTATACCATTTCAAAATGCAAAACCACTTCCCAAAACACCTCTCGGCCATGGCTCCACCTTTCACCACTGCACCCCAATGTGAGGGATTGGGGGTCTCCCCAGGCAGTGTTCAGACCCCAGCTCCCACTCAGCAGCTCACTGGTACCAGCAGGGAGTGTGAGGTGGTGGACCCATGAAGCTCCTGAGTGGAGGAGACATCCAACCTCTCCAATTGGTTCAGACTCACTATTTAAGGCAGAAGGAGGCATAGGAAGTTGTTTGAGCAACTTGATGAATTCCTGGTTGTCTGCTACCTTGGACCCTGCTCTCCTTCCTTGTTCCAGATTCCTGCCTGTGCATCCCACCCCAGCTCTGACCTTTGGGTTGACTCCTGGCTGCCAACTCCTACTCTGACCACTAGTCCTGACCACCACTGCTCTAAGCAGTAAGTCTGATCGCCTACATCCGAGTCCATGACACCCACCTGCATGCACTCATCTCATCTGGGAGCACTTGGCTACAGAAAGGCTCATCCTAGGAGAAAATGCAGCTGCATGTTTACTAGCCACAGGCTTTTCCTACATTGCTATCCTCTGACTCAGTGGAAGTGGAGTGACGCTTTAGTCAGTGCCTCGTTCCCAAAGCCACTGCAGGGACAACAGGTTTTATTTTATTATCATTATTATTTAATGTTTGTATAGTGGTGGCACTGATCCCATTGTCCTGAGTACCGTACACACATGTAATGAAAATACAGCCCCTGCCCAACGAGCTTACAGTGTGACAAGAGACAAGAGGGGCATGTAACAATCAGAGGTGGGAAGCACCAAGTAACAGGGATGATACAGGTTGGTGTAATGAGCACAGCTGCAGCACAGTATCATTGTTGATAATATAAATAATAATAGGTGTTTGGCAATGGCTAGGCAGTTGGGTATATGGTATGGTTTCGATGTCCCACTTTGGAGCATCCACCCATCCGGGGCAGGACGCAAAGTGAGAGAGGGTTTAGGGGACCACAGCTAGGGTGACCAGACAGCAAGTGTGAAAAATCGGGACGGGGTGGGGGGTAATAGGAGCCTATGTAAGAAAAAGACCCAAAAATCGGGACTGTCCCTATAAAATCGGGACACCCACTTCAGGGATGAAGCGTTTTGAAGTGCAGAGCCTGTTTGGGAACAAGCACAGAAAAGGGATAGCACAGTGGTTTGAGCACTGGCCTGCTAAACCCAGGGTTGTGAGTTCAATCCTTGAGGGGGTCACTTAGGGATCTGGGACAAAAATCGGGGGATTGGTCCTGTTTTGAGTAGGGGGGTTGGACTAGATGACCCCCTGAGGTCCTGTCCACCCTTGAAATTCTATGAATCCCCAGGGACTCTGAGAGCAATGATGCCCCTGAGAATAACTGACCTCCCAGCACAGAATTGCAGAGGGAGCTTCTAAGGGCCTGAGAGAGAACAAGTACTAACAAAGGAGTACAATATCGTTATGCCCATTGTATAGATGGGGACTGTGAGGTTGAATAACTTATTGTAGAGCAGGGAATAGAACCTCGGTCTCCCAATGCTCATTCCCATGCATCAGCCAGTGAATCACGCTGCTGCCCTTACTATGATTTTACTTAGCTATGCTTTTTACAAAATACTGGGCACCATTGGTCAGTACTTCCCAGCTCTCAGTTCCTCCATCCAGGGGGAACAGGGACGGACAAAGACCCAGTTCCTCAAAGGTCTTTAGGTTTCAATGGGAGTTAGGGTTTCAATCTAGAGTCTAGATGCTATATATAGACTGCTAAGCAGTCGCATGACTCTTGGATAGCAGCATCTGGATGATTTTGACTTGGAGAAATCTGAATGAAAGAAAAGTCCTATGACCATTCTGGGAACCCAGCAGATTGTCACAAGTTTTGGGGAAATTCAGGACTGGGAGGGCTTTGGGGTCACTCTGCAAAAAGTAACTGGGCGGTGGAGGCCAGGGTGTGACCTGCGTGCTTGTAAGGCTGGCTTTTAGTGTCAGAGCTGTGAGGCACCACAGTATAGCATTTAAGGTATCCAGAGTTGCAGGGCAGGGGGTAACACAACCCCTCACTGGTCTGCATTGAGCCCACAAAGTGTCGCACTGGATAAGAATCCAAACCTTTGTTCTCCCACTTGAGTTTTTTTTTTTTAAAGAACTGGGAGCCATTGAAAACAAAATACATCTGAGAACCTCTCAAAAGTCAGCAGCTCACTACACGTGTCCTCCTCTTGCCCCAAATGCTGTGTGCGGTGCAAGTGCCACCCCCGGTTGCTGTAATGGGAACACTTAGAGATGATGCACACAAAAAGCTCATTGCAAGAGGAATAGTTGGTGTCTTTCCATGGAGTAGGAAAGACTCTGACCAGAGGAGAGCAAGGCACTGGCAACCACAAGACACTGCCCAAAAGGAGATGTTTCTGGAAAGCATGACTCACGGGTGAGTCAAAATAACTTGCCCAACCAACTGGCCAACAGAACAAGAAGGGAATCTAAGACAGAAAGGACAAGACAACAAACTAGCATCTCTACAAAGTTTCCTATCCTCTTGCTTAGTCCCTGACCATTAGTTTCCAAATGTCTTTCCTGAATTTTACAGCTGGTTGGCAGGAGCTTCAAAAGGACACTTCTGTCCTAAATCCTCCAGGAGGAGAGATTTTACTGGAACCTTCCTTGAATAATGAAATCAAAACAACCCAAAGAATAATATGGACTGGCCCAGTTCCAGTGTTGATAATGACAATCTGTCTACCTATAATTCCCTCTGGAATCTCCACTGGAGCAGCTGTCCTTCATTTCCTCTCCTAAGCTATAGATTTAAAGCGGTTAGGAGCATAGGAATTGCCAGGCTGGATCAGACCAAGTCCTTCAGAGGAAGGTGCAAGAAACCATCTGCCGTAGCCAGTTATGGTCCGCATTGCCTGCAGGGAAATTTCCTCCTAGCTCCCAATATTTAGAAGGATCTTTCACCTTTCAAACACTCTTTTTATTTACTATTATAACTCTGGATATTCTTGTAGCTAATCCCTTTTCTAATCCTGCAAAGGTCTCAGCCTCAATGACCTCCTGTAGCAATGAGTTCCACAGGCTAATGGCACATTGCTTATTTATTTGCTGTTGATGCACCATGACTACCTTGTTTGACTCCAAAGGAGGCTTTGGTTCAGGGGTGAGTGATTCCTCCATGCAGTTTAAGTGAAAGCCTTTGGTATCTTCTAGGCTGAAAGGCAAGATATCTGTAAACAATTAGCTAATAATATATGAAACGTTCTTGATGAGGAGACTTTTATACAGAAGAAAAGGATCATTACCCCAGTGCCTGCAGAAGACTTTCCAGGTGTCCGAAGGAAGCAAGAGGGAAATGGACAGAAGAAATCAAGAGCAGGGCTGTGATGGGTTGGGATATTTAATCCTTCCTCTGCTCATCCCTGCCAGCCAGGAATAATGCTGCCTGAGACCTCAAAGTGTTTTTCCACCATAAAAAAAAAAAAAAAAAAGTAATTTTCTGCTTGGTTCCATGCCCCACTCCCCTCCCCCGCCCTTCCCTAGACACACACTAGAAATATCAGCAATGTCAAGTCTTGTCTTCCTGTAACTTGCTGGAAGATGTGTGAATGACTCAGATGTGTATTTGCACTTCATGAAGGGATTGTTTGAATCCCTAACACAGAGAGGTTTTGTTTCCCTAAAGAGTATCAGTTAAATAGGTGTTAATAACTACAAAAAGAATTCTAAAAAACCTGAATTAA
The DNA here is from genome assembly GCF_027887155.1 of Malaclemys terrapin pileata. Lineage (NCBI taxonomy): Eukaryota > Metazoa > Chordata > Testudines > Emydidae > Malaclemys > Malaclemys terrapin. The sequence goes on along the minus strand of NC_071515.1, from coordinate 12,452,027 downwards.
AAAAAACCAAAACAACAATTCCCATATCAAGTCCCAATTTGGGAAAGTCCGTAAACACATGCTTAATTCTATCCCTGTCTGGGATAGCACTTGAGCAGATGATTGATTTTAAGTCATTGAGACTTAAATACATTCCTAATGTTAAGCACAGGCTTACGTGCTGTCCTGAGCAGAGAGGGCCTTACTTCCCAAAGTTACACTTGAATAGCACCTTTGATGTTTCAGTCCTACCTGTTCTCCAGTCCTCTGTAGAGTCCTCCAAGATCTGCATTAACCTTTCGGGAAGCAAAAAGGGTCATAGGCCCATTCCCCCCCTTTACAAAGCTCTGCATTTCACCTTCCCGTAGCAACTACATTGAGTCATGTAGAAAAAGATCCATGAATATGTGATGCATTTCAGTCTTTATTTGTCAATAGCCAAGAGTCTTTTCTATGTGCTCACAAACCTCCTAGAGTTCTAAATTAGTCGGTTTTGCACTGAATGAGTTTCAAACATCTCATCAGCCATTGAAGACTGTCAATAAATGTCCTCCCAACATTGTGTAAAGGGAATAGGTAATGAGATACATTTATCCCTGGTGCAACTCAAATGACTCCAGTGGTGTTACCCATTGGATGAATTTGGCCCCCTGTGACCAGAATTCTTCTTAACAGGTCAAGATTTTCAGGATTTCAGATTTTGCATCCATAAAAAGTAGAAGCCTTTGTCTTGTAAATAAGCCTCCCTTTTGCTGTCAAAAACAGTTGTCATCTTAAAACTGTCAAATAAATGGAAAGTTTCTAAGCACTAGACAGTGCTGTGTATTGAATTGAAATCCCAAGGGAAAGAAGGATTTCATCCCCCCCCCCATATTACACCTTGTCCAGTCATTTACACCAGTGGGTGCAAAGTGATAACAAATCAGAATAACTGTGTTTTACATCTGCTTTATCTTACTTTGCACTAGTGTCGATGACAACACAAAGTGCAAAGGTAGAAATCAAATACCAGATCATACTGATAGAAGAAACAACATTCTAGAAAATCAATGTGTATGCTTAAAAATAAAATTAGTGAGAAGCAGGCTTTTAAAAATGATTTTGGGGGGATAGGTAAGAGAGAAATGAATACAATTATGTTGAAGGAATAATAGACCTGAAGGGACCTATTTAGCAGAGATCCAAATTCTAGGTGGACTTGGAAAGTTCACAAACCACATACCAATTCCCCCATCATGCTTGGGAGGAAAAGCAAACCCAAATGTTGGTGCCAATGTTGCTTCATTCTGTTGTTATGGGCACTAGTGAGACCAGCCAGGGGCAGATATAGATGTTGCAAGCCCAGAACAAAAGTAGAGCATTGGAAGTTCTCAATTTTTTCCCCCGAGAGGTTTCTGTACTGACTTTTGTTCACTGCCTCTTTGCTTCCTAATGTATCGGGCTCAGTAAGAAAAACACCTCCCCATTGCTCGCAATTTGCCTAATGCATTCTTGCAACATCCCACTGGAATTTCAATGCTGCCATTTAAAAGGGTGCTAACTAGTTCTGCCCCGTGGAAAGGCTGCTGCAGTGTTTCACAGCAAAAAGAGCCCTAACTCCCAAAACTGGAGAAGGAAGGTCAAAGGCTTGTGTTTCCCATGCAAGTTTTTCCAAAATCCTAGTTCTCCAAGATTTTTCACAAGGGGTGAGTGACTCTGACTGCCTCTATTTTTGGGTGTCCAACTTGAGAAACCTTTGAGGGGCTTTATTTTCAGAAAGTGATCAGCACTTCTGACAATCTGGCCCCTTTAAGATGTCTCAAGTTGGGCACCCAAAACTTAAAGCATCCATAGACTCATAGAATCATAGACTTTAAGGTCAGAAGGGACCATTATGATCATCTAGTCTGACCTCCTGCCCAACGCAGGCCACAGAATTTCACCCACTCCTGTAACAAACCCCTAACCTATGTCTCAGTTATTGAAGTCCTCAAGGTGCAGAGAATCCTCCAGCAAGTGACCCGTGCCCCACGCTGCAGAGGAAGGCGAAAAACCTCCAGGGCCTCTGCCAACCTGCCCTGGAGGAAAATTCCTTCCTGACCCCAAATATGGCGATCAGTTAAACCCTGAGCATGTCATAGTCACTTCAAATATCTTGGCCTGTTTTAAGTGTCAGACCCCCATACTAGGCAAATGTATTCTCAAAAATTCTTTATGCACACAAAAGAAAAAGGCATTCATCTTAAACTGCAGGTTCTAGAGGCACTTCAAAGAACTTGTGATAAGCTCCATCTGATTTCAGAACGGACTTACCTGACGCTAAGTCCATTCCAAGTCCCTTCGGGGCCAAGTCTATCTCCTGTTCCCATGCTCACAGTTGAACTTAGCTGCTGTCTTGTTCTGCTTGTGCAAACAAGTTTAAAGCCCACACAGCTACATGGGCTCAACCCCAATTCCTAGTCTCCTTGTATGGCTTCTGAAACAATAACAAACACAAAACCAATGCAGCTGTTCCAAATATCCCCTTCGTCAATGGACAGAAATGCTGTGTATGTTTCATTTCTAATGGGCACCCAGTGGAACATCAGGACTAAAGATGGCAGGGGGGAAATGGATTTTCCATTTTGAGAGTAATCCTGGGATTTTGATTTTTTTCCTATCCCTAAACAGAATGAAAACAAATGTCGAAATATCCTGTGGAATAAAATTCTGAAAAAAAAAATCATTTGGGGACGATTTTGAAATGTTTTGTTGTGCTAAGATCAAAACATTCTGTTCCGATTTTGACCCCTTTTAAAAGACTTTTTAAAATGTGTTTTATATAAAAAATAAGTTTGTTTTGAAAATTCATTTTGAAATGAAGGTTCAGAATGTTCCATTCTGAAAATGATGGATATTTTCTAAACCTTTTGGGTTTTTTCAGAACAAAACTTTGCTGAAATTAACACGTTTTTCTAAGTTTTCATTGAAAAACTGATTTTCTGAAACATTTCCATCCAGCTCTAAAAAGGACGTGTTGTATCAGATGATTATCAGCAGCCCCAATGTAGCTGCTTAACCTACTTGGGCTGAGATTTTCAAAGCTGTCTTTCACACCCAGTCCCAGAATCACTGAATTTGTCATTCTAAGCGAGTAGAATTGCTCACAAGAAGCTGGTATGTATTTTGCACTCCTATCCGCGGAGATGATTATTTGGGACGAGTGGATTCATACTTCTCAGGTTTAACCAAGTCTCCCTGAAAGGTGAACAACCTGAAATGAGTTAATATAGGAGCACCAGAGCAACACTAGAGGCCACCATTTATAATCAATAAAATGGGAATAATTTCTGGTGACCCACTTTGTTGAGTGAGGGTGACAGAGCAAATCAAGGTGAGGCATATTTGACACATGTTTGTGGAAGGAGGACTACTGTAGTAATAGAGTAACAATATCACAAAAAGAATAAAAATGAAAGATTTCATTGTGATAGAGAGGAGACCAAGGCCAGATTCTCACTGCAGTAAATCAGCGCATCTCTGTCAATGTTACGTCACTTTACACTGGCTGAGAACACAGCACCTGATACTTTTCATCACAGATCTCAAAGTGCTTTACGTGGCTAGGTGAACCTTATCATCTCCTTCTTATAGCTGAGATACAGAGAGATGAAGCAACTTGTCCGGGATCTCACGAGTCAGTGACATACCTATGCATAGAACTCAGACTTCTTGAAGCGTTAGCCAAGCGATCTAGTGGCAGCTTGATGTCCTGCCACATTGGGAGTTCATTGCCCAGGCAGTCAGAGATGAGACTGGGTGCCCTGCAGCGGCAGCGTGCTTAGCCTCTGGTCTAGCTACAGGACACTACCTGCAGAGCTGATTTGAGCCACTATCTTGGAGTATTATGGCACCAGGAGAAGGCCTTCATCTCGAACTGCACAATGTAAGGCTGTTTGGGGGAGATGAACAAGGATACAGCTACAAAAACAACTAGAAGGGCCAATTTTTGCCCTCCAAAGAATGTGATGCTCCCCAGAGCCGGCTCCAAGCACCAGCGCAGCAAGCTGGTGCTTGGGGCAGCCAATGGAAAGGGGCGGCATGTCCGGGTCTTCGGTGGCAATTCAGCAGTGGGTCCCTCAGTGCCAGAGCAAAGGATCTGCCGCCGAATTGCTGCCGAAGAATGAAGTGGCACAGTAGAGCTGCCACCGAAGTGCTGCCGATCGCGGCTTTATCTTTTTTTTTTTTTTCCGCTTCGCCACTTGGGGGGCGGCAAAAAAGCTGGAGAAAGCCCTGATCTCCCACATAAATTAGTTGGAGGTGAGTCTCCCACATAAATTAGTTGGAGGTGAGTTGTGCTCATGCATCCAAAGCCAGCGTTTGGTCAGCCTTAGAGGAAAAATGATCTTGCGGTGAAGACATTGAAGTAAGACTGAGGAAAACTGGGATCAGTTTCCAGCTGTGCTACAGGCTTCCTATGTGACCATGGACAACTCCATCTCTCTCTCCATCTCTCAGTTCCCCATTTGTAACATGAGGGTAATTACACCTCCTTTGTCCATCTTGCCTATTTAGAGGGTAAGCTTGTGGGAGCAGGGACTGTCTCTTATGAGGTCTTTCTACAGATGCTGCCTGGCACAAAAGGGTCCTGATCTTGATGGGGGCCTCTAGGTGCTACTGTAACACACACAATGATGTTTGCAGCGAAGAAGAGCTCTGTGTAGCTCGCAAGCTCGTCTCTCTCACCAACAGAAGCTGGTCCAATAAAATATATTACCTCTTGGCTCACATTTAATTCCAATGCCTGAAAATGACTTGCACCTACATCTTACCAGTTAGTTAGATAAACATCTAGTTGTCCAGTATGTTGCTACAGAAAACCTTGTTTTAGATTAAAAGGTCACTAAACATCTCTGGAGACAATGCCGAGGTTCTGGCTTTGCTGGGAAAGCAGGGAAAGAAATGTCAGTATTTAACTTTCCTTTGTGGTTGGCATCATTTACACACATGATCTCTCAGCTTCTTGAGCACCCATGGCTAGCTTGAGAAAGGGTTATTTTCAAGAATCACATGGAACCCAAGAAGATTCCAAGGTTAATAATAATTAATAATAAATAATACACCTGTGTCTTACCTACTGTTTTTCATCCATAGATCTCAAAGCACTTTACAAAGGGGAGGGATAGCTCAGTGGTTTGAGCATTAGCCTGCTAAACATAGGGTTGAGAGTTCAATCCTTGAGGAGGCCATTTAGGGAACTGGGGTAAAAATCTGCCTGGGAAGGGGTCCTGCTTTGAAGAGGGGGTTGGACTAGATGACCTCCTGAGGTCCCTTTTAACCCTGATATTCTATGACAGGGGTCGGCAATGTGCAGCTCGCCAGGGTAAGCAGGCCAGGCCAATTTATTTACCTGCTGACACAGCAGATTCGGCCGATCGCGGCCCCCACTCGCTGCGGTTCGCCGTCCCGGGCCAATGGGGGTGGCGAGAAGCGGCGTGGGCCAAGGGATGTGCTGGCTGCGGCTTCCCGCCGCCCCCATTGGCCTGGGATGGCGAACCATGGCCAGTGGGGGCCGCAATCGGCCAAACCTGCTGCGTCAGCAGGTAAATAAACTGGCCTGGCATGCTAGGGTGCTTACCCTGGCGAGCCGCGTGCCAAACGCTGCCGACCCCTGTTCTATGATATGATTCTATGAAAGGGTCAATATCATTTCCTCCATGTTATAGATGGGGAAACTGAGGCACAGATCAGTAAAGTAACTTAACTGAGATCACCCGGCAAACCTGGAAAAAGAACACAGGTTTGCTGAGTCCTAGGCTAGTGCTCTAGCCGTTAGATAAAATATATTTTGAGGAGTCATGCAGATTTGAGCATATAGTACATATTGCTCATGGCTCAAGCCTTATGACTGCATGGATGATTTAAAATACAACAACAAATATGCCAAATTCATCCAGAACACTATGGCTTTGAAAATGCTGACGTCAATCCAATATGCGTTGCTATCTCTGATGTTGTGTTTGTGACCCATCAGGAAGCATTTGTTTACAACCTCAGCAATTTCTGTTTTCTTTTCACAAGACTAACGTATCAGATTGTCTGTATCCTGCAGCAGTTATCTCAGTTTCTGTACTTAATATGCATTGCTCAAATTCCAACCTGATTTATTTTAGCAATGAATGTTGTGCAGATGAAGCAGTACCAAGAAAAGTCATATCAAACTGCAGACCAGTTGTGAAAAAATGCGAGAGAGCATTGGGAGCAGACCCAGAATTTGGGAGATGGCCATTTGATCTGGACACTGTGAAAAAGAGAAAAAGCAGAAAAGATAATATAACTCATAAATAAAATGAGAATCTATAAATATAGGGGTCTTTTCTACAATTGAGACAGAGGTGATTGTGGGAGATAACTGGTGTTAGTGGCAGATTTACAGCAATTAATTTATTTTATGTGAGAACTTGTCTACACAGCAAGTTAGTGTGTGGCAAGCCAGGGTGGGAATCTACAGCACACCAGTTTGCCGTGCACTAACGCACCACATCGATGTTGCTGCTGTGCAGCAAATGTCCCAGAGTGCAGCTTTCCAGCAGCACACACAAAACCAAACTCCAGGAATTTCACTACACTGTACCAGTGTCCACACAACAACTTAATGTGCAGCAAGTTGATCAGCTGTAGATTCATATCCTAGCTTACCTGGCACTAACTTGCCATGTAGACAAGCCAACTGCTAGTGTTAATGAGCATTACCCCCATAAAACCATCACTCGTTTGTGGGAGGCTGACCCCTAAGAAGCTGTAGGACCTGAGTATGTGCTGTATGCACGGCTCCAGCAAAGAATTCTAGTGTTAGCTGCTTGGCCTCCACTCAGCAGATAGTCTCCAGCAGCCCAGTAATCCAGTGGCAACTTGATGCACTATCACACAGAAGCATTCCCCACGCAATCAAAGCTGGGACTCAGAGCCCTGCGTAAGGAGCGCACTCAGCTCCCTGATTTTTTTTACTTTATTGTTCACTGTGAGGTTGGAAATCCAATTTGATGCGTGGATGGATTCCTGGTCCGGGAGATGACAGAAATCAGCAAAGAACTACGTGGCATGTGCAGCATGAAAGGTTGTGTAACTGGTTTGAGAGATTTATTAACTTGGAGAGCAAGTTGAAACATCATCATCTGCCGGAGACCAGTGAAAAGATACGGAGAAAGGTGTAGCCAGGTCGGCTGTCTGCCTTCTCAATAGTCATTCTGGAGTGTCAATAGATCTGTTCAGGGTCAACAGCCAGAATGCTAGTAAAAGAGGGCAATAATATGGTGAGCCATGAGCATGAACATCACCCATGTGTACAGCTTAGACCAATGCTAAGCCATCATTGTAACCGTAGACATTGGAGTCCATGTATACCGATCCCTGCCGTGTATCATTAAGGTACCACCAAAGGCCCCAATTGGGATGACAGCCACATTGTGCTGGGTGTGGTGCAGAGATAAGATGATTGGAATATAACCTTTTGTAACCTTGATCCGTGTCATGGAAATTGGTCCCATTGACTTCAGTGGGCTCTGGATCAGGTTCGGTATGTCACACCGCTGTTACAGTCACATGCTTTTCCCATGCACAAATGCCAGCATGCCTGTTGCTGGTGTGAAGAGGATGTTGGTAGCTATGCAGTGGTGCCGAGATATATATCACGTGCCAGCCTTTCCTTTCTGCACAGTCCCCGTGACCCATTTGGTACAGAATCACCATGACTGTTTTCCCCGCTACACCAGGCAATGTGTCCCTGTGCATTTTAGCAAATGGTTTCTGTTGTGACTTGGAAAAATTGCTTATTCCCAGTGATGATTTATGCAATGAGCCTAAGCAGTTGATGATATAAAATGAGATACCATCATATAAACTGAAAAAAAGACCATAATGTAACCTCATTTCATGCCCTGGCCAGGGAGTCAAATTATGTTTAGTGACCTGTGGCAACCTGGCTGCATTTGATCCTTGAGCTGGGTACAAAACACAATCTTGCTCCAGCAAAAAGAGAAAAAGAAATCTGTCTCTTGGAAGGGAGACACTCACCCTTTCAGCTGAATCTGAGTTATGAACTGTTCCAGCTCTTTCCCAAAGCAGGCCTTCAAAGCCTTTAGCCTATCAGATAAACACTGCACAAGCATTTCTGCTGGGGTTGCAAAATGTCTCTCTTCCCATGCCTTGGAAATACAAATTGAACCTAGACCAACGAAGAGGCAGGGCAGAAGCTGTTGGTGAGACATGTCTGTTGTGTTTCCTGATTGTCGTAGACAAAATACACATCATGATGAGGGTTCCCCCCGCCCCCTTCTGTTTCTCTTGAAATTAATGCCGACACAGCACACCTCCTCCTCCTGGGAAATGTGAGCAAGCCTCCGGAAATGCATCCTCAAACCAGGGTGAGAACACAAAACCAAGGGGTTCTGTAGTTCTCAGGCCCCCCTCGTCGACTCAAGGGAGTACGGATGTGAGTGCAGGAGGAATCAAAGCTTTCTTTTAAAGGAAATTCTTTACAAAATAAAAACTGCGGCTGGGGTTGGGAAAAGGCAAATATGCTCTTTCAAAACCATTGCAGTGCCAAATAGAGTGGAAAAAGGAAACAGAGCCCTTTGTCCGCTGCAAAACCATCTGAAGAGATGTCTCTGCCAGAGATCAAGACCGAAGTTTCCTTCTGGAGCTGGCTCCTCAGCTGGCCTTATAGGAGGACATCACAGTTACTGATGTGTTCCTCCTGTCCGCGCCTGGAACATGAGCTAGGGTAAATGATGCTCAGAGCTCCAAGGGCATGAAGTGATTTACTGTCTGCAAAAAGCCTTTTAGACTTGCTCGGGCCGGATCTCACAGGAAAAAATCCATTTTAATATGGGTACTGTTTATAAGTAGGTCTGTTCTCCAGAGGCCACTTAAGCGCCCTGGGTATCTTCAGGGGGCTCTGTGAGTAACAGATCATCTTGTGAACACATTTGGTCAGCTCTGCAATGCCCAAAGGGGCTGCCACCCTGGGAGAACTCATGCCCTCACCTCTGACTGAAACTCAAGCGCTCATCAAAAGCCCCCTTCTTTCAGAGAGATTTTCACCCAGGTGGCACTATGGCCCTGATCCAGCAAAGCACTTGAGCATATGCTTCAAGTTAAGCATGGGGTTAAAGGCCTTCTTGAACAAGGATGGACTGTTGAATTGGGACCCGGCTGGCCAAAGGGAAAATGGGACATCACCTGGGGCTGACCCAAGGGCCCCTCTACCCCCATGCACAGGCCTGGGGCTGACAACCCGAGGCCCCCATACAGTGGGGCTCATCTGAGCCCCTTACCCCAGCACTGGGCTCGCCCGAGACCCACCACCCAGGGCTGATAACCTGAGCCCCTGACAACCTGAGACCCTTCCCCCCAGTGCAGGGATGGCTCAAGCACCATTGCCCGGGGCTGGGGCTGATAGCCCAAGGCCCAGCATATGGTGTCATCCCCCCTCCCAATGTTCCTCCATGCCCCACTAGGGGGGCACGCCCCACTTTTTTGCCAAAATTAGGCATGTATCCCATTTGGGGGGCAGGACACATGCCCAGTTTTCCAAAAAAGTTGGGTCATCTGGGACAAGGCTTAAAAAGGGGGCTATCCCAGGCAAAACGGGCTGTACGGTCACCCTAGCTGGCCACCTCCAGGGACTGAAGTAGAGATGTGCAGAGCTAAAAGAACGAGCTGCTACAATTTGAGGTAACGAGCCAAGGATTTGAAGTTAATGGCTGCAACAACTATGTTCTCTGCAGATCAGCACAGAGTGGTGGATGGGGGAGGGTCTTTAACACACATTCACGAGTGGGTTACACTCACATTTGGTGCCTCATCAGAGTGGAAAATATTAAGAGCCACCAGCACAAAATCTACAAGATAACATAACGTGTGGAATCTATTTGAAACAGCTGTGGGCTCACAAGAATATTAATCCCTTCTCTTTGTTTACGGATGCCTTTCCTTTACCTGACCAACCTGCGGGTGCCGCTGTGATCTACCATCACTGTGATTAGAGCTGATCAATAGTTTTCAAAAGGACAAAAGTTTAATGATTATTTTCCTGAAAAATGTTGAATCTTTTTCATGAAAAGTGTTTACAAATTTTCAACCACTTCTGATTGCAATGTTCATCTAATTCAGGGCCACATCCATCCTGCAACCTTACTCATGTGACTAGTAGGCAGGGCTGGCTCCAGGCACCAGCCGACCAAGCACGTGCTTGGGGCGGCACCTTGGGGGAAGGGCGCGCTTGATTTTTTTTTTTTGATTCAGCGGTGCAGCGCTTGGAGGGGGGGGCAGGGCTTTGGGCGGCGCGGTGCTTGGAGGGGGGAGGGGCTTCGGGCGGTGCTTGGGGGAGAGGGGCTTCGGGCAGCGTGGTTCTTGGAGGAGGGCGGGGCTTCAGGTGGCGTGATGCTCGGCGGGGGCGGGGCTTCGGGCGGCGTGGTGCTTGGCGGGGGGCGGGGCTTTGGGCGGCACGGCGCTTGGGGGGCGGGGTCTTGGGGGGGCGTGGGCTTCAGGTGGCATGGTGCTTGGAGGGGGCGGGGCTTCGGGTGGCGTGGTGCTGGGGGGGCGGGGATTTCGGTGGCGCTCGCGGGGGGCTGTATGGTGGGGTGGCGCTCTTCTTTTTTGCCTGGGGCGGCAAAAAAGTTAGAGCCGGCCCTGATAGTAAGTACAGTTTATTTGCATAAGTAAAGGTTACTCACATGTGTAAGTGCTGCAGGGACAGGCCCTTATGTTATAAGCTTCTCAAGACAAGAGCCTTTTTTCTCATCTGTTTGTAATGCACCACCGGCTGGCACCAATACATAATAAGACGTGTATGCTATGCCTCTGTTAATGAAACCTAAAATTATGCTATGCCTCCATCAATGCAACCTAAAATGGCATTTGCTTTTTTTGCAACAGCATCGCATTGCTGATTCATGTTGAGGTTGTGATCCACCACAACTCCCAGATTCATCCCAGCAGTGCTGCTGCCAAACCAGTTTCCCCCCATTTTGTATTTGGGCATTTGGTTTTTCTCCCCTAAGTGTTAAGCACATGCTTAACTTTACACACAGGAATAGTCTTGACTTCAGTGGAAGTAGTCATATGCTTAAAGTTAAGCGCGTGCATGATCAGGGCCTTTTATTTCTGTGTACTGCACCTTCGCACTTGTAGAAGTCTGCTGGAGGCAGCTGCCATATTGAATTAAATGCAACTTGTTAGAAAGAAGACACGCACTGTGCTGTCTCAGAGAGGTTTTGTTTTAGAGGGTTCTGCTTTTTTTGTTTCCCTTAATCTAAGCCAGAATCATTTAGGACTGAGAGTTTGATTGTTATATGTCTGCAGAAACATCATAAACAGCAATATCTCCAAAGGAAAGCAACTTTTAGAGTGAATCTTAAAGACCCTTCATTTTGTGAGTGTGTAAAACTCTCTTGTGGAAAGTTTAATAGGGTGCTAGAGAAATGTAGGATGAAGTCCTGCCTCTGTTGAAGTCAATGGGAGTTTTACCATTCACTTCAATAGGCCAGGATTTCACTTCTAAGCCCCAATTTAGCAAAGCAGTTAAGAACATGCATAAGTCTACCCTGGACAAGGGCCTCTAAGTGCTAATGCAATACAAGTCCATTAACAACAATCATAATGTATTGATCAACATTTGTGCCAAGTCTGCCTAGCGGCTGTGTTCTGTAATGTGGGCAGTTTATTCATGTTGGACTTTGTTTAAATTATTAATTACTGAGTATCATATTAGAGAGTGATTATTAAAAGAGAGGGCATGAATTAAAGAATTGGAATTAGTCTGAGCTCTGATTTCTGTTAACAGCAGTAAGGAAAAAGAAGGAACATAAAAACTTCTCCAAATTGTAGTTTTTTCAGCAGCATTCTAACCTACCACATTGGGAAACTGAGTTCAAGTGGAGTTGATCACTGTCATTGGCCAATGCAATACAAAGGAATGAAATACATTAGGACAAACAAGCTACTTGTGAATATAATCATTTGCTCATAAATGGCAAGTGAGAATGTTTGGTAGGAATGTGCAATCACAATTTAAGAAACAGGAAGCAGATGGATCCAATTCTGTAACCTACTGTGGTTTGGGTGGGGTTGTGAGAAGGGAGTAACAGCTAAGGTCAAACACACTTTTAACAGTAACGGATTATTAACTTTGACAACAATAACAACAATAGTACAATGTAACAGTAACAGATTATTAACTTTGACAACAATAACAACAATAGTACAATGTAACAGTAACGGATTATTAACTTTGACAACAATAACAACAACAATAGTACAATGACTTGTCACTTACTATAATGCCTTTTCTCTGAGAATCTCCAAGGGCTTCACAAACCTTAATCATCCCAACAGTCCTGGCAGCCAGATATTGTTGCCTCCATTTCACAGATGGGGACACTGAGAAACAGAGACATTAAGAGCAAAGGCTAATATTTTCAGACCTGGGGGGACCTAAAATTAGGCCCCCAAATATAGATTTTTTTCATCCAGGTTCAGTTGGCAGGGTGCTAGCCTGGGACTCAGGAGACTCAAATTTAAGTTCTCTGCTCCAACATAGACTTCCTGTGTGACCTTGGGAAAGGCCCAGACCCTATAGCTATACCGGCCAATCCTTTTAGTGTAGACTGAGTTACTATTGACAAAAAGAGTCCTTTTGCTGGTATAGCTTATACCGCAGAACTTTTTTTGCTGGTATAGACTACACTAAGGTTTCTGCCAGCATAAATCAGCAAAAATCACCCCCCTAACCAATATAGCTATGCCGGCAAAACTTTTAAATATAGACCAGGCCTTAGCTTCTCCAGGCCTCAATTCTCCATCTGTAAAATGGGGATAATAGCACTGCCCTAGCTCACAGAGGTGTTGTAGGAATAAATACATTAGACTGTGAGAGGCTCAGATGCTATGGGAATGGGGACATATGAGTACTTTATGTAGATGTTGGATAGCTAGCTAGCACATTATCCATGTTAGCAAATTGTCAGTGACATGCACCATCTAGATGCTCCTCCATCTAGATTCCTAAGGTGCCAGCTCTAAGATAGCCTCTGATGTACATAACTTATTCATCAGAGTTCAGTGAGTCAATCCCTTGTGCATAACGAGTAGAATACCAACCTCTGGATTGTATGCACAGTTCTACAAAACAGAAGAGTATCAACATCGTTTGAACTGGTCTGTATTGGAAAAGTCCCCCAATTATATTAAACTCATCTCCATCAGAGTGACATTAGACACATGTACTTGCATATCCTTGTCCTGGTCTAAGTTGGTAGCTAAGAGGCTGGGCTGATCATCCCCCTCCGGCGGTGAGACCAGATGAGGAAGGGGAGGAAGCTCACTGCTCCTCCTTATTCCCCCAAATGGATTGGATGGATGCCGGCACTGCTAATATATGCCCAGATTCAGCAAGATACTTAAGCATGTGCATAATTTTAACTAACCAATTGACTTCAATGGGACAATGCATGGGCTTAAAGTTACAAGCATACTTAAGTATTTTGGTAAACTGGACCCATCAGCACACCAGTAAAGTCATTTGGACATGTACCTGGTCCTGTCATTTCTTATCATTTCCTGATGGAATGGATCTCACTATATCCCATGACACCCTTTTGACTAGCATTGTGTCTAAAACCACACCATGCATGGTTGTTTAGTATACTGGACCAATGTGTTGTAAGAGAAGGAGATTAGGAAAGCAAGACAACCTATTGGTATATAGACTTGTTTTGTTTCTCAGTCAGAATGTTTAATGGGAATGTTTGATTGCAATGTATGAAAGCGGAAACAGATGCATTCTGCACAGTAATCATCTGTGGTTTGGAAAAAGGGTGAAAGGGAAATGTGAGATGTCCATACACTAGTACAGTACAGCGGAGGCCAACAGGATAGATTTCAGAATGAAGGGTGACTAGTGTTGAAACGCGTTGTGTGATACTGGGGGATGAAATAAGGGCATCTGTTGAACTGAACAATTTGCTAGGCAAACAATCCAAAATGAATAATCTATGGTGCAAATTGATCCTGTTCTCCCCCTCTTTTCACAACTTTATCCACAAACAGATTGTGATTTTTACGAATGGTGTTTGCTAGTTACAATTATTTTGCAGCAGCACATTTGAACGGTGGATTACTCACAAAATATTTCTGTAAATATTCAGTTGATGTTGATAATTCAGCACACGGTTGATCACCTAAGTTCTGGGGGAATTGTTGCTGCTCCCAGTCTGGATGCTTATTATAAACAGCGTAACAAAGTCAGACCTGACAGCTATAAGAGAATGGTGGAAGGTGGTTAATTAGAGACACCTGAGTCCAATTAAGGGCTGCTGGTGACTTTTAAAAACCCCTCTTCTGGTGCCAGAGGGAGGAGAGATGAGAAACAAGCTGTAGCAGGAAGAAAAGGCTTTTCCTAGGTGGAAGTCTTCTCTTGGGGGGAGGGATAGCTCAGTGGTTTGAGCATTGGCCTGTTAAACCCAGGGTTATGAGCTCAATCCTTGAGGGGGCCATTTAGGGAACTGGGGTAAAAATCTGTCTGGGGATTGGCCCTGCTTTGAGCAGGGGGTTGGACTAGATGATCTCCTGAGGTCCTTTCCAACCCTGATATTCTATGATTCTCTTCCTTGTAGGGGAAACAGCCTATTTGAGGAAGGAGTGGTAGCCAGAACCCAGCCTAATAAGGCAATGCTTCCTGGGCAGGGAAATATATTTCTTCTGTGTTGTAAGTTTGTTTTTTGCTTAAAAGAATTAATCAGGCCTACTCTGAGGCCCAACCTGGCAATAGTGAAAAATAAACCCAACCAAAGAATTAAAAATCTGCAGAGTAGGACTGATTGGAGGTGGGGGCTTCCTTTTTGTTCTGTGTTTGCACAGCATTTAGCATGATGGGGTCCCACTCCATGACTGAGAGGGCTAGGCTCTATGGTAATACTACTGCTAGTAGTAAGTAATTAATAATAGTGATTAGCTCTGGCCCTAGCAGTGGTGTGCAGGGAAATGCACAAGAACCTATCCCCTGCAAGGGCAAGCGAGGACGGCAGGTCTGCTTGGGAGAGGCTGCGAATGGCTCCTGCTAAGTGTCCCCAGGGGCATAAATTGCCTCAAAGGGGATGAAGACGGGAGGCCACCCCCTTTGCCTTGACTCTTGGGCCAGCTAAGGCAAGCAGCTGGAACCTTTCCATCAAAAGGCTTCACATTTTGTTCATTCCCCCCTGGGGGAGTGGAGCACAGCTCCCCCTACATGGAGAGCTCTCCCTGCTCTCTGCCTGGTTCAGTGACAACTTCACCTCTTGTTTCACTTGACTTTACCCTCTGCTCCCCCTGCACTCTGGGAGAGGGACTGGACCATCCGAGGCTCTGCCCCTCTCCAAATTCCCAGGTGCTCAGGATAAGGCCTACATGACGCAGTTTAGCTTCTGTCCTCACAGGCCCTGAGTGACTGGGGCTGCTAGTCTTATGGGAAAGCCATGATTGGATTTCAGGGAACTGTATAAATACATCGAGTTCCCAGCCTATATCGATTCTCACTTGCTCAAATCAGCCTTGAAGATAGCTATGCTGATTAGCCACACCTCAAAGGCCAGATCCTAAACGTCAGCTACTTCAGTGCATTTCCTTTGATCTACACGGGCAGAGGATTTGTATCTGCAGTTCATTACTCTCATTGGACAGAGAAAATAAATATTTTGGGTTTTTTTCCCCTACCCACCCAAGATGAGTCAAGTTTTCCTCAAAGTGTACATTAGATTAACTTCAAAATACATGACTCAAGCCTGCCTCTTGCATATTTGTCAATAATACTTAAAATCAGGTTTCTTCCATTACCCCTTTGATATTTATGGAGCACAAATTACTTCCTGTATCCAAGAGCGTGCTCATAACCTGTTTGTGTTTTTGTAGCCTCTTAGTGCACTTAATATCCCCAAGGACCTCAGGGAACTCCACATCATTCTAAAAAGTGATGTTTTGAAAGCATTACTGTTTATATCTCAGCTGGAGCGAACCATTCCACTTCAGCACTGAAATAATCCTTGTGAAGTGCCTAAAGGAGACTGGCTTGGAGGCTTCCAGTGGAAATAAACAATCCAATTGGTAAAAAACCTGGCTAGAAGGAGAATGTCATGAGATCAGCCCATTCAATTTGCTTGGGAAGATAGAAAGCAATTGAACAAATCTAAATAGCCTGAAGTAACACTGTGTGTTAGTTAAGGTCCTGATCATCAGATGTATCAAATTATAGAACAGTGGAATAATTAATTCCCCTTCTGTCACTCCCTCCTCCTCCACAAACAGCTAGGAGCTGTTGTGCATGACCATTTGAACAAACAAACGGACATTAAAAAGAAGAATGGCTCTTCGTGTTATGCTGGGAGTTAATGAAGTGATGATTAATAAGTATGTTGAAGTCAGCACTTCAGTTGCCAAGCATCAAACCATTTATCCCACAATAAATTCCAAAACATTATAGATGGAGGACAGACTCTGTTAGGCCAAATTGCCCATCACCAGACCTGGCTTAATGGGAGATGGGGTCTCCTGCAGACATAGCCCGTGCCAGGTCCGTCTCTAGGCACCAGCAAAGCAAGCACATGCTTGAGGCGGCACATTTCCGGGGGCGGCATTCCGGTTGTGGGCCGGGCTGGGCTGCGTGTCGCGCAGCAGCAGGGCGGGCAGGGCCAGCAGCCAGAGCGCGGGCAGCGAGAGCGGCGCGGGGGTGCACGGGCCAGGAGCGCGGCAGCGAGCGCACGATGGCCAGGGAGCGCTCGAAGCTGAGGCAGTCCAGGCAGAAGGCGGAGGCGAACATGTTGAGCAGCACCAGGTAGCTGCTGAGCTTGGACAGCGCCAAGCCGAAGGGCCAGTGGAAGCACAGCGCCGTGTAGGCGGCCCACAGCGGCAGGGTCACCGCGAAGGCCAGGTCAGCCAGCCCCCGGTTACTGATGTAGGTGTCGGCGGAGCGGCGCTTGGCCCGTGGCCCCGCCACACGGTGAACATCACCAACCCGTTGCCTGACAGCCCCAGCACGAAGACCAGCATGTAGAGCATGGGCAGCAGCGAGAAGGAAACCTCCCAGTCTGCTCTTGTTCGCCTCCCCATAGTAATAGTAGGGCTCGCCGCCCAGTGGGTCCACAGCTGCGTCCTCTATGGCCCCGCACTGCACCCCGCCGCCGCCTATAAAGGGAGCTCCCGCCACTGCCCCCACCCCCTGCGGTGCGCCCGGAGACCCACCCCCAGCTGCTGCTCTGCCTGGCCAGGTTCCTGCCCTCTGCCCCAGGCGCACCCCAATCCAGAATCCCAGCCCCTGACCCAGGCACATCACTTCTCCCCCTCCTTCCAGAGTACCCTCACCCCCTGCCTCCCAGCACAGAGCGAAGCTTCAAGAGAGACAGAAAGGGAACAAGGGGGGCTCCTGTTTGCTTGGGTTGGGGGGCAAGTGGAATCGCTCCAGACTCCACACCAGGGGAGCCAAAAAAAAAAAAACCCATTGCAAAGTGCAAACCTGTAAAAGCCACACACAAAAAAAAGCAGGGGGGCAGCCAAATTTTTTTTTGCTTGAGGTGGAAAAAAACCTAGAGCCAGCCCTGGCCAGTGCCCTTATGCCCTTTATAAGATCATGATAACCAGGTTCAATTTAGGTCCTGCTTCTATTGAGGAGAAGGAAACTGGAGGAAGAGCTGGGTGAAATTTTTTGGATGACACTTTTGGTAAAAAATGCATTTTTGACAACACCAAAATGTTTTGCACATTCGTGTCAGTTTCACTAAATCATTCGTGTTGATGGAAAAACTTCCATAGGAGACTAAACAGTTTGTGCTGACATTCTTTTTTAAACAAAATGTTTTAATTTTTCAGTTTGAAACCATTTTTCTTTTGAAACTTCCTTTGAATATATTTAAAAAAACTTAAAAACATAAAAAACCCACTGAATTGAAATGTTTTGTTTCAGGCAAGATAAAATCTTTTGTTTGACTCAAAACATTTCTTTTTTGAAATTTGAGTTGCTGAACATTCTTTTAAAATGGTTTTTGGCTCAACCCAAAACAATTTTTAGTATTATTATTTTTCAGAATTGCCAGAGAATGAAAAAAATCTATTAGTCACACAGCTCTGACTGGGGGACTCCCAAGGGCGCTGGATTTGCAAGTGCTCTGGACTTGCTCTGTCTTTGCCTCTTAGAATGCCAGATTGTTTTCTATATCATATCCTTGTGCTTCAGTGCTTTGTCCAGTTTGGATCTACCACTTCCCTTGGGAGATGATTCTCGCTGCTACTAGACTGCAGGGAAATTTTACTGATATTTAGAATAAATATCCATAAACTCAATTTTATCCAATTCCTCCTAGTTAAACATTGTCATGCAATAGCTGTAGCAATGAACTGTGGGAAATCACTGAGAGAAGAAAAGATAGAAAGAAGTCAGGAGTCTGTTATCTCTTTGTATCTTTGTGTATTTTCACCCCGCCAGAAATACTATTTTTACTTAAAAAGCCCATAAAGAGTAAATTAATTAGAGTTGTGGTATAAAATTCAGTTGCTAGCTAAGCAAGCAGGCAATCCTCCTAAAGATCCAGTTTTATATATCAGAGAGTTGCTCTCTATCTCAGACACCCACAGCCCTAATTATCTGAGCACCTTTTAATCTTTAATGTATACTGCTTATGCCTGTATGGTAGGGAAGTACTATTATTCCCGTTTCACTAATGAAGAATTGAGATCCAGAGGGACTAGTCCAAGATCACACAGAAAGCCCGTGGTAGGGACTTTAGTCTAGACTCATTCCCTAACCACTACCATTCTTCTGCTCTTGCTGCCTGGGTGTATTCTGGTCTAACCAGACCCAAAGACTAACTCTAACCCTAACTTGAGTGATGTACCTAGCACTGGAGACCAGTTTGAAATACGCTTGGTTCCCTTCCATCTTTCCTGTCAGATTTGTTTGTTTGTTTGTTTCTTTGCCCATAATTTTCCCCAGATCTTTTTCTTGGGTTGGGGGTGGGGGTGTTAACCATTAAAAACAATTTCTCACCCTATCCTCCCTTCACAAACACCTACTACCTGAAAATACACAAACCAAGACACACACCAACTATGTTAAAATAACATTATCGAGGTTGCAGAGTCAAGGCCTCAAGCCTGTGCAATCTTAATTTGGCCCCCTTGTGCATCTGCATTATAATACAGTAGCTAATGTTTTAACAGAACTTTTTGGTATATAATTTCCTAGCTTTTAAAAAAAGCAAATTGAAAAAAACAAATGCCATCAGGTGACAACAGAATGGCACTCTGTGACAGAATACTAATTGCTAGCCGGTGATCAGTACTTTGATCATTTTGGCACCCGTTAGTGTTGGGAATGCAATTATCTAACCAGGTTGGTAGGCTGGGGGAGTTAAGAATTAATTAACCTGCCAGCTGAAGATTTCCTTCTTGTGTCTTTTTTTTTTTTTTTTTTAAATCAGGTAGTGCAGGATCAAAGGGAGAGGAGGCCAAACTGATGGAGATATTTAATCCTCCCAAGCTCTGGCCAAAGGGCTGAAGATGTAGGGCAGCGGTTCTCAAACTTCATTGCACCACGACCCCCTTCTGACAACAAAATTACTACAGGACCCCAGGAGGGGGGACCGAAGCCTGAGCCTGCCCAAGCCCTGCCAACCCCAGGTGTGGGGGGGCCAAAGCTGAAGCCCAAGAGCATCAGCCCTGTGCAGGGGGCCTGTAATCTCAGGACTGAAGCCCTCAGGCTTGGGCTTTGGCCCCGAGCCCCAGCAAGTCTAAGCCAGCCCTGGTGACCCCATTAAAACAGGATCACGACCCACTTTGGGGTCCTGACCCACAGTCTGAGAACAGCTGGTGTAGGGGATACTGTAAACAATATGCCGCATGGGACGTGTAAAGGTGTTAGCGGAGGGAATGTAAACAAACTACGCCATGTTGCTAGCTCATCAATGGAGTCTGAGCCGGTTTCTGTAATACCAGAGAGCAGGAGCAGCGTGCTGTCCTGTTACATGTCATCAGCAGGATTAGAACCTATAGACCCACCAAACAGACCTCTGCAACTTGAGCTAACGGAGTAATTGAGAGCAATAGTAGGTGGTCATCCTCTGTGTGGACCAGCCCCAGGTGGGGAGGGAACACTTTGCCAGCGAGTTTCATAGCTATTTGCTGATGGCAGAGGATGGTGAGACTTGGGACTCTTGGGTTCCATTCCATGGTGTGGAGGGAAGGGCAGCATGCTCTAGTGAGCACAGACTCTTCTGTCCATTCTCCCCATATATGACCCCTTCTGCCCCTTTCTTTTCCCCAGCCCTCGCTCCTTGTCCCAGTCTGCACTCCTCAGGCTGTTCATCCCAGGACCAGCCTGCCTTGCTAACCTAAATTCTAAACTCTTGGGGTTGGAGTTGCCTCTTCCTATGTGTTTGCAAAGTGCTTAGAGCAATGGAGGGGGTCTGATCTTGGCTGTGCCTTGTAGGCATTTCTGTGTTATCAGTAATAATAATAATAAATGACTAACATATCCTCTCAGTATTTTTTACAAGCTGTATCTGTTTAGCTCTTTCAGTACTTCCTCATAAATCAATTAATCCATCACCTTAATTATTCTAATGCTCTTCCCTGTATGTACTCATTTTTCTAGATCCCTTTGGTTTGATGGTGCCCAAAACCATATGTACTTGCCTTTGCATGGTGTCATCAGTACAAAGGTTTTTGTCTTGGCCTCTGTGATACTTTGAATATATGTTACCCAAAATCATCTGAGCTGTTCTCTTTGCTGCCTGTCACTTTATAAACACCCTCTCATTTGTTGCTGTCCATCTTCATTCCTGCTTTCAGAGCTTCTCCTTTCCATTGAATATCTGTGTTCTGGATTATTTTCCCCCCAGATGCTTTCCTAGGTTGAATCTCATTTCAGTCTTTCCTGCTCATATTTCTAATCTCTCAGTGCAACATGGACGTTTCCTGCATGTTTCAAAGGAATTTGATCACATTTGCATCTGGATGTGCTATTTACTCCTTTTCCCCAGAGAATTAATGAGGATGAGGATGTTAAATAAAACCAGCCACCAATGCTGATTGCTTTACTGCCTCACTGGCCAGCTCTGCATTTCAGCACAATGCAGTTTATTGTTAATCCTCCTCCTCCAGTTGTTTAGTCAGCTTCCAGCCCTTCTGAGGGTGCTCGTATCCACGCTACTTTGTAGGTTTCATAAAGCATTGTATCAAAGATTTCACTCATCTCCTCATATAGTAAATCTGTTGCCTTCTATGTGTCCCCTACTATTGTAATTCAGTCTATGAAGTGTAAGTGTGTGTGTGTGTGTGTGTGTGTGTGTGTGTGTGTGTGTGTGTAAAATATGAATGTGTGCCAGCACAGCCACCAACTTTCTGATTTCCCTGGGGGTGCTCTACCCCTATTCCACCCCAGGCTCCGCCCCCACTCCACCCCTTTCCCCCAAGGCCCCGCCCTCACTCCACCTCTTCCTGCCCCCGCCCCCACCTCTTCCCGCCCTGTTCTGCCCCCGCTCCTCCTCTTCTCCCCAGTGCCTCCTGCCTGCTGCTGAACAGCTGATCAGTGGTGGGTGGGAGGCCCTGGGGGGAGGGAGAGGAGATGATTGGCAGGGCCCATGGGTGTTTTTTTTCCACGGAGTCAGTGCCTATGTTTGTGACTAAAACCCATGCAGTTTCATGCTCATGGATCTATTTATCTCTGGAAGCAAAACGAGCCCTTATGGATACCAGATTCTCCTCACCACATAAGTCCCTTTGTGTTTGGTGGAGGCATCAGGAGACATAAACTGGCCTGTTAGGTCATGTCGTCATCTCATGTGGACCGGAACATATTGCAATATTTTCCAGGGCTTTGCCCAAACCACCTTACTATGACTCAGACATGGGCCACTTCCTTTGGGAAAGTGTTCCATAATTTAGCAGATCTCACAGTTAGGATTCTGCTTTGTATTCAGGCAACATTTGTTCATTTCATCACATTACTCCTGGTGACACATTCCATTTTATCACCCTCCACTTTGTATGATCCATCAGATATTTGTAAGGCAAGATATTAGAAAATGGGAGCTTGAAGTTCGGAGCCTAAATCCATGTTTAGGCACCTAGAAAAAGTGCCTACATTTTTAAAAGCACCAAGCTCCTTTGAAATCAGGCCATGTTTTTAGACTCCTAAACATGGATTTAAGTGGCAATGTCTCATTTTGAAAATCCTCACCATAGCATATGTCCGTAAAAGGAAACTTCTCAGCAGTCGTCACTGCATGTTTATGATATCTGTGCACTGTACCAGGTTCAATCAAGGCTGGAAAGTTTATTTCTCTGGACATCATCTTACTTTGGTTCTCCCTGTGTCAGGAATTAATGGATGTACTACAGTTTCTACTTCAGGTCAGCTTCCTTCCGCAGACAGCAACACTAGGACAACTTTCTAACAAGACTGTTCGTTTGTCCCCTTCTCTGTTTTCAGGCACATCATTTTAAATGTGCAAAAACCCAGAACACTTGCACAGGCAATTATTAGCACCTACAGATGTGCCTGCCAATGTTTCTGGTGCATCTGAGGTCACCAGTTGAAAATCAGCTCCAGGTTGGATTACTCATCTGCAGGTTGAATTGCAGACATATCTTCTATGTGGCACTGCCCTTGATGAGTTACAGAGGCATCAGCTGGGGCAGAATGTAGCCTCCTGCCTTTTGAGTGGAATGAGTCACCCATAACAGATAGTCAGTGCAGAGCACATGTGTTGTGTCTGGACGCAGCTCAACGTGCTAGGGCTCGTGGCTAAAACTCTACAAGATCCATGACTTACTTTTTAAGAAACTGCCTCTACCCTGTGATCATAGATCATAGAATCATAGAATATCAGGGTTGGAAGGGACCTCAAGAGGTCATCTAGTCCGACCCCCTGCTCAAAGCAGGACCAATTCCCAACTAAATCATCCCAGCCAGGGCTTTGTGAGTTCTATCGTGGTAGTTGAGGCCCGCGTCGGGGGATCTCTGGTGGAATTCAGCTTTCTGTTCACGTTTAATGGTCCCCAACTCTGGCACTGGCTTTGCACACTGGTCAGGACATGGTCATCTACAGATCATGTTCTAAGGCTTCTCTTCAACTGGGCTCTGAGTGACCATTTATGTTGTTGATACTTATAAGTGATACAGTCAATATGTCGCTGAAGGGGGACTCCTGTAATATTCCCAGCTCTGCCACTGACCTGCTGGATGACCATGGGCAAACCACTTCACCTCTGTGCCACTGTAAAATGGGAACAGTGATATTGACCTCTTTTGTAAAGGGCTCTGACATCTAGAGATGAAAAGAGCAACGCTGCTGTTGTACAGGGGAGGGCCATGGGAGAATACTTTTGGATCTTTATTAGATCTAATGTAATGATGATCATTGTAGTATGACTGGAAAGCACCTAGTAATTCTTTTCTCTTGGGTCCAAATCCTATTCCCATTACAGTCAGTGGGAGTTTTGCCATTGATTTCTGTGGAATCAAGATCTGGCACCCTGTGAATCCATATGTCATATTTCTTTTGGTTTCATTATGTTACCAGGAGCTTTTTCTGAGAAGAAAATGAGTGAGTTCTCCTTTGAATTAGTGCCTCTCCAAGGTTCCCTAGTAGCCAGAGAAAACACTGCATATCTACTTTAGTTTCCTTCAAAGTGCATGTTATACCCTTTAGCACTGAAAAAAAAGCTTTTCATATTTTAGCAGCAAAATAGCAAGCCAGCAGGGATATGAGGATGAGGTACACTATACATATTACATTGGATCTGAGGCACTAACTGTAAATGTATACAGTGACTTTTCCAGATTCCCCCTGAGAGATGTACCTTGGGCATAGAAAACTCTCCAAAGTTTACAATAACTTCTTCAATGATAGAAACTCAGAGCACACTTGCCTGTAGCAGGAAATGGAATCCATGCAGGGGTGAACGAATATTTAAAATATTCTCTTTTAGAAGGGATACCGTATTTTGGATCACTTTTTAATTTAAGTATGTTGGATTTTTGGATTGAAGGAAAAGCTTGCAGGGGGAGTGGAGGGGAAGAAAGGGAGAAGGAACAACAGCAATCTGCTAGGCACAATAGACTAAATCCATCTCTCTTGACATCAATGGAGTTACAGTGGGGATGGAATAGGGATTAATTTAGCCCAGTGGGTCAAAGTTTCCAAAGAGCCTCAACCCAGGCTTCAGTTTTGAACTTACAGTCTGGTGAGTAAATGTTTGGTAGACATGGGCTTGTTCTGAATCTGGGCTGAGATATTTTCCAGTGTTTGGGGCTGTTTAGATCTGGGGGTTTGGTTCAATCCATTTCGGTGCTCAGGGACCAGTTGCAAAATTCTCGTTCTAATCCCAACATCTTTAAAAGTTGTGGGGTTTTCAGACACAGTGGTAGTCCGTCTATCATATTTATTTAGGCAAAAAGCTTTGTGTGTGCAAAAGGGGGAGGTGGAAATCTACCCAAATTGTGCATGCAATTCCCATTTAAACTTGCAAAATCAGGCTTTTGAATGCATGCTTGTTCATGTGTATAATAGTGCAAGCCCAGCGTTGGAGGCCATTTTTGAAAACTTGACTCAGTACATACAGTAGAAGATCCCATTAGTATTTTGTCACCATTAGTATCTCATCACCATTTATTTTTGAGAAACAGTGACCGACCACTACGTGGTGTATATCAAATTACTATTGTCTCCTAGTATTTTAGCAACTTACTATACAGAGTAGCATTTCTAAATGACTGCCTCAGGCTACTCTATTCATTTCAGCCCTGATTCACCCAGACGCTAAAGCACAAGCTTAACTTTGAGTAGTCTCATGTATCGGTCCATGGGACAACTTGACTGCTTGATGTACAGCCTGGATCTGGATGACTTGCTGAATTGGAGGCCTGGCTAACCATGGACACAACAGATGACAACAAAGAAGGATTCCCTCTTGTACTAGCGCTGAAAGATCAATTTATTTTTTTACTCTGGCAATAAACAAGTATTCTGAGCATTCAGTAGTAATAACTATTTTTCCAACTTTCAGCTCAGGGAAATTCTTTCCAGCTGATGTTGCTTTTTAAGGCAAACCACAGGGTACAAGATCTTGACTCCAACCCAGCTTTTTCACTCAAGATACATTACAGCTGTTTCATTGGGTTAGATTTCAGAATGGGGTTTGAACTCATCACCCATCAGCGAGTGGTTGGTGAGTAACTTGTGAGTAAGTCTCATCGGATGTCTGTGCAAACAGGCGCATCCTCAGACTAGACTGAAACATCTACGAACTGATCCAAAGAATGCACAAGCTTCTGTGAAACAGTCTGAACAGAAACTCCAGGGATTGGCACAACGTAGAACACTGGATCCAAACCCAACACAAACTTTGGGGAAGCTTGATTCTAGATGCAGATTTGGAACTGTAGCCTGACTTCTTGCTTTGGGCCCAGCTCTGTAGGTGAAAAACACTTACAGGAAGTACAGGTCATGTCCATGAATGGAAAGGAATTTCATCATAGTGTGTCTCCTTGTTCTATAACATTTATTGGCCATACTTTATACAACGGTTCCATTTATAAGCAGTTTGCAAATTGTTAATAGATAACGGATCAATGTTTTAATAAATTCTTAGTTTCCAACAGGTCAGTAGGTTGCTTACCACCATTTATAGCACATAGTTCTCAGTTTGTGACATGCTTATACCATCTATTACTATTTATTAACCAGTTGTAAATGATCCAGTCCTATACAATGAGACCCATAGGTGTGTATAGTGCCGGGTAAGAAGATTAAAGACCAAGTTCTTTGCCTCACTGAGCCTACACTCCAAAAACCAGCTCCTACACACACCCAGGGCATGATTCAGCTCCCATTAACGCCTGCTCTTGGGAGTCAGGCCTTGCCTACGTTGGGATTGTAGCCGCACTAGAGTGCACACCTCACATGGCGATGGAGCTGGAACTTCATATTGGAGCTGGAACTTCCGTCCCATGGAAAACGTTGCATTTCTGAGACCTTTTTTTGGTTCCGAATTGGAATACAAAGCTGGACGTGTGAAATGTTTTGCAGGAGGGGCACTTTCAAAAAAATTCCATTTTGGAACAACCAAATAGGAACTTTTTGAAACTCTCCAGACCGAGCAGCCTGGAAACCCAGGAGCCCCTGCTCGATGGGCTGCGGGGGAGCCTGGAGAGACAGGTTCATGAGCTGGCAAGATACCGGGTGGGTCAGCCAGCATTCCTGCCTGATTTGTGTCAAAAGTTTGGAATTAACATGTTCCCATGGAACATTTCAGTTCCCTCAAAATGGTGCTTGGCAACAACTCTTCCCTGAGAAACGTTTGACGAGCTCTAACAAGCACAAACCACGTGTTGCAGAGGCACAGCACGTCTGCACTGGGAATGTGCAGGGGTGCAACCACCCGATAACCCCTAACCTGCACTGGATATCTGTGCAAATGAACATATTTGCCGTCCTCCCACTGACTTCAGTGGGAGCTGAATCGGGCCATAAGTACTGAGCCCACCCTTCCTGTTCAGGAAAATGCTTGGAGCAACTTAGCAAAGGTTGTGGTGGATTCTCCATCACTGGCAACTTTTAAATCAAGTGTGGATTTATTTTCTAAAAGATCTGCTCTAGGAATCATTTTGGGGCAGTTCTTTGGCCCATGTTCTAGAGGAAGTCAGACTAGATGATCACAGTGGTCCCTTCTGGCTTGGAATCTAGGAACACACGAGGAATACTTTCCTAGGCTAGGTCTACACTAGTGGGGGGGGGGTCGACCTAAGATACGCAACTTCAGCTACGCAAAAAGCGTAGCTGAAGTTATCTTAGGTCGATTTACCTGGCCGTGAGGACAGTGGCACGTCAACCGCTGCCGCTCCTCCATTGACTTCGCTTCCACCTCTTGCCGTGGTGGGAGTTCCGGAGTCAATGGCAGAGCGATCGGGGATCAATTTTGGCGCGTCTACAATAGACGCGATAAATCGATCCCTGATAGATTGATCACTACCCGCCCATCCGGCGGATAGTGTAGACGTGCCCGTAGTGCTTAGTACTGTAAGAAGCCAAGTTGTGCTACTAACCACTGCAGTCAATAAGAAGTTATGCAGGATCCGATCCCTAGTGAGATGAAAGGTGGGGTACAGAGGAAGAGGGATGATGGGACTGGATCTAGTGGCTGTGATGGGGGGAGCATCCCACGCAGGACTGAAAGGGGTTTAGGCAGCCAGGCAAGCCAATTAACTCCACAGGCTGCAACCTGGAGGAGTAGCCAGGGAGCAGGCTACTAATTGAGAGTGGGCTCAGCTGGGCAGGAACAGGCCGGGCCAATAGACAGCCTGGGAGCTGGCTGTTGCAAGGGCAGGGAAAAGCTGCAGGGAAGTGGGCTACAGTCACTCCCTGAGTGGAGGGAGTTGAAGGCTGGCAAACCCAGAGAGGGAAGAAGCCAGTAAGGTAGAGAAGCCCAGGGAAACTGCAGCCAGGAGCTTTAGGCCTTGGGTGCACGTTATAGGGTGCCTGGTCTGGAACCCAGCGTAGAGGCCGGCCTGGCTTCTCCAGCCACTGGGGAGT
This sequence comes from Malaclemys terrapin pileata, assembly GCF_027887155.1. Taxonomy (NCBI): domain Eukaryota; kingdom Metazoa; phylum Chordata; order Testudines; family Emydidae; genus Malaclemys; species Malaclemys terrapin. The sequence goes on along the minus strand of NC_071515.1, from coordinate 12,424,473 downwards.
GGCACAGGGCATTGGAAACGCCAGCCAGACAAAAGGGTCTGGAAGGACATTGGATTTCCCGGAAGGGGAGGACTTTAGTGCCCTGGCCACAGGGCCAAGCCACGAAGAGGAAACTGCAAATCTGGGAGTGAGCGGGGCAGGAGAGTGAGATGAGACGGGGGAAGATACCACCGGAGAGAGAATGCAGGCTGGCAAAGCTAATCCCCAGGATTGCCAGCAGGAAGTGCTGTGAGTGTGAACCCCGTGATGGGGACTTACAAGGTGAATCTCCGCAGTCTTTCTAAGATTGACCCCGGGGAGCATGGCTGACTGGAGCTCTGGCACAGAAGCAAAGGGAGAAGTTTACTTGGGTGTCTTTCTGATCCGATACATTTTTCTTTTGTTTATAATGATTGTACCAGCACTGTGAGCTGGTAGGTGCTTATCACTGACTAAAAAATGGATGCAATAAAATATTAAAATAAAGCCTTGTCCCATGCTAAGAAAGGGTGGCTTTAAGATCAGTTCAGAGGCAGGGAACCTACTAGCTCCTTACTGAATACCCTGCTCTTGGAATAACTTTGGAAGGATGGGCTCATGAGCAAAGGGCAGAGTTTCTACATAAAAAAAACTGAATACAACATCAGAGCTACAACCCAGTGCAGCAGCTGAAGGAGAAGCAGGCACCTGCCTGGCTACATGCCATTCTCTTTAAAGGTGAAAGTCTAAACAACCTTCCCGACAGGAGTTTGCATATAGGAGTCCTTCCTTTCCATTCTCCACTTTCCTCCAAGGTTTCTCATTGTCAATCAGCATAGCTGTGCATCATGCCCTGCACATAAGGTGACCAGACAGCAAATGTGAAAAATCGGGACAGGGTGTGGGGGGTAATAGGAGCCTATATAAGAAGACCCCAAAATGGGGACTGTCCCTATAAAATCGGGACATCTGGTCACCCTAGCTGCACACATGCATTAGGGGCTAGTCTGCCCCAGCAGCAGCTGCAAATGACTTTTTAAATACTTCTGCCGTCTCTTACCTCCTTTGTAAGGAGACAGGAGGGATTCAGAACGGTCATATCGCATGTCATGTGCTCAAAGCATCATACAAGTGCCTCAGGATGGTGGCTAAGTCTGTATTGTGGGGGTAGAGAGGCAGGTGTGTTCTCCCAGAGGCATTATACTGGGGCAGGCAGCTTCTGGGAGCTCCCGATGAAAGGCGTGAGAGGACAGAGCACAGTAGTACCAGCAAGGAAAATCCCTGGGGTGTTGGCCCCATCTAGCAACTCCCCTGGGTGAGCCATAAGCCATCCTCGCAATACTCCTGTGAGGCAAATCTCCTCCCTCATTTTACAGACAGACAAAGGAAATCCTAGAGCTTCTGGCTGAGATTTTTGGCAAGTGGCCAAAAGAATTTGGACTCCCAATCCCTATGACAATTAATGGGAATTAGTTTGGAAATTGCAGCTTTTCTTCTCACTGCGACTAGCATAAATTGGGAGTCGCTCTACTGTAATGTGAGAGGAGAAGCAGGCCTGCTGGGAACAGAATTCCGTAGGCGTTTCCCTAGACCCCGGAATTGGCCGACTAGATTACATGCAGCTTCTCTAGGGCCGAATCTGCATTCAAACGAGTAAAGAAGGGACCGAGCTGCAAAGTTGGGATCTAGATTCAGATTCAGACTTCCCAAAAGTTTGGACCCATCTTTGAAAGAGGAGTTTAGCTTATTGCTGCTTTCCCCAGGGGGTTCTGGAAGCTGATAGACGGTAAAAGTCCTGGCCTAGGTTTTCAAACATGATTAGTGATTTTTTTTTTGCAGGGGGGGGAGGGGCGCAACTTGGGACTTCATTAGAAAGGGCCTGTTGTGGGTGGGTGGTTTTATCTTGTTTTTAAGAGGGTGGGTGCTTGGCACTTCCTAAAAATCAGGCACTTTTTAGATGTCTCAGTCACCTGAAATCACCATCTGCTTCTGAAAACCTTGTCAGGATCATGACCAGAGCAGGGACAGTCAGGCTAGTGGTCAGAGCCATGGGGATGAGCAGGCTTGGAGGTTAGAATGGAGCCAAGCCATAGTCTAGAATCAGGACCCCATGACACCTGGGATGTCATTGAGAGCCGAGCCAAGGGTCAGAGCCAGTGACTGGAAGCTGAAAGCCAGAGATGTGGTCGGGAGGTGGAGCTGGGGCTTAGAGCAAGGGGTGTCAAGGATGGAGAAAGGCAGGAGCTGGATCAGGAAGGAGGATCAGGCCCAGCTGCGTCATGGATGGCATTGAGCAGCCTGTGAGTTCTGTCTGCTGCTGGGTCAAGCGGTAGCTTAGTTCCACCAATCAGGCAGCCTCTGCCAAAATCAGCTGTGCCCAGTGTGTGGCTAGGAGAGTGACCCTGCAGCAGCTGGTTCCCTGACACCACGGCCCCTTCCTGAGCACCATGTGTGTAGGACTGTTTCACAGATGGGTGAAGATCATTGGAGACCATAGATTGGCCTGGACTCTATGCACAGACTGGTTGCAAACCCATGTTGCAGCTTCATGGGTAAATACATAGTTTTAGATCCTCAGCAGGTATAAACAGTCACAGATCCATGATGAAGCTTCACCAGTTTGGGCCAGATTCCCCCTAGTGCAAACTTCTGATTTCTTTTTTCATCACATTGTGACTTTTTTCTTGTGCTACAAGTCTGAGACATATAAGGATCTTCTTAAACTCTAGCCCCCGCCTGACAGTTCAAATTAACCTAGTGGTTTATACTTGGATTCTAAAAACACCACCAAGTAAATGAAATGTACATGTACTTTGTATGACACTCCTGTGATGGCTTGCAATAACAGCATGAGGTTCTACCAAAAAATGTAATGACCGCCAGTTACACTCAAAGTACAGATGCATTTCTTAAATTAAAATTTCTTCTCCATGAGCCATGTGGATGGAGCTTGGTCTTTACTTTTAAAAAAGAAAAAATATATCTGGCAATTGGTTCTTGTACTAAAGGGGAAATGGTCTATTTTGAGCCCAGCCCCATGATTTGGCTTTGTGCTAGGGAACTATGCAGTGGAACGGATATGATCATGTTCTTCAGGCACGGATATGGGGATGCATGCTCTGTAGGATCCATATATCTCCCTCACGCACCCTTTGTACAACAAGAGGGCCCTTCCCACCTTCAGCTGAGGGGGGTGGGAGGAAATAGGTGGCCATAAAAGTCATTTGTACCTTTGTTGGTGCACATGGAAGTGGGGTTGAGAGAGTGACCCTTTCACCCCATGCTCAGGTAGGTCATTACCACTGAATAGCTGTTCAGTGGCTTATATGAAATGAGTTCTTGGTCATAGATCAGCTTCTACTGGATGGATGACCTCAGTTTGTTACACTAATCTAAGTAGTCTCACTGTTACCTGGTGGTTCCCTCTGCCTTCCCCCGTTTGCAAGTTGTATCCACCCATTGTCTCTGGTGCTCTGTGGAATGGAGATGCTCTTTGTTATATGTGCACCCAGTAGAGCAGGCCAAAAATGTTTAAGCAAAACCCTTTTTGCTAAAAAATGGCTTTTTAGCAAAATGGAAGCTTACAAATTGGAATTTCCTCATGAATGTACATTGGGGGAGGGGAGGTTGTAGCAAAGAAGCAAAAATGTTTTTGGAAAACCCAAACCTAGCTTTTTTGGGCTTCTCAAACACTGAAAAAAAAATGGTTCTCAAACTTGGCAATTTCCTATAAAAATGAAATTTTGAGGATTTTTAAATTTCTCACAGACAATAAAGCTTTTCCAACCAGCTCTAGTATGCCCAGTGACTTGCACAATAGTGCTGATCTTGGCCTGAAAGTTTAACCTCTGCATGCTAACACAACACAACGAATAGCTCTCATGAAACCAGCCTGTTTTTGGCGGGCTTAACAGAGAGCATGACTGGCCCTGGAGACTGAACAGCCCTCTTATCCCTAGGAACGTTCCCCTTAGAGCAGGCCTGACTGGTAGCCCTCTCTGTGGGGACTTGCAGAGCAGGTAGAGGTTCCCGGGTTGTAATTGTTCCTCTATCCTGAGCCCTCTGTGCCTCTTACAAATCAGAGGCAGAGGGATGATCCACTTCAAACTGGAGTCATATGAAGTGGGGGGGAGGGTGTGGAAGAAACTTTTTCATTCTTTTGGAACACTTGGAGAGTTCCCATAGGAAAAAAAATGGCATAAGCAGCTTTATTTGCTGTACATGTGCTTCATATTGTGTGAAATCCTATCCAGTTCTTTTCAAGCAATATCTCGAGCCCTGCTTTAGAGACGGTTACATAACCTGACTTGGCATAGAGCCGGGACCCTCTTCCGTATTGCCCAATGCAGCTACCACAGACAATCCTACGCCTCCATCCCTACCCCTTCATTTTTTTCACACGGTAAACATGTTGGAAAAGCTGGGGGGTGGGGCGGGGAAGCAGGAGATAGTCGTTCTAGGATTCAGACCAAAGGCACTTCTTGGAAACAACATCCGCAGAGTTCAACGTTTTAATTACGAAGGATGGAAATGACCTGGAAACATCACAGGCTTTATCTGGAGGAGACCAATGGGGTTACAAGCCAGATCCTCAGCCCCAGTCATTTGTGCCACTCATGTAAAGCTGCCATAGCTGGGGGTTCCCCACATGTACATGTAGGGTCCCTGGATGGCAAACAGCATAGCCATTATGCTGCCCCTTGGCAAGAGGGTATATCGGGGACACATCAGGAGTGGGAGGGGAGCATTCCCTGGCCAGACAGCAGCCCTGTGGGGAGCAGTTATTGCCAGTACAAGTTAGGGCCAAACTTCTGTTCCCCTTCAGATCACACACTCAGCTCAGCTCATTCACACTTGAGGGCAGGACTCCAGTATTTATACTATCTGCATTTGTGCCAACTCATGTAAGCAGTCTGTCTGTTTGCCCATCAGCTCAAACGTCAGAACTGAAGCAAGATTCCCTCCTGTTCTATGTGTGTCTAAAACAGTCCAGGGAGAGAGGTTTATTGCCCCCCGTGGGTGGGTAGTTATTTGTACCATGGCCCCTGTCTGGAATGCAGTATGCACACGACTTTGGCACTGTGTCCAAGGAGAAGGAAGCTCCTCCAGTGTGAAAGCCCCTGGCATGCAGTAATGGAAACGCGGTTCTGCAGGGGGTTGGTTTCCGGAAGATGACGGTGATCTCACTAGGCTGGTTACATTATTTCTCCCACACTATTACCCATGGAAATGTGCATTCCCCAGTGGGGTTTGCAGCACATGGCAGGAGTTGAGGGGCAGCTTCCTTAGTGGGGGATGGGGTGGGGGAAAGAGTTAGGAATGTGAATCCCGCAAAAACAAATCTGGTAATAATTATATCCTAGCAGTACTGAAAAGCAGCACAGCATTCCAGACTGAACCCTTCCGACATCTCCTTATAAAGTCAACACTCAGACAGCTCATCCTCCCCTGGATTCGTTTCTGCTGCAAGCCAGCCAGCCTTTGATAACACTAACTTTTTTTCTTCCCTTTTGTTAAGCTTGTGGTCTCCTGAATCAGCACTTTGAAGCTCACAGGAGCCCAGTTGTTCCACCTCCCTCCCTCCAGACCTGCACGCACACTCATTGTCATATTAGAGTCCAGCCAAAAAAATGGCTAAAACTGGTTCTAATCCCAGCAAGCTTCAAAAATGACACCAACACCCAACAATGGATAAGAGCTGATACAGAGCAACGATGGGCAAAAGTTTCCCAGCTGTTCTGTCTGGCCATTTGACATGAGGAATTACTTGACCTCAGGGAAGTAGATAAAGTTGCAGGCTGCGTGCCATCTGTAGAGCCAATTGCCGCAACACAGAGAACTCATTGTCATCTAGGTAGCTGTAATGGCATGTCTAAGGCTGACCAGAGCTGGACATAAGGGAGAAGTACAATGCCCAGGGCTGGCTCTGGTGCTTTCTGCAGTGGGGGTGAGATCTATTCTTGCTCATAGTGTTGACAATCCCTCCAATACTAACCGAGACAGAACAGGCAGCCTGTAATAATGGGCTGGCCTGGCCTGCCTCTCTAAGGGCCAGTCAGCCCTGTTCAGTTAGCCCCAGCCTGCTATCTCTGCATGTGGGTTTGGCCTTAAGAGGAGGAAAGCCAAGCAGTTGAGGCTGACTAGGGAGGAGAGCAGACAATTGCTCCGGCAAGGGTGGGTGGGCAATAAGGCTGGTTCAGGGCCAGGAACTGCCTGAGTACTCTGCTGGCCAGAGCCCTGTGTAGGAGAATGGGCCTGCGCTGGATTGTGGGGTTGACCAAAGCCCAGGTAGCTGTTGGTGGGGGGTTGAAACAGGCAACTGCAGCTGGGACTCACTTATAATGACCTTCTCTGGAAGTTGGCTAGATCTCTGAAAACCTCTACTCAAAGTGCAACAGGAGTCAAAAGCAAGTGTTGGAATCATTAAGAAAGGGATAGATAATCAGACAGAATCATATTGCCTCTATATAAATCCATGGTACACCCACATCTTGAATACCACGTGCAGATGTGGTCACCCCATCACAAAAAAGATTGGCATTGGAAAAGGTTCAGAAAAGGGCAACAAAAATGACCAGGGGTATGGAACAACTTCCGTATGAGGAGAGATTCGTATGACTGGGACTTTTCAGGTTGGAAAAGAGACGACTAAGGGGGGATATGATAGTCTTTAAAATCATGACTGGTGCGGAGAAAGTAAATAAGGAAGTGTTATTTACTCCTTCTCATAACACAAGAACTACGGGGCCCCAAATGAAATTAATAGGCAGTAGGTTTAAAACAAACAAAAGGAAGTTTTTTTTTTCCACACAATGCACAGTCAACCTGTAGAACTCCTTGCTAGAGGATGTTGCAAGGCCAAGGCTATAACAGGGTTCAAAAAAGAACTAGATAAATTCATGGAGGATAAGTCCATCAATGGCTATTAGCCAGGATGGGCAGGGATGGTGCTCCTAGCCTCTGTTTGCCAGAAGCTGGGAATGGGCAACAAGGAATAGGTCACTTGATGATTACCTGTTCTGTTCATTCCCTGTGGAGCACCTGGCATTGGCCACTGTCAGAGGACAGGATACTGGGCTAGATGGACCTTCAGTCTGACCCAGTCTGGCCGTTCCTATGTTCTGATGAAGGGGTCTGGATGCTGAGCCCAGCTGCACTGAAGATTCCTTTGCTTTGTGCTTTCATTATCCTTTGTCTAAAGGGCTCAGTTATCCCGGAAGGGAATGAACTCTGCAAAGTGGCTTGGCCAGTGAGTCACGTCATATCTGTGGCTGGAGTAGACTGAAGAGCAGGGTGGGGAAGCTGAGGCAGACTGGCTGCAATGGCACATTATGCCACAAGGGGGTGCTCTGGGGTGATAAGTCTTATACACAGCCCTTCTCTGTTCAAGGGTCATTCTGGCTGACTCAAACACACAACATGGTTGTTTGCATGCACATACTGAGTACAGGAATGTGCTGGGTGAAGACCTTGGGTCACATGGAAATCAAGCTGCATTTATCCTATTTTCTCCACTTTCCTTTCCTTAAGTTTTCCACGTGAGCCTTAATTCAGTGACCGTTCAGTAAACACCAGGATAAATGTGTCTGGGACTGCCTTAAACATTGTCATTGTGCTTACCGGAGAGCTCTGGCCTTTCACAAAAGATTCAGGGTTGGAGGAAGAAGTGGATTCGACCAATAAGTGAGAAGCTTGTACCAACTTTGGGTCCCGTGCTGAAGGGTGGTAATGGTTGGTGTTGAGCCACTGCCCACAGTACAATGGAGAGGGGACCTATGTGTTGACAGCTACTTCCAGAGGTATTGTCACTGGGACAGTAAAATACCTCTGTGAGTACGAAGAGGCCTAAGCATCACCTTACAGGGCCTGATTTGAAGTTACGCTCAGGTGCCTCAGGCAGCATCAACGGGCTGTAAAATGTACAGAAATACTGCTTTGTGGTGTCCTTGTTCATGGAATCTCCTAACTGGAAATTTGTATTCGTGGCAGTGGCCAGGGAAATTCAGGGGAGGCGGGTTACGTTTTCATATAACCAGCTTCTTCCACCATGCTCCTGTTGTTTCAGTTTTCAAAAACAAAAGTTTGTCTCTACCAAAATGTCTCAAATTTTCACTTTGAAACAGTCAGTTGTCTTTCACAAGGAAACTTTTTTTTTTCTCCAAAGTTTCCCATGAAAAACAGCTGGTTGTTTTTGACTGACACTAGTTCGTTCCCAGTTTAGATAGGTTTTGCTGAAGAGAGCACTCCATCTGGACTGGGAGGCTCTGGACATTTAATGGAAATGAAAGGCCTCTTGCTAGTTAGAACTCCTTATTTCTTGAAATGCATTACCTTGGGGGTAGCTTGTGTCATGAATCGAGCTGTAATCTGCCTAGATGATGCAGATCACAGTGGACTCTGTCAGAATATTTCATGACTTTCCAAGTTTGGGGTTTGAGCCAGGTGCCAAAAAATTGAAGTTTGGGTTCTTTTTATTTGCTTTCTGGTGTGGAAGCCTTTTAGGTCCATGTCTTCTATCTTTTCTCTGCAACCATGGAGACTACAAACTTCCTCCTTTAACACAAAAATTGAAATTCTCACATAATCATTTGACTCCAGGAGCTGAGGCTTTAAGAAAACAACAAAATGTCCTGAGAGGAGTTATAATATTGCGAGAATTGGCAACAGTTTGTTACTCTCTGAGAAACGGCAAACCCGTACATTGTCATCGTGTTCACTGCTGTTCCAGTACTGTTGTCACAGTCTGTCTGCGCTACAGATGTTTGCACAACTATAGCGGCACTAATGCAGACTCTTAGTTGCACAGTACCAGTGCAAGTCAGTGTAACATCTATTTTTGCATTGGTGCGAAAATCCTCAGTGCAGATAAGCCCACACACTTTAACATTAAAACTTAAATGTAGTCTAATTTGGTGGTTTATGACATCATCACTAACTCGGCGGATGGTTGGAAAAGTGCCTTAGATTGTATGAAAAATGCTGCATAGCTTTAGTCTATTTTAGGACCAAAATGTAGTCCTATGGTCACCAATGTAGATACACTGATGTAACTAAACTGGTGCAAACCTCTGTTGTACACGTTATGGTGGTGTAAACCAGGACTTGCACCAGCACAATTGACTGGGCTACTGGCACAAACTCTGGTTGCTGTGGGCACAGCGGTGAAATGAGGAGAGAGATGCATGGAATTAAGTGTCAGGCTGCAACTTTTATTAAACGTTAACATGGGAGAAGCACTACCCACCCATCTCCCATACCCTCCTATACCAGGCATTTAATTGGTTCCAGTGCAGGGGTGACAGGGCTCCTGCCATATAACCCGTAATGGGGTAGGCTCTGCTCAGCCTAACGTGGGGGGACAGAGTGTAGCAGGGTGATGACCTCAGCTTCTGAGGGACACAAGGTCTAACCTCAGCTCACAAAGCCCACAAGGTCTCACCTAATCCCATGAGTCCAAAGCCCCTCACCAAAACCCAGGAGTCTTACCTCTGTGACGGGTTGGACCCACCTTCTGGGATGCCACTTGATGTACTGGGGTTTCACTGAGCCACTCCTGCTCCACCAGCCTGGATTCCCTCTCCCTGTTTTGCTGAATTAGGCTCTCCGGCTTCTTGAAGCACACACACAAGTAGGGCCACACCCCTGCAGACACAGACTGAAATCACCTCTGTGTGAGAGGACTCTCCCAGCACTTACGTACACACCCCTTTTGGGGAGTAAACCCAAAATAATACTGTCTTGCGCTGTATAGAAAGATCTGCACAGCGCAAGCTCATAAAAATTTGCCCTCTCCCTCAATGTGAAGAGAGATATGCACAACTTCTTGCCCCGCCCCCCAGTAAGAAATTGCACAAACTGGGTTTAATAATAAACAAAACAAATTTATTAACTATAAAAGGCAGATTTTAAGTGATTATAAGAGATAGCAAACAGAACAAAGCAGATTACTAAGCAAATAAAACAAAACACTCACACTAAATTTGATTCGCTAAAGAAACAGATTACAAAATATAATTTCTCACCCCTAAATGTCGAATTAGGCAGCAGGCAGAGTTTCTGTAGCTCAGAGTTCCAGTTATTTCTTCTTACAAGACCAGAGCAGTTAAAGAGAAACAATTCTATTTAAAAAAAAATCATCAATCAATATCAAGGAGCTTACGAGGAAAATGAGCTCATTGTTACTTATGTCCCAGGCCATATCTGAACTCATTCCTTTTGTGGAAGGCAATGCATCGCCTACCCCTTCTTTAAATTGGTGTGTGTGTGTGTGTGCGTGTGCGCGCGCAAATTCTGATCATCTCACTCACAACTAGCATTCCTTATCTCCTTTTTTTTTACAGGAATTAAAGGATTTTTGGTCACACTTTATACATTTTTAATCCATGTAATTTTAAAGAGTTACTACATGATTAATAAATGGCTACTCAGTTATTACAGGTGATTCTAGACTCCAGTAGGTGAGAATACGTTGCTGGTTGCTTATAACCATCAATAACACATGCAAATATCTGTAACATGCTTAAACATCTAGTAATCTTGAGTTAACCCTTTATAAATTATTCTTATAAATGTAACCTCGATATGAATGGTGACCGCATTTAAAAAAAAATCTTTTGATTAGGATGAAGCATTCCATAGTGTCCCTGCCAACTTTCTTAGACGTAATCAGGATTTAAACTCTCCCCCCTGGCTACTATGTGGGTCCCATTGCCCACACCTGCCCCATAACTGGCTTGGAGGGCTATACCAGCACCACTGACCAATATTTCCAATGGCTGATGGAACTGGATATTAATATAACACAAGTAACTTTGTCCCTTTTTATATTGTATTGTATCTGACTTTGTTTAAAATTAGCCTGGTTTGCTTGTTAAATGAAGTTGTATCTTGCTTTATTATTGATTTATTTCAATATTTAGTTCATCATTTGTAGAGCACCTTTCATCCTAGGAATAGGACTCTTACATTGGAGAACCATAGCTTACAGTGAACAACCCCAAAGACCAGCCGTAAAGAAACAGGGCGTTTACTTGAAATAAATAATTCCTCAAGAGCTTAATCCTGCTTCCACTGAAGTCAAGGGGAGTTTTGCCATTGGCTTCTGTGGGAGTGGAAGCGGCCTCTGATGACTCTCAGCATCCTTTACTGGTTATGTTGAATATTGTTATCTCTGCGTCAAACCTAAGTTCACCCTCAAAGCTCAAGCAGTCAGGTTCTAGGTGTATCAAGTGCAGCTAGACTGGGAAGGTGGAATCCATCCTCCCCAATATGAGGATAGGATGGAAGGCTGCAGTGAAGCCACTGCCCTTCCTGCCTGTGGACTGGTCTGGTTGCAGCAGCCTCCCCCTGCATGCCAGCTATGGGGCGTGTGGGACAATGGGATCCACACAGTATGGATCCCAGGCTACCTGCCCGGATCTGCTCCAGACCCACCCTATTGCTGACCTTCGTTCTAGCCAATGTTGGGCTAACAGGGGACACCCTTTGCACAGCAACTGAGGTTGCACAGACACCCCTGCATGGCTGCTCCCAAGGCTTCCCCAGGCAGCTCCAGTGTTGGACTCGAATGGTGCAAATGTGTACGCACTGGCTCCCAGTACCACAAGTCAGTTTTCACCCAGAATTGGTAACGCATCAGCTAGGTAATAGACAAGGTTACAGCATAAGGGAAAGTGTCACATAATAAGAAGGCTTAACCACAGATTAGTGCACTGAATCAGCTGGCTCAGTAAGATCACTGTAGCAAAATGCCCTGCTACTTGCTCTATTTGCTAATATCATCCAAAATAAATACCTCCTCTGTCTCTTACTTCTCTCCGACTTTCACCAATATCTTCTTCCTTCTATGGAATAAATTGTAGGTGAGAATACGTTGCTGGTTGCTTATAACCATCAATAACACATGCAAATATCTGTAACATGCTTAAACATCTAGTAATCTTGAGTAAATAGTTAATAGTGAGATTTCTTCATGTGGGTGCGCAGGCCAAATATGACTACTTCAGCATCCACCAGACCAACAGCTCTGTGGCTGGTGATCTTCCCTCTGGATTTATAGTCCTGGCCCATGGTCATTTGTGGTGGAGGATACAACAACAAGGATGATTTAATAAGCAAGTTATTGGAGCAACTGAATTTCTGCATCTAGAAAAAGATGCTACTAATGCCTCTGACAATGCATGGGAGCCACCTATCTCTTAGGTCATTTATGTAACACACTGAAAACGACTCTATCAATTCCTTTTTGTAAGTGCTGCTCTGCAGAGAACATTGCCTTGATCATTTGGATAGTTGAAGAATACTTTCATAAGACACCTCTGCTACAATTGGCCAAATTTTCAGGCAGCCACCTTAAATGCAACCACACAATTGAGTGCATCCATGATACACATACAAAATCGACCTATTTGTATGCCCCAATCAGATGCGCTTGCAAATTAAGGAGTCATGGGGAAAACCTGGCTGTTTAAATAATTCATAACACAAAGAACAACACAGCAGAAATTAACCACTTAATTTTAAGAGACCTGATAGCTCCATCATAAACCCATTAGCTCAATCACAGACAGTTCTCTAGTGCACCCTTTTATGATGCAACCAGATACCTTTAAAGGATGTCCAAGGGTAGACACCACAGCGGTGCAGGCTCTGGCTTGTTAGAAACTTAAGTAAAAGGGAGCTCTCAAGGTGAGACTGTATCTGCAATTTACTTCTCTTATTGTTTCTAAGGAGCTATGTCAGTAAGAGGCAGGCTTTGGTAACCTGCCTTCTAGAGCCACTCTGCATGAATTCCCTTCACAAGTACAGGTTTATAAGCACTGTGTACAAAGCCTAATACAAAACAGGGAAACATGTGGGGGGGGGGAGGGGAAGAGTAGATTTTACACAAATCCCATTGCACAACAAGCATGTGTTGGGAACATGGCAGGAAACCTGCTTACAAGGGGCAGTCAAAAGAGATCACTAATGCTGGCCAACATTGTTGCGCAGGTTACTGTGTTGAAAATGCCCCTTTCTTACTGTTTCTAACAACTGCCCTGCAAGGATCGACCGTGAGCCAGAGGCAACATGGAGCAGTGCAGCCACTGAGGGAGTCCCTGAGCAGCCTAGTGCAATGCAATAGGTGGGGAGCACCATCCTTTGGACTGGTGGCTTCCTCCTGTGTGGGTAACATCTGCCCCAGACTCTGCATGGAAATAGCGATCTCTGTGCTCCCATGAGCACAGGGACCACAGGACATAGCTCTTTGCAACGTCTTCTGCTCCCTCCCAACTCTAAAGTACTTACATAGTCCCCATTACCATAGTATCGGAGCATCTGAATCCTATTTTATCTGCCCCAAGCCTGTGTGAGGTAGGGAAGTACTACTGGCCCATTTTACAGATGGGGAATTGAGGCACAGAGTGACTTACCCACAATCCCACAGGAAGTCTGTGGCAGAGCAGGGAATGAACCCAGGTCTCCCAAATTCCAGGCTCGCCCCCCTAACCACTGGACAACTCTTCCTTTTCCATTCCTGTTCCGTGGACTGGCACAAGGGCCAGTCACAATCTGGCCCTAAAGTTTCTCAAATAAAATAGCTTCTCTCTTAACAAAATAATTGTATAGAGTGACTTGGCCCTCATTCAGCAGGCGAAAGATCTTGGCCATGAATTACTGAGGGCACCAACAAAATAAGCTTTATTAGGTATACTCTGGCAAAGGAGTAGTATGAGGAAGTGATTTTTAATGGCATTTACGCCACTGTTCTCTCATTATTCCTAAGCCTTTGCCCATCAAACTAAGGGGGGTTTTAGAGGAAAGTGAGGAGAGCTTTTAGGTCACTCTGAGGAAAAAGTTCTGGCTGTGAAATCTTTTCTTAATGCTAACTAGAGGAGCCTGGCTTCACTCCCCTTCCCCTTCTCTCTTCACTTTTTGAGTGAATTCACTCACTGTTCATTAGAGCAAGGCATGAGCCAGATGTCCTGTGGGGAGGCTACTCTCCCTGCTCTGCCAATGCACCTCAACCCTGCCCCACAGCACCCGCTTCTTCTTCTGCTGAGTGCTCATTCTGTGACACGTACAAACGAGACTGTGGCTCCCAGTAGGGGGCTTCATTGGGCTAGGTGTTGTACTCAAACATAGTGAAGCAAAATTCAACCCACCCTTAACTATGGAGGTGCTACTGTGCTTCTGTATTTATAGTCCCAGGTCTGAAGAGCTTGGTCTTGATTCAGGTGGTTTTGCAACTCCACATGGGTATGCGCTATCCTGAATTTTGACTTGAACTTCGGTTTGGAACGAATTCAGAACCTAAAAGCTAAACTCAGAGGAAACCACCTAAGTTTGCCCCCTGGGTTCCTATCAAAACCATTAATTTTGCACGATTTCTCCATTCAAAACTACAGATCAGTCCAAGTTTTCTAGAAAATGGTTGGCCAGGTTTGGTCGAAACTAGATCCAGGTTCACGAAAAAGCTTCATGAAACTAGTTTCCAGATCTCTTCATGAACCTCATCTGACTTTCCGCACTTGTAACCAAACTCAAACCGAGGCCAATTTTGTCTGGTCTCATGTTTCATTGTGAACATTTTTTCACAGCTCTAGGTGTTAGGGCTATCAGAGGTGGATGAAGCACAGAACTCCCATAAACATGGGGAACTCCCATAATAGGACTTCTGTGTGTCTCATCCACTGTGTATGATGCTGAAATCCTATTTCGCTGTAGCCAATATTGGAGTCACTTTGAAGTGAATTAGTAATAACGTGGAAGAAAAGAGAAGGGTGGTTACAGTTCATACATTAAAGTAATTCCAAGCAGGTCAGATTTACTACAATCCTGGCACCATTTTGTACTCTATCTAGCCATTTCAAATCGGCTGAGAGAGGGATATATCAGACGGTTATAAAATGACTGTGAAAAGGCAGAGACTTTGGCTAGAAACCTACACTGTAATGCACAGAGTAAGGACTGCCAAAAATACTGAGTTAGACAACCCTCCGATGATATTTCCTCACACAAGCCCAGCAAGATGGTGCTATATGTCAAGCAACGTGAGTCAAGCCTCCAAGGAGGTTGCTCGAATGGAAATCAGATTGAAGGAGAGCCCAGCGTGCTGCGCTGCTGCAGGTTCTGTCCCTTGAAGTGAAAAGCAGGGGTGAGAGTGAGAGTGGTAACAAATGATGTGCTTGTGAAATGTCAATCACAATGGAATTTCATACTGGCCCTGCATGATAGCCGCGCTGTGAGTGCTCTTCTAGTTAACGTTGTGTCAGCACTTCAGTGAGTTTATCCTTCGGTTGATTATTTGTCCTCTGGGCAGAAGCTGAGTATTCTAGGAGTTAACCTGGCAACAGCTTTCTTCGTATAAGTTCAGCTGAAGAGCTCTTTAAACTCTCATCCCTGCTGCTTTGCTCAGTTTATCCACCACAGCACAGTTTTCATGGAGTGATCCAGGCTGGGAGCATGAAATCCAGACTCTACAGCGAGGGAAAGGACTGGGTCCTAAGCACCTTCACGAAGGCAGACTAATTACTAATTACTAATGCCAACGCTAGTTGCAGGGAGCAGAACCTGTTCCCTTCGGCTGATGTTGCTCACAGACTGACATTTAGGGGGATCACTACTAGCTGGGGGCTGGGCTCACCAGGTATTTCCCACATCCAGAAGATTGAGTTGCACCAGTTTAACTTACATGCCAACATAGCTTAACCCCCTGTGTGGGCCCTCCTTTCAGATGACGAGTTGTGGTTTAAGCAAAACCTGTTCCCATTCAATTTGCACTGAAATAAGAATGTCCACATGGATGTTTGAACCAGTTTAACAATATCTGTTGAAATGTACACCTTAAGTTATTGATGCAACTTTCCCATGTAGATGAGGCCTAACTGAGGTCCTATGACTGTTGCCTGTGGGGATGTATCTTTTCGAGGAAAGAAGGTGCATTTTTTACAAGATCGCTATCTCAATGTAAATCTTAGTGTAGATAGGGTGACCAGATATCCCGATTTTACAGGGACAGTCCCGATTTTGAGGTCTTTTTCTTATATAGGCTCCTATTAACCCCCCTCCCCCATCCCGATTTTTCACACTTGCTGTCTGGTCACCCTAAGTGTTGACAAGGCAAGTGGTGCTTTTACCTCAAGGAGACGTGGCCACAGGAAAAGGGGTGTGGCCAGGATGCCCCTGTGCTATGCAGTCTTTTCAGACACTTGTGCTCATTACAGCCTGGTGCAAGGGGACTGGTGAGCATAAAGCTGGGACACAACAGTTCAGGGCAGCACAAAGGGATGCTTTAAACCCCTTTCAAACCACACCAGCTAAATACCATTCGGTGCAGTTTAGCTGCCGCTCTGCGTGTCTCCAAAGTGTGTTGGGTAATCCATAGTCTAGAGATTTGAAAAAGAAGAGTGGTTTGGTATTTAAAATAAAAACCTACCCAAACTGCACCATCAGTGGCAAAGACCCGGAAATTGAAAGTTAAATGAGCTGTCAGTGCTTTAAAATAGGCCTCTACTTTGAATTTCCTAGGTTAGTTTAACCAGCTGAATGCTATGCAAATATATCACTGGTATTCATAATGTATCTATTTTTATTGCAGTAGCACTATAGAGCTCCAGTTATGGCCCAGCACCCCAGTATACTAGGCACTCTACAAACACAGAGCAAACAGGCAGTCCTAGACCGAAAGCGCTTTGGAAGTTGTATGAAATAAAATAACAGATGGTTCTAAGGCCATCTGTGCTGATCAGAAAGTTTAACTGATCTCTGCTGAAAATGATACCAAAGCCAATTTTTTCAAAAGCAACTCATGATTTTGGGTGCTCCGTTTCGAGACACTCTAAAGGGTCCCTTTTAAAGTGTTCCTAGATGGACACTCAAGAGTTGAGTTGCACAAACTCGCCAGTCACTCTTGAAAATCTTGTCTTACGCATACACACTCATCTTTTATGTTGGGAGTTATCAAAATACTGTCGAAGGAGTAGCTCATTTGAGTAACAGACCAGGATGATTACATGTTAAAATGATTGCTGTTCCCAGATATCTGCTGTACATTATAAGTCAGTGTCCAAAATCAATTAGGAAGGATCACATCATGCCACAGAAGTGTAGTGTAATCTCATTCTTCCTGAACAATGGTACTAGTTATTAGTTTCTTAAAGATGTGTCAGGAATAGCAATGGGTGAATAGTTCATGACAGATTATTTATACGTCAGATTTGCTCTTCTTTTTTCTGTTTGCAAATTCTCTGAAATACATTTGTAATTCAGAATTATTTGCCAAGTAATTCTTGGTGCATAGCTCATGTGCAGAAAGTTCGCTGCAGGTATTTGATAGCAGAACTGTTTTGATGTTGGTAATAATACCTGGCTCTTACAGAGCACTTTTCTTTAGTACATCTCATAGGGTTTTTCAAAGGAGGTTAGTATCATGACCGATGAAGGAAGGCAGAAAGAATTGGGTTTGTTTAGTTTGGAAAAGAGAAGACTGAGAGGGGACATGATAGCAGTTTTCAGGTATCTAAAAGGATGTCATAAAGAAGAGGGAGAAAACTTGTTCACCTTAACTGCTAAGGATAGAACAAGAAGCAATGGGCTTAAACTGCAGCAAGGGAGGTTTAGGTTGGACATTAGGAAAAAGTTCCTAACTGTCAGGGTGGTTAAACACTGGAATAAATTGCCTAGGGAGATTGTGGAATCTCTATTTCTGGAGATATTTAAGAGTAGGTTAGATAAATGTCTATCCGGGATGGTCTAGACAGTATTCGGTCCTGCCATGAGGGCAGGGGACTGGACTCGATGACCTCTCGAGGTCTCTTCCAGTCCTAGAATCTATGAATCTATGAATATCCCCATTTTACAGATGGGGAAACTGAGACATGGCAAGGGGCAGGCCAAGCTGGGTATAGAAGACAGCTCTTCTGACCCACAGTGCATGCTCTAGCCACTTAGGCTACATTAGTATGTGTCAAGATTCGTACATCACAAAGTATGTGACCAGGAAACAGGGGGCTTCCCTATGACAGTCTGTGATCATTAGATATCATGGCATCTGGAGCTACTGGCAGAACAGCCTTCAAAGGTGCACCAAACTGCCCTGAGGATCTGTGCGGGGCAGGGTGCAAATAATATCTTTGCATCCGTGCAGGGCGGGGTGCAAGTTTCACATGTTCACAGCTCAGGATCCAATGTCTTTGACATTAGTGGGAGTCTTTCCATTGACTTCAACAGGCTTTGGATCAGGCCCTGAGCCCATAACCTTCTCTTTGTGATATTGCAGTCTGTTGCTATGGGAATGATTTGTGAGGTCACAGACTCAGGACCATAGGCCAAGTGCACTGAAGTCCAAATTAATTTCAGGCGGGGGAAACACAAGCAGACTCAAATTTGGCCCTTTGAGTCGATTTTGCTGCAGAAGCAAGCTGGGGGGAGGATGAGTTGGGTGGGAGCCCACATGTGCTTAAACCCCAGTATCTGATATTTAGCAGACATGGCAAGGAATGCTAGGAGAGACACAAGGCACAGCCCAAACTCTGCTCTGTTTGTGTGATATGTTATGGGGCTCGCTTCACAATAAAAGTCCCACTTTCTGGCAGAAAAGCACGTGCTTGGAGAAGAGACAGTGAAACAATCTCCCCTAAACAGCACTTGTAATGATGTCCTTGGTTTAGTAACTAACTCCTTGGATCTTTGGTCCTGTAACAGTGGTAGAACCATGATCCTGAAGGTAGGGTGGGGCAGAGGAAAAGGATAATAGTAAGGGCCAAGCAGAGACCAAGTAGGGCTAGAATGAAAGGAGTCACAGAGGGTGTAATGTATAAGGCTTCCATTAGGAGTAAGGGCCAGATCCTATGCTGGTGTAAATCCATGTAGCTCTGTTGGCTTCAAAGGAGCAATGTTAATTACACTAGCCCTAAGTCCATCCTCAGGTGGAGTTACTGGGCCAGAGTCTGGTCCTAAACTCAGCCCCTTTGCACTGTTCTGGAGTGAGAAGATCACCAGTTAGTGCAGAACCAGTGTTGCTGGTTCCATGATACCACTTCCCCGGCCCATCAGTCCAGAGGGGATTTTGGAGAATGGTCAGAACATGCTGCCTGCCAGCAATCCCCAGGTCTTGTAGTGGCCATTTAAAGGAAACATAGTTTAGAACAGTCTTGAGGCTACTCTCAATGACACTGGGCACAGGGTAGGTAGAAATCCAGCCCCAGGATGTGGGTGCCATACAAGCAGCCTCTATTTGCCTCCTCTGTCCTCGGCCAGCCCCCAGTGTTTACTGAGCACAGCTAAGGATTCAGCTCATTGTATTTGCTATACAACTAAGCAATGGAAATACCACACAAGCAGTGGTTGCTGTCTCATGTCCAACTTTTAAGCAGGTTATTAGCAATGCCAGCCTACGTATACATCTGCTACTGAGATCCTTTCTTCCTCTGCAGCTGTATCTGTGCTCTAGGGGTTGAGTTTAGTAATTTATGCCAATGGCAGTGTATTAACCAACTAGTAACAGTCACTACTGTGCTGAAAAGCTTCACTTTTCAGCAGGACAAAGAGCAAATTAGCAGGGTCCCCTGGGAATTCCAAAATCCCAGAGAGCCATCAGGCTAGTGGGCTAGAAAGACAACGGCACAAGACAAGATATTGGATGGATGGAAGAGATGCCCCTGGCAGATCAGCTCTTCAAGGCTGCATCGCTCGCCTGCACTCTCTCCAAGGCAATGTGATTGGTTTTGTGCAGCGTGTGGGGTGTCTGTGCCTGGAAGTAACCAGATCTTGAAGAGCAATTGATAAAACATGCGCCACTTCTTGCTTTGTGTGTTGTGGCCTGCAGAACATCACCGACCTCTAATATAAAATCATTGCTCCACTGACGCACGGTCTGCACTTCAGAAACTTTGCAACCACCCCAACCTCCTGGCATTTTCTCCTCTCAACAGAGTTTTCCCATTTCTTTTGTTTGTTCAAACAAGCTATGTATATAGGATATAGCTTGTTCAAAACAGCAGTTCGGTTCTTCTGATCCTACTGAGAACAGATGAAGGGGGCAGGTCAAAGGAAGCCATGGCAATGTTACTGAAAAATGTGTCAATATCTATAGCTGTCCATGACCTGTCATATCACACATGGCCTCACATATGCAATGCATATGGTCATGTTACAGTATTTCCTTACTGCTGGAGCTGGTTGAAAACTGTGGAGGAATTGTGAACATTTCAAAAACACTTTTGTTCCAAACGTTTATTGAAAAGAACAAAGTTGAAAAGTCACATGATTTTTTGTACCAGACACGCTCGATTGTGAAAAACAATTCAAACTAAAATCCTTACTTGGGGCAGATTGTAAATGAACAATGTAGCCCATTGTAAGAGTTGCAGAATCAGGATCACTGGTATTTCACTGTGTGCATGCGTGTGTGTGTTCTCCCCTATATAATCTTAGCATAAACTAACACTGGAGGTGCTTTAGGAAACCTTGAAACTCTGTTTGCCCAAGCCAGAAACGAGTTGCAACATTAGATTGTGTTCCCCCAAGTCCCTATATACACTGTCAAATTTATTTGGGCATAAGCTTCAGATGTATGAAGTAAAAGATACAGGAGCAGGTATAAATACATGAAAGGATGTGGGTTGCTTTACCAAGTGTTAGGTCAGTGTAACGAGATAAATCAATTAACAGCAGGATACCATCATTCAGCGAGGTCTAGATTGCCCAATGAGAGTTTATTCGTGTTTCCACTGGGGTACGGTATATTGAGCAGCAACAGCTAAAAAAAGATCCTTGGAAAGTATTTAATAGGGATAATTGTATATTCATGTCTGTACAAGTATTTGAAAATGAAAAAATGCCATGTAACTGAAGTATTATTGTTACCATTATTATTTTGGCTTTTTATAAGGCATTCATCTTACTCATCTCCCAGTTGCCTTTTGGTGCTAGCCAAATAATAACTTTTTATTCTTTCCCTTGAAAGGCCTCTCATTGGACCATGAAGTAACTATTATTATTATTATTGTTTCAATATTAGAACATCTGGGATCTTTTGGATGTAGTAATCCTAGTGATTAGTGCAGGCAATGAGGACCGTATTAAAACCATGACATGTAATTTGGGATTTTGAGCATACAAACAGGTAATATCCTGGCTTTCCTGAGGAGAATGGATCAAAACATGAATTTAGCCCATGTTTCTGCTTGTGAAACTGTGTTGCTAACTCACTATGTTATTGTAAGTTTTGCAATATTTCATGTTTTTTCTTAAACCCTCAGCTCCTGGAGTCATGTGATTACATGAGAATCTCAGTTTTCATATTAAAAAAAAAAGTTTCTAGTCCTAGAGAAAACCTTGAAAATATGAACCATAATGATTAAAAAAAAAATCCAAAAGCAAAAAAAGGGTATTAAAAAAAATACAACCTCATGACTTTTTTTTGTGTGTGGCCTGGCACATGATTTTTGAAAGCTTAGAGTTGGCAATAATGACTCTTTCATAAACAGGCTATATTTTCTATGGATATATTCACTAGTCATAATTATTAGACAGGCTCTTCATGCAAATAAATGTTCAGGTTGTTCATGACCTGCTGATTTTGACTATTTATTACGGGCTTGATTATTTTTTCAGAAGTGCTGAGCACCCAAAACTCCAGCAGAAGTCAGTGAGAGGTGCTCAACTCCTCTACAAGCCAGGTCCTATGTTTGGGTGATGTGTGATACGATACCTTCCTCACATGGTTTTGTTTCTGCTCCTCAATCCGATGTCCGATGATTGAAACATCTTAAACAAGAGAACAAAGACTAACACATGCTGAACATGCTTGTTCATGCCTGGAATAGGGGCCTTCAGATGAAAGCCATTTCCCAGCTCTTCAAATGAACATTCACAAATAGTGAATAAAAAGGGGCATGATGAACATGGTCAAAATGAAAAGCCACTTGGGATCCAAACCAATATTCACCCCTTTTTGGGGGGTGGGAGGGCATTATTTGAGAAGACAATTTCCTGAGTGAACAGGGTTCTAAAGTTTCCCAAAGCACCTCCATTGTTAAGAGCCAAGAAATTACCTCAGATAGTATCGAGTTGTTGTGTGCATTATGAAGTGCTCCATTCAGTGGGCAAGTCAACAATGTGTTGGAGTTGGGTTTTATTTTAAGAACAGTTTTCTAGTAATTGAGACACATGCTAATGCCTCAGTGCCTCAGCCCAGGGTTGTTTTCTTTATCATATCTGTTACTGTTTAGCTTTGAGTTCAGCTTTGTTCTCTTAGAATGTAAATTTGAAGAAGGAGTGATCCACTGGAACATATTTTCTACTTTGTCTTGGATCTACAGCATTGCAGTGCAACAGTTTCTCACAAAAGGCTTCTCACAAGCTGATCGGAAGCATCTATGCAAAATAGAATGGGCCCAAACCTCAGCTAGTGTAAACTGATGTAGATCCATTGATTGCAGTTAATACCCACTGAGGATCTGGCCCAGTTGGTTTACACTAACTGAGGATCTGGCCCAATGTTTTTGTGCCATTGTGAGAAGTCCTGTTAATCTGTTAGCTGTACAGTGTTATTGTAGCTGTGTTGGTCCCAGGGTATTAGCAAGACAAGGTGGGTGAAGTAATATCTATAACTGGACCAACTTCTGCTGGTGACAGAGACAAGCTTTTGAGCTACACAGAGCTCTTCTTGACGTATTACCTCACCCACCTTGTCTCTCTAATATCTCTTAGACTAGATGTTCTGCAGAAAAACAAGAAGAGAATGAGTGTGGCTAACTCAATCCTATTTATCAGTCACAAAATTCCACACCCGACTCAAAGTTTTCTCTCTCAACTTTTGTTGTAAGTTCCTGGTGTGCAAAGAGCACGGCTGACCGTCATGCTGACCAATATTATCTCATTGTTTCCTTGTATTCCCTCATCTGTATCAATTGGTCTCCAGTTTTATACTCAGATTGTTAGATGGTTGGGCCAGAGCCAGTCTCTCTTCATTCTGTTTGTACAGCGCCTACCACAATTGGGTCTGCGACAGGGGCTCCTAGAATCTACGGTAATACAAATAATAATTCTTCATTACTACTATTATTTATCTGACACCCCCGTGCTTATTTTGGCTCTCCATGTGCACAAAGAAAGGAACTGATACCCCTCCAAAACTTTAGTCAAAGTTTAGCAAGACATAACCATGAATCATTCAGTCTTGGTCAGGAATAAATTGCAGGATTTCCTGGTAATTAATTCAGACCTTGGTGGAGCTGTTTGAGTTTTAATTCATGTTTTGTTTTATTACTTTTAGTAGCAGTAAAATCATTTTAAGCTATGAATAGACAAGCTTCCCTCAGCCGAAAAGTAAGTAATTAGTTCATAAAACTTAATTACCCTCAGATAGAAATTAATAAAATTAACCATCAATATTAGTAACATTTCAAATGCACATTAGACCAAAGATTTTATTGGCATTAAGTATTAGAGTAGCACCTAAAGGCACCCACAGAGATCAGGGCCTGTACATACACATAGTGAGAGACAGCCAGGGCCCGTGCTAATGAATTTATCCCATAGAGACACAAGATGAGCAAAGGAAGTCGCTCATTCTTACAGATGAGGAACGGAGGCACAGAGTGATTCAATGAGACTTGTCCAAAATCGCAGACATGATTTGTGGTGGAGCTGGAAACAGAACCCAGATCTCCTGAGTCGGAGTTTATTGCCTTAACCTTATGACTATATACAACACTGCATAAAGCATAAATTCATATTTAGGCACTGTGGCGGGGTGAGACTCACCACCGTGGCGCCTCCTGCTGGTTGTCCAGGGAATTAGCTCTTTTTCAGCTTCTGGAGCGCCCTCTGCCAGATGATGCCTCGCCTGCCGTGGACCCCTGTATCCCTCCTGGACCCCCGGTGCCCTTGTATACTAGGGTTCTGCCCCCAGCAGTAACCCCTCCATCTCTGGGTCTCCCCCCCCAGGGAAGCCCCCAACCCTCTATCCCCACCTTGCCTCAGTGGCTACTGCCAGTCTCCATTTAGCCCCCGCTCCCTGGGGCAGACGCAGTCTGTAAACCACTCATCATCGGCCAGGGAGGTTGAACCAGCTGCTTCTGCCTATTTCTGGGCGGCCCCTTTGCAGCCCTAGTACCCTTTGGTGGGCCCTTACCTCGGCCTGCAGCCTGGGGGTCTGCTAGGCTGGAGCTGCCCAGCTCCCTTTGCCCTTCCCCAGCACTGCTCCACCCTAGGTACCCTCCTCAGCTTCCCAGGCAGCCAGGTCCTTCTCTCTCTACAGTTAGAGAGAGTGTCTCTCTTAGCCTCTGGCCCCCAGCCCTCTTATAGGGCCAGCTGTGGTCTGATTGGGGCGTGGGCCCACCTGTGGCTGTTTCCCCCAATCAGACTGGCTTTTCTCCGCCACAGCCCTCTCTAGGGCTGCTTTAACCCTCTCAGGGCAGGAGTGGGGTGACCACCCCGCTACAGGCACCTAAATAAATCATGTCTGGGTAACTATCGAGGCGACTTTGATGGTGATTGTGGATCTCTTAGCAATATTAAACTTCTGTACGTAACACCTTAAGACAGTAAAAAGTATACTTTATAAACAGAAAACATGGCTTGTCTTTGCTTTTCTTTTGTTACTTCCTTAGCTGCCTACCAGCCTGGTCACTGATGAATGCATAGGTACGAAGCCCAATTCTGGGCATATATGCTGGCATGGTGCTCTGTGTTTTGTGCTCCCTTTCTCCCTCATTATTGGTCTGATCCATTTTCCATTGCAGCTGTCCATTGACTTCAGTAGGCTTTGGCTCAGGACCTCAGGACAGCATGTGTCCTATATTCTAACTAGTCTTTGATAACTCAGAGCAAGTCTACACTACAAAATTAAGTTGGCCTAAGTTACGCTGACGTACAGCCACCGCAGTGATTGAATCAGTTTTATATGTCCATATTACGCTCCTGGTGTCTGCGGTGCGCATCCTCACCAGGAGCGCTTGCACCAATTTAACTGCCAATGTGGGGCATGTATGGGATAGTTTCTGAAAGGCAGCAACAGTCAATGTAAGCAACACAGTGTCTGACACTGCATCAACCTAACTACGTCGACTTAAGCGCTACGCCTCTCACAGAGGTGGAGTTATTAAGTCGGTGTAGTGGGCGAGTTACATCAGTGAGAGCTACATTTTAGTGCAGATGCTTACAGAGTTAGGTGAACAAAAGCTGCCTTATGTTGACCTAATCTGTAGTGTAGACCAGGCCTCAGCAGCAACAAATCAAAATACAAAAATAGATCTTAGTCAAAAAGTGATCTTAGGTCTGATCTACACTAAAAGGTTAGGTCGATGCAAAACAGCTTATGTTGACCTAACTATGGAAGTGTCTACACATATAGTTTGCTCCTGCCCACATAATGCCCCACTATGCCAACTTAATAACTCCAACTCCATGAGCAGCATGGAGTCAAGGTCGATGTAATTAGGTCAATGCAGTGTCTATATTGACACTGCATTGCTTACGTCGACTGTTACTGGCTTTCAGGAACTGTCCTACAATGCCCCAACTGACAATACAATCAATACAAGCTGTCCTAGTGAAGAAGGGCACTGCCAACATAAGGAGCAAAGTGTAGACACACACAAACCGTGGAATTACTGTGGTGGCTGTATGCCGACATAAGTTAGGTCAACTTAATTTTGTAGTGTAGACATGGCCATATTCAAATTTTAAGAAAGCACATGAAGTTTAAAGTTTCATGCGCAAGAGTTTAGGGGAAAAACTTGTTTGTTTATTATCTTGCAGTCATCACTTCTAACTCAGTTAAAACACTTGGTTTTTGCTTCTAGATTAACAATTCATATATTAGTTTGCAATCTGGAGCAAATGTTTACACTTGAGCTATATGATGCTGTGCCCATCTAGAGTATTTAATGGAAGTGGATGACATGTTTTTCACCATAACAATGCAAATAGTGCTACTAAAGTGAAATTATATCTCCTGAGAAATCTTCCCTTCATCCCAAAAAGATATTTGAAACGTTCTGTTTTTTCAAGGCTTGTTGTTACCTCCACAGTGGTCCTTTCTGCCTGATCCACTTTCCATTGAAGCTAATTGCTGACTTTAGTGGGGTTTGGATCAGGCCCTCAGGCAGTGTGTAGCCTATATTTGAGCGTTTGGTAACTGAAAAGATGCCAGTGTGGAGATCATGCTGTTTGCAGTATAATAATATTGGTGGATGTTTCCGTGGGAGAGTTGGATTTTTGAAGTTATTCTCAAACAAGAGCTGGAATTATTTGACAGCCTTTTAACAGCAGTAGACGGGGAGGTTAAGCTGTAAAAGGTCAACTGCACAAGGAGAAAGGGATTTTGTTGAGCATTCCTTCTCACTTTGCTTAGCAGATGTTTGATATTAGACTGATTCATTTGCTCTCTATAAAGCAAACTAGGTAACATTCAGTAGGAGGCACTTTCGGTGCTAATTCTTTTCCTTTGCTGTTGCACATACATGCTTTTGTGAGGAGACCACTCCGTTCTACTAAAATAACACTTTACGCACCAGACTGCAGGCTGGGAACTTGCTCCTTTATTCAACTGCATTACAACAGAGAGGGTGGGGCAACTCCCACTTACCAAACAGGAAGTAATGGAGGGGCGGTGCATGACTCCATCCTGTCTGGATAATCACAAATTAATCCTGTCATGACAACATTGCCATACAGGCAGTGGATTTTGTCTCTTGTTCAATCCAAGTACAAACTCTATTTTTATCTCCTAAGAACAAGGACAGAGGATTAAGAAACCAAAATCTCTGGTGTGCATTCAGGAGAGCCAGGCTGGAAATCATAATGGAGAAGACAAGCAGAGTGTGTGCATGTGGTCCTCCTCCATGAACTGGCTGCGAAAGCAGGAGCTGAGCATCATGGCCCATAAATGGTCTAGTTAGAGGTTGAAGGAGTAAAAGGTACTGGTGGAGACAGATCAGTGACCCAGCATGGAGACAGCATAAGCAGTGTGTTGCCATGCAACCACTGCTGTGGCACAGATGGCAATACCCAACTGTGGATGATGATAGAGATATCCTGACCCTTGCAGAAATAGAGGATGGCAATTGTCAGAGATGGATTTCTGCAGACTTGTTTCTGCTACAGCCAGAGACCAAGAAAGCAGTACAAACCAGGCCTCCAGAACAGGCCCTGGTGATCTAATCCTAGGTGACATATTGGAGGTGTGGAAACTGGCAATGGTTGTGTCAGTTGTGACAGCAACGCTATTAACGACACAAATGCAAGTAACTCCAGAACAAGAGTCCCAATACAAACAAGGCCCAAATTCATCCTCAGGTTTTGATTTCATTTAGAGTCCCCATTCCTCACCATGTGCATGCTCTGCTAGTGTCTTTCCCTCTCTTCATGGGACTTGCTAGACTGGATCTGACTAGTGGACCAGCCAATCCAGTCTCCTGTCCCTGACAGTGGACAGCAGTAGGTGCTTTATATGAAGATATACGAAACCACAAAGTGGACAATAACCTGCCCAGAGGAGAAGCTGCTTCCCAGCACAACCAGAAGCTCATGCCCTGAAGCAAGTAGATTTATATCCACAATCTTTTATTATCCTATCTAATGCAACTGTGGCTATTATCCATATCAAGGTCTAATCCTTTTTGAATCCTAGTGAGGTCTTGGCCTTGGTAATGACTTGTGACAATGACTTCCACTCACTAATGGCATTACATAAAGAAAAAATGTCTCCTTTTATCAGTTTAAGTTGTTGTCTTTCAGTTTCAATTATGTCCCTGTGACAGGGTGCTGGGCAGGGACTCCTGAGCCAGCCCTCTGTCATGCCAGCTCCAATCCAGGGGGTTAGATTGGAGCTGCCTAGAGAAACCTGTGCCTGATTGGCAAAGGGGAAACAGCTGCCTGCCTAATTAGCTTGGGGCTGCATAAGAGCCTCGGGGAAAGGCCACTAAGGAGGGGCAGACAGAAAGGGGAAAGGCAGAGAATGGTAGCTCTTCCTTCCTGGCTGCAGGACTGAGAAGTCCTTAAGGCTGAAACTCCCCCAACTATATGTGGTGAGAAGGTGGTGGGATTGTGCACTGTAAATGAACTGCACCGGTGATTGCTGAGCCTGAAGGTCTGAGTGATTTTTGGAGCAGAGCAGAGGCAGGAGCAAAGGGGGCCCTGCAACACCCAGTGACAATCCCCTTGTTCCTAGAGTGTGAGAAGGAGGAAATAGGAGCTCCCTATCCACCTTCTCAATACCATTCTTTATTTTGTCTGTCCCTACCGTGCTGCTTTGGCTGTAAAATAAACAATCCCAAGCATCCCAGCCCCTCCTCCTCATGCAAATCCCTCTGTGTCTCTGATCCTTTTCATTGTCTATTTCTGAACCCCTCTTAATTCCACTCTGTCTTTAGGCTGAGATGTTCAAAGGAGCCTGTAGATGCCCATTTCCCATTAATTAGCTTTTGAAAATCTCAGCCACAAACTTTAAAGTAGGCTGCAGCTGGCTTATTAGCACTCAGCTAGCCATGGAAGATCATGCAACAGAGTTTAATCTTGTAGCCATGACCGTATTTGGATTTCCTGTGACCCCTTTCCAGATTATACATACAGTTGGCATGCAGCTGCACTGTGTCTGGAGGCCCCAGACCAGTGCTTTTTCACTTTGTCATCTCCAACCACGAGCCAGCCACTGACAATCTCTCTTTGCTGGGAAAAAACCCACCCATTTCCAGTTACACCCAACCAGCAGCTTTTCTCAACAGGCTGGTATTGGGCTGCAATCAGAACTATCCATTGTCCCTCATATTTCAGCCTGTGTCTGCTGGATTAATTATGGCCAGGTGTGCCATGAGTCAGACAAATTTGCTCCATGCCTACAGGGGAAAACCCTGCTTTTAGCATCACCTCTGTCCTCTGCCTTTTATAGCTAGGGATTGAATGCTCTTTTGACATGATATGTTCAGCATATATCTCCCAGTATTCTGTTCCTAATAGCCTGCTAAGAGACATGCCTGAACTAAGCATGCTTATGTCTGTGTCTAGGGAGATGTCCAATGGAATTTATTACACACACTCAAAGAATTGGCAGGGGCAGTCGAAATAAGATGGGGCTGATGTCACCCTCCTCCAAAAGTTGTGTGATCATCATTTTATTTGTATAGAGGTTAAAGCCTTGGAAATAAGGGTAGGACTGCAGAGACCAGGTAGTAAAGCGCCCCCACCCCTTCCCAGTTATCATTGGAGTAAAGCTCCATCACATGACATTTGCAAACCATACAACAATACATCTCTGCTTTTTCTGTGTTTTCCGGGTCAGCCTTGGTCAGGGTGCTAAAATGCAAGCCTTTGCTTTGTGCTCGAAGGTCACAAAATAAGTAGCATTAAATCGGCGTCAATCTCTCTTTTCCCATAGATGCCAGACAGTGGTGCCAGGACACAAATGCCTCAGGGCCTGCAAAAGAGAAGTGGCTGGTTGGATCTCGACCCAGGGATGACAGAAGAGATGGTGAGTAAGAGGGGAAAACGCTGTGAGGAGCTACCTAAACTCCTGACATGACCTCCACAGGAAACATCTGCCCTTCAGTTGCAGCCTTGGGGCTTTGCTAGATTCAGTTCTTCATTAACCAGGTGACAACAGTAAGAAACTTTATCTTCCTGCTACACGTTGCCTAGGGGCCACGTCTCTCTCAGACAAGGACTTAACTGCCATGATCCAAACATTTCTCACTTTGAGACAGGGCTACTGTGACTCCCCCTACCTACAGCTGGAAGTTAAGGCCATTCAAAGACCTGTCCCATGAAGCGGATTAGTCCCTGAGAGCACTTATGGCTGTCGCCTCCATTGGCACTGGGTCAAATTGAAAGCACTGACCCTATTCCCTCCCATACCACCACTCCCTCTGGAACCCACAATGAGCATGCTCAGCACAGAAATATTCAGTTCAGAGGGTAAAACTTTAGAGAGCCAGTCAAAGCTTTCTCTGTGCTGGAATGTAGGCTGTAGAAAACCCCAATGAAAAGGGATCAGGATGAATCTAATCTGATCGGCTTCCCAGCCCAGTGCAAGCTTCACGTGTTTTTGCAGAAGGTACCCAGAATAACTGGTACTGTAGAGAACATA
This sequence comes from Malaclemys terrapin pileata, assembly GCF_027887155.1. Lineage (NCBI taxonomy): Eukaryota > Metazoa > Chordata > Testudines > Emydidae > Malaclemys > Malaclemys terrapin. The sequence continues at coordinate 12,394,442 of NC_071515.1, read as the reverse complement.
TTGCCAAGTAACTGGGGAGTGAGCAATGAAGCCCCAGGGCAGCAAAAGCATTGTCCCTATAGGGGTCATTGGCAATAAATCACTTGATGTTTGTAATGTTGTATTCAGTGCATAGTTGTTATGGTGTCTGGTGCTCTACAGATTCAATAGGTGCATATAGCTAGGTAATTGAATCGGTATAAATGAACGGGGAAGGGTGCTGTGGAATGGAGGCCTACAAAACAAAGTGAGGTGTTTTTGGCCATCCTGGAAAATTGTGGGGGAAGGCACCAAGAGTGGCAGCAGCTGGGGCCAATGGGGAGATTGCAGCTAGAAGCAAACCCGTTGTGAAGAGAATGCTAGGGTATTGGACTGGATCCCGGTGAGAAAGGGGTGTAGGGAGAGGGGAGAGTGCTGAAAGATGACTGGGATTGGAAGAGAATTTTGATTAGCGAGGAGGGAAGGATGAAGCATGGCACTGTTTGGGACAGAAATCTGGGGAAATTTGTCAGCAACTAGTGAGTAAAATATGCATATCTCAGTGCTGGATGCCTGATAGATTGCTACCAATCCCTCCTGCATGGGGGTTGATTCCTCCACTGACCATGAGCCTGAATGGGCCTTCTCTGCTTGCTAGACTTTTGTGTATTGAAACCACTGAAAGAGTTAGTTTATTTCAACATTCCTTGTAGCCTGCAAGGACAGCGGATGGCAATTTACTTGTAGAATATCCCACCAGGTCAGTTAATGTCATGATATCTTTCCCAGATATTTTTCCATGCACTTGGAATGTGTTTAACAGGTAAAAGCAAGAGCTAGCAGGAGTCACAAAACAAAAAAAAACCCTTTGCTCTGCTCATCTCGTTCCAAGTCCGACTCTGAGCTCCTTTGATTCAAAGCTCCCAGGGGCTTTGTAAACACATGAATGCTGACTTAGTTGCCTCCCCTTCCGAGGTGTGAAATGTTAATGCTGGCTTTCTCTGTGGGAGGTGTGGGATATCGTTAGCTGAAGGGAGAGGGCCCTGAAAGTGTTTTAGTGAATTATTTGCTGTCTCAGGAGTGTCAAGGCCATGGAATGTCTGCAAAGCCCTCAGCATATAAACCTCTGAGTGCCGAATGTTCCTTTAAAGGGATCTTTTAGTGCCATGCCTGGAGCCTCTCATCAGAAGATACAGAGGCCCCTTGAAACAAAGGCCAGAACATAGCCCTGTCGGTGGAGAAAAATAGGCCTTTAATTTAGGGCTAGATTGTGGCCTAAGGCCTAAGTGTAAGCGGGGGAATGGTCCTGCTATTGTGGGGAACTTTCCTGGCTTCTGCACTACCCCGGTGAAGTGGGCTAGCGAAAGGATCCGAGTCCTCGCTCCCACTTCCTTTACCCAGAGGCCTCCCTGCTCTTGAGGACTCCCCTTCCACTCTCCTGTCTGGCAGAGTCCTCGTAAACCCCGACAAGGCTGGGCCCAGGATTCCTGGGGGGCTCGACCCCCAACCCTGCTGTGGTCACCCAGGACAGGGGCTAGGGTGTCCTCACTCCGGGGTACTCTCTCTGCACTGGGCACCTCCCTGACCCACTGATCATTTCATACAATTTAAAGCAAATACAAGTTGTTTAATTAACAATTAATTTTAAAAAAGAATAAGGAAAAATGGGAAAGGTTAAAGGAAAACACATCACCCTGCTCTGTGGCAGGGAACATCACAAACAGTGTCTCTGGAACGTCAGGGCAGTTCAGTCTGTTCCTTGTAGGTCCCAGGCCTGCTTCTCAGGCCCTGTCTGTGCTGCAGGGACGCTGTGGATTGGACACTTGCTCTGGTGGTGGCCACACGCTCTCAGGCTCTAGGTGGCAGGACCCTTTTTCCCAGCGTCGCCACCGCCCGGTCGGGGTTATGATCCCCCTGCAAGTCTGGCCTGCAAGGCCTCTTGGCTGAGGCGTCTCCCTGTGCTGGGCCCACTGCCCAGGGTCCCCCTCACTTTCCCCAGCTGCTCACCACACTCGGACTGCACACGGCTCCGGACTGCCCCAGCCCCAGCCCCAGCCCCAGCTCCGGACTGCTCCAGCCCCGGCTCCAGCTCCACTCTGCCTCAACACGGCTGCTGCTGCAGCTCTGCCTTCAGCTCCCTGGGCTAGGGTTACCATTCGTCCGGATTCCCCCGGACATGTCAGGCTTTTTAAGCTAAAAATAGCATCCAGGGGGAATTTGTAAATGTCCGGACTTCCCCCCGATGCAGAGCACGCGCGGCTAACAGTGCTGCCGGCCGGCCGGTGTCACTTACCTGGGGCTCCGACACTCAGCCAGAGAGAGCTCCTTCTCCTCCCTCCCTCCCTGCATCGCAGATCGGCTCAGGCAGTCTGGCGAGACATTAGGTGAAGAAAGGCCGACAACAAGGGGGTGGGAGAAGGGGCAGGGAGGTTCTGGAGGGGGCAGTCAAGAGACGGGGGGGGGGGGTCGGGAGTTCGGGGGGGCTTTCTGGGGGAGGGTGGATAAGGTTTTGGGCAGTCAGAGTACAGGTAGGGGGTAGGGTCCTGGGGGGCAATTGGAGGGGGGGGTCTTAGGAGGGGGCAGTTAGGGGACAAGGAACAGGAAGGCTTAGGTAGGGGCTGGGGTTCTGGAGGGCAGTTAGGAGCAGGGGTCCCAGGAGGGGACAGTCAGGGGACAAGGGGGGGGTTGGGAGTTCTGGGGGGGGCTGTCAGGGGGCAGGAGTGGGGAGAGGGATCGGAGCAGTCAGGGCATAGGGAGCAGAGGGGTTTAGATGGGTCGGGAGTTCTGGGGGGGGGACTGCAGGAGGTGGGGAGTGGTTGGATGGGGCGTGGGAGTCCCAGGGGTCTGTCTGGGGGTGGGGGTGTGGATAAGGGTTGGGGCAGTCAGGGTACTGGTAGGGGGTAGAGTCCTAGGGGGCCAGTTAGGTGGGGGGAGGGTCTCAGGAGGGGGCAGTCAGGGGACAAGAGGCAGGGAGGCTTAGGTAGGGGGTGGAGTCCTGGGGGGCAGTTAGGGGCAGGGGTCCCAGGAGGGGGCAGTCAGGGGACAAGGAGCGGGGGGAGGGTTGGGGGTTCTGAGGGGGGGAAGTGGGCGGGGCTAGGGCAGGACAGAGGCGGGGCTCCTCTAGGGTGACCAGATCACCCAAGACAAATATCGGGACGCGGGGGGAGGGGGGGTGACGTGGGGGGGCGTGGCCAAAAAAAAACAACCCTTCCTCCGCAAGCGCTGGAGGGAGGCCCGGGAGACTCAGGGGAAGCGCGGGGCCAGGGGCCGGGGTGAGTGAGAGTCCGGCCTGGCCCCGAGCAGGCAGGACTCAGTTGGGTGGTAGGGAGAGGAGGGGGGCGGCCCGTGGGGCCAGGCGGTGGCTGTTCTCACCCCCGGGCAGCCGGACTCGGGAGCAGCCGCTGCTGCAGCTCCCACTGCCGCGGGGGAGGAAGCGGCCATGGCGCGCTGCGGCTCTGGCGCCCCCGAACCCGCCGAGCCGGGGCCTGCTGCGGGGACCCAGCAGCGCGCACGCTGCGCCCAGCCCCTGGCCGGTTGCGTCTGGGCTGCTGCCCAGCTGGTGCAATCCCGCGGCGGCCCCGGAGTGGGGGCAGCAGGCCCCAGCCCGCCCGTCCCGCAGGGGAACGAACGGGGCTGGGCTGCCGATGCCTCCGCCCCGGGGCCGCCGCGGGATAGCACCAGCTGGGCAGCAGCCCAGACGCGACCGGCCAGGGGCTGGGCGCAGCGTGCGCGCTGCTGGGTCCCCGCAGCAGGCCCCGGCTCGGGGAGTTCGGGGGCGCCAGAGCCGCAGCCGCGGAGCGCCATGGCCGCTTCCTCCCCCGCGGCAGTGGGAGCTGCAGCAGCGGCTGCTCCCGAGTCCGGCTGCCCGGGGGGGAGAACAGCCACCGCCTGGCCCCGCGGGCCGCCTCCCTCCTCTCCCTACCACCCAACTGAGTCCTGCCTGCTCGGGGCCAGGCCGGACTCTTACTCACCCCGGCCCCGCGCTCCCCCTGCGTCTCTCGGGCCTCCCTCCAGCGCTTGCGGAGGGAGGGGGAATGGTGAGCCCGGGGAAGAGGCGGGGATTCGGGGAGGGAGCCAATCGGGGGAGGAGGGGGCGGAGTCGGGCGGGGGGGGGCGCGAGCACTTCCGGGCTCTAGGCTCCGGGGCATTTCCTTGTTTGTCCAGTGTCCCGACCGCATGTCGGTCGGGACGCGGGACAAACAAGGAAATATCGGGACGGTCCCGATAAAATCGGGACGTCTGGTCACCCTAGGCTCCTCCCATCCTCTTTTTTGCTTGCTGGATTATGGTAACCCTACCCTGGGCTGCTTCTCTGGCCTCTCTGGCTCTGGTTGCTGCAGCTCTGCCCCCAGGACAGCTCTGCTCTGCAGGCTGCTTCTGTGACTCTGCTCCCAGCTCTGACCTGCTTCCTGGCTGCTTGTCTGGCCCCTCTGGCTCTGGTTGCTATAGCTCTGCTCCCAGGGCAGCTCTGCTCTCTCTGGGCTGTGCTCTGGCTTTGGGGCTGCAGCTCTGCTTCCAGCAGCTTAGCTCGGGCCCCTGCTCTCTCCTTAGCTCGGCCCCACTCTGTCTGACTCAGGCCATTCCAGTTCACACGGAGGACGGGACCCACCCTGGCCTCCTGACTCCCTGATTAGCCTGCCCGCCCTGTCAATCAGGCTGATCTGGAGCATTGGCCTCTCCCCATTGTTCCTGGGGACTGTCAGTCTCAGGCTCCTGATTTGCCATTGACCCTTCCCCTTTTAGTGCTGGGAGCTAGCAACCAAAACACCCCCACTGAATGTTAGTAAGGGGGCAACAGTCCCCTTACATAAGCATGGGCTGGTGCCTAAGCTGCACTGACCTAGGAGGCACTGATGGCCTCTCTGAGGCACAATTCCTCCCCTGCTGTCTACTTGCTACAGGCCAATACTAACAATAAATGCTAAGGGAACCCACTGGTCAGTGTATGTTACATGGGGCACTTTGTGCCCAACCCACAGAGGATGAAAGTCTGTTAGCTCAAGCTGTAGAGACTCATTGCTTTTAATTGTGGAGGTCTCTGGTTCAGTCTCTGCATCGGCCAAGATGGTGGCCATCACACTGTCACACCCTATTGCACAGCTCAGCTACTCCGGCTAGTGAGTGTAGGAGTGAAGCCAAGGGTCCACGCTTCCCCCGCCCACCTGCACAAGGGGGAGGAAGAAGGCTTGTAGCCCCACATTCCTGGCCATCGGCACTGGGTTGCCTGCATATGGCATAAGGGGGTTTTTACACCCCGAAAGGCGCACAGACCAAGCAAAATCTAGCCCTTAGTGCTGATCTATGCGGTGATCTCACTCCTGAGCAATACGAACACAATCCGATGCAGCCCAATGTGATCCTCTCAAGCAGCGTATGGAGTTGTGCATGGTACAGAGACTGATTTTTTTGGATTGTTTGGCTCAAAAGAATCCCCCTCATACCTCAATCCAGAGAAAATGTGCTGGGCTTCCTGGAGCAGTATTTCAGCACCCTCCAGGGAAAGCTGGGTAGGACAGTCTGTCGACAAGTGTGAACGCTGATTTTTTTTTTCCTGTGAAGGAATGGGCCCTAATTCGGATGGGAAGAACGGGGGAGAGGGCTTGTTTTCCAGGTCTGTCGACTGGGCTTGTTGTGTGGCCTGTGGACCGCTGCTGCCGCTGCCATGTCAGATGCCATCAGCTCGCCCTGTCTGTCTGAGCAATGCGTTACAGTGATAGCTGCGCTTTGGGGCTGTAAGACAGGACCTGTGCTCACTGAACGCAATTGAAAGATGTCCACTGATCTGGATCAAGCCCATCGTCTGGTTCTAATAATCTTACTCTAGGGCCTGATTCTGGATGCAATGGGTGCAGAAGCTGAGGAGAGTATTGCGTGCAAGGTACACGCCTTTTAGGGAGTGCAGGCCCTGCTCCTTGCTATTGTCCCAACAGGCACTAGAAACCTGAAAGGGGCTAGCAAGTGTGGAGCTATATTCCAGCCCCTCCCCTGTACCACCACACGGTCACCGAGGGGACTGCACACTGCACCCTCTCTGAGGAGGATGCGGCTACCATCCTGCATGCAGGAGCCCCATGGGAGCGTTGGTTGCATCAGCTAGAATTCCTCCTCCTGAGTCTGGCTCTGTGTACTACTCCACATCCCTTCCACCACATCTCTGGCTGTCAAAGTGAGAAATTAGCCTGGGAAGCATGGTCCAGTGCGAACCTGGGACTTGACTTCACTTCTCTGCTCTGTCCCAGATTTCCTGTGTGACCTTGAGCATTTAGACGCAAACCCTCCAAATGTTTAGGTGTTTAACTCTCATTGAAGTCAAAGGGAGTTAGGTGCCTAAATACCACGTGAGGAGCTGGGCCATAATGTCTGTAGCTCAGTTCCCCAATCTGTATAATGTGGATAATAGAACTCCCGTACCTCCTAGGAATGCTGGGAGTACAAACACTTTAGAGTGTGACGCGCTCAGATACTGCTATATTGGTGGCCACATGGGATAGATATTATAGTATACACAATGCCAAAGCTGTACATGACACTACAGAAAGATCCCTGCTCCAAGATCCAAATTAGACATATCCTCAGCCATATTGGCAATAAACAAAGGGTGAGAAGGAGGGAGTATGGCAAGTCTGTCACTTAGATTTGTAAGCCCGTCTTGGCAGGGACAGCTTCTTAGACCATGTTGTTCAGTGACAAGCACACACTGAGTTTGACAATCAGAATTTGGCCCGCTCTTTGGAACAAAGACCAGAATGGGGACTAGCCATTTTTGTTGGATTTCATTTGTTGCCCACAACATTCAAGTCGCAAGGGTAGCAAGAAGAGCAAAATACCTGAGGCTTACTGTGGTTCTGTAGCTTTCATTTGACCCCATTCTGACCCCACGTAAAAGAATGGTGATCCAAAAAATAATGGCATATTTATGTCATCTTTGCCTAGATCGGTTTTCACAGTTAGGTAAAGCCTATGGCACTGACACTGAAAATAAGTCATGAATTTAAATGGTCTGGCTGGTTTGGAGAGAACTAGAATAGAGGGTAGTTCCCTTTACACAAATACACTCGTTACTGTAATATATCTATGAGGAGGAGATGACTGAGAGACTAATGTTTACCATAGGAACGCTGGTCTGGGTAAACAAGATTTTATCAAGGACAAATGCAACAAACAAAAGGAGAAGTTCTAAATGTCAGCAGCGAAGCTTGGTTTGACTCATGGAACTTGGGGGTACTGTATGGTTAGCAGTGTAGTAACTGTTTATTCTGTGATAGCTGATGATGGAGTCAGCTGCAGGACTCCTAGAACGACGAGGCAAAGCAAAGCCATCCAAAGGGTTCTGAAGCCTTTCAGGTGGAGCCACGTTGGCTAAAACAACTGATAACCTGAACTCAAACTGACCCCAAACCATAGCTTTTCTTAGAGGCTCTGAAGATGTAGGTAACTTCCCCCCCCCACCACCCATTATTTTTCATGTTTAAGTTCCTGTTGACGTGCTCCAAGGCCTTCGGTGCATATCAAAATCAGGTACACTATAAAATCCATCATACTCTGAATTTTCAGATTTCAGCTGAGACTGGAAGTGCCAAAACACCATGGCAAATCCTGGTGTTGGGACGAGGGCAGAAATACCATACCACAGGAATTCTCCATCCTGGCCAAAACCAGGAAGTACCAGAAATCTCACCACTCTGCTTGATCTCAAGAGATTTGCTACCCAAATTTGTTCATTCTGGAAATGTAGAAAATCCCCCTAAATTTTTGCTAGGCATCCAAACTTCTGAGTGCTAACTGACCCCAAACTCCAATCTGTATCAGATGCACTTAACAGCGTTTCCTGCAACTCTGTAAAATAATATTCTGTGATGTGTAGACATCACTGACCCAAGGCTAAGTTAAGGGTAGGCTAAACCTTTGGTGATGTAAATTGGTATAGCTCTACTGAAGTCAATGGAACTACTCCCGAAGAACTTTCCTTCTGTAAATTGGCATAATCCACCAATATCTATATAGTTATGCCTATTTATATCAGCTGAGGATCTGGCCTCATATGCCCTTTCTTTTGTGGTTTTATATCTCCTTAGCAAAACCAATGTACAATATGTCTACAAGTCAACTTCTAGGCAAAGTTCTAATTCACAAAGAATGATTTGTGGTAGAGATATTATGTTTTTCTCTAAGATATTAGAGGAAGGATACAAAGACAGGCAAAAATAAAGGTCAATGATAAATACTCAGCCATATTAACTACTGCTATGATCCCTCAAGCTGCACAAAAGAAAAACCCAGGGTTCTGCAGAAAGTGGTGTGACAGTTCATCAGATAACAACCTGTTCCTCTGTGTCTGTATTAAACAAATGCAGTCAGCATGGTGTCAGGGACAGTGTTGTGTTGGAGGTACTGTGTTTCAGAGGACATGTCAAACCAAATTTCAGTTAATTATGGCCCTTACAGATTCCAAGGAACCGTTCACCATGGTAGGGCTAGGTAGAGTCAGACCTCTGAGTGCCATTTACAAAGCTAAGGAACGGAAATGAATTTGTCGGAGGGAAATTGTGTTTTCTCAGTCGCGCTTCTTATGCGATTAGTTAGAGTTGAAGCTAGAAAAGTGCTGGATGACCAGACCTCTCTTAGCAACACCAATATTTTGTTTCCCCTGTACATAGCAATCACCTCATGTTTATTCTTCTGTAATTACATTTTTCAGACAATGATGTCATTTGTAATGAAATAAGAACAGAAGATAGACAAGAGAAAATTAGTCTTAAGCATTGCAGTTCTTGAAGGAAATCATGTATCGCTCTTCCAATGCAAGGCAATTACTGCCTGATCCAAAGAGACTGCCATTGATTTCACTGGGCTTTGGATCAGGTCTTTATTTCTTTGGAGATTAATTTGGATTCCAGCAGTGCCTGCTACAATGATTACTCAGATTTTATTTAAGATTGAATGGATCATGCTGGGGTTAGTCCTGGGGATGGACAGATGGTGGGGTAGATGGGGAAGATCTGGAGGCTTATTTAAGAACACCTCTGTTTTTTGGCATCAAAATCGCAGGCAAGGAACAAACTTGGAACATATGGGATGATAGACTCACAAAGTTCCAAAGTCGAGTGGTTTTGGGCGGAGATTATTGTAAAACAATAGTTGAGATTTCCTTTTAAAATCTTGCATATTTTTCTGATTTCTGTCAAGCAGAATGTTCGAGGTCAGACTTGTTGTGTATTTAGAGAGACATAAATAGGTGTAATCCCAAATTCTGGGAAGCCTGACACAATTTAACTGCATCGTGAAACCTGCTCTCTTTTGGGACTGTTTTTCCCCCAGCATAAAATAACGACACACTGGCAAACACAGTACATCTCCCAAGCAAACAACACAACCTCTCCAGCTTTCAGTCCTCCTCACAATGCCTGAGAGAAAACCTGGGCCTTGCAGCTTTCCCTGAAGTGGGACCAATCTGGGCTCTGGCAAGCAAGCCTGGGGGAGTGAATCCCCAGCCGAGGACCCTTCATGGAGAATGCCCAGATATCAGCTTTCTTCCTGTTGTACTGAGCGTGCTCTGTCATGAGTGACTCCATTGAACTCTGCTGTGGCAGAATGGCATGGGGGGCACAGGAGTGGTTGGGATGTTGGTGGTGGTGTCCCTGTGGTGATCAGGTCCCAGCACCATTAGGTGGAAGTGGAAAGGTCACAGTTGCCACAGATGTGTGCCCAAATATACTCCCCTAGCGAAGGGTGCGAGTCCACTTTATTGAAGGCCCCCCCAAAGTGCTTTCATCCATCCTGCATTGCAACCAGAGAAACCTACCCCCTGACAGGTCTAGCCTTATTCTGCCAATTCTCCCAGCCCACGTACTTTATGAGCCTCTTATCCCTGGGCGCTTTCCACCCTTACATGCCCCAATTTCCCTCCATTCTCCTTATGATTCTCTCATTTCCACAGGCTATCAGTGACCCCAAAGGAACCTCTCCGGCCAGTCCCCTTACCCCCATAAGCAGCCAGAGTGATATCCGAAAGAGGAACAACCCCCAGGGGGTTAAGTGTGGCTGTTATCGAAGGGTTAGCAAAGGCTGTGCCTTAATGCAAAGCCCTACATTGAAGGGCGTGGCTGCTGCACCCACGCTTCTAGGGATGCCCCGCAGGTCAGGTCAGCTCCCAGTATGGGAGGGGTGACGTTCAGTGATCACCCAGTGCGTAAAACATCTGCAAGAGCTCTGTTTTATTCTGTGTCTGGTTCCAGCTGGCTGTGCAGAACAAGCGCTGGTGGGAAGGTCCAAATTGGCACTTGGCAGTCAGGAATTGTGCTGACTATAACAGGGTTAAAAAAAAAGAACTAGATAAATTCGTGGAGGATAGGTCCATCAATGGCTATTAGCCAGAATGGGCAGGGATGGTGTCCCTAGCCTCTGTTTGCCAGAAGCTGGGAATGGGTGACAGGATGGATCACTTGATGATTACCTGTTCTGTTCATTCCCTCTGGGCCACTTGGCATTGGCCACTGTCAGAAGACAGGATACTGGGATGGATGGACCTTTGGTCTGACCCAGTATGGCCATTCTTATGTTCTCACAAACAAATCTGTACAAGTCTTTTACTTGTTTTTAAAATTAAAATTAAGTGCAGTGATCATTTAAAAAAAATTAAAGCAGCATTCTCTCCCAGAGCTGAGATGTCCCAAGTGCCTTACAATACCAGGAAGACCTTGAGAAATTATTTCCTGGTGGCATCACTTTTGCTGATGTATCTCTAGTGCTGTGATGCCTACAAAACACAACTAGTTAACACCAGCAAGGCAGGAGGGTAGCCATGACTATGCTCCTTGGGCAAAGAGATGCTTGTTTCACTGTTGCCACCATCTTCTCCACCTCTCCCCTTTTGCCTTCACTGTTAGGTTATGTCCTCCACTCTTTTGTAACCTAGGCCATAATCCTGCCATTTGTGTCCACTGATGTCAGTGGGGCTGCACAAAAGTGCAAGCGTCTAACCACACGAACTGTCTCTTTGGTATGCGCTGTACAAACAAATCCTTATCACAATGAGGCCCCAATCCCTGACTGGGACCCTTAGGTTCTGCCTTAACACAAACAATGACATTGTGCTGGGAAAGTAGATAATCCACTGAAGATCCCTTCCCTGAATGATTGAATGTCCTTTCCCTGGGTCCAGTTTTGTCCCTGACTCAACCTCAGCATCTGAGTCTGGAGAGCCAGGAGAATAGAAGAGCCAGAAGCAAGGATTGAACCAAAAAGGCTATGGCTGAGGAGAAAGTTAAAAGCCCAGACTGGATTGGCACATGAGAAATCAACTGCCCCTTGAACTAAAAGATAAACAGGGCAAGGGCTGAGAGCTTTCAGATATACCCTTCAACCACAGCATTAAGTTAATGGCCAGTCACGTGCCATCTGCTTGCAAAGCAAATACATGATCAAACAAATTGGATGGATATTTTGAAGCAAAGGAAAACTATAATGCCTACACTGTTTTTTAATTGTGTACTGTCTTCATTAGCAATGCTGTGGTCAAGGCAGTCTCCTCACCTGTATATCAAGAACCTATGGTCAGAGGATCCAACTAGCAGGATGTGAAGCCTCTCAGATACAAAAGGAGATGGGAGAAGTTTAGCTTTTTCTAAATTGTTTTTTGACAAAGGTGAAAAAGTCGCTCACTTTCACTGGTTCAGTTTTCCTTCTTATTTGGCTTCATACCAACATCAGTGCGTGGGTAATGGACGGGAGCAGGGAGGGGAAGTTCAAAGGGTAAATTCCACTGGCTGTAACACATTTTCATTGGCTGACTAACCCTCATGATCAGCAGGTCTCAAGGATAATTTGGAGTGGGTGTCTCTATACAAAAAACTGCTAAACAAGTAACATTTGTTTTTGTTTTTCCCTTTGTTTGGCTGCCAGAAAACAAGACAAGATACTTTCCCACCCACTAAAACCATTACTATATCTAATGGTTATTTTATAAAAGGAAACCATGGAACTTCACAGAAGCAAAGTAAAAACCCAAGTCCTAGTTATTTGAGATGGTGAGGAATTTTTCAGTGAAATCCTTTTCTTGGTTGGAAAATGCCAATTTGTCAAAACAGAACCTTTTCACAGGAAAGGATCTGCTTGAAAAAATTGTTTTAAGTTGTCAAGTTTTGTTTCAACATTTTCTATTTTTCTGGTTCAAAAAATACTGTTTTGAAATTTAAACTACTACTACTACTAATTAATAAAAAGAAAAAAATTATACAATGTTTTGATTGATCTGAACCAAAATTTTTCTGGAATTGTGGTTTGCAAAGATTCTTCCCCCCTCCCCCAACTGAGGATGAGAGTTCTTTTTCAACTTTTTTGTGGGGTGGGAAAAACAGTTTTCTGTGTATATTGCTCTATGCCTAATTCTATGCAAATATACATATTGCATTTTTCTTCTGTCATAATGTAACTGGAATGGTCAGCTTCTAATGTGTTCCTTTTAACTTACCGCCTTGCATTAGTGTAGTACAACCCTTGGAATTATTTCATGCAAAGTTTAGGGTATGATGCAAAAATTGACACTCATCGGCTTAACGAAATATTGGCATAAAAGACATCAAAATGAATTCATTTTCAGCATTCATTCTCAATAACACACTCAGCAGAATTGTCCAGCAGGAAACAACACAGACCTTTATTACACTAAATTTTACAGGCCACATTCTCAGCTGGTGTAAATTGCTGTAGCTCCATTGAAGTTCATGGAGCAATGTTGGCTTACACCAGCTGAGGATCTGATCCTTATACTTATCATACCCTACGGTGAAAGTCTTCATGCAAAAATCCAAACCCTCTAGTTCTGTTTATACACTAGCAAATCCCTCCTCCAGTGCATAACCGTTTAACAAAATTCATACAAGTATTTTCTAACTTACTGGACATTGGGGTCAGGATCAAGTGGCCTGTTTTGTCAATGGAAGCAATTGGGCCCTGAGCCCCTCCTACTTCTAAAATCTGCAATATGCATGTGGCAAACTGCATACACACAACTAGGTCAATTAAACAACTGAAGGAAAGTGAAGGGTAGCTGCTGCACTTTGAAGGGCTCTGACTTAGGGTATGTCTACACTACCCGCCGGATTGGCGGGCAGCGATTGATCCAGCAGGGATCGATTTATCACGTTTAGTCTAGACATGATAAATCAATCCCCGAGCACTCTCCCATCAACTCCTATACTCCAGCGCCATGAGAGGCGCAAGCAGAGTTGACAGGAGCAGCAACAGTCGACTCACCGCAGTAAAGACACCACAGTAAGTCAATCTAAGTACGTCGACTTCAGCTACGTTATTCACATAGCTGAAGTTGCGTAACTTAGATCAACCTCCCTCCTCCCCCCAGTGTAGACCAGGGCTTAGAATTTGGGCCAGCAACCCGGGATGGGTAGGTGTAGGAGGGTGTGTGCATATTAACCTTTAAATAGATTCCCTGTAGGATGTGGTAGTGAAGACAACCCTGTTATATAGTGCAGATACATGGCTGTTAAAGAGCTGAACAGAGGAAACTAAATAGTTTTCAGTGTCAAAAGTTATGATGTGTTCTTAACCTCCACTGATTTTTGTTGCAAATGAAGAGGTACTGAGACGATCCTGGCCAGTTACAGTCTTGCACCAGTTGTGAACAAGAGAACTGCAGTGGTGGGGTCACGTCCAATGTGCAGAAGAAGGTCTGCTTTCACAGAAGTTTCACAGGACTGAGGTCAAAGGAAGTAGAGTGGGAGGCTGATCATGAATGAGGTTGGAAGATGCAATTTTGCGGGATTTAAGCTGCCTAAATCCTCCCATACTGACCCTTGCTGAAAGAAGAAGACTAGCAAGGAATTGTTCAAGACGGAAGTTCATTCTAAGCACCACCATCACTATATCATAGACATGTGAACCTGCTGCTGCTGCAGGATTGCTGGGGAGACAGTGAGTGGAGCATCACCATGTCCCTGGATTTGCATGCCACATGCACCTTCCTTTGCTTGGCCTATTTCTTTCTTACATGTGGACCTGGAAGTGCACGTGGGAAGGGACCATGGCATGGAGCTGGCACTCCCTCTTGCTTGGAAATGGGAGGATGATTCGGTCCAAACCCAAGGATCTGCCTTTAATCTACTCTGACACTCCCTGGTATATAGCACAGAGACTCATAGACTTTAAGGTCAGAAGGGACCATTATGATCATCTAGTCTGACCTCCTGCACAACGCAGGCCACAGAATCTCACCTACCCACTCCTGTATCAAACCTGTGTCTGAGCCATTGAAGTCCTCAAATCGTGGTTTAAAGACTTCAATGTGCAGAGACTCTTCCAGCAAGTGACCTGTGCTCCACGCTGCAGAGGAAGGCGAAAACCCCCCAGGGCTTCTGCCAATCTGCCCTGGAGGAAAATTCCTTCCCAACCCCAAATATGGCGATCAGCTAAACCCTGAGCATGTGGGCAAGACTCACCAGCCAGACACCCAGGAAAGAATTCTCTGTAGTAACTCAGATCCCATCCATCACAGACCATTGGGCATATTTACCGCTAGTGGTCTCAAAAGACGAATTAATTGCCAAAATTAGACTATCCCATTATACCATCCCCTGACCAGAGCCTGGAAGGGTAAGTGTGATTTAGATCCTTCTGCAGCTAAAGAATATACCATTTAAATCCCCAGGGCAGTGGTGGGGCAAACACTGAGGGTTTCCACCCACAGGTGAAAGGTGGGCAGGGACACAGGGACGGTATTAAGGTTCATGTTGGAATCTTAACTAAATTTCCAGCTTTTAGAAGTTTTTTCCCCATTTATAATACATTAATAGTGCAAAGCAACAGAGGGTCCTGTGGCACCTTTGAGACTAACAGAAGTATTGGGAGCATAAGCTTTCGTGGGTAAGAACCTCACTTCTTCAGATGGTTCTTACCCACGAAAGCTTATGCTCCCAATACTTCTGTTAGTCTCAAAGGTGCCACAGGACCCTCTGTTGCTTTTTACAGATTCAGACTAACACAGCTACCCCTCTGATATTAATAGTGCAGTATTCAAGGGCAATTTATATTTAGTCCCAAATCTTTGCAGACTAATGGTTCGAACCTGTTCCCATTAAAGTCAATAGCAAAAGTACCATTGACATCAATGGTTCCAGCATCAGCCCTTACACTGTTGGCCCTGGTAGTAGAAGCTATTACTCTGATATGACTAAGTCCTCTAAGATCCAGGCAATACATTCTTGCATGCAGTGTTTTGCACCAAGAGCTGCAGACAATGGGGAAAAAAATCCATTGTGGGACATGAGGGTTAATCTGATGCTGCAGATGGTTAAAATATAACCAGGAGAAGCGCAGTAAATTTAAGTGTGCTATTTCTGTAAATTCCATGGGAGCCCATGAGCTGATACATGTGTTTCAAGTTATACTCCACTGTGCAGCCATTCTAGGTTTACCGAACGAGATGTCCTTTTCTACATTTTGAATTATTTGCAATAAGTACAAACATATGCCTTGCTTTTTGTTACATTTTATTCTATTGTTTGAATGAGTGATTTAGTGTATTTCCCCCTCCTTTCCCACCACCACCCTAATGATCTGGTTTGGGTTTTTTCCTTCCTACAATGCTGTGGTTTTCTGGGAGGCCAAGTCCCACCCCTCCTCCGTCTCCTACCACAGCCCATCATATTTATTTTTGCAAAGTGTCCTACTTCTCACAGAATGATACATGCTGGTGGAAGGAGAAGGAAATGTTTCCACGCGGAAGTGGCAGGGGAAGCAATCACGCAAAGGTGTTCAGTTTCTTTGAATGCACGTCCCACTGGAATTCAGAGACAAGTTGGTCAGTGGTACCAGTTGCCATGCAACCAAATACCAGCTCCCTGTGTCAGAGTGGCTAACTCTTGCCATTTTAGCACAGTTCTGTTTAGCTTAATGCCCAAGGTCCTGGAGAGGGCTGATTAGGTGAATATCACAGTGTTTTTTACAAAATACATAAATAAATAAATGAAATACACATCTAGTCCTCAGGGAGGTGGAGAAAAAGCTTAAAAATGTGACCCAAAGGCTCAAAAACTAAGAAGGAAAATTTTTAAATCTCATGATTTTTAATCCAAAATTAATGACTTGGGTGTGGAGCTGACTCCTGAGTTTTGAATGCTTGGGGTTGCCAATGCTGGGTACACAGAGGCAAGTAATAAAATAACTCGGGGCGATGGGCATCAGAGGTAGTAATAATCTGATCATACAGCTGTGTCGGCTTTGGCTAGAGACTGAGTGAGCACATGATTTCTTTTTTGAATGTAAAAGACCAAAGTGATTTGGGAGCTGCTGAGCGGAAACGTGGCGTCAGTTTAGTTCCTACATTTTGGCTAAATGCGAACAGAACAGCTGAGAGTATCATTTATTTTTTGGCTAAAGTGTTAAGGGAGGGGATGGCAAATGCAAAAGACCAGGGACTGCAGCTGGGGTGACGTGGTATCGGCAGGGCCGGTGCAATCACTAGGCGAACTAGGCGGTCGCCTAGCGCGCCAAGTGGTTGGGGGCGCCAAAAAGCAGTGCCCTGTCTCAGCAGGGAGGAGTCGCCTTCTGGACGCACAGGAGAGACAGAGCATCAGCTTGTGGAGGCAGCGAGCCCCAGCCATGGAGGAGCCGGTGCAGCGCGGGGGGTTGGGGGGGCAGCAGCCCTGCAAAGGCGATGGCGCCGCTAGCGGGGAGCAGCTCCTTCCCCCCGCCTCTCCTGCCCAGGCTGCGGCCCGGCGCGCCCCCCCCTCCCCCGGGGGCTCCTGGAGGCTGCAGCGGATGCATGCGGGCGCCAGCCCGTGTGTGCCCACCGGCTCCGTGCTCGGGCTCTGCGGCTCCTGGACATGTGAGCCGCCACCGGGGGGCCGAGCCCTGTGCCTGCTCCGGGAGGGGCAGTGGCAGCGGCGGGAGCTGCAGAGCCCGAGCGCAGCGAGTGGGGAGCCGGAGGGATGCACGGGGGCCGGCGCATGGGGGCCACCGCCTGCATGCATCCACTGCAGCCTGCAGCAGCCCCTGGGGGGGGGGCGCCGGGCCGCAGCCTTGGCAGGAGGGGTTGGGGGTGCGGCTGCTCCCCGCTAGTGGCGCCGTGCTGGCTCCTCCACAGCTGGGGCTCCCCGCCACCACAAGTGGGATGCTCTGTCTCTCCGGTGCCTCCGGAAGGCGGCTCCTCCCTGCCGAGCTGCTGCAGCAGCCCAAGCCCGGCAAAGCCAATGAATGGACTCTGGGCGGGGGCCGCTGGGGTGAGGTGGGGTGAGCTCGTGGGGGGGCTGTGCACCCTCCAGGGGAGTTCAGGGGGCGAGGAGGGGGGAACCTGGTCTGGGGAGCAGCCCCTGGGCACGGCTGGCCCCTGGGGTCTATAAAGGCTCGTTGGGATTTGCCCCTCAATGAACTGATGTGCAGGGGGTCAAGGGTCGGGGTGCAAGGTGGAAGTTTTGCCTAGGGCGCAAAATATCCTTGCACCGGCCCTGGGTATCGGCTGTGAGTTATGGTAACATAGCAACAGATCAGTGCCCTAGCCATAGCTGCATTTGAGTGGAACAGCTCGGTGGCACAGCAAGGAGAAGGCCATGCCCAGGAAGTTTTTAAAAACCAACAAACAAAACCCCCTCCAATGCAGCCCCATCCTGGGATGGACTGGAGTGAGGTGCCATTTTCCCCAGGCATTTCTGCTGGGGATCTGCTGAATCCAAAGTAAACAAACTAGAAATTTTGTATTAAAAATAAAACAAAAACCCCTCCAAACAGCGGCTCCCCATGGGGTTTCTCCCGCCCAGACGCTTCCGCAGCCCTGAGATCACACTTTCCAGCATTCCATCCCACTGAGAGTAGAGGGGAGCCTGGACTTCAAGGCTCCAGTCTCGGGCCCTAGACAGAGGCCCCAGTTCCAGGCACCGCGCACCGAGCGCGTGCCTGGGGCGGCAAGCCATGGGGGGGGTGGCCTGCAGCTTGCCGTGAGGGCAGCAGGCAGGCTGCCTTTGGCGGCATGCATGCGGGAGGTCCGCCAGTCCCGCGGCTTCAGCGGCAATTCAGCAGCGGGTACGCCGAAGGCACGGGACCAGTGGACCTCCCGCAGGCATGCCGCTGAATCCGCGTTACCAGCGGACCTCCTGCAGGCATGCCACCGAAAGCCGCCTGCCTGCCATGCTTGGGGTGGCAAAATACATAGAGCCGCCCCTGCCAGTTCAGCAAAACACTTGCATGTGATTTAGTTGGGGATTGGTCCTGCTTTGAGAAGGGGGTTGGACTAGATGCCCTCCTGAGGTCCCTTCCAACCCTGATATTCTATGATTCTGTGTTCTTAAGTCGCATTACAGTCAATGAGTCATAGTGCTTTGTTGAATGGGGGACAGAAGTGAACAGAGTTCTCTTCCCCAACTGCACACTTGGTAACTGCACACTTGGTTGCTTTGTTCTATGGATCCATCTTGCCAGTTTCAAGTTCTTTTCCTGATGAATAGAGATAGGAAAATAAAAAATACATTAGAGGCTCATGAAATGTTGCCTGATTTTGGAGACGCAGAATAGAATCATAAAAAAGTAGGACTGGAAGGGACCTCAAAGGGTCATCTAGTCCAGTCCCCTGCACTGAGGCAGGACTATGTATTGTCTAGACCAGGGGTTCTCAACCTTTTTCCTTCTGACCCCTCTTCCCTCCCCTGCAACATTCTATACAAATTCTATGGCCCACCCACGCCACAACAACTGTTTTTTAGTAGATTAAATGCCAGGGCCCATGTTAGGGGGTAGCAAGCAGACCAGTTGCCTGGGGCTCATGCCACAGGGGGCCCCACAAAGCTATGTTGTTTGGGCTTCAGTCCCAAGCAGCTGGGCTTGGGATTTGGCTTTCTGCCCTGGGCCCCAGTGAGTCTAACACTGACCCTGGTTTATTTTGGTGGTCCCCTGGTTGAGAAGTCTGATCTAGCCCATCCCTGACAGGTGTGTGTCTAACCTGTTCTTAAAAACCTCCAGTGATGAAGATTCCACAACCTCCCTATGTAATTTGTTCCAGCGCATAACTACCCTAACAGTTAAGAAGTTTTTCCCAATGTCCAACCTAAACTCCCCTTGCTGCAATTTAAGCCCATTTCTACTTTTCCTGGCCTCAGTGGTTAAATATATCTTCTTTATAACAACTCTTTTTTTGTCATCTGTTACGTTTCTTTCTCCTCTGTGCACTGATGTTGTAGTACGGAAATTACCCTACTCTGGTAATGGACACTGATCTAAACAAATAGACTTGTATGTCTTCTTTAGCATCCCTGAAAGGCTTACACAACCCATTCATCTCCTTCATTGACCTCTGTTTTTCATTGCAATAAGTAAAGTTAAGCAACACAGTAATAAACAGGAAATCAGGGTCTCTTTAAATGTGGTGGGGTGTCAAGGCTTACAAAAAGTGGGAAAGCAAGAAAGGACACACAGTTGTTCCTTTGGATTACATTCAGTGTTTGTGTACCACCTTGAGCTTTAAATGTCCATCTAACCAGTAGGAGGGGAAGACAGGATGGATCTCTCCAGAATTGCCCCGTTCTCTACCCTCCCCCTGAAGCTGTGGTACTGGCCACTGTTGGAGACTAGATAGTGGGCTAGGTAGACCATTGGTCTGACCCAGTATGGCCATTCTTATGTTCTTACATTTGTTGTTGTTGCTTAGGGTTACCATACGTCCGGATTTTCCCGGACATGTCCGGCTTTTGGGGGCTCAAATCCCCGTCCGGGGGGAAATCCCCAAAAGCCGGGCATGTCCGGGAAAATCGGGAGGGCTCGGTGGTGCTCGGCCGGGGCCGGCGGTGCGGGGCCGGTGCGGGGCCGGGGGCATGGTGCCGGGCCGGGAACCAGGGGCGCAGTGCCGGGCCAGGGTCACAGTGCCGGGCCGAGCGCGGGGCCGGACGGGGAGCCGGGGGCCGTGGAGTGTCCTCCATTTGGAGGCACAAAATATGGTAACCCTATTGTTGCTGAAATTTCAAATTTCAGGCCCCCTCAAAATGGGAAAAATGTGATAAAATATTTTACAACCGACTCTGTAGCTGGTCAAAATGTTTTCAACTTTTGAAATTTCAAGGAAAAGAGAAGACATTAGCAAAAATGTCCACAAAATGCCTCCTTCGGGCACCCCCAGTTTTTCCACTTGCTGTAAATAAAACTGGGCTCCAAAGGAAAAAAGATTCCTTTCCTGCAGGACAGGGGGACTTTTAATGCTGCCAAACTGTGTGGGTCTTTTTTCTCACTATAGACAAAATCTGGTCTTTCTCCGCTACCCATTGCTCAGTGTCACCTGTGATAAGACCCTCAGTCTTCTGTGTATGATTGCAGCTGTACCACAGAAATAATGTCTGATGTCACTGCTTTTCTACAGATTTCTATCAGTTTCCTACACTTATCTCTCAGAGAATATTAGAGGAGCAAACACAATGCAGCGAAACAAAGATTGCTTCAAAAACATATCTTTTCCAGGGCTAGAGATAGCAGTAGGTCATTTGGGGGTCTTTTTGATGCTATTTTCTTTACGCTGACATTTAGCTTTTCTATCAGCCTGATTACTCACCCACCTATCAGAGGCTCTGATAACCAGTTATTGGTATAATTTATTAGTAATAGCAGTAATTTATAATTTATTAGTAGTAGCGCTGGTGCCCAAGGGGTCAGGCATCTTGGGGTTGATGTAGGGTGTGCTTCAAAAGGAAGAGAAAAGATTTTGATTTCATAAGAACGTGGGAATAGCCATAGTGGGCCAGACCAATGGTCCATCTAACCCACTACCCTGTCTCTGTCAGTGGCCAGTACCAGATGCTCCAGAAGGAATGAACAGAACAGGGCAATTTCAAGTGATCCATTCCCTGTGATCTAGTTCTGGCAAGGGGCACCTGGAGCATGGGATTGTATCCCTGGCCATCTTGACTAATAGCCATTGATTGACTTAACCTCCATGAATTTATCTAATTCCTTTTTGAACCCAGTTATATATTTGGCTTTCACAATATCTCAGGGCAATGAGTTCCCACAGGTTGACTCTGCGTTGTGTGAAGTACTTCCTTTTGTTGGTTTTAAACCTGTTCCCTATTAATTTCATTGGGGGAGTTCTTGTGTTCAGTTTCTCCACACCAGTCATGGTTTTATAGACCTCTATCATATCAACAGATACGATTTTGTCACAGTAAAATTAGGCAACATTCACCGAACTGTCACGGTAAAAATGTACAAAATCAGGGTATGGTCACAGGGAAAAAAAGTGTGACAATTAAACAATAAAGTAGTACAGTGTAATATATACATGAAACACACACCATTAATGCAACAGTTTTCATTTCCATGTTAAAGTAAAGTATTTTGAAATTATACATGCATATTGTGCAATCACTTTTCAAACAAATATAACAAGAAACTGTATAACATAAATAACTGATTCTTTTAGTAAAGTCCTTTTTTAAAACTGTTGCAATTTTGGTATAACAAGTTATACATAGAGAGTTAAGACACGATATATCGATCCCTGAACGCGCTCACCGTCGACTCCGGAACTCCACCAGAGCGAGCGGCGGTAGCGCAGTCAACGGGGGAGCTGCGGCCGTCGATCCTGCGCCGTGTGGACCCCAGGTAATTCGATAAAAGACACTTCGACTTCAGCTACGCTATTCGCATAGCTGAAGTTGTGTATCTTGGATAGATCCCCCCCAGTGTAGACCAGCCCAAAGGTTCAAACCTTGAGCCCAAGCTTTCTCCATGTGGCATTATCAGTCACAAATGCACTGATGCGATCAAATGGTATTGCACATTTTTCAACAGTATTGCTTTGCTGACTGTTTTAAAATAACTGCTTCCAAAACTTCACAATGGAACAAAAAAAAATCCAGCTCGTGTTCCCTTGCGTCTGAAGTGCCTGCACTGCCACTGCTTGTTGGGACAGGGACAGCATGAATGTTAAGCACAGTAACTCCTCACTTAAAGTCGTCCTGGTTAAAGTTGTTTCGTTATTAAGTCGCTGTTCTATTAGAGAACACGCTTGTTTAAACTTGCGCAATGTTCTAATGCCCTCCACTACCACCCCCAGCGTCTGCCGGTGGGCCCCGTGGATCTACGCCTCCCCTCTCCCTCTCCGCGCCTCCCACCTGCCGCAATCAGCTGTTTTGTGGTGTGCAGGGAGGCTGGAAGGAGCGAGGACGTGGCGTGCTTGGGGGCGGAACTGCACGGGAAGAGGCAGGGTGGGGCCTTGGGGGAAGCGGGGGTGAAGGCGGGGCTTGGGGCAGAGCCAGGGGTCAAGTACCCCCCAGCAGTTTGAAAAGTCGGCACCTGTGGCCCCAGAAGCCTATGGCTGTCTCCAGCTGTGCAGGGATCTAGAGGCCCAGTGCCTCTGCGTTGTGTGTCCCGAGCATACCATGCAACCTGGCAGATTGGTTCCCTTAGGAGACGACTGGTCTCCCCAGCACCCTGGGTGGGGGGGTTCAGTGACTAACTGGAGCAGGCATTTGTGTGATCTGCTGCTCCGAGGCCAGCAGACACATCCCCATTGGGTGCTGGGGAAGGATGTAGCACAGTGTCACTTCCTATGTGCTGCCGCTTGCCTGCTCTGCCTGTCTCCCATGTTGAGCCCAAACCCACACAGCTTGCACGGGGAGGACTCTGCTGGCCTAGGAGGGGGGGCATTGTTGGCCCACACACTCACCAGAGCTCTGGGGCCGGAGGATTTTCACTTACCTAGTTACAGCTGTGAGTCAAACCGCATATAATGTCTTTTGTCTGGTGAAAAAATCCCCCTGGAAGCTAACTTCTCCCGCCCCCCCCCCCCCA
Organism: Malaclemys terrapin pileata; assembly: GCF_027887155.1. Classification (NCBI taxonomy): domain Eukaryota; kingdom Metazoa; phylum Chordata; order Testudines; family Emydidae; genus Malaclemys; species Malaclemys terrapin. The sequence continues at coordinate 12,371,705 of NC_071515.1, read as the reverse complement.
TTTAAGAACATAAAAACGGCCATATTGGGTCAGACCAAAGGTCCATCTATCCAGACAGTGACCCATGCCAGGTGTCCCAGAGGGAGACAGGATACTGGGCTGGATGGACCTTTGGCTGGACCATTTACATTAATTCTAATGGGGAAATTGGATTCGCTTAACATCGTTTTGCTTAAAGTCGCATTTTTCAGGAACATAACTACAATGTTAAGTGAGGAGTTACTGTACCACTCTTCAGCATCGGTAGTTTCATCTGCCACAATGCAGGACTGCAGCTTTTCCTTTAATTCTTCAGTGTGACTGGCAAACACTTTGGGTAGGTAAAACTTTTTGAAGTTGATCTGCACTTGGTTTAACCCCTACCTTGACCTTGCTCTCTCAAAGCCCTGGATTGTCGAGGGTGTGCCGGGGTATATTTGCAGCAGAAAAGGCTTCTGTTAATTTGAACACTTCATTTCTCCTGTAAAGCTGCCCCTCGGTTTTGGTATTAAACAGCTCTGAAACCATTCTGTGCTTTTAAAAATGTCTATCTTCAGCCATTTTGAATGTCTCTTGTTCACACTTATGACTTGCATTTTCAAGATACTTATGACAGCTAGCATTTCCTGTAAAATCAACAGGTACATTGCATGACATACAAAACAACTTTCCTCCACTTCCATGGAATGTTTTAGGGTACTGCTCTACTTTCTGCTTAGCACTTAATTTTGCCTCTTTACTCATTTGTTTGTTTGTTTGCTGGTTTCCTGGTCTTATTTCCAATTAATCACTGTAATCTTTTCTTTTACAAGATGCGTGACTCTTACATGTGAAAGTCCATGAAGGCCACATGATGTAACCTCCTTAGTTACTGTTGCTAGGTGATTGACTGTAAACAAAGTGAGCAGTGGCAAATGCAAACAAATGTTAGTGAGTTTATTTCATTTCTTTTTTTACAGATACTTCTAGTTCTTACAAATTACAAAAATTAAAAATGGGTGGAATGGTGCATTTCAAGGCATTCTCGCTGTTTTTATGGTCAAACTGAAATAAATGGCAACATTTGCAGATTCCGTGACAGTGGTGACCACCGTAATCATATCCATAGTGATATCCCCCCATCCCCACCAGACATCTCTTTTCTATTATGGTAGTGCTGAGACATCCCGTTGTGGTAGCTACAGAGCATGCACATAGTAACAGACATTCCCTGCCCCAAAGAGCTTACAGTCTAGTCAAAACAAAGGGTGAGAAAGGAACAATTGTCTCCATTTACAGATGGGAAACTGAAGTGCAGAGAGGAAGTGACCTGCTCGGGGTCAGACAGGAAGTCTGTGGCAGAGCACATTTGAGGAAGGGGAAGCTTGGATTTGTTGGAGGGCCGTTTGATTGGATGAGATCGGGATCCCATTTAGTCTGAACCCACTATTATATACAGCTAGTTCTGCTGGAGAGTATGATCCGAGGCTTATGTGTGTTTTTACATGCTCCATCTGGGGTAAAACACATCAGCCAGTTTGGCAGTTGGTGTCTATCGTGTCTTATGTGGTTTTGTTTTTTAAAGTGCACACACAATGTTTTAAGAGAGTTGTTGGGTCATATGGGCTTATTGAAATTTGGACTGGCCGTCATCGTGGTGTTTTATTAAGACGTGGTGACCTAGTGTTTAACAGTTCAATTATTTTTATTCAAACATTACACAACACAGTAACAGGGGCCTTCTCTATGCTGCAGCCTATTAGAGTCTTTTCTGACCCCTTCAATCCAGACCCCGCCCCTTCCATGGTGGGGGTTGACCTTTGATCCCTGCAGCCACACCTACATCCTTATATAACGGGAGCTGTACCACACTGTCATGGCCTGAGTCTCTTCCAGACCACTTTTCAGTGGTGGCCTCTGCGCGTGCGTGCGCGTACACACACACACACACAGAGAGAAAGGATTTTGCCTTCTGCTTTTATTAAGCTTCAGTCTAAAACATCCCACCCACTGAAAAAATATGAGCTAGATTCTCAGCTGATGTCATTCACAGAAGCTGCATTGAATTCAATTTACACCAGTTCTGAATCTGGCCCTATGCTCACCCTACAAACTTGCTTTCTACTCAAGCTTTGAAAAGGAAATCCTGACTTGGAAGATGGACCTGCTTCCCAATTAAATCACAGCAGTTTGGATATGGCCAGAACAATATAATTCTTCACTCCTCCCAGATATAGCCCCCCGGGATTTACAGAGGAAACTGCTGCCATCTGTGTAATTTAATGGGAAGTTGGCTCTTTGCAGCTTTCATGAGCCTCCATGAAGATCAACTCTTTTTCCATGTAAATAACTACACAAGCTGAGAGGTTTCTCTGAAGGGTTTGATGGGTCTGGAAGAGATGTGTCAATGCAGAGCTAATGGAGGAGGAAAAGCAAGGAGCAAAAACATTTGGCAAAAGGTAGCATATGATAACATCTCCACAGGATTGCCAAAGAGTAAACAGCAAGCTTGCTGTGAGTGTCTTAAGCGTAAAGCAAAGACTAATGATTCGAGAGAGATTTCCACACTGTATGTTCTTGTATATATGCCCTTCCCAAAGAGAAAATGAAATATGTTGCATGCTGTGCTGCTCTGATACTTTCACTGCTACCAACGCTATCTAAATTGTCAAAAGTGCAATACTATCCAGTGCCTATAGATCCTGTATGCACGTTGTGCATATATATATACCGTACCATACATCATGCTTGCACATACACTCTCTCCAGGGTGAAAATAACTTAAAAGTCTTACTGGTACGGGGTCCCGGCCCTGGACCCCCAGAAGGGGCAGGGCCTCGGGTGGAAGGGGCGGGGCCTCGGGCAGAAAGGGCGGAGCTGGGGATCAGCCTCTCCCAGCCAGACCTTCAGTGCTGCCTGGCCCGCGCCACCTTTTTAAATTGCCGGGCCCTATGGCAGCTGCCCCTTTTGCCCCCCTCCGCCCCCTTGGCGGCCCTGGGGGGTGCAAAAGGGGAAGCGACATTAAAGTGCTGCCGCAGCAGTGCTTTAACATCAACTGTGTACGGGCCCGTACCAGCGGCCACTTTTTACCAGTACGCCGTACCAACCCATACTGGCCCACTTTCACCTCTCCTCTCTCTCTCAGTTCAATTACAGGTATTTTAATACCAGAGGATTTCTTTATAAGGTGCATTACAAACCTCAAAGGTTATTCTTTAGATAAAGAAGAGAGCCGAGTTTTGCAGTTCTTTGGAGTGAAGGGCTGTAAATATAAATGTACATTATTTAATTCCTATCTGATAGTTGAAGGTATTGGGGCCAGATCCTACAAGGCCATGAACTCACACTTAATTCAGTCGGAGTACTGTTCTTGGGTAGCTGAAGAATTGGGCCATCGATTGCAGTGGCGCCAGGACTTCACCCTTTATGGAGGATTGTTTGTTGCAATATATAGCTTTCATGGTGGTCATTATGCTGAAGGAATTAGTGTATGTATTTCCCCTTTGCCCCCTTTAATTATTATCCACACTGCTATGTCTTTTTGAGGCTGCTGCTGATGATGATGATTGCGTATTATGTATTTGGACTGTGGTAGCAGCTAGCAGCCCCAGTCACAGACGAGGCCCCCCTGTGATAGGTGCTGTACAAACACAGAACAAAAAGACAGTCTCTGCCCCAGGGAGCTTACTGTCTAGATCCATGTTTATGTGGCAGACCAACAGAATACATTTGGTGGAGTTCTAACTTAACTGTGGGTGGGAAATCTGGACCAAAGAACTTGGTGAGGGACTGTGACCCTTACAGAAAAGTGACACGACACAGTTTTGGTCCAAATTTCCCCCCTATTTACACCCAGACAATTCTGTTGAAATTAGTGCAGCTACACAAGTGAAATTTGTCAAAATTTGCCCTATGTATTTTGTGAGATCAACATGAATTATTTTTTACTTGATTTGTGCAATCAAATAGGGATCCCAGCGAATTAAGTGCTGTGATGCGAGAAGGCCTCAGAGCCCAGTTGTGCCCTCGATCTGCACTCCCCAGCTGGACGGGTGTTTGGCTTGGGTTGATTTTGTAGCCCAGTTAGGATTTCTTTGGGAGTACTACCTCATAAAGAGCCAGATCCTCCCTTCCTTTTTGGGGGTGAATGACCCAGACAGACATCTCACAGGCCCAGGACTCCATCTGCACAGGAGCATGGCAGTGGGTGAGCTGGAACCAGATGCTGCAAAAAAAACAGACCAGCAAAGGAGCCAGAAGGGTACCGGCTATTTGCCAGTCTTGCATGTGTAGGATGCAAGATGACTGAGGACGGGCTCACTAACGTGTGAGAACTTTTGTGATAGGGGAGTAGACCCTGGAATGGGATATAATTCACCATGCAACAAAACTCTGCTAATTAGTACACTAACAGATCCATGACCTGTATCTGTCTTTACTCTAAGACAGGGGTCGGCAGCCTTTCAGAAGTAGTGTGCCAAGTCTTCATTTATTCACTCTGATTTAAGGTTTTGTGTGCCAGTAATACATTTTCATGTTTTTAGAAGGGCCCTTTCTATAAGTCTATAATATATAACTAAACTATTGTTGTATGTAAAGTAAATAAACTTTTTAAAATGTTTAAGAAGCTTCATTTAAAATTAAATTAAAATGCAAAGCCCCCTGGACTGGTGGTCAGGACCTGGGCAGTGTGAGTGCCACTGAAAATCAGCTCGCGTGCCGCCTTTGGCACACATGCCATAGGTTGTCTACCCCTGCTCTAAGAGGATCTGAGTAGCATCACAAAACACTTCAGTAACTGTGTGGTCGAGGAGCAGTGACCTGTGTGACCCAGTTCAGAACCCCTTTTTTCTGTGGAAGCCCCTCTGTTCAGGGGAACCGGGGACAGAGCATGTAATATTTTACAGCTGTATGATATTGACAGCTGAGATGCTTGCTTGTGCTGCTTGCTGAGTAATGCTGTCCTTGCTGTGGGCTTTTTAAAGACAACATGTCAAGATAAAGCAACAAAGAATGCTGTATTTTGCCTATCTTTAATGTAATAGTGTGAATGACCCTGTAGTGTCCATTGCACTAGAGAACTTTTAGACCTACTCATTTCTAATAATCTCTGATCTCCGTCAAACAGTAAGGAAATGCTATTTAAACTGAAAACAATTTTATCCCCATTTTATGGGTATGTTAGTTATTTACTCAGAGGAACTTGTAAATATATTAGCTTATGTGCCTCACTCTAGGTCACAAGTGACTTTGGTGTTGTGTAGGCCTCATGCTGGTAAACTTCACTCAGCCAGTTCAGTGGTTCTCTGAACAAGCTGAAATAGTGGGGTCAGTTAGAATTTTCCTCCAGTAATTCTTATAACAACTAGACTCAGAATGGTGAACTCTGCTGTACTCCGCGAAACCTGGATTGCAAACACTTTGGGACAAGACTTTTTGTTATGGTTGTACAGTGCCAAGTTCAGTGGGACCCTGATCCCAGCCACCACAGTACAAATGAAAATAGTAATTAATAGCTTAATGCTGAATTTCATACAAAAGGCCGTGTTTGTTTGTTTTTTTAACAGTTTAAAACACCATGGCACTCCTACGACCGATCTAATTTTTGACATGAGCAAAGCAACCATGCATTTGCTCCTTTTTCCACAAAGTGCTGGTTCCGTGGAAACAACTTGCACTGGCTTGTTGGTTTGTTTCCCCAGGCTTTGCGGGCTCTTGTGGGTTGAAAGGTTCAAACTTTAGAAGGCTGCTTGCTTAGGATGGATCCCACTTTCTCTTTTCTGTGAGACCCTGCAGCATTAGTGATAAGCACAGCTGAGAGCCTGGGAAGGATTGATAGAGAAGAGAGAGAGAAAAGCGTAGGAAAGCAGTTTGATTTTGCAAATAAGAAGGAGAGCATGTTCCATTCTGTTAAGTTATCCATCTTGCCCATTTAGAAACTACATGGCAGTATCTGATTCCATAAACACAGACTAACCCCTGCACACAGGAAGCTTGTCATTGAAGGACCAATGTGTTTGCCTCCTCAGGTGCACTAGAGGAAAGAGAGTGGATGAATGGGCACCCCCATCCATGAGTGCCAGCACATCTGTAATTTGGCTGCAGAATGCTGGTGAGCACACTTGGGAGGGTCTGGCCATTGGTGCTAGCAGCATGCCCCAGAAGGAGTAGATGTTGGCATGGTGAACTCACGAGGACAGGTCAGCTCCCTCTGCTCCTCAGCTCCCCCACAGGATGTTTGTTCAGTTTTGAATTGCTCCAGCAAACAGGATCCTCAGGCCTTGTCTACAAGGGAATTTGCCCTAATTCTAGCAGTCGATGGTCAGCCCCCTGTGTGGCTGTGTAACACCGACAGACCCCAGGTCGTCGGTGGGCAGGATCGAACTGGGGACCTCTGGAGATTAGTGCATGAGCCCCTACTGCATGAGCTAAAAGCCAAATGGCTGTTAGCTAAGCCTGTAGAGCAGACTCATTTTATCCCTCTCTCTAAGTGGTCTCAGGGTCACTAGATGGGACAGAACACCACACCCAGGAGGTGTGTGGGTTACTAGGGTGACCAGATGTCCTGATTGTATAGGGACTGTCCCAATGATTGGGTCTTTTTCTTGTATAGGCTCCTATTAACCCCCACCCCCTGTCCCGATTTTTCACACTTGCTGTCTGGTCATCCTAGTGGGTTACAGCTGCATCAGGGCAAAGCCCACAACTAGAAAAAGTCACAATTTGAACTGGAGAGAGCTCTGCCCTGTTTGAAATTGACTAGGATTGGGACTGGTTGCTGGGATTGGGGCAAAGTCCCCATGTAGACCAGTGCTCCATGCTCGCAGGTATCCAGAGCAAACAAATAAATCATATTTAGCTGTATTGCAGCGGCCTCAGACCCAAAGAAAAGGTAATGCAAGCCACAGCTATGTCATGAACACAGCCTGACTTGCACCAAGCTTGCCTGACTGAATGTTTGTCAAATTGAATGCTTCGCATAGCTCTGCTGCAGGCTAACATAGCCACAAAGCAAAGGGAAGGCAAGGAAGCGACAGATGGCTCCTTTCTGAACTCTTATTTTCCTTAGCATTTATTATCTTGGGCCTAAAGAGGCCTGTAAGTCTGAGGGTTTGGGCAGTTAACTTCTAATAAGCCCTGCTGTAAAAACAAAAAGGGCCAATTCCGATTGGGTGTAACATGGTCCATTGAGTTCAGTGGAGTTGCAGCCTCTTAAACCAAGCATGGTTTTGACTTTGCATGCTTGCTAACTCATAGGACATTTATTGCTTTTCGTTTTTGCATGAAACTTTTACTCATCTTTTTTTTAATTTTTATTTTTTGCCATGACTTATGTTTGGCTTTTCTGCACACTGTTTCTGCCTGTGTGAAGTGTTACCTCCCAAAAGAACAGGCTGGCCTGCAAGGAGACACCACCACAATGACAAACATTTGTTTTGGGCATGAGATCTCCCTTATAAATTCAGACAGACAGTAAATATTTAACAAGAGGAGAGAAAAGCAGGGTACACGGTTTGAAGAATCAGGCAACTGCTGAAGGTGGAATTGTGGGCAGGTTATTTAGTAGCCTCACCTTCCTACAGTCTATTTTTAAAAACATATCTTGAAAGGTGAACTTTTTTTTGAGCTCCTAAACCAGCGGTTCTCAAACTTTTGTCCTGGTGACCACTTTCACATAGCAAGCCTCTGAGTGTGACCCCCCCTTATCAATTAAAAAAACTTTTAAATATATTTAATACCATTATAAATGCTGGAGGCAAAGCAGGGTTTGAGTTGGAGGCTGACAGCTCACGACCCCCATGTAATAGCCTCGCGACCCCCTGAGGGGTCCCGACCCCCAGTTTGAGAACCCCTGTCCTAAACCATTTCTTTGGCGGAATATAGTGACAAACAAGTAACTATGTTTTGAAACAAAACTTCATAATCACAGCTGATTTCAGTTGTTGCTATCACCTAACATTGACATCAACAATTAGGAGGCAGCTGCTTTAATTGATTTAAGAGTTGATAACGTCATAAACTGGTAAAGGAGACACCCAACGGCCTGGACTCAGGTCTTGGCAGGTAAAATACCTTAGATCATCTTTTAATTCTATTCGTTCTTATTACGCACATTAATAAGGTAGCCATGCTCCATGTCTACAGTTCTCCTTGATATTTACCGTATGTATGTTTCAAGTGACCATCCCCATAGTATCTGAGATGTCAAGTATCTTCCTGCACTCCAACCTGGAATATAATTTTCTTTTATACTAGTGGGCCTTTGGGCATTAGAACATGGGCTCCCTGTTACTTAGAGAAAAGGACTAGCTCACCCATGGGTGAGATGGGTGCCAAGCTGCAGACAGTTAAAGGGACCTGGTTGTCAGAAGTGTTGAGCATTTAACTCTCTAAATTATAGACCTCTGTCTCCAGCTGGGCATGCAGAAGCTGAGGCATTGAAATTCATTTCTGAAAATCTCATGCCTCAGTACAATTGCAGTGGGAATTATGGGTATTGTATTTCCAAAAGAAACGTAAATGAGGCACCAAGTGGCTTTCACTTTTAGATCAGTGGTTTGAGTCCCATTCAAACCAGTTGTTACTCGCTGAAAAGTTGTTACTTACTGAAAGCTCCTTGGAGACCGAAATGAAATGAGCTGGTGGTCACTGGTATCAGGCCAGTTATAATCCTTAGTGAGAAGCTTTGCAAAGAGGCCAAGAACTGTATGGCTATGGAGACTGAACTACACTGTCATTCCTGGTGGTGGGCTTAGATAATGAAGCTTCGGGATCCCAGGTCGCTTGGAGGGCAGCACCCCGTACTGCCACACGTGAAGGGCTTTTGATCAGCCCCCGTGTATCTTTTTTTTATTGGATATGCAGCCATCCGTAATCCAAACTGTTAAGATACCACCTGTACAGTGCAGTTCCTAGAAATCCAGACTCTTGCTTCTGAAGGTGGCGAAATGTTTCAGGTTTTAGGACATCTTCATTACCACTTGGAACTGCCTTGATACGTTGCAAATACCTCAAACGGCTACAGCCAGGCCTAGCTAGCTACATGCAGCTTTCAGCAAAGTACATACAGTACTGAGCAGTCCGATCGGAGCAGAGGCCCCCATTTCACCTGAGCAGTGACAATGTTGTTATATGGTAACAGAGAACTCTATTCATGAGTGTGCTCACTAAATCCAGCCTGCAGTTTGATTCAACCATACTGGTTTAGTTGGGAATTGGTCCTGCTTTGAGCAGGGGGTTGGACAAGATGACCTCCTGAGGTCCCTTCCAACCCTGATATTCTATGATTCTATGGTGTCCCTTTTGTTTCAGTTGTCCATTTAGATGACCATGTGTGTGTGTTTGTGAATATTCATAAAAAGAAGAACAGGAGTACTTGTGGCACCTTAGAGACTAACAAATTTATTAGAGCATAAGCTTTCGTGGACTACAGCCCACTTCTTCGGATGCATATAGAATGGAACATATATTGAGGAGATATATATACACACATACAGAGAGCATAAACAGGTGGGAGTTGTCTTACCAACTCTGAGAGGCCAATTAATTAAGAGAAAAAAAACTTTTGAAGTGATAATCAAGATAGCCCAGTACAGACAGTTTGATAAGAAGTGTGAGCATACTTACAAGGGGAGATAGAATCAATGTTTGTAATGGCTCAGCCATTCCCAGTCCTTATTCAAACCGGAGTTGATTGTGTCAAGTTTGCATATCAATTCTAGCTCAGCAGTCTCTCGTTGGAGTCTGTTTTTGAAGTTTTTCTGTTGTAATATAGCCACCCGCAGGTCTGTCACTGAATGACCAGACAGGTTAAAGTGTTCTCCCACTGGTTTTTGAGTATTTTGATTCCTGATGTCAGATTTGTGTCCATTAATTCTTTTGCGTAGAGACTGTCCGGTTTGGCCAATGTACATGGCAGAGGGGCATTGCTGGCACATGATGGCATATATCACATTGGTAGATGTGCAGGTGAACGAGCCCCTGATGGTATGGCTGATGTGATTAGGTCCTATAGGACGAGAGACTGCTGAGCTAGAATTGATATGCAAACTAGACACAATCAACTCCGGTTTGAATAAGGACTGGGAATGGCTGAGCCATTACAAACATTGATTCTATCTCCCCTTGTCCTATAGGACCTAATCACATCAGCCATACTGAAGAAGTGGGCTGTAGTCCACAAAAGCTTATGCTCTAATAAATTTGTTAGTCTCTAAGGTGCCACAAGTACTCCTGTTCTTCTTTTTGCGGATACAGACTAACACGGCTGCTACTCTGAAACCTGAATATTCATAGAGGCTCTGTCAGTCATTCCAGTACAAGTAGTGACTAGAAGTGCTGGCATGTCCCACACACACACACACCCCTCCACTGACAGTGTTCGTTTGGAAGCAAGAGGGTTAGCTCTTAGGAGGCAGGAATTGACTAGCTCTGTGAGAGCCAGAGATTTAAACTTTAGGCCCTGTGTACATTACAGACATTTGTACCAGGGTAACCACTTATACTGGTGCCAACCCCTAATGTAGATATACGGCAAGGGTACAAAGTGGGGGTTACAACAGCACAGTGTGTACACCAGTGTAGCTACACAGGTGCAAACCTCCTTAATGTAGGCCGGGCTTTAGCAAACTGAGTTGTCATTCACTCAGCATGAGAAGGAGAGGGAGGCAGGAGTGGGGATTTGTAGGAATGGAAAGGTTTTGAATCTACCCCAGCCCCAAATCATGGAGCAAGGTGTCTAAAGGGTGGTTAGACACGGACGCAGAGACAACAGCATCTGGGGACAATTGTCCTGTGAACCACCTCAGTAAAGGACATAAGGCCACAAATACAGCCCTTCGCGCTTTCCCAGATGCGCTCCTGTCCGTGTAATAGTCAAACTCCACTGATTGAACTTAAATCATCCAGTCAGGGAACATAAACAATACTATGTGACTTTGGAGACCAATCACGCAACTACTAATCAAAGAACTCAGTTTATGGCTAACCCATGGGCTGTAATTTCTCTGGATAACTTACTCGATGAACAGTTACTAGTAAAGCACATTCAGGAAGACCTGGTATCCTCCCAGTGTGTTAAACATTGGAACTATTTATAATGATTGAATTTGTAGTAGTGAATCAAATTAGGATCCAGCTCTGATGAAATATCTCTTCTTTTTCACTGATGCATATTCAAGGCTCTTTGTAAAATCAAGAATTCTCTGTCCGTGCATTAACAGAGATGGATCAAAGCGTCACCCTGACACATCAGAAACCTGAAGCCTCCAAACTGCTTTTTGGGACACAGGAGATAGGGTGCAAGGGTGATACTGTTGGTATATGTACTCCAGAAGTATTGGGATTAATGGGGGGGCTTTTACATGGGTTCTGTGTAATCTTCTCTGCTTTGTCAGGCTTTCATCCACCACTGAGTCTTTACTGATAGATGTACGGCGAATGAACTGGTGCTAACAGCAATGCTTCTGTCTGTGTGAAATCAACAGTGTAAACCTGGTCGTTGGATAGGCCAGAACGAACACAAAACAGACCTCACTCTGCAATTTCATCTCGCCCAACTGCCAACCAAGGCAACCCATGTACGGTATTCACCTTGTGGTAACCCAGGGCCTGTGGTCCCTCCCGCCTGTCTCAAGGTTGCCTAGTAATTGCATATTCGGTATCTATGGAGCCAGCTGAAACATGCGCTCCCTAAACAAACCCTCCCTTTGAAAGCTTGTCTGTGATGTCCCTTCTGTGATTTGCATGCACAGAATCAGGGCAGCTCCCAGTTTGTTTCAAGTGATCCTTGTTAGCATGGAAGCAGGGAGCACCGCTGAACAAATTTGTTTAAACCCTCCAGCTCTGCTCCAGATTTGAACAGCAAAGGGATTTATGAGACGTGGTGTGCAGAGACGAGGAAAACACTGAGTAACCAGAGCAGTGGCTTGAAGGAGCTGGCTCCGCTCTCTTGCTCAGTGCAGACAGCTGGAGTGTGTCCCCTTGAGCTCCCAAAAAACATCCCCTCATAATGCATAAACCCAACACTTACCCGCATATCGACTCCTCAGACACACATGAGTGCATGGACAGAAAGCTCCTTTATTTCATTGTGATAGGCTTCAGGCTGGGTTGGTATGGGATGCCTTCATTTCCTGGGGTCGTACACTATGTGTAGTCTGATATTTTGTGTGTGTGTGTGTGTGTGTCTCTCTCTCTCAAGCAGGTCACAAGAAGCTGCCAGGTTTTCCCTCTCTCCCCTATTTGCGTAGACGTTTGATGGGAAAAGCAGGGCCACTGTAATTACCAGTCAGGTGATGAACTGGAGGGAACAAGGACTAAATTCTCTCATGATTTGGAAATGAGAGGCAGGAAAAGGGCTGCAGGAGAACTCAAGCAAGTGCCCCCAGAACGGTACATCAGGCATGTCTGCCTGGTCGGAATCAGATATGCCCGAGATAAGGGAGGCTAGGGGCGGGGACTGAACAGTTATTTCGATAAATGGCTTTCAAATACCATCCCATGTGTGTTTCTCTTTGCAGTTGGCTCTGCTTTCTCTCCCACCTGAATAGCAAAGCCTGGGGCCTCGCCTGGTGCAAATTGGTGTAGCTCCAGATGTTGACCCCACCTGTCTGATTTGTTAACTGGCTTATCCATTTTAAGGTAGTCTCCTTGTTCTGGCCATGGGGTCTGGTTTTCCAGCATAGTGCTTCCTTTCCCCTGCCTCGGACCCGATGTCAAGTCTGGCCCCTAGCTTTCTGCATCTGACGTACAAACGAGGTGCAGCAGAGACAAGAGATGAGGCAGGATTTTCTGTTCTTCACCAGTCGACCTGTGGGAGTGCAGCAGCTACGACTGTAAATAGCTCCCCTCCACCACTGGGGACTGGGAACCAGCCAGGTAAAGGATAAAATTCCTCCCCAAGAGATAGGGTGACCAGACAGCAAGTGTGAAAAATCGGGACGGGGGTGGGGGGTGATAGGCGCCTATATAAGACAAAGCCCCAAATATCGGGACTGTCCCTATAAAATCGGGACATCTGGTCATCCTACCAAGAGAACACAGGTTGAAAACAAACAGGAATAAATGGGTTTCATAGGGTCATTTCTCTTATAAGCGAATAACGTGCAGTTCAACAGGGGACGACCAATGCAAAGGCAGAGAGCACCATACATCTACCCATTAGTACCATGCACAGGGTCCTAGCCAACTTCCTCTGATCCCTATGCAGTCTCATATTGACTCCATTCCCAATTATGGGAATGACAAACATGAGACCCTCCTGCTAGATGCCCAGGCGATTGAGATATTCAGCTGGCCCCCATCCCTGTACTATCTCTGTGGGGCACAGACATTCATGACTTTATCTTTGCAGCCTCACTGTGAATTATAAGGCCCATTTTACCAATGGAGAACTGAGGCACAGAGAGATTAAGGGCCAGATTTTCAACCGATAAGTGGCCGAGTGCTAAGCGCTTTTGGAAATCTGCCCCCAACTGTGGGTAGGGAGCACTTGAAAATGCCATCCACAGAAGCTGGTTAAGATCACATGGGGTCTTGAGCTAGGAGTTGAATCCAGGTCTGCAGAGTCCCTGTTCCATTCTTTAACCACAAGACCCTCCTTCCTTGCCCTCAACAATTCCATGTGGGCACTAGATGCCTGAGACACATAATAAATCACACACACAATTATAAATGGATCAAAAGCCACACAAAAAGCTCACCCAACCCAGTACAAATAACACCCTAAGACCCCACTCAAGCCCGCTGTCCCCAAAGAACCCCGGAGACAATAGATAAGCCTTGAATTGTTTTGTGAGACTCAATAAATCCCAGGTCTGTCAGACCAAGAGGGGGAATGGAGGATTTGCGAGGCATGAACGCTAGCTGGCTGAGACTCGGGGCAGAAAAGCCTATGGAAGAGCTGGTATCATAGCCTGGGAGCAGCAACCCTACGGAATGGCAGAAATCATAGCCGCTCCTTTGATTGAGGGAGGTTGCCTGCCATTTGTAGTTCAGGTTCACAACCTGAGGGTATTTTGGTTTCTGGATGTCCAGGGTTCTTTTCATAAACAGAGGGAAACAATGGAGTAAAGCAAAGAGGGTGTTGCTGGTCCAGCTAGTCCTCACCAAGGCCCAGGTTTTTAAAAGTATCTAGGCCTGGCTTCCCTCAGCGTTGCATGGTATAAGTGACTTAGACGACTAAGTCCCATTCTGAGAAGTGAGTCTAAAAACCGCAGCAGCCTAGTTAAGTTAATTGGTTTTTCCAAGATGTAAACCCCATGGGCCTGACTGTGGAACATGAAGCTACGGCACCTTTTGTTCTGCACCTTTAAATTTATCCTCATTCTCACTGCGGGTACAGTTCCGCAGCCATTTGTATTGCCAAAGCTGAGCTCAGGACAAAGGAGGCACCCTATCTGCTTGAGGGAGGAGACCTCATGCCTTTCTTGTTTTGTTGTTCTCCTAAGGCCTGATCCCACTGCCATTAAATCAATGGAAAGGCCCCCACTGATTTCACTGCAAACTGGATCAGGCCCTCAGTCTTATACCTGAAAATATCTGTTTTCCCCTGTATAACACTGACCACTCATAGGTATTGAAGACCTCATGGCACTTCTAGCAAGAGCTTAAGTTCTAGTGTACTCACTAAACTTGATCATTATTACCTAGACCTGATTGAAAAATGGGAACACTTTCCATGAAAAATACGTCCCTTTTCGGTCAATTTTTTTTTCTTCAAAATTCTGTTTATCAGATTTCTAATTAACTTCAAGCTGGCATGGGATTGTTCTTCTCTTTATGAACAGCGATAATGTTAAAGAAGAACTAAACTAAATTCAAGCCAAAAACTGTATGGCCTAAAATTGGTCCTCTCCCATGAGTGGATTTGATACGATGATGGACAGCCCCTCGTCCCATTTGTTTTGTTAGGGTGACCTGCTGAAATAGGCCAGGTGAAGCAGCTGTAGAGATGAACAGTCAGTATAAACATTCCTGCCTTTCCAAGCAGCAGGAAAGACATTTAAAAATTCTCTTAACTGCTGTAAAGATTTCCACAGAACTAAAATGTTGACAGCTTAAGCCTGGTCTACAGTGGGGGGGGGGGGGGGAATCGATCTAAGATACGCAACTTCAGCTACGAGAATAGCGTAGCTGAAGTCTACATATCTTAGATCGACTTACTTCGCGTCCTCGCTGCGCAGAATCGACGGCCACCACTCCCCCGTCGACTCCGCTTCCACCTCTTGCAGCAGTGAATGTCCGGAGTCGATGGGGAGTGCATTCGGGGATCGATGTATCGCGTCTAGACGAGATGTGATAAATTGATCACCAATAGATCGATCACTACCCGCCGATCCGGCGGGTAGTGTAGGCGTACCCTAAGAGCACCTGTGCTCCCTCCACCTGATTTGTTGAATTCTTACCGCTGAGGATCAAAGCAGATGCACTTCACTTTCACTTAGCGTAGACCTACTGAGAACCGTTACATAGTTGCCATTGTAGAGGTCTCTGCACTTCAGTGTTCGATGAATTTAAATGTATGTAGTTAAAGGATGGAAACCATCCTGGGGATCATTCAGGAGGAAAGATACTGTGGCCCAGATCCCGTCCCATTAAAATCAGTGGGAATTAGGTGGCTAAATACTTTTAAAGCTCTAGACCTATGTAAATACCAGATTTGGAGCTAGATGCTGAGTGGGTGCAAATCAGCACAGCACTATTGATTTCAATAAAGATAAGTCAACGTACACCAACCAAGGACATGACCCATTACTTTTCACAAAACAGAGAGGGAGTTTGGTACCTGAATAAGTTGGAAGAAAGGCTAAAGGAAGAAGGTTTCATTCCCTAGCTTATTCTACTCTCTTTTAGGGTAATGGGAGGTGCTTAACTGTGTTGGAAGGCGTTGAGCATCCTCAGTTCCATTGAGACCAAAAAGTCCTGAAGGACCAGCAGTTTCCAGGTGCTTGTCACCTCGCAGGATCTTATTGCATCAAGAACACATCCCAGAAATGCACAGAATCATAGAATATCAGAGTTGGAAGGGACCTCAGGAGGTCATCTAGTCCAACCCCCTGCTCAGAGCAGGACCAACCCCAACTAAATCATCCCAGCCAGGGCTTTGTCAAGCCGGGCCTTAAAAACCTCTAAGGATGGAGATTCCACCACCTCCCTAGGTAACTCATTCCAGTGCTTCACCACCTCCCTAGCTTTCCCTGTCTTGTCTGCTGATTTTCTTTAAAGAACATTCTGTGCCTTATGTTAAGATATCAATGGTATTTAATCATAAATGTGCAATAAATGGTCCTGTAGAAAAAGAGAATCACAGAAAGCAACACTGAGGCCTGGTCTACACTACGGGTTTAGGTCGACTTTAGCAGCGTTAAACCGAATTAAGCCTGGACACGTCCACACAACGAGGCCCTTTCTTTCGAATTAAAGGGCCCTTTAAACCGGTTTCTTTACACCACCTCCGACGAGGGGATTAGCGATAAAACCGGCCTTTGCGGGTCGGAATTGGGGTAGTGTGGACGGAATTCGATGTTATTGGCCTCCGGGAGCTATCCCACAGTGCTTCATTGTGACCGCGCTGGACAGCGCTCTCAACTCAGATGCACTGACCAGGTAGACAGGAAAAGACCCGCGAAGGTTTGAATTTCATTTCCTGTTTGCCCAGCGTGGAGAGCACAGGTGACCACGCAGAGCTCATCAGCACAGGTAACCGTCATGGAGTCCTCCCAGGATCGCAAAAGAGCTCCAGCATGGACCGAACGGGAGGTACGAGATCTGCTCGCCATATGGGGAGATGAAGCAGTGATAGCTGAACTCCGTAGCAGTAAAAGAAATGGAAAAGTATTAGAAAAGATCTCCAAGGCCATGAAGGACCGAGGCCATAACAGGGACACACAGCAGTGCCGCGTGAAAATTAAGGAGCTAAGGCAAGCCTACCACAAAGCCAGAGAAGCAAACGGAAGGTCCGGGGCAGAGCCGCAAACTTGCCACTACTACGCGGAGCTGCATGCGATCCTAGGGGGTGCAGCCACCACTACCCCAACCGTGTGCTATGACTCTCTCACTGGAGAAACACACAGGGAAGACGGTTCGGGGAACGAGGAAGATGACGATGGAGGTACTGTAGGTAGCTCACAGCAGCAAGGAAGCGGAGAAACCGGTTTCCCCAACAGCCAGGATATGTTTGTGACCCTGGACCTGGAACCAGTAACCCCCGAACTCACCCAAGACCCTCAGGGCACACAGGAGACCTCTGGTGAGTGTAACTTTGTAAATATTTGTAAACATTACAAAAAAAAAAGCAAGCAAGTCTGTTAACGTGTATGGGGATGGAGCGGAAATCCTCCAGGGACATCTCCAGAAAGCTCTCCTGGTTGAAATGGGGTGATTTTATTAAGGGGGACATTCAGAGGCGCCCGTTCCTGCTCTTCTGACCAGAAATGTTCCCCGCTGTTAACCACGCGGTGGGGGGGAGGGGTGAAGTGATCATCCCAGAGAATCGTGTGTGTGTGTGTGTGGGGGGGTGGTTTACTTGTGTTTGTGCCGCATGTTAACCGGGAAACCGCAGCCCCCTCCTTTTACATTGAAACCCCATTTTAAATGGACAACCCAATTCATCCTTGATATGGGAAATGCGCTGCTGTTTGCAACCTTTCCCGCATGTTAAGAAGGTTAAAAAAGCCAAAACACTGTGGCCTACGATGGCTGCCTGCAAGCCGAAATATGCGACCTTGTAATGAAAGAGTGTACCCATTGTTCCCTAAAATGTGTCTTTTTTAACCACCTCTCCCTTCTCCTCCACCAGCTGCAAATGTTTCTCCTTCGCAGAGGCTCGTGAACATTAGAAAGAGAAAACGTAAGACGAGGGACGAGATGTTCACGGAGCTGCAGATGTCCGCCCAGGCTGATAGAGCACAGCAGAATGCGTGGAGGCAGTCAATGACGGAGATGAGAAAAGCCCAATATGAACGAGAGGAGAGGTGGCGGGCTGAATCGCGGGAAGAACAGAGCAAGTGGCGGGCTGAAGACGATAGGTGGCGTCAGCTTGCAGACAGACGGCAAGAGGCAATGCTCCGTCTGCTGGAGCATCAAAGTGATATGCTCGAGCGTATGGTTGAGTTGCAGGAAAGGCAGCAGGAGCAGAGACCGCCGCTACAGCCCCTGTGTAACCAACAGCCCTCCTCCCCAAGTTCCATAGCCTCCTCACCCAGACGCCCAAGAACACGGTGGGGGGGCCTCCGTCCACCCAGTCACTCCACCCCAGATGATCGCCAAAGCATCAGAAGGCTGGCCTTCAATAAGAGTTAAAGTTTTAAAATGCAGTGTGTCCTTTTCCATCCCTCCTCCCCCACCCATCCCAGGCTACCTTGGCAATTATCCCCCTACCTCTGTAAGGAACTAATAAAGAATGCATGAATGTGAAAAAACAATGACTTTATTGCCTCTGCAAGGGGGAGGGGAGGGTGGGGTGGGGTGGTTGGTTTACAGGGAAGTAGAGTGAACCGGGTCGGGGGGGGGGGGGTTGGAGGGTTCATCAAGGAGAAACAAACAGAAGTTTCACACAGTAGCCTGGCCAGTCACAAAACTCGTTTTCAAAGCTTCTCTGATGCGCACCGCGCCCTGCTGTGCTCCTCTAACCGCCCTGGTGTCTGGCTGCGCGTAATCAGCGGCCAGGCGAGTTGCCTCAACCTCCCACCCCGCCATAAAGGTCTCCCCCTTACTCTCACAGATATTGTGGAGCGCACAGCAAGCAGCAATAACAATAGGGATATTCTTTTCGCTGAGGTCTGAGCGAGTCAGTAAGCTGCGCCAGCGCGCTTTTAAACGTCCAAATGCACATTCCACCACCATTCGGCACTTGCTCAGCCTGTAGTTGAACAGGTCCTGACTCCTGTCCAGGCTGCCTGTGTACGGCTTCATGAGCCATGGCATTAAGGGGTAGGCTGGGTCCCCAAGGATCACGATAGGCATTTCAACATCCCCAATGGTCACTTTCTGGTCCGGGAAGAAAGTCCCTTCCTCCAGCTTTCGAAACAGAGCAGAGTTCCTGAAGACGCGAGCATCATGTACCTTTCCCGGCCATCCCACGTTGATGTTGGTGAAACGTCCCTTGTGATCCACCAGGGCTTGCAGCAGCATTGAAAAGTACCCCTTGCGGTTTACGTAGTCGGTGGCTTGGTGCTCCGGTGACAAGATAGGGATATGGGTTCCGTCTATGGCCCCGCCACAGTTTGGGAATCCCATTTCAGCAAAACCATCCACTATTGACTGCACGTTGCCCAGAGTCACTACCCTTGCTATCACCAGGTCTTTCATTGCCCTGGCAAATTGGATCACAGCAGCCCCCACCGTAGATTTGCCCACTCCAAATTGATTCCCGACTGACCGGTAGCTGTCTGGCGTTGCAAGCTTCCACAGGGCTATCGCCACTCGCTTCTCAACTGTGAGGGCTGCTCTCATCTTGGTATTCTGGCGCTTCAGGGCAGGGGAAAGCAAGTCACAAAGTTCCATGAAAGTGGCCTTACGCATGCGAAAGTTTCGCAGCCACTGGGAATCGTCCCATACCTGCAGCACGATACGATCCCACCAGTCTGTGCTTGTTTCCCGGGCCCAGAATCGGCGTTCCACGGTATCAACCTGCCCCAGTGACACCATGATTTCCACATTGCTGGGGCCTGTGCCTTGTGAGAGGTCTATGGCCATGTCAATTTCCTCATCACTCTCGTCGCCGTGCTGCAATCGCCTCCTCGCCTGGTCCGGGTTTCGCCTTGGCATGTTCTGGCTCTGCATATACTCCAGGACAATGCGCGTGGTGTTCATAGTGCTCATAATTGCCGCGGTGATCTGAGCGGGCTCCATGATCCCAGTGCTAGCTATGGCGCCTGGTCAGAAAAAAGGCGCGAAAGTAGTATCTGATGGACCAGGAGAAGGAGGGAGGGAGGGAGGGAGGGCCAAGTGACGACATGGCGTACAGGTACAGGAACAGGGAGAAACACAAACAACTGTCACACAGAATGGTCCCCCCAAAGATTAAACTGGAAACCCTGGGCTTAGCAGGCCGTTGATTTCACGGAGGAAGGGGAAGCAAATGAACACAGAATAAATCTATTTTTTACATCTTAAGGTGGCAGCCGACGCTGCAGCATGAGTGACAGCCATACCAGTACGATGATGATGGGTACCAATCATAATATACCATCATCTGCCAAAAGGCAAGGGGCTGCTGCTGTGTAGCAATGCAGCCCCATGTCTGCCAGCCCCACGTCCGCCAGCACCCAGCATCGCCCTCGGCCTCTTCTGGGTGCTTAGCAGACAATATTGGGCAATTGGCAGAAAATAGTACATTATGACTGGTAACCGTCATCATCGAGACAGTAGCATGTCTGCCCAGGTGGCCATGATTGACAGCCACTCCAGTACGACGACGACGGGTACCAGTCATAATATACCATCGCCTGGAAGGGGCTGGTG
Organism: Malaclemys terrapin pileata; assembly: GCF_027887155.1. Taxonomy (NCBI): domain Eukaryota; kingdom Metazoa; phylum Chordata; order Testudines; family Emydidae; genus Malaclemys; species Malaclemys terrapin. Next base: position 12,351,281 of record NC_071515.1, on the reverse strand, counting down.
CAATGCAGCCCTACGGCTGCCAGCCCCACGGCTATCACTCATGCTACACCGTCTACTGCCAAAAGGCAGTTAGCAGCTGCTGCTGTGTAGCAATGCAGTCCCACGTCTGCCGGCACCCAGAGGACATATGGTGACGGTGAGCTCAGCTGTGCTGAGCGGGCTCCATGTTGTCTGCACAGGTAACCCAGGTAAAAAGGCGCGAATCTATTGTCTGCCGTTGCTGTGACGGGGGAGGGAGGGGCCTGACGACATGTACCCAGAACCGCCCGCGACACTGTTTTGCATCATCCGGGCATTGGGATCTCAACCCAGAATTCAAAGAAAAGGCGTGAACCGCTTCGCGGCTCGAGCTGTGGCGCAAACGTAGTATCTGACGGCCTAGGGGAAGGAGGGAGGGGGGCCGAGTGACGACATGGCGTACAGGCACAGGGAATTAAAATAAAGAACGGTGGCTGTGCATCAGGGAGAGACACAAACAACTGTCACAGACTGGTCCCCCCCAAAGATTAAACTGAAAACCCTGGGTTTAGCAGGCCGTTGATTTGACGGAGGGAGGGGGAAGCAAATGAATACAGAGAAAATCTATTTTTTACATCTTAAGACGACGGTGCAGCGTGACTGATAGCCCTCGGCATCTTTCTGGGTGCTTGGCAGCAAATACGGGGCGGTGTATGACGATGGTCTTCAGGCCTATTGCACGAGCTGCTGCTCAGGGAAGACTCTGCTAATGTGCGATGACCCGACTTGTAATAGGCCGGCTAACAGTCATAATACACCATTTACTGCCAAAAGGCAAGCCCCACGGCTGCCAGCACCCAGATCGCCGATGAAGGCTACCAGTCTACTGCACCGTCTACCGCCAAAAGGCAGTTAGCAGCTGCTGCTGTGTAGCAATGCAGTCCCACGTCTGCCGGCACCAAGAGGATATATGGTGACGGTGAGCTCAGCTGTGCTGAGCGGGCTCCATGTTGTCTGCACAGGTAACCCAGGTAACCCAGATAAAAAGGCGCGAATCTATTGTCTGCCGTTGCTGTGACGGGGGAGGGAGGGGCCTGACGACATGTACCCAGAACCGCCCGCGACACTGTTTTGCATCATCCGGGCATTGGGATCTCAACCCAGAATTCCAAGGGGCGGCGGAGACTGCGGGAACTGTGGGATAGCTGTGGGATAGCTACCCATAGTGCAATGCTCCGGAAGTCGACGCTAGCCTCGTACTGTGGACGCGGTCTGCCGACTAGAGCACCTAGAGCATTTTATTGTGTGGACATACACAATCGGCTGTATACAACCGATTTCAATAAAACCGGCTTCTATAAATTCGAACTAATTTCGTAGTGTAGACATACCCTGAGAAAGACATTGTCACCAACCCCCATCCATTGCAAACACAGGACAGTGAGATAGTGATCCTTCTGGATGATACCTACCAGAAAAAGAACTTCTCCCCACCTTGATCCCTGTCAGTGTGTCCTGGGAAATATTCCCCTTCTAAATTCCAGATTCAGGCTCAATCGCCCAGGGACTTCAGTGGAAAAACTAGCGTTGACTTCAGTGGGTGTTTCCATTGATTTTGATGGACAATGGATTGAGCCCGTAGTGATTAGTTAAACCTGTGCCTTTCCTAGTTGCAAAAGTGAAGATTTGCTGACTATTAGTCACATGGCTACATCCTTACATCTTATTCTATGTCTAGAGAAAACCTGGGAATCTCAGACACCAGTCACCCTGCTCCCCAGAGGGATCCTCATTCCAGGAGCAGCTGCTGCATCCACTTAGGCTAGGTCTATACTACCCGCCTGAATCGGCGGGTAGAAATCGACCTCTCGGGGATCGATTTATCGCATCCTGTTGGGACGCGACAATCGATCCCCGAATCGGCGCTCTTACTCCACCAGCGGAGGTGGTAGTAAGCGCCGCCGACAGAAAGCCGCAGAAGTCGATTTTGCCGCCGTCCTCACAACGGGGTAAGTCGGCTGCGATACGTCGAATTCAGCTATGCTATTCACGTAGCTGAATTTGCGTATCTTAAATCGACTCCCCCCTGTAGTGTAGATGTACCCTTAGAGACTTTGTGGGAGGAGATACAGTGGTTGGGAGAGGCCATGGGCCTTGAGACACTTGCTGACACTTGTGTCTCAGCCATGAGAGAAGGGGTGGTTTTGGTGGCAGGATATAAGCAAGGGATGGGAGGGAGTAGTTCAGGGCAGAGTCAGAGGAAACGGAGTTAGTTCCTCATCCTGCAAAGACTTATGCACATGCGGAACTTTGTGCACTGTGAATAGTCTCATTGAAATCAATGTGACTTCTTAGCAGGGCACCCCTGGGTACACACTGTCTAATCCATGTGGAGCCATCCCCACTGCAGCCACTGGCCCCAGCACCTCACCTACAGAGTCTGTACCACGCTCAGCCTTCGCCTTCCAGGCCAGCTCGCCCTGGTGCAGTGTCTCTCCCCCTCCCTGAGAGGGGACTTGGGCTGCTGGAAGCAGGGTGAGACCAGGCAGGCCCCTGGGGGGAAACTAGTGCAGGAGCTGGCCACATGGCAGCAGCAAGGAGAAGCCCACTCAGATTTGGCCCTCTGGCCCCTCCATCATGATGGTAGAGGGGCCAAAACTGAGTCAATGGCATTGCGAGTCGGTGCACTCACTCAGTTTTGGCCTTGCGGTTCCTCCTGGTCATGACGGAGGGGCCGTGAGGCCAAACCTGAGTGGCGCTGTGATTCCCATGCACCAGGTCACACCACCACCAACAGAAAGCTGCAGGGCCAAACCAGAGCAGGCAGTGGAGCAGCCAGCGCTGCTCCTCCTTGCCAGCGCCAATGATACATACGGTGCCTAACGTGTATGGCTGCAGGTCACCACTGCTTCTTACAATATGTAAAAGCTAAACAACTGCATGGGTCTTTGCAGAATCAGGGCTCAGGCCAGTTCTAGGGAGTTTTGGCATTGACTTTAATGGGTGCAGGATTTCATCATAGAAGATCAGGGTTGGAAGGGACCTCAGGAGGTATCTAGTCCAACCCCCTGCTCAAAGCAGGACCAATCCCCAACTAAATCATTCCAGCCAGAGCTTTGTCAAGCCTGACTTTAAAAACCTCTAAGGAAGGAGATTCCACCACCTCCCTAGGTAACCCATTCCAGTGCTTCACCCACCTCCTAGTGAAAAAGTTTTTCCTAATATCCAACCTGAACCTCCCCCACGGCAACTTGAGACCATTATCCATTTTCTTTTGTATAGCTGTATGATCCAACCCAGTGGAAAGCATCCCAATGACTTCCGTAGATGTTAGACTGTCTCGCTAGAGCATAGTGAATTAGTGGTGGTAAATCATTTCATCAGTGAATTTATTCCCCACCCCCACCTTTCTGAATTATCTGAAAACAGACTTTGATATTTCGAAATGTATTTGTCATTCAAAGTTGTTTAATGCACACCTTACATGAAAATATTTCATCCTGTGGCTCATTCTCAAACTAGACACTTTGATTCTCTCTTTGACTATTCTTTAGTCATGGTGTTTGATCATCTAAATCCATTTATGTCAATATTGAGGTTAGGGTCCCTAGAGCCTTGGATAGGGTTTTGTTATTTTAAATCTAAATAAATAAGTCAGCTCTTTTGGTTACCGATCTTTTAAAGACAGAAGGGCAATTTGCTTTCAATATGGCTGCTGCCATACTTCTGACATGAATGTGTTTATAAGGCCTGGTCTACACTAGGCGTTTATGTCGAAGTTAGCGCCGTTACATCGAATTAACCCTGCACCCGTCCACACCGCGAAGGTATTTAGTTCGACATAGAGGTCTCTTTAATTCGACTTCTGTACTCCTCCCCGACGAGGGGAGTAGCGCTAAATTCGACATGGCCATGTCGAATTAGGCTAGGTGTGGATGGAAATCGACGCTAATAGCTCCGGGAGCTATCCCACAGTGCACCACTCTGTTGACGCTCTGGACAGCAGTACGAGCTCGGATGCTCTGAACTGCCACACAGGAAAAGCCCCGGGAAAATTTGAATTTGAATTCCTTTTCCTGTCTGGCCAGTTTGAATCTCATTTCCTGTCTGGACATCGTGGCGAGCTCAGCAGCACTGGCAACGATGCAGAGCTCTCCAGCAGTGATGGCCGTGCAATCTCAGAATAGAAAGAGGGCCCCAGCATGGACTGATCGGGAAGTCTTGGATCTCATCGCTGTGTGGGGCGATGAGTCCGTGCTTTCCGAGCTGCGATCCAAAAGACGGAATGCAAAGATCTACGAGAAGATCTCTAAAGACATGGCAGAGAGAGGATACAGCCGGGATGTAACGCAGTGCCGCGTGAAAATCAAGGAGCTGAGACAAGGCTACCAGAAGACCAAAGAGGCAAACGGACGCTCCGGATCCCATCCCCAGACATCCCGTTTCTACGAGGCACTGCATTCCATCCTCGGTGCGGCCGCCACCACTACCCCACCAGTGACCGTGGACTCTGAGGATGGGATAGTGTCCACGGCTGGATCCTCGGACATGTTAGCGGACGGGGAAGATGAGGAAGGAGATGAGGAGGACGAGGCAGTCGACAGCGCTCACAACGCTGATTTCCCCGACAGCCAGGATCTCTTCATCACCCTTACAGAGATCCCCTACCAACCCTCCCCAGCCGTTACCCCGGACACAGAATCTGGGGAAGGATCAGCCAGTAAGTGTTGTAAAAATCTAAACATTTATTTGTAACAGAACAGGAATATTAACAATTTAAAAAATGGGTTTCTCATGATTAGTTTGATTAGCTTAACGATTCAGTCATGGGCAGTGCAACTATTGAAAAAAAATCTAGCAATGTCCGGTTTTGCATGATTGTCCTGCCCAAGCCGCTCTACTGGTTAGTCACTGCTACAGCAGCTACAGTAAAATGCGGTCTATATGTCCGGGGATGGAGCAGAAATCCTCCTGTGACATCTCGAGGAAGCTCTCCTGGAGGTAATTGGAAATCCGCTGCATTAGGTTCTTGGGGAGAGCGGCCTTATTGGGTCCTCCGTAGTAGGACACGTTGCCACGCCACGAGACTATCAAGTACTCTGGAATCATTGCTCTGCACAGCATGGCGGCATACGGCCCTGGTCTTTGCAGGCTTTCCCGGAGCATTCTCTCTTTCTCGCTGTCAGAGATCCTCATGAGGGTGATGTCGCTCATGATGACCTGCTTTGAATGAGGTAGGGGAATGTTAGTGTTGGGACTGCTTTGCCGTTCCTTTACAGAACTGTAACCGCTGGTTTGCAGCCACACGGTGGAGGCGGGAGAGGGGCAGCCGAAAGGGATCGTTCCCGGGGACAGCCGCGAGGGTGTGGGACAGGAGCAGACTTCCTGCTTGCCGAATTGCTGGCAGCAGGGACCGACATTGATTTCAATGTGAAATGAGGCCATTGCTAATATTAAAGTTTTAAGCTGCCACAAGTCTACGGCTTACCATGTCTGCCTGCAACAGAAATTCCGTTCTCCTGAGAGGCTTCTCAAATGTGCTGTAGAAGACCCCAGGCACTGAATGCGAAGGCCGAGAATTCGACCTTGTGCTGAGTGCGCATGTGATAGGTGCTGTGCATGGTCTTGTTAACAGAGAAAGACTATGTTCTTTGTTCACAACTACATTTATCTTTCTGAGGAATTCACTCCCTTTTTCCCATTCCCACAGCCCCATCTGCGACTGTCTCACAACCTAGCCTGTCATCACACTCCCAGAGGCTAGCGCGGATTAGGCATAAGAAGAAGAGGACACGGGAGGACATGTTCTCGGAGCTTATAGCCTGCTCCAGAGCCCAGGCAGCACAGCAGACCCAGTGGCGGGAGAACTTGACCCGAATGCACCAAGCCAACATGGATCGGGAGGAGAGGTGGCGTCAGGAAGACCAGCAGGCGACTCAAACCCTGCTTGGACTAATGAGGGAGCAAACGGACACGCTCCACGCCTTGTGGATGTTCTGCAGGAACGGAGGCAGGAGGACAGAGCCCCGCTGCAGTCCATCTCTAACCGCCCTCCCCCGCCACCAAGTCCCATACTCCCCTCACCCAAAGTGCACAGAAGGAGAGGCGGCAGAGTCCCTGCTAACTCTCACTCCACCCCTGCAGAGAGCTCGAGCAGCAGAAGGCTCTCATTCCCCAAAATTTGACAAGTTCTTTCCTTCCCGCCTGACACAAGCCCCTGTCCAAGTTTCACTTTCCCAGTTCCATGTTTGGTTGATAATAAAAAATACGTTTCTGTTAACTACTGTTTCCATCATGTTCTTTTGGAGGAGGGGGGGATAGGGGGTTGGTAATTCGACAGGACAGTCACCTTTGGCAGGGTATATAGTCGGGGGCAGGCACAGCAGCAGGGCACATACATAGTGCAGTGATGCAGTGACTAGTTACCCTGGTTAGTCTGGGAGGTTGTTTTCATGTTATGTGGTGGGGGGTGGGTTGCTCTGTGACTTTGTGGCAGGGGAGGGCAGTTACAGATCTTAAGCGGCGGTCCTTAGGCAGGATCACAGAGCCACACAGCAGGGGATCTGTAACCGTCCTCCCCCTGCCACAAAGTCACATAGACCCCCCCATACACACAGTCCCTATCAGGAGGGGTGACAGGCTCCGTTGAAACAACCATCCCACCGCAGCGGAGCCTGTCAATCCTTGAGTTTAGAAGCTGCATTCGCGCCACTACAGTACACCCGCTCCGCACCACAGTCTGCGTCCCAGTTTTAAAAAATTCCCGCGAATACAGTATTAAAGAAAACGGTGTGCTTTAACAAAGTAGAACTATTTTTATTTTGAAACGTGTGTTGGAAGTGGGGTGAAGGGGGTATGTAACTGGATAGGATAGTCAACATTAACTGGGCAAAGAAACGGGGGCAGGTTTAGCTTCTCAATACACAAACTTTAAAGTCACAGGTTACCCTGCTCACTCAGGAACTTTGCTTTCAAAGCCTTCCGGATGCACAGCGCTTCCCGCTGGTCTCTTCTAATCGCCCGGCTGTCTGGCTGTGAGTAATCAGCAGCCAGGCTATTTTCCTCAGTCTCCCCCTTGCTCTCACAGAGATTGTGGAGCACACAGCAAGCTGCAATAACAATGGGGATATTGGTTTCGCTGAGATCACAGCGAGTCAGTAAGCTTCTCCATCTCCCCTTGAGACGGCCAAAAGCACACTCCACCACCATTCTGCACTTGCTCAGCCGGTAGTTGAAGAGTTCTTTTTCAGTGTCCAGGGCGCCAGTATAGGGCTTCATGAGCCAGGGCATTAGCGGGTAGGCTGGGTCCCCGAAGATGACTATAGGCATCTCCACATCCCCAAGAGTTATTTTGTGGTCCGGGAAGTAAATACCTTGCTGCAGCCGTCTAAACAGACCAGAGTTCCTGAAAACACGAGCGTCATGAACCTTGCCCGGCCATCCCACGTAGATGTTGGTAAAACGTCCCCTGTGGTCCACCAGTGCTTGCAGCACCATGGAAAAGTAGCCCTTTCTGTTAATGTACTGGCTGGCCTGGTGTTCCGGTGCCAGGATAGGGATGTGAGTTCCATCTATGGCCCCACCGCAGTTTGGGAATCCCATCGCTGCGAAGCCATCTATGATCGCCTCCACGTTTCCCAGGGTGACTACCTTTGGCAGCAGTACATCAACGATTGCCTTGGCTACTTGCATCACAACAACCCCCACGGTAGATTTGCCCACCCCAAACTGGTTCGCGACTGACCGGTAGCTGTCTGGCGTTGCAAGCTTCCACAGGGCTATGGCCACTCGCTTCTGGACAGTCAGGGCTGCTCGCATCCGGGTGTCATTGCGCTTCAGGGCAGGGGACAGCAACTCACAAAGTTCCAGGAAAGTTCCCTTCCGCATGCGAAAGTTTTGCAGCCACTGGGATTCATCCCAGACCTGCAGCACTATGCGGTCCCACCACTCAGTGCTTGTTTCCCGTGCCCAGAATCTCCTTTCGACGGCATCAACATGACCCATTGCCACCGTGATGTTCTCGGCGCTGGGTCCCCTGCTTTCTGAGAGGTCTGTGCTACTCTCAGACTTCAGGCCATCACCGCGTTGACGTAGCCTCCTCGCCTGACTTTTCTGCATCTGCCTCAGGGAAAGGTGTATGATAAGTTGCGAGGCGTTGAGAGCGGCCACAACTGCAGTGATGGTTGCAGCAGGCTCCATGCTCGCAGTGCTGTGGCGTCCGCGCTGTCACTGACTAGAAAAGTGCGCGAACTGATTTCCCGCCGGCGCTTTCAGGGAGGGAGGGCGGGAGTGATGGACGGGTGACGACAGTTACCCAAAAGCACCCTGGACACATTTTTTTTTACCCAGAAGGCATTTGCGGCTCCACCCAGAATTCCAATGGGCAGCGGGGACTCCGGGAACTGTGGGATAGCTGACCACAGTGCACCACTTCCAATGTCGACGCTTTCCCTGTTAGTGTGGACTCACAAAGTCGAATTACTGTCCTTAGTGTGGACACACACGTTCGACTTTGCAATATCGATTCCAAAAATTCGATTTAAGTAAAATCGAACTACTCTCGTAGTGTAGACAAGGCCTAAGACTTTCACTTTCCAAATGTCTCGCAAAGAAACCCTGCGGATAAACGTACATAGGAAATGCATGAAAAGAATGATGGCGAGTGGTATCAAAGCAAGGTCACTGTTCTTCACAAGCATTGATCTGAGTGAGACCTATTTTGCAATTGACTCAGTCTACCAGTCTTCATTATATTAGAAAAATACAATCTTCTCCCCCAGAGAGTGAGAAGTACACAACCTGCTGTAGTCCCTAATACTAGAAACTGACTCATTCAAAAATGATATTTTCATTTTTATAGCACTTATAAAAAGAAAAAAACATTTTCTCCTACATGGTCCATTCCCATAATTCCTTAGAATTAATTTCAGATGGTGCTTATGTTGCTCCATTGCAAATAAAAGTGCAAGTCGCACTTTTACAGGCCATCACCTTCCTCCCCCACCCCCCACCATTTTATTCCCCTTAAGAGAACACCTATACTGCCACCTTCTGGCTATTTTGTATTACAGCAGGAAGCCAATGAATTACAGCGCCTGATCTAGAGAAAACAAAATAAGCCTTTTCACATTCTTGAACTTGTGATTCACATGTGCACGTTCAAGCCACGCCATCAGTAAAAATACTCTGAACTACTTTGTAGCAGCTGAGCTCCCATTTCATATTGTGACAAAGATTCTTTCCCCACTTCACCACACATACTCCAGCTCCTTTCTTTCTCAATTCGTTGGTCTAAATGGAGCAGGGGTGAGGTCTAACATTAAATTTGCAAAGGAATACACCCTAATGTCTCCATTATACTCACTTTGAGATAATGCACTGCTTCCACATTGTCAAACCAACTCAGTTGTCCAACAACAGACACAGACTTTGGACAGGTCTGATTTAGTGCTCAAGATAGCGCAAGTTACCAGGCGGAGAGGGGTTGGTAATAGACTGATGGCCTGCTTGTCAGCTGGTATAAATCAGAGGAACTCGGTGGAGTTCCACCGATTTATACCAACTGAAAACTCAACCCAGGTTGCTGTACCAGAGCGTGGAGATTGTGTCTACTTCTTACCAGTGCTGCTTGGAAAAGAAAAATGACCCAATTGGAACCTACCATTATTTATTTGAAGGGGTGGGGAAAACATTTTTTTCCCCTCCTGTTTAAGTAGCAGCTGGATTCAAAGCCAACGTGAGATGTTATTTTCCTATTCAAGGGCCAAATACACCCAGAGACACAGTATTTAAAAACAGCCCAAATGATGAGAAAAAAGGATTGGTGGTAAGAGGGTAAAACAAGAAGAAAAAAAAAGCCAATCTCTCCCTAAAATTAGGAAAGGGAGCAAGCTACAACCCCCAGAATTTGTTCGTGTATCACTGACAAGGAAAGGTATTTAGGATGGAGCTGTAGCAACGGGGCCCTGCTGTCCTTTGCAAGGGAAGGGGAATGGGGTGAGCCCATCTAGAAACTGCCAGCGGAGAGAAAATATTAAAAATGAAATCAGTCGGTAACAGAAAGTCAGCTTGCGCACACTGAAGGAGAGCCTGTGCGTGCAACAAGGGGTCTGAACAATTCTATTGCCTTCGGATTCCACCAGCACAGCATAGCGTGGATGAGACGACAGTGGCATCTAGTGGTCAGTCAGCTTTCTAGCAATCTAGGTTTTAAGAGAGGGGGCTGTTCAGAGGCTAGGGCGGGACACAAACATGCCAGCTGATTGGTAGTGAACTGTGCAATCAAGGTGCTTGACCAGTAAAACTCATTCCTGTTCAGAGGGCCAGCACAAGGCCTGGGCACTGCTCAAGAACCACTCACATACACCTTCAAATTCGGCCATTCACCACTTTCAGCCCCCTCTGCCCAGGGATGTTTTGCACCCCTAATGAGTTCCGCTGGGTCAGGTTGTGGAGTATCCCGCTTCTTCGAAGGCCTTTGATACAATGAGTCTACAGCAGAACAGCGCTCATCGGAGTATGCCGATTTAGTTGTATGCACAACCGATTTTGCAAAAACTCTGCTCGGAAATGACTCACCACCTCAGTTTCACACTATGGATCAAATTGGAGACTCAAAGCATGAGAAAATACAAGCTGGCCCCTCCAACACTGGAGCTCAGAATAAGTTTATTCTGGCTAGTATGTTGTTCTAATTTTCCCCCCCCATTCTTTATTCCTGCTCGGTTTTAAGAGAGTCCCTGCATCTCTTCTGCAGCAGCGTTCGTCACGGATGAACTCTTGTTAGTTTTCTCTGAGAACTGCGTTTCTCTCTCTCCTGTACATGCAGGAAGTTTACATCAGATGAATCTAAAAGAAAATCTAAAATCTGAAAGATTCCAACTTACCTAGGAATGACCAGGAATATTTAGAAGTTTAATTATCATCTCTATTTCCCTATCTGTAAGTGAAGAGCAATTTCAGATACTTAATTGAAAGCTTCAGGCTTAATAGCACTGGAGATGGCATTGGCACTGATATTACAGTACCATATGGATCCATCTAAGTTCCTGGTAACTCTGAAAAGAAGCCCTGATGGCTTCTGGGTTTAAAAGACATTTAGACATTCTTCAGCCTTGTGGTGTTTACACATTCTCTTTCACATACTATACCTTGCAACTTGAGTGGTTCTCCTCGATAACCTATTTTTGATGGTGAACATGCAGAGCTTTCACTATTCAAACACTGTTGTGGATAGTACATACTAGTGCACTAGGATAAAACTGGACCTTCACCTGGCAATATTTCTTCCCATTGGAGACCTGAGAGCACTCACTCTACTAAGCTGAAATTTTTGCTACCCCTGTCCGTGCTCATGTGGCTGTCTCCACAAAACTGTCACCTGTTATAGCTGCTTATCTATGCAGCTAGACTCCCACCACTCTTTATTCCTGGCTATTGCCTCTTTTAGATTGCTTTTGTCCTGTACCTCTTTTGACATACCCCATTTCATTTGTAGCGTAGCTATAGCTGGCAGGCATTGGCTACAGCCAACAACAATTCATAAAGAGAAATGTAGACAGCAGGCTTTACTGGTGAAAGGAACAGCACTAAGCATCCCCTGCCCACTACATATAATCACATATAATCCAAAAGAACTAAAGAAACCATCTGAAGTGATGCCATTTGGTGTCTTCCAATCCTGTTGCAAAATGGAAATAAAGTCACCAGTTCCATCATGTCTAGCATTTGAAGGGTTTAATAACCCCTGCACGTTCCTCCACCTCATGCTCTTTCTGCCATCCAATTTCTAGAACTATTTGATCCCCCCATAATCAAATGGTACTTTCAGAGGGGAAAGCTCTAAAGCACTGATCAACATGCAATAAGAAATAGAGAAGATTTTCAGAGGCACAAATGGCAGTTAGGCTCCTAACTCCTATTGAAAAAAAATCAATGGCGGTTAGACCCCTAGGGCTGGATTCCTAAAGAAACTTCGGTGTGGTGATGCTCAGTGTCACCAGTCCTACCTTTTAGGTGCCTAGAAAAATCACTGATTCATGAAGCCTGAGTTTGGCACCTTGGCTAACTGTACAGCAAATGGAAAGGGAGAGGCATGGCAGAAAGGGATTCAGAAAAGCCAGCAGGCTAGGCTGCTCCTCACCTAAGCTAGCCAATGGAAGATGCCCAGGAGAGGGTGTGTCCTAAGCCCAGCCCTCGCAGAGAGTTCAGCGCCCAGCTCCAGGGAGGTTACACTCGCTGCTTGGGATTCTCAGCTGCAAATCCTCTTGATATACTGGTACTGGTTTAGCCTGGAGAAGGAGGACCAGGCTAAATCATAACTTGCCCAGCTATTAGGGTACTCATCCCAGTTCAAGTGCCCCCTCTGTGTGAGGGGGAGAAGGGATTTGAACTGAGATCTGCCACCTCTCAGGCCTATGGGATATTTTGATGTAGGGCTCCTGGAGACACTCCAGTTGAAACTATTGCACTGTGGCTAAATCATGAAAGAGTCATTGAGCCAGAGAAGGAGCAAGTCATGAGAATGACACAGTAGCCTGGTAGTTAGTGCACTCACCTGAGAGGTGGGAGACCCAGGATCCAGTCCCCCTGCACTGATGATTTTTTTCCCCATTATGGGAACAGCTTCAAATGGGAGAGGATGAGGGAGCCCACATCAGAATATCCCAAAGCTCAGTGGCAAAGGCACTGGGTGATAGCAGATCCCTTCCTTCAGGTGGAGCAAGAACTGATCCAGAGGTCTTCCACATCCCAGGGAACTATCCTAACCACTGAGCTAAAAATTGTGAGGGAAGTCCTCACCCACACACAATCACCCCCAGTTCTGTGTAATATCACCTACACCGGCAACCACCACCTATCCTTAAAAAGGGGAACAAATAGAACCCAGGGAATTATAGACCAGTCAGCCTAACTTTGATACCAGGAAAGATACTGGAACCAATTATTAAACAATCCATTTGTAAGCACCAAAAAGAGAATAGGGTGAAAAGGAATAGCCAACATGGATTTGTCAAGAACAAATCATGCCAGACCAATCTAATTTCCTTCTTTGACAGAGTTACTGGCCTAGTGAATGGGGAGAAGCAGTGGACATGGTTTTGGTACAGCTTTTGACACAGTCCAATATGGCATTCTCCTAAGCAAACTAGGGAAATATGGTCTAGACGAAATTACTATTAGGTGAGCGCACAGCTGGCTGAAAGACCAAACTCAGTAGTTATCAATGACTCACTGTAACTGGGAGGGTGTCTAGTGGGATGCCAAGGGGGTCTCTCCTGGTGCAGTACTCATCAATATTTTCATTAATGACTTGGATAATGGAGTGGACAGCATGCTTATAAAATCTGTGGATGACCACAGACTGGAAATGACTGCTAGCACTTTGGAGAACAGAATTAGAATTCAGGACAATCTTGACAAACTAGAGAATTGGTCTGAAGAAAAAAAAGAAAAAAAAAAAATCAACCAGATGAAATTCAGTAGAGACAAGTGCAAAGTACTACACTTAGGAAGGAAAAAACTCAAATGCACAACTACAAAAGGGGGAATAACTGGCTAGGTGGCAGTACTGCTGAAAGGGATCTGGGAGAGTTATAGTGGATCACAAATTGAATCTGAGTTAGCAATGGGATAGAGTTACACACACACACACACACCCAAAGAAAAAGGCTAATATTATTCTGACATGTATTAACAGGAGTGTTGTATGTAAGACATGGGAGGTAACCGTCATGCTCTACTTAACACTGGTGAGACCTCAGCTGGAGTGCTGTGTCCAGTTCTGGGTGCGACACTTTAGGAAAGATGAGGATAAATTGGAGAGAGGCCAAAGGAGAGCAATAAAAAAAAAAAAAAAAAAAAAAAAAAAAAATGATAAAAGGTTTAGAAAAACTGACCTCTGAGGAAAGGTTAAAGAAACTGGGCACATTTAGCCTTGAGAAGAGAAGGCATGGGGGCGGGGCTGATAACCTTTACATACATTAAAGGGCTGTTGTAATGTGGATGGTGATCAGTTGTTCTCTGTGTGCACTGAAGATAGACAAGTAGTAATGGGCTTAATCTGCAGCAAAAGAAAATTAGGTTAGATATTAGGGAAAAAAAAACTAACTATAAGAGTAGTCAAGTTCTGGAATAGGCTTCAGAATCCCCATTGAAGGTTTTTCAGAACAGGTTGGACGAACACCTGTCGGGGATGCTCTAGGTTTACTTGGTCCTACTTCAGCACAGGTTTGAGGACTTTTTGAGATCCTTCTGGTCCTGCATGTCTATGAATCCACAGGGCCCCAATGCAGTGGGTGAGCTCTGAGCACACTTACTGGATCGGGCCCCGCAGGCGAGTTAAGTGGAGGAACGCTGAGCTTCCCTCATTCGTCCATTGCTCTGGGGCTTCAGTGTCTGGACACTCAAGTGTGGCTGCAGTGCACATGCCCAGAAGCAGAAACATTGGCACCTAGGGAACTTTTACTGCAAAAATATAGGTGCTGGGCAAGTTCAGGCACCTATAGGATTCAACAGCAGCTGAGCAGGGGCTTTCTGAATCCCAGAGGGGCCTGATTCTGGGATTTAGACTCCTAAAGTGGCAGTCAGATGCTTAAATCCTTTTGTGAATCTAGCCCCTAGCTGCTGTTTGTGCCTTTAAACTGCACCCCCTCCCCCATAAGGGCAAGATTCTCAGAGGAGTTTGAGCAAGTGAGGTGTTGACATCCAAGGTGGCTGGGGTGCCTAATCCTCACAGGCTCCTTTGAAAATCTCAGCGGTACTCCTTATGGGGGTGGGGGGGAACGCCTGCTGAACTGCACAAGGGACACAAAGTTAGGCTGGCTTAACTACATCGCTCAGGGCTGTGAAAACGGTCACTCCCAGTGCTGAGTAATTAAGCTGACCTAAGCCATGGTGTAAGCAGCAAAGTGACAAATTCTTTGATTGACCTAGCTACTGCCTTTCAGAGAGGCGGACTTCCTGCAGTGACAGAACTACTCCTTCTGTCTCTGTAGCAAGTGTCTGCTTTACAGCGGCACAGTTGGTGCATTTCTAGCATAGACACCCCCCGAGCATCCGATACAGATGCATGAAGTAGATGCTCTGCATTCCCCCAGCCACTCAAGCAGTAGTGAAACTGCACTTTTTTTTGGTTGAGAAAGAGTCACTGAGCAGGTCCCCGTGGAGGCAGACACCCCCTCAAATGAGAACTTTGCCTGATTGTCACAGAACTTTGTGTTTATTAAAGTAAGGTTTCATCAATGTACAGAACTGACAAAAATTTTCCAGGAAGATTGACAAACATTTACAATTCATATATATTTGAACACTGTAGGTATAAATAAAAGTTCTCTCATTATATTATTTCCTGGGAAGCCTCCAATGAAACCAACTCTTTCAGCTGGCCCCTCTGCAGCAGTTCTATTAACCACTGATGAACAAGAACTCCTACTTATTCTTAACATCCAGTGTTTTAAAATTATTGCTTATTACCAGATAAAAGAGCAAGATGACATAGTAGGGGTCATTATTAAAAAAATCTCATGTCACAAGCTTTGTAACAGCACGCTCTTTCTTGCACAATACGCTCATCTTTTTTCCCCCCGTTTAAAATAATGCAGTTATGACGACCAAGGTTTTCCAAAAGCAGCTAGTGATTTTGGGTGCCCAACCAGAGGTACCTTAAAGGGGCCTGCTCTTCACAGGTTAGTGCTTAGCACACCCTGAAAACCAGTTTCCTCTAAAGAGTCAAGTTGAGTATCAAACAACGGAGGCATCCCAAAATCACTAGTCACTTTGGAAGGTCGTGGCCGATTTGTTTACAGAGATCCAATGAAAAGGTTTCAATAACCCAGCATCACACGTGCTTTGCAAAACAAGTCTTTAGAACAGAATCTCACTGGGAGCTAAGCTTGGAATAAGGATCCTTCATCTCAGCACTGGCTTCATGCTTGGGTTACAGAGCTCAGTGCTGAACAAGCAGTTTTCAATCTCGGGAGGGGAGATGCCAGCCGAAGGAATAGGAGTTGATTTTCTGCCACCACACCTGCAAGAGTAGCTACAGGGCTGAATAAATAAGAAGGAAAGGAATGTTCTCTTTGTGTAGAGCTGCTGAAGAAATGAGAAATCATACCCGTGTCGAAATCTTATCATTGGACAAGTGCAGTCCTTGACACGCGCAACTAAATCCACTCACAAACTTATTCACCCGCTCGCTGCCTATTGAACCTTCCCACTGCCGAGAGTGATCAGCCCCCACATGTCTTAGCTTGGCTGCTGAGGGAATGGGGGAAGATAAAGTCTCATTTACATAATGCACAATACAGTCCATTTTAGTCACCACCATGGAGAGAGGTTTAATATGTTTCTAGTCAAAGGCGGTTTAAAAAAAAAAAAAAAAGTAGCCTCCCTCAGAGGTTCTCCTGACTACAAAGGACAATGTAGGGAACATCCAGTTATGAGATGCCACTGGGAGCCGCCGGAAATACAGAACTTTATATGCTGCTCTAACTAAAGGCATCCCAGCCTTTACAACACTTTGTACAGTGGGTTCCCCTCCTCCCCAAACACACCCCCATGTCCTTGCTCAGAGATTGGGCTCGTATATTCTTCCACCCGCAGAACTCAGGTTCATAACAGCACTTGCTCCTTTCCACCGGGAGACATCCCTGCACCAAGGCCCACTCTTAGCCCCCATGGATCTTTTTGATTGTTCCACCCTTGCGCTTCTTGCTCACAATAAAGTCATTTTACTTGGGCACTTTGCGCTTGTCCTCCGAAGGAAAGAAATCACGTCGCTTCGGCTAACCTCAGCGGGTGAACCAACTCCCATGAGGGAATGGAAACCCAGCACACCTCCTGCCCAAGCAGTCTCTTCAGGGCAATGGAGCAAGGACGTGCTGCATTTCTTTCTGATGGTCTTCCACTTTCACAGCACTGGGTCTCTTTGGATAGGCGATGCTGGCCATCTTAAAGAATTCATCGGCAGCGTCCAGTGCAATAAGACGATCCTGTCAAAATAATGGAGTCGTCAGAATTGCTGGTATCCATTCAAAAATGCCCTCTTCAGACACGCTTGAAAAGACATAAGGCCTCATCCTTCATGGTGTCATGCCAGTGTCCTGGCTCCAAGAGAAATAATGGCATAAAACTGGAGTAACTCCCGGCTGAATCAGGGTCATGGTCTACAGTGCAGACATGTTTCCATTTGTGCCCAAGCCAGCCACCAGTGCAATCTTGGACTGAACAGTCCTATCTGGGAGACTGAGGTACACGGGGCTTTGGTCCTGTGCATTTCACTACTCATGCCACTTTTGTGACCTTATTAGCAGAGACAGAGCGGGTTAGAGAAAATAGGAACATTTATCTACCTACCACCACAAAGAGGTATCGCTCGCAGAGCTCCCAGCTTTTGGGGAAAATGTTTGTCTCCTCAGAGAGCTTTAACAGGATCTCCCGGGCTTTGCTCATGTTCTGAGAATCGCTGACGATGCTCAGTTTAGTCACCGATAACAGGGAGTCTGCTTCCTTCTGAAACCCTACAACAGAGATGATCAGTCCAGTTTAAATGAAAGGCACAAAACATGGCAGGATGTAAGTGGGCAATAACATTACTGCAAAGAACCAACCAACCCAATCCAGCTCTCTCCTGGTAGACAGCTCGGTATATATTTGGAGGTTCGCTATTCCCCCTCTGCCTTGTGTGTTTGCCTTTTAGTGTTATTTTATACCCCATGACAGGAAAAATAAATCACACTTGGATAAAATGAACTAGCATTTCCTCTGAGCAGACTTCACTGTGTACCCTTGCTGTAGGGTGAACGGGAGGCCACCAGTGAGAGAACATTTGAAACTGCAACACGTGCATTGTGCTTTTCTGATTAAGGGGCCTTTACTTGTGCCGATTCAGTCTTTGACTGCTCCGTGTGCGTAGACAGTGAGTACGTTCAGTGTAGGTGGGTGCCCTGCTCTTTTCGTGATCCAGCAAGCCCCAATGTTGCCGATAGAACTGAACATATTCAGCACCTTTCAGGCCAAAATTTTTTTTAAAAAAGCCAACCAACTGAAGGGAAAAAGCAACACTGCAAGAGTAAAAAGTGCAGGTAGTTGTTTGGGACTGAAACCGTCAGCTTTTTTTTTTTTTTTTTTTTTTTTAAATAAGAGTAGCATCTGTGGGAAGAAAGCTACTTGGCATGTAATCTCTGTGATCTACCCATAACCCTGGCCCCAGGAAGTCTGGGATTACAGCGTCAAAGGTTCTACTGATAAAGTTGGTCTGTATGGGCTTGTGGTTAAAACATGGGACTGGGAGTCTGGAGATCTGGTGGTTTATATCTAGTTTTGCTACTGTCTTCCTGCGTAGGCCCATCAAATTACTTGATTTGTGTCTCATGTTTCCCCAGCCCAGGGGAAGATAGGTAGAGGATTTCTTATACATCACAGAGGTGTTAGTGTTTGAAAAGGATTTTGTGCTAGTGTAGTACTTTATATCTAAGGAGCTCAGTGCATTATGGATCTGTAATAAGCGGTGTGTAGAAGCTAACCAAGTCTGGTTGATAAAGGTTAACAATGATTCACAGTTTCAGTGCCTAAGATTCCCTCTATCATCACGTTTGGGAAAACAAAATTCCTTTGCTCTTAGTGGTCACGTCTTTGCAAAAGCAAAAAGCCCAGGAACTGACACGTGAGGGATCCAGTTCCCCTGTGCCAGAGAGAGACTTCCACGTGAGAAGTGCAAATCACTGCCTTCCTGATCTGCCGAAATTTTGCATCGATCTTGCCCAGGTGTCAATAACTACACAAGGCCATGGGGACTCTAGCCATACATATCATTGCAGTTTCCTCCAGAGGACCAGCCAGATGTGTTTGGATCACAAGGTGGATTTAACTCTTTCCAGGACAAGTAGGCAAAGCAGTGGAAAGAAAAGGGTATTGCCAAGTAGTTTGATTCATTTAAACCCTATTTAAAATTTCTTTACGGTTCTTCAGATCTGCTAGTATTAACCAGAGGAGGAAAAATGGATAATTTCACATCACTTTCATCAGAAAAAGCTTTGGGGAAAATGTAGTTTTAACGAGATCAGTGCTCTTTCATTCTGAGCTGCCTTGCTCTTAAAAAGACAGGATAATCCCCAACCCCATTGTCCAAATAGCCTGGGGACAGGGATTTTATTTGGATAATCAGAATGTGGTTAATCAAGGAGGCTGGACCCAGCCAGCCATTCAGCAGCAGGGTGGCCTCCCCCAGGGCTGGCAGCTCATTCTTCTCCTCTGCAGTCCTGGCCAGAGTCTCTGCCCTGATCCCTCACTCCCATGACAGCCGGACTGCAGAGGTTCCCTGCACTGCCACTAGGCCGGCGACATCGGACTCCTGCAGCCACAAGGTGTGGGGCAGAGCAGAGACCCCTGGCCAGGACTCTGCTAGGCCTGCAGATCCTCGGCCCTCCCCTGCACCTCCAGGTATTGGGTGTCACCAGGAGCCCTCTGCAGCTCAAAGATGGGGGCTCATCCTCATCCTCCTCCCCCCAGTCCTGGCCCTGAGATGCCTGGGAGACAGCAAATGGATCTGGAGAACGCAGCGGTTCGGATAATAGGGGTTTGGATAAATGGGAGTATACTATATACTGGATCACGATGCAGGCGTTAAATAGATGAACACCATGCATGTTGTGGCAGGGTAGAGGGGATACCCAGGGCCGGTGCAACCCATTAGGCGACCTAGGGCGCTAGCATTTGGGGGGTGGCATTTCGGGTCCTTCGGCGGCGACCAGATCTTTAGGAGGAGGGAGCTGGGGCTGGGGGGGCGCGGGGAGGGCCTCCTGCAACAAGTAAGGGAGGGGGCAGCACACAGGGGAACTCCCTGCCCCAGCTCACCTCTGCTCTGCCTCCTCCCCTGAGCACGCCGCCCCGCTCTGCTTCTCTCCCTCCCAGACGCCAAAGAGCTGATTGGCGTCGCAAGCCTGGGAGGCAGGAGAAGTGGAGCAGCTACAGCGTGCTTGGGGAGGAAGCGGAGCAGAGGTGAGCTGGGGCGGGGAGCTGCCGCACAGCTCCCCGGGCGGGGGGGGGGCGCCACAGGGCGGAGGGGGAGGCGGAGAGCTGCCACAGGACTCGGGGGGGGGGGGGGGGAGCTCACCTAGGGCATGAAACATCCTTGCACCTGCCCTGGGTCACCCCCTTTCTTATCTCGTGGAGCACCTACCGCCACTCCGTGTAACCACAAAGGCAACTTTTTGACTAGTGGACCCACCCAGAGTTTACAGAGCCAGTGGCCAGACCCCTCCTCCAAGCCCGCCCGCCCATGAGCAGCTGCAGAGAGCCACAGCCCAGCACTCCTTTGCGTGGTGGGAGGGAAAGGACCCAGTGTCCCTCTGCGCTACCTCTTTCCAACTGCACCCCTCTTCAGTGAAGCCTTGGTGGCTACGTCATTTTGCATCTATGCAAAACAAAAGAAACGGTGGGGGAGGAAGAGATTACCCCAAGATATGAAGGCGCCAGTAACAGCCTTTGCTGAACAGCTGTCCTGCTGCAAATAAAATAGCCACGACCTCAGGTTTACCTAATTCTTCCAAAATACGCTTCCATCTGCTTCTCACTTCCCTTCGGATTTGCCGCAAGGTATAGATGTCGTAGTTCAGTTTTTGCCATTCCTGCAAGGCAAGGGGAGAACAGATTCAGCCTTCTTCACTCTGCACAGCTCGTCCCACATGGCTCTTTTCCAGCGATTTGTACTCCTGGCGACCCAACCACATTCATAGGTCTATGACAGTAACGGCTCACTCCACAGGTCTGTTCCCAGTGTGGATTTAGAGCCAGAGCTGCTTACTTTACCAACTAAAATCAGTTTTTCCTATTTTAACCTTCTTGCCACAGCTATGGGAGAATGGACATGAGTTTGGCTTAAGCATCAACATAATTAAGTTCTAATCACAAGGCCCAGTGTAACTGCATTTTAAAATATGGGCTCATCTTTCCATAGCATTGGACCTACAGCTGGTTGAAAAGTGCGAAGTATTGTCAGTGAAAAAATGCTGAAGCAAGATTTTTTTTTAAATCAAGAACAGAAAGCTAAAAACCACAAAACGCTTCTATTTCTGTCAAAGAACCAGAACACTTCCATTCCTCCACCCCCAGAAAAGGCCATTTTTCCCCCCCATCAAAAACAAACGGGCCAGAACATTTCAGCCAGTCTCAGTTGGACCCAGTTCTTTTCCCAGTGAAGTCACTGACCTAACTCCCATTTATTTCAGTGGAAGTTAGGTTGCTCTCTCAAAACATGGACAAGCTCTACTCAACGAGTTAAACTTGGGTGTCCTCGTGAATGTATTCTGTCCTCAGTTACACTGGTATAATCCCCAAGAAACTCCATGGTCTTCAAGTTGTACTGTATTGCAGAATTTAGTCTATAATTTTTGAAAACTTTGCCAATGATTTATGGGTCCAATAGCTGAAAATGAACTCCTCATTTGGGGCAGAGGAGAGAAAGTGGGGAATAATCTAGAAACAGAGCCCAGCCCTCTGCTGGATTCTGCAATGCTATCCCAGGATGCAAAACAAGGTGTGCTGGAAGGAACTGATTCATTTCCACTCCCACTCAGTTGGTCTGAAGCCCTAGATATATCCTCCCATCAAAGAGCTTTTCCTGGAATTTGGAGACAGAAAAAGTTGTTCCTGTGATGATCTCTTGTCTACGGATACCAGACTTTCCATTGCAACTTCTGATTTTCCCAGGCTTCTAACTGCCAAAGAAACGGCACCTTTGGGTTACAATTTTCCGTGTCTGATCACAACCCACAGGATTTGTGATTTTGTTGTTAAAGTTTGAGCATAACCCAGTGACATTTCAATTAGGCCAGGGCCAGATTTGCAGAAGAGCTCAGCTCCCATTTAGGCATCTAAATGAAGATTTTCAGAAGTGCTTAGGGTATGTCTACACTGCCTGCTGGATCGTCGGGCAGCGATCAATCCAGTGGGGATCGATTTATCACATCTAGTCTAGACATGATAAATCGACCCCCGAGCCCTCTCCCATTGATTCCTGTACTCCAGCGCTGTGAGAGGCGCAGGCAAAGTCGACGGGGGAGTGGCAGAAGTCAACTCATCACGGTGAAGACACCACAGTAAGTCAATCTAAGAACGTCGACTTCAGCTACATTATTCACGTAGCTGAAGTTGTGTAACTTAGATCAATCTCCCCCCAGTGTAGACCAGGGCTCAGAGAACAATAGAAATTGAGCCCTTTAGAAAACCTGGGCCACTATTATTTAACTAGCCAAAAAAGCAAGATCTTTGTTTTGTCCATGCTTAACTCAGAAATGGCTGATTTTTTACAAGCCAGGACTTATTGGTACTGAGGAGTAGTCTTCAAGCTAATGGGCAACATTAACAGTTAAAAATGACTGAACAACTAGGTTTGCATATGCGATTTCCATTCAATTTACAGTTACTATGCAATTTGTTGTGCTGCGGAATACAAAGTATCCAGGTTTTTAGTGTCATTTTGTACTAATCTTTTAATCTGGTATCCCACACCTGAGTAAATTTTGACCCTGGAACTGTAAGAGTGACATTAGTATAGCTATTTGTGCATTAGTGTTTCAATTGACATTACAGAGATTAAATGCCAACACTTATTTATACAACATCAAAACTGTGCACACACCAGATGGGGAATGCAACAAAAGTAAGATTCCCCTAGTAATCACGGCACTCCCACAGTGCATGTGGCCCGGCACTCCCACAGTGCATACTCCAATCCAAGTATGCAGTTGTATATTTGAGGTTGAGTTGGACCCGTTATACATTAAGGTATCCATTTAACATAGTAACTAGTCATCCAAAATACACTCTGTCCTTTGCTACGCCTGATTACTAATATAAACATGTTAAATGGATACCTGAACGTTAGTCCATTTTTCAGGTGCCACAGGACCCTCTGTTCCTTTTTACAGATTCAGACTAACACGGCTACCCCTCTGATACTAGTAAACCTAGGTGATCAATCACTTTGTTCCAGTTACTCATAACTTTCATCTTTTGGGCTGTATATTTCCAAGTCTGACCTCTGCTCACAGGGTGAAGACTTTTGGAAAGTTTAAGCAGTGATGGTTCAGCTTCTTTCCCCCTCTAAAAACAAAACAGACGCCTCACTTAAAAAGGCACAAAGCCATCTACAAAAGAACTGTGGGGGGGGGGGGGGGGGAGGAGAACACTTGGACATTTCATTACACTCAAAACCAGTTAATTACATATGTGAGATCAGATCCATATGTTTAATAGCCATTATGGAGGAGACAGATGTTACCAACAGCCAATCAAAGCTGCATTGTATGCCTGACTTTGTAATCCCATTTCGCCATTGTAATAAAGACTTACAGACAGCTGTATACAATGTACCTTTCCCTGCACATTCGTATACATCTTATTATGCCATTTTAATCAAAGTAATTTTTATATATGTTTTAATTTCCAGAAATTTAAGAGCCATTAACTAAAATTATAGAGCACGTCTGGATCAATTAAAAAGGGAGAGTGATCTGCCAGTAAAATGCATTATGTTGATAATTTTCCTACAATTACACAGAAAGTGTGCAAGAGAAACTTGTCATTTTTAATAGATAATCACTAATAGTGAAATGCTAATTTAGCTTTTAAAGGTGACCAGCAGATATTGGGATCAGGTCCCATTTTCTCTTTTTTAAATTTTAAACAGGCATTAAAAACCACTTTAAATATTTGTTTTTGTTTTTTCCTAAAGGCTGCTTTTGCTCAAATTTGCTCCAAAATAACATTGGTTTTAATTTTGGGTTAAAAAAAACAAAACCAAAAACATCACATTCTGTCCTATTTCGATTTAATACGTTGGGATTTTTAAAGGGAATCCACCCCACAAACTTGCACTGAAATAAGGAGCTGGGGGGGGGGAAAGGTGTGAATTAAAACCAATTGGGTATTTTGATCAAGTTTGAGTGCAGATGGGGGTGGGGAGTTCTGTTTGCTTTTTACCCAGAAATATCATAGTTAGCAGAAGGTTTGGACAAGTGGAGCAGGCTCAGTCTCTGCTCTCAATTGATAGGGTCAGACATGTTATAATCTTTCACATACACATGCTCCTTTCAAGTGTTTTTTAAAAGTTTGGAATTAAAACCAAAAATATCCAAAAATCCCATGTGCTCTCAATTACTCAATTTTATTGCTCGCGAGGACATTGCATCCCTAGTTCTCCAGCCCACTCCACCCCCAAGAGTCCTGTAGCAAAACCACAGAAAAGTGAGTTTTTAAGAGAAACAGAAAAGCAGAAATTCCATTCTATGGAACCATATTGACACCTCCTTCTGTGCCCCTCTCCCTCCCCCCGAGTCATCAGCAAGGTTGAGATGTTTAGATCCACAGCACTGAGCTAAAAGAGTAACTGATAGCAGTAGGAGGCTGTTATTTTCTGTGTGGAGCAGCCCATACAAGGGGATGAGACTCTCTTTGTCTCTGGGTCTCACAGCTATTTACTAGTCTGCACAGGACTGTTGAGACTCAGGAAGTCTGGGTTCTAGTCCCAGTTCTGGAAGGGTGTGTGCTCTGGGGGTTACGGATCCTTCTGCCCCCAACTCATCCTCAGATTGCTTTCACTGCCCCCACCCCCGAGACCTTTGCCAGACCCATGGCTCTCACACCTCTGAATTCCACTCAGACTGACGGCTCCTCCTCACTGCCTCGGCACCTGCAGCACTGAACACAGAATCTTCATGCTCTCAGTTTGGATCCAGAGGCCCCAGTGGCCCCCGCAATGAGGAGGAGATGTGGCAGGGAGAGTCCTGCTCGGCCCAGCAGCTCTTGAATGCAGCACGCTCAGTCACAACAGCGGGGATGGCACATGCCTAGTCTAGCTGGCACATAGCAGCTCTGCTGGGAGGTGATGGAGTGCGCTCAGTGAAGACAGACTCTTCAGAGAGGTCACCACCGTTTTCTGAGCTTGTGGGAACGGAGATTTTCAGAAGCGTATAACCCTGCTTGTGAAAATCTGGCCAAGCCACATCCCTGGCACCAGGACAACCTTCCTGCCAAATATCAAGTCCCTGCTGCAAAGCTTGGGCATGCTTGAGCTTCTCGGTGAAGAAATTGGAGTCAGCTGAACAACTCCCTCACTCACACCCCTCTGGAAAAAAGCCTCAGGCAGACACCTGACAAAAGGAAATTTCAGCCTGAACTATTACAGTTTGGCAAAGCTAAAGGCAACTGTAAACAGGGTCTTATAATGGAAGTGAAGTTTGCCTGGCACAATAGCCCTCAATACCAGCTCTACCTCAAATGACTCATGACAACACCTGCGTGTTACTAGGAGACAAACTGGATGTGATGTTTCCATATTGCACGTCTAGCACATTCATACTTAGGGCGCTGTGTGTAATTACTGCGTGCACCTCTGTACTGAAATGGGAAATGGCCTTAGGTGCACTGAGCAGAAGGACACCATGTTCTTCCACGGATGATTCAAGACATTTGGGTACCAGTCATATTTACAGCAGGGTGGGGCGTGGGCCATCAAATTGAGGCTCCGGCAAGAAAGGATGAAGACAAGAACATCTCACTCATTTTCTCCTGACTCATTAATGAACTCCCTCGCCCTGCCACGTCACAGAGGCAGGTGGGTGTGAGCTGCTGACTCCTTGCATCTGTGATGAACTAGGTTTACAGGACTGGGAAATCCAGATCTTACCTTGTTAATGCACAAGAGTTTCAGGCAGAGATTTTCAGCTTAGCTACGTAGGGGGATTTAGCCACACCTCTTCCACTGAAGTTCATGGAATTAGGAGTGAAATCCCTGAGCTGATTTTGAACATATCAGCCTCAGTTTCCAGCACAGAGTCAAGCAGGTGCATTCTCTCTGCTCATTACTTGGTAGTCACCTGCCCTTTCTCCTTGTCACGATGCCCATGTGTGACTAAAGCTGAACGCCAGCACAGCACTGACCCATGGGCACACGAGCCAGAAAAGGGGCCAAGAACAGAAACAGCCCTGCAGTTACTATTACGCCTGGGTTTAGAACTGGGACTAGGACACCCAGACCAAGAGAACCATCCCCATGATTGTGGCAGCCCCCGTTTGTAGGCTGATCTCACTTCTCCCTAGGGACTGGCCTGGTAAAGAGTGGCTCTAAGATCAGGGAGTGCAAAAGTGTACACACTGGCCCACCCCGCTGCACTAAGTGCTCCTCAGTCACACATCCGGCCCTGCGAGTATGAAGCTGGGGACATGAGAGCAGAGCTGCAAGCTCCCCACTCCTGGAACTGGACAGCTATAGTATGTGAGAGGACTAGCAACCACCATCTAGCAAGAGCCTCGGTAGCCTGCGGGCAGTATCAAAGGAAGTGAACTTAGAACAGATTCAAGGACTCTGACTAGGGAACAAAGCACGCTGGAACGGTGACCAGGTCTCGGGGAAGAAGAGACAGCACAAGATGACCCACATCTAGGAAGCAGGATCCTAGATAAGAACAGAGGCACTAACCCCTCCTATTGCCTGCCTCATTGGTCTGAAAGATATAAAGAAGCCAAGCCATAAAACACACACTCAGTTTTCACTCCTACATCTTCTGCTGAAATCATACATAGGCAGTATCTGCAGTGCCCCAGGTCAGAATTTGCCTCTGTAATGCAGTGTCCAATACCAACGCGTGTGTAACCCTAGCACCTGCTGTCATACAATCGTTCTCCAAGGTGGGCTCCGAGTGATTTTCAATTTCAAGTGTTTTCCTGACCCAAGTCTAGTCTGAATTCTTGTATTTGAATGATGGTTAAAAATCCTGTTTGCATGTCACAATCGCACTGCGAAATCAGATGAGTTCACCGAGTAGTACTGGCTGATCTCTGGCTGTCTATCAGACCCATAAGATCAGAATCTCGTTTCCCAGATATGCAGCATCCTGGGCAAGATTTCTCTCTCAAAGGAGCACACATCAGTTTAGGCCCTGATCCAGTAATTCAAATCAGTGGGGGAAATTTCCATTGCTTTAATTGAGAACCGGGTCCAGCCCTTGTGGTACGCTAGCAAAGCAGCCTTTAAAGAAAGTCACTTTCAGACGTTGCGTTAATGAAACGTTCTTTTGTACCTACAAACCACTGAGGTGACTCAAGTATTCGCATTTGTTTGTAACAAATAGGATTAGATACTTATGCCAAAAATAATGTCAACCCAGGTGCTAAGGTTAGACTCCTAATTAGAAGTCTCCTGGTTTTTAGAGGTGCTGACTTGAGGGTGTCCAGTACAGATCAGGCCCCTCTTTGAGCAACTAACTCTGATTAGGATCCAGACTTTAGGCATCAGGTTTGAAAATGTTGGACCCCAGCTTCTCTGGTTACAGACAGAACATTTCTGTTCTTCTGTATGCAGCCAGCCAAGAAAAGACTGCAGCGCTCCAAGTGAATGATCTGTTTCCCCCTATTGCTCAAATATAATCAAAGGAACTCCTCTGAGATTATTTTGAGTGAGAGATCACTGATGTGAAGATAAATTCATGACTATGTCAGGAGAGCAGAGGAAATTCATATTAGCACACAGCAGCTTATGCTGGTTTTTTCCCCAGCCTGGGAGTAGGAAGAAATCCTTCATTCTTAGCCAAGAAAGTACTGGTGCTATTCACTGATCTGCAAAGAAAACCAAAGGTGTTTCCCTTCCCCACCTCCTCCCTTGGAGCCTGAAAATGGCCTCATTGTTCCAGTTTTGCACATGACCCGATACGCCATTTAAGTTCTGAAAAGGAGAGAATACAGTAACAACCTGGAAGTCCTTTCTTTTGTGACGCAGCCTGGACACTATGATGTGAACTCTGTCTCAGTGAGAAGGGAAAGAGATTGTTTTTTAACTGAAAGAGACTGCAGTTTGTAAGTGAGAGCTCGAGGGGAAGTTGACTGCAACCTGGAGAGCAAAAACAACCCCCAAACCTCAGCCTTTCCAGTGCGAGGCACATACTGTCTCGGCCCTTTTTTGGCAGAGATCCCTTGGAATCCTCCCAATGTCCTCATGACCCAAAGTATTAACAAGAAAGGAAGGAAGGAAGGAAGGAAGGAAGGAAGGAAAGATCTATGCAAAAAATAAGCAGTGAATCTCTGACCTCCTCTTTAGACAAATAAATTTTAAATATACAAATGATTTGCTCATTTGAGGTGAATCCAACTAGTTTCTATTATTAGGAGCCCTGGATGAGTGGAAAGTGTTTGTACCATATTATTTTATACCAGTCCATGGACCTCTGGGGGTCTGCAAACTATGTCTAGGATTTCCAAAGGGGTCTGCACCTCCATTCGAAATTGTTTAGGCATCCGCAAATGTAAAAAGGTTGAAAACCACTACTGTATACTAATCACCCCAGAAACCCCTGATCTCGCTCTCCACCTGAATTTTATGTTAACAGGAACCTTGCTAGAACCCATCTGCAGCAAAGCAATGTTCATTCAGGTCTTTCTTTAATTACACTTAGAATTACTGGGCCAAACTGCTCTCTAATGTAAACCCAGAGCAATTTCATTAGTGTCAAAGGAGCTGCTCCTGATTTACCCCAGCGGAACAGCAGAATTGGTTCCATTGTCTGTTTTGTTTAGAAACTAGGCTGCCACTTTCTTTTAAAATCTTTAGTTACTGAATTATTCCATTAACATTTAAAGGCTATAACACAGGCAGCAACAGCAAACTCTCCTCCCCTGCTCCCCCACTGCCTGGGTAATAGCTTCATCTCACCTTTACGCAGAAACTGCTGCTCAACACTAACTGTGGTGCAGCTAGGTAGGGGTGGATTCTCCATCTCTGGCTGCCTTTCTGGAGGATAGACTTTGGACAAACACAAATTATTGGGCTCAGTGCTGGGATATCTGGGTCAAACTCTCTGGCCTGTGTTATTAAGGTCAGACCAGATGTTCTAATGCCTTTAACGTCTCAGAATCGAACAATGCCATCTCATGATGAACCTACCCTGAGGATCACTCCTTGGCTTCTTCCGTGGACTGGGCGTTCAGAGGTGCCAAAGGCGAGGGCAATTTTAGTGACTGTCCACAGAGAGCAGGCCAACAACCAACTTATGTCAAATTAGCCTCTGACTGTTTGATGGTTAACAGAGGCAATTAATATTAATATGGGCTGGATAGAACTAGTGACCTAAAAGTGAAAGGTGACGCATCTTATTACAACCTTTGAAGCCATCAAACCTCCCTCGTTGATGAATTAGAGGGTGCATGTGCCTACAGTCTAGTCGGAATTGCTATGTACTGCAGGTTGTCTGTGACACTCCTGATAAGCATATGGTTTAACTCCCATCTAACATTTTTGTTAGCATTAACTATTTTAACGCTGGGTATTCTTTTTATCTATATAAATGTCCCATCCCTTTTTGAATATAAAGAAGGCATACAAAGGGCTGAAACAAGACTGAAGAGTTTTTGTAAACAACGCACAAAAGCATGACAGTGAGAAGAGACCCTGGGAAAACGCTCACTACGGGCACTTCCTGTTTTGCCAACCATCTTGCAGAAAGCAGCTTCTTTCCTTTAGGAAGTTAAGTTGGTTTTGCTTCTATTAAAATTAAATAAATTGACCCCCCTTCCCTAAATGTTGGGCCATTTTAATGTTTGCACCTGTTGAACACAGCAGCAGACTATTAACAGAGTGATGGATTCCCATCACTGCTGTACAGCCTCAAGCGAGAGCCAAGGAATGGAAAACACACACTTGACTGGTAACCATGACATCGGTATGGAAACACGTCACAGCTCCTGCCACAACCTAGGACTCTTGTGTAATAGCAGTCACAGCTCCCAGGGTTGAAAATGAGGTGTAGGGAGGAGGTGACAGGTGGGAAGGAGAAGGCCCTTGGCTAGGTTAGAACACCGCAGCTGGTGGCTTTAGGGGCTTTGTACAGCTGTTCGGGGCAGGACGCAGCAGCACTTGCTACTACAAGGGGAAGAAGAGGAAGTGGTGTACCAGAGCACGAGTTAGCAGAGAGGCAGCGTGGTCTTGTGGGTGGGGCACTGGACTGGGAGTCCGGAGAGCTTGCTTCTATTCTTGGCTCTGCCTTTAACTTGCTACGTGATCTTGAGCAAGTCACTCACTTCTTTGTGCCTCTGGTTCCCCTTTTACTTCTTGTCTATTCAGATTGGAAGCTCTTTGGTACAGGGACTGTCTTAGGATGTTCCTGAACATTGTCTAGTACAACAGGGGAAATCAGGTCTTGACTGAGTTCTGTAGGTGCTACCATAATAAAAATAATAGTGCAAAAGAAGCAAGAGGTCCTAGCTCGGCCTAACAAAGCTTTTTGAAGAGAACCAGAAACGAGTCACTAGCACTGTGTCCCCTTTCCTATTCCACCCTTCTGCCACTCACAAGGAGTTCTGTGCATCTAAACTCCAAGGAGGGTTTAGGTAAAGCCAACCTTTTAAGCTGTTACTCCCCGTAACTTTCTGACTCAGAGTCCCCACCAACAGGCTGCGGTCACCATACACAACTGCAGCTGTCCCCACGATAGCTGGGGAAGCTTCAAAGGAGGACAGGCTCTGAAAGGAGCATGTCTGAACTTCTGCAAAGCTTTGGAGGAGCATGGTCCGAGTGCACCAGAAACCCCTGAAAAGGGGAGAAGATTCTCAAGCCCAAGCTGAACACGCTTTGCACGGCTCTCCCAAGTCGAGAGTTCTCATCCAGCTGTGCCACACTGCACAAGTAACTTCATCTCTGTGCCTCTGTTTCTATTACTTAGTTCAACATACTGCAGAAACATTGACTAACTGATCCTTGTACCGCTCAGGCTGAGTAGTAGTATTCCTACAAAATGGTATAGGCAACCTCACAAATGGCAGCAAGCAAACCCTTCTTGTTCTGCCACTCACATAATACTACAGCCCTTCAGAAAGGCACAGGGGACAGATTATCTGAATCAGTTTATAAACCTCCCTTTCATATTAATGAAAATAGTCTCACTTGGGGGGGGGGGGGGAGGCGAAGAGGGAGAATTTGCTTCCAAATTCTTATTGAATGAGAAAATTGAGCATCCAGACATGTGGCCTTGACTTCAGTGGCTTTATGGCAATTTACCAGCTGAGGATCTGATCCCTTGAATGACTTACCACCTCACAGGGAGAGAAAAAACGGTACAGACGAACAGTCAGAAATATCAGGAATGTTGACTTGCGTAGAATCAACCAAACCAGGCCTGACCCTAGATGTGTCAGAGCTGAGAGCTCTTGTACCTTAATGGAATATTCATCAATGGTTATCTTTAACACAGATGTCCTTTCTCCCAAATGTTAATTGGACATTGATGTTAAAAAGGTGTTAGCAAATGAAACCCAAACATATTAAAGCAATCTAAAAATCCTCACTCTTGGCTGCAGAGCTCTTACTTGTGATTAGTACGTTGTCATTTTACTAGTTCTCCAGTCAGTCTTCCAAGGTGGGTGGAACCTGAATGTTTAAAGTAATAAGCAGGGGAAATTTTTTAAAAGCCCCTGCAGACATTTTATCAATCCTAGAGAAGTAAAAAGTATTTCCCCCCTTTGTGGGTCATCTTTAATGACAGAGTTGGATAATGGAGATCAATAAATCCATTTATTAAACAATCTGTTCTTACAGATAACATTCGGCTACACAGGTACATACTTGTGGTAAGTGTGCTTCAACCAGAGAAATGACATCACCACAAAAGAGGGAGGATGGATTTATCAAAGCACTCATCTGCAGTCTATTCCTGGCTTCACCCAGATTTCCAACGTGATCGTGGGCAGATCTTACCTATTCTCAGAGTCTTGGTTCTCCAAATGCAAAATAATTTTCTCCTTTCCATCATGCATATAGTGGTACCTTCTATGCCAGTGAAAACTAGAGAAATGCCTTGATGCAAGACTAAGGAGCAGCAGATACAGGAACCAGTGGAGAGCATAAGAATTTCCACAGAAACACAGTTCTAAAGACCGCAGGACCCCAAGAAGTAACCATGGCTTCTTGCATGAATTTTCTGTGCTATCTTAGTGCTCTAGTGGTGGCCAAACTACAAGCATGTAGCTTCCTCCACCTCTGCCATCCCTACACCACTGGCAATGATCTTCAGTGAAGGAACAAGCAGTTTTGTGATGCTGCGCAAACATGCCAATCCAGTTTGTTCAGACTTTACTTGTTCCTTCATAGGAGTTGCCCAAAGGGTTGTCAGCAGCCCTGGGACCAGATAGAGAGATGTAGCAGCATGCTGAAGTGTCACAAGAATCTACCACTAGGCTGTAGCAAAGGACACCCAGACAGCGGACAGGGGGATACGCCAGGGCAACTGCAAAAAACGTCACATTCAAGTAGTTGTCAAGTTGGCCAACTCAGCTCTTCCCAACCTATCATCCATAGCCATCTGTGTTGGATTCAGTTCATACAGATCCTGCTCCCCAGCGTGGCGCAGGGGACAGATGATGGCTGTGATCTGAATCAGTTTATAAACCTCCCCACACACACACCCTTCTGCGGATTGTTTAATGCTGCTGCCTCTGAACGGCAACTGTTCCAATATCAGATTGGTAATGCTTTCCTGGAAATCTCAGTCTCAGACCAATGAAAGCTCACAAAGGGAAGTGATGACTAATTCCATGTATCACACATAGCCATGTGAGAAAGTGTGAGTTCTGTGTTAGCAGACACACACACACACACACACACCAGCCTGCCTTGTTGATCCGAACACTCAGCTGTTCAAATATTTACTTGGAAAAGTTCCATGGAATCATCAGTGCAATGTACTAAGCACCTAAATGCCAGACTGAAGTGGGGAAATCCTAGGCATTCAGTATGAGCCAGACTGGCACAGAACTGGAAGTTGAACAAAAAGTTGTGCGAAAGAATATAGACAAATGCTATCAAATACCCCCTCCTGATATGGAAACTTATTAATTAGTAGGGGGTTTTCTTCATGCTGCCAAAGCAATCCTCCATCTTTATTCCCTTGAAGTTAATTTGCAGTGCTGTTCTCAGGAGTTGTACATAGGACATTAGGTCAAACAGCCTAAAGATTATCAGACATGGGCTCAAGCTTCAAAATACAAATCCAGACCTGTACTGCTCCAGCCTTCAGGGGTTGTTCTGAGCTAGTGATGTGGTTCAGCCCATTGGAGACATGATCAGATACAAAATTTGGATCCATGTCCATATTCTGGAAAAAAAAAATCTCCCTATGCCTTGACCCTAAATAATCCCAAATTAGATTAATTTCCAGATATGCTGCAAAAAGCAGGGTTTGGGGGAAGTTTGAGGGTATATTTCTGGGACAGTTACAGGGCCTGTTTTGCAGGTTTGATTTATTGGCACAACTTAGTTTTATGATCTTGATTGAAGGCAGTGTTGCTTAGTGGATAGATCACTCAGGAGACCTGAGTTCTATTTCATGTTATGCCACTGACCTGCTAGGTTATCTTGGGCAAGTCACTTCATCTCCATGCGCCTCACCTTCCCCATCTGTAAAATGGGGATAATGATACTGACCTCCTTTGAAAAATGCTTTGAGATCTATGGATGAAGAGCGCTGGATAGGAGCTAGGGATTATTACTAAAGAGCAGAAATTTAGGCCCTGTCTATTTTTAAAAGGGTTTGCTGGTGTAGAGAGCAGGCAGATTCCCCACTGAGTGAAAGTTCTTTGGCTGGAAGTATCCACATTAGTCAACTGGAGAAAGGCTAAATGGGGGAGAGCTGGCTCATGTCACATCTGTGCAACAACAGCACTCAAGGAACTACACTTACAAATCATCAATATTGGAGCCATTTAAAGGGTAACTTTGTCCTTTCATCTTGCAGTGTATATGGGCTTGTCTCCACTTCCAGGAAAGTTAATCCAAATGAACTAAAATGCGTGAATGTAAAGTGGATTAGTTAAACTGCATTAAACCCCATGTGAATATCCTCACTCAGAATTAAAAAGAGTCTTTAATTCCTTTTATTTTAATTCACTCCCAAAGTGAATTAAGGCAAACCAAATTAAAGCCACTTTAATTCTGAACAAGTGTGTCCACATGGGGATTTAATACAGTTTAACTAATCCACTTTACATTCACACCTTTAGCTAACTTGGATTAATTTTCTGGATGTCCCTTGTGGAGACAAGCCCTTAGAGTTGTACAAATGAAAGATCCTGTTCCTGAATCTTTTACAGGCATATGGTAAACCTCATCTAGCTTGGATGACTATGCTACGCAAGACATGTTTTAACACAATATAACAGGAAAGAGGTGCTCTGTCCCAACATGCCGACCATTTCCAACTTAATCCCACCTTCCGGCTTCTCTGCATACCTCTCAATCCCCACTTTTGCCAGAACTAAGTGCAGAGCTCTCTTGAATTCTGCATTTCAGTTGCTTTCTCCAGTAACTTAATAAACAAGATCACTGTGCTCTGAGTCAGATCTCAGAGCACTTCACAAAGGAAGCCAAGTTATCGTCACCCCTATTTTAATGGTGGGGAAATGGAGACACGGGTCACTGACGTGACCAACCCACCCTCAAACAGCAGTTCAGTGGCATATCTGGAAATGTGACTCCTGTCCCAGACTCCCAGTCCCAGGCCCTGTCCACTAGATCACACTGCCCCATAACTGCAAGGAGATTAATTACAAATTACTCATTAATTTGCAAGATAATCCATCACAAAATGAACTTTAGCACATGTACCTCAGTTTTATTTATTTACAGGTACACTGTGGAGCACTACAAGTTATCTGTAGTACACAACGGCAAAGGAATGAAGATTTACAGCACTGTGCATTGAGAGTCATAGCTTCTAAGGCCAGCGGTGACCATTACATCAGCTAGCCTGACCTCCTGCATAACACAGGCTACAGAATTTCTCTCAGTGGTTCAGGCATCAAGACCATAACTGACTGAGGTACAGCATGGCCTCTGGAAAGACATCCACTCTTGATTTAAAGACTGGCAGTGAAAACACTTTACAGGCAAGTGAACTAAGACAACCCTTTTGGTGCCTGAATTACAAGGTTACTGATGAGCAGAGTGCAAAGTAGCAAGGCTCGAACGGAACCAAAATTTGTTTCAAACAAGTCACAACCTTAGAATTTATTTATATCCCAAAGGTGGGCTCAAACAAAGAGACTACAGACTCCTCTGTTTATAAGTACTTCTTTTATCAAGTCATTATGGGCCATAAATTTACCCTGCTGTTATTCAGAACTTCCGCTATCACCACCAAGTGCTTGCCTTCACATACCGTGCAGCTGCACCGCTTCAGTGAAGATGCTGCTACACCCATGGGAGAGCTTCTCCCGTCGCCATAGTTAATCCACCTCCCCAAGAGGCAGTAACTATGTCAACGAGAGAAACCCTGTTCAGGTGGGATAGCTAATGCACATTAGCTCTGCGCCTGTAAAAAAAAAAAAAAAAAAAAAGCCACCACATTGATTTTTCAGTGCAAAACAGAGTTCCATGTGGATACCAAGCATGTGAATTTGGCCCAATAACTCTATGGTGGAATATGGCCCTTTCCCTAAACACTTGTACTAGTAGGTCTTTAAGGAAGACAAGGACACGTGGGTACCAGTTCTGCACAGAACATAAGCACATCCAGTTAAGTTATTGGTACATAAGCACATGTTTAAGTGCTTTGCTGAATCAGAACCTAGAAATACAAGAGAATTCTCCTCTCATTAAACACTGATTTGACACCAGCAGAACACAAAACCTGAAGTCTCAGTGACAATCAGATCATGGGAGAGATCACACATAGTCCAGCATGCAAACCTTGTTTATTCCTAACAGAGACAGCATCATCTCTTTTGCAGCTTCCATAAGCTCTCTGTGGGAACTATTCTGCTAAGACTGCGGCTGAAGAGTAGAGCCGTATTCACTCATCTGGAGAGTTAGAATTGAACAGCTCCCCAAAGAAGATTATGCTTAGCATTCACAGGCCATTATATGTTGCAATTCAAACCTTTGCTTCTCTCATAGGACTGAGCTCTCATTAGAAGAGGGTGAAGCTGTTTGGCCTAATTGTAAAATGCTCCCTGGGGTAAGATGTGATTACTGCACAGAGCACA
Organism: Malaclemys terrapin pileata; assembly: GCF_027887155.1. Taxonomy (NCBI): domain Eukaryota; kingdom Metazoa; phylum Chordata; order Testudines; family Emydidae; genus Malaclemys; species Malaclemys terrapin. The sequence continues at coordinate 12,315,299 of NC_071515.1, read as the reverse complement.
GGAATGTTGAGTTCTCAAGCCAAGTTTTTCTGGTCTGTCAGAAGGAGCTGGAATCAGAAGCAGCCGCAGAGACTCCAACAACAAGGGTGTTTCCAATTGTTACCATACGCACCGTTTTTGTTCTAAGTTATATAAATGTCATTGGAAATAAACTGACAGAACAGGTCATCTGAAGTGAAACTATGAAAACAAGGAAGAGGCATATTAAGATACAGGACTTAGAGAGTACGTCTACACTGCAAAAAAAAGTGTGTTCGTAACTCCTTTTACAATAGCAGGGAAGACATGGCAATTCCAAGACAGATTAGCAGCTTGAGTTCAACCCCAGATTCTCCTATAGGCTTTGACTCAAGCTGCTAACCTAAGTTGCTGTGTCTTCACTGCTGTTTTAACCCACATGAGCGAACCCAAGTTTGCAAAACAGCGCCAGGTGAACATCACAGAGGCTTTGGACTGGGACTCAAGAAACTTACGCCCAATCTACAGAGACGTTATATCCGCTTAGCTATGTCAGTCAGGAGTGTGAAAAACCCACACCCCAGACCAGCATAGCGACGCAGACTAACTCCCAGCATACATACAGCTACATCAACAGAAGATGGCTTCGTTCAAGGAGGTGGTATTCCTGTACTGACGGAAGACCCCCCTGCTGTCTGTGTAGGCTGCATCTACACCAGTGGTCACCACAAGATCACTTTTTGATGCACAAGATCAACCCAGGATCTACCCCGCCCCTTCTCTGAGGCCCCATTCCCGCCATTCCCCCCTCCCTCCATCGCTTGCTCCCCCCATTCTCACTCACTTTCACCGGGCTGGGGGAGGGGGTTGGGGTGCAGGCTCTGGGATGGGGCTGAGGAGTTCAGAGTGTGGGAGGGGGCTGCAGGCTGAGCCTGGGGCAGGGGGTTGGGGTGCAAGCTCAGGGAGGGAGTTTGGGTGCAGAGGTCATATGGTGACACGGCACCTAATCTCATAGAAGCCACTGGATAGTTCATGAGTTTCACTTTTGATTAGTGTCGTTTGTGGTTTATAGATCCAAAATCCTTCAGGGATGGTCACAAATCAGTGTCACATTCTCAACAGTGGGGTGTGCACTGGCTGAAGCTGGGGCAGGTGGTTGGGGTGCAGGAGTGAGGGGTGCAAACTCTGGGAGGGAGTTTAGTGCAGGAGGGGGCTCCAGGCTGGGGTGTGGTGTGTGAGTTGTAGGCTCCAGCTGGGAGGCGCTTATCACAGATGGCTCCTGGCCGGCAGGACAGCGGGGCTCAGCCGTGGCCCGACGCCACTCCCGGAAGCATCTGACTGCTGGCACATCTCTGTGGCCCAGGGAGCTGCCCATGCCTGAAAGCACCACCCCCACAGCTCCCATTGGCTGGGAACGAACCAATGGGAGCTGCGGGGGCAGTGCTGGGGGCGGGGGCAGTGCGCGGAGCTACCCCCTTCCCCCTCTCAGGAGCTGCAGAGACATGCTAGCAGCCAGACGCTTCCAGGAGTGACGTGGGGACACGGCAGGCAGCCTGCCTGCCCGCCTGAGCCCCACTGGACTTTTAGTGGCCCAGAGATAACGCTCAACAGGCAGAGGCTCCAGGATCAACCCGTGCCAGTACAGTCTCTGTAGCATACACATCTTTGAATTCTATTCCTGGCTCTGCCACTAATCTGCACAATGCTGGGCAAAACATGTCACTTCCCCGTGACTCAGTTTCCCCATCTTTAAAAGACACCTCCTTGTGTGACTCATATTGCGATTCACAGATTAAGCTCACCATATCTGATCTTCCATAACGATTATTCGATCTTGGTACATCACATTCCAGGAAGCTGACTTGTTGCTTTAGTAAGGATGCACTTCTGGGAATGACCTAACAGGGCTGTAATTAACCACTGGAACAGTTTAAAAGGGATCATGGTGAATTCTCCATCACTGACCATTTTTAAATCCAGAGTGGATGTTTTAGAAAAGATCTGCTCTAGGAATTATCTTGGGGAAGTTCTATGGCCTGTGTTGTACAGTAGGTCAAACTAGATCACAATGGTCCTTTCTGGCCTTGGGATTGATGAAGGTGCCTGCATTCCTCACAGGAATTCAGTCAGGATTTCTGTTGTTGTTTGCATAAATAAAGATTAAAAACAAAGTGTGATGAACACAGATTCAAAAGATGAATATAGTCAAAGGGGTAGACTCAGCAGTCAGTAAAGCTCCCAGGGACATCAGTGTAACTTTGTATTTAGAAAGAAGAAAAAAAGTGATCATATTGTTAGGTAGGTGTCACCATATGGTGCTGTTACACCCAGTCTCAAGTTCTTAGCAGGTCTGAATAATTGTCCTGTGTCAGTCATTCTCTTTAGAGGAGCGGTTGCAAACAGCAAGACAGTTTCCTCTGCCATAATCTCTGTAACAAGAGTCAATCCTTGGGGCAGAGTTGCTTCCTGAGAATTGTTTGAGCGGAGATTTCTGAAGCGCAGATTTCACAGTGTGCTGTTTGTGACCACCGCTGTTCAAGGGCTGGCATATACTGTAAATAAGTAAGTTACATTTAAAAACTATCTAGATACCTGCAAGGCTCCCAAATCTGCTACCACTTGGCATAGAGGCAACAGTAGGAATGAGGAGTTCAAGCAACGCTGCATTATATAAACCATTAACACCACTATAGCTCTGACCAACTGAATAGGGAGTTTCACGTTAGCACCAAATGGGCTTAGTTAGTTTGTAGAAAAGAAGCTCCTCCAACAACACTGAATTCCAGCTGGTTTTGTGTTGGCAATGACAAGTCGCGATAAGAGAGAGAACCAGGCTTCATGCTGATTCATGTTACAAATTCTTTCCTTTCCTACATATAGACCAGGAAACACTGTTTGTCCTTCAACCCTTGATATTAATGTTCTTCCTCTTTAACAAAGTAAGGCTACAAAAGAAATTTTAAAACCATGTCCGTTACAAAACTCCAGATTAAAGACCTATTAAGATTTCAGCTCACAAAACCTCAGAGTAAGTAATGTTAAGGTCAAAATATTAATAAAAGTAAAGTTGAAGGAGTTGAATCTGACATCCAATTCTTAACTCCACTTGGTGATTGAAAGACAACAAAACTAGTTCCCCAGGGGTTGGTTTATCTCCTAGAGCGAAGGCCTCCAGCTTTCCAACACATGACCACCACTCCAGATACTCAAAGTATTACAAGAGACTAACAAGCAGCCTGATCCAACATCTGTTGTAGTAAATGTGAGTCTTTCACTAGAGGAAGGGCGGTCCAGTCAGTGAGGTGCTCAGGTAGGGAATTCCCTGCTCCGCCATTGGCTTCCTGTGACACCTTAGTCTCTGTGCCTCAGTTTCCCATCTGTACAACGGGGATAACAGCTCTGTCCTACCTCACAGGGGGTGTTGTAAGGATCAATACATTAAAGACTGAGAGTCATTATAGTCACGGGGGGGCCATATAAATACCTTAGATAGACTGGCTGGGGTGCACGATGTACGTGCCAATAAACATGTCTTCCCTTATTGTGTTTAGTCTCATTTAGGCTCAAAGTTCTTCCAGACTGGGACCTGACATTTTAAGCACCACACCCATTTATGATGCTGTTACATAACTACTAATGGTTTTCATAGTCATTCATCAGGAATTAGTTCTAGCTCACAATCATCAGATTAAAGGACTGCTCTAATCCAGAATATATTAAATATTTAACAAGTGAGGACACAAGTCACAAGCCACTAACTCAGCTACATTCCTTTATATCATATTAGCTTAAAGTACCCACATTCCCGAACAATCATTTAGGGACTGATCCAAACTGTGACCCATTGAAGTCAATGAAAAGATCCCCATTAGTTTCAATTAAGAAACAAGTGGTCATGAACCTAAGAGCATTAGAGAAGTTGTGGTTTCTATTTCAATAAGGGTCATGTGTAGTCATGAGAATTTTGTTTCCCATAATTCAGCCCCAGTATGAATTTCCCCCAGCCCTCCAAAACATCTAACACTAATAACCCCAAAAGCCCACTTAATGACAATACAGTCAAAAATGATATTCTCTCATTTCAACTAAATGTCAAAAATATAAGGAATCATTAAAAAAACCTGGCTCATTTTCACTTAAAAGCAGTCCTAATTCCTAGAAAAGAAAAAAAGTCATTACATTTACCCAATTTTATTTTAAAAAGTCTGCATTTTCATGGGATCATAATGAAATTATATGCTCTCAAATTTTACTGCAAACATTTCACAGTTGTAATAGCTGTCCAAAAGGGATGTGTCAATTTCATCTTAAAAGAATATTTTGTACAGCCTGTTTCAATCCATGCCCCAGGTCACTAATGTCACACACACGAAGTCCATTAGGGAAATAAATCAGGCCTATAAAATATAGTTAATATAATAATGACAATTTCCCCTCCCCCCATCCTAACCAGCTGCACAAGTTCTTCTATACTTGATCGTTACCATATTCTGATTATACAAATATTTGACTTGACAAACTACTGCACAAGATTCAGCACGAGGATAGGAACATTCTTGTGGAAAAGTCAAGTTTGTGGTGTGGTGGTAACAGGAGGGAAGGGAATAGTGAAAGCAGCATTGAACAGGCAAAGGCCAACATATGCAAATAAGGCATAGAAGCATCGAATAATAGCAATGTGAATAATCAAACAGGAAGTTAAACCCTGTAACCCTCCAGAAGTATTGCTCTCTGGAGAATCATAGTTCAGGTTGGGGGACAGCTTATGTCAAAGGTATTGGGTAAGCCTATTCGGGGGGGGGGGAGGGGGGGGAGGGGGAGAATTCCCACAGCAGAGTGTCTCAGCATCTGGGTCAACTGACTCAGGCTTATGCTACAGGCCTAGAAACCATAGGTGCCGACTGTGGGTGCTCTAGGGCTGGAACACCCACAGGAAAAAATTAGTGGGTGCTCTGCACCCACTGTCAGCCAAGCTCCCCTCACCCCACCGCCCCACCTCCCTGAGCGCGCTGCGTCCCCGCTCCTCCACCTAACTCCCAGTGCTTCCCGCCTGGCCACCACCAAACAGCTGTTTGGCAGCATTAGCATGCTCCGGGGGGTGGGGGAGGAGCAGCAATACGGCACGCTCAGGGGAGGAGGCGGAGAAGAGGCAGGGCAGGGGCGGTGATTTGGGGAAGGGGTTGAATAGGAGCAGGGAGGCGGCGGAGTTGGGTGGGGCCTCATGGAAGGGGTGGAATGGGGGCAGGGCCGAGGGAGGGTCGAGCACCCACGGGAAAAAGAGGGGAAATTGGCGCCTATGCTAGAAACAGCAGTTTAGACATTTGGACTTGGGACCCAGTGAGCGGAGAGAGTCTCCAGCCTGAGCCTGAACATCTGCACTGCTGCTATTTCTAGCCGCATAGCATGAGCCCCACGAGCCCAAATCAGTTGACCCACGTGCTAAGATTTGGCATCACAGCTCTTTCCCCACCCCCACTGTAGACCTACCCATAGTAACATCTTAGAGAACCCCGCCATGATGGAGATCCCACTGTACTAGAAACTGTAGAAACACACAGTAAGCTCTTTGGGGCGGGGAACTCTCTGAATGTCTGCATAGACAAGAAAGAGAAGTTACTTGGTCTGTGTAGTGGTTTAATTTAATAGATGTCTGAAAGAGCCTTAAGTGCGCGTGCTGGTATAGGAAATGTATCGCAGAGACCACTCTTTGACCAGGGAATAGAAAGGCTTCCCTACTTCACCTCTTACCAAATTTAATACAGGGGGAAAAATAAGTAGAATTCTCTTTCTCCAGAGTAATACTTACCATATGGTACACACAACCTCCAACCCAACCTAGATATTAGTGTGCAAGGTGCTGGAGAAGATTCTGAAAGAGAAACTAGTTGAGGACCTTGAGCTTAATGGCAATTGCGATAAATTACAGCATGGTTTTACGAAGGGCAGATCGTGCCAAACGAATCTGATCTCCTTCTTTGAGAAAGTAACGGACTTACTAGATAAGGGAAATGCGGTGGACCTAATATACCTGGATTTCAGTAAAGCGTTTGATACTGTACCCCATGAGGAATTATTGGTTAAACTGGAAAACATGGGGATCGATATGAAAATCCAGAGGTGGATAAGGAATTGGTTATTGGGGAGAATGCAGCGGGTCGTATTAAAGGGTGAACTGTCGGGTTGGAGGGAGGTTACTAGTGGAGTGCCTCAAGGTTCGGTTTTGGGACCCATTTTATTTAATCTATTTATAACTGACCTCGGAACCGATTGCAAGAGTGGGCTGATAAAGTTTGCGGATGATACGAAGGTGGGAGGAGTTGCAAATTCGGAGGAGGATAGGGATATTCTTCAGGGAGACTTAAATGAGCTTGTGAATTGGAGTATCAGAAATAGGATGAAATTTAATAGTGAAAAGTGTAAGGTGATGCACTTGGGGATGACTAATAACAATTTTAGTTACAAGATGGGGACGCATTGGTTAGAAGTAACGGAAGAGGAGAAGGACCTAGGGGTCCTTGTAGACCGCAGGATGACTATGAGTCGACAATGTGACGTGGCGGTGAAAAAAGCCAATGCGGTCTTGGGATGTATTAGGCGAGGTATATCTAGTAGAGATAAGGAGGTCCTGCTTCCATTGTATAAGGCGCTGGTGAGACCTCATTTGGAGTACTGTGTGCAGTTCTGGTCTCCCATGTTTAAAAAAGATGAACTCAAACTGGAACGGGTGCAGAGAAGGGCGACTAGGATGATCAGAGGAATGGAAAACCTGTTGTATGAAAAGAGACTAGAGGAGTTTGGGTTGTTTAGTCTGACAAAGCGAAGGCTGAGGGGGGATATGATTGCTATCTTTAAATATATCAGAGGGATAAATACAAGGGAGGGAGAGGAATTATTCCAGCTTAGTACGAATGTGGACACGAGAACGAATGGATATAAACTGGCCGTGGGGAAGTTCAGGCTTGAAATTAGACGAAGGTTTCTGACCGTCAGAGGGGTGAAATATTGGAACGGCCTTCCGAGGGAAACGGTGGGGGCGACGGACCTGTCTGGTTTTAAGATTAAGTTAGATAAATTTATGGAGGGAATGGTTTAATGGTAAAACATAGTAGCCGAGGAAAACCAAGCAATGGTACGTAAATAGTATAATGGCCAACAAGGGTCAGGCTAGAGACTCTTGCCTACATGCTCGAGGTATTACTGATCGCCATATTTGGGGTTGGGAAGGAATTTTCCTCCAGGGTAGATTGGCTGAGCCTCTGGAGGTTTTTCGCCTTCCTCCGCAGCATGGGGCAGGGATCGCTAGCAGGAGGGTCTCTGCCGATTGAAGTCACTAAAACACAGGATTGGGGACTTCAACGGCAGAGTCCAGGGAAGGGTCTTGTGGCCTGCAGCATGCAGGGGGTCAGACCAGATGATCATAATGGTCCCTTCTGACCTTAAAGTCTATGAGTCTATATACAAGCATCAGCAACTCTGATGTAGTCCTTTGGACACTTCCTTTCATTAAAGGAAGAGAAACATCTGCTCTGCCTCAACTATATTTAACATCAGCATATATAACCTCCTCTTCTTTGATTCTGCTACTCAGCTAAGCTATCATAGCAATAATGCTCCATGCAGACCTGAAAGGTAGCCAGAGAATGACCAGACTTACCATTTGGTTAAGTTTATCTCTAATATGACCAACCACCAGGATTTGTGATTACATCTGTTCTCGGCTGTTCAGCAGTTCGGGGCTGGGTTGTAATTGTGGCAAGGTTTATTCAATGACTCTGTGTATCCGTGAACAACAGTCCTTTAGCCTTACCTCAGAATCTTTCTCCAGCTGGTTCCTGACAACAATCAGATTATACAGTATCCTGTCATCATCGGCTTCAGTGTGGGATATGTCGTGAGGGGTGCTCCACAGGTTCTTCTCCTCGTCCCTCGCCAAGGTGGCTCCAAATGAGGCATAAGGGTTATTACTGAAAGGGGGAAAATATTGAGATGCAGTTGTAAGTGACGGAGTTTGGAGAACTGCAGTCAAGTTCCATAGTCAGGTGTATTCAGTAAGTGGTGTCTGTAGGGCTCAGCTGATAACACTTTTGCCCCGAAACAGAAAAGCAGGTGCGCCAGCCTGGCACTAGCACTTAGTCTAGTACTCGCGGCTCTCATGCTAGGCATTACTAGTGGTGTTGCTCTGTTAAAGGTGCTGTACTCTGAACGAGACAGGAAACCCTTTCATCTTAAGCATTCACGTGGTACCTTTCAAACCAACTTCCTTTTGCACAATACAACAGGTCATTCAAACACCTGATAGCTACCACCATCATCTACACAACAACCGCTAGGCCCCAGCTGAATGCCTTGCTTTGGAAAGGCACAACATGAAAAGTGGACTTATCCTTCTAAATACACTATTTTAAGACCCCACCGCATTAATTCCATTCAGCATTGGTACAGCTGCCTTCTTCCAGTCAACCGGTTCTGGTGTGCATCGGTGACAGCTCTGGAACTTTCAGGTCAGCTATATGCTGACTGAGTTTGCCAGCAGTCCACTCCAATGCGTGTTGTTGCTGCAGTAATTGCTGGAGTACTGGGGGGCCTCCCTTTATCTTGGGAAATTACCCAAACCTACTGCACCCAAAAAGCAGATTAAACATCCCTTTACAAATTCTTAAAGCAGCACTGTAAGTCCCAGACTTACATAGGGGGTGAAAAGATAGTTTTGTGACTCCCAGAACCACTCTCTCTATTTCTGAATCAGAAATAGGGGAAAATGTCAAGGCCTGAGATATAATTTATCTTTCCTTGCTCCCTCCAACATCCCAGTTTCCCTTTTACATTGGCTTGGAAAGGGAATCTCATCCTTATATGGGAAAAGGGGTTTCCCCTCCAAACCAAAACCCATTCACTACTACTCCACTAAACAGCCTTGTCCAGACACTTCAATGCCAGCAGCCACTGATCACAAGTAAACATTGTTCTGGTGCCCAGTCAGATGCTCTGAATGCTGACACTACAGCAATTGCTCTTAGCTGAACCATTCGCTCCCTGGGGCAGGAGAGTTGAAGTGTTGGCTATTGCGGATTTCAAGCCTCCAGCACGTTTGCAATGAGCATTGAATATTTAACGAAAGAAAAGAAGCAGAAATTAAGTCTGCTCTCTACCAGCTCCCAGAGCCTATGGCTTCCATGAGTGTCACTAAGATTTCTCTGCTCACCCAGATCATTACAAAGCCCACGACATTAAGGGGATTATATGTATAGTTCTTAGTATGACCACCACATTTGTGTTTTATGTTGGCTGCCAGTTCCCATGTAACCACTCAATCCATGGCATGAATGTAAAGACTTCAGGGGCCTCTTAACCTGCCTTTGTTCTTTGACAGGCTGACGTCAGAGAGGCCACCTTCAGATAAGACACCAATATTTCAGGAGGCCAATAACCAGTGGCAGGTTTCACAACTATCAATCAGGAGAGGGAGTCTGGCCGTGGCAGCTGTTGCCACTTCCACTGGTGATGCAGAAGGGGCTGGTAAATCCTGCAGCTGTCACTGGGAAAAGGAACAAGGGTTTCAGGGGACAAAAGACCTCCTCTTAGTCCCGTGGCAGATTTGCAGAACAAGCCGACATAGCGGTCAGCAGCTCCCCCTCCCCCTTTTAGGGCTGGCGGTGGGTCCCCACCCTTTGTCGATTTCACCATGGGACTGTGTCACAGCACAGCCAAGGATCCAACCTGTCATCTTCAAAGACGGGGCTCTGATCTCCTGCCCCACCCAGCTCCTGACTTCATCAAGGCAGGGACTGTAAATTTCTCAACTTGAGCTCGGAGTTAGCTACTTAAGAAATTCAATGGTAGGTTGGGACTATAGGGAGATTTAGTGGAACCCACCATTTACACACATCCAAACATCTATGTTTATGTCACGTTTCACCTCAGGCCACTGCCAAAACACAAGGAAATTCCAGAAGCCTGGCCTTCCATCCTTAACTCCGGTTGTCTCCAGGTATTGTAGCTCCTGCAGTCTACTTAAATGCAAAAGGCACAAGTGGAGGATAGTGTCATTTGAGCTTTTTTACCTTGTTGTGCCTGCTCTCGTCACACCTTTTACAGTGCATGCTTACTTATATTGCTTGCTTTCATCTAATGCTTGGAGTGGAGGATGGAATGGCATCAATATTTTTCACACTAGCAAACAGCCAGAGTACGCCGCCTGTTAAATGCCAGGAAATTTCAGTCCCCAAATCAAACAAATTCCAGTTGTGCATATAAAAGATCATATATCTAGGCACATAGTGTAAGAAATTAACTTCTCACATGCGTTATTCATGGCCTGCATGCTCCATACATATTATAGCAGCGGCTAAGGGCCAAATTACACCCTTCCCCCAGAAAAGCCTATCACAGGCAAGAGACACTCTGATAATTCCACAAGCCCAAACTCACAAAGTTCCCAAGGTACCCTGCCATCAGCAGGAAGTTTGCTTGCCCACAGCGCAAGCAAGGGGGTCATTGTCTCAACCAGCAGACACTTCTTGAAGGGAAACACCCCAAGGGATCACAGGGCCTTTAAGGAGAGCAGGGGTATCTGTAGAGAGGCCTAGATCCTTCCCCATCCCACATGGCAGCACAGTTTGCTGAAGACCTGAGAGGCCTTGGCCTCATCACCTGTCTCCCGATAGGATTTGAAAGGGCAGAACAGGAAAGTGCTCAGCTTAATGCAGAAAGGGACATAATTAACTTAGGCTACAAAAATCCCCAGTTTTCCAGAGATGGGGTGACATTATGGGGAATGCCCCCTCCCCCACAGGAGTCCATCCACATGCAGATTGCCTCAAGGGGATCCCACAGAGTTTGGGAGGGGGCAGGATGGAAGAGGATGCCTCTCCTAACCCCCTACCCCCCAACAGATCCTGGGTCAGCAGAACAGAGTCTTCATTCCTCCGATAAGGGAAAGTCATTGGAATGCAATGGTACTTTATTCTGGCTAGGGACACAGTGTTACCTCTCAAAGCCTAGGTGTTGAAGACACTAGATAAACACAAACCCTGGATAAGGCAGCAGAGCATATGCCTGCATGTACCTGACCAGTAAGGACACTGGTACTCAGTAGTATTAGGGGAGGATGGATTTGTGTTTGGAGCATTCACCTAGGACTGGGCTGCACTCCTGGCTCTGTCACAGACCTGCTCTATGATCCCAGGCAAGTCATTTGGTCTCTGTGCCTCAGTTCCCGATCTGTAAAATGGGGATAACAACACTGCCTTTGGCTGGTCTATTTAGATTGCAAGCTCTTTGGGGCAGGGACTGTCTCTTTCTAGGTGATTGCTCAGTGGCTAGCACAGTGGGGGTCCCCATGTAGGTGGGGTCCCTTGGTGCTACAGTGATACAAAGAACTTTTTCTGTTTTGATTTACTGGCTGGCAATTGGACTGGTTAATTTACTTGTGTGCGCTGTCCAGCGAGGGTTGTGTAATCCTACTGGATGGTCGTTATGATGTTGTAACACTAATTCAGTTTTCTTAATCAAGGTGACTAGATCTTTTTTGTAGGTATTTTCAAATTACCCCTTAAATTTAAAGAAATAATAAAATCAGTTGGGGATTCTGAAAGGAGAGGAGTAAATCTTCTCACTTCTTGTGAGGGACAAGCTGACTGGACTTAATATTTATACTATTTGCTCCCTTAAATTTAGTGCTTTAAAATTTTTTTATTCAGTACAGCCATTAACAACCTCTAGGCATTTTACCTGTGAATAAGACCCCTAATATACTTATAGGAGCGCTAGCTTGTGAAGAATCATTTTTATACTTTACCATAAATATCCACACAGGAAGGTTATTTAGGCTTCTACTAGGCCAGGAAACTGTTTTTCCTTGCATTACCTGTTGCTTAATCTCTTGCAAAACTCTAATTAACGAACAAGCCAAGGAAAGAAACTTCAGAGGCAAGGATGGCACAACACCATTATTTCTAGTGCTGGCATGTGTTCAGTAAAGCCATTTCCAAATTAAATCTTTCTGGACTTCACCACTTTATATCCCAAACACTTCATATAAGGTGCAACCCTGCTCCCATTAAGATTAATTGGAGTTTTGCTCTTAATTTCAACAGGACCAAGGTGTCATCAATAAAATCAGCATGCTTGCTACATTTTAATATGTTTTCAAGCTGCATTTCAAGGATACACCCTGATTTGATCTTAAGTGTGAGCAAAGTTTTACTCACTGGGCTGATGTAAGATTAACAACTCAGGAAATTCTGCACGTTCATACTGCCCCATGCCACAAAAATCTTTTTGGACCATCTTCAGACAAGTACAAGATCTAAATCACGGTCACTTAAAGTTCAGTTAGTCGGGTCGAAACAAAGCCGGGTGTGAACCTCAAATATTTTGTTATTCAGACATTTATAGCAGCAATGCTTTTCTCCAGCCCGGGAAGTGCTCCACACAGCGTCACTGAAATGCAGCCACCTCTGGGGTGGAGGGCAGTAGCATCTCACCATGTAGCACACTACACAAGACTGTATAAGGAGGGATATTGTTGGGATGCTGGGGCAAATGCCTGCTAGAGCCAGGAGGAGTTGTTTTAAGTGTTCATGCAGGCCAGACAGGTTCTCAGCTTCTAAGGTATCATTACGAAGTCTCCCATAGGAAGAGATTCACGGCTGGAATAAAGCAGCCACAACCATATTGCCTTCAGTGGAATTGTTCCCGCTTATCAGCCCACAGCATTTAGTCCTCATTTTGTCTCCTGTAGAAGACTACAGGGCTGATCCCATCCTAGTGGGTTCGGAAACCTTGTGTTCCAAATGCTAAGACAATCCCAGACACTGGTCTTAAAAAAAAAAAAAAAATTTCATGCATTCTCCACTCCCGAAAGCACATGGGACACCACATAACTCGCAGAGACCCCAACAATGATTATTCCTATAGTGATGTATCTTCCTACGTGACATTTAGAAGGAAGAGATGGGGAAAAGCCAGCACTAGATCACCACCACCGCACTCTCCCAGGTACAAAAGCTGAGTTGAGAGCATTTGGCACATTGCCCGGCCTGGTCTCTATCCAGCAATTGCTGAGTGTTACTGTTTCATAAACAGGTCACTGCTCCAAGGAGCTTTCAATATTTGAGACTGTATTATCATCTACACGAAGAGCGTCAATTCTCTCTGTTCAGCTGCCTCCTGAGAAGGCCCTCCTTCCAGAGAGCTCACCTTCAGAGCAAGACAGATTACCATGCGTTTCTTGTGTTTGATGGAAGAGGCTACCAAACTAATTTTTAATCGCAGTCTGCCATTTACAAAGGTTACATTAAATGCTCAGCAATTCATCTAGGACTGAAAGCTTTCCTATGCTAGATTTCACTATTGTCTAGAGCAAGACCTGACTATATTGGGAAACAAGTCTCTCTCTCTCTCTAACACCAGTTGAGTAATAGGTTATTTTAATTTGGTTGGAAGCTGGGGCTTGGGGAAGTTTTAATGATTTTCATTCAAAACTCACTTGTCCGGGAATTAGAACTGCCAGAATAATCTTCTAAAACCCAGTTACAGGAGCTGAAACGCCAAACAATAAAAAGATGGCTACAAGATCCTCAGTTTAAACAAAAGTGCAACTCTTTCAAATAATGGCTACTGGGTTGTGGTGACACGAATAGCAAGGAGGGCCTCATGATACAAGGTGGCTGTCAGACAGACAGTGCTTCTATAGGATTTCCTGTGAAAACCCAGCTTTAACTAACAGGATCATCACTGTAATGTGTTACTAAAGAAAGGTGTTCCATGCAATCAGCTCACAGACTGAAGGCTCACAAGGCTTTGCCAGACAATGAAACAATACGGGGCTATTCCTCTCTCCATGCAGGGGCTTAACTCTCATTAAGTGAATGGGAATTTCCTGTAGCGGTGTGCACCAAGGTCAGGATTAAACGTCTATCTGTGTTATTATTTAGGTAGCGTATTTAAAAGCAAGAACTCAGAACAGTTAAATCCTTACTGCTCCCCACCTTCGTTTGTGATGTCCATGCCAGTGAAGTCTTGCACTTGCTCATTAAAAATAGAGGGGTTCTCCCCCTCTAGGGAGGTGGTCTCTGCATTAGGCCTGAGTAGACTGGTGCATAGGAGGACACAGATGTGTGGCAGGGGCAAGACTATTGAATTTGTTATCCTATGCAAAGGCCTGGCGAGCCAGAGTTAGTGACGTCCATGCAAAGATTTTGCCCACATAGCTTCCTTTGACTCCAGGGGGCTTTGGATCAGGCTCTAATAGCCCAAGTGATGTTAGGAGGAGGGTAGGAAGGAGAGGGGGCTGCAAGCAACTGCTACTCCAGTCACCAGGCTGCCACCCTGCTCCAGGGTGGGTCAAGGATTTCCGACTCTCCATGCTTGCACAGTTCATCCACAGAGAGCCCGACTGCGTGGGCCTCCTGCAGCTGAAGTGCCTCTAGATCACTTGGGTGCTGCTTTGACAGCCCTGGAGACTGAAGTGCCTCCTCTCCCTTCACAGCATAGTTTATATAAGCCTCTGAAATATGCCTGCAGAAACTGCATATGTTTACACTAGTCATGAGGTGTGACTGCCACTCGAGTAGATGGAGTACCTGAGGGGCAATTCTGACCAACCTGCCCAGAACCCTGGGTTCTGACTCACCGGCCCAGTGGTAAAGAGGGGTCCATGTGTGTGACATGGACCTAGAAACAGCATAACCCGGATCCTGCAGAGACTTACACACGATGCAGTCGCAGCAGTCTCCATGAGTTGTACCTCAAGCGCCCCAATCCTGAACAATTTTATTCAAATGCTGCACTTTGCACGCACTTCAAGGAGACTCTTCACAGCGCTCAAAGTCAGGCATGTGCTTTGCAGGATCAAAGTCCTAATTTAGACGACTGAGGGAGAAATGGTTTTCGCCATTTTCAGACAAGAGCTGAAGCATTAAGTCATGCACCATTTACAAAAAAGAAGACATTGAAGGTGCAATATACCTCTGATGCTTTTATAAAACTGAAAAAAAAATTGTCGTTATTTTTAAATTAAATTTTTTGGGGCGGGGGGAGGGGGGAAAATCACAGAGATTAGTATAGATAGTGTGAAAATAAAGATCACCAAGGGAATGCTGTAGAATTCTTGTCTCACATATTAATGCAAGGCCAGATTCTGCCAGCTTTATGCTGACTGGTATGTGTGAACAATCCCCTGGACATCAATGGTACAATGGGTGCACAAGATCATAGGCCTTACTGCACATGCTTAACTACATAGTGATCAGTCACACTGAAGTCAGTGGGACGACTCACAGTGCCTAAAGTACAGGAGTAAATCTTGTGTAGGATTGAGGCCTTAAGGTTCTAGTGAACTAGAAAAGTGGACCCAGAGTATTTACAGGCAAGGGGTACAGCCATTAGCACCCAAATCTTAAGAAAGCAAGAATGGAGCCCCCTTTTGTTCAAAGTCTCTGTCTCTCCTACCTAGTGTAAGATTTTAAATAGAAATGGACACAAATACATAAAATGGATATTTCTGATGTGTTCATCACCATAGAATCTACCTTAGACACAGATGTAGATTCATTTAAATATATTGCATTAAAATATTTTAAGACCTAGCATATACAACGGTCTCCAGAGAGCTAGCCTTTACCACACAATGGTAGAAGACACCACAGCTCATCGCCTAATCTACAGGAGTTCGATATGCAGGAATTACAGGATCAGGTCTTTAGAACAGGGAGGGAATACCTGCATGGCGAGTGTTGACAGATGCTGTGTTTAGTGGTTACCACTATACAAACTGCAACACAAGCTCTTCTAAGTGTAATACAAGCACCTCTCCTATTCTATACGTATTATGGAAAAAAAACACTGTAAATACATAGAGAAGAGCTGATTACTGCTCATGTCCATCAATATTGCCAGTTAAATTGTAACGGATTCATAGAACATGGCTGGAATGCATGTGTCAGTTGTTGGATGAACAAATACCATAAGGGTTCAATCAATTGAATTAATCCACATGCTAAGAATGATTTACTCCACTGACCAAACCTTTACAGTGGGCTGTTTAAGAGGTGTCGCTCCCTGACCTGATAAAAAGCTGGATGTCAGTGTTAAAACTCAAACACCAAATGGTGCTCCTAGAGAAGCAGCATTTGGGTAGAGTTGACAAGAGCGGAGCAGGTTGTATTACTAATGCTTGGGGAAGCCACTAATAAAATGGATTGCATAACATGAATATTTAGAACATTTGAAATGAAATACCAAGCTTTGAGTCAGTTTCAGGACATTTAATTTTAAAGATACTGTATTCATGAAAGATCATAATCCCCTCAGACAAAGTCTGAGTCCCTTTTAAAAAATTTTTTTTTAGGAAGAATAGCCTTAGTGACTAGGGATAGGAATTTCAGAAGGAGACTAGCTCCTTTTATATGAAGTTTTACATAGTAGTTTTAGTTGCCGCTACTGCTTTTATTGAGACCAATAAACTCATGATGTGCCCTCTTAATACTCTGGCTATTTAGATCATAAAAGCTGCCATACTGGGTCAGACCAGGGTCCAACTTGTCCATTTTTGACAGTGGCCCTTACCAGAGCTTCAAGGGGAATGCACAGAACAGGGCACTTATGGAGTGATCCACCCCAGTCTTCCACTCCTGGCTTCTGGCAATCAGAGGTTTAGGGTCACCTTGAGAATGGGGTTGTGTCCCTGACCATGTTGGCTAATAGCTGCTGATGGACCTACCCTGCATGAACTTATCCAGTTCTATTTTTGACCATCACAACATCCCCCAGCAACAAGTGCCACACATTACTTGCGTGAAAAACTACTTCCTCTTGTTCATATTAAACCTGCTGCCTATTAATTTCATCAAGTGACCCTTGCTTTTGTATTTTGTACAATTTTTGTGAAACGGTAAAAAACTTCTGTTCCACACCACATGTGACTTTATAGACCTCTATTGTAACCCCCCTTGGTGGTCTCTCGTCTAAGTTGAACAGGTTTAATCTTTTTAGACTCTCCTCATACAGAAGCCGTTCCATACCCTTGATCATTTGTGTTGCCCTTCTCTAAACCTTTTCCAGTATATCCTTTTTGACATGGGGTGATCAAACTCGACACAGTATTCAAGGTGTGGGAACACCATGGATTTTTCCAGAACATTAATGAATATATTGCACAGCACAAGTCCCAATACAGTTCTGTCACGTCTCTTCATTCTGAAAATGGACCATTTATTTCTACCCTTCCCCCACCCCCATCTTTTAACCAGTTATTGATCCATGACAGGACCTTCCCCCTTGTCCCATGACTGCTTAGTTTCCTTAAGAGCCTTGTCAAAAGCTTTCTGAAAATCCAAGTACATTATATCAACTGGATCACCCTTATTCATATACTTCTTGACTCCCTCTGGGAATTCTAACAGAATTAAGTAATTCTACCTAATAGGGATCCTGTTTAAAGTAGGACACATACAGATACCTGCTTTTATTCCAGATTTCCAGTGGGAATGATTTTGCAGCATATTCTCTATAGTGTAGAACTTAAATTGACAATAAATGGACATCATACCTTCAAGCATCCGCATTCACTCACATTTCTAAGTACTTGATTAAGCAATGGTCGTTGTTATAAAATGAACTTGGTAATTCCCACTCACCACCATTAAAATTATCTGATGCAAGAAAAATACTAAATCATATCATGTGCCAGTGGACGGAGGGAAGGTGATGCCAGTGTCAGTTTGTAAACTGGTTTCAGAGCGGTAGCCGTATTAGTCTGTATCAGCAAAAACAACAAGGAGTCCTTGTGGCACCCTAGAGACTAACAAAGGTATTTGGGCATAAGCTTTCGTGGGCTAAAACCCACTTCATCAACCGTAGGGTTTGCGGAGTTAAGATTATCACCTTTCCATGTTGTGGTGTTCCAGTCCCTACCCCATCCCCGGGACGACTAGAGCTAAATGCCACCAAACATTTTAATTCTGAAGACTCATAAAAACTTCCTGCTCTTTCCAATCGGTGATTCCTCCGCTTTACACACAAATCAGCCCCACAATCCTCGGGAACCAACGCTTCCAGTGACTAAACCGGGTGGGGAGATTTTTAAAATCTTTGTCCTAGATCTCAGTCAAGTCTGTTCACTGCCACTGACTTAGGTAAACAGCCAAGAACCTAAACAAACCCGCCTTCCTCCGACCCTCTGCCTACCGAGCTCCTGCGGAGTCTGCTCCGCCGGAGCAGCCGCCGATCTCCTCGGCTTGAGCCGTGGCAGGTGCCCTGCCCGGGGAAGCCAGGGAGCAATCCCCAGCCGAGGAGAGGAGAGACGAGGCGGGGGAGCGGATACGCCACTCCGGAGCCGGCTTTGGACATAGAGCTCGGGCAGCGGGGGCAGCCCAAAGACTCGGGGCTGGGGCCCGGTTCCCGGGGGACCCCTCACCCCGGGGGGCGCCCTTACCTGACCAGCGGCTCCTTCTCTGCCCGTGCAGCATTCCCCGGGCAGCGGCAGCAGCAGCACAGCGCGCCCAGCCAGTCCCGCAGCCCCATGGAGCCGCCGCTGCTCTGCCCCGCGGGACGCGACCCTAGGCGGCCTCCGGCCCCGCGCAGCCCCCGGGCGCCCTCCCGGCCCAGCGCCGCTCTGCGCAGGCTGGGCTAGCGCCTGGCCGCGCTACCATAGCAAGCGCATCTGCCCGGTCCCGGGCTTCCCCGGCCCCGGGCCCGCTGCGCATGGGCCGGTGCCGCCTCCGCCCCCCGGGGAGCTCCAGCCGCTCGCCCGCAGGGCGGGGACGCGGGGTGGGAAAACCCAGCCGGCTCCTTGCATCACCTGCGCATCACGAGAGCGGGAACCCCCAGCCCCCCTTCCCCAGCGCCTGCCCGCCTGCCCCTTTATGTCCCAGCCCAGCCAGCGCACGCTGGGGTGTCAGCCCCGGAGCCAGCCAGAGAGCGAGGCCATAACCAGCTCGGTGCAATCAGTGGCCGCCGTCTCGCCGAGCGATAAACGAGTCCAGCGGGAGGAGAGAAAACCAGCTAGGAGCCAGGGGAAATCAGTCCGCGCCGCTTAGCCTGGCACATGTGAGCAGCGACACCCCCTCCCCAGTGTTGGCAGCATCAGCGGGCTGGGAAGGTGAGGCCGCCCCTATGCAGGACAGCACTTAAGGATACCCCTAGATTTAAGCACCCGAGGAGCCCGCCGCCCCTATGCAGGACAGCACTTAAGGATACCCCTAGATTTAAGCACCCGAGGAGCCCCATGGAGGCCGGTACAGAATGGACAAACAGCAGGTGAGAAGACAAGAAGCGGCAGAAAAGGTTTATAATGAAAAGAATCAAACCTCTGCATCTCTGTTCCCTGTTAACAGACAGGGTGCCGGGCAGCATGTTGGAGCACCCCAGCGCTGTATGTATAGGGTCGCTGAGCATGACAATATCTAGGTATGCAAGGAGAGAGGGAGTGCCGAGGAAGATTTAAACTCAGGAGGCTCGGGTTGGATTCCTCATAAGTTAAGGGTCTGGTTTACACAACCCTCGTTCACATTTGGGGAGCACTTTGGCCTGGATCCTGAAAGGAGTTTAGCTGCCCAACTCCCATGGAGGATCTGGGTCTTGCTCACTTGAGTAATCCCACTGAAGTGAATTGTGTTACTCATGTGAGTAAGAGTTCAATGTAGATAAGAATAAGATAAGGGCCCTTAATTTATTTGCTTGAGTAAAATGGGATAATACTGGATTACCTTACAGGGAAATGGGCTTATGATCCTTAATTCATGTTTGTGAAAATCACTTTGCTCTCTCAGCCTTTCTGCTAAAATGCTCTGTACTATTTACTATTATCATTTCAGTATTAATTCATAGCAGCAGCATTATTATTTATATGTGTGTTACCATAGCTCCTAGACACCCTAGTCATGGATCAAGACCCCATCGTGCTAAGCACTGTACGAACACAGCAAAAAGATGGTCCCTGCGCTAAGGAGATTACAATCTAAGGGTATAATTCCCAGCTCATGCAGACATTCATGAGCTAGCTCTGATCAAGGTAGCAGGCTAGAAACAGCAGTGTGACCACCGTGGCATGGGTGGTGTCTCGGGCTGGCCGCCTGAGTACAATTCCATCCAACATCCTACGTATGTACTTGGGTGGTTAGCCCAAGCATCTGCCCATGCCGAGCTGGTCATACTGCTATCTTTAGCGCGCTGGGTCAAGCAGAGCTAGTGCGTGTATGTCTGCCTGAGCTGGGAGTCAGAACTATACAGCAGCTGGAGACGTAAGACGAGACAATAATTGGATAGAGGAAGACAAACAGGAGTACAAGAAAACACAGCAACGATGTTAGTCTGATAGGCGGTGGTCTCAGCGCACCCACACAGCTAACTGTTGTCAAGCATCACAGCAAAGGAGAGTTGTGAGGAGGGGTTGGCAGGAGGATAATGAGGTGGTGTAGTGGCTGTTTCCAGGGAGTGCCTCGTGTTGGGCAGTGTGGCGAGCGTACTTGTTTGACAGTTGAACAAGTCGTCATCAATGGAGCTGGTATCATTGGCCAATTGGAGGTGAGCATGGACAGCTCAATAGCTAATGAGTTAACTAATGATTAACAGTTACCTTATTTTCTCTCTTCCTTTCTGAGGTGAGCTGTGTTGTGTGCCATTCATTGTTATAAAACTGGACCTGTGTGCGTGGAGGAATTACACTGATGTGTGAAAATATTTACAGAGAAGCCCTGGCCCCATTTAAGTTAATTGGAGCTTTGTCGTTGAGTTCAGTGAGGCCAGGATTTCACTCTTAAACTGGAAGGGAGGAGCGTCAACCCGACAGAGCAACCCATGTCTGGATAATGCAGGAGACGTGCCACCCAAGTTACGGAAGTGCTGCTGTGCTGAATGCATGGCATCAAACTGAAAGACAATTGTTTTGCTGTGGACCTAATTATGAGGCTCTCGCCCCAGGCTTGTCTGAGCACAGCGTCCAGCCGGCATCCTCCTCTGCTTTGGCTTTTGGAGAGGAGAGGGGAGAGCAGCTGCAGAACGGTGCCACTCCTTGATTCTGGTTTCTTCCTTTGCAACCATGCCTGTGGACCTTTGACTGCTGAGTCTAAGCACTAAAGGCCTGATCTTAAGCCCATTGAAAGCAATGGAGGGCTTTTCATTGTCTTCAGTGGGCTTTGGGTTAGGCTCTAAATGATCGGTCACTTACTCTTATTTTCTTCCTTTCTTACCACGGATATGCTCTTCACGAGTCAGCATGGAAGAGAGAAGGCTTGTAAAAAAAATGAATTAAGTTGATCTTTGGCTCTTAATTTAATTGACAAAGCTCGTTGTGGAGCAGATTGATTGTATTTCAGAGCATATCCTCAAATGTCAGACCTAAAAAACCCAAAAGCAATTGAACTAAGTGCAGTTGGCTGTATGCAGCATGAACACTCATTTAGCTTTAGTACTATATCTGCCTGATACTATTTAAGTTTTGCTTATGCGAGCAGATATCATATCTAATATATTTTTCAGACACTACGTGAGCACAATGAAAAGGGGAGGAAAAAGAGGATTTGCCACTAATTTATTTATTATGATTATTATTATTATTCTAGGATTTGTTAGTTCATAACCACCACTTAAAATGTAGTATGGTAAATTTAATGCTGGAGAAAGGTTTACAATCCAGGAAACTGAAGCTGTCCATTCAGAAGAGGTGCAACATAGGTTGTGGCAATGCAAGATTTCCCCCAGTGCTCCTCCAATGTGCTCCAAACTGGACCTGGTAGGACAACCTCTAGGGGTAGGATAGTAGCTCCACATCCATATCCATCCTGTTCTCAGCCTCAATGGTGAGTGCCATTAAGGCTGCCGATTAGTGCAATATTTATTCATAGATTTTAAGGGCAGAAGGGACCATTATTACCATCTAGTCTGATCTGCATGACACAGGCCATATATTGGATTTTGTGGTACAGACACCTGAGCACAGAGAGCTGCACTGAGTACACCAAGTCATTTGACACAGGCCACCCAAAAGCCATCCTACATTGGTCACTCCCTGTGCTGGATTTGAACTATCTATACTACATATATGACCTTATTACTGTAGTATCTGAGCACCTCCCAGTCATGAGGATAAATATGTTAACAACAACCCTGTAAGGTAAAGCAGCGCTATTATCCCCATTGTACAGGTGGGGAACCGAGGTACAGAGAAGGCTAAGTGACTTGCCCAAGGTTACCCAAGAAGTCTGTGGCAGAGCAGGGAGTTGACTCCAGGTATCTTGAGTCCTAAGTTAGTGCCCTAAACATTGGACCGCCCCTCCTCTCTGCTGCTCTAGCACTGAAAAACTATATTTCCCATGATCAGTCACTACAGGTTTGATTTCCTCCATTTGGGCTCAAATTTCCACTGGCCTTTTTTCTACCCATATCACCCTGCAAACTCATGTCTAATATACTGCCTGTTATCATCAGGAGTTGCTTTCTATGCATCCCTCACCAAATGAGTATATGTGCTTTGGATTATTTTTCCCCTGGATATATTTGGTTGATCAGTTTGAGTCAGTATTTTAATGAACAACAAACTTAGTTCCTGTCATATACAGGGGTATAATCAATAAATCATGCTGATTATAGTTATTTTACATGTCAAGTCATATCTCTACATGTCATTGTCCAGATCGTTGCAAAGTGTTTGTGTGGGTTTTTTTAACTCTTCAGTGCCAATTCATGACTCATAGTAATGACAAGATAATCAAATTATAGAATCATAGACATTTCTATCTGTTAGAGAATCATAAAAAATTCTGTCAGTTTCCACCAAAAGAAAGAGATGAAAGGAAGGAATCAACAGAAAACACCGCTGCTAAACATTGCTTTCGTGCATCTAAAGAAATTCAGATGTAACAGCTCGCTGGAATTTGATGCACACGTATTAATGCTCAGTTATATGATTCACGAATCTCAGCCTGATTTACAAAGAGAGCTGTGTACCTCTAGCCTCGTTTTACAGATGGGGAAACAGATGTTCAGAAGCTTTCCCAAGATCACACACCAAGTCAATGGCAGAGTCCAAGTCTTCTGACTCTCAGTCTGGGGCCCTATCCATTGGACCATGCTACAGCAAGGTTGCTAGCTTACATGCCAGGGAGCAGGGGGAAGGCTTAGGTTCGATGCTCAGTTGAGTTGGTGGTGTTACATCCAGAGTGAGATGTCAGGGAGATTATCAGAGACATACAACTGAACTGTGTAACGATGGAGATGCAGACTTGTGAACTGTCCACAGAGAAGTCATAGTTAAAGCAGTGGGAGCAGATGAGGTATGAAGTGTAAAAGGTGCAGCGGACCGGCTCAGGAACAGAAGCCTTAGGGATTCCTGCAGGGAGTGGGAGAGCAGTGGAGGAAGAGTCCCCAAAGGAGGCAATGGAGAAATAGTGGAAGAAGGAGGAGGTGAATCAGAAGAATCAGGGCCGGCTCTAGGTTTTTTGCTGCCCCAAGCAAAAAAATTTGTGTCTGCCCCCCACCCCAGCCCTGGGCTCTCCCCCCCCCCGCACCAGTACCCTCCCCCACCCGCACCCCCTGCCACCCCAGCCCTGGGCTCCCCCCCAAAAACGTGACCGCCTCGTTCACCACAGCAAGCCCCGTTTACACTTTCAGTGGGGATCAAAGCGGGGTGTGATGTACTCGTGGAGGAGAAGAGGGGGTATCAGGAGGGTTGCGGAAGAAGAGGTGTAGGGGGAGGTGCAGGTGAAGGGAGAGTACAAGGGGAAGGGGTGCAGCAAAGGAGCGAAGGAGGGAGGTACAAGTGAAGAGGCTGCGAGCTTCAGGCACTGACAGCTGCTTCCCCAGCCCCATGCAGGCAAAGCCGAGAGGACGGACACTGACTCCCAGGTGCCTGAGCTGCGGGGGTTCCCTGGCGGGGCAGTATGCCCCGCTCAGAGCCGGGCTCTGCCTCTCCCCGCCCCTGGCACTGTGGGGGCCTGGGACAAGAGCTCAGGGCTGAGGTGGGGGAGGTGCGTAGCGGGCTGGGTCCGGGGGCAGCTCCCTGGCAGCTCGGGCTGCCCAGCCACTTGCCCCATCAGTGCGCGAGCCAGGATCCGCGCCCCCTGCCCAGCCCGGCGGTGCCCTACCCAGCCCACTCGGGCGGGGAAATGCCGCGCCGCCCTGGGGAGACTCAGAGCAGCAGCGGTGGTGGCAGTAGGACCCCTCCTCCCTCCCTGCATCCTGGGCCCCACTTCCCTCCCTCCCCGGCTCCTCACACACTCCGGGAGCCCCTCTCGCCACCTCAGCCCGGGCTCGGCTCCAGGGGATGATGTTCTGGCTCCTCAGCGGCAGGGCTCTGGCCAGGGCCGGGTTCCGGCTTTTTGCCGTCCCAAGCAAAAAAAAAGGGGGGGGGGGGCAGAGTGCCGCCTCTTGGAAAGTGCCGCCCCAAGCACATGCTTGGAGCGCTGGTGCCTAGAGCCGGCCCTGAGAAGAATACACCGTCTTGGAAGTCTTAGGAAAGAGAGAGTCTAGAAGGAGGGGTGATATTGTCTCACAGGCAGCAGACAGGCCCTGCAGAAGGTGAGAATGGAAAACAGGCCCTTCAGTTCAGCTAGACATGGTGATTAGATGACCTTGGCTCTGTGTGGAGGACTACCAGGGCAGACCCCAGAAGATGTATAAATGAAGCCAGGTGATTCTTTAAAACACATGGCAGAGCTGCAGCGAGGGCGCAGGTGGTTCCGTTTTCCCGAAGAGGTGCAGAGCTGGGCTTTCAAAGTTTACAGGGTTTGGGCCGGTCACCAGGGCTGGAGCTTCTCCCTGGCTCCAAAGCATGCAGTGCCACACCCAGTCTCAGTCAAGGAGGTTTATTTCTTTAGCAGAGGTTATTGAACAAGCAGAAAACAGTCTTAACTCCGTCCTCAGCCCCAGGCTTCAGGGCCAGGCCTCCCAGGAGTCTCTGGCATTCCTGCCCCTGGCAGCTTCCCAGGGCTCTGCTCCCTTCCTGAAGCAGCAGCCACAGGGCTGCTTCCTTGAGCCTCTGGCTCCAGGGACCCACAACAGGAGCTCGCTCTGCTCTGCTGTGGTCATTGCTCCCCGGGGCTTGGCCTGTCTCAGTCCTTCCTCTGGCCCAGCAGCCCTTTACAGGCCCAGGTGTAGCTTGGCCCTCTTTAATTGGCTGGATTGGATTCACCTGCTCTGGTCCAAGGGCACTGGGCTTCGTCTGTCTGCAGGGACCAGCTACCCTGTGACAGACAGGGCCTAAATGAGGGAGGCTTGTCTCTGAATCCAGGGTATCATTTGAATAAACTTAAGCAAGAAGATCAGAGCCGGCTCGGATTTCTAAATACAGTATAAATGTTTATGGTAAGCAGATGAAAATATAGCTGTTAAGCTATGGATGGGCTCACCGTGAAGTGCTTTGCAGTGTCTGCGCTCTTCACTTTCTTCACAGACCCAGTTCTGTCTCCGCGCTGCCGAGACAGGAATTATGGACAGGGATTCTTGTTATGCAAACTCAAGTGACAAGACTGCAAACAGTACCGCACATAAGAGAAACTTCAAAGATCACACGTTTCCAAGGTAATGTCCATAGACTGCATACTCTGTGCATACAGCATAAGAAACAGCCAGTCCTATTCACTCTTCTTTGCAGTGTAAGGGGCAGGTTCTGATACCCCAACTCATGTTAAACAGGATGTTGTACCACAAATAATCCTACTGAAGTTACTGGACTACTGAGTATGGTGCTACCCAACATGAGTTAGGGTAACGACACCTCAGCCCATCTCAACTATCTTCTCTTTTCCCCAGAAAAGACACTTATTATTATCATCTCCAATACCACCTAAAAGACTGTTAAACAAGGGGTTTTTTTCCTTCTAAAGGGAACAAGGGATGTTGTTACAATGAAAGCCTTACTTAATAGTTTATACTTCAGATACTGTAGCTGTTTATCTTTCTTTTCTGTATATTTAATTAAAGGTTAAAAAGAATTTTTAATGGAGTTTGCCCTGGTACTAAGCAAGCTGTGCTCTCTGTCTACCCAACCCCAAATTTTGTTTAAAACTGTTTAATGTTTTAAAGTTTCACAGTCATGTTAACAATTTGACTCTTTGGGCCCATGTATTCCATCTAAATTAATACAACAGGTATCAGAATCTGGCCCATTGGGATCAATAAGGGATATGCACGCAATGAAATATCTTCTGCATCACAGTTGGAGTGTGAGTGGCAGGAATCAGCTAACCACTAGAGAAGTACTAGATTGACAGACTAGGAAGGCAAATGTGAGTATTTGTACTGGAAGCATAATTCGAGGAGACACGTTCATCCCATGAGGGAAACAAGGCAGTAACATGTGATCTAGGTGTCTAGTTTTGGGCATCAAATAGTCACAATGAATTGCAAAAATTATTCAGCGGATAACTTCAAATATCAAATGAAAATTGTAAGCAGCTCGCGACACATTCATAAACAGATAAAGAGACTAAATGTGTTAGGTAACAGAGAGGAAGGTTACTCTTGTGGGTTAAAGCAGAGGACTGGAATTTGGGAGATTTGGGCTCAAGTTCTGGTTTGTAACAGACCTCATGGATCATCGAGTGTGACCACCTCCATTACAAAGGCCATAGAACTTCCCTGAATTAATTCCTGTTTGAACTAAAGCATATCCTTTAAAAAAACTTCCAATCTTCATTTTAAAATTACCAGTGATGGCAAATCCTCCATCCCCACCCCCTGGTAAGTTCTAATGGTTAATTACCCTCATTGCTAATTATTGGCACTTCATTTCCATCTGAATTTGTCTAGCTTCAATTTCCAGCCATTCAATCTTGTTATATCTTTGCTAGATTGAAGGCCCCGTTATTAAACATTTGTTCCCATTATAGGTACTTAGACTGTGATCAACCACCTGTTTAGATCTGCTCTTTGTGAAGCTAAACCAGATGAGTTCTTGGAGCCTATCACTATCAGGCATGTTTTCCATTCTTTAATCATTCTTCTGGCTCTTCTCTGAACATCTCCAGTTGATCAGCATCCTTCTTGAATTGTGAACCTCAGAACTGGACACCGTACTCCACCAGTGCCAACTACAGAGGTAATATGACCTCCCATTTTGGGGCAGGGACTGTTTCTTACCTAGTGTTTGTACAGCACCTAGTACAGAGGCTTTTATCTCAGGTTTGGCTCCTAGGTGCTACTGTAATATACAGAATGAACAATAATAATTTACTTGCAGTGAATAATTGGAGGCAGTATGGTCCAACAGACACGACACTGGACCAGGACTTCAGACACCGTGGTTCTATTCATGGCCACTGACCTGCTGTGTGGCCACAGGCAAGTCCCATGGCTTGTCTGTGCCTCTGATTCCCCCAACACACACACCAGTTGTGTGTTGTGTATTTAGATTATGGACTCATTGGGGCAGGGCCTGTCTCTTAGTATGTGTGTGTATACCCAGCCTTGACAGTTCAGACATCTGGGCACTATTGTAATACAAATAATAACAATTGAATGGGCTCTAGCGAACAGAAAGATCCTTGATTTGTTGATTGATTTCTCTGCCAAGGAAACTTTCCACCATTGCAGAAGTCTTTAACAGTGCTCAGGAACCTGGGGAATATATTCTCTATTAATTTAAACCCTTGCCTTTTAGACGGAAACTGAACTATATAAAAATATCCAACTAAAATGAGATGTTTCAAATTCCTTTGCTTTCTCATGCTAATAAATCTTCCTAGGTGTTTGTTTTTTTCCCTGTTTAAGAACAAAAGAAAAAGATAGCAGTCTCAGAAGAACCACGTATAAGCTATAGTGGGAGTTTAAAAGCAAATAATAAAGATATGCTGTAAATGACCCACAGGGTGCTTCTGCCCATCTGCAAATGATGCATGAAGTGAACAAACTTTTACCATTTCCTCCTTTTTATTGCACGCTACATGGCCTCATCACTTTGCAGTGTAAATAATTTTGATGGCTCATCTTTCAGGAAGAGCGCAGACCAGAGACACTTGTAATACTTTTACTGATTCAAGAGACCTTTTCCCAGTCAGGGGCTGTGTTTATACCCTCTTAATTCCTCCCCATATCACTGAAGTATAAATGTGTCTCCTCTAACCTTCTGTGGCCGCGGATAGGAAGGGCCCAGTCATCAGTGTCACCCTTGAACCAGTGTTTCCTGTGCTGATGCACTAGAGCCAACTCTAAAGGCCAGTGAAGTCAGTGGTAAGACTCCCACTGACTTTGGATCAGGTCCTTTTCCCACCAAACCAAGCAGTAAATTGATTAACTAATTGTGTGGCTCAAGCTGCCAGACTAGTTCTCAAAGTCTGGAGGCAGTGAACAGCAGAGGGATGCAGCTGGTAACCTCCGCGTTGGCTCTTGAAGCATCTGGAAAGCAGGGATTGTGATTCATGCTGTAGGAAGATGGATATTTTATAGTAACTGCCCTCTGGAAGATTCTTGCAGCAAGCCTCACATTTTCTCTTGTAGCAGTGTGCTGCCTGTTTCTTTCAGTATGGTGCAGTGGGAGCAGAGTCAGATACCTCCTTATGCCAAGCCACTAACCCTTTTGCAACCTCTTTCGTTAAAATGCAACATGCTCTAGCAAATCTTCCATGTGCACTGAATAATTGACCTGAGTGAAAGAGCAAATTTTAATTGTGAGGCACAAATTTAATACTAATGAAAGGAAATACCCCCCTCCCCACCCACAAAATACAATTAGAACATAAGAACAGCCATACTGGATCAGACCAAAGGTCCATCTAGCCCAGTATCCTGTCTTCCGATGGTGGCCAATGCCAGGTGCCCCAGAGGGAATGAACAGAACAGGTAATCATCAAGTGATACATCCCCTGTCACCCATTCGCAGCTTCTGGCAAACAGGGACACCATCCCTGACCATCCCGGCTAATAGGATAGGATAGGAGGATTCATCAGTGGCTATCTTCCATGAATTTATCTAGTTCAAAATGCACAGCACCAGAACGTTTCCACTTATTTCCCCCAACAAGAGTTAGCCTTAGTTATAAATTTCACCCCCATTCCTCCTAAAAGCCTTTAGCAAGGCTGTATAAACATTGACCAGAACTAGATAAATTCTAGTTGGTCCCGCGGCTTCGGCGGTAATTCAGCGGCAGGTATGCTGAAGGCGCGGCACCGGCGGACCTCCCGCAGGCATGCCGCCGAATCCGTGTGGCCAGCGGACCGCTCGCAGGCGTGCTGCCGAAAGCCGCCTGACTGCCGTGCTTGGGGCGGCAAAATCCATAGAGCTGCCCCTGATTAGAGGATGGCTGAATGGAAGTCACCAGTCATGTTGCTACCTAGAACCATTCTCGGCAAGGGTGGGGGACTATAAAGGTGAAGGGTTCATGTCTAGCATTACTGCCCGGCCCTTCCATTCTGTCCCACTGGGTTTTCTCCCTAGATTTACTGTCCTCTGTACAGTAATGGTCGTTCAGTTCACCTTGATTTTTGAGGACTGAGAATTAAGGAAGAGATATACAGCCAGTGTATTCATTTAAAACCTCCGTAAATACTTTCCAGCATTGGCAAACTGAGATAATACCATTGATTAAGAGCATTCCTCAGTCTCCAAATCCTATCCCCTTGCAATTAATTGCAATACAAGGAACAAGGTGTTAGTCCAATCAATGCCACTTATAACTCATTTAGTATCACAGAATAATCCCTGTGTTTGATTGCAAAGATACACAGCAGTGTGTGTGAGAGAGACTTATTATCATATGGCAGATAGGGATGTTTAGACATGAGTGTGTCCAGAAGCAACAAAAATTTATCGGGTTGAACTGGTTTTACTAGAGTCTTTTGCTGTTTAATATCTAAACTCCTCTATTCCAGGGTACATATGCAGCAGCTAAAACACACAGCACATTCTTAAAGAATATGGACACACACCAATCATTTTGGTAAATATAAGAGATGATAAGGGGCATTGTTAAAAGCACTCAGCATTGGCCTAATGTTGCTCCCACTGAAGTCAATATGAGGGATTTATCATTCGCAAAAATTCTGTTAAACCTTCAATGGTTTTTTTTTACCAACCTGTTTTTTGACCAATTATTAGAGGATCAAAAAAATTTTACATTTAGAAAAAAATGTAATTTTGAATTTCAAAAGAAATCAGAGGAGGGGAGATCACAATTATTCCCCCCCCCCCTTTTTTTTTTTTTTTTTTGGTCAACACTGTCTTCTAGACTTATAGAATATTAGAGAGAAAAAAGAATGAATAAGTATATTAGGGCAGCTCTCTTGTAATGAAAGATTTCCCCGTGTCACATATCAGTTCATGGATCATTCCTGAAGAGTGAAAGGGGCTACAGTTGTCAAACAAATTTGCAGAGTCACCTGGCTTTTTGGGAAATATAGTGTGAGCTTGTCTTTAATGTTTGACTAAACAGATGACTTTTCCTAAGGATAAATTCATAGCTGGCATAAACTAAAGCACCTCAATTGATTTTGATGGAGATGTGCCCATTTATGTTGGCAATGAGTTTGGCCCAAACTACAGCTATATTAAGACATCACCTGAACCAAAAACAAAAGATTCAGCTCTCTCTCCCAACCCTCCGCCCATGCCCTATCACCATCCCACCCTGCTGCTCATCTCTACTTGCTCCAATCCCATACAGAGTATAGAGTCTTAGAAGGAGTTGTGTATGCCCTGGTGATTCTGGCAGATCAGGTGCCAGCTCTTGCCAACGCTGTAGGCATCGGCTGAGCACTGGCAAATTCATAGCTGGAAACCACACCAGCTCCCCTGGGTGTTCGCATTCTCAAAATACGTATTAGATGGTAAGTTGATAAGAATGTTTAGACTTTATGAAATGCTTGTAGGATGCTGCATGTATTGATCTCATTAAAACTTCTATAGTCCAGGGTATAAAGTTATACTGAGTGTTTGCATTGTAACCCTCTGTAATTACGTAATTTACCAAACAGGAAAAGAGGTATCAATTAAGGTAAAGTGCTCATCCTGCACACAAGATGGCCCACTGAAGGCAAAGAAGGCATTGTGTAGCATAAAAGGACAGAGGGTCCCGTTGACTGCTTTCCTAACTCCCTCCAGCAAGGAGAGACCTATGTGAACTCATCCCATCAGTTTGGACTGTGGGGTGGAGAAGATAAAAATCCCTGACGAGGAGAAACTGGGTCTTTCTTTGCTGTATGGACTCTCACCGGGCTGGAGCTAGGAGACAGGAGCAGAAACACCAGGGTCAACCTGGGTTAGTCCTAAAAGACATTCAGTCCCAACAGATTACTACAACTCTGTCACCATTTGGGACCACAGACTGTAACTCATTTGTGTATAGATGTTACCAGTTAGCTTACTATAGGATTGGCTACAAGCATTGTTATTGGTGGGAGATCTGAGGTACACATTGACCTGGGCTAAGTGACCGGGGTCTCTTGGGACTGGAAGCAACCTGAATCTTTTGTGATCTTTGGTGTATGGCAGCCAACTATCACTAAGTCCAGCTTGCCTGGATGGCAAAATAGACTGGAGTGCCCAAGGGGACTGTCTGTGATTCCAGGGTAAGACTGTTATAGTGCTTCAGGAGTTCACATTTGTACTGGGTTGGTGAAATCTAATTATAGAACAACTGGGGCATCTGTCCTGCTTTTTGACAGCCTACCCTGAGTTTGGCACTCACAGCTGTGACCACTCCAGCCAGCGTGACAGCCCTGTACTCCGTGACTTAAAATCACAGAAGTCAGAGATGGAAAATAGCTTCATCTCATTTTGCTTTCATTGTTTATATTCAACCTTTTCCCCAGTGTTGGGGTCCTGATCACAAAGGGCAAAGCTCCAAGCTTCTAAACATCTTGTCCTGGAGGAACTGGAAACTTGAGGCAAACATTGTCTGGTGTGCCAGCTCCATCCACTAACCCTCGCAGTAGAGTGGACACTGCCATGTGGAGAAATTTTGAAGCTCTCAGGAATATGTTTGCCATGAATAAAACAATGGATTCTATCCAACAATCCATTGCTGTCATGGAAAAGAAAATGGAAATGACAGGGACCTATGTAAAACATGGAGAGAACTCAGTTTTATAATTAAATCTTAAATAAGGAGCCCAAATTGACCTGGTTGTTATGTTAATCTGGGAACATACATCCCTGAGAAGTAGAACAAGATGACGTGGGGAATAAGAGGCACGAAGGAGCTGTGTCGTTGTGACTCTTGGTAACTGTCTAAGGGTACGTCTACAGTGATTGCAGCACAGCCAAAAGTAGCACTGAAGACATGCCAGCATGAACTCCCGTGCAGGCTAGAAGTGCAAGCACGTGCCTGTGGGTTCTGGGCAGGTTTGTACAGCCCACACTGAAGCCCAGGTCACCACACCTTCACTGTTATTTTGAAAGATTAAAGCTAGAGCAGATATGGCTACCCAAGCTGCAATCACACCTTCGACTGCAGTGTAGACATATCTAAAGGGACTGGGGCCCTGGTCCTCAGGACATGGAGGTTGCTTAAGCTAATGTATCCAGCCCCTGGAGGGCACCAAGTATGCATCCTCAGTGATGCAGCTCCCATGTAATGCCTTCTACTCCGCTTTCCCTTCTTTGGTTGCTGATGCAGGGGCCATGGCCAGATCAGCTCTGTGCCCTGACATCCCTGCTGCTGGCACAATGGTCCCGTGAGGATATTGGCAGCCAGCACAAATTAGAGCAGCTTTGAGGGTGCTCTGGTTTTTAACAGTGGTCCAGTTAGAGCTCCTCTAGGATCAGGGCAAGGAGCAAAGGCCCGTTAAAGATAGTTTAGGGCACACAACCCTTCAGCTGCCCCCAAATGCTCTTCTGCTGCAGCTGAGGAATCTAGGCATGGATTCTGAACATCTTTCGCTGAAAAATGTTTCTTTATCTATCCAGTTGACCAAGAATCAAAAATGATTAGGGGTATGGAACGGCTTCCATTTGAAGAGAGATTAATAAGATTGGGACTTTTCAGTTTGGAAAAGAGCCGACTAAGGGGGGATATGAATGAGGTCTCTAAAATCATGGTATAGAGAAAGTAGATGAGGAAGTGTTATTTCCTCCTTCTCATAACACAAGAACTAGGGGCCACCAAATGAAATTAATAGGCAGCAGGTTTAAAACAAACAAAAGGAAGTATTTCTTCACACAATGCACAGTCAGTCTGTGGAACTCTTTGCCAGAGGATGTTGTGAAGGCCAAGACTATAACAGGGTTCAAAAAAGAACTAGGTAAGTTCATGGAGGATAGGTCCATCAATGGCTATTGGCCAGGGAGGGCAGAGATGGTGTCTCTAGACTCTGTTTGCCAGAAGCTGGGAATGGGCGACAGGGGATGGATCACTTGATGATTACCTGTTCTGTTTATTCCCTCTGGGGCACCTGGCATTGGCCACTGTCGAAAGACAGGATACTGGGCTAGATAGACTTTTGGTCTGACCCAGTAGGGCCGCTCTTACGTTTGTATGTTCTTAAGCCCGAATATATCAGAGGATGACGGCCACAGCCTCTGAGTTTCCTCTTCCAAGAGGAACAGAACTGGCACATCTTCTTGGTGACTTCTGGAAAGGTAGGTCTTGATGCCCTTATGCATGTGTGTACAGGGGACTATTTGAATGGTGTTCATCCATCTACACTTTTTTCTATAAAAACAGTCTCCATTATAAAACATAGTTAATCAAATGGTTTCAGAACTTGTGTATCTAATTTTGGCATTCGTTTTTTAGGTCTGCAGCAGGCTACTGGAAACATTTTGAATAAGCTTGTATGAAAAGGTGACCCAGACAGAGCAATGTCTGAATACAATCTAAGGGCCTGATTTACCACAGAGAGGGTAATTAACCATTAGAACACCTTCCCCAGGGATGGGTCATTTCTCCATCACTTAGAGACTTTAAATAAAAAATTTGAAGTCTTTCTAAAAGACATTCTTTAGTCCCGCCCTGTGTTGTTGGGCTTAATGCAGGAATCACTGGATGAAATTCTGTGACCTATGAGATGCCAGAGGTCAGACAATGCTAGGGGAGGTCAGATAATCATAATGGCCCCTTCTAGCCTCAGAATGTTTGAATCTATAGAAACATTAGCATAAAACTTGTGCATCTCCAGTGGATGCTTCAGCCTCAGTGACAGTGCAATGGTATAAACGGCTGTAACACAGTGGTCAGTCAGGCCCTGCAACTTTATTAAAGAGAGCTTTGATTAGAAGAAGATTAAATGTCTCAGGATTAGAGAGAATGGAAAACTTGTTAAGACTTTTAAGGCACCCCTATGAGGCAACTGACAAATCGGAAGAATGATAGCCTATGGGCTTATAGCACAGCCATAGTCAAATGCAATATATGAGAATTAATTTTCTTTTTATAAGGAGTAAACATGATTCATTGGAAGGCATATGCCAATTTACATCGGCTGAGCGTCCAACCCCATGAATATATTCATTTTAAAATTAAAGAGGCAATAAATGCAGTTAAATCCCAAGTGGACTGTCAATTCTGACAAACTCTACACTGTTCAGACCAATCTGAATACTGCAGCTTAATGTAAAAATCTTTGCTGCGGGTCTTAGCCATAAAAATGGACAAAGTATGGCTGGTAGTTGTTAGAAACTGAGCGGTATGTCTGGTTGGAGGGTGCACAGCAGATGAACTATACTGGACCCTGGGGAAAATCCATTCCGCTGATCAAATTTAAAGACCTGGCTTTTATATTTAGTTGTTGATTAAAGACGTATTCATAGAGCAGGTCTGCTTCACAGAAATTCTAGAATGTAATGCACTAAGCCAAGCTTACGCAGTTCAGTACAAGCCCCCTACTTGGATTCATTGGCTCAATTTATGGTAGCGTCCTAAGAATCGAAAGGAACGTTCTCTGTGGGTGTAAATCAGAATAGCATTTACTGTCAATGAAACTATGGTGATTTACATCAGCTGAGTATTTGGCCCAAGGACTCTAATCTAGGCATTGTCCTTGATCTATGATGGCACCTTGCTGAAAAGGCGTGAGAGATGATTGAGACAGGGCGGGAACAAGGAAATAATATCCAAACAGCTGTAGTTTCCTGGATGCCATTGGTTTACTATTTTTGCCAAAGGTTCATAGTCCTTAAGACTCTAACATCCAGGAGCTGATGTAAACACAAGAGAAAGTCAAAGTCCATAGCAGCTGTAGATGAGTTTGTGGGTTGCCTGTCTTCCATTCCCTTAAATGCATAAATAAACCTTACTAGTATGTGCCAGTGCTTTGAGTTGGGGCTATACTTGTGTTCACTGCGGTGCCCCTTTGGGGTTGATCCAAAGCCCATGACAGTCAATGGAAGGATCCGCATTGACTTCAGTGGGCCTTGTAGCAGGGCCTGGATGAGCATGCCAGTCAAAAAAAATTATAGAAACTGTCTCTTGGTTTTTGCAATTTTCATTTCTCCCAATAGTTGTATGTGAGTAGTGTTGTAACCACACCACACATCTATGAGACTGACTTGCCATGACAGCCATCCATTTCACACCTCTCTTCCGGGATATTGTGAAGTCACTTTGCAAAGACAGCCTTTTAAGCTTGTGTTGCCACGATTGCACAGCCAAAACAACTACATTGTGCACGTGCAAGTTACCCAGTTTTCATGCACACACACTAGTTTTTGAGTGCATGAATTTAGAGGCAGGGATGGAGTCGCTGTGAAAATATGGCCCTATATATATTGCTTAAGTTTTCCCATCAGGTTTTTTTCCTATGTTTTTCCATTTATTTTCTGTGAGCCCAAGCAGGGCCGGATTAAGGTTATGAGGGACCTAAGGCTAATGGGAGAGAAGGGCCTAAGTATGCAAAAAATATTATGAAGTCATCAAATATTTATTATCTACATACATATTTACTTATTATTAATTATGTAACATTAACAAGTTTATTCTACTCTCACTACACTCAATTCTTCACACAAACACTTTTTTCCCCTCGCTTTAGTTGTGGCAAAGTTATGTATGATGTCATCGTAATTCAAAGACCAGACGATTTCATTTTCAGTGCTCAAGAGGGACAAAGCACCGAGATGCTCTTGAGTCATGGTGGATCGGAGAACATTTTTTACCCTTGTTAGAAGACAGAAGGAACGTTCTCCACTATAGTTAGTGATCATTAGTGACACATACAGCCGTAATGCACTTTCAACATTCCAGAAACATTCTATCACACTGGATTCAGTGATAACTCAGTACATCCAAATAGATTTGCTTTTGTCATCTTTTCTCTCTATAGCTGAGAGTGATGTGAATTCAACAAATTGAAGAAATTCTTTAGTAAAATCTACTGGGAGATCGTCTGGGTACTTCTGACACAGATGTTTGATACCTTCACTGACTTCGGAACTTGAAATGCTAGGCGAAAAATTTGTCAGTACACTAACGGTTTTGTCAATATTTTCGTAAGCCATGACCCGATATTCTAATGAACTCTTCAGTTTGTTGATGATTGTGATGAAGGTATTAACTGTGAAGACCTCCTTGTCACTGAATGACAGTTGCATCGTCGCATGTCTTCTGTCTTTTGTGGTGTTTGGCTGACTTATACTCATGGTTAGCAGTCCTTGCAGCCCCCTGAATTTCATACTCATCAAAACTATCCTGCATTTGTTGAAGAACAGTTCCAAGACTCCTCATTAGGTTTACAGCAGTGGAAAGGTCAATTTGAGCACTTTGCAACTTACACTGCACCTGCTGAATGGCTGAAGTATATCATTCCAGACCTCACACAAAATATGAGTTTCCAAAGTGTGCATTGCATCACTCAGGATCTTCGCATCTTTTCTTCTTGCTGATTTTTGAGGTTCATCATCCTTGATACTCTCTAGCGCTTCAAGGATGTTGGGGTATCCCAGAACAACTGCATTCACAGCTTCAGCATTGGCACTCCACTGTGTCCCTGAGAGTGATTTGAGCACTGGGCATCCCTTTGGTAGTGAATCTCTAAGAATCATCCAGCAACTGGTTGATGCAGAGAAAAAAACTGTACAATTCTTGGACAAATCCAAAAAAAGAAACTGCTTCAACACAACCATTCATGGCAGACTGGCCAACAAGGTTGAGTGAGTGTGCAGCACATGGTATGTAATCAACCAAAGCATTGCGCTCTTTTATCTTTGCCTGCATCCCTGAATATTTGCCACTTATATTACTTGCATTTTCATAGCTTTGGCCATGACAAAGGCTGATGTCAATCCCATTTTCGGTGAGGAAATAGAGTAGGTATGAGGCAAGTTACTCCCCTGTGGACTGGTGATGTTTATGAAGGTCATGAAACGCTCACCTTGTCCACTGGGTAGCACATAACGCAAGATGAGTCAGCTGATCTACATGTGACATCCAGTGCTGAGTCAACGGACACTGAAAAATATCCCAAGAAGATGCTATCAGCCAAACCATTGTAGATGAGATCAAAGAACCAAATCTTTGATCTCATCTACAATGGTTTGGCTGATAGCATCTTCTTTGCCAGCAGCGCAATGAATTCATCACAAATTGTCTTTGATAGATATGATGTATGGCTGTAGCGGGGTGATCACCCGCTCCAGCCCTGAAGGGGTTGGAAAAGCCCTGTAGAGGCTGGGGCTGTGTAAAGGGGCAAAACCCCTGCTGATTGGGGAAGTGGCTGCAGCTGGGGTTGGATTGCAGAGGGGCAACCTGAGGGTGGGTAAAGGCAGCCAGTCCAAACCCCTTGTTGCCAGTGATGATTGGCTGATAGACTGCAGTCTGCCCCAGGGCGCGGGGGCTAGATGGTGACTGACAGTAGCCATAACTGAGGCGACATTGGGATAGGAGGTGGAGGGTCCCCTGGGTGGGGAGACCCAGAGAGAGAGTGGGGTACTGCCAGGGGGGCAGAACCTAAGCCAAGGGCACCGGGATCCGGGAGAGACATGGGGGCCAAAGACAGGAGGGACAACTGGCCTGCAGAGGGCGCTCAGGAGGCTGGTGAGCTAATTCCCAGGACAACCAGCAGGAGGCGCAGCAGGGGTGAGTCCGCACCTGCTTACAATGGCCTTTTCCATGATTTGCGTGTTCATTGATGTGCTGAGCTAAGAAAGGGTCGAACATAGCGATTAGCTCTAGAACGCCAAGATAATTGCCATTATGTTTTGATCCAATGGTCTCACTTGAGCCATGGAATGGCAGACTACACTCAGCAAGAAAAACTATGATTTCAACTGCGCGTCTGAGAATGAAAAAAACTGGTTTTCCATTTGGGTATCAATTCTGCCACTAACTTTCTTTCGGGCATGGTAGCTGCTAACTGACAATGCATACTGCTCACTCATTGCATGATTGGTAATGTATGCAGTATTCTTCCAATCAATGAAGCCTTCACAGAACATTCCCCATTTTTTGGTATCAGAAAACAGGCGGCAATAAAAACAGTTCACTATCTTCTTAGAAGGCGAATAGATGAGCCATTCTCGCTTGACAATCTTTGTTAGGCTTCACACATTCAAACATTGATTTGGTCAGATAACGATTCTGATTGGTGTACTCTCACTTTGTCAATGAAAAGTCAGCATCCAGATTCTGGCATTTCTGTTGGCCTGTCTCAGTCCAATATGCAATAAGATCTTGAGAAGTCATGTCCCATTCACCTTGATCATTGGAGAAGGATATTTTTATATTATTATCACTGGGAAAGTCTTCAGAGGGGTGCAACTAGAGAAGTCACAGACGGCTGCTCCTTTTCATCAGGCGCAGGTGCAGCAGGTTCACTTGGGCTGGTATTCGCCTGGTCTTCCTCACCACCAGACTTGGTAGGAGGAGAAAATGTTAGGCGAGAAGGAGTTCCTTTCAGCGCCACTTCTGGTCTTTGCCGTCTTTCTTTGGCCTCCTTCAATTTCTACCATCCTCCTTTCTTCAACATGGCCCCACAAACACTTAGTTAGCCCACAAAGACAAAAGCACAACCACCATTAATTGAATTCAGATTCTTGATGAATTAATTTGTACAAAGCAATATCTAATGAGACAGAAACATTCCGATGGCCCCACTAGTGTAGCTCAGCTTCAATATGGAATGGAGGGCCTACAGTAGGGCCTAAGGCTATAGCCTTATTAGCCTATGGGTTAATCTGGCCCTGGGCTCAAGACAAAGTCTGTTGAAGTCAATGGGAGTCGTTTCATTGGCTGCGATGGGCGTTGGATAGGGCTCCATTCGTCTAAGACAGTAAACTATTAAGCATATGTAAGTCCAGCCTCCTGTATGCTCTAGAGGGGAAGGCACTCTCTTCTCCCATCTCTTGGTGAACAAAGGGAAGAATGACCACAGAGCTGTTTTGTCTGTATAAGCCGGGGGTGGCCAAACTGTGGCTCACAAGTCACATGCGTCTCTTTTACCATTGAAGTGCAGCTCGCGGAGCCCACCCATGTGCTTCCCCCCCATTCTCCACCTACCAGACTGGGGGTGGGGAATCTCAAGACCTCTGCTTTGCAGCGTGGTGGGGTAGGGGCTTCTGCCCAGCAGGGTGGGGGATCTTGAGGCTTTAGCCCAGTGGGGTGCACCTGCCGGGGCTTGGGGCTTAAGCAGGAGCGGGCCTGAAGCCCTGAGCCCCGGCCGGCAGGCCCCTCCCTCAGGACTCAAGCCCCAAGCCCCGGCAGGTGCGCCCTGGCTCTGTAATTTCTGAAGATTGTTGTATGTAGCTCGGAAGGTCGGTAAGTTTGGCCACCCCTGGCATAAGCTCTTTACTCAGAATTGCAAGTGAACAGAGTGGAAGGAGCTCTCTGCCCCCATCTATTGGTGAAATGAGAGAAGTACAGCTACATTTGCTTAAGCTTTCCACCAAGAACTCCTCCAGTGACACTTTGGGAAGTCAGCATCCCTACAAACTCAGAATTGGCTGGGATAGGTGGTGATGCCTCAGGTTAGGACCAGACAGCACTTCCCAAGAGACCAGAGACAGGCTTGTCTGAGTGCCCCTGAGACCTCTGAGGTCACACTACCCACTGACACAAACCCACAAATAGGGGTTAGTGGATAGAGAAGGAGAAAGTGAGGTAGTAAAGGATGTTTACCTACTGGTTATTCATTACTGGTGGCTGGGGAGCTGGTATTGGGCTACTGGCAGAGTTACTGGGGGGAGGGTTTTTATTTATCATTCATGTAAATATATTGTTGCTGTGTATCATTGGGTGATTGGCCCTTGTACATGAGGTATGTCCTGCTCCCTTGTGTCAGCACAGGGGCTCCCAGGTTACCTATTAAGAGGGCAGGGCAGCACCTGGGGTTATAAAGGATCAGGGAGAATCAGCCAGGGAACAGGTTCCTGGAGGAAGGCTGGAGAGCAGCAGAAACATTTGCCAGATGGTCTCCCTAAGCTGAGAGCCAGGGCCAGAGGTCTGAAGGCAGGGGAGGAGCTTTCCCGCTGACATCTCAATGCCGAAGAGCTGGGGCCAAGGGCCAGAGAGCTAAAGGCAAGGGAGTAGTGGAAGGGCTTACATGCCAACATCTGCGCACTGGCAAGCGGGAAAAGGCTAACGTTGCAGGCGAGTGATGGATGCTCTTCTAGTGAGGGTGAGCACCTTCTAGCAGAGAGGCTGCAGGGTTCCCACAGGGGAGAGCAGGGCTGCACTCTGGCTGGAAGGGCTGAGGTGGCTGTCCTGGCAAAAGGATGGGAGAGGACGGAAGAAGAGCTTGGGTCCAGTAGAAGACACCAGAGCACGGTATGTGCTATCTTGGTGGATTATAGGCCATGGGATTTTAAAGACTGTGCACTGGGTGTGATAAATGGACTATGTTTTGGGACACTTGTTATGGATTATTTGCAGCTTGTTTTCATTATAAACCGCCCCCAAGGATGGGTATTATTGAGACTGGGGAGCCTGTGGTGGAGTCCTTAGAGACCCAACAAAGGAAATGAGACCTTAAGTCTCGAGTTAAGGTGCCCAGCCACAAGGGGTGCTTGGAGATGAGGGTGAAATCGTTCACACTGTTTTCCCCTAACGTTTTCCTTGTTTCATATCCTGGCCCACTGCCCGCAGTGGAGAATGGTTGCCTATTGAAGATACCTAGGGAAGGTATTTAGTGATCCCAGAAACTCCGGGTGGGGCCTTGAGCCAATGGTTCTTGCCAGTTTGAAGAGGGACTCCTAGCTTTTTGAACCCAATGCTTGTTGCTGGTGACAACGCCCTGGCAGATGGGTTACACCCAAAAGAAAGAGAATTCCCAATAGCAGGTAGTTGTGAGAGGACTGCACTTCCTTACACTGAATGATGTACACTCAAGATGGGCAGTTCCTTGTGCACCCCACTTCAAAGTCAAAGTTTGGAGAGATTCTGCAGGACACTTAATGCCCTTCGCTGATTAGAGCTTTTGTCTAGTAGGTGGAGAAGGGTGACAGCAAATAAAATTAACAAAGAGAAAATGTACTCAGCTGTCTGTTATTTTTCTGGAAACCTGAGCAATAAGGTTTTGATTCAGCAGTCCTATCTTATTAGCAAAGCACTTTAAGACCATGCTTATCTTCAGACGCATGCTGAAGTCCCATCAGCTTCAATGAGACTTAAGTATATCCTTAAAATTAAACAGGGGCTTAAGTGCTTTGCTGGATAAGATGGACCTAAGAACACTGGCTAATGCTTTGCTGAATTGGAATTGACAGCTGCTGTAAGTTCGAGCTCTGACTTCAGACATAAAGCAATGTACCTTCATGACTTCACATGTAAACTGTTATAACTCTGACTCTGGCCAAGCTACGGTGGTTTTTACTGACTGAGGTCTCTAACATGGTCAGATATCAGTGATTTTGCTTTTAATTTAGGTGTTAGAAATTCTGAACGGGGAATGAAAATCTGTCCCTTCCATTCCTCCGCCAGCCTATCGTACAATACAAAGGGGACACTCAACAAAACTAAAGGGTGGGACATTTGAAACCAACTACACAGCATATAGTCGCTGGGATTCACTGCTGCAGCAGTGCATTGAGACAAATTATGGGGGCCTGATTTTCCATTGCTGGGCACCTTCTGTAGCTGTTTACACCTGTTTAAAGTGCCTGCACAATGCTCCAAACTCAGCTGACTGTGCTTTGCATCCATCTTCCACAGGAGTCAGTGACTGCCCAAGGAGGACCGGGCCCCCGGATCTGGATTTCTGAAAGTGATGGATAATTTATCTCACATTTCAGGAACAATCACCTGCAGGGACCAGAAAGAGATTCCCCACATTGCGCCGTGCAGTACAGCACAGTGCTGCCTGGTGGGATCACTACTGAGGATGTCTGCTCTGAAGCATTGGGTACTGTCCGTTTCTGAAGGCAGCAGACTGCACCAGGCTAACCAATGAGTTGATCTGTTATGACAACCCCTAGGCCAGTTGTACTGCAGTAACTGTATCTGTAAAGTTAAAGTGATACAATTTCAATGTGTTGACAAGCCCTTGTGAATAGATGAATAGATATTGCTCCTACTTCATTGGGCAGTAGAGGGAGCAACTTTCCTATAAATCAGAGAAGGAACTGGTATATACCAACAGAGCTTCAAGAGTATGTAGTCTTGTAGCAGTGTGACTCCCAGGATGTTAGACAGACAAGGTGGGTGAGGCAATATCTTTTATTGGACCAACTTCTGTTGCTTCAAGAGGGCTTTCTATTTATTTGACCTCCCACTCAATGTAGTTTGGGGCAGAGAGTCAGTTACTAACTGCATTTTACAGAGAAGTCTTGGATTACAATGATTTTGTTCTTCCTTGTGTCAAATGGGTGTTAAATGAACAGACATGCAGGATTCTGCATCCACCACTATTGGTATGTCTACACTTTGAGCTGGGGGAGGGGGCCATTCCCAGCTTGAAGAGACATATCCAGGCTGACTCCGATTGAGCTACCTCACTAAAAATAGTGCAGCCGTGGCAGTACAAGCAGTGAGAGGGACTAGCTGCCCCAAGTGTGTCCCTAGAGTCTCAGGTGGGATCTTGGCAGCGGCACGAGGAGTGGGAGGGACTAGCTGCCCCAAGACCCCCCTGAGACTCTAGGGACGCACGTGGGGCAGCTAGTCCCTCTCACTCCTCGTGCCGCTGCCGTTACTTTATTATTAGTGCACTACCTCGATCAGAGCTAGCAGGAGTATGTCTCCAAGCTGGGCATAACCCTTCCAGCTCAAAGTGGTAGACATAACCTAAGGGTGAAACTCATCCCAGTACAGTGAAGATCATCCTTAAAGCTAGTGGTTATTAGTATTATTAATTATTTGTATTATCATAGTGCCCAGGAGCCCTGCTCTTAGACCAGAAATCCATTGTGCCAGGTGCTGTACAAACACAGAACAATAGTTAATACATTCTCGGACAGTTTATTATGACTGTATTTAATATTCCTGTAGCATCCTGTTGTCAGGCATTGAACACACACATATGAAGGCCTGGTCCTGCCCCAGAGACCTGACAGTCTAGGGTCCTGATCCTGCAAACAGTTTAAAATGATTAACTTCACTAACATGACTTCAGTGGGATTATTTATGCGCTTAAAGGTAAGTAGGTGTGATTTGAAAACAAAAAAGCTAAAGGAAGTGCCATCTGCTCTTCAGCCAGCAATCACTGGCGGATTTGGCAGGGGTAGATCCTAAGGAGGGGTGTGAAGGAGAAGAAGAGACTGACGGCCTTTTCTTTTTGTAACCACTCATTTGTTAGCTGTTTATCACTAGTGCAGCCTTTTAATTGCTAGAGTTCCAGCAGGCTCTCTGGTTTTCATTTTGTTTGAAGTGGTTTGCCTGTCCCACCAAATGATCAACCAACCTCAGTATTTGCTGCAACAATGTAAAGTGATCTCCCTGAAGTAAGCTAGTGGGAAATCTAAATTTCCTTAAACTAGCTGCAATTTGAGTACACTACCATTAGATCGGGTGGAGGAGGACTAGATAACTGACATTTCTCTTGTGATTTATGTTCTCAAATCTTTCCCATAGTCAGGAAAATCTCCCTTTCATTTCAATGAATTTCTTTTTTGTGTATAGTAAAATACATCCAGATTTCAAAGGTAATCTACCCACTCCCAGAAAGTAACATGCTTCCCTAGATAGGTTTAATCTCCTAAAGAGCAGAATAAACAAATGCCCCGTCCATCATTCCTGGGCGTTAGTCGTACTGGAGATCACAGAAATCACTGAGGCGGGCAGTACACACACAGCAATTCACATGAAACAGAGGCATGTTGCCAGATGCTCCAAAAGAAACAAGAACTTTTCCGTATAGAAAGTGTGGTAACTAGTTGGGAAAGCTTTTCAGTTCCACATCTCTAGGGGACCCTTACAGCCAAGAGAGAGGAAAAGAAAAGCAATTAAACCCCACAAAAACCTGCCGACAGTATCCTTTTGCATTCATCAAACTTAATTCGATTTAAGGTTCCAAATGCAAATCTCCTGGTAAAATT
The DNA here is from genome assembly GCF_027887155.1 of Malaclemys terrapin pileata. Classification (NCBI taxonomy): domain Eukaryota; kingdom Metazoa; phylum Chordata; order Testudines; family Emydidae; genus Malaclemys; species Malaclemys terrapin. The sequence continues at coordinate 12,271,012 of NC_071515.1, read as the reverse complement.
CAGAATTAGTCAAAATGACGCTATAAAATATATTTACTCTAAAATCCTCGGCAGGGTTAAACTTCTTGTTTCATGGACACACATCTTGATAAGTGGCACAGGTTTTCCAAGAAAAAGAAGAAACATTGTAAATGAGAAGTCTACTGGCCAGTTCTTAAAATGCATTTGATTGGTTGTATTTATTCAGCTGAAAACCAGCAGCCAATGGACTCTTCTGTTCTTACGTTTCTGAAGCAATGGATTGCGCTCGGTTGATCTGGGCACTGGCAAGTCGAAGCTTCCGGGTTCACAGGCTGGCTTCCCCCAGGCTGCGGAAAGAATAGAGCTCATTCATCAACTACGGCAGGAGTTCTTATTTCCTGGGCAGGGAGTCCCTCCGTTTCAGTGCCATACACAGATACAAGGTACATTTCTTTGTATTGCTACACTCTTTGTTTTGGTGTTTATCATATGCTAACTTGTGCCTGGTAGAGCTTGAAAGGTGGAGAAGTTTTTATCTCTGTGAAAGAAATGCACGATTTGGGGTTGGAAAACAATGGACTGAAAATGTTTTTGTCCCGTGGGCTACACAAGGGCAAGTGATGATGGCTCAGCCATAACTTTTACCTCCTATAAATTGTTATAATTCATTAGCTCTCTGTCCTTTACTCTGTGTCCTGAAGCATTTCTCTTTTAATGTCCTTGTGGTTTTGATGATAAAAGCATGAAGAACTGAAATAAATTGAAATCCTTTAGAGACAGAATGGTAGTTTCTATTCTATAATATTCAGGTGCTGATACCAATCCCATCGTAGCTGCGCCTAGAGGTCTTAAACTCCCATCCTCTTTAATGTATTCAGCTGCGCCCTGTCCCCATGACAGATTCAGATGCTGGAATCTAGAAGCTGGACTTTCAAACTTTGTAAAAAGGTGTTACTGACAAGTTTCCTGACAACCTCTACTACACACAATCTTTTGTGGACATTGTTTATAATGATATCAATCCTTTTCTCTCTGCCAGGCTGAATGCCATAGCACACCAGTGGGTTGCAGAATAGTTGACTTTAACTTTAAAGTCAAATACACCTCTACCCCGATATAACGCTGTCCTTGGGAGCCAAAAAATCTTACCGTGTTATAGGTGAAACTGCGTTATATCGAACTTGCTTTGATCCACCAGAGTGTGCAGCCCCGCCCTCCCGGAGCATTGCTTTACCTCGTTATATCCAAATTCATGTTATATCAGGTCGCATTATATCGGGGTAGAGGCGTATTGTCCAGAGAAATCTGATGTGGAGGCAAATAACCTACCCAGAAGTCCCCTTATGCAAAAATGTGACAGAATGTATTGAAGAGACAAGCAAAGATGTTTTGATTAATGCTGTCTTATAGTGTATGGATGTATACAGAGACGGCAAGGTACTTTGGTTGACAGCTATTGCTAGCAGCCTTTTGGCAGCAGGAGACTTCGCCAGGGGCATTAAACCCATCACAATGCCTCTTCCACAAGAAGACATTTTGGGCAGCCCAGATGGAAAATCCGGCTATTGCTAAATTTGTTCATTATTAGTTATAGGGGGAAAAGCCTAATAACCAAGATAACAGGGGAGGATACACAGTATCTATTTCTGTATCTTACCCTGCATTCTATCCAAGACGGATGTAAAAATCAGTAAATGAAGTGATATTGCTTTCTGATATCGAGATTGTTCTGTATCCAAGGTTTTATCATTTTGCATAATGTACAAGTTTTTTTTACTCAGCAGATTTTTTTTCTCAATAGCTTGTGATATGCCCAGTGGCGTCGCACTATGTGGTTATACAATTGATCATATAGGCAGTGTTATGTCATAAGATATGAATATCTTTGGGACTATAAACGGTTCAGACTTGGCTATCCTGTCAGACTGCAGAACTCAGCTGCCACAGAGAATTCCTGCTTGACTTGCACTCACCTGGTATTTGGGGGACCCAGGTTCCCATCCCTGGTCTTAAACTAGGCAGAACAGAGACCTGAACTGGGGTCTCCCATGTGTGTGCCCAAACGGCCAGGCTACACAGTAGTTCTTACGCTCTCTGTGTGGCCCAATGAACGTTAAATTGCTTATACACAGTGGAACAGCTTCAACAAGACCGAATGAAATTTGAAAGGTGGTTCTCATTTTAGAATGTCTTAAGTGCCCCTATTTTTAGTTTTAACAAAAATGTTTTTGAAGTTTTAATTTATTTTTCCTGGTATTTTTGTCACTTTCATTTTTGGGGGTTCCCCCCCTTTTTTTTCTCTTTCTTCCCCACCCCACAGTTATTTCAGAGGGGAAAGAGACAATTTTCAAAAAATGAGTGAGGAGAAAAAAAAAGAACAAACAAATTGTAAACGGTATTTTAAAATAGCAAAAAAAAAAGGAAGTGTTACGTTTTGCAATGTTTAAGTGACTGTTTTTGGACAAATAGTCAATTTATAAAGGTTATTTTTTACTAAAATTTTTTTGAAAAATCTTGACCTGCTATAAACATAGGCCCCGATAATCAGCTGGTGCGAATCAGCATAGGTCAGTTCCCTTCTGATTTCCAGCATTAGATGATTTGGCCCACGTCGTATTTCCTCCCACAAACCCCTGTTACGCTTTTACATTTGCCACCTATACCCAAGACCAAGACACTTGAAAAATAAAGTTCACTGATCCAAACTGAACATGAAGTATCTTTGCCATTAGCTGATTCCACGGGTTAGAACTTCAGTACCTAATGTGACTAATATTTAATTGGTTATAGCATTGATCCTACAAGAAGTATTATAATTACATAGTCAGTAGAGTTTGATCTTATGGCTAATGTAACAAAGTGAATTTGCTTAATCCCCCTAGGTGCCAGTTTGCTGGAACATGGCTGTGCATTTGTTAGATACACAGTATGATGCAGATTCCTATCAGAAATACAGATTCTCTCCCTCTGAAAATCTCCAAAGTGTCATCTTCTCCTACCTGGAAGAAAAGGTAAGTGACACAGTCAGGCCCTAGGCTGAGAATACTTGTTATTAATTCTACTGTGGAGAAGACCTATAGAATGCAATGGGAGTGAAACCAATAGGATACTACAGAAATTACTCTAATTACCTGGAGAATCAGAGCCTTTACTCTGTGACTAGGACATGGTATGTGTATAGGGGTGTAAAGGGGACTAAGATTTCGCTCTTCATAAGAATTTGTGCTCTGCTTGCTGAGACGTGGCTGTTCTCTCCTCAGAAAGTAGACCCCGTTCGGCTGGCAGTGGATGTCGGCTGTGGGTCGGGACAAAGCACTCGCGTACTCGCCGCTCATTTTGAGAAGGTGGTTGGAACAGACATCAGTGAAGCTCAAATAGAGGCAGCCAAACAAGCTGCCTCCTTCCCAAATGTTACTTACCAGTAAGTGTTCCATAAAAGGATGCTTTCCCTTTGGGTGTGTCCAGAGTGCTGACCTTTGCACAAAGCAAACACTTCGTGAACAGGACAGATACAGGCCAGCATTTTCAAACTAGGCCAGTCATTTTTAGGTGCCTGATTTCAAGCATATTTGGTCTGCTTTTTCACAAAGTACCCAGAACTCACAACTCCATCTGAAGCTGGCAGGAACTGCAGGTACTCAGCTTCTGAAAATCAGGCCGCTCCTAATTAAATGCCTAAATATGGATTTTGGAGCTCCAATTTTGAAAACTTGGGCTGACATTCTTAGGCCAAACTGTGCTTCAGTTCCAAGAGAACAAAAAAGTTAGACTTTTCAATGTCAGATTTTCAACAACACCACATTTCCTCTCAGAAGAGTCCACACGTGACAAGCTGCATGCATGTCAGGCCCCAGTAGAGACTCCTTCTTCTCAGTTGAAATATCTTCCCTGTTTCCCTTTATAGTGTGTGCCCTGCAGAGGAGCTGGCATTTGAGGATGGTTCTGTGGACCTCATTACTGCTTTTACAGCTGCCCACTGGTTTGATATGCCGAGGTTCATGAAAGAAGTGGATCGAGTTCTCAAGCCACATGGCTGTGTGGCCCTTAGCACCTACACTACAGACTTCAGTATGCACTATAAAGACTGCTCGGAGAGGCTTACAGAAATCTTCACTGAGGTGAGAGAAGAAAACAATCCTCTTTTTTTTTTTTTTTTTAAGGCATGAAGTTTATAATATATTTTAATGCTGCTAGACACTTTCCACTATAAGACCCTGTTTTCAGCTGCTTATAACTTTGCCAAACCTTAAGCATTTGGGCTGAAATTTTCCTTTCTGCCTGTTTGCCACAGGCAGGATTATTTTTTGTAAGTTTCCGCAAAAACAGTCAGCCATTCCCAAAAACAGAAAGAGAATAATAGGTGCCTTTGCCCATTTAAATAAATATAAATTCTTATACCCATTGTATTGAGAAGGTCTAGTTCCTCCCCGCTCTGGAGCAGAGCTTGGAATTTGCAGAGTGAGGCAACTTCCATTACATAAAACCCATTCCCAGACAAAAATTGCCCTCACATTGAGGTCTGGCTCAGGGTACATATGAATAACTTGGGATAAAATACATTAGTGGCTGTTGTAATTATCCCCGAATGAAGTATTACAAACCCAGGACATTCAGAGTTATTGTTAGACTTACCTTCCTTAAGGTAAGGAAATGACTCAGGCAATGTACCCAAAAAGTATTAATTCTGTCCTCTAGTGATAACATGTAATACCCAGATAATTTTGACTAAGGCATTATAATACTATGGTCTCTTTAGATTAGACTGATTGTAAAGACATGTTATATTTCTGTCTTCCCCCGCCTCCGTAGTGTCACTCTGTTAGGTGGCCATTTTGAGAAGGGTATCTCTATCTCCCATTGCTCTCAATGAGAGCAAGGCGGCAGGAAGGCTGAACAAAAATGGCTGCAGTCTCCATTCACTTGGTTGTCACAATATTCCTATATGTGTGGGCAGTGATCATTTTGATAGAGGGCATCTTAACCGAGGTCAGCCTTATGGCCTAAGTCCCAGTAAGAACAATGGAAGAGGTTATATCCGCCATTTTGAAGTAGGACAGTTTTTTTCATGGAATTCTCTGGAAAAGAACATTACTATACCAACCCAGCAGAAAGAGATTCTGTCCAGTACGAACAATAATGGGTGGGTGATCGGGGGGGGGGGGGGGGGGGGGGGGGGGGAGGGGAGGGAAATGACTAGTAAACCCAAACTAAAATTGTTCAAATGTAGCCCATTCACACAACTTCTGCAAGTATTATGTATACGGGAAATCTGAAGAGTCTGCATTATTCTATTATTCTCCTGTGTAGCTCTAACTTGCCCTCAGGCCAGGCAGCCCTGAATCAGGGAGTGCAGCTCAGATGGAGTGGAGGATCAAGGCCTTACATAAAATTTTTGCTGTTTCTGTTCTGACTTCACAGACCCGGGACCTGCTTCTTAAATATTCAGATGAAAAAGTAAATCTTGTCATTGCAGAGTATAAAGAGGTGTTTGAGTCCGTGCCTTTTCCAGACAAGAAGAGGTGAGAAGACAAGGACAAAACTGAATTTTATGTAATTTTTTGCATTGTGGACTGTGTGAGCCCTGGAATGTTGGGCACTTGGGTGGCAGTCATTGGTGTTCACTTTGAGACTGCAGGTTGCAGAAGTTTCATAGAGTTTACGGCTAGCAGGTAGCCCTGAGATCATTTGGTCCAATGTCCTTCAAACACATCTCCAGTCCCTGGTCTGTCTGGTTCATCTGTGTGGCCTCTTCATCAAATGACAGAGGTTTCCCCATAACCAAATGTCCAAAAAGAGGAAGGGATAACAGATAATTCTCAGCGTCTAAATAATCAACATGAACCAGGTCCTCAGCTTGTATAAATCAACATAGCTCCATTACCCTCCAGGCTAACTTCTCCAATGCTCTGGTTTCTTCCCACTGTTGCAGAGTTACCCAGATCTTAGACAAAATTCCCATGTCCGTTTCTGGGGTGATCGGGCTATTCCAGTCCTTCTCCATGTATCAAGCCTTTCTGAGGAGTGACCCTGAAGCAGCAAAATCTCTCCTCCAAAAAACTGAACAAAGGTAAAAACAATGTAAGAAAACAAACAGAATGTGGGTGGCTCTCTTGTATGACATAGGTGAAGTTAGTGAGGTCACAACAACCCCTCCAACGCTGGGGGAAGGGCAGGGAGTCGTTGCAGTGGTGCAGCCATCTTTGCTCTGGGTCAGTATTGTGAGCCATTGGCTTTTTATAGGCCAGATCTTCAGTTGACTTAAATCAGCAAAGCCCCATTAACTTCAACAGAGCTATGCCAACGTTAGCCATCTGGGGTTATGGTCCAGTATTTCTGCCAGAATCCCCTATGTGCATTGCTGTCACTGGTGAAGTCTAGCTTGATACATCATAAAATAGGCAGCTTAGCTAATTTCCTCCTTCTGGTACTTGATACTGAGTATTTACTTCTCGGACAGCCTCTAATTTAATTAGCAAAGAAATAAAATATTGAGAGTTTGTGCTTCTAGTTCCAGTTTAAACCCAATAAACCACAATCTCTTGGGCAATATGGTGGCTTCAGTGTCTTCATACAAACCCAGTAACACCAAAAGGAGTTTCACATATGGGCAGCCTACCATATGGTCTTTAGTAATTATGGTGAGTGACTGGCACAGATAATGTGCTAAAACTGCTTTAGATACAGTAAGTTTTTCTTGAATTACCTTTTGTGTATCCATTTTTCTGATAAGAGTAGAATGGTTTGGGTGGGACAGGTATGTCTTAAGCTGTGATGCCAAGAACTGGCTGTCACCTCTGCCTCTGGTTGGACAGGAGTCAATCTAGACAGTGAGAAAATACATGACCATTATTCCATTTCTTGTTTCAGGTTCCTGGAGACCATGGGAGTTTGCTCTAATGAAACCCAGGTAGAGATCGGGATAAGGAGTGTTTCTGTTCTAGGCTGCAAGGGGCCGTGAATGGAAAATTCAGCGATGACCCAATAGCCAGAAGAAAAATCCCGATTTTTAGATATACTTATAACTGATGTTATCACCTTTAAAATATTTGATTAAGATCCCAATAAAGTCAATGGCAAAACTCCCATCTTCTTCAATGGGAGACAAAGGAGACATGAAATCAAATAGTGTCAATATAAGAAGGGCTATCATGGGGTGGTTGTTTCCTATTTAAAGAGGAAAAGCTCAGTGTTTTGTCTGTCTGGCTGTTGTTCAACAGGCATTGGAAGAAATCAAGGATCCTTTGGCACATAGAAGGCTGCAGAGATTGGATCATATATGGAATATGCAATAAACGTTACCTAACAGCTGATAGATTTTTAGAAGACTTTATAATCCTACTGAGTTAAAATAGCTTGCAGCAAGATCAACTGCTATATGTAATTCCCTGGCAATGGGGTAAGCAAATAGGAATAGCAATTATGTCGTAGGGTTATAGTAATAATACTTCACAGGCATCTTTCATCCAAAGCCCTCAAAGAGCTGTACCAGGTAGATAAGTATTAGTGTCCACACTCCACATTAAGTGAAGAAGAGACCAGCCCAAAACATGCCAATTACAGAACTTCTTGTTACAGGCCAAATTTTCAGAAGAATTCACCTTCCATTTAGGCACCAAAATAACTGACGGCATTTTCTAGAAATCTCAGCACCTTGGATGCCTAGCTCTGTGTGAAAATCTGGCCATGAATGAGCTCTCTTGAAAATCTGACTCCATTGGTGGGTGCTGAGCACTTGAAAATCTGGCCCTAAGTTTCTAAGATAGAATTAATGAGAGTGACGGACATAGAGCTATGTAATAATCTAATATTGAGATGTAGTGATTTTATGAACACTGTATGTGAGCTGGTCAGTGAGGGGTAGTTATTGTATTCTGGATTATAAAATCTTCCTGTAGAATGTATTGATCTAGCTTAATAGGGGACTGCCAGAAAAACAACCAAGAAAGCAACACGATAGCTACGTACAAGCAACCCTCCCGACAAACACTGGGGGTCAATTACAGGACAATAACCAACTTCCAGGCTCCAGCTCAAAAGTTGTTTTGCCAGGCTGGGAGCTTAGAGATCAAAAGGACACTAAATAGTTAAAAAGCACCTACCAAGAGGAGATAGAAAGCCATATGGAGGGATTGCCAACGAGACATGCATAAATTACAAGGCATGCAGGATTCTGCATTCACCACTATTGGTATGTCTACACTTTGAGCTGGGGGGGTGTGATTCCCAGCTTGAGAAGACATACCCACACTAGCTCTGATTGAGGTAGCTCACTAAAAATAGTGCAGCCGTGGCAGCACAAGCAGCAGGGGGAGCTAGCTGCCCCAAGTGCGTCCCTAGAGTCTCAGGTGGGATCTCGGGGCAGCTAGTCCCTCCCACTCCTCGTGCCGCTGCCGTTACTTTATTATTTGCGCACTGCCTCGATCAGAGTTAGCAGGGGTATGTCTCCAAATTGGGCATTACCCCTCCAGCTCGAAGTGGTAGACATAACCTAAGGGTGAAACTCACCCCAGTACAGTGAAGATCATCCTTAAAGCTAGTGGTTATTAGTATTATTAATTATTTGTATTATCGTAGTGCCTAGGAATCCTGCTCTTAGACCAGAAGTCCATTGTGCCAGGTGCTGTACAAACACAGAACAATAGTTAATACATTCTCGGACAGTTTCTTATGACTGTATTTAATATTCCAGTAGCATCCTGTTGTTTCATGCATTGAACACACACATACGAAGGCCTGGTCCTGCCCCAGAGACCTGACAGTCTAGGGCCCTGATCCTGCAAACACTTACCAACATGATTAACTTTCCTAACATGACTTCAGTAAGATTATTTAGGTGCTTAAAATTAAGTAGGTGTGATCTGAAAACAAAAAAGCTTAAGGAAGTGCCATCTGAACTCCAGCAAGCAATCACTGGCGGATTTGGCAGAGGTTGATCCTAAGGAGGGGTGTGAAGGAGAAGAAGAGACTGACGGCCTTTTCTTTTTTTTAAGCACTCATTTGTTAGCTGTTTGTCACTAGTGCAGCAATTTAATTACCAGAGTTCCAACAGGCCCTGGTTATACCCAGACCAGGAATGCAAAAACAGCCTTTTGTCAATATTTGTTTTCACTTCCACTCTTGGCTTAAACCAGAAAGCACAGAAATGTAGGGAATTGCGGGGAGGGAGTTGATTTTTTAAAGTGAACCAGATATTTCTACCCCTAAAAGTTCAGTATGAGCTCTGGGCCAAGATTTTCCCATTTTGTTTGAAGTGGTTTGCCTGTCCCACCAAATGACCAACCAAACTCAGTATTTGCTGCAACAATGTAAAGTGATCTCACTGAAGTAAGCTTGTGGGAAATCTAAATTTCCTTAAAATAGCTGCAATTTGAGTACACTACCATTAGAACGGGTGGAGGAGGACTAGATAATTGATATTTCTCTTATGTTTTATGTTCCCAAATCTTTCCCATAGTCAGGAAAATCTCTCTTTCATTTCAATGAATTTCTTTTTTGTATGTAGTAAAATACATCCAGATTTCAAAGGTAATCTACCCACTCCCAGAAAGTAACATGCTTCCCTAGATACGTTTAGTCTCCCAAAGAGCAGAATTAAAAAATGCCCCATCCATCATTGCTGGGCATTAGTCGTACTGGAGATAACCGAGCTTCACAGAAATCACGAAGGCTGACACTACACGCACAGCAATTCACATGAAGCGAGGCATGTTGCCAGGTGCTCCAAAAGAAACAAGAACTTTTCCGTATAGAAAGTGTGGTAACTAGTTGGGAAAGCTTTTCAGTTCCACATTTCTATGGGACTGTTACAGCCAAGAGAGAGGAAAGGAATAACAATTAAACCCTACAAGTATCGACAATATCCTTTTGCATTCATCAAACTTAATTCTATTTAAGGTTCCAAATGCAAACCTCATTGTAAAATTCAGAAGTAGTCAAAATCACACTATAAAATATATTTACTCTAAAATACTCAGTAGAGTTAAAGTTTGTTTCCCGGACACACATCTCAATAAAGAGATGTCTCGGTCTAACTGACACAGGTTTTCCAAGAAAGAGAAGAAACATTATAAAGGAGAGTTCTACTGGCCAGTCTTAAAATGCATTTGATTGGTTATATTTATTCAGCTGAAAACCAGCAGCCAATGGAATCTTCTGTTCTCAAGTTTCTAAAACAATGGATTGCATTCAGTTGACCTGGGCACTTATAAATTGAAGCTTCTGGCTTCACAGGCTGGCTTCCCCCAGGCTGCGGAAAGAATAGAGCTAATTCATCAACTATGGCAGGAGTTCTTACTTCCTGGGCAGGGAATTGATCAGTTTCAGGTTTCAGTAACATACACAGATACAAGGTATATTTCTTTTTATTGCTTCACAGTTTGGTTTGGTGTTTATCATATGCTAACTTGTGCCTGAAAGTTTTTATCTCTGTGAAAGAAATGCACAATTAGGGGTTGGAAAACAATGGACTGAAAATGTTTTTGTCCAGTGGGCTACACAAGGGCAAGTAATGATGGCTCAGCCCTAACTTTTACCTCCTATAAATTGTTATAATTCATTAGCTCTCTGTCCTTTACTCTGTGTCCTGAAGCATTTCTCTTTTAATGTCCTTGTGGTTTTGATGATAAAAGCATGAAGAACTGAAATAAATTGAAATCCTTTAGAGACAGAATGGTAGTTTCTATTCTATAATATTCAGGTGCTGATACCAGTCCCATCAGCTGTGCCTAGAGGTCTTAAACTCCCATCCTCCTTGATGTATTCATCTGAGCCTTCTCCTCATGACAGATTCAGATTCTGGAAGCTGGAGTTTCCAACTTTGTAAAGTGCTGTAACTGACGAGTTTCCCAACAACCTCTACTACACACAATCTTTCCTGGACATGGTTTATTATAATGATATCATCCCCTTTTCCCTCTGCAAGGCTGAATGCCAAAGCACACCAGTGGGTTGCGGAATTAGCTGACTTTATCTTCAAAGTCAAATATTGTCCAGAGAAATCTGATGTGGAGACAAATAACCTACCCAGAAGTCCCCTTATGCAAAACTGTGACAGAATGCACTGAAGAGACAAGCAAAGATGTTTTGATTAATGTTGTCTTATAGTGTATGGATGTACACAGAGAGAGCAAGGTACTTTGGTTGACAGCTATTGCTAGCAGTCTTTTGGCAGCAGGAGACTTCTCCAGGGGCATTAAACCCATCACAATGCCTCTTCCACAAGAAGACATTTTTGGCAGCTCAGAAGGAAAATCCGGCTAAATTTCTTCATTGTTAGTTATAGGGGGAAAAGCCTAATAACCAAGATAACAGAGGAGGATACACAGTATCTATTTCTGTATCTTATCCTGCATTCTATCCAAGACGGATGTAAAAATCAGTAAATGAAGTGATATTACTTTCTGGTATCGAGATTGTTCTATCTCCAAGGTTTTATCATTTTGCATAATGTACAGGTTTTTTTATTCAGTAGATTTTTTTCTAAATAGCTTGTGATATGCCCAGTGACGTTGCATTATATGGTTATACCATTGATCATATAGGCAGTGTTATTTCATACGATATGAATATCTTTGGGACTATAAACTGTTCAGACCTGGCTATCCTGTCAGACTGCAGAACTCAGCTGCCACAGAGAATTCCTGCTTCACTGGCACTCACCTGGTATTTGGGGGACCCAGGTTCCCATCCCTGGTCTTAAACTAGGCAGAACAGAGACCTGAACACGGGTCTCCTATGTTAGTGCCCAAACCACCAGGCTATATAAAGCAGTAGTTCTTACGCTTTCTGTGTGTGGCCCAATGAATGTTTAATTGTTTATACACAGTGGAACAGCTTCAACAAGACAGAATGAAATTTGAAAGATGGTTCTCATTTTACTGAAATGCCCCCTTTTTAGTTTTTGCTAAAATGTTGTTGTAGGTTTAAAATATTTTTCCAGGTATTTCTGTCACTTTCATTTTTTCGGGGGGTTGGGGGTTCTTTCCTTTTTTTTCTCTTTCTTCCCCACCCCCACAGTTATTTCAGAGCGGGGAGGAAGACAATTTTCAAAAATGAGTGAGGAGAAAAACCAGGGAGGACAGGGGGTAAAAGAAAATAAGAAAAACCAAAACAATTAATAGTAAAAGGTATTTTAAAATAATAAAAAAAGAAAATACCACATTAGTCAGTTAAAAAAGGTATTTTTGACAAAAAATAATGTGACGTATTTTGACCAACCCTGCGGTAAACATAGGCCCAGATAATCAGCTGGTGCAAATCAGCATAGCCCAGTTCCCTTTTGATTTCCAGCACTAGATGATCTGGCCCATATCGTATTTCCTCCCACAAACCCCTGTATTCTGCTTTTTACATTTACCACCTATACTCAAGACCAAGACACTTGAAAAATAAAGTTCACTGACCCAAACTGAACATGAAGTATCTTTGCCATTAGCTGATTCCACGGGTTAGAACTTCAGTACCTAACTTGAGTAATATTTAATGGAGTTAATTACATAGTCAGTGGAGTTTGATCTTATGGCTAATGTAACAAAGTGAATTTGCCTAATCCCCTTAGGTGCCAGTTTGCTGGAAAATGGCTGTGCGTTTGTTCGAGACACGACATCATGCAGTTTCCTATCAGAAATACAGATTCTCTCCCCCTGAAAATCTCCAAAGTGTCATCTTCTCCTACCTGGAAGAAAAGGTAAGTGAGACAGTCAGGCCCTAGGCTGAGAATACATGTTATTAATTCTTCTGTGGAGAAGACCTATAGAATGCAGTAGGAGTGAAACCAATAGGATACTACAAAAGTTACTCTAATTACCTGGAGTATCAAAGCCGTTACTCTGTGACTAGGACTGGGTATGTGTCTAGGGGCATAAAGAGGACTAAGATTGGACACCTCAAAAGAATTTGTGCTCCGCTTGCTGAGACGTGTCTGTTCTCTCCTCAGAAAGTAGACCCCATTCGGCTGGCAGTGGATGTCGGCTGCGGGTCGGGACAAAGCACTCGCGTACTCGCCGCTCATTTTGAGAAGGTGGTTGGAACAGACATCAGTGAAGCTCAAATAGAGGCAGCCAAACAAGCTGCTTCCTTCCCAAATGTTTCTTACCAGAAAGTGTTCCATAAAAGGATGCTTTCCCTTTGGGTGTGTCCAGAGTGCTGACCTTTGCACAAAGCAAGCATTTCGTGAACAGGACAGATACGGGCCACAGTTTTCAAACTAGGCCAGCCATTTTTAGGTTTCAAACATATTGGGCTTGCTTTTTCACAAAGTACCCAGAACTCACAACTCCATCTGAAGTTGGCAGGAGCTGCAAGTGCTCAGCTTCTGAAACTCAGGCCGCTCCTAATTAAATGCCTAAATATGGATTTTGGAGCTCCAATTTTGAAAACTTGGGCTGACATTCTTAGGCCAAACTGCTCTTCATTTCCAAGGGAACAAAAAAGTTAGACTTTAAAATGTCATATTTTCAACAACACCACATTTCCTCTCAGCAGAGTCCACACATGACAAGTTGCATGCATGTCAGGCCCCAGTAGAGACTCCTTCTTCCCAGTTGAAATATTTTCCCTGTTTCCCTTTATAGTGTGTGCCCTGCAGAGGAGCTGCCATTTGAGGATGGTTCTGTGGACCTCATTACTGCTTTTACAGCTGCCCACTGGTTTGATATGCCGAGGTTCATGAAAGAAGTGGATCGAGTTCTCAAGCCATATGGCTGTGTGGTCCTTAGCACCAACACTGCAGACTTTAGTATGCACTATAAAGACTGCTCAGAAAGGCTTACGGAAATATACACTGAGGTGGGAAAAGAAAAAAATCCTTGTTTAAAAAAGAAAAATGACACTCCATATGGCGGGAAGTGTATAGTATATTTTAAGGTTGCCCTGTTTTCAGCTGTTTATAACTGACACACATTAACCATTTGGGCTTAAATTTTCCTTTCTGCCTGTCTGACACAACAAAAATAGTCAGCCATTTCCAAAAAACAGAAATAGAGAATAATAGGTGCCTTTACCCATTGAAAAACAAATTATTATGCACATTGTGTTGAGAATCTCTAACTCCTTTTTGCTGTTTCTGTTCTGACTTTACAGACCCACAACCTGCTTTTTGAATATGCAAATGAAAAAATGAATCTTCTCATTGCAGAGTATAAAGAGGTGTTTGAGTCCCTGCCTCTTCCAGACAAGCAGAGGTGAGAAGACAAGGACAAAACTGAATTTTTATTTTATCTCTTGCATTGTGGGCTATGTGAGCCCTGGAATGTTGGGCACTTGGTGGCAGTCATTGGTGTTCACTTTGAGACTGCAGGTTGAAGAAGATTCATAGAGTTTACGGTTAGCAGGTAGCCCTGAGATCATTTGGTCCAATGTCCTTCAAACACATCTCCAATCCCTGGTCTGTCTGGTTCATCTGTGTGGCCTCTTCATCAAATGGGAGAGGTTTCCCCATAACCAAATGTCCAAAAAGGGGAAGGCATAACAGATCATGCCCCACATCTTAATAATCCACATGAGCCAGATCCTCAGCTTGTATAAATCAACATAGCTCAATTACCCTCCAGGCTAACTTCTCCAATGCTCTGGTTTCTTCCCACTCTTGCAGAGTTACCCAGATCTTCGACAAAATTCCCATGTCCGTTTCTGGGGTGATCGGGCTATTCCAGTCCTTCTCCATGTATCAAGCCTTTCTGAGGAGCGACCCTGAAGCAGCAAAATCCCTCTTCCAAAAAACTGAACAAAGGTAAAAACAATGTAAGAAAACAAACAGAATGTGGGCAGCTCTCTTGTATGACATAGGTGAAGAGTGAGGTCACAGCAACTCCTCCAACGCTGGGGGAAGGGCGGAGAGTCGTTGCAGTGGTGCAGCCATCTTTGCTGTGGATCAGTATTGTGAGTCATTGGCTTTTTATGGGCCAGATCCTCAGCTGGCTTAAATCAGCAAAGCCCCGTTAACTTCAACAGAGCTATGCCAACGTTAGCCAGCTGGGGTTATGGCCCAGTATTTCTGCCAGAATCCCCTATGTGCATTGCTGTCACTGGTGAAGTCTAGCTTGATACATCATAAAATAGGCAGCTTAGCTAATTTCCTCCTCCTGGTACTTGATACTGAGTATTTACTTCTCGGACAGCTTCTAATTTAATTAGCAAAGGAATAAAATATTGAGAGCTTGAGCTTCTAGTTCCAGCTTAAACCCAATAAACCACAATCTCTTGGGCTATATGGTGGCTTCAGTCTCTTCATACAAACCCAGTAACACCAAAAGGAGTTTCACATATGGGCAGCCTACCATACGGTCTTTAGTAATTATGGTGAGTGACTGGCACAGATAATGTGCTAAAACTGCTTTAGACATAATAAGTTTCTCTTGAATTACCTTTTGTGTATCAATTTTTCTGGTAAGAGTAGAATGGTTTTGGTGGGACAGGTATGTCTTAGGGCTTGTCTACACTAGCTCTTAAGCCAATGTAATGTAATTTACATCACTCAGGGCTGTGAAAAATCATCCCCCTGAGCGACGTAAGTTACATCGACTTAAAGCGCTGTCTACACCGCACTATGTTGGCAGGAGACCATCTCCCACTGGTACAGCTTCCACCTCTCATTGAGGTGGAGTAATTTTGTGGACAGGACAGCGCTCTCCCCTTGCCATAGCATGTCTTCACCAGATGCACTACATCTGTGCAGCTGCATCAATGCAGCTGTGCCGATGTAGTGCAGTAGTGAAGACAAAGTCTTAGGCTGCGATGCTAAGAACTGACTGTCACCTCTGCCTCTTGTAGGACATGAGTCAATCTATACAATGACAAAGTAAGTGACCCTTCCTCCATTTCTTGTTTCAGGTTCCTGGAGACCATGGGAGTTTGCTCTAATGAAACCCAGGTAGAGATTGGGATAAGGAGTGCTTGTGTTCTGGGCTGCAAAGGGCCATGAATGAAAAATCCAGCAATGACCCTATAGCCAGAAGAAAAATCCAGGTTTTGGTATCTACTTATAACTGATGTTCTCATCTTTAAAATATTTGATTAAGATCCCAAAAAGTCAATGGCAAAACTCCCATCCTATTCAATGGGAGACAAAGGAAGCATGAAACCAAACACTATCAATATTAGAAGGGCTTTCACAGGGTTGTTGTTTCCTGTTTAGAGAGGAAAAGCTCGGTGTTCTGTCTGGCCATCATTCAATAGACATTGGAAGAAATCAAGGACCCTTTTCCACATAGAAGGCCGCAGAGATTGGATCATATATGGAATATGCAAAAAACATCACCATAAAAAACAGAGATTTTTAGAAGGCTTTATAATCCTGCTGAGTAAAAATAGCTTGCAGCAAGATCAACTGCTATATGTAATTCCCTGTCAATGGGGTGAGCAAATAGGAACAGTCATAATGTTGTAGGGTTATGGTAATAATACTTCACAGGTATCTTTCATCCAGAGCCCTCAAAGAGCTGTATCAGGTAGATTAGTATTACTGTCTGCACTCCACATTAAGTGAAGTAGAGACCAGCCCAAAACATGCCAATTACAGAACTTCTTATTACAGACCAGATTTTCAAAAGAACTTGGCTTCCATTTAGGCACCAAAATAACTGACGAGATTTTCTAGAAAGCTCAGCACCTTGGGCGTCTAGGTCTGTGTGAAAATCTGGCCATGAATGAGCTCTCTTGAACATCTGACTCCATTGGTGGGTGCTGAGCACTTGAAAATCTGGCCCTAAGTTTCTAAGATAGAATTAATTAGAGAGACTTACCATTACTCTGATGGACATAGGCTGCAGCACACCCAGAGCCAATGTCAGTGTGTTGTGGTCAGGATCCCCACTGACTCAGCAGCGGGTCTTCTGCCGCTGCTAGGGCCGCAGTGGAGGGGGTGGGCCTGCGTCCCCCCTGCCACCCAACGTGCGGGTGGCCGTCTCCCCCTCTCCCAGGTTCTTCAGAGCCAGGGCCTGGGCCTCCTGAACTCATTTGTCTGAGCAGCTCCTGCCTGAGGGCCTGGGCCACTGACTCTGTACTACCCCGCTTGCTAATATTGACTGTTTGCTCCGCCCCTGCCTGAGGGCCTGAGCTACTGACTGTTTGTTGGCCTGCCCTGACCCAGGACCTGGGTGTGCTAATATTGACTGTTTGCTCCGCCCCTGCCTGAGGGTCTGAGCTGCTGACTGTTTGCTGCACAGCCAGGCTAGTTCCCTGACACCCCTGACCAAAATAGCGAGGCAGTCTGGTTCCCCGCTGCCCCAGAGGGGGGCAAGCCCCGGCCAAACCCCCTACAGGCAGGAATTAAAGAAAAATACCCAATGACATGAAACCACAGCCTGATATAAGATGCATACAAGAGACTTGGACTAGATGACCTCCTGAGGTCCCTTCCAACCCTGATATTCTATGACTTGGCATGACAAGAAAAACTGGACTATACATTCCCGGGATATGGCTTATATAGACATGACCGCAAAATAGAAAAGGGTGGGGGTGTCTGCACCTTCATTAAGGGGACCTGAACCAATTGAATTAAAGGTTAAATATAAAGCTATTGAGATACTGATACAAAACAACACTGCTTCTCTAAGATTTTTTAATGTTTATAACACCGGCAGGAAACTAAAGGCGATGGCCCTAAAAGAATTAACTGCAAATGTCACATGCCTGTTCATTATCTGTGGTGATCTGAAGTAAGGTGGGGAAGTGAGGAAAATGATAAAAAGGGAAAATGTTAAGAACAATTCTTTGAAGCGAATAATTTAGCAATATGAAATGATGGAGCACCTACCAGGACCAATACTTCTGGCAGAAGCTTCTCATACTTGATCTGGGAACAGCTTCTGGCACCATCGCTAGGAAATGCAGCTGGGAAATGTACAGAAAGGAGGGAATGGGTAGTGACCATTTCCCGACTTCAATTACATAGCAAGGAAAAGGAAATACTGAAGACGAGGAAAATATCCCCACTTGAAATCTAAACAAAGCAAATTGAAAACTGTTTAGAAACAAAAGTGAGGAACATGTGAATGAGCCATGTATAAATGAAGCTATTGAGGAATTCTCTTGTAATGTTACTAGGGGAATCATAAAGACAGCCTGCGTAGCTACTTCTAGGATACCAATGCTACGTAAAGATAGGAACAGTGTACCATGGTGGGACAAGGCATGTGAAATGGCAGTTAGGAGAAGGAAGAAGGCATATATGACAACAAAGAATTCATTAAATAGAGAGGAAATATGAAAAAATAATGAAATGTTAAAAAAAAAAAAAAGGCAGTTGCACAAAGGGCAAGACGAGAAAGCTGGAGACCATACTGTGGTAAAGTAAAGATAGATCCCAATACAGCAGAGGTATAGAAACAAATTAGGGAAATGGGTGGAATAAAGAAGAAGAGCCATATAATACCATGCCTTGAGAAAGTAAGGCCTGGTCCCCACTAACCCCCCACTTTGGACTAAGGTACGCAAATTGAGCTACGTTAATAACATAGCTGAATTCGAAGTACCTTAGTCCGAACTTACCGCGGGTCCAGACGCGGCAGGGAGGCTCCCCCGTCGATGCCGCATACTCCTCTCGCCGAGCTGGAGTACCGGCGTCGACGGCAAGCACTTCCGGGATCGATCCGGGATCGATTTATCGTGTCTAAACCAGACGCGATCAATCGATCCCAGAACATCGATTGCCTGCCGCTGGACCCGGAGGTAAGTGTAGATGTACCCTCAGTAATGATGAGACTCAGAGGATAGAGATTAGGGAGAGGAAAAGAACATGCATTGAGGAAATTATGAGATGATGAAGAGGTGGGAGGCGGACGTGGCTATTATTTTAAATGAAAACGTTTGTATGAGAGAACTCCAAAAAGCAATATTAAGGAGCAAAATGCACTGCACCAGGAAAGGATGAAATAAGCTTTGAAATACTTAAACACATAAGTGAAGGAAGCTTGGAGTGTGTGATGGGCTGTACTAGGCCCTGCAGTCCTACTGCACCCCGCCCCAGGAAAGGGAGCAGTAGAGGTGGGCCCTCCAAGCTGCCTAGAGAGGCTGCAGGGAGCAGCCAGTCAGAGACCAGCAGGCTCATATGAAAGGGAGCTGCTAGAGAGAGCAGTTCAGTTGCTTGGTGGAGCCAGAGGAGCAAGGATGGTGCTCCTGGCTGGCTGTAGGGCGGGGCAGATCAGTGCTGGCTGGAGTCAGGCTGCAAGGAAGGTACTGGGGCTAAGAATGGAAGTGGATAAGGGAAATCAGTAGCAGATAGTTAAAAGGAAGTAGCAGGCGGCTGCTATTTGTAGGATCCCTGGATTGGGACCTGCAGTAGTGGGTGAGCTTGGGTCTTCTCCTATTAGCCACAGCTGGAGTGGCTAAAACCCCGAGGAAGGGAGTAGCCCAGAGAAGGGGCTGACGAGCCGAAAGAGGGTCAGTAATTGCGGAAATTAATTACACACACCCCGGAAGGGGACTGAACTATAAACAGTGACCCAGCTGGAGAGATAGGACACCAGGGAGGAAGCCCTGGGGGCACTGCCAGTGGTGCTGGGGGTGTCACACCACCCCCTGGCTTGATGTAGTTTGGTTCAATGGCTCTCAGCACCCCCACTATAAATATCGCTCCAACACCACTGGGCACTGCTCCATATCAGAGCCGGGGATGATACCTGAGTGAGCCAGAAGGGGCCAAGACAGGAGGGGCAATAACCAGGGTACTGTGACAGGCCCTGTTGGACTGTTTATCCCGGAAAGGGTCTGTTTGTCTGTTTGTTTCACGCGTGGACTGTGTGTGACTTGGCTGGAGGGCGGAGTCACTGGAAACCCACCAGAGGTGTTTAATGGCCAGCAGGGGTCACTGCAAACAACACAACGCAGAGGGAGTGCAGGTGCAGGAACCCCGGTTGGTAGAGGCGCTCACAGGAAGTGAGTGGACCCCATCACAGGGTGATACTAAAATGATATAATAGGAGACAAGGTGAAATGCCTAAGAATGGAAACAGTTGATGATTGTCCCAGTGAGGAAAACGGGTAAATCGTGCCCAAGACTTGAAGCATATAGACTAATTGCCCTCAAGGCATGTTTAGGTAAAACTATCACGCTGTCGGGAGTGGCTCACGACCGTGAGTGCCAAATTCAGGGCAGTGTTGCAGCTGTCTCGGTCCCAGGATGTTAGAGACCCAAGGTGGGCAATGTGATTGACAGGTTGTGACCCCCAGGGTGCAGTCTGGAGCTGTGGGAACCGCTGTCCCTCTAACCCTCTAGCTGGGCAGGCCTCTCTCACACCGCTTTGCGGGAGATTCAGCCGGTGTCTTCAGAGCCTGTTATCACCCAACATTACAGCAGGTGACGCCACACTAACTGAGGGATAGCTCAGTGGTTTGAGTTACCTGAGTGCATTACCTAAGCCACTCAAGGGCAGACAGAATACAACAGCCAAATTCCCAGCCTTGCTCTCTTGCTGGAGTTTAAACCCAGAATTATACTGTCTTGCACTTCCCAGGGATCTGTATAATGTCAGCTCATTAATTTGCTCCCCTCTCGATGTGGGAAAGAGATGCAACAGCCTCTGTTCACAGAGCTGAGATTTTCCCAGGCACTTCACTCAGAACACACTGATTCAGAGAAAGCATAAAACAAGTTTATTATCTACAGAAAGATAGATTTTAAGTGATAGCAAACAGATCAAAGCAGATTACGTAATAAATAAAACCGCAAACTAAGCCTAACGTACCAGATAGATTACTGATTCAAATCCTCTTACCCTGACTGATACTACAAGCAGGCTGGCAGATTCTTAAGGCACAAGCTGCACTTGCTTTGCAGCTTGGGCTCACCTCTCCCCTCCCAAGTCCTTTGTCTTTCAGCGCTTCTTTCAGGTGTTGGGTTGTTGGGGAGTGAAGACCAATCACGATGTCACGCCCTGCCTTGTATAGTCTCTTCATAGCTGGAAACAAGGGTTCCCCCCCAAAGTTCCCAGTCCAGTTTGTGGAAAAATACAGGTACCAAAATGGAGTGCAGTGTCATGTGGTCTGGTCACATGCCCTTGCTGAGCCCTAGCAGCCATTACTCATAGACTGGCTGAAATGTTCCCAGGAAAGCTAAACTCTTTCATGGTCCATTGTCTTTGTTTCTTCATTGTTGTTCCTGAAAGGCTGGTTGTAGGTGTAACCCAGAGTAAGCACATTTGAAATACAGGTACATCATCAATATTTATAACTTCAGATTAAAAAAATGATACATTCACACAAATCGGATAATCATATTTGGCAAATCATAACTTTTCCAGTGATGCCTCACATGCGTCAATTAATGCTTCTTTCCTGTTCGGTGAGTTTCACAATTAGAGAGATTTACAATGCAAACACTCAATATAATGTTATAGTATGGGCCATACAGGTTATAAGGGAGATCAATACCTGCAGCATCTTACAAGTATTTCATCAAACATCTTATCAACTTAACATCTATTCTAAAAATACTAAGCCAGGTGAACCAGATTGGCTTCCAGCCGTGCATTTGTCAATTTTCTGTGAGGCCCGAGGCCTTGGCATGAGCTGGCACTTGGTGTGCCAGTGTCACAAGAACAACAGAAAGACTAGTAATGGAGAGATTAGTAGCACACTTGGAAAGAAATAGGTTCTTAGATGGAATGCAAAGTGGGTCAGCAGAGGTAGACGTGCGATTGACCACATTGTCGGTAGAGACAGCAGCACAAAAAGAAACACATGAGAAGCAAAGAATTCGTGATCGTAACCTAGGACATAGGAAAAGCCTATGGTGTATTAGAGAGAGAGGGACTATGTCATAAAGTGGCCTCTATGGGTATTACAGGAAAGATGTACAGATGGATAAGGGACTTGTTAAGGAAAAGAATGATACAAGTCCCACTAGGGAAAGCTTGTTCCAGTGTATATCCAGGAACTCCACAGGGGAGTGTAATTAGCCCAACTCTCATTAGCATGATAAATGTCCTCCCTAAAGATATGAGTAAAGGAATAGGGATCACATTATGTGCTGATGACTGTCATGTGGACCAAACACAGAAACCTTGGAAGCACCGCCAAGAGAATCAGTGAATGCACTTAAAAGAAATGCAGAAGGGTGAACAGGTGGGACTTCAAATTCTCCACAGACACAACTGAGGGAAAGATCGTCACAGCAAAGAAAATCCAAAAAGATGTAAAGCTATATCTATCTGAGGGACAGATAAACATGGTGGGAAAAATTACAAATTCTTAGGTGTGATATTTATAACCCACTCACTTGAAGGGAAAATATTAAAGATAAGTGCAAAGGTAGAATTAATTTATTTAAAAGTACCTCAGGAACATCCTAGGGAGCAGATAAGAAAACTGGCAATCCTATATAGAGTGCAAATTACACCAATTGTTGAGTATGGACGCCAAGCCTTTGGGTCAGCAATGAACACACTCTGAGAAAACTAGACTATATCCAAGCACAGGCATTGGATATCGGATGTGATGCCTGTACCTCTATGTATACTACAGATAGCAGCCAGTGAAATGCCTCTCACTCTTAGGATGAAACACCTAGACTTAACTTTTTAGGCCAGAGTACTAGGTAATAATGAAGATGACAACACAAAGCTAACATATAGTGATTGTTGGGAATTACGTGGAGGCCAGATAGGACAAAAAATAAAAATTCCCCCTGTAAATAAGGTACAGAAGTGGATAAAGGATCTTAATGAAAAGAAAGGATTGAAAAAGACCAAAATCTACAGCTATGGGAAAATACTCTCTCACTGGAAAACCATCCCCCCCAAGATAGACATGGAATTATAAAATGTATTAAATAAAAGGAGAAGACTGATACAGGATGTAGCAAATCAATATATGTGTGATCATAGGGACATAATTGCCAAATATGTGCAGATGGCACCAAATAGGAAGGAACAGAGAATGAGAATAGCTTTCTGCTTGACCTCCCTCGGGCTCAAGAAAGTCATGAGGCTAACTAACTTTGTATCCATCTTTGTATCCAACAGAGCTAACGGGGATTATGTTAGCACTAAATTAGGCTTTAGATGTACAGCCAGCTGCTGTGGCTATCTTGTCTGACTTCTTATCAGAGCTGTAGGCAATTAACAATGGTAAGTCTAACAGCATAAATGATATTCTTAATGAAATATTACTGCTAACTGAACTGGTGCAACTGGACATAACAATAGAAATAGCATGGATCCCGGTGCACGCAGGGATAGCATCCAGCAAACTGGTGGATAAACTGGCAAAAAGTGCTGTTAATCACAAACAAGACTACCTAGCGATCCCCTTACGCAAACAGGAATTTAAACACCTAATCAAAAATGAGCTAAGGAAGGAATGACAAGAATTGTGGGCAAATGAAACGAAGGGAAAAAATTCGCAGAAGTATGCCCAGCAGTTGAAAATGCTGATATAATCCAAGGCCCCGAGAGGAAGAGCAAAGTGGCTCAATTTAGAATTCTACTAGGACACTTTGGATTAAAAAGTAATTTATTTCTAATTAACAGTCATAAAGAGGGATTATGCATAGCATGTAAGGTTCAGGAAAAAATAGATCTGATCCTTTGGGATTGTAAAGACTGTACCAGTGAAAGTATAGGTGATTATACAGAAAACTCAGAGGCCTTAAAGTATCTATTTTCCTTGCAACATCTATCAAGAATACAAGGAAGATGGGGCCCAGTGAAAAAACCTTCTCTGTAATTTGTCAAGAAAACCAGGAAAGGTGCAAGACTCTAAGTCATGAATGAGATATAAAGTACAGTGCATGGCAGTCAGATAGACTCAGGAATCAAGTCTGCTATGCCACAAAACCCAAGAAGAGGAAAAAGAAGAAAGGGGGCTGCAGGGAGAGAGTCTGTAGTCATTCTCTGGGGAACAGAAAAGGTAGGAAACAGTACAGGGAGGCCATAAGAAGTCAGAGAGTTTAGACCTTGGCTTCTGCCTACAGGGTCCCTGAGCTGGAGCCCAGACTAGAGGGAGTCCCAGGATTCCCCTATCAGCCACCAAGGAAGGTGGGATGAAAACCCCTGAGGTAAAGGGTGCAAGGACCACAAACTCCATAAACCAATGGAAGACCTGCTGTAAAGTCATTGGACTATGTTACCCCAGAAGGGATGGACTAAAGCGTGACCTGGCCGGAGGGCCAAGTTGCAGAAAGAAAGAAAGGGGCACTTTTTTTTGCTGCTTGGGGCAGCAAAAAAGCTAGAGCCGGCCCTGCATGACACAGAGTCATTGACAATTGAACTCCAAATTGCTTTTATTAATAGTAGCCCAGTAGGATGATCGATTTGACCATTAGATCTTGTCTACACAGGAAAATTAATTGGAATTAATTTTTGAAGTGGATTAGCAAAACTGCATTAAATCTGCATTTTGGGAATGAATTAAATTAAACAAAACTAAAGCCACTTAATGAGAGCATCCATACAGTGTTTTAATGCAATTTAATTAATTCAATTTAAATTCATACCTTCAACTAATTTGGATTAGTTTTCCTGAGTTTCTGTGTAAACAAGCCTTTAGGTGGGGAGATAACCACAAATTGTCTCCAGACAACATTCCAGGGGCACAAAACTAACATCTCAAAGAGAATTCTGTTGCTAATACGGTTATTTGTGCCAACATTACTTGAACATAATTTGGCTGAGCAGAGAGAACTACTTCAGCTCATTAAGGGTGAAATTCAGACCTGTACAGACAGACAGCTCAAGGCTTATGCACCATTTGTGACCTGGAAACTAGCCTTTAGTGGGATATAAGTGATATGCAGGCCACGTGCTACTCTTCTGTCCAGGGGTGAATCTCACTGTAAATGAATAAACCCAGTTTTAACAAGCCAGATTAATGCATCACATAATGGACTTGGCTCATTTATTTCCACCACTGGCATTTCGTTTGAATTATTTATAATGCTTCACAAGTTACAAGTAAATGCACGGCTGTGCAGCTAGTGAGCGTAGGATGCGAGCTCGTGCCAGCCTTCTGCAGTGAATTCTTTGCGGCACAGTGGGGAGAGATGGTGAGTTGTACGATGTGTGGATTAATGAGTCTCCAGACTTCACCATGAGTGTGTTTGCAGCGTGTCACGCCACAGGGAGGAAAAACGGAAGGATGCAGTGTGGTGGGGTGAAACTGGTCTAAAAGAGTTAAAAGCACATTAGTCACAGTTACCACAGATGTGCTGGAAGAAATTAGTTGCTTCTCAGCCAGCAAGAGTGAGACTGAGGTGTCGGGTGATAACTTTAGACACGGTGCCTGATTCGGGGAAATTGGCCTAAAAGTTGGCCCTGCAGCTGGGCCTCAAAAAAGGCTGAGAGAGTAGCCCAGAAAGGGAAACACGGGTGCTGGCTTCCTCCGGGCCCCTGGCGTGCTCAAACCCCTGTTCCACCCCTCACTTGACCGCTTTCCCCAAACCCCTGCCCCACCTCTTCCCGCTCAGTTCCACCTCCTTCCCCCACGCGTGCCCTGTCCCCACTCCTCCTTCCCTCCCTCCCCCCAGCGCCTCCTGCACGCTGCAGAACAGCTGATCACAGTGGGCGGGAGGTGTTGGGAGGAGTTGATCAGCAGGGCTGCCAGCGGACAGGAGGCGCTGGGGGAGAGCGGAGGAGCTGGCTGCCTGTGGATGTGAAGCACCCACTAATTTTTTCCCATGGGTGCTCCCACGGAGTCAGCACCTATGAAAGGGAATAGTATCAGAGGGGTAGCCGTGTTAGTCTGAATCTGTAAAAAGCAACAGAGGGCAACAGAGGGCACCTTTAAGACTAACAGAAGTATTGGGAGCATAAGCTTTCGTGAGTAAGAACCTCACTTCTCTTGCATCTGAAGAAGTGAGGTTCTTACCCGTGAAAGCTTATGCTCCCAATACTTCTGTTAGTCTCAAAGATGCCACAGGACCCTTTATGAAAGGGAATGAAGATGGAGCACAGAGGAAGCTGAGTTGTTGTTACCCCGAAAGGGATCTGAACTTGACGCTCCACAAGGGGTGATGGGGCAAGAACCCTTGCAATGAGAAGCTTTGGCACTAGGGGGCACTGAGTCCAACCACTTATATGCCATCCTGGGGAGGGGTTTCTATCTTCATTGTAGCAAATGCTCCCCTAGTGGCTGTCTAACACTAAATTGGAGGATGCTGGAAACTATAAAGATATCCACAGGCACCCACCGGTAGTGTCTTAGGCCCAGCTAAGAGAACCTGGTCCTTATTACACTAATGTTCATTCACACAGCTGTATTATGGCTGCTCCAGTTAGGTGACGGGAGTCATGTCCCACCTCCCCATAGCCCTTCTACACAGCTGGCGACTGTAATTGGGCGGCATGTGCTGCCTGTGTGCAAAAGGGAGGGGAAGCCAGAGGATATTTACACTGCGATGGGGTGTTTCTGGACCAGGGAGACTGGCTGCGATGGAGGGGAGTGCATTCTCACCTTGCTAAAGGGTGTAATGGCCATCAGTGAGCACACTGTCCTCAGGGTCCCAGCAGGTGTTACACTGACCCCCTCTCTATGCAGACTCTCTGGGCCAAATGCATCTCTAGTGTATGTTCAATTCAAGCCAATTGAGTTACACCAGAGAGGAATTTGGCCCAATGCTACCAGGCATGCGGCACTCCTCGGAGTGTTACCACCCCACAGGGCTCTTAGTGCAGCCCCATCTGATGTAACAAACCCCTTGTGGTGGTGCCCAGCTGGTGACAGTGAGTAACGGGTGGGAAAGGGTTCGCATTCCACTTGTTGGAACCAATTGGAAGCCAAGGCCTGTTGGATGAATTTCGATGGAACAAATGGGCCCAAAGAGTCAAAGATGTTAACATGACCCTGTCACTGTCCAAAATCATGTGTAGCATTCAAGGTGTGTATACAGAGCCCTCAGCCTGCCTAGCACCCTGGCAAACACACCATCCTTGCTAACCTTGTATTAAAGACACAGAAAGGGAAAAACAGTGAAAGCATTTGAAATATAAAGTATTACATATGGCGTTCACTGTTGCAACATCCCTTGTTCCTTTTCCCATTACCTGGAGAGAGTCTTTAGAAGGACTCCTCCACCCCCCTGAATTTGACAGTCTTTTCACTAGTATTAAAGATGGGAACAACTGTCCAATTTGGGGGGGAAGAGAATTTAGTTTAAATGAGTTGGAGCCGTTGTTATAGCTACTAAGGTTGAGCTGGCCTTGAAGACAAAACAAAACAAACATACAAAAGGTGTCTGGTATTGACTCTCACTTGCAGGATCACTGCTGGGGAAACATCAGCACAGCCAATGATCTAATCAGCCACTTTGAGCGCTGTATCAGCATCAGGCTGTACGTATGTTGTAAAATATCCAGTCTTGGCTGGCTAAGCTGGGCTCTTATTAAACAGACGCCAAAAAGAGAGAAATGGGGAAGAAAAGGACACCCAACAGGGGGTGGGGATGACAAAGTCTCAGAGCCCAGATGGTTTGGGGGATTTAGGTGGGGCTGAGATTGGTGACAATGTCAGCTGGGTCCCTCTTTTGGTCTGGTCAGAACATCTCTCAGGATCAGGACAGTGAAGGACAATGGTGTCCCAGCGGATCCTGGAGTCCCAGGAGATGGTAGGGGTGGCATCCAGGATGGTGAAGCTTACCCCTTCCTTTCTCCCATATTTCACTCAGCCAGCATCTCCCCAAAGAATCCCAAAAGGGAGTGCTGGGTAGAATTGCCCGTATTCTCATTATTGTGTCCACCAATTAGGCCTAATTTCTGAGACACCAGTTTTGGTTCACTGATTCCCAGTCCTACACTTCTCTTGTTTCCCAGGCCTGATCTTAACACAGGCCTTGAGTCCTATCAGTCAGCCTTTTTGTTTGGATGAATGCAGCTTTTCTATCTCCGTTTCCAACCAATATTTATTGTTTCAGATTATTGTGACCTTTAAAACTTGTGTCTATTTCCCCATAGTTAGACTTACAACTGGGGTAGGATGCCAAAGCCCATTTACCATGACAGTCCCCTAGGGGGGAGAGTTCTGTTTTCAGGAGTGACCCTTTTAATTCTTCCATTTTCTCAGCCTCAGAGACTTTTCTCTCAATGGATCTGTTCAACTCATGTTCTATGATTTAGAGGCACTAATGCAGAGACTCATTTTTTTTCCAAGATGAAAAGCTGTATTCTTTTTGTTGGAGTCTAGAAAGCTTCACTTGACATGAAGGAAAAAGCAACAATTCTCTTTTTTTCCCCTGGTAAGTCTACTGTATAACAGACAAAGTAGCTTATGGATCACTCAGTTATATAGCGCTAAGATTAGTTTGTTTGTCCCTGAACTGTTTTCACATACACCTGAATATACTGATGCTTAAATACCTCTGAGGATCTGGTATATTCCACTATATTCTACTGCATTTATCTATTAACCTAGCCTCCCCATCAGATATCAAGAACATTGTATAATTACAGTGGAAGAGCTCCATTGGAATGGGAAGCAGAAGAGCCTAAACATCTGTAAAAGAAAATCACATTTGCAGCTTTGAATTTGAATTTCAGCTTTGAATTCTTTGGTGCCAAGGTCCCCGTGCTTGATTCTGAGCACATTGACACCGGTTTTAGACGAGTTACTCAGCTGCACAGTGGCAGCATGCGGAGAATCGGACTCTGTGAGGCTGCAGATCAAATTTTTTTTAAAAAGATGATCGAATCTAATGAAGTTTATGACTGAAAGTCACGGGCCAGGTGCTCAGCTGGAACAGGCTGGACTTGCTCCATTGACAGTTATAAATGTGTATTACAGAGCACCTATAAGCCTCATTCATGGACCAGGACCCCAACATGATATCTGCTATACAAACGCAGAACTAACATACGGTGCCTGCTCCAGAGAGCATATATAGCACATGGAATTACTGTTTGGCTAAAGGAGAAACATGGGGAGAATGCATATGCCCTGTTCCTACACCACTGAATGCTTGGGACCATCCCCGCTCCCTTGGGGAGGGAGGTAACTTTATTGGAATAGCTCTAGACTTCTGATTTTGCAACGCCTTCCCCACCCCCACTCACACGGTCTCCCATATTAGACGATATTTTTAAATCCTCCCACTCTTGCTCCCAAAGAAGAAACTGCTCTGCGCCTAAATCAAAATGTTTTTTGAACAGGTGGCTGGTTTCCTTTGAAAGAGTCTGCCGTTCTGAGGAAATTGCTCAATTATCCCTTTACTGATCTGACAAGGATAGATTGGATTACGCTATAATAAATTAGAACTGAATACACTAATTGGAAGTAAGTGTCAAACACGCCACGTTTATGTGCCATGCCCCAAATTTAAAAGTGCCAGCGTTGACCCTGGTCAGCATAATTGGGCCCGGAGCCATGCAGTACGCATCCCGTCTTGGAGGCGGGCTAATGGACAAAGGATATGTTTTCTTGACACTTAGTGAGCTTATGGAAGAGGATGTAATTAAAGAAAGTAGGGTCAGATCCTCAGCGAATGCAAGGCAGGCTCGCTCTGTTGACTTCAATGGCCCCTAATCTGGATGGTAAGCTTAGAAGGTAGAATCCATTAGAGAGAGGAGATGTGGCTGGCTGCAGCCCCAGGAACCAACTTCAACACAAAGCGTGTCACTGGAAATACTCGGTGATGTGCTGTCAGTCATACTCTTTCCTATTAATTTAAGTACCAGGCTTGGCTGCCATGTTCGTATTCAGACTGGAATGGCTCAGGACAGCTACACACACACAGGTGCACCTGAGAAGGAAAGAGCCTCATTGCAGGTTGCAGAAGCTCCTCTTCCTGTCCTCAGATGTCTGAGCCAGGCCTGGGTGACATCAGGGAAAGTTAGAGGTGGGGACCCAGGGGGAACTCTCCAGGTAAATATGAAGTGCTGAAAGGATCTTGGTTGCTATTTACTTCTTGGCTCCTCCAGTGCTACCCGAGCTCAGGTCAGCCCCCACCCCGGCTGTGTGAGCAATTTCTCACACACACCCTGCCAGCGTTAGCCAGGCTGGTTCAAAGCCCTCTCCATGCATGGCTTTGAGATGCCTCTTTAAGGTGGAACTGTGAGCTGGAACAGCCTGTGGACTTATCAGAACAAAAAGCACAGCTCTGACAGTGTCAGAATTGCTCCTGGGCTCAATAAACATGACTAGGAAACCGCTTCTCACTGATAATAAAGCACTGTCTGACATGTCTGCTTTTTCTGTTGCCTTTGTATAGTCACTGGCTAGATACATATGCATGTAAAACATCATAAACCAGCATTAGAAATGACCAATGGACTATCTCACGGCTTGATCTAATTCTGCTACTCCTGGAGACTTGCAGCTCCCCAGAGCTGGTGGACAGGATAGCATAGAGTGTATAAGCTGGAGTAGTGATGTGAGCAAAGTGTCTCTTCTGAACCCCTTGAGATGCAGTGCACCATTGCGTGGGAAGGCCAGGGCAATTCAGTTTGTTTGCCACCTGTCCTGTAAATTCATAGAATCATAGAATCATAGAATATCAGAGTTGGAAGGGACCTCAAGAGGTCATCTAGTCCAACCCCCTGCTCAAAGCAGGACCAATTCCCAGCTAAATCATCCCAGCCAGGGCTTTGTCAAGCCGGGCCTTAAAAACCTCCAAGGAAGGAGACTCCACCACCTCCCTAGGTAACGCATTCCAGTGTTTCACCACCCTCCTAGTGAAATAGTTTTTCCTGATATCCAACCTGGACCTCCCCCACTGCAACTTGAGACCATTGCTCCTTGTTCTGTCGTCTGCCACCACTGAGAACAGCCGAGCTCCATCCTCTTTGGAACCCCCCTTCAGGTAGTTGAAGGCTGCTATCAAATCCCCCCTCATTCTTCTCTTCTGGAGACTAAACAATCCCAGTTCCCTCAGCCTCTCCTCATAAGTCATGTGCTCCAGACCCCTAATCATTTTTGTTGCCCTCCGCTGGACTCTTTCCAATTTTTCCACATCCTTCTTGTAGTGTGGGGCCCAAAACTGGACACAGTATTCCAGATGAGGCCTCACCAATGTCGAATAAAGGGGAACGATCACGTCCCTCGATCTGCTGGCAATGCCCCTACTTATACAGCCCAAAATGCCGTTAGCCTTCTTGGCAACAAGAGCTCACTGTTGACTCATATCCAGCTTCTCGTCCACTGTGACCCCTAGGTCCTTTTCTGCAGAACTGCTACCTAGCCATTCGGTCCCTAGTCTGTAGCAGTGCATGGGATTCTTCCGTCCTAAGTGCAGGACTCTGCACTTGTCCTTGTTGAACCTCATCAGGTTTTTTTCGGCCCAATCTTCTAATTTGTCTAGGTCCCTCTGTATCCGATCCCTACCCTCTAGTGTATCTACCATGCCTCCTAGTTTAGTGTCATCTGCAAACTTGCTGAGAGTGCAGTCCACACCATCCTCCAGATCATTAATAAAGATATTAAACAAAACCGGCCCCAGGACCGACCCTTGGGGCACTCCGCTTGAAACCGGCTGCCAACTAGACATGGAGCCATTGATCACTACCCGTTGAGCCCGATGATCTAGCCAGCTTTCTATCCACCTTACAGTCCATTCATCCAGCCCATACTTCTTTAACTTGGCGGCAAGAATACTGTGGGAGACCGTATCAAAAGCTTTGCTAAAGTCAAGGAATAACACATCCACTGCTTTCCCCTCATCCACAGAGCCAGTTATCTCATCATAGAAGGCAATTAGGTTAGTCAGGCACGACTTCCCCTTCGTGAATCCATGCTGACTGTTCCTGATCACTTTCCTCTCCTCTAAATGTTTCATAATTGATTCCTTGAGGACCTGCTCCATGATTTTTCCAGGGACTGAGGTGAGGCTGACTGGCCTGTAGTTCCCCGGATCCTCCTTCTTCCCTTTTTTAAAGATGGGCACTACATTAGCCTTTTTCCAGTCATCCGGGACCTCCCCCGATCTCCATGAGTTTTCAAAAATAATGGCTAATGGCTCTGCAATCTCACCCACCAACTCCTTTAGCACCCTCGGATGCAGCGCATCCGGCCCCATGGACTTGTGCACGTCCAGTTTTTCTAAATAGTCCTGAACCACTTCTTTCTCCACAGAGGGTTGGTCACCTTCTCCCTATGCTGTACTGCCCAGTGCAGCAGTCTGGGAGCTGACCTTGTTCGTGAAGACAGAGGCAAAAAAATCATTGAGTACATTAGCTTTTTCCACATCCTCGGTCACTAGGTTGCCTCCCTCATTCAGTAAGGGGCCCACACTTTCCTTGATTTTCTTCTTGTTGCTAACATACCTGAAGAAACCCATGTCTTGCCACATGCCATCGATTTTTAGAATGTGTTTGAAAAGGACAGATTTATGCAATGTGATAAACTCTGTCAATCTATGTAGCTTTCCCATGCTTCTTTGGTACAGGCGCTGCTATGTGAATACTTTGACACCCGGCTACTCGTGAAAGATAAAACATGGCTCATTGGGCTTGTGTATTTCTTTACGGCTGGCAAAGAAATGATGTTGCAGCATTGTATTGGATGTATTACTAGGACTGTTCACTTCTAGATGCTTGGGCCTGGCTGAAGCAGCTGTATGTTGAAGCCAGGTGATAGTAAACAGATACAGACTCCAATTTACAACTTCATTGCCTGGTTTGGGGTATAACTTCACCCACCTCCGCAGATGCAGAGAATCCTCTTGGATCGGAATGGTGGTTGCTCAGCTGTGCCTGAGGGTCACGCGGAAAGGTTGGAGGCCGAGCAGAGCAGGGGAATGGCTGGGGGATCCACTAGTGCAGCTTTTCCCGACGTGGAGGGGCCTGGGAGGTATACACGTGAAGATGGCCCTTCAGTAACGTGTGACGGGGTTAAAAGGAGCATCAATAGGTTTAGTTTGTCTGAAGAGGGGCTCAGCTCTCAAGCGTTTGGAAGATGCTGGACTATGGGTGCTAGGGCCGGGGCACAGAGGCTCTGCTGACTGGGGGGATTGGCTGCAGTGGCAGTAGTCAGAGCAGCAATGATGCCATTCCACAGCTGTGGGTCCCCCCACCACTTTACCTTGCCGACTTCCCCAGAGCAAGCCTGATTACTCCAAGGCCTTGCCCATTGCCATAAACTAAACTGCACTAGGCCTGGTTTAAACAAACTACGTGTGTCTACACAGCCTTCTGCACTGACTGCACTACATGGGTTTAAAAATCACTGGCTAAATTAAGCCAGGGCAACTTTCTCGTGCAGACAAGGTGTAAGTCAATGCAACAGCTCCTCAGAGCCAAATTCTGCTTCATTGCACCCAGGCAGCCTTTCTGAAGTCAATGGAGTTGGATATCTATGACCAGGAGCAGAATTTGGACCCAGTCTAGATTTGATCCAGAGTCTTTAGAGAAGCCTGACAAACCTGCTGCTCTCTGAGTCCCAGGCTGCTCAGAGACTAAGCAAAGATTTTAACTGCACCAGAACCAGCCAAAGATGCTCTCCATTATTACAGCTCAGTGAACTCACCCTTACTCATTGGAAGCAGCAGTATCTGAGATTCCCACACTTCTTCCCTGCTCCTCATAGACTCGTAGACTTTAAGGTCAGAAGGGACCATTATGATTGTCTAGTCTAACCTGCACAATGCAGGCCACAGAATCTCACCTACCCACTCCTGTATCAAACCCCTAACCTATGTCTGCGCTATTAAAGTCCTCAAATTGTGGTTTAAAGAGTTCAAGGTGCAGAGAATCCTCCAGTAAGTGACCCGTGCCCCACGCTGCAGAGGAAGGCGAAAAAACCCAGGGCCTCTGCCAGTCTGCCCTAGAAGAAAATTCCTTCCCGACCCCGAATATGGCAATCAGCTAAACCCTGAGCATATGGGCAAGACTCACCAGCCAGACACCCTGGAAAGAATTCTCTGTAGTAACTCAGATCCCACCCCATCTAACCTCCCATCACAGGCCATTGGGCATATTTACTGCTAATAGTCAAAGATCAATTAATTGACAAAATTAGGCTATCCCATCATATCATCCCCTCCACAAACTTATCAAGCTTAGTCTTGAAGCCAGATATGTCTTTTGCCCCCACTGCTCCCCTTGGAAGGCTGTTCCAGAACTTCACTCCTCTGATGGTTAGAAACCTTCGTCTAATTTCAAGTCTAAGCTTCCTGATGGCCAGTTTATATCCATTTATTCTTGTGTCCACATTGGTACTGTGCTTAAATAATTCCTCTCCCTCCCTGGTATTTATCCCTCTGATATATTTATAGAGAGCAATCATATCCCCCCTCAGCCTTCTTTTGGTTAGGCTAAACAAGCCAAGCTCTTTGAGTCTCCTTTCATAAGACAGGTTTTCCATTCCTCGGATCATCCTAGTAGCCCTTCTCTGTACCTGTTCCAGTTTGAATTCATCCTTCTTAAACATGGGAGACCAGAACTGCACACAGTATTCCAGATGAAGTCTCACCAGTGCCTTGTATAATGGTACTAACACCTCCTTATCTCTACTGGAAATACCTCGCCTGATGCATCCCAAGACCGCATTAGCTTTTTTCACAGCCATATCACATTGGCAGCTCATAGTAATCCTGTGATCAACCAATACTTTGAGGTCCTTTTCCTCCTCTGTTACTTCCAACTGATGCATCCGCAGCTTATAACCAAAATTCTTGTTATTAATCCCTAAATGCATGACCTTGCACTTTTCACTTTTCACCTCGAGGAGGAGGAGGCATCTGTGATAACACAGTAACTGGGCTGGATCCTGATCTCATTTACATGGGCATAACCAAAATCAGGATCTGTCCCACCATGTGTTAGATCATTGCAAACAATTAAAGGCTTTTACTGTCTTACGCTGGAAGACATTTCTTCTAGTAATGACATCACTATGTAACCTCGTCAGTAGCTCCTTCCGCCCCCCCCCCAAAAAAAAAACCCCAAAGACCCATGAGTCCTGTTCCAAAGCCTCTTCTCTCTTGGCCATACCTCCTACACCAGGGGCCAAAATGGGTAGGAGGGAGGCACAGAGCCACTATCGCATCTGCGCCCCCTCCAAAGCTGCTAGGGAAATTCCAGGTTAGCAGTTTGGCAGCACAAAGCTTGCTGCAAAGCTGTCATAAGTAGGTAAAGCAGCTGGAATGGAACTGAGAATCAGCTCCCAGAGCAAAATGTCAGTGTTGGTTGGAACAGAGCTGATGTAAGCACGTGTTATTCCTTGACTTTAGCAAAGGTTTGATACGGTCTCCCACAGTATTCTTGCCAGCAAGTTAAAGAAATATGGGCTAGATGAATGGACTATAAAGTGGATAGAAAGCTGGCTATATCATCTGACTCAACAGGTAGTGATAAATGGCTCCATGTCTAGTTGTCAGCCGATATCAATTGGAGTGCCCCAAGGGTCGGTCCTGGGGCCAGTTTTGTTCAATATCGTCATTAATGATCTGGAGGATGGCGTGGATTGCACCCTCAACAAATTTGCAGATGACACTATATTGGTAGGAATGGTAGATACCCTGGAGGGTAGGGATAGGATACAGAGGGACCTAGATAAATTAAAGGATTCGGCAAAAATAAATCTGATGAGGTTCAAAAAGGACAAGTGCGGAGTCCTGCACTTAGGACGGAAGAATCCCATGCACTGCTACGGACTAGGGACCGAGTGGCTAGGCAGCAGTTCTGCAGAAAAGGACCTAGGGGTTATAGTGGACGAGAAGCTGGATATGAGTCGACACTGTGCCCTTGTTGCCAAGAAGGCTAACAGCATTTTGGGCTGTATAAGTAGGAATATTGCCAGCAAATCGAGGGACGTGATCATTCCCCTCTATTCGGCATTGGTGAGGCCTCATCTGGAATACTGTGTCCAGTTTTGGGCCCCACACTACAAGAAGGATGTGGAAAAATTGGAAAGAGTCCAGCAGAGGGCAACAAAAATTATTAGGGGGCTGGAGCACATGATTTATGAGGCAAGTCTGAGGGAACTGGAATTATTTAATCTGCAGAAGAGAAGAATGAGGGGCGATTTGATAGCTGCTTTCAAATACCTGAAGGGGTATTTGAAAGGGGTATTTTTTTATTTTTATTTTTTTTTATTTAGGGGGGTTCCAAAGAGGATGGATCTAGACTGTTCTCAGTGGTGGTAGACGACAGAACAAGGAGTAATGGTCTCAAGTTGCAGTGGGGGAGGTTTAGGTTGGATATTAGGAAAAACTTTTTCACTAGGAGAGTGGTGAAGCACTGGAATGGGTTACCTAGGGAGGTGGTGGAATCTCCTTCCTTAGAGGTTTTTATGGTCAGGCTTGACAAAGCCCTGGCTGGGATGATTTAGTTGGGGATTGGTCCTGCTTTGAGCAGGGGGTTGGACCAAATGACTGTTGCCTGATTTAGGGTGTTAATACTGTTAATTTGGATAGTATGGGTTTTAGGCTCGCCAATCTGTTTGATCAGAAGATAAAAGTTCTTGTCCGGGGGTATGACAGGAAGCTCACACTGAGACAGATTGTAGTCTTATTGGAAAGCCGGAAGGTGGGCGGGCGCAAGACCACCCACTTCTAAAGGCCCCTACCCCAGCCTAGCAGGAGGGACCACTGGACCCAGGGACCAAATGAATGCATGGGACAACAAATGAGAAAACCAGGGAGTGAGGTGAAGGTTTAAAACGAGAGTACCGGATGGGGACACTGAGCAGAGAACTCTGGACAGTGCCCACTGTTCCTCAAAGGTGTCCAGGGAGCCAGCGGACGCTGCCCAGTGAAACTTTGCCCGGATAAGTGAAACTAGGGAGGAACGGAAATAGGCCCCACAGTCGCAGAGCACCCCCTCATCCAGCATCCTCCTCCTGGTAGCGTAGATGGCGAGCTTAGCCAGGGCCAGGAGGAGGTTGACGAGGAGGTCTCGCGACTCCGTGGGGCCACGGATAGGGTGTGCGAAAAGGAACAGGTGCGGGGAAAAGTGCAGCCAGAACCTCAACAAGAGGTTCTGGAGGAGCTGGAATAGGGGCTGCAACCTGGCGCATTCAAGATAGGCATGCGCCAGGTTCTCCCTCATGCTGCAAAAGGGGCAGGCCTTGGGTATGGGTGTGAACCGCGCCAGGTACATGCCCATGCTCACGGCTACGTGAAGGAGCCGCCAACTGATGTACCCGGTGGGCTGTGGAACCAAGGTGGAATAGAAGCTGGCGCACCGGGGCTCCTCGCCCTCTTTATGTAGAAGATAGTCCCGCCATTTGGTGTCGGGGCAGGATGCGAGGGTGAGGAAATGCAGCATGTGGAGCACAAGCGTGTACAGTTGGTCTCTAGGCGCGGGTCGGAACCGGACCGGCTGCAGGGTAAGCAGCCGGCTCAGAGCGTGGGAACGGTGAGGCCAGGGGGCCTCACAGAACAGGGGCCGAATAACAATGTCCAGAGGGCCCGGGGTGAGCGGGAAGCACCGTCTCGCAGGGCCCGCTGCAGGAAGATGAGAGAAACGGGTGACAAGGCGGCCTCCACCTCCTGGAGAATTTAGGCTGAAGCAGGCCAGTGCACCTGCGTAGGCAGGCAGCCAATCAGAGAAGGACTTATTGGGAGGGAGCCAATCAGGGCCAGGCTCAGCCCTATAAAAAGGCTGCTCAGGGAGAGGCGAGTAAGTCTGTCCCAGGCCTTTGAGAAGGGAAGGTCTGTCTCCAGAGCGGAGAGACTAGCACCAGGGACAGTGCAGTGCGGGGCAGGCCCGGGGGAGCAGAAGGGCACTCCAGCCCGGTGTCTGCCAGGCTGCAGACCCTGAGGGGAAGGGCCTAGCCGGTGCGAGAGGCCGAAGGGGAAACGGCCCAGGGACGTGGACAGATGGGGGGAGAGAAGGAGGGCAGGACGGCTGCCACTAGAGGGTCCCTGGGTTGGGACCCAGAGTAGTGGGCGGGCCTGGGTCCCCCCCCCTTCCCCATTGCCATACACCCGGCCTTTGGGAGTGGCCGTCTTGGGCTGCACCAACCCCCTGCCAAGAGGGGTGTGACTTTAGGGGTGCAGTTGCCCACATTGGCCGGGTGCAAAGAGACAGCTGATTGACCCCTCCCCCGCGGAACGGGGCAAGGGTGGACTAAGGGACACTGCCGGAGAGCAGTGGCTCGAAGAGGACACTGCAAGTTGGAATCAATGCGGGTCCACACACCGACTGAGGGCGAGATGATGGACGGGACACCACCGGGAGAGGGCGCTCACTGGACAGAGCTAATTCCTGGAGTCACCAGCGGGAGGCGCTGTGGTGGTGAGTTGCAACACCGTTACACAGATATAGCCGTAAAGGCTTTTGATTAAAATCAATGAAATAGTAATTAAATGGTTAAAATAATCAGAGTTACAAAGTTACAATTGCATTACTGTTATTCAAAAGATACATATGGTA
Organism: Malaclemys terrapin pileata; assembly: GCF_027887155.1. Lineage (NCBI taxonomy): Eukaryota > Metazoa > Chordata > Testudines > Emydidae > Malaclemys > Malaclemys terrapin. The sequence continues at coordinate 12,232,814 of NC_071515.1, read as the reverse complement.
TTATATGCTACAAAGCTTTGGTTAATATACTCACACCCTTCCTCGATAACCTGGTGGTAAGAGACACAGGACCAGCCTCGTGGTTCAGGTTTCTCAATTCTTGAGTAAGAGATGCAGTGCTTAGAAGAAGCTAATGCTAAGAGCTAGCAAAGCTAACTTGAGTAACTTAAAATCAAAACCTAATAAACAAGTATTTATGGGGGCAGTTTCAATGCCATTTTCATAAAGATGATAGGTTGGGTCGTACTGAATAACGGTAATGTTTCAAAAGTGGGAATAGGGGAAATAACTTAATTTCCTATCAAAGTAGGTTGCTCTGGAGTAAAACAAAAATTTGATTCTGTGACAGGACACTCCAAGGGACCATATTAGTACCTCTTTTGCTTGGTAACCACACAAAATTGGTTATTTCCAGCATAGGTCACCCTCTCCAGCGGAGTCTTCCACTTGGTCAGAATCACCAGGCATGACGATGATGAATTCCGTACTTTCTCTCTCTGCAGTCCACACAGAGCAGTGCCTGTTTCAAACACGTTACACCTACAGATGTACTGAGGCCCTTTTTCAGAGCAACAGGCCATCTGTGGCACTTTCCAAGTCTGAGTTGGAGCGTGACAGACCACCACGGGAGGTGCATTAATGCATTCCCTATAGATGTCGTCTTTGAGGTGACCTATAGAACGGACAGCAACCAATTGCCTGTACACATCCTTGTCTGGGTCAAACACTGGTAACGAGACTGTGAATGAGACATACAAGAATTGTGCCATCATACAATCTTTAGAAAGAAAACATCTGTCTTGGTTGGGGTGAGGTGTCACAGATCCCATTTCTCTCATAGCACCCATTGATAAATGCTGGCATTAATCTAAACATGTGGATCGTTCCTTTTCCAGCTTTTGAAAACACTTGGGACAGTACCAACTTAACAGTTGCTCATTTTTAATTAAGTTAGGAACCTTTCCCAATCTTAAGGATCGTAATGCATCAGTGCTTGCATTTACGACGTATTCCCCATATGCAGAGCATATAATCTCCTGTCCTAAATGTTGATCCCTGTGCTGATCATTGTTTAAAGTAATCAGCTGATTAATTTTATGTTGGGTCTCATTAAACAGTTGGGTTATGTCATGCATATTATGAACAGTAAATTGCTCTTCCTGTGGATAAGTCCTGGGTTGAGTATAATAGTCCGTTTCTTTTGTGTTGGTATGTCGTGTTTCATGTGCTCAGGCAATTGAGCATGACCGTGTCATCTGGTTTCATGGGGTTGTAATAGTTCAGTCCCAAATTTGTGATTTTTGGCTCAGTCTTACCCTTAGAGCAATGATAAGGGTGTAGTAAATCAGAAATATCAATGTCCATTTCATGGTTGCAATCTGCTGGACTCCAGTTGTCGCGATTCTGTCAGATGCTGTTCACTTAAGTCCTGAGGAGAAAAATGCTCCTGTGACCTGAATGATCGATACCGCTTTAATTGATTAGTATGATAGATTCTGTCTCTATTACACTTGCCTCCTGTTATCCTGATTTTATACACTGCTGAACTGAGTTTATCGATGATTCAGAAGGGTCCAATCCATCAGTTACACAGCCCATGTTCTGGTGTTTTATACAATAACAGCATTACTTGGTCTTTAACCTTCCAAGTATTCTCTCTCTGGATTTTGTCAAAGTAAGCTTTTGCCTTTCCTTTGGATTTTCCCAATTTGGCTGCTACCTGAAAATGGATTTGATTTAAATGTTTTTACAGATTCTGCAGGTAGGTATCCATTTTTATTCTCTCTAATTGAGTGCCACTGGTGTGCCAAATTAAATGGTTTGGTAATCACATCATTCGGCCTGTCATCATTTTAAAGGGTGTTTTATCAATAGATGCAGCTCTCAATGCCATTACAATTAGAGGCATGAGAGTGTCCCAGTTACGTCCATTGGCATCAACCAGTTTCCTCAACATCACTTTTTATAGTCCGATTGGTTCGTTCCACTATCCCAGATGACTGTGGCCTGTATGGGATGTGTAGTCTCTGTGGGACTCCCATTAATTTAAGACAGTCCCTAAACAACTGTCCAGTGAAATGTGATCCCTGGTTCGATTCTACCTTTGCAGGGATCCCCCATCGAGAGACGACTTGCTCTACTAGGACCTTGGCGGTGGCTTTTGCAGTATTGGCCTTAAGAGGAAATGCCTCTACCCACTTTGAAAAAGGATCGACCTCTAATAGGTATTGGTTACCTCTTTGAGTCCTTGGTAAAGGACCGACAAAGTCAATCTGCAAAGCCATCCAAGGACCTTCATACACCTGAGATTTTAATGGTGCATTTCTTTTGGATGGAGTTGGATTGGCTTGGGCACATGCCAGACAGTTATCACAATATTGTTGCACATCCATCCTAAGAAGTCGCCACCTTGGGATGGTGATTGTAACTGCTAACCAACAGATAGATTTTATCAGCGATGCATACCTAATAGGTGCGCCATTAGAAGATGTGAACCCCTTTGTCTCCCAACATGGTAGAAACTCTGTGAGAGAATTGCATACCCATGCGGACTCTGAAAACAGACAGATACTTTGGGATGTGGTGGTGATGGAGAACTGCACACAGTCCAATACACAAGCCACTGCTGCTAATTCAGCATATTGAGCTGAATGTGTAATGCATGAATATGCCTTCTCCCAAGGCTCTCTTTTCTCCTTGGGAGGAACTGCATAGATTTCAAACCCTGTATAAGATTTGCCTTGATGGTAATAACTAGAACCATTAACAAAGAAATGATACCTATTAACGGAATCTGTTTCCTGGATGAATGGTTGGAAAAGCTTTTGTTTTTCCTCCCCCCTTAGATCCAATTGATCAAGATTGGGACACACATATGGCTCTCCTTAATACAGTAGGACAGTTGGTAACAAAGATGGTGTTCTAATAGGTTTTACTGCAATATCTTTTCCTTGCAGCAGTAATGCCTAGTGGGCTAGGCAAGGTCCAGCATTTGAGACTTGCCCATCTTTTACCCTGTTGGACAGTAAGAACTGAAAGGGAGTGTGCGATGAGTGTAATATAATTGGGCTGAGGCCAGTTAGAAACTAAAACTGTTGTATGGCCCAACTGGTTGCCAATAGGTACTTTTCACAATTGTCATACTTATGTTTAATGTCACCAATTGAACTTGAGGCATAGGCCACAGGTCTGATTTTCCCATGCCTTTCTTGTGAAGCCACAACTGCTAACGCATTAACATTCACTGCTACCTCCAGATGATAGGGTATCCAAAAGCTGTTACTGATGTCAAGGACCGTAAACTACACAGCCTCTGGATCAAGGGACTTGATTAGATCTGGCATCTTGGCCACTGTAGGGGCATAAGTGGGTGTGACCTTATTCAGGTATCTGTAATCAACTGTGAGACGCCAAGAACCATCTGGTTTCTTTACGGGCCAAACAGGAGAATTGGCAGTGGAAGTATAGCTACGTAGTACTCCCTTTATCAGTAAAGACTTGATAGTCTTTTCTATGTGTGGGTTTGCCTGTTCTGGGTAAGGATATTGTCTTTGGGCTGATATATCTCCTCCTTCCACAACAATAGTGACTGCCATACATCCGCAATTATGTTTGTATTTAGCAAAGGCATCTGCATGTTTGCGAAGTAACACATGTAACTTAGGTTGGTCTGCATGATTAGCCACTATTTTGTTTAAATCATACCCCTCAGGTTCAGAGTCCATCATTGGAGACACAAAGGCCACACTCAGGCATGATCACTGTTGAGTTATCCTTTGCCTGCTCTGTGGTAAGACACAACAATTGGTTACCCAAATTAAGAACAAATCCCTGTTTGTATAGGAAATTAGTTCCCAATAGGCAATTCCTTGGGTCTGCTAATTTCATCAACGCAAAGGTACGAACCTTTCTTAGGTGACCGATTTGTACTTCAGTGGGTTTAGAAAGCGTGGTAACAACCTGATTACTTGCAAAAGCTACAAGTGTTTTTGTATGCCCTGATGACAGAGAAGAGGATCTAGGATCCTTGACATGGATAATGCTAATTGCTGCCCCAGTATCTGTAATAAAATTCCTGTGGCAGTATCCCAACCACTGCAGATACTGTGCGTCTCCTATTTGCATCCCTGCCTAAAGGGGCTATGACTACGATTGCCATCATGCCGAGTACTTTTTAGAGAATGCAGACAAATAATCTACGGGTTTTCCTTCTATCTCTCCAGAGGCTGTCCGCCGGAGAGAATGAAATGGGTCAACCGAGGCCACCGGACAGTTCGAGGGTGCTGGGTCTTGGCCTTCCATCATCAGCTCATTCACGTGGGCTCGGAGTTCCTGGATATCCTGTCATTGAGCCTCAAGCGTCTGCTGCACTGTTTTAAACATCATTACAACTGAGTCCTCATCTTTGTGAGGAGGCGGTGACTTGGGTCTCTGCAGGCATGAATTGTTCTATGCGGCATCTGAAAAGAAAGGAACATGGTCCCGGGCCCCTACATGGGATCCAAATGCATAACCCTGTCGAGGGGCATGCCCACTCGAAGGTCCAGGGTTACTACTTGGGTTAGGGTCATTTTGCCAACGCTGGTACCTAGGGAATTTAGGAACACCTCAGCCTAACCCTGGGAGTCCCTCAATCCTCACAGTGGGATTAGTTCGTGATTCCTGAAGTATTGCAACAGGGGCTCCACGCCGACCTATTTTAGGGCCTACCTGAGAATATACCTTGGCCAGTAAGGCTAATGCCTCCTTTAAAGAATTATCATCAGTTATATGCATGTTAACCATTTCCCATAAATGGGGAAGAGAGTTATTAACCAACAAACTAATGTATGGTGGCTCATCTGTTTCCTCTTTCATGTGACTGTGCCATGCTGAACTTAACTGCAGGTGAAATTGATGTGGGGACTGAAGAGCTGTACGAATTCTGAGTTATTGTGGCCTCTTGGCGGCAATTAATACATAGATTTATCAACTCCCCCACCACCACTAGTGTGGGTCATCGGGCCCGATGCTACTGCTAATATCTTATCGGTACCATTTGTTATAACTTCAACCTTTAACAAAACCCCTTAAATGCGTATATCACTTTAAATAATACCACTATTACTCTTTATCTTGCAAGATTAAATTTCAAAATCTCTAATCTAAAACTCTAAATTAAACCACACTACAGAACAGGAAATACTGGGATTGGTGCCAAGCTGCAGCCACAGGAAATCAGGTTCCTGTGTTCTTAAGAGTGAGTGGGTAAGACACACAATCTTGCTGTCTAACTCTCTGTAACTTTAACTCTTTACTTATGCCTCAGGTGAGATTCTCAGGGGTCTAAGGATGCCTGGAATCCTTGAAAATTCCTGTCATACACTCCTCGAGTCTCCTGGCTGACTCGCCAGTCTGTTACCTGATTTAGGATGTTAATAATATTAACTTGGATAGTATGGGTTTTAGGCTCGCCAATCTGTTCGATCAGAAGATAAAAGTTCTTGTCCCGAATCAGGCTCCACAGAAGTTACAAGGACCCTCGGGGGTATGACAGGAAGCTCACACTGAGACAGATATCTAAGAGCTATCAAAGCTAACTTAGAGTTTACTTGTGGCACCTTAGAGACTAACAAATTTATTAGAGCATAAGCTTTCGTGGACTACAGCCCACTTCTTCGGATGCATATAGAATGGAACATATATTGAGGAGATATATATACACACATACAGAGAGCATAAACAGGTGGGAGTTGTCTTACTAACTCTGAGAGGCCAATTAATTAAGAGAAAAAAAAAAAAAAAAACTTTTGAAGTGATAATCAAGCTAGCCGAGTACAGACAGTGTGATAAGAAGTGTGAGAATACTTACAAGGGGAGATAGTCAACGTTTGTAATGGCTCAGCCATTCCCAGTCCTTATTCAAACCGGAGTTAAATGTGTCTAGTTTGCATATCAATTCTAGCTCTGCAGTCTCTCTTTGGAGTCTGTTTTTGAAGTTTTTCTGTTGTAATATAGCCACCCGCAGGTCTGTCACTGAATGACCAGACAGGTTAAAGTGTTCTCCCACTGGTTTTTGAGTATTTTGATTCCTGATGTCAGATTTGTGTCCATTAAGTTTTTTTTTTTTTTCTCTTAATTAATTGGCCTCTCAGAGTTAGTAAGACAACTCCCACCTGTTTATGCTCTCTGTATGTGTGTATATATATCTCCTCAATATATGTTCCATTCTATATGCATCCGAAGAAGTGGGCTGTAGTCCACGAAAGCTTATGCTCTAATAAATTTGTTAGTCTCTAAGGTGCCACAAGTACTCCTGTTCTTCTTTTTGCGGATACAGACTAACACGGCTGTTACTCTGAAACTTAGAGTTTACTTGACTAACTTAAGGTTAAAATCAAAACCTAATAAACAAAACTAAGAACAAAAGCTTAGGGAAACCAAGCTTAGCCTACTCCCCTTGGTACTTAGAAAGTTAAGAAAAACAAATACAGTTTACTAATAGTAGTAGTCGTAGTATATAGAATAGAGAAAAAGAGAGAGGAATAGAATAGCATAGACATAGAGAGAGTGAGTACTCTAGCAAGGTGGCTCACGTCTTTTATAGGGCACAAGTGCCGGAAATCCTTCCTCCTATGCCCAAATTTCATTCCTCACACACAAAATGTTGGGGTACGCTTACTCCATAGGCTAGTCTGTTTGTGTGTATTGATGATATGTACATATGCACATGTGTTATTTTTGTTCTTTTTAGTCATGTCAATTCTTTCCTTGTGGTGTACCTGTTAAGTCTGTGGGTACAACTTGGAAAAGCCCTATACCATTTTTCCATTATCTATCTGTCCAGATAAAAGGTCTGAGACATATGCATGGGTATTTATCTAAATAAAAGGTCTTAATATAGATATGCTAACTTTGCCTTAGCTTAACATACAGCATATGGCCTGTAGGTCCCTTTGCATTACAGCCAAACTTACTTTAATATAAATTTATAAATCTATTACAATAAACCAAAATACTTTAAACTATAAGAAAAGATATATGCAAGCAAGCAGGTTAATCCTATAGGCTACAATGACCTCCTGAGGTCCCTTCCAAACCTGATATTCTATGATTCTAAGCCAATGGTGAGTGTGTGATACAGGTCCCCGATCCAGAAGACATGGGTCTGTTACAGCTGCAGCTAAGGATGCATGACTTTTTAGCTCAAACTGTAACAGCTCATACTTTTGTTTCTGGGGGACTTGGTTCAATCCAGGATGTGTTGAACAAGATGGCTGCTATCACATTAGCACAGCCTGTTTTTCTCCTCTCTTTGCAAAGCCAATGGGCAGTATTTTTTTTTGAGTGCTCCTTCCCTGAATACATATTCCAACAAGTTTGTTTTTTCAATTAAAGAAAAATTGATATTGATCAATCAGACAGCAGCAAAAGCTTGTGGATACACAGTGCAATGAAACGTTTGTCAGACAAAATGTTAAGAGTTTGCTTTCAAAAAGGTTATGATGAATAGAGAGGTTATTTTTAGAACCAAGAAAACAGTATTGGTAACACTCAGGACTTTATCGGGAGTCTTGCAGCAGACCATGTTTTTGTTAGAGGCCCAGCTCCTGGGATCAAGTTACTACCAGAGAATCTCAGCTTTGAATGATTTAAAGTAAGTTCCTAGCCCTCGTGGCTGCAGAGAAAAGCATGAAAATGTTCACCCAAAATACTCCAATTCTTAAAGGCAACTACAAAGAACACAACATTAATCTCATGATTTTTAAGCCAATCCCGTGATTTTCCAAGGTTTGACTCATAATTTTTAAACACCTGGGGTTGCAACACTGTGAAAAGTGCCTTAACGGTATACCTTTTTAAGGGAAAGTGGCAATGTGTTAAAAGCACCACTCCAGAATCAATTCCACTCATTGCATTGGCTAAGGCTGCATTACAGCTATCTTAAAGCCAAAAATACATTTGTGTCACATACTATTAATGTAGCCCTTCTAGTCAGCCACAGCAATTGTCCTAGATTTGTTTCTTGTAAGGTAAAATATATCTAGTGGGTGAAACAAAAGTATCCCTAGCCCAGCTCCTCAAAGATATTTGGGTGCTTAACTCCCAATGGCGTTCAGCGCCTGAATACCCAGTAGTGGATTTGCCATGGCGCCAACGGTGCCATGGTGCCGGGCCCATAGTCCGAAAGGGCCCAGGGAAGCCGCTCTTCCCTGCTCTTTAGTGCTGGGCTCCTGCTATGTAGCAAGGCAGGCTCTGCAGCAGCAGCGAAGCTCCTCCCCCAGTGCTGCGTGCTTGCCCCGCCCCTCCCTGTTGCCGATCAGCTGTAGCCTGTCTCCCAGCAGCAGGAGGGAGGGGAGGGGAGGGGGAAGGGCTGAGATCCGGCTAGCTAGCCGCTCCTGGGAGGAGGAGAGGCGGGGCTGGGCCTTGGGGAAGGGGGGGGAATGGGGCCCTGTGGGGCCCACGAGCCATCAGCTGTTTGGCGGGGGGCTGGAAGGAAAGAGGCGGGGGGGAAGACGGATATGGGGGTGCGTAGGAAAGGGAAACTGAGGCTATCAGGGGAAAGGGTCCTAGCAGTGCAATCTCTGCCTTGGGGTGTGGATGGAATTGTCTCTCAAGGGAAGGCTGGAACTATCTGCTGTTGTAGTATGTGTTTAGTCCATGTGCTCTGGGTGGGTCGCGTGCTGAAGATTACCGATCCCTGGGATCCCTGGGTGCAGCAGCTGGGGCTCCCCTGTTAAGCAGGCCCATCAAACCCTCACCCTGACAACCCCCACCTCCCTTGCATCTGTACCACCCCACTGAGTCCCCCCCCCCAGACACCCTCCCCACTGAGCCCCAACCACCTGCACCTGGACCTCCATCCAAATAAACCCTGTAGATAAATCTCTGAATTAAGCATCTTCACATAACTTTCATATGACTTTGTATTATGTCTCTTCATATAACCCTGTATTAAGCTATTTTCATACAACTTTGTATCAAGTCCTTTGATATAGGAATTTTGTATCAGATCCCTATGTAGAAAAACTTATAGAAAACTTTGTGTTAAGCCTTGGTATAATGTTATAGCCCCTAAGGATAGTTAAAGTAGAAGAAAAATGTCTTTTTGCTAGTAGAATAAGATTCCCCCCACACACACTCCCTTAATCAATTGCCGTGTTGAATGAATGAGGTGTGAATGAGCAAGGCATGGAAGGCAAGCACCTCCAGACAGCTAGTTGGAGGGGGATGGAAGCCAGACCCAAGGACAATCAAACTTGTCAAGTGGGTTCACTAAAGTACAGCAGACATATTGACTGCCTCGGGTGGGGGGGTGTTAGAATCAAGCACCTTCTTTTGGAAACAACCACTTTGAACAATATTGGGACAACATCCAGAAGGAAGCAGCACAAAGGACCAACGGACACAGATTTTGAATCTGGTATAGATTTGCATGAGAGGGAAGCTGTTATAAATGTGAGGTGTCTTGCAGAGGACCCTCGGTCTTGTCAACATTGGAGCATTGATCCAAATCTGCAGAAGCCCGGCTCTACCCCTCCCCTAACTCACTCACCTGGCCAGTGAAGTTAAGGGGAGCAACTAGTTGTTAACAACAACAAGACGGAGTGTGTTTGTGTGTGTGTATGTGACTGCATGAGTGTAACATAGATCATATGCATATGATACAGAGCTGATTGATGCATGTATTACCAATGAATGTGGCATTTGCCTTATTCCCCCTAAAAAGATCCTGTGCAGTACTTTAAGTACAACAACCCCACCTTGAGAGAAATGCCAGTAGAGTGGAGCGTGAAGTTGACTTTTATCTGAAAATATATGCACATGAGCGTTTCAATAGCAATTACATTGCAAAGGAAGTTTGCAGGTGTAGAAGAGGGGATTATGATGTAAATGATAGTCCAGTAAGAGTTTGACTGAGAGACTCAGATCCCCGAAGGCATCAATTGATTCCAATGGGAGTTAGGCACCAAAATACCTTTGAGGAGATCTGAGCTAAACTGACTAGGTCATTTAGCATCATTGTTGGAGAGTTGTAGCCAGAATATGCAAGAGACAGGGTAATTTGGTAATTTCTTTTATTGGACCAACTTCTGTTGGTGAAAGGCACAGGCCTTCAAGCTACATGGAAGACCAGAAGAAGAGCTCCGTATAGCTTGAAAGCTTATACTTTCCACCCACACGTATTGTTGCAATACAAGATATTGCCTCACCCACCTTTACTAGCTCATTTAAATCTACCACTGACCCAGGGCCAGCTCCAGGCACCAGCTAAAGAAGCAGGTGCTTGGGGCGGCCAATACAAAGGGGTGGCACTCCGGACACTATTGGGGCGGCACGTCCGGGTCTTCGGCGGCAATTTGGTGGCGGATCCCTCAGTCCCTCTCGGAGCAAAGGACCTGCCGCCGAATAGCCACTGAAGAGTGGAACGGCTTTTTTTTTATTTTTATTTTATTTTTATTTTTTGCTGCTTGGGGCAGCAGAAAACCTGCAGCCGGCCCTGCACTGACCAGCAATCAGATGGCATGAAGGTGTGGCTATCAATCCGGACTAGATTCAAACAAGTAACTGATGAAAAGCTAACTGTCCCATTTCCAGTCACAGGAGCCATCCCTTCCCCTTGTGTCTCCACAGCAGAACAGTGATTAGCTTTGTCAAACAAAGGTGAGTCTGAAAAATGACGTCCACAAAGAGAAGGCAGAGCAGGCTTCCCGTGGTCCTCCCAGAACGCGAAATTAACCCTGCGAACATCATCTCTGGACATCAAGGGGACGGGAGAAACTGACATGCCAGCTGGCCTTACCAATGCTATATTTGTCAAGAACAACAGGCTGACATTTACTTGATCCTACGTCAGCGTGGGGCGCTGGACTTGGTGATGTCTCGAGTTCCCTTCCAGCCCTACATTTCTGTGACTCTATGTTGACTGAGACAATATTACAGTAAAATGTCTCCTTTGGGTACCCAGATGGAGCTTCACAGTCTGCATTATCTTCCATTTTCTGATGTATAGAATACAAATTATTAGCAAATGCACATAGCCCCTTCCCCTGACCTAACTAGCCTCTGGGAGCGAGATCTCATCCCTATTCTCTAGTGCCCCATTTCAGTGCCAGCGATGCCTGGCTAATCTTTGAATGTGGCACAAACACCAGGGATAAAAGCACCTAATTGACTAAGGATCTAAGTCCGATTGACTTTCAGGGGCACGTAGACCCCGAAAGGCCCAGATCCTGAAAGGTATGTGGACTCCGAACCCCCATTGATTTCCATCTCAGCCTTAAGTCATTTTTGAAAACGGGGCATAGACTCCAAAATCACGTAGGCCGTTTTGAATGTTTTTTTCCAAAATCCCTCACTGAAAACAAACCCACAAACAAAATAGCCATCAAGTAAGAGTGACCTATTTATGTACAAAACACGTTAATGTGGGCCTGGAAAATCTGTTATTCAAATAATGAATTATATCTACAATATCTAACGTTCCTTGGAGTAAAATTTGTATAAGTAATAAGTCTCCCTGTTCTCTGGAGGTCTCTTTCATGAGCTGTATGTTCAGAGATACCACCTTCATTTCCAGAAATTAAGGTGAGGAAGTTTCTTGCAGTTGTTTTGAGAACAGTGAAAAGGGAGTGTATTGACTCCCAAAAAGATGCTTACAAACAGGGCTGACTCCAGGCACCAGACAAGAAAGCACGTGCCTGGGGCGGCACGTTGTAAGGGGTGGCATTCCGGCCGCTCACCATGATGCCGGGCTCCCCAGGACTCGCCACTCCCCGCCATCTGCACCAGCCTCCACCTCCCATGCCGCTCTGAGCCCAGCCCGGCCGAGCCGCCTTTAAAGGAGCGGCTGAGCCAGCACCTCCTGCAGCCCCCGGGGGCTCTGCCTGCCCGGCTGGGAGAGACACCCGAAGGCTGGATGGGGCAGCCCCTCTCGCCTGGCTGAGAGTGGGTTGCAGCGCCTGGCTGCCCACGGGAGGAGGGAGCGGGCGGGTGCCTTTCACCCCCCTGCAATCTGCCTTGAACATCCACCACGGCTGCCGTTTTTTAATTTTGCTTGGGGTGGCAAAAAAGCTAGGGCCGGCCCTGCTTACAAATGTACTCTGTTGTTTTGCAGATCATGTACCCTTTACCCTGGCATATTCCCTAAGTACCCAACGTTCTTCCAAAGACTTCACTACTGGACATGGTAAAGTGTTATTCCTTCAGTATGTTTGGGGCATTTCTGAATGCACTTTCATCAAAGAAAATACATGTGAGAATCACAGATCTGCATGGCAGGGGCCAGTAACTTTGTAGGAAGAGGTGCCTAAATACTTGTCTGTGAAACTTTCATTCCTTATTAACCTATCACATGGGGATTGGCCCCTCTAGGGGAGATGGTCCCCACCTGTGACTAATTAGCAGATTAGTTGACTGCAGGAGCAAGGGAAAGCAAGCCTGTCTGGCTCTTGTAGGAATCCAAGGCTCAGGACAAGGGGGTGGGGAGAACGAGGTGAGGGGACCGTCTCCGGAAACTGTAGCCCATGTTGGGCTGAGGATCTACTTTGTGATGACATTTTTGACAACACTTCTGGTTAGCCAATACATTATGCCCTGAGGAAAGAGCCTGAAACCGACCCTGGGATGATATTGATGCTTCCTTGGCTATTGGGAACCCAGCAGCTTCCATGCGGTGGAGAACGCGGGCCAAGGATTGGGCCTTGGGTGTCTGGTGGGGCCCCCACTCCTAGTAAATGGAAAGGATGGAAGGCATTCTCTGTCTGCTGATGTCTCAAAAGGAATAACAGCTCCCCTCCAGCACAGTCAACACAAGAAGCAGGAGGCTCAGACACCAGGAGCAGAAGTCGTTCCTGAGAGTAATTTTCACAACTGTATTTTGCCCCAAATTCTCCCAGCCAGGTGTGTACATTACATCATCCAGGAAGAAGCGTGATCCCCGGAGCAGGGGAGGTCTTGTAGCTGCTGGAAGATGGGCTTGATCTCAGTTGAGCAGGCCCCCATAGTGATTCTGTGTGAGATGGCCTCTCTCAGATCCAAATGGAGGCTTATGGAGCACTGACTGCTTTGCATTTTAGTGTGGTCAGCAAAGGGGCAGAGCTACGGTGGCCCAACTAAAATCCACACAATCAACACAGGCTAGGGTGACCAGACGTCCCAATTTTATCGGGACTGTCCCGATTTTTGCTTCTTTGTCCCGTGTCCCGTGTCCCGACCGATGTTTGGACTGCTGATCTGGTCACCCTAACACAGGCTCTCCATGGGCCTCTCTATGGATCTCAGAGGGGCTATTCTGGCTGCCCCTGCACCATGTGTAAAATAGCCAGCGTTTGACCCAAGATAAGGAAAATGTGTGACTTCAGGAGGTAACAGACATAATGGTGCTGTGAAAAGGACGTTGCTTTGAAACTCTGGTAACCGTGCTATATTTTGATCTCAATACAATGAATTAACTGCAGCTTCTAGTTAATGAGAAGATTAGATGAGAATTAGAACTCAAAACTGTCCTCAGAGTTATTACAGCCCAATCAACCATAATTCAATAGGGTCTGTGAATTCAGAGCCTCGCTGATGAGACGCTGAGTCGTAATAGTGGAAATCAGCTAGGAGATGAAAGTCAGCTCATTTCAGCTGTTTCTTAGCAACACAGCCAACTATTAAGAAATGCATACCCTAGAGGAGAAATTTGGACTTCTGCTATTACTTTGTCTCGGCTTTACTTCCAGGGTGTTTGTACTCAGAAATGAAAGATGACATTGATTGTTTCCATCTTATCTTTCTGACAAGGTGAACTCCAACTCACCGAATGTTCCCCAGCTAATCTTGGTTTTGCCAACACATGTGAGAAGATGCAGTACAATGCATGCAAATGAGATATAGGTCAGTGAAATGCACACCGAGAAATCTCATCCATTTACAATAACTCTGCCTAGCACCTTGCATAGCTAATTATTTATGCACTCTTCCTCCTGGTTATCTGCACAACACTTTGCTTATTACCCACCTGCCTATAATTTTCCGTCAACTTGCCCTTCTAGTTCTTGAGCAGACAGTCTCCTGGTTTAGGGGCTGATCCAGCTGCCACTGAAGTCAGAGGTACAATAATTACTGCTTGGCTCTGACCACTAGGTCTGGCTGCCCATGACCTGGCCCTGACAGTGGACCAGGACCCCTTTGCGCTAGAGCGGTACAGACACAGAACAATGCTCAGGTCATTTATTTCCCGTGTTAAGAACATAAGATCAGCCAGACTGGGTCAGACCAAAGGTCCATCTAGCCCAGTATCCCGTCTTCCGACTGTGGCCACTGCCGGTGCTTCAGAGGGAATTAACAGAACAGGTAATCATCAAGTGATTTGTCCCAGGTCACCCATTCCCAGCTTCTGGCAAACAGAGGCTAGGAACACCATGCCGGCCTATCCTGGCTAAACGCATTGCCGGATCTATCCTTTATGAACTTGTCTAGTTCTTTTTTTAAACTCTGTTATAGTCTTGGCCTTCACAACATCCTCTGGCAAAGAGTTCCACAGGTTGACTGTGCATTGTGTGAAAAAATACTTCCTTTTGATTGTTTTAAACCTGTTGCCTATTTATTTCATTTGGTGACCCCTAGTTCTTGTGTTATGAGAAGAAGTAAATAAAACTTTCTACTTTCTCCACACCAGTCATGATTTTATAGATTTCTATCATATCCCCCCCCAAGTCATCTCTTTTCCAAGCTGAAAGGTCCCAGTCTTTTTAATTTCTCCTCAGATGGAAATTGTTTCACACCCCTAATCATTTTTGTTGCCCTTTTCTGTACTTTTTCCAGTTCCAATATATGTTTTAGAGATGTGGTGACCAGATCTGCATGCAGTATTCAAGATGTGGGTGGACCATGGATTTATATAGAGGCATTATGATTGGAGGGTTAGGGGTGCTTGCATTATCCCTATCAGCTTTCTGTCTTTCTGCTGCAAAGCCCTTAAAGTCCCGTAACGGCTCTCTCCAAACATGCTTTCCAGACATAGGGTCAGATCCTGTTTGCCTGACACATACAACTAGACTTCAATGTGACTCGCATAAGATGAGCAGAATTTTTCCCTCAATGGAAAGTATTAGGGTTCTATAGTGATCTTAAAATGGAAGTATTCTTCTCTGCCCCCGCCCCGTTCCTACACAGCTGCATGCATCTACCATGTGTCACCTAGTGGCGAGGGAACTGACGTAGAACGCAGGAGGTGTGGGTTAATTCCCAGCTCTGCCAGTGAGTTGCTGGGCAACCCTGGCCACATCAATTCCTTCACTGAACCTCAGTTTCCCCATCGGTAACACGGTGATGATACTCGCCTCCTTCGTATAGCGCTTTGAGATCCAAAGATGAAACAGCTAGATCAGAGCTAGGTACTATTATTGCTAGTTACTTCTAACTCTATCATAGCCACAATAGGCAATTAACAATCCTGAATAATTAAACAACACACCTGAAAAGTTCTTTTAAAAACTCTTGTGAAATAATAGCTGCATCTAAATGGGTTAAAAATTTCTTTTGGACATTTCACCTCTTGAATCCCATTAATCCATTTCTCCTTCTTGAATAGGTCGCCTGCGTAGCTGGAGTTCGGAAGCAATATGTTGATGTAACTCAACCAGTTTCAGTTTTGTTTCATTAGCTCCTAACCTTATCTCAGCAAGGCACATGTCACAGAGTCCTGAGTTCATACATGCAGTAGAATTTGATTCAGTGTAGTGTATGGCCTGCTAATTGTGTCCCCTACAGTTTACTTTAGTGGTGTCAGAAAGCCGCTTTTCATACACCAGGAAACATCTCTCTTTTGTCAGCTACCTAAAAGGGTCCCACTGACTGAACCCAGTTATCTATCAATTATTTGGGCTAAGAATTGTTTCCATATAGTTGTGGATTTTCCTGTTACTCTGAATAAGAAGCCCTGATCTAATGCATGTTCTGGTTTGCTTTGCATGTGGCAAGCCGCACAAATACACACAGCTTTCCTTTTATTCATTAGAAATGTTGTGTGCAGATCATGCACATCCTTCAATGGCACAGGTAGCACCAGGAATTTAAACACCTGTGTCGACATAACTGATAACTATGCCTGCCAGTTACCTGCTTATGCTTAACAGAACCTGTCAGTAGAGAGATAGAATAATGCATAGAAGGTGAACAGGAATCAGGGCTAATAAAAGGAAGTTGCTGGAAAGGCAATGAAACGTACAGGCCAGCAAGAGGAAGGGAGTGAAATCTTCTTAACAAATTGTTAGTTTAAAAAATCATCAAATCCCACTATTGAAAGAGTTAGGCATGGGAAGCTGGTTAGCTTTGGGTCTGCAGTGCTTTCATAGGCTGAATACTACTGAAGTTAATGGGTGTTTTGTCTGAGTAAGTACTGGCAGACTTCAAAGGTGAATCAAAGGGTTTTTCTACCTTCCAAAACCTGAGTGTAGTCATTCAAGGGTCTGTTTCCTAGAAAGGAGTGAGCTGCCTTTTTCATGTGTTTCTAGAGCCCTTTGCTCTAGTGAAATGCAAGCCCCTGAAATCAAAGAAGTGGAAGATTGGACAAATGACCAGGGAGGAGTATAAAACTATTGCTCAGGCATGCAGGAGTGAAATCAGGAAGGCCAAATCACACTTGGAGTTGCAGCTAGCAAGAGATGTTAAGAGTAACAAGAAGGGTTTCTTCAGGTATGTTAGCAACAAGAAGAAAGTCAAGGAAAGTGTGGGCCCCTTACTGAATGAGGGAGGCAACCTAGTGACTGAGGATGTGGAAAAAGCTAATGTACTCAATGCTTTTTTTGCCTCTGTCTTCACGAACAAGGTCAGTTCCCAGACTGCTGCACTGGGCAGCACAATATGGGGAGAAGGTGACCAGCCCTCTGTGGAGAAAGAAGTGGTTCGGGACTATTTAGAAAAACTGGACATGCACAAGTCCATGGGGCCGGATACGCTGCATCCAACGGTGCTAAAGGAGTTGGCAGATGAGATTGCAGAGCCATTAGCCATTATTTTTGAAAACTCATGGCGATCGGGGGAGGTCCCAGATGACTGGAAAAAGGCTAATGTAGTGCCCATCTTTAAAAAAGGGAAGAAGGAGGATCCGGGGAACTACAGGCCAGCCAGCCTCACCTCAGTCCCTAGAAAAATGATGGAACAGGTCCTCAAGGAATCATTTATGAAACACTTAGAGGAGAGGAAAGTGATCAGGAACAGTCAGCATGGATTCACCAAGGGGAAGTCATGCCTGACTAACCTAATTGCCTTCTATGATGAGATAACTGGCTCTGTGGATGAGGGGAAAGCAGTGTATGTGTTATTCCTTGACTTTAGCAAAGCTTTTGATACAGTTTCCCACAGTATTCTTGTCACCAAGTTAAAGAAGTATGGGCTGGATGAATGGACTGTAAGGTGGATAGAAAGCTGGCTAGATCGTCGGGCTCAACGGGTAGTGATCAATGGCTCCATGTCCAGTTGGCAGCCGGTTTCAAGCGGAGTGCCCCAAGGGTCGGTCCTGGGGCCGGTTTTGTTTAATATCTTTATTAATGATCTGGACGATGGTGTGGACTGCACTCTCAGCAAGTTTGCAGATGATACTAAACTAGGAGGCATGGTAGATACACTAGAGGGTAGGGATCGGATACAGAGGGACCTAGACAAATTAGAGGATTGGGCCAAAAAAAACCTGATGAGGTTCAACAAGGATAAGTGCAGAGTCCTGCACTTAAGACGGAAGAATCCCTTGCACTGCTACAGACTAGGGACCGAATGGCTAGGTAGCAGTTCTGCAGAAAAGGACCTAGGGGTCACAGTGGACGAGAAGCTGGATATGAGTCAACAGTGTGCTCTTGTTGCCAAGAAGGCTAACGGCATTTTGGGCTATATAAGTAGAGGCATTGCCAGCAGATCGAGGAACGTGATCGTTCCCCTTTATTCGACATTGGTGAGGCCTCATCTGGAATACTGTGTCCAGTTTTGGGCCCCACACTTCAAGAAGGATGTGGAAAAATTGGAAAGAGTCTAGCGGAGGGCAACAAAAATGATTAGGGGTCTGGAGCACATGATTTATGAGGAGAGGCTGAGGGAACTGGGATTGTTTAGTCTCCAGAAGAGAAGAATGAGGGGGCATTTGATAGCAGCCTTCAACTACCTGAAGGGGGGTTCCAAAGAAGATGGAGCTCGGCTGTTCTCATTGGTGGCAGATGACAGAACAAGGCGCAATGGTCTCAAGTTGCAGTGGGGGAGGTCCAGGTTGGATATTAGGAAACACTATTTCACTAGGAGGGTGGTGAAGTACTGGAATGCGTTACCTAGGGAGGTGGTGGAGTCTCCTTCCTTGCAGGTTTTTAAGGCCCGGCTTGACAAAGCCCTGGCTGGGATGATTTAGTTGGGAATTGGTCCTGCTTTGAGCAGGGGGTTGGACTAGATGACCTCTTGAGGTCCCTTCCAACCCTGATATTCTGTGATTCTATGAAAGTTTTTCCACAACTAGTACATTGTACTTCTTTGACTCTAGCGGTATATTGGCATGGTTAAAGAGTACAACCTCCCTTACTGTTCCTCTCAGCCCCCCAAAAGGAATGCAGATGCTTTATACCGGCAATAGCTCTGCCTGTACAGAAAGAGACATAACGATACTGGTATCAGGCACCGTTATGCTGAGATAACTGCATCCACACTTTGTTGTATTGGTATAATTGTATCAATTAAGAAATCACAGTCAGGACTGGTTGACACTTGAAAGTTGTATCATTCTACGTACTGCCAGAAAAGCAAAGGTGAAACAACTTTTAAAAAATATTTATTTTATGTGGTGTAGCTTTGTTATTTCAGAGACCCGTTTGGATAGCGTTTAAATGAGGAAAGGGAGCACGAGATCTGTTACTTTAAAAGTTGTCTGGCTGTATTCCTCAGAGTCTGTCTGAATAATGGAGCTCAGCCTTGACCGAGGCAAGGAGACAACAGCCATTGAATACAGCAAAAAGATCAGAACAAAAGACAGGAAACAGATCATAACACGAGTACAGCGTGAGGCCTAGGGTGGCAGGTGGGGGGAGGGGAGGACTGCAAAGAGCTGTACCTAGGAAAGGAGACAATAGCACATGTACTCTTCATTAATCCGGGCAAAGCTTTGCTCCTATTACTGCCGTCCTTGTCTCTCCCCCTCGCTTGTGTTCTACAACCCCATTGTGACAAGGCTCCATTTAGACTGTAAACGTATCTAGGGGACTGCCTGTATTTTATGTGTACGATGCTTATCTAATGAGGCCCTGATCCTGACTGGGGCCTCGGTGAACGAGTGGAATAAATGCTACTGCAGCTAACTGGTAATGTAAGAGTACAGAAGTTCTCCAAAGGGACCATATGTCCTTGGCTTTTTGGTGAAAAGTAAAACAAATGGGATGGACAAACGAATATCCACCCAGCTCGAAATTCCTGCATGTCGGGCTTAACTGTAGTCCTCAGTGCACATCTATGGTGTATCTAGACATTAAAGGCAAGCCCTGGTTTGCTGTAAGTAACCTGAGATCTGCAGGAGATTGGTAAGAAAGTTCCTGATCGTTTTACATTTTTGAGGCTATATCTGCAAGGAAAAGGACTTTAAAAACAAAAGGGGCTGAGATTCTTCTGGCTTAGCAATTCAGCAAAGGCCAAGTCTACATACATACCTACTCTAGGCAGGGAACTCTTGCATAATTCACTTGTGACATCACAGTGTTTTCATCACCTGGAAATCCCTCAGAGCTCTGAGCTCAGGTGTGATACCTGCCTCGCTTTCCCTTTCCAAACACTTTGCTGCTCTTTGCTGGGTGACAGCAGAGCTGGGTTTTTCTGCCCTAGACTAAAGCAAAATGTGGTTTCATGTTATTTTTCTTAACCAGAAAGAGCCTTTTGGTATAAAAGCAAGAGCCATGGAGAAGAAAAACCACATCCAGAGCCAAGAGAGTGGCAAAGCAGCCCTGAGACACAAGAGGCAACTAAAGCAACATCCCAGCAAATACACGGCAAGGTAAGAGTGACTAGCCTGGAGCCTCTCCTTACCACACAATTGTTCTTTACCGAGTGATTATATTGTGCTCTATGGTAGACAGCAAGGAATATATGTTGTACAAGCAAAGTGCGTTACACCTGTAATGTATTATTAATGGCTGACTATTTAAACAAAAAAACCCTCTGATTCATGAATATTTTCCGGAGAAAATCAGAGTTCAAGTTGGTATGATTTGTAGGGTGTTTTAGTTTTGTATCTGGAGAATTGTTGGGTACTTGGAAAAAGGGTTTGCCTTCCCCAAAAGTTTCACAACTGATATTTCATACAAAAATGTGCATGGATTAAAAATAGTTCAGTCATCAAATTATGGAGAAGAAACAATGTCGTGACATAGGAGACCAGCAAGAAAATACGACTATCAAATTTCTATCAGACAAAAAGAGTCAGTAGCCTGAAAATTATTTATCAGAACTATTTTGCAAGTGGCAGGTATATATTTGCGTAAAATTAGGATTCGCTCGTACTTTGCTATACTAAAAGAAGCAGGATAAATTTGTAACAAATGCTGTAGGATGATGTACCCTGCTGCACCTACTAGATACTTTATTGTTTGACTACATAGTGAGCAAGTATTTATAACAGCTGAAGTCTGAAGGGTGGTTTGAAAAGAACAGATAATTCTGCTGAATGTCAATAAGTTAGTTTTAAGAAAAAGAAGAAAACATCACTTTCGCCAGCTGTTTCATTTCATTCATTTCACAGCTGATCAAATTAGCTGGTTGGCTTGAGGAAGGCTTGAGAAATGGTAACAATTGTTTTACTTCCCAGTCCCCTATAGGAAGCCACAGCTCAGAGCTGGGCATTTCACTGATTCTGTGTCACCAGCTGCCTCCTGCAGTAGATTTAACCATGTTTGAAGAAACAGTAAAAAAAAAAATTTAGAGCTAGGTTTGTCTCCAGTGCAGACCTAGCTTATGAGACGGCGTCCAACTCGCTGGCATGTCAGTGATGTATCTCTCCCGTTCTGTTTCCCTTAGGGAAAATGGTGAACGTAGGCGACAAAGTTCTCTTTGCTCTAGCCATCTGGACGATGACTACAGAGGCCTTTCCCAAAGGCACTGAGAGGACAAAATGCCACCTTGCAAAATACAAGTCCCTGCCACCTCGGGAACTGGAGGCCTTCAAGAAAGCCAAGGACAAATTTGTAAGTGTGAAGAACACACAGTGGGCAATAACAGCACTGTGAGCCCTAGGCTGTCATCGGAACAGGGGCCCGCTCTGCATGTCCCTTTGCACTCAGGGAAGAAGCTGAAAACCAACTACCAAGAAGGATTTCATTTTATTTTTCTGCCAGCTCGAGCACCCTGCTGGCCAGCACCAGGCTCTAGCACAGCGCCTGCTGAACCCAGGTCCTCTCCTCACTGGAGGAGAACGACAAAGCACAGTTTAAACTTGGTCATGCATATCACTGTCATATCCCTTGTGGATACCAGCCCTAGAGGTACAAGGGAGACATTTGATGTCAGCATCTCATCTCCCTGCATCACCACTGGGATTGTGTGGAGAGAACTGAGGGAAGAACTAGTACAGGTTTGTTCCTGCTCCTACATAAATATGGGTCTCTGTTCTTTCCTTCTGCCTCCAGGAGGACATGATGCTGTCGTCAGACCGAAAATGCAACACCAGGATTTTCCACCAGAACTGGGAAGTCAAAGAGCTGTCGGTACGAAAAATCTCAGCCAAGGGGCACAAGAAGTTCACATGCTAGCACAGGGGTTCTCAAACTGAGGTTTGGGACCCCTCAGGGGGTTGCAAGGTTATTACATGGGGGGGGGGGGGTCGCGAGCTGTCAGCCTCCATCCCAAATCCTGATTTGCCGCCAGCATTTATAATGGTGTTAAATATATTTTAAAGGGTTTTTAATTTATAAGGGGGGGTCGCACTCAGAGGCTTGCTGTGTGAAAGGGGTCACCAGTAGAAATGTTTGAGAACCACTATTCTAGCAGATGGTTCCTTCCTAACATGTGTCCCTTTCTCGCTGAATCTGATGTCACTTACCCTTGTGCTAATCTGACACAAGGCACTTTGACCATTGACCATGGAAAGATTAACAGAATTAAATCGGAGACTAAGGTTTATGATTTCAAAAGGGCTAACTTTAATAAATTAAGGGGACTAGTTAGGGAAGTGGATTGGACTAACATATTTAGGGATCTAAAGGCAGAAGGCACCTGGGATTATTTCAAGTTGAAGTTGCAGGAGCTGTCGGAGGCCTGTATCCCAAGAAAGGGAAAACGGTTCGCGAGCAGGAGATTTAGACCGAGATGGATGAGCAAGCGTCTCAGAGGGGTCATTAAGAAAAAACAGAAAGCGTACAGGGAGTGGAAGATGGGAGGGATCAGCAAAGAAACCTACCTTATTGAGGTCAGAGCATGTAGAGATGGAGTGAGAAAAGCCAAAAGCTGTGTAGAGTTGGATCTTGCGAGGGGAATTAAAACCAATAGTAAGAGTTTTTATAGCCATATAAATAGGAAGAAAACAAAGAAAGAAGAAGTGGGACCGCTTAAGACTGTAGATGGAGTGGAGATTACGGATAATCTAGGCATGGCACAATATCTAAACGAATATTTTGCATCAGTATTTAATGAGGCTAATGAAAGGCTGAGGAATAGTAGAAGCGAGACGGATGGGAATAAAGGAGTGGGGGTTGACATTACCGTATCCGAGGTAGAAGCCAAACTCAAACAGCTTAACGGGACTAAATCGGGCGGACCGGAAGATCTTCATCCAAGAATATTAAAGGAACTGGCGCGAGAAATTGCAAGCCCGTTAGCGATCATTTTTAATGAATCTGTAAACTTTTGACTGGAGAATAGCTAATGTGGTTCCTATTTTCAAGAAAGGGAAAAAAAGTGACCCGGGTAACTACAGGCCTGTTAGTTTAACATCTCTAATATGCAAAGTCTTGGAAAAAATTTTGAAGGAGAAAGTAGTTAAAGACCTTGAGGACAATGCCAATTGGGACAAATTACAACACGGTTTTATGAAAGGTAGATCGTGCCAAACCAACCTGATCTCCTTCTTTGAGAAAGTAACAGACTTTTTAGACAAGGGAAATGCGGTGGATCTAATATACCTCGATTTCAGTAAAGCGTCTGATACGGTACCACATGAGGAATTATTGGTTAAATTGGAAAAGATGGGGATCGATATGAAAGTCCAGAGGTGGATAAGGAACTGGTTAAAGGGGAGACTGCAGTGGGTCGTACTAAAAGGTGAACTGTCAGGTTGGAGGGAGGTTACCAGTGGAGTTCCTCAAGGTTCAGTTTTGGGTCCAATTTTATTTAATCTATTCATTACTGACCTCGGAACCAAATGTAGGAGTGGGCTGATAAAGTTTGCAGATGACACAAAGTTGGGAGGTATTGCCAATTCGGAGAAGGATCGGGATATCCTGCAGGGAGATTTGGATGACCTTGTAAACTGGAGTAATAGTAATAGGATGAAATTTAATAGTGAGAAGTGTAAGGTTATGCATTTAGGGATTAATAACAAGAATTTTAGTTATAAGCTAGGGATGCATCAGTTGGAAGTAACGGAAGAGGAGAAGGACCTCGGAGTCCTGGTTGATCGCAAGATGACCATGAGTCGGCAATGTGATGTGGCCGTGAAAAAAGCTAATGCAGTCTTGGGATGCATTAGGCGAGGTATTTCTAGTAGGGATAAGGAGGTGCTGGTTCCGTTATACAAGGCATTGGTGAGACCTCATTTGGAGTACTGTGTGCAGTTCTGGTTTTCCATGTTTAAAAAGGATGAAATCAAACTGGAACGGGTACAGAGAAGGGCCACTAGGATGATCCGAGAAATGGAAAATCTGTTGTATAAAAGGAGACTCGAGGAGCTCGGTTTGTTTAGCTTAACCAAAAGAAGGCTGAGGGGGGATATGATTGCTCTCTTTAAATATATCAGAGGGATAAATACCAGGGAAGGAGAGGAATTATTTCAGCTCAGTACTAATGTGGACACGAGAACGAATGGATATAAACTGGCCGTCGGGAAGTTTAGGCTTGAAATTAGACGAAGGTTTCTAACCATCAGAGGGGTGAAGTTTTGGAACAGCCTTCCAAGGGAAACAGTGGGGGCGAAAGATCTCTCTGGCTTTAAGATGAAGCTTGATAAGTTTATGGAGGGGATGGTTTGATGGGATAATGTGATTTTAGTCAATAGGTCAATAACGTGCCATAACGTGCTGGTAATTAGCAACAATGGTCAATGATGGGATATTAAAAGTTACTACAGAGAACTTTTTCCGGAGGGTCTGGCTGGAGAATCTTGCCCACATGCTCGGGGTTCAGCTGATCGCCATATTTGGGGTCAGGAAGGAATTTTCCTCCAGGGTAGATTGGCAGAGGCCCTGGAGGTTTTTCGCCTTCCTGCGCAGCATGGGGCAGAGGTCACTTGCTGGAGGATTCTCAGTGATTTGAAGTCTTTAAATCTTGATTTGGGGACTTCAATAGCTGAGTCAAGTGTGGTGACGACGCAGGAAACAGAACGCCAGGTTTGTTGGTAGCCAGAGAGCTTTACAAGCCTCTTGCAAAAAGCCTCCCAGGAAAACTTTTCCTGGGGTTTTTATTTCTCTCCTTGCTTTGTTTACAACTCTTCTTAGTGGTTACATTCCTGCGCATAGAAAAGCCAGGCAGTATACATGCACATAAGATAACGAACCCATCTCTTGAGCGCGTGAACACCAGCTGCGAGGGTACAATCAAATCAGCCAAATAAGTTTCCCAAACACAAACGCTGGATTGAAGGTCACTCCTGCCTCGTAGCCATGGGAGCAGTTTGCCGCGCCCATGGGCTGGCGATTCGGGAGCTATGCGTCCCTACATCCCCCCCTGTTTTATTTTATAAATGCGGTGTTTAAACAAAACACTCTCGCAGGGTAGCATACACAATGCCACTAGATTGGGTATACATAAACAAAGCAGCAAAGTAAAACATCAAACATCAAAACTAAGACCCCATACTATAAAAGGGTCTTTATCCACTCTAAGAGTAGCTATGACTAGATATAATCCCACCAAGGAGGAAAAACGTCCTGGCGGATGGCTTAAGCATAATATTTCAGCATATCAATTTGCTATTGCATGCAAAACTATTATCAGTAAGCTTAAAACAACACATTTCTTCTACTGTCTCACACCCCAGATGTTGCTGGGTGGTTTACAGACAGGAACAAGGCAAGTACTTAACAGACCTTGCATGTCCAGGGCAACGGCCAGGCAGAAATCAGATTGATTTAATACTTGTGCCAGGTGGACCCAAATGTCTTGTAATGTGGTGTCATTAACATACACACAGCTGTCATTAACTTGAAAAAGTAAGTGTCCTGTCAGGTGTAATCCCAGGAGCACTGACTAAAATTAACTGGGCATACCAGGTAGTCTAATTTCCCAGATGTCTTGGTGAATTACTCAATCCCACATGCATCCTCCCCATGGACCCGGCAGGATTCGGTATGTGGAAGGCCACACCCCCTCAACCGGTCCATATGCT
This sequence comes from Malaclemys terrapin pileata, assembly GCF_027887155.1. Lineage (NCBI taxonomy): Eukaryota > Metazoa > Chordata > Testudines > Emydidae > Malaclemys > Malaclemys terrapin. Next base: position 12,207,295 of record NC_071515.1, on the reverse strand, counting down.
TGGAAGGAGCATTGAGAACGTTTGCACTTTTACCCAGAAAGTCTCTAAGTATGTCTCCATGGCCACAGATCAGATGGTACTCCTGATGTGTCTGTAAGGGCAGTGGGCCAAGCCTGAACATGCTAGATCCCACTGCAATGCCTTCCCAGCCTTAGTGATATTCAATACCATCTCTGTTAGCAACTTCTGGGTCATTGTCTGTATTTGGATATGTTACAGGGGTAATAGTGTAATAAAGGAGATGGCAGGGGCAATGGCAACAAGGTGCTTTTGGTACTTATCATTTAAAATCCAATTAGGGAAGGCAATACATACTGAAGGACTTATCCAAAACACAGGGCGCAGCCTGTAGAATAAAACCCAAAATCCAATCAATACCATGTTCCCAAACATGGGTCCCACAAGTTTCTTCCTGCTAGTGTATAATTCTTTGTTTCTTCACCAGGGTCAGTTCTTAATGTCTCTTGTAGTCAGGAATTCCTGAAGCAAGTGTTCCTTCTTCTCTTTTCCTGAAACAGTGTGGTTTAGCATCATACAGGGGAGAGGTTACTAGCACATCACTCTGTAATGGTTTTGCTTTTTCTGGAAAAATTCAGAGCAACAGTAGGTCTGTCAGTGGACAAGGGAGAGGTTACTAGCACTTCACCTTGTCTTTTTTTCCTTTTTCCTGCTGTCCAGAAGGCACAGCAGGGCTAGAAGGAGAAATAGGCTTATCATTAGTCAAAAGGTCCTCCCGAGGTGGAGGGGTCTTTTTGCAGTGAAAAGCATGGGTCCAGGCAGTCAGTCCTTGGCACTTCACAGCGGTGTTGGTGGTTAACAGGACTTGGAAAGAGCCTTTCCAGCATGGAGCCAAAGCAGTCTTTCGTTGATGGACTTTACATAGACTCAGTCTCCTGGTTTTAATAAATGGCAGGGGTGCTAGGATCTTTGGGTAGCACTTCTCTTATCTGTGAGAAAAGAAACCTAACACATTTCATTAATGCCTGGCAGTGTTTTGCAGATCTCATAGTTGCTCGGGCACATTTAAGCCCCCCCGCCCCCCGTCTTGGGGGTCAGCCAACTTTTGGCTGTGGCCTTGGATGAGCCTGCAAGCTGTATTTTCCTCTCAGTTAACTCATTCTGTGCTTTTTCCTCTTCTCCCTTTCTCGGCTTCTTTTAACCTACAAAGGAAACTTCCATTCTTCACTCATACACCTTTTTCCAACAATGAACACATACACATTGTCTTTATACAGTACATTAGTCTCATTATTCAATGTATGCCATGTACACCCTTCCAGTAAAATAACTTTATTACAGAGCTTTGGAGCAACAAACCAGGACAAGCACACCCACTTTTGAGGAGTTCACTCGGTACAACCTCAGGTGTCTAATTGCTTTCCTCCCTCCCCAGCCCTCTGGCTAGAAATCTGAGGTAGCCAGAAGGATCCCATGGGCAATATGGGGAGTGGGTTAACCTTCCATGTCTTTGCTTCCAAAGACTGTTGGTATGCAAATTTTAACAACAATTTTTGCCATAAAACACAAAAATAATCCCTATTGTGCCAGTAAATGCATGGTACATTGAATGCTGTTCAGCTGGCATCCGTTTTCTCTGATGATCTGAAAAACAAAAGAACAGAGGTCTACCCCTTTTGGGCAGTCAGTCATTGCTTAAAATGTTTCCTTGTATTTGTTCATAGGCAGCCCAGATTTCAGTGGCTTCTACCTTATTAGTTAGAAACTTGCATTAATACAAATGCTTTCTGGCTTGCTTCCAAATCCAAAGCTATCCACAGCTTAAAGATTTTTACTTAAAAGGGACACAATTAACTTTCCCAGTCTTTTGATTGCCTTTTACTTCTAACTCCTGCTTTCAAACACACAGTGATCTGAACAAGACAACACAACCTATATTGGTAGGTTTGCATTTCCTTTACCTCTGCTACAATATACACTGCACATATTCTGGGGAAAAGCGGCCACTGCGCAACCCATACGGGCTCATCAGTGAGCCAACGGAGGGGGGAGGGCCGTACGCCTAATCATCAATATGGATGGTGGCAGTTAAAGCAGTTCCCCTGAGGCTTCTGCCCCTTGTGCAGGGCAGCTGTCAGCAGGGCCATCTGATGGGTTTGAGTGCCTACATCAGTACACGCCTGCAGCAACTCCGCCAAGGTCGAAGGACTTAGAGGACTCACTCGCAGCGGGGACCCTGCGAAACGCGCGACGGGCACACTGGCCAATGATGGGAAAAGCTACCTGGGGCGTGCCCACCGCCTGCTCGGGGATGCCCGAAAACTGCCCTGTGCCATATAACTGCTCAGCAAGATAAGCCCCCCCACCTTGTGCTGCTGCCGCAAGCGCCTCTTGCTGGTACCCGCTGTCCCACACAACGTATTGCGCGGGAGACAGCACCATGCGACACATGTCTTTCCAATCTTGGGGGAGCAAGTGATAACTGTTTGACACACCTTTCAAGATCCCCCAGAGCTCGTGCAGAACCGAGTAGGGGAGAGCCACTACTCGGCCCCCGTTTCCATTATCCCGCCTAGAGACCGGGAACGCCTCGAACCCACACTTGGATTCCTTGTCGGTCAAGAGACCGGCCTCATGCACTCGCCGCACCGCTGCGGCGACAGCGCCCCCCTGCCCGACTGGTAGGCAGGGGGGCGCCGCCACGGGCGGCGGCGCAGGGAGGGTCAGCTGCGGGCAGGAGGGGGGTGGCCCATCACCTGGGGGCAAAAGGGGGACCGGCTTGAGGCCGTCGGGGCCGAACCCCTCCAGCGCCTCCTTACAACGCTGCCAGAGCAGCAGGTGCTGAACTGGGGCACGGGGTTCACTATACAAGGTGATCCCAATCCGTATCCAATCAAAAAGCTGTAATGACCCGCAGTCCGGATACCAGGGGCACTGGCGATCTATTTCCCTTAGAAGGTCCTCAATATGAGCGACCGAGACAACGACACATGATCGCTGCCTTATAATCTTTTGTAACTCTCTTGCGTGCTCCTTCTGGGCACTGGAAAGTTTCCCCCCCATACTCACGAATAAGGGGCGGCAAACAGCCGCGGGCGCGCTCGGCGTATCCAGCCGGTGAGTAGAGGGGCATCACGTCGGGGTCACCAGCTGTGGTGACGACGCAGGAAACAGAACGCCAGGTTTGCTGGTAGCCAGAGAGCTTTACAAGCCTCTTGCAAAAAGCCTCCCAGGAAAACTTTTCCTGGGGTTTTTATTTCTCTCCTTACTTTGTTTACAACTCTTCTTAGTGGTTACATTCTTGCGCACAGAAAAGCCAGGCAGTATACATGCACATAAGATAACGAACCCATCTCTTGAGCGCGTGAACACCAGCTGCGAGGGTACAATCAAATCAGCCAAATAAGTTTCCCAAACACAAACGCTGGATTGAAGGTCACTCCTGCCTCGTAGCCATGGGAGCAGTTTGCCGCGCCCATGGGCTGGCGATTCGGGAGCTATGCGTCCCTACAGTCAAGGGAGACAATTCTTCTGGGAGTGTATGGGTCAGCTTTTGTGGCCCGCATCATGCGGGAGGCCAGACTAGATGATCATAATGGTCCCTTCTGACCTTAGAGTCTATGAGTTTATGACTTTGTAGTCACTGATTTAGTCAGGAGCATGTCAGATCTGACAGTGGCTCTTTCTCGGTGTAAATAAGGGTCACCCCTCACCTTCAGTTCAGGTGCCCTCTCACTGGCTATAAACTGGTGTCAAGAAAGACATGTGCAGATGAAGCTGTTTCCAGTCAGGAGTGATTTTAATATTTCATTTATTGACAAATCAAGAAAGCCCTGAGTGGTTTTGGAAAATCTCCTGTTTCAACCTAGTCTGCCTGCCCGTACGCATGGGAACTTCTAGTCCTGTATCTGCACAGCTGTGCCTCTTTCTCCCACAGAAACTCTCTTACCTACAAGTTTCTCTCCCCAGGTGCACGATAGAGTCATCCTGGTAGAGAACGAGCTGGACTTTACCATTAATGTGCTGGAGAATGTTGAGGACCCCAGTATGTCCAAACTGCTCTCAAGGCCGCTAGAAATCCTGACACAGATCAGAGGGGACCTGAGGGACTGTGTGAGTATTCAGTGCCAGATTTCTCTTTCAGTGCCAGCAAATACTTGCATGTGGCTCTTGCTTTGGGCCCATCCGTATATGGGACATTGAAAGCAGGGGTAGTTGATATTACATGCACAAGGGTAGCCGCCTAGACTATGTCCGGGCAAGAACTGCTCTGCGCCTGTAGAGAAAGGGCTTTGGTCCACTGTCGGCTGAAATCTCTGGGCACCAACCAGTCTGTATCAACTTTGTTTTCAGACCAGACAAACTCATTCTCATCGACACTCCAGGAGGTTGAACAATTGGCTCCAAAATTTCCATAAGAGCAAGGAGACGGTGAGTAGTCATTGGAGACAATGAGGAAAGTGAACTTCCATACAAATTAGAGAAGGAACACGCCTACTAGGTTTCCATCCCAGAGGCCAGGGCAGGATCCATTGTGCAATGATGTCACAGACTACAGCAACAGCTAATGTATGGTTTGAATTATGCGGCATTTAATGATAGTAGTTAAACTGCAGTTTGCATGTGCATCTGCTTGGGTTCCAGAAATCCGCATTCACATTGCTCTGTTTCCAGCACTCACCCTCTTTCCACATCTTCTGTGCTTCTTATAGATATGCACTTGCCTCCTAATTATGCAGCATACTGTGGTGGCTTTAATTTAGCCCCATTCACACTTCCTGTTGTAAATATTCTCTCATTTCCCAGGAAACAACTGGCTGCCTGGAAGCATCTGTGATCCTCAATCTCTTCCGACTGCTGAACGAAGACTTGAGATGCGCTGCCTACATGGAGCTGTGTCTGTAGCCATCTGGTCTCTGCAGTGCCCGTGTCCACATCTACTTAGAGACTGGAGAGTCCCTAGCCTGAGAGCACCGCATACATATTGGGAGAAGTCGTGTGTGAACCAGGAACATTCATCTTCTCCCTCTGGCTGCTGATCATAGATCCCCGAGCAAACGGATTCCATCCTTTTATACCAAAGAATTACACAACAGTTGGCCTCCAGGTTGCTCCAATTTCCAGCTGGTGCAGCACTCTAGACTCCTTAGACTTCACAGGGATTTGGTCCTCTGGGGATATTATTTATTGGATGTAATTGTATTGGCCCTATATGAAAGCATTTTCAAAGTCAAGGTAACATAACCAAAAATATTGGAAACATTTAATAAGCTTTAATTTTAATAAAAAACACACTCCGTTCTAGGATTTACACACTAGTCATGGCTTCGGATCTCTTAGAAACAACCTCAGGAAATGCATTAATATTGAACTTTGGAAGTTCTTACTGTACAGATCCTCGACAGATGTATTTATACAGAGTGTATTTTTATCTTCCTGCTGCTTTACGTATTATTACAAAACTGAGAAGAGTAATTGATCTCTATGGCTTCCCGACTGGAACCAAAGCGTTATTTATTATGGATCAGCTATTTATTTTTATGTATTTATCTATTACTAAGATGGTGCCTTTTTATCTATAATTGTGAACAAATACAATTGTTTTCCCAGGCCTTGGCATTCCTGTCTTTTAATTTGTAAACAAGAATATTGGGTGCACTGGAGTAATAAAACCCAGCTCCTATATAGTGCTGTGCAGTAGTAGATCCCAAAGTGCTTTACAAAGGAAGTCATTCTCATTATTCCTGATTTCACAGATGGGGAACTAAGGCACAGAGAGGCAAAGTGACTTGTCCAAGATCACTCAGCAGGCCAGTGGCAGAGCCAAGAATCCTGAGAGCTGATCTTACACTGTAGCCACTAGGCCACACTGCCTCTCTTTTGCATTGCGAAGCTGCTTGCTTTTGGCTCACCCTCACTGCATTTCCAAACACGCAACTAAAAGGCCAAAGAGAGATGTGACTCTTGTCTTTCTCCTTCCTTTTGGCATTACCATTAGAGCCAAACAAATGTTCCCTGGGGAGCCCAGACTAAATTCCTGTGACTGTCAATTCCGTAAGAAGCAGCCTGGCCCAGGTCTCAGGCTTCTGGTTCTCAGTCTCCCTGGCCCAGATCTCAGACAGGCCCTGATCTCAGACTACCGCTTGGACTAGTGCCAAAAGTGCTTCCCAGGTTCTCCTTCCCCCAGGCCGTTGCTTCCCAGGTAAATCACAAACATGGATAGTTAACCTGGATGTTATTGAGACTGCAAGGGAAGGCTCACTTCTGGGAACAGTCCCTTTCTGCCCAGTTGTGAGACCGCTGAAACCACTCTCCTCCTACCCTTCGCTGATCAGTGATGACTCGCAGAGTCACTCCTGAGGACGGGGGAAAAAATGAATGAAAAGGCTGCTCAGTGGATCGTTACAATAACACAGCAAACCCGGAAGCTGGGCAATGCTAAGATTAGAAACAGAACTCGCCTACTCTAGGCAGGGAAACCTTGCATCATTTGGTCATGATGTCATGCAGAGGTTCCCTCACCTGGAAATCCCTGGTGAGGGCAGAGGGTTAGGAGCTAGATGCACCTGCCGTACTTTCATTTTCCATATCATCATAGGACCTAATCACATCAGCCATACCATCAGGGGCTCGTTCACCTGCACATCTACCAATGTGATATATGCCATCATGTGCCAGCAATGCCCCTCTGCCATGTACATTGGCCAAACCGGACAGTCTCTACGCAAAAGAATTAATGGACACAAATCTGACATCAGGAATCAAAATACTCAAAAACCAGTGGGAGAACACTTTAACCTGTCTGGTCATTCAGTGACAGACCTGCGGGTGGCTATATTACAACAGAAAAACTTCAAAAACAGACTCCAAAGAGAGACTGCAGAGCTAGAATTGATATGCAAACTAGACACAATCAACTCCGGTTTGAATAAGGACTGGGAATGGCTGAGCCATTACAAACGTTGACTCTATCTCCCCTTGTAAGTACTCTCACACTTCTTATCACACTGTCTGTACTCGGCTAGCTTGATTATCACTTCAAAAGTTTTTTTTCTCTTAATTAATTGGCCTCTCAGAGTTGGTAAGACAACTCCCACCTGTTTATGCTCTCTGTATGTGTGTATATATATCTCCTCATTATATGTTCCATTCTATATGCATCCGAAGAAGTGGGCTGTAGTCCACGAAAGCTTATGCTCTAATAAATTTGTTAGTCTCTAAGGTGCCACAAGTACTCCTGTTCTTCTTTCATTTTCCAGTTTCCATTGATCAAGCAGCAGCATTAACGTGTGGGGTTTTCTCTTTTGACTAAAGGAAAACAAGATTCCATTTTATTTTTTCCTAAAGAGTATAAAAGCAAGAGCAATGGCAAAGCGAAGCTACATTCACAGACCAGAGGGAGGCCAAGCAACCCTGAGGAAGAAGAAGAGACTAAAGCGATTTCCCAGCAAACATGCTCCAAAGTACGTGCCTCTAAGTCTGGGGCTTCTGTCTAGCACATGGGCTTACTAGACTGATCTGCTGTGATCTACTGTAAAGAGTAAGGATCAAACATTATCCATTCCTCTAAGTATTTTACCAGTTTATTTTTTATTATTAGTGCTGGGGCTGTAAATTAAGAGGCCTGATCTGAAAACATTTGTGAATAGAAGAGTTGAGTTTGCTCAGCTGTGATCTTTGGGGTCAACCCACCAATGTATATATTTGATTGTAGTCCTCTTCTTCCTGCACCCCTTCTTTCCCCACTTTGTCAGACTGTCAAAAATACTGTTTATAATCCTTGTAACCTGGAAATGGAGTGATGCGTGGAATTCCCCTTTCTGATTCAGTAGGAAAAATGATGAGTTGCAAACTGCTCCTGGTCCTGACCCTATGGGCAGTGTCTACAGAGGCCTTTCCCAAAGGTGCTCAGATGAACAAGTGCCACCTCTCAAAATACAAGTCCCTTCCACCCCAGGAACTGGAGACCTTCAAGAATGTCACGGACAGATTTGTAACTGCAAAGAAGACACATAAGTGGGGCAATAATGGCAATGTGAGTGCTAGACTGTAGTTTCAACAGCAGCCTTCTCGGCATATTACTATGGGCAGATGAAATTAGATGGGAGGCATATGTTTAGGTAAGGTTGAGCAGGGCCTCCCAGAGGATTCAGGGGGCCTGGGGTCTTCAGCGGCCGGGACCCCCGGCCGCCAAATTGCCACCAAAGACCTGGCACCACCCGCTGCGGGTCTTCAGAGCACTTTGGTGGTGGGTCCCGGGGCGGAAGGACCCCCGCCGCGCGTCTTCAGGGTACTTCGGTGGTGGGTCACGGGGCGGAAGGACCCCTGCCGCGGATCTTCAGGGCACTTCAGTGGCGGGTTCCAGGGCGGAAGGATCCCCCATCACCGAACTGCCGACGACGACCCAGAGCGGAAGAAGCTCTGGGGGTCCGGGCCCCGCGAGAGTTTTCCGGGGCCCCGGAGCGAGTGAAGGACCCCGCTCCAGAGGCCCCAAAAAACTCTTGTGGGGGCCCATGCAGTGCCCGGGGTCTGGGGCAAATTGCCCCACTTGCCCCCCCATTTGGGCGGCCCTGAGATTGGGGTGTAGGGTTGCAGATACAATAGAGAGAAGTCTCTCTGTCTGGATCTTCTTTGTTGGTGATCCCTCACTCAGTCGTAGTTAAAAAAGGGCAAAGCTCAGATATGTGGGGAATGGGGAATAGGGATCATAGATGTGGAGAGAGGCAGAGTCATGGACAGGGCAGGAAGGTGGGAACTGATCTAAGGCAGAATCACAGATTAGACAATAGCAGGGAAAGAATAGGATTCTTACTATTAGAAAAGAGCGAGGAGAGAAAGAAGGGACAATCTGGCTAAGTGGGTGTTCCTAATCCGAGTCAGTCTAAGGACGTTAGGACCTGGCCAGCTCGGATTTCTTACAGAGTCAACTGTCCTTAATCTTAAATCTCAAAAATTTCTGAAGGGGGTTCAAACTCTGTCCTGAGTTATCATCAAACCTAGAGAATGAGACCCAGTTTTTAACTATCTGCGGTCTTTCCCTTCCAAAGAAAACTGGGTCTAGTCCTTTAAACAGACAATCTGAGGACCCCAAATTCATGTCATGCCATCAAGCAGCATTAGAGAGCTCCAATCACTCAGATTAGTGGTCAAATTATCCTCCGTGTCAAGAGTTAAAGGATGCCGGTTCTCAGTTAAACTCCTGCACAAATGCAGTTCATAACCTGAAACCAGCCAAGCAATATGACAAGAGCGTGTTATTGACGTCTGTCCCGTCTTTGGCACCTTCTTGGAAAGAGCCAGGACTCTAGGAGAGCAGCATTGTTAGGGGATCAAAGTGTTGAGTCACATTCTGCCAGGATTTGGCACCTTTGCATGGCTGAATGGGGTTATATGATGTAACTGAGGGCAGAATTTGGCACTTCCTCCCCTGATTTCCCTCCACTTACACATTTCCCCGTGTTCTCATTTTGTGCCTCCAGGAGGACATCGTGCTGTTGTCAGACCGAAAATGCAACACCAAGATTTTCCACCGGAACTGGGAAGTCAAAGAGCTGTCGGTAAGCAAGACCTCTGCCAAGAGAGATGCAGTTACAAAATAACACTTGCTTCTTTCCAAAGTTGCAGTACTGTCTCTTTCCAAGGTGGATGCTGATTTCAGGTGATCCTTTTGTAGATTCAGCGTAACATGGACAGGGAATTTATTCCCAAATAACACAGGAGTCATCTGAGGTTGGAATCTGGCCCTTTTTCTATTTCTATATTTTGTATATCCTTAGGGCTGGGAAACCAGACAAATGTTGAGACTGTGAATCAGTTTAAATATTGCAGCACAATATTTAGCATATTATAAAGCAAGCCACTGAAAAACAGGGGCAGGAGACAGAACAATATATTGTCTGGCTTCAGATGGTATCAAATAATTGAGCCAGGAAACAATTTACATCTCAACATCTCTAGCTTGGCCCTGAGAAATTGAAATCACTGTTCCCTGTTAATACAAGGCATGATACTAACTTTATCCTCAGTTCTCAACAAACCAAAGGCTTTTTCACCAGCAACTCATCCACACCTGTCCTTATCATCTATTTCGAGACTGAACTTAGTTAACCTCCTTCACATAAGTAGCTCCAGGTCGTGTGGCAGGAAATCCTCAGTTTCTATATTTTGGTTTCCCACCAGAGAATGTTTTAGTTCTCTAAAACCATATCCACATCTATGTACAGCCACTTGGAAGATCCAGAAACCGTTCCCCAGAAACCGTTCTCCAAATCACCAGCAAAAAAAAATAAAAAATACTTGCCCTGCCCAAATATGTCTTCAGATTGTTGTAACATATAAAAAAGGTTTGAGATTGATCTGAAGCACAACATGTTGTTGGATTCCAAGGAAGGAAGGTGTAAGTAACAGAGTCCAAAGGTTCAAGCAGGCTCTGTGTACAGAGTGGATTCACACCTCTCCTGCGTCTTAGGTGTCTTTCCATTGGCCAGGGCTTTGGAAAGTCTCCCTAAGCAGGCCACGCCTAACTGCTGCTAACGCAGACATTCCTTATCTCCGTGTCTGCGACTCCCCTGGACACACTGTTTTACCTGCACATTCTCTCCCTAGGTGCACGACAGAATGATCCTGGTGAAGGAGGAGCTGCACCTCGTTATTGACGTGCTGGAGAACTTTGAGGATCCCAGACTGTCCGAGCTGCTTGTGAGGCCATTATTAATCCTGAGGCACATCAGAGAGGACTTGAAGATCTGCGTGAGTATTGGATTGCAAATGTCTCTCGCCACAGTGGGACTGGGAGTTGTCTATTGAACTCCCAACAGCACTAATTTCTTAAGTGAATCCAGGATCTAGTCATCCTTGTGCCAGTAATTGTGGACTTTACTTTGCACCCCCCTTTATAACAATGAAAGAGTCCGGATTAGGTAGTTGCTGTATGCCTTGCTCATATACATAATCTAATTAGCTAATTAACTTGATTGACTAGTTAGGGACAGATGATGCCTGGCTGCTGTGCTACTGTGCAAGCAGGTACGTCCCCTCCTTCAGCACCTGGGCTGTAGTTTGGTATCACTGCAGATACTGTGCTCTCTGTAGCACAGCTACTGTTGTTTCCATGTGCCCCCCAGAACATCGCAGTGGAGGTGGGGAGGAGCCGGGAGGAGACAGACCCATGGGTGGCTGCATACACTGGGGGAGTATGCTGCACTCCTGCTCAGCTCCAGGGCATGTTCGGTTTCTATTCAGTGGAGTTCCTCCCAGAGCTCTTCTGGGCAGCACAAGGCATACCTCCCCCTACACAGGGCCATTCCCACAGGGCTCAGTAAAGCCCTTAGTTAACGCTTCAAACACTTCTGAAGTTGAACAATACCATACAAATGCTTGGTATTATTAATAGAACACGCAGGTTAACATGGAATCCACACGTCTAAAGAACGAGATAAACTCAATCAAACCAATTTGTGCCTTGGGCTTGTACCGAGAGGTAGAAGGCTCAGCCATTGTTCCTGAAATCTCTACTCATGTGCCAGTCTGCTTCATGTATTGATTTTCTTTTCAGACCAGCCATCAGCCTGACGCCCATCAACGCTCCGGGAGGCTGACTAGCTGGCTCCACAAATTCCACGCAGCCAAGAAGATGGTGAGTACATTTGGCAAACACACAAGACAAACTTTCATCACATGTTAGTGGGAACAAATCTGTACAGGTTCATCAGCTCCATTCCCTTCCCATGGAGCCAGTGCAGGATGGGTGCCCTGTATATTGTCCTGAGACTGAATTAGTTCAGAAAGCTGGTAAATCTCCCACATCAGGAAGGGTCATTACATCTGCTGCAGACTATAACAGACCAGGCATCCAGAAAACAGCCTTTACCTTGTGGCCTTGTTTGGGTCCTTCCATAGGATGCAAATAGCAGAATTTCACGTAGCATCTGATCCTCCATTGCTTTGCACTTTATACCTGGTGTAGTCATTTATATTTGTGCAAAATGCTGCTGAATCTGAAATCCCCCCTTCCTCACACTGTTGGCAGAGCTTTACACCAACTTGCTATTTGCTTTGAAGAGGTGTAGATGCTGGGCTGGGCAATGGGAAAACAGGCCCAGAGATAATTCATTCGGACAGATCTGCCAATGCCCAGGCCTTCTTAAGACTCAGATATAGCCAAAGATAATACCCTTCAAATTTACTATTACCCCAGATCATTGTGCCCTTTGCTTCATTCAAACTCACTGGTTCATGTAACAGACTACAGCACACGTTGTTATATACTTAGAAGTACAGCATGTTAGAGCACGGTGTACCTGAGTATTTCCTTAGGTTAGAGTGTTTGTAAGGTCTTGTCTACACGGAGACATCCAGGAAGATGAATCTGAATTAATTAGAGGTGTGAGTTTGAAGTAGATTAGTTAAACTGCATTAAATCCCTGTATGGATGCTGTTATTCAGAGTTAAAGTGAATTCTGGAAGTGAAGTAAAGTAACCAAATTAAGACCACTTAAATTTTGAATAAGGGTGTTTACACAAGAATTTAATGCCATTTAACTAACTCACTTCAAATTCACACAGTTAATTCAGAATATCTTTCCTGGATGTCCCTGTGTAGACACTGCTCTGTTCACCCTTTTTTTGCATGCACTGTTCTCCCTATTTATTTGCACCTCCCGCCTCCATCAGGCCCACGGTAGCTTTAGCTGGCCCATTGCTAGCCAGCCATTCTCTGTTACAAATGTGTTCACTCCCTCTCTCCTGTCCCAGGAAACTCCGGGGTGCCTGGAAGCATCTGTGGTCTTCAATCTCTTCCGACTGCTGAACCAAGACTTGAAGTGTGCAGCCTACATGGAGTCCTGCACCTAAACGCCAGATCTTTACACTGTCTCACCTCATGCATCTAATCAGACACTGGAGAGCCCAGCGAATGGGAACCCTGAATCCTTCCTACAGGACACTGTATTTTAACCAGGCGTGATGCTCTTTCCTCCTTGGCATTTTACCATGGATACCCATCACCCATGATCTCTGAACAAAAGATTCACATACAACTGATCTTCAGGAACAGACCTCTCCAACTCCAGTTGCCAGTAGCTGATTGGTTGTAGGCCAATTCCTTAACTGCAGCTAAAGTGTAGGGCCTGTTCCTCCTGAAATCAATGGGAGATTGGCCACTGATTGCAGCGGGATTAAAATTTAGCCCTAGAGGATATTATTATTTATTGTATTGGTTTATTGCTACACACAAATATTTACCGATGGTATGTTAAGTGTAGCCGTTACTTATTTTAATTTAAAGAACTAGTTTTTTCACAGTATTTCATTAGTGTCTTAGAAAGATGCTGGAAAATGCAATAATTTTGATGCATGGAAGGTGTTGCGGTATTAGACAGATTCCGAGAATCTATTTTTGTTTCACTGGCTGACATAATGTTAAGGCAACTGATTCGATCCTTATTTAAGCAAATCTGATTTTTATTTAAGTTATTTATTGTATCTATCATTTATTTATGTGCATATTTATCAAATGGACTGTTTTTATAATATTTAATTTTTTAAATATTTAATAAAACTGGAAGATGTAAAATAAAACTGAAATGATATACATTGATAGTTGACCCTCCGCTTCCTAACTGCATTATGTTCTGATCTCATCACCTCCAAAAATAGAAAACAGCAAAAATAATTAGAGGCAGAGAAGTACTTCCAGATGAGGAGAAATTGAAGACATTAATATTGCTTAGATTAGCTGGATGGTGAGAGGGGACATAACAGAGATACTTAAAATAATGAAAAGTGTAAAGTTATAGGTATGTTCCCACTATAGCAAATCCTAGGAAATTGCTGGTGTCAGGACCGAATATTATGGGGCCTTTAAATTGGCCAAAAAGCACCTACTATAATTAGTATCCTATATTTACCACAGTATATGTGACACACTCCTCTAGAGTAAAATGCTGCTGTTTTAACTGGAGCTTGAATGTATCATGTATTCTTGTTTACTTCCTTTTTATTTGTATGCATTGAAATCAGTGTGAAGACACAGCTCTGGAAAAAGTATTCACCTGCTGTTGCACAGTACATAGTGGCTGCAATTTGCCCTGTTTTTGTCTTAGGGGGATAGATACTGGGGACTGGCACTCAGGAAACCTTAATTCTCTTCCCAGCTCTGCCACTGACCTGCTGGGAGTGGTGGATGATGCTGGGTAAGTCACTTCACTGCTCTGTACCTCAGTTTCTCCATCTGTAAAATGGGAATAATGATACTGAATTCCTTTGTAAAGTGCTTTGAGAGCTACCAGTAAAAAACATTCAATAAGAGCTGTCTATTATTAATATAATTATATGCACTATATAAAAAGCCTGATTCTCTTCTGCCCCGGTATTGTCAACGCTCATGACTTCTTCACACGTTGCAGGATTTTAGCCGGGGCTGGAACCTTTCTGGTGATGATGTGAGAATCTCCAGCGCTCTTGGGACTTTCAGCCTGGCTTCTGATTGGCTGTCTTTCCCACTATCTCTGGTCTTGGGGAAGAATGGCCTATCAAGGCTGCTGCAGGAAGCAGTCAGAGATCTCTGCCCCTTAGTTGCCAACACCACTGTCCCAGGAGTGGAGGAGAGAGGAGCTCAGAGAGGCTCCATTACCTCCTCCACTCCATGCAACACCAGTCCCTGGGAGACGGGAGGGGAAGAGTCACAGCAGCTTCAGGAGCAGCTGCAGTGAAGGAATGAGGGGCAGAAATGATGGGGACACAGGGGGAAGAGAAGAGTTGATCTGGAGAGCGGATTGATTTGGGGACAGGGTGCAGAATTATTTTCAGAGTATGGGATGGGCTGTGGAGAGGCACAATCACCTTACACAATAAAAAATTAATGGAGATATCCCATCTCCTAGAACTGGAAGGGACCTTGAAAGGTCATTGAGTCCAGCCCCCTACCTTCACTAGCAGGACCAAGTACTGATTTTGCCCCAGATCCCCAAGTGGCCCCCTCAAGGATTGAACTCACAACCCTGGGTTTAGCAGGCCAATGCTCAAACCACTGAGCTATCCCTCCCCCCCATGGAAGTGTTGGCAACACTATCTCACAAACACACTGGGTGGACAGGGGAGTTCAAAAAAACTACAGTAGAATCTTCTAAAAAAAATCTCATGATGTTTTGGGATCCACATGATTTGTGCATCTTTGGGGGTGGGCAATATTGCAACCTCGCACTTGGATTTGTCATTTACACTATTGCAAAATGCTACCAAATCAACAGTGATCATTTTTTCTACTCATTTTGCATCACTTTGCAAGTGTGTAAATGACTCTGATTTAGGAAAGCAGAGGTTTAAGCCTGGACTCTCTAAAGTATCATCGTCTTCCCCATGAGGATGAAATTCTGGAATTAAAAGCAAAAAATATTTCGGCTCTGAAGGACTTGATTTAAAGTGACAATATTGCCAACCCCAAGAATTCAAAAATCATTAGTCAGGTCCCCCCAATCACAAGATTGCCTTTAAAACCATGAGATTTTTTTTTAAAATAATACATGATGGGTTCTTTTGTAATTACCTGCTGTTTACTAAGACTTTTGGGAGTCACGTTTATAAGCCTTTTTCCTCAATCATGAGGCCTAGAAATATACTTTCTTATTTTAAATCAAAGCTGAGAGTCACACATAATCACTTGACTCCAGGAGCTGGGGCTTTAAGAATAACACCAAATATCACAAGATTCAGAAAAACTCACAAGGGCTGGCAGCACTGCAAGACAAACTGCCTTTTACCAGGATAGTCCCATGTCTCAAGGGGTTCTCCAGCAAATTTGGAATCTTAGAACAAGACACCTAAGGGTCCTATTTTATGCTCAGTACCGCCCCTCATTCTACCACCTCTGGAGGGAGCCAAGCTGTGGGAGGTCAAGTGCAGGAGCTCCAGGCTTGGTAACACATCAGCAGAGGCAGGTGGTGGTGGTATTGCCCGGTGATTGGTACCGGCATCCCCCAGGCCAGGAGGAATAAAACCCAGTTGGCAACAGCAGCCCAGGAGACAAGGGAGGTAGGTGCAGAGAATGGCCTTCCCATGGGGGTGGATGAGGAGGGAAGGGAGAGGCCCTGGTCCCCTGACTGGGGTGAGCTATTCGCTGAACATTAACAGGCCAGCAGGGAACAGAAGGGGAGATGTCAAATAAGGGATTGGTTGATGCAGGTTTCCTCAGGAGTGATAAGTGGCAACCAGGTGAATGATCTGTGAGAGTTGAGGGAGGGGGTAATCACAGGGGCAGGGTGTGTGAGGCCCTGGGGGGCAGGGTGGGGATTGAAGGAAGGAAGGGGAGTCACAGAGACAGGATGTGTGGAGCCCTGGGTGTGCGGGTTGGAGGGGAGAGTCTAACAGTGGCAGAGGGTGTGGGGCAATGTGAGGGTTGGAGGTGAGGGTATTACAAAGATAAAGGGCCCTGGGGGGTGGGAGATGAGGGTGTCACAGAGGCAGCGGGTGTGATCCCTGAGGGGAGTGTGCAGGTTGAAGGCGGGGGTTCACAGAAGCAAAGTGTGTGTGGGGCCCTGGGGGTGTTGGAGGCGGGGGGGGGGGGTGTCACAGAGGCTGGGGGAGTGTGGACCTGGAGGCAGTGTGAGGGGGGTAGAGCCGTGGGGGTCACAGTGGCAGGTTCTGGAGCCTGGTGGGGACTGTGTGGGGGTTGAAAATGGCGGCCATCTTGGCTTATGAGAAGCTAAGTTGAGGGGGATGGGAGAGGGGCTCGGGACGTTATAGGGAACAGGGAAAAGGGGTGAAGTCTGTCTCTGGGGAAGGGAGCTTGGTGTGAGGCAGGGGACTCCTGAGTGCAGTGGAGGAAGCTACTGCATCAAGTGTTAAGGATTTGAGAGAGGAACGCCGCCCTCCTACTGTCCCCCCCACCAGCCCACCCGCTCCACAAAGCATGGGCATCCTCCTGCTGAGATGAAGCCACATGAGCCTAGATGGGCTCAGAGCGTGGTCCTTGGAGCTGACTGGGCCTTTCCAAATGGCTCTGGCCCCAGCACAACCCACCAGCTCCTTGTCGCAATTCAGCTCCATACTCTGGGGGCAGGGAGCCCCTCCGCCCCCATTGGCCACAGTTTCATTGCACTCACAGGGGCATGGCCTACATTACATCCCTTCTGCTATAACAGAGGTGGGCAAACTACGGCCTCTGGGACTGTCCTGCCCGGCCCCTGAGTTCCTGGCCGGGGAGGCTAGCCCCCGGCCCCTCCCCCGCTGTCCCCTCTCTCCCACAGCTACGCCGCCACGCAGGCAGTGCTCTGGGTGGCGGGGCTGCGCGCTCATGCCGGGCAGCTCAGCAGTTTGTCTGGCTCCGGACATGAGACGCGGTTCCAGACATGCTGCTCTGAGCGGCATGGTAAGGGGGCTGGGAGGCTGGATATAGGGCAGGGGTAGTCAGGGGACAGGGAGCCGGGGGGTTGGATGGGTGGAGGGTTCTGAGGGGGGCAGTCAGGGAAGGGAAAGTGGGAGGGGCCAGATAGGGGATGGGGGCCAGGCTGTTTGGGGGGCACAGCCTTCCCTACCCAGGCCTCCATACAGTTTCACACCCCGATGTGGCCCTTGGGCCAAAAAGTTTGCCCACCCCTGTGCTATAAGAATTTATGCTGAGCCTTATCCTATAGCTTGCATTCTTGGGTGACAGTACTACTATGTGTATGGTAAAGGGACCACTATTAGGAGAATTATGGAACTGGGTAATTGGTTGGTAGCTCACAAGTCTGTCTCCTCTGTCTCCTTGTGGGGCTGGCTGCATGCAGGACTTCTGTTTGTGTAGAGGTCTTTGGAGTGAACACCCCATCCAGAGCATTTAGCAGCTAATGTTTACAAATGTGATTTCGTCTCTTAACAATTAGAGCTGAGTGAGTAATTCACAGCCAGGGAATTTTGTCTCTATTTCTGTTTGCAAAATTCCAGCAAACCATAAACAAACACAGTTGAGAATCTTGCGATGGGAAAACATTGAACGTCGTTTTGTTTACCCTATGGCTTGCTAGTCAACAAAGCATTACATTTGAGCCATGAGACCTAAAACCGAGTAGCTTCATAATAATAATATCTAGCTGTTATATAGTGTTTTTCATCAGTAAAGCTTAGCGTGCTTTACAAAGGACAGTAGTATCATTATCCACGTTTTACGGATGGGGAAACTGAGGCACCAAGCAGTGAAGTGACTTGCCCAAGGTCACCCAGCAGGCCATAAGTCATATGATATGATAGACCTTCTATCCTTGAGTAAATGAGCATAAGTTATGAAACTAGATGTCATCTGCAAACATGATCAGAAAGTAAATGTAATGTTCACTCATTACAAAAACCTGCAAGTGTGCATGCTTAACATTTGCGTTCTCTGATCATTTATGCTATTAATTCTCAATTACACCAGTGTTTGTGGAAAGCAAACACAACAGGAGTGTGAACACAGCCAGTGTAAATGTGTTTAAAATTCAAACAAATATTAATGAAAATTGTTTTGCAGTATTTATCCAAGCCTAGTAACAAGTTACTTCCTAAGCTGGCTTGTCTTTTTATTTCAAATGAGCCTTGTTGAATTAGCCCTGTACACATGTGAAGATCCAAACATTCGCTTGGGATTGCTGCCTGTTACAACCTGATCTCAGTTAGCGTAAAGTAGGAGAATAGGAAAGCTATAGTATTCCTCATTTTAACATCTCTACCGAAGGATATTCAGCCATTGAGAATGCAGCCTTACGTGAATATTCCCCCATGAGATATACTCCCTCAATATAACAAAAGAGAACGTCGATAATACCCAACTCCATCACCAGAAATGAGAGGTAATAGACGTTATAAATAATAATAACTATTATAATATAATAATAATAAAAACTAGTGTCCACAGTTCAATGCTTCTGAAGAAGTGAGGTTTTTTTACCCACGAAAGCTTATGCCCAATAAATCTGTTAGTCTTTAAGGTGCCACCGGACTCCTTGTTGTTTTTGTACAATAATACAGCTTCTTTGAGTTTATGAGGTGGCTTCCTGGTGTGGTGATAACATCCTAGCCAAGGATGTCAAAAGTCGAGCATTGAAATCCTACCTCTGTAGTGCCAGTGGATGTGGTAAAGATACTCTCCATTATTACAGCTCAGTGAACTCACCCTGAGACAGTGGAAGCAGCAGTATCTGAGATTCCCACACTTCTTCTATACTGTGATAACACAGTAACTGGGCTGGATCCTAATCTCATTTACTGGGTCTAACCAAAATCAGGATCTGTCCCACCATGATCATTGCAAACAATTAAAGGCTTTCACTGTTCTACTCTGGAAGTCATTTCTTCTAGTAATGACATCACTATGTAACCTTGTCAGTGGCTCCTCCCAACCAACCCCCGAAAAATCCCAAAGACCCATGATGCCTGTTCCAAAGCCTCTTCTCTCTTGGCCAGACCTCCTACAACAGGGGCCAAAATGGGTAGGAGGGAGGCACAGAGCCACTACCGCATCTGCACTCCCTCCAAAGCTGCTAGGAAAATTCCAGGTTAGCAGTTATGACAGCTTTGCAGCAAGCTTTGAGCTGCCAAAGTAGGTAAAGCAGCTGGAATGGAACTGAGAATCAGCTCCCAGAGCAAAATGTCAGTGTTGGTTGGAACAGAGCTTATGTAAGCACGTGTTATTCCTTGACTTTAGTAAAGCTTTTGATACGGTCTCCCACAGTATTCTTGCTGGCAAGTTAAAGAAATATGGACTAGATTAATGGACTATAAGGTGGATAGAAAGCTGGCTAGATCATCCGGCTCAACGGGTAGTGATCCCAGAGCAAAATATCAGTGTTAGTTGGCACAGAGCTGGATTACCTATGGTGAGTGTGTGATACATGTCCCTGATCTAGAGGACATGGGTCTGTTACAGCTGCAGCTAAGGACGTATGCCGTTTTAGCTCAAACCGTAACTGCTCGTGCTTTTGTCTCTGAGGGACTTGGTTCAATCCCGGGTGTGTTGGACAAGATGGCATTAGCATTAGCACACCGTGTTTTTTCTCTTCTCTTTGCAAAGCCAACCCAACATTTAATCTCATGATTGTTAAGCCAGTCTGGTGATTTTCTAACGCTTGACTCATAATTTTTAAATGCCTTAACAGTATCCCTTTTTAAGGGAAAGTGGTAATGTGTAAAAAGCACCACTCCAGAATCAGTTTCACTCATTGCATTGGCTAATGCTGCATTACACGTATCTTAAAGCCAAAAATATATTTGTGTCACATACTATTAATGTAGCCCTTCTAGTCAGCCATAGCAATTATCCATTCCAGATTTGTTCCATGTAAGGTAAAATATGTCGAGTGGCTGATACAAGAGTATCCGTAGCCCAGCTCCTCAAAGATATTTGTGTGCCTAACTCTCAATGGAGTTCGGAGCCTGAATACCTTTAAGGACCTGGGCCCACATAATTAAATTAAACTGGGTCAGATCCACTGGTACTTTCTAGCTGCTTGGGTTCACTGCAGTGACTCAAAGCAGCCATGAACTCGGCTACTTACCCAGCCAGTTTAATCAGGGTTACTGATGCCTTGTGCTGCCTGAGCAGCTGGTGCGTACCAGTGAATCTGCCTCACTCTTGTCTCACAGAATTACTGTATCTTCAGAATGCAGCTTAACATGGTTATTACTGTATGGATTTGCTAATAGAATTTTCCCCTTATGGGACACAATATTGATTCATTATTGCCTTAGGCCCTTGCCAATATTTTAGCTCTGTATTAACCACCCCAAGAGTCACAAGAGTATTTATAATAATCACATGTATCGCTGCTCTTCGTGTTAGCCAGTGTATTAAGTATTTAATGAAATTGGGATGCAGGGAGACGAATGGCTCATTCTATGTTATGAATCAATAGCTAGGGTACATGCTGTTAACATTTCACTGCTCTTAATTAAATAGAATATTTGGAGGATACGCTATATTGAATTAACTCAGTTGTAATTTAAGGTTACTGCCGGTAAAGCAAATTTTAATCTGAAAAATGAATGACTATTTTTGAGGAAAATCACTGATACTATGGATCTGATTGTTTTTATTTAAATCATCTCCAATTTTGTACAAGTAGTTACTAGCAGCTGGAGGTCTAACTACTTGATTGTGCCTGTGAATCAGACAATGAGACGCCCGAGGGCCGAGATTTATACCTGCAATTATCTGTACCTGTAATTTTGCTGCAGAAAATAATTGCAGGGGCTTTTTTATGTTCACTAAGTTGGAGGCCCAGTTGAAACCCCTTTAAAATGTGGGCCCCTATCCTCAAAGGTATTTAGGCTCCTACCATCCAATGAAATCAGTGGAACTTAGGTGGCTAAATACCTTTATTGCAGGAGTTTTGTGAGAATGTTGTATATTGTTCTCGGTGTAAAGGAAAAAAAGAAAAGTAGTGCTTGAGAGAGAGGCCAGTAGAGTTGAGCGTGAAGTTGACTTTTTATCTGCAAATATATCTGGGCGTGCTATGCACATGAGCGTTTCTATAGCAATTACATTGCAAAGGAAGTTTGCAGGTGTAGAAGAGGGGATTATGATGTAAATGATAGTCCAGTAAGAGTTTGACTGAGAGACTCAGATCCCCGAAGGCATCAATTGATTCCAATGGGAGTTAGGCACCAAAGTACCTTTGAGGAGATCTGAGCTAAACTGACTAGGTCGTTTACCATCGTTGTTTGCAGTGTTGTAGCCAGGATATTCGAGAGACACGGTGATGAGGTAATTTCTTTTATTGGACCAACTTCTGTTGGTGAAAGCCACAAGCATTCCAGCTACACGGAAGACCAGAAGGAGAGCTCCGTGTAGCTTGAAAGTTTGTACCTTCCACCCACAGATATTGTTGCAATACAAGATATTGCCTCACCCACCTTGTCTAGCTCATTTAAATCTACCATTGACCAGCAATCAGATGGCACGAAGGTGTGGCTATCAAGCCGGACTAGATTCAAACAAGTAACTGATGAAAGGCTAACTGTCCCATTACCAGTCACAAGAGCAATCCCTTCCCCTTGTGTCTCCACAGGAGTACAGTGATTAATTTTCTTGAACAAAGGTGAGTGTGAAAAATGACGTCCATAAGGAGGAGGCAGAGCAGGCTTCCATGGCCCACCCAAAACCCAAAATTAACCCTGCGAACATCACTGGACATCCAACACTACGGGAGAAACTGGCATGCCAGCTGGCCTTACCAATGCTATATTTGTTAAAAACAACAGGCTGACGTTTACTTGATCCTACGTGAGCACGGGCGCTGGACTTGGTGATGTCTCGAGTTCCCTTCCAGCCCTACATTTCTGTGACTCTATGTTGACTGAGACAATATTACAGTAAAATGTCTCCTTTGGGTACCCAGATGGAGCTTCACAGTCTGCATTATCTTCCATTTTCTGATGTATAGAATACAAATTATTAGCAAATGCACATAGCCCCTTCCCCTGACCTAACTAGCCTCTGGGAGCGAGATCTCATCCCTATTCTCTAGTGCCCCATTTCAGTGCCAGCGATGCCTGGCTAATCTTTGAATGTGGCACAAACACCAGGGATAAAAGCACCTAATTGACTAAGGATCTAAGTCCGATTGACTTTCAGGGGCACGTAGACCCCGAAAGGCCCAGACCCTGAAAGGTATGTGGACTCCGAACCCCCATTGATTTCCATCTCAGCCTTAAGTCATTTTTGAAAACGGGGCATAGACTCCAAAATCACGTAGGTCCTTTTGAAAGGTTTTTCCAAAATCTCTCACTGAAAACAAACCCACAAACAAAATAGCCATCAAGTAAGAGTGACCTATTTATGTACAAAACACGTTAATGTGGGCCTGGAAAATCTGTTATTCAAATAATGAATTATATCTACAGTATCTAATGTTCCTTGGAGTAAAATTTATATGAGTAATAAGTCTCCCTGTTCTCTGGAGGTCTCTTTCATGAGCTGTATGTTCAGAGATACCACCTTCATTTCCAGAAATTAAGGTGAGGGTTTCTTGCAGTTGTTTTGAGAACAGTGAAAAGGGAGTGTACTGACTCCCAAAAAGATGCTTACAAACAGGGCCGGCTCCAGGCACCAGACAAGAAAGCATGTGCCTGGGGCGGCACATTGTAAGGGGTGGCATTCCGGCCAATCTTGGGACGGCACATTCCGGCCGCTCACCATGACGCCGGGCTAACCAGGACGCGCCACTCCCCGCCGCCTGCACCAGCCTCCGCCTCCCGTGCCGCTCTGAGCCCGGCCCAGCCGAGCCGCCTTTAAGGAGCGGATGAGCCAGCACCTCCTGCAGCCCCCAGGGGCTCTGCCTGCCCAGCTGGGAGAGACACCCAAAGGCTGGATGGGGCAGCCCCTCTCGCCCGGCTGAGAGTGGGTTGAAGCGCCTGGCTGCCCACGGGAGGAGGGAGCGGGCGGGCGCCTTTCACCCCCCTGCGAGCCGCCTTGAACATCCACCATGGCTGCCATTTTTTTATTTTGCTTGGGGTGGCAAAAAAGCTAGGGCCGGCCCTGCTTACAAATGTACTCTGTTGTTTTGCAGATCATGTACCCTTTACCCTGGCATATTCCCTAAGTACCCAACGTTCTTCCAAAGACTTCACTACTGGACATGGTAAAGTGTTATTCCTTCAGCATCTTCGGGGCCTTTCTGAATGCACTTTCATCAAAGACAATACATGCGAGAATCACAAATCTGCATGGCAGGGGCCAGTAACTTTGTAGGAAGAGGTGCCTAAATACTTGTCTGTGAAACTTTCATTCCTTATTAACCTATCACATGGGGATTGGCCCCTCTAGGGGAGATGGTCCCCACCTGTGACTAATTAGCAGATTAGTTGACTGCAGGAGCAAGGGAAAGCAAGCCTGTCTGGCTCTTGTAGGAATCCAAGGCTCAGGACAAGGGGGAAAGTGGGGAGAACACGAGGTGAGGGGACCGTCTCTGGGAACTGTAGCCCATGTTGGGCTGAGGATCTACTTTGTGATGACATTTTTGACAACACTTCTGGTTAGCCAATACATTATGCCCTGAGGAAAGGGCCCAAAACTGACCCTGGGATGATATTGACGCTTCCTTGGCTAGTGGGAACCCTGCAGCTTCCATGTGGTGGAGAACGCGGGCCAAAGACTGGGCCTTGGGTGTCTGGTGGGGCCCCCACTCCTAGTAAATAGAAAGGATGGAAGTGATTCTCTGCCTGCTGTTGGCTCAAAAGGAATAACAGCTCCCCTCCAGCACAGTCAACACAAGAAGCAGGAGGCTCAGACACCAGCAGCAGAAGTCGTTCCTGAGAGTAATTTTCACAACTGTATTTTGCCCCAAATTCTCCCAGCCAGGTGTTGTAATTCTACATTACATCATCCAGGAAGAAGAGTGATCCCCAGAGCAGGGGAGGTCTTGTAACTGCTGGAAGATGGGCTGGATCTCAGTTGAGCAGGCCCCCATAGTGATTCTGTGCGAGATGGCTTATGGAGCACTGACTGCTTTGCATTTTAGTGTGGTCAGCACAGGGGCAGAGCTCCGGTGGCCCAACTAAAATCCACACAGTCAACACAGGCTCTCCATGGGCCTCTCCATGGATCTCAGAGGGGCTATTCTGGCTGCCCCTGCACCATGTGTAAAATAGCCAGCGTTTGACCCAAAATAAGGAAAATGTGTGACTTCAGGAGGTAACAGACATAATGGTGCTGTGAAAAGGACGTTGCTTTGAAACTCTGGTAACCGTGCTATATTTTGATCTCAATACAATGAATTAACTGCAGCTTCTAGTTAATGAGAAGATTAGACGAGAATTAGAACTCAAAACTGTCCTCAGAGTTATTACAGCCCAATCAACCATAATTCAATAGGGTCTGTGAATTCAGAGCCTCGCTGATGAGACACTGAGTCCTAATCGTGGAAATCAGCCAGGAGATGAAAGTCAGCTCATTTCAGCTGTTTCTTAGCAACACAGCCAACTATTAAGAAATGCATACCCTAGAGGAGAAATTTGAACTTCTGCTATTACTTTGTCTCGGCTTTACTTCCAGGGTGTTTGTACTCAGAAATGAAAGATGACTTTGATTGTTTCCATCTTAGCTTTCTGACAAGGTGAACTCCAACTCACCGAATGTTCCCCAGCTAATCTTGGTTTTGCCTACACATGTGAGAAGATGCAGTACAATGCATGCAAATGAGATATAGGTCAGTGAAATGCACACCGAGAAATCTCATCCATTTACAATAACTCTGCCTAGCACCTTGCATAGCTAATTATTTATGCACTCTTCCTCCTGGTTATCTGCACAACACTTTGCTTATTACCCACCTGCCTATAATTTTCCGTCAACTTGCCCTTCTAGTTCTTGAGCAGACAGTCTCCTGGTTTAGGGGCTGATCCAGCTGCCACTGAAGTCAGAGGTACAATAATTATTGCTTGGCTCTGACCACTAGGTCTGGCTGCCCATGACCTGGCCCTGACAGTGGACCAGGACCCCTTTGCACTAGAGCGGTACAGACACAGAACAATGCTCAGGTCATTTATTTCCCATGTTAAGAACATAAGAACAGCCAGACTGGGTCAGACCAAAGGTCCATCTAGCCCAGTATCCCGTCTTCCGACTGTGGCCACTGCCGGTGCTTCAGAGGGAACAGAACAGGTAATCATCAAGTGATTTGTCCCATGTCACCCATTCCCAGCTTCTGGCAAACAGAGGCTAAGAACACCATGCCGGCCCATCCTGGCTAAATGCCATTGCTGGATCTATCCTTTATGAACTTGTCTAGTTCTTTTTTTAAACTCTGTTATAGTCTTGGCCTTCACAACATCCTCTGGCAAAGAGTTCCACAGGTTGACTGTGCGTTGTGTGAAAAAATACTTCCTTTTGTTTGTTTTAAACCTGTTGCCTATTAATTTCATTTGGTGACCCCTGGTTCTTGTGTTATGAGAAGAAGTAAATAACACTTCCTTTCTACTTTCTCCACACCAGACATGATTTTATAGACCTCTATCATATCCCCCCCCCCAAGTCATCTCTTTTCCAAGCTGAAAGGTCCCAGTCTTTTTAATTTCTCCTCAGATGGAAGTTGTTCCACACCCCTAATCATTTTTGTTGCCCCTTTCTGTTCTTTTTCCAGTTCCAATATATGTTTTAGAGATGTGGTGACCAGATCTGCATGCAGTATTCAAGATGTGGGTGTACCATGGATTTATATAGAGGCATTATGATTGGAGGGTTAGGGGTGCCTGCATTATCCCTGTCAGCTTTCTGCCTTTCTGCTGCAAAGCCCTTAAAGTCCCGTAACGGCTCTCTAGCAAACATGCTTTCCAGACATAGGTTCAGATCCTGTTTGCCTGACGCATACAACTAGACTTCGAAGTGACTCGCATAAGATGAGCAGAATTTTTCCCTCAATGGAAAGTATTAGGGTTCTATAGTGATCTTAAAATGGAAGTATTCTTCTCCGCCCCCGCCCCGTTCCTATACAGCTGCATGCATCTGCCATGTGTCATCTAGTGGCTAGGGAACTGACGTAGAACGCAGGAGGTATGAGTTAATTCCCAGCTCTGCCAGTGAGTTGCTGGGCGACCCTGGCCACATCAATTCCCTCACTGAACCTCAGTTTCCCCTTCTGTAACACGGCGATGATACTGGCCTCCTTCATATAGCGCTATGAGATCCAAAGATGAAACTGGTAGATAAGAGCTAGGTACTATTATTGCTAGTTACTTCTAACTCTATCATAGCCACAATAGGCAATTAACAATCCTGAATAATTAAACAACACACCTGAAAAGTTCTTTTAAAAACTCTTGTGAAATAATAGCTGCATCTAAATGGGTTAAAAATTTCTTTTGGACATTTCACCTCTTGAATCCCATTAATCCATTTCTCCTTCTTGAATAGGTCGCCTGCGTAGCTGGAGTTCGGAAGCAATATGTTGATGTAACTCAACCAGTTTCAGTTTTGTTTCATTAGCTCCTAACCTTATCTCAGCAAGGCACATGTCACAGAGTCCTGAGTTCATACATGCAGTAGAATTTGATTCAGTGTAGTGTATGGCCTGCTAATTGTGTCCCCTACAGTTTACTTTAGTGGTGTCAGAAAGCCGCTTTTCATACACCAGGAAACATCTCTCTTTTGTCAGCTACCTAAAAGGGTCCCACTGACTGAACCCAGTTATCTATCAATTATTTGGGCTAAGAATTGTTTCCATATAGTTGTGGATTTTCCTGTTACTCTGAATAAGAAGCCCTGATCTAATGCATGTTCTGGTTCGCTTTGCACGTGGCAAGCCGCACAAATACACACAGGTTTCCTTTTATTCATTAGAAATGTTGGGCGCAGATCATACACATCCTTCAATGGCACAGGTAGCACCAGGAATTTAAACACCTGGGTCGACATAACTGATAACTATGCCTGCCAGTGACCTGTCAGCAGCAGAGAGACAGAATAATGCATAGAAGGTGAACAGGAATCAGGGCTAATAAAAGGAAGTTGCTGGAAAGGCAATGAAACGTACAGGCCAGCAAGTAGAAGGGAGTGAAATCTTTTTAACAAATGGTTAGTTTAAAAAATCATCAAATCCCACTATTGAGAGAGTTAGGCATGGGAAGCTGGTTAGCTTTGGGTCTGCAGTGCTTTCATAGGCTGAATACTACTGAAGTTAGTGGGTGTTTTGTCTGAGTAAGTACTGGCAGACTTCAAAGGTGAATCAAAGGGTTTTTCTACCTTCCAAAACCTGAGTGTAGTCATTCAAGAATCTGTTTCCTAGAAAGGAGTGAGCTGCCTTTTTCATGTGTTTCTAGAGCCCTTTGCTCTAGTCAAATGCAAGCCCCTGAAATCAAAGTTTTTTCACAACTAGTACATTGTACTGCTTTGACTCTAGCGGTATATTGGCATGGTTAAAGAATACAACCTCCCTTACTGTTCCTCTCAGCGCCCCAAAAGGAATGCAGATGCTTTATACCGGCAATAGCTCTGCCTGTACAGAAAGGTACAGGCACCGTTATGCTGAGATAACTGCATCCACACTTTATTGTATTGGTATAATTGTATCAATTAAGAAATCACAGTCAGGCCTGGTTAACACTTGAAAGTTGTATCATTCTACGTACTGCCAGAAAAGCAAAGGTGAAACAACTTTTAAAAAAATATTTATTTTATGTGGTGTAGCTTTCTTATTTCAGAGACCCATTTGGATAGCGTTTAAATGAGGAAAGGGAGCACGAGATCTGTTACTTTAAAAGTTGTCTGGCTGTATTCCTCAGAGTCTGTCTGAATAATGGAACTCAGCCTTGACCGAGGCAAGGAGACAACAGCCATTGAATACAGCAAAAAGATCAGAACAAAAGACAGGAAACAGGTCATAACACACGAGTACAGCGTGAGGCCTAGGGCTGGCAGGTGGGGGGAGGGGAGGACTGCAAAGAGCTGTACCTAGGAAAGGAGACAATAGCACATGTACTCTTCATTAATCCGGGCAAAGCTTTGCTCCTATTACTGCCGTCCTTGTCTCTCCCCCTCACTTGTGTTCTACAACCCCATTGTGACAAGGCTCCATTTAGACTGTAAACGTATCTAGGGGACTGCCTGTATTTTATGTGTACGATGCTTATCTAATGAGGCCCTGATCCTCTCCCTCCCTGGTATTTATTCCTCTGATATATTTAAAGAGAGCAATCATATCCCCCCTCAGCCTTCTTTTGGTTAGGCTAAACAACCCGAGCTCCTCGAGTCTCCTTTCATATGACAGGTTTTCCATTCCTCTGATCATCCTAGTGGCCCTTCTCTGTACCCGTTCCAGTTTGAGTTAATCTTTTTTAAACATGGGAGACCAGAACTGCACACAGTACTCCAAATGAGGTCTCACCAGTGCCTTGTACAATGGAAGCAGCACCTCCTTATCCCTACTAGAT
The DNA here is from genome assembly GCF_027887155.1 of Malaclemys terrapin pileata. Classification (NCBI taxonomy): domain Eukaryota; kingdom Metazoa; phylum Chordata; order Testudines; family Emydidae; genus Malaclemys; species Malaclemys terrapin. The sequence goes on along the minus strand of NC_071515.1, from coordinate 12,178,462 downwards.
ATAACTCGCCTAATGCATCCCAAGACCACATTGGCTTTGTTCACCGCCACGTCACATTGTCGACTCATAGTCATCCTGCGGTCTACCAGGACTCCGAGGTCTTTCTCTTCCTCCGGTAATTCTAACTGATGCGTCCCCAGCTTGTAACTAAAATTGTTGTTAGTCATCCCTAAATGCATCACCTTACACTTTTCTCTATTAAATTTCAACCTATTTCTGTTACTCCAATTTACAAGCTCATTCAAGTCTCCCTGCAGAATATCCCGATCCTCCTCCGAATTGGCAATACCTCCCAACTTTGTGTCATCTGCAAACTTTATCAGCCCACTCCTACAATTGGTTATGAGGTCAGTAATAAATAGATTAAATAAAATCGGTCCCAAAACCGAACCTTGAGGAACTCCACTGGTGACCTCCCTCCAACCTGACAGTTCACCTTTCAGTATGACCCGCTGCAGTCTCCCCATTAACCAGTTCCTTATCCACCTCTGGATTTTCATATCAATCCCCATCTTTTCCAATTTAACCAATAATTCCTCGTGCGGTACTGTATCAAACGCTTTACTGAAATCGAGGTATATTAGGTCCACCGCATTTCCCTTATCTAATAAGTCTGTTACTTTCTCAAAGAAGGAGATCAGGTTGGTTTGGCACGATCTGCCTTTGGTAAGACCATGTTGTAATTTGTCGCAATTGCCATTGACCTCAAGGTCCTTAACTGCTTTCTCCTTCAGAATTTTCTCCAGGACCTTGCACACTACAGATGTTAAACTGACAGGCCTGTAGTTACCCGGGTCACTTTTTTTCCCTTTCTTGAAAATAGGAACCACATTAGCTATTCTCCAGTCCAACGGTACCACCCCCGAGTTTAAAGATTCATTAAAAATTATCGCTAAGGGGCCTGCTATTTCTCGCGCCAGTTACTTCAATATTCTTAGATGAAGATCATCCGGTCCTCCCGACTTAGTCCCGTTAAGGTGTTCAAGTTTGGTTTCTACCTCGGATACGGTAATCCCCCCTCCTGTATCCCCTTCTGTCATGCTGCCAATATTCCTAAACCCTTCATTGGCCTCCTTGAACACCAATGCAAAATATTCGTTTAGATATTGTGCCATGCCTAGATTATCCTTAATCTCCACTCCAGCTATAGTCTTCAGTGGTCCTACTTCTTCTTTCTTTGCTTTCTTCCTATTTATATGGCTATAAAACCTCTTACTATTGGTTTTAATTCCCCTCGCAAGGTCCAACTCTACACGGCTTTTGGCCTTTCTCACTCTATCTCTACATGCACTGACCTCAATAAGGTAAGTTTCCTTACTTATCCCTCCCCTCTTCCACTCTTTGTACGCTTTCTGTTTTTTCCTAATCGCCCCTTTGAGACGGTCGCTCATCCAGCTTGGTCTAAATCTCTTGCTTACTAACCGTTTTCCCTTTTTCGGGATACAGGCCTCCGACAGCTCCTGCAGCTTTAACTTAAAATAATCCCAAGCATTATCTGCCTTTAGATCCATTAATATGTTTTCCCAATCCACTTCCCTTACCAGTCCTCTTAATTTATTAAAATTAGCCTTTTTAAAATTGTAAACCCTAGTCTTCGATTTAATTCTGTTAATCCTTCCATTTAGTTTAAACCGAATTAGCTCATGATCACTTGAGCCAAGGTTGTCCCCCACAACCATTTCCTCAATGAGCTCCTGACTACTCACCAAAACCAAAAATGGCCTCCCCCCTCATCGGTTCAGCTACTACTTGATGAAGGAATTGATCAGCAAGCACATCTAGGAACATCTGAGCTCTATTATTGCTACTAGCATTTGTTCCCCAATCTATATCTGGGAAGTTAAAGTCCCCCATAATTACACAGTTCCTATTAGTATTTACTTCCCTAAACACATCAAATAGTTCTTTATCCATATCCTGGATAGATCCCGGCGGTCTATAGCTTATGTCAATAAGTTAGTTTTAAGAAAAAGAAGAAAACATCACTTTTGCCAGCTGTTTCATTTCATTCATTTCACAGCTGATCAAATTAACTGGTTGGCTTGAGGAAGGCTTGAGAAATGGTAACAATTGTTTTACTTCCCAGTCCCCTAAAGGAAGCCACAGCTCAGAGTTGGGCATTTCACTGACTCTGTGTCACCAGCTGCCTCCTGCAGTAGATTTAACCATGTTTGAAGAAACAGTAAAAAAAAAATTTAGAGCTAGGTTTGTCTCTAATGCAGGCCTAGCTTATGAGACGGCGTCCAACTCGCTGGCTGGTAAGCCTGGCAGCCTGGCATGTCAGTGATGTATCTCTCCCGTTCTGTCTCCCTTAGGGAAAATGGTGAACGTAGGCGACAAAGTTCTCTTTGCTCTGGCCATCTGGACGATGACTACAGAGGCCTTTACCAAAGGCACTGAGAGGACAAAATGCCACCTCTCAAAATACAAGTCCCTGCCACCTCGGGAACTGGAGGCCTTCACGAAAGCCAAGGACAAATTTGTAAGTGTGAAGAACACACACTGGGCAATAACAGCACTGTGAGCCCTAGGCTGTCATCGGAACAGCGGCCCGCTCTGCATGTCCCTTTGCACTCAGGGAAGAAGCTGAAAACTAACTACCAAGAAGGATTTCGTTTTACTTTTCTGCCAGCTCGAGCACCCTGCTGGCCAGCACCAGGCTCTAGCACAGCGCCTGCTGAACCCAGGTCCTCTCCTCGCTGGAAGAGAACAACAAAGCACAGTTTAAACTTGGTCATGCCTATCACTGTGATATCCCTTGTGGATACCAGCCCTAGAGGTACAAGGGACACATTTGATGTCAGCATCTCGTCTCCCTGCATCACCACTGGGATTGCGTAGAACTAGGAAGGGAAGAACTAGTACAGATTTGTTCCTTTTCCTACATAAATATGGGTCTCTGTTCTTTCCTTCTGCCTCCAGGAGGACATGATGCTGTCGTCAGACCGAAAATGCAGCACCAGGATTTTCCACCGGAACTGGGAAGTCAAAGAGCTGTCAGTATGAAAAATCTCAGCCAAGGGGCACAAGAAGGTCACATGCTAGCACAGGGGTTCTCAAACTGAGGTTTGGGACCCCTCAGGGGGTTGCAAGGTTATTACATGGGGGGGAATCGCGAGCTGTCAGCCTCCATCCCAAACCCTGATTTGCCACCAGCATTTATAATGGTGTTAAATATATTTTAAAGGGTTTTTAATTTATAGGGGGGGGTCGCACTCAGAGGCTTGCTATGTGAAAGGGGTCACCAGTAGAAATGTTTGAGAACCACTATTCTAGTAGATGGTTCCTGCCTAACATGTGTCCCTTTCTTGCTGAATCTGATCTCACTTACCCTTGTGCTAATCTGACACAAGGCCCTTTGACCATTGACTTTGTAGTCACTGATTTAGTCAGGAGCATGTCAGATTTGACAGTGGCTCTTTCTCAGTGTAAATAAGAGTCACCCCTCACCTTCAGTTCAGGTGCCTTCTCACTGGCTATAAACTGGTGTCAAGAAGGACGTGTGGAGATGAAGCTGTTTCCAGTCAGGAGTGATTTTAATATTTCATTTATTGACAAATCAAGAAAGCCCTGAGTGGCTTTGGAAAATCTCCTGTTTCAACCTAGACCTGAGGGACTGTGTGAGTATTCAGTGACAGATTTCTCTTTCTCTTTCAGTGTCAGCAAATACTTGCATGTGGCTCTTGCTTTGGGCCCATCTGTATATGGGACATTGAAAGTGGGGGTAGTTGATATGATATGCACAAGGGTAGCTGCCTAGACTATGTCCAGGCAAGAACTGCTCTGCGTCTGTAGAGAAAGGGCTTTGGTCCACTGTTGGCTGAAATCTCTGGGCACCAACCAGTCTGTATCAACTTTGTTTTCAGACCAGACAAACTCATTCTCATCGACACTCCAGGAGGTTGAACAATTGGCTCCAAAATTTCCATAAGAGCAAGGAGACGGTGAGTAGTCATTGGAGACAATGAGGAAAGTGAACTTCCATACAAATTAGAGAAGGAACACGCCTACTAGGTTTCCATCCCAGAGGCGAGGGTGGGATCCATTGTGCAATGATGTCACAGACTACAGCAACAGCTAATGTAGGGTTTCAATTATGCTGCATTTCATATTAGTACAATAAACTGCAGTTTGCGTGTGCATCTGCTTGGGTTCCAGAAATCCGCATTCACATTGCTCTGTTTCCAGCACTCACCCTCTTTCCACATCTTCTGTGCTTCTTATAGATATGCACTTGCCTCCTAATTATGCGACATACCCGTGGTGGCTTTAATTTAGCCCCATTCACACATCCTGTTGTAAATATTCTCTCATTTCCCAGGAAACAACTGGCTGCCTGGAAGCATCTGTGATCCTCAATCTCTTCCGACTGCTGAACGAAGACTTGAGATGCGCTGCCTACATGGAGCTGTGTCTGTAGCCATCTGGTCTCTGCAGTGCCCGTGTCCACATCTACTTAGAGACTGGAGAGTCCCTAGCCTGAGAGCACCGCATACATATTGGGAGAAGTCGTGTGTGAACCAGGAACATTCATCTTCTCCCTCCGGCTGCTGATCATAGATTCCCGAGCAAACGGATTCCATCCTTTTATACCAAAGAATTACACAACAGTTGGCCTCCAGGTTGCTCCAATTTCCAGCTGGTGCAGCACTCTAGACTCCTTAGACTTCACAGGGATTTGGCCCTCTAGGGATATTATTTATTGGATGTAATTGTATTGTCCCTATATGAAAGCATTTTCAAAGTCAAGGTAACATAACCAAAAATATTGGAAACATTTAATAAGCTTTAATTTTAATAAAAAACACACTCCATTCTAGGATTTACACACTAGTCATGGCTTCGGATCTCTTAGAAACAACCTCAGGAAATGCATTAATATTGAACTGCATGAATATTGGAAGTTCTTACTGTACAGATCCTCGACAGATGTATTTATACATGAAATTCATGAATATTGGAAGTTCTTACTGTACAGATCCTCGACAGATGTATTTATACAGAGTGTATTTTTATCTTGCTGCTGCTTTACGTATTATTACAAAACTAAGAAGAGTAATTGATTTCTATAGCTTCCCGACTTGAACCAAAGTGTTATTTATTATGGATCAGCTATTTATTTTTATGTATTTATCTATTACTAAGATGGTGCCTTTTTATCTATAATTGTGAACAAATACAATTGTTTTCCAGGCCTTGGTCTACTATATCTATTCATCCTATTTGTACATATATATATATATCATTTTCTACTTGAGGTTAAGAATATGAGCTGTATGCTTGCTTGGTTTCTAAGTAAGCTTTGGGAGGCATTTGTTCAGCTTCTTTAGGAAGGAATTCTCCAGGTTAAGTACCTGATCAGGAAACACTTGGAGAACAATGCATCTTGGAATGCTCCAATCCACATAAGAAGTCTTCCTGGAGACATGCAAGATACCAGGTGGACAATGGGGTCGGCCTGTAAAAACTGAGTCATGCAGGGGCATGTGACTTGCCCAGATGACGCCAAAACTCCATCTTGGAGCTGGACTTTGCATAGGAGGGGGGTCCCCACCCACAAGAGTCTATTTAAACCCGTGGGAGAGCCTTCCATTTGGTCTTCAGCTAGCTAAAGAAGAAGCCTCTCCACCCCCCCAGGATACTTGAAGGAGACTGAAACAAAGGAGAGTAACTACAGGGGGTGTGAGTGATTGCTGGACCCAGGCTAAAAGGAAATTAGCCTGTAAAAGGAACAAAGCAAGAAAGGTTGCAGGATCTCATCAACATGCTACTCTTCAATGCCCCAGAGTATGTCCACTTTGACAAACCTTTACAATGGACAGGCTGGAAATAATATTTTGCAAGATTTCACATTGCTACCAAGGTCCACAAAGAAACTGGAGATATGCAGGTATATTCTTTCATTTATGCCGTGGAGACACAGGCAGAGCATATCTCTAAATCCTTTGATTTTTACTCAAGACAGTCACAAACATGACTATGCAAGCGTTCTGGCTATGTTTCATGCGTTCTTTATAGCGCAAAGATAAGTGGTTTATGAAAACTTGAGAATTGAAGAGCCAAGGGAAAATGTTGGAAGTTTCACAAGAATTCTGCATACTCTGGCTGAAAACTGTGATTGTGAGAATGTAAAACATGAAATATCAGACAGTCTAGTTATTGCATTAACAGATTAAAAACCTTTCACAGCAGCTACCATTGAAAGATTTAATCTTTGCCACAGCTATTCAAATAACAAAGCCATTGGAGCTGGTGAGACAGCAAAACTAAGAGCAACTCTCCAAACTTGAAAAGTAAAACAACTAGCTTAGAAGCTGTTAACAGATGCAGCATGAGTATTAAAAGTCATTACCAGAGAGCTCTGTGACTGAGGGACAGATTCAGCCTACATCAACAAGGTGTGGAAAAAGTCATAGTACAAGAGATGATGCATGTCCAGCAAGGGACACATAGTGTACTAAATGCTAAAAATATGGACATTTTGCACCTGTTTGCTGCATCAAAGCAGTCAGGGAGTTGATCATATTACAGACAATTAAGAGCCATTGTTTCTGGGATCTATCACTTGTGATGATATAGAGCCTGCCTGGCGAATGAAACTGCATATTTATGGCAGGAATGTTGAGTTTAAAATTAACTCAGGAACTGACATCACAATCATCTCAGTTAATTAAAAGAGTCCATGGGAGTAAGATGCTCACCAGGCATGACCTGTATAGGCTGATTGCAAGTCAGACTGGGTAGAGGGTTCTGAGCTAGATGCAGCCAGAAATAGTCAGAGATGTGACTGGTGTGAGAGGACAACAGAAGAGGCTGTAAGGCCGAAGGAAGAAGTATTCTGCAGAGTCTTTCTCAACCAGCTTCTCTACCCAACAGGCCCATGCACTCACAGCCCAGCTGCAACGATTCCTTACTAGGCCTGAAATAAATAAAAGGAGGCGAGTTCCCTCACTACAGTGGTTTGAACGGTTACAAGAAAAGATACATGTGCTAGTTCCTAACTCTGCAACTTCGGCCACTCCTCATGCTGAAGAGAAGTGTATCCTTGCCCTAGGGGCGACTCAGGCTGAGACCTTGGCCTGCCCTTGGTAAGCCATCCCTTTGTGGAGGGAAATTAAGTATTGGCTTGTACAACCCACTGGCCACAGTTCAGGCTTGTTTCTGGTGATTTAACTGTGAGTTGTCTTCCTGTTGGCCACCTGTTAGAGCCTCTGTTGCAAGCTACCTGCTAACAAACCCGTCTTGACACACGGCCCTTATTTATGTCAGTGCCTCTGAAAACACACAGCCCCTCCCTAGTGGTGAAGAAGAGTCCTTCTCTAGACCAGTGTCCTGGGTCTGGAGTACCTTGGAAGGCTGCTACCTCTGTGCCTCCAGCCTCCATTCTCTGCTGTTTCCCCTGGGCTGTATTGTACTATTGCTGCAGCTTCTACTAACCTTCTGCCAGCCCAGGCCTGCTCCCCTGCCACACTCCCATTCAGCCTGGCCCAGCTCTCAGGCTGCTGGTTCTCAGTCTCCCTGGCCCAGATCTCAGACAGCCTGTGGCTGGCTCTTCCCCCTTGGACCAGTGCCAAAAGTACTTCCCAGGTTCTCCTTCCCCCAGGCCAGGTAAATCACAAACATGGATCGTTAACCTGTATGTTATCAAGACTGCAGGGGAAGGCTCCCTTCTGGGAACAGTCCCTTTCTGCCCATTTGTGAGAGCACCGTCCTACTCCCCTTCGCTGATCAGTGATGGCTCGCAGAGTCACTCCTGAGGACGGGGGAAAAATGAATGAAAAGGCTGCTCAGTGGATCGTTACAATAACACAGCAAACCCGGAAGCTGGGCAATGCTAAGATTAGAAACAGAACTCGCCTACTCTAGGCAGGGAAACCTTGCATCATTTGGTCATGATGTCATGCAGAGGTTCTCTCACCTGGGAATCCCTGGTGAGGGCAGAGGGTTGGGAGCTAGATGCACCTGCCATACTTTCACTTTCCAGTTTCCATTGATCAAACAGCAGCATTAACGTGTGGGGTTTTCTCCTTTGACTAAAGCAAAACAAGATTCCATTTTATTTTTTCCTAAAGAGTATAAAAGCAAGAGCAATGGCAAAGCGAGGCTACATTCACAGACCAGAGGGAGGCCAAGCAACCCTGAGGAAGAAGAAGAAGAGACTAAAGCGATTTCCCAGCAAACATGCTCCAAGGTACGTGCCACTAAGTCTGGGTCTTCTGTCTAGCACATGGGCTTACTAGACTGATCTGCTGTGATCTACTCTAAAGAGTAAGGATCAAACATTATCCATTCCTCTAAGTATTTTACCGGTTTATTTTTTATTATTAGTGCTGGGGCTGTAAATTAAGAGGCTGGATCTGAAAACATTTGTGAATAGAAGAGTTGAGTTTGCTCAGCTGTGATCTTTGGGGTCAACCCACCAATTTATATATATGATTGTAGCCCTCATCTTCCTGCACCCCTCCTTTCCCTGCTTTGTCAGACTGTCAAAAATACAGTTTATAATCCTTGTAACCTGGAAATGGAGTGATGCGTGGAATTCCCCTTTCTGATTCAATAGGAAAAATGATGGGTTGCAAACTGGTCCTGGTCCTGACCCTATGGACAGTGTCTACAGAGGCCTTTCCCAAAGGTGCTCAGATGAAGAAGTGCCACCTCTCAAAATACAAGTCCCTGCCACCCCGGGAACTGGAGACCTTCAAGAATGTTAAGGACAGATTTGTAAGTGCAAAGAAGACACATAAGTAGGGTAATAATGGCAATGTGAGTGCTAGGCTGTAGTTTCAACAGCAGCCTTCTCGGCATATTACTATGGGCAGATGAAATAAGATGGAAGGCATATGCTTAGGTAAGGTTGGGGTGTAGGGTTGCTGATACAATAGAAAGAAGTCTCTCTGTCTGGATCTTCTTTGTTGGTGATCCCCCACCCAGTCTTAATTATGAAAGGGCAAAGCACAGAATGTTCAGCTCCAGCAAGTATTCAGATATTTGGGGAATGAGGATCATAGATGTGGAGAGAGGCAGAGTCATGTTCAGGGCAGGAAAGTTGGAACTGATCTAGGGCAGAATCACAGATTAGACAATAGCAGGGAAAGAATGGGATTCTTACTGTTAGAAAAGAGCGAGGGGAGAAAGAAGGGAAAATCTGTCTAAGTGGGTGTTCCTAATCCGAGTCAGTCTAAGGACGTTAGGGCCTGGCCAGCTCGGATTTCTTATAGAGTCAACCGTCCTTAATCTTAAATCTCAAAAAGTTCTGAAAGGGGTTCAAACTCTGTCCTGAGTTACCATCAAACCTAGAGAATGAGACCCAGTTTTTAACTATCTGCGGTCTTTCCCTTCCAGAGAAAACCGAGTCTAGTCCCTTAAACAGACAATCTGAGGACCCCAAATTCATGTCATGCCATCAAGCAGAATTTGAGAGATCCAGTCACTTATTTTTAAGTCGTGCAAACATTCCATGTTAACTGAAGCTGAGGAAGTGCACCACTCAGATTAGTGGTCAAGTTATCCTCCGTGTCAAGAGTTAAAGGATGCCGGTTCTCAGTTAAACTCCTGCACAAATGCAGTTCACAGCCTGAAACCAGCAAAGCAATATGACAAGAGCATGTTATTGACGTCTGTCCCATCTTTGGCACCATCTTGGAAAGAGACAGGACTCTAGGAGAGCAGCATTGTTAGGGGATCAAAGTGTTGAGTCAAATTCTGCCAGGATTTGGCACCTTCGCATGGCTAGGCTGACCAGATAGCAAGTGTGAAAAATCGGGACAGGAGGTGGGGGTAATAGGTGCCTATGTGAGAAAAAGACCCCAAAATCGGGACTGTCCCTATAAAATCGGGACATCTGGTCACCCTACGCATGGCTGAATGGGGTTATTTGATGTAACTGAGGGCAGAATTTGGCACTTTCTCTCCTGCTTTGCCTCCACTTACACATTTCCCCGTGTTCTCATTTTGTGCCTCCAGGAGGACATCGTGCTGTTGTCAAACCGAAAATGCAACACCAAGATTTTCCACCGGAACTGGGAAGTCAAAGAGCTGTCGGTAAGCAAGACCTCTGCCAAGAGAGACGAAGTTACAAAATAGCACTTGCTTCTTTCCAAAGTTGCAGTACTGTCTCTTTCCAAGCTGGATTCTGATTTCAGGTGATCCTTTTGTAGAGTAACTTGAACAGGGAATTTATTCCCAATTGACACAGGAGTCATCTGAGGTTGGAATCTGGCCCTTTTTCTATTTCTGTATTTTGTACATCCTTAGGGCTGGGAAACCAGACAAACGTTGAGACTGTGAATCAGTTTAACAAATAATTGAGCCAGGAAACAATTTACATCTCAACATCTCTACCTTGTTCCCTGTTAATACAATGCATGATACTAACTTTATCCTCAGTGTTCAACAAACCAAAGGCTTTGTCACCGCCAACTCATCCACACCTGTCTTTATCATCTATTTCCAGACTGAACTTGGTTAACCTCCCTCACATAGGCAGCTCCAGGTCGTGTGGCAGGAAATCCTCAGTTTCTGTATTTTGGTTTCCCATGAGAGAATATTTTAGTACTCTAAAATCATATCCACATTTATGTACAGCCACTTTGAAGATCCAGAAACCGTTCACCAAATCACCAGCAAAAAAAAAATACTTGCACTGGCCAAATATATCTTCAGATTTTTGTAACATAATAAAGGTTTGAGACTGATCTGAAGCACAACATGTTGTTGGATTCCAAGGAAGGAAGGTGTAAGCAACAGAGTCCAAAGGTTCAAGACTAGCAGGCTCTGTGTACAGAGTGGATTCACACCTCCCCTGCGTCTTAGGTGTCTTCCCATTGGCCATGGCTTTGGAAAGTCTCCCTAAGCAGGACACGCCTAGCTGCTGCTAACACAGACATTCCTTATCTCCGTGTCTGCGACTCCCCTGGACACACTGTTTTACCTGCACATTCTCTCCCAAGGTGCACGACAGAATGATCCTGGTGAAGGAGGAGCTGCACCTCGTTATTGACGTGCTGGAGAACTTTGAGGATCCCAGTCTGTCTGAGCCGCTTGTGAGGCCATTAGAAATCCTGAGGCACATCAGAGAGGACTTGAAGATCTGCGTGAGTATTGGATTGCAAATGTCTCTCGCCACAGTGGGACTGGGAGTTGTCTATTGAACTCCCAACAGCATTAATTTCTTAAGTGGATCCAGGATCAAGTCATCCTTGTGCCAGTAATTGTGGACTTTGCTTTGCACCCCCCTTTATAACAATGAAAGAGTCCGGATTAGGTAGTTGCTGTATGCCTTGTTCATATACATAATCTAATTAGCTAATTAACTTGATCGACTAGTTAGGGACAGATGATGCCTGGCTGCTGTGCTACTGTGCAAGCAGGTACGTCCCCTCCTTCAGCTCCTGGGCTGTAGTTTGGTATCACTGCAGATACTGTGCTCTCTGTAGCACAGCTACTGTTGTTTCCATGTGCCCCCCAGAACATCACAGTGGAGGTGGGGAGGAGCCGGGAGGAGACAGACTCATGGGTGGCTGCATACACTGGGGGAGTATGCTGCACTCCTGCTCAGCTCCAGGGCATGTTCGGTTTCTATTCAGTGGAGTTCCTCCCAGAGCTCTTCTGGGCAGCACAAGGCATACCTCCCCCTACACAGGGCCATTCCCACAGGGCTCAGTAAAGCCCATAGTTAATGCTTCAAACACTTCTGAAGTGAAAAGTACCATACAAATGCTTGGTATTGTATTATTAATAGAACCTGGCAGGTTAACATGGAATCCATCTAAAGAACAAGATAAACTCAATCAAACCAATTTGTGCCTTGGGCTTGTACCGAGAGGTAGGAGGCTCAGCCATTGTTCCTGAAATCTCTACTCATGTGCCAGTCTGCTTCATGTATTGATTTTCTTTTCAGACCAGCCATCAGCCTGACGCCCCATCGACGCTCTGGGAGGCTGACTAGCTGGCTCCACAAATTCCACGCAGCCAAGAAGATGGTGAGTACATTTGGCAAACACACAAGACAAACTTTCATCACATGTTAGTGGGAACAAATCTGTACAGGTTCATCAGCTCTGGGAGGCTGACTAGCTGGCTCCACAAATTCCACGCAGCCAAGAAGATGGTGAGTACATTTGGCAAACACACAAGACAAACTTTCATCACATGTTAGTGGGAACAAATCTGTACAGGTTCATCAGCTCCATTCCCTTCCCATGGGGCCAGTCCAGGATGGTGCCCTGTATATTGTCCAGGAGCTTCTGCAGTCCAGGTGTCCTGAGACTGAATTAGTTCAGAAAGCTGGTAAATTTCTCATATCAGGAAGGGTCATTACATCTGCTGCAGACTGTAGCGGACCAGGCATCCAGAAAACAGCCTTTACCTTGTGGCCTAGCTTGGGTCCTTCCATAGGATGCAAATAGCAGAGTTTCAGATAAACATGTGGCATCTGATCCTCCACTGCTTTGCACCTTGTACCTTGTGGAATCATTTATATTTTTACAAAAACTTTGAAGAGGTGTAGATGCTGGGCTGGGCAATGGGAAAAGAGGCCCAGAGATAATTCATTCGTACAGATCTGCCAATGCCCAGGCCTTCTTCGGAATCCAATAGAGCCAAAGATAATACCCTTCAAATTTACTATTACCCCAGATCACTGTGCCTTTTGCTTCATTCAGACTCACTGGTTCATGTAACAGACCACAGCACACGTTGTTATATACTAAGAATTACAGGACATTAGACCACCGTGTAAATGAGTATTTCCTTGGAGTAGGCCTGGGCTACACTAGTGCGGGGGTTCGAACTAAGATACGCAACTTCAGCTACGCTATTCGCTATTCGCGTAGCTGAAGTTGAAGTATCTTAGTTCGACTTACCTGGCCGTCCTCACGGTGGTGAGTCGACTGCCACAGCTCCCCCGTCGACGCCGCTTACTCCTCCTGCTGAGTACGGGCGTCGATTCGCGGATCGATCTATCGCATCCAGACGAGATGCGATAAATTGATCCCCGTTACATCGAACTCTACCTGCCGATCTGGCGGGTGGTATAGACGTACCCTTAGAGTGTTTGTAAGGTCTTGTATACACACGGACATCCAGGAAAATTAATCTGAATTAACTAAAGGTGTGAGTTCGAAGTGGATTAGTTAAACCGCTTTAAAGCCCTGTATTGATGCTGTTATTCAGAGTTAAAGTGATCTCTGGAAGTGAAGTAAAGTAACCAAATTAGACCACTTTAATTTTGAATGAGGGTGTTCACACAGGAATTTAATGCCATTTAACTAACCCACCTCAAATTCACACAGTTAGTTCAGATTAGCTTTCTTTGAAGTTCCTGTGTAAAGACACTGCTCTGTTCACCCTTTTTCTGCATGCTCTGTGCTCCCTATCTATTTACAGCTCCCTCCTCCATCAGGCCTGTGTGCAGTAGCTTTCACTGGCCCACTGCTAGCCAGCCATTCTCTGTTACAAATGTGTTCACTTCCTCTCTCCTGTCCCAGGAAACTCCAGGATGCTTGGAAGCATCTGTGATCCTCAATCTCTTCCGGCTGCTGAACAATGACTTGAAGTGCGCAGCCTACATGGAGTCCTGCACCTAAACGCCAGATCTTTACACTGTCTCACCTCATGCATCTAATCAGACACTGGAGAGCCCAGCGAATGGGAACCCTGAATCCTTCCTACAGGACACTGTATTTTAACCAGGCGTGATGCTCTTTCCATCTTGGCATTTTACCATGGATCCCACCACCCATGATCTCTGAACAAAAGATTCACATACAACCAATCTTTAGGAACAGATCTCTCCGACTCCAATTGCCAGTAGCTGATTGGTTCTAGGCCAATTCCTTAACTGCAGCTAAAGTGTAGGGCCTGTTCCCCCTGAAATCAATGGGAGATTGTCCACTGATTGCAGCGGGATTAAAATTTAGCCCTAGAGGATATTATTATTATTTATTGTATTGGTTTATTGCTACACACAAATATTTGCCAATAGTATGTTAAGTGTGCCGTTATTTATTTTAATTTAAAGAACTAGTTTTTTCACACTATTTCTTTGATTTACAGACTAGTGAGTATTTCATTAGTGTCTTAGAAAGATGCTGGAAAATGCAATAATTTTGATGCATGGAAGGTGTTGCTGTATTAGACAGATTCCGAGAATCTATTTTTGTTTCACTGGCTGACATAATGTTAAGGCATCTGATGCGATCCTTATTTAAGCAAATCTGATTTTTATTTAAGTTATTTATTGTATCTATCATTTATTTATGTGCATATTTATCAAATGGACTGTTTTTATAATATTTAATTTTTTAAATATTTAATAAAACTGGAAGATGTAAAATAAAACTGAAATGATATACATTGATGGTTGACCCTCTGCTTCCTAACTGCATTATGTTCTGATCTCATCACCTCCAAAAATAGAAAACAACAAAAGTAATTAGAGGCAAAGAAGTACTTCCAGATGAGGAGAAATTGAAGACATTAATATTGCTTAGATTAGCTGAATGGTGAGAGGGGACATAACAGAGATACTTAAAATAATGAAAAGTGTAAAGTTATAGGTATGTTCCCACTATAGCAAATCTTAGGAAACCGCTGGTGGCAGGACCGAATATTATGGGGCCTTTAAATTGGCCAAAAAGCACCTACTATAATTAGTATCCTATATTTACCACAGTATATGTGACACACTCCTCTAGAATAAAACGCTGCTGTTTTAACTGGAGCTTGAATGTATCATGTATTCTTGTTTACTTCCTTTTTATTTGTATGCATTGAAATCAGTGTGAAGACACAGCTCTGGAAAAAGTATTCACCTGCTGTTGCACAGTACATAGTGGCTGCAATTTGCCCTGTTTTTGTCTTAGGGGGATAGATACTGGGGACTGGCACTCAGGAAACCTTAATTCTCTTCCCAGCTCTGCCACTGACCTGCTGGGAGTGGTGGATGACGTTGGGGAAGTCACTTCACTGCTCTGTAGCTCAGTTTCTCCATCTGTAAAATGGGAATAATGATACTGAATTCCTTTTTAAAGTGCTTTGAGAGCTACCAGTAAAAAACACTCTAAAAGAGCTTTCTATTATTAATATAATTATATGCACTATATAAAAAGCCTGATTCTCTTCTGCCCCGGTATTGTCAGCGCTCATGACTTTTTCACAGGTTGCAGGATTTTAGCCGGGGCTGGAACCTTTCTGGTGATGATGTGAGAATCTCCAATGCTCTTGGGTCTTTCAGCCTGGCTTCTGACTGGTTGTCTTTCCCACTATCTCCAGTCTTGGGGAAGAATGGCCAATCAAGGCTGCTGCAAGAAGCAGTCAGAGATCTCTGCCCCTTAGTTGCCAACACCACTGTCACAGGAGTGGAGGAGAGGGGAGCTCAAAGAGGCTCCACTCCCTCCTCCACTCCCTGCAACACCAGTCCAAGTGCAGGAGCTCCAGGCTTGGCTTGGTAACACATCAGCAGAGGCAGGTGGTGGTGGTATTGCCCGGTGATTGGTACCAGCATCCCCCAGGCCAAGAGGAATAAAACCCAGTTGGCAACAGCAGCCCAGGAGACAAGGGAGGTAGGTGCAGAGAATGGCCTTCCCATGGGGGTGGATGAGGAGGGAAGGGAGAGGCCCTGGTCCCCTGACTGGGGTGAGCTATTCGCTGAACATTAACAGGCCAGCTGGAAACAGATGGGGAGAGGTCAAATAAGGGATTGGTTGATGCAGGTTTCCTCAGGGGTGATAAGTGACAACCAGGTGAATGATCTGTGAGAGTTGGGGGAGGGGGTAATCACAGGGGCAGGGTGTGTGAGGCCCTGGGGGGCAGGGTAGGGGTTGAAGGAAGGAAGGGGAGTCACAGAGACAGGATGTTTGGGGCCCTGGGTGTGCGGGTTGGAGGGGAGAGTCTAACAATGGCAGGGGGTGTGGGGCAATGTGAGGGTTGGAGGCGAGGGTATTACAAAGATAAAGGGTGTGGGGCCCTGGGGGGTGGGAGATGAGGGTGTCACAGAGGCAGCGGGTGTGATCCCTGAGGGGAGTGTGCAGGTTGGAGGTGGGGGTTCACAGAGGCAAAGTGTGTGTGGGACCCTGGGGGTGTTGGAGGTGGGTGGGGGGTGTCACAGAGGCTGGGGGAGTGGGGACCTGGAGGCAGTGTGGGGGGGGTAGAGCCGTGGGGGGTCACAGTGGCAGGTTCTGGATCCTGGTGGGGATTGTGGGGGGGTTGAAAATGGCGGCCATCTTGACTTATGAGAAGCTAAGTTGAGGGGGATGGGAGAGGGGCTCGGGACGTTATAGGGAGCAGGGAAAAGGGGTGAAGTCTGGCTCTGGGGAAGGGAGCTGGGTGCGAGGCAGGGGACTCCTGAGTGCAGTGGAGGAAGCTGCTGCATCAAGTGCTAAGGATTTGAGAGAGGAACGCCGCTCCCCTCCTGTCGTCCCCCCCTCAGCTTGCCCGCCCTACAAAGCATGGGCATCCTCCTGCTGAGATGAAGTCACATGAGCCTAGATGTGCTCAGAGCGTGGTCCTTGGAGCTGACTGGGCCTTTCCAAATGGCTCTGGCCCCAGCATAACCCACCAGCTCCTTGTCGCAATTCAGCTCCATACTCTGGGGGCAGGGAGCCCCTCCGCCTCCAATGGCCACAGTTTCATTGCACTCACAGGGGCATGGCTTACATTACATCCCTTCTGCTATAACAGAGGTGGGCAAACTACAGCCTCTGGAACTGTCCTGCCCGGCCCCTGAGTTCCTGGCCGGGGAGGCTAGCCCCCGGCCCCTCCCCCGCTGTCCCCTCTCTCCCACAGCTACTCCGCCACGCGGGCAGTGCTCTGGGTGGCGGGGCTGCGCGCTCATGCCGGGCAGCGCAGCGGTGTGTCTGGCTCCGGCCAGGAGGCGCGGCTCCACACATGCTGCTCTAAGCGGCATGGTAAGGGGGCTGGGGGGCTGGATATGGGGCAGAGGGTTCTGGGGGGTAGTCAGGGGACAGGGAGCAGGGGGGTTGGATGGGTCGAGAGTTCTGAGGGGGGCAGTCAGGGAAGGGAAAGTAGGAGGGGCCAGATGGGGGTGGGGGCCAGGCTGTTTGGGGGCCACAGCCTTCCCTACCCAGGCCTCCATACAATTTCACACCCCGATGTGGCCCTTGGGCCAAAAAGTTTGCCCACCCCTGTGCTATAAGAATTTATGCTGAGACTTATCCTATAGCTTGCATTCTAGGGTGACAGTACTACTATGTGTATGGGTAAGGGACCACTATTAGGAGAATTATGGAACTGGATCATCGGTTGGTAGCTCACAAGTCTGCCTGCCCCCTCTGTCTCCAGGTTGGAGGAAATCAAAAGCATCTGAACATATTCCTTGCATGTAGCCAGGGTGCAGTGGTTGCTTTAGAGCTGAGATGCAGGTGAGTGTTGAGCTGAGCATCACATGCCATCAGTAGGAAAGGAAGGGAGCTGCCGAGGGATGTGTGTGCTCCATGTTACCTCTGGGGTCCTGTTTACACTGACCAGCAATATTGAGCTGGTTCTCCTGTGAGGTTCAACAGAAAAATGCTCTTTGTGGGGCTGGCTGCATGCAGGACTTCTGTTTGTGTAGAGGTCTACATAAATCTACACCCCCTCCAAAGCTGCTAGGAAAATTCCAGGTTAGCAGTTATGACAGCTTTGCAGCAAGCTTTGAGCTGCAAAAGTAGGTAAAGCAGCTGGAATGGAACTGAGAATCAGCTCCCAGAGCAAAATGTCAGTGTTGGTTGGCACAGAGCTGATGTAAGCCTATGGTGAGTGTGTGATACATGTCCCTGATCCAGAGGACATGGGTCTGTTACAGCTGCAGCTAAGGACGTATGCCGTTTTAGCTCAAACCGTAACTGCTTGTGCTTTTGTCTCTGGGGGACTTGGCTCAATCCCGGGTGTGTTGGACAAGATGGGAGCTATTGCATTAGCACACCGTGTTTTTCTCCTCTCTTTGCAAAGCCAACCCAACATTTAATCTCATGATTTTTAAGCCAGTCTGGTGATTTTCCAAGGCTTGACTCATCATTTTTAAATGCCTTAACAGTATCCCTTTTTAAGGGAAAGTGGTAATGTGTAAAAAGCATCACTCCAGAATCAGTTCCACTCAGTGCATTGGCTAACGCTGCATTACAGGTAACTTAAAGCCAAAAATTTAATGTAGCCCTTCTAGTCAGCCACAGCAATTATCCATTCCAGATTTGTTTCATACAAGGTAAAATATGTCGAGTGGCTGAAATAAGAGTATCCGTAGCCCAGCTCCTCAAAGATATTTGTGTGCCTAACTCTCAATGGAGTTCGGAGCCTGAATACCTTTAAGGACCTGGGCCCACATAATTAAATTAAACTGGGTCAGATCCACTGGTATTTTCTAGCTCATTAGATCCACTCCAGTGACTCAAAGCAGCCATGAACTCGGCTACTTACCCAGCCAGTTTAACCAGGGTTACTGATGCCTTGTGCTGCCTAAGCAGCTGGTGCGTACCAGTGAATCTGCCTCACTCTTGTCTCACAGAATTACTGTA
Source organism: Malaclemys terrapin pileata (assembly GCF_027887155.1). Taxonomy (NCBI): domain Eukaryota; kingdom Metazoa; phylum Chordata; order Testudines; family Emydidae; genus Malaclemys; species Malaclemys terrapin. The sequence continues at coordinate 12,159,950 of NC_071515.1, read as the reverse complement.
TCTTCAGAATGCAGCTTAACATGGTTATTACTGTATGGATTTGCTAATAGAATTTTCCCTTGTGGGACACAATATTGATTCATTATTGCCTTAGGCCCTTGCCAATATTTTAGCTCCGTATTAACCACCCCATAGCAATCTGAGTTACAAGAGCATTTATAATAATCACATGTATCGCTGCTCTTCGTGTTAGCCAGTGTATTAAGTATTTAATGAAATTGGGACGCAGGGAGACGAATGGCTCATTCTATGTTATGAATCAATAGCTAGGGTACATGCTGTTAACATTTCACTGCTCTTAATTAAATAGAATATTTGGAGGATACGCTATATTGAATTAACTCAGTTGTAATTTAAGGTTACTGCCGGTAAAGCAAATTTTAATCTGAAAAATGAATGACTATTTTTGAGGAAAATCACTGATACTATGGATCTGATTGTTTTTATTTAAATCATCTCCAATTTTGTACAAGTAGTTACTAGCAGCTGGAGGTCTAATTACTTGATTGTGCCTGTGAATCAGACAATGAGACGCCCGAGGGCCGAGATTTATACCTGCAATTATCTGTACCTGTAATTTTGCTGCAGAAAATAATTGCAGGGGCTTTTTTACGTTCACTAAGTTGGAGGCCCTGTTGAAACCCCTTTAAAATGTGGGCTCCTATCCTCAAAGGTATTTAGGCTCCTATCATCCAATGAAATCAGTGGAATTTAGGTGGCTAAATTCCTTTATTGCAGGAGTCTTGTGAGAATGTTGTATATTGTTCTCGGTGTAAAGGAAAAAAAGAAAAGTAGTGCTTGAGAGAGAGGCCAGTAGAGTGGAGCGTGAAGTTGACTTTTTATCTGCAAATATATCTGGGCGTGCTATGCACATGAGCGTTTCTATAGCAATTACATTGCAAAGGAAGTTTGCAGGTGTAGAAGAGGGGATTATGATGTAAATGATAGTCCAGTAAGAGTTTGACTGAGAGACTCAGATCCCCGAAGGCATCAATTGATTCCAATGGGAGTTAGGCACCAAAGTACCTTTGAGGAGATCTGAGCTAAACTGACTAGGTCGTTTACCATCGTTGTTTGCAGTGTTGTAGCCAGGATATTCGAGAGACACGGTGATGAGGTAATTTCTTTTATTGGACCAACTTCTGTTGGTGAAAGCCACAAGCATTCCAGCTACACGGAAGACCAGAAGAAGAGCTCCGTGTAGCTTGAATGTTTGTACCTTCCACCCACAGATGTTGTTGCAATACAAGATATTGCCTCACCCACCTTGTCTAGCTCATTTAAATCTACCATTGACCAGCAATCAGATGGCACGAAGGTGTGGCTATCAAGCCGGACTAGATTCAAACAAGTAACTGATGAAAGGCTAACTGTCCCATTACCAGTCACAAGAGCAATCCCTTCCCCTTGTGTCTCCACAGGAGTACAGTGATTAATTTTCTTGAACAAAGGTGAGTGTGAAAAATGACGTCCATAAAGAGGAGGCAGAGCAGGCTTCCGTGGCCCACCCAAAACCCAAAATTAACCCTGCGAACATCACTGGACATCCAACACTACAGGAGAAACTGGCATGCCAGCTGGCCTTACCAATGCTATATTTGTTAAGAACAACAGGCTGCCGTTTACTTGATCCTACGTGAGCGCGGGGTGCTGGACTTGGTGATGTCTCGAGTTCCCTTCCAGCCCTACATTTCTGTGACTCTATGTTGACTGAGACAATATTACAGTAAAATGTCTCCTTTGGGTACCCAGATGGAGCTTCACAGTCTGCATTATCTTCCATTTTCTGATGTATAGAATACAAATTATTAGCAAATGCACATAGCCCCTTCCCCTGACCTAACTAGCCTCTGGGAGCGAGATCTCATCCCTATTCTCTAGTGCCCCATTTCAGTGCCAGCGATGCCTGGCTAATCTTTGAATGTGGCACAAACACCAGGGATAAAAGCACCTAATTGACTAAGGAGCCTAAGTCCTATTGACTTTCAGGGGCACGTAGACCCCGAAAGGCCCAGACCCTGAAAGGTATGTGGACTCCGAACCCCCATTGATTTCCATCTCAGCCTTAAGTCATTTTTGAAAACGGGGCATAGACTCCAAAATCACGTAGGCCCTTTTGAATGGTTTTTTCCAAAATCTGTCATTGAAAACAAACCCACAAACAAAATAGCAATCAAGTAAGAGTGACCTATTTATGTACAAAACATTTTAATGTGGGCCTGGAAAATCTGTTATTCAAAAAATGAATTATATCTACAGTATCCAATGTTCCTTGGAATAAAATTTGTATAAGTAATAAGTCTCCCTTTTCTCTGGAGGTCTCTTTCATGAGCTGTATGTTCAGAGATACCACCTTCATTTCCAGAAATGAAGGTGAGGAGGTTTCTTGCAGTTGTTTTGAGAACAGTGAAAAGGGAGTGTACTGACTCCCAAAAAGATGCTTACAAACAGGGCCGGCTCCAGGCACCAGACAAGAAAGCATGTGACTGGGGCGGCACATTGTAAGGGGTGGCATTTCGGCCAATCTTGGGACGGCACATTCCGGCTGCTCACCATGACGCCGAGCTCCCCAGGACGCGCCACTCCCCGCCGCCTGCACCAACCTCCGCCTCCCGTGCCGCTCTGAGCCAGGCCCGGCCGAGCCACCTTTAAAGGAGCGGCTGAGCCAGCACCTCCTGCAGCCCCCGGGGGCTCTGACTGCCCGGCTGGGAGAGACACCCCAAAGCTGGAGGGGGCAGCCCCTCTCACCCGGCTGAGAGTGGGTTGCAGTGCCTGGCTGCCCACGGGAGGAGGGAGCGGGCGGGCTCCTTTCACCCCCCTGCGAACCGCCTTGAACATCCACCACGGCTGCCGTTTTTTTATTTTGCTTGGGGTGGCAAAAAAGCTAGGGCCGGCCCTACTGAGAAATGTACTCTGTTGTTTTGCAGATCATGTACCCTTTACCCTGGCATATTCCCTAAGTACCCAACGTTCTTCCAAAGACTTCACTACTGGACATGGTAAAGTGTTATTCCTTCAGCATCTTCGGGGCCTTTCTGAATGCACTTTCATCAAAGACAATACATGCGAGAATCACAAATCTGCATGGCAGGGGCCAGTAACTTTGTAGGAAGAGGTGCCTAAATACTTGTCTGTGAAACTTTCATTCCTTATTAACCTATCACATGGGGATTGGCCCCTCTAGGGGAGATGGTCCCCACCTGTGACTAATTAGCAGATTAGTTGACTGCAGGAGCAAGGGAAAGCAAGCCTGTCTGGCTCTTGTAGGAATCCAAGGCTCAGGACAAGGGGGTGGGTGGGGAGAACGAGGTGAGGGGACCGTCTCTGGGAACTGTAGCCCATGTTGGGCTGAGGATCTACTTTGTGATGACATTTTTGACAACACTTCTGGTTAGCCAATACATTATGCCCTGAGGAAAGAGCCTGAAACCGACCCTGGGATGATATTGACGCTTCCTTGTCTAGTGGGAACCCAGCAGCTTCCATGTGGTGGAGAACGCGGGCCAAGGATTGGGCCTTGGGTGTCTGGTGGGGCCCCCGCTCCTAGTAAATAGAAAGGATGGAAGTGATTCTCTGCCTGCTGTTGGCTCAAAAGGAATAACAGCTCCCCTCCAGCACAGTCAACACAAGAAGCCGGAGGCTCAGACACCAGCAGCAGAAGTCGTTCCTGAGAGTAATTTTCACAACTGTATTTTGCCCCAAATTCTCCCAGCCAGGTGTTGTAATTCTACATTACATCATCCAGGAAGAAGAGTGATCCCCAGAGCAGAGGAGGTCTTGTAGCTGCTGGAAGATGGGCTGGATCTCAGTTGAGCAGGCCCCCATAGTGATTCTGTGCAAGATGGTCTCTCTCAAATCCAAATGGAGGCTTATGGAGCACTGACTGCTTGCATTTTAGTGTGGTCAGCACAGGGGCAGAGCTCCGGTGGCCCAACTAAAATCCACACAGTCAACACAGGCTCTCCATGGGCCTCTCCATGGATCTCAGAGGGGCTATTCTGGCTGCCCCTGCACCATGTGTAAAATAGCCAGCGTTTGACCCAAGATAAGGAAAATGTGTGACTTCAGGAGGTAACAGACATAATGGTGCTGTGAAAAGGACGTTGCTTTGAAACTCTGGTAACCGTGCTATATTTTGATCTCAATACAATGAATTAACTGCAGCTTCTAGTTAATGAGAAGATTAGACGAGAATTAGAACTCAAAACTGTCCTCAGAGTTATTACAGCCCAATCAACCATAATGCAATAGGGTCTGTGAATTCAGAGCCTCGCTGATGAGACGCTTATTATCCACCCTGCCTATAATTTTCCGTCAACTTGCCCTTCTAGGTCTTGAGCAGACAGTCCCTTGGTTTAGGGGCTGATCCAGCTGCCACTGAAGTCAGAGGTACAATAATTATTGCTTGGCTCTGACCACTAGGTCTGGCTGCCCATGACCTGGCCCTGACAGTGGACCAGGACCCCTTTGCACTAGAGGGTACAGACACAGAACAATGCTCAGGTCATTTATTTCCTGTGTTAAGAACATAAGAACAGCCAGATTGGGTCAGACCAAAGGTCCATCTAGCCCAGTATCCTGTCTTCCGACTGTGGCCACTGCCGGTGCTTCAGAGGGAATGAACAGAACAGGTAATCATCAAGTGATTTGTCCCAGGTCACCCATTCCCAGCTTCTGGCAAACAGAGACTAAGAACACCATGCCGACCCGTCCTGGCTAAACGCCATTGCTGGATCTATCCTTTATGAACTTGTCTAGTTCTTTTTTTAAACTCTGTTATAGTCTTGGCCTTCACAACATCCTCTGGCAAAGAGTTCCACAGGTTGACTGTGCGTTGTGTGAAAAAATACTTTATTTTATTTGTTTTAAACCTGTTGCCTATTAATTTCATTTGGTGACCCCTAGTTCTTGTGTTATGAGAAGAAGTAAATAACACTTCCTTTCTCCTTTCTCCACACCAATCATGATTTTATAGACCTCTATTATATCCACCCCCCAAGTCATCTCTTTTCCAAGCTGAAAGGTCCCAGTCTTTTTAATTTCTCCTCAGATGGAAGTTGTTCCACACCCCTAATCATTTTTGTTGCCCTTTTCTGTACTTTTCTCAGTACCAATATATCTTTTAGAGATGTGGTGACCAGATCTGCACGCAGTATTCAAGATGTGGGTGCACCATGGATTTATATAGAGGCATTATGATTGGAGGGTTAGGGGTGCCTGCATTATCCCTGTCAGCTTTCTGTTTTTCTGCTGCAAAGCCCTTAAAGTCCCGTAACGGCTCTCTAGCAAACATGCTTTCCAGACATAGGGTCAGATCCTTTTTGCCTGACGCATACAACTAGACTTCGATGTGACTCGCATAAGATGAGCAGAATTTTTCCCTCAGTGGAAAGTATTAGGGTTCTATAGTGATCTTAAAATGGAAGTCTTCTTCTCCGCCCCCGCCCCGTTCCTATACAGCTGCATGCATCTGCCATATGTCACCTAGTGGCTAGGGAACTGACGTAGAACGCAGGAGGTGTGGGTTAATTCCCAGCTCTGCCAGTTAGTTGCTGGGCGACTCTGGCCACATCAATTCCCTCACTGAACCTCAATTTCCCCATCTGTAACACAGCAATAATACTGGCCTCCTTCGTATAGCGCTTTGAGATCCAAAGATGAAACTGCTAGATAAGAGCTAGGTACTATTATTGTATGTATGTAACTCTATGTAACTCAACCAGTTTCAGTTTTGTTTCATTAGCTCCTAACCTTATCTCAGCAAGGCACATGTCACAGAGTCCTGAGTTGATACATGCAGTAGAATTTGATTCAGTGTAGTATATGGTCTGCTAATAGTGTCCCCTACAGTTTACTTTAGTGGTGTCAGAAAGCCGCTTTTCATACACCAGGAAATATCTCTCTTTTGTCACCTACCTGAAAGGGTCCCACTGACTGAACCCAGTTATCTATCAATTATTTGGGCTAAGAATTGTTTCCATATAGTTGTGGATTTTCCTGTTACTCTGAATAAGAAGCTCTGATTTAATGCATGTTCTGGTTCGCTTTGCACGTGGCAAGCCGCACAAATACACACAGGTTTCCTTTTATTCATTAGAAATGTTGGGCGCAGATCATGCACATCCAAAATGGCACAGGTAGTACCAGGAATTTAAACACCTGTGTCGACATAACTGATAACTACACCTGCCAGTGACCTGGTTACGGTTAACAGAACCTGTCAGCAGCAGCAGAGAGAGAATAATGCATAGAAGGTGAACAGGAATCAGGGCTAATAAAAGGAAGTTGCTGGAAAGGCAATGAAACGTACAGGCCAGCAAGTGGAAGGGAGTGAAATCTTCTTAACAAATGGTTAGTTTAAAAAATCATCAAATCCCACTATTGAGAGAGTTAGGCATGGGAAGCTGGTTAGCTTTGGGTCTGCAGTGCTTTCATAGGCTGAATACTACTGAAGTTAGTGGGTGTTTTGTCTGAGTAAGTACTGGCAGACTTCAAAGGTGAATCAAAGAGTTTTTCTAACTTCCAAAACCTGAGTGTAGTCATTCAAGAGTCTGTTTTCTAGAAAGGAGTGAGCTGCCTTTTTCATGTGTTTCTAGAGCCCTTTGCTCTAGTCAAATGCAAGCCCCTGAAATCAAAGTTTTTTCACAACTAGTACATTGTACTGCTTTGACTCTAGCGGTATATTGGCATGGTTAAAGAATACAACCTCCCTTACTGTTCCTCTCAGCGCCCCAAAAGGAATGCAGATGCTTTATACCGGCAATAGCTCTGCCTGTACAGAAAGAGACATAACGATACTGGTATCAGGCACCGTTATGCTGAGATAACTGCATCCACACTTTGTTGTATTGGTTTAATTGTATCAATTAAGAAATCACAGTCAGGCCTGGTTGACACTTGAAACTTGTATCATTCTACGTACGGCCAGGAAAGCAAAGGTGAAACAACTTTTAATAAATATTTATTTGATATGGTGTAGCTTTGTTATTTCAGAGACCCGTTTCGGTAGTGTTTAAATGAGGAAAGGGAGCACGAGAGCTGTTACTTTAAAAGTTGTCTGGCTGTATTCCTCAGAGTCTGTCTGAATAATGGAACTCAGCCTTGACCGAGGCAAGGAGACAACAGCCACTGAATACAGCAAAAAGATCAGAACAAAAGACAGGAAACAGGTCATAACACACGTACGAGTACAGCGTGAGGCCTAGGGCTGGCAGGTGGGGGGAGGGGAGGACTGCAAAGAGCTGCACCTAGGAAAGGAGACAATAGCACATGTACTCTTCATTAATCCGGGCAAAGCTTTGCTCCTATTACTGCCGTCCTTGTCTCTCCCCCTCGCTTGTGTTCTACAACCCCATTGTGACAAGGCTCCATTTAGACTGTAAACGTATCTAGGGGACTGCCTGTATTTTATGTGTACGATGCTTATCTAATGAGGCCCTGATCCTGGCTGGGGCCTTGGTGAACGAGTGGAATAAATGCTACTGCAGCTAACTGGTAATGTTAGAGTACAGAAGATCTCCACAGGGACTGTATGTCCTTGGCTTTGTGGTGAAAAGTAAAACAAATGGGATGGACAAACGAATACCCACCCAGCTCGAAATTCCTGCATGTCGGGCTTAACTGTAGTCCTCAGTGCACATCTATGGTGTATCTAGACATTAAAGGCAAGCCCTGGTTTGCTGTAAGTAACCTGTGATCTGCAGGAGATTGGCAAGAAGGTTCCAACCCTCCTGATCATTTTACATTTTTGAGGCTATATCTGCAAGGAAAAGGACTTTAAAAACAAAAGGGGATGAAATTCTTCTGGCTTAGCAATTCAGCAAAGGCCAAGTCTACATACATACCTACTCTAGGCAGGGAACTCTTGCATAATTCACTTGTGACATCACAGTGTTTTCATCACCTGGAAATCCCTCAGAGCTCTGAGCTCAGGTGTGATACCTGCCTCACTTTCGCTTTCCTTTTCCAAACACTTTGCTGCTCTTTGCTGGGTGACAGCAGAGCTGGGTTTTTCTGCCCTAGACTAAAGCAAAATGTGGTTTCATGTTATTTTTCTTAACCAGAAAGAGCCTTTTGGTATAAAAGCAAGAGCCATAGAGAAGAAAAACCACATCCAGAGCCAAGAGAGTGGCAAAGCAGCCCTGAGACACAAGAGGCAACTAAAGCAACATCCCAGCAAATACACGGCAAGGTAAGAGTGACTAGCCTGGAGCCTCTCCTTACCACACAATTGTTCTTTACCAAGTGATTATATTGTGCTCTATGGTAGACAGCAAGGAATATATGTTGTACAAGCAAAGTGCGTTACACCTGTAATGTATTATTAATGGCTGACTATTTAAACAAAAAAAACCCTCTGATTCATGAATATTTTCCTGGAGAAAATCAGAGTTCAAGTTGGTATGATTTGTAGGGTGTTTTAGTTTTGTATCTGGAGAATTGTTGGGTACTTGGAAAAAGGGTTTGCCTTTCACAACTGATATTTCATACAAAAATGTGCATGGATTAAAAATAGTTCAGTCATCAAATTATAGAGAAGAAACAATGTCGTGACATAGGAGACCAGCAAGAAAATACGACTATCAAATTGCTATCAGACAAAAAGAGTCAGTAGCCTGAAAATTATTTATCAGAACTATTTTGCAAGTGGCAGATATATATTTGCGTAAAATTAGGATTCGTTCGTACTTTGCTATACTAAAAGAAGCAGGATAAATTTGTAACAAATGCTGTAGGATGATGTACCCTGCTGCACCTACTAGATACTTTACTGTTTGAAGACATAGTGTGCAAGTATTTATAACAGCTGAAGTCTGAAGGGTGGTTTGAAAAGAACAGATAATTCTGCTGAATGTCAATAAGTTAGTTTTAAGAAAAAGAAGAAAACATCACTTTCGCCAGCTGTTTCATTTCATTCATTTCACAGCTGATCAAATTAACTGGTTGGCTTGAGGAAGGCTTGAGAAATGGTAACAATTGTTTTACTTCCCAGTCCCCTAAAGGAAGCCAGAGCTCAGAGCTGGGCATTACACTGATTCTGTGTCACCAGCTGCCTCCTGCAGTAGATTTAACCATGTTTGAAGAAACAGTAAAAAAAAAAATTTAGAGCTAGGTTTGTCTCCAATGCAGGCCTAGCTTATGAGACGGCGTCCAACTCGCTGGCTGGTAAGCCTGGCAGCCTGGCATGTCAGTGATGTATCTCTCCCGTTCTGTCTCCCTTAGGGAAAATGGTGAACGTAGGCGACAAAGTTCTCTTTGCTCTGGCCATCTGGACGATGACTACAGAGGCCTTTCCCAAAAGCACTGAGAGGACAAAATGCCACCTCGCAAAATACAAGTCCCTGCCACCTCAGGAACTGGAGGCCTTCAAGAAAGCCAAGGACAAATTTGTAAGTGTGAAGAACACACACTGGGCAATAACAGCACTGTGAGCCCTAGGCTGTCATCGAAACAGCGGCCCGCTCTGCATGTCCCTTTGCACTCAGGGAAGAAGCTGAAAACTAACTACCAAGAAGGATTTCGTTTTACTTTTCTGCCAGCTCGAGCACCCTGCTGGCCAGTACCAGGCTCTAGCACAGCGCCTGCTGAACCCAGGTCCTCTCCTCACTGGAGGAGAACGACAAAGCACAGTTTAAACTTGTTCATGCATATCACTGTCATATCCCTTGTGGATACCAGCCCTAGAGGTACAAGGGAGACATTTGATGTCAGCATCTCGTCTCCCTGCATCACCACTGGGATTGCGTGGAGAGAACTGAGGGAAGAACTAGTACAGGTTTGTTCCTGCTCCTACATAAATATGGGTCTCTGTTCTTTCCTTCTGCCTCCAGGAGGACATGATGCTGTCGTCAGACCGAAAATGCAGCACCAGGATTTTCCACCGGAACTGGGAAGTCAAAGAGCTGTCAGTATGAAAAATCTCAGCCAAGGGGCACAAGAAGGTCACATGCTAGCACAGGGGTTCTCAAACTGAGGTTTGGGACCCCTCAGGGGGTTGCAAGGTTATTACATGGGGGGTGGGGTCGCGAGCTGTCAGCCTCCATCCCAAACCCTGATTTGCCAGCATTTATAATGGTGTTAAATATATTTTAAAGGGTATTTAATTTATAAGGGGGGGTCGCACTCAGAGGCTTGCTATGTGAAAGGGGTCACCAGTAGAAATGTTTGAGAACCACTATTCTAGCAGATGGTTCCTTCCTAACATGTGTCCCTTTCTCACTGAATCTGATCTCACTTACCCTTGTGCTAATCTGACACAAGGCCCTTTGACCATTGACTTTGTAGTCACTGATTTAGTCAGGAGCATGTCAGATCTGACAGTGGCTCTTTCTCAGTGTAAATAAGAGTCACCCCTCACCTTCAGTTCAGGTGCCTTCTCACTGGCTATAAACTGGTGTCAAGAAAGACGTGTGGAGATGAAACTGTTTCCAGTCAGGAGTGATTTTAATATTTCATTTATTGACAAATCAAGAAAGCCCTGAGTGGCTTTGGAAAATCTCCTGTTTCAACCTAGTCTGCCTGCCCCTACGCATGGGAATTTCTAGTCCTGTATCTGCACAGCTGTGCCTCTTTCTCCCACAGACAGTCTCTTACCTACAAGTTTCTCTCCCCAGGTGCATGATAGAGTCATCCTGGTAGAGAACGAGCTGGACTTTACCATTAACGTGCTGGAGAACGTTGAGGACCCCAGTCTGTCCAAGCTGCTCTCAAGGCCGCTAGAAATCCTGACACAGATCAGAGGGGACCTGAGGGACTGTCTGAGTATTCAGTGCCAGATTTCTCTTTCAGTGCCGGCAAACCTTGGAATGCTCCAATCCACATAAGAAGTCTTCCTGGAGACATACAAGACACCAGGTGGACAATGGCGTCGGCCTGTAAAGACTGAGTCATGCAGGGGCATGTGACTTGCCCAGGTGACTCCAAAACTCCATCTTGGAGCTGGACTTTGGATAGGAGGGGGGTCCCCACCCACAAGAGTCTATTTAAACCCGTGGGAGACCTTTCCATTTGGTCTTCAGCTGGCTAAAGAAGGAGCCTCTCCACCCCCCCAGGATACTTGAAGGAGACTGAAACAAAGGAGAGTAACTACAGGGGGTGTGAGTGATTGCTGGACCCAGGCTAAAAGGAGATTAGCCTGTAAAAGGGAGCACTCTGGAACTGGTGAGGAAATTATCTGTATTCAGTTTGATTAGGCATAGATTTGCGCATTTTATTTTATTTTGTTTGGTGACTTACTTTGTTCTGTCTGTTACTACTTTGAACCACTTAAATCCTACTGTCTGTATTTAATAAAATCACTTTTTATTTAGTAATTTACTCAGAGTATGTATTAATACCTGGGGGAGCAAACAACTGTGCATATCTCTCTATCAGTGTTATAGAGGGCGAACAATTTATGAGTTTGCCCTGCATAAGCTTTATGCAGGGTAAAACGGATTTATCTGGGTTTAGACCCCATTGGGAGTTGAGCATCTAAGTGCTAAAGACAAGCACACTTCTGTGAGCTGGTTTCAGGTAAACCTGCAGCTTTGAGACAAGTGATTCAGACCCTGGATCTGTGTTAGAGCCAGACAGGAGTGGCTGGCTCAGCAAGACAGGGTGCTGGAGTCCTGAGCTGGCAGGGAAAACAGGAGCAGGGGTAGTCTTTGCACATCGGGTGGCAGCTCCCAAGGGGGTTTCTGTGATCCAACCCGTCACAAACATGCTACTCTTCAATGCCCCAGAAAATATCCACTTTGACAAACCTTTACAATTGACAAGCTGGAAATAATATTTTTCAAGATTTCACATTGCTACCAAGGTCCACAAAGAAACTGGAGATATGCAGGTATATTCTTTCATTTATGTCGTGGAGACGCAGGCAGAGCATATCTCTAAATCCTTTGATTTTTACTCAAGACAGTCACAAACATGACTATGCAAGCGTTCTGGCTATGTTTCATGCGTTCTTTATACCACAGAGATAAGTGGTTTATGGCCACAGTTCAGGCTCGTTGCTGGTGATTTCACTCAGAGTCTGTGAGTTGTCTACCTGTTGGCCACCTGTCAGAGCCTCTGTTGCAAGCTACCTCCTAACAAACCCCTCTTGACACACGGCCCTTATTTATGTCAGTGCCTCTGAAAACACACAGCCCATCCGCAGTGGTGAAGAACAGTCCTTCTCTAGACCAGTGTCCTGGGTCTGGAGTACCTTGGAAGGCTGCTACCTCTGTGCCTCCACCCTCCATTCTCTGCTGTTTCCCCCGGGCTGCATTGTACTATTGCTGCAGCTTCTACTAACCTCCTGCCAGCCCTGGCCTGCTCCCCTGCCACACTCCCATTCAGCCTGGCCCAGCTCTCAGGCTGCTGGTTCTCAGTCTCCCTGGCCCAGATCTCAGACAGGCCCTGATCTCAGACTACCCCTTGGACTAGTGCCAAAAGTGCTTCCCAGGTTCTCCTTCCCCCAGGCCGTTGCTTCCCAGGTAAATCACAAATATGGATAGTTAACCTGGATGTTATCAAGACTGCAAGGGAAGGCTCACTTCTGGGAACAGTCCCTTTCTGCCCAGTTGTGAGACCACTGAAACCACTCTCCTCCTCCCCTTCGCTGATCAGTGATGACTCGCAGAGTCACTCCTGAGGACGGGGGAAAAAATGAATGAAAAGGCTGCTCAGTGGATCGTTACAATAACACAGCAAACCCGGAAGCTGGGCAATGCTAAGATTAGAAACAGAACTCGCCTACTCTAGGCAGGGAAACCTTGCATCATTTGGTCATGATGTCATGCAGAGGTTCTCTCACCTGGGAATCCCTGGTGAGGGCAGAGGGTTAGGAGCTAGATGCACCTGCCGTACTTTCATTTTCCAGTTTCCATTGATCAAACAGCAGCATTAACGTGTGGGGTTTTCTCCTTTGACTAAAGGAAAACAAGATTCCATTTTATTTTTTCCTAAAGAGTATAAAAGCAAGAGCAATGGCAAAGCGAGGCTACATTCACAGACCAGAGGGAGGCCAAGCAACCCTGAGGAAGAAGAAGAAGAGACTAAAGCGATTTCCCAGCAAACATGCTCCAAGGTACGTGCCTCTAAGTCTGGGGCTTCTGTCTAGCACATGGGCTTACTAGACTGATCTGCTGTGATCTACTCTAAAGAGTAAGGATCAAACACTATCCATTCCTCTAAGTACCTTACCAGTTTATTTTTTATTATTAGTGCTGGGGCTGTAAATTAAGAGGCTGGATCTGAAAACATTTGTGAATAGAAGAGTTGAGTTTGCTCAGCTGTGATCTTTGGGGTCAACCCACCAATGTATATATTTGATTGTAGCCCTCATCTTCCTGCACCCCTCCTTTCCCTGCTTTGTCAGACTGTCAAAAATACAGTTTATAATCCTTGTAACCTGGAAATGGAGTGATGCGTGGAATTCCCCTTTCTGATTCAATAGGAAAAATGATGGGTTGCAAACTGGTCCTGGTCCTGACCCTATGGACAGTGTCTACAGAGGCCTTTCCCAAAGGTGCTCAGATGAAGAAGTGCCACCTCTCAAAATACAAGTCCCTGCCACCCCGGGAACTGGAGACCTTCAAGAATGTTAAGGACAGATTTGTAAGTGCAAAGAAGACACATAAGTAGGGTAATAATGGCAATGTGAGTGCTAGGCTGTAGTTTCAACAGCAGCCTTCTCGGCATATTACTATGGGCAGATGAAATAAGATGGAAGGCATATGCTTAGGTAAGGTTGGGGTGTAGGGTTGCTGATACAATAGAAAGAAGTCTCTCTGTCTGGATCTTCTTTGTTGGTGATCCCCCACCCAGTCTTAATTATGAAAGGGCAAAGCACAGAATGTTCAGCTCCGGCAAGTATTCAGATATTTGGGGAATGGGGATCATAGATGTGGAGAGAGGCAGAGTCATGTTCAGGGCAGGAAAGTTGAAACTGATCTAGGGCAGAATCACAGATTAGACAATAGCAGGGAAAGAATGGGATTCTTACTGTTAGAAAAGAGCGAGGGGAGAAAGAAGGGACAATCTGTCTAAGTGGGTGTTCCTAATCCGAGTCAGTCTAAGGACGTTAGGGCCTGGCCATCTCAGATTTCTTAGAGAGTCAACTGTCCTTAATCTTAAATCTCAAAAAGTTCTGAAAGGGGTTCAAACTCTGTCCTGAGTTACCATCAAACCTAGAGAATGAGACCCAGTTTTTAACTATCTGCGGTCTTTCCCTTCCAAAGAAAACTGAGTCTAGTCCGTTAAACAGACAATCTGAGGACCCCAAATTCATGTCATGCCATCAAGCAGCATTAGAGAGATCCAGTTAATTCCTTTTTGTTGTGCAAACATTCCATGTTAACTAACGCTGAAGCTGAGGAAGTGCACCACTCAGATTAGTGGTCAAGTTATCCTCCGTGTCAAGAGTTAAAGGATGCCGGTTCTCAGTTAAACTCCTGCACAAATGCAGTTCACAACCTGAAACCAGCCAAGCAATATGACAAGAGCGTGTTATTGACACCTATCCCGTCTTTGGCACCTTCTTGGAAAGAGCCAAGACTCTAGGAGAGCAGCATTGTTAGGGGATCAAAGTGTTGAGTCAAATTCTGCCAGGATTTTGCAGCTTTGCATGGCTGAATGGGGTTATATGATGTAACTGAGGGCAGAATTTGGCACTTTCTCCCCTGCTTTGCCTCCACTTACACATTTCCCCGTGTTCTCATTTTGTGCCTCCAGGAGGACATCGTGCTGTTGTCAGACCGAAAATGCAACACCAAGATTTTCCACCGGAACTGGGAAGTCAAAGAGCTGTCGGTAAGCAAGACCTCTGCCAAGAGAGACGAAGTTACAAAATAGCACTTGCTTCTTTCCAAAGTTGCAGTACTGTCTCTTTCCAAGCTGGATTCTGATTTCAGGTGATCCTTTTGTAGAGTAACTTGAACAGGGAATTTATTCCCAAATGACACAGGAGTCATCTGAGGTTGGAATCTGGCCCTTTTTCTATTTCTGTATTTTGTACATCCTTAGGACTGGGAAACCAGACAAACGTTGAGACTGTGAATCAGTTTAACAAATAATTGAGCCAGGAAACAATTTACATCTCAACATCTCTACCTTGTTCCCTGTTAATACAATGCATGATACTAACTTTATCCTCAGTGTTCAACAAACCAAAGGCTTTGTCACCGCCAACTCATCCACACCTGTCTTTATCATCTATTTCCAGACTGAACTTGGTTAACCTCCCTCACATAGGCAGCTCCAGGTCGTGTGGCAGGAAATCCTCAGTTTCTGTATTTTGGTTTCCCATGAGAGAATATTTTAGTACTCTAAAATCATATCCACATTTATGTACAGCCACTTTGAAGATCCAGAAACCGTTCACCAAATCACCAGCAAAAAAAAAATACTTGCACTGGCCAAATATATCTTCAGATTTTTGTAACATAATAAAGGTTTGAGACTGATCTGAAGCACAACATGTTGTTGGATTCCAAGGAAGGAAGGTGTAAGCAACAGAGTCCAAAGGTTCAAGACTAGCAGGCTCTGTGTACAGAGTGGATTCACACCTCCCCTGCGTCTTAGGTGTCTTCCCATTGGCCATGGCTTTGGAAAGTCTCCCTAAGCAGGACACGCCTAGCTGCTGCTAACACAGACATTCCTTATCTCCGTGTCTGCGACTCCCCTGGACACACTGTTTTACCTGCACATTCTCTCCCAAGGTGCACGACAGAATGATCCTGGTGAAGGAGGAGCTGCACCTCGTTATTGACGTGCTGGAGAACTTTGAGGATCCCAGTCTGTCCGAGCCGCTTGTGAGGCCATTAGAAATCCTGAGGCACATCAGAGAGGACTTGAAGATCTGCGTGAGTATTGGATTGCAAATGTCTCTCGCCACAGTGGGACTGGGAGTTGTCTATTGAACTCCCAACAGCATTAATTTCTTAAGTGGATCCAGGATCTAGTCATCCTTGTGCCAGTAATTGTGGACTTTGCTTTGCACCCCCCTTTATAACAATGAAAGAGTCCGGATTAGGTAGTTGCTGTATGCCTTGCTCATATACATAATCTAATTAGCTAATTAACTTGATTGACTAGTTAGGGACAGATGATGCCTGGCTGCTGTGCTACTGTGCAAGCAGGTACGTCCCCTCCTTCAGCTCCTGGGCTGTAGTTTGGTATCACTGCAGATACTGTGCTCTCTGTAGCACAGCTACTGTTGTTTCCATGTGCCCCCCAGAACATCGCAGTGGAGGTGGGGAGGAGCCGGGAGGAGACAGACTCATGGGTGGCTGCATACACTGGGGGAGTATGCTGCACTCCTGCTCAGCTCCAGGGCATGTTCGGTTTCTATTCAGTGGAGTTCCTCCCAGAGCTCTTCTGGGCAGCACAAGGCATACCTCCCCCTACACAGGGCCATTCCCACAGGGCTCAGTAAAGCCCATAGTTAATGCTTCAAACACTTCTGAAGTGAAAAGTACCATACAAATGCTTGGTATTGTATTAGTAATAGAACCTGGCAGGTTAACATGGAATCCACACGTCTAAAGAACAAGATAAACTCAATCAAACCAATTTGTGCCTTGGGCTTGTACCAAGAGGTAGGAGGCTCAGCCATTGTTCCTGAAATCTCTACTCATGTGCCAGTCTGCTTCATGTATTGATTTTCTTTTCAGACCAGCCATCAGCCTGACGCCCATCGACGCTCCGGGAGGCTGACTAGCTGGCTCCACAAATTCCACGCAGCCAAGAAGATGGTGAGTACATTTGGCAAACACACAAGACAAACTTTCATCACATGTTAGTGGGAACAAATCTGTACAGGTTCATCAGCTCCATTCCCTTCCCATGGGGCCAGTCCAGGATGGTGCCCTGTATATTGTCCAGGAGCTTCTGCAGTCCAGGTGTCCTGAGACTGAATTAGTTCAGAAAGCTGGTAAATTTCTCATATCAGGAAGGGTCATTACATCTGCTGCAGACTGTAGCGGACCAGGCATCCAGAAAACAGCCTTTACCTTGTGGCCTAGCTTGGGTCCTTCCATAGGATGCAAATAGCAGAGTTTCAGATAAACATGTGGCATCTGATCCTCCACTGCTTTGCACCTTGTACCTTGTGGAATCATTTATATTTTTACAAAAACTTTGAAGAGGTGTAGATGCTGGGCTGGGCAATGGGAAAAGAGGCCCAGAGATAATTCATTCGTACAGATCTGCCAATGCCCAGGCCTTCTTCGGAATCCAATAGAGCCAAAGATAATACCCTTCAAATTTACTATTACCCCAGATCACTGTGCCTTTTGCTTCATTCAGACTCACTGGTTCATGTAACAGACCACAGCACACGTTGTTATATACTAAGAATTACAGGACATTAGACCACCGTGTAAATGAGTATTTCCTTGGAGTAGGCCTGGGCTACACTAGTGCGGGGGTTCGAACTAAGATACGCAACTTCAGCTACGCTATTCGCTATTCGCGTAGCTGAAGTTGAAGTATCTTAGTTCGACTTACCTGGCCGTCCTCACGGTGGTGAGTCGACTGCCACAGCTCCCCCGTCGACGCCGCTTACTCCTCCTACCCGTCGATTCGCAGATCAATCTATCGCATCCAGACGAGATGTGATAAATTGATCCCCGTTACATCGAACTCTACCTGCCGATCTGGCGGGTAGTATAGACGTACCCTTAGAGTGTTTGTAAGGTCTTGTCTACACACGGACATCCAGGAAAATTAATCTGAATTAACTAAAGGTGTGAGTTCGAAGTGGATTAGTTAAACTGCTTTAAAGCCCTGTATTGATGCTGTTATTCAGAGTTAAAGTGATCTCTGGAAGTGAAGTAAAGTAACCAAATTAGACCACTTTAATTTTGAATGAGGGTGTTCACACAGGAATTTAATGCCATTTAACTAACCCACTTCAAATTCACACAGTTAGTTCAGATTAGCTTTCTTTGAAGTTCCTGTGTAAAGACACTGCTCTGTTCACCCTTTTTCTGCATGCTCTGTGCTCCCTATCTATTTACAGCTCCCTCCTCCATCAGGCCTGTGTGCAGTAGCTTTCACTGGCCCACTGCTAGCCAGCCATTCTCTGTTACAAATGTGTTCACTTCCTCTCTCCTGTCCCAGGAAACTCCAGGATGCTTGGAAGCATCTGTGATCCTCAATCTCTTCCGACTGCTGAACAATGACTTGAAGTGCGCAGCCTACATGGAGTCCTGCACCTAAACGCCAGATCTTTACACTGTCTCACCTCATGCATCTAATCAGACACTGGAGAGCCCAGCGAATGGGAACCCTGAATCCTTCCTACAGGACACTGTATTTTAACCAGGCGTGATGCTCTTTCCATCTTGGCATTTTTCCATGGATCCCACCACCGATGATCTCTGAACAAAAGATTCACATACAACTGATCTTCAGGAACAGATCTCTCCGACTCCAATTGCCAGTAGCTGATTGGTTCTAGGCCAATTCCTTAACTGCAGCTAAAGTGTAGGGCCTGCTCCCCCTGAAATCAATGGGAGATTGTCCACTGATTGCAGCGGGATTAAAATTTAGCCCTAGAGGATATTATTATTATTTATTGTATTGGTTTATTGCTACACACAAATATTTGCCAATAGTATGTTAAGTGTGCCGTTATTTATTTTAATTTAAAGAACTAGTTTTTTCACACTATTTCTTTGATTTACAGACTAGTGAGTATTTCATTAGTGTCTTAGAAAGATGCTGGAAAATGCAATAATTTTGATGCATGGAAGGTGTTGCTGTATTAGACAGATTCCGAGAATCTATTTTTGTTTCACTGGCTGACATAATGTTAAGGCAACTGATTCGATCCTGATTTAAGCAAATCTGATTTTTATTTAAGTTATTTATTATATATATCATTTATTTATGTGCATATTTATCAAATGGACTGTTTTTATAATATTTAATTTTTTAAATATTTAATAAAACTGGAAGATGTAAAATAAAAACTGAAATGATATACATTGATGGTTGACCCTCTGCTTCCTAACTGCATTATGTTCTGATCTCATCACCTCCAAAAATAGAAAACAACAAAAGTAATTAGAGGCAAAGAAGTACTTCCAGATGAGGAGAAATTGAAGACATTAATATTGCTTAGATTAGCTGGATGGTGAGAGGGGACATAACAGAGATACTTAAAATAATGAAAAGTGTAAAGTTATAGGTATGTTCCCACTATAGCAAATCTTAGGAAACCGCTGGTGGCAGGACCGAATATTATGGGGCCTTTAAATTGGCCAAAAAGCACCTACTATAATTAGTATCCTATATTTACCACAGTATATGTGACACACTCCTCTAGAATAAAACGCTGCTGTTTTAACTGGAGCTTGAATGTATCATGTATTCTTGTTTACTTCCTTTTTATTTGTATGCATTGAAATCAGTGTGAAGACACAGCTCTGGAAAAAGTATTCACCTGCTGTTGCACAGTACATAGTGGCTGCAATTTGCCCTGTTTTTGTCTTAGGGGGATAGATACTGGGGACTGGCACTCAGGAAACCTTAATTCTCTTCCCAGATCTGCCACTGACCTGCTGGGAGTGGTGGATGACGTTGGGGAAGTCACTTCACTGCTCTGTAGCTCAGTTTCTCGATCTGTAAAATGGGAATAATGATACTGAATTCCTTTTTAAAGTGCTTTGAGAGCTACCAGTAAAAAACACTCTAAAAGAGCTTTCTATTATTAATATAATTATATGCACTATATAAAAAGCCTGATTCTCTTCTGCCCCGGTATTGTCAGCGCTCATGACTTTTTCACAGGTTGCAGGATTTTAGCCGGGGCTGGAACCTTTCTGGTGATGATGTGAGAATCTCCAATGCTCTTGGGACTTTCAGCCTGGCTTCTGACTGGTTGTCTTTCCCACTATCTCCAGTCTTGGGGAAGAATGGCCAATCAAGGCTGCTGCAAGAAGCAGTCAGAGATCTCTGCCCCTTAGTTGCCAACACCACTGTCACAGGAGTGGAGGAGAGAGGAGCTCAAAGAGGCTCCACTCCCTCCTCCACTCCCTGCAACACCAGTCCCTGGGAGAGGGGAGGGGAAGAGTCACAGCAGCTTCAGGAGGAGCTGCAGTGAAGGAAGGAGGGGCAGAAACAACTACAGTAGAATCTTTTAAAAAAACTCATGATGTTTTGGGAGTGGGCAATATTGCAACCTTGCACTTGGATTTGTCATTTACACTATTGCAAAGTGCTACCAAATCAACAGTGATCATTTTTTCTACTCATTTTGCATCACTTTGCAAGTGTGTAAATGACTCTTCACGATTTAGGAAAGCAGAGGTTTAAGCCTGGACTCTCTAAAGTATGATCGTCTTCCCCATGAGGATGAAATTCTGGAATTAAAAGCAAAAAATATTTCAGCTCTGAAGGACCTATTCCCAATTTGATTTAAAGTGACAGTATTGCCAACCCCAAGAATTCAAAAATCATTAGTCAGGTCCCCCCAATCACAAGATTGCCTTTAAAATCATGAGATTTTTTAAAAATAATACATGATGGGTTCTTTTGTAATTACCTGCTGGTTACTGAGACTTTTGGGAGTCATGTTTATAAGCCTTTTTCCTCAATCATGAGGCCTAGAAATATACTTTCTTATTTTAAATCAAAGCTGAGAGTCACACATAATCACTTGACTCCAGGGGCTGGGGCTTTAAGAATAACACCAAATATCACAAGATTCAGAAAAACTCACAAGGGCTGGCAGCACTGCAAGACAACCTGCCTTTTACCAGGATAGTCCCATGTCTCAAGGGGCTATCCAGCAAATTTAGAATCTTAGAACAAGACACCTAAGGGTCCTATTTTATGCTCAGTACCGCCCCTCATACTACCACCTCTGGAGGGAGCCAAGCTGTGGGAGGTCAAGTGCAGGAGCTCCAGGCTTGGCTTGGTAACACATCAGCAGAGGCAGGTGGTGGTGGTATTGCCCGGTGATTGGTACCGGCATCCCCCAGGCCAAGAGGAATAAAACCCAGTTGGCAACAGCAGCCCAGGAGACAAGGGGGGTAGGTGCAGAGAATGGCCTTCCCATGGGGGTGGATGAGGAGGGAAGGGAGAGGCCCTGGTCCCCTGACTGGGGTGAGCTATTCGCTGAACATTAACAGGCCAGCTGGAAACAGATGGGGAGAGGTCAAATAAGGGATTGGTTGATGCAGGTTTCCTCAGGGGTGATAAGTGGCAACCAGGTGAATGATCTGTGAGAGTTGGGGGAGGGGGTAATCACAGGGGCAGGGTGTGTGAGGCCCTGGGGGGCAGGGTAGGGGTTGAAGGAAGGAAGGGGGGTCACAGAGACAGGATGTTTGGGGCCCTGGGTGTGCGGGTTGGAGGGGAGAGTCTAACAATGGCAGGGGGTGTGGGGCAATGTGAGGGTTGGAGGCACAAAACACAAAGATAAAGGGTGTGGGGCCCTGGGGGGTGGGAGATGAGGGTGTCACAAAGGCAGCGGGTGTGATCCCTGAGGGGAGTGTGCAGGTTGGAGGTGGGGGTTCACAGAGGCAAAGTGTGTGTGGGGCCCTGGGGGTGTTGGAGGTGGGTGGGGGGTGTCACAGAGGCTGGGGGAGTGGGGACCTGGAGGCAGTGTGGGGGGGGGTAGAGCCGTGGGGGGTCACAGTGGCAGGTTCTGGATCCTGGTGGGGATTGTGGGGGGGTTGAAAATGGCGGCCATCTTGGCTTATGAGAAGCTAAGTTGAGGGGGATGGGAGAGGGGCTCGGGACGTTATAGGGAGCAGGGAAAAGGGGTGAAGTCTGGCTCTGGGGAAGGGAGCTGGGTGTGAGGCAGGGGACTCCTGAGTGCAGTGGAGGAAGCTGCTGCATCAAGTGCTAAGGATTTGAGAGAGGAACGCCGCTCCCCTCCTGTCGTCCCCCCCTCAGCCTGCCCGCCCCACAAAGCATGGGCATCCTCCTGCTGAGATGAAGTCACATGAGCCTAGATGTGCTCAGAGCGTGGTCCTTGGAGCTGACTGGGCCTTTCCAAATGGCTCTGGCCCCAGCACAACCCACCAGCTCCTTGTTGCAATTCAGCTCCATACTCTGGGGGCAGGGAGCCCCTCCGCCTCCAATGGCCACAGTTTCATTGCACTCACAGGGGCATGGCTTACATTACATCCCTTCTGCTATAACAGAGGTGGGCAAACTACAGCCTCTGGAACTGTCCTGCCCGGCCCCTGAGTTCCTGGCCGGGGAGGCTAGCCCCCGGCCCCTCCCCCGCTGTCCCCTCTCTCCCACAGCTACTCCGCCACGCGGGCAGTGCTCTGGGTGGCGGGGCTGCGCGCTCATGCCGGGCAGCGCAGCAGTGTGTCTGGCTCTGGCCAGGAGGCGCGGCTCCACACATGCTGCTCTAAGCGGCATGGTAAGTGGGCTGGGGGGCTGGATATGGGGCAGAGGGTTCTGGGGGGTAGTCAGGGGACAGGGAGCGGGGGGGTTGGATGGGTCGAGAGTTCTGAGGGGGGCAGTCAGGGAAGGGAAAGTAGGAGGGGCCAGATGGGGGTGGGGGCCAGGCTGTTTGGGGGGCACAGCCTTCCCTACCCAGGCCTCCATAGAATTTCGCACCCCGATGTGGCCCTTGGGCCAAAAAGTTTGCCCACCCCTGTGCTATAAGAATTTATGCTGAGCCTTATCCTATAACTTGCATTCTAGGGTGACAGTACTACTATGTGTATGGGTAAGAGACCACTATTAGGAGAATTATGGAACTGGATCATTGGTTGGTAGCTCACAAGTCTGCCTGCCCCCTCTGTCTCCAGGTTGGAGGAAATCAAAAGCATCTGAACATATTCCTTGCATGTAGCCAGGGTGCAGTGGTTGCTTTAGAGCTGAGATGCAGGTGAGTGTTGAGCTGAGCATCACATGCCATCAGTAGGAAAGGAAGGGAGCTGCCGAGGGATGTGTGTGCTCCATGTTACCTCTGGGGTCCTGTTTACACTGACCAGCAATATTGAGCTGGTTCTCCTGTGAGGTTCATCAGAAAAATGCTCTTTGTGGGGCTGGCTGCATGCAGGACTTCTGTTTGTGTAGAGGTCTTTGGAGTGAACACCCCATCCAGAGCGTTTAGCAGCTAATGTTTACAAATGTGATTTCTTCTCTTAACAATTAGAGCTGAGTGAGTAATTCACAGCCAGGGAATTTTGCCTCTGTTTCTCTTTGCAAAATTCCAGCAAACCAATAACAAACACACTTGAGAATGTTGGGATGGGAAAACATTCAACATCGAGGAACGTGATCGTTCCCCTTTATTCGACATTGGTGAGGCCTCATCTGGAATACTGTGTCCAGTTTTGGTCCCCACACTACAAGAAGGATGTGGAAAAATTGGAAAGAGTCCAGCGGAGGGCAACAAAAATGATTAGGGGTCTGGAGCACATGACTTATGAGGAGAGGCTGAGAGAACTGGGATTGTTTAGTCTCCAGAAGAGAAGAATGAGGGGGGATTTGATAGCAGCCTTCAACTACCTGAAGGGGGGTTCCAAAGAGGATGGAGCTCGGCTGTTCTCAGTGGTGGCAGATGACAGAACAAGGAGCAATGGTCTCAAGTTGCAGTGCGGGAGGTCCAGGTTGGATATCAGGAAAAACTATTTCACTAGGAGGGTGGTGAAACACTGGAATGCGTTACCTAGGGAGGTGGTGGAGTCTCCTTCCTTGGAGGTTTTTAAGGCCCGGCTTGACAAAGCCCTGGCTGGGATGATTTAGCTGGGAATTGGTCCTGCTTTGAGCAGGGGGGTTGGACTAGATGACCTCTTGAGGTCCCTTCCAACTCTGATATTCTATGATTCTATGATTCTATGATCGTGTTTATGATATGATAGAGCTTCTATCCTTGAGTAAATGAGCATAATTTATGAAACTAGATGTCATCTGCAAACATGATCAGAAAGTAAATGTAATGTTGACTCATTACAAAAACCTGCAAGTGTGCATGCTTAACATTTGCGTTCTCTGATCATTTATGCTATTAATTCTCAATTACACCAGTGTTTGTGGAAAGCAAACACAACAGGAGTGAGAACACAGCCAGTGAAAATGTGTTTAAAATTCAAACAAATATTAATGGAAATTGTTTTGCAGTATTTATCCATCCTAGTAATAAGTTTCTTCCTAAGCTGGCTTGTCTTTTTATTTCAAATGAGCCTTGTTGAATTAGCCCTGTACACATGTGAAGATCCAAACACTCGCTTGGGATTGCTGCCTGTTACAACCTGATCTCAGTTAGCGTAAAGTAGGAAAATAGGAAAGCTATAGTATTCCTTGTTTTAACATCTGTACCTAAGGATAATCAGCATTGAGAATGCAGCCTTAAGTGAATATTCCTCCATGAGATATACTCACTCAATATAACAAAAGAGAACTTCGATAATACTCAACTCCATCATCAGACATGAGAGGTAATAGCCCTTCTAGTCAGCCACAGCAATTATCCATTCCAGATTTGTTTCATATAAGGTAAAATATGTCGAGTGGCTGAAATAAGAGTATCCGTAGCCCAGCTCCTCAAAGATATTTGTGTGCCTAACTCTCAATGGAGTTCGGAGCCTGAATACCTTTAAGGACCTGGGCCCACATAATTAAATTAAACTGGGTCAGATCCACTGGTACTTTCTAGCTCATTAGATCCACTCCAGTGACTCAAAGCAGCCATGAACTCGGCTACTTACCCAGCCAGTTTAACCAGGGTTACTGATGCCTTGTGCTGCCTGAGCAGCTGGTGGGTACCAGTGAATCTGCCTCACTCTTGTCTCACAGAATTACTGTATCTTCAGAATGCAGCTTAACATGGTTATTACTGTATGGATTTGCTAATAGAATTTTCCCTTGTGGGACACAATATTGATTCATTATTGCCTTAGGCCCTTGCCAATATTTTAGCTCCGTATTAACCACCCCATAGCAATCTGAGTTACAAGAGCATTTATAATCATCACATGTATCACTGCTCTTCGTGTTAGCCAGTGTATTAAGTATGTAATGAAATTGGGACACAGGGAGACAAATGGCTCATTCTATGTTATGAATCAATAGCTAGGGTACATGCTGTTAACATTTCACTGCTCTTAATTAAATAGAATATTTGGAGGATATGCTATATTGAATTAACTCAGTTGTAATTTAAGGTTACTGCCGTTAAAGCAAATTTTAATCTGAAAAATGAATGACTATTTTTGAGGAAAATCACTGATACTATGGATCTGATTGTTTTTATTTAAATCATCTCCAATTTTGTACAAGTAGTTACTAGCAGCTGGAGGTCTAACTACTTGATTGTGCCTGTGAATCAGACAATGAGACGCCCGAGGGCCGAGATTTATACCTGCAATTATCTGTACCTGTAATTTTGCTGCAGAAAATAATTGCAGGGGCTTTTTTACGTTCACTAAGTTGGAGGCCCAGTTGAAACCCCCTTTCTTATGAGAATGTTGTATATTGTTCTCAGTGTAAAGGAAAAAAAGAAAAGTAGTGCTTGAGAGAGAGGCCAGTAGAGTGGAGCGTGAAGTTGACTTTTTATCTGCAAATATATCTGGGCGTGCTATGCACATGAGCGTTTCTATAGCCATTACATTGCAAAGGAAGTTTGTAGGTGTAGAAGAGGGGATTATGATGTAAATGATAGTCCAGTAAGAGTTTGACTGAGAGACTCAGATCCCCGAAGGCATCAATTGATTCCAATGGGAGTTAGGCACCAAAGTACCTTTGAGGAGATCTGAGCTAAACTGACTAGGTCGTTTACCATCTTTGTTTGCAGTGTTGTAGCCAGGATATTGGAGAGACACGGTGATGAGGTAATTTCTTTTATTGGACCAACTTCTGTTGGTGAAAAGCACAAGCATTCCAGCTACACAGAAGACCAGAAGAAGAGCTCCATGTAGCTTGAAAGTTTGTACCTTCCACCCACAGATGTTGTTGCAATACAAGATATTGCCTCACCCACCTTGTCTAGCTCATTTAAATCTACCACTGACCAGCAATCAGATGGCATGAAGGTGTGGCTATCAAGCCGGACTAGATTCAAACAAGTAACTGATGAAAGGCTAACTGTCCCATTACCAGTCACAAGAGCAATCCCTTCCCCTTGTGTCTCCACAGGAGTACAGTGATTAACTTTGTTGAACAAAGGTGAGTGTGAAAAATGACGTCCATAAAGAGGAGGCAGAGCAGGCTTCCATGGCCCACCCAAAACCCAAAATTAACCTTGCGAACATCACTGGACATCCAACACTACAGGAGAAACTGGCATGCCAGCTGGCCTTACCAATGCTACATTTGTTAAGAACAACAGGCTGACGTTTACTTGATCCTACGTGAGCGCGGGCGCTGGACTTGGTGATGTCTCGAGTTCCCTTCCAGCCCTACATTTCTGTGACTCTATGTTGACTGAGACAATATTACAGTAAAATGTCTCCTTTGGGTACCCAGATGGAGCTTCACAGTCTGCATTATCTTCCATTTTCTGATGTATAGAATACAAATTATTAGCAAATGCACATAGCCCCTTCCCCTGACCCAACTAGCCTCTGGGAGCGAGATCTCATCCCTATTCTCTAGTGCCCCATTTCAGTGCCAGAGATGCCTGGCTAATCTTTGAATGTGGCACAAACACCAGGGATAAAAGCACCTAATTGATTAAGGATCTAAGTCCGATTGACTTTCAGGGGCACGTAGACCCCGAAAGGCCCAGATCCTGAAAGGTATGTGGACTCCGAACCCCCATTGATTTCCATCTCAGCCTTAAGTCATTTTTGAAAACGGGGCATAGACTCCAAAATCACGTAGGCCCTTTTGAATGTTTTTTTCCAAAATCTATCATTGAAAACAAACCCACAAACAAAATAGCCATCAAGTAAGAGTGACCTATTCATGTACAAAACACAATTACTGTGGGCCTGGAAAATCTGTTATTCAAAAAATGAATTATATCTACAGTATCTAATGTTCCTTGGAGTAAAATTTGTATAAGTAATAAGTCTCCCTTTTCTCTGGAGGTCTCTTTCATGAGCTGTATGTTCAGAGATACCACCTTCATTTCCAGAAATGAAGGTGAGGAAGTTTCTTGCAGTTGTTTTGAGAACAGTGAAAAGGGAGTGTACTGACTCCCAAAAAGATGCTTACAAACAGGGCTGGCTCCAGGCACCAGACAAGAAAGCACGTGCCTGGGGCGGCACATTATAAGGGGTGGCATTCCGGCCAATCTTGGGACGGCACATTCCGGCCGCTCACCATGACTCTGGGCTCCCCAGGACGCCCTACTCCCCGCCGCCTGCACCAACCTCCGCCTCCCGTGTCGCTCTGAGCCCGGCCCGGCCGAGCAGCCTTTAAAGGAGCGGCTGAGCCAGCACCTCCTGCAACCCCCGGGGGCTCTGACTGCCTGGCTGGGAGAGACACCTGAAGGCTGGATGGGGCAGCCCCTCTCGCCCGGCTGAGAGTGGGTTGCAGCGCCTGGCTGCCCACGGGAGGAGGGAGCGGGCGCGCGCCTTTCACCCCCCTGCGAGCCGCCTTGAACATCCACCACGGCTGCCGTTTTTTTATTTTGCTTGGGGTGGCAAAAAAGCTAGGGCCGGCCCTGCTTACAAATGTACTCTGTTGTTTTGCAGATCATGTACCCTTTACCCTGGCATATTCCCTAAGTACCCAACGTTCTTCCAAAGACTTCACTACTGGACATGGTAAAGTGTTATTCCTTCAGCATCTTCGGGGCATTTCTGAATGCACTTTCATCAAAGACAATACATGCGAGAATCACAAATCTGCATGGCAGGGGCCAGTGACTTTGTAGGAAGAGGTGCCTAAATACTTGTCTGTGAAACTTTCATTCCTTATTAACCTATCACATGGGGATTGGCCCCTCTAGGGGAGATGGTCCCCACCTGTGACTAATTAGCAGATTAGTTGACTGCAGGAGCAAGGGAAAGCAAGCCTGTCTGGCTCTTGTGGGAATCCAAGGCTCAGGACAAGGGGGTGGGGAGAACGAGGTGAGGGGACCGTCTCTGGGAACTGTAGCCCATGTTGGGCTGAGGATCTACTTTGTGATGACATTTTTGACAACACTTCTGGTTAGCCAATATGCCCTGAGGAAAGGGCCTGAAACCGACCCTGGGATGATATTGACGCTTCCTTGGCTAGTGGGAACCCTGCAGCTTCCATGTGGTGGAGAACACGGGCCCAGGATTGGGCCTTGGGTGTCTGGTGGGGCCCCCACTCCTAGTAAATAGAAAGGATGGAAGTGATTCTCTGCCTGCTGTTGGCTCAAAAGGAATAACAGCTCCCCTCCAGCACAGTCAACACAAGAAGCAGGAGGCTCAGACACCAGCAGCAGAAGTCGTTCCTGAGAGTAATTTTCACAACTGTATTTTGCCCCAAATTCTCCCAGCCAGGTGTTGTAATTCTACATTACATCATCCAGGAAGAAGAGTGATCCCCAGAGCGGGGGAGGTCTTGTAGCTGCTGGATCTCAGTTGAGCAGGCCCCCATAGTGATTCTGTGCGAGATGGCCTCTCTCAGATCCAAATGGAGGCTTATGGAGCACTGACTGCTTTGCATTTTAGTTTGGTCAGCACAGGGGCAGAGCTCCGGTGGCCCAACTAAAATCCACACAGTCAACACAGGCTCTCCATGGGCCTCTCCATGGATCTCAGAGGGGCTATTCTGGCTGCCCCTGCACCATGTGTAAAATAGCCAGCGTTTGACCCAAGATAAGGAAAATGTGTGACCTCAGGAGGTAACAGACATAATGGTGCTATGAAAAGGACGTTACTTTGAAACTCTGATAACCGTGCTATATTTTGATCTCAATACAATGAATTAACTGCAGCTTCTAGTTAATGAGAAGATTAGAAGAGAATTAGAACTCAAAACTGTCCTCAGAGTTATTACAGCCTGATCAACCATAATGCAATAGGGTCTGTGAATTCAGAGCCTCGCTGATGAGATGCTGAGTCCTAATCGTGGAAATCAGCCAGGAGATGAAAGTCAGCTCATTTCAGCTGTTTCTTAGCAACACAGCCAACTATTACGAAATGCATACCCTAGAGGAGAAATTTGGACTTCTGCTATTACTTTGTCTCAGCTTTACTTCCAGGGTGTTTGTACTCAGAAATGAAAGATGACTTTGATTGTTTCCATCTTATCTTTCTGACAAAGTGAACTCCAACGCACCGAATGTTCCCCAGCTAATCTTGGTTTTGCCTACACATGTGAGAAGATGCAGTGCAATGCATGCAAATGAGATATAGGTCAGTGAAATGCACACCGAGAAATCTCATCCATTTATAATAACTCTGCCTAGCACCTTGTATAGCTAATTATTTATGCACTCTTGCTCCTGGTTATCTGCACAACACTTTGCTTATTACCCACCCTGCCTATAATTTTCCGTCAACTTAATCTTCTAGTTCTTGAGCAGACAGTCTCCTGGTTTAGGGGCTGATCCAGCTGCCACTGACGTCAAAGGTACAATAATTATTGCTTGGCTCTGACCACTAGGTCTGCCTGCCCATGACCTGGCCCTGACAGTGGACCAGGACCCCTTTGCGCTAGAGCGGTACAGACACAGAACAATGCTCAGGTCATTTATTTCCCGTGTTAAGAACATAAGAACAGCCAGACTGGGTCAGACCAAAGGTCCATCTAGCCCAGTATACCGTCTTCCGACTGTGGCCACTGCCGGTGCTTCAGAGGGAATGAACAGAACAGGTAATCATCAAGTGATTTGTCCCAGGTCACCCATTCCCAGCTTCTGGCAAACAGAGGCTAAGAACACCATGCCGGCCCATCCTGGCTAAACGCCATTGCCGGATCTATCCTTTATGAACTTGTCTAGTTCTTTTTTTAAACTCTGTTATAGTCTTGGCCTTCACAACATCCTCTGGCAAAGAGTTCCACAGGTTGACTGTGCGTTGTGTGAAAAAATATTTCCTTTTGTTTGTTTTAAACCTGTTGCCTATTAATTTCATTTGGTGACCCCTAGTTCTTGTGTTATGAGAAGAAGTAAATAACACTTCCTTTCTACTTTCTCCACATCACTCATGATTTTATAGACCTCTATCATATCCCCCCCCCCAAGTCATCTCTTTTCCAAGCTGAAAGGTCCCAGTCTTTCATTTCTCCTCAGCTGGAAGTTGTTCCACACCCCTAATCATTTTTGTTGCTCCTTTCTGTACTTTTTCCAGTTCCAATATATCTTTTAGAGATGTGGTGACCAGATCCGCACCCAGTATTCAAGATGTGGGTGTACCATGGATTTATATAGAGGCATTATGATTGGAGGGTTAGGGGTGCCTGCATTATCCCTGTCAGCTTTCTGTCTTTCTGCTGCAAAGCCCTTACAGTCCCGTAACGGCTCTCTAGCAAATATGCTTTCCAGACATAGGGTCAGATCGTGTTTGTCTGACGCATACAACTAGACTTCGATGTGACTCGCATAAGATGAGCAGAATTTTTCCCTCAATGGAAAGTATTAGGGTTCTATAGTGATCTTAAAATGGAAGTGTTCTTCTCCGCCCCTGCCCCGTTCCTATACAGCTGCATGCAGCTGCCATGTGTCACCTAGTGGCTAGGGAACTGACGTAGAACGCAGGAGGTGTGGGTTAATTCCCAGCTCTGCCGGTGAGTTGCTGGGCGACCCTGGCCACATCAATTCCCTCACTGAACCTCAGTTTCCCCATCTGTAACACGGCGATGATACTGGCCTCCTTCGTAGAGTGCTTTGAGATCCAAAGTTGAAACTGGTAGCTAAGAGTTAGGTACTATTATTGCTAGTTACTTCTAACTCTATCATAGCCACAATAGGCAATTAACAATCCTGAATAATTAAACAACACACCTGAAAAGTTCTTTTAAAAACTCTTGTGAAATAATAGCTGCATCTAAATGGGTTAAAAATTTCTTTTGGACATTTCACCTCTTGAATCCCATTAATCCATTTCTCCTTCTTGAATAGGTCGCCTGCGTAGCTGGAGTTCGGAAGCAATATGTTGATGTAACTCAACCAGTTTCAGTTTTGTTTCATTAGCTCCTAACCTTATCTCAGCAAGGCACACGTCACATAGTCTTGAGTTGATACATGCAGTAGAATTCGATTCAGTGTAGTGTATGGTCTGCTAATAGTGTCCCATACCGTTTACTTTAGTGGTGTCAGAAAGCCACTTTTCATACATCAGGAAACATCTCTCTTTTGTCAGCTACCTGAAAGGGTCCCACTGACTGAACCCAGTTATCTTTCAATTATTTGGGCTAAGAATTGTTTCCATATAGTTGTGGATTTTCCTGTTACTCTGAATAAGAAGCCCTGATATAATACATGTTCTGGTTTGCTTTGCACGTGGCAAGCCGCACAAATACATACAGCTCTCCTTTTATTCATTAGAAATGTTGGGAGCAGTTCATGCAGGTAGCACCAGGAATTTAAACACCTGTGTCGACATAACTGATAACTACGCCTTCCAGTGACCTGGTTATGGTTAACAGAACCTGTCAGCAGCAGAGAGAGAGAATAATGCATAGAAGGTGAACAGGAATCAGGGCTAATAAAAGGAAGTTGCTGGAAAGGCAATGAAACGTACAGGCCAGCAAGTGGAAGGGAGTGAAATCTTTTTAACAAACTGTTAGTTTAAAAAATCATCAAATCCCACTATTGAGAGAGTTAGGCATGGGAAGCTGGTTAGCTTTGGGTCTGCAGTGCTTTCATAGGCTGAATACTACTGAAGTTAGTAAAAAGAACAGGAGTACTTGTGACACCTTAGAGACTAACAAATTTATTAGAGCATAAGCTTTCGTGGACTACAGCTCACTTCTTCGGATGCATATAGAGTGAAACATATATTGAGGAGAAATATATACACACATACAGAGTGCATGAACAGGTGGGAGTTGTCTTACCAACTCTGAGAGGCCAATTAAGTAAGAGAAAAAAACTTTTGAAGTTATAATCAAGCTAGCCCAGTACAGACAGTTTGATAAGAAGTGTGAGAATACTTACAAGGGGAGAAAGATTCAATGTTTGTAATGGCTCAGCCATTCCCAGTCCTTATTCAATCCTGAGTTGATTGTATCTAGTTTCATATCAATTCCAGCTCAGCAGTCTCTCGTTGGAGTCTGTTTTTGAAGTTTTTCTGTTGTAAAATAGCCACCCGCAGGTCTGTCATAGAATGACCAGACAGGTTAAAGTGTTCTCCCACTGGTTTTTGAGTATTATGATTCCTGATGTCAGATTTGTGTCCATTAATTCTTTTGCGGAGAGACTGTCCGGTTTGGCCAATGTACATGGCAGAGGGGCATTGCTGGCACATGATGGCATATATCACATTGGTAGATGTGAAGGTGAATGAGCCCCTGATGGTATGGCTGATGTGATTAGGTCCTATGATGATGTCACTTGAATAGATATGTGGACAGAGTTGGCATCGGGCTTTGTTATACTGATGTTAGTGGGTGTTTTGTCTGAGTAAGTACTGGCAGACTTCAAAGGTGAATCAAAGGGTTTTTCTACCTTCCAAAACCTGAGTGTAGTCATTCAAGAGTCTGTTTCCTGGAAAGGAGTGAGCTGCCTTTTTCATGTGTTTCTAGAGCCCTTTGCTCTAGTCAAATGCAAGCCCTTGAAATCAAAGTTTTTTCACAACTAGTACATTGTACTGCTTTGACTCTAGCAGTATATTGGCATGGTTAAACAGTACAACCTCCCTTATTGTTCCTCTCAGCCCCCCAAAAGGAATGCAGATGCTTTATACCGGCAATAGCTCTGCCTGTACAGAAAGAGACATAACGATACCGGTATCAGGCACCGTTATGCTGAGATAACTGCATCCACACTTTGTTGTATTGGTATAATTGTATCAATTAAGAAATCACAGTCAGGCCTGGTTGACACTTGAAAGTTGTATCATTCTACGTACTGTTGGTGTCACTAGGCATGACTGCCAGGTAACTGGGGGGAGAGGAAGGCCATAAGTGCCGATGAAACTCCTGCACTCTGGGTCTAAGTGAACCACAGTGACTCCATCTTGTGAACTTTCACCTACTTCTATGCTAACTGCTTACATGCTGAAGCAGGCTGAAGCAGAAATGTAAGGGTCAGCTTTTCTAGCAGACAGCTGTACTTTCGCTCACAAACACAGTAGAGATAAGGAAGTGGGAGGGAGAAGCCTCTACATCTTAGCCTGCGAAGGCCGAAGATAGCAGACGAATGGGAATTTTTCTAACTGTAACTGCTTGAGGAGGGAGGGGAAGGAAGGGTAGGGGGAAAAGTAACAGAACAAAAGCTTACAGAAACTGCTTGGAATATAAAAGGGAAAACTTGCTTATATGTGCTGCGCTTGATTTGAGACATGCTGGTCTCCTAGTGCCTATTCAGAGCTCTTGAATAAAGTTGGTTTGTTTCTCCACCCCTGGTGTGATTATTAGTGCAAAGCACACCGGGCAACGAACCCCGCTGTTGCCCCCCTTGGGCTCTTTGAGCCGGCAACAGTACTGCCAGGAAAGCAAAGGTGAAACAACTTTTAAAAATATTTATTTGATGTGGTGTAGCTGTGTTATTTCAGAGACCCGTTTGGGTAGAGTTTAAATGAGGAAAGGGAGCACGAGATCTGTTACTTTAAAAGTTTTCTGGCTGTATTCCTCAGAGTCTGTCTGAATAATGGAACTCAGCCTTGACCAAGGCAAGGAGACAACAGCCATTGAATACAGCAAAAAGATCAGAACAAAAGACAGGAAACAGATCATAACACACGTACGAGTACAGCGTGAGGCCTAGGGCTGGCAGGTGGGGGGAGGGGAGGACTGCAAAGAGCTGTACCTAGGAAAGGAGACAATAGCACATGTACTCTTCATTAATCCGGGCAAAACTTTGCTCCTATTACTGCCGTCCTTGTCTCTCCCGCTCACTTGTGTTCTACAACCCTATTGTGACAAGGCTCCATTTAGACTGTAAACGTATCTAGGGGACTGCCTGTATTTTATGTGTACGATGCTTATCTAATGAGGCCCTGATCCTGACTGAGGCCTCGGTGAACGAGTGGAATAAATGCTACTGCAGCTAACTGGTAATGTTAGAGTACAGAAGATCTCCACAGGGACCATATGTCCTTGGCTTTGTGGTGAAAAGTAAAACAAATGGGATGGACAAACGAATATCCACCCAGCTCGAAATTCCTGCATGTCGGGCTTAACTGTAGTCCTCAGTGCACATCTATGGTGTATCTAGACATTAAAGGCAAGCCCTGGTTTGCTGTACGTAACCTGAGATCTGCAGGAGATTGGCAAGAAGGTTCCAACCCTCCTGATCTGAAAAACCAAATGCCCTTGGTTTCACACTAACAGTCTTGTCACCTTTTTGTTTAGCTGGAACCAGTAGCCGTCATTCTGCTGAGTACTGGGGTCACTTAAACTCATCCCCAGCTGCCTACATCTCATGGGGAACAATGCAGGTAATTACCACAGGATCATGCAGGCACTGGCTTCGGGGCTGGGGTGGTGGCTCAGCTGACCTCCTCCAGTCACCAACTTCTCTGTGGGAACTCAGGGCCCTCCTGAGTCCCATCGGTGGCTTTGGGAAGGGTCCGGGCCACCCAAGAGATCTCTGTCAGGAGCATTTTCCCTCTCCTCCTGGCCAGTCAAGCAGCAGAACAGGTTCCTGAATCTAGCTCTAGGGTCTGAGGTGACTGGTTTCTGCCACCATCCCAAACTTGCTGAATGGCCCGTGAGACACTGACACGGACAGAGGAATTCGGATCTTGCTGCAGGCCACTGAGAGCTGAGACAGAGAGAGGAAGCTCAGGTCAAAACACATATAGTATTAGCATGCCCTAGCACCTGCACCATGGGCCTCTGTATCTTCCACAGGGGCGGCTCTATGTTTTTTGCCACCCCAAGCACGGCAGTCAGGCGGCCTTTGGTGGCATGCCTGCGGGCGGTCCGCTGGTCACGTGGATTCAGCGGCGTTTCTGTCAGTGATCTGCCGGTCCCGCGCTTTCAGCGTACCTGCCGCCGAATTGCTGCCGAAGCTGCGGGACCGGCGGTCCTCCCGCAGGCATGCCGCCGAAGGCTGCCTGACTGCCGCCCTCACGGCGACCGACACGCCGCCCCCCGTGGCTTGCCGTCCCAGGTACCCACTTGCTGCGCTGGTGCCTGGAGCCGCCCCGAT
Source organism: Malaclemys terrapin pileata (assembly GCF_027887155.1). Lineage (NCBI taxonomy): Eukaryota > Metazoa > Chordata > Testudines > Emydidae > Malaclemys > Malaclemys terrapin. The sequence continues at coordinate 12,124,828 of NC_071515.1, read as the reverse complement.
CTTCCACAGCAACTAACTCCTCCCAGATGCTCTGGACCCACCAGGGCTATCAGTGTCATCGCCATCTGATAACTGCTTAAGTCCTCAAGGACATCTGCCCTTGGCAGCACCATCTTCCACTGCATTCTGGGGCATGCACCTCCTTAGCACCATCTCCCTGACACATGCCAGGGCCTCTCACCCTGCCTGGCATTTACTTTCTCCTGGTAAAACCTTCTGGCACCTGGAGATGGAAGTGACGCCTGACATCAGAGAAAACAAAGCTGGGACTGATGTCCAGGCTCTCTCAACAGCTACCTCTGGCCACGTCTAAATTGAACTCAATGCAGCAGCATGGCGGGGGAGTTGCACTTTTTCCTAGACTGATTCACAAGTGGGAGGGATAGCTCAGTGGTTCGAGCATTGGCCTGCTAAACCCGGGGTTGTGAGTTCAATCCTTGAGGAGGCCATTTAGGGAACTGGGGTTTAAAAAACAAACAAACACTATCTGGGGATTGGTCCTGCTTTGAGCAGGGGGTTGGATTAGATGATCTCCTGAAGTCCCTTCCAACCCTGATATTCTACAAGGAGCATGAGGTCTCCTTCCACATGCAAACACAGCCATGTGGCAACTACTTACACTGAAGTATCAACTCCTTCTCTTGCCTGACCATGGCGGGCTCTGAGCTTTGAACAGTGCAACCTGGAACGTACAATGGAAATGAATCTTGCAGGAGTTTTCACCTCCCCTGGGGCTACCTTTTAAAAAATGTCAGTCTTTCCAACAAGCAAAACAGCTTTCAAGTGGTCCCTGGGATAATCAGACAAGTCCACAAGCTCCAAGACAAAGAGGCTCATGTCTTGGAAGATACAGAGAGCCTGATTGCCAATGGCTATGGTATTGCTGCAGTCCCACAGGGATTCCAGTCAGTGGAGCTGGAGAGTAGGGTTGTAATTTGCTCCAGGCCTTTTGATATAATCCCCAGCCCAACTGCCTCAAGGCCAGGAAAACTAGACACTAGGATTCCAGGGGGTTAATTCTTGCTGCTAGTGCCCTCCAAGCAGAACACGGGACAACCTCTCAGATAGAAGTTGCTTAAGAAAAGTCGTGGTTACCGATAAAGATGGCTGCTGCCCGTCGTATTGGAGCCTGGGGGCTTTGGAGGTGATCTAGACATTGGAGCAAGATGTCAGATACGCTCTTGAGCTTCAGCACCTAGGAATAGAAACCAAAGAAGCTTCTTGTTGCTGGGGCCACAGGGTGAGGAGAAGAGAGATTTCATCTCCAGGTAGCTGCTTGGCTTGGAGGGGTGGGAAGAATGCAGCTCCCATCTCCATGTATCCTGGGGGCGACCATCTACATGCCAGGGAGTCATTAAATGACCATTTCAAAGTGTCACCAGACACATTGCTGGTGTCTGAGCTGCTGGCACTGCAGGGCTGGAGCCTGGCACTAGAGAACACTGAAGCCTGGTTGTATGGGCTTCATCTGGGGAGGACATTAGAGAGGGTGCAGAGCATAGGAAATACGGTGCAGAAGTGGCCAATGAGCTGGGGTAAGGTGAAAAATGGGGACATCCAGTTTCCTGCAGGATTCGGAAGGCATTTTTGCCATCAACTGATTCTTTATGTTGTGAGCTTTCACCTCCGTACTGAACTCCTGGCCAGGTCTGGCTGTTCAGATCTGACAGGCACTGGGAGGAGTGGGGGAGCTGGGTGCTTCTAAGAGGAAGCCAGAGTGCAGTATGCTAGTACTAGACATGCAATCAGAGCAGTGAGTGAGGGAACACGTTTCCGGTCCCACATCTAGAAGCAGCACTCACGAGAAGCCGATTGTTCACTTACAGAGTGCTGGCAGATCTTGTCCACCACCCGGGGATGGGTGTGCCAAGCCTTCTTGCTGTTAATCTGCTTAGGACAAGACCATCCCAGGAGCTGAAAACACCCAGCCAAGGCTTTCTGACACCTCTGCAACACAAGATGGGACAAGGAGAGTTTGCATCATGACAAGAGCTGGAATCTGTGGTCACTCTGCAGTGAAAAGCCAGCTGAAATGATCAATGAGGGAAAGGAATGTGGGGGTCACATGGTATCCTGCTGACCCTTGGTGTCTCTTTGTTCCTATTAGTGGAGGCTCCTGGAGTTTGATCTTCATGGTGGCTGCAGTTCAGTGACTTAGGAAGTGGCTGCTGGGAGCCATAAAACATCTCCACTTGTGTGTCCATTGAAGGCCAGGGAACTTGCTTGGGTAAGCAGGTAGGGCTGAGATTTTTCACTTTTGGGAGGCGGCTCTGGAGACAGATCTAGCAGGAGAGCTGGAGCAGTCAGGGCCTGCTGCACCAGGGAGCACATGGCAGCGGGACTCACCTTGCCCACGTCAGGGTCCTCGTCCTGTAAGTGAAGGAGCAGTGGGACCAGGCTGCGGGTCACTTCCTCCTGCAGCAGGGGCTTCTGCCTCCTCTTCACTGGGTTAAGCAACTCTGTAAAGAGCATGATGGCAGCAGAGCGCACCTGGGGTCTCACCTGTGATGGACACACAACCATGAGGGGATCTCACCGAGGGAGCTTCACACTCTCCTTACAGGGTGAGCTCAGCACAATGCAAACCACAGATAGGGGCCAGTCTGACTAATAACTCCATGGTCTGCCCACCAAGAGGGCACCCATTTGCAGAAAGGTTTGGGTGGAGGGGCAGACAACACAGGTTAGGACAGTGGTTCCTAAATTTCCCTGGAGGCCTCCTGTAAGTGCTGACTCCATCCACAGTGAAGGGCTCTTTGGAGGGTTTCTTTAATGGGTTCAACACTTTCATAGTTTCATAGCATTTAAGGGTCATTCATTCATCTAGACTCCAAAGCACAGGACATTACATTTCACCCCATGACCACTACATTGAGCATGTTAACTTGAGTTAGATTAAAGCATATCAGTCCTCAGGAGACCAAAGGGTTGCATGCCACACACAGAGAACACGAGAGACCAAGGTGTCACCAATGCCTGAGGCCCAGGCAATGGCTCGGAACTGATCAGGTCAGATATGCCACCACTACGACTCCAGAGTCACAACACTGCCTGGCTGGGGATGGGCAGGTCAAGAGCCCCTGACTTACAGCATCGAGTAAGGGGATTAGCTTCCTGGCCACGCTGGTGAGCTCACTCCCATCCAGGCTCTGCAGAAGGTTCTGAACAGCTGAGATGGCCTCCAGAATACTCCCATCATCCATCTCATCCGAGCCCCAAAGGATGGCAGGCAGCAGGGCCTTGACTTGTTCCACCTACACACACACACACACACACACACATGGGGGGGCTCATCAGATCTCCCAGCCCTCCAGTGAGTACACGCCACAGTGCCAGGGCTGTGTTTATTCTACCCCATGGCACCAAGTCAGAGAGAAGCTCCGTCTCCACAGTTGGAGGTGTGGTGCTTTAGAATCGATGGGGATGCCTGACGAGGCAATCAGTGAATCCTAACCCTGTCCCGGGTCGTTCTGGTGTAGGGTGGGCAAAGCTGTGGTTTGCTTCGGGGCTTTTCTCTCTTTTCTATGTGCTATTAATTATTATTATAGCAGATGCTGGCAGCAATCTCCATAGTTAAGGCTGGTGGTACACAGTTTCCATTCTAGTTGCTCCTTTTGATACGCTCCTAAAAACATTCCCTTTTTGGATGGAAATGTTCCATGCTGTCTCCCTAGTCAAGTGTGATTTTTTCCTGGGGTGATTGCGTCTCTGAGCTGTAGGACAGTTTTTCCACTTACAAACAAACAAACAAAAACTTCTAGCCACCTTCTTTTCCCATGCAGACAATCCCCCAAATGGTGAAACTTGGGGAAAAAATCAAACCTGGCCCATGGGGAGTCCTAGGTGAGAGCTGAACCCTCTGCAAAGTTTGAGAAACTTGGACCTGATAGTGCAAGGCATTGAAATATCATTTGGGGGCAGGGTCACAAACACTCTTTAAGAGAGTGCTCTGCCTCTCTCAGGACCAGAGACTTTGGGGCCAGCCAGCTCCATGCATTAATCAGATGCAGCGGAGGAGGAGAGAACTATTTTGGGCTGTTAGGAAGGAAGGGGAAGCAGGAGCAGGGGGGAGTGGCTCCTAGAGTACCCTGGGAGGGAAGGCAGGGGGAATCTGATGGGGGAAAAGGGCCTCCAGGGAGGAAGCCTTGGGAAGCAGTCCTCCCCCAAGAGAACAAAGAACTCCGCAGAGCCTGGGGGCAAAAAGCTTGCAGAAGGGGTGCCCAGGAAGGGGGCCAAAGTTAAGTTTTCTTACGTTTACTAAGGACAGGGTGGAACCTTTGTTGGGTGAGCTCAGAAGAGGAGATGTGGCAGAAGATCCTGTTTCTGATTTTTAGTCCGTTGGACACTGTCAGGTTTGATTCTGAGGGTTTTATCTTTGGCCTTCAAAGGCTTGTTTGTCTTAATAAATGAGCCTGAATAAGGGTGTTATTGAACGAGGTATTTGTGAAGTCAAGCCGAGGAGGGGAAAACTGAGGCAGTGCTGCAATGTTGGGTCTTGCCACTGGAGGGGACTATGAGACAGGGCCCTGTGTGCTCGCTAAGGTCTTTAGACCAATCAAGGTCTTCCTTTGTGACTGCACCAGGAATGGTCTCTCCAAGAAGGAACAGGAATGCTGCTGGGGTAATTTGCATGCGGAAGAATTAGGGTTACCCTATCTGAACTTTCAAAGAGAGGACACTCCATGGGGGGGTAGCCCCGCCCCCTAGCCACTCCCTCCCACTTCCCACCCCCTGACAGCCCCCCCAGAACTCCCGACCCATCTAACCCCCCCGCTCCCTGTCCCTGACTGTCCCCACCTCGTCGTTTTCCAGTTAACCAAGCCTGGGCTCTCACCTTCCCTGGTTGGGTTGCCAGGATGCTGAGTCCTCTTAGACCAAGTGAACGGAAAACTGGGCTGGGGTGTTTTGTCCACTCCTCGAGATGGTCCAAAGTGTCTGGATATGGGAGCTTCTTGGCCTCTTTGTAACGCAGAAGCTGAAAACAACACAGAGCGAATCAGCAGCAGGGTGCTTACCGGAGAACTTTGTGTCGGTTCTGTGGAGAGGCATCATAACCTACATGTTGTACCGTCCATTGCTATACATCAGCCCCACTTTGTGTGTGACACCCAGTCCTCCCACTGACTTCCTGGGGCTTTGACTGGCCATTAGCACTAGACTCAGCCATAGGCGTTAGCAGAGCTGCTCTACCCTCCAGGAGAACATGTAGGGCAACAAAATGTTCAGTGACCATTTGTATGGCGGAGTCTTGTGCATCTGGGGGTTTGTCAAGAGCAGCCGAACCCCTCGTGGTGACCCTGTGAAGCAGAACAAGCCGCTCTGAGATAACGCGAAAGCTGGGACTGAGAAATCAAACCCCTGAGTTGAAATCCTGACCCCACTGAAGTCAGTGGAAGTTTTGCCATTGATCTCAATGGACCCAGGATTGGACTCCTGGTGAGGAGAGAATTAAACCCCATCCCTTAATGAGTTAGATGAGGAGACAATCCCTGAAAACTGTCAATAGGAACTAGCCAGACAGAACCCGTGGAAATGGGGAGGACAACCTAGCGATGGACTATAGAGCCACCTCATTCCTGGTGATGTGCCTCTAACTAACCCATCCAATAGAGAAGGTTAAAGATTGCTCACCACATTCAGAGCTAATGATCCTGCATCTGGGGGAGCTTTTACCATGATCCTCTCTCCTCCATACCCACTCTCAATGCCCCTCTTTGATTTTCCTTAGTGACTTCACAGGGAGGAACCTTTCATGGACCTGCAGAAAGGTTGATGCCAACAGGAGACCCAGCTGTCCTTCGGGAGAGTCCAGGCTGATGCTGTTCTACAGAACCGTAGTTTCTTGGATATTCCCATCAGGCTCCCGATTACAACTTTGGAGCAACCAATGATCCGCTAAAGGATCCATCTCAGATTTTACACTGAGCGTGCTGGGACAGGACTGGGGGAGCCTAGTCAGTGCTGCATGGACACCTGGCAATGTGGACATGACCAATAAAGCTCATCGTTTATGTAGCGCAATAATGAGTCTCAAAGGCTTGATTTAAGGAGTTGCTCACTAATCTAGGACACAAGACCCAATTGCTCTCATCAGCTAATGAAACTTACTTCTACAAAGAAGGCCATCATGGTCAGCCTGTGTTTCTTATCACCTCTGTCGAGGAGCGGGATCACTAGGTCCAGCAGCATCCTTGTGGTCTCAGGGCAAGCATAGTGCACCATGGCTCTGTGACACAAAGCAGAAATACCTTTGATAGTAAGGGAAGAAGCACGTTCTACAACAAGGGGGTGAGGGGTCAGCTTGGGGCCACATGGCAGCCCAGAAGTGAGGAATGTTTCATTTTGGAATTGCCCCCACTAGCAGGACTGACTGCATGGAAAACGCTTGTGTATTACCTGGCCAGCAGGCTCACCCCATGGAGGTGATCTTGGGGGCTTTGTAGGAGGATCCAGCCTTGCCCCTTCTCCATAACAGTCAGCTCGGAACGGCAGCCAACACAGAGAAGCAGCATCTTTATAGCCTCCACTGCAGAGCTAGATTCAAACAACACACCAGCGTGACTGAGTGCCAGGAACCCCCTCATGGTAGGTCTGTCAGGGAGTGACGGATTCACTTGTGTGTGGAAAGACACACCAATGGCACAGGTTCGTGACTGGGGTTCCTAGGGACTATAGTAATACAATTTAATAATATGAAGAAAGAGAAAGAGTTCTGAGCAAATCCTACAGACAATTGCACATCAGCACTAGGGCATGTCAATGTCACAGAACAGGAGAACTTCAGCCCTTTAGTGTCGGATCCACATTCCTTTGACACACTGGCAAATTGGCTCCCACTAATTTCTCCCCATAGCTGCTGGGATAGTCTTTCTACTTCCTCTGCAGTGCATTGGTCGGTATGTCATTTACCACTGAGACACCCTTGCAACCTAAGCCCTGCCTGCTAACTCCCTCAGAATTAGAGAGTTATGGAAAACCTGCAGGGGCCACATGAGAGCTGGAGAAGAGAACTATGACTTCTCTATGACTGTCCATGTAATTAGACCGTTGACTTTCCAGTAGGCGCAGTACCTGGTGTGGAGGCTCTGCCGGCTGCTTTCCCTTCCAGAGACTTTATCCCCTGGTATGCTCTGTCCCAGGCTGAAATGGATTTCGACAAGAAGAGCCATTAGCAGCTGAGGATAGAGGCGGGTTGTGGCATCTCTGGACTTGCTCACCGAGATCATCTCATAGAGGGCGCATGTGGCCTGAAGAGGGAACAAGACAGACACAAGCTTACTTGGAAATCCTACTCCCTCCTGCGTCAGTTCTCAGGACTTCCTGCTTCTGTGCTATGAAACTCCCCTGATTCATGGAGAAACAAACCGAGTTAAACTGCCCTGAGCAGCAGGGCGGGGGAAGCCGGGCACTGGCAGGTTGAAGGCTTTGCCTTGTGGAGTCTGGTGACACTAGGCTGCATTGCCACACAGGGGACCTAGCTTTGATTTTGGATCTCGCAGAGCTTCCTGACCTGCAGGGGCTGCAGAGACAGCATGCTTGGGGTGGGGGTAATGCCTCATGGGACTAAGAATGGGAGAGAATAAATTAATGAAGAGAAGAGTGGCTCTTTCATCAGCTTCCTCGGCATCTTTCTTCTCCCTCATTTGGACTTCCACTGTCATTCTTTCATGCTTGCATTGTTCCTTGGCTTCCAAGTGCCTCAGAGGGGCCTTTTCTTCTGCATCTGGGGTATAGGGGGGCTGAGATCCTGCTTTTTGGTCAAAGTCCATGAGCAAATCTCTCAGTTCGTGTTCTGCGGCTTTCTTCTTAACAGATAGCCCCCTTTCTTTACATACTTTTTCAAGTTCTTTTGAGTCAAGACTCTCATAGGATTGTGATTCACCCATTGTAACTCATCTTTAACCCTTAAAACTCTCCATATCAAATTTAAACTTTAAATAGTGTTGGGTTATGATCTTTAAGCCCAATTGACCTGTGGCATGTGACTCCTGTGCTGACTACACCAATTGTCACTCTCTCTGGAGTGGTTCACAACTGTGAGCGCCAATCTTAGATCAGACTGTCATAAAACAGGGCAGGCACCCCGAACTAGTAGTCTATTCTATAATTGGATTTCACAAAGCCAGTAACAATTGTGCATTCCTGGATTACAGTACCAGTTTTACCAAGGACAGTCTTACCACAGACAGTCCCCTTAGACATTCCAGCCTATCTTGCCACCCAGACAAACTGAACTTTGTGATTAAAGGTTATTAAAACCAAAAATCACACCACATCAGGTTACTCCCAACCCCAAAGGGTCAGTCACTTACCCTAGGTCAATTGGTACTCTGGATCTCACACCAAAAACAACACTGGCAGCCAATTCTCTAGTAAACTAACTAAAGATTTATTAGCTAGGAAAAATAAATGAAAGTTATTGAGAGGTTAAAGCAGGTAAAATACATTAACAGGTGAGTCAAAATTTGTAAATCCCAAATGATAGCAGAGATGTAGTAATCTCTTGGTTTCCTAAAAGTCTTTTCAGGAACCCAGATGTTTCTGGGGATCTCCATTTTGCATTTGGCATCTTCCCTGTAAGAGTCCAAACAGGATCATTCCTTGACATCTATTTTATAGCTTTTCCAGAAACCAATCTGAACAGTGTCTTTACCCAAGTGGGTTTTGCTGAGTAGGAAATTCAGATTTAGTCTGTGAATTCCCGTTGTCAAACACAGTAGCCCTTGCTTTGAAGTTAGCAGTCTTCTTCATTTACATTTCCAAGGCTCCAATTGTGTTTGATGGGTAATTTAATTACAGGGATATACACGATGCCAATGTAATGTAATAGCAAACAAGAATCCTTCATTAGTTTTCATAAACTTTACACATCAAGTTCATTCTCATCTTTTAACACCAATGCACACTTTTGATCTAGGGTTAACTAATTACAGGGATATACACAATACAATAGCAATCAACAGGTTATAAAGATAAGTGTTTCCTTTAACTTTTCCTTTGAACTAAACAAACACACAGGTGAACTGCCTGATTACACTACAATAGTTTTTGACACTCCTTTGATTTCTATTAGCATCTGAGTGAATTAGCCTGCAACCCTATCCTGAGCTGGCACCAGGGCAGACAGTGTCACAGGGGTTTCTCAGAGCTCCAACATGGATGCGATGAATGGAACCCTCCCCCAAGGGTTTGTCAGGACATTATGGAGTAGCCCCAAAATGGAGGGGATAGTCTGTCCCTGTAAAGGTAGCGATGCTAGGGGTCAGCCCACCCTTGTCACGTGGCGTGGCGTGGCCCTGTCAGATTTTGAGATGTCTGATATACGTAAGGATTTGGGAAATACTGGTAGGGAAGAAGTGGTCCAAGGAATAAGTCGTGTTCAGGAGGAACTCCTGTTATGTTTCTGTAAGGACCTGGGACCAGGAGCCTTGCAAAATGGGAGGGCCAGGACTCCCCTCTCTCCCAGTGAATTGGGATGAGCTTTAGGAAGGGGATCAGCATACATGCTGCCTCCTCCCTCCTAACAGAGAAAACACCAGCAGGAGAAGGCTGAACCCCGGGGTGCTGGAACACGTTGTGTAGTGGGGGTGCTGAGAGCCATTGAACCAAACTGTAAACCCTGTATATGATGGAAACTGCTTCAAGCCAGGGGGTGCTACAGCACCCCCGTTCCCCCAGTTCCAGCACCTATGCCTGAACCCTCTGAGCCTGAGGACTGACTGGGGAAAAAGGGCCACCAGGAGAATCTGGCTAAGGCCCCACAGTTGGCTAACTTACAACCCAACATAAAGGAGGAGACTGGGGGAGTCCTGCCTGCAGGAGAGGTGGAGGGACTGCCTGAAGTAAATGCCACCTCCAGGAGGAAGGCTAGGGGGCAGGGACTCCTATCTTATGGAGGGAAACCAGAAGGACTGTTTGAAACACAGCCCAGCTGCTGCCAGGGAGGCTGGGAACAGCTTTGAGGAAGCTCCTCAGAAGTTGGGTGGGAAGAAGTCACAAGGAGCCACAAATCCAGGGCGGGAAAAGCAGAAGCTGCAGACCCCTGGGAGTTGCTAACAAGCAGGAAAAAGGGAGGAGCAGCTCAGGGAAGTGGTGAGGGATTGAAGGAACAGTCCTTAGCAGCCTATCATGGGGTCCGTGGGCTGGAACCCAGAGCAGAGGTCAGGTCTGGGTTCCCCAGCAAGAGGCAAAGTACCGACCTCAGGACTAAGAAACCAAGAATGATGAGGCTCAGATGGGGACTGAGGGCCTGGCACAGAGGCCACTACATGTTGGGTTTTCCCATATTGGACTTTTCTGTTAACCCTGGAAGAGGTGACGTGGCCAGAGGGCCAGACCATGGAACCTGCGGAGTGTTGCAGAACCAGGAGGCTGGACAAGGGGACACCAGTGTGGAATAAGCCCTGCAACATCATGTCCTGGCATGAGGAGGCGCGTTGGCGGTGAGTGTGCCGTGTGACAGAGACATAGGATAGATTTTACTGTATGGGGCTATGGATGTTCGAACAGTGACTTACGGCAGCAGACGTGTGAGAGGCTTGGTGCTCAGAGCTGTGGTGACTCTGCAGCTTCACAACCAGGTTCTCCATCACCTGTCCTCCGAGGGCCGGGTCAGCAGATAGGAACTGCCATAGCTCGGCCGCATTGCTAGAAATTCAGAAATACGGCAACATGAGGGACTGGATGGCTTAGGAGAAAAGCTATTAAACCTCTTCACCAATGTAATCTCTTTGTAAGAGAAATCCTCCTGTGGAGCCAACGCCCTGCCCAGCAGTCCAGTCCCCAGAGCTTGTGCAATTCAATGTGGAGCATGAACAAGGACTCCATGGACCTCAGATTGAGAATCACTGACACAGGATATGGAGCATTTCAGCTCAAGGCTGCCAGTGTGAATCTGGCCTCAGTTGGTCACGACCTGTTACTGGCTGATGGCTAATACCGAGAGGCTGATGGCTAATGGCTAATACAGCTTCTCTGGCAGCAGATGTCCTATATGAAATGAACTAAGGGTCTCGGACCAGTGCCCAGTGCACGCTGTCCACATTACAGAGTCAACTACCATACTTGGCCCTTGTTGGTAGGTTCAGGGATTGAACGGGACATGGAGGCTGAATGAGCCTTTCTTGCCTAGTCGGCAGCCCCTCCAGCTATGAGCTCAGAGTGTTGTTAGGGGCAGTGTGGAGGAAGCTTCATCGTCACTACCTGGGCTGCAGCTGAGGTCTTCATTATCCAAGGGTGTCAATTGGGCATCTTTCACCAGCATTAAATTCCCTTTAAAAAAAAAAGGGAGCGGGCATGCAGCAGCGTGGCTCAGATCTCCGCAGCGCTCAGCCAACAACTGTGTGAGGGAGGGTTTCAGTAGAATCCTCTGATATGCAGGGCTGGCTCTAGGATTTTTGCCGCCCCAAGCAAAAAAAATTTTGGCCGCCCCCACTTTTTTTTTCGTGCCCCCTCCCCCAGCCCCGCCCCAACTCCACCCCTTCCAAACCCCTTCCCCAAATCCCCAGCCCCGCCTCCTCCCCCGGGCGTTTCACATTCCCCCCCTCATTGCTTCCTGGTGGCCCCCGCGACCTCCCGCCCTAGCTCACCTCCGCTCCGCCTGCTCCCCCGGGTGCACTGCCGCTCTGCTTCTCCCCCCTCCCTCTCAGGCGAAGGAGGGGGGAGAAGCGGAGCAGCGGCGCGTTCAGGGGAGCAGGCGGAGCGGAGGTGAGCTAGGGTCGGGGGGCGCAGGAAGTAACAGGGGGTAGAGGAACCACTCCCCGCTCCAGCTCACCTCCGCCTCCCCTGAGCGCCCCCCGCTCAGCTTCTCCTCCCTCCCTCCCAGCCTTGCTGCGCAAAACAGCTGTTTCGCGCGTGGCAAGCCTCGGGGGGTGGGAGAAGCGGAGCGGCGGCACATTCAGGAGAGCAGGCGGAGCGGAGGTGAGCTAGGGTGGGGGGGGGCGGAGGAAGTAACGGCGGGTAGAGGAACCGCTCCCCACTCCAGCTCACCTCCGCTCCACCACCGCCGCCTCCCCCGAGCACCCTGCTGCTCGGCTTCTCCTCCCTCCCAGACTTGCTGCGCGAAACAGCTGTTTCGCACGCGGCAAGCCTGGAAGGGAGGGGGGAGAAGCAGAGCGGCGGCGGCGCGCTCAGGGAAGCAGGTGGAGGCGGAGCGGAGGCGAGCTGGGGCGGCGAGCTGGGGTGGCGGGGGCACTTTTTCCCCATGCCCCGGAGTCAGCACCTATGATGGCCGATTCCAGAATGCCGCCCCTAGAAATGTGCCGCCCCAAGCACCTGCTTGTTTTGCTGGTGCCTGGAGCCGGCCCTGCTGATATGGATTGTTTTTGGAACTCACCGCTTGGGATCATCCATCATAAAACCACGCTTTGCGTAATCACTGTTGCTCAACTTTTCCTGCCCAAACACAAATGTGCTTCAGACAGCAAACGTTCCACCTAGGCTCACTATCTGTACATTCAGATGAAGGAGAACGGCGGAATGAGCTCTGTGCTTGCCAGCCGGAGTAGCAAAGGGATAGTGAACTCAAGAACACAGACTTAAATCCACCCCCTGCTCCAGGACCCATGAGCACTGACCGTAGGTGCGGGGGTCTGTGCTTTTGAGAACCCCTCCCACAGGCAGATCTCTAACAAGTCCCAGGGGCAGGGAGAGGGGGACTGGGAATGAGAGCTCCTGCCTTGCACATGGGGAGACACATTCAGGGAATGGGGGAGAGGAATCTCTGACAGGCGGATTTCGCTCGCTGTGGTTTGTGGCTGAAAAGAGAAGAGCCATCAGGAGGAGAGGGCAGGTAATTTGCCCCATGTAGAGGGGGGAGATTCAGTCCTCAACAGTCAGTGCTTTATACTTTGCCTTAGTAAGGCCAAACAATGTGCTCAGTGGTGAGGTTCTCATATAGGGCCTCAAAGGATCACGCGAGGCCTAAAGAGTGGAGGCATTTTGTACCTGTCTGTAGGGAAGGAGTAGTCCAGAAGGCATGAGATCACTGTGTCCAGATGCTCCGCCTCGCCAGCCAGCAGGGCCACTAACTTCTTCATCAGGGTCCTGGAGCTGGGCTGCTGGACTGAATCCAACCGGCTGCAAACCCCAGCCACAAGGTCTGCTGCCTGAGAGAGAGGGAACCAGATGAGACAGGACAAGACGCTCATCCCATCCTGCAGCTGGGGCAAGAGGGAACCTCAGCATCCCTGGAGAATCAGAGTTAGCCTCTAGGTTTTGCCTAAAAGTCACAATTTCCTATATTATTGGCAGGGCTCATTTCAGAGCCTTACAAGGTGCATTGTCGCAAAGACCACATATCAATGGCTCAAAGCAGATGAGTCCTATCTAGGCACAATACAGGGGTAACATAAGAATGGCCATACTGGGTCAGACCAATTGTCCATCTAGCCCAGTATCCTGTCTTCTGCTGGTGCCAGATGCTTCAGAAGACATGAACAGAACAGGGCAATTTATCGAGTGATCCATCCCGTCACCCAGTCCCAGTTTCAATCAGAAGGCATAGGGACACCCTGTGCACGGTGTTGCACCCCTGACCACCTTGGCTAATAGCCATTGATGGACCTGTCCTCCAGGAACTTCTCTAATTCTTTTTTGAACCTGGTTATACTTTTGGCCTTCACGACATCCCCTGGCAATGAGTTACGAGTTGTGCTGTGTGAAGAAATATTTCCTTAGGTTTGTATTAACCCCGGTTTGTGTGTGTGTGTCTGTGTGTGTCTGTGTGTGTGTGTGTGTGAAAGGATAAATAAAACTTCCCTATTTACTTTCTCCACACCATTCATGAATTTATGGGTGTGGGCATCCCATGGATTTATACAGAGGCAATATGATATTTTCTGTCTTATTATCTATCCCTTTCCTAATGCTTCCTAACATTCTGGTAGCCTTTTTGACTGCCATTGCATACTGAGTGGATGTTTTCAGAGAATTGTCCATGATGACTCCACCCTTGAGTGGTAACAGCTGATTTAGACCCCCTCCGTTTGTATGTATAGTTGGGATTATGTTTTCCAATATACAGGAATCAGACTAGAATATCTGATGGTTCCTTCTGGCCTTAAACTCTCTGAACGTATGACTGTTCCCAGCACTGGGAATTCTAGTTTCTGTCTATCTCAGCAGCAGCGCCCCATACCTTCTCCACCTTAGTCCCACCGCTGTTCACCATGGCAGACAGCAATCCCTCTGCAGTTGGCTGGCAGTTATTGTTGCAGTGATTCGTCAGGCCATCCATAACAGTCAGAATGAAATCTGTCCTCTCTCTTGGGTTGAAATAGACTCCAAAGAGCTGAAGCATACAGGGAAAAGTGTAATTTACAAAAGGCCTCGTCCTGATCCCACGGGGAGCTGATAACTACTGGAGCCCAGAGAAAGCCCTGTCTGGGGGTTGCAGGTCCTCTCCAGCTTCTCAGGGGCTCTGTTTTACTCCTTTCTATTACAGGGCCCCAGTGGCTGATGAGGCTTCTGCTGCGAAACCATATCACTCACAGTGAGGCAAGAGGACTAGTTAAACCATTACAGTGGCCAATCTAGGAGTGCTGCCATGCACGTCAGGATGTGCATTTAGTGGTGTCAGACACCTACTTCTCAGGCATCTGAGGTGCAAGGGTCACCATTAAAAGATCAGCAGTTGCGGGATCCATGTAGTAATATTAGTAATGACTGTTACAGTACTCGGTCTTTGACTGTGACTGTATGTGATACCCTCCTACAACACATCCCAGCATAAATACAGCACCCAAGTCCTGATTACGACACCATCACCATACTTCCTGGCTTGCAGCCTGACCCAAAGACCATTGAAATCAATGGAAAGACTTCCATTGGCTTCAATAGGTTTTGGATCAAGCCTATATAGTATAGACCTCGTTGTGACAGCTTCTAACAACCCAAAGTACTAGAGCAGTAGGCGTTCAACCTTCCCCATATGGACACTCCCTTTCCTATACTAGGACCCTCCCAGAGTCCCCTTCCAAACTAGCCAAGACCCTGTTCCATTTGGCAATAAGGAAAGGGCAGGGTGGCTGTGCCCCCCAGGTTGGGAACCCATCTGCTAGAGCAGTGGTTCTCAATCAGGGATACGCATACCCCTGGGGGTACACACAGGGGCGGCAGGTTTGTATAATTTTTGGCATTGCCCAGAATGGGTCCAAGTCCCGACTCCCCCTACACCTGCCTAAGGCTCTGGGAGGGAGTCTGGGTGCGGGAGGGGGTTTGGGGTGCAGGCTCTGGGAGGAAGTTTGAGTGCGGGCTCTGGGAGGGAGTCTGGGTGCGGGAGGGGGTTTGGGGTGCAGACCCTGGGAGGAAGTATGGGCGCGGGAGGGGGTTTGGGGTGCAGACCCTGGGAGGAAGTATGGGCGCGGGAGGGTGCAGGCTCTGAGATGGAGTTTGGGTGCTGGGTGCAGGCCCTGGGTTGAGGCAGGGGGCTGGGGTGCAGGAGTGGCAGCGGGCTCTGGGAGCGAGTCTGGGTGCGGGAGGGGGTTTTGGGTGCTGGGTGCAGGCTCTGGGGGTGGCAAGCAGGGCCCCCGCAAATCTAAGATACATGCAGAAGCTGAAGCCCAAGCCAAGCCCACTGCCTAGGTTTGTCAACTTTGTAATATTTAAAAACCGGACACTCATGCAGGAGTGCTGGACCTCTTCTGCCCTGCCTCTTCCCCCCCGAGGCCCTGCCCCCCATTTGGTCCTCTTCTCCCCTTCCACTGTTGCTCACTGCTCTTCCCCTCTTCCCCGCCCAGGTCAGGAGCAATTTGCCTGTTGGGAGCTGCAGCCACATGATGTGGGTAGGTGGCGGCCCCGGTTGAGTAGGGGCTGGTGTGGGTGATGACCTGGCACCTCCCCACCTCCCTCACCCGCAGTAACTGGACTTTGGGTGTCCAGTCAGTAGATCTGACCGGACACTATCAGATCCCCTTTTCAACCAGATTTTCTGGTCGAAAACCGGGCACCCAGCCACCTTACCACCGCCCGAGGCTCAAGCTGAAGCCCGAACCCTGCCACCTGGGACTGAAATCAGTGACTCCTGAAAGAGGTACAATAGTCTGGAAAGGTTGAGAACCACTTGTACAGAGTAGATCACTCTTTATGAGCATTTGTTGTCTTCACTGTTGTAGCCGTGTCGGTCCCAGGATATTAGAGACACAAGGTGGGTGAGGTTATATCTTTTATTGAACTAACTTCTGGTAGTGAGAGAGACCAGCTTTTGAGCTACACAGAGCTCTTCTGTCTGTCTGAAGAAGAGCTCTCTATGGCTCAAAAGTTTGTCTCTGTCACCCACAGAAGTTGATCCAATAAAAAAATTGGACCTCACCCATCTTGTTTCTTTCTGAGCATGTCATTTCTAGCCATGAGTAAGGGCAGGAGCTGTAATTCTTGGGTAAGCCATACACAATAGAGATGGGCGATCCAGGGACAGGAAGTAGTTTGGAGCTGTGCGATACCGTATTGTACTGACACCAATGTAGAATGGTCATTAGTGCCAGGATGTGATTACCTCTGCGATCCTGGAGGGGCTGTTGCAAACCACAGTGGGGCTCCAAGCAGCCAGAAATTCCTTGTTCCTCTGTTCAGTCCATTCCACATTCTTTCTGTCCAACTGTGCAACTGAAATACATGTTAATAACACTCTTAACTTTCCCTTCTGCTTCCTGGCTTCTGCTCTCATCCCTCTTTACTGGACAAAGCCCTTTGTTTGGCCCTGATCCAGGAAAGCATTTAAGCACGTACATTATTCTAAGCAGATGAATAATCCCAGGGACTTCCATGGGACTACTCGCCTGATGAAAGTTACAGATGTGCGTAAATGTTGTGCTGGATCAGGGCCTTGACCCCCAGAGTAAAGTGGCTCTATCAAGTGACTGGAATCTAGCCAAAACACTTCAGTGGCGTAGAAGTGGATTAACACAGTCATGAATCGAGCCCCAGATTTGGATCCAGATTTCCAACAGCCATCAAAGTTCTGGGGCGTTCGGGGTACAGGCATCTCAAACTGAACTAATTGGTCTGATGGCGTTGAATCCCCTATCATCGTGTCCCACTGACCCTTCCCATTCCCACTGACGGAATGAGCTCTACCAGTCTCAGTTTGCGGTAACGTGTGTTGCCTTTCTCTGTATTCCCCCCCTCCCCTTTCCTTTCTTTGAAAGTCAGGGCTAGAATTACGGGATGACTATCAGACGTTTGTTTCTAGATCCACAAAAAAACCAGCACTCTGTTCAAAGGAACGTAAGGAATAAATACCGAGCCAGATGCTCTACTTCTTACTCAGGCACTATCCTGAACGGGAGCTTTGCCTGAGGAAAGTCTCTAGCATTTAGCTCCCAGGAGGGGGATTCAGATGCTCATCAGTGCTTCTCTTACTCTTTTGGCGCCACGCAATAGAGACGAGGTAATGAACAGCCCCTGCTGCCTTTGAGCTGATCGCCTTGACGGGATCCCCACAGCGGATCCCCAGCACTGCAACCAGGTGTCCGAGCCTGGTGAATGGAGATGCTTCCTAATTGTACAAAAGAGGAGAGGAGGAATCCATTACCACTGCAGGTAAAGCGGGCTGTGTCTCCTAGGCAAGGAGTCTATATCCACACAGTCCCTTTCTAGAATGGGGAGTGATCCTCAGCTCTCCCTCTTCAGAAGAGGCTTGGGAGCCAGAAGAAGAATATAAGGCTTGATCCCGCACCACAGACGTCCACTGGAGTTTTGCCACAGACTTCAGTGGGAGCAAGATCAGGATCATAATGATCTGTAACAGCTGAGGTGGGCTGGAATGGAGAGGCCTCTTCCTGCAGCTCCACAAGATGAAAGTATCCCATGGTACTAGGATGAGGAATGGAGGCAAACAGGGAACCAGCTGGGGATGAAATGTCTTCAGTCTCTAGGATTTTGAAATCTCTTTTCTCTGAAATTCATTAGATCCAACCATAGAAAAACCTGTTCTTCCTGTGCCCCTTGTTAGCTGCCTTTCCTGCATTGGAAAGAGGTGGCCTATTCCTCCAGGGCACTGGATTTATTTTCCAAGTGTATCAGCCGCCAACCCATCTCAGTCAGGATGATGGACGAGCAACGAGATCGGTTTTTCCTCCGCCTATTAGGGAGCATTGCACTGTGGGGCCCATCAACATACTTCTAAGCAGGAAGTTTCTCTGGCGTGGGAGAGTGCCCTGTAGGTCTAGTTTGCAATCAGGTCACTAGAAGTCAAGAGTTACTCACATCCAGTTTGACTTCTGTGGCCACGAAGTTTAGGAGCAGTATGCTGCTCCATACAGCCCTCTCCCGCCGGCAAGCTTCCCTGGACTGCATCCAGGAGTCCATGAGCTGCAGGAAAAACGAGAGGTTAAAAATAACAGGGGGAAAGGGTGTATACAAGTGATCCCCAAAGGATAATCTTTATTCTGGCTGAATCATCTCATTCTTACAGATACAGGCTGCGTCTGCTTTGTGCAGACTCAAAATACACATGGAATTCTTCTCTTTGAACAAAAGCAAAGTGCATTTCTCTCTGAGGGCCCAGTCACACACCCGCTGAAGTCAATGAAAGTTTTGACATTGATCTAAGGACCGATCCAATGCCCATTGAAGTCAACGGAAAGGTCCCCATTTGATTTCAATGAGCATTGGATCGAGCCTTTAATGGATGCAGGATTGGGTCCTATGTAAGGAAGGGACGGGCCAAGTCTTCTCTGGACAAGCCACACAATCCAGCATTTCATTCAGCAAAATAAGAGCAGCTGGAGGAAAACTTCTATTCTTTCATGATTGCAGACTTTGGGCCAGCCCTCATGCTCTGTAGTTAGCGGCAGTCTTGGTTCCCATTGCACCCATTGGTTCTCACTGTGGGACAGCTGGAGCTGGGAGTTCTGTGGAGGCCAGGTGCCAGCCCTCACGGGGGACTAGAGTCCTGGCAGCGACCCCTCCAATTGCATCAGGAGTGGCAATGATGGGCAGTAAAGGGAATAACGTCCTCATTTGGAAAGGACACTGATGTAAGGGCCACCAGGAGACAGGAAAGAAACTGAGGGTAACAATGGAGGAGATTGTCAGACCTCACAGATGGAAATAGAAGACTCCCTCGTGCTACATGAACCTTGTCACATATGCCCTAATAGGAGAACCCTGTGGAGATGGGGCACTCCATTCTTTCCTTAACTCTCCTTTCCCTCACAAGCTCTTAACAAGATTTTCCTGTTCCTCTTCCCTACCTTACCATCCTCCAACCGGCATCTCCAGATCCTGTTTACCTGCAAGATCCTCTCTAGCTCAGCCGGAACTGGATTTTCTAAAATCAGACTCAGGAGCATCTCGTTGAGGGTCTGCAATGTTTCAATGAAGAGAACCTGAAAGGAGGGGGAACCTTTATGCTCAGCGCCACAGAGCTGTGGATTATACAAATAATTTATCTTATGGGCTTGAGGCAAGAATCACAGGGTGAAATTCTTTGGCCTGTATTATACAAGAAACCAGGCTAGATCAGGGGTGGCCAACCTGTGGCTCCGGAGCCATATGCGGCTCTTCAGAAGTTAATATGCGGCTCCTTGTATAGGCACAGACTCCGGGACTGGAGCTACAGGCGCCAACGTTCCAATGTGCCCGGGGGTGCTCATCAGGGGCGTAGCCAGGTGGAGGGAACAGGGGCAGTGGGAAAAAAAAAGGCGCCACCCGCTGCGGCGCTTTTACTGACAGGGCGGCGCTCCGGGTCTTCGACGGCACCTCGGCGGCGGGACCTTCACTCGCTCTGTGGGTCTTAGGTGACACCTCGGCGGCGGGACCTTCACTCGCTCTGCGGGTCTTCGGCGTCATTTTGACGATGAAGCTTCAGTGCCGCTGAAGACACCTGGCGCTAATGAAGGTCCCGCCGCCAAAGTACCGCCAAGACCCGGAGCGCCGCCCCGTCAGTAAAAGCGCCGCAGCAGGTGGCGCCTTTTTTTTTCTGCTCCCGGGTGAGTAAAATGAAAAAGGCGCCACTTGTGCTCGGTGTGGGAGCGGCCGCTGCCCCGCTTCCACCCTAGCTACACTACTGGTGCTTACTGCTCAACCCCTGGCTCTGCCACAGGCTCTGCCCCCACTCCACCCCTTCCCGCCTCATCCCCTGAGCCTGCCGTGCCATCGCTCCTCCCCTCCAGAGCCTTCTGCATGCCACGAAACAGCTGATCGGGACGTGCGGAGAGGGAGGGGGAGGCGCTGATCAGCGGGGTTGCCAGAGGGCAGGAGGCGCTGGGAGTGGGGTGGGGGAGCAGATGGGGGGCTGCTGACATATTACTGTGGATCTTCAGCAATGTACATTGGTAAATTCTGGCTCCTTCTCAGGCTCAGGTTGGCCACCCCTGGGTTAGATGATCTAATGGTCCTTTCTGGCTTCCAAGTCATAAACCAATAGAATTTATAGTTCAGACCTTGTCCTAAGACAAGGTCTATAAAAATAAGGCCAGATCCTCAATGAGTGCATATTGACATAGCTCCATCAGCGGGCGTGAAGCTACATGGATTCATACCAGCGAAGGGTCTGGCCCATACTTCTTGTACGCAATAGTTGCTAAATAATTAGCTACTTCACTTATTCAATAATGTGGGTGCCCTGAGCACAAGAAAAACCGTATTTAGATTTGTTCTGGACAGTGAATCCTTCAGGAATCTCGAGTAAACTAGCCTCATGTTTCAACTGATATTGGCCTGCCGTGATTCAAAGCTGTGCTCTTGACAATCACCCAGAAAGCCAGATGCATCATTATATCCCTGCCTCATTTCCATTATAAACCAAAGGAAACTGATAACAGAAAGACATCTGCAGTATAAATGACCCTTTTCTTATAATTGATCTTCCAAATCATCCCCAAACCTGATGTAATGAATTCATCAATGCCTCCCTTGGGAAGATAACATGCAGCAAAGCCCTTATCAGAGAGTAAGGAAAGTGTTATAGCAAAAGAAAGTCCTACACTGAAATGAGATTTTTTAACATTAGAAATAAATATCACTTTAATAAATATATCACCTTGCCTTTGCAGGAGTGCCGCCAGCTTTTCTGCTGCCCTAGGCGGCGGAAGGTCCCGCCCCGAAATGCCGCCCCCCACAGAGGCGGCGGAAGGTCCCGCCGCCGAAATACCGTTGTGGTCGCCACCCCACAAATTGTAGCGCCCTAGGCGACCGCCTAATGGGTTGCGCCGGCCCTGTGTCTTTGCCCTTTACTCCTCTGGGTCTTAGATACTATTCACTCCAATGATTTGGTTAGAGAGAGCATATGTGAGCATGCGGGATGTGAGGCAAATTAAGTGTTCTAAATTCTATTGACTTTGGTAGTGAATTTGGTCCAGTGTCTGTAATTTCTCTCCCCTCAACTTTAGGGCCATAAATGGCTTTTCAGAATTAAAAAAGCGCAGGCACTGAAAGCTTTAGCAACTCTGACAGTACGGGTCAGATGTTTAAAGATTTGCCACCATATTTACACCCACAATTTGCAGGCGCAGCTTTGCTCCTACTGGTCTTTTCACCCGTCAAGTTGATCACTTCGATGCCAAAGTACTGGATTTAGGTGTGAAATCAGGTATTTCAAGTGCCCATGTGAGCTAAGGTGTAACTGCAAATAATTGCAGGTCAAAAGTAGGGACTAAAGTAAAGTTCAGGCTGAAAATGTGGCTGTATCGAGTGCCGCAGGACCCCAACTTTATTCAGCCCCTTCATGCAAGAGGACCTAGCTGTGGGAGGTGCCACACACCAGAAATACCCGGTCACTGATCAAACAATAGCCAGCCCCATTTCTGGGGCAAGCACTAAGTACTTTTTCCTCATTCCACATGCCTCATTCTAGCTTCACGACCCAGATTGGGATCCCCAGTAGTTCCCTAGTAAATTGAAAACGGATGGATCATTTTCATAATTGGGAATGTGGCAGCTACTTGCTGTATGCATGGGACGAATGATCAGGGCCACGTCACCGGGGCTAAAGTCCCCAACTGATACTCCACAATGGCGTTCCATGAGAAATTTCGCTGACAGTGTAGTCACATATCACCAATATGGGCCCAAAGTAAGTAACAGGAAGCCATTCTTGAGTTACCTTTGTGTACTGGCCGCTTATACCCCTGATTACTCCTTGCACCTGCAATGTCATTAGAAGTGGCAGGGAAAACACGCTCTTGAGGAATGTTCTCAGCAGGACCCTTCTCTGGTGGGAGCCCATGGCCTTCACCACATGCTTTTTGCTGGTAAAAGGAAGAAGCCTGGATTGGACTTTGAGGTGCTGAAGCATAACGGAGGCATCAGATGGTAAGGACATGAACTGAGGGTTATGCTGAAGGAGCGTGAGACTAAGAGACATCTGGACTATACAAGAGAACAAGATCATGTGAACAGTAACAATGTAGAAGAGTAAGACACCGGCAAAGATTAACAGAATACAGGAAAAGCACGGGAGGGCAGGGACTGGTGCCCCGAATAGTAAATCCGGCTCAGAAACACTACAGAAGAGAGTGAAGGAAATGACTCAGCTGACACCTCCAGAAAGAAAATCATCTCAAAATGTCTGCAGAGACTCTTGGCTTTGAATCACATGTGGAGTAAAGAGGATTACAAAGTTACGGGGTAGAAAATCATCAGTCAGCCATGCAATAGTCCCCCAGCTCCTCCCCAAAGAGTCCTCAGCATCTAAAGAGAAAAAGGCACGAAGTGAGGGACTGCTATTGGCAACTCTGGTCCCACCGAGCATGGAGTGAGAAGCCAGGTGTGAAGGCTGGGCAGTTAAATGAGAGGTCACGTTACCTCAGCTCGATAATGATGGCCATGGCCTGGAGCCGTATGGTGCTGGAGAGAGAGTCCCGGGGTTCTTTCTTAATCATCTCCTGTAAGTCACAAAGGGGCAAACATAGTAAATGAGACACAAGTGCTCCCAGCATCAGTCCTACTCCCTCACACATTCATTGAGGAGGTTATACAAAGCCCTGGCATCACAGCTAACTCTGGAGGCCTCAAAAAAGGCTAAATTAGCCACAGGCTTCTCCGGAGTCTCCAATAAATCCCCAGCTAAAAGAACATCAGATATTCCAAAAGTAACAAGGAGCCTAGCCAAAACCCAGGATCTTCCTTTCTGATGGAAGAGCTCCCAGATCATGAAGCTGCTCAGGTATTGTCCAAAGGGATCTCATCTGTTTCTACCCAGCCACAAATTCACTCACTCATTTCCTCATCCATCTCTGTTCACTCATCTCCTACTTCCCACCAACTAGCATCCTCTCTTTGTCCATTCACACTAATATTCCAGTCAATCAGCACTGACCTCAATTTTACACACTGAAATAATTGCTTCAGTGTATACAACGAAGTTCTTTACAACTCTCCAGATTCCATGGACCCTAGCATGGGTTTAGCAGCTAAGTATTCTCCACAGTTCATCAATCTTTTCCAACCAACAACACAGACCCTGTGTATATTATTTACTCACCACTATGGCTCCTGCAGTGTCTGATGCAAAGTTGTGAATAAAAAAGTCAGGCATGTTATGCCAGTCGATGCTCTTGCTGAGAACAAACAAGAGTCTTAAGAAACTTTTTTTCATAATGAAATCCTAAACCAAAATGAGAAAAAATATATATCAGGGTGAAAGGGATTTAGATAGAGAACATCATCGGGTAGAATATTCTACCTTCATTCAAAACCCCTCCACACGGAACACCTGGTAGATAAATTAACAATGTTGCAGAGCAATGAATAGTCAGGATCAGAAATCGTGGTGAGTTGAGGATGATGATGTATCCGGGCAGCACCTACAATATACTGGGCTCTGTCTGCAAACAAAGGAAGACACAGGCCCAGCTCCCAAGAATTGACAGTCTAAGTAGGGTTCTGATGGCTTCCAGCAGAATGTTGGATTGTGTAGGACCTGACTGTGTGAGCTACTTGTTCAGAGAAGGGTTGGATCAAGGAGAACAAGCAGAACAGCAATGGGATTCCATGTAGAGGACTCCACACAGAGCCTGTTTTCTGTAGGACAAGTAGCCAGATGTAGCGTGACCATGTGTAATAAATGAAGGGGGGGGCTCCTTTTTATGAACACCCAGCCAGCCAGTTAGCTATAAAGTCCCTCTTGGTGGCTGTTCTCTGCTTGCTTTACCTGTAAAGGGTTAACAAAGTTCCCCAGCTAAAGGAAAAGGAGTGGGCACCTGACCAAAAGATCCAATGGGAGGGCTAAAACTTTTTAAAATGGGGAAAAAACTTCTCTTTGTCTGTGTCTGTTCTCTGGAGACGGGACACGGAGCAGCAATTCTGTGTAAGGCTGGAACCAGGTATGAAAATTCATCTTCCATACCGAGAAAAATCATTGGACAGGGAATGTTTAACTAGACGCGATCAGGTTTATTTCTTTATTTTGGCTTGTGGATCTCCTCTATGCTAACCCCAGATACTTTTGTTTTGCTTGTAACCTTGAAGCTGAACCTCAAGAGAGCTATCTTGATGCTTAATTTTTGTAATTGTTTTCTTTTAAGATCTAGCAAAAAGCCTAAGTTCCAGATGTACTTTCTTCCTTTTTGTTTTTAACAAAATTTACCTTTTTTAAGAACAGAATTGGATTTTTGGTGTCCTAAGAGGTTTGTGCCTGTTGTTTAATTAGCTGGTGGCAACAGCAGATTTCCTTTGTTTTCTTTCTCAGCTCTTCCCCGGGGGGAGGGGGGGATTTGAAAGGGCTTGAGGATACCCCACAGGGAAGAATTCCCAAGTGCTCCTTCCTGGGTCCAAGGGGTTTTTTTGCATTTGGGTGGTGGCAGCATTTACCAAGACAAGGTCAGAGAAAAGCTGTAACCTTGGGAGTGTAATACAAGCCTGGAGTGGCAAGTATTGATTTTTTAAATCCTTGCCAGCCTCCACCTTCTGCACTCGAAGTGCCAGAGTAGGGATTCAGCCTTGACACCATGTGTATAAGCGACAAAGCTGGACCCATTTGTTTGTCAGTGAAGGTCTAAGGGTACGTCTTCACTACCTGCCAGATCGGCGGGTAGTAATCCATCTATCGAGGATCGATTTATCGTGTCTCGTCTAGACGCGATAAATCGATCCCCGAACGCGCTCTCTGTCGACTCCGGAACTCCACCAGAGCGAGAGGCGGAAGCGGAGTCGATGGGGGAGCCGCGGCCGTCGATCCCGCGCTGTGAGGACCCGAGGTAAATCGATCTAAGATATGTCGACTTCAGCTACTCTATTCTCGTAGCTGAAGTTGTGTATCTTAGATCGATTCCCCCCCCCCCCCAGTGTAGACCAGCCCTGAGAGAGGAGCAGTCGCCAGGGGAGATCTTGGGTGGAAATGTTTCGTCCTTGAGTCCAACGGATAGTGTGAGGCAGGGGAGTAGCCGGGCAAGAATCTACTGAAACTAGCACAGAGTGGTGGGAAATCCCTGCAAATCAAGGATACCACCGACAAACGGGGCATGAGATCACCAAAGAGTTTGTGGGATGTATCTGGAGAAGGCACCTAATATGTATAATAGGAGAAAAGCATCCAGAGGCTGGATTGTCTGAGTAAGTGAAAGAAGAAAGGTTGAGTGCTGTAGGCAAAGGGTTTGAAGAGAAGTCAGACCCTATGTGATAAACCTTCTGGGATGTCCCAGGCTGGGTCAGGTGGGACGGACAGCGTGAGGGGACACTAGTTTACAGATTAGATGGAGAAGGTTTATACCTCTTTGTTACTATTGAAGTAGTCAACAATGTTTCTCCATGATTCCAGCAGGAGCATGGCTCCCTCCGTAGCACAGCCATGCTGCTCACGTCCACTTTCATCCGCCTCCCAAATAGTCTCCATGCACGAGATATCTGGGACTAATAAGAAAGAAGGAATGACAGAAAGAAAGAAATTACTGCTATTGCTGGTTAAAGGGGAATGAACGCGCCCTGAGGTGTCATTCATGGACTGATTGGTGCCCAAAAGACAGTTCATTTAAACCAAAGAAAGGACACGGTCTGTCTGTCTTGGGGTTGTATACTGCTGCCCATCACCGTGGTATCTGGGCTCCTTCCAGCTAAAATCAATGAGCAATAGTGAAGTTCCTAGTGGAAAGCTTGGCGTCACTGGCACATCTCCCTTTTTGGGGTAAGATATCTCTGCTCTGGGTAGGGTTATCTTTTGTTTGTTGGCTTGATTGGTTTGATTCCTACCATTTGTTTTGAATAGGGCTAGACATCTATATCCTGCTTGAGCAGGGGAGAAGTGAAGGAAACTGTGATGCTGGTGAAATAAGCCACTGACTCTCAAAGCAAGTGATCAAAATCAGAATCAAATTGGGGATTCCTTAAAAAACAAAAACAAAATAAGAGAGACCCAGAATGAGACTCCTTTGCACTTCTATGGAGTTTTTCAGTGGAGGATCTTCAAATGGCTTTTAAAGGTGGGCCGGTATTATTACCACCATTTTTATGGCCGGAGAAACCATGGCACAGGGAGGTGAAGTGACTGGCTCAGTCAAACAGCATGTCACTGGCAATGCTGGGAATAGAAGATAGTTCTCCTGACTCCAGTCACATCCTCTACCCCCTTTATTTCTTGGATAAATGTTATTGATTCATTACACAATAAATATCTTGTGCTCTCCGATTGGACATGAATGAGCACAGACCCAAAGAAATACCAGGACTCGCTGTACTGTATAGGGCCAACCAAATAATAGATTTGTCCGACAGCATGAACATTAGCCAGCCAAATATGGCTGAATAGGACTGGCTGATGCTCTTGCAATTAGGATTCAGTTCACATATCCTGCTTTGCCGCCGTCAGCAGCATGGGAAAGCAGCTAGGAGCTCGTGATGGGTGGAACAGCCAGGATAACATCCTCCCAAGGGAAGTGGTGGAAGCCCCATTGCTTAAGTCTGTGGTTTTCAGGTTGGCCACTTATTCAAAGTCAAAGAATTTTGCCTTTACACTCACTATAAGAATTAGAAATGTGTCATTGCTAACAACGTTAGCCCTACAGAATTCACCTGCACGTGTGTTGTGAGAGGTTGGCCAAGAATATTTGACCTTGAAGGGTAAAGGTGTGCAGGGAGTGGGGGAGCAAGATTATTTTTGCTTTAGGTTATAATACAATTTTCAATGCCTCCTGACTCCCTTGATTGCTCTGTGTAATCATCTGGGGTCAAGACCCACTGTTTGAGAAACGTTGGCTAAAGACATTTAAAACTAGACTGGACTAAACCAGGGCTCAGCATGGGATGGGCCACGTTGGCCTGGCATATTGGCTTCTTTTTTCGAATGCCTTTTTGTTCTGCAGCATCTAAGCTTTCATTTAGAAACAATGTAAGTCTCTAGCTGTTATTTAAGATTTTTATTACAGTGTTGCCTACGGGCTCTCCAAGAGCAGGGCCCTATTGTGGAGAGGCACCGGCTGGGCCCAGAGTGTGTGTGGGAGTGTCTCCTTTGCACACTTCTGGGTGCAGAGGCGTGGCCACACCTAGGCCCCATTTTACTCCCTCCCCATTCCTCCTTATGGTTCCTGAGAGAGATGTACCTGCCAGAGCAGTGGAAAGAGGCCTTAGTGTAATGAGAACCAGGCTCTAGGATCCAGAAATAGGACTCCCATTCCAACCCAGGTATTGGGCTAGTCAGTCATCCCTAGTGTTGTATTGTTCTGCCTGCTCCAAGCAATGACTTCACTACAAGGGTAAGAAAGAGAAGGGAGAGCAGTGTGTAGTGGAGAGAAATAGAAACTGCCCTTCCTCTTCCAGCAGCCAGAGATTCCCAGAGAAATACAGGCTCTGGGGGCATCATCACCTCCACCAGTGCTGGAGAGCCTTAGAAATACAGGGGTCTGACCGTCACCCGGGTCTAGTGTTTGTATCAGGGCTTGTAAGTATTGTGTTCACACTGGGGATGGAAGGACCTCACGGAGATCCAGCATTTACCAAACTGGTCCTGATTCAGGAACACTGTCTCCTGTCATTCCAATCTCTGGGAGATTCCGGGATGATTAGTACTGGGACTGATTACTGCTAGCTCATTATTTATTTGCCAAGCTCCAGCAGTGATCTCTGCCCCCGTGCAGAACAGAGGGCTGCCCTCGAGCTGCATGCAGACTCAGCCATGGAAGAGCGCCGTCCACCCACTAGCAAAGCCATGCGGCCACATCTATTTGTTCTCCCCTCCTCCACTTTTTCCATGTTCCCCCCCCCCCGACTCTCTGTGCCTTGTCTTCAGTTTCCCCTAAGTGGAACACAAACCCAAGAGCCTTTGGGATCACTGCAAATCTTTGAACACATGGGGGTTGAGACTGAGTTTGCCTCCCTTCATTCCCATCCCTTAGCGCATCCTTAGCCTTTCCTTTTACCTGTAGTGACAGTTCGGGGATATCGCGTCTTGCCTCTCTTCACTTTTTGGCAGATTCGCTTTAGACACCTTAGGATGGGCCCACTCTGCTTAGGAACGACCTTGGCTGGGCCATCTTGAGTATGTTCTTGAGCCAGCTCCGGCTCACGCTGACTCCCACTGGAATGTTCCTCTCTTCCCAAGGTGGACTTGCCCTCAGCAGCCGCGTCCTCCTCCTTCCCCTCCCTTGGCAAGCTGTGCACGTCCATTCTGCAACAAGTCAGGAAGGGTGGCCAGTTTTGTTTCAGTCGATCTAATTGTCTGCGGGACAATTTCAAGCCTGAAGCTAGTGAGAATGTGTGCGTCGTCCTCCAGCTAAAAATGTGAGCCACAGACAGGGGCCCAGATCCTCAAAGGCATGGAGTTTCCTAACTTCCACGGAAATCAATGGCAGTTAGGAGCTTAAATACCTCTGAGAATCTGGGCCTGGGACCCTGCACCTCCTGCCAATCCCCCCACCAAGTGTATCTCTACACTTGCAGCTGGGGGTGTGATACCCAGCTCGCATACACATATTCGCACTGGCTTGCTAAAATAGCACTGTAGCAAGGATAGCATGGACAGCGGTGAGAGGGGCTAGCCACCCCGAGTACAACCCCACCCGGACCCTATGAGTACGTACTCCGGCGGCTAGCCCAAGCCACTGCCTGAACTGTCGCAGCCACACTGCTATTTAACACGCTAGCTTGATGACAGCTAGTGCAGGGATGTCTTCTCAAGCAGGGAATCGCACCCTGCGTGGTCCTGCCTCAGCGTAGGGGGCTGGACTTGATGATTTCTTGAGGAGCTGTCCAGCCCCACAGTTCTGTGATTCTACAAAATGAGAAGTAGCTGGGGCCAGATTAAAGGTTGGTGCCAGAACCTCAGTTGAGAATTGCCTTCCTTTTCAACATGTAAATGCTCAGCTGTAATGAATCTAGTTCTTTTAAATACAGAAATAAATCCTCGACTCAAATTGTATATTAGCAAAGGTTTGGGGGTTCCTTTTGGAACTTTGTTGTTTTAATAAAGTCAATAAATATACTCAAAACTATGCAAAGGATAAGCAGTGTGGTCTAATGGTTTGAGTATGGGATTGGAAACCAGAAATAGATTTCTCATCCTGGCTTTGCCACTCACTCACTGTGTGATGCTGGGCAACTCACGTTCCCGCCCCGTGCCTCAGTTTCCCCATGTACCAAAAAGGGATGATACTGACCCTTCTGTACCTCCCAGGGATGAGGAAGGTTACTTACTTAATGTTTGTAAAGAGAAAAGAGGCGACAAAACTAATCTGACACAATGACGGCACCAAGAGTGGAATTATAAAGCACCTAAAAATCCAAACAAATATATATGTATCACAATATTTGCCAACCCAAAATTCAGTTATGGTGCTTCTAAAAAAACCCACATTGAACACTGTCCATCGCATACGCATTTCATTTGAATAATACATTTGTTGAGTCAGATCCGCAGCTGCTGGAAATCAGAATACTTCATTCAAGTCAATGGAGCCGTCGATTTATAGCAGCTGAAGATCTGGCCCATAAAACCCAACACATTTTAAGCCCGAAGTTTACTTGCTTTAGAAGTTGGGACTCTTAACTAATTTCACAATCATTGGTTTCCTCCAATACTTGAGCTATGAAGAAAGATGGAGAAAGAAGTTCACAAAGCTAAGATTACATGCTTGATGGTCATCAATCAATATCACAATATACTTCTTAGTCTAGTGAGCAACACAGAGTTTAGCTGTATTCAAAATATCACATTGTGCTCCAATATTACTTAAATCCTCTGTCAAAGATTTAAATTTTAATCTACATGCTTGCGCTCAGGGGAGGCTCTAGCTTTTTTGCCACCCCAAGCACGGCAGGCAGGCTGCCTTCGGCGGTGCGCCTGCGGGAGGTCCGCCGGTCCCGCAGATTCGGCGTACCCGCCGCCGAATTACCGCCGAATCCACGGGACCGGCGGACCTCCCACAGGCGCGTCGCCGAAGGCAGCCTGACTGCCGCCCTCGCAGCGACTGGCAGGGCACCCCCCGCGGCTTGCCCCCCCAGGTACGTGCTTGGCGCGCTGGTGCCTGGAGCCGCCGCTGCTTGTGCTCCACTGGAGACAGCAGGAAAAATTACAGCTCTTCACATTCATTGCAAAATTTCATTGCACTCTCCAAGGCTCTGGATTTTAGTGGGATGTAAGAGGTACATGATTTTTTGCTGACCCTCAGCCCGGGGGAGAATTGCACCCTGTCATAACTATAAAGGGAAGGGTTACAGCTGTCCTGTGTACAGTACTATAAAATCCCTCCTGGCCAGAGACTCCAAAATCCTTTTCCCTGTAAAGGGTTAAGAAACTCAGGTAACCTGGCTGGCATCTGACCCAAAGGACCAATAAGTGGACAAGATACTTTCAAATCTTGGGGAGTGGGAGGCTTTTGTTTGTGCTCTTTGTTTGGGAAGTTGTTCGCTCTTGGGACTGAGAGGGACCAGACATCAATCCAGGTTCTCCACATCTTTCTAAACAAGTCTCTCCTATTTCAAACTTGTAAGTAAATAGCCAGGCAAGGCGTGTTAGTTTTCCTTTGTTTTCTCAACTTGTAAATGTACCTTTTACTAGAGTGTTTATCTTTGTTTGCTATACTTTGAACCTGAGGCTAGAGGGAGGTCCTCTGAGCTCTTTAAGTTTGATTACCCTGTAAAGTTATTTTCCATACTGATTTTACAGAGATGATTTTTACCTTTTTCTTTAATTAAAAGCCTTCTTTTTAAGAACCTGATTGATTTTTCCTTGTTTTTAGATCCAAGGGGGTTGGATCTGTATTCACCAGGAGTTGGTGGGAGAAGGAGGGGGAATGGTTCATTTCTCCCTGCCTTAAGATCCAAGGGGTTTGGATCTGTATTCACCAGGGAATTGGTGAAGAGTTTCTCAAGGCTTCCCAGGGAAGGGAATCCATTTGGGAATGGTGGAAGCGGACCAGATCTAAGCTGGTAGTTAAGCTTAGAAGTCTTCATGCAGGCCCCCACATTTGTACCCTAAAGTTCAAAGTGGGGAAGCAGCCTTGACACCCCCCCAAAAGCATTAAAGAGCATGTATATGTATCTCCTCATTCCTTCCTAATCCTGGAAAATTTTAAACATTGAAATGGGCAGTGCAAAACCAAAATGATCTGCCATAGTGGGGAAAGGAAATGTTATTCTTCATCCAAGATGGAGAATTATGGAGAATCAACTTGAAGGCAGATTTTAAGGGTCATGTCTCGAGCCCAATTGCTGCCTCTCATGCCAGCTGTGAGGGTGAGGCCACAGAATGGGGATCAGCTTCCTTAAATCTCCAGGAACTGAAGTGGAAATCCCCTACTGTCCATTCTGCACCTGGAGGAAATAATGCCACAGCAAAGAGCCTCTCCTTTCCACACTCTGCTGCAGGGACAGCTGGAGCCATCTTTTTATTGGGCCTATATCTGGGCCTGATTCAAGCCCACTGAAGTTAGTGGGCAACTCCCCTGATTGTGTCCTTTGGGGTCTGTGCGTATGGAGCTCGTCTACAGATGAATGGAGGCCTGGAACAGAACCCACTTCCTTTCATTCTCCACTTCACGGACAAGGGCCCTGTGTGAGATCCTAGAACAGGGTCCCAGAGGGGGATCAGTGGAAGAGACTCCCAGAGGGGGCAAGTCTTTCTAGGGATCTCAGTGATCTCCAGAAGTCCCTGCTGGGTTAATGAAATATAACCTTACCATGCAGCCTTATGAACTCTGGATTTATTCCCTATCTGCCACAATTTTTACAGCTGAACTAAAGAATTGAGTGTAAGAGAGAGATAGGGCACAAGTAGCCCCTGATCAGACAGCTGGATTCCCTCCTGGATTCTGTTAGGATGGCACTTTTCATGCCAGAGCGAGAGAGACATAAAATGAGAGATTCTCAAAGGTATTTAGGCTCTTAACTCCCATGGATTTCAGTGGGAGTTAAGTGCCTAAATACCTTTGAGGTTCTGGGCCAAAAAAACGAATTTAATTTGGTGACCCTTTTCAAACAGAATTTAAGCAAAGTGGGTCTCTGTTGGTCAGAGGTAGGACAGCCATGGGGAGTAAGAAAGCCCACTTACTTTTTTCCCCTCAGTAATAGATTAGATCTTGGATCTGAAATCGACTTTAGCCAGCACAATATCCAGCCTCTCCTTCTGTCCAAGTAAAAGCAACTGACACTGAGGGCCAACTGAGCCAGTGTTCAAATCACAGCATTGTGAGGTCACATTGCAGCACTTATGTCATTGTTGCCATGAACACGGGTGGGTAATAAAGGAAGGACCAAGGGTTGTTAACCATATAAGCAACATAAAGTATTATGGAGGTGCCTGGTGGCGACTCCAGTTAAGGTTAAGGTTTTGTCTAAAATGGGGCATATATTCCTGCTTTTCCCTATGAGCAGGTGGTTAACCAGTATGGATTAACCTTTACTCTGACCTTTACTCGGTCACTTAGGCACATAAATACCTGCAAAACTCTGGGCCCAACTGCCACTCAGAACTTCCCCTGAAGATGGTGGCCTCATTGGTTCTAACTGTCGACATTCCTATGCTGCTCATAGACATTGCGGATGCTCCATCCAGCTGGATGGTGTACACAGTGATACCATCCAAGTAGAAGAAACATCTGCTTAAATCATTAATCTCTGAGAGGCAGCAGGCCCCTGGCAGCATCCCAAAAAGCTGAACTGAACTATAATGACGCAGCCCAATAGTGAAGGTTACCTTTATGCAGAACTTCCGTAAGAGAACCTGGCAATATCCACTGGACAAATCCAGAGTAATGGATTCCTGAGCACCCCCAAATTGGTCCAGAACATCATCAATCTGTAGGATTGGCGGTGTATGTTTTTTGTAACAGTATTTAGCTGTCTAACAACCCCACAAAAGCAGTGTACTTTATCTTCCCTTGTGACTAGAAAAACTGGTGATGTCCATGAGACGGCCAAATCACTCTCTTTTTGACCTGTAACAGGTTTTCTACTCTCTTGGCACAGCTGTGCCAAGACGGTCTCTGTTTATGGGGTGTACATCTCGATGTATCCATATAGTGCTGTCAAATGAGCCCATCCCAGCTTGACGGTAAGTCCTATAATTAAGATGCCTTTGTAACTGGACAACAGGATATTCACATCCTCCAAGGGCACTGTTGTATCAGTCACAGAAGATGAAATTGATACATTGGTGTTAGTGTGTAATTCAGCACGATCTTCATCTCACCCTGATGTTTGATTACGCACATGGAATCGCCATCGGATTCCAGTCTACAAAAATCTACTCCCAAACTGGACCATATCAGTGACCACAAAGGGGTGTCCCCTGCTGAGGCACCAATATGTACAGTGAGATCTGCCTTGCCTTTAACTGACAATTCTTGGCCCTCAGTTCCGTGGACAGGAAGCTGATGAGGATAGGTCAGGGGGATATATGTTCAAAGTTCTCAAGTCACTAGAGAAACAGCAGCTCCCATAGCCACTAAACCAGGCAGCAGCTGTCTGATTCACAGTGACCCATACAACACCAGCAACAGAGGTAATGCTACTTCAGTAAATGGCCTTTGCTCTGCTTCAGTTAGTCCTTATTCTATTCTGATTCACCGTATCCATCACCGTATCCATCACCATGATAACAGAGGGTCTGGCCAATAAGCCCAGCCCTCACCCCTAATTTCCTGATGGCTTCCAGGCATTATTCTTAGCCCTGCATTCATATTGTAATAAATGGCCCATCTGTGACCATATGTAGCAAGAAACTCCTCCCCCCCACCCCCTTTGTGGTTGCTGGGGAATTGAAGCAGCATCTGCTGGTGCAGCTAGTTGACCCACACACTCTGCTAGTTGTTGTAAGTGCTGAGTTGATCTTCTGCCTTCGCCAGGCAGGACAGGTTGTACCTCAGATACCCAGACTCCCGGCATGGTAACAGATAGCTTCTTAGTTTCATGGACTAGATGACCTCCTGAGGTCTCTTCCAACCCTGATCTTCTACGATTCTATGATAGCTGGATGTACCAAACTCAGAATCTGGGTCCCCTGGAGTCACATCACCGATAATGCCTTTTCCTCGTAGAATCCAGCATTACTCCGTCAGTGTCGAAACGGCACCGTTCTGTAGCTGCTCTCACTAGGAAGTATAAATATCAATGCCCTCCTGCGGTTTCCACATCCTCTCCAGCCACACCAGGAATTTCCATACACCCCATCCCCCCAAAAAACTCCCTCATCACCCTCCCAGGGGTCAACCCAACCAAGCTGAAGAACATACCAAGAACCAGGAATATACCAACATGTCCTCTGCAGGTTCAAAACATCCAAACAGCCCGAAGCACAAATACAGCTACCTACTGAAGAAAGTCTCCACAATCTAAAGGCAATGCCGGATGCTTGTCGGTCAAACTTGTCCCATTTATTTGAAGTTACAAAACATGGCTGCCGGTGCACCTCTTGCAAATAAGCTTACGAAGAAGGAAAGCTTCCCACTGTTACAACTGGTAAAACTGGAGGAGCTTGGTTTGCCGGACCAATCAGCAAAGCCAGAGCTGACAAACTACATGAAAAGGCTGCAAAACACCAAGCCTGCTGAAAGCCTTATAAGCCAGTCACTGCCAGAAGTACTTAATGAGGCTGTTAAGAATGCTGGAGACACAACACAGTTTATGCAAACAAACATGGCTGTCGTATCATACTTTCTATTTAAGCAAAAGATACCACATCCTACAAACTGGAGGCCAATGTTAAGTGCATTGTTACTTGTTAACCCTGAAGTTGGACACTGGTTCCAACCAAGACCAGCAAATGCTCACTATCTTTCTGCAAAGTTTCAGAGTGGTAGCTGTGTTAGTCTGTATCAGCAAAAAGAACGAGGAGTCCTTGTGGCACCTTAGAGACTAACAAATTTATTTGAGCATAAGCTTTCGGGGGCTAAAACCCACTTCATCGGATGCATGCAGTGGAAAATACAGTAGAAATATATATACCGGTATACACAGAGGACATGAAAAAATGGGTGTTGCCATACTAACTATAACAAGCCCACCTTAACTGATTACTCTCATTATAGTTAGTATGGCAACACCCATTTTTTCATGTCCTCTGTGTATATATATATTCCTACTGTATTTTCTACTGCATGCATCCGATGAAGTGGGTTTTAGCCCACGAAAGCTTATCTTTCTGCAAGAAACTCAATGGACTGGTTAGAATCATGCGGTGCAACATTGAAAGACTCAGCAGTTGAAAAAGTGAAGAACTCTCTCACCACATTCAAAAAATGTGCATATATGTCTGATGAATGCACCAGTGCAAATGGGCATCGAATATTAAGTCATTGCGTGTCTTATCTTGATGTCAGGGGTAGGCCAGCAGATGCATTTCTAGATGTTCAGGTTATAGAAGACACATCGGCTGCATCTGTGACAACCCACGTCTAAGAAGAGTTAAATGCTTGTAAATTGGACCCCAAGATGTCTG
Organism: Malaclemys terrapin pileata; assembly: GCF_027887155.1. Lineage (NCBI taxonomy): Eukaryota > Metazoa > Chordata > Testudines > Emydidae > Malaclemys > Malaclemys terrapin. Next base: position 12,089,025 of record NC_071515.1, on the reverse strand, counting down.
CTTGTGCGTCTGATGGAGCTGCAAACTTCTCTTGAAGACATGGTGGAGTACAAGCTTTGCTCAGAAAAAAAGTGTAACCCTAATCTCTCCTACACACACTGCAGAGGCCATCTTAAGTTCAGTACCCAGAAAGATAAATGGAGCAAATAATTAAGCATGTTGTATTGGGGGGAGGAAGAGCAAAGCCAAGATTCCACCCATTTCCTACCCCTCTCCACCCCCTCCCATCCACCTGCATGGGCTGGGGGTGGAGGTGAAATGCCAGGTGTGCAACTCGTCTCCTTCTCCCATGCCTGCACCTGCAATGTGGAGAGGCCTCAGAGCAGAGTGGGAGTGTGACCAGGGTCTTGCTTCCCAGTACATCCCTGCATAGCCATGTAAGGGTGGGCTACAGTCTGGTCTGTAGTGATCAAATGAAATATTAAAGCAGCCCAAAGGCAGCATTTCCCGATGGATGCAAAATTCTGTTTGCAGAGAATCTCAGGCTTCAGCTTTTGTCTTTCAGAAGCTCAGCTCCGTAGAGTACTTCTAGGTGGCACTACAAGCTGGAAAGTGGCACCAGGCACACCCCTGGTGCAACAGAGCATTTCACCTTACAGTAATATCACTCTGTGCCCACAGGCTATATCGGCTGGATTTCTCTGGCCTGGCCAAAGAGCTGAGCTCAACTTTTGACCAAAGACCACTAAAAAACCTCCCTGGGATAGGGGTGGTTTTATGGCAAAGCATGTGCAGGAGTTAGGAGATGCAGCTTCTATTCCGGAGTCTGCCTCACATTTGCTAGGAGACCGTAGGTAAGTCACAAAGTGTCTCTGTGCCTTAGATGCCCCATCTGTGACTTAGGGATAATACTTTGCTATGTCACATGAGGCGCTATTCGGCTGCATTCCATGCTGATTGTAAACCCGCAGGCGGAAGTTGCTATAGAAGTTCAAAAGAGTATTTATGTTATTCGTGTATTATTTATTACCTTCCAAAGGAGCGAGTGGAGAGAACCCATCTCCAGGAGCAGCTCAGTCAGTACTTCTCAGAAATAATCCGATCGGCCAGTCACTTTCAATGCTTCTGTGACGGGGAGCTCGACTCACCACTAGAATGGCACCTCCTCTGGCCTTTCTGGGGATTAGCTTCACGAGGTCAATGCCCCTTCCTGTGGTTACATGCGGTCTCTCCGCCTCTCTGGCCCCCCTCTAGTTCCACAAGCTGCAGCCTGCTCTTGGTGACTTAGCATTCCGGCCAGGTCACTTAGCAGTTTTCCCCTACAGGGTACCAAAGTTCTTCCACATGAACGGTCTCAGGCAGTCTTCTCTGGCACTCCCCTGAGGGTGCCACTTCCACCGTGGCTAGCAGGGGAACCCAGGCCTGCCCACTACTCCAGGTTCCATTCCAGGAACCTTGCACTGGGCAACTGCGGTCTGCTTTCCCTCAGACCCCATTGCTCCTCCCCTGGACTCCTTTCTACAGTTTCTGGTTCCTCCCACTGTGGGTGTAACAGCTCAAACTCCCTCCTCCCAGGGAGTAACTACAGACTACTGAACCCTGTGACAGACCTCCCTATTCCCAGGGATTCCTTCCCTGTAGCCACATTCTACTGCCAACTTCCTGGCTTTATAAACCTGGACCAGCTCCTCCCCCAGCTGGACTTTATCAGCAAATTAGGCCGCAGCACTCCCTGACTCTCCTCAATGTGGCCTATAGGTTAATTGGCCTAATTTACCCCTTCAGGCCCTGTAGGGGACAGACACCCTGTGATGCTCTATACCTTGGGGAACACCCTGCACCCCCATGTTCATCCTTATAATATGATTGTGTGGTATCCAATGCAAAGTTTGTCACGTTGGGTGTTTTCAGAAGGCTCATGATGCACGGAGCATTGTTGTTATAGTAATGTTATAGGTTGTAATTTCATGTATATAGTTATGAAGCTGAAAATGTGTCCTCGTGGCTTAAAAAAAGCCCAGGCAAAACCCTCCAAGAGCAGAGGCCCAAACAAAAACTCTCCAAGAGCAGAGGGGCAGTTCACGCCTCATCAGGGCATGTATGAGACAAACCCAGCCCAGCCTCACAGGAACAAGGACACTGACCTAAGCAGCAACAAAGGATCTGTTGGACTTTCGAGTGAGTCACCCCCCTTCCCTTGGTCAGTTTGGGACACCTGACTCTGAAGGGGCGGGGGGCAAAGCCAAGAGGGAAAAAAGAACATGATAAAAGAGAGAGATGTTTGCCATGCTCTCTCTCTCTCTTCCACCTCTATCTACAGACACCACCACCAAGCAACTGAAGCGCTGATCAAAGCGGAGAGCCTGGCTGAAGGGCAACCAGCCAGCCTGTGGTGAAAAGCATCTAACTTTGTAAGGGCACAGAAAGTGTTAAGATCAGCATAGAATGCGTTTTGCTTTTATTTCATTTGACCAAATGTGACTTGTTGTGTTTTGACAATCTCTTTTGTAGTTAATACATTTGTTTGTTCTACCTGAAGCAGTGCGTTTGGTTTGAAGTGTGTCAGAGACAAGCCTGTGTGACAGACCCAGACCAGTGGGGTGCAGGAGTCTGGTAAAGGGCAAATACACTGGTCACTGGATGAGTAGTTTTCTGTTCCCTGAGTGACCAGAAAAGGGGCTGCACTAGAGTAATCAGGAACCTGCTAGAACCAGTTAAGGCAGGCAGGCTAATTAGGACACCTGGAGCCAATTAAGAAGAAGCTGCTAGAATCAATTATGGCAGGGTAATCAGGACACCTGGGTTTTAAAAGGAGCTCACTTCAGTTTGTGGTGTGAGTGTGAGGAGCTGGGAGTAAGAGGCACAAGGAGCTGAGAGCGAGAGGGTGTGCTGCTGGAGGACTGAGGAGCACAAGCGTTATCAGACACCAGGGGGAAGGTCCTGTGGTGAGAATAAGGAAGGAGTTTGGAGGAGGCCATGGGGAAGTAGCCCAGGGAGTTGTAGCTGTCATGCAGCTGTTACAGGAGGCACCCGGAGTAGAGGGCAGGCCTGGGTTCCCCCCAAACCTCCCAATTGACCTGGACTGTGGGTTCTTCCAGAGGGGAAGGTCTCTGGGCTGTTCCCCAACCCACATGGTGAATCTCTGAGGCAAGAAAATCCGCCAATAAGCGCAGGACCTACCAAGATACCATCTGGTCCTGGTGACTTATTACTGTTTAATTTATCAATTTGTTCCAAAACCTCCTCTAATGACACCTCAATCTGGGACAGTTCCTCAGATTTGTCACCTAAAAAGAATGGCTCAGGATTGGGAATCTCCTTCACATCCTCAGCCGTGAAGACCGATGCAAAGAATTCATTTTGTTTCTCCGCAATGGCCTTATCGTCCTTGAGTGCTCCTTTAGCACCTCGATCGTCCAGTGGCCCCACTGATTGTTTAGCAGGCTTCCTGCTTCTGATGTACTTAAAAAAAATTTTTTTTTGCTATTACTTTTTGAGTCTTTGTCTAGATGTTCTTCAAATTCTTTTTTGGCTTCCTAATTATATTTTGACACTTCACTTGACAGAGTTTATGCGTCTTTCTATTTTTCTCACTAGCATTTAACTTCCACTTTTTAAAGGATGTCTTGTTGCCTCTCACTGCTTCTTTTACTTTGTTGTTTAGCCACGGTGGAACTTTTTTGGTTCTCTTAGTATGTTTTTTAATTTGGGGCATACATTTAAGTTGAGCCTCTATTACGGTGTCTTTAAAATGTTTCCATGCAGCTTCCAGTGATTTCACTTTTGGCCCTGCACCTTTTAATTTCTGTTTAATTAACTTCTTCATTTTTGTGTAGTGCCCTTTTCTGAAATTAAATGCTACCATGTTGGGATGCTGTGGTATTTTCCCCGCCAAACTGATGTTAAATTTAATTATATTATGGTCACTATCACCAAGAGGTCCAGCTATATTCACCTCTTGGACCAGATCCTGTGCTCCACTTAGGACTAAATCAAGAATTGCGTCTCCTCTTCTGGGTGCCAGGACTAGCTGCTCCAAGAAGCAGTCATTTAAAGTGTCAAGAAACTTTCTCTCTGCATCCAGTCCTGAGGTGACATGTACCCAGTCAATATGGGATAGTTGAAATTCCCCATTATTATTGAGGTTTTTTTATTTTTATAGCCTCTCTAATCTCCCTGAGCATTTCAGTCACTATCACCATCCTGGTCAGGTGGTCAGTAATATATCCCTACTGCTATATTCTTATTGTTAGAGCATGGAATTTCTATCCAAAAGGGATTCTATGGTACAGTTTGGTTCATTTTTTTTTTCACTTCATTTGACTATGCTTCCTTTCATATATAGTGCCACACCCTAACCAGCACGACCTGTTCTGTCCTTCTGATATATTTTGTATCCTGGTATTACTGTGTCCCATTGATTATCCTTATTCCACCAAGTTTCTGTGATGCCTGTTATATCACTATCCTCATGCACGCGGCACTCTAGTTCACCCATCTTATTATTTAGACTTCTAGCATTTGTATATAAGGACTTTAAAAAAACTGTCATTTTTTAGCTGTCTGCCATTACATGATGTCATTGAATGGGAATCTTTTTCAATTGACTGTTTCTCATCAGATCCTACCTGTATTTTATCATCTTCCATCCTCTCCTCCTTACTAAGACATAGAGAATCTCCATTAATAGATCCTACCCTAAGGAATGTCTCTGTCCGAACCATGTGCTCCTCCACACCTGTCGGCTTTTCCCCAGCCCTTAAAATTAAAGAGGTCATAGAGCAGTTTTTAAACTAAGTGCCAGCAATCTGGTTTCATTTTGGTTTAGGTGGAACCCATCTTTCCTGTATTGGCTCCCCCTTTCCCAAAAGTTTCCCCAGTTCCTAATAAATCTAAACCTCTCCTCCCTATACCATCATCTCATCCACACATTGAGACCCTGCAGTTCTGCCTGTCTAACTGGCCCTGCACATGGAACTGAAAGCATTTCAGAGAATGCTACCATGGAGGTCCTGGACTTCAATCTCTTACACTAGCAGCCTAAATTTGGCCTCCAGGACCTCTCTCCTATTCTTCCCTATGTCATTGGTATCTACATGTACCACGACCACCATCTCCTCCCCAGCATTACACATAAATCTATCTAGATGTCTCGAGAGATCCGCAACCTTCACATCAGGCAGACAAGTCACCATGCGATTCTCCCGGTCATCGCAAACCCAGCTATCTATGTTTCTAATGATTGAATCCTGTGTTACTATTACCGGTCTCTTCCTAATAACTGAAGCTCCCTTCCCTGGAGAGGTATCCTCAGTGCGAGAGGATATCACAACATCATCTGGAAGGAGGGATCGTTTCCCTCTGCTCCAGTTGAACGTTCTCCTTCCCTGAGACTTTCATCTTCCTCAACAGCACAGAGGCTGTCAGATCAGGGTGGGGAGGGACGGGACTGTTCTACTGTGTCCCGGAAAGTCTCATCTATGTACTTCTCTGTCTCCCTTAGTTCCTCCAGTTCAGCCACTCTGGTCCCCAAAGCCTGTACACGGTCTCTGAGGGCCAGGAGCTCCTTGCACCAAATGCACACATATGCCACCGGCCATAGGGCAGGTAATCATACATGCTGCATTGAGTGCAATAAACTGGATAGCCCCCACTCTGTTGCTGGACTTCTGCCTGCATTCTCTTTCTACTCTTGCAGCTTCTCTACACTTTCCATGGGGGAAGACCAGCGTTTCTCAAATTGGGGGTCCTGCCAAAAAGGGAGTTGCAGAGGGGTCACAAGGTTATTTTAGAAGGGTCGTGGTATTGCCACCCTTGCTTCTGCGCTGCCTTTAGAGCTGGATGGATGGAGAGCGGCGGCTGTTGACCAGGTGCCCAGCTCTGAAGGTAGTGCCTCTGACAGCAGCAGCACAGAAGTAAGGGTGGCAATACCATACCATGCCACACTTTCTTCTGTGCTGCTGCTGGCAGCAGCTCTGCCTTCAGAGCTAGGCTCGTGGCCAGCAGCCGCTGCTCTCCAGCTCCCTAGCTCTGAAGGCAATGCCGCCGCCAGCAGCAGTGCGGAAATAAGAGTAGCAGTACCACAGTCCCACTACAATAATCTTCAACGCCCTCCGCCTCCCCCCCCCCCCCAACAAATCCTTTTGGGGTCAGGACCTGTACAATTATAACCCCATGAAATTTCAGATTTAAATAGCTGAAATGATAAAATTTATGATTTTTAAACTCCTATGACCATGAAATTGACAATAATGGCCTGTGAATTTGGTAGAGCCCTACCCAAATTAGGCCTTGTCTTGGTCTCTAATAGAGATTGCTTTAAACCCTGAATCGTGAAGTTTGCTATCCCCTCCAAAAATTATTATTAATCAAGGTAACTCTGGCTATTCTTGTTATCCATATAAATGTCCAATCCTTTTTTGAATCCTGTTAAGTTCTTGGCCTCAATGACTTCCTGTGCCAAGGAGTTCCAGAGTCTAATTACACAGTGTGTGCAAAAGTGTTTCCTTTTATTGGCTTTAGATTTCCCATCTTTTAATTTCGTTGAATGTCCCCTTGTCCTTGTGTTATGGAGATAGGGGAAAGGAGTTCCTGATCTCCCTTCACTAGGCCATTCATTGTTTAATAGACTTTTATCATGCCCACTCATAGTAGTCTCCTTTTTAAGGTACCAAGCCCAATGTTTTCAATCTGTCTTCATAGGAGAGTTTTTCCAGGCCCTTGGTCCTTCTCCTCACCTTCCTCTGACCCCCCTCTAATCTAGGGCACAATCTTGCACTAATCTGGTCAAGCCACATCACAGCCAGGGCTGTCAAAGTGTTTCTAAATGCATGATGGAAATTATAATGATGAAAACTAAGCTTTCTATGCCTGTATGTAAGTGGTGTCTCCCCCGCCCTGCGGTGCGTAATATTGCCAGAAGCTTGTCCATGCAATAGCCTGCACTGGGAAACCAGTGACGCTGGAAATGCCTGACAGAGCATTCCTTCTGGCATCTAAAGCTGTCAAAGATACTTAGTGGAGCAGGCTTCCCCAGGGAGTCGATGCATGGAGTGGCTATGCTGAAGCTGAGTGTGCTTTCTCAGCGGCCTTTCTTGCCCCTCTTGACTTGGGCAGTGAGGGAAAGTATTTGGTTCCAAGCCATTATGCATTGCCACTATTCCAGCGGTGCAGCTCTGCCCCCTCATACAGTCCTCTATGTGAATCTCTTACCACCTGGGTGGTTTCTTTTCTCCTTTACCTCATCTCCTCCAGTGACAAAAAGAGGAGCCTCGCTATGGAACCCAGAACACTTCCCATAAATGGGGGATTGCGGGGAATCCCAGGAGGGAGTGGCTTCTGCCTCTCCACCCCATCTGATTGCCCTGGGAGAGGGGAAGACATTGGGCAACAATTCAGGTGAGGGAGGTGTGAGGGTTATTGGTGATGACAAGAAGATGGGAGGGATTACGTGGCGAGCTGGGTTTTAAGGAGGAATTTGCAGAAGGAAAGAGATTTCTAGTCAGATGAATCCAAGGAGACTGCTCTGTGCACAGGGGCAGTCTGACAAAAGGCACAGTGCAAAGAGTGAGGGGAAGAAGATAAACGGAGCAGGAAGGAAAAAGATATTGTGTCACCTTTCCACATCATTGTGCCATGATCGGTAACAACCAACTCTGAATCTCCACCTTGCTCTGTCTATGCACCTCAGTCTTATAACCTACATTACCCCTCCCCCTGCCATTCCACTCCTAGGCCTCTTCAGCAGAGACTGGGCCTCATGCTGAACTGTGTGGTATTTGTGATGTGGACAAAACGGCCATTAAGAACTACGTTGCTAGTAAGAGCGTGACTCATTTGTGACCTAAACCAAGTCTTCTTTCAGGTCTCCAGAGGTGAAAGGCTAGCACACTAGCCTACTGCACTATTTAGCTCCCTGTAAATACTTCTAGGCCACGTATGCGGCCACTGATTAAAGCCTAGATTAAATACTCAGTCACACTAACCTATAAAATGCAATTTACTCTAATGGTTAGAGCACAGGATTAGGAGGCAGGGAGATCCTGAATCCTAACTTCCTTTAACCTGAGGAGTCAGGGTCACATTCTGTTGCTGGCAGGGTTGCAGGTCTCTACGCGAGAGCAGAATGTAACTCCCGGTGTTAAGCAAAAAGCAAAAAACCCCAGTTCTCCTGAGACGTATTGGTATGAGTTGTCAGGAGACATCCTCTCTGGCAGGGTGATTACCAGTATCTAGAAAGCAGATGCGACTGACTCACAGGCCGGGAAATCATCCCAACCTTCCTTGCAGAATATTAACTGGTGGATTCAAACAGGACCTCATATTCATAGATTATAGAACTGGAAGAGACCTCGAGAGGTCATCGAGTCCAGTCCCCTGCCCGCATGGCAGGACCAAATACTGCCTAGACCATCCCTAATAGACATTTATCTAACCTACTCTTAAATATCTCCAGAGACGGAGATTCCACAACCTCCCTAGGCAATTTGTTCCAGTGTTTAACCACCCTGACAGTTAGGAACTTTTTCCTAATGTCCAATCTAGACCTCCCTTGCTGCAGTTTAAACCCATTGTTTCTGGTTCTATCCTTAGAGGCTAAGGTGAACAAGTTCTCTCCCTCCTCCTTATGACACCCTTTTATATACCTGAAAACTGCTATCATGTCCCCTCTGTCTTCTCTTTTCCAAACTAAACAAACCCAATTCTTTCAGCCTTCCTTCATAGGTCATGTTCTCAAGACCTTTAATCATTCTTGTTGCTCTTCTTTGGACCCTTTCCAGTTTCTCCACATCTTTTTTTAAAATGCGGCGCCCAGAACTGGACACAATACTCCAGCTGAGGCCTAACCAGAGCAGAGTAGAGCGGAAGAATGACTTCTCGTGTCTTGCTCACAACACACCTGTTAATGCATCCCAGAATCATGTTTGCTTTTTTTGCAACAGCATCACACTGACTCATATTTAGCTTGTGGTCCACTATAACCCCTAGATCCCTTTCTGCCGTACTCCTTCCTAGACAGTCTTTTCCCATTCTGTATGTGTGAAATTGGAGCACTTTGCATTTGTCTTTGTTAAACTTCATCCTGTTTAACTCAGACCATTTCTCCAATTTGTCCAGATCATTTTGAATTATGACCCTGTCCTCCAAAGTAGTTGCAATCCCTCCCAGTTTGGTATCATCCGCAAACTTAATAAGCGTACTTTCTATGCCAATATCTAAGTCGTTGATGAAGATATTGAACAGAGCCGGTCCCAAAACAGACCCCTGCGGTACCCCACTCGTTACGCCTTTCCAGCAGGATTGGGAACCATTAATAACAACTCTCTGAGTACGATTATCCAGCCAGTTATGCACCCACCTTATAGTAGCCCCATCTAATTTGTATTTGCCTAGTTTATCGATAAGAATATCATGCGAGACCGTATCAAATGCCTTACTAAAGTCTAGGTATACCACATCCACCGCTTCACCCTTATCCACAAGGCTCGTTATCCTATCAAAGAAAGCTATCAGATTGGTTTGACATGATTTGTTCTTCACAAATCCATGCTGGCTATTCCCTATCACCTTACCACCTTCCAAGTGTTGGCAGATGATTTCCTTAATTACTTGCTCCATTATCTTCCCTGGCACAGAAGTTAAACTAACTGGTCTGTAGTTACCTGGGTTGTTTTTATTTCCCTTTTTATAGATGGGCACTATATTTGCCCTTTTCCAGTCTTCTGGAATCTCTCCCGTCTCCCATGACTTTCCAAAGATAATAGCTAGAGGCTCAGATACCTCCTCTATTAGCTCCTTGAGTATTCGAGGATGCATTTCATCAGGCCCGGGTGACTTGCAGGCATCTAACTTTTCTAAGTGATGTTTAACTTGTTCTTTTTTTATTTTATCAGCTAAACCTACCCCCTTCCCATTAGCATTCACTATGTTAGGCATTCCTTCAGACTTCTCGGTGAAGACCGAAACAAAGAAGTCATTAAGCATCTCTGCCATTTCCAAGTTTCCTGTTACTGTTTCTCCCTCTTCACTAAGCAGTGGGCCTACCCTGTCTTTGGTCTTCCTCTTGCTTCTAATGTATTGATAAAAAGTCTTCTTGTTTCCTTTTATTCCCGTAGCTAGTTTGAGCTCATTTTGTGCCTTTGCCTTTCTAATCTTGCCCCTGCATTCCTGTGTTGTTTGCCTATATTCATCCTTTGTAATCTGTCCTAGTTTCCATTTTTTATGTTGGATCTGTGTATTTAGGTCCCAATCCTGCTTTCAGCAAAGTCAGTGGGTATTTTGTCATTAGCTGCAGTATGGGGGCAGGATTAGTTCTTTGCTAGGCTGACATCAATAGCCCATCAGAATTAAGCTGCAGAATTCTAAAGCTGTTTCCTAATCCCTCTGCCCATTACTATAGAGTCCTTCACATTTCCCTGCCTCTTCCTTTTGTTTGTGATGCACCCTCCAGGCCTTTGCTGGTTCATTGAGACAAAGCACAGATGATCTGACCCCAGATCAGATTGGAAGCTTCATTCAGAAACCAAGTGACATCAGTCCTCTCTGCAGCATGCTAGTCATTTGGCTGAGATGCTGTTACAGTCTGGGTTTAAGGTTGCACTGGGTTTCTGGAAACACATTACTGTTAGAGAGACAAAGAAAGGAACTGTGTTACCACAGTATCATTACCGTGTAAACTGAGAGGCACAGAATGAGCATGGGGCACGCAGGTTGAATAAATAATGATGAGACAAAAGGAGCACTGCAGAACAAGGGCATGGGTATGTACAGTACTGCTGACTCTGCTGGCATGTAATCTCTCAAGAGACCCACTGTGCTTATCTTGCATGATCTTGATTGCTAAGAAAATCTGAAGGTGGGAAGGGAAGTAAATGGAAACATTATGGGAGACCAATACTGAATAGGATTTAAAGAATCTGGAATAAACAATATACAGAGGGATTATAATGAAAACACTGGCCATAATAAAAAAAAAGTACCTAGTAAATTCAGGATCAGATTTTCAGCTGTAAATGTAAATCAGAGCAGCTTAATTAAAGTCAACGGTGCTATCCCAATTTACCCCAGATGATGTAGGGATCCAGCCCATAATAATGATTTCCTGGATTACACTAACTGATTTTGCATGTACAACTGAATTTTGACTAACGACCATATCACTGTGTTGTTACTATGTATTACACTTATCGAAAAGTAAAATACATTTTAAAAACTTAAAAAATGATGCATCACTATTCAGAATGGTTACTTATATGATACTGTTACCTTTTGGCCTAATTGTAGTCCCACTGAAGTCATGATAAAATTCCCATTGATTGAGGAACAGCAGTAAGCGCTTGTTCACTAGATCATATACTTGCAAATCCTGAAGTTTATTATTTTAAATGATATGTTAGCTTTCATTTTTCAAAGATATTATTTTCTCTGCATTTTAAAACAACTTTTTTTGGCCTAAACGATGGTCACCTACCTCTTTGCAGCTGTCATTACACTACACACCATGGCCACTCCTAGCCTCATGACAACAAGGCCAGACCTCACATCCTCCTATTGCGAAAATGCAAGCCACTTGCCACCAAGTGGAAGGAGAAGCTTTAGAGGTGCTGAACATCCATACAAGGCTCCTTTCAGCCGGCCAGTCTCTCTTTTCATCAGAGTAGCTAGCAATAGGGTGCCTGGTACCAGAGTGATCCAAACCCACAGAAAGCAAGACGTCACACACACTCTTTTTACAGTGGCTTTGCTCCTTGGCAATTCCTGGTGAATGAGAGTTGGCAGCTGTATATTCTGCTCTGGGACAGAGAGTCAATGAACCTTTACTTTCCCAGCTACCCAGGCAGGTGTACATATCTTTTCACACCAATTAGTCTGTTCATGTTTGTCTCTAGGGATGTTGCTTCCTTGGCCTTTCTCAGTTAATTGTCCCATTGGACAATGGACTTTACTGTTACATTTTCCCCTCATAGCTTGATTCAGCTCTACAAGTTTATTGTATTGCCAATCTCCAACATTCAGAACCATGTGTCTGACTCCAAAAATTGTAAGATTAGGTTAAAAATCATCAAATTTACAAAAATAATAAAAGCTGGGTTCTTTGTACTTGCCTTTTGGTTTCTGAGCATTTAGCGTTCACTTTTTCCAGCTAAAACCATGAGAGTTTGCAGCACTGGGTTAAAATGAGTCAGTTGCATCTCTCTGCACCACTGACCTCACCCACCACACTGGGGGAGGTGTCTGTGGGGAGGGGCAGGGGGTGTTCCTATTGCTGAAGCTCCATTGGTGGAGGCTGTAGCAGAGATATACTGACTCAGCATAATCCCAGCCCCCTCGGCCACCCTACTTGACCAGCATCGCCCTTTTTGGGCAGCACCAGTCCCCTCTGGCTGACCCCTCCCCCTCTTATAGGAATAATTCTTCCAGGGCTTCCAGGCTGCCTCTATTACACCGTTTTAGAAGGTGCAGTATACGCTCTGCCCTGGCTAGCGTGGAGAAGGATCAGGGGCCATCTCTTCCCTGCTTGGGGAGGCTAATACCAATGTGGTCACTAGCCTGAGGCAGCCTGTGTCCTGTTTGAGTGCAAGGACTGTGATTGTGTCTGGCCCCTATGCAGGGCAAGCCAGAGAGTGGAAATCCTACATCCTCTGTCTCTCTTGCACATCTACACAGGGACAGATGCAATCTAGCCTTAGGATAGCTTCTTTGCATTAGTCCTCTTAACCAGCTTCAGCAATTCCTCCCCCTTTTGGTGCTATTAACCCTGACATATATCGGGCCAGTTGTCATATCCCACATTGTCTTCTTTTCTCTAGGATGAATATATAAAATCCCCTTAATCCCTTCCAAGCGCTACAGCCGGAAAGTCTTTTATTTTATTGCCCTGCTTTGGAATCCCTCCAGATGCCTTTCATCTGTTTTCTACCAGCGAGCCTCAAACTGTGCATGGTACTTCACATCCAAAGCTCTCGAAAAAGAAACCATTGCTCCATTAAAAACCCCAAGGGCCATACTCTAGTATTGGAGACACTTGGATGGCTCCCAGGAGTTCCAGACATGACCCTAGATGTTGTGGCCAGTGCTGTGGGTAAGTGCTGTGAGACCCGGATGTCCACAGAGCAAATAAAAATAAACCGGAGTTTTCCTCTTCCATTGAGTTGTTTTATTTATAAATGACATTCTGCTTTCCAGGTGATTGTCACATGCAGGTGTGTCACCCCAGGCTCTGTGAGCAAGAAATCAAGGGAAAGGGACGGTCTAGATTTCTGGAGTTTCCTACAGTGGTATGTTTTATTATTATTTATATTATTGTAGCATCTTGGAACCCGAGTCATATACCAGGGCCCCATTGTACTAGGCAGAACAAATAGACGGTCCCTGCCCCAAGGAGCTTACAGTCTAAGTACAAACCAAGAGACAACAGACAGATATAAACAGATGAGGAGCACAAGAAGTCAGAATGACAGGCAATGTTGTCAGCACACCAGCAGCCTAACTGTTGTCAAGTTAGTTGTAGGGTGTGTATGGTAGCTTCCCCCAGGATTTATAACTTCAGCTGACCAAAATCCTCCGGCCTGACTGCGTTGCCACATTCATTGCCTTGAATGGGAATCAGTTGTATCCAGCAGCCAGAAAACAGGGTGTCTCAGGAAGCTGACTCAAAATACTTGAGACTGGTCCAAACCACTGTAAAATTAGGATAGCTCCCTCCTATATCTCAAGCTTTTAAATAGCTTCTGTTGTTATCCTGGTACATATTATTTAACTGAAGCTGCCTGCCTCCCATTTGAGTTGTCTCCCACATTTCTTTGGTCCTGTTCCCTTCTTCTTCCACCCACACTGCATCCCTCCATTGTCTCTCCTCCCTACTCCTCTCATTCTCTAGCTCCCCACCATGAATTTCTTACACCCACAACTGTGATATCCCCATTCTTTTTTATCTCCCTTGATTTCAACCAGTCCCCAGACTGACATTACCAGGTCAGGCTTTTGTTTCCCTGCACAGCTCATAAACCGCAATCGCCGCCTCCTGCACTGATGGTTTGGCCAGAGACTGAAACCATCACATTTCTCTGCAGTCAGTGCCTCCTATCGCTATGGAAACAGAAGCAAGGATGTGCTGCAGAGATGTGATCACTACAGTGGCTTAGTGGGGAATTGATAGGGCATGTGAGCAAATTCAACCTGAGCGGGTGGGGGTGGAGGGAACATCAGTTATACTTTTCTTTTTGTGGTGGTTTAACTCCAGCTGAGGCACAGCTGGAAATGCTGCTGAACAAAGGATTTATTCCTTAGATGACGGGCTTTTTCCTCACTTGCTGGGAGGCGGATGAGAACAGTCTATTTGGATCACAGAGCTGTTCTAGGGATTTGCAAGTAGAACAGATGACAGTGTAACTGGCAATAAATGCTCATTTTCCTTAGCTAGCAACTGACTACTACGTGTTCTGAGCCAACATAAAAGGAAGGAATGATGAAGCAACTGGAGAGGATTTTCTTTGCTCATAGATGTGGCTTTTCCGGACATAAGAATGGCCTACTGGGTCACACCCATGGTCCTGTATTCTGTCTTTCAACAGTTGCTGGTGCCGGGTGGTCCAAAAGTAATGAACAGAACAGGGCAATTTATCAAGTGATCCAACCCATTGTCCAGGCCCCGCTTCTGACAGTTAAAGGTTTAGGAACACCCACAGCGTGGGGTTACATCCCTGACTATTTGGGCTAATAGCTATTGAAGGCTCTATTCTCCAGAAATTTCTCATTCTTTCTTGAACCTGATTCACTATTCACTAGTCTTTTGGCTTTCACACCATCCCCTGATGAGTTCCACATTTGGACTGTGCATTGTATGAAGTACTTCCTTATGTTAGTTTTAAACCTGCTGCCTATTAACTTCATTGGGTGACCCCTGGTTCTTGTGTTATGCCAAGGGGTAAATAAGTTTCCTATTCACTTTCTCAACATCATTTGTGATTTCATAGACCTCTGTTATATCCCCCCCAGACACACACCTCGATACCCAGGCTCAGGGCACCTGCTGGGCAGGCATGCTTGTGAGAGGAACAGCTATGCTTTACTTATGGCAAACCCTTCTGCTTTCCTTCTTAAGTGGGATGGACTCTTGGAATCCTGCCTGCCAAGCGCTGAGCTCACTCAGCTGCTCTGTGACCTTCACTTCCTGTCCTAAACGCTTGGCTAGTGCTCAGCAGCTGCTCCCTGCCCCAGAGGTGGCTGCACATCACTGGTGGTGTGTGCACTTGATTTAGTTGGGATTGGTCCTGCTCTGAGCAGGGGGTTGGCCTAGATACCTCCTGAGGTCCCTTCCAACCCTGAGATTCTATGATTCACTAGGCCCCATCCTGCTGCCATCAAGGTGGGGTTTCCCATTGGCGTCAGTGGGAGCCAGAAAGGGCCATGGCTGCGTGAGATGGTCTTTGACCAAGAGGGGAACACCTGGTGGGCACCCACAGTGGGTCAGCCCTAGCCGCCTAAACACTGGCGGCGTCCAACTCCGAGAGAGAGAGCAGGGACTGCTGGGAACTGGAGTCCCTTACTCTCCCGATTCTCCTCCCACATCTCGACCCGCGAAGGGAGGGAGAACTACGCTTCCCGTGGGGCACTGCGAGAGGGGCAGTACAGGGACGGGCACGCAGCAGCGCCGGCCGGAGTCGGAGGCGGGCGGGGCGCGGGGCCAGGAGCGCGCGTGTCGGGACGGTGCCGCTGGCTCTGGGTGGGCGTGGCCTGGAACGCGGCTGCGGCGACTGTTGGGGGCGGGGCCGGCGAAGGGGCGGGGCTCCGGCTGGCGGTGTTGTTGATAGTGCTCGGCTCGCGGAGTGCGCAGCTGAGGGACCATTACTCTGAGGCGACGCAGCCTGGCGGCGGGAGGGCCGGGGACTGCACTGGGTGGGGTCTGTCCCCGCGCCCGCACAACCTCCCAGCTCCGCAGTGCCCGCCGCGTGAGCCCGGCTCGCCCCGGGGTCCGGGTCCCCGGCTGAGGCACCGAGCAGCGCCCCCCTCCCCCCCCCCGGCGATGGCCTTGGCCGTGCTGGGCGCCGGCAGGTGATTCCCCAGCGTCCGCCGCTCGTGCGATCCGCCGCCGCCACCATGGGGGGCGGGGATGTCAACTCCAACCTGCTCATCGCCCGCAGCACCGGGGACGCGCAGCTGGACAGGGCGGTCGGGCAATGGCTCAGCTGGGACAAGGTGGGTACCCGATGGGCCCTGCCCGGGAGCGGCCGGGGCTGAGCCGTGGTGTGTGCGTGTCTGGGGGCTGCCGGGTGGGCGCGTGTCTGGGAGCTGGGCGGGGGGGAGGGCTTCATCCCAGAAGGCAGCACCAGATCCTCTCGTCTGACCCCCTGTAAATCAAAAGCCACAGATTTCCCCCCCGTTAGCCCTGCACTAAACCCAGCCATCCGGAATTAGACCCGAGTATGACCGCCCGCGGGGGGTAGACTTATTATGCGCTATAGGCAGCGTGTCTGCCTTTTGGAGTGACTGGATTGCGCAAATGGGCATTATGCCGTGTTCTCAGATCACTGGTTATCACATCATTGGCCGATAGCTCTCCGATGGAAGGTTACATTCCCCCACCCTTTGCAGATTTGATCCCACTAAGGTGCACTTTGCTGTTCCTTAAAAAAGTGTATTTTAGTCACCACTGGATACTGCTGTCTTGAGACATTTAAAAAACAAACAAACATGACCACTCTGTGTGGGTGTCTTTGTTCCCTCTGAGGACACATTAATTTGGCATTAGTTGGCTTTGCCCTTGGTAATGTATTTATCCTCCTCATCTCTCTTGTTTTTTGCCAATAAGTGTCAGATCTGGTCTCGTGACATCTCATTCCAGGTCTCCTTCTCCCTTGCCCAGTAACTGATGCTCCTTTTATGATGTTGTCCGACTGCTCAGATGGTGATGAGTTGAGCTCTCATGCAACAAGGGAGAAGGGTGAGAGCAGTCATTTGAAAAATATATGGGGGGAGGAATGTGGCATATGAAGATGGGAGTAAACACTATGTTCTGTTGTAATCTGTTTAGCACATAATGCAGTCTATAAGAAGATATTAAGGGGAATGTTGATGATTGGCAATAAATGCATTGATTGGCAGATAAATTACTGAATGCATTGCATTATGTGGCGAAGCGAACACTTCAATGGTTTCTCTTTTCAGATAAATCCCAGAGAGAATTAATCTGGCCCTAATGTAGAAGGACAACATAAGAAACTCTTTGTGGTGATTTGACAGGTTCCGAGGGGGGCATTCAATATGAAAAAGGCAAAAAATTTAAATGGGCAAACATATTTTTAATGCAATGTGTAACTAACCTAAAGGAATACACTACCGTAGAATATAGTGTTGTAAATACTAAAAAGGATTAGGCATCTATATAAACAGGGATAGCATTTACACTTACTCTGTCTAGCCTAAAAAAAATAAAGGCTATAATACTTCATGGCACAAGCTCACCACCAGCTGGGGTCAATGAGCCAGCGTATCCAATGGTATTACATAATTAGATGCATTATGGTGTTGGAATGCTTTCATCTGAAGCATTGAGTATTGGCTGTTGTCCCTGATAACAAACTAGATGGCTTATTAATTTGTTTTGATATGAGAGTTCCATTGTTAGGCTTGATCCTGCAAAGACCTGTCTCCTGCTGAAGCCAAAATTGCATGCATGTGATAAGCTTTTGTAGGATTTGGCTCATTTTAGGATATCAAAGCTCTTATAAATTTCATTGATTGTAAGAACTCTTTGTAAAGAGAATATTTTGGCTAGTACTGAATGTAGTCATCTGAAACCTAGCAACTGCTTAATAGCACATGCACAGCTGCTTGGGACAAGAAGTGAAGAATACCTTGTATTGACATTCAAGGAGTTTAAAAACAATATACTGGTAATTATCCATGTTCCTAAAGTATATTTACACGGAATTATGTGAGGCCATTGTAACTTTTTATTTGTCTTGAATCTAGAAAACTAATGTGTAAATGTAGACTTGCGTCATTCTTTCAACATTAAACATGGAGATTGGAGTTGTAGCATGCTATTTTAAAAATAGAACTAGGCACCAAAAGGGCTGCACAACTATTCCAGTTTTCACAAAACACTAAAATTTAATTCTAGAATGTAGTCAGGATCCAATATTGTGGCTTATCTGGCTAATCATTTTTCATGTAGAGAGTCATCAATTCTAAAACCAAAAGGGACCATTATGATCATCTAGTCTGGCCTCCTGTACAACACAGGGCATAGAACTTCCACAAAGTAATTCCTAGGTACGTTGTCAGGTTAAAATTTGTTTGCTTTTTAAAAAGCTTCCTGACCTGTGTTACTAAATACCTAAGATTAATAATGAATTTTTAAAACATCTAATTTATGAAGTTTACACTTTTAATTTTAGACAGTGGGAATAAAGTGTCAAAATCACTTGGTTTACACTTGCTTTTAGGTCAGTTTCACTTTGTGCTAGTGCCTGATTTCCAGAATTCTCATGCAACTGCAGCCCAAAGTGCAACATCTTAAAATCCAAACACCAGACCTTATTCAACAAACATCTCATTGAATGAATGTATTTGAACAAAGCATTAAGGTAAAATGTGCAGGATTTTTGCTTCTTGTCTCCTGAAATGATGCTAGATAGAAGAACATTAAAAACAGGTTTTTTAAATACTAAATTTTAATGGGAAAATATTTTGATAAGATTTTTTGCTATTGCAGCTATGTAGTATGATATCCTTATCAAAAACGAATATAGTGAATTAGATTTTTTTAAATTAGAATCTTTATTTATATATATATATATATGGTCTCTCTTGCTTTTGCTTTTAAACTCCTTAATTATGATAGCTTTCCTTTGGTCAAATGCCAAAGACAAAGCAAAACATGCCTTGCACATACATGATTGATTTACTTCTGCGAAGCTTTCATCCCATAGCATGGTCATTGTAAACAGATACTTGCTGTCTCCATTTTAAAACCAGTTTCTGGAGCCTAATTAATACACAACCCTGAGCCTTTTGGACTGTTATCCTTTTAGGTTTTTAATGTACCTGCAACTGCCTGTGGCTAACAAACATCCACTTTAGCCATTAATCTGCAGTGCCCAAGAGGAACAACAGGAAACCATTTGACTCCAGGCTAAATAGCACTAGCTTGCTAATATTGACTTTTCCTTTTTTTTCCTCTCAGATTAAGAGTTGTAGGATGCTTTTCAAAGAATAACATCACACGTAGGCGTTCGTACAAAGGAAACTTTCACTAATCTAAATTCTGTTTCCATCATGGTTTTCCATTTGTTTCCTTTTCTGCTCATTTACTTTTTCCTCAGTTTCCTCTCTTTTTGTCAGTTTTTTTTGTTGATCCCGTCTCATATTTCTATTGCTGAGAAATTAGCTCTTTCAAGTTTACAAGGTACAACAGCATCCTGTTTCTCCGCGCCCCCCCCACCCCGCCTTCACTCCTCCTCATCTGTAGGCCACATACTTGACTAAATGAAACACTAGCCTATTCTGCTATGAGCATTTCCCCCCGTCTCCTTGGTCCCACATTTTTCATGTCTGAATTCTTTTTATTTTCTCTTTGCTCTCCCAAGATTGAGTTTGGGCATGTACAGACTTCTCAAAAAGGGGCCCCAGGATAGGGTTTTTTTGAGCAGAACATCTCCCACATGGAGCTCACTGTAGGGTCCCAACCTCAGTTGTGAGTAGGTGGGCTGCGTGTTTTCATTAGCTGACTTTATATAGTGTCGGAATATGCTTCTCGAGTGGTATGAAAACAAGATTCTTTCACTGAAGATCTGATGTAATCCTCTTTAAGGCCCCTGTCACCATAGTGTCTGAGAACCTGTTGTGGAGAGCAATGCTCCAGCTGGGGAGTGGGGTTGGGTGCTTGCCCCGCTCTGTGCGGCTCCCGGAAGCAGCAGCATGTCCCCCCCCTCCATCTCCTATGCGTAGGGGCAGCCAGGGTGCTCTGCACACTGCCCCCACAGCTCCCACTGGCCAGCAACCACAGCCAATGGGAGCTGCAGGGGCAGCGCCTGTGGACAGGGCAGCGTGCAGAGCTGCCTGGCTGCGCCTCCGCATAGGAGCCAGAGGGAGGACATGCCACTGCTTCCAGGAGCTGCTTGAGGTAAGCGCTACCCAGAGCCTGCACCCCTCATCCCCTCCTGTGCCCCAACCCCCTACCCCAGCCCTGATCCCTCTCCCACCCTACAAATTCCTCAGTTCCAATCCTCCTGCACCCTTATCCCCAGCCCCACCCCAGAACCCGCACCCCCAGCTGAAGACCTCACCCCCTCCTGCACCCCAACCCCTAATTTTGTGCGCATTCATGGCCTGCCATACGATTTCCATACCCAGATGTGGCCCTCGGGCCAAAAAAATTGCCCACCCCTGCTCTAATGGATGTCTGATTATTTGAGCATGCTCAGTGGAGTAGTCTTAACTTTATCAGTCTTGGCTATATGTGATATTAAGTTCTGGGGGTGGGTAAATGGGGAGGCTCCATAATGGGAATATGGATGTCATTCTGTGCCTGAGAAGAGGGATTATTATACTGGTGTCAAGCAGCACAAGACTGCAAAGCTGTTATCTGAACAACAAGTGGCGAAAACTTGCTTGACTTGTGGAACTGCAGTAATTCTGGATGTGCAGACCCCTGTGAGCAGTCCCATTGATTTCAGTGGGGGCTCTGCCAGCATAGTGGTGCACTTGCACCGAGCTTATTGCAGAATCGGGCCTTGGTTGGTGGCTATGATCCTTGATGTGGACTGGTAGTGGTGGCTGTGTATACACGGAAGATTATGACAGATGAGCTGTTTCACTTCGAAAAGATGCTGCAGTGCAACTGTACTGTAGTTTTCTTATTTTTGTTGTTGTAAAGTTTGCATTTAAAGATAAAACTAAAATAGGGGCATTGATGAAATTGTCTTCTAAAGGCTGACAGTGTAACTAATAGAAGATCTTTCTCCTTACAAAACCTTTAAAGCACGCTTCTCCAAGCAACACTGGCAAATTGAGCACAACTAATTGTCAGAAACCAAAGAGAAGAAATATTCTGAAATCACTCCATATGCATTTCAGTGGCCAAAGAAGATTATTATAAAGTTGAAGGACAAAAATCCTAGCCATAACTCGCTGCAGGTGTATTTTGGGGATAGCAAAAGCATCTCAAAGTGCAAATAAGGCCATAGGGAATTAGCAGTTCAATTAAATAAGAGGCTGTAAGGTAAGGCAATACTTTGGTATTAGTTTCTTAAAACTGAACCTAAGATGTACTGGCAACCAAATCTTCAAAAAATTAAAACGGCTACACTATTAGTATTTGTTAGTGAAGAATCCTTGGTGCTATTTAAGCCAGACTTGCGGAGAGGCTTGACAAATGCATTACTATGGTCTATTGCACACTGGAGTGTACAAGTCAACAGATGTCTGCCATGTCAACTTAGGCAAACATGTTGATGCTTTGAATTATTTCTGAGGTAAAAAGGACAAATGTTAAATGATATGTAACAGAGTCCATAAGGATCCCTGGTTAAAAGAACTGCTGTTCTGTGTAGATTCAGGTGATGTAGTGAACTAAAATTGATGTTGAGAACTAAATAGCACTTTATCTCTGAGGACACCTTGTAATAGAAATAGAAAAGGTCTACAAAGATCTTGTGTACAAGGAGAAACTAAAAAGAGTAGAATAATTTAGCTTAAACAGAATAAGGAAGAGATGGGAGGTATCAAGCTGCATAGAGTAATTTGAAGTAAATGTAGGAGTTGAGATACTTTAGTTTTGATTGACTTAAACTGTGTATTATTTCTAACAGGTGAAAATACTAGAAAAAGCTAAAAAAAAAAATTAAATATCTTATTTGCTTTTTAAGTGTTTATGCAACTTCCTTTTTCATTTCCTTCGGCTCTTTCAGGGAAAATCAGTGAAATCAATTTCCCTTTCATTGTTAATTTCACTTCAAGGTTCTCAATACAGCAATGTTTAGGTTTTGCTGAGATCCTAAGAATCCCTCTGGTAAAGGATTCATTGTTCTGTAACAGTACCTTCTGGCACATCTGACAAACTCACTACACCCGACATATTGCTCTCCTAGTATTTATCCAAAGAAGGTAAAGTGTGAGGCATCTAATAGTCTCTAAGGTACCACAAGTACTCCTGTTCTTTTTGAGGCTACAGACTAACACGGCTGCTACCCTGAAACCTAATAAAAATTTGTCATACTGATTCTCGTATTCATTGCAAGATGTATGTACATGGGATATTTGAGTTGTGTATGTGTACTCGAAAAAAGCTTTAAAATCTGCGGGCAAACAGGTTTTGCCAGACAGATGTAGATTCAGCTATCGGCCTTGATTCATGTGTAGATTAAGCATTGGAAGCTCTGTTTTGTATATGGTGTCAACAGGAGGATGTGAAAACAACTTAAAGTCAGCACACCAGGAACGGAATCACTGGGGGTCATCCTGACCATGGGGACAAAAACAATGAGTTTTGGGAAATGCACAAAGTCATTTTGGTTTCATTCGCTGAGGAAGCAAAAAGAACAGTGCATTTTGCATTCATGAGATAAGCTGTTTTAAACAAAACTTTAATAGGCTAAAAACCTATCTTTAGGTCTTGTATTACTGTGCAGGTGCAAATGCTAGTAAGTTGAGATGATTAATAAAGAATAAACAGGTCTTTGGATTTTTTTCTACAATAGAATTTAAAAATCAAGAGCGTGGTATAAGTGGTACTATCAGGGTGATAATGCTTTAAACTATATGCTAGAGATTAATTAGTTGTGTCACAGAAAATTCTAAATTCCCTGTCGCTCAGGAACATTGATAAAATACTTTCCATACTACAGTCATATTGGATTTTTAGGGGCTGATTCTGCTTCCATTTGAAAACATTAATAAAACCTCCATTGACCTGCAATAATTGCAGGAATTGGCTCTACCCTCGTAGCAGGAATTGTACGTTTTGTATAGGCTGGTGGCCATGGATTTATGTACTCTGAAATTCTGTGGCTGTGCAATTTATTGTAGAATTGTGTTCTAGAATGAGTATTTTTTTATTTATTTAAAAAACAAAAAGCTTCTAGTCCTTTTATGGATGGGAAGAAAACATAAATGCGAACAGTGTATCTAATGCAGTGTTTGCAGAAAGATAGGAACACTAGCTCTGAGGTGCGAACTGTCCTATTATCTCAATTAGTGTTTGTTTTGAAACCTACTTACGGCAGTTAAAAATGCAACTTTCACTGCTGATCATGTTGGCATCACTCACCTTCTCAGGTCCCAAAAGTCCCAACTGTCTCCTCTGCTTCCAAAACCTTCAGGTTTCCCCTGATTTTTATACTTCATCGATTTGTCTTCAACAGGGCCGGCTCCAGGCACCAGCTTCTCAAGCAGGTGCATGGGGCGGCCGCTCCTGAGAGGGGCGGCATGTCCAGGTATTCGGCGGCAATTCGGCGGACGGTCCCTCAATCCTGCTGGGAGCAAAGGAACTCCCGCCAAATTGCCGCCGCCGATCGCGATCGCGGCTCTTTTTTTGTGTGTGTGTGTGTGTGTGTGTGTGTGTTTTGGCTGCTTGGGGCGGCCAAAACCCTGGAGCCGCCCCTGGTCTTCAGTACAAATTGTGCAGCATATTGAAAATTTAAAAATGGAGTAGCAGAAAACTGAATTCAACTGAGGGTATATTCTGATTGTACTATTCAATTTGATATTCAGTAAAATCTTAATTTGTTAATCTAGTTGAAGATGTCACAGAATTTCCAACCCTGGAATGTCTCAGGGTTCCGTGGTTTTGCCATGGAATATGTGACTCTGCTTGGGGGGTTTCATAAGTGGGCATTTAAACCTGATACGTGTGTTAGGAGGGAGAAGGGATCTAGACATCTACTGTCAATTGTAGAGTCACACTTCAAAATTAGTTCCACAATACCTACAACGTAAGCAAAAGTAATTTTGTATTGAAGAATGAAAACAGTAAGTCTGCTCCTCCTGATCATTAGTCTTGGAATAGAGCTTCAGAATGTCAGTCAAGAGCAGTAAACTTTCTGCAAATGTTCTAACTTCCCTGGACAAAATCTGGATGTGTAGGGGGTACAGAGGATTTAATATCTTCCTACATAGAGAACACTTTCAGGTGATGCACATCTTTCTTTTTGTAATACCTTCTTCAAATCCAGGGACAAGGTTGTATCCTGTCACTGATCCTCCTGCCCCATGTTTTTTTTTTTTCATTTCATGTGCTAATTCATTCCCCTGCGCTCTTCTGTTTACATCAGACCTGAAATTAATCATGGCCTGTTGAGAAGCAACTTCTGCAGCCTTTTTCACACTGTCAAGTAGCAAACTTGGTGAAGATGCAAAATGCTTCTCTTTCCGGAGTTGACGTTGGAAGATTTTTCTGAGCATTCTTAGCTGAGTCCACTTGAAATGAGCTATTAAAAACACTATTGCTTAGTCAGTGAGGTGGAGTAAAAGGCCAGAAGCATCAATTTGCAGACCTCGGGGAGAGAATCTGATGAAATTTGCAAAGGATCCTGATGTCAGTAGACCTGAAAATTGTTTTGGAAGGGGTAAAACGTTGTAGATTCTAACAGTGGTTGAATTATTGTCTTTGCTTTTACTCTCAGAATCCCTGCTCTTGCAACGACCATTTCGTCTTTAATATGAAATCTTTGTCAGTGTCTGATAAGACCAGTAATGTCATTTGAACTAGGAAGTGCCATGCAAACTGAATTGAATGTTAAATTCAATTAAAATTAGGTTTAGTTAAAATGGGTTTAAGACACCTTATCTGGTTTGTCCAGTTAAACGCTCAAATCTGGTTTAGAAAACAATTTGAGACGAGAGCCTTCTTTTTAAAAAAAAGCTTTTATGTTACTATCGATTATATTTACCTAACAATTCATTCAGTCTTATTCCTCTTCTCTTCCAAATGGGATTTCCCTTTCCAAAGAATAGTCTTAAAATATTTTTTTTATTTAGCTTTCTGAGATCTTGTTTGGAGGGCTTACTGAGAATGCCTACAAGGTGAAAATGGTAGGAATTTTTATGACTAGTTTGTGCTTTTTATACATAAATCTTGTTGGATTTATATACCTCATAGTAGGTTTTAAAACAAATCTTAACAGTAGGGTTAAAATAACTATGTAATAGAATGCTAGGTGGCTTCTCCATTAGTCCAAACCTTTAGTCTAACTGCAAACCTGGACAGAAATAATCAGAGGGAATGGAGCACAAAACCCATTGGGAAGGGAACACTTGATCCCGTGCAGGGATTTGATCTCTGCTGACCAGGCAGGGTGTGGGAGTGCTGAGGGCAGCATGCTCATTTGCTTTGTGGGGGTGTCATATTTGCACTGCCTTTGAACAAGACCCCTTATCCCCAACAATGTTTAGACAACCGACTGAACAGCACAAACTCTTCAAATAGCTGAATCCAAGCCCTTAGCAGAAGGAAGGTTGCTCTGTTGGGGCCTTTAAGGATGCTAGAGCGTCCCGGAGCATCTGTTTTATAAAATAAGGAAAATTTAAAAATCATTGAGGAGCAACTGCTATTTTATATCAAAACAACCTAGGTTTTTTCACTTTAAAGGGTTTCAGTAAAGCCTCCTGTCATAGTAATTCTGGCAGCTGTCAAGAGGAGGCATGTCAGTCTACATCTGTATTTGATTTATTTTAACTATTCTCTTCTGACCCTTCTATTTTATTTTAATTGAATTTGGTCTGAATTCATGCCTGTGTCTGATTCTACAATGCTTGTTTTCTGTAGCCTGAAGAGCGTGATTCTAAGTAGCAACATCCTCTATGCTTTTGGTTAGTTCAGTAAAAGGTATTCTCTAACTTAAAATAAATAAACTTAATAAAGGTGGTTATAGAAAAAGGTCTGTTGTACAAAGGGTTTGGCTCTCATCCAAGCATCTCTCAGCTGTGTGTCTAGTCTGAGTTAAGGTTTACTTGTACCCCAGAAATATAATGGAATGCTACATAGTTTTACTAATCCCCTACATCTTTCCTGAGCCCTATATTCATTTTCAGCCAGTGCTAAAGTTACTCTCAGTGGGAAGCGTAATGGTGCAGTGATGCTGAAAGCTTTCCTGCACAATACAGTGTCTTTGAAATAGGGTGTGTCAGTTTTTTCCTTTACTTCATGCACTTGCGGTCTGCAGTGTTAAATCCATGCCACACAAATCTTAATTTTCAATGAGTATGCTGATTCCTGTTTGTCTTATGGATCTAAGAACTGAACCTTTATAAGTGAGCCACTGCACACCTGAAAAACTGAGCACAGTAGAATTTATTTAATACACATCTCTTTTAAAAAAACAACAAAAAACAACAAAAACTTGGTGGTCTCACTCCACTTCTCAGTGAAGCTATAATAACACAAGCTGTGGTGAGGGATTAATAATGTAAGACTCTGCTCTTACAAAATACACTTGTGTGTGTATTTTTTGAATATCGTGTACACTACAGTATTGAGTGTTGGGATGGTGCCATACTGGTGTGACTGTACTGAATGAACAGTGACAACATGGCTTGACATGACTGAACTGTGAAAGAGGATTCTGGGAGAAGAATCCTTTTCTTAGCATCAGGCAGATGCCAGAAGTGAAACTGACTGGCTCCATGCTGCGTGTATGATGAATACTGATCTTTGCATCAGCAAATATGTCCATTTGAAAGCAAACAACACGTGTAGAACATCTTGAGTGGAGCACGGACTGACTGGGGTATCTTGACCCTGTAGAAAGACATCACGCAGGGGGCTAAAGTGAATGATTCATCAGGGAGTGAATGTGGGGTAATGTTCAGTTGGCACCACTCTGCAGACTTCTCCTAAAGTATTAGGTAAAAAATTAATAACCACATTCCCATTGAGCATGCTTTTAAGACATGTGAATCCTTTGAGGAAAAAGTATAAAAATCAAGCCAATTAAATTACTGTTGGGGATTCCTTAATTGACGCTTGAAGAAACTGCTAGACAGAGTAGCCAAAACTCTGCTCTGTGGGCTTGAGTAGGATTGTGACCAGAAGGATTTCCAGGCAGCCAAGGCCTTGCCTCCAGGGAATCCAAGACAGACCAGAGGGCTGAGGAGACCAGACCTGGAGAGAAGAAGCCATCCATAGAATTGGTGACCACCTTCTCTGTTTGCGAAGCAGGGATTGCGTGAAGCTAGCGCAGGGCCTGTTTGTGTATGTTTGTGAAAGAGAGGCTCGCTAAGAGGAATGTATAGCTCTTAACGTATAGTTCTTAATGTTTAACATAGGAGTTATGTGCATAATGTAACCCTTTACCTCTTGTGTAATTCCTTCTCAATAAACTGCTGTGCATGCAAGATAATTATTGTGGACCTCTTTCATTGGTATGACAGTAATCTGCTCCAATGGGAGCTATTAAAGATCCATTTCAGGGGTAGTAGTGCCCCCTGGTGCCAACATTGAGCACAAGGAATTAAACATGACTAACCAGATTTTGAAAAGTTCCAATCCCAGGCGACAATTTTATAGCAGTCAGAGATCCCTGAAAAAGATTCAGGGCTAGTCAACAGTGGGAACTTACATGGGCATAGCTACATCTCTCAGGGGTGTGAAAAATCCACACCCTTAAGAGACATAGCTACACTGGCCTAACCCTCACTGTAGACTGAGTTAATTCGATGGAAGAATTCTTCTGTTGACCTAGCTACTACCTCTTGGCCTAAGTAATCCACCTCTCCCATTGGCATAGTGTCTATGCCGACACACCACAGCGGCACAGCTGCAGCTGGGCCACTGTAGCAGTTTAAGTGTAGACAAGTCCTTAGAGTTAAAATGTTGCCAGCTGTGCGTACAATGGTGTAATGGTTTTTACCTTCAAGGTATGTGTAATGTTGACCATAAAATCATAGCTTTAATTGCCTTTGGATAAATTGATGTAGATGACTCATTAATATAACAAATCTTTCCATTTTTAAACCACAGTACGCGTGATATATCTTGGTTTTAATAGGCTTTTGATACATTCCTACATGACATTCTCCTAAGCAATCTGGGGAAATGTGATCTAGATGAAATTACTGTAAGGTGGGCACATAACTCTTTGAAGAATCCTATTCAGAGTATCAGAGGGGTAGCCGTGTTAGTCTGAATCTGTAAAAAAGCAACGGAGGGTCCTGTGGCACCTTTAAGACTAACAGAAGTATTGGGAGCATAAGCTTTTGTGGGTAAGAACCTCACTTCTTCAGATGCAAGATGTACTTGCATCTGAAGAAGTGAGGTTCTTACCCACAAAAGCTTATGCTCCCAATACTTCTGTTAGTCTTAAAGGTGCCACAGGACCCTCCGTTGCTTTATTCAGAGTAGTTTATTAATAGGACTTACCTAGTGGGCTCCCCTGGGGGTCTGTCCTGGGTCTGGTATTGGTCAGCATTTTCATTAATGACTTGAATAATGGAGCAGAGATTATGGTTATAACAGTTGCAAATGACACTAAGCTCTGAGAAGCTGCACTTTGAAGGACAGGATCCGACTTCAAAATGACCTTGACAAATTAAGATAATTGGTCTGAAATCAACAAGATGAAATTCAATAAAGACAAGCGCAAAGCACTATACATAGGAAGGAAAAATCAAAATGCACAACTACAAAATGGGGAATAACTGTCAAGGTAGTAGTTCTGCAGAAAAGTATCTGGGACCTATAGTGGATCAGAAACTGAACATGAGCCAACAATGATGATGCAGTTGCCAAAAAAGGTTAATATAATTCAGGAGTGTAGTAACAGGAGGGTTGTATGTAAGCTATGGGAGGTAATGGTCCCCCTCTGTTAGGCATTGGTGAGGTCTCAGCTGGCGTACTGTGTCCAGTTTGGGGCGCCAGACATCAAGAAACTTGGACAAAGTAGAGAGAGCCCAGAAGAGACAGTAAAAGGTTTAGAAAACCTGACATATGAGGAAAGTTTGAAAAACAAACAAAAAAACAAACCCACCTGGGCATGTTTAGTCTCAAGAAAAGAAGGCTGAGGGGGGACTTGATAAGTTTTCAAATATGTTTTATAAAGAGGACAGTGATTGATTGTTCATGTCCACTGAAGGTAGAACAAGAACTAAGGCTTAATCTGCGATAAGGGAGGTTTAGATTAGCTATTAGGAAAAATTGTGTAATTATAAGGGTAGTTAAGCGCTGGAATAGGTTATGAAGGGAGGCTGTGGAATCCTCATCATGGGAGGTTTTAAAGAACAGCTTGGACAAACACCTGTCAGGGATGGTGTAGAACGGTTTACTTGGCCCTGCCTCAGCGCAAGGGGCTGGATTAGATAAACTCTTGAGGTCCCTTCCAGCCAGAGCCGTCCCTAGGGTATGGCAAATCGGGGCGACCGCCCCGGGCCCTGAGCTTTGAGGGACCCCATGCTTTGTGGGGAGGAGACGGGGGGGGGGGGAGGGGAGGAAGGAGAGCAGGGGTGAGGAGGAGCCCCCCACCAACCTCCTCCTCCTCTCCCCAGTGCTTCCTGCCTGCCAGCAGCCCTGCCGATTAGCGCCTCCCCCTCCCTGACTCCCAGCACCTACTGCTAATCAATTGTTTTGCAGTGTCTGGAGGTGCTAGGAGGGAGGAGCGAGGGTGCAATGTGCGAGGGGGAAGGGGCAGAACTGGTGGGGAAGAGGTGGGGTGGGGCCTTGGGTGGATCCGGGTGGGAGTACCCCCTGGCAGATAGGCCCAGAGTTTCTATGTCCTGGGCCCCATACCCCCCCTAGGGCTATGATAAACATCTATTGAAAGCTTTGGGATTTACTAATTTTTGGCTCATAACTGGTAAATTTAAAAATATATTCTAGTAATCGCCTAGCTATTGAACAAGACCCTAACAAATTTAGAATTCATTTTGGAAATTCTTGGCTGCTTTTCTTTCTGTGTAATACACGTTGGATAATTCCTTTTTGGTGCACCAGCATTATTGGTTTTAGCACGCTTTTGTGGGAATGGCACACTTGTATTGGTAAAATATGCATTCGTGCTATGGTTTAAGTTGCAATACTAAAAGCTAATTAATTTTACAGCCTGTACTTGTGACTGTAAGAGCATCCCAGTGCCAGATAGCAAAGGGCTCTCTGGTATTTAACAATAAATCTCAGCTGGCCTGACCAGCTCAATGCTGGGACAGTTGGTCAGTTTGACCGTGTGCTTGCTTGCTTGCTTGCTTGTTTGTTTGAAAAGTGTGAATTGGGAGTGCTTTGTTCCAGGTGGGCCTTGAGTGGGCCTGACTGGTATATAAGGGCAGTCAGCAGCGAACCAGCTGAGCGGCGAAGAGCAGAGGCTAACAGCGGGAGTTTGCCTAGGGAGAGCGCACTGAGGCTTTCATCTGCAGGTTTCTCTGAGTAGTTCCTGCAACAGTTGAGGAAGCTCTTAAGAGGACGGTGATATGGAAGGTGAGCGATCAGCTGTTGTAACCTGCACAGGTTGTGCCATGTTTGTCTTTCTTCCACAGGACAGAAGCGACTTTGTCTGTACAAAGTGCAAGCTGGTCTCCATATTGGAAGAGAAGGTTCGAGGGCTGGAGAAACGAGTATCAACTCTGCGTTGCATAAGGGAAAATGAAGATTTCCTGGACAGACGTCAGGAGATGCTTCTACGGCCACAATGTTCTGAAGGTTCAGAGCAGGCGCAGCAGGGACAGAAGGATTGTGAAGAGGTTTGGCAGCATGTGACCTCCAGAAAGAGAGAGAGGAGCGTCCATGCACCAGCAATGGAGATACAGGTGAGCAATCGTTTCCATGTTCTCTCTACAGGTACTAATGCGGAGAGTCGACTAGATGACCCATCTGAGGGAAGGGAGCAGAAGGAGACTCCACCGATTGGAAGGCAAAAGATGCACTGTCCTAGGGATGGGGGTTCCACGACCACCACTCCCAAGAGGAGGAGTAGGGTGGTGGTAGCCGGGGACTCCCCCCTCAGGGGGACTGAGTCATCTATCGGCCGCCCCGACCGGGAAAACAGAGAGGTCTGCTGCTTGCCAGGAGCTAGGATACACGATGTGACGGAGAGACTGCCGAGACTCATCAAGCCCTCGGATCGCTACCCCTTCCTGCTTCTCCACGTGGGCATCAATGATACTGCCAAGAATGACCTTGAACGGATCACTGCAGACTACATGGCTCTGGGAAGAAGGATAAAGGAGTTTGAGGCGCAAGTGGTGTTCTCGTCCATCCTCCCTGTGCAAAGAAAAGGCCGGGGTAGAGACCGTCGAATCATGGAAGTCAACGAATGGCTACGCAGGTGGTGTCGAAGAGAAGGCTTTGGATTCTTCGACCATGGGATGGTGCTCCAAGAAGAAGGAGTGCTAGGCAGAGACGGGCTCCAGCTAACGAAGAGAGGGAAGAGCATCTTCGCCAGCAGGCTGGCTAACCTAGTGAGGAGGGCTTTAAACTAGGTTCACCGGGGGAAGGAGACCAAAGCCCTGAGGTAAGTGGGGAAATGGGATCCTGGGAGGAAGCACAAGCAGGAGAGCGCAAGAGGGGAGGACTCCTGGCTCATGCTGAGAAAGAGGGACGATCGAGGAGTTATCTTAAGTGCCTATACACAAATGCAAGAAGCCTGGGAAACAAGCAGGGAGAACTGGAAGTCCTGGCACAGTCAGGGAACTACGATGTGATTGGAATAACAGAGACTTGGTGGGATAACTCACATGACTGGAGTACTGTCATGGATGGATATAAACTGTTCAGGAAGGACAGGCAGGGCAGAAAAGGTGGGGGAGTTGCATTGTATGTAAGAGAGGAGTATGACTGCTCAGAGCTCCGGTATGAAACTGCAGAAAAACCTGAGAGTCTCTGGATAAAGTTGAGAAGTGTGAGCAACAAGGGTGATGTCGTGGTTGGTGTCTGCTATAGACCACCAGACTAGGGGGATGAGGTGGACGAGGCTTTCTTCTGGCAACTAGCAGAAGTTGCTAGATCGCAGGCCCTGGTTCTCATGGGAGACTTTAATCACCCTGATATCTGCTGGGAGAGCAATACAGCGGTGCACAGGCAATCCAGGAAATTTTTGGAAAGTGTAGGGGACAATTTCCTGGTGCAAGTGCTGGAGGAACCAACTAGGGGCAAAGCTTTTCTTGACCTGCTACTCACAAACAGGGAAGAACTAGTAGGGGAAGCAAAAGTGGATGGGAACCTGGGAGACAGTGACCATGAGATGGTCGAGTTCAGGATCCTGACACAAGGAAGAAAGGAGAGCAGCAGAATACGGACCCTGGACTTCAGAAAAGCAGACTTTGACTCCCTCAGGGAACAGATGGACAGGATCCCCTGGGAGAATAACATGAAGGGCAAAGGGGTCCAGGAGAGCTGGCTGTATTTTAAAGAATCCTTACTGAGGTTGCAGGAACAAACCATCCCGATGTGTAGAAAGGATAGTAAATATGGCAGGCGACCAGCTTGGCTAAACAGTGAAATCCTTGCTGATCTTAAACGCAGAAAAGAAGCTTACAAGAAGTGGAAGATTGGACAAATGACCAGGGGGGAGTATAAAAATATTGCTCAGGCGTGCAGGAGTGAAATCAGGAAGGCCAAATCACACTTGGAGTTGCAGTTAGCAAGAGATGTTAAGAGTAACAAGAAGGGTTTCTTCAGGTATGTTAGCAACAAGAAGAAAATCAAGGAAAGTGTGGGCCCCTTACTGAATGAGGGAGGCAACCTAGTGACCGCGGATGTGGAAAAAGCTAATGTACTCAATGATTTTTTTGCCTCTGTCTTCACGCACAAGGTCAGCTCCCAGATTGCTGCACTGGGCAGTACAGCATGGGGAGAAGGTGACCAACCCTCTGTGGAGAAAGAAGTGGTTCGGGACTATTTAGAAAAACTGGACGTGCACAAGTCCATGGGGCCGGATGCGCTGCATCCGAGGGTGCTAAAGGAGTTGGCGGGTGAGATTGCAGAGCCATTAGCCATTATTTTTGAAAACTCATGGCGATCGGGGGAGGTCCCAGATGACTGGAAAAAGGCTAATGTAGTGCCCATCTTTAAAAAAGGGAAGAAGGAGGATCCGGGGAACTACAGGCCAGTCAGCCTCACCTCAGTCCCTGGAAAAATCATGGAGCAGGTTCTCAAGGAATCAATTATGAAACATTTAGAGGAGAGGAAAGTGATCAGGAACAGTCAGCATGGATTCACGAAGGGGAAGTCGTGCCTGACTAACCTAATTGCCTTCTATGATGAGATAACTGGCTCTGTGGATGATGGGGAAAGCAGTGGATGTGTTATTCCTTGACTTTAGCAAAGCTTTTGATACGGTCTCCCACAGTATTCTTGCCGCCAAGTTAAATAAGTATGGGCTGGATGAATGGACTGTAAGGTGGATAGAAAGCTGGCTTGATCGTCGGGCTCAACGGGTAGTGATCAATGGCTCCATGTCTAGTTGGCAGCCGGTTTCAAGCGGAGTGCCCCAAGGGTCGGTCCTGGGGCCGGTTTTGTTTAATATCTTTATTAATGATCTGGAGGATGGTGTGGACTGCACTCTCAGCAAGTTTGCAGATGACACTAAACTAGGAGGCGTGGTAGATACACTAGAGGGTAGGGATCGGATACAGAGGGACCTAGACAAATTAGAGGATTGGGTCGAAAAAAACCTGATGAGGTTCAACAAGGACAAGTGCAGAGTCCTGCACTTAGGACGGAAGAATCCCATGCACTGCTACAGACTAGGGACCGAATGGCTAGGTAGCAGTTCTGCAGAAAAGGACCTAGGGGTCACAGTGGCCAAGAAGCTGGATATGAGTCAACAGTGTGCTCTTGTTGCCAAGAAGGCTAACGGCATTTTGGGCTGTATAAGTAGGGGCATTGCCAGCAGATTGAGGAACGTGATCGTTCCCCTTTATTCGACATTGGTGAGGCCTCCTCTGGAATACTGTGTCCAGTTTTGGGCCCCACACTACAAGAAGGATGTGGAAAAATTGGAAAGAGTCCAGCGGAGGGCAACAAAAATGATTAGGGGTCTGGAGCACATGACTTATGAGGAGAGGCTGAGGGAACTGGGATTGTTTAGTCTCCAGAAGAGAAGAATGAGGGGGGATTTGATAGCAGCCTTCAACTACCTGAAGGGGGGTTCCAAAGAAGATGGAGCTCGGCTGTTCTCAGTGGTGGCAGATGACAGAACAAGGAGCAATGGTCTCAAGTTGCAGTGGGGGAGGTCCAGGTTGGATATTAGGAAAAACTATTTCACTAGGAGGGTGGTGAAACACTGGAATGCGTTACCTAGGGAGGTGGTGGAGTCTCCTTCCTTGGAGGTTTTTAAGGCCCGGCTTGACAAAGCCCTGGCTGGGATGATTTAGCTGGGAATTGGTCCTGCTTTGAGCAGGGGGTTGGACTAGATGACCTCTTGAGGTCCCTTCCAACTCTGATATTCTATGATTCTATGACTCTCAAGCCGGGGGGGGAGGGGGGGGGACAGAGCCAAGAGGGAAGAAAGAACATGATAAAAGGGAGAGGCGTTTGCCATGCTCTTCCACCTCCATCTACAGACATCACCACCAAGCGACTGAAGCGCTGATCAAAGGGGAAAGCCTAGCTGAAGGGCAACCAGCCAGCCTGTGGTGAGAAGCATCTAAGTTTGTAAGGACACTGAAAGTGTTGAGATCAGCTTAGGATGCGTTTTGCCTTTATTTCATTTGACCAAATCCGACTTATGTTTTGACTTGTAATCACTTAAAATTTATCTTTGTAGTTAATAAATCTGTTTATTCTACCTAAAGCAGTGCGTTTGGTTTGAAGCATGTCAGAGAGTCCCCTTGGGATAAAAGCCTGGTACATATCAATTTCTTTGTTAAATTGACAAACTCTCATAAGCTTGCAGCATCCAGTGGGCATAACTGGACACTGCAAGACTAAGGTTTCTAGGATTGTGTCTGGGACTGGAGATATTGGCTAGTGTCATTTGGTTGCACAATCCAAGGAGCAGTTTACATGCCAGAGGCTGTATGTGAACAGCCCAGGAGTGGGGGTTCTCACAGCAGAGCAGGGTCAGGCTGGCCCCCAGAGTCAAGGTTTGGAGTGACCTAGCAGATCACCAGTCCGGATAACACCGGGGGAACGTCACACATAAGGAGGCTTTGCAATACTACAGCTTGAGTGAGCACTAACCAGAGGTCAGTTAAAACCAGTGTTGGAGTTGTGCCAGGTCTTGTCTGCCAACTGGTGTCTAGAGTTAAACAGCCATTATTAAGGCATCACACATGGTGGCTAGACTCACTAACTGTTTAGCTGAAATTTTATACTGAGATTCACCGTGGTGTGTTGACCGCAGCCATACTAAGTGAGACAAAATGGAACCTCCTTCTAGCCATGGGCTCTGTATTAAACTTGTCTCCACTGGAAGCTGGTCTTTGTATATGTTACACCCAGCAGGGCTGAGCCCTGACAGTTCAGTACTCTCTGGTGATTTATCTGGTATCCTGAAAGGTGGTAGTAAAGAGGGTGAGACTAGTGCTGGCAGGTGAAATCCAATACTGATGTAACATTATTCATGGAATTCAGGGGTAAGCCCAGAAACTCCTTGGTGTGAATTCATCCTTGGACCAGCACTACTGATTTCAGTGTACTTACAACTGAGATGGATTTAACCCTGTTGTCCAAAAATCAGAAATAGATGTACGGTACTGCATTTCCTGATACTCACGCTGTCTTTGTAGAACCTTCAGTATAGGTGGGCTCTGAAGCACATCAGTTATTTTTATCCAGCCACTTCTCCCAAAATAACCTACTGTACTTGGATCACTTCCAGACTGATTTCCACCCTTTCACAGCACTGGAACTGCCCTTCTAGTAGTGTTCATTGAGCTCTTTTTGTTTTGACCATGGCTCCCTGCTATTTTTTTCCTTTTAACCCATTTTATTCACCTGTTTCCCTCACTTTGTGTATGTGTGTACTTTATCTGCAGTCTGTCCAAGATAGCATGATGGGGATGAATGTGACTCTGTCTTCTCTTAGTTTGTCTGATATAGATAACAAAGCTGAAACTGACCAATCCTCACCTCCTTCCATACATGTATTTTGACTGTACCAAATGTACTGTAAGCACACTGATCCTGATCAAGAATTCCAGAGAATGTGTACTGAAGGACGATCACTGAAGTGGACAGATGCCAATTCAGATACTGCTATATCCGATGAAGTGGGCTGTAGCCCACGAAAGCTTATGCTCAAATAAATTTGTTAGTCTCTAAGGTGCCACAAGCACTCCTGTTCTTTTTGCGGATACAGACTAACACGGCTGCTACTCTGAAACCTGCTATATCCTAGTGACCTAAAGGAAATCTACCACAGACAAGATCCTGATGATCTTGTAGAGCATATGACCTTGTGGGGAGAGGTGACTGATAAAACTCTTCTCTTGGGGGAGAGAGAGAGAGAGAGAGAGAAAGGGGCTGTAGATCAATCTCTGATAATTTTCATATGACTTTACATTGTGCCTCTTCATATAACCTTGTGGTGGGTCTACCCACGTGTGACCTCTGTTTTCATGGAACTTTGTATCAAAGCCTCATTTAGAAACTTTGCATTGCCCTTAGTATAATATTATAGCCCCTAAGGACAGAATAAGATAGAAGAAACATTTCTTTTTGCTAGCAGTAGAACAAGAGCTCCCTCCCCCCCCCCCCCCCCGCCCACTCTTAATTAATTGCCCTGTTGAATGAATGAGGTGTGAATGAGCAAGGCATGGAAGGCAGCACCTCCAGACAGCCTCAACTGTTGGAGAGGGGCTGGGAGCCAGACCCAAGAACAATAAAACGTGTCAAGTGGGCTCATTAAAGACAAGCAGACATACCGTCGGCCTCGGGGGTTAGAAGCAAGCACCTTCTTTTGGAAACATCCTCTTTGCAGCATTGGGACAACACTCAAAAGAAAGCAGCACAAAGGACCAATGGACACAGACACAGAGTTTGAATCTGGTATAGATTTGCTTGAGAGGAAAGCTGCTATAAAAGTGAGGTGTCTTGCAGAGGACCCCGGGTCTCGTCTTGTCAACATGGGAGCATCGATCCGGATCGGCAGAAGCCCGGCTCCACCCTCTCCCCCATCTAACTCACCTGGCCAGTGAAGTTAAGGGGAGCAACTAATTGGTAACAACAAGACGGAGTGTGTGTGTGTGTGTGTGTGTGTGTGAGTGTAAGTGT
This sequence comes from Malaclemys terrapin pileata, assembly GCF_027887155.1. Classification (NCBI taxonomy): domain Eukaryota; kingdom Metazoa; phylum Chordata; order Testudines; family Emydidae; genus Malaclemys; species Malaclemys terrapin. The sequence continues at coordinate 12,051,944 of NC_071515.1, read as the reverse complement.
AATATATTATATGCATATAATACAGTGTCAATGAATACATGTATTACTAATAAATGTGGCGTTCTGCCTTATTCCCCCTAAAAAGATCCTGTGCAGTACTTTAAGTACAACATTTTGGTGGAGAATGCGAAAGGGGGAACAAGCATAGAATCCACAGTTATTATAAAACTGGTGTGCACACCGCCAGCTTTAGCAAGCCTGTTACTATAGAAAAAAGAGTGTAAACTTTCAGTTAATTAACCAAACTCTGAAGGATATAGGAGTTTAGGTTTAAATTGTGTTCATGACTGAACTAAAGAGGAGAACTTAGTGTTTCTCACTCTGATCCGGGGAAGGATCTAATCCGGGGAAGGATTTGTATAATTGGTGTATAAACCCTCGGTGGTAGCAGACCGAGTAATACAGAGGGAAGCTTAGCGTCTCTCCCTCTGGCCCAGAGTGGGTTAAAAACATAAGATACAGATCTTGTTCTGTTAAACCAAACTCTGAAGGATATAGGAGTTTGGGCAATGTAGTGTGGTTTATGTTTGTTTGTTTTTTTGTAAGTAATATTCTGGTAATTTCACAATTTTGAAGAAAATGTTTAAGGAATGGGACCAGGAAGGGTGGGGGGCTAGTTGGAAAGCCCACCCTCCTTGCTAAATTGGTAGTGGAAAAAGGCTTGTGCCCATGGAAAGGAACTGTTTATTGGAAAAAGCAGGATAGAGAAACTGAAAACAGGTTGGGTACAGAGAGTTAAAACAGCACTCTCAAATCTTACAGCAGCAGTAACATCAGGAGAAGAAACATTTAGGACCCCAGAAGGGGGCAGACCTTTGGGACCCCTCTGGAGATTGGGAAGGGGGATATTTGGGTAAATTCCTCCTCCCAGGGCCAAAATGCCATTAAAACAGTTAACCACAGTGCCTGCTTCTGCCTCAGATCTCCAGGCCATGGCGAAATGGCTGGAGATTTTAAAACAGATTTTTTTTTCTAGATGGAGTGTTAACGCCCTTTTACTGAGAGAAAGGGAGGATTTACACTCACAAAAAAATGCACCACTCAATTAGCATTTGTGCAGCCCCAAGTACCAAACACACTGTGGCAGAGACCAAGCAGGGTCTGCCATGGTAAAAGCACTGTGCTAATTTGTTTCCAAGCTTCTATCTTTCAGGCTCCGAACCAGAACATCAGGAGAGCTGGTACCAGCTGAAGAGTTATAAAATACCATGGTTATAGTGTCATGACAAAGTCTGTGTTCAGTGTTCTGTGTTGCATGTTCTGTGTCTGTCTCTAGTGGTGTCCTGTGCTAGCATTGGGTCCAGAAAAAGAGGAAATACTACACTAGACAGGGCAAATGTCTTTTCCTCTCTCTACTTCCCCCATGTCCATCCAATTTATCAATCACCACTTGTGTCCAAAAGACTTTGGTCCCCAGTGCATCAGGGTTATTTTTTGTTAGGTTCTCTAATAGTCATTTTGTTGTTAATTTTTGTTCTTAATACATTTGTATTGTTAGTTACATTTGCTTGTATTGTTAATTCCACACTTTCCTCTATGCACTCTGGTTCTATTTCCCCAAGCTCTGAAGGGTAGTTCTTGGGCCCCCGTAACCTGTAAGACCTTGGCCCATAATTGTATGGCCCCATCTTTCAGGTCCCCAGAAACCTCTGAGAACAACTGTTAAAAATAGGGAATTCTACAACATTTTAGCAACTGAATGTTAGTTTAAGTCCAAATCAGCTTAACCTTGCATAACAACTGTGGTACTCCTACAAAATCTTATTTGTTGTGTGTGCTTAAGAAGGTCCTGACCTCTGTGACTTTTATTGTTTGATGGCTATTGCAGCATCAAACTTGGGCCTCATTTTGTTTGTCAATGTACCCAATTATTGTAATGGTAATGGTTTTGTTGTATTTCCAATTATTATAATTATAATTGTTTGCATTTGCGTTTATGTTACATCTGGTGTTTAGTCAATTGTAATGGTTTTAGTTATATTCACCTGGATATAATTGTTTGGTTTGTTTGCAACAAATACAAAAAATTTATATGGTGACCACTCAAGAATTGTTCTTGAGAGGTCAAAAGGGGGACAATGTAGATCAATCTCTGATAATTTTCATATGACTTTACATTGTGCCTCTTCATATAACCTTGTGGTGGGTCTACCCACGTGTGACCTCTGTTTTCATGGAACTTTGTATCAAAGCCTCATTTAGAAACTTTGCATTGCCCTTAGTATAATATTATAGCCCCTAAGGATAGAATAAGATAGAAGAAACATTTCTTTTTGCTAGCAGTAGAACAAGAGCTCTTCTCCCCCCCCGCCCCCCCCCCGCCGCCCACTCTTAATCAATTGCCCTGTTGAATGAATGAGGTGTGAATGAGCAAGGCATGGAAGGCAGCACCTCCAGACAGCCTCAACTGTTGGAGAGGGGCTGGGAGCCAGACCCAAGAACAATAAAACGTGTCAAGTGGGCTCATTAAAGACAAGCAGACATACCGTCGGCCTCGGGGGGGGGGGGGGCTTAGAAGCAAGCACCTTCTTTTGGAAACACCCTCTTTGCAGCATTGGGACAACACTCAAAAGAAAGCAGCACAAAGGACCAATGGACACAGACACAGAGTTTGAATCTGGTATAGATTTGCATGAGAGGAAAGCTGCTATAAAAGTGAGGTGTCTTGCAGAGGACCCCGGGTCTCGTCTTGTCAACATGGGAGCATCGATCCGGATCGGCAGAAGCCCGGCTCCACCCCCTCCCCATCTAACTCACCTGGCCAGTGAAGTTAAGGGGAGCAACTAATTGGTAACAACAAGACGGAGTGTGTTTGTGTGTGAGTGTAATATATTATATGCATATAATACAGTGTCAGTGAATACATGTATTACTAATAAATGTGGCGTTCTGCCTTATTCCCCCTAAAAAGATCCTGTGCAGTACTTTAAGTACAACAGGGCAACCCCAAAGAATTTTCCCTATTCACCAACTATGGTATTTCTTCAGTGTCTTTGATGCCAAACCTCAGGAGGTGGGGAGAAATCTTTAAGAAAGTCTTGGGAAATGTCCAGGAAATAGGGCAGCTAGTTTTTCAGCTGAAGTGTATTCAGAATGCCTTATTGATGTTCTTTAAAAGTCTGTTAAAGGGGCCCAAATTTTACATCAAGGTTCACCGAGGAAGTAACTTCTTGGCGTAAGTTTTTAAAGGTGTTCCAAGCACCTGCAGCTCCCATTGAAGTCAGTTGTAGCAGCTCTGAAAATGGGGCCATCCATATTTACCTTGTGCATAGAATAACTTTAAAGGACAAATGGTGTATGTGCATTGCAGGGGAGAAGTGAAGGCCAAGAAAGGCCGGTATAAGACTGAGATGCAAGTGAGGGGAAGGGAAGCATTGGAACAAATAGCCAGTTAGCACGGAGTGGAGAAGGTCCAGTCAAAACTAGAAAATTCTGATGATACCAGCGTCTGTGGGTCCCTTCTTTGGTAACTTTTACTAGCTGGAGTCTCTGGCTGGCTCCTCCCTGTAGTTTGTTTAAAGTATAATGTACCCAGGTCACTTTAATTTGAATTTAATGTTTCTGACCTTGAACATCTTTCTGAATTGTTTTAAATCCAGTCTTAACTTGAAAATTCACTTGGTACAATTTTTAATAGGCATTTTGCAAAGTGTTAACCAAGTGTACTCTTGGTTGACAACTAATAAAAATGGAAGTCTCCAGTTAATTAATACCACACTACTTCTTGTTGTCAGAGTGCTTTGTCTGAACAGCTGCTCCAGGCAGAACATCAGTTTTTGAGAAAGATGTTGCTGTCTGTGAGAGTCGTGGTGAATGGGTGCTCTGTAGTAAACATGCTGTGTATCAAATGCTTAAAGGCAGCTAAGCTCAATATAATTGAAGAGTTTTTTCATGTTCAGTGCTATGGTTGGGATCTTTGATGCTGTGGGAAGATATATCATTTAGTCCCCTTGCATACATGTATATAACATCCATTGTTTAACTACAGTGGGGGACAGTGAATCTAATTTTTGGATAATAGAGGGAATGGTCAATGTTATAGGTCATGTCCTATGATAACTATTTCAGAAAGCAGCATTTTGGGTAATCTTGGTAGCACTGCATTTGTATAGTTTACCCATTCATATGACTTGTGTTTAGTGCAGCTGAGTTATTGTTGACGTTGGAACCATAACTTTGACTTTCCTCACTTCAGTTCTACCACAGCGATAATATTGCACAAGCATAACTTGTTTATCTTTAAACCTTGGCTTAAAAACAAACACAAAAATTGAGTCAAACCTAATTTGTGTAGTAAGTGACAGTTGGTCTCTGAGACCATGTGGATTATCTCTGTGAAAGTCATGAGCTTCCTCATTCTGGAGAATGAAACCAGGTTGCTCTTTAACTGGGTGTCCTGAACCACAAATCGCAATGTTGCTATGAAGCTATTTAGGCACGTTGCGTGGCCTACTTGAGAATGTAGAGGATGTAGCAGATTTCTTCAAACTTCCCCCTGCCATGAAGATCTATCATCCTGTAACTTAAGTCTTCCATTACTGTTACCCTGCTCTAATGTTACTCAAGAAGCTTTCTAATTTGTGCACAATTATATTGGCTAAAGCTAATAGATCTGCTATCAGATCACTTTTAGAGTCCATTGAACTAGTAGGGCTCCAGGTGAGTAGAAGGGCCTGCCTGTGAGGATACAACTGCAGGTTAGGTACAGTATTTAAATTATGCTCTTGATAACTCCAAATTAATGCCTCTTTAAGAAAGAGGTTTTTGTTGCTAACTTCCATAGTAACAAGACAACAAACCTACTTCTGTGTCATCAAATTCACCTGTAATCATAGAAGATTAGGGTTGGAAGAGACCTCAGGAGGTCAGTTAGTCCAACCCGCTGCTCAAAGCAGGACCAACCCCAACTGAATCAAACTTAAATTTAAAATAGTTAGTTGCAAAACATGCTGGGCAGCTGACTTCGTCCAACTACTGTTTATTTAAAAGGAAGTTGTTTCTGTGTTCTTGTGGTTTCTGTAGAAGTATGCTACCATAGATATTCACGTATTGACTCTGCATCCAGATAAAACTCATGGATACTTGGCCTCTTAGAGACTAGGCCATTTAAAAAGAAAAATCAACTTTTAATCTGATTTGCTTTTAATTTTATTGCAAGCCTTTCTAGTTGATATAGACCTGGAGGGTGTGTCTACACAGCTTCTGGGAGCAAGTCTTGTAGCCTGCGTGGACAGACTTGTTTTAGTGGGGCTTCCACTAGCATGCTTACAAATAGCAGTGTGGCTGTCCGGGTTTGGCCTGTGGAGCCCAAATGTCAAAGCGGTGCCTACACAGCTATTTTTAGCACACTAGCCCAAGCCCTGCAAGTGTGAGTCTGTCGAGACTCGCTCCCGGCAGCTGTGTAGACATACCATAGAGTCCTTGGTAAAATGCGCTGCATTTAATTTCACTCGTATCCCCAGTCATTTCAGCAGTTGGGTCTAATCTAATTCCATAATAAAGAAGCAACAAACTAGACATTGTTAGTTGCCATACAAATAATCCTAGCAGAGGCAGAAAAAGGTACTGCCAGCAGTTTAACAGCAGCAGTGGGGACCTTGACCAAATAAAAGCAGTTTCAGCTTTCCTGGGGTAGATTTGTACTGGTTTTGAGGAATCAGATAGGGAATATATCTAAGCTCAGTTAAATTATTTAGATCTAACTGGATTTTTCTGTCATGGAAGGAAAGTATTTTGAAGGAAATATCCTCTCAGAATGTATACTCAATGACGAGCATGTCAATTATTGTTCAATAGCCCTATTGATCATCAGCATGAATCTTTGAAATAATGGACCACTTGTTGGCAAGCATAATGATGAGTCAGTTCAGCCTCAATCAAATGGGATTTTTCCAAATAACAGGTTGGACAATGGATTGGAGGCTTTTGACCATGAGAGAGAGTTTGACACGGTCTTCAGTTGTATGATGGTTACATACAAGGACCTCTGAGTCATTCTTCTGGTTAAGTGTCAGTGCCCATACTAGAAAGACAAGGTGTGAGAGGTAATTGGACCAACTTCTGTGAGAGAAGTTTCAAGCTTACACCGAGATCTCCCATCTTGTCCGTCTTACATTATAAATGGCAAATATTTGCATACAGTCTCTAATTCTGACCTGGATTTTCTGACCTATTTAAAAATATTAAATTGTCTGGGTCCTGTTTGTATCTATTATAGTTCACTTGGTACATGGCCAGTGAGGAATGCTAATCTTCTTTATTTTTTTCTGTCTCTGAATTTAAAAAAAACACCACAAAATATCTCAGCACAATGATTTGGAGCTATTAAATTGTGCATATGGTTAGTCTGTGACCATATACCCCTATGATTATCTAGTTCATTCCTTTCTTTTATGCCCACTTGTTGCATCTTGTTTTAAGCTAGTTTGTAAGCTCCTCATTGTATGAACCACCTCTTCTTATATGTTCAGATAGCACCCTGATTCTTATTGGGGCACCTGGATGCTACTATAATATAAATAATGGCTATGGGCCCAATTCTGCAAACACTTCAAATCTGGGGGACTACTCATTGGTAAAGTTAATCATGTGCATAAGTGTGTGGCTAGACTCTAAAGTTACATTACTAGTTTCAATTGCATCTTTTTTTAATATATATATATATATTAGAGAGAGAGAGAGAATTTTCTAATTGTAGGCTTAAAGGGACATGATTTGAAAGATCATTTGTCTGAATGTTGTACGTACTATAGTGACAGGTCACACCTAAAAGTACTGTAATTTAAAAGCTAGCAAAAAAATTCTCAATTTTTTTTTTTTTGGTATCTAGTCAGTTTCATCATTCTTCTGCAAAACTTCTCCCTTGCAGAAAAGATTTGCATAAATGTAAACAGGTGAGAAGAAATACACTATAAAAGGAATTGAAGACAAAATCAGAGCATGCTGGTTAAGTCTATTTTAGAGAATTTAAATTGGCAGCATTCTTGTAAACTTCCCATACTGGTCTCTACCCAAAGTCAAATTGCATTTGACAGTCTGTTGGGTGAGAGTGAAGCATTCCTCCCCATTCCCTAGTTGTAAAAAGAAACAGCTGAGCTCTGAAGCGTAAAAGCTGATAAGGACTTTGCTTATTGAGGATGACTTCCATTGCGTAAGTTGAACAAAATCTGTTTTGATTTAATCATTCAAAATTGAATGTTGGATATGTGCAGTAGAAAAATAAAGTTTACACACACTTGAATATACTATGTATGCTAGTGCAATACAAATATGGAAGTGCACACATATTGGCTTGTGGAATTCAGCAGTAGAAAGCAGAACTTATAAGGGTTGCAAATGGAATAGCTATGGAGTAGTGAGCCTGTAAGTTGGAGAAATGTCTTCTAAAACCAGCTTCCACACTTCCAGCTTCCCCCAGAAAACACTAGGAAAATCAATGCAGAAAACATGCTGAGGTTGTACAGTTAGAAATAAAAAGGGTCCAACTTCAGTGTTAATCAGCTGTTGTGCAGCATAAGACATAAAAAGATGTGCCTTTTGTAATGAGCAGTAATACTTTACCCCAAAAAGGAATAGTAAAAGATTCATATGTACCATGTAATGCAAATATAGTGTACACCAGGGGTTCTCAAACTGGGGGTCAGGACCCCTCGGGGTCGTGAGGTTATTACATGGGGGGGGGTCGCAAGCTGTCAGCCTCCACCCCAAATCCTGCTTTGCCTCCAGCATTTATAATGGTGTTAAATACGTAAACAAGTGTTTTTAATTTATAAAGGGGAGGGGGGTCACACTCAGAGGCTAGCTATGTGAAATAGTTTGAGAACCACACTCTTTTATTCTTCTGGATAAACCTCTAATTTATATAATTCAGCCTTGCTTCAAATCAAGCAATAAAAGTTGCTGTTGGAACTGCAATTTCTGCTTTGCATTGTCAGACTTTATAATGAACCGTGCAGTCTTCACATTGCATGAATGCTGGGTTTTATACTTTAAAATATTTTTTACAATTCTGATTAAATTATTGGTACACCACAGTAGTAATTTTGTCACTACTTAGAGACACTGAAGCTGCTTGTGCATTCATATTTACATTCCTCTACATAAAAACAAATCTTGTCCTATCCTTTTTTTGACTACTGTGGGTACTCACGGATCCAAACACATTTCTGAGGCTGAATGTAACTTGAATATCCCGCACATGTCCTGATTGTGACACCGACTCAATTGTTGCTTGAGTCCTCTGCTTGTCTCTCTCACCAACAGAAGTTGGTCCAATAAACAATATCATTTCACCCACCTTGTCTCTCTAATATCCTGGGACCAACATAGCTACAACAACATGGCATATCCTCTGCTTGAGTAACTTAAAGCTAAAATGGACAAAGCACTAGGGAATGGTTCTGCATTAGCCGCTAGAAACTAATAAGATTACCTAATACTGTAGGGGGTAGTGTTTTGAAAGGCACCCTTGGAGCCCAACTCCCACTGACTAACGGTGCCTTTGAAAATTTATTCAAGTCTTTTTAAATTCCCAATGAGGAACACAAACACACCAGGACACTGAGGCAATGGCTAGTCACGTCCCACATAGAAGACTCGGCCATAGTCTCTTAAAACACACACACATTCCCCCACTCCAACCATTGGCGTGAGGTTTTCTCTCAGAACTCCTTACACTACAGGGGTAAATTGAATAAATTAACTTTTCAAGATAAGCCATCTTTTCCTGAACAACTAAGAAAACAAGGAAACTTTCAGTTTTCCAATATAATTCAAATTATTACATACTCTTCAGTTATCTCTTACTAGTCAATCAATAACTTCACCAATCATTTCCTTTTTAAGGCTAAAATTTGCAAAGATCACAAACTCTCATATACGTCAGATTTCTTTGACTCCCCTTTGTTAAGAACTGGAACCCACCACTCGAGTGGTGTTTGTCCCTATGTAGCTTCGCAGCATTACTGGTGTTCCTGTTGCTCTATTTGTCAGATGTGTTGCACGAAGTGTGTCCTCTATGTGGGAAAGTTTGCACAAGGAGAAAAAGCACCCTTCTAATATTTTCATACTTTTTAATCTTTCAGAGTAGGAGAAGATAGAGAAGAGATGGAAATCAATAAAACACAAGAGAAAGCCAACATCTAGTCTACACCAAAGCCATTAATCAGTCTAATTACATTACTGAGGATTGACAAATCCCTAGCTTCTTGTGAAGACAACGGTACGTCGACGGAGAGCATCTAACCTCAGCGGAGCTATCGCCGCTTGCAGGGGTGGACTAATCAAGCAGATGGGCAAGCTCTTACCCCTTGGCTTAGAGCGTCTGCAAACGAAGTGCTACAGCGAAGCAACTGCACCATCAGCTTAATTGTTCTGCCACAGCATCAGACACTCTCAACATTCATGTATCCTGAAATCTGAATTTGGAGCCCGACACACTCATTGCCTCATTGGTTCCCCTCATTTCTTCACTGCATGCAAGTCCTTGTTCCCCACAAGGCAACAGTGTGTGAGTCACAGAAAAGGAAAGTAATCTGAAGACGCTCTCGCGCTCTGTCTTTGCCTCCTGAAACTTTGGATCCGAACAGTGAAGGATGATTAGTGTCCAGCTAACTCAGGTATTCTTTGGGACTGTAATCAATGAATCAAGGGGCAGTGGAGTTGGCAAACAATTTTCCTCGCGTCAGTCATCACCCTAGCTTCTTCGGTAGCATTTCAAATATACAGCAGCGCTGAGAAAAGAACAACAGCTCTCGGTGACCAATTTATCACAGAAAGCTTGCATCCTTTACATGCTTTCACTGCGGAAAGAGCACGTGTGCCATGATTTCATAGGGCAGAGATTTAGGTCTATTTGGATTTAGGGAACTCCGCTATGGGGTGCCTTCCCTGTGCGCAATTGACATGTGGCTCACTGTACAGGTATATTGTGACCGTCTCAGGGTTCTGAGGATGGTGGGTCTCCTTGTTACGTCCTTTCACTTTTTCAGCTGGATGTTAGCGACGAAACTCATCCAGACGGTCAGCAGCTCAAGCACCCTCCTCTAAGCTACATAAGCCCTGACAGTTGATAGTAAACACAACGTCGCGCCTGAGTGTCTTCAAATCCTCAGGGAAATCCAGATCCTCTGTACCCAAAGCAACGGGCTAGCCCCAGGTTACCAATTTTACTCTAGACCACTGCTCCTGTATCACACACAGCACTTGAGTACACGTAGCAAACAAAAGGACATTTTTTAACAAGGGATAGCGATATAAACAGAAACAATTGTGACTGATGGAAAAACGGTGACAACCCTCCCCCGTATATGACCTATGCATTAATAGTTACCTTTCCTATCTAAGTAGATTGTAACCACATACTTCAGTCATAGACTCATAGAAGATGAGTGTTGGAGGCGACCTCAGGAATTCCTTTAGTCCAATCCCCTACTCAAAGCCGGACCAACCCCAACTATATCGTCCCAGCCAGGGCTTTGTCAAGACGAACCTGAAAAACTGCAAAGGATGGAGATTCCACCACCTCCTGAGGTAACCACCCTCCCACTGAAATTGTTTTCCTTCATCTCCAACCTAGCCCTGCCCCACTTGAACTAGAGACCATAGCTCCTTGTTCTGTCATCTGCTGCCCCAGAGAACAGTCTAGCTCCATAGTCTTTGCAATCCCCCGTTGCTTTCAGGTAGTTGAAGCTGGCTATCAAATACCCATCCCTCGTCTCTTCTGCAGACTAAACATGCCCAATTCGCTCAGCCTCTCCTCGTAAGTCATGTGCCCCAGCCCCCTGATTATTTTCGTTGCCCTCCGCAGGACTCAATCCAATTTGTCCACAGCCTTTCTGAAGTGGTGGAAAGAAGGGGCGAAAACTGGATGCAGTACAGTCTACTGCAGCCATTGTTAGTCCTTGGGATTCGGGGCCTTGCCGTTCATGAAGCACCACTGCACTGATAGCGTCTCTCTCCTGTATGCCTTGCCTGATGTGTAATTAGGGTTGATTTCTGACAGAACACTTTCCCGCATTCACGCCATTCATAGGGGCGCTCTCCCGTGTGGATCCTCTGATGTGTATTGAGGGCTGTCTTGACACTGAATTTTTTCTCTGCATTTATGGCACTCATAGGGTCTCACTCCAGTGTGGATCCTCTGATGTGTAATTAGAGCTGAACTCTGTGTGAATGTTTTTCCATACTCAGAGCACTGATGAGGTATCTTTCCCTTGTGGATATTCTGATGTCCAATAAGGTCTGAGTTGACAGTGAAGCTTTTCCCACACTCACAGCATTCCTAGCGTTTCCCTCCTGTGTGGATCCTCTGATGGTTACTAAGGGTAGAGCTCAGAGTGAAGGTTTTCTAGCACTCACTGCATTCATGGGGTCTTTCTCCTGTGTGGATTCTCTGATGTTTTAAAAGGCCTGAGTGGTAGTGAAATGTTTTCCACACTCAGTGCATGTGTTTTTTCTCTCTCCTGTGGGTATTCTCGGCTGGGCTGTGGTTTCCAGAAGGTCCTGGTGAGTTCCCTGACAATTAATGGAGTTACCTACTTTCTCCGCTGGCTGGTTTCTCTGCTCCCTCTCTGGCCTGTACTGACTCTCACAGGCTTTGCCCTGCACACAATGCCGGGACACATTCCCTCTGGAGCCGTGCGATAATCCCCCATGTGGTGCCACTTGCTCAGAATCTTCCTGCTGAGGATTCTGCTTCTTCTCCTCACTCACCATCCCAGCACCTGCTGGGACAGAGAGAGAAACCTCAGACACAGGGAGGGAAAGGGGAAAACAAACCAAAATTAGAGCTGGAGAGACAGAAAAGAAACCTAGTAGCTGGATTCTCCACAACTCTTCCCCATAGGGGAGAGAGGAGGGGAACAATTCTGCCTCCACATCCCCTCAGGGAGGGAGCTCTGCCAGGTGTCAGTCAGGATGATCAGGAAGCCATGAGCAACAGCTGCCCTGAGGATACACGGCCTCCTGGGGATACTCCTGAACCCCGAGAGCTCACAAGTCTTTTAGGGACTCCCAGCTGTTTCCTTCAGGCACTGAGAGCTTTGTGTTGGTTTAATGATCCCTCACCTGTGCAGGCACCTCTGGGGATCTCTCCTTCCACACAGCCCTGAAGATCTGGGACCCATGCCTCCTCCCCTCGTTCCAGCTGGGAGATCACATCAGGTTTGGAAACTGGACACCCTGCTCAGGGGAAAGAAAACAAGGGAGATCAGGGAATTCATGGGACATTTCTATTACTTAACCCCAGCCCATTTTACCACAGGGAAAGGCTGGGGGCAGCTCCCCAGGTGCAGGAGGGATTTAACTCTCCCCATCTCTGCTGGGAACACACAGAGCCAGACACTGCTCAGCAAAGGGGCTCCTAAAACACAGAGACAGGAACTCCATGTTCCAGGAAGTTAAGGCCCCAGCCAGAGGGGAAGTTACCCTCGACCCTGCTTCTTCATCCCAGAGAGAAACCCCGAGAGAACAGGGGAGTTGTAGGAGAGCCGGGACCGGTGAGCATGGGCTGGTGGGATTCAGTGCAGTGAGGAATAGGAGGGACGGGGGGTGTCACCGAATGTCATATCTCAGGGCTTGTCTACACTTGAGACACCATGACTGGAGTGCTGTAGTGGATCAGTGTGGATACTCGGCAACGGGAAGGTTCTGCTGCCGGGGTAGGTCATCCACCTCCCCCAGAGGCGATAGCTAGTCCACAGAAGCATCATTTTCTGCATAAAAACCAACTATTCTAACTACCCTAAATTCCACAGGTGCATTCAGATGGCCTTGAAATGTGCTGGTTTCTATGGTCATTCATGGACGGGTTACTGGTCCCAGTATGGGGTGACTGGTTCAAGATGTTCCTGAGATTCCGCCCCACCACCCTAGGCAGCTTTTGACAAAATCATCTTGGTCTTGAAATGTTTTTTGCACACAGCTGGGGCTGAAACTGTGGTTCTAATTGTCCGTGGACTGATCACAGTCACTTGGCGTTGATCTGTTAATACAGGACACCCCTGTCTTCTGCAGGAAACCAGCTCTGAAAGCCAATAGCTGATGAATCTGGAATCTCAGAGCAGCACAAGCCAAACTGAGCAGTCGCTGACCTGGAAATGCACCCGTGCTGCCAGACTATGTCCCTATGAACTGCGCGAGGGTTGCCAGCAATCTGCTGGGCCAGGGAAAGGTTTGCTCAAGGGGATGGACTGCAGCCACTGAACCTGAACGACACCCATGAACTGAAGCCTGAGCCCGAGCGCCGATAGCTTTCACACAACGTGTGTTGTGCATTTTTCTTGCATTCGGCAGAAGTTCCTCTTGGAAGTTTTGCCCTTTTATACCAAAATGTTTGTGTTAAGATTAATAGTTTAAAGTTCTCTAAACTAAAAAACCCACTTTCTTGCCCAGTCTGCACTTAAACTTTTTGCTAGCCTTGCTCTGTCTGATGGGGGTGTGAAAAATCACCCCGCTGACCAACACAGCTATGCTGGGAAAAGCTCTAGGGTAGACATAGTTATGGGGGGTGGGGGGAGGGAAATCAATTAAAAAATTAAAGGTAATTAAATACCCATAAAACTCAGCCATGCAGAGGTCAAGAACATGCCACAATTGCAACACAACCTTAACTTTGCCCCTTCCCTAACTCTGGAGCTGGCAATAGCCACTGGAAATGGTTCAGTAAGGCTGGTGCAAAGGTTTACAAACTACCAATGGAAGTGGAGGCTCCTCCATCTCAGGAAGTCTTCCAATGAAGATTGGATGCCTTTGTGGAGGCTGATTAGTCAAATACAGCTGTACTGAGCTCAATACAGCTGTAAGTGGATGAAATTCCTGGCCTGTATTGTAGATAGTCCTTTCTGGCCATAGAAAGCTACAGCTATGAAGAACGACTAAGAAGAACATGCCACCGTTTGTGTTGTGTTCCACGGATCGGAATACCAGCATTTTCCTGCATGTGTGTCAGCTGTGGATGACTGGGAGCAGCTTGGCAGAGATGTGACTGTGATATGAAGAGAGGTGCATGTAAAACTTGGGGGCCTAGTCTGCCTCATGCCCGTGCTAAGGGCTGGAGGCTGGGTCCATGAAGGTGCACAAGGGGGAGTTCTTGTCACCGAGATTGTCAGCAGCCTGGTGCCACATGTGCTAGTGATTCTCAGGGCTCAGTGAGAGCTAAGCGAAGTCCGCGACTCAGGAGGAATCCTCGGGGCGAGGGGAAAAGGGTGATCTCACTTTGCAGGTCCGAGCTGGTTTGTGTGGAGTGGGAGCAGTGTCTGAGTGCCGTCCAGGGGTCAGAAGTGCTCCTTGTGTCGCTGGAGCCAGAGCCGTCCCTTGAGTAGGGCAAATCGGGGCAACCGCCCCAGGCCCTGCGTTTTGGGGGCCCCCGTGCTCTGATAAAATAGGGACTGTCCCGATATTTAGCCCTTTGTCCGACGTCCTGACCGATGTACAATCGGGATGCCATTTGTCCCAATATTCAGGTGAGGTGGGAGGGTGAGCGGGGTGAAGAGGTGAGTGGCAGGCAGGCAGGTGGAAGGGGAATAAGGAGGGGAAGGGGTGGGCGGCCGGACGGCAGCAGACTAGTGGAGTGCTGGACAGGTGGCAAGGAAACTAACGGGGAGGCTAGAGTCAACCAGGCGGGTGAAGAGACGAGCGGCAGGCGGGTGTGCGGACAGCGAGGAGGCGGCAAGGGACGGCCCAGCGGCCGGCAAGGAGGCTGATTTGTCCTAGGCCCCGCACCCCCCTAGGGACAGCCCTGGCTGGAGCGCATCCACACTAGCAGCTCTTGCAACGACAAAGAAAGCAGTGCACTGTGGTAGCTATCCCACTGTGCAACTGGCTGCAGGGTGCTTTGGGAATGGTTGCAATGCCTCATGGGGCAGGTACAGCATCTCATGATGCAGGTTTCTCAATCCCATTGTTCCATAGGCATCCTACTAGATTGCCAGCCACTTTTTAACTGAAGTGCGGGGGGTGGGGAGGAAGAGTGTGTGACGGAGTGTGTGTGCATGAAGGGGGAGAGACAGACAGTGTGTGCTGGGGGAAAGTGAGTGTGTTGGAATGTTGCGTCCACGGGCGCCGACTCCCTGGGTGCTCTGGGGCTGTCCTGCCCCGCCCCAGCTCACCTCCGCTCCACCTCCTCCCCTGAGCGTGCCGCAGCTCTGCTTCTCCCCCATCCCTCCCAGCGCTTCCCGCCACAAAACAGCTGATTTGCAGCAGCAAACACTGGGAGGGGAGGGGGAACGCGGCATGCTTGGGGAAGAGACGGGGCCGGGATTTGGGGAAGGGGTTGTGATGGGGACCGGGCAGAGCGGGACTGGGGATGAGCACCCACCGGCACCTGGAAAAGTTGGCGCCTATGGTTGTGTCCTAAGTTCAGACAGCTGCCAAAAGCAAACTATCCTGAGGCAGGGGGAAACCCCTGACACCAGCCCCTGGCTCCCTCTCTGGCTCTGCACAGCATGTCACACACACACACACACACACGCCTGCCTGCCTGCCTGCGTGTACGTACTGTGTTCAAAACAATGAGCAGTGCGGTCACTGCAGGCATTGTGGGACATCTCCAGAGGACAGTGACAGTGATAAAAGCAAACAAGGTGTTTACACTGGCACTTTGGCAATAAAACCTTTGCGCAAAAAGCCTTATCACTCTCATGGAGATGGTTTGATTACAGCGCTGCAACAGAGGAGTTTCGTCGCAAAAGGTGGCTTTGCAGCGCGTACACTTCTGCTGTTTCATTGCCAAAAGCTGCCTTTTAGTAAAAAAACTTGGCCATGTAAATCAGGCCTTAGTCTTTGCAGAGTATGAGCTCTCTAGGGCAGGGAGTTCATCTGTCTGTGTTTGGAAAGTCCCTGGCACGGTTGGGTACTACCACAATCTAAAGGATAACACTCTCCTCCAAAGTGTCGCAGGTTTTTCATACTGCACCTACTTCTACAGGCTAGAGATTCAACCTACAAGAACTGTTTACCTACTAAAACTTTTCATATGGAGCATATTCACTGTGTGGTAAAACAACAGTTTTATATCTTTACAAGTCAGGTGGGAGTTTTACCTGCCACTTATGACATGTTACAATATCCACTATAAGGGAAGTCTTTTCACAACCTCATTTAAATATCATTTAGCCAGTAAGAGACCCCAAGTCTGAGATTTGAGTTGACTGAATCGCTCCCACCTTGTCAACATTTGTACTTTGTGCCAGTGCTACAGGAGAAAGCGGACAGGGAGAGCCCAGAGTATCGCCAATATTTAAACTACAAGAATCATTTGAAATCCCATTCCCTTTTGGAACTTCTCTGCTTTCCATTCCCAGCATCCCCACTGACTGCTTTCAAACACTTCCATAATAATTACCGTATATGGACCATTAACCATTTAGTTATGATACTACAGTTCTCAGTGTACCACAAAGTAGTGTAAGATCAGAGACCACTGAGGCCCTTATAGCACCAAAGCCATTTGATCATACATGGGGGCAGGTAGCTTTGGAAAATATCGATTTGCTGAATATCTAATGTTTATCCAGACATACACAGGCTAGAATTTTCTCCTACTCTGATGCAACCCCGATGTGACTCAGCATTTTGTGTTTCTGATATTAGTTTTAAAAGAGCAATAGTGTTTCTAGCACTGTTGGAAGAATCTTTGGATGTAGATTTCAGTAACATACTAAATGTAATCTTAATGCTTAGAAACTAATGCTTGTTGCAGATTTATACTGCATTCCTGGGCCTAAACCAGAAAAGTGCTAAACATTCACAATCCCAAGAGCGAATAGTAGTGGGTGCCGGGCACCACTCTGGATCAGGCCTTTGTGTGATTGTATGACCTCCAGCTCAATCACAAAACCTCAGTGCCAAGGAGTACAGGGTATACTTAGAACAAAGACTTCAATGGAACCCTTAAAAGGAAACACATTTAATTACACTAAAGGCCATTTAAAGTACTGCTATGGGAATAAAGAAGTTAAAAAATTTTAGTAAATTAGGATTACCCATTTAACATACTCCCATTATACCTTATCTCTAATGTACTGTAGTTAAAATCCCAAAGCAAAGAAGACTGAAAGTACTCCGCAAACAGAGATTAAATCAAAAGCCTTTCTGCTTCAGAAGTAAGTTTTAGCTGGCTCCTCGAGATCATCACAGTAGCATACCTAACCACAGAAAGTAAACAACCAAAAACAGAGTCTTTACAGAGTAAATACCAACCAGTTTGACTTTCAATAACCCACACACAAAACATAATTCACACGATACAGCACTATTTTTCTAGACTGATTCCCTAGTGCATAAAATGAAACTTTACACTTCCTGCCAAAACCGTTTATTCCGTCAGCCAATCCAAGCTCACTCACACTTTCAGCAAACCAAAACACAGAGGCAGCATGCAGTTTTCAAGCCTTTGGAGCGTCAACAGCTCCAAACTCACCACCACACAGGTCAAAAAGTGAAGTGACTAATTAACTTCCTTTGCATCAACAAGACATTTATTTAGTAAATAAGGCCACTAGACTTTTTTCCTTCAGAAGTTTCATCATCCCTATCACTACTATAGCTAAACCAAGTGCCAACACGGATTCTGCTCTACAGAAGCTTTTATACTGCGTTCATTGCCATAGTATGAGCATCTTCCAATAAGTGTGTTAAGCAACATGACTATACATCTGTCATGTGGTTGTTCGCTCTTCCTCTCCCCAGAAGAAAGTGTGTGCAGTGGAGTGTTGTTTTGGTAGGAGTTTTTTTTTAATTAACCAAATATACCTTTTGCTATAGATTTACATTAGAGAAGGCAAGGTCAAGAAATGCACCTGGCACTTCACGCAAAACGCTGTGCAGTTTGTGACGGTTCTTAGTTCCTGGGGGAGCTCATTTCCCAGTCTTGGGCCACTCCTGGAGAAGATTCCGTCTCCCGCACAGATAATCTTTATACTCTTACGGTTGAGAATTCCGGTGTGCCAGAGGAAAGCAGTTGTCAATCATGGCCTTTGGCCTAGAGCTTCAGACAATCTTTTCAATATCCTGGGCCCAGGCTGTGTAACACTTTCAAGGTTCAATGGCAAAAAAATGTTAATGCAGAGTTAAGATTGCTTGGCAGTATATCGTCCTCTTGCAGAATACTGAAATGAGCAAAACTCAAACTTCTGAGAACCAGGAAATGCACAGTTAAGATTCAAAGGGAGGCCCCATTAATTTTGTTAGGCCCAGGTTAGGATCCAATTGGGAAACAAATACTTGCACCTGAAGCTATAATCTGTCCAACCCTTTTAGAAATCTGATAGTTATGGGGTTGGAAAAAAAGTGAGCACTCACCCACTGGAGGGTGGAATGCTGCAATGGCTGCCAAATGTACTTTAATGGAACTAACTAACTGTCAGGCCTTGATGTTTTAGGTGCAACAAATAATCCAAAATGTGGTTAATGGAAGCATGCACTGGAGACACATTTCTCTGCTGAGATCAAATAGAGAAACGTTTCCATTTGGCCAGGTAAGCATGCCTAATTGAAGCTTTCTGCTGTTCAGAAGCACCTCCTTCATATCTTTCAAGCAAGCCACAAAGCATCGCCGCTGTTAAGTGGAGGGTCTGCAGATCTCTTCCCTTGAATGTGTAAAACTGCTGCCATCCTTTTAAGCAGTTCTTAATGAGCCTTGTTATCTTCTTGTGGTCAAGAAAAGCTCACCACCTCATCTGGTGATGAGGAACACAAACACACCAGGACACTGAGGCAATGGCTAGTCTGCCTCTTGTAGCGGAGGAGCTGTCTGAACATCTTCCAGTTGCTCAGTCCCGGTCAGAGAATGTTGTCTGCAGTGCAGATAATCTTTGATGAAGCCAGCTCAGACAAGTGAGGAGAAGACCTAGCAGCAGGAGAGAGACCCCACTGTGTCCAGAATAGCCACTGACATGGTGATGGAAAGTCCCATGGTTACACAGGCCATTGCCCCTTGAGATGTGCCCACTGCTGGGACATCCACAGACCCCACGGGGATCTGATGCAGGGAAAGCTTCCCACCTGGTGTGGGACACAATAGGACCCATTTCCAGATCCAACGAAGATGACTCAATCATGCGATAATGGTGGAGCAGAACCCTGTGGACAGGAGACCAGTAAGCCAAACCCAGAAATGGTGGCAACAGGGATATTAACGGTGACAAGCCCCTAGAATGTACAGGCCTCCTAGGCACCAGAAGTAGCATCAGTACTGTATGCTCTTGCAGAGGTGGTGTAGGGACCAGTTTCCAGTGAGGGCTGAAACCCTTCCTGAACCACAAGGGACACTGGTACCAAGAGGTTCGGCAATTCTCTGGTGGCGGTGTACCCTTCTGGTGTAGTCAATATCGAAATTGGATCTTGGGTCCGACACAGACACTTCAGGAATCGGCTTCAACAGATCTGGCACAGGTTCTGGGCTTGACAAACCCCCCTTTGCAGCAGATGAGCATGCTGGAGAATGCTTCCCTTCAGAGTCCCTCTCAGAATTCTTGCTTTTAGATGGCCTGGGTACCGAAGGTCTTTCTGGACAACATACCATGTCCTTGGCAGATCTGGGTCTCTTCATCAGTTCTAGAGATACAGAACACAGTGCCAAGGCCTCTCAGGAGGTACGCTCTGTACAGATGGAGCCGCACTTGGAGTGCACTCTGAACCCAACAGCTCCAATGGAGGGCCAAGTGCTGCCTCCATAAGGAAATATTTAAGTCTCACAGTTCTATTTTTTTTGAGTGAGGTTTAAAACGTCTATAAAAGGCGATATTTCTCACTGATGTGAAACTCCCCCAACATTTTAGGAAGCTGGGGTGTGGGTCACTGACCGGCACTGGCCTGGCACACAGCTAACAGGACTTAAAACAGGAGGTTGAAAAACAAACAAAAAGAACTATTTCTTCACACAACACACAGTCAACCTGTGAAACTCTTTGCCAGAGGATGTTGTGAAGGCCAAGACTATAATAGGTGTGACAAAGTTCCTCCTCTGTCTTGGTGGGTCCTGCGCTTATTGGCGGATTTTCTTGCCTCAGAGATTCACCATGTGGGTTGGGGAACAGCCCAGAGATCTTCCCTTCTGGAAGAACCCACAGTCCAGGTCAATTGGGAGGTTTGGGGGGAACCCGGGCCCGCCCTCTACTCCGGGTTCCAGCCCAGGGCCCTGTGGACTGCAGCTGTCTAGAGTGCCTCCTGTAACAGCTGCATGACAGCTACAACTCCCTGGGCTACTTCCCCATGGCCTCCTCCAAACACCTTCCTTATTCTCACCACAGGACCTTCCTCCTGGTGTCTGGTAATGCTGGTGCTCCTCAGTCCTCCAGCAGCACACCCTCTCCCTCTCAGCTCCTTGCGCCTCTTGCTCCCAGCTCCTCACACTCTCGCCACAAACTGAAGTGAGCTCCTTTTTAAAACCCAGGTGCCCTGATTAGCCTGCCTTAATTGATTCTAGAAGCTTGTTCTTAATTGGCTCCAGGTGTCCTAATTAGCCTGCCTGCCTTAACTGGTTCTAGCAGGTTCCTGATTACTCTAGTGCAGCCCCTGCTCTGGTCACTCAGGGAACAGAAAACTACTCATCCAGTGACCAGTATATTTGCCCTCTACCAGACTCCTGTACCCCACTGGTCTGGATCTGTCACACAGGGTTCAAAAAAAGAACTAGATACATTCATGGAGGCTAGGTCCATCAATAGCTATTAGCCAAGATGGGCAGGGATGGTGTAACTGGCCTCTGTTTGCCAGAATCTGGGAATGGGCAACAGGGGATGGATCACTTGATGATTACCTATTCTGTCATTCCGTCTGAAGAACGTGGCATTGGCCATTGTGGGAAGACAGGAACCTGGGTTAGATGGACCTATGGTCTGAAGTATGGCCATTTTTATGTTTTTATGACTTAAACCCCAGAGACAGAGAGGTATGACTCTCTCTACCAGTTCCGGACCAGAGAATCAAATTTGGTCCAAAAGAGACCAAAAACTAAAACCTATCATTAACTATACACTGTAACTAACTACTGAACAAGAAACAGACTTTATGCAAAGAGGGAGGGAAATAAACTGACAATAGCAAGACTGCCAATACCATCACTGATGGTAAGAAGAAACTGGGAGGGGTCAGGGGCAGCTCTTCCCTCTTATACCAGCATGCAGTGGCGTGCAGTGACACAACACTCAAACCGCTTCAACCGGTCCTAGGGAGGGGAAAGTTCTCCAACAGCCATGCAGGAGGCATGCACGGATCTAAAGTGGAATGGACATGTGCAATCACTCAAAGAAGAATGTTTGTGTGTCATACAATATACCAGGGGTAGACAACCTATGGCACGCGTGCCAAAGGCAGCACGCAAGCTCATTTTCAGTGGCACTCACACTGACTGGGTCCTGGCCACCGGTCGCGGGGGCTCTGCATTTTCATTTAATTTTAAATGAAGCTTCTTAAACATTTTAAAAATGTTATTTACTTTACATACAACATTAGTTTAGTTATATATTATAGACGTATAGAAAGAGACCTTCTAAAAACGTTAAAGTGTATTACTGGCACGCAAAACCTTAAATCAGAGTGAATAAATGAAGACTCAGCACACCACTTCTGAAAGGTTGCCGACCCCTGCAATATACATTTATTGGGTAGCCACACACCTGCCCATTTCCTGATTAATATTGTTCTGACTCTTAACAGCTTTCATATTGTCACTGTACTGATTATTCAAATGTTCAGCCAAATCAGAGAAAACTATTACACAGCTCCTGGATGCACATTTCTGATGCCGTCCAAATCTGCTATCAGACATGGTTTGAGGTGTATACCAGGAATATTAAAAAAAAAAAAAAAAAAAGACATTATTTCCACCTGAGTGAATCACCATGAGGTCCAATAGATCACTACCTCTTAAGTCACCAATTAGATGCTGCAGGGTGGGTAAAACATGATGCTAATGCAAGCCAACTCTCTTTACCCAGATCAGCCTGTAGCCAGCAATCCCCATGCCATGGTGTACTTCTTGCTCTCCTGCAAACTTCTGCAACCTCATGATCCAGGAATCACCAAGAATCCACATGCTGCCAACCCAGGCAGCGCACATACTTCTTTTCCCTCAGCGATCAACTTCCATGCTGTGTGTCTTTGGAAACACCACATTCATCTGTCCAGAGATCAGGAAGTAGCCAGGACACTACTACACACAGAAGAGGCAAAAAGAAGGCAGGGGGAATTAAGGCAGAAGTTGATGCAGGGCCAAATACAGCAAAGGAGTGGGTCTGTTGGGGCAGCAATTTTTCCAGAGTCCCCCAGAGAATTAGCAGGTGCCATGCAAAACCTGAGATCAAAACTGTCAGACCATTTTGACCTGCATCACAGCAACAGTTTGATCTCTACCTCGGCACAAAAAACCCCAAAACACACCAATTTTTTTTGAAAAATGGCTATTTTCCCCTCCCAGGTTATATCTCTGGAAACTCTAGTTCAAGTGACCCCAAGTTTGAATCACCAACCCTACTCTGCACTCCCACGAGTCACAGGTAATTTCAAGAAACCCAATTCAAGCATGCAGATTTTAGAGCAGTCAGAAGTGTCCTTTAAAGAGGAAGTGAGGATGGGAAGGGCTCCTTTACACATCCACTGACAGCATAGGAGGGTGTGAAGTGGCACATTCATTTCAATGTGATGTTCTCAGCATGCAAACACCCCACAGAGATGAATATAATCTAAAACAATAGATCTGAGACATGTGAACTGCTCCATGCATCTCAATGTGTGTTCCCATCCACCTCCTGCTTTACAGTTTGTGATATGCATGAAGTATGCATGTTCTCAGCTCCCCATCCAAAGGGGCAGGACTTTTCCAGATGCTGGCTCAAATGAGGGGCAGGGAGAGAACCTCAATGTTAAGGCTCCACAGGTCTGGTGCCTTGCACAGCTCTGGACCAGTCCCTGGGAGAAGCCCTTTAGTGTGTTAACCCCTTAGCTTCACTGCCTCCTGGGTCCAAACTTCAGAGCCTTCAGCACCCATTTCACTCAGTGAGTCCACTCGAATTGGCCACCTGGGGGGAGACTTGCACATCCAAAGGAAGCAATGCACCCCCAACCTCAGTGACTCAGATAGCATTGTAAAAATAGAAGGGTTTATTACATGTCTGGAACACAGCATAGAAAGTCCTTACTTAGCATCGAGAATAGAAAAAGTTACAGCATAGTCCACCTGGGTCAGTCCTGCCCCTCCTCCTTTGTCCCCAGTCCAGAAGCGTGTCTCCTGCTTCCAGCAGCCCACATTATACAACCCCAAGGGTCTCTCCTCCAGACCAGGAAGAGGAACAAAGGATGAACAAGGTCACCTGGTTATCTACCTTAGCTCTCTGTCTCGCACCTAGACAAAACCAGCTGGCTTCCTGCAGGGGTTGGGGACAGTCCAGGGTCATTAGTTGCCAGGCACCACATGTCCAGCCATTGGAGTGGCCATATTCTGCTGAGACTCTGCCAGAGTAAACAACTCTTCCCAGCACCTAGTTCAACACGCAGCACATAGGAGAAACTGAGGTATGCACAGTAATCATACAAAATATTAAGAAACATTCCCACTTCATCACTCAGACCCTCTCAAAAGGGCAAGCGCCCCCCCTCCCTCATCAGATTGCTGCTCACATGATGGGGGAGGAGGGGTATAGAAACCCTGAAAATAGAGAATATAAATAATGAGAAGGAATTTTCTATATCTTTCAAAGACTTGCAAACAAGAGCATTTTGGTTGCTCATGTAATGTCAGATGAGTCCCCTGAAGTTAACACAAAAAGCTCACTGGCAAAACTTCACTTTAGGTAATTACATCTGGCCTACCTAAGATGCCTTGGGCAGGTTTAGCTGGATGAGTATTTTTACACTTCCTGGCCTTTTGGCGTTGCTGCGTACTGTTGAACAGTTGCCACATTCCACCCATGAGGCTGGATTTCAGTGATGGGTGACGCAATTCATATATATAGCTTCAAGTAAGTTTAAATGCATTGTGAATTTTGAAGATGAAAGGCATAATTTGAAGTGATCAAGATGATTACTATGAAAGTATAAACAAAAAGTCTGACTGTATAGTGCTACCCAAGTTACCTGTGTTGACTGGATCACTGTAAGGTCATTAATGTAGCAAAAGCCTGCCCCCATGGCAGAACCAAGTCCAGCAGTCCCAAATGTCAGCCTGCAACAGAGGCGATCCCGCAGCTCCTTGTTCATCCTATTCCGTACCAGGTTTTCAATCTGCTCTTTTGTTTTAGGATTCTGCAAAAGAAAAACGAAGGTTCTGTTCCCACTGCTCAAGGAGGATCTGATGGAACAATTACTGCTGCAGTGCAGTTTGTGTTAAAATAATTCTCACTAATTCACAGGATAGAAAGAAGTGGTCTCTGTATCCACAACCCAAGCTCTTTTAGAATACAAGTTCTATTTGGTGTAAGAAGGGATCACTCTTTGCTCTAACCTTTGTCACTTCTAACATGTTCTCTATTCAAACATATTTAATTATGCATAGGCTTGGAAGTAGTAGATTTTTATTGGTAAGTGTCAATTTCACCATATACACACAAATCAACACAAATATTCCCATCTATAATAATCAAAATGTACATATAGGCAAAGAAAGAAAAATGCTGCTCGAGAACTTGCTAGAATTTGAGTCAAGGCTCAAATTTACTTTGTATATTTTGACAAGTGATGTTGACTCGTGTTTTAGCAGTTACAAAGCTTTAACTTTCTGAATCTCAACATCTACTGTGATTAATAATTATTCGCTGACCTTCCTATTGTCTGAAATACCCAAGAATTTCCTGCAGCTGTGAAAAGTTATAGATTAAAAGTCAGAAAAATGCTTTAAAAAAAAACATTTTTTATATTATCCATCAAACTGACAAAGTCAAATTCTGCCAAGTCTAATTATGCATGATTTAATTATTAAGAAAGTGAATTGTACTCCAGAAGATGTTCCTTTCCAAAATTAAGACCCAGAACCAGACAGCTTAGAGTAGTTTATATTTCAAATAGTTGCAACAAAATTGCTTGTCAGCTGCACCAGGAATTGGGAATTTAAAAAGACTTGAGTAAATTTTCAAAGGCACCGTTAGTCAGTGGGAGTTGGGCTCCAAGGGTGCCTTTCAAAACACTACCCCCTACAGTATTAGGTAATCTTATTCGTTTCTAGCGGCTAATGCAGAACCATTCCCTAGTGCTTTGTCCATTTTAGCTTTAAGTTACTCAAGCAGAGGATATGCCATGTTGTTGTAGCTATGTTGGTCCCAGGATATTAGAGAGACAAGGTGGGTGAAATGATATTGTTTATTGGACCAACTTCTGTTGGTGAGAGAGACAAGCAGAGGACTCAAGCAACAATTGAGTCGGTGTCACAATCAGGACATGTGCGGGATATTCAAGTTACATTCAGCCTCAGAAATGTGTTTGGATCCGTGAGTACCCACAGTAGTCAAAAAAAGGATAGGACAAGATTTGTTTTTATGTAGAGGAATGTAAATATGAATGCACAAGCAGCTTCAGTGTCTCTAAGTAGTGACAAAATTACTACTGTGGTGTACCAATAATTTAATCAGAATTGTAAAAAATATTTTAAAGTATAAAACCCAGCATTCATGCAATGTGAAGACTGCACGGTTCATTATAAAGTCTGACAATGCAAAGCAGAAATTGCAGTTCCAACAGCAACTTTTATTGCTTGATTTGAAGCAAGGCTGAATTATATAAATTAGAGGTTTATCCAGAAGAATAAAAGAGTGTGGTTCTCAAACTATTTCACATAGCTAGCCTCTGAGTGTGACCCCCCTCCCCTTTATAAATTAAAAACACTTGTTTACGTATTTAACACCATTATAAATGCTGGAGGCAAAGCAGGATTTGGGGTGGAGGCTGACAGCTTGCGACCCCCCCCCATGTAATAACCTCACGACCCCGAGGGGTCCTGACCCCCAGTTTGAGAACCCCTGGTGTACACTATATTTGCATTACATGGTACATATGAATCTTTTACTATTCCTTTTTGGGGTAAAGTATTACTGCTCATTACAAAAGGCACATCTTTTTATGTCTTATGCTGCACAACAGCTGATTAACACTGAAGTTGGACCCTTTTTATTTCTAACTGTACAACCTCAGCATGTTTTCTGCATTGATTTTCCTAGTGTTTTCTGGGGGAAGCTGGAAGTGTGGAAGCTGGTTTTAGAAGACATTTCTCCAACTTACAGGCTCACTACTCCATAGCTATTCCATTTGCAACCCTTATAAGTTCTGCTTTCTACTGCTGAATTCCACAAGCCAATACGTGTGCACTTCCATATTTGTATTGCACTAGCATACATAGTATATTCAAGTGTGTGTAAACTTTATTTTTCTACTGCACATATCCAACATTCAATTTTGAATGATTAAATCAAAACAGATTTTGTTCAACTTACGCAATGGAAGTCATCCTCAATAAGCAAAGTCCTTATCAACTTTTACGCTTCAGAGCTCAGCTGTTTCTTTTTACAACTAGGGAATGGGGAGGAATGCTTCACTCTCACCCAACAGTCAGACTGTCAAATGCAATTTGACTTTGGGTAGAGACCAGTATGGGAAGTTTACAAGAATGCTGCCAATTTAAATTCTCTAAAATAGACTTAACCAGCATGCTCTGATTTTGTCTTCAATTCCTTTTATAGCGTATTTCTTCTCACCTGTTTACATTTATGCAAATCTTTTCTGCAAGGGAGAAGTTTTGCAGAAGAATGATGAAACTGACTAGATACCAAAAAAAAAAAAATTGAGAATTTTTTTGCTAGCTTTTAAATTACAGTACTTTTAGGTGTGACCTGTCACTATAGTACGTACAACATTCAGACAAATGATCTTTCAAATCATGTCCCTTTAAGCCTACAATTAGAAAATTCTCTCTCTCTCTCTCTCTCTATATATATATATTAAAAAAAGATGCAATTGAAACTAGTAATGTAACTTTAGAGTCTAGCCACACACTTATGCACATGATTAACTTTACCAATGAGTAGTCCCCCAGATTTGAAGTGTTTGCAGAATTGGGCCCATAGCCATTATTTATATTATAGTAGCATCCAGGCGCCCCAATAAGAATCAGGGTGCTATCTGAACATATAAGAAGAGGTGGTTCATACAATGAGGAGCTTACAAACTAGCTTAAAACAAGATGCAACAAGTGGGCATAAAAGAAAGGAATGAACTAGATAATCATAGGGGTATATGGTCACAGACTAACCATATGCACAATTTAATAGCTCCAAATCATTGTGCTGAGATATTTTGTGGTGTTTTTTTTAAATTCAGAGACAGAAAAAAATAAAGAAGATTAGCATTCCTCACTGGCCATGTACCAAGTGAACTATAATAGATACAAACAGGACCCAGACAATTTAATATTTTTAAATAGGTCAGAAAATCCAGGTCAGAATTAGAGACTGTATGCAAATATTTGCCATTTATAATGTAAGACGGACAAGATGGGAGATCTCTGTGTAAGCTTGAAACTTCTCTCACAGAAGTTGGTCCAATTACCTCTCGCACCTTGTCTTTCTAGTATGGGCACTGACACTTAACCAGAAGAATGACTCAGAGGTCCTTGTATGTAACCATCATACAACTGAAGACCGTGTCAAACTCTCTCTCATGGTCAAAAGCCTCCAATCCATTGTCCAACCTGTTATTTGGAAAAATCCCATTTGATTGAGGCTGAACTGACTCATCATTATGCTTGCCAACAAGTGGTCCATTATTTCAAAGATTCATGCTGATGATCAATAGGGCTATTGAACAATAATTGACATGCTCCTCATTGAGTATACATTCTGAGAGGATATTTCCTTCAAAATACTTTCCTTCCATGACAGAAAAATCCAGTTAGATCTAAATAATTTAACTGGGCTTAGATATATTCCCTATCTGATTCCTCAAAACCAGTACAAATCTACCCCAGGAAAGCTGAAACTGCTTTTATTTGGTCAAGGTCCCCACTGCTGCTGTTAAACTGCTGGCAGTACCTTTTTCTGCCTCTGCTAGGATTATTTGTATGGCAACTAACAATGTCTAGTTTGTTGCTTCTTTATTATGGAATTAGATTAGACCCAACTGCTGAAATGACTGGGGATACGAGTGAAATTAAATGCAGCGCATTTTACCAAGGACTCTATGGTATGTCTACACAGCTGCCGGGAGCGAGTCTCGACAGACTCACACTTGCAGGGCTTGGGCTAGTGTGCTAAAAATAGCTGTGTAGGCACCGCTTTGACATTTGGGCTCCACAGGCCAAACCCGGACAGCCACACTGCTATTTGTAAGCATGCTAGTGGAAGCCCCACTAAAACAAGTCTGTCCACGCAGGCTACAAGACTTGCTCCCAGAAGCTGTGTAGACACACCCTCCAGGTCTATATCAACTAGAAAGGCTTGCAATAAAATTAAAAGCAAATCAGATTAAAAGTTGATTTTTCTTTTTAAATGGCCTAGTCTCTAAGAGGCCAAGTATCCATGAGTTTTATCTGGATGCAGAGTCAATACGTGAATATCTATGGTAGCATACTTCTACAGAAACCACAAGAACACAGAAACAACTTCCTTTTAAATAAACAGTAGTTGGACGAAGTCAGCTGCCCAGCATGTTTTGCAACTAACTATTTTAAATTTAAGTTTGATTCAGTTGGGGTTGGTCCTGCTTTGAGCAGCGGGTTGGACTAACTGACCTCCTGAGGTCTCTTCCAACCCTAATCTTCTATGATTACAGGTGAATTTGATGACACAGAAGTAGGTTTGTTGTCTTGTTACTATGGAAGTTAGCAACAAAAACCTCTTTCTTAAAGAGGCATTAATTTGGAGTTATCAAGAGCATAATTTAAATACTGTACCTAACCTGCAGTTGTATCCTCACAGGCAGGCCCTTCTACTCACCTGGAGCCCTACTAGTTCAATGGACTCTAAAAGTGATCTGATAGCAGATCTATTAGCTTTAGCCAATATAATTGTGCACAAATTAGAAAGCTTCTTGAGTAACATTAGAGCAGGGTAACAGTAATGGAAGACTTAAGTTACAGGATGATAGATCTTCATGGCAGGGGGAAGTTTGAAGAAATCTGCTACATCCTCTACATTCTCAAGTAGGCCACGCAACGTGCCTAAATAGCTTCATAGCAACATTGCGATTTGTGGTTCAGGACACCCAGTTAAAGAGCAACCTGGTTTCATTCTCCAGAATGAGGAAGCTCATGACTTTCACAGAGATAATCCACATGGTCTCAGAGACCAACTGTCACTTACTACACAAATTAGGTTTGACTCAATTTTTGTGTTTGTTTTTAAGCCAAGGTTTAAAGATAAACAAGTTATGCTTGTGCAATATTATCGCTGTGGTAGAACTGAAGTGAGGAAAGTCAAAGTTATGGTTCCAACGTCAACAATAACTCAGCTGCACTAAACACAAGTCATATGAATGGGTAAACTATACAAATGCAGTGCTACCAAGATTACCCAAAATGCTGCTTTCTGAAATAGTTATCATAGGACATGACCTATAACATTGACCATTCCCTCTATTATCCAAAAATTAGATTCACTGTCCCCCACTGTAGTTAAACAATGGATGTTATATACATGTATGCAAGGGGACTAAATGATATATCTTCCCACAGCATCAAAGATCCCAACCATAGCACTGAACATGAAAAAACTCTTCAATTATATTGAGCTTAGCTGCCTTTAAGCATTTGATACACAGCATGTTTACTACAGAGCACCCATTCACCACGACTCTCACAGACAGCAACATCTTTCTCAAAAACTGATGTTCTGCCTGGAGCAGCTGTTCAGACAAAGCACTCTGACAACAAGAAGTAGTGTGGTATTAATTAACTGGAGACTTCCATTTTTATTAGTTGTCAACCAAGAGTACACTTGGTTAACACTTTGCAAAATGCCTATTAAAAATTGTACCAAGTGAATTTTCAAGTTAAGACTGGATTTAAAACAATTCAGAAAGATGTTCAAGGTCAGAAACATTAAATTCAAATTAAAGTGACCTGGGTACATTATACTTTAAACAAACTACAGGGAGGAGCCAGCCAGAGACTCCAGCTAGTAAAAGTTACCAAAGAAGGGACCCACAGACGCTGGTATCATCAGAATTTTCTAGTTTTGACTGGACCTTCTCCACTCCGTGCTAACTGGCTATTTGTTCCAATGCTTCCCTTCCCCTCACTTGCATCTCAGTCTTATACCGGCCTTTCTTGGCCTTCACTTCTCCCCTGCAATGCACATACACCATTTGTCCTTTAAAGTTATTCTATGCACAAGGTAAATATGGATGGCCCCATTTTCAGAGCTGCTACAACTGACTTCAATGGGAGCTGCAGGTGCTTGGAACACCTTTAAAAACTTACGCCAAGAAGTTACTTCCTCGGTGAACCTTGATGTAAAATTTGGGCCCCTTTAACAGACTTTTAAAGAACATCAATAAGGCATTCTGAATACACTTCAGCTGAAAAACTAGCTGCCCTATTTCCTGGACATTTCCCAAGACTTTCTTAAAGATTTCTCCCCACCTCCTGAGGTTTGGCATCAAAGACACTGAAGAAATACCATAGTTGGTGAATAGGGAAAATTCTTTGGGGTTGCCCTGTTGTACTTAAAGTACTGCACAGGATCTTTTTAGGGGGAATAAGGCAGAACGCCACATTTATTAGTAATACATGTATTCACTGACACTGTATTATATGCATATAATATATTACACTCACACACACACACACACAAACACACTCCGTCTTGTTGTTACCAATTAGTTGCTCCCCTTAACTTCACTGGCCAGGTGAGTTAGATGGGGAGGGGGTGGAGCCGGGCTTCTGCCGATCCGGATCGATGCTCCCATGTTGACAAGACGAGACCCGGGGTCCTCTGCAAGACACCTCACTTTTATAGCAGCTTTCCTCTCAAGCAAATCTATACCAGATTCAAACTCTGTGTCTGTGTCCATTGGTCCTTTGTGCTGCTTTCTTTTGAGTGTTGTCCCAATGCTGCAAAGAGGGTGTTTCCAAAAGAAGGTGCTTGCTTCTAAGCCCCCCCCCCCCGAGGCCGACGGTATGTCTGCTTGTCTTTAATGAGCCCACTTGACACGTTTTATTGTTCTTGGGTCTGGCTCCCAGCCCCTCTCCAACAGTTGAGGCTGTCTGGAGGTGCTGCCTTCCATGCCTTGCTCATTCACACCTCATTCATTCAACAGGGCAATTGATTAAGAGTGGGCGGCGGGGGGGGGCGGGGGGGGAGAAGAGCTCTTGTTCTACTGCTAGCAAAAAGAAATGTTTCTTCTATCTTATTCTATCCTTAGGGGCTATAATATTATACTAAGGGCAATGCAAAGTTTCTAAATGAGGCTTTGATACAAAGTTCCATGAAAACAGAGGTCACACGTGGGTAGACCCACCACAAGGTTATATGAAGAGGCACAATGTAAAGTCATATGAAAATTATCAGAGATTGATCTACATTGTCCCCCTTTTGACCTCTCAAGAACAATTCTTGAGTGGTCACCATATAAATTTTTTGTATTTGTTGCAAACAAACCAAACAATTATATCCAGGTGAATATAACTAAAACCATTACAATTGACTAAACACCAGATGTAACATAAACGCAAATGCAAACAATTATAATTATAATAATTGGAAATACAACAAAACCATTACCATTACAATAATTGGGTACATTGACAAACAAAATGAGGCCCAAGTTTGATGCTGCAATAGCCATCAAACAATAAAAGTCACAGAGGTCAGGACCTTCTTAAGCACACACAACAAATAAGATTTTGTAGGAGTACCACAGTTGTTATGCAAGGTTAAGCTGATTTGGACTTAAACTAACATTCAGTTGCTAAAATGTTGTAGAATTCCCTATTTTTAACAGTTGTTCTCAGAGGTTTCTGGGGACCTGAAAGATGGGGCCATACAATTATGGGCCAAGGTCTTACAGGTTACGGGGGCCCAAGAACTACCCTTCAGAGCTTGGGGAAATAGAACCAGAGTGCATAGAGGAAAGTGTGGAATTAACAATACAAGCAAATGTAACTAACAATACAAATGTATTAAGAACAAAAATTAACAACAAAATGACTATTAGAGAACCTAACAAAAAATAACCCTGATGCACTGGGGACCAAAGTCTTTTGGACACAAGTGGTGATTGATAAATTGGATGGACATGGGGGAAGTAGAGAGAGGAAAAGACATTTGCCCTGTCTAGTGTAGTATTTCCTCTTTTTCTGGACCCAATGCTAGCACAGGACACCACTAGAGACAGACACAGAACATGCAACACAGAACACTGAACACAGACTTTGTCATGACACTATAACCATGGTATTTTATAACTCTTCAGCTGGTACCAGCTCTCCTGATGTTCTGGTTCGGAGCCTGAAAGATAGAAGCTTGGAAACAAATTAGCACAGTGCTTTTACCATGGCAGACCCTGCTTGGTCTCTGCCACAGTGTGTTTGGTACTTGGGGCTGCACAAATGCTAATTGAGTGGTGCATTTTTTTGTGAGTGTAAATCCTCCCTTTCTCTCAGTAAAAGGGCGTTAACACTCCATCTAGAAAAAAAAATCTGTTTTAAAATCTCCAGCCATTTCGCCATGGCCTGGAGATCTGAGGCAGAAGCAGGCACTGTGGTTAACTGTTTTAATGGCATTTTGGCCCTGGGAGGAGGAATTTACCCAAATATCCCCCTTCCCAATCTCCAGAGGGGTCCCAAAGGTCTGCCCCCTTCTGGGGTCCTAAATGTTTCTTCTCCTGATGTTACTGCTGCTGTAAGATTTGAGAGTGCTGTTTTAACTCTCTGTACCCAACCTGTTTTCAGTTTCTCTATCCTGCTTTTTCCAATAAACAGTTCCTTTCCATGGGCACAAGCCTTTTTCCACTACCAATTTAGCAAGGAGGGTGGGCTTTCCAACTAGCCCCCCACCCTTCCTGGTCCCATTCCTTAAACATTTTCTTCAAAATTGTGAAATTACCAGAATATTACTTACAAAAAAACAAACAAACATAAACCACACTACATTGCCCAAACTCCTATATCCTTCAGAGTTTGGTTTAACAGAACAAGATCTGTATCTTATGTTTTTAACCCACTCTGGGCCAGAGGGAGAGACGCTAAGCTTCCCTCTGTATTACTCGGTCTGCTACCACCGAGGGTTTATACACCAATTATACAAATCCTTCCCCGGATTAGATCCTTCCCCGGATCAGAGTGAGAAACACTAAGTTCTCCTCTTTAGTTCAGTCATGAACACAATTTAAACCTAAACTCCTATATCCTTCAGAGTTTGGTTAATTAACTGAAAGTTTACACTCTTTTTTCTATAGTAACAGGCTTGCTAAAGCTGGCGGTGTGCACACCAGTTTTATAATAACTGTGGATTCTATGCTTGTTCCCCCTTTCGCATTCTCCACCAAAATGTTGTACTTAAAGTACTGCACAGGATCTTTTTAGGGGGAATAAGGCAGAACGCCACATTTATTAGTAATACATGTATTCATTGACACTGTATTATATGCATATAATATATTACACTTACACTCACACACACACACACACACACACACACACTCCGTCTTGTTGTTACCAATTAGTTGCTCCCCTTAACTTCACTGGCCAGGTGAGTTAGATGGGGGAGAGGGTGGAGCCGGGCTTCTGCCGATCCGGATCGATGCTCCCATGTTGACAAGACGAGACCCGGGGTCCTCTGCAAGACACCTCACTTTTATAGCAGCTTTCCTCTCAAGCAAATCTATACCAGATTCAAACTCTGTGTCTGTGTCCATTGGTCCTTTGTGCTGCTTTCTTTTGAGTGTTGTCCCAATGCTGCAAAGAGGATGTTTCCAAAAGAAGGTGCTTGCTTCTAACCCCCGAGGCCGACGGTATGTCTGCTTGTCTTTAATGAGCCCACTTGACACGTTTTATTGTTCTTGGGTCTGGCTCCCAGCCCCTCTCCAACAGTTGAGGCTGTCTGGAGGTGCTGCCTTCCATGCCTTGCTCATTCACACCTCATTCATTCAACAGGGCAATTAATTAAGAGTGGGCGGGGGGGGGGGGGAGGGAGCTCTTGTTCTACTGCTAGCAAAAAGAAATGTTTCTTCTATCTTATTCTGTCCTTAGGGGCTATAATATTATACTAAGGGCAATGCAAAGTTTCTAAATGAGGCTTTGATACAAAGTTCCATGAAAACAGAGGTCACACGTGGGTAGACCCACCACAAGGTTATATGAAGAGGCACAATGTAAAGTCATATGAAAATTATCAGAGATTGATCTACAGCCCCTTTCTCTCTCTCTCTCTCTCTCTCCCCCAAGAGAAGAGTTTTATCAGTCACCTCTCCCCACAAGGTCATATGCTCTACAAGATCATCAGGATCTTGTCTGTGGTAGATTTCCTTTAGGTCACTAGGATATAGCAGGTTTCAGAGTAGCAGCCGTGTTAGTCTGTATCCGCAAAAAGAACAGGAGTGCTTGTGGCACCTTAGAGACTAACAAATTTATTTGAGCATAAGCTTTCGTGGGCTACAGCCCACTTCATCGGATATAGCAGTATCTGAATTGGCATCTGTCCACTTCAGTGATCGTCCTTCAGTACACATTCTCTGGAATTCTTGATCAGGATCAGTGTGCTTACAGTACATTTGGTACAGTCAAAATACATGTATGGAAGGAGGTGAGGATTGGTCAGTTTCAGCTTTGTTATCTATATCAGACAAACTAAGAGAAGACAGAGTCACATTCATCCCCATCATGCTATCTTGGACAGACTGCAGATAAAGTACACACATACACAAAGTGAGGGAAACAGGTGAATAAAATGGGTTAAAAGGAAAAAAATAGCAGGGAGCCATGGTCAAAACA
The DNA here is from genome assembly GCF_027887155.1 of Malaclemys terrapin pileata. NCBI lineage: Eukaryota > Metazoa > Chordata > Testudines > Emydidae > Malaclemys > Malaclemys terrapin. Next base: position 12,017,035 of record NC_071515.1, on the reverse strand, counting down.
AAAAGAGCTCAATGAACACTACTAGAAGGGCAGTTCCAGTGCTGTGAAAGGGTGGAAATCAGTCTGGAAGTGATCCAAGTACAGTAGGTTATTTTGGGAGAAGTGGCTGGATAAAAATAACTGATGTGCTTCAGAGCCCACCTATACTGAAGGTTCTACAAAGACAGCGTGAGTATCAGGAAATGCAGTACCGTACATCTATTTCTGATTTTTGGACAACAGGGTTAAATCCATCTCAGTTGTAAGTACACTGAAATCAGTAGTGCTGGTCCAAGGATGAATTCACACCAAGGAGTTTCTGGGCTTACCCCTGAATTCCATGAATAATGTTACATCAGTATTGGATTTCACCTGCCAGCACTAGTCTCACCCTCTTTACTACCACCTTTCAGGATACCAGATAAATCACCAGAGAGTACTGAACTGTCAGGGCTCAGCCCTGCTGGGTGTAACATATACAAAGACCAGCTTCCAGTGGAGACAAGTTTAATACAGAGCCCATGGCTAGAAGGAGGTTCCATTTTGTCTCACTTAGTATGGCTGCGGTCAACACACCACGGTGAATCTCAGTATAAAATTTCAGCTAAACAGTTAGTGAGTCTAGCCACCATGTGTGATGCCTTAATAATGGCTGTTTAACTCTAGACACCAGTTGGCAGACAAGACCTGGCACAACTCCAACACTGGTTTTAACTGACCTCTGGTTAGTGCTCACTCAAGCTGTAGTATTGCAAAGCCTCCTTATGTGTGACGTTCCCCCGGTGTTATCCGGACTGGTGATCTGCTAGGTCACTCCAAACCTTGACTCTGGGGGCCAGCCTGACCCTGCTCTGCTGTGAGAACCCCCACTCCTGGGCTGTTCACATACAGCCTCTGGCATGTAAACTGCTCCTTGGATTGTGCAACCAAATGACACTAGCCAATATCTCCAGTCCCAGACACAATCCTAGAAACCTTAGTCTTGCAGTGTCCAGTTATGCCCACTGGATGCTGCAAGCTTATGAGAGTTTGTCAATTTAACAAAGAAATTGATATGTACCAGGCTTTTATCCCAAGGGGACTCTCTGACATGCTTCAAACCAAACGCACTGCTTTAGGTAGAATAAACAGATTTATTAACTACAAAGATAAATTTTAAGTGATTACAAGTCAAAACATAAGTCGGATTTGGTCAAATGAAATAAAGGCAAAACGCATCCTAAGCTGATCTCAACACTTTCAGTGTCCTTACAAACTTAGATGCTTCTCACCACAGGCTGGCTGGTTGCCCTTCAGCTAGGCTTTCCCCTTTGATCAGCGCTTCAGTCGCTTGGTGGTGATGTCTGTAGATGGAGGTGGAAGAGCATGGCAAACGCCTCTCCCTTTTATCATGTTCTTTCTTCCCTCTTGGCTCTGTCCCCCCCCCTCCCCCCCCGGCTTGAGAGTCATAGAATCATAGAATATCAGAGTTGGAAGGGACCTCAAGAGGTCATCTAGTCCAACCCCCTGCTCAAAGCAGGACCAATTCCCAGCTAAATCATCCCAGCCAGGGCTTTGTCAAGCCGGGCCTTAAAAACCTCCAAGGAAGGAGACTCCACCACCTCCCTAGGTAACGCATTCCAGTGTTTCACCACCCTCCTAGTGAAATAGTTTTTCCTAATATCCAACCTGGACCTCCCCCACTGCAACTTGAGACCATTGCTCCTTGTTCTGTCATCTGCCACCACTGAGAACAGCCGAGCTCCATCTTCTTTGGAACCCCCCTTCAGGTAGTTGAAGGCTGCTATCAAATCCCCCCTCATTCTTCTCTTCTGGAGACTAAACAATCCCAGTTCCCTCAGCCTCTCCTCATAAGTCATGTGCTCCAGACCCCTAATCATTTTTGTTGCCCTCCGCTGGACTCTTTCCAATTTTTCCACATCCTTCTTGTAGTGTGGGGCCCAAAACTGGACACAGTATTCCAGAGGAGGCCTCACCAATGTCGAATAAAGGGGAACGATCACGTTCCTCAATCTGCTGGCAATGCCCCTACTTATACAGCCCAAAATGCCGTTAGCCTTCTTGGCAACAAGAGCACACTGTTGACTCATATCCAGCTTCTTGGCCACTGTGACCCCTAGGTCCTTTTCTGCAGAACTGCTACCTAGCCATTCGGTCCCTAGTCTGTAGCAGTGCATGGGATTCTTCCGTCCTAAGTGCAGGACTCTGCACTTGTCCTTGTTGAACCTCATCAGGTTTTTTTCGACCCAATCCTCTAATTTGTCTAGGTCCCTCTGTATCCGATCCCTACCCTCTAGTGTATCTACCACGCCTCCTAGTTTAGTGTCATCTGCAAACTTGCTGAGAGTGCAGTCCACACCATCCTCCAGATCATTAATAAAGATATTAAACAAAACCGGCCCCAGGACCGACCCTTGGGGCACTCCGCTTGAAACCGGCTGCCAACTAGACATGGAGCCATTGATCACTACCCGTTGAGCCCGACGATCAAGCCAGCTTTCTATCCACCTTACAGTCCATTCATCCAGCCCATACTTATTTAACTTGGCGGCAAGAATACTGTGGGAGACCGTATCAAAAGCTTTGCTAAAGTCAAGGAATAACACATCCACTGCTTTCCCCATCATCCACAGAGCCAGTTATCTCATCATAGAAGGCAATTAGGTTAGTCAGGCACGACTTCCCCTTCGTGAATCCATGCTGACTGTTCCTGATCACTTTCCTCTCCTCTAAATGTTTCATAATTGATTCCTTGAGAACCTGCTCCATGATTTTTCCAGGGACTGAGGTGAGGCTGACTGGCCTGTAGTTCCCCGGATCCTCCTTCTTCCCTTTTTTAAAGATGGGCACTACATTAGCCTTTTTCCAGTCATCTGGGACCTCCCCCGATCGCCATGAGTTTTCAAAAATAATGGCTAATGGCTCTGCAATCTCACCCGCCAACTCCTTTAGCACCCTCGGATGCAGCGCATCCGGCCCCATGGACTTGTGCACGTCCAGTTTTTCTAAATAGTCCCGAACCACTTCTTTCTCCACAGAGGGTTGGTCACCTTCTCCCCATGCTGTACTGCCCAGTGCAGCAATCTGGGAGCTGACCTTGTGCGTGAAGACAGAGGCAAAAAAATCATTGAGTACATTAGCTTTTTCCACATCCGCGGTCACTAGGTTGCCTCCCTCATTCAGTAAGGGGCCCACACTTTCCTTGATTTTCTTCTTGTTGCTAACATACCTGAAGAAACCCTTCTTGTTACTCTTAACATCTCTTGCTAACTGCAACTCCAAGTGTGATTTGGCCTTCCTGATTTCACTCCTGCACGCCTGAGCAATATTTTTATACTCCCCCCTGGTCATTTGTCCAATCTTCCACTTCTTGTAAGCTTCTTTTCTGCGTTTAAGATCAGCAAGGATTTCACTGTTTAGCCAAGCTGGTCGCCTGCCATATTTACTATCCTTTCTACACATCGGGATGGTTTGTTCCTGCAACCTCAGTAAGGATTCTTTAAAATACAGCCAGCTCTCCTGGACCCCTTTGCCCTTCATGTTATTCTCCCAGGGGATCCTGTCCATCTGTTCCCTGAGGGAGTCAAAGTCTGCTTTTCTGAAGTCCAGGGTCCGTATTCTGCTGCTCTCCTTTCTTCCTTGTGTCAGGATCCTGAACTCGACCATCTCATGGTCACTGTCTCCCAGGTTCCCATCCACTTTTGCTTCCCCTACTAGTTCTTCCCTGTTTGTGAGTAGCAGGTCAAGAAAAGCTTTGCCCCTAGTTGGTTCCTCCAGCACTTGCACCAGGAAATTGTCCCCTACACTTTCCAAAAATTTCCTGGATTGCCTGTGCACCGCTGTATTGCTCTCCCAGCAGATATCAGGGTGATTAAAGTCTCCCATGAGAACCAGGGCCTGCGATCTAGCAACTTCTGCTAGTTGCCAGAAGAAAGCCTCGTCCACCTCATCCCCCTAGTCTGGTGGTCTATAGCAGACACCAACCACGACATCACCCTTGTTGCTCACACTTCTCAACTTTATCCAGAGACTCTCAGGTTTTTCTGCAGTTTCATACCGGAGCTCTGAGCAGTCATACTCCTCTCTTACATACAATGCAACTCCCCCACCTTTTCTGCCCTGCCTGTCCTTCCTGAACAGTTTATATCCATCCATGACAGTACTCCAGTCATGTGAGTTATCCCACCAAGTCTCTGTTATTCCAATCACATCGTAGTTCCCTGACTGTGCCAGGACTTCCAGTTCTCCCTGCTTGTTTCCCAGGCTTCTTGCATTTGTGTATAGGCACTTAAGATAACTCCTCGATCGTCCCTCTTTCTCAGCATGAGCCAGGAGTCCTCCCCTCTTGCGCTCTCCTGCTTGTGCTTCCTCCCAGGATCCCATTTCCCCACTTACCTCAGGGCTTTGGTCTCCTTCCCCCGGTGAACCTAGTTTAAAGCCCTCCTCACTAGGTTAGCCAGCCTGCTGGCGAAGATGCTCTTCCCTCTCTTCGTTAGCTGGAGCCCGTCTCTGCCTAGCACTCCTTCTTCTTGGAGCACCATCCCATGGTCGAAGAATCCAAAGCCTTCTCTTCGACACCACCTGCGTAGCCATTCGTTGACTTCCATGATTCGACGGTCTCTACCCCGGCCTTTTCTTTGCACAGGGAGGATGGACGAGAACACCACTTGCGCCTCAAACTCCTTTATCCTTCTTCCCAGAGCCATGTAGTCTGCAGTGATCCGTTCAAGGTCATTCTTGGCAGTATCATTGATGCCCACGTGGAGAAGCAGGAAGGGGTAGCGATCCGAGGGCTTGATGAGTCTCGGCAGTCTCTCCGTCACATCGTGTATCCTAGCTCCTGGCAAGCAGCAGACCTCTCTGTTTTCCCGGTCGGGGCGGCCGATAGATGACTCAGTCCCCCTGAGGGGGGAGTCCCCGGCTACCACCACCCTACTCCTCCTCTTGGGAGTGGTGGTCGTGGAACCCCCATCCCTAGGACAGTGCATCTTTTGCCTTCCAATCGGTGGAGTCTCCTTCTGCTCCCTTCCCTCAGATGGGTCATCTAGTCGACTCTCCGCATTAGTACCTGTAGAGAGAACATGGAAACGATTGCTCACCTGTATCTCCATTGCTGGTGCATGGACGCTCCTCTCTCTCTTTCTGGAGGTCACATGCTGCCAAACCTCTTCACAATCCTTCTGTCCCTGCTGCGCCTGCTCTGAACCTTCAGAACATTGTGGCCGTAGAAGCATCTCCTGACGTCTGTCCAGGAAATCTTCATTTTCCCTTATGCAACGCAGAGTTGATACTCGTTTCTCCAGCCCTCGAACCTTCTCTTCCAATATGGAGACCAGCTTGCACTTTGTACAGACAAAGTCGCTTCTGTCCTGTGGAAGAAAGACAAACATGGCACAACCTGTGCAGGTTACAACAGCTGATCGCTCACCTTCCATATCACCGTCCTCTTAAGAGCTTCCTCAACTGTTGCAGGAACTACTCAGAGAAACCTGCAGATGAAAGCCTCAGTGCGCTCTCCCTAGGCAAACTCCCGCTGTTAGCCTCTGCTCTTCGCCGCTCAGCTGGTTCGCTGCTGACTGCCCTTATATACCAGTCAGGCCCACTCAAGGCCCACCTGGAACAAAGCACTCCCAATTCACACTTTTCAAACAAACAAGCAAGCAAGCAAGCAAGCACACGGTCAAACTGACCAACTGTCCCAGCATTGAGCTGGTCAGGCCAGCTGAGATTTATTGTTAAATACCAGAGAGCCCTTTGCTATCTGGCACTGGGATGCTCTTACAGTCACAAGTACAGGCTGTAAAATTAATTAGCTTTTAGTATTGCAACTTAAACCATAGCACGAATGCATATTTTACCAATACAAGTGTGCCATTCCCACAAAAGCGTGCTAAAACCAATAATGCTGGTGCACCAAAAAGGAATTATCCAACGTGTATTACACAGAAAGAAAAGCAGCCAAGAATTTCCAAAATGAATTCTAAATTTGTTAGGGTCTTGTTCAATAGCTAGGCGATTACTAGAATATATTTTTAAATTTACCAGTTATGAGCCAAAAATTAGTAAATCCCAAAGCTTTCAATAGATGTTTATCATAGCCCTAGGGGGGGTATGGGGCCCAGGACATAGAAACTCTGGGCCTATCTGCCAGGGGGTACTCCCACCCGGATCCACCCAAGGCCCCACCCCACCTCTTCCCCACCAGTTCTGCCCCTTCCCCCTCGCACATTGCACCCTCGCTCCTCCCTCCTAGCACCTCCAGACACTGCAAAACAATTGATTAGCAGTAGGTGCTGGGAGTCAGGGAGGGGGAGGCGCTAATCGGCAGGGCTGCTGGCAGGCAGGAAGCACTGGGGAGAGGAGGAGGAGGTTGGTGGGGGGCTCCTCCTCACCCCTGCTCTCCTTCCTCCCCTCCCCCCCCCCCCCCCGTCTCCTCCCCACAAAGCATGGGGTCCCTCAAAGCTCAGGGCCCGGGGCGGTCGCCCCGATTTGCCATACCCTAGGGACGGCTCTGGCTGGAAGGGACCTCAAGAGTTTATCTAATCCAGCCCCTTGCGCTGAGGCAGGGCCAAGTAAACCGTTCTACACCATCCCTGACAGGTGTTTGTCCAAGCTGTTCTTTAAAACCTCCCATGATGAGGATTCCACAGCCTCCCTTCATAACCTATTCCAGCGCTTAACTACCCTTATAATTACACAATTTTTCCTAATAGCTAATCTAAACCTCCCTTATCGCAGATTAAGCCTTAGTTCTTGTTCTACCTTCAGTGGACATGAACAATCAATCACTGTCCTCTTTATAAAACATATTTGAAAACTTATCAAGTCCCCCCTCAGCCTTCTTTTCTTGAGACTAAACATGCCCAGGTGGGTTTGTTTTTTTGTTTGTTTTTCAAACTTTCCTCATATGTCAGGTTTTCTAAACCTTTTACTGTCTCTTCTGGGCTCTCTCTACTTTGTCCAAGTTTCTTGATGTCTGGCGCCCCAAACTGGACACAGTACGCCAGCTGAGACCTCACCAATGCCTAACAGAGGGGGACCATTACCTCCCATAGCTTACATACAACCCTCCTGTTACTACACTCCTGAATTATATTAACCTTTTTTGGCAACTGCATCATCATTGTTGGCTCATGTTCAGTTTCTGATCCACTATAGGTCCCAGATACTTTTCTGCAGAACTACTACCTTGACAGTTATTCCCCATTTTGTAGTTGTGCATTTTGATTTTTCCTTCCTATGTATAGTGCTTTGCGCTTGTCTTTATTGAATTTCATCTTGTTGATTTCAGACCAATTATCTTAATTTGTCAAGGTCATTTTGAAGTCGGATCCTGTCCTTCAAAGTGCAGCTTCTCAGAGCTTAGTGTCATTTGCAACTGTTATAACCATAATCTCTGCTCCATTATTCAAGTCATTAATGAAAATGCTGACCAGTACCAGACCCAGGACAGACCCCCAGGGGAGCCCACTAGGTAAGTCCTATTAATAAACTACTCTGAATAAAGCAACGGAGGGTCCTGTGGCACCTTTAAGACTAACAGAAGTATTGGGAGCATAAGCTTTTGTGGGTAAGAACCTCACTTCTTCAGATGCAAGTACATCTTGCATCTGAAGAAGTGAGGTTCTTACCCACAAAAGCTTATGCTCCCAATACTTCTGTTAGTCTTAAAGGTGTTGCATCTGAAGAAGTGAGGTTCTTACCCACAAAAGCTTATGCTCCCAATACTTCTGTTAGTCTTAAAGGTGCCACAGGACCCTCCGTTGCTTTTTTACAGATTCAGACTAACACGGCTACCCCTCTGATACTCTGAATAGGATTCTTCAAAGAGTTATGTGCCCACCTTACAGTAATTTCATCTAGATCACATTTCCCCAGATTGCTTATGAGAATGTCATGTAGGAATGTATCAAAAGCCTATTAAAACCAAGATATATCACGCGTACTGTGGTTTAAAAATGGAAAGATTTGTTATATTAATGAGTCATCTACATCAATTTATCCAAAGGCAATTAAAGCTATGATTTTATGGTCAACATTACACATACCTTGAAGGTAAAAACCATTACACCATTGTACGCACAGCTGGCAACATTTTAACTCTAAGGACTTGTCTACACTTAAACTGCTACAGTGGCCCAGCTGCAGCTGTGCCGCTGTGGTGTGTCGGCATAGACACTATGCCAATGGGAGAGGTGGATTACTTAGGCCAAGAGGTAGTAGCTAGGTCAACAGAAGAATTCTTCCATCGAATTAACTCAGTCTACAGTGAGGGTTAGGCCAGTGTAGCTATGTCTCTTAAGGGTGTGGATTTTTCACACCCCTGAGAGATGTAGCTATGCCCATGTAAGTTCCCACTGTTGACTAGCCCTGAATCTTTTTCAGGGATCTCTGACTGCTATAAAATTGTGGCCTGGGATTGGAACTTTTCAAAATCTGGTTAGTCATGTTTAATTCCTTGTGCTCAATGTTGGCACCAGGGGGCACTACTACCCCTGAAATGGATCTTTAATAGCTCCCATTGGAGCAGATTACTGTCATACCAATGAAAGAGGTCCACAATAATTATCTTGCATGCACAGCAGTTTATTGAGAAGGAATTACACAAGAGGTAAAGGGTTACATTATGCACATAACTCCTATGTTAAACATTAAGAACTATACGTTAAGAGCTATACATTCCTCTTAGCGAGCCTCTCTTTCACAAACATACACAAACAGGCCCTGCGCTAGCTTCACGCAATCCCTGCTTCGCAAACAGAGAAGGTGGTCACCAATTCTATGGATGGCTTCTTCTCTCCAGGTCTGGTCTCCTCAGCCCTCTGGTCTGTCTTGGATTCCCTGGAGGCAAGGCCTTGGCTGCCTGGAAATCCTTCTGGTCACAATCCTACTCAAGCCCACAGAGCAGAGTTTTGGCTACTCTGTCTAGCAGTTTCTTCAAGCGTCAATTAAGGAATCCCCAACAGTAATTTAATTGGCTTGATTTTTATACTTTTTCCTCAAAGGATTCACATGTCTTAAAAGCATGCTCAATGGGAATGTGGTTATTAATTTTTTACCTAATACTTTAGGAGAAGTCTGCAGAGTGGTGCCAACTGAACATTACCCCACATTCACTCCCTGATGAATCATTCACTTTAGCCCCCTGCGTGATGTCTTTCTACAGGGTCAAGATACCCCAGTCAGTCCGTGCTCCACTCAAGATGTTCTACACGTGTTGTTTGCTTTCAAATGGACATATTTGCTGATGCAAAGATCAGTATTCATCATACACGCAGCATGGAGCCAGTCAGTTTCACTTCTGGCATCTGCCTGATGCTAAGAAAAGGATTCTTCTCCCAGAATCCTCTTTCACAGTTCAGTCATGTCAAGCCATGTTGTCACTGTTCATTCAGTACAGTCACACCAGTATGGCACCATCCCAACACTCAATACTGTAGTGTACACGATATTCAAAAAATACACACACAAGTGTATTTTGTAAGAGCAGAGTCTTACATTATTAATCCCTCACCACAGCTTGTGTTATTATAGCTTCACTGAGAAGTGGAGTGAGACCACCAAGTTTTTGTTGTTTGTTGTTTTTTTTTTTTTTTTTTTTTTTTAAAAGAGATGTGTATTAAATAAATTCTACTGTGCTCAGTTTTTCAGGTGTGCAGTGGCTCACTTATAAAGGTTCAGTTCTTAGATCCATAAGACAAACAGGAATCAGCATACTCATTGAAAATTAAGATTTGTGTGGCATGGATTTAACACTGCAGACCGCAAGTGCATGAAGTAAAGGAAAAAACTGACACACCCTATTTCAAAGACACTGTATTGTGCAGGAAAGCTTTCAGCATCACTGCACCATTACGCTTCCCACTGAGAGTAACTTTAGCACTGGCTGAAAATGAATATAGGGCTCAGGAAAGATGTAGGGGATTAGTAAAACTATGTAGCATTCCATTATATTTCTGGGGTACAAGTAAACCTTAACTCAGACTAGACACACAGCTGAGAGATGCTTGGATGAGAGCCAAACCCTTTGTACAACAGACCTTTTTCTATAACCACCTTTATTAAGTTTATTTATTTTAAGTTAGAGAATACCTTTTACTGAACTAACCAAAAGCATAGAGGATGTTGCTACTTAGAATCACGCTCTTCAGGCTACAGAAAACAAGCATTGTAGAATCAGACACAGGCATGAATTCAGACCAAATTCAATTAAAATAAAATAGAAGGGTCAGAAGAGAATAGTTAAAATAAATCAAATACAGATGTAGACTGACATGCCTCCTCTTGACAGCTGCCAGAATTACTATGACAGGAGGCTTTACTGAAACCCTTTAAAGTGAAAAAACCTAGGTTGTTTTGATATAAAATAGCAGTTGCTCCTCAATGATTTTTAAATTTTCCTTATTTTATAAAACAGATGCTCCGGGACGCTCTAGCATCCTTAAAGGCCCCAACAGAGCAACCTTCCTTCTGCTAAGGGCTTGGATTCAGCTATTTGAAGAGTTTGTGCTGTTCAGTCGGTTGTCTAAACATTGTTGGGGATAAGGGGTCTTGTTCAAAGGCAGTGCAAATATGACACCCCCACAAAGCAAATGAGCATGCTGCCCTCAGCACTCCCACACCCTGCCTGGTCAGCAGAGATCAAATCCCTGCACGGGATCAAGTGTTCCCTTCCCAATGGGTTTTGTGCTCCATTCCCTCTGATTATTTCTGTCCAGGTTTGCAGTTAGACTAAAGGTTTGGACTAATGGAGAAGCCACCTAGCATTCTATTACATAGTTATTTTAACCCTACTGTTAAGATTTGTTTTAAAACCTACTATGAGGTATATAAATCCAACAAGATTTATGTATAAAAAGCACAAACTAGTCATAAAAATTCCTACCATTTTCACCTTGTAGGCATTCTCAGTAAGCCCTCCAAACAAGATCTCAGAAAGCTAAATAAAAAAAATATTTTAAGACTATTCTTTGGAAAGGGAAATCCCATTTGGAAGAGAAGAGGAATAAGACTGAATGAATTGTTAGGTAAATATAATCGATAGTAACATAAAAGCTTTTTTTTAAAAAGAAGGCTCTCGTCTCAAATTGTTTTCTAAACCAGATTTGAGCGTTTAACTGGACAAACCAGATAAGGTGTCTTAAACCCATTTTAACTAAACCTAATTTTAATTGAATTTAACATTCAATTCAGTTTGCATGGCACTTCCTAGTTCAAATGACATTACTGGTCTTATCAGACACTGACAAAGATTTCATATTAAAGACGAAATGGTCGTTGCAAGAGCAGGGATTCTGAGAGTAAAAGCAAAGACAATAATTCAACCACTGTTAGAATCTACAACGTTTTACCCCTTCCAAAACAATTTTCAGGTCTACTGACATCAGGATCCTTTGCAAATTTCATCAGATTCTCTCCCCGAGGTCTGCAAATTGATGCTTCTGGCCTTTTACTCCACCTCACTGACTAAGCAATAGTGTTTTTAATAGCTCATTTCAAGTGGACTCAGCTAAGAATGCTCAGAAAAATCTTCCAACGTCAACTCCGGAAAGAGAAGCATTTTGCATCTTCACCAAGTTTGCTACTTGACAGTGTGAAAAAGGCTGCAGAAGTTGCTTCTCAACAGGCCATGATTAATTTCAGGTCTGATGTAAACAGAAGAGCGCAGGGGAATGAATTAGCACATGAAATGAAAAAAAAAAAACATGGGGCAGGAGGATCAGTGACAGGATACAACCTTGTCCCTGGATTTGAAGAAGGTATTACAAAAAGAAAGATGTGCATCACCTGAAAGTGTTCTCTATGTAGGAAGATATTAAATCCTCTGTACCCCCTACACATCCAGATTTTGTCCAGGGAAGTTAGAACATTTGCAGAAAGTTTACTGCTCTTGACTGACATTCTGAAGCTCTATTCCAAGACTAATGATCAGGAGGAGCAGACTTACTGTTTTCATTCTTCAATACAAAATTACTTTTGCTTACGTTGTAGGTATTGTGGAACTAATTTTGAAGTGTGACTCTACAATTGACAGTAGATGTCTAGATCCCTTCTCCCTCCTAACACACGTATCAGGTTTAAATGCCCACTTATGAAACCCCCCAAGCAGAGTCACATATTCCATGGCAAAACCACGGAACCCTGAGACATTCCAGGGTTGGAAATTCTGTGACATCTTCAACTAGATTAACAAATTAAGATTTTACTGAATATCAAATTGAATAGTACAATCAGAATATACCCTCAGTTGAATTCAGTTTTCTGCTACTCCATTTTTAAATTTTCAATATGCTGCACAATTTGTACTGAAGACCAGGGGCGGCTCCAGGGTTTTGGCCGCCCCAAGCAGCCAAAACACACACACACACACACACACACACACAAAAAGAGCCGCGATCGCGATCGGCGGCGGCAATTTGGCGGGAGTTCCTTTGCTCCCAGCAGGATTGAGGGACCGTCCGCCGAATTGCCGCCGAATACCTGGACATGCCGCCCCTCTCAGGAGCGGCCGCCCCATGCACCTGCTTGAGAAGCTGGTGCCTGGAGCCGGCCCTGTTGAAGACAAATCGATGAAGTATAAAAATCAGGGGAAACCTGAAGGTTTTGGAAGCAGAGGAGACAGTTGGGACTTTTGGGACCTGAGAAGGTGAGTGATGCCAACATGATCAGCAGTGAAAGTTGCATTTTTAACTGCCGTAAGTAGGTTTCAAAACAAACACTAATTGAGATAATAGGACAGTTCGCACCTCAGAGCTAGTGTTCCTATCTTTCTGCAAACACTGTGTTAGGTAAAAAAGCAAGTCCTCACTCACCTCTCCAGCACCCGAGTTCGTGCGGAGTTGGTATGGGGCTCACAATCTGTCAGAGACCAGACACCAATTCGTTGATCAACGGGCTCACACTATCCTTAGCTTGAAAGGCTTCAGAGTAAGTGTGGCAAGTTTATTAGGGGTGAGCATCAATATTTATACACAGAAGTAAACAAAGTGATTAACAGATCATAATGGTCATGCATAATCAAACAAGATTCTACAGGATAAAACAGGTTAAAATGTAAATTCAAAAAGAGATAAGGGGAGATGGCTGCTTAAGGGGAGGGGGGGTGTCATGAGTAGTTCGCAGGTCAGAGCTTTGATTAAAAGTTCAGACAGAGATATCAAGTCTGGGTTAAGTTTAAGCTCATCAAAAGTTCAGTCTCAACATTCCTCCATTTGTAGCTTTGGAATAACTATTTACCAAAAGCTACACCCCATTTTAAGGAGCCAAGGGCCGCTTGGCAATTTCAGCCTGGGCCAACTCGAAGAGAGTAAGGCCCTTGGCTGAAGTAGGAAAAGAATAAACTGACCCACATGAGCCTATGAGGGAGAGGACACACTGAATACAGCAACACAGTATTATAAGGATTACTATGGCACCAACAATACCCACCAAGAGTTTTTTAACCCACCCAAATCCAGGCAGCCAATTCCATAAGGCTCCCCACCAATCATAAGGTGGCTGGCCAGAGGAGTAGTTCTTAGCCATTTCCCTTAGATGTTTGGTACGTTGAAAAGTGTCAGAGTAGGTGTCATTTACAAAAACACAGCATTCTTCATTTATGAGGGCGCAAGTTCCTCCCTGGGCTGCTAACATTATGTCTAAAGCCATGTGGTTTTGCAAAGCTAACTGGCGCAGCTGGGACATTTCCCCGGCCTGATTCTCAAATAGGGTCGCAGTTTCATTGGTTAAAGATTCTAGTAGTCCCTGTAGACGGATGACACCACCCCTCAAGCTAATGAGACCAGCCCACCGCTGCCACGACAAACCATCACGGATATTAATATCTCTGAAGGTTTCACGGATGTTACGAACATGGGGAAAATGAGGGGGAGTGAGGGAGATGCGAGAAGGCGGTGTTAGCCACGCTAAATAACATGACCCTGCCCAATCAGGGGAGAGAAAGTAATAAGCTTTGGGCCCGCACACCCAGTATGTTCCATACAATGCGTTTTGGGTATTCCATTTCTCAAAGTAGGAGGTAACCCATCACCCGTTGGACCACTGTTCCCCTGGTAATGCAGAGGGGTCATTGTGCGAACTGCAGAGACACAATTTGGTAGTGGTGTTTTCAAAGGGCAGTGTAGTACTGCTTGAGCAGTTCTAGAAGGCAATCGTATGTCCCTTAGCAATTAGTTGGACACCCTCGTGATCTGAGCAGGGCTTCTTAAAAGCTGACTCTGAAGGCTTGCCCACCCATGAAAAAGTTGGATTGGGGTGAGGGATCCACATGTGGGATAAGTGGGATGCGCAAGGCTTGAAGCCAAGATTTTTACTAAAAGCGGTGCCATTAAAATACATGTTGCATTTACTTGTTCCCACAAAAGTTGACCCCTTTTCTTTAACAAAACACAGTGATCCTGTCTGATTGGTTACCCTGAGATATCTGTTAATTGGCACTTCTGTTTTGTCCCATGTAAGATTGTGTTGGACTGGATCTTTTACTCTAGCCGGTGGCATCCAAGTCATATTAGCAGTGGTCAGGGGAATGGGTGTGAAGGGGAGTCCCTGTTCTGCATTTACTGGAAATTGAGTACATACCCAGCAATTACTTCTATTTCCTAAAATACGAGTTTTAATCTCGTGGGAATATCTAATAAAAGCATTATCTTCATAAGCAGAAAATAAACTAAAAAGGCATAATAAAAAACATACAGTTGTCAGAATAAAAGGTCCTCTCATTTTTTCCGAGTCAATTTAAGTCTGATGTCTGAAAGAGGTAAGCTGGTCCACTGGTCGGAGGCAGTGTCCTCAGTGGTGGCAAGAGCTGCTGGTCCGTCACTGTGGTCCACTACGGCTGGCTTGACGTGGGAGTGGTGGATCCAGGATTTGCGTCCTTCCAGGAACACTGCAGTCTGGGTTGTTAAAAGAACCTGGTGGGGTCCAGTAAACCTCGGCTGGAGGGTGTCGCCACGAACGAACTTTTTGGCCCAGACGAAGTCCCCTGGTTGGAACGGGTGGATCTGTTCTTCCAGCGGCACGGTCTGGGAAAACTGCGAGGCTTTCCAAAGGGTACGGAGGCGAGCCTGTAGGGAGAGAAACTGGCACGCGGTCATATGATCCCCTCCCAATAGTGAAACATCAGCACGTGGTAGCGCCCCGCCTTTGAAAGGGGGGTGTCCATAGAGCAGTTTAAAGGGGGATAATCCCAATACACGGGTTGGGCGAGTACGAAGGT
Organism: Malaclemys terrapin pileata; assembly: GCF_027887155.1. Classification (NCBI taxonomy): domain Eukaryota; kingdom Metazoa; phylum Chordata; order Testudines; family Emydidae; genus Malaclemys; species Malaclemys terrapin. The sequence goes on along the minus strand of NC_071515.1, from coordinate 12,001,842 downwards.
GAAACAGGACCAAGGGAAGTACCTGAGGCCACTTTAACCCTGTTTCCTGACAGTATTTAGCCAATGTAAACTTAAGCTCCCTATTCATACGCTCAACTTTCCCGCTAGACTGAGGGTGGTAGGGTGTATGAAAGGAGTGTGAAATGCCCAGTCCTTGTTCTAAACGGCCAAGGACATGACCAGTAAAGTGAGGTCCGTGATCTGAGTCAAGCACGAGAGGGATGCCAAAACGGGGTACAATGTCTCTAAGGAGAATCTTCGCCACTGTGGCAGCAGTACAATTAGCAGTAGGAAAAGCTTCGACCCAGGAAGTCAGAGGGCACACCAAAACAAGGAGGTGCTTTTTCCCAAAAGCCTTTGGCATATCTGCAAAGTCAATTTGAAGATGTTGAAATGGAGCAGCAGGCGGAGGTCTTCCACCCTTAATTTTTTTAAGAGGCGGAGCAGGTCCATTACGCTGACATGTGCTGCATGCTTTCACTATTGACAGGCAGTAGGGTTGAATGCCTGGAGCATACCAAAAGCGAGCGATGGTGTCCACAAGGGCGTGCGTGCCGTAGTGACCCCCCTTATCATGGTGCCAGCGAACTGCCACAGGGTATGTGGAGCGAGGGAGGCAGGCTCGGCCATCCGGCATAAGCCAGGTCCCTTTGACCAGAGTGGCTCCGAGGCTCTCCCACGACTGTAGTTCAGCAGCGGGTACTGGTACGGGGTACGGTGGAGTAAAGGAGGAGGCTGCAATAACCCTTAGCCATGCCCATGTTGGCAAGACGGCAGCTGTCTTGGCGGAGGCGTCAGCCAGGGCATTCCCACGGGTGACGGGGCTATCATCTTTAGTATGGGCCCGGCAGTGAACTACAGCCAGGACCGAGGGTTCTTGGAGGGCGTCCAAAAGCTTGTGGATGAGGGGGAGGTGCTGAATGGGTTTACCGGCAGCTGTCTGGAAACCTCGAAACTTCCAGAGGTGGATGTGACAATGCACAACTCCAAAAGCATACTTGCTATCAGTAAAAATGGTAACGGTCTTACCAGCGGCCAACTGGCAAGCTCGGGCCAGGGCATAGAGTTCGGCGGCTTGGGCTCCCCAGTTGCCTGGCAGTGAGGCGGCCTCTTGAATGTCCCATTCAGAGGTGACTGCATAACCGGTGAAACGCTTGCCATTAACATAGAAGGAGCTTCCGTCCGAGAAGAGGATGCAATCAGGGTTGTCCAGTGGCATGTTAAACAGGTTGTCCCTTATCTGTAAGATGCTATAAACTACTTCCACACAGTTGTGCTGATCCTGGAGGACTGGCAGGTCAGGAAGCAAGGTAGCTGGATTAAGGGGCCCACACCTTTCAAAAATTAGGTTAGTGTCTTCTAAGAGTTCGGCCTCTAGCTGTTGCTGACGATGGGCCGAAAAGACTTGGGTTGTGCCCCTACGCAGAAGGGCTGACAAGGCATGAGAGGTCCAAACCGTGGTAAAATGACCCAGGGTCAGGCTCTTTGCCTTTGTGATCAGCAGGGCAGCTGCTGCCAGAGTCCGGGTGCAGGATGGGGTTCCCTGAGCGACAGGGTCGATCTGCTGAGAGTAAAAAGCAAGCGGGAAATGGTGGGGCCCGCTCAGCTGGGTAAGGACGCCACTAGCAATTCCGCCCCTCTCGTGGACAAAAAGGTGAAAGGGTTTGCTGTAATTGGGGGGGCGGAGAGACATGGAGGAGGCCACACTGTCCTTGAGTAACTGAAAGGCTTGGATTGTGTCCGGGGACCACTGCAAAGGGTCAGGAGCAAGGTTAGCAGTGAGTCGGTGGAGCGGTTTGCTTAACTCCCCGCAGGACGGTAACCAGGGGCGACAGAAGCCAATTAATCCTAAGAAACCTCGAAGTTGTTTCTTGGTGTTTGGCAGAGGGCAGTTTTGGATAGTCTTTATACGGACTGGGTCCATTTGTCTCCCCTCTGGGGTTAACAGGAAGCCCAGATATCGGACCTTCTGTGAGACCCACTGAATCTTGTTAGGGTCTACCTTGTGGCCTCTGGTGTGTAGGTATAATAAAAGTGCCTTACCATCGATGCGGAGGGCAGCTTCTTCGCGATTACCTAATAGGATGTCATCTACGTATAGGACTAACGTGGATCCCTGCGGACTGGTGAAGCCTTCCAAGTCGTGGCGGAGGCATTGGCTGAAAATCGTGGGGCTGTCTCTGTAGCCTTGAGGAAGTCGTTGCCAGACATAACTTTGTCCCTCCCAGGTGAAACCAAAGAGATACTGAGAGTCTGGGTGCACAGGAATGCTGAAAAAGGCTGATTTTAAGTCAATAACAGTGAACCACTCAGCATCCCAGGGGATTTGGCTGATGATAGTAGCTGGATCAGGAACTACTGCATGAAGAGGGACCACATACTGATTAACAACCCGTAGATCCTGTACAAAGCGCCAACGAATAGGGTCTCCGTCCTTTTTAGGAGGCTTTTTGACAGGCAGTATAGGGGTGTTACAGGGAGTGCGCTGAGGGCGGACTAGCTTTTGTGCAATGAATCCCTCGATAATGGGGCAGATGCCCTCCCGGGCTTCCAGCGACAGGGGGTATTGAGGGACTGACGGGGGGGTTAAGGAAGGCTTCACTTGAATCCTTACTGGCTCTGCCGAAAGGAGCAGGCCAACATCAGTGTCAGAAATTCCCCAGAGGGTTAAAGGCAAGTCAGTGAGGTCAGGGGAGAGAGGGGGGGTGTTTCCCAATTACCCTGAGTTGGGGCCGAATCTCCTAACACTGTCATCAATAATCCTACCCCTTCAGGAGTGCAGGTTAAAGTAGCCTCAAGCTTACAGAGTAAATCCCGGCCCATCAAAGGGATCGGACAAGCTGGGGAAAAAAGAAAACGGTGAGAAAAACATTTATCAGCATAAATAACATTTAGAGGCAAAGTGAGTCCCAGAGACTGTGGGTTGCCCTCCACCCCAGTTGCAGTTTTAACCTCAGAGGATAGCCAGGGAGAGGGGGCATGATTTAAAAGAGAGAAAGTAGCTCCAGTATCAATGAGGAAGGAGACAGGCAGTCCTTGGACTGAAAGGGTTAGACGAGGCTCTTTGCTGGGAGGGGAGAAAGTGAGGAAGGAGCTGGCTAAAGACATTAAGGAAATAAGACCATCACATTGTTTGTCTTCGCCCCCGGGGTACTGTCATTGAGGAGGCTGAGTTTGCTGCAGCTGCTGCTGTTGCCCGTAGTTGATCCAGGCCTGGGGAACGGGCTGAGCTGGTGGTGCAGGGGTGTATTCGTCTCTGGTGTAAGTATCTGCGGATGCGACCGGACCCTCTGGGCGTCCCCAGGGGAGGGGTATGCAACCTGCTGCATCTGCTTGATCTTTTGCCTAGTAATTATTCCTCCCGAGGTGTGCCCTTCCATTTCCCCCTTATCCCTCTGCAGAGATTCCGATCTGGAGTCCTGCAGATTCCCCTCTGCGCCCTGGAGAGAGTCCCCCTGCGGAGGAATAGGGGCAGGTGCAGTGGGTACCAACTGACGAGTCAAAACACGCCGTGGTTTACACCCTTCATCGAAATAACATGGAGGGGGTTCACTCTCGGGAGAATACCTGACTGCCATAATTTTTAAAGATCTCCACAGCTCTGCTGCTGTGTCCCAACAAAACCAGTAACATAACTGTCCCGGATGGTCTTTTTCGATCTGGCTCCTTACTCCTCTTAAGGCAGCCTGTTCGAAAGAGCCATACGAAGGCCACCTCATCTCCGGGTCGGCCAATACCGCGGTATACCCAGTTCAATTCCTTACACACAATGTGTACAACTTCCTCCTAGACATTCCTGTCTGTACTGGGAGTTTCCCTTCGTTCCATAACTTATTTACAATCCCCAACGGACTCTCAAGAGGCACTCTAGTCCCTTGACCCATGGTGTCTGACAGGAGCCCTCCAACTGGCGTTTACCCTGCTGTCCAGTACACGACCCCTCAATATTGAATTGGCTGGGAGAAATCTCCCGTGGCGCCTGCCAATTCGTATATGAGTGGTCTGACCACTGGACAGAGGCACCGCACCAGAAGGAAATCCCGGACGAGCCCCCAAATTGTTAGGTAAAAAAGCAAGTCCTCACTCACCTCTCCAGCACCCGAGTTCGTGCGGAGTTGGTATGGGGCTCACAATCTGTCAGAGACCAGACACCAATTCGTTGATCAACGGGCTCACACTATCCTTAGCTTGAAAGGCTTCAGAGTAAGTGTGGCAAGTTTATTAGGGGTGAGCATCAATATTTATACACAGAAGTAAACAAAGTGATTAACAGATCATAATGGTCATGCATAATCAAACAAGATTCTACAGGATAAAACAGGTTAAAATGTAAATTCAAAAAGAGATAAGGGGAGATGGCTGCTTAAGGGGAGGGGGGGTGTCATGAGTAGTTCGCAGGTCAGAGCTTTGATTAAAAGTTCAGACAGAGATATCAAGTCTGGGTTAAGTTTAAGCTCATCAAAAGTTCAGTCTCAACAACTGCATTAGATACACTGTTCGCATTTATGTTTTCTTCCCATCCATAAAAGGACTAGAAGCTTTTTGTTTTTTAAATAAATAAAAAAATACTCATTCTAGAACACAATTCTACAATAAATTGCACAGCCACAGAATTTCAGAGTACATAAATCCATGGCCACCAGCCTATACAAAACGTACAATTCCTGCTACGAGGGTAGAGCCAATTCCTGCAATTATTGCAGGTCAATGGAGGTTTTATTAATGTTTTCAAATGGAAGCAGAATCAGCCCCTAAAAATCCAATATGACTGTAGTATGGAAAGTATTTTATCAATGTTCCTGAGCGACAGGGAATTTAGAATTTTCTGTGACACAACTAATTAATCTCTAGCATATAGTTTAAAGCATTATCACCCTGATAGTACCACTTATACCACGCTCTTGATTTTTAAATTCTATTGTAGAAAAAAATCCAAAGACCTGTTTATTCTTTATTAATCATCTCAACTTACTAGCATTTGCACCTGCACAGTAATACAAGACCTAAAGATAGGTTTTTAGCCTATTAAAGTTTTGTTTAAAACAGCTTATCTCATGAATGCAAAATGCACTGTTCTTTTTGCTTCCTCAGCGAATGAAACCAAAATGACTTTGTGCATTTCCCAAAACTCATTGTTTTTGTCCCCATGGTCAGGATGACCCCCAGTGATTCCGTTCCTGGTGTGCTGACTTTAAGTTGTTTTCACATCCTCCTGTTGACACCATATACAAAACAGAGCTTCCAATGCTTAATCTACACATGAATCAAGGCCGATAGCTGAATCTACATCTGTCTGGCAAAACCTGTTTGCCCGCAGATTTTAAAGCTTTTTTCGAGTACACATACACAACTCAAATATCCCATGTACATACATCTTGCAATGAATACGAGAATCAGTATGACAAATTTTTATTAGGTTTCAGGGTAGCAGCCGTGTTAGTCTGTAGCCTCAAAAAGAACAGGAGTACTTGTGGCACCTTAGAGACTATTAGATGCCTCACACTTTACCTTCTTTGGATAAATACTAGGAGAGCAATATGTCGGGTGTAGTGAGTTTGTCAGATGTGCCAGAAGGTACTGTTACAGAACAATGAATCCTTTACCAGAGGGATTCTTAGGATCTCAGCAAAACCTAAACATTGCTGTATTGAGAACCTTGAAGTGAAATTAACAATGAAAGGGAAATTGATTTCACTGATTTTCCCTGAAAGAGCCGAAGGAAATGAAAAAGGAAGTTGCATAAACACTTAAAAAGCAAATAAGATATTTAATTTTTTTTTTTTAGCTTTTTCTAGTATTTTCACCTGTTAGAAATAATACACAGTTTAAGTCAATCAAAACTAAAGTATCTCAACTCCTACATTTACTTCAAATTACTCTATGCAGCTTGATACCTCCCATCTCTTCCTTATTCTGTTTAAGCTAAATTATTCTACTCTTTTTAGTTTCTCCTTGTACACAAGATCTTTGTAGACCTTTTCTATTTCTATTACAAGGTGTCCTCAGAGATAAAGTGCTATTTAGTTCTCAACATCAATTTTAGTTCACTACATCACCTGAATCTACACAGAACAGCAGTTCTTTTAACCAGGGATCCTTATGGACTCTGTTACATATCATTTAACATTTGTCCTTTTTACCTCAGAAATAATTCAAAGCATCAACATGTTTGCCTAAGTTGACATGGCAGACATCTGTTGACTTGTACACTCCAGTGTGCAATAGACCATAGTAATGCATTTGTCAAGCCTCTCCGCAAGTCTGGCTTAAATAGCACCAAGGATTCTTCACTAACAAATACTAATAGTGTAGCCGTTTTAATTTTTTGAAGATTTGGTTGCCAGTACATCTTAGGTTCAGTTTTAAGAAACTAATACCAAAGTATTGCCTTACCTTACAGCCTCTTATTTAATTGAACTGCTAATTCCCTATGGCCTTATTTGCACTTTGAGATGCTTTTGCTATCCCCAAAATACACCTGCAGCGAGTTATGGCTAGGATTTTTGTCCTTCAACTTTATAATAATCTTCTTTGGCCACTGAAATGCATATGGAGTGATTTCAGAATATTTCTTCTCTTTGGTTTCTGACAATTAGTTGTGCTCAATTTGCCAGTGTTGCTTGGAGAAGCGTGCTTTAAAGGTTTTGTAAGGAGAAAGATCTTCTATTAGTTACACTGTCAGCCTTTAGAAGACAATTTCATCAATGCCCCTATTTTAGTTTTATCTTTAAATGCAAACTTTACAACAACAAAAATAAGAAAACTACAGTACAGTTGCACTGCAGCATCTTTTCGAAGTGAAACAGCTCATCTGTCATAATCTTCCGTGTATACACAGCCACCACTACCAGTCCACATCAAGGATCATAGCCACCAACCAAGGCCCGATTCTGCAATAAGCTCGGTGCAAGTGCACCACTATGCTGGCAGAGCCCCCACTGAAATCAATGGGACTGCTCACAGGGGTCTGCACATCCAGAATTACTGCAGTTCCACAAGTCAAGCAAGTTTTCGCCACTTGTTGTTCAGATAACAGCTTTGCAGTCTTGTGCTGCTTGACACCAGTATAATAATCCCTCTTCTCAGGCACAGAATGACATCCATATTCCCATTATGGAGCCTCCCCATTTACCCACCCCCAGAACTTAATATCACATATAGCCAAGACTGATAAAGTTAAGACTACTCCACTGAGCATGCTCAAATAATCAGACATCCATTAGAGCAGGGGTGGGCAATTTTTTTGGCCCGAGGGCCACATCTGGGTATGGAAATCGTATGGCAGGCCATGAATGCGCACAAAATTAGGGGTTGGGGTGCAGGAGGGGGTGAGGTCTTCAGCTGGGGGTGCGGGTTCTGGGGTGGGGCTGGGGATAAGGGTGCAGGAGGATTGGAACTGAGGAATTTGTAGGGTGGGAGAGGGATCAGGGCTGGGGTAGGGGGTTGGGGCACAGGAGGGGATGAGGGGTGCAGGCTCTGGGTAGCGCTTACCTCAAGCAGCTCCTGGAAGCAGTGGCATGTCCTCCCTCTGGCTCCTATGCGGAGGCGCAGCCAGGCAGCTCTGCACGCTGCCCTGTCCACAGGCGCTGCCCCTGCAGCTCCCATTGGCTGTGGTTGCTGGCCAGTGGGAGCTGTGGGGGCAGTGTGCAGAGCACCCTGGCTGCCCCTACGCATAGGAGATGGAGGGGGGGGACATGCTGCTGCTTCCGGGAGCCGCACAGAGCGGGGCAAGCACCCAACCCCACTCCCCAGCTGGAGCATTGCTCTCCACAACAGGTTCTCAGACACTATGGTGACAGGGGCCTTAAAGAGGATTACATCAGATCTTCAGTGAAAGAATCTTGTTTTCATACCACTCGAGAAGCATATTCCGACACTATATAAAGTCAGCTAATGAAAACACGCAGCCCACCTACTCACAACTGAGGTTGGGACCCTACAGTGAGCTCCATGTGGGAGATGTTCTGCTCAAAAAAACCCTATCCTGGGGCCCCTTTTTGAGAAGTCTGTACATGCCCAAACTCAATCTTGGGAGAGCAAAGAGAAAATAAAAAGAATTCAGACATGAAAAATGTGGGACCAAGGAGACGGGGGGAAATGCTCATAGCAGAATAGGCTAGTGTTTCATTTAGTCAAGTATGTGGCCTACAGATGAGGAGGAGTGAAGGCGGGGTGGGGGGGGCGCGGAGAAACAGGATGCTGTTGTACCTTGTAAACTTGAAAGAGCTAATTTCTCAGCAATAGAAATATGAGACGGGATCAACAAAAAAAACTGACAAAAAGAGAGGAAACTGAGGAAAAAGTAAATGAGCAGAAAAGGAAACAAATGGAAAACCATGATGGAAACAGAATTTAGATTAGTGAAAGTTTCCTTTGTACGAACGCCTACGTGTGATGTTATTCTTTGAAAAGCATCCTACAACTCTTAATCTGAGAGGAAAAAAAAGGAAAAGTCAATATTAGCAAGCTAGTGCTATTTAGCCTGGAGTCAAATGGTTTCCTGTTGTTCCTCTTGGGCACTGCAGATTAATGGCTAAAGTGGATGTTTGTTAGCCACAGGCAGTTGCAGGTACATTAAAAACCTAAAAGGATAACAGTCCAAAAGGCTCAGGGTTGTGTATTAATTAGGCTCCAGAAACTGGTTTTAAAATGGAGACAGCAAGTATCTGTTTACAATGACCATGCTATGGGATGAAAGCTTCGCAGAAGTAAATCAATCATGTATGTGCAAGGCATGTTTTGCTTTGTCTTTGGCATTTGACCAAAGGAAAGCTATCATAATTAAGGAGTTTAAAAGCAAAAGCAAGAGAGACCATATATATATATATATAAATAAAGATTCTAATTTAAAAAAATCTAATTCACTATATTCGTTTTTGATAAGGATATCATACTACATAGCTGCAATAGCAAAAAATCTTATCAAAATATTTTCCCATTAAAATTTAGTATTTAAAAAACCTGTTTTTAATGTTCTTCTATCTAGCATCATTTCAGGAGACAAGAAGCAAAAATCCTGCACATTTTACCTTAATGCTTTGTTCAAATACATTCATTCAATGAGATGTTTGTTGAATAAGGTCTGGTGTTTGGATTTTAAGATGTTGCACTTTGGGCTGCAGTTGCATGAGAATTCTGGAAATCAGGCACTAGCACAAAGTGAAACTGACCTAAAAGCAAGTGTAAACCAAGTGATTTTGACACTTTATTCCCACTGTCTAAAATTAAAAGTGTAAACTTCATAAATTAGATGTTTTAAAAATTCATTATTAATCTTAGGTATTTAGTAACACAGGTCAGGAAGCTTTTTAAAAAGCAAACAATTTTTAACCTGACAACGTACCTAGGAATTACTTTGTGGAAGTTCTATGCCCTGTGTTGTACAGGAGGCCAGACTAGATGATCATAATGGTCCCTTTTGGTTTTAGAATTGATGACTCTCTACATGAAAAATGATTAGCCAGATAAGCCACAATATTGGATCCTGACTACATTCTAGAATTAAATTTTAGTGTTTTGTGAAAACTGGAATAGTTGTGCAGCCCTTTTGGTGCCTAGTTCTATTTTTAAAATAGCATGCTACAACTCCAATCTCCATGTTTAATGTTGAAAGAATGACGCAAGTCTACATTTACACATTAGTTTTCTAGATTCAAGACAAATAAAAAGTTACAATGGCCTCACATAATTCCGTGTAAATATACTTTAGGAACATGGATAATTACCAGTATATTGTTTTTAAACTCCTTGAATGTCAATACAAGGTATTCTTCACTTCTTGTCCCAAGCAGCTGTGCATGTGCTATTAAGCAGTTGCTAGGTTTCAGATGACTACATTCAGTACTAGCCAAAATATTCTCTTTACAAAGAGTTCTTACAATCAATGAAATTTATAAGAGCTTTGATATCCTAAAATGAGCCAAATCCTACAAAAGCTTATCACATGCATGCAATTTTGGCTTCAGCAGGAGACAGGTCTTTGCAGGATCAAGCCTAACAATGGAACTCTCATATCAAAACAAATTAATAAGCCATCTAGTTTGTTATCAGGGACAACAGCCAATACTCAATGCTTCAGATGAAAGCATTCCAACACCATAATGCATCTAATTATGTAATACCATTGGATACGCTGGCTCATTGACCCCAGCTGGTGGTGAGCTTGTGCCATGAAGTATTATAGCCTTTATTTTTTTTAGGCTAGACAGAGTAAGTGTAAATGCTATCCCTGTTTATATAGATGCCTAATCCTTTTTAGTATTTACAACACTATATTCTACGGTAGTGTATTCCTTTAGGTTAGTTACACATTGCATTAAAAATATGTTTGCCCATTTAAATTTTTTGCCTTTTTCATATTGAATGCCCCCCTCGGAACCTGTCAAATCACCACAAAGAGTTTCTTATGTTGTCCTTCTACATTAGGGCCAGATTAATTCTCTCTGGGATTTATCTGAAAAGAGAAACCATTGAAGTGTTCGCTTCGCCACATAAAGCAATGCATTCAGTAATTTATCTGCCAATCAATGCATTTATTGCCAATCATCAACATTCCCCTTAATATCTTCTTATAGACTGCATTATGTGCTAAACAGATTACAACAGAACATAGTGTTTACTCCCATCTTCATATGCCACATTCCTCCCCCCATATATTTTTCAAATGACTGCTCTCACCCTTCTCCCTTGTTGCATGAGAGCTCAACTCATCACCATCTGAGCAGTCGGACAACATCATAAAAGGAGCATCAGTTACTGGGCAAGGGAGAAGGAGACCTGGAATGAGATGTCACGAGACCAGATCTGACACTTATTGGCAAAAAACAAGAGAGATGAGGAGGATAAATACATTACCAAGGGCAAAGCCAACTAATGCCAAATTAATGTGTCCTCAGAGGGAACAAAGACACCCACACAGAGTGGTCATGTTTGTTTGTTTTTTAAATGTCTCAAGACAGCAGTATCCAGTGGTGACTAAAATACACTTTTTTAAGGAACAGCAAAGTGCACCTTAGTGGGATCAAATCTGCAAAGGGTGGGGGAATGTAACCTTCCATCGGAGAGCTATCGGCCAATGATGTGATAACCAGTGATCTGAGAACACGGCATAATGCCCATTTGCGCAATCCAGTCACTCCAAAAGGCAGACACGCTGCCTATAGCGCATAATAAGTCTACCCCCCGCGGGCGGTCATACTCGGGTCTAATTCCGGATGGCTGGGTTTAGTGCAGGGCTAACGGGGGGGAAATCTGTGGCTTTTGATTTACAGGGGGTCAGACGAGAGGATCTGGTGCTGCCTTCTGGGATGAAGCCCTCCCCCCCGCCCAGCTCCCAGACACGCGCCCACCCGGCAGCCCCCAGACACGCACACACCACGGCTCAGCCCCGGCCGCTCCCGGGCAGGGCCCATCGGGTACCCACCTTGTCCCAGCTGAGCCATTGCCCGACCGCCCTGTCCAGCTGCGCGTCCCCGGTGCTGCGGGCGATGAGCAGGTTGGAGTTGACATCCCCGCCCCCCATGGTGGCGGCGGCGGATCGCACGAGCGGCGGACGCTGGGGAATCACCTGCCGGCGCCCAGCACGGCCAAGGCCATCGCCGGGGGGGGGGGGGGGGGAGGGGGGCGCTGCTCGGTGCCTCAGCCGGGGACCCGGACCCCGGGGCGAGCCGGGCTCACGCGGCGGGCACTGCGGAGCTGGGAGGTTGTGCGGGCGCGGGGACAGACCCCACCCAGTGCAGTCCCCGGCCCTCCCGCCGCCAGGCTGCGTCGCCTCAGAGTAATGGTCCCTCAGCTGCGCACTCCGCGAGCCGAGCACTATCAACAACACCGCCAGCCGGAGCCCCGCCCCTTCGCCGGCCCCGCCCCCAACAGTCGCCGCAGCCGCGTTCCAGGCCACGCCCACCCAGAGCCAGCGGCACCGTCCCGACACGTATCAGGGGGTAGCCGTGTTAGTCTGTATCTACAAAAACAACAAAGAGTCTGGTGGCACCTTAAAGACTAACAGATTTATTTGGGCATAAGCTTTCGTGAGTAAAAACCTCACTTCTTCGGATGCACCCAACACACGCGCTCCTGGCCCCGCGCCCCGCCCGCCTCCGACTCCGGCCGGCGCTGCTGCGTGCCCGTCCCTGTACTGCCCCTCTCGCGGTGCCCCACGGGAAGCGTAGTTCTCCCTCCCTTCGCGGGTCGAGATGTGGGAGGAGAATCGGGAGAGTAAGGGACTCCAGTTCCCAGCAGTCCCTGCTCTCTCTCTCGGAGTTGGACGCCGCCAGTGTTTAGGCGGCTAGGGCTGACCCACTGTGGGTGCCCACCAGGTGTTCCCCTCTTGGTCAAAGACCATCTCACGCAGCCATGGCCCTTTCTGGCTCCCACTGACGCCAATGGGAAACCCCACCTTGATGGCAGCAGGATGGGGCCTAGTGAATCATAGAATCTCAGGGTTGGAAGGGACCTCAGGAGGTATCTAGGCCAACCCCCTGCTCAGAGCAGGACCAATCCCAACTAAATCAAGTGCACACACCACCAGTGATGTGCAGCCACCTCTGGGGCAGGGAGCAGCTGCTGAGCACTAGCCAAGCGTTTAGGACAGGAAGTGAAGGTCACAGAGCAGCTGAGTGAGCTCAGCGCTTGGCAGGCAGGATTCCAAGAGTCCATCCCACTTAAGAAGGAAAGCAGAAGGGTTTGCCATAAGTAAAGCATAGCTGTTCCTCTCACAAGCATGCCTGCCCAGCAGGTGCCCTGAGCCTGGGTATCGAGGTGTGTGTCTGGGGGGGATATAACAGAGGTCTATGAAATCACAAATGATGTTGAGAAAGTGAATAGGAAACTTATTTACCCCTTGGCATAACACAAGAACCAGGGGTCACCCAATGAAGTTAATAGGCAGCAGGTTTAAAACTAACATAAGGAAGTACTTCATACAATGCACAGTCCAAATGTGGAACTCATCAGGGGATGGTGTGAAAGCCAAAAGACTAGTGAATAGTGAATCAGGTTCAAGAAAGAATGAGAAATTTCTGGAGAATAGAGCCTTCAATAGCTATTAGCCCAAATAGTCAGGGATGTAACCCCACGCTGTGGGTGTTCCTAAACCTTTAACTGTCAGAAGCGGGGCCTGGACAATGGGTTAGATCACTTGATAAATTGCCCTGTTCTGTTCATTACTTTTGGACCACCCGACACCAGCAACTGTTGAAAGACAGAATACAGGACCATGGGTGTGACCCAGTAGGCCATTCTTATGTCCGGAAAAGCCACATCTATGAGCAAAGAAAATCCTCTCCAGTTGCTTCATCATTCCTTCCTTTTATGTTGGCTCAGAACACGTAGTAGTCAGTTGCTAGCTAAGGAAAATGAGCATTTATTGCCAGTTACACTGTCATCTGTTCTACTTGCAAATCCCTAGAACAGCTCTGTGATCCAAATAGACTGTTCTCATCCGCCTCCCAGCAAGTGAGGAAAAAGCCCGTCATCTAAGGAATAAATCCTTTGTTCAGCAGCATTTCCAGCTGTGCCTCAGCTGGAGTTAAACCACCACAAAAAGAAAAGTATAACTGATGTTCCCTCCACCCCCACCCGCTCAGGTTGAATTTGCTCACATGCCCTATCAATTCCCCACTAAGCCACTGTAGTGATCACATCTCTGCAGCACATCCTTGCTTCTGTTTCCATAGCGATAGGAGGCACTGACTGCAGAGAAATGTGATGGTTTCAGTCTCTGGCCAAACCATCAGTGCAGGAGGCGGCGATTGCGGTTTATGAGCTGTGCAGGGAAACAAAAGCCTGACCTGGTAATGTCAGTCTAGGGACTGGTTGAAATCAAGGGAGATAAAAAAGAATGGGGATATCACAGTTGTGGGTGTAAGAAATTCATGGTGGGGAGCTAGAGAATGAGAGGAGTAGGGAGGAGAGACAATGGAGGGATGCAGTGTGGGTGGAAGAAGAAGGGAACAGGACCAAAGAAATGTGGGAGACAACTCAAATGGGAGGCAGGCAGCTTCAGTTAAATAATATGTACCAGGATAACAACAGAAGCTATTTAAAAGCTTGAGATATAGGAGGGAGCTATCCTAATTTTACAGTGGTTTGGACCAGTCTCAAGTATTTTGAGTCAGCTTCCTGAGACACCCTGTTTTCTGGCTGCTGGATACAACTGATTCCCATTCAAGGCAATGAATGTGGCAACGCAGTCAGGCCGGAGGATTTTGGTCAGCTGAAGTTATAAATCCTGGGGGAAGCTACCATACACACCCTACAACTAACTTGACAACAGTTAGGCTGCTGGTGTGCTGACAACATTGCCTGTCATTCTGACTTCTTGTGCTCCTCATCTGTTTATATCTGTCTGTTGTCTCTTGGTTTGTACTTAGACTGTAAGCTCCTTGGGGCAGGGACCGTCTATTTGTTCTGCCTAGTACAATGGGGCCCTGGTATATGACTCGGGTTCCAAGATGCTACAATAATATAAATAATAATAATAAAACATACCACTGTAGGAAACTCCAGAAATCTAGACCGTCCCTTTCCCTTGATTTCTTGCTCACAGAGCCTGGGGTGACACACCTGCATGTGACAATCACCTGGAAAGCAGAATGTCATTTATAAATAAAACAACTCAATGGAAGAGGAAAACTCCGGTTTATTTTTATTTGCTCTGTGGACATCCGGGTCTCACAGCACTTACCCACAGCACTGGCCACAACATCTAGGGTCATGTCTGGAACTCCTGGGAGCCATCCAAGTGTCTCCAATACTAGAGTATGGCCCTTGGGGTTGTTAATGGAGCAATGGTTTCTTTTTCGAGAGCTTTGGATGTGAAGTACCATGCACAGTTTGAGGCTCGCTGGTAGAAAACAGATGAAAGGCATCTGGAGGGATTCCAAAGCAGGGCAATAAAATAAAAGACTTTCCGGCTGTAGCGCTTGGAAGGGATTAAGGGGATTTTATATATTCATCCTAGAGAAAAGAAGACAATGTGGGATATGACAACTGGCCCGATATATGTCAGGGTTAATAGCACCAAAAGGGGGAGGAATTGCTGAAGCTGGTTAAGAGGACTAATGCAAAGAAGCTATCCTAAGGCTAGATTGCATCTGTCCCTGTGTAGATGTGCAAGAGAGACAGAGGATGTAGGATTTCCACTCTCTGGCTTGCCCTGCATAGGGGCCAGACACAATCACAGTCCTTGCACTCAAACAGGACACAGGCTGCCTCAGGCTAGTGACCACATTGGTATTAGCCTCCCCAAGCAGGGAAGAGATGGCCCCTGATCCTTCTCCACGCTAGCCAGGGCAGAGCGTATACTGCACCTTCTAAAACGGTGTAATAGAGGCAGCCTGGAAGCCCTGGAAGAATTATTCCTATAAGAGGGGGAGGGGTCAGCCAGAGGGGACTGGTGCTGCCCAAAAAGGGCGATGCTGGTCAAGTAGGGTGGCCGAGGGGGCTGGGATTATGCTGAGTCAGTATATCTCTGCTACAGCCTCCACCAATGGAGCTTCAGCAATAGGAACACCCCCTGCCCCTCCCCACAGACACCTCCCCCAGTGTGGTGGGTGAGGTCAGTGGTGCAGAGAGATGCAACTGACTCATTTTAACCCAGTGCTGCAAACTCTCATGGTTTTAGCTGGAAAAAGTGAACGCTAAATGCTCAGAAACCAAAAGGCAAGTACAAAGAACCCAGCTTTTATTATTTTTGTAAATTTGATGATTTTTAACCTAATCTTACAATTTTTGGAGTCAGACACATGGTTCTGAATGTTGGAGATTGGCAATACAATAAACTTGTAGAGCTGAATCAAGCTATGAGGGGAAAATGTAACAGTAAAGTCCATTGTCCAATGGGACAATTAACTGAGAAAGGCCAAGGAAGCAACATCCCTAGAGACAAACATGAACAGACTAATTGGTGTGAAAAGATATGTACACCTGCCTGGGTAGCTGGGAAAGTAAAGGTTCATTGACTCTCTGTCCCAGAGCAGAATATACAGCTGCCAACTCTCATTCACCAGGAATTGCCAAGGAGCAAAGCCACTGTAAAAAGAGTGTGTGTGACGTCTTGCTTTCTGTGGGTTTGGATCACTCTGGTACCAGGCACCCTATTGCTAGCTACTCTGATGAAAAGAGAGACTGGCCGGCTGAAAGGAGCCTTGTATGGATGTTCAGCACCTCTAAAGCTTCTCCTTCCACTTGGTGGCAAGTGGCTTGCATTTTCGCAATAGGAGGATGTGAGGTCTGGCCTTGTTGTCATGAGGCTAGGAGTGGCCATGGTGTGTAGTGTAATGACAGCTGCAAAGAGGTAGGTGACCATCGTTTAGGCCAAAAAAAGTTGTTTTAAAATGCAGAGAAAATAATATCTTTGAAAAATGAAAGCTAACATATCATTTAAAATAATAAACTTCAGGATTTGCAAGTATATGATCTAGTGAACAAGCGCTTACTGCTGTTCCTCAATCAATGGGAATTTTATCATGACTTCAGTGGGACTACAATTAGGCCAAAAGGTAACAGTATCATATAAGTAACCATTCTGAATAGTGATGCATCATTTTTTAAGTTTTTAAAATGTATTTTACTTTTCGATAAGTGTAATACATAGTAACAACACAGTGATATGGTCGTTAGTCAAAATTCAGTTGTACATGCAAAATCAGTTAGTGTAATCCAGGAAATCATTATTATGGGCTGGATCCCTACATCATCTGGGGTAAATTGGGATAGCACCGTTGACTTTAATTAAGCTGCTCTGATTTACATTTACAGCTGAAAATCTGATCCTGAATTTACTAGGTACTTTTTTTTTATTATGGCCAGTGTTTTCATTATAATCCCTCTGTATATTGTTTATTCCAGATTCTTTAAATCCTATTCAGTATTGGTCTCCCATAATGTTTCCATTTACTTCCCTTCCCACCTTCAGATTTTCTTAGCAATCAAGATCATGCAAGATAAGCACAGTGGGTCTCTTGAGAGATTACATGCCAGCAGAGTCAGCAGTACTGTACATACCCATGCCCTTGTTCTGCAGTGCTCCTTTTGTCTCATCATTATTTATTCAACCTGCGTGCCCCATGCTCATTCTGTGCCTCTCAGTTTACACGGTAATGATACTGTGGTAACACAGTTCCTTTCTTTGTCTCTCTAACAGTAATGTGTTTCCAGAAACCCAGTGCAACCTTAAACCCAGACTGTAACAGCATCTCAGCCAAATGACTAGCATGCTGCAGAGAGGACTGATGTCACTTGGTTTCTGAATGAAGCTTCCAATCTGATCTGGGGTCAGATCATCTGTGCTTTGTCTCAATGAACCAGCAAAGGCCTGGAGGGTGCATCACAAACAAAAGGAAGAGGCAGGGAAATGTGAAGGACTCTATAGTAATGGGCAGAGGGATTAGGAAACAGCTTTAGAATTCTGCAGCTTAATTCTGATGGGCTATTGATGTCAGCCTAGCAAAGAACTAATCCTGCCCCCATACTGCAGCTAATGACAAAATACCCACTGACTTTGCTGAAAGCAGGATTGGGACCTAAATACACAGATCCAACATAAAAAATGGAAACTAGGACAGATTACAAAGGATGAATATAGGCAAACAACACAGGAATGCAGGGGCAAGATTAGAAAGGCAAAGGCACAAAATGAGCTCAAACTAGCTACGGGAATAAAAGGAAACAAGAAGACTTTTTATCAATACATTAGAAGCAAGAGGAAGACCAAAGACAGGGTAGGCCCACTGCTTAGTGAAGAGGGAGAAACAGTAACAGGAAACTTGGAAATGGCAGAGATGCTTAATGACTTCTTTGTTTCGGTCTTCACCGAGAAGTCTGAAGGAATGCCTAACATAGTGAATGCTAATGGGAAGGGGGTAGGTTTAGCTGATAAAATAAAAAAAGAACAAGTTAAACATCACTTAGAAAAGTTAGATGCCTGCAAGTCACCCGGGCCTGATGAAATGCATCCTCGAATACTCAAGGAGCTAATAGAGGAGGTATCTGAGCCTCTAGCTATTATCTTTGGAAAGTCATGGGAGACGGGAGAGATTCCAGAAGACTGGAAAAGGGCAAATATAGTGCCCATCTATAAAAAGGGAAATAAAAACAACCCAGGTAACTACAGACCAGTTAGTTTAACTTCTGTGCCAGGGAAGATAATGGAGCAAGTAATTAAGGAAATCATCTGCCAACACTTGGAAGGTGGTAAGGTGATAGGGAATAGCCAGCATGGATTTGTGAAGAACAAATCATGTCAAACCAATCTGATAGCTTTCTTTGATAGGATAACGAGCCTTGTGGATAAGGGTGAAGCGGTGGATGTGGTATACCTAGACTTTAGTAAGGCATTTGATACGGTCTCGCATGATATTCTTATCGATAAACTAGGCAAATACAAATTAGATGGGGCTACTATAAGGTGGGTGCATAACTGGCTGGATAATCGTACTCAGAGAGTTGTTATTAATGGTTCCCAATCCTGCTGGAAAGGCGTAACGAGTGGGGTACCGCAGGGGTCTGTTTTGGGACCGGCTCTGTTCAATATCTTCATCAACGACTTAGATATTGGCATAGAAAGTACGCTTATTAAGTTTGCGGATGATACCAAACTGGGAGGGATTGCAACTACTTTGGAGGACAGGGTCATAATTCAAAATGATCTGGACAAATTGGAGAAATGGTCTGAGTTAAACAGGATGAAGTTTAACAAAGACAAATGCAAAGTGCTCCAATTTCACACATACAGAATGGGAAAAGACTGTCTAGGAAGGAGTACGGCAGAAAGGGATCTAGGGGTTATAGTGGACCACAAGCTAAATATGAGTCAACAGTGTGATGCTGTTGCAAAAAAAGCAAACATGATTCTGGGATGCATTAACAGGTGTGTTGTGAGCAAGACACGAGAAGTCATTCTTCCGCTCTACTCTGCTCTGGTTAGGCCTCAGCTGGAGTATTGTGTCCAGTTCTGGGCGCCGCATTTTAAAAAAAGATGTGGAGAAACTGGAAAGGGTCCAAAGAAGAGCAACAAGAATGATTAAAGGTCTTGAGAACATGACCTATGAAGGAAGGCTGAAAGAATTGGGTTTGTTTAGTTTGGAAAAGAGAAGACAGAGGGGACATGATAGCAGTTTTCAGGTATATAAAAGGGTGTCATAAGGAGGAGGGAGAGAACTTGTTCACCTTAGCCTCTAAGGATAGAACCAGAAACAATGGGTTTAAACTGCAGCAAGGGAGGTCTAGATTGGACATTAGGAAAAAGTTCCTAACTGTCAGGGTGGTTAAACACTGGAACAAATTGCCTAGGGAGGTTGTGGAATCTCCGTCTCTGGAGATATTTAAGAGTAGGTTAGATAAATGTCTATTAGGGATGGTCTAGGCAGTATTTGGTCCTGCCATGCGGGCAGGGGACTGGACTCGATGACCTCTCGAGGTCTCTTCCAGTTCTATAATCTATGAATATGAGGTCCTGTTTGAATCCACCAGTTAATATTCTGCAAGGAAGGTTGGGATGATTTCCCGGCCTGTGAGTCAGTCGCATCTGCTTTCTAGATACTGGTAATCACCCTGCCAGAGAGGATGTCTCCTGACAACTCATACCAATACGTCTCAGGAGAACTGGGGTTTTTTGCTTTTTGCTTAACACCGGGAGTTACATTCTGCTCTCGCGTAGAGACCTGCAACCCTGCCAGCAACAGAATGTGACCCTGACTCCTCAGGTTAAAGGAAGTTAGGATTCAGGATCTCCCTGCCTCCTAATCCTGTGCTCTAACCATTAGAGTAAATTGCATTTTATAGGTTAGTGTGACTGAGTATTTAATCTAGGCTTTAATCAGTGGCCGCATACGTGGCCTAGAAGTATTTACAGGGAGCTAAATAGTGCAGTAGGCTAGTGTGCTAGCCTTTCACCTCTGGAGACCTGAAAGAAGACTTGGTTTAGGTCACAAATGAGTCACGCTCTTACTAGCAACGTAGTTCTTAATGGCCGTTTTGTCCACATCACAAATACCACACAGTTCAGCATGAGGCCCAGTCTCTGCTGAAGAGGCCTAGGAGTGGAATGGCAGGGGGAGGGGTAATGTAGGTTATAAGACTGAGGTGCATAGACAGAGCAAGGTGGAGATTCAGAGTTGGTTGTTACCGATCATGGCACAATGATGTGGAAAGGTGACACAATATCTTTTTCCTTCCTGCTCCGTTTATCTTCTTCCCCTCACTCTTTGCACTGTGCCTTTTGTCAGACTGCCCCTGTGCACAGAGCAGTCTCCTTGGATTCATCTGACTAGAAATCTCTTTCCTTCTGCAAATTCCTCCTTAAAACCCAGCTCGCCACGTAATCCCTCCCATCTTCTTGTCATCACCAATAACCCTCACACCTCCCTCACCTGAATTGTTGCCCAATGTCTTCCCCTCTCCCAGGGCAATCAGATGGGGTGGAGAGGCAGAAGCCACTCCCTCCTGGGATTCCCCGCAATCCCCCATTTATGGGAAGTGTTCTGGGTTCCATAGCGAGGCTCCTCTTTTTGTCACTGGAGGAGATGAGGTAAAGGAGAAAAGAAACCACCCAGGTGGTAAGAGATTCACATAGAGGACTGTATGAGGGGGCAGAGCTGCACCGCTGGAATAGTGGCAATGCATAATGGCTTGGAACCAAATACTTTCCCTCACTGCCCAAGTCAAGAGGGGCAAGAAAGGCCGCTGAGAAAGCACACTCAGCTTCAGCATAGCCACTCCATGCATCGACTCCCTGGGGAAGCCTGCTCCACTAAGTATCTTTGACAGCTTTAGATGCCAGAAGGAATGCTCTGTCAGGCATTTCCAGCGTCACTGGTTTCCCAGTGCAGGCTATTGCATGGACAAGCTTCTGGCAATATTACGCACCGCAGGGCGGGGGAGACACCACTTACATACAGGCATAGAAAGCTTAGTTTTCATCATTATAATTTCCATCATGCATTTAGAAACACTTTGACAGCCCTGGCTGTGATGTGGCTTGACCAGATTAGTGCAAGATTGTGCCCTAGATTAGAGGGGGGTCAGAGGAAGGTGAGGAGAAGGACCAAGGGCCTGGAAAAACTCTCCTATGAAGACAGATTGAAAACATTGGGCTTGGTACCTTAAAAAGGAGACTACTATGAGTGGGCATGATAAAAGTCTATTAAACAATGAATGGCCTAGTGAAGGGAGATCAGGAACTCCTTTCCCCTATCTCCATAACACAAGGACAAGGGGACATTCAACGAAATTAAAAGATGGGAAATCTAAAGCCAATAAAAGGAAACACTTTTGCACACACTGTGTAATTAGACTCTGGAACTCCTTGGCACAGGAAGTCATTGAGGCCAAGAACTTAACAGGATTCAAAAAAGGATTGGACATTTATATGGATAACAAGAATAGCCAGAGTTACCTTGATTAATAATAATTTTTGGAGGGGATAGCAAACTTCACGATTCAGGGTTTAAAGCAATCTCTATTAGAGACCAAGACAAGGCCTAATTTGGGTAGGGCTCTACCAAATTCACAGGCCATTATTGTCAATTTCATGGTCATAGGAGTTTAAAAATCATAAATTTTATCATTTCAGCTATTTAAATCTGAAATTTCATGGGGTTATAATTGTACAGGTCCTGACCCCAAAAGGATTTGTTGGGGGGGGGGGGGAGGCGGAGGGCGTTGAAGATTATTGTAGTGGGACTGTGGTACTGCTACTCTTATTTCCGCACTGCTGCTGGCGGCGGCATTGCCTTCAGAGCTAGGGAGCTGGAGAGCAGCGGCTGCTGGCCACGAGCCTAGCTCTGAAGGCAGAGCTGCTGCCAGCAGCAGCACAGAAGAAAGTGTGGCATGGTATGGTATTGCCACCCTTACTTCTGTGCTGCTGCTGTCAGAGGCACTACCTTCAGAGCTGGGCACCTGGTCAACAGCCGCCGCTCTCCATCCATCCAGCTCTAAAGGCAGCGCAGAAGCAAGGGTGGCAATACCACGACCCTTCTAAAATAACCTTGTGACCCCTCTGCAACTCCCTTTTTGGCAGGACCCCCAATTTGAGAAACGCTGGTCTTCCCCCATGGAAAGTGTAGAGAAGCTGCAAGAGTAGAAAGAGAATGCAGGCAGAAGTCCAGCAACAGAGTGGGGGCTATCCAGTTTATTGCACTCAATGCAGCATGTATGATTACCTGCCCTATGGCCGGTGGCATATGTGTGCATTTGGTGCAAGGAGCTCCTGGCCCTCAGAGACCGTGTACAGGCTTTGGGGACCAGAGTGGCTGAACTGGAGGAACTAAGGGAGACAGAGAAGTACATAGATGAGACTTTCCGGGACACAGTAGAACAGTCCCGTCCCTCCCCACCCTGATCTGACAGCCTCTGTGCTGTTGAGGAAGATGAAAGTCTCAGGGAAGGAGAACGTTCAACTGGAGCAGAGGGAAACGATCCCTCCTTCCAGATGATGTTGTGATATCCTCTCGCACTGAGGATACCTCTCCAGGGAAGGGAGCTTCAGTTATTAGGAAGAGACCGGTAATAGTAACACAGGATTCAATCATTAGAAACATAGATAGCTGGGTTTGCGATGACCGGGAGAATCGCATGGTGACTTGTCTGCCTGATGTGAAGGTTGCGGATCTCTCGAGACATCTAGATAGATTTATGTGTAATGCTGGGGAGGAGATGGTGGTCGTGGTACATGTAGATACCAATGACATAGGGAAGAATAGGAGAGAGGTCCTGGAGGCCAAATTTAGGCTGCTAGTGTAAGAGATTGAAGTCCAGGACCTCCATGGTAGCATTCTCTGAAATGCTTTCAGTTCCATGTGCAGGGCCAGTTAGACAGGCAGAACTGCAGGGTCTCAATGTGTGGATGAGATGATGGTATAGGGAGGAGAGGTTTAGATTTATTAGGAACTGGGGAAACTTTTGGGAAAGGGGGAGCCAATACAGGAAAGATGGGTTCCACCTAAACCAAAATGAAACCAGATTGCTGGCACTTAGTTTAAAAACTGCTCTATGACCTCTTTAATTTTAAGGGCTGGGGAAAAGCCGACAGGTGTGGAGGAGCACATGGTTCGGACAGAGACATTCCTTAGGGTAGGATCTATTAATGGAGATTCTCTATGTCTTAGTAAGGAGGAGAGGATGGAAGATGATAAAATACAGGTAGGATCTGATGAGAAACAGTCAATTGAAAAAGATTCCCATTCAATGACATCATGTAATGGCAGACAGCTAAAAAATGACAGTTTTTTTAAAGTCCTTATATACAAATGCTAGAAGTCTAAATAATAAGATGGGTGAACTAGAGTGCCGCGTGCATGAGGATAGTGATATAACAGGCATCACAGAAACTTGGTGGAATAAGGATAATCAATGGGACACAGTAATACCAGGATACAAAATATATCAGAAGGACAGAACAGGTCGTGCTGGTTAGGGTGTGGCACTATATATGAAAGGAAGCATAGTCAAATGAAGTGAAAAAAAAAATGAACCAAACTGTACCATAGAATCCCTTTTGGATAGAAATTCCATGCTCTAACAATAAGAATATAGCAGTAGGGATATATTACTGACCACCTGACCAGGATGGTGATAGTGACTGAAATGCTCAGGGAGATTAGAGAGGCTATAAAAATAAAAAAACCTCAATAATAATGGGGAATTTCAACTATCCCATATTGACTGGGTACATGTCACCTCAGGACTGGATGCAGAGAGAAAGTTTCTTGACACTTTAAATGACTGCTTCTTGGAGCAGCTAGTCCTGGCACCCAGAAGAGGAGACGCAATTCTTGATTTAGTCCTAAGTGGAGCACAGGATCTGGTCCAAGAGGTGAATATAGCTGGACCTCTTGGTGATAGTGACCATAATATAATTAAATTTAACATCAGTTTGGCGGGGAAAATACCACAGCATCCCAACATGGTAGCATTTAATTTCAGAAAAGGGCACTACACAAAAATGAAGAAGTTAATTAAACAGAAATTAAAAGGTGCAGGGCCAAAAGTGAAATCACTGGAAGCTGCATGGAAACATTTTAAAGACACCGTAATAGAGGCTCAACTTAAATGTATGCCCCAAATTAAAAAACATACTAAGAGAACCAAAAAAGTTCCACCGTGGCTAAACAACAAAGTAAAAGAAGCAGTGAGAGGCAACAAGACATCCTTTAAAAAGTGGAAGTTAAATGCTAGTGAGAAAAATAGAAAGACGCATAAACTCTGTCAAGTGAAGTGTCAAAATATAATTAGGAAGCCAAAAAAGAATTTGAAGAACATCTAGACAAAGACTCAAAAAGTAATAGCAAAAAAAAATTTTTTTTAAGTACATCAGAAGCAGGAAGCCTGCTAAACAATCAGTGGGGCCACTGGACGATCGAGGTGCTAAAGGAGCACTCAAGGACGATAAGGCCATTGCGGAGAAACAAAATGAATTCTTTGCATCGGTCTTCACGGCTGAGGATGTGAAGGAGATTCCCAATCCTGAGCCATTCTTTTTAGGTGACAAATCTGAGGAACTGTCCCAGATTGAGGTGTCATTAGAGGAGGTTTTGGAACAAATTGATAAATTAAACAGTAATAAGTCACCAGGACCAGATGGTATCTTGGTAGGTCCTGCGCTTATTGGCGGATTTTCTTGCCTCAGAGATTCACCATGTGGGTTGGGGAACAGCCCAGAGACCTTCCCCTCTGGAAGAACCCACAGTCCAGGTCAATTGGGAGGTTTGGGGGGAACCCAGGCCTGCCCTCTACTCCGGGTGCCTCCTGTAACAGCTGCATGACAGCTACAACTCCCTGGGCTACTTCCCCATGGCCTCCTCCAAACTCCTTCCTTATTCTCACCACAGGACCTTCCCCCTGGTGTCTGATAACGCTTGTGCTCCTCAGTCCTCCAGCAGCACACCCTCTCGCTCTCAGCTCCTTGTGCCTCTTACTCCCAGCTCCTCACACTCACACCACAAACTGAAGTGAGCTCCTTTTAAAACCCAGGTGTCCTGATTACCCTGCCATAATTGATTCTAGCAGCTTCTTCTTAATTGGCTCCAGGTGTCCTAATTAGCCTGCCTGCCTTAACTGGTTCTAGCAGGTTCCTGATTACTCTAGTGCAGCCCCTTTTCTGGTCACTCAGGGAACAGAAAACTACTCATCCAGTGACCAGTGTATTTGCCCTTTACCAGACTCCTGCACCCCACTGGTCTGGGTCTGTCACACAGGCTTGTCTCTGACACACTTCAAACCAAACGCACTGCTTCAGGTAGAACAAACAAATGTATTAACTACAAAAGAGATTGTCAAAACACAACAAGTCACATTTGGTCAAATGAAATAAAAGCAAAACGCATTCTATGCTGATCTTAACACTTTCTGTGCCCTTACAAAGTTAGATGCTTTTCACCACAGGCTGGCTGGTTGCCCTTCAGCCAGGCTCTCCGCTTTGATCAGCGCTTCAGTTGCTTGGTGGTGGTGTCTGTAGATAGAGGTGGAAGAGAGAGAGAGAGCATGGCAAACATCTCTCTCTTTTATCATGTTCTTTTTTCCCTCTTGGCTTTGCCCCCCGCCCCTTCAGAGTCAGGTGTCCCAAACTGACCAAGGGAAGGGGGGTGACTCACTCGAAAGTCCAACAGATCCTTTGTTGCTGCTTAGGTCAGTGTCCTTGTTCCTGTGAGGCTGGGCTGGGTTTGTCTCATACATGCCCTGATGAGGCGTGAACTGCCCCTCTGCTCTTGGAGAGTTTTTGTTTGGGCCTCTGCTCTTGGAGGGTTTTGCCTGGGCTTTTTTTAAGCCACGAGGACACATTTTCAGCTTCATAACTATATACATGAAATTACAACCTATAACATTACTATAACAACAATGCTCCGTGCATCATGAGCCTTCTGAAAACACCCAACGTGACAAACTTTGCATTGGATACCACACAATCATATTATAAGGATGAACATGGGGGTGCAGGGTGTTCCCCAAGGTATAGAGCATCACAGGGTGTCTGTCCCCTACAGGGCCTGAAGGGGTAAATTAGGCCAATTAACCTATAGGCCACATTGAGGAGAGTCAGGGAGTGCTGCGGCCTAATTTGCTGATAAAGTCCAGCTGGGGGAGGAGCTGGTCCAGGTTTATAAAGCCAGGAAGTTGGCAGTAGAATGTGGCTACAGGGAAGGAATCCCTGGGAATAGGGAGGTCTGTCACAGGGTTCAGTAGTCTGTAGTTACTCCCTGGGAGGAGGGAGTTTGAGCTGTTACACCCACAGTGGGAGGAACCAGAAACTGTAGAAAGGAGTCCAGGGGAGGAGCAATGGGGTCTGAGGGAAAGCAGACCGCAGTTGCCCAGTGCAAGGTTCCTGGAATGGAACCTGGAGTAGTGGGCAGGCCTGGGTTCCCCTGCTAGCCACGGTGGAAGTGGCACCCTCAGGGGAGTGCCAGAGAAGACTGCCTGAGACCGTTCATGTGGAAGAACTTTGGTACCCTGTAGGGGAAAACTGCTAAGTGACCTGGCCGGAATGCTAAGTCACCAAGAGCAGGCTGCAGCTTGTGGAACTAGAGGGGGGCCAGAGAGGCGGAGAGACCGCATGTAACCACAGGAAGGGGCATTGACCTCGTGAAGCTAATCCCCAGAAAGGCCAGAGGAGGTGCCATTCTAGTGGTGAGTCGAGCTCCCCGTCACAGAAGCATTGAAAGTGACTGGCCGATCGGATTATTTCTGAGAAGTACTGACTGAGCTGCTCCTGGAGATGGGTTCTCTCCACTCGCTCCTTTGGAAGGTAATAAATAATACACGAATAACATAAATACTCTTTTGAACTTCTATAGCAACTTCCGCCTGCGGGTTTACAATCAGCATGGAATGCAGCCGAATAGCGCCTCATGTGACATAGCAAAGTATTATCCCTAAGTCACAGATGGGGCATCTAAGGCACAGAGACACTTTGTGACTTACCTACGGTCTCCTAGCAAATGTGAGGCAGACTCCGGAATAGAAGCTGCATCTCCTAACTCCTGCACATGCTTTGCCATAAAACCACCCCTATCCCAGGGAGGTTTTTTAGTGGTCTTTGGTCAAAAGTTGAGCTCAGCTCTTTGGCCAGGCCAGAGAAATCCAGCCGATATAGCCTGTGGGCACAGAGTGATATTACTGTAAGGTGAAATGCTCTGTTGCACCAGGGGTGTGCCTGGTGCCACTTTCCAGCTTGTAGTGCCACCTAGAAGTACTCTACGGAGCTGAGCTTCTGAAAGACAAAAGCTGAAGCCTGAGATTCTCTGCAAACAGAATTTTGCATCCATCGGGAAATGCTGCCTTTGGGCTGCTTTAATATTTCATTTGATCACTACAGACCAGACTGTAGCCCACCCT
Organism: Malaclemys terrapin pileata; assembly: GCF_027887155.1. Lineage (NCBI taxonomy): Eukaryota > Metazoa > Chordata > Testudines > Emydidae > Malaclemys > Malaclemys terrapin. The sequence continues at coordinate 11,974,515 of NC_071515.1, read as the reverse complement.
TACATGGCTATGCAGGGATGTACTGGGAAGCAAGACCCTGGTCACACTCCCACTCTGCTCTGAGGCCTCTCCACATTGCAGGTGCAGGCATGGGAGAAGGAGACGAGTTGCACACCTGGCATTTCACCTCCACCCCCAGCCCATGCAGGTGGATGGGAGGGGGTGGAGAGGGGTAGGAAATGGGTGGAATCTTGGCTTTGCTCTTCCTCCCCCCCAATACAACATGCTTAATTATTTGCTCCATTTATCTTTCTGGGTACTGAACTTAAGATGGCCTCTGCAGTGTGTGTAGGAGAGATTAGGGTTACACTTTTTTTCTGAGCAAAGCTTGTACTCCACCATGTCTTCAAGAGAAGTTTGCAGCTCCATCAGACGCACAAGCAGACATCTTGGGGTCCAATTTACAAGCATTTAACTCTTCTTAGACGTGGGTTGTCACAGATGCAGCCGATGTGTCTTCTATAACCTGAACATCTAGAAATGCATCTGCTGGCCTACCCCTGACATCAAGATAAGACACGCAATGACTTAATATTCGATGCCCATTTGCACTGGTGCATTCATCAGACATATATGCACATTTTTTGAATGTGGTGAGAGAGTTCTTCACTTTTTCAACTGCTGAGTCTTTCAATGTTGCACCGCATGATTCTAACCAGTCCATTGAGTTTCTTGCAGAAAGATAAGCTTTCGTGGGCTAAAACCCACTTCATCGGATGCATGCAGTAGAAAATACAGTAGGAATATATATATACACAGAGGACATGAAAAAATGGGTGTTGCCATACTAACTATAATGAGAGTAATCAGTTAAGGTGGGCTTGTTATAGTTAGTATGGCAACACCCATTTTTTCATGTCCTCTGTGTATACCGGTATATATATTTCTACTGTATTTTCCACTGCATGCATCCGATGAAGTGGGTTTTAGCCCCCGAAAGCTTATGCTCAAATAAATTTGTTAGTCTCTAAGGTGCCACAAGGACTCCTCGTTCTTTTTGCTGATACAGACTAACACAGCTACCACTCTGAAACTTTGCAGAAAGATAGTGAGCATTTGCTGGTCTTGGTTGGAACCAGTGTCCAACTTCAGGGTTAACAAGTAACAATGCACTTAACATTGGCCTCCAGTTTGTAGGATGTGGTATCTTTTGCTTAAATAGAAAGTATGATACGACAGCCATGTTTGTTTGCATAAACTGTGTTGTGTCTCCAGCATTCTTAACAGCCTCATTAAGTACTTCTGGCAGTGACTGGCTTATAAGGCTTTCAGCAGGCTTGGTGTTTTGCAGCCTTTTCATGTAGTTTGTCAGCTCTGGCTTTGCTGATTGGTCCGGCAAACCAAGCTCCTCCAGTTTTACCAGTTGTAACAGTGGGAAGCTTTCCTTCTTCGTAAGCTTATTTGCAAGAGGTGCACCGGCAGCCATGTTTTGTAACTTCAAATAAATGGGACAAGTTTGACCGACAAGCATCCGGCATTGCCTTTAGATTGTGGAGACTTTCTTCAGTAGGTAGCTGTATTTGTGCTTCGGGCTGTTTGGATGTTTTGAACCTGCAGAGGACATGTTGGTATATTCCTGGTTCTTGGTATGTTCTTCAGCTTGGTTGGGTTGACCCCTGGGAGGGTGATGAGGGAGTTTTTTGGGGGGATGGGGTGTATGGAAATTCCTGGTGTGGCTGGAGAGGATGTGGAAACCGCAGGAGGGCATTGATATTTATACTTCCTAGTGAGAGCAGCTACAGAACGGTGCCGTTTCGACACTGACGGAGTAATGCTGGATTCTACGAGGAAAAGGCATTATCGGTGATGTGACTCCAGGGGACCCAGATTCTGAGTTTGGTACATCCAGCTATCATAGAATCGTAGAAGATCAGGGTTGGAAGAGACCTCAGGAGGTCATCTAGTCCATGAAACTAAGAAGCTATCTGTTACCATGCCGGGAGTCTGGGTATCTGAGGTACAACCTGTCCTGCCTGGCGAAGGCAGAAGATCAACTCAGCACTTACAACAACTAGCAGAGTGTGTGGGTCAACTAGCTGCACCAGCAGATGCTGCTTCAATTCCCCAGCAACCACAAAGGGGGTGGGGGGGAGGAGTTTCTTGCTACATATGGTCACAGATGGGCCATTTATTACAATATGAATGCAGGGCTAAGAATAATGCCTGGAAGCCATCAGGAAATTAGGGGTGAGGGCTGGGCTTATTGGCCAGACCCTCTGTTATCATGGTGATGGATACGGTGATGGATACGGTGAATCAGAATAGAATAAGGACTAACTGAAGCAGAGCAAAGGCCATTTACTGAAGTAGCATTACCTCTGTTGCTGGTGTTGTATGGGTCACTGTGAATCAGACAGCTGCTGCCTGGTTTAGTGGCTATGGGAGCTGCTGTTTCTCTAGTGACTTGAGAACTTTGAACATATATCCCCCTGACCTATCCTCATCAGCTTCCTGTCCACGGAACTGAGGGCCAAGAATTGTCAGTTAAAGGCAAGGCAGATCTCACTGTACATATTGGTGCCTCAGCAGGGGACACCCCTTTGTGGTCACTGATATGGTCCAGTTTGGGAGTAGATTTTTGTAGACTGGAATCCGATGGCGATTCCATGTGCGTAATCAAACATCAGGGTGAGATGAAGATCGTGCTGAATTACACACTAACACCAATGTATCAATTTCATCTTCTGTGACTGATACAACAGTGCCCTTGGAGGATGTGAATATCCTGTTGTCCAGTTACAAAGGCATCTTAATTATAGGACTTACCGTCAAGCTGGGATGGGCTCATTTGACAGCACTATATGGATACATCGAGATGTACACCCCATAAACAGAGACCCTCTTGCACAGCTGTGCCAAGAGAGTAGAAAACCTGTTACAGGTCAAAAAGAGAGTGATTTGGCCGTCTCATGGACATCACCAGTTTTTCTAGTCACAAGGGAAGATAAAGTACACTGCTTTTGTGGGGTTGTTAGACAGCTAAATACTGTTACAAAAAACATACACCGCCAATCCTACAGATTGATGGTGTTCTGGACCAATTTGGGGGTGCTCAGGAATCCAGTACTCTGGATTTGCCCAGTGGATATTGCCAGGTTCTCTTACGGAAGTTCTGCATAAAGATAACCTTCACTATTGGGCTGCGTCATTATAGTTCAGTTCAGCTTTTTGGGATGACCCCGGGGCCTGCTGCCTCTCAGAGATTAATGATTTAAGCAGATGTTTCTTCTACTTGGATGGTATCACTGTGTACACCATCCAGCTGGATGGAGCATCCGCAATGTCTATGAGCAGCATAGGAATGTCGACAGTTAGAACCAATGAGGCCACCATCTTCAGGGGAAGTTCTGAGTGGCAGTTGGGCCCAGAGTTTTGCAGGTATTTATGTGCCTAAGTGACCGAGTAAAGGTCAGAGTAAAGGTTAATCCATACTGGTTAACCACCTGCTCATAGGGAAAAGCAGGAATATATGCCCCATTTTAGACAAAACCTTAACCTTAACTGGAGTCGCCACCAGGCACCTCCATAATACTTTATGTTGCTTATATGGTTAACAACCCTTGGTCCTTCCTTTATTACCCACCCGTGTTCATGGCAACAATGACATAAGTGCTGCAATGTGACCTCACAATGCTGTGATTTGAACACTGGCTCAGTTGGCCCTCAGTGTCAGTTGCTTTTACTTGGACAGAAGGAGAGGCTGGATATTGTGCTGGCTAAAGTCGATTTCAGATCCAAGATCTAATCTATTACTGAGGGGAAAAAAGTAAGTGGGCTTTCTTACTCCCCATGGCTGTCCTACCTCTGACCAACAGAGACCCACTTTGCTTAAATTCTGTTTGAAAAGGGTCACCAAATTAAATTCGTTTTTTTGGCCCAGAACCTCAAAGGTATTTAGGCACTTAACTCCCACTGAAATCCATGGGAGTTAAGAGCCTAAATACCTTTGAGAATCTCTCATTTTATGTCTCTCTCGCTCTGGCATGAAAAGTGCCATCCTAACAGAATCCAGGAGGGAATCCAGCTGTCTGATCAGGGGCTACTTGTGCCCTATCTCTCTCTTACACTCAATTCTTTAGTTCAGCTGTAAAAATTGTGGCAGATAGGGAATAAATCCAGAGTTCATAAGGCTGCATGGTAAGGTTATATTTCATTAACCCAGCAGGGACTTCTGGAGATCACTGAGATCCCTAGAAAGACTTGCCCCCTCTGGGAGTCTCTTCCACTGATCCCCCTCTGGGACCCTGTTCTAGGATCTCACACAGGGCCCTTGTCCGTGAAGTGGAGAATGAAAGGAAGTGGGTTCTGTTCCAGGCCTCCATTCATCTGTAGACGAGCTCCATACGCACAGACCCCAAAGGACACAATCAGGGGAGTTGCCCACTAACTTCAGTGGGCTTGAATCAGGCCCAGATATAGGCCCAATAAAAAGATGGCTCCAGCTGTCCCTGCAGCAGAGTGTGGAAAGGAGAGGCTCTTTGCTGTGGCATTATTTCCTCCAGGTGCAGAATGGACAGTAGGGGATTTCCACTTCAGTTCCTGGAGATTTAAGGAAGCTGATCCCCATTCTGTGGCCTCACCCTCACAGCTGGCATGAGAGGCAGCAATTGGGCTCGAGACATGACCCTTAAAATCTGCCTTCAAGTTGATTCTCCATAATTCTCCATCTTGGATGAAGAATAACATTTCCTTTCCCCACTATGGCAGATCATTTTGGTTTTGCACTGCCCATTTCAATGTTTAAAATTTTCCAGGATTAGGAAGGAATGAGGAGATACATATACATGCTCTTTAATGCTTTTGGGGGGGTGTCAAGGCTGCTTCCCCACTTTGAACTTTAGGGTACAAATGTGGGGGCCTGCATGAAGACTTCTAAGCTTAACTACCGCTGCCACCATTCCCAAATGGATTCCCTTCCCTGGGAAGCCTTGAGAAACTCTTCACCAATTCCCTGGTGAATACAGATCCAAACCCCTTGGATCTTAAGGCAGGGAGAAATGAACCATTCCCCCTCCTTCTCCCACCAACTCCTGGTGAATACAGATCCAACCCCCTTGGATCTAAAAACAAGGAAAAATCAATCAGGTTCTTAAAAAGAAGGCTTTTAATTAAAGAAAAAGGTAAAAATCATCTCTGTAAAATCAGTATGGAAAATAACTTTACAGGGTAATCAAACTTAAAGAGCTCAGAGGACCTCCCTCTAGCCTCAGGTTCAAAGTATAGCAAACAAAGATAAACACTCTAGTAAAAGGTACATTTACAAGTTGAGAAAACAAAGGAAAACTAACACGCCTTGCCTGGCTATTTACTTACAAGTTTGAAATAGGAGAGACTTGTTTAGAAAGATGTGGAGAACCTGGATTGATGTCTGGTCCCTCTCAGTCCCAAGAGCGAACAACTTCCCAAACAAAGAGCACAAACAAAAGCCTCCCACTCCCCAAGATTTGAAAGTATCTTGTCCACTTATTGGTCCTTTGGGTCAGATGCCAGCCAGGTTACCTGAGTTTCTTAACCCTTTACAGGGAAAAGGATTTTGGAGTCTCTGGCCAGGAGGGATTTTATAGTACTGTACACAGGACAGCTGTAACCCTTCCCTTTATAGTTATGACAGGGTGCAATTCTCCCCCGGGCTGAGGGTCAGCAAAAAATCATGTACCTCTTACATCCCACTAAAATCCAGAGCCTTGGAGAGTGCAATGAAATTTTGCAATGAATGTGAAGAGCTGTAATTTTTCCTGCTGTCTCCAGTGGAGCACAAGCAGCGGCGGCTCCAGGCACCAGCGCGCCAAGCACGTACCTGGGGCGGCAAGCCGCGGGGGGTGCCCTGCCAGTCGCTGCGAGGGCGGCAGTCAGGCTGCCTTCGGCGACGCGCCTGTGGGAGGTCCGCCGGTCCCGTGGATTCGGCGGTAATTCGGCGGCGGGTACGCCGAATCTGCGGGACCGGCAGACCTCCCGCAGGCGCACCGCCGAAGGCAGCCTGCCTGCCGTGCTTGGGGTGGCAAAAAAGCTAGAGCCTCCCCTGAGCGCAAGCATGTAGATTAAAATTTAAATCTTAGACAGAGGATTTAAGTAATATTGGAGCACAATGTGATATTTTGAATACAGCTAAACTTTGTGTTGCTCACTAGACTAAGAAGTATATTGTGATATTGATTGATGACCATCAAGCATGTAATCTTAGCTTTGTGAACTTCTTTCTCCATCTTTCTTCATTGCTCAAGTATTGGAGGAAACCAATGATTGTGAAATTAGTTAAGAGTCCCAACTTCTAAAGCAAGTAAACTTCGGGCTTAAAATGTGTTGGGTTTTATGGGCCAGATCTTCAGCTGCTATAAATCGACGGCTCCATTGACTTGAATGAAGTATTCTGATTTCCAGCAGCTGCGGATCTGACTCAACAAATGTATTATTCAAATGAAATGCGTATGCGATGGACAGTGTTCAATGTGGGTTTTTTTAGAAGCACCATAACTGAATTTTGGGTTGGCAAATATTGTGATACATATATATTTGTTTGGATTTTTAGGTGCTTTATAATTCCACTCTTGGTGCCGTCATTGTGTCAGATTAGTTTTGTCGCCTCTTTTCTCTTTACAAACATTAAGTAAGTAACCTTCCTCATCCCTGGGAGGTACAGAAGGGTCAGTATCATCCCTTTTTGGTACATGGGGAAACTGAGGCACGGGGCGGGAACGTGAGTTGCCCAGCATCACACAGTGAGTGAGTGGCAAAGCCAGGATGAGAAATCTATTTCTGGTTTCCAATCCCATACTCAAACCATTAGACCACACTGCTTATCCTTTGCATAGTTTTGAGTATATTTATTGACTTTATTAAAACAACAAAGTTCCAAAAGGAACCCCCAAACCTTTGCTAATATACAATTTGAGTCGAGGATTTATTTCTGTATTTAAAAGAACTAGATTCATTACAGCTGAGCATTTACATGTTGAAAAGGAAGGCAATTCTCAACTGAGGTTCTGGCACCAACCTTTAATCTGGCCCCAGCTACTTCTCATTTTGTAGAATCACAGAACTGTGGGGCTGGACAGCTCCTCAAGAAATCATCAAGTCCAGCCCCCTACGCTGAGGCAGGACCACGCAGGGTGCGATTCCCTGCTTGAGAAGACATCCCTGCACTAGCTGTCATCAAGCTAGCGTGTTAAATAGCAGCGTGGCTGCGACAGTTCAGGCAGTGGCTTGGGCTAGCCGCCGGAGTACGTACTCATAGGGTCCGGGTGGGGTTGTACTCGGGGTGGCTAGCCCCTCTCACCGCTGTCCATGCTATCCTTGCTACAGTGCTATTTTAGCAAGCCAGTGCGAATATGTGTATGCGAGCTGGGTATCACACCCCCAGCTGCAAGTGTAGAGATACACTTGGTGGGGGGATTGGCAGGAGGTGCAGGGTCCCAGGCCCAGATTCTCAGAGGTATTTAAGCTCCTAACTGCCATTGATTTCCGTGGAAGTTAGGAAACTCCATACCTTTGAGGATCTGGGCCCCTGTCTGTGGCTCACATTTTTAGCTGGAGGACGACGCACACATTCTCACTAGCTTCAGGCTTGAAATTGTCCCGCAGACAATTAGATCGACTGAAACAAAACTGGCCACCCTTCCTGACTTGTTGCAGAATGGACGTGCACAGCTTGCCAAGGGAGGGGAAGGAGGAGGACGCGGCTGCTGAGGGCAAGTCCACCTTGGGAAGAGAGGAACATTCCAGTGGGAGTCAGCGTGAGCCGGAGCTGGCTCAAGAACATACTCAAGATGGCCCAGCCAAGGTCGTTCCTAAGCAGAGTGGGCCCATCCTAAGGTGTCTAAAGCGAATCTGCCAAAAAGTGAAGAGAGGCAAGACGCGATATCCCCGAACTGTCACTACAGGTAAAAGGAAAGGCTAAGGATGCGCTAAGGGATGGGAATGAAGGGAGGCAAACTCAGTCTCAACCCCCATGTGTTCAAAGATTTGCAGTGATCCCAAAGGCTCTTGGGTTTGTGTTCCACTTAGGGGAAACTGAAGACAAGGCACAGAGAGTCGGGGGGGGGGGAACATGGAAAAAGTGGAGGAGGGGAGAACAAATAGATGTGGCCGCATGGCTTTGCTAGTGGGTGGACGGCGCTCTTCCATGGCTGAGTCTGCATGCAGCTCGAGGGCAGCCCTCTGTTCTGCACGGGGGCAGAGATCACTGCTGGAGCTTGGCAAATAAATAATGAGCTAGCAGTAATCAGTCCCAGTACTAATCATCCCGGAATCTCCCAGAGATTGGAATGACAGGAGACAGTGTTCCTGAATCAGGACCAGTTTGGTAAATGCTGGATCTCCGTGAGGTCCTTCCATCCCCAGTGTGAACACAATACTTACAAGCCCTGATACAAACACTAGACCCGGGTGACGGTCAGACCCCTGTATTTCTAAGGCTCTCCAGCACTGGTGGAGGTGATGATGCCCCCAGAGCCTGTATTTCTCTGGGAATCTCTGGCTGCTGGAAGAGGAAGGGCAGTTTCTATTTCTCTCCACTACACACTGCTCTCCCTTCTCTTTCTTACCCTTGTAGTGAAGTCATTGCTTGGAGCAGGCAGAACAATACAACACTAGGGATGACTGACTAGCCCAATACCTGGGTTGGAATGGGAGTCCTATTTCTGGATCCTAGAGCCTGGTTCTCATTACACTAAGGCCTCTTTCCACTGCTCTGGCAGGTACATCTCTCTCAGGAACCATAAGGAGGAATGGGGAGGGAGTAAAATGGGGCCTAGGTGTGGCCACGCCTCTGCACCCAGAAGTGTGCAAAGGAGACACTCCCACACACACTCTGGGCCCAGCCGGTGCCTCTCCACAATAGGGCCCTGCTCTTGGAGAGCCCGTAGGCAACACTGTAATAAAAATCTTAAATAACAGCTAGAGACTTACATTGTTTCTAAATGAAAGCTTAGATGCTGCAGAACAAAAAGGCATTCGAAAAAAGAAGCCAATATGCCAGGCCAACGTGGCCCATCCCATGCTGAGCCCTGGTTTAGTCCAGTCTAGTTTTAAATGTCTTTAGCCAACGTTTCTCAAACAGTGGGTCTTGACCCCAGATGATTACACAGAGCAATCAAGGGAGTCAGGAGGCATTGAAAATTGTATTATAACCTAAAGCAAAAATAATCTTGCTCCCCCACTCCCTGCACACCTTTACCCTTCAAGGTCAAATATTCTTGGCCAACCTCTCACAACACACGTGCAGGTGAATTCTGTAGGGCTAACGTTGTTAGCAATGACACATTTCTAATTCTTATAGTGAGTGTAAAGGCAAAATTCTTTGACTTTGAATAAGTGGCCAACCTGAAAACCACAGACTTAAGCAATGGGGCTTCCACCACTTCCCTTGGGAGGATGTTATCCTGGCTGTTCCACCCATCACGAGCTCCTAGCTGCTTTCCCATGCTGCTGACGGCGGCAAAGCAGGATATGTGAACTGAATCCTAATTGCAAGAGCATCAGCCAGTCCTATTCAGCCATATTTGGCTGGCTAATGTTCATGCTGTCGGACAAATCTATTATTTGGTTGGCCCTATACAGTACAGCGAGTCCTGGTATTTCTTTGGGTCTGTGCTCATTCATGTCCAATCGGAGAGCACAAGATATTTATTGTGTAATGAATCAATAACATTTATCCAAGAAATAAAGGGGGTAGAGGATGTGACTGGAGTCAGGAGAACTATCTTCTATTCCCAGCATTGCCAGTGACATGCTGTTTGACTGAGCCAGTCACTTCACCTCCCTGTGCCATGGTTTCTCCGGCCATAAAAATGGTGGTAATAATACCGGCCCACCTTTAAAAGCCATTTGAAGATCCTCCACTGAAAAACTCCATAGAAGTGCAAAGGAGTCTCATTCTGGGTCTCTCTTATTTTGTTTTTGTTTTTTAAGGAATCCCCAATTTGATTCTGATTTTGATCACTTGCTTTGAGAGTCAGTGGCTTATTTCACCAGCATCACAGTTTCCTTCACTTCTCCCCTGCTCAAGCAGGATATAGATGTCTAGCCCTATTCAAAACAAATGGTAGGAATCAAACCAATCAAGCCAACAAACAAAAGATAACCCTACCCAGAGCAGAGATATCTTACCCCAAAAAGGGAGATGTGCCAGTGACGCCAAGCTTTCCACTAGGAACTTCACTATTGCTCATTGATTTTAGCTGGAAGGAGCCCAGATACCACGGTGATGGGCAGCAGTATACAACCCCAAGACAGACAGACCGTGTCCTTTCTTTGGTTTAAATGAACTGTCTTTTGGGCACCAATCAGTCCATGAATGACACCTCAGGGCGCGTTCATTCCCCTTTAACCAGCAATAGCAGTAATTTCTTTCTTTCTGTCATTCCTTCTTTCTTATTAGTCCCAGATATCTCGTGCATGGAGACTATTTGGGAGGCGGATGAAAGTGGACGTGAGCAGCATGGCTGTGCTACGGAGGGAGCCATGCTCCTGCTGGAATCATGGAGAAACATTGTTGACTACTTCAATAGTAACAAAGAGGTATAAACCTTCTCCATCTAATCTGTAAACTAGTGTCCCCTCACGCTGTCCGTCCCACCTGACCCAGCCTGGGACATCCCAGAAGGTTTATCACATAGGGTCTGACTTCTCTTCAAACCCTTTGCCTACAGCACTCAACCTTTCTTCTTTCACTTACTCAGACAATCCAGCCTCTGGATGCTTTTCTCCTATTATACATATTAGGTGCCTTCTCCAGATACATCCCACAAACTCTTTGGTGATCTCATGCCCCGTTTGTCGGTGGTATCCTTGATTTGCAGGGATTTCCCACCACTCTGTGCTAGTTTCAGTAGATTCTTGCCCGGCTACTCCCCTGCCTCACACTATCCGTTGGACTCAAGGACGAAACATTTCCACCCAAGATCTCCCCTGGCGACTGCTCCTCTCTCAGGGCTGGTCTACACTGGGGGGGGGGGGGGAATCGATCTAAGATACGCAACTTCAGCTACGAGAATAGAGTAGCTGAAGTCGACATATCTTAGATCGATTTACCTCGGGTCCTCACAGCGCGGGATCGACGGCCGCGGCTCCCCCATCGACTCCGCTTCCGCCTCTCGCTCTGGTGGAGTTCCGGAGTCGACAGAGAGCGCGTTCGGGGATCGATTTATCGCGTCTAGACGAGACACGATAAATCGATCCTCGATAGATGGATTACTACCCGCCGATCTGGCAGGTAGTGAAGACGTACCCTTAGACCTTCACTGACAAACAAATGGGTCCAGCTTTGTCGCTTATACACATGGTGTCAAGGCTGAATCCCTACTCTGGCACTTCGAGTGCAGAAGGTGGAGGCTGGCAAGGATTTAAAAAATCAATACTTGCCACTCCAGGCTTGTATTACACTCCCAAGGTTACAGCTTTTCTCTGACCTTGTCTTGGTAAATGCTGCCACCACCCAAATGCAAAAAAACCCCTTGGACCCAGGAAGGAGCACTTGGGAATTCTTCCCTGTGGGGTATCCTCAAGCCCTTTCAAATCCCCCCCTCCCCCCGGGGAAGAGCTGAGAAAGAAAACAAAGGAAATCTGCTGTTGCCACCAGCTAATTAAACAACAGGCACAAACCTCTTAGGACACCAAAAATCCAATTCTGTTCTTAAAAAAGGTAAATTTTGTTAAAAACAAAAAGGAAGAAAGTACATCTGGAACTTAGGCTTTTTGCTAGATCTTAAAAGAAAACAATTACAAAAATTAAGCATCAAGATAGCTCTCTTGAGGTTCAGCTTCAAGGTTACAAGCAAAACAAAAGTATCTGGGGTTAGCATAGAGGAGATCCACAAGCCAAAATAAAGAAATAAACCTGATCGCGTCTAGTTAAACATTCCCTGTCCAATGATTTTTCTCGGTATGGAAGATGAATTTTCATACCTGGTTCCAGCCTTACACAGAATTGCTGCTCCGTGTCCCGTCTCCAGAGAACAGACACAGACAAAGAGAAGTTTTTTCCCCATTTTAAAAAGTTTTAGCCCTCCCATTGGATCTTTTGGTCAGGTGCCCACTCCTTTTCCTTTAGCTGGGGAACTTTGTTAACCCTTTACAGGTAAAGCAAGCAGAGAACAGCCACCAAGAGGGACTTTATAGCTAACTGGCTGGCTGGGTGTTCATAAAAAGGAGCCCCCCCCTTCATTTATTACACATGGTCACGCTACATCTGGCTACTTGTCCTACAGAAAACAGGCTCTGTGTGGAGTCCTCTACATGGAATCCCATTGCTGTTCTGCTTGTTCTCCTTGATCCAACCCTTCTCTGAACAAGTAGCTCACACAGTCAGGTCCTACACAATCCAACATTCTGCTGGAAGCCATCAGAACCCTACTTAGACTGTCAATTCTTGGGAGCTGGGCCTGTGTCTTCCTTTGTTTGCAGACAGAGCCCAGTATATTGTAGGTGCTGCCCGGATACATCATCATCCTCAACTCACCACGATTTCTGATCCTGACTATTCATTGCTCTGCAACATTGTTAATTTATCTACCAGGTGTTCCGTGTGGAGGGGTTTTGAATGAAGGTAGAATATTCTACCCGATGATGTTCTCTATCTAAATCCCTTTCACCCTGATATATATTTTTTCTCATTTTGGTTTAGGATTTCATTATGAAAAAAAGTTTCTTAAGACTCTTGTTTGTTCTCAGCAAGAGCATCGACTGGCATAACATGCCTGACTTTTTTATTCACAACTTTGCATCAGACACTGCAGGAGCCATAGTGGTGAGTAAATAATATACACAGGGTCTGTGTTGTTGGTTGGAAAAGATTGATGAACTGTGGAGAATACTTAGCTGCTAAACCCATGCTAGGGTCCATGGAATCTGGAGAGTTGTAAAGAACTTCGTTGTATACACTGAAGCAATTATTTCAGTGTGTAAAATTGAGGTCAGTGCTGATTGACTGGAATATTAGTGTGAATGGACAAAGAGAGGATGCTAGTTGGTGGGAAGTAGGAGATGAGTGAACAGAGATGGATGAGGAAATGAGTGAGTGAATTTGTGGCTGGGTAGAAACAGATGAGATCCCTTTGGACAATACCTGAGCAGCTTCATGATCTGGGAGCTCTTCCATCAGAAAGGAAGATCCTGGGTTTTGGCTAGGCTCCTTGTTACTTTTGGAATATCTGATGTTCTTTTAGCTGGGGATTTATTGGAGACTCCGGAGAAGCCTGTGGCTAATTTAGCCTTTTTTGAGGCCTCCAGAGTTAGCTGTGATGCCAGGGCTTTGTATAACCTCCTCAATGAATGTGTGAGGGAGTAGGACTGATGCTGGGAGCACTTGTGTCTCATTTACTATGTTTGCCCCTTTGTGACTTACAGGAGATGATTAAGAAAGAACCCCGGGACTCTCTCTCCAGCACCATACGGCTCCAGGCCATGGCCATCATTATCGAGCTGAGGTAACGTGACCTCTCATTTAACTGCCCAGCCTTCACACCTGGCTTCTCACTCCATGCTCGGTGGGACCAGAGTTGCCAATAGCAGTCCCTCACTTCGTGCCTTTTTCTCTTTAGATGCTGAGGACTCTTTGGGGAGGAGCTGGGGGACTATTGCATGGCTGACTGATGATTTTCTACCCCGTAACTTTGTAATCCTCTTTACTCCACATGTGATTCAAAGCCAAGAGTCTCTGCAGACATTTTGAGATGATTTTCTTTCTGGAGGTGTCAGCTGAGTCATTTCCTTCACTCTCTTCTGTAGTGTTTCTGAGCCGGATTTACTATTCGGGGCACCAGTCCCTGCCCTCCCGTGCTTTTCCTGTATTCTGTTAATCTTTGCCGGTGTCTTACTCTTCTACATTGTTACTGTTCACATGATCTTGTTCTCTTGTATAGTCCAGATGTCTCTTAGTCTCACGCTCCTTCAGCATAACCCTCAGTTCATGTCCTTACCATCTGATGCCTCCGTTATGCTTCAGCACCTCAAAGTCCAGGCTTCTTCCTTTTACCAGCAAAAAGCATGTGGTGAAGGCCATGGGCTCCCACCAGAGAAGGGTCCTGCTGAGAACATTCCTCAAGAGCGTGTTTTCCCTGCCACTTCTAATGACATTGCAGGTGCAAGGAGTAATCAGGGGTATAAGCGGCCAGTACACAAAGGTAACTCAAGAATGGCTTCCTGTTACTTACTTTGGGCCCATATTGGTGATATGTGACTACACTGTCAGCGAAATTTCTCATGGAACGCCATTGTGGAGTATCAGTTGGGGACTTTAGCCCCGGTGACGTGGCCCTGATCATTCGTCCCATGCATACAGCAAGTAGCTGCCACATTCCCAATTATGAAAATGATCCATCCGTTTTCAATTTACTAGGGAACTACTGGGGATCCCAATCTGGGTCGTGAAGCTAGAATGAGGCATGTGGAATGAGGAAAAAGTACTTAGTGCTTGCCCCAGAAATGGGGCTGGCTATTGTTTGATCAGTGACCGGGTATTTCTGGTGTGTGGCACCTCCCACAGCTAGGTCCTCTTGCATGAAGGGGCTGAATAAAGTTGGGGTCCTGCGGCACTCGATACAGCCACATTTTCAGCCTGAACTTTACTTTAGTCCCTACTTTTGACCTGCAATTATTTGCAGTTACACCTTAGCTCACATGGGCACTTGAAATACCTGATTTCACACCTAAATCCAGTACTTTGGCATCGAAGTGATCAACTTGACGGGTGAAAAGACCAGTAGGAGCAAAGCTGCGCCTGCAAATTGTGGGTGTAAATATGGTGGCAAATCTTTAAACATCTGACCCGTACTGTCAGAGTTGCTAAAGCTTTCAGTGCCTGTGCTTTTTTAATTCTGAAAAGCCATTTATGGCCCTAAAGTTGAGGGGAGAGAAATTACAGACACTGGACCAAATTCACTACCAAAGTCAATAGAATTTAGAACACTTAATTTGCCTCACATCCCGCATGCTCACATATGCTCTCTCTAACCAAATCATTGGAGTGAATAGTATCTAAGACCCAGAGGAGTAAAGGGCAAAGACACAGGGCCGGCGCAACCCATTAGGCGGTCGCCTAGGGCGCTACAATTTGTGGGGTGGCGACCACAACGGTATTTCGGCGGCGGGACCTTCCGCCGCCTCTGTGGGGGGCGGCATTTCGGGGCGGGACCTTCCGCCGCCTAGGGCAGCAGAAAAGCTGGCGGCACTCCTGCAAAGGCAAGGTGATATATTTATTAAAGTGATATTTATTTCTAATGTTAAAAAATCTCATTTCAGTGTAGGACTTTCTTTTGCTATAACACTTTCCTTACTCTCTGATAAGGGCTTTGCTGCATGTTATCTTCCCAAGGGAGGCATTGATGAATTCATTACATCAGGTTTGGGGATGATTTGGAAGATCAATTATAAGAAAAGGGTCATTTATACTGCAGATGTCTTTCTGTTATCAGTTTCCTTTGGTTTATAATGGAAATGAGGCAGGGATATAATGATGCATCTGGCTTTCTGGGTGATTGTCAAGAGCACAGCTTTGAATCACGGCAGGCCAATATCAGTTGAAACATGAGGCTAGTTTACTCGAGATTCCTGAAGGATTCACTGTCCAGAACAAATCTAAATACGGTTTTTCTTGTGCTCAGGGCACCCACATTATTGAATAAGTGAAGTAGCTAATTATTTAGCAACTATTGCGTACAAGAAGTATGGGCCAGACCCTTCGCTGGTATGAATCCATGTAGCTTCACGCCCGCTGATGGAGCTATGTCAATATGCACTCATTGAGGATCTGGCCTTATTTTTATAGACCTTGTCTTAGGACAAGGTCTGAACTATAAATTCTATTGGTTTATGACTTGGAAGCCAGAAAGGACCATTAGATCATCTAACCCAGGGGTGGCCAACCTGAGCCTGAGAAGGAGCCAGAATTTACCAATGTACATTGCTGAAGATCCACAGTAATATGTCAGCAGCCCCCCATCTGCTCCCCCACCCCACTCCCAGCGCCTCCTGCCCTCTGGCAACCCCGCTGATCAGCGCCTCCCCCTCCCTCTCCGCACGTCCCGATCAGCTGTTTCGTGGCATGCAGAAGGCTCTGGAGGGGAGGAGCGATGGCACGGCAGGCTCAGGGGATGAGGCGGGAAGGGGTGGAGTGGGGGCAGAGCCTGTGGCAGAGCCAGGGGTTGAGCAGTAAGCACCAGTAGTGTAGCTAGGGTGGAAGCGGGGCAGCGGCCGCTCCCACACCGAGCACAAGTGGCGCCTTTTTCATTTTACTCACCCGGGAGCAGAAAAAAAAAGGCGCCACCTGCTGCGGCGCTTTTACTGACGGGGCGGCGCTCCGGGTCTTGGCGGTACTTTGGCGGCGGGACCTTCATTAGCGCCAGGTGTCTTCAGCGGCACTGAAGCTTCATCGTCAAAATGACGCCGAAGACCCGCAGAGCGAGTGAAGGTCCCGCCGCCGAGGTGTCACCGAAGACCCGCAGAGTGAGTGAAGGTCCCGCCGCCGAGGTGCCACCGAAGACCCACAGAGCGAATGAAGGTCCCGCCGCCGAGGTGCCGTCGAAGACCCGGAGCGCCGCCCTGTCAGTAAAAGCGCCGCAGCGGGTGGCGCCTTTTTTTTTCCCACTGCCCCTGTTCCCTCCACCTGGCTACGCCCCTGATGAGCACCCCCGGGCACATTGGAACGTTGGCGCCTGTAGCTCCAGTCCCGGAGTCTGTGCCTATACAAGGAGCCGCATATTAACTTCTGAAGAGCCGCATATGGCTCCGGAGCCACAGGTTGGCCACCCCTGATCTAGCCTGGTTTCTTGTATAATACAGGCCAAAGAATTTCACCCTGTGATTCTTGCCTCAAGCCCATAAGATAAATTATTTGTATAATCCACAGCTCTGTGGCGCTGAGCATAAAGGTTCCCCCTCCTTTCAGGTTCTCTTCATTGAAACATTGCAGACCCTCAACGAGATGCTCCTGAGTCTGATTTTAGAAAATCCAGTTCCGGCTGAGCTAGAGAGGATCTTGCAGGTAAACAGGATCTGGAGATGCCGGTTGGAGGATGGTAAGGTAGGGAAGAGGAACAGGAAAATCTTGTTAAGAGCTTGTGAGGGAAAGGAGAGTTAAGGAAAGAATGGAGTGCCCCATCTCCACAGGGTTCTCCTATTAGGGCATATGTGACAAGGTTCATGTAGCACGAGGGAGTCTTCTATTTCCATCTGTGAGGTCTGACAATCTCCTCCATTGTTACCCTCAGTTTCTTTCCTGTCTCCTGGTGGCCCTTACATCACAGTGTCCTTTCCAAATGAGGACGTTATTCCCTTTACTGCCCATCATTGCCACTCCTGATGCAATTGGAGGGGTCGCTGCCAGGACTCTAGTCCCCCGTGAGGGCTGGCACCTGGCCTCCACAGAACTCCCAGCTCCAGCTGTCCCACAGTGAGAACCAATGGGTGCAATGGGAACCAAGACTGCCGCTAACTACAGAGCATGAGGGCTGGCCCAAAGTCTGCAATCATGAAAGAATAGAAGTTTTCCTCCAGCTGCTCTTATTTTGCTGAATGAAATGCTGGATTGTGTGGCTTGTCCAGAGAAGACTTGGCCCGTCCCTTCCTTACATAGGACCCAATCCTGCATCCATTAAAGGCTCGATCCAATGCTCATTGAAATCAAATGGGGACCTTTCCGTTGACTTCAATGGGCATTGGATCGGTCCTTAGATCAATGTCAAAACTTTCATTGACTTCAGCGGGTGTGTGACTGGGCCCTCAGAGAGAAATGCACTTTGCTTTTGTTCAAAGAGAAGAATTCCATGTGTATTTTGAGTCTGCACAAAGCAGACGCAGCCTGTATCTGTAAGAATGAGATGATTCAGCCAGAATAAAGATTATCCTTTGGGGATCACTTGTATACACCCTTTCCCCCTGTTATTTTTAACCTCTCTTGTTTTTCCTGCAGCTCATGGACTCCTGGATGCAGTCCAGGGAAGCTTGCCGGCGGGAGAGGGCTGTATGGAGCAGCATACTGCTCCTAAACTTCGTGGCCACAGAAGTCAAACTGGATGTGAGTAACTCTTGACTTCTAGTGACCTGATTGCAAACTAGACCTACAGGGCACTCTCCCACGCCAGAGAAACTTCCTGCTTAGAAGTATGTTGATGGGCCCCACAGTGCAATGCTCCCTAATAGGCGGAGGAAAAACCGATCTCGTTGCTCGTCCATCATCCTGACTGAGATGGGTTGGCGGCTGATACACTTGGAAAATAAATCCAGTGCCCTGGAGGAATAGGCCACCTCTTTCCAATGCAGGAAAGGCAGCTAACAAGGGGCACAGGAAGAACAGGTTTTTCTATGGTTGGATCTAATGAATTTCAGAGAAAAGAGATTTCAAAATCCTAGAGACTGAAGACATTTCATCCCCAGCTGGTTCCCTGTTTGCCTCCATTCCTCATCCTAGTACCATGGGATACTTTCATCTTGTGGAGCTGCAGGAAGAGGCCTCTCCATTCCAGCCCACCTCAGCTGTTACAGATCATTATGATCCTGATCTTGCTCCCACTGAAGTCTGTGGCAAAACTCCAGTGGACGTCTGTGGTGCGGGATCAAGCCTTATATTCTTCTTCTGGCTCCCAAGCCTCTTCTGAAGAGGGAGAGCTGAGGATCACTCCCCATTCTAGAAAGGGACTGTGTGGATATAGACTCCTTGCCTAGGAGACACAGCCCGCTTTACCTGCAGTGGTAATGGATTCCTCCTCTCCTCTTTTGTACAATTAGGAAGCATCTCCATTCACCAGGCTCGGACACCTGGTTGCAGTGCTGGGGATCCGCTGTGGGGATCCCGTCAAGGCGATCAGCTCAAAGGCAGCAGGGGCTGTTCATTACCTCGTCTCTATTGCGTGGCGCCAAAAGAGTAAGAGAAGCACTGATGAGCATCTGAATCCCCCTCCTGGGAGCTAAATGCTAGAGACTTTCCTCAGGCAAAGCTCCCGTTCAGGATAGTGCCTGAGTAAGAAGTAGAGCATCTGGCTCGGTATTTATTCCTTACGTTCCTTTGAACAGAGTGCTGGTTTTTTTGTGGATCTAGAAACAAACGTCTGATAGTCATCCCGTAATTCTAGCCCTGACTTTCAAAGAAAGGAAAGGGGAGGGGGGGAATACAGAGAAAGGCAACACACGTTACCGCAAACTGAGACTGGTAGAGCTCATTCCGTCAGTGGGAATGGGAAGGGTCAGTGGGACACGATGATAGGGGATTCAACGCCATCAGACCAATTAGTTCAGTTTGAGATGCCTGTACCCCGAACGCCCCAGAACTTTGATGGCTGTTGGAAATCTGGATCCAAATCTGGGGCTCGATTCATGACTGTGTTAATCCACTTCTACGCCACTGAAGTGTTTTGGCTAGATTCCAGTCACTTGATAGAGCCACTTTACTCTGGGGGTCAAGGCCCTGATCCAGCACAACATTTACGCACATCTGTAACTTTCATCAGGCGAGTAGTCCCATGGAAGTCCCTGGGATTATTCATCTGCTTAGAATAATGTACGTGCTTAAATGCTTTCCTGGATCAGGGCCAAACAAAGGGCTTTGTCCAGTAAAGAGGGATGAGAGCAGAAGCCAGGAAGCAGAAGGGAAAGTTAAGAGTGTTATTAACATGTATTTCAGTTGCACAGTTGGACAGAAAGAATGTGGAATGGACTGAACAGAGGAACAAGGAATTTCTGGCTGCTTGGAGCCCCACTGTGGTTTGCAACAGCCCCTCCAGGATCGCAGAGGTAATCACATCCTGGCACTAATGACCATTCTACATTGGTGTCAGTACAATACGGTATCGCACAGCTCCAAACTACTTCCTGTCCCTGGATCGCCCATCTCTATTGTGTATGGCTTACCCAAGAATTACAGCTCCTGCCCTTACTCATGGCTAGAAATGACATGCTCAGAAAGAAACAAGATGGGTGAGGTCCAATTTTTTTATTGGATCAACTTCTGTGGGTGACAGAGACAAACTTTTGAGCCATAGAGAGCTCTTCTTCAGACAGAGCTCTGTGTAGCTCAAAAGCTGGTCTCTCTCACTACCAGAAGTTAGTTCAATAAAAGATATAACCTCACCCACCTTGTGTCTCTAATATCCTGGGACCGACACGGCTACAACAGTGAAGACAACAAATGCTCATAAAGAGTGATCTACTCTGTACAAGTGGTTCTCAACCTTTCCAGACTATTGTACCTCTTTCAGGAGACACTGATTTCAGTCCCAGGTGGCAGGGTTCGGGCTTCAGCTTGAGCCCCGGGCGGTGGTAAGGTGGCTGGGTGCCCGGTTTTCGACCAGAAAATCTGGTTGAAAAGGGGATCTGATAGTGTCCGGTCAGATCTACTGACTGGACACCCAAAGTCCAGTTACTGCGGGTGAGGGAGGTGGGGAGGTGCCAGGTCATCACCCACACCAGCCCCTACTCAACCGGGGCCGCCACCTACCCACATCATGTGGCTGCAGCTCCCAACAGGCAAATTGCTCCTGACCTGGGCGGGGAAGAGGGGAAGAGCAGTGAGCAACAGTGGAAGGGGAGAAGAGGACCAAATGGGGGGCAGGGCCTCGGGGGGGAAGAGGCAGGGCAGAAGAGGTCCAGCACTCCTGCATGAGTGTCCGGTTTTTAAATATTACAAAGTTGACAAACCTAGGCAGTGGGCTTGGCTTGGGCTTCAGCTTCTGCATGTATCTTAGATTTGCGGGGGCCCTGCTTGCCACCCCCAGAGCCTGCACCCAGCACCCAAAACCCCCTCCCGCACCCAGACTCGCTCCCAGAGCCCGCTGCCACTCCTGCACCCCAGCCCCCTGCCTCAACCCAGGGCCTGCACCCAGCACCCAAACTCCATCTCAGAGCCTGCACCCTCCCGCGCCCATACTTCCTCCCAGGGTCTGCACCCCAAACCCCCTCCCGCACCCAGACTCCCTCCCAGAGCCCGCACTCAAACTTCCTCCCAGAGCCTGCACCCCAAACCCCCTCCCGCACCCAGACTCCCTCCCAGAGCCTTAGGCAGGTGTAGGGGGAGTCGGGACTTGGACCCATTCTGGGCAATGCCAAAAATTATACAAACCTGCCGCCCCTGTGTGTACCCCCAGGGGTATGCGTATCCCTGATTGAGAACCACTGCTCTAGCAGATGGGTTCCCAACCTGGGGGGCACAGCCACCCTGCCCTTTCCTTATTGCCAAATGGAACAGGGTCTTGGCTAGTTTGGAAGGGGACTCTGGGAGGGTCCTAGTATAGGAAAGGGAGTGTCCATATGGGGAAGGTTGAACGCCTACTGCTCTAGTACTTTGGGTTGTTAGAAGCTGTCACAACGAGGTCTATACTATATAGGCTTGATCCAAAACCTATTGAAGCCAATGGAAGTCTTTCCATTGATTTCAATGGTCTTTGGGTCAGGCTGCAAGCCAGGAAGTATGGTGATGGTGTCGTAATCAGGACTTGGGTGCTGTATTTATGCTGGGATGTGTTGTAGGAGGGTATCACATACAGTCACAGTCAAAGACCGAGTACTGTAACAGTCATTACTAATATTACTACATGGATCCCGCAACTGCTGATCTTTTAATGGTGACCCTTGCACCTCAGATGCCTGAGAAGTAGGTGTCTGACACCACTAAATGCACATCCTGACGTGCATGGCAGCACTCCTAGATTGGCCACTGTAATGGTTTAACTAGTCCTCTTGCCTCACTGTGAGTGATATGGTTTCGCAGCAGAAGCCTCATCAGCCACTGGGGCCCTGTAATAGAAAGGAGTAAAACAGAGCCCCTGAGAAGCTGGAGAGGACCTGCAACCCCCAGACAGGGCTTTCTCTGGGCTCCAGTAGTTATCAGCTCCCCGTGGGATCAGGACGAGGCCTTTTGTAAATTACACTTTTCCCTGTATGCTTCAGCTCTTTGGAGTCTATTTCAACCCAAGAGAGAGGACAGATTTCATTCTGACTGTTATGGATGGCCTGACGAATCACTGCAACAATAACTGCCAGCCAACTGCAGAGGGATTGCTGTCTGCCATGGTGAACAGCGGTGGGACTAAGGTGGAGAAGGTATGGGGCGCTGCTGCTGAGATGGACAGAAACTAGAATTCCCAGTGCTGGGAACAGTCATACGTTCAGAGAGTTTAAGGCCAGAAGGAACCATCAGATATTCTAGTCTGATTCCTGTATATTGGAAAACATAATCCCAACTATACATACAAACGGAGGGGGTCTAAATCAGCTGTTACCACTCAAGGGTGGAGTCATCATGGACAATTCTCTGAAAACATCCACTCAGTATGCAATGGCAGTCAAAAAGGCTACCAGAATGTTAGGAAGCATTAGGAAAGGGATAGATAATAAGACAGAAAATATCATATTGCCTCTGTATAAATCCATGGGATGCCCACACCTATAAATTCATGAATGGTGTGGAGAAAGTAAATAGGGAAGTTTTATTTATCCTTTCACACACACACACACACAGACACACACAGACACACACACACAAACCGGGGTTAATACAAACCTAAGGAAATATTTCTTCACACAGCACAACTCGTAACTCATTGCCAGGGGATGTCGTGAAGGCCAAAAGTATAACCAGGTTCAAAAAAGAATTAGAGAAGTTCCTGGAGGACAGGTCCATCAATGGCTATTAGCCAAGGTGGTCAGGGGTGCAACACCGTGCACAGGGTGTCCCTATGCCTTCTGATTGAAACTGGGACTGGGTGACGGGATGGATCACTCGATAAATTGCCCTGTTCTGTTCATGTCTTCTGAAGCATCTGGCACCAGCAGAAGACAGGATACTGGGCTAGATGGACAATTGGTCTGACCCAGTATGGCCATTCTTATGTTACCCCTGTATTGTGCCTAGATAGGACTCATCTGCTTTGAGCCATTGATATGTGGTCTTTGCGACAATGCACCTTGTAAGGCTCTGAAATGAGCCCTGCCAATAATATAGGAAATTGTGACTTTTAGGCAAAACCTAGAGGCTAACTCTGATTCTCCAGGGATGCTGAGGTTCCCTCTTGCCCCAGCTGCAGGATGGGATGAGCGTCTTGTCCTGTCTCATCTGGTTCCCTCTCTCTCAGGCAGCAGACCTTGTGGCTGGGGTTTGCAGCCGGTTGGATTCAGTCCAGCAGCCCAGCTCCAGGACCCTGATGAAGAAGTTAGTGGCCCTGCTGGCTGGCGAGGCGGAGCATCTGGACACAGTGATCTCATGCCTTCTGGACTACTCCTTCCCTACAGACAGGTACAAAATGCCTCCACTCTTTAGGCCTCGCGTGATCCTTTGAGGCCCTATATGAGAACCTCACCACTGAGCACATTGTTTGGCCTTACTAAGGCAAAGTATAAAGCACTGACTGTTGAGGACTGAATCTCCCCCCTCTACATGGGGCAAATTACCTGCCCTCTCCTCCTGATGGCTCTTCTCTTTTCAGCCACAAACCACAGCGAGCGAAATCCGCCTGTCAGAGATTCCTCTCCCCCATTCCCTGAATGTGTCTCCCCATGTGCAAGGCAGGAGCTCTCATTCCCAGTCCCCCTCTCCCTGCCCCTGGGACTTGTTAGAGATCTGCCTGTGGGAGGGGTTCTCAAAAGCACAGACCCCCGCACCTACGGTCAGTGCTCATGGGTCCTGGAGCAGGGGGTGGATTTAAGTCTGTGTTCTTGAGTTCACTATCCCTTTGCTACTCCGGCTGGCAAGCGCAGAGCTCATTCCGCCGTTCTCCTTCATCTGAATGTACAGATAGTGAGCCTAGGTGGAACGTTTGCTGTCTGAAGCACATTTGTGTTTGGGCAGGAAAAGTTGAGCAACAGTGATTACGCAAAGCGTGGTTTTATGATGGATGATCCCAAGCGGTGAGTTCCAAAAACAATCCATATCAGCAGGGCCGGCTCCAGGCACCAGCAAAACAAGCAGGTGCTTGGGGCGGCACATTTCTAGGGGCGGCATTCTGGAATCGGCCATCATAGGTGCTGACTCCGGGGCATGGGGAAAAAGTGCCCCCGCCACCCCAGCTCGCCGCCCCAGCTCGCCTCCGCTCCGCCTCCACCTGCTTCCCTGAGCGCGCCGCCGCCGCTCTGCTTCTCCCCCCTCCCTTCCAGGCTTGCCGCGTGCGAAACAGCTGTTTCGCGCAGCAAGTCTGGGAGGGAGGAGAAGCCGAGCAGCAGGGTGCTCGGGGGAGGCGGCGGTGGTGGAGCGGAGGTGAGCTGGAGTGGGGAGCGGTTCCTCTACCCGCCGTTACTTCCTCCGCCCCCCCCACCCTAGCTCACCTCCGCTCCGCCTGCTCCCCTGAATGTGCCGCCGCTCCGCTTCTCCCACCCCCCGAGGCTTGCCACGCGCGAAACAGCTGTTTTGCGCAGCAAGGCTGGGAGGGAGGGAGGAGAAGCTGAGCGGGGGGCGCTCAGGGGAGGCGGAGGTGAGCTGGAGCGGGGAGTGGTTCCTCTACCCCCTGTTACTTCCTGCGCCCCCGACCCTAGCTCACCTCCGCTCCGCCTGCTCCCCTGAAGGCGCCGCTGCTCCGCTTCTCCCCCCTCCTTCGCCTGAGAGGGAGGGGGGAGAAGCAGAGCGGCAGTGCACCCGGGGGAGCAGGCGGAGCGGAGGTGAGCTAGGGCGGGAGGTCGCGGGGGCCACCAGGAAGCAATGAGGGGGGGAATGTGAAACGCCCGGGGGAGGAGGCGGGGCTGGGGATTTGGGGAAGGGGTTTGGAAGGGGTGGAGTTGGGGCGGGGCTGGGGGAGGGGGCACGAAAAAAAAAGTGGGGGCGGCCAAAATTTTTTTTGCTTGGGGCGGCAAAAATCCTAGAGCCAGCCCTGCATATCAGAGGATTCTACTGAAACCCTCCCTCACACAGTTGTTGGCTGAGCGCTGCGGAGATCTGAGCCACGCTGCTGCATGCCCGCTCCCTTTTTTTTTTAAAGGGAATTTAATGCTGGTGAAAGATGCCCAATTGACACCCTTGGATAATGAAGACCTCAGCTGCAGCCCAGGTAGTGACGATGAAGCTTCCTCCACACTGCCCCTAACAACACTCTGAGCTCATAGCTGGAGGGGCTGCCGACTAGGCAAGAAAGGCTCATTCAGCCTCCATGTCCCGTTCAATCCCTGAACCTACCAACAAGGGCCAAGTATGGTAGTTGACTCTGTAATGTGGACAGCGTGCACTGGGCACTGGTCCGAGACCCTTAGTTCATTTCATATAGGACATCTGCTGCCAGAGAAGCTGTATTAGCCATTAGCCATCAGCCTCTCGGTATTAGCCATCAGCCAGTAACAGGTCGTGACCAACTGAGGCCAGATTCACACTGGCAGCCTTGAGCTGAAATGCTCCATATCCTGTGTCAGTGATTCTCAATCTGAGGTCCATGGAGTCCTTGTTCATGCTCCACATTGAATTGCACAAGCTCTGGGGACTGGACTGCTGGGCAGGGCGTTGGCTCCACAGGAGGATTTCTCTTACAAAGAGATTACATTGGTGAAGAGGTTTAATAGCTTTTCTCCTAAGCCATCCAGTCCCTCATGTTGCCGTATTTCTGAATTTCTAGCAATGCGGCCGAGCTATGGCAGTTCCTATCTGCTGACCCGGCCCTCGGAGGACAGGTGATGGAGAACCTGGTTGTGAAGCTGCAGAGTCACCACAGCTCTGAGCACCAAGCCTCTCACACGTCTGCTGCCGTAAGTCACTGTTCGAACATCCATAGCCCCATACAGTAAAATCTATCCTATGTCTCTGTCACACGGCACACTCACCGCCAACGCGCCTCCTCATGCCAGGACATGATGTTGCAGGGCTTATTCCACACTGGTGTCCCCTTGTCCAGCCTCCTGGTTCTGCAACACTCCGCAGGTTCCATGGTCTGGCCCTCTGGCCACGTCACCTCTTCCAGGGTTAACAGAAAAGTCCAATATGGGAAAACCCAACATGTAGTGGCCTCTGTGCCAGGCCCTCAGTCCCCATCTGAGCCTCATCATTCTTGGTTTCTTAGTCCTGAGGTCGGTACTTTGCCTCTTGCTGGGGAACCCAGACCTGACCTCTGCTCTGGGTTCCAGCCCACGGACCCCATGATAGGCTGCTAAGGACTGTTCCTTCAATCCCTCACCACTTCCCTGAGCTGCTCCTCCCTTTTTCCTGCTTGTTAGCAACTCCCAGGGGTCTGCAGCTTCTGCTTTTCCCGCCCTGGATTTGTGGCTCCTTGTGACTTCTTCCCACCCAACTTCTGAGGAGCTTCCTCAAAGCTGTTCCCAGCCTCCCTGGCAGCAGCTGGGCTGTGTTTCAAACAGTCCTTCTGGTTTCCCTCCATAAGATAGGAGTCCCTGCCCCCTAGCCTTCCTCCTGGAGGTGGCATTTACTTCAGGCAGTCCCTCCACCTCTCCTGCAGGCAGGACTCCCCCAGTCTCCTCCTTTATGTTGGGTTGTAAGTTAGCCAACTGTGGGGCCTTAGCCAGATTCTCCTGGTGGCCCTTTTTCCCCAGTCAGTCCTCAGGCTCAGAGGGTTCAGGCATAGGTGCTGGAACTGGGGGAACGGGGGTGCTGTAGCACCCCCTGGCTTGAAGCAGTTTCCATCATATACAGGGTTTACAGTTTGGTTCAATGGCTCTCAGCACCCCCACTACACAACGTGTTCCAGCACCCCGGGGTTCAGCCTTCTCCTGCTGGTGTTTTCTCTGTTAGGAGGGAGGAGGCAGCATGTATGCTGATCCCCTTCCTAAAGCTCATCCCAATTCACTGGGAGAGAGGGGAGTCCTGGCCCTCCCATTTTGCAAGGCTCCTGGTCCCAGGTCCTTACAGAAACATAACAGGAGTTCCTCCTGAACACGACTTATTCCTTGGACCACTTCTTCCCTACCAGTATTTCCCAAATCCTTACGTATATCAGACATCTCAAAATCTGACAGGGCCACGCCACGCCACGTGACAAGGGTGGGCTGACCCCTAGCATCGCTACCTTTACAGGGACAGACTATCCCCTCCATTTTGGGGCTACTCCATAATGTCCTGACAAACCCTTGGGGGAGGGTTCCATTCATCGCATCCATGTTGGAGCTCTGAGAAACCCCTGTGACACTGTCTGCCCTGGTGCCAGCTCAGGATAGGGTTGCAGGCTAATTCACTCAGATGCTAATAGAAATCAAAGGAGTGTCAAAAACTATTGTAGTGTAATCAGGCAGTTCACCTGTGTGTTTGTTTAGTTCAAAGGAAAAGTTAAAGGAAACACTTATCTTTATAACCTGTTGATTGCTATTGTATTGTGTATATCCCTGTAATTAGTTAACCCTAGATCAAAAGTGTGCATTGGTGTTAAAAGATGAGAATGAACTTGATGTGTAAAGTTTATGAAAACTAATGAAGGATTCTTGTTTGCTATTACATTACATTGGCATCGTGTATATCCCTGTAATTAAATTACCCATCAAACACAATTGGAGCCTTGGAAATGTAAATGAAGAAGACTGCTAACTTCAAAGCAAGGGCTACTGTGTTTGACAACGGGAATTCACAGACTAAATCTGAATTTCCTACTCAGCAAAACCCACTTGGGTAAAGACACTGTTCAGATTGGTTTCTGGAAAAGCTATAAAATAGATGTCAAGGAATGATCCTGTTTGGACTCTTACAGGGAAGATGCCAAATGCAAAATGGAGATCCCCAGAAACATCTGGGTTCCTGAAAAGACTTTTAGGAAACCAAGAGATTACTACATCTCTGCTATCATTTGGGATTTACAAATTTTGACTCACCTGTTAATGTATTTTACCTGCTTTAACCTCTCAATAACTTTCATTTATTTTTCCTAGCTAATAAATCTTTAGTTAGTTTACTAGAGAATTGGCTGCCAGTGTTGTTTTTGGTGTGAGATCCAGAGTACCAATTGACCTAGGGTAAGTGACTGACCCTTTGGGGTTGGGAGTAACCTGATGTGGTGTGATTTTTGGTTTTAATAACCTTTAATCACAAAGTTCAGTTTGTCTGGGTGGCAAGATAGGCTGGAATGTCTAAGGGGACTGTCTGTGGTAAGACTGTCCTTGGTAAAACTGGTACTGTAATCCAGGAATGCACAATTGTTACTGGCTTTGTGAAATCCAATTATAGAATAGACTACTAGTTCGGGGTGCCT
The DNA here is from genome assembly GCF_027887155.1 of Malaclemys terrapin pileata. Classification (NCBI taxonomy): domain Eukaryota; kingdom Metazoa; phylum Chordata; order Testudines; family Emydidae; genus Malaclemys; species Malaclemys terrapin. Next base: position 11,946,433 of record NC_071515.1, on the reverse strand, counting down.
GCCCTGTTTTATGACAGTCTGATCTAAGATTGGCGCTCACAGTTGTGAACCACTCCAGAGAGAGTGACAATTGGTGTAGTCAGCACAGGAGTCACATGCCACAGGTCAATTGGGCTTAAAGATCATAACCCAACACTATTTAAAGTTTAAATTTGATATGGAGAGTTTTAAGGGTTAAAGATGAGTTACAATGGGTGAATCACAATCCTATGAGAGTCTTGACTCAAAAGAACTTGAAAAAGTATGTAAAGAAAGGGGGCTATCTGTTAAGAAGAAAGCCGCAGAACACGAACTGAGAGATTTGCTCATGGACTTTGACCAAAAAGCAGGATCTCAGCCCCCCTATACCCCAGATGCAGAAGAAAAGGCCCCTCTGAGGCACTTGGAAGCCAAGGAACAATGCGAGCATGAAAGAATGACGGTGGAAGTCCAAATGAGGGAGAAGAAAGATGCCGAGGAAGCTGATGAAAGAGCCACTCTTCTCTTCATTAATTTATGCTCTCCCATTCTTAGTCCCATGAGGCATTACCCCCACCCCAAGCATGCTGTCTCTGCAGCCCCTGCAGGTCAGGAAGCTCTGCGAGATCCAAAATCAAAGCTAGGTCCCCTGTGTGGCAATGCAGCCTAGTGTCACCAGACTCCACAAGGCAAAGCCTTCAACCTGCCAGTGCCCGGCTTCCCCCGCCCTGCTGCTCAGGGCAGTTTAACTCGGTTTGTTTCTCCATGAATCAGGGGAGTTTCATAGCACAGAAGCAGGAAGTCCTGAGAACTGACGCAGGAGGGAGTAGGATTTCCAAGTAAGCTTGTGTCTGTCTTGTTCCCTCTTCAGGCCACATGCGCCCTCTATGAGATGATCTCGGTGAGCAAGTCCAGAGATGCCACAACCCGCCTCTATCCTCAGCTGCTAATGGCTCTTCTTGTCGAAATCCATTTCAGCCTGGGACAGAGCATACCAGGGGATAAAGTCTCTGGAAGGGAAAGCAGCCGGCAGAGCCTCCACACCAGGTACTGCGCCTACTGGAAAGTCAACGGTCTAATTACATGGACAGTCATAGAGAAGTCATAGTTCTCTTCTCCAGCTCTCATGTGGCCCCTGCAGGTTTTCCATAACTCTCTAATTCTGAGGGAGTTAGCAGGCAGGGCTTAGGTTGCAAGGGTGTCTCAGTGGTAAATGACATACCGACCAATGCACTGCAGAGGAAGTAGAAAGACTATCCCAGCAGCTATGGGGAGAAATTAGTGGGAGCCAATTTGCCAGTGTGTCAAAGGAATGTGGATCCGACACTAAAGGGCTGAAGTTCTCCTGTTCTGTGACATTGACATGCCCTAGTGCTGATGTGCAATTGTCTGTAGGATTTGCTCAGAACTCTTTCTCTTTCTTCATATTATTAAATTGTATTACTATAGTCCCTAGGAACCCCAGTCACGAACCTGTGCCATTGGTGTGTCTTTCCACACACAAGTGAATCCGTCACTCCCTGACAGACCTACCATGAGGGGGTTCCTGGCACTCAGTCACGCTGGTGTGTTGTTTGAATCTAGCTCTGCAGTGGAGGCTATAAAGATGCTGCTTCTCTGTGTTGGCTGCCGTTCCGAGCTGACTGTTATGGAGAAGGGGCAAGGCTGGATCCTCCTACAAAGCCCCCAAGATCACCTCCATGGGGTGAGCCTGCTGGCCAGGTAATACATAAGCGTTTTCCATGCAGTCAGTCCTGCTAGTGGGGGCAATTCCAAAATGAAACATTCCTCACTTCTGGGCTGCCATGTGGCCCCAAGCTGACCCCTCACCCCCTTGTTGCAGAACGTGCTTCTTCCCTTACTATCAAAGGTATTTCTGCTTTGTGTCACAGAGCCATGGTGCACTATGCTTGCCCTGAGACCACAAGGATGCTGCTGGACCTAGTGATCCCGCTCCTCGACAGAGGTGATAAGAAACACAGGCTGACCATGATGGCCTTCTTTGTAGAAGTAAGTTTCATTAGCTGATGAGCGCAATTGGGTCTTGTGTCCTAGATTAGTGAGCAACTCCTTAAATCAAGCCTTTGAGACTCATTATTGCGCTACATAAACGATGAGCTTTATTGGTCATGTCCACATTGCCAGGTGTCCATTGAGCACTGACTAGGCTCCCCCAGTCCTGTCCCAGCACGCTCAGTGTAAAATCTGAGATGGATCCTTTAGGGGATCATTGGTTGCTCCAAAGTTGTAATCGGGAGCCTGATGGGAATATCCAAGAAACTATGGTTCTGTAGAACAGCATCAGCCTGGACTCTCCCGAAGGGCAGCTGGGTCTCCTGTCGGCATCAGCCTTTCTGCAGGTCCATGAAAGGTTCCTCCCTGTGAAGTCACTAAGGAAAAGCAAAGAGGGGCATTGAGAGTGGGTATGGAGGAGAGAGGATCATGGTAAAAGCTCCCCCAGATGCAGGATCATTAGCTCTGAATGTGGTGAGCAATCTTTAACCTTCTCTATTGGATGGGTTAGTTAGAGGCACATCACCAGGAATGAGGTGGCTCTATAGTCCATCGCTAGGTTGTCCTCCCCATTTCCACGGGTTCTGTCTGGCTAGTTCCTATTGACAGTTTTCAGGGATTGTCTCCTCATCTAACTCATTAAGGGATGGGGTTTAATTCTCTCCTCACCAGGAGTCCAATCCTGGGTCCATTGAGATCAATAGCAAAACTTCCACTGACTTCAGTGGGGTCAGGATTTCAACTCAGGGGTTTGATTTCTCAGTCCCAGCTTTCGCGTTATCTCAGAGCGGCTTGTTCTGCTTCACAGGGTCACCACGAGGGGTTCGGCTGCTCTTGACAAACCCCCAGATGCACAAGAGTCCGCCATACAAATGGTCACTGAACATTTTGTTGCCCTACATGTTCTCCTGGAGGGTAGAGCAACTCTGCTAACGCCTATGGCTGAGTCTAGTGCTAATGGCCAGTCAAAGCCCCAGGAAGTCAGTGGGAGGACTGGGTGTCACACACAAAGTGGGGCTGATGTATAGCAATGGACGGTACAACATGTAGGTTATGATGCCTCTCCACAGAACCGACACAAAGTTCTCCCTGCTGCTGATTCGCTCTGTGTTGTTTTCAGCTTCTGCGTCACAAAGAGGCCAAGAAGCTCCCATATCCAGACACTTTGGACCATCTCGAGGAGTGGACAAAACACCCCAGCCCAGTTTTCCGTTCACTTGGTCTAAGAGGACTCAGCATCCTGGCAACCCAACCAGGGAAGGTGAGAGCCCAGGCTTGGTTAACTGGAAAACGACGAGGTGGGGACAGTCAGGGACAGGGAGCGGTGGGGTTAGATGGGTCGGGAGTTCTGGGGGGGCTGTCAGAGGGCGGGAAGTGGGAGGGAGTGGCTAGGGGGCGGGGCTACCCCCCAATGGAGTGTCCTCTCTTTGAAAGTTCAGATAGGGTAACCCTAATTCTCCCGCATGCAAATTACCCCAGCAGCATTCCTGTTCCTTCTTGTAGAGACCATTCCTGGTGCTGTCACAAAGGAAGACCTTGATTGGTCTAAAGACCTTAGCGAGCACACAGGGCCCTGTCTCATAGCCCCCTCCAGTGGCAAGACCCAACATTGCAGCACTGCCTCAGTTTTCCCCTCCTCGGCTTGACTTCACAAATACCTCGTTCAATAACACCCTTATTCAGGCTCATTTATTAAGACAAACAAGCCTTTGAAGGCCAAAGATAAAACCCTCAGAATCAAACCTGACAGTGTCCAACGGACTAAAAATCAGAAACAGGATCTTCTGCCACATCTCCTCTTCTGAGCTCACCCAACAAAGGTTCGACGCTGTCCTTAGTAAACGTAAGAAAACTTAACTTTGGCGCCCTTCCTGGGCACCCCTTCTGCAAGCTTTTTGCCCCCAGGCTCTGCGGAGTTCTTTGTTCTCTTGGGGGAGGACTGCTTCCCAAGGCTTCCTCCCTGGAGGCCCTTTTCCCCCATCAGATTCCCCCTGCCTTCCCTCCCAGGGTACTCTAGGAGCCACTCCCCCCTGCTCCTGCTTCCCCTTCCTTCCTAACAGCCCAAAATAGTTCTCTCCTCCTCCGCTGCATCTGATTAATGCATGGAGCTGGCTGGCCCCAAAGTCTCTGGCCCTGAGAGAGGCAGAGCACTCTATTAAAGAGTGTTTGTGACCCTGCCCCCAAATGATATTTCAATGCCTTGCACTATCAGGTCCAAGTTTCTCAAACTTTGCAGAGGGTTCAGCTCTCACCTAGGACTCCCCATGGGCCAGGTTTGATTTTTTCCCCAAGTTTCACCATTTGGGGGATTGTCTGCATGGGAAAAGAAGGTGGCTAGAAGTTTTCGTTTGTTTGTTTGTAAGTGGAAAAACTGTCCTACAGCTCAGAGACGCAATCACCCCAGGAAAAAATCACAATTGACTGGGGAGCATGGAACATTTCCATCCAAAAAGGGAATGTTTTTAGGAGCGTATCAAAAGGAGCAACTAGAATGGAAACTGTGTACCACCAGCCTTAACTATGGAGATTGCTGCCAGCATCTGCTATAATAATAATTAATAGCACGTAGAAAAGAGAGAAAAGCCCCGAAGCAAACCACAGCTTTGCCCACCCTACACCAGAACGACCCGGGACAGGGTTAGGATTCACTGATTGCCTCGTCAGGCATCCCCATCGATTCTAAAGCACCACACCTCCAACTGTGGAGACGGAGCTTCTCTCTGACTTGGTGCCATGGGGTAGAATAAACACAGCCCTGGCACTGTGGCGTGTACTCACTGGAGGGCTGGGAGATCTGATGAGCCCCCCCATGTGTGTGTGTGTGTGTGTAGGTGGAACAAGTCAAGGCCCTGCTGCCTGCCATCCTTTGGGGCTCGGATGAGATGGATGATGGGAGTATTCTGGAGGCCATCTCAGCTGTTCAGAACCTTCTGCAGAGCCTGGATGGGAGTGAGCTCACCAGCGTGGCCAGGAAGCTAATCCCCTTACTCGATGCTGTAAGTCAGGGGCTCTTGACCTGCCCATCCCCAGCCAGACAGTGTTGTGACTCTGGAGTCGTAGTGGTGGCATATCTGACCTGATCAGTTCCGAGCCATTGCCTGGGCCTCAGGCATTGGTGACACCTTGGTCTCTCGTGTTCTCTGTGTGTGGCATGCAACCCTTTGGTCTCCTGAGGACTGATATGCTTTAATCTAACTCAAGTTAACATGCTCAATGTAGTGGTCATGGGGTGAAATGTAATGTCCTGTGCTTTGGAGTCTAGATGAATGAATGACCCTTAAATGCTATGAAACTATGAAAGTGTTGAACCCATTAAAGAAACCCTCCAAAGAGCCCTTCACTGTGGATGGAGTCAGCACTTACAGGAGGCCTCCAGGAAAATTTAGGAACCACTGTCCTAACCTGTGTTGTCTGCCCCTCCACCCAAACCTTTCTGCAAATGGGTGCCCTCTTGGTGGGCAGACCATGGAGTTATTAGTCAGACTGGCCCCTATCTGTGGTTTGCATTGTGCCGAGCTCACCCTGTAAGGAGAGTGTGAAGCTCCCTCGGTGAGATCCCCTCATGGTTGTGTGTCCATCACAGGTGAGACCCCAGGTGCGCTCTGCTGCCATCATGCTCTTTACAGAGTTGCTTAACACAGTGAAGAGGAGGCAGAAGCCCCTGCTGCAGGAGGAAGTGACCCGCAGCCTGGTCCCACTGCTCCTTCACTTACAGGACGAGGACCCTGACGTGGGCAAGGTGAGTCCCGCTGCCATGTGCTCCCTGGTGCAGCAGGCCCTGACTGCTCCAGCTCTCCTGCTAGGTCTGTCTCCAGAGCCGCCTCCCAAAAGTGAAAAATCTCAGCCCTACCCGCTTACCCAAGCAAGTTCCCTGGCCTTCAATGGACACACAAGTGGAGATGTTTTATGGCTCCCAGCAGCCACTTCCTAAGTCACTGAACTGCAGCCACCATGAAGATCAAACTCCAGGAGCCTCCACTAATAGGAACAAAGAGACACCAAGGGTCAGCAGGATACCATGTGACCCCCACATTCCTTTCCCTCATTGATCATTTCAGCTGGCTTTTCACTGCAGAGTGACCACAGATTCCAGCTCTTGTCATGATGCAAACTCTCCTTGTCCCATCTTGTGTTGCAGAGGTGTCAGAAAGCCTTGGCTGGGTGTTTTCAGCTCCTGGGATGGTCTTGTCCTAAGCAGATTAACAGCAAGAAGGCTTGGCACACCCATCCCCGGGTGGTGGACAAGATCTGCCAACACTCTGTAAGTGCCTCTTAGAAGCATCCAGCTCCCACACTCCTCCCAGTGCCTGTCAGATCTGAACAGCCAGACCTGGCCAGGAGTTCAGTACGGAGGTGAAAGCTCACAACATAAAGAATCAGTTGATGGCAAAAATGCCTTCCGAATCCTGCAGGAAACTGGATGTCCCCATTTTTCACCTTACCCCAGCCCATTGGCCACTTCTGCACCGTATTTCCTATGCTCTGCACCCTCTCTAATGTCCTCCCCTCTCTAATGTCCTCCCCAGATGAAGCCCATACAACCGGGCTTCAGTGTTCTCTAGTGCCAGGCTCCAGCCCTGCAGTGCCAGCAGCTCAGACACCAGCAATGTGTCTGGTGACACTTTGAAATGGTCATTTAATGACTCCCTGGCATGTAGATGGTCGCCCCCAGGATACATGGATATGGGAGCTGCATTCTTCCCACCCCTCCAAGCCAAGCAGCTACCTGGAGATGAAATCTCTCTTCTCCTCACCCTGCGGCCCCAGCAACAAGAAGCTTCTTTGGTTTCTATTCCTAGGTGCTGAAGCTCAAGAGCGTATCTGACATCTTGCTCCAATGTCTGGATCACCTCCAAAGCCCCCAGGCTCCAATACGATGGGCAGCAGCCATCTTTATCGGTAACCACGACTTTTCTTAAGCAACTTCTATCTGAGAGGTTGTCCCGTGTTCTGCTTGGAGGGCACTAGCAGCAAGAATTAACCCCCTGGGATCCTAGTGTCTAGATTTCCTGCCCTTGAGGCAGTTGGGCTGGGGGTTATATCAAAAGGCCTGGAGCAAATTACAACCCTACCCTCCAGCTCCACCGACTGGAATCCCTGTGGGACTGCAGCAATACCATAGCCATTGGCAATCAGGCTCTCTGTATCTTCCAAGACATGAGCCTCTTTGTCTTGGAGCTTGTGGACTTGTCTGATTATCCCAGGGACCACTTGAAAGCTGTTTTGCTTGTTGGAAAGACTGACATTTTTTAAAAGGTAGCCCCAGGGGAGGTGAAAACTCCTGCAAGATTCATTTCCATTGTACGTTCCAGGTTGCACTGTTCAAAGCTCAGAGCCCGCCATGGTCAGGCAAGAGAAGGAGCTGATACTTCAGTGTAAGTAGTTGCCACATGGCTGTGTTTGCATGTGGAAGGAGACCTCATGCTCCTTGTAGAATATCAGGGTTGGAAGGGACCTCAGGAGATCATCTAATCCAAACCCCTGCTCAAAGCAGGACCAATCCCCAGATAGTGTTTGTTTGTTTTTTAAACCCCAGTTCCCTAAATGGCCTCCTCAAGGATTGAACTCACAACCCTGGGTTTAGCAGGCCAATGCTCGAACCACTGAGCTATCCCTCCCACTTGTGAACCAGTCTAGGAAAAAGTGCAACTCCCCCGCCATGCTGCTGCATTGAGTTCAATTTAGACGTGGCCAGAGGTAGCTGTTGAGAGAGCCTGGACATCAGTCCCAGCTTTGTTTTCTCTGATGTCAGGCATCACTTCCATCTCCAGGTGCCAGAAGGTTTTACCAGGAGAAAGTAAATGCCAGGCAGGGTGAGAGGCCCTGGCATGTGTCAGGGAGATGGTGCTAAGGAGGTGCATGCCCCAGAATGCAGTGGAAGATGGTGCTGCCAAGGGCAGATGTCCCTGAGGACTTAAGCGGTTATCAGATGGCGATGACACTGATAGCCCTGGTGTGTCCAGAGCATCTGGGAGGAGTTAGTTGCTGTGGAAGATCAGGGGCGGCTCCAGGCACCAGCGCAGCAAGTGTGTACCTGGGACGGCAAGCCACGGGGGGCGGCGTGCTGGTCGCCATGAGGGCGGCAGTCAGGCAGCCTTCGGCGGCATGCCTGCGGGAGGACTGCCGGTCCCGCAGCTTCGGCGGCAATTCGGCGGCAGGTACGCTGAAGGCGCGGGACCGGCAGATCACCGACAGAAACGCCGCTGAATCCGCGTGACCAGCGGACCGCCCGCAGGCATGCCACCAAAGGCCGCCTGACTGCCGTGCTTGGGGTGGCAAAAAACATAGAGCCGCCCCTGTGGAAGATACAGAGGCCCATGGTGCAGGTGCTAGGGCATGCTAATACTATATGTGTTTTGACCTGAGCTTCCTCTCTGTCTCAGCTCTCAGTAGCCTGCAGCAAGATCCGGATTCCTCTGTCCGTGTCAGTGTCTCACGGGCCATTCAGCAAGTTCGGGATGGTGGCAGAAACCAGTCACCTCAGACCCTAGGAGCTAGATTCAGGAACCTGTTCTGCTGCTTGACTGGCCAGGAGGAGAGGGAAAATGCTCCTGACAGAGATCTCTTGGGTGGCCCGGACCCTTCCCAAAGCCACCGATGGGACTCAGGAGGGCCCTGAGTTCCCACAGAGAAGTTGGTGACTGGAGGAGGTCAGCTGAGCCACCACCCCAGCCCCGAAGCCAGTGCCTGCATGATCCTGTGGTAATTACCTGCATTGTTCCCCATGAGATGTAGGCAGCTGGGGATGACTTTAAGTGACCCCAGTACTCAGCAGAATGATAGCTACTGGCTCCAGCTAAACAAAAAGGTGACAAGACTGTTAGTGTAAAACCAAGGGCATTTGCTCTCACGTCTCTGACTTCCTTCCATAATGGAACGAGTTGCAAGATAGCTGGTTCATTACATCACCCACGGCATTAATGACCTTTTCCCTTTCTTCTGATTAGCCTCCGATCTCTGATACATTCTTTGTGACCTTGTAGGAAGAGATGGAATCTGGATGATGGGGATGGATCACTTGATAAATTGCCCTGTTCTGTTCATTCCTTCTGAAGCATCTGGCACTGGCCACTGTCAGAAGATGGAATGCTGGGCTAGATGGACCACTGGTCTGATCCAATATGGCTGTTCGTATGATCCAGGCCTCTAGTTCTCCTTGGACAGTTAAATAAAACCCTTCATCTCTCCATACATTGACATTATATAATCTCACTTTTCTTTAGACACTTGGGCCAGCACTTTCAAACATGGATGTCAAAAGTTAGGTACCTAAATCCATACTTCTTCTTCAACGCCTAGCCGAACGGTCGGCCGTAGGAATTGTTCGCCATTGATCCGTTCCTGTGCTTGACGGGCCGAGAGCCCAGCGTCGGAATAGACTTGAGGCACCCATGTAATAGGGGGCCTGCCTTTGGGCTGCCTGCACCCCTTGATTGGTGGAATTGTCTCTCAGATGTTACGAGCCACTCAAAGAACGGCGTTCACCGGAACGTCTTGTGGCATATTCGCGACATGTCTGAAAAGCATAAGACGCCATCTGCGGACAATGGCCCCAGTAGTCTGTAGACCGGAGCGACCATAAATATCTGCTTTACAAATGAAGTCATTCCACTCTATGCCCAATATACAACGTTGGCATTTTATGTGGAAAGCCTCCAGCTTTGCCCACTCTGAGTGGCGCAGTCCCAATGTTTCACAACCGTACAGCAGTACAGAGAGGATACAGCTCGATTAGATCCTGAACTTGGTTGTCGTGCCGAGATGATGTTGATTCCGTATTCATTGTAAACGACCCATGGCAGAGGCTGCAATGCCACACTCAGGCACCTAAATAAATGGCCTGACCTTTCTCAAATGCTGACTACCAAGAACTTCTCACTCGAATCTGCTGAAGCCGTGGCTGTTCAGCTCCTCTGAAAATCAATTCACTCGTTTAGATGCCTGAATATGAATGTTAGTGCCAGACTTTGGATAGTGACATAGGAAGACATTGGCCTGAGCCTATGCATGGACTCTCATTTCTACAATCCAACCCCTCAACAGATATATCCCAGCTTCTGACTGTGAGCCATTCAGCTACAATGGGGAGGCCTAGATGCTGTAAGTGAATTAACATGTAATGATAGATAGACAGATATATAGTATAAGCTATTCTTTCTACCATCTGCCATACGGATTTGCTCTGTAGAGCTTGCTGTCCCTCATGGGTATTTATGTTCCAGAGCCCCACATGAGAGAGGGAAGGATTTCAGGCCCAAGGCCCAAGTGGGGCAGGAAGAAGCACACGCTCACCTCAGTTGCCTTCTTTGCTGCGGTAAGTTTTGTTGACTTGTTGAACTGAGATTGCAAAGCGTTGCGCTGTCCCATATTCTCACAACTGGCAGTGCCTCATATATATGTCTGGGGCACCTTGCATCCTCATTTCTCTCACGTCTCTGTCTTCCTTCCATAACAGGACGAGTTGCAAGACAGCTGGTTCATTACATCAGCCACGGCATTATTGACCTTTTCCCTTTCTTCTGATTAGCCTCCGATCTCTGATACATTCTTTGTGACCTTGTAGGAAGAGATGGAATCTGTGCATTAGCCCTCTCATGCTATGGAGCCACGAGAAGGTTTGACAGCAGAAGTAGATGCAATGTGGACTAATCTACGAGGGACTAACAGGTTCATGCCATATAGCAGACCTGCACAACATACGGCCCGCGGTGGCATGCCTGCCCGCCGACAGGAGCCAGCAATGCGGGCGGCTGAGTCCAGCCCAATCAGAGCTGCGGTGGCGGGGCTTTCAGGCGCTCCCCCCGACCCGATGCCGGCACCGGCGCAAGGATATTTTTGCGCCCTCGCGCGCCACCGGCCCCCCTACCCCAAGCAGGACACGGGCACGGAGCCCTCGCGCGCTGCCAGCCCCACCCCCGCCCCAAGCGGGACACGGGGATGGAGCCCTCGCGCGCCGCCACACCTCCACCCCCCCCCCGCGCCCCAAGTGGGACACGGGGATGGAGCCCTCGCGTGCCGCCACGCCTCCACACACACCCCCCCCCGCGCCCCAAGCGGGACATGTGGATGGAGCCCTCGCACGCCGCCGTGCCTCCACCCACCCCCGCCCCAAGCGGGACACGGGGATGGAGCCCTCGCGCACCGCCACGCCTCCACCCCACCCCCAGCAGGACACGGGGATGGAGCCCTCGCACGCCACCGTGCCTCCACCCACCCCCGCCCCAAGCGGGACACGGGGATGGAGCCCTCGCGCACCGCCACGCCTCCACCCCGCCCCCGCCCCAAGCGGGACACGGGGATGGAGCCCTCGCACGCCACCATGCCTCCACCCACCCCCGCCCCAAGCGGGACACGGGGATGGAGCCCTCGCGCACCGCCACGCCTCCACCCCACCCCCGCCCCAAGCGGGACACGGGGATGGAGCCCTCGCACGCCACCGTGCCTCCACCCACCCCCGCCCCAAGCGGGACACGGGGATGGAGCCCTCGCGCACCGCCACGCCTCCACCCCGCCCCAAGCGGGACACGGGGATGGAGCCCTCGTGTGCCGCCACGCCTCCACCCACCCCCTGCCCCAAACGGGACACGGGGATGGAGCCCTCGCGTGCCGCTGCGCCTCCACCCCCCCCCCGGCCCCAAGCGGGACACGGAGCCCGCGTGCGCCGCTGCCCCTCCCCACTGCCCCAAGCGGGACACAGGCACGGAGCCCTCACCCCCCCCCCCAGCAGGACACAGGGCTCAGCCACCGCCCCCGTCCTGAGGGCTTTTTGGCCCACCCCCTCCCGGGACTCCTGCCCCATCCAACCCCCCGCGTTCCTTGATGCCCCCCCGGGACCCCTGCCCCATCCACCCCCTTCCCTGTCCCCTGACTGCCCTCCGCCGCCCCATCCAACTCCTCTCCTGATTCCCCATCCAAACACCCCTTCTCCCTGTCCCCTGACCACCCTTGGAACCCCTGCCCCTGACTGCCTCCCACCACCCCATCCAAGCCCTGCTCCTTCCTGACTGCCCCCCGGGACCCTTGCCCCCATTCAATCCCCCTGTTCCCTGCCATCTGACCGCCCCGTCGCCTATCCACCCCCACCACCACCACCCTGAACTCCCCTGCCCTCTATCCAACACCCCCTCCCTGCTCCCTTACCGCACTGCCTGGAGGTGGCTGGCAGCGCTACAGCCGCGCCGCTCGGCTGGAGCCAGGCCACGCTGCCACCGTGCAGTGCCTGGAGCACCAGGTCAGTCTGAGCTTGCAGCCCCCCCGCTTCCCACGAATCAGCTGTTCGCGCAGGAAGCCTGGGAGGGCTGAGAAGCAAGCGGCAGCTGATTCGCGGGAAGCCGGGGGGGGAGAAGCAGGGCGGAGTGTTCAGAGGCGAAGGGGGAAGCGGAGCGGAGGTGAGCTGGGGCCGGGGAGCGGGGTGGAGAGCTGGAGCACCCATGGGGTCGGCTCCTAAGGCGCCACTTTTGGATAATGTGCTCAGGGGGAGCAGCCGCTCCCTCTGCTCCCCCCCAGCTACGGTCCTGGTCACTTCAACTTACCAGTTGTTAAATTTAGAAGCCCTTTTAGAACCAGTCCCGCGCAGGACAACTGGTTCTAAAAGGGCTTCTAAATTTAACAACCGGTTCCCACGAACCGGCTCCCGCTCACCACTGGAGACTCCCCTTGCCGCTCTCACCCTAGGAGCCAGAGACCTCCCAGCAGGGCTGGTGAGTGCGGCCAGGGAAGGGGGAAGGGTGTGGTGGAGTGAGTGTCTGGGAGGTGTGCGGGGGGTGCTGGGCTGTGAGGGTGTGGAGGGCGCTGGGCAGTGGGGGAGGTTTGTGTGTTTTGGGGTGCTAGGCAGTGAGGGCCTGTTGGGGGGTGCTGGGCAGTGACGGAGATCTGTGTGTGTCAGGGCACTGGGGGTCTGTGTGGGGCATTGTTTAGTTGTGGCGGTGGGGCTGTGGGGAAGGGCACTGGGAGGGAGGGAAGAGAAATCTGTGTGTATTGGGAAACTAGCGAGTGGGGGGTTCTATGTGGGGTGCTGATGTGTATTAAGAGTTACCAGCTGGATTGAGGATTGATAGATTTGGACAGAGTTTATATTGAATGGGCAAATGAAAAAGATCGCAGGGAAAAACAGTAAGGTTAGTTTAGCAGTCTTTGACATTTCGACCAATAAAGAAATTAAAATGCATTTGTAATTACATATCTTATTCTTGGCTGATAATCATTTATTGATATTTTTTAGGAAAATTTTCAATTTAAAACACAAACTTTTGTTTTTCTTTTTTTTACTTATGATGTCTCTATCTGAAAACCCATATAAATTTGTATTGAACCTTGGTACTATGTTATAGCGGGCTCCTAAGATAGTATAATTAAGGTAAAAGAAAAATTTCTTCTGTGCAAATTTTTGAAGCAGAGTTCAAATTTGTGTGCCATGAGGCAAATGCGCCCAAGTGAGTAAAATGCTTATACATTTAAAAAGTTTTAATTTGCAATTTGTGTCAATTTATATGAGTTTTCAGATAGAGACATCATAAGTAAATAAAGAAAAACAAAAGTTTGTGTTTTAAATTGAAAATTTTCCTAAAAAATATCAATAAATGATTATCAGCCAAGAATAAGATATGTAATTACAAATGCATTTTAATTTCTTTATTGGTCGAAATGTCAAAGACTGCTAAACTAACCTTACTGTTTTTCCCTGCGATCTTTTTCATTTGCTCATTCAATATAAACTCTGTCCTCAATCCAGCTGGTAACTCTTAATACACATCAGCACCCCACATAGAACCCCCCACTCGCTAGTTTCCCAATACACACAGATTTCTCCTCTCTCCCTCCCAGTGCCCTTCCCCACAGCCCCACCACCACAACTAAACAATGCCCCACACAGACCCCCAGTGCCCTGACACACACAGATCTTTGAGTGGAAGTTCCATTGGAGGAGAAAGTACCTGTATTTGCATCTGTCTTTGTATTGCTTGTATGTGTAGAGGCCTGTAGGGGCAGCGTGCTGGGCGGGCAGCTGAGCCCTGATTAGGGGGCGGAGCTTGGCTGAGGAGAGGGCCTATAAAAGCAGCCACCCAGCCAGGCAGCGGCAACAGCTGCGAGCAGCGGCACAGGAGGCAGCGAACAGGGCTGCTAACGGGAGTTTGAGTGGGAGTTCCATTGGAGGAGGTGGAAGGGGAGGCAGGAGGGCGTGGTGCCCTGTGTGCTGTTTCCCCAGGTGCAGAGGGCACAGCTGAGCAGGCGGGCCCAGGCAACAACAGCCATGAGCCAAGCCACAGGTGACATAATGCAGATGATTGCATGCGGCAGCTGCGGTATGTGTGCATGAAATGTACATATCATGTACATGGTCCTAGCAGCGGTACCTGAACAGAGGTATGTGTGCATGAAATGCCGCCTAATAGAACTGCTGGAAGAAAAGATCCGAGGCTTGGAGATGCAGGTAGATACCCTGATAGAGTTTAGAAGGGGGTTCGAGCACCTGATGGAGCAAAGGCAAGTGGGGGCTGAAGGGGAATGCTCAGGGGTACGGGTGGTAGCAGGGGCTAAGACCTGTGAGGGGGGAATGCCGGGGGGAGAACAAGGGCAGTGGAAGCATGTGACTGTGAGAAGCAGGCAAAGGAAAAGGAGGGCCAATGAAGGAGAAATAGAGCTCAGGAACAGGTTTGGGTGTTTGGAGAACGAGGAAGGGGTGCAGCAGGTGGTAACTGAAGGGGGCAGGGTGAGGAAAGAGACGAGCAGCTAGTCCCATAGAAAGAGGGGAGGAGTTGATGGAGACAGCACGAATTCTGGGCCCCGGGAGGATACAGGATGATGTAAGGGGAACTATAAGGGAAAATAGGAATGGACAGGGGTTGCAACTAGAGGGAACAGGGGATAGATTAGTAGATCGCACTGCCACCAGGCAAAGGCAAGTGTATGTGATTGGGGACTCCTTACTGAGGAGGTTGGACAGGCCTGTAACCAGGGCGGACCCAGAGAACAGAAGGGTGTGCTGTCTCCCGGGCGCTAAGATACGGGATGTGGACTTGCGGCTGAAAAGGATCCTAAAAGGAGCAGGTAAGAACCCCTTGATCATCCTTCACGTAGGAACAAATGACACGGCTAGGTTCTCGCTAGAGAGAATCAAGGGAGATTATGCCAGGCTCTGGAAGACGCTTAAGGAATTCGAGGTTCAGATCATCTTCAGTGGGATTCTGCCTGTTCCTAGAGAAGGGCAGTAAAGGGGTGAAAGGATTGTGATGACAAATAGTTGGCTAAGGGAGTGGTGCTATAAAGAGGGCTTTGGGATGTATGGCCACTGTGAGGCTTTCGGGGACAGAAAACTGTTCTCACGGGACGGACTTCACCTGAGTAGGGAAGGAAATAGACTTCTGGGAGGGAGGCTGGCTCATCTCATCAAAAGAGCTTTAAACTAGGAATTTGGGGGAGATGGTTGGGAGATGTCCAGTTAATCTCCACACCAGATTATAACATTGAGAGGGAGGACAATGAGATAAGAACAGATACAGCCAGGGGGAAGAGATTGGACATAAGGAGGAGGAGGGGGTGGATACCAGACTAATGGGTCATACTAGCAGTACGGTGTCCATATCAAATGGGAGAATGAATGTGAGAGAGGCCAAAAGGCATAAATTAAGATGTTTATACACCAATGCGAGAAGCCTAGGTAACAAAATGGAGGAATTGGAGCTCCTGGTCAGAGAAATGAAACCGGATATCGTAGGAATAACTGAAACGTGGTGGAACAGTAGTCATGACTGGAGTACAGGGATGGAAGGGTATGTGCTGTTTAGGAAAGACCGGATCAAAGGTAAAGGTGGGGGAGTAGCATTGTATGTCAATAATGAGGTAAACTGTAAAGAAATAATAAGCGATGGAATGGATAAGACGGAGTCTGTCTGGGCATTACTCACATTGGGTAAAAGAACTACTAGAGCCTCCCCTGGGATAGTGCTTGGGGTGTGCTATAGACCGCCGTGATCTAGCCTGGATATGGACAGAGAACTCATTAACGTTTTTAGGGAAGTAAATACTAATAGGAACTGTGTAATCATGGGAGACTTTAACTTCCCAGATATAGATTGGGGAACAAATGCTAGTAACAATAATAGGGCTCAGATTTTCCTAGACATAATAGCTGATGAATTCCTTCATCAAGTAGTTGCTGAACCGACGAGGGGGGATGCCATTTTAGATTTGGTGCTGGTGAGTAGTGAGGACCTCGTTGAGGAAATGGTTGTAGGGGACAACCTTGACTCAAGTGATCATGAGCTAATTCAGTTTAAACTAAATGGAAAGATTAACAGAATTAAATCGGAGACTAAGGTTTACGATTTCAAAAGGGCTAACTTTAATAAACTAAGGAGACTGGTTAGGGAAGTGGATTGGACTAACATATTTAGGGATCTAAAGGTGGAAGGCGCCTGGGATTATTTCAAGTTGAAATTGCAGGAGCTGTCAGAGGCGTGTATCCCAAGAAAGAGAAAACAGTTCTTAGGCAGGAGATTTAGACCGAGCTGGATGAGCAAGCATCTCAGAGGGGTCATTAAGAAAAAACAGGAAGCATACAGGGAGTGGAAGAAGGGGGGGATCAGCAAAGAAACCTACCTTATTGAGGTCAGAGCATGTAGAGATGGAGTGAGAAAAGCAAAAAGCCGAGTAGAGTTGGCCCTTGCGAGGGGAATTAAAACCAATAGTAAGAGCTTTTATAGCCATATAAATAGGAAGAAAACAAAGAAAGAAGAAGTGGGACCGCTTAAGACTATAGATGGAGTGGAGATTAAGGATAATCTAGGCATGGCACAATATCTAAATGAATATTTTGCATCGGTATTTAATGAGGCTAATGAAAGGCTGAGGAATAGTAGAGGCGAGACGGATGGGAATAAAGGAGTGGGATTGACATTACCGTATCCGAGGTAGAAGCCAAACTCAAACAGCTTAATGGGACTAAATCGGGCGGAGCGGATGATCTTCATCCGAGAATATTAAAAGAACTGGCATGGGAAATTGCAAGCCCGTTAGCTATAATTTTTAATGAATCCATAAACTCGGGCGTGGTACCGTTTGACTGGAGAATAGCTAATGTGGTTCCTATTTTCAAGATGGGTAAAAAAAGTGACCCGGGTAACTACAGGCCTGTTAGTCTAACATCTGTAATATGCAAGGTCTTGGAAAAAATTTTGAAGGAGAAAGTAGTTAAGGACCTTGAGGTCAATGCCAATTGGGACAAATTACAACACGGTTTTACGAAAGGCAGATCGTGCCAAACCAACCTGATCTCCTTCTTTGAGAAAGTAACAGATTTTTTAGATAAAGGAAATGCGGTGGATCTAATATACCTCGATTTCAGTAGAGCGTTTGATACGGTACCGCATGAGGAATTATTGGTTAAATTGGAAAAGATGGGGATCGATATGAAAATCCATAGGTGGATAAGGAACTGGTTAAAGGGGAGACTGCAGCAGGTCGTACTAAAAGGTGAACTGTCAGGTTGGAGGGAGGTTACCAGTGGAGTTCCTCAAGGTTCGGTTTTGGGTCCAATTTTATTTAATCTATTCATTACTGACCTCGGAACCAAATGTAGGAGTGGGCTGATAAAGTTTGTGGATGACACAAAGTTGGGAGGTATTGCCAATTCGGAGAAGGATCGGGATATCCTGCAGGGAGATTTGGATGACCTTGTAAACTGCAGTAATAGTAATAAGATGAAATTTAATAGTGAGAAGTGTAAGGTTATGCATTTAGGGATAACTAACAAGAATTTTAGTTATAAGCTGGGGATGCATCAGTTGGATGTAACGGAAGAGGAGAAGGACCTCGGAGTCCTGGTTGATCGCAGGATGACTACGAGTCGGCAATGTGATGTGGCCATGAAAAAAGCTAATGCGGTCTTGGGATGCATTAAGCGAGGTATTTCTAGTAGGGATAAGGAGGTGCTGGTTCCGTTATACAAGGCACTGGTGAGACCTCATTTGGAGTACTGTGTGCAGTTCTGGTCTCCCATGTTTAAAAAGGATGAAATCAAACTGGAACGGGTACAGAGAAGAGCCACTAGGATGATCCGAGGAATGGAAAATCTGCTGTATGAAAGGAGACTCGAGGAGCTCGGTTTGTTTACCTTAACCAAAAGAAGGCTGAGGGGGGATATGATTGCTCTCTTTAAATATATCAGAGGGATAAATACCAGGGAGGGAGAGGAATTATTTTAGCTCAGTACTAATGTGGACACTAGAACGAATGGATATAAACTGGCCGTCGGGAAGTTTAGGCTTAAAATTAGATGACGGTTTCTAACCATCAGAGGGGTGAAGTTTTGGAACAGCCTTCCAAGGGAAACAGTGGGGGCGAAAGACCTCTCTGGCTTTAATATTAAGCTTGATAAGTTTATGGAGGGGATAGATGGGATACAGTGATTTTAGTCAATAGGTCAATAAAAATGGTCAATGATAGGATATTAAAAGTTACTACAGAGAACTTTTCCAGGCGGTCTGGCTAGAGAATCTTGCCCGCATGCTCGGGGTTCAGCTGATCGCCATATTTGGGGTCGGGAAGGAATTTTCCTCCAGGGTAGATTGGCAGAGGCCCTGGAGGTTTTTTGCCTTCCTCCGCAGCATGGGGCAGGGGTCGCTTGCTGGAGGATTCTCAGCGACTTGAAGTCTTTAAATAATGATTTGGGGAGTTCAACAGCTAAGTCAAGGGAGAGAATTCTTCCAGGAATGGGTGGGTCAGGTTTTGTGGCCCGCATCATGCGGGAGGTCAGACTAGATGATCATAATGGTCCCTTCTGACCTTAGAGTCTATGAGTCTGAGATCTCCCTCACTGCCCAGCACCCCCCAACAGGCCCCCACTGCCTAGCACCCCAAAACACACAAACCTCCCCCACTGCCCAGCGCCCTCCACACCCTCACAGCCCAGCACCCCCCGCACACCTCCCAGACACTCACTCCACCACACCCTTCCCCCTTCCCTGGCCGCACTCACCAGCCCTGCTGGGAGGTCTCTGGCTCCTAGGGTGAGAGCGGCAAGGGGAGTCTCCAGTGGTGAGCGGGAGCCAGTTCGCGGGAACCGGTTGTTAAATTTAGAAGCCCTTTTAGAACCAGTTGTCCTGCGCGGGACCGGTTCTAAAAGGGCTTCTAAATTTAACAACCGGTAAGTTGAAGTGACTAGGACCATAGCTGGGGGGGAGCAGAGGGAGCGGCTGCTCCCCCTGAGCACATTATCCAAAAGTGGCGCCTTAGGAGCTGACCCCATGGGTGCTCCAGCTCTCCGCCCCGCTCCCCAGCCCCAGCTCACCTCCGCTCCGCCTCCGCCTCTGAACACTCCGCCCCGCTTCTCCCCCTCCCGCCCCGCTTCCCACGAATCAGCTGTTCACGCGGGAAGCCTGGGAGGGCAGAGAAGCAAGCGGTGGCTTAGCGCTCAAGCCCAGGGAGGCGGAGACAGAGCGGAGGTGAGCTGGGGTGGGGGGAGCCGCCCGAGCCACAGCAGGTAACCCGGGGGGAGGGGCGCGCAGGGGAACCGCTCCCCGCCCCAGCTCACCTCCACTCCGCCTCCCTGGGCCTGAGCGCGAAGCCACCGCTTGCTTCTCAGCCCTCCCAGGCTTCCTGCACGAACAGCTGATTCGTGGGAAGCGGGGGGCTGCAAGCTCAGACTGACCCGGTGCTCCAGGCACTGCGCGGTGGCAGCGTGGCCTGGCTCCAGCTGAGTGGCGCGGCTGTAGCGCCGCCAGCCACCTCCAGGCAGCGCGGTAAGGGAGCAGGGGGGGGTGTTGGATAGAGGGCGGGAATTCAGGGGGGTGGGGAGGGTGGATAGGGGTCGGGGCGGTCAGATGGCAGGGAACAGGGGGATTGAATGGGGGCAAGGGTCCCGGGGGTCAGTCAGGAAGGAGCAGGGCTTGGATGGGGTGGTGGGAGGCAGTCAGGGGCAGGGGTTCCAAGGGTGGTCAGGGGACAGGGAGAAGGGGTGTTTGGATGGGGAATCAGGAGAAGAGTTGGATGGGGTGGCGGAGGGCAGTCAGGGGACAGGGAAGGGGGTGGATGGGGCAGGGGTCCTGGGGGGGCATCAAGGAACGCGGGGGGTTGGATGGGGCAGGAGTCCCGGGGGGTTGGGCCAAAAAGTGCTCAGGACGGGGGCGGTGGCTGAGCCCCGTGTCCTGCTGGGGGGGGGGGGGCGAGCGCTCCGTGCCCGTGTCCCGCTTGGGGCAGTGGGGAGGGGCAACGGCACGTGTGGGCTCCGTGTCCCGCTTGGGGCGGGGGGGCCGGCAGCGCGCGAGGGCTCCGTGCCCGTGTCCTGCTTGGGGCAGGGGGGCCGGTGGCGCACGAGGGTGCAAAAATATCCTTGCGCCGGCATCGGGTCGGGGGGGGCGCCTGAGAGCCGCGTCCCTGCAGCTCTGATTGGGCTGGACTCAGCCGCATTGCTGGCTCCTGTCGGCGGGCAGGCATGCCACCAGGAGCTGCCCCAGGAAGCGCTGCCACGCCAGCCTCGGGACTTTGTGTGCGTGGGGTTTAGAATCCCCCCGCGGGCCGCACAGTGAGCCCCCACGGGCCGCATGCGTCCCGCGGGCCGTATGTTGTGTAGGCCTGGTCTTGTGGCATACTCGCGACATGTCTGAAAAGCATAAGACGTCATCTGCGGATAATGGCCCCAGTAGTCTGTAGACCGGAGCGACCATAAACATCTGCTTTACAAATGAAGTCATTCCACTCTATGCCCAATATACAACGTTGGCATTTTATGTGGAAAGCCTCCAGCTTTGCCCACTCTGAGTGGCGCAGTCCTAATGTTTCGCAACCGTACAGCAGTACAGAGAGGATACAGCTCGATTAGATCCTGAACTTGGTTGTCGTGCCGAGATGATGTTGATTCCGTATTCATTGTAAACGACCCATGGCAGAGGCTGCAATGCCACACTCAGGCACCTAAATAAATGGCCTGACCTTTCTCAAATGCTGACTACCAAGAACTTCTCACTCGACTCTGCCGAAGCCGTGGCTGTTCAGCTCCTCTGAAAATCAATCCACTCGTTTAGATGCCTGAATATGAATGTTAGTGCCAGACTTTGGACAGTGACATAGGAAGACATTGGCCTGAGCCTATGCATGACTCTCATCCTACAATCCAGCCCCTCAACAGATACATCCCAGCTTCTGACTGTGAGCCATTCAGCTACAATGGGGAGGCCTAGATGCTGTAAGTGAATTAACATGTAATGAGAGTGTGACATTATTGATATAATCTGGGACCATATAGATCATTGTTGCAACCAAGGTCCTGTAGTGGCACGCAAATCTTGTATAAAGGGGGTCAAATGGGGTGTCTAAGACAAGGTTGTGGTTTACTGGTTATGATTATGCTGTCTATATGTGTATATCAATTTTGTAGTTGAAGTTATAAATATTGGCTCTATACTGTCTGTATTTCAAACTTATGCTATGCTGCTGGGTGACATCCCAGACAAACTGCTGTTAGCTCTGCCGAGCCTGCTTGATGGCCCATTAAGGACCATCAGCTATACAATGGACCCATTGAGAGAAGGCAAATATGCCTTGAGACAAAGCAAAGTTTGCAGGAACTTGCCCATGTGACTCCAGACTCCATTTTGCTGTAATTTTCCACAGTAAGAACAAAGAGGTGTGCTTACACCTGGAAAAGACTATATAAGGCTGATGCCTCATCTCCATCTTGTCTTCAATCCTGCTTCATACCTCTGGAGGAACTTTGCTACAAGCTGAACCTTTGAATAAAGGACTGAGGACCCATCCCAGCGGGGGATGTATTCCAGAGACTTGATTTGAACCTGCAGTTTATTCCATCGCTGCTGCAAGCCTGAACCAAGAACTTTGCCATTACTGTATGTAATTGATTCCATTTAACCAATTCTAACTCTCATCTCTATCTTTTTCCTTTTATGAATAAACCTTTAGATTTTAGATTCTGAAGGATTGGCAACAGCGTGATTTGTGGGTAAGATCTGATTTGTATATTGACCTGGGTCTGGGGCTTGGTCCTTTGGGATCAGGAGAACCTTTTTCTTTTACTGGGGTATTGGTTTTCATAACCATTTGTCCCCATAACGAGTGGCACTGGTGGTAATACTGGGAAACTGGAGTGTCTAAGGAGATTGCTTGTGAGACTTGCGGTTAGCCAGTGGGGTGAGACCGAAGTCCTCTTAGTCTGGCTGGTTTGGTTTGCCTTAGAGGTGGAAAAAAACCCAGCCTTGGGCTGTAACTGCCCTATTTGAGCAATTTGTCCTGAGTTGGCGCTCTCAGTTGGGTTCCGCCAGAACCGCATTGTCACAGATAGATAGACAGATAGATAGATAGATAGTATAAGCTATTCTTTCTACCATCTGCCGTACGGATTTGCTCTGTAGAGCTTGCTGTCCCTGTTACTCATGGGTATTTATGTTCCAGAGCCCCACATGAGAGAGGGAAGGATTTCAGGCCCAAGGCCCAAGTGGGGCAGGAAGAAGCACACGCTCACCTCAGTTGTCTTCTTTGCTGAGGTAAGTTTTGTTGACTTGTTGAACTGAGATTGCAGAGCGTTGCTCAGTCCAATATTCTCACAACTGGCAGTGCCCCATATGTATGTCTGGGGGACCTTGCATCCTCATTTCTTGACCTGTAAGTGGGGTGGCCTGGGGTTTATGTAAAAGGCAGGGATTGTGTTGAAACCATAATCATCCAGATACTTCTGAGGAAATCCCTCTGGAACAGTGGAAATAGCGTAGCATTCGGCCATCAGTCCCTCGGTAATTTCCCAGACTGTGACTGCTTTTGATTTCCCGTGAGACGTCTTGAAACTGCTCTCTTTGTTGAGAGGCTGAACCTCTGAAAGTTCGCCCTGCAGAATGTAAGCATTGACAGGAGAGCCGTTGTGTTGATTCCCTAGGGCGCACTGTCCAGCACGCCGGCAGACAGACCCAGATCAGAAGGCCTGGACTTGGTACGTGAACGTAAGTAATATCCTTAGGTAAGTGCAGTGAGGAAGCAGAGGTCCCAGGGTGTGGGTCAAGGAGATGGCAATGGGGACACAGAGGCCCTGTCATGGCACCAATGGGGTCTAATTTGTACTGTGTGCTTTGGTCATCCACTGTGTGATGATCCTCTTCTGTAATGGGCGCCATCAGCCTGTTGTAATGGCTCCAACACCACCCTCCTCCCAGCCTCAGGAGAGGGAGGTGTTCCCAAGGGAGAGGGGGCCTGGCTGTGGCATCCCCGAGGCTTCTCTGCTTTATGCTGGGGGCTGGCCCAGTGGCCAGATGGCCTCCAAGTTGGTGGGGGTGGTGCACAAAAGCGGCTTTCAGGCACATTCCCACGCAGCTGCCAGGATCTGCACTGAGCCTAGGATCTGCAGAACCATATCACAGGCTGGGCCTCAAGGCTGGCAGGTTGGCAGATGCTGCACTGAGCAGCAGAGTTACTCTGTATCCTGAGTCAGGAAGCTTTTCTGCTGCTTCGCTGATCAGAGGAGCCTGGTAGTTAAATGAGGCAGGAAGATACACCTGGTTAATGCAAAGACACAGATGGAAGCCCGTATTTCCTGGTGTTTAGTCAAAGAAGATCAGGCCAGGGCAATATGACTTGACAGTCCTCAGCAAGGACACATCAGAGAGACCCTCAGATGTAAAGAGGGAGGAGGTGGGGGATATTGGGTACAAACTCCCCAGATCCAGTTCCTTAGTCCGGGATCTGAGTGAGGGTGAGACCAGCCCGTCAGTCAAAGGAAATAGTGGACAGTGAGATGGTTATAGGCTAAGCCTAGAGACGCAGGAATGAGTCCAACCCCTCTTTGTTCATGGTGGCCTGATCCAAACAAAGCTCACGGAAGTCAGTCTCTCTGTTGTCTTTAATGGGCTTTGGCCCAGGCCCATGGAGAAGAGAATGTGTTCTTTGAGCCCTACAAAGGACAGAGCAGAGACCATTTCCGTCATTAATAGTGTGATGATTGAGCTGGAATAAAGCTAATCCAGGGTTCCCCTTTCTCTGCTGTTGCTAAACTTCTTTTTTTCTTGTTGATCCCCCAACACATGAACTGCTGGGCACCGCCAAAGTCCACAAAGAGGAGAAAAGAGGGAGGAGCAGCGTCCGCCTGCTAAAATTCATGGCCGAGGACGGACCAAGTAACTTTTGACCCTGACTAGCTCATTATGCATTCCACAGGGGACCCTTATTACATAACAGTACAGTGATTGGCCAGCCCCAGGCTGGCAGGATAAACCCAGAGCACAGCAACCTCTGTCCTCATGACTGAAATGGGCTAGTGCCACTAGACTGGGCCATGCCTCCTTCACCTCTATTACGCAGCAGTAAGGATGTGAATCACAGCAAGGAGATCAAAGCTCTGTAGAGCTAGAGACAAGCTCTCTCCTCGCCACCTTTCATATGGCAATTCTCACCCCTCCCCCACCCCTACCCTCACCCCTACCCCCACCCTCCCCCCCACACACACACATTTACAGAGGAGACTCTAGACAAAATACAGCAAAGTGCAAAACTGGTCCCTGGACTGTGGGAGGAGAGTTATGGGCAGGGAGTGAGGGAGCTGATGGCAAGGAGAAGGC
The DNA here is from genome assembly GCF_027887155.1 of Malaclemys terrapin pileata. NCBI lineage: Eukaryota > Metazoa > Chordata > Testudines > Emydidae > Malaclemys > Malaclemys terrapin. The sequence goes on along the minus strand of NC_071515.1, from coordinate 11,921,909 downwards.
TCCGGGGGAGTGTGGTTACGGTGATCAGCGAGCCTATGGGAGTTATTCACATTCTCAGGAGGCCAGGACAATTGCTTAAAACTAAGACAGGAAAACTGGAGGCAAGACCACGCTAACCATGAAAGCAGCCTGTCGGTTTGCCTGGCACGGGGACAGTCCAGCTCGCAGCGTAGTTCTCCTACAGTCGCTCTGGACTGACTCTGGCTCTTGTCCCCACTGAGTCTCCCACCCCAGCCACCATGGGCACATGAGCCCAGGGCGATTCTGAGGAGACCCCTATTTTCTGAACAACGGCTTCAGGAAGGACCTGGCTGGCTGGGAAAGCGCAGAGCACTACAGAGCCGGCTGGGCCCTTCATGTTTTTCAGCCTATCAGCATATTGGATTCAGACTAATTCTCAGGCTGAACTCTATTTAGAACAGGTACCTTTGTTCCTTCCTGTGCTAACGTCACTCCGCTTTGGGGGAGAATAAGGACAGAGGCCTATTAGAGATCTGTAGAAAGCCCATCTGGGAGACAGATTCTTCCACAGCTGCTACTGTGAGATTCTGACAGCTTCCTCTGAACCATCGGGTGCTGGCTGCTGTCACAGATGGGGTCCTGGACTGGATGGAACTCAAGTTTTGATTCAGTCTGCTAATGCCCATAGCTAGTCCTTCAGTACCAGACTCCAAGAACCAGCTCCTCGGATGGTGCAAATTGGCTTAGCGCTATGGACAGCAATGGAGCTCTGCAAATTCACACCAGCTGAGGATCTCTAGCCCTGCAGCATCAGTGACTCAGGACACTGGAGTGTGTTGGCTGAGGCTTTGAAATGATCATGGCAATGAGAGATGGGCTCAGACTGGAAACCCCAAACCCAGCACTGGTGGACTTGGGGACGCTGAGATCTGGATCCGCAGCCAGAGCTGAATGATGTGGCTTGGGGCAGTCGCTGATTACAATAACCCCTGGTGTGTAGCTAGGCTGTGTCTACTGCACACTGGGTTCCCAACTGCAGGATTTGACTAGTAGCCTTTTAAAAAAAAAGTTTTGAGGTGCAGAAGGACAAGGAAAAATGTGACACCCTGTCCCAGACCCTGAGCTATTTCTGTAGTACAGGGGTCCCTTTACGAACACAGCAGCCATCTCCATATAGCAGCTAACAAAAAAAAAAAAGCTTCCATGATCCTTAAATCTTGACCCTGTCCCTCTTCCATCCTGCGCTGTCCTTTATTACACAAAGGCCTTGTCTACACTTACGTCAGCACGTAGGGTGCGTGTAGCTACACGTGAAAGGCTGTGGTAGGGAGGGCAGCCAGGCTCAGCTTGGGGAGCTGCCGGTGCCATTCCACACTGCCTCCCCCCACCAGAGCCTTTCCCCACTGGAATCTTTCACTGCTATGGGGAAAGGCTCTGGCAGCGGGGAAGGGGCAGGACTCTACCCTACTAAATATAGCAGCGTAGACACAGGAGGCCCTGCATGGGCAGGTAGGGTGCATAGCCATAGGGTTCAAGCGTCCCTTTACTTGCCTTAGCCAGGCCTCACCATCTACACTGCTGTTACACCCGTGCTAGCAGGGTCGAAAGAGCCTCAAGTGTAGACCTACCCAAAGCAACCACCTCTGTTCCTGGAGTCCTAATTGACTGCGCTTGAAGAGGCTTGGGGATTGCAAAGGAAAGCAGGGTCCAAGTTAACACCCTAGCCCAGCAGCAGCCCCTCTGGTGGGAATTCGTCCTGGGCTCACTGCAAGGAAACAGTTCCCCCTTAGTTAGGACTTTGTTCTTCCAAAAAAGTAAGGCAGAAACTAATCATGTAAGCCACTCACCACAGGTTGGCGCTGATGCTCTGCCTCCCCTACGTTTTTCTCCTCTTAGGTCCCTTTGCAGCGAATCAGATTATGTCCGGTCTCTGTGCCCATTGATGCAGTCTGAGTAGCAGGAGCCCTTCAGCCCCACGGTGACATGGGCTGTTATATGTTTGAATGATTAATCCTTCCTCTTCCTATTCCAGGCCAGAAGGGCTGAGGTGCTGTTTCCCGAGGAGCTGTTCCAGGAATAGCGAGGTAAGCACAGACACGGGCTGTGCACTACAGCTCAAGGTACACCCAGGAGCGCCGCCAGCGTTTTTGCCGCCCTAGGTGGCGGAAGGTCCTGCCCCGGAAATGCCGCCCCCGACAGGCGGCAGAAGGTCCCGCCCCCGAAATACCGACGACAACGGGGACAGCCGAAGATCCGGCCGCCGCGGTCGCCACCCCCTAAATGTTAGCGCCCAAGGCAACCGCCTAGGTTGCCTAATGGGTTGTGCCGGCCCTGGGTACACCCCTGTAACCCTAGAGGGGCAGGAAACGTGGTCCTTTCAGGTGGAAACGATGGTCGTTTTAATGTGCGTGTCGAGTGTTTAGCTGCAAGCTGGATGGATAGAAACAGAGAGTTTGGAAGATCAATATATAGCTGAAGATCATTGCTTTTATTGTGTTTTTTTCCCCCTCTCATAGGAGCCTTTCGAAGCATCACAGAAGTACGGGCCAGAGTTAACATGGCATAGAGTTGTTTGTTGCATAATAAAGCTGCTGCTGATTTCCAAGTGTGTGCGGCCAACTTTCCTCACTGTGCACTAGGCTGCGTGTAGCCATGTGACTGAGATGTCGGCCTTCTCTTTTCTGGGCACTGCACCTTTAATAGTAGAGGAATCTTGCTGGCTGCAAGCATCCTGTCTAGGGTTGCCAGGTGTCCGGTTTTCGACCGGAACACCCGCTCAAAAAGGGACCCTGGCAGCTCCGGTCAGCACTGCTGACTGGGCTGTCAAAAGTCCGGTTGGTGTGGGGCTGGCAGGCTCCCTACCTGGCTCCACGCATCTCCCCGCAAGCAGCGACATGTCCCTCGGCTCCTAGATGGAGGGACGGCCACAGCCCCATGCACAGCCCCCACCCCGAGCTCTGGCTCCGCATCTCCCATTGCCTGGGAGCCGCGGCCAATGGGAGCTGCAGGGGTGGCACCTGAGGGTGGAGACAGCGTGCAGAGCTGCCTGACTGCGCCTCCGCCTAGGAGCCAAGGGACATGTCGCCCTTTCCCTGGAACCGGCTGAGGTAAACACCACCTGGAGCCCGCACTCCAAAACCCCTCCTGCACCCCAACCCCGTGACCCAGCTCTGAGCCCCCTCCTCCACCCAAGCTTGGGGACTGGTCCTGCTTTGAGCAGGGGGTTGGACTAGATGACCTCCTGAGGTCTCTTCCAACCCTGATATTCTATGACTCTATGATTCCCTCCCAGAGTCTGCACCCCCTGCAACACCCCACCACCCTACCCCAGCCCTGAGCCTCCCCTGCACCCCAAGCCCCTCATCCCCAGCCCCACCCCAGAGCCCGCGCCCCTAGCCGGAGCCCTCACCTCCCCCCCCGCATTCCAACTGCCTGCCCCAGCACTGAACCCCTTCCCCCACCCGTCATCCCCAGCCCCACCCCAGAGCCCACACCCCCAGCTGGAGCCCTAACCTCCTCCCGCACCCCAACCCCCTGCCCCAGCCCTGAACCCCATCCTGCACCCAAACTCTTTCCTGAAACCCACGCCCCACCCCCGTGCCGCAACTTGGACCCCACTCCTGCACTCCAAACTCCTTGTCACCAGCCCGGAGCCCACACCCTCCAACCTCCTGCCCCAGCCTGGATCCACCTCCCACACCCTGAACCCGTAATTTCTGGCCCCAGTCCAGAACCTGCACCCCCACCCCAAAGCCCATGTCCCCTCCCACACCCCAGCCTCAGCCCAGACCCCTCCCACACTCCGAACCTCTCATCCCTGGTCCCACCCCAGAGCCAACACCCCCCAGCCGAAGCCCTCACCCTCTCCCACTCCCCAACCACCTGCCCCAGCCCGGTGAAAATGAGGGAGTGGAGTGAGGTTGGGGGAGAGCAAGCAACAGAGGGCGGGGGGAATGGAGGGAGCGGGGGTGGGGCCTCGGAGACGGGGTGGGGCAGAGCCTCGGTGATGGGGTGGCAATAGAAGGAGCCTTGGACAAGGGTTAGGGCAGGGGTGTTCGGGTTTGTGTGATTAGAAAGTCAGCAGCCCTAACGCTGACTTTCGGGGGCAGGGGACAAAGCCGGGGGGCCTGCTGTAGTCTGATCAATAGCCCCAAATCCCAGGGACTAACAATGTAATTACACTGACGAATGGCTTTCATGTAGACCAGATGTTGGCTTTCTCTTGTGTATTATTCATTTCCATCTCTTCTCTATCTTCTCCTACTCTGAAAGATTAAAAAGTATGAAAATATTAAAAGGGTGCTTTTTCTCCTTGTGCAAACTTTCCCACATAGAAGACCCACTTCGTGCGACACATATGACAAACGGAGCGAGAGGAACACCAGTAATGCTTCGAAGCTACATAGGGACAAATACAACTCGAGTGGCGGGTTCCAGTTCTTAAGAACGGGGAGTCAAAGAAATCTGACGTATATGAGGAGAGTTTGTGATCTTTGCAAATGTTAGTCTTAAAACGGAAAAGGAAATGATTGGTGAAGTTATTGATTGACGAGTAAGAGATAATTGAAGAGTAGGTAATAATTTGAATTATATTGGAAAACCGAAAGTTTCCTTGTTTTCTTATTGTTCAGGAAAAGATGGCTTATCTTGAAAAGTTAATTTATTCAATTTACCCCTGTAGTGTAAGGAGTTCTGAGAGAAAACCTCACGCCAATGGTTGGAGTGGGGGGAATGTATGTGTGTTTAAGAGACTGTGGCCGAGTCCAGATTGTAACTTTGTATTTCAAATAGAATTTATTTTGCTTAGCTTCAAAGGGCAATGAAGAGAAAAGACTGCTTCAGCTTATGGCAAGTTTCAAGAAAAGTCGCTGAGCGCATTTACCAATGAGACCCCTGACGAGCACTGGTGCTTCATGAACGGCAAGGCCCTGAATCCCAGGGACTAACAATGGCTGCAGTAGACTGTACTGCATCCAGTTTTCACCCCTCCTCTCCACCACTTCAGAAAGGCTGTGGACAAATTGGATCGAGTCCTGCGGAGGGCAACGAAACTGATCAGGGGGCTGGGGCACATGACTTACGAGGAGAGGCTGAGCGAATTGGGCCTGTTTAGTCTGCAGAAGAGACGAGGGATGGGCATTTGATAGCCAACTTCAACGACCTGAAAGCAAGGGGAGATTGCAAAGACTATGGAGCTCGACTGTTCTCAGGGGCAGCAGATAACAGAACAAGGAGCTATGGTCGCTAGTTCAAGTGGGGCAGGGCTAGGTTGCAGACGAAGGAAAACAATTTCAGTGGGAGGGTGGTTACCTCGGGAGGTGGTGGAATCTCCATGCTTTGCGGTTTTTCAGGTTCGTCCTGACAAAGCCCTGGCTGGGACGATATAGTTGGGGTTGGTCCGGCTTTGAATAGGGGATTGGACTAAAGGAAATCCTGGGGTCGCCTCCAACACTCATCTTCTATGAGTCGATGACTGAAGTATGTGGTTACAATCTACTTAGATAGGAAAGGTAACTATTAATGCGTAGGTCATGTACGGAGGAGGGTTGTCACCGTTTTTCCATCAGTCACGATTGTTTCTGTTGATCTTGCTATCCCTTGTTAAAAAATGTCCTTTTGTTTGCTACGTGTACTCAAGTGCTGTGTGTGATACAGGAGCAGTGGTCTAGAGTAAAATTGGTAACCTGGGGCTAGCCCGTTGCTTTGGGTACAGAGGATCTGGATTTCCCTGAGGATTTGAAGACACTCAGGCGGGACGTTGTGTCTACTATCAACAGTCAGGGCTTATGTAGCCCAGAGGACGGTGCTTGAGCTGCTGACCCTCTGGATGAGTTTGGTCGCTAACATCCAGCTGACAAAGTCGAAGGACGTAACAAGGAGACCCACCATCCTCAGAACCTTGAGACGGTCACAATGTACCTCTACAGTGAGCCACATGTCAATTGCTCACAGGGAAGGCACCCCATAGCAGAGTTCCCTGTATGCAAATAGACCCAGATCTCTGCCCTATGAACTCATGGAACACTTGTTCTTTCCGCAGTGAAAGCCCGTAAAAGACGCATGGTCTCCGTGATAAATTGGTCATCGAGAGCTCTTATTCTTTTCTCAGCTCTGCTGTGTATTTGAAAGGCTACACAGGAAGCTAGGGCGACGACTGACGCGAGGAAAATTGTTTGCCAACTCCACTGCCCAGTTCAGTTCATTGATTACAGTCGCAAAGAATACCTGGGTTAGATGGACACTAATCAGCCTTCCCTGTTCGGCTCCAAAGTTTCAGGAGTCAAAGACAGAGCGCGAGAGCGTCTTCAGATTACTTTCCTTTTCTGTGACTCACACACTCTTGCCTTGTGGGGAACAAGGACTTTCATACAGTGAAGAAATGAGGGGAACCAATGAGGCAATGAGTGTGTCGGGCTCCAAATTCAGATTTCAGGATACATGAATGTTGAGAGTGTCTGACTCCATGGCAGAACAATTAAGGCGATGGTGCAGTTGCTTCGCTGTAGCACTTCGATTGCAGACGCTCTAAGCCAAGGGGTGAGAGCTTGCCCATCTGCTTGATTCGTCCAACCCTGCAAGCGGCGATGGCTCCGCTGCGATTAGATGCTCTCCGTCGACGTACCGTTCTCTTCACAAGAAGCTAGGGATTTGTCAATCCTCAGCAATGTAATTACACTGAGGAATGGCTTTGATGTAGACCAGATGTTGGCTTTCTCTTGTGTATTATTCATTTCCATCTCTTCTCTATCTTCTCGTACTCTGAAAGATTAAAAAGTATGAAAATATTAAAAGGGTGCCTTTTCTCCTTGTGCAAACTTTCCCACATAGAAGACCCACTTGGTGCGACCCATATGACAAACGGAGCGAGAGGAACACCAGTAATGCTTCGAAGCTACATCGGGACAAATACAACTCGAGTGGCAGGTTCCAGTTCTTAAGAACGGGGAGTCAAAGAAATCTGACGTTTATGAGGAGAGTTTGTGATCTTTGCAAATGTTGATCTTAAAAAGGAAAAGGAAATGATTGGTGAAGTTCTTGATTGACGAGTAAGCGATAACTGAAGAGTAGGTAATAATTTGAATTATATTGGAAAACCGAAAGTTTCCTTGTTCTCTTATTGTTCAGGAAAAGATGGCTTATCTTGAAAAGTTAATGTATTCAATTTACCCCTGTAGTGTAAGGAGTTCTGAGAGAAAACCTCACGCCAATGGTTGCAGTGGGGGAAATGTATGTGTGTTTAAGAGACTGTGGCCGAGTCCAGATTGTAACTTTGTATTTCAAATAGAATTTATTTTGCTTAGCTTCAAAGGGCAATGAAGAGAAAAGACTGCTTCAGCTTATGGCAAGTTTCAAGAAAAGTCGCTGAGCGCATTTACCAATGAGACCCCTGACGAGCACTGGTGCTTCATGAACGGCAAGGCCCTGAATCCCAGGGACTAACAATGGCTGCAGTAGACTGTACTGCATCCAGTTTTCGCCCCTCCTCTCCACCACTTCAGAAAGGCTGTGGACAAATTGGATCGAGTCCTGCGGAGGGCAACGAAACTGATCAGGGGGCTGGGGCACATGACTTACGAGGAGAGGCTGAGCGAATTGGGCCTGTTTAGTCTGCAGAAGAGACGAGGGATGGGCATTTGATAGCCAACTTCTGAAAGCATTTGATAGCCAACTACCTGAAATCAAGGGGGGATTGCAAAGACTATGGAGCTCGACTGTTCTCAGGGGCAGCAGATGACAGAACAAGGAGCTATGGTCGCTAGTTCAAGTGGGGCAGGGCTAGGTTGCAGACGAAGGAAAACAATTTCAGTGGGAGGGTGGTTACCTCGGGAGGTGGTGGAATCTCCATGCTTTGCGGTTTTTCAGGTTCGTCCTGACAAAGCCCTGGCTGGGACGATATAGTTGGGGTTGGTCCGGCTTTGAATAGGGGATTGGACTAAAGGAAATCCTGGAGTCGCCTCCAACACTCATCTTCTATGAGTCGATGACTGAAGTATGTGGTTACAATCTACTTAGATAGGAAAGGTAACTATTAATGCGTAGGTCATGTACGGAGGAGGGTTGTCACCGTTTTTCCATCAGTCACGATTGTTTCTGTTGATCTTGCTATCCCTTGTTAAAAAATGTCCTTTTGTTTGCTACGTGTACTCAAGTGCTGTGTGTGATACAGGAGCAGTGGTCTAGAGTAAAATTGGTAACCTGGGGCTAGCCCGTTGCTTTGGGTACAGAGGATCTGGATTTCTCTGAGGATTTGAAGACACTCAGGCGGGACGTTGTGTCTACTATCAACAGTCAGGGCTTATGTAGCCCAGAGGACGGTGCTTGAGCTGCTGACCCTCTGGATGAGTTTGGTCGCTAACATCCAGCTGACAAAGTCGAAGGACGTAACAAGGAGACCCACCATCCTCAGAACCTTGAGACGGTCAAAATGTACCTCTACAGTGAGCCACATGTCAATTGCGCACAGGGAAGGCACCCCATAGCAGAGTTCCCTGTATCCAAATAGACCCAGATCTCTGCCCTATGAACTCATGGAACACTTGTTCTTTCCGCAGTGAAAGCCCGTAAAGGACGCATGGTCTCCATGATAAATTGGTCACCGAGAGCTCTTATTCTTTTCTCAGCTCTGCTGTGTATTTGAAAGGCTACACAGGAAGCTAGGGCGACGACTGACGCGAGGAAAATTGTTTGCCAACTCCACTGCCCAGTTCAGTTCATTGATTACAGTCGCAAAGAATACCTGGGTTAGATGGACACTAATCAGCCTTCCCTGTTCGGCTCCAAAGTTTCAGGAGTCAAAGACAGAGCGCGAGAGCGTCTTCAGATTACTTTCCTTTTCTGTGACTCACACACTCTTGCCTTGTGGGGAACAAGGACTTTCATACAGTGAAGAAATGAGGGGAACCAATGAGGCAATGAGTGTGTCGGGCTCCAAATTCAGATTTCAGGATACATGAATGTTGAGAGTGTCTGACTCCATGGCAGAACAATTAAGGCGATGGTGCAGTTGCTTCGCTGTAGCACTTCGATTGCAGACGCTCTAAGCCAAGGGGTGAGAGCTTGCCCATCTGCTTGATTCGTCCAACCCTGCAAGCGGCGATGGCTCCGCTGCGATTAGATGCTCTCCGTCGACGTACCGTTCTCTTCACAAGAAGCTAGGGATTTGTCAATCCTCAGCAATGTAATTACACTGAGGAATGGCTTTGATGTAGACCAGATGTTGGCTTTCTCTTGTGTATTATTCATTTCCATCTCTTCTCTATCTTCTCGTACTCTGAAAGATTAAAAAGTATGAAAATATTAAAAGGGTGCTTTTTCTCCTTGTGCAAACTTTCCCACATAGAAGACCCACTTGGTGCGACCCATATGACAAACGGAGCGAGAGGAACACCAGTAATGCTTCGAAGCTACATCGGGACAAATACAACTCGAGTGGCAGGTTCCAGTTCTTAAGAACGGGGAGTCAAAGAAATCTGACGTCTATGAGGAGAGTTTGTGATCTTTGCAAATGTTGATCTTAAAAAGGAAAAGGAAATGATTGGTGAAGTTCTTGATTGACGAGTAAGCGATAACTGAAGAGTAGGTAATAATTTGAATTATATTGGAAAACCGAAAGTTTCCTTGTTCTCTTATTGTTCAGGAAAAGATGGCTTATCTTGAAAAGTTAATGTATTCAATTTACCCCTGTAGTGTAAGGAGTTCTGAGAGAAAACCTCACGCCAATGGTTGCAGTGGGGGAAATGTATGTGTGTTTAAGAGACTGTGGCCGAGTCCAGATTGTAACTTTGTATTTCAAATAGAATTTATTTTGCTTAGCTTCAAAGGGCAATGAAGAGAAAAGACTGCTTCAGCTTATGGCAAGTTTCAAGAAAAGTCGCTGAGCGCATTTACCAATGAGACCCCTGACGAGCACTGGTGCTTCATGAACGGCAAGGCCCTGAATCCCAGGGACTAACAATGGCTGCAGTAGACTGTACTGCATCCAGTTTTCGCCCCTCCTCTCCACCACTTCAGAAAGGCTGTGGACAAATTGGATCGAGTCCTGCGGAGGGCAACGAAACTGATCAGGGGGCTGGGGCACATGACTTACGAGGAGAGGCTGAGCGAATTGGGCCTGTTTAGTCTGCAGAAGAGACGAGGGATGGGCATTTGATAGCCAACTTCTGAAAGCATTTGATAGCCAACTACCTGAAATCAAGGGGGATTGCAAAGACTATGGAGCTCGACTGTTCTCAGGGGCAGCAGATGACAGAACAAGGAGCTATGGTCGCTAGTTCAAGTGGGGCAGGGCTAGGTTGCAGACGAAGGAAAACAATTTCAGTGGGAGGGTGGTTACCTCGGGAGGTGGTGGAATCTCCATGCTTTGCGGTTTTTCAGGTTCGTCCTGACAAAGCCCTGGCTGGGACGATATAGTTGGGGTTGGTCCGGCTTTGAATAGGGGATTGGACTAAAGGAAATCCTGGGGTCGCCTCCAACACTCATCTTCTATGAGTCGATGACTGAAGTATGTGGTTACAATCTACTTAGATAGGAAAGGTAACTATTAATGCGTAGGTCATGTACGGAGGAGGGTTGTCACCGTTTTTCCATCAGTCACGATTGTTTCTGTTGATCTTGCTATCCCTTGTTAAAAAATGTCCTTTTGTTTGCTACGTGTACTCAAGTGCTGTGTGTGATACAGGAGCAGTGGTCTAGAGTAAAATTGGTAACCTGGGGCTAGCCCGTTGCTTTGGGTACAGAGGATCTGGATTTCTCTGAGGATTTGAAGACACTCAGGCGGGACGTTGTGTCTACTATCAACAGTCAGGGCTTATGTAGCCCAGAAGACGGTGCTTGAGCTGCTGACCCTCTGGATGAGTTTGGTCGCTAACATCCAGCTGACAAAGTCGAAGGACGTAACAAGGAGACCCACCATCCTCAGAACCTTGAGACGGTCAAAATGTACCTCTACAGTGAGCCACATGTCAATTGCGCACAGGGAAGGCACCCCATAGCAGAGTTCCCTGTATCCAAATAGACCCAGATCTCTGCCCTATGAACTCATGGAACACTTGTTCTTTCCGCAGTGAAAGCCCGTAAAGGACGCATGGTCTCCGTGATAAATTGGTCACCGAGAGCTCTTATTCTTTTCTCAGCTCTGCTGTGTATTTGAAAGGCTACACAGGAAGCTAGGGCGACGACTGACGCGAGGAAAATTGTTTGCCAACTCCACTGCCCAGTTCAGTTCATTGATTACAGTCGCAAAGAATACCTGGGTTAGATGGACACTAATCAGCCTTCCCTGTTCGGCTCCAAAGTTTCAGGAGTCAAAGACAGAGCGCGAGAGCGTCTTCAGATTACTTTCCTTTTCTGTGACTCACACACTCTTGCCTTGTGGGGAACAAGGACTTTCATACAGTGAAGAAATGAGGGGAACCAATGAGGCAATGAGTGTGTCGGGCTCCAAATTCAGATTTCAGGATACATGAATGTTGAGAGTGTCTGACTCCATGGCAGAACAATTAAGGCGATGGTGCAGTTGCTTCGCTGTAGCACTTCGATTGCAGACGCTCTAAGCCAAGGGGTGAGAGCTTGCCCATCTGCTTGATTCGTCCAACCCTGCAAGCGGCGATGGCTCCGCTGCGATTAGATGCTCTCCGTCGACGTACCGTTCTCTTCACAAGAAGCTAGGGATTTGTCAATCCTCAGCAATGTAATTACACTGAGGAATGGCTTTGATGTAGACCAGATGTTGGCTTTCTCTTGTGTATTATTCATTTCCATCTCTTCTCTATCTTCTCGTACTCTGAAAGATTAAAAAGTATGAAAATATTAAAAGGGTGCTTTTTCTCCTTGTGCAAACTTTCCCACATAGAAGACCCACTTGGTGCGACCCATATGACAAACGGAGCGAGAGGAACACCAGTAATGCTTCGAAGCTACATCGGGACAAATACAACTCGAGTGGCAGGTTCCAGTTCTTAAGAACGGGGAGTCAAAGAAATCTGACGTTTATGAGGAGAGTTTGTGATCTTTGCAAATGTTGATCTTAAAAAGGAAAAGGAAATGATTGGTGAAGTTCTTGATTGACGAGTAAGCGATAACTGAAGAGTAGGTAATAATTTGAATTATATTGGAAAACCGAAAGTTTCCTTGTTCTCTTATTGTTCAGGAAAAGATGGCTTATCTTGAAAAGTTAATGTATTCAATTTACCCCTGTAGTGTAAGGAGTTCTGAGAGAAAACCTCACGCCAATGGTTGCAGTGGGGGAAATGTATGTGTGTTTAAGAGACTGTGGCCGAGTCCAGATTGTAACTTTGTATTTCAAATAGAATTTATTTTGCTTAGCTTCAAAGGGCAATGAAGAGAAAAGACTGCTTCAGCTTATGGCAAGTTTCAAGAAAAGTCGCTGAGCGCATTTACCAATGAGACCCCTGACGAGCACTGGTGCTTCATGAACGGCAAGGCCCTGAATCCCAGGGACTAACAATGGCTGCAGTAGACTGTACTGCATCCAGTTTTCGCCCCTCCTCTCCACCACTTCAGAAAGGCTGTGGACAAATTGGATCGAGTCCTGCGGAGGGCAACGAAACTGATCAGGGGGCTGGGGCACATGACTTACGAGGAGAGGCTGAGCGAATTGGGCCTGTTTAGTCTGCAGAAGAGACGAGGGATGGGCATTTGATAGCCAACTTCTGAAAGCATTTGATAGCCAACTACCTGAAATCAAGGGGGGATTGCAAAGACTATGGAGCTCGACTGTTCTCAGGGGCAGCAGATGACAGAACAAGGAGCTATGGTCGCTAGTTCAAGTGGGGCAGGGCTAGGTTGCAGACGAAGGAAAACAATTTCAGTGGGAGGGTGGTTACCTCGGGAGGTGGTGGAATCTCCATGCTTTGCGGTTTTTCAGGTTCGTCCTGACAAAGCCCTGGCTGGGACGATATAGTTGGGGTTGGTCCGGCTTTGAATAGGGGATTGGACTAAAGGAAATCCTGGGGTCGCCTCCAACACTCATCTTCTATGAGTCGATGACTGAAGTATGTGGTTACAATCTACTTAGATAGGAAAGGTAACTATTAATGCGTAGGTCATGTACGGAGGAGGGTTGTCACCGTTTTTCCATCAGTCACGATTGTTTCTGTTGATCTTGCTATCCCTTGTTAAAAAATGTCCTTTTGTTTGCTACGTGTACTCAAGTGCTGTGTGTGATACAGGAGCAGTGGTCTAGAGTAAAATTGGTAACCTGGGGCTAGCCCGTTGCTTTGGGTACAGAGGATCTGGATTTCTCTGAGGATTTGAAGACACTCAGGCGGGACGTTGTGTCTACTATCAACAGTCAGGGCTTATGTAGCCCAGAGGACGGTGCTTGAGCTGCTGACCCTCTGGATGAGTTTGGTCGCTAACATCCAGCTGACAAAGTCGAAGGACGTAACAAGGAGACCCACCATCCTCAGAACCTTGAGACGGTCAAAATGTACCTCTACAGTGAGCCACATGTCAATTGCGCACAGGGAAGGCACCCCATAGCAGAGTTCCCTGTATCCAAATAGACCCAGATCTCTGCCCTATGAACTCATGGAACACTTGTTCTTTCCGCAGTGAAAGCCCGTAAAGGACGCATGGTCTCCGTGATAAATTGGTCACCGAGAGCTCTTATTCTTTTCTCAGCTCTGCTGTGTATTTGAAAGGCTACACAGGAAGCTAGGGCGACGACTGACGCGAGGAAAATTGTTTGCCAACTCCACTGCCCAGTTCAGTTCATTGATTACAGTCGCAAAGAATACCTGGGTTAGATGGACACTAATCAGCCTTCCCTGTTCGGCTCCAAAGTTTCAGGAGTCAAAGACAGAGCGCGAGAGCGTCTTCAGATTACTTTCCTTTTCTGTGACTCACACACTCTTGCCTTGTGGGGAACAAGGACTTTCATACAGTGAAGAAATGAGGGGAACCAATGAGGCAATGAGTGTGTCGGGCTCCAAATTCAGATTTCAGGATACATGAATGTTGAGAGTGTCTGACTCCATGGCAGAACAATTAAGGCGATGGTGCAGTTGCTTCGCTGTAGCACTTCGATTGCAGACGCTCTAAGCCAAGGGGTGAGAGCTTGCCCATCTGCTTGATTCGTCCAACCCTGCAAGCGGCGATGGCTCCGCTGCGATTAGATGCTCTCCGTCGACGTACCGTTCTCTTCACAAGAAGCTAGGGATTTGTCAATCCTCAGCAATGTAATTACACTGAGGAATGGCTTTGATGTAGACCAGATGTTGGCTTTCTCTTGTGTATTATTCATTTCCATCTCTTCTCTATCTTCTCGTACTCTGAAAGATTAAAAAGTATGAAAATATTAAAAGGGTGCCTTTTCTCCTTGTGCAAACTTTCCCACATAGAAGACCCACTTGGTGCGACCCATATGACAAACGGAGCGAGAGGAACACCAGTAATGCTTCGAAGCTACATCGGGACAAATACAACTCGAGTGGCAGGTTCCAGTTCTTAAGAACGGGGAGTCAAAGAAATCTGACGTTTATGAGGAGAGTTTGTGATCTTTGCAAATGTTGATCTTAAAAAGGAAAAGGAAATGATTGGTGAAGTTCTTGATTGACGAGTAAGCGATAACTGAAGAGTAGGTAATAATTTGAATTATATTGGAAAACCGAAAGTTTCCTTGTTCTCTTATTGTTCAGGAAAAGATGGCTTATCTTGAAAAGTTAATGTATTCAATTTACCCCTGTAGTGTAAGGAGTTCTGAGAGAAAACCTCACGCCAATGGTTGCAGTGGGGGAAATGTATGTGTGTTTAAGAGACTGTGGCCGAGTCCAGATTGTAACTTTGTATTTCAAATAGAATTTATTTTGCTTAGCTTCAAAGGGCAATGAAGAGAAAAGACTGCTTCAGCTTATGGCAAGTTTCAAGAAAAGTCGCTGAGCGCATTTACCAATGAGACCCCTGACGAGCACTGGTGCTTCATGAACGGCAAGGCCCTGAATCCCAGGGACTAACAATGGCTGCAGTAGACTGTACTGCATCCAGTTTTCGCCCCTCCTCTCCACCACTTCAGAAAGGCTGTGGACAAATTGGATCGAGTCCTGCGGAGGGCAACGAAACTGATCAGGGGGCTGGGGCACATGACTTACGAGGAGAGGCTGAGCGAATTGGGCCTGTTTAGTCTGCAGAAGAGACGAGGGATGGGCATTTGATAGCCAACTTCTGAAAGCATTTGATAGCCAACTACCTGAAATCAAGGGGGGATTGCAAAGACTATGGAGCTCGACTGTTCTCAGGGGCAGCAGATGACAGAACAAGGAGCTATGGTCGCTAGTTCAAGTGGGGCAGGGCTAGGTTGCAGACGAAGGAAAACAATTTCAGTGGGAGGGTGGTTACCTCGGGAGGTGGTGGAATCTCCATGCTTTGCGGTTTTTCAGGTTCGTCCTGACAAAGCCCTGGCTGGGACGATATAGTTGGGGTTGGTCCGGCTTTGAATAGGGGATTGGACTAAAGGAAATCCTGGGGTCGCCTCCAACACTCATCTTCTATGAGTCGATGACTGAAGTATGTGGTTACAATCTACTTAGATAGGAAAGGTAACTATTAATGCGTAGGTCATGTACGGAGGAGGGTTGTCACCGTTTTTCCATCAGTCACGATTGTTTCTGTTGATCTTGCTATCCCTTGTTAAAAAATGTCCTTTTGTTTGCTACGTGTACTCAAGTGCTGTGTGTGATACAGGAGCAGTGGTCTAGAGTAAAATTGGTAACCTGGGGCTAGCCCGTTGCTTTGGGTACAGAGGATCTGGATTTCTCTGAGGATTTGAAGACACTCAGGCGGGACGTTGTGTCTACTATCAACAGTCAGGGCTTATGTAGCCCAGAGGACGGTGCTTGAGCTGCTGACCCTCTGGATGAGTTTGGTCGCTAACATCCAGCTGACAAAGTCGAAGGACGTAACAAGGAGACCCACCATCCTCAGAACCTTGAGACGGTCAAAATGTACCTCTACAGTGAGCCACATGTCAATTGCGCACAGGGAAGGCACCCCATAGCAGAGTTCCCTGTATCCAAATAGACCCAGATCTCTGCCCTATGAACTCATGGAACACTTGTTCTTTCCGCAGTGAAAGCCCGTAAAGGACGCATGGTCTCCGTGATAAATTGGTCACCGAGAGCTCTTATTCTTTTCTCAGCTCTGCTGTGTATTTGAAAGGCTACACAGGAAGCTAGGGCGACGACTGACGCGAGGAAAATTGTTTGCCAACTCCACTGCCCAGTTCAGTTCATTGATTACAGTCGCAAAGAATACCTGGGTTAGATGGACACTAATCAGCCTTCCCTGTTCGGCTCCAAAGTTTCAGGAGTCAAAGACAGAGCGCGAGAGCGTCTTCAGATTACTTTCCTTTTCTGTGACTCACACACTCTTGCCTTGTGGGGAACAAGGACTTTCATACAGTGAAGAAATGAGGGGAACCAATGAGGCAATGAGTGTGTCGGGCTCCAAATTCAGATTTCAGGATACATGAATGTTGAGAGTGTCTGACTCCATGGCAGAACAATTAAGGCGATGGTGCAGTTGCTTCGCTGTAGCACTTCGATTGCAGACGCTCTAAGCCAAGGGGTGAGAGCTTGCCCATCTGCTTGATTCGTCCAACCCTGCAAGCGGCGATGGCTCCGCTGCGATTAGATGCTCTCCGTCGACGTACCGTTCTCTTCACAAGAAGCTAGGGATTTGTCAATCCTCAGCAATGTAATTACACTGAGGAATGGCTTTGATGTAGACCAGATGTTGGCTTTCTCTTGTGTATTATTCATTTCCATCTCTTCTCTATCTTCTCGTACTCTGAAAGATTAAAAAGTATGAAAATATTAAAAGGGTGCCTTTTCTCCTTGTGCAAACTTTCCCACATAGAAGACCCACTTGGTGCGACCCATATGACAAACGGAGCGAGAGGAACACCAGTAATGCTTCGAAGCTACATCGGGACAAATACAACTCGAGTGGCAGGTTCCAGTTCTTAAGAACGGGGAGTCAAAGAAATCTGACGTTTATGAGGAGAGTTTGTGATCTTTGCAAATGTTGATCTTAAAAAGGAAAAGGAAATGATTGGTGAAGTTCTTGATTGACGAGTAAGCGATAACTGAAGAGTAGGTAATAATTTGAATTATATTGGAAAACCGAAAGTTTCCTTGTTCTCTTATTGTTCAGGAAAAGATGGCTTATCTTGAAAAGTTAATGTATTCAATTTACCCCTGTAGTGTAAGGAGTTCTGAGAGAAAACCTCACGCCAATGGTTGCAGTGGGGGAAATGTATGTGTGTTTAAGAGACTGTGGCCGAGTCCAGATTGTAACTTTGTATTTCAAATAGAATTTATTTTGCTTAGCTTCAAAGGGCAATGAAGAGAAAAGACTGCTTCAGCTTATGGCAAGTTTCAAGAAAAGTCGCTGAGCGCATTTACCAATGAGACCCCTGACGAGCACTGGTGCTTCATGAACGGCAAGGCCCTGAATCCCAGGGACTAACAATGGCTGCAGTAGACTGTACTGCATCCAGTTTTCGCCCCTCCTCTCCACCACTTCAGAAAGGCTGTGGACAAATTGGATCGAGTCCTGCGGAGGGCAACGAAACTGATCAGGGGGCTGGGGCACATGACTTACGAGGAGAGGCTGAGCGAATTGGGCCTGTTTAGTCTGCAGAAGAGACGAGGGATGGGCATTTGATAGCCAACTTCTGAAAGCATTTGATAGCCAACTACCTGAAATCAAGGGGGGATTGCAAAGACTATGGAGCTCGACTGTTCTCAGGGGCAGCAGATGACAGAACAAGGAGCTATGGTCGCTAGTTCAAGTGGGGCAGGGCTAGGTTGCAGACGAAGGAAAACAATTTCAGTGGGAGGGTGGTTACCTCGGGAGGTGGTGGAATCTCCATGCTTTGCGGTTTTTCAGGTTCGTCCTGACAAAGCCCTGGCTGGGACGATATAGTTGGGGTTGGTCCGGCTTTGAATAGGGGATTGGACTAAAGGAAATCCTGGGGTCGCCTCCAACACTCATCTTCTATGAGTCGATGACTGAAGTATGTGGTTACAATCTACTTAGATAGGAAAGGTAACTATTAATGCGTAGGTCATGTACGGAGGAGGGTTGTCACCGTTTTTCCATCAGTCACGATTGTTTCTGTTGATCTTGCTATCCCTTGTTAAAAAATGTCCTTTTGTTTGCTACGTGTACTCAAGTGCTGTGTGTGATACAGGAGCAGTGGTCTAGAGTAAAATTGGTAACCTGGGGCTAGCCCGTTGCTTTGGGTACAGAGGATCTGGATTTCTCTGAGGATTTGAAGACACTCAGGCGGGACGTTGTGTCTACTATCAACAGTCAGGGCTTATGTAGCCCAGAGGACGGTGCTTGAGCTGCTGACCCTCTGGATGAGTTTGGTCGCTAACATCCAGCTGACAAAGTCGAAGGACGTAACAAGGAGACCCACCATCCTCAGAACCTTGAGACGGTCAAAATGTACCTCTACAGTGAGCCACATGTCAATTGCGCACAGGGAAGGCACCCCATAGCAGAGTTCCCTGTATCCAAATAGACCCAGATCTCTGCCCTATGAACTCATGGAACACTTGTTCTTTCCGCAGTGAAAGCCCGTAAAGGACGCATGGTCTCCGTGATAAATTGGTCACCGAGAGCTCTTATTCTTTTCTCAGCTCTGCTGTGTATTTGAAAGGCTACACAGGAAGCTAGGGCGACGACTGACGCGAGGAAAATTGTTTGCCAACTCCACTGCCCAGTTCAGTTCATTGATTACAGTCGCAAAGAATACCTGGGTTAGATGGACACTAATCAGCCTTCCCTGTTCGGCTCCAAAGTTTCAGGAGTCAAAGACAGAGCGCGAGAGCGTCTTCAGATTACTTTCCTTTTCTGTGACTCACACACTCTTGCCTTGTGGGGAACAAGGACTGTCATACAGTGAAGAAATGAGGGGAACCAATGAGGCAATGAGTGTGTCGGGCTCCAAATTCAGATTTCAGGATACATGAATGTTGAGAGTGTCTGACTCCATGGCAGAACAATTAAGGCGATGGTGCAGTTGCTTCGCTGTAGCACTTCGATTGCAGACGCTCTAAGCCAAGGGGTGAGAGCTTGCCCATCTGCTTGATTCGTCCAACCCTGCAAGCGGCGATGGCTCCGCTGCGATTAGATGCTCTCCGTCGACGTACCGTTCTCTTCACAAGAAGCTAGGGATTTGTCAATCCTCAGCAATGTAATTACACTGAGGAATGGCTTTGATGTAGACCAGATGTTGGCTTTCTCTTGTGTATTATTCATTTCCATCTCTTCTCTATCTTCTCGTACTCTGAAAGATTAAAAAGTATGAAAATATTAAAAGGGTGCTTTTTCTCCTTGTGCAAACTTTCCCACATAGAAGACCCACTTGGTGCGACCCATATGACAAACGGAGCGAGAGGAACACCAGTAATGCTTCGAAGCTACATCGGGACAAATACAACTCGAGTGGCAGGTTCCAGTTCTTAAGAACGGGGAGTCAAAGAAATCTGACGTCTATGAGGAGAGTTTGTGATCTTTGCAAATGTTGATCTTAAAAAGGAAAAGGAAATGATTGGTGAAGTTCTTGATTGACGAGTAAGCGATAACTGAAGAGTAGGTAATAATTTGAATTATATTGGAAAACCGAAAGTTTCCTTGTTCTCTTATTGTTCAGGAAAAGATGGCTTATCTTGAAAAGTTAATGTATTCAATTTACCCCTGTAGTGTAAGGAGTTCTGAGAGAAAACCTCACGCCAATGGTTGCAGTGGGGGAAATGTATGTGTGTTTAAGAGACTGTGGCCGAGTCCAGATTGTAACTTTGTATTTCAAATAGAATTTATTTTGCTTAGCTTCAAAGGGCAATGAAGAGAAAAGACTGCTTCAGCTTATGGCAAGTTTCAAGAAAAGTCGCTGAGCGCATTTACCAATGAGACCCCTGACGAGCACTGGTGCTTCATGAACGGCAAGGCCCTGAATCCCAGGGACTAACAATGGCTGCAGTAGACTGTACTGCATCCAGTTTTCGCCCCTCCTCTCCACCACTTCAGAAAGGCTGTGGACAAATTGGATCGAGTCCTGCGGAGGGCAACGAAACTGATCAGGGGGCTGGGGCACATGACTTACGAGGAGAGGCTGAGCGAATTGGGCCTGTTTAGTCTGCAGAAGAGACGAGGGATGGGCATTTGATAGCCAACTTCTGAAAGCATTTGATAGCCAACTACCTGAAATCAAGGGGGATTGCAAAGACTATGGAGCTCGACTGTTCTCAGGGGCAGCAGATGACAGAACAAGGAGCTATGGTCGCTAGTTCAAGTGGGGCAGGGCTAGGTTGCAGACGAAGGAAAACAATTTCAGTGGGAGGGTGGTTACCTCGGGAGGTGGTGGAATCTCCATGCTTTGCGGTTTTTCAGGTTCGTCCTGACAAAGCCCTGGCTGGGACGATATAGTTGGGGTTGGTCCGGCTTTGAATAGGGGATTGGACTAAAGGAAATCCTGGGGTCGCCTCCAACACTCATCTTCTATGAGTCGATGACTGAAGTATGTGGTTACAATCTACTTAGATAGGAAAGGTAACTATTAATGCGTAGGTCATGTACGGAGGAGGGTTGTCACCGTTTTTCCATCAGTCACGATTGTTTCTGTTGATCTTGCTATCCCTTGTTAAAAAATGTCCTTTTGTTTGCTACGTGTACTCAAGTGCTGTGTGTGATACAGGAGCAGTGGTCTAGAGTAAAATTGGTAACCTGGGGCTAGCCCGTTGCTTTGGGTACAGAGGATCTGGATTTCTCTGAGGATTTGAAGACACTCAGGCGGGACGTTGTGTCTACTATCAACAGTCAGGGCTTATGTAGCCCAGAAGACGGTGCTTGAGCTGCTGACCCTCTGGATGAGTTTGGTCGCTAACATCCAGCTGACAAAGTCGAAGGACGTAACAAGGAGACCCACCATCCTCAGAACCTTGAGACGGTCAAAATGTACCTCTACAGTGAGCCACATGTCAATTGCGCACAGGGAAGGCACCCCATAGCAGAGTTCCCTGTATCCAAATAGACCCAGATCTCTGCCCTATGAACTCATGGAACACTTGTTCTTTCCGCAGTGAAAGCCCGTAAAGGACGCATGGTCTCCGTGATAAATTGGTCACCGAGAGCTCTTATTCTTTTCTCAGCTCTGCTGTGTATTTGAAAGGCTACACAGGAAGCTAGGGCGACGACTGACGCGAGGAAAATTGTTTGCCAACTCCACTGCCCAGTTCAGTTCATTGATTACAGTCGCAAAGAATACCTGGGTTAGATGGACACTAATCAGCCTTCCCTGTTCGGCTCCAAAGTTTCAGGAGTCAAAGACAGAGCGCGAGAGCGTCTTCAGATTACTTTCCTTTTCTGTGACTCACACACTCTTGCCTTGTGGGGAACAAGGACTTTCATACAGTGAAGAAATGAGGGGAACCAATGAGGCAATGAGTGTGTCGGGCTCCAAATTCAGATTTCAGGATACATGAATGTTGAGAGTGTCTGACTCCATGGCAGAACAATTAAGGCGATGGTGCAGTTGCTTCGCTGTAGCACTTCGATTGCAGACGCTCTAAGCCAAGGGGTGAGAGCTTGCCCATCTGCTTGATTCGTCCAACCCTGCAAGCGGCGATGGCTCCGCTGCGATTAGATGCTCTCCGTCGACGTACCGTTCTCTTCACAAGAAGCTAGGGATTTGTCAATCCTCAGCAATGTAATTACACTGAGGAATGGCTTTGATGTAGACCAGATGTTGGCTTTCTCTTGTGTATTATTCATTTCCATCTCTTCTCTATCTTCTCGTACTCTGAAAGATTAAAAAGTATGAAAATATTAAAAGGGTGCTTTTTCTCCTTGTGCAAACTTTCCCACATAGAAGACCCACTTGGTGCGACCCATATGACAAACGGAGCGAGAGGAACACCAGTAATGCTTCGAAGCTACATCGGGACAAATACAACTCGAGTGGCAGGTTCCAGTTCTTAAGAACGGGGAGTCAAAGAAATCTGACGTTTATGAGGAGAGTTTGTGATCTTTGCAAATGTTGATCTTAAAAAGGAAAAGGAAATGATTGGTGAAGTTCTTGATTGACGAGTAAGCGATAACTGAAGAGTAGGTAATAATTTGAATTATATTGGAAAACCGAAAGTTTCCTTGTTCTCTTATTGTTCAGGAAAAGATGGCTTATCTTGAAAAGTTAATGTATTCAATTTACCCCTGTAGTGTAAGGAGTTCTGAGAGAAAACCTCACGCCAATGGTTGCAGTGGGGGAAATGTATGTGTGTTTAAGAGACTGTGGCCGAGTCCAGATTGTAACTTTGTATTTCAAATAGAATTTATTTTGCTTAGCTTCAAAGGGCAATGAAGAGAAAAGACTGCTTCAGCTTATGGCAAGTTTCAAGAAAAGTCGCTGAGCGCATTTACCAATGAGACCCCTGACGAGCACTGGTGCTTCATGAACGGCAAGGCCCTGAATCCCAGGGACTAACAATGGCTGCAGTAGACTGTACTGCATCCAGTTTTCGCCCCTCCTCTCCACCACTTCAGAAAGGCTGTGGACAAATTGGATCGAGTCCTGCGGAGGGCAACGAAACTGATCAGGGGGCTGGGGCACATGACTTACGAGGAGAGGCTGAGCGAATTGGGCCTGTTTAGTCTGCAGAAGAGACGAGGGATGGGCATTTGATAGCCAACTTCTGAAAGCATTTGATAGCCAACTACCTGAAATCAAGGGGGGATTGCAAAGACTATGGAGCTCGACTGTTCTCAGGGGCAGCAGATGACAGAACAAGGAGCTATGGTCGCTAGTTCAAGTGGGGCAGGGCTAGGTTGCAGACGAAGGAAAACAATTTCAGTGGGAGGGTGGTTACCTCGGGAGGTGGTGGAATCTCCATGCTTTGCGGTTTTTCAGGTTCGTCCTGACAAAGCCCTGGCTGGGACGATATAGTTGGGGTTGGTCCGGCTTTGAATAGGGGATTGGACTAAAGGAAATCCTGGGGTCGCCTCCAACACTCATCTTCTATGAGTCGATGACTGAAGTATGTGGTTACAATCTACTTAGATAGGAAAGGTAACTATTAATGCGTAGGTCATGTACGGAGGAGGGTTGTCACCGTTTTTCCATCAGTCACGATTGTTTCTGTTGATCTTGCTATCCCTTGTTAAAAAATGTCCTTTTGTTTGCTACGTGTACTCAAGTGCTGTGTGTGATACAGGAGCAGTGGTCTAGAGTAAAATTGGTAACCTGGGGCTAGCCCGTTGCTTTGGGTACAGAGGATCTGGATTTCTCTGAGGATTTGAAGACACTCAGGCGGGACGTTGTGTCTACTATCAACAGTCAGGGCTTATGTAGCCCAGAGGACGGTGCTTGAGCTGCTGACCCTCTGGATGAGTTTGGTCGCTAACATCCAGCTGACAAAGTCGAAGGACGTAACAAGGAGACCCACCATCCTCAGAACCTTGAGACGGTCAAAATGTACCTCTACAGTGAGCCACATGTCAATTGCGCACAGGGAAGGCACCCCATAGCAGAGTTCCCTGTATCCAAATAGACCCAGATCTCTGCCCTATGAACTCATGGAACACTTGTTCTTTCCGCAGTGAAAGCCCGTAAAGGACGCATGGTCTCCGTGATAAATTGGTCACCGAGAGCTCTTATTCTTTTCTCAGCTCTGCTGTGTATTTGAAAGGCTACACAGGAAGCTAGGGCGACGACTGACGCGAGGAAAATTGTTTGCCAACTCCACTGCCCAGTTCAGTTCATTGATTACAGTCGCAAAGAATACCTGGGTTAGATGGACACTAATCAGCCTTCCCTGTTCGGCTCCAAAGTTTCAGGAGTCAAAGACAGAGCGCGAGAGCGTCTTCAGATTACTTTCCTTTTCTGTGACTCACACACTCTTGCCTTGTGGGGAACAAGGACTTTCATACAGTGAAGAAATGAGGGGAACCAATGAGGCAATGAGTGTGTCGGGCTCCAAATTCAGATTTCAGGATACATGAATGTTGAGAGTGTCTGACTCCATGGCAGAACAATTAAGGCGATGGTGCAGTTGCTTCGCTGTAGCACTTCGATTGCAGACGCTCTAAGCCAAGGGGTGAGAGCTTGCCCATCTGCTTGATTCGTCCAACCCTGCAAGCGGCGATGGCTCCGCTGCGATTAGATGCTCTCCGTCGACGTACCGTTCTCTTCACAAGAAGCTAGGGATTTGTCAATCCTCAGCAATGTAATTACACTGAGGAATGGCTTTGATGTAGACCAGATGTTGGCTTTCTCTTGTGTATTATTCATTTCCATCTCTTCTCTATCTTCTCGTACTCTGAAAGATTAAAAAGTATGAAAATATTAAAAGGGTGCCTTTTCTCCTTGTGCAAACTTTCCCACATAGAAGACCCACTTGGTGCGACCCATATGACAAACGGAGCGAGAGGAACACCAGTAATGCTTCGAAGCTACATCGGGACAAATACAACTCGAGTGGCAGGTTCCAGTTCTTAAGAACGGGGAGTCAAAGAAATCTGACGTTTATGAGGAGAGTTTGTGATCTTTGCAAATGTTGATCTTAAAAAGGAAAAGGAAATGATTGGTGAAGTTCTTGATTGACGAGTAAGCGATAACTGAAGAGTAGGTAATAATTTGAATTATATTGGAAAACCGAAAGTTTCCTTGTTCTCTTATTGTTCAGGAAAAGATGGCTTATCTTGAAAAGTTAATGTATTCAATTTACCCCTGTAGTGTAAGGAGTTCTGAGAGAAAACCTCACGCCAATGGTTGCAGTGGGGGAAATGTATGTGTGTTTAAGAGACTGTGGCCGAGTCCAGATTGTAACTTTGTATTTCAAATAGAATTTATTTTGCTTAGCTTCAAAGGGCAATGAAGAGAAAAGACTGCTTCAGCTTATGGCAAGTTTCAAGAAAAGTCGCTGAGCGCATTTACCAATGAGACCCCTGACGAGCACTGGTGCTTCATGAACGGCAAGGCCCTGAATCCCAGGGACTAACAATGGCTGCAGTAGACTGTACTGCATCCAGTTTTCGCCCCTCCTCTCCACCACTTCAGAAAGGCTGTGGACAAATTGGATCGAGTCCTGCGGAGGGCAACGAAACTGATCAGGGGGCTGGGGCACATGACTTACGAGGAGAGGCTGAGCGAATTGGGCCTGTTTAGTCTGCAGAAGAGACGAGGGATGGGCATTTGATAGCCAACTTCTGAAAGCATTTGATAGCCAACTACCTGAAATCAAGGGGGGATTGCAAAGACTATGGAGCTCGACTGTTCTCAGGGGCAGCAGATGACAGAACAAGGAGCTATGGTCGCTAGTTCAAGTGGGGCAGGGCTAGGTTGCAGACGAAGGAAAACAATTTCAGTGGGAGGGTGGTTACCTCGGGAGGTGGTGGAATCTCCATGCTTTGCGGTTTTTCAGGTTCGTCCTGACAAAGCCCTGGCTGGGACGATATAGTTGGGGTTGGTCCGGCTTTGAATAGGGGATTGGACTAAAGGAAATCCTGGGGTCGCCTCCAACACTCATCTTCTATGAGTCGATGACTGAAGTATGTGGTTACAATCTACTTAGATAGGAAAGGTAACTATTAATGCGTAGGTCATGTACGGAGGAGGGTTGTCACCGTTTTTCCATCAGTCACGATTGTTTCTGTTGATCTTGCTATCCCTTGTTAAAAAATGTCCTTTTGTTTGCTACGTGTACTCAAGTGCTGTGTGTGATACAGGAGCAGTGGTCTAGAGTAAAATTGGTAACCTGGGGCTAGCCCGTTGCTTTGGGTACAGAGGATCTGGATTTCTCTGAGGATTTGAAGACACTCAGGCGGGACGTTGTGTCTACTATCAACAGTCAGGGCTTATGTAGCCCAGAGGACGGTGCTTGAGCTGCTGACCCTCTGGATGAGTTTGGTCGCTAACATCCAGCTGACAAAGTCGAAGGACGTAACAAGGAGACCCACCATCCTCAGAACCTTGAGACGGTCAAAATGTACCTCTACAGTGAGCCACATGTCAATTGCGCACAGGGAAGGCACCCCATAGCAGAGTTCCCTGTATCCAAATAGACCCAGATCTCTGCCCTATGAACTCATGGAACACTTGTTCTTTCCGCAGTGAAAGCCCGTAAAGGACGCATGGTCTCCGTGATAAATTGGTCACCGAGAGCTCTTATTCTTTTCTCAGCTCTGCTGTGTATTTGAAAGGCTACACAGGAAGCTAGGGCGACGACTGACGCGAGGAAAATTGTTTGCCAACTCCACTGCCCAGTTCAGTTCATTGATTACAGTCGCAAAGAATACCTGGGTTAGATGGACACTAATCAGCCTTCCCTGTTCGGCTCCAAAGTTTCAGGAGTCAAAGACAGAGCGCGAGAGCGTCTTCAGATTACTTTCCTTTTCTGTGACTCACACACTCTTGCCTTGTGGGGAACAAGGACTTTCATACAGTGAAGAAATGAGGGGAACCAATGAGGCAATGAGTGTGTCGGGCTCCAAATTCAGATTTCAGGATACATGAATGTTGAGAGTGTCTGACTCCATGGCAGAACAATTAAGGCGATGGTGCAGTTGCTTCGCTGTAGCACTTCGATTGCAGACGCTCTAAGCCAAGGGGTGAGAGCTTGCCCATCTGCTTGATTCGTCCAACCCTGCAAGCGGCGATGGCTCCGCTGCGATTAGATGCTCTCCGTCGACGTACCGTTCTCTTCACAAGAAGCTAGGGATTTGTCAATCCTCAGCAATGTAATTACACTGAGGAATGGCTTTGATGTAGACCAGATGTTGGCTTTCTCTTGTGTATTATTCATTTCCATCTCTTCTCTATCTTCTCGTACTCTGAAAGATTAAAAAGTATGAAAATATTAAAAGGGTGCTTTTTCTCCTTGTGCAAACTTTCCCACATAGAAGACCCACTTAGTGCGACCCATATGACAAACGGAGCGAGAGGAACACCAGTAATGCTTCGAAGCTACATCGGGACAAATACAACTCGAGTGGCAGGTTCCAGTTCTTAAGAACGGGGAGTCAAAGAAATCTGACGTCTATGAGGAGAGTTTGTGATCTTTGCAAATGTTGATCTTAAAAAGGAAAAGGAAATGATTGGTGAAGTTCTTGATTGACGAGTAAGCGATAACTGAAGAGTAGGTAATAATTTGAATTATATTGGAAAACCGAAAGTTTCCTTGTTCTCTTATTGTTCAGGAAAAGATGGCTTATCTTGAAAAGTTAATGTATTCAATTTACCCCTGTAGTGTAAGGAGTTCTGAGAGAAAACCTCACGCCAATGGTTGCAGTGGGGGAAATGTATGTGTGTTTAAGAGACTGTGGCCGAGTCCAGATTGTAACTTTGTATTTCAAATAGAATTTATTTTGCTTAGCTTCAAAGGGCAATGAAGAGAAAAGACTGCTTCAGCTTATGGCAAGTTTCAAGAAAAGTCGCTGAGCGCATTTACCAATGAGACCCCTGACGAGCACTGGTGCTTCATGAACGGCAAGGCCCTGAATCCCAGGGACTAACAATGGCTGCAGTAGACTGTACTGCATCCAGTTTTCGCCCCTCCTCTCCACCACTTCAGAAAGGCTGTGGACAAATTGGATCGAGTCCTGCGGAGGGCAACGAAACTGATCAGGGGGCTGGGGCACATGACTTACGAGGAGAGGCTGAGCGAATTGGGCCTGTTTAGTCTGCAGAAGAGACGAGGGATGGGCATTTGATAGCCAACTTCTGAAAGCATTTGATAGCCAACTACCTGAAATCAAGGGGGATTGCAAAGACTATGGAGCTCGACTGTTCTCAGGGGCAGCAGATGACAGAACAAGGAGCTATGGTCGCTAGTTCAAGTGGGGCAGGGCTAGGTTGCAGACGAAGGAAAACAATTTCAGTGGGAGGGTGGTTACCTCGGGAGGTGGTGGAATCTCCATGCTTTGCGGTTTTTCAGGTTCGTCCTGACAAAGCCCTGGCTGGGACGATATAGTTGGGGTTGGTCCGGCTTTGAATAGGGGATTGGACTAAAGGAAATCCTGGGGTCGCCTCCAACACTCATCTTCTATGAGTCGATGACTGAAGTATGTGGTTACAATCTACTTAGATAGGAAAGGTAACTATTAATGCGTAGGTCATGTACGGAGGAGGGTTGTCACCGTTTTTCCATCAGTCACGATTGTTTCTGTTGATCTTGCTATCCCTTGTTAAAAAATGTCCTTTTGTTTGCTACGTGTACTCAAGTGCTGTGTGTGATACAGGAGCAGTGGTCTAGAGTAAAATTGGTAACCTGGGGCTAGCCCGTTGCTTTGGGTACAGAGGATCTGGATTTCTCTGAGGATTTGAAGACACTCAGGCGGGACGTTGTGTCTACTATCAACAGTCAGGGCTTATGTAGCCCAGAAGACGGTGCTTGAGCTGCTGACCCTCTGGATGAGTTTGGTCGCTAACATCCAGCTGACAAAGTCGAAGGACGTAACAAGGAGACCCACCATCCTCAGAACCTTGAGACGGTCAAAATGTACCTCTACAGTGAGCCACATGTCAATTGCGCACAGGGAAGGCACCCCATAGCAGAGTTCCCTGTATCCAAATAGACCCAGATCTCTGCCCTATGAACTCATGGAACACTTGTTCTTTCCGCAGTGAAAGCCCGTAAAGGACGCATGGTCTCCGTGATAAATTGGTCACCGAGAGCTCTTATTCTTTTCTCAGCTCTGCTGTGTATTTGAAAGGCTACACAGGAAGCTAGGGCGACGACTGACGCGAGGAAAATTGTTTGCCAACTCCACTGCCCAGTTCAGTTCATTGATTACAGTCGCAAAGAATACCTGGGTTAGATGGACACTAATCAGCCTTCCCTGTTCGGCTCCAAAGTTTCAGGAGTCAAAGACAGAGCGCGAGAGCGTCTTCAGATTACTTTCCTTTTCTGTGACTCACACACTCTTGCCTTGTGGGGAACAAGGACTTTCATACAGTGAAGAAATGAGGGGAACCAATGAGGCAATGAGTGTGTCGGGCTCCAAATTCAGATTTCAGGATACATGAATGTTGAGAGTGTCTGACTCCATGGCAGAACAATTAAGGCGATGGTGCAGTTGCTTCGCTGTAGCACTTCGATTGCAGACGCTCTAAGCCAAGGGGTGAGAGCTTGCCCATCTGCTTGATTCGTCCAACCCTGCAAGCGGCGATGGCTCCGCTGCGATTAGATGCTCTCCGTCGACGTACCGTTCTCTTCACAAGAAGCTAGGGATTTGTCAATCCTCAGCAATGTAATTACACTGAGGAATGGCTTTGATGTAGACCAGATGTTGGCTTTCTCTTGTGTATTATTCATTTCCATCTCTTCTCTATCTTCTCGTACTCTGAAAGATTAAAAAGTATGAAAATATTAAAAGGGTGCCTTTTCTCCTTGTGCAAACTTTCCCACATAGAAGACCCACTTGGTGCGACCCATATGACAAACGGAGCGAGAGGAACACCAGTAATGCTTCGAAGCTACATCGGGACAAATACAACTCGAGTGGCAGGTTCCAGTTCTTAAGAACGGGGAGTCAAAGAAATGTGACGTCTATGAGGAGAGTTTGTGATCTTTGCAAATGTTGATCTTAAAAAGGAAAAGGAAATGATTGGTGAAGTTCTTGATTGACGAGTAAGCGATAACTGAAGAGTAGGTAATAATTTGAATTATATTGGAAAACCGAAAGTTTCCTTGTTCTCTTATTGTTCAGGAAAAGATGGCTTATCTTGAAAAGTTAATGTATTCAATTTACCCCTGTAGTGTAAGGAGTTCTGAGAGAAAACCTCACGCCAATGGTTGCAGTGGGGGAAATGTATGTGTGTTTAAGAGACTGTGGCCGAGTCCAGATTGTAACTTTGTATTTCAAATAGAATTTATTTTGCTTAGCTTCAAAGGGCAATGAAGAGAAAAGACTGCTTCAGCTTATGGCAAGTTTCAAGAAAAGTCGCTGAGCGCATTTACCAATGAGACCCCTGACGAGCACTGGTGCTTCATGAACGGCAAGGCCCTGAATCCCAGGGACTAACAATGGCTGCAGTAGACTGTACTGCATCCAGTTTTCGCCCCTCCTCTCCACCACTTCAGAAAGGCTGTGGACAAATTGGATCGAGTCCTGCGGAGGGCAACGAAACTGATCAGGGGGCTGGGGCACATGACTTACGAGGAGAGGCTGAGCGAATTGGGCCTGTTTAGTCTGCAGAAGAGACGAGGGATGGGCATTTGATAGCCAACTTCTGAAAGCATTTGATAGCCAACTACCTGAAATC
The DNA here is from genome assembly GCF_027887155.1 of Malaclemys terrapin pileata. Taxonomy (NCBI): domain Eukaryota; kingdom Metazoa; phylum Chordata; order Testudines; family Emydidae; genus Malaclemys; species Malaclemys terrapin. The sequence goes on along the minus strand of NC_071515.1, from coordinate 11,891,662 downwards.
AAGGGGGGATTGCAAAGACTATGGAGCTCGACTGTTCTCAGGGGCAGCAGATGACAGAACAAGGAGCTATGGTCGCTAGTTCAAGTGGGGCAGGGCTAGGTTGCAGACGAAGGAAAACAATTTCAGTGGGAGGGTGGTTACCTCGGGAGGTGGTGGAATCTCCATGCTTTGCGGTTTTTCAGGTTCGTCCTGACAAAGCCCTGGCTGGGACGATATAGTTGGGGTTGGTCCGGCTTTGAATAGGGGATTGGACTAAAGGAAATCCTGGGGTCGCCTCCAACACTCATCTTCTATGAGTCGATGACTGAAGTATGTGGTTACAATCTACTTAGATAGGAAAGGTAACTATTAATGCGTAGGTCATGTACGGAGGAGGGTTGTCACCGTTTTTCCATCAGTCACGATTGTTTCTGTTGATCTTGCTATCCCTTGTTAAAAAATGTCCTTTTGTTTGCTACGTGTACTCAAGTGCTGTGTGTGATACAGGAGCAGTGGTCTAGAGTAAAATTGGTAACCTGGGGCTAGCCCGTTGCTTTGGGTACAGAGGATCTGGATTTCTCTGAGGATTTGAAGACACTCAGGCGGGACGTTGTGTCTACTATCAACAGTCAGGGCTTATGTAGCCCAGAGGACGGTGCTTGAGCTGCTGACCCTCTGGATGAGTTTGGTCGCTAACATCCAGCTGACAAAGTCGAAGGACGTAACAAGGAGACCCACCATCCTCAGAACCTTGAGACGGTCAAAATGTACCTCTACAGTGAGCCACATGTCAATTGCGCACAGGGAAGGCACCCCATAGCAGAGTTCCCTGTATCCAAATAGACCCAGATCTCTGCCCTATGAACTCATGGAACACTTGTTCTTTCCGCAGTGAAAGCCCGTAAAGGACGCATGGTCTCCGTGATAAATTGGTCACCGAGAGCTCTTATTCTTTTCTCAGCTCTGCTGTGTATTTGAAAGGCTACACAGGAAGCTAGGGCGACGACTGACGCGAGGAAAATTGTTTGCCAACTCCACTGCCCAGTTCAGTTCATTGATTACAGTCGCAAAGAATACCTGGGTTAGATGGACACTAATCAGCCTTCCCTGTTAGGCTCCAAAGTTTCAGGAGTCAAAGACAGAGCGCGAGAGCGTCTTCAGATTACTTTCCTTTTCTGTGACTCACACACTCTTGCCTTGTGGGGAACAAGGACTTTCATACAGTGAAGAAATGAGGGGAACCAATGAGGCAATGAGTGTGTCGGGCTCCAAATTCAGATTTCAGGATACATGAATGTTGAGAGTGTCTGACTCCATGGCAGAACAATTAAGGCGATGGTGCAGTTGCTTCGCTGTAGCACTTCGATTGCAGACGCTCTAAGCCAAGGGGTGAGAGCTTGCCCATCTGCTTGATTCGTCCAACCCTGCAAGCGGCGATGGCTCCGCTGCGATTAGATGCTCTCCGTCGACGTACCGTTCTCTTCACAAGAAGCTAGGGATTTGTCAATCCTCAGCAATGTAATTACACTGAGGAATGGCTTTGATGTAGACCAGATGTTGGCTTTCTCTTGTGTATTATTCATTTCCATCTCTTCTCTATCTTCTCGTACTCTGAAAGATTAAAAAGTATGAAAATATTAAAAGGGTGCTTTTTCTCCTTGTGCAAACTTTCCCACATAGAAGACCCACTTAGTGCGACCCATATGACAAACGGAGCGAGAGGAACACCAGTAATGCTTCGAAGCTACATCGGGACAAATACAACTCGAGTGGCAGGTTCCAGTTCTTAAGAACGGGGAGTCAAAGAAATCTGACGTCTATGAGGAGAGTTTGTGATCTTTGCAAATGTTGATCTTAAAAAGGAAAAGGAAATGATTGGTGAAGTTCTTGATTGACGAGTAAGCGATAACTGAAGAGTAGGTAATAATTTGAATTATATTGGAAAACCGAAAGTTTCCTTGTTCTCTTATTGTTCAGGAAAAGATGGCTTATCTTGAAAAGTTAATGTATTCAATTTACCCCTGTAGTGTAAGGAGTTCTGAGAGAAAACCTCACGCCAATGGTTGCAGTGGGGGAAATGTATGTGTGTTTAAGAGACTGTGGCCGAGTCCAGATTGTAACTTTGTATTTCAAATAGAATTTATTTTGCTTAGCTTCAAAGGGCAATGAAGAGAAAAGACTGCTTCAGCTTATGGCAAGTTTCAAGAAAAGTCGCTGAGCGCATTTACCAATGAGACCCCTGACGAGCACTGGTGCTTCATGAACGGCAAGGCCCTGAATCCCAGGGACTAACAATGGCTGCAGTAGACTGTACTGCATCCAGTTTTCGCCCCTCCTCTCCACCACTTCAGAAAGGCTGTGGACAAATTGGATCGAGTCCTGCGGAGGGCAACGAAACTGATCAGGGGGCTGGGGCACATGACTTACGAGGAGAGGCTGAGCGAATTGGGCCTGTTTAGTCTGCAGAAGAGACGAGGGATGGGCATTTGATAGCCAACTTCTGAAAGCATTTGATAGCCAACTACCTGAAATCAAGGGGGATTGCAAAGACTATGGAGCTCGACTGTTCTCAGGGGCAGCAGATGACAGAACAAGGAGCTATGGTCGCTAGTTCAAGTGGGGCAGGGCTAGGTTGCAGACGAAGGAAAACAATTTCAGTGGGAGGGTGGTTACCTCGGGAGGTGGTGGAATCTCCATGCTTTGCGGTTTTTCAGGTTCGTCCTGACAAAGCCCTGGCTGGGACGATATAGTTGGGGTTGGTCCGGCTTTGAATAGGGGATTGGACTAAAGGAAATCCTGGGGTCGCCTCCAACACTCATCTTCTATGAGTCGATGACTGAAGTATGTGGTTACAATCTACTTAGATAGGAAAGGTAACTATTAATGCGTAGGTCATGTACGGAGGAGGGTTGTCACCGTTTTTCCATCAGTCACGATTGTTTCTGTTGATCTTGCTATCCCTTGTTAAAAAATGTCCTTTTGTTTGCTACGTGTACTCAAGTGCTGTGTGTGATACAGGAGCAGTGGTCTAGAGTAAAATTGGTAACCTGGGGCTAGCCCGTTGCTTTGGGTACAGAGGATCTGGATTTCTCTGAGGATTTGAAGACACTCAGGCGGGACGTTGTGTCTACTATCAACAGTCAGGGCTTATGTAGCCCAGAGGACGGTGCTTGAGCTGCTGACCCTCTGGATGAGTTTGGTCGCTAACATCCAGCTGACAAAGTCGAAGGACGTAACAAGGAGACCCACCATCCTCAGAACCTTGAGACGGTCAAAATGTACCTCTACAGTGAGCCACATGTCAATTGCGCACAGGGAAGGCACCCCATAGCAGAGTTCCCTGTATCCAAATAGACCCAGATCTCTGCCCTATGAACTCATGGAACACTTGTTCTTTCCGCAGTGAAAGCCCGTAAAGGACGCATGGTCTCCGTGATAAATTGGTCACCGAGAGCTCTTATTCTTTTCTCAGCTCTGCTGTGTATTTGAAAGGCTACACAGGAAGCTAGGGCGACGACTGACGCGAGGAAAATTGTTTGCCAACTCCACTGCCCAGTTCAGTTCATTGATTACAGTCGCAAAGAATACCTGGGTTAGATGGACACTAATCAGCCTTCCCTGTTCGGCTCCAAAGTTTCAGGAGTCAAAGACAGAGCGCGAGAGCGTCTTCAGATTACTTTCCTTTTCTGTGACTCACACACTCTTGCCTTGTGGGGAACAAGGACTTTCATACAGTGAAGAAATGAGGGGAACCAATGAGGCAATGAGTGTGTCGGGCTCCAAATTCAGATTTCAGGATACATGAATGTTGAGAGTGTCTGACTCCATGGCAGAACAATTAAGGCGATGGTGCAGTTGCTTCGCTGTAGCACTTCGATTGCAGACGCTCTAAGCCAAGGGGTGAGAGCTTGCCCATCTGCTTGATTCGTCCAACCCTGCAAGCGGCGATGGCTCCGCTGCGATTAGATGCTCTCCGTCGACGTACCGTTCTCTTCACAAGAAGCTAGGGATTTGTCAATCCTCAGCAATGTAATTACACTGAGGAATGGCTTTGATGTAGACCAGATGTTGGCTTTCTCTTGTGTATTATTCATTTCCATCTCTTCTCTATCTTCTCGTACTCTGAAAGATTAAAAAGTATGAAAATATTAAAAGGGTGCTTTTTCTCCTTGTGCAAACTTTCCCACATAGAAGACCCACTTAGTGCGACCCATATGACAAACGGAGCGAGAGGAACACCAGTAATGCTTCGAAGCTACATCGGGACAAATACAACTCGAGTGGCAGGTTCCAGTTCTTAAGAACGGGGAGTCAAAGAAATCTGACGTCTATGAGGAGAGTTTGTGATCTTTGCAAATGTTGATCTTAAAAAGGAAAAGGAAATGATTGGTGAAGTTCTTGATTGACGAGTAAGCGATAACTGAAGAGTAGGTAATAATTTGAATTATATTGGAAAACCGAAAGTTTCCTTGTTCTCTTATTGTTCAGGAAAAGATGGCTTATCTTGAAAAGTTAATGTATTCAATTTACCCCTGTAGTGTAAGGAGTTCTGAGAGAAAACCTCACGCCAATGGTTGCAGTGGGGGAAATGTATGTGTGTTTAAGAGACTGTGGCCGAGTCCAGATTGTAACTTTGTATTTCAAATAGAATTTATTTTGCTTAGCTTCAAAGGGCAATGAAGAGAAAAGACTGCTTCAGCTTATGGCAAGTTTCAAGAAAAGTCGCTGAGCGCATTTACCAATGAGACCCCTGACGAGCACTGGTGCTTCATGAACGGCAAGGCCCTGAATCCCAGGGACTAACAATGGCTGCAGTAGACTGTACTGCATCCAGTTTTCGCCCCTCCTCTCCACCACTTCAGAAAGGCTGTGGACAAATTGGATCGAGTCCTGCGGAGGGCAACGAAACTGATCAGGGGGCTGGGGCACATGACTTACGAGGAGAGGCTGAGCGAATTGGGCCTGTTTAGTCTGCAGAAGAGACGAGGGATGGGCATTTGATAGCCAACTTCTGAAAGCATTTGATAGCCAACTACCTGAAATCAAGGGGGATTGCAAAGACTATGGAGCTCGACTGTTCTCAGGGGCAGCAGATGACAGAACAAGGAGCTATGGTCGCTAGTTCAAGTGGGGCAGGGCTAGGTTGCAGACGAAGGAAAACAATTTCAGTGGGAGGGTGGTTACCTCGGGAGGTGGTGGAATCTCCATGCTTTGCGGTTTTTCAGGTTCGTCCTGACAAAGCCCTGGCTGGGACGATATAGTTGGGGTTGGTCCGGCTTTGAATAGGGGATTGGACTAAAGGAAATCCTGGGGTCGCCTCCAACACTCATCTTCTATGAGTCGATGACTGAAGTATGTGGTTACAATCTACTTAGATAGGAAAGGTAACTATTAATGCGTAGGTCATGTACGGAGGAGGGTTGTCACCGTTTTTCCATCAGTCACGATTGTTTCTGTTGATCTTGCTATCCCTTGTTAAAAAATGTCCTTTTGTTTGCTACGTGTACTCAAGTGCTGTGTGTGATACAGGAGCAGTGGTCTAGAGTAAAATTGGTAACCTGGGGCTAGCCCGTTGCTTTGGGTACAGAGGATCTGGATTTCTCTGAGGATTTGAAGACACTCAGGCGGGACGTTGTGTCTACTATCAACAGTCAGGGCTTATGTAGCCCAGAGGACGGTGCTTGAGCTGCTGACCCTCTGGATGAGTTTGGTCGCTAACATCCAGCTGACAAAGTCGAAGGACGTAACAAGGAGACCCACCATCCTCAGAACCTTGAGACGGTCAAAATGTACCTCTACAGTGAGCCACATGTCAATTGCGCACAGGGAAGGCACCCCATAGCAGAGTTCCCTGTATCCAAATAGACCCAGATCTCTGCCCTATGAACTCATGGAACACTTGTTCTTTCCGCAGTGAAAGCCCGTAAAGGACGCATGGTCTCCGTGATAAATTGGTCACCGAGAGCTCTTATTCTTTTCTCAGCTCTGCTGTGTATTTGAAAGGCTACACAGGAAGCTAGGGCGACGACTGACGCGAGGAAAATTGTTTGCCAACTCCACTGCCCAGTTCAGTTCATTGATTACAGTCGCAAAGAATACCTGGGTTAGATGGACACTAATCAGCCTTCCCTGTTCGGCTCCAAAGTTTCAGGAGTCAAAGACAGAGCGCGAGAGCGTCTTCAGATTACTTTCCTTTTCTGTGACTCACACACTCTTGCCTTGTGGGGAACAAGGACTTTCATACAGTGAAGAAATGAGGGGAACCAATGAGGCAATGAGTGTGTCGGGCTCCAAATTCAGATTTCAGGATACATGAATGTTGAGAGTGTCTGACTCCATGGCAGAACAATTAAGGCGATGGTGCAGTTGCTTCGCTGTAGCACTTCGATTGCAGACGCTCTAAGCCAAGGGGTGAGAGCTTGCCCATCTGCTTGATTCGTCCAACCCTGCAAGCGGCGATGGCTCCGCTGCGATTAGATGCTCTCCGTCGACGTACCGTTCTCTTCACAAGAAGCTAGGGATTTGTCAATCCTCAGCAATGTAATTACACTGAGGAATGGCTTTGATGTAGACCAGATGTTGGCTTTCTCTTGTGTATTATTCATTTCCATCTCTTCTCTATCTTCTCGTACTCTGAAAGATTAAAAAGTATGAAAATATTAAAAGGGTGCCTTTTCTCCTTGTGCAAACTTTCCCACATAGAAGACCCACTTGGTGCGACCCATATGACAAACGGAGCGAGAGGAACACCAGTAATGCTTCGAAGCTACATCGGGACAAATACAACTCGAGTGGCAGGTTCCAGTTCTTAAGAACGGGGAGTCAAAGAAATGTGACGTTTATGAGGAGAGTTTGTGATCTTTGCAAATGTTGATCTTAAAAAGGAAAAGGAAATGATTGGTGAAGTTCTTGATTGACGAGTAAGCGATAACTGAAGAGTAGGTAATAATTTGAATTATATTGGAAAACCGAAAGTTTCCTTGTTCTCTTATTGTTCAGGAAAAGATGGCTTATCTTGAAAAGTTAATGTATTCAATTTACCCCTGTAGTGTAAGGAGTTCTGAGAGAAAACCTCACGCCAATGGTTGCAGTGGGGGAAATGTATGTGTGTTTAAGAGACTGTGGCCGAGTCCAGATTGTAACTTTGTATTTCAAATAGAATTTATTTTGCTTAGCTTCAAAGGGCAATGAAGAGAAAAGACTGCTTCAGCTTATGGCAAGTTTCAAGAAAAGTCGCTGAGCGCATTTACCAATGAGACCCCTGACGAGCACTGGTGCTTCATGAACGGCAAGGCCCTGAATCCCAGGGACTAACAATGGCTGCAGTAGACTGTACTGCATCCAGTTTTCGCCCCTCCTCTCCACCACTTCAGAAAGGCTGTGGACAAATTGGATCGAGTCCTGCGGAGGGCAACGAAACTGATCAGGGGGCTGGGGCACATGACTTACGAGGAGAGGCTGAGCGAATTGGGCCTGTTTAGTCTGCAGAAGAGACGAGGGATGGGCATTTGATAGCCAACTTCTGAAAGCATTTGATAGCCAACTACCTGAAATCAAGGGGGGATTGCAAAGACTATGGAGCTCGACTGTTCTCAGGGGCAGCAGATGACAGAACAAGGAGCTATGGTCGCTAGTTCAAGTGGGGCAGGGCTAGGTTGCAGACGAAGGAAAACAATTTCAGTGGGAGGGTGGTTACCTCGGGAGGTGGTGGAATCTCCATGCTTTGCGGTTTTTCAGGTTCGTCCTGACAAAGCCCTGGCTGGGACGATATAGTTGGGGTTGGTCCGGCTTTGAATAGGGGATTGGACTAAAGGAAATCCTGGGGTCGCCTCCAACACTCATCTTCTATGAGTCGATGACTGAAGTATGTGGTTACAATCTACTTAGATAGGAAAGGTAACTATTAATGCGTAGGTCATGTACGGAGGAGGGTTGTCACCGTTTTTCCATCAGTCACGATTGTTTCTGTTGATCTTGCTATCCCTTGTTAAAAAATGTCCTTTTGTTTGCTACGTGTACTCAAGTGCTGTGTGTGATACAGGAGCAGTGGTCTAGAGTAAAATTGGTAACCTGGGGCTAGCCCGTTGCTTTGGGTACAGAGGATCTGGATTTCTCTGAGGATTTGAAGACACTCAGGCGGGACGTTGTGTCTACTATCAACAGTCAGGGCTTATGTAGCCCAGAGGACGGTGCTTGAGCTGCTGACCCTCTGGATGAGTTTGGTCGCTAACATCCAGCTGACAAAGTCGAAGGACGTAACAAGGAGACCCACCATCCTCAGAACCTTGAGACGGTCAAAATGTACCTCTACAGTGAGCCACATGTCAATTGCGCACAGGGAAGGCACCCCATAGCAGAGTTCCCTGTATCCAAATAGACCCAGATCTCTGCCCTATGAACTCATGGAACACTTGTTCTTTCCGCAGTGAAAGCCCGTAAAGGACGCATGGTCTCCGTGATAAATTGGTCACCGAGAGCTCTTATTCTTTTCTCAGCTCTGCTGTGTATTTGAAAGGCTACACAGGAAGCTAGGGCGACGACTGACGCGAGGAAAATTGTTTGCCAACTCCACTGCCCAGTTCAGTTCATTGATTACAGTCGCAAAGAATACCTGGGTTAGATGGACACTAATCAGCCTTCCCTGTTCGGCTCCAAAGTTTCAGGAGTCAAAGACAGAGCGCGAGAGCGTCTTCAGATTACTTTCCTTTTCTGTGACTCACACACTCTTGCCTTGTGGGGAACAAGGACTTTCATACAGTGAAGAAATGAGGGGAACCAATGAGGCAATGAGTGTGTCGGGCTCCAAATTCAGATTTCAGGATACATGAATGTTGAGAGTGTCTGACTCCATGGCAGAACAATTAAGGCGATGGTGCAGTTGCTTCGCTGTAGCACTTCGATTGCAGACGCTCTAAGCCAAGGGGTGAGAGCTTGCCCATCTGCTTGATTCGTCCAACCCTGCAAGCGGCGATGGCTCCGCTGCGATTAGATGCTCTCCGTCGACGTACCGTTCTCTTCACAAGAAGCTAGGGATTTGTCAATCCTCAGCAATGTAATTACACTGAGGAATGGCTTTGATGTAGACCAGATGTTGGCTTTCTCTTGTGTATTATTCATTTCCATCTCTTCTCTATCTTCTCGTACTCTGAAAGATTAAAAAGTATGAAAATATTAAAAGGGTGCTTTTTCTCCTTGTGCAAACTTTCCCACATAGAAGACCCACTTAGTGCGACCCATATGACAAACGGAGCGAGAGGAACACCAGTAATGCTTCGAAGCTACATCGGGACAAATACAACTCGAGTGGCAGGTTCCAGTTCTTAAGAACGGGGAGTCAAAGAAATCTGACATCTATGAGGAGAGTTTGTGATCTTTGCAAATGTTGATCTTAAAAAGGAAAAGGAAATGATTGGTGAAGTTCTTGATTGACGAGTAAGCGATAACTGAAGAGTAGGTAATAATTTGAATTATATTGGAAAACCGAAAGTTTCCTTGTTCTCTTATTGTTCAGGAAAAGATGGCTTATCTTGAAAAGTTAATGTATTCAATTTACCCCTGTAGTGTAAGGAGTTCTGAGAGAAAACCTCACGCCAATGGTTGCAGTGGGGGAAATGTATGTGTGTTTAAGAGACTGTGGCCGAGTCCAGATTGTAACTTTGTATTTCAAATAGAATTTATTTTGCTTAGCTTCAAAGGGCAATGAAGAGAAAAGACTGCTTCAGCTTATGGCAAGTTTCAAGAAAAGTCGCTGAGCGCATTTACCAATGAGACCCCTGACGAGCACTGGTGCTTCATGAACGGCAAGGCCCTGAATCCCAGGGACTAACAATGGCTGCAGTAGACTGTACTGCATCCAGTTTTCGCCCCTCCTCTCCACCACTTCAGAAAGGCTGTGGACAAATTGGATCGAGTCCTGCGGAGGGCAACGAAACTGATCAGGGGGCTGGGGCACATGACTTACGAGGAGAGGCTGAGCGAATTGGGCCTGTTTAGTCTGCAGAAGAGACGAGGGATGGGCATTTGATAGCCAACTTCTGAAAGCATTTGATAGCCAACTACCTGAAATCAAGGGGGATTGCAAAGACTATGGAGCTCGACTGTTCTCAGGGGCAGCAGATGACAGAACAAGGAGCTATGGTCGCTAGTTCAAGTGGGGCAGGGCTAGGTTGCAGACGAAGGAAAACAATTTCAGTGGGAGGGTGGTTACCTCGGGAGGTGGTGGAATCTCCATGCTTTGCGGTTTTTCAGGTTCGTCCTGACAGCCCTGGCTGGGACGATATAGTTGGGGTTGGTCCGGCTTTGAATAGGGGATTGGACTAAAGGAAATCCTGGGGTCGCCTCCAACACTCATCTTCTATGAGTCGATGACTGAAGTATGTGGTTACAATCTACTTAGATAGGAAAGGTAACTATTAATGCGTAGGTCATGTACGGAGGAGGGTTGTCACCGTTTTTCCATCAGTCACGATTGTTTCTGTTGATCTTGCTATCCCTTGTTAAAAAATGTCCTTTTGTTTGCTACGTGTACTCAAGTGCTGTGTGTGATACAGGAGCAGTGGTCTAGAGTAAAATTGGTAACCTGGGGCTAGCCCGTTGCTTTGGGTACAGAGGATCTGGATTTCTCTGAGGATTTGAAGACACTCAGGCGGGACGTTGTGTCTACTAGCAACAGTCAGGGCTTATGTAGCCCAGAGGACGGTGCTTGAGCTGCTGACCCTCTGGATGAGTTTGGTCGCTAACATCCAGCTGACAAAGTCGAAGGACGTAACAAGGAGACCCACCATCCTCAGAACCTTGAGACGGTCAAAATGTACCTCTACAGTGAGCCACATGTCAATTGCGCACAGGGAAGGCACCCCATAGCAGAGTTCCCTGTATCCAAATAGACCCAGATCTCTGCCCTATGAACTCATGGAACACTTGTTCTTTCCGCAGTGAAAGCCCGTAAAGGACGCATGGTCTCCGTGATAAATTGGTCACCGAGAGCTCTTATTCTTTTCTCAGCTCTGCTGTGTATTTGAAAGGCTACACAGGAAGCTAGGGCGACGACTGACGCGAGGAAAATTGTTTGCCAACTCCACTGCCCAGTTCAGTTCATTGATTACAGTCGCAAAGAATACCTGGGTTAGATGGACACTAATCAGCCTTCCCTGTTCGGCTCCAAAGTTTCAGGAGTCAAAGACAGAGCGCGAGAGCGTCTTCAGATTACTTTCCTTTTCTGTGACTCACACACTCTTGCCTTGTGGGGAACAAGGACTTTCATACAGTGAAGAAATGAGGGGAACCAATGAGGCAATGAGTGTGTCGGGCTCCAAATTCAGATTTCAGGATACATGAATGTTGAGAGTGTCTGACTCCATGGCAGAACAATTAAGGCGATGGTGCAGTTGCTTCGCTGTAGCACTTCGATTGCAGACGCTCTAAGCCAAGGGGTGAGAGCTTGCCCATCTGCTTGATTCGTCCAACCCTGCAAGCGGCGATGGCTCCGCTGCGATTAGATGCTCTCCGTCGACGTACCGTTCTCTTCACAAGAAGCTAGGGATTTGTCAATCCTCAGCAATGTAATTACACTGAGGAATGGCTTTGATGTAGACCAGATGTTGGCTTTCTCTTGTGTATTATTCATTTCCATCTCTTCTCTATCTTCTCGTACTCTGAAAGATTAAAAAGTATGAAAATATTAAAAGGGTGCCTTTTCTCCTTGTGCAAACTTTCCCACATAGAAGACCCACTTGGTGCGACCCATATGACAAACGGAGCGAGAGGAACACCAGTAATGCTTCGAAGCTACATCGGGACAAATACAACTCGAGTGGCAGGTTCCAGTTCTTAAGAACGGGGAGTCAAAGAAATCTGACGTTTATGAGGAGAGTTTGTGATCTTTGCAAATGTTGATCTTAAAAAGGAAAAGGAAATGATTGGTGAAGTTCTTGATTGACGAGTAAGCGATAACTGAAGAGTAGGTAATAATTTGAATTATATTGGAAAACCGAAAGTTTCCTTGTTCTCTTATTGTTCAGGAAAAGATGGCTTATCTTGAAAAGTTAATGTATTCAATTTACCCCTGTGGTGTAAGGAGTTCTGAGAGAAAACCTCACGCCAATGGTTGCAGTGGGGGAAATGTATGTGTGTTTAAGAGACTGTGGCCGAGTCCAGATTGTAACTTTGTATTTCAAATAGAATTTATTTTGCTTAGCTTCAAAGGGCAATGAAGAGAAAAGACTGCTTCAGCTTATGGCAAGTTTCAAGAAAAGTCGCTGAGCGCATTTACCAATGAGACCCCTGACGAGCACTGGTGCTTCATGAACGGCAAGGCCCTGAATCCCAGGGACTAACAATGGCTGCAGTAGACTGTACTGCATCCAGTTTTCGCCCCTCCTCTCCACCACTTCAGAAAGGCTGTGGACAAATTGGATCGAGTCCTGCGGAGGGCAACGAAACTGATCAGGGGGCTGGGGCACATGACTTACGAGGAGAGGCTGAGCGAATTGGGCCTGTTTAGTCTGCAGAAGAGACGAGGGATGGGCATTTGATAGCCAACTTCTGAAAGCATTTGATAGCCAACTACCTGAAATCAAGGGGGGATTGCAAAGACTATGGAGCTCGACTGTTCTCAGGGGCAGCAGATGACAGAACAAGGAGCTATGGTCGCTAGTTCAAGTGGGGCAGGGCTAGGTTGCAGACGAAGGAAAACAATTTCAGTGGGAGGGTGGTTACCTCGGGAGGTGGTGGAATCTCCATGCTTTGCGGTTTTTCAGGTTCGTCCTGACAAAGCCCTGGCTGGGACGATATAGTTGGGGTTGGTCCGGCTTTGAATAGGGGATTGGACTAAAGGAAATCCTGGGGTCGCCTCCAACACTCATCTTCTATGAGTCGATGACTGAAGTATGTGGTTACAATCTACTTAGATAGGAAAGGTAACTATTAATGCGTAGGTCATGTACGGAGGAGGGTTGTCACCGTTTTTCCATCAGTCACGATTGTTTCTGTTGATCTTGCTATCCCTTGTTAAAAAATGTCCTTTTGTTTGCTACGTGTACTCAAGTGCTGTGTGTGATACAGGAGCAGTGGTCTAGAGTAAAATTGGTAACCTGGGGCTAGCCCGTTGCTTTGGGTACAGAGGATCTGGATTTCTCTGAGGATTTGAAGACACTCAGGCGGGACGTTGTGTCTACTATCAACAGTCAGGGCTTATGTAGCCCAGAGGACGGTGCTTGAGCTGCTGACCCTCTGGATGAGTTTGGTCGCTAACATCCAGCTGACAAAGTCGAAGGACGTAACAAGGAGACCCACCATCCTCAGAACCTTGAGACGGTCAAAATGTACCTCTACAGTGAGCCACATGTCAATTGCGCACAGGGAAGGCACCCCATAGCAGAGTTCCCTGTATCCAAATAGACCCAGATCTCTGCCCTATGAACTCATGGAACACTTGTTCTTTCCGCAGTGAAAGCCCGTAAAGGACGCATGGTCTCCGTGATAAATTGGTCACCGAGAGCTCTTATTCTTTTCTCAGCTCTGCTGTGTATTTGAAAGGCTACACAGGAAGCTAGGGCGACGACTGACGCGAGGAAAATTGTTTGCCAACTCCACTGCCCAGTTCAGTTCATTGATTACAGTCGCAAAGAATACCTGGGTTAGATGGACACTAATCAGCCTTCCCTGTTCGGCTCCAAAGTTTCAGGAGTCAAAGACAGAGCGCGAGAGCGTCTTCAGATTACTTTCCTTTTCTGTGACTCACACACTCTTGCCTTGTGGGGAACAAGGACTTTCATACAGTGAAGAAATGAGGGGAACCAATGAGGCAATGAGTGTGTCGGGCTCCAAATTCAGATTTCAGGATACATGAATGTTGAGAGTGTCTGACTCCATGGCAGAACAATTAAGGCGATGGTGCAGTTGCTTCGCTGTAGCACTTCGATTGCAGACGCTCTAAGCCAAGGGGTGAGAGCTTGCCCATCTGCTTGATTCGTCCAACCCTGCAAGCGGCGATGGCTCCGCTGCGATTAGATGCTCTCCGTCGACGTACCGTTCTCTTCACAAGAAGCTAGGGATTTGTCAATCCTCAGCAATGTAATTACACTGAGGAATGGCTTTGATGTAGACCAGATGTTGGCTTTCTCTTGTGTATTATTCATTTCCATCTCTTCTCTATCTTCTCGTACTCTGAAAGATTAAAAAGTATGAAAATATTAAAAGGGTGCTTTTTCTCCTTGTGCAAACTTTCCCACATAGAAGACCCACTTAGTGCGACCCATATGACAAACGGAGCGAGAGGAACACCAGTAATGCTTCGAAGCTACATCGGGACAAATACAACTCGAGTGGCAGGTTCCAGTTCTTAAGAACGGGGAGTCAAAGAAATCTGACGTCTATGAGGAGAGTTTGTGATCTTTGCAAATGTTGATCTTAAAAAGGAAAAGGAAATGATTGGTGAAGTTCTTGATTGACGAGTAAGCGATAACTGAAGAGTAGGTAATAATTTGAATTATATTGGAAAACCGAAAGTTTCCTTGTTCTCTTATTGTTCAGGAAAAGATGGCTTATCTTGAAAAGTTAATGTATTCAATTTACCCCTGTAGTGTAAGGAGTTCTGAGAGAAAACCTCACGCCAATGGTTGCAGTGGGGGAAATGTATGTGTGTTTAAGAGACTGTGGCCGAGTCCAGATTGTAACTTTGTATTTCAAATAGAATTTATTTTGCTTAGCTTCAAAGGGCAATGAAGAGAAAAGACTGCTTCAGCTTATGGCAAGTTTCAAGAAAAGTCGCTGAGCGCATTTACCAATGAGACCCCTGACGAGCACTGGTGCTTCATGAACGGCAAGGCCCTGAATCCCAGGGACTAACAATGGCTGCAGTAGACTGTACTGCATCCAGTTTTCGCCCCTCCTCTCCACCACTTCAGAAAGGCTGTGGACAAATTGGATCGAGTCCTGCGGAGGGCAACGAAACTGATCAGGGGGCTGGGGCACATGACTTACGAGGAGAGGCTGAGCGAATTGGGCCTGTTTAGTCTGCAGAAGAGACGAGGGATGGGCATTTGATAGCCAACTTCTGAAAGCATTTGATAGCCAACTACCTGAAATCAAGGGGGATTGCAAAGACTATGGAGCTCGACTGTTCTCAGGGGCAGCAGATGACAGAACAAGGAGCTATGGTCGCTAGTTCAAGTGGGGCAGGGCTAGGTTGCAGACGAAGGAAAACAATTTCAGTGGGAGGGTGGTTACCTCGGGAGGTGGTGGAATCTCCATGCTTTGCGGTTTTTCAGGTTCGTCCTGACAAAGCCCTGGCTGGGACGATATAGTTGGGGTTGGTCCGGCTTTGAATAGGGGATTGGACTAAAGGAAATCCTGGGGTCGCCTCCAACACTCATCTTCTATGAGTCGATGACTGAAGTATGTGGTTACAATCTACTTAGATAGGAAAGGTAACTATTAATGCGTAGGTCATGTACGGAGGAGGGTTGTCACCGTTTTTCCATCAGTCACGATTGTTTCTGTTGATCTTGCTATCCCTTGTTAAAAAATGTCCTTTTGTTTGCTACGTGTACTCAAGTGCTGTGTGTGATACAGGAGCAGTGGTCTAGAGTAAAATTGGTAACCTGGGGCTAGCCCGTTGCTTTGGGTACAGAGGATCTGGATTTCTCTGAGGATTTGAAGACACTCAGGCGGGACGTTGTGTCTACTATCAACAGTCAGGGCTTATGTAGCCCAGAAGACGGTGCTTGAGCTGCTGACCCTCTGGATGAGTTTGGTCGCTAACATCCAGCTGACAAAGTCGAAGGACGTAACAAGGAGACCCACCATCCTCAGAACCTTGAGACGGTCAAAATGTACCTCTACAGTGAGCCACATGTCAATTGCGCACAGGGAAGGCACCCCATAGCAGAGTTCCCTGTATCCAAATAGACCCAGATCTCTGCCCTATGAACTCATGGAACACTTGTTCTTTCCGCAGTGAAAGCCCGTAAAGGACGCATGGTCTCCGTGATAAATTGGTCACCGAGAGCTCTTATTCTTTTCTCAGCTCTGCTGTGTATTTGAAAGGCTACACAGGAAGCTAGGGCGACGACTGACGCGAGGAAAATTGTTTGCCAACTCCACTGCCCAGTTCAGTTCATTGATTACAGTCGCAAAGAATACCTGGGTTAGATGGACACTAATCAGCCTTCCCTGTTCGGCTCCAAAGTTTCAGGAGTCAAAGACAGAGCGCGAGAGCGTCTTCAGATTACTTTCCTTTTCTGTGACTCACACACTCTTGCCTTGTGGGGAACAAAGACTTTCATACAGTGAAGAAATGAGGGGAACCAATGAGGCAATGAGTGTGTCGGGCTCCAAATTCAGATTTCAGGATACATGAATGTTGAGAGTGTCTGACTCCATGGCAGAACAATTAAGGCGATGGTGCAGTTGCTTCGCTGTAGCACTTCGATTGCAGACGCTCTAAGCCAAGGGGTGAGAGCTTGCCCATCTGCTTGATTCGTCCAACCCTGCAAGCGGCGATGGCTCCGCTGCGATTAGATGCTCTCCGTCGACGTACCGTTCTCTTCACAAGAAGCTAGGGATTTGTCAATCCTCAGCAATGTAATTAAACTGAGGAATGGCTTTGATGTAGACCAGATGTTGGCTTTCTCTTGTGTATTATTCATTTCCATCTCTTCTCTATCTTCTCGTACTCTGAAAGATTAAAAAGTATGAAAATATTAAAAGGGTGCCTTTTCTCCTTGTGCAAACTTTCCCACATAGAAGACCCACTTGGTGCGACCCATATGACAAACGGAGCGAGAGGAACACCAGTAATGCTTCGAAGCTACATCGGGACAAATACAACTCGAGTGGCAGGTTCCAGTTCTTAAGAACGGGGAGTCAAAGAAATGTGACGTTTATGAGGAGAGTTTGTGATCTTTGCAAATGTTGATCTTAAAAAGGAAAAGGAAATGATTGGTGAAGTTCTTGATTGACGAGTAAGCGATAACTGAAGAGTAGGTAATAATTTGAATTATATTGGAAAACCGAAAGTTTCCTTGTTCTCTTATTGTTCAGGAAAAGATGGCTTATCTTGAAAAGTTAATGTATTCAATTTACCCCTGTAGTGTAAGGAGTTCTGAGAGAAAACCTCACGCCAATGGTTGCAGTGGGGGAAATGTATGTGTGTTTAAGAGACTGTGGCCGAGTCCAGATTGTAACTTTGTATTTCAAATAGAATTTATTTTGCTTAGCTTCAAAGGGCAATGAAGAGAAAAGACTGCTTCAGCTTATGGCAAGTTTCAAGAAAAGTCGCTGAGCGCATTTACCAATGAGACCCCTGACGAGCACTGGTGCTTCATGAACGGCAAGGCCCTGAATCCCAGGGACTAACAATGGCTGCAGTAGACTGTACTGCATCCAGTTTTCGCCCCTCCTCTCCACCACTTCAGAAAGGCTGTGGACAAATTGGATCGAGTCCTGCGGAGGGCAACGAAACTGATCAGGGGGCTGGGGCACATGACTTACGAGGAGAGGCTGAGCGAATTGGGCCTGTTTAGTCTGCAGAAGAGACGAGGGATGGGCATTTGATAGCCAACTTCTGAAAGCATTTGATAGCCAACTACCTGAAATCAAGGGGGGATTGCAAAGACTATGGAGCTCGACTGTTCTCAGGGGCAGCAGATGACAGAACAAGGAGCTATGGTCGCTAGTTCAAGTGGGGCAGGGCTAGGTTGCAGACGAAGGAAAACAATTTCAGTGGGAGGGTGGTTACCTCGGGAGGTGGTGGAATCTCCATGCTTTGCGGTTTTTCAGGTTCGTCCTGACAAAGCCCTGGCTGGGACGATATAGTTGGGGTTGGTCCGGCTTTGAATAGGGGATTGGACTAAAGGAAATCCTGGGGTCGCCTCCAACACTCATCTTCTATGAGTCGATGACTGAAGTATGTGGTTACAATCTACTTAGATAGGAAAGGTAACTATTAATGCGTAGGTCATGTACGGAGGAGGGTTGTCACCGTTTTTCCATCAGTCACGATTGTTTCTGTTGATCTTGCTATCCCTTGTTAAAAAATGTCCTTTTGTTTGCTACGTGTACTCAAGTGCTGTGTGTGATACAGGAGCAGTGGTCTAGAGTAAAATTGGTAACCTGGGGCTAGCCCGTTGCTTTGGGTACAGAGGATCTGGATTTCTCTGAGGATTTGAAGACACTCAGGCGGGACGTTGTGTCTACTATCAACAGTCAGGGCTTATGTAGCCCAGAGGACGGTGCTTGAGCTGCTGACCCTCTGGATGAGTTTGGTCGCTAACATCCAGCTGACAAAGTCGAAGGACGTAACAAGGAGACCCACCATCCTCAGAACCTTGAGACGGTCAAAATGTACCTCTACAGTGAGCCACATGTCAATTGCGCACAGGGAAGGCACCCCATAGCAGAGTTCCCTGTATCCAAATAGACCCAGATCTCTGCCCTATGAACTCATGGAACACTTGTTCTTTCCGCAGTGAAAGCCCGTAAAGGACGCATGGTCTCCGTGATAAATTGGTCACCGAGAGCTCTTATTCTTTTCTCAGCTCTGCTGTGTATTTGAAAGGCTACACAGGAAGCTAGGGCGACGACTGACGCGAGGAAAATTGTTTGCCAACTCCACTGCCCAGTTCAGTTCATTGATTACAGTCGCAAAGAATACCTGGGTTAGATGGACACTAATCAGCCTTCCCTGTTCGGCTCCAAAGTTTCAGGAGTCAAAGACAGAGCGCGAGAGCGTCTTCAGATTACTTTCCTTTTCTGTGACTCACACACTCTTGCCTTGTGGGGAACAAGGACTTTCATACAGTGAAGAAATGAGGGGAACCAATGAGGCAATGAGTGTGTCGGGCTCCAAATTCAGATTTCAGGATACATGAATGTTGAGAGTGTCTGACTCCATGGCAGAACAATTAAGGCGATGGTGCAGTTGCTTCGCTGTAGCACTTCGATTGCAGACGCTCTAAGCCAAGGGGTGAGAGCTTGCCCATCTGCTTGATTCGTCCAACCCTGCAAGCGGCGATGGCTCCGCTGCGATTAGATGCTCTCCGTCGACGTACCGTTCTCTTCACAAGAAGCTAGGGATTTGTCAATCCTCAGCAATGTAATTACACTGAGGAATGGCTTTGATGTAGACCAGATGTTGGCTTTCTCTTGTGTATTATTCATTTCCATCTCTTCTCTATCTTCTCGTACTCTGAAAGATTAAAAAGTATGAAAATATTAAAAGGGTGCCTTTTCTCCTTGTGCAAACTTTCCCACATAGAAGACCCACTTGGTGCGACCCATATGACAAACGGAGCGAGAGGAACACCAGTAATGCTTCGAAGCTACATCGGGACAAATACAACTCGAGTGGCAGGTTCCAGTTCTTAAGAACGGGGAGTCAAAGAAATCTGACGTTTATGAGGAGAGTTTGTGATCTTTGCAAATGTTGATCTTAAAAAGGAAAAGGAAATGATTGGTGAAGTTCTTGATTGACGAGTAAGCGATAACTGAAGAGTAGGTAATAATTTGAATTATATTGGAAAACCGAAAGTTTCCTTGTTCTCTTATTGTTCAGGAAAAGATGGCTTATCTTGAAAAGTTAATGTATTCAATTTACCCCTGTAGTGTAAGGAGTTCTGAGAGAAAACCTCACGCCAATGGTTGCAGTGGGGGAAATGTATGTGTGTTTAAGAGACTGTGGCCGAGTCCAGATTGTAACTTTGTATTTCAAATAGAATTTATTTTGCTTAGCTTCAAAGGGCAATGAAGAGAAAAGACTGCTTCAGCTTATGGCAAGTTTCAAGAAAAGTCGCTGAGCGCATTTACCAATGAGACCCCTGACGAGCACTGGTGCTTCATGAACGGCAAGGCCCTGAATCCCAGGGACTAACAATGGCTGCAGTAGACTGTACTGCATCCAGTTTTCGCCCCTCCTCTCCACCACTTCAGAAAGGCTGTGGACAAATTGGATCGAGTCCTGCGGAGGGCAACGAAACTGATCAGGGGGCTGGGGCACATGACTTACGAGGAGAGGCTGAGCGAATTGGGCCTGTTTAGTCTGCAGAAGAGACGAGGGATGGGCATTTGATAGCCAACTTCTGAAAGCATTTGATAGCCAACTACCTGAAATCAAGGGGGGATTGCAAAGACTATGGAGCTCGACTGTTCTCAGGGGCAGCAGATGACAGAACAAGGAGCTCTGGTCGCTAGTTCAAGTGGGGCAGGGCTAGGTTGCAGACGAAGGAAAACAATTTCAGTGGGAGGGTGGTTACCTCGGGAGGTGGTGGAATCTCCATGCTTTGCGGTTTTTCAGGTTCGTCCTGACAAAGCCCTGGCTGGGACGATATAGTTGGGGTTGGTCCGGCTTTGAATAGGGGATTGGACTAAAGGAAATCCTGGGGTCGCCTCCAACACTCATCTTCTATGAGTCGATGACTGAAGTATGTGGTTACAATCTACTTAGATAGGAAAGGTAACTATTAATGCGTAGGTCATGTACGGAGGAGGGTTGTCACCGTTTTTCCATCAGTCACGATTGTTTCTGTTGATCTTGCTATCCCTTGTTAAAAAATGTCCTTTTGTTTGCTACGTGTACTCAAGTGCTGTGTGTGATACAGGAGCAGTGGTCTAGAGTAAAATTGGTAACCTGGGGCTAGCCCGTTGCTTTGGGTACAGAGGATCTGGATTTCTCTGAGGATTTGAAGACACTCAGGCGGGACGTTGTGTCTACTATCAACAGTCAGGGCTTATGTAGCCCAGAGGACGGTGCTTGAGCTGCTGACCCTCTGGATGAGTTTGGTCGCTAACATCCAGCTGACAAAGTCGAAGGACGTAACAAGGAGACCCACCATCCTCAGAACCTTGAGACGGTCAAAATGTACCTCTACAGTGAGCCACATGTCAATTGCGCACAGGGAAGGCACCCCATAGCAGAGTTCCCTGTATCCAAATAGACCCAGATCTCTGCCCTATGAACTCATGGAACACTTGTTCTTTCCGCAGTGAAAGCCCGTAAAGGACGCATGGTCTCCGTGATAAATTGGTCACCGAGAGCTCTTATTCTTTTCTCAGCTCTGCTGTGTATTTGAAAGGCTACACAGGAAGCTAGGGCGACGACTGACGCGAGGAAAATTGTTTGCCAACTCCACTGCCCAGTTCAGTTCATTGATTACAGTCGCAAAGAATACCTGGGTTAGATGGACACTAATCAGCCTTCCCTGTTCGGCTCCAAAGTTTCAGGAGTCAAAGACAGAGCGCGAGAGCGTCTTCAGATTACTTTCCTTTTCTGTGACTCACACACTCTTGCCTTGTGGGGAACAAGGACTTTCATACAGTGAAGAAATGAGGGGAACCAATGAGGCAATGAGTGTGTCGGGCTCCAAATTCAGATTTCAGGATACATGAATGTTGAGAGTGTCTGACTCCATGGCAGAACAATTAAGGCGATGGTGCAGTTGCTTCGCTGTAGCACTTCGATTGCAGACGCTCTAAGCCAAGGGGTGAGAGCTTGCCCATCTGCTTGATTCGTCCAACCCTGCAAGCGGCGATGGCTCCGCTGCGATTAGATGCTCTCCGTCGACGTACCGTTCTCTTCACAAGAAGCTAGGGATTTGTCAATCCTCAGCAATGTAATTACACTGAGGAATGGCTTTGATGTAGACCAGATGTTGGCTTTCTCTTGTGTATTATTCATTTCCATCTCTTCTCTATCTTCTCGTACTCTGAAAGATTAAAAAGTATGAAAATATTAAAAGGGTGCTTTTTCTCCTTGTTCAAACTTTCCCACATAGAAGACCCACTTGGTGCGACCCATATGACAAACGGAGCGAGAGGAACACCAGTAA
The DNA here is from genome assembly GCF_027887155.1 of Malaclemys terrapin pileata. NCBI lineage: Eukaryota > Metazoa > Chordata > Testudines > Emydidae > Malaclemys > Malaclemys terrapin. The sequence goes on along the minus strand of NC_071515.1, from coordinate 11,869,859 downwards.
TGCTTCGAAGCTACATCGGGACAAATACAACTCGAGTGGCAGGTTCCAGTTCTTAAGAACGGGGAGTCAAAGAAATCTGACGTTTATGAGGAGAGTTTGTGATCTTTGCAAATGTTGATCTTAAAAAGGAAAAGGAAATGATTGGTGAAGTTCTTGATTGACGAGTAAGCGATAACTGAAGAGTAGGTAATAATTTGAATTATATTGGAAAACCGAAAGTTTCCTTGTTCTCTTATTGTTCAGGAAAAGATGGCTTATCTTGAAAAGTTAATGTATTCAATTTACCCCTGTAGTGTAAGGAGTTCTGAGAGAAAACCTCACGCCAATGGTTGCAGTGGGGGAAATGTATGTGTGTTTAAGAGACTGTGGCCGAGTCCAGATTGTAACTTTGTATTTCAAATAGAATTTATTTTGCTTAGCTTCAAAGGGCAATGAAGAGAAAAGACTGCTTCAGCTTATGGCAAGTTTCAAGAAAAGTCGCTGAGCGCATTTACCAATGAGACCCCTGACGAGCACTGGTGCTTCATGAACGGCAAGGCCCTGAATCCCAGGGACTAACAATGGCTGCAGTAGACTGTACTGCATCCAGTTTTCGCCCCTCCTCTCCACCACTTCAGAAAGGCTGTGGACAAATTGGATCGAGTCCTGCGGAGGGCAACGAAACTGATCAGGGGGCTGGGGCACATGACTTACGAGGAGAGGCTGAGCGAATTGGGCCTGTTTAGTCTGCAGAAGAGACGAGGGATGGGCATTTGATAGCCAACTTCTGAAAGCATTTGATAGCCAACTACCTGAAATCAAGGGGGGATTGCAAAGACTATGGAGCTCGACTGTTCTCAGGGGCAGCAGATGACAGAACAAGGAGCTATGGTCGCTAGTTCAAGTGGGGCAGGGCTAGGTTGCAGACGAAGGAAAACAATTTCAGTGGGAGGGTGGTTACCTCGGGAGGTGGTGGAATCTCCATGCTTTGCGGTTTTTCAGGTTCGTCCTGACAAAGCCCTGGCTGGGACGATATAGTTGGGGTTGGTCCGGCTTTGAATAGGGGATTGGACTAAAGGAAATCCTGGGGTCGCCTCCAACACTCATCTTCTATGAGTCGATGACTGAAGTATGTGGTTACAATCTACTTAGATAGGAAAGGTAACTATTAATGCGTAGGTCATGTACGGAGGAGGGTTGTCACCGTTTTTCCATCAGTCACGATTGTTTCTGTTGATCTTGCTATCCCTTGTTAAAAAATGTCCTTTTGTTTGCTACGTGTACTCAAGTGCTGTGTGTGATACAGGAGCAGTGGTCTAGAGTAAAATTGGTAACCTGGGGCTAGCCCGTTGCTTTGGGTACAGAGGATCTGGATTTCTCTGAGGATTTGAAGACACTCAGGCGGGACGTTGTGTCTACTATCAACAGTCAGGGCTTATGTAGCCCAGAGGACGGTGCTTGAGCTGCTGACCCTCTGGATGAGTTTGGTCGCTAACATCCAGCTGACAAAGTCGAAGGACGTAACAAGGAGACCCACCATCCTCAGAACCTTGAGACGGTCAAAATGTACCTCTACAGTGAGCCACATGTCAATTGCGCACAGGGAAGGCACCCCATAGCAGAGTTCCCTGTATCCAAATAGACCCAGATCTCTGCCCTATGAACTCATGGAACACTTGTTCTTTCCGCAGTGAAAGCCCGTAAAGGACGCATGGTCTCCGTGATAAATTGGTCACCGAGAGCTCTTATTCTTTTCTCAGCTCTGCTGTGTATTTGAAAGGCTACACAGGAAGCTAGGGCGACGACTGACGCGAGGAAAATTGTTTGCCAACTCCACTGCCCAGTTCAGTTCATTGATTACAGTCGCAAAGAATACCTGGGTTAGATGGACACTAATCAGCCTTCCCTGTTAGGCTCCAAAGTTTCAGGAGTCAAAGACAGAGCGCGAGAGCGTCTTCAGATTACCTTCCTTTTCTGTGACTCACACACTCTTGCCTTGTGGGGAACAAGGACTTTCATACAGTGAAGAAATGAGGGGAACCAATGAGGCAATGAGTGTGTCGGGCTCCAAATTCAGATTTCAGGATACATGAATGTTGAGAGTGTCTGACTCCATGGCAGAACAATTAAGGCGATGGTGCAGTTGCTTCGCTGTAGCACTTCGATTGCAGACGCTCTAAGCCAAGGGGTGAGAGCTTGCCCATCTGCTTGATTCGTCCAACCCTGCAAGCGGCGATGGCTCCGCTGCGATTAGATGCTCTCCGTCGACGTACCGTTCTCTTCACAAGAAGCTAGGGATTTGTCAATCCTCAGCAATGTAATTACACTGAGGAATGGCTTTGATGTAGACCAGATGTTGGCTTTCTCTTGTGTATTATTCATTTCCATCTCTTCTCTATCTTCTCGTACTCTGAAAGATTAAAAAGTATGAAAATATTAAAAGGGTGCTTTTTCTCCTTGTGCAAACTTTCCCACATAGAAGACCCACTTAGTGCGACCCATATGACAAACGGAGCGAGAGGAACACCAGTAATGCTTCGAAGCTACATCGGGACAAATACAACTCGAGTGGCAGGTTCCAGTTCTTAAGAACGGGGAGTCAAAGAAATCTGACGTCTATGAGGAGAGTTTGTGATCTTTGCAAATGTTGATCTTAAAAAGGAAAAGGAAATGATTGGTGAAGTTCTTGATTGACGAGTAAGCGATAACTGAAGAGTAGGTAATAATTTGAATTATATTGGAAAACCGAAAGTTTCCTTGTTCTCTTATTGTTCAGGAAAAGATGGCTTATCTTGAAAAGTTAATGTATTCAATTTACCCCTGTAGTGTAAGGAGTTCTGAGAGAAAACCTCACGCCAATGGTTGCAGTGGGGGAAATGTATGTGTGTTTAAGAGACTGTGGCCGAGTCCAGATTGTAACTTTGTATTTCAAATAGAATTTATTTTGCTTAGCTTCAAAGGGCAATGAAGAGAAAAGACTGCTTCAGCTTATGGCAAGTTTCAAGAAAAGTCGCTGAGCGCATTTACCAATGAGACCCCTGACGAGCACTGGTGCTTCATGAACGGCAAGGCCCTGAATCCCAGGGACTAACAATGGCTGCAGTAGACTGTACTGCATCCAGTTTTCGCCCCTCCTCTCCACCACTTCAGAAAGGCTGTGGACAAATTGGATCGAGTCCTGCGGAGGGCAACGAAACTGATCAGGGGGCTGGGGCACATGACTTACGAGGAGAGGCTGAGCGAATTGGGCCTGTTTAGTCTGCAGAAGAGACGAGGGATGGGCATTTGATAGCCAACTTCTGAAAGCATTTGATAGCCAACTACCTGAAATCAAGGGGGATTGCAAAGACTATGGAGCTCGACTGTTCTCAGGGGCAGCAGATGACAGAACAAGGAGCTATGGTCGCTAGTTCAAGTGGGGCAGGGCTAGGTTGCAGACGAAGGAAAACAATTTCAGTGGGAGGGTGGTTACCTCGGGAGGTGGTGGAATCTCCATGCTTTGCGGTTTTTCAGGTTCGTCCTGACAAAGCCCTGGCTGGGACGATATAGTTGGGGTTGGTCCGGCTTTGAATAGGGGATTGGACTAAAGGAAATCCTGGGGTCGCCTCCAACACTCATCTTCTATGAGTCGATGACTGAAGTATGTGGTTACAATCTACTTAGATAGGAAAGGTAACTATTAATGCGTAGGTCATGTACGGAGGAGGGTTGTCACCGTTTTTCCATCAGTCACGATTGTTTCTGTTGATCTTGCTATCCCTTGTTAAAAAATGTCCTTTTGTTTGCTACGTGTACTCAAGTGCTGTGTGTGATACAGGAGCAGTGGTCTAGAGTAAAATTGGTAACCTGGGGCTAGCCCGTTGCTTTGGGTACAGAGGATCTGGATTTCTCTGAGGATTTGAAGACACTCAGGCGGGACGTTGTGTCTACTATCAACAGTCAGGGCTTATGTAGCCCAGAGGACGGTGCTTGAGCTGCTGACCCTCTGGATGAGTTTGGTCGCTAACATCCAGCTGACAAAGTCGAAGGACGTAACAAGGAGACCCACCATCCTCAGAACCTTGAGACGGTCAAAATGTACCTCTACAGTGAGCCACATGTCAATTGCGCACAGGGAAGGCACCCCATAGCAGAGTTCCCTGTATCCAAATAGACCCAGATCTCTGCCCTATGAACTCATGGAACACTTGTTCTTTCCGCAGTGAAAGCCCGTAAAGGACGCATGGTCTCCGTGATAAATTGGTCACCGAGAGCTCTTATTCTTTTCTCAGCTCTGCTGTGTATTTGAAAGGCTACACAGGAAGCTAGGGCGACGACTGACGCGAGGAAAATTGTTTGCCAACTCCACTGCCCAGTTCAGTTCATTGATTACAGTCGCAAAGAATACCTGGGTTAGATGGACACTAATCAGCCTTCCCTGTTAGGCTCCAAAGTTTCAGGAGTCAAAGACAGAGCGCGAGAGCGTCTTCAGATTACTTTCCTTTTCTGTGACTCACACACTCTTGCCTTGTGGGGAACAAGGACTTTCATACAGTGAAGAAATGAGGGGAACCAATGAGGCAATGAGTGTGTCGGGCTCCAAATTCAGATTTCAGGATACATGAATGTTGAGAGTGTCTGACTCCATGGCAGAACAATTAAGGCGATGGTGCAGTTGCTTCGCTGTAGCACTTCGATTGCAGACGCTCTAAGCCAAGGGGTGAGAGCTTGCCCATCTGCTTGATTCGTCCAACCCTGCAAGCGGCGATGGCTCCGCTGCGATTAGATGCTCTCCGTCGACGTACCGTTCTCTTCACAAGAAGCTAGGGATTTGTCAATCCTCAGCAATGTAATTACACTGAGGAATGGCTTTGATGTAGACCAGATGTTGGCTTTCTCTTGTGTATTATTCATTTCCATCTCTTCTCTATCTTCTCGTACTCTGAAAGATTAAAAAGTATGAAAATATTAAAAGGGTGCTTTTTCTCCTTGTGCAAACTTTCCCACATAGAAGACCCACTTAGTGCGACCCATATGACAAACGGAGCGAGAGGAACACCAGTAATGCTTCGAAGCTACATCGGGACAAATACAACTCGAGTGGCAGGTTCCAGTTCTTAAGAACGGGGAGTCAAAGAAATCTGACGTCTATGAGGAGAGTTTGTGATCTTTGCAAATGTTGATCTTAAAAAGGAAAAGGAAATGATTGGTGAAGTTCTTGATTGACGAGTAAGCGATAACTGAAGAGTAGGTAATAATTTGAATTATATTGGAAAACCGAAAGTTTCCTTGTTCTCTTATTGTTCAGGAACAGATGGCTTATCTTGAAAAGTTAATGTATTCAATTTACCCCTGTAGTGTAAGGAGTTCTGAGAGAAAACCTCACGCCAATGGTTGCAGTGGGGGAAATGTATGTGTGTTTAAGAGACTGTGGCCGAGTCCAGATTGTAACTTTGTATTTCAAATAGAATTTATTTTGCTTAGCTTCAAAGGGCAATGAAGAGAAAAGACTGCTTCAGCTTATGGCAAGTTTCAAGAAAAGTCGCTGAGCGCATTTACCAATGAGACCCCTGACGAGCACTGGTGCTTCATGAACGGCAAGGCCCTGAATCCCAGGGACTAACAATGGCTGCAGTAGACTGTACTGCATCCAGTTTTCGCCCCTCCTCTCCACCACTTCAGAAAGGCTGTGGACAAATTGGATCGAGTCCTGCGGAGGGCAACGAAACTGATCAGGGGGCTGGGGCACATGACTTACGAGGAGAGGCTGAGCGAATTGGGCCTGTTTAGTCTGCAGAAGAGACGAGGGATGGGCATTTGATAGCCAACTTCTGAAAGCATTTGATAGCCAACTACCTGAAATCAAGGGGGATTGCAAAGACTATGGAGCTCGACTGTTCTCAGGGGCAGCAGATGACAGAACAAGGAGCTATGGTCGCTAGTTCAAGTGGGGCAGGGCTAGGTTGCAGACGAAGGAAAACAATTTCAGTGGGAGGGTGGTTACCTCGGGAGGTGGTGGAATCTCCATGCTTTGCGGTTTTTCAGGTTCGTCCTGACAAAGCCCTGGCTGGGACGATATAGTTGGGGTTGGTCCGGCTTTGAATAGGGGATTGGACTAAAGGAAATCCTGGGGTCGCCTCCAACACTCATCTTCTATGAGTCGATGACTGAAGTATGTGGTTACAATCTACTTAGATAGGAAAGGTAACTATTAATGCGTAGGTCATGTACGGAGGAGGGTTGTCACCGTTTTTCCATCAGTCACGATTGTTTCTGTTGATCTTGCTATCCCTTGTTAAAAAATGTCCTTTTGTTTGCTACGTGTACTCAAGTGCTGTGTGTGATACAGGAGCAGTGGTCTAGAGTAAAATTGGTAACCTGGGGCTAGCCCGTTGCTTTGGGTACAGAGGATCTGGATTTCTCTGAGGATTTGAAGACACTCAGGCGGGACGTTGTGTCTACTATCAACAGTCAGGGCTTATGTAGCCCAGAAGACGGTGCTTGAGCTGCTGACCCTCTGGATGAGTTTGGTCGCTAACATCCAGCTGACAAAGTCGAAGGACGTAACAAGGAGACCCACCATCCTCAGAACCTTGAGACGGTCAAAATGTACCTCTACAGTGAGCCACATGTCAATTGCGCACAGGGAAGGCACCCCATAGCAGAGTTCCCTGTATCCAAATAGACCCAGATCTCTGCCCTATGAACTCATGGAACACTTGTTCTTTCCGCAGTGAAAGCCCGTAAAGGACGCATGGTCTCCGTGATAAATTGGTCACCGAGAGCTCTTATTCTTTTCTCAGCTCTGCTGTGTATTTGAAAGGCTACACAGGAAGCTAGGGCGACGACTGACGCGAGGAAAATTGTTTGCCAACTCCACTGCCCAGTTCAGTTCATTGATTACAGTCGCAAAGAATACCTGGGTTAGATGGACACTAATCAGCCTTCCCTGTTCGGCTCCAAAGTTTCAGGAGTCAAAGACAGAGCGCGAGAGCGTCTTCAGATTACTTTCCTTTTCTGTGACTCACACACTCTTGCCTTGTGGGGAACAAGGACTTTCATACAGTGAAGAAATGAGGGGAACCAATGAGGCAATGAGTGTGTCGGGCTCCAAATTCAGATTTCAGGATACATGAATGTTGAGAGTGTCTGACTCCATGGCAGAACAATTAAGGCGATGGTGCAGTTGCTTCGCTGTAGCACTTCGATTGCAGACGCTCTAAGCCAAGGGGTGAGAGCTTGCCCATCTGCTTGATTCGTCCAACCCTGCAAGCGGCGATGGCTCCGCTGCGATTAGATGCTCTCCGTCGACGTACCGTTCTCTTCACAAGAAGCTAGGGATTTGTCAATCCTCAGCAATGTAATTACACTGAGGAATGGCTTTGATGTAGACCAGATGTTGGCTTTCTCTTGTGTATTATTCATTTCCATCTCTTCTCTATCTTCTCGTACTCTGAAAGATTAAAAAGTATGAAAATATTAAAAGGGTGCCTTTTCTCCTTGTGCAAACTTTCCCACATAGAAGACCCACTTGGTGCGACCCATATGACAAACGGAGCGAGAGGAACACCAGTAATGCTTCGAAGCTACATCGGGACAAATACAACTCGAGTGGCAGGTTCCAGTTCTTAAGAACGGGGAGTCAAAGAAATGTGACGTTTATGAGGAGAGTTTGTGATCTTTGCAAATGTTGATCTTAAAAAGGAAAAGGAAATGATTGGTGAAGTTCTTGATTGACGAGTAAGCGATAACTGAAGAGTAGGTAATAATTTGAATTATATTGGAAAACCGAAAGTTTCCTTGTTCTCTTATTGTTCAGGAAAAGATGGCTTATCTTGAAAAGTTAATGTATTCAATTTACCCCTGTAGTGTAAGGAGTTCTGAGAGAAAACCTCACGCCAATGGTTGCAGTGGGGGAAATGTATGTGTGTTTAAGAGACTGTGGCCGAGTCCAGATTGTAACTTTGTATTTCAAATAGAATTTATTTTGCTTAGCTTCAAAGGGCAATGAAGAGAAAAGACTGCTTCAGCTTATGGCAAGTTTCAAGAAAAGTCGCTGAGCGCATTTACCAATGAGACCCCTGACGAGCACTGGTGCTTCATGAACGGCAAGGCCCTGAATCCCAGGGACTAACAATGGCTGCAGTAGACTGTACTGCATCCAGTTTTCGCCCCTCCTCTCCACCACTTCAGAAAGGCTGTGGACAAATTGGATCGAGTCCTGCGGAGGGCAACGAAACTGATCAGGGGGCTGGGGCACATGACTTACGAGGAGAGGCTGAGCGAATTGGGCCTGTTTAGTCTGCAGAAGAGACGAGGGATGGGCATTTGATAGCCAACTTCTGAAAGCATTTGATAGCCAACTACCTGAAATCAAGGGGGATTGCAAAGACTATGGAGCTCGACTGTTCTCAGGGGCAGCAGATGACAGAACAAGGAGCTATGGTCGCTAGTTCAAGTGGGGCAGGGCTAGGTTGCAGACGAAGGAAAACAATTTCAGTGGGAGGGTGGTTACCTCGGGAGGTGGTGGAATCTCCATGCTTTGCGGTTTTTCAGGTTCGTCCTGACAAAGCCCTGGCTGGGACGATATAGTTGGGGTTGGTCCGGCTTTGAATAGGGGATTGGACTAAAGGAAATCCTGGGGTCGCCTCCAACACTCATCTTCTATGAGTCGATGACTGAAGTATGTGGTTACAATCTACTTAGATAGGAAAGGTAACTATTAATGCGTAGGTCATGTACGGAGGAGGGTTGTCACCGTTTTTCCATCAGTCACGATTGTTTCTGTTGATCTTGCTATCCCTTGTTAAAAAATGTCCTTTTGTTTGCTACGTGTACTCAAGTGCTGTGTGTGATACAGGAGCAGTGGTCTAGAGTAAAATTGGTAACCTGGGGCTAGCCCGTTGCTTTGGGTACAGAGGATCTGGATTTCTCTGAGGATTTGAAGACACTCAGGCGGGACGTTGTGTCTACTATCAACAGTCAGGGCTTATGTAGCCCAGAGGACGGTGCTTGAGCTGCTGACCCTCTGGATGAGTTTGGTCGCTAACATCCAGCTGACAAAGTCGAAGGACGTAACAAGGAGACCCACCATCCTCAGAACCTTGAGACGGTCAAAATGTACCTCTACAGTGAGCCACATGTCAATTGCGCACAGGGAAGGCACCCCATAGCAGAGTTCCCTGTATCCAAATAGACCCAGATCTCTGCCCTATGAACTCATGGAACACTTGTTCTTTCCGCAGTGAAAGCCCGTAAAGGACGCATGGTCTCCGTGATAAATTGGTCACCGAGAGCTCTTATTCTTTTCTCAGCTCTGCTGTGTATTTGAAAGGCTACACAGGAAGCTAGGGCGACGACTGACGCGAGGAAAATTGTTTGCCAACTCCACTGCCCAGTTCAGTTCATTGATTACAGTCGCAAAGAATACCTGGGTTAGATGGACACTAATCAGCCTTCCCTGTTAGGCTCCAAAGTTTCAGGAGTCAAAGACAGAGCGCGAGAGCGTCTTCAGATTACTTTCCTTTTCTGTGACTCACACACTCTTGCCTTGTGGGGAACAAGGACTTTCATACAGTGAAGAAATGAGGGGAACCAATGAGGCAATGAGTGTGTCGGGCTCCAAATTCAGATTTCAGGATACATGAATGTTGAGAGTGTCTGACTCCATGGCAGAACAATTAAGGCGATGGTGCAGTTGCTTCGCTGTAGCACTTCGATTGCAGACGCTCTAAGCCAAGGGGTGAGAGCTTGCCCATCTGCTTGATTCGTCCAACCCTGCAAGCGGCGATGGCTCCGCTGCGATTAGATGCTCTCCGTCGACGTACCGTTCTCTTCACAAGAAGCTAGGGATTTGTCAATCCTCAGCAATGTAATTACACTGAGGAATGGCTTTGATGTAGACCAGATGTTGGCTTTCTCTTGTGTATTATTCATTTCCATCTCTTCTCTATCTTCTCGTACTCTGAAAGATTAAAAAGTATGAAAATATTAAAAGGGTGCTTTTTCTCCTTGTGCAAACTTTCCCACATAGAAGACCCACTTGGTGCGACCCATATGACAAACGGAGCGAGAGGAACACCAGTAATGCTTCGAAGCTACATCGGGACAAATACAACTCGAGTGGCAGGTTCCAGTTCTTAAGAACGGGGAGTCAAAGAAATCTGACGTCTATGAGGAGAGTTTGTGATCTTTGCAAATGTTGATCTTAAAAAGGAAAAGGAAATGATTGGTGAAGTTCTTGATTGACGAGTAAGCGATAACTGAAGAGTAGGTAATAATTTGAATTATATTGGAAAACCGAAAGTTTCCTTGTTCTCTTATTGTTCAGGAACAGATGGCTTATCTTGAAAAGTTAATGTATTCAATTTACCCCTGTAGTGTAAGGAGTTCTGAGAGAAAACCTCACGCCAATGGTTGCAGTGGGGGAAATTTATGTGTGTTTAAGAGACTGTGGCCGAGTCCAGATTGTAACTTTGTATTTCAAATAGAATTTATTTTGCTTAGCTTCAAAGGGCAATGAAGAGAAAAGACTGCTTCAGCTTATGGCAAGTTTCAAGAAAAGTCGCTGAGCGCATTTACCAATGAGACCCCTGACGAGCACTGGTGCTTCATGAACGGCAAGGCCCTGAATCCCAGGGACTAACAATGGCTGCAGTAGACTGTACTGCATCCAGTTTTCGCCCCTCCTCTCCACCACTTCAGAAAGGCTGTGGACAAATTGGATCGAGTCCTGCGGAGGGCAACGAAACTGATCAGGGGGCTGGGGCACATGACTTACGAGGAGAGGCTGAGCGAATTGGGCCTGTTTAGTCTGCAGAAGAGACGAGGGATGGGCATTTGATAGCCAACTTCTGAAAGCATTTGATAGCCAACTACCTGAAATCAAGGGGGATTGCAAAGACTATGGAGCTCGACTGTTCTCAGGGGCAGCAGATGACAGAACAAGGAGCTATGGTCGCTAGTTCAAGTGGGGCAGGGCTAGGTTGCAGACGAAGGAAAACAATTTCAGTGGGAGGGTGGTTACCTCGGGAGGTGGTGGAATCTCCATGCTTTGCGGTTTTTCAGGTTCGTCCTGACAAAGCCCTGGCTGGGACGATATAGTTGGGGTTGGTCCGGCTTTGAATAGGGGATTGGACTAAAGGAAATCCTGGGGTCGCCTCCAACACTCATCTTCTATGAGTCGATGACTGAAGTATGTGGTTACAATCTACTTAGATAGGAAAGGTAACTATTAATGCGTAGGTCATGTACGGAGGAGGGTTGTCACCGTTTTTCCATCAGTCACGATTGTTTCTGTTGATCTTGCTATCCCTTGTTAAAAAATGTCCTTTTGTTTGCTACGTGTACTCAAGTGCTGTGTGTGATACAGGAGCAGTGGTCTAGAGTAAAATTGGTAACCTGGGGCTAGCCCGTTGCTTTGGGTACAGAGGATCTGGATTTCTCTGAGGATTTGAAGACACTCAGGCGGGACGTTGTGTCTACTATCAACAGTCAGGGCTTATGTAGCCCAGAAGACGGTGCTTGAGCTGCTGACCCTCTGGATGAGTTTGGTCGCTAACATCCAGCTGACAAAGTCGAAGGACGTAACAAGGAGACCCACCATCCTCAGAACCTTGAGACGGTCAAAATGTACCTCTACAGTGAGCCACATGTCAATTGCGCACAGGGAAGGCACCCCATAGCAGAGTTCCCTGTATCCAAATAGACCCAGATCTCTGCCCTATGAACTCATGGAACACTTGTTCTTTCCGCAGTGAAAGCCCGTAAAGGACGCATGGTCTCCGTGATAAATTGGTCACCGAGAGCTCTTATTCTTTTCTCAGCTCTGCTGTGTATTTGAAAGGCTACACAGGAAGCTAGGGCGACGACTGACGCGAGGAAAATTGTTTGCCAACTCCACTGCCCAGTTCAGTTCATTGATTACAGTCGCAAAGAATACCTGGGTTAGATGGACACTAATCAGCCTTCCCTGTTCGGCTCCAAAGTTTCAGGAGTCAAAGACAGAGCGCGAGAGCGTCTTCAGATTACTTTCCTTTTCTGTGACTCACACACTCTTGCCTTGTGGGGAACAAGGACTTTCATACAGTGAAGAAATGAGGGGAACCAATGAGGCAATGAGTGTGTCGGGCTCCAAATTCAGATTTCAGGATACATGAATGTTGAGAGTGTCTGACTCCATGGCAGAACAATTAAGGCGATGGTGCAGTTGCTTCGCTGTAGCACTTCGATTGCAGACGCTCTAAGCCAAGGGGTGAGAGCTTGCCCATCTGCTTGATTCGTCCAACCCTGCAAGCGGCGATGGCTCCGCTGCGATTAGATGCTCTCCGTCGACGTACCGTTCTCTTCACAAGAAGCTAGGGATTTGTCAATCCTCAGCAATGTAATTACACTGAGGAATGGCTTTGATGTAGACCAGATGTTGGCTTTCTCTTGTGTATTATTCATTTCCATCTCTTCTCTATCTTCTCGTACTCTGAAAGATTAAAAAGTATGAAAATATTAAAAGGGTGCCTTTTCTCCTTGTGCAAACTTTCCCACATAGAAGACCCACTTGGTGCGACCCATATGACAAACGGAGCGAGAGGAACACCAGTAATGCTTCGAAGCTACATCGGGACAAATACAACTCGAGTGGCAGGTTCCAGTTCTTAAGAACGGGGAGTCAAAGAAATGTGACGTTTATGAGGAGAGTTTGTGATCTTTGCAAATGTTGATCTTAAAAAGGAAAAGGAAATGATTGGTGAAGTTCTTGATTGACGAGTAAGCGATAACTGAAGAGTAGGTAATAATTTGAATTATATTGGAAAACCGAAAGTTTCCTTGTTCTCTTATTGTTCAGGAAAAGATGGCTTATCTTGAAAAGTTAATGTATTCAATTTACCCCTGTAGTGTAAGGAGTTCTGAGAGAAAACCTCACGCCAATGGTTGCAGTGGGGGAAATGTATGTGTGTTTAAGAGACTGTGGCCGAGTCCAGATTGTAACTTTGTATTTCAAATAGAATTTATTTTGCTTAGCTTCAAAGGGCAATGAAGAGAAAAGACTGCTTCAGCTTATGGCAAGTTTCAAGAAAAGTCGCTGAGCGCATTTACCAATGAGACCCCTGACGAGCACTGGTGCTTCATGAACGGCAAGGCCCTGAATCCCAGGGACTAACAATGGCTGCAGTAGACTGTACTGCATCCAGTTTTCGCCCCTCCTCTCCACCACTTCAGAAAGGCTGTGGACAAATTGGATCGAGTCCTGCGGAGGGCAACGAAACTGATCAGGGGGCTGGGGCACATGACTTACGAGGAGAGGCTGAGCGAATTGGGCCTGTTTAGTCTGCAGAAGAGACGAGGGATGGGCATTTGATAGCCAACTTCTGAAAGCATTTGATAGCCAACTACCTGAAATCAAGGGGGGATTGCAAAGACTATGGAGCTCGACTGTTCTCAGGGGCAGCAGATGACAGAACAAGGAGCTATGGTCGCTAGTTCAAGTGGGGCAGGGCTAGGTTGCAGACGAAGGAAAACAATTTCAGTGGGAGGGTGGTTACCTCGGGAGGTGGTGGAATCTCCATGCTTTGCGGTTTTTCAGGTTCGTCCTGACAAAGCCCTGGCTGGGACGATATAGTTGGGGTTGGTCCGGCTTTGAATAGGGGATTGGACTAAAGGAAATCCTGGGGTCGCCTCCAACACTCATCTTCTATGAGTCGATGACTGAAGTATGTGGTTACAATCTACTTAGATAGGAAAGGTAACTATTAATGCGTAGGTCATGTACGGAGGAGGGTTGTCACCGTTTTTCCATCAGTCACGATTGTTTCTGTTGATCTTGCTATCCCTTGTTAAAAAATGTCCTTTTGTTTGCTACGTGTACTCAAGTGCTGTGTGTGATACAGGAGCAGTGGTCTAGAGTAAAATTGGTAACCTGGGGCTAGCCCGTTGCTTTGGGTACAGAGGATCTGGATTTCTCTGAGGATTTGAAGACACTCAGGCGGGACGTTGTGTCTACTATCAACAGTCAGGGCTTATGTAGCCCAGAGGACGGTGCTTGAGCTGCTGACCCTCTGGATGAGTTTGGTCGCTAACATCCAGCTGACAAAGTCGAAGGACGTAACAAGGAGACCCACCATCCTCAGAACCTTGAGACGGTCAAAATGTACCTCTACAGTGAGCCACATGTCAATTGCGCACAGGGAAGGCACCCCATAGCAGAGTTCCCTGTATCCAAATAGACCCAGATCTCTGCCCTATGAACTCATGGAACACTTGTTCTTTCCGCAGTGAAAGCCCGTAAAGGACGCATGGTCTCCGTGATAAATTGGTCACCGAGAGCTCTTATTCTTTTCTCAGCTCTGCTGTGTATTTGAAAGGCTACACAGGAAGCTAGGGCGACGACTGACGCGAGGAAAATTGTTTGCCAACTCCACTGCCCAGTTCAGTTCATTGATTACAGTCGCAAAGAATACCTGGGTTAGATGGACACTAATCAGCCTTCCCTGTTAGGCTCCAAAGTTTCAGGAGTCAAAGACAGAGCGCGAGAGCGTCTTCAGATTACTTTCCTTTTCTGTGACTCACACACTCTTGCCTTGTGGGGAACAAGGACTTTCATACAGTGAAGAAATGAGGGGAACCAATGAGGCAATGAGTGTGTCGGGCTCCAAATTCAGATTTCAGGATACATGAATGTTGAGAGTGTCTGACTCCATGGCAGAACAATTAAGGCGATGGTGCAGTTGCTTCGCTGTAGCACTTCGATTGCAGACGCTCTAAGCCAAGGGGTGAGAGCTTGCCCATCTGCTTGATTCGTCCAACCCTGCAAGCGGCGATGGCTCCGCTGCGATTAGATGCTCTCCGTCGACGTACCGTTCTCTTCACAAGAAGCTAGGGATTTGTCAATCCTCAGCAATGTAATTACACTGAGGAATGGCTTTGATGTAGACCAGATGTTGGCTTTCTCTTGTGTATTATTCATTTCCATCTCTTCTCTATCTTCTCGTACTCTGAAAGATTAAAAAGTATGAAAATATTAAAAGGGTGCTTTTTCTCCTTGTGCAAACTTTCCCACATAGAAGACCCACTTAGTGCGACCCATATGACAAACGGAGCGAGAGGAACACCAGTAATGCTTCGAAGCTACATCGGGACAAATACAACTCGAGTGGCAGGTTCCAGTTCTTAAGAACGGGGAGTCAAAGAAATCTGACGTCTATGAGGAGAGTTTGTGATCTTTGCAAATGTTGATCTTAAAAAGGAAAAGGAAATGATTGGTGAAGTTCTTGATTGACGAGTAAGCGATAACTGAAGAGTAGGTAATAATTTGAATTATATTGGAAAACCGAAAGTTTCCTTGTTCTCTTATTGTTCAGGAAAAGATGGCTTATCTTGAAAAGTTAATGTATTCAATTTACCCCTGTAGTGTAAGGAGTTCTGAGAGAAAACCTCACGCCAATGGTTGCAGTGGGGGAAATGTATGTGTGTTTAAGAGACTGTGGCCGAGTCCAGATTGTAACTTTGTATTTCAAATAGAATTTATTTTGCTTAGCTTCAAAGGGCAATGAAGAGAAAAGACTGCTTCAGCTTATGGCAAGTTTCAAGAAAAGTCGCTGAGCGCATTTACCAATGAGACCCCTGACGAGCACTGGTGCTTCATGAACGGCAAGGCCCTGAATCCCAGGGACTAACAATGGCTGCAGTAGACTGTACTGCATCCAGTTTTCGCCCCTCCTCTCCACCACTTCAGAAAGGCTGTGGACAAATTGGATCGAGTCCTGCGGAGGGCAACGAAACTGATCAGGGGGCTGGGGCACATGACTTACGAGGAGAGGCTGAGCGAATTGGGCCTGTTTAGTCTGCAGAAGAGACGAGGGATGGGCATTTGATAGCCAACTTCTGAAAGCATTTGATAGCCAACTACCTGAAATCAAGGGGGATTGCAAAGACTATGGAGCTCGACTGTTCTCAGGGGCAGCAGATGACAGAACAAGGAGCTATGGTCGCTAGTTCAAGTGGGGCAGGGCTAGGTTGCAGACGAAGGAAAACAATTTCAGTGGGAGGGTGGTTACCTCGGGAGGTGGTGGAATCTCCATGCTTTGCGGTTTTTCAGGTTCGTCCTGACAAAGCCCTGGCTGGGACGATATAGTTGGGGTTGGTCCGGCTTTGAATAGGGGATTGGACTAAAGGAAATCCTGGGGTCGCCTCCAACACTCATCTTCTATGAGTCGATGACTGAAGTATGTGGTTACAATCTACTTAGATAGGAAAGGTAACTATTAATGCGTAGGTCATGTACGGAGGAGGGTTGTCACCGTTTTTCCATCAGTCACGATTGTTTCTGTTGATCTTGCTATCCCTTGTTAAAAAATGTCCTTTTGTTTGCTACGTGTACTCAAGTGCTGTGTGTGATACAGGAGCAGTGGTCTAGAGTAAAATTGGTAACCTGGGGCTAGCCCGTTGCTTTGGGTACAGAGGATCTGGATTTCTCTGAGGATTTGAAGACACTCAGGCGGGACGTTGTGTCTACTATCAACAGTCAGGGCTTATGTAGCCCAGAGGACGGTGCTTGAGCTGCTGACCCTCTGGATGAGTTTGGTCGCTAACATCCAGCTGACAAAGTCGAAGGACGTAACAAGGAGACCCACCATCCTCAGAACCTTGAGACGGTCAAAATGTACCTCTACAGTGAGCCACATGTCAATTGCGCACAGGGAAGGCACCCCATAGCAGAGTTCCCTGTATCCAAATAGACCCAGATCTCTGCCCTATGAACTCATGGAACACTTGTTCTTTCCGCAGTGAAAGCCCGTAAAGGACGCATGGTCTCCGTGATAAATTGGTCACCGAGAGCTCTTATTCTTTTCTCAGCTCTGCTGTGTATTTGAAAGGCTACACAGGAAGCTAGGGCGACGACTGACGCGAGGAAAATTGTTTGCCAACTCCACTGCCCAGTTCAGTTCATTGATTACAGTCGCAAAGAATACCTGGGTTAGATGGACACTAATCAGCCTTCCCTGTTCGGCTCCAAAGTTTCAGGAGTCAAAGACAGAGCGCGAGAGCGTCTTCAGATTACTTTCCTTTTCTGTGACTCACACACTCTTGCCTTGTGGGGAACAAGGACTTTCATACAGTGAAGAAATGAGGGGAACCAATGAGGCAATGAGTGTGTCGGGCTCCAAATTCAGATTTCAGGATACATGAATGTTGAGAGTGTCTGACTCCATGGCAGAACAATTAAGGCGATGGTGCAGTTGCTTCGCTGTAGCACTTCGATTGCAGACGCTCTAAGCCAAGGGGTGAGAGCTTGCCCATCTGCTTGATTCGTCCAACCCTGCAAGCGGCGATGGCTCCGCTGCGATTAGATGCTCTCCGTCGACGTACCGTTCTCTTCACAAGAAGCTAGGGATTTGTCAATCCTCAGCAATGTAATTACACTGAGGAATGGCTTTGATGTAGACCAGATGTTGGCTTTCTCTTGTGTATTATTCATTTCCATCTCTTCTCTATCTTCTCGTACTCTGAAAGATTAAAAAGTATGAAAATATTAAAAGGGTGCTTTTTCTCCTTGTGCAAACTTTCCCACATAGAAGACCCACTTAGTGCGACCCATATGACAAACGGAGCGAGAGGAACACCAGTAATGCTTCGAAGCTACATCGGGACAAATACAACTCGAGTGGCAGGTTCCAGTTCTTAAGAACGGGGAGTCAAAGAAATCTGACGTCTATGAGGAGAGTTTGTGATCTTTGCAAATGTTGATCTTAAAAAGGAAAAGGAAATGATTGGTGAAGTTCTTGATTGACGAGTAAGCGATAACTGAAGAGTAGGTAATAATTTGAATTATATTGGAAAACCGAAAGTTTCCTTGTTCTCTTATTGTTCAGGAAAAGATGGCTTATCTTGAAAAGTTAATGTATTCAATTTACCCCTGTAGTGTAAGGAGTTCTGAGAGAAAACCTCACGCCAATGGTTGCAGTGGGGGAAATGTATGTGTGTTTAAGAGACTGTGGCCGAGTCCAGATTGTAACTTTGTATTTCAAATAGAATTTATTTTGCTTAGCTTCAAAGGGCAATGAAGAGAAAAGACTGCTTCAGCTTATGGCAAGTTTCAAGAAAAGTCGCTGAGCGCATTTACCAATGAGACCCCTGACGAGCACTGGTGCTTCATGAACGGCAAGGCCCTGAATCCCAGGGACTAACAATGGCTGCAGTAGACTGTACTGCATCCAGTTTTCGCCCCTCCTCTCCACCACTTCAGAAAGGCTGTGGACAAATTGGATCGAGTCCTGCGGAGGGCAACGAAACTGATCAGGGGGCTGGGGCACATGACTTACGAGGAGAGGCTGAGCGAATTGGGCCTGTTTAGTCTGCAGAAGAGACGAGGGATGGGCATTTGATAGCCAACTTCTGAAAGCATTTGATAGCCAACTACCTGAAATCAAGGGGGATTGCAAAGACTATGGAGCTCGACTGTTCTCAGGGGCAGCAGATGACAGAACAAGGAGCTATGGTCGCTAGTTCAAGTGGGGCAGGGCTAGGTTGCAGACGAAGGAAAACAATTTCAGTGGGAGGGTGGTTACCTCGGGAGGTGGTGGAATCTCCATGCTTTGCGGTTTTTCAGGTTCGTCCTGACAAAGCCCTGGCTGGGACGATATAGTTGGGGTTGGTCCGGCTTTGAATAGGGGATTGGACTAAAGGAAATCCTGGGGTCGCCTCCAACACTCATCTTCTATGAGTCGATGACTGAAGTATGTGGTTACAATCTACTTAGATAGGAAAGGTAACTATTAATGCGTAGGTCATGTACGGAGGAGGGTTGTCACCGTTTTTCCATCAGTCACGATTGTTTCTGTTGATCTTGCTATCCCTTGTTAAAAAATGTCCTTTTGTTTGCTACGTGTACTCAAGTGCTGTGTGTGATACAGGAGCAGTGGTCTAGAGTAAAATTGGTAACCTGGGGCTAGCCCGTTGCTTTGGGTACAGAGGATCTGGATTTCTCTGAGGATTTGAAGACACTCAGGCGGGACGTTGTGTCTACTATCAACAGTCAGGGCTTATGTAGCCCAGAGGACGGTGCTTGAGCTGCTGACCCTCTGGATGAGTTTGGTCGCTAACATCCAGCTGACAAAGTCGAAGGACGTAACAAGGAGACCCACCATCCTCAGAACCTTGAGACGGTCAAAATGTACCTCTACAGTGAGCCACATGTCAATTGCGCACAGGGAAGGCACCCCATAGCAGAGTTCCCTGTATCCAAATAGACCCAGATCTCTGCCCTATGAACTCATGGAACACTTGTTCTTTCCGCAGTGAAAGCCCGTAAAGGACGCATGGTCTCCGTGATAAATTGGTCACCGAGAGCTCTTATTCTTTT
The DNA here is from genome assembly GCF_027887155.1 of Malaclemys terrapin pileata. Classification (NCBI taxonomy): domain Eukaryota; kingdom Metazoa; phylum Chordata; order Testudines; family Emydidae; genus Malaclemys; species Malaclemys terrapin. The sequence continues at coordinate 11,850,547 of NC_071515.1, read as the reverse complement.
CTCAGCTCTGCTGTGTATTTGAAAGGCTACACAGGAAGCTAGGGCGACGACTGACGCGAGGAAAATTGTTTGCCAACTCCACTGCCCAGTTCAGTTCATTGATTACAGTCGCAAAGAATACCTGGGTTAGATGGACACTAATCAGCCTTCCCTGTTAGGCTCCAAAGTTTCAGGAGTCAAAGACAGAGCGCGAGAGCGTCTTCAGATTACTTTCCTTTTCTGTGACTCACACACTCTTGCCTTGTGGGGAACAAGGACTTTCATACAGTGAAGAAATGAGGGGAACCAATGAGGCAATGAGTGTGTCGGGCTCCAAATTCAGATTTCAGGATACATGAATGTTGAGAGTGTCTGACTCCATGGCAGAACAATTAAGGCGATGGTGCAGTTGCTTCGCTGTAGCACTTCGATTGCAGACGCTCTAAGCCAAGGGGTGAGAGCTTGCCCATCTGCTTGATTCGTCCAACCCTGCAAGCGGCGATGGCTCCGCTGCGATTAGATGCTCTCCGTCGACGTACCGTTCTCTTCACAAGAAGCTAGGGATTTGTCAATCCTCAGCAATGTAATTACACTGAGGAATGGCTTTGATGTAGACCAGATGTTGGCTTTCTCTTGTGTATTATTCATTTCCATCTCTTCTCTATCTTCTCGTACTCTGAAAGATTAAAAAGTATGAAAATATTAAAAGGGTGCCTTTTCTCCTTGTGCAAACTTTCCCACATAGAAGACCCACTTGGTGCGACCCATATGACAAACGGAGCGAGAGGAACACCAGTAATGCTTCGAAGCTACATCGGGACAAATACAACTCGAGTGGCAGGTTCCAGTTCTTAAGAACGGGGAGTCAAAGAAATCTGACGTTTATGAGGAGAGTTTGTGATCTTTGCAAATGTTGATCTTAAAAAGGAAAAGGAAATGATTGGTGAAGTTCTTGATTGACGAGTAAGCGATAACTGAAGAGTAGGTAATAATTTGAATTATATTGGAAAACCGAAAGTTTCCTTGTTCTCTTATTGTTCAGGAAAAGATGGCTTATCTTGAAAAGTTAATGTATTCAATTTACCCCTGTAGTGTAAGGAGTTCTGAGAGAAAACCTCACGCCAATGGTTGCAGTGGGGGAAATGTATGTGTGTTTAAGAGACTGTGGCCGAGTCCAGATTGTAACTTTGTATTTCAAATAGAATTTATTTTGCTTAGCTTCAAAGGGCAATGAAGAGAAAAGACTGCTTCAGCTTATGGCAAGTTTCAAGAAAAGTCGCTGAGCGCATTTACCAATGAGACCCCTGACGAGCACTGGTGCTTCATGAACGGCAAGGCCCTGAATCCCAGGGACTAACAATGGCTGCAGTAGACTGTACTGCATCCAGTTTTCGCCCCTCCTCTCCACCACTTCAGAAAGGCTGTGGACAAATTGGATCGAGTCCTGCGGAGGGCAACGAAACTGATCAGGGGGCTGGGGCACATGACTTACGAGGAGAGGCTGAGCGAATTGGGCCTGTTTAGTCTGCAGAAGAGACGAGGGATGGGCATTTGATAGCCAACTTCTGAAAGCATTTGATAGCCAACTACCTGAAATCAAGGGGGGATTGCAAAGACTATGGAGCTCGACTGTTCTCAGGGGCAGCAGATGACAGAACAAGGAGCTATGGTCGCTAGTTCAAGTGGGGCAGGGCTAGGTTGCAGACGAAGGAAAACAATTTCAGTGGGAGGGTGGTTACCTCGGGAGGTGGTGGAATCTCCATGCTTTGCGGTTTTTCAGGTTCGTCCTGACAAAGCCCTGGCTGGGACGATATAGTTGGGGTTGGTCCGGCTTTGAATAGGGGATTGGACTAAAGGAAATCCTGGGGTCGCCTCCAACACTCATCTTCTATGAGTCGATGACTGAAGTATGTGGTTACAATCTACTTAGATAGGAAAGGTAACTATTAATGCGTAGGTCATGTACGGAGGAGGGTTGTCACCGTTTTTCCATCAGTCACGATTGTTTCTGTTGATCTTGCTATCCCTTGTTAAAAAATGTCCTTTTGTTTGCTACGTGTACTCAAGTGCTGTGTGTGATACAGGAGCAGTGGTCTAGAGTAAAATTGGTAACCTGGGGCTAGCCCGTTGCTTTGGGTACAGAGGATCTGGATTTCTCTGAGGATTTGAAGACACTCAGGCGGGACGTTGTGTCTACTATCAACAGTCAGGGCTTATGTAGCCCAGAGGATGGTGCTTGAGCTGCTGACCCTCTGGATGAGTTTGGTCGCTAACATCCAGCTGACAAAGTCGAAGGACGTAACAAGGAGACCCACCATCCTCAGAACCTTGAGACGGTCAAAATGTACCTCTACAGTGAGCCACATGTCAATTGCGCACAGGGAAGGCACCCCATAGCAGAGTTCCCTGTATCCAAATAGACCCAGATCTCTGCCCTATGAACTCATGGAACACTTGTTCTTTCCGCAGTGAAAGCCCGTAAAGGACGCATGGTCTCCGTGATAAATTGGTCACCGAGAGCTCTTATTCTTTTCTCAGCTCTGCTGTGTATTTGAAAGGCTACACAGGAAGCTAGGGCGACGACTGACGCGAGGAAAATTGTTTGCCAACTCCACTGCCCAGTTCAGTTCATTGATTACAGTCGCAAAGAATACCTGGGTTAGATGGACACTAATCAGCCTTCCCTGTTCGGCTCCAAAGTTTCAGGAGTCAAAGACAGAGCGCGAGAGCGTCTTCAGATTACTTTCCTTTTCTGTGACTCACACACTCTTGCCTTGTGGGGAACAAGGACTTTCATACAGTGAAGAAATGAGGGGAACCAATGAGGCAATGAGTGTGTCGGGCTCCAAATTCAGATTTCAGGATACATGAATGTTGAGAGTGTCTGACTCCATGGCAGAACAATTAAGGCGATGGTGCAGTTGCTTCGCTGTAGCACTTCGATTGCAGACGCTCTAAGCCAAGGGGTGAGAGCTTGCCCATCTGCTTGATTCGTCCAACCCTGCAAGCGGCGATGGCTCCGCTGCGATTAGATGCTCTCCGTCGACGTACCGTTCTCTTCACAAGAAGCTAGGGATTTGTCAATCCTCAGCAATGTAATTACACTGAGGAATGGCTTTGATGTAGACCAGATGTTGGCTTTCTCTTGTGTATTATTCATTTCCATCTCTTCTCTATCTTCTCGTACTCTGAAAGATTAAAAAGTATGAAAATATTAAAAGGGTGCCTTTTCTCCTTGTGCAAACTTTCCCACATAGAAGACCCACTTGGTGCGACCCATATGACAAACGGAGCGAGAGGAACACCAGTAATGCTTCGAAGCTACATCGGGACAAATACAACTCGAGTGGCAGGTTCCAGTTCTTAAGAACGGGGAGTCAAAGAAATCTGACGTTTATGAGGAGAGTTTGTGATCTTTGCAAATGTTGATCTTAAAAAGGAAAAGGAAATGATTGGTGAAGTTCTTGATTGACGAGTAAGCGATAACTGAAGAGTAGGTAATAATTTGAATTATATTGGAAAACCGAAAGTTTCCTTGTTCTCTTATTGTTCAGGAAAAGATGGCTTATCTTGAAAAGTTAATGTATTCAATTTACCCCTGTAGTGTAAGGAGTTCTGAGAGAAAACCTCACGCCAATGGTTGCAGTGGGGGAAATGTATGTGTGTTTAAGAGACTGTGGCCGAGTCCAGATTGTAACTTTGTATTTCAAATAGAATTTATTTTGCTTAGCTTCAAAGGGCAATGAAGAGAAAAGACTGCTTCAGCTTATGGCAAGTTTCAAGAAAAGTCGCTGAGCGCATTTACCAATGAGACCCCTGACGAGCACTGGTGCTTCATGAACGGCAAGGCCCTGAATCCCAGGGACTAACAATGGCTGCAGTAGACTGTACTGCATCCAGTTTTCGCCCCTCCTCTCCACCACTTCAGAAAGGCTGTGGACAAATTGGATCGAGTCCTGCGGAGGGCAACGAAACTGATCAGGGGGCTGGGGCACATGACTTACGAGGAGAGGCTGAGCGAATTGGGCCTGTTTAGTCTGCAGAAGAGACGAGGGATGGGCATTTGATAGCCAACTTCTGAAAGCATTTGATAGCCAACTACCTGAAATCAAGGGGGGATTGCAAAGACTATGGAGCTCGACTGTTCTCAGGGGCAGCAGATGACAGAACAAGGAGCTATGGTCGCTAGTTCAAGTGGGGCAGGGCTAGGTTGCAGACGAAGGAAAACAATTTCAGTGGGAGGGTGGTTACCTCGGGAGGTGGTGGAATCTCCATGCTTTGCGGTTTTTCAGGTTCGTCCTGACAAAGCCCTGGCTGGGACGATATAGTTGGGGTTGGTCCGGCTTTGAATAGGGGATTGGACTAAAGGAAATCCTGGGGTCGCCTCCAACACTCATCTTCTATGAGTCGATGACTGAAGTATGTGGTTACAATCTACTTAGATAGGAAAGGTAACTATTAATGCGTAGGTCATGTACGGAGGAGGGTTGTCACCGTTTTTCCATCAGTCACGATTGTTTCTGTTGATCTTGCTATCCCTTGTTAAAAAATGTCCTTTTGTTTGCTACGTGTACTCAAGTGCTGTGTGTGATACAGGAGCAGTGGTCTAGAGTAAAATTGGTAACCTGGGGCTAGCCCGTTGCTTTGGGTACAGAGGATCTGGATTTCTCTGAGGATTTGAAGACACTCAGGCGGGACGTTGTGTCTACTAGCAACAGTCAGGGCTTATGTAGCCCAGAGGACGGTGCTTGAGCTGCTGACCCTCTGGATGAGTTTGGTCGCTAACATCCAGCTGACAAAGTCGAAGGACGTAACAAGGAGACCCACCATCCTCAGAACCTTGAGACGGTCAAAATGTACCTCTACAGTGAGCCACATGTCAATTGCGCACAGGGAAGGCACCCCATAGCAGAGTTCCCTGTATCCAAATAGACCCAGATCTCTGCCCTATGAACTCATGGAACACTTGTTCTTTCCGCAGTGAAAGCCCGTAAAGGACGCATGGTCTCCGTGATAAATTGGTCACCGAGAGCTCTTATTCTTTTCTCAGCTCTGCTGTGTATTTGAAAGGCTACACAGGAAGCTAGGGCGACGACTGACGCGAGGAAAATTGTTTGCCAACTCCACTGCCCAGTTCAGTTCATTGATTACAGTCGCAAAGAATACCTGGGTTAGATGGACACTAATCAGCCTTCCCTGTTCGGCTCCAAAGTTTCAGGAGTCAAAGACAGAGCGCGAGAGCGTCTTCAGATTACTTTCCTTTTCTGTGACTCACACACTCTTGCCTTGTGGGGAACAAGGACTTTCATACAGTGAAGAAATGAGGGGAACCAATGAGGCAATGAGTGTGTCGGGCTCCAAATTCAGATTTCAGGATACATGAATGTTGAGAGTGTCTGACTCCATGGCAGAACAATTAAGGCGATGGTGCAGTTGCTTCGCTGTAGCACTTCGATTGCAGACGCTCTAAGCCAAGGGGTGAGAGCTTGCCCATCTGCTTGATTCGTCCAACCCTGCAAGCGGCGATGGCTCCGCTGCGATTAGATGCTCTCCGTCGACGTACCGTTCTCTTCACAAGAAGCTAGGGATTTGTCAATCCTCAGCAATGTAATTACACTGAGGAATGGCTTTGATGTAGACCAGATGTTGGCTTTCTCTTGTGTATTATTCATTTCCATCTCTTCTCTATCTTCTCGTACTCTGAAAGATTAAAAAGTATGAAAATATTAAAAGGGTGCCTTTTCTCCTTGTGCAAACTTTCCCACATAGAAGACCCACTTGGTGCGACCCATATGACAAACGGAGCGAGAGGAACACCAGTAATGCTTCGAAGCTACATCGGGACAAATACAACTCGAGTGGCAGGTTCCAGTTCTTAAGAACGGGGAGTCAAAGAAATCTGACGTTTATGAGGAGAGTTTGTGATCTTTGCAAATGTTGATCTTAAAAAGGAAAAGGAAATGATTGGTGAAGTTCTTGATTGACGAGTAAGCGATAACTGAAGAGTAGGTAATAATTTGAATTATATTGGAAAACCGAAAGTTTCCTTGTTCTCTTATTGTTCAGGAAAAGATGGCTTATCTTGAAAAGTTAATGTATTCAATTTACCCCTGTAGTGTAAGGAGTTCTGAGAGAAAACCTCACGCCAATGGTTGCAGTGGGGGAAATGTATGTGTGTTTAAGAGACTGTGGCCGAGTCCAGATTGTAACTTTGTATTTCAAATAGAATTTATTTTGCTTAGCTTCAAAGGGCAATGAAGAGAAAAGACTGCTTCAGCTTATGGCAAGTTTCAAGAAAAGTCGCTGAGCGCATTTACCAATGAGACCCCTGACGAGCACTGGTGCTTCATGAACGGCAAGGCCCTGAATCCCAGGGACTAACAATGGCTGCAGTAGACTGTACTGCATCCAGTTTTCGCCCCTCCTCTCCACCACTTCAGAAAGGCTGTGGACAAATTGGATCGAGTCCTGCGGAGGGCAACGAAACTGATCAGGGGGCTGGGGCACATGACTTACGAGGAGAGGCTGAGCGAATTGGGCCTGTTTAGTCTGCAGAAGAGACGAGGGATGGGCATTTGATAGCCAACTTCTGAAAGCATTTGATAGCCAACTACCTGAAATCAAGGGGGGATTGCAAAGACTATGGAGCTCGACTGTTCTCAGGGGCAGCAGATGACAGAACAAGGAGCTATGGTCGCTAGTTCAAGTGGGGCAGGGCTAGGTTGCAGACGAAGGAAAACAATTTCAGTGGGAGGGTGGTTACCTCGGGAGGTGGTGGAATCTCCATGCTTTGCGGTTTTTCAGGTTCGTCCTGACAAAGCCCTGGCTGGGACGATATAGTTGGGGTTGGTCCGGCTTTGAATAGGGGATTGGACTAAAGGAAATCCTGGGGTCGCCTCCAACACTCATCTTCTATGAGTCGATGACTGAAGTATGTGGTTACAATCTACTTAGATAGGAAAGGTAACTATTAATGCGTAGGTCATGTACGGAGGAGGGTTGTCACCGTTTTTCCATCAGTCACGATTGTTTCTGTTGATCTTGCTATCCCTTGTTAAAAAATGTCCTTTTGTTTGCTACGTGTACTCAAGTGCTGTGTGTGATACAGGAGCAGTGGTCTAGAGTAAAATTGGTAACCTGGGGCTAGCCCGTTGCTTTGGGTACAGAGGATCTGGATTTCTCTGAGGATTTGAAGACACTCAGGCGGGACGTTGTGTCTACTATCAACAGTCAGGGCTTATGTAGCCCAGAGGACGGTGCTTGAGCTGCTGACCCTCTGGATGAGTTTGGTCGCTAACATCCAGCTGACAAAGTCGAAGGACGTAACAAGGAGACCCACCATCCTCAGAACCTTGAGACGGTCAAAATGTACCTCTACAGTGAGCCACATGTCAATTGCGCACAGGGAAGGCACCCCATAGCAGAGTTCCCTGTATCCAAATAGACCCAGATCTCTGCCCTATGAACTCATGGAACACTTGTTCTTTCCGCAGTGAAAGCCCGTAAAGGACGCATGGTCTCCGTGATAAATTGGTCACCGAGAGCTCTTATTCTTTTCTCAGCTCTGCTGTGTATTTGAAAGGCTACACAGGAAGCTAGGGCGACGACTGACGCGAGGAAAATTGTTTGCCAACTCCACTGCCCAGTTCAGTTCATTGATTACAGTCGCAAAGAATACCTGGGTTAGATGGACACTAATCAGCCTTCCCTGTTCGGCTCCAAAGTTTCAGGAGTCAAAGACAGAGCGCGAGAGCGTCTTCAGATTACTTTCCTTTTCTGTGACTCACACACTCTTGCCTTGTGGGGAACAAGGACTTTCATACAGTGAAGAAATGAGGGGAACCAATGAGGCAATGAGTGTGTCGGGCTCCAAATTCAGATTTCAGGATACATGAATGTTGAGAGTGTCTGACTCCATGGCAGAACAATTAAGGCGATGGTGCAGTTGCTTCGCTGTAGCACTTCGATTGCAGACGCTCTAAGCCAAGGGGTGAGAGCTTGCCCATCTGCTTGATTCGTCCAACCCTGCAAGCGGCGATGGCTCCGCTGCGATTAGATGCTCTCCGTCGACGTACCGTTCTCTTCACAAGAAGCTAGGGATTTGTCAATCCTCAGCAATGTAATTACACTGAGGAATGGCTTTGATGTAGACCAGATGTTGGCTTTCTCTTGTGTATTATTCATTTCCATCTCTTCTCTATCTTCTCGTACTCTGAAAGATTAAAAAGTATGAAAATATTAAAAGGGTGCCTTTTCTCCTTGTGCAAACTTTCCCACATAGAAGACCCACTTGGTGCGACCCATATGACAAACGGAGCGAGAGGAACACCAGTAATGCTTCGAAGCTACATCGGGACAAATACAACTCGAGTGGCAGGTTCCAGTTCTTAAGAACGGGGAGTCAAAGAAATCTGACGTTTATGAGGAGAGTTTGTGATCTTTGCAAATGTTGATCTTAAAAAGGAAAAGGAAATGATTGGTGAAGTTCTTGATTGACGAGTAAGCGATAACTGAAGAGTAGGTAATAATTTGAATTATATTGGAAAACCGAAAGTTTCCTTGTTCTCTTATTGTTCAGGAAAAGATGGCTTATCTTGAAAAGTTAATGTATTCAATTTACCCCTGTAGTGTAAGGAGTTCTGAGAGAAAACCTCACGCCAATGGTTGCAGTGGGGGAAATGTATGTGTGTTTAAGAGACTGTGGCCGAGTCCAGATTGTAACTTTGTATTTCAAATAGAATTTATTTTGCTTAGCTTCAAAGGGCAATGAAGAGAAAAGACTGCTTCAGCTTATGGCAAGTTTCAAGAAAAGTCGCTGAGCGCATTTACCAATGAGACCCCTGACGAGCACTGGTGCTTCATGAACGGCAAGGCCCTGAATCCCAGGGACTAACAATGGCTGCAGTAGACTGTACTGCATCCAGTTTTCGCCCCTCCTCTCCACCACTTCAGAAAGGCTGTGGACAAATTGGATCGAGTCCTGCGGAGGGCAACGAAACTGATCAGGGGGCTGGGGCACATGACTTACGAGGAGAGGCTGAGCGAATTGGGCCTGTTTAGTCTGCAGAAGAGACGAGGGATGGGCATTTGATAGCCAACTTCTGAAAGCATTTGATAGCCAACTACCTGAAATCAAGGGGGGATTGCAAAGACTATGGAGCTCGACTGTTCTCAGGGGCAGCAGATGACAGAACAAGGAGCTATGGTCGCTAGTTCAAGTGGGGCAGGGCTAGGTTGCAGACGAAGGAAAACAATTTCAGTGGGAGGGTGGTTACCTCGGGAGGTGGTGGAATCTCCATGCTTTGCGGTTTTTCAGGTTCGTCCTGACAAAGCCCTGGCTGGGACGATATAGTTGGGGTTGGTCCGGCTTTGAATAGGGGATTGGACTAAAGGAAATCCTGGGGTCGCCTCCAACACTCATCTTCTATGAGTCGATGACTGAAGTATGTGGTTACAATCTACTTAGATAGGAAAGGTAACTATTAATGCGTAGGTCATGTACGGAGGAGGGTTGTCACCGTTTTTCCATCAGTCACGATTGTTTCTGTTGATCTTGCTATCCCTTGTTAAAAAATGTCCTTTTGTTTGCTACGTGTACTCAAGTGCTGTGTGTGATACAGGAGCAGTGGTCTAGAGTAAAATTGGTAACCTGGGGCTAGCCCGTTGCTTTGGGTACAGAGGATCTGGATTTCTCTGAGGATTTGAAGACACTCAGGCGGGACGTTGTGTCTACTATCAACAGTCAGGGCTTATGTAGCCCAGAGGACGGTGCTTGAGCTGCTGACCCTCTGGATGAGTTTGGTCGCTAACATCCAGCTGACAAAGTCGAAGGACGTAACAAGGAGACCCACCATCCTCAGAACCTTGAGACGGTCAAAATGTACCTCTACAGTGAGCCACATGTCAATTGCGCACAGGGAAGGCACCCCATAGCAGAGTTCCCTGTATCCAAATAGACCCAGATCTCTGCCCTATGAACTCATGGAACACTTGTTCTTTCCGCAGTGAAAGCCCGTAAAGGACGCATGGTCTCCGTGATAAATTGGTCACCGAGAGCTCTTATTCTTTTCTCAGCTCTGCTGTGTATTTGAAAGGCTACACAGGAAGCTAGGGCGACGACTGACGCGAGGAAAATTGTTTGCCAACTCCACTGCCCAGTTCAGTTCATTGATTACAGTCGCAAAGAATACCTGGGTTAGATGGACACTAATCAGCCTTCCCTGTTCGGCTCCAAAGTTTCAGGAGTCAAAGACAGAGCGCGAGAGCGTCTTCAGATTACTTTCCTTTTCTGTGACTCACACACTCTTGCCTTGTGGGGAACAAGGACTTTCATACAGTGAAGAAATGAGGGGAACCAATGAGGCAATGAGTGTGTCGGGCTCCAAATTCAGATTTCAGGATACATGAATGTTGAGAGTGTCTGACTCCATGGCAGAACAATTAAGGCGATGGTGCAGTTGCTTCGCTGTAGCACTTCGATTGCAGACGCTCTAAGCCAAGGGGTGAGAGCTTGCCCATCTGCTTGATTCGTCCAACCCTGCAAGCGGCGATGGCTCCGCTGCGATTAGATGCTCTCCGTCGACGTACCGTTCTCTTCACAAGAAGCTAGGGATTTGTCAATCCTCAGCAATGTAATTACACTGAGGAATGGCTTTGATGTAGACCAGATGTTGGCTTTCTCTTGTGTATTATTCATTTCCATCTCTTCTCTATCTTCTCGTACTCTGAAAGATTAAAAAGTATGAAAATATTAAAAGGGTGCCTTTTCTCCTTGTGCAAACTTTCCCACATAGAAGACCCACTTGGTGCGACCCATATGACAAACGGAGCGAGAGGAACACCAGTAATGCTTCGAAGCTACATCGGGACAAATACAACTCGAGTGGCAGGTTCCAGTTCTTAAGAACGGGGAGTCAAAGAAATCTGACGTTTATGAGGAGAGTTTGTGATCTTTGCAAATGTTGATCTTAAAAAGGAAAAGGAAATGATTGGTGAAGTTCTTGATTGACGAGTAAGCGATAACTGAAGAGTAGGTAATAATTTGAATTATATTGGAAAACCGAAAGTTTCCTTGTTCTCTTATTGTTCAGGAAAAGATGGCTTATCTTGAAAAGTTAATGTATTCAATTTACCCCTGTAGTGTAAGGAGTTCTGAGAGAAAACCTCACGCCAATGGTTGCAGTGGGGGAAATGTATGTGTGTTTAAGAGACTGTGGCCGAGTCCAGATTGTAACTTTGTATTTCAAATAGAATTTATTTTGCTTAGCTTCAAAGGGCAATGAAGAGAAAAGACTGCTTCAGCTTATGGCAAGTTTCAAGAAAAGTCGCTGAGCGCATTTACCAATGAGACCCCTGACGAGCACTGGTGCTTCATGAACGGCAAGGCCCTGAATCCCAGGGACTAACAATGGCTGCAGTAGACTGTACTGCATCCAGTTTTCGCCCCTCCTCTCCACCACTTCAGAAAGGCTGTGGACAAATTGGATCGAGTCCTGCGGAGGGCAACGAAACTGATCAGGGGGCTGGGGCACATGACTTACGAGGAGAGGCTGAGCGAATTGGGCCTGTTTAGTCTGCAGAAGAGACGAGGGATGGGCATTTGATAGCCAACTTCTGAAAGCATTTGATAGCCAACTACCTGAAATCAAGGGGGGATTGCAAAGACTATGGAGCTCGACTGTTCTCAGGGGCAGCAGATGACAGAACAAGGAGCTATGGTCGCTAGTTCAAGTGGGGCAGGGCTAGGTTGCAGACGAAGGAAAACAATTTCAGTGGGAGGGTGGTTACCTCGGGAGGTGGTGGAATCTCCATGCTTTGCGGTTTTTCAGGTTCGTCCTGACAAAGCCCTGGCTGGGACGATATAGTTGGGGTTGGTCCGGCTTTGAATAGGGGATTGGACTAAAGGAAATCCTGGGGTCGCCTCCAACACTCATCTTCTATGAGTCGATGACTGAAGTATGTGGTTACAATCTACTTAGATAGGAAAGGTAACTATTAATGCGTAGGTCATGTACGGAGGAGGGTTGTCACCGTTTTTCCATCAGTCACGATTGTTTCTGTTGATCTTGCTATCCCTTGTTAAAAAATGTCCTTTTGTTTGCTACGTGTACTCAAGTGCTGTGTGTGATACAGGAGCAGTGGTCTAGAGTAAAATTGGTAACCTGGGGCTAGCCCGTTGCTTTGGGTACAGAGGATCTGGATTTCTCTGAGGATTTGAAGACACTCAGGCGGGACGTTGTGTCTACTATCAACAGTCAGGGCTTATGTAGCCCAGAGGACGGTGCTTGAGCTGCTGACCCTCTGGATGAGTTTGGTCGCTAACATCCAGCTGACAAAGTCGAAGGACGTAACAAGGAGACCCACCATCCTCAGAACCTTGAGACGGTCAAAATGTACCTCTACAGTGAGCCACATGTCAATTGCGCACAGGGAAGGCACCCCATAGCAGAGTTCCCTGTATCCAAATAGACCCAGATCTCTGCCCTATGAACTCATGGAACACTTGTTCTTTCCGCAGTGAAAGCCCGTAAAGGACGCATGGTCTCCGTGATAAATTGGTCACCGAGAGCTCTTATTCTTTTCTCAGCTCTGCTGTGTATTTGAAAGGCTACACAGGAAGCTAGGGCGACGACTGACGCGAGGAAAATTGTTTGCCAACTCCACTGCCCAGTTCAGTTCATTGATTACAGTCGCAAAGAATACCTGGGTTAGATGGACACTAATCAGCCTTCCCTGTTCGGCTCCAAAGTTTCAGGAGTCAAAGACAGAGCGCGAGAGCGTCTTCAGATTACTTTCCTTTTCTGTGACTCACACACTCTTGCCTTGTGGGGAACAAGGACTTTCATACAGTGAAGAAATGAGGGGAACCAATGAGGCAATGAGTGTGTCGGGCTCCAAATTCAGATTTCAGGATACATGAATGTTGAGAGTGTCTGACTCCATGGCAGAACAATTAAGGCGATGGTGCAGTTGCTTCGCTGTAGCACTTCGATTGCAGACGCTCTAAGCCAAGGGGTGAGAGCTTGCCCATCTGCTTGATTCGTCCAACCCTGCAAGCGGCGATGGCTCCGCTGCGATTAGATGCTCTCCGTCGACGTACCGTTCTCTTCACAAGAAGCTAGGGATCTGTCAATCCTCAGCAATGTAATTACACTGAGGAATGGCTTTGATGTAGACCAGATGTTGGCTTTCTCTTGTGTATTATTCATTTCCATCTCTTCTCTATCTTCTCGTACTCTGAAAGATTAAAAAGTATGAAAATATTAAAAGGGTGCCTTTTCTCCTTGTGCAAACTTTCCCACATAGAAGACCCACTTGGTGCGACCCATATGACAAACGGAGCGAGAGGAACACCAGTAATGCTTCGAAGTTACATCGGGACAAATACAACTCGAGTGGCAGGTTCCAGTTCTTAAGAACGGGGAGTCAAAGAAATCTGACGTTTATGAGGAGAGTTTGTGATCTTTGCAAATGTTGATCTTAAAAAGGAAAAGGAAATGATTGGTGAAGTTCTTGATTGACGAGTAAGCGATAACTGAAGAGTAGGTAATAATTTGAATTATATTGGAAAACCGAAAGTTTCCTTGTTCTCTTATTGTTCAGGAAAAGATGGCTTATCTTGAAAAGTTAATGTATTCAATTTACCCCTGTAGTGTAAGGAGTTCTGAGAGAAAACCTCACGCCAATGGTTGCAGTGGGGGAAATGTATGTGTGTTTAAGAGACTGTGGCCGAGTCCAGATTGTAACTTTGTATTTCAAATAGAATTTATTTTGCTTAGCTTCAAAGGGCAATGAAGAGAAAAGACTGCTTCAGCTTATGGCAAGTTTCAAGAAAAGTCGCTGAGCGCATTTACCAATGAGACCCCTGACGAGCACTGGTGCTTCATGAACGGCAAGGCCCTGAATCCCAGGGACTAACAATGGCTGCAGTAGACTGTACTGCATCCAGTTTTCGCCCCTCCTCTCCACCACTTCAGAAAGGCTGTGGACAAATTGGATCGAGTCCTGCGGAGGGCAACGAAACTGATCAGGGGGCTGGGGCACATGACTTACGAGGAGAGGCTGAGCGAATTGGGCCTGTTTAGTCTGCAGAAGAGACGAGGGATGGGCATTTGATAGCCAACTTCTGAAAGCATTTGATAGCCAACTACCTGAAATCAAGGGGGGATTGCAAAGACTATGGAGCTCGACTGTTCTCAGGGGCAGCAGATGACAGAACAAGGAGCTATGGTCGCTAGTTCAAGTGGGGCAGGGCTAGGTTGCAGACGAAGGAAAACAATTTCAGTGGGAGGGTGGTTACCTCGGGAGGTGGTGGAATCTCCATGCTTTGCGGTTTTTCAGGTTCGTCCTGACAAAGCCCTGGCTGGGACGATATAGTTGGGGTTGGTCCGGCTTTGAATAGGGGATTGGACTAAAGGAAATCCTGGGGTCGCCTCCAACACTCATCTTCTATGAGTCGATGACTGAAGTATGTGGTTACAATCTACTTAGATAGGAAAGGTAACTATTAATGCGTAGGTCATGTACGGAGGAGGGTTGTCACCGTTTTTCCATCAGTCACGATTGTTTCTGTTGATCTTGCTATCCCTTGTTAAAAAATGTCCTTTTGTTTGCTACGTGTACTCAAGTGCTGTGTGTGATACAGGAGCAGTGGTCTAGAGTAAAATTGGTAACCTGGGGCTAGCCCGTTGCTTTGGGTACAGAGGATCTGGATTTCTCTGAGGATTTGAAGACACTCAGGCGGGACGTTGTGTCTACTAGCAACAGTCAGGGCTTATGTAGCCCAGAGGACGGTGCTTGAGCTGCTGACCCTCTGGATGAGTTTGGTCGCTAACATCCAGCTGACAAAGTCGAAGGACGTAACAAGGAGACCCACCATCCTCAGAACCTTGAGACGGTCAAAATGTACCTCTACAGTGAGCCACATGTCAATTGCGCACAGGGAAGGCACCCCATAGCAGAGTTCCCTGTATCCAAATAGACCCAGATCTCTGCCCTATGAACTCATGGAACACTTGTTCTTTCCGCAGTGAAAGCCCGTAAAGGACGCATGGTCTCCGTGATAAATTGGTCACCGAGAGCTCTTATTCTTTTCTCAGCTCTGCTGTGTATTTGAAAGGCTACACAGGAAGCTAGGGCGACGACTGACGCGAGGAAAATTGTTTGCCAACTCCACTGCCCAGTTCAGTTCATTGATTACAGTCGCAAAGAATACCTGGGTTAGATGGACACTAATCAGCCTTCCCTGTTCGGCTCCAAAGTTTCAGGAGTCAAAGACAGAGCGCGAGAGCGTCTTCAGATTACTTTCCTTTTCTGTGACTCACACACTCTTGCCTTGTGGGGAACAAGGACTTTCATACAGTGAAGAAATGAGGGGAACCAATGAGGCAATGAGTGTGTCGGGCTCCAAATTCAGATTTCAGGATACATGAATGTTGAGAGTGTCTGACTCCATGGCAGAACAATTAAGGCGATGGTGCAGTTGCTTCGCTGTAGCACTTCGATTGCAGACGCTCTAAGCCAAGGGGTGAGAGCTTGCCCATCTGCTTGATTCGTCCAACCCTGCAAGCGGCGATGGCTCCGCTGCGATTAGATGCTCTCCGTCGACGTACCGTTCTCTTCACAAGAAGCTAGGGATTTGTCAATCCTCAGCAATGTAATTACACTGAGGAATGGCTTTGATGTAGACCAGATGTTGGCTTTCTCTTGTGTATTATTCATTTCCATCTCTTCTCTATCTTCTCGTACTCTGAAAGATTAAAAAGTATGAAAATATTAAAAGGGTGCTTTTTCTCCTTGTGCAAACTTTCCCACATAGAAGACCCACTTGGTGCGACCCATATGACAAACGGAGCGAGAGGAACACCAGTAATGCTTCGAAGCTACATCGGGACAAATACAACTCGAGTGGCAGGTTCCAGTTCTTAAGAACGGGGAGTCAAAGAAATCTGACGTTTATGAGGAGAGTTTGTGATCTTTGCAAATGTTGATCTTAAAAAGGAAAAGGAAATGATTGGTGAAGTTCTTGATTGACGAGTAAGCGATAACTGAAGAGTAGGTAATAATTTGAATTATATTGGAAAACCGAAAGTTTCCTTGTTCTCTTATTGTTCAGGAAAAGATGGCTTATCTTGAAAAGTTAATGTATTCAATTTACCCCTGTAGTGTAAGGAGTTCTGAGAGAAAACCTCACGCCAATGGTTGCAGTGGGGGAAATGTATGTGTGTTTAAGAGACTGTGGCCGAGTCCAGATTGTAACTTTGTATTTCAAATAGAATTTATTTTGCTTAGCTTCAAAGGGCAATGAAGAGAAAAGACTGCTTCAGCTTATGGCAAGTTTCAAGAAAAGTCGCTGAGCGCATTTACCAATGAGACCCCTGACGAGCACTGGTGCTTCATGAACGGCAAGGCCCTGAATCCCAGGGACTAACAATGGCTGCAGTAGACTGTACTGCATCCAGTTTTCGCCCCTCCTCTCCACCACTTCAGAAAGGCTGTGGACAAATTGGATCGAGTCCTGCGGAGGGCAACGAAACTGATCAGGGGGCTGGGGCACATGACTTACGAGGAGAGGCTGAGCGAATTGGGCCTGTTTAGTCTGCAGAAGAGACGAGGGATGGGCATTTGATAGCCAACTTCTGAAAGCATTTGATAGCCAACTACCTGAAATCAAGGGGGGATTGCAAAGACTATGGAGCTCGACTGTTCTCAGGGGCAGCAGATGACAGAACAAGGAGCTATGGTCGCTAGTTCAAGTGGGGCAGGGCTAGGTTGCAGACGAAGGAAAACAATTTCAGTGGGAGGGTGGTTACCTCGGGAGGTGGTGGAATCTCCATGCTTTGCGGTTTTTCAGGTTCGTCCTGACAAAGCCCTGGCTGGGACGATATAGTTGGGGTTGGTCCGGCTTTGAATAGGGGATTGGACTAAAGGAAATCCTGGGGTCGCCTCCAACACTCATCTTCTATGAGTCGATGACTGAAGTATGTGGTTACAATCTACTTAGATAGGAAAGGTAACTATTAATGCGTAGGTCATGTACGGAGGAGGGTTGTCACCGTTTTTCCATCAGTCACGATTGTTTCTGTTGATCTTGCTATCCCTTGTTAAAAAATGTCCTTTTGTTTGCTACGTGTACTCAAGTGCTGTGTGTGATACAGGAGCAGTGGTCTAGAGTAAAATTGGTAACCTGGGGCTAGCCCGTTGCTTTGGGTACAGAGGATCTGGATTTCTCTGAGGATTTGAAGACACTCAGGCGGGACGTTGTGTCTACTATCAACAGTCAGGGCTTATGTAGCCCAGAGGACGGTGCTTGAGCTGCTGACCCTCTGGATGAGTTTGGTCGCTAACATCCAGCTGACAAAGTCGAAGGACGTAACAAGGAGACCCACCATCCTCAGAACCTTGAGACGGTCAAAATGTACCTCTACAGTGAGCCACATGTCAATTGCGCACAGGGAAGGCACCCCATAGCAGAGTTCCCTGTATCCAAATAGACCCAGATCTCTGCCCTATGAACTCATGGAACACTTGTTCTTTCCGCAGTGAAAGCCCGTAAAGGACGCATGGTCTCCGTGATAAATTGGTCACCGAGAGCTCTTATTCTTTTCTCAGCTCTGCTGTGTATTTGAAAGGCTACACAGGAAGCTAGGGCGACGACTGACGCGAGGAAAATTGTTTGCCAACTCCACTGCCCAGTTCAGTTCATTGATTACAGTCGCAAAGAATACCTGGGTTAGATGGACACTAATCAGCCTTCCCTGTTCGGCTCCAAAGTTTCAGGAGTCAAAGACAGAGCGCGAGAGCGTCTTCAGATTACTTTCCTTTTCTGTGACTCACACACTCTTGCCTTGTGGGGAACAAGGACTTTCATACAGTGAAGAAATGAGGGGAACCAATGAGGCAATGAGTGTGTCGGGCTCCAAATTCAGATTTCAGGATACATGAATGTTGAGAGTGTCTGACTCCATGGCAGAACAATTAAGGCGATGGTGCAGTTGCTTCGCTGTAGCACTTCGATTGCAGACGCTCTAAGCCAAGGGGTGAGAGCTTGCCCATCTGCTTGATTCGTCCAACCCTGCAAGCGGCGATGGCTCCGCTGCGATTAGATGCTCTCCGTCGACGTACCGTTCTCTTCACAAGAAGCTAGGGATTTGTCAATCCTCAGCAATGTAATTACACTGAGGAATGGCTTTGATGTAGACCAGATGTTGGCTTTCTCTTGTGTATTATTCATTTCCATCTCTTCTCTATCTTCTCGTACTCTGAAAGATTAAAAAGTATGAAAATATTAAAAGGGTGCTTTTTCTCCTTGTGCAAACTTTCCCACATAGAAGACCCACTTGGTGCGACCCATATGACAAACGGAGCGAGAGGAACACCAGTAATGCTTCGAAGCTACATCGGGACAAATACAACTCGAGTGGCAGGTTCCAGTTCTTAAGAACGGGGAGTCAAAGAAATCTGACGTTTATGAGGAGAGTTTGTGATCTTTGCAAATGTTGATCTTAAAAAGGAAAAGGAAATGATTGGTGAAGTTCTTGATTGACGAGTAAGCGATAACTGAAGAGTAGGTAATAATTTGAATTATATTGGAAAACCGAAAGTTTCCTTGTTCTCTTATTGTTCAGGAAAAGATGGCTTATCTTGAAAAGTTAATGTATTCAATTTACCCCTGTAGTGTAAGGAGTTCTGAGAGAAAACCTCACGCCAATGGTTGCAGTGGGGGAAATGTATGTGTGTTTAAGAGACTGTGGCCGAGTCCAGATTGTAACTTTGTATTTCAAATAGAATTTATTTTGCTTAGCTTCAAAGGGCAATGAAGAGAAAAGACTGCTTCAGCTTATGGCAAGTTTCAAGAAAAGTCGCTGAGCGCATTTACCAATGAGACCCCTGACGAGCACTGGTGCTTCATGAACGGCAAGGCCCTGAATCCCAGGGACTAACAATGGCTGCAGTAGACTGTACTGCATCCAGTTTTCGCCCCTCCTCTCCACCACTTCAGAAAGGCTGTGGACAAATTGGATCGAGTCCTGCGGAGGGCAACGAAACTGATCAGGGGGCTGGGGCACATGACTTACGAGGAGAGGCTGAGCGAATTGGGCCTGTTTAGTCTGCAGAAGAGACGAGGGATGGGCATTTGATAGCCAACTTCTGAAAGCATTTGATAGCCAACTACCTGAAATCAAGGGGGGATTGCAAAGACTATGGAGCTCGACTGTTCTCAGGGGCAGCAGATGACAGAACAAGGAGCTATGGTCGCTAGTTCAAGTGGGGCAGGGCTAGGTTGCAGACGAAGGAAAACAATTTCAGTGGGAGGGTGGTTACCTCGGGAGGTGGTGGAATCTCCATGCTTTGCGGTTTTTCAGGTTCGTCCTGACAAAGCCCTGGCTGGGACGATATAGTTGGGGTTGGTCCGGCTTTGAATAGGGGATTGGACTAAAGGAAATCCTGGGGTCGCCTCCAACACTCATCTTCTATGAGTCGATGACTGAAGTATGTGGTTACAATCTACTTAGATAGGAAAGGTAACTATTAATGCGTAGGTCATGTACGGAGGAGGGTTGTCACCGTTTTTCCATCAGTCACGATTGTTTCTGTTGATCTTGCTATCCCTTGTTAAAAAATGTCCTTTTGTTTGCTACGTGTACTCAAGTGCTGTGTGTGATACAGGAGCAGTGGTCTAGAGTAAAATTGGTAACCTGGGGCTAGCCCGTTGCTTTGGGTACAGAGGATCTGGATTTCTCTGAGGATTTGAAGACACTCAGGCGGGACGTTGTGTCTACTATCAACAGTCAGGGCTTATGTAGCCCAGAGGACGGTGCTTGAGCTGCTGACCCTCTGGATGAGTTTGGTCGCTAACATCCAGCTGACAAAGTCGAAGGACGTAACAAGGAGACCCACCATCCTCAGAACCTTGAGACAGTCAAAATGTACCTCTACAGTGAGCCACATGTCAATTGCGCACAGGGAAGGCACCCCATAGCAGAGTTCCCTGTATCCAAATAGACCCAGATCTCTGCCCTATGAACTCATGGAACACTTGTTCTTTCCGCAGTGAAAGCCCGTAAAGGACGCATGGTCTCCGTGATAAATTGGTCACCGAGAGCTCTTATTCTTTTCTCAGCTCTGCTGTGTATTTGAAAGGCTACACAGGAAGCTAGGGCGACGACTGACGCGAGGAAAATTGTTTGCCAACTCCACTGCCCAGTTCAGTTCATTGATTACAGTCGCAAAGAATACCTGGGTTAGATGGACACTAATCAGCCTTCCCTGTTCGGCTCCAAAGTTTCAGGAGTCAAAGACAGAGCGCGAGAGCGTCTTCAGATTACTTTCCTTTTCTGTGACTCACACACTCTTGCCTTGTGGGGAACAAGGACTTTCATACAGTGAAGAAATGAGGGGAACCAATGAGGCAATGAGTGTGTCGGGCTCCAAATTCAGATTTCAGGATACATGAATGTTGAGAGTGTCTGACTCCATGGCAGAACAATTAAGGCGATGGTGCAGTTGCTTCGCTGTAGCACTTCGATTGCAGACGCTCTAAGCCAAGGGGTGAGAGCTTGCCCATCTGCTTGATTCGTCCAACCCTGCAAGCGGCGATGGCTCCGCTGCGATTAGATGCTCTCCGTCGACGTACCGTTCTCTTCACAAGAAGCTAGGGATTTGTCAATCCTCAGCAATGTAATTACACTGAGGAATGGCTTTGATGTAGACCAGATGTTGGCTTTCTCTTGTGTATTATTCATTTCCATCTCTTCTCTATCTTCTCGTACTCTGAAAGATTAAAAAGTATGAAAATATTAAAAGGGTGCTTTTTCTCCTTGTGCAAACTTTCCCACATAGAAGACCCACTTGGTGCGACCCATATGACAAACGGAGCGAGAGGAACACCAGTAATGCTTCGAAGCTACATCGGGACAAATACAACTCGAGTGGCAGGTTCCAGTTCTTAAGAACGGGGAGTCAAAGAAATCTGACGTTTATGAGGAGAGTTTGTGATCTTTGCAAATGTTGATCTTAAAAAGGAAAAGGAAATGATTGGTGAAGTTCTTGATTGACGAGTAAGCGATAACTGAAGAGTAGGTAATAATTTGAATTATATTGGAAAACCGAAAGTTTCCTTGTTCTCTTATTGTTCAGGAAAAGATGGCTTATCTTGAAAAGTTAATGTATTCAATTTACCCCTGTAGTGTAAGGAGTTCTGAGAGAAAACCTCACGCCAATGGTTGCAGTGGGGGAAATGTATGTGTGTTTAAGAGACTGTGGCCGAGTCCAGATTGTAACTTTGTATTTCAAATAGAATTTATTTTGCTTAGCTTCAAAGGGCAATGAAGAGAAAAGACTGCTTCAGCTTATGGCAAGTTTCAAGAAAAGTCGCTGAGCGCATTTACCAATGAGACCCCTGACGAGCACTGGTGCTTCATGAACGGCAAGGCCCTGAATCCCAGGGACTAACAATGGCTGCAGTAGACTGTACTGCATCCAGTTTTCGCCCCTCCTCTCCACCACTTCAGAAAGGCTGTGGACAAATTGGATCGAGTCCTGCGGAGGGCAACGAAACTGATCAGGGGGCTGGGGCACATGACTTACGAGGAGAGGCTGAGCGAATTGGGCCTGTTTAGTCTGCAGAAGAGACGAGGGATGGGCATTTGATAGCCAACTTCTGAAAGCATTTGATAGCCAACTACCTGAAATCAAGGGGGGATTGCAAAGACTATGGAGCTCGACTGTTCTCAGGGGCAGCAGATGACAGAACAAGGAGCTATGGTCGCTAGTTCAAGTGGGGCAGGGCTAGGTTGCAGACGAAGGAAAACAATTTCAGTGGGAGGGTGGTTACCTCGGGAGGTGGTGGAATCTCCATGCTTTGCGGTTTTTCAGGTTCGTCCTGACAAAGCCCTGGCTGGGACGATATAGTTGGGGTTGGTCCGGCTTTGAATAGGGGATTGGACTAAAGGAAATCCTGGGGTCGCCTCCAACACTCATCTTCTATGAGTCGATGACTGAAGTATGTGGTTACAATCTACTTAGATAGGAAAGGTAACTATTAATGCGTAGGTCATGTACGGAGGAGGGTTGTCACCGTTTTTCCATCAGTCACGATTGTTTCTGTTGATCTTGCTATCCCTTGTTAAAAAATGTCCTTTTGTTTGCTACGTGTACTCAAGTGCTGTGTGTGATACAGGAGCAGTGGTCTAGAGTAAAATTGGTAACCTGGGGCTAGCCCGTTGCTTTGGGTACAGAGGATCTGGATTTCTCTGAGGATTTGAAGACACTCAGGCGGGACGTTGTGTCTACTATCAACAGTCAGGGCTTATGTAGCCCAGAGGACGGTGCTTGAGCTGCTGACCCTCTGGATGAGTTTGGTCGCTAACATCCAGCTGACAAAGTCGAAGGACGTAACAAGGAGACCCACCATCCTCAGAACCTTGAGACGGTCAAAATGTACCTCTACAGTGAGCCACATGTCAATTGCGCACAGGGAAGGCACCCCATAGCAGAGTTCCCTGTATCCAAATAGACCCAGATCTCTGCCCTATGAACTCATGGAACACTTGTTCTTTCCGCAGTGAAAGCCCGTAAAGGACGCATGGTCTCCGTGATAAATTGGTCACCGAGAGCTCTTATTCTTTTCTCAGCTCTGCTGTGTATTTGAAAGGCTACACAGGAAGCTAGGGCGACGACTGACGCGAGGAAAATTGTTTGCCAACTCCACTGCCCAGTTCAGTTCATTGATTACAGTCGCAAAGAATACCTGGGTTAGATGGACACTAATCAGCCTTCCCTGTTCGGCTCCAAAGTTTCAGGAGTCAAAGACAGAGCGCGAGAGCGTCTTCAGATTACTTTCCTTTTCTGTGACTCACACACTCTTGCCTTGTGGGGAACAAGGACTTTCATACAGTGAAGAAATGAGGGGAACCAATGAGGCAATGAGTGTGTCGGGCTCCAAATTCAGATTTCAGGATACATGAATGTTGAGAGTGTCTGACTCCATGGCAGAACAATTAAGGCGATGGTGCAGTTGCTTCGCTGTAGCACTTCGATTGCAGACGCTCTAAGCCAAGGGGTGAGAGCTTGCCCATCTGCTTGATTCGTCCAACCCTGCAAGCGGCGATGGCTCCGCTGCGATTAGATGCTCTCCGTCGACGTACCGTTCTCTTCACAAGAAGCTAGGGATCTGTCAATCCTCAGCAATGTAATTACACTGAGGAATGGCTTTGATGTAGACCAGATGTTGGCTTTCTCTTGTGTATTATTCATTTCCATCTCTTCTCTATCTTCTCGTACTCTGAAAGATTAAAAAGTATGAAAATATTAAAAGGGTGCCTTTTCTCCTTGTGCAAACTTTCCCACATAGAAGACCCACTTGGTGCGACCCATATGACAAACGGAGCGAGAGGAACACCAGTAATGCTTCGAAGTTACATCGGGACAAATACAACTCGAGTGGCAGGTTCCAGTTCTTAAGAACGGGGAGTCAAAGAAATCTGACGTTTATGAGGAGAGTTTGTGATCTTTGCAAATGTTGATCTTAAAAAGGAAAAGGAAATGATTGGTGAAGTTCTTGATTGACGAGTAAGCGATAACTGAAGAGTAGGTAATAATTTGAATTATATTGGAAAACCGAAAGTTTCCTTGTTCTCTTATTGTTCAGGAAAAGATGGCTTATCTTGAAAAGTTAATGTATTCAATTTACCCCTGTAGTGTAAGGAGTTCTGAGAGAAAACCTCACGCCAATGGTTGCAGTGGGGGAAATGTATGTGTGTTTAAGAGACTGTGGCCGAGTCCAGATTGTAACTTTGTATTTCAAATAGAATTTATTTTGCTTAGCTTCAAAGGGCAATGAAGAGAAAAGACTGCTTCAGCTTATGGCAAGTTTCAAGAAAAGTCGCTGAGCGCATTTACCAATGAGACCCCTGACGAGCACTGGTGCTTCATGAACGGCAAGGCCCTGAATCCCAGGGACTAACAATGGCTGCAGTAGACTGTACTGCATCCAGTTTTCGCCCCTCCTCTCCACCACTTCAGAAAGGCTGTGGACAAATTGGATCGAGTCCTGCGGAGGGCAACGAAACTGATCAGGGGGCTGGGGCACATGACTTACGAGGAGAGGCTGAGCGAATTGGGCCTGTTTAGTCTGCAGAAGAGACGAGGGATGGGCATTTGATAGCCAACTTCTGAAAGCATTTGATAGCCAACTACCTGAAATCAAGGGGGGATTGCAAAGACTATGGAGCTCGACTGTTCTCAGGGGCAGCAGATGACAGAACAAGGAGCTATGGTCGCTAGTTCAAGTGGGGCAGGGCTAGGTTGCAGACGAAGGAAAACAATTTCAGTGGGAGGGTGGTTACCTCGGGAGGTGGTGGAATCTCCATGCTTTGCGGTTTTTCAGGTTCGTCCTGACAAAGCCCTGGCTGGGACGATATAGTTGGGGTTGGTCCGGCTTTGAATAGGGGATTGGACTAAAGGAAATCCTGGGGTCGCCTCCAACACTCATCTTCTATGAGTCGATGACTGAAGTATGTGGTTACAATCTACTTAGATAGGAAAGGTAACTATTAATGCGTAGGTCATGTACGGAGGAGGGTTGTCACCGTTTTTCCATCAGTCACGATTGTTTCTGTTGATCTTGCTATCCCTTGTTAAAAAATGTCCTTTTGTTTGCTACGTGTACTCAAGTGCTGTGTGTGATACAGGAGCAGTGGTCTAGAGTAAAATTGGTAACCTGGGGCTAGCCCGTTGCTTTGGGTACAGAGGATCTGGATTTCTCTGAGGATTTGAAGACACTCAGGCGGGACGTTGTGTCTACTAGCAACAGTCAGGGCTTATGTAGCCCAGAGGACGGTGCTTGAGCTGCTGACCCTCTGGATGAGTTTGGTCGCTAACATCCAGCTGACAAAGTCGAAGGACGTAACAAGGAGACCCACCATCCTCAGAACCTTGAGACGGTCAAAATGTACCTCTACAGTGAGCCACATGTCAATTGCGCACAGGGAAGGCACCCCATAGCAGAGTTCCCTGTATCCAAATAGACCCAGATCTCTGCCCTATGAACTCATGGAACACTTGTTCTTTCCGCAGTGAAAGCCCGTAAAGGACGCATGGTCTCCGTGATAAATTGGTCACCGAGAGCTCTTATTCTTTTCTCAGCTCTGCTGTGTATTTGAAAGGCTACACAGGAAGCTAGGGCGACGACTGACGCGAGGAAAATTGTTTGCCAACTCCACTGCCCAGTTCAGTTCATTGATTACAGTCGCAAAGAATACCTGGGTTAGATGGACACTAATCAGCCTTCCCTGTTCGGCTCCAAAGTTTCAGGAGTCAAAGACAGAGCGCGAGAGCGTCTTCAGATTACTTTCCTTTTCTGTGACTCACACACTCTTGCCTTGTGGGGAACAAGGACTTTCATACAGTGAAGAAATGAGGGGAACCAATGAGGCAATGAGTGTGTCGGGCTCCAAATTCAGATTTCAGGATACATGAATGTTGAGAGTGTCTGACTCCATGGCAGAACAATTAAGGCGATGGTGCAGTTGCTTCGCTGTAGCACTTCGATTGCAGACGCTCTAAGCCAAGGGGTGAGAGCTTGCCCATCTGCTTGATTCGTCCAACCCTGCAAGCGGCGATGGCTCCGCTGCGATTAGATGCTCTCCGTCGACGTACCGTTCTCTTCACAAGAAGCTAGGGATTTGTCAATCCTCAGCAATGTAATTACACTGAGGAATGGCTTTGATGTAGACCAGATGTTGGCTTTCTCTTGTGTATTATTCATTTCCATCTCTTCTCTATCTTCTCGTACTCTGAAAGATTAAAAAGTATGAAAATATTAAAAGGGTGCTTTTTCTCCTTGTGCAAACTTTCCCACATAGAAGACCCACTTGGTGCGACCCATATGACAAACGGAGCGAGAGGAACACCAGTAATGCTTCGAAGCTACATCGGGACAAATACAACTCGAGTGGCAGGTTCCAGTTCTTAAGAACGGGGAGTCAAAGAAATCTGACGTTTATGAGGAGAGTTTGTGATCTTTGCAAATGTTGATCTTAAAAAGGAAAAGGAAATGATTGGTGAAGTTCTTGATTGACGAGTAAGCGATAACTGAAGAGTAGGTAATAATTTGAATTATATTGGAAAACCGAAAGTTTCCTTGTTCTCTTATTGTTCAGGAAAAGATGGCTTATCTTGAAAAGTTAATGTATTCAATTTACCCCTGTAGTGTAAGGAGTTCTGAGAGAAAACCTCACGCCAATGGTTGCAGTGGGGGAAATGTATGTGTGTTTAAGAGACTGTGGCCGAGTCCAGATTGTAACTTTGTATTTCAAATAGAATTTATTTTGCTTAGCTTCAAAGGGCAATGAAGAGAAAAGACTGCTTCAGCTTATGGCAAGTTTCAAGAAAAGTCGCTGAGCGCATTTACCAATGAGACCCCTGACGAGCACTGGTGCTTCATGAACGGCAAGGCCCTGAATCCCAGGGACTAACAATGGCTGCAGTAGACTGTACTGCATCCAGTTTTCGCCCCTCCTCTCCACCACTTCAGAAAGGCTGTGGACAAATTGGATCGAGTCCTGCGGAGGGCAACGAAACTGATCAGGGGGCTGGGGCACATGACTTACGAGGAGAGGCTGAGCGAATTGGGCCTGTTTAGTCTGCAGAAGAGACGAGGGATGGGCATTTGATAGCCAACTTCTGAAAGCATTTGATAGCCAACTACCTGAAATCAAGGGGGGATTGCAAAGACTATGGAGCTCGACTGTTCTCAGGGGCAGCAGATGACAGAACAAGGAGCTATGGTCGCTAGTTCAAGTGGGGCAGGGCTAGGTTGCAGACGAAGGAAAACAATTTCAGTGGGAGGGTGGTTACCTCGGGAGGTGGTGGAATCTCCATGCTTTGCGGTTTTTCAGGTTCGTCCTGACAAAGCCCTGGCTGGGACGATATAGTTGGGGTTGGTCCGGCTTTGAATAGGGGATTGGACTAAAGGAAATCCTGGGGTCGCCTCCAACACTCATCTTCTATGAGTCGATGACTGAAGTATGTGGTTACAATCTACTTAGATAGGAAAGGTAACTATTAATGCGTAGGTCATGTACGGAGGAGGGTTGTCACCGTTTTTCCATCAGTCACGATTGTTTCTGTTGATCTTGCTATCCCTTGTTAAAAAATGTCCTTTTGTTTGCTACGTGTACTCAAGTGCTGTGTGTGATACAGGAGCAGTGGTCTAGAGTAAAATTGGTAACCTGGGGCTAGCCCGTTGCTTTGGGTACAGAGGATCTGGATTTCTCTGAGGATTTGAAGACACTCAGGCGGGACGTTGTGTCTACTATCAACAGTCAGGGCTTATGTAGCCCAGAGGACGGTGCTTGAGCTGCTGACCCTCTGGATGAGTTTGGTCGCTAACATCCAGCTGACAAAGTCGAAGGACGTAACAAGGAGACCCACCATCCTCAGAACCTTGAGACGGTCAAAATGTACCTCTACAGTGAGCCACATGTCAATTGCGCACAGGGAAGGCACCCCATAGCAGAGTTCCCTGTATCCAAATAGACCCAGATCTCTGCCCTATGAACTCATGGAACACTTGTTCTTTCCGCAGTGAAAGCCCGTAAAGGACGCATGGTCTCCGTGATAAATTGGTCACCGAGAGCTCTTATTCTTTTCTCAGCTCTGCTGTGTATTTGAAAGGCTACACAGGAAGCTAGGGCGACGACTGACGCGAGGAAAATTGTTTGCCAACTCCACTGCCCAGTTCAGTTCATTGATTACAGTCGCAAAGAATACCTGGGTTAGATGGACACTAATCAGCCTTCCCTGTTCGGCTCCAAAGTTTCAGGAGTCAAAGACAGAGCGCGAGAGCGTCTTCAGATTACTTTCCTTTTCTGTGACTCACACACTCTTGCCTTGTGGGGAACAAGGACTTTCATACAGTGAAGAAATGAGGGGAACCAATGAGGCAATGAGTGTGTCGGGCTCCAAATTCAGATTTCAGGATACATGAATGTTGAGAGTGTCTGACTCCATGGCAGAACAATTAAGGCGATGGTGCAGTTGCTTCGCTGTAGCACTTCGATTGCAGACGCTCTAAGCCAAGGGGTGAGAGCTTGCCCATCTGCTTGATTCGTCCAACCCTGCAAGCGGCGATGGCTCCGCTGCGATTAGATGCTCTCCGTCGACGTACCGTTCTCTTCACAAGAAGCTAGGGATCTGTCAATCCTCAGCAATGTAATTACACTGAGGAATGGCTTTGATGTAGACCAGATGTTGGCTTTCTCTTGTGTATTATTCATTTCCATCTCTTCTCTATCTTCTCGTACTCTGAAAGATTAAAAAGTATGAAAATATTAAAAGGGTGCCTTTTCTCCTTGTGCAAACTTTCCCACATAGAAGACCCACTTGGTGCGACCCATATGACAAACGGAGCGAGAGGAACACCAGTAATGCTTCGAAGTTACATCGGGACAAATACAACTCGAGTGGCAGGTTCCAGTTCTTAAGAACGGGGAGTCAAAGAAATCTGACGTTTATGAGGAGAGTTTGTGATCTTTGCAAATGTTGATCTTAAAAAGGAAAAGGAAATGATTGGTGAAGTTCTTGATTGACGAGTAAGCGATAACTGAAGAGTAGGTAATAATTTGAATTATATTGGAAAACCGAAAGTTTCCTTGTTCTCTTATTGTTCAGGAAAAGATGGCTTATCTTGAAAAGTTAATGTATTCAATTTACCCCTGTAGTGTAAGGAGTTCTGAGAGAAAACCTCACGCCAATGGTTGCAGTGGGGGAAATGTATGTGTGTTTAAGAGACTGTGGCCGAGTCCAGATTGTAACTTTGTATTTCAAATAGAATTTATTTTGCTTAGCTTCAAAGGGCAATGAAGAGAAAAGACTGCTTCAGCTTATGGCAAGTTTCAAGAAAAGTCGCTGAGCGCATTTACCAATGAGACCCCTGACGAGCACTGGTGCTTCATGAACGGCAAGGCCCTGAATCCCAGGGACTAACAATGGCTGCAGTAGACTGTACTGCATCCAGTTTTCGCCCCTCCTCTCCACCACTTCAGAAAGGCTGTGGACAAATTGGATCGAGTCCTGCGGAGGGCAACGAAACTGATCAGGGGGCTGGGGCACATGACTTACGAGGAGAGGCTGAGCGAATTGGGCCTGTTTAGTCTGCAGAAGAGACGAGGGATGGGCATTTGATAGCCAACTTCTGAAAGCATTTGATAGCCAACTACCTGAAATCAAGGGGGGATTGCAAAGACTATGGAGCTCGACTGTTCTCAGGGGCAGCAGATGACAGAACAAGGAGCTATGGTCGCTAGTTCAAGTGGGGCAGGGCTAGGTTGCAGACGAAGGAAAACAATTTCAGTGGGAGGGTGGTTACCTCGGGAGGTGGTGGAATCTCCATGCTTTGCGGTTTTTCAGGTTCGTCCTGACAAAGCCCTGGCTGGGACGATATAGTTGGGGTTGGTCCGGCTTTGAATAGGGGATTGGACTAAAGGAAATCCTGGGGTCGCCTCCAACACTCATCTTCTATGAGTCGATGACTGAAGTATGTGGTTACAATCTACTTAGATAGGAAAGGTAACTATTAATGCGTAGGTCATGTACGGAGGAGGGTTGTCACCGTTTTTCCATCAGTCACGATTGTTTCTGTTGATCTTGCTATCCCTTGTTAAAAAATGTCCTTTTGTTTGCTACGTGTACTCAAGTGCTGTGTGTGATACAGGAGCAGTGGTCTAGAGTAAAATTGGTAACCTGGGGCTAGCCCGTTGCTTTGGGTACAGAGGATCTGGATTTCTCTGAGGATTTGAAGACACTCAGGCGGGACGTTGTGTCTACTAGCAACAGTCAGGGCTTATGTAGCCCAGAGGACGGTGCTTGAGCTGCTGACCCTCTGGATGAGTTTGGTCGCTAACATCCAGCTGACAAAGTCGAAGGACGTAACAAGGAGACCCACCATCCTCAGAACCTTGAGACGGTCAAAATGTACCTCTACAGTGAGCCACATGTCAATTGCGCACAGGGAAGGCACCCCATAGCAGAGTTCCCTGTATCCAAATAGACCCAGATCTCTGCCCTATGAACTCATGGAACACTTGTTCTTTCCGCAGTGAAAGCCCGTAAAGGACGCATGGTCTCCGTGATAAATTGGTCACCGAGAGCTCTTATTCTTTTCTCAGCTCTGCTGTGTATTTGAAAGGCTACACAGGAAGCTAGGGCGACGACTGACGCGAGGAAAATTGTTTGCCAACTCCACTGCCCAGTTCAGTTCATTGATTACAGTCGCAAAGAATACCTGGGTTAGATGGACACTAATCAGCCTTCCCTGTTCGGCTCCAAAGTTTCAGGAGTCAAAGACAGAGCGCGAGAGCGTCTTCAGATTACTTTCCTTTTCTGTGACTCACACACTCTTGCCTTGTGGGGAACAAGGACTTTCATACAGTGAAGAAATGAGGGGAACCAATGAGGCAATGAGTGTGTCGGGCTCCAAATTCAGATTTCAGGATACATGAATGTTGAGAGTGTCTGACTCCATGGCAGAACAATTAAGGCGATGGTGCAGTTGCTTCGCTGTAGCACTTCGATTGCAGACGCTCTAAGCCAAGGGGTGAGAGCTTGCCCATCTGCTTGATTCGTCCAACCCTGCAAGCGGCGATGGCTCCGCTGCGATTAGATGCTCTCCGTCGACGTACCGTTCTCTTCACAAGAAGCTAGGGATTTGTCAATCCTCAGCAATGTAATTACACTGAGGAATGGCTTTGATGTAGACCAGATGTTGGCTTTCTCTTGTGTATTATTCATTTCCATCTCTTCTCTATCTTCTCGTACTCTGAAAGATTAAAAAGTATGAAAATATTAAAAGGGTGCTTTTTCTCCTTGTGCAAACTTTCCCACATAGAAGACCCACTTGGTGCGACCCATATGACAAACGGAGCGAGAGGAACACCAGTAATGCTTCGAAGCTACATCGGGACAAATACAACTCGAGTGGCAGGTTCCAGTTCTTAAGAACGGGGAGTCAAAGAAATCTGACGTTTATGAGGAGAGTTTGTGATCTTTGCAAATGTTGATCTTAAAAAGGAAAAGGAAATGATTGGTGAAGTTCTTGATTGACGAGTAAGCGATAACTGAAGAGTAGGTAATAATTTGAATTATATTGGAAAACCGAAAGTTTCCTTGTTCTCTTATTGTTCAGGAAAAGATGGCTTATCTTGAAAAGTTAATGTATTCAATTTACCCCTGTAGTGTAAGGAGTTCTGAGAGAAAACCTCACGCCAATGGTTGCAGTGGGGGAAATGTATGTGTGTTTAAGAGACTGTGGCCGAGTCCAGATTGTAACTTTGTATTTCAAATAGAATTTATTTTGCTTAGCTTCAAAGGGCAATGAAGAGAAAAGACTGCTTCAGCTTATGGCAAGTTTCAAGAAAAGTCGCTGAGCGCATTTACCAATGAGACCCCTGACGAGCACTGGTGCTTCATGAACGGCAAGGCCCTGAATCCCAGGGACTAACAATGGCTGCAGTAGACTGTACTGCATCCAGTTTTCGCCCCTCCTCTCCACCACTTCAGAAAGGCTGTGGACAAATTGGATCGAGTCCTGCGGAGGGCAACGAAACTGATCAGGGGGCTGGGGCACATGACTTACGAGGAGAGGCTGAGCGAATTGGGCCTGTTTAGTCTGCAGAAGAGACGAGGGATGGGCATTTGATAGCCAACTTCTGAAAGCATTTGATAGCCAACTACCTGAAATCAAGGGGGGATTGCAAAGACTATGGAGCTCGACTGTTCTCAGGGGCAGCAGATGACAGAACAAGGAGCTATGGTCGCTAGTTCAAGTGGGGCAGGGCTAGGTTGCAGACGAAGGAAAACAATTTCAGTGGGAGGGTGGTTACCTCGGGAGGTGGTGGAATCTCCATGCTTTGCGGTTTTTCAGGTTCGTCCTGACAAAGCCCTGGCTGGGACGATATAGTTGGGGTTGGTCCGGCTTTGAATAGGGGATTGGACTAAAGGAAATCCTGGGGTCGCCTCCAACACTCATCTTCTATGAGTCGATGACTGAAGTATGTGGTTACAATCTACTTAGATAGGAAAGGTAACTATTAATGCGTAGGTCATGTACGGAGGAGGGTTGTCACCGTTTTTCCATCAGTCACGATTGTTTCTGTTGATCTTGCTATCCCTTGTTAAAAAATGTCCTTTTGTTTGCTACGTGTACTCAAGTGCTGTGTGTGATACAGGAGCAGTGGTCTAGAGTAAAATTGGTAACCTGGGGCTAGCCCGTTGCTTTGGGTACAGAGGATCTGGATTTCTCTGAGGATTTGAAGACACTCAGGCGGGACGTTGTGTCTACTATCAACAGTCAGGGCTTATGTAGCCCAGAGGACGGTGCTTGAGCTGCTGACCCTCTGGATGAGTTTGGTCGCTAACATCCAGCTGACAAAGTCGAAGGACGTAACAAGGAGACCCACCATCCTCAGAACCTTGAGACGGTCAAAATGTACCTCTACAGTGAGCCACATGTCAATTGCGCACAGGGAAGGCACCCCATAGCAGAGTTCCCTGTATCCAAATAGACCCAGATCTCTGCCCTATGAACTCATGGAACACTTGTTCTTTCCGCAGTGAAAGCCCGTAAAGGACGCATGGTCTCCGTGATAAATTGGTCACCGAGAGCTCTTATTCTTTTCTCAGCTCTGCTGTGTATTTGAAAGGCTACACAGGAAGCTAGGGCGACGACTGACGCGAGGAAAATTGTTTGCCAACTCCACTGCCCAGTTCAGTTCATTGATTACAGTCGCAAAGAATACCTGGGTTAGATGGACACTAATCAGCCTTCCCTGTTCGGCTCCAAAGTTTCAGGAGTCAAAGACAGAGCGCGAGAGCGTCTTCAGATTACTTTCCTTTTCTGTGACTCACACACTCTTGCCTTGTGGGGAACAAGGACTTTCATACAGTGAAGAAATGAGGGGAACCAATGAGGCAATGAGTGTGTCGGGCTCCAAATTCAGATTTCAGGATACATGAATGTTGAGAGTGTCTGACTCCATGGCAGAACAATTAAGGCGATGGTGCAGTTGCTTCGCTGTAGCACTTCGATTGCAGACGCTCTAAGCCAAGGGGTGAGAGCTTGCCCATCTGCTTGATTCGTCCAACCCTGCAAGCGGCGATGGCTCCGCTGCGATTAGATGCTCTCCGTCGACGTACCGTTCTCTTCACAAGAAGCTAGGGATCTGTCAATCCTCAGCAATGTAATTACACTGAGGAATGGCTTTGATGTAGACCAGATGTTGGCTTTCTCTTGTGTATTATTCATTTCCATCTCTTCTCTATCTTCTCGTACTCTGAAAGATTAAAAAGTATGAAAATATTAAAAGGGTGCCTTTTCTCCTTGTGCAAACTTTCCCACATAGAAGACCCACTTGGTGCGACCCATATGACAAACGGAGCGAGAGGAACACCAGTAATGCTTCGAAGCTACATCGGGACAAATACAACTCGAGTGGCAGGTTCCAGTTCTTAAGAACGGGGAGTCAAAGAAATCTGACGTTTATGAGGAGAGTTTGTGATCTTTGCAAATGTTGATCTTAAAAAGGAAAAGGAAATGATTGGTGAAGTTCTTGATTGACGAGTAAGCGATAACTGAAGAGTAGGTAATAATTTGAATTATATTGGAAAACCGAAAGTTTCCTTGTTCTCTTATTGTTCAGGAAAAGATGGCTTATCTTGAAAAGTTAATGTATTCAATTTACCCCTGTAGTGTAAGGAGTTCTGAGAGAAAACCTCACGCCAATGGTTGCAGTGGGGGAAATGTATGTGTGTTTAAGAGACTGTGGCCGAGTCCAGATTGTAACTTTGTATTTCAAATAGAATTTATTTTGCTTAGCTTCAAAGGGCAATGAAGAGAAAAGACTGCTTCAGCTTATGGCAAGTTTCAAGAAAAGTCGCTGAGCGCATTTACCAATGAGACCCCTGACGAGCACTGGTGCTTCATGAACGGCAAGGCCCTGAATCCCAGGGACTAACAATGGCTGCAGTAGACTGTACTGCATCCAGTTTTCGCCCCTCCTCTCCACCACTTCAGAAAGGCTGTGGACAAATTGGATCGAGTCCTGCGGAGGGCAACGAAACTGATCAGGGGGCTGGGGCACATGACTTACGAGGAGAGGCTGAGCGAATTGGGCCTGTTTAGTCTGCAGAAGAGACGAGGGATGGGCATTTGATAGCCAACTTCTGAAAGCATTTGATAGCCAACTACCTGAAATCAAGGGGGGATTGCAAAGACTATGGAGCTCGACTGTTCTCAGGGGCAGCAGATGACAGAACAAGGAGCTATGGTCGCTAGTTCAAGTGGGGCAGGGCTAGGTTGCAGACGAAGGAAAACAATTTCAGTGGGAGGGTGGTTACCTCGGGAGGTGGTGGAATCTCCATGCTTTGCGGTTTTTCAGGTTCGTCCTGACAAAGCCCTGGCTGGGACGATATAGTTGGGGTTGGTCCGGCTTTGAATAGGGGATTGGACTAAAGGAAATCCTGGGGTCGCCTCCAACACTCATCTTCTATGAGTCGATGACTGAAGTATGTGGTTACAATCTACTTAGATAGGAAAGGTAACTATTAATGCGTAGGTCATGTACGGAGGAGGGTTGTCACCGTTTTTCCATCAGTCACGATTGTTTCTGTTGATCTTGCTATCCCTTGTTAAAAAATGTCCTTTTGTTTGCTACGTGTACTCAAGTGCTGTGTGTGATACAGGAGCAGTGGTCTAGAGTAAAATTGGTAACCTGGGGCTAGCCCGTTGCTTTGGGTACAGAGGATCTGGATTTCTCTGAGGATTTGAAGACACTCAGGCGGGACGTTGTGTCTACTAGCAACAGTCAGGGCTTATGTAGCCCAGAGGACGGTGCTTGAGCTGCTGACCCTCTGGATGAGTTTGGTCGCTAACATCCAGCTGACAAAGTCGAAGGACGTAACAAGGAGACCCACCATCCTCAGAACCTTGAGACGGTCAAAATGTACCTCTACAGTGAGCCACATGTCAATTGCGCACAGGGAAGGCACCCCATAGCAGAGTTCCCTGTATCCAAATAGACCCAGATCTCTGCCCTATGAACTCATGGAACACTTGTTCTTTCCGCAGTGAAAGCCCGTAAAGGACGCATGGTCTCCGTGATAAATTGGTCACCGAGAGCTCTTATTCTTTTCTCAGCTCTGCTGTGTATTTGAAAGGCTACACAGGAAGCTAGGGCGACGACTGACGCGAGGAAAATTGTTTGCCAACTCCACTGCCCAGTTCAGTTCATTGATTACAGTCGCAAAGAATACCTGGGTTAGATGGACACTAATCAGCCTTCCCTGTTCGGCTCCAAAGTTTCAGGAGTCAAAGACAGAGCGCGAGAGCGTCTTCAGATTACTTTCCTTTTCTGTGACTCACACACTCTTGCCTTGTGGGGAACAAGGACTTTCATACAGTGAAGAAATGAGGGGAACCAATGAGGCAATGAGTGTGTCGGGCTCCAAATTCAGATTTCAGGATACATGAATGTTGAGAGTGTCTGACTCCATGGCAGAACAATTAAGGCGATGGTGCAGTTGCTTCGCTGTAGCACTTCGATTGCAGACGCTCTAAGCCAAGGGGTGAGAGCTTGCCCATCTGCTTGATTCGTCCAACCCTGCAAGCGGCGATGGCTCCGCTGCGATTAGATGCTCTCCGTCGACGTACCGTTCTCTTCACAAGAAGCTAGGGATTTGTCAATCCTCAGCAATGTAATTACACTGAGGAATGGCTTTGATGTAGACCAGATGTTGGCTTTCTCTTGTGTATTATTCATTTCCATCTCTTCTCTATCTTCTCGTACTCTGAAAGATTAAAAAGTATGAAAATATTAAAAGGGTGCTTTTTCTCCTTGTGCAAACTTTCCCACATAGAAGACCCACTTGGTGCGACCCATATGACAAACGGAGCGAGAGGAACACCAGTAATGCTTCGAAGCTACATCGGGACAAATACAACTCGAGTGGCAGGTTCCAGTTCTTAAGAACGGGGAGTCAAAGAAATCTGACGTTTATGAGGAGAGTTTGTGATCTTTGCAAATGTTGATCTTAAAAAGGAAAAGGAAATGATTGGTGAAGTTCTTGATTGACGAGTAAGCGATAACTGAAGAGTAGGTAATAATTTGAATTATATTGGAAAACCGAAAGTTTCCTTGTTCTCTTATTGTTCAGGAAAAGATGGCTTATCTTGAAAAGTTAATGTATTCAATTTACCCCTGTAGTGTAAGGAGTTCTGAGAGAAAACCTCACGCCAATGGTTGCAGTGGGGGAAATGTATGTGTGTTTAAGAGACTGTGGCCGAGTCCAGATTGTAACTTTGTATTTCAAATAGAATTTATTTTGCTTAGCTTCAAAGGGCAATGAAGAGAAAAGACTGCTTCAGC
Organism: Malaclemys terrapin pileata; assembly: GCF_027887155.1. NCBI lineage: Eukaryota > Metazoa > Chordata > Testudines > Emydidae > Malaclemys > Malaclemys terrapin. The sequence continues at coordinate 11,814,146 of NC_071515.1, read as the reverse complement.
TTATGGCAAGTTTCAAGAAAAGTCGCTGAGCGCATTTACCAATGAGACCCCTGACGAGCACTGGTGCTTCATGAACGGCAAGGCCCTGAATCCCAGGGACTAACAATGGCTGCAGTAGACTGTACTGCATCCAGTTTTCGCCCCTCCTCTCCACCACTTCAGAAAGGCTGTGGACAAATTGGATCGAGTCCTGCGGAGGGCAACGAAACTGATCAGGGGGCTGGGGCACATGACTTACGAGGAGAGGCTGAGCGAATTGGGCCTGTTTAGTCTGCAGAAGAGACGAGGGATGGGCATTTGATAGCCAACTTCTGAAAGCATTTGATAGCCAACTACCTGAAATCAAGGGGGGATTGCAAAGACTATGGAGCTCGACTGTTCTCAGGGGCAGCAGATGACAGAACAAGGAGCTATGGTCGCTAGTTCAAGTGGGGCAGGGCTAGGTTGCAGACGAAGGAAAACAATTTCAGTGGGAGGGTGGTTACCTCGGGAGGTGGTGGAATCTCCATGCTTTGCGGTTTTTCAGGTTCGTCCTGACAAAGCCCTGGCTGGGACGATATAGTTGGGGTTGGTCCGGCTTTGAATAGGGGATTGGACTAAAGGAAATCCTGGGGTCGCCTCCAACACTCATCTTCTATGAGTCGATGACTGAAGTATGTGGTTACAATCTACTTAGATAGGAAAGGTAACTATTAATGCGTAGGTCATGTACGGAGGAGGGTTGTCACCGTTTTTCCATCAGTCACGATTGTTTCTGTTGATCTTGCTATCCCTTGTTAAAAAATGTCCTTTTGTTTGCTACGTGTACTCAAGTGCTGTGTGTGATACAGGAGCAGTGGTCTAGAGTAAAATTGGTAACCTGGGGCTAGCCCGTTGCTTTGGGTACAGAGGATCTGGATTTCTCTGAGGATTTGAAGACACTCAGGCGGGACGTTGTGTCTACTATCAACAGTCAGGGCTTATGTAGCCCAGAGGACGGTGCTTGAGCTGCTGACCCTCTGGATGAGTTTGGTCGCTAACATCCAGCTGACAAAGTCGAAGGACGTAACAAGGAGACCCACCATCCTCAGAACCTTGAGACGGTCAAAATGTACCTCTACAGTGAGCCACATGTCAATTGCGCACAGGGAAGGCACCCCATAGCAGAGTTCCCTGTATCCAAATAGACCCAGATCTCTGCCCTATGAACTCATGGAACACTTGTTCTTTCCGCAGTGAAAGCCCGTAAAGGACGCATGGTCTCCGTGATAAATTGGTCACCGAGAGCTCTTATTCTTTTCTCAGCTCTGCTGTGTATTTGAAAGGCTACACAGGAAGCTAGGGCGACGACTGACGCGAGGAAAATTGTTTGCCAACTCCACTGCCCAGTTCAGTTCATTGATTACAGTCGCAAAGAATACCTGGGTTAGATGGACACTAATCAGCCTTCCCTGTTCGGCTCCAAAGTTTCAGGAGTCAAAGACAGAGCGCGAGAGCGTCTTCAGATTACTTTCCTTTTCTGTGACTCACACACTCTTGCCTTGTGGGGAACAAGGACTTTCATACAGTGAAGAAATGAGGGGAACCAATGAGGCAATGAGTGTGTCGGGCTCCAAATTCAGATTTCAGGATACATGAATGTTGAGAGTGTCTGACTCCATGGCAGAACAATTAAGGCGATGGTGCAGTTGCTTCGCTGTAGCACTTCGATTGCAGACGCTCTAAGCCAAGGGGTGAGAGCTTGCCCATCTGCTTGATTCGTCCAACCCTGCAAGCGGCGATGGCTCCGCTGCGATTAGATGCTCTCCGTCGACGTACCGTTCTCTTCACAAGAAGCTAGGGATTTGTCAATCCTCAGCAATGTAATTACACTGAGGAATGGCTTTGATGTAGACCAGATGTTGGCTTTCTCTTGTGTATTATTCATTTCCATCTCTTCTCTATCTTCTCGTACTCTGAAAGATTAAAAAGTATGAAAATATTAAAAGGGTGCTTTTTCTCCTTGTGCAAACTTTCCCACATAGAAGACCCACTTGGTGCGACCCATATGACAAACGGAGCGAGAGGAACACCAGTAATGCTTCGAAGCTACATCGGGACAAATACAACTCGAGTGGCAGGTTCCAGTTCTTAAGAACGGGGAGTCAAAGAAATCTGACGTTTATGAGGAGAGTTTGTGATCTTTGCAAATGTTGATCTTAAAAAGGAAAAGGAAATGATTGGTGAAGTTCTTGATTGACGAGTAAGCGATAACTGAAGAGTAGGTAATAATTTGAATTATATTGGAAAACCGAAAGTTTCCTTGTTCTCTTATTGTTCAGGAAAAGATGGCTTATCTTGAAAAGTTAATGTATTCAATTTACCCCTGTAGTGTAAGGAGTTCTGAGAGAAAACCTCACGCCAATGGTTGCAGTGGGGGAAATGTATGTGTGTTTAAGAGACTGTGGCCGAGTCCAGATTGTAACTTTGTATTTCAAATAGAATTTATTTTGCTTAGCTTCAAAGGGCAATGAAGAGAAAAGACTGCTTCAGCTTATGGCAAGTTTCAAGAAAAGTCGCTGAGCGCATTTACCAATGAGACCCCTGACGAGCACTGGTGCTTCATGAACGGCAAGGCCCTGAATCCCAGGGACTAACAATGGCTGCAGTAGACTGTACTGCATCCAGTTTTCGCCCCTCCTCTCCACCACTTCAGAAAGGCTGTGGACAAATTGGATCGAGTCCTGCGGAGGGCAACGAAACTGATCAGGGGGCTGGGGCACATGACTTACGAGGAGAGGCTGAGCGAATTGGGCCTGTTTAGTCTGCAGAAGAGACGAGGGATGGGCATTTGATAGCCAACTTCTGAAAGCATTTGATAGCCAACTACCTGAAATCAAGGGGGGATTGCAAAGACTATGGAGCTCGACTGTTCTCAGGGGCAGCAGATGACAGAACAAGGAGCTATGGTCGCTAGTTCAAGTGGGGCAGGGCTAGGTTGCAGACGAAGGAAAACAATTTCAGTGGGAGGGTGGTTACCTCGGGAGGTGGTGGAATCTCCATGCTTTGCGGTTTTTCAGGTTCGTCCTGACAAAGCCCTGGCTGGGACGATATAGTTGGGGTTGGTCCGGCTTTGAATAGGGGATTGGACTAAAGGAAATCCTGGGGTCGCCTCCAACACTCATCTTCTATGAGTCGATGACTGAAGTATGTGGTTACAATCTACTTAGATAGGAAAGGTAACTATTAATGCGTAGGTCATGTACGGAGGAGGGTTGTCACCGTTTTTCCATCAGTCACGATTGTTTCTGTTGATCTTGCTATCCCTTGTTAAAAAATGTCCTTTTGTTTGCTACGTGTACTCAAGTGCTGTGTGTGATACAGGAGCAGTGGTCTAGAGTAAAATTGGTAACCTGGGGCTAGCCCGTTGCTTTGGGTACAGAGGATCTGGATTTCTCTGAGGATTTGAAGACACTCAGGCGGGACGTTGTGTCTACTATCAACAGTCAGGGCTTATGTAGCCCAGAGGACGGTGCTTGAGCTGCTGACCCTCTGGATGAGTTTGGTCGCTAACATCCAGCTGACAAAGTCGAAGGACGTAACAAGGAGACCCACCATCCTCAGAACCTTGAGACGGTCAAAATGTACCTCTACAGTGAGCCACATGTCAATTGCGCACAGGGAAGGCACCCCATAGCAGAGTTCCCTGTATCCAAATAGACCCAGATCTCTGCCCTATGAACTCATGGAACACTTGTTCTTTCCGCAGTGAAAGCCCGTAAAGGACGCATGGTCTCCGTGATAAATTGGTCACCGAGAGCTCTTATTCTTTTCTCAGCTCTGCTGTGTATTTGAAAGGCTACACAGGAAGCTAGGGCGACGACTGACGCGAGGAAAATTGTTTGCCAACTCCACTGCCCAGTTCAGTTCATTGATTACAGTCGCAAAGAATACCTGGGTTAGATGGACACTAATCAGCCTTCCCTGTTCGGCTCCAAAGTTTCAGGAGTCAAAGACAGAGCGCGAGAGCGTCTTCAGATTACTTTCCTTTTCTGTGACTCACACACTCTTGCCTTGTGGGGAACAAGGACTTTCATACAGTGAAGAAATGAGGGGAACCAATGAGGCAATGAGTGTGTCGGGCTCCAAATTCAGATTTCAGGATACATGAATGTTGAGAGTGTCTGACTCCATGGCAGAACAATTAAGGCGATGGTGCAGTTGCTTCGCTGTAGCACTTCGATTGCAGACGCTCTAAGCCAAGGGGTGAGAGCTTGCCCATCTGCTTGATTCGTCCAACCCTGCAAGCGGCGATGGCTCCGCTGCGATTAGATGCTCTCCGTCGACGTACCGTTCTCTTCACAAGAAGCTAGGGATTTGTCAATCCTCAGCAATGTAATTACACTGAGGAATGGCTTTGATGTAGACCAGATGTTGGCTTTCTCTTGTGTATTATTCATTTCCATCTCTTCTCTATCTTCTCGTACTCTGAAAGATTAAAAAGTATGAAAATATTAAAAGGGTGCCTTTTCTCCTTGTGCAAACTTTCCCACATAGAAGACCCACTTGGTGCGACCCATATGACAAACGGAGCGAGAGGAACACCAGTAATGCTTCGAAGTTACATCGGGACAAATACAACTCGAGTGGCAGGTTCCAGTTCTTAAGAACGGGGAGTCAAAGAAATCTGACGTTTATGAGGAGAGTTTGTGATCTTTGCAAATGTTGATCTTAAAAAGGAAAAGGAAATGATTGGTGAAGTTCTTGATTGACGAGTAAGCGATAACTGAAGAGTAGGTAATAATTTGAATTATATTGGAAAACCGAAAGTTTCCTTGTTCTCTTATTGTTCAGGAAAAGATGGCTTATCTTGAAAAGTTAATGTATTCAATTTACCCCTGTAGTGTAAGGAGTTCTGAGAGAAAACCTCACGCCAATGGTTGCAGTGGGGGAAATGTATGTGTGTTTAAGAGACTGTGGCCGAGTCCAGATTGTAACTTTGTATTTCAAATAGAATTTATTTTGCTTAGCTTCAAAGGGCAATGAAGAGAAAAGACTGCTTCAGCTTATGGCAAGTTTCAAGAAAAGTCGCTGAGCGCATTTACCAATGAGACCCCTGACGAGCACTGGTGCTTCATGAACGGCAAGGCCCTGAATCCCAGGGACTAACAATGGCTGCAGTAGACTGTACTGCATCCAGTTTTCGCCCCTCCTCTCCACCACTTCAGAAAGGCTGTGGACAAATTGGATCGAGTCCTGCGGAGGGCAACGAAACTGATCAGGGGGCTGGGGCACATGACTTACGAGGAGAGGCTGAGCGAATTGGGCCTGTTTAGTCTGCAGAAGAGACGAGGGATGGGCATTTGATAGCCAACTTCTGAAAGCATTTGATAGCCAACTACCTGAAATCAAGGGGGGATTGCAAAGACTATGGAGCTCGACTGTTCTCAGGGGCAGCAGATGACAGAACAAGGAGCTATGGTCGCTAGTTCAAGTGGGGCAGGGCTAGGTTGCAGACGAAGGAAAACAATTTCAGTGGGAGGGTGGTTACCTCGGGAGGTGGTGGAATCTCCATGCTTTGCGGTTTTTCAGGTTCGTCCTGACAAAGCCCTGGCTGGGACGATATAGTTGGGGTTGGTCCGGCTTTGAATAGGGGATTGGACTAAAGGAAATCCTGGGGTCGCCTCCAACACTCATCTTCTATGAGTCGATGACTGAAGTATGTGGTTACAATCTACTTAGATAGGAAAGGTAACTATTAATGCGTAGGTCATGTACGGAGGAGGGTTGTCACCGTTTTTCCATCAGTCACGATTGTTTCTGTTGATCTTGCTATCCCTTGTTAAAAAATGTCCTTTTGTTTGCTACGTGTACTCAAGTGCTGTGTGTGATACAGGAGCAGTGGTCTAGAGTAAAATTGGTAACCTGGGGCTAGCCCGTTGCTTTGGGTACAGAGGATCTGGATTTCTCTGAGGATTTGAAGACACTCAGGCGGGACGTTGTGTCTACTAGCAACAGTCAGGGCTTATGTAGCCCAGAGGACGGTGCTTGAGCTGCTGACCCTCTGGATGAGTTTGGTCGCTAACATCCAGCTGACAAAGTCGAAGGACGTAACAAGGAGACCCACCATCCTCAGAACCTTGAGACGGTCAAAATGTACCTCTACAGTGAGCCACATGTCAATTGCGCACAGGGAAGGCACCCCATAGCAGAGTTCCCTGTATCCAAATAGACCCAGATCTCTGCCCTATGAACTCATGGAACACTTGTTCTTTCCGCAGTGAAAGCCCGTAAAGGACGCATGGTCTCCGTGATAAATTGGTCACCGAGAGCTCTTATTCTTTTCTCAGCTCTGCTGTGTATTTGAAAGGCTACACAGGAAGCTAGGGCGACGACTGACGCGAGGAAAATTGTTTGCCAACTCCACTGCCCAGTTCAGTTCATTGATTACAGTCGCAAAGAATACCTGGGTTAGATGGACACTAATCAGCCTTCCCTGTTCGGCTCCAAAGTTTCAGGAGTCAAAGACAGAGCGCGAGAGCGTCTTCAGATTACTTTCCTTTTCTGTGACTCACACACTCTTGCCTTGTGGGGAACAAGGACTTTCATACAGTGAAGAAATGAGGGGAACCAATGAGGCAATGAGTGTGTCGGGCTCCAAATTCAGATTTCAGGATACATGAATGTTGAGAGTGTCTGACTCCATGGCAGAACAATTAAGGCGATGGTGCAGTTGCTTCGCTGTAGCACTTCGATTGCAGACGCTCTAAGCCAAGGGGTGAGAGCTTGCCCATCTGCTTGATTCGTCCAACCCTGCAAGCGGCGATGGCTCCGCTGCGATTAGATGCTCTCCGTCGACGTACCGTTCTCTTCACAAGAAGCTAGGGATTTGTCAATCCTCAGCAATGTAATTACACTGAGGAATGGCTTTGATGTAGACCAGATGTTGGCTTTCTCTTGTGTATTATTCATTTCCATCTCTTCTCTATCTTCTCGTACTCTGAAAGATTAAAAAGTATGAAAATATTAAAAGGGTGCCTTTTCTCCTTGTGCAAACTTTCCCACATAGAAGACCCACTTGGTGCGACCCATATGACAAACGGAGCGAGAGGAACACCAGTAATGCTTCGAAGTTACATCGGGACAAATACAACTCGAGTGGCAGGTTCCAGTTCTTAAGAACGGGGAGTCAAAGAAATCTGACGTTTATGAGGAGAGTTTGTGATCTTTGCAAATGTTGATCTTAAAAAGGAAAAGGAAATGATTGGTGAAGTTCTTGATTGACGAGTAAGCGATAACTGAAGAGTAGGTAATAATTTGAATTATATTGGAAAACCGAAAGTTTCCTTGTTCTCTTATTGTTCAGGAAAAGATGGCTTATCTTGAAAAGTTAATGTATTCAATTTACCCCTGTAGTGTAAGGAGTTCTGAGAGAAAACCTCACGCCAATGGTTGCAGTGGGGGAAATGTATGTGTGTTTAAGAGACTGTGGCCGAGTCCAGATTGTAACTTTGTATTTCAAATAGAATTTATTTTGCTTAGCTTCAAAGGGCAATGAAGAGAAAAGACTGCTTCAGCTTATGGCAAGTTTCAAGAAAAGTCGCTGAGCGCATTTACCAATGAGACCCCTGACGAGCACTGGTGCTTCATGAACGGCAAGGCCCTGAATCCCAGGGACTAACAATGGCTGCAGTAGACTGTACTGCATCCAGTTTTCGCCCCTCCTCTCCACCACTTCAGAAAGGCTGTGGACAAATTGGATCGAGTCCTGCGGAGGGCAACGAAACTGATCAGGGGGCTGGGGCACATGACTTACGAGGAGAGGCTGAGCGAATTGGGCCTGTTTAGTCTGCAGAAGAGACGAGGGATGGGCATTTGATAGCCAACTTCTGAAAGCATTTGATAGCCAACTACCTGAAATCAAGGGGGGATTGCAAAGACTATGGAGCTCGACTGTTCTCAGGGGCAGCAGATGACAGAACAAGGAGCTATGGTCGCTAGTTCAAGTGGGGCAGGGCTAGGTTGCAGACGAAGGAAAACAATTTCAGTGGGAGGGTGGTTACCTCGGGAGGTGGTGGAATCTCCATGCTTTGCGGTTTTTCAGGTTCGTCCTGACAAAGCCCTGGCTGGGACGATATAGTTGGGGTTGGTCCGGCTTTGAATAGGGGATTGGACTAAAGGAAATCCTGGGGTCGCCTCCAACACTCATCTTCTATGAGTCGATGACTGAAGTATGTGGTTACAATCTACTTAGATAGGAAAGGTAACTATTAATGCGTAGGTCATGTACGGAGGAGGGTTGTCACCGTTTTTCCATCAGTCATGATTGTTTCTGTTGATCTTGCTATCCCTTGTTAAAAAATGTCCTTTTGTTTGCTACGTGTACTCAAGTGCTGTGTGTGATACAGGAGCAGTGGTCTAGAGTAAAATTGGTAACCTGGGGCTAGCCCGTTGCTTTGGGTACAGAGGATCTGGATTTCTCTGAGGATTTGAAGACACTCAGGCGGGACGTTGTGTCTACTATCAACAGTCAGGGCTTATGTAGCCCAGAGGACGGTGCTTGAGCTGCTGACCCTCTGGATGAGTTTGGTCGCTAACATCCAGCTGACAAAGTCGAAGGACGTAACAAGGAGACCCACCATCCTCAGAACCTTGAGACGGTCAAAATGTACCTCTACAGTGAGCCACATGTCAATTGCGCACAGGGAAGGCACCCCATAGCAGAGTTCCCTGTATCCAAATAGACCCAGATCTCTGCCCTATGAACTCATGGAACACTTGTTCTTTCCGCAGTGAAAGCCCGTAAAGGACGCATGGTCTCCGTGATAAATTGGTCACCGAGAGCTCTTATTCTTTTCTCAGCTCTGCTGTGTATTTGAAAGGCTACACAGGAAGCTAGGGCGACGACTGACGCGAGGAAAATTGTTTGCCAACTCCACTGCCCAGTTCAGTTCATTGATTACAGTCGCAAAGAATACCTGGGTTAGATGGACACTAATCAGCCTTCCCTGTTCGGCTCCAAAGTTTCAGGAGTCAAAGACAGAGCGCGAGAGCGTCTTCAGATTACTTTCCTTTTCTGTGACTCACACACTCTTGCCTTGTGGGGAACAAGGACTTTCATACAGTGAAGAAATGAGGGGAACCAATGAGGCAATGAGTGTGTCGGGCTCCAAATTCAGATTTCAGGATACATGAATGTTGAGAGTGTCTGACTCCATGGCAGAACAATTAAGGCGATGGTGCAGTTGCTTCGCTGTAGCACTTCGATTGCAGACGCTCTAAGCCAAGGGGTGAGAGCTTGCCCATCTGCTTGATTCGTCCAACCCTGCAAGCGGCGATGGCTCCGCTGCGATTAGATGCTCTCCGTCGACGTACCGTTCTCTTCACAAGAAGCTAGGGATTTGTCAATCCTCAGCAATGTAATTACACTGAGGAATGGCTTTGATGTAGACCAGATGTTGGCTTTCTCTTGTGTATTATTCATTTCCATCTCTTCTCTATCTTCTCGTACTCTGAAAGATTAAAAAGTATGAAAATATTAAAAGGGTGCTTTTTCTCCTTGTGCAAACTTTCCCACATAGAAGACCCACTTGGTGCGACCCATATGACAAACGGAGCGAGAGGAACACCAGTAATGCTTCGAAGCTACATCGGGACAAATACAACTCGAGTGGCAGGTTCCAGTTCTTAAGAACGGGGAGTCAAAGAAATCTGACGTTTATGAGGAGAGTTTGTGATCTTTGCAAATGTTGATCTTAAAAAGGAAAAGGAAATGATTGGTGAAGTTCTTGATTGACGAGTAAGCGATAACTGAAGAGTAGGTAATAATTTGAATTATATTGGAAAACCGAAAGTTTCCTTGTTCTCTTATTGTTCAGGAAAAGATGGCTTATCTTGAAAAGTTAATGTATTCAATTTACCCCTGTAGTGTAAGGAGTTCTGAGAGAAAACCTCACGCCAATGGTTGCAGTGGGGGAAATGTATGTGTGTTTAAGAGACTGTGGCCGAGTCCAGATTGTAACTTTGTATTTCAAATAGAATTTATTTTGCTTAGCTTCAAAGGGCAATGAAGAGAAAAGACTGCTTCAGCTTATGGCAAGTTTCAAGAAAAGTCGCTGAGCGCATTTACCAATGAGACCCCTGACGAGCACTGGTGCTTCATGAACGGCAAGGCCCTGAATCCCAGGGACTAACAATGGCTGCAGTAGACTGTACTGCATCCAGTTTTCGCCCCTCCTCTCCACCACTTCAGAAAGGCTGTGGACAAATTGGATCGAGTCCTGCGGAGGGCAACGAAACTGATCAGGGGGCTGGGGCACATGACTTACGAGGAGAGGCTGAGCGAATTGGGCCTGTTTAGTCTGCAGAAGAGACGAGGGATGGGCATTTGATAGCCAACTTCTGAAAGCATTTGATAGCCAACTACCTGAAATCAAGGGGGGATTGCAAAGACTATGGAGCTCGACTGTTCTCAGGGGCAGCAGATGACAGAACAAGGAGCTATGGTCGCTAGTTCAAGTGGGGCAGGGCTAGGTTGCAGACGAAGGAAAACAATTTCAGTGGGAGGGTGGTTACCTCGGGAGGTGGTGGAATCTCCATGCTTTGCGGTTTTTCAGGTTCGTCCTGACAAAGCCCTGGCTGGGACGATATAGTTGGGGTTGGTCCGGCTTTGAATAGGGGATTGGACTAAAGGAAATCCTGGGGTCGCCTCCAACACTCATCTTCTATGAGTCGATGACTGAAGTATGTGGTTACAATCTACTTAGATAGGAAAGGTAACTATTAATGCGTAGGTCATGTACGGAGGAGGGTTGTCACCGTTTTTCCATCAGTCACGATTGTTTCTGTTGATCTTGCTATCCCTTGTTAAAAAATGTCCTTTTGTTTGCTACGTGTACTCAAGTGCTGTGTGTGATACAGGAGCAGTGGTCTAGAGTAAAATTGGTAACCTGGGGCTAGCCCGTTGCTTTGGGTACAGAGGATCTGGATTTCTCTGAGGATTTGAAGACACTCAGGCGGGACGTTGTGTCTACTATCAACAGTCAGGGCTTATGTAGCCCAGAGGACGGTGCTTGAGCTGCTGACCCTCTGGATGAGTTTGGTCGCTAACATCCAGCTGACAAAGTCGAAGGACGTAACAAGGAGACCCACCATCCTCAGAACCTTGAGACGGTCAAAATGTACCTCTACAGTGAGCCACATGTCAATTGCGCACAGGGAAGGCACCCCATAGCAGAGTTCCCTGTATCCAAATAGACCCAGATCTCTGCCCTATGAACTCATGGAACACTTGTTCTTTCCGCAGTGAAAGCCCGTAAAGGACGCATGGTCTCCGTGATAAATTGGTCACCGAGAGCTCTTATTCTTTTCTCAGCTCTGCTGTGTATTTGAAAGGCTACACAGGAAGCTAGGGCGACGACTGACGCGAGGAAAATTGTTTGCCAACTCCACTGCCCAGTTCAGTTCATTGATTACAGTCGCAAAGAATACCTGGGTTAGATGGACACTAATCAGCCTTCCCTGTTCGGCTCCAAAGTTTCAGGAGTCAAAGACAGAGCGCGAGAGCGTCTTCAGATTACTTTCCTTTTCTGTGACTCACACACTCTTGCCTTGTGGGGAACAAGGACTTTCATACAGTGAAGAAATGAGGGGAACCAATGAGGCAATGAGTGTGTCGGGCTCCAAATTCAGATTTCAGGATACATGAATGTTGAGAGTGTCTGACTCCATGGCAGAACAATTAAGGCGATGGTGCAGTTGCTTCGCTGTAGCACTTCGATTGCAGACGCTCTAAGCCAAGGGGTGAGAGCTTGCCCATCTGCTTGATTCGTCCAACCCTGCAAGCGGCGATGGCTCCGCTGCGATTAGATGCTCTCCGTCGACGTACCGTTCTCTTCACAAGAAGCTAGGGATTTGTCAATCCTCAGCAATGTAATTACACTGAGGAATGGCTTTGATGTAGACCAGATGTTGGCTTTCTCTTGTGTATTATTCATTTCCATCTCTTCTCTATCTTCTCGTACTCTGAAAGATTAAAAAGTATGAAAATATTAAAAGGGTGCTTTTTCTCCTTGTTCAAACTTTCCCACATAGAAGACCCACTTGGTGCGACCCATATGACAAACGGAGCGAGAGGAACACCAGTAATGCTTCGAAGCTACATCGGGACAAATACAACTCGAGTGGCAGGTTCCAGTTCTTAAGAACGGGGAGTCAAAGAAATCTGACGTTTATGAGGAGAGTTTGTGATCTTTGCAAATGTTGATCTTAAAAAGGAAAAGGAAATGATTGGTGAAGTTCTTGATTGACGAGTAAGCGATAACTGAAGAGTAGGTAATAATTTGAATTATATTGGAAAACCGAAAGTTTCCTTGTTCTCTTATTGTTCAGGAAAAGATGGCTTATCTTGAAAAGTTAATGTATTCAATTTACCCCTGTAGTGTAAGGAGTTCTGAGAGAAAACCTCACGCCAATGGTTGCAGTGGGGGAAATGTATGTGTGTTTAAGAGACTGTGGCCGAGTCCAGATTGTAACTTTGTATTTCAAATAGAATTTATTTTGCTTAGCTTCAAAGGGCAATGAAGAGAAAAGACTGCTTCAGCTTATGGCAAGTTTCAAGAAAAGTCGCTGAGCGCATTTACCAATGAGACCCCTGACGAGCACTGGTGCTTCATGAACGGCAAGGCCCTGAATCCCAGGGACTAACAATGGCTGCAGTAGACTGTACTGCATCCAGTTTTCGCCCCTCCTCTCCACCACTTCAGAAAGGCTGTGGACAAATTGGATCGAGTCCTGCGGAGGGCAACGAAACTGATCAGGGGGCTGGGGCACATGACTTACGAGGAGAGGCTGAGCGAATTGGGCCTGTTTAGTCTGCAGAAGAGACGAGGGATGGGCATTTGATAGCCAACTTCTGAAAGCATTTGATAGCCAACTACCTGAAATCAAGGGGGGATTGCAAAGACTATGGAGCTCGACTGTTCTCAGGGGCAGCAGATGACAGAACAAGGAGCTATGGTCGCTAGTTCAAGTGGGGCAGGGCTAGGTTGCAGACGAAGGAAAACAATTTCAGTGGGAGGGTGGTTACCTCGGGAGGTGGTGGAATCTCCATGCTTTGCGGTTTTTCAGGTTCGTCCTGACAAAGCCCTGGCTGGGACGATATAGTTGGGGTTGGTCCGGCTTTGAATAGGGGATTGGACTAAAGGAAATCCTGGGGTCGCCTCCAACACTCATCTTCTATGAGTCGATGACTGAAGTATGTGGTTACAATCTACTTAGATAGGAAAGGTAACTATTAATGCGTAGGTCATGTACGGAGGAGGGTTGTCACCGTTTTTCCATCAGTCACGATTGTTTCTGTTGATCTTGCTATCCCTTGTTAAAAAATGTCCTTTTGTTTGCTACGTGTACTCAAGTGCTGTGTGTGATACAGGAGCAGTGGTCTAGAGTAAAATTGGTAACCTGGGGCTAGCCCGTTGCTTTGGGTACAGAGGATCTGGATTTCTCTGAGGATTTGAAGACACTCAGGCGGGACGTTGTGTCTACTATCAACAGTCAGGGCTTATGTAGCCCAGAGGACGGTGCTTGAGCTGCTGACCCTCTGGATGAGTTTGGTCGCTAACATCCAGCTGACAAAGTCGAAGGACGTAACAAGGAGACCCACCATCCTCAGAACCTTGAGACGGTCAAAATGTACCTCTACAGTGAGCCACATGTCAATTGCGCACAGGGAAGGCACCCCATAGCAGAGTTCCCTGTATCCAAATAGACCCAGATCTCTGCCCTATGAACTCATGGAACACTTGTTCTTTCCGCAGTGAAAGCCCGTAAAGGACGCATGGTCTCCGTGATAAATTGGTCACCGAGAGCTCTTATTCTTTTCTCAGCTCTGCTGTGTATTTGAAAGGCTACACAGGAAGCTAGGGCGACGACTGACGCGAGGAAAATTGTTTGCCAACTCCACTGCCCAGTTCAGTTCATTGATTACAGTCGCAAAGAATACCTGGGTTAGATGGACACTAATCAGCCTTCCCTGTTCGGCTCCAAAGTCTCAGGAGTCAAAGACAGAGCGCGAGAGCGTCTTCAGATTACTTTCCTTTTCTGTGACTCACACACTCTTGCCTTGTGGGGAACAAGGACTTTCATACAGTGAAGAAATGAGGGGAACCAATGAGGCAATGAGTGTGTCGGGCTCCAAATTCAGATTTCAGGATACATGAATGTTGAGAGTGTCTGACTCCATGGCAGAACAATTAAGGCGATGGTGCAGTTGCTTCGCTGTAGCACTTCGATTGCAGACGCTCTAAGCCAAGGGGTGAGAGCTTGCCCATCTGCTTGATTCGTCCAACCCTGCAAGCGGCGATGGCTCCGCTGCGATTAGATGCTCTCCGTCGACGTACCGTTCTCTTCACAAGAAGCTAGGGATTTGTCAATCCTCAGCAATGTAATTACACTGAGGAATGGCTTTGATGTAGACCAGATGTTGGCTTTCTCTTGTGTATTATTCATTTCCATCTCTTCTCTATCTTCTCGTACTCTGAAAGATTAAAAAGTATGAAAATATTAAAAGGGTGCTTTTTCTCCTTGTGCAAACTTTCCCACATAGAAGACCCACTTGGTGCGACCCATATGACAAACGGAGCGAGAGGAACACCAGTAATGCTTCGAAGCTACATCGGGACAAATACAACTCGAGTGGCAGGTTCCAGTTCTTAAGAACGGGGAGTCAAAGAAATCTGACGTTTATGAGGAGAGTTTGTGATCTTTGCAAATGTTGATCTTAAAAAGGAAAAGGAAATGATTGGTGAAGTTCTTGATTGACGAGTAAGCGATAACTGAAGAGTAGGTAATAATTTGAATTATATTGGAAAACCGAAAGTTTCCTTGTTCTCTTATTGTTCAGGAAAAGATGGCTTATCTTGAAAAGTTAATGTATTCAATTTACCCCTGTAGTGTAAGGAGTTCTGAGAGAAAACCTCACGCCAATGGTTGCAGTGGGGGAAATGTATGTGTGTTTAAGAGACTGTGGCCGAGTCCAGATTGTAACTTTGTATTTCAAATAGAATTTATTTTGCTTAGCTTCAAAGGGCAATGAAGAGAAAAGACTGCTTCAGCTTATGGCAAGTTTCAAGAAAAGTCGCTGAGCGCATTTACCAATGAGACCCCTGACGAGCACTGGTGCTTCATGAACGGCAAGGCCCTGAATCCCAGGGACTAACAATGGCTGCAGTAGACTGTACTGCAGCCAGTTTTCGCCCCTCCTCTCCACCACTTCAGAAAGGCTGTGGACAAATTGGATCGAGTCCTGCGGAGGGCAACGAAACTGATCAGGGGGCTGGGGCACATGACTTACGAGGAGAGGCTGAGCGAATTGGGCCTGTTTAGTCTGCAGAAGAGACGAGGGATGGGCATTTGATAGCCAACTTCTGAAAGCATTTGATAGCCAACTACCTGAAATCAAGGGGGGATTGCAAAGACTATGGAGCTCGACTGTTCTCAGGGGCAGCAGATGACAGAACAAGGAGCTATGGTCGCTAGTTCAAGTGGGGCAGGGCTAGGTTGCAGACGAAGGAAAACAATTTCAGTGGGAGGGTGGTTACCTCGGGAGGTGGTGGAATCTCCATGCTTTGCGGTTTTTCAGGTTCGTCCTGACAAAGCCCTGGCTGGGACGATATAGTTGGGGTTGGTCCGGCTTTGAATAGGGGATTGGACTAAAGGAAATCCTGGGGTCGCCTCCAACACTCATCTTCTATGAGTCGATGACTGAAGTATGTGGTTACAATCTACTTAGATAGGAAAGGTAACTATTAATGCGTAGGTCATGTACGGAGGAGGGTTGTCACCGTTTTTCCATCAGTCACGATTGTTTCTGTTGATCTTGCTATCCCTTGTTAAAAAATGTCCTTTTGTTTGCTACGTGTACTCAAGTGCTGTGTGTGATACAGGAGCAGTGGTCTAGAGTAAAATTGGTAACCTGGGGCTAGCCCGTTGCTTTGGGTACAGAGGATCTGGATTTCTCTGAGGATTTGAAGACACTCAGGCGGGACGTTGTGTCTACTATCAACAGTCAGGGCTTATGTAGCCCAGAGGACGGTGCTTGAGCTGCTGACCCTCTGGATGAGTTTGGTCGCTAACATCCAGCTGACAAAGTCGAAGGACGTAACAAGGAGACCCACCATCCTCAGAACCTTGAGACGGTCAAAATGTACCTCTACAGTGAGCCACATGTCAATTGCGCACAGGGAAGGCACCCCATAGCAGAGTTCCCTGTATCCAAATAGACCCAGATCTCTGCCCTATGAACTCATGGAACACTTGTTCTTTCCGCAGTGAAAGCCCGTAAAGGACGCATGGTCTCCGTGATAAATTGGTCACCGAGAGCTCTTATTCTTTTCTCAGCTCTGCTGTGTATTTGAAAGGCTACACAGGAAGCTAGGGCGACGACTGACGCGAGGAAAATTGTTTGCCAACTCCACTGCCCAGTTCAGTTCATTGATTACAGTCGCAAAGAATACCTGGGTTAGATGGACACTAATCAGCCTTCCCTGTTCGGCTCCAAAGTTTCAGGAGTCAAAGACAGAGCGCGAGAGCGTCTTCAGATTACTTTCCTTTTCTGTGACTCACACACTCTTGCCTTGTGGGGAACAAGGACTTTCATACAGTGAAGAAATGAGGGGAACCAATGAGGCAATGAGTGTGTCGGGCTCCAAATTCAGATTTCAGGATACATGAATGTTGAGAGTGTCTGACTCCATGGCAGAACAATTAAGGCGATGGTGCAGTTGCTTCGCTGTAGCACTTCGATTGCAGACGCTCTAAGCCAAGGGGTGAGAGCTTGCCCATCTGCTTGATTCGTCCAACCCTGCAAGCGGCGATGGCTCCGCTGCGATTAGATGCTCTCCGTCGACGTACCGTTCTCTTCACAAGAAGCTAGGGATTTGTCAATCCTCAGCAATGTAATTACACTGAGGAATGGCTTTGATGTAGACCAGATGTTGGCTTTCTCTTGTGTATTATTCATTTCCATCTCTTCTCTATCTTCTCGTACTCTGAAAGATTAAAAAGTATGAAAATATTAAAAGGGTGCTTTTTCTCCTTGTGCAAACTTTCCCACATAGAAGACCCACTTGGTGCGACCCATATGACAAACGGAGCGAGAGGAACACCAGTAATGCTTCGAAGCTACATCGGGACAAATACAACTCGAGTGGCAGGTTCCAGTTCTTAAGAACGGGGAGTCAAAGAAATCTGACGTTTATGAGGAGAGTTTGTGATCTTTGCAAATGTTGATCTTAAAAAGGAAAAGGAAATGATTGGTGAAGTTCTTGATTGACGAGTAAGCGATAACTGAAGAGTAGGTAATAATTTGAATTATATTGGAAAACCGAAAGTTTCCTTGTTCTCTTATTGTTCAGGAAAAGATGGCTTATCTTGAAAAGTTAATGTATTCAATTTACCCCTGTAGTGTAAGGAGTTCTGAGAGAAAACCTCACGCCAATGGTTGCAGTGGGGGAAATGTATGTGTGTTTAAGAGACTGTGGCCGAGTCCAGATTGTAACTTTGTATTTCAAATAGAATTTATTTTGCTTAGCTTCAAAGGGCAATGAAGAGAAAAGACTGCTTCAGCTTATGGCAAGTTTCAAGAAAAGTCGCTGAGCGCATTTACCAATGAGACCCCTGACGAGCACTGGTGCTTCATGAACGGCAAGGCCCTGAATCCCAGGGACTAACAATGGCTGCAGTAGACTGTACTGCAGCCAGTTTTCGCCCCTCCTCTCCACCACTTCAGAAAGGCTGTGGACAAATTGGATCGAGTCCTGCGGAGGGCAACGAAACTGATCAGGGGGCTGGGGCACATGACTTACGAGGAGAGGCTGAGCGAATTGGGCCTGTTTAGTCTGCAGAAGAGACGAGGGATGGGCATTTGATAGCCAACTTCTGAAAGCATTTGATAGCCAACTACCTGAAATCAAGGGGGGATTGCAAAGACTATGGAGCTCGACTGTTCTCAGGGGCAGCAGATGACAGAACAAGGAGCTCTGGTCGCTAGTTCAAGTGGGGCAGGGCTAGGTTGCAGACGAAGGAAAACAATTTCAGTGGGAGGGTGGTTACCTCGGGAGGTGGTGGAATCTCCATGCTTTGCGGTTTTTCAGGTTCGTCCTGACAAAGCCCTGGCTGGGACGATATAGTTGGGGTTGGTCCGGCTTTGAATAGGGGATTGGACTAAAGGAAATCCTGGGGTCGCCTCCAACACTCATCTTCTATGAGTCGATGACTGAAGTATGTGGTTACAATCTACTTAGATAGGAAAGGTAACTATTAATGCGTAGGTCATGTACGGAGGAGGGTTGTCACCGTTTTTCCATCAGTCACGATTGTTTCTGTTGATCTTGCTATCCCTTGTTAAAAAATGTCCTTTTGTTTGCTACGTGTACTCAAGTGCTGTGTGTGATACAGGAGCAGTGGTCTAGAGTAAAATTGGTAACCTGGGGCTAGCCCGTTGCTTTGGGTACAGAGGATCTGGATTTCTCTGAGGATTTGAAGACACTCAGGCGGGACGTTGTGTCTACTATCAACAGTCAGGGCTTATGTAGCCCAGAGGACGGTGCTTGAGCTGCTGACCCTCTGGATGAGTTTGGTCGCTAACATCCAGCTGACAAAGTCGAAGGACGTAACAAGGAGACCCACCATCCTCAGAACCTTGAGACGGTCAAAATGTACCTCTACAGTGAGCCACATGTCAATTGCGCACAGGGAAGGCACCCCATAGCAGAGTTCCCTGTATCCAAATAGACCCAGATCTCTGCCCTATGAACTCATGGAACACTTGTTCTTTCCGCAGTGAAAGCCCGTAAAGGACGCATGGTCTCCGTGATAAATTGGTCACCGAGAGCTCTTATTCTTTTCTCAGCTCTGCTGTGTATTTGAAAGGCTACACAGGAAGCTAGGGCGACGACTGACGCGAGGAAAATTGTTTGCCAACTCCACTGCCCAGTTCAGTTCATTGATTACAGTCGCAAAGAATACCTGGGTTAGATGGACACTAATCAGCCTTCCCTGTTCGGCTCCAAAGTTTCAGGAGTCAAAGACAGAGCGCGAGAGCGTCTTCAGATTACTTTCCTTTTCTGTGACTCACACACTCTTGCCTTGTGGGGAACAAGGACTTTCATACAGTGAAGAAATGAGGGGAACCAATGAGGCAATGAGTGTGTCGGGCTCCAAATTCAGATTTCAGGATACATGAATGTTGAGAGTGTCTGACTCCATGGCAGAACAATTAAGGCGATGGTGCAGTTGCTTCGCTGTAGCACTTCGATTGCAGACGCTCTAAGCCAAGGGGTGAGAGCTTGCCCATCTGCTTGATTCGTCCAACCCTGCAAGCGGCGATGGCTCCGCTGCGATTAGATGCTCTCCGTCGACGTACCGTTCTCTTCACAAGAAGCTAGGGATTTGTCAATCCTCAGCAATGTAATTACACTGAGGAATGGCTTTGATGTAGACCAGATGTTGGCTTTCTCTTGTGTATTATTCATTTCCATCTCTTCTCTATCTTCTCGTACTCTGAAAGATTAAAAAGTATGAAAATATTAAAAGGGTGCTTTTTCTCCTTGTGCAAACTTTCCCACATAGAAGACCCACTTGGTGCGACCCATATGACAAACGGAGCGAGAGGAACACCAGTAATGCTTCGAAGCTACATCGGGACAAATACAACTCGAGTGGCAGGTTCCAGTTCTTAAGAACGGGGAGTCAAAGAAATCTGACGTTTATGAGGAGAGTTTGTGATCTTTGCAAATGTTGATCTTAAAAAGGAAAAGGAAATGATTGGTGAAGTTCTTGATTGACGAGTAAGCGATAACTGAAGAGTAGGTAATAATTTGAATTATATTGGAAAACCGAAAGTTTCCTTGTTCTCTTATTGTTCAGGAAAAGATGGCTTATCTTGAAAAGTTAATGTATTCAATTTACCCCTGTAGTGTAAGGAGTTCTGAGAGAAAACCTCACGCCAATGGTTGCAGTGGGGGAAATGTATGTGTGTTTAAGAGACTGTGGCCGAGTCCAGATTGTAACTTTGTATTTCAAATAGAATTTATTTTGCTTAGCTTCAAAGGGCAATGAAGAGAAAAGACTGCTTCAGCTTATGGCAAGTTTCAAGAAAAGTCGCTGAGCGCATTTACCAATGAGACCCCTGACGAGCACTGGTGCTTCATGAACGGCAAGGCCCTGAATCCCAGGGACTAACAATGGCTGCAGTAGACTGTACTGCAGCCAGTTTTCGCCCCTCCTCTCCACCACTTCAGAAAGGCTGTGGACAAATTGGATCGAGTCCTGCGGAGGGCAACGAAACTGATCAGGGGGCTGGGGCACATGACTTACGAGGAGAGGCTGAGCGAATTGGGCCTGTTTAGTCTGCAGAAGAGACGAGGGATGGGCATTTGATAGCCAACTTCTGAAAGCATTTGATAGCCAACTACCTGAAATCAAGGGGGGATTGCAAAGACTATGGAGCTCGACTGTTCTCAGGGGCAGCAGATGACAGAACAAGGAGCTCTGGTCGCTAGTTCAAGTGGGGCAGGGCTAGGTTGCAGACGAAGGAAAACAATTTCAGTGGGAGGGTGGTTACCTCGGGAGGTGGTGGAATCTCCATGCTTTGCGGTTTTTCAGGTTCGTCCTGACAAAGCCCTGGCTGGGACGATATAGTTGGGGTTGGTCCGGCTTTGAATAGGGGATTGGACTAAAGGAAATCCTGGGGTCGCCTCCAACACTCATCTTCTATGAGTCGATGACTGAAGTATGTGGTTACAATCTACTTAGATAGGAAAGGTAACTATTAATGCGTAGGTCATGTACGGAGGAGGGTTGTCACCGTTTTTCCATCAGTCACGATTGTTTCTGTTGATCTTGCTATCCCTTGTTAAAAAATGTCCTTTTGTTTGCTACGTGTACTCAAGTGCTGTGTGTGATACAGGAGCAGTGGTCTAGAGTAAAATTGGTAACCTGGGGCTAGCCCGTTGCTTTGGGTACAGAGGATCTGGATTTCTCTGAGGATTTGAAGACACTCAGGCGGGACGTTGTGTCTACTAGCAACAGTCAGGGCTTATGTAGCCCAGAGGACGGTGCTTGAGCTGCTGACCCTCTGGATGAGTTTGGTCGCTAACATCCAGCTGACAAAGTCGAAGGACGTAACAAGGAGACCCACCATCCTCAGAACCTTGAGACGGTCAAAATGTACCTCTACAGTGAGCCACATGTCAATTGCGCACAGGGAAGGCACCCCATAGCAGAGTTCCCTGTATCCAAATAGACCCAGATCTCTGCCCTATGAACTCATGGAACACTTGTTCTTTCCGCAGTGAAAGCCCGTAAAGGACGCATGGTCTCCGTGATAAATTGGTCACCGAGAGCTCTTATTCTTTTCTCAGCTCTGCTGTGTATTTGAAAGGCTACACAGGAAGCTAGGGCGACGACTGACGCGAGGAAAATTGTTTGCCAACTCCACTGCCCAGTTCAGTTCATTGATTACAGTCGCAAAGAATACCTGGGTTAGATGGACACTAATCAGCCTTCCCTGTTCGGCTCCAAAGTTTCAGGAGTCAAAGACAGAGCGCGAGAGCGTCTTCAGATTACTTTCCTTTTCTGTGACTCACACACTCTTGCCTTGTGGGGAACAAGGACTTTCATACAGTGAAGAAATGAGGGGAACCAATGAGGCAATGAGTGTGTCGGGCTCCAAATTCAGATTTCAGGATACATGAATGTTGAGAGTGTCTGACTCCATGGCAGAACAATTAAGGCGATGGTGCAGTTGCTTCGCTGTAGCACTTCGATTGCAGACGCTCTAAGCCAAGGGGTGAGAGCTTGCCCATCTGCTTGATTCGTCCAACCCTGCAAGCGGCGATGGCTCCGCTGCGATTAGATGCTCTCCGTCGACGTACCGTTCTCTTCACAAGAAGCTAGGGATTTGTCAATCCTCAGCAATGTAATTACACTGAGGAATGGCTTTGATGTAGACCAGATGTTGGCTTTCTCTTGTGTATTATTCATTTCCATCTCTTCTCTATCTTCTCGTACTCTGAAAGATTAAAAAGTATGAAAATATTAAAAGGGTGCTTTTTCTCCTTGTTCAAACTTTCCCACATAGAAGACCCACTTGGTGCGACCCATATGACAAACGGAGCGAGAGGAACACCAGTAATGCTTCGAAGCTACATCGGGACAAATACAACTCGAGTGGCAGGTTCCAGTTCTTAAGAACGGGGAGTCAAAGAAATCTGACGTTTATGAGGAGAGTTTGTGATCTTTGCAAATGTTGATCTTAAAAAGGAAAAGGAAATGATTGGTGAAGTTCTTGATTGACGAGTAAGCGATAACTGAAGAGTAGGTAATAATTTGAATTATATTGGAAAACCGAAAGTTTCCTTGTTCTCTTATTGTTCAGGAAAAGATGGCTTATCTTGAAAAGTTAATGTATTCAATTTACCCCTGTAGTGTAAGGAGTTCTGAGAGAAAACCTCACGCCAATGGTTGCAGTGGGGGAAATGTATGTGTGTTTAAGAGACTGTGGCCGAGTCCAGATTGTAACTTTGTATTTCAAATAGAATTTATTTTGCTTAGCTTCAAAGGGCAATGAAGAGAAAAGACTGCTTCAGCTTATGGCAAGTTTCAAGAAAAGTCGCTGAGCGCATTTACCAATGAGACCCCTGACGAGCACTGGTGCTTCATGAACGGCAAGGCCCTGAATCCCAGGGACTAACAATGGCTGCAGTAGACTGTACTGCATCCAGTTTTCGCCCCTCCTCTCCACCACTTCAGAAAGGCTGTGGACAAATTGGATCGAGTCCTGCGGAGGGCAACGAAACTGATCAGGGGGCTGGGGCACATGACTTACGAGGAGAGGCTGAGCGAATTGGGCCTGTTTAGTCTGCAGAAGAGACGAGGGATGGGCATTTGATAGCCAACTTCTGAAAGCATTTGATAGCCAACTACCTGAAATCAAGGGGGGATTGCAAAGACTATGGAGCTCGACTGTTCTCAGGGGCAGCAGATGACAGAACAAGGAGCTATGGTCGCTAGTTCAAGTGGGGCAGGGCTAGGTTGCAGACGAAGGAAAACAATTTCAGTGGGAGGGTGGTTACCTCGGGAGGTGGTGGAATCTCCATGCTTTGCGGTTTTTCAGGTTCGTCCTGACAAAGCCCTGGCTGGGACGATATAGTTGGGGTTGGTCCGGCTTTGAATAGGGGATTGGACTAAAGGAAATCCTGGGGTCGCCTCCAACACTCATCTTCTATGAGTCGATGACTGAAGTATGTGGTTACAATCTACTTAGATAGGAAAGGTAACTATTAATGCGTAGGTCATGTACGGAGGAGGGTTGTCACCGTTTTTCCATCAGTCACGATTGTTTCTGTTGATCTTGCTATCCCTTGTTAAAAAATGTCCTTTTGTTTGCTACGTGTACTCAAGTGCTGTGTGTGATACAGGAGCAGTGGTCTAGAGTAAAATTGGTAACCTGGGGCTAGCCCGTTGCTTTGGGTACAGAGGATCTGGATTTCTCTGAGGATTTGAAGACACTCAGGCGGGACGTTGTGTCTACTATCAACAGTCAGGGCTTATGTAGCCCAGAGGACGGTGCTTGAGCTGCTGACCCTCTGGATGAGTTTGGTCGCTAACATCCAGCTGACAAAGTCGAAGGACGTAACAAGGAGACCCACCATCCTCAGAACCTTGAGACGGTCAAAATGTACCTCTACAGTGAGCCACATGTCAATTGCGCACAGGGAAGGCACCCCATAGCAGAGTTCCCTGTATCCAAATAGACCCAGATCTCTGCCCTATGAACTCATGGAACACTTGTTCTTTCCGCAGTGAAAGCCCGTAAAGGACGCATGGTCTCCGTGATAAATTGGTCACCGAGAGCTCTTATTCTTTTCTCAGCTCTGCTGTGTATTTGAAAGGCTACACAGGAAGCTAGGGCGACGACTGACGCGAGGAAAATTGTTTGCCAACTCCACTGCCCAGTTCAGTTCATTGATTACAGTCGCAAAGAATACCTGGGTTAGATGGACACTAATCAGCCTTCCCTGTTCGGCTCCAAAGTTTCAGGAGTCAAAGACAGAGCGCGAGAGCGTCTTCAGATTACTTTCCTTTTCTGTGACTCACACACTCTTGCCTTGTGGGGAACAAGGACTTTCATACAGTGAAGAAATGAGGGGAACCAATGAGGCAATGAGTGTGTCGGGCTCCAAATTCAGATTTCAGGATACATGAATGTTGAGAGTGTCTGACTCCATGGCAGAACAATTAAGGCGATGGTGCAGTTGCTTCGCTGTAGCACTTCGATTGCAGACGCTCTAAGCCAAGGGGTGAGAGCTTGCCCATCTGCTTGATTCGTCCAACCCTGCAAGCGGCGATGGCTCCGCTGCGATTAGATGCTCTCCGTCGACGTACCGTTCTCTTCACAAGAAGCTAGGGATTTGTCAATCCTCAGCAATGTAATTACACTGAGGAATGGCTTTGATGTAGACCAGATGTTGGCTTTCTCTTGTGTATTATTCATTTCCATCTCTTCTCTATCTTCTCGTACTCTGAAAGATTAAAAAGTATGAAAATATTAAAAGGGTGCTTTTTCTCCTTGTTCAAACTTTCCCACATAGAAGACCCACTTGGTGCGACCCATATGACAAACGGAGCGAGAGGAACACCAGTAATGCTTCGAAGCTACATCGGGACAAATACAACTCGAGTGGCAGGTTCCAGTTCTTAAGAACGGGGAGTCAAAGAAATCTGACGTTTATGAGGAGAGTTTGTGATCTTTGCAAATGTTGATCTTAAAAAGGAAAAGGAAATGATTGGTGAAGTTCTTGATTGACGAGTAAGCGATAACTGAAGAGTAGGTAATAATTTGAATTATATTGGAAAACCGAAAGTTTCCTTGTTCTCTTATTGTTCAGGAAAAGATGGCTTATCTTGAAAAGTTAATGTATTCAATTTACCCCTGTAGTGTAAGGAGTTCTGAGAGAAAACCTCACGCCAATGGTTGCAGTGGGGGAAATGTATGTGTGTTTAAGAGACTGTGGCCGAGTCCAGATTGTAACTTTGTATTTCAAATAGAATTTATTTTGCTTAGCTTCAAAGGGCAATGAAGAGAAAAGACTGCTTCAGCTTATGGCAAGTTTCAAGAAAAGTCGCTGAGCGCATTTACCAATGAGACCCCTGACGAGCACTGGTGCTTCATGAACGGCAAGGCCCTGAATCCCAGGGACTAACAATGGCTGCAGTAGACTGTACTGCATCCAGTTTTCGCCCCTCCTCTCCACCACTTCAGAAAGGCTGTGGACAAATTGGATCGAGTCCTGCGGAGGGCAACGAAACTGATCAGGGGGCTGGGGCACATGACTTACGAGGAGAGGCTGAGCGAATTGGGCCTGTTTAGTCTGCAGAAGAGACGAGGGATGGGCATTTGATAGCCAACTTCTGAAAGCATTTGATAGCCAACTACCTGAAATCAAGGGGGGATTGCAAAGACTATGGAGCTCGACTGTTCTCAGGGGCAGCAGATGACAGAACAAGGAGCTATGGTCGCTAGTTCAAGTGGGGCAGGGCTAGGTTGCAGACGAAGGAAAACAATTTCAGTGGGAGGGTGGTTACCTCGGGAGGTGGTGGAATCTCCATGCTTTGCGGTTTTTCAGGTTCGTCCTGACAAAGCCCTGGCTGGGACGATATAGTTGGGGTTGGTCCGGCTTTGAATAGGGGATTGGACTAAAGGAAATCCTGGGGTCGCCTCCAACACTCATCTTCTATGAGTCGATGACTGAAGTATGTGGTTACAATCTACTTAGATAGGAAAGGTAACTATTAATGCGTAGGTCATGTACGGAGGAGGGTTGTCACCGTTTTTCCATCAGTCACGATTGTTTCTGTTGATCTTGCTATCCCTTGTTAAAAAATGTCCTTTTGTTTGCTACGTGTACTCAAGTGCTGTGTGTGATACAGGAGCAGTGGTCTAGAGTAAAATTGGTAACCTGGGGCTAGCCCGTTGCTTTGGGTACAGAGGATCTGGATTTCTCTGAGGATTTGAAGACACTCAGGCGGGACGTTGTGTCTACTATCAACAGTCAGGGCTTATGTAGCCCAGAGGACGGTGCTTGAGCTGCTGACCCTCTGGATGAGTTTGGTCGCTAACATCCAGCTGACAAAGTCGAAGGACGTAACAAGGAGACCCACCATCCTCAGAACCTTGAGACGGTCAAAATGTACCTCTACAGTGAGCCACATGTCAATTGCGCACAGGGAAGGCACCCCATAGCAGAGTTCCCTGTATCCAAATAGACCCAGATCTCTGCCCTATGAACTCATGGAACACTTGTTCTTTCCGCAGTGAAAGCCCGTAAAGGACGCATGGTCTCCGTGATAAATTGGTCACCGAGAGCTCTTATTCTTTTCTCAGCTCTGCTGTGTATTTGAAAGGCTACACAGGAAGCTAGGGCGACGACTGACGCGAGGAAAATTGTTTGCCAACTCCACTGCCCAGTTCAGTTCATTGATTACAGTCGCAAAGAATACCTGGGTTAGATGGACACTAATCAGCCTTCCCTGTTCGGCTCCAAAGTTTCAGGAGTCAAAGACAGAGCGCGAGAGCGTCTTCAGATTACTTTCCTTTTCTGTGACTCACACACTCTTGCCTTGTGGGGAACAAGGACTTTCATACAGTGAAGAAATGAGGGGAACCAATGAGGCAATGAGTGTGTCGGGCTCCAAATTCAGATTTCAGGATACATGAATGTTGAGAGTGTCTGACTCCATGGCAGAACAATTAAGGCGATGGTGCAGTTGCTTCGCTGTAGCACTTCGATTGCAGACGCTCTAAGCCAAGGGGTGAGAGCTTGCCCATCTGCTTGATTCGTCCAACCCTGCAAGCGGCGATGGCTCCGCTGCGATTAGATGCTCTCCGTCGACGTACCGTTCTCTTCACAAGAAGCTAGGGATTTGTCAATCCTCAGCAATGTAATTACACTGAGGAATGGCTTTGATGTAGACCAGATGTTGGCTTTCTCTTGTGTATTATTCATTTCCATCTCTTCTCTATCTTCTCGTACTCTGAAAGATTAAAAAGTATGAAAATATTAAAAGGGTGCTTTTTCTCCTTGTTCAAACTTTCCCACATAGAAGACCCACTTGGTGCGACCCATATGACAAACGGAGCGAGAGGAACACCAGTAATGCTTCGAAGCTACATCGGGACAAATACAACTCGAGTGGCAGGTTCCAGTTCTTAAGAACGGGGAGTCAAAGAAATCTGACGTTTATGAGGAGAGTTTGTGATCTTTGCAAATGTTGATCTTAAAAAGGAAAAGGAAATGATTGGTGAAGTTCTTGATTGACGAGTAAGCGATAACTGAAGAGTAGGTAATAATTTGAATTATATTGGAAAACCGAAAGTTTCCTTGTTCTCTTATTGTTCAGGAAAAGATGGCTTATCTTGAAAAGTTAATGTATTCAATTTACCCCTGTAGTGTAAGGAGTTCTGAGAGAAAACCTCACGCCAATGGTTGCAGTGGGGGAAATGTATGTGTGTTTAAGAGACTGTGGCCGAGTCCAGATTGTAACTTTGTATTTCAAATAGAATTTATTTTGCTTAGCTTCAAAGGGCAATGAAGAGAAAAGACTGCTTCAGCTTATGGCAAGTTTCAAGAAAAGTCGCTGAGCGCATTTACCAATGAGACCCCTGACGAGCACTGGTGCTTCATGAACGGCAAGGCCCTGAATCCCAGGGACTAACAATGGCTGCAGTAGACTGTACTGCATCCAGTTTTCGCCCCTCCTCTCCACCACTTCAGAAAGGCTGTGGACAAATTGGATCGAGTCCTGCGGAGGGCAACGAAACTGATCAGGGGGCTGGGGCACATGACTTACGAGGAGAGGCTGAGCGAATTGGGCCTGTTTAGTCTGCAGAAGAGACGAGGGATGGGCATTTGATAGCCAACTTCTGAAAGCATTTGATAGCCAACTACCTGAAATCAAGGGGGGATTGCAAAGACTATGGAGCTCGACTGTTCTCAGGGGCAGCAGATGACAGAACAAGGAGCTATGGTCGCTAGTTCAAGTGGGGCAGGGCTAGGTTGCAGACGAAGGAAAACAATTTCAGTGGGAGGGTGGTTACCTCGGGAGGTGGTGGAATCTCCATGCTTTGCGGTTTTTCAGGTTCGTCCTGACAAAGCCCTGGCTGGGACGATATAGTTGGGGTTGGTCCGGCTTTGAATAGGGGATTGGACTAAAGGAAATCCTGGGGTCGCCTCCAACACTCATCTTCTATGAGTCGATGACTGAAGTATGTGGTTACAATCTACTTAGATAGGAAAGGTAACTATTAATGCGTAGGTCATGTACGGAGGAGGGTTGTCACCGTTTTTCCATCAGTCACGATTGTTTCTGTTGATCTTGCTATCCCTTGTTAAAAAATGTCCTTTTGTTTGCTACGTGTACTCAAGTGCTGTGTGTGATACAGGAGCAGTGGTCTAGAGTAAAATTGGTAACCTGGGGCTAGCCCGTTGCTTTGGGTACAGAGGATCTGGATTTCTCTGAGGATTTGAAGACACTCAGGCGGGACGTTGTGTCTACTATCAACAGTCAGGGCTTATGTAGCCCAGAGGACGGTGCTTGAGCTGCTGACCCTCTGGATGAGTTTGGTCGCTAACATCCAGCTGACAAAGTCGAAGGACGTAACAAGGAGACCCACCATCCTCAGAACCTTGAGACGGTCAAAATGTACCTCTACAGTGAGCCACATGTCAATTGCGCACAGGGAAGGCACCCCATAGCAGAGTTCCCTGTATCCAAATAGACCCAGATCTCTGCCCTATGAACTCATGGAACACTTGTTCTTTCCGCAGTGAAAGCCCGTAAAGGACGCATGGTCTCCGTGATAAATTGGTCACCGAGAGCTCTTATTCTTTTCTCAGCTCTGCTGTGTATTTGAAAGGCTACACAGGAAGCTAGGGCGACGACTGACGCGAGGAAAATTGTTTGCCAACTCCACTGCCCAGTTCAGTTCATTGATTACAGTCGCAAAGAATACCTGGGTTAGATGGACACTAATCAGCCTTCCCTGTTCGGCTCCAAAGTTTCAGGAGTCAAAGACAGAGCGCGAGAGCGTCTTCAGATTACTTTCCTTTTCTGTGACTCACACACTCTTGCCTTGTGGGGAACAAGGACTTTCATACAGTGAAGAAATGAGGGGAACCAATGAGGCAATGAGTGTGTCGGGCTCCAAATTCAGATTTCAGGATACATGAATGTTGAGAGTGTCTGACTCCATGGCAGAACAATTAAGGCGATGGTGCAGTTGCTTCGCTGTAGCACTTCGATTGCAGACGCTCTAAGCCAAGGGGTGAGAGCTTGCCCATCTGCTTGATTCGTCCAACCCTGCAAGCGGCGATGGCTCCGCTGCGATTAGATGCTCTCCGTCGACGTACCGTTCTCTTCACAAGAAGCTAGGGATTTGTCAATCCTCAGCAATGTAATTACACTGAGGAATGGCTTTGATGTAGACCAGATGTTGGCTTTCTCTTGTGTATTATTCATTTCCATCTCTTCTCTATCTTCTCGTACTCTGAAAGATTAAAAAGTATGAAAATATTAAAAGGGTGCTTTTTCTCCTTGTTCAAACTTTCCCACATAGAAGACCCACTTGGTGCGACCCATATGACAAACGGAGCGAGAGGAACACCAGTAATGCTTCGAAGCTACATCGGGACAAATACAACTCGAGTGGCAGGTTCCAGTTCTTAAGAACGGGGAGTCAAAGAAATCTGACGTTTATGAGGAGAGTTTGTGATCTTTGCAAATGTTGATCTTAAAAAGGAAAAGGAAATGATTGGTGAAGTTCTTGATTGACGAGTAAGCGATAACTGAAGAGTAGGTAATAATTTGAATTATATTGGAAAACCGAAAGTTTCCTTGTTCTCTTATTGTTCAGGAAAAGATGGCTTATCTTGAAAAGTTAATGTATTCAATTTACCCCTGTAGTGTAAGGAGTTCTGAGAGAAAACCTCACGCCAATGGTTGCAGTGGGGGAAATGTATGTGTGTTTAAGAGACTGTGGCCGAGTCCAGATTGTAACTTTGTATTTCAAATAGAATTTATTTTGCTTAGCTTCAAAGGGCAATGAAGAGAAAAGACTGCTTCAGCTTATGGCAAGTTTCAAGAAAAGTCGCTGAGCGCATTTACCAATGAGACCCCTGACGAGCACTGGTGCTTCATGAACGGCAAGGCCCTGAATCCCAGGGACTAACAATGGCTGCAGTAGACTGTACTGCATCCAGTTTTCGCCCCTCCTCTCCACCACTTCAGAAAGGCTGTGGACAAATTGGATCGAGTCCTGCGGAGGGCAACGAAACTGATCAGGGGGCTGGGGCACATGACTTACGAGGAGAGGCTGAGCGAATTGGGCCTGTTTAGTCTGCAGAAGAGACGAGGGATGGGCATTTGATAGCCAACTTCTGAAAGCATTTGATAGCCAACTACCTGAAATCAAGGGGGGATTGCAAAGACTATGGAGCTCGACTGTTCTCAGGGGCAGCAGATGACAGAACAAGGAGCTATGGTCGCTAGTTCAAGTGGGGCAGGGCTAGGTTGCAGACGAAGGAAAACAATTTCAGTGGGAGGGTGGTTACCTCGGGAGGTGGTGGAATCTCCATGCTTTGCGGTTTTTCAGGTTCGTCCTGACAAAGCCCTGGCTGGGACGATATAGTTGGGGTTGGTCCGGCTTTGAATAGGGGATTGGACTAAAGGAAATCCTGGGGTCGCCTCCAACACTCATCTTCTATGAGTCGATGACTGAAGTATGTGGTTACAATCTACTTAGATAGGAAAGGTAACTATTAATGCGTAGGTCATGTACGGAGGAGGGTTGTCACCGTTTTTCCATCAGTCACGATTGTTTCTGTTGATCTTGCTATCCCTTGTTAAAAAATGTCCTTTTGTTTGCTACGTGTACTCAAGTGCTGTGTGTGATACAGGAGCAGTGGTCTAGAGTAAAATTGGTAACCTGGGGCTAGCCCGTTGCTTTGGGTACAGAGGATCTGGATTTCTCTGAGGATTTGAAGACACTCAGGCGGGACGTTGTGTCTACTATCAACAGTCAGGGCTTATGTAGCCCAGAGGACGGTGCTTGAGCTGCTGACCCTCTGGATGAGTTTGGTCGCTAACATCCAGCTGACAAAGTCGAAGGACGTAACAAGGAGACCCACCATCCTCAGAACCTTGAGACGGTCAAAATGTACCTCTACAGTGAGCCACATGTCAATTGCGCACAGGGAAGGCACCCCATAGCAGAGTTCCCTGTATCCAAATAGACCCAGATCTCTGCCCTATGAACTCATGGAACACTTGTTCTTTCCGCAGTGAAAGCCCGTAAAGGACGCATGGTCTCCGTGATAAATTGGTCACCGAGAGCTCTTATTCTTTTCTCAGCTCTGCTGTGTATTTGAAAGGCTACACAGGAAGCTAGGGCGACGACTGACGCGAGGAAAATTGTTTGCCAACTCCACTGCCCAGTTCAGTTCATTGATTACAGTCGCAAAGAATACCTGGGTTAGATGGACACTAATCAGCCTTCCCTGTTCGGCTCCAAAGTTTCAGGAGTCAAAGACAGAGCGCGAGAGCGTCTTCAGATTACTTTCCTTTTCTGTGACTCACACACTCTTGCCTTGTGGGGAACAAGGACTTTCATACAGTGAAGAAATGAGGGGAACCAATGAGGCAATGAGTGTGTCGGGCTCCAAATTCAGATTTCAGGATACATGAATGTTGAGAGTGTCTGACTCCATGGCAGAACAATTAAGGCGATGGTGCAGTTGCTTCGCTGTAGCACTTCGATTGCAGACGCTCTAAGCCAAGGGGTGAGAGCTTGCCCATCTGCTTGATTCGTCCAACCCTGCAAGCGGCGATGGCTCCGCTGCGATTAGATGCTCTCCGTCGACGTACCGTTCTCTTCACAAGAAGCTAGGGATTTGTCAATCCTCAGCAATGTAATTACACTGAGGAATGGCTTTGATGTAGACCAGATGTTGGCTTTCTCTTGTGTATTATTCATTTCCATCTCTTCTCTATCTTCTCGTACTCTGAAAGATTAAAAAGTATGAAAATATTAAAAGGGTGCTTTTTCTCCTTGTTCAAACTTTCCCACATAGAAGACCCACTTGGTGCGACCCATATGACAAACGGAGCGAGAGGAACACCAGTAATGCTTCGAAGCTACATCGGGACAAATACAACTCGAGTGGCAGGTTCCAGTTCTTAAGAACGGGGAGTCAAAGAAATCTGACGTTTATGAGGAGAGTTTGTGATCTTTGCAAATGTTGATCTTAAAAAGGAAAAGGAAATGATTGGTGAAGTTCTTGATTGACGAGTAAGCGATAACTGAAGAGTAGGTAATAATTTGAATTATATTGGAAAACCGAAAGTTTCCTTGTTCTCTTATTGTTCAGGAAAAGATGGCTTATCTTGAAAAGTTAATGTATTCAATTTACCCCTGTAGTGTAAGGAGTTCTGAGAGAAAACCTCACGCCAATGGTTGCAGTGGGGGAAATGTATGTGTGTTTAAGAGACTGTGGCCGAGTCCAGATTGTAACTTTGTATTTCAAATAGAATTTATTTTGCTTAGCTTCAAAGGGCAATGAAGAGAAAAGACTGCTTCAGCTTATGGCAAGTTTCAAGAAAAGTCGCTGAGCGCATTTACCAATGAGACCCCTGACGAGCACTGGTGCTTCATGAACGGCAAGGCCCTGAATCCCAGGGACTAACAATGGCTGCAGTAGACTGTACTGCATCCAGTTTTCGCCCCTCCTCTCCACCACTTCAGAAAGGCTGTGGACAAATTGGATCGAGTCCTGCGGAGGGCAACGAAACTGATCAGGGGGCTGGGGCACATGACTTACGAGGAGAGGCTGAGCGAATTGGGCCTGTTTAGTCTGCAGAAGAGACGAGGGATGGGCATTTGATAGCCAACTTCTGAAAGCATTTGATAGCCAACTACCTGAAATCAAGGGGGGATTGCAAAGACTATGGAGCTCGACTGTTCTCAGGGGCAGCAGATGACAGAACAAGGAGCTATGGTCGCTAGTTCAAGTGGGGCAGGGCTAGGTTGCAGACGAAGGAAAACAATTTCAGTGGGAGGGTGGTTACCTCGGGAGGTGGTGGAATCTCCATGCTTTGCGGTTTTTCAGGTTCGTCCTGACAAAGCCCTGGCTGGGACGATATAGTTGGGGTTGGTCCGGCTTTGAATAGGGGATTGGACTAAAGGAAATCCTGGGGTCGCCTCCAACACTCATCTTCTATGAGTCGATGACTGAAGTATGTGGTTACAATCTACTTAGATAGGAAAGGTAACTATTAATGCGTAGGTCATGTACGGAGGAGGGTTGTCACCGTTTTTCCATCAGTCACGATTGTTTCTGTTGATCTTGCTATCCCTTGTTAAAAAATGTCCTTTTGTTTGCTACGTGTACTCAAGTGCTGTGTGTGATACAGGAGCAGTGGTCTAGAGTAAAATTGGTAACCTGGGGCTAGCCCGTTGCTTTGGGTACAGAGGATCTGGATTTCTCTGAGGATTTGAAGACACTCAGGCGGGACGTTGTGTCTACTATCAACAGTCAGGGCTTATGTAGCCCAGAGGACGGTGCTTGAGCTGCTGACCCTCTGGATGAGTTTGGTCGCTAACATCCAGCTGACAAAGTCGAAGGACGTAACAAGGAGACCCACCATCCTCAGAACCTTGAGACGGTCAAAATGTACCTCTACAGTGAGCCACATGTCAATTGCGCACAGGGAAGGCACCCCATAGCAGAGTTCCCTGTATCCAAATAGACCCAGATCTCTGCCCTATGAACTCATGGAACACTTGTTCTTTCCGCAGTGAAAGCCCGTAAAGGACGCATGGTCTCCGTGATAAATTGGTCACCGAGAGCTCTTATTCTTTTCTCAGCTCTGCTGTGTATTTGAAAGGCTACACAGGAAGCTAGGGCGACGACTGACGCGAGGAAAATTGTTTGCCAACTCCACTGCCCAGTTCAGTTCATTGATTACAGTCGCAAAGAATACCTGGGTTAGATGGACACTAATCAGCCTTCCCTGTTCGGCTCCAAAGTTTCAGGAGTCAAAGACAGAGCGCGAGAGCGTCTTCAGATTACTTTCCTTTTCTGTGACTCACACACTCTTGCCTTGTGGGGAACAAGGACTTTCATACAGTGAAGAAATGAGGGGAACCAATGAGGCAATGAGTGTGTCGGGCTCCAAATTCAGATTTCAGGATACATGAATGTTGAGAGTGTCTGACTCCATGGCAGAACAATTAAGGCGATGGTGCAGTTGCTTCGCTGTAGCACTTCGATTGCAGACGCTCTAAGCCAAGGGGTGAGAGCTTGCCCATCTGCTTGATTCGTCCAACCCTGCAAGCGGCGATGGCTCCGCTGCGATTAGATGCTCTCCGTCGACGTACCGTTCTCTTCACAAGAAGCTAGGGATTTGTCAATCCTCAGCAATGTAATTACACTGAGGAATGGCTTTGATGTAGACCAGATGTTGGCTTTCTCTTGTGTATTATTCATTTCCATCTCTTCTCTATCTTCTCGTACTCTGAAAGATTAAAAAGTATGAAAATATTAAAAGGGTGCCTTTTCTCCTTGTGCAAACTTTCCCACATAGAAGACCCACTTGGTGCGACCCATATGACAAACGGAGCGAGAGGAACACCAGTAATGCTTCGAAGCTACATCGGGACAAATACAACTCGAGTGGCAGGTTCCAGTTCTTAAGAACGGGGAGTCAAAGAAATCTGACGTTTATGAGGAGAGTTTGTGATCTTTGCAAATGTTGATCTTAAAAAGGAAAAGGAAATGATTGGTGAAGTTCTTGATTGACGAGTAAGCGATAACTGAAGAGTAGGTAATAATTTGAATTATATTGGAAAACCGAAAGTTTCCTTGTTCTCTTATTGTTCAGGAAAAGATGGCTTATCTTGAAAAGTTAATGTATTCA
Source organism: Malaclemys terrapin pileata (assembly GCF_027887155.1). Lineage (NCBI taxonomy): Eukaryota > Metazoa > Chordata > Testudines > Emydidae > Malaclemys > Malaclemys terrapin. The sequence continues at coordinate 11,779,154 of NC_071515.1, read as the reverse complement.
ATTTACCCCTGTAGTGTAAGGAGTTCTGAGAGAAAACCTCACGCCAATGGTTGCAGTGGGGGAAATGTATGTGTGTTTAAGAGACTGTGGCCGAGTCCAGATTGTAACTTTGTATTTCAAATAGAATTTATTTTGCTTAGCTTCAAAGGGCAATGAAGAGAAAAGACTGCTTCAGCTTATGGCAAGTTTCAAGAAAAGTCGCTGAGCGCATTTACCAATGAGACCCCTGACGAGCACTGGTGCTTCATGAACGGCAAGGCCCTGAATCCCAGGGACTAACAATGGCTGCAGTAGACTGTACTGCATCCAGTTTTCGCCCCTCCTCTCCACCACTTCAGAAAGGCTGTGGACAAATTGGATCGAGTCCTGCGGAGGGCAACGAAACTGATCAGGGGGCTGGGGCACATGACTTACGAGGAGAGGCTGAGCGAATTGGGCCTGTTTAGTCTGCAGAAGAGACGAGGGATGGGCATTTGATAGCCAACTTCTGAAAGCATTTGATAGCCAACTACCTGAAATCAAGGGGGGATTGCAAAGACTATGGAGCTCGACTGTTCTCAGGGGCAGCAGATGACAGAACAAGGAGCTATGGTCGCTAGTTCAAGTGGGGCAGGGCTAGGTTGCAGACGAAGGAAAACAATTTCAGTGGGAGGGTGGTTACCTCGGGAGGTGGTGGAATCTCCATGCTTTGCGGTTTTTCAGGTTCGTCCTGACAAAGCCCTGGCTGGGACGATATAGTTGGGGTTGGTCCGGCTTTGAATAGGGGATTGGACTAAAGGAAATCCTGGGGTCGCCTCCAACACTCATCTTCTATGAGTCGATGACTGAAGTATGTGGTTACAATCTACTTAGATAGGAAAGGTAACTATTAATGCGTAGGTCATGTACGGAGGAGGGTTGTCACCGTTTTTCCATCAGTCACGATTGTTTCTGTTGATCTTGCTATCCCTTGTTAAAAAATGTCCTTTTGTTTGCTACGTGTACTCAAGTGCTGTGTGTGATACAGGAGCAGTGGTCTAGAGTAAAATTGGTAACCTGGGGCTAGCCCGTTGCTTTGGGTACAGAGGATCTGGATTTCTCTGAGGATTTGAAGACACTCAGGCGGGACGTTGTGTCTACTATCAACAGTCAGGGCTTATGTAGCCCAGAGGACGGTGCTTGAGCTGCTGACCCTCTGGATGAGTTTGGTCGCTAACATCCAGCTGACAAAGTCGAAGGACGTAACAAGGAGACCCACCATCCTCAGAACCTTGAGACGGTCAAAATGTACCTCTACAGTGAGCCACATGTCAATTGCGCACAGGGAAGGCACCCCATAGCAGAGTTCCCTGTATCCAAATAGACCCAGATCTCTGCCCTATGAACTCATGGAACACTTGTTCTTTCCGCAGTGAAAGCCCGTAAAGGACGCATGGTCTCCGTGATAAATTGGTCACCGAGAGCTCTTATTCTTTTCTCAGCTCTGCTGTGTATTTGAAAGGCTACACAGGAAGCTAGGGCGACGACTGACGCGAGGAAAATTGTTTGCCAACTCCACTGCCCAGTTCAGTTCATTGATTACAGTCGCAAAGAATACCTGGGTTAGATGGACACTAATCAGCCTTCCCTGTTCGGCTCCAAAGTTTCAGGAGTCAAAGACAGAGCGCGAGAGCGTCTTCAGATTACTTTCCTTTTCTGTGACTCACACACTCTTGCCTTGTGGGGAACAAGGACTTTCATACAGTGAAGAAATGAGGGGAACCAATGAGGCAATGAGTGTGTCGGGCTCCAAATTCAGATTTCAGGATACATGAATGTTGAGAGTGTCTGACTCCATGGCAGAACAATTAAGGCGATGGTGCAGTTGCTTCGCTGTAGCACTTCGATTGCAGACGCTCTAAGCCAAGGGGTGAGAGCTTGCCCATCTGCTTGATTCGTCCAACCCTGCAAGCGGCGATGGCTCCGCTGCGATTAGATGCTCTCCGTCGACGTACCGTTCTCTTCACAAGAAGCTAGGGATTTGTCAATCCTCAGCAATGTAATTACACTGAGGAATGGCTTTGATGTAGACCAGATGTTGGCTTTCTCTTGTGTATTATTCATTTCCATCTCTTCTCTATCTTCTCGTACTCTGAAAGATTAAAAAGTATGAAAATATTAAAAGGGTGCCTTTTCTCCTTGTGCAAACTTTCCCACATAGAAGACCCACTTGGTGCGACCCATATGACAAACGGAGCGAGAGGAACACCAGTAATGCTTCGAAGCTACATCGGGACAAATACAACTCGAGTGGCAGGTTCCAGTTCTTAAGAACGGGGAGTCAAAGAAATCTGACGTTTATGAGGAGAGTTTGTGATCTTTGCAAATGTTGATCTTAAAAAGGAAAAGGAAATGATTGGTGAAGTTCTTGATTGACGAGTAAGCGATAACTGAAGAGTAGGTAATAATTTGAATTATATTGGAAAACCGAAAGTTTCCTTGTTCTCTTATTGTTCAGGAAAAGATGGCTTATCTTGAAAAGTTAATGTATTCAATTTACCCCTGTAGTGTAAGGAGTTCTGAGAGAAAACCTCACGCCAATGGTTGCAGTGGGGGAAATGTATGTGTGTTTAAGAGACTGTGGCCGAGTCCAGATTGTAACTTTGTATTTCAAATAGAATTTATTTTGCTTAGCTTCAAAGGGCAATGAAGAGAAAAGACTGCTTCAGCTTATGGCAAGTTTCAAGAAAAGTCGCTGAGCGCATTTACCAATGAGACCCCTGACGAGCACTGGTGCTTCATGAACGGCAAGGCCCTGAATCCCAGGGACTAACAATGGCTGCAGTAGACTGTACTGCATCCAGTTTTCGCCCCTCCTCTCCACCACTTCAGAAAGGCTGTGGACAAATTGGATCGAGTCCTGCGGAGGGCAACGAAACTGATCAGGGGGCTGGGGCACATGACTTACGAGGAGAGGCTGAGCGAATTGGGCCTGTTTAGTCTGCAGAAGAGACGAGGGATGGGCATTTGATAGCCAACTTCTGAAAGCATTTGATAGCCAACTACCTGAAATCAAGGGGGGATTGCAAAGACTATGGAGCTCGACTGTTCTCAGGGGCAGCAGATGACAGAACAAGGAGCTCTGGTCGCTAGTTCAAGTGGGGCAGGGCTAGGTTGCAGACGAAGGAAAACAATTTCAGTGGGAGGGTGGTTACCTCGGGAGGTGGTGGAATCTCCATGCTTTGCGGTTTTTCAGGTTCGTCCTGACAAAGCCCTGGCTGGGACGATATAGTTGGGGTTGGTCCGGCTTTGAATAGGGGATTGGACTAAAGGAAATCCTGGGGTCGCCTCCAACACTCATCTTCTATGAGTCGATGACTGAAGTATGTGGTTACAATCTACTTAGATAGGAAAGGTAACTATTAATGCGTAGGTCATGTACGGAGGAGGGTTGTCACCGTTTTTCCATCAGTCACGATTGTTTCTGTTGATCTTGCTATCCCTTGTTAAAAAATGTCCTTTTGTTTGCTACGTGTACTCAAGTGCTGTGTGTGATACAGGAGCAGTGGTCTAGAGTAAAATTGGTAACCTGGGGCTAGCCCGTTGCTTTGGGTACAGAGGATCTGGATTTCTCTGAGGATTTGAAGACACTCAGGCGGGACGTTGTGTCTACTATCAACAGTCAGGGCTTATGTAGCCCAGAGGACGGTGCTTGAGCTGCTGACCCTCTGGATGAGTTTGGTCGCTAACATCCAGCTGACAAAGTCGAAGGACGTAACAAGGAGACCCACCATCCTCAGAACCTTGAGACGGTCAAAATGTACCTCTACAGTGAGCCACATGTCAATTGCGCACAGGGAAGGCACCCCATAGCAGAGTTCCCTGTATCCAAATAGACCCAGATCTCTGCCCTATGAACTCATGGAACACTTGTTCTTTCCGCAGTGAAAGCCCGTAAAGGACGCATGGTCTCCGTGATAAATTGGTCACCGAGAGCTCTTATTCTTTTCTCAGCTCTGCTGTGTATTTGAAAGGCTACACAGGAAGCTAGGGCGACGACTGACGCGAGGAAAATTGTTTGCCAACTCCACTGCCCAGTTCAGTTCATTGATTACAGTCGCAAAGAATACCTGGGTTAGATGGACACTAATCAGCCTTCCCTGTTCGGCTCCAAAGTTTCAGGAGTCAAAGACAGAGCGCGAGAGCGTCTTCAGATTACTTTCCTTTTCTGTGACTCACACACTCTTGCCTTGTGGGGAACAAGGACTTTCATACAGTGAAGAAATGAGGGGAACCAATGAGGCAATGAGTGTGTCGGGCTCCAAATTCAGATTTCAGGATACATGAATGTTGAGAGTGTCTGACTCCATGGCAGAACAATTAAGGCGATGGTGCAGTTGCTTCGCTGTAGCACTTCGATTGCAGACGCTCTAAGCCAAGGGGTGAGAGCTTGCCCATCTGCTTGATTCGTCCAACCCTGCAAGCGGCGATGGCTCCGCTGCGATTAGATGCTCTCCGTCGACGTACCGTTCTCTTCACAAGAAGCTAGGGATTTGTCAATCCTCAGCAATGTAATTACACTGAGGAATGGCTTTGATGTAGACCAGATGTTGGCTTTCTCTTGTGTATTATTCATTTCCATCTCTTCTCTATCTTCTCGTACTCTGAAAGATTAAAAAGTATGAAAATATTAAAAGGGTGCCTTTTCTCCTTGTGCAAACTTTCCCACATAGAAGACCCACTTGGTGCGACCCATATGACAAACGGAGCGAGAGGAACACCAGTAATGCTTCGAAGCTACATCGGGACAAATACAACTCGAGTGGCAGGTTCCAGTTCTTAAGAACGGGGAGTCAAAGAAATCTGACGTTTATGAGGAGAGTTTGTGATCTTTGCAAATGTTGATCTTAAAAAGGAAAAGGAAATGATTGGTGAAGTTCTTGATTGACGAGTAAGCGATAACTGAAGAGTAGGTAATAATTTGAATTATATTGGAAAACCGAAAGTTTCCTTGTTCTCTTATTGTTCAGGAAAAGATGGCTTATCTTGAAAAGTTAATGTATTCAATTTACCCCTGTAGTGTAAGGAGTTCTGAGAGAAAACCTCACGCCAATGGTTGCAGTGGGGGAAATGTATGTGTGTTTAAGAGACTGTGGCCGAGTCCAGATTGTAACTTTGTATTTCAAATAGAATTTATTTTGCTTAGCTTCAAAGGGCAATGAAGAGAAAAGACTGCTTCAGCTTATGGCAAGTTTCAAGAAAAGTCGCTGAGCGCATTTACCAATGAGACCCCTGACGAGCACTGGTGCTTCATGAACGGCAAGGCCCTGAATCCCAGGGACTAACAATGGCTGCAGTAGACTGTACTGCATCCAGTTTTCGCCCCTCCTCTCCACCACTTCAGAAAGGCTGTGGACAAATTGGATCGAGTCCTGCGGAGGGCAACGAAACTGATCAGGGGGCTGGGGCACATGACTTACGAGGAGAGGCTGAGCGAATTGGGCCTGTTTAGTCTGCAGAAGAGACGAGGGATGGGCATTTGATAGCCAACTTCTGAAAGCATTTGATAGCCAACTACCTGAAATCAAGGGGGGATTGCAAAGACTATGGAGCTCGACTGTTCTCAGGGGCAGCAGATGACAGAACAAGGAGCTCTGGTCGCTAGTTCAAGTGGGGCAGGGCTAGGTTGCAGACGAAGGAAAACAATTTCAGTGGGAGGGTGGTTACCTCGGGAGGTGGTGGAATCTCCATGCTTTGCGGTTTTTCAGGTTCGTCCTGACAAAGCCCTGGCTGGGACGATATAGTTGGGGTTGGTCCGGCTTTGAATAGGGGATTGGACTAAAGGAAATCCTGGGGTCGCCTCCAACACTCATCTTCTATGAGTCGATGACTGAAGTATGTGGTTACAATCTACTTAGATAGGAAAGGTAACTATTAATGCGTAGGTCATGTACGGAGGAGGGTTGTCACCGTTTTTCCATCAGTCACGATTGTTTCTGTTGATCTTGCTATCCCTTGTTAAAAAATGTCCTTTTGTTTGCTACGTGTACTCAAGTGCTGTGTGTGATACAGGAGCAGTGGTCTAGAGTAAAATTGGTAACCTGGGGCTAGCCCGTTGCTTTGGGTACAGAGGATCTGGATTTCTCTGAGGATTTGAAGACACTCAGGCGGGACGTTGTGTCTACTATCAACAGTCAGGGCTTATGTAGCCCAGAGGACGGTGCTTGAGCTGCTGACCCTCTGGATGAGTTTGGTCGCTAACATCCAGCTGACAAAGTCGAAGGACGTAACAAGGAGACCCACCATCCTCAGAACCTTGAGACGGTCAAAATGTACCTCTACAGTGAGCCACATGTCAATTGCGCACAGGGAAGGCACCCCATAGCAGAGTTCCCTGTATCCAAATAGACCCAGATCTCTGCCCTATGAACTCATGGAACACTTGTTCTTTCCGCAGTGAAAGCCCGTAAAGGACGCATGGTCTCCGTGATAAATTGGTCACCGAGAGCTCTTATTCTTTTCTCAGCTCTGCTGTGTATTTGAAAGGCTACACAGGAAGCTAGGGCGACGACTGACGCGAGGAAAATTGTTTGCCAACTCCACTGCCCAGTTCAGTTCATTGATTACAGTCGCAAAGAATACCTGGGTTAGATGGACACTAATCAGCCTTCCCTGTTCGGCTCCAAAGTTTCAGGAGTCAAAGACAGAGCGCGAGAGCGTCTTCAGATTACTTTCCTTTTCTGTGACTCACACACTCTTGCCTTGTGGGGAACAAGGACTTTCATACAGTGAAGAAATGAGGGGAACCAATGAGGCAATGAGTGTGTCGGGCTCCAAATTCAGATTTCAGGATACATGAATGTTGAGAGTGTCTGACTCCATGGCAGAACAATTAAGGCGATGGTGCAGTTGCTTCGCTGTAGCACTTCGATTGCAGACGCTCTAAGCCAAGGGGTGAGAGCTTGCCCATCTGCTTGATTCGTCCAACCCTGCAAGCGGCGATGGCTCCGCTGCGATTAGATGCTCTCCGTCGACGTACCGTTCTCTTCACAAGAAGCTAGGGATTTGTCAATCCTCAGCAATGTAATTACACTGAGGAATGGCTTTGATGTAGACCAGATGTTGGCTTTCTCTTGTGTATTATTCATTTCCATCTCTTCTCTATCTTCTCGTACTCTGAAAGATTAAAAAGTATGAAAATATTAAAAGGGTGCTTTTTCTCCTTGTTCAAACTTTCCCACATAGAAGACCCACTTGGTGCGACCCATATGACAAACGGAGCGAGAGGAACACCAGTAATGCTTCGAAGCTACATCGGGACAAATACAACTCGAGTGGCAGGTTCCAGTTCTTAAGAACGGGGAGTCAAAGAAATCTGACGTTTATGAGGAGAGTTTGTGATCTTTGCAAATGTTGATCTTAAAAAGGAAAAGGAAATGATTGGTGAAGTTCTTGATTGACGAGTAAGCGATAACTGAAGAGTAGGTAATAATTTGAATTATATTGGAAAACCGAAAGTTTCCTTGTTCTCTTATTGTTCAGGAAAAGATGGCTTATCTTGAAAAGTTAATGTATTCAATTTACCCCTGTAGTGTAAGGAGTTCTGAGAGAAAACCTCACGCCAATGGTTGCAGTGGGGGAAATGTATGTGTGTTTAAGAGACTGTGGCCGAGTCCAGATTGTAACTTTGTATTTCAAATAGAATTTATTTTGCTTAGCTTCAAAGGGCAATGAAGAGAAAAGACTGCTTCAGCTTATGGCAAGTTTCAAGAAAAGTCGCTGAGCGCATTTACCAATGAGACCCCTGACGAGCACTGGTGCTTCATGAACGGCAAGGCCCTGAATCCCAGGGACTAACAATGGCTGCAGTAGACTGTACTGCATCCAGTTTTCGCCCCTCCTCTCCACCACTTCAGAAAGGCTGTGGACAAATTGGATCGAGTCCTGCGGAGGGCAACGAAACTGATCAGGGGGCTGGGGCACATGACTTACGAGGAGAGGCTGAGCGAATTGGGCCTGTTTAGTCTGCAGAAGAGACGAGGGATGGGCATTTGATAGCCAACTTCTGAAAGCATTTGATAGCCAACTACCTGAAATCAAGGGGGGATTGCAAAGACTATGGAGCTCGACTGTTCTCAGGGGCAGCAGATGACAGAACAAGGAGCTATGGTCGCTAGTTCAAGTGGGGCAGGGCTAGGTTGCAGACGAAGGAAAACAATTTCAGTGGGAGGGTGGTTACCTCGGGAGGTGGTGGAATCTCCATGCTTTGCGGTTTTTCAGGTTCGTCCTGACAAAGCCCTGGCTGGGACGATATAGTTGGGGTTGGTCCGGCTTTGAATAGGGGATTGGACTAAAGGAAATCCTGGGGTCGCCTCCAACACTCATCTTCTATGAGTCGATGACTGAAGTATGTGGTTACAATCTACTTAGATAGGAAAGGTAACTATTAATGCGTAGGTCATGTACGGAGGAGGGTTGTCACCGTTTTTCCATCAGTCACGATTGTTTCTGTTGATCTTGCTATCCCTTGTTAAAAAATGTCCTTTTGTTTGCTACGTGTACTCAAGTGCTGTGTGTGATACAGGAGCAGTGGTCTAGAGTAAAATTGGTAACCTGGGGCTAGCCCGTTGCTTTGGGTACAGAGGATCTGGATTTCTCTGAGGATTTGAAGACACTCAGGCGGGACGTTGTGTCTACTAGCAACAGTCAGGGCTTATGTAGCCCAGAGGACGGTGCTTGAGCTGCTGACCCTCTGGATGAGTTTGGTCGCTAACATCCAGCTGACAAAGTCGAAGGACGTAACAAGGAGACCCACCATCCTCAGAACCTTGAGACGGTCAAAATGTACCTCTACAGTGAGCCACATGTCAATTGCGCACAGGGAAGGCACCCCATAGCAGAGTTCCCTGTATCCAAATAGACCCAGATCTCTGCCCTATGAACTCATGGAACACTTGTTCTTTCCGCAGTGAAAGCCCGTAAAGGACGCATGGTCTCCGTGATAAATTGGTCACCGAGAGCTCTTATTCTTTTCTCAGCTCTGCTGTGTATTTGAAAGGCTACACAGGAAGCTAGGGCGACGACTGACGCGAGGAAAATTGTTTGCCAACTCCACTGCCCAGTTCAGTTCATTGATTACAGTCGCAAAGAATACCTGGGTTAGATGGACACTAATCAGCCTTCCCTGTTCGGCTCCAAAGTTTCAGGAGTCAAAGACAGAGCGCGAGAGCGTCTTCAGATTACTTTCCTTTTCTGTGACTCACACACTCTTGCCTTGTGGGGAACAAGGACTTTCATACAGTGAAGAAATGAGGGGAACCAATGAGGCAATGAGTGTGTCGGGCTCCAAATTCAGATTTCAGGATACATGAATGTTGAGAGTGTCTGACTCCATGGCAGAACAATTAAGGCGATGGTGCAGTTGCTTCGCTGTAGCACTTCGATTGCAGACGCTCTAAGCCAAGGGGTGAGAGCTTGCCCATCTGCTTGATTCGTCCAACCCTGCAAGCGGCGATGGCTCCGCTGCGATTAGATGCTCTCCGTCGACGTACCGTTCTCTTCACAAGAAGCTAGGGATTTGTCAATCCTCAGCAATGTAATTACACTGAGGAATGGCTTTGATGTAGACCAGATGTTGGCTTTCTCTTGTGTATTATTCATTTCCATCTCTTCTCTATCTTCTCGTACTCTGAAAGATTAAAAAGTATGAAAATATTAAAAGGGTGCCTTTTCTCCTTGTGCAAACTTTCCCACATAGAAGACCCACTTGGTGCGACCCATATGACAAACGGAGCGAGAGGAACACCAGTAATGCTTCGAAGCTACATCGGGACAAATACAACTCGAGTGGCAGGTTCCAGTTCTTAAGAACGGGGAGTCAAAGAAATCTGACGTTTATGAGGAGAGTTTGTGATCTTTGCAAATGTTGATCTTAAAAAGGAAAAGGAAATGATTGGTGAAGTTCTTGATTGACGAGTAAGCGATAACTGAAGAGTAGGTAATAATTTGAATTATATTGGAAAACCGAAAGTTTCCTTGTTCTCTTATTGTTCAGGAAAAGATGGCTTATCTTGAAAAGTTAATGTATTCAATTTACCCCTGTAGTGTAAGGAGTTCTGAGAGAAAACCTCACGCCAATGGTTGCAGTGGGGGAAATGTATGTGTGTTTAAGAGACTGTGGCCGAGTCCAGATTGTAACTTTGTATTTCAAATAGAATTTATTTTGCTTAGCTTCAAAGGGCAATGAAGAGAAAAGACTGCTTCAGCTTATGGCAAGTTTCAAGAAAAGTCGCTGAGCGCATTTACCAATGAGACCCCTGACGAGCACTGGTGCTTCATGAACGGCAAGGCCCTGAATCCCAGGGACTAACAATGGCTGCAGTAGACTGTACTGCATCCAGTTTTCGCCCCTCCTCTCCACCACTTCAGAAAGGCTGTGGACAAATTGGATCGAGTCCTGCGGAGGGCAACGAAACTGATCAGGGGGCTGGGGCACATGACTTACGAGGAGAGGCTGAGCGAATTGGGCCTGTTTAGTCTGCAGAAGAGACGAGGGATGGGCATTTGATAGCCAACTTCTGAAAGCATTTGATAGCCAACTACCTGAAATCAAGGGGGGATTGCAAAGACTATGGAGCTCGACTGTTCTCAGGGGCAGCAGATGACAGAACAAGGAGCTATGGTCGCTAGTTCAAGTGGGGCAGGGCTAGGTTGCAGACGAAGGAAAACAATTTCAGTGGGAGGGTGGTTACCTCGGGAGGTGGTGGAATCTCCATGCTTTGCGGTTTTTCAGGTTCGTCCTGACAAAGCCCTGGCTGGGACGATATAGTTGGGGTTGGTCCGGCTTTGAATAGGGGATTGGACTAAAGGAAATCCTGGGGTCGCCTCCAACACTCATCTTCTATGAGTCGATGACTGAAGTATGTGGTTACAATCTACTTAGATAGGAAAGGTAACTATTAATGCGTAGGTCATGTACGGAGGAGGGTTGTCACCGTTTTTCCATCAGTCACGATTGTTTCTGTTGATCTTGCTATCCCTTGTTAAAAAATGTCCTTTTGTTTGCTACGTGTACTCAAGTGCTGTGTGTGATACAGGAGCAGTGGTCTAGAGTAAAATTGGTAACCTGGGGCTAGCCCGTTGCTTTGGGTACAGAGGATCTGGATTTCTCTGAGGATTTGAAGACACTCAGGCGGGACGTTGTGTCTACTAGCAACAGTCAGGGCTTATGTAGCCCAGAGGACGGTGCTTGAGCTGCTGACCCTCTGGATGAGTTTGGTCGCTAACATCCAGCTGACAAAGTCGAAGGACGTAACAAGGAGACCCACCATCCTCAGAACCTTGAGACGGTCAAAATGTACCTCTACAGTGAGCCACATGTCAATTGCGCACAGGGAAGGCACCCCATAGCAGAGTTCCCTGTATCCAAATAGACCCAGATCTCTGCCCTATGAACTCATGGAACACTTGTTCTTTCCGCAGTGAAAGCCCGTAAAGGACGCATGGTCTCCGTGATAAATTGGTCACCGAGAGCTCTTATTCTTTTCTCAGCTCTGCTGTGTATTTGAAAGGCTACACAGGAAGCTAGGGCGACGACTGACGCGAGGAAAATTGTTTGCCAACTCCACTGCCCAGTTCAGTTCATTGATTACAGTCGCAAAGAATACCTGGGTTAGATGGACACTAATCAGCCTTCCCTGTTCGGCTCCAAAGTTTCAGGAGTCAAAGACAGAGCGCGAGAGCGTCTTCAGATTACTTTCCTTTTCTGTGACTCACACACTCTTGCCTTGTGGGGAACAAGGACTTTCATACAGTGAAGAAATGAGGGGAACCAATGAGGCAATGAGTGTGTCGGGCTCCAAATTCAGATTTCAGGATACATGAATGTTGAGAGTGTCTGACTCCATGGCAGAACAATTAAGGCGATGGTGCAGTTGCTTCGCTGTAGCACTTCGATTGCAGACGCTCTAAGCCAAGGGGTGAGAGCTTGCCCATCTGCTTGATTCGTCCAACCCTGCAAGCGGCGATGGCTCCGCTGCGATTAGATGCTCTCCGTCGACGTACCGTTCTCTTCACAAGAAGCTAGGGATTTGTCAATCCTCAGCAATGTAATTACACTGAGGAATGGCTTTGATGTAGACCAGATGTTGGCTTTCTCTTGTGTATTATTCATTTCCATCTCTTCTCTATCTTCTCGTACTCTGAAAGATTAAAAAGTATGAAAATATTAAAAGGGTGCTTTTTCTCCTTGTTCAAACTTTCCCACATAGAAGACCCACTTGGTGCGACCCATATGACAAACGGAGCGAGAGGAACACCAGTAATGCTTCGAAGCTACATCGGGACAAATACAACTCGAGTGGCAGGTTCCAGTTCTTAAGAACGGGGAGTCAAAGAAATCTGACGTTTATGAGGAGAGTTTGTGATCTTTGCAAATGTTGATCTTAAAAAGGAAAAGGAAATGATTGGTGAAGTTCTTGATTGACGAGTAAGCGATAACTGAAGAGTAGGTAATAATTTGAATTATATTGGAAAACCGAAAGTTTCCTTGTTCTCTTATTGTTCAGGAAAAGATGGCTTATCTTGAAAAGTTAATGTATTCAATTTACCCCTGTAGTGTAAGGAGTTCTGAGAGAAAACCTCACGCCAATGGTTGCAGTGGGGGAAATGTATGTGTGTTTAAGAGACTGTGGCCGAGTCCAGATTGTAACTTTGTATTTCAAATAGAATTTATTTTGCTTAGCTTCAAAGGGCAATGAAGAGAAAAGACTGCTTCAGCTTATGGCAAGTTTCAAGAAAAGTCGCTGAGCGCATTTACCAATGAGACCCCTGACGAGCACTGGTGCTTCATGAACGGCAAGGCCCTGAATCCCAGGGACTAACAATGGCTGCAGTAGACTGTACTGCATCCAGTTTTCGCCCCTCCTCTCCACCACTTCAGAAAGGCTGTGGACAAATTGGATCGAGTCCTGCGGAGGGCAACGAAACTGATCAGGGGGCTGGGGCACATGACTTACGAGGAGAGGCTGAGCGAATTGGGCCTGTTTAGTCTGCAGAAGAGACGAGGGATGGGCATTTGATAGCCAACTTCTGAAAGCATTTGATAGCCAACTACCTGAAATCAAGGGGGGATTGCAAAGACTATGGAGCTCGACTGTTCTCAGGGGCAGCAGATGACAGAACAAGGAGCTATGGTCGCTAGTTCAAGTGGGGCAGGGCTAGGTTGCAGACGAAGGAAAACAATTTCAGTGGGAGGGTGGTTACCTCGGGAGGTGGTGGAATCTCCATGCTTTGCGGTTTTTCAGGTTCGTCCTGACAAAGCCCTGGCTGGGACGATATAGTTGGGGTTGGTCCGGCTTTGAATAGGGGATTGGACTAAAGGAAATCCTGGGGTCGCCTCCAACACTCATCTTCTATGAGTCGATGACTGAAGTATGTGGTTACAATCTACTTAGATAGGAAAGGTAACTATTAATGCGTAGGTCATGTACGGAGGAGGGTTGTCACCGTTTTTCCATCAGTCACGATTGTTTCTGTTGATCTTGCTATCCCTTGTTAAAAAATGTCCTTTTGTTTGCTACGTGTACTCAAGTGCTGTGTGTGATACAGGAGCAGTGGTCTAGAGTAAAATTGGTAACCTGGGGCTAGCCCGTTGCTTTGGGTACAGAGGATCTGGATTTCTCTGAGGATTTGAAGACACTCAGGCGGGACGTTGTGTCTACTATCAACAGTCAGGGCTTATGTAGCCCAGAGGACGGTGCTTGAGCTGCTGACCCTCTGGATGAGTTTGGTCGCTAACATCCAGCTGACAAAGTCGAAGGACGTAACAAGGAGACCCACCATCCTCAGAACCTTGAGACGGTCAAAATGTACCTCTACAGTGAGCCACATGTCAATTGCGCACAGGGAAGGCACCCCATAGCAGAGTTCCCTGTATCCAAATAGACCCAGATCTCTGCCCTATGAACTCATGGAACACTTGTTCTTTCCGCAGTGAAAGCCCGTAAAGGACGCATGGTCTCCGTGATAAATTGGTCACCGAGAGCTCTTATTCTTTTCTCAGCTCTGCTGTGTATTTGAAAGGCTACACAGGAAGCTAGGGCGACGACTGACGCGAGGAAAATTGTTTGCCAACTCCACTGCCCAGTTCAGTTCATTGATTACAGTCGCAAAGAATACCTGGGTTAGATGGACACTAATCAGCCTTCCCTGTTCGGCTCCAAAGTTTCAGGAGTCAAAGACAGAGCGCGAGAGCGTCTTCAGATTACTTTCCTTTTCTGTGACTCACACACTCTTGCCTTGTGGGGAACAAGGACTTTCATACAGTGAAGAAATGAGGGGAACCAATGAGGCAATGAGTGTGTCGGGCTCCAAATTCAGATTTCAGGATACATGAATGTTGAGAGTGTCTGACTCCATGGCAGAACAATTAAGGCGATGGTGCAGTTGCTTCGCTGTAGCACTTCGATTGCAGACGCTCTAAGCCAAGGGGTGAGAGCTTGCCCATCTGCTTGATTCGTCCAACCCTGCAAGCGGCGATGGCTCCGCTGCGATTAGATGCTCTCCGTCGACGTACCGTTCTCTTCACAAGAAGCTAGGGATTTGTCAATCCTCAGCAATGTAATTACACTGAGGAATGGCTTTGATGTAGACCAGATGTTGGCTTTCTCTTGTGTATTATTCATTTCCATCTCTTCTCTATCTTCTCGTACTCTGAAAGATTAAAAAGTATGAAAATATTAAAAGGGTGCTTTTTCTCCTTGTTCAAACTTTCCCACATAGAAGACCCACTTGGTGCGACCCATATGACAAACGGAGCGAGAGGAACACCAGTAATGCTTCGAAGCTACATCGGGACAAATACAACTCGAGTGGCAGGTTCCAGTTCTTAAGAACGGGGAGTCAAAGAAATCTGACGTTTATGAGGAGAGTTTGTGATCTTTGCAAATGTTGATCTTAAAAAGGAAAAGGAAATGATTGGTGAAGTTCTTGATTGACGAGTAAGCGATAACTGAAGAGTAGGTAATAATTTGAATTATATTGGAAAACCGAAAGTTTCCTTGTTCTCTTATTGTTCAGGAAAAGATGGCTTATCTTGAAAAGTTAATGTATTCAATTTACCCCTGTAGTGTAAGGAGTTCTGAGAGAAAACCTCACGCCAATGGTTGCAGTGGGGGAAATGTATGTGTGTTTAAGAGACTGTGGCCGAGTCCAGATTGTAACTTTGTATTTCAAATAGAATTTATTTTGCTTAGCTTCAAAGGGCAATGAAGAGAAAAGACTGCTTCAGCTTATGGCAAGTTTCAAGAAAAGTCGCTGAGCGCATTTACCAATGAGACCCCTGACGAGCACTGGTGCTTCATGAACGGCAAGGCCCTGAATCCCAGGGACTAACAATGGCTGCAGTAGACTGTACTGCATCCAGTTTTCGCCCCTCCTCTCCACCACTTCAGAAAGGCTGTGGACAAATTGGATCGAGTCCTGCGGAGGGCAACGAAACTGATCAGGGGGCTGGGGCACATGACTTACGAGGAGAGGCTGAGCGAATTGGGCCTGTTTAGTCTGCAGAAGAGACGAGGGATGGGCATTTGATAGCCAACTTCTGAAAGCATTTGATAGCCAACTACCTGAAATCAAGGGGGGATTGCAAAGACTATGGAGCTCGACTGTTCTCAGGGGCAGCAGATGACAGAACAAGGAGCTATGGTCGCTAGTTCAAGTGGGGCAGGGCTAGGTTGCAGACGAAGGAAAACAATTTCAGTGGGAGGGTGGTTACCTCGGGAGGTGGTGGAATCTCCATGCTTTGCGGTTTTTCAGGTTCGTCCTGACAAAGCCCTGGCTGGGACGATATAGTTGGGGTTGGTCCGGCTTTGAATAGGGGATTGGACTAAAGGAAATCCTGGGGTCGCCTCCAACACTCATCTTCTATGAGTCGATGACTGAAGTATGTGGTTACAATCTACTTAGATAGGAAAGGTAACTATTAATGCGTAGGTCATGTACGGAGGAGGGTTGTCACCGTTTTTCCATCAGTCACGATTGTTTCTGTTGATCTTGCTATCCCTTGTTAAAAAATGTCCTTTTGTTTGCTACGTGTACTCAAGTGCTGTGTGTGATACAGGAGCAGTGGTCTAGAGTAAAATTGGTAACCTGGGGCTAGCCCGTTGCTTTGGGTACAGAGGATCTGGATTTCTCTGAGGATTTGAAGACACTCAGGCGGGACGTTGTGTCTACTATCAACAGTCAGGGCTTATGTAGCCCAGAGGACGGTGCTTGAGCTGCTGACCCTCTGGATGAGTTTGGTCGCTAACATCCAGCTGACAAAGTCGAAGGACGTAACAAGGAGACCCACCATCCTCAGAACCTTGAGACGGTCAAAATGTACCTCTACAGTGAGCCACATGTCAATTGCGCACAGGGAAGGCACCCCATAGCAGAGTTCCCTGTATCCAAATAGACCCAGATCTCTGCCCTATGAACTCATGGAACACTTGTTCTTTCCGCAGTGAAAGCCCGTAAAGGACGCATGGTCTCCGTGATAAATTGGTCACCGAGAGCTCTTATTCTTTTCTCAGCTCTGCTGTGTATTTGAAAGGCTACACAGGAAGCTAGGGCGACGACTGACGCGAGGAAAATTGTTTGCCAACTCCACTGCCCAGTTCAGTTCATTGATTACAGTCGCAAAGAATACCTGGGTTAGATGGACACTAATCAGCCTTCCCTGTTCGGCTCCAAAGTTTCAGGAGTCAAAGACAGAGCGCGAGAGCGTCTTCAGATTACTTTCCTTTTCTGTGACTCACACACTCTTGCCTTGTGGGGAACAAGGACTTTCATACAGTGAAGAAATGAGGGGAACCAATGAGGCAATGAGTGTGTCGGGCTCCAAATTCAGATTTCAGGATACATGAATGTTGAGAGTGTCTGACTCCATGGCAGAACAATTAAGGCGATGGTGCAGTTGCTTCGCTGTAGCACTTCGATTGCAGACGCTCTAAGCCAAGGGGTGAGAGCTTGCCCATCTGCTTGATTCGTCCAACCCTGCAAGCGGCGATGGCTCCGCTGCGATTAGATGCTCTCCGTCGACGTACCGTTCTCTTCACAAGAAGCTAGGGATTTGTCAATCCTCAGCAATGTAATTACACTGAGGAATGGCTTTGATGTAGACCAGATGTTGGCTTTCTCTTGTGTATTATTCATTTCCATCTCTTCTCTATCTTCTCGTACTCTGAAAGATTAAAAAGTATGAAAATATTAAAAGGGTGCCTTTTCTCCTTGTGCAAACTTTCCCACATAGAAGACCCACTTGGTGCGACCCATATGACAAACGGAGCGAGAGGAACACCAGTAATGCTTCGAAGCTACATCGGGACAAATACAACTCGAGTGGCAGGTTCCAGTTCTTAAGAACGGGGAGTCAAAGAAATCTGACGTTTATGAGGAGAGTTTGTGATCTTTGCAAATGTTGATCTTAAAAAGGAAAAGGAAATGATTGGTGAAGTTCTTGATTGACGAGTAAGCGATAACTGAAGAGTAGGTAATAATTTGAATTATATTGGAAAACCGAAAGTTTCCTTGTTCTCTTATTGTTCAGGAAAAGATGGCTTATCTTGAAAAGTTAATGTATTCAATTTACCCCTGTAGTGTAAGGAGTTCTGAGAGAAAACCTCACGCCAATGGTTGCAGTGGGGGAAATGTATGTGTGTTTAAGAGACTGTGGCCGAGTCCAGATTGTAACTTTGTATTTCAAATAGAATTTATTTTGCTTAGCTTCAAAGGGCAATGAAGAGAAAAGACTGCTTCAGCTTATGGCAAGTTTCAAGAAAAGTCGCTGAGCGCATTTACCAATGAGACCCCTGACGAGCACTGGTGCTTCATGAACGGCAAGGCCCTGAATCCCAGGGACTAACAATGGCTGCAGTAGACTGTACTGCATCCAGTTTTCGCCCCTCCTCTCCACCACTTCAGAAAGGCTGTGGACAAATTGGATCGAGTCCTGCGGAGGGCAACGAAACTGATCAGGGGGCTGGGGCACATGACTTACGAGGAGAGGCTGAGCGAATTGGGCCTGTTTAGTCTGCAGAAGAGACGAGGGATGGGCATTTGATAGCCAACTTCTGAAAGCATTTGATAGCCAACTACCTGAAATCAAGGGGGGATTGCAAAGACTATGGAGCTCGACTGTTCTCAGGGGCAGCAGATGACAGAACAAGGAGCTATGGTCGCTAGTTCAAGTGGGGCAGGGCTAGGTTGCAGACGAAGGAAAACAATTTCAGTGGGAGGGTGGTTACCTCGGGAGGTGGTGGAATCTCCATGCTTTGCGGTTTTTCAGGTTCGTCCTGACAAAGCCCTGGCTGGGACGATATAGTTGGGGTTGGTCCGGCTTTGAATAGGGGATTGGACTAAAGGAAATCCTGGGGTCGCCTCCAACACTCATCTTCTATGAGTCGATGACTGAAGTATGTGGTTACAATCTACTTAGATAGGAAAGGTAACTATTAATGCGTAGGTCATGTACGGAGGAGGGTTGTCACCGTTTTTCCATCAGTCACGATTGTTTCTGTTGATCTTGCTATCCCTTGTTAAAAAATGTCCTTTTGTTTGCTACGTGTACTCAAGTGCTGTGTGTGATACAGGAGCAGTGGTCTAGAGTAAAATTGGTAACCTGGGGCTAGCCCGTTGCTTTGGGTACAGAGGATCTGGATTTCTCTGAGGATTTGAAGACACTCAGGCGGGACGTTGTGTCTACTATCAACAGTCAGGGCTTATGTAGCCCAGAGGACGGTGCTTGAGCTGCTGACCCTCTGGATGAGTTTGGTCGCTAACATCCAGCTGACAAAGTCGAAGGACGTAACAAGGAGACCCACCATCCTCAGAACCTTGAGACGGTCAAAATGTACCTCTACAGTGAGCCACATGTCAATTGCGCACAGGGAAGGCACCCCATAGCAGAGTTCCCTGTATCCAAATAGACCCAGATCTCTGCCCTATGAACTCATGGAACACTTGTTCTTTCCGCAGTGAAAGCCCGTAAAGGACGCATGGTCTCCGTGATAAATTGGTCACCGAGAGCTCTTATTCTTTTCTCAGCTCTGCTGTGTATTTGAAAGGCTACACAGGAAGCTAGGGCGACGACTGACGCGAGGAAAATTGTTTGCCAACTCCACTGCCCAGTTCAGTTCATTGATTACAGTCGCAAAGAATACCTGGGTTAGATGGACACTAATCAGCCTTCCCTGTTCGGCTCCAAAGTTTCAGGAGTCAAAGACAGAGCGCGAGAGCGTCTTCAGATTACTTTCCTTTTCTGTGACTCACACACTCTTGCCTTGTGGGGAACAAGGACTTTCATACAGTGAAGAAATGAGGGGAACCAATGAGGCAATGAGTGTGTCGGGCTCCAAATTCAGATTTCAGGATACATGAATGTTGAGAGTGTCTGACTCCATGGCAGAACAATTAAGGCGATGGTGCAGTTGCTTCGCTGTAGCACTTCGATTGCAGACGCTCTAAGCCAAGGGGTGAGAGCTTGCCCATCTGCTTGATTCGTCCAACCCTGCAAGCGGCGATGGCTCCGCTGCGATTAGATGCTCTCCGTCGACGTACCGTTCTCTTCACAAGAAGCTAGGGATTTGTCAATCCTCAGCAATGTAATTACACTGAGGAATGGCTTTGATGTAGACCAGATGTTGGCTTTCTCTTGTGTATTATTCATTTCCATCTCTTCTCTATCTTCTCGTACTCTGAAAGATTAAAAAGTATGAAAATATGAAAAGGGTGCTTTTTCTCCTTGTTCAAACTTTCCCACATAGAAGACCCACTTGGTGCGACCCATATGACAAACGGAGCGAGAGGAACACCAGTAATGCTTCGAAGCTACATCGGGACAAATACAACTCGAGTGGCAGGTTCCAGTTCTTAAGAACGGGGAGTCAAAGAAATCTGACGTTTATGAGGAGAGTTTGTGATCTTTGCAAATGTTGATCTTAAAAAGGAAAAGGAAATGATTGGTGAAGTTCTTGATTGACGAGTAAGCGATAACTGAAGAGTAGGTAATAATTTGAATTATATTGGAAAACCGAAAGTTTCCTTGTTCTCTTATTGTTCAGGAAAAGATGGCTTATCTTGAAAAGTTAATGTATTCAATTTACCCCTGTAGTGTAAGGAGTTCTGAGAGAAAACCTCACGCCAATGGTTGCAGTGGGGGAAATGTATGTGTGTTTAAGAGACTGTGGCCGAGTCCAGATTGTAACTTTGTATTTCAAATAGAATTTATTTTGCTTAGCTTCAAAGGGCAATGAAGAGAAAAGACTGCTTCAGCTTATGGCAAGTTTCAAGAAAAGTCGCTGAGCGCATTTACCAATGAGACCCCTGACGAGCACTGGTGCTTCATGAACGGCAAGGCCCTGAATCCCAGGGACTAACAATGGCTGCAGTAGACTGTACTGCATCCAGTTTTCGCCCCTCCTCTCCACCACTTCAGAAAGGCTGTGGACAAATTGGATCGAGTCCTGCGGAGGGCAACGAAACTGATCAGGGGGCTGGGGCACATGACTTACGAGGAGAGGCTGAGCGAATTGGGCCTGTTTAGTCTGCAGAAGAGACGAGGGATGGGCATTTGATAGCCAACTTCTGAAAGCATTTGATAGCCAACTACCTGAAATCAAGGGGGGATTGCAAAGACTATGGAGCTCGACTGTTCTCAGGGGCAGCAGATGACAGAACAAGGAGCTATGGTCGCTAGTTCAAGTGGGGCAGGGCTAGGTTGCAGACGAAGGAAAACAATTTCAGTGGGAGGGTGGTTACCTCGGGAGGTGGTGGAATCTCCATGCTTTGCGGTTTTTCAGGTTCGTCCTGACAAAGCCCTGGCTGGGACGATATAGTTGGGGTTGGTCCGGCTTTGAATAGGGGATTGGACTAAAGGAAATCCTGGGGTCGCCTCCAACACTCATCTTCTATGAGTCGATGACTGAAGTATGTGGTTACAATCTACTTAGATAGGAAAGGTAACTATTAATGCGTAGGTCATGTACGGAGGAGGGTTGTCACCGTTTTTCCATCAGTCACGATTGTTTCTGTTGATCTTGCTATCCCTTGTTAAAAAATGTCCTTTTGTTTGCTACGTGTACTCAAGTGCTGTGTGTGATACAGGAGCAGTGGTCTAGAGTAAAATTGGTAACCTGGGGCTAGCCCGTTGCTTTGGGTACAGAGGATCTGGATTTCTCTGAGGATTTGAAGACACTCAGGCGGGACGTTGTGTCTACTATCAACAGTCAGGGCTTATGTAGCCCAGAGGACGGTGCTTGAGCTGCTGACCCTCTGGATGAGTTTGGTCGCTAACATCCAGCTGACAAAGTCGAAGGACGTAACAAGGAGACCCACCATCCTCAGAACCTTGAGACGGTCAAAATGTACCTCTACAGTGAGCCACATGTCAATTGCGCACAGGGAAGGCACCCCATAGCAGAGTTCCCTGTATCCAAATAGACCCAGATCTCTGCCCTATGAACTCATGGAACACTTGTTCTTTCCGCAGTGAAAGCCCGTAAAGGACGCATGGTCTCCGTGATAAATTGGTCACCGAGAGCTCTTATTCTTTTCTCAGCTCTGCTGTGTATTTGAAAGGCTACACAGGAAGCTAGGGCGACGACTGACGCGAGGAAAATTGTTTGCCAACTCCACTGCCCAGTTCAGTTCATTGATTACAGTCGCAAAGAATACCTGGGTTAGATGGACACTAATCAGCCTTCCCTGTTCGGCTCCAAAGTTTCAGGAGTCAAAGACAGAGCGCGAGAGCGTCTTCAGATTACTTTCCTTTTCTGTGACTCACACACTCTTGCCTTGTGGGGAACAAGGACTTTCATACAGTGAAGAAATGAGGGGAACCAATGAGGCAATGAGTGTGTCGGGCTCCAAATTCAGATTTCAGGATACATGAATGTTGAGAGTGTCTGACTCCATGGCAGAACAATTAAGGCGATGGTGCAGTTGCTTCGCTGTAGCACTTCGATTGCAGACGCTCTAAGCCAAGGGGTGAGAGCTTGCCCATCTGCTTGATTCGTCCAACCCTGCAAGCGGCGATGGCTCCGCTGCGATTAGATGCTCTCCGTCGACGTACCGTTCTCTTCACAAGAAGCTAGGGATTTGTCAATCCTCAGCAATGTAATTACACTGAGGAATGGCTTTGATGTAGACCAGATGTTGGCTTTCTCTTGTGTATTATTCATTTCCATCTCTTCTCTATCTTCTCGTACTCTGAAAGATTAAAAAGTATGAAAATATTAAAAGGGTGCTTTTTCTCCTTGTGCAAACTTTCCCACATAGAAGACCCACTTGGTGCGACCCATATGACAAACGGAGCGAGAGGAACACCAGTAATGCTTCGAAGCTACATCGGGACAAATACAACTCGAGTGGCAGGTTCCAGTTCTTAAGAACGGGGAGTCAAAGAAATCTGACGTTTATGAGGAGAGTTTGTGATCTTTGCATATGTTGATCTTAAAAAGGAAAAGGAAATGATTGGTGAAGTTCTTGATTGACGAGTAAGCGATAACTGAAGAGTAGGTAATAATTTGAATTATATTGGAAAACCGAAAGTTTCCTTGTTCTCTTATTGTTCAGGAAAAGATGGCTTATCTTGAAAAGTTAATGTATTCAATTTACCCCTGTAGTGTAAGGAGTTCTGAGAGAAAACCTCACGCCAATGGTTGCAGTGGGGGAAATGTATGTGTGTTTAAGAGACTGTGGCCGAGTCCAGATTGTAACTTTGTATTTCAAATAGAATTTATTTTGCTTAGCTTCAAAGGGCAATGAAGAGAAAAGACTGCTTCAGCTTATGGCAAGTTTCAAGAAAAGTCGCTGAGCGCATTTACCAATGAGACCCCTGACGAGCACTGGTGCTTCATGAACGGCAAGGCCCTGAATCCCAGGGACTAACAATGGCTGCAGTAGACTGTACTGCATCCAGTTTTCGCCCCTCCTCTCCACCACTTCAGAAAGGCTGTGGACAAATTGGATCGAGTCCTGCGGAGGGCAACGAAACTGATCAGGGGGCTGGGGCACATGACTTACGAGGAGAGGCTGAGCGAATTGGGCCTGTTTAGTCTGCAGAAGAGACGAGGGATGGGCATTTGATAGCCAACTTCTGAAAGCATTTGATAGCCAACTACCTGAAATCAAGGGGGGATTGCAAAGACTATGGAGCTCGACTGTTCTCAGGGGCAGCAGATGACAGAACAAGGAGCTATGGTCGCTAGTTCAAGTGGGGCAGGGCTAGGTTGCAGACGAAGGAAAACAATTTCAGTGGGAGGGTGGTTACCTCGGGAGGTGGTGGAATCTCCATGCTTTGCGGTTTTTCAGGTTCGTCCTGACAAAGCCCTGGCTGGGACGATATAGTTGGGGTTGGTCCGGCTTTGAATAGGGGATTGGACTAAAGGAAATCCTGGGGTCGCCTCCAACACTCATCTTCTATGAGTCGATGACTGAAGTATGTGGTTACAATCTACTTAGATAGGAAAGGTAACTATTAATGCGTAGGTCATGTACGGAGGAGGGTTGTCACCGTTTTTCCATCAGTCACGATTGTTTCTGTTGATCTTGCTATCCCTTGTTAAAAAATGTCCTTTTGTTTGCTACGTGTACTCAAGTGCTGTGTGTGATACAGGAGCAGTGGTCTAGAGTAAAATTGGTAACCTGGGGCTAGCCCGTTGCTTTGGGTACAGAGGATCTGGATTTCTCTGAGGATTTGAAGACACTCAGGCGGGACGTTGTGTCTACTATCAACAGTCAGGGCTTATGTAGCCCAGAGGACGGTGCTTGAGCTGCTGACCCTCTGGATGAGTTTGGTCGCTAACATCCAGCTGACAAAGTCGAAGGACGTAACAAGGAGACCCACCATCCTCAGAACCTTGAGACG
This sequence comes from Malaclemys terrapin pileata, assembly GCF_027887155.1. Classification (NCBI taxonomy): domain Eukaryota; kingdom Metazoa; phylum Chordata; order Testudines; family Emydidae; genus Malaclemys; species Malaclemys terrapin. Next base: position 11,755,288 of record NC_071515.1, on the reverse strand, counting down.
GTCAAAATGTACCTCTACAGTGAGCCACATGTCAATTGCGCACAGGGAAGGCACCCCATAGCAGAGTTCCCTGTATCCAAATAGACCCAGATCTCTGCCCTATGAACTCATGGAACACTTGTTCTTTCCGCAGTGAAAGCCCGTAAAGGACGCATGGTCTCCGTGATAAATTGGTCACCGAGAGCTCTTATTCTTTTCTCAGCTCTGCTGTGTATTTGAAAGGCTACACAGGAAGCTAGGGCGACGACTGACGCGAGGAAAATTGTTTGCCAACTCCACTGCCCAGTTCAGTTCATTGATTACAGTCGCAAAGAATACCTGGGTTAGATGGACACTAATCAGCCTTCCCTGTTCGGCTCCAAAGTTTCAGGAGTCAAAGACAGAGCGCGAGAGCGTCTTCAGATTACTTTCCTTTTCTGTGACTCACACACTCTTGCCTTGTGGGGAACAAGGACTTTCATACAGTGAAGAAATGAGGGGAACCAATGAGGCAATGAGTGTGTCGGGCTCCAAATTCAGATTTCAGGATACATGAATGTTGAGAGTGTCTGACTCCATGGCAGAACAATTAAGGCGATGGTGCAGTTGCTTCGCTGTAGCACTTCGATTGCAGACGCTCTAAGCCAAGGGGTGAGAGCTTGCCCATCTGCTTGATTCGTCCAACCCTGCAAGCGGCGATGGCTCCGCTGCGATTAGATGCTCTCCGTCGACGTACCGTTCTCTTCACAAGAAGCTAGGGATTTGTCAATCCTCAGCAATGTAATTACACTGAGGAATGGCTTTGATGTAGACCAGATGTTGGCTTTCTCTTGTGTATTATTCATTTCCATCTCTTCTCTATCTTCTCGTACTCTGAAAGATTAAAAAGTATGAAAATATTAAAAGGGTGCTTTTTCTCCTTGTTCAAACTTTCCCACATAGAAGACCCACTTGGTGCGACCCATATGACAAACGGAGCGAGAGGAACACCAGTAATGCTTCGAAGCTACATCGGGACAAATACAACTCGAGTGGCAGGTTCCAGTTCTTAAGAACGGGGAGTCAAAGAAATCTGACGTTTATGAGGAGAGTTTGTGATCTTTGCAAATGTTGATCTTAAAAAGGAAAAGGAAATGATTGGTGAAGTTCTTGATTGACGAGTAAGCGATAACTGAAGAGTAGGTAATAATTTGAATTATATTGGAAAACCGAAAGTTTCCTTGTTCTCTTATTGTTCAGGAAAAGATGGCTTATCTTGAAAAGTTAATGTATTCAATTTACCCCTGTAGTGTAAGGAGTTCTGAGAGAAAACCTCACGCCAATGGTTGCAGTGGGGGAAATGTATGTGTGTTTAAGAGACTGTGGCCGAGTCCAGATTGTAACTTTGTATTTCAAATAGAATTTATTTTGCTTAGCTTCAAAGGGCAATGAAGAGAAAAGACTGCTTCAGCTTATGGCAAGTTTCAAGAAAAGTCGCTGAGCGCATTTACCAATGAGACCCCTGACGAGCACTGGTGCTTCATGAACGGCAAGGCCCTGAATCCCAGGGACTAACAATGGCTGCAGTAGACTGTACTGCATCCAGTTTTCGCCCCTCCTCTCCACCACTTCAGAAAGGCTGTGGACAAATTGGATCGAGTCCTGCGGAGGGCAACGAAACTGATCAGGGGGCTGGGGCACATGACTTACGAGGAGAGGCTGAGCGAATTGGGCCTGTTTAGTCTGCAGAAGAGACGAGGGATGGGCATTTGATAGCCAACTTCTGAAAGCATTTGATAGCCAACTACCTGAAATCAAGGGGGGATTGCAAAGACTATGGAGCTCGACTGTTCTCAGGGGCAGCAGATGACAGAACAAGGAGCTATGGTCGCTAGTTCAAGTGGGGCAGGGCTAGGTTGCAGACGAAGGAAAACAATTTCAGTGGGAGGGTGGTTACCTCGGGAGGTGGTGGAATCTCCATGCTTTGCGGTTTTTCAGGTTCGTCCTGACAAAGCCCTGGCTGGGACGATATAGTTGGGGTTGGTCCGGCTTTGAATAGGGGATTGGACTAAAGGAAATCCTGGGGTCGCCTCCAACACTCATCTTCTATGAGTCGATGACTGAAGTATGTGGTTACAATCTACTTAGATAGGAAAGGTAACTATTAATGCGTAGGTCATGTACGGAGGAGGGTTGTCACCGTTTTTCCATCAGTCACGATTGTTTCTGTTGATCTTGCTATCCCTTGTTAAAAAATGTCCTTTTGTTTGCTACGTGTACTCAAGTGCTGTGTGTGATACAGGAGCAGTGGTCTAGAGTAAAATTGGTAACCTGGGGCTAGCCCGTTGCTTTGGGTACAGAGGATCTGGATTTCTCTGAGGATTTGAAGACACTCAGGCGGGACGTTGTGTCTACTATCAACAGTCAGGGCTTATGTAGCCCAGAGGACGGTGCTTGAGCTGCTGACCCTCTGGATGAGTTTGGTCGCTAACATCCAGCTGACAAAGTCGAAGGACGTAACAAGGAGACCCACCATCCTCAGAACCTTGAGACGGTCAAAATGTACCTCTACAGTGAGCCACATGTCAATTGCGCACAGGGAAGGCACCCCATAGCAGAGTTCCCTGTATCCAAATAGACCCAGATCTCTGCCCTATGAACTCATGGAACACTTGTTCTTTCCGCAGTGAAAGCCCGTAAAGGACGCATGGTCTCCGTGATAAATTGGTCACCGAGAGCTCTTATTCTTTTCTCAGCTCTGCTGTGTATTTGAAAGGCTACACAGGAAGCTAGGGCGACGACTGACGCGAGGAAAATTGTTTGCCAACTCCACTGCCCAGTTCAGTTCATTGATTACAGTCGCAAAGAATACCTGGGTTAGATGGACACTAATCAGCCTTCCCTGTTCGGCTCCAAAGTTTCAGGAGTCAAAGACAGAGCGCGAGAGCGTCTTCAGATTACTTTCCTTTTCTGTGACTCACACACTCTTGCCTTGTGGGGAACAAGGACTTTCATACAGTGAAGAAATGAGGGGAACCAATGAGGCAATGAGTGTGTCGGGCTCCAAATTCAGATTTCAGGATACATGAATGTTGAGAGTGTCTGACTCCATGGCAGAACAATTAAGGCGATGGTGCAGTTGCTTCGCTGTAGCACTTCGATTGCAGACGCTCTAAGCCAAGGGGTGAGAGCTTGCCCATCTGCTTGATTCGTCCAACCCTGCAAGCGGCGATGGCTCCGCTGCGATTAGATGCTCTCCGTCGACGTACCGTTCTCTTCACAAGAAGCTAGGGATTTGTCAATCCTCAGCAATGTAATTACACTGAGGAATGGCTTTGATGTAGACCAGATGTTGGCTTTCTCTTGTGTATTATTCATTTCCATCTCTTCTCTATCTTCTCGTACTCTGAAAGATTAAAAAGTATGAAAATATTAAAAGGGTGCCTTTTCTCCTTGTGCAAACTTTCCCACATAGAAGACCCACTTGGTGCGACCCATATGACAAACGGAGCGAGAGGAACACCAGTAATGCTTCGAAGCTACATCGGGACAAATACAACTCGAGTGGCAGGTTCCAGTTCTTAAGAACGGGGAGTCAAAGAAATCTGACGTTTATGAGGAGAGTTTGTGATCTTTGCAAATGTTGATCTTAAAAAGGAAAAGGAAATGATTGGTGAAGTTCTTGATTGACGAGTAAGCGATAACTGAAGAGTAGGTAATAATTTGAATTATATTGGAAAACCGAAAGTTTCCTTGTTCTCTTATTGTTCAGGAAAAGATGGCTTATCTTGAAAAGTTAATGTATTCAATTTACCCCTGTAGTGTAAGGAGTTCTGAGAGAAAACCTCACGCCAATGGTTGCAGTGGGGGAAATGTATGTGTGTTTAAGAGACTGTGGCCGAGTCCAGATTGTAACTTTGTATTTCAAATAGAATTTATTTTGCTTAGCTTCAAAGGGCAATGAAGAGAAAAGACTGCTTCAGCTTATGGCAAGTTTCAAGAAAAGTCGCTGAGCGCATTTACCAATGAGACCCCTGACGAGCACTGGTGCTTCATGAACGGCAAGGCCCTGAATCCCAGGGACTAACAATGGCTGCAGTAGACTGTACTGCATCCAGTTTTCGCCCCTCCTCTCCACCACTTCAGAAAGGCTGTGGACAAATTGGATCGAGTCCTGCGGAGGGCAACGAAACTGATCAGGGGGCTGGGGCACATGACTTACGAGGAGAGGCTGAGCGAATTGGGCCTGTTTAGTCTGCAGAAGAGACGAGGGATGGGCATTTGATAGCCAACTTCTGAAAGCATTTGATAGCCAACTACCTGAAATCAAGGGGGGATTGCAAAGACTATGGAGCTCGACTGTTCTCAGGGGCAGCAGATGACAGAACAAGGAGCTATGGTCGCTAGTTCAAGTGGGGCAGGGCTAGGTTGCAGACGAAGGAAAACAATTTCAGTGGGAGGGTGGTTACCTCGGGAGGTGGTGGAATCTCCATGCTTTGCGGTTTTTCAGGTTCGTCCTGACAAAGCCCTGGCTGGGACGATATAGTTGGGGTTGGTCCGGCTTTGAATAGGGGATTGGACTAAAGGAAATCCTGGGGTCGCCTCCAACACTCATCTTCTATGAGTCGATGACTGAAGTATGTGGTTACAATCTACTTAGATAGGAAAGGTAACTATTAATGCGTAGGTCATGTACGGAGGAGGGTTGTCACCGTTTTTCCATCAGTCACGATTGTTTCTGTTGATCTTGCTATCCCTTGTTAAAAAATGTCCTTTTGTTTGCTACGTGTACTCAAGTGCTGTGTGTGATACAGGAGCAGTGGTCTAGAGTAAAATTGGTAACCTGGGGCTAGCCCGTTGCTTTGGGTACAGAGGATCTGGATTTCTCTGAGGATTTGAAGACACTCAGGCGGGACGTTGTGTCTACTATCAACAGTCAGGGCTTATGTAGCCCAGAGGACGGTGCTTGAGCTGCTGACCCTCTGGATGAGTTTGGTCGCTAACATCCAGCTGACAAAGTCGAAGGACGTAACAAGGAGACCCACCATCCTCAGAACCTTGAGACGGTCAAAATGTACCTCTACAGTGAGCCACATGTCAATTGCGCACAGGGAAGGCACCCCATAGCAGAGTTCCCTGTATCCAAATAGACCCAGATCTCTGCCCTATGAACTCATGGAACACTTGTTCTTTCCGCAGTGAAAGCCCGTAAAGGACGCATGGTCTCCGTGATAAATTGGTCACCGAGAGCTCTTATTCTTTTCTCAGCTCTGCTGTGTATTTGAAAGGCTACACAGGAAGCTAGGGCGACGACTGACGCGAGGAAAATTGTTTGCCAACTCCACTGCCCAGTTCAGTTCATTGATTACAGTCGCAAAGAATACCTGGGTTAGATGGACACTAATCAGCCTTCCCTGTTCGGCTCCAAAGTTTCAGGAGTCAAAGACAGAGCGCGAGAGCGTCTTCAGATTACTTTCCTTTTCTGTGACTCACACACTCTTGCCTTGTGGGGAACAAGGACTTTCATACAGTGAAGAAATGAGGGGAACCAATGAGGCAATGAGTGTGTCGGGCTCCAAATTCAGATTTCAGGATACATGAATGTTGAGAGTGTCTGACTCCATGGCAGAACAATTAAGGCGATGGTGCAGTTGCTTCGCTGTAGCACTTCGATTGCAGACGCTCTAAGCCAAGGGGTGAGAGCTTGCCCATCTGCTTGATTCGTCCAACCCTGCAAGCGGCGATGGCTCCGCTGCGATTAGATGCTCTCCGTCGACGTACCGTTCTCTTCACAAGAAGCTAGGGATTTGTCAATCCTCAGCAATGTAATTACACTGAGGAATGGCTTTGATGTAGACCAGATGTTGGCTTTCTCTTGTGTATTATTCATTTCCATCTCTTCTCTATCTTCTCGTACTCTGAAAGATTAAAAAGTATGAAAATATTAAAAGGGTGCTTTTTCTCCTTGTTCAAACTTTCCCACATAGAAGACCCACTTGGTGCGACCCATATGACAAACGGAGCGAGAGGAACACCAGTAATGCTTCGAAGCTACATCGGGACAAATACAACTCGAGTGGCAGGTTCCAGTTCTTAAGAACGGGGAGTCAAAGAAATCTGACGTTTATGAGGAGAGTTTGTGATCTTTGCAAATGTTGATCTTAAAAAGGAAAAGGAAATGATTGGTGAAGTTCTTGATTGACGAGTAAGCGATAACTGAAGAGTAGGTAATAATTTGAATTATATTGGAAAACCGAAAGTTTCCTTGTTCTCTTATTGTTCAGGAAAAGATGGCTTATCTTGAAAAGTTAATGTATTCAATTTACCCCTGTAGTGTAAGGAGTTCTGAGAGAAAACCTCACGCCAATGGTTGCAGTGGGGGAAATGTATGTGTGTTTAAGAGACTGTGGCCGAGTCCAGATTGTAACTTTGTATTTCAAATAGAATTTATTTTGCTTAGCTTCAAAGGGCAATGAAGAGAAAAGACTGCTTCAGCTTATGGCAAGTTTCAAGAAAAGTCGCTGAGCGCATTTACCAATGAGACCCCTGACGAGCACTGGTGCTTCATGAACGGCAAGGCCCTGAATCCCAGGGACTAACAATGGCTGCAGTAGACTGTACTGCATCCAGTTTTCGCCCCTCCTCTCCACCACTTCAGAAAGGCTGTGGACAAATTGGATCGAGTCCTGCGGAGGGCAACGAAACTGATCAGGGGGCTGGGGCACATGACTTACGAGGAGAGGCTGAGCGAATTGGGCCTGTTTAGTCTGCAGAAGAGACGAGGGATGGGCATTTGATAGCCAACTTCTGAAAGCATTTGATAGCCAACTACCTGAAATCAAGGGGGGATTGCAAAGACTATGGAGCTCGACTGTTCTCAGGGGCAGCAGATGACAGAACAAGGAGCTATGGTCGCTAGTTCAAGTGGGGCAGGGCTAGGTTGCAGACGAAGGAAAACAATTTCAGTGGGAGGGTGGTTACCTCGGGAGGTGGTGGAATCTCCATGCTTTGCGGTTTTTCAGGTTCGTCCTGACAAAGCCCTGGCTGGGACGATATAGTTGGGGTTGGTCCGGCTTTGAATAGGGGATTGGACTAAAGGAAATCCTGGGGTCGCCTCCAACACTCATCTTCTATGAGTCGATGACTGAAGTATGTGGTTACAATCTACTTAGATAGGAAAGGTAACTATTAATGCGTAGGTCATGTACGGAGGAGGGTTGTCACCGTTTTTCCATCAGTCACGATTGTTTCTGTTGATCTTGCTATCCCTTGTTAAAAAATGTCCTTTTGTTTGCTACGTGTACTCAAGTGCTGTGTGTGATACAGGAGCAGTGGTCTAGAGTAAAATTGGTAACCTGGGGCTAGCCCGTTGCTTTGGGTACAGAGGATCTGGATTTCTCTGAGGATTTGAAGACACTCAGGCGGGACGTTGTGTCTACTATCAACAGTCAGGGCTTATGTAGCCCAGAGGACGGTGCTTGAGCTGCTGACCCTCTGGATGAGTTTGGTCGCTAACATCCAGCTGACAAAGTCGAAGGACGTAACAAGGAGACCCACCATCCTCAGAACCTTGAGACGGTCAAAATGTACCTCTACAGTGAGCCACATGTCAATTGCGCACAGGGAAGGCACCCCATAGCAGAGTTCCCTGTATCCAAATAGACCCAGATCTCTGCCCTATGAACTCATGGAACACTTGTTCTTTCCGCAGTGAAAGCCCGTAAAGGACGCATGGTCTCCGTGATAAATTGGTCACCGAGAGCTCTTATTCTTTTCTCAGCTCTGCTGTGTATTTGAAAGGCTACACAGGAAGCTAGGGCGACGACTGACGCGAGGAAAATTGTTTGCCAACTCCACTGCCCAGTTCAGTTCATTGATTACAGTCGCAAAGAATACCTGGGTTAGATGGACACTAATCAGCCTTCCCTGTTCGGCTCCAAAGTTTCAGGAGTCAAAGACAGAGCGCGAGAGCGTCTTCAGATTACTTTCCTTTTCTGTGACTCACACACTCTTGCCTTGTGGGGAACAAGGACTTTCATACAGTGAAGAAATGAGGGGAACCAATGAGGCAATGAGTGTGTCGGGCTCCAAATTCAGATTTCAGGATACATGAATGTTGAGAGTGTCTGACTCCATGGCAGAACAATTAAGGCGATGGTGCAGTTGCTTCGCTGTAGCACTTCGATTGCAGACGCTCTAAGCCAAGGGGTGAGAGCTTGCCCATCTGCTTGATTCGTCCAACCCTGCAAGCGGCGATGGCTCCGCTGCGATTAGATGCTCTCCGTCGACGTACCGTTCTCTTCACAAGAAGCTAGGGATTTGTCAATCCTCAGCAATGTAATTACACTGAGGAATGGCTTTGATGTAGACCAGATGTTGGCTTTCTCTTGTGTATTATTCATTTCCATCTCTTCTCTATCTTCTCGTACTCTGAAAGATTAAAAAGTATGAAAATATTAAAAGGGTGCCTTTTCTCCTTGTGCAAACTTTCCCACATAGAAGACCCACTTGGTGCGACCCATATGACAAACGGAGCGAGAGGAACACCAGTAATGCTTCGAAGCTACATCGGGACAAATACAACTCGAGTGGCAGGTTCCAGTTCTTAAGAACGGGGAGTCAAAGAAATCTGACGTTTATGAGGAGAGTTTGTGATCTTTGCAAATGTTGATCTTAAAAAGGAAAAGGAAATGATTGGTGAAGTTCTTGATTGACGAGTAAGCGATAACTGAAGAGTAGGTAATAATTTGAATTATATTGGAAAACCGAAAGTTTCCTTGTTCTCTTATTGTTCAGGAAAAGATGGCTTATCTTGAAAAGTTAATGTATTCAATTTACCCCTGTAGTGTAAGGAGTTCTGAGAGAAAACCTCACGCCAATGGTTGCAGTGGGGGAAATGTATGTGTGTTTAAGAGACTGTGGCCGAGTCCAGATTGTAACTTTGTATTTCAAATAGAATTTATTTTGCTTAGCTTCAAAGGGCAATGAAGAGAAAAGACTGCTTCAGCTTATGGCAAGTTTCAAGAAAAGTCGCTGAGCGCATTTACCAATGAGACCCCTGACGAGCACTGGTGCTTCATGAACGGCAAGGCCCTGAATCCCAGGGACTAACAATGGCTGCAGTAGACTGTACTGCATCCAGTTTTCGCCCCTCCTCTCCACCACTTCAGAAAGGCTGTGGACAAATTGGATCGAGTCCTGCGGAGGGCAACCAAACTGATCAGGGGGCTGGGGCACATGACTTACGAGGAGAGGCTGAGCGAATTGGGCCTGTTTAGTCTGCAGAAGAGACGAGGGATGGGCATTTGATAGCCAACTTCTGAAAGCATTTGATAGCCAACTACCTGAAATCAAGGGGGGATTGCAAAGACTATGGAGCTCGACTGTTCTCAGGGGCAGCAGATGACAGAACAAGGAGCTATGGTCGCTAGTTCAAGTGGGGCAGGGCTAGGTTGCAGACGAAGGAAAACAATTTCAGTGGGAGGGTGGTTACCTCGGGAGGTGGTGGAATCTCCATGCTTTGCGGTTTTTCAGGTTCGTCCTGACAAAGCCCTGGCTGGGACGATATAGTTGGGGTTGGTCCGGCTTTGAATAGGGGATTGGACTAAAGGAAATCCTGGGGTCGCCTCCAACACTCATCTTCTATGAGTCGATGACTGAAGTATGTGGTTACAATCTACTTAGATAGGAAAGGTAACTATTAATGCGTAGGTCATGTACGGAGGAGGGTTGTCACCGTTTTTCCATCAGTCACGATTGTTTCTGTTGATCTTGCTATCCCTTGTTAAAAAATGTCCTTTTGTTTGCTACGTGTACTCAAGTGCTGTGTGTGATACAGGAGCAGTGGTCTAGAGTAAAATTGGTAACCTGGGGCTAGCCCGTTGCTTTGGGTACAGAGGATCTGGATTTCTCTGAGGATTTGAAGACACTCAGGCGGGACGTTGTGTCTACTATCAACAGTCAGGGCTTATGTAGCCCAGAGGACGGTGCTTGAGCTGCTGACCCTCTGGATGAGTTTGGTCGCTAACATCCAGCTGACAAAGTCGAAGGACGTAACAAGGAGACCCACCATCCTCAGAACCTTGAGACGGTCAAAATGTACCTCTACAGTGAGCCACATGTCAATTGCGCACAGGGAAGGCACCCCATAGCAGAGTTCCCTGTATCCAAATAGACCCAGATCTCTGCCCTATGAACTCATGGAACACTTGTTCTTTCCGCAGTGAAAGCCCGTAAAGGACGCATGGTCTCCGTGATAAATTGGTCACCGAGAGCTCTTATTCTTTTCTCAGCTCTGCTGTGTATTTGAAAGGCTACACAGGAAGCTAGGGCGACGACTGACGCGAGGAAAATTGTTTGCCAACTCCACTGCCCAGTTCAGTTCATTGATTACAGTCGCAAAGAATACCTGGGTTAGATGGACACTAATCAGCCTTCCCTGTTCGGCTCCAAAGTTTCAGGAGTCAAAGACAGAGCGCGAGAGCGTCTTCAGATTACTTTCCTTTTCTGTGACTCACACACTCTTGCCTTGTGGGGAACAAGGACTTTCATACAGTGAAGAAATGAGGGGAACCAATGAGGCAATGAGTGTGTCGGGCTCCAAATTCAGATTTCAGGATACATGAATGTTGAGAGTGTCTGACTCCATGGCAGAACAATTAAGGCGATGGTGCAGTTGCTTCGCTGTAGCACTTCGATTGCAGACGCTCTAAGCCAAGGGGTGAGAGCTTGCCCATCTGCTTGATTCGTCCAACCCTGCAAGCGGCGATGGCTCCGCTGCGATTAGATGCTCTCCGTCGACGTACCGTTCTCTTCACAAGAAGCTAGGGATTTGTCAATCCTCAGCAATGTAATTACACTGAGGAATGGCTTTGATGTAGACCAGATGTTGGCTTTCTCTTGTGTATTATTCATTTCCATCTCTTCTCTATCTTCTCGTACTCTGAAAGATTAAAAAGTATGAAAATATTAAAAGGGTGCCTTTTCTCCTTGTGCAAACTTTCCCACATAGAAGACCCACTTGGTGCGACCCATATGACAAACGGAGCGAGAGGAACACCAGTAATGCTTCGAAGCTACATCGGGACAAATACAACTCGAGTGGCAGGTTCCAGTTCTTAAGAACGGGGAGTCAAAGAAATCTGACGTTTATGAGGAGAGTTTGTGATCTTTGCAAATGTTGATCTTAAAAAGGAAAAGGAAATGATTGGTGAAGTTCTTGATTGACGAGTAAGCGATAACTGAAGAGTAGGTAATAATTTGAATTATATTGGAAAACCGAAAGTTTCCTTGTTCTCTTATTGTTCAGGAAAAGATGGCTTATCTTGAAAAGTTAATGTATTCAATTTACCCCTGTAGTGTAAGGAGTTCTGAGAGAAAACCTCACGCCAATGGTTGCAGTGGGGGAAATGTATGTGTGTTTAAGAGACTGTGGCCGAGTCCAGATTGTAACTTTGTATTTCAAATAGAATTTATTTTGCTTAGCTTCAAAGGGCAATGAAGAGAAAAGACTGCTTCAGCTTATGGCAAGTTTCAAGAAAAGTCGCTGAGCGCATTTACCAATGAGACCCCTGACGAGCACTGGTGCTTCATGAACGGCAAGGCCCTGAATCCCAGGGACTAACAATGGCTGCAGTAGACTGTACTGCATCCAGTTTTCGCCCCTCCTCTCCACCACTTCAGAAAGGCTGTGGACAAATTGGATCGAGTCCTGCGGAGGGCAACCAAACTGATCAGGGGGCTGGGGCACATGACTTACGAGGAGAGGCTGAGCGAATTGGGCCTGTTTAGTCTGCAGAAGAGACGAGGGATGGGCATTTGATAGCCAACTTCTGAAAGCATTTGATAGCCAACTACCTGAAATCAAGGGGGGATTGCAAAGACTATGGAGCTCGACTGTTCTCAGGGGCAGCAGATGACAGAACAAGGAGCTATGGTCGCTAGTTCAAGTGGGGCAGGGCTAGGTTGCAGACGAAGGAAAACAATTTCAGTGGGAGGGTGGTTACCTCGGGAGGTGGTGGAATCTCCATGCTTTGCGGTTTTTCAGGTTCGTCCTGACAAAGCCCTGGCTGGGACGATATAGTTGGGGTTGGTCCGGCTTTGAATAGGGGATTGGACTAAAGGAAATCCTGGGGTCGCCTCCAACACTCATCTTCTATGAGTCGATGACTGAAGTATGTGGTTACAATCTACTTAGATAGGAAAGGTAACTATTAATGCGTAGGTCATGTACGGAGGAGGGTTGTCACCGTTTTTCCATCAGTCACGATTGTTTCTGTTGATCTTGCTATCCCTTGTTAAAAAATGTCCTTTTGTTTGCTACGTGTACTCAAGTGCTGTGTGTGATACAGGAGCAGTGGTCTAGAGTAAAATTGGTAACCTGGGGCTAGCCCGTTGCTTTGGGTACAGAGGATCTGGATTTCTCTGAGGATTTGAAGACACTCAGGCGGGACGTTGTGTCTACTATCAACAGTCAGGGCTTATGTAGCCCAGAGGACGGTGCTTGAGCTGCTGACCCTCTGGATGAGTTTGGTCGCTAACATCCAGCTGACAAAGTCGAAGGACGTAACAAGGAGACCCACCATCCTCAGAACCTTGAGACGGTCAAAATGTACCTCTACAGTGAGCCACATGTCAATTGCGCACAGGGAAGGCACCCCATAGCAGAGTTCCCTGTATCCAAATAGACCCAGATCTCTGCCCTATGAACTCATGGAACACTTGTTCTTTCCGCAGTGAAAGCCCGTAAAGGACGCATGGTCTCCGTGATAAATTGGTCACCGAGAGCTCTTATTCTTTTCTCAGCTCTGCTGTGTATTTGAAAGGCTACACAGGAAGCTAGGGCGACGACTGACGCGAGGAAAATTGTTTGCCAACTCCACTGCCCAGTTCAGTTCATTGATTACAGTCGCAAAGAATACCTGGGTTAGATGGACACTAATCAGCCTTCCCTGTTCGGCTCCAAAGTTTCAGGAGTCAAAGACAGAGCGCGAGAGCGTCTTCAGATTACTTTCCTTTTCTGTGACTCACACACTCTTGCCTTGTGGGGAACAAGGACTTTCATACAGTGAAGAAATGAGGGGAACCAATGAGGCAATGAGTGTGTCGGGCTCCAAATTCAGATTTCAGGATACATGAATGTTGAGAGTGTCTGACTCCATGGCAGAACAATTAAGGCGATGGTGCAGTTGCTTCGCTGTAGCACTTCGATTGCAGACGCTCTAAGCCAAGGGGTGAGAGCTTGCCCATCTGCTTGATTCGTCCAACCCTGCAAGCGGCGATGGCTCCGCTGCGATTAGATGCTCTCCGTCGACGTACCGTTCTCTTCACAAGAAGCTAGGGATTTGTCAATCCTCAGCAATGTAATTACACTGAGGAATGGCTTTGATGTAGACCAGATGTTGGCTTTCTCTTGTGTATTATTCATTTCCATCTCTTCTCTATCTTCTCGTACTCTGAAAGATTAAAAAGTATGAAAATATTAAAAGGGTGCCTTTTCTCCTTGTGCAAACTTTCCCACATAGAAGACCCACTTGGTGCGACCCATATGACAAACGGAGCGAGAGGAACACCAGTAATGCTTCGAAGCTACATCGGGACAAATACAACTCGAGTGGCAGGTTCCAGTTCTTAAGAACGGGGAGTCAAAGAAATCTGACGTTTATGAGGAGAGTTTGTGATCTTTGCAAATGTTGATCTTAAAAAGGAAAAGGAAATGATTGGTGAAGTTCTTGATTGACGAGTAAGCGATAACTGAAGAGTAGGTAATAATTTGAATTATATTGGAAAACCGAAAGTTTCCTTGTTCTCTTATTGTTCAGGAAAAGATGGCTTATCTTGAAAAGTTAATGTATTCAATTTACCCCTGTAGTGTAAGGAGTTCTGAGAGAAAACCTCACGCCAATGGTTGCAGTGGGGGAAATGTATGTGTGTTTAAGAGACTGTGGCCGAGTCCAGATTGTAACTTTGTATTTCAAATAGAATTTATTTTGCTTAGCTTCAAAGGGCAATGAAGAGAAAAGACTGCTTCAGCTTATGGCAAGTTTCAAGAAAAGTCGCTGAGCGCATTTACCAATGAGACCCCTGACGAGCACTGGTGCTTCATGAACGGCAAGGCCCTGAATCCCAGGGACTAACAATGGCTGCAGTAGACTGTACTGCATCCAGTTTTCGCCCCTCCTCTCCACCACTTCAGAAAGGCTGTGGACAAATTGGATCGAGTCCTGCGGAGGGCAACCAAACTGATCAGGGGGCTGGGGCACATGACTTACGAGGAGAGGCTGAGCGAATTGGGCCTGTTTAGTCTGCAGAAGAGACGAGGGATGGGCATTTGATAGCCAACTTCTGAAAGCATTTGATAGCCAACTACCTGAAATCAAGGGGGGATTGCAAAGACTATGGAGCTCGACTGTTCTCAGGGGCAGCAGATGACAGAACAAGGAGCTATGGTCGCTAGTTCAAGTGGGGCAGGGCTAGGTTGCAGACGAAGGAAAACAATTTCAGTGGGAGGGTGGTTACCTCGGGAGGTGGTGGAATCTCCATGCTTTGCGGTTTTTCAGGTTCGTCCTGACAAAGCCCTGGCTGGGACGATATAGTTGGGGTTGGTCCGGCTTTGAATAGGGGATTGGACTAAAGGAAATCCTGGGGTCGCCTCCAACACTCATCTTCTATGAGTCGATGACTGAAGTATGTGGTTACAATCTACTTAGATAGGAAAGGTAACTATTAATGCGTAGGTCATGTACGGAGGAGGGTTGTCACCGTTTTTCCATCAGTCACGATTGTTTCTGTTGATCTTGCTATCCCTTGTTAAAAAATGTCCTTTTGTTTGCTACGTGTACTCAAGTGCTGTGTGTGATACAGGAGCAGTGGTCTAGAGTAAAATTGGTAACCTGGGGCTAGCCCGTTGCTTTGGGTACAGAGGATCTGGATTTCTCTGAGGATTTGAAGACACTCAGGCGGGACGTTGTGTCTACTATCAACAGTCAGGGCTTATGTAGCCCAGAGGACGGTGCTTGAGCTGCTGACCCTCTGGATGAGTTTGGTCGCTAACATCCAGCTGACAAAGTCGAAGGACGTAACAAGGAGACCCACCATCCTCAGAACCTTGAGACGGTCAAAATGTACCTCTACAGTGAGCCACATGTCAATTGCGCACAGGGAAGGCACCCCATAGCAGAGTTCCCTGTATCCAAATAGACCCAGATCTCTGCCCTATGAACTCATGGAACACTTGTTCTTTCCGCAGTGAAAGCCCGTAAAGGACGCATGGTCTCCGTGATAAATTGGTCACCGAGAGCTCTTATTCTTTTCTCAGCTCTGCTGTGTATTTGAAAGGCTACACAGGAAGCTAGGGCGACGACTGACGCGAGGAAAATTGTTTGCCAACTCCACTGCCCAGTTCAGTTCATTGATTACAGTCGCAAAGAATACCTGGGTTAGATGGACACTAATCAGCCTTCCCTGTTCGGCTCCAAAGTTTCAGGAGTCAAAGACAGAGCGCGAGAGCGTCTTCAGATTACTTTCCTTTTCTGTGACTCACACACTCTTGCCTTGTGGGGAACAAGGACTTTCATACAGTGAAGAAATGAGGGGAACCAATGAGGCAATGAGTGTGTCGGGCTCCAAATTCAGATTTCAGGATACATGAATGTTGAGAGTGTCTGACTCCATGGCAGAACAATTAAGGCGATGGTGCAGTTGCTTCGCTGTAGCACTTCGATTGCAGACGCTCTAAGCCAAGGGGTGAGAGCTTGCCCATCTGCTTGATTCGTCCAACCCTGCAAGCGGCGATGGCTCCGCTGCGATTAGATGCTCTCCGTCGACGTACCGTTCTCTTCACAAGAAGCTAGGGATTTGTCAATCCTCAGCAATGTAATTACACTGAGGAATGGCTTTGATGTAGACCAGATGTTGGCTTTCTCTTGTGTATTATTCATTTCCATCTCTTCTCTATCTTCTCGTACTCTGAAAGATTAAAAAGTATGAAAATATTAAAAGGGTGCTTTTTCTCCTTGTGCAAACTTTCCCACATAGAAGACCCACTTGGTGCGACCCATATGACAAACGGAGCGAGAGGAACACCAGTAATGCTTCGAAGCTACATCGGGACAAATACAACTCGAGTGGCAGGTTCCAGTTCTTAAGAACGGGGAGTCAAAGAAATCTGACGTTTATGAGGAGAGTTTGTGATCTTTGCAAATGTTGATCTTAAAAAGGAAAAGGAAATGATTGGTGAAGTTCTTGATTGACGAGTAAGCGATAACTGAAGAGTAGGTAATAATTTGAATTATATTGGAAAACCGAAAGTTTCCTTGTTCTCTTATTGTTCAGGAAAAGATGGCTTATCTTGAAAAGTTAATGTATTCAATTTACCCCTGTAGTGTAAGGAGTTCTGAGAGAAAACCTCACGCCAATGGTTGCAGTGGGGGAAATGTATGTGTGTTTAAGAGACTGTGGCCGAGTCCAGATTGTAACTTTGTATTTCAAATAGAATTTATTTTGCTTAGCTTCAAAGGGCAATGAAGAGAAAAGACTGCTTCAGCTTATGGCAAGTTTCAAGAAAAGTCGCTGAGCGCATTTACCAATGAGACCCCTGACGAGCACTGGTGCTTCATGAACGGCAAGGCCCTGAATCCCAGGGACTAACAATGGCTGCAGTAGACTGTACTGCAGCCAGTTTTCGCCCCTCCTCTCCACCACTTCAGAAAGGCTGTGGACAAATTGGATCGAGTCCTGCGGAGGGCAACCAAACTGATCAGGGGGCTGGGGCACATGACTTACGAGGAGAGGCTGAGCGAATTGGGCCTGTTTAGTCTGCAGAAGAGACGAGGGATGGGCATTTGATAGCCAACTTCTGAAAGCATTTGATAGCCAACTACCTGAAATCAAGGGGGGATTGCAAAGACTATGGAGCTCGACTGTTCTCAGGGGCAGCAGATGACAGAACAAGGAGCTATGGTCGCTAGTTCAAGTGGGGCAGGGCTAGGTTGCAGACGAAGGAAAACAATTTCAGTGGGAGGGTGGTTACCTCGGGAGGTGGTGGAATCTCCATGCTTTGCGGTTTTTCAGGTTCGTCCTGACAAAGCCCTGGCTGGGACGATATAGTTGGGGTTGGTCCGGCTTTGAATAGGGGATTGGACTAAAGGAAATCCTGGGGTCGCCTCCAACACTCATCTTCTATGAGTCGATGACTGAAGTATGTGGTTACAATCTACTTAGATAGGAAAGGTAACTATTAATGCGTAGGTCATGTACGGAGGAGGGTTGTCACCGTTTTTCCATCAGTCACGATTGTTTCTGTTGATCTTGCTATCCCTTGTTAAAAAATGTCCTTTTGTTTGCTACGTGTACTCAAGTGCTGTGTGTGATACAGGAGCAGTGGTCTAGAGTAAAATTGGTAACCTGGGGCTAGCCCGTTGCTTTGGGTACAGAGGATCTGGATTTCTCTGAGGATTTGAAGACACTCAGGCGGGACGTTGTGTCTACTATCAACAGTCAGGGCTTATGTAGCCCAGAGGACGGTGCTTGAGCTGCTGACCCTCTGGATGAGTTTGGTCGCTAACATCCAGCTGACAAAGTCGAAGGACGTAACAAGGAGACCCACCATCCTCAGAACCTTGAGACGGTCAAAATGTACCTCTACAGTGAGCCACATGTCAATTGCGCACAGGGAAGGCACCCCATAGCAGAGTTCCCTGTATCCAAATAGACCCAGATCTCTGCCCTATGAACTCATGGAACACTTGTTCTTTCCGCAGTGAAAGCCCGTAAAGGACGCATGGTCTCCGTGATAAATTGGTCACCGAGAGCTCTTATTCTTTTCTCAGCTCTGCTGTGTATTTGAAAGGCTACACAGGAAGCTAGGGCGACGACTGACGCGAGGAAAATTGTTTGCCAACTCCACTGCCCAGTTCAGTTCATTGATTACAGTCGCAAAGAATACCTGGGTTAGATGGACACTAATCAGCCTTCCCTGTTCGGCTCCAAAGTTTCAGGAGTCAAAGACAGAGCGCGAGAGCGTCTTCAGATTACTTTCCTTTTCTGTGACTCACACACTCTTGCCTTGTGGGGAACAAGGACTTTCATACAGTGAAGAAATGAGGGGAACCAATGAGGCAATGAGTGTGTCGGGCTCCAAATTCAGATTTCAGGATACATGAATGTTGAGAGTGTCTGACTCCATGGCAGAACAATTAAGGCGATGGTGCAGTTGCTTCGCTGTAGCACTTCGATTGCAGACGCTCTAAGCCAAGGGGTGAGAGCTTGCCCATCTGCTTGATTCGTCCAACCCTGCAAGCGGCGATGGCTCCGCTGCGATTAGATGCTCTCCGTCGACGTACCGTTCTCTTCACAAGAAGCTAGGGATTTGTCAATCCTCAGCAATGTAATTACACTGAGGAATGGCTTTGATGTAGACCAGATGTTGGCTTTCTCTTGTGTATTATTCATTTCCATCTCTTCTCTATCTTCTCGTACTCTGAAAGATTAAAAAGTATGAAAATATTAAAAGGGTGCCTTTTCTCCTTGTGCAAACTTTCCCACATAGAAGACCCACTTGGTGCGACCCATATGACAAACGGAGCGAGAGGAACACCAGTAATGCTTCGAAGCTACATCGGGACAAATACAACTCGAGTGGCAGGTTCCAGTTCTTAAGAACGGGGAGTCAAAGAAATCTGACGTTTATGAGGAGAGTTTGTGATCTTTGCAAATGTTGATCTTAAAAAGGAAAAGGAAATGATTGGTGAAGTTCTTGATTGACGAGTAAGCGATAACTGAAGAGTAGGTAATAATTTGAATTATATTGGAAAACCGAAAGTTTCCTTGTTCTCTTATTGTTCAGGAAAAGATGGCTTATCTTGAAAAGTTAATGTATTCAATTTACCCCTGTAGTGTAAGGAGTTCTGAGAGAAAACCTCACGCCAATGGTTGCAGTGGGGGAAATGTATGTGTGTTTAAGAGACTGTGGCCGAGTCCAGATTGTAACTTTGTATTTCAAATAGAATTTATTTTGCTTAGCTTCAAAGGGCAATGAAGAGAAAAGACTGCTTCAGCTTATGGCAAGTTTCAAGAAAAGTCGCTGAGCGCATTTACCAATGAGACCCCTGACGAGCACTGGTGCTTCATGAACGGCAAGGCCCTGAATCCCAGGGACTAACAATGGCTGCAGTAGACTGTACTGCATCCAGTTTTCGCCCCTCCTCTCCACCACTTCAGAAAGGCTGTGGACAAATTGGATCGAGTCCTGCGGAGGGCAACCAAACTGATCAGGGGGCTGGGGCACATGACTTACGAGGAGAGGCTGAGCGAATTGGGCCTGTTTAGTCTGCAGAAGAGACGAGGGATGGGCATTTGATAGCCAACTTCTGAAAGCATTTGATAGCCAACTACCTGAAATCAAGGGGGGATTGCAAAGACTATGGAGCTCGACTGTTCTCAGGGGCAGCAGATGACAGAACAAGGAGCTATGGTCGCTAGTTCAAGTGGGGCAGGGCTAGGTTGCAGACGAAGGAAAACAATTTCAGTGGGAGGGTGGTTACCTCGGGAGGTGGTGGAATCTCCATGCTTTGCGGTTTTTCAGGTTCGTCCTGACAAAGCCCTGGCTGGGACGATATAGTTGGGGTTGGTCCGGCTTTGAATAGGGGATTGGACTAAAGGAAATCCTGGGGTCGCCTCCAACACTCATCTTCTATGAGTCGATGACTGAAGTATGTGGTTACAATCTACTTAGATAGGAAAGGTAACTATTAATGCGTAGGTCATGTACGGAGGAGGGTTGTCACCGTTTTTCCATCAGTCACGATTGTTTCTGTTGATCTTGCTATCCCTTGTTAAAAAATGTCCTTTTGTTTGCTACGTGTACTCAAGTGCTGTGTGTGATACAGGAGCAGTGGTCTAGAGTAAAATTGGTAACCTGGGGCTAGCCCGTTGCTTTGGGTACAGAGGATCTGGATTTCTCTGAGGATTTGAAGACACTCAGGCGGGACGTTGTGTCTACTATCAACAGTCAGGGCTTATGTAGCCCAGAGGACGGTGCTTGAGCTGCTGACCCTCTGGATGAGTTTGGTCGCTAACATCCAGCTGACAAAGTCGAAGGACGTAACAAGGAGACCCACCATCCTCAGAACCTTGAGACGGTCAAAATGTACCTCTACAGTGAGCCACATGTCAATTGCGCACAGGGAAGGCACCCCATAGCAGAGTTCCCTGTATCCAAATAGACCCAGATCTCTGCCCTATGAACTCATGGAACACTTGTTCTTTCCGCAGTGAAAGCCCGTAAAGGACGCATGGTCTCCGTGATAAATTGGTCACCGAGAGCTCTTATTCTTTTCTCAGCTCTGCTGTGTATTTGAAAGGCTACACAGGAAGCTAGGGCGACGACTGACGCGAGGAAAATTGTTTGCCAACTCCACTGCCCAGTTCAGTTCATTGATTACAGTCGCAAAGAATACCTGGGTTAGATGGACACTAATCAGCCTTCCCTGTTCGGCTCCAAAGTTTCAGGAGTCAAAGACAGAGCGCGAGAGCGTCTTCAGATTACTTTCCTTTTCTGTGACTCACACACTCTTGCCTTGTGGGGAACAAGGACTTTCATACAGTGAAGAAATGAGGGGAACCAATGAGGCAATGAGTGTGTCGGGCTCCAAATTCAGATTTCAGGATACATGAATGTTGAGAGTGTCTGACTCCATGGCAGAACAATTAAGGCGATGGTGCAGTTGCTTCGCTGTAGCACTTCGATTGCAGACGCTCTAAGCCAAGGGGTGAGAGCTTGCCCATCTGCTTGATTCGTCCAACCCTGCAAGCGGCGATGGCTCCGCTGCGATTAGATGCTCTCCGTCGACGTACCGTTCTCTTCACAAGAAGCTAGGGATTTGTCAATCCTCAGCAATGTAATTACACTGAGGAATGGCTTTGATGTAGACCAGATGTTGGCTTTCTCTTGTGTATTATTCATTTCCATCTCTTCTCTATCTTCTCGTACTCTGAAAGATTAAAAAGTATGAAAATATTAAAAGGGTGCTTTTTCTCCTTGTTCAAACTTTCCCACATAGAAGACCCACTTGGTGCGACCCATATGACAAACGGAGCGAGAGGAACACCAGTAATGCTTCGAAGCTACATCGGGACAAATACAACTCGAGTGGCAGGTTCCAGTTCTTAAGAACGGGGAGTCAAAGAAATCTGACGTTTATGAGGAGAGTTTGTGATCTTTGCAAATGTTGATCTTAAAAAGGAAAAGGAAATGATTGGTGAAGTTCTTGATTGACGAGTAAGCGATAACTGAAGAGTAGGTAATAATTTGAATTATATTGGAAAACCGAAAGTTTCCTTGTTCTCTTATTGTTCAGGAAAAGATGGCTTATCTTGAAAAGTTAATGTATTCAATTTACCCCTGTAGTGTAAGGAGTTCTGAGAGAAAACCTCACGCCAATGGTTGCAGTGGGGGAAATGTATGTGTGTTTAAGAGACTGTGGCCGAGTCCAGATTGTAACTTTGTATTTCAAATAGAATTTATTTTGCTTAGCTTCAAAGGGCAATGAAGAGAAAAGACTGCTTCAGCTTATGGCAAGTTTCAAGAAAAGTCGCTGAGCGCATTTACCAATGAGACCCCTGACGAGCACTGGTGCTTCATGAACGGCAAGGCCCTGAATCCCAGGGACTAACAATGGCTGCAGTAGACTGTACTGCAGCCAGTTTTCGCCCCTCCTCTCCACCACTTCAGAAAGGCTGTGGACAAATTGGATCGAGTCCTGCGGAGGGCAACGAAACTGATCAGGGGGCTGGGGCACATGACTTACGAGGAGAGGCTGAGCGAATTGGGCCTGTTTAGTCTGCAGAAGAGACGAGGGATGGGCATTTGATAGCCAACTTCTGAAAGCATTTGATAGCCAACTACCTGAAATCAAGGGGGGATTGCAAAGACTATGGAGCTCGACTGTTCTCAGGGGCAGCAGATGACAGAACAAGGAGCTATGGTCGCTAGTTCAAGTGGGGCAGGGCTAGGTTGCAGACGAAGGAAAACAATTTCAGTGGGAGGGTGGTTACCTCGGGAGGTGGTGGAATCTCCATGCTTTGCGGTTTTTCAGGTTCGTCCTGACAAAGCCCTGGCTGGGACGATATAGTTGGGGTTGGTCCGGCTTTGAATAGGGGATTGGACTAAAGGAAATCCTGGGGTCGCCTCCAACACTCATCTTCTATGAGTCGATGACTGAAGTATGTGGTTACAATCTACTTAGATAGGAAAGGTAACTATTAATGCGTAGGTCATGTACGGAGGAGGGTTGTCACCGTTTTTCCATCAGTCACGATTGTTTCTGTTGATCTTGCTATCCCTTGTTAAAAAATGTCCTTTTGTTTGCTACGTGTACTCAAGTGCTGTGTGTGATACAGGAGCAGTGGTCTAGAGTAAAATTGGTAACCTGGGGCTAGCCCGTTGCTTTGGGTACAGAGGATCTGGATTTCTCTGAGGATTTGAAGACACTCAGGCGGGACGTTGTGTCTACTAGCAACAGTCAGGGCTTATGTAGCCCAGAGGACGGTGCTTGAGCTGCTGACCCTCTGGATGAGTTTGGTCGCTAACATCCAGCTGACAAAGTCGAAGGACGTAACAAGGAGACCCACCATCCTCAGAACCTTGAGACGGTCAAAATGTACCTCTACAGTGAGCCACATGTCAATTGCGCACAGGGAAGGCACCCCATAGCAGAGTTCCCTGTATCCAAATAGACCCAGATCTCTGCCCTATGAACTCATGGAACACTTGTTCTTTCCGCAGTGAAAGCCCGTAAAGGACGCATGGTCTCCGTGATAAATTGGTCACCGAGAGCTCTTATTCTTTTCTCAGCTCTGCTGTGTATTTGAAAGGCTACACAGGAAGCTAGGGCGACGACTGACGCGAGGAAAATTGTTTGCCAACTCCACTGCCCAGTTCAGTTCATTGATTACAGTCGCAAAGAATACCTGGGTTAGATGGACACTAATCAGCCTTCCCTGTTCGGCTCCAAAGTTTCAGGAGTCAAAGACAGAGCGCGAGAGCGTCTTCAGATTACTTTCCTTTTCTGTGACTCACACACTCTTGCCTTGTGGGGAACAAGGACTTTCATACAGTGAAGAAATGAGGGGAACCAATGAGGCAATGAGTGTGTCGGGCTCCAAATTCAGATTTCAGGATACATGAATGTTGAGAGTGTCTGACTCCATGGCAGAACAATTAAGGCGATGGTGCAGTTGCTTCGCTGTAGCACTTCGATTGCAGACGCTCTAAGCCAAGGGGTGAGAGCTTGCCCATCTGCTTGATTCGTCCAACCCTGCAAGCGGCGATGGCTCCGCTGCGATTAGATGCTCTCCGTCGACGTACCGTTCTCTTCACAAGAAGCTAGGGATTTGTCAATCCTCAGCAATGTAATTACACTGAGGAATGGCTTTGATGTAGACCAGATGTTGGCTTTCTCTTGTGTATTATTCATTTCCATCTCTTCTCTATCTTCTCGTACTCTGAAAGATTAAAAAGTATGAAAATATTAAAAGGGTGCTTTTTCTCCTTGTTCAAACTTTCCCACATAGAAGACCCACTTGGTGCGACCCATATGACAAACGGAGCGAGAGGAACACCAGTAATGCTTCGAAGCTACATCGGGACAAATACAACTCGAGTGGCAGGTTCCAGTTCTTAAGAACGGGGAGTCAAAGAAATCTGACGTTTATGAGGAGAGTTTGTGATCTTTGCAAATGTTGATCTTAAAAAGGAAAAGGAAATGATTGGTGAAGTTCTTGATTGACGAGTAAGCGATAACTGAAGAGTAGGTAATAATTTGAATTATATTGGAAAACCGAAAGTTTCCTTGTTCTCTTATTGTTCAGGAAAAGATGGCTTATCTTGAAAAGTTAATGTATTCAATTTACCCCTGTAGTGTAAGGAGTTCTGAGAGAAAACCTCACGCCAATGGTTGCAGTGGGGGAAATGTATGTGTGTTTAAGAGACTGTGGCCGAGTCCAGATTGTAACTTTGTATTTCAAATAGAATTTATTTTGCTTAGCTTCAAAGGGCAATGAAGAGAAAAGACTGCTTCAGCTTATGGCAAGTTTCAAGAAAAGTCGCTGAGCGCATTTACCAATGAGACCCCTGACGAGCACTGGTGCTTCATGAACGGCAAGGCCCTGAATCCCAGGGACTAACAATGGCTGCAGTAGACTGTACTGCATCCAGTTTTCGCCCCTCCTCTCCACCACTTCAGAAAGGCTGTGGACAAATTGGATCGAGTCCTGCGGAGGGCAACGAAACTGATCAGGGGGCTGGGGCACATGACTTACGAGGAGAGGCTGAGCGAATTGGGCCTGTTTAGTCTGCAGAAGAGACGAGGGATGGGCATTTGATAGCCAACTTCTGAAAGCATTTGATAGCCAACTACCTGAAATCAAGGGGGGATTGCAAAGACTATGGAGCTCGACTGTTCTCAGGGGCAGCAGATGACAGAACAAGGAGCTATGGTCGCTAGTTCAAGTGGGGCAGGGCTAGGTTGCAGACGAAGGAAAACAATTTCAGTGGGAGGGTGGTTACCTCGGGAGGTGGTGGAATCTCCATGCTTTGCGGTTTTTCAGGTTCGTCCTGACAAAGCCCTGGCTGGGACGATATAGTTGGGGTTGGTCCGGCTTTGAATAGGGGATTGGACTAAAGGAAATCCTGGGGTCGCCTCCAACACTCATCTTCTATGAGTCGATGACTGAAGTATGTGGTTACAATCTACTTAGATAGGAAAGGTAACTATTAATGCGTAGGTCATGTACGGAGGAGGGTTGTCACCGTTTTTCCATCAGTCACGATTGTTTCTGTTGATCTTGCTATCCCTTGTTAAAAAATGTCCTTTTGTTTGCTACGTGTACTCAAGTGCTGTGTGTGATACAGGAGCAGTGGTCTAGAGTAAAATTGGTAACCTGGGGCTAGCCCGTTGCTTTGGGTACAGAGGATCTGGATTTCTCTGAGGATTTGAAGACACTCAGGCGGGACGTTGTGTCTACTAGCAACAGTCAGGGCTTATGTAGCCCAGAGGACGGTGCTTGAGCTGCTGACCCTCTGGATGAGTTTGGTCGCTAACATCCAGCTGACAAAGTCGAAGGACGTAACAAGGAGACCCACCATCCTCAGAACCTTGAGACGGTCAAAATGTACCTCTACAGTGAGCCACATGTCAATTGCGCACAGGGAAGGCACCCCATAGCAGAGTTCCCTGTATCCAAATAGACCCAGATCTCTGCCCTATGAACTCATGGAACACTTGTTCTTTCCGCAGTGAAAGCCCGTAAAGGACGCATGGTCTCCGTGATAAATTGGTCACCGAGAGCTCTTATTCTTTTCTCAGCTCTGCTGTGTATTTGAAAGGCTACACAGGAAGCTAGGGCGACGACTGACGCGAGGAAAATTGTTTGCCAACTCCACTGCCCAGTTCAGTTCATTGATTACAGTCGCAAAGAATACCTGGGTTAGATGGACACTAATCAGCCTTCCCTGTTCGGCTCCAAAGTTTCAGGAGTCAAAGACAGAGCGCGAGAGCGTCTTCAGATTACTTTCCTTTTCTGTGACTCACACACTCTTGCCTTGTGGGGAACAAGGACTTTCATACAGTGAAGAAATGAGGGGAACCAATGAGGCAATGAGTGTGTCGGGCTCCAAATTCAGATTTCAGGATACATGAATGTTGAGAGTGTCTGACTCCATGGCAGAACAATTAAGGCGATGGTGCAGTTGCTTCGCTGTAGCACTTCGATTGCAGACGCTCTAAGCCAAGGGGTGAGAGCTTGCCCATCTGCTTGATTCGTCCAACCCTGCAAGCGGCGATGGCTCCGCTGCGATTAGATGCTCTCCGTCGACGTACCGTTCTCTTCACAAGAAGCTAGGGATTTGTCAATCCTCAGCAATGTAATTACACTGAGGAATGGCTTTGATGTAGACCAGATGTTGGCTTTCTCTTGTGTATTATTCATTTCCATCTCTTCTCTATCTTCTCGTACTCTGAAAGATTAAAAAGTATGAAAATATTAAAAGGGTGCCTTTTCTCCTTGTGCAAACTTTCCCACATAGAAGACCCACTTGGTGCGACCCATATGACAAACGGAGCGAGAGGAACACCAGTAATGCTTCGAAGCTACATCGGGACAAATACAACTCGAGTGGCAGGTTCCAGTTCTTAAGAACGGGGAGTCAAAGAAATCTGACGTTTATGAGGAGAGTTTGTGATCTTTGCAAATGTTGATCTTAAAAAGGAAAAGGAAATGATTGGTGAAGTTCTTGATTGACGAGTAAGCGATAACTGAAGAGTAGGTAATAATTTGAATTATATTGGAAAACCGAAAGTTTCCTTGTTCTCTTATTGTTCAGGAAAAGATGGCTTATCTTGAAAAGTTAATGTATTCAATTTACCCCTGTAGTGTAAGGAGTTCTGAGAGAAAACCTCACGCCAATGGTTGCAGTGGGGGAAATGTATGTGTGTTTAAGAGACTGTGGCCGAGTCCAGATTGTAACTTTGTATTTCAAATAGAATTTATTTTGCTTAGCTTCAAAGGGCAATGAAGAGAAAAGACTGCTTCAGCTTATGGCAAGTTTCAAGAAAAGTCGCTGAGCGCATTTACCAATGAGACCCCTGACGAGCACTGGTGCTTCATGAACGGCAAGGCCCTGAATCCCAGGGACTAACAATGGCTGCAGTAGACTGTACTGCAGCCAGTTTTCGCCCCTCCTCTCCACCACTTCAGAAAGGCTGTGGACAAATTGGATCGAGTCCTGCGGAGGGCAACGAAACTGATCAGGGGGCTGGGGCACATGACTTACGAGGAGAGGCTGAGCGAATTGGGCCTGTTTAGTCTGCAGAAGAGACGAGGGATGGGCATTTGATAGCCAACTTCTGAAAGCATTTGATAGCCAACTACCTGAAATCAAGGGGGGATTGCAAAGACTATGGAGCTCGACTGTTCTCAGGGGCAGCAGATGACAGAACAAGGAGCTATGGTCGCTAGTTCAAGTGGGGCAGGGCTAGGTTGCAGACGAAGGAAAACAATTTCAGTGGGAGGGTGGTTACCTCGGGAGGTGGTGGAATCTCCATGCTTTGCGGTTTTTCAGGTTCGTCCTGACAAAGCCCTGGCTGGGACGATATAGTTGGGGTTGGTCCGGCTTTGAATAGGGGATTGGACTAAAGGAAATCCTGGGGTCGCCTCCAACACTCATCTTCTATGAGTCGATGACTGAAGTATGTGGTTACAATCTACTTAGATAGGAAAGGTAACTATTAATGCGTAGGTCATGTACGGAGGAGGGTTGTCACCGTTTTTCCATCAGTCACGATTGTTTCTGTTGATCTTGCTATCCCTTGTTAAAAAATGTCCTTTTGTTTGCTACGTGTACTCAAGTGCTGTGTGTGATACAGGAGCAGTGGTCTAGAGTAAAATTGGTAACCTGGGGCTAGCCCGTTGCTTTGGGTACAGAGGATCTGGATTTCTCTGAGGATTTGAAGACACTCAGGCGGGACGTTGTGTCTACTAGCAACAGTCAGGGCTTATGTAGCCCAGAGGACGGTGCTTGAGCTGCTGACCCTCTGGATGAGTTTGGTCGCTAACATCCAGCTGACAAAGTCGAAGGACGTAACAAGGAGACCCACCATCCTCAGAACCTTGAGACGGTCAAAATGTACCTCTACAGTGAGCCACATGTCAATTGCGCACAGGGAAGGCACCCCATAGCAGAGTTCCCTGTATCCAAATAGACCCAGATCTCTGCCCTATGAACTCATGGAACACTTGTTCTTTCCGCAGTGAAAGCCCGTAAAGGACGCATGGTCTCCGTGATAAATTGGTCACCGAGAGCTCTTATTCTTTTCTCAGCTCTGCTGTGTATTTGAAAGGCTACACAGGAAGCTAGGGCGACGACTGACGCGAGGAAAATTGTTTGCCAACTCCACTGCCCAGTTCAGTTCATTGATTACAGTCGCAAAGAATACCTGGGTTAGATGGACACTAATCAGCCTTCCCTGTTCGGCTCCAAAGTTTCAGGAGTCAAAGACAGAGCGCGAGAGCGTCTTCAGATTACTTTCCTTTTCTGTGACTCACACACTCTTGCCTTGTGGGGAACAAGGACTTTCATACAGTGAAGAAATGAGGGGAACCAATGAGGCAATGAGTGTGTCGGGCTCCAAATTCAGATTTCAGGATACATGAATGTTGAGAGTGTCTGACTCCATGGCAGAACAATTAAGGCGATGGTGCAGTTGCTTCGCTGTAGCACTTCGATTGCAGACGCTCTAAGCCAAGGGGTGAGAGCTTGCCCATCTGCTTGATTCGTCCAACCCTGCAAGCGGCGATGGCTCCGCTGCGATTAGATGCTCTCCGTCGACGTACCGTTCTCTTCACAAGAAGCTAGGGATTTGTCAATCCTCAGCAATGTAATTACACTGAGGAATGGCTTTGATGTAGACCAGATGTTGGCTTTCTCTTGTGTATTATTCATTTCCATCTCTTCTCTATCTTCTCGTACTCTGAAAGATTAAAAAGTATGAAAATATTAAAAGGGTGCTTTTT
Source organism: Malaclemys terrapin pileata (assembly GCF_027887155.1). NCBI lineage: Eukaryota > Metazoa > Chordata > Testudines > Emydidae > Malaclemys > Malaclemys terrapin. The sequence goes on along the minus strand of NC_071515.1, from coordinate 11,726,761 downwards.
CTCCTTGTTCAAACTTTCCCACATAGAAGACCCACTTGGTGCGACCCATATGACAAACGGAGCGAGAGGAACACCAGTAATGCTTCGAAGCTACATCGGGACAAATACAACTCGAGTGGCAGGTTCCAGTTCTTAAGAACGGGGAGTCAAAGAAATCTGACGTTTATGAGGAGAGTTTGTGATCTTTGCAAATGTTGATCTTAAAAAGGAAAAGGAAATGATTGGTGAAGTTCTTGATTGACGAGTAAGCGATAACTGAAGAGTAGGTAATAATTTGAATTATATTGGAAAACCGAAAGTTTCCTTGTTCTCTTATTGTTCAGGAAAAGATGGCTTATCTTGAAAAGTTAATGTATTCAATTTACCCCTGTAGTGTAAGGAGTTCTGAGAGAAAACCTCACGCCAATGGTTGCAGTGGGGGAAATGTATGTGTGTTTAAGAGACTGTGGCCGAGTCCAGATTGTAACTTTGTATTTCAAATAGAATTTATTTTGCTTAGCTTCAAAGGGCAATGAAGAGAAAAGACTGCTTCAGCTTATGGCAAGTTTCAAGAAAAGTCGCTGAGCGCATTTACCAATGAGACCCCTGACGAGCACTGGTGCTTCATGAACGGCAAGGCCCTGAATCCCAGGGACTAACAATGGCTGCAGTAGACTGTACTGCAGCCAGTTTTCGCCCCTCCTCTCCACCACTTCAGAAAGGCTGTGGACAAATTGGATCGAGTCCTGCGGAGGGCAACGAAACTGATCAGGGGGCTGGGGCACATGACTTACGAGGAGAGGCTGAGCGAATTGGGCCTGTTTAGTCTGCAGAAGAGACGAGGGATGGGCATTTGATAGCCAACTTCTGAAAGCATTTGATAGCCAACTACCTGAAATCAAGGGGGGATTGCAAAGACTATGGAGCTCGACTGTTCTCAGGGGCAGCAGATGACAGAACAAGGAGCTATGGTCGCTAGTTCAAGTGGGGCAGGGCTAGGTTGCAGACGAAGGAAAACAATTTCAGTGGGAGGGTGGTTACCTCGGGAGGTGGTGGAATCTCCATGCTTTGCGGTTTTTCAGGTTCGTCCTGACAAAGCCCTGGCTGGGACGATATAGTTGGGGTTGGTCCGGCTTTGAATAGGGGATTGGACTAAAGGAAATCCTGGGGTCGCCTCCAACACTCATCTTCTATGAGTCGATGACTGAAGTATGTGGTTACAATCTACTTAGATAGGAAAGGTAACTATTAATGCGTAGGTCATGTACGGAGGAGGGTTGTCACCGTTTTTCCATCAGTCACGATTGTTTCTGTTGATCTTGCTATCCCTTGTTAAAAAATGTCCTTTTGTTTGCTACGTGTACTCAAGTGCTGTGTGTGATACAGGAGCAGTGGTCTAGAGTAAAATTGGTAACCTGGGGCTAGCCCGTTGCTTTGGGTACAGAGGATCTGGATTTCTCTGAGGATTTGAAGACACTCAGGCGGGACGTTGTGTCTACTAGCAACAGTCAGGGCTTATGTAGCCCAGAGGACGGTGCTTGAGCTGCTGACCCTCTGGATGAGTTTGGTCGCTAACATCCAGCTGACAAAGTCGAAGGACGTAACAAGGAGACCCACCATCCTCAGAACCTTGAGACGGTCAAAATGTACCTCTACAGTGAGCCACATGTCAATTGCGCACAGGGAAGGCACCCCATAGCAGAGTTCCCTGTATCCAAATAGACCCAGATCTCTGCCCTATGAACTCATGGAACACTTGTTCTTTCCGCAGTGAAAGCCCGTAAAGGACGCATGGTCTCCGTGATAAATTGGTCACCGAGAGCTCTTATTCTTTTCTCAGCTCTGCTGTGTATTTGAAAGGCTACACAGGAAGCTAGGGCGACGACTGACGCGAGGAAAATTGTTTGCCAACTCCACTGCCCAGTTCAGTTCATTGATTACAGTCGCAAAGAATACCTGGGTTAGATGGACACTAATCAGCCTTCCCTGTTCGGCTCCAAAGTTTCAGGAGTCAAAGACAGAGCGCGAGAGCGTCTTCAGATTACTTTCCTTTTCTGTGACTCACACACTCTTGCCTTGTGGGGAACAAGGACTTTCATACAGTGAAGAAATGAGGGGAACCAATGAGGCAATGAGTGTGTCGGGCTCCAAATTCAGATTTCAGGATACATGAATGTTGAGAGTGTCTGACTCCATGGCAGAACAATTAAGGCGATGGTGCAGTTGCTTCGCTGTAGCACTTCGATTGCAGACGCTCTAAGCCAAGGGGTGAGAGCTTGCCCATCTGCTTGATTCGTCCAACCCTGCAAGCGGCGATGGCTCCGCTGCGATTAGATGCTCTCCGTCGACGTACCGTTCTCTTCACAAGAAGCTAGGGATTTGTCAATCCTCAGCAATGTAATTACACTGAGGAATGGCTTTGATGTAGACCAGATGTTGGCTTTCTCTTGTGTATTATTCATTTCCATCTCTTCTCTATCTTCTCGTACTCTGAAAGATTAAAAAGTATGAAAATATTAAAAGGGTGCTTTTTCTCCTTGTTCAAACTTTCCCACATAGAAGACCCACTTGGTGCGACCCATATGACAAACGGAGCGAGAGGAACACCAGTAATGCTTCGAAGCTACATCGGGACAAATACAACTCGAGTGGCAGGTTCCAGTTCTTAAGAACGGGGAGTCAAAGAAATCTGACGTTTATGAGGAGAGTTTGTGATCTTTGCAAATGTTGATCTTAAAAAGGAAAAGGAAATGATTGGTGAAGTTCTTGATTGACGAGTAAGCGATAACTGAAGAGTAGGTAATAATTTGAATTATATTGGAAAACCGAAAGTTTCCTTGTTCTCTTATTGTTCAGGAAAAGATGGCTTATCTTGAAAAGTTAATGTATTCAATTTACCCCTGTAGTGTAAGGAGTTCTGAGAGAAAACCTCACGCCAATGGTTGCAGTGGGGGAAATGTATGTGTGTTTAAGAGACTGTGGCCGAGTCCAGATTGTAACTTTGTATTTCAAATAGAATTTATTTTGCTTAGCTTCAAAGGGCAATGAAGAGAAAAGACTGCTTCAGCTTATGGCAAGTTTCAAGAAAAGTCGCTGAGCGCATTTACCAATGAGACCCCTGACGAGCACTGGTGCTTCATGAACGGCAAGGCCCTGAATCCCAGGGACTAACAATGGCTGCAGTAGACTGTACTGCATCCAGTTTTCGCCCCTCCTCTCCACCACTTCAGAAAGGCTGTGGACAAATTGGATCGAGTCCTGCGGAGGGCAACGAAACTGATCAGGGGGCTGGGGCACATGACTTACGAGGAGAGGCTGAGCGAATTGGGCCTGTTTAGTCTGCAGAAGAGACGAGGGATGGGCATTTGATAGCCAACTTCTGAAAGCATTTGATAGCCAACTACCTGAAATCAAGGGGGGATTGCAAAGACTATGGAGCTCGACTGTTCTCAGGGGCAGCAGATGACAGAACAAGGAGCTATGGTCGCTAGTTCAAGTGGGGCAGGGCTAGGTTGCAGACGAAGGAAAACAATTTCAGTGGGAGGGTGGTTACCTCGGGAGGTGGTGGAATCTCCATGCTTTGCGGTTTTTCAGGTTCGTCCTGACAAAGCCCTGGCTGGGACGATATAGTTGGGGTTGGTCCGGCTTTGAATAGGGGATTGGACTAAAGGAAATCCTGGGGTCGCCTCCAACACTCATCTTCTATGAGTCGATGACTGAAGTATGTGGTTACAATCTACTTAGATAGGAAAGGTAACTATTAATGCGTAGGTCATGTACGGAGGAGGGTTGTCACCGTTTTTCCATCAGTCACGATTGTTTCTGTTGATCTTGCTATCCCTTGTTAAAAAATGTCCTTTTGTTTGCTACGTGTACTCAAGTGCTGTGTGTGATACAGGAGCAGTGGTCTAGAGTAAAATTGGTAACCTGGGGCTAGCCCGTTGCTTTGGGTACAGAGGATCTGGATTTCTCTGAGGATTTGAAGACACTCAGGCGGGACGTTGTGTCTACTAGCAACAGTCAGGGCTTATGTAGCCCAGAGGACGGTGCTTGAGCTGCTGACCCTCTGGATGAGTTTGGTCGCTAACATCCAGCTGACAAAGTCGAAGGACGTAACAAGGAGACCCACCATCCTCAGAACCTTGAGACGGTCAAAATGTACCTCTACAGTGAGCCACATGTCAATTGCGCACAGGGAAGGCACCCCATAGCAGAGTTCCCTGTATCCAAATAGACCCAGATCTCTGCCCTATGAACTCATGGAACACTTGTTCTTTCCGCAGTGAAAGCCCGTAAAGGACGCATGGTCTCCGTGATAAATTGGTCACCGAGAGCTCTTATTCTTTTCTCAGCTCTGCTGTGTATTTGAAAGGCTACACAGGAAGCTAGGGCGACGACTGACGCGAGGAAAATTGTTTGCCAACTCCACTGCCCAGTTCAGTTCATTGATTACAGTCGCAAAGAATACCTGGGTTAGATGGACACTAATCAGCCTTCCCTGTTCGGCTCCAAAGTTTCAGGAGTCAAAGACAGAGCGCGAGAGCGTCTTCAGATTACTTTCCTTTTCTGTGACTCACACACTCTTGCCTTGTGGGGAACAAGGACTTTCATACAGTGAAGAAATGAGGGGAACCAATGAGGCAATGAGTGTGTCGGGCTCCAAATTCAGATTTCAGGATACATGAATGTTGAGAGTGTCTGACTCCATGGCAGAACAATTAAGGCGATGGTGCAGTTGCTTCGCTGTAGCACTTCGATTGCAGACGCTCTAAGCCAAGGGGTGAGAGCTTGCCCATCTGCTTGATTCGTCCAACCCTGCAAGCGGCGATGGCTCCGCTGCGATTAGATGCTCTCCGTCGACGTACCGTTCTCTTCACAAGAAGCTAGGGATTTGTCAATCCTCAGCAATGTAATTACACTGAGGAATGGCTTTGATGTAGACCAGATGTTGGCTTTCTCTTGTGTATTATTCATTTCCATCTCTTCTCTATCTTCTCGTACTCTGAAAGATTAAAAAGTATGAAAATATTAAAAGGGTGCCTTTTCTCCTTGTGCAAACTTTCCCACATAGAAGACCCACTTGGTGCGACCCATATGACAAACGGAGCGAGAGGAACACCAGTAATGCTTCGAAGCTACATCGGGACAAATACAACTCGAGTGGCAGGTTCCAGTTCTTAAGAACGGGGAGTCAAAGAAATCTGACGTTTATGAGGAGAGTTTGTGATCTTTGCAAATGTTGATCTTAAAAAGGAAAAGGAAATGATTGGTGAAGTTCTTGATTGACGAGTAAGCGATAACTGAAGAGTAGGTAATAATTTGAATTATATTGGAAAACCGAAAGTTTCCTTGTTCTCTTATTGTTCAGGAAAAGATGGCTTATCTTGAAAAGTTAATGTATTCAATTTACCCCTGTAGTGTAAGGAGTTCTGAGAGAAAACCTCACGCCAATGGTTGCAGTGGGGGAAATGTATGTGTGTTTAAGAGACTGTGGCCGAGTCCAGATTGTAACTTTGTATTTCAAATAGAATTTATTTTGCTTAGCTTCAAAGGGCAATGAAGAGAAAAGACTGCTTCAGCTTATGGCAAGTTTCAAGAAAAGTCGCTGAGCGCATTTACCAATGAGACCCCTGACGAGCACTGGTGCTTCATGAACGGCAAGGCCCTGAATCCCAGGGACTAACAATGGCTGCAGTAGACTGTACTGCATCCAGTTTTCGCCCCTCCTCTCCACCACTTCAGAAAGGCTGTGGACAAATTGGATCGAGTCCTGCGGAGGGCAACGAAACTGATCAGGGGGCTGGGGCACATGACTTACGAGGAGAGGCTGAGCGAATTGGGCCTGTTTAGTCTGCAGAAGAGACGAGGGATGGGCATTTGATAGCCAACTTCTGAAAGCATTTGATAGCCAACTACCTGAAATCAAGGGGGGATTGCAAAGACTATGGAGCTCGACTGTTCTCAGGGGCAGCAGATGACAGAACAAGGAGCTATGGTCGCTAGTTCAAGTGGGGCAGGGCTAGGTTGCAGACGAAGGAAAACAATTTCAGTGGGAGGGTGGTTACCTCGGGAGGTGGTGGAATCTCCATGCTTTGCGGTTTTTCAGGTTCGTCCTGACAAAGCCCTGGCTGGGACGATATAGTTGGGGTTGGTCCGGCTTTGAATAGGGGATTGGACTAAAGGAAATCCTGGGGTCGCCTCCAACACTCATCTTCTATGAGTCGATGACTGAAGTATGTGGTTACAATCTACTTAGATAGGAAAGGTAACTATTAATGCGTAGGTCATGTACGGAGGAGGGTTGTCACCGTTTTTCCATCAGTCACGATTGTTTCTGTTGATCTTGCTATCCCTTGTTAAAAAATGTCCTTTTGTTTGCTACGTGTACTCAAGTGCTGTGTGTGATACAGGAGCAGTGGTCTAGAGTAAAATTGGTAACCTGGGGCTAGCCCGTTGCTTTGGGTACAGAGGATCTGGATTTCTCTGAGGATTTGAAGACACTCAGGCGGGACGTTGTGTCTACTATCAACAGTCAGGGCTTATGTAGCCCAGAGGACGGTGCTTGAGCTGCTGACCCTCTGGATGAGTTTGGTCGCTAACATCCAGCTGACAAAGTCGAAGGACGTAACAAGGAGACCCACCATCCTCAGAACCTTGAGACGGTCAAAATGTACCTCTACAGTGAGCCACATGTCAATTGCGCACAGGGAAGGCACCCCATAGCAGAGTTCCCTGTATCCAAATAGACCCAGATCTCTGCCCTATGAACTCATGGAACACTTGTTCTTTCCGCAGTGAAAGCCCGTAAAGGACGCATGGTCTCCGTGATAAATTGGTCACCGAGAGCTCTTATTCTTTTCTCAGCTCTGCTGTGTATTTGAAAGGCTACACAGGAAGCTAGGGCGACGACTGACGCGAGGAAAATTGTTTGCCAACTCCACTGCCCAGTTCAGTTCATTGATTACAGTCGCAAAGAATACCTGGGTTAGATGGACACTAATCAGCCTTCCCTGTTCGGCTCCAAAGTTTCAGGAGTCAAAGACAGAGCGCGAGAGCGTCTTCAGATTACTTTCCTTTTCTGTGACTCACACACTCTTGCCTTGTGGGGAACAAGGACTTTCATACAGTGAAGAAATGAGGGGAACCAATGAGGCAATGAGTGTGTCGGGCTCCAAATTCAGATTTCAGGATACATGAATGTTGAGAGTGTCTGACTCCATGGCAGAACAATTAAGGCGATGGTGCAGTTGCTTCGCTGTAGCACTTCGATTGCAGACGCTCTAAGCCAAGGGGTGAGAGCTTGCCCATCTGCTTGATTCGTCCAACCCTGCAAGCGGCGATGGCTCCGCTGCGATTAGATGCTCTCCGTCGACGTACCGTTCTCTTCACAAGAAGCTAGGGATTTGTCAATCCTCAGCAATGTAATTACACTGAGGAATGGCTTTGATGTAGACCAGATGTTGGCTTTCTCTTGTGTATTATTCATTTCCATCTCTTCTCTATCTTCTCGTACTCTGAAAGATTAAAAAGTATGAAAATATTAAAAGGGTGCCTTTTCTCCTTGTGCAAACTTTCCCACATAGAAGACCCACTTGGTGCGACCCATATGACAAACGGAGCGAGAGGAACACCAGTAATGCTTCGAAGCTACATCGGGACAAATACAACTCGAGTGGCAGGTTCCAGTTCTTAAGAACGGGGAGTCAAAGAAATCTGACGTTTATGAGGAGAGTTTGTGATCTTTGCAAATGTTGATCTTAAAAAGGAAAAGGAAATGATTGGTGAAGTTCTTGATTGACGAGTAAGCGATAACTGAAGAGTAGGTAATAATTTGAATTATATTGGAAAACCGAAAGTTTCCTTGTTCTCTTATTGTTCAGGAAAAGATGGCTTATCTTGAAAAGTTAATGTATTCAATTTACCCCTGTAGTGTAAGGAGTTCTGAGAGAAAACCTCACGCCAATGGTTGCAGTGGGGGAAATGTATGTGTGTTTAAGAGACTGTGGCCGAGTCCAGATTGTAACTTTGTATTTCAAATAGAATTTATTTTGCTTAGCTTCAAAGGGCAATGAAGAGAAAAGACTGCTTCAGCTTATGGCAAGTTTCAAGAAAAGTCGCTGAGCGCATTTACCAATGAGACCCCTGACGAGCACTGGTGCTTCATGAACGGCAAGGCCCTGAATCCCAGGGACTAACAATGGCTGCAGTAGACTGTACTGCAGCCAGTTTTCGCCCCTCCTCTCCACCACTTCAGAAAGGCTGTGGACAAATTGGATCGAGTCCTGCGGAGGGCAACGAAACTGATCAGGGGGCTGGGGCACATGACTTACGAGGAGAGGCTGAGCGAATTGGGCCTGTTTAGTCTGCAGAAGAGACGAGGGATGGGCATTTGATAGCCAACTTCTGAAAGCATTTGATAGCCAACTACCTGAAATCAAGGGGGGATTGCAAAGACTATGGAGCTCGACTGTTCTCAGGGGCAGCAGATGACAGAACAAGGAGCTATGGTCGCTAGTTCAAGTGGGGCAGGGCTAGGTTGCAGACGAAGGAAAACAATTTCAGTGGGAGGGTGGTTACCTCGGGAGGTGGTGGAATCTCCATGCTTTGCGGTTTTTCAGGTTCGTCCTGACAAAGCCCTGGCTGGGACGATATAGTTGGGGTTGGTCCGGCTTTGAATAGGGGATTGGACTAAAGGAAATCCTGGGGTCGCCTCCAACACTCATCTTCTATGAGTCGATGACTGAAGTATGTGGTTACAATCTACTTAGATAGGAAAGGTAACTATTAATGCGTAGGTCATGTACGGAGGAGGGTTGTCACCGTTTTTCCATCAGTCACGATTGTTTCTGTTGATCTTGCTATCCCTTGTTAAAAAATGTCCTTTTGTTTGCTACGTGTACTCAAGTGCTGTGTGTGATACAGGAGCAGTGGTCTAGAGTAAAATTGGTAACCTGGGGCTAGCCCGTTGCTTTGGGTACAGAGGATCTGGATTTCTCTGAGGATTTGAAGACACTCAGGCGGGACGTTGTGTCTACTATCAACAGTCAGGGCTTATGTAGCCCAGAGGACGGTGCTTGAGCTGCTGACCCTCTGGATGAGTTTGGTCGCTAACATCCAGCTGACAAAGTCGAAGGACGTAACAAGGAGACCCACCATCCTCAGAACCTTGAGACGGTCAAAATGTACCTCTACAGTGAGCCACATGTCAATTGCGCACAGGGAAGGCACCCCATAGCAGAGTTCCCTGTATCCAAATAGACCCAGATCTCTGCCCTATGAACTCATGGAACACTTGTTCTTTCCGCAGTGAAAGCCCGTAAAGGACGCATGGTCTCCGTGATAAATTGGTCACCGAGAGCTCTTATTCTTTTCTCAGCTCTGCTGTGTATTTGAAAGGCTACACAGGAAGCTAGGGCGACGACTGACGCGAGGAAAATTGTTTGCCAACTCCACTGCCCAGTTCAGTTCATTGATTACAGTCGCAAAGAATACCTGGGTTAGATGGACACTAATCAGCCTTCCCTGTTCGGCTCCAAAGTTTCAGGAGTCAAAGACAGAGCGCGAGAGCGTCTTCAGATTACTTTCCTTTTCTGTGACTCACACACTCTTGCCTTGTGGGGAACAAGGACTTTCATACAGTGAAGAAATGAGGGGAACCAATGAGGCAATGAGTGTGTCGGGCTCCAAATTCAGATTTCAGGATACATGAATGTTGAGAGTGTCTGACTCCATGGCAGAACAATTAAGGCGATGGTGCAGTTGCTTCGCTGTAGCACTTCGATTGCAGACGCTCTAAGCCAAGGGGTGAGAGCTTGCCCATCTGCTTGATTCGTCCAACCCTGCAAGCGGCGATGGCTCCGCTGCGATTAGATGCTCTCCGTCGACGTACCGTTCTCTTCACAAGAAGCTAGGGATTTGTCAATCCTCAGCAATGTAATTACACTGAGGAATGGCTTTGATGTAGACCAGATGTTGGCTTTCTCTTGTGTATTATTCATTTCCATCTCTTCTCTATCTTCTCGTACTCTGAAAGATTAAAAAGTATGAAAATATTAAAAGGGTGCCTTTTCTCCTTGTGCAAACTTTCCCACATAGAAGACCCACTTGGTGCGACCCATATGACAAACGGAGCGAGAGGAACACCAGTAATGCTTCGAAGCTACATCGGGACAAATACAACTCGAGTGGCAGGTTCCAGTTCTTAAGAACGGGGAGTCAAAGAAATCTGACGTTTATGAGGAGAGTTTGTGATCTTTGCAAATGTTGATCTTAAAAAGGAAAAGGAAATGATTGGTGAAGTTCTTGATTGACGAGTAAGCGATAACTGAAGAGTAGGTAATAATTTGAATTATATTGGAAAACCGAAAGTTTCCTTGTTCTCTTATTGTTCAGGAAAAGATGGCTTATCTTGAAAAGTTAATGTATTCAATTTACCCCTGTAGTGTAAGGAGTTCTGAGAGAAAACCTCACGCCAATGGTTGCAGTGGGGGAAATGTATGTGTGTTTAAGAGACTGTGGCCGAGTCCAGATTGTAACTTTGTATTTCAAATAGAATTTATTTTGCTTAGCTTCAAAGGGCAATGAAGAGAAAAGACTGCTTCAGCTTATGGCAAGTTTCAAGAAAAGTCGCTGAGCGCATTTACCAATGAGACCCCTGACGAGCACTGGTGCTTCATGAACGGCAAGGCCCTGAATCCCAGGGACTAACAATGGCTGCAGTAGACTGTACTGCAGCCAGTTTTCGCCCCTCCTCTCCACCACTTCAGAAAGGCTGTGGACAAATTGGATCGAGTCCTGCGGAGGGCAACGAAACTGATCAGGGGGCTGGGGCACATGACTTACGAGGAGAGGCTGAGCGAATTGGGCCTGTTTAGTCTGCAGAAGAGACGAGGGATGGGCATTTGATAGCCAACTTCTGAAAGCATTTGATAGCCAACTACCTGAAATCAAGGGGGGATTGCAAAGACTATGGAGCTCGACTGTTCTCAGGGGCAGCAGATGACAGAACAAGGAGCTATGGTCGCTAGTTCAAGTGGGGCAGGGCTAGGTTGCAGACGAAGGAAAACAATTTCAGTGGGAGGGTGGTTACCTCGGGAGGTGGTGGAATCTCCATGCTTTGCGGTTTTTCAGGTTCGTCCTGACAAAGCCCTGGCTGGGACGATATAGTTGGGGTTGGTCCGGCTTTGAATAGGGGATTGGACTAAAGGAAATCCTGGGGTCGCCTCCAACACTCATCTTCTATGAGTCGATGACTGAAGTATGTGGTTACAATCTACTTAGATAGGAAAGGTAACTATTAATGCGTAGGTCATGTACGGAGGAGGGTTGTCACCGTTTTTCCATCAGTCACGATTGTTTCTGTTGATCTTGCTATCCCTTGTTAAAAAATGTCCTTTTGTTTGCTACGTGTACTCAAGTGCTGTGTGTGATACAGGAGCAGTGGTCTAGAGTAAAATTGGTAACCTGGGGCTAGCCCGTTGCTTTGGGTACAGAGGATCTGGATTTCTCTGAGGATTTGAAGACACTCAGGCGGGACGTTGTGTCTACTAGCAACAGTCAGGGCTTATGTAGCCCAGAGGACGGTGCTTGAGCTGCTGACCCTCTGGATGAGTTTGGTCGCTAACATCCAGCTGACAAAGTCGAAGGACGTAACAAGGAGACCCACCATCCTCAGAACCTTGAGACGGTCAAAATGTACCTCTACAGTGAGCCACATGTCAATTGCGCACAGGGAAGGCACCCCATAGCAGAGTTCCCTGTATCCAAATAGACCCAGATCTCTGCCCTATGAACTCATGGAACACTTGTTCTTTCCGCAGTGAAAGCCCGTAAAGGACGCATGGTCTCCGTGATAAATTGGTCACCGAGAGCTCTTATTCTTTTCTCAGCTCTGCTGTGTATTTGAAAGGCTACACAGGAAGCTAGGGCGACGACTGACGCGAGGAAAATTGTTTGCCAACTCCACTGCCCAGTTCAGTTCATTGATTACAGTCGCAAAGAATACCTGGGTTAGATGGACACTAATCAGCCTTCCCTGTTCGGCTCCAAAGTTTCAGGAGTCAAAGACAGAGCGCGAGAGCGTCTTCAGATTACTTTCCTTTTCTGTGACTCACACACTCTTGCCTTGTGGGGAACAAGGACTTTCATACAGTGAAGAAATGAGGGGAACCAATGAGGCAATGAGTGTGTCGGGCTCCAAATTCAGATTTCAGGATACATGAATGTTGAGAGTGTCTGACTCCATGGCAGAACAATTAAGGCGATGGTGCAGTTGCTTCGCTGTAGCACTTCGATTGCAGACGCTCTAAGCCAAGGGGTGAGAGCTTGCCCATCTGCTTGATTCGTCCAACCCTGCAAGCGGCGATGGCTCCGCTGCGATTAGATGCTCTCCGTCGACGTACCGTTCTCTTCACAAGAAGCTAGGGATTTGTCAATCCTCAGCAATGTAATTACACTGAGGAATGGCTTTGATGTAGACCAGATGTTGGCTTTCTCTTGTGTATTATTCATTTCCATCTCTTCTCTATCTTCTCGTACTCTGAAAGATTAAAAAGTATGAAAATATTAAAAGGGTGCCTTTTCTCCTTGTGCAAACTTTCCCACATAGAAGACCCACTTGGTGCGACCCATATGACAAACGGAGCGAGAGGAACACCAGTAATGCTTCGAAGCTACATCGGGACAAATACAACTCGAGTGGCAGGTTCCAGTTCTTAAGAACGGGGAGTCAAAGAAATCTGACGTTTATGAGGAGAGTTTGTGATCTTTGCAAATGTTGATCTTAAAAAGGAAAAGGAAATGATTGGTGAAGTTCTTGATTGACGAGTAAGCGATAACTGAAGAGTAGGTAATAATTTGAATTATATTGGAAAACCGAAAGTTTCCTTGTTCTCTTATTGTTCAGGAAAAGATGGCTTATCTTGAAAAGTTAATGTATTCAATTTACCCCTGTAGTGTAAGGAGTTCTGAGAGAAAACCTCACGCCAATGGTTGCAGTGGGGGAAATGTATGTGTGTTTAAGAGACTGTGGCCGAGTCCAGATTGTAACTTTGTATTTCAAATAGAATTTATTTTGCTTAGCTTCAAAGGGCAATGAAGAGAAAAGACTGCTTCAGCTTATGGCAAGTTTCAAGAAAAGTCGCTGAGCGCATTTACCAATGAGACCCCTGACGAGCACTGGTGCTTCATGAACGGCAAGGCCCTGAATCCCAGGGACTAACAATGGCTGCAGTAGACTGTACTGCAGCCAGTTTTCGCCCCTCCTCTCCACCACTTCAGAAAGGCTGTGGACAAATTGGATCGAGTCCTGCGGAGGGCAACGAAACTGATCAGGGGGCTGGGGCACATGACTTACGAGGAGAGGCTGAGCGAATTGGGCCTGTTTAGTCTGCAGAAGAGACGAGGGATGGGCATTTGATAGCCAACTTCTGAAAGCATTTGATAGCCAACTACCTGAAATCAAGGGGGGATTGCAAAGACTATGGAGCTCGACTGTTCTCAGGGGCAGCAGATGACAGAACAAGGAGCTATGGTCGCTAGTTCAAGTGGGGCAGGGCTAGGTTGCAGACGAAGGAAAACAATTTCAGTGGGAGGGTGGTTACCTCGGGAGGTGGTGGAATCTCCATGCTTTGCGGTTTTTCAGGTTCGTCCTGACAAAGCCCTGGCTGGGACGATATAGTTGGGGTTGGTCCGGCTTTGAATAGGGGATTGGACTAAAGGAAATCCTGGGGTCGCCTCCAACACTCATCTTCTATGAGTCGATGACTGAAGTATGTGGTTACAATCTACTTAGATAGGAAAGGTAACTATTAATGCGTAGGTCATGTACGGAGGAGGGTTGTCACCGTTTTTCCATCAGTCACGATTGTTTCTGTTGATCTTGCTATCCCTTGTTAAAAAATGTCCTTTTGTTTGCTACGTGTACTCAAGTGCTGTGTGTGATACAGGAGCAGTGGTCTAGAGTAAAATTGGTAACCTGGGGCTAGCCCGTTGCTTTGGGTACAGAGGATCTGGATTTCTCTGAGGATTTGAAGACACTCAGGCGGGACGTTGTGTCTACTAGCAACAGTCAGGGCTTATGTAGCCCAGAGGACGGTGCTTGAGCTGCTGACCCTCTGGATGAGTTTGGTCGCTAACATCCAGCTGACAAAGTCGAAGGACGTAACAAGGAGACCCACCATCCTCAGAACCTTGAGACGGTCAAAATGTACCTCTACAGTGAGCCACATGTCAATTGCGCACAGGGAAGGCACCCCATAGCAGAGTTCCCTGTATCCAAATAGACCCAGATCTCTGCCCTATGAACTCATGGAACACTTGTTCTTTCCGCAGTGAAAGCCCGTAAAGGACGCATGGTCTCCGTGATAAATTGGTCACCGAGAGCTCTTATTCTTTTCTCAGCTCTGCTGTGTATTTGAAAGGCTACACAGGAAGCTAGGGCGACGACTGACGCGAGGAAAATTGTTTGCCAACTCCACTGCCCAGTTCAGTTCATTGATTACAGTCGCAAAGAATACCTGGGTTAGATGGACACTAATCAGCCTTCCCTGTTCGGCTCCAAAGTTTCAGGAGTCAAAGACAGAGCGCGAGAGCGTCTTCAGATTACTTTCCTTTTCTGTGACTCACACACTCTTGCCTTGTGGGGAACAAGGACTTTCATACAGTGAAGAAATGAGGGGAACCAATGAGGCAATGAGTGTGTCGGGCTCCAAATTCAGATTTCAGGATACATGAATGTTGAGAGTGTCTGACTCCATGGCAGAACAATTAAGGCGATGGTGCAGTTGCTTCGCTGTAGCACTTCGATTGCAGACGCTCTAAGCCAAGGGGTGAGAGCTTGCCCATCTGCTTGATTCGTCCAACCCTGCAAGCGGCGATGGCTCCGCTGCGATTAGATGCTCTCCGTCGACGTACCGTTCTCTTCACAAGAAGCTAGGGATTTGTCAATCCTCAGCAATGTAATTACACTGAGGAATGGCTTTGATGTAGACCAGATGTTGGCTTTCTCTTGTGTATTATTCATTTCCATCTCTTCTCTATCTTCTCGTACTCTGAAAGATTAAAAAGTATGAAAATATTAAAAGGGTGCCTTTTCTCCTTGTGCAAACTTTCCCACATAGAAGACCCACTTGGTGCGACCCATATGACAAACGGAGCGAGAGGAACACCAGTAATGCTTCGAAGCTACATCGGGACAAATACAACTCGAGTGGCAGGTTCCAGTTCTTAAGAACGGGGAGTCAAAGAAATCTGACGTTTATGAGGAGAGTTTGTGATCTTTGCAAATGTTGATCTTAAAAAGGAAAAGGAAATGATTGGTGAAGTTCTTGATTGACGAGTAAGCGATAACTGAAGAGTAGGTAATAATTTGAATTATATTGGAAAACCGAAAGTTTCCTTGTTCTCTTATTGTTCAGGAAAAGATGGCTTATCTTGAAAAGTTAATGTATTCAATTTACCCCTGTAGTGTAAGGAGTTCTGAGAGAAAACCTCACGCCAATGGTTGCAGTGGGGGAAATGTATGTGTGTTTAAGAGACTGTGGCCGAGTCCAGATTGTAACTTTGTATTTCAAATAGAATTTATTTTGCTTAGCTTCAAAGGGCAATGAAGAGAAAAGACTGCTTCAGCTTATGGCAAGTTTCAAGAAAAGTCGCTGAGCGCATTTACCAATGAGACCCCTGACGAGCACTGGTGCTTCATGAACGGCAAGGCCCTGAATCCCAGGGACTAACAATGGCTGCAGTAGACTGTACTGCATCCAGTTTTCGCCCCTCCTCTCCACCACTTCAGAAAGGCTGTGGACAAATTGGATCGAGTCCTGCGGAGGGCAACGAAACTGATCAGGGGGCTGGGGCACATGACTTACGAGGAGAGGCTGAGCGAATTGGGCCTGTTTAGTCTGCAGAAGAGACGAGGGATGGGCATTTGATAGCCAACTTCTGAAAGCATTTGATAGCCAACTACCTGAAATCAAGGGGGGATTGCAAAGACTATGGAGCTCGACTGTTCTCAGGGGCAGCAGATGACAGAACAAGGAGCTATGGTCGCTAGTTCAAGTGGGGCAGGGCTAGGTTGCAGACGAAGGAAAACAATTTCAGTGGGAGGGTGGTTACCTCGGGAGGTGGTGGAATCTCCATGCTTTGCGGTTTTTCAGGTTCGTCCTGACAAAGCCCTGGCTGGGACGATATAGTTGGGGTTGGTCCGGCTTTGAATAGGGGATTGGACTAAAGGAAATCCTGGGGTCGCCTCCAACACTCATCTTCTATGAGTCGATGACTGAAGTATGTGGTTACAATCTACTTAGATAGGAAAGGTAACTATTAATGCGTAGGTCATGTACGGAGGAGGGTTGTCACCGTTTTTCCATCAGTCACGATTGTTTCTGTTGATCTTGCTATCCCTTGTTAAAAAATGTCCTTTTGTTTGCTACGTGTACTCAAGTGCTGTGTGTGATACAGGAGCAGTGGTCTAGAGTAAAATTGGTAACCTGGGGCTAGCCCGTTGCTTTGGGTACAGAGGATCTGGATTTCTCTGAGGATTTGAAGACACTCAGGCGGGACGTTGTGTCTACTAGCAACAGTCAGGGCTTATGTAGCCCAGAGGACGGTGCTTGAGCTGCTGACCCTCTGGATGAGTTTGGTCGCTAACATCCAGCTGACAAAGTCGAAGGACGTAACAAGGAGACCCACCATCCTCAGAACCTTGAGACGGTCAAAATGTACCTCTACAGTGAGCCACATGTCAATTGCGCACAGGGAAGGCACCCCATAGCAGAGTTCCCTGTATCCAAATAGACCCAGATCTCTGCCCTATGAACTCATGGAACACTTGTTCTTTCCGCAGTGAAAGCCCGTAAAGGACGCATGGTCTCCGTGATAAATTGGTCACCGAGAGCTCTTATTCTTTTCTCAGCTCTGCTGTGTATTTGAAAGGCTACACAGGAAGCTAGGGCGACGACTGACGCGAGGAAAATTGTTTGCCAACTCCACTGCCCAGTTCAGTTCATTGATTACAGTCGCAAAGAATACCTGGGTTAGATGGACACTAATCAGCCTTCCCTGTTCGGCTCCAAAGTTTCAGGAGTCAAAGACAGAGCGCGAGAGCGTCTTCAGATTACTTTCCTTTTCTGTGACTCACACACTCTTGCCTTGTGGGGAACAAGGACTTTCATACAGTGAAGAAATGAGGGGAACCAATGAGGCAATGAGTGTGTCGGGCTCCAAATTCAGATTTCAGGATACATGAATGTTGAGAGTGTCTGACTCCATGGCAGAACAATTAAGGCGATGGTGCAGTTGCTTCGCTGTAGCACTTCGATTGCAGACGCTCTAAGCCAAGGGGTGAGAGCTTGCCCATCTGCTTGATTCGTCCAACCCTGCAAGCGGCGATGGCTCCGCTGCGATTAGATGCTCTCCGTCGACGTACCGTTCTCTTCACAAGAAGCTAGGGATTTGTCAATCCTCAGCAATGTAATTACACTGAGGAATGGCTTTGATGTAGACCAGATGTTGGCTTTCTCTTGTGTATTATTCATTTCCATCTCTTCTCTATCTTCTCGTACTCTGAAAGATTAAAAAGTATGAAAATATTAAAAGGGTGCCTTTTCTCCTTGTGCAAACTTTCCCACATAGAAGACCCACTTGGTGCGACCCATATGACAAACGGAGCGAGAGGAACACCAGTAATGCTTCGAAGCTACATCGGGACAAATACAACTCGAGTGGCAGGTTCCAGTTCTTAAGAACGGGGAGTCAAAGAAATCTGACGTTTATGAGGAGAGTTTGTGATCTTTGCAAATGTTGATCTTAAAAAGGAAAAGGAAATGATTGGTGAAGTTCTTGATTGACGAGTAAGCGATAACTGAAGAGTAGGTAATAATTTGAATTATATTGGAAAACCGAAAGTTTCCTTGTTCTCTTATTGTTCAGGAAAAGATGGCTTATCTTGAAAAGTTAATGTATTCAATTTACCCCTGTAGTGTAAGGAGTTCTGAGAGAAAACCTCACGCCAATGGTTGCAGTGGGGGAAATGTATGTGTGTTTAAGAGACTGTGGCCGAGTCCAGATTGTAACTTTGTATTTCAAATAGAATTTATTTTGCTTAGCTTCAAAGGGCAATGAAGAGAAAAGACTGCTTCAGCTTATGGCAAGTTTCAAGAAAAGTCGCTGAGCGCATTTACCAATGAGACCCCTGACGAGCACTGGTGCTTCATGAACGGCAAGGCCCTGAATCCCAGGGACTAACAATGGCTGCAGTAGACTGTACTGCATCCAGTTTTCGCCCCTCCTCTCCACCACTTCAGAAAGGCTGTGGACAAATTGGATCGAGTCCTGCGGAGGGCAACGAAACTGATCAGGGGGCTGGGGCACATGACTTACGAGGAGAGGCTGAGCGAATTGGGCCTGTTTAGTCTGCAGAAGAGACGAGGGATGGGCATTTGATAGCCAACTTCTGAAAGCATTTGATAGCCAACTACCTGAAATCAAGGGGGGATTGCAAAGACTATGGAGCTCGACTGTTCTCAGGGGCAGCAGATGACAGAACAAGGAGCTATGGTCGCTAGTTCAAGTGGGGCAGGGCTAGGTTGCAGACGAAGGAAAACAATTTCAGTGGGAGGGTGGTTACCTCGGGAGGTGGTGGAATCTCCATGCTTTGCGGTTTTTCAGGTTCGTCCTGACAAAGCCCTGGCTGGGACGATATAGTTGGGGTTGGTCCGGCTTTGAATAGGGGATTGGACTAAAGGAAATCCTGGGGTCGCCTCCAACACTCATCTTCTATGAGTCGATGACTGAAGTATGTGGTTACAATCTACTTAGATAGGAAAGGTAACTATTAATGCGTAGGTCATGTACGGAGGAGGGTTGTCACCGTTTTTCCATCAGTCACGATTGTTTCTGTTGATCTTGCTATCCCTTGTTAAAAAATGTCCTTTTGTTTGCTACGTGTACTCAAGTGCTGTGTGTGATACAGGAGCAGTGGTCTAGAGTAAAATTGGTAACCTGGGGCTAGCCCGTTGCTTTGGGTACAGAGGATCTGGATTTCTCTGAGGATTTGAAGACACTCAGGCGGGACGTTGTGTCTACTATCAACAGTCAGGGCTTATGTAGCCCAGAGGACGGTGCTTGAGCTGCTGACCCTCTGGATGAGTTTGGTCGCTAACATCCAGCTGACAAAGTCGAAGGACGTAACAAGGAGACCCACCATCCTCAGAACCTTGAGACGGTCAAAATGTACCTCTACAGTGAGCCACATGTCAATTGCGCACAGGGAAGGCACCCCATAGCAGAGTTCCCTGTATCCAAATAGACCCAGATCTCTGCCCTATGAACTCATGGAACACTTGTTCTTTCCGCAGTGAAAGCCCGTAAAGGACGCATGGTCTCCGTGATAAATTGGTCACCGAGAGCTCTTATTCTTTTCTCAGCTCTGCTGTGTATTTGAAAGGCTACACAGGAAGCTAGGGCGACGACTGACGCGAGGAAAATTGTTTGCCAACTCCACTGCCCAGTTCAGTTCATTGATTACAGTCGCAAAGAATACCTGGGTTAGATGGACACTAATCAGCCTTCCCTGTTCGGCTCCAAAGTTTCAGGAGTCAAAGACAGAGCGCGAGAGCGTCTTCAGATTACTTTCCTTTTCTGTGACTCACACACTCTTGCCTTGTGGGGAACAAGGACTTTCATACAGTGAAGAAATGAGGGGAACCAATGAGGCAATGAGTGTGTCGGGCTCCAAATTCAGATTTCAGGATACATGAATGTTGAGAGTGTCTGACTCCATGGCAGAACAATTAAGGCGATGGTGCAGTTGCTTCGCTGTAGCACTTCGATTGCAGACGCTCTAAGCCAAGGGGTGAGAGCTTGCCCATCTGCTTGATTCGTCCAACCCTGCAAGCGGCGATGGCTCCGCTGCGATTAGATGCTCTCCGTCGACGTACCGTTCTCTTCACAAGAAGCTAGGGATTTGTCAATCCTCAGCAATGTAATTACACTGAGGAATGGCTTTGATGTAGACCAGATGTTGGCTTTCTCTTGTGTATTATTCATTTCCATCTCTTCTCTATCTTCTCGTACTCTGAAAGATTAAAAAGTATGAAAATATTAAAAGGGTGCCTTTTCTCCTTGTGCAAACTTTCCCACATAGAAGACCCACTTGGTGCGACCCATATGACAAACGGAGCGAGAGGAACACCAGTAATGCTTCGAAGCTACATCGGGACAAATACAACTCGAGTGGCAGGTTCCAGTTCTTAAGAACGGGGAGTCAAAGAAATCTGACGTTTATGAGGAGAGTTTGTGATCTTTGCAAATGTTGATCTTAAAAAGGAAAAGGAAATGATTGGTGAAGTTCTTGATTGACGAGTAAGCGATAACTGAAGAGTAGGTAATAATTTGAATTATATTGGAAAACCGAAAGTTTCCTTGTTCTCTTATTGTTCAGGAAAAGATGGCTTATCTTGAAAAGTTAATGTATTCAATTTACCCCTGTAGTGTAAGGAGTTCTGAGAGAAAACCTCACGCCAATGGTTGCAGTGGGGGAAATGTATGTGTGTTTAAGAGACTGTGGCCGAGTCCAGATTGTAACTTTGTATTTCAAATAGAATTTATTTTGCTTAGCTTCAAAGGGCAATGAAGAGAAAAGACTGCTTCAGCTTATGGCAAGTTTCAAGAAAAGTCGCTGAGCGCATTTACCAATGAGACCCCTGACGAGCACTGGTGCTTCATGAACGGCAAGGCCCTGAATCCCAGGGACTAACAATGGCTGCAGTAGACTGTACTGCATCCAGTTTTCGCCCCTCCTCTCCACCACTTCAGAAAGGCTGTGGACAAATTGGATCGAGTCCTGCGGAGGGCAACGAAACTGATCAGGGGGCTGGGGCACATGACTTACGAGGAGAGGCTGAGCGAATTGGGCCTGTTTAGTCTGCAGAAGAGACGAGGGATGGGCATTTGATAGCCAACTTCTGAAAGCATTTGATAGCCAACTACCTGAAATCAAGGGGGGATTGCAAAGACTATGGAGCTCGACTGTTCTCAGGGGCAGCAGATGACAGAACAAGGAGCTATGGTCGCTAGTTCAAGTGGGGCAGGGCTAGGTTGCAGACGAAGGAAAACAATTTCAGTGGGAGGGTGGTTACCTCGGGAGGTGGTGGAATCTCCATGCTTTGCGGTTTTTCAGGTTCGTCCTGACAAAGCCCTGGCTGGGACGATATAGTTGGGGTTGGTCCGGCTTTGAATAGGGGATTGGACTAAAGGAAATCCTGGGGTCGCCTCCAACACTCATCTTCTATGAGTCGATGACTGAAGTATGTGGTTACAATCTACTTAGATAGGAAAGGTAACTATTAATGCGTAGGTCATGTACGGAGGAGGGTTGTCACCGTTTTTCCATCAGTCACGATTGTTTCTGTTGATCTTGCTATCCCTTGTTAAAAAATGTCCTTTTGTTTGCTACGTGTACTCAAGTGCTGTGTGTGATACAGGAGCAGTGGTCTAGAGTAAAATTGGTAACCTGGGGCTAGCCCGTTGCTTTGGGTACAGAGGATCTGGATTTCTCTGAGGATTTGAAGACACTCAGGCGGGACGTTGTGTCTACTAGCAACAGTCAGGGCTTATGTAGCCCAGAGGACGGTGCTTGAGCTGCTGACCCTCTGGATGAGTTTGGTCGCTAACATCCAGCTGACAAAGTCGAAGGACGTAACAAGGAGACCCACCATCCTCAGAACCTTGAGACGGTCAAAATGTACCTCTACAGTGAGCCACATGTCAATTGCGCACAGGGAAGGCACCCCATAGCAGAGTTCCCTGTATCCAAATAGACCCAGATCTCTGCCCTATGAACTCATGGAACACTTGTTCTTTCCGCAGTGAAAGCCCGTAAAGGACGCATGGTCTCCGTGATAAATTGGTCACCGAGAGCTCTTATTCTTTTCTCAGCTCTGCTGTGTATTTGAAAGGCTACACAGGAAGCTAGGGCGACGACTGACGCGAGGAAAATTGTTTGCCAACTCCACTGCCCAGTTCAGTTCATTGATTACAGTCGCAAAGAATACCTGGGTTAGATGGACACTAATCAGCCTTCCCTGTTCGGCTCCAAAGTTTCAGGAGTCAAAGACAGAGCGCGAGAGCGTCTTCAGATTACTTTCCTTTTCTGTGACTCACACACTCTTGCCTTGTGGGGAACAAGGACTTTCATACAGTGAAGAAATGAGGGGAACCAATGAGGCAATGAGTGTGTCGGGCTCCAAATTCAGATTTCAGGATACATGAATGTTGAGAGTGTCTGACTCCATGGCAGAACAATTAAGGCGATGGTGCAGTTGCTTCGCTGTAGCACTTCGATTGCAGACGCTCTAAGCCAAGGGGTGAGAGCTTGCCCATCTGCTTGATTCGTCCAACCCTGCAAGCGGCGATGGCTCCGCTGCGATTAGATGCTCTCCGTCGACGTACCGTTCTCTTCACAAGAAGCTAGGGATTTGTCAATCCTCAGCAATGTAATTACACTGAGGAATGGCTTTGATGTAGACCAGATGTTGGCTTTCTCTTGTGTATTATTCATTTCCATCTCTTCTCTATCTTCTCGTACTCTGAAAGATTAAAAAGTATGAAAATATTAAAAGGGTGCCTTTTCTCCTTGTGCAAACTTTCCCACATAGAAGACCCACTTGGTGCGACCCATATGACAAACGGAGCGAGAGGAACACCAGTAATGCTTCGAAGCTACATCGGGACAAATACAACTCGAGTGGCAGGTTCCAGTTCTTAAGAACGGGGAGTCAAAGAAATCTGACGTTTATGAGGAGAGTTTGTGATCTTTGCAAATGTTGATCTTAAAAAGGAAAAGGAAATGATTGGTGAAGTTCTTGATTGACGAGTAAGCGATAACTGAAGAGTAGGTAATAATTTGAATTATATTGGAAAACCGAAAGTTTCCTTGTTCTCTTATTGTTCAGGAAAAGATGGCTTATCTTGAAAAGTTAATGTATTCAATTTACCCCTGTAGTGTAAGGAGTTCTGAGAGAAAACCTCACGCCAATGGTTGCAGTGGGGGAAATGTATGTGTGTTTAAGAGACTGTGGCCGAGTCCAGATTGTAACTTTGTATTTCAAATAGAATTTATTTTGCTTAGCTTCAAAGGGCAATGAAGAGAAAAGACTGCTTCAGCTTATGGCAAGTTTCAAGAAAAGTCGCTGAGCGCATTTACCAATGAGACCCCTGACGAGCACTGGTGCTTCATGAACGGCAAGGCCCTGAATCCCAGGGACTAACAATGGCTGCAGTAGACTGTACTGCATCCAGTTTTCGCCCCTCCTCTCCACCACTTCAGAAAGGCTGTGGACAAATTGGATCGAGTCCTGCGGAGGGCAACGAAACTGATCAGGGGGCTGGGGCACATGACTTACGAGGAGAGGCTGAGCGAATTGGGCCTGTTTAGTCTGCAGAAGAGACGAGGGATGGGCATTTGATAGCCAACTTCTGAAAGCATTTGATAGCCAACTACCTGAAATCAAGGGGGGATTGCAAAGACTATGGAGCTCGACTGTTCTCAGGGGCAGCAGATGACAGAACAAGGAGCTATGGTCGCTAGTTCAAGTGGGGCAGGGCTAGGTTGCAGACGAAGGAAAACAATTTCAGTGGGAGGGTGGTTACCTCGGGAGGTGGTGGAATCTCCATGCTTTGCGGTTTTTCAGGTTCGTCCTGACAAAGCCCTGGCTGGGACGATATAGTTGGGGTTGGTCCGGCTTTGAATAGGGGATTGGACTAAAGGAAATCCTGGGGTCGCCTCCAACACTCATCTTCTATGAGTCGATGACTGAAGTATGTGGTTACAATCTACTTAGATAGGAAAGGTAACTATTAATGCGTAGGTCATGTACGGAGGAGGGTTGTCACCGTTTTTCCATCAGTCACGATTGTTTCTGTTGATCTTGCTATCCCTTGTTAAAAAATGTCCTTTTGTTTGCTACGTGTACTCAAGTGCTGTGTGTGATACAGGAGCAGTGGTCTAGAGTAAAATTGGTAACCTGGGGCTAGCCCGTTGCTTTGGGTACAGAGGATCTGGATTTCTCTGAGGATTTGAAGACACTCAGGCGGGACGTTGTGTCTACTATCAACAGTCAGGGCTTATGTAGCCCAGAGGACGGTGCTTGAGCTGCTGACCCTCTGGATGAGTTTGGTCGCTAACATCCAGCTGACAAAGTCGAAGGACGTAACAAGGAGACCCACCATCCTCAGAACCTTGAGACGGTCAAAATGTACCTCTACAGTGAGCCACATGTCAATTGCGCACAGGGAAGGCACCCCATAGCAGAGTTCCCTGTATCCAAATAGACCCAGATCTCTGCCCTATGAACTCATGGAACACTTGTTCTTTCCGCAGTGAAAGCCCGTAAAGGACGCATGGTCTCCGTGATAAATTGGTCACCGAGAGCTCTTATTCTTTTCTCAGCTCTGCTGTGTATTTGAAAGGCTACACAGGAAGCTAGGGCGACGACTGACGCGAGGAAAATTGTTTGCCAACTCCACTGCCCAGTTCAGTTCATTGATTACAGTCGCAAAGAATACCTGGGTTAGATGGACACTAATCAGCCTTCCCTGTTCGGCTCCAAAGTTTCAGGAGTCAAAGACAGAGCGCGAGAGCGTCTTCAGATTACTTTCCTTTTCTGTGACTCACACACTCTTGCCTTGTGGGGAACAAGGACTTTCATACAGTGAAGAAATGAGGGGAACCAATGAGGCAATGAGTGTGTCGGGCTCCAAATTCAGATTTCAGGATACATGAATGTTGAGAGTGTCTGACTCCATGGCAGAACAATTAAGGCGATGGTGCAGTTGCTTCGCTGTAGCACTTCGATTGCAGACGCTCTAAGCCAAGGGGTGAGAGCTTGCCCATCTGCTTGATTCGTCCAACCCTGCAAGCGGCGATGGCTCCGCTGCGATTAGATGCTCTCCGTCGACGTACCGTTCTCTTCACAAGAAGCTAGGGATTTGTCAATCCTCAGCAATGTAATTACACTGAGGAATGGCTTTGATGTAGACCAGATGTTGGCTTTCTCTTGTGTATTATTCATTTCCATCTCTTCTCTATCTTCTCGTACTCTGAAAGATTAAAAAGTATGAAAATATTAAAAGGGTGCCTTTTCTCCTTGTGCAAACTTTCCCACATAGAAGACCCACTTGGTGCGACCCATATGACAAACGGAGCGAGAGGAACACCAGTAATGCTTCGAAGCTACATCGGGACAAATACAACTCGAGTGGCAGGTTCCAGTTCTTAAGAACGGGGAGTCAAAGAAATCTGACGTTTATGAGGAGAGTTTGTGATCTTTGCAAATGTTGATCTTAAAAAGGAAAAGGAAATGATTGGTGAAGTTCTTGATTGACGAGTAAGCGATAACTGAAGAGTAGGTAATAATTTGAATTATATTGGAAAACCGAAAGTTTCCTTGTTCTCTTATTGTTCAGGAAAAGATGGCTTATCTTGAAAAGTTAATGTATTCAATTTACCCCTGTAGTGTAAGGAGTTCTGAGAGAAAACCTCACGCCAATGGTTGCAGTGGGGGAAATGTATGTGTGTTTAAGAGACTGTGGCCGAGTCCAGATTGTAACTTTGTATTTCAAATAGAATTTATTTTGCTTAGCTTCAAAGGGCAATGAAGAGAAAAGACTGCTTCAGCTTATGGCAAGTTTCAAGAAAAGTCGCTGAGCGCATTTACCAATGAGACCCCTGACGAGCACTGGTGCTTCATGAACGGCAAGGCCCTGAATCCCAGGGACTAACAATGGCTGCAGTAGACTGTACTGCATCCAGTTTTCGCCCCTCCTCTCCACCACTTCAGAAAGGCTGTGGACAAATTGGATCGAGTCCTGCGGAGGGCAACGAAACTGATCAGGGGGCTGGGGCACATGACTTACGAGGAGAGGCTGAGCGAATTGGGCCTGTTTAGTCTGCAGAAGAGACGAGGGATGGGCATTTGATAGCCAACTTCTGAAAGCATTTGATAGCCAACTACCTGAAATCAAGGGGGGATTGCAAAGACTATGGAGCTCGACTGTTCTCAGGGGCAGCAGATGACAGAACAAGGAGCTATGGTCGCTAGTTCAAGTGGGGCAGGGCTAGGTTGCAGACGAAGGAAAACAATTTCAGTGGGAGGGTGGTTACCTCGGGAGGTGGTGGAATCTCCATGCTTTGCGGTTTTTCAGGTTCGTCCTGACAAAGCCCTGGCTGGGACGATATAGTTGGGGTTGGTCCGGCTTTGAATAGGGGATTGGACTAAAGGAAATCCTGGGGTCGCCTCCAACACTCATCTTCTATGAGTCGATGACTGAAGTATGTGGTTACAATCTACTTAGATAGGAAAGGTAACTATTAATGCGTAGGTCATGTACGGAGGAGGGTTGTCACCGTTTTTCCATCAGTCACGATTGTTTCTGTTGATCTTGCTATCCCTTGTTAAAAAATGTCCTTTTGTTTGCTACGTGTACTCAAGTGCTGTGTGTGATACAGGAGCAGTGGTCTAGAGTAAAATTGGTAACCTGGGGCTAGCCCGTTGCTTTGGGTACAGAGGATCTGGATTTCTCTGAGGATTTGAAGACACTCAGGCGGGACGTTGTGTCTACTATCAACAGTCAGGGCTTATGTAGCCCAGAGGACGGTGCTTGAGCTGCTGACCCTCTGGATGAGTTTGGTCGCTAACATCCAGCTGACAAAGTCGAAGGACGTAACAAGGAGACCCACCATCCTCAGAACCTTGAGACGGTCAAAATGTACCTCTACAGTGAGCCACATGTCAATTGCGCACAGGGAAGGCACCCCATAGCAGAGTTCCCTGTATCCAAATAGACCCAGATCTCTGCCCTATGAACTCATGGAACACTTGTTCTTTCCGCAGTGAAAGCCCGTAAAGGACGCATGGTCTCCGTGATAAATTGGTCACCGAGAGCTCTTATTCTTTTCTCAGCTCTGCTGTGTATTTGAAAGGCTACACAGGAAGCTAGGGCGACGACTGACGCGAGGAAAATTGTTTGCCAACTCCACTGCCCAGTTCAGTTCATTGATTACAGTCGCAAAGAATACCTGGGTTAGATGGACACTAATCAGCCTTCCCTGTTCGGCTCCAAAGTTTCAGGAGTCAAAGACAGAGCGCGAGAGCGTCTTCAGATTACTTTCCTTTTCTGTGACTCACACACTCTTGCCTTGTGGGGAACAAGGACTTTCATACAGTGAAGAAATGAGGGGAACCAATGAGGCAATGAGTGTGTCGGGCTCCAAATTCAGATTTCAGGATACATGAATGTTGAGAGTGTCTGACTCCATGGCAGAACAATTAAGGCGATGGTGCAGTTGCTTCGCTGTAGCACTTCGATTGCAGACGCTCTAAGCCAAGGGGTGAGAGCTTGCCCATCTGCTTGATTCGTCCAACCCTGCAAGCGGCGATGGCTCCGCTGCGATTAGATGCTCTCCGTCGACGTACCGTTCTCTTCACAAGAAGCTAGGGATTTGTCAATCCTCAGCAATGTAATTACACTGAGGAATGGCTTTGATGTAGACCAGATGTTGGCTTTCTCTTGTGTATTATTCATTTCCATCTCTTCTCTATCTTCTCGTACTCTGAAAGATTAAAAAGTATGAAAATATTAAAAGGGTGCTTTTTCTCCTTGTGCAAACTTTCCCACATAGAAGACCCACTTGGTGCGACCCATATGACAAACGGAGCGAGAGGAACACCAGTAATGCTTCGAAGCTACATCGGGACAAATACAACTCGAGTGGCAGGTTCCAGTTCTTAAGAACGGGGAGTCAAAGAAATCTGACGTTTATGAGGAGAGTTTGTGATCTTTGCAAATGTTGATCTTAAAAAGGAAAAGGAAATGATTGGTGAAGTTCTTGATTGACGAGTAAGCGATAACTGAAGAGTAGGTAATAATTTGAATTATATTGGAAAACCGAAAGTTTCCTTGTTCTCTTATTGTTCAGGAAAAGATGGCTTATCTTGAAAAGTTAATGTATTCAATTTACCCCTGTAGTGTAAGGAGTTCTGAGAGAAAACCTCACGCCAATGGTTGCAGTGGGGGAAATGTATGTGTGTTTAAGAGACTGTGGCCGAGTCCAGATTGTAACTTTGTATTTCAAATAGAATTTATTTTGCTTAGCTTCAAAGGGCAATGAAGAGAAAAGACTGCTTCAGCTTATGGCAAGTTTCAAGAAAAGTCGCTGAGCGCATTTACCAATGAGACCCCTGACGAGCACTGGTGCTTCATGAACGGCAAGGCCCTGAATCCCAGGGACTAACAATGGCTGCAGTAGACTGTACTGCATCCAGTTTTCGCCCCTCCTCTCCACCACTTCAGAAAGGCTGTGGACAAATTGGATCGAGTCCTGCGGAGGGCAACGAAACTGATCAGGGGGCTGGGGCACATGACTTACGAGGAGAGGCTGAGCGAATTGGGCCTGTTTAGTCTGCAGAAGAGACGAGGGATGGGCATTTGATAGCCAACTTCTGAAAGCATTTGATAGCCAACTACCTGAAATCAAGGGGGGATTGCAAAGACTATGGAGCTCGACTGTTCTCAGGGGCAGCAGATGACAGAACAAGGAGCTATGGTCGCTAGTTCAAGTGGGGCAGGGCTAGGTTGCAGACGAAGGAAAACAATTTCAGTGGGAGGGTGGTTACCTCGGGAGGTGGTGGAATCTCCATGCTTTGCGGTTTTTCAGGTTCGTCCTGACAAAGCCCTGGCTGGGACGATATAGTTGGGGTTGGTCCGGCTTTGAATAGGGGATTGGACTAAAGGAAATCCTGGGGTCGCCTCCAACACTCATCTTCTATGAGTCGATGACTGAAGTATGTGGTTACAATCTACTTAGATAGGAAAGGTAACTATTAATGCGTAGGTCATGTACGGAGGAGGGTTGTCACCGTTTTTCCATCAGTCACGATTGTTTCTGTTGATCTTGCTATCCCTTGTTAAAAAATGTCCTTTTGTTTGCTACGTGTACTCAAGTGCTGTGTGTGATACAGGAGCAGTGGTCTAGAGTAAAATTGGTAACCTGGGGCTAGCCCGTTGCTTTGGGTACAGAGGATCTGGATTTCTCTGAGGATTTGAAGACACTCAGGCGGGACGTTGTGTCTACTAGCAACAGTCAGGGCTTATGTAGCCCAGAGGACGGTGCTTGAGCTGCTGACCCTCTGGATGAGTTTGGTCGCTAACATCCAGCTGACAAAGTCGAAGGACGTAACAAGGAGACCCACCATCCTCAGAACCTTGAGACGGTCAAAATGTACCTCTACAGTGAGCCACATGTCAATTGCGCACAGGGAAGGCACCCCATAGCAGAGTTCCCTGTATCCAAATAGACCCAGATCTCTGCCCTATGAACTCATGGAACACTTGTTCTTTCCGCAGTGAAAGCCCGTAAAGGACGCATGGTCTCCGTGATAAATTGGTCACCGAGAGCTCTTATTCTTTTCTCAGCTCTGCTGTGTATTTGAAAGGCTACACAGGAAGCTAGGGCGACGACTGACGCGAGGAAAATTGTTTGCCAACTCCACTGCCCAGTTCAGTTCATTGATTACAGTCGCAAAGAATACCTGGGTTAGATGGACACTAATCAGCCTTCCCTGTTCGGCTCCAAAGTTTCAGGAGTCAAAGACAGAGCGCGAGAGCGTCTTCAGATTACTTTCCTTTTCTGTGACTCACACACTCTTGCCTTGTGGGGAACAAGGACTTTCATACAGTGAAGAAATGAGGGGAACCAATGAGGCAATGAGTGTGTCGGGCTCCAAATTCAGATTTCAGGATACATGAATGTTGAGAGTGTCTGACTCCATGGCAGAACAATTAAGGCGATGGTGCAGTTGCTTCGCTGTAGCACTTCGATTGCAGACGCTCTAAGCCAAGGGGTGAGAGCTTGCCCATCTGCTTGATTCGTCCAACCCTGCAAGCGGCGATGGCTCCGCTGCGATTAGATGCTCTCCGTCGACGTACCGTTCTCTTCACAAGAAGCTAGGGATTTGTCAATCCTCAGCAATGTAATTACACTGAGGAATGGCTTTGATGTAGACCAGATGTTGGCTTTCTCTTGTGTATTATTCATTTCCATCTCTTCTCTATCTTCTCGTACTCTGAAAGATTAAAAAGTATGAAAATATTAAAAGGGTGCTTTTTCTCCTTGTGCAAACTTTCCCACATAGAAGACCCACTTGGTGCGACCCATATGACAAACGGAGCGAGAGGAACACCAGTAATGCTTCGAAGCTACATCGGGACAAATACAACTCGAGTGGCAGGTTCCAGTTCTTAAGAACGGGGAGTCAAAGAAATCTGACGTTTATGAGGAGAGTTTGTGATCTTTGCAAATGTTGATCTTAAAAAGGAAAAGGAAATGATTGGTGAAGTTCTTGATTGACGAGTAAGCGATAACTGAAGAGTAGGTAATAATTTGAATTATATTGGAAAACCGAAAGTTTCCTTGTTCTCTTATTGTTCAGGAAAAGATGGCTTATCTTGAAAAGTTAATGTATTCAATTTACCCCTGTAGTGTAAGGAGTTCTGAGAGAAAACCTCACGCCAATGGTTGCAGTGGGGGAAATGTATGTGTGTTTAAGAGACTGTGGCCGAGTCCAGATTGTAACTTTGTATTTCAAATAGAATTTATTTTGCTTAGCTTCAAAGGGCAATGAAGAGAAAAGACTGCTTCAGCTTATGGCAAGTTTCAAGAAAAGTCGCTGAGCGCATTTACCAATGAGACCCCTGACGAGCACTGGTGCTTCATGAACGGCAAGGCCCTGAATCCCAGGGACTAACAATGGCTGCAGTAGACTGTACTGCATCCAGTTTTCGCCCCTCCTCTCCACCACTTCAGAAAGGCTGTGGACAAATTGGATCGAGTCCTGCGGAGGGCAACGAAACTGATCAGGGGGCTGGGGCACATGACTTACGAGGAGAGGCTGAGCGAATTGGGCCTGTTTAGTCTGCAGAAGAGACGAGGGATGGGCATTTGATAGCCAACTTCTGAAAGCATTTGATAGCCAACTACCTGAAATCAAGGGGGGATTGCAAAGACTATGGAGCTCGACTGTTCTCAGGGGCAGCAGATGACAGAACAAGGAGCTATGGTCGCTAGTTCAAGTGGGGCAGGGCTAGGTTGCAGACGAAGGAAAACAATTTCAGTGGGAGGGTGGTTACCTCGGGAGGTGGTGGAATCTCCATGCTTTGCGGTTTTTCAGGTTCGTCCTGACAAAGCCCTGGCTGGGACGATATAGTTGGGGTTGGTCCGGCTTTGAATAGGGGATTGGACTAAAGGAAATCCTGGGGTCGCCTCCAACACTCATCTTCTATGAGTCGATGACTGAAGTATGTGGTTACAATCTACTTAGATAGGAAAGGTAACTATTAATGCGTAGGTCATGTACGGAGGAGGGTTGTCACCGTTTTTCCATCAGTCACGATTGTTTCTGTTGATCTTGCTATCCCTTGTTAAAAAATGTCCTTTTGTTTGCTACGTGTACTCAAGTGCTGTGTGTGATACAGGAGCAGTGGTCTAGAGTAAAATTGGTAACCTGGGGCTAGCCCGTTGCTTTGGGTACAGAGGATCTGGATTTCTCTGAGGATTTGAAGACACTCAGGCGGGACGTTGTGTCTACTAGCAACAGTCAGGGCTTATGTAGCCCAGAGGACGGTGCTTGAGCTGCTGACCCTCTGGATGAGTTTGGTCGCTAACATCCAGCTGACAAAGTCGAAGGACGTAACAAGGAGACCCACCATCCTCAGAACCTTGAGACGGTCAAAATGTACCTCTACAGTGAGCCACATGTCAATTGCGCACAGGGAAGGCACCCCATAGCAGAGTTCCCTGTATCCAAATAGACCCAGATCTCTGCCCTATGAACTCATGGAACACTTGTTCTTTCCGCAGTGAAAGCCCGTAAAGGACGCATGGTCTCCGTGATAAATTGGTCACCGAGAGCTCTTATTCTTTTCTCAGCTCTGCTGTGTATTTGAAAGGCTACACAGGAAGCTAGGGCGACGACTGACGCGAGGAAAATTGTTTGCCAACTCCACTGCCCAGTTCAGTTCATTGATTACAGTCGCAAAGAATACCTGGGTTAGATGGACACTAATCAGCCTTCCCTGTTCGGCTCCAAAGTTTCAGGAGTCAAAGACAGAGCGCGAGAGCGTCTTCAGATTACTTTCCTTTTCTGTGACTCACACACTCTTGCCTTGTGGGGAACAAGGACTTTTATACAGTGAAGAAATGAGGGGAACCAATGAGGCAATGAGTGTGTCGGGCTCCAAATTCAGATTTCAGGATACATGAATGTTGAGAGTGTCTGACTCCATGGCAGAACAATTAAGGCGATGGTGCAGTTGCTTCGCTGTAGCACTTCGATTGCAGACGCTCTAAGCCAAGGGGTGAGAGCTTGCCCATCTGCTTGATTCGTCCAACCCTGCAAGCGGCGATGGCTCCGCTGCGATTAGATGCTCTCCGTCGACGTACCGTTCTCTTCACAAGAAGCTAGGGATTTGTCAATCCTCAGCAATGTAATTACACTGAGGAATGGCTTTGATGTAGACCAGATGTTGGCTTTCTCTTGTGTATTATTCATTTCCATCTCTTCTCTATCTTCTCGTACTCTGAAAGATTAAAAAGTATGAAAATATTAAAAGGGTGCCTTTTCTCCTTGTGCAAACTTTCCCACATAGAAGACCCACTTGGTGCGACCCATATGACAAACGGAGCGAGAGGAACACCAGTAATGCTTCGAAGCTACATCGGGACAAATACAACTCGAGTGGCAGGTTCCAGTTCTTAAGAACGGGGAGTCAAAGAAATCTGACGTTTATGAGGAGAGTTTGTGATCTTTGCAAATGTTGATCTTAAAAAGGAAAAGGAAATGATTGGTGAAGTTCTTGATTGACGAGTAAGCGATAACTGAAGAGTAGGTAATAATTTGAATTATATTGGAAAACCGAAAGTTTCCTTGTTCTCTTATTGTTCAGGAAAAGATGGCTTATCTTGAAAAGTTAATGTATTCAATTTACCCCTGTAGTGTAAGGAGTTCTGAGAGAAAACCTCACGCCAATGGTTGCAGTGGGGGAAATGTATGTGTGTTTAAGAGACTGTGGCCGAGTCCAGATTGTAACTTTGTATTTCAAATAGAATTTATTTTGCTTAGCTTCAAAGGGCAATGAAGAGAAAAGACTGCTTCAGCTTATGGCAAGTTTCAAGAAAAGTCGCTGAGCGCATTTACCAATGAGACCCCTGACGAGCACTGGTGCTTCATGAACGGCAAGGCCCTGAATCCCAGGGACTAACAATGGCTGCAGTAGACTGTACTGCAGCCAGTTTTCGCCCCTCCTCTCCACCACTTCAGAAAGGCTGTGGACAAATTGGATCGAGTCCTGCGGAGGGCAACGAAACTGATCAGGGGGCTGGGGCACATGACTTACGAGGAGAGGCTGAGCGAATTGGGCCTGTTTAGTCTGCAGAAGAGACGAGGGATGGGCATTTGATAGCCAACTTCTGAAAGCATTTGATAGCCAACTACCTGAAATCAAGGGGGGATTGCAAAGACTATGGAGCTCGACTGTTCTCAGGGGCAGCAGATGACAGAACAAGGAGCTATGGTCGCTAGTTCAAGTGGGGCAGGGCTAGGTTGCAGACGAAGGAAAACAATTTCAGTGGGAGGGTGGTTACCTCGGGAGGTGGTGGAATCTCCATGCTTTGCGGTTTTTCAGGTTCGTCCTGACAAAGCCCTGGCTGGGACGATATAGTTGGGGTTGGTCCGGCTTTGAATAGGGGATTGGACTAAAGGAAATCCTGGGGTCGCCTCCAACACACATCTTCTATGAGTCGATGACTGAAGTATGTGGTTACAATCTACTTAGATAGGAAAGGTAACTATTAATGCGTAGGTCATGTACGGAGGAGGGTTGTCACCGTTTTTCCATCAGTCACGATTGTTTCTGTTGATCTTGCTATCCCTTGTTAAAAAATGTCCTTTTGTTTGCTACGTGTACTCAAGTGCTGTGTGTGATACAGGAGCAGTGGTCTAGAGTAAAATTGGTAACCTGGGGCTAGCCCGTTGCTTTGGGTACAGAGGATCTGGATTTCTCTGAGGATTTGAAGACACTCAGGCGGGACGTTGTGTCTACTAGCAACAGTCAGGGCTTATGTAGCCCAGAGGACGGTGCTTGAGCTGCTGACCCTCTGGATGAGTTTGGTCGCTAACATCCAGCTGACAAAGTCGAAGGACGTAACAAGGAGACCCACCATCCTCAGAACCTTGAGACGGTCAAAATGTACCTCTACAGTGAGCCACATGTCAATTGCGCACAGGGAAGGCACCCCATAGCAGAGTTCCCTGTATCCAAATAGACCCAGATCTCTGCCCTATGAACTCATGGAACACTTGTTCTTTCCGCAGTGAAAGCCCGTAAAGGACGCATGGTCTCCGTGATAAATTGGTCACCGAGAGCTCTTATTCTTTTCTCAGCTCTGCTGTGTATTTGAAAGGCTACACAGGAAGCTAGGGCGACGACTGACGCGAGGAAAATTGTTTGCCAACTCCACTGCCCAGTTCAGTTCATTGATTACAGTCGCAAAGAATACCTGGGTTAGATGGACACTAATCAGCCTTCCCTGTTCGGCTCCAAAGTTTCAGGAGTCAAAGACAGAGCGCGAGAGCGTCTTCAGATTACTTTCCTTTTCTGT
Organism: Malaclemys terrapin pileata; assembly: GCF_027887155.1. Taxonomy (NCBI): domain Eukaryota; kingdom Metazoa; phylum Chordata; order Testudines; family Emydidae; genus Malaclemys; species Malaclemys terrapin. Next base: position 11,692,068 of record NC_071515.1, on the reverse strand, counting down.
GACTCACACACTCTTGCCTTGTGGGGAACAAGGACTTTCATACAGTGAAGAAATGAGGGGAACCAATGAGGCAATGAGTGTGTCGGGCTCCAAATTCAGATTTCAGGATACATGAATGTTGAGAGTGTCTGACTCCATGGCAGAACAATTAAGGCGATGGTGCAGTTGCTTCGCTGTAGCACTTCGATTGCAGACGCTCTAAGCCAAGGGGTGAGAGCTTGCCCATCTGCTTGATTCGTCCAACCCTGCAAGCGGCGATGGCTCCGCTGCGATTAGATGCTCTCCGTCGACGTACCGTTCTCTTCACAAGAAGCTAGGGATTTGTCAATCCTCAGCAATGTAATTACACTGAGGAATGGCTTTGATGTAGACCAGATGTTGGCTTTCTCTTGTGTATTATTCATTTCCATCTCTTCTCTATCTTCTCGTACTCTGAAAGATTAAAAAGTATGAAAATATTAAAAGGGTGCCTTTTCTCCTTGTGCAAACTTTCCCACATAGAAGACCCACTTGGTGCGACCCATATGACAAACGGAGCGAGAGGAACACCAGTAATGCTTCGAAGCTACATCGGGACAAATACAACTCGAGTGGCAGGTTCCAGTTCTTAAGAACGGAGAGTCAAAGAAATCTGACGTTTATGAGGAGAGTTTGTGATCTTTGCAAATGTTGATCTTAAAAAGGAAAAGGAAATGATTGGTGAAGTTCTTGATTGACGAGTAAGCGATAACTGAAGAGTAGGTAATAATTTGAATTATATTGGAAAACCGAAAGTTTCCTTGTTCTCTTATTGTTCAGGAAAAGATGGCTTATCTTGAAAAGTTAATGTATTCAATTTACCCCTGTAGTGTAAGGAGTTCTGAGAGAAAACCTCACGCCAATGGTTGCAGTGGGGGAAATGTATGTGTGTTTAAGAGACTGTGGCCGAGTCCAGATTGTAACTTTGTATTTCAAATAGAATTTATTTTGCTTAGCTTCAAAGGGCAATGAAGAGAAAAGACTGCTTCAGCTTATGGCAAGTTTCAAGAAAAGTCGCTGAGCGCATTTACCAATGAGACCCCTGACGAGCACTGGTGCTTCATGAACGGCAAGGCCCTGAATCCCAGGGACTAACAATGGCTGCAGTAGACTGTACTGCATCCAGTTTTCGCCCCTCCTCTCCACCACTTCAGAAAGGCTGTGGACAAATTGGATCGAGTCCTGCGGAGGGCAACGAAACTGATCAGGGGGCTGGGGCACATGACTTACGAGGAGAGGCTGAGCGAATTGGGCCTGTTTAGTCTGCAGAAGAGACGAGGGATGGGCATTTGATAGCCAACTTCTGAAAGCATTTGATAGCCAACTACCTGAAATCAAGGGGGGATTGCAAAGACTATGGAGCTCGACTGTTCTCAGGGGCAGCAGATGACAGAACAAGGAGCTATGGTCGCTAGTTCAAGTGGGGCAGGGCTAGGTTGCAGACGAAGGAAAACAATTTCAGTGGGAGGGTGGTTACCTCGGGAGGTGGTGGAATCTCCATGCTTTGCGGTTTTTCAGGTTCGTCCTGACAAAGCCCTGGCTGGGACGATATAGTTGGGGTTGGTCCGGCTTTGAATAGGGGATTGGACTAAAGGAAATCCTGGGGTCGCCTCCAACACTCATCTTCTATGAGTCGATGACTGAAGTATGTGGTTACAATCTACTTAGATAGGAAAGGTAACTATTAATGCGTAGGTCATGTACGGAGGAGGGTTGTCACCGTTTTTCCATCAGTCACGATTGTTTCTGTTGATCTTGCTATCCCTTGTTAAAAAATGTCCTTTTGTTTGCTACGTGTACTCAAGTGCTGTGTGTGATACAGGAGCAGTGGTCTAGAGTAAAATTGGTAACCTGGGGCTAGCCCGTTGCTTTGGGTACAGAGGATCTGGATTTCTCTGAGGATTTGAAGACACTCAGGCGGGACGTTGTGTCTACTAGCAACAGTCAGGGCTTATGTAGCCCAGAGGACGGTGCTTGAGCTGCTGACCCTCTGGATGAGTTTGGTCGCTAACATCCAGCTGACAAAGTCGAAGGACGTAACAAGGAGACCCACCATCCTCAGAACCTTGAGACGGTCAAAATGTACCTCTACAGTGAGCCACATGTCAATTGCGCACAGGGAAGGCACCCCATAGCAGAGTTCCCTGTATCCAAATAGACCCAGATCTCTGCCCTATGAACTCATGGAACACTTGTTCTTTCCGCAGTGAAAGCCCGTAAAGGACGCATGGTCTCCGTGATAAATTGGTCACCGAGAGCTCTTATTCTTTTCTCAGCTCTGCTGTGTATTTGAAAGGCTACACAGGAAGCTAGGGCGACGACTGACGCGAGGAAAATTGTTTGCCAACTCCACTGCCCAGTTCAGTTCATTGATTACAGTCGCAAAGAATACCTGGGTTAGATGGACACTAATCAGCCTTCCCTGTTCGGCTCCAAAGTTTCAGGAGTCAAAGACAGAGCGCGAGAGCGTCTTCAGATTACTTTCCTTTTCTGTGACTCACACACTCTTGCCTTGTGGGGAACAAGGACTTTCATACAGTGAAGAAATGAGGGGAACCAATGAGGCAATGAGTGTGTCGGGCTCCAAATTCAGATTTCAGGATACATGAATGTTGAGAGTGTCTGACTCCATGGCAGAACAATTAAGGCGATGGTGCAGTTGCTTCGCTGTAGCACTTCGATTGCAGACGCTCTAAGCCAAGGGGTGAGAGCTTGCCCATCTGCTTGATTCGTCCAACCCTGCAAGCGGCGATGGCTCCGCTGCGATTAGATGCTCTCCGTCGACGTACCGTTCTCTTCACAAGAAGCTAGGGATTTGTCAATCCTCAGCAATGTAATTACACTGAGGAATGGCTTTGATGTAGACCAGATGTTGGCTTTCTCTTGTGTATTATTCATTTCCATCTCTTCTCTATCTTCTCGTACTCTGAAAGATTAAAAAGTATGAAAATATTAAAAGGGTGCCTTTTCTCCTTGTGCAAACTTTCCCACATAGAAGACCCACTTGGTGCGACCCATATGACAAACGGAGCGAGAGGAACACCAGTAATGCTTCGAAGCTACATCGGGACAAATACAACTCGAGTGGCAGGTTCCAGTTCTTAAGAACGGAGAGTCAAAGAAATCTGACGTTTATGAGGAGAGTTTGTGATCTTTGCAAATGTTGATCTTAAAAAGGAAAAGGAAATGATTGGTGAAGTTCTTGATTGACGAGTAAGCGATAACTGAAGAGTAGGTAATAATTTGAATTATATTGGAAAACCGAAAGTTTCCTTGTTCTCTTATTGTTCAGGAAAAGATGGCTTATCTTGAAAAGTTAATGTATTCAATTTACCCCTGTAGTGTAAGGAGTTCTGAGAGAAAACCTCACGCCAATGGTTGCAGTGGGGGAAATGTATGTGTGTTTAAGAGACTGTGGCCGAGTCCAGATTGTAACTTTGTATTTCAAATAGAATTTATTTTGCTTAGCTTCAAAGGGCAATGAAGAGAAAAGACTGCTTCAGCTTATGGCAAGTTTCAAGAAAAGTCGCTGAGCGCATTTACCAATGAGACCCCTGACGAGCACTGGTGCTTCATGAACGGCAAGGCCCTGAATCCCAGGGACTAACAATGGCTGCAGTAGACTGTACTGCATCCAGTTTTCGCCCCTCCTCTCCACCACTTCAGAAAGGCTGTGGACAAATTGGATCGAGTCCTGCGGAGGGCAACGAAACTGATCAGGGGGCTGGGGCACATGACTTACGAGGAGAGGCTGAGCGAATTGGGCCTGTTTAGTCTGCAGAAGAGACGAGGGATGGGCATTTGATAGCCAACTTCTGAAAGCATTTGATAGCCAACTACCTGAAATCAAGGGGGGATTGCAAAGACTATGGAGCTCGACTGTTCTCAGGGGCAGCAGATGACAGAACAAGGAGCTATGGTCGCTAGTTCAAGTGGGGCAGGGCTAGGTTGCAGACGAAGGAAAACAATTTCAGTGGGAGGGTGGTTACCTCGGGAGGTGGTGGAATCTCCATGCTTTGCGGTTTTTCAGGTTCGTCCTGACAAAGCCCTGGCTGGGACGATATAGTTGGGGTTGGTCCGGCTTTGAATAGGGGATTGGACTAAAGGAAATCCTGGGGTCGCCTCCAACACTCATCTTCTATGAGTCGATGACTGAAGTATGTGGTTACAATCTACTTAGATAGGAAAGGTAACTATTAATGCGTAGGTCATGTACGGAGGAGGGTTGTCACCGTTTTTCCATCAGTCACGATTGTTTCTGTTGATCTTGCTATCCCTTGTTAAAAAATGTCCTTTTGTTTGCTACGTGTACTCAAGTGCTGTGTGTGATACAGGAGCAGTGGTCTAGAGTAAAATTGGTAACCTGGGGCTAGCCCGTTGCTTTGGGTACAGAGGATCTGGATTTCTCTGAGGATTTGAAGACACTCAGGCGGGACGTTGTGTCTACTAGCAACAGTCAGGGCTTATGTAGCCCAGAGGACGGTGCTTGAGCTGCTGACCCTCTGGATGAGTTTGGTCGCTAACATCCAGCTGACAAAGTCGAAGGACGTAACAAGGAGACCCACCATCCTCAGAACCTTGAGACGGTCAAAATGTACCTCTACAGTGAGCCACATGTCAATTGCGCACAGGGAAGGCACCCCATAGCAGAGTTCCCTGTATCCAAATAGACCCAGATCTCTGCCCTATGAACTCATGGAACACTTGTTCTTTCCGCAGTGAAAGCCCGTAAAGGACGCATGGTCTCCGTGATAAATTGGTCACCGAGAGCTCTTATTCTTTTCTCAGCTCTGCTGTGTATTTGAAAGGCTACACAGGAAGCTAGGGCGACGACTGACGCGAGGAAAATTGTTTGCCAACTCCACTGCCCAGTTCAGTTCATTGATTACAGTCGCAAAGAATACCTGGGTTAGATGGACACTAATCAGCCTTCCCTGTTCGGATCCAAAGTTTCAGGAGTCAAAGACAGAGCGCGAGAGCGTCTTCAGATTACTTTCCTTTTCTGTGACTCACACACTCTTGCCTTGTGGGGAACAAGGACTTTCATACAGTGAAGAAATGAGGGGAACCAATGAGGCAATGAGTGTGTCGGGCTCCAAATTCAGATTTCAGGATACATGAATGTTGAGAGTGTCTGACTCCATGGCAGAACAATTAAGGCGATGGTGCAGTTGCTTCGCTGTAGCACTTCGATTGCAGACGCTCTAAGCCAAGGGGTGAGAGCTTGCCCATCTGCTTGATTCGTCCAACCCTGCAAGCGGCGATGGCTCCGCTGCGATTAGATGCTCTCCGTCGACGTACCGTTCTCTTCACAAGAAGCTAGGGATTTGTCAATCCTCAGCAATGTAATTACACTGAGGAATGGCTTTGATGTAGACCAGATGTTGGCTTTCTCTTGTGTATTATTCATTTCCATCTCTTCTCTATCTTCTCGTACTCTGAAAGATTAAAAAGTATGAAAATATTAAAAGGGTGCCTTTTCTCCTTGTGCAAACTTTCCCACATAGAAGACCCACTTGGTGCGACCCATATGACAAACGGAGCGAGAGGAACACCAGTAATGCTTCGAAGCTACATCGGGACAAATACAACTCGAGTGGCAGGTTCCAGTTCTTAAGAACGGGGAGTCAAAGAAATCTGACGTTTATGAGGAGAGTTTGTGATCTTTGCAAATGTTGATCTTAAAAAGGAAAAGGAAATGATTGGTGAAGTTCTTGATTGACGAGTAAGCGATAACTGAAGAGTAGGTAATAATTTGAATTATATTGGAAAACCGAAAGTTTCCTTGTTCTCTTATTGTTCAGGAAAAGATGGCTTATCTTGAAAAGTTAATGTATTCAATTTACCCCTGTAGTGTAAGGAGTTCTGAGAGAAAACCTCACGCCAATGGTTGCAGTGGGGGAAATGTATGTGTGTTTAAGAGACTGTGGCCGAGTCCAGATTGTAACTTTGTATTTCAAATAGAATTTATTTTGCTTAGCTTCAAAGGGCAATGAAGAGAAAAGACTGCTTCAGCTTATGGCAAGTTTCAAGAAAAGTCGCTGAGCGCATTTACCAATGAGACCCCTGACGAGCACTGGTGCTTCATGAACGGCAAGGCCCTGAATCCCAGGGACTAACAATGGCTGCAGTAGACTGTACTGCATCCAGTTTTCGCCCCTCCTCTCCACCACTTCAGAAAGGCTGTGGACAAATTGGATCGAGTCCTGCGGAGGGCAACGAAACTGATCAGGGGGCTGGGGCACATGACTTACGAGGAGAGGCTGAGCGAATTGGGCCTGTTTAGTCTGCAGAAGAGACGAGGGATGGGCATTTGATAGCCAACTTCTGAAAGCATTTGATAGCCAACTACCTGAAATCAAGGGGGGATTGCAAAGACTATGGAGCTCGACTGTTCTCAGGGGCAGCAGATGACAGAACAAGGAGCTATGGTCGCTAGTTCAAGTGGGGCAGGGCTAGGTTGCAGACGAAGGAAAACAATTTCAGTGGGAGGGTGGTTACCTCGGGAGGTGGTGGAATCTCCATGCTTTGCGGTTTTTCAGGTTCGTCCTGACAAAGCCCTGGCTGGGACGATATAGTTGGGGTTGGTCCGGCTTTGAATAGGGGATTGGACTAAAGGAAATCCTGGGGTCGCCTCCAACACTCATCTTCTATGAGTCGATGACTGAAGTATGTGGTTACAATCTACTTAGATAGGAAAGGTAACTATTAATGCGTAGGTCATGTACGGAGGAGGGTTGTCACCGTTTTTCCATCAGTCACGATTGTTTCTGTTGATCTTGCTATCCCTTGTTAAAAAATGTCCTTTTGTTTGCTACGTGTACTCAAGTGCTGTGTGTGATACAGGAGCAGTGGTCTAGAGTAAAATTGGTAACCTGGGGCTAGCCCGTTGCTTTGGGTACAGAGGATCTGGATTTCTCTGAGGATTTGAAGACACTCAGGCGGGACGTTGTGTCTACTAGCAACAGTCAGGGCTTATGTAGCCCAGAGGACGGTGCTTGAGCTGCTGACCCTCTGGATGAGTTTGGTCGCTAACATCCAGCTGACAAAGTCGAAGGACGTAACAAGGAGACCCACCATCCTCAGAACCTTGAGACGGTCAAAATGTACCTCTACAGTGAGCCACATGTCAATTGCGCACAGGGAAGGCACCCCATAGCAGAGTTCCCTGTATCCAAATAGACCCAGATCTCTGCCCTATGAACTCATGGAACACTTGTTCTTTCCGCAGTGAAAGCCCGTAAAGGACGCATGGTCTCCGTGATAAATTGGTCACCGAGAGCTCTTATTCTTTTCTCAGCTCTGCTGTGTATTTGAAAGGCTACACAGGAAGCTAGGGCGACGACTGACGCGAGGAAAATTGTTTGCCAACTCCACTGCCCAGTTCAGTTCATTGATTACAGTCGCAAAGAATACCTGGGTTAGATGGACACTAATCAGCCTTCCCTGTTCGGCTCCAAAGTTTCAGGAGTCAAAGACAGAGCGCGAGAGCGTCTTCAGATTACTTTCCTTTTCTGTGACTCACACACTCTTGCCTTGTGGGGAACAAGGACTTTCATACAGTGAAGAAATGAGGGGAACCAATGAGGCAATGAGTGTGTCGGGCTCCAAATTCAGATTTCAGGATACATGAATGTTGAGAGTGTCTGACTCCATGGCAGAACAATTAAGGCGATGGTGCAGTTGCTTCGCTGTAGCACTTCGATTGCAGACGCTCTAAGCCAAGGGGTGAGAGCTTGCCCATCTGCTTGATTCGTCCAACCCTGCAAGCGGCGATGGCTCCGCTGCGATTAGATGCTCTCCGTCGACGTACCGTTCTCTTCACAAGAAGCTAGGGATTTGTCAATCCTCAGCAATGTAATTACACTGAGGAATGGCTTTGATGTAGACCAGATGTTGGCTTTCTCTTGTGTATTATTCATTTCCATCTCTTCTCTATCTTCTCGTACTCTGAAAGATTAAAAAGTATGAAAATATTAAAAGGGTGCTTTTTCTCCTTGTGCAAACTTTCCCACATAGAAGACCCACTTGGTGCGACCCATATGACAAACGGAGCGAGAGGAACACCAGTAATGCTTCGAAGCTACATCGGGACAAATACAACTCGAGTGGCAGGTTCCAGTTCTTAAGAACGGGGAGTCAAAGAAATCTGACGTTTATGAGGAGAGTTTGTGATCTTTGCAAATGTTGATCTTAAAAAGGAAAAGGAAATGATTGGTGAAGTTCTTGATTGACGAGTAAGCGATAACTGAAGAGTAGGTAATAATTTGAATTATATTGGAAAACCGAAAGTTTCCTTGTTCTCTTATTGTTCAGGAAAAGATGGCTTATCTTGAAAAGTTAATGTATTCAATTTACCCCTGTAGTGTAAGGAGTTCTGAGAGAAAACCTCACGCCAATGGTTGCAGTGGGGGAAATGTATGTGTGTTTAAGAGACTGTGGCCGAGTCCAGATTGTAACTTTGTATTTCAAATAGAATTTATTTTGCTTAGCTTCAAAGGGCAATGAAGAGAAAAGACTGCTTCAGCTTATGGCAAGTTTCAAGAAAAGTCGCTGAGCGCATTTACCAATGAGACCCCTGACGAGCACTGGTGCTTCATGAACGGCAAGGCCCTGAATCCCAGGGACTAACAATGGCTGCAGTAGACTGTACTGCATCCAGTTTTCGCCCCTCCTCTCCACCACTTCAGAAAGGCTGTGGACAAATTGGATCGAGTCCTGCGGAGGGCAACGAAACTGATCAGGGGGCTGGGGCACATGACTTACGAGGAGAGGCTGAGCGAATTGGGCCTGTTTAGTCTGCAGAAGAGACGAGGGATGGGCATTTGATAGCCAACTTCTGAAAGCATTTGATAGCCAACTACCTGAAATCAAGGGGGGATTGCAAAGACTATGGAGCTCGACTGTTCTCAGGGGCAGCAGATGACAGAACAAGGAGCTATGGTCGCTAGTTCAAGTGGGGCAGGGCTAGGTTGCAGACGAAGGAAAACAATTTCAGTGGGAGGGTGGTTACCTCGGGAGGTGGTGGAATCTCCATGCTTTGCGGTTTTTCAGGTTCGTCCTGACAAAGCCCTGGCTGGGACGATATAGTTGGGGTTGGTCCGGCTTTGAATAGGGGATTGGACTAAAGGAAATCCTGGGGTCGCCTCCAACACTCATCTTCTATGAGTCGATGACTGAAGTATGTGGTTACAATCTACTTAGATAGGAAAGGTAACTATTAATGCGTAGGTCATGTACGGAGGAGGGTTGTCACCGTTTTTCCATCAGTCACGATTGTTTCTGTTGATCTTGCTATCCCTTGTTAAAAAATGTCCTTTTGTTTGCTACGTGTACTCAAGTGCTGTGTGTGATACAGGAGCAGTGGTCTAGAGTAAAATTGGTAACCTGGGGCTAGCCCGTTGCTTTGGGTACAGAGGATCTGGATTTCTCTGAGGATTTGAAGACACTCAGGCGGGACGTTGTGTCTACTAGCAACAGTCAGGGCTTATGTAGCCCAGAGGACGGTGCTTGAGCTGCTGACCCTCTGGATGAGTTTGGTCGCTAACATCCAGCTGACAAAGTCGAAGGACGTAACAAGGAGACCCACCATCCTCAGAACCTTGAGACGGTCAAAATGTACCTCTACAGTGAGCCACATGTCAATTGCGCACAGGGAAGGCACCCCATAGCAGAGTTCCCTGTATCCAAATAGACCCAGATCTCTGCCCTATGAACTCATGGAACACTTGTTCTTTCCGCAGTGAAAGCCCGTAAAGGACGCATGGTCTCCGTGATAAATTGGTCACCGAGAGCTCTTATTCTTTTCTCAGCTCTGCTGTGTATTTGAAAGGCTACACAGGAAGCTAGGGCGACGACTGACGCGAGGAAAATTGTTTGCCAACTCCACTGCCCAGTTCAGTTCATTGATTACAGTCGCAAAGAATACCTGGGTTAGATGGACACTAATCAGCCTTCCCTGTTCGGCTCCAAAGTTTCAGGAGTCAAAGACAGAGCGCGAGAGCGTCTTCAGATTACTTTCCTTTTCTGTGACTCACACACTCTTGCCTTGTGGGGAACAAGGACTTTTATACAGTGAAGAAATGAGGGGAACCAATGAGGCAATGAGTGTGTCGGGCTCCAAATTCAGATTTCAGGATACATGAATGTTGAGAGTGTCTGACTCCATGGCAGAACAATTAAGGCGATGGTGCAGTTGCTTCGCTGTAGCACTTCGATTGCAGACGCTCTAAGCCAAGGGGTGAGAGCTTGCCCATCTGCTTGATTCGTCCAACCCTGCAAGCGGCGATGGCTCCGCTGCGATTAGATGCTCTCCGTCGACGTACCGTTCTCTTCACAAGAAGCTAGGGATTTGTCAATCCTCAGCAATGTAATTACACTGAGGAATGGCTTTGATGTAGACCAGATGTTGGCTTTCTCTTGTGTATTATTCATTTCCATCTCTTCTCTATCTTCTCGTACTCTGAAAGATTAAAAAGTATGAAAATATTAAAAGGGTGCCTTTTCTCCTTGTGCAAACTTTCCCACATAGAAGACCCACTTGGTGCGACCCATATGACAAACGGAGCGAGAGGAACACCAGTAATGCTTCGAAGCTACATCGGGACAAATACAACTCGAGTGGCAGGTTCCAGTTCTTAAGAACGGGGAGTCAAAGAAATCTGACGTTTATGAGGAGAGTTTGTGATCTTTGCAAATGTTGATCTTAAAAAGGAAAAGGAAATGATTGGTGAAGTTCTTGATTGACGAGTAAGCGATAACTGAAGAGTAGGTAATAATTTGAATTATATTGGAAAACCGAAAGTTTCCTTGTTCTCTTATTGTTCAGGAAAAGATGGCTTATCTTGAAAAGTTAATGTATTCAATTTACCCCTGTAGTGTAAGGAGTTCTGAGAGAAAACCTCACGCCAATGGTTGCAGTGGGGGAAATGTATGTGTGTTTAAGAGACTGTGGCCGAGTCCAGATTGTAACTTTGTATTTCAAATAGAATTTATTTTGCTTAGCTTCAAAGGGCAATGAAGAGAAAAGACTGCTTCAGCTTATGGCAAGTTTCAAGAAAAGTCGCTGAGCGCATTTACCAATGAGACCCCTGACGAGCACTGGTGCTTCATGAACGGCAAGGCCCTGAATCCCAGGGACTAACAATGGCTGCAGTAGACTGTACTGCATCCAGTTTTCGCCCCTCCTCTCCACCACTTCAGAAAGGCTGTGGACAAATTGGATCGAGTCCTGCGGAGGGCAACGAAACTGATCAGGGGGCTGGGGCACATGACTTACGAGGAGAGGCTGAGCGAATTGGGCCTGTTTAGTCTGCAGAAGAGACGAGGGATGGGCATTTGATAGCCAACTTCTGAAAGCATTTGATAGCCAACTACCTGAAATCAAGGGGGGATTGCAAAGACTATGGAGCTCGACTGTTCTCAGGGGCAGCAGATGACAGAACAAGGAGCTATGGTCGCTAGTTCAAGTGGGGCAGGGCTAGGTTGCAGACGAAGGAAAACAATTTCAGTGGGAGGGTGGTTACCTCGGGAGGTGGTGGAATCTCCATGCTTTGCGGTTTTTCAGGTTCGTCCTGACAAAGCCCTGGCTGGGACGATATAGTTGGGGTTGGTCCGGCTTTGAATAGGGGATTGGACTAAAGGAAATCCTGGGGTCGCCTCCAACACACATCTTCTATGAGTCGATGACTGAAGTATGTGGTTACAATCTACTTAGATAGGAAAGGTAACTATTAATGCGTAGGTCATGTACGGAGGAGGGTTGTCACCGTTTTTCCATCAGTCACGATTGTTTCTGTTGATCTTGCTATCCCTTGTTAAAAAATGTCCTTTTGTTTGCTACGTGTACTCAAGTGCTGTGTGTGATACAGGAGCAGTGGTCTAGAGTAAAATTGGTAACCTGGGGCTAGCCCGTTGCTTTGGGTACAGAGGATCTGGATTTCTCTGAGGATTTGAAGACACTCAGGCGGGACGTTGTGTCTACTAGCAACAGTCAGGGCTTATGTAGCCCAGAGGACGGTGCTTGAGCTGCTGACCCTCTGGATGAGTTTGGTCGCTAACATCCAGCTGACAAAGTCGAAGGACGTAACAAGGAGACCCACCATCCTCAGAACCTTGAGACGGTCAAAATGTACCTCTACAGTGAGCCACATGTCAATTGCGCACAGGGAAGGCACCCCATAGCAGAGTTCCCTGTATCCAAATAGACCCAGATCTCTGCCCTATGAACTCATGGAACACTTGTTCTTTCCGCAGTGAAAGCCCGTAAAGGACGCATGGTCTCCGTGATAAATTGGTCACCGAGAGCTCTTATTCTTTTCTCAGCTCTGCTGTGTATTTGAAAGGCTACACAGGAAGCTAGGGCGACGACTGACGCGAGGAAAATTGTTTGCCAACTCCACTGCCCAGTTCAGTTCATTGATTACAGTCGCAAAGAATACCTGGGTTAGATGGACACTAATCAGCCTTCCCTGTTCGGCTCCAAAGTTTCAGGAGTCAAAGACAGAGCGCGAGAGCGTCTTCAGATTACTTTCCTTTTCTGTGACTCACACACTCTTGCCTTGTGGGGAACAAGGACTTTCATACAGTGAAGAAATGAGGGGAACCAATGAGGCAATGAGTGTGTCGGGCTCCAAATTCAGATTTCAGGATACATGAATGTTGAGAGTGTCTGACTCCATGGCAGAACAATTAAGGCGATGGTGCAGTTGCTTCGCTGTAGCACTTCGATTGCAGACGCTCTAAGCCAAGGGGTGAGAGCTTGCCCATCTGCTTGATTCGTCCAACCCTGCAAGCGGCGATGGCTCCGCTGCGATTAGATGCTCTCCGTCGACGTACCGTTCTCTTCACAAGAAGCTAGGGATTTGTCAATCCTCAGCAATGTAATTACACTGAGGAATGGCTTTGATGTAGACCAGATGTTGGCTTTCTCTTGTGTATTATTCATTTCCATCTCTTCTCTATCTTCTCGTACTCTGAAAGATTAAAAAGTATGAAAATATTAAAAGGGTGCCTTTTCTCCTTGTGCAAACTTTCCCACATAGAAGACCCACTTGGTGCGACCCATATGACAAACGGAGCGAGAGGAACACCAGTAATGCTTCGAAGCTACATCGGGACAAATACAACTCGAGTGGCAGGTTCCAGTTCTTAAGAACGGAGAGTCAAAGAAATCTGACGTTTATGAGGAGAGTTTGTGATCTTTGCAAATGTTGATCTTAAAAAGGAAAAGGAAATGATTGGTGAAGTTCTTGATTGACGAGTAAGCGATAACTGAAGAGTAGGTAATAATTTGAATTATATTGGAAAACCGAAAGTTTCCTTGTTCTCTTATTGTTCAGGAAAAGATGGCTTATCTTGAAAAGTTAATGTATTCAATTTACCCCTGTAGTGTAAGGAGTTCTGAGAGAAAACCTCACGCCAATGGTTGCAGTGGGGGAAATGTATGTGTGTTTAAGAGACTGTGGCCGAGTCCAGATTGTAACTTTGTATTTCAAATAGAATTTATTTTGCTTAGCTTCAAAGGGCAATGAAGAGAAAAGACTGCTTCAGCTTATGGCAAGTTTCAAGAAAAGTCGCTGAGCGCATTTACCAATGAGACCCCTGACGAGCACTGGTGCTTCATGAACGGCAAGGCCCTGAATCCCAGGGACTAACAATGGCTGCAGTAGACTGTACTGCATCCAGTTTTCGCCCCTCCTCTCCACCACTTCAGAAAGGCTGTGGACAAATTGGATCGAGTCCTGCGGAGGGCAACGAAACTGATCAGGGGGCTGGGGCACATGACTTACGAGGAGAGGCTGAGCGAATTGGGCCTGTTTAGTCTGCAGAAGAGACGAGGGATGGGCATTTGATAGCCAACTTCTGAAAGCATTTGATAGCCAACTACCTGAAATCAAGGGGGGATTGCAAAGACTATGGAGCTCGACTGTTCTCAGGGGCAGCAGATGACAGAACAAGGAGCTATGGTCGCTAGTTCAAGTGGGGCAGGGCTAGGTTGCAGACGAAGGAAAACAATTTCAGTGGGAGGGTGGTTACCTCGGGAGGTGGTGGAATCTCCATGCTTTGCGGTTTTTCAGGTTCGTCCTGACAAAGCCCTGGCTGGGACGATATAGTTGGGGTTGGTCCGGCTTTGAATAGGGGATTGGACTAAAGGAAATCCTGGGGTCGCCTCCAACACTCATCTTCTATGAGTCGATGACTGAAGTATGTGGTTACAATCTACTTAGATAGGAAAGGTAACTATTAATGCGTAGGTCATGTACGGAGGAGGGTTGTCACCGTTTTTCCATCAGTCACGATTGTTTCTGTTGATCTTGCTATCCCTTGTTAAAAAATGTCCTTTTGTTTGCTACGTGTACTCAAGTGCTGTGTGTGATACAGGAGCAGTGGTCTAGAGTAAAATTGGTAACCTGGGGCTAGCCCGTTGCTTTGGGTACAGAGGATCTGGATTTCTCTGAGGATTTGAAGACACTCAGGCGGGACGTTGTGTCTACTAGCAACAGTCAGGGCTTATGTAGCCCAGAGGACGGTGCTTGAGCTGCTGACCCTCTGGATGAGTTTGGTCGCTAACATCCAGCTGACAAAGTCGAAGGACGTAACAAGGAGACCCACCATCCTCAGAACCTTGAGACGGTCAAAATGTACCTCTACAGTGAGCCACATGTCAATTGCGCACAGGGAAGGCACCCCATAGCAGAGTTCCCTGTATCCAAATAGACCCAGATCTCTGCCCTATGAACTCATGGAACACTTGTTCTTTCCGCAGTGAAAGCCCGTAAAGGACGCATGGTCTCCGTGATAAATTGGTCACCGAGAGCTCTTATTCTTTTCTCAGCTCTGCTGTGTATTTGAAAGGCTACACAGGAAGCTAGGGCGACGACTGACGCGAGGAAAATTGTTTGCCAACTCCACTGCCCAGTTCAGTTCATTGATTACAGTCGCAAAGAATACCTGGGTTAGATGGACACTAATCAGCCTTCCCTGTTCGGATCCAAAGTTTCAGGAGTCAAAGACAGAGCGCGAGAGCGTCTTCAGATTACTTTCCTTTTCTGTGACTCACACACTCTTGCCTTGTGGGGAACAAGGACTTTCATACAGTGAAGAAATGAGGGGAACCAATGAGGCAATGAGTGTGTCGGGCTCCAAATTCAGATTTCAGGATACATGAATGTTGAGAGTGTCTGACTCCATGGCAGAACAATTAAGGCGATGGTGCAGTTGCTTCGCTGTAGCACTTCGATTGCAGACGCTCTAAGCCAAGGGGTGAGAGCTTGCCCATCTGCTTGATTCGTCCAACCCTGCAAGCGGCGATGGCTCCGCTGCGATTAGATGCTCTCCGTCGACGTACCGTTCTCTTCACAAGAAGCTAGGGATTTGTCAATCCTCAGCAATGTAATTACACTGAGGAATGGCTTTGATGTAGACCAGATGTTGGCTTTCTCTTGTGTATTATTCATTTCCATCTCTTCTCTATCTTCTCGTACTCTGAAAGATTAAAAAGTATGAAAATATTAAAAGGGTGCCTTTTCTCCTTGTGCAAACTTTCCCACATAGAAGACCCACTTGGTGCGACCCATATGACAAACGGAGCGAGAGGAACACCAGTAATGCTTCGAAGCTACATCGGGACAAATACAACTCGAGTGGCAGGTTCCAGTTCTTAAGAACGGGGAGTCAAAGAAATCTGACGTTTATGAGGAGAGTTTGTGATCTTTGCAAATGTTGATCTTAAAAAGGAAAAGGAAATGATTGGTGAAGTTCTTGATTGACGAGTAAGCGATAACTGAAGAGTAGGTAATAATTTGAATTATATTGGAAAACCGAAAGTTTCCTTGTTCTCTTATTGTTCAGGAAAAGATGGCTTATCTTGAAAAGTTAATGTATTCAATTTACCCCTGTAGTGTAAGGAGTTCTGAGAGAAAACCTCACGCCAATGGTTGCAGTGGGGGAAATGTATGTGTGTTTAAGAGACTGTGGCCGAGTCCAGATTGTAACTTTGTATTTCAAATAGAATTTATTTTGCTTAGCTTCAAAGGGCAATGAAGAGAAAAGACTGCTTCAGCTTATGGCAAGTTTCAAGAAAAGTCGCTGAGCGCATTTACCAATGAGACCCCTGACGAGCACTGGTGCTTCATGAACGGCAAGGCCCTGAATCCCAGGGACTAACAATGGCTGCAGTAGACTGTACTGCATCCAGTTTTCGCCCCTCCTCTCCACCACTTCAGAAAGGCTGTGGACAAATTGGATCGAGTCCTGCGGAGGGCAACGAAACTGATCAGGGGGCTGGGGCACATGACTTACGAGGAGAGGCTGAGCGAATTGGGCCTGTTTAGTCTGCAGAAGAGACGAGGGATGGGCATTTGATAGCCAACTTCTGAAAGCATTTGATAGCCAACTACCTGAAATCAAGGGGGGATTGCAAAGACTATGGAGCTCGACTGTTCTCAGGGGCAGCAGATGACAGAACAAGGAGCTATGGTCGCTAGTTCAAGTGGGGCAGGGCTAGGTTGCAGACGAAGGAAAACAATTTCAGTGGGAGGGTGGTTACCTCGGGAGGTGGTGGAATCTCCATGCTTTGCGGTTTTTCAGGTTCGTCCTGACAAAGCCCTGGCTGGGACGATATAGTTGGGGTTGGTCCGGCTTTGAATAGGGGATTGGACTAAAGGAAATCCTGGGGTCGCCTCCAACACTCATCTTCTATGAGTCGATGACTGAAGTATGTGGTTACAATCTACTTAGATAGGAAAGGTAACTATTAATGCGTAGGTCATGTACGGAGGAGGGTTGTCACCGTTTTTCCATCAGTCACGATTGTTTCTGTTGATCTTGCTATCCCTTGTTAAAAAATGTCCTTTTGTTTGCTACGTGTACTCAAGTGCTGTGTGTGATACAGGAGCAGTGGTCTAGAGTAAAATTGGTAACCTGGGGCTAGCCCGTTGCTTTGGGTACAGAGGATCTGGATTTCTCTGAGGATTTGAAGACACTCAGGCGGGACGTTGTGTCTACTATCAACAGTCAGGGCTTATGTAGCCCAGAGGACGGTGCTTGAGCTGCTGACCCTCTGGATGAGTTTGGTCGCTAACATCCAGCTGACAAAGTCGAAGGACGTAACAAGGAGACCCACCATCCTCAGAACCTTGAGACGGTCAAAATGTACCTCTACAGTGAGCCACATGTCAATTGCGCACAGGGAAGGCACCCCATAGCAGAGTTCCCTGTATCCAAATAGACCCAGATCTCTGCCCTATGAACTCATGGAACACTTGTTCTTTCCGCAGTGAAAGCCCGTAAAGGACGCATGGTCTCCGTGATAAATTGGTCACCGAGAGCTCTTATTCTTTTCTCAGCTCTGCTGTGTATTTGAAAGGCTACACAGGAAGCTAGGGCGACGACTGACGCGAGGAAAATTGTTTGCCAACTCCACTGCCCAGTTCAGTTCATTGATTACAGTCGCAAAGAATACCTGGGTTAGATGGACACTAATCAGCCTTCCCTGTTCGGCTCCAAAGTTTCAGGAGTCAAAGACAGAGCGCGAGAGCGTCTTCAGATTACTTTCCTTTTCTGTGACTCACACACTCTTGCCTTGTGGGGAACAAGGACTTTCATACAGTGAAGAAATGAGGGGAACCAATGAGGCAATGAGTGTGTCGGGCTCCAAATTCAGATTTCAGGATACATGAATGTTGAGAGTGTCTGACTCCATGGCAGAACAATTAAGGCGATGGTGCAGTTGCTTCGCTGTAGCACTTCGATTGCAGACGCTCTAAGCCAAGGGGTGAGAGCTTGCCCATCTGCTTGATTCGTCCAACCCTGCAAGCGGCGATGGCTCCGCTGCGATTAGATGCTCTCCGTCGACGTACCGTTCTCTTCACAAGAAGCTAGGGATTTGTCAATCCTCAGCAATGTAATTACACTGAGGAATGGCTTTGATGTAGACCAGATGTTGGCTTTCTCTTGTGTATTATTCATTTCCATCTCTTCTCTATCTTCTCGTACTCTGAAAGATTAAAAAGTATGAAAATATTAAAAGGGTGCTTTTTCTCCTTGTGCAAACTTTCCCACATAGAAGACCCACTTGGTGCGACCCATATGACAAACGGAGCGAGAGGAACACCAGTAATGCTTCGAAGCTACATCGGGACAAATACAACTCGAGTGGCAGGTTCCAGTTCTTAAGAACGGGGAGTCAAAGAAATCTGACGTTTATGAGGAGAGTTTGTGATCTTTGCAAATGTTGATCTTAAAAAGGAAAAGGAAATGATTGGTGAAGTTCTTGATTGACGAGTAAGCGATAACTGAAGAGTAGGTAATAATTTGAATTATATTGGAAAACCGAAAGTTTCCTTGTTCTCTTATTGTTCAGGAAAAGATGGCTTATCTTGAAAAGTTAATGTATTCAATTTACCCCTGTAGTGTAAGGAGTTCTGAGAGAAAACCTCACGCCAATGGTTGCAGTGGGGGAAATGTATGTGTGTTTAAGAGACTGTGGCCGAGTCCAGATTGTAACTTTGTATTTCAAATAGAATTTATTTTGCTTAGCTTCAAAGGGCAATGAAGAGAAAAGACTGCTTCAGCTTATGGCAAGTTTCAAGAAAAGTCGCTGAGCGCATTTACCAATGAGACCCCTGACGAGCACTGGTGCTTCATGAACGGCAAGGCCCTGAATCCCAGGGACTAACAATGGCTGCAGTAGACTGTACTGCATCCAGTTTTCGCCCCTCCTCTCCACCACTTCAGAAAGGCTGTGGACAAATTGGATCGAGTCCTGCGGAGGGCAACGAAACTGATCAGGGGGCTGGGGCACATGACTTACGAGGAGAGGCTGAGCGAATTGGGCCTGTTTAGTCTGCAGAAGAGACGAGGGATGGGCATTTGATAGCCAACTTCTGAAAGCATTTGATAGCCAACTACCTGAAATCAAGGGGGGATTGCAAAGACTATGGAGCTCGACTGTTCTCAGGGGCAGCAGATGACAGAACAAGGAGCTATGGTCGCTAGTTCAAGTGGGGCAGGGCTAGGTTGCAGACGAAGGAAAACAATTTCAGTGGGAGGGTGGTTACCTCGGGAGGTGGTGGAATCTCCATGCTTTGCGGTTTTTCAGGTTCGTCCTGACAAAGCCCTGGCTGGGACGATATAGTTGGGGTTGGTCCGGCTTTGAATAGGGGATTGGACTAAAGGAAATCCTGGGGTCGCCTCCAACACTCATCTTCTATGAGTCGATGACTGAAGTATGTGGTTACAATCTACTTAGATAGGAAAGGTAACTATTAATGCGTAGGTCATGTACGGAGGAGGGTTGTCACCGTTTTTCCATCAGTCACGATTGTTTCTGTTGATCTTGCTATCCCTTGTTAAAAAATGTCCTTTTGTTTGCTACGTGTACTCAAGTGCTGTGTGTGATACAGGAGCAGTGGTCTAGAGTAAAATTGGTAACCTGGGGCTAGCCCGTTGCTTTGGGTACAGAGGATCTGGATTTCTCTGAGGATTTGAAGACACTCAGGCGGGACGTTGTGTCTACTAGCAACAGTCAGGGCTTATGTAGCCCAGAGGACGGTGCTTGAGCTGCTGACCCTCTGGATGAGTTTGGTCGCTAACATCCAGCTGACAAAGTCGAAGGACGTAACAAGGAGACCCACCATCCTCAGAACCTTGAGACGGTCAAAATGTACCTCTACAGTGAGCCACATGTCAATTGCGCACAGGGAAGGCACCCCATAGCAGAGTTCCCTGTATCCAAATAGACCCAGATCTCTGCCCTATGAACTCATGGAACACTTGTTCTTTCCGCAGTGAAAGCCCGTAAAGGACGCATGGTCTCCGTGATAAATTGGTCACCGAGAGCTCTTATTCTTTTCTCAGCTCTGCTGTGTATTTGAAAGGCTACACAGGAAGCTAGGGCGACGACTGACGCGAGGAAAATTGTTTGCCAACTCCACTGCCCAGTTCAGTTCATTGATTACAGTCGCAAAGAATACCTGGGTTAGATGGACACTAATCAGCCTTCCCTGTTCGGCTCCAAAGTTTCAGGAGTCAAAGACAGAGCGCGAGAGCGTCTTCAGATTACTTTCCTTTTCTGTGACTCACACACTCTTGCCTTGTGGGGAACAAGGACTTTTATACAGTGAAGAAATGAGGGGAACCAATGAGGCAATGAGTGTGTCGGGCTCCAAATTCAGATTTCAGGATACATGAATGTTGAGAGTGTCTGACTCCATGGCAGAACAATTAAGGCGATGGTGCAGTTGCTTCGCTGTAGCACTTCGATTGCAGACGCTCTAAGCCAAGGGGTGAGAGCTTGCCCATCTGCTTGATTCGTCCAACCCTGCAAGCGGCGATGGCTCCGCTGCGATTAGATGCTCTCCGTCGACGTACCGTTCTCTTCACAAGAAGCTAGGGATTTGTCAATCCTCAGCAATGTAATTACACTGAGGAATGGCTTTGATGTAGACCAGATGTTGGCTTTCTCTTGTGTATTATTCATTTCCATCTCTTCTCTATCTTCTCGTACTCTGAAAGATTAAAAAGTATGAAAATATTAAAAGGGTGCCTTTTCTCCTTGTGCAAACTTTCCCACATAGAAGACCCACTTGGTGCGACCCATATGACAAACGGAGCGAGAGGAACACCAGTAATGCTTCGAAGCTACATCGGGACAAATACAACTCGAGTGGCAGGTTCCAGTTCTTAAGAACGGGGAGTCAAAGAAATCTGACGTTTATGAGGAGAGTTTGTGATCTTTGCAAATGTTGATCTTAAAAAGGAAAAGGAAATGATTGGTGAAGTTCTTGATTGACGAGTAAGCGATAACTGAAGAGTAGGTAATAATTTGAATTATATTGGAAAACCGAAAGTTTCCTTGTTCTCTTATTGTTCAGGAAAAGATGGCTTATCTTGAAAAGTTAATGTATTCAATTTACCCCTGTAGTGTAAGGAGTTCTGAGAGAAAACCTCACGCCAATGGTTGCAGTGGGGGAAATGTATGTGTGTTTAAGAGACTGTGGCCGAGTCCAGATTGTAACTTTGTATTTCAAATAGAATTTATTTTGCTTAGCTTCAAAGGGCAATGAAGAGAAAAGACTGCTTCAGCTTATGGCAAGTTTCAAGAAAAGTCGCTGAGCGCATTTACCAATGAGACCCCTGACGAGCACTGGTGCTTCATGAACGGCAAGGCCCTGAATCCCAGGGACTAACAATGGCTGCAGTAGACTGTACTGCATCCAGTTTTCGCCCCTCCTCTCCACCACTTCAGAAAGGCTGTGGACAAATTGGATCGAGTCCTGCGGAGGGCAACGAAACTGATCAGGGGGCTGGGGCACATGACTTACGAGGAGAGGCTGAGCGAATTGGGCCTGTTTAGTCTGCAGAAGAGACGAGGGATGGGCATTTGATAGCCAACTTCTGAAAGCATTTGATAGCCAACTACCTGAAATCAAGGGGGGATTGCAAAGACTATGGAGCTCGACTGTTCTCAGGGGCAGCAGATGACAGAACAAGGAGCTATGGTCGCTAGTTCAAGTGGGGCAGGGCTAGGTTGCAGACGAAGGAAAACAATTTCAGTGGGAGGGTGGTTACCTCGGGAGGTGGTGGAATCTCCATGCTTTGCGGTTTTTCAGGTTCGTCCTGACAAAGCCCTGGCTGGGACGATATAGTTGGGGTTGGTCCGGCTTTGAATAGGGGATTGGACTAAAGGAAATCCTGGGGTCGCCTCCAACACACATCTTCTATGAGTCGATGACTGAAGTATGTGGTTACAATCTACTTAGATAGGAAAGGTAACTATTAATGCGTAGGTCATGTACGGAGGAGGGTTGTCACCGTTTTTCCATCAGTCACGATTGTTTCTGTTGATCTTGCTATCCCTTGTTAAAAAATGTCCTTTTGTTTGCTACGTGTACTCAAGTGCTGTGTGTGATACAGGAGCAGTGGTCTAGAGTAAAATTGGTAACCTGGGGCTAGCCCGTTGCTTTGGGTACAGAGGATCTGGATTTCTCTGAGGATTTGAAGACACTCAGGCGGGACGTTGTGTCTACTAGCAACAGTCAGGGCTTATGTAGCCCAGAGGACGGTGCTTGAGCTGCTGACCCTCTGGATGAGTTTGGTCGCTAACATCCAGCTGACAAAGTCGAAGGACGTAACAAGGAGACCCACCATCCTCAGAACCTTGAGACGGTCAAAATGTACCTCTACAGTGAGCCACATGTCAATTGCGCACAGGGAAGGCACCCCATAGCAGAGTTCCCTGTATCCAAATAGACCCAGATCTCTGCCCTATGAACTCATGGAACACTTGTTCTTTCCGCAGTGAAAGCCCGTAAAGGACGCATGGTCTCCGTGATAAATTGGTCACCGAGAGCTCTTATTCTTTTCTCAGCTCTGCTGTGTATTTGAAAGGCTACACAGGAAGCTAGGGCGACGACTGACGCGAGGAAAATTGTTTGCCAACTCCACTGCCCAGTTCAGTTCATTGATTACAGTCGCAAAGAATACCTGGGTTAGATGGACACTAATCAGCCTTCCCTGTTCGGCTCCAAAGTTTCAGGAGTCAAAGACAGAGCGCGAGAGCGTCTTCAGATTACTTTCCTTTTCTGTGACTCACACACTCTTGCCTTGTGGGGAACAAGGACTTTCATACAGTGAAGAAATGAGGGGAACCAATGAGGCAATGAGTGTGTCGGGCTCCAAATTCAGATTTCAGGATACATGAATGTTGAGAGTGTCTGACTCCATGGCAGAACAATTAAGGCGATGGTGCAGTTGCTTCGCTGTAGCACTTCGATTGCAGACGCTCTAAGCCAAGGGGTGAGAGCTTGCCCATCTGCTTGATTCGTCCAACCCTGCAAGCGGCGATGGCTCCGCTGCGATTAGATGCTCTCCGTCGACGTACCGTTCTCTTCACAAGAAGCTAGGGATTTGTCAATCCTCAGCAATGTAATTACACTGAGGAATGGCTTTGATGTAGACCAGATGTTGGCTTTCTCTTGTGTATTATTCATTTCCATCTCTTCTCTATCTTCTCGTACTCTGAAAGATTAAAAAGTATGAAAATATTAAAAGGGTGCCTTTTCTCCTTGTGCAAACTTTCCCACATAGAAGACCCACTTGGTGCGACCCATATGACAAACGGAGCGAGAGGAACACCAGTAATGCTTCGAAGCTACATCGGGACAAATACAACTCGAGTGGCAGGTTCCAGTTCTTAAGAACGGAGAGTCAAAGAAATCTGACGTTTATGAGGAGAGTTTGTGATCTTTGCAAATGTTGATCTTAAAAAGGAAAAGGAAATGATTGGTGAAGTTCTTGATTGACGAGTAAGCGATAACTGAAGAGTAGGTAATAATTTGAATTATATTGGAAAACCGAAAGTTTCCTTGTTCTCTTATTGTTCAGGAAAAGATGGCTTATCTTGAAAAGTTAATGTATTCAATTTACCCCTGTAGTGTAAGGAGTTCTGAGAGAAAACCTCACGCCAATGGTTGCAGTGGGGGAAATGTATGTGTGTTTAAGAGACTGTGGCCGAGTCCAGATTGTAACTTTGTATTTCAAATAGAATTTATTTTGCTTAGCTTCAAAGGGCAATGAAGAGAAAAGACTGCTTCAGCTTATGGCAAGTTTCAAGAAAAGTCGCTGAGCGCATTTACCAATGAGACCCCTGACGAGCACTGGTGCTTCATGAACGGCAAGGCCCTGAATCCCAGGGACTAACAATGGCTGCAGTAGACTGTACTGCATCCAGTTTTCGCCCCTCCTCTCCACCACTTCAGAAAGGCTGTGGACAAATTGGATCGAGTCCTGCGGAGGGCAACGAAACTGATCAGGGGGCTGGGGCACATGACTTACGAGGAGAGGCTGAGCGAATTGGGCCTGTTTAGTCTGCAGAAGAGACGAGGGATGGGCATTTGATAGCCAACTTCTGAAAGCATTTGATAGCCAACTACCTGAAATCAAGGGGGGATTGCAAAGACTATGGAGCTCGACTGTTCTCAGGGGCAGCAGATGACAGAACAAGGAGCTATGGTCGCTAGTTCAAGTGGGGCAGGGCTAGGTTGCAGACGAAGGAAAACAATTTCAGTGGGAGGGTGGTTACCTCGGGAGGTGGTGGAATCTCCATGCTTTGCGGTTTTTCAGGTTCGTCCTGACAAAGCCCTGGCTGGGACGATATAGTTGGGGTTGGTCCGGCTTTGAATAGGGGATTGGACTAAAGGAAATCCTGGGGTCGCCTCCAACACTCATCTTCTATGAGTCGATGACTGAAGTATGTGGTTACAATCTACTTAGATAGGAAAGGTAACTATTAATGCGTAGGTCATGTACGGAGGAGGGTTGTCACCGTTTTTCCATCAGTCACGATTGTTTCTGTTGATCTTGCTATCCCTTGTTAAAAAATGTCCTTTTGTTTGCTACGTGTACTCAAGTGCTGTGTGTGATACAGGAGCAGTGGTCTAGAGTAAAATTGGTAACCTGGGGCTAGCCCGTTGCTTTGGGTACAGAGGATCTGGATTTCTCTGAGGATTTGAAGACACTCAGGCGGGACGTTGTGTCTACTAGCAACAGTCAGGGCTTATGTAGCCCAGAGGACGGTGCTTGAGCTGCTGACCCTCTGGATGAGTTTGGTCGCTAACATCCAGCTGACAAAGTCGAAGGACGTAACAAGGAGACCCACCATCCTCAGAACCTTGAGACGGTCAAAATGTACCTCTACAGTGAGCCACATGTCAATTGCGCACAGGGAAGGCACCCCATAGCAGAGTTCCCTGTATCCAAATAGACCCAGATCTCTGCCCTATGAACTCATGGAACACTTGTTCTTTCCGCAGTGAAAGCCCGTAAAGGACGCATGGTCTCCGTGATAAATTGGTCACCGAGAGCTCTTATTCTTTTCTCAGCTCTGCTGTGTATTTGAAAGGCTACACAGGAAGCTAGGGCGACGACTGACGCGAGGAAAATTGTTTGCCAACTCCACTGCCCAGTTCAGTTCATTGATTACAGTCGCAAAGAATACCTGGGTTAGATGGACACTAATCAGCCTTCCCTGTTCGGATCCAAAGTTTCAGGAGTCAAAGACAGAGCGCGAGAGCGTCTTCAGATTACTTTCCTTTTCTGTGACTCACACACTCTTGCCTTGTGGGGAACAAGGACTTTCATACAGTGAAGAAATGAGGGGAACCAATGAGGCAATGAGTGTGTCGGGCTCCAAATTCAGATTTCAGGATACATGAATGTTGAGAGTGTCTGACTCCATGGCAGAACAATTAAGGCGATGGTGCAGTTGCTTCGCTGTAGCACTTCGATTGCAGACGCTCTAAGCCAAGGGGTGAGAGCTTGCCCATCTGCTTGATTCGTCCAACCCTGCAAGCGGCGATGGCTCCGCTGCGATTAGATGCTCTCCGTCGACGTACCGTTCTCTTCACAAGAAGCTAGGGATTTGTCAATCCTCAGCAATGTAATTACACTGAGGAATGGCTTTGATGTAGACCAGATGTTGGCTTTCTCTTGTGTATTATTCATTTCCATCTCTTCTCTATCTTCTCGTACTCTGAAAGATTAAAAAGTATGAAAATATTAAAAGGGTGCCTTTTCTCCTTGTGCAAACTTTCCCACATAGAAGACCCACTTGGTGCGACCCATATGACAAACGGAGCGAGAGGAACACCAGTAATGCTTCGAAGCTACATCGGGACAAATACAACTCGAGTGGCAGGTTCCAGTTCTTAAGAACGGGGAGTCAAAGAAATCTGACGTTTATGAGGAGAGTTTGTGATCTTTGCAAATGTTGATCTTAAAAAGGAAAAGGAAATGATTGGTGAAGTTCTTGATTGACGAGTAAGCGATAACTGAAGAGTAGGTAATAATTTGAATTATATTGGAAAACCGAAAGTTTCCTTGTTCTCTTATTGTTCAGGAAAAGATGGCTTATCTTGAAAAGTTAATGTATTCAATTTACCCCTGTAGTGTAAGGAGTTCTGAGAGAAAACCTCACGCCAATGGTTGCAGTGGGGGAAATGTATGTGTGTTTAAGAGACTGTGGCCGAGTCCAGATTGTAACTTTGTATTTCAAATAGAATTTATTTTGCTTAGCTTCAAAGGGCAATGAAGAGAAAAGACTGCTTCAGCTTATGGCAAGTTTCAAGAAAAGTCGCTGAGCGCATTTACCAATGAGACCCCTGACGAGCACTGGTGCTTCATGAACGGCAAGGCCCTGAATCCCAGGGACTAACAATGGCTGCAGTAGACTGTACTGCATCCAGTTTTCGCCCCTCCTCTCCACCACTTCAGAAAGGCTGTGGACAAATTGGATCGAGTCCTGCGGAGGGCAACGAAACTGATCAGGGGGCTGGGGCACATGACTTACGAGGAGAGGCTGAGCGAATTGGGCCTGTTTAGTCTGCAGAAGAGACGAGGGATGGGCATTTGATAGCCAACTTCTGAAAGCATTTGATAGCCAACTACCTGAAATCAAGGGGGGATTGCAAAGACTATGGAGCTCGACTGTTCTCAGGGGCAGCAGATGACAGAACAAGGAGCTATGGTCGCTAGTTCAAGTGGGGCAGGGCTAGGTTGCAGACGAAGGAAAACAATTTCAGTGGGAGGGTGGTTACCTCGGGAGGTGGTGGAATCTCCATGCTTTGCGGTTTTTCAGGTTCGTCCTGACAAAGCCCTGGCTGGGACGATATAGTTGGGGTTGGTCCGGCTTTGAATAGGGGATTGGACTAAAGGAAATCCTGGGGTCGCCTCCAACACTCATCTTCTATGAGTCGATGACTGAAGTATGTGGTTACAATCTACTTAGATAGGAAAGGTAACTATTAATGCGTAGGTCATGTACGGAGGAGGGTTGTCACCGTTTTTCCATCAGTCACGATTGTTTCTGTTGATCTTGCTATCCCTTGTTAAAAAATGTCCTTTTGTTTGCTACGTGTACTCAAGTGCTGTGTGTGATACAGGAGCAGTGGTCTAGAGTAAAATTGGTAACCTGGGGCTAGCCCGTTGCTTTGGGTACAGAGGATCTGGATTTCTCTGAGGATTTGAAGACACTCAGGCGGGACGTTGTGTCTACTAGCAACAGTCAGGGCTTATGTAGCCCAGAGGACGGTGCTTGAGCTGCTGACCCTCTGGATGAGTTTGGTCGCTAACATCCAGCTGACAAAGTCGAAGGACGTAACAAGGAGACCCACCATCCTCAGAACCTTGAGACGGTCAAAATGTACCTCTACAGTGAGCCACATGTCAATTGCGCACAGGGAAGGCACCCCATAGCAGAGTTCCCTGTATCCAAATAGACCCAGATCTCTGCCCTATGAACTCATGGAACACTTGTTCTTTCCGCAGTGAAAGCCCGTAAAGGACGCATGGTCTCCGTGATAAATTGGTCACCGAGAGCTCTTATTCTTTTCTCAGCTCTGCTGTGTATTTGAAAGGCTACACAGGAAGCTAGGGCGACGACTGACGCGAGGAAAATTGTTTGCCAACTCCACTGCCCAGTTCAGTTCATTGATTACAGTCGCAAAGAATACCTGGGTTAGATGGACACTAATCAGCCTTCCCTGTTCGGCTCCAAAGTTTCAGGAGTCAAAGACAGAGCGCGAGAGCGTCTTCAGATTACTTTCCTTTTCTGTGACTCACACACTCTTGCCTTGTGGGGAACAAGGACTTTCATACAGTGAAGAAATGAGGGGAACCAATGAGGCAATGAGTGTGTCGGGCTCCAAATTCAGATTTCAGGATACATGAATGTTGAGAGTGTCTGACTCCATGGCAGAACAATTAAGGCGATGGTGCAGTTGCTTCGCTGTAGCACTTCGATTGCAGACGCTCTAAGCCAAGGGGTGAGAGCTTGCCCATCTGCTTGATTCGTCCAACCCTGCAAGCGGCGATGGCTCCGCTGCGATTAGATGCTCTCCGTCGACGTACCGTTCTCTTCACAAGAAGCTAGGGATTTGTCAATCCTCAGCAATGTAATTACACTGAGGAATGGCTTTGATGTAGACCAGATGTTGGCTTTCTCTTGTGTATTATTCATTTCCATCTCTTCTCTATCTTCTCGTACTCTGAAAGATTAAAAAGTATGAAAATATTAAAAGGGTGCTTTTTCTCCTTGTTCAAACTTTCCCACATAGAAGACCCACTTGGTGCGACCCATATGACAAACGGAGCGAGAGGAACACCAGTAATGCTTCGAAGCTACATCGGGACAAATACAACTCGAGTGGCAGGTTCCAGTTCTTAAGAACGGGGAGTCAAAGAAATCTGACGTTTATGAGGAGAGTTTGTGATCTTTGCAAATGTTGATCTTAAAAAGGAAAAGGAAATGATTGGTGAAGTTCTTGATTGACGAGTAAGCGATAACTGAAGAGTAGGTAATAATTTGAATTATATTGGAAAACCGAAAGTTTCCTTGTTCTCTTATTGTTCAGGAAAAGATGGCTTATCTTGAAAAGTTAATGTATTCAATTTACCCCTGTAGTGTAAGGAGTTCTGAGAGAAAACCTCACGCCAATGGTTGCAGTGGGGGAAATGTATGTGTGTTTAAGAGACTGTGGCCGAGTCCAGATTGTAACTTTGTATTTCAAATAGAATTTATTTTGCTTAGCTTCAAAGGGCAATGAAGAGAAAAGACTGCTTCAGCTTATGGCAAGTTTCAAGAAAAGTCGCTGAGCGCATTTACCAATGAGACCCCTGACGAGCACTGGTGCTTCATGAACGGCAAGGCCCTGAATCCCAGGGACTAACAATGGCTGCAGTAGACTGTACTGCATCCAGTTTTCGCCCCTCCTCTCCACCACTTCAGAAAGGCTGTGGACAAATTGGATCGAGTCCTGCGGAGGGCAACGAAACTGATCAGGGGGCTGGGGCACATGACTTACGAGGAGAGGCTGAGCGAATTGGGCCTGTTTAGTCTGCAGAAGAGACGAGGGATGGGCATTTGATAGCCAACTTCTGAAAGCATTTGATAGCCAACTACCTGAAATCAAGGGGGGATTGCAAAGACTATGGAGCTCGACTGTTCTCAGGGGCAGCAGATGACAGAACAAGGAGCTATGGTCGCTAGTTCAAGTGGGGCAGGGCTAGGTTGCAGACGAAGGAAAACAATTTCAGTGGGAGGGTGGTTACCTCGGGAGGTGGTGGAATCTCCATGCTTTGCGGTTTTTCAGGTTCGTCCTGACAAAGCCCTGGCTGGGACGATATAGTTGGGGTTGGTCCGGCTTTGAATAGGGGATTGGACTAAAGGAAATCCTGGGGTCGCCTCCAACACTCATCTTCTATGAGTCGATGACTGAAGTATGTGGTTACAATCTACTTAGATAGGAAAGGTAACTATTAATGCGTAGGTCATGTACGGAGGAGGGTTGTCACCGTTTTTCCATCAGTCACGATTGTTTCTGTTGATCTTGCTATCCCTTGTTAAAAAATGTCCTTTTGTTTGCTACGTGTACTCAAGTGCTGTGTGTGATACAGGAGCAGTGGTCTAGAGTAAAATTGGTAACCTGGGGCTAGCCCGTTGCTTTGGGTACAGAGGATCTGGATTTCTCTGAGGATTTGAAGACACTCAGGCGGGACGTTGTGTCTACTATCAACAGTCAGGGCTTATGTAGCCCAGAGGACGGTGCTTGAGCTGCTGACCCTCTGGATGAGTTTGGTCGCTAACATCCAGCTGACAAAGTCGAAGGACGTAACAAGGAGACCCACCATCCTCAGAACCTTGAGACGGTCAAAATGTACCTCTACAGTGAGCCACATGTCAATTGCGCACAGGGAAGGCACCCCATAGCAGAGTTCCCTGTATCCAAATAGACCCAGATCTCTGCCCTATGAACTCATGGAACACTTGTTCTTTCCGCAGTGAAAGCCCGTAAAGGACGCATGGTCTCCGTGATAAATTGGTCACCGAGAGCTCTTATTCTTTTCTCAGCTCTGCTGTGTATTTGAAAGGCTACACAGGAAGCTAGGGCGACGACTGACGCGAGGAAAATTGTTTGCCAACTCCACTGCCCAGTTCAGTTCATTGATTACAGTCGCAAAGAATACCTGGGTTAGATGGACACTAATCAGCCTTCCCTGTTCGGCTCCAAAGTTTCAGGAGTCAAAGACAGAGCGCGAGAGCGTCTTCAGATTACTTTCCTTTTCTGTGACTCACACACTCTTGCCTTGTGGGGAACAAGGACTTTCATACAGTGAAGAAATGAGGGGAACCAATGAGGCAATGAGTGTGTCGGGCTCCAAATTCAGATTTCAGGATACATGAATGTTGAGAGTGTCTGACTCCATGGCAGAACAATTAAGGCGATGGTGCAGTTGCTTCGCTGTAGCACTTCGATTGCAGACGCTCTAAGCCAAGGGGTGAGAGCTTGCCCATCTGCTTGATTCGTCCAACCCTGCAAGCGGCGATGGCTCCGCTGCGATTAGATGCTCTCCGTCGACGTACCGTTCTCTTCACAAGAAGCTAGGGATTTGTCAATCCTCAGCAATGTAATTACACTGAGGAATGGCTTTGATGTAGACCAGATGTTGGCTTTCTCTTGTGTATTATTCATTTCCATCTCTTCTCTATCTTCTCGTACTCTGAAAGATTAAAAAGTATGAAAATATTAAAAGGGTGCTTTTTCTCCTTGTGCAAACTTTCCCACATAGAAGACCCACTTGGTGCGACCCATATGACAAACGGAGCGAGAGGAACACCAGTAATGCTTCGAAGCTACATCGGGACAAATACAACTCGAGTGGCAGGTTCCAGTTCTTAAGAACGGGGAGTCAAAGAAATCTGACGTTTATGAGGAGAGTTTGTGATCTTTGCAAATGTTGATCTTAAAAAGGAAAAGGAAATGATTGGTGAAGTTCTTGATTGACGAGTAAGCGATAACTGAAGAGTAGGTAATAATTTGAATTATATTGGAAAACCGAAAGTTTCCTTGTTCTCTTATTGTTCAGGAAAAGATGGCTTATCTTGAAAAGTTAATGTATTCAATTTACCCCTGTAGTGTAAGGAGTTCTGAGAGAAAACCTCACGCCAATGGTTGCAGTGGGGGAAATGTATGTGTGTTTAAGAGACTGTGGCCGAGTCCAGATTGTAACTTTGTATTTCAAATAGAATTTATTTTGCTTAGCTTCAAAGGGCAATGAAGAGAAAAGACTGCTTCAGCTTATGGCAAGTTTCAAGAAAAGTCGCTGAGCGCATTTACCAATGAGACCCCTGACGAGCACTGGTGCTTCATGAACGGCAAGGCCCTGAATCCCAGGGACTAACAATGGCTGCAGTAGACTGTACTGCATCCAGTTTTCGCCCCTCCTCTCCACCACTTCAGAAAGGCTGTGGACAAATTGGATCGAGTCCTGCGGAGGGCAACGAAACTGATCAGGGGGCTGGGGCACATGACTTACGAGGAGAGGCTGAGCGAATTGGGCCTGTTTAGTCTGCAGAAGAGACGAGGGATGGGCATTTGATAGCCAACTTCTGAAAGCATTTGATAGCCAACTACCTGAAATCAAGGGGGGATTGCAAAGACTATGGAGCTCGACTGTTCTCAGGGGCAGCAGATGACAGAACAAGGAGCTATGGTCGCTAGTTCAAGTGGGGCAGGGCTAGGTTGCAGACGAAGGAAAACAATTTCAGTGGGAGGGTGGTTACCTCGGGAGGTGGTGGAATCTCCATGCTTTGCGGTTTTTCAGGTTCGTCCTGACAAAGCCCTGGCTGGGACGATATAGTTGGGGTTGGTCCGGCTTTGAATAGGGGATTGGACTAAAGGAAATCCTGGGGTCGCCTCCAACACTCATCTTCTATGAGTCGATGACTGAAGTATGTGGTTACAATCTACTTAGATAGGAAAGGTAACTATTAATGCGTAGGTCATGTACGGAGGAGGGTTGTCACCGTTTTTCCATCAGTCACGATTGTTTCTGTTGATCTTGCTATCCCTTGTTAAAAAATGTCCTTTTGTTTGCTACGTGTACTCAAGTGCTGTGTGTGATACAGGAGCAGTGGTCTAGAGTAAAATTGGTAACCTGGGGCTAGCCCGTTGCTTTGGGTACAGAGGATCTGGATTTCTCTGAGGATTTGAAGACACTCAGGCGGGACGTTGTGTCTACTAGCAACAGTCAGGGCTTATGTAGCCCAGAGGACGGTGCTTGAGCTGCTGACCCTCTGGATGAGTTTGGTCGCTAACATCCAGCTGACAAAGTCGAAGGACGTAACAAGGAGACCCACCATCCTCAGAACCTTGAGACGGTCAAAATGTACCTCTACAGTGAGCCACATGTCAATTGCGCACAGGGAAGGCACCCCATAGCAGAGTTCCCTGTATCCAAATAGACCCAGATCTCTGCCCTATGAACTCATGGAACACTTGTTCTTTCCGCAGTGAAAGCCCGTAAAGGACGCATGGTCTCCGTGATAAATTGGTCACCGAGAGCTCTTATTCTTTTCTCAGCTCTGCTGTGTATTTGAAAGGCTACACAGGAAGCTAGGGCGACGACTGACGCGAGGAAAATTGTTTGCCAACTCCACTGCCCAGTTCAGTTCATTGATTACAGTCGCAAAGAATACCTGGGTTAGATGGACACTAATCAGCCTTCCCTGTTCGGCTCCAAAGTTTCAGGAGTCAAAGACAGAGCGCGAGAGCGTCTTCAGATTACTTTCCTTTTCTGTGACTCACACACTCTTGCCTTGTGGGGAACAAGGACTTTTATACAGTGAAGAAATGAGGGGAACCAATGAGGCAATGAGTGTGTCGGGCTCCAAATTCAGATTTCAGGATACATGAATGTTGAGAGTGTCTGACTCCATGGCAGAACAATTAAGGCGATGGTGCAGTTGCTTCGCTGTAGCACTTCGATTGCAGACGCTCTAAGCCAAGGGGTGAGAGCTTGCCCATCTGCTTGATTCGTCCAACCCTGCAAGCGGCGATGGCTCCGCTGCGATTAGATGCTCTCCGTCGACGTACCGTTCTCTTCACAAGAAGCTAGGGATTTGTCAATCCTCAGCAATGTAATTACACTGAGGAATGGCTTTGATGTAGACCAGATGTTGGCTTTCTCTTGTGTATTATTCATTTCCATCTCTTCTCTATCTTCTCGTACTCTGAAAGATTAAAAAGTATGAAAATATTAAAAGGGTGCCTTTTCTCCTTGTGCAAACTTTCCCACATAGAAGACCCACTTGGTGCGACCCATATGACAAACGGAGCGAGAGGAACACCAGTAATGCTTCGAAGCTACATCGGGACAAATACAACTCGAGTGGCAGGTTCCAGTTCTTAAGAACGGGGAGTCAAAGAAATCTGACGTTTATGAGGAGAGTTTGTGATCTTTGCAAATGTTGATCTTAAAAAGGAAAAGGAAATGATTGGTGAAGTTCTTGATTGACGAGTAAGCGATAACTGAAGAGTAGGTAATAATTTGAATTATATTGGAAAACCGAAAGTTTCCTTGTTCTCTTATTGTTCAGGAAAAGATGGCTTATCTTGAAAAGTTAATGTATTCAATTTACCCCTGTAGTGTAAGGAGTTCTGAGAGAAAACCTCACGCCAATGGTTGCAGTGGGGGAAATGTATGTGTGTTTAAGAGACTGTGGCCGAGTCCAGATTGTAACTTTGTATTTCAAATAGAATTTATTTTGCTTAGCTTCAAAGGGCAATGAAGAGAAAAGACTGCTTCAGCTTATGGCAAGTTTCAAGAAAAGTCGCTGAGCGCATTTACCAATGAGACCCCTGACGAGCACTGGTGCTTCATGAACGGCAAGGCCCTGAATCCCAGGGACTAACAATGGCTGCAGTAGACTGTACTGCATCCAGTTTTCGCCCCTCCTCTCCACCACTTCAGAAAGGCTGTGGACAAATTGGATCGAGTCCTGCGGAGGGCAACGAAACTGATCAGGGGGCTGGGGCACATGACTTACGAGGAGAGGCTGAGCGAATTGGGCCTGTTTAGTCTGCAGAAGAGACGAGGGATGGGCATTTGATAGCCAACTTCTGAAAGCATTTGATAGCCAACTACCTGAAATCAAGGGGGGATTGCAAAGACTATGGAGCTCGACTGTTCTCAGGGGCAGCAGATGACAGAACAAGGAGCTATGGTCGCTAGTTCAAGTGGGGCAGGGCTAGGTTGCAGACGAAGGAAAACAATTTCAGTGGGAGGGTGGTTACCTCGGGAGGTGGTGGAATCTCCATGCTTTGCGGTTTTTCAGGTTCGTCCTGACAAAGCCCTGGCTGGGACGATATAGTTGGGGTTGGTCCGGCTTTGAATAGGGGATTGGACTAAAGGAAATCCTGGGGTCGCCTCCAACACACATCTTCTATGAGTCGATGACTGAAGTATGTGGTTACAATCTACTTAGATAGGAAAGGTAACTATTAATGCGTAGGTCATGTACGGAGGAGGGTTGTCACCGTTTTTCCATCAGTCACGATTGTTTCTGTTGATCTTGCTATCCCTTGTTAAAAAATGTCCTTTTGTTTGCTACGTGTACTCAAGTGCTGTGTGTGATACAGGAGCAGTGGTCTAGAGTAAAATTGGTAACCTGGGGCTAGCCCGTTGCTTTGGGTACAGAGGATCTGGATTTCTCTGAGGATTTGAAGACACTCAGGCGGGACGTTGTGTCTACTAGCAACAGTCAGGGCTTATGTAGCCCAGAGGACGGTGCTTGAGCTGCTGACCCTCTGGATGAGTTTGGTCGCTAACATCCAGCTGACAAAGTCGAAGGACGTAACAAGGAGACCCACCATCCTCAGAACCTTGAGACGGTCAAAATGTACCTCTACAGTGAGCCACATGTCAATTGCGCACAGGGAAGGCACCCCATAGCAGAGTTCCCTGTATCCAAATAGACCCAGATCTCTGCCCTATGAACTCATGGAACACTTGTTCTTTCCGCAGTGAAAGCCCGTAAAGGACGCATGGTCTCCGTGATAAATTGGTCACCGAGAGCTCTTATTCTTTTCTCAGCTCTGCTGTGTATTTGAAAGGCTACACAGGAAGCTAGGGCGACGACTGACGCGAGGAAAATTGTTTGCCAACTCCACTGCCCAGTTCAGTTCATTGATTACAGTCGCAAAGAATACCTGGGTTAGATGGACACTAATCAGCCTTCCCTGTTCGGCTCCAAAGTTTCAGGAGTCAAAGACAGAGCGCGAGAGCGTCTTCAGATTACTTTCCTTTTCTGTGACTCACACACTCTTGCCTTGTGGGGAACAAGGACTTTCATACAGTGAAGAAATGAGGGGAACCAATGAGGCAATGAGTGTGTCGGGCTCCAAATTCAGATTTCAGGATACATGAATGTTGAGAGTGTCTGACTCCATGGCAGAACAATTAAGGCGATGGTGCAGTTGCTTCGCTGTAGCACTTCGATTGCAGACGCTCTAAGCCAAGGGGTGAGAGCTTGCCCATCTGCTTGATTCGTCCAACCCTGCAAGCGGCGATGGCTCCGCTGCGATTAGATGCTCTCCGTCGACGTACCGTTCTCTTCACAAGAAGCTAGGGATTTGTCAATCCTCAGCAATGTAATTACACTGAGGAATGGCTTTGATGTAGACCAGATGTTGGCTTTCTCTTGTGTATTATTCATTTCCATCTCTTCTCTATCTTCTCGTACTCTGAAAGATTAAAAAGTATGAAAATATTAAAAGGGTGCCTTTTCTCCTTGTGCAAACTTTCCCACATAGAAGACCCACTTGGTGCGACCCATATGACAAACGGAGCGAGAGGAACACCAGTAATGCTTCGAAGCTACATCGGGACAAATACAACTCGAGTGGCAGGTTCCAGTTCTTAAGAACGGAGAGTCAAAGAAATCTGACGTTTATGAGGAGAGTTTGTGATCTTTGCAAATGTTGATCTTAAAAAGGAAAAGGAAATGATTGGTGAAGTTCTTGATTGACGAGTAAGCGATAACTGAAGAGTAGGTAATAATTTGAATTATATTGGAAAACCGAAAGTTTCCTTGTTCTCTTATTGTTCAGGAAAAGATGGCTTATCTTGAAAAGTTAATGTATTCAATTTACCCCTGTAGTGTAAGGAGTTCTGAGAGAAAACCTCACGCCAATGGTTGCAGTGGGGGAAATGTATGTGTGTTTAAGAGACTGTGGCCGAGTCCAGATTGTAACTTTGTATTTCAAATAGAATTTATTTTGCTTAGCTTCAAAGGGCAATGAAGAGAAAAGACTGCTTCAGCTTATGGCAAGTTTCAAGAAAAGTCGCTGAGCGCATTTACCAATGAGACCCCTGACGAGCACTGGTGCTTCATGAACGGCAAGGCCCTGAATCCCAGGGACTAACAATGGCTGCAGTAGACTGTACTGCATCCAGTTTTCGCCCCTCCTCTCCACCACTTCAGAAAGGCTGTGGACAAATTGGATCGAGTCCTGCGGAGGGCAACGAAACTGATCAGGGGGCTGGGGCACATGACTTACGAGGAGAGGCTGAGCGAATTGGGCCTGTTTAGTCTGCAGAAGAGACGAGGGATGGGCATTTGATAGCCAACTTCTGAAAGCATTTGATAGCCAACTACCTGAAATCAAGGGGGGATTGCAAAGACTATGGAGCTCGACTGTTCTCAGGGGCAGCAGATGACAGAACAAGGAGCTATGGTCGCTAGTTCAAGTGGGGCAGGGCTAGGTTGCAGACGAAGGAAAACAATTTCAGTGGGAGGGTGGTTACCTCGGGAGGTGGTGGAATCTCCATGCTTTGCGGTTTTTCAGGTTCGTCCTGACAAAGCCCTGGCTGGGACGATATAGTTGGGGTTGGTCCGGCTTTGAATAGGGGATTGGACTAAAGGAAATCCTGGGGTCGCCTCCAACACTCATCTTCTATGAGTCGATGACTGAAGTATGTGGTTACAATCTACTTAGATAGGAAAGGTAACTATTAATGCGTAGGTCATGTACGGAGGAGGGTTGTCACCGTTTTTCCATCAGTCACGATTGTTTCTGTTGATCTTGCTATCCCTTGTTAAAAAATGTCCTTTTGTTTGCTACGTGTACTCAAGTGCTGTGTGTGATACAGGAGCAGTGGTCTAGAGTAAAATTGGTAACCTGGGGCTAGCCCGTTGCTTTGGGTACAGAGGATCTGGATTTCTCTGAGGATTTGAAGACACTCAGGCGGGACGTTGTGTCTACTAGCAACAGTCAGGGCTTATGTAGCCCAGAGGACGGTGCTTGAGCTGCTGACCCTCTGGATGAGTTTGGTCGCTAACATCCAGCTGACAAAGTCGAAGGACGTAACAAGGAGACCCACCATCCTCAGAACCTTGAGACGGTCAAAATGTACCTCTACAGTGAGCCACATGTCAATTGCGCACAGGGAAGGCACCCCATAGCAGAGTTCCCTGTATCCAAATAGACCCAGATCTCTGCCCTATGAACTCATGGAACACTTGTTCTTTCCGCAGTGAAAGCCCGTAAAGGACGCATGGTCTCCGTGATAAATTGGTCACCGAGAGCTCTTATTCTTTTCTCAGCTCTGCTGTGTATTTGAAAGGCTACACAGGAAGCTAGGGCGACGACTGACGCGAGGAAAATTGTTTGCCAACTCCACTGCCCAGTTCAGTTCATTGATTACAGTCGCAAAGAATACCTGGGTTAGATGGACACTAATCAGCCTTCCCTGTTCGGATCCAAAGTTTCAGGAGTCAAAGACAGAGCGCGAGAGCGTCTTCAGATTACTTTCCTTTTCTGTGACTCACACACTCTTGCCTTGTGGGGAACAAGGACTTTCATACAGTGAAGAAATGAGGGGAACCAATGAGGCAATGAGTGTGTCGGGCTCCAAATTCAGATTTCAGGATACATGAATGTTGAGAGTGTCTGACTCCATGGCAGAACAATTAAGGCGATGGTGCAGTTGCTTCGCTGTAGCACTTCGATTGCAGACGCTCTAAGCCAAGGGGTGAGAGCTTGCCCATCTGCTTGATTCGTCCAACCCTGCAAGCGGCGATGGCTCCGCTGCGATTAGATGCTCTCCGTCGACGTACCGTTCTCTTCACAAGAAGCTAGGGATTTGTCAATCCTCAGCAATGTAATTACACTGAGGAATGGCTTTGATGTAGACCAGATGTTGGCTTTCTCTTGTGTATTATTCATTTCCATCTCTTCTCTATCTTCTCGTACTCTGAAAGATTAAAAAGTATGAAAATATTAAAAGGGTGCCTTTTCTCCTTGTGCAAACTTTCCCACATAGAAGACCCACTTGGTGCGACCCATATGACAAACGGAGCGAGAGGAACACCAGTAATGCTTCGAAGCTACATCGGGACAAATACAACTCGAGTGGCAGGTTCCAGTTCTTAAGAACGGGGAGTCAAAGAAATCTGACGTTTATGAGGAGAGTTTGTGATCTTTGCAAATGTTGATCTTAAAAAGGAAAAGGAAATGATTGGTGAAGTTCTTGATTGACGAGTAAGCGATAACTGAAGAGTAGGTAATAATTTGAATTATATTGGAAAACCGAAAGTTTCCTTGTTCTCTTATTGTTCAGGAAAAGATGGCTTATCTTGAAAAGTTAATGTATTCAATTTACCCCTGTAGTGTAAGGAGTTCTGAGAGAAAACCTCACGCCAATGGTTGCAGTGGGGGAAATGTATGTGTGTTTAAGAGACTGTGGCCGAGTCCAGATTGTAA
The DNA here is from genome assembly GCF_027887155.1 of Malaclemys terrapin pileata. NCBI lineage: Eukaryota > Metazoa > Chordata > Testudines > Emydidae > Malaclemys > Malaclemys terrapin. Next base: position 11,653,447 of record NC_071515.1, on the reverse strand, counting down.
CTTTGTATTTCAAATAGAATTTATTTTGCTTAGCTTCAAAGGGCAATGAAGAGAAAAGACTGCTTCAGCTTATGGCAAGTTTCAAGAAAAGTCGCTGAGCGCATTTACCAATGAGACCCCTGACGAGCACTGGTGCTTCATGAACGGCAAGGCCCTGAATCCCAGGGACTAACAATGGCTGCAGTAGACTGTACTGCATCCAGTTTTCGCCCCTCCTCTCCACCACTTCAGAAAGGCTGTGGACAAATTGGATCGAGTCCTGCGGAGGGCAACGAAACTGATCAGGGGGCTGGGGCACATGACTTACGAGGAGAGGCTGAGCGAATTGGGCCTGTTTAGTCTGCAGAAGAGACGAGGGATGGGCATTTGATAGCCAACTTCTGAAAGCATTTGATAGCCAACTACCTGAAATCAAGGGGGGATTGCAAAGACTATGGAGCTCGACTGTTCTCAGGGGCAGCAGATGACAGAACAAGGAGCTATGGTCGCTAGTTCAAGTGGGGCAGGGCTAGGTTGCAGACGAAGGAAAACAATTTCAGTGGGAGGGTGGTTACCTCGGGAGGTGGTGGAATCTCCATGCTTTGCGGTTTTTCAGGTTCGTCCTGACAAAGCCCTGGCTGGGACGATATAGTTGGGGTTGGTCCGGCTTTGAATAGGGGATTGGACTAAAGGAAATCCTGGGGTCGCCTCCAACACTCATCTTCTATGAGTCGATGACTGAAGTATGTGGTTACAATCTACTTAGATAGGAAAGGTAACTATTAATGCGTAGGTCATGTACGGAGGAGGGTTGTCACCGTTTTTCCATCAGTCACGATTGTTTCTGTTGATCTTGCTATCCCTTGTTAAAAAATGTCCTTTTGTTTGCTACGTGTACTCAAGTGCTGTGTGTGATACAGGAGCAGTGGTCTAGAGTAAAATTGGTAACCTGGGGCTAGCCCGTTGCTTTGGGTACAGAGGATCTGGATTTCTCTGAGGATTTGAAGACACTCAGGCGGGACGTTGTGTCTACTAGCAACAGTCAGGGCTTATGTAGCCCAGAGGACGGTGCTTGAGCTGCTGACCCTCTGGATGAGTTTGGTCGCTAACATCCAGCTGACAAAGTCGAAGGACGTAACAAGGAGACCCACCATCCTCAGAACCTTGAGACGGTCAAAATGTACCTCTACAGTGAGCCACATGTCAATTGCGCACAGGGAAGGCACCCCATAGCAGAGTTCCCTGTATCCAAATAGACCCAGATCTCTGCCCTATGAACTCATGGAACACTTGTTCTTTCCGCAGTGAAAGCCCGTAAAGGACGCATGGTCTCCGTGATAAATTGGTCACCGAGAGCTCTTATTCTTTTCTCAGCTCTGCTGTGTATTTGAAAGGCTACACAGGAAGCTAGGGCGACGACTGACGCGAGGAAAATTGTTTGCCAACTCCACTGCCCAGTTCAGTTCATTGATTACAGTCGCAAAGAATACCTGGGTTAGATGGACACTAATCAGCCTTCCCTGTTCGGCTCCAAAGTTTCAGGAGTCAAAGACAGAGCGCGAGAGCGTCTTCAGATTACTTTCCTTTTCTGTGACTCACACACTCTTGCCTTGTGGGGAACAAGGACTTTCATACAGTGAAGAAATGAGGGGAACCAATGAGGCAATGAGTGTGTCGGGCTCCAAATTCAGATTTCAGGATACATGAATGTTGAGAGTGTCTGACTCCATGGCAGAACAATTAAGGCGATGGTGCAGTTGCTTCGCTGTAGCACTTCGATTGCAGACGCTCTAAGCCAAGGGGTGAGAGCTTGCCCATCTGCTTGATTCGTCCAACCCTGCAAGCGGCGATGGCTCCGCTGCGATTAGATGCTCTCCGTCGACGTACCGTTCTCTTCACAAGAAGCTAGGGATTTGTCAATCCTCAGCAATGTAATTACACTGAGGAATGGCTTTGATGTAGACCAGATGTTGGCTTTCTCTTGTGTATTATTCATTTCCATCTCTTCTCTATCTTCTCGTACTCTGAAAGATTAAAAAGTATGAAAATATTAAAAGGGTGCTTTTTCTCCTTGTTCAAACTTTCCCACATAGAAGACCCACTTGGTGCGACCCATATGACAAACGGAGCGAGAGGAACACCAGTAATGCTTCGAAGCTACATCGGGACAAATACAACTCGAGTGGCAGGTTCCAGTTCTTAAGAACGGGGAGTCAAAGAAATCTGACGTTTATGAGGAGAGTTTGTGATCTTTGCAAATGTTGATCTTAAAAAGGAAAAGGCAATGATTGGTGAAGTTCTTGATTGACGAGTAAGCGATAACTGAAGAGTAGGTAATAATTTGAATTATATTGGAAAACCGAAAGTTTCCTTGTTCTCTTATTGTTCAGGAAAAGATGGCTTATCTTGAAAAGTTAATGTATTCAATTTACCCCTGTAGTGTAAGGAGTTCTGAGAGAAAACCTCACGCCAATGGTTGCAGTGGGGGAAATGTATGTGTGTTTAAGAGACTGTGGCCGAGTCCAGATTGTAACTTTGTATTTCAAATAGAATTTATTTTGCTTAGCTTCAAAGGGCAATGAAGAGAAAAGACTGCTTCAGCTTATGGCAAGTTTCAAGAAAAGTCGCTGAGCGCATTTACCAATGAGACCCCTGACGAGCACTGGTGCTTCATGAACGGCAAGGCCCTGAATCCCAGGGACTAACAATGGCTGCAGTAGACTGTACTGCATCCAGTTTTCGCCCCTCCTCTCCACCACTTCAGAAAGGCTGTGGACAAATTGGATCGAGTCCTGCGGAGGGCAACGAAACTGATCAGGGGGCTGGGGCACATGACTTACGAGGAGAGGCTGAGCGAATTGGGCCTGTTTAGTCTGCAGAAGAGACGAGGGATGGGCATTTGATAGCCAACTTCTGAAAGCATTTGATAGCCAACTACCTGAAATCAAGGGGGGATTGCAAAGACTATGGAGCTCGACTGTTCTCAGGGGCAGCAGATGACAGAACAAGGAGCTATGGTCGCTAGTTCAAGTGGGGCAGGGCTAGGTTGCAGACGAAGGAAAACAATTTCAGTGGGAGGGTGGTTACCTCGGGAGGTGGTGGAATCTCCATGCTTTGCGGTTTTTCAGGTTCGTCCTGACAAAGCCCTGGCTGGGACGATATAGTTGGGGTTGGTCCGGCTTTGAATAGGGGATTGGACTAAAGGAAATCCTGGGGTCGCCTCCAACACTCATCTTCTATGAGTCGATGACTGAAGTATGTGGTTACAATCTACTTAGATAGGAAAGGTAACTATTAATGCGTAGGTCATGTACGGAGGAGGGTTGTCACCGTTTTTCCATCAGTCACGATTGTTTCTGTTGATCTTGCTATCCCTTGTTAAAAAATGTCCTTTTGTTTGCTACGTGTACTCAAGTGCTGTGTGTGATACAGGAGCAGTGGTCTAGAGTAAAATTGGTAACCTGGGGCTAGCCCGTTGCTTTGGGTACAGAGGATCTGGATTTCTCTGAGGATTTGAAGACACTCAGGCGGGACGTTGTGTCTACTAGCAACAGTCAGGGCTTATGTAGCCCAGAGGACGGTGCTTGAGCTGCTGACCCTCTGGATGAGTTTGGTCGCTAACATCCAGCTGACAAAGTCGAAGGACGTAACAAGGAGACCCACCATCCTCAGAACCTTGAGACGGTCAAAATGTACCTCTACAGTGAGCCACATGTCAATTGCGCACAGGGAAGGCACCCCATAGCAGAGTTCCCTGTATCCAAATAGACCCAGATCTCTGCCCTATGAACTCATGGAACACTTGTTCTTTCCGCAGTGAAAGCCCGTAAAGGACGCATGGTCTCCGTGATAAATTGGTCACCGAGAGCTCTTATTCTTTTCTCAGCTCTGCTGTGTATTTGAAAGGCTACACAGGAAGCTAGGGCGACGACTGACGCGAGGAAAATTGTTTGCCAACTCCACTGCCCAGTTCAGTTCATTGATTACAGTCGCAAAGAATACCTGGGTTAGATGGACACTAATCAGCCTTCCCTGTTCGGCTCCAAAGTTTCAGGAGTCAAAGACAGAGCGCGAGAGCGTCTTCAGATTACTTTCCTTTTCTGTGACTCACACACTCTTGCCTTGTGGGGAACAAGGACTTTCATACAGTGAAGAAATGAGGGGAACCAATGAGGCAATGAGTGTGTCGGGCTCCAAATTCAGATTTCAGGATACATGAATGTTGAGAGTGTCTGACTCCATGGCAGAACAATTAAGGCGATGGTGCAGTTGCTTCGCTGTAGCACTTCGATTGCAGACGCTCTAAGCCAAGGGGTGAGAGCTTGCCCATCTGCTTGATTCGTCCAACCCTGCAAGCGGCGATGGCTCCGCTGCGATTAGATGCTCTCCGTCGACGTACCGTTCTCTTCACAAGAAGCTAGGGATTTGTCAATCCTCAGCAATGTAATTACACTGAGGAATGGCTTTGATGTAGACCAGATGTTGGCTTTCTCTTGTGTATTATTCATTTCCATCTCTTCTCTATCTTCTCGTACTCTGAAAGATTAAAAAGTATGAAAATATTAAAAGGGTGCCTTTTCTCCTTGTGCAAACTTTCCCACATAGAAGACCCACTTGGTGCGACCCATATGACAAACGGAGCGAGAGGAACACCAGTAATGCTTCGAAGCTACATCGGGACAAATACAACTCGAGTGGCAGGTTCCAGTTCTTAAGAACGGGGAGTCAAAGAAATCTGACGTTTATGAGGAGAGTTTGTGATCTTTGCAAATGTTGATCTTAAAAAGGAAAAGGAAATGATTGGTGAAGTTCTTGATTGACGAGTAAGCGATAACTGAAGAGTAGGTAATAATTTGAATTATATTGGAAAACCGAAAGTTTCCTTGTTCTCTTATTGTTCAGGAAAAGATGGCTTATCTTGAAAAGTTAATGTATTCAATTTACCCCTGTAGTGTAAGGAGTTCTGAGAGAAAACCTCACGCCAATGGTTGCAGTGGGGGAAATGTATGTGTGTTTAAGAGACTGTGGCCGAGTCCAGATTGTAACTTTGTATTTCAAATAGAATTTATTTTGCTTAGCTTCAAAGGGCAATGAAGAGAAAAGACTGCTTCAGCTTATGGCAAGTTTCAAGAAAAGTCGCTGAGCGCATTTACCAATGAGACCCCTGACGAGCACTGGTGCTTCATGAACGGCAAGGCCCTGAATCCCAGGGACTAACAATGGCTGCAGTAGACTGTACTGCATCCAGTTTTCGCCCCTCCTCTCCACCACTTCAGAAAGGCTGTGGACAAATTGGATCGAGTCCTGCGGAGGGCAACGAAACTGATCAGGGGGCTGGGGCACATGACTTACGAGGAGAGGCTGAGCGAATTGGGCCTGTTTAGTCTGCAGAAGAGACGAGGGATGGGCATTTGATAGCCAACTTCTGAAAGCATTTGATAGCCAACTACCTGAAATCAAGGGGGGATTGCAAAGACTATGGAGCTCGACTGTTCTCAGGGGCAGCAGATGACAGAACAAGGAGCTATGGTCGCTAGTTCAAGTGGGGCAGGGCTAGGTTGCAGACGAAGGAAAACAATTTCAGTGGGAGGGTGGTTACCTCGGGAGGTGGTGGAATCTCCATGCTTTGCGGTTTTTCAGGTTCGTCCTGACAAAGCCCTGGCTGGGACGATATAGTTGGGGTTGGTCCGGCTTTGAATAGGGGATTGGACTAAAGGAAATCCTGGGGTCGCCTCCAACACACATCTTCTATGAGTCGATGACTGAAGTATGTGGTTACAATCTACTTAGATAGGAAAGGTAACTATTAATGCGTAGGTCATGTACGGAGGAGGGTTGTCACCGTTTTTCCATCAGTCACGATTGTTTCTGTTGATCTTGCTATCCCTTGTTAAAAAATGTCCTTTTGTTTGCTACGTGTACTCAAGTGCTGTGTGTGATACAGGAGCAGTGGTCTAGAGTAAAATTGGTAACCTGGGGCTAGCCCGTTGCTTTGGGTACAGAGGATCTGGATTTCTCTGAGGATTTGAAGACACTCAGGCGGGACGTTGTGTCTACTATCAACAGTCAGGGCTTATGTAGCCCAGAGGACGGTGCTTGAGCTGCTGACCCTCTGGATGAGTTTGGTCGCTAACATCCAGCTGACAAAGTCGAAGGACGTAACAAGGAGACCCACCATCCTCAGAACCTTGAGACGGTCAAAATGTACCTCTACAGTGAGCCACATGTCAATTGCGCACAGGGAAGGCACCCCATAGCAGAGTTCCCTGTATCCAAATAGACCCAGATCTCTGCCCTATGAACTCATGGAACACTTGTTCTTTCCGCAGTGAAAGCCCGTAAAGGACGCATGGTCTCCGTGATAAATTGGTCACCGAGAGCTCTTATTCTTTTCTCAGCTCTGCTGTGTATTTGAAAGGCTACACAGGAAGCTAGGGCGACGACTGACGCGAGGAAAATTGTTTGCCAACTCCACTGCCCAGTTCAGTTCATTGATTACAGTCGCAAAGAATACCTGGGTTAGATGGACACTAATCAGCCTTCCCTGTTCGGCTCCAAAGTTTCAGGAGTCAAAGACAGAGCGCGAGAGCGTCTTCAGATTACTTTCCTTTTCTGTGACTCACACACTCTTGCCTTGTGGGGAACAAGGACTTTCATACAGTGAAGAAATGAGGGGAACCAATGAGGCAATGAGTGTGTCGGGCTCCAAATTCAGATTTCAGGATACATGAATGTTGAGAGTGTCTGACTCCATGGCAGAACAATTAAGGCGATGGTGCAGTTGCTTCGCTGTAGCACTTCGATTGCAGACGCTCTAAGCCAAGGGGTGAGAGCTTGCCCATCTGCTTGATTCGTCCAACCCTGCAAGCGGCGATGGCTCCGCTGCGATTAGATGCTCTCCGTCGACGTACCGTTCTCTTCACAAGAAGCTAGGGATTTGTCAATCCTCAGCAATGTAATTACACTGAGGAATGGCTTTGATGTAGACCAGATGTTGGCTTTCTCTTGTGTATTATTCATTTCCATCTCTTCTCTATCTTCTCGTACTCTGAAAGATTAAAAAGTATGAAAATATTAAAAGGGTGCCTTTTCTCCTTGTGCAAACTTTCCCACATAGAAGACCCACTTGGTGCGACCCATATGACAAACGGAGCGAGAGGAACACCAGTAATGCTTCGAAGCTACATCGGGACAAATACAACTCGAGTGGCAGGTTCCAGTTCTTAAGAACGGGGAGTCAAAGAAATCTGACGTTTATGAGGAGAGTTTGTGATCTTTGCAAATGTTGATCTTAAAAAGGAAAAGGAAATGATTGGTGAAGTTCTTGATTGACGAGTAAGCGATAACTGAAGAGTAGGTAATAATTTGAATTATATTGGAAAACCGAAAGTTTCCTTGTTCTCTTATTGTTCAGGAAAAGATGGCTTATCTTGAAAAGTTAATGTATTCAATTTACCCCTGTAGTGTAAGGAGTTCTGAGAGAAAACCTCACGCCAATGGTTGCAGTGGGGGAAATGTATGTGTGTTTAAGAGACTGTGGCCGAGTCCAGATTGTAACTTTGTATTTCAAATAGAATTTATTTTGCTTAGCTTCAAAGGGCAATGAAGAGAAAAGACTGCTTCAGCTTATGGCAAGTTTCAAGAAAAGTCGCTGAGCGCATTTACCAATGAGACCCCTGACGAGCACTGGTGCTTCATGAACGGCAAGGCCCTGAATCCCAGGGACTAACAATGGCTGCAGTAGACTGTACTGCATCCAGTTTTCGCCCCTCCTCTCCACCACTTCAGAAAGGCTGTGGACAAATTGGATCGAGTCCTGCGGAGGGCAACGAAACTGATCAGGGGGCTGGGGCACATGACTTACGAGGAGAGGCTGAGCGAATTGGGCCTGTTTAGTCTGCAGAAGAGACGAGGGATGGGCATTTGATAGCCAACTTCTGAAAGCATTTGATAGCCAACTACCTGAAATCAAGGGGGGATTGCAAAGACTATGGAGCTCGACTGTTCTCAGGGGCAGCAGATGACAGAACAAGGAGCTATGGTCGCTAGTTCAAGTGGGGCAGGGCTAGGTTGCAGACGAAGGAAAACAATTTCAGTGGGAGGGTGGTTACCTCGGGAGGTGGTGGAATCTCCATGCTTTGCGGTTTTTCAGGTTCGTCCTGACAAAGCCCTGGCTGGGACGATATAGTTGGGGTTGGTCCGGCTTTGAATAGGGGATTGGACTAAAGGAAATCCTGGGGTCGCCTCCAACACTCATCTTCTATGAGTCGATGACTGAAGTATGTGGTTACAATCTACTTAGATAGGAAAGGTAACTATTAATGCGTAGGTCATGTACGGAGGAGGGTTGTCACCGTTTTTCCATCAGTCACGATTGTTTCTGTTGATCTTGCTATCCCTTGTTAAAAAATGTCCTTTTGTTTGCTACGTGTACTCAAGTGCTGTGTGTGATACAGGAGCAGTGGTCTAGAGTAAAATTGGTAACCTGGGGCTAGCCCGTTGCTTTGGGTACAGAGGATCTGGATTTCTCTGAGGATTTGAAGACACTCAGGCGGGACGTTGTGTCTACTAGCAACAGTCAGGGCTTATGTAGCCCAGAGGACGGTGCTTGAGCTGCTGACCCTCTGGATGAGTTTGGTCGCTAACATCCAGCTGACAAAGTCGAAGGACGTAACAAGGAGACCCACCATCCTCAGAACCTTGAGACGGTCAAAATGTACCTCTACAGTGAGCCACATGTCAATTGCGCACAGGGAAGGCACCCCATAGCAGAGTTCCCTGTATCCAAATAGACCCAGATCTCTGCCCTATGAACTCATGGAACACTTGTTCTTTCCGCAGTGAAAGCCCGTAAAGGACGCATGGTCTCCGTGATAAATTGGTCACCGAGAGCTCTTATTCTTTTCTCAGCTCTGCTGTGTATTTGAAAGGCTACACAGGAAGCTAGGGCGACGACTGACGCGAGGAAAATTGTTTGCCAACTCCACTGCCCAGTTCAGTTCATTGATTACAGTCGCAAAGAATACCTGGGTTAGATGGACACTAATCAGCCTTCCCTGTTCGGCTCCAAAGTTTCAGGAGTCAAAGACAGAGCGCGAGAGCGTCTTCAGATTACTTTCCTTTTCTGTGACTCACACACTCTTGCCTTGTGGGGAACAAGGACTTTCATACAGTGAAGAAATGAGGGGAACCAATGAGGCAATGAGTGTGTCGGGCTCCAAATTCAGATTTCAGGATACATGAATGTTGAGAGTGTCTGACTCCATGGCAGAACAATTAAGGCGATGGTGCAGTTGCTTCGCTGTAGCACTTCGATTGCAGACGCTCTAAGCCAAGGGGTGAGAGCTTGCCCATCTGCTTGATTCGTCCAACCCTGCAAGCGGCGATGGCTCCGCTGCGATTAGATGCTCTCCGTCGACGTACCGTTCTCTTCACAAGAAGCTAGGGATTTGTCAATCCTCAGCAATGTAATTACACTGAGGAATGGCTTTGATGTAGACCAGATGTTGGCTTTCTCTTGTGTATTATTCATTTCCATCTCTTCTCTATCTTCTCGTACTCTGAAAGATTAAAAAGTATGAAAATATTAAAAGGGTGCCTTTTCTCCTTGTGCAAACTTTCCCACATAGAAGACCCACTTGGTGCGACCCATATGACAAACGGAGCGAGAGGAACACCAGTAATGCTTCGAAGCTACATCGGGACAAATACAACTCGAGTGGCAGGTTCCAGTTCTTAAGAACGGGGAGTCAAAGAAATCTGACGTTTATGAGGAGAGTTTGTGATCTTTGCAAATGTTGATCTTAAAAAGGAAAAGGAAATGATTGGTGAAGTTCTTGATTGACGAGTAAGCGATAACTGAAGAGTAGGTAATAATTTGAATTATATTGGAAAACCGAAAGTTTCCTTGTTCTCTTATTGTTCAGGAAAAGATGGCTTATCTTGAAAAGTTAATGTATTCAATTTACCCCTGTAGTGTAAGGAGTTCTGAGAGAAAACCTCACGCCAATGGTTGCAGTGGGGGAAATGTATGTGTGTTTAAGAGACTGTGGCCGAGTCCAGATTGTAACTTTGTATTTCAAATAGAATTTATTTTGCTTAGCTTCAAAGGGCAATGAAGAGAAAAGACTGCTTCAGCTTATGGCAAGTTTCAAGAAAAGTCGCTGAGCGCATTTACCAATGAGACCCCTGACGAGCACTGGTGCTTCATGAACGGCAAGGCCCTGAATCCCAGGGACTAACAATGGCTGCAGTAGACTGTACTGCATCCAGTTTTCGCCCCTCCTCTCCACCACTTCAGAAAGGCTGTGGACAAATTGGATCGAGTCCTGCGGAGGGCAACGAAACTGATCAGGGGGCTGGGGCACATGACTTACGAGGAGAGGCTGAGCGAATTGGGCCTGTTTAGTCTGCAGAAGAGACGAGGGATGGGCATTTGATAGCCAACTTCTGAAAGCATTTGATAGCCAACTACCTGAAATCAAGGGGGGATTGCAAAGACTATGGAGCTCGACTGTTCTCAGGGGCAGCAGATGACAGAACAAGGAGCTATGGTCGCTAGTTCAAGTGGGGCAGGGCTAGGTTGCAGACGAAGGAAAACAATTTCAGTGGGAGGGTGGTTACCTCGGGAGGTGGTGGAATCTCCATGCTTTGCGGTTTTTCAGGTTCGTCCTGACAAAGCCCTGGCTGGGACGATATAGTTGGGGTTGGTCCGGCTTTGAATAGGGGATTGGACTAAAGGAAATCCTGGGGTCGCCTCCAACACACATCTTCTATGAGTCGATGACTGAAGTATGTGGTTACAATCTACTTAGATAGGAAAGGTAACTATTAATGCGTAGGTCATGTACGGAGGAGGGTTGTCACCGTTTTTCCATCAGTCACGATTGTTTCTGTTGATCTTGCTATCCCTTGTTAAAAAATGTCCTTTTGTTTGCTACGTGTACTCAAGTGCTGTGTGTGATACAGGAGCAGTGGTCTAGAGTAAAATTGGTAACCTGGGGCTAGCCCGTTGCTTTGGGTACAGAGGATCTGGATTTCTCTGAGGATTTGAAGACACTCAGGCGGGACGTTGTGTCTACTATCAACAGTCAGGGCTTATGTAGCCCAGAGGACGGTGCTTGAGCTGCTGACCCTCTGGATGAGTTTGGTCGCTAACATCCAGCTGACAAAGTCGAAGGACGTAACAAGGAGACCCACCATCCTCAGAACCTTGAGACGGTCAAAATGTACCTCTACAGTGAGCCACATGTCAATTGCGCACAGGGAAGGCACCCCATAGCAGAGTTCCCTGTATCCAAATAGACCCAGATCTCTGCCCTATGAACTCATGGAACACTTGTTCTTTCCGCAGTGAAAGCCCGTAAAGGACGCATGGTCTCCGTGATAAATTGGTCACCGAGAGCTCTTATTCTTTTCTCAGCTCTGCTGTGTATTTGAAAGGCTACACAGGAAGCTAGGGCGACGACTGACGCGAGGAAAATTGTTTGCCAACTCCACTGCCCAGTTCAGTTCATTGATTACAGTCGCAAAGAATACCTGGGTTAGATGGACACTAATCAGCCTTCCCTGTTCGGCTCCAAAGTTTCAGGAGTCAAAGACAGAGCGCGAGAGCGTCTTCAGATTACTTTCCTTTTCTGTGACTCACACACTCTTGCCTTGTGGGGAACAAGGACTTTCATACAGTGAAGAAATGAGGGGAACCAATGAGGCAATGAGTGTGTCGGGCTCCAAATTCAGATTTCAGGATACATGAATGTTGAGAGTGTCTGACTCCATGGCAGAACAATTAAGGCGATGGTGCAGTTGCTTCGCTGTAGCACTTCGATTGCAGACGCTCTAAGCCAAGGGGTGAGAGCTTGCCCATCTGCTTGATTCGTCCAACCCTGCAAGCGGCGATGGCTCCGCTGCGATTAGATGCTCTCCGTCGACGTACCGTTCTCTTCACAAGAAGCTAGGGATTTGTCAATCCTCAGCAATGTAATTACACTGAGGAATGGCTTTGATGTAGACCAGATGTTGGCTTTCTCTTGTGTATTATTCATTTCCATCTCTTCTCTATCTTCTCGTACTCTGAAAGATTAAAAAGTATGAAAATATTAAAAGGGTGCCTTTTCTCCTTGTGCAAACTTTCCCACATAGAAGACCCACTTGGTGCGACCCATATGACAAACGGAGCGAGAGGAACACCAGTAATGCTTCGAAGCTACATCGGGACAAATACAACTCGAGTGGCAGGTTCCAGTTCTTAAGAACGGGGAGTCAAAGAAATCTGACGTTTATGAGGAGAGTTTGTGATCTTTGCAAATGTTGATCTTAAAAAGGAAAAGGAAATGATTGGTGAAGTTCTTGATTGACGAGTAAGCGATAACTGAAGAGTAGGTAATAATTTGAATTATATTGGAAAACCGAAAGTTTCCTTGTTCTCTTATTGTTCAGGAAAAGATGGCTTATCTTGAAAAGTTAATGTATTCAATTTACCCCTGTAGTGTAAGGAGTTCTGAGAGAAAACCTCACGCCAATGGTTGCAGTGGGGGAAATGTATGTGTGTTTAAGAGACTGTGGCCGAGTCCAGATTGTAACTTTGTATTTCAAATAGAATTTATTTTGCTTAGCTTCAAAGGGCAATGAAGAGAAAAGACTGCTTCAGCTTATGGCAAGTTTCAAGAAAAGTCGCTGAGCGCATTTACCAATGAGACCCCTGACGAGCACTGGTGCTTCATGAACGGCAAGGCCCTGAATCCCAGGGACTAACAATGGCTGCAGTAGACTGTACTGCATCCAGTTTTCGCCCCTCCTCTCCACCACTTCAGAAAGGCTGTGGACAAATTGGATCGAGTCCTGCGGAGGGCAACGAAACTGATCAGGGGGCTGGGGCACATGACTTACGAGGAGAGGCTGAGCGAATTGGGCCTGTTTAGTCTGCAGAAGAGACGAGGGATGGGCATTTGATAGCCAACTTCTGAAAGCATTTGATAGCCAACTACCTGAAATCAAGGGGGGATTGCAAAGACTATGGAGCTCGACTGTTCTCAGGGGCAGCAGATGACAGAACAAGGAGCTATGGTCGCTAGTTCAAGTGGGGCAGGGCTAGGTTGCAGACGAAGGAAAACAATTTCAGTGGGAGGGTGGTTACCTCGGGAGGTGGTGGAATCTCCATGCTTTGCGGTTTTTCAGGTTCGTCCTGACAAAGCCCTGGCTGGGACGATATAGTTGGGGTTGGTCCGGCTTTGAATAGGGGATTGGACTAAAGGAAATCCTGGGGTCGCCTCCAACACTCATCTTCTATGAGTCGATGACTGAAGTATGTGGTTACAATCTACTTAGATAGGAAAGGTAACTATTAATGCGTAGGTCATGTACGGAGGAGGGTTGTCACCGTTTTTCCATCAGTCACGATTGTTTCTGTTGATCTTGCTATCCCTTGTTAAAAAATGTCCTTTTGTTTGCTACGTGTACTCAAGTGCTGTGTGTGATACAGGAGCAGTGGTCTAGAGTAAAATTGGTAACCTGGGGCTAGCCCGTTGCTTTGGGTACAGAGGATCTGGATTTCTCTGAGGATTTGAAGACACTCAGGCGGGACGTTGTGTCTACTAGCAACAGTCAGGGCTTATGTAGCCCAGAGGACGGTGCTTGAGCTGCTGACCCTCTGGATGAGTTTGGTCGCTAACATCCAGCTGACAAAGTCGAAGGACGTAACAAGGAGACCCACCATCCTCAGAACCTTGAGACGGTCAAAATGTACCTCTACAGTGAGCCACATGTCAATTGCGCACAGGGAAGGCACCCCATAGCAGAGTTCCCTGTATCCAAATAGACCCAGATCTCTGCCCTATGAACTCATGGAACACTTGTTCTTTCCGCAGTGAAAGCCCGTAAAGGACGCATGGTCTCCGTGATAAATTGGTCACCGAGAGCTCTTATTCTTTTCTCAGCTCTGCTGTGTATTTGAAAGGCTACACAGGAAGCTAGGGCGACGACTGACGCGAGGAAAATTGTTTGCCAACTCCACTGCCCAGTTCAGTTCATTGATTACAGTCGCAAAGAATACCTGGGTTAGATGGACACTAATCAGCCTTCCCTGTTCGGATCCAAAGTTTCAGGAGTCAAAGACAGAGCGCGAGAGCGTCTTCAGATTACTTTCCTTTTCTGTGACTCACACACTCTTGCCTTGTGGGGAACAAGGACTTTCATACAGTGAAGAAATGAGGGGAACCAATGAGGCAATGAGTGTGTCGGGCTCCAAATTCAGATTTCAGGATACATGAATGTTGAGAGTGTCTGACTCCATGGCAGAACAATTAAGGCGATGGTGCAGTTGCTTCGCTGTAGCACTTCGATTGCAGACGCTCTAAGCCAAGGGGTGAGAGCTTGCCCATCTGCTTGATTCGTCCAACCCTGCAAGCGGCGATGGCTCCGCTGCGATTAGATGCTCTCCGTCGACGTACCGTTCTCTTCACAAGAAGCTAGGGATTTGTCAATCCTCAGCAATGTAATTACACTGAGGAATGGCTTTGATGTAGACCAGATGTTGGCTTTCTCTTGTGTATTATTCATTTCCATCTCTTCTCTATCTTCTCGTACTCTGAAAGATTAAAAAGTATGAAAATATTAAAAGGGTGCCTTTTCTCCTTGTGCAAACTTTCCCACATAGAAGACCCACTTGGTGCGACCCATATGACAAACGGAGCGAGAGGAACACCAGTAATGCTTCGAAGCTACATCGGGACAAATACAACTCGAGTGGCAGGTTCCAGTTCTTAAGAACGGGGAGTCAAAGAAATCTGACGTTTATGAGGAGAGTTTGTGATCTTTGCAAATGTTGATCTTAAAAAGGAAAAGGAAATGATTGGTGAAGTTCTTGATTGACGAGTAAGCGATAACTGAAGAGTAGGTAATAATTTGAATTATATTGGAAAACCGAAAGTTTCCTTGTTCTCTTATTGTTCAGGAAAAGATGGCTTATCTTGAAAAGTTAATGTATTCAATTTACCCCTGTAGTGTAAGGAGTTCTGAGAGAAAACCTCACGCCAATGGTTGCAGTGGGGGAAATGTATGTGTGTTTAAGAGACTGTGGCCGAGTCCAGATTGTAACTTTGTATTTCAAATAGAATTTATTTTGCTTAGCTTCAAAGGGCAATGAAGAGAAAAGACTGCTTCAGCTTATGGCAAGTTTCAAGAAAAGTCGCTGAGCGCATTTACCAATGAGACCCCTGACGAGCACTGGTGCTTCATGAACGGCAAGGCCCTGAATCCCAGGGACTAACAATGGCTGCAGTAGACTGTACTGCATCCAGTTTTCGCCCCTCCTCTCCACCACTTCAGAAAGGCTGTGGACAAATTGGATCGAGTCCTGCGGAGGGCAACGAAACTGATCAGGGGGCTGGGGCACATGACTTACGAGGAGAGGCTGAGCGAATTGGGCCTGTTTAGTCTGCAGAAGAGACGAGGGATGGGCATTTGATAGCCAACTTCTGAAAGCATTTGATAGCCAACTACCTGAAATCAAGGGGGGATTGCAAAGACTATGGAGCTCGACTGTTCTCAGGGGCAGCAGATGACAGAACAAGGAGCTATGGTCGCTAGTTCAAGTGGGGCAGGGCTAGGTTGCAGACGAAGGAAAACAATTTCAGTGGGAGGGTGGTTACCTCGGGAGGTGGTGGAATCTCCATGCTTTGCGGTTTTTCAGGTTCGTCCTGACAAAGCCCTGGCTGGGACGATATAGTTGGGGTTGGTCCGGCTTTGAATAGGGGATTGGACTAAAGGAAATCCTGGGGTCGCCTCCAACACTCATCTTCTATGAGTCGATGACTGAAGTATGTGGTTACAATCTACTTAGATAGGAAAGGTAACTATTAATGCGTAGGTCATGTACGGAGGAGGGTTGTCACCGTTTTTCCATCAGTCACGATTGTTTCTGTTGATCTTGCTATCCCTTGTTAAAAAATGTCCTTTTGTTTGCTACGTGTACTCAAGTGCTGTGTGTGATACAGGAGCAGTGGTCTAGAGTAAAATTGGTAACCTGGGGCTAGCCCGTTGCTTTGGGTACAGAGGATCTGGATTTCTCTGAGGATTTGAAGACACTCAGGCGGGACGTTGTGTCTACTAGCAACAGTCAGGGCTTATGTAGCCCAGAGGACGGTGCTTGAGCTGCTGACCCTCTGGATGAGTTTGGTCGCTAACATCCAGCTGACAAAGTCGAAGGACGTAACAAGGAGACCCACCATCCTCAGAACCTTGAGACGGTCAAAATGTACCTCTACAGTGAGCCACATGTCAATTGCGCACAGGGAAGGCACCCCATAGCAGAGTTCCCTGTATCCAAATAGACCCAGATCTCTGCCCTATGAACTCATGGAACACTTGTTCTTTCCGCAGTGAAAGCCCGTAAAGGACGCATGGTCTCCGTGATAAATTGGTCACCGAGAGCTCTTATTCTTTTCTCAGCTCTGCTGTGTATTTGAAAGGCTACACAGGAAGCTAGGGCGACGACTGACGCGAGGAAAATTGTTTGCCAACTCCACTGCCCAGTTCAGTTCATTGATTACAGTCGCAAAGAATACCTGGGTTAGATGGACACTAATCAGCCTTCCCTGTTCGGCTCCAAAGTTTCAGGAGTCAAAGACAGAGCGCGAGAGCGTCTTCAGATTACTTTCCTTTTCTGTGACTCACACACTCTTGCCTTGTGGGGAACAAGGACTTTCATACAGTGAAGAAATGAGGGGAACCAATGAGGCAATGAGTGTGTCGGGCTCCAAATTCAGATTTCAGGATACATGAATGTTGAGAGTGTCTGACTCCATGGCAGAACAATTAAGGCGATGGTGCAGTTGCTTCGCTGTAGCACTTCGATTGCAGACGCTCTAAGCCAAGGGGTGAGAGCTTGCCCATCTGCTTGATTCGTCCAACCCTGCAAGCGGCGATGGCTCCGCTGCGATTAGATGCTCTCCGTCGACGTACCGTTCTCTTCACAAGAAGCTAGGGATTTGTCAATCCTCAGCAATGTAATTACACTGAGGAATGGCTTTGATGTAGACCAGATGTTGGCTTTCTCTTGTGTATTATTCATTTCCATCTCTTCTCTATCTTCTCGTACTCTGAAAGATTAAAAAGTATGAAAATATTAAAAGGGTGCTTTTTCTCCTTGTTCAAACTTTCCCACATAGAAGACCCACTTGGTGCGACCCATATGACAAACGGAGCGAGAGGAACACCAGTAATGCTTCGAAGCTACATCGGGACAAATACAACTCGAGTGGCAGGTTCCAGTTCTTAAGAACGGGGAGTCAAAGAAATCTGACGTTTATGAGGAGAGTTTGTGATCTTTGCAAATGTTGATCTTAAAAAGGAAAAGGAAATGATTGGTGAAGTTCTTGATTGACGAGTAAGCGATAACTGAAGAGTAGGTAATAATTTGAATTATATTGGAAAACCGAAAGTTTCCTTGTTCTCTTATTGTTCAGGAAAAGATGGCTTATCTTGAAAAGTTAATGTATTCAATTTACCCCTGTAGTGTAAGGAGTTCTGAGAGAAAACCTCACGCCAATGGTTGCAGTGGGGGAAATGTATGTGTGTTTAAGAGACTGTGGCCGAGTCCAGATTGTAACTTTGTATTTCAAATAGAATTTATTTTGCTTAGCTTCAAAGGGCAATGAAGAGAAAAGACTGCTTCAGCTTATGGCAAGTTTCAAGAAAAGTCGCTGAGCGCATTTACCAATGAGACCCCTGACGAGCACTGGTGCTTCATGAACGGCAAGGCCCTGAATCCCAGGGACTAACAATGGCTGCAGTAGACTGTACTGCATCCAGTTTTCGCCCCTCCTCTCCACCACTTCAGAAAGGCTGTGGACAAATTGGATCGAGTCCTGCGGAGGGCAACGAAACTGATCAGGGGGCTGGGGCACATGACTTACGAGGAGAGGCTGAGCGAATTGGGCCTGTTTAGTCTGCAGAAGAGACGAGGGATGGGCATTTGATAGCCAACTTCTGAAAGCATTTGATAGCCAACTACCTGAAATCAAGGGGGGATTGCAAAGACTATGGAGCTCGACTGTTCTCAGGGGCAGCAGATGACAGAACAAGGAGCTATGGTCGCTAGTTCAAGTGGGGCAGGGCTAGGTTGCAGACGAAGGAAAACAATTTCAGTGGGAGGGTGGTTACCTCGGGAGGTGGTGGAATCTCCATGCTTTGCGGTTTTTCAGGTTCGTCCTGACAAAGCCCTGGCTGGGACGATATAGTTGGGGTTGGTCCGGCTTTGAATAGGGGATTGGACTAAAGGAAATCCTGGGGTCGCCTCCAACACTCATCTTCTATGAGTCGATGACTGAAGTATGTGGTTACAATCTACTTAGATAGGAAAGGTAACTATTAATGCGTAGGTCATGTACGGAGGAGGGTTGTCACCGTTTTTCCATCAGTCACGATTGTTTCTGTTGATCTTGCTATCCCTTGTTAAAAAATGTCCTTTTGTTTGCTACGTGTACTCAAGTGCTGTGTGTGATACAGGAGCAGTGGTCTAGAGTAAAATTGGTAACCTGGGGCTAGCCCGTTGCTTTGGGTACAGAGGATCTGGATTTCTCTGAGGATTTGAAGACACTCAGGCGGGACGTTGTGTCTACTAGCAACAGTCAGGGCTTATGTAGCCCAGAGGACGGTGCTTGAGCTGCTGACCCTCTGGATGAGTTTGGTCGCTAACATCCAGCTGACAAAGTCGAAGGACGTAACAAGGAGACCCACCATCCTCAGAACCTTGAGACGGTCAAAATGTACCTCTACAGTGAGCCACATGTCAATTGCGCACAGGGAAGGCACCCCATAGCAGAGTTCCCTGTATCCAAATAGACCCAGATCTCTGCCCTATGAACTCATGGAACACTTGTTCTTTCCGCAGTGAAAGCCCGTAAAGGACGCATGGTCTCCGTGATAAATTGGTCACCGAGAGCTCTTATTCTTTTCTCAGCTCTGCTGTGTATTTGAAAGGCTACACAGGAAGCTAGGGCGACGACTGACGCGAGGAAAATTGTTTGCCAACTCCACTGCCCAGTTCAGTTCATTGATTACAGTCGCAAAGAATACCTGGGTTAGATGGACACTAATCAGCCTTCCCTGTTCGGCTCCAAAGTTTCAGGAGTCAAAGACAGAGCGCGAGAGCGTCTTCAGATTACTTTCCTTTTCTGTGACTCACACACTCTTGCCTTGTGGGGAACAAGGACTTTCATACAGTGAAGAAATGAGGGGAACCAATGAGGCAATGAGTGTGTCGGGCTCCAAATTCAGATTTCAGGATACATGAATGTTGAGAGTGTCTGACTCCATGGCAGAACAATTAAGGCGATGGTGCAGTTGCTTCGCTGTAGCACTTCGATTGCAGACGCTCTAAGCCAAGGGGTGAGAGCTTGCCCATCTGCTTGATTCGTCCAACCCTGCAAGCGGCGATGGCTCCGCTGCGATTAGATGCTCTCCGTCGACGTACCGTTCTCTTCACAAGAAGCTAGGGATTTGTCAATCCTCAGCAATGTAATTACACTGAGGAATGGCTTTGATGTAGACCAGATGTTGGCTTTCTCTTGTGTATTATTCATTTCCATCTCTTCTCTATCTTCTCGTACTCTGAAAGATTAAAAAGTATGAAAATATTAAAAGGGTGCTTTTTCTCCTTGTGCAAACTTTCCCACATAGAAGACCCACTTGGTGCGACCCATATGACAAACGGAGCGAGAGGAACACCAGTAATGCTTCGAAGCTACATCGGGACAAATACAACTCGAGTGGCAGGTTCCAGTTCTTAAGAACGGGGAGTCAAAGAAATCTGACGTTTATGAGGAGAGTTTGTGATCTTTGCAAATGTTGATCTTAAAAAGGAAAAGGAAATGATTGGTGAAGTTCTTGATTGACGAGTAAGCGATAACTGAAGAGTAGGTAATAATTTGAATTATATTGGAAAACCGAAAGTTTCCTTGTTCTCTTATTGTTCAGGAAAAGATGGCTTATCTTGAAAAGTTAATGTATTTAATTTACCCCTGTAGTGTAAGGAGTTCTGAGAGAAAACCTCACGCCAATGGTTGCAGTGGGGGAAATGTATGTGTGTTTAAGAGACTGTGGCCGAGTCCAGATTGTAACTTTGTATTTCAAATAGAATTTATTTTGCTTAGCTTCAAAGGGCAATGAAGAGAAAAGACTGCTTCAGCTTATGGCAAGTTTCAAGAAAAGTCGCTGAGCGCATTTACCAATGAGACCCCTGACGAGCACTGGTGCTTCATGAACGGCAAGGCCCTGAATCCCAGGGACTAACAATGGCTGCAGTAGACTGTACTGCATCCAGTTTTCGCCCCTCCTCTCCACCACTTCAGAAAGGCTGTGGACAAATTGGATCGAGTCCTGCGGAGGGCAACGAAACTGATCAGGGGGCTGGGGCACATGACTTACGAGGAGAGGCTGAGCGAATTGGGCCTGTTTAGTCTGCAGAAGAGACGAGGGATGGGCATTTGATAGCCAACTTCTGAAAGCATTTGATAGCCAACTACCTGAAATCAAGGGGGGATTGCAAAGACTATGGAGCTCGACTGTTCTCAGGGGCAGCAGATGACAGAACAAGGAGCTATGGTCGCTAGTTCAAGTGGGGCAGGGCTAGGTTGCAGACGAAGGAAAACAATTTCAGTGGGAGGGTGGTTACCTCGGGAGGTGGTGGAATCTCCATGCTTTGCGGTTTTTCAGGTTCGTCCTGACAAAGCCCTGGCTGGGACGATATAGTTGGGGTTGGTCCGGCTTTGAATAGGGGATTGGACTAAAGGAAATCCTGGGGTCGCCTCCAACACTCATCTTCTATGAGTCGATGACTGAAGTATGTGGTTACAATCTACTTAGATAGGAAAGGTAACTATTAATGCGTAGGTCATGTACGGAGGAGGGTTGTCACCGTTTTTCCATCAGTCACGATTGTTTCTGTTGATCTTGCTATCCCTTGTTAAAAAATGTCCTTTTGTTTGCTACGTGTACTCAAGTGCTGTGTGTGATACAGGAGCAGTGGTCTAGAGTAAAATTGGTAACCTGGGGCTAGCCCGTTGCTTTGGGTACAGAGGATCTGGATTTCTCTGAGGATTTGAAGACACTCAGGCGGGACGTTGTGTCTACTAGCAACAGTCAGGGCTTATGTAGCCCAGAGGACGGTGCTTGAGCTGCTGACCCTCTGGATGAGTTTGGTCGCTAACATCCAGCTGACAAAGTCGAAGGACGTAACAAGGAGACCCACCATCCTCAGAACCTTGAGACGGTCAAAATGTACCTCTACAGTGAGCCACATGTCAATTGCGCACAGGGAAGGCACCCCATAGCAGAGTTCCCTGTATCCAAATAGACCCAGATCTCTGCCCTATGAACTCATGGAACACTTGTTCTTTCCGCAGTGAAAGCCCGTAAAGGACGCATGGTCTCCGTGATAAATTGGTCACCGAGAGCTCTTATTCTTTTCTCAGCTCTGCTGTGTATTTGAAAGGCTACACAGGAAGCTAGGGCGACGACTGACGCGAGGAAAATTGTTTGCCAACTCCACTGCCCAGTTCAGTTCATTGATTACAGTCGCAAAGAATACCTGGGTTAGATGGACACTAATCAGCCTTCCCTGTTCGGCTCCAAAGTTTCAGGAGTCAAAGACAGAGCGCGAGAGCGTCTTCAGATTACTTTCCTTTTCTGTGACTCACACACTCTTGCCTTGTGGGGAACAAGGACTTTCATACAGTGAAGAAATGAGGGGAACCAATGAGGCAATGAGTGTGTCGGGCTCCAAATTCAGATTTCAGGATACATGAATGTTGAGAGTGTCTGACTCCATGGCAGAACAATTAAGGCGATGGTGCAGTTGCTTCGCTGTAGCACTTCGATTGCAGACGCTCTAAGCCAAGGGGTGAGAGCTTGCCCATCTGCTTGATTCGTCCAACCCTGCAAGCGGCGATGGCTCCGCTGCGATTAGATGCTCTCCGTCGACGTACCGTTCTCTTCACAAGAAGCTAGGGATTTGTCAATCCTCAGCAATGTAATTACACTGAGGAATGGCTTTGATGTAGACCAGATGTTGGCTTTCTCTTGTGTATTATTCATTTCCATCTCTTCTCTATCTTCTCGTACTCTGAAAGATTAAAAAGTATGAAAATATTAAAAGGGTGCCTTTTCTCCTTGTGCAAACTTTCCCACATAGAAGACCCACTTGGTGCGACCCATATGACAAACGGAGCGAGAGGAACACCAGTAATGCTTCGAAGCTACATCGGGACAAATACAACTCGAGTGGCAGGTTCCAGTTCTTAAGAACGGGGAGTCAAAGAAATCTGACGTTTATGAGGAGAGTTTGTGATCTTTGCAAATGTTGATCTTAAAAAGGAAAAGGAAATGATTGGTGAAGTTCTTGATTGACGAGTAAGCGATAACTGAAGAGTAGGTAATAATTTGAATTATATTGGAAAACCGAAAGTTTCCTTGTTCTCTTATTGTTCAGGAAAAGATGGCTTATCTTGAAAAGTTAATGTATTCAATTTACCCCTGTAGTGTAAGGAGTTCTGAGAGAAAACCTCACGCCAATGGTTGCAGTGGGGGAAATGTATGTGTGTTTAAGAGACTGTGGCCGAGTCCAGATTGTAACTTTGTATTTCAAATAGAATTTATTTTGCTTAGCTTCAAAGGGCAATGAAGAGAAAAGACTGCTTCAGCTTATGGCAAGTTTCAAGAAAAGTCGCTGAGCGCATTTACCAATGAGACCCCTGACGAGCACTGGTGCTTCATGAACGGCAAGGCCCTGAATCCCAGGGACTAACAATGGCTGCAGTAGACTGTACTGCATCCAGTTTTCGCCCCTCCTCTCCACCACTTCAGAAAGGCTGTGGACAAATTGGATCGAGTCCTGCGGAGGGCAACGAAACTGATCAGGGGGCTGGGGCACATGACTTACGAGGAGAGGCTGAGCGAATTGGGCCTGTTTAGTCTGCAGAAGAGACGAGGGATGGGCATTTGATAGCCAACTTCTGAAAGCATTTGATAGCCAACTACCTGAAATCAAGGGGGGATTGCAAAGACTATGGAGCTCGACTGTTCTCAGGGGCAGCAGATGACAGAACAAGGAGCTATGGTCGCTAGTTCAAGTGGGGCAGGGCTAGGTTGCAGACGAAGGAAAACAATTTCAGTGGGAGGGTGGTTACCTCGGGAGGTGGTGGAATCTCCATGCTTTGCGGTTTTTCAGGTTCGTCCTGACAAAGCCCTGGCTGGGACGATATAGTTGGGGTTGGTCCGGCTTTGAATAGGGGATTGGACTAAAGGAAATCCTGGGGTCGCCTCCAACACTCATCTTCTATGAGTCGATGACTGAAGTATGTGGTTACAATCTACTTAGATAGGAAAGGTAACTATTAATGCGTAGGTCATGTACGGAGGAGGGTTGTCACCGTTTTTCCATCAGTCACGATTGTTTCTGTTGATCTTGCTATCCCTTGTTAAAAAATGTCCTTTTGTTTGCTACGTGTACTCAAGTGCTGTGTGTGATACAGGAGCAGTGGTCTAGAGTAAAATTGGTAACCTGGGGCTAGCCCGTTGCTTTGGGTACAGAGGATCTGGATTTCTCTGAGGATTTGAAGACACTCAGGCGGGACGTTGTGTCTACTAGCAACAGTCAGGGCTTATGTAGCCCAGAGGACGGTGCTTGAGCTGCTGACCCTCTGGATGAGTTTGGTCGCTAACATCCAGCTGACAAAGTCGAAGGACGTAACAAGGAGACCCACCATCCTCAGAACCTTGAGACGGTCAAAATGTACCTCTACAGTGAGCCACATGTCAATTGCGCACAGGGAAGGCACCCCATAGCAGAGTTCCCTGTATCCAAATAGACCCAGATCTCTGCCCTATGAACTCATGGAACACTTGTTCTTTCCGCAGTGAAAGCCCGTAAAGGACGCATGGTCTCCGTGATAAATTGGTCACCGAGAGCTCTTATTCTTTTCTCAGCTCTGCTGTGTATTTGAAAGGCTACACAGGAAGCTAGGGCGACGACTGACGCGAGGAAAATTGTTTGCCAACTCCACTGCCCAGTTCAGTTCATTGATTACAGTCGCAAAGAATACCTGGGTTAGATGGACACTAATCAGCCTTCCCTGTTCGGCTCCAAAGTTTCAGGAGTCAAAGACAGAGCGCGAGAGCGTCTTCAGATTACTTTCCTTTTCTGTGACTCACACACTCTTGCCTTGTGGGGAACAAGGACTTTCATACAGTGAAGAAATGAGGGGAACCAATGAGGCAATGAGTGTGTCGGGCTCCAAATTCAGATTTCAGGATACATGAATGTTGAGAGTGTCTGACTCCATGGCAGAACAATTAAGGCGATGGTGCAGTTGCTTCGCTGTAGCACTTCGATTGCAGACGCTCTAAGCCAAGGGGTGAGAGCTTGCCCATCTGCTTGATTCGTCCAACCCTGCAAGCGGCGATGGCTCCGCTGCGATTAGATGCTCTCCGTCGACGTACCGTTCTCTTCACAAGAAGCTAGGGATTTGTCAATCCTCAGCAATGTAATTACACTGAGGAATGGCTTTGATGTAGACCAGATGTTGGCTTTCTCTTGTGTATTATTCATTTCCATCTCTTCTCTATCTTCTCGTACTCTGAAAGATTAAAAAGTATGAAAATATTAAAAGGGTGCCTTTTCTCCTTGTGCAAACTTTCCCACATAGAAGACCCACTTGGTGCGACCCATATGACAAACGGAGCGAGAGGAACACCAGTAATGCTTCGAAGCTACATCGGGACAAATACAACTCGAGTGGCAGGTTCCAGTTCTTAAGAACGGGGAGTCAAAGAAATCTGACGTTTATGAGGAGAGTTTGTGATCTTTGCAAATGTTGATCTTAAAAAGGAAAAGGAAATGATTGGTGAAGTTCTTGATTGACGAGTAAGCGATAACTGAAGAGTAGGTAATAATTTGAATTATATTGGAAAACCGAAAGTTTCCTTGTTCTCTTATTGTTCAGGAAAAGATGGCTTATCTTGAAAAGTTAATGTATTCAATTTACCCCTGTAGTGTAAGGAGTTCTGAGAGAAAACCTCACGCCAATGGTTGCAGTGGGGGAAATGTATGTGTGTTTAAGAGACTGTGGCCGAGTCCAGATTGTAACTTTGTATTTCAAATAGAATTTATTTTGCTTAGCTTCAAAGGGCAATGAAGAGAAAAGACTGCTTCAGCTTATGGCAAGTTTCAAGAAAAGTCGCTGAGCGCATTTACCAATGAGACCCCTGACGAGCACTGGTGCTTCATGAACGGCAAGGCCCTGAATCCCAGGGACTAACAATGGCTGCAGTAGACTGTACTGCATCCAGTTTTCGCCCCTCCTCTCCACCACTTCAGAAAGGCTGTGGACAAATTGGATCGAGTCCTGCGGAGGGCAACGAAACTGATCAGGGGGCTGGGGCACATGACTTACGAGGAGAGGCTGAGCGAATTGGGCCTGTTTAGTCTGCAGAAGAGACGAGGGATGGGCATTTGATAGCCAACTTCTGAAAGCATTTGATAGCCAACTACCTGAAATCAAGGGGGGATTGCAAAGACTATGGAGCTCGACTGTTCTCAGGGGCAGCAGATGACAGAACAAGGAGCTATGGTCGCTAGTTCAAGTGGGGCAGGGCTAGGTTGCAGACGAAGGAAAACAATTTCAGTGGGAGGGTGGTTACCTCGGGAGGTGGTGGAATCTCCATGCTTTGCGGTTTTTCAGGTTCGTCCTGACAAAGCCCTGGCTGGGACGATATAGTTGGGGTTGGTCCGGCTTTGAATAGGGGATTGGACTAAAGGAAATCCTGGGGTCGCCTCCAACACTCATCTTCTATGAGTCGATGACTGAAGTATGTGGTTACAATCTACTTAGATAGGAAAGGTAACTATTAATGCGTAGGTCATGTACGGAGGAGGGTTGTCACCGTTTTTCCATCAGTCACGATTGTTTCTGTTGATCTTGCTATCCCTTGTTAAAAAATGTCCTTTTGTTTGCTACGTGTACTCAAGTGCTGTGTGTGATACAGGAGCAGTGGTCTAGAGTAAAATTGGTAACCTGGGGCTAGCCCGTTGCTTTGGGTACAGAGGATCTGGATTTCTCTGAGGATTTGAAGACACTCAGGCGGGACGTTGTGTCTACTATCAACAGTCAGGGCTTATGTAGCCCAGAGGACGGTGCTTGAGCTGCTGACCCTCTGGATGAGTTTGGTCGCTAACATCCAGCTGACAAAGTCGAAGGACGTAACAAGGAGACCCACCATCCTCAGAACCTTGAGACGGTCAAAATGTACCTCTACAGTGAGCCACATGTCAATTGCGCACAGGGAAGGCACCCCATAGCAGAGTTCCCTGTATCCAAATAGACCCAGATCTCTGCCCTATGAACTCATGGAACACTTGTTCTTTCCGCAGTGAAAGCCCGTAAAGGACGCATGGTCTCCGTGATAAATTGGTCACCGAGAGCTCTTATTCTTTTCTCAGCTCTGCTGTGTATTTGAAAGGCTACACAGGAAGCTAGGGCGACGACTGACGCGAGGAAAATTGTTTGCCAACTCCACTGCCCAGTTCAGTTCATTGATTACAGTCGCAAAGAATACCTGGGTTAGATGGACACTAATCAGCCTTCCCTGTTCGGCTCCAAAGTTTCAGGAGTCAAAGACAGAGCGCGAGAGCGTCTTCAGATTACTTTCCTTTTCTGTGACTCACACACTCTTGCCTTGTGGGGAACAAGGACTTTCATACAGTGAAGAAATGAGGGGAACCAATGAGGCAATGAGTGTGTCGGGCTCCAAATTCAGATTTCAGGATACATGAATGTTGAGAGTGTCTGACTCCATGGCAGAACAATTAAGGCGATGGTGCAGTTGCTTCGCTGTAGCACTTCGATTGCAGACGCTCTAAGCCAAGGGGTGAGAGCTTGCCCATCTGCTTGATTCGTCCAACCCTGCAAGCGGCGATGGCTCCGCTGCGATTAGATGCTCTCCGTCGACGTACCGTTCTCTTCACAAGAAGCTAGGGATTTGTCAATCCTCAGCAATGTAATTACACTGAGGAATGGCTTTGATGTAGACCAGATGTTGGCTTTCTCTTGTGTATTATTCATTTCCATCTCTTCTCTATCTTCTCGTACTCTGAAAGATTAAAAAGTATGAAAATATTAAAAGGGTGCCTTTTCTCCTTGTGCAAACTTTCCCACATAGAAGACCCACTTGGTGCGACCCATATGACAAACGGAGCGAGAGGAACACCAGTAATGCTTCGAAGCTACATCGGGACAAATACAACTCGAGTGGCAGGTTCCAGTTCTTAAGAACGGGGAGTCAAAGAAATCTGACGTTTATGAGGAGAGTTTGTGATCTTTGCAAATGTTGATCTTAAAAAGGAAAAGGAAATGATTGGTGAAGTTCTTGATTGACGAGTAAGCGATAACTGAAGAGTAGGTAATAATTTGAATTATATTGGAAAACCGAAAGTTTCCTTGTTCTCTTATTGTTCAGGAAAAGATGGCTTATCTTGAAAAGTTAATGTATTCAATTTACCCCTGTAGTGTAAGGAGTTCTGAGAGAAAACCTCACGCCAATGGTTGCAGTGGGGGAAATGTATGTGTGTTTAAGAGACTGTGGCCGAGTCCAGATTGTAACTTTGTATTTCAAATAGAATTTATTTTGCTTAGCTTCAAAGGGCAATGAAGAGAAAAGACTGCTTCAGCTTATGGCAAGTTTCAAGAAAAGTCGCTGAGCGCATTTACCAATGAGACCCCTGACGAGCACTGGTGCTTCATGAACGGCAAGGCCCTGAATCCCAGGGACTAACAATGGCTGCAGTAGACTGTACTGCATCCAGTTTTCGCCCCTCCTCTCCACCACTTCAGAAAGGCTGTGGACAAATTGGATCGAGTCCTGCGGAGGGCAACGAAACTGATCAGGGGGCTGGGGCACATGACTTACGAGGAGAGGCTGAGCGAATTGGGCCTGTTTAGTCTGCAGAAGAGACGAGGGATGGGCATTTGATAGCCAACTTCTGAAAGCATTTGATAGCCAACTACCTGAAATCAAGGGGGGATTGCAAAGACTATGGAGCTCGACTGTTCTCAGGGGCAGCAGATGACAGAACAAGGAGCTATGGTCGCTAGTTCAAGTGGGGCAGGGCTAGGTTGCAGACGAAGGAAAACAATTTCAGTGGGAGGGTGGTTACCTCGGGAGGTGGTGGAATCTCCATGCTTTGCGGTTTTTCAGGTTCGTCCTGACAAAGCCCTGGCTGGGACGATATAGTTGGGGTTGGTCCGGCTTTGAATAGGGGATTGGACTAAAGGAAATCCTGGGGTCGCCTCCAACACTCATCTTCTATGAGTCGATGACTGAAGTATGTGGTTACAATCTACTTAGATAGGAAAGGTAACTATTAATGCGTAGGTCATGTACGGAGGAGGGTTGTCACCGTTTTTCCATCAGTCACGATTGTTTCTGTTGATCTTGCTATCCCTTGTTAAAAAATGTCCTTTTGTTTGCTACGTGTACTCAAGTGCTGTGTGTGATACAGGAGCAGTGGTCTAGAGTAAAATTGGTAACCTGGGGCTAGCCCGTTGCTTTGGGTACAGAGGATCTGGATTTCTCTGAGGATTTGAAGACACTCAGGCGGGACGTTGTGTCTACTATCAACAGTCAGGGCTTATGTAGCCCAGAGGACGGTGCTTGAGCTGCTGACCCTCTGGATGAGTTTGGTCGCTAACATCCAGCTGACAAAGTCGAAGGACGTAACAAGGAGACCCACCATCCTCAGAACCTTGAGACGGTCAAAATGTACCTCTACAGTGAGCCACATGTCAATTGCGCACAGGGAAGGCACCCCATAGCAGAGTTCCCTGTATCCAAATAGACCCAGATCTCTGCCCTATGAACTCATGGAACACTTGTTCTTTCCGCAGTGAAAGCCCGTAAAGGACGCATGGTCTCCGTGATAAATTGGTCACCGAGAGCTCTTATTCTTTTCTCAGCTCTGCTGTGTATTTGAAAGGCTACACAGGAAGCTAGGGCGACGACTGACGCGAGGAAAATTGTTTGCCAACTCCACTGCCCAGTTCAGTTCATTGATTACAGTCGCAAAGAATACCTGGGTTAGATGGACACTAATCAGCCTTCCCTGTTCGGCTCCAAAGTTTCAGGAGTCAAAGACAGAGCGCGAGAGCGTCTTCAGATTACTTTCCTTTTCTGTGACTCACACACTCTTGCCTTGTGGGGAACAAGGACTTTCATACAGTGAAGAAATGAGGGGAACCAATGAGGCAATGAGTGTGTCGGGCTCCAAATTCAGATTTCAGGATACATGAATGTTGAGAGTGTCTGACTCCATGGCAGAACAATTAAGGCGATGGTGCAGTTGCTTCGCTGTAGCACTTCGATTGCAGACGCTCTAAGCCAAGGGGTGAGAGCTTGCCCATCTGCTTGATTCGTCCAACCCTGCAAGCGGCGATGGCTCCGCTGCGATTAGATGCTCTCCGTCGACGTACCGTTCTCTTCACAAGAAGCTAGGGATTTGTCAATCCTCAGCAATGTAATTACACTGAGGAATGGCTTTGATGTAGACCAGATGTTGGCTTTCTCTTGTGTATTATTCATTTCCATCTCTTCTCTATCTTCTCGTACTCTGAAAGATTAA
The DNA here is from genome assembly GCF_027887155.1 of Malaclemys terrapin pileata. NCBI lineage: Eukaryota > Metazoa > Chordata > Testudines > Emydidae > Malaclemys > Malaclemys terrapin. Next base: position 11,623,800 of record NC_071515.1, on the reverse strand, counting down.
AAAGTATGAAAATATTAAAAGGGTGCTTTTTCTCCTTGTTCAAACTTTCCCACATAGAAGACCCACTTGGTGCGACCCATATGACAAACGGAGCGAGAGGAACACCAGTAATGCTTCGAAGCTACATCGGGACAAATACAACTCGAGTGGCAGGTTCCAGTTCTTAAGAACGGGGAGTCAAAGAAATCTGACGTTTATGAGGAGAGTTTGTGATCTTTGCAAATGTTGATCTTAAAAAGGAAAAGGAAATGATTGGTGAAGTTCTTGATTGACGAGTAAGCGATAACTGAAGAGTAGGTAATAATTTGAATTATATTGGAAAACCGAAAGTTTCCTTGTTCTCTTATTGTTCAGGAAAAGATGGCTTATCTTGAAAAGTTAATGTATTCAATTTACCCCTGTAGTGTAAGGAGTTCTGAGAGAAAACCTCACGCCAATGGTTGCAGTGGGGGAAATGTATGTGTGTTTAAGAGACTGTGGCCGAGTCCAGATTGTAACTTTGTATTTCAAATAGAATTTATTTTGCTTAGCTTCAAAGGGCAATGAAGAGAAAAGACTGCTTCAGCTTATGGCAAGTTTCAAGAAAAGTCGCTGAGCGCATTTACCAATGAGACCCCTGACGAGCACTGGTGCTTCATGAACGGCAAGGCCCTGAATCCCAGGGACTAACAATGGCTGCAGTAGACTGTACTGCATCCAGTTTTCGCCCCTCCTCTCCACCACTTCAGAAAGGCTGTGGACAAATTGGATCGAGTCCTGCGGAGGGCAACGAAACTGATCAGGGGGCTGGGGCACATGACTTACGAGGAGAGGCTGAGCGAATTGGGCCTGTTTAGTCTGCAGAAGAGACGAGGGATGGGCATTTGATAGCCAACTTCTGAAAGCATTTGATAGCCAACTACCTGAAATCAAGGGGGGATTGCAAAGACTATGGAGCTCGACTGTTCTCAGGGGCAGCAGATGACAGAACAAGGAGCTATGGTCGCTAGTTCAAGTGGGGCAGGGCTAGGTTGCAGACGAAGGAAAACAATTTCATTGGGAGGGTGGTTACCTCGGGAGGTGGTGGAATCTCCATGCTTTGCGGTTTTTCAGGTTCGTCCTGACAAAGCCCTGGCTGGGACGATATAGTTGGGGTTGGTCCGGCTTTGAATAGGGGATTGGACTAAAGGAAATCCTGGGGTCGCCTCCAACACTCATCTTCTATGAGTCGATGACTGAAGTATGTGGTTACAATCTACTTAGATAGGAAAGGTAACTATTAATGCGTAGGTCATGTACGGAGGAGGGTTGTCACCGTTTTTCCATCAGTCACGATTGTTTCTGTTGATCTTGCTATCCCTTGTTAAAAAATGTCCTTTTGTTTGCTACGTGTACTCAAGTGCTGTGTGTGATACAGGAGCAGTGGTCTAGAGTAAAATTGGTAACCTGGGGCTAGCCCGTTGCTTTGGGTACAGAGGATCTGGATTTCTCTGAGGATTTGAAGACACTCAGGCGGGACGTTGTGTCTACTATCAACAGTCAGGGCTTATGTAGCCCAGAGGACGGTGCTTGAGCTGCTGACCCTCTGGATGAGTTTGGTCGCTAACATCCAGCTGACAAAGTCGAAGGACGTAACAAGGAGACCCACCATCCTCAGAACCTTGAGACGGTCAAAATGTACCTCTACAGTGAGCCACATGTCAATTGCGCACAGGGAAGGCACCCCATAGCAGAGTTCCCTGTATCCAAATAGACCCAGATCTCTGCCCTATGAACTCATGGAACACTTGTTCTTTCCGCAGTGAAAGCCCGTAAAGGACGCATGGTCTCCGTGATAAATTGGTCACCGAGAGCTCTTATTCTTTTCTCAGCTCTGCTGTGTATTTGAAAGGCTACACAGGAAGCTAGGGCGACGACTGACGCGAGGAAAATTGTTTGCCAACTCCACTGCCCAGTTCAGTTCATTGATTACAGTCGCAAAGAATACCTGGGTTAGATGGACACTAATCAGCCTTCCCTGTTCGGCTCCAAAGTTTCAGGAGTCAAAGACAGAGCGCGAGAGCGTCTTCAGATTACTTTCCTTTTCTGTGACTCACACACTCTTGCCTTGTGGGGAACAAGGACTTTCATACAGTGAAGAAATGAGGGGAACCAATGAGGCAATGAGTGTGTCGGGCTCCAAATTCAGATTTCAGGATACATGAATGTTGAGAGTGTCTGACTCCATGGCAGAACAATTAAGGCGATGGTGCAGTTGCTTCGCTGTAGCACTTCGATTGCAGACGCTCTAAGCCAAGGGGTGAGAGCTTGCCCATCTGCTTGATTCGTCCAACCCTGCAAGCGGCGATGGCTCCGCTGCGATTAGATGCTCTCCGTCGACGTACCGTTCTCTTCACAAGAAGCTAGGGATTTGTCAATCCTCAGCAATGTAATTACACTGAGGAATGGCTTTGATGTAGACCAGATGTTGGCTTTCTCTTGTGTATTATTCATTTCCATCTCTTCTCTATCTTCTCGTACTCTGAAAGATTAAAAAGTATGAAAATATTAAAAGGGTGCTTTTTCTCCTTGTGCAAACTTTCCCACATAGAAGACCCACTTGGTGCGACCCATATGACAAACGGAGCGAGAGGAACACCAGTAATGCTTCGAAGCTACATCGGGACAAATACAACTCGAGTGGCAGGTTCCAGTTCTTAAGAACGGGGAGTCAAAGAAATCTGACGTTTATGAGGAGAGTTTGTGATCTTTGCAAATGTTGATCTTAAAAAGGAAAAGGAAATGATTGGTGAAGTTCTTGATTGACGAGTAAGCGATAACTGAAGAGTAGGTAATAATTTGAATTATATTGGAAAACCGAAAGTTTCCTTGTTCTCTTATTGTTCAGGAAAAGATGGCTTATCTTGAAAAGTTAATGTATTCAATTTACCCCTGTAGTGTAAGGAGTTCTGAGAGAAAACCTCACGCCAATGGTTGCAGTGGGGGAAATGTATGTGTGTTTAAGAGACTGTGGCCGAGTCCAGATTGTAACTTTGTATTTCAAATAGAATTTATTTTGCTTAGCTTCAAAGGGCAATGAAGAGAAAAGACTGCTTCAGCTTATGGCAAGTTTCAAGAAAAGTCGCTGAGCGCATTTACCAATGAGACCCCTGACGAGCACTGGTGCTTCATGAACGGCAAGGCCCTGAATCCCAGGGACTAACAATGGCTGCAGTAGACTGTACTGCATCCAGTTTTCGCCCCTCCTCTCCACCACTTCAGAAAGGCTGTGGACAAATTGGATCGAGTCCTGCGGAGGGCAACGAAACTGATCAGGGGGCTGGGGCACATGACTTACGAGGAGAGGCTGAGCGAATTGGGCCTGTTTAGTCTGCAGAAGAGACGAGGGATGGGCATTTGATAGCCAACTTCTGAAAGCATTTGATAGCCAACTACCTGAAATCAAGGGGGGATTGCAAAGACTATGGAGCTCGACTGTTCTCAGGGGCAGCAGATGACAGAACAAGGAGCTATGGTCGCTAGTTCAAGTGGGGCAGGGCTAGGTTGCAGACGAAGGAAAACAATTTCAGTGGGAGGGTGGTTACCTCGGGAGGTGGTGGAATCTCCATGCTTTGCGGTTTTTCAGGTTCGTCCTGACAAAGCCCTGGCTGGGACGATATAGTTGGGGTTGGTCCGGCTTTGAATAGGGGATTGGACTAAAGGAAATCTTGGGGTCGCCTCCAACACTCATCTTCTATGAGTCGATGACTGAAGTATGTGGTTACAATCTACTTAGATAGGAAAGGTAACTATTAATGCGTAGGTCATGTACGGAGGAGGGTTGTCACCGTTTTTCCATCAGTCACGATTGTTTCTGTTGATCTTGCTATCCCTTGTTAAAAAATGTCCTTTTGTTTGCTACGTGTACTCAAGTGCTGTGTGTGATACAGGAGCAGTGGTCTAGAGTAAAATTGGTAACCTGGGGCTAGCCCGTTGCTTTGGGTACAGAGGATCTGGATTTCTCTGAGGATTTGAAGACACTCAGGCGGGACGTTGTGTCTACTAGCAACAGTCAGGGCTTATGTAGCCCAGAGGACGGTGCTTGAGCTGCTGACCCTCTGGATGAGTTTGGTCGCTAACATCCAGCTGACAAAGTCGAAGGACGTAACAAGGAGACCCACCATCCTCAGAACCTTGAGACGGTCAAAATGTACCTCTACAGTGAGCCACATGTCAATTGCGCACAGGGAAGGCACCCCATAGCAGAGTTCCCTGTATCCAAATAGACCCAGATCTCTGCCCTATGAACTCATGGAACACTTGTTCTTTCCGCAGTGAAAGCCCGTAAAGGACGCATGGTCTCCGTGATAAATTGGTCACCGAGAGCTCTTATTCTTTTCTCAGCTCTGCTGTGTATTTGAAAGGCTACACAGGAAGCTAGGGCGACGACTGACGCGAGGAAAATTGTTTGCCAACTCCACTGCCCAGTTCAGTTCATTGATTACAGTCGCAAAGAATACCTGGGTTAGATGGACACTAATCAGCCTTCCCTGTTCGGCTCCAAAGTTTCAGGAGTCAAAGACAGAGCGCGAGAGCGTCTTCAGATTACTTTCCTTTTCTGTGACTCACACACTCTTGCCTTGTGGGGAACAAGGACTTTCATACAGTGAAGAAATGAGGGGAACCAATGAGGCAATGAGTGTGTCGGGCTCCAAATTCAGATTTCAGGATACATGAATGTTGAGAGTGTCTGACTCCATGGCAGAACAATTAAGGCGATGGTGCAGTTGCTTCGCTGTAGCACTTCGATTGCAGACGCTCTAAGCCAAGGGGTGAGAGCTTGCCCATCTGCTTGATTCGTCCAACCCTGCAAGCGGCGATGGCTCCGCTGCGATTAGATGCTCTCCGTCGACGTACCGTTCTCTTCACAAGAAGCTAGGGATTTGTCAATCCTCAGCAATGTAATTACACTGAGGAATGGCTTTGATGTAGACCAGATGTTGGCTTTCTCTTGTGTATTATTCATTTCCATCTCTTCTCTATCTTCTCGTACTCTGAAAGATTAAAAAGTATGAAAATATTAAAAGGGTGCTTTTTCTCCTTGTGCAAACTTTCCCACATAGAAGACCCACTTGGTGCGACCCATATGACAAACGGAGCGAGAGGAACACCAGTAATGCTTCGAAGCTACATCGGGACAAATACAACTCGAGTGGCAGGTTCCAGTTCTTAAGAACGGGGAGTCAAAGAAATCTGACGTTTATGAGGAGAGTTTGTGATCTTTGCAAATGTTGATCTTAAAAAGGAAAAGGAAATGATTGGTGAAGTTCTTGATTGACGAGTAAGCGATAACTGAAGAGTAGGTAATAATTTGAATTATATTGGAAAACCGAAAGTTTCCTTGTTCTCTTATTGTTCAGGAAAAGATGGCTTATCTTGAAAAGTTAATGTATTCAATTTACCCCTGTAGTGTAAGGAGTTCTGAGAGAAAACCTCACGCCAATGGTTGCAGTGGGGGAAATGTATGTGTGTTTAAGAGACTGTGGCCGAGTCCAGATTGTAACTTTGTATTTCAAATAGAATTTATTTTGCTTAGCTTCAAAGGGCAATGAAGAGAAAAGACTGCTTCAGCTTATGGCAAGTTTCAAGAAAAGTCGCTGAGCGCATTTACCAATGAGACCCCTGACGAGCACTGGTGCTTCATGAACGGCAAGGCCCTGAATCCCAGGGACTAACAATGGCTGCAGTAGACTGTACTGCATCCAGTTTTCGCCCCTCCTCTCCACCACTTCAGAAAGGCTGTGGACAAATTGGATCGAGTCCTGCGGAGGGCAACGAAACTGATCAGGGGGCTGGGGCACATGACTTACGAGGAGAGGCTGAGCGAATTGGGCCTGTTTAGTCTGCAGAAGAGACGAGGGATGGGCATTTGATAGCCAACTTCTGAAAGCATTTGATAGCCAACTACCTGAAATCAAGGGGGGATTGCAAAGACTATGGAGCTCGACTGTTCTCAGGGGCAGCAGATGACAGAACAAGGAGCTATGGTCGCTAGTTCAAGTGGGGCAGGGCTAGGTTGCAGACGAAGGAAAACAATTTCATTGGGAGGGTGGTTACCTCGGGAGGTGGTGGAATCTCCATGCTTTGCGGTTTTTCAGGTTCGTCCTGACAAAGCCCTGGCTGGGACGATATAGTTGGGGTTGGTCCGGCTTTGAATAGGGGATTGGACTAAAGGAAATCCTGGGGTCGCCTCCAACACTCATCTTCTATGAGTCGATGACTGAAGTATGTGGTTACAATCTACTTAGATAGGAAAGGTAACTATTAATGCGTAGGTCATGTACGGAGGAGGGTTGTCACCGTTTTTCCATCAGTCACGATTGTTTCTGTTGATCTTGCTATCCCTTGTTAAAAAATGTCCTTTTGTTTGCTACGTGTACTCAAGTGCTGTGTGTGATACAGGAGCAGTGGTCTAGAGTAAAATTGGTAACCTGGGGCTAGCCCGTTGCTTTGGGTACAGAGGATCTGGATTTCTCTGAGGATTTGAAGACACTCAGGCGGGACGTTGTGTCTACTATCAACAGTCAGGGCTTATGTAGCCCAGAGGACGGTGCTTGAGCTGCTGACCCTCTGGATGAGTTTGGTCGCTAACATCCAGCTGACAAAGTCGAAGGACGTAACAAGGAGACCCACCATCCTCAGAACCTTGAGACGGTCAAAATGTACCTCTACAGTGAGCCACATGTCAATTGCGCACAGGGAAGGCACCCCATAGCAGAGTTCCCTGTATCCAAATAGACCCAGATCTCTGCCCTATGAACTCATGGAACACTTGTTCTTTCCGCAGTGAAAGCCCGTAAAGGACGCATGGTCTCCGTGATAAATTGGTCACCGAGAGCTCTTATTCTTTTCTCAGCTCTGCTGTGTATTTGAAAGGCTACACAGGAAGCTAGGGCGACGACTGACGCGAGGAAAATTGTTTGCCAACTCCACTGCCCAGTTCAGTTCATTGATTACAGTCGCAAAGAATACCTGGGTTAGATGGACACTAATCAGCCTTCCCTGTTCGGCTCCAAAGTTTCAGGAGTCAAAGACAGAGCGCGAGAGCGTCTTCAGATTACTTTCCTTTTCTGTGACTCACACACTCTTGCCTTGTGGGGAACAAGGACTTTCATACAGTGAAGAAATGAGGGGAACCAATGAGGCAATGAGTGTGTCGGGCTCCAAATTCAGATTTCAGGATACATGAATGTTGAGAGTGTCTGACTCCATGGCAGAACAATTAAGGCGATGGTGCAGTTGCTTCGCTGTAGCACTTCGATTGCAGACGCTCTAAGCCAAGGGGTGAGAGCTTGCCCATCTGCTTGATTCGTCCAACCCTGCAAGCGGCGATGGCTCCGCTGCGATTAGATGCTCTCCGTCGACGTACCGTTCTCTTCACAAGAAGCTAGGGATTTGTCAATCCTCAGCAATGTAATTACACTGAGGAATGGCTTTGATGTAGACCAGATGTTGGCTTTCTCTTGTGTATTATTCATTTCCATCTCTTCTCTATCTTCTCGTACTCTGAAAGATTAAAAAGTATGAAAATATTAAAAGGGTGCTTTTTCTCCTTGTGCAAACTTTCCCACATAGAAGACCCACTTGGTGCGACCCATATGACAAACGGAGCGAGAGGAACACCAGTAATGCTTCGAAGCTACATCGGGACAAATACAACTCGAGTGGCAGGTTCCAGTTCTTAAGAACGGGGAGTCAAAGAAATCTGACGTTTATGAGGAGAGTTTGTGATCTTTGCAAATGTTGATCTTAAAAAGGAAAAGGAAATGATTGGTGAAGTTCTTGATTGACGAGTAAGCGATAACTGAAGAGTAGGTAATAATTTGAATTATATTGGAAAACCGAAAGTTTCCTTGTTCTCTTATTGTTCAGGAAAAGATGGCTTATCTTGAAAAGTTAATGTATTCAATTTACCCCTGTAGTGTAAGGAGTTCTGAGAGAAAACCTCACGCCAATGGTTGCAGTGGGGGAAATGTATGTGTGTTTAAGAGACTGTGGCCGAGTCCAGATTGTAACTTTGTATTTCAAATAGAATTTATTTTGCTTAGCTTCAAAGGGCAATGAAGAGAAAAGACTGCTTCAGCTTATGGCAAGTTTCAAGAAAAGTCGCTGAGCGCATTTACCAATGAGACCCCTGACGAGCACTGGTGCTTCATGAACGGCAAGGCCCTGAATCCCAGGGACTAACAATGGCTGCAGTAGACTGTACTGCATCCAGTTTTCGCCCCTCCTCTCCACCACTTCAGAAAGGCTGTGGACAAATTGGATCGAGTCCTGCGGAGGGCAACGAAACTGATCAGGGGGCTGGGGCACATGACTTACGAGGAGAGGCTGAGCGAATTGGGCCTGTTTAGTCTGCAGAAGAGACGAGGGATGGGCATTTGATAGCCAACTTCTGAAAGCATTTGATAGCCAACTACCTGAAATCAAGGGGGGATTGCAAAGACTATGGAGCTCGACTGTTCTCAGGGGCAGCAGATGACAGAACAAGGAGCTATGGTCGCTAGTTCAAGTGGGGCAGGGCTAGGTTGCAGACGAAGGAAAACAATTTCATTGGGAGGGTGGTTACCTCGGGAGGTGGTGGAATCTCCATGCTTTGCGGTTTTTCAGGTTCGTCCTGACAAAGCCCTGGCTGGGACGATATAGTTGGGGTTGGTCCGGCTTTGAATAGGGGATTGGACTAAAGGAAATCCTGGGGTCGCCTCCAACACTCATCTTCTATGAGTCGATGACTGAAGTATGTGGTTACAATCTACTTAGATAGGAAAGGTAACTATTAATGCGTAGGTCATGTACGGAGGAGGGTTGTCACCGTTTTTCCATCAGTCACGATTGTTTCTGTTGATCTTGCTATCCCTTGTTAAAAAATGTCCTTTTGTTTGCTACGTGTACTCAAGTGCTGTGTGTGATACAGGAGCAGTGGTCTAGAGTAAAATTGGTAACCTGGGGCTAGCCCGTTGCTTTGGGTACAGAGGATCTGGATTTCTCTGAGGATTTGAAGACACTCAGGCGGGACGTTGTGTCTACTATCAACAGTCAGGGCTTATGTAGCCCAGAGGACGGTGCTTGAGCTGCTGACCCTCTGGATGAGTTTGGTCGCTAACATCCAGCTGACAAAGTCGAAGGACGTAACAAGGAGACCCACCATCCTCAGAACCTTGAGACGGTCAAAATGTACCTCTACAGTGAGCCACATGTCAATTGCGCACAGGGAAGGCACCCCATAGCAGAGTTCCCTGTATCCAAATAGACCCAGATCTCTGCCCTATGAACTCATGGAACACTTGTTCTTTCCGCAGTGAAAGCCCGTAAAGGACGCATGGTCTCCGTGATAAATTGGTCACCGAGAGCTCTTATTCTTTTCTCAGCTCTGCTGTGTATTTGAAAGGCTACACAGGAAGCTAGGGCGACGACTGACGCGAGGAAAATTGTTTGCCAACTCCACTGCCCAGTTCAGTTCATTGATTACAGTCGCAAAGAATACCTGGGTTAGATGGACACTAATCAGCCTTCCCTGTTCGGCTCCAAAGTTTCAGGAGTCAAAGACAGAGCGCGAGAGCGTCTTCAGATTACTTTCCTTTTCTGTGACTCACACACTCTTGCCTTGTGGGGAACAAGGACTTTCATACAGTGAAGAAATGAGGGGAACCAATGAGGCAATGAGTGTGTCGGGCTCCAAATTCAGATTTCAGGATACATGAATGTTGAGAGTGTCTGACTCCATGGCAGAACAATTAAGGCGATGGTGCAGTTGCTTCGCTGTAGCACTTCGATTGCAGACGCTCTAAGCCAAGGGGTGAGAGCTTGCCCATCTGCTTGATTCGTCCAACCCTGCAAGCGGCGATGGCTCCGCTGCGATTAGATGCTCTCCGTCGACGTACCGTTCTCTTCACAAGAAGCTAGGGATTTGTCAATCCTCAGCAATGTAATTACACTGAGGAATGGCTTTGATGTAGACCAGATGTTGGCTTTCTCTTGTGTATTATTCATTTCCATCTCTTCTCTATCTTCTCGTACTCTGAAAGATTAAAAAGTATGAAAATATTAAAAGGGTGCTTTTTCTCCTTGTGCAAACTTTCCCACATAGAAGACCCACTTGGTGCGACCCATATGACAAACGGAGCGAGAGGAACACCAGTAATGCTTCGAAGCTACATCGGGACAAATACAACTCGAGTGGCAGGTTCCAGTTCTTAAGAACGGGGAGTCAAAGAAATCTGACGTTTATGAGGAGAGTTTGTGATCTTTGCAAATGTTGATCTTAAAAAGGAAAAGGAAATGATTGGTGAAGTTCTTGATTGACGAGTAAGCGATAACTGAAGAGTAGGTAATAATTTGAATTATATTGGAAAACCGAAAGTTTCCTTGTTCTCTTATTGTTCAGGAAAAGATGGCTTATCTTGAAAAGTTAATGTATTCAATTTACCCCTGTAGTGTAAGGAGTTCTGAGAGAAAACCTCACGCCAATGGTTGCAGTGGGGGAAATGTATGTGTGTTTAAGAGACTGTGGCCGAGTCCAGATTGTAACTTTGTATTTCAAATAGAATTTATTTTGCTTAGCTTCAAAGGGCAATGAAGAGAAAAGACTGCTTCAGCTTATGGCAAGTTTCAAGAAAAGTCGCTGAGCGCATTTACCAATGAGACCCCTGACGAGCACTGGTGCTTCATGAACGGCAAGGCCCTGAATCCCAGGGACTAACAATGGCTGCAGTAGACTGTACTGCATCCAGTTTTCGCCCCTCCTCTCCACCACTTCAGAAAGGCTGTGGACAAATTGGATCGAGTCCTGCGGAGGGCAACGAAACTGATCAGGGGGCTGGGGCACATGACTTACGAGGAGAGGCTGAGCGAATTGGGCCTGTTTAGTCTGCAGAAGAGACGAGGGATGGGCATTTGATAGCCAACTTCTGAAAGCATTTGATAGCCAACTACCTGAAATCAAGGGGGGATTGCAAAGACTATGGAGCTCGACTGTTCTCAGGGGCAGCAGATGACAGAACAAGGAGCTATGGTCGCTAGTTCAAGTGGGGCAGGGCTAGGTTGCAGACGACGGAAAACAATTTCAGTGGGAGGGTGGTTACCTCGGGAGGTGGTGGAATCTCCATGCTTTGCGGTTTTTCAGGTTCGTCCTGACAAAGCCCTGGCTGGGACGATATAGTTGGGGTTGGTCCGGCTTTGAATAGGGGATTGGACTAAAGGAAATCCTGGGGTCGCCTCCAACACTCATCTTCTATGAGTCGATGACTGAAGTATGTGGTTACAATCTACTTAGATAGGAAAGGTAACTATTAATGCGTAGGTCATGTACGGAGGAGGGTTGTCACCGTATTTCCATCAGTCACGATTGTTTCTGTTGATCTTGCTATCCCTTGTTAAAAAATGTCCTTTTGTTTGCTACGTGTACTCAAGTGCTGTGTGTGATACAGGAGCAGTGGTCTAGAGTAAAATTGGTAACCTGGGGCTAGCCCGTTGCTTTGGGTACAGAGGATCTGGATTTCTCTGAGGATTTGAAGACACTCAGGCGGGACGTTGTGTCTACTAGCAACAGTCAGGGCTTATGTAGCCCAGAGGACGGTGCTTGAGCTGCTGACCCTCTGGATGAGTTTGGTCGCTAACATCCAGCTGACAAAGTCGAAGGACGTAACAAGGAGACCCACCATCCTCAGAACCTTGAGACGGTCAAAATGTACCTCTACAGTGAGCCACATGTCAATTGCGCACAGGGAAGGCACCCCATAGCAGAGTTCCCTGTATCCAAATAGACCCAGATCTCTGCCCTATGAACTCATGGAACACTTGTTCTTTCCGCAGTGAAAGCCCGTAAAGGACGCATGGTCTCCGTGATAAATTGGTCACCGAGAGCTCTTATTCTTTTCTCAGCTCTGCTGTGTATTTGAAAGGCTACACAGGAAGCTAGGGCGACGACTGACGCGAGGAAAATTGTTTGCCAACTCCACTGCCCAGTTCAGTTCATTGATTACAGTCGCAAAGAATACCTGGGTTAGATGGACACTAATCAGCCTTCCCTGTTCGGCTCCAAAGTTTCAGGAGTCAAAGACAGAGCGCGAGAGCGTCTTCAGATTACTTTCCTTTTCTGTGACTCACACACTCTTGCCTTGTGGGGAACAAGGACTTTCATACAGTGAAGAAATGAGGGGAACCAATGAGGCAATGAGTGTGTCGGGCTCCAAATTCAGATTTCAGGATACATGAATGTTGAGAGTGTCTGACTCCATGGCAGAACAATTAAGGCGATGGTGCAGTTGCTTCGCTGTAGCACTTCGATTGCAGACGCTCTAAGCCAAGGGGTGAGAGCTTGCCCATCTGCTTGATTCGTCCAACCCTGCAAGCGGCGATGGCTCCGCTGCGATTAGATGCTCTCCGTCGACGTACCGTTCTCTTCACAAGAAGCTAGGGATTTGTCAATCCTCAGCAATGTAATTACACTGAGGAATGGCTTTGATGTAGACCAGATGTTGGCTTTCTCTTGTGTATTATTCATTTCCATCTCTTCTCTATCTTCTCGTACTCTGAAAGATTAAAAAGTATGAAAATATTAAAAGGGTGCTTTTTCTCCTTGTGCAAACTTTCCCACATAGAAGACCCACTTGGTGCGACCCATATGACAAACGGAGCGAGAGGAACACCAGTAATGCTTCGAAGCTACATCGGGACAAATACAACTCGAGTGGCAGGTTCCAGTTCTTAAGAACGGGGAGTCAAAGAAATCTGACGTTTATGAGGAGAGTTTGTGATCTTTGCAAATGTTGATCTTAAAAAGGAAAAGGAAATGATTGGTGAAGTTCTTGATTGACGAGTAAGCGATAACTGAAGAGTAGGTAATAATTTGAATTATATTGGAAAACCGAAAGTTTCCTTGTTCTCTTATTGTTCAGGAAAAGATGGCTTATCTTGAAAAGTTAATGTATTCAATTTACCCCTGTAGTGTAAGGAGTTCTGAGAGAAAACCTCACGCCAATGGTTGCAGTGGGGGAAATGTATGTGTGTTTAAGAGACTGTGGCCGAGTCCAGATTGTAACTTTGTATTTCAAATAGAATTTATTTTGCTTAGCTTCAAAGGGCAATGAAGAGAAAAGACTGCTTCAGCTTATGGCAAGTTTCAAGAAAAGTCGCTGAGCGCATTTACCAATGAGACCCCTGACGAGCACTGGTGCTTCATGAACGGCAAGGCCCTGAATCCCAGGGACTAACAATGGCTGCAGTAGACTGTACTGCATCCAGTTTTCGCCCCTCCTCTCCACCACTTCAGAAAGGCTGTGGACAAATTGGATCGAGTCCTGCGGAGGGCAACGAAACTGATCAGGGGGCTGGGGCACATGACTTACGAGGAGAGGCTGAGCGAATTGGGCCTGTTTAGTCTGCAGAAGAGACGAGGGATGGGCATTTGATAGCCAACTTCTGAAAGCATTTGATAGCCAACTACCTGAAATCAAGGGGGGATTGCAAAGACTATGGAGCTCGACTGTTCTCAGGGGCAGCAGATGACAGAACAAGGAGCTATGGTCGCTAGTTCAAGTGGGGCAGGGCTAGGTTGCAGACGACGGAAAACAATTTCAGTGGGAGGGTGGTTACCTCGGGAGGTGGTGGAATCTCCATGCTTTGCGGTTTTTCAGGTTCGTCCTGACAAAGCCCTGGCTGGGACGATATAGTTGGGGTTGGTCCGGCTTTGAATAGGGGATTGGACTAAAGGAAATCCTGGGGTCGCCTCCAACACTCATCTTCTATGAGTCGATGACTGAAGTATGTGGTTACAATCTACTTAGATAGGAAAGGTAACTATTAATGCGTAGGTCATGTACGGAGGAGGGTTGTCACCGTATTTCCATCAGTCACGATTGTTTCTGTTGATCTTGCTATCCCTTGTTAAAAAATGTCCTTTTGTTTGCTACGTGTACTCAAGTGCTGTGTGTGATACAGGAGCAGTGGTCTAGAGTAAAATTGGTAACCTGGGGCTAGCCCGTTGCTTTGGGTACAGAGGATCTGGATTTCTCTGAGGATTTGAAGACACTCAGGCGGGACGTTGTGTCTACTAGCAACAGTCAGGGCTTATGTAGCCCAGAGGACGGTGCTTGAGCTGCTGACCCTCTGGATGAGTTTGGTCGCTAACATCCAGCTGACAAAGTCGAAGGACGTAACAAGGAGACCCACCATCCTCAGAACCTTGAGACGGTCAAAATGTACCTCTACAGTGAGCCACATGTCAATTGCGCACAGGGAAGGCACCCCATAGCAGAGTTCCCTGTATCCAAATAGACCCAGATCTCTGCCCTATGAACTCATGGAACACTTGTTCTTTCCGCAGTGAAAGCCCGTAAAGGACGCATGGTCTCCGTGATAAATTGGTCACCGAGAGCTCTTATTCTTTTCTCAGCTCTGCTGTGTATTTGAAAGGCTACACAGGAAGCTAGGGCGACGACTGACGCGAGGAAAATTGTTTGCCAACTCCACTGCCCAGTTCAGTTCATTGATTACAGTCGCAAAGAATACCTGGGTTAGATGGACACTAATCAGCCTTCCCTGTTCGGCTCCAAAGTTTCAGGAGTCAAAGACAGAGCGCGAGAGCGTCTTCAGATTACTTTCCTTTTCTGTGACTCACACACTCTTGCCTTGTGGGGAACAAGGACTTTCATACAGTGAAGAAATGAGGGGAACCAATGAGGCAATGAGTGTGTCGGGCTCCAAATTCAGATTTCAGGATACATGAATGTTGAGAGTGTCTGACTCCATGGCAGAACAATTAAGGCGATGGTGCAGTTGCTTCGCTGTAGCACTTCGATTGCAGACGCTCTAAGCCAAGGGGTGAGAGCTTGCCCATCTGCTTGATTCGTCCAACCCTGCAAGCGGCGATGGCTCCGCTGCGATTAGATGCTCTCCGTCGACGTACCGTTCTCTTCACAAGAAGCTAGGGATTTGTCAATCCTCAGCAATGTAATTACACTGAGGAATGGCTTTGATGTAGACCAGATGTTGGCTTTCTCTTGTGTATTATTCATTTCCATCTCTTCTCTATCTTCTCGTACTCTGAAAGATTAAAAAGTATGAAAATATTAAAAGGGTGCTTTTTCTCCTTGTGCAAACTTTCCCACATAGAAGACCCACTTGGTGCGACCCATATGACAAACGGAGCGAGAGGAACACCAGTAATGCTTCGAAGCTACATCGGGACAAATACAACTCGAGTGGCAGGTTCCAGTTCTTAAGAACGGGGAGTCAAAGAAATCTGACGTTTATGAGGAGAGTTTGTGATCTTTGCAAATGTTGATCTTAAAAAGGAAAAGGAAATGATTGGTGAAGTTCTTGATTGACGAGTAAGCGATAACTGAAGAGTAGGTAATAATTTGAATTATATTGGAAAACCGAAAGTTTCCTTGTTCTCTTATTGTTCAGGAAAAGATGGCTTATCTTGAAAAGTTAATGTATTCAATTTACCCCTGTAGTGTAAGGAGTTCTGAGAGAAAACCTCACGCCAATGGTTGCAGTGGGGGAAATGTATGTGTGTTTAAGAGACTGTGGCCGAGTCCAGATTGTAACTTTGTATTTCAAATAGAATTTATTTTGCTTAGCTTCAAAGGGCAATGAAGAGAAAAGACTGCTTCAGCTTATGGCAAGTTTCAAGAAAAGTCGCTGAGCGCATTTACCAATGAGACCCCTGACGAGCACTGGTGCTTCATGAACGGCAAGGCCCTGAATCCCAGGGACTAACAATGGCTGCAGTAGACTGTACTGCATCCAGTTTTCGCCCCTCCTCTCCACCACTTCAGAAAGGCTGTGGACAAATTGGATCGAGTCCTGCGGAGGGCAACGAAACTGATCAGGGGGCTGGGGCACATGACTTACGAGGAGAGGCTGAGCGAATTGGGCCTGTTTAGTCTGCAGAAGAGACGAGGGATGGGCATTTGATAGCCAACTTCTGAAAGCATTTGATAGCCAACTACCTAAAATCAAGGGGGGATTGCAAAGACTATGGAGCTCGACTGTTCTCAGGGGCAGCAGATGACAGAACAAGGAGCTATGGTCGCTAGTTCAAGTGGGGCAGGGCTAGGTTGCAGACGAAGGAAAACAATTTCAGTGGGAGGGTGGTTACCTCGGGAGGTGGTGGAATCTCCATGCTTTGCGGTTTTTCAGGTTCGTCCTGACAAAGCCCTGGCTGGGACGATATAGTTGGGGTTGGTCCGGCTTTGAATAGGGGATTGGACTAAAGGAAATCCTGGGGTCGCCTCCAACACTCATCTTCTATGAGTCGATGACTGAAGTATGTGGTTACAATCTACTTAGATAGGAAAGGTAACTATTAATGCGTAGGTCATGTACGGAGGAGGGTTGTCACCGTTTTTCCATCAGTCACGATTGTTTCTGTTGATCTTGCTATCCCTTGTTAAAAAATGTCCTTTTGTTTGCTACGTGTACTCAAGTGCTGTGTGTGATACAGGAGCAGTGGTCTAGAGTAAAATTGGTAACCTGGGGCTAGCCCGTTGCTTTGGGTACAGAGGATCTGGATTTCTCTGAGGATTTGAAGACACTCAGGCGGGACGTTGTGTCTACTATCAACAGTCAGGGCTTATGTAGCCCAGAGGACGGTGCTTGAGCTGCTGACCCTCTGGATGAGTTTGGTCGCTAACATCCAGCTGACAAAGTCGAAGGACGTAACAAGGAGACCCACCACCCTCAGAACCTTGAGACGGTCAAAATGTACCTCTACAGTGAGCCACATGTCAATTGCGCACAGGGAAGGCACCCCATAGCAGAGTTCCCTGTATCCAAATAGACCCAGATCTCTGCCCTATGAACTCATGGAACACTTGTTCTTTCCGCAGTGAAAGCCCGTAAAGGACGCATGGTCTCCGTGATAAATTGGTCACCGAGAGCTCTTATTCTTTTCTCAGCTCTGCTGTGTATTTGAAAGGCTACACAGGAAGCTAGGGCGACGACTGACGCGAGGAAAATTGTTTGCCAACTCCACTGCCCAGTTCAGTTCATTGATTACAGTCGCAAAGAATACCTGGGTTAGATGGACACTAATCAGCCTTCCCTGTTCGGCTCCAAAGTTTCAGGAGTCAAAGACAGAGCGCGAGAGCGTCTTCAGATTACTTTCCTTTTCTGTGACTCACACACTCTTGCCTTGTGGGGAACAAGGACTTTCATACAGTGAAGAAATGAGGGGAACCAATGAGGCAATGAGTGTGTCGGGCTCCAAATTCAGATTTCAGGATACATGAATGTTGAGAGTGTCTGACTCCATGGCAGAACAATTAAGGCGATGGTGCAGTTGCTTCGCTGTAGCACTTCGATTGCAGACGCTCTAAGCCAAGGGGTGAGAGCTTGCCCATCTGCTTGATTCGTCCAACCCTGCAAGCGGCGATGGCTCCGCTGCGATTAGATGCTCTCCGTCGACGTACCGTTCTCTTCACAAGAAGCTAGGGATTTGTCAATCCTCAGCAATGTAATTACACTGAGGAATGGCTTTGATGTAGACCAGATGTTGGCTTTCTCTTGTGTATTATTCATTTCCATCTCTTCTCTATCTTCTCGTACTCTGAAAGATTAAAAAGTATGAAAATATTAAAAGGGTGCTTTTTCTCCTTGTGCAAACTTTCCCACATAGAAGACCCACTTAGTGCGACCCATATGACAAACGGAGCGAGAGGAACACCAGTAATGCTTCGAAGCTACATCGGGACAAATACAACTCGAGTGGCAGGTTCCAGTTCTTAAGAACGGGGAGTCAAAGAAATCTGACGTCTATGAGGAGAGTTTGTGATCTTTGCAAATGTTGATCTTAAAAAGGAAAAGGAAATGATTGGTGAAGTTCTTGATTGACGAGTAAGCGATAACTGAAGAGTAGGTAATAATTTGAATTATATTGGAAAACCGAAAGTTTCCTTGTTCTCTTATTGTTCAGGAAAAGATGGCTTATCTTGAAAAGTTAATGTATTCAATTTACCCCTGTAGTGTAAGGAGTTCTGAGAGAAAACCTCACGCCAATGGTTGCAGTGGGGGAAATGTATGTGTGTTTAAGAGACTGTGGCCGAGTCCAGATTGTAACTTTGTATTTCAAATAGAATTTATTTTGCTTAGCTTCAAAGGGCAATGAAGAGAAAAGACTGCTTCAGCTTATGGCAAGTTTCAAGAAAAGTCGCTGAGCGCATTTACCAATGAGACCCCTGACGAGCACTGGTGCTTCATGAACGGCAAGGCCCTGAATCCCAGGGACTAACAATGGCTGCAGTAGACTGTACTGCATCCAGTTTTCGCCCCTCCTCTCCACCACTTCAGAAAGGCTGTGGACAAATTGGATCGAGTCCTGCGGAGGGCAACGAAACTGATCAGGGGGCTGGGGCACATGACTTACGAGGAGAGGCTGAGCGAATTGGGCCTGTTTAGTCTGCAGAAGAGACGAGGGATGGGCATTTGATAGCCAACTTCTGAAAGCATTTGATAGCCAACTACCTGAAATCAAGGGGGGATTGCAAAGACTATGGAGCTCGACTGTTCTCAGGGGCAGCAGATGACAGAACAAGGAGCTATGGTCGCTAGTTCAAGTGGGGCAGGGCTAGGTTGCAGACGAAGGAAAACAATTTCAGTGGGAGGGTGGTTACCTCGGGAGGTGGTGGAATCTCCATGCTTTGCGGTTTTTCAGGTTCGTCCTGACAAAGCCCTGGCTGGGACGATATAGTTGGGGTTGGTCCGGCTTTGAATAGGGGATTGGACTAAAGGAAATCCTGGGGTCGCCTCCAACACTCATCTTCTATGAGTCGATGACTGAAGTATGTGGTTACAATCTACTTAGATAGGAAAGGTAACTATTAATGCGTAGGTCATGTACGGAGGAGGGTTGTCACCGTTTTTCCATCAGTCACGATTGTTTCTGTTGATCTTGCTATCCCTTGTTAAAAAATGTCCTTTTGTTTGCTACGTGTACTCAAGTGCTGTGTGTGATACAGGAGCAGTGGTCTAGAGTAAAATTGGTAAACTGGGGCTAGCCCGTTGCTTTGGGTACAGAGGATCTGGATTTCTCTGAGGATTTGAAGACACTCAGGCGGGACGTTGTGTCTACTATCAACAGTCAGGGCTTATGTAACCCAGAGGACGGTGCTTGAGCTGCTGACCCTCTGGATGAGTTTGGTCGCTAACATCCAGCTGACAAAGTCGAAGGACGTAACAAGGAGACCCACCATCCTCAGAACCTTGAGACGGTCAAAATGTACCTCTACAGTGAGCCACATGTCAATTGCGCACAGGGAAGGCACCCCATAGCAGAGTTCTCTGTATCCAAATAGACCCAGATCTCTGCCCTATGAACTCATGGAACACTTGTTCTTTCCACAGTGAAAGCACGTAAAAGACGCATGGTCTCCGTGATAAATTGGTCATCGAGAGCTCTTATTCTTTTCTCAGCTCTGCTGTGTATTTGAAAGGCTACACAGGAAGCTAGGGCGACGACTGACGCGAGGAAAATTGTTTGCCAACTCCACTGCCCAGTTCAGTTCATTGATTACAGTCGCAAAGAATACCTGGGTTAGATGGACACTAATCAGCCTTCCCTGTTCGGCTCCAATGTTTCAGGAGTCAAAGACAGAGCGCGAGAGCGTCTTCAGATTACTTTCCTTTTCTGTGACTCACACACTCTTGCCTTGTGGGGAACAAGGACTTTCATACAGTGAAGAAATGAGGGGAACCAATGAGGCAATGAGTGTGTCGGGCTCCAAATTCAGATTTCAGGATACATGAATGTTGAGAGTGTCTGACTCCATGGCAGAACAATTAAGGCGATGGTGCAGTTGCTTCGCTGTAGCACTTCGATTGCAGACGCTCTAAGCCAAGGGGTGAGAGCTTGCCCATCTGCTTGATTCGTCCAACCCTGCAAGCGGCGATGGCTCCGCTGCGATTAGATGCTCTCCGTCGACGTACCGTTCTCTTCACAAAAAGCTAGGGATTTGTCAATCCTCAGCAATGTAATTACACTGAGGAATGGCTTTGATGTAGACCAGATGTTGGCTTTCTCTTGTGTATTATTCATTTCCATCTCTTCTCTATCTTCTCGTACTCTGAAAGATTAAAAAGTATGAAAATATTAAAAGGGTGCTTTTTCTCCTTGTGCAAACTTTCCCACATAGAAGACCCACTTAGTGCGACCCATATGACAAACGGAGCGAGAGGAACACCAGTAATGCTTCGAAGCTACATCGGGACAAATACAACTCGAGTGGCAGGTTCCAGTTCTTAAGAACGGGGAGTCAAAGAAATCTGACGTCTATGAGGAGAGTTTGTGATCTTTGCAAATGTTAGTCTTAAAAAGGAAAAGGAAATGATTGGTGAAGTTATTGATTGACGAGTAAGAGACGAATTATGTAATAATCTGAATTATATTGTCAAACTGAAAGTTTTCTTAGTTGTTCCGGAAAAGATGGCTTGTAGTGTAAGGAGTTCAGAGAGAAAACCTCACGCGAAAGTTTGGAGTGGGGGAATGTGTTTGGCCAATAGCCAAGGGCAGCTGGTGAGGGGAGTTGGCACTAGCGCTCCTGCAGGGGCCATGGTGTGGGATAAACAGAGAACTCCAGTGTCCAGGGGTCTCTGAACAGGAGTCCATTCCACTGCAGGAGGGGATCTGGCATCAGTGCGAGGGGGCCTGGGACAGGAGTCTGGGACTCAGCCATCGGGGAAAAGGAGGGAATTCAGTTGTGGCGGGGAAGCTGTGCTGAGCAGAGATGCAGCTCGTTCCCTGGGTGCGATGTTGCAGCCATTTAACTACGTGGTTAATACAGAGGTTGCAGTTCAGCTGAGTAAAGTGCTGCACCCGTTTTAATGGTGTTAGGGGCTTTGCCAGGGTATAAAACTGAGGTGCTTCTTCATCCTGGCCACACCCCTCTACCCCTGCTCCACCCCCTCCTCCTCCAGCCTGTCCATGCCCCCCACCCCCGGAACACTCCTTGGGCCTGCAGCTGCTGGGGGGAGGCACAAGTGGCACCTCTGTTGGAGGAATTTCTCAGGGTGGGGGAGGGCTTTACACCTTCCCTACAGCCCCTTTGTCCCACTCTAGCCAGCATGGGAGCCAGAGCACAGTGGCGGGCTGGGTCCAGACTTAATGAATGTAGGGTCCAAACCTGGGATACTGCCTTGAAGTGCCTAGGGGCTGGTTCTCTGAGGGACTGGACCCCTGCACTGCCCACGGACTCCAGATGCAGTTGGAACAAGGTCCCTGCAGCCCTTTAGTTCAAAGAGATAAACGGAGGTACCCAAAATTAGGCCATTGTTGTACATTTAGGCCTTACCGCCTTGCCCATTAACAACAGTAGGTGGGCTAAGGCTCACTGTCAGTCACTGTTTATACTTGATCACGGCTGACCGGGTCCTGGTTGTAAGCAGGGCTGAGAACCTCAGGGTTAAGTTGCACACAGTGAAAATAACTGAAATGTGACCCCTGCATTTCACACTGTGCTGTGCTGCCCTGGGGAGATGTGGCTTTAAGCTGGTGTCCAAGCCCCTTCCCACTCTCAAGAAGGACTGGGCCAAAAGAGCTGATTTTCAGTGGCACTGACACTGCCCGGGTCCTGGCCACCGGTCCAGGGGGCTTTGCGTTTTATTTTAATTTTAAATGAAGCATCTTAAACATTTTAAAAACCTTATTTACTTTACATACAACAATAGTTTAGTTATATATTATAAACTTATATAAAGAGACCTTCTAAAAAAATTAAAAATGTATGACTGGCATGCGAAACCTTAAATTAGAGTGAATAAATGAAGACTCGGCACACCACTCCTGAAAGGTTGCTGATACCTGACCTAGGGGTTACAGTGGAGGAGAAGCTGGATATGAGTCAGCAGTGTGCCCTGGTTGCCAACAAGGCCAATGGCATATTGGGCTGCATTAGTAGGCGCACTGCCAGCAGATTCAGGGAGTGATTATTCCCCTCTATTCGGCACTGGTGAGGCCACACTTGCAGTATTGTGTCCAGTTTTGGGCCCCACACTACGAAATGGATATGGACAAATTGGAGAGTCCAGGGGAAGGAAACAAAAATGTTTGGGGGGGCGATGGGGGGCTGGAGCACATGACCTATGAGGAGAGGCTGAGGGAACTGGGCTTATTTAGTCTGCAGAAGAGAAGAGTGAGGGGGGGGGATTGGATAGCAGCCTTCAACTACCTGAAGTGGGGTTCCAAAGAGGATGAAGCTTGGCTGTTCTCAGTGGTGGCAGATGACATAACAAGGAGCAATGGTCTCAAGTTACAGTGGGGAAGATCTGGGTTGGATATTAGGAAACACTCTTTCACTAGGAGGATGGTGAAGCACTGGAATGGGTTCCCTAGGGAGGTGGTGGAAGCTCCTTCTTTAGAGGTTTTTAAGGTCAGGCTTGACAAAGCCCTGGCTGGGATGATTTAGTTGGGGTTTGTCCTGCTTTGAGCAGGGGGTTGGACTAGATACCTCCTAAGGTCCTTTCCAACCCTGATCTTCTATGATCCTAAGTCAGTCTCCTGAGAGTTGGAAAAGAAAGTGTCAGACGTGGGAGTGGGCAGGGAATTCCCACTGAACCTCAAAGCACAGAGTGACCTGTCCAATCTTATAGCCCTGGTTCTAGCTATTGAGAAAATTGCTTCTGGGCTTTTTCTAGGCTAGTTCAGATCATTTGTAGATGTGTCGTTTGGATTATTCCCCCCCCCTCTTTTTTTTAGTATAATGATGCTAAAACTTTTGTAACTAATACAGCCAAATAATGAGATGAATAGTGAAGCAGGTTTAGCTACTTCATAAGAAAATGGGTAACTTTATTTCCCTGATTTTGAGTCTTAAAAGATTTTCTGAGATTTCAATTTTTGAATGTGCAAGTGTTTTATTGCCCATCCTGAATTGTGGGTTTTCTCTCCTGGTGAAGGCTGTTTGGTCACATACTTTGATATTAGCTTAGTTTGACAGGATGTAGCTCAGATTTATTGAGGACTTCACGAGACAAAGGATCATTTGCCTGAAGAGCCTTTTTTAAATTGTATTTCACTTCAACCTTCGTCTAACCCTGTGTCATGAGATTGTTTGAACAATGGCAATTATCGATCTCTCTCAGCAGAAACACTGAGCGTGCGAGCTAGATTCTCACTCCGAGAGGCAGAGACTGAGACAGGGAATGAAGTTGCTGCCTGATGCCTGCAGGGCTGTGAGATACGGTCAGGAGTGGGGGAAGAGCTGGGAGACGGCTGGGTTTGCTCTTCAGAGCCAGAGAGCTGAGGCTGAGCACTGTGAGCTCCCTGCATCAGAGCCAGAGAGACGAGACCTGGCCTATGAGTGTCATGTGAACACTCCCTGAGCTCTAAAGGGGCAGGAATGACCCCCAATAAGAATGATGGGGGGAGGGGCAGCGTCTCCTGACTGCCACAGGCAAGCGAGCCAGGGATGTCAGAGGCCACAGAGAGATAAGGAGCCCTAAAGCCCGGCTCATCACCTCTCCCCACCTACATCTACCTCACTGTCCTGTGTGGGGACGAGAGAGGCTCTCTCTGCCCTACTCACCCCACACTTTATCCTTTTAGCCTGAGCAGATGCAAGGAGGAGTGTGTGGGTGTCGGGAGCGTCTCCGTGATTAAGGCCGTGCTTGTAAACCAAGTTTTCAACTTCAAGTATATGTGAAAAAACAACAACAGATTTTTCTTCCTCCAAATAACAGCACTTACACTTACAGTACAGGACAAATAGCCCGAGTTCCCTGCAAGCTGCATAGCCGCGCAGCCAGCCAGCAGCCTCCTTAGCTTCGCCTGGGCCCTCAGACAACCCACCTAGGGGCCTGCCAGGGCCAGGGGAGGGGCACCCTTCCCTGAGCCCCAATCTATCTCGGCCTCCAACCTGCGCCAACCCAGCTGAGCCTGAGCTGCCCTTGCCCAGGGCTGAACCCAGCCCTGGCCTTGCCGGGGAGAGGCGCCTATCCTGTGGGCCCGGCCCTGCAGCTTATACGGGGGGCAGGGGGGTCGCCTCCCCCCCAAGCCTAGGTGCTGCTGCAGGGAGAGACAGCTGGGAAGAGGCCTCTCTCCTGGCCGGAGCACCCGCCTGCAGTACTGGAAATCCCCACCCAGGCCTGGACACTTTCATCTCCAGCTCTAATGAGTTGGATACAGGATCAAATTGATCCTAAGTACAGAGACTCTCTGGGAGTGGGCAGCGGGGACAAAATACAGGTGGATAAACTCCACTGTGCCTCAGACACAGGCCAGCGCTGCTGGATTCAGCAGATATAGTGACAGTGATGGGGAAGGAGGGAATCCCTCGGACTCGCCCCATTGCCTTTCGGCCTTGCAGAGGCTGAAATGATCCATCTGTCCCACTCCTGCTCCTCCTTGTTACATGGGAATGTATTTTAAATAAGGAAAATGGTAAAAAAGTAAAATTCCTGCTTCCCAGCACCACCTGGACCAGCGTGAGCACAACTGGGAAGGAGACATTTTGTCAGCAAAGTGGGGACTTGGTGATTAACAATCGCTCTGCTACTGGGGTGACAGTATAAACGTGATGCTCAGAGATTGTCCAGACCAGGAAAATGGGTGTCCATTAGGACAGGCCAAAGGGGAAGGTGCCAGCTAACCCCAACCCCTGTGCCTGGGCTATGTCAGCACTGCAAACAGAGCAGTGTGTTTACATCAGGATAGCTATCTCCAGCACACCGACGCCCAGGGAATTCCTAGAGCAGAAGACAAACCCCATGTCCATTTTTACTCAGTGAGGCGACTTGTGGTCACCTCAATTTCCCCCACCTGGGGCTGATGGAAACTCCTTGCTGGAAGGACACACACTCCAATGACTCACAGGAGAAAGGGGCACGGGACTCACCCCAGAGAAGGGCGACCTGTAAAAGGCACAAGTGGGCAACACACGAGGCAGCTGAGAGAACAGAGGGACACAAATGGTGCAAACAAACCACAAGGTCACTATGTGGGAATTAGCAAATGTGTTTTTAAAAAAAGTCTTTTTTCTGCCCTACACAACGTTTCTACCCTGCGTCGCTGTCTTGTGAATACCCTGATGTCTTGTAAGGGGTGGGCCCTGGGTGAAACTTTTCCCGCACTCACAACATCTATTAGGTCTCTCTCCCATGTGAATTCTCTGATGTACAATGAGGTCTGAGCTCACACTGAAGCCTTTCCCGCACTCACAGCACTGATAGGGTCTCTCTCCTGTGTGGATTCTCTGATGTTTTAAAAGGCCTGAGTGGTTAGTGAAATGTTTTCCACACTCAGTGCATGTGTTTTTTTCTCTCTCCTGCGGGCTGGGCTGTGGTTTCCAGGAGGTCCTGGTGAGTTCCCTGACTATTAATGGAGTTACCCACTTTCTCTGCTGGCTTGTTTCTCTGCTCCCTCTCTGGCCTGTGCTGACTCTCACAGGCTTTGCCCTGCACACGATGCCGGGACACATTCCCTCTGGAGCCGTGCGATAATCCCCCATGTGGTGCCACTTACTCAGAATCTTCCTGCTGAGGATTCTGCTTCTTCTCCTCACTCACCATCCCAGCACCTGCTGGGACAGAGAGAGAAACCTCAGACACAGGGATGGAAAAGTTGGCAGCCGGTTTCAAGCGGAGTGCCCCAAGGGTCGGTCCTGGGGCCGGTTTTGTTTAATATCTTTATTAATGATCTGGAGGATGGTGTGGACTGCTCTCTCAGCAAGTTTGCAGATGACACTAAACTAGGAGGCGTGGTAGATACACTAGAGGGTAGGGATCGGATACAGAGGGACCTAGACAAATTAGAGGATTGGGCCAAAAAAAACCTGATGAGGTTCAACAAGAACAAGTGCAGAGTCCTGCACTTAGGATGGAAGAATCCCGTGCACTGCTACAGACTAGGGACCGAATGGGTACATAGCAGTTCTGCAGAAAAAGACCTAGGGGTCACAGTGGATGAGAAGCTGGATATGAGTCAACAGTGTGCTCTTGTTGCCAAGAAGGCTAACGGCATTTTGGGCTGTATAAGTAGGGGCATTGCCAGCAGATCGAGGAACGTGATCGTTCCCCTTTATTCGACATTGGTGAGGCCTCATCTGGAATACTGTGTCCAGTTTTGGGCCCCACACTACAAGAAGGATGTGGAAAAATTGGAAAGAGTCCAGCGGAGGGCAACAAAAATGATTAGAGGTCTGGAGCACATGACTTATGAGGAGAGGCTGAGGGAAGTGGGATTGTTTAGTCTCCAGAAGAGAAGAATGAGAGGGGATTTGATAGCAGCCTTCAACTACCTGAAGGGGGGTTCCAAAGAGGATGGACCTCGGCTATTCTCAGTGGTGGCAGATGACAGAACAAGGAGCAATGGTCTCAAGTTGCAGTGGGGGAGGTCCAGGTTGGATATTAGGAAACACTATTTCACTAGGAGGGTGGTGAAGCACTGGAATGGGTTATCTAGGGAGGTGGTGGAGTCTCCTTCCTTGGAGGTTTTTAAGGCCCGGCTTGACAAAGCCCTGGCTGGGATGATTTAGTTGGGAATTGGTCCTGCTTTGAGCAGGGGGTTGGACTAGATGACCTCTTGAGGTCCCTTCCAACCCTGATATTCTATGATTCTATGATTCTATGAAAAGGGAAAACAAACCAAAATTAGAGCTGGAGAGACAGAAAAGAAACCTAGTAGCTGGATTCTCCACAACTCTTCCCCATAGGGGAGAGAGGAGGGGAACAATTCTGCCTCCACATCCCCTCAGGGAGGGAGCTCTGCCAGGTGTCAGTCAGGATGCGCAAGAAGCCATGAGCGACAGCTGCCCTGAGGATACATGGCCTCCTGGGGATACTCCTGAACCCTGAGAGCTCACAAGGCTTTTAGGGACTCCCAGCTGTTTCCTTCGGTCACTGAGAGCGTTGAGTTGGTTTACTGATCCCTCACCTGCGCAGGGACCTCTGGGGATCTCTCCTTCCTCAGAGCCCTGGAGATCCAGGACCCACGGCTCCTCCCCTCATTCCAGCTGGGAGATCACATCAGGTCTGGAAACTGGACACCCTGCTCAGGGGAAAGAAAACAAGGGAGATCAGGGAAATCATGGGACGTTTCTATTACTTTAACCCCAGCCCATTTTACAGCAGGGAAAGGCTGGGGGCAGCTCCCCAGGTGCAGGAGACTCTGCGTATGAGAGATTTAACTCTCCCCATCTCTGCTGGGAACACACACAGCCAGACACTGCTCAGCAAAGGGGCTCCTAAAACACAGAGACAGGAACTCCACGTTCCAGGAAGTTAAGGCCCCAGACAGAGGGGAAGTTACCCTGGACCTGCTTCTTCATCCCAGAGAGAAACCCCAAGAGAATGGGGGAGTTGTAGGAGAGCCTGGACCGTTGAGCACGGGCTGGTGGGATTCAGCGCAGTGAGGAATAGGAGGGACGGGGGGTGTCACCGAATGTCGTATCTCAGGGCTTGTCTACACTTGAGACACCATGACTGGACTGCTGTAGTGGTTCAGTGTAGATACTCAGCAACGGGAAGGTTCTGCTGTCGGGGTAGGTCATCCACCTCCCCCAGAGGCAATAGCTAGTCCACAGAAGCATCATTTTCTGCATAAAACCCAACTATTCTAACTACCCTAAATTCCACAGGTGCATTCAGATGGTCTTGAAATGTGCTGGCTTCTATGGTCATTCATGGACGGGTTACTGGTTCCAGTATGGGGTGACTGGTTAAAGATGTTCCTGAGATTCAGCCCACCACCCTAGGCAGCTTTTGACAAAATCATCTTAGTCTTGAAATGTTTTTTGCACACAGCTGGGGCTGAAACTGTGGTTCTAATTGTCCCTGGACTGATCACAGTCACTTGGCGTTGATCTGTTAATACAGGACACCCCTGTCTTCTGCAGGAAACCAGCTCTGAAAGCCAATAGCTGCTGAATCTGAAATCTCAGAGCAGCACAAGCCAAACTGAGCAGTCGCTGACATGGAAATGCACATGTAATGCCAGACTACGTCCCTATGAACTGCGCGAGGGTTGCCAGCAATCTGCTGGGCCAGGGAAAGGTTTGCTCAAGGGGATGGGCTGTGGCCACTGAACCTGAACGACACCCATGAACTGGAGCCTGAGCCCGAGCTCCGATAGCTTTCACACTACGTGTGTTGTGCATTTTTCTTGCATTTGTCAGAAGTTCCTCTTGGAAGCTTTGCCCTTTTATACCAAAATGTTTGTGTTAAGATTAATAGTTTAAAGTTCTCTGAACTAAAAAACCCACTTTCTTGCCCAGTCTGCACTTAAACTTTTTGCTAGCCTAGCTCTGTTTGACGGGGGTGTGAAAAATCACACCGCTGACCAACACAGCTATGCTGGGAAAAGCTCTAGGGTAGACATACAGCTATGAAGAACGACTAAGAAGAACATGCCACCGTTTGTGTTGTGTTCCACGGATCGGAATACCAGCATTTTCCTGCATGTGTGTCAGCTGTGGACGACTGGGAGCAGCTTGGCAGAGATGTGACTGTGATATGAAGAGAGCTGCATGTAAAACTTGGGGGCCTAGTCTGCCTCATGCCTGTGCTGAGGGCTGGAGGCTGGGTCTCTGAAGGTGCACAGCGGTGAGGTCTTGTCACCGAGATTGTCAGCATCCTGGTGACATATGTGCTAGTGATCCTCAGTGCTCAGTAAGTGCTAAGCGAAGTCCGTGACTCAGGAGGAATCCTCGGGGCGAGGGGTGATCTCACTTTGCAGGTCCGAGCTGGTTTGTGTGGCGTGGGATCAGTGTGTGAGTGCCGGCCAGGGGTCGGAAATTTCTGTTTGTCACATTGGACCTAAAATCCAAGTTTTGCCCTAGCAAAGAGAAGATGTCAGACTTCGTGCTGTGCTGCCCCGGTGCCCTGTTCCCAGAGCGTCCTGTAGCAGGGGCGGGCAGAACGCTAGGGTGTGTGTCACTGGCTTGTTGGGGTGTTGCTAAAACAGGGCAGAGTAGAGGTTGCATTGTGGGGATGCCATAAGCCTTAGCTCTGCATTTCCCCTCCTAAGAACTGAGGGGACAGGAACCCTTACCCAGCGAGGTCACGTTCTCATAGTTCTCCTGCATGACGTCTCTGTAGAGGGCTCTCTGAGCGGGGTCCAGCAGAGCCCCCTGCCCCGCGGTGAAATACACAGCCACCTCCTCGAGGCTCACCGGCCCCTGAAACAACAGGTGCCCCCCACTCAGTGCCTGCTACCCCAGCCACAACTTCACTATTCATGGGGGAAAGGAGCCAATCAAATGGAAGCTCTGAGGGGCTTGCAGTCAGAGGCCAACCCCCAAACCACTCATAAGAACGGCCAGCCTGAGTCAGACCAAAGGTCCATCTAGCCTAGTATCCTGTCTGCCGACAGTGGCCAGTGCCAGATGCCTCAGAGGGAATGAACAGAACAGGAAATCATCAAGTGATTCACCCGTCGCCTATTCCCAGTTTCTGGCAAACAGAGACCAGGGACACCATCCCTGCCCATAGCCATCGATGGACCTGCCCTCCATGAATCTATCTAGTACCAGAGCATCCAGGAAACACCCAGGTGAGGGGACGAAGAGAGAGCTCCTGATCTCTCCCAGCAGATCCATCACACACCTACTAGCCAGGGGCTGATACAGGAGGTGGAGCCCTGGCAGGGTCCAGGGACCATTCCCTGGTAGATACGAACACCCTCCTCATTGCAAGGAGCTGGATATGAATGGAGGGGCAGGGCCCCTATGCTGCCCCTTTCATATTTCGCAGCTGCTGTTGGTCAGTCAGGTCAGGCTCCAGCACTGGGAGCCTGGTCAGTGTTTCCTAACCTCACCTGGGTGGGTTGTTTCCTCTCCCACAAATTAGGGCATTTCCCCTCCGAACCTCATGGCTCTGATCCTAGAATCCAGGGCACTTACTAAACAAGTCCCAGCAGGTTTGCCACCCCCTGGCCTCCTCCCTTTCTCCACCCTGGGAATTTCCTGCCCCGCTCCCACCTCCAAACCAGACCCAAACCTTCCCACCCCCTGTGTATTGCTGCCCCCTCCCTCCTGCAGCAACCCACCAGCCACCCCCCAATAACCCCTACCTGAACTGGCTCCGCTGCAGCCATTTCTCTGCCCTGTGCCAAGGGCTGGAGCGAAGCATGGGCATCGTTCTGCAGCCTGGCAGGGCGAGAAGGGCAGTTGTGGAGATGGGAGAACAGGCTTTAGGTATGTTCACATCACAATTCCCCAGGTTCTTTCCCTGCAGACAGACCCTGAGATTCTGCCACGCTGGACAGAAAAGGGGATGAACTGGAGGGAATTTCTACAGACAGGAAAAGTGCAGGCATGGGGTGAAGCTTCCCTGGGTTGGGGGAAGGGGGGACTAGCTCCCTGCCCCATCTCTGCAGCCTGAGACTCCGCCCACACTCCGCCCCCCGCTCGCCCGCTCCTGCTGCTCCCCAGGGTCTCTCCTCTGCCCCCTCCTTCATAGGACAGAGGGGTGAGCGGAGAGGCAGGGAGCTGACTGGAAGGGAGGGGGTGGCGAGGAGGGACCGGGCAGGTGGTGGGGGGGAAATGAGGAGGCACAGGCAGCGAGTTGTAGGGGCTCGTGGTGCCTGGGCACCAGGAATATTCCTGCCCTGGGACGCGGGTCCAGAAATGTTCGGGGATGGGTCTCTCCTGCAACCCCGCCTGCTGCCCCCACATGTCCCCCAGTCCCTCCTGCCACCCCTGCACCCTCCTTCGCCTCCCCCCCACCTGCCGCCCCCACACCCCCCCCCCCCGCCGTGAGGCCCCCGGTCCCACCTGCCTCCCCCAGATGATTTAAAAAGGCCTGTCCCTGCGCTGCGGCCCCTGGGGGAGGGGGGCAGCAGCGCGCGGAGACCCCCTGGCCTACGCTGTCTAGGAGCTGCTGCCCAAGGGGGGGTACCCCAGGTAAATGCTGCATCCTCCACCCGCTCCAAGAGCCTGCACCCCACCGCCTCCCCCCACACCCCTTCCGGCCCCCAAACTCCCTCCCCACCAACCCAAACTCCCTCCCAGGGCCTGCACCCTCTCACCCCTCCTGCACCCCACCCCGCCCCAGCCCAGAGCCTGCATCCAGCACCCTCACTCCATCCCAGAGCTGGCACCCCACACCCTCTCCCACACCTCCATTTCCTCCCAGAGCCTGCACGCCCACCCGCTCACCCCCTGCACTCAAACTCCCCCCCAGAGCCTGCACCCTGCACCCCTCCTGCACCCAAACTCCCTCCCAGAACCTGCACCCCTCACCCCTCCTGCACCCCCACCACTGCCCCAGCCTAGCCTGCACCCAGCACCCCCTTCCTGTGCATCCGGCCGGGCTGCAGCCAGTGCCTGCCCCGGGATCGCCGGGAGACGGAGCGTCCCGGGCAGCGGGGCCGAGCCCAGATCTCGGGCCGGGGTGGGGCGCAGGGGAAGGGGCGTGACCCACAGCCCCCTGAACCCCCACCCCACATTGCCATCTTCTCCCTGCCCCCCATTGCCAGCCTCTCCCTGAACCCCCTACCCTCCATTGCCAGTCTCTCCCTGCATCCCCGCTCCCATTGCCATCTTCTCCCTGCCCCCTTACCCACCCATTGCCATGTTCTCTCTGCCCCCCCGCCTCCCCATTGCCACCCTCTCCCTGCCCCTCTTGCCCCCCATTGCCAGCCTCTCCCTGCCCCCCCGCACCCATTGCCATCTTCTCCCTGCCCCCCCTTACCCTCCCATTGCCAGCCACTCCCTGCCCCCTTACCCCCCATTGCCATCTTCTCCCCGCCCTCCATTGCCAACCTCTCCCTGCACCCCACCCGCCCCATTGCCATCCTCTCCCTGCATCCCCCACCCCCCATTGCCAGCCTCTCCCTGCCCCCCATTGCCATCCTCTGGCTGCACCCCCCGCTTCCCATTGCCAGCCTCTCCCTGCCCCCCATTGCCAGCCTCTGGCTGCCCCCCCTGCCTCCCCATTGCCAGCCTCTGGCTGCACCCCCTACTCCCCATTGCCACCCTCTGTCTGCCCCCCTGCCCCCATTGCCAGCCTCTCCCTGCCCCCCATTGCCAGCCTCTGGCTGCACCCCCCGCTTCCCATTGCCAGCCTCTGGCTGCACCCCCTGTCCCCCATTGCCAGCCTCTCCCTGCCCCCATTGCCATCCTCTGGCTGCACCCCCCGCCCCCCATTACCATCTTCTCCCTGCCCTCCTTACCCCCCCCCATTGCCAGCCTCTTCCTGCCTCCTTACCCCCCCATTGCCATCTTCCCCTGCCCTCATTGCCAGCTTCTGGCTGCGGACACACCTGGTGAGGGGCGTTTGAACCCTAACAACCACCTGGTTCCTAATGTCCTGGGGAGTGTGTGGAGCAGCATCGCCCAGACAGTTCGGGAAGCCCCTTGTGTGATGTTACGTGTTCAAAACCAGGGACCCTCCATAAGCCACAATTGTGACCCAGCTCTGCCGGGCTGTCCTCTGAGAGTGGAGCTGCTCCAGATCCGGCTGGGGTCACGGGGCACTGGGGCGACGGGACAGCCCGTGTCTCTGGGACAGGCTCGTCTGGGGCTGGCTGGACCAGGGAGGAGTAGTGCAGAGGGATTGTTGCACAAGTGAGCCTGTGTCAGGGCATGTTTCTGCCCATTGCACATCCAGCACCGACCCCTGGTGCTGGTGGGTCTTGCTCAGAGACAGCGGCCTTGTCCTCCTGCCCCCAGGATCATGCACAGAAAAGGCGGCTGCACATTTTTTGTGTCATTTCCTGTATTTGTACAGCTCCCAACCTCAACATTCTGGGGAGCCAAACCGACCCCCCCCCCCAACTCATCATCAGACCAAGGCCCTTTGATCCACCAGGTGCAGACCTCTGCCTCTTGAGCTGTAGCATAATCGAGAGCAGTAGCTGTTCCCTTGCATGTGGCCCAGGCACCAGAGAGGGTGAGCTAGTGCCTCTGAGCAGTCAATATCGCCTAGACGAAAGAAAGTTTAGCCCTAACAGGGACGTTAGCTGGTTCAATGGGACGTGAGGGTGACAGGGATGTTGTCGCGGGGCAATCAGGTTGGTCAGGCATGACTTGCCCGTGGTGAATCCACGTTGACTGTTCCCGATCAGCCTTCCTCTCCTCCAAGTGCTTCAAAATGGACTCCTTCAGGACATCCTCCATCATTTTGCCAGGGACTGAGGTGAGGCGGACCGGCCTGTAGTTCCCCGGATCCTCCTTCTTTCCTTTTTTAAATTTGGACATTATATTTGCTTTTTTCCCAATCGTCTGGGACCTCCCCTGATCATAGAATATCAGGGTTGGAAGGGACCTCAGGAGGTATCTAGTCTAGTTTATACATAGGCCATCTTGATATCTTATTTCCTCACTTGTTTTGACTCTAGCCAACAGAAAATATTTTCTATATCTTATCTACACAAGGTCTTCTACACCTTATCTATACAAGGTCACAACAACTTCTCACACAGTTCTTTCCCACCCGCCTCACACAATCCTCGCTTCTACAAATCTCGCGTTATTAGGGTTACAGTTAGCCTGACTCTTGCTAACGAACTGTCATGCATTGCAGTTCCTTTCTGTCAGTTCTTTCTCTGCTTCCACAACCCCCCCTTTTGTACTACTAGTACAACAAACATTCTCAAATCTCTATTTGCATCAAGTCCTGGACTTCAGATTCTACATCAGATGCTTCAATCTTAGGGGATGTAGTGATTGGATGTAATGACAATGCATTACTATTATTACGTCTTTTACAACAACAACATAATCCTAAACTAACTAATAGCAATACAAGCAATAACATTCCCATAGCAATACTATAATGGGGTTGTTGTACAGTCTTAGTCATAAAACACAATACATCATACTTGGTACATAAAGTAGATACTCTATAAGCAGTATGAAAGGCATACTTTTTAACTTGATATATATTTTGAAGCATGTGAATTTGCCCTTGTACTTCAGAGATTTTCTGAATCTCTGGTAACAGTGAAAACAAATTCTGAAATCTATCAGGCACTAAACTAGTCCAATTAAAGGGTATCTGGAACCTAAGGGTTACTTGGAAAACTCTATCTGCAGGCCAGTAAATAATATGATTGCCTGCAGTGGTAGTGAGATTAAAATGTATCTCTTTCAATATGGTGTCATTAACATACACACAGCTATCATTAGCTTGAAAAAGTAAGTGTCCTGTCAGGGTAGTTCCTTGTCCCCTACCCTCCTAGCAAACGTAGTCATAAACAGTGACAACTTCTCCTGGCTTCAGTTTACGTATACACTGAAGCTGTGGGGGTTCTAATGGCCAAAATGTCTATAGACTACCTAACCCCACCCAAATGTCAGGTGTAATCCTAGGAGCACTGACTAAAAATCGATTGGGCATACCAGGTGGTCTAATTTCCCAGATGTCTCGGTGAATTACCCAATTCCACATGCATCCTCCCCATGGACCCGGCAGGATACGGTATGTGGGAGCCCACACCCCCTGAACCCGTCCATATGCTTGGAAGGAGCACTGAGAATGTCCACACTTCCACCCAGAAAGTTTCCAAGTATGTTTCCATGGCCACAGATCAGATGGTACTCCTGATGTGTCTGTAAGGGCAGTGGGCGAAGCCTGGTGCTCTAGATCATTCCGAATGGCCATTAGCTGGTCATTCAGGAAATCCTGAATCTCTGAGCATGCTAGATCCCACTGCAATGCCTTCCCAACCTCAGTGATATTCAATACCATCTCTGTCAGCAACTCATAGAACTAAGGGTGGAAATAACATGTAACTCACCAACTCCAGCCTGTACCTGGGTTAGTTGTGCTCCAGAAACAAGGCCAATGGCCTTCTCTAGTTGGCCCAATTTCTCATCATGTTCTTGGTTCTTAAAAATATTCCACACCTGCTGCACTATTGGCCCCATCCCACAGGGATCCGGTCAAGTCTCTCTTCTTTCTAGAAGAAATAATCCAAGCCCTCTGTTGTGCTAATCTAATGGCAGCCCCCTGTGAACAGTTTGGGTATGTAGAGGTAATCTGGAAACTGGATAAGGACAATGAAAATTTAACAGTCCCTAATGTTGTGTTAATCACAGTCCACCGATATCCTAATACATCTCTCTTTGGTGTAGTACTATACCACATCTGTTGGTCAAATACCTTTATGTACTTCCGGGAGGCATTAACATTAATGGCATAAGAGGGGGTGTATTGCAATAAGGTACAGGTCACATTATTAGTTACCGGAATAATTTCTATGCAGGTAAAATTTTTAGTGGCAGAACAAACTCTTTGGGTATTTGTTTGATTATTCACTAATTGGGTGACTAAATAACAATAAGGGCTTCTCTTATTTAACACAGTACAAATTCCAGGAACAACCATCATATCTACTTCACTATAGAACCCATCAATTGCAATTATTAATTCTTGGGGTTTGCTGGTAGTGATATCATGTACTTCTATCTCTACTGATCCATTTGTTTTCCATTCAATTGTTCGCTCATATACATTATCCTGAACTTTAAAGAATAATTTCTCTGAACAAAATTTCAGTAAATCACTAAGATGTGAAAGCCTTGGCCAATGGGTTTCATTGGAATATACAGTACTGTTTGTATCTGGATAAGTTACAGTGGTGGTGGCAGGGGTCAAGGGACTAGTGGTGGGCGTAGTCTTTGTGGTGGCAAGGCATTTTTGATATTCATCATCTGAAAGCCAATTAGGG
The DNA here is from genome assembly GCF_027887155.1 of Malaclemys terrapin pileata. Taxonomy (NCBI): domain Eukaryota; kingdom Metazoa; phylum Chordata; order Testudines; family Emydidae; genus Malaclemys; species Malaclemys terrapin. The sequence goes on along the minus strand of NC_071515.1, from coordinate 11,588,177 downwards.
AGGGCAGTGCATCCTGAAGGTACCTGTCCATAAGCACAAAGCCCTGATCCTGGAAAAAATCCACCCCACCACTGGACCCCGCATTCCCAGGAACGGTCCCCACAGTTCCCTCCTTGCCAATAAACAATGCTCAGTCTCTTCCACCAGGGCCAGTTCTTAATGTCTCTTGTAGTCAGGAATCCCTGGACTTTAGTGGTTTCAGCAGAGCGAGTGTTTCTTCTTTTCTTCTTCAAAAGCAGTTGTGATTCACCATTGTGCAGGGGAGAGGTTACTAGCACTTCACCCTGTACTGGTGTGATTCTTGTAAAAGAATTCAAAGGCATTGTAGATCTGTCAGTGGACAAGGGAGAGGTTACTAGCACTTCACCTTGTCCTCCTTTCTTGCTGTCCAGGAGGCACAGCAGAGCTAGCAGGAGAAATAGGCTGATCAGCAGCTGGAGAATCTTCTCCAGGTGGAGGGGTCTTTTTGCAGTGCGAAGCATGGGTCCAGGTGGGCAGTCCTTGGCACTTCACAGCAGTGTAGGTGGTTAACAGGACTTGGAAAGGGCCCTTCCAGCGTGGAGCCAGGGCAGTCTTTCGCTGATGGACCTTTATGTAGACCCAGTCTCCTGGTTCCAGTGAGTGGCAGGGCTGCACAGGATCCTTGGGTAGTGCTTCTTTCACCTGTGTATAAAAAGACTTAACACATTTCATTAGTGCCTGACAATACTTAAGCATTGTGTCATCCATTAAATGAATGTCCATCTGAGCTAGGGTCAATGGGGGCGCAGTTGGTAGTCGCATCGGGCGCCTTGTCAAAATCCCATGAGGGCTGAGTCCAGTCTTTCGATTGGGAGTGGCTCTCATACTCATTAGTGCCAGAGGAAGGGCATCTGGCCACTTTAAGTTTGTTTCAGCACAAATCTTGGCCAGTTTATTTTTCAGAATTCCATTCTGGCGTTCCACTGCCCCGGCAGACTGCGGGTGGTGGGGGCAGTGAAGGTTGTGTTGGATCTGCAAAGCTGCACATAACTCTTTTACAATCTGTCCAGTAAAATGAGTTCCACGGTTACTGTTGATACTCACAGGGATGCCAAATCGTGGTACAAAATCTTTAAGCAGAAGTTTCACAACAGTCCTGGCATCTGCTTTCCTGCAGGGAAAAGCTTCAACCCAATTTGAAAATACATCCACTAAAACCAATACATATTCATAACTACAACATTTAGACAGTTGAATAAAATCAATCTGAATATTTACAAAAGGTCCCCAAGGGGGAGGAGGAGCTGCCTGCCTAACTTTAACAGCTTTACTAATGTTATGCTGCTGACAAATCACACATTGTTGACAGTAGTGACGTGCAATGACTGGGAAACCGAACGCACACCAATCTCGGTTAACTGCAGCAACCATCCCCCCTTTGCTCACGTGTACCATTCCGTGGTATACACGAGCAAGATAGGGCATTAGCATCTTCGGTGCAACCAGGCAACCAGCTGGGGCACGCCAAAGATGGTCAGGGTGTAGAATACAGCCATTAGCACTCCAAAAACGTTTCTCAGCTGCTGGTGCCGCTTCCTGGATCTTGGCCAGATCCTCAAGAGAGGCTAGTGGAGGCTGCTCAATCAAAGCACAAGTATATTCAGCCTGAGGTGCAGAAAGGGCCGCTGCTTTGGCTGCAGAGTCTGCCAAAGCCTTTCCACGGGTAACTTCATCATGGGGGGTCTGGTGAGCTGTACATTTAACAACAGCTATAGCTTTGGGCAATAAAAGGGCATCCAGAAGAGCAGATACATACAGACTATTCTTAATAGGAGAACCAGTGGATGTAAGGAAACCTCTATACTTCCAGAGCAAACCATAATCATGTACCACTCCAAAAGCATAACGAGAGTCTGTATAAATTGTAACTGCTTGATCCTGAGCTAGAATGCAGGCTCGAGTTAAAGCCACAAGTTCGGCCACTTGAGAAGAAAACACAGAAGGAAGAAAAGCACTTTCAATAACAGCATGGGCAGAGCACACAGCATAACCGGCAACCAATTTACCCTTAGAATCTCGTAAGCACGAACCATCCACAAAGTAAATAAGATCAGGATTTTGTAAAGGCACATCTAGCAAATCATCTCTTGGACGGGAGAGAACTGATGTCACAGATACACAGTCATGTGGTTCTCCGTCCTCTGGCCCAGGCAACAAGGAGGCAGGATTTAGAACGGGGCAACGAGCCAAAGTAATATGAGATGAAGATAACAAGACAAGCTCATATTTTGTGAAATGAGAAGTGGATAAATGCTGTGTCTTAGATTTTAACAAGAGTGCGGCCACAGCATGAGGAACAGCAACAATCAAAGGAGATCCTAAGACAATAGATTCAGATACTTGAACAGCAAGGGCCGCTGCAGCTACAGCACGCAGGCAAGGGGGAAATCCAGCTGCCACAGCATCTAGGGCAGTACTGTAATAAGCAATGGGATGGTGTTTGTCTCCGTGCTTTTGCGCTAGTACAGCCAAAGCAAATCCATTACGCTCATGACAGAAAGAGTAAATGGTTTAGCATAATCAGGAAGTCCCAGGGCCGGTGCACTGGACAGGCTTTGCTTGATAGCAACAAAAGCTTGTTCAGCCTCTGGAGACCAGGGAAGAGGCTCAGGAGTACCTGACTTAGTCAGATCCTGTAAGGGTTTAATCATTGTTGCATAGCCTAAAATCCACTGTCTACAGTACCCAGTCATGCCAAGAAAAGTACGCATTTGAGAAATAGTAGCAGGCCTAGGCATATTTAGAATAGCTGAAATCCGAGAATCTGATAAATGATGAGTACCAGGGGAAATATCATGACCAAGGTAATGAACCCTGGGCTGACACAGCTGTAGTTTTTCCTGGGATGCCTTGTGACCCTTAGCAGTTAAATCAGTCAAAAGAACCAAAGTATCAGCTTTACAAGATTCAAAAGAAAGGGATGCCAGCAAAAGATCATCCACATATTGTATGAGCACTGATTTACCTGGAAAAAACACATCGTCCAGATCCTTTTTTTAAGATCTGGGAAAACAGGGATGGGGACTCAGTATACCCTTGGAGTAAACGGGTCCAGGTGTACTGGCGTCCTTTGTAGGTGAAGGCAAACAAATATTGGCTGTCAAGGTGAATGGGGATAGAAAAGAAAGATGAACAAAGGTCCACAACTGTAAAGTGAGTGGCTGCAGGGGGAATACAAGAAAGAATTGTAGCTGGATTTGGAACCACAGGGAAAGAGGGCAAAACAACAGCATTAACCGCGCAGATCTTGAACAAAACAATGGGTATTCTTTCCTGGCTTCTTAACAGGAAAGATAGGAGTATTACAAGAACTGGTAGTGGCAACAATAATACCCTGCTGTAATAAAGACTCCATTACTGGAGCTATTCCTTCCTCTGCTTCAGGATGCAGTGGGTATTGTGGAACCCTTGGCAAAGCTTTAGAAGGATCAACAAAAATTTTAACTGGTTCGGCTGTCCGAATCTGTCCCACTTCATTTGCATGCCAAGACCAGAGATGCGGGGGCACTTGTGATAACAAATGCACAAGGTCAGGGCTGAGAGCTGCTGGTGATTTAGCTGGCTCTGCTATGTGGAGTGTAGTCATCACTAGATTGGTATTCTCATCGGGAACTTGTAAGAATATGCTATCTGGTGTGCAATAGATAGTACAGCCTAATTTACACAAAAGATCCCTTCCCAGCAAATTCACAGGAGAGGAGAGGCTGAGCAAAAACACGTGTTCGTTAGCAAGGGGCCCCAGTGAAACAGAAAGGGGTTTTGTGACAGGATGCGAAACAGGTTGATTTGAAATGCCAATGGCATTAACAGACAAAGTTGACAAAGGAACAGAGGGAAACTTTAAGGATCTTAAAGCAGATCTACTAGCTCCAGTATCCACAAGACAAGTAACAGATTGTCCTGCAATTTCACAATTTACATATGGGCCTTCTTGGTTAATAGGAATTAAAGGATTCATGATGCAGTTACATTTCCTCAGGCTTTCCTAGTAAGAGTTATTTTGTGGGGGAAAAGCAGGCGCTTCAGGATTTGGGGAAGGAGGCGGAGGGTTCTGAGATGGTCGGTTTGGGCATTCATTTCTCCAGTGTCCCTCCTGGTCACAAAAGTAGCATGCAGTGTTCCCTGTCGGGGCAGGATATGAGGGACTTCTCCCTCTTCCTTGACCTCGTCCTCGTCCTCCCCTCATTCCCTCACGACCCTTATTTTGATAAGCTTGTAACTGCAAGGCCAAGAGTTTTGTTTCAGTACTCTCCTTCTTCTGCTCTATGCAAGCTGCATAATGATTGGCAACTGTCACCAATTCAGAAAGGGGTTTGATTTGCCAGCCAATGCAGATAGTCCTTAACTGCTGCTGAACCTTTGGTAAGAGTCCCTGAACGAAAGCAGTCCATACTGCCTGGCATTTTCAGCTGGCTGAGCGATTCTCAAATGTTGTTCAAAGACCTTAGTCAATCTGTCTAGATAATCAGCAGGGGACTCTCCTTTGTTCTGTTTACAGTTGGTAATCTTTGTCCAATCCATTTTCTTAGGGCAAACCTCCATAATGGAGTTTAAGAGACGGTCCCTAGCCTCTCTCAACTTACGCTCAATTCCAGGGTTGGCACCGGGCCAATCAGCCTGTCTGGAAAGCCGTTGTTGAACTTAGGGTGGCATAACTACCCGCAAGAGTTGGTTAATATCTGCCCAAGATGGATTATAACACTGGGTCACTGTCCGGTGCTCTTCTCTAAATTTTTCTGGCTCCTCCCTGACATTAGGAAATTCCTTTACCAAGTTTCTAAGATCCCCTGGTGTTCAAGGGGCATGCACTATAACCAATTCCCCTGCAGCACCAGGCAATTCTCTCAAAGGAGCCTGGATTGTTGGTACCTGGCTTCTAGTAAAATAACGGACACCTGCATCAGAAGGACCGGGGTCAGGCGAGCTCCTGGAAGGATCAGAATCACCCCTTAGTGGTGAAGAGGAGGATTCTCTCTCAGGAGAAGAAAGAACAATTTGTGCAGTAGATACACGCTGCGGTGAAACTGACACTACCGGGTGAAGCTCATTAGCAGGCATAGCCTGCAGAGGGGGAAGCGGGGGAGGCAAAGGCTGTGGCAGTGGGATATTGCTGAAAAAAAATCCACAATGTCCTCAGCAGCTTCCTCCCCGCTCTCAGGCCTTGTCTACACTACGAGAGTAGTTCGATTTTACTTAAATCGAATTTTTGGAATCGATATTGCAAAGTCGAACGTGTGTGTCCACACTAAGGACAGTAATTCGACTTTGTGAGTCCACACTAACGGGGAAAGCGTCGACATTGGAAGCTGTGCACTGTGGGCAGCTATCCCACAGTTCCCGGAGTCCCCGCTGCCCATTGGAATTCTGGGTGGAGCCGCAAATGCCTTCTGGGTAAAAAAAATGTGTCCAGGGTGCTTTTGGGTAACTGTCGTCATCCGTCCATCACTCCCGCCCTCCCTCCCTGAAAGCGCCAGCGGGAAATCAGTTCGCGCACTTTTCTAGTCAGTGACAGCGCGGACGCCACAGCACTGCGAGCATGGAGCACACTGCGACCATCGCTGCAGTTGTGGCTGCTCTCAACGCCTCGCAGCTTATCATACACCTTTCTCTGAGGCAGATGCAGATAAGTCAGGCGAGGAGGCTACGTCACCGCGGTGATGGCCTGAAGTCTGAGAGTAGCACAGACCTCTCAGAAAGCAGGGGACCCAGCGCCGAGGACATCACGGTCGCAATGGGTCATGTTGATGCCGTGGAACGGCGATTCTGGGCACGGGAAACAAGCACTGAGTGGTGGGACCGCATAGTGCTGCAGGTCTGGGATGAATCCCAGTGGCTGCGAAACTTTCGCATGCGGAAGGGAACTTTCCTGGAACTTTGTGAGTTGCTGTCCCCTGCCCTGAAGCGCAATGACACCCGGATGCGAGTAGCCCTGACTGTCCAGAAGCGAGTGGCCATAGCCCTCTGGAAGCTTGCAACGCCAGACAGCTACCGGTCAGTCGCGAACCAGTTTGGGGTGGGCAAATCTACTGTGGGGGTTGTTGTGATGCAAGTAGCCAAGGCAATCGTTGATGTACTGCTGCCAAAGGTAGTGACCCTGGGAAACGTGGAGGCGATCATAGATGGCTTCGCAGCGATGGGATTCCCAAACTGCGGTGGGGCCATAGATGGAACTCACATCCCTATCCTGGCACCGGACCACCAGGCCAGCCAGTACATTAACAGAAAGGGCTACTTTTCCATGGTGCTGCAAGCACTGGTGGACCACAGGGGACGTTTTACCAACATCTACGTCGGATGGCCGGGCAAGGTTCATGACGCTTGTGTTTTCAGGAACTCTGGTCTGTTTAGACGGCTGCAGCAAGGTATTTACTTCCCGGACCACAAAATAACTGTTGGGGATGTGGAGATGCCTATAGTCATCCTCGGGGACCCAGCCTACCCGCTAATGCCCTGGCTCATGAAGCCCTATACTGGCGCCCTGGACACTGAAAAAGAACTCTTCAACTACCGGCTGAGCAAGTGCAGAATGGTGGTGGAGTGTGCTTTTGGCCGTCTCAAGGGGAGATGGAGAAGCTTGCTGACTCGCTGTGATCTCAGCGAAACCAATATCCCCATTGTTATAGCAGCTTGCTGTGTGCTCCACAATCTCTGTGAGAGCAAGGGGGAGACCTTTATGGCGGGGTGGGAGGTTGAGGAAAATAGCCTGGCTTCTGATTACGCACAGCCAGACAGCCGGGCGATTAGAAGAGACCAGCGGGACGCGCTGTGCATCCGGGAGGCTTTGAAAGCTAGGTTCCTGAGTGAGCAGGGTAACCTGTGACTGTAAAGTTTGTGTACAGAGAAGCCGAACCTGCCCCCGTTTCTTTACCCAGTTAATGTTGACTATCCTCTCCAGTTACATACCCCCTTCTCCCCCCCTTCCAACACACGTTTCGAAATAAAATCAGTTCTACTTTGTTAATGAACACCGTTTTCTTTACTACTGTTTTCGCGGGAATTTTTTAAAACTGGGACGCGGATTGTGGTGCGGAGCGGGTGTAGTGTAGTGACGCAAAGAAAGCTTCTAAACTCAAGGATTGACAGGCTCCGCTGTGGTGGGCTGGTTCTTTCAACGGAGCCTGTCACCCCTCCTGATCGGGACTGTGTGTATGGGGGGGCTATGTGACTTTGTGGCAGGGGGAGGACGGTTACAGATCTCCTGCTGTGTGGCTCTGTGATCCTGCATAAGGACCGCCGCTTAAGATCTGTAACTGCCCTCCCCCGCCACAAAGTCACAGAGCAACCCACCCCCCACTACAGAACATGAAAACCACCTCCCAGACTGACCAGGGCAACTAGTCACTGCACTGTGTATGTGCCCTGCTGCTGTACCTGCCTCCGCCTATGTACCCTGCCAAAGGTGACTGTCCTGTCCAATTACCATCCCCCTTTCCCCCCCTCCTCCAAAAGAACATGATGGAAACATTAGTTAACAGAAACATATTTTTTATTATCAACTACACATGGAACTGGGAGGTGAAACTTGGACGGGGGCTTGTGTCAGGCGGGAAGGAAAGAACTTGTCAAATTTTGGGGAATGAGAGCCTTCTGCTACTAGAGCTCTCTGCAGGGGTGGAGTGAGAGTTTGCGTGGACTCTGCCGCCTCTCCTTCTGTGCACTTTGGGTGAGGGGGGTATGGGACTTGGTGGCGGGGGAGGGCGGTTAGAGATGGACTGCAGTGGGGCTCTGTCCTCCTGCCTCCGTTCCTGCAGAACATCCACAAGGCGCCGGAGCGTGTCCGTTTGCTCCCTCAGTAGTCCAAGCAGGGTTTGAGTCGCCTGCTGGTCTTCCTGCCGCCACCTCTCCTCCCGATCCATGTTTGCTTGCTGCATTTGGGACAAGTTCTCCCGCCACTGGGTCTGCTGTGCTGCCTGGGCTCGGGAGCAGGCCATAAGCTCTGAGAACATGTCCTCCCGTGTCCTCTTCTTCCTATGCCTAATCCTCGCTAGCCTCTGGGAGTGTGATGCCAGGCTAGGTTGTGAGACAGTCGCAGATGGGGCTGTGGGAATGGGAAAAAGGGAGTGAATTCCTCAGAAAGATAAATGTAGTTGTGAACAAAGAACATAGTCTTTCTCTGTGAACAAGACCATGCACAGCACCTATCACATGCGCACTCAGCACAAGGTCGAATTCTCGGCCTTCGCATTCAGTGCCTGGGGTCTTGCACAGCACATTTGAGAAGCGTGTCAGGACAACGGAATTTCTGTTGCAGGCAGACATGGTAAGCCGTAGACTCGTGGCAGCTTAAAACTTTAATATTAGCAATGGCCTCATTTCACATTGAAATCAATGTCGGTCCCTGCTGCCAGCAATCCGGCAAGCAGGAACTCTGCTCCTGTCCCACACCCTCGCGGCTGTCCCCGGGAACGATCCCTTTCGGCTGCCCCTCTCCCGCCTCCACCGCGTGGCTGCAAACCAGCGGTTACAGTTCTGTAAAGGAACGGTAAAGCAGTCCCAACACTAACATTCCCCTACCTCATTCAAAGCAGGTCACCATGAGCGACATCACCCTCATGAGGATCTCTGACAGCGAGAAAGAGAGAATGCTCCGGGAAAGCCTCCAAAGACCAGGGCCGTATGCCGCCCTGCTGTGCAGAGCAATGATTCCCGAGTACTTGCTTGTCTCGTGGCGCGGCAACGTGTCGTACTACGGAGGACCCAATAAGGCCGCTCTCCCCAGGAACCTAATGCAACGGATTTCCAATTACCTCCAGGAGAGCTTCCTCGAGATGTCACAGGAGGATTTCTGCTCCATCCCCGGACATATAGACCGCATTTTACTCTAGCTGCTGTAGCAGTGACTAAACAGTAGAGCGGCTTGGGCAGGACAATCATGCAAAACTGGACATTGCTAGATTTTTTTTTCAATAGTTGCACTGCCCATGACTGAACCGTTAAGCGCCTAGGGCAAACTAATCATGAGAAACCCATTTTTTTAATTGTTAATATTCCTGTTCTGTTAAAAATAAATGTTTAGATGTTTACAACACTTACTGGCTGATCCTTCCCCAGATTCTGTGTCCGGGGTAACGGCTGGGGACGGTTGGTAGGGGATCTCTGTAAGGGTGATGAAGAGATCCTGGCTGTCGGGGAAATCAGCGTTGTGAGTGCTGTCGACTGCCTCGTCCACCTCTTCTCCTTCCTCATCTTCCCCGTCCGCTAACATGTCCGAGGATCCGGCCGTGGACAATATCCCATCCTCAGAGTCCACGGTCACTGGTGGGGTAGTGGTGGCGGCCGCACCTAGGATGGAATGCAGTGCCTCGTAGAAACGGGATGTCTGGGGATGGGATCCGGAGCGTCCGTTTGCCTCTTTGGTCTTCTGGTAGCCTTGTCTCAGCTCCTTGATTTTCACGCGGCACTGCATTGCATCCCGGCTGTATCCTCTCTCTGACATGTCTTTAGAGATCTTCTCGTAGATCTTTGCATTCCGTTTCTTGGAGCGCAGCTCGGAAAGCACGGACTCATCGCCCCACACAGCGATGAGATCCAAGACTTCCCGATCAGTCCATGCTGGGGCCCTCTTTCTATTCTGAGATTGCACGGCCATCACTGCTGGAGAGCTCTGCATCATTGCCAGTGCTGCTGAGCTCGCCACAATGTCCAGACAGGAAATGAGATTCAAACTGGCCAGACAGGAAAAGGAATTCAAATTCAAATTTTCCCGGGGCTTTTCCTGTGTGGCTGTTCAGAGCATCCGAGCTCGTACTGCTGTCCAGAGCGTCAACAGAGTGGTGCACTGTGGGATAGCTCCCGGAGCTATTAGCGTCGATTTCCATCCACACCTAGCCTAATTCGACATGGCCATGTCGAATTTAGCGCTACTCCCCTCGTCGGGGAGGAGTACAGAAGTCGAATTAAAGAGACCTCTATGTCGAACTAAATACCTTCGCGGTGTGGACGGGTGCAGGGTTAATTCAATGTAACGGCGCTAACTTCGACATAAACGCCTAGTGTAGACCAGGCCTTAGTCTTAACTAATTGGGGATAAAGAGGAGCAGAAGGAATTGCTCAAGCAGGAAAACATCCGGATGCCTTACATATAAATTTTAACTCCTGTACTTGAGTTTTTAATTTTTCCCGGGAGTCCTTTAGACTCTGCACCCGAGACTCATGGAGTCTCTTTGTTGCTTCCTCCCACCAATAGAAAAATTGCTCCCACTGTGTATCAGAGGCTTTTGGTGATGTAAGGGTCCCTCTGAGGTATGTAAGTTTATCTAAATTGAAGGTACCTTCTAGTGGGCATTGTTTAGATGGATTTTCACACATGTAAAGATTCCAATTTTCTAAATATCTGCACCCATTTTCCAGTCACACACACACAGGGAAAGCACCCTGTCTGCTAGTGGCTCATAAACTAAGGGTATCCCACCACAGGTCACTCACACAGGAAAGGTTAACGAGGATAGCCACAACTCTCCTACACCTCTCTTCAGCAAAGAGCGTTGGCTAGTCTCAGAGAGATGGCGTCACTTACTCTCATTAATTCCAGTGAGATGATCAGATCAGTCAGTGGCTCACACGGAGAGGAAAGGGAGAAGGAAGATGGGTTCACGCACTCCTAGACCCAGGCAGGCCCCTCGCGGTCGATGCCAGGCAGAGACAGCCAACCTTGGGTCGGATCTTTTACCGATCCACTAGGTGGAGTCATCGGGCTTGCTTTAGAGTATTTCTGGTCACAAGCCTATGACTTCGCAGAATACTCTGGGCATTTTCCAGCGACTCGCATTCACACTGGTATACCCACACACACACCAAGGCCTCTATTTCTAAATACCATGATGCATCTGTACCTTATGTCCGGACTCAATACAACTTTCCCTTATATGAGGCGGTAACAACCCCTCAGCACAGGTGCATTAACCTAATGAATTTCCCTTATACATTAACCTTATTGGGGTGGCCAAACTATAGTCCTCAGTACCACTTCAAACTAACCTTATTGGGGCAGCAAAACAGTGCCCCAGCATTGCTCTGCATCTGATCTTGCTGCACAATCAACAAGTTCGGATCGCGTAAGCCCAACAGGGACAGATGGCTCCACGGACAGTCCTCCTCCGACACCCCAATAGTGATTTCAAAAGTTCTCTTACCTCTATTGTGGCGACATGGGGTTTGAAGGGGAATGATCCGCAGCAGCTGCTGCTGTCTCCGCAGGCGTTGCCATCCAGGACAAGCCCCCAAATTGTTGGAGAAAAATAGAGATCTCACTCTCTGGTTGGGTGCAGCAAAGTCAGATACTTTATTATCTCTAGCAATTGCGTGGAGGGAGAGAGCTAAAAAACTGTAAACAGTTACAGCAAGCATTTATACCTTTTGTTCCATACAATGATGAGCAACAGCTGCATTTTCTTTATACATAGGTCATCCTGATATGTTATTTTTCTCACTTCTATTTAGACTATAGTCTACATTCCATATTTTATCTAACACAAGGTTGCAATAACTTCTCACGCAGTTCTTTCCCACTCGCCTCACACAATTCTCACTTCTACAAGTCTCACGTTATTAGGGTTACAGCTAGCCGGACTCTTCCTCACAGAGGGGACTGTTTGCATGAAATCCCCTTCAAATCCCTGTCAGTTCTTGCTCTACTTCCACACCCACAAGGTAACAGTTTGAGAGTCACAGAAAAGGAATGTCCTCTGAAGACTCTCTCGCGCTCTTTCTTTGCCTCATGAAACTTTGGATCCCAACAGTGAAGGATGATTAGGCTCAATCTAACCCAGGTATTCTTTGGGACTGTAATCAATGAACTGAACTGGGCAGTGCAGTTGACAAACAATTTTCCTCGTGTCAGTCGTCACCCTAGCTTCCTCTGTAGCATTTCAAATGTACAGCAGCGCTGAGAAAAGAATAACAGCTCTCGGTGACCAATTTATCACGGAAAGCTTGCATCCTTTACATGCTTTCACAGCGAAAAGAGCACATGTGTCATGATTTCATAGGGCAGAGTTTTAGGTCTATTTGGATTCAGGGAACTGTGCTATGGGGTGCCTTCCCTGTGAGCAATTGACATGTGGCTCACTGTAGAGGTACATTGTGACCGTTCTCAGGGTTCTGAGGAGGGAGGGTCTCCTTGTTACGTCCTTTGACTTTGTCAGCTGGATGTTAGCGACCAAACTCATCCAGAGGGTCAGCAGCTCAAGCACCGTCCTCTGGGCTACATAAGCCCTGACTGTTGATAGTAGACACAACGTCCCGCCTGAGTGTCTTCAAATCCTCAGAGAAATCCAGATCCTCTGTACCCAAAGCAACGGGCTAGCCCCAGGTTACCAATTTTACTCTAGACCACTGCTCCTGTATCACACACAGCACTTGAGTACACGGAGCAAACAAAAGGACATTTTTTAACAAGGGATAGCAAGATCAACAGAAACAATCGTGACTGATGGAAAAATGGTGACAACCCTCCTCCGTACATGACCTACGCATTAATAGTTACCTTTCCTATCTAAGTAGATTGTAACCACATACTTCAGTCATCGACTCATAGAAGATGAGTGTTGGAGGCGACCCCAGGATTTCCTTTAGTCCAATCCCCTATTCAAAGCCGGACCAACCCCAACTATATCGTCCCAGCCAGGGCTTTGTCAGGACGAACCTGAAAAACCGTAAAGCATGGAGATTCCACCACCTCCCGAGGTAACCACCCTCCCACTGAAATTGTTTTTATTCATCTCCACCAGGATTAAAATTCAAAATGATCTGGACAAACTGGAGAAATGATCTGAAGTAAACAGGATGAAATTCAATAAGGACAAATGCAAAGTACTCCTCTTTGGAAGGAACAATCAAAATGGGAAATTACTGCCTAGGAAGGAGTACTGTGGAAAGGGATCTGGGTGTCATAGTGGACCACAACCTAACATGAGTCAACAGTGTTGCAAAAAATTGAACATAATACTGGAATATACTAGCAGGAGTGTTTTAAGTAAGACACGAGAAGTAATTCTTCTGCTCTGCTTAGGCCTAAAGTGGAGTAATGTGTCCAGTTCTGGGCGCCACATTTCAGGAAAGATGTGGACAAATTGGAGAAGGTCCAGAGAAGATCAACAAAAATGATGAAAGGTCTAGAAAACATGATCTGTGAGGGAAGATTGAAACACGATAACAGTTTTCAAGTACATAAAAGGTTGTTATAAGGAGGGAAAAAATGTTCTTCTTAACTTCTGAGGATAGGACAAGAAGCATTGCAGCAAGGGCATTAGGAAAAACTTGCTAACTGTCAGGGTGTTTAAGCACTGGAATAAATTGCCTAGGGAGGTTGTGGAATCTCCATCATTGGGGATTTTTAAGAGCAGGTTGGACAAACACCTGTCAGGGATGATCTAGATAATACTTAGTCCTGCCACGAGTGCAGGGGACAACACAAGAGTGCAGGGGACAAACTGCTATCTGTAGGCATTTGTTACATCAGATAGCAGTTTTTTACAACAGCAGTTTTCTACAATCCATTACATCCATGACTTAGAACAACGCTTCCTTAGCTCTCGTCCCCTAACGCCCCTACTCTACATGCGCTACATTGATGACATCTTCATCATCTGGACCCATGGAAAAGAAGCATTTGAGGAATTCCACCATGATTTCAATAATTTCCATCCCACCATCAACCTCAGCCTAGATCAATCCACACAAGCGGTCCATTTCCTGAACACTACTGTGCTAATAGGCGATGGTCACATAAATACCACCCTATATCAGAAACTTACTGACCGCTATACTTACCTACATGCCTCCAGCTTCCATCCAGGACATACCACATGATCCATTGTCTACAGCCAAGCTCTAAGATACAACCGCATTTGCTCCAATCCCTCAGACAGAGACAAGCACCTGCAAGATCTCTATCAAGCATTCTTAAAACTACAATACCCACCTGCTGAAGTGAAAAAACAGATTGACAGAGCCAGATGAGTACCCAGAAGTCACCTCCTACAAGACAGGCCCAACAAAGAAAATAACAGAACCCCACTAGCTGTCACCTTCAGCCTTCAACTAAAACCTCTCCAGCGCATCATCAAAGATCTACAACCTATCCTGAAAGATGATCCCTCACTCTCACAGATCTTGGGAGACAGACCTGTCCTCGCTTACAGACAACCCCCCAACCTGAAGCAAATACTCACCAGCAACCACACATCACTGAACAAAAAACACTGACCCAGGAACCTATCCTTGCAACAAAGCCCGATGCCAACTCTGTCCACATATCTATTCAAGTGACATCATCATAGGACCTAATCACATCAGCCATGCCATCAGGGGCTCATTCACCTGCACATCTACCAATGTGATATATGCCATCAAGTGCCAGCAATGCCCCTCTGCTATGTACATTGGCCAAACTGGACAGTCTCTACGCAAAAGAATAAATGGACACAAATCTGACATCAGGAATCATAACATTCAAAAACCAGTAGAACACTTTAACCTGTCTGGTCACTCAATAACAGACCTGAGAGTGGCAATTTTGCAACAGAAAAGCTTCAAAAATAGAGTCCAACGAGAAACTGCTGAACTCGAATTGATATGTAAACTAGATACAATCAACTTAGGCTTGAATAGAGACTGGGAATGGCTGAGCCATTACAAACATTGAATCCATCTCCCCATGTAAGTATTCTCACACTTCTTATCAAACTGTCTGTACTGGGCTATCTTGATTATCACTTTAAAATTTTTTTTCCTCTTACTTAATTGGCCTCTCAGAGTTGGTAAGACAATTCCCACCTTTTTATGCTCTCTGTATCTGTATATATATACAGTGCGGGGAGCGCTGCCACACACACATACAGATCTCCTTAATATATGTTCCATTCTATGCATCCGAAGAAGTGGGCTGTAGCCCACGAAAGCTTATGCTCAAATAAATGTGTTAGTCTCTAACAAGTACTCCTGTTCTTTTTGTGGATACAGACTAACAGGGCTGCTATTCTGAAACCTGTCTTTATATCTCAGTACCTGCTACAGGTAGCAAATTCCTACAGGGAGTAGTTTCCTACACTACAGGCCAGACATAACCATCTACCCACCCATGTGGTCAGCCAATGCAGATGGTTCACCCTATTTGGGGTCACTTTTATCCTCTCTTGCCCCCCCCCCCCCGGGCTTTCCCCTCTCCCACTCTCAGGCAGTGCCTATGCCCCATTCTTACCCTGGCTCCTACCCCCTGCCCCTGATTTTCCCCTGGCCCCACCTGTTTGACCGTCCTGGGCATCCAGTTTGCCCCTGCACAGACTCTGCTCATCCCCCCTCCAGGTTTGCCCCCTAGGGCCCCAGGCCAGCAAGACACGTGCCCAGCCCCGGGCAGGGGCCTCAGCAGATGTGACCGAGCAGCTGGAGGAGCCAGCCCAGCCCAGCGTGTCGGGCGCCTGCAGCAGCGCTAGGACCTGCAGGCCCCGGCCGGGGAGCGGAGCTGGGACGAGGGGACCGCGTGTGCAGAAGCACTTTCCTGCCCGGCCCCAGCCCTCGCCCCCGAGGTCTCCCCCTGCCGTGCCCGGCTCGGGAGCTGATGCTGGCGAAGCCCGGGCTGCGCTGGTCCCGGGCAGAGAGAGCCCCGGTGCGGGGAGCGCTGCAGGCAGCCGGGGGGTGGTGGCTGCTGCTGCGGGACACAGGAAGGGGCTGGAGCAGCGGAGCGGGCGGGGCTGGGAGGAGGGAGCGGGCGGGCAGCGCTGGGGAGAACAAAGGGCCGAGCAGGTCCCAGGCAGTCCCGGGCCGGGGGCTGGGACATTGCAGGGCGCTGCTACCTCCCTCCGCTGGGAGCCAGGGCTGAGCAGCGGCTGCTCCCACGGGGCTGTGCCCCCGGGAGACCTTCGGTGCAGCTGCTTCTGCGCCCGGACAGAGGGGGCTTCCTCTGCGGGGCTGGGACTAGCCCCCGGGCCCGGCTCTGCCGGCATCAACTCCGGGCCGGAGACCCAGGTAACTGAGGGGCCGGGGTCAGGGCTGGGCCGGGCAGGAAAGTAACTCTGCACCACGTCCCCAGGAGTCTAGGATCTGCTCCCGCGCTGTGACTGCGCCGGCCGGGGGCTGTGTTGGGAAAAGGCAAGGCAAGGCAAGGCGGGGCGGGGCGGGGAGGGGGGGTTGCTCTGTAGGTCGGGGGGAGAGGAGGAATTGTCAGGTGTGTGTGTGTGTGGGTGACAATATGGCGGGGACAAAGGGAAAAGGAGGGTGGGGAGCAGAGACACCATGTGACGTGTGATAGATTTACCCATCTCTGTGCAGCCAGGACATTACAGGGAGAGGCGAATAGCAGGTGCCCATAGGGGGGAATGAAATCCCCTCTGTTTTTACCTCTTCTCTCTCCCAGACTGATAAAATCCTCCCGGCTCTGCCCCACTGCTCCAAAATTAGCAAATACAGATGTAAAACCTCTGTCGCTTTCCCTTCTTCTCTCTCCCACGATTGAGTTCCTCTGTTCTTTGCCACAGCTTTTGCCCCATTCTCTCCCCAGTGCAGAATTTACAATCTCCTCAGATTTGGGGGGGTTTCCCACTCATTTTATCTGCAGCAATTTGTCCTTGTTTAGGGGGGAAATTGTTGCCACGAGTCATTTGCCAAGTAGGAATGGGGTGGTGGGTGCAGTTTGGGCGAGCCATGAGGCACAGCTGCCTCTGGGGTGGGAGCCAGCAGCAGGGCAGGGAGGGGAGGCTGCCCAGCCCAGCTGCTTCCCATTCTCCCCCACCCCAGGCCCCTTCAGCCACTTGCTGCTAGTCCCATTGCCAGACCTCACTGCCCATCCCCCATGGCCTTCTGGCTCCTCCACCCTCCCTGCTCCTGTTAAAGTAGCATTGTCCAGGGCTCCCTGCTGCCCCTGTGAACGTCAGGCAAGGGGGATTCATCACTTTGTGCTGTTTGTTGTACATTGCTGTATAATCCCCTAATGGGGCACTCACCTCTCGAGGATCT
This sequence comes from Malaclemys terrapin pileata, assembly GCF_027887155.1. Classification (NCBI taxonomy): domain Eukaryota; kingdom Metazoa; phylum Chordata; order Testudines; family Emydidae; genus Malaclemys; species Malaclemys terrapin. Next base: position 11,571,206 of record NC_071515.1, on the reverse strand, counting down.
CGGAGCAGCAGGGTGCAGCATCCCAGACCTTCTGTTCTCCTAGTGTTCCCTGCAGGCCGCTGGCCAGCTTGGTGGGAATTCCTTTGTCGGGCCTCTGGCAGAGTCCCAAAGTCTCAATGAACCCTTGTCAGGGTATTAGAGTCCAACAAAGAAGCGGTCTACTTCTCCTCGCTAGGGCCTTCAGCCCCAGCTCTGAGACCTTCAAATTCAGCCTTTTGTTTAGGCTCCCAAAGGTGGCCTGTCCCCTTTTGGTAGCTTACACCATTTTACCTGTTGCCAGGGGAACCCAGACCTGGCCATTATCCCAGGTTCCAACCCAAGGACCCTATACACAGCAGCCATGTACTGCTCACTCCAATCCATCACTGCTATTTCCCTGGGATTCTTCCTACGGGGCCCTTCTATCTGCAGCCCTATCAGAGGGGTGCCATCCTTAGGTGGTTCTTTCTCACTAGGCCAGGGAAGAGCCCCCTTGCTTTACTCTTCTGGTCCCAGTCAGGCAGGGCCGGCACCAGGCACCCAAGCACATGCTTGGGGTGGCACCTGGTAAGGGGCTGCGGGGGGAGTGCGGCGCGGCATTCCGCGGGGGGGCGCTCTGGCGGCGCTCGGCGGGGGGGTGGCGCCGGCGCGGCGCTCGGGGGGTTCCGACAGCGCTCGGCGGGGGGGGGGCTCTGGCGGCGCGGCGCTCAGGGGGGGCAACGCGGGGTGCGGCGCTGCGGGGGGGTGTGTGTGTGTTCCGGCGGCGCTCGGCCGGGGGGGGCGGGCTCCGGCGGCGCTCGGCGGGGCGGGGCGGCGCTGGGGGGTGGGGTGGCGCGGTGCTCAGTGGGGGGCTCGGGGGCGGCGCTTTTTTTTGCTGCTTGGGGCAGCAAAAAAGTTAGAGCCAGCCCTGCAGCCAGGGACTGATCTGCTGTGCCCCTGCAGCTCCTTTTATCTGAGCCTGCTGGGCTCTGAGTGGCTGCTTCTTTGAGGCCTGTGTAGGCACTAGGCAGGCCCAGAGGACCCACCTTCACTGCTTCCTGGGGTGGGGTGTAGTAAGATCATGGGGTCTCCTGTAGGGAGCTGCAAAGGCTAGCTGCATCCCATCACAAATCCCCTTAAACATTCCCACTTTTCCCTCCAATTCTTCAATATCGACATAAAGTCCCCCCAGATGTTGGTGTTTTTCACTTATATTAGGAAATGTTTAGTTTTTGCCCCATTTTCTCCTCAGTTCTAAAATATTGACAGAAAATTCCCAAACATTTTGCCCCATTTTCTCTCTCGTTATCTATGATTTATTATCCCCTGAGGTTTTCCCCATCTGATCATCTGATATTATCATAAAATCTCCTCAGACGTTGTCCTTTTCTTAAATCCTTGAATGTTGATTGCCCCTTTCTCTTCCTAATTGTCAAATATTGATATGAAATCCACTCAGATTTTACCTCTTTACCTTGAATCAACTATAGATATAAAATCCCTCAAACTTTTCTGCTTCCTCTGTTATGTGACAAATTTCTCATATTTGCTCCCTTTTCTTTTTAATTACTGAACACTGATATCACATTTCAGAATTTGCCATTTCCAGATAATTATGAATTACTAATTTTAAAAAATCCTTTCTAGCTTGTAGGAGTTCCCCTTGTTTTTCATGTGCAGCCCCTTCTCCTTTGTTCAAGGGAACCTGTTGCCATTCTTCATAGTGGAGGTTGCAGAGAAGTTAAATTCCCCAGTGATCAACTGGCCCCCTCTCATTTGAGAATCATTTGCTTCCCCCTTTGTCTCCTTTAAAATCCATTTGGTTGCTGATCAGAGTGACTTGCCCCATTTCAGATACACATCCCAGGCAGGGCCTCACACTATCTGGAAAATGGTGTCTCCCAGCTGCTAACAGGAGAGGTGGCCGGACCCTGACTGAATTTCCTTTCCCCTGATGGTGCGAGACACGGGGTTTATTCCCCTCAGGGGGCTGCTCTGTTTGCTCTGGGCGCTGCCCTGCTCCCCTGGGCAGCGCCCAGAGCGGCTGAGACACTCCATCCTCCTGTACTAACTCCTCACATTTCAATAGCTGTTTTCACCAGAAGGGTCCCCAGAGCCCGTGGTGAATGGTCACCATGAGTGGTCTCTTCCTGCAGTGCTAAGACCAGCCACCTCTGGGGTGGGTCCAGGGTGACCATTATTAGCCAATGACAGGGCATGGAAGTTTATTGAATTGGCTCCTCCATCCACTCCCGTCTCCTGTTAAAGCAGCATTGCCCAGGGCTGTGTGAATGGCCGGTCGGGGGTGGTGATAACTTTCTCTCCATTGATCAAATACTAATATAAAATCACCACAAATTTTGTTTCATATCCCTTTCAGAACTGTAGGATGTTCAGGGTTTGGAGGGAAGATAGTTGCCCTGAGTCCTTGCCCCAGATGTAGGGAGCAGGGGAGGGGGGAAGGCGTGGAACCTCCCCTCCCAGGATGTGTTTAACTAGATTTTGGCGTCTTCCCCTCCCCAATGTCAGTCACTGCAAGGAAGGAAAAGGAGTGACTCTGGATTAACATGGGAGTTTGTAAGATCCGGGATGTTGTGTCCTTAGCTGCTGTCACCAGAGGGCTCTGGCTGTTGCCAAGGGAGGGGAGGCTGCTCTCTCTGTCTCTCTTTACTCAAGGTATCCGGGTTGAGTTCCTTGGGTGCGATGGTGTTGCCTCCCCTGTGATCTGGGAGCCTAGGCTGAGCCGCTGCTGCTCCTCAGCAGGGTCTGTGCTATGGAGAGACCTTCATTAAAGCCTCCTCTGTGCCCAATCCAGGCAGGTACTTCAGTGGCAGGAACTAGCCCCCTAAGGCAGCCCCAGGCTCTGCCAACCCAACTGCTGCGCCGGAGACTCCAGGTGACTGAGAGAGACCCTGGGGATGGTCATAAAAGTGACTGCACAAATGTCACCAGGAGCCTCGGATCTCACAGCCCCTGGGAATCTGCTACTTGTTGTTAATGCACCTGTGGGCGGGATCAGAGAACATAAGAATGGCCATACTGGGTCAGACCAAAGGTCCATCCTGCCCAGTATCCTGTCTACTGACAGTGACCAATGCCAGGTGTCCCAGAGTGAGTGAACCTAACAGGTAATGATTAAGTGATCTCTCTCCTGCCATCCCTCTCCACCCTCTGACAAACAGAGGCTAGGGACACCATTCCTTACGCATCCTGGCTAATAGCCATTAATGGACTTAACCTCCATGAATTTATCTAGTTCTCTTTTAAACCCTGTTATAGTCCTAGCCTTCACAACCTCCTCAGGCAAGGAGTTCCACATGTTGACTGTGCGCTGTGTGAAGAAGAACTTCCTTTTATTTGTTTTAAACCTGCTGCCCATTAATTTCATTTGGTGGCCCCTAGTTCTTATATTATGGGAACAAGTAAATAACTTTTCCTTATTCACTTTCTCCATACCACTCATGATTTGATATACCTTATCATATCCCCCCTTAGTCTCCTCTTTTCCAAGATGAAAAGTCCTAGTCTCTTTAATCTCTCCTCATATGGGACCTGTTCCAAACCCCTAATCATTTTAGTTGCCCTTCTCTGAACCTTTTCTAATGCCAGTATATCTTTTTTGAGATGAGGAGACCACATCTGTATGCAGTATTCAAGATGTGGGCGTACCATGGATTTATATAAGGGCAATAAGGTATTCTCCATCTTATTCTCAATCCTTTTTGAATGATTCCTAACATACTGTTTGCTTTTTTGACTGCCGCTGCACACTGCGTGGACATCTTCAGAGAACTATCCACGATGACTTCAAGATCTCTTTCCTGATTAGTTGTAGCTAAATTAGCTCCCATAACAGCACTGAAGCCACTGATCTCCTGCCAGATTCTGCCCAGTGGCAAAACTGGGGATTGAGGAGGGGAAGAGACTGGCTCCGTGGTGTTCTCCTTTGTGTGTCTGGAGTGTGGAGGTGCCAGGTAGGGAAGGGTGGGGGAAGGACAGAGATGGAGGGAGAGACAGTGTGAGTTGGGAGCAGTCAGGAAATTGGCAGGGGTGGGGGTGGGGGGAGATTTTGCCACTTTCTTCTGAAAGATTTATAGAATTCTCTCCAATTCTGTTGCATTTCTCTATAATTATCAAATATGGATATAAAATCTATGTCGATTTCTCCTTCCTTTCTCTCAAATTATTGACAGTTTCTCCATTCAGCTTTTGCCCCATTTTCTCTCTTAATTCTCCAATGTCAATTTAAAATCTCAGATTTCGTGTGTTTCCTACCCCTTGTATCTGCAGTGCTTTGTCCTTGTTTGGTAAGGAATTGTTGTCCTGAGCCATTCCCTAGGTTGGCCATTCTCTACTGGAAACAGGGCATTGAAGGGGCACATGGGGGGAAGGGAGAAGCAAATCTCCCACATGGAGACTGTCCAGCTCCAGGTTACCCAGTCCCAGCTGCTCCCCCACACCATGACCTAACCCTGCTCTCCCCATCCCCACTGCCAGTCATCCCCTGCTGCTACCCCCTCCCACTGCCAGGGAACCTCCCAGCTCCATCCCCCTTCCTTTCCACTCTTCAAGTTGCCCAGTGCTGTCCTGAGCCCTTCCAGCATATCGAGTTCAGCAACACTCAAACCTCTCAAAAGTAGGAAATCCAAAGCTGTATCGGTCTGGTGTAGACATACCCTAAGTGTTTCTCAGTGCAATAGAACCTGGAATGTCTATTTGAAGGGAGAACGCCTGGGATGAATGGAGAATGTGAAATGGACAAAACCCCTTCTGAAATCACTCCAACTGCTCTTCTCACCCTGACAGACTGCAGAATAACATCCACATTTTGCTCCGGATCGTCTCATCCTCCCAGGGGAAAGGAAATGGCGTCAGTGGAGCCAGCTCAGGTAAGGGATTGTCTGGAAGCTGGTGGTGGGTTCTGGTGGGAGGGAGAGGGGCAGTAAATGCACAGGAGGATGGGAGCTGCTGGAGGTGGGAGGAGTGGGGCAGGAAATAGACAAGGTAGAGAAAGGGAGGGGACGGTATGACCATCCTGCTGGAACTAGTTGAATCTGGGGCTTGCTTTCGAGGAACAGACTCATGGGGGTTGGGAGTGGGACTTCCCCTGTTTGTGGAACAGGAAATAACCCTCCTGGGAAAACTTCCCAGACTCCCGGTGCTGGAGCCTGAACCTACCGATACACTTTGTTATTTGCTGCTCCCCCAATCTTTGCATCTGCAAACTTTATCAATGATGACTTTATGTTCTCTTCCAGCTCATTGATAAATAGCACAGGGTCAAGAACCAATCCTTGTGAGATCCCACTAGAAACACACCTACTCAACCATGGTTTCTCACTTACAGTTACATTTTGAAACCTATCAGCCACATTTTAATGTATTTCATGTGTGCAATGTTAATTTTGAATTTTTCTGGTTGTTTAATCAAAAGATTGTTCTGTACCAAGTCAAATACCTTAAAGAAGTCTACGTATATTACATCAGCGTTATTATCTTAATCAGCCAAACGTCTAATCTCATCCAAAAATACATGCAGTTAGTTTGCTAGGATCTAAACCCATGTTGATTGGGATTAATTATAGGTTTCCAAGTAGCAGCTGTGTTAGTCTGTATCCGCAAAAAGAACAGGAGTACTTGTGGCACCTTAGAGACTAACACATTTATTTGAGCATAAGCTTTTGTGGGCTACAGCCCACTTCATCGGATGCATAGAATGGAACATATAGTAAGGAGATATATATACACATACAGAGAACATGAAAAGGTGGGAGTTGCCCTACCAACTCTAAGAGGTTAATTAATGAGCAATTATCAGCAGGAGGAAAAAAAACTTTTGTAGTGATAATCAAGATGGCCCATTTCAGACAGTTTGACAAGAAGTTTAACATGGGGAAATAGATTCAGTGTGGGCTCCTTACCGAATGGGGGAGGCAACCTAGTGACAGAGAATGTGGAAAAAGCTAATGTACTCAATGCTTTTTTGCCTCTGTCTTCACAAACAAGGTCAGCTCCCAGACTACTGCACTGGGCAGCGCAGAATGGGGAGGAGGTGACCAGCCTTCTGTGGAGAAGAAAGTGGTTCGGGACTATTTAGAAAAGCTGGATGAGCACAAGTCCATGGGGCTGGATGCGCTGCATCCGAGGGTGCTAAAGGAGTTGGGGGATGTGATTGCAAAGCCATTGGCCATTATCTTTGAAAACTCATGGAGATCGGGGGAGGTCCCGGATGACTGGAAAAAGGCTAATGTAGTGCCCATCTTTAAAAAAGGGAAGAAGGAGGATCCGGGGAACTACAGGCCAGCCAGCCTCACCTTAGTCCCTGGAAAAATCATGGAGCAGGTCCTCAAGGAATCAATTTTGAAGCACTTAGAGGAGAGGAAAGTGATCAGGAACAGTCAGCATGGATTCACCAAGGGCAAGTCATGCCTGACTAACCTAATTGCCTTCTATGATGAGATAACTGGCTCTGTGGATGAGGGGAAAGCAGTGGACATGTTATTCCTTGACTTTAGCAAAGCTTTTGATACGGTCTCCCACAGAATTCTTGCCAGCAAGTTAAAGAAGTATGGGCTGGATGAATGGACTATAAGGTGGCTAGATTGTTGGGCTCAACAGGTAGTGATCAATGGCTCTATGTCTAGTTGGCAGAGTGCCCCAAGGGTCAGTCCTGGGGCCGGTTTTGTTCAATATCTTCATTGATGATCTGGAGGATGGCGCAGATTGCAAGTTTGCAGATGACACTAAACTGGGAGGAATGGTAGATATGCTGGAGGGTAGGGATAGGATACAGAGGGACCTAAACAAATTAGAGGGTTGGGCCAAAAGAAATCTGATGAGGTTCAACAAGGACAAGTGCAGAGTCCTGCACTTAGGACGGAAGAATCCCATGGACTGCTACAGATTAGGGACCAAGTGGCTAGGCAGCAGTTCTGTAGAAAAGGACCTAGGGGTTACAGTGGACGAGAAGCTGGATATGAGTCAACAGTGTGCTCTTGTTGCCAAGAAAGCTAACAGCATTTTGGGCTTTATAAGTAGGAGCATTGCCAGCAGATCGAGGGACGTGATCATTCTCCTCTATTCTGCACTGGTGAGGCCTCATCTGGAGTACTGTGTCCAGTTTTGGTCCCCACACTACAAGAAGGATGTGGAAAAATTGGAAAGAGTCCAGCAGAGGGCAACAAAAATGATTAGGGGGCTGGAGCACATGATTTATGAGGAGAGGCTGAGGGAACTGGGATTGTTTAGTCTGCAGAAGAGGAGCATGACGGGGATTTGATATCTGCTTTCAACTACCTGAAAGGAGGTTCCAAAGAGGATGGATCTAGACTGTTTTCAGTGGTAACAGATGACAGAACAAGGAGTAACGGTCTCAAGTTGTAGTGGGGGAGGTTTAGGTTGGATATTAGAAAAAATCTTTTCACTAGGAGGGTGGTGAAGCACTGGAATGGGTTACCTAGGGAGGTGGTGGAATCTTAGAGGTTTTTAAGTTCAGGCTTGACAAAGCCCTGGCTGGGATGATTTAGTTGGGGATTGGTCCTGCTTTTGAGCAGGGGGTTGGACTAGATGACCTCCTGAGGTCCCTTCCAACCCTGATATTCTATGATTCTAAGACCCTTGCTTCCTGTGTGTGCTGGCAGGGACAGCCAGCACACACAGGAAGCAAGGGACAGCCCCTCACCCTCTTGGCTGTTCTGAGTCGGATAGGGTGGGACTCTGCTACCGTGTCCCTCCCAGAGCATTCATTTTACTGGCCGTGCTTTCCTGTGAATACTGGTGTTGTCACTGGGCAGCAGGTTCTGAGTGGGCGACTCTTTTTCTTTCAGGGGCCGGTGACCTTTGAGGAGCTGGCTGTGTACTTCACGGAGGGGGAATGGGCTCTGCTAGACCCTGTTCAGAGAGCCCTCTACCGGGAGGTCATGCAGGAGAACTATGCCACTGTGGCCTCATTGGGTAAGGATTTCTGTTCCCTGGTTATTAGAAGCTGTGGGGTCTCTACAGTACCCAAGTAGTAATAACTCTAGGCCTTTACTTAGCTTGTAATTTTTGGCAGGCTTCCATGCCTCACTTTTTGCTTCATGTCCTTCCCCGGTGTCATTTCTGGACATGTGTGTATTTTATGTCTGCCATTTTGAAAAATATATGATTTATAAAAATTAGTTTAATGTATACTTATTGGATGCATTAAAACTAATGAATAAATAGAGCTTTCACCCCTTTCCTCATTTGAAGGGGACTCTGTGAACTGGTACAATTCTAGATACAGTCCAGTAAACAGGGGAGCTATGTGGTGCATGGACAGCGTGACAGTCAGAAGGGTAGTGTGGAGGAAGGGCACCCAGGAAGGGGGCAGGGTGGGTCAGAGGGAAGGAGAAGAGGTTTTGGGGCTCTGGAACTGTGGGGGATGCCTGCCCAGGCCTTGTTACTTCAGAGCCTACGCTCGAGTTTTAGTTCTGTTCGGTTTCGCTTAATTTTACATTATTTTTTTCAAATATTAAACTCTTGTCCTTCATCCGCCACTCAGTGCCCCCCACGCAACCCTTCCCTCCCGTATCTACCCTGGCCACCATTCCAGAGTCCTTGCTGCGTTCCTCCCTCCCAGAGGACAACTGCTGCCCTGGCACAAATGTGCCCTTTGTTGACAATGTCACGTGGTGGCAGTGAGAGTTCTGGGGGCTCAGCAGGTCTTGGTCCCTCCCTCCCCACAATCTCCAGCACCCCTGGTCTGCCTTCCCTCCAGGTTCTTTGGATCTTTTAGCCAGTCCCTTCCGAGGCCACGTGGTCCAGTTCTTCTTTTTCACATTCTCCTTTTCCAGAGGAATTAGAGTCTGTTCCTCCTGAATTATAGTGTCGAATTCCCCAGCCTGCCCCAGACATTGGGGCGGGGGAGGGGTTAATACGCTCTTCTACTGCACCTTACTCACTGGATTCCCTAATTCCCCAAAACTGATTGTCTGACATCACAGGTCTGTGGGGAGCTACACCTTGACTTCCTCTGAAGTCTGCTCAAGGAATGCCCTCTCAGGTACCAGGCCTCCAGCCATCACCTCTCTGTGGGCAGGGACATAGGCGCCTCTGCATCTTGACCAAGGTTTGAGGCTTGCAGTCCCCTCACCCTTCATTGCATTCACTGGCCTAAAGTCCAGCCCCTGTGCTTTGCTTCTCCCCAAGGGCTGTGACCAGTGTGTGTGTGTGACAGATGTGGGAATTTTGGTAATATTTCTGTTGTTCCAATACATGTGTCAGCTGCCCTCTGTATTTGGTGTTGCTCTGCTCTGAGTGTGAAGAGCTGTCACAGGGTGATACAAATGGCTCATTAAAGGACTGACTGTGAGTAACCCATATCAGTGGAAGACCTTACAGAGACAACAGAAACCCCATGGACTGAACACTTAACACCTATCAACAGGAGGCTCCCAGCTTGTCTGGGTGGAGCCCACGTGAACTCAGTGTGTTTTGAGGAGCAGGAAGAACTGGGCTTCCAGAGACGGGGGGCTTTCTTGGAATGCAGGCTGGGTCTACACTATGGGTCTTACAGAGGCACAACTCTACTGCTGCAGCTGCACTCCTGTGTAGTCGCTCTTTGCATAATTAAATCACCCGCAACGAGCGGCGGTAGCTATGTCTGCATGAGACACTCTCACGCCAACATAGCACTGTCCGCACCGACGCTTTTGTCAGTGAAATTTATGTCAGTCAGGATGTACTTTTTTTCACACCCCTGACAGACAAAAGTGCTAGTGTAGATGAAGCCTAAGAGAAAGGGACAGACACAGGGAAAGGACACCTAGATGATTGGTACAGCAGCATGACTCAAGAGCGTTGCCCAGCATGGATTATGTGTTAATCTTTGCTTCTCTGTGCTAACCTAAGGACTTGCTGATGCTGTGTTCCAGTTGACTAGGGCTATGTCTACACTACAGCCTATGTCGGCATAATTTATGTCGCTGAGGGGTGTGAATAAACCCCCCTTCTCCCGAGTAATGTAAGTTACAATGACATAAGCGCTTGTGTGGTATTGCTGCTTGTGGAAGTAGTTTTTTTATGCCGACGGGAGAGCTTTCTCCCCTCGGCATAGAGCGTCTTCATCAGCTATAGCCCTGCACGTATAGACATAGCCTAATAAACCCTATTGTTTTTGAAAAGGCTGCAGGGTATCACTGCAGATACTTGCTGGGTGCTTTAATCCCTGAAGAGTGTAACAGTCTCTGACCAGGAGTCTATCTCAGCTGGACTTGCTGGGCACAGCTCACTGTGTGAGGCAGGAGAGCTGGAGCCCAGAGGCTCACTCTCGGAGGCATTGAAGTTCCATGGCCTACCCTGAGGGAAGAGTAGGGCCCTTGGGGATTTGGCACACTGAAGGGGTTCGTCTAAGAGACTGTTTAAAAGCTGAGGTATAGGACAGACCTGGAGGATCCATGACAGTTGGTGGCAGCTGGTGGGATTCTGAATGCAACAGGAGGATTTTGCAATAAGTGACTTGTAGCAATGAAAACAAGACTAGTCAAAGGAAAGAGGAAGAAAATGGAGGATATCCACCTCCTTAAGAAGAGCATCACAGAGCTGTGCGGTGGGAGAGGGTTAAGTATCGAGAAGTTACACAAGGCTCAGCCGATTGCATGGCTGGAGAAGGATGATCGAATCAAGGTCTAAACCCAGGCGGGATTTCGAAAGAGTCCCAGGGCCACAGAGACATCTGCAGCAGCAGCGGAGGGGGGGGGGGGGGGGGGGGCATCTTGATGATCCGGTTCCCCCTTTGCTAGAGCTGAAGCAGTGGGAGTTGGAGCGGAAAGCAAAGGAGCTTCAGATGGAGGAACAGAGACTAGCAGACCGCAAAAGGCAAAGAGAGAAAAAAGGGAAACATGAGGAGGAGCAGAGGAAAAACCAGGAAGAGCAGCCTCCCCTCAGCTCATCCCACTCTTCAGTGTCAGGCACTTGGTTGTGGTTATAATAAACCAACTAGAAGTGTATTTAACTCATCTTAAGGCAAAGATCCAAACTAAAGGCAAGTAAGGGGATTGGAAACACAAGGTTCTGGATAAAAGAAAAATATAAAACTCAGTCTAGACCCTACACTTATTACCCAGTTCCGTTCCAGTCTAATAATGTATTCCTCTCCCACTGGTCAGGCCTTACCGCACTTGTCCGGTCCAGAGAGCTGGGATCCGCTTTTCATGAGACACTCACACTGGCAATGTGGCCTCTGTAATGGATAACACCTTGTGGCCGTTCTTCTCTTACAGAGTCCCAGGCTTTTGTCTCTTTTCATAATTGGGGTGGTTCACTGTTCAGCCTTTCCTTGGAGTTTGTGACAGAGTGCTGGGAATCAGCAACAGAACCCGCACTCTAGTCATTGTTTAACCCATTAGGCCCTGGGCAGGGCCTGATTGAGAGGGGAACTCCTGATTACCAGATCAGACTGGACAGGGAAGCTAACAAGCTAATTAGCCCAGTAACGAGATTGGATAAAAGAGTATAGGGAGGAAGTGCAAGGGGGGAGAAGCAGCAGAGAGAGAGAGAGAAAAGGCTAGTAGGGCCTGACAAAAGAGAGTTGTCTGGAAGGAGACACTTTTCCCCTCCCTACTCCTTTGAGAAGGTGTAGTAAAGCTGGATAATATTGTGGCCATGTCTGTGCTATGAAATGGTGTCAACACAAGTTGGGTCGGCATACAGCCGCCGCATTTAGTACATCTTTGTGCATGTGCACACTTGGCTCCTTTTGTCCCCTTGCGTATACTTACCAGAACTGCTTGTGTTGATTCACAGTGCGATGCACCATGGGTAGGTATCCTAGCAAGCAACCCGCCACCATTCAGCTCACTGTCTTTTGGGTAGTTTTGGCAATGCATTGTGGGGCAGAACAGAGTTGCACGGGGTGACTGGGAGCCAGGGGTCAACTTCCTATAATGCAATGTTCTCCATCCCATAATTTTCACACGTATTTTCAATTTTCTGTGACCTTGCGCTGGACTTGTATTGCTCGGCCATCTCTCACAGAACCATGGAGCCTGTACAGCTCTGCTTGATTTTCATGAGCCTTGCAAACACAGGACACACGATCCTCCAGTATTTGCAGAGCTGCAAGAACCAGCGTGGGGACATGATGATTTCTTGGAGGACAGATTGCTGTGAGACACAGCTCAAACCAATTCACGATTGTCGGTTTCATTCACGGAGCTCCTGCAGACAATGGACCACTGCTTCTGGGCCTGAGAAACAAGTACTGACTGGTAGAATCACTTTGTAATGCAGGCATGTTTCACCAGGCCATGTTCTGGGGTCTGTGTGCTGAGCTTGCCCCAGCCCTATATTGCCTCTATATAAATCCATGGATCTCACTAAGGGATATTGGCAAATCCCCCTGGACCTGAGCTCCAAGGAGAAGACCGCTTTTGTCACCCCAACTGGGCTGTATCAATTTATCTGGCTGCCCTTCGGACTTCATGGGGCACCAACCACCTTCCAGTGACTGAGGGGTTGCATATTGAGCTAGATGGACCTATGGTCTGACCAGTATGAGCGTTTTTATGTAATGTTGATAGTGATCCTGGGGGTCCTGCCTACTCCTTCCTCCCCTGGCTCATGAAGCCATACACTGGTCACCTCGAGAGCACCAAGGAGAGATTCAGCTACAGGCACAGCAGGGCAGAATGACAGGTGAATGTGCTTTTGGTAGATTGAAAGGGCCCTGGCCTTGTTTACTCACCAGATTGGATCTCAGTGTGAAAAATGTCCTAATGGTTGTAGCTGCCTGTTGTATCCTGCGTGATATCTGTGAAGCAAAGGGGAGAACTTGCTGCAGGGGTAGAGGACGGAGGTCTGCTGAGTTGGAACAGCCAGACACAAGGGCTATCAGACGAGCTCAGTGAGGAGCTATGGCCTAGGGAGGCTTTGAAAGAGCACTTCCATGGTGAGCCACAGGAATGTGCTGTGGTGCCCTGTGCTCAGCCCGGCACTGTCATTTGGGGGTCTGTCAGGAACTGTGTGGTGCTTGCTGCACATCTGTGCATATATCACTGCCAGTGCAGCGAATAACCTTGGGGTGCTTGCTGTACATTTTTGACGACTACAGTGTTTGCCACTGATCCTATGGATTGTGAGTGTACAAGACCATCACTTTCCCTGCCAAGTTTTATTCAGTTAGGAAAACAGCACCTAACAAACAATCTGCAGAACATAATAGGAAATGCATTTTCAACTTAAACATTTTTGGAACCTTAACAAACAAGGAAAAGGATCAGTGATGTCCATTGCAGTTACGCATAGGCTGACCTGTGAGAGGCACGGATGATGTACGTGAAGCTGATTCCCCAGCTGTGGCGTGGTAGGGGTGTGTGGGCTGGCCCAGAGGCCACGTGGAATGCTGAGGGTGGGGAGATAGGGAGGTGCTATGCTGCAGTTCTCCATCCACAGCAATGGCCGTCAGTTCTGGGCCTGTTGAGCTTGGAGGTCCACAGGAGTCTGCAGCATCCACATTTGCTGACGGAGAAGCTCCATTATGCCTGGTGCATCTCCCACTCCTTTTCCAGCTGGGACTCTTGGGCATGTCTCCTCTACGATCTTTCCTATTCCAGACTGTCTGCAGTATTCACCATCCCGGCCCTCAGCTCAAGGTCTGATGCAGCCCTGGCTTGCAGGATCTTGCAGAACATGTTCTCCTGCATAGTCTTTTTTTCCCCTCCTTATGTTGGTCAGATGTTCTGCTGGTGTGGAAGGGGAACCCCTAATAGGTAGCTATGTCCTGTTAAGTTGGGGGAATCATCACTGTAATGGGGGAAATAAATTTAAATACTTACCTGACATTCCTTCCTCTGCATCAGGCTCACCAGTGTTCGACTGCAGTGACTGGCTGGACTGTGGTCACGTCAAAAACAGGTCCTGGCTCACAGCACAGCTGGATCCCCTGGTAGCCTGTCCCTCATATTCCTCTTCCTTATCTGCCTCCTCCTTGCTGTTCATGGCAGGGGCCTGTGACTCGGGGTCATCAGTGTTGCAGGGTCATCGGCAGTATCCACAGTGGTGTGTGGGGTCTCTGACAAGTATGGCATGCAGCTCTTTGCATCAGATCTGCGGCTCAGCATCCAGTCGATTGTTGGCCTCCCTGCCCTTCTGGTGTGCCCGCCACAGTTACTTGGCTTTCACGCAACACTGCTGCCTGTTCCAGTTGTAGCCCTTCTCCTGCATCCCCCCCAACAATCTGCTTGTAGATGTTGATGTTTCTATGGCTGGTTTAGAGCTGTGCTTGCACAGCCGCTTCTCCGAATAGGCCCAGGAGATCCAATGTTTCCTGTATACTTCAGGCAGGAGCATGTCTGCAGCATGTCGCTGGCACGGGCAACTGAGCAGTTGCACACACCAGTGAAGAGCTGCTAGGTGTGCTCATCAAGCTGGACAACCAGGAAAAGTCATTTCAAAAATGTACGGGGATTTTAAAGGTGTGTGTTTGTGTGTGGGGGCTTCTGGTCTATGTGACCCCTGGGCAGTGGTGTCCACAAACTGTGACCAGAGCAGTCAGTGTTGGGCATTGTGGGACAGTAGCTGGAGGACTGTTATGGTTGACATAAGTAATGTAGTGTCTACAATCATGCTGTATTGACCCATGGTAGTGAGGAGGAGTGGCCTCCCTCTGAGCAGGAGAGTGAGGGACCACAACACTCCCCCTGGTGGGCGGAGCTAAATTGGTCCTGCCCCCCTTGCCGAGTCCTGGGGTGGGTCAGAAAGTATAAAAGGAGAGCCTCAGTGCTCATTTGGAATTGACGCACAGGAGGGAGCAGACTAACCAATCATTCCAGGGAGCTGGGCTCTCAACAGGATCCTGAACTAGGCCCCGAGTGGAGCTGCGACCTGTGTTTAGAGGAGACAGATGAGTGCCCTGAGGAGCTGTGAGGTGCCAGGACCACCATCAGACGAATGCCCTGAGGAGCTGTGAGGATTGCCGGCGGCTGAGTACCCCAAGGAGATAGAGGGCCTTTGAACTACAGAGCCCGACAGCCAGATTGGTTCCTCTGCATTACTTCCTACTGCAGACTGTGGTCCAGTTCTGCTGCCGGAGTGTGAGTCAGCATGTTGCGGTGGGATTCCCCGCTGTTGTGGAAAAATTACCATGTGTTGTGTTTGGATCAGAACAGCCTGAGGCTCCTTTATTACAAGCATGCAGGGAGACACAGCCAAGCCTAGCTAGTCTCCCAAATAAAGAAACACAAAAGCTTATATAGCTTAAAACCACAATTAGTCAAGCACACTTCTTCATTAGTAATTTTCTCCGAAACAGAAAAACAACCCCTTATTAGGAATACAGAAGCACAAGCTTTCCTGTTGATTAACAGGTTGTTCCTTTGTGGTTAACGGCTTTCCTAACATTTTGCTGTTACAGCTACATTTTACAAAACTGGTTATTTGCAGTTGCTTCACTTTGTATTTTTCCACACTCTTTCGCCCCTCTACCATGTATACAGCTCTCTTGACCAAAGTTTTAGGCCTCTCAAGTTTTTCTTCACACCGCTGACCCACTAGCGGAACACTCTGCCTCTGTTAAGGCCCTGGGCTGGGACGTGGTGGAATCAGGTGGGTCCGCATCACCCTAGTTCCTGCCACTCCACCCCTGGGGTGGCAGCCTCCCCACCTGAGGTCCAAGAGGCCTGCGTTTGTCTGCTGTGTACCTCAGCCAGGATGCCAGACTCAAGACTGCTTTGTCTCCTGTGCCCCAGCCAGAAGGTGCTGGGCTATAGACTGTTTGTTGCTCTGTCCCTCCCAGAGGGCTGGAGTTTCCCCTACAAACTGTGATTTGCAGTCTGCCTGTAGTGGGGCAGAGTGGCCTCCCTCCCCTCTTGATGGAGAATGTGGGCAACGCCCCACCCCTGAAACAAGGGGACTAGCCTAGCGCAACAGCAAATCAAATTCCCCCTTTGCTGGATGATAACAGTGAACCTCCCCAACTAGGAAGGATGGAGGTTGAGAAACTCATCCAGTGGCTTTCCGAGAGATGACAGCAGCAGCATATGGCACAGCTCCAGCAGCAGCAGCAACTCCTACAATAGCTTGGACGCTAGCAACAGCAACTGATCCGAGAGCTGGAGGCCCAACAACAATGGCAGTGCTTGCAACACCTAGCAGTTCCAATCCTGTGAAGGCAGGGACTCCACCTGACCCCGTGGGGCCTGTGTACCTGAGAAAGGCAGGTCCCAAGGATGACCCAGAGGCCTTCCTCAGTTTCAACCAAGTCTGGACCGGGGAATCTGGGAAACCACCGGGCCAGGTGACAACCCTGATAGACGTAGATGGAATTTGGGTCTCCACCCTCATCGACTCCGGTTGTGGACAGACTCTGGTACATCAGGACCTCATGAAACCCCCAGAGCCGCAGCTGGGCGTCATTAGGTTGCAGTGCATCCATGGGCACATGAAATCTTATCCTCGAGCTTGAGCCACCTTGACTGTGAGAGGAGAGATGAGGGTTATGACACTGGGCCTGGCCTAACGGCTGGTCTACCCAGTCATTTTAGGTCGAGACTGGACTGGCTTTATGGAGATCCTATGCACTGTGAGCCTTGAGTCCCAACAACCCAGGGTGGTGCTCGAAGGAAAACTTCTCGAAGGGGCAGATGGAACACCCAGAGACCCCAACCCAGGCATCCCAGAAAACTCTGAGGCTGACTGGGACCCCCCCACCCCGATGATGGGGACGAGTCTAAGCTGCTCGCTGAGGGTGAGCCCCCCCAGTTTAGGCACAGACTTTAGCTGTGACCAACGGGAGGACCCCACCCTGGGACAGGCCTATGAGCAGTTGGCTTCTGTTAATGGAACAATTACAGACCCCCACCGAGCGACGCAATACCCCCACTTCGAGTTGACCGGTGACCACCTCTGTCAGATTGATTGTGATTCCCAGACCCAGGACATCTGGACCCAACTGGGGTCAGACCCAACATTTCCCCAATGCCATCGACGGGCCGTCCTGCAGCTGGCCCATGTCATTCCCGCTGTGGGGCATCTGGGGCATGAGAAGACCGTAGCCCGGATCCTAATGCAGTTTTTCTGGCCAGGAGTGCACTGGGAGGTAAAGGATTTTTGTGACTTCTGTCCGGAGTGTCAACTCACAGCCCCATGGGGGTACCGAAGGCTCCCCTTGCCCCCTGCCAGTGATTGACACTCCTTTTGAGAGGATTGCATAGATCCTTATAGGGCCTCTCCCAAAAAGCACTGCAGGTTTTCAACATATCCTGGTTGTGCTCGACGATGCCACCTGTTTCCCAGAGGTGATCTCCCTTCGAAACATCATGGCAAAAACGCTGGCTGCAATGTTCCTGAGGATATTTTTCCAGGTAGGTCTCCCCCGGGAAGTCCTAAGAGACCAAGGCACCAATTTCACCTCAAAGCTGTTCCGACAGGTCTGTGACCTGTTAGGAATAAAAAAAGTTACAAACGTCCATGTACCACCCACAGACTGCCAGGTTGGTAGAACGCTTTCACTGAACCCTTAAAGAGATGCTAAGAAGTTTCCACCAGAAGATCTTTGCCACTGGGACCAGCTTATCCCACACCTGTTGCTAAGCATTAGAGAAGTTCCCCAGGCATCCACTAAGTTTTCCGCGTTTGAACTATTGTATGGCCAGCAACCCTGGGGGCTATTAGACCTCATGCAAGAAAACTGGGAATGGACGTCATTGCCGTCGCAAGGTCTCCTGCAGTATGTCCTGAAACTCTAGAGGGTTGGCCCACGTGGTGGATCTAGCGAAGGAAAACCTCCAGAACGCCCAAGCAGCTCAGGAACGTACTTACAACAGGGTGGCCCGCGGAAGAACCTTTGAGCCTGGTGAAAGTGTCCTCCTCTTATTATACTCCAAAGAGTTGAAACTCTAAGCATGATGGTAAGGGCCCTAGGAGGTTATTCACCAGGTAGGGCCAGTCACTTATGAACTATCTCAACCCTTCTGACTGAAAGAAAAAGCGAGAGGAGCTGTTAATTGCCCCTGGAACCAGACTTAGGACCCCAGCTCCCCAGCCTAACTGACTCCGCAGGGCCCCAGCTGGGCAATACTCTGACTGAAGAGCAGCAGAGGCAGGCTAGGTGCTTGTATAAGGCATTCCCCAAAACCTTTACAGCCCAGCCTCACCCAGCATGCAATATTGATGAACCCAGGGGAAGTCGTCCAAGAAACCACTAGCCATTGCCACGACAGACCTGCAGGATAGCCGAGAAGGAGGTCGAGACCATGATGGTACTATGTATAATTGAGAGATCACAAAGTGAGTGGCGCAGCCCCATCGTGTTGGTCCTGAAACCAGATGGGACAGTTAACACCATCTTTCAATTCGATTCTTACCTGATGCCATGAATCAATGAGCTTTTGGATCGACTCAGGGAGGTCCAGTACATCAGCATCTTGAATCTCAGTAAGGGATATGGGTTGCATATATGCTAATGCCTATCTGGATGATGTGGTGATTATATACTAGCCACCTGGAGGACTACCTTAACCAGGTCGCCGCCATCCTTAGGGCCTTACATGCCGCTGGGCTGACCACAAATCCTCGAAAATGCAAAATAGTCTGGCAGGAGACTACCTATCTGGGGTATGCCCTGGGGTGAGGCCAGGTACACCCGTTGGTGGGGAAGGTCCAGGCTTTACAGGCCTACTGACCACAACAAAGAGGGCTGGTGGGCTATTACCCCTGGTTCATCCCCAATTTCGCCTCAGTTGCCACCCCACTAATAGAGCTCCTGAGAAAGGATAGCCCCTGACGTGTGCCCTGGACAGAAGAGTGTGACCAGGCCTTCAAAACCCTCAAAGAGCACCTATGCCAGGAGCCAGTGTTAGTCAGCCCCAACCTCACACAGGAGTTTATTTTGCAGACAGATGCCTCAGAGGTAGGACTGGGAGCTGTCCTCTCACAGGAAGGGGAGGCACATCCCATTCTGTATATCAGCTGCAAGCTGTTTATCTGAGAGAGGAACTACTTGGTCAAGTGGGACATGGATGCCTTAAGGTACTACCTCCTAAGAGCCCCCTTCATACTTGTGACCGACCATGCTCCCCTGAAGTACCTGAAAACGTCAAGGAAACAAACCCCCGACTGATGCGCTGGTACCTCACCTTGCATCCCTATGCTTTCACAGTGCACCATTGGGCTGGTAAGGACCATACCAACACTGATTTCATCTCCTGATCGGGGGAAGGAGACTTTGTCCTCTCAGGTTTCACGGAGATGGACTTGAGGAGAGGTGTAGTGTGGTGTGTAGTGGCCTCCCTCTGAGCAGGAGAACGAGGGACCTCTACACTTCCCCTGGTGGTTGGAGCTAAATCCCTCACTGGGAGTCCTGGAGTGGGACAGGAAGTATAAAAGGAGAGCCCTGACGCTCATTTGGGGCTGGCGCACGGGAGAGAGCAGACTAACCAATCATTTCAGGGAGCTGGGCTCTCAACAGGATCTTGAACTAGGCTCTGAGTGGAGCTGCGGCCAGAGGACACAGACGAGTGCCCTGAGGAGCTGCCAGGACCACCATCAGATGAATGCTCTGAGGAGCTGTGAGGACTGCCAGCGGCCAAGTACCCTGAGGAGACAGAGGCCTGCATTCATCTCCATGCACCTCAACCAGGATGCCAGACCCCAGACTGCTTTGTCTGCTGTGTCTGCTCTGCCCCTGCCTAAAGGGCCCAGAGCTGATAGACTGATTGTGCTCTGTCCTGCCCAGGGAGCCAGAGATCCCTTAGACTGTTACTTACTGTTGGCCCCAGCCAGAAGGTGCTGGGACATAGAGTGTTTGTGGCTCTGCCCTGCACAGGGGGCTGGAGTTTCCACTACTAAGTGTGACTTGCAGTCTGCCTGTAGTGAGGCAGAGTGGCCTCCCTCCCCCCATCGAGAGCGTGGAACCACTAGACCGTATATCGACCATGGCTCAACACTGCTCAGGAAGGTGATGTTACTGTGCTGGTGCTTCTGGGACAGTGGCTATGGGGGCAGGACAGGATAAGGGAATCTGGGCCCTACGGCTAGCATCCTATTGAACAGGGGAAGCTCAGCTGCCCTACCTGACGCTCAGTGATGAGCGGGAAAGGGACTATGAAGTGGTTCAGGCAGCTGTCTTAGATTGGGTGGGCCTCTTGGCAGAAAAGTACTGGCAAAAATTTTGAGCCGCAGGATCGATGGGAGGATTATGGCCCCAAACTGACAGACTGGGCCACTCGTTGGCTAAGGCCAGACACACAACATGTGGCCAACATTATGGACACTGTCATTCTTGAACCATTCCTTCAGAGTCTCCCAGACAGGACCCTGGTATGGGTCAGGGGGCATCAAATTGTCACCCTAGATGCAGCAGTTAACTAACAGAGGAGTTTGCAGAGGCAGACATTCCCAGAAGGGGTCGGCAGTTTAAGGGTCTGGATCCAGGGAGGAAGATCAGAGAATCTACATTGGCAAATGGCGCTGAGAAGAAGAGGGCGGAGGCCAGGGGAAAGCTAGTGGCGTCTCGGGTGATGGTGTGTTACAAGTGTGGGTGGCAGGGACGTATAAAGAAAGACTGCCCATATATGGAGTGTGTAGGGTGACCAGATTGCAAGAATAAAATACTGGGACATAGAATAGAATCATAGAATATCAGAGTTGGAAGGGACCTCAAGAGGTCATCTAGTCCAACCCCCTGCTCAAAGCAGGACCAATTCCCAGCTAAATCATCCCAGCCAGGGCTTTGTCAAGCCGGGCCTTAAAAACCTCCAAGGAAGGAGACTCCACCACCTCCCTAGGTAACACATTCCAGTGTTTCACCACCCTCCTAGTGAAATAGTTTTTCCTGATATCCAACCTGGACCTCCCCCACTGCAACTTGAGACCATTGCTCCTTGTTCTGTCATCTGCCACCACTGAGAACAGCCGAGCTCCATCCACTTTGGAACCCCCCTTCAGGTAGTTGAAGGCTGCTATCAAATCCACCCTCATTCTTCTCTTCTGGAGACTAAACAATCCCAGTTCCCTCAGCCTCTCCTCATAAGTCATGTGCTCCAGACCCCTAATAATTTTTGTTGCCCTCCGCTGGACTCTTTCCAATTTTTCCACATCCTTCTTGTAGTATGGGGCCCAAAACTGGACACAGTATTCCAGATGAGGCCTCACCAATGTCGAATAAAGGGGAACGATCACGTTCCTCGATCTGCTGGCAATGCCCCTACTTATACAGCCCAAAATGCCGTTAGCCTTCTTGGCAACAAGAGCACACTGTTGACTCATATCCAGCTTCTCGTCCACTGTGACCCCTAGGTCCTTTTCTGCAGAACTGCTACCTAGCCATTCGGTCCCTAGTCTGTAGCAGTGCATGGGATTCTTCCGTCCTAAGTGCAGGACTCTGCACTTGTCCTTGTTGAACCTCATCAGGTTTTTTTGGCCCAATCCTCTAATTTGTCTAGGTCCCTCTGTATCCGATCCCTACCCTCTAGTGTATCTACCACGCCTCCTAGTTTAGTGTCATCTGCAAACTTGCTGAGAGTGCAGTCCACACCATCCTCCAGATCATTAATAAAGATATTAAACAAAACCGGCCCCAGGACCGACCCTTGGGGCACTCCGCTTGAAACTGGCTGCCAACTAGACATGGAACCATTGATCACTACCCGTTGAGCCCGACGATCTAGCCAGCTTTCTATCCACCTTACAGTCCATTCATCCAGCCCATACTTCTTTAACTTGGCGGCAAGAATACTGTGGGAGACCGTATCAAAAGCTTTGCTAAAGTCAAGGAATAACACATCCACTGCTTTCCCCTCATCCACAGAGCCAGTTATCTCATCATAGAAAGCAATTAGGTTAGTCAGGCAAGACTTCCCCTTCGTGAATCCATGCTGACTGTTCCTGATCACTTTCCTCTCCTCTAAATGTTTCATAATTGATTCCTTGAGGACCTGCTCCATGATTTTTCCAGGGACTGAGGTGAGGCTGACAGGCCTGTAGTTCCCCGGATCCTCCTTCTTCCCTTTTTTAAAGATGGGCACTACATTAGCCTTTTTCCAGTCATCTGGGACCTCCCCTGATCGCCAT
The DNA here is from genome assembly GCF_027887155.1 of Malaclemys terrapin pileata. Classification (NCBI taxonomy): domain Eukaryota; kingdom Metazoa; phylum Chordata; order Testudines; family Emydidae; genus Malaclemys; species Malaclemys terrapin. The sequence goes on along the minus strand of NC_071515.1, from coordinate 11,549,219 downwards.
GAGTTTTCAGAAATAATGGCTAATGGCTCTGCAATCTCACCCGCCAACTCCTTTAGCACCCTCGGATGCAGCGCATCCGGCCCCATGGACTTGTGCACGTCCAGTTTTTCTAAATAGTCCCGAACCACTTCTTTCTCCACAGACATGGTGTAGGGAGGGGAACCATAGACTTACAGCCCCCACCAGAGCCATAGGGGAGGGGTGCACACAGTGCTAGGAAGCCATGGGTCGGGGGTGCATGGCCCCAGCTCCAGCCCCTGGCGGCAGTCCCACTGTAAGCCGCACGCCACAAGCTGTGGATTGGTCAGTGGTGCCCCGGCTCCAGCCACCGCTGCGAGCCATGGGTCGGTTGGGGGCGCATGGCCCCATCTGCAGCCCCCAGCTCCAGTCTCACCACAAGCTGCCCACTACAAGCCGTGGGTCGGTTGGAGGCGCATGGCCCTGTCTCCGGCCCCCACTGCAAGCCGTGGGTCGGTTGGGAGCGCATGGCCCTGGCTCCGGCCCCTGCTGCAAGCCATGGGTCGGTTGGGGGCGCATGGCCCCGGCTGCAGCCCCCAGCTCTAGGCCCGCTGCAAGCTGTCCGCCACAAGCCACGGGTTGGTTGGAGGCGCACGGCCTGGGCTCCGGCCCCCTCGCAAGCTGCGGATCAGTCGGGGGCGCGTGGCCCCTGCTCCAGCCCCTGCTGCAGGGAGAGGGTCTCAGGGCTGGGGCAAGGGGTTGGGGCATGGGAGAGTGTTTGGGGTGCTGACTCCAAGAGGGAGTTTAGGTGCGGGAGGGGACTCGGGGTTGGGGTATGGGAGAGGGTGTGGGCTCTGGGCAGGGCTTATCTCAGGCAGCGTACCTCAGGCGGCTCCCCGGAAGTGGCGACATCTCCCTCTGGGTCCTAGGTGGAGGCGTGACCAGGTGTCTGTGTGTGCTGCCTTGCCCGCAGGCGCTGCTCCGCACGCTTATGGCATGGGCAGCACACACAGCCCCCTGGCCATCCCTGCACCTAGGACCCAGAGGGAGCTGTCACCACTTCCAGGGAGCTGTGCAGAGCCAGGTAGGGAGCCTGCCAGCCCTGTGCCAACTGGACCCCTGGCAAGCAACCCTACAATATGGGACAAATAGTGTCAGGTTCTTGTCCCAAGATCAGGCCCTGTATTATTAAAATGATGATATAGTTGGGAACCCCGATGTGCACAGGTGCAACACTCACACTATAGGAACTTTTTTATATTTACAAATAAATAATGTATTAATACATTTAGCAAAGTCACACACTAACTCAGTAAGGTAGATAGAGATAATACAGAAAGTATATCTGAACATCCATACTCACGCCATCCCTTGTAGAACAACCTGAAATGTTAGCCCTTATCTTCCTTATGGTCGTCACCTTCCTCATCTTCACCAGTGGCCATCATCCTGGCCCCTCGCAAGGGCTACATCTCTCTCCCCTATTGTCCATAGGGATTTCTCCCCTTTTCCTTATTTGTAGTTCTTCCTCTTGCCAAGGTTCAGGTGTCTTTCTTCTATAGGTTAGCGTATTAACGATTTCACCCCAGTATCATATATATCGATTCGTTGCCACTTTGCGGTCAGATGTTCCATCTAAAACCTTCCAGAAGCTGGTGTCAGTTCATGTTCTGTGGTTGGCTGATGTCATTATGGACAAAATTCCACCCCCTACACTCTACTTCCAGTTCCCCAAAACTTACGAGTTACCTAAGTTTATCTATACCGAAGTTCATAGGCCTCAAGTCTCATGCTAACTGCTGAAGCCAGTGTCTTACACAATACAAGCCTCTAGGTCCTTGCATTACTGCTGAATATAATAAAGCAGAATATAAAGTTTTGTTAAACTGTTCGGTTTGGTGGTGGTATACTGCCGTCTTCAAGGACTTGAACTGCAGCAGGTCGCACAACTCCTCCATTAACTGTGAGGTGATGTTTGTCCCTTGCTCTGTCAATTCTTTGGGGATCCCTATTCAGGCAAATACTTTCATGAGCTTACTGGTGACGACAGCTGCCATTTCTGACCAGAGGGAGTGGCCCCAGGGTATCTGGAGGCATAGTCCAAGATCACCAATCTACATTAGTACCTGGCTGCAAACGTTTTCAGCGGACCCACCAGCTCTGTGCCTGTCCATACGAACCTAAGAACGGCCGTACTGAGTCAGACCAATGGTCCATCTAGCCCAGTATCCTGTCTTCTGAGAGGGCCCAATGCCAGATGCTTCCAAGGAAATGGACACAACAGGGCAATCATCCAGTGATCCTTCCCCTGTCCCCCAATCCCAGCGCTTGCCCATCAGAGGGACCCCTGCAGAGGGGAGTAGTACCAGGGGGGCCTTTGAGATGTTTTTCTGGCTCACCCACTGGCATTTGGGGCAGGAGGCACAATAGTCCCGTGCCTCTGGGGTGGATGCCTGGCCAGTAGAACTCCATGGTCACTCTGTTGAGTGTCTTCTCTGTCCCCAAGTGCCCCAACAGAGCACTGCTTGGGCCAATTGAAGCATCTCCCCTAGGGAAATTCCTGGGTAGCAGAAACTGCATTTGACTAACCCTGTCTCAGCCTGCTTCATGACCCAATATGATTTCTCCTCTAGCAGTTTCAAAATAGGGCCACTATTTCAGCTGCTGTGGGTCTAACACTTTGTCATCCACATGGGTGAGACGTTCATAAACCTGACTCAGGTTCATAAACCTATCTCCCATAATATTTATTTGCTGGACAGCAGGTCCAGGTTGAGAGGTGGTAGCAGGCCCCTACTGCTCCAGTTAAGTTCAGGTGAAAAGTCATTTGCCCATGAGGGTGGTCCTTCTCCAGATATTTGGCCTCCAATGGAGCCATCTCCTCTTGGCCACCATGGCCATCTCCTGTCCTCCTGGTTCTTCAAGTTCGGCTCTAGACATCCCTGGACATCCTCCATGAAAAACTTCCAGTCATGCCAAAGTATGCCCAGAGAGGCCAGGTCCTTGGCCACTCTGGCCTGCACTGTCTCAGTGTGGTCTTGCAGAGTCAGTTGCACTTGTTTAATCGGACAGTGTTTGCATGTCCCCGTGGATACACTGCACCTAGATTCTCCTCCCAACCCCACCAACCACTCACTGACTCAAGTCTGGCTGCAGCCAGAGTCTTTCAGTCCTTTTATGTTTACTCCATTCACTAGGAAGGGGACTAATGTTTTCCCTGTGTCTCTTTTCTGAGCCCAGTTATCTGCTGTCCAGGCCTGCCCATAATTATAGTCCATGAATGGGCGGTCCCATCTGAAATGGCCTGGCTGCTCACATGCAAACAGCCCCCACGAGATAAAGAGGTTTTGCATTAATTCTCCTGAGTGGCACGGCCCCTTCTGCTTGACCCAAATGTCTCCTGATTAGCTGAGGGTGGGCTTCCAGTCTCCTCTACTGGCCTTTGTATCCCCCTCTACTAGGATTCAGTACCCAAATCACCCTGGATAGCCTCAGTGAGGTTTGGGCTCAGTGGTACTTGGGGCCCCGGAGGTGCACCAGTCTGACTTTTGGCATTTCAGCTTTGGACCAAAGAGACATCAGGTAGTTCTCCACCATGGCAATGGCCTCTGCCGAGGTCTCTGGTCAGTGTCTCATCTCCCACTCAAGCTTCCCCCCGGAGTTCAAAAGACCAGACCCTGTGAGGTCTTCTGGTTGGGAGAAGGCACAGCCTGGGGGCCTCACCAATGTGGTTCCATCCCAGGTTCAACCTTCCATGTGGCTCTTCAGGAGAAGGTCCTGTTTTCCCTTCAACCTGTTCCCTTTCCCCCATTTCCCTGGACTTCTGAGCATCTTCTAACCTGCTTCTCCAGCTGAAGCATGCTCCACAGTCCAGGGGGCAGGGCTACCTGTATCCAGTAGTGTCCTTTAACCCCATCAGGCCCAGTGTGGGGACTGTGTACCCCATCACAGTTAAATACAATAGTATCAAGATATACCTGTGTTTATCATATCTGTCTGCCATTCCATTGTTCACTCTGCTCGTGTATTCTAATTCCTTCCGCCACCTGGTGTGTGTCTTGTCTATTTGGATTGTAAGTTCCTCAGGGCATGGACAATCTATTACTCTGTGTTTATACAGTGCCTAGAACAATGGGGCCCCGTTTTTATTGGCCCTTAGGCATTAATGTAATGAACATGATTAATAATAACAACTGTCCTGCTATTTGGATCCCAGGAAGTTGACCTCGGGATGCTTAAAAATGAGCTGAGGGTAAAATCATGGAATTCTCTTTGTGACAAGTATCCTTCAAATTCAGCTGATCTTCCTCATTTTTATTCTCTTACGCAGGGTTTTCAGTTTCCAAACCTGATGTGATCTCCCAGCTGGAACAAGGGGAAGAGCTGTGGGTCCAAGATCTCCAGGGCTCTGAGGAAAGAGAGCTCCAGAAAGGTGCCCAGACAGGTGAGGCCTCAGCTAACCAACTCAGAAACTGTCCATGAATGAAGGAAATGTTTGGGATTCCCTACAAAGATCTTGTGAGCTCTCTGAATTCAAAATTGTTCCCAGCAGGTGTGGCATCCTCATGGCAGATGTCAGTCATGATTTACCACCTCTCCTGACTGACATCTGGCTCTAGCTCCCACCCCAATCTTCCTTCTCCCTGAGTGGGATGTAGACTCACAAATGACCTCTGTCCTCCAGGGAAAGGCTTTGGGAAGGGCGGGGAGAGGGTGGAAATCAAATCCTATTTGTTTGATCTCTCCAGCACTTATTTTGGTTTGTTCCCACCTTTTCCCATTCCTCTCCCTGAGGTTTCCTCTCTCCCCAGCACAGGGAGTGACCTATGTCTGGATTCTCTCTCTATCCTTCCAGGAGATGGGATGCTGAGTGAGAATGAGGAGAAGAGTCCCCACCAGGAAGATGCTGAGCAAGTAGAACCACATGGGACATTAGCAAGAAGATCCAAAGGGAAAGTTTCTTGGAGTTGTGCAGAGGCAAAAGCCTGTGAGAGTCAGCATAGGCCAGAGAAAAGCTTCTGTAGTGGCTCAGATGTTATGAGACATGAAAGAATGAACATGGGAGAGAGACCCTACGCATGCCTTGAGTGTGGAAAAAGTTTTAGTCAAAGCTCAAACCTCATCACGCATCAGATAATCCACACAGGAGAGCGGCTCTACATGTGCTCTGAGTGCAGGAAAAGTTTCAGTCGGCGCTCGGACCTGATCAAACATCAGAGAGTCCATACAGGAGAGCGACCCTACACGTGCTCTGAGTGTGGGAAAAGCTTCAGCCAGAGCTCAAGCCTCAACAAACATCAGAGAATCCACACAGGAGAGCGTTTCTACATGTGCCTTGAGTGCAGGAAAAGCTTTATAAACAGATCACACCTTCTCGCACATCAGAGAATCCATACAGGAGAGCGACCCTACACGTGCTCAGAGTGTGGGAACAGCTTCAAACTCCGCTCTCACCTCATCACACATCTGAGAGTCCACACAGGAGAGCGACCCTACACCTGCCTTCAGTGCGGGAAAAGCTTCAGCCAAAGGTCACAGCTTACCACACATTGGAGAATCCACACGGGAGAGCGACCCTACACATGCTCTGAGTGCGGGAAAAGCTTCAAACACAAGTCACACATGTTGGCACATCAAAGAATCCACACTGGGGAGACACCCTACACATGCTCTGAGTGTGGGAAAAGATTTAGTGGGAGCTCAACATTCAGCATACATCAGAGAATCCACACGGGCGAGAGACCCTACTCGTGCGCTGAGTGTGGGAAAAGCTTTTGTTGGAGCTCAGCTTTTATCAAACATAAGAAAATCCACACAGGTGAGTAATGCCATAAATGTCTTGTCTAGGGTTCACCAAAGTTTTTTTGTAAAATACATTAGCTAATTCCCACAGTTTGTACCATTTTCTTCAGTGTGGTCTTTCAGCTCCATGTGAGTTGCCGGCCTCTGTTTTTTCCATCTCTCCACCTTCCCCTGATTTGGGGTGAATCCCATCATCCTTTATCAATTCTTTTGTCTTATATCCCCTGGGAGTGTCCCCCTTCTGCCAGAAATATCCATCAGCACCAGGTTGGGGAGATGGGGTAACCTTGTTTAGCTACACTGAGGTAAAAGCTTGTCTCCACTGGGATTGTGCGTGGCTCATCTTAGCGATCATGTTGTAACAACACAACTACATAGAGACATAACAGTAGAGAGTAGTAGAGACATAACCTGGGTACCGTGACTAGAGTTAGCTTTCCCCTTGGCCTGAGCTCACCTCCGTCATTTCCCCTAGTCTAGACAAACCCCGAGCATCATGTTGATACCATTCCCCTATTACAAAGTGATTCTTAGTCACCGAGTTCCCCTTTGGGGACAGATTGTCTCAATCCCAGTTGTTCTCACCTTGCTCAGGGTTGTGCTGGACAGAAGTATTTTTTCTACCATTTTCCTCATTGAAAATAGATTGAAATAGAACAAAGAACAAAGAGCAGGAGCAGGGCACGAAAAATGTGTCATTTCAGCCTCTGTGACACCCGAAGGAGATGCAATGAGTCAAAGGGATTCCCTCCTTCCCCATCACTGTCACAATCCCCCCTTGCCCCAGCAGCATTAGCTTCTGTGTAAGGCACAATAGCGTTTATCCTCCCCACATTCTACCCCTGCACCTCCCGAAGTGTCACGTGATGCCGTGTTCTGTGTGCTCCCTGTGCTTAGATGTCATACTTTGAACCTAAATCAGACTCACTGGGGCTAGAGATGAAAGTTTCACAGACCTGGAAGGGGAATTTGGATCCCAAACACAGAGTAGTCATTCTGTGCTTTCATCTCTTGGCAAAGTTGCTTCTGGGCTGTTTCCTGCTGAGCTGGGATTGTTTGCAGATGGGAAGGTTGGCTGCTTTTCCCCCTTGTGATGAAACTAAATCTTTTGTAAGTAACATGACTCAATAATAATGAGGTGGCACAGAGCGAAGGAAAATTGAATGGATCAGAGGCGAACGCAATGGGAGAATCTGTTTTGATTTATCAGATATAAGCTGCTCTGGAATTTCAGTCCCTGGAAAAATCATGGAGCAGGTCCTCAAGGAATCAATTATGAAACATTTAGAGGAGAGGAAAGTGATCAGGAACAGTCAGCATGGATTCACGAAGGGGAAGTCGTGCCTGACTAACCTAATTGCCTTCTATGATGAGATAGCTGGCTCTGTGGATGAGGGGAAACCAGTGGATGTGTTATTCCTTGACTTTAGCAAAGCTTTTTGATACGGTCTCCCACAGTATTCTTGCCGCCAAGTTAAAGAAGTATGGGCTGGATGAATGGACTGTAAGGTGGATAGAAAGCTGGCTAGATCGTCGGGCTCAACGGGTAGTGATCAATGGCTCCATGTCTAGTTGGCAGCCGGTTTCAAGCGGAGTGCCCCAGGGGTCGGTCCTGGGGCCGGTTTTGTTTAATATCTTTATTAATGATCTGGAGGATGGTGTGGACTGCACTCTCAGCAAGTTTGCAAATTACACTAAACTAGGAGGCGTGGTAGATACACTAGAGGATAGGGATTGGATACAGAGGGACCTAGACAAATTAGAGGATTGGGCCAAAAAAAACCTGATGAGGTTCAACAAGGACAAGTGCAGAGTCCTGCACTTAGGACGGAAGAATCCCATGCACTGCTACAGACTAGGGACCGAATGGCTAGGTAGCAGTTCTGCAGAAAAGGACCTAGGGGTCACAGTGGACGAGAAGCTGGATATGAGTCAACAGTGTGCTCTTGTTGCCAAGAAGGCTAACGGCATTTTGGGCTGTATAAGTAGGGGCATTGCCAGCAGATCGAGGAACGTGATCGTTCCCCTTTATTCGACATTGGTGAGGCCTCATCTGGAATACTGTGTCCAGTTTTGGGCCCCACACTACAAGGATGTGGAAAAATTGGAAAGAGTCCAGCGGAGGGCAACAAAAATGATTAGGGGTCTGGAGCACATGACTTATGAGGAGAGGCTGAGGGAACTGGGATTGTTTAGTCTCCAGAAGAGAAGAATGAGGGTGGATTTGATAGCAGCCTTCAACTACCTGAAGGGGGGCTCCAAAGAGGATGGAGCTCGGCTGTTCTCAGTGGTGGCAGATGACAGAACAAGGAGCAATGGTCTCAAGTTGCAGTGGGGGAGGTCCAGGTTGGATATTAGGAAAAACTATTTCACTAGGAGGGTGGTGAAACACTGGAATGCGTTACCTAGGGAGGTGGTGGAGTCTCCTTCCTTGGAGGTTTTTAAGGCCTGGCTTGACAAAGCCCTGGCTGGGATGATTTAGTTGGGAATTGGTCCTGCTTTGAGCAGGGGTTGGACTAGATGACCTCTTGAGGTCCCTTCCAACCCTGATATTCTATGATTCTATGATTTTATGATTCATTTTATATGAAAATGAAAGTGCCTTCCACCCCTCTGTGTTGTGTGTTTTTCTCTCTGACCTGAAGGTGGTTTAGTCTCATAAATGGATATTACCTTTGTTTGACAGAATGTACCTCAGATTTATTGGGGACTTTGAGATAAATGACCATTTGCTAAAATGATAATATTTTATTTTATCTCTGTCTTTTTTCCCGACCCGTGTATGGTGACATGGAGGAAGTTCAAGTGCAGTTCAGTAACTGGGAAAGAATACTGCAAACTATTGGGCATGCTCCCAAGAAAACAAACCATTTAAAAATTTGTACTCTGAAACATTGAAGAAATGCATACCACAAATTGTGCAACGAACTGAAGTAACTGGACACCTTCACACTTGTTGTGGGTACACTATGAATAAAAAACAAGAGATGTTAAATAACTAGGCTTAATCAATTGATTAATCAATGATTATTAGTCAAAGATTAATACAGCTTAATACAAAGGAAGAGTGCCTACATTACCAGTCCCTGTGGAAGACAGGATTACAGTGCTCACAATGTCTGAGAGATTCTGTGCTTTATACCTAACTGGGGGGAGTTTCACAATTTTCCCTACATCACTTTATCTAATATATCTTTCTTCTCTATTTTCTGTGACATGTTTTTCATAGACAGTAATTGCTACACCTTCCATGTTGGGGATACGTTGTAAGTTTGAACATGACATATATTTTATATTTTGACAGTCATGCAGATATTAAACAAAAGCACAAGACTTTGTTTTTAACATTGCAGGCATAGCATTATCTATTTTTCTGTTATGTTTGTGCCTAGCCCTGAAATTACAATACTTCAGCTATCTCTTTCTGTAATGTAAATAAAAAAGCATTTAGGAAGATCTTAAAACGAGGACAATTGAAGAAACATTGTGATATTCTATACAGTATAATGTTAATGTTGTATTTACTATGAAGATTAGCTAACACTATTGATGTTACAGTCTTTCTCACACCTAACTTCATCTATAGTGTAGTAGCCTGGTATAGCACAACACCGAGAAGCTGTTGTATTTAAGTGTATTTTATAAGCTTCTTGTATCTTAGCCCTGGTATACACTACGAGTTTAGGTCAAATTTAGCAGCATTAGATCTATTTAACCCTGCACCCATCCACACGACAAAGCCATTTTTGTTGACTTAAAGGGGTCTTAAAATCGATTTCTGTACTTCTCCCTGACGAGGGGATTAGTGCTGAAATTGACATCGCCAGGTCGAATTTAGGGGTAGTGTGGACGCAATTCAATGGTATTGGCCAGAGTGCTCCATTGTGCTCCAGAGTGCTCCATTGTGACCATTCTGGACAGCACTCTCAATTCAGATGCACTGGCCAGATAGACAGGAAAAGCCCTTGAATTTCATTTCCTGTTTGGCCAGCGTGGCAAGCTGATCAGTATAGGTGACCATGCAGAGCTCATCAGCAGAGGTGACTATGGAGTCCCAGAATCGCAAAAGAGCTCCTGCATGGACTGAACGGGAGGTACTGGATCTGATCTCACGCTGTATGGGAAGACGAAATTCCCGTTCCAAAAGACAAAATGCCAAAATATTTGAAAAAATCTCTAAGGGCATGAAGGACAGAGGCTATAACAGGGACCCGCAGCAGTGCCATGTGAAACTTAAGGAGCTCAGGCAAGCCTATCAAAAAACCAAAGAGGCAAACGGCTGCTCTGGGTCAGACCCCCCCAGACATGCCGCTTCTATCATGAGCTGCATGCAATTCTAGGGGTGCCCCTACAACTACCCTGCCCCTGTACGTGGACTCCTGCAAGGAAGTCTCACGCAACAGGGATGAGGAAGATGATAGCGCACAACGGGCAAGTGGAGAAACCATTCTCCCCGACAGCCAGGAACTGTTTATGACCCTGGAGACATTACCCTCCCAACCCAGGCTCCCGGACCTTGAAGGCGGAGAAGGCACCTCTGGTGAGTGTACCTTTGTAAATATAATACATGGTTTAAAAGCAAGTGTGTTTAATGATTAATTTGCCCTGAAGACTTGGGATGTATTCGCGGCCAGTAAAGCTACTGGAATGCAGTCAAGCGACATCCGTTCTTTATCTCTCTGTGTTAGTCTCAGGAGAGTCATATCATTCATGGTCACCTGGTTGAAACAGGGGAATTTTATTAAGGAGACATTCAGAGGTGGCCATTCCTGCTGGGCTGTGTGCCTGTGGGTGAAGCGATCATTCCAGAGAATTGGGTGTAAGGGGGGGTTTAGTTGGGTTTGTGCTGCATGTTAATCTGAAAACCGCAGCCCCTCCTTTTAAATGGCCAACCCATTTTAAATGGTCAACCCAACTCTCCCTTTTTTTCCTCCCACAGCTGCAAATGTTTCAACGATCCCCCTATCATCTCCGTCCCAGAGGCTAGTGCAGATAAGAAGGCGAAAAAAACGTGATGAAATGTTCTCTGAGCTTATGCAGTCCTCCCACACTGAAAGAGCCCAGCAGAATGCATGAAGGCAGACAATGTCAGAGTCCAGGAAAGCACAATATGAACGCGAGGACAAGGGGGATGCGCGAGAGGATAGATGGCTGGAGCAAGAGGAGCGATGGCGGCAGTGTGATGAGAGGAGGCAGGATGCAATCCTGAGGCTACTGGAGGATCAAACTGATATGCTGCAGCATATAGTTGAGGTGCAGGAAAGGCAGCAGGAGCACAGACCACTGCTGCTGCCCCTGTGTAACCAACCGCCCTCCTCCCCAACTTCCATAGCCTCCTCACCCAGACGCCCAAGAACGCGGGGGGGACCCTCTGGGCACCCAACCACTCCACCTCAGAGGACTGCCCAAACAACAGAAGGCTGTCATTCAATAAGTTTTGAAGTGCAGTGTGGCCTTGTCCTTCCCTCCTCCACCACCCCACCCGGTGCTTCCCTCCTCCCCCACCCCTCCTGGGCTAGCTTGGCAGTTATCCCCCTATTTGTTTGATGAATTAATAAAGAATGCATGAATTTGAAACAACAATGACTTTATTGCCTCCACAAGTGGTGATCGAAGGGGGGAGGGGAGGGCGGTTGTTTTACAGGGCAGTAGAGTGAACCAAGGGGGTGGGTTTTCATCAAGGAGAAACAAACAGAACTTTCACACCGTAGCCTGGCCAGTCATGAAACTGGCTTTCAAAGGTTCTCTGATGCGCAGCGCTTCCTGGTGTGCTCTTCTAACCGCCCTGGTGTCTGGCTGCATGTAATCAGCGGCCAGGCGATTTACCTCAATCTCCCACCCTGCCATAAACAACTCCCCCTTACTCTCACAGATATTGTGGAGCACACAGCAAGCAGTAATAACGATGGGAATATTGGTTTCGCTGAGGTCTAACCGGGTCAGTAAACTGCGCCAACGCACTTTTAAACGTCCAAATGCACATTCTACTACCATTCTGCACCTGCTTAGCTTATAGTTGAACAGCTCCTGACTACTGTCCAGGGTGCCTGTGTATGGCTTCATGAGCCATGGCATTAAGGGGTAGGCTGGGTCTCCAAGGATAACTATAGGCATTTCAACATCCCCAACGGTTATTTTCTGGTCTGGAAAGTAATTTCCTTGCTGCAGCCGTTCAGACAGACCAGAGATCCTGAAAATGCGAGCGTCATGTACCTTTCCCGGCCATCCCATGTTGATATTGGTGAAACGTCCCTTGTGATCCACCAGTGCTTGCAGCTGTTTACGTACTGGCTCCCTTGGTGCTCTGGTCCCAAGATAGGGATATGCGTTCCGTCTATCGCCCCACCACAGTTAGGGAATCCCATTGCAGCAAATCCGTTCACCATGACCTGCACGTTTCCCAGAGTCACTACCCTTGATAGCAGCAGCTCAGTGATTGTGTTGGCTACTTGGATCACAGAAGCCCCCACAGTAGATTTGCTCACTCCAAATTGATTCCTGACTGACCGGTTGCTGTCTGGCATTGCAAACTTCCTGAGGGCTATCGCCACTCACTTGTGAACTGTGAGGGCTGCTCTCATCTTGGTATTCTGGCGCTTCAGGGCAGGGGACAGCAAGTCACAAAGTTCCATGAAAGTGCCCTTACGCATGCAAAATTTCACAGCCACTGGGAATCATCCCAGGCCTGCAACACTATGCAGTCCCACCAGTCTATGCTTGTTTCCTGGGCCCAGAATCGGCATTCCATGGCATGAACCTGCCCCATTACCACCATGATGTTCACATTGCCAGGTCCCATGCTTTGCCAGGTCTGTGTCCATGTCCTTGTCACTCTCATCACCACGCTGCCGTCGCCTCCTCGCCTGCTTTCGCAGGTTCTGTTGCTGCATATACTGCAGGATAATGCGCGAGGTGTTTACAGTGCTCATAACTGCCACGGTGATCTGAGCGGGCTCCATGCTTGCCTTGGTATGGCGTCTGCAGAAGAGCAGAGTGGCAGCGGAAGCGTGACGATGGTTTGCAGCCCTACTGCACTGTCTGCTGCCAGCAGCCCCCAGGACACAACAGTGGTGGCTGAGCTGAGCTGGCTGCATGCTTGCCATGGTATGGCGTCTGCGCGGAAAAAAGGCACGAAACAATTGTCTGCCGTTGCTCTCATGGAGGGAGGGGGGACTGACGACATGTATCCAAAACCACCCGCAACAATGTTTTTGCCCCATCAGGCAGTGGGAGCTCAACCCAGAATTCCAATGGGTGGCAGAGACTGCGGGAACTGTGGGATAGCTACCCACAGTGCAGCGCTCCAAAAGTCGACGCTAGCCTCGGTACTGTGGATGCACTCCGCTGACTTAATGCGCTTAGTGGGGACACACACAATCGACTGTATAAAATCGCTTCCTAAAAAATCAACTTCTATTAATTCGACCTAATTTCGTAATGTAGACATACCCTTAGGCCTGGTCTACACTAGGAGGTTATGTCGAATTTAGCAGTGTTAACTCGAATTAATCCTGCACCCGTCCACACAACGAAGCTATTTATTTCGACATAGAGGTCTCTTTAAATCGATTTCTGTACTCCTCCCCGACGAGGGGAGTAGCGCTAAATTCGACATGGCCGTATCGAATTAGGGTAGGTGTGGATGGAATTCGACGCTAATAGCTCTGGGAGCTATCCCACAGTGCACCACTCTGTTGACGCTCTGGACAGCAGTCTGAGCCCGGATGCTCTGACCAGCCACCAGCCACACAGGAAAAGCCCCGGGAAAATTTGAATTCCTTTTCCTGTCTGGCCAGTTTGAATCTCATTTCCTGTTTGGACATCGTGGCAAGCCCAGCAGCACTGGCAACGATGCAGAGCTCTCCAGCAGAGGTGACCATGCAATCGTAGAATAGAAAGAGGGCCCCAGCATGGACTGATCGGGAAGTCTTGGATCTGATCGCTGTGTGGGGCGATGAGTCCGTGCTTTCGGAGCTGCGATCGAAAAAATGGAATGCGAAGATCTACGAGAAGATCTCAAAAGCCATGACGGAGAGAGGATACAGCCGGGATGCAATGCAGTGCCGCGTGAAAATCAAGGAGCTGAGACAAAGGTATCAGAAGACCAAAGCGTCAAATGGACGCTCCGGATCCCAGACCCAGACATGCCATTTCTACGAGGTACTGCATTCCATTCTAGGTGCGGCCGCCACCACTACCCCACCACTGTCCGTGGACTCTGACGATGGGGTATTGTCGACGGCCGCTTCCTCGGAGATGTTCGCGGACAGGGAAGATGAGGAAGGAGATGAGGAGGACGAGGCAGTCGACAGCGCTTTCAATGCTGATTTCCCCGACAGCCAGGATCTCTTCATCACCTTCACGGAGATCCCCTACCAACCCTCCCAAGGCGGTAACCCGGACCATGAATCAGGAGAAGGATCAGTAGGTAAGTGTTTTAAACATTTATTTTGAACAGAATAGGAATGGTATCTTAACAATGAGTTTTTCATGATTAGTTTGCCCTAGGCGCTTTAGTTTTTAGTCCTTGCCAGTGCAGCTACTGGAAAAGTTTGTCAACATGTCCGGTTTTTCATGATTAGTTTGCCCTAGGCGCTTTAGTTTTTAGTCCTTGCCCGTGCAGCTACTGGAAAATTCTGTCAATATGTCCGGGGATAGAGCAGAAATCCTCCTGGGACATCTCCACGAAGCTCTCCTGGAGGTATTGTGAAAGCCTTTGCATCAGGTTCCAGGGGAGAGCGGCCTTATTGCGTTCTCCATGGTAGGAAACTTTTCCGCGCCAGGCTAGCAGCAAGTACTCCGGGATCATTGCCTCGCAAAGCATGGCGGCATACGGCCCTGGTGTTTGCTGGCATTCATGCAGCATGCGGTCTTTCTCTGTCTCCGAAATCCTCATCAGAGTGATATCACTCGTGGTGACCTGCTTTGAATTAGGGGAATGTTAGTATTGGGACTGATTGCCTGTTCCTTTTCATAACTGTAACCGGCGGTTTACAGTCACGCGGTGGAGGCGGGACAGGGGCAGCATGCAGTGATCTTTCCTGGGGACAGCCGCGAGGGGGGTGGGACAGGGGCAGAGTTCATGCCGGCCGGATTGCCGGCAGCAGGAACTGGCCAACGCTAGGAGCATTGCTTGGAACGTGAAAGGAGGGCACTGCTATAAATTAAGCTTTAAGCAGCCAAAAGTCTACGGCTTACCATGTCCGCCTGCTAGCCGAATTCCGTTGTCCGGCCCCGCTTGTGTGATCTGTACAGCAAGACCGCAGGCACTCAATGGAAAGGCCGAAAATTCGATCTTGAACTGAGTGCGCATGTGATAGGTACTGTGCATGGTCTTGTTCATAGAGAAAGACTATATTCATTGTTTGCAAAACTGTATCTTTGTGAGGAATTCACTCCCTTTTTCCCATCCCACAGCTGCGAGTGTCTCCCGAGTTACCCCGGCATCCCCCTCCCAGAGGCTGGCGCAGATCAGGAGGCGAAAGAAAAGGACACGGGACGAGATGCTCTCTGAACTTATGGGCTGCTCCCGAGCCGAGACGGCACAGAAGACCCAGTGAAGGGAGAACATGTCGCAATACTAGCGATCACACAGCGAATGGGAGGACAGGTGGCGGCAGGAAGACCAGCAGGCGACTCAAACGCTGCTTGGACTAATGAGGGAGCAAACGGACAAGCTCCAGCTTGTAGATGTTCTGCAGGACTGGAGGCAGGAGGACAGAGCCCCGCTGCATTCTATCTCTAACTGCCCTCCCCCACCACAAAGTCCCATCCCCCCCTCACCCAAAGTCCCAAGAAGGAGAGGTGGCAGGGGCCGTGAAAACAGTCACTCCACCCCTGCAGGCTGCTCAAGTAGCAGAAGGCTCTCATTACCAAAGATTTGATAAGTCCCTTCCTTCACTCCAAAAGCACCTCACCCAAGCCCCCCTCCCAGTTTCATCCCCTAACTGTGTAGTTGTTAATAAAAAATACGTTTCTGTTAATTACTGTTTCCGTCATGTTCTTTTAGAGGAGAGTGTGTTTGAAGGGGGGGAAGGGGGTTGGTAATTGGAGAGGACAGTCACCTTTACCAGTGTACAGACACGGAGGCAGGTTCAGCAGAAGGTCACACACACATTGCAGTCACTAGGCACCCTGGTCAGTCTGGGAGGTGGTTTTCATGTTCTGGGGGGGGCTATGTGAGTTTGTGGCGAGGGAGGGCGGTTACAGATCTTATGCAGCAGTCCTTAGCCTGGATGACAGAGCCATGCAGCAGGGGATCTGTAACCGTCCTCCCCCGCCACAAAGTCACATAGCCCCCACGCACAGAGTCCCAAAAAGGAGGGGTGGCAGGCTCCATTGAAACAACCAGTCCACCACTGCGGACCGCTCTAGGAGCAGGAGCCTGTCATTCCTCGAGTTTAGAAGCGTCCTTTCCATCACTCCCCACCACAGTCTGCGTCCCAGTTTCAACACTTTACCACAAAATCCTTAATAAAGAAAACGGTGTTAATGAACAAAGTTTCATTTATTTTATTTTTAAAGGTGTGTTGGAAGGGAGGGAAGGGGGTTGGTAACTGGAGAGGATAGTCAACATTAACTGGGTAAAGAAACGGGGGCAGGTTCAGCTTCTGTTTAAACAAACTTAATAGTCACAAGTTACCCTGCTCACTCTGGAACCTAGCTTTCAAAGCTTCCCGGATGCACAGCGCGTCCCACTGGGCTCTTCTAATCGCACGGCTGTCTGGCTGGGCGTAATCAGCAGCCAGGCGATTTGCCTCAACCTCCCACCCCGCCATAAACGACTCCCCCTTGCTCTCACAGAGATTGTGGAGCACACAGCAAGCTGCAATAACAATGGGGATATTGGTTTCGCTGAGATAAGAGCGAGTCAGTAAGCTTCTCCATCTCCCCTTCAGACGTCCAAAAGCACACTCCACCACCATTCTGCACTTGAAGAGTTCTTTTTCACTGTCCAGGGCGCCTGTATAGGGCTTCATGAGCCAGGGCATAAGCGGGTAGGCTGGGTCCCTGAGGATCACTATAGGCATCCCCAACAGTTATTTTGTGGTCCGGGAAGTAAATACCTTACTGCAGCTGTCTAAACAGACCAGAGTTCCTGAAAACACGAGCGTCATGAACCTTGCCCGGCCATCCGATGTTGATGTTGGTAAAACGTCCCCTATGGTCCACCAGTGCTTGCAGCACCATTGAAAAGTAGCCCTTTCGGTTAATGTACTGGCTGGCCTGGTGGTCCGGTCCCAGGATAGGGATATGAGTTCCATCTATAGCCCCACCGCAGTTTGGGAATCCCATCGCAGCGAAGCCATCTATGATCACCTGCACGTTTCCCAGGGTCACTACCTTTGAGAGCACTAGCTCAACAATTGCATTGGCTACTTGCATCACAGCAACCCCCATGGTAGATTTGCCCACTCCAAAGTGATTCGCGACTGACCGGTAGCTGTCTGGCGTTGCAGGCTTCTAGAGGGCTATGGCCACTCGCTTCTGGACAGTCAGGGCTGCTCGCATCCGGGTGTCCTTGCGCTTCAGGGCAGGGGACAGCAACTCACAAAGTTCCAGGAAAGTTCCCTTATGCATCCTAAAGTTTCGCAGCCACTGTGATTCATCCCAGACCTGCAGCACTATGCGGTCCCATCAGTCCGTGCTTGTTTCCTGAGCCCAGAATCGCCGTTCCACAACATCAACATGACCAATTGCCACCATGATGTTCACGGTGCATGGTCCCGTGCTTTGTGAGAGGTCTGTGCCCCTCTCAGACTTAATGTCCTCACCGCGCTGCCGTAGCCTCCTAGCCCCATTTCTCAGCATCTGCCTCTGAAAAAGGTGGATGATAAGATGCGAGGTGTTGACAATGGCCATAACTGCGGCTATGATCACAGCGGGCTCCATGCTCTCAGTGCTGTGGCGTCCGCGCTGTCAATCACCAGAAAAGTGTGTGAACTGATTGCCTGCTGGCGCTTTCACGGGGGGAGGGTGGGAGTGAGGGTTGAATGACGACAGTTACCCAAAACCACCCTCGACACATTTTTTGCCCCAGCAGGCATTGGAGGCTCGACCCAGAATTCCAATGGGCAGCAGGGACTGCGGGAACTGTGGGATAGCTGCCCACAGTGCACCGCTTCCAATGTCGATGCTTGCCCCATTAGTGTGGACTCACAAAGTCGAATTACTGTCCTTAGTGTGGATACACACGTTCGACTTTGTAATATCGGTTCCACAAATTCGCTTTAAGTAAAATCGAACTACTCTCGTAGTGTAGACATACCCTTAGTTTTTGCAAAGCTTGCAAATTCTCCAGCACAGATACAAACGAGAAGTTCATACAAAGGTTACAGCATCTACCTACCATACAGTTTCAGAGAATTTAACATTAATATAAAGGACTTCCTATATAATATAATTTACATATGCATTGTTGACTACTTTCTTATTTTGATTATATAACACCACTATTCCACTTATAGTTGCTAACGATAATACATTTATATTTTTATCAGTTATCTCACTTTTACCCTTGTATTTACAAGAACTGATTTCCCAGTATATCTTATCTAGACAAACTACCAGTTTATCTAGACAAACTACATTTACATTACAATTTACATCCCTGAAAAATAGTTCTGATTGCAAGAGTTTAGGTAAGCAAGTTACATTCCAGAATAATAGTTCCGTGTTAGAACTCAGGTTTCAGTAAAAATCCATTCTTACATGGCTGCTGTCATTGCAACAGCACTGCCAGGATTTCACAGCCTGTATTGTTCCACTTGTGTTTAGTTTAGCTGACGCAATTTGCTCAATAGTCAGATCGCAAAGCACTCTGGTTCAGTTCTGTCAGCTAGTGTTATGAAGCATTTGGGGTTTTAATTTAGTTTGGTAAACACAGTGTTATTCAGGGTTATGGCAATATAATTTCAGATGATCTGTGAAGTGTATGCCCCAATCAGTGACTTGGAACTTGGCAAAAGGCCCCTGGATTTGGATCCCAAAGTAACTGTGGTCCAGGCCCTACAGAAAGTTACTATTGAAAATATTTCCTTCTGAATAAGGTGCACGCTGCCTATTATTTGGGAAACCCAATCCCTATCTCTGTAGTGATGGAGAAAATGGAAGTGGCATTTTAGAATCATAAAATAATAGGACTGGAAGGGATCTCAAGAGGTCATCTAGTCCAGACCCCTGCGCTCATGGCAGGACTAAGTATTATCTAGACCATCCCTGACAGGTGTTTGTCTAACCTGCTCTTAACAATTTCCAATGATGGAGATTCCACAATCTCCCTAGGCAATTTATTCCAGTGCCTAAAACCACCCTGACAGTTAGGAAGTTTTTCCTAATGTCCAACCTAAACCTTCTTTGCTGCAATTTAAGCCCATTGCTTCTTGTCCTATTCTCAAAGGTTAAGAAGAACAATTTTTCTCCCTCGTCCTTGTAACAACCTTTTATGTACTTGAAAACTGTTATCATGTCTTCTCTTTTCCAGACTAAACAAACTCCGTTTTTTCAATCTTCCCTCACAGGTCATGTTTTCTAGACCTTTAATCATTTTTGTTGCTCTTCTCTGGACCTTCTCCAATTTGTTCACCTCTTTCCGGAAATGTGGCGCCCAGAACTGGATACAATACTCCTCACTGAACGTTGTAGTTATGATCCTGAAAAATGCAACTTTAAGCAAAACCATGTTAAGCGAATCCAATTTCCCCATAAGAATTAATGTAAATGAGGGAGTTAGGTTCCAGGGAAATTTTTTTTCACCAGACAAAAGACTATATTATATATATACACACACACACAGTATAAGTTTTAAACAAACAATTTAATACTGGTACACAGTGATGATGATTGTGAAGCTTGGTTGAGGTGGAGGAGTCAGAGGATGGGATATTTCCCTTACTGCTAAATGATGAACTAGCAATTGGCTGAGCTCTCAAGGTTAACTCTCTCTCTCTGCAAGGCAGCAGGAATGGCGGGAGATATGTGCATTTCCCTTACGTACACTGCCTTGTTAATTAGATCAGCTTGCTGAGACCTCAGCCCTGGTATGTCCCCCCTGCTCTATGGAAGATGGGGTAAGCGGGGTGCAAGAGTAGGGGGGAGCAGGACACCCTGACAGCCCCCCTCTTCCTTCCCTCCCCCCCGGCACAGCAAGCAGGAGTCTTGGGGAGCAGCTCCAAGGTAGAGGGCAGGAGCAGCACATGGCAGTCGGGGGAGGGACACAGCTGAACTGCAGGCAGCTGCTGCACAGGGAACTTAGGGGAGCTGATAGGGGAAGCTGATGGGCTGCCGGTTCACCCTGGTTCCAAGCCCCACCAGCTAGCTGTAAGGGGCTGCTCTTCCTGTAAGCAGTAGACAAAGCAGGCAGCTGCCAAATGACGTTAGAAGGGAGCATTACACAACTTTAAATGAACACGTTCCTTAATTGATCAGCAACTTAACAACGAAACAAAGTTAACCAGGACGACTTGAAGTGAGGAGTTACTGTACTCCAGTTGAGGCCTAATTAGCGCGGAGTAGAGCGGAAGAATTACTTCTTGTATCTTGCTTATAATACTCCTGCTAATACATCCCAGAATGATGTTTGCTTTTTTTTTGCAACAGTGTGACACGGTTGACTCATATTTAGCTTGTGGTCCACTATGACCCCCAGATCCCTTTCCGTAGTACTGCTTCCTAGGCAGTCATTTCCCATTTTGTATGTGTGCAACTGATTGTTCCTTCCTAAGTGGAGTACTTTGCATTTGTCCATATTGAATTTCACCCTATTTACTTCAGACCATTTCTTGAGTTTGTCCAGATCATTTTGAATTTTAATCCTATCCTCCAAAGTGCTTGCAACCCCTCTCAGCTTGGTATCCTCTGCAAACTTTATAAGTGTACTCTCTATGCCATTATCTAAATCACTGATGAAGATATTGAACAGAACCAGACCCAGAACTGATCCCTGTGGGACCCCACTCAATATGCCCTTCCAGCATGACTGTGAACCATTGATAATTACTCTCTGGGAATGGTTTTCCAACCAGGTATGCACCCACCTTATAATAGCTCCATCTAGGTTGGATTTCCGTAGTTCATTTATGAGAAGATCATGTGATATACTACATCTTCCGCTTCCCCTCTTCCACGAGGCTTGTTACCCTGTCAAAGAAAGCTATCAGGTTGGTTTGACATGATTTGTTCTTAACAAATCCATGCTGACTGTTACTTATCACCTTATTATCATCTAGATGTTTGCAAATTGATTGCTTAATTATTTGCTCCATTATCTTTTCAAGTACAGAAGTTAAGCTGACTGGTCTGTAATTCCCTGGGTTGTCCTTATTTCCCTTTTTATAGATTGGCACTATAATTGCCCTTTTCCAGTCTTCTGGAATCTCTCCCATCTTCCATGACTTTTCAGAGATAATCGCTAATAAGCTCATCCCTTGTAGATACTGCAAATGTGTATAAAATGAAATCAGTGTTGAATGTGAGACAGCTGCAGAATTATACCTGTTTTTAATAAACACCCCAAAATCCCTGGGTTACAGGGATTCTGATCCAGGCCTGGATCTAGTCGCTATATTAGATCTGTGGCACTAGATTAAATAAATAAACCAGGCATGTTTGGGGAAGCTATTCCTCACTATCACTACTGACATTTGGTGTGGTTTGGTAAGGATGCTAATTCAGAGAAGTGTCAAGTTACCCCAACCAAGGCCAAGGATTATACAAGAACTCAGGTAGAAATAGTAGGTACCCAGTGGTTGATTTTCACCCCAGAGATGGAAACTATGATGACCCATGGCCCAGCTAAACTATTTATTTTCAGAACACTACTCCTTAGTTCAGTGGCATTCATTCTGGACCCAAAGGATGCCATGGTTAAACTGGGAGCAATTGTCCTTTCCCATTTGGGTTGAAAGCTTCATGGGGTAAAGAGAGAAATAGTTGATGCCTTCAGAGGACATTCCTTCCCCATCTGATGACCTTTTTGGACAAGAAGCACTTCCATGCTGTGCATGTGATGATGGTCAGTGAAGGAATGAATGTGTCAGATTCCAAGTTCAAACCTCAGGATACAGGAATGTTGAGTCTTGATTCTATGCTTTCATCTCTCAGCTTTGCTTGTGTCTTATGCATTTGCATCACTTCTCCACCTGCTGCTTCCTTGACAGATTAGAAAATGTGAAAATAAAATATAGGTGGTTTTCTCATGATGCAAATCTTCTCACATAGTGTGAGACCCCTTCCACCAATGCTTACAGCAGAAGACATTGGGTATGTCTACACTGCAGTGTAATCCCAGTTTAGTGGGACTTGAGTCAGATGACCCATGTTAAGAAACCCTAGGCTTGAGTGTCTGCAATCTATTTTAACCCTATGTTAGAATTTTCTAACCTGTGCTGCAACCTAGTGCTCTAGCATCCACTCTGCAGTGTGCAGACTCGAGTCAAAGTAACCACATCCCGGAGTCCCTTGTTCCCCCATACTCCAAATGTGGCTGCTCTAGCTCTTGAACCGTGGTGTGCTGTGTGAAAATGTACTATCCACCTCTCTGTCATCTGGGGAAGGGCTTTGGCAGGGGAGAGGGTGGAAATCAAATCCTGTTTTGTCTCTCCTGCACTTATTTTGGTTTGTTCCCACCTTTTCCCATTCCTCTCACTGAGGTTTCCTCTCTCCCCAGCACAGGGAGTGACCTATGTCTGGATTCTCTCTCTATCCTTCCAGGAGATGGAATGCTGAGTGAGAACGAGGAGAAGAGTCCCCACCTGGAAGATGCTGAGCAAGTAGAACCACATGGGACATTAGCAGGAAGATCCAAAGGGAAAGTTTCTTGGAGTTGTGCAGAGGCAAAAGCCTGTGAGAGTCAGCAAAGGCCAGAGAAAAGCTACAGTGGCAGCTCAGATGTTATTAGACATGAAAGAATGAACATGGGACCGAGACCTTACAAATGCCTAGAGTGCGGGAAAAGCTTCAGATTGAGCACACACCTTATCGCACATCAGATAATCCACACAGGAGAGCGACCCTACACGTGCTCTGAGTGTGGGAAAAGCTTCAGTCGGCGCTCGGACCTGATCAAACATCAGCGAGTCCACACAGGAGAGCGACCCTATAAATGCTCTGAGTGTGGGAAAAGCTTCAGCCAGAGCTCAACCCTCAGCAAACATCAGAGAATCCACATGCGAGAGAGATCCTTCACATGCCCCTGAGTGCGGGAAAAGTTTTAGAAAGGACTCAGCTTTTATGAGACATAAGAGAACCCACACAGGCGAGTAATGCCATAAATGTCTTGACTAGGGCTGGCCAAAGCTTTTTTGTAAAATACATTAGCTAATTCCCACATCATTTGCACCATTTTCTTCAGTGTGGTCTCTCAGCTCCATGTGAGTTGCCTGCCTCTGTCTTTCACACCTCCCCCTTCTTTGTGGTGAATCCCATGTTTAAGGCTATGATTTAGTCATGAATATTTTTACTAACAGTTATGGACAGGTCATGAGCAATAAACAAAAATTCCTGGCCTGTGTCATGCCCTTGATTTGTATAAATACCCCTGACTAAATCTTAGGTGCTGGGGGAGGGGCTCCAGAGCGCTGCAGGTGCTGGTGGGGGGTGGGCCTCCAGGGCACTGCAGGTGCTGATGGGGAGGGCCTCCGGGGCGGTGCAGGTGCTGGGAAAGGGGCCTCCGGGGCACTGCAGGTGCTGGTGAGGGGGGCCTCCAGGGCGCTGCAGGTGTTGGGGAAGGGGCCTCCGGGGCACTGCAGGTGCTGGTGGAGGGGGCCTGCGGGGCACTGCAGGTGCTGGGGGGGGAGCTCCAGCCCAGGGCCCTGTTGCTGCTGCTGCTGCTGCTTGGGGGAGGGAGTGGCCCAGGCCCCACTGCTGCTGCTCCAGTGGCCCAAGAGCCAGCAGCAGCTGGTGCAGCTTAGGCAGCCCCAGGATCAGCCGCACCAGCTGCTGCAGAAGTCATGGGAGGTCACGGAAAGTGATGTAATCTGTGACTTCCGTGAGCTCTGTGAAAGACTCATAGCCTTATCTTTATCCTTTATCAACTCCTTTGTCTTATAAGTCCTGGGAGCATGCCCTTCTCCTGCCAGAAATATCCATCAGCACCAGGCGAGGGAGATGGGGTTGACCTTGACTAGCTACACTGAGGTAAAAACGGCCTGTGCTTTGTCTCCACTGGGATTTTGCATGGACATAATGGCTCATTTTAGCGATCTTGTTGTAACAACACAACTACATTTGCAGTGCAGACATAACCCGGGTACAGTGGCTGGAGTTAGCTTTCCCCTTGACCTGAGCTCACATCCATCATTTTTCCTAGTCTAGACAAACTCCGAGCATCACGTTGATACCATTCCCCCGTTACAAAGTGATTGCTAGTCACCGAGTTCCGTATTGGGGACAGATTGTCTCAATCCCACTTGTTCTCACCTTGCTCAGGGTTGTGCTGGACACAAATATTTTTTCTACCATTTTCCTCATTTAAAATAGATTGAAATAGAACAAAGAGCAGGAGCAGGGCAGGAAAAATGTGTCATTTCAGCCTCTGTGACACCCAAAGGAGATGGGGTGAGTCAAAGGGATTCCCTCCTTCCCCATCACTGTCACAATCCCCCCTTGCCCCAGCAGCATTAGCTTCTGTGTAAGGCACAATAATGTTTATCCTCCCCATGTTCTACCCCTGCACCTCCCAGTGTGTCATGTGACGCCATGTTCTGAGCGCTTTCTATGCTTAGGTATCACACACTGATCTTAAATCCGACTCACTGCGGCTAGATGTGAAAGTGTCAGACCTGGAAGTGGGATTTGAATGGATTCCAAACACAGAGTAGTCATTCTGTGCTTTCATCTCTGCTTCCATCTATTGGCAAAGCTGCCTCTGGCCTTTTTCCTGCTGAGCTGGGATTGTTTGCAGATGGAAAGTTTGGCTGCTTTTCCACCTTGTGATGAAGCTAAATCTTTTGTACATAACATGACTCAATAATAATGAAGTGGCACAGAGTGAAGAGAGTTTGAATGGATCAGGGGAGATGGGAGAATGTATTTTGATTTTGAATTATCAGCTATATCCTGCTCTGGAATTTCATTTTATATGAAGCTGAAAGTGTCTTCTACTCCTCTGTGTTGTGGGTTTTTCCTCTCTTTTCTTAAGGAAGATTGGTCTCATAAATGGATATTACTTTTATTTGACAGAATGTACCTCAGATTTACAGGAGAAGCCAGCGGGTATATCTACACTGTAATGTAATCCCAGGCTTAGTGGGACTTGAGTCTGACCTTTGTGAAGAAATCCTGGGTGTGTTAGACTTTTCTAACCTGTGCTGCAACCTAGGGCTCTGGTGTCCACACAGCAGTGCGCAGACCCGAGTCAAAGTACCCGCATCCCATACTCCCTTGTGTTCCCCCGACCCCCCAAATGTGGCCGCTCTAGTTCCAGGACTGTGGTGCACTTTGCGAAAATTTACCACCCACCCTGCATGTTACCAGGAAGCAGCTCGCTTTGCCAAAGGCTTGATGGGTTCGCTCTCCTTTGCACGCCCAGGAGACTCTCTGATAGTGTGCTTACAGATCAGTTGTCAGAAGCGAATGGGTTAATGCTGACCTGAGCAGCTGCCATTTGCAAAGGGGGGAAGGCTTCTGTTTTCAGTAGAGTGGATTGCAGATTGTTGGGGGAGAGAGGACTAAGGAATTTGTCCCATGGAATTGTGGGATACTTCCAGCTGACTCCTGTGACCCCAGTCAAGCGGGGCTGCATCTACACTGCAAAGCAATGGGGCTCAGACCCTGGATCTCAGCTTAACTTGCGCTTGGGCCCTCCAGCCTTGCAGGGTCCTGGGACCCTGGGTCTGAGCCCTGGGTTAGCACAATTGCAGTGTAGATGCAAAAGGGCTTAGGCTTGAGTCTGGGCTCAATCACGGTCTTATGCTGCAGTATAGACACACCCCAGAGACAAATGAACTCTTAGAAATGGAAGGCACCTGTGTTAGTGGAGAACAGAGCATTACACAGGGCTCATTGGTGGAAATGAGGATTGAGAGAAAACTAATCAATATGATAAGATTTTGTAATCTTTGAATACGTTGTTGTTGTTACCAGTGATAATGGAATTAAACATGATGTTAATCATTATAGAATAAGAGACTGATTATGTGATAACTGGAATTCTATTGTAAGACTGCAAATTATATTGTTTTTTATTTATTTTCTTTGTTTGTTTTTGTTGCATCAGTATTTTAGAAAATGGTGGCTAATTCTGACAAGTTTATTTGATGTAATTCAGCCCCTTTGGATTAAGCAATGCTGAAGTAAAACCTCACTCTAAAGGGATTGAGAGAAGTATATGAGAATGGACACCCAATGTAGATTTTAATTATTTCTATTTCAAATGGAATTTATGTTGATCAGCTTTAAAATAAACTTTCTGTGAAGAGTAAAGATACTGAAGGAGACAAGTTGTGTAACCATCTCCCCCGTCTGACTGTAACAGTCACTGCAATGTGAGCCTGGGTGTGTGGGACTCGAGTCTGCAGGCTCAGTGTGTCTAAGCCTGTGCTGGAGAGTCCACACTGAACGGTGACCCTGGGTTTAGAATTTCAAGACCCGAGTCTCACACCAGCGCTTACGGGCCCACAATGCACTGCGCAGACCCAGTCAAATCAGCCTCTCCCAGGCTTCCTAGCGCTCTCCCAGCTCTAGCCTCTTCAGCTCTTTGTTCCTTTGTTCTGTTTCGAAGGGCTGTAAATGGAGGTGAAAAGTGCGGACATTTCAGCCACTGTGGTGTTGGCAGAGCAAAATCTATGTGTGTTAAAGCAGCATATTGGGACATTGCTGTAAGAGGGCAGAGTTAAGTTAACACCATTTCCTGGTGTTCAGAGGTTTGAGTTTTGGTGAAGTTAAGGTTTTGCAAGGGGACGACATCTCACCAGGCAACCTTAACTCTGCATTGAAGAAGTTTTTTCCCATGACTGCCCACTAGATATTAACCATCTAGCAAGGCCAGATCCAGGGCTAAAAACTTAGGCCTGGTTTACACTATGAGTTTAGGTCGAATTTAGCAGCGTTAAATCGAATTAAGCCTGGACACATCCACACGACGAAGCCCTTTTTTTCGACTTAAAGGGCCCTTTAAACCGGTTTCTTTACTCCACCTCTGACGAGGGGATTAGCGATGAAATCGGCCTTTGCGGGTCGGATTTGGGGTAGTGTGGACGGCATTTGACGTTATTGGCTTCCGGGAGCTGTCCCACAGTGCTTCATTGTGACCGCTCTGGACAGCACTCTCAACTCAGATGCACTGACCAGGCAGACAGGAAAAGCCCCGCGAACTTTTGAATTTCATTTCCTGTTTGCCCTGCGTTGAGAGCACAGGTGACCACGCAGAGCTCATCAGCACAGGTAACCATGATGGAGTCCCAGGATCGCAAAAGAGCTCCAGCATGGACCGAACGGGAGGTACGGGATCTGCTCGCCATATGGGGAGACGAATCAGTGCTAGCTGAACTCCCTAGCAGTAAATGAAATGGCAAAATATTAGAAAAAGTCTCAAAGGCCATGAAGGACAGAAGCCATAACAGGGACGCACAGCAGTGCCGCGTGAAAATTAAGGAGCTAAGGCAAGCCTACCACAAAGCCAGAGAGGCAAACGGACGGTCCGGGGCAGAGCCGCAAACATGCCGCTTCTACGCGGTGCTGCATGCCATCTAGGGGGTGCAGCCACCACTACCCCAACCATGTGCTTTGACTCCATCAATGGAGAATCACGCAACAGGGAAGTGGGTTCGGGGTACGAGAAAGATGATGATGAAGACAATGAAGATAGCTCACAGCAAGGAAGCGGAGAAACCGGTTTCCCCAACAGCCAGGATACGTTTATCACCCTGGACCTGGAACCAGTAACCCCCAAACTCACCCAAGGCGTGCTCCCAGACCCTGAGGGCACACAAGGGACCTCTGGTGAGTGTACCTTTGTAAATATTACACATGGTTTAAAAGCAAGCATGTTTAATGATTAATGATTAATTTGTCCTGGCAATCGCGGCCAGTACAGCTACTGGAAAAGTCTGTTAACGTGTATGGGGATGGAGCAGAAATCCTCCAGGGACATCTCCATAAAGTTCTCCTTCATGTACTCCCAAAGATTTTGCAAAAGGTTTCTGGGGAGGGCTGCCTTATCCCTTATCCCTAGGACACTTTACCATGCCAGGCCAGTAGCACGTAGTCTGGAATCATTGCATAACAAAGCATGGCAGCGTATGGTCCTGGTGTTTGCTGGCATGCAGACAACATCCATTCCTTATCTCTCTTTGTTATTCTCAGGAGAGTGATATCATTCACGGTCACCTGGTTGAAATGGGGTGATTTTATTAAGGGGAGATTCAGAGGTGCCCGTTCCTGTTCGGCTGAACAGAAATGTTCCCCGCTGTTAGCCACGTGGTGGGGGGGAGGGGTGAAGTGATCATCCCAGAGAATTGGGTGTGTGTGTGCGGGGGTAGTTGGGTTTGTGCTGCATGTTAACCCGGAAACCGCAGCCCCTCCTTTTACATTGCAAACCCATTTTAAATGGCCAACCCAATGGGTGCTTGGTATGGGAAATGAGGGCGGTGCTGTTTGAAACCATTCCCACATGTTATGAAGGTTAAAAAAAGCCAAAAGACTGTGGCTTACCATGGCTGCCTGCAAGCCGAATTCTGTTGCCTGGCACTGCATGAGTGATCTCTCACATCAAACCGGCAGGCCCTCAATATAAGAGGAAAAATGCAACCTTGTAACGAAAGCACATGTGCTGTGTAATGTGAACAGCAAAATTTAATGTGAAAGAGTGTACCCATTGTTCTCTAAAATGTGTCTTTTTTAACCACCTCTCCCTTCTCCTCCACCAGCTGCAAATGTTTCTCCTTCGCAGAGGCTAGTGAAGATTAGAAGGAGAAAACGGCGGACTCGGGATGATATGTTCTCGGAGCTCCAGATGTCCTCCCATGCTGACAGAACACAGCAGAATGTGTGGAGGCAGTCAATGTCAGAGTGCAAAAAAGCACAATATGAATAAGAGGAGAGGTGGCGGGCTGAATCGTGGGCTAAAGAGAGTAAGTGGCGGGCTGAAGAGGATAGGTGGTGTCAGCTTGCAGACAGAAGGCAAGAGTCGATGCTCCGGCTGCTGGAGCATCAAACTGATATGCTCCAGCGTATGGTTAAGCTGCAGGAAAGGCAGCAGGAGCAGAGACTGCCGCTACAGCCCCTGTGTAACCAACAGCCCTCCTCCCCAAGTTCCATAGCCTCCTCACCCAGACACCCAAGAATCTGGTGGGGGTGCCTCCGGCCACCCAGCCACTCGTAAGAACATAACATAAGAACATAAGAAAGGCTGTACCGGGTCAGACCAAAGGTCCATCTAGCCAAGTATCCTGTCTACCGACAGTGGCCAATGCCAGGTGCCCCAGAGGGAGTGAACCTAACAGGCAATGATCAAGTGATCTCTCTCCTACCATCCATCTCCACCCTCTGACAGACGGAGGCTAGGGACACCATTTCTTACCCGTCCTGGCTAATAGCCATTAATGGACTTAACCGCCATGAATTTATCCAGTTCTCTTTTAAACTCTGTTATAGTCCTAGCCTTCACAACCTCCTCAGGTAAGGAGTTCCACAAGTTGACTGTGCGCTGTGTGAAGAAGAACTTCCTTTTATTTGTTTTAAACCTGCTGCCTATTAATTTCATTTCTTGTATTATGGGAATAAGTAAATAACTTTTCCTTATCCACTTTCTCCACATCACTCATAATTTTATATACCTCTATCATATCCCCCCTTAGTCTCTTCTTTTCCAAGCTGAAGAGTCCTAGCCTCTTTAATCTCTCCTCATATGGGACCCATTCCAAACCCTTAATCATTTTAGTTGCCCTTTTCTGAATCTTTTCTAGTGCCAGTATATCTTTTTTGAGATGAGGAGACCACATCTGTATGCAGTATTCGAGATGAGGGCGTACCATCGATTTATATAAGGGTAATAATAATATATACCCAAGATCTTTTTCCTGACTTCTTGTAGCTAAATTAGCCCCCATCATATTGTATGTATAGTTGGGGTTATTTTTTCCAATGTGCATTACTTTACATTTATCCACATTAAATTTCATTTGCCATTTTGTTGCCCAATCACTTAGTTTTGTGAGATCTTTTTGAAGTTCTTCACAGTCTGCTTTGGACTTAACTATCTTTAGCAGTTTAGGATCATCTGCAAACTTTGCCACCTCACTGTTTACCCCTTTCTCCAGATCATTTATGAATAAGTTGAATAGGATCAGTCCGAGGACTGACCCTTGGGGAACACCACTAGTTACCCCTCTCCATACTGAGAATTTACCATTAATTCCTACCCTTTGTTCCCTGTCTTTTAACCAGTTCTCAATCCATGAAAGGACCTTCCCTTTTATCCCATGGCAGCTTAATTTACATAAGAGCCTTTGGTGAGGGACCTTGTCAAAGGCTTTCTGGAAATCTAAGTACACTATGTCCACTGGATCCCCCTTGTCCACATGTTTGTTGACCCCGTCAAAGAATTCTAATATATTAGTAAGACACGATTTCCCTTTACAGAAACCATGTTGACTATTGCTCAACAGTTTATGTTTTTCTATGTGTCAGACCATTTTATTCTTAACTATTGTTTCGACTAATTTGCCCGGTACAGACGTTAGACTTACCGGTCTGTAATTGCCGGGATCACCGCTAGAGCCCTTTTTAAATATTGGCGTTACATTAGCTAACTTCCAGTCATTGGGTTCAGAAGCTGATTTAAAGGACAGATTACAAACCTTAGTTAACAGTTCCGCAACTTCACATTTGAGTTCTTTCAGAACTCTTGGGTGAATGCCATCTGGTCCCGGTGACTTATTAATGTTAAGTTTATCAATTAATTCCAAAACCTCCTCTCATGACACTTCAATCCGTGACAGTTCCTCAGATTTGTCACCTACAAAAGCCAGCTCAGGTTTGGGAGTCTCCCTAACATCCTCAGCCATGAAGACTGAAGCAAAGAATCCATTTAGTTTCTCCGCAATGAGTTTATCGTTTTTAAGCGCTCCTTTTGTATCTCGATCATCAAGGGGCCCCACTGGTTGTTTAGCAGGCTTCCTGCTTCTGATGTACTTAAAAAATATTTTGTTATTACCTTTGGAGTTTTTGGCTAGCTGTTCTTCAAACTCCTGTTTGGCTTTTCTTATTACATTCTTGCACTTAATTTGGCAGTGTTTATGCTCCTTTCTATTTGCTTGACTAGGATTTGACTTCCACTTTTTAAAGGAAGTCTTTTTATCTCTCACTGCTTCTTTTACATGGTTGTTAAGCCACGGTGGCTCTTTTTTAGTTCTTTTACTGTGTTTCTTAATTTGGGGTATACATTGAAGTTGGGCCTCTATTATGGTTTCTTTAAAAAGCGCCCATGCAGCTTGCAGGGATTTCACTTTAGTCACTGTAGCTTTTAACTTCTGTTTAACTAACCCCCTCATTTTTGCATAGTTCCCCCTTTTGAAATTAAATGCCACAGTGTTGGGCTGTTGAGATGTTCTTCCCACCATAGGGATGTTGAATGCTATTGTATTATGGTCATTATTTCCAAGCGGTCCTGCTATAGTTACCTCTTGGACCAGCTCCTGCGCTCCACTCAGGACTAAATCTAGAGTTGCCTCTCCCCTTGTGGGTTCCCGTACCAGCTGCTCCATGAAGCAGTCATTTAAAATATCGAGAAATTTTATCTCTGCATTTCGTCCTGAAGTGAAATGTTCCCAGTCAATATGGGGATAATTGAAATCCCCCACTATTATTGAGTTCTTAATTTTGATAGCCTCTCTAATTTCCCTTAGCATTTCATCATCACTATCACCATCCTGGTCAGGTGGTCGATAATAGATCCCTAATGTTATATTCTTATTAGAGCATGAAATTTCTATCCATAGAGATTCTATGGAACATGCAGATTTGCTTAAGATTTTTACTTCATTTGATTGTACATTTTCTTTCACATATAGTGCCACTCTCCCCTCCTCCCCCCCCCCCCCCCGCACGACCTGTTCTGTCCTTCCGATATATTTTGTACCCCGGAATGATTGTGTCCCATTGATTGCTCTCAGTCCACCAGGTTTCTGTGATGCCTATTATATCAATATCCTCCTTTATCACAAGACACTCTAGTTCACCCATCTTATTATTTAGACTTCTAGCATTTGTGTACAAGCACTTTAAAAACTTGTCACTGTTTATTTGTCTGCCCTTTTCTGATGTATCAGATTCTTTTTTATGTAAATGTTTATCATCTGATCTGGCCCCTACTTTATCCTCTTCCATCCTCTGCTCCTGACTATAACCTGGAGATTCTCTATCATTAGACTCTCCCCTAAGAGAAGTCTCTGTCCGATCCACATGCTCCTCTGCAGCAGTCGGCTTTCCCCCATCTCCTAGTTTAAAAACTGCTCTACAACCTTTTTAATGTTTAGTGCCAGCAGTCTGGTTCCACTTTGGTTTAGGTGGAGCCCATCCTTCCTGTATAGGCTCCCCCCATTCCAGAAGTTTTCCCAGTTCCTAATGAATGTAAACCCCTCCTCTCTACACCATCATCTCATCCATGCATTGAGACTCTGAAGCTCTGCCTGCCTACCTGGCCCTGCGCGTGGAACTGGGAGCATTTCTGAGAATGCCACCATAGAGGTCCTGAATTTCAGTCTCTTCCCTAGCAGCCTGAATTTGGCCTCCAGGACATCTCTCGTACCCTTCCCTATGTCATTGGTACCTACATGTACCACGACCACCGGCTCCTCCCCAGCAGTACACATAAGTCTGTCTAGATGCCTCGAGAGAGCCGCAACCTTCGCACCAGGCAGGCAAGTCACCATACGATTCTCCCGGTCATCACAAACCCAGCTATCTACGTTTCTAATGATCGAATCTCCCAATACTAATACCTGCCTTTTCCTAGCAACTGGAGTTCCTTCCCCTGGAGAGGTAACCTCAGTGTGAGAGGCAACCCCAGCACCGTCCGGAAGGAGGGTCCCAACTATGGGAAGGTTTCCCTCTGCTCCCATTGACTGCTCTGCTTCTCTGGGCCTTTCATCCTCCTCAACAGCGCAGGTGCTGTCTGACCGGAGGTGGGACAATTCTACAGTGTCCAGGAAAGCCTCATCAACAAGCTCTCTGCCTCCCTTAGCTCCTCCAGTTCTGCCACCCTTGCCTCCAGAGTCCGTACGTGGTCTCTGAGGGCCAGGAGCTCCTTGCACCGAATGCACACATACGCCATCCGCCCACGGGGCAGGTAATTATACATGCTACACTCAGTGCAATAAACTGGATAGCCCCCACTCTGCAGCTGGGCTTCTGCCTGCATTGTCTCCTAGTTAATGAAGGGGTTGTTTAAAGCAAGAAGTTTTGAATGTAGTTTGGGCTATAGGTTTTAAGGGGACTAAAGGGTATAAGATAGAACCGGCAAGGGACCCGCGCTCCCTTTCTGCTCCCCTTCCAAACTCCCTTGCAAAACTCCCTGTTAGCAGCCCCTGTTCGCAAAAGCCACCCCAGATGATTGCCCAAGCATCAGAAGGCTGGCCTTCAATAAGTGTTAAAGTTTTAAACTGCAGTGTGTCCTTTTCCTTCCCTCCTCCCCCACCCGTACCTTGGCAGTTATTCCCCTAGTTGTGTGATGAATTAATAAAGAATGCATGAATGTGAAGTAACAATGACTATTGCCTCTGCAAGCGGTGCTCGAAGGGGGGAGGGAAGGGTGGTTAGTTTATAGGCACGAAGAGTGAACCGGGGGGGGGGGTTAATCAAGGAGAAACAAACAGAAGTTTCACACTGTAGCCTGGCCAATCACAAAACTCATTTTCAAAGCTTCTCTGATGCGCACCGCACCCTGCTGTGCTCCTCTAACCGCCCTGGTGTCTGGCTGCGCGTAATCAGCGGCCAGGCGATTTGCCTCAACCTCCCACCCCGCCATAAATGTCTCCCCCTTACTCTCACAGATATTGTGGAGCGCACAGCAAGCAGCAATAACAATGGGGATATTGGTTTCGCTGTGGTCTATCCAAGTCAGTAAACTGCGCCAGCGTGCTTTTAAACGTCCAAATGCACATTCTACCACCATTCGGCACTTGCTCAGCCTATAGTTGAACAGGTCCTGACTACTGTCCAGGCTGCCTGTGTACGGCTTCATGAGCCATGGCATTAAGGGGTAGGCTGGGTCCCCAAGGATAACTATAGGCATTTCAACATCCCCAACAGTTATTTTCTGGTCCGGGAAGAAAGTCCCTTCCTCCAGCTTTTGAAACAGACCAGAGTTCCTGAAGACATGAGCATCATGTACCTTTCCCGGCCATCCCACGTTGATGTTAGTGAAACGTCCCTTGTGATCCACCAGGGCTTGCAGCAGCATTGAAAAGTACCCCTTGGAGTTTATGTACTCGGTGGCTTGGTGCTCCGGTGACAAGATAGGGATATGGGTTCCGTCTATCGCCCCACCACAGTTTGGGAATCCCATTGCAGCAAAGCCATCCACTATGACCTGCACATTTCCCAGAGTCACTACCCTTGATATCAGTAGGTCTTTGATTGCATTGGCTACTTGGATCACAGCAGCCCCCACAGTAGATTTACCCACTCCAAATTGATTCCCGACTGACTGGTAGCTGTCTTGCGTTGTAAGCTTCCACAGGGCTATCACCACTCGCTTCTCAACTGTGAGGGCTGCTCTCATCCTGGTATTCTGGCGCTTCAGGGCAGGGGAAAGCAAGTCACAAAGTTCCATGAAAGTGCCCTTACGCATGCGAAAGTTTTGCAGCCACTGGGAATCCTCCCACACCTGCAACACGATGCGGTCCCACCAGTCTGTGCTTGTT
Source organism: Malaclemys terrapin pileata (assembly GCF_027887155.1). NCBI lineage: Eukaryota > Metazoa > Chordata > Testudines > Emydidae > Malaclemys > Malaclemys terrapin. Next base: position 11,514,597 of record NC_071515.1, on the reverse strand, counting down.
TCCCGGGCCCAGAATCGGCGTTCCATGGCATGAACCTGCCTCCGTAACATCATGATTTGCACATTGCTGGGGCCTGTACTTTGTGATAGGTCTATGTCCATGTCAATTTCCTCATCACTCTCGTCGCCGCGCTGCAATCGCCTCCTCGCCTGGTTTTGCTTTGGGATGTTCTGGCTCTGCATATACTCCAGGACAATGTGCGTGGTGTTCATAGTGCTCATAATTGCCGCGGTGCTCTGAGCGGGCTCCATGATCCCAGTGCTATGGCGTCTGGGCTGAAAAAAGGCACGAAACTATTGTCTGACGGAGGGGCGAGTGAAGACATGGCTTACAGGGAATTAAAATCAACAAAGGTGGCTGTGCATCAGGGAGAAACACAAACAACTGTCACACAGAATGGCCCCCCCAAAGATTGAACTCAAAACCCTGGGTTTAGCAGGCCGTTGATTTCACAGAGGGAGGGGGAAGCAAATGAATACAGAACAAATCTGGTCCATCTGTCTTTTACATCTTAGGCTGGCAGCAGACAGTGCAGCATGACTGATAGCCATCAGTATCTTCTGGGTGCTTGGCAGAAGATGCTATATTACGATTGCTAGCCATCATCGTCAAGACGGTTCAATAGGATTGCCGGCAGGACTGAGTCTCCAGGAAACAAAACATGTCTGCTCAGGTGCCTCTGACTGAACTCACTGAGGAATACGACAATGATAGATACCAGTTGTAATACACCATCTACTACCAAAAGGCAAGGAGCTGCTGCTGTATAGCAATGCAGTCCCACGTCTGCCAGCACCCAGATGACGTATGGTGACGCTGAGCTGAGCTGAGCGTTCCATGCTTGCCGTGGCATGTTGTTTGCACAGGTAACCCAGGTAAAAAGGCGCAAATCTATTGTCTGCCGTTGCTCTGACGGAGGGGGCGGGGCCTGACGACATGTACCCAGAACCCCCCGCGACACTGTTTTTGCATCATCAGGCATTGGGATCTCAACCCAGAATTCCAATGGGTGGCAGAGACTGCGGGAACTGTGGGATAGCTACTCACAGTGGAACGCCCCGGAAGTCGACGCTAGCCTCGGTACTGGGACGTGGTCCGCCGACTTAATGCACTTAGAGCATTTTATGTGGGGACACACACAATCGTCTGTATAAAACCGATTTCTATAAAACCAGCTTCTATAAATTCGACCTAATTTCGTAGTGTACACATACCCTAAGAGACTTGAACTTAATGGAATAAGATTTCTCTAGGGTATGGCAGGAGATTGCTGTATGCCAGGCTTCTACCCACTCTGTGTACTGGTTGCCAGAAAGGAATACAGTCCATATGGCCAAGGAATTAGAGTCACAAGAGTCATGTTGCAGAGTTGCTTTTTAATACTGCCCCTCATAGGGAAGAACATCAGAGTTCTGTGGACTGGGAACAAGCCACATGCCTCAAAACTTGTATTTCCTGAGTCTCCCAGGTGCAACGTGAGGCCCTAAAAGCTATGTTGGGAATGTATGCAACCAAGAGGGCAAATGCCTAGGATATAATGTTATCCTATCTGTGATTTGCTTATAGGGAGGTACCCTGAGAGGCCAGAGGGTTCACCCCCTTTGATCTCCTGTATGGTGGAAAGGGCCAATGTCCCCTGGTTTTCATCAGGGACTCCTGGGAGGGTGACACGGAGGCTAAGGGGGAGCCAGTGGCTGAAGCTGTACAAAAGTTTTGGAAAGATTTAAAGACCATGATGGAAATGGTTCGGCTGAACCTCCCAACAAGCCATGCTGCCCAGGAAGCCCTGTAAGATCCTAATGCCTGTGCCTGGTGATTTGATGCAGGGGACTTGGTACGGATGTCATGCCATGAGAAAGGCACAAGACGCAGAACTCATGGGAGGGGCCGGAGGAGGGGTTCATGATGTTACATTGTGTGGAGGCCCAGCTGCAGCAAGCTGAAAGTCAGTCACAACAGAGAAGGAGTGGTAAACGTGATCAGGTGTCCTGAGGAATAGTCTCAGGTTTTAACTCTGACTTCATGCCATGGCTGAATGCCACTGTGACAGCCTGCTAGAAAGCCTAAGCATGTGAAGTGCTAAGCCCAGGTGAAAAGGCAGAGCTACAGCTGTGTGGCAGAGTCACCCTCAGGGACTTTGCAGCAACCGCGATTTGACTCCTACAATTGTCCAATAAGTTTATTGCGGTAGGGGTGATTTCAGGGCAAGCAGCTAATCATTCCCTTCCCCCTCCATTGCTGCCAGCTTCACTACCCCGTGCTGAGCATGTGCTGCCGCACTCGCTGCCCTCTGCTGGGTGTGTGCCACCAGGCTCGCTGCCCCAAGTGCATGCACTATTAAATTTCATTACATTTCTATTACTCCAGTTTTCCAGGCCCTCCAGAGCTTCTTGTATGATATTCCGGCTCTCCTTCGTATTGGCAATAGCTCCTAACTTTGTGTCATCCACAAATTTTATTAGCTCACTCCCACTTTTTGTACCAAGGTCATTAATAAAAATGTTAAGATCAATCCCTGAGGCTAGTAACCTCCCTGCAGCCTGATAGTTCACCTTTGACCAGTTCCTTATCCACCTTTCAATTCTCATATTAATCCCATCTTCTCCAATTTAAGTAATAATTTCCTGTGTAGAACTGTATCAAATGCCTTACTGAAATCCTAGTAGATTAGATCTACTGCATTTCCTTTGTCTAGAGAATCAGTTATCTTCTCAAAGAAAGAGATCAGGTTGGTCCGGCACGATCTACCTTTTGTAAAACCATGTTGTATTTTATCCCAATTACCATTTACCACTATGTTCTTAACTACTTTCTCTTTCAATTTTTTTTCTAAGACCTTACATACAATTGAGGTCAAACTAACCTGTAGTTTCCTTGATCACTTTTCCCCCCTTTCTTAAAAATGGGTACTATTTTAACAATCCTACAGTCATAGGGTATGACTCCCAGGTTTATAGATTTATTAAAAATCCTTGCTAATGGACTTGCAATTTCATGTGCCAGTTTCTTTAATATTCTTGGATGTCTTATCCATTTCATGACTTCTAATTTCTTTACAGTCTACCTCATCATTAATATGCAATGCTACTCCACTACCTTTACCTTTATTTCTGACTTTCCTGAACAGTACATATCCTTCAATACCACTCACTACTCCAGCAATAACTACTATTCCATCATGTTTCTGTTATCCCGATAATATCTGGTTTCACTTCCTGCATCAGTAGTTCTAGTTCCTCCATTTTGTTTCCCAGACTCCTTTCATTGGTGTACAAACATCTTACTTGTTTCTGCTTGGCTTCACGCAGACTCCTCGCCCGATTAGGTACAGTCAGTCTACTGTCAGTATCACCTACCTGACTGTTAGTATCATTGACCATAGAATAATAGAATCGTAGGACTAGAAGGGACCTCGAGAGGTCATCTAGACCAGTCCCTTGCACTCATGGCAGGACTAAGTATTATCTATATCATCCCTGACAGGTGTTTATCTAACCTATTCTTAAAAATCTGCAATGACAGAGATTCCACAACCTCCCTTGGCAATTTTATTCCAGTGCTTAACCACCCTGAAAGTTAGGAAATTTTTCCTAATGTCCAACCTAAACCTCCCTTTCTCCAACCTAAACGCCCCTTGCTTAAGCCCATTGCTTCTTGTCCTATCCGCATAGGTTAACGAGAACAATTTACCTCCCTATAACAACCGTTTATGTACTTGAAAACTATTATCATGTCCCCTCTCAGTCTTCTTTTCTCCAGACTAAACAAACACAGTTTTTTCAATCTTCCCTCATAGCTCATGTTTTCTAGACCTTTAATCATTTTTATTGCTCTTCTCTGGATTTTCTCCAAATTGTCCACATCTTTCCTGCAACGTGGCACCCAGAACTGGGCACAATACTCCAGTTGAGGCATAATCAGCACAGACTAGAGCAAAAGAATTACTTCTTGTGTCTTGCTTACAACACTCCTGCTATAAATCCCAGACTGATGTTTGCCTTTTTTGCAACAGTGTTACACTAACTCATATTTAGCTTGTGATCTACTATGACCCCCAGATCCCTTTCCACTGTACTCCTTCCTAGGCAGACATTGGCACTACCTTTCCTTTTAGTGTCCATTCTCCTACCCTCTGCAGTTCCTTTCTCCATTGCTGTATACTATCTTTCTTGATCTTCCTCACAGTCAATGTTAGAATCAGGCGTGGAGATTACATGAAAATCTCCCGACTTCCTAGTTTAAAGCTCTTTTAATCAGTTGTGCCAACTTCCATTCCAGAAGTCTATTACTCTCCCTACTCCGGTGGAGTCCATCCCATTAGAATTGTCCTCTGTCTTGAATGCCTTCCAGTGGTCAACCATCCCAAAGCCCTCCTTATAGCCTGAGCCATCTGATGATCATCATAATCTTGTCTCACCTTCGTTCTTTTCCTCCAGGGACAGGTAGGATCCCACTGAAGGTCATCTGAGCCTCCATTTCTTTAAGCATCTTCCCCAGCTTGGCATAGTCTCCCTTGATGCATTCCAGCGAGAATCTAGCAGTATTGTTTGCTCCCACATGAAGGAGAATCAGTGGATTCTTTCCTGCTCCCATTAGGATCCTCTTCGGCCTCAGGTCCACATCCCGTATCTTAGCTCCTGACAGACAGCACACCCTTCTGTTCTCCAGATCATCTGTCTGTTGTTTTCAGTAGGGAGTCACCAACTAACTTCCCTCTAAGCTGCATGACTGTGCAGCGGCCTATTAAGCGTTGTGCAGGATCTCAGGGCTGCGGCAGGGAGAGATGCCTCTCCCCTTCCCAAGCCCCAACCCAGCCTGGCCCCGAACCTGCTGCCGGGGGACAGGCGCCACTCCCCCGATCCAGCCCAGCTGGGACCTGCTGCGGCCGGAGGAAAGGCGCCTCTCCCCTACCAGCCCAGGTGCTGCTGCAGGGAGAGAGAGCTGGGGGGAATTCTCGCTCCCCACTGTAGCCCCGGGGAGCCCCACTGCAACACAAACCCTCATCCCCATCCCCACCCTAGAGCCCGCATCCCCAGCCAGAGCCCTCACCCCTCCACACACTCTAACTCTTTGCCTGAGCCCCACCCCCACTCTCCGGATTCCTCTGCCAACACCACAGTGGCTGAAGTGTTTGCACTTTTCACCTCCATTTACAGCCGTTCCAAACAGATCCACACCCTCAGTTGGGCCTGACACAGCTGTGACGAACTGGGACTATTCTTAATGTGGTCTGTGAATGCTGAGTGGGGAGTGTTGGCTGGGAAGGCAGGGGAGTGTGGCTAGGATGGTCTGCACTGGGGGATGGGAGACTGGCTGAGGGAGACTACCTGAGCATGTAACATGAGAACCCAGGAAGGGGTTAGAGGCCAAGTGACACCTTTGCCTGGGAAACAGAACAAGGGGGAGAGGGAGTTTCAGAGCTGGCTGGTGGAATGGTTGGGAGGCAGACAGGACTCTGACCTCCCAAAGGGGCTGTGGTGCCCTGGGACCCCAAGATGCATCTAATTGGGGGGGATCCTGTTGTCTGTGCCTGCAAGACCTGTCTTGGACTGTGTTCCTGTCGTCTAAATAAACCTTCTGCTTTACTGGCTGGATGAGAGTCATGGTGAATCGCAGAAAGCCGGGGGTGCAGGGCCTTGTGTCCCCCCACACTCCGTGGCAACTGGTGGCAGTGGTGGGATCTACTGCACCCGTGGACAGCGCTTCCTGCAGTAAGTGACTGGGGAGCAGTAAAACGAAGGGGGATCACCGGGGACCAGGTGGGCTGAAGAGTCAGAGAGAGACAGTTCAGGGGGCGATTGACCCCTGGGAGTGTGTGACTAGAAAGAAGTACTGTTGCAGTAACAGGGTCCTCCGGGGAGTCACAGTGAGCGGTCCTGGGGCGGAGGAGTCTGCAGCTCGACCCTGGCAGAGAGGTGGTGACCTGAAGAAGGGCTGGCACACTAGGGGTCTCCCTGGAACGCGGGAAAGCGGAGAGCACAGGCCAGCGAGTGGCCATCAGGAGAATGTATGCTGAATGCCTTAAGAGCGACCTGGTGGAGCTGTGCAGGTGGAGGGGGCTGCGCATTGGGAGGGCCACCAAAGAACAGCTAATTGCCCAGCTGGAGGAGAAGGATTGCTTGGATGAACCGAGCCCTGTCCCTGAGGGAAGCCGCCCGGTGGATGCAGTGTGGGCCCCGGGACCCAACCTGGCTGGGAGGGAGCAGACTGCTGCCGAGGACATCCCGAGACCCTGCCTACCTATGCCTAGGGGAGGTGTTGGGGGAAGCCCAGAGAATACTAAGGGCACCCTGACCCTGGCAGCCAGCAGGGGATCGTCCCAGCGGAGCGCCCCGTCCCTGGAACGGATGCGGCTGGAATGTGAATGGAAGATAAGATGGGAAGAGCTTGAGTTAAGGAAGCAAGAACTGAAGCAGGAGCAGGAAGAGAAGGCGAAACAACGTCAGCATGAGTGGGACCAATGTCAGCATGAGCGGGAAGAGAAGGAGAACCAACGTCAACATGAGCTGGAACTGGCCAGGCTGAGGAGCAGTGGGGCCCCAGCTGCGGTGAGCGAGGGGCGACCCAAGACTGCAAAGAACTTTGATAAGTGCTTCCTGGCCCAGCGTAAGGAGGGGGAGGACGTGGATACTTTCCTGATGGCCTTTGAGAATACCTGCAAGCTGCTCCAGGTTGACCCTGCAGACAGGCTCCAGTTTCTCATCCCCTCACTGGACTCCACAGCCAGGGAGGTGTACAGCCGACTGAAAGGGGCAGAGACAGGGGACTACGAACTGTTCAAAAAGGCCCTGCACCACGCGTTTGGGCTGACCCCTGAGATGTACCAGAAAAGGTTCCGGAGTCAGCGTAAAACCCGTGAGGTCACCTATCTACAGCTGGCCAACCGGGCACAGGGGTATGCCAGCAAGTGGACAGCTGGGGCCCAAACTAAAGAAGACCTGCTTGACCTATTCATACTGGAGCATGTGTATGAGCAGTGCCCCTCCGACCTGAGGCGATGGTTGATGGACCAAAAGCCAGAGAACCCGCAGCATGCAGGCCAGCTGGCCAACGAGTTTGTGAACAGTTGGACAGGGGATAACAGGGAGGAGTCCCAAAGGAACAGTCCCACCACAATGCAGAGAAAGAGTGACCCTGGGACCTCCCCGCGGGAAATATGGAGAACCCCCACCAAGCATCAGGTCCATCCGACCGGCTCGAGGGGACCTATGGGACATGGGCTGCTATCACTGTGGCCAGAGAGGTCACATACGGGCCTAGTGCCTCAGGCTCATGGACAGACTGAGTGGACCCAACCCACAGAGAGTCGACTAGGTAAAAATCCAGCCGGACGAGGGGCAGCGTTCCCAGGCAAGGGGGGCTGGCAGCGTACCACCTGCTAAGGAGGGAGGAGAGCTCCAGGCCAGCTCCTCTGGGGAGCTGGATGCTCCAGACTCAGGGTTTTGGGTTTACAGGGTGGACGCGGGGCGGTCCCTGCGGAGCGAGTACCTTGTTCCCCTGGAGGTGGATGGGAGGAAGGTCAATGGATACTGGGATACAGGCCCAGAGGTGATGATGGCCCGGCCCAAGGTAGTGGCCCCAGATTGGGTAGTGCCCAACACCTATCTGACCCTGATAGGGGTGGGTGGGACCCCAGTCAAAGTGCCCATGGCGAGGGTACACCTGAAGTGGGGGGCCAAGGAGGGCCACTAGGACGTGGGGGTACACCCGTATTTGCCCACTGAGGTGTTGATGGCGGGCGGGACCTGGAGGACTGGCCAAGCAACCCCCAGGGCGCCCTGGTCATGACCCGTAGTCAGAGCTGGCGAGGGGCACTGCTCCCTGACCTTGGGGATGGTACTAAGAATGGGCTCCCCCAGGGAAAATGGAGTTAGGGGGAATCAGGAGGCAGCTGGTGGTACCCCAGAAGTATCGCTGCTAGCTGCTGTACCGGGCCCATAACATTCCCCTCTCAGGGCACCAGGGAACTTGGCGTACCCAGCAGAGGCTGCTATGAAACTTTTACTGGTCTGGAATCTTTATTACTGTCCGACAGTACTGCCGATCCTGTAACCCCTGTCAGAGGGTGAGGAAGGCCTGGGACAAGGGGAAAACGGCTTTAGGACCCTTGTGGGGGGTGAAACTGGAAGGGCCTGGTGTAATTCTCAGCAAGGAATGGGAGGGATGTTGGGGCATACATGAGAACGTGGGTAGGTTCAGACTTCCCCGGGTCACTGGCTGAAGTTACCCAGCTCAGTTCGGTCTCGAAGGGGGAAGAGATGTGACGAACTGGGACTGTTCTTAATGTGGTCTGTGAATGCTGAGTGGGGAGTGTTGGCTGGGAAGGCAGGAGGGTGTGGCTAGGATGGTCTGCATTGGGGGATGGGAGACTGGCAGAGGGAGAATACCTGAGTATGTAACATGAGAACCCAGGAAGGGGTTAGAGGCCAGGTGACACCTTTGCCCGGGACAAAGGGGAGAGGGAGTTTCAGAACTGGCTGGTGGAATGGCTGGGAGGCAGACAGGACTCTGACCTCCCAAAGGGGCTGTGGTGCCCTGGGACCCCAAGATGCACCTAATTGGGGGGGATCCTGTTGTCTGTGCCTGCAAGACCTGTTTTGGACTGTGTCCCTGTTGTCTAAATAAACCTTCTGCTTTACTGGCTGGCTAGTAAAGCTAGTCATGGTTAATCGCAGAAAGCCGGGGGTGCAGGGCCTTGTGGCCCCCCACACTCCGTGACAACGGCACAACCCCTGGGCAAGCTAGATGGAGGTGCAGGCTGGGCCATGAGAGGGACTGCAGAGCCAGCCACCCCCCACTCAGAGGAATACCCCCACCTCACTGACCCCTGCTCACTCACCCACATTGCCCCCCTCAATTCTGAAAGCCTGGGTGGGGAAGCTTATTTTCTCTTGTGATGCTCTGAGCATCTCGATCTGAGAATGATGCCCCCTCAGCTGTTTCCTTGGGGAAACAAAAAGATTAATTTCAAGGGAGCTGATTAGGTTCCAAGGTGGACTGGATGATCTCCACCTAGGCTCTCTATGGTCCCGGCCCATGTTGCTAATTGAAAGAACTATGAGCCGATGTCCCTTTTATACAGTTTATTAAAATGAACAAATCAAGACCACACATCACTAAGGCTAAATTACTGTAAACACTATGCAGCTAACTAAGGGTTAAACAATACAGTTATACAGCTATGGTCAAATCAGTCAATTAATGAGTTAACAATGATACTATATTGGAATAAAGTGTCATCAGTTGAGTGAAATCATCAGAGTAACACAGCAGAACATCAACCCTTTTAAACCCTAAAACAGGATCCCAAGGAAGTGGCTGTGTATTGAGTTTTATACCCCTGGGCAGCTGGTGGAACCCCCCTTGGAGAGGCTAGCCCTCGGCTCCACCCCTTCTGCCCGCAACCTCACCCCTGCGGCCAGAGCCCCGAGCCCTCTTGCAGCCGGGTCCACGAGCCACTCCTTCCTGCCGGCTGGAAGAGCCCTGGGCTGGCCAGGAGGCCCGAGCACCCCCCACCTCAGCCAGAGGAACCCCAAACCCCTTCCCCCGCACCTGCCTGGAGGTGCTCTGAGCCAGTTGCATCCATGCTGCACCTCCCCTCCCCAGACCCCAAGCTGGTTCCAGGGTGGCTGAGTAGGCGGTATGTGTTACTCAGCTTCCTGGGTTCATCAGTCATCTCTCTGGAGTCCAGGGAGATGACTGATGAACCCGGGAAGCTGAATAGCACATACAGCTGCCCCGGAACGTGCATGGGGCATAATAAAGCAAAACTTCCCCTGCCAAACCCTACAACCAGGGATCCAGTGGCAGTGCCAGAGGAGGCTGAACCTCCCCTGGCCTATTATACCCACCGCCCATGTATATACTCCACTCAGAGAGCTTCACCCAGGCAGCACAATCCAGTTAGCCAGCTGAATAGTTGAATACTGAAACCAAATTATTGCTTACATTTAAGACTCAACCTCAAAGCCAATTAAAGCTTCCTCTTTACCTTTCACCATTGTGTAGCTAATCCTTCTCCTTGCCTTCCCTTCCCCACACCAACACAAACACAGACCTTACTGAGACTTTCGCAAGCAGAAGTTTAAACAGCTCTTATTAAACAATTTATATCCAACAGCATAGTTTGTTTGAACACTAGCACAGATGAGCAACGTGCATTCAATGATTTCACTATGGCTTTTCTAAAGGGAAATCATGTTTCACCTATTTATTAGAATTCTTTGAGGGAGTCAGGAAACATGTGGACAACGGTGAGCAGGTGGATATAGTGTACTTGGACTTTCAGAAAACCTTTGAAAAGATCCCTCAACAAAGGCTCTTAAGCAAACTAAGCAGTCATGGGGTAAGAGGGAAGATCCTCTTGTGGATCAGTAACTGGTTAAAAGGCAGGAAGCAAAGGGTAGAAATAAATGGTCAGTTTTCACTGTGGAGAGAGGTAAATAGCAGGGTACCACAGGGCTCTGTACTGGGACCAGGATCGTTAACATATTCCTAAATGATCTGGGAAAAGGGGCTAACAGTGAGGTGGCAAAGTTTGCAAATGATACAAAATTACTCAACATGGTTGAGTTGAAAGCAGACTTCAGAGTTACAAAGGGATCTCACAAAACTGGGTGACTGGGTAACAAAATGGCAGATGAAATTCAATGTTGATAAATGCAAAGCAATGCACATTGCAAAACATAATCCCAACTATACATACAAGATGCTGGGGTCTAAATTAGCTGTTACCACTCAAGAAAGAGATCTTGGAGTTATTGTGGGTAGTTCTCTGAAAACAACCACTCAATGTGCAGCAGCAGTCAAAAATGCTACCAGAATGTTAGGTGCCATTAGGAAAGAGAGAGATAAGACAGATAATATCACAATGCCTCTATATGAATCCATGGTACACTCACACCTTGAATACTGTGTGCAGTTCTGGTCACACCTGTGATGGAGCAGGGAGCGGAGCAGATTTGACCTGGGAATGTTGCAGGGGGGTTGCATTGGAGATGGGGGACTTCCCTTGAAGGAAGCTACCTGAGCTGTAACCTGAGCCAGGAGGGGGGTTGGGAGAAATAACACCTTCTGCCCAGGAGACTGAACAAAGGAGAGGAGGAGCTGGGGGGAGGGGGAAGAGAGGAGCTGTGGGAGGAGTTTTGGTTTGTTTCAGTTTGGGCTGGGTGGTGCAACGCAGGGAACCCCAAGCTGGGGGCTAAGCTCCCTAAACCCCCCAGAAGGACTTGATTGAGGGGTTCTGGTTGTACCTACATGCTCTGCTCGGGACTGTGTTCCTGTCATCTAATAAACCCTCTGTTTTACTGGCTGGCTGAGAGTCACGGTGAATCTCGGGAAGAGAGGGGTGCAGGGCCCTGACTCCCCCACACTCCGTGACAACACCATCTCAAAAAGATATATTAGAATTGGAATAAGTACAGAGAAAGGCAACAAAAATGAGTATGGGTATGGAACAGCTTCCATAGGAGAAGAGATTAAAAATACTGGGACTGTTCATCTTGGACAAGAGACAACTAAGGAGGGGTATGATAGAGGTCTATAAAATCATGAATGGTATGGATAAAGTGAATAAGGAAGTGGTATTTACCCCTTCACAACACAAGAACCAGAGTTCACCCTATGAAATTAATAGGCAGCAGGTTTAAAATAAACATAAGGAACTATTTATTCAGACAATGTATAGTCAACCTGTGGAACTCATTACCATGGGATGTTACGAAGGCCAAAAGTATAATAGGGTTCAAAAAGGATAGATGGAGGATAGGTCCATCAATGGCTATAAGCCAAAGCTGTCAGAGCTGCAACCCCATGCCCTGGGTGTCCCTAAACATCTGACTGCCAGAAGCTGGGATGGGATGACAGGAGATGGATCACTTAATAAATTCCCTGGTCTGTTCACTTTCTCGGAAGCATCTGGCCCTGACCACTGTTTGAGGATGGAATACTGGGCTAGAGGGACCACGTATGGTTAGTCTTATGTTCTTAAGTTATGTTCTTGACATTGTTTATGCTCACCACCTTTGGGTAAATCACATGACTGATTGCCTCAGAAACCTCTGTCCCCACAGTTAATTTGCCAAGACCGAACTGATTAGCAGTGGACCTGCAGCAGTCAGGAGTACACAGCTTCCAGACAGTTATAGCAACCCGCTTCTGGACCAACTTCCCCACCCTCCTGCATGTGTTCTGACACTGCAGAGTCAGGGCAAGCTGCTCATAAGGCTCCAGAAAAGTCGTTTTCTTCCCAGGAAAGTTCTGGAGCGACTACTGGTCATCCCAGGTCTGCATGACAATGCAATCCCACCAGTCTGTGCTTGTGGCCCTTCTCCACAGGTGCTGGACTACATAGGGGGTATCAGCAGCTATACCAAGAGAAATGAACAGTAACAGCCAGTTTATGTGTATCCTCCTCCTCTGACAGAAGCCTTCAACAGGTCAGAAAATGCCACCAAAATGTCCACTAGCATCCACCAGTGGGATGTTCTGCCCACTTTATGAAACAGGAGTGAAAATGCAAGCATGGCAAATTCTTCAAATGGGGCCTCACTCATGTTGCTGGCTCCAGTTGCCGGCAGCTTGCAGACCCAAAACACAGCTTAGCTGGCTGTACTGGGGGGTGAGACAACTTCTCATAAAGTGCTGTGGGAGGGACACTCAAGTGTTTCCATGGTGCACAAGGAACAAAGGGCTGAAGAGGCTACAGCTGGGAGAGTGCTAGGAAGCTTGGGAGAGGCTGATTTGACTGGGTCTCCGCAGTGCACTGTGGGCACGTGAGCGTTGGTGTGAGACGTAAGTGGGAGTAAAGTTTTCCCACAGTGCACCACAGTCCTAGAGCTAGAGCGGCCACATTTCAGTGTGGGGGACACTAAGGACTCTGGGACATGTTTGCTTTGACTTGGGTCTGTGCACTGCCACGTGGGCATCAGAGCCCTAGGTTCCAGCACAGGTTAGAAAAGTCTAACATAGGTTTAAAAGAGTGCAGAAATTCATGCCCGGGTTCCCTAACATGGGTCATCTGACTTGAGTCCCACTGAGCCTGAGATTACATTGCAATGTAGACATATCCACTGTCTTCTGCTGTAAGCGTTGGTGCAAAGGATCCTAAATGATGTGTGGGAAGATTTGCATCATGAGAAAACCACCTGTATTCTATTTTCACATTTTCTAATCTGTCAGAGTAGCAGGCGGTCGAGAAGTGATGCAAATGCATAAGACACAAGAGTAAAGCTAAGCAAGAAAAGCACAGAATCGAGATTCAACATCCTGAAGTTTGAACTTGGAGTCCGACACATTCATTCCTTCACTGACCATCATCACGTGCACAGCATGGAAGTGCTCCTTGTCCAAAAAGGCCGTCAGAGTGGGATCCACGGGGAAGGAATGTCCTCTGAAGGCACCAACTGTTTGTTTCTCTCTTTGCCTCATGAAACTTTGGACCCAAATGGCAAATGACAATTGCTCCCAATTTAACCATGGCATCATTTGGGACCAGAATGAATGCCACTGAACTAAGGAGCAGTGTTCTAAAAATAAATTGTTTAGATGGGCCATAGGTTTCCATCTCAAGAGTGTAACCCACCAAAGATGGGGTAGTTATTAAAAAAGGTATAATTCTGCAGCTATCTCACATTCAACACTGAGTTCATTTTATACACATTTGCAGCACCTACAAGGGATGAGCTCATCAAAAATGCAACTTCAATTTTCTCCATCTCTACAGAGATAGGGATTGGGCTTCCCAAATAAAAGGCAGCATGCACCTGATTTGGAAGGAAATGTCTTCAACACTAACCTCCTGCAGAGCTTCAGCCACAATTGCTTTGGGATCCAAATCCATGGCCCTTTTGCCGAGTTCCAAGTCACTGACTGGGGAATACACTTCCCAGATCATCTGAAACTATATTGCCATAACCAACTGAATAACAGCGTGATGACCAAACTAAATTAAAACCCACAATGCTTCATAACACTAGCTGACCAAACTGGACCAGAGGGATTTGCAACTGGGCTACTGAGTGAATGGAATCAGTATTCTCTTCAGCTAAACTGAAGTGGAAAAACACAGCTTGTGAAATCACAGCAGTGCTGTTGCAATGACAGCTTCCATTTAAGAATGGGATTTTACTGAAACCTGAGTTCTAACATGGAACTATTAGTCTGGAATGTAACTTGCTTACCTAAGCTCTCACAATCAAAACTATTATTCAGGGATGCAAATTGTTTTATTACAAACCACTGGTTTGTCTGTATAAGATTTACTGGGAAATCAGTTCTTATAAATAAAAGGTTAAAAGTGTTTTAACTGATAAAAATATAAATATATTATCGTAAAAAGCAACAGAGGGTCCTGTGGCACCTTTAAGACTAACACGGCTACCCCTCGGATATATTATCGTAGCAACTGTAAGTGAAATAGTGGTATTTATAATCAAAATAAGAAAGTAGTCAATAGTGAATATGTAAAGTGTATCGTATTTGAAGTCAGGGCCAGTCTACAACATTTTGGCACCTGAGGCGGGGAGATCAAAAGACGCCCTCATGCCCCCTCGCTTGGGCCAAAACTTTGAAAGGTCTCAATTCTGCCTTCTTCCTGTTCTACTCCTCTCATGGTACTGCTCTGCTACCTACCCCAATAAAGGAGAAATAACAACTTAAAATGCCTTGTTCAAAAATGTTAAGTAACACTTAACTTTCAAACGCCTGAACAGCAAATGTAACTTTTCTTGTCTGCATAGTAAACACTGGCATTTTTATCTGTTTGAATAATCAAAAAGTGGTGCTTTCCGTGCCTTCTTGCTTGCAAAGATTTGAACTGCTTCCTGCTGAAGGTCCACAGTCTGGGCCAGCTCATGCTCTATTGAGATGGTTGGAAGGCCGACCAGCCTCTCCTGTGTCATTGTGGAGTGTAGATGTGTTTTTATTAAGTTCAGCTTGGAGAAGCTGCGTTCTCCACTGGCAACTGTTACAGGAAGTGTTAGAAGTATGCGCAGAGCAACAAAAGCATTTGGAAAGAAAGCATCTTATTTGTGCACATATATTCCCGAACAGCCTTTGGAGTTGATCCTGCTGAAATGTATCTTGGAAGGGCTTTCAGTTCATCACCTAAATCACTCGCATCAATATCGTCCATGTCATCATGTGTCAACACTGACTCTAGTACCCTGCATTACTGGTGTTGGTCTTCTTCAGGTATAGTGAGGAGTTTTGGAATATCATATAACATCCCAAATACACTCCTGTGTTCCTTGAGCTGCATGAAACATTCTTCAACTGACTGTATTGCACAATCTAGCACCTAGTTAAAGAATTCAACTTTGAATTGTTGTTTGGAGTTTCTTATGGAATTATCCCGTACCTTGCAATCAAAATGTCTTCTTCTTCGGTGACTCTTGTATTCTTGAATGGGTGGGAAAATAGCTTCAGTGTGAAGTTCCTCTGCCAACTTCTGTGCACTCTTTAGAACATTTTGAAATCCCTCATCTGACCTGTAAGACTGTATGTATGACTTTGCTTTGTCCAGTTGTTCCATTGCTCCAGATATAGCAAGGTCAACACCTTGGAATCTCTTTCTTACAACATTTATTTCAAACAGTAGGTCATGCCACAACACTAAACCACACAGAAATTTGAAGTTATGTATGTTTCTGGTGATTCCATTTCCCTCTGCCACTGTTCTCCCATGAACAGTTCCTGTCATAGCATTATCCTCCATAATGGCAACTATGGCATCATCTATCTTCCTAATTTGGTGTTTGATAGGCTTTATCGCCTCCACTCGACTTTCCCATCATGTGGCACTCAGTGGTTTCAGTATCCGAGAGGATGTTCCCAGAGGTTGCTTCAAAATTTGCCATCAGTGAGTTGATTCAGAGAAAAATACATAAATGCTTTGAATTACATTAAAAAATTCAAGTATCAAAGGGGTAGCCGCGTTAGTCTGGATCTGTAAAAAGCAACAGAGTCCTGTGGCACCTTTAAGACTAACAGATGTATTGGAGCATAAGCTTTCGTGGGTGAATACATGCGTCTGACGAAGTCTTAATTAGTCTTAAAGGTGCCACAGGACTCGCTGTTGCTTATTAAAAAATTCAGCAGCCTCACTAGAAGCTGATGCTGCATCACTGACCACCAAGTTCAATGAATGACAACTGCATGGGACAAAAAAAGCTCAAGGGTTTAACTCTCGGATCCGTGTCTGCACTCCTCTGGTTGGCACCATTATCGTAGTCCTGACCTCTCATGTCAGCTATCGCAATTCCTGTATCTTCCAGCTTTTTAAGAAGCACATTTGTCATACCAGCTCCTGTAGTATCATCAATGTCAATAAATTCTAGAAAATGATCTCTGACAGTCACCATTGCAGGGACATTTTCTCTAGGTTCTGTTGTTGTTACAAAACGCACCATTAAAGTAATTTGTTCCATATGGCTGATGTCAGGTGTGCAGTCCAGAATAACAGAGTAATATCTTGCTGACTTCAGATCTGCCACAATCTTCTGTTTGACTTTTGTTGCCAGTAACTGTATGATCTCATTTTGAATTGTTTTTCCAAGATAGTGGTGTGTGTACTTTTTTTGGGTGGTGACTCTTCTTAGCTGCTCCTGGAGTACAGCATCAAACTCAGCCATCAGCTCCACAATTGTAAGGAAGTTTCCATTGTTTGGCACATACAGCTGATCTGAAGTGCCACGCAGTGCTAGGTTTTGGGTAGCATTCTCACAACAGCAATGAGCCTTTTCAGAACATTTTGCCAGTAAAGAGACTCTAATGCAATCTTCTCTTGATGCTGATCATCTATGGTGGCCTTTAACCTTAGTCTCATCTCAAGCTCTTTCCATCTATGGAATGCCCTCTGGTGATTTGCTGCCTTCTCATGGCATACCAGATTTCTACCCAGATTTTTCAGTCCTTTGTTCCTGTAGAACCCAATGTGGCTGGAACATTAGACTGGAAGAGTTTGCCACAAAAACAGTATGCAGCATTCTGGGTTTTTGAGTACATAAGCCATGGCCTCTCCAATTTGTCACCATTGGGGATTTTACGCCAGTTATGTGTTGGATGGAAACTTCTATTTTCATTGTCTTTGGGGAACATGAAGTTTTTCACTTGCTGTGGCCCGTGCAGTACAAGGAAGTCCCTCAGGCTACTGCTCAAGTGGGTCCACTGTCCTAGATCATCTAGACTTAAGGAACTAAACTCAGCAGCAGCTGTTTCTTGCGCCTCCACCGCACTCTTCTCTGATCTACACTTTTCTTCAGGAATGTGCATGGTTACATCCATTTGAGATGGAAATATGGATGCTGCAGAAGCTGCCAGGTCACCTACACTCTAACTGGAAGATCAGGTATCTCCTCACCACTCACATCCTCACTGGGGCCGGAAGGCTCACCGTGAATATTTGTGTCTATGTATCTCAGGACAGCTCTTCTGCTTAGATAGAAAAGCTTCCTTTGCTTTCTTTCTTTTTCTGAATGCTGCCCTAGAGGGGCGTTTTCCTCTTTCACTCATGACTGCTGTTCTATGCCAGCTATAATGGCTCTCAACACTCAGTTGAAGAGGACAAACAAGCAGGCTGGTAGCAGGACCTGAGTGAGGGAAGATATCAGCATCTTAAGGGCCTAACTGGCTCCTACTACTTCAGTTGACTGCCTGTTCTTCCAAGTAGGTTCAGGGAAGCAGCAGGAAACAGGAAGCTCACTGAGAAGCTGGTGTTAATCAGTCCAGGCTCCTGGGGGTGCTAGAAAGGTACATAAGAAGTGCCTCCTCCTCTCTCTCCCTGCAACTCCTGCTGTTTTCTGTTATTCCCTCTCACCTTTTCTCCTGCCTGCCGGTTATGTCTCTTGTGCCCTCCTTCCTCCAGCACAGCACTCCACCATCTCTGTGCATCTAGAGCAGAGAGAATACATAGGCACCAGCAGCAGACACAATTTTCTACACTCTGGGTTCTAGTGGTGCCCTCCACATTCTGGCACCTCAGGCGGCAGCCTCAGTTCGCCTCATGGTGAGACAGCCCTGTTTGAAGTCCTTTATATTCATGTTAAATTCTCTGAAACTGTATGATAGGTAGATGCTGTGATCTTTGTACTAACTTCTCCTTTGTATATGTGCTGCAGAATGCAAGTTCAGCAAAAACTAAGGTACAAGAAGCTTGTAAAATGCACTTTAAAAAACCAATTTCTAGGTGTTATGATATACCTGGCTTCTACAATATAGATTAAGTTAGGTTAGAAAAACTTTGTAATTTCTATAATGTTAGCCAATATTAATACAATATTAACATTATATATAATATCACATATATTTCTTGAATTGCCCTCATCTTAAGATCTTCCAAAATGCTTTTTTATTTACGTTACAGAAAGAGATAGCTGAAGTATTGTAATATCAGGGCTAGGCAAAAACATAGCAGAAAAATAGGTAATACTATGCCTTTAATGTTCAAAACAAAATTCTAGTCTTGAGTACATGCTTCTCCATTTTTGTTTAATGCCTGGGGTCTGTATAACAGTCAAAATGTAAAATATATGCCATGTTGAAACTTACAACATCCCCCACATAGAAAGTGTAGCAATTACTGTCTATGAAAAACATGTCACAGAAAATAGAAAAGATATATTAGATAAAGTGATGTAGGGAAAATTGTGAAACTCCCCAAACTTAGGTATAAATACAGGAAGGATAAGCACAGGATCTTTGAGACAGTGTGAGCACTGCAAGTCCTGTCTTCCAAAGGGATTGGTAACGTAAGCACTCTTCCTTTCTGTATTATGCTGTATTAATCCTTGACTAATAATCCTTGATTAATAAACTGATTAAGACTAGTTATTGGACATCTCATTATTAATTTATATTGCACCCACAACAAGTGTGATCATGTCAGTTCATTGCACAATTTGCAGTATGCCGTTCTTCACTGTTTCAAAGTAGAAATGTTAAATTCCTACTGTTTCCTTAGGAGCATGCCCAATAATTGGAATATTCTTTCCTGCTGGCTGAACTACACTTGAACTTTTTCCATGTCATCATAGGGGGTGGGGAAAAGACATATATAAAATAAGATATTACCGTTTTAGCAAACGGTCATTTGTCTCAAAGTCCCCAATAAATCTGAGGTACATTCTGTCAAACAAAGGTAATATCCAATTATGAGACCAAACTGACTTCAGGACAAAGAGAAAAACCCACAACACAGAGGGGTGGAAGACACTTACAGTTTCATATAAAATGAAATTCCAGAGCAGGTTATGTCTGATAACTCAAAATCAAAACAGATTCTCCCATTGCATTCTCCTCTGATCAATTCAATTTTCCTTTACTCTGTGCCACCTCATTATTATTGAGTCATGTTACTTATAAAAGATTTAGCTTCATCACAAGAGAGAAAAGCAGCCAACCTTCCCATCTGCAAACAATCCCAGCTCAGCAGGAAAAAGCCCAGAAGCAGCTTTGCCAATAGATGGAAGCAGAGATGAAACACAGAATGACAACTCTGTGTTTGGGATCCATTCAAATCCCCCTTCCTGTGACACTTTCATCTCTGATCCTAAATCCGATGCACTGGGGCTAAAGTGTGACACCTAAGCACAGAGAGTGCTCAGAACATGGCATCACGTGACACACTGGGAGGTGCACAGGTGGAACATGGGAAGGGTAAATGTTATTGTGGCTTACACAGAAGCTAATGCTGCTGGGGTGAGGGGGGATTGTGACAGTGATGGGGAAGGAGGGAATCCCTTTGACTCACCCCATCTCCTTCGGGTATCACAGAGGCTGAAATGACACATTTTTCCTACCCCACTTTGTTCTATTTCAATCTATTATACATGAGGAAAATGGTAGAAAAAATATTTTTTTCTGCAAAACCCCGAGCAAGGTGAGAACAACTGGGATTGAGACAATTTGTCCCCAAAGGGGAACTCGATGACTAACAATCACTTTGTAATGGGGAAATAGTATCGATGTGATGCTCGCGTTTGTCTAGACTAGGAAAAAAGATGGAGGTGAGCTCGGCCAAGCTAACCCCAGCCACTGTACCCGGGTTATATCTGCACTGCAAATGTAGTTGTGTTGTTACAACAAGATCTCTAAACTGAGCACCTACATCCATGTACAATACCGGTGGAGACAAGGCACAGGCCGTTTTTACATCAGTGTTGCTAGTCAAGGGGGAGGGATAGCTCAGTGGTTTGAGCATTGGCCTGCTAAATCCAGGGTTATGAGCTCAATCCTGGAGGGGGCCATTTAGGGATCTTGGGCAAAAATCTGTCTGGGGATTGGTCCTGCTTTGAGCAGGGGGTTGGACTAGATGACCTCCTGAGGTCCCTTCCAACTCTGATATTCTATGATTCTAAGGTCAACCGTATCTCCTGCATGTGGTGCTGATGGGTATTTCTGGCAGGCGAAGGACACACTCCCAGGACTTATAAAGTAAAGGATGATGGGATTCACCCCAAAGAAGGAGGAGGTGTAAAAGACAGAGGCAGGCAACTCACGTGGAGCTGAAAGATCACACTGAAGAAAATGGTACAAAGTATGTGGGAATTCGCTAATGTATTTTAGAAAAAAATCTTTGGCCAGCCCTAGTTAGACATTTATGGCGGCGGTTCTCAACTGGAGGTCCGGGGGCTCCTGGGGTTCTGCGAGCCTTTTCAGGGAGTCTGCAGGGCCCCATAGCTGAAACCCCAAGTCCCAGCGCCTGACCACAGGGCTGAAACCAGGAGTGGTGTGGGGCCAAAGCCCCATCCCTGGCACCCCCCCACAGGGCTGAAGCCAGGGGCGACACGGGGCTGAAACCCCAAGCATAGGCACCGACTCCGTGCCTGGAGAAAAATTTTCTCCCTGGAGAAAAATTTGTGGGTGTTGAGCACCCACCGGCAGCTCCCAGTGGCCCCGCCCCACCCCCCTGCTCCAGCTCACCTCCGCCTCCTCCACGAGTGCGCCGCCATGTCCTGCTTCTCCTCCTCCCTCCCAGCATTTGTGCCATGAAACAGCTGATTTGCGGGGCAGGGAGGGAGGGGGGAAGAGGGGGAACACGGCGTGCTGGGGGAAGAGGCGGGGCTAAGACGGGGATTTGGGGAAGGGATCCAATAGGGGCAGGGAGGGGGCGGAGTCAGGGTGGGGACTTTGGGATGGGGTTGGAATGGGGGCGGGGCCAGGAGCGGGGAAAGGGTGGAGTCAGGGCGGGGCCAGAGATGGGGAAAGGGGCGGGGGGTGCAGGCACCCACTGGCGCCAGAGAAAGTTGACGCCTATGACCCCAAACTCCCCCCCCTCCCAACCACTGAAGCCAGGAGCAGCACGGGGCTGAAACCCTGAGCTCCCCTCTTCCCCCGCCCCCCCCAAATCTGGGAACAGTGCGGAGCTGAACCCCTGAGCTCCCCTCCCTCCCCTGAAGTCAGAGCGGCAGGGAGCTGAAACACTGAGTTCTCCCTGCTAAATCCAGGAGCGGCACAGGGCTGAAGCCCTGAGCCCAAGAGCAGAGTTGAGGGGGCACGAGGGTGTTGCCTCCCCAAACTGCAGTGCCTTATGAAGAATGGGGCAGTCCTGGGGGCAGCTCCACCCCCCGACCTCCTCCACTCCCTCAGGCCCCACCCACTGGCCAGGTCAGAGATGGGAAGCCAGAGCCAGGCAATGTGGGACAGCCACTCTTCTGGCTGCTGGTGTCATGGAGTGAGTAGCCCTGGCATTCCCCCATCTGCTGCTGGTGCCCGGGGCTGCGGCTGCTCCTCAGCTCCCAGCCCCCTTTGATTGCTCACACAGCCAGTTACAGCTGCCCAGGTAGAGACCTGGCTCCGGGGCTAGCAGAGCCCTCAGGGAGCAGCGACCAGCACACAGCCCTAGACAGGTGAGTGGTCTGCTGAAGTGAGTCAGGGGGTGGAGGTGGCGCTCCCTCCCTGGACCCTACTGTGCGGAACTGGCCCGAGCCCTGCTGGCCCTTGCCCCCCCAAAATAGAAGTCAAACTCCCCCTATGCCCAAGGATGCCATCCCCGGGCCCAGAGCCCCAAGTTGCTACCCACTCCCGCTGGGCCCTGGAGTTTTTATAGCATGTTGTGAGGGCCTCAGAAATAAAAGGTTGAGAACTCCTGATTTAAGGCATTACTCGCCTGAGTGGATTCTCTTATGTTTGATGAAAATTGAGCTCTTATTAAAACTCTTCCCGCACTCAGGGCACGTGTAGTTTGTCACTCCTCTATGGATTCGCCGATGACTAATAAGGGCTGAGCTCCGATTGAAGCTTTTCCCACACTCAGAGCATGAGCAGAGTGTCTTCCCTACATGGATTCTCTGATGTGTGATAAGGTTTGAGCTCCGACTGAAGCTTTTCCCACACTCAGAGCACTTGTAGGGTCGCTCTCCCGTGTGGATTCTCCGATGTGTGATAAGGTGTGAGCTCTGGCTGAAGCTTTTCCCACACTCAAGGCAGGTGTAGGGTGTCTCCCCAGTGTGAATTCGCCGATGTTTGTTCAGGTTTGAGCTGTGGTTGAAGGTTTTCCCACAATCAGGGCATGTGTAGGGTTTCTCTCCTGTGTGGATTCTCCAGTGCCTAATAAGGTCTGAACTCTCATTGAAGCTTTTCCTGCACTCGGAGCATATATAGGGCGTTTCTCCTGTGTGGATTCTCTTATGTGTGATAAGGTTTGAGCAGTGATTGAAGCTTTTCCCACACTCAGAGCATGTGTAGGGTCGCTCTCCTGTGTGGATTCTCCGATGTGTGATGAGGTGTGAGCTCTGGGTGAAGCTTTTCCCACACTCATGGCAGGTGTAGGGTGTCTCTCTAGTATGGATTCTCCGATGTGTGATCAGGTTTGAGCTGTGGTTGAAGCTTTTCCCACACTCAGGGCATGTGTAGGGTTTCTCTCCTGTGTGGATTATCCAATGCCTAATAAGGTCTGAACTCTCACTGAAGCTTTTCCTGCACTCAGAGCATGAGTAGGGTGTCTCACCCGTGTGGATTCTCTCATGTGTGATAAGAGCAGATCTCCGACAGAAGCTTTTCCCACACTCAGAGCACATGTAGGGTGTCTCTCCTGTGTGGATTCTCTGATGTGTGATGAGGTGTGAGCTGTGATTGAAGCGTTTCCCACACTCAGGGCATGTGTAGGGCATCTCTCCAGTGTGGATTCTCCGATGGGTGATCAGGGCTGAGCCATGACTGAAGCTTTTCCCACACTCAGAGCATGTGTAGGGTGTCTCTCCTGTGTGGACTCTCTGATGTGTGATAAGGTTTGAGTTCCGATTGAAGCTTTTCCCACATTCAGAGCATGTGTAGGGTCGCTCTCCTGTGTGGATTCTCCGATGTGTGATGAGGTGTGAGTTCCGATTGAAGCTTTTCCCACACTCGGGGCATGTGTACGGCCTCTCTCCAGTGTGGATTCTCTGATGTGTGATGAGGGTTGAGCTCTGACTAAAACTTTTTCCACACTCAAGGCACGTATAGGGTCTCTCTCCCATGTTCATTCTTTCATGTCTAATAACGTCAAATGTCTGATAATATACTGAAGCTTTTCTCTGACCTATGCTGACTCTCACAGGCTTTTGCCTCTGCACAAATCCAAGAAACTTGCCCTTTGGACCTTCCCGCTAATGTCACATGTGGTACAACTTGCTTAGCATATTTGTGCTGTTGATTCTACTCCTCGTTCTCACTCACCATCTGATCACCTGGAAGGATAGAGAGAGAATCCAGGCATCAGTCACTCCCTATGCTGGGGAGAAAGGAAACCCCAGAGAGGAATGGGAAAAGGTGGGAAGAAACCAAAATAAGTGCTGGAGACATCAAACAAAACAGGATTTAATTTGAACCCCTTCCCCAACCCACCCTGCCTGAAGTCCTTCCCCGGAGGACAGAGAAGAGAGGGTCATTTCTGGGTCCACATCCCATTCAGGGGTAAGGAATATTGGGGAGGGAGCTACAGCAAGATGTCAGTCAGTAGAGGAAGGAAGCCAGAAGTGACATCTGTCATGAGGATGCCACATTTGCTGGGAACAATTCTGAATTTGGAGAGCTCACAAGATCTTTGTAGGGAATCCCAAATGTTTCTGTCATTCATGGACAGTTTCTGAGTTGGTTAGCTGAGGCCTCACCTGTCTGGGAACCTTTCTGGAGCTCTCTTTCCTCAGAGCCCTGGAGATCTGGGACCCACAGCTCTTCCCCTCGTTCCAGCCGGGAGATCACATCAGGTTTGGAAACTGGAAACCCTGCATAAGAGAACAAAAACAAGAGAGATCAGCTGAATTTGTGGGATACTTGTCACAAAGAACATTCCATGATTTTACCCTCAGCTCATTTTTACGCATCCTGAAGCCAGCTTCCATAGTTCTAAGCAGCAGGACAGTTATTATTTTTAATCACGTTCATTAAAGCAGTGCCAAAGGGCCAATAAAAATCAGGGCCCCATTGTTCCAGGCACTGTATAAATACAGAGTAGTAAATGCTCCATGCCCTGAGGAACTTACAATCTATATAGACAAAACACACATGGTGGCGGAAGGAATTAGAATACAGGAGCAGAGTGAACAATGTAATGGCAGACAGATATAACACAGGCATATCTTGATATTATTGCTAGTGAATGGAGTAAAAGTACAAGGACTGATAGACTCTGGCTGCAGCTGGACTTTAGTCAGGGAGTGGTTGGTGGGGTCAGGAGGAGAATCTAGAGGCATGGTCTAAACCCAGTGTGACCCATATTTCCCACGGGGAAATATAACCCTGTCCGATGAGACCAACTCACTGTGCAAGATCACACTGAGGCAGTGCAGGCCAGAGTGGGCAAAGACCTGCCCTATCTGGTCATACATTGGCATGACCGGAAGTTTTTCAGGGAGGATGTCCAGGGATGGCCTGGAGCATCTGTAGAGGGGCTAGAGCTGGACTAGAAGAACCAAGAGAACAGGAGATGGCCATGGTGGCCAACAGGAGGTGCCACGAGGAGATGGCTCCATTGGAGCCCAAAGATCCAGAAGAAGGACCACCCTCATGGGCAAATGACTTTTCACCTGAACTTAACTGGAGCAGTAGAGGCCTACTACCACCTCTCAATCTGGACCTGCTGTCTAGCAAATACACATTGTGGGAGAGCAAAGGAGGGACCCAACCCTGAGTCAGGTTTATGAATGTCTCACCCATGTGGATGACAAAGTGTTAGACCCACCGCAGCTGAAATAGTGGCCCTATTTTGAATGGCTAGAGGAGAGACCATATCAGGTTATGAAGCAGGCTAAGACAGGGCTGGTTAAATGCAGCTTCGGTACCCAGGAATTTCCAAAGGGGAGGTGCTTCAATTGGCACATGTAGTGCTGTGCCGGGGCACTTGGGGACAGAGAAGACACTCAACAGAGTGACCATGAAGTTCTACTGGCTGGGCATCCACCCCAGAGGCATGAGACTATTGCCCCTTCTGCCTCAAGTACCAGTGGGTGAGCCAGAAAAAGTTCTCAAAGGTCCCCCTGGTACTACTCCCCTCTGCAGGGGTCCCTCTGATGGGCAGGTGCTGGGCTAGGGGACACGGGAAGGATCACTGGATGATTGCCCTGTTGCGTCCATTTCCTAGGAAGCATCTGGCATTGGGCCCTGTCAGAAGACAGGATACTGGGCTACATGAACCATTGTTCTGACTCAGTATGGCCATTCTTATGTTCTTATGGATAGGCATAGAGCTGGTGGGTCCGCTGAAAACATCTGCAGCCAGGTACAAATATACATTGGTGATCTTGGACTATGCCACCTGGGGCTATTCCCCTCTGGTCAGAAATGGCAGCTGTCATCGCTAGTAAGCTCATGAAAGTATTTGCCTGAGTAGGGATCCCAAAAGAAATATTTTACAGAGCAAGGGACAAACTTCACCTCACAGTTAATGAAGGTGTGACACTGAGACTAGTCACCTTATGAATGACCCATAAGAACTTAACAAGAGGCATTGAAATGTAATTGAGACAATCTACTTGTATATGAATTTCAAAGAGATGTACTAGAACTGCAATCATTAACCCACTTATTTGTAGTAATAGAAATCAAGGGTAGTTTCTAAGTGTATTTGTCTGTGTTTGCCTATATTTTGTTAGAAGTATAACAATGTAACCAGATTAGCTTTTGGATGCTAATTCCCTTTTATGTTTTAATTGTGGTATATTATGCAAGCGGATGGTTCAGCTAACCTTAAAATCAATAGATGTAAGATACTGCAGGAAACTACTCATATTATTCACATTGTCTTCAGCTTAATTATCTGTGCTTTAATAAAGTACTGGTTAATTGCTGTAAGTGAATAAATCCAACTAGTTTACTTGTATCATAGAATATCAGGGTTGGAAGGGACCTCAGGAGGTCATCTAGTCCAACCCCCTGCTCAAAGCAGGGCCAATCCCCAGACAGATTTTTGCCCCAGATCCCTAAATTGCCCCCTCAAGGATTGAACTCACAACCCTGGGCTTAGCAGGCCAATGCTCAAACCACTGAGCTATCCCTCCCCATTATAGGCTTAGGAAATAGACTAGCTTCAAAGCAACCATCTGCATTGCCTATTCTTCCTCGGGGAAGGTCCTGCTGTGACAATTGCTGTGAGGAGGTTTATCAGCTTGCTATAGAACTATAAAGGAAGGACCTAATTCTTTTTATCTTTAGTCTGCTTAAACTTCGGACAGGGAAGTATAGGTCATAGGATGGAGATCTTCCAAATAATGATTTGGATTAACTGGGAAAATTCATGGAAAGACTTGAACAGACTCTACACTTGGACTCCCTATTGGACTATAACCTTTTAAATTGATTCCAGAAAGACTTACAAATCAGCAGCCTCACCATCTCTGCTATGAAACTGACCTAAGGACTTTACACTTATTTCTATGTATATTGATCTTTCAACCTTTTGCACATCTTTTATTTCTTTTTCCTTTTATTATTAAATCTTTAGTTGTTTAGTTACTAAAGGACTGGCATCGGTGTGATTATTGGGCAAGATCTGAGACTCATATTGACCTAGGGATCCAGTCCTTTGGGAATGGCGAAACTCACATATGGTGAATCTGGTCTTCAGTAACCCATCACTATATTAGACTTGGCTGTCTAGATGGAAGTCAAGAGCTGGAATGCTTAAAGGGGACTGTGTTTGGTTTCTTGGTAACCAGTGTGGTACTGCAGAAGTTGTTTTGTTATTGGCTTGGTGAATCTAATTATAGAATAAACACCCAGCTTGGGGGATTGTCTGTCCCATTCCTTGCAGTCTGCCCTGAGTGTAGCATTCTCAATGTGGTCCATCCGGGCACCCGGTCACAGAAGGAGTTGTGCCACCTGCTATGGTTCAAGTCCTTGAAGACGTCGGTATACCACCACCAAACCGACAGTCTGGTGGAACAGTTTAACAAAACATTAAAAAGTTGAGATAGAAGTCAGTGGATTGAACTGACACTGGTACCACCTCACCTGTCCTGCTCATCACCCGCAAGGTGCCCCAGGCATCCACAGGTTTCTCCCCATTTGAATTACTGCACGGGAGGCAGTCAAGGGGAATACTGGACCTCCTCCATGAGACATGGGAAGGACAGAATTCCAGAACAACCAATGTAGTGTGCTATGTTATAGTCAAGAAATAAATTGAAGACCCTGGGGGAGCTTGCGAGGGGAAACCTGCAAAAGGGACAACACAATCAGGAGCAGGTCAATAACAAGGCTCGTCTCTGAGAGCTCCAACCTGAAGACCGAGCGATACTTCTGCTGCTGACATTGAAATCCAAGCTACTGCTTGGATGGCAAGTGTGACGGGTTGGATCACAGAAACCCTCTAGGGGCTGCCAACTGATGTGCCAAGACTACTTCTGCCCCTCCTTTCCTGCTCTGGCAGGTTAGGATTTCAGTGTCCTGTCTGGTTTGAGACAGACCTGCTAGCCTGCTGCAAACCCAGACCCAGGGTCTAAACCATGTCCCCTAACAGCTGTAGGTTTAACTGAAAGCAACTTACAGAAGTGTTCCTGTCTTTAACACTCAGATGTCCAACTCCCAACGGGGTCCAAACCCCAAATAAATCCATTTTACCCTGTATAAAGCTGTACTCATAAATTGTACCCTGTACTCATAAATTGTTCGCCCTCTATAACACTGATAGAGAGATATGCACAGATGTTTGCCCCCCCACCCCCAGGTATTAATACATACTATGGGTTAATTAATAAGTAAAAAGTGATTTTATTAAATACAGAAAGTAGGATTTAAGTGGTTCCAAGTAGTAACACACTTTGAATCTATTTCCCCATATTAAGTATCCTCACACCTTCTTGTCAAACTGTCTTAAATGAGCTATCTTGATTATCACTACAAAAGTTTTTTTTCCTCTTGCTGGCAATAGCTCATCTTAATTAATTAGCCTCTTAGAGTTGGTAGGGGAACTCCCACCTTTTCATGTTCTCTGTATGTATCTCCTCACTATATGTTCCATTCTATGCATCCGATGAAGTGGGCTGTAGCCCACAAAAGCTTATGCTCATATAAATTTGTTAGCTTCTAAGGTGCCACAAGTACTCCTGTTCTTCTTAGAACAAAGTGAATTACCAAGTAAAATAAAGTAGAACATGCAAGTTTATGTCTAAGAAACTGAATACAAATAAAACCTCACCAGTTCCAGTAAGCTTCCTTTTACAGACTAGTCTCCTGCTAGTCTGGGTCCAGCAATCACTCACACCCCCTGTAGTTACTGTTCTTTGTTCCAGTTTCTTTCAGGTATCCTTTGGGGGTGGAGAGGATATCTCTTTAGCCAGCTGAAGACAAAATGGAGGGGTCTCCCAGAGGTTTAAATAGACTTTCTCTTGTGGGTGGAGACCCCCCTCGTCACTCCTATGCAAAGTCCAGCTCCAAGATGGAGTTTTGGATCACATGGGCAAGCCACATGTCCATGCATGACTCAGTTTTTACCAGCCAAGCCACATTCCTGGGAGGGCTCAGATGTGGATTGGCATCTTCAAGTTCATTGTTGGCTTAAGTGGTTTTTGATTGGGCACTTAATTTGCACTTTTCTCAAGAAGCTGACCAAATGTGCTACTAGGCTAGTTAAAATCAAGCCAGTACACAGCCAATATTCAGAACTCGAATACAAAAATGATACACACATACAAATAGGATGAATACATTCAGTAGATCATAACCTTTACATAGCTATGTTACATAGCATACGTAATCTAAAACATATTCCAGTTATGTCACTGTAGAAGGTTCATGCCGGGGCTCAACCCTCCTGGGCAGGAGGGGAGCCACACCGACTCACTACTGGTGGAACAAGCAAACAGTTAGTTCAGGGCTCAGGCCCTTTGGTGCAGGCGCGGAGCAACAATTCAGCAGTTAGGGAGCTCAGGCCCTTTGGTGCAGGGGCGGAGCAACAATACAACAGTTAGTTCAGGGCTCAGGCCCTTTGGTGCAGGGGCGGAGCAACAATTCAACAGTTAGGGAGCTCAGGCCCTTTGGTGCAGGGGCTGAGCAACAATATAGTGGTCAGGCTAGGCCCAAGGCCCTATACCTGAGCGCTGGGTGAGGGGGAAGCCTGCCACCCATGAGCGGGGTGGCAGGGGGGGACGCAGGCCCAGCCACTCCACTGCGTCCCAGCCCGGGGCTCTAGCAGCGGCTGCTGCCGCTGCAAGTCAGTGGGATATCCTGACCGAAACACACAGACATCGGCTCGTACGTGTCTGCAGCCTGACGGGGGTCGGCTACCCCTGGGCTACTTCCAGGTTCCCCCTCAGGGCCTACCTCGTCCATGGCACTGGGCCCAGTCCAGTCCATCAGCATGGGTTCCTCCCAGACGGGGCTTGGTGGCAGGTCCAGCAGCTCCTCGGGGAAGTCTGGTGTGGGCTCAGGCGGCTCCTCTGGGAACAGCAGGGGCGGAAGGGCCCTGGTGGCGTCTCGCCTTCGGGGTTGGTGTGGGGGAGTTCCAACAGCTCCTCCCAATGACGGGAGCGGATGGGCTCCAGTGGTTCCTCCTCGTAGTGGGCTCGGGGCAGCTCCGGCCAGTTAGGGCCACGGCCTCGGGGTCTCCCGGCCGCGAGCTTCCCGCCGCACGTCTGGTCCCTGTGGTGGCTGGGGCTTCACTGAGCTCTGGCGGCCGGCTTTTATACTTCCTGCCCCACCCCTTGACTTCCGGGGGGCGGGAACAGGCGGCGGAGGCTCCGCCCACTTGGGTGTCTGTAAGGGCACTCCCTCTGCTGGGCAGGAGGGGAGCCACACTGACTCACTACAGTCACATATACAATCATAAGCATATTCCATAAAGCCTTATGGGGGGCATCGTCACAGCAAGGTGATAAGACAGGTGCAGGAGATTGATTATGAGGTCCAGGAACCCAGAAGGAAGACATCAACCCAGGTATATCATGTCAACCTGTGCAAGTCTTGGAAGGGACAGGAGGGCCTCCTTGTTATCCCATTCCCTCCCAACCCCAAACTCAGCTCTCAGGCCCCCACACCCAAGATAATACCCCTGTGCAGATAGGAAAGAACTTGCACCCCAGCCAAGAGCGCGAGGAAATGGGGTAGAATGAACAGGCCGAAGGGAAGCCAAGTTTTCTCCTGAAATGCCACATGGAAAATTGAACCTGCAAGGGAACCACGATGCTGGTGAGTCCCATGTGCAGTGCGTTCTCCAAGCCATGCCCTTTCCTGCGGAGCTCTGCTCATCTGAATTTTGTTCAGTTCCAGATTGTCTGGACTCTAGGGGACCATGCCACAAGCTCAAAGAGAGGAGAGGTAGGAAGTGGCCCAGGGTGGCAGGTTTACATCCTCTGCATGGAGGAGTTGGCTGGTATTGCTTCCCACTGGGTACACGGCTGGGACACGAAGGAGAGGGAAGGCGCAGGTCCTCCTACCATGTCCTGCTTGAGAGCTAGGCCTGACATGGGCCAAAACTGTGATGCCTCTGGCCCAGGAGCAGGGGTAGGCATCTCTTTGAGGCAAGAGATGGGAAACTAGGTATGCTAACCATTAGTCTACTTGGCCCCCCCCGAATAAACCATTACATTAACATTACAAACTTTACCTGTACATTTGAACTAGCTCTTGACAGCATGAAAATGTCACTGAGTATTATACTGAGATAGGCCAGATTATGTCGGCCCATAGAATATTCACACACCTTTGTATCAATAAGTGTCATGTATCTGTGTGTTTCTGGCTCACTGGGGGAGTTGGGGGGCGGGGAGGGTTTCCTGTGGAATCTGCTATCAGCAGGGGGTGATAAATGCCAAATTCCATGGCTGATTATGCAGCTATCCAGCATTTGCAGCTTTGTCCCCCTTCGGTAAGAGCAGTGACTGGTGTTACCTGTTTCAGGAGACTGGGGAACAACGTCGGATTTGGGGCATAAAAGGCTGTTTGAGCTGACTGAGGGGGGTGTCCTTGAGTACATCTACACTGCAGAAATAAAACCTGACAGGGAGCCTGAGCCTGGGTCTGCAGACTCGGGCTTGCAGGGCTCACACTGCAGCACTAAAAACAGCCGTGTACTTTCCGGCTCAGGCTGGAGCTCAGGTTCTGAATCCTGGGGCGGCATGTAGGTCTCAGAGCCTGAGCTTCAGCCGGAGCTGGAACATCAATATGGCTCTTTTCAGTGCTGTAGTGCAATGGTTCTCAAACTGTGGGTCATGACCCCATTTTAATAGGGTTGCCAGGGCTGACTTAGACTTGCTGGGGTCTGGGGCCGAAGCCTGAGGGCTTGAGCCCTGGGCAGTGGAGCTCAGGTTACAGGCCCCTTGCCTGTGGCTGAAGCCCTTGCCTTTGGCTTTGCCCCCACCACTTGAGGCAGTAGGGCTTTGGCCCCGCCACCAAGGACAGCAGGGCTAGGGCAGGCTCAGACTTTGGTCCTCCATTCTGGGGTTGTGTAGTAAGTGGACTTAACTATCTTGATTAATTTTTAGCTTTGTCAATTAATTGCAGTTAACTGGGAAAAAAAGCCTCCGCATCATGCCCCATTGCCATCAGCAGGTCCCTCACTGCAGGAACTGACACCTGCCACTGCGCCATGCTCCAACGCCCCCAGCCGGCCTTCACTCTGGGAGCAGACACCCTCCCACACTATGCCCCAATGTCCCTGGCTGGCCACTCGTTCCAGGAGCCATCCCTCTCACCTCGTGCCCCATTGCCCCCGGCTGGCCCCTCACTCCAGGGACTGACACTTCCCCGCACAGTGCCCCATTGTCCCTGCCCGGCCTCATTCTCCAAGGGGCACCCCAGAGAGAACAGGGGCCTGGCAAGCCCAGCCTCCCTGCACCAGCCTCTCTTCCCCTGCCACATGCTGCACACTGTATAAGTTATATTCTGTGTTGTAATTGAAATCAATATATTTGAAAATTTAGAAAACATCCAAAAATATTTATATAAATAGTATTCTATTATAGTTTAAGTGTGATTAATCACAATTAATTTTTTTAAACTCATGATTGCAATTAATTTTTTTAATCACTTGATGCCCTAGTAATTTTGTATCATCTGCAAACTTTGCCACCTCACTGTTAACCCCTTTTTCCAAATCATTTAGGAAAATATTGAATAGTACTGGTCCCAGTATAGATCTCTGCAGGACCCTGCTATTTACCTCTCTCCACTATGAAAACTGACCATTTATTCCTACTCATTATTTCCTATTTTTAACCAGTTACCGATCCATGAGAGGACTTTCCCTCTTATGCCATGTCTGCTTAGTTTGCTTAAGAGCCTTTGATCAGGGACCTTGTGGGGGAGGGATAGCTCAGTGGTTTGAGCATTGGCCTGCTAAACCCAGGGTTGTGAGTTCAATCCTTGAGGGGGCCACTTAGGGATCTGGGGCAAAAATCTGTCTGGGGATTGGCCCTGCTTTGAGCAGGGGGTTGGACTAGATGACTTCCTGAGGTCCCTTCCAACCTTGAAATTCTATGATTCTTTGTGAAAGGCTTTCTGAAAGTCCAAGTACACAATATCCACTGGATCACCCTTATCAATGTTTTTTGACCCGACAAATAATTCTAAAGGATTAATGAGGCACAATTTCCCTTTACAAAGTCATGTTGACTCTTCCACAATCACTCATGTTCATTTGTGTGTCTGATAATTCTGCTCTTTATTATAGTTTCAACCAATTTACCTGATACTGAAGTTACGCTTACCAGCCTATAAGTGCCAGGACCGCCTCTGGAGCCTTTTTTAAAAAAATCAGTGTCACATTAGCTGTCTGCAAGTCATCTGGTACAGAGCCTGATTTAAGCGATTGTGATGTGATGTTCACCCTGCACTACTCTAGGAAGGTCAGTAACTTCCTTCTTCTCCCTGCCCAGGAGTCCTGGCCCAACCACAGAATTCTGTAAACCCACACTCATATACAGGCAGTCTCTTTTTATATGTCCCGCCTCCCCTCTCACCCCCTCACTTGTAACACACCATCACCCCGAGACCCCACTGGTCTTTCCTTGGCCTCTGCCCTCTTCTTCTCAATGCCCTTTCCTGATGTAGCTTCTCTGATCTTCCTCCCTGGATCTAGACCCTTAAACTGCTGACCCCTTCTGGGAATGTCTGCCTCTGCAAACTCCTCTGTTAGTTAACTGTTGCATCTAGGGTGACGATTTGATGTCGCCTGATCCATAGCGGGGTCCTGTCTGGGAGAACTACACCATCTGCTCAAGAAACTCGCTAAAGAAGCACAGGAACAAATCTACACGGACACACCCCTAGAGCGCCGACCTGGGGTATTCTATCTGCCACCCAAAATCCTTAAACCTGGGAATCCTGGACGCCTCATCATCTCAGGTATTGGCACCCTGACAGCAGGATTATCTGGCTATGAGACTTTCTCCTCAGGCCCTACGCTACCAGCACTCCTAGCTATATTCGAGACACCACTGACTCCCTGAGGAAACTACAATCCTTTGATGATCTTCCAAAAAACACCATCCTAGCCACTATGGATGTAGAAGCCCTCTACACCAACATTCCACACAAAGATGGACTACAAGCCATCAGGAATAGCATCCCTGATACCATCACGGCAAACCTGGTGGCTGAACTTTGTGACTTTGTCTTCACTCACAACTATTTCAGATTTGGGGACAATTTATACCTTCAAGTCAGCGGAACTGCTATGGGTACCCGCATGGCCCCTCAATATACCAACATTTTTATGGTTGACGTAGAACCATATGGCTGACTTCCTCAGCTCTCGTCCCCTTACGCCCCTACTCTACTTGTGCTACATTGATGACATCTTCATCATCTGGACCCATGGGAAGGAGGCCCTTGAGGAATTCCACCAAGATTTCAACAATTTCCACCCGACCAGTCCACACAAGAGGTCCACTTCCTAGACTCTACAGTGCTAATAAGCGATGGTCACATAAAAACCACCCTATACCGGAAACCTACTGACCACTATACTTACCTACATGCCTCCGGCTTTCATCCAGACCACATCAGCAACTACACACCACACAACAAAAACACCAACCCAGGAACCAAACCCTGCTACAAAACCCGGTGCCAACACTGTCCACATATCTATTCAAGGGACACCATCACAGGACCTAACCACATCAACCACACCATCCGGGGCTCGTTCACCTGCACATCTACCAATGTGATATATGCCATCATGTGCCAGCAGTGCCCCTCTGCCATGTACATTGGCCAAACTGGACAGTCTCTACGCAAAAGAATAAATGGACACAAATCTGACATCAGGATTCATAACAATCAAAAAGCAGTAGGAGAACACTTCAATCTCTGGTCACTCAATAACAGACCTCAAAGTGGCAATTCTTTAACAAAAAAACTTCAAAAACAGACTCCAACGTGAAGCTGCAGAACTGGAATTAATTTGCAAACTAGATACTATCAGATTAGGCCTGAATAAAGACTGGGAATGGTTGGGTCATTACAAAACCTAAACTTAATTTCCCCCAATACTAATTTCTCCCTACCGTTACTTACACTGTCTTGTCAATTGTCTGTAATGGGCCACTCTCTTACCACTTCAAAAGTTATTTTTCCTCCCTTGGTATCCTGTTGTTAATTGATTTATCTCGTTAGACTGACCAAACACTTGGTAAAGCACCTCCATCCTTTCATGTATTTATACTGCGCCTGTATTTTTTACTTCATACATCCGATGAGTGGGTTCTAGCCCACAAAAGCTTATGCTCAAATACATTTGTTAGTCTCTAAGGGGCCACAAGAACTCCTCATTTTTTTTAGTGTCCATAATGTTGGCCACATGTTGGGTGTCTGGCCTTAGCCAACAAGTGGCCCAGTCTGTCAGTTTTGGGCAAATGCCTGGGGCCATAATCCTCCCATCCATCCTGCAGCTCGAAATTTTTTTGCCAGTACTTTTCTGCCAAGAGGCCCACCCAATCTAAGATAGCTGCCTGAACCACTTTGTAGTCCCTTTCCCGCTCGTCACTGAGCGCCAGGTAGGCCGCCTGAGCTTCCCCTGCTCAATAGGGAGCTAGCCGTAGGGCCCAGATTCCCTTATCCTGTCCTGCCCCCATAGCCATTGTCCCAAAAGTGACCAAAAATCCATTGGGGTCAACTGTGGGGTCCATCTTGCGGAGGCCAATCCCTTGTGCCCAGCTGCTGATCCCGTCACAGGACTCACCACACTTTGTAATAGCTGTTGCTATTGCACCCGCTCTTGCTTCCTTAAAATTCCTGCAGGCTTTTTAGTTCCTCAATCTGTCAGGTGAGCAAGGACTGTCTCTCCAAGTGTGGGACTGCTGGAAGCTCTGCAAGATCTCCTGCATTTCCTTCTGCTGTTCTACCTGACACTGTAAAGTTTCCTCCATCTCCTGGCCTGCCAAACTTTTTACAACCACTCCCCTATCCAGGGATAGTCAATAGGCAGACCGTTGACTAAATCCAGACTGCCAGACACTTTTGAATGGACCGCGAAATCTTTTTATTTACTTATTATCATTTAAAAAAAATTTCTCTGGAGTCTGGACCTTGACTAAACCTTGGCCAAGAAATTTGGACCTTGACAGAAAATAATTGTCTACCCCTGCCTGTCCCGTTCTCCACACACATGGATAAAGGAAGGATCCCAGACAAGCCCCCATCTGTGATGGAGCACTCACTATGCCTGTCCTCTTTGCTTTGCACAGACCACTCAGAGACCTTTTCTTGTGTAGATACCACCCTGCAGTTTATTTACAGTGCCTCACCCCACCACCTTTCACATACCAGTGCAGTCACACTATTCAGAGGCCTGGTATATACTATAAAGTTAGGTCAACATAAGCCACCTTGCATCGACCTACTTGTGCACATGTCTACACTTAAAGTTGTCTCCCAGTGATATAAGTGCCAACACGGTAACATCACCTTCCCGAGCAGCATTGAGCCATGGTCAATATACATAGGACAATGCAACATGAATGTGGACAGTGATACCTATGTGAACCATAACAGTCCTCCAGCCACTGTCCCACAATGCCCAACACTGACCGTGATGGTCACAGTTGTGAACTCCATTGCCCAGGGGTCATGTAGACCAGAAGCCCCAGCATCCCTTTAAACCCCTGCAAATTTTTGAAATGCCTTTCCTGGTTGTCCAGCTCGGTGAGCACACCTAGCAACTCTCCACTGCTGTGTGCTACTACCCAGCTGCATGTGCCAGCCATATGCTCCAGACATGCTCCTGCCTGGAGTAGACAGGAGACATTGGATCTCCTGGGCCTGTGGGGAGAAGCGGCTGTGCAAGCACAGCTCTGAACCAGCCATAGAAACATGGACATCTACAAGCAGATTGCTGGGGGGATGCAGGAGAAGGGCTACGACCAGGACCAGCAGCAGTGCCACTTTCACGGAGGAGCCCTGCAATCCTCTCCTGAAGGTTTCTAGGGATGGCGGCCTTATTTCTTCCTCCATGGTAGGACACTTCCCCATGCCATTTGGCGATAACTTCAGCAGGCATCATTGCCTCAAACAGGCTAGTGGCATACAGGCCCAAGCAACTTCAGGACGCCAGCAGCAAGCACCCCAAGGTTATTAGCTGCACTGGCAGTGATATATGCACAGATGTGCAGCAAGCACCACACAGTTCCTGACAGGCCCCCAAACAGCAGTGCCGAGCTGAGCACAGGGCACCACAGCACATTCCTGTGGCTCGCTGTGGAAGTGCTCTTTCAAAGTCTCCTAGGCCGTAGCTCCTCACTGAGCTCGTCTGATAGCCCTTGTGTCTGGCTGTTCGAACTCAGCAGACCTCCATCCTCTACCCCTGCAGCAAGTTCTCCCCTTTGCTTCACAGATATCACGCAGGACACAACAGACAGCTATAACCATTGGGATATTTTTCACACTGAGATCCAATCTGGCGAGTAAACAAGACCAGGGCCCTTTCAATCTACCAAAAGCACATTCACCTGTCATTCTGCCCTGCTGCACCTGGAGCTGAATCTCTCCTTGGTGCTCTCGAGATAGCCAGTGTATGGCTTCCTGAGCCAGGGGAGTAAGGGTTAAGCTGGACCCCACCGTTGGCATTTCAGTATTGTCCACAGTAATCTGCTGGTTGGGAAAGAAAGTCCCTGCTTGTAGCTTTCTGAACAGTCCTGTGTTGTAAAGAGGTACGCATCATGCACGTTCCCTGACCAGCCAACATGGATGTCAGTGAAGTGTTGTCCCAGTGATACACCAGCACTTGCATAACCATGGAACACTAGCCCTTTCTGTTGGTGTACTCCTTGGCAAGGTGCTCTATGGCCATAATAGGGTTGTGTGTGTCTACTGTTCCACTGCAGTTCGGGAACCCCACAGCTGCAAAGCCATCTGCTATGTCCTGTACATTGCTGAGGGTCACAGTCCTGCGTAGCAGGAGATGATTAATAGACTGAAGGGAAGGTAACTCACAGGCATGAGTATACAGTAACTTACTCACTTAATGTTGTAGTTATGTTCCTGAAAAATGTGACTTTAAGCGAAATGAAGTTAAGCTAATCCAATTTCCCCATAAGAATTAATGTAAATGAGGGGGTTAGGTTCTAGGGAAAAAATTTTCACCAGACAAAAGACTATATTATATATATATGTCTATGTCTATCTATATATATATACACACACACACACACACACACACAGTATAAGTTTTAAACAAACAATTTAATACTGGTACACAGTGATGATGATTGTGAAGCTTGGTTGAGGTGGAGGAGTCAGAAGGTGGGATATTTCCCTTACTGCTAAATGATGAACTAGCAATTGGCTGAGCCCTCAAGGGTTAACTCTCTCACTCTGCAAGGCAGCAGGAGGGAGATATGCGCATTTCCCTTACCTACACTGCCTTGTTAGTTAGATCAGCTTGCTGAGACCCGCAGCCCTGGTGTGTCCCCCCTGCTCTATGGAAGATGGGGTAAGCAGGGTACAGGAGCAGGGGGGAGGGGGACACCCTGACATTAGCCCCCCTCTTCCTTCCTCCCCCCCCCAGCACAGCAAGCAGGAATCTCGGGGAGCAGCTCCAAGGCAGAGGGCAGGAGCAGCACATGGCAGTGGGGGGAGGGACACAGCTGAACTGCAGGCAGCTGCTGCACAGGGAACTTAGGGGACCAGGGAGCTGATAGGGGGGCTGCCGGTCCACCCTGGTTCCAAGCCCCCACCAGCTAGCTCCAAGAGGCTGCTCTTCCGCAAGCAGTAGACAAAGCAGGCAGCTGCCAAATGACATTAGAAGGGAGCATTACACAACTTTAAACGAGCACATTCCCTAATTGATCAGCAGCGTAACAACAAAACAACGTTAACCTGGATGACTTTAAGTGAGGGGTTACTGTACGTGGATAAGGCAATTGAACTGAATAGTGGCACTATTTTCCCTTCCCCCTCGCTCAGAGCCGGCCCAATCCCCCTCTCCCTTTCCTCCCCGCACGGAGCTGGCCTGAGCCCCCTCTCCCATCCCCCCCTGCTTGGAGCCAGTCTGAGCCCCTTCTTCCTTCTCTCTCATCCCCCTTGAACGGAGCCGGCCAGTCTCTTCCCCTCCTCAAGCCCCAGTTTTGCCACTGGGCAGATCCTGGCAGGAGATCAGTGGCTTCACTGCTGTTAAGGCAGCTCGGATCCCACCCACAGGTGCATTAATAAAAGTAGCAGATTCCCAGGGGCTGTGAGATCCGAGGCACCTGGTGACATTTGTGCAGAGTCACTTTTCTGACCATCCCCAGGGTCTCTCTCAGTCACCAGCAGTTGGGTTGGCAGAGCCTGGGGCTGCCTTGGGGGGCTAGTTCCAGCCACTGGAGGAAGTAGCTGCCTGGACTGGGAACGCAGGAGGCTTTAATGAAGGTCTCTCCACAACACAGACCCTGCTGAGGAGCAACAGCGGCTCATCCTGGGCTCCCAGATCACAGGGGAGGTAACACCATCGCATCCAAGAAACTCAACCCTGATACCTTGAGTAAAGAGAGACAGAGAGAGCAGCCTCCCCTCCCTTGGCAACAGCCAGAGCCCTCTGGTGACAGCAGCTAAGGACACCACTTCCCTGACCTTATTGGCTCCCATGTTAATCCAACCCCATAATACCTGAGTCCCAGGAGTCCAAGTCAGCTGACAGGGGCCTGCTGCTGGTGTTTTATTGCAGTGCAGTCATATCCTTCATGACTTTATTACCTTCCGGGACATGGTTAAAGCTCCCAGTAACAGAGTCTCTGAACCAAATGCTAGAGAAGAGCAGAATCAAAGGAAATGCTTAGGAGGATTCCCCTGTCACTGTTCCCGTGGGCAGCTATCACAGATATACAAGGGTGTTTGATGCCCCAGCCTATGTATGGTCTCTCTTGGGAGTGCCCCTGGAACGTGCTTAGGGTTGCCAGGTGTCCAGTTTTCCCCTGACCGGGCTGTTAAATGTCTGGTTGGTGGCTCAGTGCGGCTGGCAGGCTCCCTGCCTGCCCTAGCTCCGCGCGGACACTGGGAAGGGGCGACATGTCCCTCCGGCTCCTACACGCAGGGGCAGCTACAGGGGCTCTGCGTGCTGCTCCTGCCCCAAGTGCCGGCTCCGCAGCTCCCATTGGCCAGGAACCATGGAAATGGGAGCTGCAGGGGTGGCACCTGCGGGCGAGGGCAGCAGGCAGAGCATCCTGGCAGTCCCTGCACCTAGGAGTCAGAGGGATATGTCGCCACTTCCCAGGAGCTGCCTGAGGTAAGCACTATCCGGAGCCCAAACTCCAAACCCCCTCCTGCACCCAAACTCTGTGCTGGAGCTCACACCCCATCTCACATTCCAATCCCCTGCCCCAGCCCAGAGCCTTGTCTCACACTCCAAACCTCTCGGCTCCAACCCGGAGCCCCCTCCTGCACCCCAAACCCCTCATCCCTGGCCCCACACCAGAGCCTGCACCCCCAGCCAGAGCACTCACCGCCCCCGCACCCCAACCCCCACCTCCAGCACGGAGCCCCCTCCCACAACCAAACTCCCTCCTGGAGTCTGCACCATGCCCCCCCATCGCGCCCGGAGCCCCTCCCGCACTTCGAACCCCTTGATCCCGGCCTGGAGCCCCCTCCTGCACCCCAAACCCCCTCCCCCCCGCTCTCCTGCGCAAAGCCGGCCCAAGCCCTCTTTCTTCCCAGCCCAACCTCCCTGTCCCTTCTCCCCCCCACCCCACTGCACGGAGCCAGCCCAATTCCCCCCCCTTCTCCTCCGCCCCCCAGCATGGAGCTGGCCTGAACCCCCTCTCCCTTCTCCCCCCCCACCCTGAGCCAGCCCGAGCCCCCTCTCCATCCCCCCATGCACTGAGCTGGCCTGAACCCCCTTTCCCTTCCCCCACTGCCCCCCTGCAAGGAGATGGCCCGAACCCCCTCTCCCTTCCTCCCCACCCCCGCACAAAGCGGGCCCAAACTCTCTGTCTATTCCCGCACCCCCTTCTCAGAGCTGGCCTGAGCCCTCTCTCCCTTACCCCCCTGCACAGAGCCGGCCCGAGTCCCCTCTCCCTTTCCCCCCTGGCCCATGCATGGAGCTGCCCCAAACCCCCTCTCCCTCAGCCCTCCTGTACGAAGCTGGCCCAAGCCTCCTCTCCCTTCCCCCCACTGCACGGAGCTGGCATGAACCCCCTCTCACCTTTCCTCCCCCCTGCATGGAGCTGGCCCAAGACCCTTCTCCTCTGCCCCCTGGACTGAACTGGCCCAAACCCCCTTTCCCTTTCCCTCCTTGCTGCATGGAGCTGGCCTGAGACCCCTCTCCTTTCC
The DNA here is from genome assembly GCF_027887155.1 of Malaclemys terrapin pileata. Taxonomy (NCBI): domain Eukaryota; kingdom Metazoa; phylum Chordata; order Testudines; family Emydidae; genus Malaclemys; species Malaclemys terrapin. The sequence goes on along the minus strand of NC_071515.1, from coordinate 11,473,443 downwards.
CATCCACCCTGCTGCATGGAGCTGCCCCATGCCCCCTTTCCCGTGCACAGACCTGCCCCAAGCCCCCTCTCTCTCTCCCCCGTCCCCCTGCAAGGAGCTGGCCTGAGCCCCTTCTCCTCCAGCCCTCCTGCATGGAGCTGGCCCGAACCCCGTCTAACTTTCACCTGCACCCCCCTGCACGGAGCTGGCCCAATCCCCATCTCCCTTCCCCTTGCATGGAGCCGGCATGAGTCCCCTCTCCCTTCTCCCCCGCACAAAGCAGGCCTTCTCCCCCTCTTCGCCCCCACCCCCACATGGAGACAGCCCAAGCCCCCTGTCCCATTGCATGGAGCTGGCCCGAACCCCCTCTCCCTTCTCATCTGCTGTGACAAAGTGGGAATGTTTTCTCTGAATACTGTGTGGGTGCCTCGGTTTCCCCTATGCATTTTTTAAGAATCGAGGTGGTAGGATAAGGGTGTGTGATTGTTGCAGAGTCCTAGAGGGCCAATGTGATGGTCCGCACAGAGAATGGCTGACACCCTGTCTCCTGGCAACTGATAGCCTGGGCCCCTCCCCTGCAAGGTGCCAACTGAAAGTGTTGGAGAACAAAGAGATCAGGTGGCCTCCTTGCCCAGAAAAGAGGCAAAGGCCAGAAGAGGGGCTGGAGGGAGTGTCAGTGTGCAACTGGCTAGGGAGATGGGGAGAAGCCCAGAACCTGGGTCTGGGCTCCCCAACCCCAAGTTGGACCTCACTGAGGGGTCCTGTTTTCTGTACCTACAAGCTCTGTTTTAGACTGTGTTCCTGTCATCTAATAAACCTTCCGTTTTACCGGCTGGCTGAGAGTAACATCTGACTGCGGAGTTGGGGTGCAGGAGGAGCCTGTGCGGACTCGCTGTGGGAAGCGCGCAGTGTGAAAAGGGGATGTTGAATGCTTCAAGATCAGACCCAGGAAGGTTGAGCTGTGTAAGTGTCTTGCCCTGGAGACAGTATGCTCAGTCAGAGTCCTGACTGCCTTCATACGGAGTAGTTCCAGAGCATTGCCTGGTGACTCCGTGACATCCGCGCCCCTGTTCGGAGCTGGCCCGAAGCCCCTATCCCTTCTCCCTTGCATAGAGCCAGCCCAAGCCCCATCTCCCTTTCCCCCCCCTACCCCCCTGCACGGAGCTGGCCTGAGCCTCATTTCCCTTCCCACCTGGCTTGGAGCCAGCCTGAGCTCCTTCTCCCTTACCTCCCTGCATAGAGCCGGCCTGAGCCCCCTCTTTCCCCTCCCCGCCCACCTGCACAGAGCCGGCCCAAGCCCCCTCTCCCTTCTCCCCCCAACCCAAGTTGGCCGGAGCTCCCTCCCTTCCCCCCCGTCCCCCTGCACGGAGCTGGCCTGAGCCTCATTTCCCTTCCCACCCCGCTTGGAGCCAGCCTGAGCTCCTTCTCCCTTACCTCCCTGCACAGAGCCAGCCTGAGCCCCCTCTTTCCCCTCCCCGCCCACCTGCACAGAGCCGGCCCAAGCCCCCTCTCCCTTCTCCCCCCAACCCAAGCTGGCCGGAGCTTCCTCCCTTTCCCCCCATCCCCCTGCACGGAGCTGGCACAAGCCCCCTGTCCCTTCTCCCCCCCTGCATGGAGCTGAGGCGAACCCTCTCCCTTCCCCCCCCACACAGAGCTGGCTCAAGCCCCATCCCTTCTCCCCCCTGCATGGAGCCAGCCCAAGCCTCCTGTCCCTTCTCCCCACCGCTTCCCTGCACTGAGCTAGCCTGAGCCCCCTCTCTCTTCCCCTCCACCCAGGGCCGGTGCAAGGATATTTTGCACCCTAGGCAAAACTTCCACCTTGCGCACCTGCCCCCCGGAGCATCGCGGGGGTTAGGTTCAAAGGTCAGTGCGTTAGATGAAAATCACATATAGTGAAAATTACCATACAGTACAGTATACATTAGAACAGGGGTCCTCAACCTATGCACGTGTGCCAAAGGTAGCACGCAAGCTGATTTTTTTTAAATGGCAGGCTGCGGGTCCCGGCCACTGCTGAGCCTGCTGCTGGCCTGGGGATCTGTTCACTAACCTGGCAGCAGGCTGAGCGGGGCTGGCAGGGGGCTGAGTGGGCCAGCGGCCGAGACCCTGGCTGGCAGGAGCCGGCGGACGGAACCCCAAACCGGCAGCGGGCTCAGCCCGCTGCCAGCCAGTGTCCCAGCCGCCGGCTCCGCTCAGCCTGCTGCCGGCCTGGTTGAACGGAACCCCAGGCTGGCGGACGGAACCCTGAGTGAACAGAACCACAGACCGTTCACCCAGGCCGGGAGGAGGCTGAGTGGAGCTGCTGGCTGAGACCCCAGCTGACAGCGGGCTGAGCGGAGCTGGCAGCTGGGACCTCAGCAGGCAGGAGCCGGCAGCTGGCCCGCTCAGTCCGCTGCCGGCCCCACTCAGCCTGCTGCCGGCTGAGTGAACGGAACCCCAGGCCAGCAGCGGGCTCAGCAGCGGCCGGGACCCGCAGCCTGCCATTAAAAAAAAAAATTGGCTTGCATGCCACCTTTGGCACGCATGCCGTAGGTTGAGAACCCCTGTTCTAGTATATACAGTCTATACTGTGTGTACTTTATGGTAATTTTCACTATATGCGATTTTCCTCTTATGCACTGACCTTAGAACCTAACTCCCACATAAGATGTGACTCTACTGTAGTGTAAAAAAAATTTTTGGGCACCATTTTTTGGCGCCCCCAAATCTTTGCACCCTAGGCGGCCGCCTAGTTCACCTAGTGGTTACACCGGCCCTGCCTCCACCCCCCTGCATGGAGCCGGCCCGGGCCCCCTCTCATTTTCTCCCATGCCCCGCTGCACAGAGCCAGCCCGAGCCCCCTCTCCCTTTCCCCCGCCCCCCTGCACGAAGCCAACCCAAGCCCCTTCTCCTCGCCCCCCCCCCCCGCATAGAGCCAGCCCGAGCCCCTTCTCCCTCGGTCCCCTGGACTGAGCTGGCCCAAACCCCCTTTCCCTTTCCCTCCCTGCTGCACAGAGCTGGCCCGAGACCCCTCTCCCTTCCCATCCACCCCGCTGCATGGAGCTGCCCCAAGCCCACTTTCCCGTGCACAGACCTGCCCCAAGCCCCCTTTCCCCTGCATAGACCTGCCCCAAGCCCCCTCTCCCTCCCCCCCTTTCCCCCTGCACGGAGCTGGCCTGATCCCCTGCTCCCTTTTCCCTTGCCCTTCTACATGGAGCTGGCCTGAGCCCCCTCTCCCTTCTCCCCCGTCCTCCTGCATGGAGCCAGCCCGAGCTCCCTCTCCCTCCCCTCCCTGCACTGAGCTGGCTCGAGTCCCTTCCACCCTCCTTCCTCCCCCGCACAGAAGTGGCCTGAGTCTCTACCTCACCCTGCGCTGAGCTGTCCCAAGCCACTTGCCCAAGCCCCCCTCCTCCTCCATGCAGGGCTGGCCCAAGCCCAGCCACTCACCCTCCCCAAGCCCCTTTTTGGCAAAACGGGGCATTTGTCCCATTTACTCTTGCCAACTAGTGATTAGTTGACAAGAGCAAACAGGACAAATGCCCAGCTGGAAACCTAGGCATAACTAACAGTATGGACCAAAGGCTGTGGATCAGAACAGACCTGGCCTTGGCAGAATAGCAACACACTAGGTATTAGCTAACACCTCATAAGCACAATCCTGATCTCAGAAGATGGTACAAGAACACCCAAAGTTCTCATCTAACTATGTAAACAAATTCCCAGGACATGGTACAGGAATGCACCAACCCCTCCTAAGATAAGGAGGGGATGACATAATAATGCATAAAGATGTTTTGTTTGAACCAGCAGGTACAAGGATTAGGGTGCTAACTAATAGCATCTGGAGCATAATACATAACTTGTTTGTATCCATGTACAAAAGGAGAAGTCATAGGAGAGGCATCTTTGTACTGGTCTAGGGGACAGTGTCATGTTATGGTGATTGAACTGGTACCTTGTTGGGGACATACCTGTGTTAGTGTGCCTGTAGCTCCTATGGGGCACTGGTACTGTGTTTTGATAACAATAAACCTGGCTGATAGCCATTGCCACTGAGCTAACCCTGTGGCCTCTCTTAATGAAGAGCACTGATGTCTGCAGAATCAGCAACCTGCATTCCCTGATAGTGCAGAGAACCCTGGAGCGCCAAGAACGGCAGCACTAGCAGCACTGACAACTCTGCAGTGCCAGCACCACTCCGCGGCACTAACAACACTAGTGACCCAACTGCTGATTTGATAAGTGGTGAGCTGCCCGCTCTAGGGTTCACAACCTAAGATGGCAGAAAGCTCCAAGCTAGCAAATCCTCCCATCCCCCAGCTACAGATTCCCCCAGAGTCTGATAAGGTTTGGATACACCTGGTAACAAATAGAGGCGGTCCATATGAGGTCAAAAAAGAAAGTGGGGAAACACAGATTGAAATTTGTAAGACAATGTCAGAGACTGTAGCCTTGAAGAAGAAGAATAGTAAGAAACGTAGAATATTGCAAACTCTGGCCATGGCTGTTAGATGGCTAAGACAACGAACAACAAAATTGGCAGGGCAAGTAACAGAAACAAAAAAAAGAGATAAAAGAAGCAACAGAAGCAACAGAGCCCGTGAAAGCACCAGCTCTGCTGGCAGGGCAGCAAGCAATCCAGACATATGATATGTCACAGCAAGCAGAGAAACAGAATAGAAAATTGGAAACAGCTGTAGAGAATCTGCAAAAAAGAGAATTGCCGGCCCCTACTATCCATCTTGGTGAGCAACAACAGGTTCCGGGTACTTAGATAGTGCCTGATGGGTGGGAACAGAAATGGAGACGGGTGGCCCGAGCAAAATTAAGGGATGGAACCTCGGATGGAATGGGGATATGTAGAATGACCCAAACCTGTTGAGATGAGTTCTTGTCTGCATCCTGTAAAACTTGCCCATACCGGTATTGCCCTGGCCTCTTCTTTTGTCATTCAGTGTTGCATGCATTCTAAAACAATATGCATTTCCTCACCTTTTGGGGGCGAAGCCAGACTTTGAGGCACCTGCTCCCCTACTTGGTGTAAACTTTGCTTGTGCCAATCAGAAACGAACACAAACAGGTTTTGGGCCCCGTCCCCTATGACACTTCTGTGATGTCATAGTTGGTACCTTATGGGCCTGCCTGCCATGTGCAGGCAGGGAGAGGAGAAAGAAAAACGAATCCTGTGTATCCTGTGTACACCCGTAACCAAGCCTGATCACCTCGAAGCCTCTCTCTCAGCTCACGTGTTTCTACGTTTGCCAGTCGTTATGCGTTGGTTTGTATTTGTAAGTATCAGTTATTACTAAATGCTGCATCTTTGTTTATAAATATTGTTAGTAGATATTTTAGTCATTGTGTGTTTTAAGTTTCATTAACTCTATTAGCTAATCAAACGCTGCTCCCTTACCCCTTGTAATTATCCCCAATAAAACTTTAAATTGATTAATTTTAGTTGTGTGTGTGTGTGTGTGTGTGTGTGTGTCTGCAGTTTGCATCATGACCCATACTCTCCTTGCATCCCTTACCGATATAGTCTATTGCCACATGCAGCCTGGTAAATAACAGGCCTGCATTTTCTTTTGCCCCTTAGATAGTGCCTGATGGGTGGGAACAGAAATGGAGACGGGTGGCCCGAGCAAAATTAAGGGATGGAACCTGGGATGGAATGGGGATATGTAGAATGACCCAAACCAAGAGCCACTAAGCAGCCCATGCGTAGGGGCCATCACACTGCAACCACCACCGCATGATGAGAGCTATGTTCCAGTGAAACTGAAACCCAGACTGGTGCCTTGTCAGAATGAGAGAAGTAAGCACACAGGAGGGAGAAGTAGCAAACAATACTTTCTCTAGATTGGTAAAGCAAATGGAGGAGGAAATGAAATAGGTCACAGAGCACATTAGGCAACATGGGCTGCTTTTGATCACAGGAGAGTGGCTAAAAAAGGATTTCAAAGTAAAACACCTAGATAACGTGGGCCAACACCAGGAAATAATGCATCGTCAGAAAAAACGCAGCCAGCAAAAGGAAAAAATTTAGGCTGGTAAACACAGGCTAAAAATCTTTAAAATATGCATGGAGTTCCCCAGAAATGGCTAACTGCAGCAGGTAACCCCAGCAATCCATTTGGCATGCAGACAAAACAGGCACTGGGAGAACAAATTCAAGTTTTGTGGAAGCAGGTAGCAACCCCCACTCTCCTCCCAGAACCAGGAACAAAACCAGGGATACAGGTTTCCAGCCCTCTGCTTTAACCCACGGAGCCCCACTCCCCACACAGAGCTAATTATAGAACCTTTTTGCTCAAATATTTTCATATACTGGTTAAGTTTTCCTTTATATCCTCTCTCAGTTTGCCAAGCTCACTGCTGCTGTCTGTACTTTAAAATGACCACACACAGTTAATTAACCTCTCTTGGCTCATGTCTCCCTCCCTTCCTATATTGCGCTCCACCTGCTCTCTCCTTGCTTCTGCCCTCTTTGTTTTCAAAGTTAGAGTTATTACAGAAACCCCTGTCGCAGGAAGAAACAGAGCAACTAAAAACATCACTAAAATACTTAAGGTGGTAACTTTACTTAAATAAGTCCAGTAAAGTAACTATTCTAACGCTTCAGGAATGCAACAGCTGAAGAGACTCTTAGCTTTTTTGCAGATATGGTTGCTAAGCAACAGAAATGATAACTCTGCTTCTAATCCTGTCCCCTAACTAATATATGAAATGTAGGTTTTCCTTAGTTCCATGTAGAAGTATCCTGTAGTGCTGTGCTTTGTCAACAGTAAACCTGGCCAAGCGCCTTCGCCACTGAACTGAGCCTGTGGCCCTTGTTGACGTCACTAGGCCTCACCCTAGGTAACTTGGGAAGGTGGAAGGCCACAAAGTGTCAATGAAGCCTTCCTGCACTAGGCTTATATGAACCAAACTTCTTCCATGTTTAAACTCTAATCAACCTCAAAAGCCAGGTGCAATTGGAATATGTAAGCAACCAGTTATCTGTGTGCAACCCCCTGCTCACACCGGTATCAAGCGGTAATAATGAGGACTGCAAGTTTCTGGCTGAAGGGAAAAAGGACAAGATAACGGTTTAAAGAAGTTACTAACAAGCTAGGCTTATAGCTGCCAAGAATGACTTAACTGCTTAAATGTAATCGTTATTTGCTTAGTAACTGTTACCAGGGAAGGGAGGGGTAGAGGGGGAGGAAGGGAGGAGGGCGGGGGTGAGGCTTAACTGCAAAATGTATAAAAGAAGAAAAACTGTTTCTGTTGGTGTGCTTGATTTCAGACGTGCCAGTCTCCTTGCACCGCTTTGGGATCCCAAATAAACTTTGTTTGTTTCTCCACCCTGGTGTGTTTATTGACGCGAAGCACACCGGGCAACGAACCCGCTGTTGCTGTCCTCGGGCACTCTGTGCTGGCAACACCCTTACGAACAACATCGAGATCTGCTGAACCCACACGCTGCCCTTTCTGCTACTGTACCCAACATTGGAGCTCTAAGAGCCGCAACACTAGCAGCATTAGCTCCACTCCGCAGCACGAATGCCACATACCACTCAGGTAATAGGGCTCACAACAGCTGCAGCACAAACACCTCCCCTTTGCGGAGACAGAATCTGGTTTTAGGTGAGCTGCACTGAACAGGACCTACCTACAGCTCTTCTACACTCAGACACAAAGCCTGCTCCCCAGAAACAATCCCACACTTGTTACACTGAGCAGCCCCATCTCCATTAGTCTCAGGCAATGTTCTGTTTAATTTTTTCCACCGGCGTGTGGAATAAATTTTGTTATGTGCACCAAGGTAATGTGCGCCACCAGCAGAAACAAAAACCTTGATATAGTATATATTTTTTAAAAGTTACCAATAGGGATAATTACTCCAGCCAGGACAAGTTAGGCATTTTAGTACTCACTACTCAACAAATTAAATTTAAGTGTAAGAGAGAAATAAAAATTATGAAATGCACAGACCAGTCAAAAAACTAAAATAACCGAACTTTGAAAGAATAAAATTACAGAGAATGTATATGTATTGCAGGAAGTACCAAGAAGTACCAACAACAACAATAGTATTGGGAGATGTGTGACACACACAGAGACTGTATGTGTGTGTGTGTGTGACACACACACAGATACTTTATTTGTGCTGGCTGCTGGGGAAGTTTCTGAGAGACGCCCATCTGCTGTCTCTTTAAGGCACTCACTGAAAGCTCTCCTCCTCCTGAACCATGTGCCCCCTGCCCCACTCTGCGGAGATGGGGTACATAGGCAGGGGTAGACTCATGTGTGTGTGTGAGAGAGAGAGAGAGACACACACACACACACACACAGTGTGCTGGCTACTGGGGAAGTCTCTGAGAGACCATGCGCTGTTTCTTAAGGCACTCACACACCCGAAGGCTTGTTTAGACCTCAGAGCTGCTGCAAGTTCTGTTCTTCTACCCTGCTTTGCAGAGATGGAGTACTGGGGCTGGGGGAGGGGGGCCCCCATGACATCAATTCCCTCTCCACCCCCCGCTCTGCATAGCCAGCAGGATGGTCCCAGTAGCAGCTGCAGGAGCAATGTGGCTGCAAAGCAGTGGGGGCGAGGGGCACCTGAACACACGCTGCCAGCTGCATGTGCGTGGCTCTGCTAATCAACTGCACTTGAATCACTCCTGGGCAGCCACCCAACAGCGCAGCTTACAGGAACAGTCACTGGATTTTCCTCCAACACTCTTTCACTTATCCATCATTAAACACACAGACAGCTCTCCTATCCCACCTCACTCCTGACAGTCCCCATGGCAGGGAGACCCCTGTGCTGACACAAACTACACAACTCAGTGTGCAAATGATACAGACTGGATGCTCAAGGTACATATGCACCTCTTCCCCTTGATCAGGCCATGGGAAACTCAGACCCACAGCTCCTCATGTCACAACCACAGCTCTGCGCCAATCCTCAAATTAATCCCCAGATTTCCTCACCTCACAATCACACCTCTACCCAACTGCTCCAACTAATGCCTCTGCCATTCACTACAGCTTCACGTAGCCCAGTGAATGCAGTTGGAGTGCTTGTGGATAACTCCCAGTGGTTATTGCCAACTCCAAGGGGGCAGAGTTAAGGTTGCACTGGCACGGACCCTCACTCTGGATTTCCTACTTTTGAGAGGTTTGAGTATTGAAGAACTCGACATGCTGGAAGGGCTCAAGACAGCACTGGGCACCCTTAGCGCTTCATTAATGAAGTTGTCAGTGAATACGGATGTTGAATAAACAAACAAAACAACGGTTCCCCGCCCCTCCTGCCATTCCCACACCCAGACAAGGCAACTTGAAGAAAGGAAAGAAAGGGGGATGGAGCTGGGAGGTTCCCTGGCAGTGGGAGGGGGTAGCAGCAGCGGATGACTGGCAGTGGGGGTGGGGAGAGCAGGGTTGGGTCATGGCGTGGGGCAGCAGCTGGGACTAGGTAACCTGGGGCTGGGCAGTCTCCATGTGGGAGATTTGCTTCTCCCTCCCCTTCATGTGCCCCTTCCATGCCCTATTTCCAGTAGAGAATGGGCAAGCTGGGGAATGGCTCAGGGCAATAATTCCCTACCAAACAAGGACAAAGCACTGCAGATACAAGGGGTAGGAAACACCCCAAATCTGAGGAGATTTTAAATTGACACCAGAGAAAAAATGGGACAAAAGCTGAATGGAGAAATTATAAATAATTTGAGAGAAAAGATTGAAATATTGACAGATTTTATATCCATATTTGATAATTAAAGAGAAATGCCACAGAATTGGGAGAGGATTTTATAAATCTTTCAGAGGGAAGTGGCAAAATCAGAGGGGATTTCAAGCTATCACCCTCCACACCCCAATTTCCTGACTGCTCCCAACTCACAGTGTCTCCCCCCTCCATCTCTTTCCTTCCCCCACCCTTCCCTGCCTGGCACCTCCACGCCCCAGACACACAAAGGGGAACCCCACAGAGCCGGTCTCTTCCCCTCCTCAATCCCCAGTTTTACCACTGGGCAGATCCTGGCAGGAGATCAGTGGCTTCAGTGCTGTTAAGGCAGCTCGGATCCCGCCCACAGGTGCATTAACAACAAATAGCAGATTCCCAGGGGCTGTGAGATCCGAGGCTCCTGGTGACATTTGTGCAGTCACTTTTCTGACCATCCCCAGGGTCTCTCTCAGTCACCTCGAGTCTCCGGCTCAGCAGTTGGGGTTGGCAGAGCCTGGGGGGGCTAGTTCCAGCCACTGGAGGAAGTACCTGCCTGGACTGGGCACGGAGGAGGCTTTAATGAAGGTATCTCCAGCCCAGAAGTGGCTGGGTCTCAGCACTGTAGGAAGAGACCCCTCATGGTGACCGTTCATCACGGGTTCTGGGGATCCTTCTGGTGAAAGCAGCTATCGAAATGTGAGGAGTTAGTACAGGAGGATGGAGCGTCTCAGCCGCTCTGGGCAATGCCCAGAGGAACAGGGACGCATCCACACAGAGAGCAGCCCCCTGAGGGGAGTGAACCCCTTGTCTCGCACCATCAGGGGAAAGGAAAAGTCAGTTCGGGTCTGGGAGACACCAGATTGTGTGAGGCCCAGATAGTGTGAGGCCCTGCCTGGGATATGTATCTGAAATGGGGCAAGTCACTCTGATCAGCAACCCTGTGGATTTTAATGGAGATAAAGGGGGAAAACAAATGATTCTCAAATGTGAGGGGGGAAAGTTGATCACTGGGAAATTTAACCCCTCTGCAACCTCCACTATGGAGAATGACTCATGGCATCAAGTTCCCTCCAAACAGGAGCAGGGTCTGAAAAATATGGAGAACACCTCAAAGTCTAAAAGGATTTTTTTAAAATCAATCATTTATAATTACACTGGACCCTCACCAGAATGCGGGGTTTTGGATCCATGCGCGGTGCTGCGTACAGCAGGAACCACATTACCATGGATTCCAATGAAGGTAATTAAATTTGGGATCCATGTGCGGTCCTCGCTATAAGCGAATTTGCGCTAGATAGACGCGCGTTCTAGCGAGGGTCCGCTGTAATGGGAAATGGCAAAATCTGAAATGGGACATCAGTGTTCTCAGTAACTAAAAAGAAAAGGGAGCAAATATGAGGAATTTGTCACAAATTGGAGGAAAGTGGAAAAGTCTGAGGGATTTTATATCAATAGTTGATACAAGGTAAAGAGGTAAAATCTCTGGATTTCATGTCAATATTTGATAATTGGGGAGAGAAAGGGCAAAATGTGCAAGGATTTTATATCCATCAATATTTAAAAATTTAAGAAAAGGACAACGTCTGAGATTTGATGTTAATATCAGATGATCAGATGGAGAAAAATCTCAGGGGATAATAAATCATAGATAACGAGAGAGAAAATGGGGAAAAATGTTCAGGAATTTTCTGTCAATATTTTAGAACTGAGGAGAAAATGAGGTAAAAACATTTCCTAATACACCTCTACCCCGATATAACGCGACCCAATATAACACGGGTTCACATACAAGGCGAAGCTCTGACACACTGTTCTGAGCAGCGTGTTAAGGGTGCCGGGTCGGGCCGGGCCGGGCCAGGGCCGAGGGGTTGGATAAGGGGCAGAGAGTCTCAGGGGCAGTCAGGGGCTCCCCACTCCAGGATCTGGGAGGCAGAAGCTGGGGGGGTACTTTTGGGGGCCCCGCAGTCCCAGAGTGGCCCTGGGGATTAGCGGGGGGCCAGGAGCAGCCCACTCCGCTTCCCTCGCCCTGGCCCCAGCTATGTCGCTCGGGGAAGGGGGCTTGGGGGAAAGGATCCCCCCGCACTCACTGGTAGCAGCGGAAGCGGAGCAGCCCGGCTCCAGCCCACTCTACTCTGCCACCTCCCAGCCGCAGCTCTCTGCTTCCCGCCGCAGGTAAGTAGGGGGCATCCTTTCCCCAACCTCCCCGCACTCACCGGCGGTGGGAAGCGGAGCAGCCCGGCCCCAGCCAGCTCCACTCTGCCAGCTCCCAGCTGCGGCGCTCCGCTTCCCGCCGCAGGTGAGTGCCTGTCAGGTGGGGGGTGGGGAGATTGGATAGGGGACAGGGAGCAGAGGGGTTGGGTAGGGAGTGGAGTCCTGGGGGTGATTAGGGAACAGGGAGGGCCAAAGCAACTTCAATATAACGCAGTCTCACCTATAACACGGTGAGATTTTTTGTCTCCTGAGGACAGCATTATATCGGGGTAGAGGTGTATAAGAGGAGAACACCAACATCTGAGACTGCATGTCGATACTGAAGAACTGAAGGGAAAAGTGAGAATGTTTGAAGGGATTTGTGGGGGGATCTGGCATTTGCAGCTCGCTACAGGAGACACCCAAGATCGTACTACACCCCACCCCAGGAAGCAGTGGGTCCTCTGGGCCTGCCTAGTGCCTACACAGGTCTCAGAGAAGCAGCCACTCAGAGCCCAGCAGGTGCAGAAAGCGGCTACAGGGGAACAGCAGGGGACTCCCTGGCTGAGACCAAAGGATTAAAGCCTCTGGTCTGGTGAGTGAGAAGAACCTGAGGAAGAACGTTTAAAGGGATCTGTCGGTGGATCTGACCTCTGCAGCTCCCTACAGGAGACCCCCATGATCTTACTACATCCTGCTCCAGGAAGCGGCGAAGGTGGGTCCTCTGGGCCTGCCTAGTGCCTACACATGCCTCACAGAAGCAGCCACTCAGAGCCCAGCAGGCTCAGATAAAAGGAGCTGCAGGGGCACAGCAAGTCAGTCAGTCCATGGCTGGGACCAGAAAAGTAAAGCAAGGGGACTCTTCCCTGGCGTGGTGAGAAAGAACCACCTGAGGATGGTGTCCCTGTGATAGGGAAGCAGAAAGAAGGGTCCCATAGGAAGAGGCCCAGGGAAATAGAAGTGATGGATTGGAGTGAGCAATACATGGCTGCTGTGTATAGGGTCCTTGGGTTGAAACCTGGGATAATGGTTGGGCCAGGGTTCCCCTGGCAACAGGTAAAGTGGTGTAAATCCCCAAAAGGGGACAGGCCTCCTTTGGGAGCCTGAACAAAGGACTGAATTTGAAGGGCCCAGAGCTGGGGCTGAAGGCCCTAGCAAGGAGAAGTAGACTACTTCTTTGTTGGACTCTTAATACCCTGGCAAGGGTTCATTAAGACTCTGGGACTTTGGCCAGAGGCCCGACGATGGAATTCCCACCAAGCTGGCCGGCGGCCTGCAGGGAACACCAGGAGGAGAAAAGGTCTGGGATGCTGCACCCTGCTGCTCCGAGATCCTCCAGAGGTGAGTGTCCCATTAGGGGATTATACAGCAATGTACAACAAACAGCACAAAGTGATGGGTTCCCCTTGCCTGACATTCACAGGGGCAGGGAGCCCTGCGCAGTGCTGCTTTAACAGGAGCAGGGAGGGTGGAGGAGCCAAAAGGCCACAGGGGATGGGCAGTGGGGCCTGGCAATGGGACTAGCAGCTAGTGGCTGAAGGGGTCTGGGGTGGGGGAGAATGGGAAGCAGCTGGGCTGGGCAGCCTCCCCTCCCTGCCCTGCTGCTGGCTCCCACCCCAGAGGCAGCTGTACCTCATGGCTCGCCCAAACTGCACCCACCACCCCATTCCTACTTGGCAAATGACTCGTGGCAACAATTTCCCCCCTAAACAAGGACAAATTGCTGTAGATAAAATGGGCGGGAAACCCCCCCAAATCTGAGGAGATTGTAAATTCTCCACTGAGCAGAGAATGGGGCAAAAGCTGTGGCAGAGAACAGAGGAACTCAATCATGGGAGAGAGAAGAAGGGAAAGTGACAGGGGTTTTACATCCATATTTGCTAATTCTGGAGCAATGGGGCAGAGCCGGGGAGGATTTTATCAGTCTGGGAGAGGGAAGAGGTAAAATCAGAGGGGATTTCATTCCCCCCTCCCCCTCCTGTATGGGCACCTGCTCTTCTCCTCTCCCTGTAATGTCCTGGCTGCAGAGATGGGTAAATCTACCACACGTCACATGGTCTCTCTGCTCCCCACCCTCCTTTTCCCTTCGCCCCCGCCATATTGTCACCCCTCCCCCCACCTGACAATTCTCCCTCCCCCCACCCCAGAGCAAACCCGCCCCGCCGTGTCTTTTCCCAACACAGCCCCCTGACTTGTCCCGGGGCAGCCCCTGGCTGGCGCAGTCACAGCGCGGGAGCAGATCCCGGGCTCCTGGCCCAGCCCTGACCCCGGCCCCTCAGTTACCTGGGTCTCCGGCCCGGAGTTGATGCCGGCAGAGCCGGGCCCGGGGGCTAGTCCCAGCCCCGCAGAGGAAGCCCCCTCTGTCCGGGCGCAGAAGCAGCTGCACCGAAGGTCTCCCGGGGGCACAGCCCCGTGGGAGCAGCCGCTGCTCAGCCCTGGCTCCCAGCGGAGGGAGGTAGCAGCGCCCTGCAATGTCCCAGCCCCCGGCCCGGGACTGCCTGGGACCTGCTCGGCCCTTTGTTCTCCCCAGCGCTGCCCGCCCGCTCCCTCCTCCCAGCCCCGCCCGCTCCGCTGCTCCAGCCCCTTCCTGTGTCCCGCAGCAGCAGCCACCACCCCCCGGCTGCCTGCAGCGCTCCCCGCACCGGGGCTCTCTCTGCCCGGGACCAGCGCAGCCCGGGCTTCGCCAGCATCAGCTCCCGAGCCGGGCACGGCAGGGGGAGACCTCGGGGGCGAGGGCTGGGGCCGGGCAGGAAAGTGCTTCTGCACACCCGGGCCGCTCCCCGGCCGGGGCCTGCCGGTCCTAGCGCTGCTGCAGGCGCCCGACACGCTGGGCTGGGCTGGCTCCTCCAGCTGCTCGGTCACATCTGCTGAGGCCCCTGCCCGGGGCTGGGCACGTGTCTTGCTGGCCTGGGGCCCCAGGGCCCAAACCCGGAAGGGGGATGGGCAGAGACTGTGCAGGGGCAAACTGGATGCTCGGGAGGGTGAAACAGCTTGAAGCAGGGGCAGGAGAGGGGCCGGGGGGAAATCAGGGGGAGGGGGGTGGAGCTGGTGTAAGAATGGGGCACAGGCACTGCCGGCGAGGGGAAACCCCGGGATGGGGGGCGGGCAGAGAGGATAAAAGTGACCAATCTGCACTGTCTGACAACATGGAGTACCAGGGGTGTGTGACATTTTCCCTCTCAGGGATGGTCAGCACCGGCTTCCCAGTGCTTCCTTCTTAAAGGCACAGTGCATCCCAATGCCTAGGCATGGCTGCTCTTTGCTATCTGGTATTGAGCTACCAAAGGAGCGAGGATTCAGGGCAATATTTTTCAGAGCTCTGAATGGGAGGAAGTGATAGCTCAGTGTTGTGAGCTCAATCCTTGAGGGGGCCACTTAAGGGTCTGGGGCAAAATGAGTACATGGTCTTGCTAGTGAAGGCAGGGGGCTCAACTCAATAACCTTTCAGGGTCCCTTGTAGTTCTATGAGATAGGTATACATCCCTCCAATTACAATTGTCATATGTATTTTTAGTGTTTAAAAGAATCCTTCATCAGCTATATGTCCACATAAAGCCTCATAACAGTTTACAAATTTGTTTTATCTACCGTTCTGATTCCCTGAATTGGTCTCCTTTTCTTGTTTCCATTGTAAATGTAGTTTCACTCTACCAAAGGAACATGGATTCAGCAAAATAGTTTATATGCACCTCTCAAAAAATAATTGTCAATAGGGCTGTCAATTAATCTTAGTTAACTCAAGCAATTAACTCAAAAAAAATTAACTCAATTAAAAATTAATAACAATTACAGTTTTAATTGCACTGTTGAATAATAGAATACTGATTTTAAAAATTATAAATATTTTTGGATGTTTTTTTCAACATTTTCAAATGTACTGATTTCAATTACAACACAATACAAAGTGTACAGTGCTCACTTTATATTATATTTGATTACAAATATTTGCAGTGTTAAAAAGATAAACAAAAGAAATAGTATTTTTCAGTTCACCTTATACAAGTACTGTAGTGCAATCTCTTTAATGTGAAAGTCCAACTTAGAAATATAGGGTTTTTTTGTTACGGAACTGAACTCCAAAACAAAACAATGTAAAACTTTAGGACCTATAAGTTCACTCAGTCCTACTTCTTGTTCCGCCAATTGCTAAAACAAACAAGTTTGTTTACATTTACAGGAGATAATGCTGCCTGCTTCTTATTTACAATGTCACCTGAATGTGAAAACAGGCATTCACATGTCACTTTTGTAGCCAGCATTGCAAGGTATTTACGTGCCAGATATGCTAAACATTCATATGCCCCTTCATGCTTTCGCTACCATTCTCAAGGGTTCACTTCCTACTACCACCAAGGGGTAAAGACTCTCCAGGCTATAGCCAAGATAGTGGACAACTGGAGGAATGTAGATTCACTGTCCTCCCCACTCCCTGGAGAGGAGTGGTAGGAGGTAGTGGAAGAACCCTGTCCTAGTTTCAAACCCAAAGTTTGTGGGGTGGCAACAGAGCTGGCCTTACCATGAGGCGAATGAGGCAGCCGCCTCAGGTGCCAGACTCTGGGGGGCGCCACTAGGACCCAGAGTGTAGAAAATTGTGTCTGCTGCTGTTGCATATGTATTCTCTCTGCTCTAGATGCACAGAGATGGTGGAGTGCTGTGCTGGAGGAAGGAGGGCACAAGAGACATAACAGGCAGGCAGGAGAAAAGGTGAGAGGGAATAACAGAAAGCAGCAGGAGCTGCAGGGAGAGAGAGGAGGAGGAGCCTCTTATGTACCTCTCTAGCACTCCCAGGAGCCCGGACTGATTAACACCAGCTTCTCAGGGAGCTTCCTATTTCCTGCTGCTTCCCTGAACCCACTTGAGGAGAATAGGCAGTCAACTGAAGTAGTAGGAGCCAGTTAGGCCCTTAAGACACTGATATCTTCCCTCACTCAGGTCCTGCTACCAGCCTGCTTATTTGTCCTCTTCAACTGAGTGTTGAGAGCCACTATAGCTGGCACAGAACAGCAGTCATGAGTGAAAGAAGAAAACACCCCTCTAGGGCAGCATTCAGAAAAAGAAAGAAAAGCTTCCTTTGTTTTCTATCTAAGCAGGAAGGAGCTGTCCTGAGATACATAGACACAAATGTTCACGGTGAGCCTTCCGGCCCCAGTGAGGATGTGAGTGGGGAGGATATGCCTGATCGTCCAGTTAGAGTGCAGGTGACCTGGCAGCTACTGCAGCATCCATATCTCCATCTCAAATGGATGTAACCATGCACATTCCTGAAGAAAAGTGTAGATCAGAGAAGAGTGTGGTGGAGGCGCAAGAAACAGCTGCTGCTGAGTTTAGTTCCTTAAGTCTAGATGATCCAGGACTGTGGACCCACTTGAGCAGTAGCCTGAGGGACTTCCTTGTACTGCATGGGCCACAGCAAGTGAAAAACTTCATGTTCCCCAAAGACAATGAAAATAGAAGTTGCCATCCAACATATAACTGGCGTGAAATCCCCAGTGGTGACAAAGTGGAGAGGCCATGGCTTATGTACTCAAAAACCCAGAATGCTGCATACTGTTTTTGTTGCAAACTCTTCCAGTCTAATCTTCCAGCCACATTGGGTTCTACAGGAACAAAGGACTGGAAAAATCTGGGTAGAAATTTGGCATACCATGAAAAGGCAGCAAATCACCAGAAGGCATTCCATAGATGGAAAGAGCTTGAGATGAGACTAAGGTTAAAGGTCACCATAGATGATCAGCATCAAAAGAAGATTGCATCAGAATCTCTTTACTGGCAAAATGTTCTGAAAAGGCTCATTGCCATTGTGAGAATGCTTGCTACCCAAAACCTAGCTCTGCGTGGCACTTCAGGTCAGCTGTATGTGCCAAACAATGGAAACTTCCTTACAATTGTGGAGCTGATGGCTGAGTTTTATGCTGTACTCCAGGAGCATCTAAGAAGAGTCACCACCCAAGAAACGTACACACACCACTACCTTGAAAAAACAATTCAAAATGAGATCATACAGTTACTGGCAACAAAAGTCAAACAGAAGATTGTGGCAGATCTGAAGTCAGCAAGATATTACTCTGTTATTCTGGACTGCACACCTGACATCAGCCAAACGGAACAAATGACTTTAATGGTGCGTTTTGTAACAACAACAGAACCTAGAGAAAATGTCCCTGCAATGGTGACTGTCAGAGAGCATTTTCTAGAATTTATTGCCATTGATGATACTACAGGAACTGGTATGACAAATGTGCTTCTTTAAAAGCTGGAAGATACGGGAATTGCGATAGCTGACATGAGAGGACAGGACTACAATAATGGTGCCCATGAGAGGAAAGACCAGAGGAGTGCAGACACAGATCCAAGAGTTAAACCCTTGAGCATTTTTTGTCCCATGCAGTTCTCATTCATTGAACTTGGTGGTCAGTGATGCAGTATCAGCTTCTAGTGAGGCTGCTGAATTTTTTTAATGTAATTCAAAGCATTAATGTATTTTTCTCTGCATCAACTCATCGATGGCAAATTTTGAAGCAACCTCTGGGAACATCCTCTCGGACACTGAAACCACTGAGTGCCACATGATGGGAAAGTCGAGTGGAGGCGATAAAGCCTATCAAACACCAAATTGGGAAGATAGATGATGCCATAGTTGCCATTATGGAGGATAATGCTATGACAGGAACTGTTCATGGGAGAACAGTGGCAGAGGGAAATGGAATCACCAGAAACATACATAACTTCAAATTTCTGTGTGGCTTAGTGTTGTGGCATGACCTACTGTTTGAAATAAATGTAAGCAAGAGACTCCAAGGTGTTGACCTTGCTATATCTGGAGTAATGAAACAACTGGACAAAGCAAATTCATACCTACAGTCTTATGGGTCAGATGAGGGATTTCAAAATGTTCTAAAGAGTGCACAGAAGTTGGCAGAGGAACTTCACACTGAAGCTATTTTCCCACCCATTCAAGAATACAAGAGTCAGCAAAGAAGAAGACATTTTGATTACGAGGCACGGGATAATCCCATAAGAGACTTCCAAACAACAATTCAAAGTTGAATTCTTTAACCAGGTGCTAGATTGTGCAATACAGTCAGTTGAAGAATGTTTCATGCAGCTCAAGAAACACAGCAGTATATTTGGGATGTTATGATATTCCAAAACTCCTCACTGTAGCTGAAGAAGACCTACACCAGCAATGCAGGGCACTAGAGACAGTGTTGACACATGATGACATGCACGATATTGATGCGAGTGATTTAGTGATGAACTGAAAGCCCTTTCAAGATACATTTCAGCAGGATCAACTTCAAAGGCTGTTCGGGAATATATGTGCACAAATAAGATGACCACCCTTTTTCCAAATGCTTTTGTTGCTCTGCGCATATTTCTAACACTTCCTGTAACAGTTGCCAGTGGACAACGCAGCTTCTCCAAGCTGAAGTTAATAAAAACACATCTACGCTTCACAATGACACAGGAGAGGCCGGTCGGCCTTTCAACCATCTCAATAGAGCATGAGCTGGCCCAGACTGTGGACCTTCAGCAGGAAGCAGTTCAAATCTTTGCAACCAAGAAGGCACGGAAAGCACCACTTTGATTATTCAAACAGATAAAAATGCCAGTGTTTACTATGCCGACAAGAAAAGTTACATTTGCTGTTCAGGCGTTTGAAAGTTAAGTGTTACTTAACATTTTTGAACAAGGCATTTTAAGTTGTTGTTTCTCCTTTATTGGGGTAGGTAGCAGAGCAGTACCATGAGAGGAGTAGAACAGGAAGAAGGCAGAATTGAGACCTTTCAAAGTTTTGGCCCAAGCGAGGGGCAATGGAGGCATCATTTGATCTCCCCATCTCAGGTGACAAAATGTTGTGGGCCAGCCTTGGGTGCCAAAATTCACAAGACTGAAAAGCCTACAGATTTTTTTAAAAACACCATAATAGAGGCTCAAACTATTTTTATACCCCAAATAAGCAAAAGACACAAAAGCAAACAACAATATTTTCTTTTCAGGTACATGAGAAGCAGGAAGCCTGCCAAGCAATCATTGCGGCCACCGGACACTCGAGGGTCTAAAGCCACTGGGGAGAAGCTAAATGAATTCTGTGCATCTGTCTTCACTGCAGAGCATGTGAGGCAGATTCCCACCCCGACCCATTCTTTTTAGGTGACAAATCTGAGGAACTGTCTCAGATTCAGGAGTCAATAGAGGAGATTTTGGAACAAATTGATAAATTTAACAGTAATGAGTCACCAGGACCAGATGGGATTCACCAAAGAGTTCTTAAAGAACTCAAATATGAAATTACAGAATTATTAACTGTGGAATGTAGCCTATCACTTAAATCAGCCTCTGTACCAGATAACTGGTGAATAGCTAATATGACACCACTTTTTTTAAAAGGCTCCAGAATTATATGCTGGTAAGCCTAACTTAAGTACTAAGCAAATTCATTGCAATTATAGTAAAGAACAGAATTTTCAGACAAGTAGATGAACACAATTTGTTGGGGAAGAGTCAACACGGCTTTTCTAAATGGAAATAATGTCTCACAAATTTATTAGAATTCTTTGAGGGAGTCAAGAAACATGTGGACAAGGGTGAGCCAGTGAATATAGTGTACTTGAACTTTCAGAAAGTCTTTGAGAAGGTCCCTCTCCAAAGGTTCTGTGCCCACAAGGGGGGCTGTGATACCAGGGAAAGAATGACGCTCAGTGCCTGAGAGTAAAAAGCAAGGCTTTACTGAAGGAAGAACTTACACTCCAAGCTGTGTGGGGAGTCCCTGAGGCACGCGGAGGGGCTGCGGGGGATTCTGACCATCCGGGACAGCTGGCCAGGCAGGACTCCACTGAAGGGAGTCTGCTGCAATGCTATATCCACCCTGCACTTATCTCAAGGTAACATGATGTCAACAGCTGGCTACATTCATTTCATTCATAAATCATACTCATTATATAAGCTAACTTGTTTACAGACAAAAACATGCTGAACTATACTAAACTACATTTTGGCAGGGTCTGCCGAACAAAGTTCATTGCATGGCCTTCAACTACACAGCCTGCAGCTTCAGCTCGCATTCAGTCACATACTCAGTCCGCCACTTAGCTCCTCACCAAGCTTCTGCAACCTGTCCCCTACACTCCACCCCTTGGCAGACTGAGGTGTATTAGTCTAGTCACTGCCACCAACACACGGTGAGTGCGCGCACCGGTTTGGGTGTTGCCAGCCTCGCCAGGAGGGTGGAGAAGCAGTTTATGTAGCATTGTAGGAGGACAAATACACATACAAATCCCAGTAGACCTATTAATAACAGGAGTCCGATGCGTCTCCCCCAGGTGCTGAGATCCGGAAGCCAGGAGGTTAGCCATTGCCAAGAGTCATTCCATGCAGAGGCCTCAGAGCCTACATCATGTAACACTTTCAAGTGGTCCATCATATTGTGAACATCAGTTTCAATGCGCTTATCCTGATTTGAATAAAAACAACAACTTTCATTAATCAAGGCACAAACACCACCTTGGGCAGCTAATAAATAATCCAGCGCCATGTGATTTTGCAAATACTACTTGCGATAGAGAAGTTACCTCTAATTGCAAAGCGTGGATTGCATCTATGGTATCATTTTCTATAATCTCTAACATGGCTGAAATATTTACAATAGCACGTTCTAATTTGGCCACCCCTAGCCAGGGGAGGAAAGCGCGGACAAATTAATGAAAGCCTGTGGGTCTCTGCACAATGGGGTTTGTGCTCCGTCGTGAACGTGTCACCAATATATAATTGTGCACTGCACGAGCGTGCATAACGTGCATTCCATACGAATAGGGGAGAAGCCATCCCAGTGTCCCAGTGTGTCCGTACCATTGGTTGGGTAGGGTTTTATACGCCCAGCGGCCACATAGCCAGTACAATGCTGGCAGCCCTGCTGTGGGGAGCCATATGCTGCCTGAGGTGTTGTG
The DNA here is from genome assembly GCF_027887155.1 of Malaclemys terrapin pileata. NCBI lineage: Eukaryota > Metazoa > Chordata > Testudines > Emydidae > Malaclemys > Malaclemys terrapin. The sequence continues at coordinate 11,451,645 of NC_071515.1, read as the reverse complement.
ACACCAGCTGTTGGAGCTCTGGTTACACTGGGGCCAATAATGGGTGCGCGGGATATGCCCGCGTCTAATCGTATTGAGAGGCGTTTTCCATACGGGCGTGCTGGTGTTGAAATAGTACAAAAACCCACGGGTATGTAGTCCCCGCTCGCCCCAACACCACCACTGATGGCAGAGGGTGGTGCCATTCGAATAGGTCAAATTAGTTCCAGAAGAACCGGAACAATTGTCACTTGAGACCCACGTCTCCCCCGTCATCCACTCATTGTACAATCCCGGTAGGCTGGCGGTGACATTAAATTGCCCGGTGCCTGGCAAGTATTCTACTACTACTGCACACGAGGACAGGGGAAGTTCTCCAACAGGATGAACGGAGTCCATTGCTGGAGATAGCTGCACACACCAGTGCGCATTCCCCAGTACCACCACTGGTGTCCCTTGGCACCAGTAGGGGGGTGTTTCATTATACTTGGTGAGAAAGTTGGTATCGTTAAGGGCCCAGGATTCATCCCACGGCACTGCAGCCCATGGGATGCCAGTGCTTGCCAATTGGGGTGTGTGTGCGCAGTACCAGCAGTACGACTTGTTACCTGCTAGTGCCACTGACTGCATCCACTGGACAGTGGAATTGTGGTGCCATGTGGCTTGGGCACCAGTCGCAATCAAACCTAGTTCAAGGATTAGGCTGTAGAAAGCATGTCTCAGGAACATCACACAGGTTTTGGTCTTCGGGTGGCGTGCCTGGGGTGCTCCACGGGGTTGTGCAAACTGCAATGCAGCGGTCATGGTTGCCTGGAAGAAAGATGCTTAGAGGGCACATAAATTGGGGCGTCTTCCCCTTTTAGCAACACGAGGTGAGTATCCCCGGGGCCATTGGCTAGGATTTCCCCTTCAAGCGGGTTATGCTTGGTGGGGTCATGGACCCAAACTGCACGCCCAGTCAAGCTGAACCCCCCTGCTCGAGTAGTGGGCATAAGCGCCTCCACTTCCTGCACATCAGGCAATCCAATGCACTTGCAAATCAGCTGTGCAACCTGCTCGCCTTGGGAGAGGGCTATTGCCTGCGGGCCATTGTGTACCAAAAGCACCTTAACCTCCCCCATGTAGTCAGCGTCGATTGCTCCCGCCGCCACATCTATGCCCTTGAGGGCCAGGCTACTGCGTGGGGCAATGCGCCCATAATAGCCTTGTGGGAGCCCAATGGCTAAGCCAATACTCACGAGGTTTTGGCTATTAGGCTGCATGGTGAGGCTCTCTTCTGGGACCTGTAGATCAAGACCAGCACTTCCCGGGGTGGCCCGAATGGGGAGTTGGGCTTGTGGATGAAAACGCTGCACTCGCAGCACACAGGGCCGCTCGATGACCTCCCCCTTAAACCTGGCATACGGGGTGGAGCCATATAGTGGACGGTCATTGAGCACGGCTGCAGCCTGGTGGAGGGTACGACTCCATCCAGCCAGGGAGTCAGTGGGGGACAGTTTGCGTAACTGCTCTTTAAGCAAACTGTTCATGCGCACAATGAGCCCTGCGCCCTGTGGGTGGTATGCAATGTGAACCCCCCACACGATTCCTCGCCCCCTAGCCCATTCTCTTACTTCCATCCCCGTGAAATGGGTTCCCTGATCACTCTGCACTTCAACGGAGGAGCCGTAATAGAGGATAAGTTCCTCTAACTCCTTTATAGTCTGCTCCTGTGTAGCACTTGCGCACGGGTATACGAAGAGCAGGCCAGAATACGTGTCTACTGCAGTCAGCGAGTACTTATGCCGCTGACTTTTAGGCAGCGGGCCAATGTAGTCCACCTGCCATACCTCCCCAGGTCTTTGGCCTCGCTTCAGGTACCCCTTCTCTGTTTTCAAGCGCTGGGGGGAGAGCCTCGTACACTGGGGGCAGTGCTGACGGGCGTCCTGCTGCGCACCGATCGTAGTCTGCAACCCACGATCGGTGGCCCATTGCATTGCCTTTTCCCCCCCCAGGTGACTGCTCTTTTGGTGTATCCACTCGGCCAGGCCGGGGGCAGCTACTGCGTAGACTGTAACCATGTCATCTACCTCTCTGTTGAACCGGGCCTCGTCTGCTTCCCCTATCAAGTGGGCGTCTACATGACGAACAGCAACGGGCCTCTGACTACAGGGATCCCAGATTGCAGGTCACATGTCGTACCCCTAAAGGGGTCTGTCATGTACCTTCCAGCTAGCCGCATGCCAGACGGCCATCCATTGCATCATGCCTTTGTAGACTGCCCAGCTATCTGTATATATAAAGAGGGGCCCTGGGTTCTCGGTGATGGTTATAAATGCTGCCCATAGCTCGGCCCACTGGCTAGACAGGCCGGGGCTGGTCTCAAACAGTATTTCCTCGAGGCAGGGGTTGTACGCGGCCGCTCGCCACCAGCGTTCTGCTCCCCTATATGAAGCCGATCCATCAGTAAACCACGCGGCTTCTCGTTGTTGTTCAGTTAAGGCGGCGTAGGGAGGGGCCTCCACACAGGGCGGCTGAGGTACCTCGACTGGGGGGGCATAGGCATGCTGCCCTTCAGAGGGCAGTTCCTCGAAGGTGACAGCACCTAGGAGTTGTGCATGAGTATCAGTAATATTCACCTGGGTCATTTGCATACAGAGCTGCAGGTAGTGTTTCCACTTCCATAGGGTTTGCGCCTGGGCTACTCCAGTCCACGTAAGCGGGCTCTCATCCCGGACCCAACCCATAATTGGAAGCGGAGTACGCACCTTCACAGGCTCCACGCCTGTTATGGGCTCAGTTTGCTGGAGGGCCCATACTACTGCAAGCAGCTGCTGTTTGAGGGGCGTATACCGTTCAGCTGAGCCTCGTAGGGATCGTGACCAATACCCTATGGGCTCCTTCTGAGACGAGGCTTGCTGCCATAGCCTCCATGAGGCCACGTGGTCAACTACCGTTACCTCAAGTTCAAAGGGGGTGCCCCATTTACCTGGGCTCAGTACTGCATGCTGGCTGAGCGCCTCTTTAGCCAGTTGGAATGCAGCATGCTGTTTGGCTCCCCAACTAAATGTGGCTTTCTTCTGGACTACTGCTGGTATGGGCTGCAGGATATACCCTAGATGGGGAATAAATGTGCGCCAGTATCCTAAAAGGCCCAAGAAAGTTTGGGCTTGGCTTACATTAGTGGGCTCTGGGAAGTGGGTAATTGTTTCAATGGCCTTCTGTGGGATTTTACATTGAGGCCCTGACCAAAGTATGCCCAGGAAGATCACCTCCTGGCTGGATCCCTGGATCTTACTGGGGTTGACGGCCCATCCCCTGGCTGCCAAGACCTGCAAAACATTGTTCTTAGCCTCAGACAGTGCCGTCTCGTGGGGCCCGCTCAGTAGAACATCATCAATGTAGTGTTCCAAAACCACCCCCTCTGGGAGAGCCACCTGCTCCAGGTCTCGGCGAACCAACTGATGGTTAGATGATAGGGCTGTGTTAATAGCCCTGGGGCAGCATGGAGACCGTATACTGCCGGTCCTCCCACGTAAAGGCGAATTGATCTTGGCTCTGCAGGGCAATGGCGATGGAAAAGAAGGCATTCACCAAGTCCACTACCACATGCCACTGCCCTACTCGCGTTGCGAGTCGCTCCATGATGGAGACCATGTTGGGAACTGCCGCCCTTAGGATTAGGGTGACCCTGTTCAAATTGCAGTAGTCGACCATCATGCGCCAGGTTCCGTCCTTTTTGCGGACTGGCCAAATTGGCCTGTTGAACGCACTCATGGTGGGACGGATGATGTCCTCCTGGAGCAATACTTTAACGGAGGCAGTTATCTCCTCGTGCCCACCAGGTATCCGATACTGTTTGGTATTGACTACCGTGGTAGGGGTTGGAAGCACCACGGGGTCCCATCGTGGATGCCCTCGCAGCATGGTTACGACTGCTCGGACATACAGTGGGTGCCCAAAGGAAAAGGGTCCCCACTGAGTGTCTATGGTTTGCCCTCGGAGGAGATCTATGCCCAATATGTACTCATGAATGGGAGCGATCAGAACGGTGACCCGCATGGGAGGGGCTTTTCTAATGGCCAGCCTTAACTGCATTGGCGCGGCCCAAACATCCGCCCCTCTGAGGCCGCTCACCATTACTGACCGGCCCCGACAGAGCGGAGTGCCATGCAGTATAGTCACCTCCGCTCCCGTGTCCACAAGAGCCATCACTTGTTGCCACCCCCCGCTAGGCCAGTAGATCTCTACTGGGACATAAGGGCGGTGGTCCCCCCCCCTACAAACCGTCTCACTTCCAAGGGGCGAGCCAGGGGGGGACCTGCCACCCCGTCAGTATTGGGCGAGCAGCTTCCACTCAACATAGTCCGCGGGGCAGACGGTTGTGCCCGCTGAGGGGTGCCATCTGCCTTGTGTTGGGGCCCCCCTTTGTCCTTGGTGCGCTGTTCCGGCTTGAGCTGTAACCAGCGCCTTAACAGCTCAGCGTTGGTTTTCCCATCTACCTCCTCTAAGGGGATCCCCGCTTTCAGTAAGTCTTTGAACATAGTGTTGCTGCTAACCCTCTCCTTTTGCTTTACGTTCACCTGCCACGGCTTGGTGGTTTTCATCATACCATCAATCTCGGTCAATTGCATCATGAGCTGTGCCGCATCACCCACCGATCCTATGGCCCCTCCAACCATCGGGAGGATCATTGCCTTCAGGTGGTGGTGGGGGGGGCGTTCCGCAGGAGCCGGGTACGAATGGTGCGGGTCAGCTCCACAGCTTCAGGCCCTTCAAAGTCCTCGGCAGATATGCCGGTGAGCATTCCCAGCTGTCGGAGCTGGCTAACCCCCTCTGGGATGGAAGCCCACTGCTTTAACTTGTCATCCATGTCTGTGGGCAAACTCCAAATGGTCTTAATAGCCATGGTTAACCATGACATAAGGGAAGGATATGGAAAGTCCGTCGTCGTGGCGGCCCCTGCCTTAAGGCTCTTACGAAGGAGGGGGTCTGTGGTCAGCGAGCCCATCCTGCCTAGCTCAGCGGGGGTAAGGGTAATCGCGTTCGCCCCCTCATCCCACAATCGGAGCAGCCACGCCAGCAGCGATTCTTTGGGGCGCTGCTTGAAACGCTGCATGAAGTCCTGTATCTCAGAGGATTTAAATTCCCGGATAGTATTCCTTCCCATCATATTATCATTATCCCTGTGCGGCCCCTCATACCGCGTTTCGACAACGGGCCTCAGTTATGGGTAGAGCCCCGTCTTCCTGTCGTCCCCCTCCCCAGGGGACTCATCTTCACTTGTCTCCCAGATGTCCCCATCACAGATCTCTGGGTCCCAATCGGTTTTGCGCACCAGTGCACGTATGGCGAGGGGGCGCACATCCTGCCACCCTCTCTTTCGCCGCCGGCGGTTCACAATGCGAGCCGCCATGACTGTGCATCGGTGCTCCAACCACTCGGCCCATTCAGCTGTACCAGTGATGACCTCCTGGGTCAGTGAACATGCCTCATTTGCTTGCTGCAAATCAGCCTCTAACTGTCCTATCCTCTGGCGCTGAACCAGCAGCGCCTCGTCCACCGCGCGGAGTGCAGTCAGGAAAACCCATCCCAGGTCTCTCCCTGCTTTACGCTCTGCGGGTCCTGCTTTATCCACCCGAAGCTTGGATATCAGCTCCTCCAGCCTAACTAGGGTAAGCCCCAGCTCCTGCTCAAGCTCCAGCCATGCGGTGGGGGCAACCATCCCCGCCAGCTTATGAGCCACCGGAGCCCACCGTCCCGTGGTGGGCCACCCGGGGATGCAGCTCTCTCCCTCCCCCTTATCCTTCCTCCCCCAAAGAGGCATTCTCACACCGGTATCCTGTTCGTGATGCCAATTGTGCCTGCAAGGGGGGGTTGTGATACCGGCGAAAGAATGACACTCAGTGCCTGAGAGTAAAAAGCAAGGATTTACTGAAGGAAGAACTTACACTCCAAGCTGCGCAGAGAGTCCCTGAGGCGCGTGGAGGGGCTGTGGGGGATTCTGACAGTCCAGGACAGCTGGCCAGGCAGGACTCCACTGAAGGGAGTCCGCTGCAATGCTATATCCCCCCATGCTTATCTCAAGGTTACATGGGGTCAACAGCTGGCTACATTCATTTCATTCATAAATCGTACTCATTATATAAGCTAACTTGTTTACAGACAAAAACATGCTGAACTATACTAAACTACATTTTGGCAGGGTCTGCCGAACAAAGTTCATTGCATGGCCTTCAACTACAAAGCCTGCATCTTCCGCTCGCATTCGGTCACATACTCAGTCCGCCACTTAGCTCCTCGCCAAGCTTCCACAACCTGTCCCCTACAGGCTCTTAAGCAAATTAGGCAGTCATGAGATAAGAGGAATGGTCCTCTTGTGGATCAGTAAGTGATTAAAAGATAGAGAGAAAGGGTAGGAATAAATGGTCAGTTTTCACAATGGACAGAGGTAAATTAGGATCCCACAGTGATCTGAACTGGGACCAGTGTTGTTCAACATATTCATAAATGATTTGGAAAAAGAGTGAGATGGAAAAGTTTGCGGAAGATACCAAATTTACTCAAGATGGGTAAGTCCAAAGCAGACTGCGAAGAGTTACAAAGGCATCTCACAAAACTGGATGTCTGGGCAACAAAATGGCAGATGAAATTCAAAGTTGATAAATGCAAAGTAATGCACATTGGAAAACAAAATCCCAACTATACATACAAAATGACTAGGTTTGTTACCACTCAAGAAAGAGATCTTTGTGTCATTGTGGATAGTTCTCTGAGAACATCCACTCAACACGCAGCAGGAGTCAAAAACACTAACAGACTGTTAGGAACTATTAGGAAAGGTATAGATAAAAAGATAGTAAATATCACAGTGCCACTGTAAAAATCCATGGTACACCAACACCTTGAATATTCTGTGCAGTTCTGGTTGCCTCATCTCAAAAAAGAAATATTAGAAATGGAAAGGGTACAGAGAAGGGAAATAAAAATTATTAACTATATGGAACAGTTTCCATATTAGGAGAGATAAAAATGATGGGGACTGTTCAGCTTGGAAAAGAGATGACTAAGGGGGTGTCATAACTACAAAGGGAAGGGTAACAGCTCTCCTGTGTACAGTACTATAAAATCCCTCCTGGCCAGAGACTCCAAAATCCTTTTACCTGTAAAGGGTTAAGAAGCTCAGGTAGCCTGGCTGACACCTGACCCAAAGGACCAATAAGGGGACAAGATACTTTCAAATCTTGGGGGGGGGGGGGAAGGCTTTTGTTTGTGCTCTTTGTTTTGGGGGTTGTTCGCTCTTGGGACTGAGAGGGACCAGACATCAATCCAGGTTCTCCAAATCTTTCTGAACAAGTCTCTCATATTGCAAACTTGTAAATAAACAGCCAGGCAAGGCGTGTTAGTTTATCTTTGTTTTTTCAACTTGTAAATGTACCTTTTACTAGGGTGTTTACCTCTGTTTGCTGTAACTTTGAACCTAAGGCTAGAGGGGGGTCCTCTGGGCTCTTTAAGTTTGATTACCCTGTAAAGTTATTTTCCATCCTGATTTTACAGAGATGATTTTTACCTTTTTCTTTAATGAAAAGCCTTCTTTTTAAGAACCTGATTGATTTCTCCTTGTTTTAAGATCCAAGGGGGTTGGATCTTGATCCACCAGGAGTTAGTGGGAGAAAGGAGGGGGGATGGTTAATTTCTCCTTGTTTTAAGATCCAAGGGGTTTGGATCTGTATTCACCAGGGAATTGGTGAAGAGTCTCTCAAGGCTACCCAGGGAAGGGAATTAGCTTTGGGAGTGGTGGCAGCTGACCAGATCTAAACTGGTAGTTAAGCTTAGAAGTTTTCATGCAGTCCCCCACATTTGTACCCTAAAGTTCAAAGTGGGGAAGCAGCCTTGACAGGGGGTATTAGATAGAGGTCTGTAAAATCATGAATGGTGTGGAAAAAGTGAATGAGGAAGTGTTATTTATCCCTAGACATAACACAAGAGCCAGAGATCACCCAATTAAATTAATAGGCAGCAGGTTAAAACAAACCAAAGGAAGTACAGTCGAACCCTGTTTATCTGACCCTCCATTATCCGGCTCTGTGTATTAACTGCACAACCAATGCACACAGGTCCAGAAGCAGGTGCTCTGTCCTGTAGGCACTAGGTGGTAATGCAGCATCACACTTATCTATTCTCTGAATTATCCAATTTTTTTAATTATCTGATCTGGCCCTATTCAATCAGATAAACAGGGTTCGGCTGTACTTCCTCATCCAACACATGCCCAAAACCATAACTGGGTTCAAAAAGGAATTAGATAAGTTGATGGAGCATAGGTCCATCAATGGTTATGAGCCAAGATGGTCAGGGAGGCAACCGCATGCTATGGATGTCCCTAAACCTGTGACTGCCAGAAAATGGGATGAGATGACAGAGTGACAGGGATGACAGATCACTCAATAAATTTCCCTGTTCTGTTCACCCCTCTGAAGCATTTGGCACTGACCACTGTAGGAAGACAGGGTACTGGGCTAGACAGACCATTTGTCTGAGCCAGTATGGTCATTCTTATGTTCTTAACTGTTCTTGACACTGTTTATGCTCACCATCTTTGGGTAAATCACATGCCTGATGCCTCAGAAATCTCTTCCCCCACAGTTAATTTGCCAAAACAAAACTGGTTAGCAGTGGACTTACAGCAGTCAGGAGTAGACTACTTCCAGATGGTTATAGCAATCCGCTTCTGGACCAACTTCACCCCCTTCTTGCATGTCTTCTGACACTGCAGAGTCAGGGAAAGCTGCTCATAAAGCTCCAGAAACATCACTTTTGGCATATGAATGTTCTGGAGCCACTAATGGTCATCCCAGATCTACATAACAATGTGATCCCACCAGTCTGTGCTTGTGGCCCTTCTCCACAGGTGCTGGACTACATAGGGGGCATGAGCAGCTATACCAAGAATCATGAGCCGCATCAGCCAGTTGACTTGTATCCTCCTCCTCCTATCCTTCACTAGCTCAGAATCTGCCACCAGCATCTCACGTATGTTTTGCTCACTTTATGAAACAGGAGTGAAAATGCAAGCATGGCAAATTCTTCAAATGGGGCCTTCCCAATGTTGCTGGCTCCAGTTGCCGGCAGCTTGCAGACCCAAAACACAGCTTAGCTGGCTGTATTGGCAAGTGAGACAACTTCTGATAAAGTGTTGTGGGAGGCACACTCAAGTGTTTCCATGGTGCACAAGGAACAAAGGGCTGAAGAGGCTACAGCTGGGAGAGCGCTAGGAAGCCTGGGAGAGGCTGATTTGACTGGGTCTGCACAGTGCACTGTGGGCACGTGAGCGTTGGTGTGAGACTTGGGTCTTGAAATTCTAAACCCAGGGTCACCGTTCAGTGTGGACTATCCAGCACAGGCTTAGACACACTGAGCGTGCAGACTCTAGTCCCACACACCCAGGCTCACATTGCAGTGACAACAGTCAGACGGGGGAGATGGTTACACAACTTGTCTCCTTCAGTAATTTTCCTCTTCACAGAAAGTTTATTTTAAAGCTGACCAACATAAATTCCATTTGAAACAGAAATAATTAGTCTATATTGGGTGTCCATTCTCATATATGCTACTTCTCTCAATCCCATTGGAGTGAGGTTTTACTTCAGCACTGCTTAATCCAAAGGGGCTGAATTACATCAAATAAACTTTTGAGTATTAGTCACCATTTCCTATAATACTGATGCCAAAAAAAAAAAAAAAAAAAAAGGGGAAGAAAACCAATATAATCTGCAGCATTACAATATAATTCTGGTTATCGCATAATCAGTCTCTTATTCTGTAATAATTAGCATCATGTTTAATTCCATTATCACTAGTAACAACAAACGTATTCAAAGATTACAAAATCTTATCATATGCATTATTTCTCTCTCAATCCTCATTTCCTCCAAATGAGCCCCGTGTAGTGCTCTGTTCTCCACTAACACAGGTGCCTTCCATTTCCGTGAGTTCATCTGTCTCTGGGATATGTCTACACTGCAACATAAGCCTGTGCTTGAGCCCAGGTTTAAGCCTAATCCCCCTTGCATCTACACTGCAATTGCGCTAACCCATGGCTCAGACCCAGGACCCTGCAGGGCTGGAGGGCCCAAGCTGGATTTATCCGAGACCCAGGTTCTAGGTCCTGTTGCACTGCAGTGTAGATATGGCCCATTTGACTGGGGTCCCAGGAGTCTGCTGGAAGTATCCCACCTCTCGCACTGAGGATCTCTCTCTTTGGGGAGGGAACTCCAGTTATTAGGAAGAGACAGGTATTTGTAATGAGCAATTCAATCATTAGAAACATAGATAGCTGGGTTTGCGATGACCAGGAGAACAGCATGGCTTGCAGACTCCTCTGAGTAGTTGCTGCAACAGCTGAGAAAGCTCTTGGAAGGTAAGCGATCAGCTTCTTGTGACCTGCACAGGATGTGCTATGTTTGTCTTTCTTCCACAGTACAGAAGCAACTTTGTCTGTACAAAGTGCAAGCTGGTCTCCATCTTGGAAGAGAAGATGCAAGATCTGGAGAAACAAGTATCAAGCTTGCATAAGAGAAAATGAAGATTTCCTGAACAGACATCAGGATATGCTTCTACGGGCACAACATTCTGAAGAATCAGAGCAGGCTGCACAGCAGGGACAGAAGGACGGTGAAGAAATTTGGCAGCATTTGACCTCCAGAAGAAAGAGGAGCGTCCATGTACCAGCAATGCAGATACAGGTGAGCAACCATTTTCATGTTCTCTCCACAGGTACTAATGCGGAGAGTGGACTAGATGATACATCTGAGGGAAGGGAGCAGAAGGAGACTCCACTGATTGGAAGGCATGAGAAGCATTGTCCTAGGGATGGGTGTTACATGACCACCACTCCCAAGAGAAGGAGGTGGGTGGTGGTGGTCAGGGACTCCCTCCCAGTCATCTATCTGCCACCTCAACTGGGAAAACCGAGAGGTGTGCTGCTTGCCAGGAGCTAGGATTCACGATGTGACAGAGAGACTGCTGAGACTCATCAAGCCCTCGGATCGCTACCCCTTCCTGCTTCTCCATGTGGGCACCAATGATACTGCCAAGAATGACCTTGAGCGGATCACTGCAGACTACGTGGCTCTGGGAAGAAGGATAAAGGAGTTTGAGGTGCGAGTGGTGGTCTCGTTCACCCTCCCTGTGGAAGGAAAAGGCCCAGGTAGAGACAGTTGAATTGTGGAAATCAATGAATGGCTACGCAGGTGGTGTTGGAGAGAAGGCTTTGGATTCTTTGACCATGGGATGGTGTTCCAAGAAGAAGGAGTGCTAGGCAGAGACAGGCTCCACTTAATGAAGAGACGGAAGAGCATCTTCACAAGCAGGCTGGCTAACCTAGTGAGGACGGCTTGAAACTAGGTTCACTGGGGGAAGAAGACCAAAACCCTGAGGTAAGTGGGGAAGTGGAATGCTGGGAGGAAGCACAAGCATGAGAGCGCAATCGGGGAGGACTCCTGCCTCATATTGAGAAAGCAGGATGATCAGCAAGTTATCTTAAGTGCCTGCACACAAATGCAAGAAGCCTGGGAAACAAGCAGGGAGAACTGGAAGTCCTGGCACAGTCAAGGAATTATGATGTGATTGGAATAACAGAGACCTGGTGGGATAAATCACATGACTGGAGTACTGTCATGGATGGATATAAACTGTTCAGGAAGGGCAGAAAAGGTGGAGGAGTTGCATTGTATGTAAGAGAGCAGTATGACTGCTCAGAGCTCCAGTATGAAACTGCAAAAAAAAACCTGAGAGTCTCTGGATTAAGTTTAGAAGTGTGAGCAACAAGGGTGATGTCATGGATGGAGTCTGCTATAGACCACCAGACCAGGGGGATGAGGTGGACGAGGCTTTCTTCCAGCAACTAACAGAAGTTACTAGATCACAGGCCCTGGTTCTCAGGGGGACTTCAATCACCCTGATATCTGCTGGCAGAGCAATACAGCGGTGTACAGACAATCCAGGAAGTTTTTGGAAAGTGTATGGGACAATTTCCTGGTGCAAGAGCTGGAGGAACCAACTAGGGGCAGAGCTCTTCTTGACCTGCTGCTCCCAAACAGGGAAGAATTAGTAGGGGAAGAAAAGTGGATGGGAACCTGGGACATAGGTGCCAACTCCGTGGGTGCTCCGGGGCTGGAGCACCCACGGAAAAAAATTGGTGGGTGCTCAGCATCCACTGGCAGCTCCCCGTGGCCCGGCCCCAACCCCCTGCTCCAGCTCACTTCCGCCTCCTCCGCGAGCATGCCACCACATCCTGCTTCTCCCCCCTCCCTCCCAGAGCTTGCACTGTGAAACAGCTGATTCAGGGGGCAGGGAGGGATGGGAGAGGAGGGGAAACGCAGCATGCTGGGGGAAGAGGCGGGGCCGGGGTGGGGATTTGGGAAAGGGATCCAATAGGGGCAGGGAGGGAGCGGAGTTAGGGCAGGGACTTTGGGGATGGGGTTGGAATGGGGGCAGGGATGGGGATGGGGTGGAGTCGGGGTGGGGAAAGGGGCGCAGGCACCCACCAGTGCAGGAGAAAGTTGTCACCTATGACCTGGGAGGCAGTGATCATGAGATGATCGAGTTCAGGATGCTGACACAAGGAAGAAAGGAGAGCAGCAAAATACAGACCCTGGACTTCAGAAAATCAGACTTTGACTCCCTCAGGGAACTGATGGGCAGGATCCCCTGGGAGAATAACATGAGGGGCAAAGGAGTCCAGGAGAGCTGGCTGTATTTTAAAGAATCCTTTTTGAGGTTGCAGGAACAAACCATCCTGAAAAGAATGAGTAAATATGAGTAGAAAGAATAGTAAATATGACAGGCGACCAGCTTGGCTTAACAGTGAAATCCTTGCTGATCTTAAACACAAAAAGAAGCTTACAAGAAGTGGAAGATTGGACAAATGACCAGGGAGGAGTATAAAAATATTGCTCAGACATGCAGGAGTGAAATCAGGAAGGCCAACTCACACTTGGAGTTGCAGCTAGCAAGAGATGTTAAGAGTAACAAGAAGGGTTTCTTCACGTATGTTAGCAACAAGAAAGGAAAGTGTGGGCCCCTTACTGAATGAGGGAGGCAACCTAGTGACAGAGGATGTGGAAAAAGCTAATGTACTCAATGCTTTTTTTTTGCCTCTGTCTTCACCAACAAGGTCAGCTCCCAGACTACTGCACTGGGCAGCACAGCATGGGGAGAAGGTGACCAGCCCTCTGTAGAGAAAAATGGTTCGGGACTATTTAGAAAAGCTGGACGAGCATAAGTCCATGGGGCTGGATGCGCTGCATCCAAGGTTGCTAAAGGAGTTAGCGGATGTGATTGCAGAGCTGTTGGCCATTATCTTTGAAAACTCATGGCGATTGGGGGAGGTCCCGGATGACCGGAAAAAGGCTAATGTAGTGCCCATCTTTAAAAAAGGGAAAGAGGATTCGGGGAACTACAGGCCAGCCATCCTCACCTCAGGCCCTGGAAAAATCATGGAGCAGGTCCTCAAGGAATCAATTCTGATGCACTTAGAGGAGAGGAAAGTGATCAGGAACAGTCAGCATGGATTCACCAAGGACAAGCCATATCTGACTAACCTAATTGCCTTCTATGATGAGATAACTGGCTCTGTGGATGAGGGGAAAGCAGTGGATGTGTTATTCCTTGACTTCAGCAAAGCTTTTGATATGGTCTCCCACCGTATTCTTGCCAGCAAGTTAAAGTATGGGCTGGATGAATGGACTATAAGGTGGAGAGAAAGCTGGCTAGATCGTCAGGCTCAACGGGTAGTGATCAAGTGATCAAGTGTCTAGTTGGCAGCTGATATCAACCGGAGTGCCCCAAGGGTCGGTCCTGGGTCCGGTTTTGTTCAATATCTTCATTAATGATCTGGAGGATGGTGTGGACTGTACCCTCAGCAAGCTTGCAGATGACACTAAACTGGGAGGAGTGGTAGATATGCTAGAGGGTAGGGATCGGATACAGAGGGACCTAGACAAATTAGAGGATTGGGCCAAAAGAAATCTGATGAGGTTCAACAAGGACAAGTGCAGAGTCCTGCACTTAGGACGGAAGAATCCCATGCACTGCTACAGACTAGGGACCAAATGGCTAGGCAGCAGTTCTTCAGAAAAGGACCTAGGGGTTACAGTGGTCGAGAAGCTGGATATGAGTCAACAGTGTGCCGTTGTTGCCAAGAAGGCTAACGGCATTTTGGGCTGTATAAGTAGGGACATTGCCAGCAGATTGAGGGACGTGATCATTCCCCTCTATTCGGCATTGGTGAGGGCTCATCTGGAGTACTGTGTCCAGTTTTGGGCCCCTCACTACAAGAAGGATGTGGAAAAATTGGAAAGAGTCCAGCGGAGGGCAACAAAAATGATTAGGGGTCACATGACTTATGAGGAGAGGCTGAGGGAACTGGGATTGTTTAGTCTACAGAAGAGAAGAATGAGGGAAGATTTGATAGCTGCTTCAACTACCTGAAAGGGGGTTCCAAAGAGGATGGATCTAGACTGTTCTCAGTGGTACCAGATGACAGAACAAGGACTAATGGTCTCAAGTTGCAGCGGGGGAGGTTTAGGTTGGATATTAGGAAAAACTTTTTCACTAGGAGGGTGGTGAAGCACTGGAATGGGTTACCTAGGGAGGTGGTGGAATCTCCTTCCTTAGAGGTTTTTAAGGTCAGGCTTGACGAAGCCCTGGCTGGGATGATTTAGTTGGGGATTGGTCCTGCTTTGAGCAGGGGATTGGACTAGATGACCTCCTGAGGTCCCTTCCAACCCTGATATTCTATTCTATGGTGACTTGCCTAGACAGACTTATGTGTAATGCTGGGGAGGAGTATAGGTACCAATGACATAGGGAAGGATAGGAGAGAGGTCTTGGAGGCCAAATTTAGGCTGCTAGGTAAGAGATTGAAGTCCAGGATTTCCATGGTAGCATTCTCTGAAATGCTTCCAGTTCCACGCGCAGGGCCAGTTAGACAGGCAGAACTGTAGGGTCTCAATGTGTGGATGAGATGATGGTCTAGGGAGGAGAGGTTTAGATTTATTAGGAACTAAGGAAATCTTTGGGAAAGGGGGAGCCTATACAGGAAGGATGGGCTCCACCTAAACCAAAATTGAATCAGATTGCTGGCACTTAAAATTAAAAAGGACGTAGAGCAGTTTTTAAACTAAGGGCTGGGGGAAAGCCGACAGGTGCAGAGGAGCACGTGGTTTGGACAGAGACATCCCTTAGGGGAGGATCTACTAATGGAGATTCTCTATGTCCTAGTGAGGAGGAGAGGATGGAAGATAAAATATAGATAGGATCTGGTGAGAAAGTCAAATGAAAAAAAGTTCCATTCAATTACATCATGTAATGGCAGACAGCTGAAAAGTGACAAGTTTTTAAAGTGCTTATATACCAATGCTAGGATACTAAATAATAAGATGGGTGAACTAGAATGCCTCATATTAAATTAGGATATTGATATAATAGGCATCACAGAAACTTGGTGGAATGAGGATAATCAATGGGACACAGTAATACCAGGATACAAAGTATATCGGAAGGACAGAACAGGTTGTGCTAGTGGGGGAGTGGCTCTATATGTGAAAGAAGGCATAGAATCAAATGAAGTAAAAATCTTAAATAAACCAAACTGTACCATAGAATCTCTCTGGATAGTAATTCCATACTGTAATAATAAGAATAAAGCAGTAGAGATATATTATCGACCACCTGACCAGGATAGTGATAGTGCCTGTGAATGAGAGAGGCTATAAAAATAAACTCAATAATAATGGGGAATTTCAACTATCTCCATATTGACTGGGTACATGCCACCTCAGGACCGGATGCAGGATGGGATAACGTTTCTTGATACCTTAAATGACTGCTTCTTGGAGGAGCTAGTCCTGGAACCTACAAGAGGAGATGCAATTCTTGATTTAGTCCTAAATGGAGCACAGGATCTGGTCCAAGAGGGGAATATAGCTGGACTGCTTGGTAATAGTGACCATAATATAATTAAAACACCACAGCAGCCCAGCACTGTAGCATTTAATTTCAGAAAGGGGGACTACACAAAATGAGGAAGTTAGTTAAACAAAAATTAAAAGATACCACGCAAAAAGTGAAATCCCTGCAAGCTGCATGGAAACTTTTGAAAGACACCATAATAGAGGCTCAATTTAAAGGTACACCCCAAATTAAAAAAAATATAAGAGAACCCAAAAAATGCCACCGTGGCTAAACAACAAAGTAAAAGAAGCAGTGAGAGGCAAAAAGGCATCCTTTAAAAAGTGGAAGTTAAATCCTTGTGAGGAAAATAGAAAGGAGCATAAACTCTGGCAAATGAAGTGTAAAAATTAGAACCATCAAGCAGTGTTAAACATTAATAGAATACCATTTATTTAAATATTTTTGGATGTTTTCAACATTTTCAAATATATTGATTTCAATTACAACACAGAATACAAAGTGTACAGTGCTCACTTTATATTTATTTTTGATTACAAATATTTGCACTGCAAAAAAACAAAAAAGGAATTTTTCAATTCACCTAATACAAGTATTGTAGTGCAATCACTTTATCATGAAAGTTGAACTTAAAAAAAAAACTGCATTCAAAAATAAAACAATGTAAAATTTTTAGAGGCTGCAAGTCCACTCTGTCCTACTTCTTGTTCACCCAATTGCTCAGACGAACAAGTTTGTTTATGTTTGCAGCAGATAAACATTTCTTGTTTACAATTTCACCCAAATATGAGAACAGGCACTGTTGTAGCTGGCATCACAAGATATTTACATGCCAGATGCACTAAAGATTCATATGTTCCTTCATGCTTCAACCACCATTCCAGGGTCCATGGGTCCATGGTGATGATGGGTTTTGCACGATAACAATCCAAAGCGGTACGGAGCGATTCATGTTCATTTTCATTATCTGAATCAGATGCCACCAGCAGAAGGTTGTTTTTCTTTTTTGGTGGTTCGGGTTCTGTAGTTTCCGCATCAGAATGTTGCTCTTTTAAGACTTCTGTTTAGCATATCTGGCAAGTAAATACCTTGAAATGCCAGCTACAAAAGTGCCAAGCAAATGCCTGTTCTCACTTTCTGGTGACATTGTAAATAAGAAATAAGAAGAGGGCAGCATTATCTCCTGCAAATGAAAACAAACTTTGTTTGTCTCTTAGTGATTGGCTAAAAAACGAAATAGGACTGAGTGGAGTTGTAGGTTCTGAAGTTTTATATTGTTTTGTTTTTGAGTGCAGTTATGTAACAAAAAAAATCTGCATTTGTAAGTTGCAGTTTCATGACAGAGGTTGCACTACAGTACTTGTATGAGGTGAATTGAAAAATACTATTTCTTTTATCATTTTTACAATGAAAATATTTATAATAAAAATATACACTTTGATTTCAGTTACAACATAGAATACAATATATATAAAAATGTAGAAAAACATCCAAAATATTTTATAAATTTCAATTGGTATTCTATTGTTTAACAGTGCGATTAAAACTGCGATTAATCGCAATTAATTTTTTGAGTTAATCGCATGAGTTAACTGCGATTAATCGACAGCCCTAGCATTAACCTAGTCTCTTCTGACTACCAATCTGTTAGCACACTATAAGAGAGCATCCTGAGTTTGCAAAAGAGAGCTAACCGATCAGGCCTCTGGCAAAATGAGTGGCTTCCTGGTAACATGCATGGTGGGCAGTAAAGTTTTCCCACAGTGCATCATGGTCCTAGAGCTAGAGCAACCACATTTTTGGGCGGGGGACATTAGGATATGGTTATGTTGACTCAGGTCTGTTGTGTGGACTCCAGAGCCCTAGGTTCCAGCATGGGTTAGAAAAGTCTTAACATAACGTTAAAATGCAATGCTGACACTCAAGCCCAGGGTTTCTTCAAACAGGTCATAGGATTAAAATCCCACTAAGCTGGGGTTACATTGCAATGTAGACATACCCACCATCTTCTGCTGTAAGCGTTGATTGAAGAGGTCTCACACTAGGAGGAAAGATTTGCATAATGAGAAAATCACATGTATTCTATTTTCACATTTTCTAATCTGTCAGAGTAGCAAAAGATGATGCAAATGCATAAAACACAAGAGCAAAGCTAAGAGACAAAAGCATAGAATCAGGACTCAACATTCCGGTATCCTGCAGTTTGAACTTGGGAGTCTGACACATTCATTCCTTTACTGAGCATCATCACGTGCACAGCATGAAAGTTCTTCTTGTCCAAAAAGGCCGTCAGATGGGGATCCAGGGAGAAGGAATGTCCTCTGAAGGCATCAATTGTTTCTCTCTTTGCCTCATGAAATTTTGGATGCAAAAGGCAAAGGACAATTGCTCCCAATTTAACCATGGCATCCCTTGGCACCAGAATGAATGCCACTGAACTAAGGAGCAGTGTTCCAAAAATAAATAGTTTAGCTGGGCCATGGATCATCACAGTTTCCATCTCTGGGGTGAAAATCAACTAATGGGTACCTGCTATTTCTACCTGAGTTTTTGTATAATCCTTGGCCTTGGTTGGGGTAACTTGACACTTTTCTGTGGTAGGATCCTTACCAAACTACACCAAATGTCAGTAGTGTTAGTGAGGAATAGCTTCCCCAAACATGCCCAGTTTATTTCTTTAACCTGGTGGCACAGATCTAAGAGAGGGACTAGATCCAGGCCTGGGTTAGAATCCCCGTTACCCATTAAAGGTTGGGTATTTATTAAAAACAGGTATAATTCTGCAGCTGTCTCACATTCAACACTGAGTTCATTTTATACACATTTGCAGCATCTACAAGGGGTGAACTCATCAAAAATGTCACTTCCATTTTCTCCATCTTTACAGAGATAGGGATTGGGCTTCCCAAATAGTAGTCAGTGTGCACCTGATTCGGAAGGAAATGTCTTTAACAGTAACCTCGTGCAGAGCTTCGACCACAATTGGTTTGGGATCCAAATCCAGTCGGCTTTTTGCTGAGTTCCAAATTACTGACTGGGGAATACACTTCCCAGATCATCTGAAACAATATTGCCATAACCAACTGAATAACAGCTTGATGACCAAACTAAATTAAAACCCACAATGCTTCATAACATTAGCTGACCAAACTGGACCAGAGGGATTTGCAACTGGGCTATTGAGTGAATTGAATCAGTATTCTCTTCAGCTAAACTACAGTGGAAAAACACAGCTTGTGAAATCGTGGCAGAGCTGTTGCAATGACAGCTACCATGTAAGAATGGAATTTTACTGAAACCTGATTTCTACCATGGAACTATTATTCAGGGATGTAAATTGTTTTATTACAAACTACCAATTTGTCTGGGATAAGGTATATCGGGAAATCAGTTCTTATAAGTAAAAGGTTAAAAGTGTGATAACTGATAAAAATATAATTAATTATTGTAACAACTATAAGTAGAAAAGTGGTACTATATAATCAAAATAAGAAAGTAGTCAATAGTGAGTTTATAAAGTATGTTATATTTGAAGTCGTTTATATTCATGTTACATTCTCTGTAACTATTACTAGGGGCCTACCAAATTCACGGTCCATTTTGGTCAATTTCACAGTCATAGGATTTTAAAAATTATAAATTTCATGATTTCAGATATTTAAATCTGAAATTTCAGGGTGTTGTAATTGTAGAAGTCCTTACCCAAAAAGGAGTTGTGGGGGAGGTCGCAAAGTTATTGTAGGGGGTATTGTGGTACTGCTATCCTTACTTCTGTGCTGCTGTTGGCAGTGGTGCTGCCTTTAAGAGCTGGACAGCTGGAGAGCGGTGGCAGGAGCCCAGCTCTGAAAGCAGAGCCACTGCCAGCAGCAGCGCATAGTAAGGATAGCATGTTATGGTATTGCCACCCTTTCTTCTGAACTGTTGCCTTCATATCTGGGACCTTGGTCAGCAGCCGCGACTCTCCGGCCATGCGGAAGTAAGGGTGGCAATACTGCAACCCCCTAAAATAACCTTGTGACCCCCCCAACACCCTTTTGGGTCAGGGCCCCCAGTTTGTGAAACACTGGTCTGTATAGTAAAGGATAAAAACAAACAAAAGACTAGGTTTCATGGGCAAAAACCAGATTTCACTGGCTGTGACACATTTTTCATGGCCATGAGTTTGGTAGGGCCCTATGTATTACCATACAGTAGATGCTGTGACCTTTGTAAGAACTCCTCCTTAGTATCTGTGCTGGAGAATACAAGCTTAGCAAAAACTAAGATACAAGAAGCTTGTAAGATACACTTAAATACAATAGCTTCTTGGTGTTGTGCTATCCCTGGCTACTACAATATAGATGGAATTAGGAGAGAAAGAAAGTCTGTAACTTCTATAGTGTTAGCCAATATTAATAGTATATACACTGCTAATATTATATATAATATTACATGTTTCTTGAATTGTCCTCATGTTAAGATCTTCCAAAATGCTTTTTTATCTAAGTTAAACAACGAGATAGCTGAAGTATTTTCATTTCAGGGGTAGGCACAAATATAGCAGAAAAAGAGAGAATACTATGCTTGGAATGTTCAAATCAAAATTCTTGTCTTGTGTACATGCCTCTCTGTTTTTGTTCAATGTGTAAAGTCTACATAATTGTCAAAATGTAAAATATATGCCATGTTGAAAATTACAATATATCCCTCACATAGAAAGTGCAACAATCACTGCCTATGAAAAACATGCCACAGAAAACAGAGAAGAAAGATGTATCCGATAAAATGATATGGGGAAAATTGTGAAACTCCCCCCCAGATAGGTACAATTAGAGGAGGGATAAGCACAGGATCTTTGAGACAGTGTGAGCTCTGCAATCTGGTCTTCCAGAGGGATTGGTAACCTAGGCACTCTTCCTTTTTGTATTATGATGTATTAATCTTTGACTAATAATCCTTAATTAATAAATTGATTAAGCCTAGTCATTGGACATCCCTTGTTATAAATTTATATTGCATCCACAACAAGTATGCTCGTGTCCAGTTACTTGAGTTAGTTGCACAATTTGTGGTATGCTGTTGTTCCCACTTCAAAGTAGAAATTTTAAAACACTACTGTTTCCTTGGTACCGTGCCCAGTAACTTGGAGCATTCTCTCCCAATGACTGAACTGCATTTGAACTTCCTCCCTGTCATCATGAGGGGTGAGGAGCAGCCACAAATAAAAGAAATTCTGTTGTACCAAATGGTCATCTGTCTCAAAATCCTCAGTAAATCAGAGGTAAATTCTGTCAAACAAATGTAATATCTAATTGTGAGACCAAACCATCTTCAGGAAAGAGGAAAAACTCACAATACAGAGGGCTTTAAAACACCTTCAGTTTCTTATAAAATGAATTTCCAGAGCAGGTTATATCTGATAAATCAAAACAGATTCTCCCATTGCATTCTCCTCTGGTCCATTCAAACTTTCTTCACCCAGTGCCACCTCATTATTAATGTCACGTTATGTACAAAAGATTTAAGTTTCATCACAAGAGGGAAATGCAGCCGACTTTCCCATCTGCAAACAATCCCCAGGAAAAAGCCCAGAAGCAGCTTTGCCAATAGATAGAAGCAGAGATGAAAGCACAGAATGACTACTCTGTGTTTGGAATCCATCAAATTCCCCTTCCAGGTCTGTGACACTTTCATCTCTAGCCCCAGTGAATCTGATTTAGGATCAAAGCGTGACACCTAAGCACAGGGTGAACACAGAACATGGCATCACATGACACTTTGGGAGGTGCAGGGGTAGAACGTGGGGAGGATAAACGCTATTGTGCCTTACACAGAAGCTAATGCTGCTGGGCTGAGGGGTGATTGTGACAGTGATGGGGAAGGAGGGAATCCCTTTGACACACCCCATCTCCTTTAGGTATCACAGAGACTGAAATTACACATTTCACCCAACCCCACCCTGCTCCTTGTTCTATTTCAATCTATTTTAATTGAGGAAAATGGTAGAAAAAATACTTCTGTCCAGCATAACCCTGAGCAAGGTGAGAACAACAGGAATTGAGACAATCTGTCCCCAAGGGGGAACACGGTGACTAACAATCACTTTGTAATGGGGGAATGGTATCAACGTGATCCTCGGGGTTTGTCTAGACTAGGAAAAATGATGGAGGTGAGCTCAGGTCAAGGGGAAAGCTAACTCCAGCCACTGTACCCGGGTTATGTCTGCACTGCAAATGTACTTTTGTTGTTACAAGAAGATCGCTAAGCTGAGCAGCTACCTCCATGTAGAATCCCAGTGGAGACAAGGCACAGGTAGCTTTTACCTCAGTGTAGCTAGTCAAGGTCAACCCATCTCCCCCACCTGGCGCTGATGGATATTTCTGGGAGGAGGAAGACACTCCCAAAGACAAAGGAGTTGATATAAAGGATCATGAAAATCACCCCAAAGAAGGGGAAGGTGCAAAATAGAGGCAGGCAACTCATGTGGAGCTGAGACACCACACTGAAGAAAATGGTGCAAACTATGTGGGAATTCGCTAATGTATTTTACAAAAAATCTTTGGCCAGCCCTAGTCAAGACATTTATGGCATTACTCGCCTATGTGGATTCTCTTATGTTTGATAAAAGTTGAGCTCTGACTAAAACTCTTCCCGCACTCAGGGCACTTGAAGGGTCTCTCTCCTGTGTGGATTCTCTGATGTGTGATGAGGGTTGAGCTCTGACTAAAGCTTTTCCCGCACTCAGAGCATGTGTAGGGTGTCTCTCCAGTGTGGACTCTCTGATGTGTGATCAGATTTGAGTTCCGACTGAAGCTTTTCCCACACTCAGAGCACGTGTAGGGTTTCTCTCCCGTGTGGATTCTCCGATGTGTGATGAGGTGTGAGCTCCGGTTGAAGCTTTTCCCGCACTCAGGGCATGTGTAGTTTGTCACTCCTCTATGGATTCGCTGATGACTAATAAGGGCTGAGCTCCGACTGAAGCTTTTCCCACACTCAGAGCATGAGCAGAGTGTCTTCCCTACATGGATTCTCTGATGTGTGATGAGGTTTGAGCTTCGACAGAAGCTTTTCCCGCACTCAGAGCATGTGTAGGGTCGCTCTCCCGTGTGGATTCTCTGATGTGTGATGAGGTGTGAGCTCTGGCTGAAGCTTTTCCCGCACTCAAGGCAGGTGTAGGGTGTCTCTCCAGTGTGGATTCTCCGATGTGTGATCAGGTTTGAGCTGTGGTTGAAGCTTTTCCCACACTCAGGGCATGTGTAGGGTTTCTCTCCTGTGTGGATTATCCAATGCCTAATAAGGTCTGAACTCTCACTGAAGGTTTTCTTGCACTCGGCGCACGAATAGGGTGTCTCACCCATGTGGATTCTCTGATGTGTGATAAGGGCTGAACTCCGACAGAAATTTCTCCCACACTCAGAGCATGTGTAGGGTGTCTCTCCTGTGTGGATTCTTCGATGTTTGATGAGATTTGAACTGTGATTGAAGCTTTTCCCACATTCAGGGCATGTGTAAGGCATCTCTCCAGTGTGGATTCTCTGATGTGTGATAAGGGCTGAGCCATGACTGAAGCTTTTCCCACATTCAGGGCATATGTATGGCCTCTCTCCAGTGTGAACTCTGTAATGTGTGATGAGGGTTGAGCTCTGACTAAAGCTTTTCCCACACTCAGAGCATGTGTAAGGTCTCTTTCCCATATTAATTCTTTCATGTCGAATAAGGTCTGAGCCACTACTGAAGCTTTTCTCTGGTCTATGCTGATTCTCACAGGCTTTTGCCTCTCCACAGCTCCCAGAAACTTTCTCTTTGCATCTTCCTGCTAATGTACCATGTGGTTCCAGTTGCTCAGCATCTTCCTGCTGGGAATACTCATTGTTCTCACTCACCATCCCATCTCCTGGAAGGACAGAGAGAGAATCCAGACATATGTCACTCCCTGTGCTGGGGAGAAAGGAAACGTCAGAGAAAGGAATGGGAAAAGGTGGGAACAAACTCAAATAAGTCTGGAGAGATCAAACAAAACAGAATTTAATTTCCGCCATTCTTTCCCCTCCACTCCCCACAAACCATTCCCCAGAGGACAGAGAGAAGAGGGTCATTTCTTGGTTCACAGCCCATTCAGGAAGAAGGAAGATTAAGGAGGGAGCTACAGCCTTATGTCAGTCAGGAGAGGCGGGAAGTCATGAGTGACAACTGCTATGAGGATGTCACACCTGCTGGGAACAATTCTGGAGAAGTTACAAGATCTTTGTAGGGAATCCCAAATGTTTCCTTCATTCATGGACAGTTTCCGAGTTGGTTTAATGGATGCCTCACCTGTCTGGGCACCTTTCTGGAGCCCTCTTTCCTCAGAGCCCTGAAGATCTGGGACCCACAGCTCTTCCCCTCTTTCCAGCTGGGAGATCACATCAGGTTTGGAAACTGGAAACCCTGCGTAAGAGAACAAAAACAAGAGAGATCAGTGGAATTTGTGGGATACTTGTCACAAAGAGCATTTCATGGTTTTACCCTGAGCTCATTTTAAGCATCCCGAGGCCACTTTCCTGGGATCCAAGCAGCAGGACAGTTATTATTATTAATCAGGTTTATTATAGTAGTGCCAAAGGGCCAATAAAAAATGGAGCCCCATTGTTCTAGGCATTGTATAAACAGAGTAGTAGATTGCCCATGCCCTGAGGAACTTACAATCTATATAGACAAGACACACACCGGGTCGGGGAAGAATCAGAATACACAAGCAGAGTGAACAATGTAATGGCAGACAGATATGATAAACACAGGCATAACTTGATACTATTGTATTTAACTGTGATGGGGTACACAGTCCCCACACTGGGCCTGATGGGGTTAAAGAACACTAATGGGCACAGGTAGCCCTGCCCCCTCCAGCTTGCGAACCAGCTGGAGGAGCTGGTTAAAAGATGCTTAGAAGCCCAGGGAAATAGGGGATGGTAGAGTGACCAGGCTGAAGGGAAAACAGGTCCTTCTCCTGAAAAGCCACTTGGAAGGTTGGAGCTGGGATGGCAGCACGATGCTGGTGAGGCCCACAGGTAGTGCCATCTCCAAACTCCACCCCCCTTTTTCTGACAACCAGCAGACCCCACAGGGCTCTGCTCTTTTGAACTCCAGGGGGAAGCTTGAGTGGGAGATGAGTTGGTGTTGGTGCTGCTTTGAGCAGGGGATTGGACTAGATGACCTCCTGAGGTCTCTTCCAACCCTGATATTCTATGATTCTATGAGACACCAACCAGAGACCTTGGAAGAGGCTGTTGCTATGGTGGAGAACTACCTGATGTCCCTTGGGTCCATAGCTGAAATGCCAAAAGCCAGTCTGGTGCACCTCGGGGGCCCCAAGTCCCACTGAACCCAAACCTCAGTAAGGGTAACCAGGGGGACTTGGGCACCGAAGAGGGGGGATACAACAGCCAACAGAGGCACCTGGAAGCCCACCCTCAGCTAGCCAGGAGACATCTGAGTCAAGCAGAGTAGCCTTATCCGAAGGGGCCATCCCACTCAGGAGAATTAATGTGAAACCTCTTTCTCCCATGGGGACTAGTTGCATGTGAGCAGCCGGGCCATTTCAGGTGGGACTGCCCATTCATGGACTATAATTATGGGCAGGTCTGGAGAGCGGATAACTGGGTTTCAAAAACAGCACAGGGAAAACGTTAGTCCTTTTGCTAGTGAATGGAGTAAAAGTACAAGGACTGAGACTCTGTCTGCAGCCAGACTTTAGTCAGGGAGTGGTTGGTGGGGTCAGGAGGAGAATCTAGAGGCATGATCTTCCTCCAGTGTATCCACGGGGACATGCAACCCTGTCCGATTAGACAGGTGCAACTGACTCTGCAAGACCACACTGAGACAGTGCAGGCCAGAGTGGCCAAAGACCTGGCCTCTCTGGTCATACTTCGGCATGACTGGAAGTTTTTCAGGGAGGATGTCCAGGGATGGCATGGAGCATCTGCAGAGGGGCTAGAGCTGAACTAGAAGAATCAGAAGGACAGAAGATGGCCATGGTGGCCAAGAGGAGATGGCTCCATTGGAAGACAAAGATCCAGGAGAAGGACCACCCTCATGGGCAAATGACTTTTCACCTGAACTTAACTGGAGCAGTAGGGGCCTGCTACCACCTTTCAACCTGCACCTGGTGTCTAGCAAATAAACATTTTGGGAGAGCAAATGAGTGACGCAACCCTGAGTCAGGTTCGTGAACATCTCACCCATGTGGATGACAAAGTGTTAGACCCGCAGCAGCTGAAATAGTGGCCCTATTTTGAAACTGCTAGAGGAGAAATCATATTGGGTGATGAAGCAGGCTGAGACAGGGTTAGTCAAATGCAGCTTCGGTACCCAGGAATTTCCCTAGGGGAGATGCTTCAATTGGCCCATGCAATGCTGTGCTGGGGCACTTGGGGACAGAGAAGACATTCAACAGAGTGACCACGAAGTTCTACTGGCCGGGGATCCACCCCAGAGGCACGGGACTATTATGCCTCCTGCCCCAAGTACCAGTGGGTGAGCCAGAAAAAGATCTCAAAGGCCCCCCTGGTACTACTCCCCTCTGCAGGGGTCCCTCTGACGGGCAGGTGCTTAGATTGGGGGACAGAGGAAGGATCACTGGATGATTGCCCTGTTGTATTCATTTCCTAGGAAGCATCTGGCATTGGGCCCTGTCAGAAGACAGGATACTGGGCTAGATGGACCATTGCTCTGACTCACTATGGCCATTCTTATGGACAGGCACAGAGCTGGTGGGTCCGCTGAAAACGTCTGCAGCCAGGTACTAATATACATTGGTGATCCTGGATTGTGCCACCAGAGATCCTGGGCCATTCCCCTCTGGTCAGAAATGGCAGCTGTCATTGCCAGTAAGCTCATAAAAGTATTTGCCTGAGTAGGGATCCGCAAAGAATTATTGACAGAGCAAGGGGCAAACATCACCTCACAGTTAGACCTGGGGGGGGGGGGGAAGAGGAGAATATCGATCTAAGTTATGCAACTTCAGCTACGTGAATAACGTGGCTGAAGTCGATGTACTTAGATTGACTTACCATGGTGTCTTCACCGTGGTAAGTCGACTGCTGCCGCTCCCCCGTCGACTCCGTCTGCACCTGTCATGGCAGTGGAGTACAGAGGTCAACGGGAGAGCGCTGGGGGTCGATTTATCGTGTCTAGACTAGATGCAATAAATCGACCTCTGCTGGATTGATTGCTACCCGCGTAGTGTAGACATACCCTTAGTGAACGAATTTTGCAACTTGTTATGGGTCAAGTCCTTGAAGATGTCAGTATACTACCACCAAACTGACAGTCTGGTGGAACAGTTTAACAAAACATTAAAGAGTTGTGGTAGTTCAATCCACTGACTCGTGACACTGGGACCATCCCACCTGTCCTGCTCACCACCTGCGAGGTTCCTCAGGCATCCACAGGTTTCTCCCCATTTGAATTACTACATGGGAGGCAATCAAGGGGAATCTTGGATCTCCTCCATGAGATATGGAAAGGGCAGAACTCCAGAACAACCAATGTAGTGCAGTATGTTATAAAGTCAAGAAAGAAACTGAAGACCCTGTGGGCGCTTGCGAAGGAAAACCTGGAGAAGGCACAACACAACCAGGAGCAGGTCAACAGCAAGGCCCGTCTCTGAGAGTTCCAACCTGGAGACTGAGTGATATTTCTACTGCTCACACTGAAATCCAAGCTTCTGGCCTGATGGCAAGGCACCGCCAAGGTGGTAAAACAGGTAGGGGAGATTGATTCTGAGGTCAGCAACCCAGAAGAAAGAAGACAGCCCAGGTATATCAAGTCAACCTGCCCAAGGCTTGGAAGGGACAGGAAGGCCTCCTCGTCATCCCATTCCCACCCTACCCCAAACTCGGCCCTCAGGCCCCCACACCCAAGATAACATCACAGTACTGGTAGGGAAGAACCTGCGGCCCAGCCAAGAGCAGCGAGGAAATGGGGTAGAGTGAACAGGCTGGAGGGAAGCCAGGTCCTTCAGACATGCCACAGGGAAAGTTGAACCTGGGAGGGAACCACGATGCTGGTGAGTCCCAACTGCAGTGCCTTCACCAAACCCTGCCCTTTCCTGAGCACTGGCAGGCCCTGCGAGGCTCTGCTCATCTGAACTCTGTTCAGTTGCAGATTGTTTGGACTCTAAGGGACCATGTCCCGAGCTGAAAGAGAGGAGAGGTAGGAAGTAGCTCAGAGTGGCAGACTCACATCCTCTTCATGGAGGAGTCAGCTACTGTTTATTCCCACAGGGTCCTGGGCTGGGACCCGGTGCAGAGGGAAGGCCATGGCCTCCCTACAATATCCCGCTTGAGAGCTAAGCCAAAGACGGGACAAAGCCATGATGCCTGTGACCTAAAACCAGGGGTAGGCATCTCTACATTCACCACACTTTGGGGTGAGAGATGAGAAACCAGATATGCTAACCATTAGGCCACCTACCCTCCCTGAACAAACTTTAATGTTATGAATTTTACCTGTATATTTGAACTAGCCCTTGAAAGCATGAAAACGTTACTAAATATTATACTGAGATAGGCCAGATTATATCGGCCCATAAAATATTCACACACCTTTGTATCAAGAAGTGTCATGTATTTGTGTGTTCCTGGCTCACTGAGGGGTGGGTGGGGGATGGATTTCCTGTGGAATCTGCTATCAGCAGGGGATGATTAATGCCAAATTCCAAGGCTGATTATGCAGATATCCAACGTTTGAGGCTTTGTCCCCCTTCGGTAAGAGCAGTGACTGGTGTTACCTGTTTCAGGAGGCTGGGGAACAAAGACAGAGTTAGGGGCATAAAAGGCTGTTCGAGCTGACTGAGGGGGGTGTCCTTGAGTACGTCTACACTGCAGAAATAAAACCTGACAGGGAGCCTGAGCCTGGGTCTGCAGACTTGGGCTCGCAGGGCTCACACTGCGGCACTAAAAATAGCCGTGTACTTTCCTGCTCAGGCTGGAGCTTGGGATCTGAATCCTGGGGCGGCATGTAGGTCTCAGAGCCTGAGCTTCAGCCGGAGCTGGAACATCAATATGGCTCTTTTCAGCGCTGTAGTGTGAACCCCATGAGCCCGAGTCTGTAGACCCAAGCTCAAAGGCTTCCTGCCACGTGTATTTTTTTGCAGCGTACACATACCCACTGTCTTTCTGGATCCTCTTTAACGACCCATTCATACCAACCCAGCCACTTCATGTCTCCTCCTATGCTGCTTGAGCAGTTTTTTAACCCCTTTGCACCCCCTGGCTAGCAATCCCTAGGCAAGTAGGTCACTGCTGTGCATATTCACAAAAAATATACAGAAAATTCTCACTTCATCACATCTCTTCCTCCTTTCAGACAGAACTGAGCAGGGTCACTTTAATCGATGACCTCAAGAATCCAAGAATTGTTATCCATGGATGCCAAAACCAATCTCCCATCCTCTTGGTAGCTGTACCAGGCATGTCATAGAATCATACAACCAGAGAAACACAAAGTTAGAAGGGACCACGAGGGTCCACGATTCTTACAGTACTGTTTTCGTAAGAAGATAAGATACTGAGTCAGACCAATGGTCCATCTAGCCCCGTATCCTGTCTTCCTACAGTGGTTGGTGCCTGATGCTTCACAGGTTGTGAACAGAACAGGGCAATTTATTGAGTGATTCATCCCCTGTGGTCCAGTCCCAGCTTCTGGGAGCCAGAGGCTAGGCACACCCAGCGCACGAGGTTGTGTCCCTGACCATCTTCGTTAATAGTCATTGATGGACTTATCCTATGTGAACTTATCTAATTCTTTTCTGAACAGCACTGATCCCAGTACAGATTCCTGAAGGACCCTGCTATTTACCTTTCTCCACTATGAACACTACCATTTATTTCCTACCTTTCCTACCTTTTAACCAGTTAGTTATCCATGAGAGGACTTTCCATCTTATCCCATGACTGCCTTGCTTAAGAGCCTTTGGTGGGGATTGGTCCTGCTTTGAGCAGGGGGTTGGACTAGATGACCTCCTGAGGTCCCTTCCAACCCTGATATTCTATGATTCTATGATCTTTCTGAAAGCCCAAGTGCACCAAATCCACTGGCTCACCCTTGTCCAAATGTTTGTGGACTCCTCAAATAATTCTATTAGATTAGTGAGGCACGATTTCCCTTTACAAAAGTAGTGTTGACTCTTTCCCAACAAGTCTCATTAATTTATGTATTTGATAATTCTGTTCTTTCCTACAGTTTCAACCAATTTGCCTGATACCAAAGTTAGGCTTACCAGCCTATAATTGCCAGGATTACTTCTGGAGGCTTTAAAAAAAAATCAGCATCACATTAACTACATGAAAGTCATTTGGTACAGAGGCTGATTTAAGCAACTGTGGTGTGGTATTCACCCCACACTAGTCTAGAAGGGGTTAATGAGGCTGAGACAGGGCCAATTCACCAGATAGGCCACACAGGAAAGAGCTGAGGGGAACTGAACAGACTAAGTAAACTCTTGAATGATGGAGCCAGCTCAGAAGGAACAGGCGAGGCTAGGATAAAGCCAGGAAGGTGGCAGCAAAAAAGGACTGCTGTGAGGGAGCATGCAGCCATTTTCTGTACATTAGAGAGGAAAGCAAGGAAATCCTAGTGGGAGAGGGTGAAGCAAAGGCTCAGGGAGATGGCAGCAAGGTTTAAGATGGTGCAGACCTTGCCTGCTAATTATAGGGTCCCTGAGCTGGAACACGGAGTAGGGGGTGAGCCCGGGTTCCCTTACGAGCCACTGGGGAAGTGGCGCAGACCAGGCTGTGAATGGGAAGACAGCCAGAGACATTGTGCATGGAGAGACTTTGATACCTGGCAAAACATATAGTGACCTGGCTAGAGAGCCAATCCACAGAGAGAACCTGGACTTCCAGAGAGTGGGACAGAGAGGCAGCAGGGTATGCAATGAGTTGCAGAAGTAGGCACTGGATCTGGAAAGAGCTAATCCCCAGAGCAGCCAGGAAGAGGCACCCTAGTGGTGCGTGAACCTGGTGACAATTTGGTGGTAACACAGGCACTTGGTTGTCCCTGATACAAGGGGAGGATCAGAGACTGGGCAGGACGAGCACCCCTAATACAAGCGGTGAATGGACCCCAGGACTGTGATAGGTTACATACCAAAATTAGTAGTTTGGCAATTTCATATCCGAGTTCCATCTGAACTCTTGGGCAAATACCGTCTGGTCCCATGGACTTATTACTGTTTAATTTATCAATTTGTCCCAAAACCTCCTTAACTGACTCCTCAGTCTGGGACAGTTCCTCAGATTTGTCACCTAAAAATGGCTCAGGATTGGGAATCTCCCTTCCATGCTCTGCAGTGAAGATATATATACCAAGAATTGATGTAGCTTCTCCTCAGTGGCATTGCCTTCCTTGAGTGCTCCTTTAGCAATCGATTGTCCAGTGGCCCCATTGATTTCTTGGTAGGCTTCCTGTTTCTCATGTACCTGAAAAAAATTTGTTGTTCTTTTCTGTTATTTGCTAGTTGCTCTTCAAATTCTTTTTTTGGCCTTGCTAATTATACTCTTAAACTTGACTTGCCAGAGTTTATGGTGCTTTCTATTTTCCTCAGTAGGATTTAAATTCCCAGTTTTTAAAGGACGCCTCTTTGTCTCTAATCACATATTTTATTCACTTGTTAAGCCTTGGTGGCATTTTTTTGATCCTGTTACTGTTTTTTTATTTGAAGTATACAAATAGTTTGAGCCTCTATTATGGTGTTTTTGAAAAGTTTCTGCGCAGTTTGCAAGCATTTTACTCTTGTGACTTTTGCCACCACACAATCTTTGAGTTTGAAACTAGGACAGGGTCCTGCCACTACCTCCTCCCACTCATCTGTAGAGAGTGAGGAGGGCAGTGAATCTACATTCCTCCAGGTGTGCACTGTCTTGACTGCAGCCTGGAGAGTCTTTACCCCTAGGTGGTGGTAGGAAATGGCACCTTGAGAATTTGGGGTATGTGACACAGCGGTTCACTGCTGCCAACTAGCAAAGGGTTCGTTGTTCTTCACAAGAAACCCGTGTCTCAGACCTGACAAACTCAATATATCTAATACACTGCCTTCATGGCATTTATCCATAAAGGGTAGCAGGTGAAGTCTCTACTGAAAGCTTGTAACCTATCTGCTCTCATAATCACGTGTGTACAAGTTATATTTAACTACATTGCAAATCATGGCCATATGGTCTTGGAGTGAAAGTGAATCACCAGGGAACCACATGTCTCAGCGATGGCCCATTTAAGCAGGAGGGAATTATCACCCTTCCCAGGCTAGCTGACTATGGGATGTATTGCTCAATTGTCTACTGTAAATGTGTGTCCTGACCTCTAGGGCACTGCCTCATGCCTAGACATGGCACTGCAGGAGACTTTGCCTCTCACACTCCCTCAGGTAGCCACTTCCTTGACCACAATGACCATTCCCAGCCAGTCCCTACTCCTGACTGCTTTACTAGGTCTTCTGTGGCTCACCCCCAGCCACATCACATGACACTTCAGTCCCCTTCTTGGGTTCATCTCTAAATAAAAAGGGCCTTCGCCCCTCCTGAGCTTGACTCCAAACAATAAGTGCTTCACCCCTGGGCTTCTACCTCATTCTCTGGTCCTCACAGACCCTCACTCAGGGCTCCTCTCTGCTCTTGGGCCCCATCACAGAAGTTGACCTACTCCTGTAGTCGTGAGTCCTGGCCACAGCCTGTCCCAAACTACCAGGCCTTCATCCAGGCCCTTCCCAGAGAGAGGGAACTCTCCCTAGATCCTCTCTCAACTGAGCTCACTCTGCTCCTTACACACCCTAGCGCCTTTCTCTTCTTTGTTTATTTTTTTAATGGTGAAGCAGACCTGACTGATTAGTCTATAGCCGACACCAATTACAATTCCTAAACACTTAGTGCTTTATATTCCCTCGTTCTGCCCTGTGTCTTTTAGGTGACGTAACAATGCCCTTCTAATAACACCCCATTTCCTTGATATTTTTATGAATTAGATTGGATTTCTCAGAAAGTTTTCCCCTTTCTTTATCAAAGCCCCTTACATACCCATAAATTGTGATAAATTGTTTCTTCCAATTTACAGAGTGCACATAATCTCTGTTCGTGTCTATTTACTCCAAAAAGATTTTTGTTTATGCCACAGTGACCAGTTAGTACTGTAAACAAAATCATTTCATTTTTCCTATGCAGGCCCTGAAGTATGTCATTATCCACAGCTCTAGGGCACAATTCAAAAATTATTTGCCTGTTTTTTTATTAATCCAAAATTTTTGCCATTCCTCTTTTTTTTTCTGTACTAGGCTTTCATTTCTTACAGTGTTTTTAGCTAATTTATCTACCATGTCATTCCCTGTTATCCCAATATCCTCTGGGTTCCAAGCTAATGCTACATGTATCCCCATCTGTACTCTGTTCTGAGACATAAATTTCATTGATTAAATCACTTCTACATACTGAGACACTCTTTTTTATCACCATAAGGCCTCAGACTGAGTCCAAAAAAAATAAAATAAAAGACTACCACTGTTGGACATATATCCCAGATCCAATTTAATGCTAGCATTATTACTATTAGTTTGGCTGCCATGACAGCCATTTAATCAGAAATTATTTTAGATGTACTAATTCCAAATTTTGATATACAAGTTATTGCCCCTGGTGCTTCTGTTTTTTTTGTTCGGACCCATCTGTATATATTTGACAAAACTGACTCCAGTTTTCATCTATATATTGGTACACTTCATTTTTAATACCTACTGTCACTTTTCTTTCCTTAAGTTTATAAAATAAATCTAAATCCACATTTGGACATGTGACTTCCATCCATAAGGGGAAGTTACTCACCTTGCAGTAACTGAAGTTCTTTGAGATGTGTGTCCCTGTGGGTGCTCCACTCTAGGTGTCGGTGTGTC
Source organism: Malaclemys terrapin pileata (assembly GCF_027887155.1). Classification (NCBI taxonomy): domain Eukaryota; kingdom Metazoa; phylum Chordata; order Testudines; family Emydidae; genus Malaclemys; species Malaclemys terrapin. The sequence goes on along the minus strand of NC_071515.1, from coordinate 11,417,816 downwards.
CCGGTGCCGTTGATCGGAGATTTTCGGTAGCTGTGCCTGGTCCGGATGCAGGCACTCAGTTGGTATTTCCCGTCTCGTTGGAATCTTCCTGAGCGCCTGCGTCCTGCACCCCCCTCAGTTCCTTCTCTACCATGGGGCGATTATACTAGTACTCCAAAGTAGAGGGGAGGAGGATGGGGAGTGGAGCACCCACAGGGACACACATCTCGAAGAACTTCAGTTACTGCAAGGTGAGTAACTTCCCCTTCTTCTTCGAGTGCTGTCCCTGTGGGTGCTCCACTCTAGGTCGGTGGGACTTTGGAGATCCAGCAGTGAGTACTCTAGAGAGTACTGTATGGCCTACTATGGTGTCTGCCATGGTATCTTGCATGATAGCATAGTGTTTGGCAAACATATGTTCAGAGGACCATGTAGCCGCTTTACAGATGTCAGAAATGGGTACGTTATGTAGGAAGGCAACAGATGTCGACATAGTTTGAGTGGAATGAGTTCTAATGCCTTTGAGCAGTTGAATATTTTGAATACAGTAAGAGGATCTGATGCAGTCAGAGATCCACTTGGACAGACGTTGTTTAGAGATAGCCATACTTTTGATCTTTCAGTGATGGAGACAAAGTTGTGGAGATTTACGAAATAGCTTAGTCCTGTCTAAGTAAAAAGCGATTGCTCACCTGACATCGAGAGTATGCAGGGTTGCCTCTGTGGAATCTTGTGAGGTTTGGGATAGAAAGTAGGTAAGTATATAGGTTGGTTAAGGTGGAAGGTGGATACCACCTTAGGGAGAAATTTAGGATGTGGTCTCAGAGTGACTTTGTCTTTGGAGAAGATTGTGTAGGGAGGATGGGCCATCAGGGCGCTTATTTCACCTACTCTCCTTGCTGATGTTATTGCAACTAAGAAGCCATCTTCATGGACATATGGAGAAGAGAGGAGGCAGCCAAAGGCTCGAATGGAGGTTTCATGAGAGCATGAAGAACGAGGTTAAGGTTGGGTAAATTTCAGGGTAGAGATTTTGCAGGCCCGTAATAAATCGATTTATGGTGGGGTGGGTAAAAAGTGAATAACCTTCTAACAGGTCATGGAAGGTGGTAAGCACCGCCAGGTGCACTTTGATCGAGCTGAGCGAACGTTCATCCTGTTTTAGTTTCAAGAGGTAGTCTAGAATGTTAGGGAGGGTCACCCTATTGGGCATTAAGTGATTACGTGAGCACCAGAGGGCGAAACTTCCACTTCTGCAGGTAGGTTTTACGAGTGGAGTCTTTTCTACTGTGCAGGAGGACATATCGGACTTGCTTGGAACAGGCTAGTTCATGGGTTTGGAACATGAAGGAACCAGGCTGTGAGGTGGAGCTTTTAGAGCTGGGGGTGAAGAACCCGTCCATTGTCCTGGGAAAGGAGATCTGGCCTGTTGGGGAGAGCCCGCGGATGACAGGAGGACATGTGGAGTAGGTAAGGATACCACGGTTGTCTTGGCCAAGCCGGGGCAATAAGGATGACCCGGGCTTTGTCGTGTATGATCTTCCGAAGAACCCTGTGTAGCAGCGGGATTGGTGGGAAGGCGTACAGGAGAGAGTTGTTTCACAGGATGAGGAACGTGTCTCCTAGGGATGCAGTCCCGAGTCCCGCTCTGGAGCAAAACGGGACATTTTTGATTTTGGGTTGTGTCAAAGAGGTCTATTGATGGGGTGCCCCAGAGGGAGAAGAGCTGTTGAAGTATTGCAGGGTGCAGCGCCCATTCATATTCTGTCGAGAAGTGCCTGCTGAGTGCGTCGGCAGTAGTGTTGTGGCAGCCTGGTAGGTAGGAAGCGATGATTTGTATTTGATGTTGTATGCACCAATTCCATAGTCCGATGGCTTCCATGCAAAGGGAATGTGATCGGGCTCCCACTTGTCTGTTGATGCAGTACATACATACTATGTTGTCAGTTAAGACCCGAATAGATTTGTTCTTTATGAGGGGAAGAAAGTGAAGGCATGCTCGCCTCACTGCTCTGAGCTCTAAGAGATTTATGTGTAGGTGCGTCTCTGATGTGGACCACCAGCCTTGTGCCCTGTGTCCCCCTAGATGTGCTCCCCAACCGGTTAGGGAAGTGTCCGTGGTGAGCATGAGCGTTGAGGACCGTTGCTGGAAGGAAACCCCCATGCAGAGGTTTTTTGGTCTTGTCCACCAATGTAGGGAAGCTTTAACATTGGGAGGAGAAGTTAGCAGCGTCCCTAAGGTTGGGTTTGAAATTGGAATTGAGCCAGCCCTGAAGACATCTCATGTGTAGCCTGGCGTACTGGACCACGAAGGTGGTGGCTGCCATGTGACCAAGGAGCTGTAGACAGATTCTTGCCTGTGTCCTGGGACGAGCGTGCGTATGAGTTGTGTGATAGCGAGGAATCTGTGATATGGGAGCGAGGCCCTGCTCTGGATTGAATCAAGATGAGCTCCGATGAACTCGATCTATTGTGTAGGTGTCAGGGTGGATTTTTGGATCTTTATTTTATTCAGGCTGTGAAAGAGGGAGATGGCGAAATGGGTAGCTTGAAGTGTCTCGCCATAGGAGTTGCCCTTGATGAGGCAATCATCCAGATAGGGGAAAAGCATGATCCCATGTTTGTGGAGGTAAGTCATGACCACGGCTAGAGTTTTGGAAAAGACTCTCAGCGCTGTGGAGAGGCCAAAAGGAAGAACTCTGTATTGAAAATGGTTGTGACCAATTGTGAATCATAGGAAGCATCTGTGAGCTGGATGAATTGACATATGAAAATAAGCATCTTATAGGTCAAGGGCTGTAAACCAGTTCCCTTGATCCAGTGCAGGAATTATTGTGCCCAGTGTGACCATCTTGAATTATTGTACCCTCATGAATTTGTTCAGTCGGCATAGGTCTAGTATAGGCCTCCCTCCCCAGATTTTTTTCTGGGCCAGGAAGTAATGGGAGTAGAATCCTTTCCCTCAATGTTGCGTTGGCACAGGTTCCACTGTGCCTAGCTGGAGAAGGTGAGCCACTTCTACGAGAAGGAGGTGCTCATGAGAGGGGTCCCTGAAGAGGGATGGGGAAGGGTAGGAGGATAAGATATGAATGGGATAGAGTAACCGGACTGAACTATTTTGAGGACCCAGCAGTCCCGTGTAATTCGCTGCCAGGCATGTTGGAAACGCTTGAGGCGGTGGCCAAATGGGCAAGTAGGCTGTGGAATCAAGGGGTGGTTGCGCAGACCCTCGACCAACGTTTCAAAATTGTTGTTTATTATGGATGGGAGGTGGTTGCTTGAGCTTGATTTTGTCTGCGCTTAGGGGGTCTAGCGCGATTCTGATTTACGTCGTATGGTTTGGGTTGAGGCCGATAATATTGTTGTGTGCACGGTCTTTGGTGGTGTTGGTATAGTTGTCTCCTGGGAAGAGATGGGTGAATGCCCAGGGTGCGCAGAGTCGCTCTAGAATCTTTCATGGTGTGAAGTAGTTTATCGTTTTTTTGGAAAAGAGTTTGTCTTTATCAAAGGGGAGGTCCTCCACTTTGGCCTGCAGATCTTTAGGGATGCCAGATGCAGAGAGCCATGAAGATCTGCGCATAACCGCAGCAGTTGCAGTAGTACGGGCTGCTGTGTCCGCCGTGTCTAAAGAGGCTTATAGGGCCATTCTGGAAATCAATTGGCCCTCACTCAGAAGTGATTTAAAGTCCACTCTCCTATCCATTGGAATGTAGGAGGCGAATTAAAAAAGTTTATTGTAGTTATCAAAGTCGTAGCTGGCAAGGAGTGCAGAGTAGTTTGCAATCCTGAATTGTAGAGTGGAGGACGTGTAAACCTGGTGACCCAAGACGTCAAGGCGTTTAAGGTCCTTGTCTTTGGGGTGGGCTGATATTGTGGCTGTTTCGTCCTTTGTGCAACTGCATCGATGATGAGAGAGTTCAGTTGTGGGTGAGAAAATAGGAAGTCAGCGTCCTTAGCAGGAACATAGTATTTACATTCAGCCTTTCTGCAGGTTGGTAATAAAGAAGCTGGAGTTTGCCAGAGTGTGTCAGCTGGTTCCAGGAGTGCTTCATTTATAGGGAGTGCGATCTTTGAGGGTGCAGAAGGTTGAAAGATTCTGAGGAGTTTGCATTATGTCTCCTGAACCTCTTCTAGGGGGATTTCCTGACTCTTGAAAAGCTCTTGAAATTGTTTACAGTTGTCCACGTTCTATGGAGGTGGGGGGAGAGGGCTCCGTCTGGAGCAGATGGAGAATTAGGGTTCAGTGAGTCAGGATATGGTTCGTAGCTCATGTTCTCAGGAGGGGGTTCAGGTACTCTAGAAGTGGAGGGAGCTGGAGATCGAGGCACAGAGGTCTGAGGATGAGTGGTAAGAGGATGTGGCCAATGGTACCACTGAGGCCAAGGCATAGGGTTGGAGAACCCAGGTGCCGCCCACAGGGGGGTGAAGTAGGGAAACTGAGGCTGGTGGCTGTGGACTGTAGCCTGAGGTGGAAGAGGTTCCAGTGGAGGAGGAGGGGCAGGTGATGATGATTTACCTCTTGCCGTAGCAGATGTTCATGAGAGGAGTCCCTGAAGAGGGACAGGGAGGGAGGGTGGCTGTTGGGGGGTTGGACAGGAAAGGAATGCTATAGCCCATACGGATGACTTCTAGGGCTCATTTCTTCATGGTGATGGCAGCCCATTTCAGGTAGAATGGGAGAAAACGGTCTCCAAATAGATGGCTGGCTGGTGTAAGAATTGGAATGTGGGAGAGGTCTTCCAGACCCTCGACCAAGCCTTCAAATTTGTTGTTTAGAGGAAGGAACTTGAGATGCCGCAGCTGGTGGAGGTTGGCATCATTGTGTACTTTGTCTTTGTTGTTTTTCGTAAGGCCTCTGGTATTGTTGTGTATATGTTGAATATCTATTTCTCTGGTATGGTTGATACCTATATTGTCTTCTTTTTGTAGCAGGCGTATGAATGCTGAGGGATTGAAGTGTTGCCTGAGAGTCCTTCATAGTGTGCAGTACCTCATTGGTTTTGGCTGTAAACAATTTTTCTCCGTCGAAGGGGAGGTCTTCGACTGTATTTTGTATTTTCTGTGGAATACTGAGGAGTTCAACCACGAGGCCAGTCACATGACCACAGCTGTAGCAGAGGCTGTGTCAACAATGTCTAATGAGGCCTGTAGGACCGTGCGTGCAATCATTTGCCCATCAGATCAGCGATCTAAATTGTTCTTTTTTTCCCTCTGGAACTTCATTAATAAAGTCCATAAACTTTCCATAGTTTCTGTGGTTGTACTTGGCAAATAGTACTGCATAACTTGCCACTCTGAATTGAAGCGTGAAGCCTCTTACTATCCTTATCAAAGGGCGTGGCCCGAAAGTGTTGTTGTTTGCCTCTCTGGTTGGCCACTTCCACTACCAGCGAGTTGGGTGCTGAGTCTGTGAATAAAAATTCTGATCCCTTCGAGGGAACATAATACTTTTTGTCCGCTCTTTTGCAGGTTAGAGGTATGGTAGCTGGAGTTTGCCATACCATTTTGGCAGGTTCCATGATAGCATTGCCAATCAATGGGGCTATCTTTGATGAACATGTCTGTTAATTCATGTTCAGTTTCTGGCACTTCCGCCAGAGCAATTTTGAGCTCATTGGCCACTCTTGAATAAATCTTGGAAGTGAGTAAAGTTATCTGTGGTTGTTGGGAGTGGAGGCATAATTGCCTCGCCCAGTGAGGAGAATGAATTATTGTTGGTTGTTGAGGTGTCAGAAGTAGTGTCCTCTTCCTGCTCTGCCATGGGTTCATCCCTTGTCTTGGTACCTACGGTCTCTGAGGGTGGAGGTGGGGAATCTGGTATCTTCCCTACATGGGTTGGGGTGCCTGCTGTAGTGCCTTCTGTAAGACATCCAGGGATCCCAGTATGTCCAGTGACCAGGGAAGGGCATGGGTGGTCCCATCCATGAGTGACCATACCATGGTGGCATGTCGTGCGCATATGTGGACCGTGATTGTAGTGGTCCAGCTGCATAGGTGTTTTGATCAGGGAGGAATGGTGAGGGGAGAATACCCCTTCAACCTCCTCATATTTGTTGCTCGAGAGCTGTGGTGCTATCGGAGATAATTGTTGTGGTTAGATGTTGGTGCCCAAAAGAGGGAACTGCGGGGTTGAGGAGACCAACAGATCCTGAGAGCCTCGGTGGCATAGAGTGAGGTGCTGATTGCATTGGCAGTAAGGCGTGCTGAGCTGCTGTAATCTATGTGTCAGCACTCTTGTGCTATCAGCATTGGGCTGTGGCACCGTAATCAGAGCAGTTGTCGGTGCTGTCTCCTTTAGCACTGTAGACGGTGCCATGGTGGAGACGGGCAGCTTAGAACCCTTAGACTCTGCACCGGAGTGCTGGATTATGGCAGCAGATGCCACGTGGGTGGTGCCAGAGGTGCCTGGAGCATCGTAAGTGCTGATCCACGGTGCAGCCGGCACCAAGGAGAGCGATTTGGTTGGTGACCGTTTTCTGCTCGTCTCTTCTCTATGAGGAGAAGAGGATGCTCTTTTTTTTTGCAGATTTTTTGGTCTTTGGGGACTTTGGTGGTGAAGAGACCAGTGACCTATGCTGGGAAGAGGTTTCCTGCCCCAGGTCAGAGGCTGGTCTTAATGACTTTTCTATCAAAATGAGTTTCAGCCTCAGGTCTCTATCTCTGCGTGCCCTAGCTTTCAGTTTGTTACAATGGGCACATTTCTGAGGAATTTCTGTCTGTTGCCTAGGCAGGCAACAGACACATTGAGTGTGTCCATCTGACACAGGCATCGCCTCTCAGCACATGCTGCATCTTTAAAATCCTGGTGAACCAGGCCTTTCTGTAACTTAATACTAACTGTATTAAAGGAGGAAGAAATAAAAAAAGGTTTTGAAGGAACATAAATCTAAATTTAAATTATCCTAACTCACTAACTTATCTTAACAGTAGAAACTAAGACTTTTAACGGGGCTGCTGAGCTCCATCTCAGTCCAGGGATAGTTGAGAAGGAAGTGAGGGGTCCGGGTTCCATGTGCGCTAGATGAAGCGCCAACGGTGCACGAGGCAGGCACTGCGCATGTGTGACTTGTACAGACTCTGCTGCTAAAACTCTACGGGCAGAGGCGCTGGGATGCACCATCACCTGGAGCGGTGCACCCACAGGGACATCTCTTGAAGAAGAATATGAGGTTTTGCTGTTGCTAGAAAAACTGTTTCAGCCCATTAGGGGGTACGATTAGTTAAATTTTTGCATTGTCATGCTTTAAGTAAAATAATTGATTAAGGTATAGAAAAGCAGGACTCTCACTTTATATAATGAGAGTCAGAAGAGAAGCCTGTTGGAACCAAACTCTGGGACACAGATCAAAACCAAACCTGCCAGAATTCTTATATCCTGCACGACCATACCGCGCAGCAGCTGAAACCCTAGGTGAAATCCAATCCTGACTGGCCATCAGGAAAAGTCTGCCTACTTTATTGGGAGTGGTGAGCATTAGAAGCTTGGCACATGTATTTTGTTGATTAATGCTGTCATAACTATAAAGGGAAGGGTAACAGCTGTCCTGCGTACAGTACTATAAAATCCCTCCTGGCCAGAGACTCCAAAATCCTTTTCCCTGTAAAGGGTTAAGAAGCTCAGGTAACCTGGCTGGCATCTGACCTAAAGGACCAATAAGGGGACAAGATACTTTCAAATCTTGGAGGGGGGAAGTTTTTTGTTTGTGTTCTTTGTTTGGGGTGTGTTCGTTCTCGGGACTGAGAGGGACCAGACATCAATCCAGGTTCTCCACATCTTTCTAAACAAGTCTCTCCTATTTCAAACTTGTAAGTAAATAGCCAGGCAAGGCGTGTTAGTTTTCCTTTGTTTTTCTCAACTTGTAAATGTACCTTTTACTTGAGTGTTTATCTTTGTTTGCTGTACTTTGAACCTGAGACTAGAGGGGAGTCCTCTGAGCTCTTTAAGTTTGATTACCCTGTAAGGTTAATTTCCATACTGATTTTACAGAGATGATTTTTACCTTTTTCTTTAATTAAAAGCTTTCTTTTTAGAACCTGATTGATTTTTCCTTGTTTTAGATCCAAGGGGATTGGATCTGTGTTCACCAGGAGTTGGTGGGAGGAAGGAGGGGGGGATGGTTAATTTCTCCTTGTTTTAAGATCCAAGGGGTTTGGATCTGTATTCACCAGGGAATTGGTGAAAGGTTTTTCTCAGTGCTTCCCAGGGTGGGAATCTAGAATTGGGAAATGGTGGCAGCAGAACCAGAGCTAAGCTGGTAGTTAAGCTTAGAAGTTTTCATGCAGGCCCCTACATTTGTACCCTAAAGTTCAAAGTGGGGATCCAGCCTTGACATGGTGGCATAGCGGTGGGATCATTTTAAACCCAAAAGCCAGTGAGATTTTCTTTTCCTTCTAGCTGCTTGGAAAGCCGAGCTGGAGGTAGATAGATGCATATCTTATCTCTCCTTGCCTGAAGGCAGAGGTGTTAAGTTTTTTTAAAAGGTCCTTTGTTAAGAGAAGTGTTCAAATGGGCAAACAAAGCTAAAGGGAATTTACAAGCTGAATTGTTTTTTTTTCTTTTTACATCCTCGGGAGTAGCTAGTTAGAAAGTCTCTGTTAACTCAGCAGCAGCCAGAGCTGAGAGCTTCCCAGTTTCAGTCAACTGCAGAGGGGGTGACCCAGCACAAGAAAACAGGAAAATGACTACCAAAGAAGTAGCTAAAAAAATAGAACTGGCCAAACTAGAAGCAGAAGAAAATGAAAGAAAACATCAGAGACTGCTTCAATTAACAAAACTCGAGACAGACCAGAGAGCAAGAGAAGAAAAAGCCAAAAAGGAGGCCCATGAAAGAGAGATGGAGCTGGAAAAAGCCAAAGAGGAGGCTCACAAGAGAACTATGGAGCTGAAAGAAAAAGAGATGGAGCTGAAAGAGAAAGAGATGGAGGAGAGAGAAAAAGAAAGGAAGCATGAACTGGAAGCAGCAAAGGCTAAGCAGGATGCACCAGCCAATGCTAACAACCCCCCTCCAGGTACCACTTCCCATCCCAGAAAATTCCCCACCTACAAGGCAGGTGATGATCCTGAGGCCTTCTTAGAAAATTTTGAAAGGGCCTGCCTTGGATACAGCATCATTCCAGACCAGTACATGGTAGAGCTGAGGCCGCAGCTCAGTGGACCCTTAGCAGAGGTGGCGGCTGAAATGCCTAAGGAACACATGAACAGTTATGAACTTTTTAAAAACAAGACCAGACTCAGAATGGGGCTAACACCCGAGCATGCCCGTCGGCGGTTCAGAGCCCTAAAGTGGAAACCCGATGTGTCATTTACCCGTCATGCCTACCACATTGACAAAAATTGTGATGCCTGGGTATCAGGAGCAAATGTTAAATCTCTGGAAGATCTGCTTTCCCTAGTAAAAATGGAGCAGTTTTTAGAGGGTGTTCCTGAGGAAATAGAAAGGTACATCCTAGATAGGAAGCCCAAAACTGTAACTGAGGCGGGGGAGATTGGAGCCCAATGGGTGGAGGTGGCAGAAAAGAAAAAAACTAGTAGCAGTTGGAGCGAATATCAGAAGGGGCAAGCCGAAACAAAACCTTACCACCGGGGACAACCCAAGGCCCCACCCACATCCCAAGGGAAATCCCAGACGCCCTCTCACCCCACCACACCAGTCTCCACCAACCAACATTGTCCCGGTGATACCTTAGCAGGGCGATGTTTTAAATGTAATGAACTGGGACATATAAAGGCTCACTGCCCCAAGAACCCCAACCAATTACAGTTCATTACACCCCAATCACACCAAAGATCCCCAAACCCAGATGCCTCTCTCATACCCTTGGAGCGAAGGGAAACCTTGAGAGTGGGCGGAAAGAAGGTTACCGCTTGGAGGGACACTGGGGCTCAAGTGTCAACAATCCACCAATCCCTAGTGGACCCCAAACTCATCAACCCAGAGGCTACAGTGACAATTCAACCCTTCGTGTCACAGTCTGTAACGTTGCCTACAGCCACGTTGCATGTCCAGTACAAGGGCTGGTCAGGAATGTGGACTTTTGCAGTCTATGACAAATATCCCATTCCCATGCTGCTGGGGGAAGATTTGGCCAACCATGTGAAGCTAGCCAAGAGGGTGGGAATAGTCACCCGCAGCCAGGCTAAGCAAGCTTTCACCCCCATCCCTGTTCCTGAGCTGTCCACCAGGGCCCCGTCTGTGTTACTGGAGACCCAGACAAAGGTGGTGGAACTGGATCCCCTGCCAACGACTGCAACAGCCGTAGTGGATCCAATCCCAAAAACCCAGCCAAAGCCAGTCCCAGAACCGGAACTGGCAACGCAACCAGCACCAGAACCATTGCCAGCCCTGAGTCCAGCGCTTGCAAACCCGTCTACAACTCCAACACCAGAGGGCACCAGCGAGCCTGAACTGGCAGAAGCAGCAGATAACCCTACCCAAGAGGCTCAGCCAGAGCCTGAAATACCACATAGTGCACCAGCGGACAGCGGTTCACAGTCAATGGAAACAGCCCCAGCACCTGCATCGCTTCCAGAGGGACCAAGCCCCAGTCCACAGTCCAAGGAGGAACTGATGTCTCCAGCATCAAGGGAACAGTTCCAGGCCGAGCAGGAAGCAGATGACAGCCTTCAAAAAGCTTGGGCGGCGGCGCGGAGCACCCCACCGCCTCTCAGCTCTTCTAACCGATCCCGGTTTGTTGTAGAACAAGGACTTTTATACAAGGAGACTCTTTCTGGTGGGCACCAGGAAAACTGGCATCCTCAAAGACAGTTGGTAGTTCCCACTAAGTATCGGGTAAAGCTCTTGAGCTTAGCCCATGATCATCCCAGTGGCCATTCTGGGGTGAACAGAACCAAGGACCGGTTGGGGAAGTCCTTCCACTGGGAGGGAATGGGCAAGGACGTTGCTAATTATGTCCGGTCTTGTGAGGTGTGCCAACGAGTGGGAAAGCCCCAAGACCAGGTTAAAGCCCCTCTCCAGCCACTACCCATAATTGAGGTCCCATTTCAGCGCGTAGCTGTGGATATTCTGGGTCCTTTCCCAAAGAAGACACCCAGAGGAAAGCAGTACGTACTGACTTTCATGGATTTTGCTACCCGATGGCCGGAAGCAGTACCCTTAAGCAACACCAGGGCTAAAAGTGTGTGCCAGGCATTAACAGACATTTTTGCCAGGGTAGGTTGGCCCTCCGACATCCTTACAGATTCGGGAACTAACTTCCTGGCAGGGACCATGGAAAACCTGTGGGAAGCTCATGGGGTGAATCACTTGGTTGCCACCCCTTACCACCATGAAACCAATGGCCTGGTGGAGAGGTTTAATGAAACTTTGGGGGCCATGATACGTAAATTTATAAATAAACACTCCAATGATTGGGACCTAGTGTTGCAGCAGTTGCTTTTTGCCTACAGGGCTGTACCACATCCCAGTTTAGGGTTTTCACCATTTGAACTTGTGTATGGCCGCGAGGTTAAGGGGCCATTATAGTTGGTGAAGCAGCAATGGGAGGGGTTTACGCCTTCTCCAGGAACTAACATTCTAGACTTTGTAAGCAACCTACAAAGCACCCTCCGACACTCTTTAGCCCTTGCTAAAGAAAACCTAAAGAATGCTCAGGAAGAGCAAAAGGCCTGGTATGATAAACATTCCAGAGAACGGTCCTTCAAAGTAGGAGACCAAGTCATGGTCTTAAAGGCGCTCCAGGCCCATAAAATGGAAGCGTCGTGGAAAGGACCATTCACGGTCCAGGAGCGCCTAGGAGCTGTTAACTATCTCATAGCCTCCCCCACCTCCAACATAAAGCCTAAGGTATACCATGTTAATTCTCTTAAGCCCTTTTATTCCAGAGAATTAAACGTTTGCCAGTTTACAGCCCAGGAAACAAATGACGCGGAGTGGCCTAAAGGTGTCTACTACGAAGGAAAAAAGGATGGTGGCATGGAAGAGGTGAACCTCTCCACGACCCTTGAACGTCTGCAGCAACAGCAGATCAAGGAGCTGTGCACAAGCTTTGCACCAATTTTCTCAGCCACTCCAGGATGGACTGAACGGGCATACCACTCCATTGACACAGGTAATGCTCACCCTATTAGAACCCCACCCTACCGGGACTCACCTCATGCCAAAACTGCTATACAAAGGGAGATCCAGGACATGCTACAGATGGGTATAATCCGCCCCTCTAAGAGTGCATGGGCATCTCCAGTGGTTCTAGTTCCCAAACCAGATGGGAAAATACGCTTTTGTGTAAACTACCGTAAGCTAAATGCTGTAACTCGTCCTGACAACTATCCAATGCCACGCACAGATGAGCTATTGGAGAAATTGGGACATGCCCAATTCATCTCTACTTTGAACTTAACCAAGGGGTACTGGCAAGTACCACTGGATGAACCCACTAAGGAAAGGTCAGCCTTCGTCACCCAGGCAGGGGTGTATGAATTCAATGTACTCCCTTTCGGGTTGCGAAATGCACCCACCACCTTCCAAAAACTTGTAGATGGTCTCCTAGCAGGATTGGGAGAATCTGCAGTTGCCTACCTCGATGATGTGGCCATTTTTTCTGATTCATGGGCAGAGCACCTGGAGCACCTGGAAAAAGTTTTCGAGCGCATCCAGCAGGCAGGACTAACTGTTAAGGCTAAAAAGTGTCAAATAGGCCAAAACAAAGTAACTTACCTGGGGCACCAGGTGGGTCAAGGAACTATAAATCCCCTACAGGCCAAAGTGAATGCTATCCAAAAGTGGCCGGTTCCAAAGTCTAAGAAACAGGTCCAATCCTTCTTAGGCTTGGCTGGATATTATAGGCAATTTGTACCCCACTACAGCCAAATCGCCGCCCCGCTGACAGACCTAACCAGAAAGAAACAGCCAAATGCAGTTCAGTGGACTGATAAGTGTCAAAAGGCCTTTAACCAGCTTAAGGCAACACTCATGTCTGACCCTGTGCTAAGGGCCCCAGACTTTGACAAACCGTTCCTAGTAACTACAGATGCGTCCGAGCGAGGCGTGGGAGCAGTTTTAATGCAGGAAGGACCAGATCAAAAATTCCATCCTGTCGTGTTTCTCAGTAAAAAACTGTCTGAGAGGGAAAGCCATTGGTCAATCAGCAAAAAGGAATGCTATGCCATTGTGTACGCGCGGAAAAAGCTACGCCCATATGTTTGGGGACGGCGTTTCCAACTACAAACAGACCACGCTGCGCTACAGTGGCTTCATACCGCCAAGGGAAATAACAAAAAACTTCTTCGGTGGAGTTTAGCTCTCCAAAATTTTAATTTTAAAATACAACACATTTCGGAAGCTTCTAACAAAGTGGCTAATGCACTCTCCAGGGAAAGTTTCCCAAAGTTAACTGGTTAACAATTGTTCTTGAAATAAAACATATTGTTAGTTTTTATATAATCAGTAGTATGTCTAAAGGTACATGTGTCTTATTAACTTCTCCTAAAACTCCAGGAAGAAATCACAGCCAGTGTGAAACCAAACGTCCAGCACTATCTGTGATTTGGGGGGCGTGTCATAACTATAAAGGGAAGGGTAACAGCTGTCCTGTGTACAGTACTATAAAATCCCTCCTGGCCAGAGACTCCAAAATCCTTTTCCCTGTAAAGGGTTAAGAAGCTCAGGTAACCTGGCTGGCATCTGACCTAAAGGACCAATAAGGGGACAAGATACTTTCAAATCTTGGAGGGGGGAAGTTTTTTGTTTGTGTTCTTTGTTTGGGGTGTGTTCGTTCTCGGGACTGAGAGGGACCAGACATCAATCCAGGTTCTCCACATCTTTCTAAACAAGTCTCTCCTATTTCAAACTTGTAAGTAAATAGCCAGGCAAGGTGTGTTAGTTTTCCTTTGTTTTTCTCAACTTGTAAATGTACCTTTTACTTGAGTGTTTATCTTTGTTTGCTGTACTTTGAACCTGAGACTAGAGGGGAGTCCTCTGAGCTCTTTAAGTTTGATTACCCTGTAAGGTTAATTTCCATACTGATTTTACAGAGATGATTTTTACCTTTTTCTTTAATTAAAAGCTTTCTTTTTAGAACCTGATTGATTTTTCCTTGTTTTAGATCCAAGGGGATTGGATCTGTGTTCACCAGGAGCTGGTGGGAGGAAGGAGGGGGGATGGTTAATTTCTCCTTGTTTTAAGATCCAAGGGGTTTGGATCTGTATTCACCAGGGAATTGGTGAAAGGTTTTTCTCAGTGCTTCCCAGGGTGGGAATCTAGAATTGGGAAATGGTGGCAGCAGAACCAGAACTAAGCTGGTAGTTAAGCTTAGAAGTTTTCATGCAGGCCCCTACATTTGTACCCTAAAGTTCAAAGTGGGGATCCAGCCTTGACAAATGTTAATAAATGTACATTAAGGATATTTATTCTATAAAGGCTCTTTCACTGGGAAAAGATCCCGTTAACCCATAGAGGGCCATTGCACGGAGTGGGGGAGGATAAGGCTCTAAATTTGTGCAGGCAATAAATGCCACTAACAATTGTGAACTGGTTTGTGCTGTGTCTCACAGCAAACTGACGACTATGAAATCGTCATGTTCCCTGTGGTCCTTTTTGCAGCTCTGGAAGTACTGGAGAATCGTGCATCCTATACTTGCAACGCTCATAACAATCATGCAGATTCTATGCTTCTGTGAGAGATAGCAGACAGCAAGAAGTCCAGCACAGGATCATGGGAAATTAAAAATAAGCTCAAAATTATGGGATAGAGTTGATATGATGATATGGGATGGAGAACATTGCATTATAGGAAGTTGACCCCTTGCTCCCAGTCACATCTGTGAGACTCGTTTCTGCCCCACCATGCCTTGCCAAAACTACCCAAAATATAGTGTGCTGATGGTGGAAGGTTGCTCACTGGGGTATCTACCCATGTGCACTGACGCAAGCACTCCTAGTGATTATGTGCAGAGGGGAGAAAAGGACCACGTATGTACGTGCACAAACCATGTACTAAATGAAGCGGCTGTATGCGGACACAACTTGCACTGGCAACATTTTGTAGTACAGAAATGGTCACAGTGTTATCCAGCTTCACTACATGTTGTCCAAAGGAGTGGGGAGGGGAAAGACAACTCCTTCCATACAACTCTCTTTTTTCAGGCCCTACTAGCCTTGATTTTCTCTCTCTCTCCTGCTGCTCCCCCCTTGCACTTCCTCCCTATGCTCTTTTATCTAATCTCCTTGTTACTGGGTTAATTAGCTCATTAGCTTCACTGCCCCAGTCTGATCTGGTAATGAGGAGCTTCTCTCTTAATCAGGCCCTGCCCAGGGCCTAATGGGTTAAACAATGACGAGAGCGCTGGTTCAATTGCTGATTCCCAGCACTCTGTCACAAACTCCAAGAAAAGACTCTGAACAGGGAACCCTCAGGGCTGAGCTGAAATCAATGAACCACCCTGATTATGAAAAGAGACAAAAGCCTGGGACTCTGTAAGGGTACGTCTACACTACGAGAGTAGTTCGATTTTACTTAAATCGAATTTGTGGAACCGATATTACAAAGTCGAATGTGTGTATCCACACTAAGGACAGTAATTCGACTTTGTGAGTCCACACTAACGGGGTAAGCATCGACATTGGAAGCAGTGCACTGTGGGCAGCTATCCCACAGTTCCCGCAGTCCCCGCTGCCCATTGGAATTCTGGGTCGAGCCGCCAATGCCTTCTGGGTAAAAAAATGTGTCGAGGGTGCTTTTGGGTAACTGTCGTCATCCATCCATCACTCCCTCCCTCCCTGAAAGCGCCGGTGGGAAATCAGTTTGCGCACTTTTCTAGTCAGTGACAGCGCGGACGCCACAGCACTGCGAGCATGGAGCCCGCTGCGACCATCGCTGCAGTTATGGCCGTTGTCAACACCTTGCACCTTATCATCCACCTTTTCGAGAGGCAGATGCTGAGAAATCGGGCGAGGCTACGACAGCGCGGTGAGGATATTAAGTCTGAGAGGGGCATAGACCTCTCACAAAGCACGGGACCCCGCACCGTGAACATCATGGTGGCAATGGGTCATGTTGATGCTGTGGAACGGTGATTCTGGGCCCGAGAAACAAGCACGGACTGGTGGGACCACCATAGTGCTGCAGGTCTGGGATGAATCACAGTGGCTGCGAAACTTTCGGATGCGGAAGGGAACTTTCCTAGAACTTTGTGAGTTGCTGTCCCCTGCCCTGAAGCGCAATGACACCCGGATGCGAGCAGCCCATACTGTCCAGAAGCGAGTGGCCATAGCCCTCTGGAAGCTTGCAATGCCAGATAGCTACTGGTCAGTCGCGAACCACTTTGGCGTGGGGGTTGCTGTGATGCATGTAGCCAACGCAATTGTTGAGCTATTGCTGTCAAATGTAGTGACCCTTGGAAACGTGCAGGTCATCATAGATGGCTTCGCTGCGATGGGATTCCCAAACTGCGGTGGGGCCATAGATGGAACTCACATCCCTATCCTGGGACCGGACCACCAGGCCAGCCAGTACATTAACCGAAAGGGCTACTTTTCAATGGTGCTGCAAGCATTGGTGGACCATAGGGGACGTTTTACAAACATCAACGTTGGATGGCCGGGCAAGGTTCATGACGCTCATGTTTTCAGGAACTCTGGTCTGTTTAGACGGCTGCAGGAAGGTATTTACTTCCTGGACCACAAAATAACTGTTGGGGATGTGGAGATGCCTATAGTGATCCTCGGGGACCCAGCCTACCCGCTAATGCCCTGGCTCATGAAGCCCTATACAGGCGCACTGGACACTGAAAAAGAACTCTTCAACTACTGGCTGAGCAAGTGCAGAATGGTCGTGGAGTGTGCTTTTGGACGTCTCAAGGGGAGATGGAGAAGCTTACTGACTCGCTCTGATCTCAGCGAAACCAATATCCCCATTGTTTTTGCAGCTTGCTGTGTGCTCCACAATCTCTGTGAGAGCAAGGGGGAGACCTTTATGGCGGGGTGGGAGGTTGAGGCAAATCACCTGGCTGCTGATTACGCCCAGCCAGACAGCCGTGCGATTAGAAGAGCCCAGCGGGACGCGCTGTGCATCTGGGAGGCTTTGAAAGCTAGGTTCCTCAGTAAGCAGGGTAACCTGTGACTATTAAGTTTGTTTCAAGAGAAGCTGAACCTGCCCCCGTTTCTTTACCCAGTTAATGTTGACTATCCTCTCCAGTTACATACCCCGTTACCCCCTTCCAACACACGTTTAAAAATAAAATAAATGGAACTTTGTTAATGAACACCATTTTCTTTATTACTTTTCGGGACTCTGTGTGTAGGGGCTATGTGACTTTGTGGTGGGGGGAGGACGGTTACAGATCCCCTGCTGCGTGGCTCTGTCATCCAGGCTAAGGACCGCTGCATAAGATCTCTAATCGCCCTCCCCTGCCACAAACTCACATAGCCCTCCTCCCCCCCCCACAGAACATGAAAACCACCTCCCAGACTGACCAGGGTGCCTAGTGACTGCAATGTGTGTGTGACCTTCTGCTGAACCTGCCCCCGTGTCTGTACCCTGGTAAAGGTGACTGTCCTCTCCAATTACCAACCCCCTTCCGCCCCTTCAAACACACTCTCCTCTAAAAGAACATGACTGAAACAGTAATGAACAGAAACGTATTCTTTATTAGCAACTACACAGTTAGGGGATGACACTGGGACAGGGGCTTGGGTGAGGTGCTTTTGGAGTGAAGGAAAGGACTTATCAAAACTTTGGGAATGAGAGCCGTCTGGTACTTGAGCAGTCTGCAGGGGTGGAGTGACAGTTTTCACGGCCCCTGCCGCCCCTCCTTCTTGGGACTTTGGGTGAGGGGGGTATGGGACTTTGTGGTGGGGGAGGGCGGTTAGAGATAGACTGCAGCAGGGCTCTGTCTTCCTGCCTCCTGTCCTGCAGAACATCCACAAGGCGCCGGAGCGTGTCCCTTTGCTCCCTCATTAGTCCAAGCAGCGTTTGAGTCGCCTGCTGGTCTTCCTGCCGCCACCTCTCCTCCCGTTCGCCGTGAGCTCGCTGCTATTGTGACATGTTCTCCCTCCACTAGGTCTACTGGGCCGCCTCGGGTCGGGAGCAGCCCATAAGTTCTGAGAACATGTCATCCTGTGTCCTTTTCTTTCTCCACCTAATCTGCGCCAGCCTCTGGGAGGGGGATGCCGGGGTAGGTCGGGAGACAGTCGCAGCTGTGGGATGGGAAAAAGGGAGTGAATTCCTCACAAAGATAAATTTTTGTGAACAATGAACATAGTCTTTCTCTGTGAACAAGACCATGCACAGCACCTATCACATGCGCACTCAGGACAAGGTCGAATTTTCGGCCTTCGCATTCAGTGCCTGGGGTCTTGCAGTGGAGATCAGACAAGTGGGGCAGGACAGCAGAATTCGGGTAGCAGGGTGACATGGTAAGCCATAAAAGTGCCCACCTTTCAAGTTCAAAGCAATGCTCCTAGCGTTGGCCAGTTCCTGCTGCCGGCAATCCGGCAAGCAAGAACTCTGCCCCTGTCGCACCCCGTCGTGGCTGTCCCCGGGAAAGATCCCTGTATGCTGCCCCTCTCCCGTCTCCACTGCGTGGCTGTAAACTGCCGGTTACAGTTATGCAAAGGAGCAGGCAAGCAGTCCCAATACTAACATTCCACTAATTCAAAGCAGGTTACCATGAGCGACATCACTCTGCTGAGGATTTCTGAAACAGAGAAAGACCGCATGCTGCGTGAAAGTCAGCAAAGACCAGGGCCGTATGCTGCCATGCTCTGCAAGGCAATGATCCCAGAGTACTTGATGATAGCCTGGCGCGGAAAAGTTTCCTACCACGGAGGACACAAGAAGGCTGCTCTCCCCAGGAACCTCATGCAAAGGCTTTCCAATTACCTCCAGGACAGCTTCGTGGAGATGTCCCATGAGGATTTCAGCTCTATCCCTGGATATATAGACCGTATTTTCCAGTAGCTGCACTGGCAAGGACTAAAAATTAGAGTGCCTAGGGCAAACTAATCATGAAAACCCCATTGTTAATATTCCTGTTCTGTTCAAAATAAATGTTTACATGTTTAACACACTTACCGACTGATCCTTCCCCTGATTCAGGGTCCGGGTTAACGCGTGGGGAGGGTTGGTAGGGGATCTCTGTGAGGGTGATGAAGAGATCCTGGCTGTCAGGGAAATCAGCGTTGTAAGCGCTGTCGACTGCCTCATCCTCCTGATCTCCTTCCTCATCTTCCCCGTCCGCTAACATGTCCGAGGAACTGGCCGTGGACAATATCCCATCCTCAGAGTCCACGGTCAGTGGTGGGGTAGTGGTGGCGGCCGCACCTAGAATGGAATGCAGTGCCTCGTAGAAACGGCATGTCTGGGGCTGGGATCCGGAGCGTCCGTTTGACTCTTTGGTCTTCTGGTACCGTTGTCTCAGCTCCTTGATTTTCACGTGGCACTGCGTTGCATCCCGGCTGTATCCTCTCTCTGTCATGGCTTTTGAGATCTTCTCGTAGATCTTCGCATTCTGTTTCTTGGAGCGCAGCTCCGAAAGCACGGACTCATCGCCCCACACAGCGATCAGATCCAAGACTTCCCGATCAGTCCATGCTGGGGCCCTCTTTCTATTCTGAGATTGCATGGTCACCTCTGCTGGAGAGCTCTGCATCGTTGCCAGTGCTGCTGAGCTTGCCACGATGTCCAAACAGGAAATGAAATTCAAACTGGCCAGACAGGAAAAGGAATTCAAATTTTCCCAGGGCTTTTCCTGTGTGGCTGGTCAGAGCATCCGAGCTCGGACTGCTATCCAGAGCGTCAACAGAGTGGTGCACTGTGGGATAGCTCCCGGAGCTATTAGCGTTGAATTCCATCCACACCTACCCTAATTCGACATTCCTCGTCGGGGAGGAATACAGAAATCGAATTTAAGAGACCTCTATGTCGAACTAAATCGCTTCGTTGTGTGGACGGGTGCAGGATTCATTCGATTTAACGCTGCTAAATTCGACATAACCTCCTAGTGAAGACCAGGCCTAAGAGAAGAACAGCCACAAGGTGTTATCCATTACAGAGGCCGCATTGCCAATGTGAGTGTCTCATGAAAAGCGGATCCCAGATCTCTGGACTGGACAAGTGCAGTAAGGCCTGACCAGTAGGGGAGGAATACATTATTGGAACGGAACTGGGTAATAAGTGTAGGCTCTAGATTAAGTTTTATATTTTTTCTTTTATCTGGAACCTTGCGTTTCCAATCCCCTTATTTGCCTTTAGTTTGGATCTTTGCCTTAAGCCGAATTAAATACACTTCTACTTGGTTTATTATAGCCAAGACCAAGTGCCTGACACTAAATAGTGTGTTAAGCGGAGGGGAGGCTGGCGACCCTGGGGTGCACTGCTTTCCATCGAGGCAGCGGATCGCTGTAGAGAGTGGGTGCCCAGAAGGGAGTGGGCACTTCAGTGTAACAAGGTGGGTGCATTAACTGTTGGCTTGCAGAGGGAACACATGGGGCTCATAGAGCAGAGCGGTGTGCTTGTGCTGCCAGCAGCCGGCAGGTTTGGGAGAACTTCCCCCGATGGGCACAGCCAAGGCTCTCTCACGCTGCATGCAGCTGGTAGTGATTCACCCCAGGCACCTCGGGAACCCCGACAGCGTCACAGTGAGATCCTGGAGAACCCGCTCCTAGCTAGCCCCTGGCTACTTCCTATGTCTGCACAGGGACATGAGCCACAGGTAGGGCAAATGGCTTCACCTTTGGCCCCTTGTGCCAGGCTGTGCATCCTTTCAGCATTCAGTGGGGTTTTTACCACATGCGGTTTGACAACGGGTCTCTCATTCCCAGCATCTCTCCACCCAAGTAATGTCCCCCCAGTAACGAATCTGTGCACACCGGACATGTGCATAGCGCCTGGGATGGGAGCTCATCCTCCAGCTCACCCTTTAGCCCAGAGGAGATGGCTGTGAGATTGCTTTCCTCTGGAAGTTCAGTCACATAGCTCACTAGATGAGGCTGAGCTACAGGCAGCCTTCTTGGCTGGACAAAGGATGGCTGAGCCCCTCGGTCCTCGACACACCCCATCTTCTCCAGCCTTGAGCAGCGCACCCCTGTATGCTTGATTTTCCTGCAGATGCCACATGTCAGGTTTTCGGGATCCCTTGGAGCTGGTCTACCCCCATTTCCTGTCACTCCTGGTTTCGATTTACTTGAATCCCACTTCTGGGGTGCCCCTGTGTGACCCCCCCCTTTTGGCTCCCCAACTTGGTCCAGTCACCCTTTGTTTTTTTCACTATGGGTCCTACTATCCACAAACTCATCTGCCAACTGGAATGTGCTACACGGATCCTCAGGCTTCTTGTCCACTAACCACATTCAAAACTCATGGAGACACATCTCACAGAGTTGCTCTAACCTCACCAGGTCATATAAACTTTCCAGCATAGTGGCACCTGCACCTTTACCCCCTTTGCAGAGATATTTTGCCACCGGGGCAGTAGTCTCCATATACAGTAAACTCTTATATAACGCATGTTCATAGAGCGTGTTTTTGACATAACGTGGTTTTCCTTTAGTAACCCATTTTTATGTTGCGTGCACTATTTTTATATAGCGCATGCTCATGGGAGGGAGTTAGGGCATGGGAGGGTGCTCGGGGTGCCGGATATGGAGGGGGCGCTCGCCTTGGGTGGCTCCCCACAAGTGGCTCCCCATGCCTGTTGTTCCTGGTGGAGGTGGAGGCGCGACCAGGGGGCTCTGCACACTGCCTCTGCCTGCAGGCGCTGCCCCTGCAGTCAGCACTCAGGGAGGGATGGGGCGAGCGCACGGAGCCACCTAGCTGGGTCTCTGCCAGGAACAGGAGGCACAGGGAGCCACCTGAGGTGAGCACCCCCCCGGATCCGGCACCCCGAGCCTCCTCCTGCACCCCAACTCCCTGCCCTGAGCACCCTCCAACATGTACAACTTTGTCATGTCTGGGAACCTAAACCCATTTTTCCCCATTTATTCTTCAGTTTATATAACGTGTTTTTATATAACACCCGGTTTTCTAGGAACGTAACTACCATGTTATATAAGGATTTACTGTGAATTACACCCTGGGTCTTTGCATATCTCCAAACCCTTTTTATAAGCCACAGGTATCAATTCAATCTTAAGCAGTAGAGCCCCTTTGAACTGTTCATAGTCTCAAGTATCAAATCCATCCATTTGGGTATATACCTCTATCACTTTGGCATTGAGTAAGAGGTAAGACAGTGGAGTCAGTCCACAGGATCAACCTGGTTCCAGTCACAAGCCTTCTCAAAGGCAGTGAGATAGGCATCTAGATCCCCCTCTCCTTAAACTGGGCCAGACATTTGGCATCTAGGCTCCTATGGACCTAGTTTCCTGTGATCTCACCCCACTTTCCCCTATAGGGGACTTTTTGCTTCTCCATACCCACTTCACGCTATCGCTGCTCTTCCTGGTTTTTCCTCTGCTTCTCCTCGTGTTTCCCCTTTTTCCTCTCGATAGAATCTCTCCCTTTTACAGTCTGCTAATCTCTGTTCCTCCATCTGAAGCTCCTTTGCTTTCCGCTCCAACTCCCACTGCTTCAACTATAGCAAAGGGGGAACGGATCGTCAGGATGTCCCCCTGCTGCTGCTGCAGGTGTCTCTGTGGCCCTGGGACTCTCTCGAAATCCCACCTGGGTTTAGACCTTGATTCGATCATCCTTATCCAGCCATGCAATCGGCTGAGCCTTGTGTAACTTCTCAATACTTAACGCTCTCCCACCGCACAGCTCTGTGATGCTCTTCTTAAGGAGGTGGATATACTCCATTTTCTTCCTCTTTCCTTTGACTAGTCTTGTTTTTGTTACTACAAGTCACTTATTGCAAAATCCTCCTGTTGCATTCAGAATCCCACCAGCTGCCACCAACTGTCATGGATCCTCCAGGTCTGTCCTATACCTCAGCTTTTAAACAATCTCTTAGAGGAACCCCTTCAGTGTGCCAAATCCCCAAGGGCCCTACTCTTCCCTCAGGGTAGGCCATGGAGCTTCAATGCCTCTGAGACTAAGGGTATGTCTACACTACGAAATTAGGTCGAATTTATAGAAGCTGGTTTTATAGAAATCGATTGTATACAGCCAATTGTGTGTGTCCCCACATAAAATGCTCTAAGTGCATTAAGTCGGCGGACCGCGTCCACAGTACCGAGGCTAACGTTGACTTCCGGAGCATTGAACTGTGGGTAGCTATCCCACAGTTCCCGCAGTCTCCGCCGCCCATTGAAATTCTGGGTTGAGATCCGAATGCCTGAATAATGCAAAACTGTGTCACGGGGGGTTCTGGGTACATGTCGTCAGGCACCTCCCGCTCCATCAGAGCAATGACAGACAATCGATTCGCGCCTTTTTAGCTGGGTTACCTGTGCAGACAACATACCATGCCAAGCATGGAGCCTGCTCAGCTCAGCGTCACCATATGTCCTCTGGGTGCCGGCAGACGTGGTACTGCATTGCTACACAGCAGCAGCTAATTGCCTTTTGGCAGTAGATGGTGCAGTATGACTGGTAGACTTCATTGGCGATCTGGGTGCTGGCAGACGTGGGGCTGCATTGCACACAACAGCAGCCCCTTGCCTTTTGGTAGAAGATGGTATATTACGACTGATATCCGTCATCATCGTACTGCAGTGGCTGTCAATCATGGGCACCTGGGCAGACATGCTCAGTCCTATCCAACAGTCTCGATGATGATGGCTATCAGTCGTATTATGCTATTTTCTGCCAAGCATCCAGAAGACGCTGAGGGCTATCAGTCATGCTGCACCATCGTCTGCCAGCTTAAGATGTAAAAAATAGATTTGTGCTGTATTCATTTGCTTCCCCCTCCCTCCGTGAAATCAACAGCCTGCTAAACCCAGGGTTTTGAGTTCAATCTTTCGGGGGGGGGGGCATTCTGTGTGACAGTTGTTTGTGTTTTTCCCTGATGCACAGCCACCTTTAAGATTTTAATTCCCTGTACCTGTACGCCATGTCATCACTCGCCCCTTCCTCCCTCCCTCCGTCCGTCAGATACTAGTTTCGTGCCTTTATTCAGACCAGACGCCATAGCACTGGGATCATGGAGCCCGCTCAGAGCACCGCGGCAATTATGAGCACTATGAACACCACACGCATTGTCCTGGAGTATATGCAGAGCCAGGACATGCCAAAGCAAAACCAGGACCAGCCGAGGAGGCGATTGCAGTGCGGCGATGAGAGTGATGAGGAAATTGACATGGACATAGACCTCTCACAAGGCACAGGGCCCAGCAATGTGCAAATCATGGTGTTACTGGGGCAGGTTCATGCTGTGGAACGCCGATTCTGGGCACGGGAAACAAGCACAGACTGGTGGGACCGCATCCTGCTGCAGGTGTGGGACGATTCCCAGTGGCTGCGAAACTTTCACATGCATAAGGGCACTTTCATGGAACTTTGTGACTTGCTTTCCCCTGCCCTGAAGCGCCAGAATACCAGGATGAGAGCAGCCCTCACAGTTGAGAAGCGAGTGACGATAGCCCCGTGGAAGCTTGCAACGCCAGACAGCTACCGGTCAGTCGGGAATCAATTTGGAGTGGGCAAATATACTGTGGGGGCTGCTGTGATCCAAGTTGCCAGGGCAATGAAAGACTTGGTGATATCAAGGGTAGTGACTCTGGGAAACGTGCAGGCCATAGTGGATGGCTTTGCTGCAATGGGATTGCCAAACTGTGGTGGGACGATAGACGGAACCCATATCCCTATCTTGGCACTGGAGCACCAAGCCACCGAGTAGATAAACCTCAAGGGGTACTTTTCAATGCTGCTGCAAGCCCTGGTGGATCACAAGGGTGTTTCACCAACATCAACGTGGGATGGCTGGGAAAGGTACATGATGCTCGCGTCTTCAGGCACTCTGGTCTGTTTAGAAAGCTGGAGGAAGGGACTTTCTTCCCGGACCAGAAAATAACCGTTGGGGATGTTGAAATGCCTATAGTTATCCTTGGGGACCCAGCCTACCCCTTAATGCCATGGCTCATGAAGCCGTATACAGGCAGCCTGTACAGTAGTCAGGACCTGTTCAACTACAGGCTGAGCAAGTGCCGAATGGTGGTGGAATGTGCATTTGGACATTTAAAAGTGCGCTGGCGCAGCTTACTGACTCGCTCAGACCTCAGCGAAAAGAATATCCCCATTGTTATTGCTGCTTGCTGTGTGCTCCACAATATCTGTGAGAGTAAGGGGGAGACATTTCTGGTGGGGTGAGAGGTTGAGGCACATTGCCTGGCCGCTGATTACGTGCAGCCACACACCAGGGCGGTTAGAAGAGCACAGCAGGGTGCTGTGCGCATGAGAGAAGCTTTGAAAACGAGTTTTGTGACTGGCCAGACTACGGTGTGAAACTTCTGTTTGTTTCTCCTTGATGAACCCTCCGCCCCACCCTCCCACCCGGTTCACTCTACTTCCCTGTAAACCAACCACCCCACCCTCCCCTCCCCGTTCGAGCACTGCTTGCAGAGGCAATAAAGTCATTGTTACTTCACATTCATGCATTCTTTATTAATTCGTCAAACAACTAGGGGGATAATTGCCAAGGTAGACCGGGATGGGTGGGGGAGGAGGGAAGGAAAAGGACACACTGCAGTTTAAAACTTTAACTCTTATTGAAGGCCAGCCTTCTGATGCTCGGGCAATCATATGGGGTGGAGTGACTGGAGGCCCCCCCACCGTGTTCTTGGGCGTCTGGGTGAGAAGGCTATGGAACTTGGGGAGGAGGGCTGTTGGTTACACAGGGGCTGTAGCTGCGGTCTCTGCTCCTGCTGCCTTTCCTGCAGCTCAACCATACGCTGGAGCATATCAGTTTGATGCTCCAGCAGCCGGAGCATCGACTCTTGCCTTCTGTCTGCAAGCTGATGCCACCTATCATCTTCAGCCCGCCACTTGCTCTGTTCATCCCGCGATTCAGCCCGCCACCTCTCCTCTCGTTCATACTGTGCTTTTCTGTAGTCTGACATTGACTGCCTCCATGCATTCTGCTGTGCTCTTTCAGCGTGGGAGGACATCTGGAGCTCTGTGAACATGTCATCCCGAGTCCGCCATTTTCGCCTTCTAATCTTCACTAGCCTCTGTGAAGGAGAAACATTTGCAGCTGGTGGAGGAGAAGGGAGAGGTGGTTAAAAAAGACACATTTTAGAGAACAATGGGTACACTCTTTCACGTTAAATTTTGCTGTTCACATTACACAGCACATGTGCTTTCGTAACGAGGTCGCATTTTTCCTCTTATAGTGAGGGCCTGCCGGTTTCGTGTGAGAGATCACTCACGCAGTGCCAGGCAGCAGATTTCGGCTTGCAGGCAGCCATGGTAAGCCACAGTCTTTTGGCTTTTTTAACCTTCTTAACATGTGGGAATGGTTTCAAACAGTAGCGCCCTCATTTCCCATACCAAGCACCCATTGGGTTGGCCATTTAAAATGGGTTTGCAATGTAAAAGGAGGGGCTGCGGTTCCCGGGTTAACATGCAGCACAAACCCAACTAACCCCTCTTGCCCCCCCCCAATTCTCTGGGATGATCACTTCACCCCCCCCCCCCCCCCCGCGTGGCTAACAGCAAGAAACATTTCTGTTCAGCAGAGCAGGAATGGGCACCTCTGAATGTCCCCTTAATAAAATCGCCCCATTTCAACCAGGTGACCGTGAAGGATATCACTCTCCTGAGGATAACAAAGAGCAATAAGGAATGGATGTTGTCTGCATGCCAGCAAACACCAGGACCATATGCTGCCTGCTTTGTTATGCAATGATTCCAGACTACGTGCTACTGGCCTGGCGAGGTAAAGTGTCCTACCATGGCGGACGGGACACGGCAGCCCTCCCCAGAAACCTTTTGCAAAGGCTTTGGGAGTACATGAAGGAGAGCTTTCTGGAGATGTCCCTGGAGGATTTCCGCTCCATCCCCATACACTTTAACAGACTTTTCCAGTACCTGTACTGGCCGCGATTGCCAGGGCAAATTAATCATTAATCATTAAACACGCTTGCTTTTAAACCATGTGTAATATTTACAAAGGTACACTCACCAGAGGTCCCCTGTGTGCCCTCAGGGTCTGGGAGCACGCCTTGGGTGAGTTCGGGGGTTACTGGCTCCATGTCCAGGGTGATAAACATATCCTGGCTGTTGGGGAAACCAGTTTCTCCGCTTCATTGCTGCTGTGAGCTATCTACATTATCTTCATCCTCCTCTTTCTTGTACCCCGAACCCTCTTCCCTGTGTGTTTCTCCAGTGACGGAGTCATAGCACACGGTTGGGGTAGTGGTGGCTGCATGCCCCTAGCATGGCATGCAGCTCTGCGTAGAAGTGGCATGTTTGCGGCTCTGCCCCGGACCTTCCGTTTGCCTCTCTGGCTTTGTGGTAGGCTTGCCTTAGCTCCTTAATTTTCACGCGGCACTGCTGTGCGTCCCTGTTATGGCCTCTGTCCTTCACGGCCTTGGAGACCTTTTCTAATATTTTGCCATTTCGTTTACTGCTACGGAGTTCAGCTAGCACTGATTCATCTCCCCATATGGCGAGCAGATCCCGTACCTCCCGTTCGGTCCATGCTGGAGCTCTTTTGCGATCCTGGGACTCCATCACGGTTACCTGTGCTGATGAGCTCTGCATGGTCACCTGTGCTCTCCACGCTGGGCAAACAGGAAATGAAATTCAAACGTTCGCGGGGCTTTTCCTGTCTACCTGGTCAGTGCATCTGAGTTGAGAGTGCTGTCCAGAGTGGGATAGCTCCCGGAGGCCAATAACATCGAATTCCGTCCACACTACCCCAATTCCGACCCACTAAGGCCGATTTTATCGCTAATCCCCTCGTCGGAGGTGGAGTAAAGGGCCCCTTAAGTCAAAAGAAAGGGCTTCGTCGTGTGAACGTGTCCAGGCTTAATTCAATTTAACACTGCTAAATTCGACCTAAACTCGTGG
This sequence comes from Malaclemys terrapin pileata, assembly GCF_027887155.1. NCBI lineage: Eukaryota > Metazoa > Chordata > Testudines > Emydidae > Malaclemys > Malaclemys terrapin. Next base: position 11,389,928 of record NC_071515.1, on the reverse strand, counting down.
TGTAGACCAGGCCTGAGCCTCTGGGCTCCAGCTCTCCTGCCTCACACAAGCAACAGAGGGTCCTGTGGCACCTTTAAGACTAACAGAAGTATTGGGAGCATAAGCTTTCGTGGGTAAGAACCTCACTTCTTCAGATGAAAGTGAGCTGTGCCCAGCAAGTCCAGCTGAGATAGACTCCTGGTCAGTGACTGCTACACTCTTCAGGGATTAATGCACCCAGAAAGTATCTGCAGTGACACTTGGCAGCTTTTTCAAAAAGAGTAGGGTTTATTAGTCAACTGGAATGCAGCATCGGCAAGTCCTTAGGCTAGCACAGAGAAGTAAAGTGTGACAGACCCAGACCAGTGGGGTACAGGAGCCTGGTAGAGGGCAAATATACTGGTCACTGGATGAGTAGTTTTCTGTTCCCTGAGTGACCAGAGCAGGGGCTGCACTAGAGTAATCAGGAACCTACTAGAACCAGTTAAGGCAGACAGGCTAATTAGGACACCTGGAGCCAATTAAGAAGAAGCTTCTAGAATCAATTAAGGAAGGCTAATCAGGGCACCTGGGCTTTAAAAAGGAGCTCTCTTCAGTTTGTGGTGCGAGTGTGAGGAGCTGGGAGCAAGAGGTGCAAGGACCTGAGAGTGAGAGGGTGTGCTGCTGAAGGACTGAGGAGCACAAGTGTTATCAGACACCAGGAGGAAGGTCCTGTGGTGAGAATAAGAAGGTGTTTGGAGGAGGCCATGGGGAAGTAGCCCAGGGAGTTGTAGCTGTCATGCAGCTGTTACAGGAGGCACTATAGACAGCTGCAGTCCACAGGGCCCTGGGCTGGAACCCGGAGTAGAGGGCGGGCCCGGGTTCCCCCAAACCTCCCAATTGACCTGGACTGTGGGTTCTCCCAGAGGGGAAGGTCTCTGGGCTGTTCCCCAACCCACATGGTGAATCTCTGAGGCAAGAAAATCCACCAATAAGCGCAGGACCCACCAAGATAGAGGAGGAACTTTGTCACACTGGTGTCAGGGGTGGGATCTTGGGGTGCACAGTGCGGCGGAAGAAGGAGGGTGATTTAAACAAAAAACAAAAAACATAAAAGGGAGAGGGTTTATTTTTTTTCACCACGATGGATGACGTAGTGCGGGCACTGATACAAGCTACGGCAGCCCAGCAGGAGGCTACCAGTGTCCAGGCAGCCGCCCAACAGGAGGCAGTGCGGCTGCAGCAAGAGACTAATCGCCTACTGATGGACCACGCTGCTCAAGACCGAGCTATGTTGCGGGAACTGGTAAACTAGGCAAAGTCCCTTACAGAGCTGAATCGTGGCCATGATGGGACGCGGGTCATATGGACCAGCCATTGGTGCAGAAAATGACACGGGAAGATGATGTAGAGGCATACCTTCTGGCCTTTGAGAGGACAGCCCTATGGGCCTGGCCTCGAGATCAGTGGTCTGGCATCCTTGCCCCATTCCTGTGTGGGGAGGCCCAGAAGGCCTACCATGATCTGCCTGAAGAGGCTGCGGCAGACTACCCCCTGCTGAAAGCAGAGATCCTGGCTAGATCTGGGGTAACGACAACAGTGCGGGCCCAGCAGCATCACGGTTGGGGGTACCAGGAAGACAAAACCCCACGGTCCCAATTGTATGACCTCATCCATCTCGCACGAAAGTGGTTGCAAACAGAGTCCCGGAGTCCGGAAGAGATACTAGCAGTTCTGGTCATCAACCGATACATGAGGGGACTACCACCAGACCTTCGTGCCTGGGTAAGCCAGAATGAAGCCTCCACCTATGATGAGGTTGTCGCCCTGGTAGAGAGGCGAAGGACAGCGAGGGAGCTGACCCGACCAGTTAAGGAAGAGGCACCCTGGGTTAAACTAGCAGCACCAAGCCCTAAAGTTTGGGTGACTGGGCCACCAGGAGGGCCCAGGTGGAAAAAGAGAGAGGCTGAAGGCCCATTAGAGGCCACAAAGAGTTGGAGCACTGAGGGAGAAGAGGATTGTGATGTTAGACTGTCCAAACCAAGAGACCGGGGAATGCCTAGGGCTCCATACAGATGTTTTGCCTGTGGGGAGTGGGGACACATAGCTGCACAATGTCCCAATGGTGAGGAGCCTATGCAGTGTAACCTGGGGAACTGGGCAGATCTGTGCTCCCTAATCCACCTTGTGGGGGTCTTACTAACCCCACATATGTATACCAGACCAGTGAAACTAAATGGGGTAGAGACCACAGCACTGGTTGATTCGGGGAGTGCTATCACACTTCTCTCGGGGAAGCTCATGAAGCGTAGTCAGCTGCTGCAGGCTAAACGTACGGGGATAACATGTGTCCATGGGACAGTTAGTTACTACCTCACCATCCCAGAAAAATAGAGATCCAAAGGAAGACTACTGAGGTAGCAGCAGGTGTAGTCCCTAAACTTCCATACCTGGTGCTCATAGGGAGGGACTTCCCAGGGTTTGGAAACTTACTACCAGTAGGGGGATTGGAGAAAGATGGGGACCCTAAAATTGATGAGGCATCCACAGCAGACTGTCAACCCCCAATCTTCTCTGAAATATCCCCAGATTTGTTCTCCACTCCCAGACAGAGTAGAAAGACAAAAAGGGAAAGAAGGGCAGCTAAGGCCTTGGGAACCCAAATACTGACCCAAAGCCAGAGGGTCGCTCTTGTAGGTAGGCAGACCCGTGCAGCTAAAAAGGAGGCCATGCAGGAGGGAGAAGCACCTGAGTCTGACCCTCACCCTAATGCTTCTGAACCAGTAGAGGCAACAGAGACTGGCCCCCTAGATCTTGGGCAGATTAGCCCCGGGAGAGGAAATTTTGGACGGGACCAGGCCGAAGACCCAAGACATGACAACATTAGGAAGGAGGTGACTGAAATAGATGGGATCCCCATGGAAGGGAAAACCAGGGAACCAGGACCCTACTTCATAATGAAGAAGGATCTCTTATACCGGGTTGCACCAGTACAGGGGCAGAAGGTACAGCAGATCCTAGTACCTCAAAAACACCAGAACGCTGTATTAAGTCTTGCTCATAGTCATCTTTTTGGGAGACATTTGGGGGTAGAGAAGACCCTGGCACGAGTCCTACGACGGTTCTTCTGGCCCAGAGTACATGAAGAAGTGCGGAGGTACTGTGCATCCTGCCCGGAGTGTCAGCTGCATAGTCCCTGTCCCCACTTGAGGGCACCTTTAGTACCCTTTCCCATCATAGAGGTCCCCTTCAAGCGAATAGCCATGGACCTAGTGGGACGCCTGGAAAAGATGGCTCGGGGCCACCAATATATACTTGTTGTTTTGTACTATGCTACTAGCTACCCAGAAGCCCTCCCCCTGAGGAACACGGCCTCTAAAACTATAGCCAAAGAGCTGGTGGGGATCTTTGCCCGAATGGGGCTACCGAAGGACATATTAACCGACCAAGGAACCCCATTTATGTCGAAGCTAATGAAGGACCTCTGTACGCAGCTCCATATACATACCCTGAGAACTTCGGTCTACCATCCACAGACTGATGGGTTGGTAGAAAGGTTTAACCAAACCCTCTAGGCTATGATAAGGAAGGTGGTAAGTCGGAACGGGAAGGATTGGGACACCCTACTACCCTACCTTATGTTCGCTATCCGGGAGGTACCACAGGCCTCAACTGGGTTTTCCCCCTTCGAGTTATTATATGGGCATCACCCCCGTGGCATACTAGATATCACCAAAGAGATCTGGGAAGAGGAACGCAACGAGGGGAGAAATATAATAGAGCATGTAATGCAGATGCGAGACCGGATAGCCCGGATTACCCCTATTGTACAGGAACATTTGGAGAAGGCACAGGAGGCCCAGCGAACCCATTACAATCGCCAGGCAAAAGTGCGACAGTTCCAACCAGGGGATCGGGTTATGGTGTTGGTACCCATGGCAGAAAGCAAGCTTCTGGCCCAATGGCAGGGGCCCTATGAGGTGGTTGAACCCGTGGGGGAAGTAACCTTCAAGGTGCGGCAGCCAGGATGCAGAAAACAAGAATAGATTTATCATGTTAACCTTCTGAAACCCTGGCATGCACAAGAGGCATGCACAACGGTCCAAAAAGACCTAACCCAGGAAAACAAGCCTTCCAAACAGGTGAGTTTCTCCCGATTTAACACCAGACCAGAAGAATGAGGTGTCTGAGATGATCTTCCGGAACCAAGATGTGTTCTCGACAAAACCGGGTCAAACAACCGAGACATATCACCACATCGTCACAAACCCTGGGACCAGAGTAACAATGAGGCCCTATCGGGTGCCAGCGGCAAAAAGGGAGGAAATAAAAGCAGAAGTAAAAAAAATGCTGGAGTTGGGGATCATCGAAGAATCCGACAGTCAGTGGTCCAGCCCAATCGTGCTGGTGCCCAAACCTGATGGCACCACAAGATTTTGCAACGACTTCCGGCAACTAAACGAAGTATCCCAGTTCGACGCATACCCCATACCTCGCATAGATTACCATCTGGGTAATGCCCGGTACTTGACTACCTTAGACTTGACAAAGGGGTACTGGCAGATTCCCCTTGCAGAAGACGCAAAGGAAAAGACTGCGTTCTCTACACCAGAGGGTCTTTTTCAATATACTGTCCTCCCTTTTGGACTACATGGGGCCCCAGCTACCTTCCAGGGCCTCATGGACAAGCTATTACGCCCACATAACAGTTATGCTGCTGCCTACTTGGACGATGTGGTCATTCATACCCCAGACTGGAAAACCCACCTGGAGAAGGTGGAGGCAGTCCTCGATACCTTCAGGCGAGCTGGCCTTACAGCAAACCCTGCCAAGTGTGCTGTAGGGTTTACAGAGGCCAAATATCTTGGCTACATTGTGGGAAAAAGGTCTGGTAAAACCCCAAGTGAACAAGTTAGAGGCCATCCAAAATTGGCCCCGACCAAGTCGCAAGAAACAAGTCCGGGCGTTCCTAGGTGTGGGGGGGTATTACCAATGATTTAACCCCCTCTTTGCCACAAAGGCAAGCCCCTTGACAGACCTAGTGAAAGCCCGTGGACCTGATCTGGTGAGATGGTCTGACGCAGCAGAGGAAGCATTCACAGACCTACGGACTGCCCTCTGCAATAACCCCGTACTGATAGCCCCTGATTTCACCAAGAAGTTTATCCTGCAGACGGATGCATCGGAAGTAGAGTTGGGGGCCATTCTATCATAGATGGTCGGGGGGAGGAACACCCAATTCTATACCTCAGTCGGAAACTCCTTCCAAGGGAACAAAAATATGCAGTGGTGGAGAGAGAATGCCTCGCTGTAAAATGGGCCACGGAAACCAGCTCGGGCGCAGATTTGTTCTCGTGACCGACCGTGCCCCTCTTCAATGGATGCAGCAGAACAAGGAGAAGAACACAAGGGTGACCAGATGGTTCTTATCCCTCCAACCTTTCCAGTTCAGTGTGCAACACAGAGCAGGGAGCCGTCATGGCAATGCCGATGGCTTGTCACGTGTGCACTGTCTGGCATCCCAAGCTGCCCAACCCCTTGGCGTTGAGCAGGGGGGAAGGATATGTGACAGACCCAGACCAGTTGGGAACAGCAGAGTAGCAGAAGGGAAATATACTGGCCACTGGATAAGTAGTTTTCTGTTCCCTGAGTGACCAGAGCAGGGGCTGCACTGGAGTAATCAGGAACCTACTAGAACCAGTTAAGGCAGGCAGGCTAATTAGGACACCTGGAGCCAATTAAGAAGAAGCTTCTAGAATCAATTAAGGCAGGCTAATCAGGGCACCTGGGCTTTAAAAAGGAGCTCACACCAGTTTGTGGTGTGAGTGTGAGGAGCTGGGAGCAAGAGGCACAAGGAGCTGAGAGGGTGTGCTGCTGGAGGACTGAGGAGCACAAGCGTTATCAGACACCAGGAGGAAGGTCCTGTGGTGAGAATAAGGAAGGTGTTTGGAGGAGACCATGGGGAAGGAGCCCAGGGAGTTGTAGCTGTCATGCAGCTGTTACAGGAGGCACTATAGACAGCTGCAGTCCACAGGGCCCTGGGCTGGAACCATAGAGGGCGGGCCCGGGTTCCCCCCAAACCTCCCAATTGACCTGGACTGTGGGTTCTCCCAGAGGGGAAGGTCTCTGGGTTGTTCCCCAACCCACATGGTGAATCTCTGAGGCAAGAAAATCCGCCAATAAGCGCAGGACCCACCAAGATAGAGGAGGAACTTTGTCACAAAAGGTTAAGACATAATCCAAACTGGCCAAAGCCCTTGAGCCACATTGCTGTAGGAACCCATTCGGTGTTCTTTCCGTATATCTGTCCCTTTGTCTTAGCTACAGAAAAGCTCCCTGTTTCTGGGAGCCCAGTTCTTCCTGCTCCTCAGAACACGCTGAGTTCATGTGCGCTCTACCCAGACAAGCTGGGAACCTCTCAGTGATAGGTGTCAAGTGTTCAGTCCTGGGGGTTACTTTGGACTCTGTGTGGTCTTCCACTGATATGGGTTAGTCCCAGTCAGTGTCTTCATGAGCCATTTGTATCACCCTGTGACAGTCCTTCACACTCAGAGCAGAGCAACACCAAATACAGAGGGCAGCTGACGCATGTATTGGAATAACAGAAATATTACCAAAATTCCCACATCCGTCACATAAACACTGGTCACAGCCCTTGGGGAGAAGCAAAGCACAGGGGCTGGACTTTAGGCCAGTGAACGCAATGAAGGGTGAGGGGACTGCAAGCCTCAAACCTTGGTCGAGATGCAGAGGCTCCTATGTCCCTGCCCACAGAGAGGTGATGGCTGGAGGCCTGGTACCTGAGAGGGCATTCCTTGAGCAGACTTCAAAGGATGTCAAAGGTGTAGCTTCTCCACACCTGTGACATCAGACAAGCGCATTTTGGGGAATTAGGGAATCCAGTGAGTCAGGTGCAGTAGGAGTGAGTATTAACACACACACACACACACACACACACACACACACACACCCGTGTCTGGGGAAGACTGGGGAATGAGACATAATTCAAGAGCAACAGACTAATTCCTCTGGAAAAGGAGAATGTAAGAAACAAGAATTTGGCAATGTGGCCTTGGAAAGGACCAGCTAAAAGATCCAAAGAGCCTGGAGGGAAGGCAGACCATGGCTGCTGGAGATGGGGCAGAGGGACGAGAAAAAGATCTAGCAAGTCACGAGAATTCTCACTGCCACCCTGTGACATCATTGACAAAGTGTACATTTGTGCCGGGGCAGTGGCTGTCCTCTGGGAGGGAGGAATGAAGCAAGGACTCCGCAATGGTGACCAGGGTTGCAGTGGGTAGATATGGCAGGGAGGGGTTGCGTGGGGAGCAGTGAGTGGTGGACAGAGAAAAGTGTTTAATATTTGGAGAAAAAAAAAAAAAAAAAGTAAAAATGGCCAATATCAAATATACACATGTCCGGGGAAGGACATAAGGCAAAAAGCAGGGCATGGAAAGCTGTCAAAAATTACATGCTGAGTAAAGGCCTAGAGTTATTACTACTTGGGTTCTGTAGAGACCCCGCAGCTTCTAATAACCAGGGGACAGGAATCCTTACCCAGTGAGGCCACAGTGGCATAGTTCTCCTGCATGACCTCCCTGTAGAGGGCTCTCTGAACAGGGTCTAGCAGAACCCATTCCCCCTCCGTGAAGTACACAGCCAGCTCCTCGAAGGTCACCGGCCCCTGAAAGAACAAGAATCGCCCACTCAGAACCTGCTGTCCAGTGACAACACCAGTATTCACAGGAGAGCAGGGCCAGTAAAATGAATGCTCTGGGAGGGACACGGTAGCAGAGTTCCAGCCCTGCACCACTCAGAGCAGCCAAGAGACATCGGGTGAGGGGAGAAAGAGAGAGCCCCTTGTCCCTGCCAGCACACACAGGGAGCAAGGGTCTTCACATTTATCAAACACCTACTAGCCAGGGGCTGGTACAGGAGATGGAAGCCCAGCAGGATCCAGGGACAGTCCCCTGGTAGGAATCCCCAAACCCTAACCATCAAAACACAATAGATAGCAAATGGAGGAAAGGGGAAGTCAACATGAAAGAATACAAGTCAGCAGCTTCGAATTGTAGAAAATTCATAAGGGAAACAAAGGGTCAGAAGGGGAAATCGAAGGCCAATATGATGGATTTTTTTTAAAGCATATTAAGAACATAAAGAATCCTAACAATGGTATTGGTCCCATTACTACGATAGAATTATCAGTGATCATACAGAGAAGGCAAAAACGTTCAATGAATACTTCTGTTCTTGTACCTGGGAAAAACTCTTTCCATTCCAGTAACTCATGAGGATGTTAAACAGCAGCTACTAAAGACAGACATTTTCAAATCAACAGGTCCAGACTCCAGATAATTTTCATCCAGGAGTTTTAAAAGAACTGGCTGAGGAGCACCCTGAACAGGGCCGGCTCTAACGTTTTTGCTGCCCCAAGCAGCAAAAAAATGCGCCGCGCCACCAGAAACCCCCCCCCCCCCAAGCGCTGCGCCCCGTGCCGCCCCCCTGCCAAGCGCCGCCGGAGCCTGTCCCCCCCGCTGAGCGCCGCGCCGCCGGAACCCCCCCCCCCCGAGTGCCACGCCCCGTGCCGCCCCCCCGCCAAGCGCCGGAGCCTGCCCCCCCCGCCGGAGCGCCTCCCTGAGCGCCACGCGCCGCACCGCCGGAGCGCCTCCCTGAGCGCCACGCACCGCACCGCCGGAGCGCCCCCCGCCGAGTGCCGTACTGCCGGAGCGCCGCACCGCCGAAATGCCCCCCCACCCGCGGAATGCCGTGCTGCGCTGCCCCCCACCACCCCAAGATTGGCCGCTCCTTACCAGGTGCCGCCCCAAGCATGTGCTTGGTTGCCTGGTGCCTGGAGCCGGCCCTGACCCTGGACCATTACTGCTGATTCTCAATGGGTCTTGGAACACTGGGAAAACTCCAGAAGAATGGAAGAAAGATAGTCCTGTGTCAATTGTGGCAACATGGCCGATGTTAGTATGGTGGGTCCTACGCTTTTCTTGGTGGGGGGCTAAGATGCTACCCCTTGCCCCCACTTTTGGGGTGCCAAGGTCCCCGCTATTGGCCCGGGAAGGTGGTAAAGGAGGGAAGTGGGGGAAGGGGTCTGGGTTTGCTCTTCACTCTGAGCCCCAGCCCCTCTCAACCCCTACGGGTTCTTACCCTCTTCCCCCTTGGGTGGGGTACCTTCGGTCCTTAGACACTGAGGGAGGGAGTCTCCCTCCCCTGCTGGGGCAGGGTCTCCCTTACTTCAATTCTCTGGTCTTTTAAATCTCAGAGCACACGTCCACGCTCCAGTCCTCTCTCCTTCCTCGCACATCCTGTCTGCCTGAAGCAGGGGGTTTTATTAGGTTCCTGCCAGGGCCTTAGTTGACTACAGGTGCTCCAACCTGTAGCAACACCCCATAGTCTACCGGGAACCACGCCTTAATTAGCTTAGGGCTTATATATTTCCCCTCTATCACTCTCCCACTGCTCCCTGGCCCTTCTGTATCACATATTCTTCCCCTCTCCCCCCGCTCAACACCATGGGGTTGGGTTACTTGGGATGAGAGACAGTGTTGTTGTGAGTCGGCGTTGCCGTGTTGGCTTCCGTCTCTATGCTGTATCTGGAAGTGGAAAGGTTGTAGGGATAGGAATCATCTAGTCACTTGTGCATTCCTCTCCTTGTTTGTGTGCATCCATTGGAGTGGGGTGTGGTCTGTCACAAGGGTGAACCGCCACCCAAGCAGGTAGTACCATAGAATCGCCATGGCCCATTTAACCGCTAGGCATTCCTTTTCTACTACGGCGTACCGTTGCTCCCTGGGCAGGAGCTTTCGGCTGAGGTAAAGGATTGGGTGCTCCTCATCCCCCACCATCTGTGAAAGGATGGCCCCAAGTCCTACCTCCAAGGCGTCTGTTTGTAGGATTAATTCCTTTTTGAAATCTGGGGCTGTGAGCACTGGATGGCTGCAAAGGGCTGTCCTTAGGTCTGTGAAAGCTTCTTCTGCTGCCTCGGTCCACTTAACTATCTCCGGGCCCCGAGCTCTTGTCAGAGGCGCTGCTCTTGTGGCGAAGTGAGTGATGAACTGGCAATAGTACCCCCACTATCCCTAAGAATGCTCTTACTTGCTTCTTGTGGAACGGGCAGGGGCATTCCTGTATTGCCTTCACTTTGTTCCACTGGGGCTTCACCAGGCCCCTTCCGACTACATACCCGAGGTATCGGACCTTGGCTAACCCTATTGCACATTTGGATGGGTTAGCGGTGAGGCCAGCCTGTCAGAGAGCATCTAGTACTGCTTCCACTTTCCCCAGGTGTGTCTCCCAGTCAGGGATATGGATCACCACGTCATCTAAATAGGTGGCAGCATACTTGGCATGGGGTCAAAGTAATCTGTCCATCAATCGTTGGAAAGTAGCGGGGGCCCCATGGAGCCCAAAAGGGAGGATGGTATATTGGAAGAGGCCATCGGGTGTAGAGAAAGCGGTTTTTTCCTTAGCATCCTCAGCCGGGGAGATCTGCCAGTATCCTTTTGTCAAGTCTAGGTGGTCAAGTATCAGGCCTTGCCTAACTGATCCACCAGCTCATCAATACGTGGTATCGGGTAGGCATCGAATTGGGATACCTCGTTTAACTTCCAGAAGTCATTACCAAACCTCAGGGTGCCATCTGGATTGGGGACCAAGACAATAGGGCTGGACCACTGCCTGTGTGATTCCTCAATCACCCCAAGTTCCAGCATCTTCCTTACTTCTGTCCTAATTTTGTCTCTTTTTGCCTTGGTATACAATACGGTTTTATCGTGAGCCTTGCTCCGGGACAAGTGACGATGTGGTGTTGGATCAGCGTCGTATAGCCTGGTTGTGTGAAGAACACGTTTTGGTTCCGCTGGATCATTTCAACGACCTCTGTTCATTGTCCTGGGGTTAATTCGGGGGATATCTTTACCTGCCCTTGTGGGCCATCTGCCTGGGATGAAGCCAGCAGGACAGCCAGGCACATCTCCCGATCGAGCCAGGGTTTCAGTAAGTTGACGTGGTATATCTGCTCTGACCTTCAGCGGTTTGGCTGCTTCACCTTATAATTCACCTCCCCAACTGCTTCCACAATCTCATAGGGTCAACATCAATTGGCCAGGAGCTTGCTTTCTGTTGTTGGTACCAGGACCAGCACCCTTTCTCCTGGTTGAAATTTCTGTGTTTTTGCCCGACGATTGTAGTAGGCTCGTTTGGCCTCTTGTGCTTTCTCCAAATGCTTTCGTACTATGGGGGTCACCTGGGCTATTCGTTCGCTCATCTGGGCCACATGTGCAATGACATTCTTCCCCAGGTTGGGTTGTTCCTCCCATTCCTCCTTTGCAATGTCTAATATGCCACGTGGGTGGCATCCATACAGTAGCTCGAAGGGGGAGAATCCAGTAGATGCTTGGGGAACGTCTCGTATTGCAAACATCAGGTATGGTAAGAGGGTATCCCAGTCTTTTCTGTCTTGGGCCACCACCTTTCAGATCATGCTCTTGAGAGTGTGGTTAAATAGCTCAACCAGACCATCTGTTTGGGGATGATAGACCGAGGTCCGCAAGGCTTGGATGTGGAGCAGGGTACATACGTCTTTCATTACTCTCAACATGAAGGGAGTCCCTTGGTCTGTCAGGATCGCCTTAGGGATGCCTACCCTAGCAAAAGCCTGCAACAGTTCTTTTGCGATCACCTTGGACGTGGGGTTTCTTAAAGGAATGGCTTTAGGGTACCGTGTAGCGTAGTCCAGGATGACGAGTATGCTTCGGTGGCCCCAGGCCATTCTTTCTAGTGGGCCCACTAGACCCACTGCTATCCTTTCAAAAGGAACTTCAATTACAGGCAAGGGTACCAATAGGGCCCTTAACTGTGGTCGGGGGCTATGCAGCTGGCACTCTGGGCAGGAAGTGCAATAGTGCTGGACTTCTGCCCGCACCCCCGCCCAGTAGAACCTCCTTAGGACTCTATCCAGGGTCTTGTCTGCTCCTAAATGTCCCTCAAATAGATAACTGTGAGCTAACTCTAATACAGCCCTTGTGTACTTCTGTGGCACCAGGAGCTGTTCTACTACTTCCCCCCCCCCCCCCCGCCCTCCCCGTATTGGCACTACCTGGTACAACAGATCCTGCTTGATTCTATAGTATGGCCCTGGGCCTTTGGTCTTCCCTTCTACTGGCACGCCATTTACCTGTACTACCTCCTCCCTTGCATTCACATACAGTGGGTCATTGGCTTGGTCCTGCCCAAAAGATTCATGTGCGGGACTGATCTGGCCTGATTCTATTGGATTGGGCTCCCCTCCTTCTCTTAGGGTGCTTCCGCTCATGCTGGGGGCCGTCTCTGGGTCTCCAGGGGGTCTCCTCCCAACCAGCGCAGCTCTCTGGTTTGCCGCCAAAATCCTGGTTCCTAATCTTTTGTCTGCCCTCCTTTCCCATCTGGATTTCCGGGACTTCCCGGGGGATGAAAATAACTCTGGGGAAAATCCAGCAAAAATTGTGATATGGCCGGGCGATCCATGGGCACCTCAAACTCTGTTCGGGGTTTACTTCCCTCCCCTAACTCGATGGGGGGGGGGGGGGGAAGAGTAGGCTCTCAAACCCAGGAAAGTCCCTGCCAATTAAAACCAGGTAGGGGAGCTTGGGGACCACCCCATGCAGTCATCTTGGTAGTGTTTCCCTGGATCTCAATTCGCATTGGAATTGTGGGGTAGAAATTTACTGTGCCGTGGACACATGTCACTCAGGTGATCTTGGCCCGGCTCAGTTGGTCTTGCCCCACTAACTTCCCTGAGACCAATGTGACAGCTCTCCCAGAGTCCACCAAAGCTATGGTCTGGATGCCATTCATCTTTACTGGCGTGACGTACTCATGTGGGGCCGTTGCGACCCCCACCAGGCTGATTAGGCCACATTGGTCCCCGGGATCCCCCAGATTGCATTGCATGGACTCCTCCCTGTTGGGGCATTGGGCTGCTATATGCCCCAACTCCCCACACTCATAACAGTGATATCTCATCCCGGAGATTGCCCTCTGTCTTGGGTCCTCTGATATGCTCCCCAGGACCCCCAGGTCCCCTCCCTCTCCCCCTGGACTCCCAGGTCCCTTTGGGGCCTCAGGCCGCTCCTTGGTGCCTGTTCTTCCCGCTATAGCTTTCCTGGAGTTCTCAATGATCCGGGGCCTTGGGGTTGGGACAGGTTTCCTGAAACGCCGTGTTTCACCTCCCAGGGTTTTGAACAGTTCACGGGCTGCCAGTTGTCTCTCTACAAGGGTGACAAGTTCATCATAGGTGGAGGGGTCATTCTGGCCTAGCCAGGCTCGCAGGCCAATGGTAGTCCCCTCGTATAGCGGTCCAGCACCAGGAGCTCCATCATTTTCTCTGAGCTCAGAGCCTCTGGGTGTAACCACTTTCAGGCTAGGTGGATTGGGTCAAACAGTTGTGAACGCGGTGTCTTGTCTTCGCAGTACTGCCATTCATGGAACCTCTGGGCTCACAAGGCTGTCCCTGCTCTGGCCAGGATCTCCGCCTTCAGTCAGGGGTAATCTGCCGCCTCCTCTGCTGTCAGATCATAGTAGGCCTTCTGGGCCTCCCCACACAAAAATGAGGTGAGGATGCCCGACCACTGGTCTCAGGGCCAGGCCTCTAGCAGGGCTGTCCTCTCAAAGGCCAAGAGATATGCCTCCACATCATCCTCCCGGGTCATTTTCTGCAGACAGTGGCTGGCCCGTATGGTCCGCATCCCATCATACCCACGGCTCAGCTCCATAAGGGCCTTCACTTGGTTCACTAGTTCCTGCAGCATGGCCCGATCTTGGGTGGCCTGGGTCATCAGCAGGTGATTGGTCTCTTGCTGCAGCTGCATGGCCTCCTGTTGGGCAGCAGCCTGGACCCGGGTAGCCTCCTGCTGGGCAGTAGTGGCTTGCACCAGTGCTTTGACCACATCCTTCATCTTGGGGCAGGGTGGTCATGACCCACCCTGGATTATGTTCACAGTGCAGAAATCCCACTGCTAACACCATATGTGGCAAAATGGCCGATGTTAGTATGGTGGGTCCTGCGCTTTTCTTGGTGGGGGGGCTAAGACGCTACCCCTTGCCCCTGCTCTTGGGGCACCGAGGTCCCCGCTTGTGGCCCGGGAAGATGGTAGAAGAGGGAAGGGGATGAAAGGGTCTAGGTTTGCTCCTCACTCTGAGACCCAGCCCCTCTCAACCCCTGCAGGTTCTTACCCTCGTCCCCCTTGGGTGGGGTACCTTCAGTCCTAAGACGTTGGGGGAGGGAGTCTCCCTCCCCTGCTGGGGCAGGGTCTCCCTTACTTCGGTTCTCTGGTCTTTCAAATCTCACAGCACACCTCCAAGCTCCAGTCCTCTCTGCTTCCTCCTCCTCCCCTGACTGCCTGAAGCAGGGGGGTTTATTAGGTTCCTTTTAGGGCCTTAATTGACTATAGGTGCTTCAATTAACCTGTAGCAACACCCCATAGTCTACAGGGAACCATGCCTTAATTAGCCTAGGGCTTATATATTTCCCCTCTAATACTCTCCCACTGCTCCCTGGCCCTCCTGTATCACACAATGTTCAGAAGGTTTAAAAGGGACACAAGTAATTATAGGACTGTCCATCTGACATTGATACCAGGAAAGATAATGGAGCACCTGATAAATGTACTAATAAAGAATTAAAGAAGGGCAATGCAATTAATATCAATCAACATAGATTTAGAACCTATCAAACTAACTGCATGTCTTTTTGGATGAGATTCAAAGTTTGGTTGAGAAAGATAGTAATGTTGATACATAGATTTCTGTAAGGCATTTGACTCGGTACAGAATGATCTTTTGATTAAACCACCAGAACAATTCAAAATTCACATTGCATACATGAAATACGTTAAAAAGTGGCTGATAGGTCTCAAAATGTAATTGTAAGTGGAGAACCATGGTTGAGTAGGTGTGTTTCTAGTGGGGTCTCACAGGGATTAGTTCTTGGCCCTGTGCAATTTAACATTTTTATCAATGACCTGGAAGAGAACATAAAGTTGTCATTGATAAAGTTTGCAGATGACACAAAGATTGGGGGAGCGGCAAATAACGAAATGTAGTGGTAGATTCAGGCTCCAGCAGTGGGAGTCTGGGAAGTTTTCCCAGTTCTGGCCAGGGGGGTTATTTCCTGTTCCACAAACAGGAGAAATCCCACTCCCAATCCCCATGAGTCTGTTCCTCGAAAACAAGCCCCAGATTCAATTAGTTCCAGCAGGATGGTCACACCCTGTCCCCTCCCTTTCTCCACATTGTCTATTTCCTGCCCCCCTCCTCCCACCTCCAGCAGCTCCCATTCTCCTGTGCGTTTACTCCCCTTCTCCCTCCTACTAGAACCCACCATCAGCTCCCAGACAATCCCTTACCTGAGCGGACTCCACTGACGCCATTTCCTTTCCCCTGGGAGGATGGGACGATCCGGAGCAAAATGTGGATGTTATTCTGCAGCCTGTCAGGGTGAGAAGGGCAATTGGAGCGATTTCAGAAGGGGTTTTGTCCATTTCACATTCTCCATTCATCCCAGGCGTTCTCCCTGCAAACAGACATTCTAGGTTCTGTTGCACTGAGGCCTGGTCTACACTAGGCGTTTATGTCGAAGTTAGCGCCATTACATCGAATTAACCCTGCACCCGTCCACACCATGAAGCTATTTAGTTCGACATAGAGGTTTCTTAAATTCGACTTCTGTACTCCTCCCTAACGAGGGGAGTAGCGCTAAATTCGACATGGCCATGTCGAATTAGGCTAGGTGTGGATGGAAATCGACGGTAATAGCTCCGGGAGCTATCACACAGTGCACCACTCTGTTGACGCTCTGGACAGCAGTCCGAGCTCGGATGCTCTGACCAGCCACACAGGAAAAGCCCCGGGAAAATTTGAATTCCTTTTCCTGTCTGGGCAGTTTGAATCTCATTTCCTGTTTGGACATCGTGGCGAGCTCAGCAGCACTGGCAACGATGCAGAGCTCTCCAGCAGAGATAGCCGTGCAATCTCAGAATAGAAAGAGGGCCCCAGCATGGACTGATCGGGAAGTCTTGGATCTGATCACTGTGTGGGGCGATGAGTCCGTGCTTTCCGAGCTGCGCTCCAAAAGACGGAATGCAAAGATCTACGAGAAGATCTCTAAAGCCATGGCAGAGAGAGGATACAGCCGGGATGCAAGGCAGTGCCGTGTGAAAATCAAGGAGCTGAGACAAGGCTACCAGAAGACCAAAGAGGCAAACGGACGCTCCGGATCCCAGCCTCAGACATCCCGTTTCTACGAGGCACTGCATTCCATCCTAGGTGCGGCCGCCACCACTACCCTACCACTGACCGTGGACTCTGAGGATGGGATATTGTCCACGGACGGTTCCTCGGACATGTTAGCGGACGGGGAAGATGAGGAAGACGAGGCAGTCGACAGCGCTTACAACGCTGATTTGCCCGACAGCCAGGATCTCTTCATCACCCTTACAGAGATCCCCTACCAACCGTCCCCAGCTGTTAATCCGGACACAGAATCTGGGGAAGGATCAGCCAGTAAGTGTTTTAAACATCTAAACATTTATTTTTAACAGAACAGGAATATTAAGAATAACAACAATGGGTTTCTCGTGATTAGTTTGCCCTAGGCGCTTTAACGTTTCAGTCCTGGGCAGTGCAACTATTGAAAAAAAAATCTAACAATATCCGGTTTAGCATGATTGTTCTGCCCAAGCCGCTCTACTGTTTAGTCCCTGCCAGTGCAGCTACAGTAAAATGCGGTCTATATGTCCGGGGATAGAGCAGAAATCCTCCTGGGACATCTCGAGGAAGCTCTCCTGGAGGTAATTGGAAAGCCTTTGCATCAGGTTCCTGGGGAGAGCGGCCTTATTGGGTCCTCCGTGGTATGAAACGTTTCCGCGCCAGGAGACAATCAAGTACTCCGGGATCATTGCCCTGCAGAGCATGGCGGCATACGGCCCTGGTCTTTGCAGGCTTTCCCGAAGCATTCATTCTTTATCAGTGTCTGAGATCCTCATCAGGGTGATGTCGCTCATGGTGACCTGCTTTGAATTAGGTAGGGGAATGTTAGTATTGGGACTGCTTGCCCATTCCTTTACAGAACTGTAACCGCCGGTTTGCAGCCACGCGGTGGAGGCGGGAGAGGGGCAGCATACAGGGATCTTTCCCTGGGACAGCCGCGAGGGGGTGGGACAGGGGCAGAGTTCCTGCTTGCCGGATTGCTGGCAGCAAGGACTGGCATTGCTTTCAATGTGAAAGGAGGCCAATGCTACTATTAAAGTTTTAAGCAGCCACAAGTCTACGGCTTACCATGTCTGCCCGCTACACAAATTCCGGTGTCCTGCCACCGCTTCTCAGATCTGCAGTGCAAGACCCCAGGCACTGAATGCGAAGGCCGAGAATTCGACCTTGTCCTGAGTGCGCATGTGATAGGTGCTGTGCATGGTCTTGTTCACAGAGAAAGACTATGTTCTTTGTTCACAACTACATTTATCTTTCTGAGGAATTCACTCCCTTTTTCCCATTCCCACAGCCACAGCTGCGACTGTCTCAGAACCTAGCCTGGCATCACACTCCCAGAGGCTAGCGCAGATTAGGCGTAGGAAGAAGAGGACATGGGAGGACATGTTCTCGGAACTTATGGGCTGCTCCCGAGCCCAGGCAGCACAGCAGACCCAGTGGAGGGAGAACTTGTCCCAAATGCACCGATCACACATGGAACGGGAGGAGAGGTGGCGGCAGGAAGACCAGCAGGCGACTCAAACGCTGCTTGGACTAATGAGGGAGCAAATGGACACGCTCCGGCGCCTTGTGGATGTTCTGCAGGAACGGAGGCAGGAGGACAGAGCCCCGCTGCAGTCTATCTGTAACCGCCCTCCCCCGCCACCAAGTCCCATACCCCCCTCACCCAAAGTCCAAAGAAGGAGGGGCGGCAGAGTCCGTGCAAACTCTCACTCCACCCCTGCAGACTGCTCTAGTAGTAGAAGGCTCTCATTCCCCAAAATTTGACAAGTCCTTTCCTTCCCGCCTCACACAAGCCCCCATCCAAGTTTTACCCCCCCAGTTTCATGTGTAGTTGCTAATAAAAAATATGTTTCTGTTAATTACTGTTTCCATCATGTTCTTTTGGAGGAGAGTCTGTCTGAAGGAGGGGAAGGGGGTTGGTAATTGGACAGGACAGTCACTTTTAGCAGGGTACATAGGCGGGGGCAGGTCCAGCAGCAGGGCACATACACAGTGCAGTCACTAGTTACCCTGGTCAGTCTGGGAGGTGGTTTTCATGTTCTGTGGTGGGGGGTGGGTTGCTCTGTGACTTTGTGGTGGGGGAGGGCAGTTACAGATCTTATGCGGCGGTCCTTATCCTGGATCACAGAGCCACGCAGCAGGGGATCTGTAACTGTCCTCCCCCTGCCACAAAGTGACATAGCCCCCACATACACACAGTCCCGATCAGGAGGGGTGGCAGGCTCCGTTGAAACAACCAGTACACCACTGCGGAGCCTGTCATTCCTGGAGTTTAGAAGCGTCATTTGCATCACTACACTACACCCGCTCCCCACCACAGTCTGCGTCCCAGGTTTAAAACATTCCCGCGAAAACAGTAATAAAGAAAACGGTGTTCATTAACAAAGTAGAAGTGATTTTATTTTTAAACGTGTGTTGGAAGGGGGTGAAGGGGGTATGTAACTGGAGAGGATAGTCAACATTAACTGGGTAAAGAAACGGGGGCAGGTTAAGCTTCTCTGTACACAAACTTAAAAGTCACAGGTTACCCTGCTCACTCAGGAACCTAGCTTTCAAAGCCTCCCGGATGCACAGCGCATCCCGCTGGGCTCTTCTAATCACCCGGCTGTCTGGCTGGGCGTAATCAGAAGCCAGTCTATTTGCCTCAACCTCCCACCCCGCCATAAAGGTCTCCCCCTTGCTCTCACAGAGATTGTGGAGCACACAGCAAGCTGCTATAACAATGGGGATATTGGTTTCGCTGAGATCACAGCGAGTCAGTAAGCTTCTCCATCTCCCCTTGAGACGGCCAAAAGCACACTCCACCACCATTCTGCACTTGCTCAGCCGGTAGTTGAAGAGTTCTTTTTCAGCGTCCAGGGCACCAGTATAGGGCTTCATGAGCCAGGGCATTAGCGGGTAGGCTGGGTCCCCGAGGATGACTATAGGCATCTCCACATCCCCAACAGTTATTTTGTGGTCCGGGAAGTAAGTACCTTCCTGCAGCCGTCTAAACAGACCAGAGTTTCTGAAAACACGAGCGTCATGAACCTTGCCCGGCCATCCGATGTAGATGTTGGTAAAACGTCCCCTGTGGTCCACCAGTGCTTGCAGCACCATGGAAAAGAAGCCCTTTCGATTAATGTACTGGCTGGCCTGGTGGTCCGGTCCCAGGATAGGGATGTGAGTTCCATCTATGGCCCCACCGCAGTTTGGGAATCCCATCACTGCAAAGCCATCTATGGTCACCTCCACGTTTCCCATGTACATCAACGATTGCCTTGGCTACTTGCATCACAACAACCCCCACGGTAGATTTGCCCACGCCAAAGTGGTTCGCGACTGACCGGTAGCTGTCTGGCGTTGCAGGCTTCCAGAGGGCTATGGCCACTCGCTTCTGGACAGTCAGGGCTGCTCGCATCCGGGTGTCATTGCGCTTCAGGGCAGGGGACAGCAACTCACAAAGTTCAAGGAAAGTCCCCTTCCGCATGCGAAAGTTTCGCAGCCACTGGGATTCATCCCAGACCTGCAGCACTATGCGGTCCCACCAGTCTGTGCTTGTTTCCCGGGCCCAGAATCGCTGTTCCACAACATCCACATGACCCATTGCCACCGTGATGTCCTCGGCGCTGGGTCCCGTGCTTTCTGACAGGTCTGTGCTACTCTCAGACTTCAGGCCCTCACCGCGGTGCCGTAGCCTCCTCGCCTGATTTATCTGCATCTGCCTCTGCCTCTGGGAAAGGTGGATGATAAGCTGCGAGGCGTTGACAATGGCCACAACTGCAGCGATGGTCGCAGCGGGCTCCATGCTCGCAGTGCTGTGGCGTCCGCGCTGTCACTGACTAGAAAAGTGTGCAAACTGATTTCCCGCCGGCGCTTTCAGGGAGGGAGGGCGGGAGTGATGGACAGATGACAACAGTTACCCAAAAGCACCCTCGACACATTTTTTTACCCAGAAGGCATTGGTGGCTTGACCCAGAATTCCAATGGGCAGCGGGGACTGCGGGAACTGTGGGATAGCTGCCCACAGTGCACCGCTTCCAATGTCGATGCTTTCCCCGTTAGTGTGGACTCACAAAGTCAAATTACTGTCCTTAGTGTGGACACACATGTTCGACTTTGCAATATCAATTCCAAAAATTCGATTTAAGTAAAATCGAACTACTCTCGTAGTGTAGACATACCCTGAGAAACACTTAAGGTATGTCTACACTGAAATAAAACCCGCGGTTAGCCTACAGGCTACAGAGTTATCAAATTGCAGTGTACATGTCCAGGCTCAGGATCCAGCCCCACAAACTGATTCCCATGAGTCCAAGTCAGCTGACATGGGCCTGCCGCGGGTGTTTTATTGCAGTGCAGACATACCCTTCATGACCCAGCATCTCCCACCTGGATTAACCCTCTGGGACATGGTTAAACGTTCTCTGTAATACAGTCTCTGAACCAATGCTAGAGAAGAGAAGAGTCAAAGGAGACGATTAGGAGGATTCCCCCATCACTGTCCCCGAGGGCAGCTATCACAGATATTACAAGGGTGTTTGATGCCCAAGTGTATGTATCATCTCTCTTGGCAGTACCCCCTGGAACATGCTAGGCCTAGGATTAGCTTTTGCTAGAACTCTAGCTCTGAGACTGGGCCTTCTTGCCTCAGCACACCCTGTTTCTCTCTGTGGCTCCCCAGTGAGTCCAAACTCCTTAGGGCTCCTGGTAGAGACTTTACCCCTTACAGGAGCAACGCAACCAGCAATAATTTGCAGCAGTGCAGGGCAGCCTTTTCCAGCAGCATAGTGAGGGCTCACAGGTATGTGAGCTCACTTAACCAAGCCGTTTTCCTCCAGTCCCTATTAGCATCCCCGTGGGCTTCGGGGAAAGTCAAGACAGCCACTTCTTGAACAGTGATGGATTTCTGCCATATCACCACCTGCACCCTTTGGCCCCCCTCCCCTCTGACACAGGGTGAGTGACGGAGGGAGGACAGCAGACCCTGGGGTGTGGGGAAAGGCAACATTGCCAGGGGGTGGCACCACCACCTCAAGGACAGGACTGAACAGGGCACTCCATCCCTCAGGCCTCCAACCATCTCCCTGGAGTGCCCAGCCCCTGCTCCACTTGCCACTCGCAGTATTCACACACCCACTGCTTCCAAAGAAGCAGCACCCTATGAGGAACTCAGGTACCTCTGGGCATGGTTGCCTAGCAACCCAATGAGTTCAGCTGGGCCAATAAACCCTCACTAAGTGACTGTGCTTCCTGGCCGGTCAGAAGAGCCCTCAGATCACCATTTACACCTTCTTGCAACAGCAGCACAGTGGCTGCTCAATGCGTTCCACGCCTGCAGCTGCACCAGACCTGCTTCCTGTCCAGCCCTCGCTCCAATCTGTGCCTGCACTGCTCCAGCCCTAGTCCCTGCCTACCTCTCAACTCCTGATTCCTGGCCCTGACCACTGGGTTGTCTCCTGACCAGGCCTCTGGTTCTGACTTTTGGTTCTGTTCTGGCCCATGGCTTGTTTCCTGACCATGACTGCAGTTCTGCCCTCTGATTCTGCTCCAAGCACTAGGCCAGACTCCTGCTCCAACCACTGCATTGCACCATTACGCCTCAGTGTGGGACAGTTTGAGCAGCCCCTGAAAGAGAAGTTGGGAATTTGCACCATGGCATGGAGCTCCTGTTACCCGCACAAAATTCTCTATCACTTGCACACTCTAGGGCACCCACCTCTACCTAGTTCCTAGGGCTCAAGGCTTCCACCTCTACCTAGTTCCTAGGGCTCAAGGCATAAACCTCTTAATTTAGATGCCCACCCTTACCCTGTTCCTAAGGTTCAGGCGAAACCCTGTCAATTTAGGCATCCATTCCCTCCAAGCTCCGGACAAACATCCATTCCCTCCGGGCTTAACCTTTTGCAGGTTTATGGGGCCCTTTACCAGTGAAAGAGCCTTACACAGTAATATCCTACTTAACTTCTATTTATTAACAATTACCAAAACAGAATGCACATGCTTACACATACAATGCTCACCACTCCCAATAATACAGAAGAACTTTTATTGATAGCCAGTCAGGATCAGGTCCATCTGAGGGACTCCAGTTTCTGCACGGTGTCATTGGCAGAGAGTTGAGGTCTGGTAGTTCTGATGGGGCTGTGCCCTGGAGTTGGTTCCCAAAGAACTTCCTTTTGGACCCCAGTTTACATTAATCCCGGAGGGAATGGGTGTTTGCCCAGAGCCCGGAAGGAATGGGTGCCTAAATTGACAGGGTTACACCTGAGCCCTAGGAACGGGTAAGGGTGGGCACCTAAATTAAGAGGGTTACGTCTTGAGCCCTAGAAACTAGGTAGAGGTGGAAGCCTTGAGCCCTAGGAACTAGGTAGAGGTGGATGCCCTAGAGTGTGCAAGTGACAGAGAATTTTGTGTAGGTATCACTCCTCCATGGAAGCACCCCAGTAGGAGCCCAACCCAGACCTCCTTGGACGTTGTTTGGGGTCGTGCATGAACTGCACACTCAGGTCATCATGCTCCGTGACCAGAATGCAGTCCTCCAGGCCCAAGTACATACCCAGCCAGCATCTTCTGTCCCCCCGTGACATTGGTAGACCAGGTGCCAGCTTTTGGCCAAGGCTGTAGGCATCAGCTGTGCACTGACAAATTCAGAGATGGAAACCAGACCAGCTCACCCATATGTTAGTACTGCTCAAGATAGGTGTTTGACATGTGTTTAGTCTCTATACCAGGGGTTGGCAACGTTCAGCACGCGGCTCGTCAGGGTAAGCACCGTGGCAGGTTTGGCCGATCGCAGCCCCCAGTGGCCGCGGTTCGCCGTCCCGTGCCAATGGGGGTGGTGAGAAGCCGCGGCCAGCACATCGCTCACCCGCGCCACTTCTCGCCGCCCCCATTGGCCCGGGACGGCGAACCGCAGTCACTGGGGGCCGCGATTGGCCGAACCTGCCGCGACAGCAGGTAAATAAAACTGGCCCGGCCCGCCAGGGTGCTTACCCTGGCGAGCCGCATGCTGAACGTTTCCGACCCCTGCTCTATACAATGCTTGTGAGTTACTGCACATCAAGAAGGACTATCAAAATTAAATGGCCATTGTGGAGCACCACAATGCAAAGACTATTTAATAGCCTCTTGCACCCATGAACGTGAAGGCTTTTCTGGAGCCCTAGGTTTGACATTATGGGATTAAAATATGCCATTGTGATAGACCCAGACCAGTTGGGAACAGAAGAGTAGCAGAAGGGAGATATACTGGCCACTGGATAAGTAGTTTTCTGTTCCCTGAGTGACCAGAGCAGGGGCTGCTCCAGGCTAATAGACCACCTGACTCCAATTAACCTGCTAAGAGTCAGGTGAGGCAGTTAAGCACCTGACTCTAATTAAGGCCCCTCTGATGCTATAAAAGGGCTCACTTCAGTCAAGCCAGGGGGAGCCAGGGAGTCAGAGGAGAGGAAGTGTGTGTGAGGAACTGGGAGCAAGAGGTGTGCAAGAAGCTGAGAGTGAGTAGGCGTACTGCTGGAGGACTGAGAAGTACAAGCGTGATCAGACATCAGGAGGAAGGTCCGGTGGTGAAGACAAAGAAGGTGTTGGGAGGAGGCCAGGTGAAAGTAGCCCAGGGAGTTGTAGGTGTCGTGCAACTGTACCAGGAGGCACTCTAAACAGCTGCAGTCCATAGGGCCCTGGGCTGGAACCCGGAGTAGAGGGCGGGCCTGGGTTCCCCCTGTACCTCCCAACTCCTGATCAAACACAGGAGGAATTGATCTGGACTATAGCTTCTACCAGAGGGGAAGGTCTCTGGACTGTTTCCTGACCCACAGGGTGAATCTGTGAAGCGAGCAAATCCACCAATAAGCGCAGGACCCACCAAGCTAGAGGAGGAACTTTGTCACAACTGGTGTCCGGAGTGGGATTTGGGGTGTACAGCGCGGCAGAAGGAGGGTGATTTAAAAAAAAAAAAAAAAAAGGGAGAGGGTTTATTTATTTTTTCACCACAATGGATGACGTAGTGCAGACACTGATACAAGCTACGGCGGCCCAGCAGGAGGCTACCCGTGTCCAGGCAGCTTCCCAACAGGAGGCGGTGCGGCTGCAGCAAGAGACTAATCGCCTGCTGATGGACCAGGCTGCTCAAGACCAAGCTATGTTGCGAGAACTGGTAAGCCAGGTAAAGACCCTTACAGAGCTGAATCGTGGCCATGATGGGATGCGGCTCATACGGGCCAGCCATTGGCTGCAGAAAATGACGCGGGAGGATGATGTAGAGGCATACCTTCTGGCCTTTTAGAGGACAGCCCTACGGAAGGCCTGGCCTCGAGATCAGTGGTCTGGCATCCTTGCCCCATTCCTGTGTGGGGAGGCCCAGAAGGCCTACTATGATCTGCCTGAAGAGGCTGCAGCAGACTACCCCCAGCTGAAAGCAGAGATCCTGGCCAGATCTGGGGTAACGACTGCAGTGTGGACCCAGCGGTATCATGAGTGGAGGTACCAGGAAAACAAAACCCCGCGGTCCCAATTGTATGACCTCCTCCATCTCGCACAAAAGTGGTTGCGAACTGAGTCCTGGAATCCGGAACAGATACTAGAGGTTCTGGTCATTGACCAATACATGAGGGGACCAGCGCCGGACCTTTGGACCTGGGTAAGCCAGAACGAACCCTGCACCTATGACGAGGTTGTCGCATTGGTAGAGAGGCAAAGGACGGCGAGGGAACTGACCCGACCAGTTAAGGAAGAGGCACCCCGGGTTAAATTAGCAGCACCAAGCCCCAAAGCTCTGGTGACTGGGCCACCAAGAGGCCCCAGGTGGAAAAAGAGAGGGGTTGAAGGCCCACTAGAGGCCACAAAGAGTTGGAGCACTGAGGGAGAAGAGGATTGTGATGTTAGACTGCCCAAACCAAGATACCTGGGAATGCCTAGGGCTCCATACAGATGTTATGCCTGTGGGGAATGGGGACACATAGCTGCACAGTGTCCCAATGGTGAGGAGCCTATGCAGTGAAAACTGGGGAACTGGGCAGACCCCTGCTCCCTAATCCACCTTGTGGGGGTCTCACTAACCCCACATACGTATACCAGACCAGTGAAACTAAATGGGGTAGAGACCACAGCACTGGTTGATTCGGGGAGTGCTATCACGCTTGTCTCGGGGAAGCTCGTGAAGCATAGTCAGCTGCTGTGGGCTAAGCATACGGGGATAACCTGTGTCCATGGGACAGTTGGTTATTACCCCACCATCCCAGTAAAAATCGAGATTCAGGGGAACACTACTGAGGTAGCAGCAGGTGTAGTCCCTAAACTCCCATACCCGGTGCTCATAGGGAGGGACTTCCCAGGGTTTGGACTTACTCCCGGTAAGGGGATTGGAGAAAGGGGGAAACCCTGAAATTAGTGAGGCATCCACAGTAGACTGTCAACCCCCAGTCTTCTCTGAAATATCCCCAGATTTGTTCTCCACTCCCAGACAGGGTAGAAAGACAAAAAGGGAAAGAAGGGCAGGTAAGGCCTTGGGAACCTGAATACTGACCCAAAGCCAGAGGGTCGCTCTCGTAGGTAGGCGGACCCGAGCAGCTGAAAAGGAGGCCACGCAGGAGGGAGAAGCACCCGAGTCTGACCCCCACCCTAATGCTTCTGAACCAGTAGAGGCAACAGAGACTGGCCCCCTAGATCTCGGGCAGATTAGCCCCAGGAGAGGAAATTTTGGACGGGACCAGGCAGAAGACCTAAGGTACGACAACATTAGGAAGGAGGTGACTGAAATAGATGGGGTCCCCGGGGAAGGGAAAACCAGGGGACCAGGACCCTACTTCATAATGAAGAAGGATCTTTTATACCGGGTTTCACCAGTACAGGGGCAGAAGGTACAGCAGATCCTAGTACCTCAAAAACACCAGAATGCTGTATTAAGTCTTGCCCATAGTCATCTTTTTGGGGGACATTTGGGGGTAGAGAAGACCCTGGCCAGGATCCTATGATGGTTCTTCTGGCCCGGAGTACATGAAGAAGTGCGGAGGTACTGTGCGTCCTGCCCGGAGTGTCAGCTGCACGGTCCCCGTCCCCACTTGAGGGCACCTTTAGTACCCCTTCCCATCATAGAGGTCCCCTTCGAGCGAATAGCCATGGACCTAGTGGGACCTCTGGAGAAGACAGCCCGGGGCCACCAATATATACTTGTCATTCTGGATTATGCTACTCGCTACCCAGAAGCCATCCCCCTGTGAAACACCGCCTCTAAAACGATAGCTAAGGAGTTGGTGGGGATCTTTGCCCGCGTGGGGCTACCAAAGGAGATATTAACAGACCAAGGAACCCCATTTATGTCGAAGCTAATGAAGGACCTCTGTACGCTGCTCCATATACATACCCTGAGAACTTCAGTCTATCATCCGCAGACTGATGGGTTGGTAGAAAGGTTTAACCGAACCCTCAAGGCTGTGATAAGGAAGATGGTAAGTTGGGACAGGAAGGACTGGGACAGCCTACTACCTTACCTTATGTTCGCTATCCGGGAGGTACCTCAGGCCTCAACTGGATTCTCCCCCTTTGAGCTGTTATATGGGCACAACACCCGAGGCATCCTGGACATAGCCAAGGAAATTTGGGAGGAGGAACCCAGTGAGGGGAAGAACATAATAGAGCATGTGCTACAGATGAGGGACCGGATAGCCCGGGTCACTCCCATAGTGAGGGAGCACCTAGAAAAGGCCCAAGAGGCCCAGCAAACCTACTACAATCGTCAAGCCAAGGTTCGTCAGTTTCAGCCCAGTGACCGAGTAATGGTACTGGTACCCACGGCTGAAAGTAAGCTGTTGGCCCAGTGGCAAGGGCCCTACGAAATAGTTGAACCCGTAGGGGAAGTAAATTACAAGGTGCGACAACCGGGACGTCGAAAACTAGAACAGATATATCATGTCAACCTTCTGAAAGCCTGGCATACCCGAGAAGCGTGCAAAATGGTTCAGGAAGACCTACACTCAGGGAACAAAAACCCTGGACAGGTGAGGGTGTCTCCCGATCTAACGACAGCCCAGAAGAAAGAGGTAACTGAGATGATCGCCCAATATCAAGATGTATTCTCAACAAAGCCGGGTCGCACAACTGGGACATATCATCACATCGTCACGAACCCTGGGGCCAGAGTAACAATGAGGCCCTACCGGGTGCCAGCAGCCATAAGGGAGGAAATAAAAGCAGAAGTCAGGAAAATGCTGGAGATGGGGATCATTGAAGAATCTCACAGTCAGTGGTCCAGCCCAATAGTGCTGGTGCCCAAACCTGATGGCACCACGAGGTTCTGCAATGACTTCTGGCGACTAAATGAGATATCTCAGTTTGATGCCTACCCTATACCCCGCATAGACGAATTACTAGACCGTCTGGGGAATGCCCGGTACTTAGCGACCCTAGACTTGACAAAGGGGTACTGGCAGATTCCCCTAGCTGAAGATGCAAAGGAGAAGACGGCGTTCTCTACACCAGAGGGTCTTTTCCAGTATACGGTCCTTCCTTTTGGACTACATTGGGCCCCAGATACCTTTCAGCGCCTCATGGACAAGTTATTACACCCCCATGCCAGCTATACTGCGGCCTACTTGGATGACGTGGTGATTCATTCCCCAGACTGGGAAACCCACTTGAAGAAGGTGGGGGCAGTCCTTGATACCTTCAGGCAAGCTGGCCTTACGGCAAACCCTGTTAAGTGTGCTGTGGGGTTCACAGAGGCCAAATATTTTGGCTACATGGTAGGAAAAGGTCTGGTGAAACCTCAACTGAACAAGTTAGAAGCCATCCAAAATTGGCCACGACCAAGTAGTAAGAAGCAGGTCCGAGCATTCCTAGGGGTGGTGGGGTATTACCGGCATTTCATTCCCCATTTTGCCACAAGGGCAAGTCCCCTAACGGACTTAGCGAAGGCCCGTGGTCCGGATCCAGTCAGATGGTCCGACACAGCAGAGAGGGCATTTGCAGACCTACGGACTGCCCTCTGCAGTAACCCCATATTGATAGCCCCGGATTTCACCAAGGAATTCATCCTTCAGACAGATGCATCCGAGGTCGGGCTAGGGGCTGTCCTGTCGCAGATGGCTGGGGAAGAGGAACACCCAATTCTCTACCTCAGCAGGAAACTCCTTCCAAGGGAACAAAAATACGCAGTGGTAGAGAGAGAATGCCTCGCCATAAAATGGGCCATGGAAATGCTGCGTTACTACCTGCTGGGGCGCAGATTTGTCCTCGTGACTGACCATGCCCCTCTCCAATGGATGCAATGGAACAAGGAAAAGAACACAAGGGTAACCAGGTGGTTCTTATCCCTCCAACCTTTCCAGTTCCGCATACAGCACAGAGCAGGGAGTCGCCATGGCAACGCCGATGGCTTATCACGTATACACTGTCTGGCGTCCCAAGCTGCCCAAACCCTTGGTGTTGAGCATGGGGGAGGGATATGTGATAGATCCAGACCAGTTGGGAACAGCAGAGTAGCAGAAGGGAAATATACAGGCCACTGGATAAGTAGTTTTCTGTTCCCTGAGTGACCAGAGCAGGGGCTGCTCCAGGCTAATAGACCACCTGACTCCAATTAACCTGCTAAGAGTCAGGTGAGCAGTTAAGCACCTGACTCTAATTAAGGCCCCTCTGATGCTATAAAAGGGCTCACTCCAGTCAAGCCAGGGGGAGAGGAAGTGTGTGAGAGGAACTGGGAACAAGAGGTGTGCAAGAAGCTGAGAGTGAGTAGGTGTACTGCTGGAGGACTGAGAAGTACAAGTGTTATCAGACATCAGGAGGAAGGTCCAGTGGTGAGGACAAAGAAGGTGTTGGGAGGAGGCCATGTGGAAGTAGCCCAGGGAGTTGTAGGTGTCGTGCAACTGTACCAGGAGGCACTCTAAACAGCTGCAGTCCGTAGGGCCCTGGGCTGGAACCCGGAGTAGAGGGTGGGCCTGGGTTCCTCCCATACCTCCCAACTCCTGATCAAACACAGGAGGAATTGACCTGGACTATAGCTTCTACCAGAGGGGAAGGTCTCTGGACTGTTTCCTGACCCACAGGGTGAATCTGTGAAGCGAGCAAATCTGCCAATAAGCGCAGGACCCACCAAGGTAGAGGAGGAACTTTGTCACAGCATGTATATCATTTTTGCTACTACTGTTATGCAATTGCAACAAATCTGGTACAAAGTATATCACGTAAGGTGTCAATGGAAAAGTTGTGGTTTGCTGAATGTGATTACCCTATTTGTATGCATGTATCATTGTTCTACCTGAAGTTATGAATATTGACTGTATACTTATATTTCAAATGTGCTTGCTCCTGGGTAACACCCACAAGGTAGTTGACATCCAGTCTAGCCAGCATATTGTGAGTGAACCATTCAAGGTGAGAGCCCATTAAGTAAAACAATAGGTCATAGAAGAAGCTCATCTCTACTTGGTAGGCCTTCCTGGGACCTTTTAGCCGGAATAAGGACAATGGCTCCTACTATGACTCATCGAAGCATGCAAGGGCACGTGACCAATTCATGTGACAATGGACTTCGTCTTGTGCCTGATATTTCCACTAACTACTGTACCGAGAACATCTCCACATGGCAGAAAGTATAAAAGGCCCTGGAAACATCTCCATGTCTCTTTCCTGCTCTGATCTCTGGACTATGGTCTTACAGTAAAAGGAGCATTCTAATCAATGGACTGAGGACCTTCCAATCTTTTGGATGTTACTAGAGACATTATAAGCCAGAAGTTTATTCTATCACTGCTATAAACCTGATCCAAGAACTTCGCAATGATTGTGTGTATTTGATTCCTTTGACCATTTTAACTCTCTCCTCTTTCTTTTCTCTAATAAACAAACCTTTAGATATTAAAGGACTGGCAACAGTGTGACTATTGGGTAAGATCTGAGTTATATATTGACCTGGGTATGTGGCTGGTCCTCTGCGGATCAGAAGAACCCTTAGGTTGATGAAACCGGTTTTAAATAATCACTCATCATTTAGTCTAGTATCTGGGTGGTGAAACCAGGGCTGGGATACCTAAGGAGACTATATTTCTGATTTCTTGTTGGCCATTGGTGATGAGACAGAAGTTTACTTTTGTTGCTGGTTTGGTATATTTCATGGAAGAATAACCACCAGTTTAGGGTGAGTCTGCCCTATTTCTCAGCAGTTTGTCCTGAATCTGGCATCCTCAGCTGTGACCCACTGAGACATGGTGACACTAGGCATAACCTCTACACTGCACTTATGTCATTAAAACTTTTTTGCTCAAAAGTGTGGGAAAAAAAACCACACCCCATACGACAAAAGTTCTAATGATGAAAAGTGTGGGTGTGGACAGCGCTATGGCGGCAGGAGACGCTCTCCTGCTGATGAGGCTACCGTCCCTCTCTGGGGGTGGTTTTATTTTGTTGTCAGGAGAGCTCTCTCCTGCCAACAGAGAGCAGTGTGGCAGAGCTCTGATCTTGCCCCCGTCAGTCCTGCGCTTCTAGGCCGTTTATGCTAGCATCAGTGGCTCACTGTGACCCTCCACATAGCCCTTCTCTCTCTAGGGCCAGGGTTACAGTCTACTGAGCCCTTTTCATCATAGGCCAGCAAGGAGGTTGGTGAGAGAACTCCCACAGTCTCTGATGTCCCTAGGGCTTGTTTTAGAACAGTTTAGCCTCCTGTCCTGACAGGGGCCTGACTTCCCCTCCCAGGAGGTGTTCCTGTAGTGGTGGGTTGGGGGGAACCCAGGGCCACCCTCTACTCCGGGTTCCGGCCCAGGGACCCTAATGGTAGCAGCTGTTGGCAGCCAACCTTTCACTGCCAGACTTGCTACATTTCCCTGGGCCACTTCCCCACAGCTCTCCTGCTTCTCCCTTCTTCACCCTTACCTTAGGGCTCCCTTATCAATAACTTGAGGGTGTCTTTGTTAACCAGCTCTTCAGCCACACTTGCTCTCCTCTGCCTGACTGGAGTGAGCCCTTTTTATAGTATCAGCAGGGTCTTAATTAGAGTCAGGTGGTCACATTAGCTCAATGGCCTCACCTGACTCTTTGCAGGTTAATTGTAGTCAGGTGTTCTCATTAGCCTGGAGCAGCTCCTGCTCTGGTCAGTCAGGTAACAGAAAACTGTTAATCCAGTGGCCAGTATATCTGCCTTCTGCTATTCTGCAGTACCCAACTGGCCTGGGTCTATCACAGTAGCTATACTGCGTGCATTACAGTGGCAAGGCTTTAGCCGCATGGCTGTGCCATTGTAGCTGCGCAGTGTAGACATAGCCTAATAGTATGAACCAAAGGCTGTGAAACCAGAGAACATCTGGCCTTGGCAGAATAGCAACATACTAGGTATTAGCTAATACCTCATAAGCATAATCCTGATCTCAGAGGATGGTACAAGAACACCCAAAGTTCTCATCTAACTATGTAAACAAATTCCCAGGACATGGTACAGGAACACACCAACCCCTCCTAAGATAAGGAGGGGGATGACCTAATAATGCATAAAGATGTTTTGTTCAAACTAGCAGGTACAAGGTGGTGCTAGCACTGCAAATTTGTAGCACTAACAAAATCTAGAGCATAATATGTAACTTGTTTGTATCTATATATAAAAGGAGAAGTGGTACCATCTTTGTTTTGGTCTAGGGGATAGTGTCATGTTCTGTTGATTGAACTGGTACCTTGTTGGGAGCATACCTGTGTTACTGGTGCCCCATAGGAGTTACATGTACACTATTGTGCTTTGTTTACAATAAACCTGGCCGAAAGCCATTGCCACTGAGCTAACCATGTGGCCTCTCTTAATGAAGAGCACTGATGTCTGCAGAATCAGCTACCTGCACTCCCTGCTAGTGCAGCAAACACTGGAGCACCAAGAACAGCAGCACTAGCAACTCTGCAGTGCCAGCACCACTCCGCAGCACTAACAACACTGGTGACCCAACTGCTGATTTGGTAAGTGGTGAGCTGCCCGCTCTAGGGTTCACAACCTAAGATGGCAGAAAGCTCCAAGCTAGCAAATCCTCCCATCCCCCAGCTACAGATCCCCCCAGAGTCTGATAAGGTTTGGAAACACCGGGTAAGGAATAGAGGCGGTCCATATCAGGTCAAAAAAGAAAGTGAGGAAACATGGACTGGAATTTGTAAGACTATAGCAGAGACTGTAGCCTTGAAGAAGAAGAAGAAGAAGAACAGTAAGAAACGTAGAATATTGCAAACCCTGGCTAGGTTTAGATGTTAGATGGCTAAAACAACAAACAACAAAATTAGCAGGGCAAGTAACAGAAACAAACAAACAAACAAAAAAGAAGCAACTGAAGCAACAGAGCAATAAATATGTCACAGCAAGCAGAGAAATAGAATAGAAAACTGGAAACAGCTGTAGAGAATCTGCAAGAAAGAGAATTACCGGCCCCTACTATCCATCTTGGAGGGCAACAACAGGTTCTGGGTACTTAGATAGTGCCTGATGGGTGGGGACAGAATTGGAGAAAAGTGTCCCGAGCAAAATTAAGGGATGGAACCTGGAATGGGTATTGGAATGGGAGCATATGGAATGACCCAGACCAAGAGCCACTAAGCAGCCCCTGGGTAGCGGTTACCACATTGCAACCACCACCGTATGATGAGAGCTATGTTCCAGTGAAACCGAAACCCAGACTGGTGCCTTGTCAGAATGAGAGCAGTAAGAACACAGGAGGGAGAAGTAGCAAACAATACTTTCTCTAGATTGGTAAAGCAGATGGAGGAGGAAATGGAATAGGTCACAGAGCACATTAGGCAACAGGGGCTGCTACTCAATCACAGGAGAGTGGATAAAAAAGGATTTCAAAGTAAAACACCTAGAGTAAGTGGGCCAACACCGGGAATTAATGCACTGTCAGGAAAAACGCAGCTGGCAAGAGGAAAAGATTTAGGCTGGCAAACACAGGTGAAAAACCTTTAAAATATGCATGGAGTACCCCAGCACTGGCTAACTGCAGGGGACCCCAGCAATCCATTTGGCATGCAGACAAAAGCAACAGGCACTGGGAGAACAAATTCAGGTTTTGCGGAAGCAAGTAGCAACCCCCACTCTCCTCCCAGAACCAGGAACAAAACCAGGGGTACAGGTTTCCAGCCCTCTGCTTTAACCCACGGAGCCCCACTCCCCACACAGAGCTAATTATAGAACCTTTTTGTTCAAATATTTTCACATACTGGTTAAATTTTCCTTTATATCCTCTCTCTGTTTGCCAAGTTCACTGCTGCTGTCTGTACTTTAAAATGACCACATAGAGTTAATTAATCTCTTTTGGCTCATGTCTCCCACCCTTCCTATATTGGGCTCCACCTGCTCTCTCCTCGCTTCTGCCCTCTTTGTTTTCAAAGTTATAGTTATTACAGAAACCGCTGTTGCAGGAAGAAACGGAGCAACTAAAATACGTAAGTGGTAACTTTACTTAAATAAGTCCAGTAAAGTAATTATTCTAACGCTTCAGGAATGCAACAGCTGAAGAGACTCTATTTTTTTGCAGCTACGGTTGCTAAGCAACAGAAATAATAACTCTGCTTCTAATCCTAGCCCCTAACATATGAAATGTAAGTTTTCCTTGGTTCCATAGAGTAGCATCCTTAAAAGTACACAAAGTCATGGCAACTGCATTAAATTAATACAACAAAGTGGACAAATAACTTGACAACATTTTTACCAATTCTTAGTAGTTAAAACTTTTAATAAGATAATAATTTTCTTCTTTAAACATTCAAATCTTTTGTTTACTCATTTGTTTCTAAAATGCATTGCCTAAATAGGTTTAAGCACTTAATGCCTTATCTTGGTTCCCCCAGATACTGTGAGGCCCTGCCTGGGATGTGTATCTGAAATAGGGCAAGTCATTCTGATCAGCAACCCTGTGGAGATAAAGAGGGAAACAAATGATTCTCAAATGTGAGGGGGGAAAGTTGATTACTGGGGAATTTAACCCCTCTGCAACCTCCATTGCGGAGAATGACTCAGGGCAACAGGTTTTCTCCAAAAAAGGAGAAGGGACGTCACATGAAAAACACAGGGAACACCTACCAGCTGGAAGGGATTTCTTTTTAATCAATAATTGATAATTACCTGGAAATGGCAAAATCTGAAATGTGACATTAGTGTTCAGTAATTAAAAAGAAAAAGGGGAAAATATGAGGAATTTGTCACAAATTAGAGGAAAGTGGAAAAGTTTGAGGGATTTTATATCAATAGTTGATACAAGGTAAAGAGGTAAAATCTGAGTGGATTTCATATCAATATTTGATAATCAGGGAGAAAAGGGGCAAAATGTGGAAGGATTTTATATCAAGCAATATTCAAGGATTTAAGAAAAGGACAACGTCTGAGGAGATTTGATGTTAATATCAGATGATGAAAATCTCAGGGGATAATAAATCATACATAACGAGAGAGAAAATGGGGCAAAATGTTCGAGAATTTTCTGTCCGTATTTTAGAACTGAGGAGAAAATGGGGTAAAAATGAAACATTTCCTAATATAAGAGGAGAACACCAACATCTGAGGGGACTGCATGTCGATACTGAAGAACTGGAGGGAAAAGTGAGAATGTTTGAAGGGATTTGTGGGGGGATCTGGCATTTGCAGCTCGCTAGAGGAGACCCCCATGATCTTACTACACCCCACCCCAGGAACCAGCGAAGGTGGTAAATATGGCAGGCGACCAGCTTGGCTAAACAGTGAAATCCTTGCTGATCTTAAACGCAAAAAAGAAGCTTACAAGAAGTGGAAGATTGGACAAATGACCAGGGAGGAGTATAAAAATATTGCTCAGGCATGCAGGAGTGAAATCAGGAAGGCCAAATCACACTTGGAGTTGCAGTTAGCAAGAGATGTTAAGAATAACAAGAAGGGTTTCTTCAGGTATGTTAGCAACAAGAAGAAAATCAAGGAAAGTGTGGGCCCCTTACTGAATGAGGGAGGCAACCTAGTGACCGAGGATGTGGAAAAAGCTAATGTACTCAATGATTTTTTTGCCTCTGTCTTCATGAACAAGGTCAGCTCCCAGATTGCTGCACTGGGCAGTACAGTATGGGGGGAAGGTGGCCAGCCCTCTGTGGAGAAAGAAGTGGTTTGGGACTATTTAGAAAAACTGGACGTGCACAAGTCCATGGGGCTGGATGTGCTGCATCCGAGGGTGCTAAAGGAGTTGGCGGGTGAGATTGCAGAGCCATTAGCCATTATTTTTGAAAACTCATGGCGATCGGGGGAGGTCCCAGATGACTGGAAAAAGGCTAATGTAGTGTCCATCTTTAAAAAAGGGAAGAAGGAGGATCCAGGAGACTACAGGCTAGTCAGCCTCACCTCAGTCCCTGGAAAAATCATGGAGCAGGTCCTCAAGGAATCAATTATGAAACATTTAGAGGAGAGGAAAGTGATCAGGAACAGTCAGCATGGATTCACGAAGGGGAAGTCGTGCCTGACTAACCTAATTGCCTTCTATGATGAGATAATTGGCTCTGTGGATGAGGGGAAAGCAGTGGATGTGTTATTCCTTGACTTTAGCAAAGCTTTTGATACGGTCTCCCACAGTATTCTTGCCGCCAAGTATGGGCTGGATGAATGGACTGTAAGGTGGATAGAAAGCTGTCTAGATTGTCGGGCTCAACGGGTAGTGATCAATGGCTCCATGTCTAGTTGGCAGCCGGTTTCAAGTGGAGTGCCCCAAGGGTCGGTCCTGGGGCTGGTTTTGTTTAATATCTTTATTAATGATCTGGAGGATGGTGTGGACTGCACTCTCAGCAAGTTTGCAGATGACACTAAACTAGGAGGCGTGGTAGATACACTAGAGGGTAGGGATCTGATACAGAGGGACCTAGACAAATTCGAGGATTGGGCCAAAAAAAACCTGATGAGGTTCAACAAGGACAAGTGCAGAGTCCTGCACTTAGGACGAAAGAATCCCATGCACTGCTACAGACTAGGGACTGAATGGCTAGGTAGCAGTTCTGCAGAAAAGGACCTAGGGGTCACAGTGGATGAGAAGCTGGATATGAGTCAACAGTGTGCTCTTGTTGCCAAGAAGGCTAACGGCATTTTGGGCTGTATAAGTAGGGGCATTGCCAGCAGATCGAGGAACGTGATCGTTCCCCTTTATTGGACATTGGTGAGGCCTCATCTGGAATACTGTGTCCAGTTTTGGTCCCCACACTACAAGAAGGATGTGGAAAGAGTCCAACGGAGGGCAACAAAAATGATTAGGGGTCTGGAGCACATGACTTATGAGAAGAGGCTGAGGGAACTGGGATTGTTTAGTCTCCAGAAGAGAAGAATGAGGGGGCATTTGATAGCAGCCTTCAACTACCTGAAGGGGGGTTCCAAAGAGGATGGAGCACGGCTGTTCTCAGTGGTGGCAGATGACAGAATAAGGAACAATGGTCTCAAGTTGCAGTGGGGGAGGTCCAGGTTGGATATTAGGAAAAACTATTTCACTAGGAGGGTGGTGAAACACTGGAATGCGTTACCTAGGGAGGTGGTGGAGTCTCCTTCCTTGGAGGTTTTTAAGGCCCGGCTTGACAAAGCCCTGGCTGGAATGATTTAGTTGGGAATTGGTCCTGCTTTGAGCAGGGGGTTGGACTAGATGACCTCTTGAGGTCCCTTCCAACCCTGATATTCTATGATTCTAAGCCCCCAAAAGGGGACAGGGCTCATTTGGGAGCCTGAACAAAGGGATAAATTTGAAGAGCCCAGAGCTGGGGCTGAAGGCCCTAGTGAGGAGAAGTAGACTGCTTCTTTGTTGGACTCTAATACCCTGGCAAGGCTTCATTGAGACTTTTAGACTTGGCCAGGGGCCTGACCAAGCTGGGCAGCGGCCTGCAGGGGACAGAGAAGAAAGGTCTGGGATGCTGCACCCTGCTACTCTGAGATCCTCCAGAGGTGAGTGCCCCATTAGTGGATTATACAGCAATGTACAACAAACAGCACAAAATGATGGATCCCCCTTGCCTGACATTCACAGAGGCAGCAGGGAGCCCTGGGCAGTGCTGCTTTAACAGAAGCAGGGAGGGTGGAGGAGCCAGAAGGCCAGGGGGGACAGTCAGTGGGGTCTGGCAATGGGACTAGCAGCTAGTGGCTGAAGGGACCCAGGGTGGGGGAGAAATGGAAGCAGCTCACCCTGCTGCTGGCTCCCACCCCAGAGGCAGCTGTGCCTCAGGGCTCTCCCAAACTGCACCCACCACCCCATTCCTACTTGGCAAATGACTTGTGGCAACAATTTCCCCCCTAAACAAGGACAAATTGCTGCAGATAAAATGGGTGGGAAACCCCTCAAATCTGAGGAGATTGTAAATTCTGCACTGGGGAGAGAATGGGGCAAAAGCTGTGGCAGAGAACAGAGGAACTCAATCATGGGAGAGAGAAGAAGGGAAAGCGACAGGGGATTTACATCCATATTTGCTAAGGATTCTGGAGCAATGGGGCAGAGCCAGGGAGGATTTTATCAGTCTGGGAGAGGGAAGAGGTAAAATCAGAGGAGATTTCATTTCCCCCTCCCCCTCCTGTATGGGCACCTGCTCTTCTCCTCTCCCTGTAACGTCCTTGCTGCACAGAGATGGGTAAATCTACCACACGTCACATGGTCTCTCTGCTCCCCACCCTCCTTTTCCCTTCGTCCCCGCCATATTGTCACCCCCCCACACACACCTGACAATTCCTCCCCCCACGCCCCCAGAGCAACCCCCCCGCCCCGCCCCGCCCCGTCTTTTCCCAACACAGCCCCCGGCCGGCGCAGTCACAGCGCGGGAGCAGATCCCGGGCTCCTGGGGACGTGGTGTAGAGTTACTTTCCTGCCCGGCCCAGCCCTGTCCCCGACCCCTCAGTTACCTGGGTCTCCGGCCCGGAGTTGATGCCGGCAGAGCCGGGCCCGGGGGGCTAGTCCCAGCCCCGCAGAGGAAGCCCCCTCTGTCCGGGCGCAGAAGCAGCTGCACCGAAGGTCTCCCGGGGGCACAGCCCCGTGGGAGCAGCCGCTGCTCAGCCCTGGCTCCCAGCGGAGGGAGGCAGCAGCGCCCTGCAACGTCCCAGCCCCCGGCCCGGGACTGCCTGGGACCTGCTCGGCCCTTTGTTCTCCCCAGCGCTGCCCGCCCGCTCCCTCCTCCCAGCCCCGCCCGCTCCGCTGCTCCAGCCCCTTCCTGTGTCCCGCAGCAGCAGCCACCACCCCCCGGCTGCCTGCAGCGCTCCCCGCACCGGGGCTCTCTCTGCCCGGGACCAGCGCAGCCCGGGCTCCACCCGCATCAGCTCCCGAGCCGGGCACGGCAGGGGGAGACCTCGGGGGCGAGGGCTGGGGCCGGGCAGGAAAGTGCTTCTGCACACCCGGGCCGCTCCCCGGCCGGGGCCTGCCGGTCCTAGCGCTGCTGCAGGCGCCCGACACGCTGGGCTGGGCTGGGCTGGCTCCTCCAGCTGCTCGGTCACATCTGCTGAGGACCCTGCCCGGGGCTGGGCACGTGTCTTGCTGGCCTGGGGCCCCAGGGCCCAAACCCGGAGGGGGGATGGGCAGAGACTGTGCAGGGGCAAACTGGATGCCCAGGACGGTCAAACAACTGGAGGAAGGGGCAGGAGGGGGGCCGGGGGGTTATCAGGGGATAAGAATGGTGCGCAGGCACTGCCAGAGAGGGGAAACCCTGGATTGGGGGGGCAGAGAGGATAAAAGTGACCCCAAATGGGGTGAACCATCTGCACTGGCTGACATGTGGGGGGGGGGGGGTGGACAGACGGTCACACCTGGCCTCTGGCTGTGGGCCAAATCCTCCCACCCCCGAAACCGTAGACTCCCCTCCTGGCCTCCTGACACTGCAGCCCACGCTGGGCTCCCTCTGCCAGGCCCAGGACTCACCTGTACCCTGCAGAGCCAGGTCAGGAGCTGCAGCCACGCACGGAACCCGCCCACCCTGCCCTTGTGCCCCTGGGTGAGACCTGCCTGTGGGAGCTGGAGCAATCCCCTACACACCCTGAATTTTAGCGGGTGAGGGGCTGCCCCCTCTGTGCCCCATGGCACATGGGTGGAGATGCTGGGGTCCTAGGCCTGGGGGGGGAATTCCCCACCCACCTCCCCCCACAGAGCCCAGCCACCGGAGGTTTATTCAGCAAAGGGCAGGGAGGCTGCACCAGAAAAGTCATTAAAAACTTCCAAACTGCAATTATTAACACCCCACCCAGGACTAGAATAACCCTTCACCCAGGTGGAGTCAGCAGGAATAGAGGCTGGGTACTATATCTAGGGGAGTACAAGGCCTGGAGAGCCCCATGCGCTGAGCGAGCATCAGGGGATCCAGCCAGCCTCCCCGGTCGTAATCCAGTGTAGGGATATTAAAGAAGGTACTAACAGTGATTCCCCCAAGTGACAGTGACCCCCTCATAATTTGTCCCCCACACTTTAAAATCCAACAGTTTCACCAAGAGCAAAAATCTCTTGGGTCTTCTGTTAAAACTTGTAAGCTACTGTCTGTAGAAACCATTGATTATATCTATCCTGTGAAAGATACTTTATTACTATGTAAAACTTACAAACATGTTAATTGACTTTGTTCTTGAAATAATTGATACAATGTAAACAAACACTATAAGCCGTTAAGTGACTTTCACTTCATTGTAACAGCAACGGCTCCGAGGACAGCCCCCCAACCTCTGTGATTAAAGGGCCAGGAGTCTCAAATGAATTAGCACACCCCTCCAAAAGTGGTGGAGACAGTAAATTAAAATATGGTTAAGATATGGAATATATGTTGATGAATGCCTAATGTACATGAACGGTTAGGGAGGTGCCAGCCTAGAAAGGGAGTATCCATCAGCCGAAGAATGTGTCAAGTGGATGACCAGACAACCCCCGGGGGGTAAACTGGGATCCACCCCATCACCTGGAAGGATGAGAAACACAAACTTTGGACAGTTTGGAGCCACCAGGAATGTGTCCCGGAATGTGCCATCTGCTGATTGAGTCAGCAACAGCAGAATGAAACAGCTCCCATAGACTAACATAGGAATTAATTCCTATAAGAATGAACTCTCAAGGCTGAGGATTTTGAGTCTCTGGTTCTGCTGCCAACCTCCAGGAGCATCAGGTGCACCTGACACAGACTCGGCTCCATCCTCATGACCAAGATACCTGGCCAGTAACTTGGCATGAGCAACTTCTAGGCTGGTAACTATAACACCTATACAGAACTTGAATGAATGATTGTGTGAATGAATCTATCTATCTATCTGTGTGTATAAGGAATAAGTAGTGATAGGAATAAGTGGTCAAACAACGTTGTTTACTTTTATCTTTTGCTTTATCATTATATTTACAATAAATGTGGCATCTTTGCCTTATCCCTCTTAATAAGATCCTGCTGGTTTTTATTCTATTGGTATAATCACCAGGAGGTCTCTGACTCTGGTGACTTCTGCCAGGACCAACCTGTGGAGCACTGTGGGGGACTCCGCCACCTGCACACGGAGCTGGGGGTTGTGTAGCAGGGGCTCCGTGAGGAGATCTGCCAGCAACGGTGGGGCTGGCGCCCTGCCGGGACTCAGGGGTCCCGGACGCTCCTCCGTGCCGGGCCAAAGGGTACGTCCGGAGGGACTGCCCCATCACCCAGCAGAGGTAGCACCGGGTCTCCCCCGTAGAGTAGTGCACCCGGTAATGGGCCCCCTGATAGGGGACCAAGAAAGATCCCTCGAGTGCCTCTCCGCCACGCGCCGCCAGTGGCAGTTGGAGCTGCACGTGCCGGCGGAACGAGAGGACGTGACGGAGGGTGGGGTCTTTGCAGCCCAGCGAGAGAGGGCTGATGGTGGAAATTGGTTTCCCCGGGGTAGAAAGGGCGGGCAGCAGGGCGACATTGGGGAGGAAAGGAGGAACGGAGGTTAGGATCACATGGACACGCAGGTCCTCCAGCGGCTCCAGGGGGACGAACACCGCCCCCCCCTGCCAGGGGCTTCTCCACTGCCTCCTGGGCGGCGGCCTCCGAGGCAAGGAAGAAGACAACCTTGCCATGCATTTTGGAGACCGCCACGATGGCCGTGGGCCCCACCACCCTCACCAACGCCTGCACGTAGGTGCTTCCTGGTCAAGGTGGGGAAGGGGCCCCAGCCGCTATAGATGGAAGCAGAGGCGAAGGATGGATGAGATGATGTAGCGGCAGGCGGGGGGGCCGCCGCCACCCAGGCATACACCCTGGGGGCTGGGCACCCGCAGAGCTGGTGGAGGGAGCAACGGGGAGGGACGCTGCGGCAGGTGGCGGGACCGCGGCAATGGTGGCAGCCCCTGCCATGGAGGGTCCAGTCTTCTTAGGGGGCTCTTTCCTTTCTTTTTGCCTTGGCCTTTTCTGCCAGCTGGGGGGGCTCCCCCAGAATCGGAGGGGGCAAGGGACGTGGCAGTAGTGGAGGTCACCCCGTCGCCTGCTGCTGCCTCAGCAGGGGCAGTGGCAGGTGGTTTGGCAGCGGCGGTTGAGGTAGAGGCTAAGGGGGTTGTCGGAGGGGCAGGCAGGGGAAGGGCGGCAGGGCCTACCTCGGGGGTCTCGCCCGCCATGTTCCCCTCCATAATGAGCAGGGAGGGAGGGGAAAACACACTGGAGAAGTGGGGCAGGGGGAAGGGGAAGCAGGTCAACCACTCCTCCCCGCTAGGCTGTAGGCAGGGGAGGAGGGTGCCGAAACGGGGGGAGGGGGGGCTATCAAGGGCTTGGGGAAGGGGGGTGTCAGTCACCGACCTAAGATGGAAACCGGCTCCTCTAGTTGCAGTAGGGGAGGGAAGGTCACAATAACATCAGGGGGTGCAGCGATTAACCAAATGGTGTGGGGGGCACAAGCGCATGGGCACACGAGGGGAGGGGTCAATCAGGGCAAGGGGGGTGCAAAGGAAGGGGAGCAACCAGGCTGGGAATGGGGCAGAGGAACCAAGGGGCTAACTGTAGGGCTGGGATGGGACAAATGAACCAAGCAGCAGAGGGAAAAGGGCAGGACAGGCAAACAAACTAAAGCTGGGGAGGGGCAAAAGGCTACAGGGGGCAAATGGGGTAGGTAGTAAGGGGCAAAGCTTGGGGGCCTGTTGCAAAAGGGAAGGGGTCAGTCTGGGGGGGTAGGTGCACCCATGAGCACTTGCACCAAAAGTCAATGTGCGGGCTGCCTGCTGCTGCAGGCCCAAATGATGGCAATAGGGTGTGGCAGGCCAGGAGAGCAGCAGAGTCCCAGAGGCAGGAGCGGAGGCAGATGGTAAATGGCCTGTGGGGGTGGTGGATGGGGCAACGGTGGTGGTGGGGATTGGGGGGGACACAGATGACTAGGGGGCAGGCTCCACGCCACACCCCCTGTGTCCCCACAAACACAGTCTAGACCCCCACCACTAGAGCACAGTTCAAAAATTACTCAGTCCACAGTGGTCTCCAGAATCCTGTGTGCTCCCCCAGCAGCCGATGGTCCACTCAGTCCTTTACCTCCTCCAGGCTCCAGCAGCTCCCCAGGACAAACGCAGCAGCAGCAGCTCCAGCAACCCTGGCAGCCAGGCAGGAAGGACCCCACACAGATGGTAGCAACAGTGGTGAAGTCCTGACTTCTCCCTCCAGTAGTGGGGGGGGGGGGCTGGCCGGCAAGGCCCCCCCACCCCTCGCTCAGCAGTAGTGGCAGCAGCAACAATCCAGGGAAGAAGCACTCCAGCCAGAAGCAGTAGCCCAGGAAGGGAGGGAAAAGGAGCTCCAGCCAGCAGGGCAGCTGGACAGGAGGGAGAGCTCCAGCCAGCAGGGCAGCCAGAGAACACTGATCACTCTCTGTACATATTGGGTTCCTGGAAGTGGATGGGCGAAGCCTGCCCACTGCTAAAGGATCCCCCCGCCCAGCCTAAGGGGAGGACCAACAGGGCCTAAAACCCAAATGATTACTGAGGACAACTAATGTAAAAACAGGGACAGGAATGCGGTTAAAGGGTCAAAAGAAGGGAACCTGATGGGGACACCGAGCAGAGAACCCCGGACAGCACCCACTGCTCCTCAAAGGTGTCAAGGGAGCCAGTGGACACCGCCCAGAGGAACTCTGCCCGGATACGTGAACAGACAGAGGATCGGAAACAAGCCCCACAGTCACAGGAACCTCCATCGGCCAACCTCCTCTCCCTGGTTTTATAGATGGCCTGTTTAGCCAGGGCCAAGAGGAAGTTGACCAGGAGGTCCCGTGACTTTGTGGGACCACGGATAGGGAGTGCATAAATGAGAAGGTGAGGGGAAAAGTGCAACCAAAAACGCAACATAATGTTGGTGAGGAGCCAGTGTAGGGGCTGCAACCTGGCACACTCTAAATAAACGTGAGCCAGGGTCTCCTTCAAGCCGCAGAAAGGACAGGTGTCTGGGACAGGGGTAAACCGCGCCAAGTACACGCCCGTGCTCACGGCCCCATGAAGGAGCCACCAGCTGATATCCCTGGCAGGCCTCGGGACCCAGGAGAATAGAGGAATTCTTACCTTCAACAGGTGGCAGGAGGTCCCACCACTTCGTATCGGGGCGGGACACGAGGGTGAGGAAGTGAAGAGTGTGGCACATGAGCGTGTATAGATGTTTCCTTGGCGCGGTCAGGAAACGAACTGGCTGCAAGTCGTGCAGCCGGCTCATGGAGAAGGGGCGGGAGGGCCAGTTGGGTCCATGGGGCAGGGGCCCGATAAAAAGGTCCGGAGGACCAGGGGTGGAGGGTGGGCAGGGCGTGCCCTCGCGCAGAAACTGGTCGAGGTAGACCTGAGCAGCAGGTGGCAAAGCAGCCCTCACCTCCTGAAGTACGCGCCGGGGAGTACAAGGCCTGGAGAGCCCCATGTGCTGAGTGACCATCAGCGGATCCAGCCAGACTCCCTAGTCGTAGTCCAGGAGGTCTCCGACTCTAGTGACGTCTGCCAGGACCAACCTCTGGCGCACCTCGGGGGACTCTGCCACCTGCACATGAAGCTGGGGGTTGTGAAGCAGGGGCTCCGCGAGAACAGTTTCCAGGTCCGGAGGAGAAAACCAGCAGCCCGGAGAGGTCTTGCGGAAGACCTCTCGGATTGAGATAAAAGAGCTGCCGGTCATATCGGAGCCCTCGGAAGCAGCGCAGGAAGACGTGTGCCAGTACTCTCCACGCTGGACTACCTGCACCATAAAGGAGCCTCTGCAGGGCCTGGAGGCGGAAGACATGGACCTGAGTGCAGAGGCACTTCAGGCCCTGCCCTCCCTCCTCCAGGGGCAGATGGAGGACCCCCACAGAGACCCATTGCAGTCCTGGCCAAAAGAACTCCAGAATCACCCTCCGGAGGTCGGCCAGGAAGCCCGGGCTGGGACCAGGGTGTTGAGACGGTACCAGAGCATGGACAGGGCTAGTTGATTGAGTACCAGTGCCCTCCCTCGAAGGGAGAGGCACCGGAGTAGTCCTGTCCATTTCCGGAGCCGCTCCGTCACCCTGCCCTGCAAACTGTGCCAGTTCTCCGGCGAAGACGGATGCGTGGCAGAAAGGTAAATGCCGAGATAGAGCAGTGGACCTGCGCTCCACCGGATGGCCTGAAGCGCGGGTGGGAGGGAGCTCACCTGCCACCCATCCC
The DNA here is from genome assembly GCF_027887155.1 of Malaclemys terrapin pileata. Classification (NCBI taxonomy): domain Eukaryota; kingdom Metazoa; phylum Chordata; order Testudines; family Emydidae; genus Malaclemys; species Malaclemys terrapin. The sequence continues at coordinate 11,345,205 of NC_071515.1, read as the reverse complement.
CTACCACCAGGCCAGAGCTCTTGACCCAGTTGACCCGGGCGGAGGAGGCCGCCGAGTACACGGTCTGGCAAGCCTCCACCCGCACCAAGTCGCCCGGGTCCTGGACCACGAGAAGCACATCGTCGGCGTACGCCGACAGGACCAGCCGCAGCTCTGGCTCCCGAAGCACCAACCCTGTCAACCTCCTGTGAAGGAGACGGAGGAAGGGCTCGATCGCCAGAGTGTACAGCTAGCCCGAGAGGGGGTACCCCTGCCGCACTCCCCACCCGAAGCTGACCGGCTCGGTCAGGGTCCAGTTGAGCCTGACCAGACACTCCGCAGAAGCGTACAGCACCTGGAGAAAACCCACAAACTGGGGTCTGAAGCCTAACGCTCGCAGAGTGCCCAGGAGATACCCGTGGTCCACCATGTCGAACGCCTTCTCCTGATCCAGGGACAGGAGGGTGAACGACAGACCATCCCTACACCCAAGCTCCAATAGATCCCGGACCAGATAGAGATTATCAAAGATGCTACGGCCTGGGATGGTGTAGGTCTGGTCTGGGTGGATCACGTCCTCCAGCAGGGACCCCAGCCACAGCGAGATGGCCTTGGCTATGATTTTGTAATTCGTGCTGAGGAGCGAGATGGGACGCCAATTCCGTAAGTTGCAGAGGTCCCCCTTCTTCGGCAATAAGGCAAGCACGGCTCACCTGCATGAAAGAGGGAGGACCCCGCTCTGCAAGGCCTCGGCTCAGACGGTGACTAGGTCCGGGCCGAGGACATCCCAGAACACGCAGTAGAACTCCACGGTCAGCCCGTCCATGTCCAGAGATTTATTGGTGGGCATGCGGCGGAGGGCTTCCAGGAACTCGGCCAGAGAGAGAGGCAACTCTCGCCCGCACTGACCGTCGGGAGTCCGTCCCAGAACACTCTGCAAGCGGTAGGATCGGTTGGATCCGGGGAGAAAAGGTGTGCGTAGAAGGCCCTGGCCCTCTCGCACATTGCCATCGGATCCGTGAGGGGAGTGCCGTCCTCCGCCAGGAGGCAGGTGATGTGCTTCTTGGCCTCCCTCTTTTTCTCCAGGGCGTAGAAGAAGCGGGAGCTGCAATCCATCTCCCGAAGGAGGCGGATGTGGGATTGAACAAAAGCACCCTGGGCCCGATGATTGTCGGGGGCCCGGAGCGCCTCCCGCTTCTCCCGGCACGCTCCGCAAAGGGATGGATCCTCAGGGCTGGTGGCCAGATGCCTCTCTAGCTCTAAGACCTCCCGTTCCAACTGCTCTATCACCGCATCCCTCCGTCGGCTGGCGCCCCGGGTGTAGTCGCGGCAGAAGAGCCAGACGTGCACCTTTCCTAGGTCCCACCACAGCCGCGCTGAGGGAAAGGCATGCCGCTGCCCTTGCCAGACCAGCCAGAACTCCCGGAAGGACGCCACGAAGCCCACATCCTCCAGAAAGCTATTGTTAAAATGCCAATAGGCCGGCCCCGGCCTCTCCACACAGAGAGAGGCCGTCACGGTGACTAGATGGTGATCTGAAAAGGGGGCCGGCCGGACGTCGGAGGAGTGGGCCCATGAAAGATGGAAGCGTGACAAGTAAATGCAATCCAACCGGGAGTGGCATGACCGATGGGCTTCCACCCGGACATAGGTGAACGTGGAGACATCGTCCGGGTGGTGGTCGCGCCAGACGTCCACCAGGGAGTGATGTTCCACAATCGCCCGGAGGACGTCCGCGGCGGCCAGGCACTGCTCGGTCCCCGAGCAGTCCTGCTCCTCGAGGGTAGCATTGAAATCCCCGCCCAGGACCAGGCACTCACGAGGATCCAAGGAGCCGAGGAAGGCGGATGCCTGCTGATAAAAGGCAGCCGCTCCGGGCCCGATGTCAGGGCATAGACGTTGACAAGGTTGACCACAAGCCCCTCCATGCAGACCCGGAAGTGCAGCAGGCGGCCCGGCACAGCCTCGGCAACCCCCAGCACCTCGGGCCATAGGTCGGGGAGAACAGGGTAGCCACAGGGAAGGAGCAGCCAGAGAACACTGATCACTCCCTGTAGCACAATGAGCACCCACTCCAGCCTAGAAGGGGTTGGAAAAGCCCTGCAGAGGGCTGGGGCTGTGTAAAGGAACAAAACCCTGGCTGATTGGCGAAGTGGCTGCAGCTGGGGCCATGCCCCAAACAGATCAACTAGGCCTTATAAGAAGGCCAGGGCAGCCAGAAGCTGAGGAGTCTTCCTCTGATAGTAGAGAGAGACAGGCTTGGCTGCTGGGGAACTCACCAGGGACCTAGAGTGAGGCAGGGCTGGGGAAAGGCCTTGGGGGCAGGGAAGTCCTAGGCCAGCAACTCCCCAGGCTGCAGGGCCTGGTCCTAGGCCCAGATAGGTTTTGGGGTTGCAGAGGGGCAACCTGAGGGTGGGTAGAGGCAGCCAGTCCAAACCCCTTGTTGCCTGTGATGATTGGCTGATAGACTGCAGTCTGCCCCAGGGTGTGGGGGCTAGATGGTGACTGGCAGTAGCCACGACTGAGGTGACATTGGGATAGGTGGTGGAGGTTCCCCTGGGTGGGGAGACCCAGAGAGAGAGTGGGGTACTGCCAGGGGGGCAGCAACCAAGCCAAGGGCACTGGGGTCCAGGAGGGACACAGGGGCCAATGACAGGTGGGACACCTGGCCTGCAGAGGGCGCTTTGATGACTGGTGAGCTAATTCCCGAGATGACCAGCAGGAGGTGCCGCAGGGGTGAGTCTGCACCTGATTACAGCATCCCAGGATTTCATTAGCTCTTTTGGCTACAGTATCACACTGAGAGCTCATGCTCAGCTGATTATCCACCATGACCCCCAAATCTTTTTTCAGAGTCTCTGCTTCCCAGGATGGAGTGTAACTATGGCCTACATTCTTTGTTCCCAGATGTATATAATTACATTTAGCTGTATGAAAAGCATGTTGCCTGCACCCATTTCACCGAGCAATCTAGCTTGCTGTGAATCAGTCACCTATCCTCTTTATTTTTCACCACTCACACAATTTTTGTGTCCTCTGCAAACTTCATCAGGAATGATTTTATGTTTTCTTCTGTCATTGATGAAGATGTTAAATAGCATAGGGCCAAGAAATGATCCCTGTGGGACCCCACTGGAAACACTCCAGCTTGATGATGATTCCCTGGTACAGTGACATTTTGAGACCTATCAGTTATCAAACTTTTAATCCATTTCATGTATGCCATGTTAATTTAATATCACTCTAGATTTTTAATCAGTGTACTGAGATACCAAGTCAAATGCTGTACAGACGTCTAAATAAATTACATCAAAGCTATTATCTTTATCAACCATACTTGTAATCTCATTTTAAAAAAAGAGATCAAGTTAGTTTGACAGTTTCCATAAACCCATGTAGATTTGCATACATTATCCTACTTTTTTCCTTTATTAATCAAGTCCTGTGTCAGCTGCTCCATTATCTTGCCCGGTATCTGTGTCAGGCTGACAGGCCTATGATTACTCAGGTCATCCTGTTTAGCCTTATAAAAATTGGCACATTAGCTTTCTCCCAGTCTTCTGGAACTTCCTTTGTGCTTCAAGATTTATTGAAAATCAACATGAAAGGCTCAGTGAGCTTCTCAGCCAGCTCTTTTAAAACTCTTAGATGCAAGCTATCTGGACCTGTGATTTAAAAGTTTCTAACTTGAGTAGCTTCTGTTTAACATCCTCCAAAGATACTAGTGGAATGGAAAGAGTATTATCACTAAATCATGAGACTCCATCACCTAATTTCCCCCCAAATACAGAACAGAAATATTTATTGAAAACCTCTGCCTTTTCTGCATTATTATTGACAGTTCTACCATTTCCATCTAGTAATGGACCAATACCATTGTTAGGATTCTTTTTGTTCCTAATATGTGTTAAAAACTTGTAGACTCAGACTTTCAGGCCAGAAGGGACCATTGTGGTTTTTCTAGTCTGAGCTCCTGCACATCTCTTTTCAGCTTTGTGAAATTGGCCCTATTAAATTCTGGGTGCCACACTTTAGGAAAGATGTGGATAAACTGGAGAGAGTCCAAAGGAGGAGAGCAACAAAAATGAGAAAATGTTTAGAAAATCTGACCTATGAGGAAAGGTTTAAAAAAAAAAACAAAAAAAACTGGGCATCTTTAGCCTTGAGAAAAGAAGGCTGAGAGGGGAACATTATGCAAATATACTAAAGGTTGTTATCCAGAGGATGGTGATCAATTGGCCTCCATGTCCCCTGAAGGTAGGCTAAGAAGTATTGGGGATAATCTGCAGCAAGGGAAGTTTTAGATTAGATATTAGGAAAAACTTTCCAACTATAAAGGTAGGTAAGCTCTGGAACAGGCTTCCAAAGGGGGTTGTGGAAGCCCCCTCATTAGAGGTTTTTAAGAACAGGTTGAACAAACATCAGTCAGGGATAGTCTAGATTCTGACTGGCTTCAGCTCCCAAGAGCAAAGCCTGACTCTACGCTACCTGGCTGGTCTTCTGTGGGAACATCTCCTGGCTGGGCCTGAGCCCCCTTCCGAGGGGCAATGGGGTTCGGTGGGTCTGTGCTGTGTCCCCTCCTGAGGGTGAGGGAGGATGTGAGTGACATCCCTGTGTGCAGATGATCTCCTCGCTCAGTGGCTGCCAGCGCTCTAGCCCAGCACTGAGTGTCCCAGAGAGGAATGGGGACCCAGGCTGGGTTGGGATTTTGGAGGAGTGATGTGGTTGGCATGGAGGGCAGTTCAGGTCTCCGGATTGCTGTGTGCTCTGTGCTTCTGACCTTGCAGGTGCCTCGTGCAGTGCGACTGTCACCAGTGAGTCCTCCATAGATTGCATCCCTGTGCACTAGCCCATGGGGGGCTGTGAGAGCAGGAGTCCAAGCGGGTCCCTGAGGGTTGGTAGCCTCCTGCCCTGAGCCTCAGAGACCCTTTCCACCACAGAGGCGGCTGGACATTTCATCTCAGTGCTCCCCTCTGGTTGCTAGCTGATGCCCCTGCATTAGCATGTTCCGCTCTCTGTCCTGTGGGACCTGTCTTGCTGGCGGGGTCTCCAGAGCCCTGTGCTAAGGGGCTGATCTGCTGTCCTAGGCAGAGGGACACGCCATCCAGGTGAGCCAATGGACTTTGAGCTCAGTGACCAGGAATGTGCCCTGCACTGAACTGCCAGCATGGTATGGGCTGGCCTGTGGGGGCAGGTGGGCTGCTCTGTCTCACACTCAGGCCCCTCTGCAGCTTCCTGACTGGGAAAGTGACCTTAAAATAGCATCTCAATGGCTATAGGTCGATCTCTTCTGATTGCTGAGAGGAAGTTGCCCGGCCCACCCCTCCTCACGCAGTCCCTGCAGCGCGGCCTGGCTTAGTTCATTGGTGCGGGGATAGATCCCTGCTGCACTGAAGAGCGTCTCAGATGAATGGCTAGACAACGCCAAGGAAAACAAGTGTCCTGTTAACCACACAGTCCCCTGAGCTAGAGCGAAGGAGACCCTGTGCCCACCCCCTGCTGCCACTGACCTACCCCTGCCGGCCCCTCCCAGAGAGTAATGGGGTTTCATCTGAGGCTATCCAACCCCCTGACATAAGTGGGTCAATAATGTTCCTGCCCCTCTGTCCCCACACCTGCTGCTGTTGCAAACAGGCCTCATTGGCTGGGGGCAGGCGAGGGAGTGGAAAGAGAATGGGCTGTGTCGGGGAGGGGAGCAACAGATGGGCAGTATATTGAATCAGTGCAGGCTGTGAGTTCACTTTCTGCACAAGGGGCCAAATGAAGTCCAGCACCTCTGTGAATACTGGCTGAATGCTGGTAACAGTCCCCCTCACACAGATAAGGAGAGTCATTTTATCCCCCTTTGGTGACAATAGAGAACAAACCCTTGCTGGCTGACGGGGCACATGCAGTGGAGCTGTGGGGCTTTGGCGAGGAGCAGTACTACAGCGCCAGCCTTTGGAGATGTTCTCTGCTTAGGACAGTAAACTGTGTGCTCTCACTGTGCAGCCTTCACGCTGGAGTAGTTACTCTCTGGAATCGCAGCCCTAATGGAATTACATGTCACAGCCCTGGAGGGGGGAAAATGCCAAAGAAACTCACTGGAGGAGCATTTAACCTCAAAAAGGGGAACTGCACAGACGTGAGGGGGCTAGTTAAATGGAAATTAAAAGCAAACATGCCAGGGTGAAATGCCAGCAAATGGCATGGAGACTGTTTAAAAACACCATACTAGAGGCTCACACTAAATGTATACTGCAAACAAACAAAAAAACCAGGAAGAGGATAAAAAAAAAATACCACCATGGTTAAACAACCGAGTAAAAGAGGCACTTAAAGGCAAAAAGCCATCCTTTAAAAATTGGAAGTCAAATCCTATTGAGGAAAATACAAAGGAGCATAAACTCTGGCAAGTCAAATGGAAAGTATAATAGAGGATTGGGCCAAAAGAAATCTGATGAGGTTCAACAAGGACAAGTGCACAGTCCTGCACTTAGGATGGAAGAATCCCATGCACTGCTACAGACTAGGGACTGAATGGCTAGGCAGCAGTTCTGCAGAAAAGGACCTAGGGGACACAGTGGACAAAAATCTGGATATAAGTGTTGTATCAACCAGGCAAGGTACTAACACACTTCACTAGGACTTTATTTTTAAAGTGGAAACCTCTTTACCAAGCTGCTGCTGCACCCTCTGTAACTCTCTCTCTGCCTCCTCAACTCCTCCCCCCTGCTTCCTGTTTCCTGTCCTTTTAGACTCCCCACAGCCAGTGTTCCCAGTTCTAGTAATTACAAGCAACATCTAAACACCACATTCCCTCCTCTCTTAAGAAACTCTCCCAATTAAAATAAACATTGTTGTTCTAACCACAGGAACAAATAGGAAACAAGACACTATACTATTGGCAGAAATATTACACTGAAAACACTGTAGATACTACATAACTTAGGCCTGGTCTACACTACAAGTTTAGGTCGACTTTAGCAGCGTTAAATCAAATTAGGCCTGGACACGTTCACCCAACGAAGCCCTTTCTTTCGACTTAAAGGGTCCTTTAAACCGGTTTCTTTACTCCACCTCCGACAAGGGGATTAGCGATAAAATCGGCCTTAGCGGGTCGGAATTGGGGTAGTGTGGACAGAATTCGACGTTATTGGCCTCCAGGAGCTATCCCACAGTGCTTCATTGTGACCGCTCTGGACAGCACTCTCAACTCAGATGCACTGACCAGGTAGACAGGAAAAGCCCCGCGAACGTTTGAATTTCATTTCCTGTTTGCCCAGCGTGGAGAGCACAGGTGACCACGCAGAGCTCATCAGCACAGGTAACCGTGATGGAGTCCCAGGATCGAAAAAGAGCTCCATCATGGACCGAACGGGAGGTACGGAATCTGCTCGCCATATGGGGAGACGAATCAGTGCTAGCTGAACTCCGTAGCAGTAAACGAAATGGCAAAATATTAGAAAAGGTCTCCAAGGCCGTGAAGGACAGAGGCCATAACAGGGACGCACAGCAGTGCCGCGTGAAAATTAAGGAGCTAAGGCAAGCCTACCACAAAGCCAGAGAGGCAAACGGAAGGTCCGGGGCACAGCCGCAAACATGCCGCTTCTACGCGGAGCTGCATGCCATGCTAGGGGCCACTACCCCAACCGTGTGCTATGACTCCGTCACTGGAGAAACACACAGGGAAAAGGGTTCGGGGTACAAGGAAGAGGAGGATGAAGATAATGTAGATAGCTCACAGCAGTAAGGAAGCGGAGAAACCGGTTTCCTCAACAGCCAGGATATGTTTATCACCCTGGACCTGGAGCCAGTAACCCCCGAACTCACCCAAGGCGTGCTCCCAGACCCTGAGGGCACACAGGGGACCTCTGGTGAGTGTACCTTTGTAAATATTACACATGGTTTAAAAGCAAGCGTGTTTAATGATTAATGATTAATTTGCCCTGGCAATCGCGGCCAGTACAGGTACTGGAAAAGTCTGTTAAAGTGTATGGGGATGGAGCGGAAATCCTCCAGGGACATCTCCAGAAAGCTCTCCTTCATGTACTCCCAAAGCCTTTGCAAAAGGTTTCTGGGGAGGGCTGCCGTGTCCCGTCCGCCATGGTAGGACACTTTACCTCGCCAGGCCAGTAGCACGTAGTCTGGAATCATTGCATAACAAAGCAGGCAGCATATGGTCCTGGTGTTTGCTGGCATGCAGACAACATCCATTCCTTATTGCTCTTTGTTATCCTCAGGAGAGTGATATCATTCACGGTCACCTGGTTGAAATGGGGCGATTTTATTAAGGGGACATTCAGAGGTGCCCGTTCCTGCTCGGCTGAACAGAAATGTTTCTTGCTGTTAGCCACGCGGTGGGGGGGGGGGGTGAAGTGATCATCCCAGAGAATTGGGGGGGGGGCAAGAGGGGTTAGTTGGGTTTGTGCTGCATGTTAACCCGGGAACCGCAGCCCCTCCTTTTACATTGCAAACCCATTTTAAATGGCCAACCCAATGGGTGCTTGGTATGGAAAATGAGGGCGCTACTGTTTGAAACCATTCCCACATGTTAAGAAGGTTAAAAAAGCCAAAAGACTGTGGCTTACCATGGCTGCCTGCAAGCCGAAATCTGCTGCCTGGCACTGCGTGAGTGATCTCTCACACGAAACCGGCAGGCCCTCACTATAAGAGGAAAAATGCGACCTCGTTACGAAAGCACATGTGCTGTGTAATGTGAACAGCAAAATTTAACGTGAAAGAGTGTACCCATTGTTCTCTAAAATGTGTCTTTTTTAACCACCTCTCCCTTCTCCTCCACCAGCTGCAAATGTTTCTCCTTCACAGAGGCTAGTGAAGATTAGAAGGAGAAAACGGCGGACTCGGGATGACATGTTCACAGAGCTCCAGATGTCCTCCCACGCTGAAAGAGCACAGCAGAATGCGTGGAGGCAGTCAATGTCAGACTACAGAAAAGCACAGTATGAACGAGAGGAGAGGTGGCGGGCTGAATCGCGGGATGAACAGAGCAAGTGGCGGGCTGAAGATGATAGGTGGCGTCAGCTTGCAGACAGAAGGCAAGAGTTGATGCTCTGGCTGCTGGAGCATCAAACTGATATGCTCCAGCGTATGGTTGAGCTACAGGAAAGGCAGCAGGAGCAGAGACCGCTGCTACAGCCCCTGTGTAACCAACAGCCCTCCTCCCCAAATTCCATAGCCTCCTCATCCAGACGCCCAAGAACATGGTGGGGGGGCCTCCGGCCCCCAGTCACTTCACCCCATATGATTGCCCGAGCATCAGAAGGCTGGCCTTCAATAAGAGTTAAAGTTTTAAACTGCAGTATGTCCTTTTCCTTCCCTCCTCCCCCACCCATCCTGGGCTACCTTGGCAATTATCCCCCTAGTTGTGTGATGAATTAATAAAGAATGCATGAATGTGAAGTAACAATGACTTTATTGCCTCTGCAAGCGGTGCTCGAAGGGGAGATGGGAGGGTGGGGTGATGGGTTACAGGGAAGTAGAGTGAACCGGATGCAGGGGGGGCGGAGGGTTCATCAAGGAGAAACAAATAGAAGTTTCACACCGTAGCCTGGCCAGTCACAAAACTAGTTTTCAAAGCTTCTCTCATGCGCACCACGCCCTGCTGTGCTCCTCTAACCGCCCTGGTGTCTGGCTGCGCGTAATCAGCGGCCAGGCGATTTGCCTCAACCTTCCACCCCGCCATAAATGTCTCCCCCTTACTCTCACAGATATTGTGGAGCGCACAGCAAGCAGCAATAACAATGGCAATATTCTTTTCGCTGAGGTTTGAGCGAGTCAGTAAGCTGCGCCAGCGCGCTTTTAAACGTCCAAATGCACATTCCACCACCATTCGGCACTTGCTCAGCCTGTAGTTGAACAGGTCCTGACTCCTGTCCAGGCTGCCTGTGTACGGCTTCATGAGCCATGGCATTAAGGGGTAGGCTGGGTCCCCAAGGATCACGATAGGCATTTCAACATCCCCAATGGTTACTTTCTGGTCCGGGAAGAAAGTCCCTTCCTCCAGCTTTCTAAACAGACCAGAGTTCCTGAAGACGCGAGCATCATGTACCTTTCCCGGCCATCCCACGTTGATGTTGGTGAAACTTCCCTTGTGATCCACCAGGGCTTGCAGCAGCATTGAAAAGTACCCCTTGCGGTTTATGTACTCGGTGGCTTGGTGCTCCGGTGCCAAGATAGGGATATGGGTTCCGTCTATGGCCCCACCACAGTTTGGGAATCCCATTGCAGCAAAGCCATCCACTATGGCCTGCACGTTTCCCAGAGTCACTACCCTTGATATCACCAGGTCTTTCATTGCCCTGGCAACTTGGATCACAGCAGCCCCCGCAGTAGATTTGCCCACTCCAAATTGATTCCCGACTGACCGGTAGCTGTCTGGCATTGCAAGCTTCCACAGGGCTATCGCCACTCGCTTCTCAACTGTGAGGGCTGCTCTCATCCTGGTATTCTGGTGCTTCAGGGCAGGGGAAAGCAAGTCACAAAGTTCGATAAAAGTGCCCTTACGCATGCAAAAGTTTCGCAGCCACTGGGAATCGTCCCACACCTGCAGCATGATGCGGTCCCACCAGTCTGTGCTTGTTTCCCGGGCCCAGAATCGGCGTTCCACGGCATGAACCTGCCCCAGTAACACCATGATTTGCACATTGCTGGGGCCTGTGCCTTGTGAGAGGTCTATGTCCATGTCAATTTCCTCATCTCTCTCGTCGCTGCGCTGCAATCGCCTCCTCGGCTGGTCCGGGTTTTGCTTTGGCATGTCCTGGCTCTGCATATACTCCAGGACAATGTGCGTGGTGTTCATAGTGCTCATAATTGCTGTGGTGATCTGAGCGGGCTCCATGATCCCAGTGCTAGCTATGGTACCTGGTCTGAAAAAAGGCGCGAAACTAGTATCTGACGGACCAGGGGAAGGAGGGAGGGAGGGAGGGCCGAGTGACGATATGGCGTACAGGTACAGGGAATTAAAATCAAGAAAGGTGGCTGTGCATCAGGGAGAAACACAAACAACTGTCACACAGAATGCACCCCCCAAAGATTAAACTCAAAACCCTGGGTTTAGCAGGCCATTGATTTCACGGAGGGAGGGGAAGCAAATGAATACAGAACAAATCTATTTTTTACATCTTAAGCTGGCAGCCGACGGTGCAGCATGACTGATAGCCACTGCAGTACAATGATGACGGATACCAGTCGTAATATACCATCTTTTGCCAAAAGGCAAGGGGCTGCTGCTGTGTAGCAATGCAGCCCCACGTCTGCCAGCCCCACATCTGCCAGCACCCAGATCGCCCTCAGCCTCTTCTGGGTGCTTAGCAGAAAATACTGGGCGATTGTCAGAAAATAGCATGCTACGACTGATAGCCATCATCATCGAGACAGTTGTATGTGTGCCCAGGTGCCCGTGATTGACAGCCACTGCAGTACGATGACGACAGATACCAATCGTAATATACCATCTTCTACCAAAAGGCAAGGGGCTGGTGCAATGCAGCCCTACGGCTGCCAGTCCCACGGCTACCAATCATGCTGCACCGTCTACCACCAAAAGGCAGTGAGCTGCTGCTGCTGTGTAGCAATGCAGTACCACGTCTGCCGGCACCCAGATGACATATGGTGACGCTGAGCGGGCTCCATGCTTGCCGTGGTATGTTGTCTGCACAGGTAACCCAGGTAAAAAGGTGCGAATCTATTGTCTGCTGGTGCTCTGATGGAGGGGGAGGGGCCTGACGACATGTACCCAGAACCCCCCGCGACACTGTTTTGCATCATTCAGGCATTGGGATCTCAACCCAGAATTCCAATGGGCGGCGGAGACTGCGGGAACTGTGGGATAGCTACCCATAGTGCAATGCTCCGGAAGTTGACGCTAGCCTTGTTACTGTGGACGCGGTCCGCTGACTAGAGCACTTAGAGCATTTTATGTGGGGACACACACAATCGGCTGTATACAACCAATTTCTATAAAACCGGCTTCTATAAATTCGACCTAATTTCGTAGTGTAGACATACCCTTAGGCCTGGTCTACACTAGGCGTTTATGTCGAAGTTAGCGCCGTTACATCGAATTAACCCTGCACCCGTCCACACCGCGAAGGTATTTAGTTCGACATAGAGGTCTCTTTAATTCGACTTCTGTACTCCTCCCCGACGAGGGGAGTAGCGCTAAATTCGACATGGCCATGTCGAATTAGGCTAGGTGTGGATGGAAATCGACGCTAATAGCTCCGGGAGCTATCCCACAGTGCACCACTCTGTTGACGCTCTGGACAGCAGTACGAGCTCGGATGCTCTGAACTGCCACACAGGAAAAGCCACGGGAAAATTTGAATTTGAATTCCTTTTCCTGTCTGGCCAGTTTGAATCTCATTTCCTGTCTGGACATCGTGGCGAGCTCAGCAGCACTGGCAACGATGCAGAGCTCTCCAGCAGTGATGGCCGTGCAATCTCAGAATAGAAAGAGGGCCCCAGCATGGACTGATCGGGAAGTCTTGGATCTCATCGCTGTGTGGGGCGATGAGTCCGTGCTTTCCGAGCTGCGATCCAAAAGACGGAATGCAAAGATCTACGAGAAGATCTCTAAAGACATGGCAGAGAGAGGATACAGCCGGGATGTAACGCAGTGCCGCGTGAAAATCAAGGAGCTGAGACAAGGCTACCAGAAGACCAAAGAGGCAAACGGACGCTCCGGATCCCATCCCCAGACATCCCGTTTCTACGAGGCACTGCATTCCATCCTCGGTGCGGCCGCCACCACTACCCCACCAGTGACCGTGGACTCTGAGGATGGGATAGTGTCCACGGCTGGATCCTCGGACATGTTAGCGGACGGGGAAGATGAGGAAGGAGATGAGGAGGACGAGGCAGTCGACAGCGCTCACAACGCTGATTTCCCCGACAGCCAGGATCTCTTCATCACCCTTACAGAGATCCCCTACCAACCCTCCCCAGCCGTTACCCCGGACACAGAATCTGGGGAAGGATCAGCCAGTAAGTGTTGTAAAAATCTAAACATTTATTTGTAACAGAACAGGAATATTAACAATTTAAAAAATGGGTTTCTCATGATTAGTTTGATTAGCTTAACGGTTCAGTCATGGGCAGTGCAACTATTGAAAAAAAATCTAGCAATGTCCGGTTTTGCATGATTGTCCTGCCCAAGCCGCTCTACTGGTTAGTCACTGCTACAGCAGCTACAGTAAAATGCGGTCTATATGTCCGGGGATGGAGCAGAAATCCTCCTGTGACATCTCGAGGAAGCTCTCCTGGAGGTAATTGGAAATCCGCTGCATTAGGTTCTTGGGGAGAGCGGCCTTATTGGGTCCTCCGTAGTAGGACACGTTGCCACGCCACGAGACAAGCAAGTACTCTGGAATCATTGCTCTGCACAGCATGGCGGCATACGGCCCTGGTCTTTGGAGGCTTTCCCGGAGCATTCTCTCTTTCTCGCTGTCAGAGATCCTCATGAGGGTGATGTCGCTCATGATGACCTGCTTTGAATGAGGTAGGGGAATGTTAGTGTTGGGACTGCTTTGCCGTTCCTTTACAGAACTGTAACCGCTGGTTTGCAGCCACGCGGTGGAGGCGGGAGAGGGGCAGCCGAAAGGGATCGTTCCCGGGGACAGCCGCGAGGGTGTGGGACAGGAGCAGACTTCCTGCTTGCCGAATTGCTGGCAGCAGGGACCGACATTGATTTCAATGTGAAATGAGGCCATTGCTAATATTAAAGTTTTAAGCTGCCACAAGTCTACGGCTTACCATGTCTGCCTGCAACAGAAATTCCGTTCTCCTGAGAGGCTTCTCAAATGTGCTGTAGAAGACCCCAGGCACTGAATGCGAAGGCCGAGAATTCGACCTTGTGCTGAGTGCGCATGTGATAGGTGCTGTGCATGGTCTTGTTCACAGAGAAAGACTATGTTCTTTGTTCACAACTACATTTATCTTTCTGAGGAATTCACTCCCTTTTTCCCATTCCCACAGCCCCATCTGCGACTGTCTCACAACCTAGCCTGTCATCACACTCCCAGAGGCTAGCGCGGATTAGGCATAAGAAGAAGAGGACACGGGAGGACATGTTCTCGGAGCTTATAGCCTGCTCCAGAGCCCAGGCAGCACAGCAGACCCAGTGGCGGGAGAACTTGACCCGAATGCACCAAGCCAACATGGATCGGGAGGAGAGGTGGCGTCAGGAAGACCAGCAGGCGACTCAAACCCTGCTTGGACTAATGAGGGAGCAAACGGACACGCTCCGGCGCCTTGTGGATGTTCTGCAGGAACGGAGGCAGGAGGACAGAGCCCCGCTGCAGTCCATCTCTAACCGCCCTCCCCCGCCACCAAGTCCCATACTCCCCTCACCCAAAGTGCACAGAAGGAGAGGCGGCAGAGTCCCTGCTAACTCTCACTCCACCCCTGCAGAGAGCTCGAGCAGCAGAAGGCTCTCATTCCCCAAAATTTGACAAGTTCTTTCCTTCCCGCCTGACACAAGCCCCCGTCCAAGTTTCACTTTCCCAGTTCCATGTTTGGTTGATAATAAAAAATACGTTTCTGTTAACTACTGTTTCCATCATGTTCTTTTGGAGGAGGGGGGGATAGGGGGTTGGTAATTCGACAGGACAGTCACCTTTGGCAGGGTATATAGTCGGGGGCAGGCACAGCAGCAGGGCACATACATAGTGCAGTGATGCAGTGACTAGTTACCCTGGTTAGTCTGGGAGGTTGTTTTCATGTTATGTGGTGGGGGGTGGGTTGCTCTGTGACTTTGTGGCAGGGGAGGGCAGTTACAGATCTTAAGCGGCGGTCCTTAGGCAGGATCACAGAGCCACACAGCAGGGGATCTGTAACCGTCCTCCCCCTGCCACAAAGTCACATAGACCCCCCCATACACACAGTCCCTATCAGGAGGGGTGACAGGCTCCGTTGAAACAACCATCCCACCGCAGCGGAGCCTGTCAATCCTTGAGTTTAGAAGCTGCATTCGCGCCACTACAGTACACCCGCTCCGCACCACAGTCTGCGTCCCAGTTTTAAAAAATTCCCGCGAATACAGTATTAAAGAAAACGGTGTGCTTTAACAAAGTAGAACTATTTTTATTTTGAAACGTGTGTTGGAAGTGGGGTGAAGGGGGTATGTAACTGGATAGGATAGTCAACATTAACTGGGTAAAGAAACGGGGGCAGGTTTAGCTTCTCAATACACAAACTTTAAAGTCACAGGTTACCCTGCTCACTCAGGAACTTTGCTTTCAAAGCCTTCCGGATGCACAGCGCTTCCCGCTGGTCTCTTCTAATCGCCCGGCTGTCTGGCTGTGAGTAATCAGCAGCCAGGCTATTTTCCTCAACCTCCCACCCCGCCATAAAGGTCTCCCCCTTGCTCTCACAGAGATTGTGGAGCACACAGCAAGCTGCAATAACAATGGGGATATTGGTTTCGCTGAGATCACAGCGAGTCAGTAAGCTTCTCCATCTCCCCTTGAGACGTCCAAAAGCACACTCCACCACCATTCTGCACTTGCTCAGCCGGTAGTTGAAGAGTTCTTTTTCAGTGTCCAGGGCGCCAGTATAGGGCTTCATGAGCCAGGGCATTAGCGGGTAGGCTGGGTCCCCGAGGATGACTATAGGCATCTCCACATCCCCAAGAGTTATTTTGTGGTCCGGGAAGTAAATACCTTGCTGCAGCCGTCTAAACAGACCAGAGTTCCTGAAAACACGAGCGTCATGAACCTTGCCCGGCCATCCCACGTAGATGTTGGTAAAACGTCCCCTGTGGTCCACCAGTGCTTGCAGCACCATGGAAAAGTATCCCTTTCTGTTAATGTACTGGCTGGCCTGGTGTTCCGGTGCCAGGATAGGGATGTGAGTTCCATCTATGGCCCCACCGCAGTTTGGGAATCCCATCGCTGCGAAGCCATCTATGATGGCCTCCACGTTTCCCAGGGTCACTACCTTTGGCAGCAGTACATCAACGATTGCCTTGGCTACTTGCATCACAACAACCCCCACGGTAGATTTGCCCACCCCAAACTGGTTCGCGACTGACCGGTAGCTGTCTGGCGTTGCAAGCTTCCACAGGGCTATGGCCACTCGCTTCTGGACAGTCAGGGCTGCTCGCATCCGGGTGTCATTGCGCTTCAGGGCAGGGGACAGCAACTCACAAAGTTCCAGGAAAGTTCCCTTCCGCATGCGAAAGTTTCGCAGCCACTGGGATTCATCCCAGACCTGCAGCACTATGCGGTCCCACCACTCAGTGCTTGTTTCCCGTGCCCAGAATCTCCTTTCCACGGCATCAACATGACCCATTGCCACCGTGATGTTCTCGGCGCTGGGTCCCCTGCTTTCTGAGAGGTCTGTGCTACTCTCAGACTTCAGGCCATCACCGCGTTGACGTAGCCTCCTCGCCTGACTTTTCTGCATCTGCCTCAGGGAAAGGTGTATGATAAGTTGCGAGGCGTTGAGAGCGGCCACAACTGCAGTGATGGTTGCAGCAGGCTCCATGCTCGCAGTGCTGTGGCGTCCGCGCTGTCACTGACTAGAAAAGTGCGCGAACTGATTTCCCGCCGGCGCTTTCAGGGAGGGAGGGCGGGAGTGATGGACGGATGACGACAGTTACCCAAAAGCACCCTGGACACATTTTTTTTACCCAGAAGGCATTTGCGGCTCCACCCAGAATTCCAATGGGCAGCGGGGACTCCGGGAACTGTGGGATAGCTGACCACAGTGCACCACTTCCAATGTCGACGCTTTCCCCGTTAGTGTGGACTCACAAAGTCGAATTACTGTCCTTAGTGTGGACACACACGTTCGACTTTGCAATATCGATTCCAAAAATTCGATTTAAGTAAAATCGAACTACTCTCGTAGTGTAGACAAGGCCTTAGTCTCTAGTCCAGACAGGTGGTCGTCTGGGTCTGACAGGCCATCTCTCAAGCCCCGGTTCCAGTGCAATGTCTTGTTGTGTTGATACTATGGTGAAGTCATCCAATGCAGACTGGGTGTTGGCATAATCTCCTCTTGGTACATAGGCAAGTACAAGATAAGAAGCATTCCATACCTGCCCATCAGAAAGTCGATAGGTGTAAGGTCCCTTCTTCTCTATGATTTTAAGAGGAGCTGTGAATTTATGGTCCCCTTTGCGTAAAATTCCAGGTTTTCGTATTCTAACAAAGGAACCACACTCAAACTTTGGTTCCTTAGCACCCCGCCACTTGTCTGTGAAAGCCTTATACTTTGCTTGGTTCTGTTCAACTGTTTTTCTCACATCATCCTCGGTTGGGGCCTTGGGTTGTGCCTTTAACAATCCAGCAATGTTCAGTTTAGTATTCATCTGTTTCCCATGCAGTAACTCTGTGGGTGATCTTTGCGTTGTGGCATGTCGTGTAGCCCGGTATGCTTGCAAGAAATCAGTAGTAAAGGTTATCCACAATCGCCCTTCTAGTTGAGCCGTTTGCAAACTCTCTTTCAAACTTTTGTTAAACCATTCAATTTCCCCATTGGCTTGAGGGTAATATAGGGATGATCTTCTGTGTAAAATGTTCCTCTCTGCTAGAAAAGTTTCAAACTCCAGGGAAGTAAATTGACTACCATTATCTGAAACCAGTTCTTTGGGGTTACCTTCCCTGCTAAAAACTGAAGAGAGGAACTTAATTACTGTAGCAGAAGAGATTTGCGATGTAAACGCTACCTCAGGCCATTTACTGAAATAGTCTATTAAAGTGATGGCATAACGGCAGTCAATTGGAGCAGTATCAAAGGGTCCTACAATGTCAATCGCCACTTTTTTCCATGCAGATTCAGGAAGAGGAACAGGCTGTAATGGAGGGGTACATGTCACTGCTGTCTTATCATGCATTTGGCACGTGACACAGGATTTTATGAGTGCTTCAGTTTGAGAGTCCATTCCTGGCCACCAATACAGATCCCCATAGTCGTTGTTTGGTTCTGACAATTCCTTGATGAGTATCGTGTGCCAGGTGTATGAGTTTTGACTGTAATTCTTCTGGCACAAGTAGCCAGTGTGTACCTCATAGCACACAGCCATCGAGCAAAGAAAGTTTATCCCAAACTTTAAAATAAGGCAGCAAAACTAGGTTAAGGTTTTTAGGGTTACTGGACCATCTCTTTGTCTGAAATTCCCGTAGTGTTTATTGAATTGGACACACTGAACAAGCAGCTTGAAATTGTACTCTTGTAACTGCAGTAAGAGCGCTTGTAATAAGCGCAACTACTACATCCTCATCCTCCGGTGGACCATCTGGTGAAGGCAAAGGCAGGCGAGAAAGGCAATCGGCTACCACATTTTTGTTTCCAGGCTTATATTCCAGTTCATAATTGAAAGAGAGTAGTCTTGCAGACCATCTAGCAATACGATATCCTGCTCTTCCCAGTCCTTTCATGGTGAGCAATGTCATCAAAGGGCTGTGGTCTGGGCACAACTTGAATGTGCGGCCCCACAGGTAAGTTCTCCATTTTTCAGTAGCCCAGACACAAGCAAGTGCTTCTTTTTCAACTGTAGAATATTTTATCTCAGCATTACTTAGTGTCCTTGAAGCAAATGCAACAGTCCTCTCTGTGTTGTCCTCATGAAGTTGTGTGAGGACAGCCCCAAGTCCATAATCAGAAGCATCAGTAGTTACAATTGTGGACAGTGTGGGACTGAATAGTGCAAGTACTGGACTATGTACAATCAAGTCCTTTCACCATTTCGAAACTAGCTTGTGCATCCGTTGTCCACACTAAGGCTGAACTTCTCCATAGTAATTCTCATAACGGTTCAATGACAGAAGCAGAATTGGGAATGAATTTTGCATACCAGGAGGTAAGACCCAAGAAGGAACATAAGGTTTGCAAATCTGTTGGAGGAGGAGCATTTGAAATTGCCAGGATATGATCTGGATCAGGTTTTAGTCCAGCCTGTGAAATTGTATGCCCCAGAAAGGAGAGTTCAGTTTGTCTAAATTTGCATTTGGACCTATTGAGCTTGAGGCCTGCTTTGCTGATGCAGTTTAGTACAGACTGCAGGTTATTGTCATGCTCCTCAGTAATATTTTCAAACACGATAATATCATCCAAATAGCACTGAACTCCATGTTGATTCTTCAGAATCAATGACATCATTTTTTGGAAGGCACTTGGGGCTGATGCAAGACCGTATGGAACATGTTTAAAACAAAATAGTCCCTCATGTGTAATAAATGCTGTGAGGTCTCTGCTATCTTCATGCAACATAGCCTGGTGGTATGCACTCTGCAAATCAAGAGTAGAAAACATCTTTGCTTCACAGAGTTCTGCAAATACTTCTTCTATGCGAGGAAGAGGATGGCTGTCAATCTCAATAGCTTTATTTGGCTCCCTTAAGTCCACACAAAGGCGAATGCCTCCACCCTTCTTCTGCGTCATTACTATAGGTGAAACCCATTCCGAGGAGTTAATCTCTTCAATAATGTCCTTTTGAACAAGTTTTCTAAGTTTCTCTGAAACAGCTTGCTTGACAGAAAATGGTAAGCGCCATAATTTCTGTCGTACAGGCATCACATTATTCCGCATTTTAACTTTATGTATCAGAGGGGTAGCCGTGTTAGTCTGAATCTGTAAAAAGCAACAGACTACTTCTGTTAGTCTCAAAGGTGCCACAGGACTCTCTGTTGCTTTTAACTTTATGTAGAAACCCATAAGCACAGCTAAGTTTCTCCTCAACCTGGTGTTGGGTCCCAGCTGAAACTGGCGTGTGTACCACAAGAGTGCTTTGCTGAGGAAGATCAATTCATTCATTAACTACCCTGAGATTTAAAGCAGCCAATAAATCTCTGCCAAGGATAGGAGTGCCTGTGTGGACAATGTAGAACTCTGCAGTTATACAGCAATCACCAAAAGTAACTATTGCTGACAGGCACCCATGTACTGGAATATGGTTTTTCAAATAGCACACCAACTGAAGTTTGGGTTCAGTAAGAGGCACATCTTTAAAGGAATGCAAATAGATGGAATCAGGTAGTATAGATACTGCTGAGCCAGTGTCCAGCATTAGCTGAATAGAGTGTGATTTGCCTGAGGGTATGGCGGAAATGTTTACAGTGCGCTTTAGCTGTTCTGGAATATGTGCAGTAGTGGTTTTGTCCACGCTCAGCACAGTAACATCTGGTATTGTAACTGCATGCACCTGTTGATTGAACTGGCTACCGCGACATACTTTAGCAAAATGCCCAATCTTTTTGCAATGATTGCACTGAGCTACTTTTGCTGGACATCCTGTGTAGCTTGCAAGGTATTGTGGGGATCCACAGCAAAAGCATGCTTTTACTGTATTTTGAATTTGCTGATTCAGTGGCTTTTCATTAGTTTTCCTCTTGCAATTGTTTGTCTGCAGCGATAGTGAACTTTTCTGCAAAGGAGTCACAGCCTGGACTGGGCCTCCTGTATCCCTGCTCATTATTTTGGCTTCAGCTGTAGCTGACTCAATCTGAGTAGCAGATAGGTTGTAGATCTCTGATGATGCGCTGGAGAGATCAAGTATCTCTATCAAGCATTCTTAAAACTACAGTACCCACCTGCTGAAGTGAAAAAACAGATTGACAGAGCCAGACGAGTACCTAGAAGTCACCTCCTACAAGACAGGCCCAACAAAGAAAATAATAGAACACCACTAGCTGTCACCTTCAGCCCCCAACTAAAACCTCTCCAGCGCATCATCAGAGATCTACAACCTATCCTCAAAGATGATCCTTTACTCTCACAGATCTTGGGAGACAGACCTGTCCTCGCTTACAGACAACCCCTCAACCTAAAGCAAATACTCACCAGCAACCACACATCACTGAACAAAAACACTCACCCAGGAACCTATCCTTATAACAAAGCCTGATGCCAACTCTGTCCACATATCTATTCAAGTGACATCATCATAGGACCTAATCACATCAGCCATACCATCAGGGG
The DNA here is from genome assembly GCF_027887155.1 of Malaclemys terrapin pileata. NCBI lineage: Eukaryota > Metazoa > Chordata > Testudines > Emydidae > Malaclemys > Malaclemys terrapin. The sequence continues at coordinate 11,324,301 of NC_071515.1, read as the reverse complement.
CTCGTTCACCTGCACATCTACCAATGTGATATATGCCATCATGTGCCAGCAATGCCCCTCTGCCATGTACATTGGCCAAACCGGACAGTCTCTCCGCAAAAGAATTAATCGACACAAATCTGACATCAGGAATCATAATACTCAAAAACCAGTGGGAGAACACTTTAACCTGTCTGGTCATTCTATGACAGACCTGCGGGTGGCTATTTTACAACAGAAAAATTTCAAAACCAGACTCCAACGAGAGACTGCTGAGCTGGAATTGATATGCAAACTAGATACAATCAACTCAGGATTGAATTTGGACTGGGAATGGCTGAGCCATTACAAACATTGAATCTATCTCCCCTTGTAAGTATTCTCACACTTCTTATCAAACTTTCTGTACTGGGCTAGCTTGATTATCACTTCAAAAGTTTTTTTCTCTTACTTAATTGGCCTCTCAGAGTTGGTAAGACAACTCCCACCTGTTCATGCTGTCTGTATGTGTGTATATATATCTCCTCAATATATGTTTCACTCTATATACATCTCAAGCAGGACCAATTCCCAACTAAATCATCCCAGCCAGGGCTTTGTCAAGCCTGACCTTAAAAACCTCTAAGGAAGGAGATTCCACCACCTCCCTAGGTAACCCATTCCAGTGGTTCACCACCCTCCTAGTAAAAAAGTTTTTCCTAACATCCAACCTAAACCTCCCCCACTGCAACTTGAGACCATTACTTCTTGTTCTGTCTTCTGCTACCACTGAGAACAGTCTAGCTCATAACACAAGAACTAGGGCTCATCAAATGAAATTAATAGGCAGCAGGTTTAAAACAAACAAAAGGAAATATTTCTTCACACACCGCACAGTGAACCTATGGAACTCTTTGCCAGGGGATGTTGTGAAGACCAAAACTATAACAGGATTCAAAAAAGAACTAGATAAATTCATGAAGGAGAAGTCCATCAATGGCTATTAGTCAGATGAGGCAGGGATGGTGTCCCTAGCCTCTGTTTGTCAGAAGCTGGGAATGGGCGACAGGGGATGGATCACTTGATGATTACTTGTTCTATACATTCCCTCTGAAGCACCTGGCACTGGCCACTGTCAGAAGATAGGATGCTGGGCTAGATGGCCTTTTGGTCTGACCAAGTATGGCCGTTCTTATGTTCTTCTTATGTTTTGTGTGTGGCCATGGTTTTCCTTACCCTTCAGTGCAGGCTGTTAAGGAGGTGGAGGAGAACCTGGCCATGGAGGAGGCAGCGTCTCGGGGCCTCAGCAGCACCGGGGCAGCTCCTCAGTTAGTTCCTGTAAGACCCAAAGGAGAATGTGAGATTCAGGCCCTACTGACCCCTGGGCACTTCCCAGAGAGGCTGCCCAGACAACCATCAGGATCCTCTGGCAACAGAGCTGGACCCTGTCCTCCCAATTCCTTCCTTCCCCTCCAACTTAAGTCCCTCCAATGCCTCCCAGTTGCCCCCATCTCTCTACCTCCAGCCTCAGCTGCCCTCCAGCCCCACAATTCCCCACCTATTCTCTATCACTTACACCCAGAATTACCCCTTCTCTGCTGCTCAGTCCTCAGCCCCAGGAATCCCTGCTGCCCCCTTCACCCCACTGATCTCTCTCCCAGCCCAGGGAAGGTCCCTTCTCATCCCAGGTCTCCTGCCCACCCCCCAGGTACCTGGATCCACGTCCCACTCACCACAACCCTTTCCTTCAGGCCGCTTTAGAGCTGGACATCTCCAGGGTATCCTGCCGGCTCTTCTCTGCTGCTAAGTGCACGGGGAATGACATGCAGGAAGTGGATCTGCTCACCCATGTCCTGAACCCTGCGCAATGGGAGAGGGACATAGAGAGTCTGATAGCCAAGGACATTCAAACCGGCTCCGGGTCTCATGCCCACCACGGGGGAGGCCAGAAAAGGGCCCCCCTTTCCCAAAACCAACACCTCCTCCAGCAGAGGCAGGGACAGGAGCTGGGACATGGCATGTAGAGGGAGGGGACCCTGGATTGTGTGGAACAAATGTCCCCTTCTAGAGGGATCTCAAATCCTTGGGGAGAAGCATCCCCAGTAGGGGCTGTGGATTGTCAGGGACTAGAGCCCTCCACTGGCTGGGGCCAGGGGCAGGACGGACTCAGTTCCCACTAAGATAGGCCATGTTAGTACCTTGTCTGCATGCTGGAGATGTTCCATGATGACCTCTGGGCAGCTTCCTCCATGGCATCCTCCTCCTCCTTCATTATCAGGTCTGATTCTTCCTCCTTCTTTTCCTCATCTTCCACTCTGGCCAGATCTTCTTCCTTCTCTTCCTCAAAGACTTTAAGGCCAATAGGGACCATCATGATCATCTGGTCTGATGTCCTGCATATCGCAGGCCACAGCACCTCACCCACCCACTCCTGTAACAGACCCAGAAACTCTGGCTGAGTTACTGAAAGTCCTCAAATCATGATTTAAAGACTTCAAGTTACATGATTTAAAGATTTCAATCCACCATTTACACTAGCTTAAACCAGCAAGGGACCTGTGCCCCATGCTGTGGAGAAAGGCAAAAAACCCAGGGTCTCTCCCAACCTGACCTGGGGGAAATTCCTTCCTGACCCCAAATATGGATTTCAGTTGGACTCTGAATATGTGGGAAGACCCACCAGCCAGAAACCAGGAAACAATTCTCTGTAGTAACTCAGAGCCCTCCCCATTTAGTATCCCATAACCGCCAGTTGGGGATATTTGCTAATAGCAGTCGCAGATGGGCCAAATGCCTTTTTAGGCAATCTTATAACACCATCCTCTCCATAAACTTATCAAGCTCAGTCATGAAACCAGTTCGGGTATTTGCCCCCACTGCTCCACTGGGAAGGCTGTTCCATAACTTCACTCCTCTGATTATTAGAAACCTTCATCTAATTTCAAGCCTAAACTTGTTGATGGCCAGTTTATATGCATTTGTTCTTGTGTCAACATAGGCTCTTGAGTTAAATACCTCCTTTTCCTTCCCTGGGTTACCCCTCTGGTGTATTTATAGACAGCAATCATATCTCCCCTAAGCCTTCGTTTGGTTAGAATAAACAAGCCAAGCTCTTTGAGTCTCCTCTTGTAAGGTAGGTTTTCCATGCCTCTAATCATCCCAGTAACCCTTCTCTGCACCTGGTCCAGTTTGAATTCATTTTGCTTAACACAGGAAACCAGAATTGCACATAGCATGCCACATGAGGTCTCACCAGGGCCTTGTGTAATGGCAATAACACTTTCCTATCTCTACTGGAAATACCTTGCCTGCTGTCAAGTATCAGGGGGTAGCCGTGTTAGTCTGTATCTACAAAAACAACAAGGAGTCTGGTGGCACCTTAATTTAGCCGTATGGAGTGGAAATCCATCAACCTCAACAAAAAACTTGCACAGATACAGACAGACATCATCTTCCTCTCCAAATGCAAACAGATGGACATCATACCAAAAGGACTGAAGGTAAAAAATCCATTGCAATCAACATACTACACTGAGTATGGTGAGAGACTGTGCCACACACTCTCAAAGAAACTGAGGAACCACCTGATCAGCATCCTGTACAGCAGACAGGAGAAGATCAAGAATGAGCTCTCAGAACTGGAGACTTAAATCTGTTAGTCTTTAAGGTGCCACCAGACTCCTTGTTGTTCTTGCCTGCTGCATTCTAGGACTGCATTAGGCTTTTTCACAATCACATCACACTGGCGGCTCATAATCATCCTGCACTCAATCAACACACCCAAGTCTTTCTCCTCTTCTGTCACCTCCAACTGATACATCCCCAGTTTATAGCAAAAATTCTTGTTGTTAGTCCTTAAGTGCATGACCTTGCACTTTGCACTATTCAATTTAATCTCATTTCTATTACTCCAGTTTTCAAAGTCCTCCAGAGCTTTTTGTATGGTATTCTGGCCCTCCTCCATATTGGCAGTGCCTCCCAATAAAATCTGAAAATTTTATTAGCACACTCCCACTTTTTGTGCCAAGTCATGAATGAAAATGATAAATAAGATTGTTCTCAAGACCCATTCCTGAGGAACTCCACTAGTAACCTCCCTCCAGCCTGACAGTTCACCTTTCAGTACGACCCATTGTAGTCACCCCGTTGCCCAATTCCTTATCCACCTTTTAATTCTCATATTAATCCCCATTTTCTCCAGTTTAACCAATAATTTCCCTTGTGGAACTGTATCAAATGCCTTACTGAAATCCAGGTAGATTAGATCTACTACATTTCCTGTGTCTAAAAATCAGTCATCTTCTCAATGATAGTGATTAGTCTGATACAATCTCCATTTTGTAAAACCATGTTCCATTATATCCCAGTTACCGTTGACCTCTATGTCCTTAACTACTTCCTCTTTCAAAATTTGTTTCAAGTCCTTGCATACAGTTGAAGTCAAACTAACGGGCCTGTAATTCTCTGGATCACCTTTTTCCCCTTTCTTAAAAATAGGTACTATAGTAACAATTCTCCAGTCACAGGGTTTGACCCATGAGTTTACAGATTCATTAAAAATTCTTGCTCTTGGGCTTGTAATTTCATGTGCCAGTTCCTTCAGTATTCTTGGATGGAGATTATCTAGGCCCCCTGATTTGGTCCCATTAAGCTATCTGAGTTTGACTTCCACTTTGGATGTGGTAATTTCTACTTCCATATCCTCATTTCCATTAGCCACCCTGCCACTACCCCTCAGCTCTTCATTACGCTTGTTAAAAACTGAGGCAAAGTATTCGTTTAGGTGTTGGGCTATGCCTAGATTGTCTTTAATCTCCACCCCATTCTCAGTGCTTAGCAGTTTTCTTTTTATTTAGAAGGCTATAGAATGTTTTACTATTGGTTTTAATTCCCTTTGCAAGTTACAACTCTGCTTAGCATTTGGCAGTTCTCACTTTTTCCCAACACTATCTCACCTCCAAGAGGTAGCTTTCCTTGCTGAGCCTTTCCATCTTCCATTCCTTGTAGGTTTTCTGCTTCCTTTTAATCACCTGTTTGAAATGCATGCTTATCCATTTTGGTCTGCAACAGTTCCTTCTGAATTTCCCCCCCTTGCTTGGAAGGCAGGCTTCAGAGTCAACAAAAAAACTTCAAAAACAGACTCCAACGTGAAGCTGCAGAACTGGAATTAATTTGCAAACTAGATACCATCAGATTAGGCCTGAATAAAGACTGGGAGTGGTTGGGTCATTAAAAAAACAAAACTTAATTTCCCCAGTACTAATTTCTCCCTACTGTTACTCACACCATCGTGTCAACTGTCTGTAATGGGACACTCTCTTACCACTTAAAAAGTTATTTTTCCTCCCTTGGTATCCTGCTGTTAATTGATTTATCTCGTCAGACTGACCTAACACTTGGTAAAGCACCTCCATCCATTCATGTATTTATACCTGCTCCTGTATTTTTTACTTTATACATCTGATGAAGTGGGTTCTAGCCCACGAAAGCTTATGCCCAAATAAATTTGTTAGTCTCTAAGGTGCCACAAGGACTCCTTGGTTTTTTTGCTGATACAGACTAACATGGCTATCACTGAAACCTTAAAGTAATTTCAAGCCTTCTCCATACTGAGATCCTTGAGTTCTTCAGTTCAGTCCACTTCCTTAACTAACTCCCTTAATTTTTTAAGTTTGCCATTTTGAAATCAAGGATTCTAGTTGCAGCCCTATTTTTCTTTCTCCTTCCATTTAGTTTAAACTGAATTAATTCATGATCACTCGAGCCAAGGTTGTCCTCTGCACTAAGTTCTTCTATGCAGCCCTCACTTCTTAGCAGTATGAAATCTGAAATGGCATCACCTCTGGTAGGTTTGGTGGCTATTTGGTGAAGAAATCTGTCAGCTATCACATCCAGGAGTATCTGGGCCCTGCTTTTATAAGCAGCACTTATCTTTCAGACTGTGGCTGGGAAATTAAAGTCTCCCAGAATCACACAGTTCCCAGGAGTATTCATTTCATTAAAAATATTGAAGAGGCCTCTGTCCATATCCAGATCAGATGCTGGGGGTCTGTAGCAGACCCCAAGCACTATTCCAGGTCAGCACTGTTAGCTTTCTTCCCCAAGTGATTTTGATCCAAACAGATTGTTTTATCCATTCCACCACTTCTATGTTCTTTACAGTTATCTCATCATTTATATACAATGCTTCTCAACCTACCTTTATTTCCGTCTTTCCTGAACAGTACATATCCTTCAATACCACTAATCCAGCAATAACTACTATTCCACCATGTTTCTGTTATCCTGATAATATCTGGTTTCACTTCCTGCACCAGTAGTTCTAGTTCCTCCATTTGGTTACCCAGGCTCCTTGCATTGGTGTACAGACCTCTTACTTGTTTCTGCTTGGCTTCACCCAGACTCCTCACCCAATTAGGTACAGTCATTCTACCGCCAGTATCATCTACCTGACTGTTGGCACCATCTTTCCTCTTCATCTCCACTCTCCTACCCTCTGCAGTTCCTTTCTCCAGTGCTGTGGCTTTGTTTACTTGATTTTCCTCCTGCTCAATGGTAGACTCAAGCGTGGAGATTACATGAGCATCATCTCACCGTCTCCCCCAGATTCCTAGTTGAAAGCTCTTTTAATCAGTTGTACCAGCTTCCATCCCAGAAATCTATTTCCCCACTACTCAGGTGGGGTCCATCCCATGAGACCTGTCCTCTGTCTGTGAATGCTTCCCAGTGGGCAAACCTCCTAAAGCCCTCCTAAAGCACCACTGCCTGCGCCATCTCATAATCTTCCATGGCCAGATCCTCCGCCTCTTATTCCTCCTTCATGACCAGGTCCTCCTCCCCTTGCTCTGTGGCAAAGTCCTACTGGCCCTGGCCCTGGCCAGGTACTGCTCTTCTTCTTATACCTCCTACTGCTGCGTTACCAGTTCCTCCTTCTCCTTCTCCTTAGTGGCCAGGTCCTCCTCTTTCTCCTCCTCTTTGGTCATGTTCTTCCTCTTGGTCCTTCTCTTCTACTTCCACCTCCTCCATGGTCAGGTCCTCCTTCCTGGCCAGGTCTTCTTCCTCCTCCTCCTTTGTGGCCAGTTCTTTCTCCTCCTTCTCCTCTGTGGCCAGGTCCTTCTCTTCCTCTTCCTCCTCCTCCTTCCTCCTTCTGCTCAGCCATGGTCTCCTCCTCTTCCACAGCCCATTTCTCTTCCCCCATGGCCAGGTCCTCTACGTCCTCATCCTCCTCTGTGGCCAGGAATACTCCTCCATGACCAGGTCTTCCTCCTCCTTCATGTCCCAGACTTCCTCCTCTTCTCTGGCCAAGACCACCACCTTCTCCTCCTCTTCTTCTTCCTCCTGTATAGCCATGTCCTCCTTTTCCTTCTCTGTGGCTACATCCTAATCCTTCTCCTCCTCCATGGTCAGGTTCTCCTTCTCCTTGTTCTCCTCCTCTGTGGCCAGGTCCTCCTCCTTCCAATCCTCTGCGGCAAGGTTATCCTTCTCCTCCTCTTCTGTGGTCATCTCCTCCTCCTCGGTTCTCCTCTTCCTCCATGCTCACTCCGTCCTCCTCTTCTATGGACAGGTTCTCGTCATAGTTCTCCTCTTCAGCCAGATTCTTCTCTTCTGGGGACAGGTCCTCATCATAGTCCTCCTCCTGTTCCTCCTGCTCTGCAGTCAGGTTCTCCTCTTCCTCCACTGCTGTAGACAGATCTTCCTCCTTTTCCATGGCCTGATCCTCCTCTTCCTCATCCTCCTTTTCCTCCTCTTCTATGGCCAAGTCCTCATGGTTCTCTTCCTCCTCCTCCTGCTCCTCCTCTTTCTCCTCTGTGGTCAGATCTTCCACCTCTTCTATTGCCCAATCCTCCTCCTCCTTTTCTTTGGTCAAGTCCTCATCATTCTTTTCCTCTTCCTCTGTGGTCAGATTTTCCACCTCTTCTATTGCCAGGTCCTTTTTGTCATCCTCTCCTCCTCCTCTGACTGGTTACTGTGGGTCACTGCATTGGGCAGAGAAGGGAAGAGAGTGACCTCTTCTGCTGCTGGGGGGAGGAAGGGGACAGACAGAGGTGCGGCATTTAATGTTCCCCTCTCCCACACAAGGGCCCCATGGCAGAGAGGGCCCCACATTTCCCCTTCTATAGACCCCACTTCAGTCCCATGGCAGAGAGGGGCCTGCATTGTCCCATTCTCCCTGGAAGGACCCACTTCCCAGCACCTCACCCCCATATCTGCTGCAGGGGGCAGCTGTGCGACTCCCACTGGCATCAGTGTGGTGAGTGTTGTAGGCCAGACCCCTTGGCTGGGATCCCTCCAATAACTCTGACAGGGTGATGGGTCACAGGGGGTTAATGGCCCCTTACTCCTCCCCGTGCCCAGGGATCTATTTACCTGCAGTGGTGCAGCACTCAGCATCCGTGCTCCAGGAAGCTTCTAGGGAGTGACAGCAGCCCCCTCTCCGTGCTTCTGGGGCAGGGATCTCCCATCTCCTGCCTTGGGGAGGTGGGTTGGGCTCCAGGGAGCTGGCAGGGCAATGCCTCTTGCTGGACCATGGGGCTGAGTTCCCGGGGCCTGGCGTTCCAGCGAAAGTGGCCCCAGAGACTTGTTGCCTGTCTCTCATTGTGGGCTGGGTCCCGCCTGTCCTGCTGGAAGTTGGGCCACCTCCATCTTAGATGTCTTCTCTTTCCCCTCGGCACCAGCCCTGGGAGCTGGTCTCCTTATGATGAGCAAGACCAGACACGTCCCCCTGCTGTGCTGACGTGGAGATGCTTCTCCCCCAGTAGAGATGGAGAGGTAGCTCTCTGTCTGGGGATGCTGGCAGCTGCCCCACTCTGCCTCTGGGGCCACCTGCGGAGCCTTTCTCCTGAGATACCTTCTCAGCACGTCCATCCTGGAACTGAGCAGGGAGCAGCCATGAGTCTGGGGCAACACAGCCTCTCACCAATGGGCCTGTCTGCCCCCAGCTGGGTTGACTCCCCTTCACCTCATGCCCACCGGGGGGCACCTGGACTGGGATCTGCACACACTGGCAGGAGCTGATAAGACAGGCTGCCCCCAAAACTCCCCTGCATCATCCCCAATGCCGGGACACCAGGGGAATCTCATCCCTTTAGAGCAATGGGGTCAGTGACAGAGACCTGTAGTCAGTCTGGACAGGCAGCTTCCTCCTGTAGCTCCAGGCCACACTCCCTCCCTGGCCTGAGAAGGAAGAGAACCCAGGAGTCCAGGCTTCCTCTGGGAAATTTCCCCTGCCAGGACACTAAGCAAATGACATCTGCTGAGACAAGAGCAGGCCCTACTGCCGAGGGATGGGTACTCTCAGGCCAGCAGCAGGGGTCAGAACACTGACCCAGTGTGTGTGTGTGTGTGTGTGTGTGTGGGGTGACATCTCCCAGCTCATGATCCCCCAGCACTTTACACATGTTCCTGAAGCCTCCCAACCCCTGGGCTGTAGGGATTGGGGACCCAGCCCCTCTCATGGGGAATGGTACCTGGGCTGGGGAAGCCACTGGCTCAGGGTCATGAGTCAGTGACAGAGCCAGGGATGGAACGCAGGGGTCCTTCTTTCCAGGCCATTGCACTAACCACTACAGCACACTGCCTCCCAGAGCTGGGAATTGCTACCTAGCCCTTGTTCTCACTGGCCCTGGCCTGGAGAGGGAGTGGGATCTGCTACAGTGACTGGAGCAGCGGTGGTGGGAGTCAGGACTCCTGCATTTTATGTCTTGTTTCATTAGTCCAGTGGTTCCCAAACTTGTTCCGCCACTTATGTAGGGAAAGCCCCTGGCGGTCCGGGCTGGTTTGTTTACCTGCTGCGTCCACAGGTTCGGCTGATCCCAGTGGCTGAGGTTCACTGCTCCAGGCCAATGGGAGCTGCTGGAAGTGGCGGCCAGTATGTCCCTCGGCCCTCGCTGCTTCCAGCAGCTCCCATTGGCTTGGAGCAGCGAACCACGGCCACTGGGAGCCGCGATCAGCCGAACCTGTGGACACGGCAGGTAAACAAACCAGCCGGGCCTGCCAGGGGCTTTCCCTGCACAAGCGGTGGAACAAGTTTGGGAACCACTACATTAGTGACGTGTGGGACCTTGGGCAAGTCACTCCCCTCTCTGTGGCTCAGAGCCCAGCTGTAAAAGGGGGATCTGATACTTACCTACTATTGTACATGGCTATGAGATTTACCCAGGGAAAGTGGCTCTTGAGTCCAGCCCCAAAGACGTGTTAAGAGACATTTTATTATTGGCTTGGAATGGCACTCAGCAGGAAAACAATCAGGATTCTTGCCCATACAACCAGAATGCACTGTCCTGAGCTCAGAGGCTTTAACACTCCTTGTCTGATCAGGACTCATTACTGCCAGGAGTTGGAGAAATATCTATACCCTCATTGGACAGATGGGGAAACTGAGGCATGGAGCAGGGAAGTTGACTTGTTTCCAGTGTATAAGCACAAAGGATAAAAGTACAGTCACAATCCCCACAGTAACAATACAACAAGACGGGGAGCTTAAGTCAGGGAACAAAGGACAGGGCTAAGGAAAGAACAGGAGTAACTGGAATGAGAAGCCATCAACAGTACTTTAAACCCTGCACCGCCAGCATTTACGAGGGACCCAACCCCTCTGCCCCTATCTCCTTCCGAGCCTCTGCGTAGCAGAATGGGAGTTGAGTATCAGTTCTCTAGGGGATGCTGCCACCCTGTACTCATTGGCCAGCTTGAAATTCACAAGGAAAACAAGCAAACCTGGGGATTCTTACCAGGTCTTCAGTCTCTCTGCTCTACAGTCCAGTGAACAATTCTCAGAAGCCTGACCACGAATCAGCCTCTGGGTTGCTGGTCTCTGTGGCTGACACACATGGCCCAGTGGCCACCAATAGGGTTCAAAGTCTCCCTTTGTATAAGCATGGGAAGGTCAATAGGCATCTCCAAGGCTGTGATGTGTCTCCCTCTACTCCACCAACAACTAAGTGTAAACCAACCCCTTTGTCTCTGAGCTCTGCCTTCTTATTGGTTCTGGTGGTAGCTTCCAGTTGTAGTAGGAAGAGAGCCTGAAACATAAGATCTCGTATTAGAGTCCTGGTCTGAGACAGGACCTACTCACAGAATCTGACAAGAACAGGGCTGATATTGCAGAAATACACATTCTTAAGAAGTGCTAAGCACAGAGTACTCATGCAAACACATATGACGTGGTACCAGAGCAGCCTGATATCAAGGATGGTACAAAAACATTCCCCAAGGATAACAGGAACACATTGACCCCTCCTAAAAGATAAGGTCAGAATGACAGTACGTAATAGAGATGTTTTGATTGAACCAACATGTACAAGGTGATGGGTGATAACTAGCCACATCAGGGGGCAGTAACTATGCCACAGACAGTACATACCTTGTTTATATCAGGGTATAAAGATGTATCTCAGAGGGAGTATCTTTGTCCAGCCAAGGGGGGGATGGAAAGTCCCGCCATTCACTGAGCTGCGTCCATTGTCACAGGCGTACATGTCTTAGTATCCTTGTAGAGTCTGCTAGGTGCTATTACTGTGCTTTGTCGACAATAAACCTGGCCAGGTGCCTTCGGACCTTAACGGATCTTGTGGTCATTGGGTGGTTCGCTCTGTGCCAGCTACCTGAGCAGAGCTGGGGGAGCACACAGGGAGAACACACACACATAGCCGAACATCTAACCACACCAGCGAGTTCCATCTCCGCCCTCCATTCCAGGCATTCTGGGAAGTGGGATTCTGAGCCTCTGCAGTCATCGCTGCTGTAGCCCAGGGGTGAGTCCCCTCCAGGCTTAATGCAATGTGTCGGGAACCACCAGCAGTCAAGAGGGTTCCAGGCCAGACTCCTGTTCTAGCCAATAGAGGAGAAATACCACCAAAGACAGGGCTAGAACCCAGGGGCTCTGACTCCCCACACCCTGCTGTAATCACTGCATGCCCCTGCTTCACAAGCTGCACAAAATCCTGCGTCTTCCCACCAGATCATCCTTCCTAGGCTGGAAAGGCGTCATTTAGTGCTGTTCTTTGCAATTCCTATGAGCAGGGTGAGTTCCAAAGGCTGCACAGACACTTGAATGGATCCTCACAGCCGCCCCACCCAGTGAGAGAGGTAGGGGAAGACTAATGGCCCCCATTTCTTGATGGAGAAACTATGGCAGAGGAAGGCGAAGTGACTTCTCTAATGTCAAATGGGCAGGCAGTGGCAGAGTTAGGACCAAGCATCCTGCCTTCCCTTGGGAGACTTTCCCCAGGCTCTAGGAGGAATGGGACCCAGGAGTCCTGACTTCCAAACCTACTGACTGCTCAAATTTCAGACACCAAATGCTCACAATAAAGTGCTCTCAAATAAGCTACAAGAATTGTACATTGAAAATATGCAGCAAGTAATTTGGAAGAACTAACATACTCAAGACAATCACACTCCTCCCAGACATTACTGGAGTGAAGGTGGTAAAACTTATCAACTAAACATCTTTGTTATGAATTGTTGCTCAGTTTTCAAAGTGAATAACTAGAGGGTGGAACGCTTGGGAGCTACCAGAGGCTGAGCTGGCAGTGGGTGGAAGGGGCAGGAACACAGTCTCTACCCCTGAGCCTGTAACAATTCTTGTCTGAGTGAAGTGAGGCTACCATGCAACTCAGTGGCAGAGAGAGAGATGGTAATTTCCTGTGATATCCTCCTCCTTCTTTTTTTTTGTATGGCTGATGTAACGGTAGAGCAACAACTATAATTTTACATGGTCCATTCTGGGTGAGCAGTCGCATGATGGAGAGTCTTTAATTTTCCATTTGTTCAGAAAGTATCCACATCTGCCATGGTTTGTGTGGACACAGTTTAGGGTTGCCCATGAGCTTCGTGGGAGATCAAAGCCATGGATCTTCTGCATCGGGTCTTTCATGAGGTGTTTGTTTGTGACTTCTTGTGAACTCCATGTGGCTCTCCCAGCTTCATCAGGGTTGAAGTTCCATTGTTGAAGGTTCAATGCATGAGTTTAAAAGGGCTTATGTGACTTCAAGCAGTATATCAATGCAATAGCCTGAGTGATCCCTGCTGAATGATGTTAAACCTGATTAAACTAAGGTTCAGTGTTTTAGGAGATCATTGTATTGAAAAGGCAAATGTTTCTGCATTATGGTGGGATTGTATGGAAATTCTTTAAGGAAGAGACGTGGCAAATGGAAACCTTGAGAAGTGCTATGAGCTTCAAGGGACTCTTTGAAACAATGTACTAGAGAAACAAAGTTGTGTCATTCCTAGGAAATACTGGGGAGAAGGGAAGACAATATCTCACTCTCAGACCCAACCCTTTGAAGCTCCACCCTGGTGAAAGACCCTTGCCTGCTGATCGCCCATTGCATGAAGACAAGATCAGAGGCCTCTAGTGGGTAAAAGAGTGACTTGGTTCCTGGGTGTACTTGTTTTGGGCCATGGTGGTTATGATGAACTAGTAACCACAAAAACCCACCTGGGAGGGGTTTGAAGGCCTGGTCACTGGCCAGAGCCCTTGCTGGAGTGGGGTGATCTCTGGGAAGCTTAGCAGTGTGTGTGTAGGTTCTTCATACAAAGGAAGCTGTGTTTGGGTACCCGTTCCAGGATAATGTACATGTGGCAGCTTCCACATTCAGTCATCTTCGTTGTCTCACTCCCACTGCGGCCTCTGTATCTGTCATAGCCCTTCCAAAAAAAAACCCCCAACCAACCAAACACCACCCACTCCCTCCCCCCAGTTCCCCTTACCAACTCCCACACAAACCCTCCTGTAGTCAGCTGCTTGCTAGCTCCTGTGCTGAGACTTTTATACTTAATCATGTAAAGCAGACAAGAGTACAATCATACAAAATAATAAATATTAACCCGTGTCCCTGCCTCAGTTTCCTCATCACTCCAGGGAATTATCTGTGCTGGGTCAAAGACCCCGGGTTAGCCAGAGTCCTGGGGCCCATCTGGGCTCAGGAAAGTAGGCAGCTCCTCCCCCCACACTCCTCATGAGGCTTCTACATGTTAGGTGACCTCTCTCCTGGACCCTTCATCCAGCTTCTGTGACCTTGCTCTCTCCCTCCCCTACCCCTCACTTCCTCTTCCTGTCTGGCCCCTGTTCCTGTGTGTTTATTTTAAACCCCTCATTCTTACCTGGTCCTTTTTGTTCTTCTCCTTATAATTGTAAGCAGTCAGGATGAGCTCTACCCTGACATCTGGTGGTGAATTATGGCGAGTGTGGAAAAGAACTCCAGGGGCTGATCTTGTTTGCATAGGCACACCCACCCGCGTGGCATGAAACAACAGCAACTGAAAGTGGTTACTTTGGCTGGTGTGGGATCCCCAGTTTCTCTGTTATTGGGGCAGGAAGAATAAAGTTTTGTTACCCTGATTCTGTGAATCAAGGCCAGTGGAACTGTTGTATGACAGAAGGACTGAGTGAGTCCTTCACTATTACCTAAGTAGCACTTGCTTGACAAAGGGCATGGGTTACAAAACCTAGTGAGTTAAGAGAGAATGATGATAGATGTTTGTATCTGATGGTATGGTACTCCTGTGTCTCTGAGGGCTTGGAACACCAATTGCACTGCCTTCTCTCTCTACTGTTAAATGTCAGAGCTAATTTTGATTCTATTAGGAGTCTAGTTACAGGCTACTGAGTTGAATTCACTTTGGGCTAATGGTACACCAGCATTGGGGCTCCTCTACTCTGAGCTGAAATCACAAAAGAGTTAAAGTTATTAAGTGCTGTGTTAACTAGTGGGGGAGCCTGAAGCTATATTGCTAAGCAGCTGGTAGAGCAATTTGTAGGGTTGACTAGAGGAGCAGTGAGCAGTGCGGAGCCTTGTGGGGATGGTTGGAGTGGCCCAAGGAATGGCGAGCAGAGCTGTTTGCGGAGCCGGCTGGAGTGGCTCACAGGTTGCAGAGTGGAGCACCTTGTAGAGTGGAGCGCTTCGTGGGACAGCAGGAAGTGGACTGGCTCATGTTGAAGGCTGTGGTGGAACCCCACGGAGGGAGAGACGGCCGGCCTCGGATCATGTAAGGTGCCCCTTGACACCCTGCGTGCTCCCCTTTTACTCTGGGGCTGCACTGACCAAGAACAGAGACTTTGGGAGTTGTTGGACTTTTGGGACTTTGGGTGGTTGCTGGTCCCAAGAGACTTTGGGGGTGTTGGACTTTGGGGACTCTGGGTGATTTTTGGGTTGCTGGATTCAAGAACCAAAGGGAAAGAACACAGCCCAATTTGCTGGGGTGGGTTTTTTTGCTCATGGTTTGTGTTATGAATCCTGTTTGTGGTGTTTTTCCAATTTAATGCTGATGTTGTTTACCTCATGTTATTAAACATTTTCTGCTACACTCAGACTCTGTGCTTGCGAGAGGGGAAGTATTGCCTCTTAGAGGCACCCAGGGGGTGGTATGTAATTGTCCCAGGTCACTGGGTGGGGGCTCGAGCCGGTTTTGCATTGCATTATTGAAATGGAACCCCTAGATACAGAACCCGGCCCTTGTTGCTGCCAACTTAGATGGGCAGAAGGGTTACATAATGTTCCACTGACACTGCTCCTGCTCCTCCTCCCTTCAGGAGCCTTCTACACGTGTTTTCTAAGGATGCAACTTACCCATTGTCCCAGATGTTTGAACCTCATTCTGTCCTAAGCACCTTGTAGCTGTCTGGTGCATGGTGCTATAGGGCTTGTCACCACATACTTACAGGCTCTCCTGACACAGCAGATTTTCATAGCACAACTCCACAAAAAGAACCACAGTCCATCACTTGTACTGTCATAACCCCAAACCATACAGATGTGGTGGGAAAACGGCAGCAGGAAGAGAAATAGAACCCCTGAGGGCCTGCCACTGATTAACTGACTTCAGTGCTGGGTGATGGAGGAAATGAACTGAACTGATTGAAACACAAATACACACCCAGTGCTAGAATGGTACAATAATATCACCTACCAGCAGTGCAGACAAATCACTGAGGCCGAACAGGCAGTGTCAGTGCCTGAAATGGCTTCTTGCTTCTCCTCTCATTGTATTTCTCCTTCTTCCCCTTCACCAGAGGGGCATGAGACACAGGAATCTGGAGAGTCAATACTGCCAAGCAGAAAACAGGTTTAGCCTGAACTGGGAAGTTACCTTGTTTACCAGGAGATAGGAAGCTAGGGCATTGGAGCAGGGGAAGGAGGAAAGCAATGGACATTACTCATCAGATCCTAAGCACATTGAAACTCTGGAGAGGGAACAGCTAGGGAGTGTTACTAGACGTAATTCAGAGCAATGGGAGAAGTTAAATATGAAGCAAAAGAAAAGGTGTGTGTAGAACACAGTTTGTTCTCAGGGGCCTGGGAGGGGAAGGAAATCTGCTAATTTCTTCCTGTTCATTCAGTTTGCTTTACTTGTTCTCCTCCCTTATCCTAAAGACACTCAGGGTGGAAGTGGTGAGACTTCTCCCCTGAGGGAATGGCTTTGAGTCACTTTCCTTTGCTTCTTCCCACCTTTACCAGGGCAGCTAGCAGGGAGATGATCCTGACCGACAGCTATTTTCATTCTTTTCTTTCTAAGGGTATGTCTACACTACGAAATTAGGTCAAATGTATAGAAGCCGGTTTTATAGAAATCGGTTTTATAAAGTTCATTGTGTGTGTCCCCACATAAAATGTTCTAAGTGCATTAAGTCGGCAGTACCGAGGCTAGCGTCCACAGTACCGAGGCTAGCGACGACTTCTGGAGCGTTGCACTGTGGGTAACTATCCCACAGTTCCTGCAGTCTCCACCACCCATTGGAATTCTGGGTTGAGATCCCAATGCCTGATGATGCAAAAACAGTCTCGCGGGGGGTTCTGGGTACATGTCATCAGGCTCCTCCCCCTCCGTCAGAGCAATGGCAGGCAATCGATTCACGCCTTTTTACCTGGGTTACCTGTGCAGACAACATACCACGGCAAGCATGGAGCCCGCTCAGCGTCACCATATGCCATCTGGGTGCTGGCAGACGTGGTACTGCATTGTTACACACCAGCAGCTAATTGTCTTTTGGCAGTAGATGGTGTAGTATGACTGGTAACCGTCATTGGCTATCTGGGTGCTGGCAGACATAAGGCTGCATTGCTATACAGTAGTAGCTCCTTGCCTTTTGGAAGTAAATGGTGTATTACAATTGGTATCCATCATCGTCGTATTCCTCAGTGAGTTCAGTCAGAGGCACCTGGGCAGACATGTTTTGTCTCCTGGAGACTCAGTCCTGCCGGCAGTCCTATTGAACCGTCTTGATGATGATGGCTAGCAATCGTAATATAGCATCTTCTGCCAAGCACCCAGAAGATACTGATGGCTATCAGTCATGCTGCACTGTCTGCTGCCAGCCTAAGATATAAAAGATAGATGGACCAGCTTTGTTCTGTATTCATTTGCTTCCCCCTCCCTCTATGAAATCAACGGCCTGCTAAACCCAGGGTTTTGAGTTCAATCTTTGGGGGGGGCCATTCTGTTTAACAGTTGTTTGTGTTTCTCCCTGATGCACAGCCACCTTCGTTGATTTTAATTCCCTGTAAGCCATGTCGTCACTCGCTCCTCCTTCAGACAATAGTTTCGCGCCTTTTTTCAGCCCAGACGCCATAGCACTGGGATCATGGAGCCCGCTCAGATCACCGCGGCAATTATGAGCACTATGAACACCACGCACATTGTCCTGGGGTATATGCAGAGCCAGAACATGCCAAAGCAAAACCAGGCAAGGAGGCGATTGCAGCGCGGCGATGAGAGTGATGAGGAAATTGACATGGACATAGACCTCTCAAAAAGTACAGGCCCCAGCAATGTGCAAATCATGGTGTTACTGTGGGAGGTTCATGCCGTGGAACGCCGATTCTGGGCCCGGGAAACAAGCACAGACTGGTGGGACTGCATTGTGTTGCAGGTGTGGGACGATTCCCAGTGGCTGCGAAACTTTCGCATGCATAAGGGCACTTTCATGGAACTTTGTGACTTGCTTTTCCCTGCCCTGAAGCGCCAGAATACCAGGATGAGAGTAGCCCTCACAGTTGAGAAGCGAGTGGCGATAGCCCTGTGGAAGCTTGCAACGCCAGACAGCTACCGGTCAGTCGGGAATCAGTTTGGAGTGGGTAAATCTACTGTGGGGGCTGCTGTGATCCAAGTAGCCAACACAATCAAAGACCTGGTGATATCAAGGGTAGTGACTGTGGAAAACGTGCAGGCCATAGTGGATGGCTTTGCTGCAATGGGATTCCCAAACTGTGGTGGGGCGATAGACGGAACCCATATCCCTATCTTGTCACTTGAGCACCAAGCCACCGAGTACATAAACTCCAAGGGGTACTTTTCAATGCTGCTGCAAGTCCTGGTGGATCACAAGGGACGTTTCACCAACATCAACGTGGGATGGCCGGGAAAGGTACATGATGCTCGTGTCTTCAGGAACTCTGGTCTGTTTCAAAAGCTGGAGGAAGGGACTTTCTTCCCGGACCAGAAAATAACTGTTGGGGATGTTGAAATGCCTATAGTTATCCTTGGGGACCCAGCCTACCCCTTAATGCCATGGCTCATGAAGCCATACACAGGCAGCCTGGACAGTAGTCAGGACCTGTTCAACTATAGGCTGAGCAAGTGCCGAATGGTGGTAGAATGTGCATTTGGACGTTTAAAAGCGCGCTGGCGCAGTTTACTGACTCGGATAGACCTCAGCGAAACCAATATCCCCATTGTTATTGCTGCTTCCTGTGCGCTCCACAATATCTGTGAGAGTAAGGGGGAGACATTTATGGCGGGGTGGGAGGTTGAGGCAAATCGCCTGGTTGCTGATTATGCACAGCCAGACACCAGGGTGGTTAGAAGAGTACAGCAGGGCACGGTGCGCATCAGAGAAGCTTTGAAAACGAGTTTTGTGACTGGCCAGGCTACGGTGTGAAACTTCTGTTTGTTTCTCCTTGATGAACGCCCCCCCCCCTCGGTTCACTCTACATCCCTATAAACTAACCACCCTCCCTCCCCCCTCTGAGCACCGCTTGCAGAGGCAATAAAGTCATTGTTACTTCACATTCATGCATTCTTTATTAATTCATCACACAACTAGGGGGATAACTGCCAAGGTAGCCCGGGATGGGTGGGGGAGGAGGGAAGGAAAAGGACACACTGCAGTTTAAAACTTTAACACTTACTGAAGGCCAGCCTTCTGATGCTTGGGCAATCAACTGGGGTGGAGTGGCTGGGTGGCCGGAGGCTCCCCCACCATGCCTCTCTGGCTTTGTGGTAGGCTTGCCTTAGCTCCTTAATTTTCACGCGGCACTGCTGTGCGTCCCTGTTATGGCCTCTGTCCTTCATGGCCTTTGAGACTTTTTCTAATATTTTTCCATTTCGTTTACTGCTATAGAGTTCAGCTAGCACTGATTCGTCTCCCCATATGGCGAGCAGATTCCGTACCTCCCGTTCGGTCCATGCTGGAGCTCTTTTGCGATCCTGGGACTCCATCATGGTTACCTGTGTTGATGAGCTCTGCGTGGTCACCTGTGCTCTCCACACTGGGCAAACAGGAAATGAAATTCAAAAGTTCGCGGGGCTTTTCCTGTCTACCTAATCAGTGCATCTGAGTTGAGAGTGCTGTCCAGAGCAGTCACAATGAAGCACTGTGAGATAGCTCCCGGAGGCCAATAACGTCAAATTCCGTCAACGCTACCCCAAATCCGACCCTCAAAGGCCGATTTCAGCACTAATCTCCTCATCGGAGGTGGAATAAAGAAACCGGTTTAAAGGGCCCTTTAAGTCGAAAAAAAGGGCTTCGTTATGTGGATGTGTCCAGGCTTAATTTGATTTAACGCTGCTAAATTCGACCTAAACTAGTAGTGTAGACCAGGCCTTAGGAACCCACTATATTAAAAATGCAAATGGTTATGTCCTATTGTGGGAGCATATGCAACTTCAGTAGGAGGAAGACAGGATTAGTGCAATAGCTGGGCAATACTGTGACCATTTCAAGACTGTGTGTGGATCAATGTAGCAAATGTGGGGTTATGGAAGGAAATGGGCAACTGCTGGGTGGTTGCTGTGGTGGAGGAGGCCTAGTAGTTAATGGCCTATGAGTAATTCTATTATCTCTGCCCCACTCCCACCCCTACCCCTGAGCTAAAATCATGGTTTCTACAGAAAACCCCGCATCTCAGGACCAGGGGCTGGAAAGTAGGCCTACCAATATGCAGACAGTCGGCCTGGGTTTGATAGAAAAATTAAGGGAGATGGGTCCAAAGCTGACCCCAAATCAGGAAGCACCCTGATGAGAGAAGTGGCACCTCCTCAAAATGCAGAATGGGCTAAAGCAGAGCTGGGTGGGAGGCAACAACTCAGAGCAGGATCCCTGGCTAGACCACTGAGGGGAAATGCAGGTGCAGTTGCCCTGAACTGTGACATCCAGGTGGGAGTGGGAGGAGCAGAGCTCAAGTTGAAGGTTTTGGGGTAAGAAGGGATGTGGGAGAGCTGAGCTGCAGGGGATCTAAAGAGAAAAATTATACAGGACGCTAGATAAACACCTCTGCATGGAGTTTGGAAGGTTGCACACTGTCTGGCTAGCAGAATGTTTGTTATCTGAACAGGTGAAATGTCACAATATGAACCATAATGTGCAAACCGCCAGTTAGGAAATAAACCTATCAAAGCAATATGTCAAAGTGTTTCCCTAGGGTGTCAGTCAGCACCGTAGATACACTCCCTTCTTCAGCGGGGAGATGGACAGATTGCAATTTCCTGCAGTATTCTGGACAAACCTTACTGCGTTGTTTCAGTATTTTAGAAGCCCATTAAATTAAAAATGGAAATGTTTAGATACTGTTATGGGATTTTTGTAAGATCTCTTGGAGGAAGCCTTATTGCACCATTACTGCAACCTCTGGGAAGTAGTTCAAACTTGAAAAGATTCTGTGGCACAATGTAGCAGACCTGAGTGGTCTTTTGGGCCAATACATGGGAAGTGCAGTTCCTAGGAAGTACTGGGGAGGAGGGGATTGCAACCCCCACCTATGGGCTCAGCCTTTGAAACTTCACCCTGAGGGGGTCACTTTATCTGCTGACCACCTGTTACATGAGGCCAGTTCAAAGATCCCAGTTAGAATCACCAGGGACAACAGACAAAGAAAGGACGTTGGTCTCAAGAGCCTGAGTTTAAGCTGACTCTGGGCTTTCGTTCTGACCTAGTAAATGGCAAGGACCTCAGGTTCATGGAGACCCCCAATCCCTATGGATAGGTTGGAAGGACTGACACTGACCAGAGCCCTTGCGGTAAAGGTGGGTGGTGAGCTCTGGTAAGCTTACCATGTGTGTAGGTTCTTTTATTATTTTCAATGTTTCCCCTCTAATTTAGTTTGATAGTAAAGTGACATTTTATAGATGTCATCTCTCTTTGGGCTGGGATCCCTTGACTGCAGCAGCTCCCAGATGTCCTACCTCTCCTCTTTCCCTTACATCCTTCACTTCTCTGGCCATTGGTTTGCTGCATCTCTGAGTCCTCTCTCTATAGGCCCTGCCCCCAGCGGCTAGTTACCCAGACTACACTCCCATTGCCATCCGTGGGGGTATCCTGGGCTGTGAGGGCTGCAGGTTTTGGCCCATGGTCAATGCAGGCGCTACGGCTGCTGCACACCTACGTGGTGACTCCTGCAGCCCATCGCCAAACTGCTGGGCCATATTCTGCAGGGTGGCCTCCCTGGCTGAGAATCTGGGAGCAGAGAAATCCTGAGTTAGAGAAGGAAAATAGTCCCAACAGAACACTCTGTAAATGGCTCCCAGAGACGTCCCAGTGACACCCGACTGTGCAGCCATGGGGTTCTCTCGCAGGAGTTCTCCTGCTTCTTCTTTGTCACCGCGGGCAAGAGTCTGGCAGTGGGAATGGAGAGGGGTGTCTGCAGGCTTTCTGAATTGGAGCCTGACAGGGCTTGTGCCCTTGGTGGTGGAGGGCCCAGATTCAATCCCCACCCGTGCCCATGGTGTCTCTGTGTGGCCATGGGTTCTCTTACCCATCACGGCAGACTGTTCAGGAGGTGGAGGAGAACCTTAAGAGGAGGTGGCTCTGGGCCTGGGCAGCACCAGGACTGGGGAAGCCAGGCGGGACACTCTGGTACCTGAAGTTGAACGTGGTATCCATGGAGCTGTAGAGGACAGAGCTGGGCCCAGAGTCCAGGGGCAGCTCCTCAGTCAGCTCCTGTGAGACCCAAAGGAAACAAAGTAGCATGTGAAATTCAGGCCTCACTGATCCTTTGGCGCTTCCCAGAGAGAAGGCTGCCCAGCACCCAGACACAGACAGCACAACTGGGCCCTATTCTCCCTATTCCCTCCCTATTCAACTCAAACTTGGCTCTTCCTCTCCCCACCCCTCCTCAGTGCCAGGAATCCCTGCTCTCTCCTGTCCCCTTCATCCCCACCCATCAGCCTTCTGGCACAAGGCAGGGCCCCTCCTCATCCACTGTCTCCTGCCCCCCGCAGAGGTCCCATGTCTCACCATGACCCTCTCCATTAGGGTAGCTTTGCAGCTGGGGAACTCCAGGGTGTCCTGCCAGCTCTTCTGTGCTGGCGAAGTGCACGGGGGATGGTGTGCAGGTAGTGGATCTGCTCAGCCATGTCCTGAACCCTGTGTGATAGGAGTGGGACAGAGAGAGTCTGATAGCCAGGGACACCCCTTGCGATTCAAACCAGCTCTGGGTCTCATGCCCACCATGGGGGAGGCCAGGAATGGCTCCCCTTTCCCCAAACCAGCACCTCCTCCAGCAGAGGCAGGGTTAGAAGTTGGGACAGGGCCTGTGTGGGAGGGGCCCTGCTGAAAGTGGGACCATTTCTGGGGGATCCAGAATTCTAGGGGATAAACATCCCTATTAGGGGCTGTGGATTGTCAGGAACAAGACCCATCCATGGAGTGCTGGGATGGGATGAAGGGCAGACAGACTCAGTTCCCACTAAGATAGGCAAATTTTGTACCTTGTCTCTACTTATTTTGTGGTCAGATCCTCTTCATCTTCGATGACCAGGCCCTCATTATCTTTCTTCTCCTCTGCAGCCAGGTCCTTCTCCTCCTCTTCTTCCTCCTCCTCTCTGGCATCCTCTTCCTCCTCCTTCTCCTCTCTGGCCAGCCCTTCTGCCTCTTCCTCTTCTGCGGCAAGGTCCTTCTCCTCTTCCTCCTCCTACATGGCCACAATCTCCTCCTCTTCCATGGCCAGTTCCTCTTCCTACATGGCCAGGACTTCCACCTCCTCATCCACGTCCTAGTCTTTCTGCTCCTCCCTGGCCAAGACCTCCTCTTCCTCCTACGTAGCCATGTCCTCCTCCTCCTCTTCCTCCATGGTCACTTCCTCCTCCTTTTCTATGGCCAAGGCCTCATCATTCTCTTCCTCCTCCTCTGTGGCCAGGTTCTCCTCTTCCTCCTACTGCTCCTCCTTTTTCTCCTCTATGGTCAGATCTTCCACCTCTTCTATTGCCAGGTCCTTGTTGCCATCCTCCTTTGACTGGTTACTGGGGGTCACTGGGCAGAGAAGGGAAGAGAGGGAGCTCTTATGCTGCTGGGGGAGGAAGGGGACAGACAGAGGTGCAGCATTTAATGTTCCCCTCTCCAATGCAAGGGCCACATGGCAGAGAGGGCCCCACATGGCCCCTTCTACAGACCCCCCTTCAACTCCTGGGCTCCATGGCAGAGAGGGCCCTGCATTGTCCCATCCTCCTTGGGAGGACCCACCCCCAGAGCATCAGTGACCCACTTCCCAGCACCACACCCCATACCTGCTGCAGGGGGCAGCTGTGCAACTCCCAGTGGCATCAGTGGGGTGAGTGGTTCAGGCCAGACCCCTTGGCTGGGATCCCCCCAATAACTGACAGAGCGATGGATCACAGGGGTTAATGACCCCTTACTACTCCCTGTGCCCAGGGATCTCCTCACCTGCAGTAGAGAAACATTCAGCACCTGTGCTCCAGAAAGCTTCCAAGGAGTGTCTGCTCTGCTCAGCAAAAGCAGTCCCAAGACATGTTGCCTGTCTCTCATCATGGGCTGGATCCCACCTGTCCAGCTGGAACTTGGGCCCATCTCAGCCCAGATGTCGTCTCTCTCCCCTTGCCACCAGCCCCGGGAGCTGGTCTCCTCCTGGTGAGCAAGGCCAGACACGTCCCCCCTGCTGTGCTGATGTGGAGATGCTTCTCCCCCAGTGGAGATGGAGGGGCAGCTCTCTGGGGGTGATGGCAGCTGCCCCCCTCTGTCTCCAGGGCCACCTGCAAAGCCTTCCTCCTGAGAATCCTCCTCAGCACCTCCATCCTGGAACTGAGCACAAAGCAGCCGTAAGTCTGGGGATCACAGCCTCTCACCAATGGGCCTGTCTGCCCCCCAGCTGGGGTGACTCCCCTTAACCCTGTGCCCATCGGGGGGCACCTGGACTGGGATCTGCACACACTGGCAGGGCTCACCATGCAGGCTGCTCCCAAAGCTCCCCTGGCACTGGGACTCCTGGCCCTTGTTCCCATTTGCCTTGGCATTTTATAGCTGGTTTTATTAGTGACTTGTGGGACCTTGAGCAAGTCGCTCCCCACTCTGTCACTCAGAGCCCACCTGTAAAAGGGGGATCTGATACTTACCTGCTATTATATACGGCTGTGAGATTTACCCAGGGAAATCTGCTCTTGAGTCCACCCACAGAGACATGTTGTAAATGTAAGCAGGGTCTGAATGAGCTCTCCCCTGACATCTAGTGATGAGCTGGGGGAAGAGGACTTCAGGATCCGACCTTGTTTGCATGGGCACACCCACCCTGCATAGGTGCTCAGCATGATGGGATTGCTTTGCCCAAATGATCACTTCTGGCTGGTGTTGGATCACAAGTCACTTTGTTATAGGGGGCAGGAGTGCTAAAAGGTTGTTATCCTTGTATGAATCAAGGGCAGCAGAACTGTGCTTCGCATGCCCTGATTGAGGGACTCACCCTTAACTAAACTGCCAAAGTCTTGTAGAATTGAGAGTGTGTGGGTATGTATGTTTATACAGGAGGATAGGGGTTGTGTATAAGGTTTTTTGGACTCTATTTGGTTTTTTCCCCTTTTACTGTGTCATAGTAGAGCTGATTAAGATTCAGTTGGGAGTCTTGTTGCAGGCTCCTAGAGCTGAAACCAGGTCTAAGCATTAGACTTGCTTTGGAACAGTGTTTGATGTAAGATACTTTTTGTACTACCAGTGAGGCTCCCTACTAATAGCTAAACTCCTTGAGAGCTGTGTTAAATGGTGGGACTTCAATACATCCCAGAGGGTGTAGAGTGGCTGGCTGGGTAGCCGGTGGAGTGACGAGTGGCTGGCAGCATGGCTGATGCTGGAGTGAGTGCCTGGCCAGCAGAGCAAGCAAGGTGCTCCCTCCCCTCTGCCAGGGTGGCAGGTGAATTCTGCACATGCAGCTCTGAAATTTGGGTCTTCACTGACCAAGGACAACAACTGTGAGCAGGGTGTAGTGGAGGGAGGAAGGAGGGGTATGTTAAAGGAACTTTTGGTTGCTGGTCTTAAGAACCTGTGGCGAAAGGACACTGCCCAATGTACTTTGGGGTGTGGGTTTTTCTCATGTGTTTTTCTCATTTTCCCAAGTTAATGCTGGGTTACTTTCCCCCTTTTTATTAAAAGTTTCTTTTCTACACTCTCTCTGTGTTTCCAAGAGGGGAAGTATTGCCTTTAGAGATACCCAAGGGGTGGTGTGAATTATCCCAGGATTACTGGGTGGGGACTCGAGCAGGTTTTGTGTTGTACTGTTGAAAAGGAACCCCTAGATATTGAACCCAGCCCTGGTTGCTCCTGACTCCAACTGGCAGAAGGGTTATATTAGACATTTCATTATTGGCGTGGGATGGTGCCCAGCAGGAGATCAGTAGGGATTCTTGCCAAACAACACTTACCCACTGTCCTTCTGAGCTCAGAGGATGTAACACCCATTGTCTGATCAGGACTCACTAGTGCTAGGAGCTGGAGAAGTGTCTATACCATCCCTGGACAGATGGGGACGCTGAGGCATAGAGTAGGGAAGTTGACTTGTTTACAGTGTATAAGCACAAGGGATAAAAGTACAGTCATAATCCCCACAGTAACAATACAACAAGAGGGGGAGCTTATTAGGTACAGGGAACAAAGGACAGGGCTAAGGAAAGAACAGGAGTAACCGGAAGGAGAAGCCATCAACAGTACTTTAAACCCAGTGCAATGCCAGCATTTACAAGGGACACAACCCCTCTGCCCATATCTCACTCCCAGCCCCTGTGTAGCAGAATGGTAGTTGAGTATCAGTTCTCTAGGGGATGCTGCCGCCCTGTACTCATTGGCCAGCTTGAAATTCACAAGTAAAACAAGCAAACCTATGGAGTCTCACCAGGTCTTCAGTCTCCCTCTACAGTGGACAATTCGGGTGGCTCTTGGTAGCCTGACCACGAATCGTTCCTCAGCCCCCGGGTTGCTGGTCTCTGTGGCTGATACCCATGGCCCAGTGGCCACCAATAGGGTTCAAAGTCTCCCTTTGTATAAGAATGGGAAGGCCAATAGAGGATAAATACCCCCAAAGACAGGGCTCGAATCCAGGGGTCCTGACTCCCCACACCCTGCTGTAATTACTGCACCCCCCGTGCTTCACAAGTTGCGTCTTCCCACCAGATCAGCCACTAGGCTGGAAAGGCATCATTTACTGCCATTCTTTGCACTTCCTATGAGCAGGGTGAGTTCCAAAGGCTGCACAGACACTTGAATGGATCCTCATAGCCGCCCCTGCGCAGTGAGAGAGGTAGGGGGAGATTATTGTGCCCCATTTCTTGATGGAGAAACTACAGCAGAGGAAGGTGAAGTGATTTATATAATATCAAATGGGCAGGCAGTGGCAGAGTTAGGATTAGAACCCAAAAGTCCTGCCTTCCCTTGGGAGACTTTCCCCAGCCTCCAGGAGGAATAGGACCCAGGAGTCCTGATGCTCAAACTTACTGACTGCTCAAATTTCAGACACCAAATGCTCACAGTAAAGTGCTCTCAAATTAGCTACAAGAATTGTACATTGAAAAGAGTCAGCAAGTAATTTGGAAGAACTAACAATCAAAGCCTCCCAGACATTACTGGAGAGAAGGTGGAAAAGCTTATCAACTAAATATCTTTGTTATGAATTGTTGCTCAGTCTTCAAAGTGACTACTCTTTCAGAGGGAAGTGGCAAAATCAGAAGGGATTTCAAGCTCTTCCCCCCCACCAATTTCCTGACTGCTCCCAACTCAGACTGTCTCTCCCTCCATCTCTGGCCTTCCCCCACCCTCCCCTGCCTGGCACCTCCATACCCCAGACACACAAAGGGAACCCCACTAAGCCGATCTCTTCCCCTCCTCAATCCCCAGTTTTGCCATGGGGCAGATTCTGGCAGGAGATCAGTGGCTTCAGTGCTGTTAAGGCAGCTCGGATCCCGCCCACAGGTGCATTAACAACAAGTAGCAGATTCCCAGGGGCTGTGAGATCTGAGGCTCCTGGTGACATTTGTGCAGAGTCACTTTTCTGACCACCCCCAGGGTCTCTCTCAGTCACCTGGAGTCTCTGGCTCAGCAGTTGGGGTTGGCAAAGCCTGGGGCTGCCTTGGAGGGCTAGTTCCTGCCACTGGAGGAAGTACCTGCCTGGACTGGGAACAGAGGAGGCTTTAATGAAGGTCTCTCCACAGCACAGACCCTCCTGAGGAGCAGCAGTGGCTCAGCCTGGGCTCCCAGATCACAGGGGAGGCAACACCATCACACCCAACCCAGCAGAAGAGACTGTTCTATCTCGGGGACTCTCTTTTTGTCCCAGCACCCCCACGAACATGATACAGTTCTGCGGTGATCTGGAAGCCTACTTTCGCCGCCTCCGACTCAAAGAATACTTTCAGGATAACACTGAACAGCGCACTGATACACAGATACCCTCCCACCAACAACACAGGAAGAAGAACTCCACATGGACTCCTCCTGAGGGTTGAAATGACAGTCTGGACCTCTACATAGAATGCTTCCGCCGACGTGCACAGGCAAAAATTGTGGAAAAACAACATCGCTTGCCTCATAACCTAAGTCGTGCAGAACGCAATGCCATCCACAGCCTCAGAAACCACTCTGACATTATCATCAAAGAGGCTGATAAAGGAGGTGCTGTTGTCATCATGAACAGGTCTGACTACCAGAAGGAGGCTGCCAGACAACTCTCCAATACCAAATTCTACAGGCCACTTTCCACTTTCCTCAGATCCCTCTGAGGAATACACTAAGAAACTGCACCATCTACTCAGGACACTCCCTACACTAACACAGGAACAAATCAACATACCCTTAGAGCCCTGACCGGGGTTATTCTATCTACTACCCAAGATCCACAAACCTGGAAATCCTGGATGCCCCATCATCTCAGGCATTGGCACTCTCATTGAAGGACTGTCTGGATATGTGGACTCCCTACTCAGACCCTACGCCACCAGCACTCCCAGCTATCTCCGTGACACCACAGATTTCCTGAGAAAACTACAATGCATTGGTGACTCCCAGAAAACACCATCCTAGAGGCTCTCTACAGAAACATCCCACACACAGATGGAATACAAGCTATCAGGAACAGTATCCCTGATGATGACACAGCACAACTTGTTGCTGAGCTCTGTGACTTTATCCTCACACACAATTATTTCAAATTTGGTGACAATATATACCTCCAGACCAGTGGCACCGCTATGGGCACCCGCATGACCCCACAGTATGCCAACATTTTTATGGCTGACCTGGAACAACGCTTCCTCAGCTCTCGTCCACTCACGCCCCTTCTCTACCTACACTACATTGATGACATCTTCATCATCTGGACCCATGGGAAGGAGACCCTGGAAGAATTCCACCATGATTTCAACAGCTTCCACCCCACCATCAACCTCAGCCTGGACCAATCTACACGGGAGGTCCACTTCCTAAACACCACAATACAAATAAGCAATGGCCACGTTAACACCACCCTATACCGAAAACCCACCGACCGTTACGCCTACCTTCATGCCTCCAGCTTCCACCCCGGACACACCACACGATCCATCGTCTACAGCCAAGCGCTGAGGTACAACTGCATCTGCTCCAACCCCTCAGACAGAGACCAACACCTACAAGATCTTCACCAAGCATTCTCAAAACTATGATACTCACACAAGGAAATAAAGAAACAAATCAACAGAGCCAGACGTGTACCCAGAAACCTCCTGCTACAAGACAGGCCCAAAAAAGAAACCAACAGAACTCCACTGGCCATCACCTACAGTCCTCAGCTTAAACCTCTCCAACGCATCATCAGTGATCTACAACCCATCCTGGACAATGATCCCTCACTTTCACAGACCTTGGGAGGCAGGCCAGTCCTTGCCCACAGACAACCCACCAACCTTAAGCATATTCTCACCAGCAACCACACACTGCACCATAACAACTCTAACTCAGGAACCAACCCATGGAACAAACCTCGATGCCAACTCTGCCCACATATCTACACCAGCAACACCATCACAGGACCTAACCAGATCAGCTACAACATCACCGGCTAATTCACCTGCATGTCCACCAATGTTATATATGCCATCATGTGCCAGCAATGCCCCTCTGCTATGTACATTGGCCAAACTGGATAGTCACTACACAAGAGGATAAATGGACACAAGTCAGATATCAGGAATGGCAATATACAAAAACCTGTAGGAGAACACTTCAACCTCCCTGGCCACACAATAGCAGATGTAAAGGTAGCCATCTTACAGCAAAAAAACTTCAGGACCAGACTCCAAAGAGAAACTGCTGAGCTCCAGTTCATTTGCAAATTTGACACCATCAGATCAGGATTAAACAAAGACTGTGAATGGCTATCCAACTACAGAAGCAGTAGTTCTCTCCTCCCTTGGTGTTCACACCTCAGCTGTTAGCAGAGCACCTCACCCTCCCTGATTGAACTAACCTCGTTATCTCCCTACTGATTTATACCTGCCTCTGGAAATTTCCATTACTTGCATCTGAAGAAGTGAGGTTCTTACCCACGAAAGCTTATGCTCCCAATACTTCTGTTAGTCTTAAAGGTGCCACAGGACCCCGTTGCTTTTTACAGATTCAGACTAATACGGCTACCCCTCTGATACATCACACTCAAGAAACTCAACCCTGATACCTTAAGTAAAGAGAGACAGAGAGAGCAGCCTCCCCTCCCTTAGCAACAGCCAGAGCCCTCTGGTGACAGCAGCTAAGGACACCACTTCCAGGTTCTTATTGGCTCCCATGTTAATCCAAAGTCACTCCTCTTCCTTCCTTGCAGCAACTCTGGAGTCAATGAGACCAGAAATGTGACATTGGGGAGGGGAAGACGCCAAAATCTAGTTAAACACTTCTCCCTTTCCCCTGCTCTCCATATCTGGGGCAAGGACTCAGGGCAACTATCTTCCCTCCAAACCCTGAACATCCTACAGTTCTGAAGGGGGAGATCAACAACATTTGTGGTGATTTTATATTAGTATTTGATCAATGGAGAGAAAGTTATCACTGCCCCCGACCGGCCATTCACACAGTCCTGGGCAATGCTGCTTTAACAGGAGATGGGAGGGGATGGAGGAGCCAGAAGATTCAATAAACTTCCATGCCCTGTCGCTGGCTAATAATGGCTACCGTGGACCCACCCCAGAAGTGGCTGGTCTCAGCACTGCAGGAAGAGACCCCTCATGGTGAACGTTCTCCATGGTCTATTCAGGACCCTTCTGGTGAAAGCAGCTATCGGAATGTGAGGAGTTAGTACATGAGGATGGAGCATCTCAGCTGCTCTGGGCTCTGCCTGAGGGAATAGGGACACATCCACACACAGAACAGTCCACTGAGGGGATTGAACCCCTTGTCTCGCACCGTCTGAGGAAAGGAAATTCAGTCAGGGTCTGGCCACCTCTCCTGTTAGCAGTTGGAAGTTACGGGATAGTGTGAGGCCCAGATAGTGCGAGGCCCTGCCTGGGATGTGTATCTGAAATGGGGCAAGTCACTCTGATCAGCAACCCTGTGGATTTTAATGGAGATAAAGGGGGAAACAAATGATTCTCAAATGTGATGGGGAAAGTTGATCCCTGGGGAATTTAACCCCTCTGCAACCTCTATTGTGGAGAATGACTCAGGGCAACAGGGTCCCTCCAAAAAGGAGAAGGGACGTCAAATGAAAAATATGGGGAATACCTCAAAGCCTAAAAGGATTTTTTAAAATTAATAATTGATAATTATATGGCAATGGTAAAATCTGAAATGTGATATCAGTAATTAAAAAGAAAAAGGGGCAAATATGAGAAATCTGGAAAAGTTTGAGGGATTTTCTATCAACCATTGATACAAGATAAAGAGGTAAAATCTGAGTGGATTTCATATCAATATTTGATAATTAGGGAGAAAAGGGGAAATCAATATTCAAGGATTTAAGAAAAGGACAACATCTGAGGAGATTTTATGTTAATATCAGACGATTAGATGGGGAAAATCTCAGGGGATAATAAATCATAGATAACGAGAGAGAAAATGGAGCAAAATGTTCAGGAATTTTCTGTCAATATTTTAGAACTGAGGAAAAAATGGGGCAAAAACTAAACATTTCCTAATATAACAGGAAAACACCAACATCTGGGGGGACTTTATGTCAATATTGAAGAATTGGAGGGAAAAGTGGGAGTGTTTAAGGGGATTTGTGATGGGATGCAGCTGGCCTTTGCAGCTCCCTACAGGAGACCCCACAATCTTACTACACCCCACCCCAGGAAGCAGCGAAGGTGGGTCCTCTGGGCCTGCCTAGTGCCTACACAGGTCTCACAGAAGCAGCCACTCAGAGCCCAGCAGTCTCAGAGAAAAGTTGCTGCAGTGGAACAGCAGGTCAGTCCCTGGCTGGGACTGAAGGAGTAAAGCAAGGGGACTCTTCCCTGGCCTGGTGAGTGAGAAGAACCCTGTGACAGGGCTGCAGATAGAAGGGCCCTGTCAGAAGAGGCCAGGGAAATAGCAGTGATGGATTGGAGTGAGCAGTACATGGCTGCTGTGTATAGGGTCGAAGCCTAAAAGGATTTTTTAAAAATTAATAATTGATAATGATATGGCAATGGTAAAATCTGAAATGTGATATCAGTGTTCAGTAATTAAAAAGAAAAAGGGGCTAATATGAGAAATCTGGAAACCTGGGTTGGAACCTGGGGTAATGGCCGGGCTCCCCTGGCAACAGGTAAAATGGTGTAAGCCCCCAAAAGGGGACAGGCCTAATTTGGGAGCCTGAACAAAGGGCTGAATTAAAAGGACCCAGAGCTGGGGCTGAAGGCCCTAGCGAGGAGAAGCAGACTGCTTCTTTGTTGGACTCTTAATACCCTGGCAGGGGTTCATTGAGACTTTGGGACTCGGCCAGAGGCCCGACGACGGAATTCCCACCAAGCTGGCCGGCGGCCTGCAGGGGACACCAGGAGGAGAAAAGGTCTGAGATGCTGCACCGAGATCCTCCAGAGGTGAGTGCCCCATTAGGGGATTATACAGCAACATACAACAAACAGCACAAAGTGATGGATCCCCCTTGCCTGACATTCACAGAGGCAGCAGGGAGCCCTGGGCAGTGCTGCTTTAACAGGAGCAGGGAGGAGCTAGAAGGCCATGAGGGGCAGGCATTGGGGTCTGGCAATGAGACTGGCAGCTAGTGGCTGAGGGAGGCAGGGCAGCTGCCCTTCCTGCTGGCTCTCACCCTAGATAGAATCATAGAATATCAGGGTTGGAAGGGACCTCAGGAGGTCATCTAGTCCAACCCCCTGCTCAAAGCAGGACCAATCCCCAGACAGATTTTTGCCCCAGATCCCTAAATTGCCCCCTCAAGGATTGAACTCAGGTCAATGTTCAAACCACTGAGCTATCCCTCCCCCCTCATCCCAGCCAGGGCTTTGTCAAGCCTGACCTTAAAAACCTCTAAGGAAGAACATTCCACCACCTCCCTAGGTAACCCATTCCAGTGCTTCCCCACCCTCCTAGTGAAATAGTGTTTCCTAATATCCAACCTAAACCTCCCACACTGCAACTTGAGACCATTACTCCTTGTTCCGTCATCTGGTACCACTGAGAACAGTCTAGAGCCATCCTCTTTGGAACCTCCTTTCAGGTAGTTGAAAGCAGCTATCAAATCCCCCCCATTCTTCTCTTCTGCAGACTAAATAATCCCAGTTCCCTCAGATGTAGCTGTGCCTCACAGCTCT
Source organism: Malaclemys terrapin pileata (assembly GCF_027887155.1). Classification (NCBI taxonomy): domain Eukaryota; kingdom Metazoa; phylum Chordata; order Testudines; family Emydidae; genus Malaclemys; species Malaclemys terrapin. The sequence continues at coordinate 11,291,136 of NC_071515.1, read as the reverse complement.
CCCAAATTGCATCCCTCACCCCATTCCTACTTGGCGAATGACTCATGGCAACAATTTCCCCCCTAAACAAGGACAAATTGCTGCAGATAAAATGGGCAGGAACCCCCCCCCAAATCTGAGGAGATTGTAAATTCTGCACTGGGGAGAAAATGGGGCAAAAGCTGTGGCAGAGAACAGAGGAACTCAATCATGGGAGAGAGAAGAAGGGAAAGCGACAGGGGTTTTACATCCATATTTGCTAATTATGGAGCAATGGAGCAGAGCCGGGGATGATTTTATCAGTCTGGGAGAGGGAAGAGGTAAAATCAGAGGGGATTTCATTCCCCCCTCCCCCTCCTGTATGGGCACCTGCTCTTCTCGCCCTGTAATGTCCTGGCTGCACAGAGATGGTAAAATCTACCACTCATCACATGATCTCTCTGCTCCTTACTTTCCTTTTCCCTTCATCCCCGGCATATTTCACCCCTCCTCCACCTGACAATTCTCCCCCCCCTTGATCCCCAGAGCACCCCTGCCCCCAGTGTCTTTTCCGATTGCATCCCCGGGCCTTGTCCTGGGGGCAGCCCCTGGCCGGTGCAGTCACAGCACGGGTCAGTTGGGGGCAAACGGCCCTGTCTCCGGCCCCCGCCACAAGCTGCAGGTTGGTTGGGGGTGCATGGCCCTGGCTGCAGCCCCCAACTGCAGTCCTGCCACAAGGGTGCAGGAGGGGGTGTGGGCTCTGGATGGCGCATACTTCAGGTGGCTCCCTGGAAGTGGCGACATCTCCCTCTAGTCCTAGGTGGAGGCATGGCCAGGTGGCTCTGTGTGCTGCCTCGCCTGCAGGTGCCACCCTCCCAACTCCCATTGGCTGCAGTTCCCAGCCAATGGGAGCTGCAGAGCAGGCGCTCATGGCATGGGCAGCACGCAGAGCTCCCCTAGCCGTCCCTGCACCTAGAACCCAGAGGGAGATGTCACCACTACCAGGGAGCTGCGCGGAGCCGGGTAGGGAGCCTGCCAGGCTCGCACCAACCAGATGCCTGGCAACCTTAGAATATCAGGACAAATGGCGTCCCGATTGTACATCAGTTGAGATGCGGGACAAACAGTTAAATATCGGGACAGTCCCAATTTTATCAGGACATCTGGTCACCCTAAATACACCACTCCTATCTCCTGCACTGCAACACTTTCACAGTTTGCTAACCAAGGACCGCCAAGACCCAGAGTTCAGAGGTGCGTCCATGTGGTTTCAGCACCAGCCCCTGAGGGTAGCGGGGAGCATCAATCAATGCCTCCATTGCTGCTGCTTCCCTGTCTGCAACTGGCTCACAGAGGTGGGCCTGGGTTACCGGAGCTCTCTGTGCTAACCCCATGTATTGGGGTGTGAAAGGGGAACTCTTAGAGCTCAGACCTGTGGTTGCCCCCTAAAGTTCATTGACACCCAGTGACTGTGAGCGGTGTAAACTGCAGAGCCTGGAGTTCAGGGCAAGCTGTGGCTGGGGAGCTAGGATGCAGGGCCCTGTGTACTGGCTCCCTGGAGTTGCTCTAGCGGTTGGGGAGACTGCAGTGGAGGGTCAGATTATGGCAATCTCACCAGGACTGCTGAACACCCTCAGCCAGTGACCCCCGGAGAGTAGCATGCTTCCAAACTCCAATTGACTCCAGCTTAGGGTCTCTCTGATCTGCTAACTAAGGGCATGTCTACACTGGCAGAGTTACAGTGCTGGGAGTTACCGTGCTGCTCAGAGAGCGCTGAAGGGAAACGGCTGTTGTGTGTTCACACTGTCAGCTGCCTGCGCAATAGCGTGTTCACACTTGTGGCACTTGCAGCGGTAGTTGGAGCATTGCATTCTGGGAAGCTATCCCACAGAATATTTCTTTCTCTTCTGCCGCTAAGAGTTGTGGGAAGATGGAGGGGGTCACGGGGCATCCTGGGTCCTGTCCCAATGCCCTGTGATGCATTGCTTCGCATCCCAGCAATCCCTGTGCTTCTGTCCGCATTTGGCGCCATCTTTCAAAGGTTTATGTACTGCGTACCCTGCCTCTTTGGGCTGCAGGAATGGATCCCGAACTGTTGACCAGTTGGCTGCTTGCTCTGACCAACACATCACGAATAGCAGTGGAGTTATTCCTTAAACTACAAAGCCAAGAGGAGTGCGACATTGATCTCGCCACTTGTACTAGCTACGACACGAGATTGCTTGTGGCATTCACGGAGGTGCTGACCAGAGTGGAACACCACTTTTGGACTTGGGAAACAAGCACTGCGTAGTGGGATCACATCGTGATGCACATCTGGGATGACGAGCAGTGGCTAAAGAACTTTCGGATGAGGAAAGCCACATTCTGTGTGATGAGACTGTGTGATGAGCTCACCCCAGCCCTGTAGCGCAAGGACACGAGAATGAGAGCTGTCCTGTCGCTGGAGAAACATGTGGCGATTGCACTGTAGAAACTGGCTACTCCAGACTGCAACCAGTTCAGAATGGGAAAGTCGACTGTTGGACTTATGTTGACGGAAGTGTGCAGGGCCATTAATTGCATCCTGCCCCGAAAGACCATGACTCTGGGCAACGTGCATAACATTGTGGCTGGCTTTGCACAAATGGGCTTCCCTAACTGCGGAGGGGTGATAGATGGCATGCACATTCCAATTCTGGCACCGGACCACCTAGCCACCGAGTACATTAATCGCAAGGGGTATTTCTCAGTGGCTTGTGGATAACCGTGGGCATTTCACAGACATTAACGCAGACTGATCTGAAAAGGTGCATGATGCATGCATCTTTTGGAACACTGGCCTGTTCAGGAAGCTGCAAGCAGGGACTTTCTTCCCGGACCAGAAGATCACTGTAGGGGAAGATGAAATGCCCATTGTGATCCTGGGAGACCCTGCCTACCCCTTAATGCCATGGCTTATGAAGCCATACATGGGGCAACTTGACAGCAGCAAGGAGCGGTTCAACAACAGGCTGAGCAAGTTCAGAATGACTGTTGAGTGTGCTTTTGGCCATTTAAAGTCCTGCTGGTGCTGCCTCTGTGGGAAGCTGGACCTGGCTGATTACAATATTCCTATGCTTATAGCCTATGCTGTATGCTCCATAATATTTGTGAAGGGAAGGGTGGACTGCAGAGGCTCAGCGCCTGGAGACTGAGTTTGAACAGCCGGAGACCAGGTCTATTAGAGGGGCGCAGCGCAGGGCCATAAGGATCAGGGATGCCTTGAGGCAGAAATTTGAAGCTGAAAGCCACTAATATTTGTTGCTATGCTTGGGAGTGCAGTGCTTGTAATGCTAGTAGGTGATTGTGATTGGTGCAGATGATGCAATATGAAGGTTTATCATAATTGTCTGTTGCTTTGCAGGGCTCTGTTTGCTTTCAATTAATAGAATAAAGATTGCTTTCAAACCAATACAATCCTTTTATTAAAAAACAACTGGAGGAGAGAATCAAACAAAAAAAAATCAGCAGTGAGGGGGATGGGAGAAGGGAAGGTCCCAGGAGGAGGTGGAGTCCCAGAATGGCTAAAGATTTGTGTATGTTCAGGGATCAAATCCAACCTTCTCCTTTGGAGTACAGTGCAGCAGGTACTGTACTTCAGCAGGGCCAAACTGAAGAGGGATGGGTGCTGAGTCCAGTGGGCAGTGACAGTCCTCAATGCTGGACTGTGAGGGGGGAGGAGTGGAATGCCGCAGGTATAGACTGGAGCCAGGAGGTTGATAACAGTGTGTTGGCGGTGTCTGGGGGGAGCATGGGAAAGAGTTTTGTGACAGCGGCTGCAGGGGAGGGTGGGCGTGGAGCTGCTCGGTTTGCAAATCTAGTATCGCCTGGAGTGTGTCCACTGGTGCTCTATAACATTTAAGAGCCGCTCCGTGGCGTCCTTCTGGCATGCCACATTCTCCTTTCGGTGTCTCTTCTCGCTGTCCCACCACTCCTTCAATTCCTGTTTCTCGGTGGTGGAGCGCATCATAACATCACGCAGAAAGTCCTCCTTAGTTCTTCTTGGCTGCTTTCTAATTCTGTGCAGCAGTTCAGCCACAGATAACTAAGAGGAAGGCTGGACTCCTAAGGTCATCTCTCTGAAGTTTAAACACAACATTTTACAGAATCAGTATTGTTTGCAACACACAACACTGATTCAGTGATTTAAAACATAGCCAGTACTCACACACCTGTCACTAACTGGCTGACCCCAGGCAAGCATGCATGATGAGCCACAAAACCCCCAAAATGGTGAGTAGCCGCAGGGCAGGGTAAATCACTCTTCCCGGACCCTGCTGTACACTGGGCACATGGCTTTTGGGGAGAGCCAGCACTGGGGGGTGGGGGGGCTGATAATCATTCCTGTCCCCACACTTTCTACAGGATGTGATCATTATGGAAAATATCTCGCTGCTGAGGGTGAGCAGGGAATCAAGAGAGAGTCTAGTCCAAGACTGCGGCTTCCACCCTGGCCTCTATGTGGCTGGCCTGTGTGCAGCAGTGGTCCCCTGCCTCCCCCCGTGATGGCACAGCGATGCGGGAAAGTTACCGTTAATGGGGCAAGAAACAAAGCAGCTCTGCTGAAGAACCTGCAGCAACGAATTGCCCAGTATCTCCATGAGAGTTTCCTGGATATCTGAGGGAGATTCCCGTGAAGTGAGGGAGTCAATCAACAGCCTGTTCCACCACTCAGACTAGGCATGCGGTGGGAGACAAGCCTGCTTTCTGCAACCCTCCTGCCCCCAACAACTCATGTCAGCAATTCCCCAAATCAGATCCACTTACCAGGGGCCTCCTCTCCTGTTTGAGCTTTGCCAACATCTGACAGCTGCTACTGGCTAGGCTCCTCCAGGATAGAAAAGAGCTCCTGACTGCATGCATCTCTGACCTCCAAGTCATCCTCTGCCTCTGGGTCCCCCTCCCCCTCCTCATCCTCCTGACTTAGTCCACTCTCGACTGGCACGCGAGCCACCCAAGTATCCACAGTGGTCTTCGCAGTGGAGGTGGGGTCGTCGCAGAGTATCATGTCCAACACTTTGTAGAACCAGCAGCTCATGAGTGCAGCACCGGAGCAGTGGTTTGCCTCCCATGCTTTGTGGTAAGCGTTCCGCAGCTCCTTCACTTTGACTGTGCACTGCAGTCATGGCCTCTTTGTCATGCATTGAGAAATCTGTCCGTAGGTATCATAATTCCTATGGCTGGAGTGCAGCTGGGACTGGACAGCCTCCTCTCCTCAAATGCTGATGAGGTCCAGCAGTTCAGCATTGCTCCAAGTGGGGGATTGCCTGGTGTGTGAAGCAAAAGATGTGCTGAGACCATCACCGAGCAAACAGGAAGGGGACTTTCAAATTTCCAAAGGAATTTACGCAGTGGGGATGACAGTTGGTCACCTGAGGGCAGGGCAGCAGAGTTCAAACCAATGACCAGAGAGGCGAGAACAGGCATTGTGCAACCACAGTGTCTACAGCGTTATAGCCCCAGCGCAGAAAGCTCTACACCTCTCTTTGGGGTGTTTTTTTTAAAGCACTGCAACAGCTCAGTTTCTATGCACTAAGTGGCTTGGCAGTGTGTACACCTCGGGAGTTACAGTGCAGAAAGCTGCTTTACTGCGCAGAAACTTGCCAGTGTACACTACGGGATTAATCCGAATTTATATAATTTGAATTTTGGAAACAGACTGTATAAAGTCGAATGTATGCGGCCACACTAAGCACATTAATTCGGTGGTGTGTGTCCATGTACCGGGGCTAACGTCGATTTCCAGAACATTGCACTGTGGGTAGCTATCCCATAGCTATTCCATAGTTCCCGCAGTCTCCTCCGCCCATTGGAATTCTGGGTTGAGATCCCAATGCCTGATGGGGCCAAAAACATTGTCGCGGGTGATTCTGGGTATATCCTCCCCCCTCTCCAGGGAAGCAATGGCAGACAACCGTTTTGCGCCTTTTTCCTGGGTGAACAGTGCAGACACCATACCACGGCAAGCATGGAGCCCGCTCAGCTCAAGATAGCAGTCATGAACATTGTAAACACCTCACGTGTTATCGTGCAGTTTATGCTGAACCAGAACCTGCAAAACCAGGTAGCGAGGAGTAGGCTACAGCAGCGCAGCGGCCAGAGTGATGAGGATATGGGCATGGAATTCTATCAAACCATGGGACCCGGTGCTTTGGAGATCATGCTGTTAATGGGACAGGTTATAGCCGTGGAACACCGATTCTGGGCCCGGGAAACAAGCACAGACTGGTGGGACCGCATCGTGTTGGAGGTGTGGGATGATTCCCAGTGGCTGAGAAACTTTCGTATGCATAAGGGCACTTTCTTGGAACTTTGTGACTTGCTTTCCCCTGCCCTGAAGCGCCAGAATACCAAGATGAGAGCAGCCCTCACAGTTGAGAAACGAGTGGCAATAGCCCTGTGGAAGCTTGCAACGCCAGACAGCTACCGGTCAGTCAGGAATCAATTTGGAGTGGGCAAATCTACTGTGGGGGCTGCTGTGATGCAAGTAGCCAAAGCAATCACTGAGCTGCTGCTACGAAATGTAGTGACTCTGGGAAATGTGCAGGTCATAGTGGATGGCTTTGCTGCAATGGGATTCCCTAACTGTGGTGGGGCGATAGATGGAACCCATATCCCTATCTTGGCACTGGAGCACCAGGGTGCCCAGTACATAAACCGCAAGGGGTACTTTTCAATGCTGCTGCAAGCACTTGTGGCTCACAAGGGACGTTTCACCAACATCAACATGGGCTGGCTGGGAAGGGTTCATGACGCTCGCGTCTTCAGGAACACTAATCTGTTTAAACGGCTGCAGCAAGGGACTTACTTCCCGGACCAGAAAATAACCGTTGGGGATGTTGAAATGCCAATAGTTATTCTTGGGGACCCAGCCTACCCCTTAATGCCATGGCTCATGAAGCCATACACAGGCAGCCTGGACAGGAGTCAGGAGCTGTTCAACTACAGGCTGAGCAAGTGCAGAATGGTGGTAGAATGTGCATTTGTCCGTTTAAAAGGTCGCTGGCGATCGTTACTGACTCGCTCAGACCTCAGCCAAACCAATATCACCATTGTTATTTCTGCTTGCTGTGTGCTCCACAATCTCTGTGAAAATAAGGGGGAGACCTTTATGGCGGGGTGGGAGGCTGAGGCAAATCACCTGGCTGCTGATTACGTGCAGCCAGACACCAGGGCGATTAGAAGAGCACACCAGGAAGCGCTGTGCATCAGAGAAGCTTTGAAAACCAGTTTCATGACTGGCCAGGCTACAGTGTGAAATTTCTGTTTGTTTCTCCTTCATGAAAACCCGCCCCCTTTATTGACTCATTCTCTGTAAAGAACCCACCCTCCCCCTTCCCCCAGCTTGCTTTCACAGGAAATAAAGTCACTATCGTTTAAAAATAATGTATTCTTTATTAATTGATTATAAACATAGAGAGAGAACCGACAAGGTAATCTGGGTGAGGTTTGGGAGGAGGATAGGAGGGAAGTAAAAGGCCACTGAAAAAATTCAATATAATGACAGCCTTTTGATTGGGCTGTCCACTGGGGTGGAGTGGGAGGGTGCACAGAGCCTCCCCCCCCGCGTTCTTACACGTCTGGGTGAGGAGGATATGGAACATGGTGAGGGGGGAGGGAGGTTATACAGCGGCTGCAGCGGCAGTCTGTTATCCTGCTGCCGTTCCTGAAGCTCCACCAGATGCCGGAGGATGTCCATTTGATCACGCAGCAGCCCCAGCGTTGCAGCCTGCCACCTCTCATCTCGAGCGTCCCTCATGACCTCACGTTCACTGTCATCTTTCCTGTATTTAGATACCATGTCCTTCCACTCATTCAAATGAGCTCTTTCATTGCGGGTGCATTCCATTATTTCTGAGAACATCTCGTCTCGTGTCCTCTTTCTCCGCCGCCTTATCTGAGATAGCCTTTGGGATGGAGGAGGGAGGCTTGAAAAATTTGCAGCTGCTGGAGGGAGGGTTGAAAAAAAGGAGAGAAGTTTTTAAAATGATACATTTTACAGAACAATGCTTATACTCTTTCATGGTGAACAACACTATTCACATTACATAGCACATGTGATTTCAGTACAAGGTCGCATTTTCCATCTTAATATTGAGTGCCTGTGGCTTTGGTGTTAGAGATCACAGACGCAGGTCCGGGCAACAGAATTCAGCTTGCATGCGGCCATGGTAAGCCATTGTCTTTCGGATTCTGCGCCCTCCTTTCCCACATACCAAGCAAAGCCCGTTGACTGCTGCGGTTTTCCTGTTAACCTTCAGCAGCAGAAAACAAACTAACCCCCCCCCACATCCAATTCTCTGGGATGATCGCTTTATCCCTCCCCCCACCGCGTGGCTGGTATCAGGGAAGATCCCTGCTAGCCAAATGCAAAAAGCTCAGGGCCAAATCCCCCCCTCCCCCGTGCTTGGCTAACTGCAGGGAAGGATTTCTTTTCAGCCACAGGCAAACAGCCCAGTAGGAACGGCCACCTCTGTCCCCTTAATTAAATTCCCATATTTCAACCAGGTTACCATGAGCGATATCACTCTCCTGAGGATTACACAGCGAGATAAAGAACGGATGTTGCTTGAATGCCAGCAAACACTGGGACCATACGCTGCCAGGCTTTGTCATGCAATGATACCAGATTACTTGCTGCAAGCATGGCGTGGTCAAGTGTCCTACCATGGAGGACGGAATAAAGCTGCACTGCCCAGAAACCTTGTGGCAAGGCTTTTGGAGTACCTCCAGGACAGCTTCATGGAGATGTCCCTGGAGGATTTCCGCTCCATCCCCAGACACGTTAACAGACTTTTCCAGTAGCTGTACTGCCGCAAATGCATCCCAAGTCCTCAGGGCAAAGTAATCATTAAAAAACGCTTGCTTTTAAAACAAGTTTTATATTTTAAAAGGTAAACTCACCTGAGGTCCCTTCCATGGTCTTGGATACTGGCTTGGGAGGGTTGGGAGGGTACTTCAGTCAGGCTGAGAAAAAGATCCTGGCTGTTGGGGAGAACGGAGTGCTAGGTGCTCTCCGCAAGCTCGTCCTCCTCCTCCTCTTCCCCGTCTGCAGACTCCTCAGGTGTAGCTGATGAGATTATCCCCACCTTGGAATCCATGGTCAGAGGTGGGGTAGTGGTGGCGGTCCCCTCTAGAACTGCATGCAGCTCGGCGTACAAGCGGCATGTCCGCAGCTCTGACCCAGAGCGACCGTTTGCCTCCTTTGTTTTTTGATAGGCTTGTCTGAGCTCCTTGACTTTCACGCGGCACTGATCTGAGTGGCCTCTCTCCATCATGCCCTTGGAGATCTTTTCAAAAGTTTTGGCATTTCGTCTTTTCGAACGAAGTTCTGCTAGCACTGAATCCTCTCCCCATATAGCGATCAGATCCAGTACCTCCCGTACGGTCCATGCTGGTGCTCTTTTTCGATTATCGGCCTGCATGGTTACCTGTGCTGATGAGCTCTCTGTGGTCACCTGTGCTCTCCACACTGGGCAAACAGGAAATAAAATTCAAATGTTCGCGGGTCTTTTCCTGTCTACCTGGCCAGTGCATCTGAGTTCAGATTGCTGTCCAGAGCGGTCACAATGGTGCACTGTGGGATAGCTCCTGGAGGCCAACATCATCGAATTGCGGCCACACTAACCCTAATTTGAAATGACAATATCGATTTTGGTGCTACTCCGCTCGTCGGGGTGGAGTACAGAAATTGATTTTAAGAGCCCTTTATTTTGAAATAAATGGCTTCGTTGTGTGGACGGGTGCAGGGTTGATTCGATTTAACGCTGCTAAATCTGAATTAAAGTCATAGTGTAGACCAGGCCTGGGCCTAAGTGATCTAAGGAGGAGCTTTACTCCTGTCCTGGGCAGGTGGCTGTGCTCAAAATGCCCTAAGCAGTTAGTTGGTGGAGGTGCTTTCTTCCCTGTTAGACCCAGCTGCCCCAGGGCACTGACACAGCCTGTTGCGTGAGTAGCTGTTCCCCCTGGGGTGGTATTGTGTAATCACCATGCAGGAATCCTTATTTAACTAGACCCTCAAAGCACAGGATACTCTCTACTGTGGGACATGATGAAATGGATCTTTAATGGCCCACAGTTGGGCGGATTGTTACCGGTGCCAGTGAAAATTCGGAAACAATGTTTAATGCATAGTAATTTATTTGAGAAAGAATCACACAAGCAATAAAGGTTACATAATAAACATCTCCCTAGTAAGCCTCAATTCCCCAAGCATAAACCCTCAGTAACTACGTTGCACTTACACAGTATCCTGATTGGCAAACAAAGCAGGTATAGCCACCAGTTCTAGACGGAGACTTCTTTTCTTTTCTTCTTTCCACTCTCAGGTACTTGGTCTGTCAAATGCCTCCTGGAGTAAGGTCTAGGTTACCCTGAGGCCTTCTGGTTCAAAGGTCCCACAAAGGTCCCTCACAGCAGGGTCTTGGTTATGCTGAGGTCTTCTGGATTCCAGTATCACGGAGCTCTTCAGATGTTAATTGGGAAACTAACCAGCTAATTTACTTTGTTTAGCATTTATACCTTTTCTTCTCAAAGGAGTCAGATGTTCCAGAAATATGCCCAGTGGGTGTTTTATTACTGTTGTTTTTTCTAATTCATATTTTGGAAGTGGGGCTGCAAAAAAGATGCAGACCAAAACGCAATCAACGTTTACTCTCTCATCAATCATTCACTTGAGCTCTTAGTGCGGTATCTTCCAAAAGTGGTTATTTCGACCTGGGTCAGCCTGTACCAAGCCCACTTGTTTTTATGTCTTCTTTATTTTGTGAGCTGCCCCCTCCCCCACCCCGGCTGATATATTCCAAAGTTGAAATTCTTGCACAAATTGAGCCATTTCAGTACTTCTAGTACATTTCCACATCTAATGCTAAGAGAATTCTGCTCTCAGAATCCTTTAGCCACTTCAGACATCCCAAGCCACACTGAACTCATGCTTATCACATTCATTCATATCAACCACAGTAATTCACAATAATTTGGCACTGTTCCAACAGTTTCACAATAATTTGGCACCGTCTCAACTGTCCCCCACTCGATATCCAATTATCAAAGGTAATCCAACTTATTCATAAATTATCTGGAGGAAAGGGTAAATAGTGAGGTGGCAAAGTTTGCAGATAGTTAAGACCAAAGATAGTTAAGACCAAAGCAGACCGTGAAGAACTTGAAAAAGATCTCACAAAACTAAGTGATTGGGCAACAAAATGGCAAATGAAATTTAACGTGGATAAATGTAAAGTAATGCACGTTGGAAAAAATAACCCCAAATATACATACAATATGATGGGGGCTAATTTAGCTACAACTAATCAGGAAAGATATCTTGGAGTCATCGTGGATAGTTCTCTGAAGACGTCCCCGCACTGTGCAGCAGCAGTCAAAAAAGCAAACAGGATGTTAGGAATCATTAAAAAAGGGATAGAGAATAAGACAGAGAGTATCATTTTGCCCTTATATAAATCCATGGTATGCCCACATCTTGAATACTGTGTACACATGTGGTCTCCTCATCTCAAAAAAGATATACTGGCATTAGAAAAGGTTCAGAGAAGGGCAATTAAAATGATTAGAGGTTTGGAACAGGTCCTATATGAGTATAGATTAAAAAAGCTAGGACTTTTCAGCTTGGAAAAGATGAGACTAAGGGGGGATATGATAGAGGTATATAAAATCATGAGTGATGTGGAGAAAGTGAATAAGGAAAAGTTATTTACTTGTTCCCATAATGTAAGAACTAGGGGCCACCAAATGAAATTAACGGGCAGCAAATTTAAAACAAATAAAAGGAAGTTATTCTTCACACAGCGCACAACCTGTGGAACTCCTTGCCTGAGGAGGTTGTGAAGGCTAGGACTATAACAGGTTTTAAAAGAGAACTAGATAAATTCATGGAGGTTAAGTCCATTAATGGCTATTAGCCAGGATGGGTAGGGAATGGTGTCCCTAGCCTCTGTTTGTCAGAGGGTGGAGATGGATGGCAGGAGAGAGATCACTTGATCATTACCTGTTAGGTTCACTCCCTCTGGGGCACCTGGCATTGGCCACTGTCAGCAGACAGGATACTGGGCTGAATGGACCTTTGGTCTGACCCAGTATGCCCATTCTATGTTCTTATGAAAAGTGATGACTAAGAGGGCATATGATAGAGGTCTATAAGTTCATGAATGGTGTGGAGAAAGTAAATAAAGAAGTGTTATTTATCCCTTGTCATAACACAAGAACCCGAAGTCACCAATGAAATTAATAGGCAGTAGGTCTAAAACAAACAAAAGGAAATACAGTAGAACCCCATTTATCTGAACCTCCATTATCCGTATTAACTGAACAACCAGTGCATGCAGGTCCAAAAGCAGGTGATTTCTCCTGTGGCTGCTAGATGATGATGCATCCTCACACATTCCCATTCTCCAGATTATCCAATTTTTGATTATCTAATGTGGCCCAATTAGATTGGATGAACAGGGTTCTGCTGTACTTCCTCACCCCCCACACAGCGAACCTGTGAAACTTGTTGCCAGGGGATGATGTGAAGGATAAAACTGTAACAGGGTTCAAAAAAGAATTAAATAAATTGATAGCGGATGGGTCCATCAACTGCTATTAGTCAAGATGGTAAGGGATGCAACCCCATGCTCTCGGTGTCCCTAAGCCTCTGACAGCCAGATGCTGGGATTGGACAACAAGGGATGGATCACTTAATGGTTGCCCATTGACTGCTGTTGGAAGACAGGATACTGGGTTAGATGGACCATTGGTCTGACCCAGTATGGCCAGTCTTAAATCGCATGCCTGACTGCCGCAGAAACCTCTGCCCCCACAGTTAATTTGCCAAGACCAAACTGGTTAGCAGTGGACCTGTAGCAGTCAGGAGTGCACAGCTTCCAGATGATTATAGCAATCCACTTCTGGACCAACTTCGCCACCCACTTGTATGTGTCTTGACACTGCAGAGTCAGGGCAAGCTCCTCACAAAGCTCCAGAAACATTACTTTTTGCATATGAAAGTTCTGCAGCCACAGGTGGTCATCCCAGGTCTGCATAACAATGTGATCCCACCAGTCTGTGCCTGTGGCCCTTCTTCACAGGTGCAGGACTACATAGGGAGCATCAGCAGCTATACCAAGAATCATGAGCAGCATCAGCCAGTTGACGTGTATCTTCCTCCTCTGACAGAAGCCTTCAATAGCTCGGAATCTGCCACCAGCATCTCACGTATGTTCTGCCCACTTTATGAAACAGGAGTGAAAATGCAAGCATGGCAAATTCTTCAAATGGGGCCTCACGCATGTTGCTGGGTCCAGCTGACGGCAGCTTGCAGACCCAAAACACAGCTTGGCTGGCTGTATTGGCGGGTGAGACAACTTCTGATAAAGTGCTGCGAGAGGGACACTCAAGTGTTTCCATGGTGCACAAGGAACAAAGGGCTGAAGAGGCTACAGCTCGGAGAGAGCTAGGAAGCCTGGGAGAGGCTGATTTGACTGGGTCTGCGCAGTGCACTGTGGGCACGTGAGCGCTGGTGTGAGACTCGGGTCTTGAAACTCTAAACCCAGGGTCACCGTTCAGTGTGGACTCTCCAGCACAGGCTTAGACACACTGAGCCTGCAGACTCGAGTCCCACACACCCAGGCTCACAAAAAACAAAAAAAGAAAGAAAAGAAATAAAAACCAATATAATTTGCAGTCTTACAATAGAATTCTGGTTATCACATAATCAGTCTCTTATTCTGTAATGATTAACATCATGTTTAATTCCATTATCACTGGTAACAACAACATATTCAAAGATTACAAAATCTTATCATATTGGTTAGTTTTCTCTCAATCCTCATTTCCACCAATGAGCCCTGTGTAATGCTCTGTTCTCCACTAACACAGGTGCCTTCCATTTCTAAGAGTTCATTTGTCTCTGGGGTGTGTCTATACTGCAACATAAGACCGTGATTGAGCCCAGGCTCAAGCCTAACCCCTTTTGCATCTACACTGCAATTGCGCTAACCCAGGGTCCCAGGACCCTGCAAGGCTGGAGGGCCCAAGCGCAAGTTAAGCTGAGATCCAGGGTCTGAGCCCCATTGCTTTGCAGTGTAGATGCAGCCCCGCTTGACTGGGATCCCAGGAGTCAGCTGGAAGTATCCCACAATTCCATGGGACAAATTCCTTAGTCCTCTCTCCCCCAACAATCTGCAATCCACTCTACTGAAAGCAGAAGCCTTCCCCCCTTTGCAAATGGCAGCTGCTCAGGTCAGCATTAACCCATTCGCTTCTGACTACTGATCTGTAAGCACACTATCAGAGTCTCTCCTGGGTGTGCAAAGGAGAGCGAACCCATCAAGCGTTTGGCAAAGCGAGCTGCTTCCTGGTAACATGCAGGGTGGGCAGTAAATTTTCCCAAAGTGCACCACAGTCCTGGAACTAGAATGGCCACAATTTTTTGGTGGGGAGGGGAGACAAGGGATGTGGGTACTTTGACTGGAGTCTGCGCACATCCAAAAGCATGCCGAACCAGTGCTGGCGAGGCCATGCCGGAGCCACCAGGATGCCCTTCACTTTTTCCCTCTAGATCTTCAGTAGGATCTTGTGAACCAGGAGTATCGGTGGGAAAGCGTACAGCAGGGTTCTCATCCAAGGGAGCAGGAAAGTGTTGGACAGGGAGCCTCTACTACTTTCAGCACCCCATCATGCACCGGGAGTGCCACCCTAGATGGCACCGCAACGGCCAAAATATCCAAGAGGCTGTCCAAGGGCTCAGTGAGTTCCTCCGCCTCTAACCCCAAGTTTGAGGTCACCCTCTTCAAAATATCCTGATGGGCCCTAAAGTCATCTGGAGGGAGCGGGTGAGCAGGCCTGGTGACCACCTCGTCCGGGGACGACGAGGACGATGGTAACACTTGGTGGGGTACAGGTGCCCCTTCCTCCACTGGAGAGGCTTCCCCTTGAGTCGAAGCCTGTACCTCGGTACCCACGTCAGAACCCGAATCCGGTTCCTGTAGTGAGGTGGGGGTGGGGGATGGTTCACTTTCCCAACACGGCTATGGACGATTGCGGGGAGTATGGTCCCAGCATCATAGGGAGCCTCCATGGGTTCCAGTACAGCCAATGAAATGGCCACTGAACTTGTGGCAAGACATCCGCTGCAAGGCTGGTACTACTGTCTGGTGTGTGGGCCAACCCAGTTCCTCTGAGAACAGGAACCAAGGTCCCCTTCCAACTCCAAGGAGGACTCCTCCCTCAGGGACCAATGCTGTGCCTCTCGCTGCCGGTTAAGATGCAGAGCCAAACAGCGCCGGGGGGAACAGGGGCTGCTAACAGGGAGTTTCGCAAGGGAGTCTGGAAGGGGAGCAGGAAGGGGGCGAGGGTCCCTTGCCAGTTCTATCTGTTTTCCCTTTATTCCCCTTAAAACCTATAAACCAACTACATTCAAAACTTCTCGCTTAAACAACCCTTTCAGCGGACAGGGGGCTGCAGACAGGAGTTTGACAGAGGGAGGCTTACGATGGTGAGGAACACCACAGAAGGGTAGCAGACATTTTCAGTTTCATATAAAATGAAATTCCAGAGCAGCTTATATCGGATAACTCAAAATCAAAACAGATTCTCCCATTGTGTTCTCCTCTGGTCCATTCAAACTTTCTTCACTCTGTGCCATCTCATTATTATTGAGTCATGTTATATACAAAAGATTTAGTATCAGGGGGTAGCCGTGTTAGTCTGTATCCACAAAAACCATGAGGATTCCGGTGGCAACTTAAAGACTAACAGATTTATTTGGGCATAAGCTTTCGTGGGTAAAAAACACTTCTTCAGATGCATGGAGTGAAAGTTACAGATACAAGCATAAATATACTGGCACATGAAGAGAAGGGAGATACCTTACAAGTGGAGAACCAGTGATGACAAGGCTAATTCAATCAAGCTAATGCTGCTGGGGCGAGGGGGGATTGTGACAGTGATGGGGAAGGAGGGAATCCGTTTGACTCACCCCATTTCCTTTGGGTGTCACCCGAGGCTGAAATGACACATTTTTCCTACCCCGCTCCTGCTCTTTGTTCTATTTCAATCTACTATACATGAGGAAAATGGTAGAAAAAATACTTCTGTCCAGCACAACCCAGACCAAAGTGAGAACAACTTGGATTGAGACAATCTGTCCCCAAAGGGGAACTCGATGACTAACAATCACTTTGTAATGGGGGAATGGTATCAATGTGATGCTCATAGTTTGTCTAGGGTAGGAAAAATGACGGAGGTGAGATCAGGCCAAGCGGAAAGCTAACCCCAGCCACTGTACCCAGGTTATGTCTGCACTGCAAATGTAGTCATGTTGTTACAACAAGATTGCTGAGCACCTACTTCCATATACAATCCCAGTGGAGACAAGACACAGGCTGTTTTTACCTCAGTGTAGCTAGTCAAGGTCAACACTATCTCTCGTATGTGGTGCTGATGGATATTTCTGGCAGGAGAAGGACACACTCCCAACTCCTGTCTTCCACAGGGACTGGTAATGTAGGTACTCTTCCTTTCTGTATTATGCTGTATTAATCTTTGTAATAAAAACCTCACTAATAAATTGATTAAACCTAGTTATTGGACAGATCTTTTTTTTAATTTACATTGCACCCACAACAAGTGTGATCGTGTCCAGTTACTTCAATTAGTTCTACAATTTGTGGTATGCCGTTGTTTACTGTTTCAGAATAGAAATATGAAAATGCTACCTGTTTCCTAGGTAGCACACCAAATAGCTTGGAGTATTCTTTCCCGCTGGCTGAACTACACTTGAACTTCCTCCATATCATGATGGAGGAGTGGGGGAAAGAGCCACAGAAAATAAGATATTAATTTAGCAAACGGTCATTTGTCTCAAAGTCCCCAAAAAATCTGAGGTACATTCTGTCAAACAAAAGTAATATCCAATTATGAGACTAAATCACCTTCAGGAGAGAGAGAAAAATCCACAACACAGAGGGGTAGAAGACACTTTCAGTTTCATATAAAATGAAATTTCAGAGCAGGGTATGTCTGATAACTCAAACTCAAAATAGATTTTCCCAATGTGTTCTCCTCTGAGCCATTCAAACTCTCTTCACTCAGTGCCATCTCATTATTATTGAGTCATGTTATGTACAAAAGATTTAGCTTCATCACAAGGGGGAAAAGCAGCCAAATTTCCCACCTGCAACAATCCCAGCTCAGCAGGAAAAAGCCCAGAAGCAGCTTTGCCGGAAGCAGAAATGAAAGCACAGAATGATTACTCTATGTTTGGGATCCATTCAAATTCCCCCGCCAGGTCTTGACAATTTCACATCTAGCCCCAATGACTCTGATTTAGGATCAAAGTGTGATACCTAAGCACAGGGAGCATGCAGATCATGGCATCACGTGACACACTGGGAGGTGCACGGGTAGAACGTGGGGAGGATAAACGCTATTATGGCTTACACAGAAGCTAATGCTGCTGGGGCAAGCGGGGATTGTGACAGTGATGGGGAAAGAGGGAATCCCTTTGATCCTTTGGGTGTCACAGAGGCTGAAATTACACATTTTTCCTACCCCTGCTCTTTGTTCTATTTCAATCTATTTTAATTGAGGAAAATGGTAGAAAAAATACTTTTGTCCAGCACAACCCTAAGCAAGGTGAGAACAACTGGGATTGAGACAATCTGTCCCCAAGGGGCTAGGAATCACTTTGTAATGGGGGAATGGTATCGACGTGATGCTTGGGGTTTGTCTAGACTAGGAAAAATGATGCGGGTGAGCTCAGGTCAAGGAGAAAAATAACCCCATCCACTGTACCTAGGTTATGTCGGCACTGCAAATGTAGTTGTGTTGTTACAAGATCACTAAGCTGAGCAGCTACATCCATGTACAATCCCAGTGGAGACAAGGCACAGGTAGTTTTTACTTCAGTGTAGCTAGTCAAGGTCAAACCCATCTCCCCCATCTGGTGCTGATGAATATTTCTGGCAGGAGGGGGGCACAGTTCCAGGTGATAGCAGACAAAGGAGTTGATAAAGGATGATGGGATTCACCCCAAAAGAGAAGGGGCAAAAGACAGAGGCAGGCAACTCACGTGGAGCTGAGAGACCACACTGAACAAAATGGTGCAAATTACTTGGGAATTATTTTACAAAAAATCTTTGGCCAGCTCTAGTCAAGAGGTTTATGGCATTACTTGCCTGTGTGGATTCTCTGATGTCTGATAAAAGCTGACCTCTGTCTAAAACTTTTGCTGCACTCAGGGCATGTGAAGGGTCTCTTTACTGTGTGGATTCTCTGATGTGTGATGAGGGTTTTCCTCTCACTAAATCTTTTCCCACATTCAGAGCATGAGTAGGGTCGTTCTCCTGTGTGGATTCTCTGATGTGATATAAGGTGTGAGCTCTGACTAAAACTTTTATGGCATTCAAAGCATGTGTAGGGTCTCTCTCCAGTGTGGACTCTCCGATGTGCTGTCAGGTTTGATCTGTGTTTGAAGCTTTTCCCGCACTCAGAGCATGTGAAGGATCTCTCTCCTGTATGGACTCTCTGATGTGTGATGAGGGTTGAGCTCACATTGAAGCTTTTCCCACACTCAGAACACGTGTAGGGTCGCTCTCCTGTGTGTATTCTCTGGTGTGTAATGAGCTGTAATCTTCCATTGAGGCTTTTCCCACAATCAGAGCATGTGTAGGGTCGCTCTCCTGTGTGGATTCTCTTATGTATGATGAAGGCTGAGCTCCAACGAAAGCTTTTCCCACACTCAAAGCATGTGTAGGGTCTCTCTCCAGTGTGAACTCGCCCATGTCTGATAAGGTGTGAGCTCACATTGAAGCTTTTCCCACACTCAGCGCATGAGTAGGGTCGCTCTCCTGTATGGATTCTCTGATGTATGATAAGGCTTGAGCGCTGATTGAAGCTTTTCCCGCACTCACAGCATGTACAGGGTCTCTCTCCTGTGTTGATTTTTTCATGGCTAATAAGGTTTGAGCAGCTACTGAAGCTTTTATCGGGCCTACACTGACTCTCACAGGTTTTTGCCTCTGCACGACTCAAAGAATCTTTCCCTTTGGATCTTTCTGCTAAAATCCCATGTGGCTCTACTTCCTCAGTATTTTCCTTCTTGGGAGTCGTCTTCTTGTTCTCACTCACCATCCCATCACCTGGAAGGACAGAGAGAGAATCGAGACATAGGTCACTCCCTGTGCTGGGAAGAAAGGAAACCTCAGAGAGTGGAATGGAAAAAGTGAGAACAAACCAAAATAAGTGCGGGAAAGATCAAACAAAATAGGATTTGATTTCCACCCTTTATCCCTGCCCCCCAAATCCATTCCCCAAAGGACAGAGAGGTGGGCAGTAAATTTTCTCACAGTGCACCACAATCCTAGAACCAGAGCAGCTATATTTGCGGGGGGCACTAGAAATTCTGTGTGTGGTTATTTTGACTTGGGTCTCAGCACTGCTGTGTGGACACCAGAGTCCTAAGTTCCAGCACAGGTTAGAAAAGTCTTAACACAGGCTTAAAATACAATACAGACACTCAAGACCAGGGTTTTTTCACATGTGTCATCTGACTCAATTCCCACTAAGCCTGAGCCCTGGTCTACACTAGGGGTGAGGTCAACCTAAGATACGCAACTTCAGCTACGCAAATAGCGTAGCTGAAGTCGACGTATCTTAGGTCGACTTACCTGGCCGTGAGGACGGCGGCGAGTCGACCGCTGCCGCTTCCCCGTCGACTCCGCTTCCGCCTCTCGCGAGCTGGAGTTCCAGAGTCAACGGGACTAGACGAGATGCGATAAATTGATCCCCGATAGACTGATCTCTACCCGCTGATCTGGCGGGAGTGAAGACCTGCCCTGAGATTATATTGCAGTGTAGATATACCTAATGTCTTTTGCTGTAAGCATTGGAGGAAGGGGTCTCACACTTTGTTGGAAGATTTGCATCATGAGAAAACCACCTGTATTCTATTTTCTCATTTTCTAATCTGTCAGAGTAGCAGGAGGTGGAGAAGTGATGCAAATGCATAAGACACAAGAGCAAAGCTAAGAGATAAAAGCATAGAATCAGGACTCAACATTCCTGTACCCTGCAGTTTGAACTTGGAGTATGACACATTCATTCCTTCACTGACCATCATCACATGCACAGCATGGAAGTGCTCCTTGTCCAAAAAGGCCGTTAGATGGGGATCCAGGGAGAAGGAATGTCCTCTGAAGGCACCAACTGTTTCTCTCTTTGCCCCATAAACTTTGGACCCAAATGGCAAATGACAATTGCTCCCAATTTAATCATGGCATTCTTTGGCACCAGAATGAATTCCCCTGAACTAAGGAGCAGTGTTCTAACAATAAATAGTTTAGCTGAGCCATAGGTCATCATAGTTTCCATCTCTGTGGTGAAAATCAACCACTGGATACCTGCTATTTCTACCTGATCTAATCCTTGGCCTTGCTCGGGATAACTTGACACTTCTCTGTGGTAGAATCCTTACCAAACCACACCAAATGTCAGTAGTGATAGTGAGGAATAGCTTCCACAAACATGCCCCGTTTGTTTATTAGATATGGTGGCACAGATCTAAGATAGGGACTAGATCCAGGCTTGGACCAGAATCCCTGTAACCCACCAAAGGTGGGGTGTTTATTAAAAACTGGTATAATTCTGAAGCTGTCTCACATTCAACAATGACTTCGTTGTATACATATTTGCAGCATCTGCAAGAGGTAAGCTCCTCAAAAATGCCACTTCCATGTTCTCCATCTCTGCAGAGATAGGGATTGTGTTTCCCAAATAACAGGCAGCGTGCACCTGATTTGGAAGGAAATGTCTTCAATAGTAAGCTCCTGTAGGGCCTGGACAACAATTGCTTTGTCACTAACTGGGGAATACACTTCCCAGATATCTGAAATTATATTGCCATATTGCCAAGTGAACAACAGTGTGTTGACCAAACTAAGTTAAAACCCACAGTGCTTCATAACACTAGCTGACAGAACTGGATCAGAGGGATTTGCGATCCAACTATTGAGCAAATTGAGTCAGTATACTCTTCAGCTAACTAAAGAAAAGTGGAAAAATACCGGTTGTGAAATCATGGCAGTGCTGTTGCAATGACAGCTACCATGTAAGAATGGAATTTTACTGAACCCTAAGTTCTACCATGGAACTATTATTCTGGAATGTAGTTTGCTTATCTAAGTTCTCACAATCAGAATTATTATTCAGGGATGTAAATTGTTTTACTACAAACTACCAGTTTGTCTGAATAAGATGTACTGGGATATCAGTTCTTATAAGTAAAAGGTTAAAAGTGTGATAACTGATAAAAATATAAATGTATTATTGTAGCAAGTGTAAGTGAAATAGTGGTATTTATAATCAAAATAAGAAAATAATCAATAATGCATATATAAAGTATATTATATTTGAAGTCCTTTGTATTCATGTTAACTTCTAACAAACTGTATGGCAGGTAGATGCTGCAGGAGGAACATCTGATTTGTATCTGTGCTGCAGAATGAAAGCTTAGCAAAAATTAAGATACAAGAAGCTTGTAAAATACACTTAAATACAACAACTTCTAGGTGTTGTGCTATATTTGGCTCTGACAATATATATGAAATTAGGTGAGAGAAAGTCTGTAAATTCTATAATTAGCCTATATTAATAGTATATACAGTATGGAAATTATATATAATATCACATGTTTCCTGAACTGTCCTCATGTTAATATCTTCCAAATTGCTTTTTCACTTACATTAAACAAAGAATTGAAATATTGTAATTAAGGGCTAGGCACAAACATAGCATAGATCAGTGCTTCTCAAAGTCGGGCCGCCTCTTGTTCAGGGAAAGCCCCTGGCGGGCCAGGCCAGTTTGTTTACCTGCTGCATCCGCAGGTTCGGCCGATCGCAGCTCCCACTGGCGCGGCTCCCACTGGTGCTCCCAATGGAGGCTGCGGGAAGCGGCGCGGGCCGAGGGATGTGCTGGCCGCCCTTCCCGCAGCCCCCATTGGCCTGGAGCGGCAAACCGCGGCCAGTGGGAGCCGCAATCAGCTGAACCTGCGATCACGGCAGGTAAACAAACAGTCCCGGACAGCTAGGGGCTTTCCCTGAACAAGCAGCGGCCCGACTTTGAGAAGCACTGGCATAGATAACCTAGGCCTGGAATGTTCAAAACAAAATTCTAGTCTTGTGTATATGCCTCACTGTTTTTCTTCAATGAGTGGGGTCTGCATAACTGTCAAAATGTGAAGTATACGCCATATTGAAACCTACAACATATCCACCACATAGAAGGCGTAGCAATTACTGTCTATGAAAAACATATCACAGAAAATAAAGAGGAAAGATACATTAGATAAAGTGATATGGGGAAAATTGCAAACTCCCCCTCCCTGTTAGGTATAAATATAGGAGGGATAAGCACAGAATCTTTGAGGAAGTGGACTGCTGCAACTCCTGTCTTCCGCATGGATTTGTAACATATTTACTCTTCCTTTCTCTCTTATGCTGTATTAATCTTTGTAATAATAATTTACTTATCACTTGATTAAACTTAGTTATGGGACATCTCTTGCTTTTAATTTATATTGCATGCAAAATAAGTGTGATCATGTCCAATTACTTCAGTTAGTTCTAGAATTTGTGGTATGCCATTGTTCACTGTTCCAGAGTAGATTTTTTTAAATGGTTCTGTTTCCTTGGGAGCATGCCCAATAGCTCGGAGTATTCTTTCATGATGGCGGAACTGCACTTGAACTTCCTCCATATCATGATGGAGGAGTGGGGAAAAGACCCATAGAAAATAAGATATTATCGCATTAGCAAACGGTCATTTGTCTCAAAGTCCCCAATAAATCTGAGGTACATTCTGTCAAACAAAAGTAATATCCAATTATGAGACCAAACCACCTTTAGGACAGAGAGAAAAACCCACAACACAGAGGGGCAGAAGACACTTTCAGTTTCATATAAAATGAAATTCCAGAGCAGGTTATGTCTGATAACTCAAAATCAAACACATTGAGAGATGCAGGGGTAGAACGTGGAGAGGATAAACGCTATTGTGGCTTACACAGAAGCTAATGCTGCTGGGGCGAGGGGGGATTGTGACAGTGATGGGGAAGGAGGGAATCCCTTTGATTCACCCCATCTCCTTCAGGTGTCACAGAGGCTGAAATGACACATTTTCCCTATCCCGCTCCTGCTCTTTGTTCTGTTTCAATCTATTTTAATTGAGGAAAATAGTAGAAAAAAAATTATTCTGTTCAGCACAACCCTGAGCAAGGTGAGAACAAGTGGGATTGAGACAATCTGTCCCCAAGGGGGAACACTGTGACTATCACTTTGTAATGGGGGAATGGTATCAATGTGATGCACGGGGTTTATCGACACTAGGAAAAATGATGGAGGTAAGTTCAGGTCAAGGGGAAAGCTAACTCCAGCCACTGTACCCGGATTATGTCTGCACTGCAAATGTAGTTGTGTTGTTACAACAAGATCACTAAGATGAGCAGCTACCTCCATGTAGAATCCCAGTGGAGACAAGGCATGGTAGTTTTTACCTCAGAGTAGCTTGTCAAGGTCAACCCATCTCCCCCACCTGCTGCTGATGGATATTTCTGGCAGGAGGATATAAGAGAAAGAAGTTGATAAAGGATGATGGGAATCACCTCAAAGAAGGGAAAGGGGCAAAAGACAGAGGCAGGAAAGTCACGTGGAGCTGAGAGACCACACTGAAGAAAATGGTACAAACTATGTGGGAATTCGCTAATGTAGTTTACAAAAAATCTTTGGCCAGCCCTAGTCAAGACATTTATGGCATTACTCACCTGTGTGGATTCTCTTATGTCGGATAAAACCTGAGCTCCAACGAAAGCTTTTCCCACACTCAAGGCATCTGTAGGGTCTCTCTCCAGTATGGACTCTCCGATGTCTGATGAGGTATGCACTGACTTTGAAGCTTTTCCCGCAATCAGGGCATGTGAAGGAGCCCTCTCCTGTGTGGATTCTCTGATGTGTGATAAGGTGTGAGCGCTTGATGAAGCTTTTCCCGCACTCAGAGCACTTGTAGGATGTCTCTCCTGTGTGGACTCTCCGGTGTCTGATGAAGTATGAGCTGTCTTTGTAACTTTTCCCGCAGTCAGAGCATGTCAAGGATCCCCCTCCTGTGTGGATTCGCTGATGTCTAATGAGGTGTGAAGTCACACTGAAGCTTTTCCCGCACTCAGAACACTTGTAGGGACGCTCTCCTGTGTGAATTCTCTGATGTCTGATAAGGTGTGAGCTCTCACTGAAGCTTTTCCCACACTCAAAACACTTGTAGGGTCGCTCTCCAGTGTGGATTCTCTCATGTATGATAAGGTTTGAGCTTCGATTGAAGCTTTTCCCACAATCAGAGCATGTATAAGGTCGCTCTCCGGTGTGGATTCTTTGATGTGTGATAAGGTCTGAGCGCCGAGTGAAATGTTTCCCGCACTCAGAGCATATGTAGGGTTTCTCTCCCGTGTTGATTCTATCATGTCTAATAAGGTCTGAGCCACTACTGAAGGTTTTCTCTGGCCTATGCTGACTCTCACAGGCTTTAGCCTCTGCATAACTCCAAGAAACTTTCCCTTTGGATCTTCCTGCTAATGTCCCATGTGGTTCTACTTGCTCAGCATCTTCCTGGCAGGAGGTCTTCTTCTTGTTTTCACTCACCATCCCATTGCCTGGAAGGAGAGAGAATGCAGACACAGGTCACTCCCTGTGTTGGGGATAAAGGAAACCTCAGGAAAAGGAATGGAAAAAGGTGGGAACAAACCAAAATAAATGCTTGAGAGATAAAAGAAATCAGGATTTGATTTCCACCTTTACTGCCCATCCTCAAATCTCTTTCCCAGAAGACAGAGAGGTGAGCAGTAAATTTTCCCACAGTGCACCAGTCTTATAGCTAGAGAGGGCACATTTTGGGAGGGGAAACTAGGGACTCTGGAACGTGTTTACTTTGACTCAGGTCTGGGCATTGCTGTGTGGACGCCAGAGTCCTAGGTTTCAGCACAGGTTAAAAAAGTCTTAACATAGGGTTAAAATACAATGTAGACACTCAACCCATGGTTTCTTCAAGATTGTTAAGCTGAGCAGCTAACTCCATGTACAATCCCAGTGAAGACAAGGCACAGGTACTTTTTACCTCACTGTAGGGTCAACCCCATCTCCCCAATCGGGCACTGATGGTATTTCTGGCAGGAGGACAACACAATCCCAAGACATATCAGACAAAGAGTTGTGAAATAAGGGTGAGGTGCAAAAGACAGAAACAGGCAACTCACGTGGAGCTGAGAGACCACACTGAAGAAAATGGTGCAGATTACTTGAGAATCAGCTAATGTATTTCTTTAAAAATCTTTGGCCAGCCCTAGTCAAGACATTTATGGCATTACTCGCCTGTGTGGGTTCTCTTATGTCTCATAAAAGCTGAGTCCTGTCTAAAACTTTTCCCGCACTCAGGGCATGTGAAGGATCGCTCTCCTGTGTGGATTCGCTGATGTGTGATAAGGTGTGAGCGCCGAATGAAGCTTT
Source organism: Malaclemys terrapin pileata (assembly GCF_027887155.1). Classification (NCBI taxonomy): domain Eukaryota; kingdom Metazoa; phylum Chordata; order Testudines; family Emydidae; genus Malaclemys; species Malaclemys terrapin. The sequence continues at coordinate 11,265,613 of NC_071515.1, read as the reverse complement.
TCTCACACTCAGCGCATGTGTATGGTCGCTCTCCTGTGTGGACTCTCCGATGTCTGCTGAGGTTTGAGCTGTGGTTGAAGCTTTTCTCACAATAATAGCATGTGTAGGGTCTCTCTTCCATGTTGATTCTTTCATGTCTAATAAGGTCTGAGCAGCTACTGAAGGTTTTCTCTGGCCTATGCTGACCCTCACAGGCTTTAGCCTCTCCACAGCTCCCAGAAACTTTCTCTTTGCATCTTCCTGCTAATGTCCCATGTGGTTCCAGTTGCTCAGCATCAACCTGCTGTGGATTCTGCTCCTCGTTCTCACTCACCATCCAATTACCTGGAAGGAGAGAGAGAGAATCCAGGCATCGGTCACTCCCTGTGCTGGGGAGAAAGGAAACCCCAGAGAGGAATGGGAAAAGGTGGGACCAAACCAAAATAAGTGCTGGAGACATCAAACAAAACAGGATTTGATTTGCATCCCTGCCCCAACCTGCCCTACCAAAAGCCCTTCTCCTGCGGACAGAGAGACGGGGTCATTTCTGGGTCCACATCCAATTCAGGGGGAAGGAAGATTGGGGAGGAAGCTACAGCCAGATGTCAATCAGGAGAGGTGGGAAGCCAGGAGTGACATCTATCATGAGGATGCCAAACCTGCTGGTAACAATTTTGAATTCCAAGAAGTCACAAGATCTTTGTAGGAAATCCCAAATGTTTCCTTCATTCATGGACAGTTTCTGAGTTGGTTCAACAGATGCCTCACCTGTCTGGGCACCTTTCTGGAGCTCTCTTTCTTCAGAGCCCTGGAGATCTGGCACCCATGGCTCTTCCCCTCGTTCCAGCTGGAAGATCACATCAGGTTTGGAAACTGGAAACCCTGCGTAAGAGAACAAAAACAAGAGAGATCAGTGGAATTTGTGGGATACTTGTCACAAAGAACATTCCATGATTTTACCCTCAGATCACTTTTAAGCATTCCTGGGCTCCAATCAGTAGGACAGTTATTATTATTAATCATGTTCATTACAGTAGTGCCTAAGGGCCAATAAAAATGGGGCCCCATTGTTCTCGGCATTGTATAAACACAGAGTAGTAGAATGTCCATGCCCTGAGGTGGGGGAAGAATTAGAATACAGGAGCAGAGTGAACAATGTAATGGCACACAGATATGACAAACACAGGCATAACCTGAGGGTATGTCTACACTACGAAATTAGTTCGAATTTATAGAAGCCGGTTTTATTGAAATCGGTTGTATACAGCCGATTGTGTATGTCCACACAATAAAATGCTCTAGGTGCTCTAGTCGGCAGACCGCGTCCACAGTACGAGGCTAGCGTCGACTTCCGGAGCATTGCACTATGGGTAGCTATCCCACAGCTATCCCACAGTTCCCGCAGTCTCCGCCGCCCCTTGGAATTCTGGGTTGAGATCCCAATGCCCGGATGATGCAAAACAGTGTCGCGGGCGGTTCTGGGTACATGTCGTCAGGCCCCTCCCTCCCCCGTCACAGCAACGGCAGACAATAGATTCGCGCCTTTTTATCTGGGTTAGTTACCTGGGTTACCTGTGCAGACAACATGGAGCCCGCTCAGCACAGCTGAGCTCACCGTCACCATATATCCTCTTGGAGCCGGCAGACGTGGGACTGCATTGCTACACAGCAGCAGCTGCTAACTGCCTTTTGGCGGTAGACGGTGCAGTAGACTGGTAGCCTTCATCGGCGATCTGGGTGCTGGCAGCCGTGAGGCTTGCCTTTTGGCAGTAAATGGTGTATTATGACTGTTAGCCGGCCTATTACAAGTCGGGTCATCGCACATTAGCAGAGTCTTCCCTGAGCAGCAGCTCGTGCAATAGGCCTGAAGACCATCGTCATACACCGCCCCGTATTTGCTGCCAAGCACCCAGAAAGATGCCGAGGGCTATCAGTCACGCTGCACCGTCGTCTTAAGATGTAAAAAATAGATTTTCTCTGTATTCATTTGCTTCCCCCTCCCTCCGTCAAATCAACGGCCTGCTAAACCCAGGGTTTTCAGTTTAATCTTTGGGGGGGGACCAGTCTGTGACAGTTGTTTGTGTCTCTCCCTGATGCACAGCCACCGTTCTTTATTTTAATTCCCTGTGCCTGTACGCCATGTCGTCACTCGGCCCCCCTCCCTCCTTCCCCTAGGCCGTCAGATACTACGTTTGCGCCACAGCTCGAGCCGCGAAGCGGTTCACGCCTTTTCTTTGAATTCTGGGTTGAGATCCCAATGCCCGGATGATGCAAAACAGTGTCGCGGGCGGTTCTGGGTACATGTCGTCAGGCCCCTCCCTCCCCCGTCACAGCAACGGCAGACAATAGATTCGCGCCTTTTTACCTGGGTTACCTGGGTTACCTGTGCAGACAACATGGAGCCCGCTCATCACAGCTGAGCTCACCGTCACCATATGTCCTCTGGGTGCCGGCAGACGTGGGACTGCATTGCTACACAGCAGCAGCTGCTAACTGCCTTTTGGCAGTAGACGGTGTAGCATGAGTGATAGCCGTGGGGCTGGCAGCCGTAGGGCTGCATTGCACCAGCCCCTTCCAGGCGATGGTATATTATGACTGGTACCCGTCGTCGTCGTACTGGAGTGGCTGTCAATCATGGCCACCTGGGCAGACATGCTACTGTCTCGATGATGACGGTTACCAGTCATAATGTACTATTTTCTGCCAATTGCCCAATATTGTCTGCTAAGCACCCAGAAGAGGCCGAGGGCGATGCTGGGTGCTGGCGGACGTGGGGCTGGCAGACATGGGGCTGCATTGCTACACAGCAGCAGCCCCTTGCCTTTTGGCAGATGATGGTATATTATGATTGGTACCCATCATCATCATACTGGTATGGCTGTCACTCATGCTGCAGCGTCGGCTGCCACCTTAAGATGTAAAAAATAGATTTATTCTGTGTTCATTTGCTTCCCCTTCCTCCGTGAAATCAACGGCCTGCTAAGCCCAGGGTTTCCAGTTTAATCTTTGGGGGGACCATTCTGTGTGACAGTTGTTTGTGTTTCTCCCTGTTCCTGTACCTGTACGCCATGTCGTCACTTGGCCCTCCCTCCCTCCCTCCCTCCCTCCCTCCCGCCCTCCTTCTCCTGGTCCATCAGATACTACTTTCGCGCCTTTTTTCTGACCAGGCGCCATAGCTAGCACTGGGATCATGGAGCCCGCTCAGATCACCGCGGCAATTATGAGCACTATGAACACCACGCGCATTGTCCTGGAGTATATGCAGAGCCAGAACATGCCAAGGTGAAACCCGGACCAGGCGAGGAGGCGATTGCAGCACGGCGACGAGAGTGATGAGGAAATTGACATGGCCATAGACCTCTCACAAGGCACAGGCCCCAGCAATGTGGAAATCATGGTGTCACTGGGGCAGGTTGATACCGTGGAACGCCGATTCTGGGCCCGGGAAACAAGCACAGACTGGTGGGATCGCATCGTGCTGCAGGTATGGGACGATTCCCAGTGGCTGCGAAACTTTCGCATGCGTAAGGCCACTTTCATGGAACTTTGTGACTTGCTTTCCCCTGCCCTGAAGCGCCAGAATACCAAGATGAGAGCAGCCCTCACAGTTGAGAAGCGAGTGGCGATAGCCCTGTGGAAGCTTGCAACGCCAGACAGCTACCGGTCAGTCGGGAATCAATTTGGAGTGGGCAAATCTACGGTGGGGGCTGCTGTGATCCAATTTGCCAGGGCAATGAAAGACCTGGTGATAGCAAGGGTAGTGACTCTGGGCAACGTGCAGTCAATAGTGGATGGTTTTGCTGAAATGGGATTCCCAAACTGTGGCGGGGCCATAGACGGAACCCATATCCCTATCTTGTCACCGGAGCACCAAGCCACCGACTACGTAAACCGCAAGGGGTACTTTTCAATGCTGCTGCAAGCCCTGGTGGATCACAAGGGACGTTTCACCAACATCAACGTGGGATGGCCGGGAAAGGTACATGATGCTCGCGTCTTCAGGAACTCTGCTCTGTTTCGAAAGCTGGAGGAAGGGACTTTCTTCCCGGACCAGAAAGTGACCATTGGGGATGTTGAAATGCCTATCGTGATCCTTGGGGACCCAGCCTACCCCTTAATGCCATGGCTCATGAAGCCGTACACAGGCAGCCTGGACAGGAGTCAGGACCTGTTCAACTACAGGCTGAGCAAGTGCCGAATGGTGGTGGAATGTGCATTTGGACGTTTAAAAGCGCGCTGGCGCAGCTTACTGACTCGCTCAGACCTCAGCGAAAAGAATATCCCTATTGTTATTGCTGCTTGCTGTGCGCTCCACAATATCTGTGAGAGTAAGGGGGAGACCTTTATGGCGGGGTGGGAGGTTGAGGCAACTCGCCTGGCCGCTGATTACGCACAGCCAGACACCAGGGCGGTTAGAGGAGCACAGCAGGGCGCGGTGCGCATCAGAGAAGCTTTGAAAACGAGTTTTGTGACTGGCCAGGCTACTGTGTGAAACTTCTGTTTGTTTCTCCTTGATGAACCCTCCAACCCCCCCCCCCCGACCCGGTTCACTCTACTTCCCTGTAAACCAACCACCCCACCCCACCCTCCCCTCCCCCTTGCAGAGGCAATAAAGTCATTGTTTTTTCACATTCATGCATTCTTTATTAGTTCCTTACAGAGGTAGGGGGATAATTGCCAAGGTAGCCTGGGATGGGTGGGGGAGGAGGGATGGAAAAGGACACACTGCATTTTAAAACTTTAACTCTTATTGAAGCCCAGCCTTCTGATGCTTGGGCGATCATCTGGGGTGGAGTGACTGGGTGGACGGAGGCCCCCCCACCGTGTTCTTGGGCGTCTGGGTGAAGAGGCTATGGAACTTGGGGAGGAGGGCTGTTGGTTACACAGGGGCTGTAGCGGCGGTCTCTGCTCCTGCTGCCTTTCCTGCAACTCAACCATACGCTCGAGCATATCACTTTGATGCTCCAGCAGACGGAGCATTGCCTCTTGCCGTCTGTCTGCAAGCTGACGCCACCTATCGTCTTCAGCCCGCCACCTCTCCTCTCGTTCATGTTGGGCTTTTCTCATCTCCGACATTGACTGCCTCCACGCATTCTGCTGTGCTCTATCAGCCTGGGCGGACATCTGCAGCTCCGTGAACATCTCGTCCCTCGTCTTACGTTTTCTCTTTCTAATGTTCACGAGCCTCTGCGAAGGAGAAACATTTGCAGCTGGTGGAGGAGAAGGGAGAGGTGGTTAAAAAGGACACATTTTAGGGAACAATGGGTACACTCTTTCATTACAAGGTCGCATATTTCGGCTTGCAGGCAGCCATCGTAGGCCACAGTGTTTTGGCTTTTTTAACCTTCTTAACATGCGGGAAAGGTTGCAAACAGCAGCGCATTTCCCATATCAAGGATGAATTGGGTTGTCCATTTAAAATGGGGTTTCAATGTAAAAGGAGGGGGCTGCGGTTTCCCGGTTAACATGCGGCACAAACACAAGTAAACCACCCCCCCCCCCACACACACACACGATTCTCTGGGATGATCACTTCACCCCTCCCCCCCACCGCGTGGTTAACAGCGGGGAACATTTCTGGTCAGAAGAGCAGGAACGGGCGCCTCTGAATGTCCCCCTTAATAAAATCACCCCATTTCAACCAGGAGAGCTTTCTGGAGATGTCCCTGGAGGATTTCCGCCCCATCCCCATACACGTTAACAGACTTGCTTGCTTTTTTTTTGTAATGTTTACAAATATTTACAAAGTTACACTCACCAGAGGTCTCCTGTGTGCCCTGAGGGTCTTGGGTGAGTTCGGGGGTTACTGGTTCCAGGTCCAGGGTCACAAACATATCCTGGCTGTTGGGGAAACCGGTTTCTCCGCTTCCTTGCTGCTGTGAGCTACCTACAGTACCTCCATCGTCATCTTCCTCGTTCCCCGAACCGTCTTCCCTGTGTGTTTCTCCAGTGAGAGAGTCATAGCACACGGTTGGGGTAGTGGTGGCTGCACCCCCTAGGATCGCATGCAGCTCCGCGTAGTAGCGGCAAGTTTGCGGCTCTGCCCCGGACCTTCCGTTTGCTTCTCTTGCTTTGTGGTAGGCTTGCCTTAGCTCCTTAATTTTCACGCGGCACTGCTGTGTGTCCCTGTTATGGCCTCGGTCCTTCATGGCCTTGGAGATCTTTTCTAATACTTTTCCATTTCTTTTACTGCTACGGAGTTCAGCTATCACTGCTTCATCTCCCCATATGGCGAGCAGATCTCGTACCTCCCGTTCGGTCCATGCTGGAGCTCTTTTGCGATCCTGGGAGGACTCCATGACGGTTACCTGTGCTGATGAGCTCTGCGTGGTCACCTGTGCTCTCCACGCTGGGCAAACAGGAAATGAAATTCAAACCTTCGCGGGTCTTTTCCTGTCTACCTGGTCAGTGCATCTGAGTTGAGAGCGCTGTCCAGAGCGGTCACAATGAAGCACTGTGGGATAGCTTCCGGAGGCCAATAACATCGAATTCCGTCCACACTACCCCAATTCCGACCCGCAAAGGCCGGTTTTATCGCTAATCCCCTCGTCGGAGGTGGTGTAAAGAAACCGGTTTAAAGGGCCCTTTAATTCGAAAGAAAGGGCCTCGTTGTGTGGACGTGTCCAGGCTTAATTCGGTTTAACGCTGCTAAAGTCGACCTAAACCCGTAGTGTAGACCAGGCCTGATACTATTGTATTTAACTGTGATGGGGTACACAGTCCCCACATTGGGCCTGATAGGGTTAAAGGACTACCGGCTACAGGCAGCCACGCCCCGAGGCCTATGAAACATGCTTCAGCTGAAAGAAGAACAGGAGTACTTGTGGCACCTTAGAGACTAACAAATTTATTAGAGCATAAGCTTTCGTGGACTACAGCCCACTTCTTCGGATGCATATAGAATGGAACATATAATGAGGAGATATATATACACACATACAGAGAGCATAAACAGGTGGGAGTTGTCTTACCAACTCTGAGAGGCCAATTAATTAAGAGAAAAAAAAAAAAAAAAAAAAAAAAACTTTTGAAGTGATAATCAAGCTAGCCGAGTACAGACAGTGTGATAAGAAGTGTGAGAGTACTTACAAGGGGAGATAGAGTCAACGTTTGTAATGGCTCAGCCATTCCCAGTCCTTATTCAAACCGGAGTTGATTGTGTCTAGTTTGCATATCAATTCTAGCTCTGCAGTCTCTCTTTGGAGTCTGTTTTTGAAGTTTTTCTGTTGTAATATAGCCACCCGCAGGTCTGTCACTGAATGACCAGACAGGTTAAAGTGTTCTCCCACTGGTTTTTGAGTATTTTGATTCCTGATGTCAGATTTGTGTCCATTAATTCTTTTGCGTAGAGACTGTCCGGTTTGGCCAATGTACATGGCAGAGGGGCATTGCTGGCACATGATGGCATATATCACATTGGTAGATGTGCAGGTGAATGAGCCCCTGATGGTATGGCTGATGTGATTAGGTCCTATGATGATGTCACTTGAATAGATATGTGGACAGAGTTGGCATCGGGGTTTGTTACAAGGATAGGTTCCTGGGTTAGTGGTTTTGTTCAGTGATGTGTGGTTGCTGGTGAGTATTTGCTTTAGGTTGGGGGGTTGTCTGTAAGCGAGGACAGGTCTGTCTCCCAAGATCTGTGAGAGTAAAGGATCATCTTTCAGGATAGGTTGTAGATCTCTGATGATGCGCTGGAGAGGTTTTAGTTGGGGGCTGAAGGTGACAGCTAGTGGTGTTCTGTTATTTTCTTTGTTGGGCTTCAGCTGGAGGAACAGGTTAAAAGATGCTTAGAAGTCCAGGGAAATGGGGAAAAGGGAACAGGCTAAGGGAAAACAGGTCCTTCTCCTGAAAAGCCACTTGGAAGGTTGGACCTGGGATAGAATGACAGTGGTGAGACCCCCGCAGGCCATGCCTTCTCCAAACCCCACTCCTCCTTTTCTCACAACCAACAGACCCCACATGGCTCTGCTCTTTTGAACTCAGGGGGAGCTTGAATGGGAGATGAGACACTAACCAGGACTCTCAGCAGAGGCCGTTGCCATGGTGGAGAACTACCTGATGTCCCTTGGGTCCAAAGCTGAAACACCAAAAGCCAGTCTGGTGCACCTCCGGAGCCCCAAGTCCCACTGAGCCCAAATCTCACTGAAGCTATCCAGCTGGTCTTGGACACTGAATCCTAGCAGATAGGAATACAAAGACCAATAGAGGAACCTGGAAGCCCACCTTCAGCTAGTGAAGAGACATTTGGGTCAAGCCGAGCAGTCTTATTTGAAGGGGACATCCCACTCAGGAGAATTAATGGCAAAACCTGGGGGTTGCTTGCATGTGAGCAGCCAGGCCATTTCAGGTGGGACTGCCCACTCATGGATTATAATTATGGGCAGGCCTGGAGAGTGGATAACTGGGCTCAAAAATGGGCCCAGGGAAAATGTTAGTCTCCTTGCTAGTGAATGGAGTAAAAGTACAAAATAGACTCTGGCTGCAGTCAGACTTTAGTCAGGGAGCGATTGGTGGAGTCAGAAGCAGAATCTAGAGGCATGATCTACTGCCCATGTATCCATGGGACATACAACCCTGTTCGATGGGACCAACTCACTGTGCAAGACCACACTGAGACAGTGCAGGCCAGAGTGGCCAAAGACCTGGCCTATCTGGTCATACTTCGGCATGACTGGAAGTTTTTCAGGAAGGATGTCCAGGGATGGCGTGGAGCATCTGCAGAGGGGCTAGAGCCTGGACTGGAAGAACCAGGAGGAAAGCAGATGGCCATGGTGGCCAAGAGGAGGTACCAGAGGAGATAGCTCCATTGGAAGCCAAAGATCCAGGAGAGAGAAAGTATGCTGATGGATAAATGACTTTTCTCCTGAACTTAAATGAAGCAGTAAGGGCCTGCTACCACCTCTCAACCTGGACCTGCTGTCTAACAAATAAACATTGTGGGAAAGCAAAGGAGGGACCCAACCCTGAGTCAGGTTTACTAACATCTCACCAATGTAGATGACAAAGTGCTAGACGCTCAGCAGCTGAAACAGTGGCGCTATTTCTGATAGGGGAGGTCAGAATACAGCTTCTGTATCCAGGAATTTCCAAAAGGGATGTGCTTCAATTGGCCCATGCAGTGCTGTGCCGGGGCACTTGGGGACAGAGAAGACACTCAACAGAGTGACCACGGAGTTCTACTGGCTGGGCATCCACCCCAGAGGCACGGGACTATTGTGCCTCCTGCCCCAAATGCCAGTGGGTGAGCCAGAAAAAGATCTTAAAGGCCCCCCTGGTACTACCACCCACTGCAGGGGTCCCTCTGACTGTCAGATGCTGGGATTGGGGGACAGGGGAAGGATCACTGGATGATTGCCCTGTTGTGTCCATTTCTTTGGAAGCATCTGAAATTGGGCCCTGTCAGAAGACAGGATATTGGGCTAGATGGACCATTGCTCTCACCCAGTATGGCCATTCTTATGAATAGGCATAGAGCTTGTGGGCCCATTGAAAACATCTGCAGCCAGGTACTAATGTATATTGGTGACCTTGGACTGTGTGACCACATAACCTGGGGCTATTCCCCTCTGGTCACAAATAGCAGCTGTCATCGCCAGTAAGCTCATGAAAGTATTTGCCTGACTAGAGATCCCAAAAGAATTATTGACAGAGCAAGGGACAAACGTCACCTCACCGTTAATGAAGGAGGTGTGCGACCTGTTGCAGTTCAAGTCCTTGAAGACATCGGTATACAACTACCAAACCGACAGCCTGGTGGAACAGTTTAACAAAACATTAAAAAATTGAGGAAGATCATGACCACTGACTCCTAACACTGGGACCATTCTACCTGTTCTGCTCACCAGGCATCCACAGGTTTCTCCCCATTTGAATTACTTAATGGAAGGTAATCAAGGGGAATCCTGGACCTCCTCCATGAGACATGGGAAGGGCAGAACTCCAGAACAACCTACGTAGTGCAGTATGTTATACAGTCAAGAAAGAAACTGAAGACCCTGGGGGCACTTTTGAGGGAAAAGCTGCAAATGGCACAACACAACCAGGAGCAGGTCACCAGCAAGGCCCATCTCTGAGGGCTCCAACCTGGAGACTGAGCGATACTTCTGTTCCTGACTTTGAAATCCAAGCTACTGGCCTGATGATAGGGCTCTTTCAAGGTGATAAGACAGGTGCGGGAGATTGTTTATGAGGTCCGATAACCCAGAAGGAAGATATCAACCCAGGTATATTATGTCAACCTGCCCAAGTCTTGGAAGGGACAGGAAGGCCTCCTTGTCATCCCATTCCCTCCCTACCCCAAACTCGGCCCTCCGGCCCCCACACCCAAGATAACATCACGGTACTGGTAGGGAAGAACCTGCAGCCCAGCCAAGAGCAGTGAGGAAATGGGGTAGAATGAACAGGCTGGAGGGAAGCCAGGTCCTTTTCCTGAAATGCCACATGGAAAATTGAACCTGGAAGGGAACCATGATGCTGGTGAGTCCCAATTGCAGTGCCTTCACCAAACCCTGCCCTTTCCTGAGAACTGGCAGGCCCTGCGAGGCTCTGCTCATCTGAACTCTGTTCAGTTCCAGATTGTTTGGACTCTAGAGGACCATGATCCAGCTCAAAGAGAGGAGAGGTAGGAAGTGGCCCAGGGTGGCAGGTTTACATCCTCTGCACGGAGGAGTTGGTTGGTGTTGCTTCCCATGGGTCCTTGGCTGGGACCCAGTGGAGAGAAAGGCCCGGATCCCCCTACCATGCCCCGCTCTTGAGCTAGACCAGAGACGAGCCAAAATTGTGATGCCTCTGGCCTAGAAGCAGGTGTAGGCATCTCTACACACCCCCTCTTTGAGTCAAGAGATGGAAAACTGGGTATGCTAACCACTAGGTCACCTGGCCTCCCGAACAAACTATTACATTAACATCATGAATTTTACCTGTACATTTGAACAAGCTCTTGAAAGCATGAAAACATCACTGAGTATTATACTGAGATAGGCCAGACTATATTGGACCACAGAATATTTACACACCTTTGTATCAATGTGTCATGTATTTGTGTGTTCCTGGCTCGCTGGGGGTTGGGGTGGGGGATGGGTTTCCTGTGGAATCTGCTATCAGCACGGGGTGATTATTGCCAAATTCCAAGGCTGATTATGCAGATATCCAGCGTTTGAGGCTTTGTCCCACTTCGGTAAGAGAAGTGACTGGTGCTACCTGTTTCAGGAGACTGGGGAACAAAGAAAGATTTGGGGCACAGAAGGCTGTTTGAGATGATTGAGGTGGGTATCCTTGGGTATGTACACTGCAAAAAAACACCTCACAGGGACCCTCTGAGCCTGGGTCTGCAGACTTGGGCTCACACTACGGCAATAAAAAAAGCAGTGTACATCCTGCTCAGGCTGGAGCTTGGGATCTGAAGCCTGGGGTGGTGTGTAGGTCTCAGAGCCTGAGCTTCACCTCAACCTGGAACATCCATGTGGCTATTAGTGCTGTAGTGCTGTCACCATGCCTCAGTGGGTCACAACTGAGAACACCAAATTCAGAACAAACTACTGAGAAATAGGGCAGACTCACCCCAAAGCTGGTGGTTATTCTCCCATAAGTTATATCAATCCAGCAACAAACGTAAACTTCTATCTCACCACACTGGCTAACAAGAAGTCAGAAATACAGCCTCCTTAGTTATTCCAGTCCTTGTATCACCACCAAAACACTAGACTTAATGATGAGGGGTTATTTACAACCAATTTCATTAACTAGAGGGTTCTTCTGATCCCAAAGGACTAGCCACATACCCAGGTCAATATATAACTCAGATATTACCCAACAGTCACTTTTGCCAATACTTTAGTATCTAATATCTGAGGGTTTATTTATAAAAAGAAAGAAAGAGATGAGAGTTAAAATTGGTTAAAGGAATCAAATACATACAATAATTGAAAAGTTCTTGGATCAGGCTTGTAGCAGTGATGGAATAAACTGCTGGCTTGTTAAGTTTCTGGTTGCTTCCAAATCATTGGAAGGTTCTCAGTCCCTTGGTTAGAATGCTCCCATTAGTATAAGTTCATAGTCCAGAGGTTTGAGCAGGAAAGAGGCAAAACAGAAATGCTTCCAGGGCCTTGTGGAGGGAAACTCATTGTTTCAAACAAAGCCCTCCACACAACTTGTGGAAAATCACAGGTAACAAGATGGATTTTGGAATCACATGAGCAAGTCACATGCCCATGCATGCTTTGCTTAGTCATATCAGAGGCCATTACCCATACCCATACCCATTACCCATAGCAGAGGCCATTACCCACACAGGACTTTCCTGTAAACACTCTGGTTAGAATGTTGACAGGAAAGTCCATTAAGCATAGATGGGTGACTTCCATGGTCCACTGTGAGTACCTTGATGGGCCATTCAGCTTGAATAGTCCCTTCACCATATGCAAGCTAAATAACTTGTGCGTGTTACCACATGAGCAAACACATTTGAAATATATGTTATACATAGTTAATGTTATACATAGTGAATATACATAGTTAATATTCATAACTTCAGATACAAAAACGATACATGCATACAAATAGGATAATCATATTCAGCAAAACCCACAACTTTTCTATTGACACTGTACTTGTCACACTTTGTACAAGATTTGTTACAATTTTATAACAGTGGTAGCAACAATGAACTACCTGGTCTGTAGACCCAAGCTCAGAGGCTTCCTGCCACGTGTATTTTTTTGCAGTATAGACATACCCATTGTCTTTATCGATACTCCACTGATGTGAGCTGGTTTCATCTAGTACTTTAATGACCCATTCATACCATCCCAGACACCTCATGTCTCCCGCTCTGCAGCATGAGCATTTTTTTAATCCTTTTGCACCCCCTGGCTAGTAATCCCTAGGCAAGTAGGTCACTACCGTGTATATCATTCATGAAAATTCTCACTTCATCACAGCTCTTCCCCCTTTCAGACAGAACTGAGCAGGGTCACTTTAACCGGTGACCTTGGGAAGTTTAATCCCAGAATTGTTATCCATGGATGCCAAAACCAATTTCCTATGCCTTGGTAGCTGTCCTACCAGAATGTCATAGAATTATACAACCAGAGAAACACAAGATTAGAAGGGACCACAAGGGTCCACAATTCTTACAAACACAGTTTTCATAAAACATAAGAACGGACATACTGAGTCAGACCAATGGCCCATCTAGCCTCGTATCCTGTCTTCCCACAGTGGTCGGTGCCTGATGCTTCACAGGGAGTGAACAGAACAGGGCAATTTATCAAGTGATCTATCCCCTGTTGTCACATCCCAGCTTCTGGCAGTCAGAAGTTTAGGGACACTCAAAGGTGATGAAGTTGCATACCTGACCATCTTGGCTAATAGCCATTGATGGACCTATCCTCCATCAACTTATCTAATTATTTTCTAAACCCATTATACTTTTGGCGTTCACAAGATCCTCCTGGAAACCAATTCCACAGGTTGTATGTGTGTTATGTGAAGAAGTATTTCCTTATGCTTGTTTTAAACCTGCTGCCTATTAATTTCAGTGTGTGACATCCGGTTCTTGGGTGACGTGAAGGGGTAAATACCATTTCCTTATTCACTTTCTCCATGCCATTCATGATTTTATAGACCTCTATCATACCCCTCCTTAGTTGTCTCTTGTCTAAACTGAACACTCCCAGTCTTTTTAATCTCTCCTCATATGGAAGCTGTTCCATACCCCTAACCATTTTGTTGTCTTTCTCTGTACTTGTTCCAATTCTAATATATCTTTTTTGAGATGGGGTGACCACAACTGCATTCAGGATTCAAGATGTGAGTGTACCATGGATTTACATAGTGGCATTATGTTATTTTTTGTCTTATCTATACTTTTCCTAATGATTCCTAAAATTCTGTTAGCCTTTTTGACTGCCGCTGCACATTAAGAGGATGATTTCAGAGAACTATCCATGACTCCAAAATCTCTTTTGAGTGGTAACAACCAGTCATTTTATATGCATAGTTGCGATTATGTTTTCCAATGTGCACTACACTTTGCATTTATCAACAATGAATTTTATCTGCCATTCTGTTATCCAGTCATCCAGTTTTGTGACATCCCTTTGCAACTCTTTACAGTCTGCTTTGGACTTAACTATCTTGAGTAATTTTGTATCATGTGCCAAGTTTGCCACCTCACTGTTTACCCCTTTTTCCAGATCATTTATAAATATGTTGAACAGCACTCGTCCCAGTACAGATTCCTGCAGGACCCCACTATTTACCTCTCTCCACTATGAAAACTGACCATTTATTCCTACCCTTTGTTTCCTATCTTTTAACCAGTTACTAAACCATGAGAGCATCTTCCCTCTTATCCCATGACTGCTTAGTTTGATTAAGCACCTTTGGTGAGGAATCTTGTCAAAGCCTTCCTGAAAGTCCAAGTACACTATATCCACTGGATCACCTTTGTCAACGTTTGTTGACTCCTCAAATAATTCTAATGGATTGGTAAGGTACGACTTCCCTTTACAAAAGTCATTTTGACTCTTCCCCAACAATTAATCACAGTTAACTCATCCAATTAACTCAAAAAAATTATTGTGATTAAAAAAATTAATCGTGATTAATTGCAGTTTTAATCACACTGTTAAACAATAGAATACCAATTTAAATTTATTAAATATTTTGGATGTTTTTCTACATTTTCAAATATATTGATTTCAGTTACAACACAAAATACAAAGTGTACAGTGCTCACTTTTTTTTTTACAAAACGAGAGCCAACATAATCCAGAAACTAGCAGGGGCAACCTGGGTGCATCAGCATCAGTGTTGCGAACATCTGCAAAAGTACTTGTATATTTGGTAGCTGAATATGGAGCAGATGCAGCCACACACAACTTGTGGATACCCAGCTAAATACAGTGATGTGGTGCATCACGGGAACCCTTAAGTCGACTCCAACACCATGGCTACCTGTCCTGTCTAACATTGCTCCCCTCCAATACGCCAAACTGCTGCAACATTCCGTGAAGCTCAGTGAATCCAGGAAAACAGATGTCTTCCTATCACCAAGACCTTGACAACTCCCCCACGCAATGTCTTAAGTCCTGCAAGCCTTTTTGGGAACATTCGTTTAGCCTCATGCAATTAGACTATGATCAGAAGGAGGTTTGGAAAGCAACTGGGCTACACAAGATACAAAAAGTAAGCATCTTGTGCCAAATCCCATGCAGAAGGTTCCTGGGTTTAATCTTTCACAGTCATCTTGGTCAACGCCGAACCAAATTTGAAACAACCATGGTAGATGCGGATATCGGAATTCAAAAATGGAAAATCAAGGACTCCCCGGTGTGCGAATGTGGTTCCCCATGAGAGACCATCGAACATATCACTACCTACTGCCCAATTTATAAATATGAAGGAGGCATTACTGCAGTAGATCCTGCTACTCCTGATGTAGCCATTTGGCACGATCAGCTTCAGGTGAAACTGTACTTGATGCTGTACACCAGCCATACGAAAGAAGATTACAAATATTTGCACTGTAAAAAATGATGAACAAAAGAAATAGTATTTTTCGATTCACCTCATACATGTACTGTAGTGCAATCTCCTAATTGTGAAAGTGCAATTTACAATGTAGATTTTTTTTGTTACATAACTGCACTCAAAAATAAAACAATGTAAAACTTTAGAGCCTACAAGTCCACTCAGTCCTACGTCTTGTTCAGTCAATCACTAAGACAAACAAGTTTGTTTACATTTGTGGGAGATAATGCTGCCTGCTTCTTATTTACAATGTCACCTGAAAGTGAGAACAGGCATTCACATGGCACTTTTGTAGCTGGCATTGCAAGGTATTTACGTGTCAGATATGCTAAACATTCCTATACCCCTTCATGCTTCGGCCACCATTTCAGAGCACATGCTTCCATGCTGATCATGCTCGTTACAAAAATTATGAGCTAATTACATTTGTGACTGAACTCCTTGGGGGAGAATTGATGTCTCCTGCTCTGTTTTACCCACATTCTGCCATATATTTCATATTATAGCAACTGGTTTCGGATAATGACCAAGCACGTTGTCGTTTTAAGAACACTTTCACTGTAGATTTGACAAAACGCAAAGAAGATACCAATGTGAGATTTCTAAAGATAGATATAGCACTTAACCCAAGGTTTAAGAATCTGAAGTGCCTTCCAAAATCTGAGAGGGACGAGGTGTGGAGCATGCTTTCAGAAGTCTTAAAAGAGCAACTCTCTGATGCGGAAACTACAGAACCCGAACCACGAAAAAAGAAAAACAACCTTCTGCTGGTGGCATCTGACTCAGATAATGAAAATGAACATCCATCAGTCCGCATTACTTTGGATCATTATCAAGCAGCATGGATGTTTGTCAAAAGGAACAGGAGGGGCAAGGATAAAACATAAAATAATAACATAAAAATGGCCCTACTGGGTCAGACCAAGGGTCCACCTAGCCCAGTATCCTGTCTTCTGACAGTGGCCAATGCCAGGTGCCCCAGAGGGAATGAACAGAACAGGTAATCAAGTGACATCAAGAGACTTGGTGGGATAACTCACATGACTGGAGTACTGTCATGGATGGATATAATCTGTTCAGGAAGGACAGGCAGGGCAGAAAAGGTGAGGGAGTTGCATTGTATGTAAGAGAGCAGTATGACTGCTCAGAGCTCTGGTATGAAACTGCAGAAAAACCTGAGAGTCTCTGAATTAAGTTTAGAAGTGTGAGCAACAAGGGTGATGTCGTGGTGAGAGTCTGCTATAGACCACCAAACCAGGGGGATGAGGTGGACGATGCTTTCTTCCGGCAACTAACTAACAGAAGTTACATGAGTCCCTGGTTCTCATGGGAGACTTCAATCACCCTGATATCTGCTGGGAGAGCAATACAGCGGTGCACAGACAATCCAGGAAGTTTTTGGAAAGTGTAGGGGACAATTTCCTGGTGCAAGAGCCGGAGGAACCAACTAGGGGCAGAGTTCTTCTTGACCAGCTGCTCACAAACAGGGAAGAATTAGTAGGGGAAGCAAAAGTAGATGGGAACCTGGGAGGCAGTGACCATGAGATGGTCGAGTTCAGGATCCTGGACTTCAGAAAAGCAGACTTTGGCTCCCTCAGGGAACTGATGGGCAGGATCCCCTGGGAGAATAACATGAGGGGGAAAGGAGTCCAGGAGACCTGGCTGTATTTTAAAGAATCCTTATTGCGGTTGTAGAAACAAATCATCCCGATGTGTAGAAAGAATAGTAAATATGACAGGCGACCAGCTTGACTTAACAGTGAAATCCTTGCTGATCTTAAATGCAAAAAAGAAGCTTACAAAAAGTGGAAGATTGGACAAATGATCAGGGAGGAGTATAAAAGTATTGCTCAGGCATGCAGGAGTAAAATCAGGAAGGCCAACTCACACTTGGAGTTGCAGCTAGCAAGCGATGTTAAGAGTAACAAGAAGGGTTATTTCAGATATGTTAGCAACAAGAAGAAGGTCAAGGAAAGTGTGGGCCCCTTACTGAATGACGGAGGCAACCTAGTGACAGAGGATGTGGAAAAAGCTAATGTACTCAATGCTTTTTTTGCCTCTACTTTACGAACAAGATCAGCACCCAGACTACTGCACTGGGCAGCACAGCATGGGTAGGGGGTGACCAGCCCTCTGTGGAGAAAGAAGTGGTTCAGGACTATTTAGAAAAGCTGGACAAGCACAAGTCCATGGGGCCAGATGCGCTGCATTCGAGGGTGCTAAAGGAGTTGGTGGATATGATTGCGGTGCCATTGGCCATTATCTTTGAAAACTCATGGCGATCGGGAGGTCCCAGATGACTGGAAAAAGGTTAATGTAGTGCCCATCTTTAAAAAAGGGAAGGAGGAGGATCTGGGAAACTACAGGCCAGTCAGCCTCACCTCAGTCCCTGGAAAAATTATAGAGCAGGTCCTCAAGGAATCAATTCTGATGCACTTAAAGGAGAGGAAAGTGATCAGGAACAGTCAGCATGGATTCACCAAGGGCAAGTCATGCCTGACTAAACTAATCACCTTCTATGACGAGATAACTGTCTCTGTGGATGAGGGGAAAGCAGTGGACGTGTTATTTCTTGAGTTTAGCAAAGCTTTTGATACGGTCTCCCACAGTATTCTTGCCGGCAAGTTAAAGAAGTATGGGCTGGAGGAATGGACTATAAGGTGGATAGAAAGCTGGCTAGATCGTCGGGATCAACGGGTAGTAATCAATGGCTCCATGTCTAGTTGGCAGCCAGTTTCAAGCGGAGTGCCCCAAGGGTCGGTCCTGGGGCCAGTTTTGTTCAATATCTTCATTAATGATCTGGAGGATGGCATGGACTGCACCCTCAGCAAGTTTGCAGATGACACTAAACTGGGAGGAGTGGTAGATACGCTGGAGGGTAGGGATAGGATACAGAGGGACCTAGACAAATATTAGAGGATTGGGCCAAAAGAAATCTGATGAGGTTCAACAAGGACAAGTGCAGAGTCCTGCACTTAGGACGGAAGAATCCCATGCACTGCTACAGACTAGTGACTGAATGGCTAGTCAGCAGTTCTGCAGAAAAGGACCTAGGAGTTACAGTGGACGAGAAGCTGGATATGAGTCAACAATGTGCCCTTGTTGCCAAGAAGGTTAACGATATTTTGGGCTGTATAAGTAGGAGTATTGCCAGCAGATCAAGGGATATGATCATTCCCCTCTATTCGACATTGGTGAGGCCTCATCTGGAGGCCTGTGTCCAGTTTTAGGCCCCACACTACAAGAAGGATGTGGAAAAATTGGAAAGAGTCCAGCGGAGGGCAACAAAAATTATAAGGGGGCTGGAGCACATGACTTATGAGGAGAGGCTGAGGGAACTGGGATTGTTTAGTCTGCAGAAGAGAAGAATGAGGGGGGATTTGATAGCTGCTTTCAACTACCTGAAAGGAGGTTCCAAAGAGGATGGATCTAGACTGTTCTCAGTGGTACCAGATGACAGAACAAGGAGTAATGGTCTCAAGTTGCAGTGGGGGAAGTTTAGGTTGGATATTAGAAAAACTTTTTCACTAGGAGGGTGGTGAAGCACTGGAATGGGTTACCTAGGGAGATGGTGGAATCTCCTTCCTTAGAGGTTTTTAAGGTCAGGCTTGACAAAGCCCTGGCTGGGATGATTTAGTTGGGGATTGGTCCTGCTTTGAACAGGGGGTTGGACTAGATGACCTCCTGAGGTCCCTTCCAACCCTGAGATTCTAAGTGTTCCATCCCCTGTCGCTCATTCCCAGCTTCTGGCAAACAGAGCGGGTTCGAGCAGATGATGGAGCAAAGACATGAGGAGGCTGAAGGGAAAAGCTCAGACTTGCAGATGGAAGCAGGACCAAAGAATTCTGAGGGGAGACTGCTGGGTGAGGAAAGTGGACAGTGAGAGGGCAAGGAAAAAGAGAAGAGCAGCTAGTCCTATAGGAAGAGGGGAAGAGTCAATGGAGATAACAGCACCAAATATGAGCCCCAGGAGGATACGGGATGGGTTGTGGAGGTTTGCAAGGGACAATAGAAATCGAGAGGACTTGCAGCCAGAGGGAACAGGGGATAGACCAGAGAAACGCACCATAACCAGGGAAAGGCAGGTCTACGTGATTGGGGACTCCTTACTGAGAAGAATAGACAGGCCTGTAACTAGAGCTGATCCAGAGAACAGAAGGGTGTGCTGTCTGCCAGGTGCTAAGATACGGGATGTGGACCTGAGGCTGAAAAGGATCCTAACAGGAGCAGGAAAGAATCCGCTGATTGTCCTTCATGTGGGAACAAATGATATGGCTAGATTCTCGCTGGAATATATCAAGGGAGACTATGCCAGGCTGGGGAAGATGCCTAAAGAAATCGAGGCTCAGGTGATCTTCAGTGGGATTCTGCCTGTTCCTAGAGAAGGGCAACAAAGGAGTGACAAGATTATGGCAATCAACAGATGGCTCAGGCTGTGGTGCTATAAGGAGGGCTTTGGGATGCATGACCACTGGGAAGCATTCACAGACAGAGGACTGTTCTCTCGGGATGGACTTCACCTGAGTAAGGAGGGAAATTGACTTCTAGGATGGAGGCTGGCACAACTGATTAAGAGAGCTTTGAACTAGGAATTTGGGGGAGATGGTTGGGAGATGTCCAGGTAATCTCCACGCCGGAATTTAACAATGAGAGGGAAGAAAACAAAGTAAGAAAGGATACAGCCATGGGTATGAGAATGGACATAAGGAGGAAGGGTAGTGTAGATACCAGTCTAATAGGTGGTAGAATGTCTGTGCCTAATCGGGTAAAGAATGTCAGTGAAGCCAAACGGCAAAAATTAAGATGTTTGTACACTAATGCGAGGAGCCCAGGTAACAAAATGGAGGAACTAGAGCTACTGGTGCAGGAAGTGAAACCATGTATTATAGGGATAACAGAAATAATGGTGGAATAGTAGTCATGACTGGAGTACAGGTATTGAAGGCTATGTGCTGTTTAGGAAAGACAGCAATAAAGGCAAAGGTGGTGGAGTAGCATTGTATATCAATGATGAGGTAGACTGTAAAGAAATAAGAAGCGATGGAATGGATAAGATATAGTCTGTCTGGGCAAAAATCACACTGGGAAAGAAAGCTACTAGAGCCTCCCCTGAGATAGTGCTTGGGGTGTGCTACAGACCACTGGGATCTGATTTGGATATGGATAGAGGCCTCTTTAATGTTTTTAATGAAGTAAATGCTAATGGGAATTGTGTGATCATGGGAGACTTTAACTTCCCAGATATAGACTGGAGGACAAGTGCTAGTAATAATAATAGAGCTCAGATTTTCCTGGCTGCAATAGCTGATGGATTCTTTCACCAAGTAGTTGAAGAACCAACAAGAGGGGATGACATTTTAGATTTGGTTTTGGTGAGTAGTGAGGACCTCATAGAAGAAATAGTTGTAGGGGACAACCTTGGTTCGAATGATCATGAGCTAATTCAGTTCAAACTAGATGGAAGGATAAACAAAAATAGATCTGGGACTAGGGTTTTTGATTTCAAAAGGGTTAACTTTAAGAATTAAGGAAATTAGTTAGGGAAGTGGATTGGACTGAAGAACTTGTGGATCTAAAGGCGGAGGAGGCCTGGAATTACTTCAAGTCAAAGTTGCAGAAACTATCAGAAGCCTGCATCCCAAGAAAGGGGAAAAAATTCATAGGCAGGAATTGTAGACCAAGCTAGATGAGCAAGCATCTCAGAGAGGTGATTAAGAAAAAGCAGAAAGCCTACAAGGAGTGGAAGATGGGAGGGATTAGCAAGGAAAGCTACCTTATTGATGTCAGAACATGTAGGGATAAAGTGAGAAAGGCCAAAAGCCATGTAGAGTTGGACCTTGCAAAGTGAATTAAAACCAATAGTAAAAGGTTCTATAGCCATATAAATAAGAAGAAAACAAAGAAAGAAGTGGGACCGCTAAACACTGAGGATGGAGTGGAGGTTAAGGATAATCTAGGCATGGCCCAATATCTAAACAAATACTTTGCCTCAGTCTTTAATGAGGCTAATGAAAAGCTTAGGGATAATGGTAGGAATGCAAATGAGAATGAGGATATGGAGGTAGATATTACCAAACTCAAACAGCTTAATGGAACTAAATCGGGGGGCCAAGATAATCTTCATCCAAGAATATTAAAGGAACTGGCACATGAAATTGCAAGCCCATTAGCAAGAATTTTTAATGAATCAGTAAACTCAGGGGTTGTACCGTACGACTGGAGAATTGCTAACATAGTTCCTATTTTTAAGAAAGGGGAAAAAGGTGATCCGAGTAACTATAGGCCTGTTAGTTTGACATCTGTAGTATGCAAGGTCTTGGAAAAATTTTTGAAGGAGAAAGTAGTTAAGGACATTGAGGTCAATGGTAATTGGGACAAAATACAACATGATTTTACAAAAGGTAGATTGTGCCAAACCAACCTGATCTCCTTCTTTGAGAAGGTAACAGATTTTTTAGACAAAGGAAACGCAGTGGATCTAATTTACCTCGATTTCACTAAGGCATTTGATACGGTTCCACATGGGGAATTATTAGCTAAATTGGAAAAGATGAAGATCAATATGAAAATTGAAAGGTGGACAAGGAACTGGTTAAAGGGGAGACTACAACGGATCATACTGAAAGGTGAACTGTCAGGTTGGAAGGAGGTTACTAGTGGAGTTCCTCAGGGATCGGTTTTGGGACCAATCTTATTTAATCTTTTTATTACTGACCTTGGCACAAAAAGTGGGAATGTGCTAATAAAGTTTGCGGATGACACAAAGCTGGGAGGTATTACTAATACAGAGAAGAACTGGGATATCATACAGGAAGATCTGGATGACCTTGTAAACTGGAGTAATTTACTGGAGTAAAAATAGGATGAAATTTAATAGTGAAAAGTGCAAGGTCATGCATTTAGGGATTAATAACAAGAATTTTGGTTATAAATTGGGGACACATCAGTTGGAAGTGACAGAGGAGGAGAGGGACCTCAGAGTATTGGTTGATCACAGGATGACTATGAGCCGCCAATGTGATATGGCCGTGAAAAAAGCTAATGCGGTCTTTGGATACATCAGGTGAGGTATTTCCAGTAAAGATAAGGAGGTGTTAGTACTGTTATACAAGGCACTGGTGAGACCTCATCTGGAATATTGTGTGCAGTTCTGGTCTCCCATGTTTAAGAAGGATGAATTCAAACTGGAACAGGTACAGAGAAGGACTATTAGGATGATCCAAGGAATGGAAAACCTGTCCTATGAAAGGAGACAAAAAGAGCTTGGCTTGTTTAGCCTAACCAAAAGAAGGCTGAGGGGAAATATGATTGCTCTTCATAAATATATCAGAGGGATAAATATCAGGGAAGGAGAGGAATTATTTAAGCTTAGTACCAATGTGGACACAAGAACAAATGGATATAAACTGGACAATAGGAAGTTTAGACTTGAAATTAGATGAAGGTTTCTAACCATTAGAGGAGTGAAGTTCTGGAACAGCCTTCCAAGGGGAGTAGTGGGGGCAAAAGACATATCTGGCTTCAAGACTAAGCTTGATAAGTTTATGGAGGGGTTGGTATGATGGGATAGCCTAATTTTGGCAATTAATTCATCTTTGATTATTAGCAGGTAAATATGCCCAATGGTCTGTGATGGGATGTTAGATGGGGTGGGATCTGAGTTACTACAGAGAATTCTTTCCTGGGTGCTGGCGGGTGAGTCTTGCCCACATGCTCAGGGTTTAACTGATCGCCATATTTGGGGTCGGGAAGGAATTTTCCTCCAGGGCAGATTGGCAGAGGCCCTGGAGGTTTTTCGCCTTCCTCTGCAGCATGGGGCACAGGTCACTTGCTGGAGGATTCTCTGCACCTTGAGGTCTTTAAACCACGATTTGAGGACTTCAATAACTCAGACATAGGGGTTTGTTACAGGAGTGGGTAGGTGAGATTCTGTGGCCTGCGTTGTACAGGAGGTCAGACTAGATGATTATAATGGTCCCTTTTGACCTTTGAGTCTATGAGACACCATTTCTGCCCATCCTGGCTAGTAGCCATTGATGGACCTATCCTCCATGAATTTATCTAGTTCTTTTTTTAACCCTGTTATGGTCTTGGCCTTCACACCATCTTCTGGCAAGGAGTTCCACAGCCTGACTGCGTTGTGTGAAGAAAACTTCCTTTTCTTTGTTTTAAACCTGCTGCCTACTAATTTCATTTGTTCTTGTGTTATGACAAGTAGTAAACAACACTTCCTTATCTACTTTCTCTATACCGGTCATGATTTTATAGACCTCAATCATATCGCCCCTTAGCCGTCTCTTTCCCAACCTGAAAATTCCCAGTCTTATTAATTTCTCCTCATACGGAAGCCATTCCATACCCCTAATAATTTTAATTGCCCTTCTCTGAACCTTTTCTAATGCCAGTATATCTTTTTTGAGATGGGGCGACCACATCTGCACACAGTATTCAAGATGTGGGTGCACCATGGATTTATATAGAGGCAACATGATATTTTCTGTCCTATTATCTATCCCTTTCTTAATTATTTCAACATTCTGTTCGCTTTTTTGACTGCCGCTGCACATTGAGTGGATGTTTTCAGAGAACTATCCAGAATGACTCCAAGATCTCTTTTACACTTCATTTGCCAGAGTTTATGCTCCTTTCTATTTTCCTCACTAAGATTTAACCTCCACTTTTTAAAGGATGCCTTTTTGCCTCTCACTGCTTCTTTTACTTTGTTATTTAGCCATGGTGTCTCTTTTTTTAATTTGGGGTATACATTTAACTTGAGTCTCTATTATGGTGTCTTTAAAAAGTTTCCAAGCAGCTTGCATAGATTTCACTTTTGGTGCTGTACCCTTTAATTTCTCTTTAACTAACTTCCTGATTTTTGTGTAGTTCCCCTTTCTGAAATTAAATGCTACAGTGTTGGGCCACTATGGTGTTTTTCCTGCCACAAGGATATTAAATTTAATTATATTATGGTCACTATTACCAAGTGGTCCAGCTATATTCACCTCTTGGACCAGATCCTGTGTCCACTTAGGACTAAATCAAGAATTGCCTCTCCCCTTGTGGGTTCCAGGACCAGCTGCTCCAAGAAGCAGTTATTTAAGGTGTCAAGAAACTTTATCTCTGCATCCCGTCCTGAGGTGACATGTACCCAGTCAATATGGGGATAATTGAAATCCCCCATTATTAATTATTATTGAGTTTTTTATTTTAATAGCCTCTCTAATCTCCCTGAGCATTTCACAGTCACTATCACCATCCTGGTCAGGTGGTCAGTAATATATCCCTACTGCTATATTCTTATTATTATAGCAAGGAAGATTCTATGGTACAGTTTGATTCATTTACGATTTTTATTTCATTTGATTCTACGCTTTCTTTCACATATAATGCCACTCCCCCACCAGCACGACCTGTTCTGTCCTTCCGATATTTGTACCCTGGTATTACTGATTTCAGAGTAGCAGCCGTGTTAGTCTGTATCCGCAAAAAGAAGAACAGGAGTACTTGCATCCGAAGAAGTGGGCTGTAGTCCACGAAAGCTTATGCTCTAATAAATTTGTTAGTCTCTAAGGTGCCACAAGTACTCCTGGTATTACTGTATCCCATTGATTAGCCTCATTCCACCAAATTTCTGTGATGCCTATTATATCAATATCCTCATTTAATACGAGGCACTCTACTTCACCCATTTTATTATTTAGACTTCTAGCATTGGTATATAAGCACTTTAAAAACTTGTCTCCTTTTAGCTGTCTGCCATTACACAATTTAATTGAATGGGACTTGTCATAATTATAAAGGGAAGGGTAACAGCTCTCCTGTGTACAGTACTATAAAATCCCTCCTGGCCAGAGACTCCAAAATCCTTTTCCCTGTAAAGGGTTAAGAAGCTCAGGTAACCTGGCTGACACCTGACCCAAAGGACCAATAAGGGGACAAGATACTTTCAAGTCTTGGGGAAGGGGGGAAGGCTTTTGTTTGTGCTCTTTGTTTTGGGGGGTTGTTCGCTCTTGGGACTAAGAGGGACCAGACATCAATCCAGGCTCTCCACATCTTTCTGAACAAGTCTCTCATATTTCAAACTTGTAAGTAAACAGCCAGGCAAGGCGTGTTAGTTTACCTTTGTTTTCTCAACTTGTAAATGTACCTTTTACTAGGGTGTTTACCTCTGTTTGCTGTAACTTTGAACCTAAGGCTAGAGGGGGGTCCTCTGGGCTCTTTAAGTTTGATTACCCTGTAAAGTTATTTTCCATCCTGATTTTACAGAGATGATTTTTACCTTTTTTCTTTACTTAAAAGCCTTCTTTTTAAGAACCTGATTGATTTTTCCTTGTGTTTAGATCCAAGGGGGTTGGATCTTGATCCACCAGGAGTTGGTGGGAGGAAGGAGGGGGGATGGTTAATTTCTCCTTGTTTTAAGATCCAAGGGGTTTGGATCTGTATTCACCAGGGAATTGGTGAAGAGTCTCTCAAGGCTACCCAGGGAAGGGAATTAGCATCGAGAGTGGTGGCAGCGGACCAGATCTAAGCTGGTAGTTAAGCTTAGAAGTTTTCATGCAGGCCCCCACATTTGTACCCTAAAGTTCAGAGTGGGGAAGCAGCCTTGACAGGACTTTTTATTATTTGACTGTTTCTGATCAGACCCTGCCTGTACTTTATCATTTTCCATCCTCTCATACTCACTAGGACATAGAGATTCTCTATTAATAGATCCTCCCCTAAGGGATGTCCGTGCTCCTCTGCACCTATTGGCTTTCCCCAGCCCTTAGTTTAAAAACTGTTCTACAACCTTTTTAATGTTAAGTGACAGCAATCTGGTTCCATTTTAGTTTAGGTGGAGCCCATCCTTCCTGTAGAGGTTCCCCCTTTCCCAAAAGTTTCCCCAGTTCCTAATAAATCTAAACCCCTCCTCCCTACACCATCATCTCAACCATGCATTGAGACTCTGCAGTTCTGCCTGTCTAACTGGCCCTGCACGTAGAACTGGGAGCATCTCAGAGAATGCTACCATGAAGGTCCTGGACTTCAATCTCTTACCTAGCAGCCTAAATTTGGCCTCCAAGATCTCTCTCATATCCTTCCCTATGTCATTGGTCCCTACATGTACCATGACCACCAGCTCCTCACCAGCACTACACATAAGCCTATCTAGATGTCGAGAGATCCGCAACCTTCGCACCAGGCAGGCAAGTCACCATGCAGGAAATTGGAAAAAACAGAAAGCTGGCAGCTGAAAGAGGCTGCAGTGAGGGAGCCAGCAGCCACTCTCTGCACATTAGAGAGGGAAGCAAGGAAAACAAGCGGGAGAGGGTGTACAAAAGACTCAGGGAAAGGGCAGAAAGGTTTAAGAGGTGCAGACCTTGGTTGCTGATTATAGGGCCTCTGAGCTGAAATCTAGAGTAGAGGGCCGGCCTGGGTTCCCCTACCAGCTACTAGGGAAGTGGTGCAGACCAGGCAATGGATGGGAAAACAGTGCTGGAGACATTGTTCATGGAGAGACTTTAATAGCTGGCAAAACATATAGTGACCTGGCTAGAGAGCCAAACCACAGAGAGAGAGCACCCAGAGTGGCAGAGAGTGGGAGACAGAGGCAGCAGGGTGTGCAATGAGCTGCAGAAGTAGGCACTGGATCTGGAAAGAGCTAATCCCCAGAGCAGTCAGGAGGAGGCCCCCTAGTGGTGAGTGAACCTGGTGACAACTTGGTGGAAATGCAGGCACTCGGGGAACATAAGAGATTGGGCAGGACGAGCACCCCTAGTACAAGCGGTGAATGGACTCCATGACAGCAATAGGTTACATACCAAAGTTAGTAGTTCTGCAAGTTCATATTTGACTTCCATCTGAAGTCTTGGGTTCCTGGGGACTTATTACTTTTTAATTTATCAATTTGTTCCAACACCTCCTATATTGACTTCTTAATCTGGGACAGTTCCTCCGATTTGTCACCTAAAAAGAATAGGTCAGGTGTGGGAATCTCTTTTTCATTCTTTTGCAGTGAAGACAGGTGTGAAGAATTCATTTAGCTTATTTGCAATAGCTTTCTCTTCCTTGATTGCTCCTGTAACACTAGATTATCCAGTGGCCACATCTCATTGTTTGGCAGGCTTCCTGCTTCTCATGTACTTGAAAAAAATTTTACTGTTTGCTTTTGTGTCTTTTGCTACCTGCTCTTAATTCTTTTCTGGCCTGCCTAATTCTACTCTTAAACTTGACTTGCCAGAGTTTATGATCCTTTCTATTTTCCTCTGTAGGATTTGACTTCCCGTTTTTAAAGAATGGCTTTTTGTCTCTAACCACCTCTCTTATTTGGTTATTATGCCATGGTGGAATTTTTTTGATCCTTTTACAGTTTTTTTTATTTGGGGTATACATACAGTTTGAGCCTCTATTATGGTGTTTCTAAAAAGTTTCCATGTTTAGGCCACTGTGGCCAGTTAGTACTCTAAACAAAATAATTAGGGCTGTCAAGCGATTAAAAAAATTAATTGTGATTAATTGCACTGTTAAACATTAATAGAATACCATTTATTGAAATGTTTTTGGATGTTTTCTACATTTTCAAATATATTTATTTCAATTACAACACAGAATACAAAGTATGCAGTGTTCACTTTATATTTATTTTTTATTACAAATACTTGCACTGTTAAAAAACAAAAGAAAAAGTATTTTCAATTCACCTAATACAAGTACTGTAGTGCAAGCACTTTATCATGAAAGTGCAACTTACACATGTAGAATTATGTACAAAAAAACTGCACTCAAAAATAAAACAATGTAAAATTTTAGAACCTACAAGTCCACTCAGTCCTACTTCTTGTTCAGCCAATTGCTCAGAAGAACAAATTTGTTTACATTTGCAAGAGATAATGCTGCCACTTCTTGTTTACAATGTCACCTGAAAGTGAGAACAGGCACGCGCATGGCACTATTGTAGCCAGCATCGTAAGATATTTATGTGCCAGATGCACTAAAGATTCATGTTCGCCTTCATGCTTCAACCACCATTCTGGGGGACATGGGTCCATACTGATGACGGGTTCTGCTCAATAACAATCCAAAGCAGTACGGACTGATGCATCTTCATTTTCATTATCTGAGTCAGATGCCACCAGCAGAAGGTTGTTTTTCTTTTTTGGTGGTTTGGGTTCTGTAGTTTCTGCATCAGAATGTTGAACTTTTAAGATTTCTGTTTAGCATATCTGGCAAGTAAATACTTTGCAATGCCAGCTACAAAAGTGTCAATCAAATGCCTGTTCTCACTTTCTGGTGACATTGTAAATAAGAAGAAGGCAGAATTATCTCCTGTAAATGTAAACAAACTTGTTTGTCTCCTAGTGTCTGAAAAAGTAGGACTGAGTGGACTTGTAGGCGCTGAAGTTTTACATTGTTTTGTTTTTGAGTGCAGTTATGTAACAAAAAAAAAATCTACATTTGTAAATTGCATTTTTACGACAGAGATTGCACTACAGTACTTGTATGAGGTGAATTGAAAAATAATATTTCTTTTGTTTATCATTTATACAGTGCAAATATTTATAATAAAAAATATACACATTGATTTCAGGTACAACCTAGAATACAATATATATAAAAATGTAGAAATACATCCAAAATATTTTATAAATTTCAATTGGTATTCTATTGTTTAACAGTGCGATTAAAACTGTGATTTATTTTTTTATCGCAATTAATTTTTTTGAATTAATCGCATGAGTTAACTGCGATTAATCGGCAGCCCTAAAAATCATTTCATTTTTCCTAACCAGGCCTTGAAGTATGTCATTATCCTAAACTCTAGGGCACAATTCAAAATCCTTCTGCCTCTTTTTATTTTTTTTGTTAGTCCAAAATTTTTGCCATTCCTCTTTTTTATATTTTTCTGTACTAGGCTTTCTGGAAGCATTTGTAGCTAATTTCTGTGCCATTTATTTCCCTCTTATCCTGATATGCTGTGGGATCCAAATCCCCAACTCTACTCTGTTATTGGAAACATAATTTCATTGACGAAATCATTTTACATACAGAGACACCCTTTTTTTTATCACCGTAAATCCTGAGATTGAGTTTAAAAAAATGACTCTCTCTGTTGGGCATTCATCCCAGATCCAATTTAATGCTTGTATTATTGCTACTAGTTTGGCTGTCATGATAGCTGCAAAATCAGATATTCTTTTAGATATACAAATTCCAAATTTTGGTGTACAATACTTTGCCCCTACTACTTCTGTTTTTTTCTTGTTTGGACCCATCTGTATATATTTCACAAAACTGACTAGTTTTCATCTATATATTGGTACACTTCATTTTTAATACCTACTGTCACTTTTTTCCCCTTGAGTTTATAAAATAAATCTCAATCCACATTTGGACTTTTCATCCACAACCAATTTTCCCAAGACTAAAAGTTTTGACTGCGTTTAGCTTTTCCTTTCAACTTCTATATCCACATTTTAACTCAAACGGCATTGGAGGTCTAACAAGTTGTACTATAGTTCATCTATTGAATTCCCAGCAATCCTCACATTTATTGGGTACTTTCATCATTGCAACCAAGGCTGGTGGAAGCCAGAGAGGGCTGTGGGGCTGTAGACAGGATGCTGGGGTCAGAGCTGCTGAACTGGAGCTGTCTAGTACGCACATATTCAGGGTGTGACCTGCATGTTGGTAGGCTGATTCTCAGCAGCCCAGGTTGGCAGCTATAGCAGCAAAGCATTGTGGGGCACTCAGGGTTGCAGGGTAGTGGTGACACAACCCCCCACTGATGTGTATTACCCCCAAAACTGATGACAGGCACTGACTTCCTAATACTCTGTCTTTTCACATGCTTTTCCTTCTCTCATCACTGCTCAGTTCCAATGGCATCCTATACATCACCCCCTTTGCTCCAGGAACCTACTTTCATAGCTGGCAACTTATTTTAACTCTCCCTAGCATTGCAGTTTTTAGCAGTTCATCAACCTGCTCTTTGTTCTTACATTCAGCTAAAAGATCCACATCTTGTAACCGAATCAGCTACTTTCACAGGGTCACCTGCTCTCATTGTTTTGGCAAGGAAGTCTTATTTATGACAGTTCAGGTTAGTTCCTTCCTCAGATTTGCTTTTTTGCTGGTATCATCATCTGAGTTTGCTTCTATTTTATTTTTCTTTTCTACTTGGATCCATTTTCCCTCCCTACTAGGCTTTCCTTCACTTTCCAAAGTTACTTCATTTTAGGGTCAGAAAATATTCCATCTCCAGCCCTGCCTGCTTCTCTTCTCACCGCCAAGACCCCCTCTCCATCTAGCTCCCCCTCCTCTGGCCAGCAGGCAATCAGTTAATCACTTTCCAGGTGCAGTGCATAACTAATTAGGTTCTGTCCGTTGTCTTACATGTGATGGGGAGGAAACCACATCACATATGCCCCCCACCCTTAAAAACCTTGCTCCAACCCCCAGTGAGGTCTACAAGCTGTGCCTCCACCGGATCATGTGCTTTATTGTTTCCACATCCCTCTTTAGCTGGCACACCTCCTGAAGCAATTGATCCTTCTCTTGGAGCGCCGCCAGCAAGTCTCCTCCATGTCTCTCAGCTGCAGATCGCACTCTTTGCATGGTCTCATCTGTTTCTTGGGTCTCAGCTACATGTGTTACCAAGACTGCAGAGCCAGCTTTCGCCAGGGCCTCTGTATTCAGCTGACTTCAAGCTGCTTCCTCGCGGTGGTAACAATCCTGTCCCCCAGTTTCTCCCCATCTCCTACCAAGTAGGTCTTTTGGGTGGGTGTATGCTCTACTGCCATTAACGTTACATTCCCTTTCCCTGTCACTACTGCTTTTGTGCTGTGGGTTACCTAAACTCTTTCCTGTTCACTCATCTAGGATCCCTTTGTAGGGCCCATCCATTCTCCACCCATCAAAGTCATATGTGGTGGGCAGAGGTTGTCCCATAATTTCACTTCAACCCACAGGTCCTCACACCGGTGGGGTGGGGTGGGGGGGGAGGGAATGACACACACTCTTCATTCTCACCCTCTTTGTTTTGTGGGGGGAGTTTGCTGGTGTCCCTCCTTCTCATGGTCTCTATCCATCGTCTCTTGTTCTGCCAACCTTCCAAGCTCCTCTTGGGGTCCCCCCTCCTTGGCATTTCAGAGGCAGAAGTTCCAGTACCCGCTCGATCGCTTTTAATGAGCTTGGGTTAACTTTATCCCCTGCAGCTATTTCCTTTTCTTCTTCCTCCTTCGTCTCTTGGGGAATTCCCCTTTCTTTATTTTCTCTCTGGTTTGTGTTCTCCTGTGTGATCTTTTCTGACCTTTCTGTGCTTAATGGCTCTTTCCCTTAACCGTGTCATTCCTTCCCTCCAGGGTTTCCAGATGCCCCTTTGAATCCCTAATGGGAAGAGGTTCCAGGCTGTGCCTAACACAAGGAGATGGGTTAACCCATCCACTACCCCAGCCCGCTTCCATTTAAACTTCCCCTGAAATTCCAGGGGCACCTGTGCCACAGGGTAGCGTTTCTTACCCCCATTTATACATTCAAGCCTCACTCTTCCTCTGGGAAGTCTCCAGTGGGGTTTCACCAACTCATGCCTGATTAGTAAAAAGGCTGAGGCAATGTCTACCAGATCCCTTTGATAGCTCCTTCCCAATGTTATCGAAATGGTCAGTAACTTCCTTCTTCCTCCCTGCCCAGGAGTCCTGGCCCAACCACAGAATTCTGTAAACCCACACTCCATATACGGGCAGTCCCTTTTTATATGTCCCAGTCCCCCACACTTGTAACACACCATCACCTGAGACCCCACCGACGTTTCTCCAGCCTCTGCCCTCTTTTTCTCAGCGCCCTTTCCCGATGTAGCTTCTCTGATCTTCCTCCCTGGATCCAGACTCTTAAACTGCTGAGCCCTTCTGGGAATGTCTGCCTCTGCAAACTCCTCTGTTAGTTAACTGCCACATCTAGGGTGACCATTTGATGCCGCCTGACCCATAGTGGGGTCCTGTCTGGGAGATTCTGAAGGAACGGTTCAAGAATGACAGTGTCCATAATGTTGGTCACATGTTGGGTGTCTGGCCTTGGCCAATGAGTGGCCCAGTCTGTCAGTTTTGGGCAAATGCCTGGGGCCATAGTCCTCCCGTCCATCCTGCGGCTTGAAATTTTTTGCCAGTACTTTTCTGCCAAGAGGTCCACCCAATCTAATACAGCTGCCTGAACCACTTCGTAGTCCCTTTCCCGCTTGTCACTGAGTGCCAGGTAGGCTGCCTGAGCTTCCCCCGTTCAACAGGGAGCTAGCCATAGGGCCCAGATTCCCTTATCCCGTCCTGTCCCCAGAGCCACTGTTCCAAATGAGACCAAAAATCCATTGGGGTCAACTGTGAGGTCCATCTTGCAGAGGCCAATCCCCTGTGCCCAGCTGCTGATCCCGGCACAGGACTCACCACACTTTGTAATAGCTGTTGTTGCATCAGGGATTCCTTCCTACATGCTTTTTAGTTCCTCAGCCTGACGGGTGAGCAAGGACTCTCTTCCCCAAATGGTGGGACAGCATGAAGGCCTGCAAGGTCTTCTGCATTTCCTTCTGCTCATCAACCTATTTTAAAGTTTCCTCCATCTCCTGGACTGCCAAACTTTTACACCATCTCGCCTGTCACGTTCTCCATTCACACGGAGAAAGGCAGGATCCCAGACAAGCCCCCACGTGTGATGGAGCACTCACTATGCCTGTCCTCTTTGCTTTCCACAGACCACTGAGACCTTTTCTTGCACAGATACCACTCTGAAGTTTATTTACATTGTCTCACTCCACCACCTTTTACATACCAGTGCAGTCACACTATTTACAGGCGTGCTCTACGCTACAAAACTGTGCATGTCTACGCTTAAAGTTGTCTCCTGCCATGAGAAGCACCAACACAGTGACATCCCAAGCACTGCTGGACCATGGTCAATGAAACATGGGTGTAGATGCTGAGTTACCTATGTCGACCATTACAGTCCTCCAGCCACTGTCCCACAATCCCCGACACTGACTGCTCTGGTCACAGTTGTGAACTCCACTGCCCAGAGGTCATGTAGACCAGAAGCCCTCCCTCCCCCCGACCCCTCTTTAAAACTCCTGTAAATTTTTGAAATGCCTTTTCCTGGTTGTCCAGCTTGATGAGCACACCTAGCAGCTTTCCACTGCTGTGTGCAACTGCCCAGCTGCCGGTGCCAGCCGCATACTCCAGACACGTTCCTGCCTGGAGTAGACAGGAAACATTGGATCTCCTGTGCCTGTGGGGAGAAGTGGCTGTGCAAGTACAGCTCTGAACCAGCCATAGAAACATCGACATCTACAAGCAGATCGCTGGGGGGATGTAGGAGAAGGAGACCGGGACCAGCAGCAGTGCCACGTCAAAGCCAAGGAACTGCGGCAGGCACATGACAAGGCTAGGGAGGCCAACAATCGATTGGGTGCTGAGCCGTAGACCAGCTGCTTTCACAAAGAGCTGCACACCATGCCTGGCTGAGACCCCACCATGACCCCGCACACGACCCTGAGTCATAGGGTCCTGCCATGAACAGTAAGGAGGAGGCGGATGAGGAAGAGAACAGGTAACCAGAGGCTCCAGATGTGCCGCAAGCCAGGCCCAGTGTTCCCTCTAACTTTTCCCTCCCCTGTGCGGAATAAATTTCATTATGTGCACCACTATGGAGGTGAGGTGTGCACATATTGGTGCACATAACAAAAAACATGTGATTGGGGTGGGGCCAAGGGGTTCAGAGTGAGGGAGGGGGCTCAGGGCTAGGGCAGAGGATTTGGGGTGCAGGGTTGTGAGGGCTCAGGGTGAAGGCTTTGGGGTGGGGCCAAGGAATGGGGGGTTTGGGTGAAGGCTGCCCGGGGCTACAGTGGGCAGAGGACTCCCCCGACCTCTCTATCCCCACAGCAGCACCTGGGTGGTGGGGGCGGTGCTTGTCTCTGCCGTGGCCGCTGAATGTCGAGGAATACATTATTAGACTGGAACGGAACTGGGTAATAAGTGTAGGCTCTAGATTAAGTTTTATATTTTTCTTTTATCCGGAACCTTGTGTTTCCAATCCCCTTATTTGCCTTTAGTTTGGATTTTTGCCTTACGCCGAATTAAATACACTTCTAGTTGGTTTATTATAGCCAAGACCAAGTGCCTGACACTAAAGAGTGCGTTAAGCGGAGGGGAGGCTGGCGACCCCAGGGTGCACTGCTTCCCATCGAGGCAACGGATGTAGAGAGTGGGTGCCCAGAAGACAAGGGAGTGGGCACTTCAGTGTAACAAGGTGGGTGCATTAACTGCTAGCTTGCAGAGGGAACACGTGGGGCTCGTAGAGCAGAGTGGTGTGCTTGTGCTGCCAGCAGCCGGCAGGTTTGGGAGAACTTCCCCTGATGGGCACAGCCAAGGCTCTCTCACGCTGCGTGCAGCTGATAGTGATTCACCCCAGATACCTCGGGAACCCCGACAGTGTCACAGTGAGATCCTGGAGAACCCGCTCCTAGCTAGCCCCTTCCTGTGTCTGCACAGGGACATGAGCCACAGGTAGGGCAAATGGCTTCACCTCTGGCCCCTAGCGCCAGGCTGTGCATCCTTTCAGCATTCAGTGGGGTTTTTACCACACGAGGTTTGACAAGGGGTCTCTCATTCCCAGCATCTCTCCACCCAAGTAATGTCCCCCCAGTAACGAGTCTGAGCACACCGGACATGTGCACAGCGCCTGGGGTGGGAGCTCATCCTTCAGCTCACCCTTTAGCCCAGAGGAGATGGCTGTGAGATTGCTTTCCTCTGGAAGTTCAGTCACATAGCTCACTAGAGGAGGCTGAGCTACAGGCAGCCTTCTTGGCTGGACACAGGATGATTGAGCCCCTCGGGCCTGGACACACCCCATCTTCTCCAGCCTTGAGCAGCGCACCCCTGTATGCTTGATTTTCCTGCAGATGCCACATGTCAGGTTTTCGGGATCCCTTGGAGTCTACCTGCATTTCCTGTCACTCCTGGTTTCGATTTACTTGAATCCCACTTCTGGGGTGCCCCTGTGTGACCCCCCCCTTTTGGCTCCCCAACTTGGTCCAGTCACCCTTTGTTTTTTTCACTATGGGTCCTACTGTCCACAAACTCATCTGCCAACTGGAATGTGCTACACGGATCCTCAGGCTTCTTGTCCACTAACCACATTCAAAACTCATGGAGACACATCTCACAGAGTTGCTCTAACCTCACCAGGTCATATAAACTTTCCAGCATAGTGGCACCTGCACCTTTACCCCCTTTGCAGAGATATTTCACCACCAGGACGGCAGTTTCCATATACAGTAAACCCTGGGTCTTTGCACATCCCAAAACCTTTTCCTATGAGCCACACGTGTCAATTCAAGCTTATGCAGTAGAGCCCTTTTAACTGTTCATAGTTTCCAGTATCAACTCCACCCACCTGGCTATACACCTCTATCATTTTGGCGGGAAGACAGGAAGACAGAGAAGACGGTCTGCAGGATCAACCTGGTTCCAGCCACAAGCCTCCTCAAAGGCAGTGAGGTAGGCATCTATACTGTCCCCGTCCCTCCCCATTAAGCTGGGCCAACCATTTGGTATCTGGGCTCCTATGGAACTGGCTTCCTGTGGTCTCTCCCACTTTCCCCCCTATGGGACTTCTTGCTTCTCCATACCCACTTCATGCTATCGCTGCTCTTCCTGGTTTTTCTTCTGCTTCTCCTCATGTTTACCCTTTTCTCTTGATCAGCTCGCTGCCTTTCACGGTCTGCTAGTTTCTGTTCCTCCACCTAAAGCTCCTTTGCTTTCCACTCCAACTCCCACGGCTTCAACTCTAGCAAAGGGGGAACCAGATCATCAGGATGTCCCCCTGCTGCTGCTGTGGCCCTGGGACTCTCTCAAAATCCCACCTGGCTTTGGACCCTAATTCTTGATCTGATCATCCTTCCCCAGCCATGCAGTCGGCTGAGCCTTGTGTAACTTCCCAACACTGAACGCTCTCCCACCGCACAGCTCTGTGATGCTCTTCTTAAGGAGGTGGATATACTCCATTTTCTTCCTCTTTCCTTTGACTAGTCTTGTTTTTACTGCTGCAAATCACTTATTGCAAAATCCTCCTGTTGCATTCAGAATCCCGCCAGCTGCCACCAACTGTCATGGATCCTCCAGGTCTGTCCTATGCCTCAGCTTTTAAACAGTCTCTTAGAGGAACCCCTTCAGTGTGCCAAATCCCCAATGGGTCCCACGCTTCCCTCACGGTAGGCCATGCAGCCTCAAGGCCTCCAAGACTGAGCCTCTGTGCTCCAGCTCTCCTGCCTTATACCATGAGCTGTACCCAGCAAGTCCAGCTGAGATAGTCTCCTGGTCAGAGACTGCTACGCTCTTCAGGGATTAATGCACCCAGCAAGTATCTGCAGTGATACCCGGCAGCCTTTTCAAAAAGAGTAGGGTTTATTAGTCAACTGGAACGCAGCATCGGCAAGTCCTTAGGTTAGCACAGAAAAGTAAAGATTAAGACATAATCCATACTGGCCAAAGCCCTTGAGCCACATTGCTGTAGGAACCCATTCGGTGTCCTTTCCGTGTATCTGTCCCTTTGTCTTAGCTACAGAAAAGCTCCCTGTTTCTGGGAGCCCAGTTCTTTCTGCTCCTCAGAACACGCTGAGTTCATGTGCGCTCCACCCAGACGAGCTGGGAACCTCTCATTGATAGGTGTCAAGTGTTCAGTCCTGGGGGTTACTGTGGACTCTGTATGGTCTTCCATTGATATGGGTTAGTCCCAGTCAGTGTCTTCATGAGCCATTTGTATCACCCTGTCACAGCTCTTCACACTCAGAGCAGAGCAACACCAAATACAGAGGGCTGTATTGGAATAACAGAAATGTTACCAAAATTTCCACATCTGTCACACACACACACACACTGGTCACAGCCCTTGGAGAGAAGCAAAGCACAGGGGCTGGACTTCAGGCCAGTGAACGCAATGAAGGGTGAGGGGACTGCAAGCCTCAAACCTTGGTCGAGATGCAGAGGCTCCTATGTCCCTGCCCACAGAGAGGTGATGGCTGGAGGCCTGGTACCTGAGAGGGCATTCCTTAAGCAGACTTTGGAGGGGGTCAAAGGTGTAGCTCCCCCAGACCTGTGACATCAGACAAGCAGTTTGGGGAGAATTAGGGCAAATTAACCCCCCCCCCCCGCCCCAATGTCTGGGGCAGACTGGGGAATTAGACACTATAATTCAGGAGCAACAGACTCTAATTCCTCTGGAAAAGGAGAATGTGAAAAACAAGAACTGGGCCACATGGTCTCGGAAAGGACTGACTAAAAGATCCAAAAAGCCTGGAGGGAAGGCAGACCATGGCTGCTGGAGATGGGGGTGGGGAAGAGAAAAGACCTGGCAAGTCCCCAGAATTCTCACTGCCACCCTGTGACATCATCGACAAACAGTACATTTGTGCCGGGGCAGCGGTTGGCCTCTGGGATGGAGGAACGCAGCAAGGACTCAAAAATGGTGGCCAGGGTCGCAGTGGGTAGATACGGGGTAAGGGAGAGGGATTGCATGGGGGGCAATGAGTGGTGGACGAAGGACAAGAGTTTAATATTTGGGGGGGGGGGGGGAACCTGTAAAATAAAGCAAAACTGAACAGAACTAAAACTGGAGCGTAGGCTCTGAAGCAACAAGGCCTGGGTAGGGAGTCTGTGTGAAAGGCCTGGGATCCCCCACAGCTCCAGAGCCTCAAAACCTCTTCTCCTTCCCACTGATCCACCCTGCCCCCTTTCTGGGTGCCCTTCCTCTACACTCCCCTTCCCTTCCTCCCACTGCTCTCAGCCCTCCCCACCTGCTGGCACCCCAGCAATCTCTACTTCCCTTCTCCTCCCCTCCCACTGCTCCGTTTCCCTTTCGCCCATGAACTCTTGAGCGGCAACCTCCTACGCTTGCCTGTCAAAAGATGGGCTCATCTGACTGTCATGCCGTCCATGCACCACATAGTTCCCCTGTTTACTGGACTGTATCAAGAATTGTACCAGCTGCACAAAGTCCCCTTCAAATGAGGAAAGAGGTGAAAGTTCTATTTATTCATTAGTTTTAATGCATCCAATGAGGATAAATTAAACTAAATTTTATAAATCATATATTTTTTAAAATGGCCAACATCAAATATACACACGTCCAGAAATGACACTGGGGATGGACATAAGGCAAAAAGTGGGGAATGGAAACCTGTCAAAAATTACAGGCTGAGTAAAGGCCTAGAGTTACTACTACTCGGGTTCTGTAGAGACCCTACAGCTTCTATTACCAAGAGAACAGGAATCCTTACCCAGTGAGGCCACAGTGGCATAGTTCTCCTGCATGACCTCCCTGTAGAGGGCTCTCTGAGCAGGGTCTAGCAGAGCCCATTCCCCCTCCGTGAAGTACACAGCCAGCTCCTCAAAGGTCACAGGCCTCTGAAAGAACAAGAGTCGCCCACTCAGTACCTGCTGCCCAGTGACAACACCAGTATTCACAGGAGAGCAGGGCCAGTAAAATAAATAAATGAATAAAAAGAAATCTGATGAGGTTCAACAAGGACAAGTGCAGAGTCCTGCACTTAGGAAGGAAGAATCCCAGGCACCGCTACAGGCTGGGGACCAACTGGCTCAGCAGCAATTCTGCAGAAAAGGACCTGGGGATTACAGTGGACAAGAAGCTGGATATGAGTCAGCAGTGTGCCCTTGTTGCCAAGAAGGCTAACAGCATATTGGGCTGTATTAGTAGGAGCACTGCCAGCAGATCGAGTTAAGTGATTATTCCCCTCTATTCAGCACTGGTGAGGCCACACCTGCAGTATTGCGTCCAGTTTTGGTCCCCCCACTACAGAAGGGATGTGGACAGATTGGAGAGAGTCCAGCGGAGGGCAACGAAACAGTTTAGGGGGCTGGGGCACATGACTTATGAGGAGAGGCTGAAGGAACTGGGGTTATTTAGTCTGCAGAAGAGAAGTGGGGGAGGGATATCTCAGTGGTTTGAGCATTAGCTTGCTAAACCCAGGGTTGTGAGTTCAATCCTTGAGGGGGCCATTTAGGGAACTGGGGTAAAAATCTGTCTGGGGATTAGTCTTGCTTTGAGCAGGAAGTTGGACTAGATGACCTCCTGAGGTCTCTTCCAAATCTAATATTCTATGATTCTATGAATGCTCTGGGAAGGATACAGTAGCAGACTCCAATCCCTGTCCCACTCAGAGCAGCCAAGAAGCACCTGGGTGAGGGGAGAAAGAGAGAGCCCCTTCTCCCTGTCAGCAGACACAGGGAGCAAGGTCCTTCACATTTATCACACACCTATTAACCAGGGGCTGGTACAGGAGAGGGAATCCCAAAACCCTAACCATAAAGACAGTAAAGAATATAAGTCAGCAGCATGGAATTGTAGAAAATTCATGAGGACAAAAGGGGAAATCTATGGCCAGCTGAGTTAAGGACAATACAAAGGATTTTTTAAAGTATATTAACAACAAAATATCCTAACAATGGCATTAGTCCATTAGCATTAGTCCATTACTATGATAGAATTATCAGTAATAATACAGAGAAGGCAAAAGTGTTCAGTGAATACATTTGTTCTTTACTGGGGAAAAAAACAAACAGATGATAATGACACTCTTTATATTCCAGTAACAATTCATGAGGATGTTAAACAGCAGCTACTAAAGTTAAACATTTTTAAAATCAGCAGGTCCAGATAACTTGCATCCAGGAGTTTTAAAAGAAATGGCTGAGGAGCTCACTGGAAATATACCTATCTCATAGAGCTGGAAGGGACCCCATAAGGTCATCAAGTCCAGCCCCCTGCCTTCACTAGCAGGACTAATTTTGCCCCAGATCCCTAAGTGGCCCCCTCAAGGATTGAACTCAGAACGCTGGGTTTAGCAGGCCAATGCTCAAACCACTGAGCTATCCCTCCCACACTGGATCACTGCTGTTGATTTTCAATGGGTCTTGCAACATTGGGAAAACTCCAGAAGAATGGAATAAAGATAGTTCTGTGCCAATATTCAGAATGTGAAAAGGGGATGATCAGGTAATTATAGGACTGTCCATCTGACATTGATACCAGGCAAGATAATGGAGCACCTGATAATTGTACTGATAAAAGACTGAAGGAGGGTAATACAATTAAAAACAATCAACATAGGTTTAGATCCTCGCAAACTAACTGCATATTTTTTTGGATGAGATTAGAAGTTTGGTTGATAAAGGTAATAGCACTGATGTAATATATGTAGACATCTGTAAGGCATTTGACTTGGTACAGAATGATTTTGGTACAGAACAATTCAAAATTAACATTGCACACATGACATACATTAAAAAGTGGCTAACTGATAGGTCTCAAAATGTAACTGTAAGTGGGGAACCATGGTTGAGTAGATGTGTGTCTAGTGGGGTCTCACAGGGATCAATTCTTGGCCCTGTGCTATTTAACGTTTTTATCAATGACCTGGAAGAAAACATAAAATTGTCATTGATAAAGTTTGCAGATGACACAAAGATTGGGGGGAGCAGCAAATAACAAAGTGTATCGGTAGGTTCAGGCTCCAGCACTGGGAGTCTGGGAAGTTTTCCCAGTTCTGGCCAGGGGGGTTATTTCCTGTTCCACAAACAGGAAAAGTCCCACTCCCAACCCCCATGAGGCTGTTCCTCAAACGCAAGCCCCAGAGTCAACTAGTTCCAGCAGGATGGTCACACCGTGACCCCTCCCTTTCTCTACCTTGTGTATTTCCTGCCCCCCTCCTCCCACCTCCAGCAGCTCCCATCCTCTTGTGCATTTACTGCCCCTCTCCCTCCCATCAGAACCCACCACCAGCTTCCAGACAATCCCTTACCTGAGCCGGCTCCACTGACGCCATTTCCTTTCCCCTGGGAGGATGAGATGATCCGGAGCAAAATGTGGATGTTATTCTGCAGCCTGTCAGGGCGAGAAGGGCAGTTGGAGTGATTTCAGAAGGGGTTTTGTCCATTTCACATTCTCCATTCATCCCAGGTGTTCTCCCTGCAAACAGACATTCCAGGTTCTGCTGCCCTGAGAAACACGTAGGGTACATCTATACCAGACCGATACAGCTTTGGATTTCCTACTTTTGAGAGGTTTGAGTGTTGCTGAACTCGACATGCTGGAAGGGCTCAGGACAGCACTGGGCACCCTTAGCGCTGCATTAATGAAGTTATCAGGGAAAATGGATTTTCAATAAACAAACAGAAAAGGATGGTTCCCCGCCCCACCTGCCATTCACACACCCTGGGCCTGGCAACTTGAAGAGGGGAAAGGAAGGGAGATGGAGCTGGGCGGTTCCCTGGCAGTGGGAGGGGGTAGCAGCAGGGGATGACTGACAGTGGGGTTGGGGGTAGCAGGGTTCTAGGTAACCTGGGGCTGGGCAGTCTCCATGTGGGAGATTTGCTTCTCCCTTTCCCTCCAGTGCCCCTTCCATGCCCCGTTGCCAGCAGAGAATGGCCAACCTGGGGAATGGCTCAGAGCAACAATTCCCTACCAAACAAGGACAAAGCACTGCAGATACAAGGGATAGGAAACACCCCAAATCTGAGGAGATTTTAAATTGACACCGGAGAAGATGGGGCAAAAGCTGAATGGAGAAATTGTCAATAATTTGAGAGAAAAGAAGGAAAAATCGACATAGATTTTATATCCATATTTGATAATTACAGAGAAATGCGACAGAATTGGAGAGGATTTTATAAATCTTTCAGAGGGAAGTGGCAAAATCAGAGGGGATTTCAAGCTCTCCCGCCCCGCCATAATTTCCTGACTGCTCCCAACTCACACTGTCTCTCCCTCCATCTCTGTCTTTCCCCCACCCTCCCCTGCCTCGCACCACCATGCCCCAGACACACAAAGGGGAACCCCACGGAGCCGGTCTCTTCCCCTCCTCAATCCCCAGTTTTGCCACTGGGCAGATCCTGGCAGGAGATCAGTGGCTTCAGTGCTGTTAAGGCAGCTTGGATCCCGCCCACAGGTGCATTAACAACAAGTAGCAGATTCCCAGGGGCTGTGAGATCCGAGGGTCCTGGTGACATTTGTGCAGTCACTTTTCTGACCATCCCCAGGATCTCTCTCAGTTACCTGGAGTCTCCGGCTCAGCAGTTGGGGTTGGCTAGAGCCTATGGATGCCTTAGGAGGCTAGTTCCTGCCACTGGAGGAAGTACCTGCCTGGACTGGGAACGGAGGAGGCTTTAATGAAGGTCTCTCCACAGCACAGACCCTGTTGAGGAGCTCTGCCTGGGCTCCCAGATCACAGGGGTGGCGACACCATCACACCCAAGAAACTCAACCCTGATTCCTTGAGTAAAGAGAGCCAGAGAGAGCAGCTTCACCTCCCTTAGCAACAGCCAGAGCCCTCTGGTGACAGCAGCTAAGGATCTTATTGGCTCCCATGTTAATCTAGAGTCACTCCTTTTCCTTCCTTGAAGCAACTCTGGAGTCAATGAGACCAGAAATGTGACATCGGGGAGAGGAAGACGCCAAAATCTGTTTAAACACATCCTGGGAAGGAAGGTTCCACGCCTTCCCCCTCCCTGCTCCCCACATCTGGGGCAAGGATTCAGGGCAACTATCTTCCCTCCAAACCCTGAACATCCTACTGTTCCAATGGGGAAGAGAAACAAAATTTGTGGTGATTTTTGATAAATGGAGAGAAAGTTATCACTGCCCCCGACCGGCCATTCACACAGCCCTGGGCAATGCTGTTTTAACAGGAGACGGGAGAGGATGGAGGAGCCAGAAGATTCAATAAACTTCCATGCCCTATCACGGGCTAATAATGGCTGCGATGGACCCACTCCAGAGGTGGCTGGTCTCAGCACTGCAGGAAGAGACCCCTCATGGTGACCGTTCACCACGGGCTCTGGGTACCCTTTTGGTGAAAGCAGCTATCGGAATGTGAGGAGTTAGTACAGGAGAATGGAGTGTCTCATCAGCTCTGGGCAATGCCCAGGGGAACAGGGATGCATCCACACACAGAGCAGCCCCCTGAGGGGAGTGAACCCCTTGTCTCGCACCATCCGAGGAGAGGAAATTCAGTCAGGGTCCAACCACCTCTCCTGTTAGCAGCTGGGAGACACAAGATAGTGTGAGGCCCAGATAGTGTGAGGCCCTGCCTGGGATGTGTATCTGAAATGGGGCAAGTCACTCTGATCAACAACCCTGTGGATTTTAATGAGATAAAGGGGGAAACAAATGATTCTCAAATGTGATGGGGAAAGTGGTTCACTGGGGAATTTAACCCCTCTGCAACCTCCACTATGGAGAATGACTCAGGGTAACAGGGTCCCTTCAAAAAGGAGAAGAGACTTCACATGAAAAATATGGGGAACACCTCAAAGCCTAAAAGGATTATTTAAAAGTAATAATTGATGGCAATGGTAAAATCTGAAATGTGATATCAGTGTTCAGTAATTAAAAAGAAAAAGGGGCAAATATGAGAAATTTGTCACAAATTAGAGGAAAGTGGAAAAGTTTGAGGGATTTTATATCAATAGTTGATACAAGTCAAGAGGTAAAATCTGAGTGGATTTCATATCAATAATTGATAATTAGGGAGAAAAGGGGCAAATCCAAAGATTTAAGAAAAGGACATCTGAGGAGATTTTATGTTAATATCAAATGGTTAGAGGTGAAAATCTCAGGGGATAATAAATCATAGATAACGAGAGAGAAAATGGGGCAAAATGTTCAAGAATTTGCTGTCAATATTTTAGAACTGAGGAGAAAAATGGGGCAAAAACTAAACATTTCCTAATATAAGAGGAAAACACCAACATCTGGGGGGACTTTATGTTGATACTGAAGAATTGGAGGGAAAAGTGGGAACGATTTGTGATGGGATGCAGCTGGCCTTTGCAGCTCCCTAGGATCTTACTACATCCTGCCCCAGGAAGCAGCGAAGATGGGTCCTCTGGGCCTGCCTAGTGCCTACAGAGAAGCAGTCACTCAGAGCCCAGCAGGCTCAGATAAAAGTTGCTGCAGGGGCACAGCAGGTCAGTCCCTGGCTGGGACCAGAAGAGTAAAGCAAGGGGGCTCTTCCCTGGCCTGGTGAGAAAGAACCACCTGAGGATGGTGGCCCTGCAATAAGGCTGCAGATAGAAAGGCCCCATAGGAAGAGTCCCAGTGAAATAGCAGTGATGGATTGGCACGAGCAGTACATGGCTGCTGTGTATAGGGTCCCTGGGTTGGAACCTGGGGTAATGGCTGGGCCTGTTTCCCTTGGCAACAGGTAAAACGTTGTAAGCTCCCAAAAGGGGACAGGCCTCCTTTGGGAGCCTGAACAAAGG
Organism: Malaclemys terrapin pileata; assembly: GCF_027887155.1. Lineage (NCBI taxonomy): Eukaryota > Metazoa > Chordata > Testudines > Emydidae > Malaclemys > Malaclemys terrapin. Next base: position 11,220,803 of record NC_071515.1, on the reverse strand, counting down.
GCTGAATTTAAAGGGCTCAGAGCTGGGGCTGAAGGCCCTAGTGAGGAGAAGAGTAGGCCCTAGTGAGGAGAAGAGTATCAGGGGGTAGCCGTGTTAGTCTGTATCTACAAAAACAACAAGCAGTCTGGTGGCACTTTAAAGACTAACAGATTTATTTGGGCATAAGCTTTCATGGGTAAAAACCTAACTTTTTCATATGCATGGAGCATCTGAATACAGCAGGATTATCTGGCTATTTGGACTCTCTCCTCAGACCCTACGCTACCAGCACTCCCAGCTATCTTCGAGACACCACCGACTTCCTGAGGAAACTACAATGCATTGGTGTGCTTCCTGAAAACACCATCCTGGCCACCATGGATGTAGAAGCACTTTACACCAATATTCCACATGAGGATGGACTACAAGCTGTCAGGAACAGTATCCCTGATGAAGCCACAGCACACCTGGTGGCTGAGCTTTGTGACTTTGTCCTCACCCACAACCACTTCAGATTTGGGGACAACTTATACCTTCAAGTCAGTGGCACTGCTATGGGTACCCGCATGTCCCCATAGTATACCAACATTTTTATGGCTGACTTAGAACAACGCTTCCTCAGCTCTCGTCCCCTAGTGCCCCTCCTCTACTTGCACTAACTACATTGATGATATCTTCATCACATGGACCCACGGAAAGGAGGCCCTTGAAGAATTCCACTTGGACTTCAACAATTTCCACCCCACCATCAACCTCAGCCTGGACCAGTCCACACAAGAGATCCACTTCCTGGACACTACAGTGCAAATAAGTGATGGTCATATAAACACCACCCTATACCAGAAACCTAGTGACCGCTGTACGTACCTACATGCCTCCAGCTTCCATCCAAGACACATCACATGATCCATTGTCTACAGCCAACCCCTAAGATACAACCGAATTTGCTCCAACCCCTCAGACAGACACAAACACCTACAAGATCTTTATCAAGCATTCGTAAAACTACAATACCCACCTGGGGAAGTGAGGAAACAGATTGACAGAGCAAGACGGGTACCCAGAAATCACCTACTACAGGACAGGCCCAACAAGGACAATAACAGAACACCACTGACCATCACATACAGCCCCCAGCTAAAACCTCTCCAGCGCATTATCCACGATCTACAACCTATCCTGGAAAATGATCCCTCACTCTCATAGACCTTGGGAGGCAGACCAGTCCTCGCTTACATACAAGCCCCGAACCTGAAGCAAATACTCCCTAGCAACTACACACCACACCACAGAAACACCAACCCAGGAACCAATCCCTGTAGCAAACCTCGTTGCCTACTCTGTCCCCATATCTACTCTGGCGACACCATCAGAGGACCCAACCACATCAGCCACACCATCAAGGGCTCATTCACCTGCACATCCACTAATGTTATATATGCCATCATGTGCCAGCAATGCCCCTCTGCCATGTACATTGGCCAAACCGGACAGTCCCTCCGCAAAAGAATAAATGGACACAAATCGGACATCAGGAATGGTAACATACATAAGCCAGTAAGTGAACACTTCAATCTCCCTGGTCATTCTATTACAGATTTAAAAGTCACTATCATTGAACAAAAAAGCTTCAGAAACAGACTTCAAAAAGAAATAGCAGAACTAAAATTCATTTGCAAATTTAACACCATTAATCTGGGCTTGAATAGGGACTGGGAGTGGCTGGCTCATTACAGAAGCAGCTTTTCCTCTCCTGGAATTGACACCTCCTCATCTATTATTGGGAGTGGACTACATCCACCCTGATTGAATTGGCCCTGTCAACACTGGTTCTCCACTTGCAAAGTAACTCCCTGCTCTCCATGTGTCAGTATATAATGCCTGCATCTGTAACTTTCACTCCATGCATCTGAAGAAGTGAGGTTTTTACCCACGAAAGCTTATGCCCGAATAAATCTGTTAGTCTTTAAGGTGCCACCAGAGGAGCAGTAGACTGCTTCTTTGCTGGACTCTAATACCCTGGCAGGGGTTCATTGAGACTTTGGGACTCAGCCAGAGGGCCAATCATGGAATTCCCACCAAGCTGGCCTACGGCCTGCAGGGGACACCAGGAGGAGAAAAGGTCTGGGATGCTGCACCCTGCTGCTCCGAGATCCTCCAGAGGTGAGTGCCCCATTAGGGGATTATACAGCAATAGAAACAGCACAAAGTGATGGATCCCCCTTGCCTGATATTAACAGGGGCAGCAGGGAGCCCTAGGCAATGCTGCTTTAATAGGAACCAGAAGGCCATGGGGGTGGGCAGTGGGGTCTGGCAATAGGACTGGAAGTTGGTGGCTGGAGGGGCTGGGGGAGAAAAGGAAGTGGCTGGGCTGGGCAGCTTCCCTTCCCTACCCTGCTGCTGGCTCCCACCCCAGAGGCAGCTGTGCCTCATGGCTCTCCCAAACTGCACCCACCACCCCATTCCTACTTGGCAAATGACTCGTGGCAACAATTTCCCCCCAAATAAGGGCAAATTGCTGCAGATAAAATGAGTGGGAACCCCCCCCCCCAAATCTGAGGAGATTGTAAATTCTGCAGTGGGGAGAGAATGGGGCAAAAGCTGTGGCAGAGAACAGAGGAACTCAATCATGGGAGAGAGAAGAAGGGAAAGTGACAGGGGTTTTACATCCGTATTTGCTAATTCTGGAGCAATGGGGCAGAGCCGGGGAGGATTTTATCAGTCTGGGAGAGGGAAGAGGTAAAATCAGAAGGGATTTCATTTCCTCCCCCCCCCTCCTGTATGGGCATCTGCTCTTCTCCTCTCCCTGTAATGTCCTGGCTGCACAGAGATAGGTAAATCTATCACACGACACATGGTCTCTCTGCTCCCCACCCTCCTTTTCCCTTCGCCCCCGCCATATTGTCACCCCTCCCCCACCTGACAATTCTCCCTCCCCCCACCCCAGAGCAAACCCCCGGCCGGCGCGGTCACAGCGCGGGAGCAGATCCCGGGGCGGGAGATCCCAAGCTCCTGGGGACGTGGTGCAGAGTCACTTCCCTGCCCGGCCCAGCCCTGGCCCCTCAGTTACCTGGGTCTCCGGCCCGGAGTTGATGCCGGCAGAGCCGGGCCCGGGGGCTAGTCCCAGCCCCGCAGAGGAAGCCCCCAGACTGGATTCGTGCAGAGGTGGCGGGGAGAGGCGCCCAAATTTCTCCTCCCCGTTAGCCTTGTTGGAGGGGGGGCAGTGACACCGAGACTCTGTGCAGCGGTGTCCAGCCCAGGCTAGTTAGTGACTGACGGGGGCATCTGCGCCTGCATCAGTTGCTAGTCCTGGCTGGGCTGCGGGAGACGGGGACAGCCTGGGACTTCCTCTTCCCCTGGCACTGCAGGCTGGGTCCAGGTCAGACCCACCCCCAGCAACCTCCCGCGTTCTCGCCCCCATCGCTCCTCCTCCACAAGGGACGGGTGGATCGGGGAGTTGCCCCTCCCCCCGTCTGCCCAACTCCGATGCATCCGGAGCCCCACACACCCAGAAGCCCCTTAGCCTGTCGGCACCCGGAATCGCCCCACTGAATCCCACCTCTCCCCGCACCTGCATCCCCCACGAACCCCAAATAGAGAAGTTACCTCCGCTGCTCCAGCCCCTTCCTGTGTCCCGCAGCAGCAGCCCCCACCCCCCGGCTGCCTGCAGCGCTCCCCGCACCGGGGCTCTCTCTGCCCGGGACCAGCGCAGCCCGGGCTTCGCCAGCATCAGCTCCCGAGCCGGGCACGGCAGGGGGAGACCTCGGGGGCGAGGGCTGGGGCCGGGCAGGAAAGTGCTTCTGCACACCCGGTCCCCTCGTCCCAGCTCCGCTCCCCGGCCGGGGCCTGCCGGTCCTAGCGCTGCTGCAGGCGCCCGACACGCTGGGCGGGGCTGGGCACGTGCCCTACGGCCTGGGGCCCAAAGGGGCAAACCCGGAGAGGGGTGGGCAGAGTCTGTGCTCCCCCCAACAGTTATTTTGCAGCAGCGGTGACACATATCAGATGCTCCCCAGAAACAGACACTTTATAACTCATAGTTTTATAGATCTACCATTGATCTATTTCAGTGACTCTCAAACTTCATTGCACTGTGGCCCCCTTCTGACAACAAAAATTACTACCTGACCCCAGGCGGGGGGCAGGGTGCAGACGGAGCCTGAGCCTTATCCCTAGGCTGAAGCCCTTGGGCCTCAGCTTCAGCCCTGGGCAGGGCCGGCTCCAGGCACCAGCCGAGCAAGCTTGTGCTTGGGGCGGCAGATTCCAAAGGGCGGCATTCCATCTAATCTTTTTTTTTTTTTTTGCCCTTCACCACTTTGGCTGCCCCTGCAGGTTTTTTTTTTTTTTTTTTTTTTTGGTTTGCTGCTCCCGCCGCCCTGTAGGGGGTGGAGGAGGGGAGCACCCTGTAGCAAGCCCAGCAGGGCAGCCCGCGTCCTTCCCCGCCTGCCGACTGGAGCGGCACGGAGCCCTCCCGGCAGGCGCAGCGGGAGGGGCCATGTGGCAAGTACCCCGCATAAGGAAGCCCTGGCCGCCCCCTTTCTCCCCCCCCCTCGCTAGCCGGGGTGCGCACTCCGCTGCCCGGGGTCTGCAGGGCCGGGAGTCCCCCTGTACCCACGCTTCCGCCGCCCCACAGGTATTTTTTGTTTTTGTTTTTTCTTTCCTTCGCCGCTCCAGCTGACCGGCCAGTTTGTTTCCCCCCCCTTCGCCGCTCCGGGTGGGGGCAGGTTTGTTTCCCGCCCCCCCCCCTTTGCAGCTCCGGTCTGCTGGTTTGTTCTCCCCCCCTTTGCCGTTGCAGACAGCCGGTTTGTTCTCTCCCCCCTGCCGCTCTGGCCGGGGGCAGGTTTGTTTCCCGCCGCCCCCCCGCTTTGCTGCTCCGGCCAGCTGGTTTGTCCCGTCCCCCCCCTTTGCCGCTCCGGCTGGAGGCAGGTTTGTTTCCCGGCCCCCTATCCCCCCCTTTGCTGCTCCGGCCGGCCAGTTTGTTGTCTTCCCCCGCCTCCCCCCCCCACTCCAGCCGGGGGCAGGTTTGTTTCCCATCCCCCGCCCTGTGCTGCTCCAGCCGGCCGGTTTGTTCTCCTCCCCTCCGCCTTCGCCACTCCGGCCGGGGGCAGGTTTGTTTTCCTCCTCTCCTCCCTCCCCGCTTGCTGCTCCGGCCAGCTGGGCAATTTTTGCTTGGGGCGGCAAAAAAGCCAGAGCCAGCCCTGGTCCTGGGCCCCAGCAAGTCTAATGATGGCTCTGGCAACCCCATTAAAATGGAGTCATGACTGACTTTGGGGTCTCGACCCACAGTTTGAGAACCATTGAACTAACAATATCCCGCGGCACCAGCATGCACATAAAGTGACGAAGGCAGAGAGTGGACCTTCCTCTGCATGAGCCACATTTGCCTGGAAAGCACCATGCAGGTGTTCAGGAAATGTAGCCTATGGGAGCTCAGTGCATCCAGAGCTGTCTTTCCTCTCCTGCTGCCACACACTGCTCTCTGCACATGCCCAGAGCCAGGTAACTCAGTATCACCCTGCATGCATGGGGCTGCTTTGATGGGCGGGTCTAGGGATTTCCTCTGGACGGTGCCCTGAGCCAGTACATTGCTGGGTGGGCCTCCTGTGTGGCCCTGGGAGAGGTACATTGGGGGGGGGGAAGAGGCTGGGTTATTGGATTCATAGGAACTGCCATTCTGGGTCTGACCAATGGTCCAGTTAGCCCAGTATCCTGTCTTCCGACAGTGGCCAGTGCCGGAGCTTCAGGCTGTGTGTACAGAAGGGGCTATTACTGTGTGATCCACCCCTGGTTCCTCGCAGGCAGAGGTGATCCTCTTGGCTAACAGCCAGTTCTGGACCGATGCTTCATGAACTTACCTAGTTCTTTTTTGAACCCAGTTATATGTTTTCTTCATAACAACATCTCCTGGCAATGAGTCCACAGGTTAATTGTGTGTTGTGTGAAAAATACTTCCTCTTGTTTCTATTAAACGTGGACTCTCTCTAATTTTTCCACATCCTTCTTGCAGTGTGGGGCCCAAAACTGGACACAATACTCCAGATGAGGCCTCACCAATGTCAACTAGAGGGGAACGATCACATCCCTCGATCTGCTGGCAATACTCCTACTCATACAGCCCAAAATGCCGTTAGCCTTCTTGGCAACAAGGGCACACTGTTGACTCATATACAGCTTCTCGTCCACTGTAACCCCTAGGTACTTTTCTGCAGAACTGCTGCCTAGCCACTCCGTCCCTATTCTGTAGCAGTGCATGGGATTCTTCTGTCCTAAGTGCAGGACTTTGCACTTGTCCTTGTTGAACCTCATCAGATTACTTTTGGTCCAATCCTCTAATTTGTCTAGGTCCCTCTGTATCTTATCCCTACCCTCCAGCGTATCTACCACTCCTCCCAGTTTAGTGTCATCAGCAAACTTGTTGAGAGTGCAATCCATCCCATCATCCAGATCATTAATGAAGATATTGAACAAAACTGGCCCCAGGACCAACCCTTGGGGCACTCCGCTTGATACCAGCTGCCAACTAGACATGGAGCCATTGATCTCTATCCGTTGAGCCCGACGATCTAGACAGCTTTCTATCCACCTTATAGTCCATCCAGCCCATAGTTCTTTAACTTGCTGGCAAGAATACTGTGGGAGACCGTATCAAAAGCTTTGCTAAAGTCAAGGAATAACACGTCCACTGCTTTCCCCTCATCCACAGAGCCAGTTATCTCGTCATAGAAGGCAATTCGGCTAGTCAGGCAAGCCCTTGGTGAATCCATGCTGACTGTTCCTGATCACTTTTCTTTCCTGTACGTCCTTCAGAATTGATTCCTTGAGGACCTGCTCCATGATTTTTCCAGGGACTGAGGTGAGGCTGACTGGCCTGTAGTTCCCCGGATCCTCCTCCTTCCCCTTTTTAAAGATGGGCACTACATTAGCCTTTTTCCAGTCATCCGGGACCTCCCCTGATCACCTTGAGTTTTCAAAGAGAATGGCCAACGGCTCTGCAATCAAATCAGCCACCAACTCGTTTAGCACCCTCAGATGCAGTGCATCCGGCCCCATGGACTTCTGCTTGTCCAGCTTTTCTAAATACACCTCTACCCCAATATAATGCTGTCCTCGGGAGCCAAAAAAATCTTACTGCATTATAGGTGAAACCACGTAATATCGAACTTGCTTTGATCCGCCAGAGCGTGCAGCCCCCTCCCCCCCCCCCGAGCGCTGCTTTACACCGTTACATCCGAATTTGTGTCATATCAGGTCGCGTTATATCGGGGTAGAGGTGTAGTCCTGAACCACTTCTTTCTCCACAGAGGGCTGGTCATCTCCTCCCAATACCGTGCTGCCCAGTGCAGTAGTCTGGGAGCTGACCTTGTTTGTAAAGAGGCAAAAAAAACATTGAGTACATTAGCTTTTTCCACATCTTCTGTCGTTTGGTTGCCTTTCCCATTCAGTAAGGAGCCCACACTTTCCCTGACCACCTTCTTGTTGCTAACATACCTGTAGAAACCCTTCTTGTTACTCTTAACATCCCTTGCTAGCTGCGACTCCAAGTGTGATTTGGCCTTCCTGATTTCACTCCTGCATGGTCATTTGTCCAATCTTCCACTTCTTGTAAGCTTCTTTTTTGTGTTTAAGATCAGCAAGGATTTCACTGTTAAGCCAAGCTGGTCGCCTGCCATATTTACTATTCTTTCTACACATCGGGATGGTTTGTTCCTGCAACCTCAATAAGGATTATTTAAAATATAGCCAGCTCTCCTGGACTCCTTTCTCCCTCATGTTATTCTCCCAGGGGATCCTGCCCATCAGTTCCCTGAGAGAGTCAAAAGTCTGCTTTTCTGAAGTCCGGGATCCTGAACTCGACCATCTCATGGTCACTGCCTCCCATCCACTTTTGCTTCCCCTACTAATTCTTCCCAGTTTGTGAGCAACAGGTCAAGAAGAGCTCTGCCCCTATTTGGTTTCTCCAGCACTTGCACCAGGAAATTGTCCCCTACACTTTCCAAAAACTTCCTGGATTGTCTGTGCACTGCTCTATTGCTCTCCCAGCAGATATTGGGGTGATTATAAAACCTAAACCTAATTTCCCCAATATTAATTTCCCGCTACTGTTACTCACATCTTCTTGTCAACTGTCTGAAATGGGCCACTCTCATTACAACTTCAAAGGTTATTTTTCCTTGCGCCTCAAACTCCTTTATCCTTCTTCCCAGAGCCTTGTAGTCTGCAGTGATCCGCTCAAGGTCATTCTTGGCAGTATCATTGGTGTCCACATGGAGAAGCAGGAAGGGGTAGCGATCCGAGGGCTTCATGAGTCTCGGCAGTCTCTCCGTCACATCGTGAATCCTAGCTCCCAGCAAGCAGCACACTTCTCAGTTTTCTTGGTCAGGATGGCAGATAGAGGACTCAGTCCCCCTTAGGAGGGAGACCCCGACCACCACCACCTGCCTCCTTCTCTTGGGAGTGGTGGTCGTGGAACCACCATCCCTAGGACAGTGCATCTCATGCCTTCCAATCGGTGGAGTCTCCTTCTGCTGCCTTCCCTCAGATGTATCATCTAGTCCACTCTCTGCATTAGTACCTGTGGAGAGAACATGAAAACGGTTGCTCACGTGTATCTGCATTGCTGGTACATGGATGCTCCTCTCTTCTTCTGGAGGTCACATGCTGCCAATTTTCTTCACTGTCCTCCTGTCCCCGCTGCGCAGACTGCTCTGATTCTTTAGGATGTTGTGCCCATAGAAGCACATCCTGACGTCTGTCCAGGAAATCTTCATTTTCCCTTATGCAATGCAGGGTTGATACTTGTGTAACCCTTCTGCCCATCTAAGTTGGCAGCAACAAGGGCCGGGTTCTGTATCTAGGGGTTCCGTTTCAATAACGCAATGCAAAACTGGCTCGAGCCCCCACCCAGTGACCTGGGACAATTACATACCACCCCCTGGGTGCCTCTAAGAGGCAATACTTCCCCTCTTGCAAGCACGGAGTCTGAGTGTAGCAGAAAATGTTTAATAACAGGAGGTAAACGACATCAGCATTAAATTGGAAAAACACCACAAACAGGATTCATAACACAAACCATGAGCAAAAAAACCCACCCCAGCAAATTGGGCTGTGTCCTTTCCCTTTGGTTCTTGAATCCAGCAACCCAAAAATCACCCAGAGTCCCCAAAGTCCAACACCCCCAAAGTCTCTGTCCCTGGTCAGTACAGCCCCAGAGTATAAAGGGGGGCACACAGGGTGTTAAGGGGCACCTTACATGATCCGAGGCCAGCTGGCCATCTCTCTGTGGGGTTCCGCCGTAGCCTTCACCACGAGCCAACCCACTTCCTGCCATCCCACGAACCACTCCGCTCTACAAGCTGCTCCACTTCGCTCACCAACCTGTGAGCCACTCCAGCCGTCCCTGCAAACAGCTCCGCTTGCCATTCCTTGGGCCGCTCCTCCAGTCATCCCCACAAATTGCTCTGTCAGCTGCTTAGCAACATACCTTCAGACTCCCCCACTAGTTAACACAGCACTTAATAACTTTAACTCTTTTGTGATTTCAATTCACAGTAGGGAGCCCCAGTGCTGGTGCACCACTAGCCCAAAGTGAATTCAGCTCAGCAGTCTGTAACTAGATTCCTATAGAATCAAAGTTAGCTCTGACATTCAACAGTTGAGAGAGATCGGTACAATTGGTGTTGCAAGCCAAAGGACATACCATCAGATACAAATACTTGACCCATCCCCTGTCAATTCACTGGGTTTTGTAACCCATGCCCCTTGTCAAGCAAGTGCTACTTAGGTAATGGTGAAGGACTCACTCAGTCCTTCTGTCATACAACAGTTCCACTGGCCTTGATTCACAGAATCAGGGTAACAAAACTTTATTCTTCCTGCCCCAATAACAGAGAAACTGGGGATCCCACACCAGCCAAAGTAACCACTTTCAGTTGCTGTTGTTTCATGCCAGGTGGGTGGGTGTGCCTATGCAAACAAGAGCAGCCCCTGGAGTTCTTTTCCACACTTGCCATAATTCACCACCAGATGTCAGGGTAGAGCTCATCCTGACTGCTTACACTTGTTTCTCCAGACCTCGAACCTTCTCTTCCAATATGGAGACCAGCTTGCACTTTGTACAGACAAAGGCGCTTCTGTCCTGTGGAAGAAAGACAAACATGGCACATCCTGTGCAGGTCAGAACAGCTGAGCGCTCACCTTCCATATCACCTTCCTTCTAAGAGCTTCCTCAGCTGTTGCAGGAACTACTCAGAGAAGCCTGCAAAATGAAAGCCTCAGTGGGCTCTCTTCCTATATCTCTTCCTACACCTGGCAGTTAGTGCTTGGCTTATGCCCTGAAGCAGGAGGGTTAGAACCCTGACCCCCAGGTCATTTATCCTGGCTCCGGGAGAAGAGTGGGCATTGTTACCTGCTCCTGCAAACCTGGCAGCTTTTGAGTTTTAAACTTTTGTTTCTCCGCTCTCCTAGGACCGAGTCCCAGAACCTGTCTCTTAAGGAGGCCTGTTAACTGCTTCTGCCTCCAAACCCTGTTGTACCCAGTTATCTTTAACTGCCTCCAACTCAGCCTCCCTCGGGGTCCCCTAATGCTGCTCCCATTTTTTTCTTAATCTCATTCCAGATTGACTCCTTAACTGGAATGGGCCCTGATTTTTCCATATCCCTTAATCCAAAAAATCCATTACCCCTGCTGGCCAGAACCCACAACTACCATCACGAGAGTCTGCCATAATAACCCACTCCAAGCAGCTGTGCGCGCTCTTGGGGAGAGGGACTTACAGGCTGCCACCCACCTGTCCGACGCAATACATGTGAGTCATGGCCAGGGCCGGCTCCAGGGTTTTTGCCGCCCCAAGCAGCCACCCCCCACCTCGCAAAACAAAAAACAAACAAACAAAAAAGCCGCGATCGCGATCTGTGGCACTTCGGCAGGAGGTCCTTCGCTCCGAGCTGGAGTGAGGGACACACTGCCGAATTGCCGCCGAAGAGCCGGACGTGCCGCCCCTTTCTGGTGTGGCCGCCCCAAGCACCTGCTTGGTAAGCTGGTGCCTGGAGCCGGCCCTGGTCATGGCACCAAGATGTTCGAGGGTTTATCCCTTCACCCTCCACTCCCTGGTTCTTCTCGCGTAAACAGAGAGCTGCAAAACTAGAAGTCTGAAGGTGCAGACAATTTGATGTTTATTGGGCTTAGATTCCAGCAAGCAATGATTCCAGTTTCCTTTTATCTTTTTCCCTCAACCTACTTCCTGTTTGCCCCAATTTATATAGTAATAGTCTCAGCTATACCTTAACCAATCATTTTGCGGAAATGTCTAGCCCCACCTGTCTCTTGTCCTCCTTCAGCCTCTCTCCTTCCCTGCTGGGGCGATGCAGAGATAAGCCCCCATCTGGGGGAGTCACAGGGAGCCTGTAGCCAATGGAGTGTGTGTGGGACACGGAGAGGGTTGTGACTCTGTGTGTGGGGGGAGGGACTGTCAGGGAATGAGTGATGGAAACCAAAGGGGAAGTGAAAGTGAGGCCCCTGTCTGAGTATTATGACCCTGTGTGGCGCTGCCATTCCCCTTCCAGAACCTCCCCGACCTCATCTGTCATTGAACCCAGCGTTTGTAATCTGTCCTCATCACAGATGTGCTGCGCAGCTATGCCTCAGATAGCGAGTGTCTCTCTCAGACAGCAGAAGCAGATCACAGACTCACGTAGGAGCGATGGGCAGATCCCCTGTCAGAGCCGCATTCATCTGGAAGGTGCTTCATAAAACAATACTTCCCCTGTGTAAGAGAAACACCCTCCTCACACACCCCTTACTGCTACCACCTTACTTTGCGCTCCGTGGGGCTGTTTGTCCCGTGGGATCTGGCTCTTTCTGGGAGGCCTATGGTCAGTCTTAAAAGAACATTTGAGGAACAGGAGTCATCCCTATGGAAATCGTTTCACTTCTTTCTCAGGGCCACCTTCTTAGCCTTGGCTTTGGGTTTGGTTTTAGCCTTGCTCCCTCTTGTCTTGCTTTCCGGGGGGCTCTTGACCATCTTCTGGGGTTTGGCAGCTTTGACCTTTGCGGGGTTTTTTTTCTTCCTTTTTTTGTCCCTACTGCAGCCACCACTTTCTTAGAACTATTCCTGGACATGGGCATGGTGGTCTTTCTGGGGATCCTGGCAGCTCTAGCCAGCTTCTTGGTGGCTATTTTCCTGCTCAGAGCCACTGGCTGGTTCTTGTGGCTTGTCCTGGGGCCCAGCTACTGCTGGCTGACTGTGAAGGAGCCAAGGTGCTGGTGATCTCTGCTAACCCCTGAGCCCCAACTGGATGTGGTTCTTGTTCTTCTGCACAGCATCGCTCATGGAGAACAAGGACCTGCAAATGTGCATTCATATTCTATCATTGTTCGAACAAGGAGGAGTCCTGGTGGCACCTTAAAGACTAATACATTGATTTGGGCATAAGCTTTCATGGGCTGGAACCCACTTCATCAGATTTGTTAGTCTTTAAGGTGCCACAGGACTTCTCATTGTTTTTGCTGAAACAGACTAACACAGCTCCCCGTCTGAAACTTATCTTTGTTTAACCAATGAAAGCAAACTAGAGCCTCAGACGACCGGAACTGATTTTAGACGATGGACAGGTTTGCCTCTACCCCTGCTCCACCCCCTCCTCCTTCAGCCTGTCCATGCCCCCCCCACTCCCTGGAACACTCCATAGGCCTGCAGCTGCTGGGGGGGAGGCACAAGGGGCACCTCTGTTGGAGGAATTTCCCAGGGTGGGGGAGGGCTTTACACCTTCCCTACAGCCCCTTTGGCCCATGCTAACCAGCATGGGAGCCAGAGCACAGTGGTGGGCTGGATCCAGACTTCAAGAATGTCTCTTGATGTAGGGTCCAAACCTGGGATACTGCCTTGAAGTACGTAGGGGCTGGTTCTCTGAGGGGCTGGACCCCTGCACTGCCCACGGACTCCAGATGCAGTTGGAACAAGGTCCCTGCAGCCCTGTAGTTCAAAGAGATAAACGGAGGTACCCAAAATTAGGCCATTGTTGTACATTTAGGCCTTACCGCCTTGCCCATTAACAACAGTAGGTGGGCTAAGGCTCATTCTCAGTCACAGTTTATACTTGATCACGGCTGACCTGGTCCTGGTCGTAAGCAGAGGCCTGGCAGTGAAAGTTCCTGATTCTATCCCCAGCACCCAGAGACAGATGGTCCCTCAGGGATGTAACAACCCTGGGGGATATTTTACACTCATGATCTTTCCCACGGGCTGGGGAATTCCACAGTCTCATCCCAGGGCTGAGAACCTCAGGGTTAAGTTGCACACAGTGAAAATAACTGAAATGAGACCCCTGCATTTCACATTGTGCTGTGCTGCCCTGGGCAGATGTCGCTTTAAGCTGGTGTCCAAGCCGCATCCCACTCTCATAGAATCATAGAATCATAGAATATCAGAGTTGGAAGGGACCTCAAGAGGTCATCTAGTCCAACCCCCTGCTCAAAGCAGGACCAATTCCCAGCTAAATCATCCCAGCCAGGGCTTTGTCAAGCCGGGCCTTAAAAACCTCCAAGGAAGGAGACTCCACCACCTCCCTAGGTAACGCATTCCAGTGTTTCACCACCCTCCTAGTGAAATAGTTTTTCCTGATATCCAACCTGGACCTCCCCCACTGCAACTTGAGACCATTGCTCCTTGTTCTGTCATCTGCCACCACTGAGAACAGCCGAGCTCCATCCTCTTTGGAACCCCCCTTCAGGTAGTTGAAGGCTGCTATCAAATCCCCCCTCATTCTTCTCTTCTGGAGACTAAACAATCCCAGTTCCCTCAGCCTCTCCTCATAAGTCATGTGCTCCAGACCCCTAATCATTTTTGTTGCCCTCCGCTGGATTCTTTCCAATTTTTCCACATCCTTCTTGTAGTGTGGGGCCCAAAACTGGACACAGTATTCCAGATGAGGCCTCACCAATGTCGAATAAAGGGGAACGATCACGTCCCTCGATCTGCTGGCAATGCCCCTACTTATACAGCCCAAAATGACGTTAGCCTTCTTGGCAACAAGAGCACACTGTTGACTCATATCCAGCTCAAGAAGGACTGGGCCAAAAGAGCTGATTTTCAATGGCACTCACACTGCCCGGGTCCTGGCCACTGGTCTGGGGGACTCTGCATTTTATTTTAATTTTAAATGAAGCGTCTTAAACATTTTAAAAACCTTATTTACTTTACATACAACAATAGTTTAGTTATATATTATAAACTTATAGAAAGAGACCTTCTAAAAACGTTAAAATGTATGACTGGCAAGTGAAACCTTAAATTAGAGTGAATAAATGAAGACTCGGAATACCACTCCTGAAAGGTTGCCGACCCCTGACCTAGGGGTTACAGTGGACGAGAAGCTGGATATGAGTCAGCAGTGTGCCCTTGTTGCCAAGAAGGCCAATGGCATATTGGGCTGCATTAGTAGGCGCACTGCCAGCAGATTCAGGGAGTGATTATTTTCCTCTATTCGGCACTGGTGAGGCCACACTTGGAGTATTGCGTCCAGCTTTGGACCCCACACTACAGAATGGATATGGACAAATTGGAGAGTCCAGGGGAAGGAAACAAAAATGTTTGGGGGGTGGGGGGGCTGGAGCACATGACCTATGAGGAGAGGCTGAGGGAACTGGGCTTATTTAGTCTGCAGAAGAGAAGAGTGAGGGGGGATTGGATAGCAGCCTTCAACTACCTGAAGGGGGGTTCCAAAGAGGATGGAGCTCAGCTGTTCTCAGTGGTGGCAGATGACAGAACAAGGAGCAATGGTCTCAAGTTGCAGTGGGGAAGATCTGGGTTGGATATTAGGAAACACTATTTCACTAGGAGGGCGGTGAAGCACTGGAATGGTTTCCCTAGGGAGGTGGTGGAATCTCCTTCCTTAGAGGTTTTTAAGGTCAGGCTTGACAAAGCCCTGGCTGAGATCATTTAGTTGGGGTTGGTCCTGCTTTGAGCAGCGGGTTGGACTAGACACCTCCTGAGGTCCCTTCCAACCCTGATCTTCTATGATCCCAAGTCAGTCTCCTGAGGGTTGGAAAAGAAAGTGTCAGACGTGGGAGTGGGCAGGGAATTCCCACTGAACCTCAAAGCACAGAGTGACCTGTCCAATCTTATAGCCCTGGTTCCAACTATTGAGAAAATTGCTTCTGGGCTTTTTCTAGGCTAGTTCAGATCATTTGTAGATGTGTCGTTTGGGTTATTTTTTTTCCTCTCTCTCTCTCTTTCTTTCAGTATAGTGATGCTAAAACGTTTGTCACTAATACAGCCAAATAATGAGATGAATAGTGAAGCAGGTTTAGCTACTTCATAAGAAAATGGGTAAATTTATTTTCTTGATTTTAAGTCTTAAAAGATTTTCTGAGATTTCAATTTTTGAATGTGCAAGTGTTTTATTGCCCATCCTGAATTGTGGGTTTTCTCTCCTGGTGAAGGCTGTTTGGTCACATACTTTGATATTAGCTTAGTTTGACAGGATGTAGCTTAGATTTATTGAGGACTTGGGGGACGGGGGGAACCGCCCCCCAACACTTGCCGGCAGTGCGGCTGGGAGTCTGGGTGCGGAGCAGGCTGGGTCTGGGTCGCTCTACTTATGGGTGAGGGCAGGCCCGACCGCTTCTGGAGTCCTCAAGGGAGTGGGGGCGGAGCAGGGGCTGGGGCAGAGCTGGTGCCCCACACAGCTGCGCACTTTGCATATGGGTAAGGACGGCCCTGAGAGGCTGCACCCAAGACTGAGGCTCTATTGCGCTCGGTGTCGTATTAGACACACACATTGTGAGAGGCAGCTCCTAGGGGAAGGAGCTTCAAGTCTAACTGTACAAAGCAGACGCTAGGAGGAGTGTGTGGGTGTCGGGAGCGTCTCCGTGATTAAGGCCGTGCTTGTAAACCAAGTTTTCAACTTCCAATATATGTGAAAAAACAACAACAGATTTTTCTTCCTCCAAATAACAGCACTTACACTTACAGTACAGGACAAGTAGCCCGAGTTCCCTGCAAGCTGCATAGCCACGCAGCCACCCAGCAGCCTCCTTAGCGCCGCATGGGCCCTCAGACAACCCACCCGGGGGCCTGCCATGGCCAGGGGAGGGACACCCTTCCCTGAGCCCCAATCTATCCCGGCCTCCAACCTGCGCCAACCCAGCTGAGCCTGAGCTGCCCTTGCCCAGGCCTGAACCCAGCCCTGGCCTTGCCAGGGAGAGGTGCCTATCCCGTGGGCCCGGCCCTGCAGCTGATATGGGGAGCAGGGGGGCGCCCCGCCCCCAAGCCTAGGTGCTGCTGCAGGGAGAGACAGCTGGGAAGAGGCCTCTCTCCCAGCCGGAGCACCCACCTGCACCATTGGAATTCCCCACCCGGGCCTGGGACACTCATCTCCAGCTCTAATGAGTTGGATACAGGATCAAATTGATCCTAAGTGCAGAGACTCTCTGGGAGGGAGGGCAGGACAAAATACAGGTGGATAAACTCCACTGTGCCTCAGATACAGGCCAGCGCTGCTGGAGTCAGCAGATATGGTGACGGTGAAGGGGAAGGAGGGAATCCCTCTGACTCGCCCCATTGCCTTCCGGCCTCGCAGAGGCTGAAATGATCCATCTGTCCCACTCCTGCTCCTCCTTGTTACATGGAAATGTATTTTAAATAAGGAAAATGGTAAAACACTAAATACCTGCTGCCCAGCACCATCTGGACCAGCGTGAGCACAACTGGGAAGGAGACAATTTGTCAGCAAAGGGGGGACTTGGTGACTAACAATCCATCTGCTACTGGGGTGACAGTATAAACATGATGCTCAGGGATTGTCCAGACCAGGAAAATGGGTGTCCATTAGGACAGGCCAAAGGGGAAGATGCCAGTTAACCCCAACCCCTGTGCCCGGGCTATGTCAGCATTGCAAACAGAGCGGTGTGTTTACATCAGGATCGCTACCTCCAGCACGCCGATGCCCAAGGAAATCCTCGAGCAGAAGACAAACCTCATGACCATTCTCAATCAATGAGGCGACTTGTCGTCACCCCAATTTCCCCCACCTGGGGCTGATGGAAACTCCTTGCTGGAAGGACACATACTCCAATGACTCACAGGAGAAAGGAGCATGGGACTCACCCCAGAGAAGGGCGACCTGTAAAAGGCACAAGTGGGCAACACACGAGGCAGCTGAGAGAACAGAGGGACACAAATGGTGCAAACAAACCACAAGGTCACTATGTGGGAATCAGCAAATGTGTTTTTAAAAAAAGTCTTTTCTCTGCCCTACACAACGTTTCTACGCTGCATCGCTGTCCTGTGAACACCCTGATGTCTTGTAAGGGATGGGCCCCGGGTGAAACTTTTCCTACACTCACAGCATCTATAAGGTCTCTCTCCCATGTGAATTCTCTGATGTACAATGAGGTCTGAGCTCACACTGAAGCCTTTCCCGCACTCACAGCACTGATAGGGTCTCTCTCCTGTATGCCTTGCCTGATGTGTAATTAGGGTTGATTTCTGACAGAACACTTTCCCTCATTCACGGCATTCATAGGGGCGCTCTCCCGTGTGGATCCTCTGATGTGTATTGAGGGCTGTCTTGACACTGAATTTTTCTCCGCATTTATGGCACTCATAGGGTCTCACTCCAGTGTGGATCCTCTTATGTGTAATTAGAGCTGAACTCTGTGTGAATGTTTTTCCATACTCAGAGCACGGATGAGGTATCTTTCCCTTGTGGATATTCTGATGTCCAATAAGGTCTGAGTTGACAGTGAAGCTTTTCCCACACTCACAGCATTCCTAGGGTTTCCCTCCTGTGTGGATCCTCTGATGGTTACTAAGGGTAGAGCTCAGAGTGAAGGTTTTCTAGCACTCACTGCATTCATGGGGTCTCTCTCCTGTGTGGATTCTCTGATGTTTTAAAAGGCCTGAGTGGTTAATGAAATGTTTTCCACACTCAGTGCATGTGTTTTTTCGCTCTCCTGTGGGTATTCTCGGCTGGGCTGTGGTTTCCAGGAGGTCCTGGTGAGTTCCCTGACAATTAATGGAGCTACCCACTTTCTCCGCTGGCTGGTTTCTCTGCTCCCTCTCTGGCCTGTACTGACTCTCACAGGCTTTGCCCTGCACACAATGCCGGGACACATTCCCTCTGGAGCCGTGCGATAATCCCCCATGTGGTGCCACTTGCTCAGAATCTTCCTGCTGAGGATTCTGCTTCTTCTCCTCACTCACCATCCCAGCACCTGCTGGGACAGAGAGAGAAACCTCAGACACAGGGATGGAAAGGGGAAAACAAACCAAAATTAGAGCTGGAGAGACAGAAAAGAAACCTAGTAGCTGGATTCTCCACAACTCTTCCCCATAGGGGAGAGAGGAGGGGAACAATTCTGCCTCCACATCCCCTCAGGGAGGGAGCTCTGCCAGGTGTCAGTCAGGATGATCAGAAAGCCATGAGCAACAGCTGCCCTGAGGATACACGGCTTCCTGGGGATACTCCTGAACCCCGAGAGCTCACAAGGCTTTTAGGGACTCCCAGCTGTTTCCTTCAGGCACTGAGAGCTTTGAGTTGGTTTAATGATCCCTCACCTGTGCAGGCACCTCTGGGGATCTCTCCTTCCTCACAGCCCTGGAGATCCAGGATCCACGGCTCCTCCCCTCATTCCAGCTGGGAGATCACATCAGGTTTCGAAACTGGACACCCTGCTCAGGGGAAAGAAAACAAGGGAGATCAGGGAATTCATGGGACATTTCTATTACTTTAACCCCAGCCCATTTTACAGCAGGGAAAGGCTGGGGGCAGCTCCCCAGGTGCAGGAGGGATTTAACTCTCCCCATCTCTGCTGGGAACACACAGAGCCAGACACTGCTCAGCAAAGGGGCTCCTAAAACACAGAGACAGGAACTCCATGTTCCAGGAAGTTAAGGCCCCAGCCAGAGGGGAAGTTACCCTGGACCTGCTTCTTCATCCCAGAGAGAAACCCCGAGAGAATGGGGGAGTTGTAGGAGAGCCAGGACCGGTGAGCATGGGCTGGTGGGATTCAGCGCAGTGAGGAATAGGAGGGATGGGGGGTGTCACCGAATGTCATATCTCAGGGCTTGCCTACACTTGAGACACCATGACTGGACTGCTGTAGTGGATCAGTGTAGATACTCAGCAACGGGAAGGTTCTGCTGTCGGGGTAGGTCATCCACCTCCCCCAGAGGCAATAGCTAGTCCACAGAAGCATCAATTTCTGCATAAAAACCAACTATTCTAACTACCCTAAATTCCACAGGTGCATTCAGATGGCCTTGAAATGTGCTGGCTTCTATGGTCATTCATGGACGGGTTACTGGTCCCAGTATGGGGTGACTGGTTCAAGATGTTCCTGAGATTCAGCCCCACCACCCTAGGCAGCTTTTGACAAAATCATCTTGGTCTTGAAATGTTTTTTGCACACAGCTGGGGCTGAAACTGTGGTTCTAATTGTCCGTGGACTGATCACAGTCACTTGGCGTTGATCTGTTAATACAGGACACCTGTCTTCTGCAGGAAACCAGCTCTGAAAGCCAATAGCTGATGAATCTGGAATCTCAGAGCAGCACAAGCCAAACTGAGCAGTCGCTGACCTGGAAATGCACACGTGCTGCCAGACTATGTCCCTATGAACTGCGCGAGGGTTGCCAGCAATCTGCTGGCCCAGGGAAAGGTTTGCTCAAGGGGATGGGCTGCGGCCACTGAACCTGAACGACACCCATGAACTGAAGCCTGAGCCCGAGCGCCGATAGCTTTCACACAACATGTGTTGTGCATTTTTCTTGCATTCAGCAGAAGTTCCTCTTGGAAGCTTTGCCCTTTTATACCAAAATGTTTGTGTTAAGATTAATAGTTTAAAGTTCTCTAAACTAAAAAACCCACTTTCTTGCCCAGTCTGCACTTAAACTTTTTGCTAGCCTAGCTCTGTCTGATGGGGGTGTGAAAAATCACCCTGCTGACCAACACAGCTATGCTGGGAAAAGCTCTAGGGTAGACATAGTTATGGGGGGGGGGAATCAATTAAAAAATGAAAGGTAATTAAATACCCATAAACTACAGCCACGCAGAGGTCAAGAACATGCCACAATTGCAACACAACCTTAACTTTGCCCCTTTCCTAACCCTGGAGCTGGCAATAGCCACTGGAAATGGTTCAGTAAGGCTGGTGCAAAGGTTTAAAAACTACCAATGGAAGTGGAGGCTCCTCCATCTCAGGAAGTCTTCCAATGAAGATTGGATGCCTTTGTGGAGGCTGATTAGTCAACTACAAGGTATTGAGCTCAGTACAGCTGTAAGTGGATGAAATTCCTGGCCTGTATTGTAGATAGTCCTTTCTGGCCATAGAAAGCTACAGCTATGAAGAACGACTAAGAAGAACATGCCACCGTTTGTGTTGTGTTCCACGGATCGGAATACCAGCATTTTCCTGCATGTGTGTCAGCTGTGGATGACTGGGAGCAGCTTGGCAGAGATGTGACTGTGATATGAAGAGAGGTGCATGTAAAACTTGGGGGCCTAGTCTGCCTCATGCCCGTGCTAAGGGCTGGAGGCTGGGTCCATGAAGGTGCACAAGGGTGAGTTCTTGTCACCGAGATTGTCAGCAGTCTGGTGACACATGTGCTAGTGATCCTCAGGGCTCAGTGAGAGCTAAGCGAAGTCCGCAACTCAGGAGGAATCCTCGGGGCGAGGGGAAAGGGGTGATCTCACTTTGCAGGTCCGAGCTGGTTTGTGTGGAGTGGGAGCAGTGTCTGAGTGCCGTCCAGGGGTCAGAAGTGCTCCTTGTGTCGCTGGAGCCAGAGCCATCCCTTGAGTAGGGCAAATCTGGGCAACCGCCCCGGGCCCTGCGTTTTGGGGGCCCCCGTGCTCTGATAAAATAGGGACTGTCCCGATATTTAGCTCTTTGTCTCACGTCCTGACTGATGTACAATCGGGACGCCATTTGTCCCAATATTCAGGTGAGGTGGGAGGGTGAACAGGGTGAGGAGGTGAGTGGCAGGCAGGCAGGTGGAAGGGGAGTAAGGAGTGGGAGGGGTGGGCAGCCGGACGGCGAGGAGGAGAGCAGCAGACTAGTGGAGTGCTGGACAGGTGGCAAGGAAACTAACGGGGAGGCTAGAGTCAACCAGGCGGGTGAAGAGACGAGTGGCAGGCGGGTGTGCGGACAGCGAGGCGGTGGCAAGGGACGGCCCAGCGGCCGGCAAGGAGGCTGATTTGTCCTAGGCCCCGCACCCCCCTAGGGACAGCCCTGGCTGGAGTGCATCCACACTAGCAGCTCTTGCAACGACAAAGAAAGCAGTGCACAGTGGGATAGCTACCACAGTGCAACTGGCTGCAGGGTGCTTTGGGAACGGTTGCAATGCCTCATGGGGCAGGTACAGCATCTCATGATGCAGGTTTCTCAATCCCATTGTTCCATGGGCATCCTACTAGATTGCCAGCCACTTTTTAACTGAAGTGCGGGGACGGGGGGAAGGAAGAGTGTGTGACGGAGTGTGTGTGCATGAAGGGGGAGAGACAGACAGTGTGTGCTGGGGGAAAGTGAGTGTGTTGGAATGTTGTGTCCACGGGCGCCAACTCCGTGGGTGCTCCGGGTCTGTCCTGCCCCGCCCCAGCTCACCTCCGCTCCACCTCCTCCCCTGAGCGTGCCGCGGCTCTGCTTCTCCCCCATCCCTCCCAGCGCTTCACGCCACGAAACAGCTGATTCGGAGCAGCAAGCACTGGGAGGGGAGGGGGAACGTGGCATGCTTGGGGAAGAGATGGGGCCAGGATTTGGGGAAGGGGTTGTGATGGGGACGGGGCAGAGCGGGGCTGGGGGTGAGCACCCACCGGCGCCTGGAAAAGTTGGCGCCTATGGTTGTGTCCTAAGTTCAGACAGCTGCCAAAAGCAAACTATCCTGAGGCAGGGGGAAACCCCTGACACCAGCTCCTGGCTCCCTCTCTGGCTCTGCACAGCATGTCACACACACACACACACACGCGCGCACGCCTGCCTGCCTCTGTGTACGTACTGTGGGAGACAGCAGGAACATTCCACGTTAAAGATTTGCTCTATGATTCCAGGAGCAGCACAGCACGCCAGCTGTCAGAAGGGAAGAGACACATGCCTGCAAGACTGCAGAGTTCAAAACAATGAGCAGCATGGTCACTGCAGGCATTGTGGGACATCTCCAGAGGACAATGACAGTGATAAAAGCAAACAAGGTGTTTACACTGGCACTTTGGCAATAAAACCTTTGTGCAAAAAGCCTTATCACTCTCATGGAGATGGTTTGATTACAGCGCTGCAACAGAGGAGTTTCGTTGCAAAAGGTGGCTTTGCAGCACGTACACTTCTGCTGTTTCATTGCCAAAAGCTGCCTTTTAGCAAAAAAATTTGGCCATGTCAGGCCTTAGTCTTTGCAGAGTATGAGCTCTCTAAGGCAGGGAGCTCATCTGTCTGTGTTTGGAAAGTCCCTGGCACGGTTGGGTACTACCACAATCTAAATGATAACACTCTCCTCCAAAGTGTGGCAGGTTTTTCATACTGCACCTACTTCTACAGACTAGAGATTCAACCTACAAGAACTGTTTACCTACTGTTAGAATAAAGGCCAAATACTTGCCTATTATCCCAGCTGTTTTTCCCATATATAAAGGTATAGCAAGACAATCAATTAAAGAGGCCCAACAGCAAGGAGGCCCAGCAGATGTATCCCATTACCCCTACCCCTGGACCCTGGAAAAGCAATCAATCAAGGGGGCCCCAACAGATGTATCCTATTTACCCCTAGAAAGGAATTTAAAATTCCATAGGTCAGCAGAATGTATGCACGTTAAGTCATTTGTTACTGAATATAAAAAGGCTTGCTCTACGCTTGTAGGGTGTGTTCCTCCCTCTGGCATGAGTCGAGGGGGACACCCGCTCAGCTGACTGATCAATAAAGAACTTGAAGCCGTCTTCTAGACTCCCGTGCCTCCTTGGGGTAATTGGGCAGCTCCAGGGGGAAACGAGCCCATTTGGCTAACAAATGGCGACTCCGCCGGGACTTCTCTCCCTGTAGAGGGCACTGACCGACGGCCGAGGGCGATCCCGAGGAGTGGCCACCTCGAGCTGTTGCTTTGCTCGGGCCTCGGATCGTCACAATCGGCCGGGGCGGCTGTGTCCTCTCTAAAGAGAACTCTGAAGGACACGGAAGCAAGACGGCTTCAGAAGAAGGGGAAGTCTGACTGCCGGACGCGGCCACTTCGGGCGGTAAGTGCGTTTACCTCCTGGGTTTGAGGAATAACGCCCCCGAGGTGTGGGTTGGACAGTGGAAATCCCCTAGGCAGCCTGTATACGGGAAGGTATGTTAACATTATTGTAGCTTTGTAAATGTCTTGTTGTTGTGTTTTTGGTTAAAGGGTAAGCAAATAACGGCCAATGAGTAACGTAACTAACTCCACAAATCCATGGGCTGTTTTTAACAATTATTGGGACTTGGAGCAACCTCAGGGATTACTCTTGTTTATAGGAAGGGTAATCTTGTTTCTCCTCTTAATGGTGTGTTGGAAACCGAGATTGTACCTGATTAAAGGATCTGTGTGAAAGATGAATGACTGCTGCTGACAGGTCTGAGGCTTAAGCTGACTTCAGCCGCCCCAAGACTCCTGCGAGGGGAAACCCGATGACCAGGATATCTTGATTGCAAGGGGGGTCAGCCGAACCTCGTGACCCAGCGGATATCTGAGTTAGAACTAGATCTATACCTCTTTCCCCTCTTGATATCTCTGTCTCGGAAAACTCTGGGTAAAGCATAATGGGGTCCGGACAAAGCACCTTCTCCTGGACACCCCTGGGATGTATGCTGGATAACTGGAAGGCGTTTAGATGCCAGGCTAATTATGGAATTGTATTATGTAAAGACAAGCTTGTAAAATTCTGTACTCTTGAATGGATGACATTCGGGGTGGAATGGCCCGAGGGAGGGACGCTCAAACCAGGGGTTGTACAAGCAGTACATAGCATTGTGACCTGGGATGGGCATTGGGACCAATATCCCTATATAGATATTTGGCAGGACCTTGTGGCCAATCATCCCCCATGGTTGCAAAAATGTAGATCACAAACTATTAAGACCTTAATGGCCCGTGCCCCTGTTAGGAAACCCTGTTTCCCTGTTAAGAAATCTTGTCTGCGGGCTGTGATTCCTTCTTCCCCGGATCCTATGCCCCCTCCCCCTTTGTATCCTGGCCTCCCGGCTCCGGTACCCTCAATTGAAATCCCCACCCCCTCCTCTGAGGATAATGCCTCAACTGAAAGGGGTGAGCCAAGCGACCAGGACTTTTCCAAACGGGAGCCCCCTCCGATCTCTCTGAGCTCCCAGGTGTCTAACCACACCAGGAGAAAGACTGGCCCCGTGACAGCTCAGAGCTCTGAAACGCAGTGGAACTTGTCATCTGACTATAACCCTGGGGATATTCGGTTTACCCTTATTAGCTCATCGAGCAAGGGTGGCCCGGGACTCCAAGGGCCCCTGCAACAGAATTATTTGTGTCCACTGCAGGAAATTGTAGCCCCTGAGGGCAATCTCACTATGGTATATGTTCCCTTTACCACTAGTGAGCTATATAATTGTAAGGGGCTTCGGGCAAGAATATAGAGGAACTTTTAGAAATAGCCATGAAGGTTTATGATCGGAGGGATGATGAGGAGCGAAAGAAAGGGGCCCGCGTTTTGGCCATGGCCCTGAGAGAAGGATATGCAAAAAGGGGGGACAAGGTTAAGGAGAAGCCAGGGCCACCTGGGAGGGGACGGGACCCCCGCCTGGGTCGAAACCAGTGCGCTATCTGTAGGGAAGAGGGGCACTGGAAGAATGAATGCCCCCGGCGACAGGCCATGGGAAAGGAACATAAAGATAAAACCCCATCCCTTCCCATCCTCTACAACAGTACAGGACGTTCAGGGGAGGAGTCTTCCCCATAGGGGGGTCGGGGGACCCAGCGGCCCCTCCTGACAGCACAAGCTGCCAGCCTGGATCCCACGGTAAAAATTAAAGTGGAGGGCCGCACAATTGAAGCCCTTATTGATACTGGGGCCACTCTTAGTTTGCTCCCCCTTAATAAGGCCCCCCGAGATAGAGCTCGGGGACGTGCCATAGTCCAGGGGATAGAGGGACAAACTACAGCTTTGGAAAAAAAAAAAAAAAAAAACTTTGCCTCTCCTAGTAAAAAAAATAGGGGACCGTCAAATTTCCCATCAGTTTGTTTTCAGTCCCTCCTGCCCCATAGTGCTGCTCGGACGAGATATCCTCACTAAATTACAGGCGGAGATCTCATTCGATAACGGGACAATGGAAGTCAGAATCCCTAAGCAACAAGCCTCTAATTACCAGATGGCTCTCATAAATGCTAGAGATCACTCCCTGGAATGTAAGGGAAGTGATGGAAGCCACCTGCGGGGGAGGGGAGGGAGGTGTAAATCCCAAGGTCTGGGCGGAGGAAGGAGGCGTGGCCCGAGCCAGGAATGCTACACCAGTGCATATTTCCCTTAAGGAGGGAAGCAGCCCAGTCCGAATTCGACAATACCCCCTTAAGCTAACCACTCGGATCGGGTTAAAACCCCTGATTCAAAAGTTTTTGCAGTGCGGGTGGTTAAAGGAAGACACGTCCCCATACAATACCCCAATAATGGGAGTGCCTAAGCCTAATGGGCAGTATCGGTTGGTCCAGGACCTGAGACAGGTTAACAAGTTAATAGAGGCTCCCTATCCAGTCGTCCCAAATCCCCATACTATTTTGGGCCAAGTTCCCAAAGAGCACAGTTGGTTCTCTGTAATAGACTTAAAAGATGCCTTCTTTTCCATCCCCCTTGATTTGGAATCTCAGAAACTGTTTGCCTTCGAGTGGGAGAACCCAGATACTCACTATAAGGCCCAATACCTTTGGACTGTGGTCCCACAGGGACTTACCTGTGCACCCGAGATTTTTGGCAGCCAGTTGAGAAGGGACCTTGCCCCATTCCTGGCTAGACACCCCTCATGTAACATAGTCCAGTATTGCGATGATTTGCTCTTAAGTACTGAAACAGAGGCAGCCTGTAAAGAGCAGACTGTAAAGCTCCTTAATTACCTTGGGGCACAGGGGTATAAGGTCTCAAAGGAAAAAGCACAATTGGTTAGGCGACAGGTCACTTTTCTTGGGTATCATTTGTGCCAGGGAAGTCGTAGTCTAGGTAAAAAAAGAATCTAGGTGATACTCAATAACCCTCGACCACAAAACCCCCGAGAGTTGAGGGCTTTCCTGGGGTTAACTGGATTTTGTCGGCTCTGGATCCCTGACTACGGGGGAAGAGCCAAACCACTGTATGAATCCTTAACTAAAGAAGGTCTGCTCCACTGGAAATGGACCAGGGAAATGGAAAAAGCATTTCGAGAGCTAAAAGAAGCCTTGGTTCAGCCTCCCGCTCTAGCCCTCCCCGACCCTCGGAGGCCGTTCACTCTATACGTTCACGAGAGGGGAGGGGTGGCTGCTGGAGTTCTGTGCCAAAGGTCGGGACCAACCTGGCGATCCATTGGATACTACTCAAAGGTGTTGGACCCTGTCGCCAAGGGGTGGCCTGCCTGCTTATGGGCCGTTGCAGCAACCGCTCTTCTTGTACAAGAGGCTAAAAAATTGACCCTGGGAGGGGACACTAAGGTTGTGGTCCCCCACAGGGTGCCTCAAATACTGGGGACAGGCGCTGGGGAAAAGCATTTAAATCCCAGTTGACATACCAGATATGAGGTAGGGCTCTTGCTAGCCCCTAACTTAACCTTTAGGACAGTTAGCTCCCTCAACCTAGCTACCCTATTGCCTGACCCTTGGGTTTCCTATGAGACCAGCCCCACTCATGACTGTATTGAAGTCTTGCAACAGGTGTCCCAGGCACTCGGTATACAATGGAGGTTGCATACCCCCTGGAGGTCGCAGAGCTCGGGTCAGGTGGAAAGAATAAATAGAACTCTCAAGGATACCCTCACTAAACTATGCACAGAGTCTAGTTTAAAGTGGCTTGATGCGTTACCACTCGCCCTTAACTGCATTCGAAGGGCCCCACGTAAGGGTCTTAAGCTCTCACCATTTGAACTGGTCTTTGGGTTCCCTCCCCGAATCCTGATCCCGGGGTTCCGGGAAGATGTAAACTGGGAAATGGGAAAGGACTCCTTATGGAAGCAGGTCTCCTGGTTGCAATCTGTTTTGTTACAGCTGCATCGGTACGCAGTGCCTTTCCAAGCCCTTCCCCTGGACCAGCCCACGCATCCGTTCCAGATCGGCGATCAGGTCCTTGTCAAGAAATGGAGGCGTGACCCCCTTACACCACGGTGGAACGGCCCGCACACTGTCTCGCTCATCAGCCAAACTGCGGTCAAAGTTCTCGGGAGCGACAAATGGACACACCATACACGGGTAAAGCGGTTTCTGAGCCCTAGCCCGGAGACTGAACTAGCAGAAGAGAACACCGGCCCTCTGCCCGCCCCGGCTCCGGACGCCCGGGGTGGCACAGGTGAAGACTCTACCTGGGAGTACCAGTACTTGGACGGATTAAAGGGACTGTTTAGAAAAAGATAATGAAATTGCTGCTAATATCCTTGTTTATATGCTTCCACCATTATTATGGTTGGGAGAATAGGTTTTTACCTCTAGGGGAGACAATAGCAGGATCCTTTAACCTCAGTAACTGTTGGGTATGCGAAGGCCCAGGGGAATTAAATGAATGGCCTTGGGTAGCCCAGCCCGTGCAAGCTAAATGGTGAATTAGGAATTAAGGTATATGACGACTTGATTAGGGAAAGGCGGTCCATTGATTCCGCATTGACTGCTGGAAGCTCCCAAAAGTGGGGGGGCTCAAGAGTGGCTCCCTGTGTAATTGCATTAGTCCAACAAATGGCTAATCAAATTGTACGCCAACGCATGATGGCATTATATCAACCGGTAAAAGCTAAGGATTGGGGGCCATAAGGCTCTCAAAATGCTTTTAAGGGGGGAGAACCTTGTTAGAATAAAGGCCAAATACTTGCCTATTATCCCAGCTGTTTTTCCCATATATAAAGGTATAGCAAGACAATCAATTAAAGAGGCCCAACAGCAAGGAGGCCCAGCAGATGTATCCCATTACCCCTACCCCTGGACCCTGGAAAAGCAATCAATCAAGGGGGCCCCAACAGATGTATCCTATTTACCCCTAGAAAGGAATTTAAAATTCCATAGGTCAGCAGAATGTATGCACGTTAAGTCATTTGTTACTGAATATAAAAAGGCTTGCTCTACGCTTGTAGGGTGTGTTCCTCCCTCTGGCATAAGTCGAGGGGGACACCCGCTCAGCTGACTAATCAATAAAGAACTTGAAGCCGTCTTCTAGACTCCCGTGCCTCCTTGGGGTAATTGGGCAGCTCCAGGGGGAAACGAGCCCATTTGGCTAACACTACTAAAACTTTTCATATGGAGCATATTCACTGTGTGGTAAAACAACAGTTGTTTTATATCTTTACAAGTCAGGTGGGAGTTTTACCTGCCACTTATGACATGTTACAATATCCACTATAAGGGAAGTCTTTTCACAACCTCATTTAAATATCATTTAGCCAGTAAGAGACCCCAAGTCTGAGATTTGAGTTGACTGAATCGCTCCCACCTTGTCAACATTTGTACTTTGTGCCAGTGCTACAGGAGAAAGCGGACAGGGAGAGCCCAGAGTATCGCCAATATTTAAACTACAAGAATCATTTGAAATCCCATTCCCTTTTGGAACTTCTCTGCTTTCCATTCCCAGCATCCCCACTGACTGCTTTCAAACACTTCCATAATAATTACCGTATATGGACCATTAACCATTTAGTTATGATACTACAGTTCTCAGTGTACCACAAAGTGGTGTAAGATCAGAGACCACTGAGGCCCTTATAGCACCAAAGCCATTTGATCATACATGAGGGCAGGTAGCTTTGGAAAATATCGATTTGCTGAATATCTAATGTTTATCCAGATATACACAGGCTAGAATTTTCTCCTACTCTGACGCAACCCCGATGTGACTCAGCATTTTGTGTTTCTGATATTAGTTTTAAAAGAGCAATAGTGTTTCTAGCACTGTTGGAAGAGTCTTTGGATGTAGATTTCAGTAACATACTAAATGTAATCATAATGCCTAGAAACTAATGCTTGTTGCAGATTTATACTGCATTCCTGGGCCTAATTCAGAAAAGTGCTAAACATTCACAATCCCAAGAGCGAATAGTAGTGGGTGCTGGGCACCACTCTGGATCAGGCCTTTGTGTGATTGTATGACCACCAGCTCAATCACAAAACCTCAGTGCCAAGGAGTACAGGGTATACTTAGAACAAAGACTTCAATGGAACCCTTAAAAGGAAACAAATTTAATTACACTAAAGGCCATTTAAAGTACTGCTATGGGAATGAAGAAGTTAAAATATTTTAGTAAATCAGGATTACCCATTTAACATACTCCCATTATACCTTATCTCTAATGTACAGCAGTTAAAATCCCAAAGCAAAGAAGATTGAAAGTACTCCGCAAACAGAGATTAAATCAAAAGCCTTTCTGCTTCAGAAGTAAGTTTTAGCTGGCTCCTCGAGATCATCACAGTAGCATACCTAACCACAGAAAGTAAACAACCAAAAACAGAGTCTTTACAGAGTAAATACCAACCAGTTTGACTTTCAATAACCCACACACAAAACATAATTCACACGATACAACACTAGAAAAAGACTGATTCCCTAGTGCATAAAATGAAACTTTACACTTCCTGCCAAGACCGTTTATTCTGTCAGCCAATCCAAGCTCACTCACACTTTCAGCAAACCAAAACACAGAGGCAGCATGCAGTTTTCAAGCCTTTGGAGCATCAACAGCTCCAAACTCACCACCACACAGGTCAAAAAGTGAAGTGACTAATTAACTTCCTTTGCATCAACAAGACATTTATTTAGTAAACAAGGCCACTAGACTTTTTTCCTTCAGAAGTTTCATCATCCCTATCACTACTATAGCTAAACCAAGTGCCAACACAGATTCTGCTCTACAGAAGCTTTTATACTGCGTTCATTGCCATAGTATCTGAGCATCTTCCAATAAGTGTGTTAAGCAACATGACTATACATCTGTCACATGGTTGTTCGCTCTTCCTCTCCCCAGAAAAAAGTGTGTGCAGTGGAGTGTTGTTTTGGTAGGAGTTTTTTTTTAATTAACCAAATATACCTTTTGCTATAGATTTACATTAGAGAAGGCAAGGTCAAGAAATGCACCTGGCACTTCACGCAAAACGCTGTGCAGTTTGTGATGGTTCTTAGTTCCTGGGGGAGCTCATTTCCCAGTCTTGGGCCACTCCTGGAGAAGATTCCGTCTCCCGCACAGATAATCTTTATACTCTTACGGTTGAGAATTCCGGTGTGCCAGAGGAAAGCAGTTGTCAATCATGGCCTTTGGCCTAGAGCTTCAGACAATCTTTTCAATACCCTGGGCCCAGGCTGTGAAACACTTTCAAGGTTCAATGGCAAAAAAATGTTAATGCAGAGTTAAGATTGCTTGGCAGTATATCGTCCTCTTGCAGAATACTGAAATGAGCAAAACTCAAACTTCTGAGAACCAGGAAATGTACAGTTAAGATTCAAAGGGAGGCCCCATTAATTTTGTTAGGCCCAGGTTAGGATCCAATGGGGAAACAAATACTTGCACCTGAAGCTATAATCTGTCCAACCCTTTTAGAAATCTGATAGTTATGGGGTTGGGAAAAAAGTGAGAACTCACCCACTGGAGGGTGGAATGCTGCAATGGCTGCCAAATGTACTTTAATGGAACTAACTAACTGTCAGGCCTTGATGTTTTAGGTGCAACAAATAATCCAAAATGTAGTTAATGGAAGCATGCACTGGAGACACATTTCTCTGCTGAGATCAAATAGAGAAACGTTTCCATTTGGCCAGGTAAGCATGCCTAATTGAAGCTTTCTGCTGTTCAGAAGCACCTCCTTCATATCTTTCAAGCAAGTCATTTCTACTGGGTGTTAGCCACAAAGCATCACCGCTGTTAAGTGGAGGGTCTGCAGATCTCTTCCCTTGAATGTGTAAAACTGCTGCCATCCTTTTAAGCAGTTCTTAGTGAGCCTTGTTATCTTCTTGTGGTCAAGAAAAGTTCACCACCTCATCTGGTGATGAGGAACACAAACACACCAGGACACTGAGGCAATGGCTAGTCTGCCTCTTGTAGCGGAGGAGCTGTCTGAACATCTTCCAGTTGCTCAGTCCTGGTCAGAGAACGTTGTCTGCAGTGCAGATAATCTTTGATGAAGCCAGCTCAGATAAGTGAGGAGAAGTCCTAGCAGCAGGAGAGACACCCCACCGTGTCCAGAATAGCCACTGACATGGTGATGGAAAGTCCCATGGTTACACAGGCCATTGCCCCTTGAGATGTGCCCACTGTTGGGACATCCACAGACCCCATGGGGCTCTGATGCAGGGAAAGCTTCCCACCTGGTGTGGGACACAATAGGACCCATTTCCAGATCCAACGAAGATGACTCAATCATGTGATAATGGTGGAGCAGAACCCTGTGGACAGGAGACCAGTAAGCCAAATCCAGAAATGGTGGCAACAGGGATACTAACGGTGGCAAGCCCCTAGAATGTACAGGCCTCCTAGGCACCAGAAGTAGCATCAGTACTGTATGCTCTTGCAGAGGTGGTGTAGGGACCAGTTTCCAGTGAGGGCTGAAACCCTTCCTGAACCACAAGGGACACTGGTACAAAGAGGTTCGGTAATTCTCTGGTGGCGGTGTACCCTTCTGGTGTAGTCAATATCGAAATTGGATCTTGGGTCCGACACAGACACTTCAGGAATCGGCCTCAACAGATCTGGCACAGGTTCTGGGCTTGACAAACCCCGCTTTGCAGCAGATGAGCATGCTGGAGAATGCTTCCCTTCAGAGTCCCTCTCAGAATTCTTGCTTTTAGATGGCCTGGGTACCGAAGGTCTTTCTGGACAACATACCATGTCCTTGGCAGATCTGGGTCTCTTCATCAGTTCTAGAGATACAGAACACAGTGCCAAGGCCTCTCAGGAGGTACGCTCTGTACAGATGGAGCCGCACTTGGAGTGCACTCGGAACCCAACAGCTCCAATGGAGGGCCAAGTGCTGACTCCATAAGGAAATATTTAAGTCTCACAGCTCTATTTTTTTTGAGTGAGGTTTAAAACGTCTATAAAAGGTGATATTTTTCACTGATGTGAAACTCCCCCAACATTTTAGGAAGCTGGGGTGTGGGTCACTGACCGGCACTGGCCTGGCACACAGCTAACAGGACTTAAAACAGGAGGTTGAAAAACAAACAAAAGGAACTATTTCTTCACACAACACACAGTCAACTTGTGAAACTCTTTTCCAGAGGATGTTGTGAAAGCCAAGACTATAACAGGTGTGACAAAGTTCCTCCTCTATCTTGGTGGGTCCTGCGCTTATTGGCGGATTTTCTTGCCTCAGAGATTCACCATGTGGGTTGGGGAACAGCCCAGAGACCTTCCCTTCTGGAAGAACCCACAGTCCAGGTCAATTGGGAGGTTTGGGGGGAACCTGGGCCCGCCCTCTACTCCGGGTTCCAGCCCAGGGCCCTGTGGACTGCAGCTGCCTAGAGTGCCTCCTGTAACAGCTGCATGACAGCTACAACTCCCTGGGCTACTTCCCCATGGCCTCCTCCAAACACCTTCCTTATTCTCACCACAGGACCTTCCTCCTGGTGTCTGGTAACGCTGGTGCTCCTCAGTCCTCCAGCAGCACACCCTCTCACTCTCAGCTCCTTGCACCTCTTGCTCCCAGCTCCTCACACTCTCGCCACAAACTGAAGTGAGCTCCTTTTTAAAACCCAGGTGCTCTGATTAGCCTGCCTTAACTGATTCTAGAAGCTTCTTCTTAATTGGCTCCAGGTGTCCTAATTAGCCTGCCTGCCTTAACTGGTTCTAGCAGGTTCCTGATTACTCTAGTGCAGCCCCTGCTCTGGTCACTCAGGGAACAGAAAACTACTCATCCAGTGACCAGTATATTTGCCCTCTACCAGGCTCCTGTACCCCACTGGTCTGGGTCTGTCACACAGGGTTCAAAAAAAGAACTAGATAAATTCATGGAGGCTAGGTCCATCAATAGCTATTAGCCAAGATGGGCAGGGACGGTGTAACTGGCCTCTGTTTGCCAGAATCTGGGAATGGGCAACAGGGGATGGATCACTTGATGATTACCTGTTCTGTCATTCCGTCTGAAGAACCTGGCATTGGCCACTGTGGGAAGACAGGAACCTGGGTTAGATGGACCTATGGTCTGATGTATGGCCATTTTTATGTTTTTATGACTTAAACCCCAGAGAGAGAGAGGTATGACTCTCTCTACCAGTTCCGGACCAGAGAATCAAATTTGGTCCAAAAGAGACCAAAAACTAAAACCTATCATACACTGTAACTAACTACTGAACAAGAAACAGACTTTATGCAAAGAGGGAGGGAAATAAACTGACAATAGCAAGACTGCCAATACCATCACTGATGGTAAGAAGAAACTGGGAGGGGTCAGGGGCAGCTCTGCCCTCTTATACCAGCATGCAGTGGCGTGCAGTGACACAACACTCAAACCGCTTCAACCGGTACTAGGGAGGGGAAAGTTCTCCAACAGCCATGCAGGAGGCATGCACGGATCTAAAGTGGAGTGGACATGTGCAATCACTCAAAGAAGAATGTTTGTGTGTCATACAATATACCAGGGGTAGACAACCTATGGCACGCGTGCCAAAGGCAGCACGCAAGCTCATTTTCAGTGGCACTCACACTGACTGGGTCCTGGCCACCGGTCGCGGGGGCTCTGCATTTTCATTTAATTTTAAATGAAGCTTCTTAAACATTTTAAAAACCTTATTTACTTTACATACAACATTAGTTTAGTTATATATTATAGACGTATAGAAAGAGACCTTCTAAAAACGTTAAAGTGTATTACTGGCACGCAAAACCTTAAATCAGAGTGAATAAATGAAGACTCAGCACACCACTTCTGAAAGGTTGCCGACCCCTGCAATATACATTTATTGGGTAGCCACACACCTGCCCATTTCCTGATTAATATTGTTCTGACTCTTAACAGCTTTCATATTGTCACTGTACTGATTATTCAAATGTTCAGCCAAATCAGAGAAAACTATTACACAGCTCCTGGATGCACATTTCTGATGCCGTCCAAATCTGCTATCAGACATGGTTTGAGGTGTATACCAGGAATTAAAAAAAAAAAAAAAAAAAAGACAGATTATTTCCACCTGAGTGAATCACCATGAGGTCCAATAGATCACTACCTCTTAAGTCACCAATTAGATGCTGCAGGGTGGGTAAAACATGATGCTAATGCAAGCCAACTCTCTTTACCCAGATCAGCCTGTAGCCAGCAATCCCCATGCCATGGTGTACTTCTTGCTCTCCTGCAAACTTCTGCAACCTCATGATCCAGGAATCACCAAGAATCCACATGCTGCCAACCCAGGCAGCGCACATACTTCTTTTCCCTCAGCGATCAACTTCCATGCTGTGTGTCTTTGGAAACACCACATTCATCTGTCCAGAGATCAGGAAGTAGCCAGGACACTACTACACACAGAAGAGGCAAAAAGAAGGCAGGGGGAATTAAGGCAGAAGTTGATGCAGGGCCAAATACAGCAAAGGAGTGGGTCTGTTGGGGCAGCAATTTTTCCAGAGTCCCCCAGAGAATTAGCAGGTGCCATGCAAAACCTGAGATCAAAACTGACAGACCATTTTGACCTGCATCACAGCAACAGTTTGATCTCTACCTCGGCACAAAAAACCCCAAAACACACCAATTTTTTTTGAAAAATGGCTATTTTCCCCTCCCAGGTTATATCTCTGGAAACTCTAGTTCAAGTGACCCCAAGTTTGAATCACCAACCCTACTCTGCACTCCCACGAGTCACAGGTAATTTCAAGAAACCCAATGCAAGCACGCAGATTTTAGAGCAGTCAGAAGTGTCCTTTAAAGAGGAAGTGAGGATGGGAAGGGCTCCTTTACACATCCACTGACAGCATAGGAGGGTCTGAAAGGTGTGAAGTGGCACATTCATTTCAATGTGATGTTCTCAGCATGCAAACACCCCACGGAGATGAATATAATCTAAAACAATAGATCTGAGACTTGTGAACTGCTCCATGCATCTCAATGTGTGTTCCCATCCACTTCCTGCTTTACAGTTTGTGATATGCATGAAGTATGCATGTTCTCAGCTCCCCATCCAAAGGGGCAGGACTTTTCCAGATGCTGGCTCAAATGAGGGGCAGGGAGAGAACCTCAATGTTAAGGCTCCACAGGTCTGGTGCCTTGCACAGCTCTGGAACAGTCCCTGGGAGAAGCCCTTTAGTGTGTTAACCCCTTAGCTTCACTGCCTCTTGGGTCCGAACTTCAGAGCCTTCAGCACCCATTTCACTCAGTGAGTCCACTCGAATTGGCCACCTGGGGGGAGACTTGCACATCCAAAGGAAGCAATGCACCCCCAACCTCAGTGACTCAGATAGCATTGTAAAAATAGAAGGGTTTATTACATGTCTGGAACACAGCATAGAAAGTCCTTACTTAGCATCGAGAATAGAAAAAGTTACAGCATAGTCCACCTGGGTCAGTCCTGCCCCTCCTCTTTTGTCCCCAGTCCAGAAGCGTGTCTCCTGCTTCCAGCAGCCCACACTATACAACCCCCAGAGTCTCTCCTCCATCCTTTGTTCCTCTTCCTGGTCTGAACAAGGTCACCTGGTTATCTACCTTAGCTCTCTGTCCCGCACCTGGACAAAACCAGCTGGCTTCCTGTGGGGGTTGGGGACAGTCCAGGGTCATTAGTTGCCAGGCACCACATGTCCAGCCATTGGAGTGGCCATATTCTGCTGAGACTCTGCCAGAGTAAACAACACTTCCCAGCACCTAGTTCAACACGCAGCACATAGGAGAAACTGAGGTATGCACAGTAATCATACAAAATATTAAGAAACATTCCCACTTCATCACTCAGACCCTCTCAAAAGGGCAAGCGCCTCCCCTCCCTCATCAGATTGCTGTTCACATGATGGGGGAGGAGGGGTATAGAAACCCTGAAAATAGAGAATATAAATAATAAGAAGGAATTTTCTATATCTTTCAAAGACTTGCAAACAAGAGCATTTTGGTTGCTCATGTAATGTCAGATGAGTCCCCTGAAGTTAACACAAAAAGCTTTAGCTCACTGGCAAAACTTCACTTTAGGTAATTACATCTGGCCTACCTAAGATGCCTTGGGCAGGTTTAGCTGGATGAGTATTTTTACACTTCCTGGCCTTTTGGCGTTGCTGCGTACTGTTGAACAGTTGCCACATTCCACCCATGAGGCTGGATTTCAGTGATGGGTGACGCAATTCATATATATAGCTTCAAGTAAGTTTAAATGCATTGTGAATTTTGAAGATGAAAGGCATAATTTGAAGTGATCAAGATGATTACTATGAAAGTATAAACAAAAAGTCTGACTGTATAGTGCTACCCAAGTTACCTGTGTTGACTGGATCACTGTAAGGTCATTAATGTAGCAAAAGCCTGCCCCCATGGCAGAACCAAGTCCAGCAGTCCCAAATGTCAGCCTGCAACAGAGGCGATCCCGCAGCTCCTTGTTCATCCCATTCCGTACCAAGTTTTCAATCTGCTCTTTTGTTTTAGGATTCTGCAAAAGAAAAACGAAGGTTCTGTTCCCACTGCTCAAGGAGGATCTGATGGAACAATTACTGCTGCAGTGCAATTTGTGTTAAAATAATTCTCACTAATTCACAGGATAGGAAGAAGTGGTCTCTGTATCCACAACCCAAGCTCTTTTAGAATACAAGTTCTATGTTGGTGTAAGAAAGGATCACTCTTTGCTCTAACCTTTGTCACTTCTAATGTGTTCTCTATTTAAACATATCTAATTATGCATAGGCTTGGAAGTAGTAGATTTTTATTGGTAAGTGTCAATTTCACCATATACACACAAATCAACACAAATATTCCCATCTATAATAATCAAAATGTACATATAGGCAAAGAAAGAAAAATGCTGCTTGAGAACTTGCTAGAATTTGAGTCAAGGCTCAAATTTACTTAGTATATTTTGACAAGTGATGTTGACTCGTTGTGTTTTAGCAGTTACAAAGCTTTAACTTTCTGAATCTCAACATCTACTGTGATTAATAATTATTCGCTGACCTTCCTATTGTCTGAAATACCCCAGAATTTCCTGCAGCTGTGAAAAGTTATAGATTAAAAGTCAGAAAAATGCTTAAAAAACAAACATTTTTTATATTATCCATCAAACTGACAAAGTCAAATTCTGCCAAGTCTAATTATGCATGATTTAATTATTAAGGAAGTGAATTGTACTCCAGAAGATGTTCCTTTCCAAAGTTAAGACCCAGAACCAGAAAGCTTAGAGTTGTTTATATTTCAAAGAGTTGCAACAAAATTGCTTGTCAGCTGCACCAGGAATTGGGAATTTAAAAAGACTTGAGTAAATTTTCAAAGGCACCGTTAGTCAGTGGGAGTTGGGCTCCAAGGGTGCCTTTCAAAACACTACCCCCTACAGTATTAGGTAATCTTATTAGTTTCTAGTGGCTAATGCAGAACCATTCCCTAGTGCTTTGTCCAGTTTAGCTTTAAGTTACTCAAGCAGAGGATATGCCATGTTGTTGTAGCTGTGTTGATCCCAGGATATTAGAGAGACAAGGTGGGTGAAATGATATTGTTTATTGGACCAACTTCTGTTGGTGAGAGAGACAAGCAGAGGAGTCAAGCAACAATTGAGTCGGTGTCACAATCAGGACATGTACGGGATATTCAAGTTACATTCAGCCTCAGAAATGTGTTTGGATCTGTGAGTACCCACAGTAGTCAAAAAAAGGATAGGACAAGATTTGTTTTTATGTAGAGGAATGTAAATATGAATGCACAAGCAGCTTCAGTGTCTCTAAGTAGTGACAAAATTACTACTGTCGTGTACCAATAATTTAATCAGAATTGTAAAAAAATATTTTAAAATATAAAACCCAGCATTCATGCAATATGAAGACTGCACGGTTCATGATAAAGTCTGGCAATGCAAAGCAGAAATTGCAGTTCCAACAGCAACTTTTATTGCTTGATTTGAAGCAAGGCTGAATTATACAAATTAGAGGTTTATCCAGAAGAATAAAAGAGTGTGGTTCTCAAACTATTGTAGTGGTGACCCCTTTCACATAGCTAGCCTCTGAGTGTGACCCCCCCCTTATAAATTAAAAACACTTGTTTACATATTTAACACCATTATAAATGCTGGAGGCAAAGCAGGGTTTGGGGTGGAGGCTGACAGCTCGCGACCCCCCATGTAATAACCTCACGACCCTGAGGGGTCCCGACCCCCAGTTTGGGAACCCCTGGTGTACACTGTATTTGCACTACATGGTACATATTAATCTTTTACTATTCCTCTTTGGGGTAAAGTATTACTGCTCATTACAAAAGGTACATTTTTTTATGTCTTATGCTGCACAACAGCTGATTAACACTGAAGTTGGACCCTTTTTATTTCTAACTGTGCAAACTCAGCATGTTTTCTGCATTGATTTTCCTAGTGTTTTCTGGGGGAAGCTGGAAGTGTGGAAGCTGGTTTTAGAAGACCTTTCTCCAACTTACAGGCTCACTACTCCATAGCTATTCCATTTGCAACCCTTACAAGTTCTGCTTTCTACTGCTGAATTCCACAGGCCAATACGTGTGCACTTCCATATTTGTATTGCACTAGCATACATAG
Source organism: Malaclemys terrapin pileata (assembly GCF_027887155.1). Lineage (NCBI taxonomy): Eukaryota > Metazoa > Chordata > Testudines > Emydidae > Malaclemys > Malaclemys terrapin. The sequence goes on along the minus strand of NC_071515.1, from coordinate 11,182,012 downwards.
TATATTCAAGTGTGCGTGTGTAAACTTTATTTTTCTACTGCACATATCCAACATTCAATTTTGAATGATTAAATCAAAAGAGATTTTGTTCAACCTAAGCAATGGAAGTCATCCTCAATAAGCAAAGTCCTTATCAGCTTTTACGCTTCAGAGCTCAGCTGTTTCTTTTTACAACTGGGGAATGGGGAGGAATGCTTCACTCTCACCCAACAGTCAGACTGTCAAATGCAATTTGACTTTGGATAGAGACCAGTATGGGAAGTTTACAAGAATGCTGCCAATTTAAATTCTCTAAAATAGACTTAAACAGCATGCTCTGATTTTGTCTCCAATTCCTTTTATAGCATATTTCTTCTCCCCGGTTTACATTTATGCAAATCTTTTCTGCAAGGGAGAAGTTTTGCAGAAGAATGATGAAACTGACTAGATACCAAAAAAAAAAAAATTGAGAATTTTTTTGCTAGCTTTTAAATTACAGTACTTTTAGGTGTGACCTGTCACTATAGTACGTACAACATTCAGACAAATGATCTTTCAAATCATGTCCCTTTAAGCCTACAATTCAAAAATTATATATATATATATATATATATATATATATATATATATATATATATATATATATATAAAAAAAGATGCAATTGAAACTAGTAATGTAACTTTAGAGTCTAGCCACACACTTATGCACATGATTAACTTTACCAATGAGTAGTCCCACCAGACTTGAAGTGTTTGCAGAATTGGGCCCATAGCCATTATTTATATTATAGTAGCATCCAGGGGCCCCCCAATAAGAATCAGGGTGCTATCTGAACATATAAGAAGAGGTGGTTCATACAATGAGGAGCTTACAAACTAGCTTAAAACAAGATGCAACAAGTGGGCATAAAAGAAAGGAATGAACTAGATAATCATAGGGGTATATGGTCACAGACTAACCATATGCACAATTTAATAGCTCCAAATCATTGTGCTGAGATATTTTGTGGTGTTTTTTTTAAATTCAGAGACGGAAAAAAATAAATAAGATTAGCATTCCTCACTGGCCATGTACCAAGTGAACTATAATAGATACAAACAGTACCCAGACAATTTAATATTTTTAAATAGGTCAGAAAATCCAGGTCAGAATTAGAGACTGCATGCAAATATTTGCCATTTATAATGTAAGACGGACAAGATGGGAGATCTCTGTGTAAGCTTGAAACTTCTCTCACAGAAGTTGGTCCAATTACCTCTCGCACCTTGTCTTTCTAGTATGGGCACTGACACTTAACCAGAAGAATGACTCAGAGGTCCTTGTATGTAACCATCATACAACTGAAGACAGTGTCAAACTCTCTCTCATGGTCAAAAGCCTCCAATCCATTGTCCAACCTGTTATTTGGAAAAATCCCATTTGATTGAGGCTGAACTGACTCATCATTATGCTTGCCAACAAGTGGTCCATTATTTCAAAGATTCATGCTGATGATCAATAGGGCTATTGAACAATAATTGACATGCTCCTCATTGAGTATACATTCTGAGAGGATATTTCCTTCAAAATACTTTCCTTCCATGACAGAAAAATCCAGTTAGAGCTAAATAATTTAACTGGGCTTAGATATATTCCCTATCTGATTCCTCAAAACCAGTACAAATCTACCCCAGGAAAACTGAAACTGCTTTTATTTGGTCAAGGTCCCCACTGCTGTTTTTAAACTGCTGGCAGTACCTTTTTCTGCCTCTGCTAGGATTATTTGTATGGCAACTAACAATGTCTAGTTTGTTGCTTCTTTATTATGGAATTAGATTAGACCCAACTGCTGAAATGACTGGGGATACGAGTGAAATTAAATGCAGCGCATTTTACCAAGGACTCTATGGTATGTCTGTCTACACAGCTGCCAGGAGCGAGTCTCGACAGACTCACACTTGCAGGGCTTGGGCTAGTGTGCTAAAAATAGCTGTGTAGGCACTGCTTTGACATTTGGGCTCCCTAGGCTCCACAGGCCGAACCCGGACAGCCACACTGCTATTTGTAAGCATGCTAGTGGAAGCCCCACTAAAACAAGTCTGTCCACACAGGCTACAAGACTTGCTCCCAGAAGCTGTGTAGACACACTCTCCAAGGTCTATGTCAACTAGAAAGGCTTGCAATAAAATTAAAAGCAAATCAGGTTAAAAGTTGATTTTTCTTTTTAAATGGCCTAGTCTCTAAGACACCAAGTATCCATGAGTTTTATCTGGATGCAGAGTCAATACGTGAATATCTATGGTAGAATACTTCTACAGAAACCACAAGAACACAGAAACAACTTCCTTTTAAATAAACAGTAGTTGGACGAAGTCAGCTGCCCAGCATGTTTTGCAACTAACTATTTTAAATTTAAGTTTGATTCAGTTGGGGTTGGTCCTGCTTTGAGCAGCGGGTTGGACTAACTGACCTCCTGAGGTCTCTTCCAACCCTAATCTTCTATGATTACAAGTGAATTTGATGACACAGAAGTAGGTTTGTTGTCTTGTTACTATGGAAGTCAGCAACAAAAACCTCTTTCTTAAAGAGGCATTAATTTGGAGTTATCAAGAGCATAATTTAAATACTGTACCTAACCTGCAGTTGTAGCCTCACAGGCAGGCCCTTTTACCCACCTGGAGCCCTACTAGTTCAATGGACTCTAAAAGTGATCTGATAGCAGATCTGTTAGCTTTAGCCAATATAATTATTACTCAAGAAGCTTTCTAATTTGTGCACATTAGAGCAGGGTAACAGTAATGGAAGACTTAAGTTACAGGATGATAGACCTTGATGGCAGGGGGAAGTTTGAAGAAATCTGCTACATCCTCTACATTCTCAAGTAGGCCACGCAACGTGCCTACATAGCTTCATAGCAACATTGCGATTTGTGGTTCAGGACACCCAGTTAAAGAGCAACCTCGTTTCATTCTCCAGAATGAGGAAGCTCATGACTTTCACTGAGATAATCCACATAGTCTCAGAGACCAACTGTCACTTACTACAGAAATTAGGTTTTACTCAATTTTTGTGTTTGTTTTTAAGACAAGGTTGAAAGACAAACAAGTTATGCTTGTGCAATATTATCGCTGTGGTAGAACTGAAGTGAGGAAAGTCAAAGTTATGGTTCCAACGTCAACAATAACTCAGCTGCACTAAACACAAGTCATATGAATGGGTAAACTATACAAATGCAGTGCTACCAAGATTACCCAAAATGCTGCTTTCTGAAATAGTTATCATAGGACATGACCTATAACATTGACCATTCCCTCTATTATCCAAAAATTAGATTCACTGTCCCTCACTGTAGTTAAACAATGGATATTATATACATGTATGCAAGGGGACTAAATGATATATCTTCCCACAGCATCAAAGATCCCAACCATAGCACTGAACATGAAAAAACCCTTCAAGTAATTATATTGAGCTTAGCTGCCTTTAAGCATTTGATACGCAGCATGTTTACTACAGAGCACCCATTCACCATGACTCTCACAGACAGCAACATCTTTCTCAAAAACTGATGTTCTGCCTGGAGCAGCTGTTCAGACAAAGCACTCTGACAACAAGAAGTAGTGTGGTATTAATTAACTGGAGACTTCCATTTTTATTAGTTGTCAACCAAGAGTACACTTTGTTAACGCTTGGTACAATTTTTAATAGGCATTTTGCAAAGTGAATTTTCAAGTTAAGACTGGATTTAAAACAATTCAGAAAGATGTTCAAGGTCAGAAACATTAAATTCAAATTAAAGTGGATGCAGTGACCCGGGTACCTTATACTTTAAACAAACTACAGGGAGGAGCCAGCCAGAGACTCCAGCTAGTAAAAGTGACCAAAGAAGGGACCCACAGACGCTGATATCATCAGAATTTTCTAGTTTTGACTGGACCTTCTCCACTCCGTGCTAGCTGGCTATTTGTTCCAATGCTTCCCCTCCCCCCGTTTGCATCTCAGCCTTATACTGGCCTTTCCTGGCCTTCACTTCTCCCCTGCAACGCACATACACCATTTGTCCTTTAAAGTTATTCTATGCACAAGGTAAATATGGATGGCCACACTTGATGTAAAATTTGGGCCCCTTTAACAGACTTTTAAAGAATGTCAATAAGGCATTCTGAATACACTTCAGCTGAAAAACTAGCTGCTCTATTTCCTTGACATTTCCCAAGACTTTCTTAAAGATTTCTCCCCACCTCCTGAGGTTTGGCATCAAAGACACTGAAGAAATATCATGGTTGGTGAATAGGGAAAATTCTTTGGGGTTGCCCCTTTCTCTCTCTCTCTCTCTCTCTCTCTCTCTCTCCCCCAAGAGAAGAGTTTATCAGTCACCTCTCTCCACAAGGTCATATGCTCCACAAGATCATCAGGATCTTGTCCGTGGTAGATTTCCTCTAGGTCACTAGGATATAGCAGGTTTCAGAGTAGCAGCCGTGTTAGTCTGTATCCGCAAAAAGAACAGGAGTACTTGTGGTACCTTAGAGACTAACAAATTTATTTGAGCATAAGCTTTCGTGGGCTACAGCCCACTTCATCGGATATAGCAGTATCTGAATTGGCATCTGTCCACTTCAGTGATCATCCTTCAGTACACATTCTCTGGAATTCTTGATCAGGATCAGTGTGCTTACAGTACATTTGGTACAGTCAAAATACATGTATGGAAGGAGGTGAGGATTGGTCAGTTTCAGCTTTGTTATCTATATCAGACAAACTAAGAGAAGACAGAGTCACTTTCATCCCCATCATGCTATCTTGGACAGACTGCAGATAAAGTATTACATACACAAAGTGAAGGAAACAGGTGAATAAAATGAGTTAAAAGGAAAAAATAGCAGGGAGCCATGGTCAAAACAAACAGAGCTCAATGAACACTACTAGAAGGGCAGTTCCAGTGCTGTGAAAGGGTGGAAATCAGACTGGAAGTGATCCAAGTACAGTAGGTTATTTTGGGAGAAGTGGCTGGATAAAAATAACTGATGTGCTTCAGAGCCCACCTATACTGAAGGTTCTACAAAGACAGTGTGAGTATCAGGAAATGCAGTACCGTACATCTATTTCTGATTTTTGGACAACAGGGTTAAATCCATCTCAGTTGTAAGTACACTGAAATCAGTAGTGCTGGTCCAAGGATGAATTCACACCAAGGAGCTTCTGGGCTTACCCCTGAATTCCATGAATAATGTTACATCAGTATTGGATTTCACCTGCCAGCACTAGTCTCACCCTCTTTACCACCACCTTTCAGGAAAACCTGTTGTATGAAAGGAGACTCGAGGAGCTCGGGTTGTTTAGCCTAACCAAACGAAGGCTGAGGGGGGATATGATTGCTCTCTTTAAATATATCAGAGGAATAAATACCAGGGAGGGAGAGGAATTATTTCAGCTCAGTACTAATGTGGACACAAGAACGAATGGATATAAACTGGCCGTGGGGAAGTTTAGGCTTGAAATTAGACGAAGGTTTCTGACCGTCAGAGGGGTGAAATATTGGAACAGCCTTCCGAGGGAAAAGGTGGGGGCGAAGGACCTGTCTGGTTTTAAGATTAAGCTAGATAAGTTTATGGAGGGAATGGTTTAATGGGATAACATGATTTTAGTCAAATGAACAGTGTGCCATCGCTGGTAAATAGTATCAATGGCCAATGAGGGTCTGGCTGGAGAATCTTGCCTACATGCTCGGGGTTCTACTGATCGCCATATTTGGGGTCGGGAAGGAATTTTCCTCCAGGGTAGATTGGCAGAGGCCCTGGAGGTTTTTCGCCTTCCTCCGCAGCATGGGGCAGGGGTCAGTAGCTGGAGGATTCTCTGCTGCTTGAAGTCTCTAAACCACAGGATTTGGGGACTTCAACAGCAGAGTCAAGGGAAAGGGTTGGGACGGCTTTGTGGCCTGCATCATGCGGGAGGTCAGACTAGATGATCATAATGGTCCCTTCTGACCTTAAAGTCTATGAGTCTATGAGTCTATGATACCAGGTAAATCACCAGAGAGTACTGAACTGTCAGGGCCCAGCCCTGCTGGGTGTAACATATACAAAGATCAGCTTCCAGTGGAGACAAGTTTAATACAGAGCCCATGGCTAGAAGGAGGTTCCATTTTGTCTCACTTAGTATGGCTGCGGTCAACACACCACGGTGAATCTCAGTATAAAATTTCAGCTAAACAGTGAGTCTAGCCACCATGTGTGATGCCTTAATAATGGCTGTTTAACTCTAGACACCAGTTGGCAGACAAGACCTGGCACAACTCCAACACTGGTTTTAACTGACCTCTGGTTAGTGCTCACTCAAGCTGTAGTATTGCAAAGCCTCCTTACGTGTGACGTTCCCCCGGTGTTATCCGGACTGGTGATCTGCTAGGTCACTCCAAACCTTGACTCTGGGGGCCAGCCTGACCCTGCTCTGCTGTGAGAACCCCCACTCCTGGGCTGTTCACATACAGCCTCTGGCATGTAAACTGCTCCTTGGATTGTGCAACCAAATGACACTAGCCAATATCTCCGGTCCCAGACACAATCCTAGAAACCTTCGTCTTGCAGTGTCCAGTTATGCCCACTGGATGCTGCAAGCTTATGAGAGTTTGTCAATTTAACAAAGAAATTGATATGTACCAGGCTTTTATCCCAAGGGGACTCTCTGACATGCTTCAAACCAAACGCACTGCTTCAGGTAGAATAAACAGATTTATTAACTACAAAGATAAATTTTAAGTGATTACAAGTCAAAACATAAGTCGGATTTGGTCAAATGAAATAAAGGCAAAACGCATTATAAGCTGATCTCAACACTTTCAGTGTCCTTACAAACTTAGATGCTTCTCACCACAGGCTGGTTGGTTGCCCTTCAGCTAGGCTTTCCCCTTTGATCAGCGCTTCAGTCGCTTGGTGGTGATGTCTGTAGATGGAGGTGGAAGAGAGGAAGAGCATGGCAAACGTCTCTCCCTTTTATCATGTTCTTTCTTCCCTCTTGGCTCTGCCGCCCCCCCACCCCCTTGAGAGTCAGGTGAGCATTACCTCATCGCAGTCCCAAACTGACCAAGGAAAGGGCGGTGACTCACTTGAGAGTGCAACAGATCCTTTCTTGCTACCTAGGCCAGCGTCCTTTGTTCCTGTGAGGCTGGGCTGGGTTTGTCCCATATGTGCCCTGATGAGGTATGAACTGCCCCTCTGCTCTTGGAGAGTTTTTGTCTGGGCTTGTTTTAAGCTACAAGGACACATTTTCAGTCTCATAACTACATACATAAAATTACAACCTATAACATTACTAGAACAATAATTACTATAACATTACAACAATGCTCAGTGTATAAAGTAACTGGGATAGTTTTATAATGATTTGATAATAAGTGAATATAATGTAACTGGGATATACTTCGTGCAAAAGGTCTCTTGTAAGGTATCATTACAAAGCTCATAATCTACTGAGTGTGATCATCCTAGTTGTAGAAATGTACCACTCTTGTATCTAAAACTAGAAATATAAAACATAACTCTGAGGGCCTATTGTAATTATGTAAAGTATGGGCCATTAATGGTGGTTTGGAATCTTGACGACTCCCATTAACAAGGACCATTGTCTGCAGATGGCTGTGTTTAACTTTTAGTCTTCCTGTATATGTGTGTGCTGGCAAGTGGGCAATGAAGTCTTGCAGTGACATGTGATCATGTCACCTGAACTGGAATCCATCTTTAACCTGGTGCTTTTCCAGTGAGGGGGGGTGGAAACCCAGAGGGACAAAGGGTTCCCGCCTTATGCAAAAGATATATAAAGGGGTGGAAGAGAACAGAGGGAAGAGGATCCATCATGAAGAATCCCCTAGCTATCACCTGAGCTGCAACAAGAGCTGTACCAGGAGAAAGAATTGTGCCTAGGGCTGGAAGGTGTCCAGTCTGAGAAAAAGCTTACTGAAGCATCTCTGAGGGTGAGATTATCTGTATTCAGTTTGATTAGACATCGATTTGCGCATTTTATTTTATTTTGCTTGGTGACTTACTTTGTTCTGTCTGTTACTACTTGGAACCACTTAAATCCTATTTTCTGTATTTAATAAAATCACTTTTTATTTAGTAATTTACTCAGAGTTTGTATTAATACCTGGGGGAGCAAACAACTGTGCATATCTCTCTATCAGTGTTATAGAGGGCAAACAATTTATGAGTTTGCCCTGCATAAGCCTTATGCAGGGTAAAATGGATTTATCTGGGTTTAGACCCCATTGGGAGTTGGGCATCTGAGTGCTAAAGACAAGCACATTTCTGGGAGCTGTTTTCAGGTAAACTTGCAGCTCTGGGACAAGTGATTCAGACCCTGGGTCTGTGTTGGAGCAGACGGGAGTGTGTGGCTCAGCAAGACAGGGTGCTGGAGTCCTGAGCTCGCAGGGAAAACAGGAGCAGGGGTAGTCTTGGTATATTAGGTGGCAGCTCCCAAGGGGGTTTCTGTGATCCAACCCCTCACACCCTGCAATGCCCAAAATACTGTGGGGTTTGCTCATCAAGTAGGTTACTGCCAGTACAATTGTGTTGTGAGATTGGGGATAGGGACGTGCTGAATTTGGGCCGCATAAGGGTAACAGCTTGAAAGTGCTGCTTGACCCAGTCCATGGAGCCCAGGGGCATATAAGGGGGGACAGCTTGAAAGTGCTGCTTCATCCAGCCCAGTGAGTCCAGAGACATATAAGGGGTCAGCTTGACAGTGCTGATTGACCCGCTCTGCTCAGACTTGCTCTGTTAATGTATGTGTGGGTGGGTGGGTGTTTATCTGATTCTGGGGCTGGAGAAACCCAGCCCTGGGGAACCTAGGTCCTGCAGGATAGCTCCATTGGGAGGGGACTTGCAGAAGGGAGAAGTAGAGCTCCATATAAAAACACAAATGACACAAACAGTACACTGATAGAATTACAGAATCCCCTTCCCCAGAAGAGTAACCCGAATAAATGAGCATACCCCAAAGTAATGGGCAAATCTTGTAACAAGACCCAATCCACTCAGTCCTAATTGCAATCCATTCATAGTCAGCCATGTCAAGCAATGATCCCCAGCCCTACAACTCCAGGGGACTGTGTATGGACATGCACTGCTGTCCTCTGTTGCACAAAGCACATCAGACCAGATTAAGTATCTATTAGATTTTATTGTTTTCCTCTGAATAGCGGAGGAGCTGCTCCTTTCCCTCCTCAAGGGCTGCATTTCCGGAGCTCAGGGTCATGGGCCCCATTTCCAACTGCCACAGGTAAGTGGGTGGCTAACGAGTGTGATGCCGCCTGCGTATCCATCCATGGAGCATTATGAATGGATCTGCAGAGCAGTGGGTTCGAGAGGAACTTGATTAATGGCAGGAAAATGCCAAACAGTCTAAAACCAATAAAACTGATAAACCCTGGGATGAAATGTAGCAAAAGCCATTCCTATCCGCTCCAGGTTTCTGTCGGGATATTCAGAGGACCAGAAAATGTAAATGGGTGATTTAAATTGTCTGCAGTTAATTTAACTTCATAGTTAATCCATGGACCACAAATCTTCAATTACTGGAAGAAACTCTTCCACTCAAGGGAGAAAAGTGAATGACGTGGGTGGAACTGAGACTGGATTGATTATAGCCTGATCAGGCGTATGTGTGACTTGGGTTTGAGGGCAACAGTCCTGAGGTTCGTTCTCATCATAAAAAATACCAGGCAGTTCAGCAAGATGATCTGTCCCCTGCGCAGGTCTAGAGTCGCCAAGGGTGCTGCAGAGCCGAGCAGAGCGGGATGCAGCAGCAGAGCTCAGCGGAGAGGGGCAGAGCAGAGGGCAGTTGCACGTCAGGACTGAGAGTTGTGTGTTCAAGCCCATCACTCTCCAGGTGCATTGTTTGGACTGGACTAGCAGGGGCGTGGCAGGCCACGGAGGATGGGTGATGCCTTGACACAGAGCTGTGTGGATGGTGCCCGCTGGATGCTAGGGAGATGGTGGAATTTGTGGCCCCCTTCTGTTAGTGGACATGCTGGCAGGGTGGGATTCGATAGTATGGAAAACGGAAGTAGTATAACGACCCTACTGTCAATCAAACTGTAACACCTCCCCTTGGCCCCTTAAGCCCCACCCCTTGACCCATTAAGCCCCGACCACCTGTCACCTGAAGTCCCACCCATGGGAGGTATTAATTCTGGGTTCAAGACGGACACATGACCGGAAGCAAAGTGTGTCATGTGACCCCTCTAAGAACTCCTCCCACTTCCCTCTACCAATCAGGAGGGGTTTCAGCCACATAGGACAACCCCGAGAGCAGATTTGACCAATCGGGGGTGTCCTGGGGTGGGGTGACCCATCCGGAAGTGGATAATGTGACCTCTCTAAGAACTCCTCCCACCGCCCTCTACCAATCGTGATGGGTTTCGGTCGCATAGGACCGCCCCGAGAGCAGATTTGACCAATCGGCGGTGTTCCAGGGCGGGGTGACCCACCCAGAAGAGGGTCGTGTGACCCCTTTAAAAACTCCTCCCAGCGCCCTCTGCCAATCAGAGTGCAGCACCATCACCCCATAAGTCCCAGCGCCGGGGCAGAAGAGGCCATCTTTTACCAAGAACACGTGCTTTAGAAATCGTGGAAACATGGACTCCTTCACCACCCCCGTGAGAACTTCGGACTTTGTTTTAGCCCCGAGGGCCTTTGACCATCCGTGGAGAAAGCGCTACATCAGCGACAGTTCCGAGGAGGAGGAGGGAGCGACCGAGGGGAGCCCTTTGGCCCAGCCGTTGATGGATACGCCAGAACCCGAAACCCAACTGCTTGTGAGACACCCCGATGAGCGTGGTGACCTCTTGTCGTCCACCCCCATGGAGGAGGAAGGGGAACACAGCTCGGGGGAGTCACCGGAGGACAAGGTGAATGGAAAAGACGTCGCTCAGGTAAATGAATGATTAAGTGACGGTTGATGATGGGGTGTAATGGGGTTTAGGAACCAGCAGGTTGTGTAAATCTAAAAACAAACAGTGGGGTGCTTACTTTCTTTTCTGAAAATCTCTCAACAGCTCAACGATGCCTTTCTAGAAGCCTTTGAGAACTTACACATCGGTAGCCCCGTGGGAGTAAATAGACATAAGCAAAAACAGCTGATGCATGATATGAGACACAGATATCAAGACGAAAATCTGGAAAAGGACAAAATGGAAGAATGAACCAGCTCAGACTTCCTTATGGAGTCCATTTTTACAGGCGGCTGTAAAAGGTCGTGTTAAACCAGGCGATTAATAAAACGTATTTATTGAAATGTGTCAATATGAATGTGTCCCCTTTCATATTTGTGTTAGTAAAAGACGGTACCAGTAAAAGTCATGTCTAGGCAGCTCTGTTAAAGAAAATATATTACACCCCCAGGGAAGTTGGGAGCTTGAGCGCTATTTCTGAGATGGCCGCTACTAAATCGTCAGAGGCCGAACATAGTCTAGCCCTTCTTTGCTGCGGGGACAATTTGCTAAGTCATTTTAAAAGGACCAGGTTCCTCTTTACACAGCTAGACATGTTTTCGGTTGGCAACCCCAGCTGCAACAAAGGGGCCTGCCAATAGTTCATCTCTTTTTATACCCGGCTGTTGTTCTTTTCAAAGTATAAACCACCAGCCAGTCTGGAGGGAAAACACCAGTTCTTAGTCTATAAGCTTCTGGTGTGGAAGCATTTAAATCCACCACCAGGTAGCCATAAGGTCTTTTGGTAGCATCCTCAAAAGCTTCTAGAAAGAATTCAGCTTTGCAGGGGTACATTTGCCGAGCGAGCGTAGCGATTTGTGATTTATCCCTGGGGTTTTTGCGTTTAGATTAATTGTGTGACTCTTTTCCCCCTGACAAAATATGTTTTGAACTATAAACAATGCTCAGGTTTCTGTGATGCACATACTTGGTAAAACCTTTCTCGATTTCACAAGCAGAGTTCATCAGATCGTCTATGATAATCATATTTACTTGATTGGTAGGAAACAAACGGTCATCGTCAAAAGCATCAGGCAGCCCCTCCACAAAATTGATAAAGGGATATTTACAGAGCAGTTCTTTATACAGAGGTTGCCAACAACTGTAACACCACACAATATTCTCAAGCATAACAGATAGTGTTTGTTTGGCATTCTCCAACACATTTTTTATAAAGTAACTTTTCCCGCAGTTGCTAGGCCCCGCGAGAATTGCAGAAAAGAGGTGTTTCCACCTCGTATCCATTTCTAAAAGCCGTAGGGCAGGGTTTTAAACCCTTCTTCTAGGACCCTCTTGTTGTAAATGACTTTCAAGTGAGTTTAGGACCCTGCAGTGGTGAGCAGCAGCTGGGCGGGGGGGGGTTGGGAATCCCAGTGGGGCCTGATTCTGGCAGTTAGGCCAAGAGCCCACCCGCAAAACACAGATTGGTACCGGTGTAAATCAGGTCTACTAAGCATTGTCTCTTTTTATGGAGGATTTAACTACCGCGGATAGAATTTAAACCTCTACGAGCGCCCCCACCCCTGTTTTTTACAACTGTCACAACGAGGCGCAACGTCCCATCGAGATGCAGCTCTCTATTGCTCTGTAGCAGCTTTGAGGCCTGAGTTAAGAAATCCTCAGCAGACAGCTCATTCCTAGTTCTTCTGACTGAAAACAAAAGGTTAGTTAAATTTCGGCTCTCTAAACGTAACTGAACATAATCATCATAATCACCATTAACGTCATCTAGAACTAACTGTATTCCCCTCTGTATGGCTTCAACAACCTGCTGAGCTGAATTTATTCACTCAGGATTGACAAAACAAAATTCCTCACAATACACCGACCCCCCAAATCTAGGTAATTCACGTTGCCAACGTCTCACTCTCTCCATATACACCTCTGCATTTTCAGGGTTACTTGGGGATTCCTCTATGGGACCGTCAGCGGCATCTTCTACATCAGATGCTATTTGAGAGTCAGACTCCGAGGGGCCTCCGTGAGGGTCATCAGGAGGAGACGGGGACCTTCTAGAGAGCCCTCTGGGGAATTTTCTAAATCAGACTCTGCGTGAGAGTCGGGGTCCACCTCCCCATTTTCAGACAAGCCAGTTTGAGAGCCTCCAGTAGGGGGCATCTCTTTTTGCTTTTTTCCTCATTACCTCTTTAGCCTTTTTAAAAAATTTTACTGAGACCCTGGCCTGGAACTTTTTGGCCGCCATTTGTTTGTCCACCAAGAGCTGTCCCCCCTTTTGTTTACACCTGAGCTGATGTGTACCCTTGAGGGTGCCCTTTATACCCAGGCCCCTTTCCACGGCTAGTCACGCCTGCTCAAAGCCACCTTTTGGAAAAATTGAAGTATTTTTCAAAAAGTCACCTGCCAGAGCTTTTGCATTTTTGACGTGGTTTCCAGCTCTCCTTTCTTTTAGACCCCTGAGGATCATAGAATCATAGAATCATAGAATATCAGAGTTGGAAGGGACCTCAAGAGGTCATCTAGTCCAACCCCCTGCTCAAAGCAGGACCAATTCCCAGCTAAATCATCCCAGCCAGGGCTTTGTCAAGCCGGGCCTTAAAAACCTCCAAGGAAGGAGACTCCACCACCTCCCTAGGTAACGCATTCCAGTGTTTCACCACCCTCCTAGTGAAATAGTTTTTCCTGATATCCAACCTGGACCTCCCCCACTGCAACTTGAGACCATTGCTCCTTGTTCTGTCATCTGCCACCACTGAGAACAGCCGAGCTCCATCCTCTTTGGAACCCCCCTTCAGGTAGTTGAAGGCTGCTATCAAATCCCCCCTCATTCTTCTCTTCTGGAGACTAAACAATCCCAGTTCTCTCAGCCTCTCCTCATAAGTCATGTGCTCCAGACCCCTAATCATTTTTGTTGCCCTCCGCTGGACTCTTTCCAATTTTTCCACATCCTTCTTGTAGTGTGGGGACCAAAACTGGACACAGTATTCCAGATGAGGCCTCACCAATGTCGAATAAAGGGGAACGATCACGTTCCTCGATCTGCTGGCAATGCCCCTACTTATACAGCCCAAAATGCCGTTAGCCTTCTTGGCAACAAGAGCACACTGTTGACTCATATCCAGCTTCTCGTCCACTGTGACCCCTAGGTCCTTTTCAGCAGAACTGCTACCTAGCCATTCGGTCCCTAGTCTGTAGCAGTGCATGGGATTCTTCCGTCCTAAGTGCAGGACTCTGCACTTGTCCTTGTTGAACCTCATCAGGTTTTTTTCTGCCCAATCCTCTAATTTGTCTAGGTCCCTCTGTATCCGATCCCTACCCTCTAGTGTATCTACCACGCCTCCTAGTTTAGTGTCATCTGCAAACTTGCTGAGAGTGCAGTCCACACCATCCTCCAGATCATTAATAAAGATATTAAACAAAACCGGCCCCAGGACCGACCCTTGGGGCACTCCACTTGAAACCGGCTGCCAACTAGACATGGAGCCATTGATCACTACCCGTTGAGCCCGACGATCTAGCCAGCTTTCTATCCACCTTACAGTCCATTCATCCAGCCCATACTTCTTTAACTTGGTGGCAAGAATACTGTGGGAGACAGTATCAAAAGCTTTGCTAAAGTCAAGAAATAACACATCCACTGCTTTCCCCTCATCCACAGAGCCAGTTATCTCATCATAGAAGGCAATTAGGTTAGTCAGGCACGACTTCCCCTTCGTGAATCCATGCTGACTGTTCCTGATCACTTTCCTCTCCTCTAAATGTTTCATAATTGATTCCTTGAGGACCTGCTCCATGATTTTTCCAGGGACTGAGGTGAGGCTGACTGGCCTGTAGTTCCCCGGATCCTCCTTCTTCCCTTTTTTAAAGATGGGCACTACATTAGCCTTTTTCCAGTCATCTGGGACCTCCCCCGATCGCCATGAGTTTTCAAAAATAATGGCTAATGGCTCTGCAATCTCACCCGCCAACTCCTTTAGCACCCTCGGATGCAGCGCATCCGGCCCCATGGACTTGTGCACGTCCAGTTTTTCTAAATAGTCCCGAACCACTTCTTTCTCCACAGAGGGTTGGTCACCTTCTCCCCATGCTGTACTGCCCAGTGCAGCAATCTGGGAGCTGACCTTGTGCGTGAAGACAGAGGCAAAAAAATCATTGAGTACATTAGCTTTTTCCACATCCTCGGTCACTAGGTTGCCTCCTTCATTCAGTAAGGGGCCCACACTTTCCTTGATTTTCTTCTTGTTGCTAACATACCTGAAGAAACCCTTCTTGTTACTCTTAACATCTCTTGCTAACTGCAACTCCAAGTGTGATTTGGCCTTCCTGATTTCACTCCTGCACGCCTGAGCAATATTTTTATACTCCTCCCTGGTCATTTGTCCAATCTTCCACTCCTTATAAGCCTCTTTTTTGCGTTTAAGATCAGCAAGGATTTCACTGTTTAGCCAAGCTGGTCGCCTGCCATATTTACTATTCTTTCTACACATCGGGATGGTTTGTTCCTGCAACCTCAATAAGGATTCTTTAAAATACAGCCAGCTCTCCTGGACCCCTTTGCCCTTCATGTTATTCTCCCAGGGGATCCTGCCCATCTGTTCCCTGAGGGAGTCAAAGTCTGCTTTTCTGAAGTCCAGGGTCCGTATTCTGCTGCTCTCCTTTCTTCCTTGTGTCAGGATCCTGAACTCGACCATCTCATGGTCACTGCCTCCCAGGTTCCCATCCACTTTTGCTTCCCCTACTAGTTCTTCCCTGTTTGTGAGCAGCAGGTCAAGAAAAGCTTTGCCCCTAGTTGGTTCCTCCAGCACTTGCACCAGGAAATTGTCCCCTACACTTTCCAAAAATTTCCTGGATTGCCTGTGCACCGCTGTATTGCTCTCCCAGCAGATATCAGGGTGATTAAAGTCTCCCATGAGAACCAGGGCCTGTGATCTAGCAACTTCTGCTAGTTGCCAGAAGAAAGCCTCGTCCACCTCATCCCCCTGGTCTGGTGGTCTATAGCAGACTCCAACCACGACATCACCCTTGTTGCTCACACTTCTCAACTTTATCCAGAGACTCTCAGGTTTTTCTGCAGTATCATACCGGAGCTCTGAGCAGTCATACTCCTCTCTTACATACAACGCAACTCCCCCACCTTTTCTGCCCTGCCTGTCCTTCCTGAACAGTTTATATCCATCCATGACAGTACTCCAGTCATGTGAGTTATCCCACCAAGTCTCTGTTATTCCAATCACATCATAGTTCCCTGACTGTGCCAGGACTTCCAGTTCTCCCTGCTTGTTTCCCAGGCTTCTTGCATTTGTGTATAGGCACTTAAGATAACTCAACGATCGTCCCTCTTTCTCAGCATGAGACAGGAGTCCTCCCCTGTTGCGCTCTCCTGCTTGTGCTTCCTCCCAGGATCCCATTTCCCCACTTACCTCAGGGCTTTGGTCTCCTTCCCCCGGTGAACCTAGTTTAAAGCCCTCCTCACTAGGTTAGCCAGCCTGCTGGCGAAGATGCTCTTCCCTCTCTTCGTTAGGTGGAGCCCGTCTCTGCCTAGCACTCCTTCTTCTTGGAACACCATCCCATGGTCGAAGAATCCAAAGCCTTCTCTCCGACACCACCTGCGTAGCCATTCGTTGACTTCCACGATTCGACGGTCTCTACCCCGGCCTTTTCCTTGCACAGGGAGGATGGACGAGAACACCACTTGCGCCTCAAACTCCTTTATCCTTCTTCCCAGAGCCACGTAGTCTGCAGTGATCCGCTCAAGGTCATTCTTGGCAGTATCATTGGTGCCCACGTGGAGAAGCAGGAAGGGGTAGCGATCCGAGGGCTTGATGAGTCTCGGCAGTCTCTCCGTCACATCGTGTATCCTAGCTCCTGGCAAGCAGCAGACCTCTCGGTTTTCCCGGTCAGGGCGGCAGATAGATGACTCAGTCCCCCTGAGGAGGGAGTCCCCGACCACCACCACCCTCCTCCTCCTCTTGGGAGTGGTGGTCGTGGAACCCCCATCCCTAGGACAGTGCATCTTTTGCCTTCCAATCGGTGGAGTCTCCTTCTGCTCCCTTCCCTCAGATGGGCCATCTAGTCCACTCTCCGCATTAGCACCTGTAGAGAGAACATGGAAACGATTCCTCACCTGTATCTCCATTGCTGGTGCATGGACGCTCCTCTTTCTTCTTCTGGAGGTCACATGCTGCCAAACCTCCTCACAATCCTTCTGTCCCTGCTGCGCCTGCTCTGAATCTTCAGAACATTGTGGCCGTAGAAGCATCTCCTGACGTCTGTCCAGGAAATCTTCATTTTCCCTTATGCAACGCAGAGTTGATACTTGTTTCTCCAGCCCTCGAACCTTCTCCTCCAATATGGAGACCAGCTTGCACTTTGTGCAGACAAAGTCGCTTCTGTCCTGCGGAAGAAAGACAAACATGGCACAACCTGTGCAGGTTACAACAGCTGATCGCTCACCTTCCATATCACCGTCCTCTTAAGAACTTCCTCAACTGTTGCAGGAACAACTCGGAGAAACCTGCAGATGAAAGCCTCAGTGCGCTCTCCCTAGGCGAACTCCCAGGCAAACTCCCGCTGTTAGCCTCTGCTGTTCGCCGATCAGCTGGTTCGCTGCTGACTGCCCTTATATACCAGTCAGGCCCACTCAAGGCCCAGCTGGAACAAAGCACTCCCAATTCACACTTTTCAAACAAACAAGCAAGCAATCAAGCACACGGTCAAACTGACCAACTGTCCCAGCAGCAGACACTCAGATACTCACCAACACAGCCCCCCTAATGCAGCACTTAGCGTACCTCCTCTCGGACAGCTCCCAGGCAAACCTCCAGCAACCACCAGTATTCTGAACAAAGCCTCCTATTTTCCCCAAATCTTCATCAGTTTTCTGAATGAAGCATCATACTTTTCCCAAATACTAGAATATGGGGGAGCTGTGACGAGCTTATGGTGTTTGGAGAATGGTCTGTCAGTCCTTGTTTTTTTATTCACAACCCCTAGAGCGCGTGCTCCAGGTTTGTGAATGTGTGTATTTTTGCTCACGTTCACAACCCCTAGAGCGCGTGCTCCGGGTTTGTGAATGTGAGCGTTTTTGCTCAGTTTTCTCAGGGCTTGGTCTGGTGGTGGCCGCTGAGGAACTGTAGTTGTGTTTGCGTGGTTGGTCTTTACCAGAATCTTTTGTTTTGTCCTTGGGTTTGACGTATATGAGGTTTGGACTGCCCTGATGCTTCATCTGCACTCTCGTGCTCAGGGCCGGCGCAACCCATTAGGCGACCTAGGTGGTCGCCTAGGGCGCTACAATTTGGGGGGCGGTGACCGCGGCGGTATTTCAGCAGCAGGACCTTCCGCCGCCTCTGTGGGGGGGGCGGCATTTCGGGGCGGGACCTTCCGCCGCCTAGGGCGGCAGAAAAGCTGGCGGCGCTCCTGCTTGTGCTGTTTTGTGTTAGCGTTGTTAAAGGTCTCAAAGCAGATTCCTGGTTCTTTGGCGGTTCTGGTGGAGGTGTCCCTGTAGCTTCGACTACAGCATTGTCAGGAAAGCTGCCCGTGCCTATGAGGGAGGAGAAAAGACATTTTACAAAACTGAACTTTACCATCTTTCTCACCCACACCTATGGATTTACTTAAAATACAAAACCTCATGAAACAAATAAGCAAAATATATTTACTGGGCTTCATCCATCCATCAGTCATTGATGCTGGTGAATTTTCCTTTTCAGCTGTCTCTTTCCTTTTTCTTCTGAGCTTGTTTACCCTCTCGTGTTTTGACCGTACTGTGAAGCAAACAACATTATAAAACACATGAAACTGTCTTGTAAACTTAAAAAAATAAAATATTTGTTAGGGTGTTTTTCTATTTTAAAAGTCACAGCTTTAAAACAAAATCATCCATTTCAGGCTGTACAACAAACACAGGTTTTGAGTTTATTTCTACTGCTTTAAAAAACAAACCCACAAACATTTTTTAAAGACATCTCATTTTGCAAAATAAAAACCAAACTGCTTTTAAAATCCATTGAAAATACTTTTCAATAAACCCACATGCATTTAAAAGGCACATGGTTGTTCTGTCCACCACCACCCCGCCCCCACCCCTGCCATGTGTGTTTGGGCCTTCAGGTTAAAGAACAAGCAAACATGTTAAGTTTGGATTACCCCCAAATCCCTATACAACCTGTGTAATACCTGAAGGGTTTTTTTTTGTTTTTGTTTTTTTTAATTGAACAGTATTAAGCACATCTATAGTTAAAATGGTTTTTACCTTGGCCTGGTGGTGAAATGCAGCTTAAAGTTCCTGGTTCCATGCTAAACAGATCACACTGCAATAAAGCCAGGCACCATTATTTACTAAGACGGCATGGCCAAAGAATGGCATTATAGAATATCTATTTTCAGAGTTCAAATCAGGGCGCATACCTCCTCTTGGAGTCCAGCAGCAATTCAAGAGCGTTTCTGTTGAAAGAGACAGGCTCCAAGCTCCCTGAGGTTTTTATACCATCCTAACTCTTTGTTTCAAAATAGTCAGCAGGTTGATTGGCTCACCCCTCCCTAGCATTCCCTTTTGTGGTCTGGGCTGGGGGAATAAGTTGTCTGCACAACTGGGCTGCTTTTCTTTTCTTTTTTTTTCTTTTAGTTCAAATACATTTTTCTGTAGGGCCTCTTACAGTACCCATTCTAAGTGGGGGCCCTTTGCAGATCTCAATGAATGTCTTGGGGCTTGTTTTTTATCAAGGCCCCCCTGGCGCTAAATGTTCTTGGGTTAGGCACAGACATTGCATAGCATAACCAATGGCAATAACAGTGTTTAATATTATTTCCAAGCACAGCTCAGCACACAGGCCCCCGAGTTTGCAGTTTATAGCCACTGAAGTCCAAGTCACACAGTCATGGTGCCGTTGGGCTGGCGCATCTATGACACAGCCCTCACAATCTTCAAAAAGCTTTTCCCTATGGCAGTGATTAAGGACAGCATAAACAGCAACGCATACAATAGTCGGCAGGACTTTTTTTACGCTCACGACATGGCACTGGCTCAGTTAGTTCGATGCCAAGACTCCTCCTAAACTCCTCATAGCCGTCATCCTCGGAGTCCTCTTCAACAATGTGTATCGGCGTTGAGCAGAACCAAGGTGGGCCCAGTTCATCTTTGCTGCTTGATGCAACGCTGTCCAGGGCCTCCTGCTCCTCTAGAAAGGCATCGTCGAGCTGTTGAGAGATTTTCAGAAAAGAAACAGTGTAAATTCCCACTGTGTTTTTTTAAATTTACACAACCCCCCCGCCCCCCGCTTCCTAACCCCATTACACCCCATCATCAACCATCACTTCTTAATAATTCATTTACCTGAGCGACGTCTTTTCCATTCACCTTGTCCTCCGATGACTCCCCCGAGCTGTGTTCGCCTTCCTCCTCCAGGGGGATGGACGACAAGAGGCCACCACGCTCATCGGGTTGTCTCACAAGCAGTTGGGTTTCGGGTTCTGGCGTATTCATCAACGGCTGGGCCAAAGGGCCCTCCTCGGTCGCTCCCTCCTCTTCCTCGGAACTGTCGCTGATGTAGCGCTTTCTCCGCGGATGGTCAAAGGCCCTCGGGGCTAAAACAAAGTCCAAAGTTCTCATGGGAGTGATGAAGGAGTCCATGTTTCCATGATTTCTAAAGCATGCATTCCTGGTAAAAGATGGCCTCTTCTGCCCCAGCACTGGGACTTATGGGGTGATGGTGCTGCGCTCTGATTGGCAGAGGGTGCTGGGAGGAGTTTTTAGAGGGGTCACATGACCCTCTTCTGGGCAGGTCACCCCACCCTAGAACACCCCCGATTAGTCAAATCTGCTCTTGGGGCGGTCCTATATGACCGAAACCCATTGCGATTGGTAGAGGGCGGTGGGAGGAGTTCTTAGAGAGGTCACATTATCCACTTCCGGACGGGTCACCCCGCCTCGGGACACCCCCAATCGGTCAAATCTGCTCTCGGGGCAATCCTATGTGGCTGAAACCCCCCCTGATTGGTAGAGGGAGGTGGGAGGAGTTCTTAGAGGGGTCACATGAACCCCATCCGGATGGGTCACCCCGCCCCGGAACTCCCCCATATTGGTCAAATCTCCTCTCTGGACAGGCCTACGCGGACGAAAACCATTCTGATTGGTAGAGGGCAATGGGAGAAGTTCTTAGAGGGGTCACATGAACCCCTTCCGGATGGGTCACCCTGCCCCAGAACTCCCCCATATTGGTGAAATCTCCTCTCGGGACAGGCCTACGTGGGTGAAACCCATTCTGATTGGTAGAGGGCAGTGGGAGGAGTTCTTATAGGGGGTCACATGACACACTTTGCTTCCAGTCATGTGTCCGCCTTGACACTGGAAGTAATACCCCCATGTGTGGGACTTCCGGTGACAAGTGGTCGGGGCTTAAGGGGTCAAGGGGCAAGGTTGACGGTAGGGCTTTATACTACTACCAAACACCCTTGGAGGCCCTTGCCTTCCAAAAGGGTGGCTTTGTAAATTTAGTATCAGGTGTTCTTGAACGAGGGTCCTTAGACATTTGAGACTTCACTGTGTTTTGAAGTTTGGCGAAGGTTTGCCTGAGGCACATTAAGAGCCGTTTGAGAACTGGAACTTTGTTCCTTGAAGGGGATGGTGTCCTAGCTCTGGAGGCCTTTTCTGGCTTTGGAGGAGAACCGGCAGGACTCCCAGTTGCTTTCTCCCCGGCTTGTGAAAGCCCTGTTGTACTTGTAGCAATGGACACCATCTTTGGTTGCTTGGTGGGGGCCGTTTTCCCCATTCCATCCTGCGTCTTGCTCCTGTCTGCTGGAAGGAGCCACACCACTGGCATCTTGTTGTGGTTGGATGACGCTGAGGAGTCTCCTGGGGTCCATTGCTTTGGAATTCCATGGGATCTTCTGGGCAAGTCAGCACCTGCAGAGCCAGCAGGTCTCTTCCGTCGAACCTTATCGCACTTGCAGACTCTGATTGGCAGCTGGTCCCTGGAGAGCTTTGAATTCACAGTTCCATCGAACCCGTGTGGAGCCGTGATGTCTCGAAGACCATGCAGCTCTGCAGATACTTGTGTCTCCTCCTGAGTTTTCTGACCCTTCATATTTCCTGGATGTGCCTTGCGGCACAGCTGGCAGACTGAGACCTGGCCCGCCAAGGGGCGGGAGCTGCTCAACATTTCCATCAGGTGCTTGATCTGCAGGTCGTGCGCAGCCTGCCCAGCAACGAGAGAGTCAAGAATGGATCTTGTCAGCTGCCCAGAGCCTGGTGCCTCTGGGGCAACCTGGTGGCGTTGGGTCTTGGGACGATCTGCCCTGCTCTCACCTGCCTGTGCCCCTGGCCTCAGGCAGGAGCCTTCTCCCGAGATAACCTTCCTCTCCATGTGCAGCTCCAGCGTCTCTTCTGTCCCTTTGGTGCTGCTCATACCGGTAAGGGGCTTTCTCAACTCACTCCTATAAATGTGGAGTGTCGCTGCGAGCAACTTCTCTGTTCCTGCGGTTTCTGGAGGTGGCGATGTCAGATCCACCCCTGCTGGCAGAGTGCAGCGATCTGGGTTAGCCTGGTTTCCTGCCACGCCCTCACTCCTACCCATCTCCATGGTGGTATCTTCCACTGGCGTTGGAGGACGTGTGGAACAAGAGGAGCCTGTGCTTTGCTTCCCTGTCTGCGATACGCTGCCATGGTCTGGGGTTTCTTTCCCTTTCGAAGCTGCTGCCCCAGGATGCTTCCAGGAGTAAGACCTGGCCATTTGCTGCCTTCTGTTGGTGGGTAGGGCGTGTACATCCTCCAGCCACCTCTGACAGGGGGCCCTTAGAGGCAAATGAATAGACCAAGCCTTCTTGGAACGCACCTGAAACGGTGACCGGTACGGAGTCACGATGCCCCCGCACGTAGGGTGAGAGAGCCGGCCTCTCTCCTCTGGGGAAGGAGACATGAACCTCCTCAGGGAATCCTGGATCCTCATGGGCAGTCCCCATCTTTGCTGCACTTGCATCTTTCTAATGTGGAACTCCAGCTGCTTTTTAACGTCCCTCCCAAGGAAGAGCGGCTCCCCAAGGATGGGAACCACCTCAACCTCGGGCTTTGCCTTCAGGGAGGACAGCTTGGGAACCGGGGGTAGGAAAGTCCGCAGGGATTTCCACTGGGCATCCGGCAAACCCCACTCCTGCTGCAGCTTCTTCCGCTGCGTGTGCCAGTCCAACTTCTCCCTGACCTCATGAAGCAGGAAATCGGTCTCAATCTCACTGAACTCCTCCCCAGCTCCCCTGGCTGGGACGGTGTGAGGCACCTTTGCCGGGGGCTCTGGGTCCAGGGTGAGCAGCCCCTGCTGCATGACGAGATGCTTACGCCTTATGTGGAGTTCGATGGGGTGGGCAGGCTGTTGTCCCATCGTTGGCAATGCCGCTGTCCTGGGCTTACCTGGCTCCCTAGGGGGGCGGAGTGGCCCAGGCAGGGCAGTCTCTCTCACGAGGGGAGAATCTCTGTGCGACTCTCCCACCATCTTAGGAAGCGCCTTCATTTGGATCTCCAGGCATTTCTGAGCCACGTGCTCCTGCAGCTTGACCACCGCCGTGGGCACAAGCCTTGCCATTATGGCATCAGGGGATGCCATGATCCTGTGGGCCTTTTGGGGCAGGGATCCCGAGAGGCACACACATGGTTCCTGGATCTCCTGGGCATGCTGAGGGCCGGCATCGGATCTCAGGGGCGTTGGGACCTTTGCTGTAAATCCACATTTGGGCCGATCTGTGTTGAATTCCCATTGCCGCTTGGTGTCCCGCTCCCCCAGCAATGGCTCCCCCAGGATGGGGGTTTGTGGAGCTGGAGGCAGAGGAGCTGTGTGGGGTTTCTGGGGGGTGAGGGGTAAGCCCTGCTCGTGCTGGAGTCTCTTTGAGTGCACGTGACACTCCAGCTCCTCCCGGACTTCATCACTTGGGAAAAGGCCCCTGCTCGTGTTGAACTTCACCCTGGGGTCTCTGTCCGGTGGGCGTAGAGCAGAGGCGTTAGGGATCACCTTGGCCAGCGACTCAGTGGATAGGGTAGGTGCCCCCAGTTGGCTCTGCAGATGCTTCTGTCGGATGTTGAAGTCTGAGCCATGGGCTGACGTCTGGTCCAGACCCGTGGTCTGCTCTCGCCGGTCTTGTCTGCTGTGGGCAGGAGGCCTGGGGAGAGGCTGGGCTTGGATGGGATGAGTGGATCCTTCCCAGCCCGTGCCAGGCGTGATCTCCCTTGTGCGGCAGAGGGGCTCTGACTGAGCCACGGAGGCTTCTGCCAGGGAAAAGGAGCTGTGACTCCAGAGGGAAGAGGGGATGGATTCCATAGAGGAATAGGAGAACTGGCTGGCCGCAGATGTCGTCACACTTGGCCTGTGGGAGAGAGCAGACAGGGACAGATGGGACATGGCCCTGCTGAGCTAAGCCTTCCAACTGTAGTGCAATGGGGCAGTGCCTAGGCATGCCTGGCACACCACACTCTGACACAAGGACATCAACTGGCTGACGAAGGACTGAGAGGGGGAGCTGGCACTCAATTGATCTATAACGATAACCCCTTTGTCACACGCACATGTGCAGCACCTAGCACAATGGGGCCTTGATCATGATTGGGGACCTAGTGCTATTTTAATAGAAAGATTAGCTAACAAAAATTGGTTTGGGTGAGGAAGATGTGAGCATGTGTGTGTAACCCTTGCCAGAGCATGTTGTGAAGGCCAAGACCATAAACAGGGGTCAAAAAAGAACTTTACACCGGATTCCAGGCCAGGGACCCTCAACCCAGCAGTTCTGGGCTTTCCTCTCCCAGCTTTCCCTGCTACTTCCCTGGACTGCTTCCTGCCACTCCTGGTTCCCCTCCTTGCTCTGGGTGCACCAGCTCCAAACACGTCCCCCTCTGCCCAGGGAGGGGTGCCCTTTCCCAGCAGCAGCCCCTGTCTGTTGCCAGCTTCCTGGCTTTATGGGCCCTGCCTATTCCTGCCCAGCTGAGCCTGCTTGCCATCAATTCCCTACTCCTTGGCTCTTCCTCCAGGGACACCAAGTAGAGTTAATGGGTCTGCCTGGCCACCTTAGCCCCTTCCAGTCCTGTGTGGGGTGGACACCCCATCCCAGGGGGTCATCTGATTGCTGTTTCTTTCAAACACAGCAGGGAGCAGGGGCAGGTTCCAGACAGTCGCCTGCTGGGAGATATTGCCGGACAGAAGGATTTGATCCTATTCACAACCCAGCTTGTGGTCTCTGCATTTAATTTCTGATAATCCCTCACCTCACTGTCACTGGTATCTCACCTTGGAAGCTAAAGCCTCTTAGTGGCTTTTTCCCTGTTATTTTAGGATCCTGGAGTGTCTGGTTTTCTCTGCTCCCTCCTCTCTCCATTCACTATCCGCTCCCACCCAGCCCCCAGTCTGGTGCCCCCCGTGCAGTTGCCTTACGGTATCAGAACTTCATCCAGGTGTCTGGCCACGTACTCTATCCTCCTCTCAGCGATCCTGAGGGTGTGAGCCAAGGGGAGCTTCTCCAGGTGCATGCGGCAGCTGTGGAACAGAGAGAGCAGGTAGCTGAGTGCCGGCCCTGCCCTCAGGCCCTCTTTTACCCAGAGGGGCGGCACTGAAAGGCTCCCTGTCCCATTCTCCACTGAGGCAGCCTCCTCCTCTGCAATACCCAGGCCTTGGATGTTCTGGTTTTGGGTTATCTGGATTGTTAGGTGACCTCTGTCTAGTGTGGAGAAGGGGAGAGTGTATTCTGCTGGCAGCGTGTGTGTCATGTCCCTTCCACAGAAGCTATCAACATATAGGATAACAGCCTACTACAGCTACCAACTAATGCAGCTGCCTCTTTAGCTCTAAGGGGTGCTTTCTGCTGCAGAGCTGAAGGTCCAGGGTTCAAATCCTACTGGGAACCCATGCTGGGGGACTGGAGGTGCAAGAGGGGCCATTACACAAGTGCTGCCGGATCCCTTTCACCCTAATCACTGTACCAGAAAGGCCAGCCTTCCTCCTGATCTCTCCACCTCACCTCCCTGGTGTGCACGGGGCTGCTCCCATCAAACATGTTTTCCCCCTCTTGGGAGGGGAGGATGGTCCACTCCAGTCGACACAATCTACCGCCGCCCCCCCGTCCCCCGCAGGTTAAATGATCCGCATGATGCTAGAGTAAGGGAATGACCCACTGTACGATGCATGGGGGTGGATTAGAGATGGCAGCTTCTGCTGGGTGGGAAAGAATTGCATGATTCTAAGGAGAATAGTTGCTTGCCTGGTCTATAGGTCGGGGCAGGGGAGGGATTACTAGGGCTACTGCCCCTGGTCGGGGGATGAATTGCATGACACGAGAGGAGGGGACTGACCCACTGCAGATTTATGGAGCCGGGCATTGCTTACCATGCCTCTAGGCGTGCACAAGCCTCCTCCAAATCCTCCTCACAGCGTCCAAAACCTGCCAGAGGTGAGACATAAAGGAGACGTTGAGCTGCTTGGGCACCCTCTGCTTCCTAGTGCCCCAGAGCCCCAGATTTCAGGGGCCCCAGCCAGTGCCTCTGCACGACTGTGGGCATGACTGTACCTTCGCAGGAAGAGGGGAGGCAGGTGGGGGAATAGACCCTATTTCTCTGCTTTGCGTGGGGCCCGAGTTTGCCACCGCAGCTGTGGGGTCAGGGGCTGCTTACCTTTCGGTTTCTTCCTTTTGTCCCTGCGCCTCGTCTTCCTCGGAGAAGCCTGTCACACACAGAGAAAGCAGCAGGGTTATAAGAGAACTCCTCAATAAAACGGGGATAACAATGAGCCAGAGGTGATTGCCATGTGGGGCCAGAGGGAAGTTTTTCCTTGTGGGAGAGTATTGCACTAGGAGGCATCATGGGTAGGCATTGTGCTTTTCTATGATGCAGCCAATATACGGCACACAGCACAACCCATAACAGGGGTCACTGGAATAATCCAGGGGTTGGAGAAACAGGGATGGCTGGTACCAGGAGCCTGCAGAGTTTAGAAGCATTGCAGGAGAGAATAGAAGTGCTGTTGCTGGGTCTGGTTCTCTCCCCCCCTCCCCCGCCAGTTATGAATTGCAAAACTGGTTTTTAGAATAAACCAAAAGCAAGTCTATTAACTACAAAAGGTAAATTTCAAGAGATTATAAGGGATAGCACACAGATCAAAGCAAATTCCTGAGCAAATCAAACAAAACACGCAACGTAAGCTTAATACGCTAAATTAACTGGTTAATAGTAGAAAGCAACAGAGGGTCCTGTGGCACCTTTAAGACTAACAGAAGTATTGGGAGCATAAGCTTTCGTAGGTAAGAATCTCACTTCTTCTCATACTTGGTTAATAGTAGCACATTCTCACCCTAAATGTTGTTTTGTGCAGGTTGCAAAGTTTCTTGACGGTAAACTGCACTGATTGCAGCTTAAATATCCAGGTATTCCTTTCACAGGCTAGATCTTTCCCCACTGGGCTCAGCCCCCCCCTCCCCCTCAGTTTAGTTCCTTTGTTTCTCCAGGTGTTTTCAGCAGTCTTCCATTTTGGGCAGGGAGGAGGTGAAGAAGAACCTAGATTATCTCACTTCCAAGCCTTCAATAGGATTGGGATATGACAGGAATCCTTTGTCTCCCAGTTTGACCCCCACCCCCAACTCCCTCCTAGTGGAAAAATACCACCAGTCCAAAATGATGTCCAGTACCAGGTGACATGATCACATGACCCTGCAGTGTCAAAGCAGCATCCCAGGAAACTTCTCAGGAAGGAGGAAGTTTAGTATCTTCAAAGTCCTAATGGCCCATCCAGGCTGATTGCCTACTGTTTGGTGGGCATTCCCCTAGTGCAAGCACTTTTGTAATTGATACAGAGCCCGTATTCCTAACTTCAGATACAGAAATGATACATCCATACAAATAGGATAATCACATTCAGTAAATCAGAACCTTTCCAATGATATCTCACATGACCCATCTTGCATAAAACATACCTTAGTTATGCCATATTCATAGAACAATATTTCTATGAAGAATATAGAGCATAATGTCACAGTGGTGAAGAAGCATGTGGACAAGGGCGATCCAGTGGATATCGTGTACCTGAACTTTCAGAAAGCCTTTAAGAAGATCCCTCCCCAAAAGTGCTTAAGCAAAGTAAGTTGTCAGGGGATAAGAGGGAAGGTCTTCTCATGGACCAGTAACTGGTTTTAAAGATGGGAAACAAAAGGTAGGAATAAATGGTGAGTTTTTGGAAGAGAGATAAATAGCAACATCCCCCAAGGATCTGTACTGGGAACAGAGTTGTTCAACATATTCATAAATGATCCAGAAAAGGGGGGAAACAGTGAAGTGGCCGGATTTGCAGATGATACAAAACTAAAGATCGTTCAGTCCAAAGCTGAATATGCCCTCCTTGTTCCTAGATGTAGAACTCTGAGTTGGGCTGTATGAAATCACATTTTGTTTGAATGGGCCCCATTTGCCAAACAAACTCTCCAGAACTCTCTGTATGACTGCCCTGTCCTCATCGTTATTTCCCATTCTGCCAATCTTTGTGTCATCAGCACATTTTTATCAGCAGCAATTTTATATTTACGTCCAGGCTACACCTGACGGCAGGTTGCTGCTCTGGCATCTGGCAGGCGCTGATGTTGTCTCTAGGTCAGAATGGGGCTGCCCTCCTGCAATCTCCCTCTAGCCTGTGAGCTGTCAATGCTGTGCTTACATCAGGAGATAGGATGTGGCAACCGCCCAAGGGGGCTGAGCTGCTGAGCTCAGATCTAGGCAGGAGAGAGGGCATCAGATTTCCCAGGAAAACCCTGGGTCTTTTCAAAGCTTTATGACTCTCAAGCCCCTAAGCAAGGGACGTTTTCCCTACTTGTGAAGCAGAATCTCCCAGCCTGAAGTGATAATCTAGTGTTACAAGTGCAGAAAAACGTTCATGGTATCGCCTGCCCAAGCATTCCAAAACCATGTGCTGGGCCCCACCAAACTCATGAGATTGACTTCAAAATAACGGTATCTTAAAAAAAATTCATCTGGGGAACTCTTCATTTGCCTTCTGGTGTCTGAGCCGCTAGGGTGCACTCAATTTACATTTTCCAGCTTCTCTTTGCAACCAATGTGCTAACAAATAAAATGAAATGAAATCAAATCAAATAAAAAGCTGAGATTCTCAGATAAATCACTTGACTCCAGCAATGGGAGCTTTAAGAAAAGCACCCTATATCATGAGATAATAAAGAGCCCTACCTCTTATCTAACACTTTTAGTCAGTGGATCTCAAAGCACTTTACAAAGGAGGTCTGTAGTATTAGCCCCCTTTTAGGGATGGGAAACTGAGGCACAGAGAAGAACAGTGACTTTCCCAAGGTCACCCAGCAAGACAGTAGCAGAGACAAGACCAGCACTTAAGTCTCCTGAGTTCCGTCTAGTGCTCTATCCACTAGGCCACAGTGCATTTGAAGTAAGGGGTCATAGTCAGTACATTCCTGTGGTGTGTGGTGGTTATTTTGGCTCTCCCAATGCCATAGTTGTTGAAGTGACACATTTTGACCTGTGACCTGTGCTGGCCCAGGGGCATCATTGTTAAAACAAGTTTCTCACAGCAGGTTCTTGTTAGGCCTGAACACAAGTTAACTGGACCATGTCTCCGACGTCCCATTGGGAAAGTTTAAAAGCCACTGAAGGCCTTGCAGTGCACTGACATACTGGGATTTTCAGAAAGCCTTTGACAAGGTCCCTCCCCAAAGGCTCTTAAGCAAAGTAAGCTGTCATGGGATAAGAGGGAGGGTCCTCTCATGGATCAGTAACTGGTTAAAAGATAGAAAACAAAGCGTAGGAATAAATAATCCATTTCTCCGAATGGAGAGAGGTAAATAGTGGTGTCCCCCAGTGGTCTGTACTGGGACCAGTCCTATTCAACATATTCATCAATGATCTGGAAAAAGGGGTAAACAGCGAGGTGGCAAAATTTGCAGGCAATACAAAACTATTCAGAATAGTTAAGTCCAAAGCAGACTTGGAAGAGTTACAAAAGGATCTCAGAAAACTGGGCGACTGGGCAACAAAATGGCAGATGAAATTCAAGGTTGATCAATGCAAAGTAATGCACATTGGAAAACATAATCCCAACTCTACAGATAAACTCATGGGGGCTAAATTAGCTGTTACCACTCAACAAGAGCTCTTGGAGGCATTGTGGATAGTTCTCTGAAAACATCCACTCAATCAGCAGTGGCAGTCAAAAACGGAAACAGAAAGTTGGGAATCATTAGGAAAAGGATAAATAACAAGACAGAAAATATCATATTGCCTCTATATAAATCCAGGGTACACCCAGATCTTGAATACTGCCTGCAGATGTGGTCTCCACATCTCAAAAAAAGGCCAATTAAGTAAGAGAAAAAAACCCTTTTGAAGTGATAATCAAATAGCCCAGTTTTTTCTCTTACTTAATTGGCATCTCAGAGTTGGTAAGACAACTCCCACCTGTCTCTGTATGTGTATATATATATCTCCTCAATATTATGTTCCATTCTCTGCATCCGAAGAAGTGGGCTGTAGCCCACAAAAGCGTATGCTCAAATAAATTTGTTAGTCTCTAAGGTCCCACAAGTATTCCTGGTTTTTCTATCCTACTTGTTGCTTGGAGGTAATGAATTATTCATTTGATCTTATAATAAGATCTGTGGCCCTGTCTCTCTCTGTGGATGTGTCCTGCCAGCCCAATGAGGCCTGGTCAGAACAGGGGGCCTCTGGCCACCCTCCCTCCCTTCCTTCCATGGGGCTGTGTCCAGGCAAGCTCTGCTGAGAGTGTAGGATGGCTGCAGGAGGGTTGGGGGGGGGTGTCCTCCTACCATCCTGCTTCTCCTGGAGAAACTGTGCTGGGTCGCCATGGCCATCCAGATGACCAGGACCAGAAGGACGCAGGTGTACAGCACCCAGAGGCTGTCCCAGCAGGCCCAGAACCAGCTCTGTGTGATCCCCATTCTCGTGCTGGGGAGGACGGTCTGGACACTGGGCTCCCTGCTGGTGTTGCCACTGGATCTCTCCCGAGAGGCTGTTTGTTCCAGTGACGCATCATAAAGGGCCAGGACCAGGCGGTCCTGACATCACAAAGGGACTGCACACATCAGAGGTGAGCAAGATCCTCAGCTCCCTACAGCCCCTCCCCAGCGGTAGGGGGCTTATGTTTTTCCCCTTTTACTTTCCTGGTTCTTCTCGCATGAACAGAGCAACAATACCCGAAGTTCAAGGGCACAAACAATTTGATGTTTATTGGGGTAAACTTTTAGCAAGCATCATTTTAGTTGCCGTTCTCTTTTCAGGTACCATGGTAGCTGTTACACAGGGGCTGGCCTCCTCGTTGAGCATTTTGCGTTTTCGTACACATTTTCCACCCCTGTCAACCTTTTGAAGCCATCCCCCACCCACGTCATGCTAGCAACAAGACAAACACCACAGACAAACAACGCAAAACATAGATTCATAGTATTCTGGGTTATTCTTTCACTGGCGCCAGCATGCTTGTAGAGTGTCTGAAAAACAAAAGAAACAATTTTTACCCCCTTTGGTGGGGACAGATTATTGCTTAATAATAATACCAATTCCTTTTACAAATTTCCTTGCTAATTGCAGGAAAACCAGAAGAATTACCTTTAGGCTGTTCTTATTTTGTTTTATAGTCAGGCTAGTGAATTACCCCACTCACTGGTCATTTATGAAATTTATGAGGTGGCGTGCCTCAGTTTCCCCTCTTGTACAACAGACCAGGTTTGCAATAGTTTTTTTGCTGTACCAAGCTTTACGTTTATTTTCAGGTAATAGCTGAGAGACAGCTTTAGATTTTGGCTTTGTATCTCCCCCTTAACACTTCCCCCCTGTTAGGGTTATCCTGTCCCCCTTATTTTCAGGCTTGACTTGTTTTTTCACCTCCCTCTTCTGGAGGGCCATAATCTGAGTCTTCTAGTAGCTTGTTTGCTGACCAGATGGATTTATTATTTCCAGATTTTTTGTGCTGCTACTTATGGGTAGTTTTCTTCTTCCCCCATCAGTTAGGTAATTTGGATTTACACAGAGGCTTTCTTGGCTTGCCTCTGGATCCAAAGCAATCAGCAGCTCAGAGACTGTCTTAAAAGGGACACATTTCACTTCCACCAGAGTTCTCATTACTTTTCACTTTCATCTCCTGCTTTAAAACACACAGAGATTTGAAAAAGAAAGCACAATTTATTGTGGCTTCTTTTGGAGCCCTAATAGGATTTTAATTAAGTACCATGTTTTGTTTGCATTTCTTTTACCTCTTTTCCAATATACACTGCACATGTCCTGGGAAATAGTTTAATTTCCATAACATTATATTAGTCATATTAATTTTACACAAGGTGTAACTGCCTTCCCATGCCCACAGAGTTTTCATGCACCCCCACCAAAGCGACAGTCCAATCCCCCAGAGTCCCCCCAAGGCTCAGTGTTCCCATCATTGCTCCTCTTTTCCTTTTCCTATGCATGCACAAAACTATTTTTGCCTAACATTTTTTGCACTGTGATTACTTTTTTTTTTTTACACAACTGTACCCCAATTACACTCCCATCTTGTACAACCAGAGACAGCCAGGGGCAGTCAAGTTAAGTTCCAGTAGAAACCCCTGACATTCCTTTAGTGATTTTGATCACATTACCCAATAGTTAAATAATTTGATTAGATTATTTCTCCTCCTGCTGCCTGCAGCAGTCCCCTATAGACCATTTTTGTGGGAAAAGGGCCCATTTTTTCTCAGAATAGCTGTAAAGGCTTCTGGGGACAGAAGCATCGTGGTGGTAGTAGCCACTCTTCCTGACCCCCAGTATAATTTAATTACCAAGCTTCCATCCAATGTGATTGCACAGAGTTGCACATACAGTTACATTTATATAACTGGGTTTTATTATTAAACCAAAAACTTGCTTCTTGTAACACCACAACTGTTACCTGTACCATTTTCACAACTCCCAAATGTTTACTTTCCTCCAAACCCTGATTTATTAATTTTTGCAAAAGGTATTTGTAACTTTTTACTTACTTACTTACTCCTACATTTAGTTTTTGAAATAAAAGGAAGTTCTTCTTCACGCAGTGCACAGTCAACTTGTGGAACTCCTTTCCGGAGGAGGTTGTGAAGGCTAGGACTATAACAAAGTTTAAAAGAGAGCTGGATAAATTCATGATGGTTAAGTCCATTAATGGCTATTAGCCAGGATGGGTAAGGAATGGTGTCCCTAGCCTCTGTCTGTCAGAGGATGGAGATGGATGGCAGGAGAGAGATCACTTGATCATTGCCTGTTAGGTTCACTCCCTCTGGGGCACCTGGCATTGGCCACTGTCGGTAGAGAGGATACTGGGCTAGATGGACCTTTGGTCTGACCCGGTACGGCCTTTCTTATGTTCTTAAGTAGCCATACCAACTGTAAGAGGCCAATCAATTGAGATGAGCTATCATCAGCAGGAGGGGAAAAAAAACCTTTGAAGTGATAATCGAGATGACAATGTCCTGTTGGAAGAGTTTTCTACCACCAGAGAGGAATTTTGGTGGATTGGGGTATATATTTGAACAGTACAATTCTTACTCGTTTATTATCTTGAGCTGATGATGTTTATTGCTGGGTTGTAGCCATGTCTAAAGCAAAGAAGTAAAAACTGAAGAAAATGTCCTCATAAATAGGAAAGGTTTTCACATGCTACACCACGGTAAGCGCTGTGGCGCTTCGTGGTCTTGAGATGCCCTGTTTGTGAGTTAACTGAGTGCTAATTGTTTGCAACTAAATGCCTTGTTTCTTTCTTTAAGGGGGGGAGAAACGAACCAAGAAACTACTGTGAGAGGAAGCCGGGCCCTTGTGCCTTGCAGAGTCGGTGGGGTGGGGGTGTGTCACATCCTTCATGGTGGGAATGCTGCATGGAGGAGAGGGGGCTCCTGCCCTTCAATGTCATGGGGGGAGGGCATTGTGTGTGGGAGGGAGGGGGCTCATGTACCTTAGGGAGACAGTGCTGGGAGGGGGAGTGGACCAAGCCCTGCGATGTCCCTAGGGGGTTCATGCCCCTCAGGGGAATGTTGGGGCGGGCACCTATGCTCTGCAGTGTTGGGATGGTCCATGCCTCTGAGCAGGGCCGGCTCTAGGTTTTTTGCTGCCCCAAGCAAAAAAATTTTTGGCTACCCACCCCCCCCATCCCTGAGCTTTCCCCCCGCCCACCAGTGACCCCTCCCCACACCCTCTGCCACCCCAGCAGTGGACTCCCCCCCAATATGTGGGATCCGATACCAGCACATGGGGGCCAAGCCCTGGCCCAGCCGTGACTCTGTCCCCATGCGGGTGGAGCTGCTGGGTGGCGCGCAGTGGAGTACTTCCAGGTGGCGGTGCGGCGCGGAGAACACGGCCCCCTCCCTGGGCTTTGTGGTGCTGCTGGTGGCCAAGGTGGATCAGTTTGTGCTCACCGCCCTCACCCCTGACATGTTGGCAGCCGAGGACCTGGAGAGCCCCCCGGACCTGCTGCTCTTCAGCCTCACCGCGCCCTGGCCCAGCCCCGGCGGGCGGGAAGGCGAGGATCTCCGGCTGCGGGGCTACCTGCTCAGCACCGACGAGCCCAGCCGGACGCTCACCTCTTCACACATTCCGGGAGGCCCTCTCGCCGCCGCCGCAGCCCGGGCTTGGCTCCAGGGGACCCCACTTCCCTCCCTCCCCGGCTCCTCACACACTCTCAGCAGGGCTGCCCAGAGAATTCAGGGGGCCTGGGGCAAAGCAATTTCGGGGGCCCCTTCCATAAAAAAAAAGTTGCAATATTATAGTAACATGTATTTGGAAATGTAAAAAATAACTAGTGAAATACATTCAAAAATTAATTTGTAATAATTTGAAAATACACTAAATACATTATTTAAAAACATGAAATGCTTTAATGGTATGTATACATTTGCAGTTACATAATGGGCTGTTGCTGGGTGATGGTGACGGTTGGTGCTAATGGGCGGTCGCTGCCTGGGGGTAGCGCTGCTGTTGCCCTGGGCTGGGTGGGGAGCTGGGCTCTGGGTTGGGGGGTACCTGGCTCACAGGGGCTGGGCTCAGGGCTGTGGGGACATGGGGTCGAGGGCTGGGCTTATCGATAGGCGTCAGGGCAGTGGGGGGGGATGGGAACGGGGGGTGCCCGGATCAGAGGGGCTGGGCTCGGCGATGGGCGTCAGGGCTGTGGGGTAGATGAGGTCGGGGGGTGCCCGGCTCAGAGGGTCTAGGCTCGGAGCTGGGGGTCAGGGCTGTGGGGGATGGGGTCGGGGGATGCCCGGCTCAGAGGGGCTGGGCTTGGCGATGGGGGTCAGGGCTGTGGGGGATGGGCTCAGGGGGTGCCCGGCTTAGAGGGGCTAGGCTCCGAGCTGGGGGTCAGGGCTGAGGGGGATGGGGTCAGGGGGGTGCCAGTCTCAGAGGGGCTAGGCTCCGAGCTGGGGGTCAGGGCTGTGGGGGATGGGTCGGGGGGTGCCCAGCTCAGAGGGGCTGGGCTCGGAGCTGGGGGTCAGGGCTGTGGGGGGATGGGGTCTGGGGGTGCCCTGGTTACAGGGGCTGGGCTTGGCGATGGGGGTCAGGGATGTGGGGGATGGGGAATGGGGTGCCCGGATCAGAGGGGCTGGGCTTGGAGCTGGGGGTCTGGGCTGTGGGGGATGGGGTCGGGGGGTGCCCGGCTCAGAGGGGCTGGGCTCGGAGCTGGGGGTCTGGGCTGTGGGGCATGGGGTCGGGGGTGCCCGGCTCACAGGGGCTGGGCTCGGTGCTGGGGCTCAGGGCTGTGGGGAATGGGGTCGGGGGGTGCCCAGCTCAGAGGGGCTGGGCTCGGAGCTGGGGGTCTGGGCTGTGGGGCATGGGGTCGGGGGTGCCCGGCTCACAGGGGCTGGGCTCGGTGCTGGGGCTCAGGGCTGTGGGGAATGGGGTCGGGGGGTGCCCAGCTCAGAGGGGCTGGGCTCGGAGCTGGGGGTCAGGGCTGTGGGGGGATGGGGTCTGGGGGTGCCCTGGTTACAGGGGCTGGGCTTGGCGATGGGGGTCAGGGATATGGGGGATGGGGAATGGGGTGCCCGGATCAGAGGGGCTGGGCTTGGAGCTGGGGGTCTGGGCTGTGGGGGATGGGGTCGGGGGGTGCCCGGCTCAGAGGGGCTGGGCTCGGAGCTGGGGGTCTGGGCTGTGGGGCATGGGGTCGGGGGTGCCCGGCTCACAGGGGCTGGGCTCGGTGCTGGGGCTCAGGGCTGTGGGGAATGGGGTCGGGGGGTGCCCGGCTCAGAGGGGCTGGGCTCGGCGCTGGGGGTCAGGGCTGTGGGGGATGGGGTCGGGGTGCCCGGCTCAGAGGGGCTGGCTCGGCGCTGGGGGTCAGGGCTATGGGGGATGGGGTCGGGGGGGGTGCCCTGGTTACAGGGGCTGGGCTTGGCGATGGGGGTCAGGGGTGTGGGGGATGGGGGCTGGGGGTGCCCGGATCAGAGGGGCTGGGCTCGGAGCTGGGGGTCTGGGCTGTGGGGGATGGGGTCGGAGGGTGCCCGGCTCAGAGGGGCTGGGCTCGGAGCTGGGGGTCTGGGCTGTGGGGCATGGGGTCGGGGGGGGCCCGGCTCAGAGGGGCTGGGCTCGGAGCTGGAGTCAGGGCTGCGGGGGATGGGGTCGGAGGGTGCCCGGCTCAGAGGGGCTGGGCTCGGAGCTGGGGGTCAGGGCTGTGGGGGATGGGGTCGGGGGTGCCCGGCTCACAGGGGCTGGGCTCGGTGCCTGGGCTCAGGGCTGTGGGGGATGGGGTCGGGGGGTGCAGGGGGAGGGGGGAAGACGGATGCGGGGGAGCCTTGGACATACTCGTGGGGGCCCCTGTGGGACCCGGGGAAATCACCCCACTTGCCCCCCCCCAGGCGGCCCTGACTCCGGGAGCCCCTCTCGCCGCCGCCGCCGCCCAGGCTCGGCTCCGGGGGACTCCGCTTCTCCCCCCCTGCTCCTCACACACTCTGGGGCCCGGGCTGCGGCGAGCGTGAGAGGGGCTCCCGGGGGTGGGGGGCGGGAAGTGGCGCCTGGGCTCAGGGCCGGCTTTAGAAAGAGCGGGGCCCGGTTCCTGGGGGCGGGACTTGCCGCAAGCCCCGCCCCCAGGAACCGAGCCACACTCCGGCCGGGGTCGCCGGGCTCGGGGCCGGGCCGGAGCCGCGCTGCGGGGGCCGGGCCAGGGGGGCCGGGCCGGAGCCGCGCCGCAGGGGCCGCGCCGCGGGGGCTGGGATGGAGCCGCGCTGCGGGGACCAGGCCCGAGCTGAGCTGGACCTGAGCCCTGCGTTGGGCGGGGGCAATAAGCGGCCCCCCCACGCGGCATGCCCGGCAGCAACGCCCCGCCCCCTTGGGCGGAGCCCTGCACAGGCAGCGCTCGGGGTGGGGACGGGGCACCGCTCCGCTCTCTCCCGCCCTCAGCAGCTGGGAGGCGGAAGCCGGGCGCGCAGCTGGAAATGGAGCCGTGAGTGTGGCCGCACCGCTCCAGGCTCTGATTGGCCGCCCACTCCTCAGTGCCCCCCCTTTCCCCTTGCCCGGCGCGAACGTGCCGCGCGGCTGTTCTCGGGCCTGGGGGGGCGGGGCGAGGCGAGCGGCTTTCTCGCCATGTGGGGCTCTGCCTGTAGTCAGCCCTGCGGGGGAAGGGGCGCTTTGGGGGAGCAGCCCCAGCGCGGGGCTCAGCAGCGCCTGACTCTGGCTGGGTTTGGGGGATGGCGCCACTCGGGGAGTCGGGGTAGGGGAGCTGCCTGGAGCTGCCTTCCCCATAGGACGTGGGGGAGCAATAGCGCCATCTTCCCCCTAGGAACTGAGTGGGGGGAAGGGACTGGAGCTGCCTTCCCTATAGGAATGGGGCTGGGCTGGGGATGACTAAAGCTGTCTTCCCCATAGGAACTGGGGTGGAGGCAAGAGCTGTCCTCCCCATAGGAACTGGGGGGACTGGAGCCACCTTTCCTGTAGGAACTGGGGGCAGGGAGAACTGGTGCTGCCTTCCCTGTAGGAACTGGCGGGGGTGTTGTGTGGGAGCCACCTTCCCCATAGGAACTCAGCTGGGGGGACTGGAGCCACCTTCCCCGTAGGAACTCAGCTGGGGGGATTGGAGCCACCTTCCCCATAGGAACTCAGCTGGGGGGACTGGAGCCACCTTCCCCATAGGAACTCAGCTGGGGGGACTGGAGCCACCTTCCCCATAGGAACTGAGGTGAGGGATTGGGGACAACGGCTGGAGCTGCCTTTCCCATAGGAACTGGTTGGGGGAAGGGACTGGAACCGCCTTCCCCATAGGAATTGGGAGGTCTGGGAGCTACATACACCTCCAAATGGCCCTGTACCCACAGGCCATGGCATAGATGCTGAACTGCCCTGGAGGAGGAGAGGGTGACTGTCTGGTTGATATGCGCATACTGGGCTCCTTCCTTGTTGGAGGGAGAGATGTTAGGTAGAAACGCTCTGGCGCCCTTCCTCGCTCATCCTGTCCGCTGGCTTATAATGTGGGTATTTTGAAAAGTGTATGCTGACATCTAGAATTGACAGGGCAGGCAGTATTGAAATGTGTTAGCTGGTCAAGCTGAAACTTTGGCTCTCCTCCTAAGCACCTTGTCTTCGCTTGGACCTTAGCCACATTTTTTAAAAGCACTTTGGTCCCATTTTCAGAAGCGACGGAGGTGCTTAAGAGCTTGTTTCATTGAAAGTCAATGGGCCTTAGGCTCTTAAGAGCCTGTCACTTTTGAAAATGGGACGTGGGCACCTAAGTCACTTAGGAAAATACAACTTCCCTGACTACACTCGAATTTAAAAATGTATTAGTTAAAACAGGCCCAGAGTATTACCCTGACTGCAGTGGGACTACTTATGGTATAAGGTACTATTCAATGTGAATGAAGGTATTACATTGACCCCTAAGTTGTACATTCTTTAGGGCAGGGGTCTTCTTTTCATTATATGCATTTGCACAGTGTCTGATACGATGTGACCCTGATCCTGACTGGCCTCTACAGGCTATTGTAATAAAAGTAATCATAAAAAGGAGAAATTACCCGGAATGAGAAGTTCCTCCCTTCAGATGTGTGGGGCTTGGCGGGTCTGATGTTAGGATATCATTAGATGTTACATCCCAGTAATAAAAAGTCTTGGATTAGGAATCGTTGTTCACGTGACCTGCCCCTCTTCAAGCAACATATGTATGTGTGTGATTTATTATTTATTTTAGTTATTAACGGGAACAAGGATCTTAACTTATTCCCAGAGAAACCCATCCTCTTTTTCCTGCATCCAGATTGCTTCAGCCCCAATTTATCTCTGGTATTGAATAATCTCATGCACATACTGGGACAATTTAATCCCAGGAGTATTTATTATTATTTACTATTTTTATTACAGTGGTGGCTTGGGGCCCAGCACTCCCTGGTGCTAGATGCTGTATGTACACACAGTAAAACACAGCCTATGCCATGAAGATCTTACAATCTAAATAAACTAGACAAAGGATAGAAAAAGTGTTCTCAGCTTTGGACAGATGGGAAACTAAGGCAGAGATTAAGGCCTTGTCTGTACT
Organism: Malaclemys terrapin pileata; assembly: GCF_027887155.1. Classification (NCBI taxonomy): domain Eukaryota; kingdom Metazoa; phylum Chordata; order Testudines; family Emydidae; genus Malaclemys; species Malaclemys terrapin. The sequence continues at coordinate 11,142,609 of NC_071515.1, read as the reverse complement.
AGAAAAATTGCATTGGTTTGACTAAATTAAACTGGTGAAAATCCCTAATATAGAAGCACTTAAACTGGTTTTTCGTTGATTCCAAGGCCAAAAGGGGCCACCATGATCATCTAGTTTGACACAGGCTACCGCTAGAAAACCTTCCCTAAATAATTCTTAGAGCAGATCTTTTAGAAAAACATCCAATCTTGATATAAAAATTGCTAGGATGGAGAATCCACCACAACTCTTGATGTAAATTGTTCCAGTGGTTAATTACCCTCACTGTTAAAAATTGATGCTTTATTTACAGTCTGAATTTGTTTAGCTTCAGCTTCCAGACATTGGATTGTGTTATACCTTTCTCTGCTAGATTGAAGAACCCATTATCAAATATTTGTTCCCCATGTAGGTACTTTTAAACTGTGATTAAGTCACCCCGTAATCTTTGGTTTGTTAAACTAAAGAGATTGAGCTCCTTTAGTCTATCACTCTAAGATATGTTTTTCTAATCCTTTAATCAGTCTCATGGCTCTTCTCTGAACACTCCCTAATTATAGATTCATAGATTCTAGGACTGGAAGGGACCTCGAGAGGTCATCGAGTCCAGTCCCCTGCCCACATGGCAGGACCAAATACTGTCTAGACCATCCCTGATAGACATTTATCTAACCTACTCTTAAATATCTCCAGAGATGGAGATTCCACAACCTCCCTAGGCAATTTATTCCAGTGTTTAACCACCCTGACAGTTAGGAACTTTTTCCTAATGTCCAACCTAGACCTCCCTTGCTGCAGTTTAAACCCATTGCTTCTTGTTCTATACTTAGAGGCTAAGGTGAACAAGTTTTCTCCCTCCTCCGTATGACACCCTTTTAAATACCTGAAAACTGCTATCATGTCCCCTCTCAGTCTTCTCTTTTCCAAACTAAACAAACCCAATTCTTTCAGCCATCCTTCATAGGTCATGTTCTCAAGACCTTTAATCATTCTTGTTGCTCTTCTCTGGACCCTCTCCAATTTCTCCACATCTTTTTTGAAATGCGGTGCCCAGAACTGGACACAATACTCCAGCTGAGGCCTAACCAGAGCAGAGTAGAGCGGAAGAATGACTTCTCGTGTCTTGCTCACAACACACCTGTTAATACATCCCAGAATCACGTTTGCTTTTTTTGCAACAGCATCACACTGTTGACTCATATTTAGCTTGTGGTCCACTATAACCCCTAGATCCCTTTCTGCTGTACTCCTTCCTAGACAGTCTCTTCCCATTCTGTATGTGTGAAACTGATTTTTTCTTCCTAAGTGGAGCACTTTGCATTTGTCTTTGTTAAACTTCATCCTGTTTAACTCAGACCATTTCTCCTCATTTATTCTCCTCATTCTCATTTATCAACATCCTGGAATTGTGGACATCAGAACTGGACACAATATTCCAGTAACTGTTGCACCGGTCTGAAGATAGAAGTAAAACAGCTTCTTTACTCCAACTCGAGTCCCTTGATTATGTATCCCAGGATGGCACTAGCCCTTTTGGCCACAGCGTTGCACTGGGAACCCATATTCGGCTGATTATCCACCACAACTCACAAATTTTTTTCAGAGTCACTGCTTCCCAGGATAGAGTCCTCCATTGTGACCTACATTCTTTGTTCCTAGATGTATACATTTACCCATATTAAAACACATTGTTTACTTGCACCCAGTTTACCAAGTGATCCAGATCATGCCGTATCAGTGACCTGTCCTCTTGCTGTTCACCTCTTCCCCAATTTTTGAGTTGTGTGCAAACTTTATCAGGTGATGATTTTGTTTTCTTCCGTTGATAAAAAAGTTAACTAGCATAAGGCCAAGAACTGACCCCACTAAAAACAATCCTGCTTATTTTGGTTCCCTGTTTACAGTTAAATTTTGGGACCTATCAGCCAGTTTTTAATCCATTTAATGTATGCCATATTAATTTTATATCATTCTAGTTTTTTAATAAAATGTTGAGCAGTATCAAGTCAATTTAAGCATATGTCTTAGAAGTCTACTTTTAACCCTTGATAAAGGGCTTTCACCCTGGATTTTTCTAAAACAAAGTCAGTGGATTTATACAGAGTTGAGAAACTTTGGCAGCTAGAAACTGAACCAAATTCCTCAGCACCTACACTGTTGCTTGCTGCAGGCAAGGATTCACTCTGAGCTAACTCAATCAACTCACTTCCATACCCTTCAGTTGCAGCAAACTGCTTGCAAAAGCTAGCATGAGGTTTTACTTCTTCAGGAGCACTTTTAGGCAACAATCCATTTCCCCCAGAAATTTTGTCCTTTCCCTTTTCAGCTAGAGGTTGCTCTACAGAAACATCTTCCTGAGCATCTTTCTGGGTTTCAGTTGAGTTCAGAATGACTTCTGAGACAACTGACATATCCTCAATCAGTATAAGCTGAGAGGCACATTCTGTCTGCTCCTCAGACAGAAGATTGGAGACAAACTCTCCCCCAACAGATAAACTGCCATTCTTAAAAAAACCAACAAGGAGTCTGGTGGCACCTTAAAGACTAACAGATTTATTTGGGCATAAGCTTTCGTGGGTAAAAACCTCACTTCTTCGGATGTTTTTGTCGATACAGACTAACATGGCTACCCCCGATACTTGATGCCATTCTTAATTTGATTAATGGCAGGAAAATGCCAAACAGTCTAAAACCAATAAAACTGATAAACCCTGGGATGAAATGTAGCAAAAGCCATTCCTATCCGCTCCAGGTTTCTGTCGGGATATTCAGAGGACCAGAAAATGTAAGTGGGTGATTTAAATTGTCTGCAGTTAATTTAACTCCATAGTTAATCCATGGACCACAAATCTTCAATTACAGGAACAAACTCTTCCACTCAAGGGAGAAAAGTGAATGACGCGGGTGGAACTGAGACTGGATTGATTATAGCCTGATCAGGCGTATGTGTGACTTGGGTTTGAGGGCAACAGTCCTGAGGTTCGTTCTCATCATAAAAAATACCAGGCAGTTCGGCAAGATGATCTGTCCCCTGTGCAGGTCTAGAGTCGCCAAGGGTGCTGCAGAGCCGAGCAGAGCTGGATGCAGCAGCAGAGCTCAGAGGAGAGGGGCAGAGCAGAGGGCAGTTGCATGTCAGGACTGAGAGTTGTGTGTTCAAGCCCATCACCCTCCAGGTACATTGTTTGGACTGGACTAGCAGGGGCGTGGCACACCACGGAGGATGGGTGATGCCTTGACACAGAACTGTGTTGATGGTGCCCACTGGATGCTAGGGAGATGGTGGAATTTGTGGGCCCCTTCTGTTAGTGGGCATGCTGGCAGGGTAGGATTCAGTAGTATGGAAAACAGAAGTAGTATAACGACCCTACTGTCAATCAAACCGTAACACCTCCCTTTGGCCCCTTAAACACCACCCCTTGACTCCTTAAGCCCCGACCACCTGTCACCTGAAGTCCCACCCATGGGACTTCAGGTGACAGGTACTTTTGGGTTCAAGGTGGACACATGACCAGAAGCAAAGTGTGTCATGTGACCCCTCTAAGAACTCCTCCCACTTCCCTCTACCAATCAGGAGGGGTTTCAGCCACATAGGACTGCGCCGAGAGCAGATTTGACCAATCGGGGGTGTCCCGAGGCGGGGTGACCCATCCGGAAGTGGATAATGTGACCTCTTTAAGACCTCCTTCCACCGCCCTCTACCAATCGTGGTGGGTTTCGGTCGCATAGGACCGCCCCGAGAGCAGATTTGACCAATCGGGGATGTTCCAGGGCGGGGTGACCCGCCCAGAAGAGGGTCGTGTGACCCCTTTAAAAACTCCTCCCAGCGCCCTCTTCCGATCAGAGTGCAGCACCATCACCCCATAAGTCCCAGCGCCGGGGCAGAAGAGGCCATCCTTTACCAAGAACGCGTGCTTTAGAAATCGTGGAAACATGGACTCCTCACTCACCACCCCCGTGAGAACTTCGGACTTTGTTTTAGCCCCGAGGGCCTTTGACCATCCGTGGAGAAAGCGCTACATCAGCAACAATTCCCAGGAGGAGGAGGGAGTGACCGAGGGGAGCCGTTTGGCCCAGCCGTTGATGAATACGCCAGAACCCGAAACCCAACTGCTTGTGAGACACCCCGCTGAGCGTGGTGGCCTCTTGTCGTCCACCCCCATGGAGGAGGAAGGCGAACACAGCTCAGGGGAGTCACCGGAGGACAAGGTGAATGGAAAAGACGTCGCTCAGGTAAATGAATGATTAAGAAGTGACAGTTGATGATGGGGTGTAATGGGGTTGTGTAAATCTAAAAACAAGCAGTGGAGTGCTTACTTTCTTTTCTGAAAATCTCTCAACAGCTCGACGATGTCTTTCTAGAAGCCTTTGAGAACTTACACATCAGTAGCCCCGTGGGAGTAAATAGACATAAGCAAAAACAGCTGATGCATGATATGAGACACAAATATCAAGACGAAAATCTGGAAAAGGACAAAATGGAAGAATGAACCAGCTCAGACTTCCTTATGGAGTCCATTTTTACAGGCGGCTGTAAAAGGTTGTGTTAAACCAAGCGATTAATAAAACGTATTTATTGAAATGTGTCAATATGAATGTGTCCCCTTTCATATTTGTGTTAGTAAAAGACGGTACCAGTAAAAGTCATGTCTAGGCAGCTCTGTTAAAGAAAATATATTACACCCCCAGGGAAGTTGGGAGCTTGAGCGCTATTTCTGAGATGGCCGCTACTAAATCGTCAGAGGCCGAACATAGTCTAGCCCTCCTTTGCTGCGGGGACGATTTGCTAAGTAATTTTAAAAGGACCAGGTTTCTCTTTACACAGCTAGACATGTTTTCGGTCGGCAACCCCAGCTGTTACAAGCAGTTCTTTATACAGAGGTTGCCAACAACTGTAACACCACACAATATTCTCAAGCATAACAGACAGTGTTTGTTTGGAATTATCCAACACATTTTTTATAAAGTAACTTTTCCCACAGTTGCTAGGCCCCGCGAGAATTGCAGAAAAGGGGTGTTTCCACCTCGTATCCATTTTTAAAAGCCGTAGGGCAGGGTTTTAAACCCTTCTTCTAGGACCCTCTTGTTGTAAACGACTTTCAAGTGAGTTTAGGACCCTGCAGTGGTGAGCAGCAGCTGGGCGGGGGGGTTGGGAATCCCAGTGGGGCCTGATTCTGGCAGTTAGGTGCCTAAAGCAGCAGTTAGGCACTTAAGCCCTTTGGTGAATCTGGCCCCAAGAGGTACCCTGAGTGATCAGTTCTAGGAACATCTTTTCCTTCAGTAACTGTCTAACGATGAAGTACACATCGTAACCTTTGGAATTGTGCGCTAGGAACGTGTAGTCCCAGAACTCTTTGCCAATAAAGGTCTCAACAAACATAGAAAGACACTCGTAGCCCTTAAATTCCCAGGATTTTTCCGACTTTAGGAATATAACAAAAATGTAATTGGGCATGTGCAACCCAGACTCCTGCGTGCATTCAAAATCATAAAAAAATATACTTTTCTGATGATTTAGGCTTTCTAAGGCTGTCCATAAAACACAGGTGACTGTCTACATCACCAGCGATCAAACCCTGACACTGCTTACAGCGCCTCCCTTTACACCTGTGCCGCTTGTCCACATAAGACTGACACTTATCACACAAAGTTTTAGACAGGCATTCGACTTGTTTTTTTGACGCACAGTCGACGTGTCCATCTAAACACTCTTTGGATCGACAATACAGTCTACAGCTAGGACACCTCAGCTGCACGCCCATGCTGTCCAAGCACGTTACGCTCAAACAGAGGCAGCAATGATACCTGCAAGAGTGGTCGTGACTGTACGCCATGTGGCAAAACTCACAATAATTTTTCACACCGAAGAACTTTTTCATATCCAGAACCCCATAGTAATGCTCATCGTGCAACAGGATGAAAAAAGTCTTGGGGTACACTGGGCCCCCCGTTTTAAAAAAGCCCCATCTGCCTTTTGCCGTACACAGCACCACCTGTATATTGTCTCCTAAATGCTGTTCAAACGTTGCTACGTCACTGAGCAGAACCTTTTTTTGATCTGACCACCCCAGTTTCTCCTGCAACTTTCTCGCCCCCACTAACAATTCCGCGTCTGTAGGTTTACGATCGGACATAACGGCGAAGAGCCCACCCGCAACACACAGATTGGTACCGGTGTAAATCAGGTCTACTAAGCATTGTCTCTTTTTATGGAGGATTTGACTACCGCGGATAGAATTTAAACCTCTACGAGCGCCCCCACCCCTGTTTTTTACAACTGTCACAACGAGGCGCAACGTCCCATCGAGATGCAGCTCTCTATTGCTCTGTAGCAACTTTGAGGCCTGAGTTAAGAAATCCTCAGCAGACAGCTCATCCCTAGTTCTTCTGACTGAAAACTATGGGTTAGTTACATTTCGGCTCTCTAAACGTAACTGAACATAATCATCATTAACGTCATCTAGAACTAACTGTATTACCCTGTGTATGGCTTCAACAACCTGCTGAGCTGAATTTATTCACTCAGGATTGACAAAACAAAATTCCTCACAATACACCGACCCCCCAAATCTAGGTAATTCACGTTGCCAACGTCTCACTCTCTCCATATACACCTCTGCATTTTCAGGGTTACTTGGGGGTTCCTCTATGGGATCGTCAGCGGCATCTTCTACATCAGATGCTATTTGAGAGTCAGACTCCGAGGGGCCTCCGTGAGGGTCATCAGGAGGAGACGGGGACCTTCTAGAGAGCCCTCTGGGGAATTTTCTAAACCAGACTCTGCGTGAGAGTCGGGGTCCACCTCCCCATTTTCAGACAAGCCAGTTGGAGAGCCTCCAGTAGGGGGCATCTCTTTTTGCTTTTTTCCTCATTACCTATTTAGCCTTTTTAAAAAATTTTACTGTGACCCTGGCCTGGAACTTTTTGGCCGCCATTTGTTTGTCCACCAAGAGCTGTCCCCCCTTTTGTTTACACCTGAGCTGATGTGTACCCTTGAGGGTGCCCTTTTTACCCAGGCCCCTTTCCATGGCTAGTCACGCCTGCTCAGAGCCCCCTTTTGGAAAAATTAAAATATTTTTCAAAAAGTCACCTGCCAGAGCTTTTGCATTTTTGACGTGGTTTCCAGCTCTCCTTTCTTTTAGACCCCTGAGGATATAGCAGCCACTAGTATTCTGAACAAAGCCTCCTATTTTCCCCAAATCTTCATCAGTTTTCTGAATGAAGCATCATACTTTTCCCAAATACTAGAATATGGGGGAGCTGTGACGAGCTTATGGTGTTTGGAGAATGGTCTGTCAGTCCTTGTTTTTTTATTCACAACCCCTAGAGCGCGTGCTCCAGGTTTGTGAATGTGGGTATTTTTGCTCACGTTCACAACCCCTAGAGCGCGTGCTCCGGGTTTGTGAATGTGAGCGTTTTTGCTCAGTTTTCTCAGGGCTTGGTGTGGTGGTGGCCGCTGAGGAACGGGAGTTGTGTTTGCGTGATTGGTCTTTACCAGAATCTTTTGTTTTGTCCTTGGGTTTGACGTATATGAGGTTTGGACTGCCCTGATGCTTCATCTGCACTCTCGTGCTCAGGGCCGGCGCAACCCATTAGGCGACCTAGGTGGTCGCCTAGGGTGCTACAATTTGGGGGGCGGCGACCGCGGAGGTATTTCAGCAGCGGGACCTTCCGCCGCCTCTGTGGGGGGGCGGCATTTCGGGGCGGGACCTTCCGCCGCCTAGGGCAGCAGAAAAGCTGGCGGCACTCCTGCTTGTGCTGTTTTGTGTTAGCGTTGTTAAAGGTCTCAAAGTAGATTCCTGGTTCTTTGGCGGTTCTGGTGGAGGTGTCCCTGTAGCTTCGACTACAGCATTGTCAGGAAAGCTGCCCGTGCCTATGAGGGGGGAGAAAAGACATTTTACAAAACTGAACTTTACCATCTTTCTCACCCACACCTATGGATTTACTTAAAATACAAAACCTCATGAAACAAATAAGCAAAATATATTTACTGGGCTTCATCCATCCATCAGTCATTGATGCTGGTGAATTTTCCTTTTCAGCTGTCTCTTTCCTTTTTCTTCTGAGCTTCTTTACCCTCTCGTGTTTTGACCGTACTGTGAAGCAAACAACATTATAAAACACATGAAACTGTCTTGTAAACTTAAAAAAATAAAATATTCGTTAGGGTGTTTTTCTATTTGAAAAGTCACAGCTTTAAAACAAAATCATCCATTTCAGGCTGTACAACAAACACAGGTTTTGAGTTTATTTCTACCGCTTAAAAAACAAACCCACAAACATTTTTTAAATACATCTCATTTTGCAAAATAAAAACCAAACTGCTTTTAAAATCCATTGAAAATACTTTTCAATAAACCCACGTGCATTTAAAAGGCACATGGTTGTTCTGTCCTCCACCACCCCGCCCCCACCCCTGCCATGTGTGTTTGGACCTTCAGGTTAAAGAACAAGCAAACATGTTAAGTTCGGATTACCCCCAAATCCCTATACAACCTGTGTAATACCTGAAGGTGTTTTTTTTTTTTTTTTTAATTTAACAGTATTAAGCACATCTATAGTTAAAATGGTTTTTACCTTGGCCTGGTGGTGAAATGCAGCTTCAAGTTCCTGGTTCCATGCTAAACTGATCACACTGCAATAAAGCCAGGCACCATTATTTACTAAGACGGCATGGCCAAAGAATGGCATTATAGAATATCTATTTTCAGAGTTCAAATCAGGGCGCATACCTCCTCTTGCAGTCCAGCAGCAATTCAAGAGCGTTTCTGTTGAAAGAGACAGGCTCCAAGCTCCCTGAGGTTTTTACACCATCCTAACTCTTTTTTACAAAATAGTCAGCAGGTTGATTGGCTCACCCCTCCCTAGCATTCCCTTTTGTGGTCTGGTCTGGGGGAATACGTTGTCTGCACAACTGAGCTGCTTTTCTTTTCTTTTTTTTTCTTTTACTTCAAATACATTTTTCTGTAGGGCCTCTTACAGTACCCGTTCCAAGTGGGGGCCCTTTGCAGATCTCAATGAATGTCTTGGGGCTTGTTTTTTATCAAGGCCCCCCTGGCGATAAATGTTCTTGGGTTAGGCACAGACATTGCATAGCATAACCAATGGCAATAACAGTGTTTAATATTATTTCCAAGCACAGCTCAGCACACAGGCCCCCGAGTTTGCAGTTTATATCCACTGAAGTCCAAGTCACACAGTCATGGTGCCGTTGGGCTGGCGCATCTATGACACAGCCCTCACAATCTTCAAAAAGCTTTTCCCTAAGGCAGTGATTAAGGACAGCATAAACAGCAACGCGTACAATAGTCGGCAGGACTTTTTTTACGCTCACGACATGGCACTGGCTCAGTTAGTTCGATGCCAAGACTCCTCCTAAACTCATAGCCGTCATCCTCGGAGTCCTCTTCAACGATGTGTATCGGCGTTGAGCAGAACCAAGGTGGGCCCAGTTCATCTTTGCTGCTTGATGCAACGCTGTCCAGGGCCTCCTGCTCCTCTAGAAAGGCATCGTCGAGCTGTCGAGAGATTTTCAGAAAAGAAACAGTGTAAATTCCCACTGTGTTTTTTTAAATTTACACAAACCCCCGCCCCCCGCTTCCTAACCCCATTACACCCCATCATCAACCATCACTTCTTAATAATTCATTTACCTGAGCGACGTCTTTTCCATTCACCTTGTCCTCCGATGACTCCCCCGAGCTGTGTTCGCCTTCCTCCTCCAGGGGGATGGACGACAAGAGGCCACCACGCTCATCGGGGTGTCTCACAAGCAGTTGGGTTTCGGGTAATGGCGTATTCATCAACGGCTGGGCCAAACGGCTCCCCTCGGTCACTCCCTCCTCCTCCTGGGAATTGTTGCTGATGTAATGGCGTATCCATCAACGGCTGGGCCAAAGGGCCCTCCTCGGTCGCTCCCTCCTCTTCCTCGGAACTGTCGCTGATGTAGCGCTTTCTCCGCGGATGGTCAACGGCCCTCGGGGCGAAAACAAAGTCCGAAGTTCTCATGGGGGTGGTGAAGGAGTCCATGTTTCCACGATTTCTAAAGCACGCGTTCCTGGTAAAAGATGGCCTCTTCTGCCCCAGCACTGGGACTTATGGGGTGATGGTGGTGCACTCTGATTGGCAGAGGGCGCTGGGAGGAGTTTTTAGAGGGGTCACATGACCCTCTTCTGGGCAGGTCACCCCACCCTAGAACACCCCCGATTGGTCAAATCTGCTCTCGGGGCGGTCCTATATGAGCGAAACCCATTGCGATTGGTAGAGGGCGGTGGGAGGAGTTCTTAGAGAGGTCACATTATCCATTTCCGGACGGGTCACCCCGCCTCGGGACACCCCCAATCGGTCAAATCTGCTCTCGGGGCAATCCTATGTGGCTGAAACCCCTCCTGATTGGTAGAGGGAGGTGGGAGGAGTTCTTAGAGGGGTCACATGACACGCTTTGCTTCCGGTAATGTGTCCGCCTTGACACTGGAAGTAATACCCCCCATGTGTGGGTCTTCCGGTGACAAGTGGTCGGGGCTTAAGGGGTCAAGGGGCGGGGTTGACGGTAGGGCTTTATACTACTACCAAACACCCTTGGAGGCCCTTGCCTTCCAAAAGGGTGGCTTTGTAAATTTAGTATCAGGTGTTCTTGAACGAGGGTCCTTGGACATTTGAGACTTCACTGTGTTTTGAAGTTTGGAGAAGGTTTGCCTGAGGCACATTAAGAGCCGTTTGAGAACTGGAACTTTGTTCCTTGAAGGGGATGGTGTCCTAGCTCTGGAGGCCTTTTCTGGCTTTGGAGGAGAACCGTCAGGACTCCCAGTTGCTTTCTCCCCGGCTTGTGAAAGCCCTGTTGTACTTGTAGCAATGGAAACCATCTTTGGTTGCTTGGTGGGGGCGGTTTTCCCCATTCCATCCTGCGTCTTGCTCCTGTCTGCTGGAAGGAGCCACACCACTGGCAGCTTGTTGTGGTTGGATGACGCTGAGGAGTCTCCTGGAGTCCATCGTTGTGGAATTCCATGGGATCTTCTGGGCAAGTCAGCACCTGCAGAGCCAGCAGGTCTCTTCCGTCGAACCTTATCGCACTTGCAGACTCTGATTGGTGGCTGGTCCCTGGAGAGCTTTGAATTCACAGTTCCATCGAACCCGTGTGGAGCTGTGATGTCTCGAAGACCATGCAGCTCTGCAGATACTTGTGTTTCGTCCTGAGTTTTCTGACCCTTCTCCTTTCCTGGATGTGCCTTGCGGCACAGCTGGCAGACTGAGACCTGGCCCGCCAAGGGGTGGGAGCTGCTCAACATTTCCATCAGGTGCTTGATCTGCAGGTCGTGCGCAGCCTGCCCAGCAACAAGAGAGTCAAGAATGGATCTTGTCAGCTGCCCAGAGCCTGGTGCCTCTGGGGCAACCTGGTGGCTTTGGGTCTTGGGACGATCTGCCCTGCTCTCACCTGCCTGTGCCCCTGGCCTCAGGCAAGAGCCTTCTCCCGAGATAACCTTCCTCTCCAGGTGCAGCTCCAGCGTCTCTTCTGTCCCTTTGGTGCTGCTCATACCGGTAAGGGGCTTTCTCAACTCACTCCCATAAATGTGGAGTTTCGCTGCGAGCGACTTCTCTGTTCCTGCGGTTTCTGGAGGTGGCAATGTCAGATCCACCCCTGCTGGCAGAGTGCAGCGATCTGGGTTAGCCTGGTTTCCTTCCGCACTCTCACTCCTGCCCATCTCCATGGTGGTATCTTCCACTGGCGTTGGAGGACGTGTGGAACAAGAGGAGCCTGTGCTTTGCTTCCCTGTCTGCGATACGCTGCCATGGTCTGGGGTTTCTTTCCCTGTCGAAGCTGCTGCCCCAGGATGCTTCCAGGAGTAAGACCTGGCCATTTGCTGCCTTCTGTTGGTGGGTAGGGCATGTACGTCCTCCAGCCACCTCTGACAGGGGGCCCTTAGAGGAAACTGAATAGACCGAGCCTTCTTGGAACGCACCTGAAACGGTGACTGGTACGGAGTCACGATGCCCCCGCAGGTAGGGTGAGAGAGCTGGCCTCTCTCCTCTGGGGAAGGAGACATGAACCTCCTCAGGGAATCCTGGATCCTAATGGGCAGTCCCCATCTTTGCTGCACTTGCATCTTTCTAATGTGGAACTCCAGCTGCTTTTGAACGTCCCTCCCAAGGAAGAGCAGCTCCCCAAGGATGGGAACCACCTCAACCTCGGGCTTTGCCTTCAGGGAGGACAGCTTGGGAACCGGGGGTAGGAAAGTCCGCAGGGATTTCCACTGGGCATCCGGCAAACCCCACTCCTTCTGCAGCTTCTTCCGCTGCATGTGCCAGTCCAACTTCTCCCTGACCTCATGAAGCAGGAAATCGGTCTCCATCTCACTGAACTCCTCCCCAGCTCCCCTGGCTGGGACGGTGTGAGGCACCTTTGCCAGGGGCTCTGGGTCCAGGGTGAGCAGCCCCCACTGCACGACGAGATGCTTACGCCTTATGTGGAGTTCGATGGGGTGGGCAGGCTGTTGTCCCATCGTTGGCAATGCCGCTGTCCGGGGCTTGCCTGGCTCCCTAGGGGGGCGGAGTGGCCCAGGCAGGGCAGTCTCTCTCACGAGGGGAGAATCTCTGTGCGACTCTCCCACCATCTTAGGAAACGCCTTCATTTGGATCTCCAGGCATTTCTGAGCCACGTGCTCCTGCAGCTTGACCACCACCGTGGGCACAAGCCTGGCCAGGATGGCATTAGGGGATGCCATGATCCTGTGGGCCTTTTGGGGCAGGGATCCCGAGAGGCACACACATGGTTCCTGGATCTCCTGGGCATGCTGAGGGCCGGCATCGGATCTCAGGGGTGTTGGGACCTTTGCTGGAAATCCACATTTGGGCCGATCTGTGTGGATTTCCCATTGCTGCTTGGTGTCCCGCTCCCCCAGCAATGGCTCCCCCAGGATGGGGGTTTGTGGAGCTGGAGGCAGAGGAGCTGTGTGGGGTTTCTGGGGGGTGAGGGGTAAGCCCTGCTCGTGCTGGAGTCTCTTTGAGTGCACGTGACAGTCCAGCTCCTCCCGGACTTCATCGCTTAGGAAAAGGCCCCTGCTCATGTTGAACTTCACCCTGGGGTCTCTGTCCGGTGGGCGCAGAGTGGGGGCGTTAGGGATCACCTTGGCCAGTGACTCAGTGGATAGGGTAGATGCCCCCAGTTTGCTCTGAAGATGCTTCTGTCGGATGTTGAAGTCTGAGCCATGGGCTGACGTCTGGTCCAGACCCGTGGTCTGCTCTCGCCGGTCTTGTCTGCTGTGGGCAGGAGGCCTGGGGAGAGGCTGGGCTTGGATGGGATGAGTGGATCCTTCCCAGCCTGTGACAGGCATGATCTCCCTTGTGTGGCAGAGGGGCTCTGACCGAGTCACGGAGGCTTCTGCCAGGGAAAAGGAGCTGTGACTCCAGAGGGAAGAGGGGATGGATTCCATAGAGGAATAGGAGAACTGGCTGGCCGCAGATGTCGTCACACTTGGCCTGTGGGAGAGAGCAGACAGGGACAGATGGGACATGGCCCTGCTGAGCTAAGCCTTCCAACTGTAGTGCAATGGGGCAGTGCCTAGGCATGCCTGGCACACCACACTCTGACACAAGGACATCAACTGGCTGACGAAGGACTGAGAGGGGGAGCTGGCACTCAATTGATCTATAACGATAACCCCTTCGTCACACGCACATGTGCAGCACCTAGCACAATGGGGCCTTGATCATGATTGGGGACCTAGTGCTATTTTAATAGAAAGATTAGCTAACAAAAATTGGTTTGGGTGAGGAAGATGTGAGCATGTGTGTGTAACCCTTGCCAGAGCATGTTGTGAAGGCCAAGACCATAAACAGGGGTCAAAAAAGAACTTTACACCGGATTCCAGGCCAGGGACCCTTAACCCAGCAGTTCTGGGCTTTCCTCTCCCAGCTTTCCCTGCTACTTCCCTGGACTGCTTCCTGCCACTCCTGGTTCCCCTCCTTGCTCTGGGTGCACCAGCTCCAAACACGTCCCCCTCTGCCCAGGGAGGGGCTGCCCTTTCCCAGCAGCAGCCCCTGTCTGTTGCCAGCTTCCTGGCTTTATGGGCCCCGCCTATTCCTGCCCAGCTGAGCCTGCTTGCCATCAATTCCCTGCTCCTTGGCTCTTCCTCCAGGGGCACCCTGTGGAGTTAATGGGTCTGCCTGGCCACCTTAGCCCCTTCCAGTCCTGTGTGGGGTGGACACCCCGTCCCAGGGGGTCATCTGATTGTTTTTCTTTCAAACACAGCAGGGAGCAGGGGCAGGTTCTAGACAGTCGCCTGCTGGGAGATATTGCCGGACAGAAGGATTTGATCCTATTCACAACCCAGCTTGTGGTCTCTGCATTTAATTTCTGATAATCCCTCACCTCACTGTCACTGGTATCTCACCTTGGAAGCTAAAGCCTCTTAGTGGCTTTTTCCCTGTTATTTTAGGATCCTGGAGTGTCTGGTTTTCTCTGCTCCCTCCTCTCTCCATTCACTATCCGCTCCCACCCAGCCCCCAGTCTGGTGCCCCCCGTGCAGTTGCCTTACGGTATCAGAACTTCATGCAGGTGTCTGGCCACATACTCTATCCTCCTCTCAGCGATCCTGAGGGTGTGAGCCAAGGGGAGCTTCTCCAGGTGCATGCGGCAGCTGTGGAACAGAGAGAGTAGGTAGCTGAGTGCCGGCCCTGCCCTCAGGCCCTCTTTTACCCAGAGGGGCGGCACTGAAAGGCTCCCTGTCCCATTCTCCACTGAGGCAGCCTCCTCCTCTGCAATACCCAGGCCTTGGATGTTCTGGTTTTGGGTTATCTGGATTGTTAGGTGACCTCTGTCTAGTGTGGAGAAGGGGAGAGTGTATCCTGCTGGCAGCGTGTGTGTCATGTCCCTTCCACAGAAGCTATCAACATATAGGATAACAGCCTACTACATCTACCAACTAATGCAGCTGCCTCTTTAGCTCTAAGGGGTGCTTTCTGCTGCAGAGCTGAAGGTCCAGGGTTCAAATCCTACTGGGAACCCATGCTCGGGGACTGGAGGTGCAAGAGGGGCCATTACAGAAGTGCTGCCAGATCCCTGTCACCCTAATCATCGTACCAGAAAGGCCAGCCTTCCTCCTGATCTCTCCACCTCACCTCCCTGGTGTGCACGGGGCTGCTCCCATCAAACATGTTTTCCCCCTCTTGGGAGGGGAGGATGGTCCACTCCAGTCGACACAATCTACCGCCGCCCCCCCGTCCCCCGCAGGTTAAATGAGCCGCATGATGCTAGAGTAAGGGAATGACCCACTGTATGATGCATGGGGGTGGATTAGAGATGGCAGCTTCTGCTGGGTGGGAAAGAATTGCATGATTCTAAGGAGAATAGTTGCTTGCCTGGTCTATAGGTCGGGGCAGGGGAGGGATTACTAGGGCTACTGCCCCGGGGGGGGGGGGGGGGGGGATGAATTGCATGACACGAGAGGAGGGGACTGACCCACTGCAGATTTATGGAGCCGGGCATTGCTTACCATGCCTCTAGACGTGCACAAGCCTCCTCCAAATCCTTCTCACAGCGTCCAAAACCTGCCAGAAGTGAGACATAAAGGAGACGTTGAGCTGCTTGGGCACCCTCTGCTTCCTAGTGCCCCAGAGCCCCAGATTTCAGGGGCCCCAGCCAGTGCCTCTGCACGACTGTGGGCATGACTGTGCCTTCGCAGGAAGAGGGGAGGCAGGTCGGGGAATAGACCCTATTTCTCTGCTTTGCGTGGGGCCCGAGTTTGCCACCGCAGCTGTGGGGTCAGGGGCTGCTTACCTTTCGGTTTCTTCCTTTTGTCCCTGCGCCTCATCTTCCTCGGAGAAGCCTGCCACACACAGAGAAAGCAGCAGGGTTATAAGAGAACTCCTCAATAAAACGGGGATAACAATGAGCCAGAGGTGATTGCCATGTGGGGCCAGAGGGAAGTTTTTCCTTGTGGGAGAGTATTGCACTAGGAGGCATCATGGGTAGGCATTGTGCTTTTCTATGATGCAGCCAATATACGGCACACAGCACAACCCATAACAGGGCTCACTGGAATAATCCAGGGGTTGGAGAAACAGGGATGGCTGGTACCAGGAGCCTGCAGAGTTTAGAAGCATTGCAGGAGAGAATAGAAGTGCTGTTGCTGGGTCTGGTTCTCTCCCCCCCTCCCCCGCCAGTTATGAATTGCAAAACTGGTTTTTAGAATAAACCAAAAGCAAGTTTATTAACTACAAAAGGTAAATTTCAAGAGATTATAAGGGATAGCACACAGATCAAAGCAGATTCCTGAGCAAATCAAACAAAACACGCAACGTAAGCTTAATACACTAAATTAACTGGTTAATAGTAGCACATTCTCACCCTAAATGTTGTTTTGTGCAGGTTGCAAAGTTTCTTGATGGTAAACTGCACTGATTGCAGCTTAAATATCCAGGTATTCCTTTCACAGGCTAGATCTTTCCCCACTGGGCTCAGCCCCCCCCCCCTTCCTCCCCCTCAGTTTAGTTCCTTTGTTTCTCCAGGTGTTTTCAGCAGTCTTCCATTTTGGGCAGGGAGGAGGTGGAGAAGAACCTAGATTAACTCACTTCCAAGCCTTCAATAGGATTTGGATATGACAGGAATCCTTTGTCTCCCAGTTTGACCCCCACCCCCAACTCCCTCCTAGTGGAAAAATACCACCAGTCCAAAATGATGTCCAGTACCAGGTGACATGATCACATGACCCTGCAGTGTCAAAGCAGCATCCCAGGAAACTTCTCAGGAAGGAGGAAGTTTAGTATCTTCAAAGTCCTAATGGCCCATCCAGGCTGATTGCCTACTGTTTGGTGGGCATTCCCCTGGTGCAAGCACTTTTGTAATTGATACAGAGCCCGTATTCCTAACTTCAGATACAGAAATGATACATCCATACAAATAGGATAATCACATTCAGTAAATCAGAACCTTTCCAATGATATCTCACATGACCCATCTTGCATAAAACATACCTTAGTTATGCCATATTCATAGAACAATATTTCTATGAAGAATATAGGGCATAATGTCACAGCGGTGAAGAAGCATGTGGACAAGGGCGATCCAGTGGATATCGTGTACCTGAACTTTCAGAAAGCCTTTAAGAAGATCCCTCCCCAAAAGTGCTTAAGCAAAGTAAGTTGTCAGGGGATAAGAGGGAATGTCTTCTCATGGACCAGTAACTGGTTTTAAAGATGGGAAACAAAAGGTAGGAATAAATGGTGAGTTTTTGGAAAAGAGATAAATAGCAACATCTCCCAAGGATCTGTACTGGGACCAGAGTTGTTCAACATATTCATAAATGATCTAGAAAAGGGGGGAAACAGTGAAGTGGCGGGATTTGCAGACGATATGAAACTAAAGATCGTTCAGTCCAAAGCTGAATATGCCCTCCTTGTTCCTAGATGTAGAACTCTGTGTTGGGCTGTATGAAATCACATTTTGTTTGAATGGGCCCCATTTGCCAAACAAACTCTCCAGAACTCTCTGTATGACTGCCCTGTCCTCATCGTTATTTCCCATTCTACCAATCTTTGTGTCATCAGCACATTTTTATCAGCAGCAATTTTATATTTACGTCCAGGCTACACCTGACGGCAGGTTGCTGCTCTGGCATCTGGCAGGCGCTGATGTCGTCTCTAGGTCAGAATGGGGCTGCCCTCCTGCAATCTCCCTCTAGCCTGTGAGCTGTCAATGCTGTGCTTACATCAGGAGATAGGATGTGGCAACCGCCCAAGGGGGCTGAGCTGCTGAGCTCAGAACTAGGCAGGAGAGAGGGCATCAGATTTCCCAGGAAAACCCTGGGTCTTTTCAAAGCTTTATGACTCTCAAGCCCCTGGGCAAGGGACGTTTTTTCCCTACTTGTGAAGCAGAATCTCCCAGCCTGAAGTGATAATCTAGTGTTACAAGTGCAGAAAAACGTTCATGGTATCGCCTGCCCAAGCATTCCAAAACCATGCGCTGGGCCCCACCAAACTCATGAGATTGACTTCAAAATAACGATATCTTAAAAAAAATTCATCTGGGGAACTCTTCGTTTGCCTTCTGGTGTCTGAGCCGCTAGGGTGCACTCAATTTCCATTTTCCAGCTTCTCTTTGCAACCAATGTGCTAACAAATAAAATGAAATCAAATCAAATCAAACAAAAAGCCGAGATTCTCAGATAAATCACTTGACTCCAGCAGTGGGAGCTTTAAGAAAAGCACCCTATATCATGAGATAATAAAGAGCCCTACCTCTTATCTAACACTTTCAGTCAGTGGATCTCAAAGCACTTTACAAAGGAGGTCTGTAGCATTAGCCCCCTTTTAGAGATGGGAAACTGAGGCACAGAGAAGAACAGTGACTTACCCAAGGTCACCCAGCAAGACAGTAGCAGAGACAGGACTAGCACTTAAGTCTCCTGAGTTCCGTCTAGTGCTCTATCCACTAGGCCACAGTGCATTTGAAGTAAGGGGTCATAGTCAGTACATTCCTGTGGTGTGTGGTGGTTATTTTGGCTCTCCCAATGCCATAGTTGTTGAAGTGACACATTTTGACCTGTGACCTGTGCTGGCCCAGGGGCATCATTGTTAAAACGAGTTTCTCACAGCAGCTTCTTGTTAGGCCTGAACACAAGTTAACTGGACCAGGTCTCCAATGTCCCATTGGGAAAGTTTAAAAGCCACTGAAGGCCTTGCAGTGCACTGACATACTGGGATTTTCAGAAAGCCTTTGACAAGGTCCCTCCCCAAAGGCTCTTAAGCAAAGTAAGCTGTCATGGGATAAGAGGGAGGGTCCTCTCATGGATCAGTAACTGGTTAAAAGATAGAAAACAAAGCGTAGGAATAAATAATCCATTTCTCCGAATGGAGAGAGGTAAATAGTGGTGTCCCCCAGTGGTCTGTACTGGGACCAGTCCTATTCAACATATTCATCAATGATCTGGAAAAAGGGGTAAACAGCGAGGTGGCAAAATTTGCAGGCAATACAAAACTATTCAGAATAGTTAAGTCCAAAGCAGACTGTGAAGAGTTACAAAAGGATCTCAGAAAACTGGGTGACTGGGCAACAAAATGACAGATGAAATTCAAGGTTGATCAATGCAAAGTAATGCACATTGGAAAACATAATCCCAACTCTACAGATAAACTCATGGGGGCTAAATTAGCTGTTACCACTCAACAAGAGCTCTTGGAGGCATTGTGGATAGTTCTCTGAAAACATCCACTCAATCAGCAGTGGCAGTCAAAAACGGAAACAGAAAGTTGGGAATCATTAGGAAAAGGATAGATAACAAGACAGAAAATATCATATTGTCGCTATATAAATCCAGGGTACACCCAGATCTTGAATACTGCCTGCAGATGTGGTCTCCCCATCTCAGAAAAAGGCCAATTAAGTAAGAGAAAAAAAACCTTTTGAAGTGATAATCAAGATAGCCCATTTTTTTCTCTTACTTAATTGGCCTCTCAGAGTTGGTAAGACAACTCCCACCTGTCTCTGTATGTGTATATATATATCTCCTCAATATTATGTTCCATTCTCTGCATCCGAAGAAGTGGGCTGTAGCCCACAAAAGCTTATGCTCAAATAAATTTGTTAGTCTCTATGGTGCCACAAGTACTCCTGGTTTTTCTATCCTACTTGTTGCTTGGAGGTAATGAATTATTCATTTGATCTTATAATAAATATTTGAACTTGTAATATATCTGTAAATGCCAATTAGAGGCTGCTCTGCATTTTAATCGGAGCAAAACAAGTCTGTATTTGCATGCTCTTTTCAGACATTTTGTTCTTTGTGATTTTGCTGAATTTAAAGTGTTCATGAAAACTGGAGGATTCAAGAAGAAGCCTCTTCTTACTGGATCACTATATATGGAGTGATCCCAGCAGGGACAAAATGCCACAGGTATGTCTTATATTAGGTAGCAGCAAATGTTCTATCATGGCTAGCTGGGGTGGTCGGGGCAGTAAGGAACAACCAATGAATGGAGCCACGAGCTCGGTCTGTGGCCCTGTCTCTCTCTGTGGATGTGTCCTGCCAGCCCAAAGGGGCCTGGTCAGAACAGGGGGCCTCTGGCCACCCTCCCTCCCTTCCTTCCATGGGGCTGTGTCCAGGCAAGCTCTGCTGAGAGTGTAGAATGGCTGCTGAGGGGTTGGGGCAGGGGGTGTCCTCCTACCATCCTGCTTCTCCTGGAGAAACTGTGCTGGGTCGCCATGGCCATCCAGATGACCAGGACCAGAAGGACGCAGGTGTACAGCCCCCAGGGGCTGTCCCAGCAGGCCCAGAACCAGCTCTGCGTGATCCCCATCCTCGTGCTGGGGAGGACGGTCTGGACACTGGGCTCCCTGCTGGTGTTGCCACTGGATCTCTCCCGAGAGGCTGTTTGTTCCAGTGACGCATCATAAAGGGCCAGGACCAGGCGGGTCCTGACATCACAAAGGGACTGCACGCATCAGAGGTGAGCAAGATCCTCAGCTCCCTACAGCCCCTCCCCAGTGGTAGGGGGCTTATGTTTTTACCCTTTTACTTTCCTGGTTCTTCTCGCATGAACAGAGCAACAATACCCCAAGTTCAAAGGCGCAAACAATTTGATGTTTATTGGGGTAAACTTTTCACAAGCATCATTTTAGTTGCCGTTCTATTTTCAGGTACCATGGTAGCTGTTCCACAGGTGCTGGCCTCCTCGTTGAGCATTTTGCATTTTCGTACACATTTTCCACCCTGTCAGCCTTTTGAAGCCATCCCCCACCCACGTCATGCTAGCCACAAGACAAACACCACAGACAAACAACGCAAAACATAGATTCATAGCATTCTGGGTTATTCTTTCACTGGCACCAGCATGCTTGTAGAGTGTCCGAAAAACAAAAGAAACAATTTTTACCCCCTTTGGTGGGGACAGATTATTGCTTAATAATAATACCAATTCCTTTTACAAATGTCCTTGCTAATTGCAGGAAAACCAGAAGAATTACCTTTAGGCTGTTCTTATTTTGTTTTATAGTCAGGCTAGTGAATTACCCCACTCACTGGTCATTTATGAAATTTATGAGGTGGCGTGCCTCAGTTTCCCCTCTTGTACAACAGACCAGGTTTGCAATAGTTTTTTTGCTGTACCAAGCTTTACGTTTATTTTCAGGTAATAGCTGAGAGACAGCTTTAGATTTTGGCTTTGTATCTCCCCCCTCCCACACACACACACCCAGTTAGGGTTAACCTGTCCCCCTTATTTTCAGGCTTGACTTGTTTTTTCACCTCCCTCTTCTGGAGGGCCATAATCTGAGTCTTCTAGTAGCTTGTTTGCTGACCAGATGGATTTATTATTTCCAGATTTTTTGTGCTGCTACTTATGGGTAGTTTTCTTCTTCCCCCATCAGTTAGGTAATTTGCATTTACACAGAGGCTTTCTTGGCTTGCCTCTTGATCCAAAGCAATCAGCAGCTCAGAGACTGTCTTAAAAGGGACACATTTCACTTCCACCAGAGTTCTCATTACTTTTCACTTTCATCTCCTGCTTTAAAACACACAGAGATTTGAAAAAGAAAGCACAATTTATTGTGGCTTCTTTTGGAGCCCTAATAGGATTTTAATTAAGTACCATGTTTTGTTTGCATTTCTTTTACCTCTTTTCCAATATACACTGCACATGTCCTGGGAAATAGTTTAATTTCCATAACATTATATTAGTCATATTAATTTTACACAAGGTGTAACTGCCTTCCCGTGCCCACAGAGTTTTCATGCACCCCCACCAAAGCGACAGTCCAATCCCCCAGAGCCCCCCCAAGGCTCAGTGTTCCCATCATTGCTCCTCTTTTCCTTTTCCTATGCATGCACAAAACTATTTTTGCCTAACATTTTTTGCACTGTGATTACTTTTTTTTTTTACACAACTATACCCCAATTACACTCCCATCTTGTACAACCAGAGACAGCCAGGGGCAGTCAAGTTAAGTTCCAGTAGAAACCCCTGACATTCCTTTAGTGATTTTGATCACATTACCCAATAGTTAAATAATTTAATTAGATTATTTCTCCTCCTGCTGCCTGCAGCAGTCCCCTATAGACCATTTTTGTGGGAAAAGGGCCCATTTTTTCTCAGAATAGCTGTAAAGGCTTCTGGGGACAGAAGCATCGTGGTGGTAGTAGCCACTCTTCCTGACCCCCGGTATAATTTAATTACCAAGCTTCCATCCAATGTGATTGCACAGAGTTGCACATACAGTTACATTTATAGAACTGGGTTTTATTATTAAACCAAAAACTTGCTTCTTGTAACACCACAACTGTTACCTGTACCATTTTCACAACTCCCAAATGTTTACTTTCCTCCAAACCCTGATTTATTAATTTTTGCAAAAAGTATTTGTAACTTTTTACTTACTTTTTAAAATTACTTACTCCTACATTTAGTTTTTTAAGGTAGCGCACTTTGTTTTTAACAACTCAGCCACCAAGTACAATTATTGCCACACAGCCGCCTTAACCTGTGCTGTCTTTACCTTGAGACTGTTCAAAAGGCAGTAAAACATTTGTCTCCATGGTTGCCCATGGATCTGTTACTCCAAAAATTCCAGTGGACTACAGCAGACCTCCGTCGTACTTTGTCCCAAACAAAACAAACCACCAAAAACATTTCACATAAGTATCCAAAGTCCCCTCCACTAAAACTTCAGAAAAACAAAAGTGTTGAACGGCCGGGGGAGTGGAGGGGGAAGAGGTGGAAAGAAACCAATGAAGCCTGTCAGGTCAGTTTAAAGTACAGGCTCCCAGCAGCAAATTAAGTAAACTGAGAGAAAGAAGAAGGAAAAGAAGAAAAGGATATACTTAGTGCTGAACCAAGAGTAGACTCCCCGGGTTGGAACAGTTGGGAACCCTTCCCCCCGGTTCTCTGCCTGGCTCTGGGAGAAGACTGGGGGTCATTACCTGCTCCTGCAAACCCGGCCATTTTTCAGGTTGAAACCTTTTCTTTTTTCCTCCACTTCCCCAGGACCAAGTCCCAGCTCCTGTCTCTAAAGGTGGTCTGTTAACTCTGCTTCTGACTCTAAACCCTGATGGGCCAAATCATCTTTAACCACCCAAACTACTCTGCACCCCTTCATCAGCCCTGGCTGAAACAGCACCAACCTTGAAAGTTTACTGGCAGCTTCCCATAATGCTGCCCTTACTTCAAACCTCTCACAAGTGGACTGAAGTGCCTCCTTTCTCTGGGGGGCATCCAGTCCCCATGGGCAGGGACCTTCTTCCACTACCCATATACCAAAGGAGGGGGGGCTCCACAGCCACCCCCATCCCTCTGGGTCCCCTAACACTGCATCCATTTCCTTTTTAATCTCATCCCAGGCTGACCGCTGCTCCTGGTATGGGCCCTGGTTCTTCCTTATCCATTTATCCAAAAAATCCTTTTCCCTGGCTTGCCAAAACCCGCAACTACCATCACGAGAGTTCGCTATATCCCCTCCAAGCAGAGCTGCGTGGACTGTTGGGGGGGGCGGGGGGGATTTACAGGCTGCCACTCACCTATCCGATGCGATGCATCTGAGTCACGGCACCAAGATGTTAGGGGGCTTATTCCTTCACCCTCTCACTTCCCTGGTCCTTCTCGCATGAAGAGAGAGCAACAATACCCAAAATCCAAAGGTGCAAACAATTCGATGTTTATTGGGGTGAACTTCCAGCAAGCTCAAATCCAAGTTTCCTTCCTCAGTGTCCCCCTTCCCAGCTCTGACACCACAGAGCCATCCCTGTTCCCATTCACTGTTCCTATTCCCCCCTTAGTAAAACATGATTCCAATTCCCCCACCCTCATTCCCTGTTCCCATTCAACCCCCCTCACTTCCTGATTGACTGCAGACTATATAGTAAAACTTGAGTTGTGCTTAGCTATACCTTAACCAATCATGTTACTGAAATTTAACTAACCAATTCTAACATACTGTAACATGGTTTTTTAACCAATTATATCCCACCACCTTAACAAACCCAACAAAATTAATTATACAGCAGACAGAACCAATTACAGAACCAAACAGACCATGCAAATAAACATACAAAACAATACAGAAGCAAGAATTTTACACCCCAGCTATTGATAAGTGAGTTCTTGCCAGACAGGATGCTATTAAACTAAGTTTCCTTTTACATCTTCTAGGCTCTTCCCTTTCTCTGGAGGTGACAGGAATATCAGGACAGGTTTGGATTCCTAACAGCCAATAGCACCTTATTTCCATGGGACTAGTCTGGGATGTGAGGATGTGACCGTTCACTTCTCAGCTTAGGGCTGCCTCTGCTGCTTAGCCGAAGGCCTTACTTAGCCTAAGACCAGAGCCTCAGACTGTCCCTTACACCTAAAAAAAAGGAATTAAAATCACTTTTTTTCTACCTCGATAACTAGGTAAGTGATAAGAAAACACCTAAATTCTTAAAGTATAGGCCTTTGTAGACAGGCCTCAATATCTCTATCCTAACACCCAGCACCCCATGTAGGTACTTAGAGACTGTGACCAAGTCACCCCGTAACCTTCTCTTCATTAAGCGAAAGAGATTGAGCTCGGTGAGTCTCTCACTAAGAGGCAGGGTTTCTAACCTTTGAATCATTCTTGAGGCTTTTTTCTGACATCTCTTTCATTGAGAACATCCTTCTGGAATAACAAGGAGTCTGGTGGCACCTTAAAGACTAACAGATTTATTTGGGCATAAGCTTTCGTGGGTAAAAACCTCACTTCTTCGGATGCATAGAGTGAAAGTCACAGCTGCAGGCATTATATACTGACACATGGAGAGCAGGGAGTTACTTCGCAAGTGGAGAACCAGTGTTGACAGGGCCAATTCAATCAGGATGGATGTAGTCCACTCCCAATAATAGATGAGGAGGTGTCAATTCCAGGAGAGGAAAAGCTACTTTTGTAATGAGCCAGCCACTCCCAGTCCCTATTCAAGCCCAGATTAATGGTGTTAAATTTGCAAATGAATTTTAGTTCTGCTGTTTCTCTTTGAAGTCTGTTTCTCGTCCTCTAGTGCCCCTCCTCTACTTGCGCTACATTGATGACATCTTCATCATATGGACCCACGGAAAGGAGTTCCTTGAAGAATTCCACCTGGACTTCAACAATTTCCACCCCACCATCAACCTCAGCCTGGACCAGTCCACACAAGAAATCCACTTCCTGGACACTACAGTGCAAATAAGTGACTGTCACATAAACACCACCCTAAACCGGAAACCTACTGACCGCTATACGTACCTACATGCCTCCAGCTTCCATCCAAGACACACAACACGATCCATTGTCTACAGCCAAGCCCTAAGATATAACCGAATTTGCTCCAACCCCTCAGACAGAGACAAACACCTACAAGATCTTTATCAAGCATTCGTAAAACTACAATACCCACCTGGGGAAGTGAGGAAACAGATTGACAGAGCAAGACAGGTCCCCAGAAATCACCTACTACAGGACAGGCCCAACAAGGACAATAACAGAACACCACTGGCCATCACATACAGCCCCCAGCTAAAACCTCTCCCGCGCATTATCCACGATCTACAATCTATCCTGGAAAATGATCCCTCACTCTCACAGACCTTGGGAGGCAGGCCAGTCCTCGCTTACAGACAACCCCCGAACCTGAAGCAAATACTCACCAGCAACTACACACCACACCACAGAAACACCAACCCAGGAACCAATCCCTATAGCAAACCTCTTTGCCTACTCTGTCCCCATATCTACTCTGGCGACACCATCAGAGGGCCCAACCACATCAGCCACACCATCAAGGGCTCATTCACCTGCACATCCACTAATATTATATATGCCATCATGTGCCAGCAATGTCCCTCTGCCATTGGCCAAACCGGACAGTCCCTCCGCAAAAGAATAAATGGACACAAATCGGACATCAGGAATGGTAACATACATAAGCCAGTAAGTGAACACTTCAATCTCCCTGGTCATTCTATTACGGATTTAAAAGTCACTATCATTGAACAAAAAAACTTCAGAAACAGACTTCAAAGAGAAACAGCAGAACTAAAATTCATTTGCAAATTTAACACTTGTAGTGCCCATCTTTAAAAAAGAGAAGGAGGAGGATCCGGGGAACTACAGGTCAGTCAGCCTCACCTCAGTCCCTGGAAAAATCATGGAGCAGGTCCTCAAGGAATCAATTATGAAACACTTAGAGGAGAGGAAAGTGATCAGGAACAGTCAGCATGGATTCACCAAGGTCACCAAGTCATGCCTGACTAACCTAATTGCCTTCTATGAGGAGATAACTGGCTCTGTGGATTAGGGGAAAGCAGTGGATGTATTATTCCTTGACAGCAAGTTAAAGAAGTATGGTCTGGATGAATGGACTATAAGGTGGGTAGAAAGGTGGCTAGATCATCGGGCTCAACAGGTAGCAATCAATGGCTCCATATCTAGTTGGCAGCTGGTATCAAGCGGAGTGCCCCAAGGGTCGATCCTGGGGCCGGTTTTGTTCAATATCTTCATTAATGATCTGGAGGATGGCGTGGACTGCACTCTCAGCAATTTTGCAGATGACACTAAACTGGGAGGCGTGGTAGATGCGCTGGAGGGTAAGGATAGGGATACAGAGGGACTAGACAAATTAGAGGATTGGGCCAAAAGAAATCTGATGAGATTCAACAAGGACAAGTGCAGAGTCCTGCACTTAGGAAGGAAGAATCCCATGCACTGCTACAGACTAGGGACCGAGTGGCTAAGCAGCAGTTCTGCAAAAAAGGACCTGGGGGTTACAGTGGATGAGAAGCTGGATATGAGTCAACAGTGTGCCCTTGTTGCTAAGAAGGCTAGCGGCATTTTGGGCTGTATAAGTAGGAGCATTGCCAGCAGATTGAGAGACATGATCATTCCCCTCTATTCGGCATTGGTGAGGCCTCATCTGGAGTACTGTGTCCAGTTTTGGGCCCCACACTACAAGAAGGATTTGGAAAAATTGGAAAGAGTCCAGCGGAGGGAAACAAAAATGATTCGGGGGCTGGAGCACAAGATTTATGAGGAGAGTCTGAGGGAACTAGGATTATTTAGTCTGCAGAAGAGAAGAATGAGGGGAGATTTGATAGCTGCTTTCAACGACCTGAAAGGGGGTTCCAAAGAGGATGGATCTAGACTGTTCTCAGTGGTACCAGATAACAGAACAAGGAGTAATGGTCTCAAGTTGCAGTGGGGAAGGTTTAGGTTGGATATTAGGGAAAACTTTATCACTAGGAGGGTGGTGAAGCCCTGGAATGGGTTACCTAGGGAGGTGGTGGAATCTCCTTCCTTAGAGGTTTTTAAGGTCAGGCTTGACAAAGCCCTGGTTGGGATGATTTAGTCGGGGATTGGTCCTACTTTGAGCAGGGGGTTGGACTAGATGACCTCCTGAGGTCCCTTCCAACCCTGATATTCTATGATTCTATGATAGTTTGTTAAGATAGACACTAGAAAGCATTTTTCTCTTTATTTTCTCATAACCATTTCTGACTTTTATACCTCATTGCTTGTACTCACTTAATAGCTCTCTCTTTGTAGTTAATAATCTTGTTTTATTGTTTTATCTACACCAGTATGTTTAAGTTAAAGTGCCTGGGTAACTCTATTTAAGATCATAAGCTGGTGTCTATCATTCCCTTTAAGCAATAACAGACTTAATATATTTGGACTGTCTAGGAGAGGGTGGGCTGTACAGGACATACATTTCTGGGGGGAAATATGGGACTGGGAATGTGTTGGGGTCACCCTGAAATATAACCCAGGCTGGTGAGAGCCGGGGTGTGACTGGCAGTACGCAGTTACATACAGGCACATCTGGGAGTGACCTACATGCTGGCAAGCTGTTTTTGAGCAGCCCAGGTTGGGCATTACAACAGTCAGGCATTGCAAGGCACCCCAGGTTTCAGGGCAAGGGTGACACAGCCCCCCACTAGTCTAAACTGCACCCAGATATGTCACAGTGGGGATGGGTGGGAAATCCCTTCCTGACCCCTATTGGTGGCCAGCATAAACCCTGAAGCATGAGGTTTTAGGAACATAAGACAAAAACCAGAAGTGAGCCCCACGGTTGCTGAGCCCTGCCCCCCACCATGACAAACAATCTTGTCATACAATCACATTCTTAAATTTGTCCAGCTTGCTCTTAAAACTAAGTTATTTGCCCTGACAACGCCAATTGAGAGGCTGTTCTAGAACTTCACCTCTCTGATGGTTATGTCTATTTGTTCTTGTGCCAACATTGTCCTTTAGCTTAAATAACTCACTTTTCTCCCGAAAGTATTTATAGAGAGCAATGATATCCTCTCTCAGCCTTCTGTTCCCTAGACTAAGCAAGCCAAGCTCCTTCAGTCTCATAAGACAGGCCCTCCGTTCCCCTGCTGATCCTAGTAGCTCTTCTCTGCTGTCACTATCGCATCATCACTGCCACATTGTACAGTCCTTTCTTAATTGTCACACAGACATCCCATCACCCAAACAGAAGACTTTGAAGATGCTGAAATGTCAGACACACAGGATCCATCCAACATGTGACTTCACAAACAGAATCATCTGCTGTCAACTGACTACACAGACTGATAAAACTATTCACCCATGCAATATCATTGCCATGGAAAAACAGCATCAGCAGGTCACTCATTTCTGTTTTATAAGAGGTATGCAATGCTTTGGGGTTTTTTTTTTTTTTTTTTTACAATTGATCTTAAGTCCCATAGGGTCAGCAAATATTCTATATTGGATGACCAGCTGTCTACTGTGGAAGAAGAGTGGACTTTATTTTAGGATTCTATCACAGAGTTTGCTGGACAAAAACTGGGATTTAAGAGAATAAAAAAACAATGTTGGATTACAGATGATACCGTCAAATTACGGGAAAGAAAGAAAGAGGCCTGTTGGAATGATCATAAGCAATGGTGGAATAGTATGACTCAGTGCTTTGAGGAAGCCTCTGAAAGACATGACCAGAAATGTAAATTTGAGATTTTGAACATCCTAACTGGTGTCCATTCTCGCAGCTTCTGCCAGTGAAGGACAAAAATTTAGCTAAGGTGTAACAAGAGCCAATGGCTGGAAGTTGAGGCTAGATAAATTCAGAGAGGAAATAAAGGGTAAATTTCAAAGCGTGAGGGTAATTAACCATTGGCACAATTTATCAAGGGTTATGCTGGATTGTCCATCCCTGTCAAATTTTAAATCAGGATTAAGTGTTTTTCTACAAGCTCTGCTCTAGGAATGATTGTGGGGCAGGTCTCTGGCCTGTGCTGTGCAGAAGGTCCCTTTGGGCTTTGGAGACCGTGACTTATCATCCCCATGTAGAGGTGGAGATCCGAAATACAGAAAGAGTGACTTGCTCAGCATCATACATGGACTTGGGCTAATCAAAGCCTTGAACCCCCGTCTTAGGAAGCTAAGGCTAATGTTTGACCCACCAACCCATCCTCCCTTCCTGCTAAACAGTACCCTGAGATATGACTCATGCCTTTCTCTCAGGGTATGTCTACACTACAAAATTAGGTCGAATTTATAGAAGCCGGTTTTATAGAAATTGGTTGTATACAGCCGATTGTGTGTCCCCACATAAAATGCTCTAAGTGCATGAAGTCGGTGGACCGCGTCCACAGTACCAAGGCTAGCGTCGAGTTCCAGAGCGTTGCACTATGGGTAGCTATCCCACAGTTCCCACAGTCTCCGCCGCCCATTGGAATTCTGTGTTGAGATCCCAATGACTGAATGATGGAAAACAGTGTCGCGGGGGGTTCTGGGTACATGTCGTCAGGCACCTCCCTCTCCGTCAGAGCAACGGCAGACAATCGATTCGCGCCTTTTTACCTGGGTTACCTGTGCAGACAACATACCACGCCAAGCATGGAGCCCGCTCAGCTCAGCTCACCATCACCATATGTCCTCTGGGTGCCGGCAGACGTGGTACTTCATTGCTACACAGCAGCAGCTAATTGCCTTTTGGCAGTAGATGGTGCAGTATGACTGGTAGCCTTCATCGGCAATCTGGGTGCTGGCAGACGTGGGGCTGGCAGACGTTGTGCTGCATTGCACACAGCAGCAGCCCCTTGACTTTTGGTAGAAGATGGTATATTACGATTGATATCCGTCGTCGTGGTACTGCAGTGGCTGTCAATCATGGGCACCTGGGCAGTCTCGACGATGATGGCTATCAGTGGTAGTATGCTATTTTCTGCCAAGCGCCCAGTATTTTCTGCCAAGCACCCAGAAGATGACGAGGGCTATCAGTCATGCTGCACCGTCGTCTGCCAGCTTAAGATGTAAAAAATAGATTTGTTCTGTATTCATTTGCTTCCCCCTCCCCCCGTGAAATCAACGGCCTGCTAAACCCAGGGTTTTGAGTTCAATCTTGGGGGGGGGGCATTCTGTGTGACAATTGTTTGTGTTTCTCCCTGATGCACAGCCACCTTTATTGATTTTAATACAATCAATGTACACCACGTCGTCACTCGCCCCTCCCTCCCTCCTTCAGTCAGATACTAGTTTCGCGCCTTTTTTCAGACCAGACGCCATAGCACTGGGATCATGGAGCCCGCTCAGATCACCGCGGCAATTATGAGCACTATGAACACGACGCGCATTGTCCTGGAGTATACGCAGAGCCAGGACATGCCAAAGCAAAACCAGGACCAGCTGAGGAGGCGACTGCAGCGCAGCGACGAGAGTGATGACGAAATTGACATGGACATAGACCTCCCACAAAGTACAGGCCCCAGCAATGTGCAAATCATGGTGTTACTGGGGCAGGTTCATGCCGATTCTGGGCCCGGGAAACAAGCACAGACTGGTGGGACCGCATCGTGCTGCAGGTGTGGGATGATTCCCAGTGGCTGCGAAACTTTCGCATGCGTAAGGGCACTTTCATGGAACTTTGTGACTTGCTTTCCCCTGCCCTGAAGCGCCAGAATACCAGGATGAGAGCAGCCCTCACAGTTGAGAAGCGAGTGGCGATAGCCCTGTGGAAGCTTGCAACGCCAGACAGCTACCGGTCAGTCGGGAATCAATTTGGAGTGGGCAAATCTACTGTGGGGGCTGCTGTGATCCAAGTTGCCAGGGCAATGAAAGACCAGGTGAAATCAAGGGTAGTGACTCTGGGAAACGTGCAGGTGGATGGTTTTGCTGAAATGGGATTCCCAAACTGTGGTGGGGCGATAGACGGAACCCATATCCCTATCTTGGCACCGGAGCACCAAGCCACCGACTACATAAACCGCAAGGGGTACTTTTCAATGCTGCTGCAAGCCCCGGTGGATCACAAGGGACATTTCACCAACATCAACGTGGGATGGCCGGGAAAGGTACATGATGCTCGCGTCTTCAGGAACTCTGGTCTGTTTCGAAAGCTGGAGGAAGGGACTTTCTTCCCAGACCAGAAAATAACCGTTGGGGATGTTGAAATGCCTATGGTTATCCTTGGGGACCCAGCCTACCCCTTAATGCCAATGCCGGTTTGATGTGAGAGATCACTCACGCAGTGCCAGGCAACAGATTTCAGCTTGCAGGCAGCCATGGTAAGCCACAGTCTTTTGGCTTTTTTCACCTTCTTAACATGCGGGAATGGTTTCAAACTGTAGCGCCCTCATTTCCCATACCAAGCACCCGTTGGGTTGGCCATTTAAGATGGGTTTGCCATGTAAAAGGAGGGGCTGCGGTTCCCGGGTTAACATGCAGCACAAACCCAACTAACCCCCCTCCCCCCCAACACCCAATTCTCTGGGATGATCACTTCACCCCTCCCCCCACCGCGTGGCTAACAGCAGGGAACATTTCTGTTCAGCAGAGCAGGAATGGGCACCTCTGAATGTCCCCTTAATAAAATCACCCCATTTCAACCAGGTGACCGTGAATGATATCACTCTCCTGAGGATAACAAAGAGCGATAAGGAATGGATGTTGTCTGCATGCCAGCAAACACCGGGACCATACGCTGCCATGCTTTGTTATGCAATGATTCCAGACTACGTGCTACTGGCCTGGCATGGTAAAGTGTCCTACCATGGTGGACGGGATAAGGCAGCCCTCCCCAGAAACCTTTTGCAAAGGCTTTGGGAGTTCATGAAGGAGAGCTTTCTGGAGATGTCCCTGGAGGATTTCTGCTCCATCCCCATACACGTTAACAGACTTTTCCAGTAGCTGTACTGGCCGCGATTGCCAGGGCAAATTAATCATTAATCATTAAACACGCTTGCTTTTAAACCATGTGTAATATTTACAAAGGTACACTCACCAGAGGTCCCCGGTGTGCCCTCAGGGTCTGGGAGCACGCCTTGGGTGAGTTCGGGGGTTACTGGCTCCAGGTCCAGCGTGATAAATATATCCTGGCTGTTGGGGAAACTGGTTTCTCCGCTACCTTGCTGCTGTGAGCTATCCACATTATCTTCATCCTCCTCTTCCTCGTACCCAGAACACTCTTCCCTGTATGTTTCTCCAGTGAGGGAGTCATAGCACACGGTTGGGGTAGTGGTGGCTGCACCCCCTAGAATGGCATGCAGCTCCGCGTAGAAGCGGCATGTTTGCGGCTGTGCCACGGACCTTCCGTTTGCCTCTCTGGCTTTGTGGTAGGCTTGCCTTAGCTCCTTAATTTTCACGCGGCACTGCTGTGCGTCCCTGTTATGGCCTCTGTCCTTCATGGCCTTGGAAACCTTTTCTAATATTTTGCCATTTCTTTTACTGCTACGGAGTTCAGCTAGCACTGATTCATCTCCCCATATGGCGAGCAGATCCCGTACCTCCCGTTCGGTCCATGCTGGAGCTCTTTTGCGATCCTGGGACTCCATCACGGTTACCTGTGCTGATGAGCTCTGCGTGGTCACCTGTGCTCTCCACGCTGGGCAAACAGGAAGTAAAATTCAAACGTTCACGGGGCTTTTCCTGTCTACCTGGTCAGTGCATCTGAGTTGAGAGTGCTGTCCAGAGCGGTCACAATGAAGCACTGTGGGATAGCTCCCGGAGGCCAATAACGTCGAATTCCGTCCACACTACCCCAATTCTGACCCGCTAAGGCCGATTTTATCACTAATCCCCTCGTCGGAGGTGGAGTAAAGAAACCGGTTTAAAGGGCCCCTTAAGTCGAAAGAAAGGGCTTCGTCGTGTGAACGTGTCCAGACTTAATTCGATTTAACGCTGCTAAAGTCGACCTAAACTCGTAGTGTAGACCAGGCCTCAGAAAGTGCTCTGTCTCAGAAGAGAGGCAATCCACATGGAGATTATGACTGACTCACTTTAAGGCATAGGAAATTACTAATGTAAACTGTGCTTAAAGAAACCTGTCACCACCCATTTTGCATCTATCCCTATGGTTTAGTTTGTATTGCACAGCAGCGTGGATGTTCATTATAGTACGCCTAGGATTTGCTTCTTTGCCGATGCCACTCGCTATTATTTTGGCCGGCTTTGAGAAACGTGTGTGTCTTTGTGCCGAGGAGACGCTCATTTGGGGCAAAAGCTCACACTCTCATATTGGTCCAAAGCACACCCATGGGGCTTCCCAATGTTTAATTTGACATTAAAATGTTACTGGCCATATAGCCCTCTCCATTATTTGCTTCTTCGCTAGATGGATGAATTTCTCCATCGCAGCTTCCTGTGGAGAGAACCATTGCTGAGATAATGCCATGGGAAGTTTAATTATTATCTTTGTAGAGACCACAAAACCACACTATTTTCGATGGGGTTTTGTGTTGGCATAGCTGAAACCATAAAGAAATGTTCAGTCAAAAGCCACAGCTGTTCCCATTCTGTAGATTATAGGTGTTGGCATGTAACTGTAGGACCCTCAGCTAGAGTCAGCCAACTGTACAAACAAGATAGTACAGTTACAGGAAAATCTGGAAACACAAGAGGAATTCTACTGACTGGTGGAGAAGATGATGATTTGTTTCGTTCTGCGACTCCAGAGGTAATGTGTGTCCCCGGCCCTGCATTGAACAAGTGGAAGCCAGGAAATAACACTGCTTCTTCCACCTACAAGTTAGTCACTCTGAACTCTTCATAAGCCTTGGCTGTTTCTTTCACCAAGAAAAGAAGTGTGATTCACTGGGGGGGAGGGATAGCTCAGTGGTTTGATCATTGGCCTGCTAAACCCAGGGTGGTGAGTTCAATCCTTGAGGGGGCCACTTAGGGATCTGGGGCAAAATCAGTACTTGGTCCTCCTAGGTCCCTTCCAGTTCTAGGAGATGGGATATCTCCATTATTTATTTATTCAGACAGGTTAGGGTAACAGACACAGATTTCTGTTTTGTATGGTGGAGACCAGGGAAATTCAGGTACCTGAGAAATTCTGGTGTCTCCAAGGAAAGTACACACACGGCAGTCAGCACTGACTTCAGAAATGCAGCAGTGGAAATCTGGGCAGCTCCAGTGAAAGGAACAGGCCAGACTGAGTCACTTTGACTCACACTTGCTTTCAGTGAGGCTCATCAGGGGTAAGATGGTCTTTTCTGGGGTCTGGCTTGGGGAGTAAGGAAGTGACCCTTTTGGGAGCATATATCTAAAGCTAGCTTGTGGCTTGGGCACAGCCCCGAACAAGGGGTGGTGTATTCGCTGCACTGGCCCAGAAGCAGCCCCAGGAGGTGCTGCCACTCAGACACCCTGCCACAGGATACACTCACTGCTGGGGCACCTCCTTGTGGCCGCGTCTGGGGATTAGCTGCACTTAGGTCCGACGCCCCTTTCCTCACCTCGTGGTCTCTCTCTCTCTCTCTGGGACTCAGGGTACTCCTTCTTTGTGACTCAGCCCTCCAGCCAGGTCACTATGGTCATGCCCTTCTGGGGTAGCAAAGTCCCACTGGACGACTGTCCTAGGAAGTCTTCTGCCCCACTGACCAGACTGGGCCACTTCCCTCAGTGGCTGGTAGGGGAACCCAAGCCTTCCCCTCCACTCTGGGGGTCCAGCCCAGGGAACCTACAACCGGTAGCTGAGGTCTGCACAATCCCAAACCTTGCTACTGTTTCCCTGGGCTGCTCCTACTTCACCTCTGCCAGGCTCTTTCTTCACCCTCGTCTGGGTACACCCTTCCCTCAGGACTGGGACTCCAGAGCTGCTGGTCTCCCCCTGGTTTCCTCCTTTCCCTCGCCAAGGCTGGAGAGTAACGGCAGAGCTCCACACTGCAGCCTCTGTCTGCTGCAACCTGCCTGGCTTTAGCATACCCCACCCGTTCCTTCTCAGCTGGGCTCTACTCCCAGTCAGGGGTTGCTTATCCAGCCCAGTTCCCCTCAGGTGTAGCCTATCAAGTTAATTGGCCCCCTTTTCAGCCTCATTAACCCTTTCAAGGCTGGTCAGGGTTGAGCACCCTGTCACACACCCCTCCGAGTCACAATCCCTCCCTGCTTCCTCCTTATGCTGTTGTGGGATGGTACGTGGCTACTGGCCTACACCAGAATAAATTACACCTCCTGGGCACTCTCCTGCATTTCCTGCATTTCTGAATAAGCCCTTCAACATTATTATTATAATTAATTACTTGTATTACTGTAGGCGCCCTCGTAATAGACCGGGACAGCATTATGCTGGGTGCTATACAAACCCAGAACTAGAAGATGGCTCTTGCCGCAAGGAGCTTACAGTCTGGGGATATAGCTACACTTAAAATGCTGTTGCAGCTGCACCACTGTAATGCTTCAGTGTAGACACTACCTACACCGACTGCAGGGCTTCTCCATCAGCATAGGTAATCCACCTCCCCAAGAGGTGGTAGCTAGGTCTAGCTAGACCTAGCACAGTCTACACCGGCGGTTAGGTTGGCATTGTGACAGTACCACCAATAAGGCTTTATGGAAATATGCATATGAATGTATATATATAACATAACTAGAATGTGTTTTTTACTACATATGCCATGTAACATATCTCTGTAAAGGTTATGATCTACTGAATCTATTAATCCTATTTGTATGCATGTATCGTTGTTGTATTCAAAGTTATGAATATTGGCTGCATACTTGTTTGATTCTAAGTAGGCTGTAGTGAAGCATTTGGTCAGCTTCCTGAGAAAAGACTATTCTCAGTAAGTGCCCAATCAGAAAACACTTAAGCCAACAATGAACTTGGAGACACCAATACACATCTGGGCTTTCCCAGGAATGTGGCCGGGCTGGTAAGGAACTCAGTCGTGCATGGACATGTGACTTGCCCAGGTGACTCCAAAACTCCATCTTGGAGCTGGACTTTACATAGGAGAGGGGAGGGGGTCTCCACCCACAAGAGAAAGTCTATTTAAGCCCGTGGGAGACCCCTCCATTTTGTCTTCAGCTGGCTAAAGAGAGAGCCTCTCCACCCCCAAGGATACCTGAAAGAAACTGGAACAAAGAACAGTGACTGCAAGGGGTGTGAGTGATTGCTGGACCCAGACTAAAAGGAGGTTAGTCTGTAAAAGGGAGCATTCTGGAACTGGTGAGATTATCTGTATTCAGTTTGATTAGACATAGATTTGCATGTTTTATTTTATTTTGCTTGGTGACTTACTGTTACTACTTGGAACCACTTAAATCCTACTTTCTGTATTTAATAAAATCACTTTTTACTTATTAATTAACTCAGAGTATCTGTTAATACCTGGCTGGGGGGCGGGGGAACAGCTGTGCATATCTCTCTATCAGTGTTGTAGAGGGCGAATAAACTTATACAGGGTAAAACGGATTTATTTGGGTTAGACCCCACTGGGAGTTGGGCATCAGAGTGTTAAAGACAAGAACATTTCTGTTAGCTGCTTTCAGGTAAGCCTACAGCTGTTAGGGGACATGATTCAGACCTGGGTCTGGGTTTGCAGCAGGCTAGCAAGTCTGGCTCAAACCAGGCAGGGCACTGAAATCCTAAGCTGATGGGGCAGGAAGGCAGGGGCAGAAGTAGTCTTGGCACATCAGGTGGCAGCTTCCAAGGGGGGTTCTGTGATCCAACCCGTCACAGGCATAGCTATGTCTCTTGGGGTGTGGATGTAGCTGTACTGATGTAAGTTTCTTGTGTAGATCAGGCCTAGGTGTAGGATAAGAAACAACAGCTGGATAGAGAGAGATGGGGGAGTACAGGGTAACAATGAGACACCACTAGTTAGCATCACACCGTCCACGGGCTGTGCCTCGATCAGAAGGACTTGGGCCCCCGAACCTCTTAACGGTTTCACGCCCTCTTGAACTCTCTCTTCAAAGTTCTTTTCAACTTTCCCTTACGGTACTTGTTGACTATCGGTCTCGTGCCGGTATTTAGCCTTAGATGGAGTTTACCACCAGCTTTGGGCTGCATTCCCAAGCAACCCGACTCCAAGAAGACCCGGTCCCGGCACGCCGGGGGCCGCTACCGGCCTCACACCGTCCACGGGCTGTGCCTCGATCCGAAGGACTTGGGCCCCCGAACCTCTTAACGGTTTCACACCCTCTTGAACTCTAGTTAGCATGACAGGCAGTGGTCTCAGCCTAACTGTTGTCAAGTGTTTAATAGACATAATGGAAAAGGAGAATTTTAAGAAGGGCTGTGGAGTAGGACAAGAAGTTAATTTTGCACATGTTTAGAGGGAGAACCTCCCAAGCTTAAGGGCACTATGGGAGAAAGCACAAAGGGGCTTGTTTAAAAACTTAACAAGTGGGCAATTGTGACAGTCTGTACCCTTAAGTTTTACCAGCCTATTGTAAACTTTGTACAAAGTATGCCTTCTGAGGTATCATTTGAAAGCTCATAATTTGCTGAACATTATTGTCCTGGTAAATATGTATGGCAACATTGTATGTAAAGTTATAAAGATTCTACTATATGACTTTACTGAGACATGCTCCAAGTTTAGAAAAGCAGGCACAAACCAGTTCCTCAGAGACAAAAGGCAAACTGATGCCTCAGCCAGTTATCAGCATAATCAAATGGACTATCGCCTGGGTAAGTGTCCATTTTGTGGCAGGAAGAAGGGTGTGAGCAAGAAATGTACATCTCGGCAGTGGAACAGCTGGAGATTCCCATGCAAACAGGCTGGCTGCCACCAGAACCCCAACTGGAGATGATTCTCAGAGGAGGAAGAGGCATAAAAATGAGGAACAGAGGCCCCAAATCGCCTCCCTTTCTCTCTACCCATGACACCCATGACTAATGAACAAGAAAAGGAATGGAACATTGGATTGGGGGAGGGGTCCAACAATGCCAAAGAACTTGTGGTGAGAGACTTTTGTTTTGAATTCACTTTGCTTGTTAAGTTAGGTATTTGTTCGTGTTTTATCTTTTATTTATTTGTAACCAATTCTGATTTTTTATGTCTCATTACTTGTAATCACTTAAAATCTTTCTTTCTGTAGTTATTAACATTATTTTATCTAAACATGTGTGTGTTTCAAGTATGTGGGAAGCTCCATTTGAGATACCAAGGTATGTGCATATTGTTTTCTATTAATGAAATGATGGACTTTCTATGAGCTTGTTCAGGAAGCTACTGGGCAGTACAAGCAGCACATTTCTGAGGACAAATTTAGGACTGGGAATTTTCTGGTGTCACTCTGAAATATAATTCAGGAGTGGCTGGTTAAAAGCACTCCTATAACTCAGCTAGAATAATTTACATGCTAGAGGCTGGGTGTGAGAAGGCCAGGAGTGGTTGTTCTCACAGCAAAGCAGTATAAATGGCACCCCAGGTTGTAGAATTGAGGGGATATCGCTGTCCATCAGTCCAGATTGTACCCTGGGGAATGTCACAGCGATGAATATCATAGGATGAATGAAGGTAGGAGTTGACATTTGTGATGAATGAGAAATGATAGATAGGGTGAGGATAGTCCTTGAAAGTGAAGACAAGTAGCTTATGTTTGAT
Source organism: Malaclemys terrapin pileata (assembly GCF_027887155.1). Lineage (NCBI taxonomy): Eukaryota > Metazoa > Chordata > Testudines > Emydidae > Malaclemys > Malaclemys terrapin. Next base: position 11,103,852 of record NC_071515.1, on the reverse strand, counting down.
AGGCAAGGAGGAGCTTGTTGAGGGGGACGGGGCACTTCCTTAAGAGTCTTCTACAGACAATCCCAAAGAAAACTATAGCAGCCTTAACCTGCATGCACTAGTTTCACACTAAAAATACATATGCTGTTAAAGATGACTGCAAAGGAGGTGGGAGGGGACCATGTTTTTTTTTTTTTAATGCAGTTGGGGGGTGAGGGGCTGCTTTTTTCTTGTTACTTTAGGAATATCAAATCATGACTTGCACATGCCCTTGCAGGGCCATAAGAACTGGGGTGTCAGCTCTTGCAGCCACTAATCGATTTACGTGGGTGTTGAATCAAGATCTTTCCTTCCAGCTGTGTTAGGTTGAGTTAAACAGTCTGAATAACAATCATTCCCCAACTTCGTTAACCAGGTTTCATTTGTATGGCAGCCGATACCTATCTAGGCACTTAGTCAGCCCTTATCACCGTAGTACCCGAGTCTAGAGCCCTGCAAGTCTGCCGATATCTGCATACCGTGTTTGCAGATTGTGGATTGGATGTGGATACAAATTTTGTATCCATGCAGGGCTCTACCTGAGCACTTCACAGTCATCAATAGATTTTATCCTCACAACACCCCTGTGAGGTAGGAAAGTATTATCCTCATTGCACAGATGGGGGAACTGAGAATGGAGAGGCTAAGGGGGGATACTTGCAAAGGCCTGAATCAGTTATGTATCCAACTCCCAGTAACTTTCAATGGGCATTCAGTGCCTAACTGTCCTCTGTGTCTTTGGAAATCTCTTCCAAGTAAGCACAAAGAAAGTATGTGGCTGACCCAAACACACATCTCCTGAGTCGCAGTCCTGTGCCGAGTCCACTAGACAACACTTCCTCCCATTTTTTGATTTCAGGATTTTGATAATCTTGTCACTTTCCCAGTTGTCCAAGTCTTCCGGGCCGGGAGAAACCTAAGGTCCCCATCCTCCAAGGGTTCACTACATGGACAGAGCAGTGTGATTGCATGGAGACCCAGTAGAGCCATGGGAGTTCTGCACTGCGGTCCACCTGAGCAGAGGTTATTGCAAGATGAGGCCCCAGGCATTGTAAATGCCAGAAGGGAATTCACTAAAAGAAATAGTTTAATGAGGTTATTAATAAATAACTACCTGGTTCAATTCCATTACACGCTCCTGGTATCCTCCTTCTTGGGGAAGAAGACAACCTGGGGAACTATAGACCAGTCAGCCTAATTTCAATACCTGGAAAGATACTTGAACCATCAATATTAAATGGTCAATTTGTAAGCACCTAAATGATCAGGGGGTGGGGGGAGGGATAGCTCAAGAGGTTTGAGCATTGGCCTGCTAAACCCAGGGTTCTGAGTTCAATCCTTGAGGGGGCCACTTAAGAATCTGGGGCAAAATCAGTACTTGGTCCTGCTAGTGAAGGCAGGGGCTGGACTCAATGACCTTTCAAGGTCCCTTCCAGTTCTAGGAGATGGGATATCTCCATTAATTTATTTAAATTTTTTTTTTAATCATAGGGTTCTAAGGAATAGCCAGCATGGATTTTTCAAGAACAAACCATGCCAACCAACCTAATTTCCTTCTTTGACAGGGTTACAAGCCTAGCAGATAGGAAGGAAGCAGTAGATTTGATATATGGTTATTTTAGTAAGGCTTCTGAGACAGTCCCATGTGACATTCTCATAAGCAAACTAGGGAAATGTGGTGTAGATGAAATAATATAACATGGGTGCACAGCTGATTGAAAGACTGAACTCAGAGAGTAGTTCTTAAGGGTTCACTGTGAAACCAGAGCATAGCTAGTGGGATCCCACAGGGGTCACTCCTGGGTCCAGTATTAGTCAATATTTTCATTACTGACTTGGATAATGGAGTGGAAAGCATGCTTATAAAATCTGAGAATGACACCAAGCTGAGAGGGACAGAAGCACTTTGGAGGACAGGATTAGAATTCAAAATGACCCTGACAAATTAAAGAATTAGTCTGACCAGTCAGACCAATCAGCTTAATTTTGTTACCGGGAAAGATAATGGAGCAAATAATCAAAAAATCAATTTGTAAGCACCTAGAAGATAGGTGATAAATAACAGTCAACATGGATTAGTCAAAGAACAAATCATGTTAAACCAACTTAATATCCTTCTTTGACAGGATAACAAGCCTTGTAATATAACTCGACTTTAGCCTAAGGCTTTTGATACCATCTCACATGACTTGCTCATAAACAAACTAGGGAACTATCGCTTAGATGAACCTACTATAAGGTGGGTGCATAACTGGTTGGAAAATCATACTCAAAGAGCCATTATCAACGCTTCACAGTCAAGCTGGAAGGGGATATTAAGTGGGGTCCCACAGGAATCTGTCCAGGGTCCAGGTCTACTCAATATCTTCATAAATGATTTGTATAATGGCATGGAGAATACACTTATAAATCTGCAGATGATACCACGCTGGGAGGGGTTGCAAGCACTTTAGAAGACAGGATTAGAATTCAAAATGATCTTGACAAACTGGTAAAATGGTCTGAAATAAATGCAATGAAATTCAGTAAGGACAAATGCAAAGTACTACACTTAGGAAGGAATAATCAGTTGCACAAATGCATAGTGGGAAATAACCGCCTAGGCAGGAGTACTGCAGAAATGGATCTGGCTGTTAGCATGAATCACAAACTAGACATGAGTCACACGGCCCTTCCTGTTTTAATTTCAAACTTACTTCTCCGGGGAAGCTCAGCTCAGATGCAGCATCTAGTTTGTCAATGAAATTCCTGGGCTTTATCCCCATTTATGCTATGACCCCTTCACACTGCTCTGGCAGTATATTGGGGACTTTAAGTGGGAGTAAATTACACCTGCACCCACTTCAAAGCATTGTACCACCACCAAAATGGTGTAAAGGGGGTTTAGTGTAAAGGAAAATTAAACCTCTTTTGTTTTTTTTGTCCTGTTTTGTATGTCATTTGGTCATTAAGACAAAGAGATCGAGGTGGCCAAGATCAGTGTCAGAATGCAATGTATACTTAAAGACACATTTCAGAGTGGTAGCCGTGTTAGTCTGTATCAGCAAAAACAACGAGGAGTCCTTGTGGCACCTTAGAGACTAAATTTATTTGGGCATAAGCTTTTGTGGTCTAAAACCCACTTCATCAGATGCATGGAGTGGAAAATACATTAGGCAAGTATATATACACAGTACATGAAAAGATGGGAGTTGCCTTACCAAGTTGGGGGTCAGTGCTAACGAGACAATTCAATTAAAGTGGTATGCCAACATTTTTATGGCTGACTTAGAACAATGCTTCCTCAGTTCTCGTCCCCTAACGCCCCTACTCTACTTGCACTACATTGATGACATCTTCATCATCTGGACCCATGGAAAAGAAGCCCTTGAGGAATTCCACCAGGATTTCAACAATTTCCACCACACCATCAACCTCAGCCTGCACCAGTCCACACAAGAGATCCACTTCCTGGACACTACAGTGCAAATAAGCGATGGTCACATAAACACCACCCAATACCGGAAACCTACTGACCGCTATACTTACCTACATGCCTCCAGCTTTCATCCAGACCACATTACATGATCCGTTGTCTACAGCCAAGCTCTAAGATACAACTGCATTTGCGCCAATCCCTCAGACAGAGACAAACACCTACAGAAACTCTATCAAGCATTCTTAAAACTACAATACCTACCTGCTGAAGTGAAGAAACAGATTGACAGAGCCAGAAGGGTACCCAGAAGTCACCTACTACAGGACAGGCCCAACAAAGAAAGTAACAGAACGTCACTAGCCGTCACCTTCAGCCCCCAACTAAAACCTCTCCAGCGCATCAACAAGGATCTGCAACCTATCCTGAAGGATGATCCCTCACTCTCACAGACCTTGGGAGACAGTCCAGTCCTCGCTTACAGACAGCCCCCCAACTTGAAGCAAATACTCACCAGCAACTACACACCACACAACAAAAAACACGAACCCAGGAACATATCACTGCAACAAACCCTGTTGCCAACTTTGTCCGCATATCTATTCAAGGGACACCATCATAGGACCTAACCACATCAGCCACACCATCAGGGGCTCGTTCACCTGCACATCTACCAATGTGATATATGCCATCATGTGCCAGCAATGCCCCTCTGCCATGTACATTGGCCAAACCGCAGAGTCTCTACACAAAAGAATAAATGGACACAAATCAGATGTCAAGAATTATAACATTCAAAAACCAGTAGGAGAGCAAGTCAATCTCCCTGGACACTCAATAACAGACTTAAAAGTGGCAATTCTTCAACAAAAAAACTTAAAAAAACAGACTCCAATGAAAAACTGCAGAACTGGAATTAATTTGCAAACTGGACACTATCAAATTAGGCCTGAATAAAGACTGGGAGTGGATGGGTCACTACAAAAACCAATTTCCCCCTACTGTTACTCACACCTTCTTGTCAACTGTTTGAAAAGGGCCATCCTGATTACATTGTCCTCGTTACCACTATAAAAGTGATTTTTCCTCCCTTGGTATCCTAACTGTTGAGAATAGCCCACTTCCACTTTAATTGAATTGTCTTGTTAGCACTGACCCCCCCACTTGGTCAGGCAGCTCCCATCTTTTCATGTACTGTGTATATATTCTGCCTACTGTATTTTCCACTCCATGCATCTGATGAAGTGGGTTTTAGCCCATGAAAGCTTATGCCCAAATAAATTTTTTAGTCTCTAAGGTGCCACAAGTACTCCTCGTTGTTTTTTTTAAAGACCCATGTATACTTAAAGACACAGCAGCTCATTTCTACAAAAGCAAGAAATATGTTTCAAATGCGAGGAGTACAGTTTGTTACACGTATTTAATTGCTGATAGGAAGATGGAACAAGCAAGCTGGATTTCTAGTAACACCATGAAAGCACCAAAGAAATATTCACATTTCCACAGGTAAGTGAGGCACTCGGAGCCCTTTATCCAATAGATTCCTCATGGGAAGTTAGGGTGCACTGAAACACTTCTTCAAAAGCATCCAGAAAAGGCTCAGTGATTTCATCAACTGTGACATGTCTCTGGAGTTCTTCGCTCAGGGAGGTGACACCCATCCCTTCGAGTCCACAAGGAACAATGTGATCAAACCACGTAAGATCTGTGCAGCAGTTCAGCGCCAGCCCATGAGAGGTTATATGCCTTCCACAATGGACACCTGAAAAGCAAAACATACATGTCACCTCGTTCAGTGCTATGTACCACACACCACCCCTCCCCCAAAGTCATCTTAAATGTCAGATTCCAAGGCCAGAAGGGACCATCGTGATCATCTAGCCGATCTGTATAACACAAGCTACAGAACTTCCCCCAAATAACCCCTAGATCAGATCTTTCAGAAAAACATCCAATCCTGATTTAAAAATTACCAGTGATGGGCAATCCGCTATAGCCCTTGGCAAGTTGTTCCAATGGTTAAATATCCCCTTCACACTAAGACTCCTATCCACCTTACCACATAAGTTGCCCAGCTGATGAGGCACCAATGCTGTAGTGCTTATCAGCAGCGAGGGCGCTGAGACCATAGCCTATCACGTTCACCAATACGGTCTCAATGTTTCCTTGTACTCCCCCACCATCTGTTATCTCATCTTACACTTCAACTGTAAGTTCTTTGGGGGCAGAGACCTGCCTGTCTGCACTGTATTTGTGACTGGGGTTCCCAGGCTCTATTAGAATGCAAATCTAGCCCAGGGCACTGGGTTCATTGTTATTGAAGAGGCATGCAGGCATGGTGTGCAGTCCCTCATGAAGAAGTGAAATTCTTGTAAATATCTGCTTGTTAACCGGGCAAATCCTGCCTATTAGCAGGATTGGCTCTGGTAGCGAATGAGGACAAAGGACAGCATGATGTGCATGTTCACAGTCATACATAGTAGATCCCTGATTTTCCCGCTTTGCACTGCACAACAGGAGAGCTGGGATTCTACACTACTGTACTGTGACCATTGTTTTTAGAGAATCATAGAGCTTTTCAGTAGCAGAAAATTTCCAGGAATTATTAAGGCCCACATCCTGAAAGATTTACACATGTGCACAATTTTAGTCAGAGGAGTAATCCAATGAGATTACACACATGAGTAATGGTACACACGTGCAGAAATCTTTCCAGGACTGAGGCATAAAAATGTAGTTCCTAGTGATTTATAAGTAAGCCCTAAGATTATTAGAATTGAGATTAGCGTGCGGGGGGGATCTCTATTATTTCAGTATGTGGACTGCTTTTAGCCACACTCCATGTATAATCAGGTCACACTCTACCTGCTATTTTCCATGGATCTTTCACACAGCAGCACATGAAAGGAGAAGCAGTTTAATAAAGGCTACGCTACGGCCTTGTCTCTGCTAGAAAAGGATCTGCCAGTGTAACTATACCAGCAAACCATCTTAGTGGAGGTGCTGTTTGTACCAGGAAGAGTGCATTTGCTGGTATAACTTATATCAGTTCCCTAAATGAAATAAACGATATCAGCAAAAGCATGGTTTTGCTTGTATAACTGCATCTACACTTGTGCTTTTGCCAACACCATCAGGTCAGTTATGGGGTGTGATTTTTTCCACGCTTGATAACATAGCTACACTGGCAAAAATTTTAAGGGTAGACCGGGTCTACGCTAGGAGCTATACTGTCAAAAACCTCTAGTGTGGACATATTTATATTGGTATAGAAGTGCTTATTGGATTTCCCTGACCGGGATGAACGATACCAGTATAAACACCATTATAACTGTGTCCATACTACCGCTTTACTGGCATATCTACGTTAGTAAAAATCACACCCCAACCAACACAACAATGCCAGTAAGACTCATTAGAGCAGACCAGGCGAAGCAGAAAAGCATGGCCTTGATCCTGCACTGAAAACCCCATGGGTGGATCCCTACATCCGTGCTGAGCCCCACTGGAGTCTGTGCGGTTCATTGCAGCATCAGGGCTTGTGATCATAAAACCACAAACACTGGTGGGGCACTTGGGCAGGTGGAAAACCTGAAACTACTCTTAACTCACTCAAAGCCGCTCAGCCCCATCTCCTGCCAACTTCCCAGGAGCTCCCCAAGTCTCCACTTGTCTAGAGTTACCATATTTTGAGCCTCCAAAAGGAGGACACTCCACCGGTCCCCGGCCCCGCCCACGCCCCAACTCCGCCCCTTCCCCAAAGTCCCCGCCCCAACTCCGTCCCTGCTCTGGCTCTCAGAGCTCCCTCCTGCGCTCGAAGGGCTAGTGAGCGTTTGCCCGGTGCCATCGCCCTGGCACCTGGGCCAGCTGGGCTGTGACAAGTGCGAACCCAGCCAGGGACTGGCGTGAAGCCCCGTGTTTCGAGCCAGGGGAAGGGGGGACCATGGCAGTGGGAGTTCCTGCATTGTGAGGCCAGCAGGGCCCCCGCCATCACAACCTGCAGCCGCTCCTCCCCTCTAGGCAAAAGACAACACAAAGGAAAGGCAACCACTCCCCCCCGCTAGACTTCAGGCTGGGGAGGAGGGTGCCAATGGAGAGGGCACACAGGAGCGAAAAGAGAGGGGTGGGGCACAAGTGCCAAAAAAGGAAAGCCGGCTCCCCCAGCTACACTAGGGCGGGGGGGGACTACAACAACAGTAAAAGGGGGGGTGAACAGTGCAAAAGGGGGGGGGAACAAAACGGGGGCACAAGCGCGCGCGGGGGGGCGAAGGGGGGGGTGCACCGGAGCAGCGGCTCGGAAACAGAATGGAATGTCCAGCCAGCTGCAGCCCAAGGACAAGGAGGGGTAGGAGGAAAAACTCCAGCCAGCCGCAGCCCAAGGACAGGGCCGGGAACACAGCCAGCAGGCTAGGAACCGAGGGGGGGGGGAATGGGCACCAAACAAAATAAACCGAAGGGGCTCAAAAGGAGGGGGGTAGGGTAGGGCCAACTAATACAAAGGGGGCTACAGGGAGGGGACCCCACCAGCGAAACGTAGTTGGGGGGCAGGAGAAGTCCAGGGCGAAGGAAAAGGTGCACCCACAGCGTTCGCGAAGCGCAGGCTCCGCCGTTCACTGCTGCAAGTAAACAGTCCCGGACGATGGAAATGGCGGGGGGAGCAAACAGCCCTGCCGAGGGGCGAAAAGCAGGTCCAGGTGGCACGCGGGGCGGTGGAGGGGTTGTCGGCAGCTGTCGGCGGTGGGGGTGGTGGTAGAGGGGGAGTAGATGAACGAAGGGGGGGGCACCGCACCCCCCCCCGCACCCCCTTCAACAGTCCGCTACGGGGGACGGGACAGCAGGATCCCAAGTCGACCTCGGAGCTTCCTGGCAAGCGACGGCTTCCAGTCCGAGGAATTACAAACGAGAGGCTCAGTACCGTCCACACTCCTAACGCGACTGGGGGCACCACCACCCCAGGAGCAAAGATGGCAAAGTCACTCAAAACACAGTCCTCAAACAACCCCCTCCACAATCTCTCGAACCACGGACGCAGTCTCTTCGCACTCCGCGACGGAGGCAGCGGCTCCCACACAGGAACATCAGCAGCAGCGAGCGGCAGTCAGCCGGCCGGGCAACCGGCCAGGCAGGCAAGCAAGCAGGCAGGTGGGCCCCCAGATGGTATCGGTGTTGGCGTTGGGGGGCCGATGCTTCTCCCTCCGGAGGCGAGGGCGAGGGGGGGGGCAGGCCGGCAAGGCCCCCCCCTCCACACTCCTCACTCACGCACGCAGCAGCAGCAGCGGCAGCAAAAGCAGCAACAGCAGCAGCAGGAAGGGGCCAGGGAGAACGGAGGGAGAAGGGAGCACAGAAAACTCCAGCCGGCTCCCGACGGCCCCTGAGGGAGAGGAGCCTGAATTGGCACCCAAGTGGGCGGAGCCACCGCCACCTGTTCCCGCCCCCCGGAAGTCAAGGGGCGGGACAGGAAGTATAAGAGCCAGGCCCCAGCCCTCAGTTAGAGCCCAGCAGCCGGAGAGGCCAGACGTGCCGGTGCGAGCTCCGGCTAGACCAAGGCTTCCCAGAGCCAGGTACCCGGACACGGACGGACCGAGCTGCCCCAGAGCCAGATACCCGGACACCGACCGACCGGACCTCCCCAGAGCCAGGTACCCCGACGCGGATTGGCCAAGCCTTCCCCAAGCAAGGTACCCCGAGGTAGACTGGCCACCCTTGCCCCGAGCACGGTACCCCGAGGAGGGGCCTGAGCGCCCCCCTGACCGGAGACCGGAGGAGCAACCCGACCCGGACGACCCTCTGCGAAGTGAGGAACCCATGGTGTGGGACCCCGCTGCCGAGCCCAGCGGGGAGCAGGTACAAATGGAGGAGGAAATGGAAATCAGCCCGGGGGTAGCTGACCCCAGTCTAGCTACAACAGAGAGCGAACCCATGTTGGTGTGTTGCGGTCAGGACCCCACCAACACAGCGGCAGACTGACTGCCGCTCTTAGGGCCCCGGGCTGGGACACAGTGGAGTGGGTGGGCCTGTGTCCCCCCTGCCACCCCACTTAACGGGTGGCAGTCTCCCCCTCCAGCCAGCGCTCTGGCACCGCCACTGAGCTATTGCTTGCTGCCCTGAACGAGTGCTTGTTGCCCCACCCTGACTGAGGGTCTGGGGCGTCCCGAGTTTGTCCGTGCTCAGCTCCTGATACCCAGACCTGAACCCGAACCCCTGAACTATTGTTTGTTGCCCCGCCCTGACTGAGGGCCTGGGGCTACTAACCCTGCCTGGGCTCAGCCTGAAGGAAGGTCCTGAGCCCCTGGACTATTGTGTGCTGCCCCGCCCTGACTGAGGGCCGGGCCTGAACCCCTGACTTTACGGCTCAGCCTGAAGGAAGGTCCGGAGCCCCCTGGACTATTGTTTGTTGCCCCGCCCTGATTGAGGGCCGGGCCTGAACCCCTGACTTTACTGCTCAGCCTGAAGGAAGGTTCTGAGCGCCCTGGACTATTGGGGGTTGCCCTCCCCTGAATAAGGGCCTGGGACGTCGTGAGTTTGTCAGGGCTCAGCTCCGGATCCACGGAGCTGAGCGCCCGAACTATTGTTTATTGCCCCGCCCTGAGCTAGCGCGGGGGCTTGACTGACTTTGTAATCCCCAGCTCCGGCAGTGAGGACCGGAGCCCGGGCCTGAGTTACTGCCGGACCCTGACGGAGAGCAGGAGCTCATTGCAGAGGCCGTGTACCTTTGGCCTAGTCCCTGCCAGAGGGGCGGAACCCTGAGACCGATCCAGGCCGTGTAGTGAGGCGGCCTGGCCCCCGACGGCCCCTGAGAGGGCCCGACCCCCGCACCGGACGTTTACAGAGCCTAAATACCTTTGAGAATCTCTCATTTTATGTCTCTCTCGCTCTGGCATGAAAAGTGCCATCCTAACAGAATCCAGGAGGGAATCCAGCTGTCTGATCAGGGGTTACTTGTGCCCTACCTCTCTCTTACACTCAATTCTTTAGTTCAGCTGTAAAAATTGTGGCAGATAGGGAATAACTCCAGAGTTGATAAGGCTGCATGGTAAGGTTATATTTCATTAACCCAGCAGGGACTTCCGGAGATCACTGAGATCCCTAGAAAGACTTGCCCCCTCTGGGAGTCTCTTCCGCTGATCCCTCTCTGGGACCCTGTTCTAGGATCTCACACAGGGCCCTTGTCCCTGAAGTGGAGAATGAAAGGAAGTGGGTTCTGTTCCAGGCCTCCATTCATCTGTAGACGAGCTCCATACGCACAGACCCCAGAGGACACAATCAGGGGAGTCGCCCACTAACTTCAGTGAGCTTGGATCAGGCCCAGATATAGGCCCTGTCATAACTATAAAGGGAAGGGTAATAGCTGTCCTGTGTACAGTACTATAAATCCCTCCTGGCCAGAGACTCCAAAATCCTTTTCCCTGTAAAGGGTTAAGAAGCTCAGGTAACCTGGCTGGCATCTGACCTAAAGGACCAATAAGGGGACAAGATACTTTCAAATCTTGGGGGGGGGAAGGCTTTTGTTTGTGTTCTTTGTTTGGGAGTGTGTTCGTTCTCGGGGACTGAGAGGGACCAGACATCAATCCAGGTTCTCCACATCTTTCTAAGCAAGTCTCTCCTATTTCAAACTTGTAAGTAAATAGCCAGGCAAGGCGTGTTAGTTTTCCTTTGTTTTCTCAACTTGTAAATGTACCTTTTACTAGAGTGTTTCTCTTTGTTTGCTGTACTTTGAACCTGAGACTAGAGGGGAGTCCTCTGAGCTCTTTAAGTTTGATTACCCTGTAAGGTTGATTTCCATACTGATTTTACAGAGATGATTTTTACCTTTTTCTTTAATTAAAAACCTTCTTTTTAAGAACCTGATTGATTTTTTCCTTGTTTTAGATCCAAAGGGGTTTTGGATCTTGATTCACCAGGAGTTGGTGGGAGGAAGGAGGGGAATGGTTAATTTCCCCTTGTTTTAAATCCAAGGGGTTGGATTTGTTTTCACCAGGGATTTGGTGAAGGTTTTTCAAGGTTTCCCAGGGAGGGAATCCATTGAAAATGGTGGCAGCCGAACCAGAGCTAAGCTGGTAATTAAGCTTAGAAGTTTTTATGCAGGCCCCTACATTTGTACCCTAAAGTTCAAAGTGGGGATCTCAGTCCTGACATGGTGGCAGCGGTGGGATCATTTTAAACCCAAAAGCCAGTGAGATTTTTTTTTCCTTCTAGCTGCTTGGAAAGCCGAGCTGGAAGTAGATAGATGCATATCTTATCTCTCCTTGCCTGAAGGCAGAGGTGTTAAGTTTTTTTTTACAGGTCCTTTGTTAAGAGAAGGGTTCAATTAGCAAATGACTGGTAAAAGGTATTTACAAGCTGAATTGTTTTTTTTTTCTTTTTACATCCTCGGGAGTAGCTAGTTAGAAAGTTACTGTTAACTCTGCAGCAGCCAGAGCTGAGAGCTTCCCAGTTTGTCAACTGCAAAGGGGGTTACCCAGCACAAGAAAACAGGAAAATGACTACCAAAGAAGTAGCTAACAAAATAGAACTGGCCAAACTAGAAGCAGAAGAAAATGAAAGAAAACATCAGAGACTGCTTCAATTAACAAAACTCGAGACAGAGCAGAGAGAAAGAGAAGAAAAAGCCAAAGAGGAGGCCCACAAGAGAGAGATGGAGCTGAAAGAAAAAGAGATGGAGGAGAGAGAAAAAGAAAGGAAGCATGAACTGGAAGTAGCAAAGGCTAAGCAGGATGCACCAGCCAATGCTAACAACCCCCCTCCAGGTACCACTTCCCATCCCAGAAGATTCCCCACCTACAAGGCAGGCGATGATACTGAGGCCTTCTTAGAAAATTTTGAAAGGGCCTGCCTTGGATACAGCATCGCTATAGACCAGTACATGGTAGAGCTGAGGCCGCAGCTCAGTGGACCCTTAGCAGAGGTGGCGGCTGAAATGCCTAAGGAACACATGAACAGTTATGAACTTTTTAAAAACAAGGCCAGACTCAGAATGGGGCTAACACCCGAGCATGCCCGTCGGCGGTTCAGAGCCCTAAAGTGGAAACCGGATGTGTCATTTACCCGTCATGCCTACCACATTGACAAAAATTGTGATGCCTGGGTATCAGGAGCAAATGTTAAATCTCTGGAAGATCTGCTTTCCCTAGTAAAAATGGAGCAGTTTTTAGAGGGTGTTCCTGAGGAAATAGAAAGGTACATCCTAGATAGGAAGCCCAAAACTGTAACTGAGGCGGGGGAGATTGGAGCCCAATGGGTGGAGGTGGCAGAAAAGAAAAAAACTAGTAGCAGTTGGAGCGAATATCAGAAGGGGCAAGCCGAAACAAAACCTTACCACCGGGGACAACCCAAGGCCCCACCCACATCTCAAGGGAAACCCCAGACGCCTTCTCACCCCACCACACCAGTCTCCACCAACCAACATCGCCCCGGTGATACCTTAGCAGGGCGATGTTTTAAATGTAATGAACTGGGACATATAAAGGCTCACTGCCCCAAGAACCCTAACCGATTACAGTTCATTACACCCCAATCACACCAAAGATCCCCAAACCCAGATGCCTCTCTCATACCCTCGGAGCGAAGGGAAACCTTGAGAGTGGGCGGAAAGAAGGTTACCGCCTGGAGGGACACTGGGGCTCAAGTGTCAACTATCCACCAATCCCTAGTGGACCCCAAACTCATCAACCCAGAGGCTACAGTGACAATTCAACCCTTCGTGTCACAATCTGTAACCTTGCCTACAGCCACGTTGCATGTCCAGTACAAGGGCTGGTCAGGAATGTGGACTTTTGCAGTCTATGACAATTATCCCATTCCCATGCTGCTGGGGGAAGATTTGGCCAACCATGTGAAGGTAGCCAAGAGGGTGGGAATAGTCACCCGCAGCCAGGCTAAGCAAGCTTTCACCCCCATCCCTGTTCCTGAGCCGTCCACCAGGGCCCCGTCTGTGTTACCGGAGACCCAGACAAAGGTGGTGGAACTGGATCCTCTGCCAACGACTGCAACAGCCGTAGTGGATCCAATCCCAGAGACCCAGCCAAAGCCAGTCCCAGAACCGGAACTGGCAACGCAACCAGCACCAGAACCATTGCCAGCCCTGAGTCCAGCCCTTGCAAACCCGTCTACAACTCCAACGCCAGAGGGCACCAGCGAGCCTGAACTGGCAGAAGCAGCAGATAACCCTACCCAAGAGGCTCAGCCAGAGCCTGAGTTACCACATAGTGCACCAGCGGACAGCGGTTCACAGTCAATGGAAACAGCCCCAGCACCTGCATCGCTTCCAGAGGGACCAAGCCCCAGTCCACAGTCCAAGGAGGAACTGATGTCTCCAGCATCAAGGGAACAGTTCCAGGCCGAGCAGGAAGCAGATGACAGCCTTCAGAAAGCTTGGGCGGCGGCGCGGAGCACCCCACCGCCTCTCAGCTCTTCTAACCGATCCCGGTTTGTTGTAGAACAAGGACTTTTATACAAGGAGACTCTTTCTGGTGGGCACCAGGAAGACTGGCATCCTCAAAGACAGTTGGTAGTTCCCACTAAGTATCGGGTAAAGCTCTTGAGCTTAGCCCATGATCATCCCAGTGGCCATTCTGGGGTGAACAGAACCAAGGACCGGTTGGGGAAGTCCTTCCACTGGGAGGGAATGGGCAAGGACGTTGCTAATTATGTCCGGTCTTGTGAGGTGTGCCAACGAGTGGGAAAGCCCCAAGACCAGGTTAAAGCCCCTCTCCAGCCACTACCCATAATTGAGGTCCCATTTCAGCGCGTAGCTGTGGATATTCTGGGTCCTTTCCCAAAGAAGACACCCAGAGGAAAGCAGTACGTACTGACTTTCATGGATTTTGCTACCCGATGGCCGGAAGCAGTACCCTTAAGCAACACCAGGGCTAAAAGTGTGTGCCAGGCATTAACAGACATTTTTGCCAGGGTAGGTTGGCCCTCTGACATCCTTACAGATTCGGGAACTAACTTCCTGGCAGGAACCATGGAAAACCTGTGGGAAGCTCATGGGGTGAATCACTTGGTTGCCACCCCTTACCACCATGAAACCAATGGCCTGGTGGAGAGGTTTAATGGAACTTTGGGGGCCATGATACGTAAATTTGTAAATGAACACTCCAATGATTGGGACCTCGTGTTGCAGCAGTTGCTTTTTGCCTACAGGGCTGTACCACATCCCAGTTTAGGGTTTTCACCATTTGAACTTGTGTATGGCCGTGAGGTTAAGGGGCCATTACAGTTGGTGAAGCAGCAATGGGAGGGGTTTACGCCTTCTCCAGGAACAAACATTCTAGACTTTGTAAGCAACCTACAAAACACCCTCCGACATTCTTTGGCCCTTGCTAAAGAAAACCTAAAGGATGCTCAGGAAGAGCAAAAGGCCTGGTATGATAAACATTCCAGAGAACGGTCCTTCAAAGAAGGAGACCAAGTCATGGTCTTAAAGGCGCTCCAGGCCCATAAAATGGAAGCGTCGTGGGAAGGACCATTCACGGTCCAGGAGCGCCTAGGAGCTGTTAACTATCTCATAGCCTCCCCCACCTCCAACATAAAGCCTAAAGTATACCATGTTAATTCTCTTAAGCCCTTTTATTCCAGAGAATTAAACGTTTGCCAGTTTACAGCCCAGGAAACAGATGACGCGGAGTGGCCTGAAGGTGTCTACTACGAAGGAAAAAAGGATGGTGGCGTGGAAGAGGTGAACCTCTCCATGACCCTTGGACGTCTGCAGCGACAGCAGATCAAGGAGCTGTGCACAAGCTTTGCACCAATTTTCTCAGCCACTCCAGGATGGACCGAACGGGCATACCACTCCATTGACACAGGTAATGCTCACCCTATTAGAACCCCACCCTACCGGGAGTCACCTCATGCCAAAGCTGCTATACAAAGGGAGATCCAGGACATGCTACAGATGGGTATAATCCGCCCCTCTAAGAGTGCATGGGCATCTCCAGTGGTTCTAGTTCCCAAACCAGATGGGGAAATACGCTTTTGCGTGGACTACCGTAAGCTAAATGCTGTAACTCGTCCTGACAACTATCCAATGCCACGCACAGATGAGCTTTTGGAGAAATTGGGACATGCCCAATTCATCTCTACTTTGGACTTAACCAAGGGGTACTGGCAAGTACCACTAGATGAACCCGCTAAGGAAAGGTCAGCCTTCGTCACCCAGGCAGGGATGTATGAATTCAATGTACTCCCTTTCGGGTTGCGAAATGCACCCGCCACCTTCCAAAGACTTGTAGATGGTCTCCTAGCAGGATTGGGAGAATCTGCAGTTGCCTACCTCGACGATGTGGCCATTTTTTCTGATTCATGGGCAGAGCACATGGAGCACCTGGAAAAAGTTTTCGAGCGCATCCAGCAGGCAGGGCTAACTGTTAAGGCTAAAAAGTGTCAAATAGGCCAAAACAGAGTGACTTACCTGGGGCACCAGGTGGGTCAAGGAACTATAAATCCCATACAGGCCAAAGTGGATGCTATCCAAAAGTGGCCGGTTCCAAAGTCTAAGAAACAGGTCCAATCCTTCTTAGGCTTGGCTGGATATTATAGGCGATTTGTACCCCACTACAGCCAAATCGCCGCCCCGCTGACAGACCTAACCAGAAAGAACCAGCCAAATGCAGTTCAGTGGACTGATGAGTGTCAAAAGGCCTTTAACCAGCTTAAGGCAACACTCATGTCTGACCCTGTGCTAAGGGCCCCAGACTTTGACAAACTGTTCCTAGTAACCACAGATGCGTCCGAGCGAGGCGTGGGAGCAGTTTTAATGCAGGAAGGACCGGATCAAGAATTCCATCCTGTCGTCTTTCTCAGTAAAAAACTGTCTGAGAGGGAAAGCCATTGGTCAATCAGCGAAAAGGAATGCTACGCCATTGTGTACGCGCTGGAAAAGCTACGCCCATATGTTTGGGGACGGCGTTTCCAACTACAAACAGACCATGCTGCGCTACAGTGGCTTCATACCGCCAAGGGAAATAACAAAAAACTTCTTCGGTGGAGTTTAGCTCTCCAAGATTTTGATTTTGAAATACAACACATTTCGGGAGCTTCTAACAAAGTGGCTGATGCACTCTCCCGGGAAAGTTTCCCAGAGTTAACTGGTTAACAATTGTTTTTGGAATGAAACATATTGTTAGTTTTTATATAATCAGTCGTATGTCTAAAGGTACATGTGTCTTATTAACTCTGTTTTCTCCTAAAACTCCAGGAAGAAATCACAGCCAGTGTGGAACCGAACATCCAACACTATCTGTGATTTGGGGGGCGTGTCATAACTATAAAGGGAAGGGTAATAGCTGTCCTGTGTACAGTACTATAAATCCCTCCTGGCCAGAGACTCCAAAATCCTTTTCCCTGTAAAGGGTTAAGAAGCTCAGGTAACCTGGCTGGCATCTGACCTAAAGGACCAATAAGGGGACAAGATACTTTCAAATCTTGGGGGGGGAAGGCTTTTGTTTGTGTTCTTTGTTTGGGAGTGTGTTCGTTCTCGGGGACTGAGAGGGACCAGACATCAATCCAGGTTCTCCACATCTTTCTAAGCAAGTCTCTCCTATTTCAAACTTGTAAGTAAATAGCCAGGCAAGGCGTGTTAGTTTTCCTTTGTTTTCTCAACTTGTAAATGTACCTTTTACTAGAGTGTTTCTCTTTGTTTGCTGTACTTTGAACCTGAGACTAGAGGGGAGTCCTCTGAGCTCTTTAAGTTTGATTACCCTGTAAGGTTGATTTCCATACTGATTTTACAGAGATGATTTTTACCTTTTTCTTTAATTAAAAACCTTCTTTTTAAGAACCTGATTGATTTTTTCCTTGTTTTAGATCCAAAGGGGTTTTGGATCTTGATTCACCAGGAGTTGGTGGGAGGAAGGAGGGGAATGGTTAATTTCCCCTTGTTTTAAATCCAAGGGGTTGGATTTGTTTTCACCAGGGATTTGGTGAAGGTTTTTCAAGGTTTCCCAGGGAGGGAATCCATTGAAAATGGTGGCAGCCGAACCAGAGCTAAGCTGGTAATTAAGCTTAGAAGTTTTTATGCAGGCCCCTACATTTGTACCCTAAAGTTCAAAGTGGGGATCTCAGTCCTGACAGGAGTCGCCCACTAACTTCAGTGAGCTTGGATCAGGCCCAGATATAGGCCCAATAAAAAGATGGCTCCTGCTGTCCCTGCAGCAGAGTGTGGAAAGGAGAGGCTCTTTGCTGTGGCATTATTTTCTCCAGGTGCAGAATGGACAGTAGGGGATTTCCACTTCAGTTCCTGGAGATTTAGGGAAGCTGATCCCCATTCTGTGGCCTCACCCTCACAGCTGGCATGAGAGGCAGCAATTGGGCTCGAGACATGGCCCTTAAAATCTGCCTTCAAGTTGATTCTCCATAATTCTCCATCTTGGATGAAAAATAACATTTCCTTTCCCCACTATGGCAGATCATTTTGGTTTTGCGCTGCCCATTTCAATGTTTAAAATTTTCCAGGATTAGGAAGGAATGAGGAGATACATATACATGCTCTTTACTTCTTTTGGGGGTGTGTCAAGGCTGCTTCCCCACTTTGAACTTTAGGGTACAAATGTGGGGGCCTGCATGAAGACTTCTAAGCTTAACTACCAGCTTAGATCTAGTCTGCTGCCACTATTCCCAAATGGATTCCCTTCCCTGGGAAGCCTTGAGAAACTCTTCACCAATTCCCTGGTGAATACAGATCCAAACCCCTTGGATCTTAAGGCAGGGAGAAATGAACCATTCCCCCTCCTTCTCCCACCAACTCCTTGTGAATACAGTTCCAACCCCCCTAGGATCTTAAAACAAGGAGAAATTAACCATCCCCCCTACTTCCTTTCACCAACTCCTGGTAAATACAGATCCAACCCCCTTGGATCTAAAAACAAGGAGAAATCAATCAGGTTCTTAAAAAGAAGGCTTTTAATTAAAGAAAAAGGTAAAAATCATCTCTGTAAAATCAGTATGGAAAATAACTTTACAGGGTAATCAAACTTAAAGAGCTCAGAGGACCTCCCTCTAGCCTCAGGTTCAAAGTATAGCAAACAAAGATAAACACTCTAGTAAAAGGTACATTTACAAGTTGAGAAAACAAAGGAAAACTAACACGCCTTGCCTGGCTATTTACTTACAAGTTTGAAATAGGAGAGACTTGTTTAGAAAGATGTGGAGAACCTGGATTGATGTCTGGTCCCTCTCAGTCCCAAGAGCGAACAACTTCCCAAACAAAGAGCTCAAACAAAAGCCTCCCACCCCCCAAGATTTGAAAGTATCTTGTCCCCTTCTTGGTCCTTTGGGTCAGATGCCAGCCAGGTTACCTGAGCTTCTTAACCCTTTACAGGGAAAAGGATTTTGGAGTCTCTGGCCAGGAGGGATTTTATAGTACTGTACACAGGACAGCTGTTACCCTTCCCTTTATAGTTATGACAGGGTGCAATTCTCCCCTGGGCTGAGGGTCAGCAAAAAATCATGTACCTCTTACATCCCACTAAAATCCAGAGCCTTGGAGAGTGCAATGAAATTTTGCAATGAATGTGAAGAGCTGTAATTTTTCCTGCTGTCTCCAGTGGAGCACAAGCAGCGGCGGCTCCAGGCACCACCGCTCCAAGCGCGTACCTGGAGCGGCAAGCCGCGGGGGGTGCCCTGCCGGTCGCTGCGAGGGTGGCAGTCAGGCTGCCTTCAGCGGCGCGCCTGTGGGAGGTCCGCCGGCCCGTGGATTTGGCGATAATTCGGCGGCAGGTACGCCGAATCTGCAGGACCGGCGGACCTCCCGCAGGCGCACCGCCGAAGGCAGCCTGCCTGCCGTGCTTTGGGCGGCAAAAAAGCTAGAGCCTCCCCTGAGCGCAAGCATGTAGATTAAAATTTAAATCTTTGACAGAGGATTTAAGTAATATTGGAGCACAATGTGATATTTTGAATACAGCTAAACTTTGTGTTGCCCACTAGACTAAGAAGTATATTGTGATATTGATTGATGACCATCAAGCCTGTAATCTTAGCTTTGTGAACTTCTTTCTCCATCTTTGTTCATAGCTCAAGTATTGGAGGAAACCAATGATTGTGAAATTAGTTAAGAGTCCCAACTTCTAAAGCAAGTAAACTTCGGGCTTAAAGTATGTTGGGTTTTATGGGCCAGATCTTCAGCTGCTATAAATCGACAGCTCCATTGACTTGAATGAAGTATTCTGATTTCCAGCAGCTGCGGATCTGACTCAACAAATGTATTATTCAAATGAAACGCATATGCGATGGATAGTGTTCAATGTGGGTTTTTTAGAAGCACCATAACTGAATTTTGGGTTGGCAAATATTGTGATACATATATATTTGTTTGGATTTTTAGGTGCTTTATAATTCCACTCTTGGTGTCGTCATTGTGTCAGATTAGTTTTGTCGCCTCTTTTCTCTTTACAAACATTAACTAAGTAACCTTCCTCATCCCTGGGAGGTACAGAAGGGTCAGTATCATCTCTTTTTGGTACATGGGGAAACTGAGGCACGGGGCGGGGACGTGAGTTGCCCAGCATCACACAGTGAGTGACTGGCAAAGCCAGGATGAGAAATCTATTTCTGGTTTCTAGTCCCATACTCAAACCATTAGACCACACTGCTTATCCTTTGCATAGTTTTGAGTATATTTATTGACTTTATTAAAACAACAAAGTTCCAAAAGGAACCCCCAAACCTTTGCTAATCTACAATTTGAGTTGAGGATTTATTTCTGTATTTAAAAGAACTAGATTCATTACAGCTGAGCATTTACATGCTAAAACGGAAGGCAATTCTCAACGGAGGTTCTGGCACCAACCTTTCATCTGGCCCCAGCTACTTCTCATTTTGTAGAATCGCAGAACTGTGGGGCTGGACGGCTCCTCAAGAAATCATCAAGTCCAGCCCCCTATGCTGAGGCAGGACCAAGCAGGGTGCGATTCCCTGCTTGAGGAGACATCCCTGTGCTAGCTGTCATCAAGCTAGCGTGTTAAATAGCAGCGTGGCTGCGACAGTTCAGGCAGTGGCTTGGGCTAGCCGCCGGAGTAGGTACTCATAGGGTCTGGGTGGGGTTGTACTCGGGGTGGCTAGCCCCTCTCATCGCTGTCCATGCTATCCTTGCTACAGTGCTATTTTAGCAAGCCAGTGCGAATATGTGTATGCGAGCTGGGTATCAGACCCCCAGCTGCAAGTGTAGAGATACACTTGGTGGGGGGATTGGCAGGGGGTGCAGGGTCCCAGACCCTCTCAGAGGTATTTAAGCTCCTAACTGCCATTGATTTCCATGGAAGTTAGGAAACTCCATACCTTTGAGGATCTGGGCCCCAGTTCTCGGGCTCTGCTGTCTGTGGCTCACACTTTTAGCTGGAGGATGACGCACACATTCTCACTAGCTTCAGGCTAGAAATTGTCCCGCAGACAATAAGATCGACTGAAACAAAACTGGCCACCCTTCCTGACTTGTTGCAGAATGGACGAGCACAGCTTGCCAAGGGAGGAGAAGGAGGAGGACGCGGCTGCTGAGGGGAAGAGAGGAACATTCCAGTGGGAGTCAGCGTGAGCCGGAGCTGGCTCGAGAAGATACTCAAGATAGCCCAGCCAAGGTGGTTCCTAAGCAGAGTGGGCCCATCCTAAGGTGTCTAAAGCGAATCTGCCAAAAAGTGAAGAGAGGCAAGACGCGATATCCCCGAACTGTCACTACAGGTAAAAGGAAAGGCTAAGGATGCGCTAAGGGGTGGGAATGAAGGGAGGCAAACTCAGTCTCAACCCCCATGTGTTCAAAGATTTGCAGTGATCCCAAAGGCTCTTGGGTTTGTGTTCCACTTAGGGAAAACTGAAGACAAGGCACAGAGAGTGGGGGGGGGGGGGGAACATGGAAAAAGTGGAGGAGGGGAGAACAAATAGATGTGGCCGCATGGCTTTGCTAGTGGGTGGACGGCGCTCTTCCATGGCTGAGTCTGCATGCAGCTCGAGGGCAGCCCTCTGTTCTGCACGGGGGGCAGAGATCACTGCTGGAGCTTGACAAATAAATAATGAGCTAACAGTAGTCAGTCCCAGTACTAATCATCCCGGAATCTCCCAGAGACTGGAATGACAGGAGACAGTGTTCCTGAATCAGGACCAGTTTGGTAAATGCTGGATCTCCGTGAGGTCCTTCCATCCCCAGTGTGAACACAATACTTACAAGCCCTGATACAAACACTAGACCCGGGTGACGGTCAGACCCCTGTATTTCTAAGGCTCTCCAGCACTGGTGGAGGTGATGATGCCCCCAGAGCCTGTATTTCTCTGGGAACCTCTGGCTGCTGGAAGAGGAAGGGCAGTTTCTATTTCTCTCCACCACACACTGCTCTCCCTTCTCTTTCTTACCCTTGTAGTGAAGTCATTCCTTGGAGCAGGCAGAACAATACAACACTAGGGATGACTGACTAGCCCAATACCTGGGTTGGAATGGGAGTCCTATTTCTGGATCCTAGAGCCTGGTTCTCATTACACTAAGGCCTCTTTCCACTGCTCTGGCAGGTACATCTCTCTCAGGAACCATTAGGAGGAATGGGGAGGGAGTAAAATGAGGCCTAGGTGTGGCCACGCCTATGCACCCAGAAGTGTGCAAAGGAGACACCCCCACACACACTCTGGGCCCAGCTGGTGCCTCTCCACAATAGGGCCCTGCTCTTGGAGAGCCCGTAGGCATTACTGTACTAAAAATCTTAAATAACAGCTAGAGACTTACATTGTTTCTAAATGAAAGCTTAGATGCTGCAGAACAAAAAGGCATTAGAAAAAAGAAGCCAATATGCCAGGCCACCGCGGCCCATCCCACGCTGAGCCCTGGTTTAGTCCAGTCTAGTTTTAAATGTCTTTAGCCAACGTGTCTCAAACAGTGGGTCTTGACCCCAGATGATTACACAGAGCAATCAAGGGAGTCAGGAGGCATTGAAAATTGTATTATAACCTAAAGCAAAAATCATCTTGCTCCCCCACTCCCTGCACACCTTTACCCTTCAAGGTCAAATATTCTTGGCCAACCTCTCACAACACACGTGCAGGTGAATTCTGTAGAG
Organism: Malaclemys terrapin pileata; assembly: GCF_027887155.1. Taxonomy (NCBI): domain Eukaryota; kingdom Metazoa; phylum Chordata; order Testudines; family Emydidae; genus Malaclemys; species Malaclemys terrapin. The sequence goes on along the minus strand of NC_071515.1, from coordinate 11,081,388 downwards.
CTAATGTTGTTAGCAATGACACATTTTTAACTCTTATAGTGAGTGTAAAGGTGAAATTCTTTGACTTTGAATAAGTGGCCAACCTGAAAACCACAGACTTAAGCAATGGGGCTTCCACCACTTCCCTTGGGAGGATGTTATCCTGGCTGTTCCACCCATCACGAGCTCCTAGCTGCTTTCCCATGCTGCTGATGGCGGCAAAGCAGGATATGTGAACTGAATCCTAATTGCAAGAGCATCAGCCAGTCCTATTCAGCCATATTTGGCTGGCTAATGTTCATGCTGTCGGACAAATCTATTATTTGGTTGGCCCTATACAGTACAGCGAGTCCTGGTATTTCTGTGGGTCTGTGCTCATTCATGTCCAATCAGAGAGCACAAGATATTTATTGTGTAATGAATCAATAACATTTATCCAAGAAATAAAGGGGGTAGAGGATGTGACTGGAGTCAGGAGAACTATCTTCTATTCCCAGCATTGCCAGTGACCTGCTGTTTGACTGAGCCAGTCACTTCACCTCCCTGTGCCATGGTTTCTCCGGCCATAAAAATGGTGGTAATAATACCGGCCCACCTTTAAAAGTCATTTGGAGATCCTCCACTGAAAAACTCCATAGAAGTGCAAAGGAGTCTCATTCTGGGTCTCTCTTATTTTGTTTTTGTTTTTTAAGGAATCCCCAATTTGATTCTGATTTTGATCACACCAATCTCTCTTGCTTTGAGAGTCAGTGGCTTATTTCACCAGCATCACAGTTTCCTTCACTTCTCCCCTGCTCAAGCAGGATATAGATGTCTAGCCCTATTCAAAACAAACGGTAGGAATCAAACCAACAAACAAAAGATAACCCTACCCAGAGCAGAGATATCTTACCCCAAAAAGGGAGATGTGCCAGTGACGCCAAGCTTTCCACTAGGAACTTCGCTATTGCTCATTGATTTTAGCTGGAAGGAGCCCAGATACCACGGTGATGGGCAGCAGTATACAACCCCAAGACAGACAGACCGTGTCCTTTCTTTGGTTTAAATGAACTGTCTTTTGGGCACCAATCAGTCCATGAATGACACCTCAGGGCGCGTTCGTTCCCCTTTAACCAGCAATGGCAGTAATTTCTTTCTTTCTGTCATTCCTTCTTTCTTATTAGTCCCAGATATCTCGTGCATGGAGACTATTTGGGAAGCGGATGAAAGTGGACGTGAGCAGCATGGCTGTGCTATGGAGGGAGCCATGCTCCTGCTGGAATCATGGAGAAACACTGTTGACTACTTCAATAGTAACGAAGAGGTATAAACCTTCTCCATCTAATCTGTAAACTAGTGTCCCCTCACGCTGTCCGTCCCACCTGACCCAGCCTGGGACATCCCAGAAGGTTTATCACATAGAGTCTGACTTCTCTTCAAACCCTTTGCCTACAGCACTCAACCTTTCTTCTTTCACTTACTCCAGACAATCCAGCCTCTGGATGCTTTTCTCCTATTATACATATTAGGGGCCTTCTCCAGATACATCCCACAAACTCTTTGGTGATCTCATGCCCCGTTTGTCGGTGGTATCCTTGATTTGCAGGGATTTCCCACCACTCTGTGCTAGTGTCAGTAGATTCTTGCCCGGCTACTCCCCTGCCTCACACTATCCGTTGAACTCAAGGGCGAGACATTTCCACCCAAGGTCTCCCCTGGCAACTGCTCCTCTCTCAGGGCTGGTCTACGCTGGGGGGGGGATCAATCTAAGATACGCAACTTCAGCTATGAGAATAGAGTAGCTGAAGTCGACATATCTTAGATCGATTTACCTCGGGTCCTCACAGCGCGGGATCGACGGCCGCGGCTCCCCCGTCGACTCCGCTTCCGCCTCTCGCTCTGGTGGAGTTCCGGAGTCGACAGGGAGCGCGTTCGGTAATCGATTTATTGCATCTAGACGAGACACGATAAATCGATCCTCGATAGATCGATTACTACCCGCCGATCCAGCAGGTAGTGAAGACATACCCTTAGACCTTCACTGACAAAACAAATGGGTCCAGCTTTGTCGCTTATACACATGGTGTCAAGGCTGAATCCCTACTCTGGCACTTCGAGTGCAGAAGGTGGAGGCTGGCAAGGATTTAAAAAATCAATACTTGCCACTCCAGGCTTGTATTACACTCCCAAGGTTACAGCTTTTCTCTGACCTTGTCTTGGTAAACGCTGCCACCACCCAAATGCAAAAAAAACCCTTGGACCCAGGAAGGAGCACTTCGGAATTCTTCCCTGTGGGGTATCCTCAAGCCCTTTCAAATCCTCCCCCCCCACCCCCCGGGGAAGAGCTGAGAAAGAAAACAAAGGAAATCTGCTGTTGCCACCTGCTAATTAAACAACATGCACAAACCTCTTAGGACACCAAAAAGCCAATTCTGTTCTTCAAAAAGGTAAATTTTGTTAAAAACAAAAAGGAAGAAAGTACATCTGGAACTTAGGCTTTTTGCTAGATCTTAAAAGAAAACAATTACAAAAATTAAGCATCAAGATAGCTCTCTTGAGGTTCAGCTTCAAGGTTACAAGCAAAACAAAAGTATCTGGGGTTAGCACAGAGGAGATCCACAGGCCAAAATAAAGAAATAAACCTGATCGCGTCTAGTTAAACATTCCCTGTCCAGTGATTTTTCTCGGTATGGAAGATGAATTTTCATACCTGGTTCCAGCCTTACACAGAATTGCTGCTCCGTGTCCCGTCTCCAGAGAACAGACACAGACAAAGAGAAGTTTTTTCCCCATTTTAAAAAGTTTTAGCCCTCCCCTTGGATCTTTTGGTCAGGTGCCCACTCCTTTTCCTTTAGCTGGGGAACTTTGTTAACCCTTTACAGGTAAAGCAAGCAGAGAACAGCCACCAAGAGGGACTTTATAACTAACTGGCTGGCTGGGTGCTCATAAAAGGGAGCCCCCCCCTTCATTTATTCCACATGGTCACGCTACATCTGGCTACTTGTCCTACAGAAAACAGGCCCTGTGTGGAGTCCTCCACATGGAGTCCCATTGATGTTCTGCTTGTTCTCCTTGATCCAACCCTTCTCCGAACAGGTAGCTCACACAGTCAGGTCCTACACAATCCAACATTCTGCTGGAAGCCATCAGAACCCTTCTTAGACTGTCAATTCTTGGGACCTGGGCCTGTGTCTTCCTTTGTTTGCAGACAAAGCCCAGTATATTGTAGGTGCTGCCCGGATACATCATCATCCTCAACTCACCACAATTTCTGATCCTGATTATTCATTGCTCTGCAACATTGTTAATTTATCTACCAGGTGTTCCGTGTGGAGGGGTTTTGAATGAAGGTAGAATATTCTACCCGATGATGTTCTCTATCTAAATCCCTTTCACCCTGATATATATTTTTTCTCATTTTGGTTTAGGATTTCATTATGAAAAAAAGTTTCTTAAGACTCTTGTTTGTTCTCAGCAAGAGCATCGACTGGCATAACATGCCTGACTTTTTTATTCACAACTTTGCATCAGACACTGCAGGAGCCATAGTGGTGAGTAAATAATATACACAGGGTCCGTGTTGTTGGTTGGAAAAGGTTGATGAACTGTGGAGAATACTTAGCGGCTAAACCCACGCTAGGGTCCATGGAATCTGGAGAGTTGTAAAGAACTTTGTTGTATACACTGAAGCAATTATTTCAGTGTGTAAAATTGAGGTCATTGCTGATTGACTGGAAATATTAGTGTGAATGGACAGAGAGAGGATGCTAGTTGGTGGGAAGTAGGAGATGAGTGAACAGAGATGGATGAGGAAAGGAGGGAGTGAATTTGTGGCTGGGTAGAAACAGATGAGATCCCTTTGGACAACACCACTGGCTGAGCAGCTTCATGATCTGGGAGCTCTTCCATCAGAAAGGAAGATCCTGGGTTTTGGCTGGGCTCCTTGTTACTTTTGGAATATCTGATGTTCTTTTAGCTGGGGATTTATTGGAGACTCCGGAGAAGCCTGTGGCTAATTTAGCCTTTTTTGAGGCCTCCAGAGTTAGCTGTGATGCCAGGGCTTTGTATAACCTCCTCAATGAATGTGTGAGGGAGTAGGACTGATGCTGGGAGCACTTGTGTCTCATTTACTATGTTTGCCCCTTTGTGACTTACAGGAGATGATTAAGAAAGAACCCCGGGACTCTCTCTCCAGCACCATACGGCTCCAGGCCATGGCCATCATTATCGAGCTGAGGTAACGTGACTTCTCATTTAACTGCCCAGCCTTCACACCTGACTTCTCACTCCATGCTCGGTGGGACCAGAGTTGCCAATAGCAGTCCCTCACTTCGTGACTTTTTCTCTTTAGATGCTGAGGACTCTTTGGGGAGGAGCTGGGGGACTATTGCATGGCTGACTGATGATTTTCTACCCAGTAACTTTGTAATCCTCTTTACTCCACATGTGATTCAAAGCCAAGAGTCTCTGCAGACATTTTGAGATGATTTTCTTTCTGGAGGTGTCAGCTGAGTCATTTCCTTCACTCTCTTCTGTAGCGTTTCTGAGCCGGATTTACTATTCGGGTTACCAGTCCCTGCCCTCCCGTGCTTTTCCTGTATTCTGTTAATCTTTGCCAGTGTCTTACTCTTCTACATTGTTACTGTTCACATGATCTTGTTCTCTTGTATAGTCCAGATGTCTCTTAGTCTCACGCTCCTTCAGCATAACCCTCAGTTCATGTCCTCACCATCTGATGCCTCCGTTAGGCTTCAGCACCTCAAAGTCCAATCCAGGCTTCTTCCTTTTACCAGCAAAAAGCATGTGGTGAAGGCCATGGGCTCCCACCAGAGATGGGTCCTGCTGAGAACATTCCTCAAGAGCGTGTTTTCCCTGCCACTTCTAATGACATTGCAGGTGCAAGGAGTAATCAGGGGTATAAGCGGCCAGTACACAAAGGTAACTCAAGAATGGTTTCCTGTTACTTACTTTGGGCCCATATTGGTGATATGTGACTACACTGTCAGCGAAATTTCTCATGGAACACCACTGTGGAGTATCAGTTGGGGACTTTAGCCCCGGTGACGTGGCCCTGATCATTCGTCCCATGCATACAGCAAGTAGCTGCCACATTCCCAATTATGAAAATGATCCATCAGTTTTCAATTTACTAGGGAACTACTGGGGATCCCAATCTGGGTGGTGAAGCTAGAATGAGGCATGTGGAATGAGGAAAACGTACTTAGTGCTTGCCCCAGAAATGGGGTTGGCTATTGTTTGATCACTGACCGGGTATTTCTGGTGTGTGGCACCTCCCACAGCTAGGTCCTCTTGCATGAAGGGGCTGAATAAAGTTGGGGTCCTGCGGCACTCGATACAGCCACATTTTCAGCCTGAACTTTACTTTAGTCCCTACTTTTGACCTGCAATTATTTGCAGTTACACCTTAGCTCACATGGGCACCTGAAATACCTGATTTCACACCTAAATCCAGTACTTTGGCATCGAAGTGATCAACTTGACGGGTGAAAAGACGAGTAGGAGCAAAGCTGTGCCTGCAAATTGTGGGTGTAAATATGGTGGCAAATCTTTAAACATCTGACCCGTACTGTCAGAGTTGCTAAAACTTTAGTGCCTGCACTTTTTTAATTCTGAAAAGCCATTTATGGCCCTAAAGTTGAGGGGAGAGAAATTACAGACACTGGACCAAATTCACTACCAAAGTCAATAGAATTTAGAACACTTAATTTGCCTCACATCCCGCATGCTCACATATGCTCTCTCTAACCAAATCATTGGAGTGAATAGTATCTAAGACCCAGAGGAGTAAAGGGCAAAGACACAGGGCCGGCGCAACCCATTAGGCGGTCGCCTAGGGCACTACAATTTGGGGGGTGGTGGCCTCTCTGGGGGGCGGCATTTCGGGGCGGGATCTTCCGCCGCCTAGGGCAGCAGAAAAGCTGGCGGCACTCCTGCAAAGACAAGGTGATATATTTATTAAAGTGATATTTATTTCTAATGTTAAAAAATCTCATTTCAATGTAGGACTTTCTTTTGCTATAACATTTTCCTTACTCTCTGATAAGGGCTTTGCTGCATGTTATCTTCCCAAGGGAGGCATTGATGAATTCATTACATCAGGTTTGGGGGATGATTTGGAAGATCAATTATAAGAAAAGGGTCATTTATACTGCAGATGTCTTTCTGTTATCAGTTTCCTTTGGTTTATAATGGAAAGGAGGCAGGGATATAACGATGCATCTGGCTTTCTGGGTGATTGTCAAGAGCACAGCTTTGAATCACGGCAGGCCAATATCAGTTGAAACATGAGGCTAGTTTTCTCGAGATTCCTGAAGGATTCACTGCCCAGAACAAATCTAAATACGGTTTCTCTTGTGCTCAGGGCACCCACATTATTGAATAAGTGAAGTAGCTAATTATTTAGCAACTATTGTGTACAAGAAGTATGGGCCAGACCCTTCGCTGGTATGAATCCGTGTAGCTTCACGCCCGCTGAGGGAGCTATGTCAATATGCACTCATTGAGGATCTGGCCTTATTTTTATAGACCTTGTCTTAGGACAAGGTCTGAACTATAAATTCTATTGGTTTATGACTTGGAAGCCAGAAAGGACCATTAGATCATCTAACCCAGGGGTGGCCAACCTGAGCCTGAGAAGGAGCCAGAATTTACCAATGGACATTGCTGAAGATCCACAGTAATATGTCAGCAGCCCCCCATCAGCTCCCCCACCCCACTCCCAGCGCCTCCTGCCCTCTGGCAGCCCCGCTGATCAGCGCCTCCCCCTCCCTCTCCGCACGTCCCCATCAGCTGTTTGGTGGCGTGCAGGAGGCTCCGGAGGGGAGGAGCGATGGCACGGCAGGCTCAGGGGATGAGGCAGGAAGGGGTGGAGTGGGGGCAGAGCCTGTGGCAGAGCCAGGGGTTGAGCAGTATGCACCAGTAGTGTCCCGCCGCCGAGGTGCCGCCGAAGACCCGCAGAGCGAGTGAAGGTCGTGCCGCCGAAGACCCGCAGAGCGAGTGTAGATCCCGCCGCCGAGGTGCCGCCGAAGACCCGCAGAGCGAGTGAAGGTCCCGCCGCCGAGGTGCCGCCGAAGACCCGCAGAGCGAGTGAAGGTCCCGCCGCCGAGGTGCCGCCGAAGACCCGCAGAGCGAGTGAAGGACCCGCCGCCGAGGTGCCGCCGAAGACCCGCAGAGCGAGTGAAGGACCCGCCGCCGAGGTGCCGCCGAAGACCCGCAGAGCGAGTGAAGGACCCGCCGCCGAGGTGCCGCCGAAGACCCGCAGACCGAGTGAAGGACCCGCCGCCGAGGTGCCGCCGAAGACCCGCAGAGCGAGTGAAGGTCCCGCCGCCGAGGTGCCGCCGAAGACCCGCAGAGCGAGTGAAGGTCCCGCCGCCGAGGTGCCGCCGAAGACCCGCAGAGCGAGTGAAGGACCCGCCGCCGAGGTGCCGCCGAAGACCCGGAGCGCCGCCCTGTCAGTAAAAGCGCCGCAGCGGGTGGCGCCTTTTTTTTTCCCACTGCCCCTGTTCCCTCCACCTGGCTACGCCCCTGATGAGCACCCCCGGGCACATTGGAACGTTGGCGCCTGTAGCTCCAGTCCCGGAGTCGGTGCCTATACAAGGAGCCGCATATTAACTTCTGAAGAGCCGCATATGGCAACGGAGCCACAGGTTGGCCACCCCTGATCTAGCCTGATTTCTTGTATAATACAGGCCAAAAATTTCACCCTGTGATTCTTGCCTCAAGCCCATAAGATAAATTATTTGTATAATCCACAGCTCTGTGGCGCTGAGCATAACGGTTCCCCCTCCTTTCAGGTTCTCTTCATTGAAACATTGCAGACCCTCAACGAGATGCTCCAGAGTCTGATTTTAGAAAATCCAGTTCCGGCAGAGCTAGAGAGGATCTTGCAGGTAAACAGGATCTGGAGATGCCGGTTGGAGGATGGTAAGGTAGGGAAGAGGAACAGGAAAATCTTGTTAAGAGCTTGTGAGGGAAAGGAGAGTTAAGGAAAGAACGGAGTGCCCCATCTCCACAGGGTTCTCCTATTAGGGCATATGTGACAAGGTTCATGTAGCACGGGGGAGTCTTCTATTTCCATCTGTGAGGTCTGACAATCTCCTCCATTGTTACCCTCAGTTTCTTTCCTGTCTCCAGGTGGCCCTTACATCACAGTGTCCTTTCCAAATGAGGACGTTATTCCCTTTACTGCCCATCATTGCCACTCCTGATGCAATTGGAGGGGTCGCTGCCAGGACTCTAGTCCCCTGTGAGGGCTGGCACCCGGCCTCCACAGAACTCCCAGCTCCAGCTGTCCCACAGTGAGACCCAATGGGTGCAATGGGAACCAAGACTGCCACTAACTACAGAGCATGAGGGCTGGCCCAAAGTCTGCAATCATGAAAGAATAGAAGTTTTCTTCCAGCTGCTCTTATTTTGCTGAATGAAATGCTGGATTGTGTGGCTTGTCCAGAGAAGACTTGGCCCTTCCCTTCCTTACATAGGACCCAATCCTGCATCCATTAAAGGCTCGATCCAATGCTCATTGAAATCAAATGGGGACCTTTCCGTTGACTTCAATGGGCATTGGATCGGTCCTTAGATCAATGTCAAAACTTTCATTGACTTCAGCGGGTGTGTGACTGGGCCCTCAGAGAGAAATGCACTTTGCTTTCGTTCGAAGAGAAGAATTCCATGTGTATTTTGAGTCTGCACAAAGCAGACGCAGCCTGTATCTGTAAGAGTGAGATGATTCAGCCAGAATAAAGATTATCCTTTGGGGATCACTTGTATACACCCTTTCCCCCTGTTATTTTTAACCTCTCTTGTTTTTCCTGCAGCTCATGGACTCCTGGATGCAGTCCCGGGAAGCTTGCCGGCGGGAGAGGGCTGTATGGAGCAGCATACTGCTCCTAAACTTCGTGGGCACAGAAGTCAAACTGGATGTGAGTAACTCTTGACTTCTAGTGACCTGATTGCAAACTAGACCTACAGGGCACTCTCCCACACCAGAGAAACTTCCTGCTTAGAAGTATGTTGATGGGCCCCACAGTGCAATGCTCCCTAATAGGCGGAGGAAAAACTGATCTTGTTGCTCGTCCATCATCCTGACTGAGATGGGTTGGCGTCTGATACACTTGGAAAATAAATCCAGTGCCCTGGAGGAATAGGCCACCTCTTTCCAATGCAGGAAAGGCAGCTAACAAGGGGCACAGGAAGAACGGGTTTTTCTATGGTTGGATCTAATGAATTTCAGAGAAAATAGATTTCAAAATCCTAGAGACTGAAGACATTTCATCCCCAGCTGGTTCCCTGTTTGCATTCCTCATCCTTGTACCATGGGATACTTTCCTCTTGTGGAGCTGCAGGAAGAGGCCTCTCCATTCCAGCCCACCTCAGCCGTTACAGATCATTATGATCCTGATCTTGCTCCCACTGACGTCTGTGGCAAAACTCCAGTGGACGTCTGTGGTGCGGGATCGAGCCCTATATTCTTCTTCTGGCTCCCAAGCCTCTTCTGAAGAGGGAGAGCTGAGGATCACGCCCCATTATAGAAAGGGACTGTGTGGATATAGACTCCTTGCCTAGGAGACACAGCCCGCTTTACCTGCAGTGGTAATGGATTCCTCCTCTCCTCTTTTGTACAATTAGGAAGCGTCTCCATTCACCAGGCTCGGACACCTGGTTGCAGTGCTGGGGATCCGCTGTGGGGATTCTGTCAAGGCGATCAGCTCAAATGCAACAGGGGCTGTTCATTACCTCGTCTCTATTGCGTGGCGCCAAAAGAGTAAGAGAAGCACTGATGAGCATCTGAATCCCCCTCCTGGGAGCTAAATGCTAGAGATTTCCTCAGGCAAAGCTCCCGTTCAGGATAGTGCCTGAGGAAGAAGTAGAGCATCTGGCTTGGTATTTGTTCCTTTGAACAGAGTGCTGGTTTTTTTGTGGATCTAGAAACAAGCGTCTGATAGTCATCCCGTAATTCTAGCCCTGACTTTCAAAGAAAGGAAAGGGGAGGGGGGGAATACAGAGAAAGGCAACACACGTTACCGCAAACTGAGACTGGTAGAGCTCATTCCGTCAGTGGGAATGGGAAGGGTCAGTGGGACACGATGATAGGGGATTCAACGCCATCAGACCAATTAGTTCAGTTCGAGATGCCTGTACCCCAAACGCCCCAGAACTTTGATGGCTGTTGGAAATCTGGATCCAAATCTGGGGCTCGATTCATGACTGTGTTAATCCACTTCTATGCCACTGAAGTGTTTTGGCTAGATTCCAGTCACCACTTGATAGAGCCATTTTACTCTGGGGGTCAAGGCCCTGATCCAGCACAACATTTACGCACATCTGTAACTTTCATCAGGCGAGTAGTCCCACGGAAGCCCCTGGGATTATTCATCTGCTTAGAATAATGTACGTGCTTAAATGCTTTCCTGGATCAGGGCCAAACAAAGGGCTTTGTCCAGTAAAGAGGGATGAGAGCAGAAGCCAGGAAGCAGAATGGAAAGTTAAGAGTGTTATTAACATGTTAACATATTAACATGGCTACCCCTCTGATACTTATTAACATGTATTTCAGTTGCACAGTTGGACAGAAAGAATGTGGAATGGACTGAACAGAGGAGCAAGGAATTTCTGGCTGCTTGGAGCCCCACCGTGGTTTGCAACAGCCCCTCCAGGATCGCAGAGGTAATCACATCCTGGCACTAATGACCATTCTACATTGGTGTCAGTACAATACGGTATCGCACAGCTCCAAACTACTTCCTGTCCCTGGATCGCCCATCTCTATTGTGTATGGCTTACCCAAGAATTACAGCTCCCGCCCTTACTCATGGCTAGAAATGACACGCTCAGAAAGAAACAAGATGGGTGAGGTCCAATTTTTTTATTGGATCAACTTCTGTGGGTGAAAGAGACAAACTTTTGAGCCATACAGAGCTCTTCTTCAGACAGAGACAGAAGAGCTCTGTGTAGCTCAAAAGCTGGTCTCTCTCACTACCAGAAGTTGGTTCAACAAAAGATAGAACCTCACCCACCTTGTGTCTCTAATATCCTGGGACCGACACGGCTACAACAGTGAAGACAACAAGTGCTCATAAAGAGTGATCTACTCTGCAGCAAGTGGTTCTCAACCTTTCCAGACTATTGTATCTGATTTCAATCCCAGGGGGCGGGGTTCGGGCTTCAGCTTGAGCCCCGGGCGGTGGTAAGGTGGCCGGGTGCCCGGTTTTCGACCAGAAAATCTGGTGGAAAAGGGGATCTGGTAGTGTCCGGTCAGATCTACTGACTGGACACCCAAAGTCCAGTTACTGCGGGTGAGGGAGGTGGGGAGGTGCCAGGTCATCACCCGCACCAGCCCCTACTCAACCGGGGCCGCCACCTACCCACATCATGTGGCTGCAGCTCCCAGCAGGCAAATTGCTCCTGACCTGGGCGGGGAAGAGGGGAAGAGCAGTGAGCAACAGTGGAAGAGGAGAAGAGGACCAAATGGGGGGCAGGGCCTCGGGGGGAAGAGGCAGGGCAGAAGAGGTCCAGCACTCCTGCATGAGTGTCCGGTTTTTAAATATTACAAAGTTGACAAACCTAGGCAGTGGGCTTGGCTTGGGCTTCAGCTTCTGCATGTATCTTAGATTTGCGGGGGCCCTGCTTGCCACCCCCAATGGCGACCCTAAACTTGTGACCCCACTAAACCCATCCCATGAACCCCCTGGGGGTGGCAACCCCCAGATTGAGAAACACTGATATAGTAGATAGTATAAACAAGTCATTGTCTGTATGAAATGTTAGTTTGGACTGACTTTGCTAGTGCTTTTTATGTAGTCTGTTGTAAAACTAAGCAAATATCTAGATGAGTTGATGTACCCCCTGTACCCCCAGGGACGGCAAGTTATATGGGCCCATGGTGCCCGGGCTTGAGAAAATTCAGGGCCCAGGGGATCCGGCTCCACCAATGTTCGGGGCCGGGTCTCTCTCCCAGCCCCGCCTGCCGCCCCCATGCACCTCTTCTGGCCCCGGCTGCCACCCCCGCGCGCCTCCCCCAAGCGCCCCTGCCTTCCCTGGGCAGCGGGCGGCTGCCCCCTGCAGCTCTGCACTGTGCTCCCTCGCCAGCCGCTGCCGCAGCCGGCTACAAGGAAGCGGCGCCGGGGGCAGGCCGAGGCGGCTGCTGCGCCTGCGGAGGGAGGAGGGGACGAGCGCATGGCAGCCCTCCCCCCCGCCCCCCGGCAGGAGACTCCGAGTCGACTCGGGGGAGGGGAGGGGGAGGCTTATCCTGGCCGGACCTCCTGAGCAGCAGCCTGGGGGGGCTTGGATGAGTGTCGTGTTGGGGGTCGGTGAGGAGGCCCCCCCTTCCTCTCCCCCAGAGCTCGCTGCCGCCAGCAGGGAGAGGGCTGGGGGGAGTCCTTCCCTCTGGCCCCCTGCCCCAGCCCAGGGTCAGCCTGCCTGCTGCACCCCAAACTCCTCATCCTTGGACCAGCCGCACGCCCCCTCCCACACCCAAACTCTCTATCCCAGCCCAGAGCCTGCACCCAGCACCCAAACTTCCTCCCAGAGCCTGCACCCCAAACCTCCTCCCGCACCCAGACTCCCTCCAGAGCCCGCACTCAAACTTCCTCCCAGAGCCTGCACCCCAAACCCCCTCCCGCACCCAGATTTCCTCCCAGAGCCTGCACCCCAAATCCCCTCCCGCACCCATACTCCCTCCCAGAGCCTTAGGCAGGTGTAGGGGGAGGCGGGACTTGGACCCATTCTGAGCAATGCCAAAAATTATACAAACCTGGCGCTCCTGTGTGTATCCCCAGGGGTATGCGTATCCCTGATTGAGAACCACTGCTCTAGCAGATGGGTTCCCAACCTGGGGGGCACAGCCACCCTGCCCTTTCCTTATTGCCAAATGGGACAGGGTCTTGGCTAGTTTGGAAGGGGACTCTGGGAGGGTCCTAGTATAGCAAAGGGAGTGTCCATATGGGGAAGGTTGAACGCCTGCTGCTCTAGTACTTTGGGTTGTTAGAAGCTGTCACAACGAGGTCTATACTATATAGGCTTGATCCAAAACCTATTGAAGCCAATGGAAGTCTTTCCATTGATTTCAATGGTCTTTGGGTCAGGCTGCAAGCCAGAAAGTATGGTGATGGTGTCGTAATCAGGACTTGGGTGCTGTATTTATGCTGGGATGTGTTGTAGGAGGGTATCACATACAGTCACAGTCAAAGACCGAGTACTGTAACAGTCATTACTAATATTACTACATGGATCCCGCCACTGCTGATCTTTTAATGGTGACCCTTGCACCTCGGATGCCTGAGAAGTAGGTGTCTGACACCACTAAATGCACATCCTGACGTGCACGGCAGCACTCCTAGGTTGGCCACTGTAATGGTTTAACTAGTCCTTTTGCCTCACTGTGAGTGATATGGTTTCGCAGCAGAAGCCTCATCAGCCACTGGGGCCCTGTAATAGAAAGGAGTAAAACAGAGCCCCTGAGAAGCTGGAGAGGACCTGCAACCCCCAGACAGGGCTTTCTCTGGGCTCCAGTAGTTATCAGCCCCCCGTGGAATCAGGACGAGGCCTTTTGTAAATTACACTTTTCCCTGTATGCTTCAGCTCTTTGGAGTCTATTTCAACCCAAGAGAGAGGACAGATTTCATTCTGACTGTTATGGATGGCCTGACGAATCACTGCAACAATAACTGCCAGCCAACTGCAGAGGGATTGCTGTCTGCCATGGTGAACAGCGGTGGGACTAAGGTGGAGAAGGTATGGGGCGCTGCTGCTGAGATGGACGGAAACTAGAATTCCCAGTGCTGGGAACAGTCATACGTTCAGAGAGTTTAAGGCCAGAAGGAACCATCAGATCTTCTAGTCTGATTCCTGTATATTGGAAAACATAATCCCAACTATACATCCAAACGGAGGGGGTCTAAATCAGCTGTTCATTTCTTCTGAAGCATCTGGCACCAGCAGAAGACAGGATACTGGGCTAGATGGACAATTGGTCTGACCCAGTATGGCCATTCTTATGTTACCTCTGTATTGTGCCTAGATAGGACTCATCTCCTTTGAGCCATTGATATGTGGTCTTTGCGACAATGCACCTTGTAAGGCTCTGAAATGAGCCCTGCCAATAATATAGGAAATTGTGACTTTTAGGCAAAACCTAGAGGCTAACTCTGATTCTCCAGGGATGCTGAGGTTCCCTCTTGCCCCAGTTGCAGGATGGGATGAGAGTCTTGTCCCATCTCATCTGGTTCCCTCTCTCTCAGGCAGCAGACCTTGTGGCTGGGGTTTGCAGCCGGTTGGATTCAGTCCAGCAGCCCAGCTCCAGGACCCTGATGAAGAAGTTAGTGGCCCTGCTGGCTGGCGAGGCGGAGCATCTGGACACAGTGATCTCATGCCTTCTGGACTACTCCTTCCCTACAGACAGGTATGAAATGCCTCTACTCTTCAGGCCTCGCGTGATCCTTTGAGGCCCTATATGAGAACCTCACCAATGAGCACATTGTTTGGTCTTACTAAGGCAAAGTATAAAGCACTGACTGTTGAGGACTGAATCTCCCCCCTCTACATGGGACAAATTACCTGCCCTCTCCTCCTGATGGCTCTTCTCTTTTCAGCCACAAACCACAGCGAGCGAAATCCACCTGTCAGAGATTCCTCTCCCCCATTCCCTGAATGTGTCTCCCCATGTGCAAGGCAGGAGCTCTCATTCCCAGTCCCCCTCTCCCAGCCCCTGGGACTTGTTAGAGATCTGCCTGTGGGAGAGGTTCTCAAAAGCACAGTCCCCCACACCTACGGTCAGTGCTCATGGGTCCTGGAGCAGGGGGTGGATTTAAGTCTGTGTTCTTGAGTTCACTATCCCTTTGCTACTCCGGCTGGCAAGCGCAGAGCTCATTCCTCCGTTCTCCTTCATCTGAACGTACAGATAGTGAGCCTAGGTGGAACGTTTGCTGTCTGAAGCACATTTGTGTTTGGGCAGGAAAAGTTGAGCAACAGTGATTACGCAAAGCGTGGTTTTATGATGGATGATCCCAAGCGGTGAGTTCCAAAAACAATCCATATCAGCAGGGCCGGCTCCAGGCACCAACAAAACAAGCAGGTGCTTGGGGCGGCACATTTCTAGGGGCGGCATTCTGGAACCGGCCATCATAGGTGCTGACTCCGGGGCATGGGGAAAAAGTGCCCCCACCACCCCAGCTCGCCGCCCCAGTTCACCTCTGCTCCGCCTCCACCTGCTTCCCTGAGCGCACGGCCGCCGCTCCGCTTCTCCCCCCTCCCTCCCAGGCTTGCTGCGCGCAAAACAGCTGTTTCGTGCAGCAAGTCTGGGAGGGAGGAGAAGCCGAGCAGCAGCGCGTTCGGGGGAGGCGG
Organism: Malaclemys terrapin pileata; assembly: GCF_027887155.1. NCBI lineage: Eukaryota > Metazoa > Chordata > Testudines > Emydidae > Malaclemys > Malaclemys terrapin. The sequence goes on along the minus strand of NC_071515.1, from coordinate 11,066,070 downwards.
CGGTGGTGGAGCGGAGGTGAGCTGGAGTGGGGAGCGGTTCCTCTACCCCCCATTACTTCCTGCACCCCCCCCCACCCTAGCTCACCTCCGCTCCGCCTGCTCCCCTGAACGCGCCGCCGCTCCGCTTCTCCCCCCTCCCTCCCAGGCTTGCCACGCGTGAAACAGCTGTTTTGTGCAGCAAGGCTGGGAGGGAGGAAGGAGAAGCTGAGCGGGGGGCGCTCAGGGGAGGCGGAGGTGAGCTGGAGTGGGGAGTGGTTCCTCTACCCCCCCATTACTTCCTGCGCCCCCCGACCCTAGCTCACCTCCGCTCTGCCTACTCCCCTGAACGCGCCGCTGCTCCGCTTCTCCCCCTCCTTCGCCTGAGCGGGAGGGGGGAGAAGCAGAGCGGCAGTGCACCCGGGGGAGCAGGCGGAGCGGAGGTGAGCTAGGGTGGGAGGTCGCGGGGGCCCCCAGGAAGCAATGGGGGGGGGAAATGTGGCACGCCCGGGGGAGGAGGCGGGGCTGGGGATTTGGGGAAGGGGTTTGGAAGGGGTGGAGTTGGGGCGGGGCTGGGGGAGGGGGGTACGAAAAAAAAAGTGGGGGCAGCCAACATTTTTTTTGCTCGAGGCGGCAAAAATCCTAGAGCCAGCCCTGCATATCAGAGGACTCCACTGAAACCCTCCCTCACACAGTTGTTGGCTGAGCGCTGCGGAGATCTGAGCCATGCTGCTGCATGCCCGCTCCCTTTTTTTTTAAAGGGAATTTAATGCTGGTGAAAGGTGCCCCATTGACACCCTTGGATAATGAAGACCTCAGCTGCAGCCCAGGAAGTGACGATGAAGCTTCCTCCACACTGCCCCTAACAACACTCTGAGCTCATAGCTGGAGGGGCTGCCGACTAGGCAAGAAAGGCTCATTCAGCCTCCATGTCCCGTTCAATCCCTGAACCTACCAACAAGGGCCAAGTATGGTGGTTGACTCTGTAATGTGGACAGCGTGCACTGGGCACTGGTCCAAGACCCTTAGTTCATTTCATATAGGACATCTGCTGCCAGAGAAGCTGTATTAGCCATTAGCCATCAGCCTCTCGGTATTAGCCATCAGCCAGTAACAGGTCGTGACCAATTGAGGCCAGATTCACACTGGCAGCCTTGAGCTGAAATGCTCCAAATCCTGTGCCAGTGATTCTCAATCTGAGGTCCATGGAGTCCTTGTTCATGCTCCACATTGAATTGCACAAGCTCTGGGGACTGGACTGCTGGGCAGGGCGTTGGCTCCACAGGAGGATTTCTCTTACAAAGAGATTACATTGGTAAAGAGGTTTAATAGCTTTTCTCCTAAGCCATCCAGTCCCTCACGTTGCCGTATTTCTGAATTTCTAGCAATGCGGCCGAGCTATGGCAGTTCCTATCTGCTGACCCGGCCCTCGGAGGACAGGTGATGGAGAACCTGGTTGTGAAGCTGCAGTCACCACAGCTCTGAGCACCAAGCCTCTCACACGTCTGCTGCCGTAAGTCACTGTTCGAACATCCATAGCCCCATACAGTAAAATCTATCCTATGTCTCTGTCACACGGCACACTCACCGCCAACGCGCCTCCTCATGCCAGGACATGATGTTGCAGGGCTTATTCCACACTGGTGTCCCCTTGTCCAGCCTCCTGGTTCTGCAACACTCCACAGGTTCCATGGTCTGGCCCTCTGGCCACGTCACCTCTTCCAGGGTTAACAGAAAAGTCCAATATGGGAAAACCCAACATGTAGTGGCCTCTGTGCCAGACCCTCAGTCCCCATCTGAGCCTCATCATTCTTGGTTTCTTAGTCCTGAGGTCGGTACTTTGCCTCTTGCTGGGGAACCCAGACCTGACCTCTGCTCTGGGTTCCAGCCCACGGACCCCATGATAGGCTGCTAAGGATTGTTCCTTCAATCCCTCACCACTTCCCTGAGCTGCTCCTCCCTTTTTCCTGCTTGTTAGCAACTCCCAGGGGTCTGCAGCTTCTGCTTTTCCCGCCCTGGATTTGTGGCTCCTTGTGACTTCTTCCCACCCAACTTCTGAGGCGCTTCCTCAAAGCTGTTCCCAGCCTCCCTGGCAGCAGCTGGGCTGTGTTTCAAACAGTCCTTCTGGTTTCCCTCCATAAGATAGGAGTCCCTGCCCCCTAGCCTTCCTCCTGGAGGTGGCATTTACTTCAGGCAGTCCCTCCACCTCTCCTGCAGGCAGGACTCCCCCAGTCTCCTCCTTTATGCTGGGTTGTAAGTTAGCCAACTGTGGGGCCTTAGCCAGATTCTCCTGGTGGCCCTTTTTCCCCAGTCAGTCCTCAGGCTCAGAGGGTTCAGGCATAGGTGCTGGAACTGGGGGAACGGGGGTGCTGTAGCACCCCCTGGCTTGAAGCAGTTTCCATCATATACAGGGTTTACAGTTTGGTTCAATGGCTCTCAGCACCCCCACTACACAACGTGTTCCAGCACCCCTGGGTTCAGCCTTCTCCTGCTGGTGTTTTCTCTGCTAGGAGGGAGGAGGCAGCATGTATGCTGATCCCCTTCCTAAAGCTCATCCCAATTCACTGGGAGAGAGGGGAGTCCTGGCCCTCCCATTTTGCAAGGCTCCTGGTCCCAGGTCCTTACAGAAACATAACAGGAGTTCCTCCTGAACACGACTTATTCCTTGGACCACTTCTTCCCTACCAGTATTTCCCAGCTCCTTACGTATATCAGACATCTCAAAATCTGACAGGGCCACGCCACGTGACAAGGGTGGGCTGACCCCTAGCACCGCTACCTTTACAGGGACAGACTATCCCCTCCGTTTTGGGGCTACTCCATAATGTCCTGACAAACCTTTGGGGGAGGGTTCCATTCATCGCATCCGTGTTGGAGCTCTGAGAAACCCCTGTGACGCTGTCTGCCCTGGTGCCAGCTCAGGATAGGGTTGCAGGCTAATTCACTCAGATGCTAACAGAAATCAAAGAAGTCAAAAGCTATTGTAGTGTAATCAGGCAGTTCACTTGTGTGTTTGTTTAGTTCAAAGGAAAAGTTAAAGGAAACACTTATCTTTATAACCTGTTGATTGCTATTGTATTGTGTATATCCCTGTAATTAGTTAACCCTAGATCAAAAGTGTGTGTTGGTGTTAAAAGATGAGAATGAACTTGATGTGTAAAGTTTATGAAAACTAATGAAGGATTCTTGTTTGCTCTTACATGACATTGGCATCGTGTATATCCCTGTAATTAAATTACCCATCAAACACAATTGGAGCCTTGGAAATGTAAATGAAGAAGACTGCTAACTTCAAAGCAAGGGCTACTGTGTTTGACAACGGGAATTCACAGACTAAGTCTGAATTTCCTACTCATCAAAACCCACTTGGGTAAAGACACTGTTCAGATTGGTTTCTGGAAAAGCTATAAAATAGATGTCAAGGAATGATCCTGTATCTCTGACTGTTTGGACTCTTACAGAGAAGATGCCAAATGCAAAATCGAGATCCCCAGAAACATCTGGGTTCCTGAAAAGACTTTTAGGAAACCAAGAGATTACTACATCTCCGCTATCATTTGGGATTTACAAACTTTGACTCACCTGTTAATGTATTTTACCTGCTTTAACCTCTCAATAACTCTCATTTATTTTTCCTAGCTAATAAATCTTTAGTTAGTTTACTAGAGAATTGGCTGCCAGTGTTGTTTTTGGTGTGAGATCCAGAGTACCAATTGACCTAGAGTAAGTGACTGACCCTTTGGGGTTGGGAGTAACCTGATGTGGTGTGATTTTTGGTTTTAATAACCTTTAATCACAAAGTTCAGTTTGTCTGGGTGGCAAGATAGGCTGGAATGTCTAAGGGGACTGTCTGTGGTAAGACTGTCCTTGGTAAAACTGGTACTGTAATCCAGGAATGCACAATTCTTACTGGCTTTGTGAAATCCAGTTATAGAATATACTACTAGTTTGGGGTGCCTGCCCTGTTTTATGACAGTCTGATCTAAGATTGGCACTCACAGTTGTGAACCACTCCAGAGAGCGTGACAATTGGCGTAGTCAGCACAGGAGTCACATGCCACAGGTCAATTGAGCTTAAAGATCATAACCCAACACTATTTAAAGTTTAAATTGGATATGGAGAGTTTTAAGGGTTAAAGATGAGTTACAATGGGTGAATCACAATCCTATGAGAGTCTTGACTCAAAAGAACTTGAAAAAGTATGTAAAGAAAGGGGGCTATCTGTTAAGAAGAAAGCCGCGAACACGAACTGAGAGATTTGCTCATGGACTTTGACCAAAAAGCAGGGTCTCAGCCCCCCTAGACCCCAGATGCAGAAGAAAAGGCCCCTCTGAGGCAGTTGGAAGCCAAGGAACAATGCAAGCATGAAAGAATGACAGTGGAAGTCCAAATGAGGGAGAAGAAAGATGCCGAGGAAGCTGATGAAAGAGCCACTCTTCTCTTCATTAATTTATTCTCTCCCATTCTTAGTCCCATGAGGCATTACCCCCAACCCAAGCATGCTGTCTCTGCAGCCCCTGCAGGTCAGGAAGCTCTGCGAGATCCGAAATCAAAGCTAGGTCCCCTGTGTGGCAATGCAGCCTAGTGTCACCAGACTCCACAAGGCAAAGCCTTCAACCTGCCAGTGCCCGGCTTCCCCCGCCCTGCTGCTCAGGGCAGTTTAACTCGGTTTGTTTCTCCATGAATCAGGGGAGTTTCATAGCACAGAAGCAGGAAGTCCTGAGAACTGACGCAGGAGGGAGTAGGATTTCCAAGTAAGTTTGTGTCTGTCTTGTTCCCTCTTCAGGCCACATGCGCCCTCTATGAGATGATCTCGGTGAGCAAGTCCAGAGATGCCACAACCCGCCTCTATCCTCAGCTGCTAATGGCTTTTCTTGTCGAAATCCATTTCAGCCTGGGACAGAGCATACCAGGGGATAAAGTCTCTGGAAGGGAAAGCAGCCGGCAGAGCCTCCACACCAGGTACTGCGCCTACTGGAAAGTCAACGGTCTAATTACATGGACAGTCATAGAGAAGTCATAGTTCTCTTCTCCAGCTCTCATGTGGCCCCTGCAGGTTTTCCATAACTCTCTAATTCTGAGGGAGTTAGCAGGCAGGGCTTAGGTTGCAAGGGTGTCTCTCAGTGGTAAATGACATACCGACCAATGCACTGCAGAGGAAGTAGAAAGACTATCCCAGCAGCTATGGGGAGAAATTAGTGGGAGCCAATTTGCCAGTGTCAAAGGAATGTGGGTCCGACACCAAAAGGCTGAAGTTCTCCTGTTCTGTGACATTGACATGCCCTAGTGCTGATGTGCAATTGTCTGTAGGATTTGCTCAGAACTCTTTCTCTTTCTTCATATTACTAAATTGTATTACTATAGTGCCTAGGAACCCCAGTCACGAACCTGTGCCTTCCTAAGCTCTATTTAAACCATTGGTGTGTCTTTCCACACACAAGTGAATCCGTCACTCCCTGACAGACCTACCATGAGGGGGCTCCTGGCACTCAGTCACGCTGGTGTGGTGTTTGAATCTAGCTCTGCAGTGGAGGCTATAAAGATGCTGCTTCTCTGTGTTGGCTGCCGTTCCGAGCTGACTGTTATGGAGAAGGAGCAAGGCTGGATCCTCCTACAAAGCCCCCAAGATCACCTCCATGGGGTGAGCCTGCTGGCCAGGTAATACACAAGCGTTTTCCATGCAGTCAGTCCTGCTAGTGGGGGCCAATTCCAGAATGAAACATTCCTCACTTCTGGGCTGCCATGTGGCCCCAAGCTGACCCCTCACCCCCTTGTTGCAGAACGTGCTTCTTCCCTTACTAACAAAGGTATTTCTGCTTTGTGTCACAGAGCCATGGTGCACTATGCTTGCCCTGAGACCACAAGGATGCTGCTGGACCTAGTGATCCCGCTCCTCGACAGAGGTGATAAGAAACACAGGCTGACCATGATGGCCTTCTTTGTAGAAGTAAGTTTCATTAGCTGATGAGAGCAATTGGGTCTTGTGTCCTAGATTAGTGAGCAACTCCTCAAATCAAGCCTTTGAGACTCATTATTGCGCTACATAAACGATGAGCTTTATTGGTCATGTCCACATTGCCAGGTGTCCATGCAGCACTGACTAGGCTCCCCCAGTCCTGTCCCAGCACGCTCAGTGTAAAATCTGAGATGGATCCTTTAGGGGATCATTGGTTGCTCCAAAGTTGTAATCAGGAGCCTGATAGGAATATCCAAGAAACTAAGGTTCTGTAGAACAGCATCAGCCTGGACTCTCCCGAAGGGCAGCTGGGTCTCCTGTCGGCATCAGCCTTTCTGCAGGTCCATGAAAGGTTCCTCCCTGCGAAGTCACTAAGGAAAAGCAAAGAGGGGCATTGAGAGTGGGTATGGAGGAGAGAGGATCATGGTAAAAGCTCCCCCAGATGCAGGATCATTAGCTCTGAATGTGGTGACCAATCTTTAACCTTCTCTATTGGATGGGTTAGTTAGAGGCACATCACCAGGAATGAGGTGGCTCTATAGTCCATCACTAGGTTGTTCTCCCCATTTCCACGGGTTCTGTCTGGCTAGTTCCTATTGACAGTTTTCAGGGATTGTCTCCTCATCTAACTCATTAAGGGATGGGGTTTAATTCTGTCCTCACCAGGAGTCCAATCCTGGGCCCATTGAGATCAATGGCAAAACTTCCACTGACTTCAGTGGGGTCAGGATTTCAACACAGGGGTTTGATTTCTCAGTCCCAGCTTTCGCTTTATCCCAGAGCGGCTTGTTCTGCTTCACAGGGTCACCACGAGGGGTTCGGCTGCTCTTGGCAAACCCCCAGATGCACAAGAGTCCGCCATACAAATGGTCACTGAACATTTTGTTGCCCTACATGTTCTCCTGGAGGGTAGAGCAGCTCTGCTAATGCCTCTGGCTGAGTCTAGTGCTAACAGCCAGGAAGTCAGTGGGAGGACTGGATGTCACACACAAAGTGGGGCTGATGTATAGCAATGGACGGTACAACATGGAGGTTATGATGCCTCTCCACAGAACCGACACACAAAGTTTTCCGGTAAGCACCTGCTGCTGATTCGCTCTGTGTTGTTTTCAGCTTCTGCGTTACGAAGAGGCCAAGAAGCTCCCACATCCAGACACTTTGGACCGTCTCGAGGAGTGGACAAAACACCCCAGCCCAGTTTTCCGTTCACTTGGTCTAAGAGGACTCAGCATCCTGGCAACCCAACCAGGGAAGGTGAGAGCCCAGGCTTGGTTAACTGGAAAACGACGAGGTGGCTTGACCCAGTGGACTGAGTTCTGGGCAGGCAGTGAGGCACAGTGTTCTGAGCCCACCTCTGCTGCTGGCTTGCTGACCCTCTCGGAGCCTCCATTTCCCCAGCAGGAACGGGGATCACAACGGCCCCTCAATGCAGATCTTTCCTCGGAGAGTATTTTAGATGGGATTTTACTGCTTGGATTTCAGGTGGATGTTATCATTCTCCTAGGGCTACCACACGTCCGGGTTTCCCCGGACATGTCCGGCTTTTCGCTCTTTAAATAGCCGTCCGGGGGGGATTTCTAAAAATCTAAAAATGTCCAGGATTTCCCCCCAGTGGGCTATTTATCGACCAAAAAGCGGCTGACAGGGCGGCCGAGCGCTGCTCGCATTGGGGCCTCGGCAGCCAAAGCCCCTTCCCAGCTCCCCCCATCCCCTGCAGCCGTAGCACGACGCCCGGCAGCGCTGAGGGGCGGGGCTGTGCACCTATGAGGGAACGCGGCGGCGGTGCTGGCAGCGGCGGCCAGAGCCCCTCCCCCGCTTCTCCCCCCCCCCCCCCCCCACAGCCACAGCACACCGCCTGGCAGCGCTCGGGCGGAGCGCTCCTTGGGGCGTGGAGCCAGACACCTGCTCTAAGCAGAGTGGCACGGTAAGGGGGCCGGGGAGTTGGAGAAGGGGGGCAGTCAGGGGACAGGGAGCGGGGGGGTGGGGGATTTGGATGGGTCGGGAGTTTGGGGGGGCTGTCAGGGGGGCAGGGTTGTGGAGAGGGGTTGGGACAGTCAGGGACAGGGAGCGGGGGGGTTAGATGGGTCGGGGGTTCTGGGGGGCTGTCAGGAGGTGGGAAGTGGGAGGGAGTGGCTAGGGGGCAGGGCTACCCCCCCAATGGAGTGTCCTCTCTTTGAAAGTTCAGATATGGTAACCCTAATTCTCCCCCATGCAAATTACCCCAGCAGCATTCCTGTTCCTTCTTGGAGAGACCATTCCTGGTGCTGTCACAAAGGAAGACCTTGATTGGTCTAAAGACATTAGCGAGCACACAGGGCCCTGTCTCATCGCCCCCTCTAGTGGCAAGACCCAACATTGCAGCACTGCCTCAGTTTTCCCCTCCTCGGCTTGACTTCACAAATACCTCGTTCAATAACACCCTTATTCAGGCTCATTTATTAAGACAAACAAGCCTTTGAAGGCCAAAGATAAAACCCTCAGAATCAAACCTGACAGTGTCCAACGGACTAAAAATCAGAAACAGGATCTTCTGCCATTACCACATCTCCTCTTCTGAGCTCACTCAACAAAGGTTCCACCCTGTCCTTAGTAAACATAAGAAAACTTAACTTTGGCCCCCTTCCTGGGCACCCCTTCTGCAAGCTTTTTGCCCCTAGGCTCTGCGGAGTTCTTTGTTCTCTTGGGGGAGGACTGCTTCCCAAGGCTTCCTCCCTGGAGGCCCTTTTCCCCCATCAGATTCCCCCTGCCTTCCCTCCCAGGGTACTCTAGAAGCCACTCCCCCCTGCTCCTGCTTCCCCTTCCTTCCTGACAGCCCAAAATAGTTCTCTCCTCCTCCGCTGCATCTGATTAATGCATGGAGCTGGCTGGCCCCAAAGTCTCTGGCCCTGAGAGAGGCAGAGCACTCTCTTAAAGAGTGTTTGTGGCCCTGCCCCCAAATGATATTTCAATGCCTTGCCTATCAGGTCCAAGTTTCTCAAACTTTGCAGAGGGTTCAGCTCTCACCTAGGACTCCCCATGGGCCAGGTTTGATTTTTTCCCCAAGTTTCACCCTTTGGGGGATTGTCTGCATGGGAAAAGAAGGTGGCTAGAAGTTTTCATTTGTTTGTTTGTAAGTGGAAAAACTGCCCTACAGCTCAGAGACTCAATCACCCCAGGAAAAAATCACAATTGACTGGGGAGACAGCATGGAACATTTCCATCCAAAAAAAAAAATGTTTTTAGGAGCGTATCAAAAGGAGCAACTAGAATGGAAACTGTGTACCAGCCTTAACTATGGAGATTGCTGCCAGCATCTGCTATAATAATAACTAATAGCACCTAGAAAAGAGAGAAAAGCCCCAAAGCAAACCACAGCTTTGCCCACCCTACACCAGAACGACCCGGGACGGGGTTAGGATTCACTGATTGCCTCGTCAGGCATCTCCATCAATTCTAAAGCACCACGCCTCCGACTGTGGAGACGGAGCTTCTCTCTGACTTGGTGCCACGGGGTAGAATAAACACAGCCCTGGCACTGTGGCGTGTACTCACTGGAGGGCTGGGAGATCTGATGAGCCCCCCCCATGTGTGTGTGTAGGTGGAACAAGTCAAGGCCCTGCTGCCTGCCATCCTTTGGGGTTCGGATGAGATGGATGATGGGAGTATTCTGGAGGCCATCTCAGCTGTTCAGAACCTTCTGCAGAGCCTGGATGGGAGTGAGCTCACCAGCGTGGCCAGGAAGCTAATCCCCTTATTCGATGCTGTAAGTCAGGGTCTCTTGACCTGCCCATCCCCAGCCAGGCAGTGTTGTGACTCTGGAGTCGTAGTGGTGGCATATCTGACCTGATCAGTTCCGAGCCATTGCCTGGGCCTCAGGCATTGGTGACACCTTGGTCTCTCGTGTTCTCTGTGTGTGGCATGCAACCGTTTGGTCTCCTGAGGACTGATCTGCTTTAATCTAACTCAAGTTAACATGCTCAGTGTAGTGGTCATGGGGTGAAATGTAATGTCCTGTGCTTTGGAGTCTAGATGAATGAATGACCCTTAAATGCTATGAAACGATGAAAGTGTTGAACCCATTAAAGAAACCCTCCAAAGAGCCCTTCACTGTGGATGGAGTCAGCACTTACAGGAGGCCTCCAGGGAAATTTAGGAACCACTGTCCTAACCTGTGTTGTCTGCCCCTCCACCCAAACCTTTCTGCAAATGGGTGCCCTCTTGGTGGGCAGACCATGGAGTTATTAGTCAGACTGGCCCCTATCTGTGGTTTGCATTGTGCCGAGCTCACCCTGTAAGGAGAGTGTGAAGCTCCCTCGGTGAGATCCCCTCATGGTTGTGTGTCCATCACAGGTGAGACCCCAGGTGCGCTCTGCTGCCATCATGCTCTTTACAGAGTTGCTGAACACGGTGAAGAGGAGGCAGAAGCCCCTGCTGCAGGAGGAAGTGACCCACAGCCTGGTCCCACTGCTCCTTCACTTACAGGACGAGGACCCTGACGTGGGCAAGGTGAGTCCCGCTGCCATGTGCTCCCTGGTGCAGCAGGCCCTGACTGCTCCAGCTCTCCTGCTAGATCTGTCTCCAGAGCCGCCTCCCAAAAGTGAAAAATCTCAGCCCTACCTGCTTACCCAAGCAAGTTCCCTGGCCTTCAATGGACACACAAGTGGAGATGTTTTATGGCTCCCAGCAGCCACTTCCTAAGTCACTGAACTGCAGCCACCATGAAGATCAAACTCCAGGAGCCTCCACTAATAGGAACAAAGAGACACCAAGGGTCAGCAGGATACCATGTGACCCCCACATTCCTTTCCCTCATTGATCATTTCAGCTGGCTTTTCACTGCAGAGTGACCACAGATTCCAGCTCTTCTCATGATGCAAACTCTCCTTGTCCCATTTTGTGTTGCAGAGGTGTCAGAAAGCCTTGGCTGGGTGTTTTCAGCTCCTGGGATGGTCTTGTCCTAAGCAGATTAACAGCAAGAAGGCTTGGCACACCCATCCCCGGGTGGTGGACAAGATCTGCCAGCACTCTGTAAGTGAACAATCGGCTTCTCGTGAGTGCTGCTTCTAGATGTGGGACCGGAAACGTGTTCCCTCACTCACTGCTCTGATTGCATGTCTAGTACTAGCATACTGCACTCTGGCTTCCTCTTAGAAGCACCCAGCTCCCCCACTCCTCCCAGTGCCTGTCAGATCTGAACAGCCAGACTTGGCCAGGAGTTCAGTACGGAGGTGAAACCTCACAACATAAAGAATCAGTTGATGGCAAAAATGCCTTCCGAATCCTGCAGGAAACTGGATGTCCCCATTTTTCACCTTACCCCAGCCCATTGGCCACTTCTGCACCGTATTTCCTATGCTCTGCACCCTCTCTAATGTCCTCCCCAGATGAAGCCCATACAACCAGGCTTCAGTGTTCTCTAGTGCCAGGCTCCAGCCCTGCAGTGCCAGCAGCTCAGACACCAGCAATGTGTCTGGTGACACTTTGAAATGGTCATTTAATGACTCCCTGGCATGTAGATGGTCGCCCCCAGGATACATGGAGATGAGAGCTGCATTCTTCCCACCCCTCCAAGCCAAGCAGCTACCTGGAGATAAAATCTCTCTTCTCCTCACCCTGCGGCCCCAGCAACAAGAAGCTCCTTTGGTTTCTATTCCTAGGTGCTGAAGCTCAAGAGCGTATCTGACATCTTGCTCCAATGTCTGGATCACCTCCAAAGCCCCCAGGCTCCAATACGACGGGCAGCAGCCATCTTTATCGGTAACCACGACTTTTCTTAAGCAACTTCTATCTGAGAGGTTGTCCCGTGTTCTGCTTGGAGGGCACTAGCAGCAAGAATTAACCCCCTGGGATCCTAATGTCTAGATTTCCTGCTCTTGAGGCAGTTGGGCTGGGGATTATATCAAAAGGCCTGGAGCAAATTACAACCCTACCCTCCAGCTCCACCGACTGGAATCCCTGTGGGACTGCAGCAATACCATAGCCATTGGCAATCAGGCTCTCTGTATCTTCCAAGACATGAGCTTCTTTGTCTTGGAGCTTGTGGACTTGTCTGATTATCCCAGGGACCACTTGAAAGCTGTTTTGCTTGTTGGAAAGACTGACATTTTTTAAAAGGTAGCCCCAGGGTAGGTGAAAACTCCTGCAAGATTCATTTCCATTGTACATTCCAGGTTGCACTGTTCAAAGCTCAGAGCCCGCCATGGCCAGGCAAGAGAAGGAGCTGATACTTCAGTGTAAGTAGTTGCCACATGGCTGTGTTTGCATGTGGAAGGAGAGCTCATGCTCCTTGTAGGATATCAGGGTTGGAAGGGACCTCAGGAGATCACCTAATCCAACCCCCTGCTCAAAGCAGGACCAATCCCCAGATAGTGTGTGTTTGTTTTTTAAACCCCAGTTCCGTAAATGGCCCCCTCAAGGATTGAACTCACAACCCTGGGTTTAGCAGGCCAATGCTCGAACCACTGAGCTATCCCTCCCACTTGTAAACCAGTCTAGGAAAAAGTGCAACTCCCCCGCCATGCTGCTGCATTGAGTTCAATTTAGACGTGGCCAGAGGTAGCTGTTGAGAGAGCCTGGACATCAGTCCCAGCTTTGTTTTCTCTGATGTCAGGCGTCACTTCCATCTCCAGGTGCCAGAAGGTTTTACCAGGAGAAAGTAAATGCCAGGCAGGGTGAGAGGCCCTGGCATGTGTCAGGGAGATGGTGCGAAGGAGGTGGATGCCCCAGAATGCAGTGGAAGATGGGCTGCCAAGGGCAGAGGACTTAAGCGGTTATCATCTGGCGATGACACTGATAGCCCTGGTGGGTCCAGAGCATCTGGGAGGAGTTAGTTGCTGTGGAAGATCAGGGGCGGCTCCAGGCACCAGCGCAGCAAGTGCGTACCTGTGACGGCAAGCCTCGGGGGGGCGGCGTGCCGGTCCCTGTGAGGGCGGCAGTCAGGCAGACTTTGGCGGCATGCCTGCGGGAGGACCGCCGGTCCCGCAGCTTCGGCGGCAATTCGGCAGCAGGTATGCTGAAGGCGCGGGACCGGCAGATCACCGACAGAAACGCCGCTGAATCCGCGTGACCAGCGGACCGCCCGCAGGCATGCCACCAAAGGCCGCCTGACTGCCGTGCTTGGGGTGGCAAAAAACATAGAGCCACCCCTGTGGAAGATACAGAGGCCCATGGTGCAGGTGCTAGGGCATGCTAATACAATATGTGTTTTGACCTGAGCTTCCTCTCTCTGTCTCAGCTCTCAGTGGCCTGCAGCAAGATCTGGATTCCTCTGTCCGTGTCAGTGTCTCACGGGCCATTCAGCAAGTTCGGGATGGTGGCAGAAACCAGTCACCTCAGACCCTAGGAGCTAGATTCAGGAACCTGTTCTGCTGCTTGACTGGCCAGGAGGAGAGGGAAAATGCTCCTGACAGAGATCTCTTGGGTGGCCCGGACCTTTCCCAAAGCCACCGATGGGACTCAGGAGGGCCCTGAGTTCCCACAGAGAAGTTGGTGACTGGAGGAGGTCAGCTGAGCCACCACCCCAGCCCCGAAGCCAGTGCCTGCATGATCCTCTGGTAATTACCTGCATTTTTCCCCATGAGATGTAGGCAGCTGGGGATGAGTTTAAGTGACCCCAGTACTCAGCAGAATGATGGCTACTGGCTCCAGCTAAACAAAAAGGTGACAAGACTGTTAGTGTAAAACCAAGGGCATTTGCTCTCACGTCTCTGTCTTCCTTCCTTAATGGAACGAGTTGCAAGATAGCTGGTTCATTACATCAGCCACGGCATTAATGACCTTTTCCCTTTCTTCTGATTAGCCTCCGATCCGAAGATGGAATGCTGGGCTAGATGGACCACTGGTCTGATCGAATATGGCTGTTCGTATGATCCAGGCCTCTAGTTCCCCTTGGACAGTTAAATAAAACCCTTCATCTCTCCATCCATTGACATTATATAATCTCACTTTTCTTTAGACACTTGGGCCAGCACTTTCAAACATGGATGTCAATAGTTAGATACCTAAATCCATACTTCTTCTTCAACGCTTAGCCGAACGGTCGGCCGTACCAATTGTTCACCATTGATCCGTTCCTGTGCTTGACGGGCCGAGAGCCCAACGTCGGAATAGACTTGAGGCACCCATGTAATAGGGGGCCTGCCTTTGGGCTGCCTGCACCCCTTGATTGGTGGAATTGTCTCTCGGATGTTACGAGCCACTCAGAGAACGGCATTCGCCGGAACATCTTGTGGCATACTCGTGACATGTCTGAAAAGCATAAGACGCTGTCTGCGGACAATGGCCCCAGTAGTCTGTAGACCGGAGCGACCATAAACATCTGCTTTACAAATGAAGTCCTTCCACTCTATGCCCAATATACAACGTTGGCATTTTATGTGGAAAGCCTCCAGCTTTGCCCACTCTGAGTGGCGCAGTCCCAATGTTTCGCAACCGTACAGCAGTACAGAGAGGATTCAGCTCGATTAGATCCTGAACTTGGTTGTCGTGCCGAGATGATGTTGATTCCGTATTCATTGTAAACGACCCATGGCAGCGGCTGCAATGCCACACTCAGGCACCTAAATAAATGGCCTGACCTTTCTCAAATGCTGAATACCAAGAACTTCTCACTCGAATCTGCCGAAGCCGTGGCTGTTCAGCTCCTCTGAAAATCAATTCACTCGTTTAGATGCCTGAATATAAATGTTAGTGCCAGACTTTGGACAGTGACATAGGAAGACATTGGCCTGAGCCTATGCATGGACTCTCATCCTACAATCCAACCCCTCAACAGATACATCCCAGCTTCTGACTGTGAGCCATTCAGCTACAATGGGGAGGCCTAGATGCTGTAAGTGAATTAACATGTAATGATAGATAGACAGATAGTATAAGCTATTTTTTCTACTATCTATCTATCTGCCGTACGGATTTGCTCTGTAGAGCTTGCTGTCCCTGTTACTCATGGGTATTTATGTTGCAGAGCCCCACATGAGAGAGGGAAGGATTTCAGGCCCAAGGCCCAAGTGGGGCAGGAAGAAGCACACGCTCACCTCAGTTGCCATCTTTGCTGAGGTAAGTTTTGTTGACTTGTTGAACTGAGATTGCAAAGCGTTGCTCAGTCCCATATTCTCACAACTGGCAGTGCCCCATATATATGTCTGGGGCACCTTGCAATCTCATTTTTCTCACTTCTCTGTCTTCCTTCCATTACAGGATAAGTTGCAAGACAGCTGGTTCATTACATCAGCCATGGCATTATCG
This sequence comes from Malaclemys terrapin pileata, assembly GCF_027887155.1. NCBI lineage: Eukaryota > Metazoa > Chordata > Testudines > Emydidae > Malaclemys > Malaclemys terrapin. The sequence continues at coordinate 11,050,915 of NC_071515.1, read as the reverse complement.
ACCTTTTCCCTTTCTTCTGATTAGCCTCCGATCTCTGATACATTCTTTGTGACCTTGTAGGAAGAGATGGAATCTGTGCATTAGCCCTCTCATGCTATGGAGCCACGAGAAGGTTTGACAGCAGAAGTAGATGCAGTGTGGACGAATCTACGAGGGACTAACAGGTTCATGCCATATAGCAGGCCTGCACAACATACGGCCCGCGGTGGCGTGCCTGCCCGTCAACAGGAGCCAGCAATGCGGGCGGCTGAGTCCAGCCCAATCAGAGCTGCGGTGGCGGGGCTTTCAGGTGCCCCCCCCCCGACCCGATGCCGGAGCAAGGATATTTTTGCGCCCTCGCACACCACCGGCCCCCCTGCCCCAAGCAGGACACGGGCACGGAGACCTCGCGCGCTGCCGGCCCCACCCCCGCCCCAAGCGGGACACGGGGATGGAGCCCTCACGTGCCGCCACGCCTCAACTCTCCCCCCCCCTCCGCGCCCCAAGCGGGACACGGGGATGGAGCCCTCGTGCACCGCCGCGCCTCCACCCGCCCCAAGCCCCAAGCGGGACACGGGGATGGAGCCCTCGCGTGCCGCCACGCCTCAACCCCCCGCACCCCAAGCGGGACACGGGATGGAGCCCTCGCGTGCCGCCGCACCTCCACACGCCCCCGCCCTAAGCGGGACATGGGGATGGAGCCCTTGTGCACCGCCGCGCCTCCACCCGCCCCAAGCCCCAAGTGGGACACGGGAATGGAGCCCTCGCGCACTGCCACGCCTCCACGCCCCCCGCGCCCCAAGCGGGAAACGGGGATGGAGCCCTCGCGCGCCGCCGCGCCTCCACCTGCCCCTGCCCCTGCCCCAAGCGGGACACGGGGATGGAGCCCTCGCGCACCGCCGCACCTCCACCCGCCCCAAGCGGGACACGGGGATGGAGCCCTCGCGCGCTGCCACGCCTCCACGCCCCCCGCACCCCAAGCGGGACACGGGGATGGAGCCCTCGCGCGCCGCTGCACCTCCACCCGCCCCTGCCCCAAGCGGGATACGGGGATGGAGCCCTCGCACGCTGCCACGCCTCCACCCCCCTCAGCCCCAAGCGGGATACGGGGATGGAGCCCTCGCGTGCCACCACGCCTCCACCCCCCCCGCACCCTAAGTGGGACACGGGGATGGAGCACTCGCATGCCGCCGCACCTCCACCCGCCCCAAGCGGGACACTGGGACGGAGCCCTCACGCGCCGCCACGCCTCCACCACCCCCCGCGCCGCAAGCGGGACACAGGGATGGAGCCCTCGCACGCCGCTGCGCCTCCACCCGCCCCCGCCCTAAGCGGGACACGGGGATGGAGCCCTCGCGCGCTGCCACGCCTCTATCCCCGCCCCCGCGCCCGAAGCGGGACACGGGGATGGAGCCCTCGCGCACCGCCGCGCCTCTACCTGCCCCTGCCCCAAGCAGGATACGGGGATGGAGCCCTCGCGCGCTGCCACGCCTCCACCCCCCCCGCCCCAAGCGGGACACGGGGATGGAGCCCTCGCGCGCTGCCATGCCTCCACCCCCCCCGCCCCAAGCGGGACACGGGGATGGAGCCCTCGCGCGCCGCTGCACCTCCACCCGCCCCTGCCCCAAGCGGGATACGGGGATGGAGCCCTCGCACGCTGCCACGCCTCCACCCCCCTCAGCCCCAAGCGGGACACGGGGATGGAGCCCTCGCGTGCCACCACGCCTCCACCCCCCCCCGCACCCTAAGTGGGACACGGGGATGGAGCACTCGCATGCCGCCGCACCTCCACCCGCCCCAAGCGGGACACTGGGACGGAGCCCTCACGCGCCGCCACGCCTCCACCACCCCCTGCGCCGCAAGCGGGACACAGGGATGGAGCCCTCGCACGCCGCTGCGCCTCCACCCGCCCCCGCCCTAAGCGGGACACGGGGATGGAGCCCTCGCGCGCTGCCACGCCTCTATCCCCGCCCCCGCGCCCGAAGCGGGACACGGGGATGGAGCCCTCGCGCACCGCCGCGCCTCCACCTGCCCCTGCCCCAAGCAGGATACGGGGATGGAGCCCTCGTGCGCTGCCACGCCTCCACCCCCCCCGCCCCAAGCGGGACATGGGGATGGAGCCCTCGCGCGCTGCCATGCCTCCACCCCCCCCGCCCCAAGCGGGACACGGGGATGGAGCACTCGCGTGCCGGCACGCCTCCACCCCCCCCGTGCCCCAAGTGGGACACGGGGATGCAGCCCTTGCGCGCCGCCGCACCTCCACCCGCCCCCGCACCAAACGGGACACGGGGATGGAGCCCTCGCGCGCTGCCACGCCTCCACCCCCCCCGCCCCAAGCGGGACACGGGGATGGAGCCCTTGCACGCCGCCATGCCTCCACCCCCCCCCCCCGGCCTCAAGCGGGACACGGAGCCCGCGCGTGCCGCTGCCCCTCCCCACTGCCCCAAGCGGGACACGGGCACGGAGCCCTCACCCCCCCACAGCGGGACACAGGGCTCAGCCACCGCCCCCATCCTGAGCGCTTTTTGGCCCACCCCCCCCGGGACTCCTGCCCCATCCAACCCCCCGCATTCCTTGATGCCCCCCCGGGACCCCTGCTCCATCCACCCCCTTCCCTGTCCCCTGACTGCCCTCCACCGCCCCATCCAACTCCTCTCCTGATTCCCCATCCAAACACCCCTTCTCCCTGTCCCCTGACCACTCTTGGAACCCCTGCCCCTGACTGCCTCCCACCACCCAATCCAACCCCTGCTCCTTCCTGACTGCCCCCCGGGACCCTTGCCCCCATTCAATCCCCCTGTTCCCTGCCATCTGACCGCCCCGACGCCTATCCACCCCTCCACCACCTCCCTGAACTCCCCTGCCCTCTATCCAACATCCCCTCCCTGCTCCCTTACCGCGCTGCCTGGAGGTGGCTGGCGGCGCTACAGCCGCGCCGCTGGGCTGGAGCCGGGCCACGCTGCCACCGCGCAGTGCCTGGAGCATCGGGTCAGTCGGAGTTTGCAGCCCCCCCGCTTCCCGCGAATCAGCTGTTCGTGCAGGAAGCCTGGGAGGGCTGAGAAGCAAGCGGTGGCTTCACGCTCAGGCCCAGGGAGGCGGAGCAGAGGTGAGCTGGGGCGGGGAGCGGTTCCCCTGCGCGCCCCTCCCCCCGGGTTACCTGCTGTGGTGCGGACGGCTCCCCCCACCCCAGCTCACCTCCGCTCCGTCTCCGCCTCCCTGGGCTTGAGCGCGAAGCCGCTGCTTGCTTCTCTGCCCTCCCAGGCTTCCCGCGCGAACAGCTGATTCGCGGGAAGCGGGGGGGGGGGGGGAGAGAAGTGGGGCAGAGTGTTCAGAGGCAGAGCGGAGGTGAGCTGGGGCCAGGGAGCGGGGCGGAGAGCTGGAGCACCCATGGGCCGGCTCCTAAGGCGCCACTTTTGGATAATGTGCTCAGGGGGAGCAGCCGCTCCCTCTGCTCCCCCCCAGCTACGGTCCTGATCACTTCAACTTACCGGTTGTTAAATTTAGAAGCCCTTTTAGAACCGGTCCCGCGCAGGACAACTGGTTCTAAAAGGGCTTCTAAATTTAACAACCGGTTCCCGCGAACCAGCTCCCGCTCACTACTGGAGACTCCCCTTGCCGCTCTCACCCTAGGAGCCAGAGACCTCCCAGCAGGGCTGGTGAGTGCGGCCAGGGAAGGGGGAAGGGTGTGGTGGAGTGAGTGTCTGGGAGGTGTGCGGGGAGTGTTGGGCTGTGAGGGTGTGGAGGGTGCTGGGCAGTTGGGGAGGTTTGTGTGTTTTGGGGTGCTAGGCAGTGGGGGCCTGTTGGGGGGTGCTGGGCAGTGACAGAGATCTCTGTGTGTCAGGGCACTGGGGGTCTGTGTGGGGCATTGTTTAGTTGTGGTGGTGGGGCTGTGCGGAAGGGCACTGGGAGGGAGAGAGGAGAAATCTGTGTGTATTGAGAAACTAGCGAGTGGGGGGTTCTATGTGGGGTGCTGATGTGTATTAAGAGTTACCAGCTGGATTGAGGACTGATAGATTTGGACAGAGTTTATATTGAATGGGCAAATGAAAAAGATCGCAGGGAAAAACAGTAAGGTTAGTTTAGCAGTCTTTGACATTTCGACCAATAAAGAAATTAAAATGCATTTGTAATTACATATCTTATTCTTGGCTGATAATCATTTATTGATATTTTTTAGGAAAATTTTCAATTTAAAACACAAACTTTTGTTTTTCTTTTTTTTACTTATGATGTCTCTATCTGAAAACCCATATAAATTGACACAAATTGCAAATTAAAACTTTTTAAATGTATAAGCATTTTACTCACTTGGGCGCATTTGCCTCATGGCACACAAATTTGAACTCTGCTTCAAAAATTTGCACAGAAGAAATTTTTCTTTTACCTTAATTATACTATCTTAGGAGCCCGCTATAACATAGTACCAAGGTTCAGTACAAAGTCATATAAAAGTTATACAAAAATGCATAATGCAGAGAGTTATCTACAACTGCATTGATTGACTGGACCTACAGACTTCCACACGCCGTCAGTGCCTTGCTAGTGTGCCATGCGCCATGAGATATCTCTTCTCTTTGTGTGTGACTGTGAGTGTTTCCCTTGTGTGTGAATTTATTCAACAAAATCTTGAGCTTCATAATGGATACCATGAGTGAAAAGAAAAAGAGAATCAGAGCACAGAGTTTTCAACACTGAATGGACGAATAAATACTTATGTACTATTTCCAAAGACAAAATATTGTGCTTCGTGTGTCGCAAAACGTTAGCCGTTCTGAAAGAATACAACCTTCGGTGGCACTTTGAAACTAAACATCCCAGTCTCGCCAAATTGAGCCCAAATGAAAAAATAATTAAAGCAGCCAGTTTAGCGAAAAACCTTAGTAGAGAACAGCAAATTTTCAAGAAAGTGAGCACTGAGAACGATACAGTTACTAAAGTAAGCTTTAAAACAGGCCTGCACAACCCGTAAAACGGCGAGGGCCATATTACTCCAAAGAAAACAGCTGAGGGCCGAAACCCCACGACCCTGCGGAAACACCCCCCCCCAGCGCCACCGAGCCCCGTGGAAACAAACCCTCCTTCCCCAGCACCGCGCCGCCGAAACAGCTAAGGTTTGGGGGGGAGGGGGTGTGATACTTTATTAAGAATTTTTCAATTAAATCAAACAATTTTTTTAAATTATTTTAATTTTTTTTATTAATCATGGAAAAATGAAAAACATCTGTTCCGTTGAAAGAAAACATTTGTACTTTTCATAATTACCTTGCATATGTAATGAGAAATATTACATCTCTTTTCGGCAACAAGCTTGTCGCATTCGGGGGTCATATTTGAAGTGGATATTTTCATAATGTCTTCCAAATGGTCGTCAGTCAGAGAAGAACGTTGCTTGTTTTTATTCATGTTCATGATGGAAAAAGTTTGTTCACATATGTAAGTGCGTCCAAAAATGCTGAACGTTTTCAGTGCAACTTCATTGTCCAGACTTTTGTAGAAGTGCCGCAAGCTGCTTTCTCTGTGCTTATTTCGGTAAACTGCCGAACACTGACGTTCAATAACCTCCAACTGCAAATCTAGTGGCACTTCCTCTGGAGCCACAGAAAAGGGATCTTCAATCAGCTTCAACTGGACGTCTTCTTCTTTAGACAAAGTAAGTCTTCTGTCAAATTCTTCAATCAAAAGAATGATGTGCTTTGCGTATTTTTCTCCTAACTCGGCGTGTTTGTGCTGAGGGATACGCTGTGCACAAGTGGGAAAGTGACACATTTCACCTTTTGACAGCTGACTTCTGAAAAGTTTCAATTTCATTTTGAAAGCTTTCACTGCTGCACACATTTGAAAGATAAGTTGATTTTTTCCCTGAAGTTGAATGTTGAGATCATTCAGGTGTGCTGTAATATCACAAAAGAAAAAGAGATCTTGATTCCAGGACTCATTTTCAAGCTCTGGGAATTTTATTGGCCCATTTTCTAGGAATTTTGCTACCTCCTCTTTCAAAGCAACGAAACGCTGGAGCACTCTTCCTCGACTCAATCACCTCATTTCTGTATGGTAGATTAAGTCATTGCACTCCGTGTCTACCCCTTCAAGAAAGGCTCGAAATGTCCTATGTTTTAGTCCTCTAGAACGGATGTAGTTTACAATGGAAACTACCACTGACATTACATGCTCAAATTTTAAGACTTTGCTACAAAAAACCTGCTGATGTATAATGCAGTGATGTTTGGTTATTTCTCTCCCGATAAATTCTTCAAGAAGAGTAACTGCTCCAACATTTTTTTGGCACATAGCTGGAGCACCATCAGTACAAATGGCCACCAAGTTTGTGAAATCTAATCCCGACTTATCATTCATGCACTTTATCACTTCACTGGAGATTTCTTTTCCGGTTGTGCGACCCGTCATGGAGCACATGCCAGCAAGTTCTTCAGTAATTTCAAAGTTTTTATCAATACCTCAATAAAAATAAGAAGTTGGGCGGTGTCTTTTAAATCAGTGCTTTCATCCATAGCTAGGGAGTAAAAGCAGAATTCACTGACTCTCTGCTTTAACTGATCACTTAAATTGGTAGAAATGTCAGCTATTCTTCTCCATACAGTCATGCGTGATAAACTGACATTCTCAAATATTCCCCTCTTTTCTGGACATAACTCAGATATAGCAATCAACATACACTTTTTTAATAACTCGCCTTCTGTGAAGCATTTCCCAGCAGCAGCAATTTCCTTAGAAATTTTAAAGCTTACTTTAGTAACTGTATCGTTCTCAGTGCTCACTTTCTTGAAAATTTGCTGTTCTCTACTAAGGTTTTTCGCTAAACTGGCTACTTTAATTATTTTTTCATTTGGGCTCAATTTGGTGAGATTGGGATGCTTAGTTTCAAAGTGCCACCGAACATTGTATTCTTTCGGAACGACTACCGTTTTGCGACACACGAGGCACAGTATTTTGTCTTTGGAAATAGTACATAAGTATTTATTCGTCCATTCAGTGTTGAAAACTCTGTGCTCTGATTCTATTTTTCTCTTTTTCTTTTCACTCATGGTATCCATTATGAAGCTCAAGATTTTGTTGAATAAATTCACACACAAGGGGAACACTCACAGTCACACACAAAGAGAAGAGATATCTCACGGCGCATGGCACACTAGCAAGGCACTGACGGTGTGTGGAAGCCTGTAGGTCCAGGGGTCACTATATTACTGCACACAGCAGTCAATCAATGCAGTTGTAGATAACTCTCTGCATTATGCATTTTTGTATAACTTTTATATGACTTTGTATTGAACCTTGGTACTATGTTATAGCGGGCTCCTAAGATAGTATAATTAAGGTAAAAGAAAAATTTCTTCTGTGCAAATTTTTGAAGCAGAGTTCAAATTTGTGTGCCATCAGGCAAATGCGCCCAAGTGAGTAAAATGCTTATATATTTAAAAAGTTTTAATTTGCAATTTGTGTCAATTTATATGGGTTTTCAGATAGAGACATCATAAGTAAAAAAAAGAAAAACAAAAGTTTGTGTTTTAAATTGAAAATTTTCCTAAAAAATATCAATAAATGATTATCAGCCAAGAATAAGATATGTAATTACAAATGCATTTTAATTTCTTTATTGGTCGAAATGTCAAAGACTGCTAAACTAACCTTACTGTTTTTCCCTGCGATCTTTTTCATTTGCCCATTCAATATAAACTCTGTCCAAATCTATCAGTCCTCAATCCAGCTGGTAACTCTTAATACACATCAGCACCCCACATAGAACCCCCCACTCGCTAGTTTCCCAATACACACAGATTTCTCCTCCCTCCCTCCCAGTGCCCTTCCCCACAGCCCCACCACCACAACTAAACAATGCCCCACACAGACCCCCAGTGCCCTGACACACACAGATCTTTGAGTGGGAGTTCCATTGGAGGAGAAGGTACCTGTATTTGCATCTGTCTTTGTATTGTTTGTATGTGTAGAGGCCTGTAGGGGCAGCGTGCTGGGCGGGCAGCTGAGCCCTGATTGGGGGCGGAGCTTGGCTGAGGAGAAGGCCTATAAAAGCGGCCACCCAGCCAGGCAGTGGCAACAGCTGCGAGCAGCGGCACAGGAGGCAGCGAACAGGGCTGCTAACAGGAGTTTGAGTGGGAGTTCCATTGGAGGAGGTGGAAGGGGAGGTAGGAGGACATGGTGCCCTGTGTGCTGTGTTTCCCCAGGTGCAGAGGGCACAGCTGAGCAGGCGGGCCCAGGCAACAACAGCCATGAGCCAAGCCGCAGGTGACACAATGCAGATGATTGCATGCGGCAGCTGCGGTATGTACATGGTCCTAGCAGCGGTACCTGAACAGAGGTATGTGTGCATGAAATGCCACCTAATAGAACTGCTGGAAGAAAAGATCCGAGGCTTGGAGATGCAGGTAGATACCCTGATAGAGTTGAGAAGGGGGTTCGAGCACCTGATGGAGCAAAGGCAAGTGGGGGCTGAAGGGGAATGCTCAGGGGCACAGGTGGTAGCAGGGGCTAAGAGCTGTGAGGGGGGAATGCCGGGGGGAGAACAAGGGCAGTGGAAGCATGTGACTGTGAGAAGCAGGCAAAGGAAAAGGAGGGCCAGTGAAGGAGAAATAGAGCTCAGGAACAGGTTTGGGTGTTTGGAGAACGAGGAAGGGGTGCAGCAGGTGGTAACTGAAGGGGGCAGGGTGAGGAAAAAGAGCCGAGCAGCTAGTCCCACAGAAAGAGGGGAGGAGTTGATGGAGACAGCACCAATTTTGGGCCCCAGGAGGATACAGGATGACGTAAGGGGGACTATAAGGGAAAATAGGAATGGACAGGGGTTGCAACTCGAGGGAACAGGGGATAGATTAGTAGATTGCACTGCCACCAGGCAAAGGCAAGTGTATGTGATTGGGGACTCCTTACTGAGGAGGTTGGACAGGCCTGTAACCAGGGCGGACCCAGAGAACAGAAGGGTGTGCTGTCTCCCGGGCGCTAAGATACGGGATGTGGACTTGTGGCTGAAAAGGATCCTAAAAGGAGCAGGTAAGAACCCCTTGATCATCCTTCACGTAGGAACAAATGATACGGCTAGGTTCTTGCTAGAGAGAATCAAGGGAGATTATGCCAGGCTGGGGAAGACGCTTAAGGAATTCGAGGCTCAGATCATCTTCAGTGGGATTCTGCCTGTTCCTAGAGAAGGGCAGTAAAAGGGTGAAAGGATTGTGATGATAAATAGTTGGCTAAGGGAGTGGTGCTATAAAGAGGGCTTTGGGATGTATGGCCACTGGGAGGCTTTTGGGGACAGAAAACTGTTCTCACGGGACAGACTTCACCTGAGTAGGGAAGGAAATAGACTTTTGGGAGGGAGGCTGGCTCATCTCATCAAAAGAGCTTTAAACTACGAATTTGGGGGAGACGGTTGGGAGATGTCCAGTTAATCTCCACACCAGATTATAACATTGAGAGGGAGGACAATGAGATAAGAACAGATACAGCCAGGGGGAAGAGATTGGACATAAGGGGGGGGGTGGATACCAGACTAATGGGTCATACTAGCAGTACGGTGTCCATATCAAATGGGAGAACGAATGTGAGAGAGGCCAAAAGGCATAAATTAAGATGTTTATACACCAATGCGAGAAGCCTAGGTAACAAAATGGAGGAATTGGAGCTCCTGGTCCGAGAAATGAAACCGGATATCGTAGGAATAACTGAAACGTGGTGGAACAGTAGTCATGACTGGAGTACAGGTATGGAAGGGTATGTGCTGTTTAGGAAAGACCGGATCAAAGGTAAAGGTGGGGGAGTAGCATTGTATGTCAATAATGAGGTAAACTGTAAAGAAATAATAAGCGATGGAATGGATAAGACGGAGTCTGTCTGGGCGTTACTCACATTGGGTAAAAGAACTACTAGAGCCTCCCCTGGGATAGTGCTTGGGGTGTGCTATAGACCGCCGGGATCTAGCCTGGATACGGACAGAGAACTCATTAACGTTTTTAGGGAAGTAAATACTAATAGGAACTGTGTAATCATGGGAGACTTTAACTTCCCAGATATAGATTGGGGAACAAATGCTAGTAACAATAATAGGGCTCAGATTTTCCTAGACGTAATAGCTGATGAATTCCTTCATCAAGTAGTTGCTGAACCGAAAAGGGGGGATGCCATTTTAGATTTGGTGCTGGTGAGTAGTGAGGACCTCGTTGTGGAAATGGTTGTAGGGGACAACCTTGGCTCAAGTGATCATGAGCTAATTCAGTTTGAACTAAATGGAAAGATTAACAGAATTAAATCGGAGACTAAGGTTTACGATTTCAAAAGGGCTAACTTTAATAAATTAAGGAGACTGGTTAGGGAAGTGGATTGGACTAACATATTTAGGGATCTAAAGGTGGAAGGCGCCGGGATTATTTCAAGTTGAAGTTGCAGGAGCTGTCAGAGGCGTGTATCCCAAGAAAGGGAAAACGGTTCATAGGCAGGAGATTTAGACCGAGCTGGATGAGCAAACATCTCAGAGGGGTCATTAAGAAAAAACAGGAAGCATACAGGGAGTGGAAGAGGGGGGGGATCAGCAAAGAAACCTACCTTATTGAGGTCAGAGCATGTAGAGATGGAGTGAGAAAAGCAAAAAGCCGAGTAGAGTTGGACCTTGCGAGGGGAATTAAAACCAATAGTACGAGCTTTTATAGCCATACAAATAGGAAGAAAACAAAGAAAGAAGAAGTGGAACCGCTGAAGACTGTAGCTGGAGTGGAGATTAAGGATAATCTAGGCATGGCACAATATCTAAATGAATATTTTGCATCGGTATTTAATGAGGCTAATGAAAGGCTGAGGAATAGTAGAAGCGAGATGGATGGGAATAAAGGAGTGGGGATTGACATTACTGTATCCGAGGTAGAAGCCAAACTCGAACAGTTTAACGGGACTAAATCGGGCGGACCGGATGATCTTCATCCGAGAATATTAAAAGAATTGGCGCGGGAAATTGCAAGCCCGTTAGCGATAATTTTTAATGAATCCATAAACTCGGGGGTGGTACCGTTTGACTGGAGAATAGCTAATGTGGTTCCTATTTTCAAGAAGGGGAAAAAAGTGACCCGGGTAACTACAGGCCTGTTAGTCTAACATCTGTAATATGCAAGGTCTTGGAAAAAATTTTGAAGGAGAAAGTAGTTAAGGACCTTGAGGTCAATGCCAATTGGGACAAATTACAACACGGTTTTACGAAAGGTAGATCGTGCCAAACCAACCTGATCTCCTTCTTTGAGAAAGTAACAGATTTTTTAGTGGTGGATCTAATATACCTCGATTTCAGTAAAGCGTTTGATACGGTACCGCAGGAGGAATTATTGGTTAAATTGGAAAAGATGGGGATCGATATGAAAATCCAGAGGTGGATAAGGAACTGGTTAAAGGGGAGACTGCAGCGGGTCATACTAAAAGGTGAACTGTCAGGTTGGAGGGAGGTTATCAGTGGAGTTCCTCAAGGTTCGGTTTTGGGTCCAATTTTATTTAATCTATTCATTACTGACCTCGGAACCAAATGTAGGAGTGGGCTGAAAAAGTTTGCGGATGACACAAAGTTGGGAGGTATTGCCAATTCGGAGAAGGATCGGAATATCCTGCAGGGAGATTTGGATGACCTTGTAAACTGGAGTAATAGTAATAAGATGAAATTTAATAGTGAGAAGTGTAAGGTTATGCATTTAGGGATAACTAACAAGAATTTTAGTTATAAGCTGGGGACGCATCAGTTGGATGTAACGGAAGAGGAGAAGGACCTCGGAGTCCTGGTTGATCGCAGGATGACTATGAGTCGGCAATGTGACGTGGCCATGAAAAAAGCTAATGCTGTCTTGGGATGCATTAGGTGAGGTATTTCTAGTAGGGATAAGGAGGTGCTGGTTTCGTTATACAAGGCACTGGTGAGACCTCATTTGGAGTACTGTGTGCAGTTCTGGTCTCCCATGTTTAAAAAGGACGAAATCAAACTGGAACGGGTACAAAGAAGGGCCACTAGGATGATCCGAGGAATGGAAAATCTGTCGTATGAAAGGAGACTCGAGGAGCTCGGTTTGTTTACCTTAACCAAAAGAAGGCTGAGGGAGGATATGATTGCTCTCTTTAAAAAAATCAGAGGGATAAATACCAGGGAGGGAGAGGAATTATTTCAGCTTAGTACTAATGTGGACACTAGAACCAATGGATATAAACTGGCCGTCGGGAAGTTTAGGCTTGAAATTAGACGACGGTTTCTAACCATCAGAGGGGTGAAGTTTTGGAACAGCCTTCCAAGGGAAACAGTGGGGGCGAAAGACCTCTCTGGCTTTAAGATTAAGCTTGATAAGTTTATGGAGGGGATGGTTTGATGGGATACAGTGATTTTAGTCAATAGGTCAATAACAATGGTCAATGATGGGATATTAAAAGTTACTACAGAGAACTTTTCCAGGAGGTCTGGCTAGAGAATCTTGCCCGCATACTCGGGGTTCAGCTGATCGCCATATTTGGGGTCAGGAAGGAATTTTCCTCCAGGGTAGATTGGCAGAGGCCCTGGAGGTTTTTCGCCTTCCTCCGCAGCATGGGGCAGGGGTCGCTTGCTGGAGGATTCTCAGCGACTTGAAGTCTTTAAATAATGATTTGGGGAGTTCAACAGCTAAGTCAAGGGAGAGAATTCTTCCAGGAGTGGGGGGGTCAGGTTTTGCGGCCCGCATCATGCGGGAGGTCAGACTAGATGATCATAATGGTCCCTTCTGACCTTAGAGTCTGAGTCTATGAGATCTCCCTCACTGCCCAGCACCCCCCAACAGGCCCCCACTGCCTAGCACCCCAAAACACACAAACCTCCCCCACTGCCCAGCGCCCTCCACACCCTCACAGCCCAGCACCCCCCGCACACCTCCCAGACACTCACTCCACCACACCCTTCCCCCTTCCCTGGCCGCACTCACCAGCCCTGCTGGGAGGTCTCTGGCTCCTAGGGTGAGAGCGGCAAGGGGAGTCTCCAGTGGTGAGCGGGAGCCGGTTCGCGGGAACCGGTTGTTAAATTTAGAAGCCCTTTTAGAACCAGTTGTCCTGCGCGGGACCGGTTCTAAAAGGGCTTCTAAATTTAACAACTGGTAAGTTGAAGTGACCAGGACCGTAGCTGGGGGGGAGCAGAGGGAGCGGCTGCTCCCCCTGAGCACATTATCCAAAAGTGGCGCCTTAGGAGCCGACCCAATGGGTGCTCCAGCTCTCCGCCCCGGTCCCCAGCCCCAGCTCACCTCCGCTCCGCCTCCGCCTCTGAACACTCCGCCCCGCTTCTCCCCCTCCCGCCCCGCTTCCCACGAATCAGCTGTTCACGCGGGAAGCCTGGGAGGGCAGAGAAGCAAGCGGCAGCTTCGTGCTCAAGCCCAGGGAGGCGGAGACGGAGCGGAGGTGAGCTGGGGTGGGGGGAGCCGTCCACGCCACAGCAGGTAACCCGGGGGGAGGGGCGCGCACGGGAACCCCTCCCCGCCCCAGCTCACCTCCGCTCCGCCTCCCTGGGCCTGAGCGCGAAGCCGCCGCTTGCTTCTCAGCCCTCCCAGGCTTCCTGCGCGAACAGCTGATTCGCGGGAAGCGGGGGGGCTGCAAGCTCAGACTGACCCGGTGCTCCAGGCACTGCGCGGTGGCAGCGTGGCCCGGCTCCAGCTGAGCGGCGCGGCTGTAGCGCCGCCAGCCACCTCCAGGCAGCGCGGTAAGGGAGCAGGGAGGGGATGTTGGATAGAGGGCAGGGGAGTTCAGGGGGGTGGTGGAGGGGTGGATAGGGGTCGGGGCGGTCAGATGGCAGGGAACAGGGGGATTGAATGGGGGCAAGGGTCCCGGGGGGCAGTCAGGAAGGAGCAGGGGTTGGATGGGGTGATGGGAGGCAGTCAGGGGCAGGGGTTCCAAGGGTGGTCAGGGGACAGGGAGAAGGGGTGTTTGGATGGGGAATCAGGAGAGGAGTTGGATGGGGCAGCGGAGGGCAGTCAGGGGACAGGGAAGGGGGTGGATGGGACAGGGGTCCCGGGGGGGCATCAAGGAACGCGGGGGGTTGGATGGGGCAGGAGTCCCGCGGGGGGTGGGCCAAAAAGCGCTCAGGACGGGGCGGTGGCTGAGCCCTGTGTCCCGCTGGGGTGGGGGGGAGGCGAGCGCTCCGTGCCCGTGTCCCGCTTGGGGCAGTGGGGAGGAGCAGCAACACGCGTGGGCTCCGTGTCCCGCTTGGGGCCGGGGCCGGGGGTGGGGGCAGGTGGAGGCGCGCGGCAGCTCGTGAGGGCTCTGTGCCTGTGTCCCGCATTGCTGGCTCCTGTCGGCGGGCAGGCACGCCACCAGGAGCTGCCCCAGGAAGCTCCGCCACGCCAGCCTCGGGACTTTGTGTGCGGGGGTTTAGAATCCCCCCGCGGGCCGCACAGTGAGCCCCCACGGGCTGCATGCGGCCCGCGGGCTGTATGTTGTGCAGGCCTGGTCTTGTGGCATACTCGCAACATGTCTGAAAAGCATAAGACGCCATCTGCGGATAATGGCCCCAGTAGTCTGTAGACCGGAGCGACCATAAACATCTGCTTTACAAATGAAGTCATTCCACTCTATGCCCAATATACAACGTTATAGTGGCCAAGTCCCAATGTTTCGCAACCGTACAGCAGTACAGAGAGGATACAGCTCGATTAGATCCTGAACTTGGTTGTCGTGCCGAGATGATGTTGATTCCGTATTCATTGTAAACGACCCATGGCAGAGGCTGCAATGCCACACTCAGGCACCTAAATAAATGGCCTGACCTTTCTCAAATGCTGAATACCAAGAACTTCTCACTCGAATCTGCCGAAGCCGTGGCTGTTCAGCTCCTCTGAAAATCAATTCACTCGTCTAGATGCCTGAATATGAATGTTAGTGCCAGACTTTGGACAGTGACATAGGAAGACATTGGCCTGAGCCTATTCATGGACTCTCATCCTACAATCCAGCCCCTCAACAGATACATCCCAGCTTCTGACAGTGAGCCATTCAGCTACAATGGGGAGGCCTAGATGCTGTAAGTGAATTAACATGTAATGATGGATAGACAGATAGATAGTATAAGCTATTCTTTCTACCATCTGCCGTACGGATTTGCTCTGTAGAGCTTGCTGTCCCTGTTACTCATGGGTATTTATGTTGCAGAGCCCCACATGAGAGAGGGAAGGATTTCAGGCCCAAGGACCAAGTGGGGCAGGAAGAAGCACATGCTCACCTCAGTTGCCTTCTTTGCTGAGGTAAGTTTTGTTGACTTGTTGAACTGAGATTGCAGAGCGTTGCTCAGTCCCATATTCTCACAACTGGCAGTGCCCCATATGTATGTCTGGGGCACCTTGCATCCTCATTTCTTGACCTGTAAGTGGGGTGGCCTGGGGTTTATGTAAAAGGCAGGGATTGTGTTGAAACCATAATCATCCAGATACTTCTGAGGAAATCCCTCTGGAACAGTGGAAATAGCACAGCATTCGGCCATCAGTCCCTCGGTAATTTCCCAGATTGTGACTGCGTTTGATTTCCCGTGAGACGTCTTGAAAACTGCTCTCTTTGTTGAGAGGCTGAACCTCTGAAAGTTCGCCCTGGAGAATGTAAGCATTGACAGGAGAGCCGTTGTGTTGATTCCCTAGGGCGCACTGTCCAGCACGCCGGCAGACAGACCCAGATCAGAAGGCCTGGACTTGGTACGTGAACGTAAGTAATATCCTTAGGTTAGTGCAGTGAGGAAGCAGAGGTCCCAGGGTGTGGGTCAAGGAGATGGCAATGGGGACGCAGAGGCCCTGTCATGGCACCAATGGGGTCTAATTTGTACTGTGCGCTTTGGTCATCCACTGTGTGATCATCCTCTTGTGTAATGGGCACCATCGGCCTGTTGTAATGGCTCCAACACCACCCTCCTCCCAGCCTCAGGAGAGGGAGGTGTTCCCAAGGGAGAGGGGGCATGGCTGCGGCATCCCCGAGGCTTCTCTGCTTTATGCTGAGGGCTGGCCCAGTGGCCAGATGGCCTCCAAGTTGGTGGGGGTGGTGCACAAAAGCAGCTTTCAGGCACATTCCCACGCAGCTGCCAGGATCTGCACTGAGCCTAGGATCTGCAGAACCATATCACAGGCTGGGCCTCAAGGCTGGCAGGTTGGCAGATGCTGCACTGAGCAGCAGAGTTACTCTGTATCCTGAGTCAGGAAGCTTTTCTGCTGCTTTGCTGATCAGAGGAGCCTGGTAGTTAAATGAGGCAGGAAGATACACCTGGTTAATGCAAAGACACAGATGGAGCCCTGGAAGCCCGTATTTCCTGGTGTTTAGTCAAAGAAGATCAGGCCAGGGCAATATGACTTGACAGTCCTCAGCAAGGACTCATCAGAGAGACCCTCAGCTGTTGCTAAACTTCTTTTTTCCTTGTTGATCCCCCAACACACGAACTGCTGGGCACCGCCAAAGTCCACAAAGAGGAGAAAAGAGGGAGGAGCAGCATCCGCCTGCTAAAATTCATGGCTGAGGATGGACCAAGTAACCTTTGACCCTGACTAGCTCATTATGCGTTCCACAGGGGACCCTTATTACATAACAGTACAGTGATTGGCCAGCCCCAGGCTGGCAGGATAAACCCAGAGCACAGCAACCTCTGTCCTCATGACTGAAATGGGCTAGTGCCACTAGATGGGCCATGCCTCCTTCACCTCTATTACGCAGCAGTAAGGGTGTGAATCACAGCAAGGAGATCAAAGCTCTGTAGAGCTAGAGACAAGCTCTCTCCTCGCCACCTTTCATATGGCAATTCTCATCCCTCCCCCACTCCCACCCTCCCCCCTACCCCCACCCTCCCCCCACACACACACATTTACAGAGGAGACTCTAGACAAAATACAGCAAAGTGCAAAACTGGTCCCTGGACTGTGGGAGGAGAGTTATGGGCAGGGAGTGAGGGAGCGGATGGCAAGGAGAAGGCTCCGGGCGAGTGTGGTCACGGTGATCAGCGAGCCTATGGGAGTTATTCACATTCTCAGGAGGCCAGGACAATTGCTTAAAAGTAAGACAGGAAAGCTGGAGGCAAGACCACGCTAACCATGAAAGCAGGGGACAGTCCAGCTCGCAGCGTAGTTCTCCTACAGTCGCTCTGGACTGACTCTGGCTCTTGTCCCCACTGAGTCTCCCACCCCAGCCACCATGCGCACATGAGCCCAGGGCGATTCTGAGGAGACCCCTATTTTCTGAACAACGGCTTCAGGAAGGACCTGGCTGGCTGGGAAAGCGCAGAGCACTACAGAGCCGGCTGGGCCCTTCATGTTTTTCAGCCTGTCAGCATATTGGATTCAGACTAATTCTCAGGCTGAACTCTATTTAGAACAGGTACCTTTGTTCCTTCCTGTGCTAACGTCACTCCGCTTTGGGGGAGAATAAGGACAGAGGCCTATTAGAGATCTGTAGAAAGCCCATCTGGGAGACAGATTCTTCCACAGCTGCTACTGTGAGATTCTGACAGTTTCCTCTGAACCATCGGGTGCTGGCTGCTGTCAGCGATGGGGTCCTGGACTGGATGGAACTCAAGTTTTGATTCAGTCTGCTAATGCCTATAGCTAGTCCTTCACTAGTCAGTACCAGGCTCCAAGAACCAGCTCCTCGGATGGTGCAAATTGGCTTAGCGCTATGGACGGCAATGGAGCTCTGCAAATTCCCACCAGCTGAGGATCTCTAGCCCTGCAGCATCAGTGACTCAGGACACTGGAGTGTGTTGGCCGAGGCTTTGAAATGATCATGGCAGTGAGAGATGGGCTCAGACTGGAAACCCCAAACCCAGCACTGGTGGACTTGGGGACGCTGAGATCTGGATCCGCAGCCAGAGCTGAATGATGTGGCTTGGGGCAGTCGCTGATTACAATAACCCCTGGTGTGTAGCTAGGCTGTGTGCACTGCACACTGGGTTCCCAACTGCAGGATTTGACTAGAAGCCTTTAAAAAAAAAAGTTTTGAGGTGCAGAAGGACACGGAAAAATGTGACACCCTGTCCCAGACCCTGAGCTATTTCTGTGGTACAGGGGTCCCTTTACGAACAGAGCAGCCATCTCCATACAGCAGCTAACAAAACAAAAAGCTTCCATGATCCTTAAATCCTGACCCTGTCCCTCTTCCATCCTGCGCTGTCCTTTAATACACAAAGGCCTTGTCTACACTTACGTCCGCATGTAGGGTGCGTGTAGCTACACGTGAAAGGCTGTGGTAGGGAGGGCAGCCAGGCTCAGCTCGGGGAGCTGCCGGTGCCATTCCACACTGCCTCCCCCCACCAGAGCCTTTCCCCACTGGAATCTTTCACTGCCGTGGGGAGAGGCTCTGGCAGCGGGGAAGGGGCAGGACTCTACCCTACTAAATATAGCAGCGTAGACACGGGAGGCCCTGCATGGGCAGGTAGGGTGCATAGCCATAGGGTTCAAGCGTCCCTTTACTTGCCTTAGCCAGGCCTCACCATCTACACTGCTGTTACACCCGTGCTAGCAGGGTCGAAATAGCCCCAAGTGTAGACCTACCCAAAGCAACCACCTCTGTTCCTGGAGTCCTAATTGACTGCTCTTGAAGAGGCTTGGGGATTGCAAAGGAAGGCAGGGTCCAAGTTAACACCCTAGCCCAGCAGCAGCCCCTCTGGTGGGAATTCGTCCTGGGCTCACTGCAAGGAAACAGTTCCCCCTTAGTTAGGACTTTTTGTATTGTTCTTCCAAAAAAGTAAGGCAGAAACTAGTCATGTAAGCCACTCACCACAGGGTGGCGCTGATGCTCTGCCTCCCCTACCTTTTTCTCCTCTTAGGTCCCTTTGCAGCGAATCAGATTATGGCTGGTCTCTGTGCCCATTGATGCAGTCTAAGTAGCAGAAGCCCTTCAGCCCCACGGTGACATGGGCTGTTATGTGTTTGAATGATTAATCCTTAATCCTTCCTCTTCCTATTCTAGGCCAGAAGGGCTGAGGTGCTGTTTCCTGAGGAGCTGTTCCAGGACTAGCGAGGTAAGCACAGACACGGGCTGTGCACTACAGAGCTAGGTACACCCAAGAGCACCGCCAGCGTTTTTGCCGCCCTAGGTGGCGGAAGGTCCCTCCCCCAAAATCCCGCCCCCGACAGGCGGCAGAAGGTCCCGCTCCCAAAATACCGATGACAACGGGGGCAGCCGAAGATCCGGCCGCCGCGGTCGCCGCCCCCCAAATGTTAGCGCCCAAGGCAACTGCCTAGGTTGCCTAATGGGTTGTGCTGGCCCTGGGTACACCCCTGTAACCCTAGAGGGGCAGGAAACGTGGTCCTTTCAGGTGGAAACGATGGTCGTTTTAATATGAGAGTCGAGTGTTTAGATGCAAGCTGGATGGCTAGAAACAGAGTTTGGAAGATCAATATATAGCTGAAGATCATTGCTTTTATTGTGTTTTTTTCCCCCTCTCATAGGAGCCTTTCCAAGCGTCACAGAAGGACGGGCCAGCGTTAACACGGCATCGAGTTGTTTGTTGCATAATAAAGCTGCTGCTGATTTCCAAGTGTGTGCGGCCAACTTTCCTCACTGCGCACTAGGCTGCGTGTAGCCATGTGACTGAGATGTCGGCCTTCTCTTTTCTGGGCACTGCACCTTTAATAGTAGAGGAATCTTGCTGGCTGCCAGCATCCTGGCTAGGGTTCCCAGGTGTCCGGTTTTCGACCAGAACACCCGCTCGAAAAGGGACCCTGGCGGCTCCGGTCAGCACTGCTGACTGGGCTGTAAAAAGTCCAGTTGGCGTGGGGCTGGCAGGCTCCCTACCTGGCTCCGCGCGTCTCCCCGCAAGCAGCGACATGTCCCTCGGCTCCCAGATGGAGGGACGGCCGCAGCCCCATGCACAGCCCCCACCCCGAGCGCTGGTTCCGCATCTCCCATTGCCTGGGTGGAGACAGCGTGCAGAGCTGCCTGACTGCGCCTCCGCCTAGGAGCCAAGGGACATGTCGCCCTTTCCCTGGAACCGGCTGAGGTAAACACCACCCGGACCCCGCACTCCAAAACCCCTCCTGCACCCCAACTCCCTGACCCAGCTCTGAGCCCCCTCCTGCACCCAAGCTTGGGGATTGGTCCTGCTTTGAGTAGGAGGTTGGACTAGATACCTCCTGAGGTCTCTTCCAACCCTGATATTCTATGACTCTATGATTCCCTCCCAGAGTCTGCACCCCCCCCAACACCCCAATACCCTACCCTGCACCCCAAGCCCCTCATCCCCAGCCCCACCCCAGAGCCCGCACCCCTAGCCGGAGCCCTCACCTCCCCCCCCCGCATTCCAACTGCCTGCCCCAGCACTGAACCCCTTCCCCCACCCGTCATCCCCAGCCCCACCCCAGAGCCCACACCCCCAGCTAGAGCCCTAACCTCCTCCCGCACCCCAACCCCCTGCACCGCCCTGAACCCCATCCCGCACCCAAACTCTTTCCTGAAACCCACGCCCCACCCCCTGCCACAACTTGGACCCCCCTCCTGCACTCCAAACTCCTCGTCACCAGCCCGGAGCCCACACCCCCAGCTGGAGCCCGCACCCTCACACCCCAACCTCCTGCCCCAGCCTGGATCCACCTCCCACACCCTGAACCCCTCATTTCTGGCCTCAGTCCAGAACCTGCACCCCCACCCCAAAGCCCATGTCCACTCCCACACCCCAACCCCCTGCCTCAGCCCAGACCACTCCCACACTCCGAACCTCTCATCCCTGGCCCCACCCCAGAGCCCACACCCCCAGCCGAAGCCCTCACCCCCTCCCACTCCCCAACCACCTGCCCCAGCCCGGTGAAAATGAAGGAGTGGAGTGAGGGTGGAGGAGAGCGAGCGACAGAGGGCGGGGGGAATGGAGTGAGCGGGGGCGGGGCCTCGGGGGCGGGGCCTCGGGGGCGGGGCAGGGCCTCGGTGATGGGGTGGCAATGGAAGGGGCCTTGGAGAAGGGTTAGGGCAGGGGTGTTCGGTTTTGTGTGATTAGAAAGTCAGCAGCCCTAACGCTGACTTTCGGGGGCAGGGGGCAAAGCCGGGGGGCCTGCTGTAGTCTAATCAATGGCTGGAGTTCCAAGTGGTGCCTGTTGGCTCACAGTGGAGCAAGTTCAGCCTTTCCTTTCGAAAACTCAGCTGGGCATTTTGAAGGAGAATCTCAGCTTTCTTCTTCCTTTCTTTCAAGTGAGTCACTCTAGATTTTATGGCTGTGGGTAAATACTTGAAAATGTGAACTCCAAAGGCTCAAAAACCAGAGAGCAAATCATTTATTGATTTATTAACCTCATGATTTGGGGGGACATGACATGATTTTTGAACATGGGGTGTTGGCCCTCCTGCCTCTGCGTCTAACCCTTGGCAGGGGGAAAGGTACTTCCTCCTCGTGGGTTGCTAATTTAGGTTGGACGTATTCCTGAAGGTTTCATAACATGACATAATCCTTAATTAAAGATTAATCTTGAATTCATGGAGACACGAAGCCAATCCTGGAGGCTTGGCAACCCTACCTGCAGCACAAGCCGCCTTCTCTCAAGAAGAAACACCTACAAGTGACGTCCCCCAGCTCTGCCCACTCTCTGTTTTCTTGCTCCATTTTATCATTCTGTCTTCATCACAAATCACCCTTTCCCCTGCCCTGTGGGTCATTCTATCTGTTCCTCTTCCTTGTGTGTCTCTCTCCCTCCATCTTTGTTCCTCGTTCTCTGGTCCCACCTGTTTCCTCCCTCCCTTGTTCTCTACCTCATCTTCTGCTTTGCCCACCCTTGATTCATCTCCTACCTAGAAAGTTAGCCAGGAGAGTGGGGGTAACCCCCCAATTCTGGCAAAAAGTGGTGTGGGATCTTCAGCAACGACCCCTGATTGGGATCTCAGTTTTACGGCTCCTCCGCAGGTGGTCCAGCAGCAGAGCGCCCCCTAGCCCCACTGGCTCAGTATTGACACAAAGGACCTCCAGCTCCTGCATTCCAAGCAGTGCAGGCTGGAAGATTCATAGTTGGCCAGGGGGAAATCAGACCAAATCTGAGTGACATTTGATGAAGGAGGTAAACAATCATGAGTTAAAAGGTCTTGCAAAAACAAATCCTCAGGTGCCCGCAGATGCTCCTACACATTGGCATTCTCTGACATCATGGCCTGCTCCTGTTCCTCCTCCTGGTCATGTGTAGATAAAAGCCTGAAACACTTGGAGAGCTTTAATTTTCTCTGCCCCATGCAGAGGTAACAGGATAAATGATCCACACCTCTGCTTACTCCTCTGTGGGGAAAACACACCTGTCCTGCACTGCTCGAGCCACAGGATGACTTATGGGAATGCAAACGTTCTCACTGACCTCCCGAGAGCCACATCAAACACGGAGCCATGGCAGGAAACAAACCTACCAGACTGTAGGTCACGGCAAGTTCGGCTCTGGACTGTATTTCACCTGCAAACTGTTAACAATACAGGCAGCTCCAGAGGGAGTGCCACCAAAACACCCCCGGTTCAGCTTTGTGTTGACAAGAGCAGCTAAGGACACGGACAATAACAGACCCAGAGCTAGGTTCTTGACACCACTGATTCCCTAGGGCATAGGTTTCTGGCCCTATGCCCAGTGCAATTCAAATCTGTTGTTGTTATTATTTATTTGGATTTCAGTAGGACCTAACGGCCCCAGTCCATTGTGCCAGGTGCTGTGTATATGTGTTTGTTATTTATATTACCATACGATTTAGGCGCCCCAGACATGGACTAGCCCCCGTTGTGCCAGGTGCTGCACAAACACAACACAAAAGACAATCCCTGCCATGAAGAGCTGACAATCTATCAATGGGATCAGTCTTCACACTGTGCATAGTCTCTTCACAAGCGCACAGTCAACCTGTGGAACTCCTTGCCAGAGGATGTTGTGAAGGCCAAAACTATAACAGGGTTCAAAAAAGAACTAGATAAATTCATGGAGGATTAGGGTTGCCACCCGGCCAGTCCGCGTTCCGGCTTGTGTGTCCAGGTGCCATTTGACAAGACCTGATATCTGGGTTTTTTGGATCTGGAGTGGAAGAGGTGGATCAGAGGGTGTGGTCTGGGAGAGAGGTTTATCTCACGGTGACACTAACACTTTTGACTGGCTGGCCAGGAAGTACCACCCCCTCATACCTGAGGACTTCCTGAAACAATCAGAAACACAGATGGACTGGGGCTGCAATTGATCTCCAACAGTCCCACCTCTGGGACCCACTTCTGGGATTCACAGCATGGCAGTCAGCACGTCCCACAGCGCATGTGGGTGTCCAGCACCATGGGGCTGGAATTCCACTCTTGCCCATCATAAATGCCAGCTGCCACACTGCCGCTGGAGGGATTAGGAGCATTAGATCCCAGGCTGTGATTAGGTCGCTGACGTTCCTTTGTACAGACTAACACCTTTCACCTGGGATTCGGGGCAGTACGGCTAAGGGCGCAGCCGCAGAATGCGCCTGGTCCAGTGAAGCTGCATGCAGAAAAGAGCATCTGAGTGGCAAGGAATGGCTTAACTGGGCAGGGTAAGGACACGACAGGTGAAGCCTCTGGTATGGCTCTCGAGGTGAATATGTTCTGTATGCGGCTCCTCCAATACATTACGTAAAGAAGAACCCCACGGACTAGACAATGCCATATAGGCACAACCCTGCGCAGGGCAAATCCACTGCCCATAGGAGTATGAGGCCCAAAGCTTGCAGAGCTCCCCAGCCTGGGCCCACGGCTGTGCCCCACAGGAGGGTGCAGGGTGCCCTCCCCTCTGCTGCTCACCAGCTTTGTCTCTCCACTCCAGTCCTTTCACCACGGTGGCCAGTGTCCACAAGGTACTAGCCGGGAGCAGACCCTGCACCCTCCAGCAGGCCTGTTTCAGGATGGCATCAATGTGCATTAGGTACCTTTAGTTCCTACCAGCGGGGTCTACACGGGCTGGCTAGAGTGCGACGTGCGAGTGCTGCACAACTCATACCCCCATAGAGCGGACTGCGGCGCCGTGTAGAGTCTCACCGGGTGGGGGTGGGCATAGGAGTCAGGGGACGGGAAACAGGGGGGGTTGGATAGGTGTGGGGTCCCAGGGGGCCTGTCAGGGGGTGGGAGTGTGGATAGGGGGCGGGGCAGTCAGGGGACTGGAAGCAGGGGGGTTGGATGGGGGCAGGGGTCCCGGGAGGGGGCGGTCAGGTGACAAAGAGCAGGGGGGGTTGGATGGGTGGAGAGTTCTGAGGGGGGCAGTCAGGGCGTGGGAAGTGGGAGGGGGTGGATAGGGGGCGGGGCCAGGCTGTTTGGAGAGGCACAGCCTTCCCTACCCAGTCCTCCATATCATTTTGTAACCCCGATGTGGCCCTCGGACCAAAAAGTTTGCCCTCCCCTGGTGTAGCAGAACATCGTGGTGTGGTTATTAGTCAGCACATGGCAACGCCCTCTCTCCTTCCCTCGCATCACTGGTACCCCATGTCCCAGCACTCAGGGGTCACAAGAGCCGAGGGACGACCGACAGAGGGGGCTCAGCGCCTGCATTCGATCAGTGACCGGACAAAGGAAGGAACTGCCGAGCCCAGGCAGAGGTGGGACGCAGACAGTAGAGAAAGGGGAGGATGTCATGCAGCCAGGGCTCCTGAGGACTTGTTCCCTCTGCTTCCCCTACCCCAGAGCTCAGCACCATCTGCACCATGCGTCCAACGTGCATCCACCAGCATCAATGGGAATCTGTCCTTCTCCCAAGCTGGCTAACATTTCAGCTCCTCCCTTACACGCAGACCAGAGACAATAAACACAGCTTGGGCTAACCATGCTCTGGCCTTGCAACAGCTGGTCAGCTCCCACTTAAAGGCTGGCTAAAGACATACTCTTGCCAAATAATCCATTTCACTGGATCCCATAAGTATTTAATGATGGTATTTTATTACAGATCACCTGGCGGGGCTGGCCCAAGGAGGCACTACAGGAATTCACAGGGCCTCATAATGCATTAACCAATGAGACGAATTACAGCATATTAAAGTCCATTTTCAAATACAGCAGCAATGTCTATTATTAACTTAACAAGCCCCTAATAAGCAGCGACAGGTCAGTCCTGTTAGAAACAGTGGCAGGCAAACCCTGGATCTGGATTTTGCATTTGGCCGGGAGGTTCCAGCTGCAAACAGCAGCCCCATCGCTGGAGCAGGAGATTAGGCCTCAATTTGCCCCTAACTCTGGTCCCATTGCCAAGGAAGGGAACCGAGCTGGCCCATAAGTTGTAAGCATGTGCAGGGCCCCCAAGCCGCCCTTTTGCTTAAGGTCCTCTCTGATCAATGCACTCACAGGGAGACAGACCCATCCACAGCAAGTGTCACTAATTATATTAGCGAATGCCCCTGCTCCGCCTGTTTGCTGAGGTGACACATCACATTTCTTTTACAAAGCGAGACCCAGGCACAAAGAGGCACTTGCCGCAGGTCAGAGACAGGGCATGGCCATGGCACCCAGGAGCACTGTGGTAGCAACAGACCTTCTCCACATCGCCGTCACCAGGGTCAACGTCCTTTGTTTGTCTCGACTCAGCTGCCTTTAGAAGCATGTGTCCCACCCTGCCAAGGAACTGCCCCGCAGCAGCACTGGTCAGAAGGGCTCAGCTGAGCCCCCTTGGTGGTCTACGGCACTCAAGAGATGAAGGAGCGAAGCAGGAGGGGAGCAGTAGGGGGTTGCCAGGGGAGATGATCCACTCCAGAAAGTTTCACACCATCGGCATAATGAAGAGGCTGGAGAAGCCCGGGCCCAGGGGCTCCTATTCTAGTTTGGTAGCAATATTATTGCTTCCTGCGGGCTGCTGGTTTGCACCGACCCTGCAGGGAGGGAGCATTTGCCACAGTACCAGCTAACTCCTAATCTCTTTTGAAAAGCTCCATGTAAAAGGTCACTTCTCCCTGGCCAGCCTTCAGAGATGGGCAGAAGAGACCTTGGTTTAACATCTCATCGGAAGCATGCCGTCTCTAAGGGCTTGTCTACACAGGGAAACTTACTGGTATAATCATACCTCTACAGTTATACCTGTGAGCCATTTTTAAACGACTCGTGCTGGTGAAAGGGGTCATACGGCCCCTTCTGTAGATGGACGTTTGCTGCCCACAATAGAGGTAGCAGTAGACCAACAATCCTTACACCATCCACCTGTAACCCCAGAACCAACTCGGCCCCGGACCTGCCGTGGCTGGGAGAGGGGCAGCCCAAACCCAGTCCGGGCTCAGACCTGCCGTGGCCAGGGGGGGCACCTATCCCACGGCCCCAGCCCCGGAGCTGTGGCGGGGAGAGGCGCCTCTCCCCACAGCCCAGGTGCTGCAGTGGGGAGAGAGAGCTGGGGAGAGTTCTCTCTCCGCGCCGTAGCCCCGGAGCACCCTTCTGCACCCAAAACCCCTCATCCCCGGTCCCACCCCAGAGTCCATACCCCCAGATGGAGCCTCCATCTCCTGCACCCAACCCTCTGCCCTAGCCCTGAGCCCCTCATCCCTGGCCCCACCTCAGAGCCCGCACCCCCAACCCACAGCCCTCACGCCCCAGCATCCCAACCCTCTGCCCCAGCCCGTAGCCCCCTCCTACACTCCAAACCCCTCGGCCCCACCCCCACCAGATGAATTTTGTTATGTGCACCTATATGAAGATGATGTGTCACACATCACCTCCATATTGGTGCACGTAACAAAATTCATTCCGCACATGGGTGGGAAAAATTAGAGGGAACGCTGGCCCTGTGTATAGAACCAATGTGGAGTTTATGCCTGGCTCATAACAGACTGAGGTTGGTACACGAGCTCTTAAGACACCGCAGGACAGCTTGACACAGAGGCCACAGGCTCAAGCCCTGCTGCTGCTCACATGCTCGGGGTATCACGTGATAAGTGGTGGCCCTTACAGGAAGCTCAGCTGGGCAGAGCTCTCAGCTCAGGATGAGCATCCCCAGAGGGGGAGGTCTCTTAGCTCAAAGCCAGAGGCAATGTCAGAATTCTCTGTGATCCAGCCGCTAGAGGGAGAGAGCCACACTCAGTGGTTTGAGCATTACCCCCCTAAACCCAGGGTTGTGAGTTCAATCCTTGAGGGGGGGCCACTTAGGGATCGGGGGCAAAAATCAGTACTTGGTCCTGCTAGTGAAGGCAGGGGGCTGGACTCGATGACCTTTCTAGGTCCCTTCCAGCTCTGTGAGATAGGTATATCTCCATATATTATTATATTACTAAGCAAGCATGAACTGATGACATACTCATGTGCCCCAGCCACACCCTAGAGGAACCACCAATCTCCCCACTGGGGGAAAGAGGACCAAGTTAGCCCCTGACTTCTTGGGGTGGTTGTTGTGGCCTAGACCAAGGCCAAGTTTATTTCATAGCTGGCTGAGTAAGGCATCAGATGGTAACAACCATCAGCCAACTCCCAACACAGGCTGGGTTTGAACTGCTGCCCTAGAGCTGGGAGGAGCTGCAATTCACGTCCAATCCCACAAGCTAACGAGTTCCCAGCTACACCTCTCTGAAAGGACAACAAGGCTCTGTAGTGACAACAGGGCTGGTCCACCTGAGCTTCCTGCCTGGGCCAGACACTGGCTTCTGCAGCTCTCCCAACAAAGGAAAGGATAATTGTCCCTATTATTCAGGGTCCTGCCTGGGGGCGGAGTTGAATACCTGCCCATGTCTCTCATGAATGCAGCAATTGTTCTGTCAGAGGGTAAACTGATATCTTGGGATGTCAACGGCTTAGTCACCTGCTAAGGAGCTTTATCTATACACTTGTCAGGCCTATTGTTGCAATCCCCTTTCTAATGCCTCAGTCAAAGTGAGGCCTGGTCTACACTACAGGGGTAGGTCACCGTAAGCTGCCTTGCGTCCACCGAGCTGTGGAAGTGTCTTCACTTAAATTCGGCTCCCGTTGATGTAAAGTGCCTCCCTACACCGATTTAGTAATGTCACCTCCCCGAGTGGTGTAGAGTCATGGTCAATGTCATTAGGTCGACACAGTGTCAGCGTAGAGCTGCCTAGGAAGGAGTACTGCGGAAAGGGATCTGGGCGTCATAGTGGATCACAAGCTGAATCAACAGTGTAACACTGTTGCAAAAAAAGCAAACATCATTCTGGGATGTATTAGCAGAAGTGTTGTAAGCAAGACACGAGAAGTAATTATTCCGCTCTGATTAGGCCTCAACTGGAGTATTGTGTCCAGTTCTGAGCACCACATTTCAGGAAGGATGTGGACAAATTGGAAAGAGTCCAGAGAAGAGGAACAAAAACTATTAAAGGTCTAGAAAACATGACCTATGACGGAAGATTGGAAAAATTGGGTTTGTTTAATCTGGAAAAGAGAAGACTGAAGCAATGGGCTTAAATTGCAGAAACGGCAGTTTAGGTTGGATATTAGGAAAAACTTCCTAACTGTCAGGGTGGTTAAGCAAATTGCCTAGTGAGGCTGTGGAATCTCCATCATTGGAGATTTTTAAGAGCAGGTTACACAAACACCTGTCAGGAATGAGGATGGAGCTCGGCTGTTCTCAGTGGTGGCAGATGACAGAACAAGGAGCAATGGTCTCAAGCTGCAGTGGGGGAGGTCCAGGTTGGATATCAGGAAAAACTATTTCACTAGGAGGGTGGTGAAACACTGGAATGCGTTACCTAGGGAGGTGGTGGAGTCTCCTTCCTTGGAGGTTTTTAAGGCCCGGCTTGACAAAGCCCTGGCTGGGATGATTTAGCTGGGAATTGGTCCTGCTTTGAGCAGGGGGTTGGACTAGATGACCTCTTGAGGTCCCTTCCAACTCTGATATTCTATGATTCTATGAATGGTCTAGATAATTAGTCCTGCCACGAGTGCAGGGGATGGACTAGATGACCTCTCGAGGTCCCTTCCAGTTCTGTGATTCTTCAGGTCTTGGAAAAGTTTACAGGGAGAAATCATTAGCTGGCTGCGGGGTACAGGATAAAAACCCGATCGGATGTCCTGCTCTTCTTTGCATGGCACCATTTCAACTAAATGTTTGCTCGCTTCATCTTGAAAGCCCTTATTTCAGTGGACCTTGAATCTCCTACTTCATATGAACAGCCATAGTGGGCCAGACCAATGGTCTATCTAGCCCAGTGTCTTGCCTCTGACAGTGGCCAGTGCCAGGAATGAACAGAACAGGGCAATTATTGAGTGATCCATTCCCTGATGTCCAGTCTCAGCTTCTGGCACTTGGACGTTTAGGGACATCCAGAACATGGGGTTGCATCCCTGATCATCTTGGCTAATAGCCATTGATGGGCCTATCCTCCAGGAACTTCTTTAATTCTTTTTTTAACCCAATTATACTTTTGGCCTTTACAATGTGCCCTGGAGGGAAGGAAAGGGGCTTTCAGAGGATGGATCTACGAGAGAGTTGTGGGTCCCACTTGACATAAGTAATAAAACATGGGGGAAGCCTTATTTCTTGGGAGACAGGATTAGGGAGGTAAATGAATCAGCAGGCTGGAAACAGAACATCTGGACTAGCTAAGATAAGGGGGACACCCAGGAAACCATTTATAATGGGCAAGATAATGGATAAGCTAAGCCTGGAACATAAGATGGGGTACAGAGTAAGTTGCGCATGGACAGTGCACACTGTACAGGGATTGGTTTCTGGAAAGTGACCGTGCCAATCCCAAAATGTGTGATTCAACATACAGTAAATGCCATATAACGTGTAATTATATATAAAGGAAGAGATTTGCTATGTAACTTTGGATGTGTGGTACGCCCTATGCACAGTCTTGGGAGCCCATCCGCAGGCCCCTGGAGCTGCACGCACGTTCCCATCCCCACATCATATTTACCCTTATGCCCAGCTTAGGGGGCCAGAGCAGAAAGGAGAGCCTGCCCCTAAGGTCCAGGCCTATGCCCATGGCAGTCACGGGGGTTGGCTCTGATGGCAGTGGGGACGCGGGAAAGTCCCATGCCCAAGAGCAATCGGAATAAGTAGGACTCATGTCCCTCAGCTGATCACTTATCACTGCTGAGCTGTGAGAGGAAGTGACCACCCCGCCCCTCCAGCCTTGGCACCTACCTAGAGCCCTGCGCGGGACTAGTATAGAGCACTGCAGCGGGATTAATCAAAGTCCCACGCAGGGCTCTGCGCCAGCCCTTCTCAGCCCAGTGCGACCTTCGCGCTTCACCTGGGAGTGGAGTATTGACTTCATGTTCGTACACAGCACCAGGGCCTGGCAACAAGGGAGGCAAGAGGTGAGAAGCCAGTTACGCAGCTTTATTGTACTCAGCCCTGCCCACAGCATCTCCGGTGCTCTGCGCGCCCCACCTGCTCACTGGCTCAGCCGACGATGGGCGGGGGGGGGGGGAGCGTATTTAAGGGACTCGTGGTCTGTTCTGTCAGCACATTTGAGCCGGACCGGCGAGAGCAGTCACAGGGAGCGGCGTCTGTGTAACCGTCTCGTGCTGGTATCGTAGGCAGTTTTGTTTCATAGCTGTAGTCTGCTTGCTAGGTTTGAAATAGTATTGCTCCTTGCAACACTTTCCCCAGCCATGGTGTGAATGTGTGTGTCTCAGTGTGGGAGTCTGTGAGTGTGGGTGTGGGTGTGTGGGGGGGTATGTGTGAGGGTGCATGCACCTGATACAATTATCAGAGGGGTAGCCGTGTTAGTCTGAATCTGTAAAAAGCAACAGAGGGTCCTGTGGCACCTTTGAGACTAACAGAAGTACTGGGAGCATAAGCTTTCGTGGGTAAGAACCTCACTTCTTCAGATGCAAGTAATGGAAATCTCCAGAGGCAGGTATATATCAGTGTGGAGATAACGAGGTTAGTTCAATCAGGGAGGGTGAGGTGCTCTGCTAGCAGTTGAGGTGTGAACACCAAGGGAGGAGAAACTGTTTCTGTAGTTGGATAGCCATTCACAGTCTTTGTTTAATCCTGATCTGATGGTGTCAAATTTGCAAATGAACTGGAACTCAGCAGTTTCTCTTTGGAGTCTGGTCCTGAAGTTTTTTTGCTGTAAGATGGCTACCTTTACATCTGCTATTGTGTGGCCAGGGAGGTTGAGGTGTTCTCCTACAGGTTTTTGTATATTGCCATTCCTGATATCTGACTTGTGTCCATTTATCCTCTTGCGTAGTGAATAAGATAAATGGACACAAGTCAGATATCAGGAATGGCAATATACAAAAACCTGTAGGAGAACACTTCAACCTCCCTGGCCACACAATAGCAGATGTAAAGGTAGCCATCTTACAGCAAAAAAACTTCAGGACCAGACTCCAAAGAGAAACTGCTGAGCTCCAGTTCATTTGCAAATTTGACACCATCAGATCAGGATTAAACAAAGACTGTGAATGGCTATCCAACTACAGAAACAGTTTCTCCTCCCTTGGTGTTCACACCTCAACTGTTAGCAGAGCACCTCACCCTCCCTGATTGAACTAACCTCGTTATCTCCACACTGATATATACCTGCCTCTGGAGATTTCCATTACTTGCATCTGAAGAAGTGAGGTTCTTACCCACGCAAGCTTATGCTCCCAGTACTTCTGTTAGTCTCAAAGGTGCCACAGGACCCTCTGTTGATACAATTATATCATTTAAAGATTCAAACGAAGGCGGTACAAGTGCTAATTGTATTGGAAGTTTGGAAGTTGCTGTTTTTAGCAAAGGGCGGGGGTGGGGGGAATTTTTTTTTTTAATTTTGAGGCAAATAAAATAGTTTTGTTTGATTTTGGGGTGTTTTTTAATATGTAACCCTTCTGCCCATCTAAGTTGGCAGCAACAAGGGCCGGGTTCTATATCTAGGGGTTCCGCTTCAATAACGCAATGCAAAACCGGCTCGAGCCCCCACCCAGTGACCTGGGACAATTACATACCACCCCCTGGGTGCCTCTAAGAGGCAATACTTCCCCTCTCGCAAGCACGGAGTCTGAGTGTAACAAAAAATGTTTAATAACATGAGGTAAACGACATCAGCATTAAATTGGAAAAAACACCACAAACAGGATTCATAACACAAACCATGAGCAAAAAAAACCCACCCCAGCAAGTTGGGCTGTGTCCTTTCCCTTGGGTTCTTGAAACCAGCAACCCAAGGATCACCAAAGTCCCAAAAGTCCAACAACCCCCCAAAGTCTCTGTCCCTGGTCAATGCAGCCCCAGAGTTCGGGGGGGGGGTGCACACAGGGCGTTAAGGGACACCTTACATGATCTGAGGCCGACGGGGTTCCGCCGCAGCCTTCACCACGAGCCGCTCCACTCCACCAGCTGTCCCGTGAGCTGCTCCCGCCGTCCCACGAACTGCTCTGGCAGCTGCTCCACTCTGCTCACCGACCTGTGAGCCGCTCAGCTCTGCTCCACTTCAGCTGTTCCTTGGGGCGCTCCCACAAGGCTCCACTCTGCTCACTGCTCCTCCAGCCACTCCGCTCCACTCACCGACCTGTGAGTTGCTCAGCTCCACTCCAACCATCCCGCAAGGCTCCACTCTGCTAGGTGCTCTGCCAGCCACTTAGCATTATAGCTTCAGGCTCCCCCACTAGGTAACACAGCCTCAGTGATTTCAGCTCTTAGCAATTTCAGCTCATAGTAGGGGAGCCCCACTGCTAGTGCACCATTGACCCAAAGTGACTTCAGTTCAGCAGTCTGTAACTAGACTTCTAATAGAACCAAAGTTAGCTCTGATATTCAACAGTGGAGAGAGAAGGTGGTGCAATTGGTGTTTCAACCCCTCAGAGACAGCCCATGCCATCAGGTACAAATACCCATCCCCATCCTCTCTCTATTCACTGGGTTTTGTAACCCATGCCCCTTGTCAAGCAAGTGCTACTTAGGTAATGGTGAAGGACTCACTCAGTCCTTCTGTCATACAACAGGTTCACTGCCCTTGATTCACAGAATCAGGGTAACAAAACTTTATTCTTCCTGCCCCAATAACAAAGAAACTGGGGATCCCACACCAGCCAAAGTAACCACTTTGAGTTGCTGTTGTCTCATGCCAGGCGAGTGGGTGTGCCTATGCAAACAAGATCAGCCCCTGGAGTTCTTTTCCACACTCGCCATAATTCACCACCAGATGTCAGGGTAGAGCTCATCCTGACTCTGCTTACAAATAAAAGCAAAGGAAATTGGGAAATGGAGGGCACCTAGATGCCATTCATGCATCCGAGGAGTTGGCGTGTTGCCCCCTTTGTGTCCCTAGCCCAGTGGTTAGGGTACCCACCTGGGAGACTTGCATTTGTTGTGGGTTTGCACCGGGTCTCTCCCGTCCCAGGTAGGGGCCGTAACCCAAAGACTACTGGGCATGAGGGGACACCAGCCTGCCTCACTTTTGTGAAAGGCACCTCGGTCGCCTTGTCAACGGAGATCAAAAAATCAAATGCTTTTGTTTTGTATATGTCCAAATGAACTGTATGGATATTTCCAAGATGTTTTTTTCATCTGGAACAATTAGTCAGAATCAACAAATTCACTAATGTTCCCATCAACTGGAATCTGCATTTTTCAATGGAAAAACAGTTTCTGCTGAAACATTTTGCCTGAGATCCGTACATGCCACAGCTACTGAAATCAAAGGCAGCTGCGTGCACAGAGGGGCTTAAACGAAACAAAAAATGGTGGAACTTTGCCACTTTCCCTTTATTCCCACAGCTCATATGTTCGATCCCTTTCTCCCAGCCTTTGTCTGTCTAGTCTGTTTAGACCCTAAACTCTTTGGGGCATGGTCTCTTAGACTGGGACTGTGCAGTGCCTGGCACGGGCGGGGCACTCTTGGCTGGTGCCTGGGCACTGCTGAAATGCCAAATGACAATCATATCTCACCTATTCCATGTCTACAGCAGCAGAACCATTTCTGCCAGAGCCAGCCATGCAGTCAGATTTCTGAGATTAGATCAGAGGGGTGTTGGCATGACAGTGGCCCTGGGGCAGTGCCATGTATGTACCAACCAGTGCCCACGGCTGTGCACAAACCACAATCTAGCCCAGAGCTGCTGGCTGTGGCGAGGCCGGTCTGGAGACAGCAGGGCTGCTAGCTGCTGCGCTGCAAGGAGCCTGGGGCACATGCTGCAAACGGGCAATAGGAATGCCAGGCTGGCAGAGTGTGGTGGGCATTGCGTGGCAGCAGTGCCAGGCTGCACGGGATTGGCAGCAGGGACATTAACTGCATGACGCCAAGAGGGCTGGACACACGGTGCTGCTCAGGTGCTCCAGGCTGGTAGCTCAGAGCCAATGCCCCGTTCCAAAAGGCAGAGAAGTACACGGCCCTGCTCCTGGGCGTTCCCGCAGTCGCTGTGTGAGTGGGCACGGGACAGGGCAGCATGGGGCCCCACCCCATTACAGACAGGCCCGTGCTGCCCGAGCTGCCCCAGGCCCTTTGAAGCCAATGGCAGTTTTGCTGCGGGGCTGTGGGCGCAGCTGGCTTTGCGGGTTTGCTGCTCCTGTTCCTTGCGCTGTGTATTCCAGCAGCCCCACGAGGCCCCAGCTGAGCTGAGTCCCTGGTGCTGGGCGCTGTACATGCACTGGGACAGGCCCTGCTCTGAAGAGCTGCTGCCCAAGGCAGACCAAGGTGGCAGGGGAAGTGCCCAAGGTCACCCAGCAGCTTGTGGCAGAGACAGGACGGGCGCCCAGGCTGCTGGCGCAGGGCACGTGGGTGCGGTGCCATCTCACGCTGGCCACACCTCCCCTCGTTGTGCAGGTGGGGGTAGGGTGACTACCCATCCTGAACTGGGCGGGACAGTCCCGAAATGCAGAGGTCTAGTCCCGGTCCCGGGCTGAATGACTCCAGGACTGCATTTGTCCCGGATTCCCTGCAGCGCCGCTCCGTAGCTGCCTGAGGCTCAGGGGTGGTGCCAGCCTCTACCTGTGGGGAGAGAAGAAGGGGCTGAGGTGGGCGTTTGCCCCCCTCGCCATGAGGCCCTGCCCCTGCTCCTCCCCTTCCCCGGAAGCCCTGCCCCCTGCCCAGGAGCCGAGGAGCTGCCACCTGTCCTGGGCAGCATGCCCCCAGGGGCGGGCACACGGGCCGGGGGCTGCTCTTGTGCCCCTCGCCCAGGGCAGGTGGAGGGTCCAGGGCTCCTCACAGTGGCCCAGGCTTCCAAGGTGGCTCTTCCCACTGCCCACCTCTGGCTTCTGGCCTGAGCAGGGGGCAGGGCTTTGGGGACGAGGAGGAGCAGGGGCGGGGCCACAGAGGGGGCGGGGCTTCTGTATGTGTCCCACTTTTGCCTTTTGAAAAGGTGATCACCCTAGGTGCAGGCTGCGGGCGGGGACCGTTCTGCCCCCCTGCTGCGGGTGCTTTTCCGTGGTTTGCTGCGCTGGTGCAGAGAGCGGCTCCAGGGGCGGGAGGTAGGTGACTGGAGGGCGGGCGGGAGAAACCTTCTGACCAGGACTCTCCTTCCCTTGGAGGTGCTGACGGACCCGGCATGTGGAATGCGAACGCAGGTGAGATCCTGGCTCAGCACAGACTGGCCTGCCGGGGGAGCCGGGACGGGCTGTTTCCGGCTGCTTTGCTTAAAGCTGAGGAACTCGAGGGCCGTTTCCTGGGCCGAAGGCTAAGGCCAGTTCCTCTGTTCTACGGGGACACAGACGGGTTTCAGGACTCTCTGTGTGGGGCCATGGCTAAAGCGGGGATCGGCTGGGAGCCAGACAGCGTGGCTGTCTCTGGGAGATTTGCCTGTGTAAGGACTGCAGCACCCAGCCCTCCAGTAGCGTGACGTGTGTACATATACGTGTGTAGTATTCATGGCCCGGTTTGAAAGTTACTCCACATGCTGGCCCCATTCTGCCTCCTCGCTTCCCCCAGCCTAGGGTTACCATACGTCGGGATTTTCCTGGACATGTCCGGCTTTTTGGTCCTCAAATCCCCAGCCAGGGGGAATTGCCAAAAAGCCGAACATGTCCAGGAAAATACCAGTCCCCTGCTTACCTTAGAGCGGCTCCGGCAGGCTGCGAGCTGAAGGTGGATTCCCCCGCGGCGGCGGCTGCTGCTGCTCCCCCCAGACACCTCAGCTCTGTGCAGCTGAAGAGCCGAGCTGCCCGAGCGCTACCAGCTTCACGGTTTGCTGGGGAGCCCCCAGACCTCCAGACCCTGCGCCCCTGGTTGGGCGCTACCCCAGCGCAGCCGGAGCCTGGGAGGGGAAGTGCCCAGCCAGGGGCGCAGGGTCTGGAGGTCTGGGGGCTGCCTGGCAAACCGTGAAGCCGGTAGCGCTCGGGCAGCTGTTTCGCGTGGCTGGGAGGGAGGAGGGGGAATGCGGGGCACTCAGGGGAGTGGGCGGAGTTGGGGTGGGGAAGAGGCGGAGTTGGGGCGGGGCGGGGGCGGGGAAGGGGTGGGGCCAGGGCCCCATGGAGTGTCCTCTTTTTTTAATTTTTAAATATGGTAACCCTACCCCAGCCCCCTTACTCCGGAGCTGGCAGGCCACTGAAATCAGGCAATGCCCTACTCAGCGGGAGTCGTCTGGCCGAAGTGACCGCACCATGGACTAGGTCATTGTTCCCTGCCTTCCTGGGGGCATTTCCCTTCGAATACACAGTGCCAGGGGGTATCACCTGGGGTTCCCCGCTGCTAACAATGCGGATCCCTCCGGGTGGCAATACAGTGAGCCAAGGGAAGCCAGGGGAGACCAGTTTCTGCAGGCAGCGTCCAAGCGGCAGTGCAGACTGGGAGGATGGAGGCCGTGCGAGAGGAGTCTGGGAGCCTCCAGCACAGGGAAACCATGCTTGGGGCCAGTGGTGTGTCAGCATTGCCCGCACTGCAGGGAAACCCGGGGAGGAGGATGGGTGAAGGGGCCTTGCCATGGGCTCTAACACGTCACCTCTGCTTTCCCTTTGTCTGGCAGGACCCCCTGGTGGGAGACCACCACCAAACACGCCACATTGCCACCCTCACCCGAGTCCTTGCTCCCCTGTTGTCTGTCCTCCTCCCCCTCCTCTATGCCCTGGGCCTGGTGGGTCTCATCCCCATGGACACCACCCGCATGGACACCACCCGCATGGACCTGGATGCCCTCCCCATCCTGGGTGTCATCCCCCAGGTGGACCTCATGGGCAACATCACAAACATTAGAAACATGGCCATGGTCGCCATGGACACAAGGTACGGAGCCCTGGTCACTGGGCTGTGGGGGCCACGTTGCAGAAGAAGATGCACCATTAGCATCAGCTCTGTGCTGGGACAGGGCCCACAGCCCAAGGCTTAGCTGGGCTAGGGACTGCTCTGTTCCCAACCCGTACACGGGGCTCTGGGGACATGAGAACCCACCCTCTCTGCTCCCTGCAGCCAGGGGACATTACACCAGTCCCTGGAAACATTTTCTTTTCCCCTTAAGAGTCGGCTGTTTTCACCAGGTCCCTGGATTCCGGATTAGGGTTTGTACTGGCCAGGGCATCACTGGTTAATGTATTCAAACCTCAAACCAAACTCGCCTGCACCTACAGGCTGCTGCATCGCACCTTGTGCAGCCAAACCGGTGCAGGACCGGCCCAGCTCTGCTGGGAACCCAGGTGTTCCTAGAGTCAGTGTCAGGAAATGAAACAGAGGGAGCAGGACTAGCACGCAGCCACAGCTCAGGGCACTCGGGTGGGACGGAGAACTCAGCTCAGCACAGAATGTCAGAGCCATGACGTGGCACCTTGACACACCTCACAAAGGCAGGCTGGGTTCCCAGGGACCTCTCCAGCACGTTGGCCAGTGCTGCGCCCACCTGCATTCTGTGGCCAGCCTCACTCATGTACAGGGACACGTGGCTGCAACAAACCAACCCAGCTTACTGGGTGTGACGCCTTTGTACAAAGCCATCATCCAGCCAGAATGTCCCTCTGCCACAGAGCCCGGCGCTGGAAGCCCTTGCAGGGACTGACTCCCTGCCTGAGGCCCCGAGTCTGCACAGCGTGTGCACATGCTCAGCGTTAGCTCGTAAGCAGCACCTGGAAATCAGTGCTGCTAAGTCTGAGGTACCGTCAGGCACGTGTACACGTCTTCGCCGGACGGGGCCTTAGCGTCCTGCTGGGGACGTAGTACCGCACGTGCTGCCGCAGCCCCTGGGGTTGCTGTGGTGCAGTTAGTGGCAATTCTACTTGGCTGGGCTCAGGAGCAGGGACCTGCCCCTGGAATCACCTGGCGGGTGTCGAGAAGCCCAGCAGCATTGGTGGGTGCAGAGGTTCGGGGCTGAGAACTGGACTCAAAGCCCGGCCTCCCCCCGCAGTGCCAGGGGTTGCAGGTCGGGCCGTTTCAGTGTCTTCCTGCGCAGCCCATCTCTGCCGGGCGATTCCTTTCCAAGGTGAAGCAGCGTCCTGGTTGGCAACCAATATTGTGCAGTGAGCTCGTTGTTTAGCATGGTGAGGTGCCCGTCCTGCTGGGCCTGGCCACTGCTTTCACTGTGCCCAGGGCCTTCTCATCACACTGGGCATGCTCGGGGGCCAGGGCTGCAGCCCTCCCGCCTCCTTCCTGCTG
Organism: Malaclemys terrapin pileata; assembly: GCF_027887155.1. Classification (NCBI taxonomy): domain Eukaryota; kingdom Metazoa; phylum Chordata; order Testudines; family Emydidae; genus Malaclemys; species Malaclemys terrapin. The sequence continues at coordinate 11,012,593 of NC_071515.1, read as the reverse complement.
GCTCAGCCTGGCCGGGAGTCCCCAAGCCTGCCAGGGCTGTTCCTGAAGGGTAGCTCGTGGGCTTGCGCTTCCCTCGAAGGTCGAATTTTCCATCTCCACTCCCCTGCCCATTCCTCAATGCCTGAGCAGTCCTGGCTCCCCCCATGCCTGCTGCAGGCCTGGCTAGGAGAGCTGCCATCATCACCCCTATCTCTGTGCTACGGGCGAGCAGAGAAACCAGTTACTAGCCCCGGCCGTCCCTCCCAGGAGCCACCGGAAAATGACACCAATGTCTGGGTCAGGAAGTGAAGGGCACCACGTACAGCTGACACGGGAGCAGCCAGAATGTAACTGGCCAGGCACCAGGGCCAGCTCCCGTCTTGTGACACAGGCTGCGGGACGGTAACTGCTGTGAATGCAGACAGCCGTGGGAGAGGGCTATTCTCACGGTATCTAATACACGTCAATCCTTGTCCCTTTCAGCATGGAAGTGGGTCGAGCAGCAGTTCTGACTCGGATTAAGAAAGCGCCTCCCACCGGCCTGGCACATCGGTGGCACAGCAGCAGCAGCAGCCAAATACAATTTAAGAACATCTGTTAGTTTCCTCCACTTCGCTCTTCCGCTGCCCTTTGCTCCCTCTTCTAAACGAATGTCGTGTAACCTTGTGGCTAGTGATTCTCTTTTATTTGGTTGGTTCAATTTCTGTCTGGAAGCATTTTAAGCTCATAACGTGGCTCGTTTCCCCTCTGTCACTGAAGAGATTTCCCCCTCTTATGTAGCCCCTCTACCGGGTGGTATTGGCTGCAACCAGGGCCATGGTCAATACCTGGGGGTTCCTCTTCACAATGCACACCAGAACCGGCGCAAGCCCCAAGCCAGAAATCTAGGTAAACTAGACATCACCAGTTCTCTGGCTCTCAATCAGCACCTAGGTCAGGTATAGTGAGAAGTTATTTAAAAATTCTGCTCACTATACAAAATGTTCTCCTGACTCCAAAGGGTCAGCCATTTTACCAAGTCAAAATACCATGCTGCCAGATAGTCCGTTAGCATCTAAAAATAAAGGTTTATTATAAAGACAAAAGCCAGAACAAGAAAAGAATTGTTAAATGGTAAAACAGTCACATACATACAAAGACTTCAAAGTCCATATATCAGGTTCTTAGCAGTATTGGTGAGTTTGCTGGCTTGAAAGTCCCTCTGGAACACATCCACAGCTTGGATGGGTCATGCAATCCTTTGTTCGGAGCTTCAGTTTGTAGAAGAATCACTCCAGAGGTAAGAAGCAGAAATGAAGACAAAATGAAGAAGATGCAGCTGCCTTTTATATCCTTTGCCATGTGGCTTGTACTTCCTTTATCCCAAACACAAGCTGCCCTGCACATGGCATGGAAAAGCCTTAGAATTGTCTGTCCACAGGCATACCACATGCCTTGCTGACTCATAAGGTATCTTCCCTGGTTCCTTTCAATGGATTCTTTGTACAGCTGATGACCCCTGATGGGCCATCGAACAGGCTAGGCAATGCTGATGCCAATCTGTCTGGGGGTCACCCAGAAACACAGCACTAGTTTGGAAATACAGATATACCCCACATATCTATGGCCTGCTCCACACTAACCCCCCACTTTAAACTAAGATACGCAACTTCAGCTACGTGAATAACGTAGCTGAAGTTGAAGTACCTTAGTTCGAACTTACCGCGGGTCCAAACGTGGCAGGCAGGCTCCCCCGTCGATGCCGCGTACTCCTCTTGCCGAGCTGGAGTACCGGCGTCGACTGCGAGCACTTCCGGGATCGATCCCAGAAGATCGATTGCTTACCGCCGGACCAGGAAGTAAGTATAGACCTACCCTTAAACTCATAATACAAAGGTGATACGAACATATAAATAAGAATAAAAAAAGAACAAGTTAAAAATCACTTAGAAAAGTTGGATGCCTGCAAGTCACCAGGGCCTGATGAAATGCATCCTAGAATACTCAAGGAGCTAATAGAGGAGGTATCTGAGCCTCTAGCTATTATCTTTGGAAAATCATGGGAGACGGGAGAGATTCCAGAAGACTGGAAAAGGGCAAATATAGTGCCCATCTATAAAAAGGGAAATAAAAACAACCCATGAAACTACAGACCAGTTAGTTTAATTTCTGTGCCAGGGAAGATAATAGAGCAAGTGGTTAAGGAAATCATCTGCAAACACTTGGAAGGTGGAAAGGTGATAGGGAACAGCAAGCATGGATTTGTAAAGAACAAATCATGTCAAACCAATCTGTATAGGCCACAGCATCCCTTCGTGCAGCCCTTTCGTCCGAAACAGCAAGACTATCCCAGGAAAAGGAAACACTCAAGTTTGGGGCTCGGCCAATCCCCTCGCCCTCCTCTGGTGCCTGCTAAGATCCCATTTTGACTCCTTGGTCCAGAGCACCATTCCAGTTGCTGTTCTTCTGCCCTTGTTGTACTTCCATTCCTTTGGGGACAGGCAGGTTCATTTTTACAATGCCTGGGTCTCGATCATCTGCAACAGGTGGGTCCTAGACACTCTTAGATCAGGCTACTCCATCCAGTTTCTTTCCACGTCTCCTCCGCATCCAATCTCCCCATCCCTCTTCAGGGACCCTCTCACGAGACACTGCTCATTGAGCAGGTCAGCTCTCTCTTGACATTGGCAGTGGTGGAGGAAGTCTTGCCAGGGTCACAGCTTTTACTCCCGGTAGTTCCTGATACCAAAATCCTAGGGCAGGATGAGACCCATCCTCAACCTTCACGGCCTCAACAAATTCATCAAGTACATGAGGTTCCATATGATCACTCTATCGGCTGTCCTCCCTGCACTGTCTCAGAACGACTGGTTTGCTGCTCTGGACCTTCAGGACGCTTATTTCCATGTGGCGATTCTACTGAGTCCCGGGAAGTTTCTTCGTTTCCTGGTAGGAGAATGCCATTTTCAATGCACAGTTCTCCCTTTTGACCTTTCTTCTGCCCCCAGAGTTTTCACCAAATGCATGGCAGTGGTCATATCTCAGGAGGAAAGGAATCCACATCTTCCCGTACCTCAATATCTGGTTGCTGAAGGGTGGCTCCAGAGAGGAGGTTCTTGCACAAGTCAACACTATATTGCATTTGCTCAACCATCTTGGAATCATTTTAAACACCAAAAAGTCAACCTTGGTTCCCGCTCAAAAAAATCGAGTTCATTGCAGCACTGTAAGATTCCATGAGGTTGAGAGCATCCCTACCGACTGACTGCTTCAAGGCAATTCGACAGCTTTTCCTCAGTCTGCAATTTCAGCCCTCCAAAACTGTCTGAGTGTGCCTGAGCCTGTCCGCTTGTACACGGGGGGTCCAGGTCACCAGTCTGCACCTTTGCCCCCTTCACATGTAGCTTGGGATGGTTATGGCCCTGCCCTGTACTTCCTGGACAGATTGGTGAACCTCCCACCATTAGTCCTGGACTCCTGGTGCTGGTGGACATCTCTGCGCAATGCGTGTCAAGGAGACTTGTTCATTCAGCTCTCTCCAACCAAGACAGTGTTCATCGACACCTGCCTTCTGGTTTGGGGGGCGCGTCTGGACTCACTGAAGTGCAGGGCCTGTGGACAGAACAGGAAGCCTCACTCCATATCAATGTGCTGGAACTTCGGGCCATGCACAATGCATGTCGTGCCTTCTGGGACTGTATCAGGCATTCAGCAGTTCACATACTCACCAACAATACCACCGCGATGTACTATGTGAACAAACAAGGGGGAGGCCACTCCAGATTACTCTGCCTAGAGGTGATCCACCTGTGGCAGTTCTGTATTGAAGAGGACATCACCCTGGTAGCTGCCCACTTACCAGGCGTGCAGAATCGTCTTGCCGACCATCTCAGCAGGACCGTCTCCCTGAGTCACGAGTTGTCACTGAAGGCAAGTGCCCTTTGGATCATCTTTGCAACATTTGGCATCCCCACGATCGACCCATTTGCGATGAGGGAAAGCAGGAAGTATCGTCTATTCTGCTCTCGGGGGACTCAGCCCGAGCTCCCTCTCTGCTGTCTTCCTCTGCAGCTGGCATTCGACCCTGCTGTGTGCCTTTCCTCCTATCCCAATCATTCCTCAGGTCATCACCAAACACGAGGCGGATCGAGCCAGGCTCATCCTGATCACTCCTGTGTTGCCAAGACAGTGCTTGTCCTCGGAACTCCTTGCTCTGTCAGTTCAGCCTCCCATACCACTTCCTCTCCATCCCGACCTCCTCGCTCAGGACCATGGCCTCATGCTGCATCGGTCATCAGCTCCCTGCACCTTATGGCATGGCTGCTGCATGGCTGAATGAAGAAGAAGAGTGTTGCTTGGAGACTGTCCAACAGGTCCTACTTAACAATAGGAAGTTGTCCACTAGGACGACGAACTTAGCAAAGTGGAAGAAGTTTTTGGTGTGGTCCTTGGCCTGTGGGACCCATCCGGCGGAAGCTTCCATCCAGGACATCTTAGAGTACCTAATACACCTTCAGAAATTGATCTTGGCCCTCAGTTCTCCGAGAATGCACTTGGCAGCAATATCAGCATTGCATCCTCCTATCCAAAGGAAATCAGTTTTTTCCAACACCATGGTGACGAGATTTCTGAAAGGACTTCTCCACCTGCATCCTCTGGTCTGAGAGCCGGTCCCACTGTCTTAGTGCCTCTAATGAGGACTCCATTTGAACCTCTTGCATCCTGTCCACTGCGCCTCCTGTCTCAGGAAACAGTGAGTGGATGCAAGGCGGGTGGGTGAGTTGCAGGCCCAGGTGGCTGGGCCTCATTACATGCAGTTCTCGAAGGACAAGATAATGCTTTGGCCAGACCCAAAGTTCTTATCCAAGTGGTCTCTCTGTTTCATTTGAACCAGGTGTTGTACTTGCCTGTGTTCTTCTTTAAGCCATATTCCCCCCTGGAGGAGCTTCATCTCCATATGTTAGACATTACATGGGGTCTAGCCTGTTACCTGAACGGGATGGAACCGTTCTGTGCTTCGCTTCGCCTGTTTGTGTCATATGTGGACCGCATGAAGGGACAAGGGGTCTCTGCACAGGCCATCACTAGATGGAAAACATCTTGTATCAGGTCTGCATATGAGATAACTTTGGCTACACTTCCTCAGCAGCTATGGGTTCATTTGGTGAGAGCACAGGCAATGTTGGTAGCAGTCCTCAATGACATTTCTATATTAGACATTTGCAGGGCGGCCACTTGGTCATCCAGCCATACATTTGCAGACCATTATGTTATCACTGCATTTTCCAGAGCAGATATTAATCTCGGAAGAGCAGTCCTGCAGTGCCTACTCCGATAGACTCTGAGCCCCACCTCCTACAAGGGTTTCTGCTTGCGAGTCACCTACCTGGAACACGCGCCTGCATCCATGTGAAGAAGAAGAAATGGTGACTTACGGTATCGGTGGTTCTTTGAGATGTGAGGCAGACGTGTATTCCACGAAGCAGCCTCCATTCCTGCTGCATCTGAGTCTTTCCCTGGATGTTGAGTGCAAGGGAACTGAGTGGGGCTGGGGTGGTGATCCCCATATAGCCACGGGAGGGGCTACGGACATGAGGTGTGAGTGCTGTCCCTCTATGGGTACTGTACTGCTAGGCAAAAGTCTCTGACTCTATTAATGACTGGTCTAGAGAAGTTAGCATGGAAGCTTCCGTTCTCTGTACCTCATAACACAAGAACAAGGGGATATTCAATGACAATGAAAGGCAGAAAATTCAAAAGTAATGAATAAAGCTAAGATTTTGTCCTGGATATTTTTAGTAAAAGTCACAGGACAGGTCACAGGCAATAAAGAAAAATTCATGGAAGCCGGTGACCTGTCTCTGAGGTGGGGGCTCATAGCTCCAGGGCCCTCCTCCGCCTGCCGCTGGGAGCTGCGGGGTCCCCCCTGCCACCAGAGCTCAGGAAACCCCACAGCTCCCGGCTGCCGCAGGCAGCAGTGGGACCCTGCAGCTCCCAGCCTCGGCAGGCTGAAGTCACGGAGGTCTTTGGAAGTCACTGATTCTGTGGTTTCCGCGATCTCCATGACAAAGTCGTAGCCTTAGTAATGAAAGGAAATACTTTTTCACACAACATGTAATTAGACTGTGGAACTTACTGCCACTGGATGCTGTTGTAGCCCAGAACATAACATGAATCAAAGACAGATTGGACTTTTGTATGGCGATCCCGAATATCCAGGGTAATTACAGTTAATGAGTAAACAGTAAGAGAGTATTAAAAGGGAGATAAAACATCTGGCTCCAGGGCTTAATCTCTAGCTATTGGAGACCAGGATGAGACGTCTATAGGGGTAGGTTATCCCATATCTGCCTGTGCAGGGTCCTTTTGAAGGCCCTGGTGCTGGTCCCTGCTGGAGACAGGACACTGGGCTGGATGGACAGTGTGTCTGATCCGGTCTGGCTGTTCCTTGTTCCTCTCACTATTTTCCAGTTCGTTTTCTTTCTGACTACTTTTCTCCCTTGTGTCACTGTCCCCCTTTCCCTCTCTCTGCCAGCCCACTCCTCTGCTTCTTTCTGTTTTATTCTCCCCCAGGCGTCTTCATGAGAGGTCTCTCTCTTCCTCTTCCCCCAGGATCTCCTCCCCCACTTACGGTCACTACCCTGAGGTCTCTCTTCTCATATGCACTTAGCCGAGCCCCTCTCCTCTCCGCTCCTCCTTAGGTGTGTCTCCCCTTTTGATCGCTGCCACCTCTCTGGGGGGCTTCCCTTCCACCTGGATCACTAGCCTTGGGATAAATCTCCCCCATACCTCTCCCCCTCAGCAAGAGTCGCTCCCTGTCCCCTTTCCCTGCTTTAGGGGTCTCAGGTCCAGAAAAGACGGGAAAAGGAAAAATGATCAAAGAAAAACATTTTTAAGCAATTAAAAAAATCCACGCAATATTTTGAAAAATGTAAAGTGGGTCCATTTAACCAGATACCGTTCAACAGCCATCTGGGTTAGAGCATATCTTGCCTCCACTGTTTCCTCATGCTATGGCTGGCTACCCCTCTTGACTGGGCAGAATGGTGCCATTGTCTCTCCTCTTCATGTTTTGCAGCTGACATTATGGTAGACTACAGCTATGTGGAGCGCACTTCGTCAGTCATGCAGGCGCTGAAACACTTCCAGGAGAAATTCCGGAGCACGGGGCCTAGGAGATCAGTTACTGGGGAAGAGAAGAGAGAAGGAGGGTGTCACGGAGTATTGGGGGACTCAGGGCCCTGCACCCCCGGCTTCCTGCGATCCACCATGACTCTCAGCCAGCCAGTGAAGCAGAAGGTTTATTTGGATGACAGGAATACAGTCCAAGACAGGTCTTGCAGGCACAGACAACAGGGCCCCCCTCAGTTAGGTCCATCTTGGGGTCCCCGGGCACCCTAGCCCCCCTGGGAGGTCAGAGCCCCGGCTGCTTCCCAGCTATGTCCCTAGCCAGCTCCCACAACTCTGCCTTCAGCGACCCCTCCCACAGCCTTTGTTCAGTATCCCGGGGCCAAGGTGTCACCTGGCCTCCAACCCCTTCCTGCGTTCTCATGTTACACGCTCAGGTATTCGCCTCCGGGCAGTCTACCATCCCCCATTGCAGACTATCCTAGCCACACTCGCCTGTCAGCATTCACACACCACAGTAAGAACAGTCCCAGTTCGTCATATCTCTCCCCCCTTCGAGACCGAACTGAGCAGGGTCACTTTAGATAGTGACCCGGGGAAGTTCGAACCTACCCCCGTTCCCGTGGATGCCCCAGCATCCCTCCCATTCCTTGGTGAGAATTACACCAGGCCCCTCCAGTTTCACGCCCCCCCCCTTAGATCGGGGGTGCTTGATGGCACTCGCAGTTCGCATGTGGGAAGGTTTATGCGGCCTGTGCCCTTTTCCCACCCCAATACCCCTGGGGTTCCAACTGGGCTGTGGTCTTCTCCCAGCGCTCCAGTCTGGAGGTCTGTGCTTTGGGCTCTCTTGGTTCAGAGCCACCCTTTTAACCTTGGCCACCCTCCGGAAAGGATCCTCTATGCGGGGCAAGGGTCCTAAAGCCATTTTCCCCTTGTCCCAGGCCTTCCTCCCCCTCTGACAGGGGTCACAGGATCGGCAGTACTGTCGGACAGTAAAAAAGACCCCAGGCCAGTAAAAGCTCCGTAGCAGCCTCTGCTGGGTACGCCAGGTTCCCTGGTGCCCTGAGAGGGGGGTGTCATGGGCCTGGCACAGCAGCTGGCGGCGATACTTCTGGGGTACCACCAGCTGCCTCCTGATCCCCCCTGACTCCATTTTCCCTGGGGGAGCCCATTCTCAGTACAGGAACCCCTTCTCCCACAGGAACCTTTTCCGGCCACCTCGTCCCATGGTCTTTATCGCGTTGAGGTCGGCCAGGTCCCTTATCTTCCGCAAGGAGGGATCTTTCTGCACCTCGGCCGGGAACTCAGCAGCTGGGACAGGGATGGCCACCTGCTCTTTCTCGCCGGCTGGGTCTGAAGCTGCAGCCTCCCTGAGCCGTGTCCCTGGGCATTCCCTCCCCACCAGGTTAGGGTCCTGCGCCTCAGGCCAGGCACCCGCCCCAAGGCCAGGGCGCAGTGCTCCTCGCTGGCTCTGACTGCGAGTCACAACCAGTGCCCTTTGGGGGTTGCTTGGCCAGTCCTCCAGGTCCCCCCCCATCAACACCTCAGTGGGCAAATACGGGTGTACCCCCACATCCTTGGGGCCCTCCTTGGGCCCCCACTTCAGGTGTACCCTTGCCACGGGCACTTTGACTGGTGTCCCGCCCACCCCCGTCAGGGTCAGGTAGGTGTTGGGCACCACCTGATCTGGGGCCACCACCTCGGGCCAGGCCAGCGTCACCTCTGCGCCCGTATCCCAGTATACATTGACCTTCCTCCCATCCACCTCCAGGGGAACAAGGTACTCTCTCCGGAGGGACAGCCCCGCGCCCACCGTATAAACCAAAAACCCTGAGTCTGGAGCATCCAGCCCCCCAGAGGAGCTGGCCTGGAGCTCTCCTCCCTCCTTAGCAGGTGGTACTCTGCCAGCCCCCCTTCCCTGGGAATGCTGCCTCTCGCCCGGCTGGGTCTCTACCCAGTCAACCCTCTGTGGGTTGGGTCTGCTCAGTCTGTCCCTGAGCCTGGGGTACTGGGCCCGTATGTGGCCTTTCTGGCCACAGTGGTATCAGCCCATGTCCCATGGGTCCCCTTGAGTGGGTCGGATGGTCCTGACGCCGGATGTTCCCCTTTGATGGGGTTTTTCTGTATTTTCCCACGGGGAGGTCCCACGGTGACTCTCTCTCTGCATTGTGGTGGGACCGTTCCTTTGGGACTCCTCCCTGTTATCCCCTGACCGGCTCTTTACAAACTCATCGGCCAGCCGCCCTGCGTGTCGCGGGTTCTCTGGCTTTCTGTCCACCAACCACAGCCTCAGGTCGGATGGGCACCGCTCATACAGTTGCTCCAGTACCAGCAGTTTAACCAGGTCCTCCTTCGTCTGGGCCCCATCAGCCCACTTGCTGGTGTATCCCTCCATGCGAACGGCTAGTTGCAGATATGAGATCTCAGGGGTTTTATCCTGACTCCATTACCTTTCCCGGTACATCTCAGAAGTCAGCCCAAACTCACGTAGCAGGGCCTTTTTGAATAGTTCGTAGTCCCCTTTCTCCGCCTCTTCCAGTTGGCGGTACAATGCCACGGCTTTGGGGTCCAGTAAGGGGGTAAGGACCCGGAGTCTGTCCGCGGGATCAACCCGGTGCAGCTCGCAGGCCGTCTCAAAGGCCTCCAGGAAGTCATCCATGTCCTCCCCCTCCTTCTGTGGGGCCAGGATGCACTTATCAAAGCTCCGTGCAGTCTTGGGTCCCCCCTCACTCACCGCAGCCAGGGGTTCGCTGCCCCTCAGTCTTGCCAGTTCCAGTTCATGCTGACACTGTCTCTCTTCATGCTGTCTCTGTCTCTCTTCATGCTGTCTCTGTCTCTCATTCTCCTCCCGTTCATGCTGCCTCCGTTTCTCTTTCTCCTCCCGTTCATGCTGTCTCTGTTGTTCACGATCCTCCAGCTCTCTCAGTTTTAGCTCTTTCTCCCATTCCAGCCAATTCCGCTCCACGGATGCCGAACGTCGCCAGGAGGATCCTCTGCTGGCCGGCGAGCTTCGCCGGGAGGATCCCCTGCTGGCCGGGGGGGTCACGGCGCCCTCGGTATTTGTTGGGCTCCTCCCCACCCTTCCCCTAGGCATAGGAAGGAGGGGTCTCGGGAAGCCCTCAGCAGCCGGCTGACCACTCCCAGCTGGGACAGACACTGGTGCCTGTGCTGCATTTGCCAGGCTGCTTCCCTGAGACACAGGGATCAGTTCATTCGCGCGATCTCCCGCCTCCAGCTGGGCAATGAGCTGTTCTTTGGTGAGCCTCCCACTGCGCAGCCCCCTCTGCTTGCACAGCTCCACCAGGTCGTTCTTAAGCCGCTTGGCATACATCTTCCTGCTGGCCACTCACCGGCCTGTGTGCTCACAGCTCCCCACAGTTCCCAGGGAGACCCCTAGTGTGCCAGCCCTTCTCGAGGTCACCACCTCTCTGCCAGGGTCGAGCTGCAGACTCCTCCGCCCCTGGGACCACTCGCTGCGATCCCCCCAGGGGACCCTGTTACTGCAAAAGTCCTTCTCGCTGGTCACACACTCCCAGGGGTAATAACCGTCTCTCTCTCACTCTTCAGCACGCCTGGTCCCCGTCAATCCCCCTTCGTTTTACTGCTCCCCAGTCACTTACTGCAGGAAGCGCCGTCCACGGGGTGCAGTAGATCCCACTTCTGCCACCAGTTGTCACGGAGTATTGGGGGACTCAGGGCCCTGCACCCCTGGCTTCCTGCGATCCACCATGACTCTCAGCCAGCCAGTAAAGCAGAAGGTTTATTTAGATGACAGGAATACAGTCCAAGACAGGTCTTGCAGGCACAGACAACAGGATACCCCTCAGTTAGGTCCATCTTGGGGTCCCCAGGCACCCTAGCCCCCCTGGGAGGTCAGAGCCCCGGCTGCTTCCCAGCTATGTTCCTAGCCAGCTCCCACAACTCTGCCTTCAGCGACCCCTCCCACAGCCTTTGTTCAGTATCCCAGGGCCAAGGTGTCACCTGGCCTCCAACCCCTTCCTACGTTCTCATGTTACATGCTCAGGTATTCTCCTTCGGGCAGTCTCCCATCCCCCATTGCAGACTATCCTAGCCACACTCCCCTGTCAGCATTCACAGACCACAGTAAGAACAGTTCCAGTTCGTCACAGAGGGGAAGTGTTAAACTTAGATGCCTGAAACCTTCAATTCAGAGCTTATTGTCCCTGGGAGAGAATTTGCACCCTGGGGAGCTCAGTACAGTGAAGCCTGCTGATATTAATGCAAATAAGCTTGTGAAAATAATAGAGCTGGTTGAATTTATTGGGTGAAGAGTAAATTTGCAAACAAATGCATTTTGGGGGGCGTCAAAACTAGTCATGAATTTGGGGCAAAGTCAGCAAATAGTTTCATCAAAACAAAACAACGCCGCAAACAAAAAATTAGGACATATCAAAACTGTTTGTTTTGAAAAAAAAAATTGAAATATTTGGACTCATCATTTCATTTTCAAAAGGTCATTGTGATTTGACATTTCATTTAGGAAATGTTGGTTTCAGTTTGACATTCACAATGGTTCATTTTGAGCTGGATGAATTTTTTTAAAAATTTGTTTAGTCACCAAAAAAATTCAGTTTTGGTTCGAAATGAACCAATTTTTTTTTTATTTTTCCAGTTCAGCCTCGGAACCCAAAAATCCATTATTCCCTCAGCTCTAGAAGCACAGGTAGAGTTTGCTCTACCTGGTTGGACCAGTGAACCAGGTGCTCTGAGATCTTGCACCTGTGTCAGACCAGGAAGATGAAGCCTCCCCCAGTGCACCTGATCAGTTGTGTAGTGCGACACACAGAGGAAACTATTCTTCCTAAATCCCAGTAGAGCAAATGATAAACTGACTTGTATAAGAACTGGAGCTGGTAAACGAACACACTTCAGGTGCAAGCTAAACACAACAGCATGCATCTCCGAAACAGAGTCATTTAAAGAAATATACCAGATTAAAGTATAATCATGGACCCATGCAATATTATCTCTCTGATATACTTCTGCTGCAAGTCAGATGCGAATCTGCCCACAGAAATGCTGGGTCACTACTCTCAGTGTATTTACTTATACATTCTAGGACTGGAAGGGACCTCGAGAGGTCATCGAGTCCAGTCTCCTGCTCTCATGGCAGGTCCAAATACTGTCACCATCCCTGATAGGCATTTATCTAACCTACTCTTAAATATCTCCAGAGATGGAGATTCCACAACCTCCCTAAGCAGTTTATTCCAGTGTTTAACCTGACAGTTAGGAACTTTTTCCTAATGTCCAACCTAAACCTCCCTTGCTGCAGTTTAAGCCCATTGCTTCTTGTTCTATCCTTAGAGGCTAAGGTGAACAAGTTTTCTCCCTCCTCCTTCTGACACCCTTTTAGATACCTGAAAACTGCTATCATGTCCCCTCTCAGTCTTCTCTTTTCCAAACTAAACAAACCCAATTCTTTCAGTCTTCCTTCATAGGTCATGTTCTCAAGACCTTTAATCATTCTTGTTGCTCTTCTCTGGACCCTCTCCAATTTCTCCATATCTTTCTTGAAATGCGGTTCCCAGAACTGGACACAATACTCCAGTTGAGGCCTAGCCAGCGCAGAGTATAGTGGAAGAATGACTTCTTGTGTCTTGCTCACAACACACCTGTTAATGCATCCCAGAATCATGTTTGTTTTTTTTGCAACAGCATCACACTGTTGACTCATATTTAGCTTGTGGTCCACTATAACCCCTAGATCCCTTTCTGCTGTACTCCTTCCTAGACAGTCTCTTCCCATTCTGTATGTGTGAAACTGATTGTTCCTTCCTAAGTGGAGCATTTTGCATATGTCTTTATTAAACTTCATCCTGTTTACCTCAGACCATTTCTCCAATTTGTCCACATCATGTTGAATTATGACCCTATCCTCCAAAGCAGTTGCAATCCCTCCCAGTTTGGTATCGTCTGCAAACTTAATAAGCGTACTTTCTATGCCAATATCTAAGTTGTTGATGAAGATATTGAACAGAGCCGGTCTCAAAACAGACCCCTGCGGAACCCCACTTGTTATACCTTTCCAGCAGGATTGGGAACCATTAATAACTACTCTCTGAGTACGGTTATCCAGCCAGTTATGCACCCATCTTATAGTAGCCCCATCTAAGTTCTATTTGCCTAGTTTGTTGATAAGAATATCATGCGAGACCGTAACAAATGCCTTACTAAAGTCTAGGTATACCACATCCACCATTTCTCCCTATCCACAAGACTCATTATCCTATCAAAGAAAGTTATCAGATTGGTTTGACATGATTTGTTCTTTACAAATCCATGCTTGCTGTTCCCTATCACCTTTCCACCTTCCAAGTGTTTGCAGATGATTTCCTTAACCACTTGCTCCATTATTTTCCCTGGCACAGAAGTTAAACTAACTGGTCTGTAGTTTCATGGGTTGTTTTTATTTCCCTTTTTATAGATGGGCACTATATTTGCCCTTTTCCAGTCTTCTGGAATCTCTCCTGTCTCCCATGATTTTCCAAAGATAATAGCTAGAGGCTCAGACACCTCCTCTATTAGCTCCTTGAGTATTCTAGGATGCATTTCATCAGGCCCTGGTGACTTGCAAGCATCTAACTTTTCTAAGTGATTTTTAACTTGTTCTTTTTTTATTTTATCTTCTAATCCTACCCCCTTCCCATTAGCATTCACTATGTTAAGCCTTCCTTCAGACTTCTCTGTGAAGACCGAAACAAAGAAGTCATTAAGCATCTCTGCCATTTCCAAGTTTCCTGTTACTGTTTCTCCCCCCTCACTGAGCAGTGGGCCTACCCTGTCCTTGGTCTTCCTCTTGCTTCTAATGTATTGATAAAAAGTCTTCTTGTTTCCCTTTATTCCTGTAGCTAGTTTGAGCTCATTTTGTGCCTTTGCCTTTCTAATCTTTCCCCTGCATTCCTGTGTTGTTTGCCTATATTCATCCTTTGTAATTTGTCCTAGTTTCCATTTTTATGACTCCTTTTTGTTTTTTAGATCATGCAAGATCTCGTGGTTAAGCCAAGGTGGTCTTTTGCCACATTTTCTATCTTTCCTCCCCAGCGGAATAGCTTGCTTTTGGGCCCTTAATAGTGTCCCTTTGAAAAACTGCCAACTCTCCTCAGTTGTTTTTCCCCTCAGTCTTGATTCCCATGGGACCTTACCTCTCAGCTCTCTGAGCTTACCAAAATCCACCTTCCTGAAATCCATTGTCTCTATTTTGCTGTACTCCCTTCTACCCTTCCTTAGAATTGTGAACTCTATGATTTCATGATCACTTTCACCCAAGCTGCCTTCCACTTTCAAATTCTCAACAAGTTCCTCCCTATTTGTTAAAATCAAATCTAGAACAGCTTCCCCACAGTAGCTTTTTCAACCTTCTGAAATTAAAAGTTGTCTGCAATGCAGTCCAAGAACTTATTGGATAGTCTGTGCCCTGCTGTGTATTTAGTTGTCTAAAAAAAGCCTCATCCACCTCTTCCACTTGGTTAGGTGGCCTGTAGTAGACTCCGAGCATGACATCACCCTTGTTTTTTACCCCTTTTACCCTAAACCAGAGACTCTCAACACTTCCATCTCCTATGTCCATCTCCACCTCAATCCAAGTGTGTACATTTTTAATATATAAGGCAACACCTCCTCCCTTTTCCCCCTGTCTATCCTTCCTGAGCAAGCTGTACCCATCCACACCAACATTCCAATCATGTGTATTATCCCACCAAGTTTTGGTGATGCCAACAATGTCATAGTTGTATTTATTTATTAGCACTTCCAGTTCTTCCTGCTTATTCCCCATACTTCTCGCATTTGTATATAGGCATCTAAGATACTGGTTTGATCTTGCCTTCCAGTTTTGCCCTGACCCTCTTTTCTCTCTGCCATTATAGCTCACACTCCCTCCTATTTCCGACCCATCTCCCAGGTCTCCATGTTCTCCACTTACCTGTGGGCTTTGCTCACCTGTCCCCGTTGAACCTAGTTTAAAGCCCTCCTCACTAGGTTAGCCAGTCTGTGTCCAACTTCATATGTTGCCCTTGTTCTTGCACTTGACATCAGGTCCTGTGTCTTGCACTGGATGCCAGCTGATTTCCAAGTGAAATTCAAGGTGCTAGTTTTGCCCTAATAAGCCCGACCTGCTTTGGATTCTTTCTACCTGAGAGTCTGCCTCTCTCCCATGTGATTCTGCAGCAGATACAGTCTCCAAGAGTTTGGAGCTGGCAAATCCTCAGGCTAAAAATGGGAGAACACCCTAACACGGGCCCACCCCAATTTTATCTGGAGGATATGTCTGCTCAATACTCCCAAGACCTGTACAGGCTGCAGCACCAGGTGGGAGAGAGGCGGCCTCTCAAGTGTCAAGTTTTGTGCTGAGAAGATGGGTGGAGTGTGGCATAAAGGACATTGGCCACAGGGCCTGGTGAGCCAAGGCAGGACCTGCTGATGTTCTTACACACACTCTGTCTACTTGTTCAGGCCAAAATATTCAAATCCAAGTGCCTAAAGTCAGATACCCAGATCTGGATTTAGATACCAAAATAAACCTGGCCTGATTGGATATTTGCAACTGTAAAGAAAATACTTACATTCCTTTATCTAGCGAGATGCTCCAGAAGGGCCTGGAATACTGTCGGAAGGTGCAAAGAGCCGATGGATCATGGGAAGGGTATGTAATGTTATGCAGTTATGGGGTATTGTAGTGAACTCCAAGTATAACGGGTGTTGGGGGCCATCAGACTGACTGTCAGGACCAAACAGATTTCCCAAGGAAGGACTGACATGCATACAGTCAGGAAAGTGTAAATCCGCACTGACAGCAGGCATCCAGATGTGCAGTTTATGGGAGCGCAGAGCAGAGCCCACAGGGGAGGGAGCTGGGATCCATCCTTTCCCTCCCAATGGAGGGGCTCCTTCCTAGTGGCTGCTCTAAGTGCCGCACAGGGGGCAGAGAGGAAGCAGCAGGGGCTCTCGGAGCAACTGGCAAATTACAGGGAGGAGGAAGTGGGTTAGATCTTGAGGGAAGGTTAGCAACACGATTCTTTGGGACCACCCGAAATGGAGTGGACTTGTTTTATATAAAGGAAGCCTGGGATGCTCGGGGGAATCTTCGTGCCACGATGAGCCTCAGGCTGCAGGAGAGGAGTGTGGCAGGAGCCACACCTAGTCACCTATATTTAGAAAAGTTTTCCAAGGGACAGTTCTGTAAATTGTCCTGAGAGGAGGTGGCTGCTTTGTGTGCGTTGCGGTGAAGCGTAACATTTATACAGCAGCAGCTCATTCCATGGCACAGAGCCCCTGTGAGCTAAGCGCTGCTAGCTCCACGTGCCACTGTTAGAATCCAAGGTCAGGGCTGACCGGAGTCCCTTGCTGTCAGACCCTGTGTAGTGCACTAGAACAGACTCCGGATCTCCTCCATCCTGCAGGGCTCGCCAATCTGTCACTGACAGCCCTTCCGCCTGCCTGGCAGCTGGGAGGCAGAGCCAGCTCTGTCCATGGGGCCAGGATCCCACGTGTTACTGAGAGGTACAGTACGTCTGGAGAATGTAAAGTGACCACCTGGTGCAGGTGAGAACACACCTCACTCACACTCACAACTTAAATTATTCCTGTAAGCTTCGATGTAAGGGAAGGTCAAAGGAATTCTTCCCAAGTAAAATTAATGTGCTTGGGACTCGCATGGGACGACCTGTAAAGATGCCCTGCCCTCTACGGACGATTTGCAATACAGCACTGCCATCTACGGGACACTCTGGGGAACAGGGGGTGGGGGCAGAGGGGGGGCACGTTCAGACTATTCCCTCTCTCATCTGGCAACCTGATCAGTGGAACCAACGTGGCTGGACGCCCCCACAACCTGCCTCAGGAAGGGTCCTGGAACAAGGCATTGAAGGCAAGCCGCAGAACCACTGCATTCCAAGGCACAAATAGCAGAGCCAAGCCATTGCTCTGAACTCGCCCCAGAACAGCTGGGAACACAAGGTCCTGG
The DNA here is from genome assembly GCF_027887155.1 of Malaclemys terrapin pileata. Taxonomy (NCBI): domain Eukaryota; kingdom Metazoa; phylum Chordata; order Testudines; family Emydidae; genus Malaclemys; species Malaclemys terrapin. Next base: position 10,995,522 of record NC_071515.1, on the reverse strand, counting down.
CACTATCTGAGCGCACAGCGTGAATTGGAAGCAACGGAAGAGGTCAGAGAGCAGTGGTGCCATGAGCACAGGAAGTTACCTTCTTGTACAGTTTTAACACACAGCACCATCCCGGATCAATGTTTAAATTGCTACGGTCCACAAAGGTATTTAGGCACCTAACTCCCTTTGAAATCAGTGGGAGTTAGGCACCTAAATAGCTCTGAGGATCTGGGCCCAAGTGAATGAGTTTGGCGGGTCACTTAGAAGGCCTAGTCATAGAGGGACTTATCTGCTTTGTGTGAGTCTAGAGAAACAAGCTGTGGGGCTAGTCGACCTGTCAGAGAGCAGAAAAATGGAGCATTCCTCTTAAGCAATTCCCTGGGCTTGTGAATGTAAATGTAAACCCCAACGCCTCCTTTGTAGTCAATAATTATGGTGTGGGTGTGGGATCTGGAACCTGAGCACACAGCAAACTTTGCCTGAGTTTGACTGGCCCCTTAGTCCTCATCATACTGCCCCATCAGATGAATTTTATTGCGTGATCGCAGATTACGGGAGAAGTTTCCATGCATGTTTTGGTGTGTGATCAAAGAACACATATTTGTTGCCTTTCCTTTTTCTCCCATGCTGCACATCCTGGTTCCTGTGCTCATGGGGCTATGAGCTATTCTTTTAACTATTATTGAGTTATTTAATTATGTGTAGCAAAGGACTAACTCTTAACCGGTTAAGAAAAGAATAACTGTCCAGACCTAAAGTTACTGACTGATTCCAGTGGCAGATCACAAGGTTTCAAGGGTCCTGGTCTGACCAGGTCTGTTCCAGGCCACAGGCTGTGGGGGACCCTGGTCTGACCTGGTCTGTCTGCTGCAGGTCACTGGGTGTGAGGGGCCCTCGGTCTGACCCGGTCTGTCTGTTCCAGGTTGCTGGGTGTGAGGGCCCTGGGTCTGACCCGGTCTGTCTGTTCCAGGTTGCAGGGTGTGAGGGGCCCTGGGTCTGACCCGGTCTGTCTGTTCCAGGTTGCAGGGTGTGAGGGGCCCTGGGTCTGACCCGGTCTGTCTGTTCCAGGTTGCTGGGTGTGAGGGCCCTCGGTCTGACCCGGTCTGTCTGTTCCAGGATGCTGGGTGTGAGGGGCCCTGGGTATGACCTGGTCTGTCTGTTCCAGGTTGCTGGGTGTGAGGGCCCTGGGTCTGACCCGGTCTGTCTGTTCCAGGTTGCAGGGTGTGAGGGGCCCTGGGTCTGACCTGGTCTGTCTGTTCCAGGTTGCTGGGTGTGAGGGCCCTGGGTCTGACCCGGTCTGTCTGTTCCAGGTTGCTGGGTGTGAGGGCCCTGGGTCTGACCCGGTCTGTCTGTTCCAGGTTGCAGGGTGTGAGGGGCCCTGGGTCTGACCTGGTCTGTCTGTTCCAGGTTGCAGGGTGTGAGGGGCCCTGGGTCTGACCCGGTCTGTCTGTTCCAGGTTGCTGGGTGTGAGGGCCCTGGGTCTGACCCGCTCTTGCAACTCCAGGTTTCCTACTTTAAATATTTTGCCGGTCATTTAAGAGTATTATTGATTCCTGTGTTTATTAACGAGGGAGCTGAACAAGCCCTCGCTGGCTCTGGTATGAAATGAATGCTGGCTAGGGCTGTACCTGTGGCTGGGAGAAGCCCTTTTCACACCTTCAAGGCGTTAAGGGGACACTGTCAGTTTACAATTCATGGTGAGGTATTTACAAAATGGCTGCTACAGTTCAGCTCCTCTGTCCATATTTAGGCTCTTTAATAAGTGGCGGGGAGCTGCATTGCCACTGATTCCCGACTGAGGGGTTTGCCTCAGGGTCAATGTGCCGAGGGAGCTCTGCCTGCCATGACAACCCCAAATCTACAGTGCGTTCCGCTTGTTAGCAACCCCTCGGCTGGCAGCAAGAAGTTGCTGTGATCCAACAGTTGCTAATAAGCAGAAGGCAGGTTTGTGAGCAGCAGCCAGGGATGGTAGGTCTCAGCACGGCCTTTCCTGGCTGCTGCCTCACAAACCTGCCTGCCGGTGGAGCCTTTCATCCAAAAATGTAGCTACCAAGCAGCATGCCATTTATCCGCTAATGTGGCTAATAGGCAGCACTAGCCAACTGCCATGAACATTCAAGTCAATGGGACGGGATTGGTTCATGGCAAAATGTTGCTATTAACCGGAAGTTGTGACTATCCAGACGGCTATTAAATGGAATCAATCGTATTGGCAACTGGAGCCAGTCAGAGCAGACTGAAGGGCCTGGCCCAGGACCAGGCTCAAAGCCACCTTCGCTCACATACACCCTCCTGAGGGCACTGAGCATTCCTGGACCAAAGCCCAGGCTCCAACTCGGTGTTAAGGGTCTTGGGAGTTTGTGTTGCCCAGTGCTGCCTGATGCAGTCGAGGAATGGGATTCAGCACATCTTCAGAACACCCTTTAACGTATCCTCTACCAAAGCCATTGAGCCCAGGGGCTTTCCTGGCGTTCGGTACAGATTGACTGCAGTGGTCATGGCGATGAGAATTGCTGTTCAGTCAGGGCGGTAGGGAAGGAGGCTGAGTTTGAGACAATGGCAGAAAAGATTAGGGAGACTAACAAGCAGGTTCTTATAAAGAAGACGTGATCCTCTCTGTGCTGTATTGAGCAATGCTAGCAAGTTCTTTAGCAAGGATGTAGAAGTTGGATTTCTCAAAGAGTAGGGTGTGATTCCAAGCTGTAAATCAAGAAATTCTTGTAGTAGGGCTGTTATATTGACGGAGGATTGTGCAATAATAGACCTGAGCTTTAAGAATTTCCCAGGAGCTGGTTAGCTTGTCCAAATGAGGGCACTTGTCTCGGAGCAAGGAGAATGCTTATAGGGTGCCTGTAACCTGTAGCTACCATGTCTTTCTTTTCCATGTGACATTTTGCTGCCATGGTGACTGCAGCTCATTGCAGAGACAATCGCAGAAAAGATTAGGGAGACTAACAAGCATGTTCTTATAAAGTAGTTATAAGAAAACACAGTCTGGGTATTATCTTCCTATGTAAGAAGGCAGTTCCAATAGGGTTTGTCATTCTTGGAATAGAATAGACTCCAGGAGTCTGCACCTGAGGGGCCCTACAGTGATAAGCTGCCAAAATCTGAACAACCGGTTCCCTCCTCACCCCACAAGGGGGTCGTGGCCCGTCCCCACTCCCCAGGACTCCTGCCCCATCCAACCCCCCGCGTTCCTTGACTCCCCCCCCCGGACTCCTGCCGCATCCACCCCCCTTCCCTGTCCCCTGACTGCCCCCGCTGCCCCATCCAACCCCTCTTCTCATTCCTGATGGCCCCCCAGGACCCCTGTCCCATCCAACCACCCCTTTTCCCTGTCCCCTGACCACCCCTGGAACCCCTGCCCCTGACTGCCTCCTGCTGCCCCATCCAACCCCTCTTCTCATTCCTGATGGCCCCCCGGGACCCCTGTCCCATCCAACCACCCCTTTTCCCTGTCCCCTGACTGCCCCTGGAACCCCTGCCCCTGACTGCCTCCTGCTGCCCCATCCAACCCCCCTTCTTCCTGACTGCTCCCCCGGGATCCCTTGCCCCCATTCAACCCCCCTGTTCCCCACCCTCTGACCACCCCGACCCCTGCAAATGCCTTGAGTTGTGGCCACGGGTCTTCTGGCTAATGAGGACTAGATTAGGGTCCTTTCGGAACCTGTCAGCTCTTCTTCTTTCTCTTTGTTGGTTAATGCAAGGCACTGCCGAGGACAGGAGACCCTTCATCCCACTTCTAGGCTGACAAACAGTTCTGCCTCCACACTCCTATCACCCCAGCTGAGTGGTGGAGTCAGCGGGACACCGGAGACCAAAGTGCAGGTAATGATCACAGACTGAAAGAACCTGTGTTATTCATGTGTTTGATAGAGACGCACGCTGGATGTGTGACAACTCACTGGCAAAAAAACCTTTGGCCCAAGATACTCTGGCCATAGAATATCACCCAGTGTTTCCTGTATCAACCCCAGTAACCCATGACTGAGCTAGAAAGAGACATCCAATCTTGTTTTAAAGACTTCATGTGATGTCAAATTTACTACATCCCTAGGTGAGCTGTTCCAGTGGTTAATTTCCTTCACTAATACAAATTTATATCTTATTTCTAGTGTTAACTTAGCTGATTTCTACTTTCAGCCTTGGTAATCTGGGCGCAATCAAACACATGCATTTAACACAGCCAAATGCAAGGTCGTACATCTAGGAACAAAGAAAGAATGTAGGATACAATTACAGGATGTGGCACTGTGTCCTGGACTTACTGAAGAGTAACTAGGGGTCATGGAGGAAACCAAGTGAATGAGCTACCAGTGCGATAATGCTGGGCCAAAAATGGTTACCACAGGCCTTGGAAATATAGACAGGAGAAGTATGAACAGGAGTAGAGAGGTGCTATTACCTCTGCATAAGGCATCACTGAGACCATTTAAGAGTCCACACCTCACCCCAGACCCTCTAGCTTGGGTGTTTCTCCACCCTGTTTCCTTGCCAGGCAGGGCTCCATCTCTTGCCTGGAGACATCAGTGGACACACCCCTGCATCACTCCCCAGCCTTTAGCCATCTGAGTTCAGGTCTCTGGTTCAGAGAGCCAGCAGGCACCTTCCTCTGCTGTTCTCAGCCTTCAGCCCTCTCTAGGCTCTCTGGCCTGTGGAAGTTTGTAGGTGACCCCCTGCCTGCCTGTCTGCAGCTTTCACCAGCCTGCTCTGGCTCCGCTGGGGAACTGACTGCTCCCTCTTCAGGGACAGCCCCCCTGAAAGCTCGGCGCCCAGCTCTGCTCTGCCTCTGAGCTGCCGTTACTCTCTGGGTTCTCTTCCTTTCTGCTCTGGGCCCTCAACTCTCCCTCTCAGGGCAGGTCTACACTACCACTTAAGTCAATATCACTTACATCATTGAGGGGCGTAAAATAGCCAGCCCCTGAGTGACGTAAGTTACAGCGACCTCTGCAGAGAGGGCTCTCTCGTCGGCATAGAGCATCTTCCCCAGACGTGCTGCAGTGGCATTGGAGCAGCTGCGCCGACGTAGCCCTTCTAGTGTCGACTAGCCCTAAGTTCTCACCGGACTTTGGACTCGGGGTTTGCTCCAGGGGCAGCCCCACCCTTCTCATTACACCAAAGTAGGGTGCACCTGGACTGGAACAGGAGAGCTGAGCCCAATTGCATTTACGTGGGGGCCACATACTCATATATGCATGTATATTGATCTTTTAACCATAGCAAATCTCTTCTTTCTTTTTTCTTTTTATTAATAAATCTAAGATTTAGTTAATAAGGATTGGCTGTCAACACGTATTTGGATGAGATCTGAAATATTCATTGACCTGATGAGCAGTGTGTCTCGTCCCTTGGATTGGTAGAACTTTAAGTACAGTGAATAAGATTGTTAGTAATCTCTCACTCTTCAAGATTTGGCAGTCTGGATGAGAGCCAAAGGCTGCATTGCTTAAAGGAAATAGCTTTTGTCTTTTTGGTAACCAGCGTGGTATTACAGACGCTGTTTTACTGGCTTGGTGAATCTAAGTATAGAATAGTATCGGGGGTAGCCATGTTAGTCTGTATCTACAAAAACAACAAGGAGTCTGGTGGCACCTTAAAGACTAACAGATTGATTTGGGCATAAGCTTTCATGGGTAAAAACCTCACTTCTTCGGATGCATAGAGTGAAAGTTACAGATGCAGGCATTGTATACTGACACATGGAGAGCAGGGAGTTACTTCGCAAGTGGAGAACCAGTGTTGACAGGGCCAATTCAATCAGGGTGGATGTAGTCCACTCCCAACAATAGATGAGGAGGTGTCAATTCCAGGAGAGGAAAAGCTGCTTCTGTAATGAGCCAGCCACTCCCAGTCCCTATTCAAGCCCAGATTAATGGTGTTAAATTTGCAAATGAATTTTAGTTCTGCTGTTTCTCTTTGAAGTCTGTTTCATAAGTTTTTTTTGTTCAATGATAGTGACTTTTAAATCTGTAATAGAATGATCAGGGAGACTGATGTGTTCACTTACTGGCTTATGTATGTTACCGTTCCTGATGTCCAATTTGTGTCCATTTATTCTTTTGCGGAGGGACTCTCCGGTTTGGCCAATGTACATAGCAGAGGGGCATTGCTGGCACATGATGGCATATATAACATTAGTGGATGTGCAGGTGAATGAGCCCTTGATGGTGTGGCTGATGTGGTTGGGTCCTCTGATGATGTCGCCAGAGTAGATGTGGGGACAGAGTAGGCAACGAGGTTTGCTATAGGGATTGGTTCCTGGGTTGGTGTTTCTGTGGTGTGGTGTGTAGTTGCTGGTGAGTATTTGCTTCAGGTTGGGGGGTTGTCTGTACGCGAGGACTGGCCTGCCTCCCAAAGTCTGTGAGAGTGAGGGATCATTTTCCAGATAAGTTGTAGATCGTGGATAATGCGCTGGAGAGGTTTTAGCTGGGGGCTGTATGTGATGGCCAGTGGTGTTCTGTTATTGACCTTGTTGGGCCTGTCCTGTAGTAGGTGATTTCTGGGTACCCGTCTTGCTCTGTCAATCTGTTTCCTCACTTCCCCAGGTGGGTATTGTAGTTTTACGAATGCTTGATAAAGATCTTGTAGGTGTTTGTCTCTGTCTGAGGGGTTGGAGCAAATTCAGTTGTATCTTAGGGCTTGGCTGTAGACAATGGATCATTAACTAACAATGGACTTTGGGAGACACCAGTCCACATCTGAGCTTTCCTGGGAACATTCAAAGTAACGTGTAAACAATGACGTCGGCCTGCAAAAAGCAGAATCATCCACAGACATGTGACTTGCCCAGGTGGCTACAGACTCCATCTTGTTGCTGTGATCTTGCACAGGAGAACAAAGGGGTTTCCGCCCACAAGAGAGAATATAAAAAGCAATGGAAACCACGCCATTTTGTCTTCAGCTGGCTCTTCAGATAGTCTATCCAACCCAAAGAGATGCCTGAAAGAAACTGTAACAAAGGACAGTAACTACGGGGATGTGAGTGATTGCTGGACCCAGACTAGGAAGGAGCCTAGTCTGTCAAAGAAGCTTATTGGAACATCTCAGAGGGTGAGATTTACCTGCATTTAGTTTCCTACTGTATTAGGCTTAGTCTTGCTTGTTTTTGTTTTATTTTGCTTGGTAATTTACTTTGTTCTGTCTGTTATTACTTGGAACCACTTAAATCCTACTTTTTCTATTTAATAAAATCACTTTTTCCTTATTAATTAACCCAGAACAAGTAATTAACACCTAGGGGAGCAAACAGCTGTGCATATCTCTCTATCAGTGTTATAGAGCGTGAACAATTTATGAGTTTACCCTGTATAAGCTTTATACAGAGTAAAATGGATTTATTTGGGGTTTGGACCCCATGGGGATCTAGGTATCTGGGTGCTGGAGACAGGAGCACTTCTTAAGCTGTTTTCAGTTAAGCCTGCAGCTTTTGGAGACGTGGTTCAGACCTGGGTCTGTTTTTGCAGCAGGCTAGTCTGTCTGGCTCAACAAGACAGGGTACCGAAGTCCCAAGCTGCCTGGGAAAATGGGTTCAGAGGTAGTCTCAGCACATCAGGTGGCAGTCCCAAGGGCGTTTCTGTGACCCAACCTGTCACAGCATGTGCTTCCTAATTATTTCTACACTGATTGTTATTAATGCAACTTATGAAAAGCAGCAGCTCCCTATGCATCTGACACGCGCTAAATATACTATCAAATGGTTATCACTGTGGTCATCATTGTCTTATTGGTACCTGTGCTTCCTGGCTGTGTGTTGTATCCATCTGTGTTTTCTGTCTTACCCTACAACCCCAATACCTACGTGGGCCTAGGACCAGGCCCTGCAGCCTGGGGAGTTGCTGGCCTAGGGCTTCCCAGCCCCCAAGGCCATTCCCCAGCCCTGCCTCACTCTAGGTGCCCCGTGAGCCCCCTGCAGCCAGGCCTGTCTCTCTCTCCTGTCAGAGGGAGACGCCTCAGCTTCTGCCTGCCCTGGCCTTCTTATCAGGCTGAGTGGCTCCATTTGGGGCGTGGCCCCAGCTGCAGCCACTTCCCCAATCACCCAGGGTTTTGCTACTCTACACAGCCCCAGTCCTCGGCAGGGCTTTTCCAACCCCGTCAGGGCTGCAGCGGCGTTCACCCCGCTACAGTTCCCCATGTAGATACTTACAGTCTATAACCAAGTCACTTCTTAACCTTCTTTTTGTTAAGCTAAATAGATTGAGGTCCTTGAGTCAATGATTATACGGCATGTTTTATAATCCTTTAATCAGTCTTGTGACTCTTCTCTGGACACTCTCCAATTTATCAACATCCTTATTAAATTGTGCACCCCAGAACGGGACACAGCATTCCAGCAGTGATTGCACCAGTGCCAAATACAGAGATAAAATAACCTCTCTGCTCCTACTTGCGATTCCCCTATTTAGGCATCTGGTCACCCTATTTCTGTATGCATTTCCCCAGGTTTTTTTGTAAAAATCAAAATTGAACTGCCCCAGAAATTCTGTCATGTGGAATCATCGTGAAACTCGCATGGCTCCAACCCTGCCGATGAACCTTTAGATCCACTGCACAGACTTCTGCCACTTGAGCTAATGGAGTAAGTGATGGCAGAGGCAGTAGGTTGTCATCCTATATGTGATAGATCAGCTCTATGGGGGTGTTGCTGGCCCAGAGGGCCCCGAGGGGGCAACAGGGTTCGTTGCCCGGTGTGCGTCGCACCAATAGACACACCAGGGTGGAGAAGCAAACCAAGTTTATTCGAGATCTCGAAAAGGCACTCAGGAGACCAGCATGTCTCAAATCATAAGCGCAGTGAATACAAGCAAGTTTTCCCTTTTATATTCCAAGCTGTTTTTAGTAAGCCTTTTGTTCTGGTTTCTTCCTACCCCTCCCTCCGCGACAACAGTTACAGCAGGCAGTACATTAGAAAAGTTCCCGTTCGCATGCTTATCTTCGACCTTGCAAGCTCTACGCACTAGGCCTTTCCCTCCCCCTTTCCCCGCATTATCACGAAAAGTTCTGCTAGTGTGAGCGAAACTGCAGCTGTCTGCTAGAAAAAGCTGACCATTACATATTCTGCTTCAGCATTAAGCTGTGAGCATGTAGGTAGGTGAAAGTTCACAAGATGGAGTTACTGTGGCTCACTTAGACCCAGAGCAGGGGAGTTTCATCGGCACTTATGGCCTTCCACTCCCCCGAGTTACCTGGTAGCTATGTCTAGTGACGTCAGCAATTCCCTCCTTTGAGAACACTCAACAAACCTTTGGCAGAGTTTTCTCATACTCTAAAGACAACATGCGATTAAGTTCCATGCAATTGGGATCATCAATGAGAGAGTATAAAGGAACTACTGGGGAATGGGAGGTACAAATCTTATGTATGAGCACTTTACAGCAAGCTAGCAAAAGGAAAAGAACAAAACATATCACAACACCTGTGAGCAAGATGTGAACAATGCCTCCCCCTAGTCCTCCTAGACCAGGTAACCAGCCCCAAAGGGAATCAAAAATAGTGGGTTCTCCTTCCTGGGCCTTCCACTGGTTCAAGGCCTGTTCAGCTGACAAGATGTGCTTGTTAATATCCTGTGAAAACTCTGGGACATAGGTACAACATTCTTCTCCAATAAGGGCACAGACCCCGCCCCGTGAGGCTAACACATAATCTAGGGCCCGGCGGTTTTGTAGAGACAGCAATCGAAGCTGGTACAGCTCAGAGCTTATGCCTTTTTCTATGGCTAGGGTATCATTGGCAAACTGAGTGAGAAATTTAGAAAGTCTTCTGTAGAGTTGGGCTAGCCGTCCCACCCCATAAGTAGGGAGGAATATCATTCCAAACCTGTCTTCTTCTCCGATGGGTTCAATGGTAGCTCTCAAGGATTGATAGTACCTAGGGCGACCTGAGGGAGCCTGGGGTAGAACACGGAGGAGAGGAGCGAGATAGCCTTTGTAACAGCTACCATGCCAAGCATGAGGAAGCCATTTGTAGGCACTATTACCACAAATCCAGAATGCTTCACCATAACTAGCCTTTCCATTGTTACCTTGTAGGTCCCGTAGGGTGGCTTGTGGGGAAAGGGCAAAGAATGCAGTGCCAGTTTGCCAACTGGTGGCATTTAGTACAGGAATAGTGAGACTTATACCAGGACTAATATAAAATTTACACCTACTAATGCCTGCAAACCAGGTATGATTACTTGTACTGGCTTGCTGATAACATATGAGACCAGTGGGTGGAGGGCGTAGACGAATAGGCTGGGGCTTAAGAATAGTGGGAATCCCAGGAGCCATTGTGTAGGCCATAAGGAGCTTCTGCTGTACAGTTGGATCCCAACTTAAATTGTCAGAGGTGCTGCTGCTGGTAACCATCCACCTTTGACAAAAGTCTGACCAATTTTGGGGAACTACTCTCCAGGGCAATCCCGCCGAATGGTGGGGATTCTGGGCACATATCCAACAGTGGGAGAGATTGAACTCACGGGCAAAGGCAATTTTTAGGTCCTCATAGGTATTGGTAGCCATGTCTGTAGGGATAGCTCCCCATCCTGCATGCGAGGTGGGTGAAACAGTAGGTAACAGAAGGATTACTTCTGTGACAAAAAGGAATGTTGTGAGAGACCCTAAACCTGAACCCACATTGTGATTACAACAACCCCAACGCCCAGAAGATAAGAATCAGTGACACCAAACAAATCAAGAAATAAAAGGACCAGGACCATAGGCTAGGTCGGCCTACTGTGAATAGATAGAGCCAATGCTCAGGGTTCTCGCGGGGAGTGCTCTGTGGCTGTTCAGAGAGATCACCAGGCATTCCCAGTGACCCTTACTGTCTTTTGAATAACAGCTGAAGTCCCAAATCGTCACTGGCAGTCTTCTCTGCAGGCTGGACAGTCCACTGTTCAGGAGTGGGTACTGCTTTCAGTCGAGAGTGATGAATCCAGTTCTTGTGTCCTTCAACCTTTGCTGCCGTGTGGGAGACCAGCAGGACGGTGTGGGGTCCCTTCCACTTCTCTTGGAGAGGCTCGTCCTTCCAGGTCCGCACGAGAACGGAGTCACCAGGCTGTAAGGAGTGGACAGGGGCATCCAGCAGAAGAGGCTGTGAATATTTGGTGTATCTGTGAAGAGAAGAAAGAACAGCAGACAGAGAGCACATGTACTGAGACAAAAAACCACACCGCATTTCCCACTCTCCTGCCAGAACCGGTGTACCGTTCAGAGGCCATGCCCTTCCAAACATAATCTCGAAGGGACTAAGCCCTAACCTGCCCTTAGGGAGAGCACGAATATGGAGTAACACAAGGGGCAAAGCATCAGGCCACCTAAGAAAGGCCTCCTGACAGACCTTTGAGAGGTGTCGCTTAAGTGTCTGATTTGTGCGTTCCACTACTCCACTGGCTTGTGGTCGCCAGGGTGTGTGGAGCTTCCAGAGGATTTGCAAGGCACTTGATATCTTTTGAACAACTTGAGATGTGAAGTGTGTTCCGTTATCAGATTCCATCCACTGGGGGAGTCCAAAGCGAGGAATGATCTCCTTGACAAACGTAAGAGTCACCGTTTTGGCAGTGTTGTTACGACATGGGAAGGCTTCGGGACATCCGCTGAATCGATCCACCAAGACAAGGAGGTACCTGTACCCTTGGATCCTGGGAAACTCAGTAAAGTCTATTTGCCACACCAATCCTGGACCTGGGGTAGGTTCCAGGGTGGCTGGTGGCACTGCTACTCCTGGTCGAGGTTATTCTTTTGGCAGATTAAACATTCAGCCTGTATCTGTGGTGGTAGGGGTTTAAGTCCAGAGGTTAGAAAATATTTATTCATAAGCTGGGTAAGAGCCTCTCTGCCTGAGTGGGTGGTTTGATGCAGTTTCTGCAACACTGGTCGGATCAGGCCCATGGGCAGAAGGATTTTTCCCTCTGTGGAATAAAGCCATCCCTCCTTTTCCTGGAGACCGAGCCTGTCAGCCAGGTTTCTGTCATCATGGGAGTACTGAGGAGCTGTAAGCTCACCTACTGATGGGATGAGGGCATGCATTTGGGCATTCTCCTCTGGTGGTGATTTCAGGGTAGCAGCACGCTTGGCTTCCCTGTCTGCTCTGGCATTGCCCTTGGTTACATCTTGATCTTCCTTTTGATGGGCTCTGCAATGCACCACTGCTACTGCTGAGGGGAGTTGTACTGCCTCTAACAGCCGGAGAATTTGAGACCCAAGCGTAACCAGGGAACCTTGGGCTGTGAGCATTCCCCTTTGCTTCCACAGACCAGCGTGAGCATGCAATACCCCAAAAGCATACGTTGAGTCAGTAAAGATATTAACCCGTTTGTCTTTTGCCAGCTCGAGTGCACGAGTCAGGGCCACTAGTTCAGCAAGCTGGGCAGATGTCCCAGCAGGGAAACTTTCAGCTTCCACGGTATCATGAAGGTATCATGAAGGGTCACAATAGCATAACCAGCCCTCCTTTGCCGAACTACAATGGCATTACTGCCATCCGTATACCATTCCAAGTCAGCATTTGGGAGTGGCTGATCTTTTAAATCTGGGCAGCTGGAGTTGTGGGCATCTATGATTTCCAGACAGTCATGTTCCTGCTTTTCTGTCTCTGGTAGCAGTGTAGCTGGATTAAGGGAGGGACAGGTTTGCAGAGTAACTTCAGGATTCTCTAACAGTTTTGCCTGATACCGAGCAACCCGAGCCTGTGTGAGCCAGAGACCACCCTTAGTGTCCAGCAGGGCTTGGACCATATGGGGAATATACACTTGCACAGTTCCTCCCAGTGTCAGTTTTTCAGCTTCCCCAAGCACTAGGGCAGTGGCTGCGACCGCCCTCAAGCATGCTGGCCAACCCTTTGAAACTTGATCCAGTTGTTTAGAGAACTATGCCACGGGACGTTTCCAGGTGCCTAATAACTGAGTAAGCACTCCCAGGGCTATCCCTTTCCTTTCATGCACATACAGTTGGAACGAGTTAGAGAGATCCGGCAGACCCAGGGCTGGGGCTTCCATCAGCTTCCTTTTCAAGATTTTAAATGCCCTGTCCGCTTCTGGGGACCAGTGAAAGGGGTCATGATCCGCTCCCTTAACACATTCATACAGAGGTTTAGCCCACAGTCCAAACTCTGGGATCCATATTCTGCAAAAGCCTGCCATGCCCCAAAATACCCTGAGCCCTTTGCGGTTGCTAGGGATAGGAACTAGGCAGATAGCCTCCTTTCTGTCATTTGATTGCTGCCTCTCCCCCTGTCTTATGTGAAATCCCAGATACTGTACTTCTGAGAGAGCAATTTGAGCTTTGCTTCGAGCTAGGCGCTATCCTTGGAATCCAACAAAGTTCAGGAGACTCACAGTGGCTTTGAGACAAGGGATTAGACCCATGGCAGCAATTAGCAAGTCATCTACATATTGCAGGAGCAGGGATCTGTCTGAATTATTCCACTCCTCCAAGTTTCTGGCCAGAGCCTGGCCGAACAGAGTGGGGGAATTTTTAAATCCCTGGGCCAATACTGTCCAGCAAAGCTGCTTTTTAACCCTTCTGTTGTCCTCCTTATGCCTTGCAGTATTTTGCAGATCTCATAGTTGATTGGGCCCATTCAGGCCCCCCCTTTTCTTGGTTGTCAGCCAAGTCTTAGCTGTGAACAATGTCCTTGGATGGGGCCAGCATCTTATCTTTGGACTGAGCTTGCTAGCTATATTTTCCAGTTAACTCGTTCTGTTCTTTTTCCTTCTCCCTTTCTTGACTTTTAACCTCCAAAGGAACCTTCCACTCTTCACTCATACACCTTTTCCCAACAATGAACACATACACATTGCCTTTATACACCCTTCCAGTAACATAACTTCTATACAGAGCTTTGGAGCAACAAACCAGGACAAGCACACCCACTTCTGAAGATTCTACTCGGTACAACCTCTGGTGTCCAATAGCTTTCCGTTTTAAAACTTTATATGCCTTCTCTGTGCCTCCTCCTTAGCCTTGGCTATAACCTAATTCCGCTCCACCTCAGACAACAAGGTTCTCATCAGTATATTGCAATCATCCCAGTCAGGCTTATGGCTTGCTAGACACCCTTCAAAGATTGAAATAAAACGATTTGGATTCGTTGAGAATTCCCCTGCTTCTGCCTTAAAGGCAGCTAGGTGCACTGGGTTAAAAGGCACATGAGAATACACTGGCACAATCTGGGCTGCACGATCCTGTGTTCCTGGACGGGCTACCACATTCTCAGTAATCAACGGATACAATCCCACCGAGGGGGCACTCTCTAGAGCCGGTGGGGGTGCTGGAGCCGAAGGGGACACCGATTCTGCCATTACAACTGTAGGAGGGTGCTGGGGATTAGCAGCAGGTACTACCGAGTCTGTCGGAGTCAAATGGCACTTGTGAAAAATATCAGGCCTATTTCTTAACAGCATAACCGTATACGCATAGAGATGTTCATTCCATTTACCTGTTCGCTGGGAACATTGCTGGGGTGGTGTCAGGGCTGGTCTGCAGAGGCATTCTGGCTGTTATGTGCATTCTGTCTTGGCTTCACTGGAGAAGAGTGTCTTTCCCGTCTCTAGGAGGAGGGTCTGTGATCAGAGGCCTTGGTGAAAGGGAAAGCAATCATGGTAGAAACGTACGCCTGCACTGCCAGCTCTCTGCCATTGTCTAGGCAGGTTTCCCTATTCCAGCGGAGGTGAGGGGGACCCAGAGGAGCACTAGGAAACGAGGGAGAATGTTCAAAACTGGCTCATTTTCTGTGTCTCACCTTCAACCTATTAAACAAAATCCCTGAAATCCCACCAGCCCCCAAGCTGGCCCCTGGGAGGGAAACACTCTGATTTCATTAGCAAATCAAGCCCCGCTTCATCGGCATTTCTGGGGTGACTTTAGCTCCGGCAGTGCCGCTGTACTGAATCACACAGCAACGCAACGGTGGGTGTTCGAAGTACTCGGTGTTGGCGTCATTCCGCCCCCCCTTGCCTTGACGAGAGCACTTGCCTATGGCTTCAGCGGGGACAGGCTAGGCCATGGCTGAGAGCTTCTGAAGCTCCCGCGCAGCATCCAGAGCTTGGCCTGGTGCTCCCTTACATGTGGGAAACGGCTCAGAGTTATGCTGAGAGCTGGTGCTGCAGTGCCGTGGAGGCCAGCACGTGGCGTGACCAGAGCCCTCCTTCACCATGGGGAGACCACTAGAGTGAGGGGCTGGGAGCATTTTGTTCCCTTTTCCCA
Organism: Malaclemys terrapin pileata; assembly: GCF_027887155.1. NCBI lineage: Eukaryota > Metazoa > Chordata > Testudines > Emydidae > Malaclemys > Malaclemys terrapin. The sequence goes on along the minus strand of NC_071515.1, from coordinate 10,980,355 downwards.
GCAGCATGGCCCAGGGTGGTTGCTTTTCAGTTAGTTTGCTCAGTTAGCTCTAACCCCCTGGGTAGGTTTGCCCCAGTAAAACCAGTCTCGGTTGATTGCACGAGCGCTCGGCCATGTCTGACTTCCCTGCTCTCTGTATGTGGCAGGCACGTGGAAGACAAATGGACAGTGTTTGGCACAGCGCTCAACTACACGTCCCTGAGGATCCTGGGGGTTGGGCTGGATGACCCGGACCTCGTGAGGGCTCGGATCAACCTCCACAGCAAAGGTCAGCATGTGGCTGGAGCTCTCCAGCATCCTGTCCTCCCCCCAGCAGCCATGGGGCTGGGACTGTTGAGAAGGGCTTGCCCAGCTCTGAAGGGGTGAGTGGTAGGCGAGGGGACATGCGGCCAGAGTGGCATGAGCCTTTGCAATGGCTTGTCCTTGGCTGTCTGGCAGCATGTGCAGTTCCCACGTTAGTTTCTGCCCTGCCGCCCTTAGCTTCTCCCAGCGTGGCCTGGCTGGCGCAGCACGTGTGGCATGTCACAGCCCATGCTGCATCCTGCTGTGCCAGCCCCCTGCCGCGCTTACCTTCTGGGGTGACGGTGAAACCTCAGCTCCTTCACTGCTTGCAAACGCTTCCCAGGTGTCGTTTCTGAATGGCTGTGTCTGTCGGTGTGTAGTGCCCGTTGTGTGCCCGCCGCACCGGCTTGCCGCTCTCCAGGGTCCCTGGCCTGCCACACGACCAGACCAGACCAGGATTCAGGAGCCTCTGTTCATGCCCTGTGTGACAATGCGGTTCTGGCGGAACCCAACTGAGAGTGCCAACTCGGGACAAATTGCTCAAACAGGGCAGTTGCAGCCCAAGGCTGGGGTTTTTTCCACCTCTAAGGCAAACCAAACCAGCCAGACTAGGACGACTTCGGTCTCACCCCACTGGCTAACCGCAAGTCTCACAAGCAATCTCCTTAGACACTCCAGTTTCCCAGTATTCCCACCAGTGCCACTCATTATGGGGACAAATGGTTATGAAAACCAATACCCCAGTAAAAGAAAAAGGTTCTCCTGATCCCAAAGGACCAAGCCCCAGACCCAGGTCAATATACAAGTCAGATCGTACCCACAAATCACACTGTTGCCAATCCTTTAGAATCTAAAATCTAAAGGTTTATTCATAAAAGGAAAAAGATAGAGATGAGAGTTAGAATTGGTTACATGGAATCAATTACATACAGTAATGGCAAAGTTCTTGGTTCAGGCTTGCAGCAGCGATAGAATAAACTGCAGGTTCAAATCAAGTCTCTGGAATACATCCCCCGCTGGGATGGGTCCTCAGTCCTTTGTTCAGAGCTTCAGCTTGTAGCAAAGTTCCTCCAGAGGTATGAAGCAGGATTGAAGACCAGATGGAGATGAGGCATCAGCCTTATATAGTCTTTTCCAGGTGTAAGAACACCTCTTTGTTCTTACTGTGGAAAATTACAGCAAAATGGAGTCTGGAGTCACATGGGCAAGTTCCTGCATACTTTGCTGAGTCTCAAGGCATATTTGCCTTCTCTCAATGGGTCCATTGTATAGCTGATGGTCCTTAATGGGCCATCAAGCAGGCTAGGCAGAGCTAACACCAGTTTGTCTGGGATGTCACCCAGCAGCATAGCATAAGTTTGCCATACAGACAGTATAGAGCCAATATTCATAACTTCAACTACAAAAGTGATACACACATATAGACAGCATAATCATAACCAGTAAACCACAACCTTGTCCTAGACACCCCATTTGACCCCCTTTATACAAGATTTGCGTGCCACTACAGGACCTTGGTTGCAACAATGATCTATACGGTCCCAGATTATATCAGGGGGGGTCTTGCACTGATCAGGAGCCAGCTCCAGACACTGGCTCCTTATTAGTGAGTCCCACTCGCTCCAGTTCTCCCAGTCAGGCTGGGAAGGGGCAGGCCAGGGCCCCCTGGGAACCTGCTGCAAGGCTGCCCCTGAAGCTCAGTACTCCGTGCCCCAGCAGCAGTGTTAGACGCCTGGGGGCTGCGGGAGGTTGGGGACAGCACCACGCTCCCCAGGCTGCTGCAGTGATGTGCTCTCTCTCCACGTAGGCTGGGACTCGACGGCATGAAGATGCAGGTAAGGCGCTGTGGCCCTGGCAGTGACCGCAGGGACCCTGGGCACCCTCTCGCTGCTGCTGAGGCAGCTCGCAGGGCTGGGCAGGGACCCCTCACCTGGGGACTGAGCGCGTACTGCAAAGGGGGTCTCGCCAGGCTGCTCTGCCTCGGGGGATCTGCCACCCCTGCAATGTCTCCCTTTGCTGCCGGGCTGTTAATAGTCATAGGACCAGCCCTGGCCCAGCTGTGCGGCTCACAGCAGCAGCTTCTCCCGTCCCTGCTCCTCCTCCTGGCTGAGGGTAGAAGGGGTTGGTATCAGGAGCAGTGTGTGTCCGTGCTCTCAGGCAGCTGCTTCCCCTGCACCTCTGGGGGGTGCTCTGCACCCGCCATCCCGTGCCCAGCCCCTTCGCTCCGGCCTTCCGCCCCTGCCACACACGCATTGCCCCTGGGGTGGAGCCTAGGGGAGGAGTCCCGTCCTGTCCTGTCTCTGCTGTGCGGTTCTGGCCCTACGTTAGCGGACAGCCCCTCTGCTACCTGCGCTGGGGGCTAGAACCGAGCACTAACGGCTGCTTGGCCCCTGCTGAGTGTCCAGCAAGGAAAGGGGCTGCGTGCTGCTCCCCCATGCCCTGGCCACGCAGGCCTGCTTCTCTGTCCCACTTCCTGCAGCTCAGTGTCTTCAGCTGCTAATGAAGAAGTGCGCTGTAGGGGCCGCGGGCTAGCCCTTCTGAAGGCCTGATTGAAGTGAATGCTTGAAACGATTCCTCCCAGACCCCAGTGGATGTTTGTCCATCTCTCAGCATTGCCACACAAATCTCCACATTGTACCTCTTTACTCAAGAGAGGCTAAGAACTGGGATAGCTGGGGGGCTGCAGGTCAGGAGTGACGGGCATGGACAGGGCTGTGTGGGGAGCCCAGGGCTGGGACAACATAGGGTTACCATATGTCCGTTTTTTCCCGGACATGTCCGGCTTTTTGGTAATCAAACCCCTGTCCGGGGGGAATTGCCAAAAAGCCGAACATGTCCGGGAAAATACCGGCCAGGCACTTCCTCTCCCGCGGCTGCTCTGCTCCTCCCCTGACTCTTCGGCTCTGTTTAAGAGCCGAGCTGCCCGAGCGTTACCGGCTTCGGGCAGCCCCCTTGCCTCCGGACCCCAGCCGCCGGCCGGGCACTTCCCCTCCCGGGCTCCAGCTGCTCTGCTCCGGTGGCGCAGGGTCTGGAGACAAGGGGGCTGCCCGAAGCCAGTAGCGCTCGGGCAGCTCGGCTCTTAAACAGAGCCGAAGAGTCAGGGGAGGAGCAGAGCAGCCGGAGCCCGGGAGGGGAAGTGCCCGGCCGGGGGCGCAGGGTCCGGAGGCAAGGGGGCTGCCCGAAGCCCGAGCGCTACCGGCTTCACGGTTTGCCGGGCAGCCTCCAGACCCTGTGCCCCCGGCTGGGCGCTTCCCCTCCCGGGCTCCAGCTGCGCTGGGGAAGCGCCAGGCAGGGGCGCAGGGTCTGGATGCTGCCCAGCAAACCGTGAAGCCGGTAGCGCTTGGGCAGCCCTTTTCGCGTGGCTGGGAGGGAGGAGGGAGAGTTAGGGTGGGGACTTTGGGGAAGGAGCGGGGAAGGGGCAGAGTTGGGGCGGGGAAGGAGTGGAGTTGGGGCGGAGACGGGGTGGGGAAAGGGGCGGGGCCAGGGCCCCGTGGAGTGTCCTCTTTTTTTATTTTTTAAAGATGGTAACCCTAGGACAACAGGGGGGCTGCAGGTCAGGAGTGAGGGGCATGGACAGGGCTGTGTGGGGAGCCCAGGGCTGGGACAACAGGGGGGCTGCAGGTCAGGATTGAAGGGCACCAGCATCCAGGCTGGAAACAGTCGGAGGGCCAGGCAGGCTGCGGGGCAGGGAGCCCACCAGGACTGTGGAAGCAGGCGCTGGAGGTTAAAACAAGCCCACTGACGACTTCCATTTAGTTTTGCTGTGAGCGCTGCTGTTTGCTAGACAGAGGCAGCAGCCGCCCTGCATAATGCCAGATAAGCTCATCTGGGCTGAACAATGCATCTGGAAGGGCAGGTGCGATTTGCCTGCACAGCCCTCCCCAAGCAGGGAAACCTGCACCCTCCCCAGGGCTGGTTCAGCTTTTAAAAGCTCGATGCATTTCTTGGCCCTCCAGCTGCTGCCCAGTTCTCCTTTCTCTCACCGGCCCCTCCCCCATCTAAAATAAATATTTAAAGACATCACAAGGAAAGAACGTTTCCTGCCTCCATCAATAAAGCAGACTCCCCCCCCCAGCTTTCCAACACTGACAGCACCCACCCACCCCACCCTGCCCTGGCTGCTTCCTCACGTCTCGCTGCTTTCGTGCCTGCTGTTCCCATCTAGTAATGCAGGGGAAGCCACCTGGGAACCCCCGGACCAGGCCCCTGCAATCCCATCCCACCCCAGCTGGCTCTCAGGTGGGGCTGCCCCCAAAAGCGACATCCTCGGGGCATGTTCCGGAACTGGGAGTGACGCTAACTGACCCCACTCGGGGCTAATGGAGTTTTCCACCCAAAGGTGGGTGGGGTGCGTGGACAGGGAGGCAGGGATTTGCAGCCCTCCTCTCTGCCAGATGGGGAGTGGGATCAGAGACCCGCCTGTGCTCTGGGTACAGCCGGCGAGCCTTGAACTCAACGGGCCTGATCCTGATCCCACGTACACTGACTTTACCCCCATGTAAACTCACTTCAGTGGGGCTACTCCTCATTTACACTAGCTGGAGATCAGAATCAGGCCCAATGCACCTATTGTGGGGTTGAGAAGGAAAGAAAAACAGAGAGAGAGAGAGAGAGAAACCCCCATGCAATCCAGTTATGGCTAGACAGATTAGTAGGAAAGAAAACGTCAAATATACAGAATCCAGCCCCAGAGTAAAGACTGGCCCCCACTTTTGAAAGGAAAGAACCAACCAGTGCATTCAGATTTGGACTCTGTGCACTTTCTCCCTGCCCGGGTGGATGCACCCACCAGCTGGGCACAGGCAGCCCTGCTCCAAGCACAGATGAGCTCTGGGATGATGATAAGGAAGGAGCTGGCGCCCAGCTGTTGGGGTGGAGCTGGGCGTCTCTCTTGGAGTGGTCCAGTGGCTACCACTCCTGGATGCTGCTACAGGCACTGGAGCCTGCATCTCGCCAAGCAGCAAAGCAAAGTGGGCCCTCCCAAGGGGTGAGAGCGAGCCAGCACGTGGGAGTCAGACAGGACACGCAGACAAAGAGGGAGCCTGCAGCTGCACACACCCAGTGACGGGGAGCCACTCTGCATGGGGGTGTGTGTTCATCCGGTTCTGGGGCTGGAGAAACCCAGCCCTGGGGAACCTAGGTCCTGCAGGATAGCTCCATTGGGAAGGGACTTGCAGAAGGGAGAAGTAGAGCTCCATATAAAAACACAAATGACACAAACAGTACACTGATAGAATTACAGAATCCCCTTCCGCAGAAGAGTAACCCGAATAAATGAGCATACCCCAAAGTAATGAGCAAATCTTGTAACAAGACCCAATCCACCCAGTCCTAATTGCAATCCATTCATAGTCAGCCATGTCAAGCAATGATCCCCAGCCCTACATCTCCAGGGGACTGTGTATGGACATGCACTGCTGTCCTCTGTTGCACAAAGCACATCAGACCAGATTAAGTATCTATTAGATTTTATTGTTTTCCTCTGAATAGCGGAGGAGCTGCTCCTTTCCCTCCTCAAGGGCTGCATTTCCGGAGCTCAGGGTCATGGGCCCCATTTCCAACTGCCACAGGTAAGTGGGTGGCTAACGAGTGTGATGCCGCCTGCGTATCCATCCATGGAGCATTATGAATGGATCTGCAGAGCAGTGGGTTCGAGAGGAACTTGATTAATGGCAGGAAAATGCCAGTCTAAAAACAATAAAACTGATAAACAATGGGATGAAATGTAGCAAAAGCCATTCCTATCCGCTCCGGGTTTCTGTCGGGATATTCAGAGGACCAGAAAATGTAAGTGGGTGATTTAAATTGTCTGCAGTTAATTTAACTTCATAGTTAATCCATGGACCACAAATCTTCAATTACTGGAAGAAACTCTTCCACTCAAGGGAGAAAAGTGAATGACGCGGGTGGAACTGAGACTGGATTGATTATAGCCTGATCAGGCGTATGTGTGACTTGGGTTTGAGGGCAACAGTCCTGAGGTTCGTTCTCATCATAAAAAATACCAGGCAGTTCGGCAAGATGATCTGTCCCCTGCGCAGGTCTAGAGTCGCCAAGGGTGCTGCAGAGCTGAGCAGAGATGGATGCAGCAGCAGAGCTAAGCGGAGAGGGGCAGAGCAGAGGGCAGTTGCACATCAGGACTGAGAGTTGTGTGTTCAAGCCCATCACCCTCCAGGTGCATTGTTTGGACTGGACTAGCAGGGGCGTGGCAGGCCACGGAGGATGGGTGATGCCTTGACACAGAGCTGTGTTGATGGTGCCCGCTGGATGCTAGGGAGATGGTGGAATTTGTGGGCCCCTTCTGTTAGTGGGCATGCTCGCAGGGTGGGATTCAGTAGTATGGAAAACGGAAGTAGTATAAGGACCCTACCACCAATCAAACCGTATCATCTCCCCTTGGCCCCTTAAACCCCCACCCCTTGACCCCTTAAGCCCCGACCATCTGTCACCTGAAGTCCCACCCAAGGCGGACACATGACCGGAAGCAAAGTGTGTCATGTGACCCCTCTAAGAACTCCTCCCACTTCCCTCTACCAATCAGGAGGGGTTTCAGCCACATAGGACTGCCCCGAGAGCAGATTTGACCAATCGGGGGTGTCCTGGAGCGGGGTGACCCGTCCGGAAGTGGATAATGTGACCTCTCTAAGAACTCTTCCCACCGCCCTCTACCAATCGTGATGGGTTTCGTTCGCATAGGACCGCCCCGAGAGCAGATTTGACCAATCGGGGGTGTTCCAGGGCGGGGTGACCCGCCCAGAAGAGGGTCGTGTGACCCCTTTAAAAACTCCTCCCAGCGCCCTCTGCCAATCAGAGTGCAGCACCATCACCCCATAAGCCCCAGCGCCGGGGCAGAAAAGGCCATCTTTTACCAAGAATGCGTGCTTTAGAAATCGTGGAAACATGGACTCCTTCACCACCCCCGTGAGAAATTTGGACTTTGTTTTAGCCCCGAGGGCCTTTGACCATCCGTGAAGAAAGTGCTACATCAGCGACAGTTCTGAGGAGGAGGAGGGAGTGACCGAGGAGGGCCCTTTGGCCCAGCCGTTGATGGATACGCCGGAACCCGAAACCCAGTTGCTTGTGAGACACCCCGATGAGCGTGGTGACCTCTTGTCGTCCACCCCCATGGAGGAGGAAGGCGAACACAGCTCGGGGGAGTCACCGGAGGACAAGGTGAATGGAAAAGACGTCGGTCAGGTAAATGAATGATTAAGAAGTGACAGTTGATGATGGGGTGTAATGGGGTTAATAACCAGCGGGTTGTGTAAATCTAAAAACAAGCAGTGGGGTGCTTACTTTCTTTTCTGAAAATCTCTCAACAGCTCGACGATGCCTTTCTAGAGGCCTTTGAGAACTTACACATCGGTAGCCCCGTGGGAGTAAATAGACATAAGCAAAAACGGCTGATGCATGATATGAGACACAGATATCAAGACGAAAATCTGGAAAAGGACAAAATGGAAGAATGAACCAGCTCAGACTTCCTTATGGAGTCCATTTTTACAGGCGGCTGCAAAAAGGTCGTGTTAAACCAGGCGATTAATAAAACCTATTTATTTAAATGTGTCAATATGAATGTGTCCCCTTTCATATTTGTGTTAGTAAAAGACGGTGCCAGTAAAAGTCATGTCTAGGCAGCTCTGTTAAAGAAAATATATTACACCCCCAGGGAAGTTGGGAGCTTGAGCGCTATTTCTGAGATGGCCGCTGCTAAATCGTCAGAGGCCGAACATAGTCTAGCCCTCCTTTGCTGCGGGGACGATTTGCTAAGTAATTTTAAAAGGACCAGGTTTCTCTTTACACAGCTGGACATGATTTCGGTCAGCAACCCCAGCTGCTACAAAGGGGCCTGCCAATAGTTCATCTCTTTTTATACCAGGCTGTTGTTCTTTTCAAAGTATAAACCACTAGCCAGTCTGGAGGGAAAACACCAGTTCTTAGTCTATAAGCTTCTGGTGTGGAAGCATTTAAATCTACCACCAGGTAGCCATAAGGTCTTTTGGTAGCATCCTCAAAAGCTTCTAGAAAGAATTCAGCTTTGCAGGGGTACATTTGCCGAGCGAGCGTAGCGATTTGTAATTTATCCCTGGGGTTTTTGCGTTTAGATTAATCGTGTGACTCTTTTCCCCCTGACAAAATACATTTTGAACTATAAACAATGCTCAGGTTTCTGTGATGCACATACTTGGTAAAACCTTTCTCGATTTCACAAGCAGAGTTCATCAGATCGTCTATGATAATCATATTTACTTGATTGGTAGGAAACAAACGGTCATCGTCAAAAGCATCAGGCAGCCCCTCCACAAAATTGATAAAGGGATATTTACAGAGCAGTTCTTTATACAGAAAAAAGAAGAACAGGAGTACTTGTGGCACCTTAGAGACTAACAAATTTATTAGAGCATAAGCTTTCGTGGATGCATCCGAAGAAGTGGGCTGTAGTCCACGAAAGCTTATGCTCTAATAAATTTGTTAGTCTCTAAGGTGCCACAAGTACTCCTGTTCTTCTTTTTGCGGATACAGACTAACACGGCTGTTACTCTGAAACCTGTCTTTATACAGAGGTTGCCAACATCTGTAACACCACACAATATTCTCAAGCATAACAGATAGTGTTTGTTTGGCATTATCCAACACATTTTTTATAAAGTAACTTTTCCCGCAGTTGCTAGGCCCCGCGAGAATTGCAGAAAAGAGGTGTTTCCACCTCATATCCATTTCTAAAAGCCGTAGGGCAGGGTTTTAAACCCTTCTTCTAGGACCCTCTTGTTGTAAACGACTTTCAAGTGAGTTTAGGACCCTGCAGTGGTGAGCAGCAGCTGGGCGGGGGGGTTGGGAATCCCAGTGGGGCCTGATTCTGGCAGTTAGGTGCCTAAACCATCAGTTAGGCACTTAAGCCCTTTGGTGAATCTGGCCCCAAAAGGTACCCTGAGTGATCAGTTCTAGGCACATCTTCTCCTTCAGTAACTGTCTAACGATGAAGTACGCATCGTAACCTTTGGAATTGTGAGCTAGGAATGTGTAGTCCTGGAACTCTTTGCCAATAAAGGTCTCAACAAACATAGAAAGACACTTGTTGCCCTTAAATTCCCAGGATTTTCCCGGCTTTAGGGACATAACAAAAATGTAATTGGGCGTGTGCAACCCAGTCTCCTGCGTGCATTCAAAATCATAAAAAAGATACTTTTCTGATGATTTGGGCTTTCTAAGGCTGTCCATAAAACACAGGTGACTGTCTACATCACCAGCGATCAAACCCTGACACTGCTTACAGCGCCTCCCTTTACACCTGTGCCGCTTGTCCACATAAGACTGACACTTATCACACAAAGTTTTAGACAGGCATTCAACTTGTTTTTTCGATGCACAGTCGACGTGTCCGTCTAAACACTCTTTGGATCGACAATACAGTCTACAGCTAGGACACCTCAGCTGCACGTCCATGCTGTCTAAGCACGTTACACTCAAACAGAGGCGGCAACGATACCTGCAAGAGTGGTCGTGACTGTACTCCATGTGGCAAAACTCACAATAATTTTTCACACCAAACAACTTTTTCACATCCAGAACCCCATAGTAATGCTCATCGTGCAACAGGATGAAAAAAGTCTTGGGGTACACTGGGCCCCCCGTTTTAAAAAAGCCCCATCCACTTTTCGCCGCATACAGCACCACCTGTATATTGACTCCTAAATGCTCTTCAAACGTTGCTACGTCACTGAGCAGAACCTTTTTTTGATCTGACCACCCCAGTTTCTCCTGCAACTTTCTCGCCCCCGCTAATAATTCCGCGTCCGTAGGTTTACGGTCGGACATAACGGCGAAGAGCCCACCCGCAACACACAGATTGGTACTGGTGTAAATCAGGTCTACTAAGCATTGTCTCTTTTTATGGAGGATTTAACTACCGCGGATAGAATTTAAACCTCTACGAGCGCCCCCACCCCTGTTTTTTACAACTGTCACAACGAGGCGCAACGTCCCATCGAGATGCAGCTCTCTATTGCTCTGTAGCAGCTTTGAGGCCTGAGTTAAGAAATCCTCAGCAGACAGCTCATTCCTAGTTCTTCTGACTGAAAACAAAAGGTTAGTTAAATTTCGGCTCTCTAAACGTAACTGAACATAATCATCATAATCACCATTAACGTCATCTAGAACTAACTGTATTCCCCTCTGTATGGCTTCAACAACCTGCTGAGCTGAATTTATTCACTCAGGATTGACAAAACAAAATTCCTCACAATACACCGACCCCCCAAATCTAGGTAATTCACATTGCCAACGTCTCACTCTCTCCATATACACCTCTGCATTTTCAGGGTTACTTGGGGGTTCCTCTATGGGACCGTCAGCGGCATCTTCTACATCAGATGCTATTTGAGAGTCAGACTCCGAGGGGTCTCCGTGAGGGTCATCAGGAGGAGACGGGGACCTTCTAGAGAGCCCTCTGGGGAATTTTCTAAATCAGACTCTGCGTGAGAGTCGGGTTCCACCTCCCCATTTTCAGACAAGCCAGTTTGAGAGCCTCCAGTAGGGGGCATCTCTTTTTGCTTTTTTCCTCATTACCTCTTTAGCCTTTTTTAAAATTTTTACTGAGACCCTGGCCTGGAACTTTTTGGCCGCCATTTGTTTGTCCACCAAGAGCTGTCCCCCCTTTTGTTTACACGTGAGCTGATGTGTACCCTTGAGGGTGCCCTTTTTACCCAGGCCCCTTTCCACGGCTAGTCACGCCTGCTCAGAGCCACCTTTTGGAAAAATTGAAGTATTTTTCAAAAAGTCACCTGCCAGAGCTTTTGCATTTTTGACGTGGTTTCCAGCTCTCCTTTCTTTTAGACCCCTGAGGATATAGCAGCCACCAGTATTCTGAACAAAGCCTCCTATTTTCCCCAAATCTTCATCAGTTTTCTGAATGAAGCATCATACTTTTCCCAAATACTAGAATATGGGGGAGCTGTGACGAGCTTATGGTGTTGGGAGAATGGTCTGTCAGTCCTTGGTTTTTTATTCACAACCCCTAGAGCGCGTGCTCCAGGTTTGTGAATGTGTGTATTTTTGCTCACGTTCACAACCCCTAGAGCGCGTGCTCCGGGTTTGTGAATGTGAGCGTTTTTGCTCAGTTTTCTCAGGGCTTGGTGTGGTGGTGGCCGCTGAGGAACTGGAGTTGTGTTTGCGTGGTTGGTCTTTACCAGAATCTTTTGTTTTGTCCTTGGGTTTGACGTATATGAGGTTTGGACTGCCCTGATGCTTCATCTGCACTCTCGTGCTCAGGGCTGGCGCAACCCATTAGGCGACCTAGGTGGTCGCCTAGGGCGCTACAATTTGGGGGGCGGCGACCGCGGCGGTATATCAGCGGCGGGACCTTCCGCCGCCTCTGTGGGGGGGCGGCATTTCGGGGCGGGACCTTCCGCTGCCTAGGGCGGCAGAAAAGCTGGAGGCGCTCCTGCTTGTGCTGTTTTGTGTTAGCGTTGTTAAAGGTCTCAAAGCAGATTCCTGGTTCTTTGGCGGTTCTGGTGGAGGTGTCCCTGTAGCTTCGACTACAGCATTGTCAGGAAAGCTGCCCGTGCCTATGAGGGAGGAGAAAAGACATTTTACAAAACTGAACTTTACCATCTTTCTCACCCACACCTATGGATTTACTTAAAATACAAAACCTCATGAAACAAATAAGCAAAATATATTTACTGGGCTTCATCCATCCATCAGTCATTGATGCTGGTGATTTTCCTTTTCAGCTGTCTCTTTCCTTTTTCTTCTGAGCTTGTTTACCCTCTCGTGTTTTGACCGTACTGTGAAGCAAACAACATTATAAAACACATGAAACTGTCTTGTAAACTTAAAAAAATAAAATATTCATTAGGGTGTTTTTCTATTTGAAAAGTCACAGCTTTAAAACAAAATCATCCATTTCAGGCTGTACAACAAACACAGGTTTTGAGTTTATTTCTACCGCTTTAAAAAACAAACCCACAAACATTTTTTAAAAAGACATCTCATTTTGCAAAATAAAAACCAAACTGCTTTTAAAATCCATTGAAAATACTTTTCAATAAACCCACATGCATTTAAAAGGCACATGGTTGTTCTGTCCACCACCACCCCGCCCCCACCCCTGCCATGTGTGTTTGGGCCTTCAGGTTAAAGAACAAGCAAACATGTTAAGTTAGGATTACCCCCAAATCCCTATACAACCTGTGTAATACCTGAAGGTTTTTTTTGTTTTATTTTGTTTTTTTTTTAATTTAACAGTATTAAGCACATCTATAGTTAAAATGGTTTTTACCTTGGCCTGGTGGTGAAATGCAGCTTCAAGTTCCTGGTTCCATGCTAAACAGATCACACTGCAATAAAGCCAGGCACCATTATTTACTAAGACGGCATGGCCAAAGAATGGCATTATAGAATATCTATTTTCAGAGTTCAAAAGAGGGCGCATACCTCCTCTTGGAGTCCAGCAGCAATTCAAGAGTGTTTCTGTTGAAAGAGACAGGCTCCAAGCTCCCTGAGGTTTTTATACCATCCTAACTCTTTGTTTCAAAATAGTCAGCAGGTTTATTGGCTCACCCCTCCCTAGCATTCCCTCTTGTGGTCTGGGCTGGGGGAATAAGTTGTCTGCACAACTGGGCTGCTTTTCTTTTCTTTTTTTTTTCTTTTAGTTCAAATACATTTTTCTGTAGGGCCTCTTACAGTACCCATTCCAAGTGGGGGCCCTTTGCAGATCTCAATGAATGTCTTGGGGCTTGTTTTTTATCAAGGCCCCCCTGGCGCTAAATGTTCTTGGGTTAGGCACAGACATTGCATAGCATAACCAATGGCAATAACAGTGTTTAATATTATTTCCAAGCACAGCTCAGCACACAGGCCCCCGAGTTTGCAGTTTATATCCACTGAAGTCCAAGTCACACAGTCATGGTGCCGTTGGGCTGGCGCATCTATGACACAGCCCTCACAATCTTCAAAAAGCTTTTCCCTATGGCAGTGATTAAGGACAGGATAAACAGCAACGCGTACAATAGTCCGCAGGACTTTTTTTACGCTCACGACATGGCACTGGCTCAGTTAGTTCGATGCCAAGACTCCTCCTAAACTCCTCATAGCCGTCATCCTCGGAGTCCTCTTCAACAATGTGTATCGGCATTGAGCAGAACCAAGGTGGGCCCAGTTCATCTTTGCTGCTTGATGCAACGCTGTCCATGGCCTCCTGCTCCTCTAGAAAGGCATCGTCGAGCTGTCGAGAGATTTTCAGAAAAGAAACAGTGTAAATTCCCACTGTGTTTTTTTAAATTTACACAACCCCCCCGACCCCCGCATCCTAACCCCATTACACCCCATCATCAACCATCACTTCTTAATAATTCATTTACCTGACCGACGTCTTTTCCATTCACCTTGTCCTCCGATGACTCTCCCGAGCTGTGTTCGCCTTTCTCCTCCAGGGGGATGGACGACAAGAGGCCACCACGCTCATTGGGTTGTCTCACAAACAGTTGGGTTTCGGATTCCGGCGTATCCATCAACGGCTGGGCCAAAGGGCCCTCCTCGGTCGCTCCCTCCTCTTCCTCGGAACTGTCGCTGATGTAGCGCTTTCTCCGCGGATGGTCAAAGGCCCTTGGGGCTAAAACAAAGTCTGAAGTTCTCATGGGAGTGATGAAGGAGTCCATGTTTCCACGATTTCTAAAGCATGCATTCCTGGTAAAAGATGGCCTCTTCTGCCCCAGCACTGGGACTTATGGGGTGATGGTGCTGCGCTCTGATTGGCAGAGGGCGCTGGGAGGAGTTTTTAGAGGGGTCACAGGACCCTCTTCTGGGCAGGTCACCCCACCCTAGAACACCCCCGATTGGTCAAATCTGCTCTTGGGGCGGTCCTATATGACCAAAACCCATTGCGATTGGTAGAGGGTGGTGGGAGGAGTTCTTAGAGAGGTCACATTATCCACTTCCGGACGGGTCACCCCGCCTCGGGACACCCCCAATCGGTCAAATCTGCTCTCGGGGCAATCCTATGTGGCTGAAACCCCTCCTGATTGGTAGAGGGACGTGGGAGGAGTTCTTAGAGGGGTCACATGAACCCCTTCCAGATGGGTCACCCTACCCCAGAACTCCCCCATATTGGTCAAATCTCCTCTCGGGACAGGCCTACGCGGACAAAAAACATTCTGATTGGTAGAGGGCAGTGGGAGGAGTTCTTAGAGGGGTCACATGAACCCCTTCCGGATGGGTCACCCTGCCCCAGAACTCCCCCATATTGGTCAAATCTCCTCTCGGGACAGGCCTACGCGGGTGAAACCCATTCTGATTGGTAGAGGGCAGTGGGAGGAGTTCTTATAGGGGGTCACATGACACACTTTGCTTCCGGTCATGTGTCCGCCTTGACACTGGAAGTAATACCCCCATGTGTGAGATTTCCGGTGACAAGTGATCGGGGCTTAAGGGGTCAAGGGGCGAGGTTGACGGTAGGGCTTTATACAACTACCAAACACCCTTGGAGGCCCTTGCCTTCCAAACGGGTGGCTTTGTAAATTTAGTATCAGGTGTTCTTGAACGAGGGTCCTTAGACATTTGAGACTTCACTGTGTTTTGAAGTTTGGCGAAGGTTTGCCTGAGGCACATTAAGAGCCGTTTGAGAACTGGAACTTTGTTCCTTGAAGGGGATGGTGTCCTAGCTCTAGAGGCCTTTTCTGGCATTGGAGGAGAACCGTCAGGACTCCCAGTTGCTTTCTCCCCGGCTTGGGAAAGCCCTGTTGTACTTGTAGCAATGGACACCATCTTTGGTTGCTTGGTGGGGGCCGTTTTCCCCATTCCATCCTGCGTCTTGCTCCTGTCTGCTGGAAGGAGCCACACCACTGGCATCTTGTTGTGTTTGGATGACGCTGAGGAGTCTCCTGGGGTCCATCGCTTTGGAATTCCATGGGATCTTCTGGGCAAGTCAGCACCTGCAGAGCCAGCAGGTCTCTTCCGTCGAACCTTATCGCACTTGCAGACTCTGATTGGCAGCTGGTCCCTGGAGAGCTTTGAATTCACAGTTCCATCGAACCCGTGTGGAGCCGTGATGTCTCGAAGACCATGCAGCTCAGCAGATACTTGTGTCTCCTCCTGAGTTTTCTGACCCTTCATCTTTCCTGGATGTGCCTTGCGGCACAGCTGGCAGACTGAGACCTGGCCCACCAAGGGGCGGGAGCTGCTCAACATTTCCATCAGGTGCTTGATCTGCAGGTCGTGCGCAGCCTGCCCAGCAACGAGAGAGTCAAGAATGGATCTTGTCAGCTGCCCAGAGCCTGGTGCCTCTGGGGCAACCTGGTGGCGTTGGGTCTTGGGACGATCTGCCCTGCTCTCACCTGCCTGTGCCCCTGGCCTCAGGCAGGAGCCTTCTCCCGAGATAACCTTCCTCTCCATGTGCAGCTCCAGCGTCTCTTCTGTCCCTTTGGTGCTGCTCATACCGGTAAGGGGCTTTCTCAACTCACTCCTATAAATGTGGAGTGTCGCTGCGAGCAACTTCTCTGTTCCTGCGGTTTCTGGAGGTGGCAATGTCAGATCCACCCCTGCTGGCAGAGTGCAGCGATCTGGGTTAGCCTGGTTTCCTGCCACGCCCTCACTCCTACCCATCTCCATGGTGGTATCTTCCACTGGCGTTGGAGGACGTGTGGAACAAGAGGAGCCTGTGCATTGCTTCCCTGTCTGCGATGCGCTGCCATGGTCTGGGGTTTCTTTCCCTTTCGAAGCTGCTGCCCAAGGATGCTTCCAGGAGTAAGACCTGGCCATTTGCTGCCTTCTGTTGGTGGGTAGGGCATGTACATCCTCCAGTCACCTCTGACAGGGGGCCCTTAGAGGCAACTGAATAGACCGCGCCTTCTTGGAACGCACCTGAAACGGTGTCCGGTACGGAGTCACGATGCCCCCGTACGTAGGGTGAGAGAGCCGGCCTCTCTCCTCTGGGGAAGGAGACATGAACCTCCTCAGGGAATCCTGGATCCTCATGGGCAGTCCCCATCTTTGCTGCACTTGCATCTTTGTAATGTGGAACTCCAGCTGCTTTTTAACGTCCCTCCCAAGGAAGAGCGGCTCCCCAAGGATGGGAACCACCTCAACCTCGGGCTTTGCCTTCAGGGAGGACAGCTTGGGAACCGGGGGTAGGAAAGTCCGCAGGGATTTCCACTGGGCATCCGGCAAATCCCACTCCTGCTGCAGCTTCTTCCGCTGCGTGTGCCAGTCCAACTTCTCCCTGACCTCATGAAGCAGGAAATCGGTCTCAATCTCACTGAACTCCTCCCCAGCTCCCCTGGCTGGGATGGTGTGAGGCACCTTTGCCGGGGGCTCTGGGTCCAGGGTGAGCAGCCCCTGCTGCATGACGAGATGCTTACGCCTTATGTGGAGTTCGATGGGGTGGGCAGGCTGTTGTCCCATCGTTGGCAATGCCGCTGTCCTGGGCTTGCCTGGCTCCCTAGGGGGGCGGAGTGGCCCAGGCAGGGCAGTCTCTCTCACGAGGGGAGAATCTCTGTGCAACTCTCCCACCATCTTAGGAAGCGCCT
The DNA here is from genome assembly GCF_027887155.1 of Malaclemys terrapin pileata. Classification (NCBI taxonomy): domain Eukaryota; kingdom Metazoa; phylum Chordata; order Testudines; family Emydidae; genus Malaclemys; species Malaclemys terrapin. Next base: position 10,963,550 of record NC_071515.1, on the reverse strand, counting down.
TCATTTGGATCTCCAGACATTTCTGAGCCACGTGCTCCTGCAGCTTGACCACCGCCGTGGGCACAAGCCTTGCCATTATGGCATCAGGGGATGCCATGATCCTGTGGGCCTTTTGGGGCAGGGATCCCGAGGGGCACACACATGGTTCCTGGATCTCCTGTCCACACTGAGGGCCGTCATCGGATCTCAGGGGCGTTGGGACCTTTGCTGGAAATCCACATTTGAGCCGATCTGTGTGGAATTCCCATTGCTGCTTGGTGTCCCGCTCCCCCAGCAATGGCTCCCCCGGGATGGGGGTTTGTGGAGCTGGAGGCAGAAGAGCTGTGTGGGGTTTCTGGGGGGTGAGGGGTAAGCCCTGCTCGTGCTGGAGTCTCTTTGAGTGCACGTGACAGTCCAGCTCCTCCCGGACTTCATCGCTTAGGAAAAGGCCCATGCTCATGTTGAACTTCACCCTGGGGTCTCTGTCCGGTGGGCGCAGAGCAGGGGCGTTAGGGATCACCTTGGCCAGCGACTCAGTGGATAGGGTAGGTGCCCCCAGTTGGCTCTGCAGATGCTTCTGTCGGATGTTGAAGTCTGAGCCATGGGCTGACATCTGGTCCAGACCTGTGGTCTGCTCTCGCCGGTCTTGTCTGCTGTGGGCAGGAGGCCTGGGGAGAGGCTGGGCTTGGATGGGATGAGTGGATCCTTCCCAGCCCGCGCCAGGCATGATCTCCCTTGTGCGGCAGAGGAGCTCTGACCGAGTCACGGAGGCTTCTGCCAGGGAAAAGGAGCTGTGACTCCAGAGGGAAGAGGGGATGGATTCCATAGAGGAATAGGAGAACTGGCTCGCCGCAGATGTCGTCACACTTTGCCTGTGGGAGAGAGCAGACAGGGACAGATGGGACATGGCCCTGCTGAGCTAAGCCTTCCAACTGTACTGCAATGGGGCAGTGCCTAGGCATGCATGGCACACCACACTCTGACACAAGGACATCAACTGGCTGACGAAGGACTGAGAGGGGGAGCTGGCACTCAATTGATCTATAACGATAACCCCTTTGTCACACGCACATGTGCAGCACCTAGCACAATGGGGCCTTGAGCATGATTGGGGACCTAGTGCTATTTTAATAGAAAGATTAGCTAACAAAAATTGGTTTGGGTGAGGAAGATGTGAGCATGTGTGTGTAACCCTTGCCAGAGCATGTTGTGAAGGCCAAGACCATAAACAGGGGTCAAAAAAGAACTTTACACCCGATTCCAGGCCAGGGACCCTCAACCCAGCAGTTCTGGGCTTTCCTCTCCCAGCTTTCCCTGCTACTTCCCTGGACTGCTTCCTGCCACTCCTGGTTCCCCTCCTTGCTCTGGGTGCACCAGCTCCAAACACGTCCCCCTCTGCCCAGGGAGGGGTGCCCTTTCCCAGCAGCAGCCCCTGTCTGTTGCCAGCTTCCTGGCTTTATGGGCCCCGCCTATTCCTGCCCAGCTGAGCCTGCTTGCCATCAATTCCCTGCTCCTTGGCTCTTCCTCCAGGGACACCATGAAGAGTTAATGGGTCTGCCTGGCCACCTTAGCCCCTTCCAGTCCTGTGTGGGGTGGACACCCCATCCCAGGGTGTCATCTGATTGCTGTTTCTTTCAAACACAGCAGGGAGCAGGGGCAGGTTCCAGACAGTCACCTGCTGGGAGATATTGCCGGACAGAAGGATTTGATCCTATTCACAACCCAGCTTGTGGTCTCTGCATTTAATTTCTGATAATCCCTCACCTCACTGTCACTGGTATCTCACCTTGGAAGCTAAAGCCTCTTAGTGGCTTTTTCCCTGTTATTTTAGGATCCTGGAGTGTCTGGTTTTCTCTGCTCCCTCCTCTCTCCATTCACTATCCGCTCCCACCCAGCCCCCAGTCTGGTGCCCCCCGTGCAGTTGCCTTACGGTATCAGAACTTCATCCAGGTGTCTGGCCACGTACTCTATCCTCCTCTCAGCGATCCTGAGGGTGTGAGCCAAGGGGAGCTTCTCCACGTACATGCGGCAGCTGGGGAACAGAGAGAGCAGGTAGCTGAGTGCCGGCCCTGCCCTCAGGCCCTCTTTTACCCAGAGGGGCGGCACTGAAAGGCTCCCTGTCCCATTCTCCACTGAGGCAGCCTCCTCCTCTGCAATACCCAGGCCTTGGATGTTCTGGTTTTGGGTTAGCTGGATTGTTAGGTGACCCCTGTCTAGTGTGGAGAAGGGGAGAGTGTATCCTGCTGGCAGCGTGTGTGTCATGTCCCTTCCACAGAAGCTATCAACATATAGGATAACAGCCTACTACAGCTACCAACTAATGCAGCTGCCTCTTTAGCTCTAAGGGGTGCTTTCTGCTGCAGAGCTGAAGGTCCAGGGTTCAAATCCTACTGGGAACCCATGCTGGGGGACTGGAGGTGCAAGAGGGGCCATTACACAAGTGCTGCCGGATCCCTTTCACCCTAATCACCGTACCAGAAAGGCCAGCCTTCCTCCTGATCTCTCCACCTCACCTCCCTGGTGTGCATGGGGCTGCTCCCATCAAACATGTTTTCCCCCTCTTGGGAGGGGAGGATGGTCCACTCCAGTCGACACAATCTACCGCCGCCCCCCCGTCCCCCGCAGGTTAAATGAGCCGCATGATGCTAGAGTAAGGGAATGACCCACTGTACGATGCATGGGGGTGGATTAGAGATGGCAGCTTCTGCTGGGTGGGAAAGAATTGCATGATTCTAAGGAGAATAGTTGCTTGCCTGGTCTATAGGTCGGGGCAGGGGAGGGATTACTAGGGCTACTGCCCCTGGGGGCGGGGATGAATTGCATGACACGAGAGGAGGGGACTGACCCACTGCAGATTTATGGAGCCGGGCATTGCTTACCATGCCTCTAGGCGTGCACAAGCCTCCTCCAAATCCTCCTCACAGCGTCCAAAACCTGCCAGAGGTGAGACATAAAGGAGACGTTGAGCTGCTTGGGCACCCTCTGCTTCCTAGTGCCCCAGAGCCCCAGATTTCAGGGGCCCCAGCCAGTGCCTCTGCACGACTGTGGGCATGACTGTGCCTTTGCAGGAAGAGGGGAGGCAGGTGGGGGAATAGACCCTATTTCTCTGCTTTGGGTGGGGCCCGAGTTTGCAACCCCAGATGTGGGGTCAGGGGCTGCTTACCTTTCGGTTTCTTCCTTTTGTCTCTGCGCCTCGTCTTCCTCGGAGAAGCCTGTCACACACAGAGAAAGCAGCAGGGTTATAAGAGAACTCCTCAATAAAACGGGGATAACAATGAGCCAGAGGTGATTGCCATGTGGGGCCAGAGGGAAGTTTTTCCTTGTGGGAGAGTATTGCACTAGGAGGCATCATGGGTAGGCATTGTGCTTTTCTATGATGCAGCCAATATACGGCACACAGCACAACCCATAACAGGGGTCACTGGGATAATCCAGGGGTTGGAGAAACAGGGATGGCTGGTACCAGGAGCCTGCAGAGTTTAGAAGCATTGCAGGAGAGAATAGAAGTGCTGTTGCTGGGTCTGGTTCTCTCTCCCCCTCCCCCGCCAGTTATGAATTGCAAAACTGGTTTTTAGAATAAACCAAAACCAAGTTTATTAACTACAAAAGGTAAATTTCAAGAGATTATAAGGGATAACACACAGATCAAAGCAGATTCCTGAGCAAATCAAACAAAACACGCAACCTAAGCTTAATACGCTAAATTAACTGGTTAATAGTAGAAAGCAACAGAGGGTCCTGTGGCACCTTTAAGACTAACAGAAGTATTGGGAGCATAAGCTCTCGTAGGTAAGAATCTCACTTCTTCTGATACTTGGTTAATAGTAGCACATTCTCACCCTAAATGTTGTTTTGTGCAGGTTGCAAAGTTTCTTGACGGTAAACTGCACTGATTGCAGCTTAAATATCCAGGTATTCCTTTCACAGGCTAGATCTTTCTCCACTGGGCTAAGCCCCCCCCCTCCTCCCCCTCAGTTTAGTTCCTTTGTTTCTCCAGGTGTTTTCAGCAGTCTTCCTTTTTGGGCAGGGAGGTGGTGGAGAAGAACCTAGATTAACTCACTTCCAAGCCTTCAATAGGATTGGGATATGACAGGAATCCTTTGTCTCCCAGTTTGACCCCCACCCCCAACTCCCTCCTAGTGGAAAAATACCACCAGTCCAAAATGATGTCCAGTACCAGGTGACATGATCACATGACCCTGCAGTGTCAAAGCAGCATCCCAGGAAACTTCTCAGGAAGGAGGAAGTTTAGTATCTTCAAAGTCCTACTGGCCCATCCAGGCTGATTGCCTACTGTTTGGTGGGCATTCCCCTGGTGCAAGCACTTTTGTAATTGATACAGAGCCCGTATTCCTAACTTCAGATACAGAAATGATACATCCATACAAATAGGATAATCACATTCAGTAAATCAGAACCTTTCCAATGATATCTCACATGACCCATCTTGCATAAAACATACCTTAGTTATGCCATATTCATAGAACAATATTTCTATGAAGAATATAGGGCATAATGTCACAGCGGTGAAGAAGCATGTGGACAAGGGCGATCCAGTGGATATCGTGTACCTGAACTTTCAGAAAGCCTTTAAGAAGATCCCTCCCCAAAAGTTCTTAAGCAAAGTAAGTTGCCAGGGGATAAGAGGGAAGGTCTTCTCATGGACCAGTAACTGGTTTTAAAGATGGGAAACAAAAGGTAGGAATAAATGGTGAGTTTTTGGAAGAGAGATAAATAGCAACATCCCCCAAGGATCTGTACTGGGAACAGAGTTGTTCAACATATTCATAAATGATCCAGAAAAGGGGGGAAACAGTGAAGTGGCCGGATTTGCAGATGATACAAAACTAAAGATCGTTCAGTCCAAAGCTGAATATGCCCTCCTTGTTCCTAGATGTAGAACTCTGTGTTGGGCTGTATGAAATCACATTTTGTTTGAATGGGCCCCATTTGCCAAACAAACTCTCCAGAACTCTCTGTATGATTGCCCTGTCCTCATCGTTATTTCCCATTCTGCCAATCTTTGTGTCATCAGCACATTTTTATCAGCAGCAATTTTATATTTACGTCCAGGCTACACCTGACGGCAGGTTGCTGCTCTGGCATCTGGCAGGCGCTGATGTCGTCTCTAGGTCACAATGGGGCTGCCCTCCTGCAATCTCCCTCTAGCCTGTGAGCTGTCAATGCTGTGCTTACATCAGGAGATAGGATGTGGCAACAGCCCAAGGGGGCTGAGCTGCTGAGCTTAGAACTAGGCAGGAGAGAGGGCATCAGATTTCCCAGGAAAACCCTGGGTCTTTTCAAAGCTTTATGACTCTCAAGCCCCTAAGCAAGGGACGTTTTTTCCCTACTTGTGAAGCAGAATCTCCCAGCCTGAAGTGATAATCTAGTGTTACAAGTGCAGAAAAACGTTCATGGTATCGCCTGCCCAAGCATTCCAAAACCATGCGCTGGGCCCCACCAAAATCATGAGATTGACTTCAAAATAACGATATCTTAAAAAAAATTCACCTGGGGAACTCTTTGTTTGCCTTCTGGTGTCTGAGCCGCTAGGGTGCACTCAATTTCCATTTTCCAGCTTCTCTTTGCAACCAATGTGCTAACAAATAAAATGAAATGAAATCAAATCAAATAAAAAGCCGAGATTCTCAGATAAATCACTTGACTCCAGCAGTGGGAGCTTTAAGAAAAGCACCCTATATCATGAGATAATAAAGATCCCTACCTCTTATCTAACACTTTTAGTCAGTGGATCTCAAAGCACTTTACAAAGGAGGTCTGTAGCATTAGCCCCCTTTCAGAGATGGGAAACTGAGGCACAGAGAAGAACAGTGACTTACCCAAGGTCACCCAGCAAGACAGTAGCAGAGACAGGACCAGCACTTAAGTCTCCTGAGTTCCGTCTAGTGCTCTATCCACTAGGCCACAGTGCATTTGAAGTAAGGGGTCATAGTCAGTACATTCCTGTGGTGTGTGGTGGTTATTTTGGCTCTCCCAATGCCATAGTTGTTGAAGTGACACATTTTGACCTGTGACCTGTGCTGGCCCAGGGGCATCATTGTTAAAACGAGTTTCTCACAGCAGCTTCTTGTTAGGCCTGAACACAAGTTAACTGGACCATGTCTCCAATGTCCCATTGGGAAAGTTTAAAAGCCACTGAAGGCCTTGCAGTGCACTGAAATACTGGGATTTTCAGAAAGCCTTTGACAAGGTCCCTCCCCAAAGGCTCTTAAGCAAAATAAGCTGTCATGGGATAAGAGGGAGGGTCCTCTCATGGATCAGTAACTGGTTAAAAGATAGAAAACAAAGGGTAGGAATAAATAATCCATTTCTCCGAATGGAGAGAGGTAAATAGTGGTGTCCCCCAGTGGTCTGTACTGGGACCAGTCCTATTCAACATATTCATCAATGATCTGGAAAAAGGGGTAAACAGCGAGGTGGCAAAATTTGCAGGCAATACAAAACTATTCAGAATAGTTAAGTCCAAAGCAGACTGTGAAGAGTTACAAAAGGATCTTAGAAAACTGGGCGACTGGGCAACAAAATGGCAGATGAAATTCAAGGTTGATCAATGCAAAGTAATGCACATTGGAAAACCTAATCCCAACTCTACAGATAAACTCATGGGGGCTAAATTAGCTGTTACCACTCAACAAGAGCTCTTGGAGGCATTGTGGATAGTTCTCTGAAAACATCCACTCAATCAGCAGTGGCAGTCAAAAACGGAAACAGAAAGTTGGGAATCATTAGGAAAAGGATAGATAACAAGACAGAAAATATCATATTGCCTCTATATAAATCCAGGGTACACCCAGATCTTGAATACTGCCTGCAGATGTGGTCTCCACATCTCAAAAAAAGGCCAATTAAGTAAGAGAAAAAAACCCTTTTGAAGTGATAATCAAATAGCCCAGTTTTTTCTCTTACTTAATTGGCATCTCAGAGTTGGTAAGACAACTCCCACCTGTCTCTGTATGTGTATATATATATCTCCTCAATATTATGTTCCATTCTATGCATCCGAAGAAGTGGGCTGTAGCCCACAAAAGCTTGTTTTTTCTATCCTACTTGTTGCTTGGAGGTAATGAATTATTCATTTGATCTTATAATAACTATTTGAACTTGTAATATACCTGTAAATGCCAATTAGAGGCTGCTCTGCATTTTAATCGGAGCAAAACAAGTCTGTATTTGCATGCTCTTTTTAGACATTTTGTTCTTTGTGATTTTGCTGAATTTAAAGTGTTCATGAAAACTGGAGGATTCAAGAAGAAGCCTCTTCTTACTGGATCACTATATATGGAGTGATCTCAGCAGGGACAAAATGCCACAGATATGTCTTATATTAGGTAGCAGCAAATGTTCTATCATGGCTAGCTGGGGTGGTTGGGGCAGTAAGGAACAACCAATGAATGGAGCCACGAGCTCGGTCTGTGTCCCTGTCTCTCTCTGTGGATGTGTCCTGCCAGCCCAATGGGGCCTGGTCAGAACAGGGGACCTCTGGCCATCCTCCCTCCCTCCCTTCCATGGGGCTGTGTCCAGGCAAGCTCTGCTGAGAGTGTAGGATGGCTGCAGGGGGGTTGTGGGGGGTGTCCTCCTACCATCCTGCTTCTCCTGGAGAAACTGTGCTGGGTCGCCATGGCCATCCAGATGACCAGGACCAGAAGGACGCAGGTGTACAGCACCCAGGGGCTGTCCCAGCAGGCCCAGAACCAGCTCTGCGTGATCCCCATCCTCGTGCTGGGGAGGACGGTCTGGACACTGGGCTCCCTGCTGGTGCTGCCACTGGATCTCTCCCGAGAGGCTGTTTGTTCCAGTGACGCATCATAAAGGGCCAGGACCAGGCGGGTCCTGACATCACAAAGGGACTGCACGCATCAGAGGTGAGCAAGACCCTCAGCTCCCTCCAGCCCCTCCCCAGTGTTAGGGGGCTTATGTTTTTCCCCTTTTACTTTCCTGGTTCTTTTCGCATGAACAGAGCAACAATACCCCAAGTTCAAAGGCGCAAACAATTTGATGTTTATTGGGGTAAACTTTTAGCAAGCATCATTTTAGTTGCCATTCTATTTTCAGGTACCATGGTAGCTGTTACACAGGTGCTGGCCTCCTCGTTGAGCATTTTGCGTTTTCGTACACATTTTCCACCCCTGTCAGCCTTTTGAAGCCACCCCCCACCCACGTCATGCTAGCAACAAGACAAACACCACAAACAAACAACGCAAAACATAGATTCATAGTATTCTGGGTTATTCTTTCGCTGGCGCCAGCATGCTTGTAGAGTGTCTGAAAAACAAAAGAAACAATTTTTACCCCCTTTGGTGGGGACAGATTATTGCTTAATAATAATACCAATTCCTTTTACAAATTTCCTTGCTAATTGCAGGAAAAACAGAAGAATTACCTTTAGGCTGTTCTTATTTTGTTTTAGAGTCAGGCTAGTGAATTACCCCACTCACTGGTCATTTATGAAATTTATGAGGTGGCGTGCCTCAGTTTCCCCTCTTGTACAACAGACCAGGTTTGCAATAGTTTTTTTGCTGTACCAAGCTCTACGTTTATTTTCAGGTAATAGCTGAGAGACAGCTTAAGATTTTGGCTTTGTACACAACCCCCCCCCCACACACCCCTTAGGGTTAACCTGTGCCCCTTATTTTCAGGCTTGACTTGTTTTTTTCACCTCCCTGTTCTGGAGGGCCATAATCTGAGTCTTCTAGTAGCTTGTTTGCTGACCAGATGGATTTATTATTTCCAGATTTTTTGTGCTGCTACTTATGGGTAGTTTTCTTCTTCCCCCATCAGTTAGGTAATTTGCATTTACACAGAGGCTTTCTTGGCTTGCCTCTGGATCCAAAGCGATCAGCAGCTCAGAGACTGTCTTAAAAGGGAAACATTTCACTTCCACCAGAGTTCTCATTACTTTTCACTTTCATCTCCTGCTTTAAAACACACAGAGATTTGAAAAAGAAAGTGGCTTCTTTTGGAGCCCTAATAGGATTTTAATTAAGTACCACATTTTGTTTGCATTTCTTTTACCCCTTTTTAATATACACTGCACATGTCCTGGGAAATAGTTTAACCTCCATAACATTATATTAGCCATATTAATTTTACACAAGGTGTAACTGCCTTCCCGTGCCCACTTCCCCAGGACCACGTCCCAGCTCCTGTCTCTAAAGGTGGTCTGTTAATTCTGCTTCTGACTGTAAACCCTGATGGGCCAAATCATCTTTAACCACCCGAACTACTCTACACCCCTTCAGCAGCCCTTGCTGAAACAGCACCAACGTTGAAAGTTTACTGGCAGCTTCCCATAATGCTGCCCTTACTTCAAACCTCTCACAAGTGGACTGAAGTGCCTCCTTTCCCTGGAGGGCATCCAGTCCCCATGGGCAGGGACCTTCTTCCACTACCCATATACCAAAGGAGGGGGGGCTCCGCAGCCACCCCCATCCCTCTGGGTCCCCTAACACTGCATCCATTTCCTTTTTAATCTCATCCCAGGCTGACCGCTGCTCCTGGTATGGGCCCTGGTTCTTCCTTATCCATTTATCCAAAAAATCCTTTTCCCTGGCTTGCCAGAACCCACAACTACCATCATGAGAGTTTGCTATACCCCCTCCAAGCAGAGCTGCGTGGACTGTTGGGGGTGGGGCGGGGCTTACAGGCTGCCACTCACCTATCCGATGCGATGCATCTGAGTCACGGCACCAAGATGTTAGGGGGCTTATTCCTCCACCCTCTCACTTCCCTGGTCCTTCACCCATGAACAGAGAGCAACAATACCCAAAATCCAAAGGTGCAAACATTTCAATGTTTATTGGGGTGAACTTCCAGCAAGCATGATTCCAGTTTCCTTCCTCAGTGTCCCCCTTCCCAGCTCTGACACCACAGAGCCATCCCTGTTCCCATTCACTGTTCCTATTCCCCCCTTAGCAAAACATGATTCCAATTTCCCCACCCTCATTCCCTGATCCCATTCGCCCCCGCTTACTTCCTGATTGACTGTAGGCTATATAGTAAAACTTGAGTTGTGCTTAGCTATACCTTAACCAATCATGTTACTGAAATTTAACTAACCAATTCTAACATACTCTACCATGGTTCTTTAACCAATTATATCCCACCACCTTAACAAACCCAACAAAATTAATTATACAGCAGACAGAAACAATTACAGAACCAAACAGACCATGCAAATAAACATACAAAACAATACAGAAGCAAGAATTTTACACCCCAGCTATTGATAAGTGAGTTCTTGCCAGACAGGATGCTATTAAACTAAGTTTCCTTTTAAATCTTCTAGGCTCTTCCCTTTCTCTGGAGGTGACAGGAATATCAGGACAGGATTGGATTCCTAACCGCCAATAGCACCTTATTTCCATGGGACTAGTCTGGGATGTGAGGATGTGACCGCTCACTTCTCAGCTTAGGGCTGCCTCTGCTGCTTAGCCGAAGGCCTTACTTAGCCTAAGAACAGAGCCTCAGACTGTCCCTTACACATAAAAAAAAAGAATTTAAATCACTTTTTTTCTACCTCGATAACTAGCTAAGTGATAAAAATACACCTAAATTCTTAAAGTATAGGCCTTTGCAGACAGGCCTGAATATCTCTATCCTAACACCCAGCACCCCATGTAGGTACTTAGAGACTGTGACCGAGTCACCCCGTAACCTTCTCTTCATTAAGCGAAAGAGATTGAGCTCGGTGAGTCTCTCACTAAGAGGCAGGGTTTCTAACCTTTGAATCATTCTTGAGGCTTTTTTCTGACCTCTCTTTCATTGAGAACATCCTTCTGGAATAACAAGGAGTCTGGTGGCACCTTAAAGACTAACAGATTTATTTGGGCATAAGCTTTCGTGGGTAAAAACCTCACTTCTTCAGATGCATAGAGTGAAAGTCACAGCTGCAGGCATTATATACTGACACATGGAGAGCAGGGAGTTACTTCGCAAGTGGAGAACCAGTGTTGACAGGGCCAATTCAATCAGGGTGGATGTAGTCCACTCCCAATAATAGATGAGTAGGTGTCAATTCCAGGAGAGGAAAAGCTACTTTTGTAATGAGCCAGCCACTCCCAGTCCCTATTCAAGCCCAGATTAATGGTGTTAAATTTGCAAATGAATTTTAGTTCTGCTGTTTCTCTTTGAAGTCTGTTTCTCGTCCCCTAGTGCCCCTCCTCTACTTGCGCTACATTGATGACATCTTCATCATATGGACCCACAGAAAGGAGTTCCTTGAAGAATTCCACCTGGATTTCAACAATTTCCACCCCACCATCAACCTCAGCCTGGACCAGTCCACACAAGAAATCCACTTCCTGGACACTACAGTGCAAATAAGTGACTGTCACATAAACACCACCCTAAACCGGAAATCTACTGACCGCTATACGTACCTACATGCCTCCAGCTTCCATCCAAGACACACAACACAATCCATTGTCTACAGCTAAGCCCTAAGATACAACCGAATTTGCTCCAACCCCTCAGACAGAGACAAACACCTACAAGATCTTTATCAAGCATTCGTAAAACTACAATACCCACCTGGGGAAGTGAGGAAACAGATTGACAGAGCAAGACAGGTCCCCAGAAATCACCTACTACAGGACAGGCCCAACAAGGACAATAACAGAACACCACTGGCCATCACATACAGCCCCCAGCTAAAACCTCTCCCGCGCATTATCCACGATCTACAACCTATCCTGGAAAATGATCCCTCACTCTCACAGACCTTGGGAGGCAGGCCAGTCCTCGCTTACAGACAACCCCCGAACCTGAAGCAAATACTCACCAGCAACTACACACCACACCACAGAAACACCAACCCAGGAACCAATCCCTATAGCAAACCTCGTTGCCTACTCTGTCCCCATATCTACTCTGGCGTCACCATCAGAGGGCCCAACCACATCAGCCACACCATCAAGGGCACATTCACCTGCACATCCACTAATATTATATATGCCATCATGTGCCAGCAATGCCCCTCTGCCATGTACATTGGCCAAACCAGACAGTCCCTCCGCAAAAGAATAAATGGACACAAATCGGACATCAGGAATGGTAACATACATAAGCCAGTAAGTGAACACTTCAATCTCCCTGGTCATTCTATTACGGATTTAAAAGTCACTATCATTGAACAAAAAAACTTCAGAAACAGACTTCAAAGAGAAACAGCAGAACTAAAATTCATTTGCAAATTTAACACTTGTAGTGCCCATCTTTAAAAAAGAGAAGGAGGAGGATCCGGGGAACTACAGGTCAGTCAGCCTCACCTCAGTCCCTGGAAAAATCATGGAGCAGGTCCTCAAGGAATCAATTATGAAACACTTAGAGGAGAGGAAAGTGATTAGTCACAGTCAGCATGGATTCACCAAGGGCACCAAGTCATGCCTGACTAATCTAATTGCCTTCTATGAGGAGATAACTGGCTCTGTGGATTAGGGGAAAGCAGTGGTTGTGTTATTCCTTGACAGCAAGTTAAAGAAGTATGGTCTGGATGAATGGACTATAAGGTGGGTAGAAAGGTGGCTAGATCATCGGGCTCAACAGGTAGCAATCAATGGCTCCATATCTAGTTGGCAGCTGGTATCAAGCGGAGTGCCCCGAGGGTCGATCCTGGGGCTGGTTTTGTTCAATATCTTCATTAATAATCTAGAGGATGGCGTGGGCTGCACTCTCAGCAAGTTTGCAGATGACACTAAACTGGGAGGCGTGGTAGATACGCTGGAGGGTAAGGATAGGGATACAGAGGGACTAGACAAATTAGAGGATTGGGCCAAAAGAAATCTGATGAGATTCAACAAGGACAAGTGCAGAGTCCTGCACTTAGGAAGGAAGAATCCCATGCACTGCTACAGACTAGGGACCGAGTGGCTAAGCAGCAGTTCTGCAAAAAAGGACCTGGGGGTTACAGTGGACGAGAAGCTGGATATGAGTCAACAGTGTGCCCTTGTTGCTAATAAGACTAGCGGCATTTTGGGCTGTATAAGTAGGAGCATTGCCAGCAGATCGAGAGACGTGATCATTCCCCTCTATTCGGCATTGGTGAGGCCTCGTCTGGAGTACTGTGTCCAGTTTTGGGCCCCACACTACAAGAAGGATGTGGAAAAATTGGAAAGAGTCCAGCGGAGGGAAACAAAAATGATTCGGGGGCTGGAGCACAAGATTTATGAGGAGAGGCTGAGGGAACTGGGATTATTTAGTTTGCAGAAGAGAAGACTGAGGGGAGATTTGATAGCTGCTTTCAACTACCTGAAAGGGGGTTCCAAAGAGGATGGATCTAGACTGTTCTCAGTGGTACCAGATGACAGAACAAGGAGTAATGGTCTCAAGTTGCAGTGGGGAAGGTTTAGGTTGGATATTAGGGAAAACTTTATCACTAGGAGGGTGGTGAAGCCCTGGAATGGGTTACCTAGGGAGGTGGTGGAATCTCCTTCCTTAGAGGTTTTTAAGGTCAGGCTTGACAAAGCCCTGGTTGGGATGATTTAGTTGGGGATTGGTCCTGCTTTGAGCAGAGGGTTGGACTAGATGACCTCCTGAGGTCCCTTCCAACCCTGATATTCTATGATTCTATGATAGTTTGTTAAGATAGGCACTAGAAAGCATTTTTCTCTTTATTTTCTCATAACCATTTCTGACTTTTATACCTCATTGCTTGTACTCACTTAATAGCTCTCTCTTTGTAGTTAATAAACTTGTTTTATTGTTTTATCTACACCAGTATGTTTAAGTTAAAGTGCCTGGGTAACTCTATTTAAGATCATAAGCTGGTGTCTATCATTCCCTTTAAGCAATAACAGACTTAATATATTTGGACTGTCTAGGAGAGGGTGGGCTGTACAGGACATACATTTCTGGGGGGAAATATGGGACTGGGAATGTGTTGGGGTCACCCTGAAATATAACCCAGGCTGGTGAGAGCCGGGGTGTGACTGGCAGTACGCAGTTACATACAGGCACATCTGGGAGTGACCTACATGCTGGCAAGCTGTTTTTGAGCAGCCCAGGTTGGGCATTACAACAGTCAGGCATTGCAAGGCACCCCAGGTTTCAGGGCAAGGGTGACACAGCCCCCCACTAGTCTAAACTGCACCCAGATATGTCACAGTGGGGATGGGTGGGAAATCCCTTCCTGACCCCTATTGGTGGCCAGCAGAAACCCTGAAGCATGAGGTTTTAGGAACATAAGACAAAAACCAGAAGTGAGCCCCACGGTTGCTGAGCCCTGCCCCTCACCATGACAAACAATCTTGTCAGGTAATCACATTCTTAAATTTGTCCAGATTGCTCTTAAAACTAAGTTATTTGCCCTGACAACGCCAATTGAGAGGCTGTTCTAGAACTTCACCTCTCTGATGGTTATATCTATTTGTTCTTGTGCCAACATTGTCCTTTAGCTTAAATAACTCACTTTTCTCCCGAAAGTATTTAGAGAGAGCAATGATATCCTCTCTCAGCCTTCTGTTCCCTAGACTAAGCAAGCCAAGCTCCTTCAGTCTCATAAGACAGGCTCTCCGTTCCCCTGCTGATCCTAGTAGCTCTTCTCTGCTGTCACTATCGCATCATCACTGCCACATTGTACAGTCCTTTCTTAATTGTCACACAGACATCCCATCACCCAAACAGAGGACTTTGAAGATGCTGAAATGTCAGACACACAGGATCCATCCAACATGTGACTTCACAAACAGAATCATCTGCTGTCAACTGACTACACAGACTGATAAAACTATTCACCCATGCAATATCATTGCCATGGAAAAACAGCATCAGCAGGTCACTCATTTCTGTTTTATAAGAGGTATGCAATGCTTTGGGGTTTTTTTTTTTTTTTTACAATTGATCTTAAGTCCCATAGGGTCAGCAAATATTCTATATTGGATGACCAGCTGTCTACTGTGGAAGAAGAGTGGACTTTATTTTAGGATTCTATCACAGAGTTTGCTGGACAAAAACTGGGATTTAAGAGAATAAAAAAACAATGTTGGATTACAGATGATACCGTCAATTTACGGGAAAGAAAGAAAGAGGTCTGTTGGAATGATCATAATCAATGGTGGAATAGTATGACTCAGTGCTTTGAGGAAGCCTCTGAAAGACATGACTAGAAATGTAAATTTGAGATTTTGAAGGATTTTGGACATCCTAACTGGTGTCCATTCTCGCAGCTTCTGCCAGTGAAGGACAAAAATTTAGCAAAGGTATAACAAGAGCCAATGGCTGGAAGTTGAGGCTAGATAAATTCAAAGAGGAAACAAAGGGTAAATTTCAAAGCGTGAGGGTAATTAACCATTGGCACAATTTATCAAGGGTTATGTTGGATTGTCCATCCCTGTCAAATTTTAAATCAAGATTAAGTGTTTTTCTACAAGCTCTGCTCTAGGAATGATCGTGGGGCAGGTCTCTGGCCTGTGCTGTGCAGAAGCTCAGACTGAATGGTCCCTTCGGGCTTTGGAGACCGTGACTTATCATCCCCATGTAGAGGTGGAGATCCGAAATACAGAAAGAGTGACTTGCTCAGCATCATATATGGACTTGGGCTAATCAAAGCCTTGAACCCCCATCTTAGGAAGCTAAGGCTAATGTTTGACCCACCAACCCATCCTCCCTTCCTGCTAAACAGTACCCTGAGATATGACTCATGCCTTTCTCTCAGGGTATGTCTACACTACGAAATTAGGTCGAATTTATAGAAGCCGGTTTTATAGAAATTGTTTGTATACAGCCAATTGTGTGTGTCCCCACATAAAATGCTCTAAGTGCATGAAGTCGGCGGACCGCGTCCACAGTACCGAGGCTAGTGTCGAGTTCCGGAGCGTTGCACTATGGGTAGCTATCCCACAGTTCCCGCAGTCTCCGCCGCCCATTGGAATTCTGTGTTGAGATCCCAATGACTGAATGATGGAAAACAGCGTCGCAGGGGGTTCTGGGTACATGTCGTCAGGCACCTCCCCCTCCGTCAGAGCAACGGCAGACAATCGATTCGCCTTTTCACCTGGGTTACCTGTGCAGACAACATACCACGCCAAGCATGGAGCCCGCTCAGCTCAGTTCACCATCACCATATGTCCTCTGGGTGCTGGCAGACGTGGTACTGCATTGCTACACAGCAGCAGCTAATTGCCTTTTGGCAGTAGATGGTGCAGTATGACTGGTAGCCTTCATCGGCGATCTGGGTGCTGGCAGACGTGGGGCTGGCAGACGTGGGGCTGCACTGCACACAGCAGCAGCCCCTTGCCTTTTGGTAGAAGATGGTATATTACGATTGATATCCGTCGTCGTTGTACTGCAGTGGCTGTCAATCATGGGCACCTGGGCAGTCTCGACGATGATGGCTATCAGTGGTAGTATGCTATTTTCTGCCAAGCGCCCAGTATTTTCTGCCAAGCACCCAGAAGATGACGAGGGCTATCAGTCATGCTGCACCGCCGGCTACCAGCTTAAGATGTAAAAAATAGATTTGTTCTGTATTCATTTGCTTCCCCCTCCCCCCGTGAAATCAACGGCCTGCTAAACCCAGGGTTTTGAGTTCAATCTTTGGGGGGGGCCATTCTGTGTGACAATTGTTTGTGTTTCTCCCTGATGCACAGCCACCTTTATTGATTTTAATTGCCTGTACCTGTATGCCATGTCGTCACTTGTCCCTCCCTCCCTCCGTCCGTCCGTCAGATACTAGGTTCGCGCCTTTTTTCAGCCCAGACGCCATAGCACTGGGATCATGAAGCCCGCTCAGATCTCTGCGGCAATTATGAGCACTATGAACACCATGCGCATTTTCCTGGAGTATACGCAGAGCCAGGACATGCCAAAGCAAAACCAGGACCAGCCGAGGAGGCGATTGCAGCGCGGCGACGAGAGTGATGAGGAAATTGACATGGACATAGACCTCCCACAAAGTACAGGCCCCAGCAATGTGCAAATCATGGTGTTACTGGGGCAGGTTCATGCCATGGAACGCCGATTCTGGACCCGGGAAACAAGCATAGACTGGTGGGACCGCATCGTGCTGCAGGTGTGGGACGATTCCCAGTGGCTGCGAAACTTTCGCATGCGTAAGGGCACTTTCATGGAACTTTGTGACTTGCTTTCCCCTGCCCTGAAGTGCCAGAATACCAGGATGAGAGCAGCCCTCACAGTTGAGAAGCGAGTGGCGATAGCCCTGTGGAAGCTTGCAACGCCAGACAGCTACCGGTCAGTCGGGAATCAATTTGGAGTGGGCAAATCTACTGTGGGGGCTGCTGTGATCCAAGTTGCCAGGGCAATGAAAGACCTGGTGATCTCAAGGGTAGTGACTCTGGGAAACGTGCAGGCCATAGTGGATGGTTTTGCTGAAATGGGATTCCCAAACTGTGGTGGGCCAATAGACGGAACCCATATCCCTATCTTGGCACCGGAGCACCAAGCCACCGACTACATAAACCGCAAGGGGTACTTTTCAATGCTGCTGCAAGCCCTGGTGGATCACAAGGGACGTTTCACCAACATCAATGTGGGATGGCCGGGAAAGGTACATGATGCTCGCGTCTTCAGGAACTCTGGTCTGTTTCGAAAGCTGGAGGAAGGGACTTTCTTCCCGGACCAGAAAATAACCGTTGGGGATGTTGAAATGCCTATGGTTATCCTTGGGGACCCAGCCTACCCCTTAATGCCAATGCCGGTTTGATGTGAGAGATCACTCACGCAGTGCCAGGCAACAGATTTCAGCTTGCAGGCAGCCATGGTAAGCCACAGTCTTTTGGCTTTTTTCACCTTCTTAACATGTGGGAATGGTTTCAAACTGTAGCGCCCTCATTTCCCATACCAAGCACCCGTTGGGTTGGCCATTTAAAATGGATTTGCAATGTAAAAGGAGGGGCTGCGGTTCCCGGGTTAACATGCAGCACAAACCCAACTAACCCCCCTCCCCCCCCCAACACCCAATTCTCTGGGATGATCACTTCACCCCCCCTCCCCGCACCGTGTGGCTAACAGCGGGGAACATTTCTGTTCAGCAGAGCAGGAACGGGCACCTCTGAATGTCCCCTTAATAAAATCACCCCATTTCAACCAGGTGACCGTGAATGATATCACTCTCCTGAGGATAACAAAGAGCGATAAGGAATGGATGTTGTCTGCATGCCAGCAAACACCGGGACCATACGCTGCCATGCTTTGTTATACAATGATTCCAGACTACGTGCTACTGGCCTGGCGTGGTGAAGTGTCCTACTATGGTGGACGGGATAAGGCAGCCCTCCCCAGAAACCTTTTGCAAAGGCTTTGGGAGTTCATGAAGGAGAGCTTTCTGGAGATGTCCCTGGAGGATTTCTGCTCCATGCCCATACACGTTAACAGACTTTTCCAGTAGCTGTACTGGCCGCGATTGCCAGGGCAAATTAATCATTAATCATTAAACACGCTTGCTTTTAAACCATGTGTAATATTTACAAAGGTACACTCACCAGAGGTCCCCTGTGTGCCCTCAGGGTCTGGGAGCACGCCTTGGGTGAGTCCGGGGGTTACTGGCTCCAGGTCCAGGGTGATAAACATATCCTGGCTGTTGGGGAAACTGGTTTCTCCGCTACCTTGCTGCTGTGAGCTATCCACATTATCTTCATCCTCCTCTTCCTCGTACCCCGAACCCTCTTCCCTGTGTGTTTCTCCAGTGAAGGAGTCATAGCACACGGTTGGGGTAGTGGTGGCTGCACCCCCTAGAATGGCATGCAGCTCCGCGTAGAAGCGGCATGTTTGCGGCTGTGCCCCGGACCTTCCGTTTGCCTGTCTGGCTTTGTGGTAGGCTTGCCTTAGCTCCTTAATTTTCACGCGGCACTGCTGTGCATCCCTGTTATGGCCTCTGTCCTTCATGGCCTTGGAGACCTTTTCTAATATTTTGCCATTTCTTTTACTGCTACGGAGTTCAGCTAGCACTGATTCATCTCCCCATATGGCAAGCAGATCCCGTACCTCCCGTTCGGTCCATGCTGGAGCTCTTTTGCGATCCTGGGACTCCATCCTGTGCTGATGAGCTCTGCGTGGTCACCTGTGCTCTCCACGCTGGGCAAACAGGAAGTGAAATTCAAACGTTCGCGGGGCTTTTCCTGTCTACCTGGTCAGTGCATCTGAGTTGAGAGTGCTGTCCAGAGCAGTCACAATGAAGCACTGTGGGATAGCTCCCGGAGGCCAATAACGTCGAATTCCGTCCACACTACCCCAATTCTGACCCGCTAAGGACGATTTTATCGCTAATCCCCTCATCGGAGGTGGAGTAAAGAAACCGGTTTAAAGGGCCCCTTAAGTCGAAAGAAAGGACTTCGTCGTGTGAACGTGTTCAGGCTTAATTCGATTTAACGCTGCTAAAGTCGACCTAAACTCGTAGTGTAGACCAGGCCTCAGAAAGTGCTCTGTCTCAGAAGAGAGGCAATCCACATGGAGATTATGACTGACTCACTTTAAGGCATAGGAAATTACTAATGTAAACTGTGCTTAAAGAAACCTGTCACCACCCATTTCGCATCTAGCCCTATGGTTTAGTTTGTATTGCACAGCAGCGTGGATGGTCATTATAGTACGCCTAGGATTTGCTTCTTTGCCGATGCCACTTGCTATTATTTTGGCCGGCTTTGAGAAACGTGTGTGTCTTTGTGCCAAGGAGACGCTCATTTGGGGCAAAAGCTCACACTCTCATATTGGTCCAAAGCACACCCATGGGGCTTCCCAATGTTTAATTTGACATTAAAATGTTACTGGCCATATAGCCCTCTCCATTATTTGCTTCTTCGCTAGATGGATGAATTTCTCCATCACAGCTTCCTGTGGAGAGAACCATTGCTGAGATAATGCCATGGGAAGTTTAATTATTATCTTTGTAGAGACCACAAAACCACACTATTTTCGATGGGGCTTTGTGTTGGCATAGCTGAAACCATAAAGAAATGTTCAGTCAAAAGCCACAGCTGTTCCCATTCTGTAGATTATAGGTGTTGGCATGTAACTGTAGCACCCTCAGCTAGAGTCAGCCAACTGTACAAACAAGATAGTACAGTTACAGGAAAATCTGGAAACACAAGAGGAATTCTACTGACTGGTGGAGAAGATGATGATTTGTGTCGTTCTGCGACTCCAGAGGTAATGTGTGTCCCCGGCCCTGCATTGAACAAGTGGAAGCCAGGAAATAACACTGCTTCTTCCACCTACAAGTTAGTCACTCTGAACTCTTCATAAGCCTTGGCTGTTTCTTTCACCAAGAAAAGAAGTGTGATTCACTTGGGGGGGAGGGATAGCTCAGTGGTTTGATCATTGGCCTGCTAAACCCAGGGTTGTGAGTTCAATCCTTGAGGGGGCCACTTAGGAATCTGGGGCAAAATCAGTACTTGGTCCTCCTAGGTCCCTTCCAGTTCTAGGAGATGGGATATCTCCATTATTTATTTATTCAGACAGGTTAGGGTAACAGACACAGATTTCTGTTTTGTATGGTGGAGACCAGGGAAATTCAGGTACCCAAGAAATTCTGGTGTCTCCAAGGAAAGTACACACACGGCAGCCAGCACTGACTTCAGAAATGCAGCAGTGGAAATCTGGGCAGCTCCAGTGAAAGGAACAGGCCAGACTGAGTCACTTTGACTCACACTTGCTTTCAGTGAGGCTCATCAGGGGTAAGATGGTCTTTTATGGGGTCTGGCTTGGGGAGTAAGGAAGTGACCCTTTTGGGAGCATATATCTAAAGCTAGCTTGTGGCTTGGGCACAGCCCCGAACAAGGGGTGGTGTATTCGCTGCACTGGCCCAGAAGCAGCCCCAGGAGGTGCTGCCCCTCAGACACCCTGCCACAGGATACACTCACTGCTGGGGCACCTCCTTGTGGCCGCGTCTGGGGATTAGCTGCACTTAGGTCCGACGCCCCTTTCCTCACCTCGTGGTCTCTCTCTCTCTCTCTGGGACTCAAGGTACTCCTTCTTTGTGACTCAGCCCTCCAGCCAGGTCACTATGGTCATGCCCTTCTGGGGTAGCAAAGTCCCACTGGACAACTGTCCTAGGAAGTCTTCTGCCCCACTGACCAGACTGGGCCACTTCCCTCAGTGGCTGGTAGGGGAACCCAGGCCTTCCCCTCCACTCTGGGGTCCAGCCCAGGGACCCTACAACCGGTAGCTGAGGTCTGCACAATCCCAAACCTTGCTACTGTTTCCCTGGGCTGCTCCTACTTCACCTCTGCCAGGTTCTTTCTCCACCCTCGTCTGGGTACGCCCTTCCCTCAGGGCTGGGACTCCAGAGCTGCTGGTCTGCCCATGGTTTCCTCCTTTCCCTCACCAAGGCTGGAGAGTGACAGCAGAGCTCCACACTGCAGCCTCTGTTTGCTGCAACCTGCCTGGCTTTAGCATACCTCACCCGTTCCTTCTCAGCTGGGCTCTACTCCCAGTCAGGGGTTGCTTATCCAGCCCAGTTCCCCTCAGGTGTAGCCTATCAAGTTAATTGGCCCCCTTTTCAGCCTCATTAACCCTTTCAAGGCTGGTCAGGGTTGAGCACCCTGTCATATACCCCTCCGAGTCACAATCCCTCCCTGCTTCCTCCTTATGCTGTTGTGGGATGGTACGTGGCTACTGGCCTACACCAGAATAAATTACACCTCCTGGGAAACTCTCCTGCATTTCTGAATAAGCCCTTCAACATTATTATTATAATTAATTACTTGTATTAATTTAGGCGCCCTCATAATAGACCGGGACAGCATTATGCTGGGTGCTATACAAACCCAGAACTAGAAGATGGCTCTTGCCGCAAGGAGCTTACAGTCTGGGGATATAGCTACACTTAAAACGCTGTTGCAGCTGCACCACTGTAGTGCTTCAGTGTAGACACTACCTACACCGACTGCAGGGCTTCTCCATCAGCATAGGTAATCCACCTCCCCAAGAGGTGGTAGCTAGGTCTAGCTAGACCTAGCACAGTCTACACCGGCGATTAGGTTGGCATTGTGACAGTACCTCCAATAAGGCTTTATGGAAATATGCATATGAATGTATATATATAACATAACTAGAATGTGTTTTATACTACATATGCCATGTAACATATCTCTGTAAAGGTTATGATCTACTGAATCTATTAATCCTATTTGTATGCATGTATCGTTGTTGTATTCAAAGTTATGAATATTGGCTGCATACTTGTTTGATTCTAAGTAGGCTGTAGTGAAGCAGTTGGTCAGCTTCCTGAGAAAAGACTATTCTCAGTAAGTGCCCAATCAGAAAACACTTAAGCCAACAATGAACTTGGAGACACCAATACACATCTGGGCTTTCCCAGGAATGTGGCCGGGCTGGTAAGGAACTCAGTCATGCATGGACATGTGACTTGCCCAGGTGACTCCAAAACTCCATCTTGGAGCTGGACTTTACATAGGAGAGGGGAGGGGGTCTCCACCCACAAGAGAAAGTCTATTTAAGCCCGTGGGAGACCCCTCCATTTTGTCTTCAGCTGGCTAAAGAGAGAGCCTCTCCACCCCCAAGGATACCTGAAAGAAACTGGAACAAAGAACAGTGACTGCAAGGGGTGTGAGTGATTGCTGGACCCAGACTAAAAGGAGGTTAGTCTGTAAAAGGGAGCATTCTGGAACTGGTGAGATTATCTGTATTCAGTTTGATTAGACATAGATTTGCATGTTTTATTTTATTTTGCTTGGTGACTTACTTTTTCTGTTACTACTTGGAACCACTTAAATCCTACTTTCTGTATTTAATAAAATCACTTTTTACTTATTAATTAACTCAGAGTATCTGTTAATACCTGGCTGGGAGGCAGGGGAACAGCTGTGCATATCTCTCTATCAGTGTTATAGAGGGCGAATAAACTTATACAGGGTAAAACGGATTTATTTGGGTTAGACCCCACTGGGAGTTGGGCATCAGAGTGTTAAAGACAAGAACATTTCTGTTAGCTGCTTTCAGGTAAGCCTACAGCTGTTAGGGGACATGATTCAGACCTGGGTCTGGGTTTGCAGCAGGCTAGCAAGTCTGGCTCAAACCAGGCAGGGCACTGAAATCCTAAGCTGACGGGGCAGGAAGGCAGGGACAGAAGTAGTCTTGGCACATCAGGTGGCAGCTTCCAAGGGGGGTTCTGTGATCCAACCCGTCACAGGCAAAGCTATGTCTCTTGGGGTGTGGAGGTAGCTGTACTGATGTAAGTTTCTCGTGTAGATCAGGCCTAGGTGTAGGATAAGAGACAACAGCTGGATAGAGAGAGATGGGGGAGTACAGGGTAACAATGAGACACCACTAGTTAGCATGACAGGCAGTGGTCTCAGCCTAACAGTTGTCAAGTGTTTAATAGACATAATGGAAAAGGAGAATTTTAAGAAGGGCTGTGGAGTAGGACAAGAAGTTAATTTTGCACATGTTTAGAGGGAGAACCTCTCAAGCTTAAGGGCACTATGGGAGAAAGCACAAAGGGGCTTGTTTAAAAACTTAACAAGTGGGCAATTTTGACAGTCTGTACCCTTAAGTTTTACCAGCCTATTGTAAACTTTGTACAAAGTATGCCTTCTGAGGTATCACTTGAAAGCTCATAATTTGCTGAACATTATTGTCCTGGTAAATATGTATGGCAACATTGTATGTAAAGTTATAAAGATTCTACTGTATGACTTTACTGAGACATGCTCCAAGTTTAGAAAAGCAGGCACAAACCAGTTCCTCAGAGACAAAAGGCAAACTGATGCCTCAGCCACGTATCAGCATAATCAAATGGACTATCGCCTGGGTAAGTGTCCATTTTGTGGCAGGAAGAAGGGTGTGAGCAAGAAATTTACATCTCGGCCGTGGAACAGCTGGAGATTCCCATGCAAACAGGCTGGCTGCCACCAGAACCCCAACTGGAGATGATTCTCAGAGGAGGAAGAGGCATAAAAATGAGGAACAGAGGCCCCAAATCACCCCTCTCCTCCCTTTCTCTCTACCCATGACACCCATGACTAATGGACAAGAAAAGGAATGGAACATTGGATTGGGGGAGGGGTCCAACACTGCAAAAGAACTTGTGGTGAGAGACTTTTGTTTTGAATTCACTTTGCTTGTTAAGTTAGGTATTTGTTCGTGTTTTATCTTTTATTTATTTGTAACCAATTCTGATTTTTTATGTCTCATTACTTGTAATCACTTAAAATCTTTCTTTCTGTAGTTATTAACATTATTTTATCTAAACATGTGTGTGTTTGAAGTGTGTGGGAAGCTCCATTTGAGATACCAAGGTATGTGCATATTGTTTTCTATTAATGAAATGATGGACTTTCTATGAGCTTGTATTGTTCAGGAAGCTACTGGGCAGTACAAGCAGCACATTTCTGAGGACAAATTTAGGACTGGGAATTTTCTGGTGTCACTCTGAAATATAATTCAGGAGTGGCTGGTTAAAAGCACTCCTATAACTCAGCTAGAATAATTTACATGCTAGAGGCTGGGTGTGAGAAGGCCAGGAGTGGTTGTTCTCACAGCAAAGCAGTATAAATGGCACCCCAGGTTGTAGAATTGAGGGGACATCGCTGTCCATCAGTCCAGATTGTACCCTGGGGAATGTCACAGCAATGAATATCATAGGATGAATGAAGGTAGGAGTTGACATCTGTGATGAATGAGAAATGATAGATAGGGTGAGGATAGGCCTTGAAAGTGAAGACAAGTAGCTTATGTTTGATAGGCAAGGAGGAGCTTGTTGAGGGGGCGGGGCACTTCCTTAAGAGTCTTCTACAGACAATCCCAAAGAAAACTATAGCAGCCTTAACCTGCATGCACTAGATTCACACTAAAAATACATATGCTGTTAAAGATGATTGCAAAGGAGATGGGAGGGGACCATGTTTTTTTTTTTTTTTTTTAAATGCAGTTGTGGGGTGAGGGGCTGCTTTTTTCTTGTTACTTTAGGAATATCAAATCATGACTTGCACATGCCCTTGCAGGGCCATAAGAACTGGGGTGTCAGCTCTTGCAGCCACTAATCGATTTACGTGGGTGTTGAATCAAGATCTTTCCTTCCAGCTGTGTCAGGTTGAGTTAAACAGTCTGAATAACAATCATTCCCCAACTTCGTTAACCAGGTTTCATTTGTATGGCAGCCGATACCTATCTAGGCACTTAGGCGGCCCTTATCACCGTAGTACCCGAGTGTAGAGCCCTGCAAGTCTGCCGATATCTGCATACCGTGTTTGCAGATTGTGGATTGGATGTGGATACAAATTTTGTATCCATGCAGGGCTCTACCTGAGCACTTCACAGTCATCAATAGATTTTATCCTCACAACACCCCTGTGAGGTAGGAAAGTATTATCCTCATTGCACAGATGGGGGAACTGAGAATGGAGAGGCTAAGGGGGGATATTTGCAAAGGCCTGAATCAGTTATGTATCCAACTTCCAGTAACTTTCAATGGGCATTCGGTGCCTAACTGTCCTCTGTGTCTTTGGAAATCTCTCCCAAGTAAGCACAAAGAAAGTATGTGGCTGACCCAAACACACATCTCCTGAGTCGCAGTCCTGTGCCGAGTCCACTAGACAACACTTCCTCCCATTTTTTGATTTCAGGATTTTGATAATCTTGTCAATTTCCCAGTTGTCCAAGTCTTCCGGGCCGGGAGAAACCTAAGGTCCCCATCCTCCAAGGGTTCACTACATGGACAGAGCAGTGTGACTGTATGGAGACCCAGTAGAGTCATGGGAGTTCTGCACTGCGGTCCACCTGAGCAGAGGTTATTGCAAGATGAGGCCCCAGGCACTGTAAATGCCAGAAGGGAATTCACTAAAAGAAATAGTTTAATGAGGTTATTAATAAATAACTACCTGGTTCAATTCCATTACACGCTCCTGGTATCCTCTTTCTTGGGGAAGAAGACAACCTGGGGAACTATAGACCAGTCAGCCTAATTTCAATACCTGGAAAGATACTCGAACCATCAATATTAAATGGTCAATTTGTAAGCACCTAAATGATCAGGGGGCGGGGGGAGGGATAGCTCAAGAGGTTTGAGCATTGGCCTGCTAAACCCAGGGTTCTGAGTTCAATCCTTGAGGGGGCCACTTAAGAATCTGGGGCAAAATCAGTACTTGGTCCTGCTAGTGAAGGCAGGGGGCTGGACTCAATGACCTTTCAAGGTCCCTTCCAGTTCTAGGAGATGGGATATCTCCATTAATTTATTTAAAATGTTTTTTTAATCATAGGGTTCTAAGGAATAGCCAGCACGGATTTTTCAAGAACAAACCATGCCAACCAACCTAATTTCCTTCTTTGACAGGGTTACAAGCCTAGCAGATAGGAAGGAAGCAGTAGATTTGATATATGGTTATTTTAGTAAGGCTTCTGAGACAGTCCCATGTGACATTCTCATAAGCAAACTAGGGAAATGTGGTGTAGATGAAATAATATAACATGGGTGCACAGCTGATTGAAAGACTGAACTCAGAGAGTAGTTCTTAAGGGTTCACTGTGAAACCAGAGCATATCTAGTGGGATCCCACAGGGGTCACTCCTGGGTCCAGTATTAGTCAATATTTTCATTACTGACTTGGATAATGGAGTGGAAAGCATGCTTATAAAATCTGAGAATGACACCAAGCTGAGAGGGACAGAAGCACTTTGGAGGACAGGATTACAATTCAAAATGACCCTGACAAATTAAAGAATTAGTCTGACCAGTCAGACCAATCAGCTTAATTTTGTTACTGGGAAAGATAATGGAGCAAATAATCAAAAAATCAATTTGTAAGCACCTAGAAGATAGGTGATAAATAACAGTCAACATGGATTAGTCAAAGAACAAATCATGTTAAACCAACTTAATATCCTTCTTTGACAGGATAACAAGCCTTGTAATATAACTCGACTTTAGCCTAAGGCTTATTAGCACATGACCTGCTCATAAACAAACTAGGGAACTATCGCTTAGATGAACCTACTATAAGGTGGGTGCATAACTGGTTGGAAAATCATACTCAAAGAGCCATTATCAACGCTTCACAGTCAAGCTGGAAGGGGATATTAAGTGGGGTCCCACAGGAATCTGTCCAGGGTCCAGGTCTACTCAATATCTTCATAAATGATTTGTATAACGGCATGGAGAATACACTTATAAATCTGCAGATGATACCACGCTGGGAGGGGTTGCAAGCACTTTAGAAGACAGGATTAGAATTCAAAATGATTTTGACAAACTGGTAAAATGGTCTGAAATAAATGCAATGAAATTCAGTAAGGACAAATGCAAAGTACTACACTTAGGAAGGAATAATCAGTTGTACAAATACATAGTGGGAAATAACCGCCTAGGCAGGAGTACTGCAGAAATGGATCTGGCTGTTAGCATGAATCACAAACTAGACATGAGTCACACGGCCCTTCCTGTTTTAATTTCAAACTTACTTCTCCGGGGAAGCTCAGCTCAGACGCAGCATCTAGTTTGTCAATGAAATTCCTGGGCTTTCTCCCCATTTATGCTATGACCCCTTCACACTGCTCTGGCAGTATATTGGGGACTTTAAGTGGGAGTAAATTACACCTGCACCCACTTCAAAGCATTGTACCACCACCAAAATGGTGTAAAGGAAAATTAAACCTCTTTTGGTTTTTTTGTCCTGTTTTGTATGTCATTTGGTCATTAAGACAAAGAGATCGAGGTGGCCAAGATCAGTGTCAGAATGCAATGTATACTTAAAGACACATTTCAGAGTGGTAGCCGTGTTAGTCTGTATCAGCAAAAACAACGAGGAGTCCTTGTGGCACCTTAGAGACTAAATTTATTTGGGCATAAGCTTTCATGGGCTAAAACCCACTTCATCAGATGCATGGAGTGGAAAATACAGTAGGCAGGTATATGTACACAGTACATGAAAAGATGGGAGCTGCCTGACCAAGTGGGGGGGTCAGTGCTAACAAGACAATTCAATTAAAGAAGAAGTAGGCTATTCTCAACAGTTAGGATACCAAGGGAGGAAAAATCACTTTTATAGTGGTAACGAGGACAATGTAATCAGGGTGGCCCTTTTCAAACAGTTGACAAGAAGGTGTGAGTAACAGTAGGGCGAAATTGGTTTTTGTAGTGACCCATCCACTCCCAGTCTTTATTCAGGCCTAATTTGATAGTGTCCAGTTTGCAAATTAATTCCAGTTCTGCAGTTTTTCATTGGAGTCTGTTTTTGAAGTTTTTTTGTTGAAGAATTGGCACTTTTAAGTCTGTTATTGAGTGTCCAGGGAGATTGACGTGCTCTCCTACTGGTTTTTGAATGTTATAATTCTTGACATCTGATTTGTGTCCATTTATTCTTTTGTGTAGAGACTCTGCGGTTTGGCCAATGTACATGGCAGAGGGGCATTGCTGGCACATGATGGCATATATCACATTGGTAGATGTGCAGGTGAACGAGCCCCTGATGGTGTGGCTGATGTGGTTAGGTCCTATGATGGTGTCCCCTTGAATAGATATGCGGACAAAGTTGGCAACAGGGTTTGTTGCAGTGATATGTTCCTGGGTTCGTGTTTTTTGTTGTGTGGTGTGTAGTTGCTGGTGAGTATTTGCTTCAGGTTGGGGGGGCTGTCTGTAAGCGAGGACTGGACTGTCTCCCAAGGTCTGTGAGAGTGAGGGATCATCCTTCAGGATAGGTTGCAGATCCTTGTTGATGCGCTGGAGAGGTTTTAGTTGGGGGCTGAAGGTGACGGCTAGTGACGTTCTGTTACTTTCTTTGTTGGGCCTGTCCTGTAGTAGGTGACTTCTGGGTACCCTTCTGGCTCTGTCAATCTGTTTCTTCACTTCAGCAGGTAGGTGTTGTAGTTTTAAGAATGCTTGATAGAGTTTCTGTAGGTGATTGTCTCTGTCTGAGGGATTGGCGCAAATGCAGTTGTATCTTAGAGCTTGGCTGTAGACAACGGATCGTGTAATGTGGTCTGGATGAAAGCTGGAGGCATGTAGGTAAGTGTAGCGGTCAGTAGGTTTCCGGTATTGGGTGGTGTTTATGTGACCATCGCTTATTTGCACTGTAGTGTCCAGGAAGTGGATCTCTTGTGTGGACTGGTCCAGGCTGAGGTTGATGGTGTGGTGAAAATTGTTGAAATCCTGGTGGAATTCCTCATGGGCTTCTTTTCCATGGGTCCAGATGATGAAGATGTCATCAATGTAGTGCAAGTAGAGTAGGGGCGTTAGGGGACGAGAGCTGAGGAAGCATTGTTCTAAGTCAGCCATAAAAATGTTGGCATATCACTTTAATTGAATTGTCTCGTTAGCACTGACCCCCCACTTGGTCAGGCAGCTCCCATCTTTTCATGTACTGTGTATATATACCTGCCTACTGTATTTTCCACTCCATGCATCTGATGAAGTGGGTTTTAGCCCATGAAAGCTTATGCCCAAATAAATTTTTTCGTCTCTAAGGTGCCACAAGTACTCCTCGTTGCTTTTTTTAAAGACCCATGTATACTTAAAGACACAGCAGCTCATTTTTACAAAAGCAAGAAATATGTTTCAAATGCGAGGAGTACAGTTTGTTACACGTATTTAATTGCTGATAGGAAGATGGAACAAGCAAGCTGGATTTCTAGTAACACCATGAAAGCACCAAAGAAATATTCACATTTCCACAGGTAAGTGAGGCACTCGGAGCCCTTTATCCAATAGATTCCTCATGGGAAGTTAGGGTGCACTGAAACACTTCTTCAAAAGCATCCAGAAAAGGCTCAGTGATTTCATCAACTGTGACATGTCTCTGGAGTTCTTCGCTCAGGGAGGTGACACCCATCCCTTCGAGTCCACAAGGAACAATGTGATCAAACCACGTAAGATCTGTGCAGCAGTTCAGCGCCAGCCCATGAGAGGTTATATGCCTTCCACAATGGACACCTGAAAAGCAAAACATACATGTCACCTCGTTCAGTGCTATGTACCACACACCACCCCTCCCCCAAAGTCATCTTAAATGTCAGATCCCAAGGCCAGAAGGGACCATCGTGATCATCTAGCCTGATCTGTATAACACAAGCTACAGAACTTCCCCCAAATAACCCCTAGAGCAGATCTTTCAGAAAAACATCCAATCCTGATTTAAAAATTACCAGTGATGGGCAATCCGCTACAGCCCTTGGCAAGTTGTTCCAATGGTTAAATATCCCCTTCACACTAAGACTCCTATCCACCTTACCACATAAGTTGCCCAGCTGATGAGGCACCAGTGCTGTAGTGCTTATCAGCAGCGAGGGCGCTGAGACCATAGCCTATCACGTTCACCAATACGGTCTCAATGTTTCCTTGTACTCCCCCACCATCTGTTATCTCATCTTACACTTCAACTGTAAGTTCTTTGGGGGCAGAGACCTGCCTGTCTGCACTGTATTTGTGACTGGGGTTCCCAGGCTCTATTAGAATGCAAATCTAGCCCAGGGCACTGGGTTCATTGTTATTGCAGAGACATGCAGGCATGGTGTGCAGTCCCTCATGAGGAAGTGAAATTCTTGTAAATATCTGCTTGTTAACCAGGCAAATCCTGCCTATTAGCAGGATTGGCTCTGGTAGCGAATGAGGACAAAGGACAGCATGATGTGCATGTTCACAGTCATACATAGTAGATCCCTGATTTTCCCGCTTTGCACTGCACAACAGGAGAGCTGGGATTCTACACTACTGTACTGTGACCATTGTTTTTAGAGAATCATAGAGCTTTTCAGTAGCAGAAAATTTCCAGGAATTATTAAGGCCCACGTCCTGAAAGATTTACACATGTGCACAATTTTAGTCAGAGGAGTAATCCAATGAGATTATACACATGAGTAATGGTACACACGTGCAGAAATCTTTCCAGGACTGAGGCATAAAAATGTAGTTCCTAGTGATTTACAAGTAAGCCCTAAGATTATTAGAATTGAGATTAGCGTGCGGGGGGAGATCTCTATTATTTCAGTATGTGGACTGCTTTTAGCCACACTCCATGTATAATCAGGTCACACTCTACCTGCTATTTTCCATGGATCTTTCACACAGCAGCACATGAAAGGAGAAGCAGTTTAATAAAGGCTACGCTACGGCCTTGTCTCTGCTAGAAAAGGATCTGCCAGTGTAACTATACCAGCAAACCATCTTAGTGGAGGTGCCGTTTGTACCAGGAAGAGTGCATTTGCTGGTATAACTTATATCAGTTCCCTAAATGAAATAAACGATATCAGCAAAAGCATGGTTTTGCTTGTATAACTGCATCTACACTTGTGCTTTTGCCAACACCATCAGGTCAGTTATGGGGTGTGATTTTTTCCACGCTTGATAACGTAGCTACACTGGCAAAAATTTTAAGGGTAGACCAGGTCTACGCTAGGAGCTATACTGTCAAAAACCTCTAGTGTGGACATATTTATATTGGTATAAAAGTGCTTATTGGATTTCCCTGACCGGGATGAATGATACCAGTATAAACACCATTATAACTGTGTCCATACTACCGCTTTACTGGCATATCTACGTTAGTAAAAATCACACCCCAACCAACACAACAATGCCAGTAAGACTCATTAGAGCAGACCAGGCGAAGCAGAAAAGCATGGCCTTGATCCTGCACTGAAAACCCCATGGGTGGATCCCTACATCCATGCTGAGCCCCACTGGAGTCTGTGCGGTTCATTGCAGCATCAGGGCTTGTGATCATAAAACCACAAACACTGGTGGGGCACTTGGGCAGGTGCAAAACCTGAAACTACTCTTAACTCACTCAAAGCCGCTCAGCCCCATCTCCTGCCAACTTCCCAGGAGCTCCCCAAGTCACCACTTGTCTAGAGTTACCATATTTTGAGCCTCCAAAAGGAGGACACTCCACCAGGACCCGGCCCCGCCCATGCCCCAACTCCGCCCCTTCCCCAAGTTCCCCGCCCCAACTCCGCCCCCTCCCCTGCTTCCCGCGAACATTTGATTCACGGGAAGCCTGAAGCAGGTAAGCGGGGGTGTGGGGGGAGGAGGTACAGCCCAGGCTTGCCCCCCCGGCGTTTCCAGCGTGGGTCGGCTCGGGCCCTGGGGTGCCGGCCCCGGGCCCGGCCCCTGGCCGAGCACCCCTGGCCCGCCCAGCACTGCCGGTCCCCGGCCCTGCCCCCGGGCCCCCGGCTGAACACCCCTGGCCCGCTCAGCACCCCCCAGCCCCGCCGGCCCGCTCAGCACCCCCCAGCCCGGCCCCCAGACCCCTGGCCGAGCACCCCCCGGCCCCCGGGCCACCGGCCGAACACCCCTGGCCCGCTCAGCACCCCCCAGCCCCGCCGGCCCGCTCAGCACCCCCCGGCCCGGACCCCGGACCCCCGGCTGAGCACCCCCCCGGCTCCGCCGGCGCTTAGCCGCCGCCGGCCCCTGGTCCCCGGCCCCACCGGCCCCCGGCGCTCGGTGCCGCCGGTCCCCGGCACCGCCGGTGCTCGGCCCCGCTGGCCTCCGGCGCTCGGCGTCCCCAGTCCCCAGCACTGCCGGCGCTCAGCCCTGCCGGCCCCCGGCCCCCCTGGTCCCCGGCACCCCCGGCGCTCGGCCCCGCCGGCCCCCGGCACCCCTGGCGCTCGGCCCCGAATGCCCCCGGCCCCCCTGGTCCTCGGTGCCCCCAGTCCCCGGCACCCCCGGCGCTCGGCCCCGCTGGCCCCCAGCGCTCGGCGACCCCTGTTCCCCGGCCCCGCCGGTGCTCGGTACCCCCGGTCCCCGGCACTCAGCCCCGCCGACCCCCTGGTCCCCGGCACCGCCGGTGCTCGGCCCCGCCGGCCCCCGGCGCTTGGCGCCCCCGGCCCCACCGGCCCCCGGCCCAGCACCGCCGCCCGCATGTCCCGATTTTCCCGGACATGTCCGGCTTTTTGGGATTTCCCCCCGGACGGGGATTTGGAGCCCAAAAAGCCGGACATGTCCGGGAAAATCCGGACGTATGGTAACCCTACCTTTCTCCTCTTCTCTTGCTTCTTTTTCCCCTTTCCCCGGCTTCCCTCCCTCTACCAAGGAGGGGTGTGTGTGGAGTGTGGATGGGATGGAGGGTGCTCTCATTGATGGTGACCTGGGCCGTCCTTTGGGACATCTGGTGAGACCTCTCAGCCTCCCGCGCCTCAGAGTCTCAGTGCCGATTGGCCGAGCAGGGGGCTATCGCCAGCGAGGAGACTCAGGTCCTTTTGGCCTCTTTTCAAATCAGGCAAATAAGTCAGAACCAATCCAATATATGCGATTAATCTTGCTGCTTCTCTCCATTAATTGTCTCTTAGCAGGTCATGATTTCCTCTAATGGTCGAGGTCTTCTAAAATACTTGCTGAATAATTACTATGAACCACTGTTGGTCTGTAGCTCACTTGAGAGTACTTTATTCTGATCAGTCACTGTATGAAATTCAAGATGTGACAGATAGGTTGAAAGTCAGGAGCAGTGTTTCCTCAAATTTTTTATGTCCGTGTGCGGAATGAATTTTGTGGTGTGCACCAATATGGGAATTTTGTTATTTGACACATCACTTGTATATTGCTGCACACAACAAAATTCATTCTGCACATGGATGGGGTGTGGCAGGGGTGAGGCTGAAGGGTTCGGAGTGTGGGAGGGGGCTGAAGTGGGATAGAGGGTTGGGGTGTGGGCTGTGGGATGGGCCTGGGAATGAGGGGCTCAGGGCTAGGGCAGAGGGTTGGGATGCAGGGGGGTGAGGGCTCTGGCTGGGGGTGTGGCCTCTGAGATGGGGCAGGGAATGAGGGGCTCAGGGCTAGGGCAGAGGGTTGGGGTGCAGGGGGTGAGGGCTCCGGCTGGAGGTGTGGGCTCTGGGCTGGGGCTTGGAATGAGGGGTTTGGGGAGCAGGTTGTCCCAGGGAGAGAGAGGACTCCCCCAGTCTCTCTCACCATCGCAGCAGGGCCAGGTGAGAGAGCAGCTGTCTCCTGGCCGCAGCAGCTCTTGTGGGGCTGGGCTGGGACTGGGGGATGGGACAGGATTTATGTTTCCTAAGTCAAAAGGGGGAAGGGAAGGAGTTATGCTTCAGTTTTTACCTTATAAACTTAGTTCCTATCTAATATACAAGACACTATGGGAATAAGACACCGTGTCATGTGGTGACATCACAAGAGCAGAGGATGTGAAAACTACAGCCACCGAGAGGGCAGGGGATTTATAGTCCGATTGCTTTAAATGCTGGATTCGTCGGCTGACATTTAACAGCAAGGCTTAGCTAACAGAATGGAGAAAGGAATTCTCTGCTAAAGATTCAACCTGCCCCTTTGGCCAACTCCACCCCTTCCCTGAACAGAGTGTGCTCAGAACAACACCCCCCCCACACACACACACACACAAGCCCACAGCTGGGCACCCAGCACAAAG
The DNA here is from genome assembly GCF_027887155.1 of Malaclemys terrapin pileata. Classification (NCBI taxonomy): domain Eukaryota; kingdom Metazoa; phylum Chordata; order Testudines; family Emydidae; genus Malaclemys; species Malaclemys terrapin. Next base: position 10,929,273 of record NC_071515.1, on the reverse strand, counting down.
CAAGGGAGGGGGTTGCTTGGCTTGTTTTATTTTTACTTTGCAAAAGTTTTTTTTCAAAAGCATTTTCTGCCCCTGTTACCCATGGTAAGGAAGCAGATGGTTGTGGGGAAGGGAACCTGAGAGTGGTGGAGCCAGGGCAGGGGGCGGAAGTTGCGGGAGGCTGAAGAGGGCAATGGGGGGCTGAATGTGACCAGGTGCGGTGGGGGAAAGGGAACAGTTGGCGGAGGCTGAACGGGGCGATGGGGGGCAGTTGGAGGAGGCTGAAGGGGGAGATGGGGGAAGGGGACATTTGGGCGGAGGCTGAACGGGGTGATGGGGGGCAGTTGGAGGAGGCTGAAGGGGGAGATGGGGGAAGGGGACATTTGGGGGGAGGCTGAAGGGGGCAATGGGTTGAAGGAGGCCAGGGGCAGAGAGGCAGTTGGGGGGGCTGCTCATCCCCACGGGAGGGGAGGAGGAAGAGGAGCTGCCCTTGGATCAGAAGCTGTTTCCTATTAGAACTTGAAACTTCACTGTTCCTGAGCAGAGTCCTGTGATCAAAGGGGAACTAGATGGGTTCATGGAGGACAGGTCCATCAATGGCTTAGCCGGGATGGGCAGAGATGTGTCCCTAGCCTCTGTCTGTCAGAAGCTGGGAATTGGGCGACAGGGGCTGGGTCACTGGATGATTCCTATCTCTTCATTTCCTCTGGGGCACCTGGCACTGGCCACTGTTCACAGACAGGACACTGGGCTAGTAGACCTTTGGTCTGACCCAGTCTGGCCGTTCTTATCTTCTAATGTTCTTATCACATGCTCAGTAACGTCTGCAAGTTGCTGCCCTCACGCGCCATCAGAATCTGCTCCCTGCAATCAAAGGCAGGGAAAATCCCCCTGAAGGGGGGAAATCGGAGGGGAGGGATGGGCAGAGGGAACAAAACTGGGATAAGATTAGGGGTTCAGATGGGGGGGCGGCCTGCCCTGTCCGGTAGGTGCAGAAGGGAAAACCCCCAGATAGAGGGAGGCAGAGGGGATAAAAGTTACCACGGGTGGGGGGAGCCGTCAGCAGCAGTTCCAAACTAGGGTGTGGTGGAGGGTAGAAGGACTTGTGTTCCTCACTGGATGGTCCATCTCAGCACCCCCTCCCCAGGGCTGTGGTGTTAAAGGCCCCGGGTGGCCCAGTGCCCAGGTACCGCAGCTCTGCTCTAGCTGAAATGGTGACTGAGCTGCCGAAGGAGACTTGATTCAGGGAAATAGTTTACACCCTCCCCCCACCCCCCTGGGCTCTGCTGGCATCAGCTCCTGAGCCAGAGACTGCAGGTGATACGAGAGATCTGGGGTAAGTGCTGGGCCCAGACTGGAAAGTGACTGCAGAAATGGCTCCTGCTCGCCCCATCCCTGCCCCGGAGTTTCTGCGCGGCTCAGAGCTGCTGCCCAGCGCCCCCAGGCTCACCCCGTTAGCAGTGGCTGTAGCTATTGGCGAGGAAATGCCCACGGGAATGCAGGACAGTAACTGGCTCTTCATGCAGCGGGGAGAGGGGAGAGACTGGACGGGGCAGCTGGAGCAATCAGTGGGGAGGGCGGTTCCGGGCACCCAGCCTTGCCCAGCTCCATTCCCTGCAGCCCCCCAGGGCAGTGACTTTCCTGGGAGAGGTGAGGGGCAGAGAGAGGAAAAGCCAGTTCCTGCCTCTGCCTGGTCCCTGCGCTGCTGAGGGAATGGGCTGTTCTGGGGACAGTGTCGGGGGATCCCCCAAAGCGGCTCCTTTGATTCTGCTCTTTTCTGGCATTTGGCTCAGAGACTCTTTTCCTAGGAGAGTGTATTAGCGTCTGGTGGGTTTAGTCCCAGGGGAGAGGTCGGGTCTGTGCTGTAATAACGTCACTGAGGCTTTTCCCAGCATGGCAGAGTCTAGAGTGTCTGTTTACAGGGACAGAGCCTGGGGGAATCGGGGTGTGAAATGGACTAACACTCATTCAGAAACCCCACGAACTTCCCTTCTCGCCCTGACAGGCTGCAGAATAATGACCCAGTTTTGCTCCAGACCGTCCCATCTTCCTAAGGGCTGGGGAAGGGAAATAGCTGTGGTGGATCCAGCTCAGGAAGGGGATTTTGGGGGAGCTGCTGGGGAGGGTTGTTGTAGACGGGGAAGGTCATGAAATCAGAGTTCACAGTTATAAGGAAGGGTAGAAGGGAGTACAGCAAAATAGAGACAATGGATTTCAGGAAGGCGGATTTTGGTAAGCTCAGAGAGCTGATAGGTAAGGTCCCATGGGAATCAAAACTGAGGGGAAAAACAACTGAGGAGAGTTGGCAGTTTTTCAAAGGGACACTATTAAGGGCCCAAAAGCCAGCTATTCCGCTGAGTAGGAAAGATAGGAAATGTTGCAAAAGACCTCCTTGGCTTAACCACGAGATCTTGCATGATCTAAAAAATAAAAGGAATCATATAAAAAATGGAAACTAGGACAGATTACAAAGGATAAATATAGGCAAACAACACAGGAATGCAGGGGCAAGATTAGAAAGGCAAAGGCACAAAATGAGCTCAAACTGTCTACGGGAATAAAGGGAAACAAGAAGACTTTTTATCAATACTGTCGGAGAAAAACACAGTTCTCACTCTTTGGTTGGGTACAGCAAAGTCAGATACTTTATTTTCTCTCTATCAATTGCATAGAGGGAGAGAGTGCACTAGGACACAGGGTCTCCCTCTCCTAGGCAGGTCTCTCTCAGGTAAACAATTACAGCAAGCATTTATACCTTTTGTTACAGACAATAATGAGCAACAGCTGCATTTTGTTTATACATAGGCCATCCTGATACCTTATTTTCCTCACTTGTTTAGACTCTAGTCTACATACAATATTATCTACACATTATCTACACAAGGTCGCAACAACTTCTCACACAGTTCTTTCCACTCGCCTCACACAATCCTCGCTTCTACAAATCTCCCGTTATTAGGGTTACAGTTAGCCTAACTCTTGCTAACAAACTGTCAGGCATTGCAATCCCCTTCCTGTCCGTTCTTTCTCTGCTTCCACAATACATTAGAAGCAAGAGGAAGACCACGGACAGGGTAAGCCCACTGCTCAGTGAGGAGGGAGAAACAGTAACAAGAAAGTTGGAAATGGCAGAGATGCTTAATGACTTCTTTGTTTTGGTCTTCACCGAGAAGTCTGAAGGAATGACTAACATAGTGAATGCTAATGGGAAGGGGGTAGGTTTAGAAGATAAAATAAAAAAAGAACAAGTTAAAAATCACTTAGAAAAGTTAGATGCCTGCAAGTCACCAGGGCCTGATGAAATGCATCCTAGAATACTCAAGGAGCTAATAGAGGAGGCATCTGAGCCTCTAGCTATTATCTTTGGAAAATCATGGGAAACAGGAGAGATTCCAGAGGACTGGAAAAGGGCAAATATAGTGCCCATCTATAAAAAGGGAAATAAAAACAGCCCAGGAAACTACAGACCAGTTAGTTTAACTTCTGTGTCAGGGAAGAGCAAGTAATCAAGGAAATCATCTGCAAACACTTGGAAGGTGGTAATGTGATAGGGAATAGCCAGCATAGATTTGTAAAGAACAAATCATGTCAAACCAATCTAATAGCTTTCTTTGATAGGATAACGAGTCTTGTGGATAAGGGAGAAGCGGTGGATGTGGTATACCTAGACTTCAGTCAGTAAGGCATTTTATAGGGTCTCGCATGATATTCTTATTGATAAACTAGGCAAATACAACTTAGATGGGGCTACTATAAGGCAGGTGCATAACTGGCTGGATAACCGTACTCAGAGAGTAGTTATTAATGGTTCCAAATCCTGCTGGAAAGCTATAACAAGTGGAGTTCCGCAGGGGTCTGTTTTGGGACCGGGTCTGTTCAATATCTTCATCGATGACTTAGATATTGGCATAGAAAGTACGCTTATTAAATTTGCAGATGATACTAAACTGGGAGGCATTGCAACTGCTTAGGAGGATAGGGTCATAATTCAAAATGATCTGCACAAATTGGAGAAATGGTCTGAGGTACACAGGATGAAGTTTAACAAAGACAAATGCAAAGTGCTCCACTTAGGAAGGAACAATCAGTTTCACACACACAGAATGGGAAGAGACTGTCTAGAAAGGAGTACGGCAGAAAGGGATCTAGGCGTTATAGTGGACCACAAGCTAAATATGAGTGAACAGTGTGATGCTGTTGCAAAAAAAGCAAACATGATTCTGGGATGCATTAACAGGTGTGTTATGAGCAAGACATGAGAAGTCATTCTTCCGCTCTACTCTGCACTGGTTAGGCCTCAACTGGAGTATTGTGTCCAGTTCTGGGCACCACATTTCAAGGAAGATGTGGAGAAATTGGAGAGGGTCCAGAGAAGAGCAACAAGAATGATTAAAGGTCTTGAGAACATGACCTATGAAGGAAGGCTGAAAGAATTGGATTTGTTTAGTTTGGAAAAGAGAAGACTGAGAGGGGACCTGATAGCAGTTTTCAGGTATCTAAAAGGGTGTCATAAGGAGGAGGGAGAAAACTTGTTCAGTAAATACTGGAATAAACTGCCTAGGGAGGTTGTGGAATCTCCATCTCTGGAGATATTTAAGAGTAGGTTAGATAAATATCTATCCGGGATGGTCTAGACAGTATTTGGTCCTGCCATGAGGGCAGGGGACTGGACTCAATGACCTCTCGAGGTCCCTTCCAGTCCTAGAATCTATGAAAGAGGCACCAACCTGTCAAGTGTGATCTAAGGAGCAGGAAAAGAATCTGGGAATTACCTTTTGTAAAATCTCATCTTCTTTCGAAAACCTGTGGAAATAGCTGATTCAAGAAGTTGTTGACAGATGGATAGTACACGTCTATCAGCTCCTGGGTTCACCTGCCATTGTCAACCAAGCAAGTTGGCAGACTGAAGGCAGGACAAGAATGCTGAACCAGAACGGTCTTTGCTCTTGTCACATGACATCACAATAAACTTATGCATACACACACACACACATACAGACAGAGGCTGGTACCATTAGCAACACTGAGAGACTGGGCCAAAATCTCTAGGAATTTTGATTTCTGGGAGGGGATGCACAAAGGACTGATACTTTCATGTACAGAATATATCACATTGTACCTGGGGAGTCACAAAGTAGTTTACAAACTTGAATTCAAGGAGCTTGACAGCTGCCCGGAGCAGGACCAGGTGATGGTGGGGCTGCGAGCTGCAGCGGGATGCGCTGGACTGGGTTTCACTCTGGCGGAGCAGGTGAAAGGGTCTGGGGGCCAGTGCACTGGGGGAGGGGCTGTCACCCCAGTGACTGAAGCCTGGAGCACTGACCCCCTCACCCCTCTTGTGGCTGAAGTCCAGAGCCCCAACCTCCCTCCCTGCTCTCCAGTGGATGAGTCGCAGAGCCCAGACCCCCCACTCCCTTCCACCTCCCCAGCGGCTGAAGCTTGGAGTCCTGACCCCCTCCCATGGCAGCCAAAGACCAGGTCTCTTCCCTTCATCTCTCTTGGTGGCTTGAACCTGGACCACAAGCCCGGAGTCCTCCATTCCCCCCTCCGCCCTGGGTGCTATAGCCCGGATCCTGGAGTCTCTACCCAGTATGTAGGGCCCTATGATATCTCTTTTATTATTGGGGATTGTCCAATTTAGTATTTTCTGAGTTTTGTCCTTTCCATTTCTTAAAAATTAATTCCGTCTTTCTGGTTTTTGTGTTAATCACAATTGTTTGATACACTGACCACAGTTAAGTAGCTTTACTATAAATGCACACAAATGTTCAGAAGTGGCTTGCAAGGAGAGAAACTGATTTTACTAAAAGAATCCTACAATTTAAATAAAACTTCCTGCAGATGCACAGTGTACGGCAAAAGTGACACTTTTAACTGACCTTTTAAAGTAGCCGTCAGTAACACGACCAGCTGACATTGCTGAACAGTGACACTACAGTCCACAGCAGTGTGTGTGCATGGGGGAGGGAGGTTGTGGGGGGAGTGGAGTGTGTGTGTGTGTTGGTGGAGAGTATGTATGGGTGTGTTGGGGAGTGGGGGAGGAGTGTGAGGGTGGAAGTTTATGGGGCGCAGTGGAGGTGAGTGTGTGGGGGTGGAAGTTTGTGGGGGCAGTGGAGGTGAGGGTGGGGGTGGAAGTTTGTGGTGGCAGTGGAGGTGAGGGTGTGGGTGGTGGTGGGTGAAAGTTTGTGGGTGCAGTGGACGTGAATGTGTGGGTGGGGGTGGGGATGGAAGTTTGTGGGGGGCAGTGGAGGTGAGTGTGAGTTGGGGGTGTGTGTGGGTGGAAGGTTGTGGTGGGCAGTGGAGGTCAGTGTGTGGGTGGAAGTTTGTGGGCCTCCTGCCCCGCCCGTCCCTTCTCCGGCTCATCTCCCCCTGCTCTGTCCCCGCCACTGGATCGCCCGCAGCCCCCTCCGCTCTGCCCCGGCCCCGCCCCTGCTCCGGCCCCGCCTCGCCCGGGGGCCTGGCCTCAACCCTGATCGCCTGCCCCACCCCCCGAGCCGCCACATGCCCCGCCCACTGCAACGCCCTTTCGCCTCCCCAGAGCCCCCGCCCCTGAAACTCCTCTACCCAGGGCGAGGCTGGAAGCGGAAGTGAGTGCACCGCTCAGGACGCCATTAGGAGAAGGTCAGAGGCGCCAGAGCGCAGGGCCGTTCCATGTGGCTCCTGCCAGCCCCGGTGCATTGTGGGATTCCTCCTCCCTCCCAGCCGGTCTCTGCTGTTCTCAGTCGCGTGTCGCCTTCGCGCCTCCGCGCGCCACGAGCAGCCCGGCCCCGCCCCCCCGCCCGAGTCTGCGCCCGTGGGGCCCCCTCAGCCCCTCCCCCACCCGCTCCCTGCTCCCTAGAGCCCCGACATCCCCCTGAGCCCCCCTCCCCTCCCCTCCCCCACCCGCTCCCTAGAGCCCCGACACCCCCTCAGCCCCAATCCCCTCCCCTCCCCCACCCGCGCCCTAGAGCCCCGACACCCCCCTCAGCCCCCATCCCCTCCCCTCCCCCACCCGCTCCCTAGAGCCCCGACGCCCCCCTGAGCCACCCTCCCCTCCCCCACCCGCTCCCTAGAGCACCGACGCCCCCCTGAGCCCCCCTCCCCTCCCCTCCCCCACCCGCTCCCTAGAGCCCCGACATCCCCCTCAGCCCCAATCCCCTCCCCTCCCCCACCCGCTCCCTAGAGCCCCGACATCCCCCTCAGCCCCAATCCCCTCCCCTCCCCCACCTGCTCCCTAGAGCCCCGACATCCCCCTCAGCCCCAATCCCCTCCCCTCCCCCACCTGCTCCCTAGAGCCCCGACATCCCCCTCAGCCCCCCATCCCCTCCCCTCCCCCACCCGCTCCCTAGAGCCCCGACGCCCCCCTCAGCCCCAATCCCCTCCCCTCCCCCAGCCGCTCCCTAGAGCCCCGATATCCTGCTCAGCTCCCCCACCCCATGCGCCCAGCCCTGTGCCCCATCCACCCCCTCCCCCACTGCTCCCTAGAGCTGTGACATCCCCCTCAGCCCCCAACCTGCCCCGTCCCCCCCCAGTCCCCCTTCCACCCCCTGCGCCCCGCCCTGTCCCCGTGGGGCCCCCTCAGCCTCACCATCCTGCCCCCCACCTGCTTCCGGCTCCCTAGAGCCCTGACATCCCCCTCAGCCCCCAACCTGCCCTGTCCCCCCCACCCCCAACCCCCCATCCACCAACTGTGCCAAGCCCCGCCCTGTGCCTGTGAAGACCCCTCAGCCCCCCCATCCCCTCCCCCACCCGCTCCCTGCTCTGTAGGGCCCTGACATTCTCTTCAGCCCCCCAACCTGCCCCGTCCCTGGGCCTCCCCAGCCCCCCATCCACCCCCAGCCCTGTCCTGGGGCCATGGGGACCCCTCAGTCCTGCTCCCCAAACTCCCCCTAGTTCACCCCCCAGCCCTCCGTCATCCCCCACCCCTCCCCTCCCCCACCCTGTCCTCTCTCCTTGGCCTTTCGCTTTGCCCTGCCAATGTGCTGCCTCCCTCAGCCTCCTCCTCCCACCCCGCCCCAATCGACTCCAGCCCATTTCTCCAGTGCTGGGCCCCACGTCCCTGTCACCCCATTGCCTTCTCCATCCCCAGTGTGCGAGTCCCTCATCTCCACTCTCTGCTACCCCCCAACCTGCTGGATTCCCCTTTTCAGACCCCGTGGGGCCCTCCAACCTGCCCCACCTTTCCTCTCTGGGCTCTCTAAATCCCCCAGTCCCACAGTGCACTTGGTAATCCTACTCTCTTCTACCTCTAATCCTCCTAGTCCCTTACCTTGGGTCCTCCTGGACACCTCAAACCACAGTCCCGCCGCCCACATATATCCCAGTCCCTCATTCACACGCTGAGCCAGTCCCTTGGGGCCCCCACTGCCCACCAAACTTCTCCATCCATGAGGCCCGGGAAGCGGGGGCAAGCTCCTGTTAAATGGAATGTACTGTTTCAATTAGCTATTAATAAGATGTTTTTAAAATACTGAAGTGAATCACCGACTTTGAACTGAAATTCAAAATGGAGTACATGAACTCTAAATTTGAACTCCATCTTTGAGAGGGGACTTATTTACTACACAGACTCTAGCTTAAACGAGTCAGAACTGGTTTTTCCCACCAAGTCCAACCCTCAGTGTTCCATCACCTCAGAACTCCCCCCGCCAAAAAGGCTTTTTAAGGTCTTGTTCAGCGCCTGCGCGGGGCTGTCCATTCCAGCGACAGTTCGTACACGGTCGGGTCTTCGCAGAGCTCCAGAGCTGAGATCGAAGAACAACATCTATCCCGTAGTGTGTTTGAGGAAGAGGAGTCCTGTCATCGTCATTCCTATATCCTGCATTTCCTGGTGTCCATCATCAGCGACGAGAACCATCAGTCGTCTGGACTCCCCAGTGTTCCTCCTCAAGGACTCTAAATCAGTCCAAGAGTTGTAGGTCCTGGGCATCACGCCTGTACGTGACATCTGCTGCATCAGAGCAATAGGAGAAAGGTTTCCGTGTTGGGGTATTGTTTATTGTTTTGTAGAATCCCACGGGAGGGTGTATGGGCCTGAGCTCCAAGCTCTCAGAGTCCGTCACTGATCCACTATTTTACTGATTTATGGTTTTGCTGTTTCACTGTGTTATTCTTGTATTTCTCCCCCCCCATTCTCCCTAGTTTTTCTGTACCTTTTATCCCTAATACACTTACCTTTATTTGCACCATATATCTTGTCTTTTCTTTCTTTTATTATATTTTATGGGTAGCTAAATCCACCGGTGACAGACACGGAACGGAGCCGAGTCTGCAGCTTCTGAGAAAAGGGGCTTTCCCTGTTATATCTTCCCTCTACCATCTCTCTAGTATTTCCTTTGAAGCGTTACCTTCTTCCCCTTGAGGTAACACTCCCAATTTGGCTGGGCTTAGTTGTGTGTGTGTATGTGTGTGTGTGTGTGCTGGGCTCACAAAGGCGTTTTGCTCCCTTGGGTTGGGGTGTGGTTTTTGGCACAAGGTGACATGGTTTGGTAGCCCTGTGGATGCCATGTGGTGTCTGGAATGGGGCATGTGTGTTCCCATGATGCCCCTTCCCCTCTGCCTGCAGAGCTGAGGAAAGACAGGTCTGAGGAGCAGAGCAGGAGCTCTGGGAAGGAGAAGAGCAATATGAAGATGGAGTCTAAGATGACACCAGGTGACTTCTGTGGAGGGAGACATGCTGGACAGCGCCAAGGACTGGGGAGACAACCAGGTATGAGCCCAGGGCGCAGAGAGAGCTGGGGGAGGGTCTCTGAGTCTGTAACACTTCCCAGTCCTCTCTCACAGATGGATTCCAAGAGGGAGAGGAAGGAGAGGACAAGAGCTCCAGTACTAAAGAAAAATAAGGTGCATCCTAGCTGGGCCTGGGGCTCTGTGGGGTTAAGACTAGTGGAAGGGACAAGAGTCTCCTGTGCAGAGTGACTATGTTGGGTGCTGGTGCAGTGGGGTGCTTTCTAATTGTAGCTCTGACAACATCTTGGGAAGGGGGTTCAGAGTAGAGCCCTGGGGTGTGGGAGATGCGAGAAGGAGAGTCTGGCCATCACGGCAGATTGTGATGATAACTTTTGTTTTTCCTTCTTGTGTTGTGTTTGGCACCAAGGGAAAAGAAGTGTGTGCTGGGGGTGGGGGACAGAGTCCGTCTCGGTGGTGAGATGGAAAGCGAGCGAGAGCGCAAGCGTTGTTGATGCCAGGCAAGACCTGTCCAGCTGGGAGCAGAGCAGCTGTCACTGTCTGTGAGACCAGTGTCTGGTTTGGTGAGGGCTCTGGTCACAGCCCCCCTGGCTCCAGGCAGGGACTTCCCGTTAGCTGGGTGTGTGTGTGTTTAAAAACAAACAAACAAAAAAAAAACAAGAAAAAGGGTTTCCTGACTAGCTGTAGAGTCAAGGGAGATGATGTTGCCATTTGCGGGGGCTGTTCATCTCTCTGGCCAGCAGTGGTGTTTGCTCCCTAGCAGTAGGTTGGGTCCGTGAGGGTGACTCCTTGTTCTGAGTTTTGTTCCTTCCTCCTAGGTTTTTCTCTCTCTCTCTCTTCTCTGTGTTGGCCAACTCACACTCAAACTCTGTCCCTCTCCTTTCGTGAACACCTGTCACGTTCAGTTGCCTGCATCCTCTTCCTCTGCATCCAGTCTCCCCCCCCCCCCCCCAGTCTCCTATGGGCTAGTCTGGGTCTATCTGCCTATCATAGAATCAGAGAATATCAGGGTTGGAAGAGCCCTCAGGAGGTATCTAGTCCAACCCCCTGCCTAAATCAGGACCAATCCCCAACTAAATCATCCCAGCCGGGGCTTTGTCAACCCTGACCTTAAAAACCTCTAAAGAAGGAGATTACACCACCTCTCTAGGTAACCCATTCCAATGCTTCACCACCCTCCTAGTGAAAAAGTTTTTCCTAATATCCCACCTAAACCTTCCCCACTGCAACTTGAGACCGTTGCTCCTTGTTCTGTCATCTGGTACCACTGAGAACAGTCTAGATCCACTGTAACCCCTAGGTCCTTTTCTGCAGAACTGCTGCCTAGCCACTCGGTCCTTAGTCTGTAGCAGTGCATGGGATTCTTCTGTCCTAAGTGCAGGACTCTGCACTTGTCCTTGTTGAACCTCATCAGATTTCTTTTGGCCCAATCCTCTAACTTGTCTAGGTCCCTCTGTATCCTATCCTTACCCTCCGGCGTATCTAACACTCCTCCCAGTTTAGTGTCATCCGCAAATTTGCTGAGGGTGCAGCCCACGCCATCCTCCAGATCATGAATGAAGACATTGAAGAAAAGCGGCCCCGGGCCCGACCCTTGGGGCACTCCACTTGAGGCATGGTCTCTGCCATACTGGGAAGAATGCGTACTGCCTGCCAGGCTAAGGGGGTTGCTCTTTCCACTCCTATCTTTCTAGAGAGTTTGGGGAGCCATCCTAGCTGTAACTGGGGCACAGCGTGAGTGGCCAGTCATGTCTTTGGGGCTGTGGGGTCTGAGACTGAGAGGGGTGGGCTCACGGTCATCACTTTGGGCACTGGAGAAGTGGGGCTGGGATTAGAGATGCCTAGAACCCCCCTTATCACTTCCTAGCTCCATTACTGCGGCACCCAAAAGCCTTGCTCAGGGGCCACGCCCAGTACCGGGTTTCCGATGGTGCCCTGGCCCAGCCCTCTTCACTTGTGATGCACCCTGAGGCCCCCCTGCCCGCTGACTCCTCTCCCCTCTACTCCTCCTTGTCCCCTGCTCGCTCCTCTCGGCCGGCCAGGCCCAGGGCTCCTCTCTGCCCCCTGCCCCCCACCCACTGCCACTGCTCGCTCCTGTCCGCCGCGGGTGGTGAACGCTATAACGGTAAGGCTCTCTTATCGGGCACTAGCTCTCCTAGCTCAGCACGTGGGGCTCCTTCCTCTGCCCAGAGTCTCCCAACGACCTGCGTCTTGTGGACATGAGCCTGCTCCTGTCGCCAGGTGGCTGGCAAAGGAGTCTCCTGCCTGGGGAGGCTGTGGCATTGTGATGCAGGCACAGTGCAGCAGGCAGTTAACACTAGGGCAGTAGTTCTTCCTTCCCAGAAACAGGAAGTACGTGCTTGCAAAAGTGGACAGTCCCCCCAGCCCCCCAGTGCAGAGCAAAGTCGGTGTATCTCAGCAGGGAGCAGCAGGAACTCCTAACCCTACATGGGCTGGGATTGATACCTGGCTGGCCTGGGCCCCTAGAGGTGTGAGAGCAACGTGAATATTTGTTTGTGGCTTTTCCCCTTCAGGGTGCCTAAGGAGCTCTTTCTCCCAGAGCTGCATGGGAGGAAGTGAAGGCTCAGCCCTGAGCTGGAGGCTGGCAGCGATATTCTGTTCAGGGCTGGTGGGGGGGAAGCTCCCTGCGGTGAGGCTTAGAGGCTCTCTGCTGCAATCGGGCCTGTGAGATATTAGTCTTGCAGTATTTGTTCAGTGCTGATGGATTGGCTGTAGGAGCTGGGTCGTCTGGGGAGTCCCCACAGAACTGCCCGGAGGAAAGAGGGGGCTGTTCAGTCCTGCTGACTTTGCAGCTGGACGCAGCCTTTTGGGTCCTAGTGCCGGGGGTGCTCCCAGTCTGTGTGCTGGGAGGGGCCATCCTGTTCTCTGTACAGCAGGGAGTGCATGTGCTGGGGCGGAGGGGTGGGCTGGGGGAAATAAGCAGTAGGGAAGGAAGGGGGTGGGATGGGGAGGAGATGGGCAGTGGGGAAGGGGCATGGGATGGGAAAGAGAAGGGAATCGGGGATGCGGGGACAGGGGAAGATCAGGAGCCTGGCATGCAGCATCCCCTTGGCAGCAGCTGAGGCTCGCCCGTTAAGCAGCCCCATCGAACCCTCCCCCTGACTAGCCCCACCTCCCCTGCATGTGTACCACCCTGATAAGCCCCCGGACACACACTCTACAGAGCCCCAGCCAGCTGCACTTGGACCCCCACCCTAATGAGCCCCACCTCCCTTGCACCCGCCCTGCCGCTGAGCTCACCATACCTAGACACCCCCTGCTGAGCCCCAAGCACCTTCACCTGGACCCCTCTACAGAGTCCCACTGCCCCATCAACCCCCAACGAGCCCCTGTGCATCCAGATCCCCCACTGAGCCACCTGCACCCCGACTGCTCCACCCAGAGCCCTATTAGCCCCACCTGGATCCCCCCACACTGAGCCCCTCCACACTTGGATCCTGCTGGGCTGAGCCTGCCTCCCACACCCGGTGCACCTGGCACAGAGGGGCAGTGCCCAAAGGTGTTCCTGGGGCAGGCCCATCCCTTACACTGTGTCAGGGTCAGGTGCAGCCTCACTGTCGAGTCCCTGTCCTGGGAAGGGAGGGGGGAGGCTGCAGGGTGATCTCCCACCTCCATGCAGCCAGTGGCCTGGGCTCCCCCTGCCAGGCTGCAGCTTCCACGTTTATTTATTGACAAATAACATTTGCAAAATTTTAAAATAGTGCACAGAATTTGTACTGTTTTGGTGCTGAATTCCCTCAGGAATATGGAGTGCTGGGCAGTTGTGGGGGGGCTGTGAGAGGGGCACTAGGCAGTGGGGGGTGCTGGTTAGAGGGCTCTGCGGGCCAGAGGGGCACTGGGCATGGGAGTTGCTAGGCATAAGGGGGTGGGGGTAATGGGTGGGGGGTAGTATGACAGAGCACGCTGGCCACGCAGGGCTGGGTGGGTCAGTGGCCTCTGGCGGGGCTGCGTGGACCGTGGCCGTACCTCCCTTCTCCCCCCATGCCTTGCCCCTGGCCAGCCACTCACTCTGGGGATCAACCCCCCTCGTGCCATACCCCATTCCCCCATGGGAGCCCACAAATCTGTTTGGCGCCGGCCCTACAAAAGGTTAATCGGGCCCTGTCCACGCTTCCTTGTGCTGGGCAGTGCATGGACAATCGGAGGGACAGCAGGATGATGTGGAGATAGATGAGTGTGTGAGGCAGGCAGATGGATGAAGGGGTGTGTGGCATACAGTGGGGGCTGGCCCTGTCATCTGCTGCCCCCGTCTGACTCCGCCCCTGTCTCTCGCAGGCAGCACTCAGCAGAGTGTGGTACACCTGGGCGTACACCTGGGCGTAATGTGCTCCTGGAGAGCTCGGGCAGGGACAAGCGTGGGGCTCATGGCTGCTGAACCAGCTACTCCAGAGATTGCCACAGATCTCACCCCCCTTGGGCAGCAAGATCCTGGCCGGGGGTTCCTTGTCCCTCCTCGCAGCCAAAGCAGCCTGCTCAGCACAGAGACCGAGGTCACCTGCCCCCGCCCAGCCTGGCTGGAGCTGTTCCAACCCCGAATTGCTGGTATCCAGCCTGGCTGGAGTTGATTTGATGTCCTAGCGGAGTCCGTTCTTTCTCCCAGGTAGATTATGATTTTCCCCACTGCGGTTAGTTGCTCTTTATCTGCTTCCCCATAGTCCCTCCCCAGAGTCTGTCACTGCTTCACCTAAAAGCTGCTTCCCCTTTGGGGCAGTGTGTTCTGGGGTCTCTGCTGGCAGCAGGGACACTGCTCTGGCTTTGGGCAGGTGCTTGGCAAGGTAGGGTTGTAACTTAGAGCTTTCTTCAGCAGAAACTTTAGTAAAATTAGCCTTTGCCTCATTTCTGAAAGTGCAGAATAACACTCAGGCACACGCCTGCTCCCCGGGGGTATGTGTGGGTAGGTGTCAGGGTGCAGTGCCCCCTGCTGCCCAGGTGGGCTAGTGCCATATGTGTATCTCCCCCCCAACACTGTAATAGTGACCCCTGCTGGCCAGACACGGGAGTGCCCTGTCCGTGCCTTCTTGTTGGAGCAGTGACCCCTGGTGGCCAGGTGCGGCAATGCCTGGCATGTATCCCCCCCTATTGTTGCTGCAGGTACCCTTGGTGGCCACTGATGGCAGTTGCCTATGTGACCCCACCACTACCATTGCGTCTGTGATGGTTGGTGGCTTGGTGAGGCAGCACCCTGTATGTATATCAGCCATTGGGGCAGTGCCCTCTGGGTATCCCACGCTCATCTCGGTGACGCGTGTTGCCCAGGCGGGGCCGTCCCCTGTGTGTATTTACACATCCCAGTCCCTGCACTGGGGTAGTGACCACTGGTAGCCAGAGGAGTCGGTACCCTAGGCCAAACCGGACAGTCCCTCCGCAAAAGAATAAATGGACACAAATCGGACATCAGGAATGCTAACATATATAAGCCAGTAAGTGAACACTTCAATCTCCCTGGTCATTCTATTACGGATTTAAAAGTCACTATCATTGAACAAAAAAACTTCAGAAACAGACTTCAAAGAGAAACAGCAGAACTAAAATTCATTTGCAAATTCAACACCATTAATCTGGGCTTGAATAGGGACTGGGAGTGGCTGGCTCATGACAGAAGCAGCTTTTCCTCTTCTGGAATTGACACCTCCTCATCTATTATTGGGAGTGGACTACATCCACCTTGATTGAATTGGCCCTGTCAACACTGGTTCTCCACTTGCGAAGTAACTCCCTGCTCTCCATGTGTCAGTATATAATGCCTGCTTCTGTAACTTTCACTCTATGCATGCGAAGAAGTGAGGTTTTTACCCACGAAAAGTTATGCCCAAATAAATCTGTTAGTCTTTAAGGTGCCACCAGACTCCTTGTTGTTTTTGTAGATACAGACTAACATGGCTACCCCCTGATACTTGCCCTAGGTATGTTCTTCACCTCCCCCAAGGTGGCAGGGGCCTGGGTGTCAGGCAGTGCCTGGGTATCTTCCAACCCCGTTGTGGCCGTGAGCCCTGCTCCTGGTGTGCGTCACTCCCCCACTAGGGATTTGCCCTGGTGGCCACGTGGGGCAGTGCCCTGTGTGTAGCCCCTCCTCACCCTCTGTGCCAGGTATGGCAGGCACTGATCCCTGTGGGGCAGTGCCCTCTGTGTATCCCCCAACTGGGGCAGTGACCCCTGCTGGCCAGCTTGGGCAGTGCCCTGTGTGTGTGTGTCCTATTTGGGTAGTGACCCCTGGGGGCTAAGTGAGGCAGTGGCCTTTGATTTCCTCTTCTCTCCACACACACACACACACCCTCCTCCCTTTCTCTCTCTCTCTCTGTCTGACACAGTGCCCCCGTTGGCCAGTTGGGGCACTACCCGATGTGTATCTCTACTAATTGGAACAGTGACCTCCTGGTGGTGGCCTGGTGTGCCAGTGCCTTATTGGTATCTCCCTCCCCCCCAACACACCATTGTGGTAGTGGCCACTTCAGGCAGTGGCCTGTTTCATTGCCCTACCACCACCATTGCAGCAGTGACCCCTGGTGGCCAGGTGAGGCAGTGCCCTGCATGTATCCCCCCAACCAGTGCCCAGTGTGTGACCTCTAGTAGCCATGTGGGGCAGTGACCTGTGTGTACCATCTCCACTGGAACAGTGACCGCTGGTGTCTTGGTGCTAAGATGCAGCCACCTCTGGGTTACACAGTGGGGCTGTTTATAGGCCAGTGGGGACAGGCCCCCTCTGTTCCAGGAAGTAGGGGAATGGCTGGGACTCGGGGCAGAGCGCTCCATCTTGTATGTACATGTGACGCGCTGAGCACCTTTCCCCGACGTGAAGAAGACCCTGTGTGGCTCCAAAGCTGGTCCAGTAACAGGTATCACCTCACCTGCCTTGTCTCCCTGGTATTCTGCAAGTGTCCAACTTCCCCTTCGCTGCTGTTGTCCAACCCCCCCAGGCAACACCCCCCAGGTCCCTTCACCTGCCAAACCTCCCCTGGACCCTGAGCACGACTCCAACCCTGGGGGGGCTCCCCACCTGCAAACCCTATGGAGCCTGGGGGGCGGCCTGCTCCAAGGAGGGGAGGGGAATCCTGGGGCCACAAACTCAGTCACGGGGTTGAGGCTGCCCCTGGAAGGAGAAGCGGGGTGGGAGGGGAGAGAAGAGTGAAGCAATGCATGCTGGGAAGTAGACTCGTAGAACTGGAAGGGACCTCGAGGGGTCTCTAGTCCAGTCCCCTGCACTCAAGGCAGGACAAAGTATTATCTAGACCAGCCCTGACAGGTGTTTGTCCAACCCGCTCTTCAAACTCCCCAAGGATGGAGATTCCACAACCTCCCTGGGCAATTTATTCCAGTGCTTTACCACTGTGACTGTTAGAAAGTTTTTCCTAATGTCCAACCTAAACCTCCCTTGCAGCAGTTTAAGCCCCTTGCTTCTTGTCCTATCCTCAGAGGTTAAGAAGAACAATTTTTCTCCCTCCTCCTTGTAACAACCTTTTAGGTACTTGAAAACTGTTATGACGCCTCTCAGTCTTTTCTTCTCCAGACTAAACAAAATCAATTTTTTCAGTCTTCTCTCAAAGCTCATGTTTTCTAGACCTTTAATCATTTTTGTTGCTCTTCTCTGGACTTTCGCCAATTTGTCCACATCTTTCCTGCAATGTGGCGCCCAGAATCGGACTCAATGCTCCAGTTGAGGCAGAATTAGCGAAGAGTAGAGCGAAAGAATTACTTCTCGTGTCTTGCTTACAATACTCCTGCTAATACATCCCAGACTCATGTTAGCTTTTTTTGCAACAGCGTTACACTGTTAACTCATATTTAGTTTGTGATTCACTATGACCCTCCGAGATCCCTTTCCGCAGTACTTCTTCCTAGGCAGTCATTTCCCATTCTGTAGGTGTGCAACTGATTGATTGTTCCTTCCTAAGTGGAGCACTTTGCATTTGTCCTTATTGAATTCCATCCTGTTTACTTCAGACCATTTCTCCAGTTTGTCCAGATCATTTTGAAGTTTAATCTTATCCTCCAAAGCACTTGCTCCCAGCTTGGTATCGTCCGCAGGCTTTATAAGTGCACTCTCTATGCCATGATCTACATCGTTGATGAAGATATTGATGTAGCGTCTCCCTGGGGCTCTATCTCCCCTCAGCCATAGCGAGGGTGGTGTGGTGTCTCCTGCCTCCATTTCCTGTCAGCCACTGCAATGCCCGGCCCAGACTTCCCATTTCCGGTGCGAGTCCGGAAGCAGAAGTTTCCATGATGTGGTGCCGGGAAGGGTGATGCTGTTGTCAGGAGAAAGCAGGAGGAGTAGGTGGGGTCTGTGCTACCTTGGGGAAGTGCTGTCCTTGCTGTGAAAGGGCCCAGCCGTTATGGGAGATGTCGTCTCCCTGCCCTGCCATGCTCTGCACCAGCCCCTGCCTGTCACAGGAGGTGCAGGCTACAGGCTGCGGAGCTGCAGCTGGGAACCCCACAGCCCAACGTGTGTCAGGTACCCCCATTCTCAATGCCCCTAGTCCCTGCCGCCACCCCACCCCATCAGTTATAGAATAGGAGGTAATTTAACTTCCGCTCACTGTTCCCGGTTGGACTCTCATAGAGCACAAATTGGGAAACAGATTTTTTTTCCAGTGGCCATTTACCACTGGTGGTGTATGTGATGGAGGCTTTACAGAGTAGGTAGATCATACCATGCGTTGACTTTTGCTGCTGCTATGTGTTAACCCTTCTTGTACAATATCCATCAAAATAATAGTAAACAAGACATCAAAAAACACACAACATAATTTTGGTCATGACAGTAGACCATTGGTGTTCTAGGTTGTTCTGCTGGCACCAGCTTGCCTGCAGAGTGTCTGAAAAACAAAAGAAGCTTTTCCTAGCCCCTACGTCCCCTCGTGGGGACAGATTATTGCTTAAAAATCTCTCTCTTTTACAAATCTCATTGCTGATTGCAAGAAAAACAGAGGAATTACCTCCATACTTTCCTGTGATTTGTTTTATAGACAGGCCAGATTTCAATGGCTTCTACCCTTAAAGAAAAGGGTGAATTATCCTATTCATTTATGAAATTCAGGAGGTGGTGTACCTCAGTTTCCCTTCTTGTACAGCAGACCAGGTTTGTAGTGGCTTCTCTGCTGTGCCAAGCTTTAAGTTTATTCACAGGTAATAGCTGAGAGTATTACTATGAGATCTTTGAACATGAGATTTGTTTTCAGTTACCATTTTTAGCATGCTTAAAATTACACACCTTATACATTGTTACAAGGTTACTCACTAGCATTTATTTCAAGGTTTAATATTGTGACAGTCTGATTACTTAGAGCCACTGCAAGGCTGGCTGTTTCTGACATTGCTTCTTTTGTACATTTCACCCCTGCTCTTGCTTCAGAGGTACACTGTCTTTTAACTTGTTGTGTCCCTCCTGCAGTACTTAGCTGCTATGGATTACCAAAGTGAAAAAAAAAAAAAAAAAAGATCCACAATCTCTCTCCATTTTCCCAGTTGTGGCTGCCCCTGCCATGGCCACACTTAGAAAGATATTGAACTTCATAAACACCTGGAAGTACCCAAAGGGTTAAATGCTAAATCCTAAAGCCACCTCCCACTAGCTGGCCATGTCTGGCAAAAGGGTCTGTCAATGTTGCAACTTTGGATGTGAGATTTAAATGGAGTTTTAGCGGCATTATTTTAAAAAAAAAAAACAGAACAAAACAAACCTAATTTATCTCAAACCTACAAACAGGATTTTACAAACCATGAGTGTGGTTTAGGTCCTTAAAACCTTGCATAATTACACACAAATATTTACACACACAAATTATTTTTTGCACAGCTCTAATTGTTTTTTTTATAATGCTGTACACTGATTACATTCCCATACACCTATCTTGTGATTTTGATTACAAACTATTCCCATTTCTCCTCAGAATAGTTGTAAAGACTTCTGGGGATAACATATCGTGGTAGCAGTAGCCACTCTACCTGACCCCCTTGTATAATTTGTTTAACTACCACAGTTCCACTCAATGTGACTGTACCGCATTGCACATATATTTACATTTACATAACTGCATTTTATTATTAAACCAAGAATTCCCTTTTTATAACACCACAACTGTTACTTTTTAACATTTTCACAACTCCTAAGTGTTTACTTCCCTACAAAGTCTGTAGTATTCATTTTTGCAAAAGCTACATGTAACTTCACTTATTTTAAATCACTTACTTCTGCATTCAGTTCTTTAAGGTGCAATACAGCTGTCTTACCCAGTGCTTCCCCCCCAACCCCGCTTTTATTTGCACCTCAGTCAGGGCCGTTGCAGGGATATTTTGCACCCTAGGGGAAACTTCCACCTTGCACATACCCCTCCCCCTTGCACATCAGTTCATTGAGGGGCAAATCCCAATGAGCCTTTATAGACTCCAGGGGCCAGCCATGCCCAGGGGCTGCTCCCCAGACCAGGTTCCCCCGCCCCCTGAACTCCCCTGGAGGGGGCACAACCCCTGCGTGAGCCCTCCCCACCCTAAAGAGCTTCCATACAATCCCACTGTAATACAGAACCATTTGCCTATTCACTACAATGATCTCCTAAAACACCGAACCTTAGTTCAATCAGGATTAACCTCTTTCAGCAGGGATCACTCAGATACTGCAGGAAATCGCCATCTATCTCACTGCCACTGAATTGTGTGGTAGCCACATTTCACTCAGACAAGAATTGCTACAGGCTCAGGGGCAGAGACTGTGTTCCTGCCCCTTCCACCCACTGCCAGCTCAGCCTCTGGTAGCTCCCAAGCGTTCCACCCTCTAGTTATTCACTTTGAAGACTGAGCAACAATTCAGAACAAAGATAAGTTTTTTGCCACCTTCTCTCCAATAATGTCTGGGAGGTGTTTGATTGTTAGTTCTTCCAAATTACTTGCTGACTCTTTTCAATCTACAATTTTTGTAGCTCATTTGAGAGCACTTTATTGTGAGCATTTGGTGTCTGAAATTTGAGCAGTCAGTAAGTTTGGGAGTCAGGACTCCTGGGTTCCATTCCTCCTAGAGCCTGGGGAAAGTCTTGGGTTCTAATCCTAACGCTGCCACCGCCTGCCCATTTGATATTAGAGAAATCACTTCACCTTCCTCTGCCCTAGTGTCTCCCTCAAGAAATGGGGGACAAGAATCATCCCCTAGCTCTCTCCCTGGACGGGGGCGGCTGTGAGGCTCCATTCAAGAGTCTGTGCAGCTTTTGGAACTCCCCCGGCTCATAGGAAGTGCAAAGAAGGGCAGTAAATGACGCCTGTCCAGCCTAGGGAGGATGATCTGGGGGGAAGACACAGGATTTTGTGCAGCTTGGGAAGCAGGGGAATGCAGTGATTACCGCAGGGTGCAGGCACTCCTGGGTGCTAGCCCTGTCTTTGGGGGCATTTATCCTCTATGGGCTAGAACAGGAGTCTGGCCTGGAACCCTCTCTGCAGCTGGTGGTTCCTGACACATTGCACTAAAGCTGGAGGTGGATTAAGATTATTGGGACCCTGGGAACAGAGAACATTTGGGCTCCCCACACTCCATTATAAACATGAATTATCAAAATGCCTTAAAACAAAGACTCCATTCAGTGTTTGCACATGGCATTAATAATAAAGCAAATCATAGCCCATTTCATTCTGCCTAAATTAACGGCTCAGTTTTTTGACATGGAAAATGAATATGGCTAGATATTATTCACACCATTATACAAAGGTGCTCACTGCTAATATGGACAACACTGGTGGTATACGAATCAGTCATTCACAGGTCAACAAGTGGTTCTTTCATCTCCCCCAATTTTCTTAAACCCTGACGATTATGTGTTTTCCCCACCTCTTGATCCTGTTACAGTCCAGTTTTTCCACTGTGGAAGCGAAGACGTCTGAAAGCCGACAGTCACAATTCCAAAAGTAAATTAATTAAAAGAAATAATCCTAACCTGAGGAGAAATTAACTCTATCATTAGAACTTTAATTTTCAGCCAATGGTGAAAACTGGTTTAAAAGAAAGTTTGCAACTGATCACATAAACTATGAACAAATGTTGAAAGAATCTGATATGTGCCATAGTGACTCTCTTGGCTTTCTCCCCAAGGCAGTTCATGGCAAACCATTTTACCAATTTAATTTTAGGACTAACTATTTCAGCTAATCAGAAACTAGTTTATACGCATACATTAAATCTCACTTTTAATAGGCCAGTTTCTGATTAGCCAGTGCACACAACAGATGTTCGGTCATTACTAAGCCAGTGAGAATATAGTTTTTCCAATAATCCTGCAGGGAGAGAGACTATTCATCACTCCATTATAGCAATGCCTCCTCATCGGTGTATTGGAGGGAACATGTCACTGGAATGTCTCACAAGAGAAATTTCTCCCACTTCTATAACTATCTGGGTTTGTCCTTTCTGTTTTATCCCCCAACCCGGCTTGGCGTTGGCATGCACGTAGCAACAGACGGCCATTAGCCCATGACAACAGTCGATTCCACTGACCACCTTTGTTCGGTGAACTTGGGCGGGCCACAATTCATTTGTGAAATTCGTAGCTGAGTGAGTTGGGGCTGGAAGCTGTGGCCCAGTGTAAACAGAGCCACATCAGTCCATGCTGGGTGAGGGGGAAACACACACAAAGATCTGAAACGTCTGGTCTGTGGTAAATAGCACTATGGCCTTTCCTCCACTGCTAAGGGGGGAGAACTGTTCTACAGAAGGTCTCATAGCAGCTGAGCACGGGCTGAATAATGCCCTGTCACAATGGACCTGGCAAGAACCCACACTAAGATCCCAAGGCTGTGAACCACGTGCATGGGAGGTGAGCTCCACAAAGGTTTCGGGGTGCAGGGGGGTAAATGGGGCTACATCATGACATACTAGGATGGGGTAAATAATGCTGCATTGTGAGACGCAGGGGTAGGGGCATCCAAAGGCCTCGAAACTGTGGCTGGCGGCATAAAAAACCCAAACCAAGCCTCTGTCTCACCATACATTTTGCAATCAGCAAAAGACACAGGAAAAAAACCTGGAAGAGAAGCGGAGAGAATGGTCACGTCTGGGGGTGATTGAACATTGAGAGGCAAGGAAGAGGTGATGGGGGCTTCCACAGGGTGTGCGTGTGTGGGAGGGTGGAGGGTTTCCATGATCCCCCCTTGAGCACGACAGCAGAGCGTTTCCCCCGTCCCCGTGCTCGTGGGGGTTGCAGTTCCCTGGGGACTGCCCTTGTGGGTTGAGGTCGTGAGGATTTCCCCAGCTGCCCTGGCTGTGGGGAGCTCCCCATCCCAGCGGCCTCACACCCCTCTTTCGTCTCTGTTCTCCCGGTTGCTGATGTGCTGCAGGTTACAGCCCGTGTCCTCGCGGCTCAGCATGGGTTCGGAATGGTCTGACTCCAGCCAGGAGTGCGCATTCCCACCAAGGGCACCAGACACCTCCCACCCTTGGCCAAGTTGGAAGCCGGAGCAGGGCTGGGGAGTCCCCGTCCCCCCCACCGGGGTTGGGCGAAAGCAGGTCCCTGCCGGTGTCCCCTCCCCGCGAAGCCCCCGCCCAGGGCAGGTGGAGGGTCCACGACCCTGTGGCTCCTCACAGCTGCCCTTGTGCTCCGGGTCAGGGAGAGCTGCGCAGGCAGCTGTGAGAAGACGCGGAGTTGCAGCTCTGCCACCTGCCGTGGGCAAGCAGGGAGCCCAGGAGATGGGGACACAGGGCAGGGGATGCTCTCAGCCCCCCTGCACCCTGGGCAGGTGGAAGGCCCACCCCAGCTCCCCACAGCACCCCGGGGTCCCTGGCCAGGCTCTACATTGGCCTGGCTGGGGGGGTGGGGCTTCGGGGGGGAGGGAGCAGGGTCAGCCCTGATGAAAAGTGGATGGGCAAGGGCCATCCCTCCTGAGGTCCCTTCCAACCCTGATATGCTATGATTCTATGATTCTATCCCCTTCAATAAGTGGGTGGGCCCTGGCCCCCGGCCACCCCAAGTCCATCACCACTGATTCCCACGCAGCTTGGGGCTGGAGGAGACACCACAGGAGGCAATACTCCCCATCTTCCTTCGCCGCCTAGCCCTGGCTGCCCGGACAGGCCTGGGAGGATGCAGAGGGGGCCCGTCACCAGTGATGGTGAGAAGTCATGGGCAGCAGCAAAGAAAACAAGCAGAAGAGGGAGGTAGCATCTGTTGCTGCTCCCCCAGCCGCACTCACTAACTGATCCCCCACCGGCTCATCCAAGAAGCCTTACCCCAAGCACGGCCAGCACGGCCGGCAGAAGAGAGGACGTAGCAGCGAAATCATCCTGCCCGAGCATCATGAGATTTTCCCAGGGTCCCCCAAGTTGCTCGAGGCACCTGGGCATGGGCCCCCTGTACATTGATCCACCACTGCAATGGCTGCGGAGCTCAGGATCCCGCTTCCCAGAATGCCCGGAATGCCAGGCGGAGACGGAACACGCGGGGAGCGACCACCAGAGCCAATCAGAAGCCAGCGCTCGGAGACAAAGGGCTCGGTTTACATTCGGTTGTTGGCTGTTGGTGGAGTGGAGCGGAGGGAGACGCATCACAGCCTAGGAGGTGCCCATTGACACTGAGACCGAAGACCTGGTAAGAATCCCCACGTGTGCTTGTTTTCCTTGTGAATTTCAAGCCGGCCAAGGAATACAGGTTTCAGAGTAGCAGCCGTGTTAGTCTGTATCCGCAAAAAGAACAGGAGTACTTGTGGCACCGTAGAGACTAACAAATTTATTAGAGCATAAGCTTTCGTGGACTACAGCCCACTTCTTCGGATGCATATAGAGTGGAATAAATATTGAGGAGATATATATACACACATACAGAGAGCATAAACAGGTGGGAGTTGTCTTACCAACTCTGAGAGGCCAATTAAGTAAGAGAAAGAAAAAAAACTTTTGAAGTGATAATCAAGCTAGCCCAGTACAGACAGTTTGATAAGAAGTGTGAGAATACTTACAAGGGGAGATAGATTCAATGTTTGTAATGGCTCAGCCATTCCCAGTCCTTATTCAATCCTGAGTTGATTGTGTCTAGTTTGCATATCAATTCCAGCTCAGCAGTCTCTCGTTGGAGTCTGTTTTTGAAGTTTTTCTGTTGTAAGATAGCCACCCGCAGGTCTGACATTGAATGACCAGACAGGTTAAAGTGTTCTCCCACTGGTTTTTGAGTATTATGATTCCTGATGTCAGATTTGTGTCCATTAATTCTTTTGCATAGAGACTGTCCGGTTTGGCCAATGTACATGGCAGAGGGGCATTGCTGGCACATGATGGCATATATCACATTGGTAGATGTGCAGGTGAAGGAGCCCCTGATGGTATGGCTGATATGATTAGGTCCTATGATGATGTCACTTGAATAGATATGTGGACAGAGTTGGCATCGGGCTTTGTTACAAGGATAGGTTCCTGGGTCAGTGTTTTTGTTCAGTGATGTGTGGTTGCTGGTGAGTATTTGCTTTAGGTTGGGGGGTTGTCTGTAAGCGAGAACAGGTCTGTCTCCCAAGATCAGTGAGAGTGAGGGATCATCTTTCAGGATAGGTTGTAGATCTCTGGTGCTGCGCTGGAGAGGTTTTAGTTGGGGGCTGAAGGTGACAGCTAGTGGTGTTCTGTTATTTTCTTTGTTGGGCCTGTCTTGTAGGAGGTGACTTGTGGGTACTCGTCTGGCTCTGTCAAACTGTTTTTTCACTTCAGCAGGTGGGTATTGTAGTTTTAAGAATGCTTGATAGAGATCTTGTAGGTGCTTGTCTCTATTGAGTGATTGGAGCAAATGTGGTTATATCTTAGAGCTTGGCTGTAGACAGTGGACTACAGGGCGGCATCAGCCCCTAGAGAACTGATACTCAACTCCCATTCTGCTGCGCAGGGGCTGGAAGGGAGCTGGTTGTGTGGGGGTGGGGCCCCTTGTAAATGCTGTTATTGTTGATGGGTTATTAGTCTAGTTGCTCCTGTTCTTTCCTTAGCACAGGCCTTTCTTCCCTCTGCCCAATAAGCTCCCTCACTTGTTGTGTTGTTCCTGGGGGGATTGTGATAGATTTGTACCCCTTGTGCCTGGACGATGATCCTAGTCTGTTATTGGGCACTAAACACTTCCCCAGGGCACAGTAGCCCTTGTGACTCAGGCACTAGGAGGGGCCCCCTTGGGTGGAGTCAACAGATGCCAAGAGAGTCCTGCACTTAGGCCGGAAGAATCCCATGCACCGCTACAGGCTGGGCACCGACTGGCTAAGCAGCAGTTCTGCAGAAAAGGACAGGGGGAGAGTCCAAAGAGGATGGAGCTCGGCTGTTCTCAGTGGTGGCAGATGACAGAACAAGAAGTAATGATCTCAAGTTGCAGAGGGGGAGGTCTAGGTTGGATATTAGGAAACACTGTTTCGTTAGGAGGGTGGTGAAGCACTGGAATGGGTTCCCTAGGGAGGTGGTGGAATCTCCTTCCTTAGAGGTTTTTAAGGCCTGGCTTGACAAAGGCCTTGGTGTTGGTCCTGCTTTGAGCAGGGGGTTGGACTAGATGCCTCCTGAGGTCAACAAACCAATGTACAACTTTAGAGCCCACAAGTCCACTCAGTCTTACTTCTTCTTCAGCCAATCGCAAAGACAAACAAGTTTATTTACATTTCCAGGAGATAATGCTGCCCACCTCTTATTGACAATATCACCTGACAGCGAGAACAGGCATTTGCATGGCACTAGCGTAGCCGGCGTTGCAAGGAATTTACGTGCCAGTTATGCTAAACATTTGTGTGCCACTTCATGCTTCAACTTGTAGATTGCACTATCGTTTTTTTTTTACAGTACAAATATTTGTAATCAAAACTAATAATTAGGGCTATCAATTAATTGCAGTTAATGCATGTGATTAGCTCAAACCAAGTTAGTGCATTGTTTTTTGTTACGAGAATTAATTGCACACCAGGGCACCGTACTCAGGGGGGTGCCACTGTGTGCCTCTGGGGCAAGGGTGCCCCTCCTCCCACCACGCTGCTCCACTGCTGCTCCCACCTCCTGGCCCCCGCCCCCATGGAGCCGCCCCGACCAAGCTGCCTGCCCACTGTCTGCTTTGCAGAGCGGGGGTAGGAGTCGGGGGCTGATGTCAGGGTGTCCCCGATCTGGTAGCTGCTGAGCTGGGGTTGGGGAATGGGGGCACCTGTCTCATGTTGCCACTGGCTCAGGAGTGAAGCCTGAACACCTGGGTTCTCTGCCTTCTCAGGCCGGGGAGGGGGTGTGGCCCGGGGCTACAGGAGGACGATGCCTGTCCAGACTGACTACAGGTCTCTGTCACTGACCCCATTGCTCTAAGGGATGAGATTCCCTGGGGGTCCCAACACCGGGGGAGCTTTGGAAGCAGCCTGCAGGGTGAGCCCTGCCAGTGTGTGCAGAGCCCAGTCCAGGTGCCCCCCGGGGCGCGTGGGATGAGAGGGAGTCGCCCCAGCTGGGGGGCAGACAGGCCCATTGGTGAGAGGCTGCGTTGCCCCAGACTCACGGCTGCTCCCTGCTCAGTTCCAGGATGGACGTGCTGAGGAGGATTCTCAGGAGAAAGGCTCCGCAGGTGGCCCCGGAGCCAGAGCAGGGCAGCTGCCAGCATCCCCAGACAGAGAGCCGCCCCTCCATCCCCATGGCATGGGAAGCACCTCCCGACCACCCCAGGAGATGGACCTGCTCGGCCTTGCTCACCAGGAGGAAACCAGCTCCCAGGGCTGGTGCCGAGCGGAGAGAGACGACATCCAGGCCGAGATGGAGGTGGCCCACGTTCAGTCTGGGCAGGCAGGACACAGCCCATGAGAGGAGCCAGGCAGCGCAGCTCTGGGTTTGCTTCTGCTGGAAGGCCAGCCCTCAGCCCAGCCGCGTGGGCCAGCAGGAGGCATCCCCAGGGCAGGAGCTGGGGGATAGTTGCCCCAGCAGCTCAACTGGTGCCGGAGGGGAGAGCAGCCGCTCCCTGGAGGCTCCCTGCAACACGGAGGCCGAGTGCTCCTCCACTGCAGGTGAGGAGACCCCCTGGGCATGGGGAGGAGCAAGAGGCCATTAACACCCAGTCACTCTGTCAGAGTCATTGGGGAGATCCCTGCCCAGGGTTCTGGCCTAAGCCACGTGAGCCCAATGACATCAGCGGGAGTCACAGAGCCAGCCCCTGCAGTGGGGCATGGGGGGAGCTGCTGGGAAGTGGGTCCCTGATGCTTTGGGGCAACTCCCAGGAAGGATGGGACAGTGAAGGGCCTCATCTGTCATGGGGCCATAGGGCTGAGGAGTCTGTGGGAGGGGCAGTGTGGAGATCTCTCTGCCATGAGGCCCTGGCGCTGAGGGGTCTGTGAGAGGGGCAGTGTGGGGATCTGTCTGCCCTGGGGCCTGGGGCTAAGGGGTCTGTGAGATGGGCAGTGTGGGGATCTCTCTGCCATGGGGCCCTGGCGCTGAGGGGTCTGTGAGAGGGGCAGTGTGGGGAATCTCTCTGCCATGGGGCCCTGGCGCTGAGGGGTCTGTGAGAGGGGCAGTGTGGGGAATCTCTCTGCCTTTGGGTGCTTACATGGGAGGGGGAAACATTAAATCTTCTCTCCCCATCCCTTCACACCCCTGTCCTTCCTCTTCCCCACTCCCCAGCAAGAGTCACCCTCTGCCCTTGTATCTCTGACGCAGAGACCCCCACGGACCAGTCAGAGAAGAAGGACCTTGCCCCTGAGGAAAAGGCAGAGGAGGATGAAGATCTGGCCATAGAAGGAGAGGAAGAGGAGGAAGACCTAGAGACACAGGAGGAGGAGAAGCTGGAAGAGGAAGTCCTGACCACAGAAAAAGAGGAGGAGGTGGAGGACCTAGCCATAAAAGAGGAGGAGGACATGACCACAGAGGAGGAGAAAGACCTGGACACAGTGGAGAAGGAGGAGAAGGAGAACGTGTCTGCAGAAGAGGAAGAAGAGGAGGAGGAGGAGGGGAACGTGTCTGCAGAAGAGGAAGAAGAGGAGGAGGAGGAGGAGAACGTGTCTGCAGAAGAGGAAGAAGAGGAGGAGGAGGAGGAGAACGTGTCTGCAGAAGAGGAAGAAGAGGAGGAGGAGGAGAACGTCTCTACAGAAGAGGAAGAAGAGGAGGAGAATGTGTCTGCAGAAGAGGAAGAAGAGGAGGAGGAGGAGAACCTGTCTGCAGAGGAGGAGGAGAACTTGTCAGCAGAGGACGAGGAGGAGGAGATCTCGATAGAAGAGGAATAGGACTTGACCACAGAGAAGGAGGAGGAAGAAGAAGGTAAAGGAAGAGGAAGAGAAGGACGTGGCCCTGTTGGAGGAACACCTGATCATGGAGCAAAAGGAAGAAGAGAAGGACCTGGCCATGGAGCAGGAAGAGGAGGAAGAGGAGCACCTGCCTATGGAGGAAGAGGAGGAAGACCTGGCCATGGGAGTGGAGCACCTGGCCATGGAGCAGGTGGAAGAGGAGGAGAACCTGGCTACAGAGGAGGAAGAGGAGGACCTGGCCATGGAGAAGGACCACGCCACAGAGGAGGACAAGGAGGACCTGGACCAGGAGGAGGAGAAGGAAGAGGACCTGCTAATAGAGGAGGACAAGGATGTGGCCATGCCGGAGAAAGAAGAGAAGGAAGAGGGGGTACTGGCTACGGAGGAAAAAGAAGTGGAAGAGGATTAGGACTTGGCCACGGAGAAGGAGCAGGAGGAAGAGGACTTGGCCACAGAGGAGAAGGAGGAGGATGTGGCTATGCAGGGGGGAAGAAAAAGAGGTGGAAGAGGAGGTAGAGGACCTGGCTATAGACTAGGAGGACCCAGGAATGGAGGAGGAGGAGGATGTGCCGATGCAGGGGGAAGAGGAGAAGGAGGTGGACCTGGCCATGGAGGAGGAGGAGCAAGAGGACCTGGCCAGAGAGGAAAACGAGAAGGAGGAAAAGGAGGAGGAGAACCTGGCCACGGAGAAGGAGAGGGAGGACCTGGCCATAGAGGAGGGAGTGGAGGAGGGGGACGACCTGGCCAGAGAGGACAAGAAGGAGGAAAAGGACGAGGAGAACCTGGCCACGGAGAAGGAGCAGGAGGAAGAGGAGCTGGCCACAGAGGAGAAGGAGGAGGATGTGGCCATGCAGCGGGAAGAAGAAGAGGCAGAAGAGGAGGAAGAGGACCTGGCTATAGAGTAGGAGGACCCAGGAATAGAGGAGGACGGGGATGTGCCGATGCAGGGGGAAGAAGAGAAGGAGGGGGAGGACCTGGCCATAGGAATGGAGCACGTGGTCATGGACAAGAAAGCGGAAGAGGATGACTTGGATGAGGAGGAGGAGGGCAAGGCCAAGTCCTCCTCTACCTCCATGGCCAGGTCCCCCTTGCCCAGATGCGTAAATAGGGCAGTAATGAGTAGGAGCAGGGAGGAGATCTTACCTCTCTCTATAGCATTGGTAAGAGAGATGATGGAATAGTGACAGCCAGTTCTGGTGTCTGTGTTTTAAAAGGATGGTGTTAAATTGGAGAGGGTGCAGAAAAGAGTCACACTAATGATATGAGAGCTGGAGAAAATGACCTACAGTGAGAGACTCAGACTATAGGTTGGTGAAATTTAATGGCCTGGAACATTCAGGAGGTAAGATGAGATGATCTAATGGTACCTTCTGGCCTTAAGGTATATGAAACTCTATGAAGCATCGCCTCCCCCCACCCCCCGACCCCTCCACCCCCCGCTCCGATGTGCTTCACCGCACAGCCTGGAATAGCCCTGCTCCAAAGCGGCCCTGGTGGAGAAGACAGCGGTGAGTGAGAGACGGCTGTGGGGACCTGGCGGGAGGGCAGGAGACCTTGGACAAGGAGGGGGCTCCCCTTGGCAGGGCACTGGAGAGAACAGTAGAGAGCAGGGATTCTTGGGGCTGAGGTCTGGGCACTGCCAAGAGGAAATTCTGGGCGTAAGCGCTGGGGGCAGGTGGGGAATCGTGGGACTGGAGGGTAAGCTGAAGCTGGGGGTAGAAAGGTGAGGGGCAGCTGCGAGAGGCTGGGTATGGGCCAAGTTGGAAGGGAAGGAAGGAATCGGGAGGACAGGGCCCAGCTGTGTTGCCAGAGAATCCTGCTGGCTGTGTCTGGGCAGCCTCTCTGGGAAGTGCCCAGGGGTCAGTGGGGCCTGAATCTGACCTTTTCCTTTGGGTCTTACAGGAACTGAGGAGCTGCCCCAGGACTCTGGGCCCAGCTCTGTCCTCTCCAGCTCCATGGACCGCACGTGAAACCTCCCGTACCAGAAGCTCCAGTCCGGCTCCCCCAGGTCCGGTGCTGCTCAGACCCAGAGACGCTGCCTCCTCCATGGCCAGGTTCTCCTCCACCTCCTGCACAGCCTGCAGTGATGGGTAAGGGAACCCATGGCCACACAAAGACCCCATGGGCACGGGTGGGGATTGAATCTGGGCCCTTCACCACCATGGGCACAAACTCTGTCAGGCTCCAATTCAGATAGCCATGGAAGGATCTGCCAGCAGACACCCCCTCTGCATTCCCACTGCCAGACTCTTGCCCGCGGTGACAATGAAGAAGCAGGAGAACTCCTGCCAGAGAACCCCCGGGCTGCACAGTCAGGTGTCACTGGGACGTCTCTGGGAGCCATTTCCAGAGTGTTCTGGTGGGGTCATTTTCCTTCTCGAACCCGGGGTTTCTCTGCTCCCAGAAGCTCAGCCAGGGAGGCCACCCTGCAGAATATGGCCCCGCAGTTTAGCGATGGGCTGCAGGAGTCACCACGTAGGTGTGCAGCAGCCGTAGCGCCTGCATTGACCATGGGCCAAAACCTGCAGCCCTGACAGCCTAGGATACCTCCACGGATGGCAACGGGAGTGTAGCCTGGGTAACTAGCTGCTGGGCCTGGGCCTATAGAGAGAGGACTCAGAGATGTAGCAAACCAATGGCCAGAGAAGTGAAGGATGTAAGGAAAGAGAAGAGCTAGGACATCTGGGGAGCTGCTGCAGTCAAGGGATCCCAGCCGGAAGAGAGAAGATGGGTGGGTTAGACTAGATGAACCTTGCCAGGGGCGGTGAGTTATATGGGCCCGTGGTGCCCGGGCTCCAATAAATTCAGGGCCCAGGGGGTCTGGCTCCACCAATGTTCTGGGCAGGGTTTCTCCCCCCGTCCCGCCTGCCACCCCCACATGCCTCCCCCGAGTATCCCTGCCTGCCCCCTGCAGCTCCGCGCTGCGCTCCCTGGCCGGCCGCTGCCACTGCGGGCTACAAGGAAGTGCTGCCGGGTCAGGCTGAGGCGGCTGCTGCGCCTGCGGAGGGAGGAGGCGCATGGCAGCCTCCCCTCTCCCGCCCCGGCAGGGGATTCTGGGTCGAATCCGAGGGAGCCGGGGGCTTATTCTGGCAGGACCTCCTGAGCAGAAGCCTGGCGGGGCTTGGGTGAGTGCCTTGTCCCTGGGGGGATCCTCCCCTCTGGCCCCCACCTTAGCCCCAGGGCAGCCTGTCTGCTGCACCCCAAACTCCTAATCCCTGACCGAGTCCCATCCACTGCACTCCCTCCCGCACCCCAACACCCTGTCCCAGCCCAGAGCCTGCACCCAGCTCCCAAATCCCCTCCCACACCCCGTCCTACACCCCAACCCCCAGCCCAGAGCCTGCACCCAGCACCCAAACCCCCTCCCACACCCCAACACCCTGTCCCAGCCCAGAGCCTGCATCCAACCCCCAAACTCCATCCCAGAGCCTGCACCCCCTTCTGCACCCCCTTCTTAACCCCAACCCTCTGCCCCACCCCAGAGCCTGCACCCAGCACCCAAACTCCATCTCACACCCCCTCCCGCACCCCAACCCTCTGTCCCAGCCCAGAGCCTGCACCCGGCACCCAGACCCCCTCCCAGAGCCTACACCCCAAACCCCCTCCCTGAACCTTGCAGTCCCTTCCAACCCGATGGGTCTATAATTCTTTGATTCTAGCATCTGTCACCTAAAAAGAAGGGCTGGCGCGTATGGATTTCCTCCGCATCCTCTGCACTGAAGACAGAAGTTTCTCCGCAATGGCCTGGTCTTCCTGGAGTGCTCCTTTAACGCCTCGATCGCCTAGTGGCTTTGCTGACTGTTTGGCAGACTTCCTGCATCCCATGTACTTAACCAATGCTTTGCTGTTAGTTGTTGTGCCTTAGCTAGTTGCTCTTCACATTCTTTTTTGGCCTTATTATACTTTTCATTTGATTTGCCAGAGTTTATGCGTCTTTGTATTTTCCTCACTAGGATTTGACTTCCAAAGTGCCTCTTTTACTCAGCTGTTTAGCCCTGGGGGCATTTTTTGTATCCTCGCACTGGTTTGTTTTTTATTTGCGGGATACATATAGTGTGAGCCTCTAGCATGGTGTTTTTAAACAGTCTCTGTGCGCTTTGCTGGCATTTCACCCTGGCATGTTGCTTTTAATTTCCATTTAACGAGCCCCCTCACTTCTGTGCAGTTCCCCTTTCTGAGTTGAATGCTCCTGCGGTGGTAAAATTGGGTTAGCCGTTCCACCCCATAGGATGGGAGGAGGATTATACCCAACCTGTCTTCTTCCTTAATGGGCTCTGAGGTGGCATACAAAGATTTACGCTGCCTGGGGCGGCCAGGGGTCCCTTAATGCATACTGGGATTCAATGGTACAGTTTTGTGACAAGGGGGTACCCGAGGTATTTCTTCCCCTACTGAACCATCCCTGTGACAATGCGGTTCTGGCGGAACCCAACTGAGAGTGCCAACTCAGGACAAATTGCTAAAACAGGGCAGTTACAGCCCAAGGCTGGGGTTTTTCCACCTTTAAGGCAAACCAAACCAGCCAGACTAGGAGGACTTCGGTCTCATCCCACTGGCTAACCGCAAGTCTCACAAGCAATCTCCTTAGACACTCCAGTTTCCCAGTATTACCACCAGTGCCACACGTTATGGGGACAAATGGTTATGAAAACCAATACCCCAGTAAAAGAAAAAAGTTCTCCTGATCCCAAAGGACCAAGCCCCAGACTCAGGTCAATATACAAGTCAGATCGTACCCACAAATCACACTGTTGCCAATCCTTTAGAATCTAAAATCTAAAGGTTTATTCATAAAAGGAAAAAGATAGAGATGAGAGTTAGAATTGGTTAAATGGAATCAATTACATACAGTAATGGCAAAGTTCTTGGTTCAGGCTTGCAGCAGCGATGGAATAAACTGCAGGTTCAAATCAAGTCTCTGGAACATCCCCAGCTGGGATGGGTCATTCAGTCCTTTGTTCAGAGCTTCAGTTTGTAGCAAAGTTCCTCCAGAGGTAAGAAGCAGGATTGAAGACAAGATGGAGATGAGGCATCAGCCTTATATAGTCTTTTCCAGGTGTAAGAACACCTCTTTGTTCTTACTGTGGAAAATTACAGCAAAATGGAGTCTGGAGTCACATGGGCCAGTCCCTGCATACTTTGCTGAGTTACAAGGCGTACCTGCCTTCTCTCAATGGGTCCATTGTATAGCTGATGGTCCTTAATGGGCCATCAAGCAGGCTAGGCAGAGCTAATCTCAGCTTGTCTGGGATGTCACCCAGAAGCATAGCATAAGTTTGCCATACAGACAGTATAGAGCCAATATTCATAACTTCAACTACAAAACTGATACACACATATAGACAGCATAATCATAACAAGTAAACCATAACCTTGTCCTAGACACCCCATTTGACTCCCTTTACACAAGATTTGGGTGCCACTACAGGACCTTGGTTGCAACAATGATCTACACGGTCCCAGTTTATGTCAATAACGTCACAATCCCCAACAGATATCTGACCAATTTTGGGGGACCACCCTCCAGGGTAACCCTGCTGCGTGGTGTGGGATTTGGGAGGTGGCATACTTAGCAGTTAGAGAGGTTAAATTCTTGGGCAAAGCAAACCTTCAAGGACTCATATGTGTTTGTTTCCAAGTTAGTAGGGATCCCTTTCCATCCCACATGTACCTGGGGGGAAACGGGAGGTAACGAAAGGAGTGTCCCTATGGCAAAGAGTACCACAGTGGCAGACCCTGGCCCTGAACTCATGCTGGGCAGGTTACCCTAGGGCCTAACAATTACAATTCCCCAAATACCCACAAAATATCAATTACCAATAGTAGGCAGATTAAAAACAAAAAGGACCAGGCCACCAGATTAGGCCGGCCCTGTGAAAATAAACACAACCAACGCTCAGAGTTCTCGCGGGGAGTGCGCTGCGACTGTCCAAAGAGACCACAGGACATTCCCAGCAGATCTTATTGTTTTTTTGAATAACAGTTTAAGTCCCAGGTCATCGCTGGTAGTCCTTTTCCGTAGGCTGGACGGTCCACCGTTCAGGAGCGGGCACTGCCTTCAGACAGGAGTGATGAATCCAGTTTTTGTGTCCCTTGACCTTTGCTGCTGTGTGGGAGACCAGCAGGACGGTGTGGGATCCCTTCCACTTCTCTTGGAGAGGCTAGCCCTTCCAGGTCCGAACGAGAATGGAATCGCCTGGCTGCAAGGAGTGGACAGGGGCATCCAGCGGGAGAGGCTGCAAATCTCTGGTATACCTGTGGAGAGAACAGAGAACAGCAGACAGAGAGCACATATATTGAGATAAGAAACCACAGCCTACCTCCCACTCCCCTGCCAGAACCGGTGTACCATTCATAGGCCATGCCCTTCCAAACATAATCTCGAAGGGACTGACCCCTAACCTGCCCTTTGGGAGAGCGCGAATGCGGAGCAAAACAAGGGGTAAGACATCAGGCCATCCGCTGAATCGATCCACCAAAACGAAAAGGTATTTGAATCCTTGGGTCAGGGGGAACTCAGTAAAGTCTATTTGCCAAACCAGCCCCAGGCCTGGGGTAGGTTCCAGAGTGGCTGGTGGCACTGACACTCCTGGTCGAGGGTTGTTCTTTTGGCAGACTAGACATTCAGCCTGTACCTGGGAGGCCAGGGGTGTAAGAGCCTCCCTGCCAGCGTATAATTCTTTGTTTCTTCACCAGGGTCAGTTCTTAATGTCTTTTGTAGTCAGGAATTCCTGGACTTCGTGGTTTCAATGAAGCAAGTGTTCCTTCTTCTCTTTTCCTGAAACAGTGTGGTTCAGTATCATACAGGGGAGAGGTTACTAGCACGTCATCCTGTCTTTAAATAGGCTTATCATCAGTCGGAGAGTCCTCTCGAGGTGGAGGGGGCTTTTTACTGTGAGAAGCCTGGGTCCAGGTGGGCAGTCCTTGGTACTTCACAGTGGTGTTAGTGGTTAACAGGACTTGGAAAGGGCCTTTCCAGTGTGGAGCCAAAGCAGTTTTTCGTTGATGGACCTTACATAGACTCAGTCTCCTTGTTTCAATGAATGGCAGGGCTGCTAGGGTCTTTGGGTAGCACTTCTTTTATCTGTGAGAAAAGAAACGTAACACATTTCATTAATGCCTGACAGTGTTTTGCAGATCTCATAGTTGCTTGGGCACATTCAGGCCCCCCCTTTTCTTGGCTGTCGGCCAAGTCTTAGCTCTGGGCAGTGTCCTTGGATGGTGCCAGCATCTTATCTTTGGACTGAGCTTGCTAGCTGTATTTTTTCCCTCAGTTAACTCGTTCTGTTCTTTTTCCTTCTCTCCTTCTTGGCTTCTTTTAACTTAGAAAGAAAACTTCCACTCTTCACTCATACACCTTTTCCCAACAATGAACACATACACATTGCCATTATCCAGCAAAATAACTTCTATACAGAGCTTTGGAGCAACAAACCAGGACGAGCACACCCACTTTTGAGGAGTCCAACAAAGTTCAGGAGGCTCACAGTGGCTTTAAGGCAGGGGGTGAGACCCACAGCAGCAATCAACAAGTCATCCACATATTGCAGGAGGAGGACCCTGTCCTCATTGTCCCACTCTTCCAAGTCTCTGGCCAGGGCCTGGCCGAAAAGGGTGGGGGAATTTTTAAATCCCTGGGCCAACACTGTCCAGCAAAGCTGCTTTTTAATCCTCCTTTTGTCCTCCCACTGGCTCCACTCTGAGGCTTGCATGGCTGAGGGCTCAGTTGCAAGGGTCATTATCCAGGCATTCTCTGGGGGTAAGGTGAGGGTTATTTCATCTTGGGTGAAATGCAGGGTGGCTCCTAAGCAACAAAGCAGGTCCCGTCCTAGTAGAAGTGTTGGACAATCGGGGAGGTAAACCAGTTTGTGAGATAGAGTTCTGTTTCCCAAAGCACATTCCGCTGGGGCATATACTGGGCACTTGGTTCCTTTCCCTGTAGCACCCACCACAGTGAGGGACTCTGACACAGGCAGCTGCAGGGGTTGGTTTACGGCGGTTCGTGCAGCTCCAGAGTCTATTAAAAAGTCTATGTCCGAATCTCCCACCCGCATTTTTACTCAGGGTTCGGGGGCAGGATAGTCCGTCTCCCCTGACACTCCTATTCTTGATCCTTCGCTGCCATCATAGGGGTACCTTCTCTTTTGGGGCACTCATTTTTCCAATGTCCCTCCTTTCGGCATCTGGCACACTGGTTGCGACCCAGACGCCTTTCCTGTGAGCCAGGGCGCCCATGTCCTCTCATTCCCCGGCCCCTTCCACCTTCCTGGAATTTTCCCCTGCCACCGGCCTGTACTGCTGTGACCATCATTTTCGCCTGCATCTTTTCCTTTTCTTTAGACACAACCTGATTACGCTCCACCTCAGACAGCAGGGTCCGCATAAGGACATTACAGTCATCCCAGTCAGGTTTACAGCTAGCCAGGCACCCTTCAAAGACTGAGATAAACTTGATTGGGTTCGTAGAGAATTCCCCTGCCTGTGCCTTAAAGGCTGCTAGGTCCACCGGGTTAAAAGGCACATGGGTGTAAACCTGCATAGTAGTGGCCTGATTCCTATCTGAGCCATGTCTGGACACCACGGTCTCAGTGATCAACGGATAAAATTCCACCGAGGGGGCAATCTCTGGGACCTGAGACACCTTGTCTTTATATGGTGGGGGTGTGATAGCCGAAGGGGACACCGGATTTGCCATTACAGCTGTGTGTGTGTGGGGGGGGGTTTCTGGGGACTAACAATAGCTACTACCGAACCTGTCGGAGTCAAATTACACTTTTGCAAAATATCTAACCTATCTCTTAACAACATAAACAACTGTACATACATATGTTCATTCCATTTACCCGTTTGCTGACAAAACAGAAGTAATTGAAGGATCGTGTTATAATTAAGTGATCCTTCCGGTGGCCACATTTCCTGGTCCTCTAGCTGATATTGAGGCCAGTCTACTGTACAGAACCTTTTCAGTTTACTTTTAACCAACGGAGCCGATCCAGTTCACCAGAATGCATTCCAAGGGTGTACACCTTGCCCTGCCTGCCATACTCTGTCCCTGCCCCATAGGGAGACACTGGGCGTCCCCAGGTCATAACAGGTAGACACTGGGCGTCCCCAGGTCAAGACAGATAAAGTCCCCACTGGACTGTTCCTACCTTATCCAACGGTCCGGTTCTGTACCGTCGCCCTATCCACGGGACCGGTTCCCCACCGTCGCCCGCAGCTGCTTCTCCACTACTCGAGCACGTTGCACCGTTGTGCCCTCCGGGGTCAACCAAACCACGTCTCCGCCGAGGCCCCCGGTAAAGTCACCAGTGCACGCTGGGCGTCGGTCGTCGCCACAATCTGTCGACCTCCGAGAGGGGTCGGGCAAGGCTAAATTTCAGCCTCGAGCCCCACGTTGGGCGCCAAAACTGTTCCCAGCACAGAGTGCCCGAGGCAAAGCAACAGCGGGTTCGTTGCCCGGTGTGCTTCGCGTCAATAAACACAGCAGGTGGAGAAGCAAACAAAGTTTATTTGGGATCCCAAAGCGGTGCAAGGAGACAGGCACGTCTCAGATCAAGCACATTAACAGGACCAGTTTTTCTTCTTTTATACATTTTGCAGTAAAGCCTCACCCCGCCCTTTCCCCTCTAGCCCTCCCTTTCACCCCCCCATTCCTCCCTCTACCCCTCCCGTCCCTGGTAATAGTTAAGTCATTCATGGCAGCTATAAGCCTAGCTTGTTAGTAACTTCTTTAAACCGTTATCTTGTCCTTTTTCCCTTCAGCCAGGAACATGCAGGCCTCATTATTACTGCTTGAGCAGGGGGTTGCACACAGATAACTGGTTGCTTACATATTCCAATTGCACCTGGCTTTTGAGGTTGATTAGAGTTTAAACATGGAAGGACAGAGTTTGGTTCACTTAGGCCTAGTGCAGGAAGGCTTCATTGACACTTAGTGGCCTTCCACCCTCCCGAGTTACCTAGGGTGAGGCCTAGTGACGTCAACATCCCCTCCCCTGAACGCTCCACCCACCTGCTCCTCCCCCTCCCCTGCTTCCCGCGAATCAGATCTTCCCAGGAAGTCTGAAAAGAAGCAGGGGCAAGCGGGAGGCAGCAGCAGGTAAGCTGGGGCAGGGCGGGGGGCGCGAGGAGGAGAGCTCCGGGGAGGTGTGGCCCTGGCTGAGCGGCGCCCGGCGGCCCCAGTGGCTCCGGCCCAGCTCGGGCCCCAGCGGTTCCGGCCCAGGCCCGGGCCCGGCTCTGGCCCCAGCACCCCCGGCCCGGGCCCGGCTCTGGCCCCAGCACCCCCGGCCCGGGCCCGGCCCCAGCCTGGGCCCGGCTCTGCTCCCAGCACCCCCGGCCCGGGCCCGGCCCCAGCACCCCCGGACCGGCCCCAGCACCCCCGGCCCGGGCCCGGCCCAAGCACCCCCGGCCCGGTCCCAGCCCCCGCACCCCTGGCACAGGCCCGGCCCCAGCCTGGGCCCGGCTCCGGCCCCCAGCACCCCCGGCCCGGCTCCGGCCCCAGCACCCCCAGCCCGGGCCCGGCCCCAGCACCCCCGGCCCCAGCACCGCAGGCCCATGCCCGGCCCCAGCACCCCCGGCCCGGGCCCGGCCCCAGCACCGCCGGCCCGGGCCCGGCTCAGGCCCCAGCAACCCCGGCCTGGGCCCGGCCTGGCTCCGGCCCCAGCACCGCTGGCCCGGGCCTGGCCCCAGCAACGCTGGCCCGGGCCCGGCTCTGGCCCCAGCACCCCAGGCCCGGGCCCGGCCCGGATCCGGCCCCAGCACCCCCGGCCTGGATCCAGCCCCAGCACCCCCAGCCCCAGCACCGCCGGCCCGTGCCCGGCCCCAGCACCCCCGGCCCGGGGCAGGGCGCGGGCCCGGCCCCAGCACCCCCAGCGCAGGCCCGGCCCCAGCACCCCTGGCCTGGGCCCAGCTCTGGCCCCAGCACCCCAGGCCCGGATCTGGCCCCAGAACCCCCAGCACCCCCGGCCCCGGCCCCAGCACCCCCGGCCCCGGGCCCGGCCCCAGCACCCCCGGCCCCGGCCCCAGCACCCCCGGCCCGGCCCCGGCCCCAGCACCCCCGGCCCCAGCACCCCCGGCCCGGCTCTGGCCCCAGCACCCCCGGCCCGGGCCCGGGCCTGGCTCTGGCCCCAGCACCGCCGGCCCAGGCCCGACCCGGCTCCGGCCCCAGTATCCCCGGCTCGGCCTGGCTCTGGCCCCAGCACCGCCGGCCCCAGTTCCGGCTGAGTGCGCCAGCCCAGCCCCAAGCCCCGCAACCTCGGCCGGAGCGCAGCCCAATTCCTGGGCTCTTTAAAGCCAGCCCAGGTCAGGGGACAGGGATGGGGGCGTTGGATGGGTCGGGAGTTGGGGGGGGCTGTCAGAGGGGCAGGGGTGTGGAGAGGGGTCGAGGTAGGCAGGGACAGGGAGCAGGGGGGTTAGATGGGTCTGGGGTTCGGGGGGGGGCTGTCAGGGGGGCAGGGGTGTGGAGGGGATCGAGGCAGGCAGGTAGCAGAGGGAGTTGGATGGGTCAGGAGTTCTGGGGGTACTGTCGGGGGCGGGGAGCAGTTGGATAGGGCATGGGAGTCCCCGGGGGTCTGTCTGAGGGCGGGGGTGTGAATATGGGGTGGGGGTGTGGATAAGGGTTGGAGCAGTCAGGGGACAGGTAGGGTCGTAGCGGGTTCTCAGGATGGGGTAGTCAGGGGACAAGAAGCAGGGCGGCTTAGAAATGGGGTGGGCTCCTAGGGGGCAGTTAGTGGCAGGGGTCCCAGGAGGGGGCAGTCAGGGGACAAGGAGTGGGGAGGGGAGTTGGGGGTTCTGAGAGGGGCAATCAGGGGGTGGGAAGTGGGAGGGAGTGGATGGGGGTGGGGCAGGGGTGGGGCTAGAGCGTGTCCTCTTTTTTGCTTGTGGAAATATGGTAACCCTAGTGGCCTGGATATTTGGCCCCAAACAACAAATGACCATGGATGGCCTGTCCTCTGTGGGAAGCCAGCCAAGTGTGCCCAGCTGAAGGACAAAGGACTGGGGTGGGGTTCTAAGTGTGGGCTGCTGGAGGCAAGAGAGCAGCTTCTGCACTGGGACTACAGCGGGGTCAGAGGGCTCTGGGACCGACCCAGATGGACCTTTCCGTTTTCTGTATTAACTAATAACTGTCTGCGCTGTGTTCCAGACATGTAAAAAACCAGGGAGAGTCAATTATTTTTTATTAAGGTCCAAATTTCTTGGTCAAGGCATAGTCAAGGTCCAGACTTCAGAGAAAATAA
This sequence comes from Malaclemys terrapin pileata, assembly GCF_027887155.1. Lineage (NCBI taxonomy): Eukaryota > Metazoa > Chordata > Testudines > Emydidae > Malaclemys > Malaclemys terrapin. Next base: position 10,888,192 of record NC_071515.1, on the reverse strand, counting down.
TAAAAAAAATCAACAATCATGATAATAAATAAATACAAATATTTCAGGATCTGCTCAAAAGCATCAGGTGGTCCAGATTTAGCCTCGGTCTGCCTGTTGACTACCCCGGTAATAAACCCCTCTGCTTTTACAATGCTGGTTGAGTCACTCCAGAGTAAGGAAGTGGGGGTACACGGCTCCCTTGGGATGTACAAGTCTCCCTTGGGTGTCCAGCTCAGGTGGATTTGCTGACGTGAAGCAGGGGTGCTGAAGGCTCTGAGATTCAGAGTCAGGAAGCGGTGAAGCCAAGTGGCTTTCTTCATTGGAAAAAGTGTGACCCTAAGGGGATTGTCACACTAAAGAGCTCCTCCCAGGGGCTGTTCCAGAGCACCGGACCTATGGCAGTGAAACAGCCTGGAGATGATGGTGCTGGAGAGGGACTGGGCCAGGCCCAGCAGCTCTGCCTGGGGAGTTATCTTGGAGCTGGGGTCACTTTTTCAGCGGTCTGGAGAAGGGGGACCTGCTCCCACCACCTTACTCTACTCGGTGATGATGTTGTTGCTGGGCACAAACCAGTGACCCCAAACCAGCCCCCAGAGCCATTGTCTGTTTGCAGGAGCAAATCCTGAGCCTCCTGGAGCGTCTGCGGGAGGAGAGAGAAGAGCTCCTGGGACTGAAATCCAACTGGGACAAGAAGAGTGAGAGGCTCCTGGTAGGTGCCCTGCCCTGCCCAGCCGGTTTGCACAGGGGTGTCAGTGAGAGCAGCGGAGGATCTCTGCTGGTTGGGGTCTGGGTGGTGCAGAAGGTTAAAGGTTTCCAGGGTCGATGCAGGGAGACGGTTCAGGGTCATTTTAACCAGTGCGGGGCAGCGTCTGCTCTCAGGTGCCTGGTGTACATCAGAAGTGACCCCACCGAAGTCAGTGGGGTCAGGGTCAGATTCCTCTGGGACCCTGGGGTTAGTTCCCACTGGAGTAAAAGGGTTCACCCCAGGGTAGCTGGGAGCAGTCTCTGGCTCTCTAGTGCTGGGGGGTGGGGAGGGCAGGGGGAGAGGCCAGTAAAACGGCTGAGCAGGCAGGGATGTGGCAGGGGTCAGGGCGGAGCAGGGGGAGATTTGTGCTGATCCCAGGGTTTGAGTGTCAGACGTTCCAGTGAGGCCATTGGGTGGTTTGGGCAGCACCATTTGCCAAGGCCTGGTCTGCACTTCAACCTGTTGCTGGTACAGCGATGGGGGGGCGGTGATTGATTGTAGGGGGGTTGGTGATTTTTGGTGACATTTTCATATTAACAAAAGGCCTAGTGCAGACACAGTTACCCTGCAGTCAGCAGCGAACCAGCTGAGCGGCGAACAGCAGAGGCTAACAGCGGGAGTTTGCCTGGGAGCTGTCCGAGAGGAGGTACGCTAAGTGCTGCATTAGGGGGGCTGTGTTGGTGAGTATCTGAGTGTCTGCTGCTGGGACAGTTGGTCAGTTTGACCGTGTGCTTGATTGCTTGCTTGTTTGTTTGAAAAGTGTGAATTGGGAGTGCTTTGTTCCAGCTGGGCCTTGAGTGGGCCTGACTGGTATATAAGGGCAGTCAGCAGCGAACCAGCTGAGCGGCGAACAGCAGAGGCTAACAGCGGGAGTTTGCCTAGGGAGAGCGCACTGAGGCTTTCATCTGCAGGTTTCTCCGAGTAGTTCCTGCAACAGTTGAGGACGCTCCTAAGAGGACGGAGATATGGAAGGTGAGCGATCAGCTGTTGTAACCTGCACAGGTTGTGCCATGTTTGTCTTTCTTCCGCAGGACAGAAGCGACTTTGTCTGCACAAAGTGCAAGCTGGTCTCCATATTGGAGGAGAAGGTTCGAGGGCTGGAGAAACAAGTATCGACTCTGCGTTGCATAAGGGAAAATGAAGATTTCCTGGACAGACGTCAGGAGATGCTTCTACGGCCGCAATGTTCTGAAGATTCAGAGCAGGCGCAGCAGGGACAGAAGGATTGTGAGGAGGTTTGGCAGCATGTGACCTCCAGAAGAAGAAAGAGGAGCGTCCATGCACCAGCAATGGAGATAGAGGTGAGGAATCGTTTCCATGTTCTCTCTACAGGTGCTAATGCGGAGAGTGGACTAGATGGCCCATCTGAGGGAAGGGAGCAGAAGGAGACTCCACCGATTGGAAGGCAAAAGATGCACTGTCCTAGGGATGGGGGTTCCACGACCACCACTCCCAAGAGGAGGAGGAGGGTGGTGGTGGTCGGGGACTCCCTCCTCAGGGGGACTGAGTCATCTATCTGCCGCCCTGACCGGGAAAACCGAGAGGTCTGCTGCTTGCCAGGAGCTAGGATACACGATGTGACGGAGAGACTGCCGAGACTCATCAAGCCCTCGGATCGCTACCCCTTCCTGCTTCTCCACGTGGGCACCAATGATACTGCCAAGAATGACCTTGAGCGGATCACTGCAGACTACGTGGCTCTGGGAAGAAGGATAAAGGAGTTTGAGGCGCAAGTGGTGTTCTCGTCCATCCTCCCTGTGCAAGGAAAAGGCCGGGGTAGAGACCGTCGAATCGTGGAAGTCAACGAATGGCTACGCAGGTGGTGTCGGAGAGAAGGCTTTGGATTCTTCGACCATGGGATGGTGTTCCAAGAAGAAGGAGTGCTAGGCAGAGACGGGCTCCACCTAACGAAGAGAGGGAAGAGCATCTTCGCCAGCAGGCTGGCTAACCTAGTGAGGAGGGCTTTAAACTAGGTTCACCGGGGGAAGGAGACCAAAGCCCTGAGGTAAGTGGGGAAATGGGATCCTGGGAGGAAGCACAAGCAGGAGAGCGCAACAGGGGAGGACTCCTGTCTCATGCTGAGAAAGAGGGACGATCCTTGAGTTATCTTAAGTGCCTATACACAAATGCAAGAAGCCTGGGAAACAAGCAGGGAGAACTGGAAGTCCTGGCACAGTCAGGGAACTATGATGTGATTGGAATAACAGAGACTTGGTGGGATAACTCACATGACTGGAGTACGGTCATGGATGGATATAAACTGTTCAGGAAGGACAGGCAGGGCAGAAAAGGTGGGGGAGTTGCGTTGTATGTAAGAGAGGAGTATGACTGCTCAGAGCTCCGGTATGATACTGCAGAAAAACCTGAGAGTCTCTGGATAAAATTGAGAAGTGTGAGCAACAAGGGTGATGTCGTGGTTGGAGTCTGCTATAGACCACCAGACCAGGGGGATGAGGTGGACGAGGCTTTCTTCTGGCAACTAGCAGAAGTTGCTAGATCACAGGCCCTGGTTCTCATGGGAGACTTTAATCACCCTGATATCTGCTGGGAGAGCAATACAGCGGTGCACAGGCAATCCAGGAAATTTTTGGAAAGTGTAGGGGACAATTTCCTGGTGCAAGTGCTGGAGGAACCAACTAGGGGCAAAGCTTTTCTTGACCTGCTGCTCACAAACAGGGAAGAACTAGTAGGGGAAGCAAAAGTGGATGGGAACCTGGGAGGCAGTGACCATGAGATGGTCGAGTTCAGGATCCTGACACAAGGAAGAAAGGAGAGCAGCAGAATACGGACCCTGGACTTCAGAAAAGCAGACTTTGACTCCCTCAGGGAACAGATGGGCAGGATCCCCTGGGAGAATAACATGAAGGGCAAAGGGGTCCAGGAGAGCTGGCTGTATTTTAAAGAATCCTTATTGAGGTTGCAGGAACAAACCATCCCGATGTGTAGAAAGAATAGTAAATATGGCAGGCGACCAGCTTGGCTAAACAGTGAAATCCTTGCTGATCTTAAACGCAAAAAAGAGGCTTATAAGGAGTGGAAGATTGGACAAATGACCAGGGAGGAGTATAAAAATATTGCTCAGGCGTGCAGGAGTGAAATCAGGAAGGCCAAATCACACTTGGAGTTGCAGTTAGCAAGAGATGTTAAGAGTAACAAGAAGGGTTTCTTCAGGTATGTTAGCAACAAGAAGAAAATCAAGGGAAGTGTGGGCCCCTTACTGAATGAGGGAGGCAACCTAGTGACCCAGGATGTGGAAAAAGCTAATGTACTCAATGATTTTTTTGCCTCTGTCTTCACGAACAAGGTCAGCTCCCAGATTGCTGCACTGGGCAGTACAGCATGGGGAGAAGGTGACCAACCCTCTGTGGAGAAAGAAGTGGTTCGGGACTATTTAGAAAAACTGGACGTGCACAAGTCCATGGGGCCGGATGCGCTGCATCCGAGGGTGCTAAAGGAGTTGGCGGGTGAGATTGCAGAGCCATTAGCCATTATTTTTGAAAACTCATGGCGATCGGGGGAGGTCCCAGATGACTGGAAAAAGGCTAATGTAGTGCCCATCTTTAAAAAAGGGAAGAAGGAGGATCCGGGGAACTACAGGCCAGTCAGCCTCACCTCAGTCCCTGGAAAAATCATGGAGCAGGTCCTCAAGGAATCAATTATGAAACATTTAGAGGAGAGGAAAGTGATCAGGAACAGTCAGCATGGATTCACGAAGGGGAAGTCGTGCCTGACTAACCTAATTGCCTTCTATGATGAGATAACTGGCTCTGTGGATGAGGGGAAAGCAGTGGATGTGTTATTTCTTGACTTTAGCAAAGCTTTTGATACTGTCTCCCACAGTATTCTTGCCACCAAGTTAAAGAAGTATGGGCTGGATGAATGGACTGTAAGGTGGATAGAAAGCTGGCTAGATCGTCGGGCTCAACGGGTAGTGATCAATGGCTCCATGTCTAGTTGGCAGCCGGTTTCAAGTGGAGTGCCCCAAGGGTCGGTCCTGGGGCCGGTTTTGTTTAATATCTTTATTAATGATCTGGAGGATGGTGTGGACTGCACTCTCAGCAAGTTTGCAGATGACACTAAACTAGGAGGCGTGGTAGATACACTAGAGGGTAGGGATCGGATACAGAGGGACCTAGACAAATTAGAGGATTGGGCAGAAAAAAACCTGATGAGGTTCAACAAGGACAAGTGCAGAGTCCTGCACTTGGGACGGAAGAATCCCATGCACTGCTACAGACTAGGGACCGAATGGCTAGGTAGCAGTTCTGCTGAAAAGGACCTAGGGGTCACAGTGGATAAGAAGCTGGATATGAGTCAACAGTGTGCTCTTGTTGCCAAGAAGGCTAACGGCATTTTGGGCTGTATAAGTAGGGGCATTGCCAGCAGATCGAGGAACGTGATCGTTCCCCTTTATTCGACATTGGTGAGGCCTCATCTGGAATACTGTGTCCAGTTTTGGTCCCCACACTACAAGAAGGATGTGGAAAAATTGGAAAGAGTCCAGCGGAGGGCAACAAAAATGATTAGGGGTCTGGAGCACATGACTTATGAGGAGAGGCTGAGAGAACTGGGATTGTTTAGTCTCCAGAAGAGAAGAATGAGGGGGGATTTGATAGCAGCCTTCAACTACCTGAAGGGGGGTTCCAAAGAGGATGGAGCTCGGCTGTTCTCAGTGGTGGCAGATGACAGAACAAGGAGCAATGGTCTCAAGTTGCAGTGGGGGAGGTCCAGGTTGGATATCAGGAAAAACTATTTCACTAGGAGGGTGGTGAAACACTGGAATGCGTTACCTAGGGAGGTGGTGGAGTCTCCTTCCTTGGAGGTTTTTAAGGCCCGGCTTGACAAAGCCCTGGCTGGGATGATTTAGCTGGGAATTGGTCCTGCTTTGAGCAGGGGGTTGGACTAGATGACCTCTTGAGGTCCCTTCCAACTCTGATATTCTATGATTCTATGATTCTATGATTCTATGGCAAAGGTATCGAATGAAACGCTCTGTGCAGCCCAGGCAAGGCCCTGTACCATTTCCCATGACCCCCACTCACCCCGTGTCCCTGCCCTGCCCCTGCGTCTCTCTGCGCACCCCAGAGGCAGACGGAAGTGGAGCGGCAGCTGGTGGTGTCCGAGTGCGAGCGGCTGAGCCAGTTCCTGGCTAAACAAGAGCGCCTCCTGCCTGCCCGGCTGGCAGAGCTGGATGAGGAGATGAAGAGGAGGAGAGAGGAAAATGCCACCCACCTGGGTGAGGAGATTTCCCGGCTCAGCGCCCTGATCACGGAGCTGGAGGGGAAGTGTCAGCAGCCCGTCCTGGAACTGCTGCAGGTGAGACTGTGTCAGATGCACCCAGAGCCCAGTGTCGGGAGGGGACGGCCCCCAAGACCCTGTAAAGCTCAGTGCAGAGCGTGCGGCCGGGATATCTGCAGGGCCACGGGCTGCAAAGAGAGAGGAGCTCGGACTGTCGGGGAGGTGGTGGGAGGCTGGTGAAAGGCTGTTCCAGTCCCAGGGCTCAGCACAGGAGGCCCGGCCGTCCCTGGAGGGCAGCGCTGCTCCCTCTATCACAGCCCTTTAGTGCCGCCACCCCACTGGGGAAGCAGCCCGTGGGGCTGGGGCTGGGAGAGCAGAGTGACCCGGCTGGGCCATGGGCACTGACTCTCTGCTCTGTCTCTCCTTCCCCTCTAGGGTGTCAGAAGTGCCGTGAGCAGGTACGTCCGGGCTCCGTCTGCCCCTCACGCCCCGTCGGGCTGGGAAGAGACTCAGAGCCCAGGCTGCAGACCCAGTGCCCCAACTATGGGAGGGTCTCACCCTCTGGATCCAGCCCCCCTCCGTCCCCATTTCCCTGGGGCTGCAGCCGCTGTGTCTGTGTGACCCACCCAGGGGAGGGGATTGCCCTACAGCTCTGGCTGGAGACCCCTCCCTGGGACCAGGCTGGCTTGGGTGATTATTCATGGGGCTGGGGGCCTGTCACCCTGAGGGCCCAGCTCTGTCATGGCCCAAAGCCTGTCCCGTGTGATGGGGCCCAGGGGCCTGTGGGGAGAGAGCCGAGTGTCCCAGCCCAGGCCCGAGTGGGGCAGAGTCCCCGTCCCAGAGCCCCCCACCCCATGGGGAGTGACAGGCCCCTTGGAGGCTGAGAGGAGAAGCTGAGGAGAGGCTGGGCCTGGAGAATGGGCCCCTCTCTCAGCCCTGGGATCGGCCCCTCCAGGCCCTAGTGGGGACGTGGGAATGGCCGGGTGTGAGGGGAGCCGGGGCTGGCCCTGCCCAGGCTGGGTTTTCTCTCTGGATGGAGAGAGGCCCCCAGTCCCCAGGCCGGCCCTAAATTCCCTGGGCAGTAGAGGTCATGGCCCCGTTAGCCCTGCCTATGGTCCAGCTTCCACCCGCTCCCCGTCTGGCTCTGGGGGGCAGGAACTTAGGGCTGACGAGGGGGAGGAATAAACACACGTCTCTGCAGGGGCGAGAAGGCGACGTCGCCGCATCCAGCGCCCGAGTTCCCTGAAGTGGAAAAGAGAATCCGGGATTTCCCACGAGAGAACAATCTCCAGGAGGCTGTTATGGGATTCCTGGGTAAGGGGCGCTGCTGGGGGTTTGTCTCTCGTTGTATTGGAGCAGGGCAGGGGAAGGGATTTGGCCCAGCAGGTTGGGCCCATATTACTCGTGGATCGGAGCTTAATTCAGAGCACTGTGACTGCCCAGCTCAGAGGGGCCCAGATCCTGGGAGAGCCCTGGGGGTCCCAGCTTCCCTGGCTGCTCAGAGCAGAGCCCAAAGGGGAAGATTTCAGGAGAGCAGATAATTCATAATCATGAATCTGTGTGCCCAGCGCTGCCTCCCGCTCTCTCCCTGGTTATCTGAGCGCAGGGGCTGATGCTCTTGGTTAACGTGAGACGTTATCACAGACTCAGGGCCGGATTCCCGCTTCCCTGACTGACACCAGCTGAGCATCAGGGCCGTCGTGTTTGAGCACCTTGGGCCAGACTTTCAAAGGTATTTAGGTGTCTGGTGGGAACCTCCAAAGCACCTAACTCCTATGTACTTGCCTAACCTGCTTCAGCACATTTGAAAATCCCACTCAGTGTCTACCTGCATCTTTAGGTGCCTAAATATCTAGGAGAAACTCCCTCCTTTTGCCTTGGTCACCAGCCTGTGCTGGGATATTGGATCAGCTTGAAAGAGCTGTGGCTCTAGTTGTGGTGAGACAGGGGTTGTGGCTAATTACTCTCTCTCTCTCTCCTTCCAGAGGGGCTGGCTGCAGAGAGAGGGGAGACTCCTGGGTTGCTGTGCTAGGGCAGGGCACGACAGCTGCTGGGAGCCTGTTCCCCTGTCTGGAGCAGCCCCTGGGCTGGGCGGGTGTGACGGGCTCTGCACGGGGGAGAAACCCAGCCGGGAAACATGGGACAGAAAAGCCGAGGGGGAGTCGGAGCCTGTTGAGCCCTGGTCTGTTGTGAGACGGTGCAGAGCCGGGGGCTGTGGGGAGCAGGCCCATGTAGGTACCTAGCTAGAGCTGCTGCTGAACAGTCCGTTCTGTTTGTGTCAGGACGTCGGCTCTGCCCCACAGTCTCTGCAATGAGCCCCGCTCCGGGTGACTCTGCTGGGTGAATTCTCACCTCTCTTTCTCTGCTGGTTGTTCCAGGACTCAGAAGAGCCCAAGGATTTGCAGGTAACTGTGGTCAATTCTGTATCAATGACTCCAGCCCCCTCCCTTGGAAGAGATTCACTCCCTGCAGCTGCTCCTGGCACCACCCCCCAGTGGTGCCTGCAACCTGGGCTCCCTTCTGGGCAGGGCCCCAGGTCCTGGGAGACGCGCTGGCCAGGCCCAGGGTCTCCAGTAGGGCCATTTGTGCTGGTACCGCGCTCGCTGCCAGAGCTCCCAGCCCGTGACCCAGCCCGGCCTGTTGTCCCAGCGCTGACCCCTGCCCTGCAGGTGGGGACCCTGCTGCTTTGCCTGGCCGAGCCCGCCTCTCTGCCGCTGCCTCTGTCTCTGCGCTCGCAGGCTCAGCCCGTGCCAGGGCCAATGCGGCGCTGCTGGGGCCGCTCCTTCCCTCGGCACCTGGATTCTCTGTGTCTGGGGCCAATGGCCGGGCGAGGGGGCAGGGATCTGCTCAGAGACACATGCCCTGTGCTGCACCCAGAGGGCAGAGACCAGACAGGGCCATGCAGCAAAGTGCCACCACGCTGGGATTAACCCTTTCCTTCCACCCACCCCATCAGCCCCCGACCGGTCAGTGCCACTCGACTGCCCGCGCTCTGATCCCTGGGACCTGTGTCTGGGAGCTCGGGGGAGTCGCTGGGTGAATGTGTGGGGCAGTAACCAGGGCTCCCTGCACTCCTCGGTCTCCGTGTGCCATAGGCACCGACTTCCCCTCTGTCCCGTGGGTGCTCGTTGCCCCCCCCATGGCCCCGCCCCTGCACCACCCTCGCCCCACCCTAATTCTACCCCCTTCCCCAAAGTCCCTGCCCCACCTCTTCTCCGCCTCATCCCCTGAGCGCGCCGCATCCCTGCTCCTCCCCCTCCCTCCCGGAAAGTCCTAAGCGCTGCCAAACAGCTATTAGGTGGCGGGAAGCGCTGGGAATGAGGGAAGGAGTCGGGATGCGGAGTGCTCGGGAGAGGGGAGGACGCAAGGCGAGGGGAACTTGGCTGCTGGTGGGTGTGGAGCACATGCTAATTTTTCCCCAAGGGTGCTCCAGCCCTGCAGCACCCATGCAGTCGGTGCCTATGCCGTGTGAAATGGGGAAGGCCCCGCGCTGTCACGCAGCCCTTAGGGTCTGGGCAGTGAGCGTTATTATTGGTATCACGCCCACGAGTGCGCCAGGCGCTGCAGAGACAGAACAAGAGGCTGCCGGACCCGAAGGGCTCCCAGTCTGAGTGCGGACCAGGCCCCGCAAGGGGAGCCGCAAACGCTGAGGTAGTGCCAGGATCCCAGTGCACCCTGATGCCTGTCCGGCTGGGTCTGACAGTATTGTAGTGACACTGCTGGTGCCGTGCTGGGCCCTGGGTCACCCCAGTTCAGCATCCAGCCATCAGGGGGCTCAGGACCCCCAGGGTGGGGCAGGGGGAGCAGGCTCAGAGACAGCCACAGGTTTCAGGGAAGAGGGAACCACCGGGGAGCTGGGATGAGGAGGCCAGTAGTCAGGTGGGAGGCACCACCCTGTGCTCAGCTGCTCCAGGTTCACACTCAGGGACGCAGGCTCCATTGGGCCCACACAGACAGACCGGAGAGAGGGAGGCTTTGTCCCCATGGGGAACGGGCAGCAGTTCTGTTAAAGGGGGGGCCCAGTTGTGCAGACTCATCATGGTGTGGCACCCCCAAGCTCCTCCTCAGCTGGCTCTGGGTGGCCCTGCCACTGCCCTGCCTCAGTTTACCCTCTTCAGAACTCCTTAAACTGCTCCACACAGTCCAAAAGCTCTGAGACAAAAGTCCCCTGCTGGGGTCCACTCTGAGTTCAATTAAACCCCAAAATAAAATCTTTTCCTTCACTCTGCTCCAGCCTCTGGCTCGAAATCAAGGCCCTCACTCTCCTTGAGTCAGGAGCCCCCATCCCTCCTTCCCAGAGCTGGGTTCAGGTCAGACTGTACCTCTATTCCCTGCAGCCCTCACGTGCAGGGCTCTGTCTTCATTCAGCTGCTGTTTCTATCAATGTCATCTCTGGCAGCTCCTCTCCCTTAGGGGAGCTCCTCTCTCTAGGAGCACCCCTTCCAGGGTCTTTGCTCTGGGAGCTCTCCTGGGATCTGATCTCCTCTCCTCTCCTCAGCGGCTTCCTGTCTCTAGGACCCTTCACCTGAGCCCGGGTAACCCTTTATCAGGCTCATTAGCTGTTTAGCTGCCAACCAGCCACCTAGGGATTTAATTACTTCCAGGGTGGGGCTGGATTGGCTGGTTCTCCCTTACCGGAGCCTGTCATAGGTAGGCTGGGCCCTGACTCCCCCTAAAGGGCCGGCCCCCATAACCTCCCTTCCCCTGATCTACCCAAAGCCGACCTCTACCTAAAGGCAGGCTTGACCATGGCTAACACTTGGTTGTGTTCTGCAGCCAGGGGACACTTCCTGGCCGGCTGCCACAAGGAAACCTACAGGGCCCTTGGCCATATTTTTATTCTTGTCACTGAATTGTGAAAAAATGAAGAGACCAGGAGTTGTGTTCCCCACAGTCCTGTGTAGTTCATGTGGTGGGCAAAATCCCCCCTAGTCTTCAGCCTGGCGTAGTTCAGAACAGCTTGTACTCTGTAAGTCAGAGTCTCCTCTGGCCGTAGCAGAGGTAGGCAATAGCATCCGGCTTCCACCATTGCCCTCATCCTGCTGTGGCAGATACGCACTGTCTACAGAGCTTCCCTCTCACCCAGATACACACCAGCTGTGTCCATCACAAGGCCCTGTAATGCTCTGCTAGGTCTGGCTGGGGTCTGTTACACACAGCGCCACCTCGTGGCTGCACAGTACAATACAGGTTAGCGTTCCCCGAGAATTGGTAACTGGCCTCAGGCTGCCACAAGGTCCCTGCAACAGCCGCCCCCAGGACACTCACACCCCTCCCCCACCCCCTGAGTGACGTTTGTCTTTCACTCAGATAGCTCCTTATTAGCATCTCTAATTATTGCTGAGCACAGCTTTTATTCCTGCAGCCTTGAATAAATGAACTCTGGGAGCCCATTTCAGATCCAATTCTGTCCACACGACAGGATGGACTTCGTTTTAGCCTCGGTCTGGTGAATCAGACTAGAATAGGGACTAACTGAAGCAGAGCAAAGGCCATTTACTGAAGTAGCATTACCTCTGTTGCTGGTGTTGTATGGGTCACTGTGAATCAGACAGCTGCTGCCTGGTTTAGTGGCTATGGGAGCTGCTGTTTCTCTAGTGACTTGAGAACTTTGAGCAAATATCCCCCTGACCTATCCTCATCAGCTTCCTGTCCACGGAACTGAGGGCCAAGAATTGTCAGTTAAAGGCAAGGCAGATCTCACTGTACATATTGGTGCCTCAGCAGGGGACACCCCTTTGTGGTCACTGATATGGTCCAGTTTGGGAGTAGATTTTTGTAGACTGGAATCCGATGGCGATTCCATGTGCGTAATCAAACATCAGGGTGAGATGAAGATCGTGTTGAATTACACACTAACACCAATGTATCAATTTCATCTTCTGTGACTGATACAACAGTGCCCTTGGAGGATGTGAATATCCTGTTGTCCAATTACAAAGGCATCTTAATTATAGGACTTACCGCCAAGCTGGGATGGGCTCATTTGACAGCACTATATCGATACATTGAGATGTACACCCCATAAACAGAGACCCTCTTGCACAGCTGTGCCAAGACAGTAGAAAACCTGTTACAGGTCAAAAAGAGAGTGATTTGGCCATCTCATGGACATCACCAGTTTTTCTAGTCACAAGGGAAGATAAAGTACACTGTTTTTGTGGGGTTGTTAGACAGCTAAATACTGTTACAAAAAACATACACCGCCAATCCTACAGATTGATGATGTTCTGGACCAATTTGGGGGTGCTCAGGAATCCAGTACTCTGGATTTGCCCAGTGGATATTGCCAGGTTCTCTTACGGAAGTTCAGCATAAAGATAACCTTCACTATTGGGCTGCGTCATTATAATTCAATTCAGCTTTTTGGGATGCTGCCAGGGGCCTGCTGCCTCTCAGAGATTAATGACTTAAGCAGATGTTTCTTCTACTTGGATGGTATCATTGTGTACACCATCCAGCTGGATGGAGCATCCGCAATGTCTATGAGCAGCATAGGAATGTCGACAGTTAGAACCAATGAGGCCACCATCTTCAGGGGAAGTTCTGAGTGGCAGTTGGGCCCAGAGTTTTGCAGGTATTTATGTGCCTAACTCCCTGACTGAGTAAAGGTCAGAGTAAAGGTTAATCCATACTGGTTAACCACCTGCTCATAGGGAAAAGCAGGAATTTATGCCCCATTTTAGACAAAACCTTAACCTTAACTGGAGTCGCCACCAGGCACCTCCATAATACTTTATGTCGCTTATATGGTTAACAACTCTTGGTCCTTCCTTTATTACCCACCCGTGTTCATGGCAACAATGACATAAGTGCTGCAGTGTGACCTCACAATGCTGTGATTTGAACACTGGGTCAGTTGGCCCTCAGTGTCAGTTGCTTTTACTTGGACAGAAGGAGAGGCTGGGTATTGTGCTGGCTGAAGTCGATTTCAGATCCAAGATCGAATCTATTACTGAGGGGAAAAAAGTAAGTGGGCTTTCTTACTCCCCATGGCTGTCCTACCTCTGACCAACAGAGACTCACTTTGCTTAAATTCTGTTTGAAAAGGGTCACCAAATTAAATTCGTTTTTTTGGCCCAGAACCTCAAAGGTATTTAGGCACTTAACTCCCACTGAAATCCATGGGAGTTAGGAGCCTAAATACCTTTGAGAATCTCTCATTTTATGTCTCTCTCGCTCTGGCATGAAAAGTGCCATCCTAACAGAATCCAGGAGGGAATCCAGCTGTCTGATCAGGGGCTACTTGTGCCCTACCTCTCTCTTACACTCAATTCTTTAGTTCAGCTGTAAAAATTGTGGCAGATAGGGAATAACTCCAGAGTTGATAAGGCTGCATGGTAAGGTTATATTTCATTAACCCAGCAGGGACTTCCGGAGATCACTGAGATCCCTAGAAAGACTTGCCCCCTCTGGGAGTCTCTTCCACTGATCCCTCTCTGGGACCCTGTTCTAGGATCTCACACAGGGCCCTTGTCCCTGAAGTGGAGAATGAAAGGAAGTGGGTTCTGTTCCAGGCCTCCATTCATCTGTAGACGAGCTCCATACGCACAGACCCCAGAGGACACAATCAGGGGAGTCGCCCACTAACTTCAGTGAGCTTGGATCAGGCCCAGATATAGGCCCAATAAAAAGATGGCTCCTGCTGTCCCTGCAGCAGAGTGTGGAAAGGAGAGGCTCTTTGCTGTGGCATTATTTCCTCCAGGTGCAGAATGGACAGTAGGGGATTTCCACTTCAGTTCCTGGAGATTTAGGGAAGCTGATCCCCATTCGGTGGCCTCACCCTCACAGCTGGCATGAGAGGCAGCAATTGCGCTCGAGACATGGCCCTTAAAGTCTGCCTTCAAGTTGATTCTCCATAATTCTCCATCTTGGATGAAGAATAACATTTCCTTTCCCCACTATGGCAGATCATTTTGGTTTTGTGCTGCCCATTTCAATGTTTAAAATTTTCCAGGATTAGGAAGGAATGAGGAGATACATATACATGCTCTTTAATGCTTTTGGGGGTGTGTCAAGGCTGCTTCCCCACTTTGAACTTTAGGGTACAATTGTGGGGGCCTGCATGAAGACTTCTAAGCTTAACTACCAGCTTAGATCTGGTCCGCTGCCACCATTCCCAAATGGATTCCCTTCCCTGGGAAGCCTTGAGAAACTCTTCACCAATTCCCTGGTGAATACAGATCCAAACCCCTTGGATCTTAAGGCAGGGAGAAATGAACCATTCCCCCTCCTTCTCCCACCAACTCCTTGTGAATACAGTTCCAACCCCCCTAGGATCTTAAAACAAGGAGAAATTAACCATGCCCCTTCCTTCCTTTCACCAACTCCTGGTGAATACAGATCCAACCCCCTTGGATCTAAAAACAAGGAAAAATCAATCAGGTTCTTAAAAAGAACGCTTTTAATTAAAGAAAAAGGTAAAAATCATCTCTGTAAAATCAGTATGGAAAATAACTTTACAGGGTAATCAAACTTAAAGAGCTCAGAGGACCTCCCTCTAGCCTCAGGTTCAAAGTATAGCAAACAAAGATAAACACTCTAGTAAAAGGTACATTTACAAGTTGAGAAAACAAAGGAAAACTAACACGCCTTGCCTGGCTATTTACTTACAAGTTTGAAATAGGAGAGACTTGTTTAGAAAGATGTGGAGTACCTGGATTGATGTCTGGTCCCTCTCAGTCCCAAGAGCGAACAACTTCCCAAACAAAGAGCACAAACAAAAGCCTCCCACCCCCCAAGATTTGAAAGTATCTTGTCCCCTTCTTGGTCCTTTGGGTCAGATGCCAGCCAGGTTACCTGAGTTTCTTAACCCTTTACAGGGAAAAGGATTTTGGAGTCTCTGGCCAGGAGGGATTTTATAGTACTGTACACAGGACAGCTGTTACCCTTCCCTTTATAGTTATGACAGGGTGCAATTCTCCCCCTGGCTGAGGGTCAGCAAAAAATCATGTACCTCTTACATCCCACTAAAATCCAGAGCCTTGGAGAGTGCAATGAAATTTTGCAATGAATGTGAAGAGCTGTAATTTTTCCTGCTGTCTCCAGTGGAGCACAAGCAGCGGCGGCTCCAGGCACCACCGCTCCAAGCGCGTACCTGGAGCGGCAAGCCGCGGGGGGTGCCCTGCCGGTCGCTGCGAGGGTGGCAGTCAGGCTGCCTTTGGCGGCGCGCCTGTGGGAGGTCCGCCGGTCCCGTGGATTTGGTGGTAATTCGGCGGCGGGTACGCCGAATCTGCGGGACCGGCGGACCTCCCGCAGGCGCACCGCCGAAGGCAGCCTGCCTGCCGTGCTTCGGGTGGCAAAAAAGCTAGAGCCTCCCCTGAGCGCAAGCATGTAGATTAAAATTTAAATCTTTGACAGAGGATTTAAGTAATATTGGAGCATAATGTGATATTTTGAATACAGCTAAACTTTGTGTTGCCCACTAGACTAAGAAGTATATTGTGATATTGATTGATGACCATCAAGCCTGTAATCTTAGCTTTGTGAACTTCTTTCTCCATCTTTGTTCATAGCTCAAGTATTGGAGGAAACCAATGATTGTGAAATTAGTTAAGAGTCCCAACTTCTAAAGCAAGTAAACTTCGGGCTTAAAATGTGTTGGGTTTTATGGGCCAGATCTTCAGCTGCTATAAATGGACAGCTCCATTGACTTGAATGAAGTATTCTGATTTCCAGCAGCTGCGGATCTGACTCAACAAATGTATTATTCAAATGAAACGCGTATGCGATGGACAGTGTTCAATGTGGGTTTTTTTAGAAGCACCATAACTGAATTTTGGGTTGGCAAATATTGTGATACATATATATTTGTTTGGATTTTTAGGTGCTTTATAATTCCACTCTTGGTGCCGTCATTGTGTCAGATTAGTTTTGTCGCCACTTTTCTCTTTACAAACATTAACTAAGTAACCTTCCTCATCCCTGGGAGGTACAGAAGGGTCAGTATCATCTCTTTTTGGTACATGGGGAAACTGAGGCACGGGACGGGGACGTGAATTGCCCAGCATCACACAGTGAGTGAGTGGCAAAGCCAGGATGAGAAATCTATTTCTGGTTTCCAGTCCCATACTCAAACCATTAGACCATACTGCTTATCCTTTGCATAATTTTGAGTATATTTATTGACTTTATTAAAACAACAAAGTTCCAAAAGGAACCCCCAAACCTTTGCTAATATACAATTTGAGTCGAGGATTTATTTCTGTATTTAAAAGAACTAGATTCATTACAGCTGAGCATTTACATGCTAAAAAGGAAGGCAATTCTCAACTGAGGTTCTGGCACCAACCTTTCATCTGGCCCCAGCTACTTCTCATTTTGTAGAATCCCAGAACTGTGGGGCTGGACGGCTCCTCAAGAAATCATCAAGTCCAGCCCCCTACGCTGAGGCAGGACCAAGCAGGGTGCGATTCCCTGCTTGAGGAGACATCCCTGCGCTAGCTGTCATCAAGCTAGCGTGTTAAATAGCAGCGTGGCTGCGACAGTTCAGGCAGTGGCTTGGGCTAGCCGCCGGAGTAGGTACTCATAGGGTCCGGGTGGGGTTGTACTCGGGGTGGCTAGCCCCTCTCACCGCCGTCCATGCTATGCTTGCTACAGTGCTATTTTAGCAAGCCAGTGCGAATATGTGTATGCGAGCTGGGTATCACACCCCCAGCTGCAAGTGTAGAGATACACTTGGTGGGGGGATTGGCAGGGGGTGCAGGGTCCCAGGCCCAGATTCTCAGAGGTATTTAAGCTCCTAACTGCCATTGATTTCCATGGAAGTTAGGAAACTCCATACCTTTGAGGATCTGGGCCCCAATTCTCGGGCTCTGCTGTCTGTGGCTCACATTTTTAGCTGGAGGATGACGCACACATTCTCACTAGCTTCAGGCTGGAAATTGTCCCACAGACAATAAGATCGACTGAAACAAAACTGGCCACCCTTCCTGACTTGTTGCAGAATGGACATGCACAGGTTGCCAAGGGAGGGGAAGTAGGAGGACGCGGCTGCTGAGGGCACGTCCACCTTGGGAAGAGAGGAACATTCCAGTGGGAGTCAGCGTGAGCCGGAGCTGGCTCGAGAAGATACTCAAGATGGCCCAGCCAAGGTCGTTCCTAATCAGAGTGGGCCCATCCTAAGGTGTCTAAAGCGAATCTGCCAAAAAGTGAAGAGAGGCAAGACGCGATATCCCCGAACTGTCACTACAGGTAAAAGGAAAGGCTAAGGATGCGCTAAGGGGTGGGAATGAAGGGAGGCAAACTCAGTCTCAACCCCCATGTGTTCAAAGATTTGCAGTGATCCCAAAGGCTCTTGGGTTTGTGTTCCACTTAGGGGAAACTGAAAACAAGGCACAGAGAGTGGGGGGGGGGGGAAACATGGAAAAAGTGGAGGAGGGGAGAACAAATAGATGTGGCCGCATGGCTTTGCTAGTGGGTGGACGGCGCTCTTCCATGGCTGAGTCTGCATGCAGCTCGAGGGCAGCCCTCTGTTCTGCATGGGGGGCAGAGTTCACTGCTGGAGCTTGGCAAATAAATAATGAGCTAGCAGTAATCAGTCCCAGTACTAATCATCCCGGAATCTCCCAGAGACTGTAATGACAGGAGACAGTGTTCCTGAATCAGGACCAGTTTGGTAAATGCTGGATCTCCGTGAGGTCCTTCCATCCCCAGTGTGAACACAATACTTACAAGCCCTGATACAAACACTAGACCCGGGTGACGGTCAGACCCCTGTATTTCTAAGGCTCTCCAGCACTGGTGGAGGTGATGATGCCCCCAGAGCCTGTATTTCTCTGGGAACCTCTGGCTGCTGGAAGAGGAAGGGCAGTTTCTATTTCTCTCCACCACACACTGCTCTCCCTTCTCTTTCTTACCCTTGTAGTGAAGTCATTCCTTGGAGCAGGCAGAACAATACAACACTAGGGATGACTGACTAGCCCAATACCTGGGTTGGAATGGGAGTCCTATTTCTGGATCCTAGAGCCTGGTTCTCATTACACTAAGGCCTCTTTCCACTGCTCTGGCAGGTACATCTCTCAGGAACCATAAGGAGGAATGGGGAGGGAGTAAAATGGGGCCTAGGTGTGGCCACGACTCTGCACCCAGAAGTGTGCAAAGGAGACACCCCCACACACACTCTGGGCCCAGCTGGTGCCTCTCCACAATAGGGCCCTGCTCTTGGAGAGTCCGTAGGCATTACTGTAATAAAAATCTTAAATAACAGCTAGAGAATTACATTGTTTCTAAATGAAAGCTTAGATGCTGCAGAACAAAAAGGCATTCGAAAAAAGAAGCCAATATGCCAGGCCACCGCAGCCCATCCCACGCTGAGCCCTGGTTTAGTCCAGTCTAGTTTTAAATGTCTTTAGCCAACGTGTCTCAAACAGTGGGTCTTGACCCCAGATGATTACACAGAGCAATCAAGGGAGTCAGGAGGCATTGAAAATTGTATTATAACCTAAAGCAAAAATCATCTTGCTCCCCCACTCCCTGCACACCTTTACCCTTCAAGGTCAAATATTCTTGGCCAACCTCTCACAACACACGCGCAGGTGAATTCTGTAGGGCTAACGTTGTTAGCAATGACACATTTCTAACTCTTATAGTGAGTGTAAAGGCGAAATTCTTTGAATAAGTGGCCAACCTGAAAAGCACAGACTTAAGCAATGGGGCTTCCACCACTTCCCTTGGGAGGATGTTATCCTGGCTGTTCCACCCATCACGAGCTCCTAGCTGCTTTCCCATGCTGCTGACGGCGGCAAAGCAGGATATGTGAACTGAATCCTAATTGCAAGAGCATCAGCCAGTCCTATTCAGCCATATTTGGCTGGCTAATGTTCATGCTGTCAGACAAATCTATTATTTGGTTGGCCCTATACAGTACAGCGAGTCCTGATATTTCTTTGTGTCTGTGCTCATTCATGTCCAATCGGAGAGCACAAGATATTTATTGTGTAATGAATCAATAACATTTATCCAAGAAATAAAGGGGGTAGAGGATGTGACTGGAGTCAGGAGAACTATCTTCTATTCCCAGCATTGCCAGTGACCTGCTGTTTGACTGAGCCAGTCACTTCACCTCCCTGTGCCATGGTTTCTCCGGCCATAAAAATGGTGGTAATAATACCGGCCCACCTTTAAAAGCCATTTGGAGATCCTCCACTGAAAAACTCCATAGAAGTGCAAAGGAGTCTCATTCTGGGTCTCTCTTATTTTGTTTTTGTTTTTTAAGGAATCCCCAATTTGAGTCTGATTTTGATCACCCCAATCTCTCTTGCTTTGAGAGTCAGTGGCTTATTTAACCAGCATCACAGTTTCCTTCACTTCTCCCCTGCTCAAGCAGGATATAGATGTCTAGCCCTATTCAAAACAAACGGTAGAAATCAAACCAATCAAGCCAACAAACAAAAGATAACCCTACCCAGAGCAGAGATATCTTACCCCAAAAAGGGAGATGTGCCAGTGACGCCAAGCTTTCCACTAGGAACTTCGCTATTGCTCATTGATTTTAGCTGGAAGGAGCCCAGATACCATGGTGATGGGCAGCAGTATACAACCCCAAGACAGACAGACCGTGTCCTTTCTTTGGTTTAAATGAACTGTGTTTTGGGCACCAATCAGTCCATGAATGACATCTCAGGGCGCGTTCGTTCCCCTTTAACCAGCAATGGCAGTAATTTCTTTCTTTCTGTCATTCCTTCTTTCTTATTAGTCCCAGATATCTCGTGCATGGAGACTATTTGGGAGGCGGCTGAAAGTGGACGTGAGCAGCATGGCTGTGCTATGGAGGGAGCCATGCTCTTGCTGGAATCATGGAGAAACACTGTTGACTAATTCAATAGTAACAAAGAGGTATAAACCTTCTCCATCTAATCTGTAAACTAGTGTCCCCTCACGCTGTCCGTCCCACCTGACCCAGCCTGGGACATCCCAGAAGGTTTATCACATAGGGTCTGACTTCTCTTCAAACCCTTTGCCTACAGCACTCAACCTTTCTTCTTTCACTTACTCCAGACAATCCAGCCTCTGGATGCTTTTCTCCTATTATACATATTAGGGGCCTTCTCCAGATACATCCCACAAACTCTTTGGTGATCTCATGCCCCGTTTGTCGGTGGTATCCTTGATTTGCAGGGATTTCACACCACTCTGTGCTAGTTTCAGTAGATTCTTGCCCGGCTACTCCCCTGCCTCACACTATCCGTTGGACTCAAGGACGAGACATTTCCACCCAAGGTCTCCCCTGGCGACTGCTCCTCTCTCAGGGCTGGTCTACGCTGGGGCGGGATCGATCTAAGATACGCAACTTCAGCTATGAGAATAGAGTAGCTGAAGTCGACCTATCTTAGATCGATTTACCTCGGGTCCTCACAGCGCGGGATCGATGGCCGCGGCTCCCCCGTCGACTCCGCTTCCGCCTCTCGCTCTGGTGGAGTTCCGGAGTCGACAGAGAGCGCGTTCGGGGATCCATTTATCGTGTCTAGACGAGACACGATAAATCGATCCTCGATAGATCGATTACTACCCGCCGATCCGGCAGGTAGTGAAGACGTACCCTTAGACCTTCACTGACAAAACAAATGGGTCCAGCTTTGTCGCTTATACACATGGTGTCAAGGCTGAATCCCTACTCTGGCACTTCGAGTGCAGAAGGTGGAGGCTGGCAAGGATTTAAAAAATCAATACTTGCCACTTCAGGCTTGTATTACACTCCCTAGGTTACAGCTTTTCTCTGACCTTGTCTTGGTAAACGCTGCCACCACCCAAATGCAAAAAAACTCCTTGGACCCAGGAAGGAGCACTTGGGAATTCTTCCCTGTGGGGTATCCTCAAGCCCTTTCAAATCCCGCCCCTCCCCCCCCGCCCCGGGGAAGTTCTGAGAAAGAAAACAAAGGAAATCTGCTGTTGCCACCAGCTAATTAAACAACATGCACAAACCTCTTAGGACACCAAAAATCCAATTCTGTTCTTAAAAGAGGTAAATTTTGTTAAAAACAAAAAGGAAGAAAGTACATCTGGAACTTAGGCTTTTTGCTAGATCTTAAAAGAAAACAATTACAAAAATTAAGCATCAAGATAGCTCTCTTGAGGTTCAGCTTCAAGGTTACAAGCAAAACAAAAGTATCTGGGGTTAGCACAGAGGAGATCCACAAGCCAAAATAAAGAAATAAACCTGATCGCGTCTAGTTAAACATTCCCTGTCCAATGATTTTTCTCGGTATGGAAGATGAATTTTCATACCTGGTTCCAGCCTTACACAGAATTGCTGCTCCGTGTCCCGTCTCCAGAGAACAGACACAGACAAAGAGAAGTTTTTTCCCCATTTTAAAAAGTTTTAGCCCTCCCATTGGATCTTTTGGTCAGGTGCCCACTCCTGTTCCTTTAGCTGGGGAACTTTGTTAACCCTTTACAGGTAAAGCAAGCAGAGAACTGCCACCAAGAGGGACTTTATAGCTAACTGGCTGGCTGGGTGTTCATAAAAGGGAGCCCCCCCCCTTCATTTATTACACATGGTCACGCTACATCTGGCTACTTGTCCTACAGAAAACAGGCCCTGTGTGGAGTTCTCCACATGGAGTCCCATTGCTGTTCTGCTTGTTCTCCTTGATCCAACCCTTCTCTGAACAAGTAGCTCACACAGTCAGGTCCCACACAATCCAACATTCTGCTGGAAGCCATCAGAACCCTTCTTAGACTGTCAATTCTTGGGAGCTGGGCCTGTGTCTTCCTTTGTTTGCAGACAGAGCCCAGTATATTGTAGGTGCTGCCCGGATACATCATCATCCTAATACTCACCACGATTTCTGATCCTGACTATTCATTGCTCTGCAACATTGTTAATTTATCTACCAGGTGTTCCGTGTGGAGGGGTTTTGAATGAAGGTAGAATATTCTACCCGATGATGTTCTCTATCTAAATCCCTTTCACCCTGATATATATTTTTTCTCATTTTGGTTTAGGATTTCATTATGAAAAAAAGTTTCTTAAGACTCTTGTTTGTTCTCAGCAAGAGCATCGACTGGCATAACATGCCTGACTTTTTTATTCACAACTTTGCATTAGACACTGCAGGAGCCATAGTGGTGAGTAAATAATATACACAGGGTCCGTGTTGTTGGTTGGAAAAGATTGATGAACTGTGGAGAAAACTTAGCTGCTAAACCCACGCTAGGGTCCATGGAATCTGGAGAGTTGTAAAGAACTTTGTTGTATACACTGAAGCAATTATTTCAGTGTGTAAAATTGAGGTCAGTGCTGATTGACTGGAAATATTAGTGTGAATGGACAGAGAGAGGATGCTAGTTGGTGGGAAGTAGGAGATGAGTGAACAGAGATGGATGAGGAAATGAGGGAGTGAATTTGTGGCTGGGTAGAAACGGATGAGATCCCTTTGGACAACACCACTGGCTGAGTAGCTTCATGATCTGGGAGCTCTTCCATCAGAAAGGAAGATCCTGGGTTTTGGCTGGGCTCCTTGTTACTTTTGGAATATCTGATGTTCTTTTAGCTGGGGATTTATTGGAGACTCCGGAGAAGCCTGTGGCTAATTTAGCCTTTTTTGAGGCCTCCAGAGTTAGCTGTGATGCCAGGGCTTTGTATGACCTCCTCAATGAATGTGCGAGGGAGTAGGACTGATGCTGGGAGCACTTGTGTCTCATTTACTATGTTTGCCCCTTTGTGACTTACAGGAGATGATTAAGAAAGTACCCCGGGACTCTCTCTCCAGCACCATACGGCTCCAGGCCATGGCCATCATTATCGAGCTGAGGTAACGTGACTTCTCATTTAACTGCCCAGCCTTCACACCTGGCTTCTCACTCCATGCTCGGTGGGACCAGAGTTGCCAATAGCAGTCCCTCACTTCGTGCCTTTTTCTCTTTAGATGCTGAGGACTCTTTGGGGAGGAGCTGGGGGACTATTGCATGGCTGACTGATGATTTTCTACCCAGTAACTTTGTAATCCTCTTTACTCCACATGTGATTCAAAGCCAAGAGTCTCTGCAGACATTTTGAGATGATTTTCTTTCTGGAGGTGTCAGCTGAGTCATTTCCTTCACTCTCTTCTGTAGCGTTTCTGAGCCGGATTTACTATTCGGGTCACCAGTCCCTGCCCTCCCGTGCTTTTCCTGTATTCTGTTAATCTTTGCCCGTGTCTTACTCTTCTACATTGTTACTGTTCACATGATCTTGTTCTCTTGTATAGTCCAGATGTCTCTTAGTCTCACGCTCCTTCAGCATAACCCTCAGTTCATGTCCTCACCATCTGATGTCTCTGTTACGCTTCAGCACCTCAAAGTCCAATCCAGGCTTCTTCCTTTTACCAGCAAAAAGCATGTGGTGAAGGCCATGGGCTCCCACCAGAGATGGGTCCTGCTGAGAACATTCCTCAAGAGCGTGTTTTCCCTGCCACTTCTAATGACATTGCAGGTGCAAGGAGTAATCAGGGGTATAAGCGGCCAGTACACAAAGGTAACTCAAGAATGGTTTCCTGTTACTTACTTTGGGCCCATATTGGTGATATGTGACTACACTGTCAGTGAAATTTCTCATGGAACACCATTGTGGAGTAGCAGTTGGGGACTTTAGCCCCGGTGACGTGGCCCTGATCATTCGTTCCATGCATACAGCAAGTAGCTGCCACATTCCCAATTATGAAAATGATCCATCCGTTTTCAATTTACTAGGGAACTGCTGGGGATCCCAATCTGGGTGGTGAAGCTAGAATGAGGCATGTGGAATGAGGAAAACGTACTTAGTGCTTGCCCCAGAAATGGGGCTGGCTATTGTTTGATCACTGACCGGGTATTTCTGGTGTGTGGCACCTCCCACAGCTAGGTCCTCTTGCATGAAGGGGCTGAATAAAGTTGGGGTCCTGCGGCACTCGATACAGCCACATTTTCAGCCTGAACTTTACTTTAGTCCCTACTTTTGACCTGCAATTATTTGCAGTTACACCTTAGCTCATGTGGGCACCTGAAATACCTGATTTCACACCTAAATCCAGTACTTTGGCATCGAAGTGATCAACTTGACGGGTGAAAAGACCAGTAGGAGCAAAGCTGCGCCTGCAAATTGTGGGTGTAAATATGGTGGCAAATCTTTAAACATCTGACCCGTACTGTCAGAGTTGCTAAAGCTTTCAGTGCCTGCGCTTTTTTAATTCTGAAAAGCCATTTATGGCCCTAAAGTTGAGGGGAGAGAAATTACAGACACTGGACCAAATTCACTACCAAAGTCAATAGAATTTAGAACACTTAATTTGCCTCACATCCCGCATGCTCACATATGCTCTTTCTAACCAAATCATTGGAGTGAATAATATCTAAGACCCAGAGGAGTAAAGGGCAAAGACACAGGGCCGGCGCAACCCATTAGGCGGTCGCCTAGGGTGCTACAATTTGGGGGGTGGCGACCAGAGCGGTATTTCGGCAGCGGGACCTTCCTCCGCCTCTGTGGGGGGCGGCATTTCGGGGCGGGACCTTCCGCCGCCTAGGGCAGCAGAAAAGCTGGCGGCACTTCTGCAAAGACAAGGTGATATATTTATTAAAGTGATATTTATTTCTAATGTTAAAAAATCTCATTTCAATGTAGGACTTTCTTTTGCTATAACATTTTCCTTACTCTCTGATAAAGGCTTTGCTGCATGTTATCTTCCCAAGGGAGGCATTGATGAATTCATTACATCAGGTTTGGGGGATGATTTGGAAGATCAATTATAAGAAAAGGGTCATTTATACTGCAGATGTCTTTCTGTTCTCAATTTCCTTTGGTTTATAATGGAAATGAGGCAGGGATATAACGATGCATCTGGCTTTCTGGGTTATTGTCAAGAGCACAGCTTTGAATCACGGCAGGCCAATATCAGTTGAAACACGAGGCTAGTTTTCTCGAGATTCCTGAAGGATTCACTGCCCAGAACAAATCTAAATACGGTTGCTCTTGTGCTCAGGGCACCCACATTATTGAATAAGTGAAATAGCTAATTATTTAGCAACTATTTTGCACAAGAAGTATGGGCCAGACCCTTCGCTGGTATGAATCCGTGTAGCTTCATGCCCTCTGATGGAGCTATGTCAATATGCACTCATTGAGGATCTGGCCTTATTTTTATAATTAAATATTGATTATTTAACTGAACTATAAATTCTATTGGTTTATGACTTGGAAGCCAGAAAGGACCATTAGATCATCTAACCCAGGGGTGGCCAACCTGAGCCTGAGAAGGAGCCAGAATTTACCAATGTACATTGCTGAAGATCCACAATAATATGTCAGCAGCCCCTCATCAGCTCCCCCACCCCACTCCCAGCGCCTCCTGCCCTCTGGCAGCCCCGCTGATCAGCTCCTCCCCCTCCCTCTCCGCACGTCCCGATCAGCTGTTTGGTGGCGTGCAGGAGGCTCTGGAGGGGAGGAGCGATGGCACGGCAGGCTCAGGGGATGAGGCGGGAAGGGGTGGAGTGGGGGCAGAGCCTGTGGCAGAGCCAGGGGTTGAGCAGTAAGCACCAGTAGCGTAGCTAGGGTGGAAGCGGGGCAGCGGCCGCTCCCCCACCGAGCACAAGTGGTGCCTTTTTCATTTTACTCACCCGGGAGCAGAAAAAAAAAGGCTCCACCTCCTGCGGCGCTTTTACTGACGGGGCGGCGCTCCGGGTTTTGGCGGTTCTTCGGCAGCGGGACCTTCACTAGCTCCGGGTGTCTTCGGCGGCACTGAAGCTTCATCGCCGAAATGATGCCGAAGACCCGCAGAGCGAGTGAAGGTCCCGCCGCCGAGGTGCCGCCGAAGACCCGCAGAGCGAGTGAAGGTCCCGCCGCCGAGGTGCCGCCGAAGACCCACAGAGCGAGTGAAGGTCCCGCCGCCGAGGTGCCGCCGAAGACCCGCAGAGCGAGTGAAGGTCCCGCCGCCGAGGTGCCGCCGAAGACCCGCAGAGCGAGTGAAGGTCCCGCCGCCGAGGTGCCGCCGAAGACCCGCAGAGCGAGTGAAGGTCCCGCCGCCGAGGTGCCGCCGAAGACCCGCAGAGCGAGTGAAGGTCCCGCCGCCGAGGTGCCGCCAAAGACCCGCAGAGCGAGTGAAGATCCCGCCGCCGAGGTGCCGCCAAAGGCCCGGAGCGCCGCCCTGTCAGTAAAAGCACCGCAGCGGGTGGCGCCTTTTTTTTTTCCACTGCTCCTGTTCCCTCCACCTGGCTACGCCCCTGATGAGCACCCCCGGGCACATTGGAACGTTGGCGCCTGTAGCTCCAGTCCCGGAGTCGGTGCCTATACAAGGAGCCGCATATTAACTTCTGAAGAGCCGCATATGGCTCCGGAGCCACAGGTTGGCCACCCCTGATCTAGCCTGATTTCTTGTATAATACAGGCCAAAGAATTTCACCCTGTGATTCTTGCCTCAAGCCCATAAGATAAATTATTTGTATAATCCACAGCTCTGTGGCGCTGAGCATAACGGTTCCCCCTCCTTTCAGGTTCTCTTCATTGAAACATTGCAGACCCTCAACGAGATGCTCCAGAGTCTGATTTTAGAAAATCCAGTTCCGGCTGAGCTAGAGAGGATCTTGCAGGTAAACAGGATCTGGAGATGCTGGTTGGAGGATGGTAAGGTAGGGAAGAGGAACAGGAAAATCTTGTTAAGAGCTTGTGAGGGAAAGGAGAGTTAAGGAAAGAACGGAGTGCCCCATCTCCACAGGGTTCTCCTATTAGGGCATATGTGACAAGGTTCATGTAGCACGGGGGAGTCTTCTATTTCCATCTGTGAGGTCTGACAATCTCCTCCATTGTTACCCTCAGTTTCTTTCCTGTCTCCAGGTGGCCCTTACATCACAGTGTCCTTTCCAAATGAGGACGTTATTCCCTTTACTGCCCATCATTGCCACTCCTGATGCAATTGGAGGGGTCGCTGCCAGGACTCTAGTCCCCCGTGAGGGCTGGCACCTGGCCTCCACAGAACTCCCCGCTCCAGCTGTCCCACAGTCAGAATCAATGGGTGCAATGGGAACCAAGACTGCCGCTAACTACAGAGCATGAGGGCTGGCCCAAAGTCTGCAATCATGAAAGAATAGAAGTTTTCCTCCAGCTGCTCTTATTTTGCTGAATGAATTGCTGGATTGTGTGGTTTGTCCAGAGAAGACTTGGCCCTTCCCTTCCTTACATAGGACCCAATCCTGCATCCATTAAAGTCTCGATCCAATGCTCATTGAAATCAAATGGGGACCTTTCCGTTGACTTCAATGGGCATTGGATCGGTCTTGAGATCAATGTCAAAACTTTCATTGACTTCAGCGGGTGTGTGACTGGGCCCTCAGAGAGAAATGCACTTTGCTTTCGTTCGAAGAGAAGAATTCCATGTGTATTTTGAGTCTGCACAAAGCAGACGCAGCCTGTATCTGTAAGAGTGAGATGATTCAGCCAGAATAAAGATTATCCTTTGGGGATCACTTGTATACACCCTTTCCCCCTGTTATTTTTAACCTCTCTTGTTTTTCCTGCAGCTCATGGACTCCTGGATGCAGTCCGGGGAAGCTTGCCGGCGGGAGAGGGCTGTATGGAGCAGCATACTGCTCCTAAACTTCGTGGCCACAGAAGTCAAACTGGATGTGAGTAACTCTTGACTTCTAGTGACCTGATTGCAAACTAGACCTACAGGGCACTCTCCCACGCCAGAGAAACTTCCTGCTTAGAAGTATGTTGATGGGCCCCACAGTGCAATGCTCCCTAATAGGAGGAGGAAAAACCGATCTCGTTGCTCGTCCATCATCCTGACTGAGATGGGTTGGCGTCTGATACACTTGGAAAATAAATCCAGTGCCCTGGAGGAATAGGCCACCTCTTTCCAATGCAGGAAAGGCAGCTAACAAGGGGCACAGGAAGAACGGGTTTTTCTATGGTTGGATCTAATGAATTTCAGAGAAAAGAGATTTCAAAATCCTAGAGACTGAAGACATTTCATCCCCAGCTGGTTCCCTGTTTGCCTCCATTCCTCATCCTAGTACCATGGGATACTTTCCTTTTGTGGAGCTGCAGGAAGAGGCCTCTCCATTCCAGCCCACCTCAGCCGTTACAGATCATTATGATCCTGATCTTGCTCCCACTGACGTCTGTGGCAAAACTCCAGTGGACGTCTGGTGCGGGATCGAGCCCTATATTCTTCTTCTGGCTCCCAAGCCTCTTCTGAAGAGGGAGAGCTGAGGATCACGCCCCATTATAGAAAGGGACTGTGTGGATATAGACTCCTTGCCTAGGAGACACAGCCCGCTTTACCTGCAGTGGTAATGGATTCCTCCTCTCCTCTTTTGTACAGTTAGGAAGCGTCTCCATTCACCAGGCTCGGACACCTGGTTGCAGTGCTGGGGATCCGCTGTGGGGATCCCGTCAAGGCGATCAGCTCAAAGGCAGCAGGGGCTGTTCATTACCTCGTCTCTATTGCGTGGCGCCAAAAGAGTAAGAGAAGCACTGATGAGCATCTGAATCCCCCTCCTGGGAGCTAAATGCTAGAGACTTTCCTCAGGCAAAGCTCCCGTTCAGGATAGTGCCTGAGGAAGAAGTAGAGCATCTGGCTCGGTATTTGTTCCTTTGAACAGAGTGCTGGTTTTTTTGTGGCTCTAGAAACAAGCGTCTGATAGTCATCCCGTAATTCTAGCCCTGACTTTCAAAGAAAGGAAAGGGGAGGGGGGGAATACAGAGAAAGGCAACACACGTTACCGCAAACTGAGACTGGTAGAGCTCATTCCGTCAGTGGGAATGGGAAGGGTCAGTGGGACACGATGATAGGGGATTCAACGCCATCAGACCAATTAGTTCAGTTTGAGATGCCTGTACCCCGAACGCCCCAGAACTTTGATGGCTGTTGGAAATCTGGATCCAAATCTGGGGCTCGATTCATGACTGTGTTAATCCACTTCTATGCCACTGAAGTGTTTTGGCTAGATTCCAGTCACCACTTGATAGAGCCACTTTACTCTGGGGGTCAAGGCCCTGATCCAGCACAACATTTACGCACATCTGTAACTTTCATAAGGCGAGTAGTCCCACGGAAGTCCCTGGGATTATTCATCTGCTTAGAATAATGTACGTGCTTAAATGCTTTCCTGGATCAGGGCCAAACAAAGGGCTTTGTTCAGTAAAGAGGGATGAGAGCAGAAGCCAGGAAGCAGAATGGGAAGTTAAGAGTGTTATTAACATGTATTTCAGTTGCACAGTTGGACAGAAAGAATGTGGAATGGACTGAACAGAGGAACAAGGAATTTCTGGCTGCCTGGAGCCCCACTGTGGTTTGCAACAGCCCCTCCAGGATCGCAGAGGTAATCACATCCTGGCACTAATGACCATTCTACATTGGTGTCAGTACAATACAGTATCGCACAGCTCCAAACTACTTCCTGTCCCTGGATCGCCCATCTCTATTGTGTATGGCTTACCCAAGAATTACAGCTCCCGCCCTTACTCATGGCTAGAAATGACATGCTCAGAAAGAAACAAGATGGGTGAGGTCCAATTTTTTTATTGGATCAACTTCTGTGGGTGAAAGAGACAAACTTTTGAGCCATACAGAGCTCTTCTTCAGACAGAGACAGAAGAGCTCTGTGTAGCTCAAAAGCTGGTCTCTCTCACTACCAGAAGTTGGTTCAATAAAAGATATAACCTCACCCACCTTGTGTCTCTAATATCCTGGGACCGACACGGCTACAACAGTGAAGACAACAAGTGCTCATAAAGAGTGATCTACTCTGCAGCAAGTGGTTCTCAACATTTCCAGACTATTGTACCTGATTTCAGTCCCAGGGGGCGGGGTTCGGGCTTCAGCTTGAGCCCCGGGCGGTGGCCGGGTGCCCGGTTTTCGACCAGAAAATCTGGTGGAAAAGGGGATCTGATAGTGTCCGGTCAGATCTACTGACTGGACACCCAAAGTCCAGTTACTGCAGTGAGGGAGGTGGGGAGGTGCCAGGTCATCACCCGCACCAGCCCCTACTCAACCGGGGCCGCCACCTACCCACATCATGCGGCTGCAGCTCCCAGCAGGCAAATTGCTCCTGACCTGGGCGGGGAAGAGGGGAAGAGCAGTGAGCAACAGTGGAAGGGGAGAAGAAGACCAAATGGGGGGCAGGGCCTCGGGGGGAAGAGGCAGGGCAGAAGAGGTCCAGCACTCCTGCATGAGTGTCCAGTTTTTAAATATTACAAAGTTGACAAACCTAGGCAGTGGACTTGGCTTGGGCTTCAGCTTCTGCATGTATCTTAGATTTGCGGGGGCCCTGCTTGCCACCGCCAATGGCGACCCTAAACTTGTGACCCCACTAAACCCATCCCATGAACCCCCTGGGGGTTGCCACCCCCAGATTGAGAAACACTGATATAGTAGATAGTATAAACAAGTCATTGTCTGTATGAAATGTTAGTTTGGACTGACCTTGTAAGTGCTTTTTATGTAGCCTGTTGTAAAACTAAGCAAATATCTAGATGAGTTGATGTACCCCCTGTACCCCCAGGGACGGCAAGTTATGTGGGCCCATGGTGCCCGGGCTTGAGAAAATTCAGGGCCCAGGGGACCCGACTCCACCAATGTTCGGGGCCGGGTCTCTCTCCCAGCCCCGCCTGCCGCCCCCACGCACCTCTCCCGGCCCCGGCTGTCACCCCCGCGCGCCTCCCCCAAGCGCCCCTGCCTTCCCTGGGCAGCGGGCGGCTGCCCCCTGCAGCTCCGCACTGTGCTCCCTCGCCAGCCACTGCCGCAGCCGGCTACAAGGAAGCGGCGCCGGGGGCAGGCTGAGGCGGCTGCTGCGCCTACGGAGGGAGGAGGGGACGAGCGCATGGCAGCCCTCCCCCCCGCCCTCGGCAGGAGACTCCGAGTCGACTCGGGGGAGGGGAGGGGAGGGGGAGGCTTATCCTGGCTGGACCTCCTGAGCAGCAGCCTGGGGGGGCTTGGATGAGTGTCGTGTTGGGGGTTGGTGAGGGGGCCCCCCCTTCCTCTCCCCCAGAGCTCGCTGCTGCCAGACTCCCTCCCAGAGCCCACACTCAAACTTCCTCCCAGAGCCTGCACCCCAAACCCCTCCCACACCCAGAGCTCGCTGCCGCCAGCAGGGAGAGGGCTGGAGGGAGTCCTCCTCTCTGTCCCCCTGCCCCAGCCCAGGGTCAGCCTGCCTGCTGCACCCCAAACTCCTCATCCTTGTACCAGCCGCACGCCCCCTCCCACACCCAAACCCTCTATCCCAGCCCAGAGCCTGCACCCAGCACCCAAACTCATCTCAGAGCCTGCACCCCTCCTGCACCCAAACTTCCTCCCAGAGCCTGCACCCCAGACTCCCTCCCAGAGCCCGCACTCAAACTTCCTCCCAGAGCCTGCACCCCAAACCCCCTCCCACACCCAGACTCCCTCCCAGAGCCTGTGCTCAAACTTCCTCCCAGAGCCTCCACCCCAAATCCCCTGCCGCACCCAGACTCCCTCCCAGAGCCCGCACTCAAACTTCCTCCCAGAGCCTGCACCCCAAACCACCTCCCGCACCCAGACTCCCTCCCAGAGCCTTAGGCAGGTGTAGGGGGAGGCGGGACTTGGACCCATTCTGAGCAATGCCAAAAATTATACAAACCTGTGTGTATCCCCAGGGGTATGCGTATCCCTGATTGAGAACCACTGCTCTAGCAGATGGGTTCCCAACCTGGGGGGGCACAGCCACCCTGCCCTTTCCTTATTGCCAAATGGGACAGGGTCTTGGCTAGTTTGGAAGGGGACTCTGGGAGGGTCCTAGTATAGGAAAGGGAGTGTCCATATGGGGAAGGTTGAACGCCTGCTGCTCTAGTACTTTGGGTTGTTAGAAGCTGTCACAACGAGGTCTATACTATATAGGCTTGATCCAAAACCTATTGAAGCCAATGGAAGTCTTTCCATTGATATCAATGGTCTTTGGGTCAGGCTGCAAGCCAGGAAGTATGGTGATGGTGTCGTAATCAGGACTTGGGTGCTGTATTTATGCTGGGATGTGTTGTAGGAGGGTATCACATACAGTCACAGTCAAAGACCGAGTACTGTAACAGTCATTACTAATATTACTATATGGATCCCGCCACTGCTGATCTTTTAATGGTGACCCTTGCACCTCGGATGCCTGAGAAGTAGGTGTCTGACACCACTAAATGTACATCCTGACGTGCACGGCAGCACTCCTAGGTTGGCCACTGTAATGGTTTAACTAGTCCTCTTGCCTCACTGTGAGTGATATGGTTTCGAAGCAGAAGCCTCATCAGCCACTGGGGCCCTGTACTAGAAAGGAGTAAAACAGAACCCCTGAGAAGCTGGAGAGGACCTGCAACCCCCAGACAGGGCTTTCTCTGGGCTCCAGTAGTTATCAGCCCCCCATGGGATCAGGACGAGGCCTTTTGTAAATTACACTTTTCCCTGTATGCTTCAACTATTTGGAGTCTATTTCAACCCAAGAGAGAGGACAGATTTCATTCTGACTGTTATGGATGGCCTGACGAATCACTGCAATAATAACTGCCAGCCAACTGCAGAGGGATTGCTGTCTGCCATGGTGAACAGCGGTGGGACTAAGGTGGAGAAGGTATGGGGCGCTGCTGCTGAGATGGACGGAAACTAGAATTCCCAGTGCTGGGAACAGTCATACGTTCAGGGAGTTTAAGGCCAGAAGGAACCATCAGATCTTCTAGTCTGATTCCTGTATATTGGAAAACATAATCCCAACTATACATACAAATGGAGGGGGTCTAAATCAGCTGTTAATTTCTTCTGAAGCATCTGGCACCAGCAGAAGACAGGATACTGGGCTAGATGGACAATTGGTCTGACCCAGTATGGCCATTCTTATGTTACCCCTGTATTGTGCCTAGATAGGACTCATCTCTTTTGAGCCATTGATATGTGGTCTTTGCGACAATGCACCTTGTAAGGCTCCGAAATGAGCCCTGCCAATAATATAGGAAATTGTGACTTTTAGGCAAAACCTAGAGGCTAACTCTGATTCTCCAGGGATGCTGAGGTTCCCTCTTGCCCCAGCTGCAGGATGGGATGAGAGTCTTGTCCCGTCTCATCTGGTTCCCTCTCTCTCAGGCAGCAGACCTTGTGGCTGGGGTTTGCAGCCGGTTGGATTCAGTCCAGCAGCCCAGCTCCAGGACCCTGATGAAGAAGTTAGTGGCCCTGCTGGCTGGCGAGGCGGAGCATCTGGACACAGTGATCTCATGCCTTCTGGACTACTCCTTCCCTACAGACAGGTACGAAATGCCTCCACTCTTCAGGCCTCGCGTGATCCTTTGAGGTCCTATATGAGAACCTCACCAATGAGCACATTGTTTGGTCTTACTAAGGCAAAGTATAAAGCACTGACTGTTGAGGACTGAATCTCCCCCCTCTACATGGGACAAATTACCTGCCCTCTCCTCCTGATGGCTCTTCTCTTTTCAGCCACAAACCACAGCGAGCGAAATCCGCCTGTCAGAGATTCCTCTCCCCCATTCCCTGAATGTGTCTCCCCATGTGCAAGGCAGGAGCTCTCATTCCCAGTCCCCCTCTCCCAGCCCCTGGGACTTGTTAGAGATCTGCCTGTGGGAGAGGTTCTCAAAAGCACAGTCCCCCACACCTACGGTCAGTGCTCATGGGTCCTGGAGCAGGGGGTGGATTTAAGTCTGTGTTCTTGAGTTCACTATCCCTTTGCTACTCCGGCTGGCAAGCGCAGAGCTCATTCCGCCGTTCTCCTTCATCTGAACGTACAGATAGTGAGCCTAGGTGGAACGTTTGCTGTCTGAAGCACATTTGTGTTTGGGCAGGAAAAGTTGAGCAACAGTGATTACGCAAAGCGTGGTTTTATGATGGATGATCCCAAGTGGTGAGTTCCAAAAACAATCCATATCAGCAGGGCCGGCTCCAGGCACCAGCAAAACAAGCAGGTGCTTGGGGCGGCACATTTCTAGGGGCGGCATTCTGGAACCGGCCATCATAGGTGCTGACTCCGGGGCATGGGGAAAAAGTGCCCCCGCCACCCCAGCTCGCCGCCCCAGCTCGCCTCCACCTGCTTCCCTGAGCGCACCGCCGCCGCTCCGCTTCTCCCCCCTGCCTCCCAGGCTTGCTGCGCGCAAAACAGCTGTTTCGTGCAGCAAGTCTGGGAGGGAGGAGAAGCCGAGCAGCAGGGCGTTCGGGGGAGGCGGCGGTGGTGGAGCGGAGGTGAGCTGGAGTGGGGAGCGGTTCCTCTACCCCCCGTTACTTCCTGCGCCCCCCCCACCCTAGCTCACCTTCGCTCCGCCTGCTCCCCTGAACACGCCGCCGCTCCGCTTCTCCCCCCTCCCTCCCAGGCTTGCCACGCGTGAAACAGCTGTTTTGCGCAGCAAGGCTGGGAGGGAGGGAGGAGAAGCTGAGCGGGGGGCGCTCAGGGGAGGCGGAGGTGAGCTGGAGCGGGGAGTGGTTCCTGTACCCCCTGTTACTTCCTGCACCCCCCGACCCTAGCTCACCTCCGCTCTGCCTACTCCCCTGAACGCGCCGCTGCTCCGCTTCTCCCCCCTCCTTCGCCTGAGAGGGAGGGGGGAGAAGCAGAGCAGCAGTGCACCCGGGGGAGCAGGCGGAGCAGAGGTGAGCTAGGGTGGGAGGTCGCGGGGGCCCCCAGGAAGCAATGGGGGGGGAAATGTGGCATGCCTGGGGGAGGAGGCGGGGCTGGGGATTTGGGGAAGGGGTTTGGAAGGGGTGGAGTTGGGGCGGGGCTGGGGGAGGGGGGTACGAAAAAAAAGTGGGGGCAGACAACATTTTTTTTGCTCGAGGCGGCAAAAATCCTAGAGCCAGCCCTGCATATCAGAGGACTCCACTGAAACCCTCCCTCACACAGTTGTTGGCTGAGCGCTGCGGAGATCTGAGCCATGCTGCTGCATGCCCGCTCCCTTTTTTTTTTAAAGGGAATTTAATGCTGGTGAAAGGTGCCCCATTGACACCCTTGGATAATAATGACCTCAGCTGCAGCCCAGGAAGTGACGATGAAGCTTCCTCCACACTGCCCCTAACAACACTCTGAGCTCATAGCTGGAGGGGCTGCCGACTAGGCAAGAAAGGCTCATTCAGCCTCCATGTCCCGTTCAATCCCTGAACCTACCAACAAGGGCCAAGTATGGTGGTTGACTCTGTAATGTGGACAGCGTGCACTGGGCACTGGTCCGAGACCCTTAGTTCATTTCATATAGGACATCTGCTGCCAGAGAAGCTGTATTAGCCATTAGCCTCTCGGTATTAGCCATCAGCCAGTAACAGGTCGTGACCAATTGAGGCCAGATTCACACTGGCAGCCTTGAGCTGAAATGCTCCATATCCTGTGCCAGTGATTCTCAATCTGAGGTCCATGGAGTCCTTGTTCATGCTCCACATTGAATTGCACAAGCTCTGGGGACTGGACTGCTGGGCAGGGCGTTGGCTCCACAGGAGGATTTCTCTTACAAAGAGATTACATTGGTGAAGAGGTTTAATAGCTTTTCTCCTAAGCCATCCAGTCCCTCATGTTGCCGTATTTCTGAATTTCTAGCAATGCGGCCGAGCTATGGCAGTTCCTATCTGCTGACCCGGCCCTCGGAGGACAGGTGATGGAGAACCTGGTTGTGAGGCTGCAGAGTCACCACAGCTCTGAGCACCAAGCCTCTCACACGTCTGCTGCCGTAAGTCCCTGTTCGAACATCCATAGCCCCATACAGTAAAATCTATCCTATGTCTCTGTCACATGGCACACTCACCGCCAACGCGCCTCCTCATGCCAGGACATGATGTTGCAGGGCTTATTCCACACTGGTGTCCCCTTGTCCAGCCTCCTGGTTCTGCAACACTCCGCAGGTTCCATGGTCTGGCCCTCTGGCCACATCACCTCTTCCAGGGTTAACAGAAAAGTCCAATATGGGAAAACCCAACATGTAGTGGCCTCTGTGCCAGGCCCTCAGCCCCCATCTGAGCCTCATCATTCTTGGTTTCTTAGTCCTGAGGTCGGTACTTTGCCTCTTGCTGGGGAACCCAGACCTGACCTCTGCTCTGGGTTCCAGCCCACGGACCCCATGATAGGCTGCTAAGGACTGTTCCTTCAATCCCTCACCACTTCCCTGAGCTGCTCCTCCCTTTTTCCTGCTTGTTAGCAACTCCCAGGGGTCTGCAGCTTCTGCTTTTCCTGCCCTGGATTTGTGGCTCCTTGTGACTTCTTCCCACCCAACTTCTGAGGAGCTTCCTCAAAGCTGTTCCCAGCCTCCCTGGCAGCAGCTGGGCTGTGTTTCAAACAGTCCTTCTGGTTTCCCTCCATAAGATAGGAGTCCCTGCCCGCTAGCCTTCCTCCTGGAGGTGGCATTTACTTCAGGCAGTCCCTCCACCTCTCCTGCAGGCAGGACTCCCCAGTCTCCTCCTTTATGCTGGGTTGTAAGTTAGCCAACTGTGGGGCCTTAGCCAGATTCTCCTGGTGGCCCTTTTTCCCCAGTCAGTCCTCAGGCTCAGAGGGTTCAGGCATAGGTGCTGGAACTGGGGGAACGGGGGTGCTGTAGCACCCC
Organism: Malaclemys terrapin pileata; assembly: GCF_027887155.1. Lineage (NCBI taxonomy): Eukaryota > Metazoa > Chordata > Testudines > Emydidae > Malaclemys > Malaclemys terrapin. Next base: position 10,851,758 of record NC_071515.1, on the reverse strand, counting down.
CGGCTTGAAGCAGTTTCCATCATATACAGGGTTTACAGTTTGGTTCAATGGCTCTCAGCACCCCCACTACACAACGTGTTCCAGCACCCCTGGGTTCAGCCTTCTCCTGCTGGTGTTTTCTCTGCTAGGAGGGAGGAGGCAGCATGTATGCTGATCCCCTTCCTAAAGCTCATCCCAATTCACTGGGAGAGAGGGGAGTCCTGGCCCTCCCATTTTGCAAGGCTCCTGGTCCCAGGTCCTTACAGAAACATAACAGGAGTTCCTCCTGAACACGACTTATTCCTTGGACCACTTCTTCCCTACCAGTATTTCCCAGCTCCTTACGTATATCAGACATCTCAAAATCTGACAGGGCCACGCCACGTGACAAGGGTGGGCTGACCCCTAGCACCGCTACCTTTACAGGGACAGACTATCCCCTCCGTTTTGGGGCTACTCCATAATGTCCCGACAAACCCTTGGGGGAGGGTTCCATTCATCGCATCCGTGTTGGAGCTCTGAGAAACCCCTTTGACGCTTTCTGCCCTGGTGCCAGCTCAGGATAGGGCTGCAGGCTAATTCACTCAGATGCTAACAGAAATCAAAGAAGTCAAAAGCTATTGTAGTGTAATCAGGCAGTTCACCTGTGTGTTTGTTTAGTTCAAAGGAAAAGTTAAAGGAAACACTTATCTTTATAACCTGTTGATTGCTATTGTATTGTGTATATCCCTGTAATTAGTTAACCCTAGATCAAAAGTGTGCGTTGGTGTTAAAAGCTGAGAATGAACTTGATGTGTAAAGTTTATGAAAACTAATGAAGGATTCTTGTTTGCTCTTACATTACATTGGCATCGTGTATATCCCTGTAATTAAATTACCCATCAAACACAATTGGAGCCTTGGAAATGTAAATGAAGAAGACTGCTAACTTCAAAGCAAGGGCTACTGTGTTTGACAACGGGAATTCACAGACTAAGTCTGAATTTCCTACTCATCAAAACCCACTTGGGTAAAGACACTGTTCTTCTTCGAGTGCTTGCTCATATCCATTCCATTAGGTGTGTGCGCGCCGCGTGCACGATCGTCGGAAGATTTTCTACCCTAGCAACACCGGCGGGTCGGCTGTGGAGCCCCCTAGAGTGGCGCCTTCATGGCGCTGAATATATACCCCAGCCGACCCGGCGCCCCCTCAGTTCCTTCTTACCGCCCCTGACGGTCGTTGGAACTGTGGAGCGCGGCATAGCTGTCCTCCACTCTCCCTAGCTTTGTTAGTTATTCGCAGTTGTAGTTATAGTTATAGTTCTAGTGTTTGTAGTTTAATAGTTAAATAGTTTTAAAGTTGTTAGATTTGTTATAATAGTCCAGGGGACTAAGGGGGTCGTCGCCCCCTTTCTCCCCCGGCCGCGGGCCCGGGCTCATGCCCAGAGCTCCCGGCTTCAAGCAGTGCGCCTCCTGCGCTAAACCTATGCCCACGAGCGACCCGCACGACTCCTGTCTGAAGTGCCTGGGAGAGTCCCACCAAACAGATAAGTGCAAGATCTGTAAGGCCTTCAGACCAAGGACAAAGAAAGAGCGGGACTTTCGGCTCCGGCAACTCCTTCTACGAGCCAGGCCCCGGCACCTAGCGCCTCGGTGCGCAGTGCCACAGCAGCACCGGCAATGCCGACAACGCGGGCGGTGTCGGACAAACCTCCCCGGCACCGGACCTCGTCGGCACCGCAGCAGGCACCTCGACGCCGGTCATTATCCCCGGGGCATAAAAAAGCCCATAAGACGGGGACCTCTGTGCCGAAGACGCCGGCTCCCCCAGTGCCGGGGGTAGAGCCGAGTGCGCCGGTGGAGCACCGGAAACAGGTGCCTCCAGCACTGTCGACTCCGGCACTGAGGCCGTTGAGTCCGGTGCAGATAGCTTCTCCACCGAGACCGGCGGTAATACAACTCCCGTCGACTCCGGAGACCTTCGTGGCGGCGAGAGACTTGATAGCTCTCACGGAGCCGGCACCGCCTCAACCACTGGCACCGACGGCACCGTTGACCCGCCCGGTCCAGTCAAGGGGGAAACCTGCCTTGATGCGCCCTCCATCACAAGGGCTGGAACCTCGGCACCGGTCCAGGTCCAGAAGCAGGTCCCCACGCCGCTCGCAGTCCCGGCACCGAATATCACCTCGGCACCGGTCGTACTCGCGGCCAAGATCTTCGTCGCGGCACCGCTCTACGTCTCGGCACCGCTATGATCGTCGGCACCGATCAACGTCGAGACGTAGTTCTCGGCACCGCTACGGTCGACGCTCGACGTCGAGAGGCCGCTCCCGGCACCGGGCATACTTCAGGTCCTCGTCGAGGTCCAGATCCGGCTCCCGGCACCGACGAGGTCATCGGCACCGATCGCGGTCCCGGCACCGTTCGCCGGCACCGCGCAGAGATAGATCATCTCCGGACCGGTACCGTGCGGCACCGCAGCCCACGGGGATCGTTTCATCTCTCTCGGCACCGCCATGGCCGTCAAGATCGGTGTCTCGCTCCTCGGAGGACCTGTCGAGATCGGCATACCCCCCTCAAGGGCAAGCCGAGGAACGGAACTTGGGCCATTGGCAGGAGATGGCAGATGGACCATCTCACTGGTCATTTTGGACCCCGTGGGCGTACCACCAGGAGCAAGGGGCTCCAATACCATCGACCTCTCGCTCGGGTCACTCGGTTAGAAGGGCCCCAGAATCCACCATCTCTCGGCCTCCGCCAGGGGGCATGGAGGCTTCCGTGTCCACACCACCCGACACCATAGACCCAAGTACAGGTGATGCTCCGGCCCAAGAGCAGGGGGATCAGGACCCCCCCTTGGATCCAGTACCACCGGAGGCATCTTCCTCCTCCTCTCCGGATGAGGCAGTGGCGGGCACTTCATGTACGGGTCCCCCTCCGATAGATCTTCGGGCTCACCAGGATCTCCTGCGTAGGATGGCCCGTAATATGGACCTGCAGGCGGAGGAGATAGTGGAAGTACAGGACCCTATCGTGAACATCCTAGGAGCGGATGCCCCATCGAGGGTGGCGCTACCCCTGATCCGCACGATACAAACCAATGCGGATACGATATGGCAAACTCCTGCCTCTATCCCACCCACAGCGAGAGGGGTGGAAAGGAAGTACTTTGTCCCGTCTAAGGACTACGGGTACTTGTATACCCACCCCCAACCGTGTTCACTGGTGGTGGCATCAGTGAACGCACGAGAGCGCCACGGCCAGCAGGCTGCAGCGCCTAAATCAAAAGAGGCTAAGCGGCTCGATTTGTTTGGCCGTAAGGTTTACTCAGCCGGAGGGCTACAACTTAGAGCGGCGAACCAGCAGGCGCTACTGAGCCGTTACAATTTTAACTCCTGGAACTCTATGGGGAAGTTTAAGGAGTTGATTCCCCAAGAGTCCAGGGAGGAGTTTGGAGCCATGGTAGAGGAGGGTAAGAAGGTGGCTCGGACCTCCTTGCAGGCCTCCTTGGACATAGCGGACTCGGCTGCGAGGACCCTGGCTTCGGGTATCGCTATGCGGAGGATCTCCTGGCTTCAGGTTTCGGGTTTGCCTCCGGAGCTGCAGCAAACCCTACAGGATCTGCCCTTTGAGGGACATGGATTGTTCTCGGACAAGACGGACTCTCGCCTGCAGAGCCTCAAGGACTCGAGAACAATCATGCGCTCCCTGGGGATGCATGTTGCGGGCCCTCAGCGCAGACCATTTAGGCCACAGCCTCAGCGCTTCTACCCTCCCCCCCCGCCTCGTCAGAGACAGGACTCGGCCCGGAGGCGAGGGCGAGGTGGTAGGAGAAGGTGGACCGGCCCTCAACCAGGCCAGAACCAGGGGCCACCTAGACCACCTTCAGGCCCCAGGCAGAACTTTTGAAGGTGCGGTCGAGGACGGCGCCCCAGTCATCCCCCAGGATCCAGCCCCCTCCTTCCGGGATCGCCTCTCCCACTTCCACCGTGCTTGGTCCCTTATAACTTCGGACCGTTGGGTCCTCCGCACGGTGGAGAGGGGATACGCTATCCAGTTTTCTTCTATCCCCCCCTCCCACCCCCCTTCCCCGTCCCTCTTCAGGGACCCTTCTCACGAGCAACTTCTTATACAGGAGGTTTCTACGCTCCTGGCCATGGGGGCCATAGAGGAGGTTCCGATAGAGTTAAGGGGCAGGGGATTTTATTCCCGTTACTTCCTGATCCCCAAGTCCAAAGGAGGTCTGCGGCCCATCTTGGACTTGCGCGGACTCAACAAATTCGTAGTAAAGTTGAAGTTCCGCATGATCTCTTTGGGGGCCATTATCCCTTCCCTCGATCCTGGAGACTGGTTCGCCGCCCTCGACATGAAAGACGCATACTTTCACATCTCAATTTACCCACCTCACAGACGCTTCCTGCGATTCGTGGTAAACACGGTGCACTACCAATTTGCAGTCCTTCCTTTCGGCCTATCCTCGGCCCCAAGAGTGTTCACGAAATGTATGGCTGTCGTGGCAGCGTACCTTCGTCGGCAGGAGATACAGGTGTTCCCGTACCTAGACGACTGGCTGGTACGCGGTCGCACCAAAGAGCAAGTTCAAGCTCACGTCCACAGAATAGTGGACACATTCAACGAGTTGGGCATCCTACTCAACAAGGACAAATCCACTCTAGAACCTACCCAGAGAATAGATTTCATCGGCGCAGTTCTAGACTCCAGACGTGCACAAGCCATCCTGCCAGACAACCGCTTTGGCACCATCACGAGCCTCATTCAAGGGCTACAGGCCTTCCCAACTACCACGGTGAGGTCGTGCCTTACCCTGCTGGGTCACATGGCTTCCTGCACGTACGTAACCAGGCATGCCAGACTTCGGCTTCGCCCACTCCAGACCTGGGTGTCATCAATATACCGTCCACATCGGGACAGCCTGAACATGGTGGTCACGGTCCCGAACTCGGTCCTGACCTCCCTCACCTGGTGGCTAGATCACAATGTGGTCTGCGAAGGGATGCCATTTCACGCCCCGCAACCCTCTCTGCATCTGGTCACAGACGCTTCATCTCTGGGTTGGGGCGCCCATCTCAACGAACACCATACCCAGGGCCGGTGGACTGCACCCCAGTTAGCCCTGCACATCAATGTTCGGGAGCTGATGGCGGTGCGCCTGGCGTGCCAGGCATTTCTCAATCAACTACGTGGCCGTTGTGTGTTAGTTCTCATCGACAACACCACGGCCATGTTTTACATCAACAAGCAAGGAGGAGCACGTTCGTCAGTTCTATGCCAAGAGGCCATTCGCCTGTGGGACTTCTGCATCGCCCACTCAATCCATCTCACGGCATCGTTCCTCCCTGGAGTCCAGAACACTCTAGCGGACCGACTCAGCAGGTCCTTCCAGACGCACGAGTGGTCTATCCGTCCGGACATCATACATTCCATCTTCCGGAGGTGGGGGTTTCCCCAGATAGACCTGTTTGCGTCTCGAGACAACAGGAAGTGCCACGTGTTCTGCTCCCTACAAGGTCGAGTTCCGGGCTCCCTCTCGGATGCGTTTCTCCTTCCCTGGAAAGACCACCTGTTTTATGCCTTCCCTCCGTTTCTTCTGGTCCACAAGGTACTGCTCAAATTGCGCAGAGACCAGGCACAGGTAATTCTGATCGCTCCAGCGTGGCCGAGACAACATTGGTACACCACACTGTTGGAACTCTCGGTTCAAACACCGATCCCGCTTCCATTATGTCCGGATCTCATTTCTCAGGACCACGGTCGGCTGCGTCACCCCGACCTGCAATCACTCCACCTCACAGCGTGGCTGCTCCATGGTTCACCCAGGCAGAGCGGCAATGCTCGCACTCTGTCCAACAGATTCTGCTGAGCAGTAGGAAGCCCTCAACACGAGCCACGTATTTGGCCAAGTGGAAGCGGTTCTCCTGTTGGTGCGAACAACGAGCCATGCCCCCGTTGCAGGCACCTATTCCTCTCATTTTGGAATATCTCCTCTCCCTAAAACAGCAAGGGTTGGCGATATCTTCACTTAGAGTTCACCTGGCCGCTATATCAGCCTTTCACCCAGGGGAACTCCCGTCCTCGGTATTCTCTAACCCGATGGTCGTTAGATTCCTCAAGGGCTTAGACCGGACGTACCCACAACAGCGTCATCCCGTCCCGACGTGGGACCTCAATCTGGTTCTCTCCAGACTCACAGGTCCTCCATTCGAACCACTAGCCACCTGTTCACTTTTGTACCTATCCTGGAAGACAGCCTTCCTCGTAGCCATTACCTCAGCAAGGCGCGTTTCTGAACTCAGGGCGCTTACATCCGAGCCCCCTTATACAGTTTTCCATAAGGATAAAGTGCAGCTTCGTCCACATCCTGCCTTTCTCCCTAAGGTGGTTTCTCTATTTCATATCAACCAGGACATATTTCTCCCGGTCTTTTATCCCAAACCACATGCCACTCGCCAGGATCAACGTTTGCATTCCCTGGACGTACGAAGGGCCCTGGCCTTCTATATTGACCGCACAAAGCACTTTAGAAAGACGACGCAACTCTTCGTTGCAGTGGCCGACCGAATGAAAGGCTCACCGGTCTCCTCACAACGCCTATCCTCCTGGATTACGTCTTGCATCCGGACTTGCTATGACCTGGCAGGCGTCTCAGCACCGCACCTCACCGCTCACTCCACGAGGGCCCAAGCCTCCTCGACTGCTTTCCTGGCACATGTTCCGATCCAGGACATTTGTAGAGCGGCGGTTTGGTCATCAGTCCACACGTTTACAGCTCACTATGCACTAGTGCAGCAGTCCAGGGACGATGCTGCATTCGGGTCAGCGGTTTTGCACACCGCAATGTCTCACTCCGACCCCACCACCTAAGTTGGGCTTGGGAGTCACCTAATGGAATGGATATGAGATGTGTTGCTCATATCCATTCCAAACCCGCCCCCCGTCCCCACTGTCGGAGTAGCCGGCAAGAAGGAACTGAGGGGGCGCCGGGTCGGCTGGGGTATATATTCAGCGCCATGAAGGCGCCACTCTAGGGGGCTCCACAGCCGACCCGCCGGTGTTGCTAGGGTAGAAAATCTTCCGACGATCGTGCACGCGGCGCGCACACACCTAATGGAATGGATATGAGCAACACATCTCGAAGAACAACAGTTACAACGGTGAGTAACCGTCTTTTCAGATTGGTTTCTGGAAAAGCTATAAAATAGATGTCAAGGAATGATCCTGTATCTCTGACTGTTTGGACTCTTACAGAGAAGATGCCAAATGCAAAATGGAGATCCCCAGAAACATCTGGGTTCCTGAAAAGACTTTTAGGAAACCAAGAGATTACTACATCTCTGCTATCATTTGGGATTTACAAATTTTGACTCACCTGTTAATGTATTTTACCTGCTTTAACCTCTCAATAACTCTCATTTATTTTTCCTAGCTAATAAATCTTTAGTTAGTTTACTAGAGAATTGGCTGCCAGTGTTGTTTTTGGTGTGAGATCCAGAGTACCAATTGACCTAGAGTAAGTGACTGACCCTTTGGGGTTGGGAGTAACCTGATGTGGTGTGATTTTTGGTTTTAATAACCTTTAATCACAAAGTTCAGTTTGTCTGGGTGGCAAGATAGGCTGGAATGTCTAAGGGGACTGTCTGTGGTAAGACTGTCCTTGGTAAAACTGGTACTGTAATCCAGGAATGCACAATTCTTACTGGCTTTGTGAAATCCAATTATAGAATATACTACTAGTTTGGGGTGCCTGCCCTGTTTTATGACAGTCTGATCTAAGATTGGCACTCACAGTTGTGAACCACTCCAGAGAGCGTGACAATTGGCGTAGTCAGCACAGGAGTCACATGCCACAGGTCAATTGGGCTTAAAGATCATAACCCAACACTATTTAAAGTTTAAATTGGATATGGAGAGTTTTAAGGGTTAAAGATGAGTTACAATGGGTGAATCACAATCCTATGAGAGTCTTGACTCAAAAGAACTTGAAAAAGTATGTAAAGAAAGGGGGCTATCTGTTAAGAAGAAAGCCGCAGAACACGAACTGAGAGATTTGCTCATGGACTTTGACCAAAAAGCAGGGTCTCAACCCCCCTAGACCCCAGATGCAGAAGAAAAGGCCCCTCTGAGGCACTTGGAAGCCAAGGAACAATGCAAGCATGAAAGAATGACGGTGGAAGTCCAAATGAGGGAGAAGAAAGATGCCAAGGAAGCTGATGAAAGAGCCACTCTTCTCTTCATTAATTTATTCTCTCCCATTCTTAGTCCCATGAGGCATTACCCCCACCCCAAGCATGCTGTCTCTGCAGCCCCTGCAGGTCAGGAAGCTCTGCGAGATCCAAAATCAAAGCTAGGTCCCCTGTGTGGCAATGCAGCCTAGTGTCACCAGACTCCACAAGGCAAAGCCTTCAACCTGCCAGTGCCTGGCTTCCCCCGCCCTGCTGCTCGGGGCAGTTTAACTCGGTTTGTTTCTCCATGAATCAGGGGAGTTTCATAGCACATAAGCAGGAAGTCCTGAGAACTGACGCAGGAGGGAGTAGGATTTCCAAGTAAGTTTGTGTCTGTCTTGTTCCCTCTTCAGGCCACATGCGCCCTCTATGAGATGATCTCGGTGAGCAAGTCCAGAGATGCCACAACCCGCCTCTATCCTCAGCTGCTAATGGCTCTTCTTGTCGAAATCCATTTCAGCCTGGGACAGAGCATAGCAGGGGATAAAGTCTCTGGAAGGGAAAGCAGCCGGCAGAGCCTCCACACCAGGTACTGCGCCTACTGGAAAGTCAACGGTCTAATTACATGGACAGTCATAGAGAAGTCATAGTTCTCTTCTCCAGCTCTCATGTGGCCCCTGCAGGTTTTCCATAACTCTCTAATTCTGAGGGAGTTAGCAGGCAGGGCTTAGGTTGCAAGGGTGTCTCTCCGTGGTAAATGACATACCGACCAGTGCACTGCAGAGGAAGTAGAAAGACTATCCCAGCAGCTATGGGGAGAAATTAGTGGGAGCCAATTTGCCAGTGTGTCAAAGGAATGTGGGTCCGACACTAAAAGGCTGAAGTTCTCCTGTTCTGTGACATTGACATGCCCTAGTGCTGATGTGCAATTGTCTGTAGGATTTGCTCAGAACTCTTTCTCTTTCTTCATATTACTAAATTGTATTACTATAGTGCCTAGGAACCCCAGTCACGAACCTGTGCCTTCCTAAGCTCTATTTAAACCATTGGTGTGTCTTTCCACACACAAGTGAATCCGTCACTCCCTGACAGACCTACCATGAGGGGGCTCCTGGCACTCAGTCACGCTGGTGTGTTGTTTGAATCTAGCTCTGCAGTGGAGGCTATAAAGATGCTGCTTCTCTGTGTTGGCTGCCGTTCCGAGCTGACTGTTATGGAGAAGGAGCAAGGCTGGATCCTCCTACAAAGCCCCCAAGATCACCTCCATGGGGTGAGCCTGCTGGCCAGGTAATACACAAGCGTTTTCCATGCAGTCAGTCCTGCTAGTGGGGGCAATTCCAGAATGAAACATTCCTCACTTCTGGGCTGCCATGTGGCCCCAAGCTGACCCCTCACCCCCTTGTTGCAGAACGTGCTTCTTCCCTTACTAACAAAGGTATTTCTGCTTTGTGTCACAGAGCCATGGTGCACTATGCTTGCCCTGAGACCACAAGGATGCTGCTGGACCTAGTGATCCCGCTCCTCGACAGAGGTGATAAGAAACACAGGCCGACCATGATGGCCTTCTTTGTAGAAGTAAGTTTCATTAGCTGATGAGAGCAATTGGGTCTTGTGTCCTAGATTAGTGAGCAACTCCTCAAATCAAGCCTTTGAGACTCATTATTGCGCTACATAAACGATGAGCTTTATTGGTCATGTCCACATTGCCAGGTGTCCATGCAGCACTGACTAGGCTCCCCCAGTCCTGTCCCAGCACGCTCAGTGTAAAATCTGAGATGGATCCTTTAGGGGATCATTGGTTGCTCCAAAGTTGTAATCAGGAGCCTGATAGGAATATCCAAGAAACTAAGGTTCTGTAGAACAGCATCAGCCTGGACTCTCCCGAAGGGCAGCTGGGTCTCCTGTCGGCATCAGCCTTTCTGCAGGTCCATGAAAGGTTCCTCCCTGCGAAGTCACTAAGGAAAAGCAAAGAGGGGCATTGAGAGTGGGTATGGAGGAGAGAGGATCATGGTAAAAGCTCCCCCAGATGCAGGATCATTAGCTCTGAATGTGGTGAGCAATCTTTAACCTTCTCTATTGGATGGGTTAGTTAGAGGCACATCACCAGGAATGAGGTGGCTCTATAGTCCATCGCTAGGTTGTTCTCCCCATTTCCACGGGTTCTGTCTGGCTAGTTCCTATTGACAGTTTTCAGGGATTGTCTCCTCATCTAACTCATTAAGGGATGGGGTTTAATTCTCTCCTCACCAGGAGTCCAATCCTGGGCCCATTGAGATCAATGGCAAAACTTTCACTGACTTCAGTGGGGTCAGGATTTCAACTCAGGGGTTTGATTTCTCAGTCCCGGCTTTCGCGTTATCTCAGAGCGGCTTGTTCTGCTTCACAGGGTCACCACGAGGGGTTCGGCTGCTCTTGGCAAACCCCCAGATGCACAAGAGTCCGCCATACAAATGGTCACTGAACATTTTGTTGCCCTACATGTTCTCCTGGAGGGTAGAGCAGCTCTGCTAACGCCTCTGGCTGAGTCTAGTGCTAACAGCCAGGAAGTCAGTGGGAGGACTGGATGTCACACACAAAGTGGGGCTGATGTATAGCAATGGACGGTACAACATGGAGGTTATGATGCCTCTCCACAGAACCGACACACAAAGTTTTCCGGTAAGCACCTGCTGCTGATTCGCTCTGTGTTGTTTTCAGCTTCTGCGTTACGAAGAGGCCAAGAAGCTCCCACATCCAGACACTTTGGACCGTCTCGAGGAGTGGACAAAACACCCCAGCCCAGTTTTCCGTTCACTTGGTCTAAGAGGACTCAGCATCCTGGCAACCCAACCAGGGAAGATGAGAGCCCAGGCTTGGTTAACTGGAAAATGACGAGGTGGCTTGACCCAGTGGACTGAGTTCTGGGCAGGCAGTGAGGCACAGTGTTCTGAGCCCACCTCTGCTGCTGGCTTGCTGACCCTCTCGGTGCCTCCATTTCCCCAGCAGGAACGGGGATCACAAAGGCCCCTCAATGCAGATCTTTCCTCGGAGAGTATTTTAGATGGGATTTTACTGCTTGGATTTCAGGTGAACGTTATCATTCTCCTAGGGCTACCACACGTCCGGGTTTCCCCGGCATGTCCGGCTTTTCGCTCTTTAAATAGCCGTCCGGGGGGGATTTCTAAAAATCTAAAAATGTCCGGGATTTCCCCCCAGTGGGCTATTTATCGACCGAAAAGCGGCTGACAGGGCGGCCAAGCGCCGCTCGCTTTGGGGCCTCGGCAGCCAAAGCCCCTTCCCAGCTCCCCCCATCCCCTGCAGCCGTAGCACGCCGCCTGGCAGCGCTGGGGGGCGGGGCTGTGCGCCTGTGAGGGAACGCGGCGGCGGGGCTGGCAGCAGCGGCCAGAGCCCCTCCCCCGCTTCCCCCCTCCTCCACAGCCACAGCACGCCGCTCGGCAGCACTCGGGCGGGGCGGGGCGCTCCTTGGGGTGTGGAGCCAGACACCTGCTCTAAGCCGAGTGGCACGGTAAGGGGGCCGGGAAGTTGGAGCAGGGGGGCAGTCAGGGGACAGGGAGCGGGGGTGTGGGGGATTTGGATGGGTCGGGAGTTTGGGGGGGGCTGTCAGGGGGGCAGGGGTGTGGAGAGGGGTTGGGACAGTCAGGGACAGGGAGCACGGGGGGGTTAGATGGGTCGAGGGTTCTGGGGGGGCTGTCAGGAGGTGGGAAGTGGGAGGGAGTGGCTAGGGGGCAGGGCTACCCCCCCCAATGGAGTGTCCTCTCTTTGAAAGTTCAGATATGGTAACCCTAATTCTCCCCCATGCAAATTACCCCAGCAGCATTCCTGTTCCTTCTTGGAGAGACCATTCCTGGTGCTGTCACAAAGGAAGACCTTGATTGGTCTAAAGACCTTAGCGAGCACACAGGGCCCTGTCTCATCGCCCCCTCCAGTGGCAAGACCCAACATTGCAGCACTGCCTCAGTTTTCCCCTCCTCGGCTTGACTTCACAAATACCTCGTTCAATAACACCCTTATTCAGGCTCATTTATTAAGACAAACAAGCCTTTGAAGGCCAAAGATAAAACCCTCAGAATCAAACCTGACAGTGTCCAACGGACTAAAAATCAGAAACAGGATCTTCTGCCATTACCACATCTCCTCTTCTGAGCTCACTCAACAAAGGTTCCACCCTGTCCTTAGTAAACATAAGAAAACTTAACTTTGGCCCCCTTCCTGGGCACCCCTTCTGCAAGATTTTTGCCCCCAGACTCTGCGGAGTACTTTGTTCTCTTGGGGGAGGACTGCTTCCCATGGCTTCCTCCCTGGAGGCCCTTTTCCCCCATCAGATTCCCCCTGCCTTCCCTCCCAGGGTACTCTAGGAGCCACTCCCCCCTGCTCCTGCTTCCCCTTCCTTCCTGACAGCCCAAAATAGTTCTCTCCTCCTCCGCTGCATCTGATTAATGCATGGAGCTGGCTGGCCCCAAAGTCTCTGGCCCTGAGAGAGGCAGAGCACTCTCTTAAAGAGTGTTTGTGGCCCTGCCCCCAAATGATATTTCAATGCCTTGCCTATCAGGTCCAAGTTTCTCAAACTTTGCAGAGGGTTCAGCTCTCACCTAGGACTCCCCATGGGACAGGTTTGATTTTTTCCCCAAGTTTCACCCTTTGGGGGATTGTCTGCATGGGAAAAGAAGGTGGCTAGAAGTTTTCGTTTGTTTGTTTGTAAGTGGAAAAACTGTCCTACAGCTCAGAGACGCAACCACCCCAGGAAAAAATCACAATTGACTGGGGAGACAGCATGGAACATTTCCATCCAAAAAGGGAATGTTTTTAGGAGCGTATCAAAAGGAGCAACTAGAATGGAAACTGTGTAGATTAACTATGGAGATTGCTGCCAGCATCTGTTATAATAATAATTAATAGCACGTAGAAAAGAGAGAAAAGCCCCGAAGCAAACCACAGCTTTGCCCACTCTACACCAGAACGACCCGGGACAGGGTTAGGATTCACTGATTGCCTCGTCAGGCATCCCCATCGATTCTAAAGCACCATGCCTCCGACTGTGGAGACGGAGCTTCTCTCTGACTTGGTGCCACGGGGTAGAATAAACACAGCCCTGGCACTGTGGCGTGTACTCACTGGAGGGTTGGGAGATCTGATGAGCCCCCCCATGTGTGTGTGTGTGTAGGTGGAACAAGTCAAGGCCCTGCTGCCTGCCATCCTTTGGGGTTCGGATGAGATGGATGATGGGAGTATTCTGGAGGCCATCTCAGCTGTTCAGAACCTTCTGCAGAGTCTGGATGGGAGTGAGCTCACCAGCGTGGCCAGGAAGCTAATCCCCTTATTCGATGCTGTAAGTCAGGGTCTCTTGACCTGCCCATCCCCAGCCAGGCAGTGTTGTGACTCTGGAGTCGTAGTGGTGGCATATCTGACCTGATCAGTTCCGAGCCATTGCCTGGGCCTCAGGCATTGGTGACACCTTGGTCTCTCGTGTTCTCTGTGTGTGGCATGCAACCGTTTGGTCTCCTGAGGACTGATCTGCTTTAATCTAACTCAAGTTAACATGCTCAATGTAGTGGTCATGGGGTGAAATGTAATGTCCTGTGCTTTGGAGTCTAGATGAATGAATGACCCTTAAATGCTATGAAACGATGAAAGTGTTGAACCCATTAAAGAAACCCTCCAAAGAGCCCTTCACTGTGGATGGAGTCAGCACTTACAGGAGGCCTCCAGGGAAATTTAGGAACCACTGTCCTAACCTGTGTTGTCTGCCCCTCCACCCAAACCTTTCTGCAAATGGGTGCCCTCTTGGTGGGCAGACCATGGAGTTATTAGTCAGACTGGCCCCTATCTGTGGTTTGCATTGTGCCGAGCTCACCCTGTAAGGAGAGTGTGAAGCTCCCTCGGTGAGATCCCCTCATGGTTGTGTGTCCATCACAGGTGAGACCCCAGGTGCGCTCTGCTGCCATCATGCTCTTTACAGAGTTGCTTAACACGGTGAAGAGGAGGCAGAAGCCCCTGCTGCAGGAGGAAGTGACCCACAGCCTGGTCCCACTGCTCCTTCACTTACAGGACGAGGACCCTGACATGGGCAAGGTGAGTCCCGCTGCCATGTGCTCCCTGGTGCAGCAGGCCCTGACTGCTCCAGCTCTCCTGCTAGGTCTGTCTCCAGAGCCGCCTCCCAAAAGTGAAAAATCTCAGCCCTACCTGCTTACCCAAGCAAGTTCCCTGGCCTTCAATGGACACACAAGTGGAGATGTTTTATGGCTCCCAGCAGCCACTTCCTAAGTCACTGAACTGCAGCCACCATGAAGTTCAAACTCCAGGAGCCTCCACTAATAGGAACAAAGAGACACCAAGGGTCAGCAGGATACCATGTGACCCCCACATTCCTTTCCCTCATTGATCATTTCAGCTGGCTTTTCACTGCAGAGTGACCACAGATTCCAGCTCTTCTCATGATGCAAACTCTCCTTGTCCCATCTTGTGTTGCAGAGGTGTCAGAAAGCCTTGGCTGGGTGTTTTCAGCTCCTGGGATGGTCTTGTCCTAAGCAGATTAACAGCAAGAAGGCTTGGCACACCCATCCCCGGGTGGTGGACAAGATCTGCCAGCACTCTGTAAGTGAACAATCGGCTTCTCGTGAGTGCTGCTTCTAGACGTGGGACCGGAAACGTGTTCCCTCACTCACTGCTCTGATTGCATGTCTAGTACTAGCATACTGCACTCTGGCTTCCTCTTAGAAGCACCCAGCTCCCCCACTCCTCCCAGTGCCTGTCAGATCTGAACAGCCAGACCTGGCCAGGAGTTCAGTACGGAGGTGAAAGCTCACAACATAAAGAATCAGTTGATGGCAAAAATGCCTTCCGAATCCTGCAGGAAACTGGATGTCCCCATTTTTCACCTTACCCCAGCCCATTGGCCACTTCTGCACCGTATTTCCTATGCTCTGCACCCTCTCTAATGTCCTCCCCAGATGAAGCCCATACAACCAGGCTTCAGTGTTCTCTAGTGCCAGGCTCCAGCCCTGCAGTGCCAGCAGCTCAGACACCAGCAATGTGTCTGGTGACACTTTGAAATGGTCATTTAATGACTCTCTGGCATGTAGATGGTCGCCCCCAGGATACATGGAGATGGGAGCTGCATTCTTCCCACCCCTCCAAGCCAAGCAGCTACCTGGAGATGAAATCTCTCTTCTCCTCACCCTGCGGCCCCAGCAACAAGAAGCTTCTTTGGTTTCTATTCCTAGGTGCTGAAGCTCAAGAGCGTATCTGACATCTTGCTCCAATGTCTGGATCACCTCCAAAGCCCCCAGGCTCCAATACGACGGGCAGCAGCCATCTTTATCGGTAACCACGACTTTTCTTAAGCAACTTCTATCTGAGAGGTTGTCCCGTGTTCTGCTTGGAGGGCACTAGCAGCAAGAATTAACCCCCTGGGATCCTAATGTCTAGATTTCCTGCCCTTGAGGCAGTTGGGCTGGGGATTATATCAAAAGGCCTGGAGCAAATTACAACCCTACCCTCCAGCTCCACCGACTGGAATCCCTGTGGGACTGCAGCAATACCATAGCCATTGGCAATCAGGCTCTCTGTATCTTCCAAGACATGAGCCTCTTTGTCTTGGAGCTTGTGGACTTGTCTGATTATCCCAGGGACCACTTGAAAGCTGTTTTGCTTGTTGGAAAGACTGACATTTTTTAAAAGGTAGCCCCAGGGTAGGTGAAAACTCCTGCAAGATTCATTTCCATTGTACGTTCCAGGTTGCACTGTTCAAAGCTCAGAGCCCGCCATGGTCAGGCAAGAGAAGGAGCTGATACTGCAGTGTAAGTAGTTGCCACATGGCTGTGTTTGCATGTGGAAGGAGAGCTCATGCTCCTTGTAGGATATCAGGGTTGGAAGGGACCTCAGGAGATCACCTAATCCAACCCCCTGCTCAAAGCAGGACCAATCCCCAGATAGTGTTTGTTTGTTTTTTAAACCCCAGTTCTCTAAATGGCCCCCTCAAGGATTGAATTCACAACCCTGGGTTTAGCAGGCCAATGCTCGAACCACTGAGCTATCCCTCCCACTTGTGAACCAGTCTAGGAAAAGTGCAACTTCCCCGCCATGCTGCTGCATTGAGTTCAATTTAGACGTGGCCAGAGGTAGCTGTTGAGAGAGCCTGGACATCAGTCCCAGCTTTGTTTTCTCTGATGTCAGGCATCACTTCCATCTCCAGGTGCCAGAAGGTTTTACCAGGAGAAAGTAAATACCAGGCAGGGTGAGAGGCCCTGGCATGTGTCAGGGAGATGGTGCTAAGGAGGTGGATGCCCCAGAATGCAGTGGAAGATGGGCTGCCAAGGGCAGAGGACTTAAGCGGTTATCATCTGGCGATGACATTGATAGCCCTGGTGGGTCCAGAGCATCTGGGAGGAGTTAGTTGCTGTGGAAGATCAGGGGCGGCTCCAGGCACCAGCGCAGCAAGTGCGTACCTGGGACGGCAAGCCTCGGGGGGGCGGCGTGCCGGTCCCTGTGAGGGCGGCAGTCAGGCAGCCTTCGGCGGCATGCCTGCGGGAGGACCGCCGGTCCCGCAGCTTTGGCGGCAATTCGGCGGCAGGTACGCTGAAGGCGCGGGACCGGCAGATTACCGACAGAAACGCCGCTGAATCCGCGTGACCAGCGGACCGCCCGCAGGCATGCCACCAAAGGCCGCCTGACTGCCGTGCTTGGGGTGGCAAAAAACATAGAGCCGCCCCTGTGGAAGATACAGAGGCCCATGGTGCAGGTGCTAGGCATGCTAATACGATATGTGTTTTGACCTGAGCTTCCTCTCTCTGTCTCAGCTCTCAGTGGCCTGCAGCAAGATCCGGATTCCTCTGTCCGTGTCAGTGTCTCACGGGCCATTCAGCAAGTTCGGGATGGTGGCAGAAACCAGTCACCTCAGACCCTAGGAGCTAGATTCAGGAACCTGTTCTGCTGCTTGACTGGCCAGGAGGAGAGGGAAAATGCTCCTGACAGAGATCTCTTGGGTGGCCCGGACCTTTCCCAAAGCCACCGATGGGACTCAGGAGGGCCCTGAGTTCCCACAGAGAAGTTGGTGACTGGAGGAGGTCAGCTGAGCCACCACCCCAGCCCCGAAGCCAGTGCCTGCATGATCCTCTGGTAATTACCTGCATTGTTCCCCATGAGATGTAGGCAGCTGGGGATGAGTTTAAGTGACCCCAGTACTCAGCAGAATGATGGCTACTGGCTCCAGCTAAACAAAAAGGTGACAAGACTGTTAGTGTAAAACCAAGGGCATTTGCTCTCACGTCTCTGTCTTCCTTCCATAATGGAACGAGTTGCAAGATAGCTGGTTCATTAAATCAGCCACGGCATTAATGACCTTTTCCCTTTCTTCTGATTAGCCTCCGATCCGAAGATGGAATGCTGGGCTAGATGGACCACTGGTCTGATCGAATATGGCTGTTCGTATGATCCAGGCCTCTAGTTCCCCTTGGACAGTTAAATAAAACCCTTCATCTCTCCATCCATTGACATTATATAATCTCACTTTTCTTTAGACACTTGAGCCAGCACTTTCAAACATGGATGTCAATAGTTAGATACGTAAATCCATACTTCTTCAACGCTTAGCCGAACGGTCGGCCGTAGCAATTGTTCACCATTGATCCGTTCCTGTGCTTGACGGGCCGAGAGCCCAACGTCGGAATAGACTTGAGGCACCCATGTAATAGGGGGCCTGCCTTTGGGCTGCCTGCACCCCTTGATTGGTGGAATTGTCTCTCGGATGTTACGAGCCACTCAGAGAATGGCATTCGCCGGAACATCTTGTGGCATACTCGTGACATGTCTGAAAAGCATAAGACGCCATCTGCGGACAATGGCCCCAGTAGTCTGTAGACCGGAGCGACCATAAACATCTGCTTTACAAATGAAGTCCTTCCACTCTATGCCCAATATACAACGTTGGCATTTTATGTGGAAAGCCTCCAGCTTTGCCCACTCTGAGTGGCGCAGTCCCAATGTTTCGCAACCGTACAGCAGTACAGAGAGGATACAGCTCGATTAGATCCTGAACTTGGTTGTCGTGCCGAGATGATGTTGATTCCGTATTCATTGTAAACGACCCATGGCAGCGGCTGCAATGCCACACTCAGGCACCTAAATAAATGGCCTGAACTTTCTCAAATGCTGAATACCAAGAACTTCTCACTCGAATCTGCCGAAGCCGTGGCTGTTCAGCTCCTCTGAAAATCAATCCACTCGTCTAGATGCCTGAATATCTATGTTAGTGCCAGACTTTGGACATTGGCCTTAGCCTATGCATGGACTCTCATCCTACAATCCAGCCCCTCAACAGATACATCCCAGCTTCTGACTGTGAGCCATCCAGCTACAATGGGGAGGCCTAGATGCTGTAAGTGAATTAACATGTAATGATAGATAGACAGATAGATAGATAGTATAAGCTATTTTTTCTACTATCTGCCGTACGGATTTGCTCTGTAGGGCTTGCTGTCCCTGTTACTCATGGGTATTTATGTTGCAGAGCCCCACATGAGAGAGGGAAGGATTTCAGGCCCAAGGCCCAAGTGGGGCAGGAAGAAGCACACGCTCACCTCAGTTGCCATCTTTGCTGAGGTAAGTTTTGTTGACTTGTTGAACTGAGATTGCAGAGCGTTGCTCAGTCCCATATTCTCACAACTGGCAGTGCCCCATATATATGTCTGGGGCACCTTGCAATCTCATTTTTCTCACTTCTCTGTCTTCCTTCCATAACAGGATGAGTTGCAAGACAGCTGGTTCATTACATCAGCCATGGCATTATTGACCTTTTCCCTTTCTTCTGATTAGCCTCCGATCTCTGATACATTCTTTGTGACCTTGTAGGAAGAGATGGAATCTGTGCATTAGCCCTCTCATGCTACGGAGCCACGAGAAGGTTTGACAGCAGAAGTAGATGCAGTGTGGACGAATCTACGAGGGACTAACAGGTTCATGCCATATAGCAGGCCTGCACAACATACGGCCCGCGGTGGCGTGCCTGCCCATCAACAGGAGCCAGCAATGCGGGCGGCTGAGTCCAGCCCAATCAGAGCTGCGGTGGCGGGGCTTTCAGGTGCCCCCCCCGACCCGATGCCGGCGCAAGGATATTTTTGCGCCCTCGCGCGCCACCGGCTCCCCTGCCGCAAGCAGGACACGGGCACGGAGCCCTCGCGCGCTGCCGGCCCAACCCCCACCCCAAGAGGGACACGGGGATGGAGCCCTCGCGTGCCGCCGCACCTCTACCCGCCCCCGCCCTAAGCGGGACATGGGGATGGAGCCCTCGCGTGCCGCCGCACCTCTACCCGCCCCCGCCCTAAGCGGGACATGGGGATGGAGCCCTCGCGCACTGCCACGCCTCCACGCCCCCCGCGCCCCAAGCGGCACACGGGGATGGAGCCCTCGCGCGCCACCGCGCCTCCACCCGCCCCAAGCCCCAAGCGGGACACGGGGATGGAGCCCTCGCGCGCTGCCACGCCTCCATCCCCCCCCGCCGCGCCCAAAGCGGGACACGGGGATGTAGCCCTCGCGCACCGCCGCGCCTCCACCCGCCCCTGCCCCAAGCAGGATACGGGGATGGAGCCCTCGCGCGCTGCCACGCCTGCACCCCCCCCGGCCCCAAGGGGGACACGGGGATGGAGCCCTCGCGCGCCGCTGCGCCTCCACCCGCCCCCGCCCCAAGCGGGACACGGGGATGGAGCCCTCGCGCGCTGCCACGCCTCCACCCCCCCCGCCCCAAACGGGACACGGGGATGGAGCTCTTGCGCGCCGCCATTCCTCCACCCCCCCCACAGCCCCAAGCGGGACACGGAGCCCGCGCGCGCCGCTGCCCCTCCCCACTGCCCCAAGCGGGACACGGGCACGGAGCCCTCACCCCCGCCCAGCGGGACACAGGGCTCAGCCACCGCCCCCATCCTGAGCGCTTTTTGGCCCACCCCCCCCGGGACTCCTGCCCCATCCAACCCCCCGCGTTCCTTGATGCCCCCCCCCCGGGACCCCTGCTCCATCCACCCCCTTCCCTGTCCCCTGACTGCCCTCCATCGCCCCATCCAACTCCTCTCCTGATTCCCCATCCAAACACCCCTTCTCCCTGTCCCCTGACCACCCTTGGAACTCCTGCCCTTGACTGCCTCCCACCACCCCATCCAACCGCTGCTCCTTCCTGACTGCCCCCCGGGACCCTTGCCCCCATTCAATCCCCGTTCCCTGCCATCTGACCGCCCCGACGCCTATCCACCCCTCCACCACCTCCCTGAACTCGCCTGCCCTCTATCCAATACCCCCTCCCTGCTCCCTTACCGTGCTGCCTGGAGGTAGCTGGCGGCGCTACAGCCATGCCGCTGGGCTGGAGCCGGGCCACGCTGCCACCGCGCAGTGCCTGGAGCATCAGGTCAGTCGAGTTTGCAGCCCTCCTGCTTCCCACGAATCAGCTGTTCGCGCAGGAAGCCTGGGAGGGCTGAGAAGCAAGCGGTGGCTTCGCGCTCAGGCCTAGGGAGGCGGAGCGGAGGTGAGCTGGGGCGGGGAGCGGTTCCCGTGCGCGCCCCTCCCCCCAGGTTACCTGCTGTGGCGCGGACGGCTCCCCCCACCACAGCTCACCTCCGCTCCGTCTCCGCCTCCCTGGGCTTGAGCGCGAAGCCACCGCTTGCTTCTCTGCCCTCCCAGGCTTCCCGCGTGAACAGCTGATTCGCGGGAAGCGGGGGGGGGAGAAGCGGGGCGGAGTGTTCAGAGGCGGAGGCGGAGCGGAGGTGAGCTGGGGCTGGGGAGCGGGGCGGAGAGCTGGAGCACCCATGGGGTCGGCTCCTAAGGCGCCACTTTTGGATAATGTGCTCAGGGGGAGCAGCCGCTCCCTCTGCTCCCCCCAGCTACGGTCCTGATCACTTCAACTTACCGGTTGTTAAATTTAGAAGCCCTTTTAGAACCGGTCCCGCGCAGGACAACTGGTTCTAAAAGGGCTTCTAAATTTAACAACCGGTTCCCGCGAACCGGCTCCCGCTCACCACTGGAGACTCCCCTTGCCGCTCTCACCCTAGGAGCCAGAGACCTCCCAGCAGGGCTGGTGAGTGCGGCCAGGGAAGGGGGAAGGGTGTGGTGGAGTGAGTGTCTGGGAGGTGTGCGGGGGGTGCTGGGCTGTGAGGGTGTGGAGGGTGCTGGGCAGTTGGGGAGGTTTGTGTGTTTTGGGGTGCTAGGCAGTGGGGGCCTGTTGGGGGGTGCTGGGCAGTGACAGAGATCTCTGTGTGTCAGGGCACTGGGGGTCTGTGTGGGGCATTGTTTAGTTGTGGTGGTGGGGCTGTGCGGAAGGGCACTGGGAGGGAGAGAGGAGAAATCTGTGTGTATTGAGAAACTAGCAAGTGGGGGGTTCTATGTGGGATGCTGATGTGTATTAAGAGTTACCAGCTGGATTGAGGACTGATAGATTTGGACAGAGTTTATATTGAATGGGCAAATGAAAAAGATTGCAGGGAAAAACAGTAAGGTTAGTTTAGCAGTCTTTGACATTTCGACCAATAAAGAAATTAAAATGCATTTGTAATTACATATCTTATTCTTGGCTGATAATCATTTATTGATATTTTTTAGGAAAATTTTCAATTTAAAACACAAACTTTTGTTTTTCTTTTTTTTACTTATGGTGTCTCTATCTGAAAACCCATATAAATTGACACAAATTGCAAATTAAAACTTTTAAAATGTATAAGCATTTTACTCACTTGGGCGCATTTGCCTCATGGCACACAAATTTGAACTCTGCTTCAAAAATTTGCACAGAAGAAATTTTTCTTTTACCTTAATTATACTATCTGAGGAGCCCGCTATAACATAGTACCAAGGTTCAGTACAAAGTCATATAAAAGTTATACAAAAATGCATAATGCAGAGAGTTATCTACAACTGCATTGATTGACTGGACCTACAGGCTTCCACACGCCGTCAGTGCCTTGCTAGTGTGCCATGCGCCATGAGATATCTCTTCTCTTTGTGTGTGACTGTGAGTGTTTCCCTTGTGTGTGAATTTATTCAACAAAATCTTGAGCTTCATAATGGATACCATGAGTGAAAAGAAAAAGAGAAAAATAGAATCAGAGCACAGAGTTTTCAACACTGAATGGACGAATAAATACTTATGTACTATTTCCAAAGACAAAATATTGTGCTTCGTGTGTCGCAAAACGTTAGCCATTCTGAAAGAATACAACCTTCGGTGGCACTTTGAAACTAAACATCCCAATCTCGCCAAATTGAGCCCAAATGAAAAAATAATTAAAGCAGCCAGTTTAGCGAAAAACCTTAATAGAGAACAGCAAATTTTCAAGAAAGTGAGCACTGAGAACGATACAGTTACTAAAGTAAGCTTTAAAACAGGCCTGCACAACTCGTAAAACGGCGAGGGCCATATTACTCCAAAGAAAACAGCTGAGGGCCGAAACCCCCCGACTCCGTGGAAACACCCCCCCCCCCAGCGCCACCAAGCCCCGCGGAAACAAACCCTCCTTCCCCAGCACCGCGCCGCCGAAACAGCTAAGGTTTGGGGGGGAGGGGGTGTGATACTTTATTAAGAATTTTTCAATTAAATCAAACAATTTTTTTAAATTATTTTAATTTTTGTTATTAATCATGGAAAAATGAAAAACATCTGTTCCATTGAAAGAAAACATTTGTACTTTTCATAATTACCTTGCAAATTTAATGAGAAATATTACATCTCTTTTCGGCAACAAGCTTGTCGCATTCGGGGGTCATATTTGAAGTGGATATTTTCATAATGTCTTCCAAATGGTCGTCAGTCAGAGAAGAACGTTGCTTGTTTTTATTCATGTTCATGATGGAAAATGTTTGTTCACATATGTAAGTGCCTCCAAAAATGCTGAACGTTTTCAGTGCAACTTCATTGTCCAGACTTTTGTAGAAGTGCCGCAAGCTGCTTTCTCTGTGCTTATTTCGGTAAACTGCCGAACACTGACGTTCAATAACCTCCAACTGCAAATCTAGTGGCACTTCCTCTGGAGCCACAGAAAAGGGATCTTCAATCAGCTTCAACTGGACGTCTTCTTCTTTAGACAAAGTAAGTCTTCTGTCAAATTCTTCAATCAAAAGAATGATGTGCTTTGCGTATTTTTCTCCTAACTCGGCGTGTTTGTGCTGAGGGATACGCTGTGCACAAGTGGGAAAGTGACACATTTCACCTTTTGACAGCTGACTTCTGAAAAGTTTCAATTTCATTTTGAAAGCTTTCACTGCTGCACACATTTGAAAGATAAGTTGATTTTTTTCCCTGTAGTTGAATGTTGAGATCATTCAGGTGTGCTGTAATATCACAAAAGAAAAAGAGATCTTGATTCCAGGACTCATTTTCAAGCTCTGGGAATTTTATTGGCCCATTTTCTAGGAATTTTGCTACCTCCTCTTTCAAAGCAACGAAACGCTGGAGCACTCTTCCTCGACTCAATCACCTCATTTCTGTATGGTAGATTAAGTCATTGCACTCGGTGTCTACCCCTTCAAGAAAGGCTCGAAATGTCCTATGTTTTAGTCCTCTAGAACGGATGTAGTTTACAATGGAAACTACCACTGACATTACATGCTCAAATTTTAAGACTTTGCTACAAAAAACCTGCTGATGTATAATGCAGTGATGTTTGGTTATTTCTCTCACGATAAATTCTTCAAGAAGAGTAACTGCTCCAACATTTTTTTGGCACATAGCTGGAGCACCATCAGTACAAATGGCCACCAAGTTTGTGAAATCTAATCCCGACTTATCATTCATGCACTTTATCACTTCACTGGAGATTTCCTTTCCGGTTGTGCGACCCGTCATGGAGCACATGCCAGCAAGTTCTTCAGTAATTTCAAAGTTTTTATCAATACCTCAATAAAAATAAGAAGTTGGGCGGTGTCTTTTAAATCAGTGCTTTCATCCATAGCTAGGGAGTAAAAGCAGAATTCACTGACTCTCTGCTTTAACTGATCACTTAAATTGGTAGAAATGTCAGCTATTCTTCTCCGTACAGTCATGCGTGATAGACTGACATTCTCAAATATTCCCCTCTTTTCTGGACATAACTCAGATACAGCAATCAACATACACTTTTTTAATAACTCGCCTTCTGTGAAGCATTTCCCAGCAGCAGCAATTTCCTTAGAAATTTTAAAGCTTACTTTAGTAACTGTATCGTTCTCAGTGCTCACTTTCTTGAAAATTTGCTGTTCTTTACTAAGGTTTTTCGCTAAACTGGCTACTTTAATTATTTTTTCATTTGGGCTCAATTTGGTGAGATTGGGATGCTTAGTTTCAAAGTGCCACCGAACACTGTATTCTTTCAGAACGACTAACGTTTCGCGACACACGAGGCACAGTATTTTGTCTTTGGAAATAGTACATAAGTATTTATTCGTCCATTCAATGTTGAAAACTCTGTGCTCTGATTCTATTTTTCTCTTTTTCTTTTCACTCATGGTATCCATTATGAAGCTCAAGATTTTGTTGAATAAATTCACACACAAGGGAAACACTCACAGTCACACACAAAGAGAAGAGATATCTCACAGCGCATGGCACACTAACAAGGCACTGACGGCATGTGGAAGCCTGTAGGTCCAGGGGTCACTATATTACTGCACACAGCAGTCAATCAATGCAGTTGTAGATAACTCTCTGCATTATGCATTTTTGTATAACTTTTATATGACTTTGTATTGAACCTTGGTACTATGTTATAGCGGGCTCCTAAGATAGTATAATTAAGGTAAAAGAAAAATTTCCTCTGTGCAAATTTTTGAAGCAGAGTTCAAATTTGTGTGCCATGAGGCAAATGCGCCGAAGTGAGTAAAATGCTTATATATTTAAAAAGTTTTAATTTGCAATTTGTGTCAATTTATATGGGTTTTCAGATAGAGACATCATAAGTAAAAAAAGAAAAAACAAAAGTTTGTGTTTTTAAATTGAAAATTTTCCTAAAAAATATCAATAAATGATTATCAGCCAAGAATAAGATATGTAATTACAAATGCATTTTAATTTCTTTATTGGTCGAAATGTCAAAGACTGCTAAACTAACCTTACTGTTTTTCCCTGCGATCTTTTTCATTTGCCCATTCAATATATATAAACTCTGTCCAAATCTATCAGTCCTCAATCCAGCTGGTAACTCTTAATACACATCAGCACCCCACATAGAACCCCCCACTCGCTAGTTTCCCAATACACACAGATTTCTCCTCCCTCCCTCCCAGTGCCCTTCCCCACAGCCCCACCACCACAACTAAACAATGCCCCACACAGACCCCCAATGCCCTGACACACACAGATCTTTGAGTGGGAGTTCCATTGGAGGAGAAGGTACCTGTATTTGCATCTGTCTTTGTATTGCTTGTATGTGTAGAGGCCTGTAGGGGCAGCGTGCTGGGCGGGCAGCTGAGCCCTCATTGGGGGTGGAGCTTGGCTGAGGAGAGGGCCTATAAAAGCAGCCACCCAGCCAGGCAGTGGCAACAGCTGCGAGCAGCGGCACAGGAGGCAGCGAACAGGGCTGCTAACGGGAGTTTGAGTGGGAGTTCCATTGGAGGAGGTGGAAGGGGAGGCAGGAGGGCATGGTGCCCTGTGTGCTGTGTTTCCCCCGGTGCAGAGGGCACAGCTGAGCAGGCGGGCCCAGGCAACAGCAGCCATGAGCCAAGCCGCAGGTGACAATGCAGATGATTGCATGCGGCAGCTGAGGTATGTACATGGTCCTAGCAGATACATGAACAGAGGTATGTGTGCATGAAATGCCGCCTAATAGAACTGCTGGAAGAAAAGATCTGAGGCTTGGAGATGCAGGTAGATACCCTGATAGAGTTTAGAAGGGGGTTCGAGCACCCGATGGAGCAAAGGCAAGTGGGGGCTGAAGGGGAATGCTCAGGGGTACAGGTGGTAGCAGGGGCTAAGACCTGTGAGGGGGGAATGTCGGGGGGAGAACAAGGGCAGTGGAAGCATGTGACTGTGAGAAGCAGGCAAAGGAAAAGGAGGGCCAGTGAAGGAGAAATAGAGCTCAGGAACAGGTTTGGGTGTTTGGAGAACGAGGAAGGAGTGCAGCAGGTGGTAACTGAAGGGGGCAGGGTGAGGAAAAAGAGACGAGCAGCTAGTCCCATAGAAAGAGGGGAGGAGTTGATGGAGACAGCACCAATTCTGGGTCCCGGGAGGATACAGGATGACGTAAGGGGGACTATAAGGGAAAATAGGAATGGACAAGGGTTGCAACTAGAGGGAACAGGGGATAGATTAGTAGATCGCACTGCCACCAGGCAAAGGCAAGTGTTTGTGATTGGGGACTCCTTACTGAGGAGGTTGGACAGGCCTGTAACCAGGGCGGACCCAGAGAACAGAAGGGTGTGCTGTCTCCCGGACGCTAAGATACGGGATGTGGACTTGTGGCTGAAAAGGATCCTGTTTATATTTATAATGGAGATATCCCATCTCCTAGAACTGGAAGGGACCTTGAAAGGTCATCGAGTCCAGCCCCCTGCCTTCACTAGCAGGACCAAGTACTGATTTTGCCCCAGATCCCTAAGTGGCCCCCTCAAGGATTGAACTTACAACCCTGGGTTTAGCAGGCCAATGCTCAAACCACTGAGCTATCCCTCCCCCCTAAAAGGAGCAGGTAAGAAACCCTTGATCATCCTTCACGTAGGAACAAATGATACGGCTAGGTTCTCGCTAGAGTAATCAAGGGAGATTATGCCAGGCTGGGGAAGACGCTTAAGGAATTCGAGGCTCAGATCATCTTCAGTGGGATTCTGCCTGTTCCTAGAGAAGGGCAGTAAAAGGGTGAAAGGATTGTGATGACAAATAGTTGGCTAAGGGAGTGGTGCTATAAAGAGGGCTTTGGGATGTATGGACACTGGGAGGCTTTCGGGGACAGAAAACTGTTCTCACGGGACAGACTTCACCTGAGTAGGGAAGGAAATAGACTTCTGGGAGGGAGGCTGGCTCATCTCATCAAAAGAGCTTTAAACTAGGAATTTGGGGGAGACGGTTGGGAGATGTCCAGTTAATCTCCACACCAGATTATAACATTGAGAGGGAGAACAATGAGATAAGAACAGATACAGCCAAGGGGAAGAGATTGGACATAAGGAGGGGGGGGGGTGGATACCAGACTAATGGGTCATACTAGCAGTACGGTGTCCATATCAAATGGGAGAACGAATGTGAGAGAGGCCAAAAGGCATAAATTAAGATGTTTATACACCAATGCGAGAAGCCTAGGTAACAAAATGGAGGAATTGGAGCTCCTGGTCCGAGAAATGAAACCGGATATCGTAGGAATAACTGAAACGTGGTGGAACAGTAGTCATGACTGGAGTACAGGTATGGAAGGGTATGTGCTGTTTAGGAAAGACTGGATCAAAGGTAAAGGTGGGGGAGTAGCATTGTATGTCAATAATGAGGTAAACTGTAAAGAAATAATAAGCGATGGAATGGATAAGACGGAGTCTGTCTGGGCGTTACTCACATTGGGTAAAAGAACTACTAGAGCCTCCCCTGGGATAGTGCTTGGGGTGTGCTATAGACCGCCGGGATCTAGCCTGGATACGGACAGAGAGCTCATTAATGTTTTTAGGGAAGTAAATACTAATAGGAACTGTGTAATCATGGGAGACTTTAACTTCCCAGATATAGATTGGGGAACAAATGCTAGTAACAATAATAGGGCTCAGATTTTCCTAGACGTAATAGCTGATGAATTCCTTCATCAAGTAGTTGCTGAACCGAAAAGGGGGGATGCCATTTTAGATTTGGTGCTGGTGAGTAGTGAGGACCTCGTTGAGGAAATGGTTGTAGGGGACAACCTTGGCTCAAGTGATCATGAGCTAATTCAGTTTGAACTAAATGGAAAGATTAACAGAATTAAATCGGAGACTAAGGTTTACGATTTCAAAAGGGCTAACTTTAATAAATTAAGGAGACTGGTTAGGGAAGTGGATTGGACTAACATATTTAGGATCTAAAGGTGGAAGGCGCCTGGGATTATTTCAAGTTGAAGTTGCAGGAGCTGTCAGAGGCATGTATCCCAAGAAAGAGAAAACGGTTCATAGGCAGGAGATTTAGACCGAGCTGGATGAGCAAGCATCTCAGAGGGGTCATTAAGAAAAAACAGGAAGTGTACAGGGAATGGAAGAGGGGGGGATCAGCAAAGAAACCTACCTTATTGAGGTCAGAGCATGTAGAGATGGAGTGAGAAAAGCAAAAATCCGAGTAGAGTTGGACCTTGCGAGGGGAATTAAAACCAATAGTAAGAGCTTTTATAGCCATATAAATAGGAAGAAAACAAAGAAAGAAGAAGTGGAACCGCTTAAGACTGTAGATGGAGTGGAGATTAAGGATAATCTAGGCATGGCACAATATCTAAATGAATATTTTGCATCGGTATTTAATGAGGCTAATGAAAGGCTGAGGAATAGTAGAAGCGAGACGGATGGGAATAAAGGAGTGGGGATTGACATTACTGTATCCGAGGTAGAAGCCAAACTCGAACAGCTTAACGGGACTAAATCGGGCGGACCGGATGATCTTCATCCGAGAATACTAAAAGAACTGGCGTGGGAAATTGCAAGCCCGTTAGCGATAATTTTTAATGAATCCATAAACTCGGGGGTGGTACCGTTTGACTGGAGAATAGCTAATGTGGTTCCTATTTTCAAGAAGGGGAAAAAAAGTGACCCGGGTAACTACAGGCCTGTTAGTCTAACATCTGTAATATGCAAGTTCTTGGAAAAAATTTTGAAGGAGAAAGTAGTTAAGGACCTTGAGGTCAATGCCAATTGGGACAAATTACAACACGGTTTTACGAAAGGTAGATCGTGCCAAACCAACCTGATCTCCTTCTTTGAGAAAGTAACAGATTTTTTAGATAAAGGAAATGCAGTGGATCTAATATACCTCGATTTCAGTAAAGCGTTTGATACGGTACCGCATGAGGAATTATTGGTTAAATTGGAAAAGATGGGGATCGATATGAAAATCCAGAGGTGGATAAGGAATTGGTTAAAGGGGAGACTGCAGCGGGTCGTACTAAAAGGTGAACTGTCAGGTTGGAGGGAGGTTACCAGTGGAGTTCCTCAAGGTTCGGTTTTGGGTCCAATTTTATTTAATCTATTCATTACTGACCTCGGAACCAAATGTAGGAGTGGGCTGATAAAGTTTGCGGATGACACAAAGTTGGGAGGTATTGCCAATTCGGAAAAGGATCGGAATATCCTGCAGGGAGATTTGGATGACCTTGTAAACTGGAGTAATAGTAATAAGATGAAATTTAATAGTGAGAAGTGTAAGGTTATGCATTTAGGGATAACTAACAAGAATTTTAGTTATAAGCTGGGGACGCATCAGTTGGATGTAACGGAAGAGGAGAAGGACCTCGGAGTCCTGGTTGATCGCAGGATGATTATGAGTCGGCAATGTGACGTGGCCATGAAAAAAGCTAATGCTGTCTTGGGATGCATTAGGCGAGGTATTTCTAGTAGAGATAAGGAGGTGCTGGTTTCGTTATACAAGGCACTGGTGAGACCTCATTTGGAGTACCTGTGTGCAGTTCTGGTCTCCCATGTTTAAAAAGGACGAAATCAAACTGGAACGGGTACAAAGAAGGGCCACTAGGATGATCCGAGGAATGGAAAATCTGTCGTATGAAAGGAGACTCGAGGAGCTCGGTTTGTTTACCTTAACCAAAAGAAGGCTGAGGGAGGATATGATTGCTCTCTTTAAATATATCAGAGGGATAAATACCAGGGAGGGAGAGGAATTATTTCAGCTCAGTACTAATGTGGACACTAGAACCAATGGATATAAACTGGCCGTCGGGAAGTTTAGGCTTGAAATTAGACGACGGTTTCTAACCATCAGAGGGGTGAAGTTTTGGAACAGCCTTCCAAGGGAAACAGTGGGGGCGAAAGACCTCTCTGGCTTTAAGATTAAGCTTGATAAGTTTATGGAGGGGATGGTTTGATGGGATACAGTGATTTTAGTCAATAGGTCAATAACAATGGTCAATGATGGGATATTAAAAGTTACTACAGAGAACTTTTCCAGGAGGACTGGCTAGAGAATCTTGCCCGCATGCCATATTTGGGGTCAGGAAGGAATTTTCCTCCAGGGTAGATTGGCAGAGGCCCTGGAGGTTTTTCGCCTTCCTCCGCAGCATGGGGCAGGGGTCGCTTGCTGGAGGATTCTCAGCAACTTGAAGTCTTTAAATAATGATTTGGGGAGTTCAACAGCTAAGTCAAGGGAGAGAATTCTTCCAGCAGTGGGTGGGTCAGGTTTTGTGGCCCACATCATGTGGGAGGTCAGACTAGATGATCATAATGGTCCCTTCTGACCTTAGAGTCTATGAGTCTATGAGATCTCCCTCACTGCCCAGCACCCCCCAACAGGCCCCCACTGCCTAGCACCCCAAAACACACAAACCTCCCCCACTGCCCAGCGCCCTCCACACCCTCACAGCCCAGCACCCCCCGCACACCTCCCAGACACTCACTCCACCACACCCTTCCCCCTTCCCTGGCCGCACTCACCAGCCCTGCTGGGAGGTCTCTGGCTCCTAGGGTGAGAGCGGCAACGGGAGTCTCCAGTAGTGAGCGGGAGCTGGTTCGCGGGAACCGGTTGTTAAATTTAGAAGCCCTTTTAGAACCAGTTGTCCTGCGCGGGACCGGTTCTAAAAGGGCTTCTAAATTTAACAACCGGTAAGTTGAAGTGACCAGGACCGTAGCTGGGGGGAGCAGAGGGAGCGGCTGCTCCCCCTGAGCACATTATCCAAAAGTGGCGCCTTAGGAGCCGACCCCATGGGTGCTCCAGCTCTCCGCCCCGCTCCCCAGCCCCAGCTCACCTCCGCTCCGCCTCCGCCTCTGAACACTCCGCCCCGCTTCTCCCCCTCCCCCCCCGCTTCCCGCGAATCAGCTGTTCGCGCGGGAAGCCTGGGAGAGCAGAGAAGCAAGCGGCGGCTTCGCGCTCAAGCCCAGGGAGGCGGAGACGGAGCAGAGGTGAGCTGGGGTGGGGGGAGCCGTCCACGCCACAGCAGGTAACCCGGGGGGAGGGGCGCCCAGGGGAACCGCTCCCAGCCCCAGCTCACCTCCGCTCGGCCTCCCTGGGCCTGAGTGCGAAGCCGCCGCTTGCTTCTCAGCCCTCCCAGGCTTCCTGCGCGAACAGCTGATTCGCGGGAAGCGGGGGGGCTGCAAGCTCAGACTGACGCGGTGCTCCAGGCACTGCGCGGTGGCAGTGTGGCCCGGCTCCAGCCCAGCGGCGCGGCTGTAGCACCGCCAGCCACCTCCAGGCAGCGCGGTAAGGGAACAGGGAGGGGGTATTGGATAGAGGGCAGGCGAGTTCAGGGGGGTGGTGGAGGGGTGGATAGGCGTCGGGGCGGTCAGATGGCAGGGAACAGGGGGATTGAATGGGGGCAAGGGTCCCGGGGGGCAGTCAGGAAGGAGCAAGGGTTGGATGGGGTGGTGGGAGGCAGTCAGGGGCAGGGGTTCCAAGGGTGGTCAGGGGACAGGGAGAAGGGGTGTTTGGATGGGGAATCAGGAGAGGAGTTGGATGGGGCGGTGGAGGGAAGTCAGGGGACAGGGAAGGGGGTGGATGGGGCAGAGGTCCTGGGGTGGGCATCAAGGAACGCGGGGGGTTGGATGGGGCAGGAGTCCCGGGGGGGGGCTAAAAAGCACTCAGGACGGGGGCAGTGGCTGAGCCCTGTGTCCTGCTGGGGGGGGGGGGGGGGCGAGCGCTCCGTGCCCGTGTCCCGCTTGGGGCAGTGAGGAGGGGCAGCAACACATGCGGGCTCCATGTCCCGCTTGGGGCTGGGGGGGGGTGTGGGTGGAGGCGCGGCGGCGCGCGAGGGTGGGGCGGGGGGGGGGGGGCCGGCAGCGCGCGAGGGCTCCATGCCCATGTCCCGCATTGCTGGCTCCTGTCGGCGGGCAGGCATGCCACCAGGAGCTGCCCCAGGAAGCACCGCCACGCCAGCCTCGGGACTTTGTGTGCGTGGGGTTTAGAATCCCCCCGCGGGCCGCACAGTGAGCCCCCACGCGCTGCATGCGGCCCGCGGGCCGTATGTTGTGCAGGCCTGGTCTTGTGGCATACTTGCGACATGTCTGAAAAGCATAAGACGCCGTCTGCGGACAATGGCCCCAGTAGTCTGTAGACCGGAGCGACCATAAACATCTGCTTTACAAATGAAGTCATTCCACTCTATGCCCAATATACAACGTTGGCATTTTATGTGGAAAGCCTCCAGCTTTGCCCACTCTGAGTGGCGCAGTCCCAATGTTTCGCAACCGTACAGCAGTACAGAGAGGATACAGCTTGATTAGATCCTGAACTTGGTTGTCGTGCCGAGATGATGTTGATTCCGTATTCATTGTAAACGACCCATGGCAGCGGCTGCAATGCCACACTCAGGCACCTAAATAAATGGCCTGACCTTTCTCAAATGCTGACTACCAAGAACTTCTCACTCGAATCTGCCGAAGCCGTGGCTGTTCAGCTCCTCTGAAAATCAATCCACTCGTCTAGATGCCTGAATATGAATGTTAGTGCCAGACTCTGGACAGTGACATAGGAAGACATTGGCCTGAGCCTATGCATGGACTCTCATTCTACAATCCAGCCCCTCAACAGATACATCCCAGCTTCTGACTGAACCATTCAGCTACAATGGGGAGGCCTAGATGCTGTAAGTGAATTAACATGTAATGATAGATAGAGAGATAGATAGATAGTATAAGCTATTCTTTCTACCATCTGCCATACGGATTTGCTCTGTAGAGCTTGCTGTCCCTGTTACTCATGGGTATTTATGTTGCAGAGCCCCACATGAGAGAGGGAAGGATTTCAGGCCCAAGGCCCAAGTGGGGCAGGAAGAAGCACACGCTCACCTCAGTTGCCTTCTTTGCTGAGGTAAGTTTTGTTGACTTGTTGAACTGAGATTGCAGAGCGTTGCTCAGTCCCATATTCTCACAACTGGCAGTGCCCCGTATGTATGTCTGGGGCACCTTGCATCCTCATTTCTTGACCTGTAAGTGGGGTGGCCTGGGGTTTATGTAAAAGGCAGGGATTGTGTTGAAACCATAATCATCCAGATACTTCTGAGGAAATCCCTCTGGAACAGTGGAAATAGCGCAGCATTCGGCCATCAGTCCCTCGGTAATTTCCCAGATTGTGACTGCGTTTGATTTCCCGTGAGACGTCTTGAAAACTGCTCTCTTTGTTGAGAGGCTGAAACTCTGAAAGTTCGCCCTGGAGAATGTAAGCATTGACAGGAGAGCCGTTGTGTTGATTCCCTAGGGCGCACTGTCCAGCACGCCGGCAGACAGACCCAGATCAGAAGGCCTGGACTT
The DNA here is from genome assembly GCF_027887155.1 of Malaclemys terrapin pileata. Classification (NCBI taxonomy): domain Eukaryota; kingdom Metazoa; phylum Chordata; order Testudines; family Emydidae; genus Malaclemys; species Malaclemys terrapin. Next base: position 10,818,270 of record NC_071515.1, on the reverse strand, counting down.
GGTACGTGAACGTAAGTAATATCCTTAGGTAAGTGCAGTGAGGAAGCAGAGGTCCCAGGGTGTGGGTCAAGGAGATGGCAATGGGGACGCAGAGGCCCTGTCATCTTCCAAAAAAGTAAGGCAGAAACTAGTCATGTAAGCCACTCATCACAGGGTGGTGCTGATGCTCTGCCTCCCCTACATTTTTCTCCTCTTAGGTCCCTTTGCAGCGAATCAGATTATGTCCAGTCTCTGTGCCCATTGATGCAGTCTGAGTAGCAGGAGCCCTTCAGCCCCACGGTGACATGGGCTGTTATGTGTTTGAATGATTAATCCTTAATCCTTCCTCTTCCTATTCCAGGCCAGAAGGGCTGAGGTGCTGTTTCCCGAGGAGCTGTTCCAGGACTAGCGAGGTAAGCACAGACACGGGCCGTGCACTACAGCTCTAGGTACACCCAGGAGCGCCGCCAGCGTTTTTGCCCCCCTAGGTGGCGGAAGGTCCCGCCCCCGAAATACGGACGACAACGGGGGCAGCCGAAGATCCGGCCGCCGCGGTCGCCGCCCCCCAAATGTTAGCGCCCAAGGCAACCGCCTAGGTTGCCTAATGGGTTGTGCCGGGCCTGGGTACACCCCTGTAACCCTAGAGGGGCAGGAAACGTGGTCCTTTCAGGTGGAAACGATGGTCGTTTTAATATGAGTGTCGAGTGTTTAGATGCAAGCTGGATGGCTAGAAACAGAGTTTGGAAGATCAATATATAGCTGAAGATCATTGCTTTTATTGTGTTTTTTTCCCCCTCTCATAGGAGCCTTTCCAAGCGTCACAGAAGCACGGGCCAGAGTTAACATGGCATCGAGTTGTTTGTTGCATAATAAAGCTGCTGCTGATTTCCAAGTGTGTGCGGCCAACTTTCCTCACTGCGCACTAGGCTGCGTGTAGCCATGTGACTGAGATGTCGGCCTTCTCTTTTCTGGGCACTGCACCTTTAATAGTAGAGGAAACTTGCTGGCTGCCAGCATCCTGGCTAGGGTTCCCAGGTGTCCGGTTTTCGACCAGAACACCCGCTCGAAAAGGGACCCTGGCGGCTCCGGTCAGCACTGCTGCCTGGGCTGTCAAAAGTCCGGTTGGCGTGGGGCTGGCAGGCTCCCTACCTGGCTCCGCGCATCTCCCCGCAAGCAGCGACATGTCCCTCGGCTCCTAGATGGAGGGACGGCCGCAGCCCCATGCACAGCCCCCACCCCGAGCGCTGGCTCCGCATCTCCCATTGCCTGGGTGGAGACAGCGTGCAGAGCTGCCTGACTGCGCCTCTGCCTAGGAGCCAAGGGACATGTCGCCCTTTCCCTGGAACCGGCTGAGGTAAACACCACCCGGACCCCGCACTCCAAAACCCCTCCTGCACCCCAACCCCCTGACCCAGCTCTGAGCCCCCTCCTGCACCCAAGCTTGGGGATTGGTCCTGCTTTGAGCAGGGGGTTGTACTAGATGACCTCCTGAGGTCTCTTCCAACCCTGATATTCTATGACTCTATGATTCCCTCCCAGAGTCTGCACCCCCCCAACACCCCAACACCCTACCCCAGCCCTGAGCCTCCCCTGCACCCCAAGCCCCTCATCCCCAGCCCCACCCCAGAGCCGGCACCCCTAGCCGGAGCCCTAACCTCCTCCCGCACCCCAACCCCCTGCCCCAGCCTGGATCCACCTCCCACACCCGGAACCCCTCATTTCTGGCCCCAGTCCAGAACCTGCACCCCCACCCCAAAGCCCATGTCCCCTCCCACACCCCAACCCTCTGCCTCAGCCCAGACCCCTCCCACACTCCGAACCTCTCATCCCTGGCCCCACCCCAGAGCCCACACCCCCAGCCAAAGCCCTCACCCCCTCCCACTCCCCAACCACCTGCCCCAGCCCGGTGAAAATGAAGGAGTGGAGTGAGGGTGGGGGAGAGCGAGCAACAAAGGGCGGGGGGAATGGAGTGAGCGGGGGTGGGGCCTCGGAGACGGGGCGGGGCAGGGCCTCGGTGATGGGGTGGCAATGGAAGGGGCCTTGGAGAAGGGTTAGTGCAGGGGTGTTCAGTTTTGTGTGATTAGAAAGTCAGCAGCCCTAACGCTGACTTTCGGGGGCAGGGGGCAAAGCCGGGGGGGCTTGCTGTAGTCTGATCAATGGCTGGAGTTCCAAGTGGTGCCTGTTAGCTCACAGTGGAGCAAGTTCAGCCTTTCCTTTCGAAAACTCAGCCGGGCATTTTGAAGGAGAATCTCAGCTTTCTTCTTCCTTTCTTTCAAGTGAGTCGCTCTAGATTTTATGGCTGTGGGTAAATACTTGAAAATGTGAACTCCAAAGGCTCAAAAATCAGAGAGCAAATTATTTATTGATTTATTAACCTCATGATTTGGGGGGACATGACATGATTTTTGAACATGGGGTGTTGGCCCTCCTGCCTCTGCGTCTAACCCTTGGCAGGGGGAAAGGTACTTCCTCCTCATGGGTTGCCAATTTAGGTTGGACGTATTCCTGAAGGTTTCATAACATGACATAATCCTTAATTAAAGATTAATCTTGAATTCATGGAGACACCAAGCCAATCCTGGAGGCTTGGCAACCCTACCTGCAGCACAAGCCGCCTTCTCTCAAGAAGAAACACCTACAAGCGACGTCCCCCAGCTCTGCCCACTCTGTTTTCTTGCTCCATTTTATCATTCTGTCTTCATCACAAATCACCCTTTCCCCTGCCCTGTGGGTCATTCTATCTGTTCCTCTTCCTTACGTGTCTCTCTCCCTCCATCTTTGTTCCTCGTTCTCTGGTCCCACCTGTTTCCTCCCTCCCTTGTTCTCTACCTCATCTGCTTTGCCCACCCTTGATTCATCTCCTACCTAGAAATTTAGCCAGGAGAGTGGGGGTAACCCCCCAATTCTGGCAAAAAGTGGTGTGGGATCTTCAGCAACAACCCCTGATTGGGATCTCAGTTTTACGGCTCCTCCGGCAGGTGGTCCAGCAGCAGAGCGCCCCCTACCCCCACTGGCTCAGTATTGACACAAAGGACCTCCAGCTCCTGCATTGCAAGCAGTGCAGGCTGGAAGATTCATAGTTGGCCAGGGGGAAATCAGACCAAATCTGAGTGACATTTGATGAGGAGGTAAACAATCATGAGTTAAAAGGTCTTGCAAAAACAAATCCTCAGGTGCCCGCAGATGCTCCTACACATTGGCATTCTCTGACATCATGGCCTGCTCCTGTTCCTCCTCCTGGTCGTGTGTAGATAAAAGCCTGAAACACTTGGAGAGCTTTAATTTTCTCTGCCCCATGCAGAGGTAACAGGATAAATGATCCACACCTCTGCTTACTTCTCTGTGGGGAAAACACACCTGTTCTGTATTGCTCGAGCCACAGGGTGACTCATGGGAATGCAAACATTCTCACTGACCTCCCGAGAGCCACATCAAACACAGAGCCATGGCAGGAAACATACCTACCAGACTGTAGGTCACGGCAAGTTTGGCTCTGGACTGTATTTCACCTGCAAACTGTTAATAATACAGGCAGCTCCAGAGGGAGTGCCACCAAAACACCCCCGGTTCAGCTTTGTGTTGACAAGAGCAGCTAAGGACATGGACAATAACAGACCCAGAACTAGGTTCTTGACACCACTGATTCCCTAGGGCATAGGTTTCTGGCCCTATGCCCAGTGCAATTCAAATCTGTTGTTGTTATTATTTATTTGGATTTCAGTAGGACCTAACGGCCCCAGTCCATTGTGCCAGGTGCTGTATATGTGCTTGTTATTTATATTACCAAACGATTTAGGCGCCCCAGTCATGGACTAGGCCCCATTGTCCCAGGTGCTGCACAAACACAACACAAAAGACAATCCCTGCCATGAAGAGCTGACAATCTATCAATGGGATCAATCTTCACACTGTGCACAGTCTCTTCACAAGCGCACAGTCAACCTGTGGAACTCCTTGCCAGAGGATGTTGTGAAGGCCAAAACTATAACAGGGTTCAAAAAAGAACTAGATAAATTCATGGAGGATTAGGGTTGCCACCCGGCCAGTCCACGTTCCGGCTTGTGTGTCCAGGTGCCATTTGACAAGACCTGATATCTGGGTTTTTTGGATCTGGAGTGGAAGAGGTGGATCAGAGGGTGTGGTCTGGGAGAGAGGTTTATCGCACGGTGACACTAACACTTTTGACTGGCTGGCCAGGAAGTACCACCCCCTCATACCTGAGGACTTCCTGAAACAATCAGAAACACAGATGGACTGGGGCTGCAATTGATCTCCAACAGTCCCACCTCTGGGACCCACTTCCGGGATTCACAGCATGGCAGTCAGCACGTCACAGAGCGCATGTGGGTGTCCAGCGCCATGGGGCTGGAATTCCACTCTTGCCCATCATAAATGCCAGCGGCCACGCTGCCGCTGGAGGGATTAGGAGCATTAGATCCCAGGCTGTGATTAGGTCGCTGATGTTCCTTTGTACAGACTAACACCTTTCACCTGGGATTCGGGGCAGGACTGCTAAGGGCGCAGCCGCAGAATGTGCCTGGTCCAGTGAAGCTGCATGCAGAAAAGAGCATCTGAGTGGCAAGGAATGGCTTAACTGGGCAGGGTAAGGACGCGACAGGTGAAGCCTCTGGTATGGCACTCGAGGTGTATATGTTCCGTATGCGGCTCCTCCAATACATTACGTAAAGAAGAACCCCACGGACTAGACAGTGCCATATAGGCACAACCCTGCACAGGGCAAATCCACTGCCCATAGGAGTATGAGGCCCAAAGCTTGCAGAGCTCCCCAGCCTGGGCCCACGGCTGTGCCCCACAGGAGGGTGCAGGGTGCCCTCCCCTCTGCTGCTCACCAGCTGTGTCTCTCCACTCCAGTCCTTTCACCACGGTGGCCAGTGTCCACAAGGCTACTAGCCGGGAGGAGACCCTGCACCCTCCAGCAGGTCTGTTTCAGGACGGCATCAATGTGCATTAGGTACCTTAGTTCCCACCAGCGGGGTCTACACGGGCTGGCTAGAGTGTGACGTGCGAGTGCTGCACAACTCATACCCCCCATAGAGCGGACTGCGGCGCCGTGTAGAATCTCATGGGGTGGGGGTGGGGATAGGAGTCAAGGGATGGGAAACAGGGGGGGATGAATAGGTGTGGGGTCCCAGGGGGCCTGTCAGGGGGCGGGAGTGTGGATAGGGGGCGGGGCAGTCAGGGGACTGGAAGCAGGGGGGTTGGATGGGTGGAGAGTTCTGAGGGGGGCAGTCAGGGGGTGGGAAGTGGGAGGGGGTGGATAGGGGGCGGGGGCCAGGCTGTTTGGGGAGGCACAGCCTTCCCTACCCAGTCCTCCATATCATTTTGTAACCCCGATGTGGCCCTCGGGCCCAAAAGTTTGCCCACCCCTGGTGTAGCAGAACATCGTGGTGTGGTTATTAGTCAGCACATGGCAACGCCCTCTCTCCTTCCCTCGCATCACTGGTACCCCATGTCCCAGCACCCAGGGGTCACAAGAGCCGAGGGACGACCGACAGAGGGGGCTCAGCGCCTGCATTCGATCAGTGACCGGACAAAGGAAGGAACTGCCGAGCCCAGGCAGAGGTGGGACGCAGACAGTAGAGAAAGGGGAGGATGTCATGCAGCCAGGGCTCCTGAGGACTTGTTCCCTCTGCTTCCCCTGCCCCAGAGCTCAGCACCATCTGCACCATGCGTCCAACGTGCATCCACCAGCATCAATGGGAATCTGGCCTTCTCCCAAGCTGGCTAACATTTCAGCTCCTCCCTTACACGCAGACCAGAGACAAATAAACACAGCTTGGGCTAACCATGCCCTGGCCTTGCAACAGCTGGTCAGCTCCTACTTAAAGGCTGGCTAAAGACATACTCTTGCCAAATAATCCATTTCACTGGATCCCATAAGTATTTAATGATGGTATTTTATTACAAATCACCTGGCGGGGCTGGCCCAAGGAGGCACTACAGGAATTCACAGGGCCTCATAATGCATTAACCAATGAGACGAATTACAGCATATTAAAGTCCATTTACAAATACAGCAGCAATGTCTATTATTACGTAACAAGCCCCTAATAAGCAGCGCCAGGTCAATCCTGGGGCTGGCAAACCCTGGATCTGGATTTTGCATTTGGCCGGGAGGTTCCAGCTGCAAACAGCAGCCCCATCGCTGGAGCAGGAGATTAGGCCTCAGTTTGCCCCTGACTCTGCTCCCATTGCCAAGGAAGGGAACCGAGCTGGCCCATAAGTTGTAAGCATGTGCAGGGCTCCCAAGCCGCCCTTATGCTTAAGGTCCTCTCTGATCAATGCACTCACAGGGAGACAGACCCATCCACAGCAAGTGTCACTAATTATACTAGTGAATGCCCCTGCCCCGCCTGTTTGCTGAGGTGACACATCACACCTTTTACAAAGCGAGACCCAGGCACAAAGAGACACTTGCCGCAGGTCAGAGACAGGGCATGGCCATGGCACCCAGGAGCACTATGGTAGGAACAGACCTTCTCCACATCGCCGTCACGGAGCTTAAACCAGGGTCAACGTCCTTTGTTTGTCTCGACTCAGCTGCCTTTAGAAGCACGTGTCCCACCCTGCCAAGGAACTGCCCCGCAGCAGCGCCGGTCAGATGGGCTCAGCTGAGCCCCCTTGGCGGTCTACGGCACTCAAGAGATGAAGGAGCGAAGCAGGAGGGGAGCAGTAGGGGGTTGCCAGGGGAGATGATCCACTCCAGGAAGTTTCACACCATCTGCATAATGAAGAGGCTGGAGAAGCCCTGGCCCAGGGGCTCCTATTCTAGTTTGGTAGCAATATTATTGCTTCCTGCGGGCTGCTGGCTTGCACCGATCCTGCAGGGAGTGAGCATTTGCCACAGTACCAGCTAACCCCTAATCTCTTTTGAAAAGCTCCATGTAAAAGGTCACTTCTCCCTGGCCAGCCTTCAGAGATGGGCAGAAGAGACCTTGGTTTAACATCTCATCGGAAGCATGCCATCTCTAAGGGCTTGTCTACATGGGGAAACTTACTGGTATAATCATACTCTACAGTTATACCCGTGAGCCATTTTTAAACGACTCGCGCTGGTGAAAGGGGTCATACGGCCCCTTCTGTAGATGGACGTTTGCTGCCCACAATAGAGGTAGCAGTAGAGCAACAATCCTTACACCATCCACCTGTAACCCCAGAACCAACTCGGCCCCGGACCTGCCCTGGCTGGGAGAGGGGCAACCCAAACCCAGTCCCGGCTCAGACCTGCCGCGGCCAGGTGGGGGCACCTATCCCACGGCCCCAGCCCCGGAGCTGCGGCGGGGAGAGGAGCCTCTCCCCACAGCCCAGGTGCTGCAGTGGGGAGAGAGAGCTGGGGGGAGTTCTCTCTCCGCGCCGTAGCCCCGGAGCACCCTTCTGCACCCAAAACCCCTCATCCCCGGTCCCACCCCAGAGTCCATACCCCCAGAGCCCCACATGGAGCCTCCATCTCCTGCACCCAAACCTCTGCCCCAGCCCTGAGCCCCTCATCCCTGGCCCCACCTCAGAGCCCGCACCCCCAACCCACAGCCCTCACGCCCCAGCATCCCAACCCTCTGCCCCAGCCCGTAGCCCCCTCCTACACTCCAAACCCCTCGGCCCCACCCCCACCAGATAAATTTTGTTATGTGCACCTATATGAAGATGATGTGTCACACATCACCTCCATATTGGTGCACGTAACAAAATTCATTCCGCACATGGGTGGGAAAAATGAGAGGGAACGCTGGCCCTGTGTATAGAACCAATTTGGAGTTTGTGCCTGGCTCATAACAGACCGAGGTTGGTACTCGAGCTCTTAAGATACCGCAGGACAGCTTGACACAGAGGCCACAGGCTCAAGCCCTGCTGCTGCTCACATGCTCGGGGTATCACGTGATAAGTGGTGGCCCTTACAGGAAGCTCGGCTGGGCAGAGCTCTCAGCTCAGGATGAGCGTCCCCAGAAGGGGAGGTCTCTTAGCTCAAAGCCAGAGGCAATGTCAGAATTCTCTGTGGTCCAGCCGCTAGAGAGAGAGCCACACTCAGTGGTTTGAGCATTACCCCCCCTAAACCCAGGGTTGTGAGTTCAATCCTTGAGGGGGGCCACTTAGGGATCGGGGGCAAAAATCAGCACTTGGTCCTGCTAGTGAAGGCAGGGGGCTAGACTCAATGACCTTTTGAGGTCCCTTCCAGCTCTGTGAGATAGGTATATCTCCATATATTATTATATTACTAAGCAAGCATGAACTGATGACATACTCATGTGCCCCAGCCACACCCTAGAGGAACCACCAATCTCCCCACTGGGGGAAACAGGACCAAGTTAGCCCCTGACTTCTTGGGGTGGTTGTTGTGGCCTAGACCAAGGCCAAGTTTATTTCATAGCTGGCTGAGTAAGGCATCAGATGGTAACAACCATCAGCCAACTCCCAACACAGGCTGGGTTTGAACTGCTGCCCTAGAGCCGGGAGGAGCTGCAATTCACGACCAATCCCACAAGCTAACGAGTTCCCAGCTACACCTCTCTGAAAGGACAACAAGGCTGTGTAGTGACAACAGGGCTGGTCCACCTGAGCTTCCTGCCCGGGCCAGACACTGGCTTCTGCAGCTCTCCCAACAAAGGAAAGGATAATTGTCCCTATTATTCAGGGTCCTGCCTGGGGGCGGAGTTGAATACCTGCCCATGTCTCTCATGAATGCAGCAATTGTTCTGTCAGAGGGTAAACTGATATCTTGGGATGTCAACGGCTTAGTCACCTGCTAAGGAGCTGTATCTATACACTTGTCAGGCCTATTGTTGCAATCCCCTTTCTAATGCCTCAGTCAAAGTGAGGCCTGGTCTACACTACAGGGGTAGGTCACCGTAAGCTTCCTTGCGTCCACCGAGCTGTGGAAGTGTCTTCACTTAAATTCGGCTCCCGTTGATGTAAAGTGCCTCCCTACACCGATTTAGTAATGTCACCTCCCCGAGTGGTGTAGAGTCATGGTCAATGTCATTAGGTCGACACAGTGTCAGCGTAGAGCTGCCTAGGAAGGAGTACTGCGGAAAGGGATCTGGGCGTCATAGTGGATCACAAGCTGAGTCAACAGTGTAGCACTGTTGCAAAAAAAGCAAACATCATTCTGGGATGTATTAGCAGAAGTGTTGTAAGCAAGACATGAGAAGTAATTATTCCGCTCTGATTAGGCCTCAACTGGAGTATTGTGTCCAGTTCTGAGCACCACATTTCAGGAAGGATGTGGACAAATTGGAAAGAGTCCAGAGAAGAGGAACAAAAATTATTAAAGGTCTAGAAAACATGACGGAAGATTGGAAAAATTGGGTTTGTTTAATCTGGAAAAGAGAAGACTGAAGCAATGGGCTTAAATTGCAGAAACGGCAGTTTAGGTTGGATATTAGGAAAAACTTCCTAACTGTCAGGGTGGTTAAGCAAATTGCCTAGTGAGGCTGTGGAATCTCCATCATTGGAGATTTTTAAGAGCAGGTTAGACAAACACCTGTCAGGAATGGTCTAGATAATTAGTCCTGCCACGAGTGCAGGGGATGGACTAGATGACCTCTCGAGGTCCCTTCCAGTTCTGTGATTCTTCAGGTCTTGGAAAAGTTTACAGGGAGAAATCATTAGCTGGCTGCAGGGTACAGGATAAAAACCCGATCGGATGTCCTGCTCTTCTTTGCATGGAACCATTTCAACTAAATGTTTGCTCGCTTCATCTTGAAAGCCCTTATTTCAGTGGATCTTGAATCTCCTACTTCATATGAACAGCCACAGTGGGCCAGACCAATGGTCTATCTAGCCCAGTGTCTTGCCTCTGACAGTGGCCAGTGCCAGGAATGAACAGAACAGGGCAATTATTGAGTGATCCATTCCCTGTTGTCCAGTCTCAGCTTCTGGCACTTGGACGTTTAGGGACATCCAGAACATGGGGTTGCATCCCTGATCATCTTGGCTAATAGCCATTGATGGGCCTATCCTCCAGGAACTTCTTTAATTCTTTTTTTAACCCAATTATACTTTTGTCCTTTACAATGTCCCCTGGAGGGAAGGAAAGGGGCTTTCAGAGGATGGATCTACGAGAGAGTTGTGGGTCCCACTTGACATAAGTAATAAAACATGGGGGAAGCCTTATTTCTTGGGAGACAGGATTAGGGAGGTAAATGAATCAGCAGGCTGGAAACAGAACATCTGGACTAGCTAAGATAAGGGGGACACCCAGGAAACCATTTATAATGGGCAAGATAATGGATAAGCTAAGCCTGGAACATAAGATGGGGTACAGAGTAAGTTGCGTATGCACAGTCTCGGGAGCCCATCCGCAGGCCCCTGGGGCTGCACGCACGTTCCCAACCCCACATCATATTTACCCTTATGCCCAGTTTAGGGGGCCAGAACAGAAAGGAGAGCCTGCTCCTAAGGTCCAGGCCTATGCCCATGGCAGTCACGGGGGTTGGCACTGAGGACAGTGGGGACGCAGGAAAGTCCCATGCCCAAGAGCAATCAGAATAAGTAGGACTCATGTCACTCAGCTGATCACTTATCACTGCTGAGCCGTGAGAGGAAGTGACCACCCCTCCCCTCCAGCCTCGGCACCTACTTAGAGCCCTGCGCGGGACTAGTATAGAGCACTGCAGCGGGATTAAACAAAGTCCCACGCAGGGCTCTGCGCCAGCCCTTCTCAGCCCAGTGCGACCTTCGCGCTTCACCTGGGAGTGGAGTATTGACTTCATGTTCGTACATAGCACCAGGGCCTGGCAACAAGGGAGGCAAGAGGTGAGAAGCCAGTTACGCAGTTTTATTGTACTCAGCCCTGCCCACAGCATCTCTGGTGCTCTGTGTGCCCCACCTGCTCACTGGCTCAGCCGACGATGGGCGGGGGGGCGGGGAGCGTATTTAAGGGACTCGTGGTCTGTTCTGTCAGCACATTTGAGCCGGATCGGCGAGAGCAGCCACAGGGAGCGGTGTCTGTGTAACCGTCTCGTGCTGGTATCGTAGGCAGTTTTGTTTCGTAGCTGTAGTCTGCTTGCTAGGCTTGAAATAGTATTGCTCCTTGCAACACTTTCCCCAGCCATGGTGTGAATGTGTGTGTCTCAGTGTGGGAGTCTGTGAGTGTGGGTGTGGGTGTGTGGGGGGGTATGTGTGAGGGTGCATGCACCTGATACAATTATATAATTTAAAGATTCAAACGAAGGCAGTACAAGTGCTAATTGTATTGGAAGTTTGGAAGTTGCTGTTTTTAGCAAAGGGCGGGGGTGGGGGGAATTTTTTTTTTTAATTTTGAGGCAAATAAAATAGTTTTGTTTGATTTTGGGGTGTTTTTTAATATGTAACCCTTCTGCCCCTCTAAGTTGGCAGCAACAAGGGCCGGGTTCTGTATCTAGGGGTTCCGCTTCAATAACGCAATGCAAAACCGGCTCGAGCCCCCACCCAGTGACCTGGGACAATTACATACCACCCCCTGGGTGCCTCTAAGAGGCAATACTTCCCCTCTCGCAAGCACGGAGTCTGAGTGTAACAAAAAATGTTTAATAACATGAGGTAAACGACATCAGCATTAAATTGGAAAAAACACCACAAACAGGATTCATAACACAAACCATGAGCAAAAAAACCCCACCCCAGCAAGTTGAGCTGTGTCCTTTCCCTTGGGTTCTTGAAACCAGCAACCCAAGGATCACCAAAGTCCCAAAAGTCCAACAACCCCCCAAAGTCTCTGTCCCTGGTCAGTGCAGCCCCAGAGTTCGGGGGGGGGGGCACACAGAGCTTTAAGGGGTACCTTACGTGATCCGAGGCTGACGGGGTTCCGCCGCAGCCTTCACCACGAGCTGCTCCACTCCACCAGCTGTCCCGTGAGCTACTCCCGCCGTCCCACGAACTGCTCTGGCAGCTGCTCCACTCTGCTCACGGACCTTTGAGCCGCTCAGCTCTGCTCCACTTCAGCCGTCCCTTGGGCTGCTCCCACAAGGCTCCACTCTGCTCGCTGCTCCTCCAGCCGCTCCGCTCACCAACCTGTGAGTTGCTCAGCTCCACTCCAACTGTCCCGCAAGGCTCTACTCTACTATCAGTTCTGCCAGCCACTTAGCACTATAGCTTCAGGCTCCCCCACTAGTTAACACAGCCTCAGTGATCTCAGTTGTTTTATGATTTCAGCTTATAGTACAGGAGCCCCAGTGCTAGTGCACCATTAGCCCAAAGTGAATTCAGTTCAGCAGTCTGTAACTAGACTTCTAATAGAATCAAAGTTAGCTCTGATATTCAACAGTGGAGAGAAAAGGTAGTGCAATTGGTGTTTCAGCCCCTCAGCGAGGGCCCATACCATCAGATACAAATATCTATCCCCATCCTCTTTCTCTATTCACTGGGTTTTGTAACCCATGCCCCTTGTCAAGCAAGTTCTACTTAGGTAATGGTGAAGGACTCACTCAGTCCTTCTGTCATACCAGAGGTTCACTGCCCTTGAGTCACAGAATCAGGGTAACAAAACTTTATTCTTCCTGCCCCAATAACAAAGAAACTGGGGATCCCACACCAGCCAAAGTAACCACTTTCAGTTGCTGTTGTTTCATGCCAGGCGAGTGGGTGTGCCTATGCAAACAAGATCAGCCCCTGGAGTTCTTTTCCACACTCGCCATAATTCACCACCAGATGTCAGGGTAGAGCTCATCCTGACTCTGCTTACAAATAAAAGCAAAGGAAATTGGGAAATGGGGGGCACCTAGATGCCATTCATGCACCCGAGGAGTTGGCGTTGCCCCCTTTGTGTCCCTAGCCTAGTGGTTAGGGTACCCACCTGGGAGACTTGCATTTGTTGTGGGTTTGCACCGGGTCTCTCCCGTCCCAGGTAGGGGCCGTAACCCAAAGACTACTGGGCATAAGGGGACACCAGCCTGCCTCACTTTTGTGAAAGGCATCTCGGTCGCCTTGTCAATGGAGATCAAAAAATCAAATGCTCTTGTTTTGCACATGTCTAAATGAACCGTATTGACATTTCCAAGATGTTTTTTTCATCCGGAACAATTAGTCAGAACTGACAAATTCACTAATGTTCCTGTCAACTGGAATCTGCATTTTTCAATGGAAAAACAATTTTGGCTAAAACATTTTGCCCAGCTCTAGGCCTGAGATCCATACATGCCACAGTACTGAAATCAAATGCACCTGCACGCACAGAGGGGCTTAAACGAAACAAAAAATGGTGGAACTTTGCCACTTTCCCTTTATTCCCACAGCTCATATGTTCGATCCCTTTCTCCCAGCCTTTGTCTGTCTAGTCTGTTTAGACCCTAAACTCTTTGGGGCATGGTCTCTTAGACTGGGACTGTGCAGTGCCTGGCACGGGCGGGGCACTCTTGGCTGGTGCCTGGGCACTGCTGAAATGCCAAATGACAATCATATCTCACCTATTCCATGTCTACAGCAGCAGAACCATTTCTGCCAGAGCCAGCCATGCAGTCAGATTTCTGAGATTAGATCAGAGGGGTGTTGGCATGACAGTGGCCCCGGGGCAGTGCCATGTATGTACCAACCAGTGCTCACGGCTGTGCACAAACCACAATCTATCCCAGAGCTGCTGGCTGTGGCGAGGCCGGTCTGGACACAGCAGGGCTGCTAGCTGCTGCGCTGCAAGGAGCCTGGGGCACATGCTGCAAACAGGCAATAGGAATGCCAGGCTGGCAGACTGTGGTGGGCATTGCGTGGCAGCAGTGCCAGGCTGCACGGGATTGGCAGCAGGGGCATTAACTGCATGAAGCCAAGAGGGTTGGACACACGGTGCTGCTCAGGTGGCTCCAGGCTGGTAGCTCAGAGCCAATGCCCCGTTCCAAAAGGCAGAGAAGTACACGGCCCTGCTCCTGGGCGTTCCCGCAGCCGCTGTGTGAGTGGGCATGGGACAGGGCAGCATGGGGCCCCACCCCATTACAGACAGGCACGTGCTGCCCGAGCTGCCCCAGGCCCTTTGGAGCCAATGGCAGTTTTGCTGCGGGGCTGTGGGTGCAGCTGGCCCTGTGGGTTTGCTGCTCCTGTTCCTTGCGCTGTGTATTCCAGCAGCCCCACGAGGCCCCAGCTGAGCTGAGTCCCTGGTGCTGGGCGCTGTACATGCACTGGGACAGGCCCTGCTCTGAAGAGCTGCTGCCCAAGGCAGACCAAGGTGGCAGGGGAAGTGCCCAAGGTCACCCAGCAGCTTGTGGCAGAGACAGGACGGGCGCCCAGGCTGCTGGCGCAGGGCACGTTTGTGCGGTGCCATCTCACGCTGGCCGCACCTCCCCTCGTCGTGCAGGTGGGGGTAGGGTGACTACCCATCCTGAACTGGGCGGGACAGTCCCGAAATGCAGAGGTCTAGTCCCGGTCCCGGGCTGAATGACTCCAGGACTGCATTTGTCCCGGATTCCCTGCAGCGCCGCTCCGTAGCTGCCTGAGGCTCAGGGGTGGTGCCATCCTCTTCCTGCGGGGAGAGAAGAAGGGGCTGAGGTGGGCGTTTGCCCCCCTCGCCATGAGGCCCTGCCCCTGCTCCTCCCCTTCCCCGGAAGCCCTGCCCCCTGCCCAGGAGCCGAGGAGCTGCCACCTGTCCTGGGCAGCATGCCCCCAGGGGTGGGCACACGGGCCGGGGGCTGCTCTTGTGCCCCTCGCCCAGGGCAGGTGGAGGGTCCAGGGCTCCTCACAGTGGCCCAGGCTTCCAAGGTGGCTCTTCCCACTGCCCACCTCTGGCTTCTGGCCTGAGCAGGGGGCAGGGCTTTGGGGACGAGGAGGAGCAGGGGCGGGGCCACAGAGGGGGCGGGGCTTCTGTATGTGTCCCGCTTTTGCCTTTTGAAAAGGTGATCACCCTAGGTGCAGGCTGCGGGCGGGGACCGTTCTGCCCCCCTGCTGCGGGTACTTTTCCGTGGTTTGCTGCGCTGGTGCAGAGAGCGGCTCCAGGGGCGGGAGGCAGGTGACTGGAGGGCGGGCGGGCGGGAGAAACCTTCTGACCAGGACGCTCCTTCCCTTGGAGGTGCTGACGGACCCGAAATGCGGAATGCGAACGCAGGTGAGATCCTGGCTCAGCACAGGCTGGCCTGCCGGGGGAGCCGGGACGGGCTGTTTCCGGCTGCTTTGCTTAAAGCTGGGGAACTCGAGGGCTGTTTCCTGGGCCGAAGGCTAAGGCCAGTTCCTCTGTTCTACGGGGACACAGACGGGTTTCAGGACTCTCTGTGTGGGGCCATGGCTAAAGCGGGGATCGGCTGGGAGCCAGACAGCGTGGCTGTCTCTGGGAGATTTGCCTGTGTAAGGACTGCAGCACCCAGCCCTCCAGTAGCGTGACGTGTGTACATATACGTGTGTAGTATTCATGGCCTGGTTTGAAAGTTACTCCACATGCTGGCCCCATTCTGCCTCCTCGCCTCCCCCAGCCTAGGGTTACCATACGTCGGGATTTTCCCGGACATGTCCGGCTTTTTGGTCCTCAAATCCCCGTCCGGGGGGAATTGCCAAAGAGCCAAACATGTCCAGGAAAATACCAGTCCCCTGCTTACCTTAGAGCGGCTCCGGCAGGCTGCGAGCTGCAGGCGGATTCCCCCGCAGTGGCGGCTGCTGCTGCTCCCCCTAGACACCTCAGCTCTGTGCAGCTGAAGAGCCGAGCTGCCCGAGCGCTACCGGCTTCACGGTTTGCTGGGGAGCCCCCAGACCTCCAGACCCTGCGCCCCCGGTTGGGCGCTACCCCAGCGCAGCCGGAGCCTGGGAGGGGAAGTGCCCGGCCAGGGGCACAGGGTCTGGAGGTCTGGGGGCTGCCCGGCAAACCGTGAAGCCGGTAGCGCTCGGGCAGCTCTTTCGCGTGGCTGGGAGGGAGGAGGGGGAATGCGGGGCGCTCAGGGGAGTGGGCGGAGTTGGGGTGGGGAAGAGGCGGAGTTGGGGCGGGCCGGGGGCGGGGAAGGGGTGGGGCCAGGGCCCCATGGAGTGTCCTCTTTTTTTAATTTTTAAATATGGTAACCCTACCCCAGCCCCCTTAGTCCGGAGCTGGCAGGCCACTGAAATCAGGCAATGCCCTACTCAGCGGGAGTCGTCTGGCCGAAGCGACTGCACCATGGACTAGGTCATTGTTCCCTGCCTTCCTGGGGGCATTTCCCTTCGAATACACAGTGCCAGGGGGTATCACCTGGGGTTCCCCGCTGCTAACAATGCGGATCCCTCCGGGTGGCAATACAGTGAGCCAAGGGAAGCCAGGGGAGACCAGTTCCTGCAGGCAGCGTCCATGCGGCAGTGTAGACTGGGAGGATGGAGGCCGTGCGAGAGGAG
Source organism: Malaclemys terrapin pileata (assembly GCF_027887155.1). Classification (NCBI taxonomy): domain Eukaryota; kingdom Metazoa; phylum Chordata; order Testudines; family Emydidae; genus Malaclemys; species Malaclemys terrapin. The sequence continues at coordinate 10,802,031 of NC_071515.1, read as the reverse complement.
TCTGGGAGCCTCCAGCACAGGGAAACCATGCTTGGGACCAGTGGTGTGTCAGCATTGCCCGCACTGCAGGGAAACCCGGGGAGGAGGATGGGTGAAGGGGCCTTGCCATGGGCTCTAACACGTCACCTCTGCTTTCCCTTTGTCTGGCAGGACCCCCTGGTGGGAGACCACCACCAAACATGCCACATTGCCACCCTCACCCGAGTCCTTGCTCCCCTGTTGTCTGTCCTCCTCCCCCTCCTGTATGCCCTGGGCCTGGTGGGTCTCATCCCCCTGGACACCACCCGCATGGACCTGGATGCCCTCCCCATCCTGGGTGTCATCCCCCAGGTGGACCTCATGGGCATCATCACAAACATTAGAAACATGGCCATGGTCGCCATGGACACAAGGTACGGAGCCCTGGTCACTGGGGTGTGGGGGCCACGTTGCAGAAGAAGATGCACCATTAGCGTCAGCTCTGTGCTGGGATGCTGTGCAGGGCCCACAGCCCAAGGCTTAGCTGGGCTAGGGACTGCTCTGTTCCCAACCCGTACATGGGGCTCTGGGGACATGAGAACCCACCCTCTCTGCTCCCTGCAGCCAGGGGACATTACACCAGTCCCTGGAAACATTTTCTTTTCCCCTTAAGAGTTGGCTGTTTTCACCAGGTCCCTGGATTCCGGATTAGGGTTTGTACTGGCCAGGGCATCACTGGTTAATGTATTCAAACCTCAAACCAAACCCGCCTGCGCCTACAGGCTGCTGCATCGCACCTTGTGCAGCCAAACCGGTGCAGGACCGGCCCAGCTCTGCTGGGAACCCAGGTGTTCCTAGAGTCAGTGTCAGGAAATGAAACAGAGGGAGCAGGACTAGCACGCAGCCACAGCTCAGGGCACTCGGGTGGGACGGAGAACTCAGCTCAGCACAGAATGTCAGAGCCATGACGTGGCACCTTGACACACCTCACAAAGGCAGGCTGGGTTCCTCTCCAGCACGTTGGCCAGTGCTGCACCCACCTGCATTCTGTGGCCAGCCTCACTCATGTACAGGGACACGTGGCTGCAACAAACCAACCCAGCTTACTGGGTGTGACGCCTTTGTACAAAGCCATCATCCAGCCAGAATGTCCCTCTGCCACAGAGCCCGGCGCTGGAAGCCCTTGCAGGGACTGACTCCCTGCCTGAGGCCCCGAGTATGCACAGCGTGTGCACATGCTCAGCGTTAGCTCGTAAGCAGCACCTGGAAATCAGTGCTGCTAAGTCTGAGGTACCGTCAGGCACGTGTACACGTCTTCGCCGGGCGGGGCCTTAGCGTCCTGCTGGGGATGTAGTACCGCACGTGCTGCCGCAGCCCCTGGGGTTGCTGTGGTGCAGTTAGTGGCAATTCTACTTGGCTGGGCTCAGGAGCGGGGACCTGCCCCTGGAATCACCTGGTGGGTGCCGAGAAGCCCAGCAGCATTGGCGGGTGCAGAGGTTCGGGGCTGAGAACTGGACTCAAAGCCCGGCCTCCCCCCGCAGTGCCAGGGGTTGCAGGTCGGGCCGTTTCAGTGTCTTCCTGCGCAGCCCATCTCTGCCGGGCGATTCCTTTCCAAGGTGAAGCAGCGTCCTGGTTGGCAACCAATATTGTGCAGTGAGCTCGTTGTTTAGCATGGTGAGGTGCCCGTCCTGCTGGGCCTGGCCACTGCTTTCACTGTGCCCAGGGCCTTCTCATCACACTGGGCATGCTCGGGGGCCAGGGCTGCAGCCCTCCCACCTCCTTCCTGCTGGCTCAGCCTGGCCGGGAGTCCCCAAGCCTGCCAGGGCTGTTCCTGAAGGGTAGCTCGTGGGCTTGCGCTTCCCTCAAAGGTCGAATTTTCCATCTCCACTCCCCTGCCCATTCCTCAATGCCTGAGCAGTCCTGGCTCCCCCCATGCCTGCTGCAGGCCTGGCTAGGAGAGCTGCCATCATCAGCCCTAGCTCTGTGCTACGGGCGAGCAGAGAAACCAGTTACTAGCCCCGGCCGTCCCTCCCAGGAGCCATCGTAAAATGATGCCAATGTCTGGGTCAGGAAGTGAAGGGCACCACGTACAGCTGACACGGGAGCAGCCAGAATGTAACTGGCCAGGCACCAGGGCCAGCTCCCGTCTTGTGACACAGGCTGCGGGACGGGAACTGCTGTGAATGCAGACAGCCGTGGGAGAGGGCTATTCTCACGGTATCTAATACACGTCAATCCTTGTCCCTTTCAGCATGGAAGTGGGTCGAGCAGCAGTTCTGACTCGGATTAAGAAAGCGCCTCCCACCGGCCTGGCACATCGGTGGCACAGCAGCAGCAGCAGCCAAATACAATTTAAGAACATCTGTTAGTTCCCTCCACTTCGCTCTTCCGCTGCCCTTTGCTCCCTCTTCTAAACGAATGTCGTGTAACCTTGTGGCTAGTGATTCTCTTTTATTTGGTTGGTTCAATTTCTGTCTGGAAGCATTTTAAGCTCATAACGTGGCTCGTTTCCCCTCTGTCACTGAAGAAATTTCCCCCTCTTATGTAGCCCCTCTACCGGGTGGTATTGGCTGCAACCAGGGCCATGGTCAATACCTGGGGGTTCCTCTTCACAATGCACACCAGAACCGGCGCAAGCCCCAAGCCAGAAATCTAGGTAAACTAGACATCACCAGTTCTCTGGCTCTCAATCAGCACCTAGGTCAGGTATAGTGAGAAGTTATTTAAAAATTCTGCTCACTATACAAAATGTTCTCCTGACCCCAAAGGGTCAGCCATTTTACCAAGTCAAAATACCATGCTGCCAGATAGTCCGTTAGCATCTAAAAATAAAGGTTTATTATAAAGACAAAAGCCAGAACAAGAAGAGAATTGTTAAATGGTAAAACAGTCACATACATACAAAGACTTCAAAGTCCATATATCAGGTTCTTAGCAGTATTGGTGAGTTTGCTGGCTTGAAAGTCCCTCTGGAACACATCCACAGCTTGGATGGGTCATGCAATCCTTTGTTCGGAGCTTCAGTTTGTAGAAGAGTCACTCCAGAGGTAAGAAGCAGAAATGAAGACAAAATGAAGAAGATGCAGCTGCCTTTTATATCCTTTGCCATGTGGCTTGTACTTCCTTTATCCCAAACACAAGCTGCCTTGCACATGGCATGGAAAAGCCTTAGAATTCTCTGTCCGCAGGCATACCACATGCCTTGCTGACTCATAAGGTATCTTCCCTGGTTCCTTTCAATGGATTCTTTGTACAGCTGATGACCCCTGATGGGCCATCGAACAGGCTAGGCAATGCTGATGCCAATCTGTCTGGGGGTCATCCAGAAACACAGCACTAGTTTGGAAATACAGATATACCCCACATATCTATGGCCTGCTCCACACTAACCCCCCACTTTAAACTAAGATACGCAACTTCAGCTACGTGAATAACATAGCTGAAGTTGAAGTACCTTAGTTCGAACTTACCGCGGGTCCAAACGTGGCAGGCAGGCTCCCCCGTCTATGCCGCGTACTCCTCTTGCCGAGCTGGAGTACTGGCGTCGACGGCGAGCACTTCCGGGATTGATCCCAGAAGATCGATTGCTTACCGCCGGACCAGGAAGTAAGTATAGACCTACCCTTAAACTCATAATACAAAGGTGATACGAACATATAAACAAGAATAAAAAAAGAACAAGTTAAAAATCACTTAGAAAAGTTGGATGCCTGCAAGTCACCAGGGCCTGATGAAATGCATCCTAGAATACTCAAGGAGCTAATAGAGGAGGTATCTGAGCCTCTAGCTATTATCTTTGGAAAATCATGGGAGACGGGAGAGATTCCAGAAGATTGGAAAAGGGCAAATATAGTGCCCATCTATAAAAAGGGAAATAAAAACAACCCATGAAACTACAGACCAGTTAGTTTAACTTCTGTGCCAGGGAAGATAATGGAGCAAGTAGTTAAGGAAATCATCTGCAAACACTTGGAAGGTGGAAAGGTGATAGGGAATAGCCAGCATGTTATAAGGAGGAGGGAGAAAACTTGTTCACCTTAGTCTCTAAGGATAGAACAAGAAGCAATGGGCTTAAACTGCAGCAAGGGAGGTTTAGGTTGGACATTAGGAAAAAGTTCCTGACTGTCAGGGTGGTTAAACACTGGAATAAATTGCCTAGGGAGGTTGTGGAATCTCCATCTCTGGAGATATTTAAGAGTAGGTTAGATGTCTATGAGGGATGGTCTAGACAGTATTTGGTCTTGCCATGAGGGCAGGGGACTGGACTCGATGACCTCTCGAGGTCCCTTCCAGTCCTAGAATCTATGAATCTATATCATACTTGGCAAATTATAACATTTCCGCAGATACCTCACACGGCATATCTGGTTAGACTCATTGCAGTTTTATAACATTGGTGTCAACATTATTATTAATGTTCTCCCCTATTCCATACAGCGTCACACTTTGTATGAAATATACCAAATGACAGGGTGGCTATGGGGGTTCCAGGGTGCTGCTTTGAGGCACAGAGTGCCACAGTTGCCAAGGGCTGCTTTGTGGCCAAGACGTCACTGCAGTCTGCCCTGGACATTACAGACACTTTGGCCAGGATGCTGGCCTCTGCGGTTACTATGATGCAGGCCTCCTGGGGGGTGGGGTAGCTCAGTGGTTTGAGCATTGGCCTACTAAACCCGGAGTTGTTAGTTCAATCCTTGAGGGGGCCATTTAAGGATCTGGGACAAAAGTCTGTCTGGGGATTGGCCCTGCTTTGAGCAGCGGGTTGGACTAGATGACCTCCTGAGGTCCCTTCTAACCCTGTGATATTCTATGAAAACTCAGGGATCACTTTGTATGTCCTTGCTAACTAGACCTTGTTTTCAGATAAGAGAGATGACACCCTGCATTCCTTTAAGGATTTCTGGATTATCTGAAGATCCTTCTGGGTGTACACGCTGCCCAGGCAGAGATTCCATTATGGGGCATGGCAACAACAACAGTATAGGCCACAGCATCCCTTCGTGCAGCCCTTTCGTCCGAAACAGCAAGACTATCCCAGGAAAAGGAAACACTCAAGTTTGGGGCTCGGCCGATCCCCTCGCCCTCTTCTGGTGCCTGCTAAGATCCCATTTTGACTCCTTGGTCCAGAGCACCATTCCAGTTGCTGTTCTTATGCCCTTGTTGTACTTCCATTCCTTTGGGGACAGGCAGGTTCATTTTTACAATGCCTGGGTCTCAATCATCTGCAACAGGTGGGTCCTAGACACTCTTAGATCAGGCTACTCCATCCAGTTTCTCTCCACGTCTCCTCCGCATCCAATCTCCCCATCCCTCTTCAGGGACCCTCTAATGAGACACTGCTCATTGAGCAGGTCAGCTCTCTCTTGACGTTGGCAGTGGTGGAGGAAGTCTTGCCAGAATACTGGGGTCACAGCTTTTACTCCCGGTAGTTCCTGATACCAAAATCCTAGGGCAGGATGAGACCCATCCTCAACCTTCACGGCCTCAACAAATTCATCAAGTACATGAGGTTCCATATGATCACTCTATCGGCTGTCCTCCCTGCACTGTCTCAGAACGACTGGTTTGCTGCTCTGGACCTTCAGGACGTTTATTTCCATGTGGCGATTCTACTGAGTCAAGGGAAGTTTCTTCGTTTCCTGGTAGGAGAATGCCATTTTCAATGCACAGTTCTCCCTTTTGACCTTACTTCTGTCCCCAGAGTTTTCACCAAATGCATGGCAGTGGTCATATCTCAGGAGGAAAGGAATCCACATCTTCCCGTACCTCAATATCTGGTTGCTGAAGGGTGGCTCCAGAGAGGAGGTTCTTGCACAAGTCAACACTATATTGCATTTGCTCAACCATCTTGGAATCATTTTAAACACCAAAAAGTCAACCTTGGTTCCCGCTCAAAAAATCGAGTTCATTGCAGCACTGTAAGATTCCATGAGGTTGAGAGCATCCCTACCGACTGACTGCTTCAAGGCAATTCGACAGCTTTTCCTCAGTCTGCAATTTCAGCCCTCCAAAACTGTCTGAGTGTGCCTGAGCCTGTCCGCTTGTACACGGGGGGTCCAGATCACCAGTCTGCACCTTTGCCCCCTTCACATGTAGCTTGGGATGGTTATGGCCCTGCCCTGTACTCCCTGGACAGATTGGTGCACCTCCCACCATTAGTCCTGGACTCCTGGTGCTGGTGGACATCTCTGCACAATGCGTGTCAAGGAGACTTGTTCATTCAGCTCTCTCCAACCAAGACAGTGTTCATCGACACCTGCCTTCTGGTTTGGGGGGCGCATCTGGACTCACTGAAGTGCAGGGCCTGTGGACAGAACAGGAAGCCTCACTCCATATCAGTGTGCTGGAACTCCGGGCCATGCACAATGGATGTCGTGCCTTCTGGGACTGTATCAGGCATTCAGCAGTTCACATACTCACCAACAATACCAGCGCAATGTACTATGTGAATAAACAAGGGGGAGGCCACTCCAGATTACTCTGCCTAGAGGTGATCCACCTGTGGCAGTTCTGTATTGAAGAGGACATCACCCTGGTAGCTGCCCACTTACCAGGCGTGCAGAATCATCTTGCCGACCATCTCAGCAGGACCGTCTCCCTGAGTCACGAGTTGTCACTGAAGGCAAGTGCCCTTTGGATCATCTTCGCAACGTTTGGCATCCCCACGATCGACCCATTTGCGATGAGGGAAAGCAGGAAGTATCGTCTATTCTGCTCTCGGGGGACTCAGCCCGAGCTCCCTCTCTGCTGTCTTCCTCTGCAGCTGGCATTCGACCCTGCTGTGTGCCTTTCCTCCTATCCCAATCATTCCTCAGGTCATCACCAAACACAAGGCGGATCGAGCCAGGCTCATCCTGATCACTCCTGTGTTGCCAAGACAGTGCTTGTTCTCGGAACTCCTTGCTCTGTCAGTTCAGCCTCCTGTACCACTTCCTCTCCATCCCAACCTCCTCGCACAGGACCATGGCCTCATGCTGCATCGGTCATCAGCTCCCTGCACCTTATGGCATGGCTGCTGCATGGCTGAATGAAGAAGAAGAGTGTTGCTTGGAGACTGTCCAACAGGTCCTACTTAACAATAGGAAGTTGTCCACTAGGACGACGAACTTAGCAAAGTGGAAGAAGTTTTTGGTGTGGTCCTTGGCCTGTGGGACCCATCCGGCGGAAGCTTCCATCCAGGACATCTTAGAGTACCTAATACACCTTCAGAAATTGATCTTGGCCCTCAGTTCTCCGAGAATGCACTTGGCAGCAATATCAGCATTGCATCCTCCTATCCAAAGGAAATCAGTTTTTTCCAACACCATGGTGACGAGATTTCTGAAAGGACTTCTCCACCTGCATCCTCTGGTCTGAGAGCCGGTCCCACTGTCTTAGTGCCTCTAATGAGGACTCCATTTGAGCCTCTTGCATCCTGTCCACTGCGCCTCCTGTCTCAGGAAACAGTGAGTGGATGCAAGGCGGGTGGGTGAGTTGCAGGCCCAGGTGGCTGGGCCTCATTACATGCAGTTCTCGAAGGACAAGATAATGCTTCGGCCAGACCCAAAGTTCTTATCCAAAGTGGTCTCTCAGTTTCATTTGAACCAGATGTTGTACTTGCCTGTGTTCTTCTTTAAGCCATATTCCCCCCTGGAGGAGCTTCATCTCCATATGTTAGACATTACATGGGGTCTAGCCTGTTACCTGAACGGGATGGAACCGTTCTGTGCTTCGCTTCACCTCTTTGTGTCATATGTGGACCGCATGAAGGGACAAGGGGTCTCTGCACAGGCCATCACTAGATGGAAAACATCTTGTATCAGGTCTGCATATGAGATAACTTTGGCTACACTTCCTCAGAAGCTATGGGTTCATTTGGTGAGAGCACAGGCAATGTTGGTAGCAGCCCTCAATGACATTTCTATATTAGACATTTGCAGGGCGGCCACTTGGTCATCCAGCCATACATTTGCAGACCATTATGTTATCACTGCATTTTCCAGAGCAGATATTAATCTCGGAAGAGCAGTCCTGCAGTGCCTACTCCGATAGACTCTGAGCCCCACCTCCTACAAGGGTTTCTGCTTGCGAGTCACCTACCTGGAACACGCGCCTGCATCCATGTGAAGAAGAAGAAATGGTGACTTACGGTATCGGTGGTTCTTTGAGATGTGAGGCAGACGTGTATTCCACGAAGCAGCCTCCATTCCTGCTGCATCTGAGTCTTTCCCTGGATGTTGAGTGCAAGGGAACTGAGTGGGGCTGGGGTGGTGCTCCCCATATAGCCACGGGAGGGGCTACGGACATGAGGTGTGAGTGCTGCCCCTCTATGGGTACTGTACTGCTAGGCAAAAGTCTCTGACTCTATTAATGACTGGTCTAGAGAAGTTAGCATGGAAGCTTCTGTTCTCTGTACCTCATAACACAAGAACAAGGGGATATTCAATGACAATGAAAGGCAGAAAATTCAAAAGTAATGAATAAAGCTAAGATTTTGTCCTGGATATTTTTAGTAAAAGTCACAGGACAGGTCACAGGCAAGAAAGAAAAATTCATGGAAGCCGGTGACCTGTCTCTGAGGTGGGGGCTCATAGCTCCAGGGCCCTCCTCCGCCTGCCGCTGGGAGCTGCGGGGTCCCCCCGGCCACCTATGGTGGCTCAGAGCTCAGGATACCCCACAGCTCCCGGCTGCCACAGGCAGCAGTGGGACCCTGCAGCTCCCAGCCTCGGCAGGCTGAAGTCACGGAGGTCTTTGGAAGTCACTGATTCTGTGATTTCCGCGATCTCCATGACAAAGTTGTAGCCTTAGTAATGAAAGGAAATACTTTTTCACACAACATGTAATTAGACTGTGGAACTTACTGCCACTGGATGCTGTTGTGGCCCAGAACATAACATGAATCAAAGACAGATTGGATTTTTGTATGGCGATCCCGAATATCCAGGATTATAACTGTTAATGAGTAAACCGTAAAAGAGTATTAAAAGGGAGATAAAACATCTGGCTCCAGGGCTTAATCTCTAGCTATCGGAGACCAGGATGAGACGTCTATAGGGGTAGGTTATCCCATATCTGCCTGTGCAGGGTCCTTTTGAAGGCCCTGGTGCTGGTCCCTGCTGGAGACAGGACACTGGGCTGGATGGACAGTGTGTCTGATCCGGTCTGGCTGTTCCTTGTTCCTCTCACTATTTTCCAGTTCGTTTTCTTTCTGACTACTTTTCTCCCTCGTGTCACTGTCCCCCTTTCCCTCTCTCTGCCAGCCCACTCCTCTGCTTCTTTCTGTTTTATTCTCCCCCAGGCGCCTTCATGAGAGGTCTCTCTCTTCCTCTTCCCCCAGGATCTCCTCCCCCACTTACGGTCACTACCCTGAGGTCTCTCTTCTCATATGCACTTAGCCGAGCCCCTCTCCTCTCCGCTCCTCCTTAGGTGTGTCTCCCCTTTTGATCGCTGCCACCTCTCTGGGGGGCTTCCCTTCCACCTGGATCACTAGCCTTGGGATAAATCTCCCCCATACCTCTCCCCCTCAGCAAGAGTCGCTCCCTGTCCCCTTTCCCTGCTTTAGGGGTCTCAGGTCCAGAAAAGACGGGAAAAGGAAAAATGATCAAAGAAAAACATTTTTAAGCAATTAAAAAAATCCACGCAATATTTTGAAAAATGTAAAGTGGGTCCATTTAACCAGATACCGTTCAACAGCCATCTGGGTTAGATCATATCTTGCCTCCACTGTTTCCTCATGCTAAGGCTGGCTACCCCTCTTGACTGGGCAGAATGGTGTCATTGTCTCTCCTCTTCATGTTTTGCAGCTGACATTATGGTAGACTACAGCTATGTGGAGCGCACTTCGTCAGTCATGCAGGCGCTGAAACACTTCCAGGAGAAATTCCGGAGCACGGGGCCTAGGAGATCAGTTACTGGGGAAGAGAAGAGAGAGGGAGGGGAAGTGTTAAACTGAGATGACTGAAACCTTCAATTCAGAGTTTATTGTCCCTGGGAGAGAATTTGCACCCTGTGAAGGCTGCTGATATTAATGCAAATAAGCTTGTGAAAATAATAGAGCTGGTTGAATTTATTGGGTGAAGAGTAAATTTGCAAACAAATGCATTTTGGGGGGCGTCAAAACTAGTCATGAATTTGGGGCAAAGTCAGCAAATAGTTTCACCAAAACAAAACAATGCCGCAAACAAAAAGTTAGGAAATATCAAAACTGTTTGTTTTGAAAAAAAAAATTGAAATATTTGGACTCATCATTTCATTTTCAAAAGGTCATTGTGATTTGACATTTCATTTAGGAAATGTTGGTTTCGGTTTGACATTCACAATGGTTCATTTTGAGCTGAATGAATTTTTTTAAAAATTTGTTTAGTCACCAAAAAAATTCAGTTTTGGTTCGAAATGAACCAATTTTTTTTTTATTTTTCCAGTTCAGCCTCGGAACCCAAAAATCCATTATTCCCTCAGCTCTAGAAGCACAGGTAGAGTTTGCTCTACCTGGTTGGACCAGTGAACCAGGTGGTCTGAGATCTTGCACCTGTGTCAGACCAGGAAGATGAAGCCTCCCCCAGTGCACCTGATCAGTTGTGTAGTGCGACACATAGAGGAAACTATTCTTCCTAAATCCCAGTAGAGCAAATGATAAACCAACTTGTATAAGAACTGGAGCTGGTAAACGAACACACTTCAGGTGCAAGCTAAACACAACAGCATGCATCTCCGAAACAGAGTCATTTAAAGAAATATACCAGATTAAAGTATAATCATGGACCCATGCAATATTATCTCTCTGATATACTTCTGCTGCAAGTCAGATGCGAATCTGCCCACAGAAATGCTGGGTCACTACTCTCAGTGTATTTACTTATAGATTCTAGGACTGGAAGGGACCTCGAGAGGTCATCGAGTCCAGTCTCCTGCTCTCATGGCAGGTCCAAATACTGTCACCATCCCTGATAGGCATTTATCTAATCTACTCTTAAATATCTCCAGAGATGGAGATTCCACAACCTCCCTAGGCAGTTTATTCCAGTGTTTAACCTGACAGTTAGGAACTTTTTCCTAATGTCCAACCTAAACCTCCCTTGCTGCAGTTTAAGCCCATTGCTTCTTGTTCTATCCTTAGAGGCTAAGGTGAACAAGTTTTCTCCCTCCTCCTTCTGACACCCTTTTAGATACCTGAAAACTGCTATCATGTCCCCTCTCAGTCTTCTCTTTTCCAAACTATACAAACCCAATTCTTTCAGCCTTCCTTCATAGGTCATGTTCTCAAGACCTTTAATCATTCTTGTTGCTCTTCTCTGGACCCTCTCCAATTTCTCCATATCTTTCTTGAAATGCGGTGCCCAGAACTGGACACAATACTCCAGTTGACGCCTAGCCAGCGCAGAGTATAGTGGAAGAATGACTTCTTGTGTCTTGCTTACAACACACCTGTTAATGCATCCCAGAATCATGTTTGTTTTTTCTGCAACAGCATCACACTGTTGACTCATATTTAGCTTGTGGTCCACTATAACCCCTAGATCCCTTTCTGCCGTACTCCTTCCTAGACAGTCTCTTCCCATTCTGTATGTGTGAAACTGATTGTTCCTTCCTAAGTGGAGCATTTTGCATTTGTCTTTATTAAACTTCATCCTGTTTACCTCAGACCATTTCTCCAATTTGTCCACATCATGTTGAATTATGACCCTATCCTCCAAAGCAGTTGCAATCCCTCCCAGTTTGGTATCGTCTGCAAACTTAATAAGCGTACTTTCTATGCCAATATCTAAGTTGTTGATGAAGATATTGAACAGAGCCGGTCTCAAAACAGACCCCTGCGGAACCCCACTTGTTATACCTTTCCAGCAGGATTGGGAACCATTAATAACTACTCTCTGAGTACGGTTATCCAGCCAGTTATGCACCCATCTTATAGTAGCCCCATCTAAGTTCTATTTGCCTAGTTTGTTGATAAGAATATCATGCGAGACCGTAACAAATGCCTTACTAAAGTCTAGGTATACCACATCCACCATTTCTCCCTTATCCACAAGACTCATTATCCTATCAAAGAAAGTTATCAGATTGGTTTGACATGATTTGTTCTTTACAAATCCATGCTTGCTGTTCCCTATCACCTTTCCACCTTCCAAGTGTTTGCAGATGATTTCCTTAACCACTTGCTCCATTATTTTCCCTGGCACAGAAGTTAAACTAACTGGTTTGTAGTTTCATGGGTTGTTTTTATTTCCCTTTTTATAGATGGGCACTATATTTGCCCTTTTCCAGTCTTCTGGAATCTCTCCTGTCTCCCATGATTTTCCAAAGATAATAGCTAGAGGCTCAGACACCTCCTCTATTAGCTCCTTGAGTATTCTAGGATGCATTTCATCAGGTCCTGGTGACTTGCAAGCATCTAACTTTTCTAAGTGATTTTTAACTTGTTCTTTTTTTATTTTCTCTTCTAATCCTACCCACTTCCCATTAGCATTCACTATGTTAAGCCTTCCTTCAGACTTATCTGTGAAGACCGAAACAAAGAAGTCATTAAGCATCTCTGCCATTTCCAAGTTTCCTGTTACTGTTTCTCCCCCCTCACTGAGCAGTGGGCCTATCCTGGCCTTGGTCTTCCTCTTGCTTCTAATGTATTGATAAAAAGTCTTCTTGTTTCCCTTTATTCCTGTAGCTAGTTTGAGCTCATTTTGTGCCTTTGCCTTTCTAATCTTGCCCCTGCATTCCTGTGTTGTTTGCCTATATTCATCCTTTGTAATTTGTCCTAGTTTCCATTTTTTATGACTCCTTTTTATTTTTTAGATCATGCAAGATCTCGTGGTTAAGCCAAGGTGGTCTTTTGTCACATTTTCTATCTTTCCTCCCCAGCGGAATAGCTTGCTTTTGGGCCCTTAATAGTGTCCCTTTGAAAAACTGCCAACTCTCCTCAGTTGTTTTTCCCCTCAGTCTTGATTCCCATGGGACCTTACCTATCAGCTCTCTGAGCTTACCAAAATCCGCCTTCCTGAAATCCATTGTCTCTATTTTGCTGTACTCCCTTCTACCCTTCCTTAGAATTGTGAACTCTATGATTTCATGATCACTTTCACCCAAGCTGCCTTCCACTTTCAAATTCTCAACAAGTTCCTCCCTATTTGTTAAAATCAAATCTAGAACAGCTTCCCCACAGTAGCTTTTTCAACCTTCTGAAATTAAAAGTTGTCTGCAATGCAGTCCAAGAACTTATTGGATAGTCTGTGCCCTGCTGTGTATTTAGTTGTCTAAAAAAAGCCTCATCCACCTCTTCCACCTGGTTAGGTGGCCTGTAGTAGACTCCTAGCATGACATCACCCTTGTTTTTTACCCCTTTTACCCTAAACCAGAGACTCTCAACACTTCCGTCTCCTATGTCCATCTCCACCTCAGTCCAAGTGTGTACATTTTTAATATATAAGGCAACACCTCCTCCCTTTTCCCCCTGTCTATCCTTCCTGAGCAAGCTGTACCCATCCACACTAACATTCCAATCATGTGTATTATCCCACCAAGTTTTGGTGATGCCAACAATGTCATAGTTGTATTTATTTATTAGCACTTCCAGTTCTTCCTGCTTATTACCCATACATCTCACATTTGTCTATAGGCATCTAAGATACTGGTTTGATCTTGCCTTCCAGTTTTGCCCTGACCCTCTTTTCTCTCTGCCATTATAGCTCACACTCCCTCCTATTTCCGACCCATCTCCCAGGTCTCCATGTTCTCCACTTACCTGTGGGCTTTGCTCACCTGTCCCCGTTGAACCTAGTTTAAAGCCCTCCTCACTAGGTTAGCCAGTCTGTGTCCAACTTCATATGTTGCCCTTGTTCTTGCACTTGACATCAGGTCCTGTGTCTTGCACTGGATGCCAGCTGATTTCCAAGTGAAATTCAAGGTGCTAGTTTTGCCCTAATAAGCCCGACCTGCTTTGGATTCTGTCTACCTGAGAGTCTGCCTCTCTCCCATGTGATTCTGCAGCAGATACAGTCTCCAAGAGTTTGGAGCTGGCAAATCCTCAGGCTAAAAATGGGAGAACACCCTAACATGGGCCCACCCCAATTTTATCTGGAGGATATGTCTGCTCAATACTCCCAAGGCCTGTACAGGTTGCAGCACCAGGTGGGAGAGAGGCGGCCTCTCAAGTGTCAAGTTTTGTGCTGAGAAGATGGGTGGAGTGTGGCATAAAGGACATTGGCCACAGGGCCTGGTGAGCCAAGGCAGGACCTGCTGATGTTCTTACACACACTCTGTCTACTTGTTCAGGCCAAAATATTCAAATCCAGTGCCTAAAGTCAAATACCCAGATCTGGATTTAGATACCAAAATAAACCTGGCCTGATTGGATATTTGCAACTGTAAAGAAAATACTTACATTCCTTTCTCTAGCGAGATGCTCCAGAAGGGCCTGGAATACTGTCGGAAGGTGCAAAGAGCCGATGGATCATGGGAAGGGTATGTAATGTTATGCAGTTATGGGGTATTGTAGTGAACTCCAAGTATAACGGGTGTTGGGGGCCATCAGACTGACTGTCAGGACCAAACAGATTTCCCAAGGAAGGACTGACACGCATACAGTCAGGAAAGTGTAAATCCGCACTGACAGCAGGCATCCAGATGTGCAGTTTATGGGAGCGCAGAGCAGAGCCCACAGGGGAGGGAGCTGGGATCCATCCTTTCCCTCCCAATGGAGGGGCTCCTTCCTAGTGGCTGCTCTAAGTGCCGCGCAGGGGGCAGAGAGGAAGCAGCAGGGGCTCTCAGAGCAACTGGCAAATTACAGGGAGGAGGAAGTGGGTTAGATCTTGGGGGAAGGTTAGCAACACGATTCTTTGGGACCACCCAAAATGGAGTGGACTTGTTTTATATAAAGGAAGCCTGGGATGCTCGGGGGAATCTTCGTGCCACGATGAGCCTCAGGCTGCAGGAGAGGAGTGTGGCAGGAGCCACACCTAGTCACCTATATTTAGAAAAGTTTTCCAAGGGACAGTTCTGTAAATTGTCCTGAGAGGAGGTGGCTGCTTTGTGTGCGTTGCGGTGAAGTGTAACATTTATACAGCAGCAGCTCATTCCATGGCACAGAGCCCCTGTGAGCGAAGCGCTGCTAGCTCCACGTGCCACTGTTAGAATCCAAGGTCAGGGCTGACCGGAGTCCCTTGCTGTCAGACCCTGTGTAGTGCACTAGAACAGACTTCGGATCTCCTCCATCCTGCAGGGCTCGCCAATCTGTCACTGACAGCCCTTCCGCCTGCCTGGCAGCTGGGAGGCAGAGCCAGCTCTGTCCATGGGGCCAGGATCCCACGTGTTACTGAGAGGTACAGTACGTCTGGAGAATGTAAAGTGACCACCTGGTGCAGGTGAGAACACACCTCACTCACACTCACAACTTAAATTATTCCTGTAAGCTTCGACGTAAGAGAAGGTCAAAGGAATTCTTCCCAAGTAAAATTAATGTGCTTGGGACTCACATGGGACGACCTGTAAAGATGCCCTGCCCTCTACGGACGATTTGCAATACAGCACTGCCATCTACGGGACACTCTGGGGAACAGGGGGTGGGGGCAGAGGGGGGGCACGTTCAGACTATTCCCTCTCTCATCTGGCAACCTGATCAGTGGAACCAACGTGGCTGGACGCCCCCACAACCTGCCTCAGGAAGGGTCCTGGAACAAGGCATTGAAGGCAAGCCGCAGAACCACTGCATTCCAAGGCACAAATAGCAGAGCCAAGCCATTGCTCTGAACTCGCCCCAGAACAGCTGGGAACACAAGGTCCTGGCACTATCTGAGCGCACAGCGTGAATTGGAAGCAACGGAAGAGGTCAGAGAGCAGTGGTGCCATGAGCACAGGAAGTTACCTTCTTGTACAGTTTTAACACACAGCACCATCCCGGATCAATGTTTAAATTGCTAAGGTCCACAAAGGTATTTAGGCACCTAACTCCCTTTGAAATCAGTGGGAGTTAGGCACTTAAATAGCTCTGAGGATCTGGGCCCAAGTGAATGAGTTTGGCGGGTCACTTAGAAGGCCTAGTCATAGAGGGACTTATCTGCTTTGTGTGAGTCTAGAGAAACAAGCTGTGGGGCTAGTCGACCTGTCAGAGAGCAGAAAAATGGAGCATTCCTCTTAAGCAATTCCCTGGGCTTGTGAATGTAAATGTAAACCCCAACGCCTCCTTTGTAATCAATAAATATGGTGTGGGTGTGGGATCTGGAACCTGAGCACACAGCAAACTGTGCCTGAGTTTGACTGGCCCCTTAGTCCTCATCATACTGCCTCATCAGATGAATTGTATTGCATGATCGCAGATTACGGGAGAAGTTTCCATGCGTGTTTTGGTGTGTGATCAAAGAACCCATATTTGTTGCCTTTCCTTTTTCTCCCATGCTGCATGTCCTGGTTCCTGTGCTCATGGGGCTATGAGCTATTCTTTTAACTATTATTGAGTTATTTAATTATGTGTAGCAAAGGACTAACTCTTAACTGGTTAAGAAAAGAATAACTGTCCAGACCTAAAGTTACTGACTGATTCCAGTGGCAGATCACAAGGTTTCAAGGGTCCTGGTCTGACCAGGTCTGTTCCAGGCCACAGGCTGTGGGGGACCCTGGTCTGACCTGGTCTGTCTGCTGCAGGTCACTGGGTGTGAGGGGCCCTCGGTCTGACCCGGTCTGTCTGTTCCAGGTTGCTGGGTGTGAGGGCCCTGGCTCTGACCCGGTCTGTCTATTCCAGGTTGCTGGGTATGAGGGGCCTGGGTCTGACCTGGTCTGTCTGTTCCAGGTTGCAGGGTGTGAGGGGCTCTGGGTCTGACCTGGTCTGTCTGTTCCAGGTTGCTGGTTATGAGGGGCTCTGGGTCTGACCTGGTCTGTCTGTTCCAGGTTGCTGGGTGTGAGGGCCCTGAGTCTGACCCCATCTGTCTATTCTAGCGCACAGGCCATGAAGGGCCTTTGGTCTGACCTGGTCTTTCTGTTCCAGGTTGCAGGGTATGAGGGGCTTTGGGTCTGACCTGGTCTGTCTGTTACAGGTTGCTGGGTGTGAGGGCCCTGGGTCTGACCCAGTCTGTCTGTTCCAGGTTGCTGGGTGTGAGGGGCTTTGGGTCTGACCCGGTCTGTCTGTTCCAGGTTGCAGGGTATGAGGGGCTTTGGGTCTGACCTGGTCTGTCTGTTACAGGTTGCTGGGTGTGAGGGCCCTGGGTCTGACCCAGTCTGTCTGTTCCAGGTTGCTGGGTGTGAGGGGCTTTGGGTCTGACCTGGTCTGTCTGTTCCAGGTTGCTAGGTATGAGGGCCCTGGGTCTGACCCAGTCTTTCTGTTCCAGGTTGCTGGGTGTGAGGGGCTTTGGGTCTGACCTGGTCTGTCTGTTCCAGGTTGCTGGGTGTGAGGGCCCTGGGTCTGACCTGGTCTTTCTGTTCCAGGTTGCAGGGTATGAGGGGCCCTGGGTCTGACCTGGTCGGTCTGTTCCAGGTTGCAGGGTATGAGGGGCCCTGGGTCTGACCTGGTCTGTCTGTTCCAGGTTGCTGGGTGTGAAGGGCTTTGGGTCTGACCTGGTCTGTCTGTTCCAGGTTGCTGGGTGTGAGGGCCCTGAGTCTGACCCCATCTGTCTATTCTAGCGCACAGGCCATGAAGGGCCTTTGGTCTGACCTGGTCTTTCTGTTCCAGGTTGCAGGGTATGAGGGGCTTTGGGTCTGACCTGGTCTGTCTGTTACAGGTTGCTGGGTGTGAGGGCCCTGGGTCTGACCCAGTCTGTCTGTTCCAGGTTGCTGGGTGTGAGGGGCTTTGGGTCTGACCCGGTCTGTCTGTTCCAGGTTGCAGGGTATGAGGGGCTTTGGGTCTGACCTGGTCTGTCTGTTACAGGTTGCTGGGTGTGAGGGCCCTGGGTCTGACCCAGTCTGTCTGTTCCAGGTTGCTGGGTGTGAGGGGCTTTGGGTCTGACCTGGTCTGTCTGTTCCAGGTTGCTAGGTATGAGGGCCCTGGGTCTGACCCAGTCTTTCTGTTCCAGGTTGCTGGGTGTGAGGGGCTTTGGGTCTGACCTGGTCTGTCTGTTCCAGGTTGCTGGGTGTGAGGGCCCTGGGTCTGACCTGGTCTTTCTGTTCCAGGTTGCAGGGTATGAGGGGCCCTGGGTCTGACCTGGTCGGTCTGTTCCAGGTTGCAGGGTATGAGGGGCCCTGGGTCTGACCTGGTCTGTCTGTTCCAGGTTGCTGGGTGTGAAGGGCTTTGGGTCTGACCTGGTCTGTCTGTTCCAGGTTGCTGGGTGTGAGGGCCCTGGGTCTGACCCGGTCTGTCTGTTCCAGGTTGCTGGGTGTGAGGGGCTTTGGGTCTGACCTGGTCTGTCTGTTCCAGGTTGCTGGGTGTGAGGGGCTTTGGGTCTGACCCGGTCTGTCTGTTCCAGGTTGCAGGGTATGAGGGGCCCTGGGTCTGACCTGGTCTGTCTGTTCCAGGTTGCTGGGTGTGAAGGGCTTTGGGTCTGACCTGGTCGGTCTGTTCCAGGTTGCTGGGTGTGAGGGGCTTTGGGTCTGACCCGGTCTGTCTGTTCCAGGTTGCTGGGTGTGAGGGGCTTTCGGTTTGACCTGGTCTGTCTGTTACAGGTTGCTGGGTGTGAGGGCCCTGGGTCTGACCCAGTCTGTCTGTTCCAGGTTGCTGGGTGTGAGGGGCTTTGGGTCTGACCCGGTCTGTCTGTTCCAGGTTGCAGGGTGTGAGGGGCTTTGGGTCTGACCTGGTCTGTCTGTTACAGGTTGCTGGGTGTGAGGGCCCTGGGTCTGACCCAGTCTGTCTGTTCCAGGTTGCTGGGTGTGAGGGGCTTTGGGTCCGACCTGGTCTGTCTGTTCCAGGTTGCTGGGTATGAGGGCCCTGGGTCTGACCCAGTCTTTCTGTTCCAGGTTGCTGGGTGTGAGGGGCTTTGGGTCTGACCTGGTCTGTCTGTTCCAGGTTGCTGGGTGTGAGGGCCCTGGGTCTGACCTGGTCTTTCTGTTCCAGGTTGCAGGGTATGAGGGGCCCTGGGTCTGACTTGGTCGGTCTGTTCCAGGTTGCAGGGTATGAGGGGCCCTGGGTCTGACCTGGTCTGTCTGTTCCAGGTTGCAGGGTATGGGGGCCCTGGGTCTGACCTGGTCTGTCTGTTCCAGGTTGCAGGGTGTGAGGGCCCTGGGTCTGACCTGGTCTGTCTGTTCCAGGTTGCAGGGTATGAGGGGCTTTGGGTCTGACCTGGTCTGTCTGTTACAGGTTGCTGGGTGTGAGGGCCCTGGGTCTGACCCCGTCTGTCTATTCTAGCGCACAGGGCATGAAGGGCCTTTGGTCTGACCTGGTCTGTCTGCTGCAGGTCACTGGCTGTGAAGGGCCCTCGGTCTGACCCGGTCTGTCTGTTCCAGGTTGCTGGGTGTGAGGGCCCTGGGTCTGACCCAGTCTGTCTGTTCCAGGTTGCTGGGTGTGAGGGGCTTTGGGTCTGACCTGGTCTGTCTGTTCCAGGTTGCTGGGTGTGAGGGGCTTTGGGTCTGACCTGGTCTGTCTGTTCCAGGTTGCTGGGTATGAGGGGTTTTGGGTCTGACCTGGTCTGTCTGTTCCAGGTTGCTGGGTGTGAGGTTCCTGGGTCTGACCCCGTCTGTCTGTTCCAGGTTGCTGGGTGTGAGGGGCTTTGGGTCTGACCTGGTCTGTCTGTTCCAGGTTGCTGGGTGTGAGGGGCTTTGGGTCTGACCTGGTCTGTCTGTTCCAGGTTGCAGGGTATGAGGGGCTTTGGGTCTGACCTGGTCTGTCTGTTACAGGTTGCTGGGTGTGAGGGCCCTGGGTCTGACCCAGTCTGTCTGTTCCAGGTTGCTGGGTGTGAGGGGCTTTGGGTCTGACCTGGTCTGTCTGTTCCAGGTTGCTGGGTATGAGGGCCCTGGGTCTGACCCAGTCTTTCTGTTCCAGGTTGCTGGGTGTGAGGGGCTTTGGGTCTGACCTGGTCTGTCTGTTCCAGGTTGCTGGGTGTGAGAGCCCTGGGTCTGACCTGGTCTTTCTGTTCCAGGTTGCAGGGTATGAGGGGCCCTGGGTCTGACCTGGTCGGTCTGTTCCAGGTTGCAGGGTATGAGGGGCCCTGGGTCTGACCTGGTCTGTCTGTTCCAGATTGCAGGGTATGAGGGGCCCTGGGTCTGACCTGGTCTGTCTGTTCCAGGTGGCAGGGTATGGGGGCCCTGGGTCTGACCTGGTCTGTCTGTTCCAGGTTGCAGGGTGTGAGGGCCCTGGGTCTGACCTGGTCTGTCTGTTCCAGGTTGCAGGGTATGAGGTGCTTTGGGTCTGACCTGGTCTGTCTGTTACAGGTTGCTGGGTGTGAGGGCCCTGGGTCTGACCTGGTCTGTCTGTTCCAGGTTGCTGGGTGTGAGGGGTTTTGGGTCTGACCCAGTCTGTCTGTTCCAGGTTGCTGGGTGTGAGGGCCCTGAGTCTGACCCCGTCTGTCTATTCTAGCGCACAGGCTATGCAGGGCCTTTGGTCTGACCTGGTCTGTCGGTTCCAGGTTGCAGGGTGTGAGGCGCTTTGGGTCTGACCTGGTCTGTCTGTTCCAGGTTGCTGGGTGTGAGGGCCCTGGGTCTGACCTGGTCTCTCTGTTCCAGGTTGCAGGGTGTGAGGGGTCTGGGTCTGACCCGGTCTGTCTGTTCCAGGTTGCAGGGTATGAGGGGCCCTGGGTCTGACCTGGTCTGTCTGTTACAGGTTGCTGGGTGTGAGGACCCAGTCTGTCTGTTCCAGGTTGCTGGGTGTGAGGGGCTTTGGGTCTGACCTGGTCTGTCTGTTCCAGGTTGCTGGGTATGAGGGCCCTGGGTCTGACCCAGTCTGTCTGTTCCAGGTTGCTGGGTGTGAGGGGCTTTGGGTCTGACCTGGTCTGTCTGTTCCAGGTTGCTGGGTGTGAGGGCCCTGGGTCTGACCCAGTCTGTCTGTTCCAGGTTGCTGGGTGTGAGGGGCTTTGGGTCTGACCCGGTCTGTCTGTTCCAGGTTGCAGGGTATGAGGGGCCCTGGGTCTGACCTGGTCTGTCTGTTCCAGGTTGCTGGGTGTGAAGGGCTTTGGGTCTGACCTGGTCTGTCTGTTCCAGGTTGCTGGGTGTGAGGGGCTTTGGGTCTGACCCGGTCTGTCTGTTCCAGGTTGCAGGGTATGAGGGGCTTTCGGTTTGACCTGGTCTGTCTGTTACAGGTTGCTGGGTGTGAGGGCCCTGGGTCTGACCCCGTCTGTCTATTCTAGCGCACAGGGCATGAAGGGCCTTTGGTCTGACCTGGTCTGTCTGCTGCAGGTCACTGGCTGTGAAGGGCCCTCGGTCTGACCCGGTCTGTCTGTTCCAGGTTGCTGGGTGTGAGGGCCCTGGGTCTGACCCAGTCTGTCTGTTCCAGGTTGCTGGGTGTGAGGGGCTTTGGGTCTGACCTGGTCTGTCTGTTCCAGGTTGCTGGGTGTGAGGGGCTTTGGGTCTGACCTGGTCTGTCTGTTCCAGGTTGCTGGGTATGAGGGGTTTTGGGTCTGACCTGGTCTGTCTGTTCCAGGTTGCTGGGTGTGAGGTTCCTGGGTCTGACCCCGTCTGTCTGTTCCAGGTTGCTGGGTGTGAGGGGCTTTGGGTCTGACCTGGTCTGTCTGTTCCAGGTTGCTGGGTGTGAGGGGCTTTGGGTCTGACCTGGTCTGTCTGTTCCAGGTTGCAGGGTATGAGGGGCTTTGGGTCTGACCTGGTCTGTCTGTTACAGGTTGCTGGGTGTGAGGGCCCTGGGTCTGACCCAGTCTGTCTGTTCCAGGTTGCTGGGTGTGAGGGGCTTTGGGTCTGACCTGGTCTGTCTGTTCCAGGTTGCTGGGTATGAGGGCCCTGGGTCTGACCCAGTCTTTCTGTTCCAGGTTGCTGGGTGTGAGGGGCTTTGGGTCTGACCTGGTCTGTCTGTTCCAGGTTGCTGGGTGTGAGGGCCCTGGGTCTGACCTGGTCTTTCTGTTCCAGGTTGCAGGGTATGAGGGGCCCTGGGTCTGACCTGGTCGGTCTGTTCCAGGTTGCAGGGTATGAGGGGCCCTGGGTCTGACCTGGTCTGTCTGTTCCAGATTGCAGGGTATGAGGGGCCCTGGGTCTGACCTGGTCTGTCTGTTCCAGGTGGCAGGGTATGGGGGCCCTGGGTCTGACCTGGTCTGTCTGTTCCAGGTTGCAGGGTGTGAGGGCCCTGGGTCTGACCTGGTCTGTCTGTTCCAGGTTGCAGGGTATGAGGTGCTTTGGGTCTGACCTGGTCTGTCTGTTACAGGTTGCTGGGTGTGAGGGCCCTGGGTCTGACCTGGTCTGTCTGTTCCAGGTTGCTGGGTGTGAGGGGTTTTGGGTCTGACCCAGTCTGTCTGTTCCAGGTTGCTGGGTGTGAGGGCCCTGAGTCTGACCCCGTCTGTCTATTCTAGCGCACAGGCTATGCAGGGCCTTTGGTCTGACCTGGTCTGTCGGTTCC
Source organism: Malaclemys terrapin pileata (assembly GCF_027887155.1). Lineage (NCBI taxonomy): Eukaryota > Metazoa > Chordata > Testudines > Emydidae > Malaclemys > Malaclemys terrapin. The sequence goes on along the minus strand of NC_071515.1, from coordinate 10,779,692 downwards.
AGGTTGCAGGGTGTGAGGCGCTTTGGGTCTGACCTGGTCTGTCTGTTCCAGGTTGCTGGGTGTGAGGGCCCTGGGTCTGACCTGGTCTCTCTGTTCCAGGTTGCAGGGTGTGAGGGGTCTGGGTCTGACCCGGTCTGTCTGTTCCAGGTTGCAGGGTATGAGGGGCCCTGGGTCTGACCTGGTCTGTCTGTTCCAGGTTGCTGGGTGTGAAGGGCTTTGGGTCTGACCTGGTCTGTCTGTTCCAGGTTGCAGGGTATGGGGGCCCTGGGTCTGACCTGGTCTGTCTGTTCCAGGTTGCAGGGTGTGAGGGCCCTGGGTCTGACCTGGTCTGTCTGTTCCAGGTTGCAGGGTATGAGGGGCTTTGGGTCTGACCTGGTCTGTCTGTTACAGGTTGCTGGGTGTGAGGGCCCTGGGTCTGACCCAGTCTGTCTGTTCCAGGTTGCTGGGTGTGAGAGGCCTGGATCTGACCCGGTCTGTCTGTTCCAGGTTGCAGGGTATGGGGGCCCTGGGTCTGACCTGGTCTGTCTGTTCCAGGTTGCAGGGTATGAGGGGCTTTGGGTCTGACCTGGTCTGTCTGTTACAGGTTGCTGGGTGTGAGGGCCCTGGGTCTGACCCCGTCTGTCTATTCTAGCGCACAGGGCATGAAGGGCCTTTGGTCTGACCTGGTCTGTCTGCTGCAGGTCACTGGCTGTGAAGGGCCCTCGGTCTGACCCGGTCTGTCTGTTCCAGGTTGCTGGGTGTGAGGGCCCTGGGTCTGACCCAGTCTGTCTGTTCCAGGTTGCTGGGTGTGAGGGGCTTTGGGTCTGACCTGGTCTGTCTGTTCCAGGTTGCTGGGTGTGAGGGGCTTTGGGTCTGACCTGGTCTGTCTGTTCCAGGTTGCTGGGTGTGAGGGGCTTTGGGTCTGACCTGGTCTGTCTGTTCCAGGTTGCTGGGTATGAGGGGTTTTTTTGGGTCTGACCTGGTCTGTCTGTTCCAGGTTGCTGGGTGTGAGGGCCCTGGGTCTGACCCCGTCTGTCTGTTCCAGGTTGCTGGGTGTGAGGGGCTTTGGGTCTGACCTGGTCTGTCTGTTCCAGGTTGCTGGGTGTGAGGGGCTTTGGGTCTGACCTGGTCTGTCTGTTCCAGGTTGCTGGGTGTGAGGGCCCTGGGTCTGACCCGGTCTGTCTGTTCCAGGTTGCTGGGTATGAGGGGTTTTGGGTCTGACCTGGTCTGTCTGTTCCAGGTTGCTGGGTGTGAGGGCCCTGGGTCTGACCCCGTCTGTCTGTTCCAGGTTGCTGGGTATGAGGGGTTTTGGGTCTGACCTGGTCTGTCTGTTCCAGGTTGCTGGGTGTGAGGGCCCTGGGTCTGACCCCGTCTGTCTATTCTAGCGCACAGGCCATGAAGGGCCTTTGGTCTGACCTGGTCTGTCTGTTCCAGGTTGCAGGGTGTGAGGCGCTTTGGGTCTGACCTGGTCTGTCTGTTCCAGGTTGCTGGGTGTGAGGGCCCTGGGTCTGAGCTGGTCTGTCTGTTCCAGGTTGCAGGTTATGAGGGGCCCTGGGTCTGACCTGGTCGGTCTGTTCCAGGTTGCAGGGTATGAGGGGTCCTGGGTCTGACCTGGTCTGTCTGTTCCAGGTTGCAGGGTATGAGGGGCCCTGGGTCTGACCTGGTCTGTCTGTTCCAGGTTGCAGGGTGTGAAGGGCTTTGGGTCTGACCTGGTCTGTCTGTTCCAAGTTGCAGGGTGTGAGGCGCTTTGGGTCTGACCTGGTCTGTCTGTTCCAGGTTGCTGGGTGTGAGGGCCCTGGGTCTGACCCGCTCTTACTACTCCAGGTTTCCTTCTTTAAATATTTTGCCAGTCATTTAAGAGTATTATTGATTCCTGTGTTTATTAACGAGGGAGCTGAACAAGCCCTCGCTGGCTCTGGTATGAAATGAATGCTGGCTAGGGCTGTACCTGTGGCTGGGAGAAGCCCTTTTCACACCTTCAAGGCGTTAAGGGGACACTGTCAGTTTACAATTCATGGTGAGGTATTTACAAAATGGCTGCTACAGTTCAGCTCCTCTGTCCATATTTAGGCTCTTTAATAAGTGGCCTGAGGCGGGGAGCTGCATTGCCACTGATTCCCGACTGAGGGGTTTGCCTCAGGGTCAGTGTGCCGAGGGAGCTCTGCCTGCCATGACAACCCCAAATCTACAGTGCGTTCCGCTTGTTAGCAACCCCTCGGCTGGCAGCAAGAAGTTGCTGTGATCCAACAGCTGCTAATAAGCAGAAGGCAGGTTTGTGAGGCAGCAGCCAGGGATGGTAGGTCTCAGCACGGCCTTTTGCTGGCTGCTGCCTCACAAACCTGCCTGCCGGTGGAGCCTTTCATCCAAACATGTAGCTACCAAGCAGCATGCCATTTATCAGCTAATGTGGCTAATAGGCAGCACTAGCCAACTGCCATGAACATTCAAGTCAATGGGACGGGATTGGTTCATGGCAAAATGTTGCTATTAACCGGAAGTTGTGACTATCCAGACGGCTATTAAATGGAATCAATCGTATTGGCAACTGGAGCCAGTCAGAGCAGACTGAAGGGCCTGGCCCAGGACCAGGCTCAAAGCCACCTTCGCTCACATACACCCCCCTGAGGGCACTGAGCATTCCTGGACCAAAGCCCAGGCTCCAACTCGGTGTTAAGGGTCTTGGGAGTTTGTGTTGCCCAGTGCTGCCTGATGCAGTCGAGGAATGGGATTCAGCACATCTTCAGAACACCCTTTAATGTATCCTCTACCAAAGCCATTGAGCCCAGGGGCGTTCCTGGCGTTCGGTACAGATTGACTGCAGTGGTCATGGCGATTAGAATTGCTGTTCAGTCAGGGCGGTAGGGAAGGAGGCTGAGTTTGAGACAATGGCAGAAAAGATTAGGGAGACTAACAAGCAGGTTCTTATAAAGAAGACGTGATCCTCTCTGTGCTGTATTGAGCAATGCTAGCAAGTTCTTTAGCAAGGATGTAGATGTTGGATTTCTCAAAGAGTAGGGTGTGATTCCAGGCTGTAAATCAAGAAATTCTTGTAGTAGGGCTGTTATATTGACGGAGGATTGTGCAATAATAGACCTGAGCTTTAAGAATTTCCCAGGAGCTGGTTAGCTTGTCCAAATGAGGGCACTTGTCTCGGAGCAAGGAGAATGCTTATAGGGTGCCTGTAACCTGTAGCTACCATGTCTTTCTTTTCCATGTGACATTTTGCTGTCATGGTGACTGGAGCTCATTGCAGAGACAATCGCAGAAAAGATTAGGGAGGCTAACAAGCGTGTTCTTATAAAGTAGTTATAAGAAAACACAGTCCGGGTATTATCTTCCTATGTAAGAAGGCAGTTCCAATAGGGTTTGTCATTCTTGGAATAGAATAGTTCCTGGATCTGACCCAGTCTGGCAGCTCCAGGAGTCTGCACCTGAGGGGCCCTACAGTGATAAGCTGCCAAAATCCGAACAATCGGTTCCCTCCTCACCCCACAAGGGGGTCGTGGCCCATCCCCGCTCCCCAGGACTCCTGCCCCATCCAACCCCCCGCGTTCCTTGACTCCCCCCCCCGGACCCCTGCCACATCCACCCCCTTCCCTGTCCCCTGACTGCCCCCGCCGCCCCATCCAACACCTCTTCTCATTCCTGATGGCCCCCCGGGACCCCTGTCCCATCCAACCACCACTTCTCCCTGTCCCCGACCGTCCCTGGAACCCCTGCCTCTGACTGCCTCCTGCTGCCCCATCCAACCCCCTCCTTCCTGACTGCTCCCCCGGGATCCCTTGCCCCCATTCAACCCCCCTGTTCCCCACCCTCTGACCGCCCCGACCCCTGCAAATGCCTTGAGTTGTGGCCACAGGTCTTCTGGCTAATGAGGACTAGATTAGGGTCCTTTCGGAACCTGTCAGCTCTTCTTCTTTCTCTTTGTTGGCTAATGCAAGGCACTGCCGAGGACAGGAGACCTTTCCTTCCACTTCTAGGCTGACAAACAGTTCTGCCTCCTCACTCCTGTCACCCCAGCTGAGTGGTGGAGTCAGCGGGACACCGGAGACCAAAGTGCAGGTAATGATCAAAGACTGAAAGAACCTGTGTTATTCATGTGTTTGATAGAGACACACGCTGGATGTGTGACAACTCACTGGCAAAAAAACTTTTGGCCTAAGATGCTCTGGCCATAGAATATCATCCAGTGTTTCCTGTATCAACCCCAGTAACCCGTGACTGAGCTAGAAAGAGACATCCAATCTTGTTTTAAAGACTCCATGTGATGTCAAATTTACTACATCCCTAGGTGAGCTGTTCCAGTGGTTAATTTCCTTCGCTAATACAAATTTATATCTTATCTCTAGTGTTAATTTAGCTGATTTCTACATTCATCCTTGGTAATCTGGGCGCAATCAAACACATGCATTTAACACAGCCAAATGCAAGGTCATACATCTAGGAACAAAGAAAGACTGTAGGATACAATTACAGGATGTGGCACTGTGTCCTGGACTTACAGAAGAGTAACTAGGGGTCATGGAGGAAACCAAGTGAATGAGCTACCAGTGCGATAATCCTGGGCCAAAAATGGTTAACACAGGCCTTGGAAATATAAATAGAAGTACGAACAGGAGTAGAGAGGTGCTATTACCTCTGCATAAGGCATCCCTGAGACCATTTAAGAGTCCACCCTTTAAAAGGGATGTTGAAAAATTGGAGAAGGTTCCAAGTTGAGCCACAAGACTGCTCTGAGGTCCGGAAAACATGTCTTGCAATGCGAGACTAAAGGAGCTCAGTCTAGAGGTGACTTGATCACATTCTACAAGTACAGATGCAGGGAGAAGATTTCTGATAGTGGAGAGCTCCTTGATGTAACATACAAGAGCAGAACAAGGGAGAGAGCCTGGCTGGGCTGAAGTTGGCTTCCCCCCAACCATCTCCAGACCCAGCAATCCAAACACCCCTTTGGGAAAACAGCCTTCTCCTGCTGCCAGCGTGTCCTGTAGCTTACATAGTAGCAGTGTGCTGCAGTGCTGAAGGTTCAAACCCCAATGATAATGCCCTGTGTGTGTTAACAATTGCATTTAATAGACTTTTAGTTTAGTTTTTACATTCTTAAAAAAACCACCTAGGAAATTACACTCAAACAGTGTAAACTGTTCAAAGAATGTTATTTAGGTTGCAAAGTCAAACACTCAGAAGTTGGGAAATGCCAGATCCGCAGTTTTCTATTCAATTTTAATTTGTCACCCCAGTGCATGCATTATGGTATGGTCTTTAATTACATGATCACATCTTATCTTACGCACAGGACCCCTGCCTCATTCGGTGCACAGACTGGATGTTACGTGGGCTAGTGTAAAGCTGGCTGTAAACACGTGTCCTGAGGGCAGCCCCACAAGTGGCCACCACCTCAGTTTCCATCTTAATTCCTCAGATAAACTGAGTTCAGCCTTCAGAGTATTTCAATAGCCCTTTTTGCGGGGTTTCCTTCTTACCAGAATCCCCCCAGTGCAGCCCAAACAGTACATTCGTCCCAACAGTCCAGCACCAAGCCCAGCTCCAGTATCTCTACCACGCCTCAGCGCCCAGGTGCAGTTCTGGCTGCTCTCCCCCATCCTAGCTTCCAGGTCTGGCTCCAGTGTCTCTCCCCACACCTCACCCCAGACCCTCTAGCTTGGGTGTTTCTCCACCCTGTTTCCTTGCCAGGCAAGACTCCATCTCTTGCCTGGAGACATCAGTGGACACACCCCTGCATCACTCCCCAGCCTTCAGCCTTCTGTGGCCCTCTGAGTTCAGGTCTCTGGTTCAGAGAGCCAGCAGGCACCTTCCTCTGCTGTTCTCAGCCTTCAGCCCTCTCTAAGCTCTCTGGCCTGTGGAAGTTTGTAGGTGACCCCCTGCCTGCCTGTCTGCAGCTTTCACCAGCCTGCTCTGGCTCTGCTGGGGAACTGACTGCTCCCCCTTCAGGGACAGCCCCCCTGAAAGCTCGGCGCCCAGCTCTGCTCTGCCTCTGAGCTCCCGTTACTCTTTGGGTTCTCTTCCTTTCTGCTCTGGGCCCTCAACTCTCCCTCTCAGGGCAGGTCTACACTACCACTTAAGTCAATATCACTTACATCACTTAGGGGCGTAAAATAGCCAGCCCCCGAGTGACGTAAGTTACAGCGACCTCAGCAGAGTGGGCTCTCTCGTCGGCATAGAGCATCTTCCCCAGACGCGCTGCAGTGGCATTGGAGCTAGTGTCGACTAGCTCTAAGTTCTCATTGGGGTTTGCTCCAGGGGCAGCCCCACCCTTCTCATTACACCAAAGTAGGGTGCACCTGGACTGGAACAGGAGAGCTGAACCCAATTGCTTTTAAGTGGGGGCCACATACTCAGATATGCATGTATATTGATCTTTTAACCATAGCAAATCTCTTCTTTCTTTTTTCTTTTTATTAATAAATCTAAGATTTAGTTAATAAGGATTGGCTGTAAACGATTTAGTTAATAAGGATTGGCTGTAAACATGTATTTGGATGAGATCTGAAATATTCATTGACCTGATAGGCAATGTGTCTCGTCCCTTGGATTGGTAGAACTTTAAGTACAGTGAATAAGATTGTTAGTAATCTCTCACTATTCAAGATTTGGCAGTCTGGATGGAAGCCAAAGGCTGCATTGCTTAAAGGAAATAGCTTTTGTCTTTTTGGTAACCAGCGTGGTATTACAGACGCTGTTTTACTGGCTTGGTGAATCTAAGAATAGAATAGTATCAGGGGGTAGCCATGTTAGTCTGTATCTACAAAAACAACAAGGAGTCTGGTGGCACCTTAAAGACTAACAGATTTATTTGGGCATAAGCTTTCATGGGTAAAAACCTCACTTCTTCAGATGCATATAGTGAAAGTCACAGATGCAGGCATTATATACTGACACATGGAGAGCAGGGAGTTATTTCGCAAGTGGAGAACCAGTGTTGACAGGGCCAAGTCAATCAGGTGAATGTAGTCCACTCCCAATAATAGATGAGGAGGTGTCAATTCCAGGAGAGGAAAAGCTGCTTCTGTAATGAGCCAGCCACTCCCAGTCCCTATTCAAGCCCAGATTAATGGTGTTAAATTTGCAAATGAATTTTAGTTCTGCTGTTTCTCTTTGAAGTCTGTTTCGTAAGTTTTTTTGTTCAATGATAGTGTCTTTTAAATCTGTAATAGAATGATCAGGGAGACTGAAGTGTTCACTTACTGGCTTATGTATGTTACCATTCCTGATGTCTGATTTGTGTCTATTTATTCTTTTGCGGAGGGACTGTCCAGTTTGGCCAATGTACATGGCAGAGGGGCATTGCTGGCACATGATGGCATATATAATATTAGTGGCTATGCAGGTGAATGAGCCCTTGATGGTGTGGCTGATGTGGTTGGGTCCTGTGATGATGTCGCCAGAGTAGATGTGGGGACAGAGTAGGCAATGAGGTTTGCATTAGGGATTGGTTCCTGGGTTGGTGTTTCTGTGGTGTGGTGTGTAGTTGCTGGTGAGTATTTGCTTCAGGTTGGGGGGTTGTCTGTACACAAGGATTGGCCTGCCTCCCAAGATCTGTGAGAGTGAGGGATCATTTTCCGGATAGGTTGTAGATCGTGGATAATGTGCTGGAGAGGTTTTAGCCGGGGGCTGTATGTGATGGCCAGTGGTGTTCTGTTATTGTCCTTGTTGGGCCTGTCCTGTAGTAGGTGATTTCTGGGTACCTGTCTTGCTCTGTCAATCAGTTTCCTCACTTCCCCAGGTGGGTATTGTAGTTTTACAAATGCTTGATAAAGATCTTGTAGGTGTTTGTCTGTGTCTGAGGGGTTGGAGCAAATTCGGTTATATCTTAGGGCTTGGCTGTAGACAATGGATCGTGTGATGTGTCTTGGATGGAAGCTGGAGGCATGTAGGTATGTATAGCGGTCAGTAGGTTTCCGGTATTGGGTGGTGTTTATGTGACCATCACTTATTTGCACTCAGTGTCCAGAAAGTGGATCATTACAGAAGCAGCTTTTCCTCTCCTGGAATTGACACCTCCTCATCTATTATTGGGAGTGGACTACATCCACCCTGATCGAATTGGCCCTGTCAACACTGGTTCTCCACTTGCGAAGTAACTCCCTGCTCTCCATGTGTCAGTATATAATGCCTGCATCTGTAACTTTCACTCTATGCATCCGAAGAAGTGAGGTTTTTACCCATGAAAGCTTATGCCCAAATAAATCTGTTAGTCTTTAAGGTGCCACCAGACTCCTTGTTGTTTAAGTATAGAATAAACTGCCAGTTGTGGGGATTGTCTGCCCTATTCCTTGCAGTTTGCCCTGAATAAGTATTCTCAGTGTGGCCCCTCTCGGCACCATGGTCACAGATGGATTTCCTCATGAAAACTCAGTAACTGGCTTGGTGGCTTTTATCCAGATTCCTGGCAGGGCTCCTCTTGACCATATGGCTGGGAGTACTGAGAGCAAGAAGAGCCTTTTGCACCAGACAGCTGGTACATTCTGATGGTAACAGCAGATGCTGTTTTATGTAACAGGACTTGACAAATCCCATTACAACCCCTCGTTGGTCATCTGACAATGAACCTTTTGACTCAGATGTCCATCCTGACAGGGATCCTGCTGCTGATTAACCGCAATTTCTGTCTCTTCCTCCTCAGGAAACGTGTGGGGTGTTCAGTAGGACCTGTGCAATAAGCTACAGTTCATATCGGAATGTCTTCCCCATCTGGATACTGGGCCACTTTTCATGCCTTCCCCCAGGGAGTTCACTTGCCGGTGAGCTAATGCCGGGATCATCAGAACGCGAATAAGAGCATGGACCGTACCAAGGCACTGCATAAGAGCTGCTGCCTGGATAAAAATGCATGCGACATGCTCTTGGCTATAGAACAATGTAATTGAAGACTGACCTAGGCCTTAAAACACATATTGCAGTGTTTTCCTGTACTTTATTTTATTACCAAAAGTTTGTTGTTTGGCGTGTGTGATGTTGCATTGCATAATGCTTTATAGAAATATGCTTATGAGTGTAAATATGACATAACTGGAATATGTTTTATGCTAGATATGCCATGTAACATATCTTTGTAAACATTATGATCTACTGAATATATTCATCCTATTTGTATGCATGTATCATTTTTATATCTGAAGTTATGAGCAGTGGCTCTATGCTTGTTTAAAGTGTTTGCTGTTGGAAGCACATGAGGCAGATTTGGTCAACATAGTGTGAGGGGTTATTCAAGTAACTGGGAGTACTTAACTAACAATGGACTTCGGGAGACACCAGTCCACATCTGAGCTTTCCTGGGAACATTCAAACTAATGTGTAAACAATGACGTCGGCCTGCAAAAAGCAGAATCATCCACAGACATGTGACTTGCCCAGGTGGCTACAGACTCCATCTTGTTGCTGTGATCTTGCACAGGAGAACAAAGGGGTTTCCGCCACGAGAGAGAATATAAAAACCCCTGGAAACCACTCCATTTTGTCTTCAGCTGGCTCAAAAGATAGTCTCTCCAACCCAAAGAGATGCCTGAAAGAAACTGTAACAAAGGACAGTAACTACGGGGATGTGAGTGATTGCTGGACCCAGACTAGGAAGGAGTCTAGTCTGTCAAAGAAGCTTATTGGAACATCTCTGAGGGTGAGATTTACCTGCATTTAGTTTCCCACTGTATTAGGCTTAGTCTTGCGTGTTTTTGTTTTATTTTGCTTGGTCATTTACTTTGTTCTGTCTGTTATTACTTGGAACCACTTAAATCCTACTTTTTATATTTAATAAAATCACCTTTTCCTTATTAATTAACCCAGAACAAGTAATTAATACCTGGGGGAGCAAACAGCTGTGCATATCTCTCTATCACTGTTATAGAGGGTGAACAATTTATGAGTTTACCCTATATAAGCTTTATACAGAGTAAAATGGATTTATTTGGGGTTTGGACCCCATTGGGAACTGGGTATCTGGGTGCTGGAGACAGGAGCACTACTTAAGCTGTTTTCAGTTAAGCCTGCAGCTTTTGGAAACATGGTTCAGACCTGGGTCTGTTTTTGCAGCAGGCTAGTCTGTCTGGCTCAACAAGACAGGGTACCGAAGTCCCAAGCTGCCTGGGAAAATGGGCTCAGAGGTAGTCTCAGCACATCAGGTGGCAGTACCAAGGGCGTTTCTGTGACCCAACCTGTCACAGCGTGTGCTTCCTAATTATTTCTACACTGATTGTTATTAATGCAACTTATGAAAAGCAGCAGCTCCCTCTGCATCTGACACGCACTAAATATACTATCAAATGGTTATCACTGTGGTCATCATTGTCTTATTGGTACCTGTGCTTCCTGGCTGTGTGTTGTATCCATCTGTGTTTTCTGTCTTACCCTGCAACCCCAATACCTATGTGGGCCTAGGACCAGGCCCTGCAGCCTGGGGAGTTGCTGGCCTAGGGCTTCCCAACCCCCAAGGCCTTTCCCCAGCCCTGCCTCACTCTAGGTCCCCGGTGAGCTCCCTGCAGCCAGGCCTGTCTCTCTCTCCTGTCAGAGGGAGACTCCTCAGCTTCTGCCTGCCCTGGCCTTCTTATCAGGCTGAGTGGCTCCGTTTGGGGCGTGGCCGCAGCTGCAGCCACTTCCCCAATCAGCCGGGGTTTTACCCCCTTACACAGCCCCAGCCCCTTCTTAACCTTCTTTTTGTTAAGCTAAATAGATTGAGGTCCTTGAGTCAATGATTATACGGCATGTTTTATAATCCTTTAATCAGTCTTGTGACTCTTCTCTGGACACTCTCCAATTTATCAACATCCTTCTTAAATTGTGCACCCCAGAACGGGACACAGCATTCCAGCAGTGATTGCACCAGTGCCAAATACAGAGATAAAATAACCTCTCTACTCCTACTTGAGATTCCCCTATTTAGGCATCTGGTCACCCTATTTCTGTATGCATTTCCCCAGGTTTTTTTGTAAAAATCAAAACTGAACTGCCCCAGAAATTCTGTCATGTGGAATCATCGTGAAACTCGCATGGCTGCAACCCTGCCGATGAACCTTTAGATCCACTGCACAGACTTCTGCCACTTGAGCTAATGGAGTAAGTGATGGCAGAGGAAGTAGGTTGTCATCCTATATGTGATAGATCAGCTCTATAGGGGTGTTGCCGGCCCAGAGGGCCCCGAGGGGGCAACAGGGTTCGTTGCCCGGTGTGCGTTGCACCAATAGACACACCAGGGTGGAGAAGCAATCCAAATTTATTCGAGATCTCGAAAAGGCACTCAGGAGACCAGCATGTCTCAAATCATAAGCGCAGCAAATACAAGCAAGTTTTCCCTTTTATATTCCAAGCTGTTTTCAGTAAGCCTTTTGTTCTGGTTTCTTCCTACCCCTCCCTCCCCGACAACAGTTACAGCAGGCAGTACATTAGAAAAGTTCCCGTTCGCATGCTTATCTTCGACCTTGCAAGCTCTACGCACTAGGCCTTTTGCTCCCCCTTTTCCCCGCATTATCACGGAAAGTTCTGCTAGTGTGAGCGAAACTGCAGCTGTCTGCTAGAAAAAGCTGACCATTACATATTCTGCTTCAGCATTAAGCTGTGAGCATGTAGGTAGGTGAAAGTTCACAAGATGGAGTTACTGTGGCTCATTTAGACCCAGAGCAGGGGAGTTTCATCGGCACTTATGGCCTTCCACTCCCCTGAGTTACCTGGTAGCTATGTCTAGTGACGCCAACAATTCCCTCCTTTGAGAACACTCAACAAACCTTTGGCAGAATTTTCTCATACTCTAAAGACAACATGCGATTAAGTTCCATGCAATTGGGATCATCAATGAGAGAGTATAAAGGAACTTCTGGGGAATGGGAGGTACAAATCTTATGTATGAGCACTTTACAGCAAGCGAGCAAAAGGAAAAGAACAAAACATATCACAACACCTGTGAGCAAGATGTGAACAATGCCTCCCCCTAGTCCTCCTAGACCAGGTAACCAGCCCCAAAGGGAATCAAAAATAGTGGGTTCTCTCTTCCTGGGCCTTCCACTGGTTCAAGGCCTGTTCGGCTGACAAGATGTGCTTGTTAATATCCTGTGAAAACTCTGGGACATAGGTACAACATTCTTCTCCAATACGGGCACAGACCCCGCCCCGTGAGGCTAACACATAATCTAGGGCCTGGCGGTTTTGTAGAGACAGCAATCGAAGCTGGTACAGCTCAGAGCTTATGCCTTTTTCTATGGCTAGGGTATCATTGGCAAACTGAGTGAAAAATTTAGAAAGTCTTCTGTAGAGTTGGGCTAGCCGTCCCACCCCATAAGTAGGGAGGAATATCATTCCAAACCTGTCTCCTTCTCCGATGGGTTCAATGGTAGCTCTCAAGGATCGATAGTACCTAGGGCGACCTGAGGGAGCCTGGGGTAGAACACGGAGGGGAGGAGCGAGATAGCCTTTGTAACAGCTACCATGCCAAGCTCGAGGAAGCCATTTGTAGGCACTATTACCACAAATCCAGAATGCTTCACCATAACTAGCCTTTCCATTGTTACCTTGTAGGTCCCGTAGGGTGGCTTGTGGGGAAAGGGCAAAGAATGCAGTGCCAGTTTGCCAACTGGTGGCATTTAGTACAGGAATAGTGAGACTTATACCAGGACTAATATAAAATTTACACCTACTAATGCCTGCAAACCAGGTATGATTACTTGTACTGGCTTGCTGATAACATATGAGACCAGTGGGTGGAGGTAGACGAATAGGCTGGGGCTTAAGAGTGCTACTATAGTGGGAGTCCCAGGAGCCATTGTGTAGGCCATAAGGAGCTTCTGCTGTACAGTTGGATCCCAACTTAAATTGTCAGAGGTGCTGCTGCTGGTAACCATCCACCTTTGACAAAAGTCTGACCAATTTTGGGGAACTACTCTCCAGGGCAATCCAGCCGAATGGTGGGGAGTCTGGGCACATATCCAACAGTGGGAGAGATTGAACTCACGGGCAAAGGCAATTTTCAGGGCCTCATAGGTATTGGTAGCCATGTCTGTAGGGATAGCTCCCCATCCTGCATGCGAGGTGGGTGAAACAGTAGGTAACAGAAGGATTGCTTCTGTGACAAAAAGGAATGTTGTGAGAGACCCTAAACCTGAATCTATATTGTGATTACAACAACCCAAATGCCCAGAAGATAAGAATCAGTGACACCAAACAAATCAAGAAATAAAAGGACCAGGACCATAGGCTAGGTCGGCCTACTGTGAATAGACAGAACCAATGCTCAGGGTTTTCGCGGGGAGTGCGCTGTGGCTGTTCAGAGAGATCACCAGGCATTCCCAGTGACCCTTACTGTCTTTTGAATAACAGCTTAAGTCCCAAATCGTCACTGGCAGTCTTCTCTGCAGGCTGGACAGTGCACTGTTCAGGAGTGGGTACTGCTTTCAGTCGAGAGTGATGAATCCAGTTCTTGTGCCCTTCGATCTTTGCTGCCGTATGGGAGACCAGCAGGACAGTGTGGGGTCCCTTCCACTTCTCTTGGAGAGGTTCGTCCTTCCAGGTCCGAACGAGAACGGAGTCACCAGGCTGTAAGGAGTGGACAGGGGCATCCAGCAGAAGAGGCTGTGAATATTTGGTGTATCTGTGAAGAGAAGAAAGAACAGCAGACAGAGAGCACATGTACTGAGACAAAAAAACACACCGCATTTCCCACTCTCCTGCCAGAACCGGTGTACCGTTCAGAGGCCATGCCCTTCCAAATATAATCTCGAAGGGACTAAGCCCTAACCTGCCCTTGGGGAGAGCGCGAATATGGAGTAACACAAGGGGCAAAGCATCAGGCCACCTAAGAAAGGCCTCCTGACAGACCTTTGAGAGGTGTCGCTTAAGTGTCTGATTTGTGCGTTCCACTACTCCACTGGCTTGTGGTCGCCAGGGTGTGTGGAGCTTCCAGAGGATTTGCAAGGCACTTGATATCTTTTGAACAACTTGAGATGTGAAGTGTGTTCTGTTATCAGATTCCATCCACTGGGGGAGTCCGAAGCGAGGAATGATCTCCTTGACAAACGTAAGAGCCACCGTTTTGGCAGTGTTGTTACGACATGGGAAGGCTTCGGGACATCCGCTGAATCGATCCACCAAGACAAGGAGGTACCTGTACCCTTGGGTCCTGGGAAACTCAGTAAAGTCTATTTGCCACACCAATCCTGGGCCTGGGGTAGGTTCCAAGGTGGCTGGTGGCACTGCTACTCCTGGTCGAGGTTATTCTTTTGGCAGATTAAACATTCAGCCTGTATCTGTGGTGCTAGGGGTTTAAGTCCAGAGGTTAGAAAATATTTATTCATAAGCTGGGTAAGAGCCTCTCTGCCTGCGTGGGTGGTTTGATGCAGTTTCTGCAACACTGGTCGGATCAGGCCCTTGGGCAGGAGGATTTTTCCCTCTGTGGAATAAAGCCATCCCTCTTTTTCCAGAGACCGAGCCTGTCAGCCAGGTTTCTGTCCTCTTGGGAGTACTGAGGGGCTGCAAGCTCACCTACTGATGGGATGAGGGCATACATTTGGGCATTCTCCTCTGGTGGTGATTTCAGGGTAGCAGCACGCTTGGCTTCGATGTCTGCTCTGGCATTGCCCTTGGTTACATCTTGATCTTCCTTTTGATGGGCTCTGCAATGCACCACTGCTACTGCTGAGGGGAGTTGTACTGCCTCTAACAGCCGGAGAATTTGAGACCCAAGCTTAACCAGGGAACCTTGGGCTGTTAGCATTCCTCTTTGCTTCCACAGACCAGCATGCAATACCCCAAAAGCATACGTTGAGTCAGTAAAGATATTAACCCGTTTGTCTTTTGCCAGCTCGAGTGCACGAGTCAGGGCCACTAGTTCAGCAAGCTGGGCAGATGTCCCAGCAGGGAAACTTTCAGCTTCCACTGTATCATGAAGGGTCACAATAGCATAACCAGCCCTCCTTTGCCCATCTACAACGGCATTACTGCCATCCGTATACCATTCCAAGTCAGCATTTGGGAGTGGCTGATCTTTTAAATCTGGGCAGCTGGAGTAGTGGGCATCTATGATTTCCAGACAGTCATGTTCCTGCTTTTCTGTCTCTGGTAGCAGGGTAGCTGGATTAAGGGAGGGACAGGTTTGCAGGGTAACTTCAGGATTCTCTAACAGTTTTGCCTGATACCGAGCAACCCAAGCCTGTGTGAGCCAGAGACCACCCTTAGTATCCAGCAGGGCTCGGACCATATGGGGAATATACACTTGCACAGCTCCTCCCAGTGTCAGTTTTTCAGCTTCCCCAAGCACTAGGGCAGTGGCTGCGACCGCCCTCAAGCATGCTGGTCACCCCTTGGCAACTTGATCCAGTTGTTTAGAGAACTATGCCACGGGACGTTGCCAAGTGCCTAATAACTGAGTAAGCACTCCCAGGGCTATCCCTTTCCTTTCATACACATACAGTTGGAACAACTTAGAGAGATCCGGCAGACCCAGGGCTGGGGCTTCCATCAGCTTCCTTTCAAGATTTTAAATGCCCTGTCCGCTTCTGGGACCAGTGAAAGGGGTCATGATCCGCTCCCTTAACACATTCATACAGAGGTTTAGCCCACAGTCCAAACTCTGGGTTCCATATTCTGCAAAAGCCTGCCATGCCCCAAAATACCCTGAGCCCTTTGCGGTTGCTAGGGATAGGAACTTGGCAGATAGCCTCCTTTCTGTCATTTGATTGCTGCCTCTCCCCCTGTCTTATGTGAAATCCCAGATACTGTACTTCTGAGAGAGCAATTTGAGCCTTGCTTCGAGCTAGGCTCTATCCTTGGAGTCCAACAAAGTTCAGGAGACTCACAGTGGCTTTGAGACAAGGGATTAGACCCATGGCAGCAATTAGCAAGTCATCTACATATTGCAGGAGCAGGGCTCTGTCTGAATTATTCCACTCCTCCAAGTCTCTGGCCAGAGCCTGGCCGAACAGCGTGGGGGAATTTTTAAATCCCTGGGCCAATACTGTCCAGCAAAGCTGCTTTTTAACCCTTCTGTTGTCCTCCTTATGCCTTGCAGTATTTTGCAGATCTCATAGTTGCTTGGGCACATTCAGGCCCCCCTTTTCTTGGTTGTCAGCCAAGTCTTAGCTGTGAACAATGTCCTTGGATGGGGCCAGCATCTTATCTTTGGACTGAGCTTGCTAGCTATATTTTCCAGTTAACTCGTTCTGTTCTTTTTCCTTCTCCCTTTCTTGACTTTTAACCTCCAAAGGAACCTTCCACTCTTCACTCATACACCTTTTCCCAACAATGAACACATACACATTGCCATTATACACCCTTCCGGTAACATAACTTCTATACAGAGCTTTGGAGCAACAAACCAGGACAAGCACACCCACTTCTGAAGATTCTACTCGGTATAACCTCTGGTGTCCAATAGCTTTCCTTTTTAAAACCTTAAATGCCTTCTCTGTGCCTCCTCCTTAGCCTTGGCTATAACCTAATTCCGCTCCACCTCAGACAACAAGGTTCTCATCAGTATATTGCAATCATCCCAGTCAGGCTTATGGCTTGCTAGACACCCTTCAAAGATTGAAATAAACTGATTTGGATTCATTGAGAATTCCCCTGCTTCTGCCTTAAAGGCAGCTAGGTGCACTGGGTTAAAAGGCACATGAGAATACACTGGCACAATCTGGGCTGCACGATCCTGTGTTCCTGGACGGGCTACCATATTCTCAGTAATCAACGGATACAATCCCACCGAGGGGGCACTCTCTAGAGCCTGTGGGGGTGCTGGAGCCGAAGGGGACACCGATTCTGCCATTACAACTGTAGGAGGGTGCTGGGGATTAGCAGCAGGTACTACCGAGTCTGTCGGAGTCAGATGGCACTTGTGCAAAATATCAGGCCTATTTCTTAACAGCATAAACGTATACGCATAGAGATGTTCATTCCATTTACCTGTTTGCCGGGAACATTGCTGGGGTGGTGTCAGGGCTGGTCTGCAGAGGCATTCTGGCTGTTATGTGCATTCTGTCTTGGCTTCACTGGAGAAGAGTGTCTTTCCCGTCTCTAGGAGGAGGGTCTGTGATCAGAGGCCTTGGTGAAAGGGAAAGCAATCATGGTAGAAACGTACGCCTGCACTGCCAGCTCTCTGCCATTGTCTAGGCAGGTTTCCCTATTCCAGCGGAGGTGAGGGGGACCCAGAGGAGCACTAGGAAACGAGGGAGAATGTTTAAAACTGGCTCATTTTCTGTGTCTTGCCTTCAACCTATTAAACAAAATCCCTGAAATCCCACCAGCCTCCAAGCTGGCCCCTGGGAGGGAAACACTCTGATTTCATTAGCAAATCAAGCCCCGCTTCATCGGCATTTCTTGGGTGACTTTAGCTCCGGCAGTGCCGCCGTACTGAATCACACAGCAACGCAACAGTGGGTGTTCGAAGTACTCGGCGTTGGCGTCATTCCGCCCCCACTTGCCTTGACGAGAGCACTTGCCTATGGCTTCAGCGGGGACAGGCTAGGCCATGGCTGAGTGCTTCTGCACGTAGGAAAGGCGCTGGGCTCTGTGCTGATTGCCGCTGGAGGAGGCTGAACCTAGGCCCATCCTGACTATCTAGTGCCATTGGTGCCGAATCAGGGCTCATAGAACAACTCCAAACACTCTGTCTCTGAGGTGTCTGCGGAGGCTGAGTCCAGCGTGGGCTGTGTGCTGGGGCACTGAGTGAATCTTAATACCTCGGGTTCTGTCCCCCACTCAGCAGCTTCCCACCTTCCCTCTGGTCCTGTCTCAGGCTGAGCAGCAGTGAAACAACCAGGGTTCAGTCCAGGTGTGGAGCGTTCTGGGGCTGTGTCCCTGGGGCTCTCGCCCTGCTCCCCCCAGAGCCCTGGCCAGCTGGGGAAGGGATGCGGGGAGCTCTCTGGGGCTCGGGGCCAGGCCCTGCTCGCACAGGAGTTGGGACCAGGCAGCTGGTAAGAGTTTCCTTATTGTGTCTCTCTTGTTCCCGTCTCAGCCATCCTGAATGTGTACGAAGCCCACCACAGCGCCCGGCTGAGGCAGCGAGCCATCACGGAGCTGTACGACCACATCAAGGCTGACGACAGATTCACCAAGGCCATCAGCATTGGCCCGGTAGGCTGCTCGTTACCGTTCCCAACGAATCAACGGAGCTGGCTCCAATTCCTGCCCAGGTGCGGGAGAGTCCGGCCTGGGACTCCCCAGCTCTGCACAGATGCCCTGCTGCTGGCACGTAACCATAGCAACCAGCAATCCAGGCAGGCTCAGGGCCTGCTGTGCTGGGCGCTGCACACAGGAGAGTTCACGGCGGATGACAAGGGCATGAGCAGGCTGGTGGGAGAGGAGAGCGTGAGCAACCACTTGGACATTGTACAGTGGCAATGGAGGCTGGGCGTGCCAGATGCCCCCCTCTGCAGAGTCTTTGCTGGGGACAGCTGGGGTGTGTGGAGCCAGCTGGTGGAAGGCCGTGGCTGGAGAGTGATCTCCTGCCCTGTGATGGGGAACGGACATGGGGATGCCAAGGGGTCCGTTCTGTGACCAGAGCCCCATGTAGACGTGCTCGCTTGCCTGCAGACAGCCCCCAGCCTGGGGTTTGCTCTGGGGCTGGTCACGAGGTCAGGTCATGCTGTGCAGGCCCAAGCCGAACACCACTGCGCTCTGCAGGGGAGTGACGCCTTCTCTCTCGGCAGATTTCCAAGACCATTAACATGCTGGTTGGCTGGTACGTGGATGGGGATGTTGGGGTCCACTAGGCATAGCTACCAGGTAACTCGGGAGAGTGGAAGGCCAAAAGTGCCGATGAAGCTCTTTTGCTCTGGGCCTATCTGAACCCCCAAACCCCATCTTGTGAACTCTCACCTACTTCTATGCTAACTGTTTACATGCTCTGAAGTAGGCTGAAGCAGAAATGTAATGTCAGCTTTTTAGCAGATGGCTGCAGTTTCACTCACACTAGCAGAAATAATAGAGATAAGAAGCGGGGTAGTTAGTTTGCAGGCGTCTAATCCAAGGTCGCAAAGACTGAGAAAGTTTTCTCACAAGCTTATGTAGAGCTTATTGTAACAGTTGTCTGGAAGGGAGGGGTAAGGAGGAACAGCCAGACAAAGAGATGTATGCAAACAGTTTGGAGTATAAAAGGTAAAATTTGTTTGTATTTGCTGCACTGGATTTGAGACATGCTGGTCTCCTAGTGCCATTTCAGAGCTCTGAAATAAACTTGGCTTGCTTTCTCCCCTCGGTGTCTTTATTGGTGCCAAGCACACCGGGTGACGGACCATTGTTGTCCCCTCGAGCCCTTTAGGGCGGGCAACAGGGAGAGCTCTCCAGCCTTCCAGGAGCATGTCTCCAGGATCCCTGATTACCTCTGGTAAGGCCAGGCCCATGAACCTCCCTAGCCCTGGAGACAGCGCAGGGCTCAGCTAGAGAGAGCCACTCTGCCCCACGCGGGAGTCCCCAGGCCCTAGCAGGGAACCTGCTGCCCAGACCTGCCATGGGGGACCCCGCTCTGCCCCCAGGGCCACCACGCTGCGTAGGCCCCACGAGCAGGGAGCTCTGTGCAGGGGACATGCGAACGGGGGGGTCTTGCACTGATCAGCAGCCAGCTCCAGACACTGGCTCCTTATTAGTGAGTCCCACTCGCTCCAGTTCTCCCAGTCAGGCTGGGAAGGGGCAGGCCAGGGCCCCCTGGGAACCTGCTGCAAGGCTGCCCCTGAAGCTCAGTACTCCGTGCCCCAGCAGCAGTGTTAGACGCCTGGGGGCTGCGGGAGGTTGGGGACAGCACCACGCTCCCCAGGCTGCTGCAGTGATGTGCTCTCTCTCCACGCAGGCTGGGACTCGACGGCATGAAGATGCAGGTAAGGCGCTGTGGCCCTGGCAGTGACCGCAGGGACCCTGGGCACCCTCTCGCTGCTGCTGAGGCATCTCGCAGGGCTGGGCAGGGACCCCTCACCCGGGGACTGAGCGCGTACTGCAAAGGGGGTCTCGCCAGGCTGCTCTGCCTCGGAGGATCTGCCACCCCTGCAATGTCTCCCTTTGCTGCCGGGCTGTTAATAGTCATAGGACCAGCCCTGGCCCAGCTGTGCGGCTCACAGCAGCAGCTTCTCCCGTCCCTGCTCCTCCTCCTGGCTGATGGTAGAAGGGGTTGGTATCAGGAGCAGTGTGTGTCTGTGCTCTCGGGCAGCTGCTTCCCCTGCACCTCTGGGGGGTGCTCTGCACCCGCCATCCCGTGCCCAGCCCCTTCGCTCCGGCCTTCCGCCCCTGCCACACACGCATTGCCCCTGGGGTGGAGCCTAGGGGAGGAGTCCCGTCCTGTCCTGTCTCTGCTGTGCGGTTCTGGCCCTACGTTAGCGGACAGCCCCTCTGCTACCTGCGCTGGGGGCTAGAACCGAGCACTAACGGCTGCTTGGCCCCTGCTGAGTGTCCAGCAAGGAAAGGGGCTGCGTGCTGCTCCCCCATGCCCTGGCCACGCAGGCCTGCTTCTCTGTCCCACTTCCTGCAGCTCAGTGTCTTCAGCTGCTAATGAAGAAGTGCGCTGTAGGGGCCGCGGGCTAGCCCTTCTGAAGGCCTGATTGAAGTGAATGCTTGAAACGATTCCTCCCAGACCCCAGTGGATGTTTGTCCATCTCTCAGCATTGCCACACAAATCTCCACATTGTACCTCTTTACTCAAGAGAAGCTAAGAACTGGGATAGCTGAGGGGCTGCAGGTCAGGAGTGAGGGGCATGGACAGGGCTGTGTGGGGAGCCCAGGGCTGGGACAACATAGGGTTACCATATGTCCGTTTTTTCCCGGACATGTCCGGCTTTTTGGTAATCAAACCCCTGTCCGGGGGGAATTTCCAAAAAGCCGAACATGTCCGGGAAAATACCGGCCGGGCACTTCCTCTCCTGCGGCTGCTCTGCTCCTCCCCTGACTCTTCGGCTCTGTTTAAGAGCCGAGCTGCCCGAGCGCTACCGGCTTCGGGCAGCCCCCTTGCCTCCGGACCCCAGCCGCCGGCCGGGCACTTCCCTTCCCGGGCTCCAGCTGCTCTGCTCCGGTGGCGCAGGGTCTGGAGACAAGGGGGCTGCCCGAAGCCAGTAGCACTCGGGCAGCTCGGCTCTTAAACAGAGCCGAAGAGTCAGGGGAGGAGCAGAGCAGCCGGAGCCCGGGAGGGGAAGTGCCCGGCCGGGGGCGCAGGGTCCGGAGGCAAGGGGGCTGCCCGAAGCCCGAGCGCTACCGGCTTCACGGTTTGCCGGGCAGCCTCCAGACCCTGTGCCCCCGACTGGGCGCTTCCCCTCCCGGGCTCCAGCTGCGCTTGGGAAGCGCCAGCCGGGGGCGCAGGGTCTGGATGCTGCCCAGCAAACCGTGAAGCCGGTAGCGCTTGGGCAGCCCTTTTCGCGTGGCTGGGAGGGAGGAGGGAGAGTTAGGGTGGGGACTTTGGGGAAGGAGCGGGGAAGGGGCAGAGGTGGGGCGGGGAAGGAGTGGAGTTGGGGCGGAGATGGGGTGGGGAAAGGGGCGGGGCCAGGGCCCCATGGAGTGTCCTCTTTTTTTATTTTTTAAATATGGTAACCCTAGGACAACAGGGGGGCTGCAGGTCAGGATGAGGGGCATGGACAGGGCTGTGTGGGGAGCCCAGGGCTGGGACAACAGGGGGGCTGCAGGTCAGGATTGAAGGGCACCAGCATCCAGGCTGGAAACAGTCGGAGGGCCAGGCAGGCTGCGGGGCAGGGAGCCCACCAGGACTGTGGAAGCAGGCGCTGGAGGTTAAAACAAGCCCACTGACGACTTCCATTTAGTTTTGCTGTGAGCGCTGCTGTTTGCTAGACAGAGGCAGCAGCCGCCCTGCATAATGCCAGATAAGCTCATCTGGGCTGAACAATGCATCTGGAAGGGCAGGTGTGATTTGCCTGCACAGCCCTCCCCAAGCAGGGAAACCTCCACCCTCCCCAGGGCTGGTTCAGCTTTTAAAAGCTCGATGCATTTCTTGGCCCTCCAGCTGCTGCCCAGTTCTCCTCTCTCTCACCGGCCCCTCCCCCATCTAAAATAAATATTTAAAGACATCACAAGGAAAGAACGTTTCCTGCCTCCATCAATAAAGCAGACTCCCGCCCCCCAGCTTTCCAACACTGACAGCACCCACCCACCCCACCCTGCCCTGGCTGCTTCCTCACGTCTCGCTGCTTTCGTGCCTGCTGTTCCCATCTAGTAATGCAGGGGAAGCCACCTGGGAACCCCCGGGCCAGGCCCCTGCAATCCCGTCCCACCCCAGCTGGCTCTCAGGTGGGGCTGCCCCCAAAAGCGACATCCTCGGGGCATGTTCCGGAACTGGGAGTGACGCTAACTGACCCCACTCGGGGCTAATGGAGTTTTCCACCCAAAGGTGGGTGGGGTGCCTGGACAGGGAGGCAGGGATTTGCAGCCCTCCTCTCTGCCAGATGGGAAGTGGGATCAGAGACCCGCCTGTGCTCTGGGTACAGCCGGCGAGCCTTGAACTCAACGGGCCTGATCCTGATCCCACGTACACTGACTTTACCCCCATGTAAACTCACTTCAGTGGGGCTACTCCTCGTTTACACCAGCTGGAGATCAGAATCAGGCCCAATGCACCTATTGTGGGGTTGAGAAGGAAAGAAAAAGACAGAGAGAGAGAGAGAGAGAGAAACCCCCATGCAATCCAGTTATGGCTAGACAGATTAGTAGGAAAGAAAATGTCAAATATACAGAATCCAGCCCCAGAGTAAAGACTGGCCCCCACTTTTGAAAGGAAAGAACCAACCAGCGCATTCAGATTTGGACTCTCTGCACTTTCTCCCTGCCCGGGTGGATGCACCCACCAGCTGGGCACAGGCAGCCCTGCTCCAAGCACAGATGAGCTCTGGGATGATGATAAGGAAGGAGCTGGCGCCCAGCTGTTGGGGTGGAGCTGGGCGTCTCTCTTGGAGTGGTCCAGTGGCTACCACTCCTGGATGCTGCTACAGGCACTGGAGCCTGCATCTCGCCAAGCAGCAAAGCAAAGTGGGCCCTCCCAAGGGGTGAGAGCGAGCCAGCACGTGGGAGTCAGACAGGACACACAGACAAAGAGGGAGCCTGCAGCTGCACACACCCAGTGACGGGGAGCCACTCTGCATGGGGGTGTGTGTTCATCCGGTTCTGGGGCTGGAGAAACCCAGCCCTGGGGAACCTAGGTCCTGCAGGATAGCTCCATTGGGAAGGGACTTGCAGAAGGGAGAAGTAGAGCTCCATATAAAAACACAAATGACACAAACAGTACACTGATAGAATTACAGAATCCCCTTCCCCAGAAGAGTAACCCGAATAAATGAGCATACCCCAAAGTAATGAGCAAATCTTGTAACAAGACCCAATCCACCCAGTCCTAATTGCAATCCATTCATAGTCAGCCATGTCAAGCAATGATCCCCAGCCCTACATCTCCAGGGGACTGTGTATGGACATGCACTGCTGTCCTCTGTTGCACAAAGCACATCAGACCAGATTAAGTATCTATTAGATTTTATTGTTTTCCTCTGAATAGCGGAGGAGCTGCTCCTTTCCCTCCTCAAGAGCTGCATTTCCGGAGCTCAGGGTCATGGGCCCCATTTCCAACTGCCACAGGTAAGTGGGTGGCTAACGAGTGTGATGCCGCCTGCGTATCCATCCATGGGGCATTATGAATGGATCTGCAGAGCAGTGGGTTCGAGAGGAACTTGATTAATGGCAGGAAAATGCCAAACAGTCTAAAAACAATAAAACTGATAAACCCTGGGATGAAATGTAGCAAAAGCCATTCCTATCCGCTCCGGGTTTCTGTCGGGATATTCAGAGGACCAGAAAATGTAAGTGGGTGATTTAAATTGTCTGCAGTTAATTTAACTTCATAGTTAATCCATGGACCACAAATCTTCAATTACTGGAAGAAACTCTTCCACTCAAGGGAGAAAAGTGAATGACGCGGGTGGAACTGAGACTGGATTGATTATAGCCTGATCAGGCGTATGTGTGACTTGGGTTTGAGGGCAACAGTCCTGAGGTTCGTTCTCATCATAAAAAATACCAGGCAGTTCGGCAAGATGATCTGTCCCCTGCACAGGTCTAGAGTCGCCAAGGGTGCTGCAGAGCCGAGCAGAGCTGGATACAGCAGCAGAGCTCAGCGGAGAGGGGCAGAGCAGAGGGCAGTTGCACATCAGGACTGAGAGTTGTGTGTTCAAGCCCATCACCCTCCAGGTGCATTGTTTGGACTGGACTAGCAGGGGCGTGGCACGCCATGGAGGATGGGTGATGCCTTGACACAGAGCTGTGTTGATGGTGCCCGCTGGATGCTAGGGAGATGGTGGAATTTGTGGGCCCCTTCTGTTAGTGGGCATGCTGGCAGGGTGGGATTCAGTAGTATGGAAAACGGAAGTAGTATAAGGACCCTACCACCAATCAAACCGTATCATCTCCCCTTGGCCCCTTAAACCCCACCCCTTGACCCCTTAAGCCCCGACCACCTGTCACCTGAAGTCCCACCCAAGGCGGACACATGACCGGAAGCAAAGTGTGTCATGTGACCCCTCTAAGAACTCCTCCCACTTCCCTCTACCAATCAGGAGGGGTTTCAGCCACATAGGATTGCCCCAAGAGCTGATTTGACCAATCGGGGGTGTCCTGGGGTGGGGTGACCTGTCCGGAAGTGGATAATGTGACCTCTCTAAGAACTCTTCCCACCGCCCTCTACCAATCGTGATGGGTTTCGGTCGCATAGGACTGCCCCGAGAGCAGATTTGACCAATCAGGGGTGTTCCAGGGCGGGGTGACCCGCCCAGAAGAGGTTCGTGTGACCCCTTTAAAAACTCCTCCCAGCGCCCTCTGCCAATCAGAGTGCAGCACCATCACCCCATAAGCCCCAGCGCCCCGGAAGAAGAGGCCATCTTTTACCAAGAACGCGTGCTTTAGAAATCGTGGAAACATGGACTCCTTCACCACCCCCGTGAGAAATTTGGACTATGTTTTAGCCCCGAGGGCCTTTGACCATCCGTGAAGAAAGCGCTACATCAGCAACAATTCTGAGGAGGAGGAGGGAGCGACCAAGGGGAGCCCTTTGGCTCAGCCGTTGATGGATACGCCGGAACCCAAAACCCAACTGCTTGTGAGACACCCCGTTGAGCGTGGTGAACTCTTGTCGTCCACCCCCATGGAGGAGGAAGGCGAACACAGCTCGGGGGAGTCACCGGAGGACAAGGTGAATGGAAAAGACGTCACTCAGGTAAATGAATGATTAAGAAGTGACGGATGATGATGGGGTGTAATGGGGTTAGGAACCAGCGGGTTGTGTAAATCTAAAAACAAGCAGTGGGGTGCTTACTTTCTTTTCTGAAAATCTCTCAACAGCTCGACGATGCCTTTCTATAGGCCTTTGAGAACTTACACATCGGTAGCCCTGTGGGAGTAAATAGACATAAGCAAAAACAGCTGATGCATGATATGAGACACAGATATCAAGACGAAAATCTGGAAAAGGACAAAATGGAAGAATGAACCAGCTCAGATTTCCTTATGGAGTCCATTTTTACAGGCGGCTGTAAAAGGTCGTGTTAAACCAGGCGATTAATAAAACGTATTTATTGAAATGTGTCAATATGAATGTGTCCCCTTTCATATTTGTGTTAGTAAAAGACGGTGCCAGTAAAAGTCATGTCTAGGCAGCTCTGTTAAAGAAAATATATTACACCCCCAGGGAAGTTGGGAGCTTGAGCGCTATTTCTGAGATGGCCGCTGCTAAATCGTCAGGGGCCGAACATAGTCTAGCCCTCCTTTGCTGCGGGGACGATTTGCTAAGTAATTTTAAAAGGACCAGGTTTCTCTTTACACAGCTAGACATGATTTCGGTCAGCAACCACAGCTGCTACAAAGGGCCCTGCCAATAGTTCATCTCTTTTTATACCAGGCTGTTGTTCTTTTCAAAGTATAAACCACTAGCCAGTCTGGAGGGAAAACACCAGTTCTTAGTTTATAAGCTTCTGGTGTGGAAGCATTTAAATCCACCACCAGGTAGCCATAAGGTCTTTTGGTAGCATCCTCAAAAGCTTCTAGAAAGAATTCAGCTTTGCCGGGGTACATTTGCCGAGCGAGCGTAGCGATTTGTAATTTATCCCTGGGGTTTTTGCGTTTAGATTAATTGTGTGACTCTTTTCCCCCTGACAAAATATGTTTTGAACTATAAACAATGCTCAGGTTTCTGTGATGCACATACTTGGTAAAACCTTTCTCGATTTCACAAGCAGAGTTCATCAGATCGTCTATGATAATCATATTTACTTGATTGGTAGGAAACAAATGGTCATCGTCAAAAGCATCAGGCAGCCCCTCCACAAAATTGATAAAGGGATATTTACAGAGCAGTTCTTTATACAGAGGTTGCCAACAACTGTAACACCACACAATATTCTCAAGCATAACAGATAGTGTTTGTTTGGCATTATCCAACACATTTTTTATAAAGTAACTTTTCCCGCGAGAATTGCAGAAAAGAGGTGTTTCCACCTCGTATCCATTTCTAAAAGCCGTAGGGCAGGGTTTTAAACCCTTCTTCTAGGACCCTCTTGTTGTAAACGACTTTCAAGTGAGTTTAGGACCCTGCAGTGGTGAGCAGCAGCTGGGCGGGGGGGGTTGGGAATCCCAGTGGGGCCTGATTCTGGCAGCTAGGTGCCTAAACCATCAGTTAGGCACTTAAGCCCTTTGGTGAATCTGGCCCCAAGAGGTACCCTGAGTGATCAGTTCTAGGCACATCTTTTCCTTCAGTAACTGTCTAACGATGAAGTACGCATCGTAACCTTTGGAATTGTGAGCTAGGAACGTGTAGTCCTGGAACTCTTTGCCAATAAAGGTCTCAACAAACATAGAAAGACACTTGTTGCCCTTAAATTCCCAGGATTTTCCCGGCTTTAGGGACATAACAAAAATGTAATTGGGCGTGTGCAACCCAGTCTCCTGTGTGCATTCAAAATCATAAAAAAGATACTTTTCTGATGATTTGGGCTTTCTAAGGCTGTCCATAAAACACAGGTGACTGTCTACATCACCAGCGATCAAACCCTGACACTGCTTACACCGCCTCCCTTTACACCTGTGCCGCTTGTCCACATAAGACTGACACTTATCACACAAAGTTTTAGACAGGCATTCGACTTGTTTTTTCGATGCACAGTCGACGTGTCCGTCTAAACACTCTTTGGATCGACAATACAGTCTACAGCTAGGACTCCTCAGCTGCACGCCCATGCTGTCCAAGCACGTTACACTCAGAGGGGGCAACAATACCTGCAAGAGTGGTCGTGACTGTACTCCATGTGGCAAAACTCACAATAATTTTTCACACCAAACAACTTTTTCACATCCAGAACCCCATAGTAATGCTCATCGTGCAACAGGATGAAAAAAGTCTTGGGGTACACTGGGCCCCCCGTTTTAAAAAAGCCCCATCCACTTTTCGCCGCATACAGCACCACCTGTATATTGACTCCTAAATGCTCTTCAAACGTTGCTACGTCACTGAGCAGAACCTTTTTTTGATCTGACCACCCCAGTTTCTCCTGCAACTTTCTCGCCCCCGCTAATAATTCCGCGTCCGTAGGTTTACGATCGGACATAACGGCGAAGAGCCCACCCGCAACACACAGATTGGTACCGGTGTAAATCAGGTCTACTAAGCATTGTCTCTTTTTATGGAGGATTTGACTACCGCGGATAGAATTTAAACCTCTACGAGCGCCCCCACCCCTGTTTTTTACAACTGTCACAACGAGGCGCAACGTCCCATCGAGATGCAGCTCTCTATTGCTCTGTAGCAGCTTTGAGGCCTGAGTTAAGAAATCCTCAGCAGACAGCTCATCCCTAGTTCTTCTGACTGAAAACAAAGGGTTAGTTAAATTTCGGCTCTCTGAACGTAACTGAACATAATCATCATAATCACCATTAACGTCATCTAGAACTAACTGTATTCCCCTGTGTATGGCTTCAACAACCTGCTGAGCTGAATTTATTCACTCAGGATTGACAAAACAAAATTCCTCACAATACACCGACCCCCCAAATCTAGGTAATTCACGTTGCCAACTTCTCACTCTCTCCATATACACCTCTGCATTTTCAGGGTTACTTGGGGATTCCTCTATGGGACCGTCAGCGGCATCTTCTACATCAGATGCTATTTGAGAGTCAGACTCCGAGGGGCCTCCGTGAGGGTCATCAGGAGGAGACGGGGACCTTCTAGAGAGCCCTCTGGGGAATTTTCTAAATCAGACTCTGCGTGAGAGTCGGGTTCCACCTCCCCATTTTCAGACAAGCCAGTTTGAGAGCCTCCAGTAGGAGGCATCTCTTTTTGCTTTTCTCCTCATTACCTCTTTAGCCTTTTTTAAATTTTTTACTGAGACCCTGGCC
The DNA here is from genome assembly GCF_027887155.1 of Malaclemys terrapin pileata. Classification (NCBI taxonomy): domain Eukaryota; kingdom Metazoa; phylum Chordata; order Testudines; family Emydidae; genus Malaclemys; species Malaclemys terrapin. Next base: position 10,751,369 of record NC_071515.1, on the reverse strand, counting down.
TGGAACTTTTTGGCCGCCATTTGTTTGTCCACCAAGAGCTGTCCCCCATTTTGTTTACACCTGAGCTGATTTGTATCCTTGAGGGTGCCCTTTTTACCCAGGCCCCTTTCCACGGCTAGTCACGCCTGCTCAGAGCCCCCTTTTGGAAAAATTGAAGTGTTTTTCAAAAAGTCACCTGCCAGAGCTTTTGCATTTTTGACGTGGTTTCCAGCTCTCCTTTCTTTTAGACCCCTGAGGATATAGCAGCCACCAGTATTCTGAACAAAGCCTCCTATTTTCCCCAAATCTTCATCAGTTTTCTGAATGAAGCATCATACTTTTGGCAAATACTAGAATATGGGGGAGCTGTGACGAGCTTATGGTGTTGGGAGAATGGTCTGTCAGTCCTTGGTTTTTTATTCACAACCCCTAGAGCGCGTGCTCCAGGTTTGTGAATGTGTGTATTTTTGCTCACGTTCACAACCCCTAGAGCGCGTGCTCCGGGTTTGTGAATGTGAGCGTTTTTGCTCAGTTTTCTCAGGGCTTGGTGTGGTGGTGGCCGCTGAGGAACTGGAGTTGTGTTTGCGTGGTTGGTCTTTACCAGAATCTTTTGTTTTGTCCTTGGGTTTGACATATATGAGGTTTGGACTGCCCTGATGCTTCATCTGCACTCTCGTGCTCAGGGCCGGCGCAACCCATTAGGCGACCTAGGTGGTCGCCTAGGGCGCTACAATTTGGGGGGCGGCGACCGCGGCGGTATTTCAGCGGTGGGACCTTCCGCCGCCTCTGTGGGGGGGCGGCATTTCGGGGCGGGACCTTCCGCCGCCTAGGGCGGCAGAAAAGCTGGCGGCGCTCCTGCTTGTGCTGTTTTGTGTTAGCGTTGTTAAAGGTCTCAAAGCAGATTCCTGGTTCTTTGGCGGTTCTGGTGGAGGTGTCCCTGTAGCTTCGACTACAGCATTGTCAGGAAAGCTGCCCGTGCCTATGAGGGGGGAGAAAAGACATTTTACGAAACTGAACTTTACCATCTTTCTCACCCACACCTATGGATTTAATTAAAATACAAAACCTCATGAAACAAATAAGCAAAATATATTTACTGGGCTTCATCCATCCATCAGTCATTGATGCTGGTGAATTTTCCTTTTCAGCTGTCTCTTTCCTTTTTCTTCTGAGCTTCTTTACCCTCTCGTGTTTTGACCGTACTGTGAAGCAAACAACACTATAAAACACATGAAACTGTCTTGTAAACTTAAAAAAATAAAATATTCGTTATGGTGTTTTTCTATTTGAAAAGTCACAGCTTTAAAACAAAATCATCCATTTCAGGCTGTACAACAAACACAGGTTTTGAGTTTATTTCTACCGCTTTAAAAAACAAACCCACAAACATTTTTTAAAAAGACATCTCATTTTGCAAAATAAAAACCAAACTACTTTTAAAATCCATTGAAAATACTTTTCAATAAACCCACATGCATTTAAAAGGCACATGGTTGTTCTGTCCACCACCACCCCACCCCCACCCCTGCCATGTGTGTTTGGGCCTTCAGGTTAAAGAACAAGCAAACATGTTAAGTTAGGATTACCCCCAAATCCCTATACAACCTGTGTAATACCTGAAGGTTTTTTTTTTTTTTTTAATTTAACAGTATTAAGCACATCTATAGTTAAAATGGTTTTTACCTTGGCCTGGTGGTGAAATGCAGCTTAAAGTTCCTGGTTCCATGCTAAACAGATCACACTGCAATAAAGCCAGGCACCATTATTTACTAAGACAGCATGGCCAAAGAATGGCATTATAGAATATCTATTTTCAGAGTTCAAAACAGGGCGCATACCTCCTCTTGGAGTCCAGCAGCAATTCAAGAGCGTTTCTGTTGAAAGAGACAGGCTCCAAGCTCCCTGAGGTTTTTACACCATCCTAACTCTTTGTTTTGAAATAGTCAGGAGGTTGATTGGCTCACCCCTCCCTAGCATTCCCTTCTGTGGTCTGGGCTGGGGGAATAAGTTGTCTGCACAACTGGGCTGCTTTTCTTTTCTTTTTTTTTCTTTTAGTTCAAATACATTTTTCTGTAGGGCCTCTTACAGTACCCGTTCCAAGTGGGGGCCCTTTGCAGATCTCAATGAATGTCTTGGGGCTTGTTTTTTATCAAGGCCCCCCGGCGCTAAATGTACTTGTGTTAGGCACAGACACTGCATAGCATAACCAATGGCAATAACAGTGTTTAATAGGATTTCCAAGCACAGCTCAGCACACAGGCCCCCGAGTTTGCAGTTCATATCTACTGAAGTCCAAGTCACACAGTCATGGTGCCGTTGGGCTGGCGCATCTATGACACAGCCCTCACAATCTTCAAAAAGCTTTTCCCTATGGCAGTGATTAAGGACAGCATAAACAGCAACGCGTACAATAGTCGGCAGGACTTTTTTTACGCTCACGACATGGCACTGGCTCAGTTAGTTCGATGCCAAGACTCCTCCTAAACTCCTCATAGCCGTCATCCTCGGAGTCCTCTTCAACAATGTGTATCGGTGTTGAGCAGAACCAAGGTGGGCCCAGTTCATCTTTGCTGCTTGATGCAACACTGTCCAGGGTCTCCTGCTCCTCTAGAAAGGCATCGTCGAGCTGTCGAGAGATTTTCAGAAAAGAAACTGTGTAAATTCCCACTGCGTGTTTTTAAATTTACACAACCCCCCCGCCCCCCGGTTCCTAACCCCATTACACCCCATCATCAACCATCGCTTCTTAATAATTCATTTTACCTGAGCGACGTCTTTTCCATTCACCTTGTCCTCCGATGACTCCCCCGAGCTGTGTTCGCCTTCCTCCTCCAGGGGGATGGACGACAAGAGGCCACCACGCTCATCGGGGTGTCTCACAAGCAGTTGGGTTTCGGGTTCTGGCGTATCCATCAACGGCTGGGCCAAAGGGCCCTCCTCGGTCGCTCCCTCCTCTTCCTCGTAACTGTCGCTGATGTAGCGCTTTCTCCGCGGATGGTCAAAGGCCCTCGGGGCTAAAACAAAGTCCGAAGTTCTCATGGGAGTGATGAGGGAGTCCATGTTTCCACGATTTCTAAAGCATGCATTCCTGGCCTCTTCTGCCCCAGCACTGGGACTTATGGGGTGATGGTGCTGCGCTCTGATTGGCAGAGGGCGCTGGGAGGAGTTTTTAGAGGGGTCACATGACCCTCTTCTGGGCAGCTCACCCCACCCTAGAACACCCCCGATTGGTCAAATCTGCTCTTGGGGCGGTCCTATATGACCGAAACCCATTGCGATTGGTAGAGGGCGGTGGGAGGAGTTCTTGGAGAGGTCACATTATCCACTTCCGGACGGGTCACCCCGCCTTGGGACACCCCCAATCGGTCAAATCTGCTCTCGGAGCAATCCTATGTGGCTGAAACCCCTCCTGATTGGTAGAGGGAGGTGGGGGGAGTTCTTAGAGGGGTCACATGAACCCCTTCCAGATGGGTCACCCTACCCCAGAACTCCCCCATATTGGTCAAATCTCCTCTCGGGACAGGCCTACGCGGACAAAAACCATTCTGATTGGTAGAGGGCAGTGGGAGGAGTTCTTAGAGGGGTCACATGAACCCCTTCCGGATGGGTCACCCTGCCCCAGAACTCCCCCATATTGGTCAAATCTCCTCTCGGGACAGGCCTACGCGGGTGAAACCCATTCTGATTGGTAGAGGGCAGTGGGAGGAGTTCTTATAGGGGGTCACATGACACACTTTGCTTCCGGTCATGTGTCCGCCTTGACACTGGAAGTAATACCCCCATGTGTGAGATTTCCGGTGACAAGTGGTCAGGGCTTAAGGGGTCAAGGGGCGAGGTTGACGGTAGGGCTTTATACAACTACCAAACACCCTTGGAGGCCCTTGCCTTCCAAAAGGGTGGCTTTGTAAATTTAGTATCAGGTGTTCTTGAACGAGGGTCCTTAGACATTTGAGACTTCACTGTGTTTTGAAGTTTGGCGAAGGTTTGCCTGAGGCACATTAAGAGCCGTTTGAGAACTGGAACTTTGTTCCTTGAAGGGGATGGTGTCCTAGCTCTAGAGGCCTTTTCTGGCATTGGAGGAGAACCGGCAGGACTCCCAGTTGCTTTCTCCCCGGCTTGGGAAAGCCCTGTTGTACTTGTAGCAATGGACACCATCTTTGGTTGCTTGGTGGGGGCCGTTTTCCCCATTCCATCCTGCGTCTTGCTCCTGTCTGCTGGAAGGAGCCACACCACTGGCATCTTGTTGTGTTTGGATGACGCTGAGGAGTCTCCTGGGGTCCATCGCTTTGGAATTCCATGGGATCTTCTGGGCAAGTCAGCACCTGCAGAGCCAGCAGGTCTCTTCCGTCGAACCTTATCGCACTTGCAGACTCTGATTGGCAGCTGGTCCCTGGAGAGCTTTGAATTCACAGTTCCATCGAACCCGTGTGGAGCCGTGATGTCTCGAAGACCATGCAGCTCAGCAGATACTTGTGTCTCCTCCTGAGTTTTCTGACCCTTCATCTTTCCTGGATGTGCCTTGCGGCACAGCTGGCAGACTGAGACCTGGCCCGCCAAGGGGTGGGAGCTGCTCAACATTTCCATCAGGTGCTTGATCTGCAGGTCGTGCGCAGCCTGCCCAGCAACGAGAGAGTCAAGAATGGATCTTGTCAGCTGCCCAGAGCCTGGTGCCTCTGGGGCAACCTGGTGGCGTTGGGTCTTGGGACGATCTGCCCTGCTCTCACCTGCCTGTGCCCCTGGCCTCAGGCAGGAGCCTTCTCCCGAGATAACCTTCCTCTCCATGTGCAGCTCCAGCGTCTCTTCTGTCCCTTTGGTGCTGCTCATACCGGTAAGGGGCTTTCTCAACTCACTCCTATAAATGTGGAGTGTCCCTGCGAGCAACTTCTCTGTTCCTGCGGTTTCTGGAGGTGGCGATGTCAGATCCACCCCTGCTGGCAGAGTGCAGCGATCTGGGTTAGCCTGGTTTCCTGCCACGCCCTCACTCCTACCCATCTCCATGGTGGTATCTTCCACTGGCGTTGGAGGACGTGTGGAATAAGAGGAGCCTGTGCTTTGCTTCCCTGTTTGCGATACGCTGCCATGGTCTGGGGTTTCTTTCCCTTTCAAAGCTGCTGCCCCAGGATGCTTCCAGGAATAAGACCTGGTCATTTGCTGCCTTCTGTTGGTGGGTAGGGCATGTACATCCTCCAGCCACCTCTGACAGGGGGCCCTTAGAGGCAACTGAATAGACCGAGCCTTCTTGGAACGCACCTGAAATGGTGACCGGTACGGAGTCACGATGCCCCTGCAGGTAGGGTGAGAGAGCCGGCCTCTCTCCTCTGGGGAAGGAGACATGAACCTCCTCAGGGAATCCTGGATCCTCATGGGCAGTCCCCATCTTTGCTGCACTTGCATCTTTGTAATGTGGAACTCCAGCTACTTTTTAACGTCCCTCCCAAGGAAGAGCGGCTCCCCAAGGATGGGAACCACCTCAACCTCGGGCTTTGCCTTCAGGGAGGACAGCTTGGGAACCGGGGGTAGGAAAGCCCGCAGGGATTTCCACTGGGCATCCGGCAAACCCCACTCCTTCTGCAGCTTCTTCCTCTGCGTGTGCCAGTCCAACTTCTCCCTGACCTCATCAAGCAGGAAATCGGTCTCCATCTCACTGAACTCCACCCCAGCTCCCTTGGCTGGGACGGTGTGAGGCACCTTTGCCGGGGGCTCTGGGTCCAGGGTGAGCAGCCCCCGCTGCATGACGAGATGCTTACGCCTTATGTGGAGTTTGATGGGGTGGACAGGCTGTTGTCCCATCATTGGCAATGCCGCTGTCCTGGGCTTGCCTGGCTCCCTAGGGGGGTGGAGTGGCCCAGGCAGGGCAGTCTCTCTCACGAGGGGAGAATCTCTGTGCGACTCTCCCACCATCTTAGGAAACGCCTTCATTTGTATCTCCAGGCATTTCTGAGCCATGTGATCCTGCAGCTTGACCACCGCCGTGGGCACAAGCCTGGCCAGGATGGCATCAGGGGATGCCATGATCCTGTGGGCCTTTTGGGGCAGGGATCCCGAGGGGCACACACATGGTTCCTGGATCTCCTGTCCACGCTGAGGGCCGTCATCGGATCTCAGGGGCGTTGGGACCTTTGCTGGAAATCCACATTTGAGCCGATCTGTGTGGAATTCCCATTGCTGCTTGGTGTCCCGCTCCCCCAGCAATGGCTCCCCCGGGATGGGGGTTTGTGGAGCTGGAGGCAGAAGAGCTGTGTGGGCTTTCTGGGGGGTGAGGGGTAAGCCCTGCTCGTGCTGGAGTCTCTTTGAGTGCACGTGACAGTCCAGCTCCTCCCGGACTTCATCGCTTAGGAAAAGGCCCATGCTCATGTTGAACTTCACCCTGGGGTCTCTGTCCGGTGGGCGCAGAGCAGGGGCGTTAGGGATCACCTTGGCCAGCGACTCAGTGGATAGGGTAGGTGCCCCCAGTTGGCTCTGCAGATGCTTCTGTCGGATGTTGAAGTCTGAGCCATGGGCTGACATCTGGTCCAGACCTGTGGTCTGCTCTCGCCGGTCTTGTCTGCTGTGGGCAGGACGCCTGGGGAGAGGCTGGGCTTGGATGGGATGAGTGGATCCTTCCCAGCCCGTGACAGGCGTGATCTCCCTTGTGTGGCAGAGGGGCTCTGACTGAGTCACGGAGGCTTCTCCCAAGGAAAAGGAGCTGTGACTCTAGAGGGAAGAGGGGATGGATTCCATAGAGGAATAGGAGAACTGGCTCGCCGCAGATGTCGTCACACTTGGCCTGTGGGAGAGAGCAGACAGGGACAGATGGGACATGGCCCTGCTGAGCTAAGCCTTCTAACTGTACTGCAATGGGGCAGTGCCTAGGCATGCATGGCACACCACACTCTGACACAAGGACATCAACTGGCTGACGAAGGACTGAGAGGGGGAGCTGGCACTCAATTGATCTATAATGATAACCCCTTCGTCACACGCACATGTGCAGCACCTAGCACAATGGGGCCTTGAGCATGATTGGGGACCTAGTGCTATTTTAATAGAAAGAGTAGCTAACAAAAATTGGTTTGGGTGAGGAATCATAGAATCATAGAATATCAGAGTTGGAAGGGACCTCAAGAGGTCATCTAGTCCAACCCCCTGCTCAAAGCAGGACCAATTCCCAGCTAAATCATCCCAGCCAGGGCTTTGTCAAGCCGGGCCTTAAAAACCTCCAAGGAAGGAGACTCCACCACCTCCCTAGGTAACGCATTCCAGTGTTTCACCACCCTCCTAGTGAAATAGTTTTTCCTGATATCCAACCTGGACCTCCCCCACTGCAACTTGAGACCATTGCTCCTTGTTCTGTCATCTGCCACCACTGAGAACAGCCGAGCTCCATCCTCTTTGGAACCCCCCTTCAGGTAGTTGAAGGCTGCTATCAAATCCCCCCTCATTCTTCTCTTCTGGAGACTAAACAATCCCAGTTCTCTCAGCCTCTCCTCAAAGATGTGAGCATGTGTGTGTAACCCTTGCCAGAGCATGTTGTGAAGGCCAAGACCATAAACAGGGGTCAAAAAAGAACTTTACACCGGATTCCAGGCCAGGGACCCTTAACCCAGCAGTTCTGGGCTTTCCTCTCCCAGCTTTCCCTGCTACTTCCCTGGACTGCTTCCTGCCACTCCTGGTTCCCCTCCTTGCTCTGGGTGCACCAGCTCCAAACACGTTCCCCTCTGCCCAGGGAGGGGTGCCCTTTCCCAGCAGCAGCCGCTGTCTGTTGCCAGCTTCCTGGCTTTATGGGTCCTGCCTATTCCTGCCCAGTTGAGCCTGCTTGCCATCAATTCCCTGCTCCCTGGCTCTTCCTCCAGGGGCACCCTTTGGAGTTAATGGGCCACCTTAGCCCCTTCCAGGCCTGTGTGGGGTGGACACCCCGTCCCAGGGGGTCATCTGATTGCTGTTTCTTTCAAACACAGCAGGGAGCAGGGGCAGGTTCTAGACAGTTGCCTGCTGGGAGATATTGCCGGACAGAAGGATTTGATCCTATTCACAACCCAGCTTGTGGTCTCTGCATTTAATTTCTGATAATCCCTCACCTCACTGTCACTGGTATCTCACCTTGGAAGCTAAAGCCTCTTAGTGGCTTTTTCCCTGTTATTTTAGGATCCTGGAGTGTCTGGTTTTCTCTGCTCCCTCCTCTCTCCATTCACTATCCGCTCCCACCCAGCCCCCAGTCTGGTGCCCCCCGTGCAGTTGCCTTACGGTATCAGAACTTCATCCAGGTGTCTGGCCACGTACTCTATCCTCCTCTCAGCGATCCTGAGGGTGTGAGCCAAGGGGAGCTTCTCCAGGTGCATGCGGCAGCTGTGGAACAGGGAGAATATGTAGCTGAGTGCCGGCCCTGCCCTCAGGCCCTTTTTTACCTAGAGGGGCGGCACTGAAAGGCTCCCTGTCCCATTCTCCACTGAGGCAGCCTCCTCCTCTGCAATACCCAGGCCTTGGATGTTCTGGTTTTGGGTTAGCTGGATTGTTAGGTGACCTCTGTCTAGTGTGGAGAAGAGGAGAGTGTATCCTGCTGGCAGCGTGTGTGTCATGTCCCTTCCACAGAAGCTATCAACATATAGGATAACAGCCTACTACAGCTACCAACTAATGCAGCTGCCTCTTTAGCTCTAAGGGGTGCTTTCTGCTGCAGAGCTGAAGGTCCAGGGTTCAAATCCTACTGGGAACCCATGCTGGGGGACTTGAGGTGCAAGAGGGGCCATTACACAAGTGCTGCCGGATCCCTTTCACCCTAATCACCGTACCAGAAAGGCCAGCCTTCCTCCTGATCTCTCCACCTCACCTCCCTGGTGTGCACGGGGCTGCTCCCATCAAACATGTTTTCCCCCTCTTGGGAGGGGAGGATGGTCCACTCCAGTCGACACAATCTACCACCGCCCCCCCGTCCCCCGCAGGTTAAATGAGCCGCATGATGCTAGAGTAAGGGAATGACCCACTGTACGATGCATGGGGGTGGATTAGAGATGGCAGCTTCTGCTGGGTGGGAAAGAATTGCATGATTCTAAGGAGAATAGTTGCTTGCCTGGTCTATAGGTCGGGGCAGGGGAGGGATTACTAGGGCTACTGCCCCTGGGGGGGGGATGAATTGCATGACATGAGAGGTGGGGACTGACCCACTGCAGATTTATGGAGCCGGGCATTGCTTACCATGCCTCTAGGCGTGCAAAAGCCTCCTCCAAATCCTTCTCACAGCGTCCAAAACCTGCCAGAAGTGAGACATAAAGGAGACGTTGAGCTGCTTGGGCACCCTCTGCTTCCTAGTGCCCCAGAGCCCCAGATTTCAGGGGCCCCAGCCAGTGCCTCTGAACGACTGTGGGCATGACTGTACCTTCGCAGGAAGAGGGGAGGCAGGTCGGGGAATAGACCCTATTTCTCTGCTTTGCGTGGGGCCCGAGTTTGCCACCGCAGCTGTGGGGTCAGGGGCTGCTTACCTTTCGGTTTCTTCCTTTTGTCCCTGCGCCTCGTCTTCCTCGGAGAAGCCTGTCACACACAGAGAAAGCAGCAGGGTTATAAGAGAACTCCTCAATAAAACGGGGATAACAATGAGCCAGAGGTGATTGCCATGTGGGGCCAGAGGGAAGTTTTTCCTTGTGGGAGAGTATTGCACTAGGAGGCATCATGGGTAGGCATTGTGCTTTTCTATGATGCAGCCAATATACGGCACACAGCACAACCCATAACAGGGGTCACTGGAATAATCCAGGGGTTGGAGAAACAGGGATTGCTGGTACCAGGAGCCTGCAGAGTTTAGAAGCATTGCAGGAGAGAATAGAAGTGCTGTTGCTGGGTCTGGTTCTCTCTCCCCCTCCCCCGCCAGTTATGAATTGCAAAACTGGTTTTTAGAATAAACCAAAACCAAGTTTATTAACTACAAAAGATAAATTTCAAGAGATTATAAGGGATAGCAAACAGATCAAAGCAGATTCCTGAGCAAATCAAACAAAACACGCAACGTAAGCTTAATACGCTAAATTAACTGGTTAATAGTAGCACATTCTCACCCTAAATGTTGTTTTGTGCAGGTTGCAAAGTTTCTTGACGGTAAACTGCACTGATTGCAGCTTAAATATCCAGGTATTCCTTTCACAGGCTAGATATTTCCACACTGGGCTCAGCCCCCACCCTCCTCCCCCTCAGTTTAGTTCCTTTGTTTCTCCAGGTGTTTTCAGCAGTCTTCCATTTTGGGAGGGAGGAGGTGGAGAAGAACCTAGATTAACTCACTTCCAAGCCTTCAATAGGATTTGGATATGACAGGAATCCTTTGTCTCCCAGTTTGACCCCCCACCCCCAACTCCCTCCTAGTGGAAAAATACCACCAGTCCAAAATGATGTCCAGTACCAGGTGACATGATCACATGACCCTGCAGTGTCAAAGCAACATCCCAGGAAACTTCTCAGGAAGGAGGAAGTTTAGTATCTTCAAAGTCCTAATGGCCCATCCAGGCTGATTGCCTACTGTTTGGTGGGCATTCCCCTGGTGCAAGCACTTTTGTAATTGATACAGAGCCCGTATTCCTAACTTCAGATACAGAAATGATACATCCATACAAATAGGATAATCACATTCAGTAAATCAGAACCTTTCCAATGATATCTCACATGACCCATCTTGCATAAAACATACCTTAGTTATTCATAGAACAATATTTCTATGAAGAATATAGGGCATAATGTCACAGCAGTGAAGAAGCATGTGGACAAGGGCAATCCAGTGGATATCGTGTACCTGAACTTTCAGAAAGCCTTTAAGAAGATCCTTCCCCAAAAGTTCTTAAGCAAAGTAAGTTGTCAGGGGATCAGAGGGAAGGTCTTCTCATGGACCAGTAACTGGTTTTAAAGATGGGAAACAAAAGGTAGGAATAAATGGTGAGTTTTTGGAAAAGAGATAAATAGCAACATCCCCCAAGGATCTGTACTGGGACCAGAGTTGTTCAACATATTCATAAATGATCTAGAAAAGCGGGGAAACAGTGAAGTGGCGGGATTTGCAGATGATACAAAACTAAAGATCGTTCAGTCCAAAGCTGAATATGCCCTCCTTGTTCTTAGATGTAGAACTCTGTGTTGGGCTGTATGAAACCACATTTTGTTTGAATGGGCCCCATTTGCCAAACAAACTCTCCAGAACTCTCTGTACGACTGCCCTGTCCTCATCGTTATTTCCCATTCTGCCAATCTTTGTGTCATCAGCACATTTTTATCAGCAGCAATTTTATATTTACGTCCAGGCTACACCTGACGGCAGGTTGCTGCTCTGGCATCTGGCAGGCGCTGATGTCGTCTCTAGGTCAGAATGGGACTGCCCTCCTGCAATCTCCCTCTAGCCTGTGAGCTGTCAATGCTGTGCTTACATCAGGAGATAGGATGTGGCAACCGCCCAAGGGGGCTGAGCTGCTGAGCTCAGAACTAGGTAGGAGAGAGGGCATCAGATTTCCCAGGAAAACCCTGGGTCTTTTCAAAGCTTTATGACTCTCAAGCCCCTGGGCAAGGGACGTATTTTCCCTACTTGTGAAGCAGAATCTCCCAGCCTGAAGTGATAATCTAGTGTTACAAGTGCAGAAAAACATTCATGGTATCGCCTGCCCAAGCATTCCAAAACCATGCGCTGGGCCCCACCAAAATCATGAAATTGACTTCAAAATAACAATATCTTAAAAAAATTTCATCTGGGGAACTCTTCATTTGCCTTCTGGTGTCTGAGCCGCTAGGGTGCACTCAATCTACATTTTCCAGCTTCTCTTTGCAACCAATGTGCTAACAAATAAAATGAAATCAAATCAAATCAAATAAAAAGCCGAGATGCTCAGATAAATCACTTGACTCCAGCAGTGGGAGCTTTAAGAAAAGCACCCTATATCATGAGATAATAAAGAGCCCTACCTCTTATCTAACACTTTCAGTCAGTGGATCTCAAAGCACTTTACAAAGGAGGTCTGTAGCATTAGCCCCCTTTTAGAGATGGGAAACTGAGGCACAGAGAAGAACAGTGACTTACCCAAGGTCACCCAGCAAGACAGTAGCAGAGACAGGACTAGCACTTAAGTCTCCTGAGTTTCGTCTAGTGCTCTATCCACTAGGCCACAGTGCATTTGAAGTAAGGGGTCATAGTCAGTACATTCCTGTGGTGTGTGGTGGTTATTTTGGCTCTCCCAATGCCATAGTTGTTGAAGTGACACATTTTGACCTGTGACCTGTGCTGGCCCAGGGGCATCATTGTTAAAACGAGTTTCTCACAGCAGCTTCTTGTTAGGCCTGAACACAAGTTAACTGGACCATGTCTCCAATGTCCCATGGGAAAGTTTAAAAGCCACTGAAGGCCTTGCAGTGCACTGAAATACTGGGATTTTCAGAAAGCCTTTGACAAGGTCCCTCCCCAAAGGCTCTTAAGCAAAGTAAGCTGTCATGGGATAAGAGGGAGGGTCCTCTCATGGATCAGTAACTGGTTAAAAGATAGAAAACAAAGGGTAGGAATAAATAATCCATTTCTCCGAATGGAGAGAGGTAAATAGTGTTGTCCCCCAGTGGTCTGTATTGGGACCAGTCCTATTCAACATATTCATCAATGATCTGGAAAAAGGGGTAAACAGCGAGGTGGCAAAATTTGCAGGCAATACAAAACTATTCAGAATAGTTAAGTCCAAAGCAGACTGTGAAGAGTTACAAAAGGATCTCAGAAAACTGGGCGACTGGGCAACAAAATGGCAGATGAAATTCAAGGTTGATCAATGCAAAGTAATGCACATTGGAAAACATAATCCCAACTCTACAGATAAACTCATGGGGGCTAAATTAGCTGTTACCACTCAACAAGAGCTCTTGGAGGCATTGTGGATAGTTCTCTGAAAACATCCACTCAATCAGCAGTGGCAGTCAAAAACGGAAACAGAAAGTTGGGAATCATTAGGAAAAGGATAGATAACAAGACAGAAAATATCATATTGCCGCTATATAAATCCAGGGTACACTCAGATCTTGAATACTGCCTGCAGATGTGGTTTCCCATCTCAAAATTAAGTAAGAGAAAAAAAACCTTTTGAAGTGATAATCAAGATAGCCCAGTTGTTTCTCTTACTTAATTGGCCTCTCAGAGTTGGTAAGACAACTCCCACCTGTCTCTGTATGTGTATATATATATCTCCTCAATATTATGTTCCATTCTCTGCATCCGAAGAAGTGGGCTGTAGCCCACGAAAGCTTATGCTCAAATAAATTTGTTAGTCTCTAAGGTGCCAAAATACTCCTGGTTTTTCTATCCTACTTGTTGCTTGGAGGTAATGAATAATTCATTTGATCTTATAATAAATATTTGAACTTGTAATATATCTGTAAATGCCAATTAGAGGCTGCTCTGCATTTTAATCTGAGCAAAACAAGTCTTTATTTGCATGCTCTTTTCAGACATTTTGTTCTTTGTGATTTTGCTGAATTTAAAGTGTTCATGAAAACTGGAGGATTCAAGAAGAAGCCTCTTCTTACTGGATCACTATATATGGAGTGATCCCAGCAGGGACAAAATGCCACAGGTATGTCTTATATTAGGTAGCAGCAAATGTTCTATCATGTCTAGCTGGGGTGGTTGGGGCAGTAAGGAACAACCAATGAATGGAGCCACGAGCTTGGTCTGTGGCCCTGTCTCTCTCTGTGGATGTGTCCTGCCAGCCCAATGGGGCCTGGTCAGAACAGGGGGCCTCTGGCCACCCTCCCTCCCTTCCTTCCATGGGGCTGTGTCCAGGCAAGCTCTGCTGAGAGTGTAGGATGGCTGCTGAGGGGTTGGGGCAGGGGGTGTCCTCCTACCATCCTGCTTCTCCTGGAGAAACTGTGCTGGGTCGCCATGGCAATCCAGATGACCAGGACTAGAAGGACGCAGGTGTACAGCACCCAGGGGCTGTCCCAGCAGGCACAGAACCAGCTCTGCGTGATCCCCATCCTCGTGCTGGGGAGGACAGTCTGGACACTGGGCTCCCTGCTGGTGTTGCCACTGGATCTCTCCCGAGAGGCTGTTTGTTCCAGTGACGCATCATAAAGGGCCAGAACCAGGCGGGTCCTGACATCACAAAGGGACTGCACACATCAGAGGTGAGCAAGATCCTCAGCTCCCTACAGCCCCTCCCCAGTGTTAGGGGGCTTATGTTTTTCCCCTTTTACTTTCCTGGTTCTTCTCGCATGAACAGAGCAACAATACCCCAAGTTCAAAGGCACAAACAATTTGATGTTTATTGGGGTAAACTTTTAGCAAGCATCATTTTAGTTGCCATTCTATTTTCAGGTACCGTGGTAGCTGTTACACAGGTGCTGGCCTCCTCGTTGAGCATTTTGCGTTTTTGTACACATTTTCCACCCCTGTCAGCCTTTTGAAGCCATCCCCCACCCACGTCATGCTAGCAACAAGACAAACACCACAGACAAACAACGCAAAACATAGATTCATAGTATTCTGGGTTATTCTTTCACTGGCGCCAGCATGCTTGTAGAGTGTCTGAAAAACAAAAGAAACAATTTTTACCCCCTTTGGTGGGGACAGATTATTGCTTAATAATAATACCAAGTCCTTTTACAAATTTCCTTGCTAATTGCAGGAAAACCAGAAGAATTACCTTTAGGCTGTTCTTATTTTGTTTTATAGTCAGGCTAGTGAATTACCCCACTCACTGGTCATTTATGAAATTTATGAGGTGGCGTGCCTCAGTTTCCCCGCTTGTACAACAGACCAGGTTTGCAATAGTTTTTTTGCTGTACCAAGCTTTACGTTTATTTTCAGGTAATAGCTGAGAGACAGCTTTAGATTTTGGCTTTGTATCTCCCCCCTAACACCTCCCCCCTGTTAGGGTTATCCTGTCCCCCTTATTTTCAGGCTTGACTTGTTTTTTCACCTCCCTCTTCTGGAGGGCCATAATCTGAGTCTTCTAGTAGCTTGTTTGCTGACCAGATGGATTTATTATTTCCAGATTTTTTGTGCTGCTACTTATGGGTAGTTTTCTTCTTCCCCCATCAGTTAGGTAATTTGCATTTACACAGAGGCTTTCTTGGCTTGCCTCTGGATCCAAAGCGATCAGCAGCTCAGAGACTGTCTTAAAAGGGACACATTTCACTTCCACCAGAGTTCTCATTACTTTTCACTTTCATCTCCTGCTTTAAAACACACAGAGATTTGAAAAAGAAAGCACAATTTATTGTGGCTTCTTTTGGAGCCCTAATAGGATTTTAATTAAGTACCATGTTTTGTTTGCATTTCTTTTACCTCTTTTCCAATATACACTGCACATGTCCTGAGAAATAGTTTAATTTCCATAACATTATATTAGTCATATTAATTTTACACAAGGTGTAACTGCCTTCCCGTGCCCACAGAGTTTTCATGCACCCCCACCAAAGCGACAGTCCAATCCCCCAGAGCCCCCGCAAGGCTCAGTGTTCCCATCATTGCTCCTCTTTTCCTTTTCCTATGCATGCACAAAACTATTTTTGCCTAACATTTTTTGCACTGTGATTACTTTTTTTTTTTTTTACACAACCGTACCCCGATTACACTCCCATCTTGACAACCAGAGACAGCCAGGGGCAGTCAAGTTAAGTTCCAATAGAAACCCCTGACATTCCTTTAGTGATTTTGATCACATTACCCAATAGTTAAATAATTTGATTAGATTATTTCTCCTCCTGCTGCCTTCAGCAGTCCCCTATAGACCATTTTTGTAGGAAAAGGGCCCATTTTTTCTCAGAATAGCTGTAAAGGCTTCTGGGGACAGAAGCATCGTGGTGGTAGTAGCCACTCTTCCTGACCCCCGGTATAATTTAATTACCAAGCTTCCATCCAATGTGATTGCACAGAGTTGCACATACAGTTACATTTATGGAACTGGGTTTTATTATTAAACCAAAAACTTGCTTCTTGTAACACCACAACTGTTACCTGTACCATTTTCACAATTCCCAAATGTTTACTTTCCTCCAAACCCTGTATTATTAATTTTTGCAAAAAGTATTTGTAACTTTTTACTTACTTTTTTAAATTACTTACTCCTACATTTAGTTTTTTAAGGTAGCGCACTTTGTTTTTAACAACTCAGCCACCAAGTACAATTATTGCCACACAGCTGCCTTAACCTGTGCTGTCTTTACCTTGAGACTGTTCAAAAGGCAGTAAAACATTTGTCTCCATGGTTGCCCATGGATCTGTTACTAAAAAAATTCCAGTGGACTACAGCAGACCTCCGTCGTACTTTGTCCCAAACAAAACAAACCACCAAAAACATTTCACATAAGTATCCAAAGTCCCCTCCACTAAAACTTCAGAAAAACAAAAGTATGGAACGGCCAGGGGAGAGGAGGGGGAAGAGGTGGAAAGAAACCAATGAAGCCTGTCAGGTCAGTTTAAAGTACAGGCTCCCAGCAGCAAATTAAGTAAACTGAGAGAAAGAAGAAGGAAAAGAAGAAAAGGATATAGTTAGCGCTGAACCAAGAGTAGACTCCTCGGGTTGGAACAGTTGGGAACCCTTCCCCCCAGGTTCTCAGCCTGGCTCTGGGAGAAGACTGGGGGTCATTACCTGCTCCTGCAAACCCGGCCATTTTTCAGGTTGAAACCTTTTCTTTTTTCCTCCACTTCCCCAGGACCAAGTCCCAGCTCCTGTCTCTAACGCTGGTCTGTTAACTCTGCTTCTGACTCTAAACCCTGATGGGCCAAATCATCTTTAACCACCCAAACTACTCTGCACCCCTTCAGCAGCCCTTGCTGAAACAGCACCAACCTTGAAAGTTTACTGGCAGCTTCCCATAATGCTGCCCTTACTTCAAACCTCTCACAAGTGGACTGAAGTGCCTCCTTTCTCTGGAGGGCATCCAGTCCCCATGGGCAGGGACCTTCTTCCACTACCCATATACCAAAGGAGGGGGGGGGGCTCCGCAGCCACCCCCCATCCCTCTGGGTCCCCTAACACTGCATCCATTTCCTTTTTAATCTCATCCCAGGCTGACTGCTGCTCCTGGTATGGGCCCTGGTTCTTCCTTATCCATTTATCCAAAAAATCCTTTTCCCTGGCTTGCCAAAACCTGCAACTACCATCACGAGAGCTATACCCCCTCCAAGCAGAGCTGCGTGGACTGTTGGGGGTGGGCGGGGGGGACTTACAGGCTGCCACTCACCTATCCGATGCGATGCATCTGAGTCACGGCACCAAGATGTTAGGGGGCTTATTCCTTCACCCTCTCACTTCCCTGGTCCTTCTCGCATGAACAGAGAGCAACAATACCCAAAATCCAAAGGTGCAAACAATTCGATGTTTATTGGGGTGAACTTCCAGCAAGCTCAAATCCAAGTTTCCTTCCTCAGTGTCCCCCTTCCCAGCTCTGACACCACAGAGCCATCCCTGTTCCCATTCACTATTCCTATTCCCCCCTTAGCAAAACATGATTCCAATTTCCCCACCCCCATTCCCTGTTCCCATTCGCCCCCCCTTACTTCCTGATTGACTGCAGACTATATAGTAAAACTTGAGTTGTGCTTAGCTATACCTTAACCAATCATGTTACTGAAATTTAACTAACCAATTCTAACATACTGTAACATGGTTTTTTAACCAATTATATCCCACCACCTTAACAAACCCAACAAAATTAATTATACAGCAGACAGAAACAATTAGAGAACCAAACAGACCATGCAAATAAACATACAAAACAATACAGAAGCAAGAATTTTACACCCCAGCTATTGATAAGTGAGTTCTTGCCAGACAGGATGCTATTAAACTAAGTTTTCTTTTACATCTTCTAGGCTCTTCCCTTTCTC
Source organism: Malaclemys terrapin pileata (assembly GCF_027887155.1). Taxonomy (NCBI): domain Eukaryota; kingdom Metazoa; phylum Chordata; order Testudines; family Emydidae; genus Malaclemys; species Malaclemys terrapin. The sequence goes on along the minus strand of NC_071515.1, from coordinate 10,733,581 downwards.
TGGAGGTGACAGGAATATCAGGACAGGATTGGATTCCTAACAGCCAATAGCACCTTATTTCCATGGGACTAGTCTGGGATGTGAGGATGTGACCGTTCACTTCTCAGCTTAGGGCTGCCTCTGCTGCTTAGCCGAAGGCCTTACTTAGCCTAAGACCAGAGTCTCAGACTGTCCCTTACACCTAAAAAAAGGAATTAAAATCACTTTTTTTCTACCTCGATAACTAGCTAAGTGATAAGAAAACACCTAAATTCTTAAAGTATAGGCCTTTGTAGACAGGCCTGAATATCTCTATCCTAACACCCAGCACCCCATGTAGGTACTTAGAGACTGTGACCGAGTCACCCCGTAACCTTCTCTTCATTAAGCGAAAGAGATTGAGCTCGGTGAGTCTCTCACTAAGAGGCAGGGTTTCTAACCTTTGAATCATTCTTGAGGCTTTTTTCTGACTTCTCTTTCATTGAGAACATCCTTCTGCAATAACAAGGAGTCTGGTGGCACCTTAAAGACTAACAGATTTATTTGGGCATAAGCTTTCGTGGGTAAAAACTTCACTTCTTCAGATGCATAGAGTGAAAGTCACAGCTGCAGGCATTATATACTGACACATGGAGAGCAGGGAGTTACTTCGCAAGTGGAGAACCAGTGTTGACAGGGCCAATTCAATCAGGGTGGATGTAGTCCACTCCCAATAATAGATGAGGAGGTGTCAATTCCAGGAGAGGAAAAGCTACTTTTGTAATGAGCCAGCCACTCCCAGTCCCTATTCAAGCCCAGATTAATGGTGTTAAATTTGCAAATGAATTTTAGTTCTGCTGTTTCTCTTTGAAGTCTGTTTCTCGTCCCCTAGTGCCCCTCCTCTACTTGCGCTACATTGATGACATCTTCATCATATGGACCCACGGAAAGGAGTCCCTTGAAGAATTCCACCTGGACTTCAACAATTTCCACCCCACCATCAACCTCAGCCTGGACCAGTCCACACAAGAGATCCACTTCCTGGACACTACAGTGCAAATAAGTGACTGTCACATAAACACCACCCTATACCGGAAACCTACTGACCGCTATACATACCTACATGCCTCCAGCTTCCATCCAAGACACACAACACGATCCATTGTCTACAGCCAAGCCCTAAGATATAACCGAATTTGCTCCAACCCCTCAGACAGAGACAAACACCTACAAGATCTTTATCAAGCATTCGTAAAACTACAATACCCACCTGGGGAAGTGAGGAAACAGATTGACAGAGCAAGACAGGTGTTGCGGAATGTGGGGGAGTTAGGGCCCTGCACCCCTCTTCCCGAGATTCACTGCGACTCTCAACCAGCCAGTAAAGCAGAAGGTTTATTTAAGGACAGGAACACCGTCTCAAGCAGAGCGTGTAGGTACGACCAGACCCCCTCAATTAGGTCCCTCTGGGAGGTTCAGGGAGCTTAGACCCCAGCTTGGGGTTCCCTGCGTTGCACCACCCAGCCCCAACCGAAACTAAACTCCCAGCCCCTCCCGCTGCTCCTCTCCTTTGTCCAGTCTCCCGGGCAGAAGGTGTTAATTCTCCCCACCCCCGTTCCTGGCTCAGGTAGCTTCCTTCAAGGGAAGTCCCACATCCCCACTGCAACCCCCCTGCAACATTCCCAGGTCAAATCTGCCCTGCTCCCTGCTCCGTCACATCTCTCCCCCCTTCGAGACTGAACTGAGCGGGGTCACTCTGACCAGTGACCTGGGGAAGTTCAGGGCTCCCTCTCCGGGACAATGCGTCCGCTATCAGGTTGTCACGTCCCTTCACATGGACCACGTCCATGTCATAATCCTGCAGGAGCAGGCTCCATCTCAGGAGCTTGGCGTTGGCTCCTTTCATCTGGTGCAGCCAGGTCAGGGGAGAGTGGTCGGTGTGCACGGTGAAGTGACGCCCAAAGAGATATGGCTCTAGTTTCTTGAGGGCCCACACCATGGCCAGGCATTCCTTCTCGATGGCCGCGTAGTTCTGCTCCCGGGGTAGCAACTTCTTGCTCAGGTACACGATGGGGTGTCTCTCCCCCTTTTCGTCCTCCTGCATTAACACCGCCCCCAGTCCTGTGTCTGAGGCGTCGGTGAACACCATAAAGGGCTTGTCAAAGTCTGGGTTTGCCAGAACTGGGCCACTGACCAGAGCCTCCTTCAGCGCCCGGAGAGCCTCCTGGCACTCCTCGGTCCAGACCACTTTGTCTGGCTTCCCCTTCTTGCACAGCTCAGTGATGGGGGCGGCTATGGCGCTAAAGTGGGGCACGAACCTCCGATAGTACCCTGCCATCCCAATAAAGGCTTGGACCTGCTTTTTGGTTTGAGGAGCGGGCCAGTCTCTGATCACCTCCACTTTGGCTGGTTCTGGCTTTAGGCAGCCGCTTCCCACCCGGTGGCCTAGGTAGGATACCTCAGCCATCCCCACCTTGCACTTCTCCGGTTTTACGGTCAGCCCAGCCTTCTGGAGTCGGTCCAGCACTTGTCTAACCTGGGATATGTGGTCCTCCCAGGTCTGGCTAAAGACACAGATGTCATCGATATACGCCACGGCAAAACTCTCCATCCCCCTCAGTAGCTGATCCACCAGGCGCTGGAAGGTGGCCGGCGCTCCCTTGAGGCCGAAGGGCAGGGTCAGGAACTCATAGAGCCCCAGAGGGGTGACAAAGGCCGATTTCAGCCTGGCATCTGCATCCAGCGGCACTTGCCAATAGCCCTTTGTAAGATCCATGGTGGTAAGGTACCGAGCACCTCCCAGCTTGTCTAGGAGCTCGTCCGGCCTGGGCATGGGGTAGGCATCGGCTACAGTGATGGCATTGAGCTTCCGATAGTCCACACAGAACCGGATCGACCCGTCCTTTTTGGGGACCAGCACCACCGGCGAGGCCCAAGGGCTGGAAGACGGCTGGATCACCCCCAAAGCCAGCATGTCATTGACCTCTCTTTCCAGGTCCTGAGCAGTTTTCCCTGTGGCTCGGAAGGGGGAGCATTTTATAGGCGGGTGCGATCCTGTCTGCACCCGGTGGACAGTCAGATTAGTGCGTCCAGGCTGGTTGGAAAACAGCTGTTGGTACAGATGCAGCACCCCTCCGATCTCAGCTCGCTGGGCAGGGGTTAGCCGATCAGAGAGGGGAATTGCTTCCAGGGGGAAGCCAACTCTTGTCCCAGGGAATAGATCTACTAAAGGGTCATCTCCCTGCCCCTCCCACTGTCCACACACGGCCAACACCATATTCCCCCTGTCATAATATGGCTTCATCATATTCACATGGTACACCCGGTGGTGGTGTGCCCGGTTCGACAGCTCCACCACATAGTTTACCTCGTTTAGTTGCTTGACAACCTTGAAGGGCCCTTCCCAGGCGGCCTGGAGTTTGTTTTTCCTCACGGGGATGAGGACCATCACCTGATCCCCAGTGGCGAAGGCGCGGGCCCGTGCTGTGCGGTCATACCAGACCTTCTGCTTCCTCTGGGCTCTGGCCAGATTCTCCCTGGCCAGGCCCATGAGCTCGGCAAGTCGTTCCCGGAAGGTCAGGACATACTCCACCACCGACTCTCCCTCGGGAGTGGCCTTCCCCTCCCATTCGTCTCTCATCAGGTCCAGGGGCCCCCTTACCCGCTTTCCATATAGCAGTTCGAAAGGCGAAAACCCGGTAGACTCCTGGGGTACCTCCCTGTACGCAAACAGCAGGTGAGGTAAGTACTTGTCCCAGTCCTGCGGGTGCTGATTCATAAATGTTTTCAGCATCATTTTTAGCGTCCCATTGAACCTCTCCACCAGCCCGTTGGATTGGGGGTGATATGCTGAGGCCCAGTTGTGCCGGACCCCACATCTCTCCCACAAGCACCGGAGTAGGGCCGACATGAAGTTGGACCCTTGGTCCGTCAAGACTTCCTTGGGGAACCCCACTCGGCTGAAAATGGTCAGCAGCGCATCCGCCACAGTGTCTGCTTCAATGGACGATAAGGGCACTGCCTCGGGGTAGCGGGTGGCGAAATCTACCACCACCAGGATGTATTTCTTCCCAGACCGGGTCGTCTTGCTGAGAGGTCCCACTATGTCCATGGCCACCTTCTGGAAAGGCTCCTCTATGATGGGCAAAGGTCTCAATGCTGCCTTCCCCTTGTCCCGGGCCTTCCCCACCCTCTGGCAGGGGTCACAGGATCGGCAGTACTGCCGGACGTTGGTGAAGACCCCGGGCCAGTAGAAGTTCTGTAGCAGCCTCTGCCTGGTGCGCCGGATCCCCTGGTGCCCTGCGAGAGGGATGTCATGGGCCAGGTACAGTAGCTTGTGGCGAAACTTCTGGGGAACCACCAGCTGCCTCCTGATCCCCCACGACTCCACTTCCCCCGGGGGAGCCCACTCTCGGTACAGGAACCCCTTCTCCCACAGGAACCTCTCCTTGCATCCTCTCCTCATGGTCTGTACCACACTGAGGTCAGCCAGGCCCCTTAGCTTCCGCAGGGAGGGGTCCTTCTGCAACTCGGCCTGGAACTCGGCGGCTGGGGAAGGGATGGGGACCTGCTCCCTCTCGTCGGCTGGGTCGGAAGCCCCAGCCACCCCGCGGCCTGTCCTTGGGTGTTCCCTCCCCACCCGGGAAGGGTTCGGTGCCTCCGGTGGGACATCCTTCCCAAGGTCAGGGCGTAGTGCCCCTCGCCGGCTCTGGCTACGGGTCACGACTAAGGCGGTCTGGGGGCTGCTTGGCCAGTCCTCTAGGTCCCCCCCCATCAACACCTCAGTGGGCAAATGGTGGTGCACTCCCACGTCCTTGGGGCCCTCCTTGGCCCCCCATTTCAGGTGTACCCTCGCTACGGGAACCTTGAATGGGGTCCTGCCCACCCTGGTCAGGGTCAGGAAGGTGTTGGGCACCACCCGATCTGGGGCCACCACCTCGGGCCGGGCCAGTGTCACCTCTGCGCCCGTGTCCCAGTATCCATAAACTTTCTTCCCATCCACCTCCAGGGGAACAAGGCACTCGCTCCGCAGGGACAGCCCCGCGCCAACCCTGTAAACGGAGAACTTTGAATCCGGAGCATCTGGCCCCCCAGAGAAGCTGGCCGGGGGCCCTTCTCTCTCTTGAGCAGTTGATAAGCTGCCAGCCCCTCTTGCGTGGGAAGCCTGCCCCTCGTCCGTCTGGGCCTCTACCAAGTTAACCCGGTGCGGGTTCGGTCTGCTCAGTCTGTCTTTGAGCTTGGGGCACTGGGCCCGAACGTGGCCTCTTCGGCCGCAGTAATAGCAACTCATGTCCCGTGGGTCCCCTCGAGCCGGTCGGTTGTCCCTGATGCTGGGCATTCCCCGTGGGAGGGGATTCCCCATATTCCCCCTTTGGGAGGTCCCAGGGTGACTCTCTCTCTGCATCGCGGCGGGCCTGTTCCTTTGGGGCTCCTCCCTGCCACCCCCTGACCGGCTCTTTACAAACTCATCAGCCAGCTGCCCGGCGTGTCGCGGGTTCTCTGGCTTTCTGTCCACCAACCACAGCCTCAGGTCGGATGGGCACCGCTCATACAGTTGCTCCAGTACCAGCAGTTTAATCAGGTCCTCCTTCGTCTGGGCCCCACCAACCCACTTGCTGGCGTATCTTTCCATGCGGACGGCTAGTTGCAGATATGAGATCTCAGGGGTTTTATCTTGACTCCGGAACCTTTCCCGGTACATCTCAGGAGTCAGCCCAAACTCACGTAGCAGGGCCTTTTTGAATAGTTCGTAGTCCCCTTTCTCTGCCTCTCCCAGTTGGCGGTACAATGCCACGGCTTTGGGGTCCAGTAAGGGGGTAAGGACCCGGAGTCTGTCCGCGGGATCAACCCGGTGCAGCTCGCAGGCCGTCTCAAAGGCCTCCAGGAAGTCATCCATGTCCTCCCCTTCCTTGTATGGGGCCATGATGCACTTATCAAAGCTCCGTGCAGTCCTGGGTCCCCCCTCACTCACCACAGCCGGGGGTTCGCTGCCCTTCAATCTCGCCAGTTCCAGGTCATGCTGACGCTGTCTCTCATTCTCCTGTCTCTGTCTCTCTTCATGCTGACGCTGTCTCTCATTCTCCTGTCTCTGTCTCTCTTTCTCCTCCCGTTCATGCTGTCTCTGTTGTTCACGATCCTCCAGCTCTCTCAGTTTTAGCTCTTTCTCCCATTCCAGCCAATTCCGCTCCACGGATGCCGAACGTCACCGGGAGGATCCTCTGCTGGCCGGCGAGCTTCGCCGGGAGGGTCCCCTGCTGGCCGGGGGGGCCACGGCGCCTTCGGTATTTGCTGGGCTCCTCCCCACCCTTCCCCTAGGCATAGGAAGGAGGGGTCTCGGGAAGCCCTCAGCAGCCGGCTGACCACTCCCAGCTGGGACAGACACTGGTGCCTGCGCTGCATTTGCCAGGCTGCTTCCCTGAGACACAGGGATCAGTTCATTCGCGCGATCTTCCGCCTCTAGCTGGGCAATGAGCTGTTCTTTGGTGAGCCTCCCAATGCGCAGCCGCCTCTGCTTGCACAGCTCCACCAGGTCGCTCTTAAGCCGCTTGGCATACATCTTCCTGCTGGCCACTCACCGGCCTGTGTGCTCACAGCTCCCCACAGTTCCCAGGGAGACCCCTAGTGTGCCAGCCCTTCTCGAGGTCACCACCTTTCTGCCAGGGTTGAGCTGCAGACTCCTCCGCCCCTGGGACCACTCGCTGCGATCCCCCCGGGGGACCCTGTTACTGCAAAAGTCCTTCTCGCTGGTCACACACTCCCAGGGGTAATAACCGTCTCTCTCTCACTCTTCAGCACGCCTGGTCCCCGTCAATCCCCCTTCGTTTTACTGCTCCCCAGTCACTTACTGCAGGAAGCGCCGTCCACGGGGTGCAGTAGATCCCGCCGCTGCCACCAGTTGTTGCGGAGTGTGGGGGAGGTAGGGCCCTGCACCCCTCTTCCCGAGATTCACTGCGACTCTCAACCAGCCAGTAAAGCAGAAGGTTTATTTAAGGACAGGAACACCGTCTCAAGCAGAGCGTGTAGGTACGACCAGACCCCCTCAATTAGGTCCCTCTGGGAGGTTCAGGGAGCTTAGACCCCAGCTTGGGGTTCCCTGCGTTGCACCACCCAGCCCCAACCGAAACTAAACTCCCAGCCCCTCCCGCTGCTCCTCTCCTTTGTCCAGTCTCCCGGGCAGAAGGTGTTAATTCTCCCCACCCCCGTTCCTGGCTCAGGTTACAGCTCAGGTAGCTTCCTTCAAGGGAAGTCCCACATCCCCACTGCAACCCCCCTGCAACATTCCCAGGTCAAATCTGCCCTGCTCCCTGCTCCGTCACAACAGGTCCCCAGAAATCACCTACTACAGGACAGGCCCAACAAGGACAATAACAGAACACCACTGGCCATCACATACAGCCCCCAGCTAAAACCTCTCCCGCGCATTATCCATGATCTACAACCTATCCTGGAAAATGATCCCTCACTCTCACAGACTTTGGGAGGCAGGCCAGTCCTCGCTTACAGACAACCCCCGAACCTGAAGCAAATACTCACCAGCAACTACACACCACACCACAGAAACACCAACCAAGGAACCAATCCCTATAGCAAACCTCGTTGCCTACTCTGTCCCCATATCTACTCTGGCGACACCATCAGAGGGCCCAACCACATCAGCCACACCATCAAGGGCTCATTCACCTGCACAGCCACTAATATTATATATGCCACCATGTGCCAGCAATGCCCCTCTGCCATGTACATTGGCCAAACCGGACAGTCCCTCCGCAAAAGAATAAATGGACACAAATCGGACATCAGGAATGGTAACATACATAAGCCAGTAAGTGAACACTTCAATCTCCCTGGTCATTCTATTACGGATTTAAAAGTCACTATCATTGAACAAAAAAACTTCAGAAACAGACTTCAAAGAGAAACAGCAGAACTAAAATTCATTTGCAAATTTAACACTTGTAGTGCCCATCTTTAAAAAAGAGAAGGAGGAGGATCCGGAGAACTACAGGTCAGTCAGCCTCACCTCAGTCCCTGGAAAAATCATGGAGCAGGTCCTCAAGGAATCAATTATGAAACACTTAGAGGAGAGGAAAGTGATCAGTCACAGTCAGCATGGATTCACCAAGGGCACCAAGTCATGCCTGACTAACCTAATTGCCTTCTATAAGGAGATAACTGGCTCTGTGGATTAGGGGAAAGCAGTGGATGTGTTATTCCTTGACAGCAAGTTAAAGAAGTATGGTCTGGATGAATGGACTATAAGGTGGGTAGAAAGCTGGCTAGATCATCGGGCTCAACAGGTAGCAATCAATGGCTCCATGTCTAGTTGGCAGCTGGTATCAAGCGGAGTGCCCCAAGGGTTGATCCTGGGGCCGGTTTTGTTCAATATCTTCATTAATGATCTGGAGGATGGCGTGGACTGCACTCTCAGCAAGTTTGCAGATGACACTAAACTGGGAGGCGTGGTAGATACGCTGGAGGGTAAGGATAGGGATACAGAGGGACTAGACAAATTAGAGGATTGGGCCAAAAGAAATCTGATGAGATTCAACAAGGACAAGTGCAGAGTCCTGCACTTAGGAAGGAAGAATCCCATGCACTGCTACAGGCTAGGGACCGAGTGGCTAAGCAGCAGTTCTGCAAAAAAAGACCTGGGGGTTACAGTGGACGAGAAGCTGGATATGAGTCAACAGGGTGCCCTTGTTGCTAAGAAGGCTAGCAGCATTTTGAGCTGTATAAGTAGGAGCATTGCCAGCAGATCGAGAGACGTGATCATTCCCCTCTATTCGGCATTGGTGAGGCCTCATCCGGAGTACTGTGTCCAGTTTTGGGTCCCACACTACAAGAAGGATGTGGAAAAATTGGAAAGCGGAGGGAAACAAAAATGATTAGGGGGCTGGAGCACAAGATTTATGAGGAGAGGCTGAGGGAACTGGGATTATTTAGTCTGCAGAAGAGAAGAATGAGGGGAGATTTGATAGCTGCTTTCAACTACCTGAAAGGGGGTTCCAAAGAGGATGGATCTAGACTATTCTCAGTGGTACCAGATGACAGAACAAGGAGTAATGGTCTCAAGTTGCAGTGGGGAAGGTTTAGGTTGGATATTAGGGAAAACTTTATCACTAGGAGGGTGGTGAAGCCCTGGAATGGGTTACCTAGGGAGGTGGTGGAATCTCCTTCCTTAGAGGTTTTTAAGGTCAGGCTTGACAAAGCCCTGGTTGGGATGATTTAGTTGGGGATTGGTCCTGCGTTGAGCAGGGGGTTGGACTAGATGACCTCCTGAGGTCCCTTCCAACCCTGATATTCTATGATTCTATGATAGTTTGTTAAGATAGGCACTAGAAAGCATTTTTCTCTTTGTTTTCTCATAACCATTTCTGACTTTTATACCTCACTGCTTGTACTCACTTAATAGCTCTCTCTTTGTAGTAAATAAACTTATTTTATTGTTTTATCTACACCAGTATGTTTAAGTTAAAGTGCCTGGGTAACTCTATTTAAGATCATAAGCTGGTGTCTATCATTCCCTTTAAGCAATAACAGACTTAATATATTTGGACTGTCTAGGAGAGGGTGGGCTGTACAGGACATACATTTCTGGGGGTAAATATGGGACTGGGAATGTGTTGGGGTCACCCTGAAATATAACCCAGGCTGGTGTGACTGGCAGTACGCAGTTACATACAGGCACATCTGGGAGTGACCTACATGCTGGCAAGCCGTTTTTGAGCAGCCCAGGTTGGGCATTACAACAGTCAGGCATTGCAAGGCACCCCAGGTTTCAGGGCAAGGGTGACACAGCCCCCCACTAGTCTAAACTGCACCCAGATATGTCACAGAGGGGATGGGTGGGAAATCCCTTCCTGACCCCTATTGGTGGCCAGCAGAAACCCTGAAGTATGAGGTTCTAGGAACATAAGACAAAAACCGGAAGTGATCCCCATGGCTGCTGAGCCCTGCCCCCACCATGACAAACAATCTTGTCAGGTAATCACATTCTTAAATTTGTCCAGCTTGCTCTTAAAACTAAGTTATTTGCCCTGACAACGCCAATTGAGAGGCTTTTCTAGAACTTCACCTCTCTGATGGTTATGTCTATTTGTTCTTGTGCCAACATTGTCCTTTAGCTTAAATAACTCACTTTTCTCCCGAAAGTATTTAGAGGGCAATGACATCCTCTCTCAACCTTCTGTTCCCTAGACTAAGCAAGCCAAGCTCCTTCAGTCTCATAAAATAGGCCCTCCGTTCCCCTGCTGATCCTAGTAGCTCTTCTCTGCTGTCACTATCGCATCATCACTGCCACATTGTACAGTCCTTTCTTAATTGTCACACAGACATCCCATCACCCAAACAGAGGACTTTGAAGATGCTGAAATGTCAGACACACAGGATCCATCCAACATGTGACTTCACAAACAGAATCATCTGCTGTCAACTGATTACACAGACTGATAATACTGTTCACCCATGCAATATCATTGCCATGGAAAAACAGCATCAGCAGGTCACTCATTTCTGTTTTATAATAGGTATGCAATGCTTTGGGGTTTTTTTTTTTTTTTTACAATTGATCTTAAGTCCCATAGGGTCAGCAAATATTCTATATTGGATGACCAGCTGTCTACTGTGGAAGAAGAGTGGACTTTATTTTAGGATTCTATCACAGAGTTTGCTGGAGAAAAACTGGGATTTAAGAGAATAAAAAAACAATGTTGGATTACAGATGATACCATGAAATTATGAGAAAGAAAGAAAGAGGCCTGTTGGAATGATCATAAGCAATGGTGGAATAGTATGACTCAGTGCTTTGAGGAAGCCTCTGAAAGACATGACCAGAAATGTAAATTTGAGATTTTGAACATCCTAACTGGTGTCCATTCTCGCAGCTTCTGCCAGTGAAGGACAAAAAATTAGCAAAGGTATAACAAGAGCCAATGGCTGGAAGTTGAGGCTAGATAAATTCAGAGAGGAAATAAAGGGTAAATTTCAAAGCGTGAGGGTAATTAACCATTGGCACAATTTATCAAGGGTTATGCTGGATTGTCCATCCCTGTCAAATTTTAAATCAAGATTAAGTGTTTTTCTACAAGCTCCACTCTAGGAATGATTGTGGGGCGGGTCTCTGGCCTGGGCTGTGCAGAAGGTCCCTTTGGGCTTTGGAGACCGTGACTTATCATCCCCATGTAGAGGTGGAGATCCAAAATACAGAAAGAGTGACTTGCTCAGCATCATATATGGACTTGGGCTAATCAAAGCCTTGAACCCCCGTCTTAGGGAGCTAAGGCTAATGTTTGACCCACCAACCCATCCTCCCTTCCTGCTAAACAGTACCCTGAGATATGACTCATGCCTTTCTATCAGGGTATGTCTACACTACGAAATTAGGTCGAATTTATAGAAGCCAGTTTTATAGAAATTGGTTGTATACAGCCGATTGTGTGTGTCCCCACATAAAATGCTCTAAGTGCATGAAGTCGGCGGACCGCGTCCACAGTACCAAGGCTAGCGTCGAGTTCCAGAGTGTTGCACTATGGGTAGCTATCCCACAGTTCCCACAGTCTCCGCCGCCCATTGGAATTCTGTGTTGAGATCCCAATGACTGAATGATGGAAAACAGTGTCGCGGGGAGTTCTGGGTACATGTCGTCAGGCACCTCCCTCTCCATCAGAGCAACGGCAGACAATCGATTCGCGCCTTTTTACCTGGGTTACCTGTGCAGACAACATACCACGCCAAGCATGGAGCCCGCTCAGCTCAGCTCACCATCACCATATGTCCTCTGGGTGCCGACAGACGTGGTACTGCATTGCTACACAGCAGCAGCTAATTGCCTTTTGGCAGTAGATGGTGCAGTATGACTGGTAGCCTTCATCGGCGATCTGGGTGCTGGCAGACGTGGGGCTGGCAGACGTGGGGCTGCATTGCACACAGCAGCAGCCCCTTGCCTTTTGGTAGAGGATGGTATATTACGATTGATATCCGTCGTCGTGGTACTGCAGTGGCTGTCATTCATGGGCACCTGGGCAGTCTCGATGATGATGGCTATCAGTGGTAGTATGCTATTTTCTGCCAAGCGCCCAGTATTTTCTGCCAAGCACCCAGAAGATGACGAGGGCTATCAGTCATGCTGCACCGTCGTCTGCCAGCTTAAGATGTAAAAAATAGATTTGTTCTGTATTCATTTGCTTCCCCCTCCCCCCGGTGAAATCAACGGCCTGCTAAACCCAGGGTTTTGAGTTCAATCTTGGAGGGGGGCCATTCTGTGTGACAATTGTTTGTGTTTCTCCCTGATGCACAGCCACCTTTATTGATTTTAATTCCCTGTACCTGTATGCCATGTCGTCACTCGCCCCTCCCTCCCTCCCTCCTTCAGTCAGATACTAGTTTCGTGCCTTTTTTCAGACCAGATGCCATAGCACTGGGATCATGGAGCCCGCTCAGATCACCGCGGCAATTATGAGCACTATGAACACCACGCGTATTGTCCTGGAGCATATGCAGAGCCAGGACATGCCAAAGCAAAACCACGACCAGCTGAGGAGGCGACTGCAGCGCGGTGACGAGAGTGATGAGGAAATTGACATGGGCATAGACCTCTCACAAAGTACAGGCCCCAGCAGTGTGCAAATCATGGTGTTACTGGGGCAGGTTCATGCCGATTCTGGGCCCGGGAAACAAGCACAGACTGGTGGGACCGCATCGTGCTGCAGGTGTGGGACAATTCCCAGTGGCTGCGAAACTTTCGCATGCGTAAGGGCACTTTCATGGAACTTTGTGACTTGCTTTCCCCTGCCCTGAAGCACCAGAATACCAGGATGAGAGCAGCCCTCACAGTTGAGAAGCGAGTGGCGATAGCCCTGTGGAAGCTTGCAACGCCAGACAGCTACCGGTCAGTCGGGAATCAATTTGGAGTGGGCAAATCTACTGTGGGGGCTGCTGTGATCCAAGTTGCCAGGGCAATGAAAGACCTGTTGATCTCAAGGGTAGTGACTCTGGGAAACGTGCAGGCCATAGTGGATGGTTTTGCTGAAATGGGATTCCCAAACTGTGGTGGGGCGATAGACGGAACCCATATCCCTATCTTGGCACCGGAGCACCAAGCCACCGACTACATAAACCGCAAGGGGTACTTTTCAATGCTGCTGCAAGCCCTGGTGGATCACAAGGGACGTTTCACCAACATCAACGTGGGATGGCCGGGAAAGGTACATGATGCTCGCGTCTTCAGGAACTCTGGTCTGTTTTGAAAGCTGGAGGAAGGGACTTTCTTCCCGGACCAGAAAATAACCGTTGGGGATGTTGAAATGCCTATGGTTATCCTTGGGGACCCAGCCTACCCCTTAATGCCAATGCCGGTTTGATGTGAGAGATCAGTCACGCAGTTCCACGCAACAGATTTCAGCTTGCAGGCAGCCATGGTAAGCCACAGTCTTTTGGCTTTTTTCACCTTCTTAACATGTGGGAATGGTTTCAAACTGTAGCGCCCTCATTTCCCATACCAAGCACCCGTTGGGTTGGCCATTTAAAATGGATTTGCAATGTAAAAGGAGGGGCTGCGGTTCCCGGATTAACATACAGCACAAACCCAACTAACCCCCCTACACCCCAACACCCAATTATCTGGGATGATCACTTCACCCCTCCCCCCACCGCGTGGCTAACAGCGGGGAACATTTCTGTTCAGCAGAGCAGGAATGCGCACCTCTGAATGTCCCCTTAATAAAATCACCCCATTTCAACCAGGTGACCGTGAATGATATCACTCGCCTGAGGATAACAAAGAGCGATAAGGAATGGATGTTGTCTGCATGCCAGCAAACACCGGGACCATACGCTGCCATGCTTTGTTATACAATGATTCCAGACTACGTGCTACTGGCCTGGCGTGGTGAAGTGTCCTACTATGGTGGACGGGATAAGGCAGCCCTCCCCAGAAACCTTTTGCAAAGGCTTTGGGAGTACATGAAGGAGAACTTTCTGGAGATGTCCCTGGAGGATTTCTTCTCCATCCCCATACACGTTAACAGACTTTTCCAGTAGCTGTACTGGCCGCGATTGCCAGGGCAAATTAATCATTAATCATTAAACACGCTTGCTTTTAAACCATGTGTGTACACTCACCAGAGGTCCCCGGTGTGCCCTCAGGGTCTGGGAGCACGCCTTGGGTGAATTCGGGGGTTACTGGCTCCAGGTCCAGGGTGATAAACATATCCTGGCTGTTGGGGAAACTGGTTTCTCCGCTACCTTGCTGCTGTGAGCTATCCACATTATCTTCATCCTCCTCTTCCTCGTACCCCGAACCCTCTTCCCTGTGTGTTTCTCCAGTGAAGGAGTCATAGCACACGGTTGGGGTAGTGGTGGCTGCACCCCCTAGAATGGCATGCAGCTCCGCGTAGAAGCGGCATGTTTGCGGCTGTGCCCCGGACCTTCCGTTTGCCTGTCTGGCTTTGTGGTAGGCTTGCCTTAGCTCCTTAATTTTCACGCGGCACTGCTGTGCGTCCCTGTTATGGCCTCTGTCCTTCATGGCCTTGGAGACCTTTTCTAATATTTTGCCATTTCTTTTACTGCTACGGAGTTCAGCTAGCACTGATTCATCTCCCCATATGGCGAGCAGATCCCGTACCTCCCGTTCGGTCCATGCTGGAGCTCTTTTGCGATCCTGGGACTCCATCACGGTTACCTGTGCTGATGAGCTCCGCGTGGTCGCCTGTGCTCTCCACGCTGGGCAAACAGGAAGTGAAATTCAAACGTTAGCGGGGCTTTTCCTGTCTACCTGGTCAGTGCATCTGAGTTGAGAGTGATGTCCAGAGCGGTCACAATGAAGCACTGTGGGATAGCTCCCAGAGGCCAATAACGTCGAATTCCATCCACACTACCCCAATTCTGACCCGCTAAGGCTGATTTTATTGCTAATCCCCTCGTCGGAGGTGGAGTAAAGAAACCGGTTTAAAGGGCCCCTTAAGTCGAAAGAAAGGGCTTTGTTGTGTGAACGTGTCCAGGCTTAATTCGATTTAACGCGGCTAAAGTCGACCTAAACTCGTAGTGTAGACCAGGCCTCAGAAAGTGCTCTGTCTCAGAAGAGAGGCAATCCACATGGAGATTATGACTGACTCACTTTAAGGCATAGGAAATTACTAATGTAAACTGTGCTTAAAGAAACCTGTCACCACCCATTTTGCATCTAGCCCTATGGTTTAGTTTGTATTGCACAGCAGCGTGGATGCTCATTATAGTACGCTTAGGATTTGCTTCTTTGCCGATGCCACTTGCTATTAATTTGTCCGGCTTTGAGAAACGTGTGTGTCTTTGTGCCAAGGAGACGCTCATTTGGGGCAAAAGCTCACACTCTCATATTGGTCCAAAGCACACCCATGGGGCTTCCCAATGTTTAATTTGACATTAAAATGTTACTGGCCATATAGCCCTCTCCATTATTTGCTTCTTTGCTAGATGGATGAATTTCTCCATCGCAGCTTCCTGTGGAGAGAACCATTGCTGAGATAATGCCATGGGAAGTTTAATTATTATCTTTGTAGAGACCACAAAACCACACTATTTTCGATGGGGCTTTGTGTTGTCATAGCTGAAACCATAAAGAAATGTTCAGTCAAAAGCCACAGCTGTTCCCATTCTGTAGATTATAGGTGTTGGCATGTAACTGTAGCACCCTCAGCTAGAGTCAGCCAACTGTACAAACAAGATAGTACAGTTACAGGAAAATCTGGAAACACAAGAGGAATTCTACTGACTGGTGGAGAAGATGATGATTTGTGTCGTTCTGCAACTCCAGAGGTAATGTTTGTCCCCGGCCCTGCATTGAACAAGTGGAAGCCAGGAAATAACACTGCTTCTTCCACCTACAAGTTAGTCACTCTGAACTCTTCATAAGCCTTGGCTGTTTCTTTCACCAAGAAAAGAAGTGTGATTCACTTTGGGGGGAGGGATAGCTCAGTGGTTTGATCATTGGCTTGCTAAATCCAGTGTTGTGAGTTCAATCCTTGAGGGGGCCACTTAGTGATCTGGGGCAAAATCAGTACTTGGTCCTGCTAGTGAAGGCAGGGGGCTGGACTCAATGACCTTTCAAGGTCCCTTCCAGTTGTAGGAGATGGGATATCTCCATTATTTATTTATTCAGACAGGTTAGGGTAACAGACACAGATTTCTGTTTTGTATGGTGGAGACCAGGGAAATTCAGGTACCCGAGAAATTCTGGTGTCTCCAAGGAAAGTACACACACGGCAGCCAGCACTGACTTCAGAAATGCAGCAGTGGAAATCTGGGCAGCTCTAGTGAAAGGAACAGGCCAGACTGAGTCACTTTGACTCACACTTGCTTTCAGTGAGGCTCATCAGGGGTAAGATGGTCTTTTATGGGATCTGGCTTGGGGAGTAAGGAAGTGACCCTTTTGGGAGCATATATCTAAAGCTAGCTTGTGGCTTGGGCAGAGTCCCAAACAAGGGGTGGTGTATTCGCTGCACTGGCCCAGAAGCAGCCCCAGGAGGTGCTGCCCCTCAGACACCCTGCCACAGGATACACTCACTGCTGGGGCACCTCCTTGTGGCCGCATCTGGGGATTAGCTGCACTTAGGTCCAACACCCCTTTCCTCACCTCGTGGTCTCTCTCTCTCTCTCTCTCTCTCTGGGACTCAGGGTACTCCTTCTTTGTGACTCAGCCCTCCAGCCAGGTCACTATGGTCATGCCCTTCTGGGGTAGCAAAGTCCCACTGGACGACTGTCCTAGGAAGTCTTCTGCCCCACTGACCAGACTGGGCCACTTCCCTCAGTGGCTGGTAGGGGAACCCAGGCCTTCCCCTCCACTCTCAGGTCCAGCCCAGGGACCCTACAACCGGTAGCTGAGGTCTGCACAATCCCAAACCTTGTTACTGTTTCCCTGGGATGCTCCTACTTCACCTCTGCCAGGCTCTTTCTCCACCCTCGTCTGGGTACGCCTTTCCTTCAGGGCTGGGACTCCAGAGCTGATGGTCTCCCCATGGTTTCCTCCTTTCCCTCGCCAAGGCTGGAGAGTGACGGCAGAGCTCCACACTGCAGCCTCTGTCTGCTGCAACCTGCCTGGCTTTAGCATACCCCACCCGTTCCTTCTCAGCTGGGCTCTCCTCCCAGTCAGGGGTTGCTTATCCAGCCCAGTTCCCCTCAGGTGTAGCCTATCAAGTTAATTGACCCCCTTTTCAGCCTCATTAACCCTTTCAAGGCTGGTCAGGGTTGAGCACCCCGTCACACACTCCTCCGAGTCACAATCCCTCCCTGCTTCCTCCTTATGCTGTTGTGGGATGGTACGTGGCTACTGGCCTACACCAGAATAAATTACACCTCCTGGGCACTAGACAATATGATGGGCTGTCAGGAGTCAAGACTCCACCCACTGTACCCTGACCCCAAGGCCTAGCTATTCTACGCAGGGGTGGGGGTGTTCTTATCCTCCTGCACCGGTGGAGGAGCTCATGAGCACATCCCTGGGGCTGGTCAGCGACCCTCAGCCTGTCTAAAATATCAATATTTGCCAAACTGAAAAGGACAAAATGGGGGGAGAGGCAATGTGTGGGACTGGGTGTGTGTGAAAAGTGCTTGCCTGATAGCCAGCGTCTGCGGTGCTGTACGGCAAGGGGTAGTGTGTGTGTGTCAACCAGACATGGGATCGGAGACAATTCCAGTGGGACACTATAGGCGCTGGGTCTCTATCCCACACTAAAGGGGCTTGGAACAACATAGCAATTCAGGGCTCAATTATAAGCCACCTGTGTCCTGCACAAGGGATAAATGGGCATTGCCATTACTCCCACTCCTGGGCAGGGAGCGGGCAGGCAGGGGCAGGGAGCCTGCGGTGCCTTGACACCCCCTGCCCCCAGTGTGCTGGACATGGCAGCGGAACTGTCACAGCGAGGGAAGTGACCTCTGCTAGGTAGAGGGCTGGCACCGCTCAGTCCCAAGGAGCCAGGAACCAGGCTGTCCCACTGAGAGTCAGCTGCTCCTGGGGCAGCACTGAGACATGCTGCCCCTCCCAACATGCTTGTGCCAAATCCACCAGAGACAGCAGCTCACATGGTGAGATTGTGCCCACCCTTCCCTGGCACTGGGCACAAGGGCTGGTAGTTGTCCTAAGGTAGCGAGCCTGCACCTACTCCTCTCTGTGTCAGGCATTAGTTCCCCCTTTGCTTATGTGTTTCCAGCAGCACCTGAGCCAAAGACCCAAGTGCACACACAGGAGTTCTGAGACCATCCATATGGAAGGATATTAGGCCAGGGAATGGACCAACAGGCTGATGGGATGGGAACTGAAAGGAATTCAACAGCAACGGTGAAAAAACAATGCACAATCCCTTCCCCCACCTCCAGGGGTGCCGAAAACCCTCTGCTCCCCACCTCGTGGCCTTGAGGCCGCTAACCCATCCGGTGGTGCGCGCACAGCTGAGTTGCGCTAGCTGGGTGAGATGTCTGCTCAGTTTGGACCTCCAGCCTGGTGGGGTGCTGCTCCTCGGCCTCCACCTTCCTTTGGGACTCGCCCAAAGTGCTCGCACCAGCCCCAGCCTAGCTGTGCCAACCACAGCTTTAACCCCTTCCACCCTGCTACACTGACTTGTTGAATGGCTACAGCATGTCTCCTTGAGTCGCCCAGTTACTATGACAACAGAGTGCCTGGAAACCCTCTTGCTGCACATGTACATTTGACTCCGTTTGGTTCACACCGACCGAGAGTGACAAACTTTACCCTTCATAACTTTTTCACTATGGCTTCTCCTAGGGAACTGTGGGGGACCATGCAGTAGTTCAAGTACACCATGAATGACTGAGATCAATGTGGGAAGGATCAAAGCCGTAGCTAGAGCCCCAGGTGTGTGCAAAACACAAAACAAATTTTTTAAGAATGAGATGATTTTGTAAAATGCTCTTTTCTTGCAGGGGCTGCACCTCAGGAACCCCTTGCTCAAATGACCCCAAATTTGGATCACTAACCCTAGCCAGCACCCCAATGAGGCATAGCAAATTTCAAAACAATCCACTTCAGCATGTGGCTTGTAGAGCACTTAGCATAGTCCACCTTTAAAAAGGTAGCAAACCTCAACCTTAACTGTAACAGAGCTGGTACTCTGCTATAGAATGGTAGGGATGGGGAGGATTGGAATGAAAGTGTGAATTATAGAATCATAGAGACTAACACATTTATTTGAGCATAAGCTTTCGTGGGCTACAGCCCACTTCTTCGGATGCATAGAATGGAACACATATTGAGGAGATACATATACACATACAGAGAGCATGAAAAGGTGGGAGTTGTCTTACCAACTCTGAGAGGCCAATTAAGTAAGAGAAAAAAAACTTTTGAAGTGATAATCAAGATAGCCCAATACAGACAGTTTGATAAGAAGTATGAGAATACTTACATGGGGAGATAGATTCAATCTCCCCATGTAAGTATTCTCACACTTCTTATCAAACTTCTTATCAAACTGTCTGTACTGGGCTATCTTGATTATCACTTCAAAAGTTTTTTTTCTCTTACTTAATTGGCCTTTTCATGCTCTCTGTACTCCTGTTCTTTTTGCGGATACAGACTAACACAGCTGCTACTCTGAAACCTGTCATAGAATCATAGAAGATTAGGGTTGGAAGAGACTTCAGGAGGTCATCTAGTCCAACACCCTGCTCAAAGCAGGACCAACCCCAACTAAGTCATCCCAGCCAGGGCTTTGTCAAGCCAGGATTTAAAAACCTCTAAGGAAGGAGATTCCACCACCTTCCTAGGTAACCCATTCCAGTGCTTCACCACCCTCCTGGGTGAAATAGTGTTTCCTAATATCCAACCTGGACTTCCCCCACTGCAACTTGAGACCATTGCTCCTTGTTCTGTCATCTGGTACCACTGAGAACAGCTGAGCTCCATCCTCTTTGGAACCACCCTTCAGGTAGTTCAAGGCTTCTATCAAATCGCCCCTCGCTTTTCTCTTCTGCAGACTAAATAAGCCCAGTTCCCTCAGCCTCTCCTCATAAGTCATGTGCCCCAGCCCCCTGATCATTTTTGTTGCCTTCTGCTGGACTCTCAATTTGTCCACATTCTCTCTGTAGTGGGGGGGGGGGCAAAATTGGATGCAATACTCCAGATGTGGCTTCACCAGTGTCGAATAGAGGGGAATAATCACTTCCCTCCATCTGCTAGCAATGCTTCTACTTATGCAGTCCAATATGCCATTAGTCTCCCTGGCAACAAAGGCACACTGCTGACTCATATCAGCTTCTCATTCACTGTAATCCCCAGGTCCTTTTCTGCAGAACCGCTGCTTAGCCAGTCAGTTCCCAGCCTATAGTGGTGCATGGGATTCTTCCGTCCTAAGTGCAGGACTCTGCACTTGTCCTTGTTGAACCTCATCAGATTTCTTATGACCCAATCCTCCAATTTGTCTAGGTCATTCTGGACCCTATCCCAAGCCTCCAGCATATCTACCTCCCCCCAGCTTAGTGTCATCCGCGAACTTGCTGAGGGTGCAATCCATCCCATCATCCAGATCATTAATGAAGATGTTGAACAAAACCGGCCCCAGGACTGACCCCTGGGGCACTCCGCTTGATACCGGCTGCCAACTAGACTTCGAGACGTTGATCACCATCCACTGAGCCCGACAATGTAGCCAGCTTTCTATCCACCTTATAGTCCATTCATCCAGTCCATACTTCTTTAAGTTGCTGGGAAGAATACTGTGGGAGACCATATCAAAAGCTTTGCTAAAGTCAAGGTATATCATGTCTACCAGGCTGGCTAGTTTTATTCTGTCTTCTCGACAGTAAGTTGGCAGTACTGGTGGAAAATAGCCCACACTTTGTGATCCTCCACCTCACAAAGGGGAATTCCCCTCATTCCAGCTATATAGTCTTGAAAGTCCTAAAATCCTTTAAGCCTCCCAATGCCCCCATGAGCTCTAGGCATTATCATTGCCATGATCCAGAAGCAAAGGGCCAAAGTGTAACTGACTTAGCCAAGGCCATGGAGCATATCGCGCCTCCCTTTGACTGTACTGAAGAGTAGGTTCAAAAACCATGAAAACCGGGAGAAAACAAAGGCCAAGAGTATCAGAGCCACCTGAGATGCCCAAATTCCATTAAAATCAATGGGAGCTGCACATCCTCTAGACAGTTTTGAAAATCTCAACCCCCTCCCCCCTTAAAGCTGCACATTTTAAGTAGTTATCGCCTGGGATGGGATCAAAGCTTGAGGAGGGTTTTAATGCTGGGGCTCCATTCACTTCAGAAATGAATTCAGCCTCCACTTAGAGAGAATTTTCTCCCGTGAATTCATTCCAGTGGTAATGGCCTTTTGTTTAAATATCTCGCTTCCAATAAATCAAAATGTTGGTAGTTGGTTACCGAAGGCAAGAACCCTGAGAGACTGAATTCCTGAACTGAATCACACCCAACAATGGGAGAGGAAAACAGATTAACGAGAAAGCTTTTAACTTGTTTTCAAAACAAATATTGACCTTGGATCGTGTCAATTCAAGCCACCCTCCTATTTTCTGCTCACTATGCTCACTTTCCCAGCATTTAGTCCTGCTAGTGGAATTTTTTTAATCACCTTTTCCAGATATTTATCTGCCTTTGGCACCATTTTTCAGCCCGTTCTGACAACATAATATGGATCCTTTGCTTTTCAAAGAAACCATAGGAGTTTCTCTGGATGTACAATAAAAACAAGCTATAATTCATTGAACACATTCTCAAGGGCTTGGCTGATGGCCTAAAGTAAGTACACAACGTATTACGCAAACCTGCAATCCTAGACTTTGTATCACTAGGCAAGCAAAATAACACCTGCTTCTTTACTTGTTTTGTTATATTTAATCTTATTTTATTACTCTTTTATCTATTTTTACAAGCAGGTGAAGTGGTGAGACTTTAAAAATAAGTGGCATTTTTCTTCTAAGGTTCCCCAGGTGCTGAAAGGATGCATGCTGTCTCCTGCATTTCTGAATAAGCCCTTCAACATTATTATTATAATTAATTACTTGTATTACTGTAGGCGCCCTTGTAATAGACCGGTACAGCATTATGCTGGGTGCTATACAAACCCAGAACTAGAAGATGGCTCTTGCCGCAAGGAGCTTACAGTCTGGGGATATAGCTACACTTAAACGCTGTTGCAGCTGCACCACTGTAGTGCTTCAGTGTAGACACTACCTACACCGACTGCAGGGCTTCTCCATCAGCATAGGTAATCCACCTCCCCAAGAGGTGGTAGCTAGGTCTAGCTAGACCTAGCACAGTCTACACCGGCGATTAGGTTGGCATTGTGACAGTACCTCCAATAAGGCTTTATGGAAATATGCATATGAATGTATATATATAACATAACTAGAATGTGGTTTATACTACATATGCCATGTAACATATCTCTGTAAAGGTTATGATCTACTGAATCTATTAATCCTATTTGTATGCATGTATCATTTTTGTATTCAAAGTTATGAATATTGGCTGCATACTTGTTTGATTCTAAGTAGGCTGTAGTGAAGCAGTTGGTCAGCTTCCTGAGAAAAGACTATTCTCAGTAAGTGCCCAATCAGGAAACACTTAAGCCAACAATGAACTTGGAGACACCAATAGACATCTGGGCTTTCCCAGGAATGTGGCTGGGCTGGTAAGGAACTCAGTCGTGCATGGACATGTGACTTGCCCAGGTGACTCCAAAACTCCATCTTGGAGCTGGACTTTACATAGGAGAGGGGAGGGGGTCTCCACCCACAAGAGAAAGTCTATTTAAGCCCTTGGGAGACCCCTCCATTTTGTTTTCAGCTGGCTAAAGGGAGAGCCTCTCCACCCCCAAGGATACCTGAAAGAAACTGGAACAAAGGACAGTGACTGCAAGGGGTCTGAGTGATTGCTGGACCCAGACTAAAAGGAGGTTAGTCTGTAAAAGGGAGCATTCTGGAACTGGTGAGATTACCTGTATTCAGTTTGATTAGACATAGATTTGCATGTTTTATTTTATTTTGCTTGGTGACTTACTTTTTCTGTTACTACTTGGAACCACTTAAATCCTACTTTCTGTATTTAATAAAATCACTTTTTACAGGGTAAAACAGATTTATTTGGGTTTAGACCCCACTGGGAGTTGGGCATCAGAGTGTTAAAGACAGGAACATTTCTGTTAGCTTCTTTCAGGTAAGCCTGCAGCTGTTAGGGGACATGATTCAGACCTGGGTCTGGGTTTGGAGCAGGCTAGCGAGTCTGGCTCAAACCAGGCAGGGCACTGAAGTCCTAAGCTGACGGGGCAGGAAGGCAGGGGCAGAAGTAGTCTTGGCACATCCGGTGGCAGCTTCCAAGGGGGGTTCTGTGATCCAACCCGTCACAGGCATAGCTATGTCTCTTGGGGTGTGGATGTAGCTGTACCGATGTGTAGATCAGGCCTAGGTGTAGGATAAGAGACAACAGCTGGATAGAGATGGGGGAGTACAGGGTAACAATGAGACACCACTAGTTAGCATGACAGGCAGTGGTCTCAGCCTAACTGTTGTCAAGTGTTTAATAGACATAATGGAAAAGGAGAATTTTAAGAAGGGCTGTGGAGTAGGACAATACTTTAATTTTGCACATGTTTAGAGGAAGAACCTCCCAAGCTTAAGGGCACCATAGGAGAAAGCACAAAGGGGCTTGTTTAAAAACTTAACAAGTGGGCAATTGTGACTGTCTGTACCAGCCTATTGTAAACTTTGTACAAAGTATGCCTTCTGAGGTATCATTTGAAAGCTCGTAATTTGCTGAACATTATTGTCCTGATAAATACGTATGGCAACATTTGTATGTAAAGTTATAAAGATTCTACTGTATGACTTTACTGAGACATGCTCCAAGTTTAGAAAAGCAGGCACAAACCAGTTCCTCAGAGACAAAAGGCAAACTGATGCCTCAGCCAAGTATCAGTATAATCAAATGGACTATCGCCTGGGTAAGTGTCCATTTTGTGGCAGGAAGAAGGGTGTGAGCAAGAAATTTACATCTTGGCAATGGAACAGCTGGAGATTCCCATGCAAACAGGCTGGCTGCCACCAGAACCCCAACTGGAGATGATTCTCAGAGGAGGAAGAGGCATAAAAATGAGGAACAGAGTCCCCAAATCACCCCTCTCCTCCCTTTCTCTCTACCCATGACACCCATGACTAATGGACAAGAAAAGGAATGGAACATTGGATTGGGGGAGGGGTCCAACACTGCAAAAGAACATGTGGTGAGAGACTTTTGTTTTGAATTCACTTTGCTTGTTAAGTTAGGTATTTGTTCGTGTTTTATCTTTTATTTATTTGTAACCAATTCTGATTTTTTATGTCTCATTACTTGTAATCACTTAAAATATTTCTTTCTGTAGTTATTAACATTATTTTATCTAAACATGTTGTGTTTGAAGTGTGTGGGAAGCTCCATTTGAGATACCAAGGTATGTGCATATTGTTTTCTATTAATGAAATGATGGACTTTCTATGAGCTTGTATTGTTCAGGAAGCTACTGGGCAGTACAAGCAGCACATTTCTGAGGACAAATTTAGGACTGGGAATTTTCTGATGTCACTCTGAAATATAATTCAGGAGTGGCTGGTTAAAAGCACTCCTATAACTCAGCTAGAATAATTTACATGCTAGAGACTGGGTGTGAGAAGGCCAGGAGTGGTTGTTCTCACAGCAAAGCAGTATAAATGGCACCCCAGGTTGTAGAATTGAGGGGACATCGCTGTCCATCAGTCCAGATTGTACCCTGAGAATGTCACAGCAATGAATATCATAGGATGAATGAAGGTAGGAGTTGACATCTGTGATGAATGAGAAATGATAGATAGGGTGAGGATAGGCCTTGAAAGTGAAGACAAGTAGCTTATGTTTGATAGGCAAGGAGGAGCTCGTTGAGGGTGACGGGGCACTTCCTTAAGAGTCTTCTACAGACAATCCCAAAGAAAACTATAGCAGCCTTAACCTGCATGCACTAGATTCACACTAAAAATACATATGCTGTTAAAGATGACTGCAAAGGAGGTGGGAGGGGACCATTTTTTTAACGCAGTTGGTGGGTGAGGGGGCTGCTTTTTTCTTGTTACTTTAGGAATATCAAATCATGACTTGCACATGCCCTTGCAGGGCCATAAGAACTGGGGTGTCAGATCTTGCAGCCACCCCACTTCACTCCCCCACTTCGTTAACCAGATTTCATTTGTATGGCAGCCGATACCTATCTAGGCACTTAGGCGGCCCTTATCACCATAGTACCCGAGTGTACAGCCCTGCAAATCTGCCGATATCTGCATCCCATGTTTGCGGATTGTGGATTGGATGTGGATACAAATTTTGTATCCATGCAGGGCTCTACCTGAGCACTTCACACTCATCAATAGATTTTATCCTCACAACACCCCTGTGAGGTAAGAAACTATTATCCTCATTGCACAGATGGGGAACTGAGAATGGAGAGGCTAAGGGGGGATATTTGCAAAGGTCTGAATCAGTTATGTACCCAACTCCCAGTAACTTTCAATGAGCATTCGGTGCCTAACTGTCCTCTGTGCCTTTGGAAATCTCTCCCAAGTAAGCACAAAGAAAGTATGTGGCTGACCCAAACACACATCTCCTGAGTCGCAGTCCTGTGCCAAGTCCACTAGACAACACTTCCTCCCATTTTTTGATCTCAGGATTTTAATAATCTTGTCACTTTCCCAGTTGTCCAAGTCTTCCGGGCCAGGAGAGACCTAAGGTCCCCATCCTGCAAGGGTTCACTACATGGACAGAGCAGTGTGACTGTATGGAGACCCAGTAGAGTCATGGGAGCTCTGCACTGCGGTCCACCTGAGCAGAGGTTATTGCAAGATGAGGCCCCAGGCATTGTAAATGCCAGAAGGGAATTCACTAAAAGAAATAGTTTAATGAGGTTATTAATAAATAACTATTTGGTTCAATTCCATTACACGCTCCTGGTATCCTCCTTCTTGGGGAAGAAGACAACCTGGGGAACTATAGACCAGTCAGCCTAATTTCCATACCTGGAAAGATACTCGAACCATCAATATTAAATGGCCAATTTGTAAGCACCTAAATGATCAGGGGGTAGGGAGGAGGGCTAGCTCAGTAGTTGGCATTGGCATTGGCCTGCTAAACCCAGGGTTGTGAGTTCAATCCTTGAAGGGGGCCACTTAGGAATCTGGGGCAAAATCAGTACTTGGTCCTGCTAGTGAAGGCAGGGGGCTGGACTCAATGACCTTTCAAGGTCCCTTCCAGTTCTAGGAGATGGGATATCTCCATTAATTTAATTTTAAATTTTTTTTAATCATAGGGTTCTAAGGAATAGCCAGCATGGATTTTTCAAGAACAAACCATGCCAACCAACCTAATTTCCTTCTTTGACAGGGTTACAAGCCTAGCAGATAGGAAGGAAGCAGTAGATGTGATATATGGTTATTTTAGTAAGCAAACTAGGGAAATGTGGTGTAGATGAAATAATATAACATGGGTGCACAGCTGATTGAAAGACTGAACTCAGAGAGTAGTTCTTAAGGGTTCACAGTGAAACCAGAGCATAGCTAGTGGGATCCCACAGGGGTCACTCCTGGGTCCAGTATTAGTCAATATTTTCATTACTGACTTGGATAATGGAGTGGAAAGCATGCTTATAAAATCTGAGAATGACACCAAGCTGAGAGGGACAGAAGCACTTTGGAGGACAGGATTAGAATTCAAAATGACCCTGACAAATTAAAGAATTAGTCTGACCAGTCAGACCAATCAGCTTAATTTTGTTACCGGGAAAGATAATGGAGCAAATAATCAAAAAAATCAGTTTGTAAGCACCTAGAAGATAGGTGATACGTGACAGTCAACATGGATTAGTCAAAGAACAAATCATGTTAAACCAACTTAATATCCTTCTTTGACAGGATAACAAGCCTTGTAATATAACTCGACTTTAGCCTAAGGCTTTTGATACCATCCCACATGACCTGCTCATATACAAACTAGGGAACTATCGCTTAGATGAACCTACTATAAGGTGGGTGCATAACTGGTTGGAAAAGCATACTCAAAGAGCCATTATCAACGCTTCACAGTCAAGCTGGAAGGGGATATTAAGTGGAGAATACACTTATAAATCTGCGGATGATACCAAGCTGGGAGGGGTTGCAAGCACTTTAGAAGACAGGATTAGAATTCAAAATGATCTTGACAAACTGGTAAAATGGTCTGAAATAAATGCAATGAAATTCAGTAAGGACAAATGCAAAGTACTACACTTAGGAAGGAATAATCAGTTGCACAAATAAATAGGTTTCAAGTGGAGTGCCCCAAGGGTCGGTCCTGGGGCCGGTTTTGTTTAATATCTTTATTAATGATCTGGAGGATGGTGTGGACTGCACTCTCAGCAAGTTTGCAGATGACACTAAACTAGGAGGCGTGGTAGATACACTAGAGGGTAGGGATCGGATACAGAGGGACCTAGACAAATTAGAGGATTGGGCAGAAAAAAACCTGATGAGGTTCAACAAGGACAAGTGCAGAGTCCTGCACTTAGGACGGAAGAATCCCATGCACTGCTACAGACTAGGGACCGAATGGCTAGGTAGCAGTTCTGCTGAAAAGGACCTAGGGGTCACAGTGGACGAGAAGCTGGATATGAGTCAACAGTGTGCTCTTGTTGCCAAGAAGGCTAACGGCATTTTGGGCTGTATAAGTAGGGGCATTGCCAGCAGATCGAGGAACGTGATCGTTCCCCTTTATTCGACATTGGTGAGGCCTCATCTGGAATACTGTGTCCAGTTTTGGTCCCCACACTACAAGAAGGATGTGGAAAAATTGGAAAGAGTCCAGCGGAGGGCAACAAAAATGATTAGGGGTCTGGAGCACATGACTTATGAGGAGAGGCTGAGAGAACTGGGATTGTTTAGTCTCCAGAAGAGAAGAATGAGGGGGGATTTGATAGCAGCCTTCAACTACCTGAAGGGGGGTTCCAAAGAGGATGGAGCTCGGCTGTTCTCAGTGGTGGCAGATGACAGAACAAGGAGCAATGGTCTCAAGTTGCAGTGGGGGAGGTCCAGGTTGGATATCAGGAAAAACTATTTCACTAGGAGGGTGGTGAAACACTGGAATGCGTTACCTAGTGAGGTGGTGGAGTCTCCTTCCTTGGAGGTTTTTAAGGCCCGGCTTGACAAAGCCCTGGCTGGGATGATTTAGCTGGGAATTGGTCCTGCTTTGAGCAGGGGGTTGGACTAGATGACCTCTTGAGGTCCCTTCCAACTCTGATATTCTATGATTCTATGATAGTGGGAAATAACCGCCTAGGCAGGAGTACTGCAGAAATGGATCTGGCTGTTAGCATGAATCACAAACTAGACATGAGTCACACAGCCCTTCCTGTTTTAATTTCAAACTTACTTCTCCGGGGAAGCTCAGCTCAGACACAGCATCTAGTTTGTCAATGAAATTCCTGGGCTTTATCCCCATTTATGCTATGACCTCTTCACACTGCTCTGGCAGTATATTGGGGACTTTAAGTGGGAGTAAATTACACCTGCACCCACTTCAAAGCATTGTACCACCACCAAAATGGTGTAAAGGGGGTTTAGTGTAAAGGAAAATTAAACCCTTTTTGGTTTTTTTGCCCTGTTTTGTATGTCATTTGATCATTAAGACAAAGAGATCGAGGTGGCCAAGATCAGTGTCAGAATGCAATGTATACTTAGACACATTTCAGAGTGGTAGCCATGTTAGTCTGTATCAGCAAAAACAACGAGGATTCCTTGTGGCACCTTAGAGACTAAATTTATTTGGGCATAAGCTTTTGTGGTCTAAAACCCACTTCATCAGATGCATGGAGTGGAAAATACATTAGGCAAGTATATATACACAGTACATGAAAAGACGGGAGTTGCCTTACCAAGTGGGGGGTCAGTGCTAACGAGACAATTCAATTAAAGTGGTATGCCAACATTTTTATGTCTGACTTAGAAGAACGCTTCCTCAGCTCTCGTTCCCTAACGCCCCTACTCTACTTGCACTACATGGATGACATCTTCATCATCTGGACTCATGGAAAAGAAGCCTTTGAGGAATTCCACCAGGATTTCAACAATTTCCACCACACCATCATCCTCAGCCTGGACCAATCCACACAAGAGAACCACTTCCTGGACACTACAGTGCAAATAAGCGATGGTCACATAAACACCACCCAATACCGGAAACCTACTGATCGCTATACTTACCTACATGCCTCCAGCTTTCATCCAGACCACATCACACGATCCGTTGTCTATAGCCAGGCTCTAAGATACAACCGCATTTGCACCAATCCCTCAGACAGAGACAAACACCTACAGAAACTCTATCAAGCATTCTTAAAACTACAATACCTACCTGCTGAAGTGAAGAAACAGATTGACAGAGCCAGAAGGGTACCCAGAAGTCACCTACTACAGGACAGGCCCAACAAAGAAAGTAACAGAATGTCACTAGCCGTCACCTTCAGCCCCCAACTAAAACCTCTCCAGCGCATCAACAAGGATCTGCAACCTATCCTGAAGGATGATCGCTCACTCTCACAGACCTTGGGAGACAATCCAGTCCTCCCTTACAGACAGCCCCCCAACCTGAAGCAAATACTCACCAGCAACTACACACCACACAACAAAAAACACGAACCCAGGAACCTATTCTTGCAACAAACCCTGTTGCCAACTTTGTCCACATAGCTATTCAAGGGACACCATAATAGGACCTAACCACATCAGCCACACCATCAGGGGCTAGTTCACCTGCACATCTACCGAGGTGATATATGCCATCATGTGCCAGCAATGCCCCTCTGCCATGTACATTGGCCAAACCGTAGAGTCTCTACACAAAAGAATAAATGGACACAAATCAGATGTCAAGAATTATAACATTCAAAAACCAGTCGGAGAGCACTTCAATCTCCCTGGACACTCAATAACAGACTTAAAAGTGGCAATTCTTCAACAAAAAAACTTCAAAAACAGACTCCAATGAAAAACTGCAGAACTGGAATTAATTTGCAAACTGGACACCATCAAATTAGGCCTGAATAAAGACTGGGAGTGGATGGGTCACTACAAAAACTAATTTCCCCCTACTGTTACTCACACCTTCTTGTCAACTGTTTGAAAAGGGCCACCCTGCTTACATTGGCCTCGTTACCACTACAAAAGTGATTTTTCCTCCCTTGGTATCCTACTGTCGAGAATAGCCCACTTCCACTTTAATTGAATTGTCTTGTTAGAACTGACCCCCCACTTGGTAAGGCAACTCCCATCCTTTCATGTTCTGTGTGTATATTCTGCCTACTGTATTTTCCACTCCATGCATCTCATGAAGTGGGTTTTAGCCCATGAAAGCTTATGCCCAAATAAATTTGTTAGTCTCTAAGGTGCCACAAGTACGCCTCGTTGTTTTTTTTAAAGACACAGCAGCTCATTTTTACAAAAGCAAGAAATATGTTTCAAATGCGAGAAGTACAGTTTGTTACACTTATTTAATTGCTGATAGGAAGATGGAACAAGCAAGCTGGATTTCTAGTAACACCATGAAAGCACCAAAGAAATATTCACATTTCCACAGGTAAGTGAGGCACTCGGAGCCCTTTATCCGATAGATTCCTCATGGGAAGTTAGGGTGCACTGAAACACTTCTTCAAAAGCGTCCAAAAAAGGCTCAGTGATTTCATCAACTGTGACATGTCTCTGGAGTTCTTCGCTCAGGGAGGTGACACCCATCCCTTCGAGTCCACAAGGAACAATGTGATCAAACCACGTAAGATCTGTGCAGCAGTTCAGCGCCAGCCCATGAGAGGTTATATGCCTTCCACAATGGACACCTGAAAAGCAAAACATACATGTCACCTCGTTCAGTGCTATGTACCACACACCACCCCTCCCCCAAAGTCATCTTAAATGTCAGATCCCAAGGCCAGAAGGGACCATCGTGATCATCTAGCCTGATCTGTATAACACAAGCTACAGAACTTCCCCCAAATAACCCCTAGAGCAGATCTTTCAGAAAAACATCCAATCCTGATTTTAAAATTACCAGTGATGGACAATCCGCTACAGCCCTTGGCAAGTTGTTCCAATGGTTAAATATCCCCTTCACACTAAGACTCCTATCCACCTTACCACATAAGTTGCCCAGCTGATGAGGCACCAGTGCTGTAGTGCTCATCAGCAGCGAGGGTGCTGAGACCATAGCTTATCACGTTCACCGATACGGTCTCAATGTTTCCTTGTACTCCCCCACCATCTGTTATCTCATCTTACACTTCAACTGTAAGTTCTTTGGGGGCAGAGACCTGCCTGTCTGCACTGTATTTGTGACTGGGGTTCCCAGGCTCTAATATAATACAAATCTAGCCCAGGGCACTGGGTTCATTGTTATTGCAGAGACATGCAGGCATGGTGTGCAGTCCCTCATAAGGAAGTGAAATTCTTGTAAATATCTGCTTGTTAACCGGGCAAATCCTGCCTATTAGCAGGATTGGCTCTGGTAGCGAATGAGGACAAAGGACAGCATGATGTGCATGTTCACAGTCATACATAGTAGATCCCTGATTTTCCTGCTTTGCACTGCACAACAGGAGAGCTGGGATTCTACACTACTGTACTGTGACCATTGTTTTTAGAGAATCATAGAGCTTTTCAGTAGCAGAAAATTTCCAGGAATTATTAAGGCCCACATCCTGAAAGATTTACACATGTGCACAATTTTAGTCAGAGGAGTAATCCAATGAGATTACACACATGAGTAATGGTACACACGTGCAAAAATCTTTCCAGGACTGAGGCATAAAAATGTAGTTCCTAGTGATTTACAAGTAACCGCTAAGATTATTAGAATTGAGATTAGCGTGCTGGGGGGATCTCTATTATTTCAGTATGTGGACTGCCTTTAGCCACACTCCATGTATAATCAGGTCACTCTACCTGCTATTTTCCATGGATCTTTCAGACAGCAGCACATGAAAGGAGAAGCAGTTTAATAAAGGCTACACTACGGCCTTGTCTCTGCTAGAAAAGGATCTGCCAGTGTAACTATACCAGCAAACCATCTTAGTGGAGGTGCCGTTTATACCAGGAAGAGTGCATTTGCTGGTACAATTTATATCAGTTCCCTAAATGAAATAAACGATATCAGCAAAAGCATGGTTTTGCTTGTATAACTGCATCTACATTTGTGCTTTTGCCAACACCATCAGGTCAGTTATGGGGTGTGATTTTTTCCACGCTTGATAACGTAGCTACACTGGCAAAAATTTTAAGGGTAGATCAGGTCTATACTGTCAAAAACCTCTAGTGTGGACATATTTATATTGGTATAAAAGTGCTTATTGGATTTCCCTGACCAGGATAAACGATACCAGTATAAACACCGTTATAACTGTGTCTACACTACCGCTTTACTGGCAAATCTACGTTAGTAAAAATCACACCCCAAACCAACACAGCAATGCCAGTAAGACTCATTAGAGCAGGGGTCTCAAACATGCAGCCCGTGGGCTGCATGCGGCCCGTAGGGTTATTTTTTGCGGCCTGCGAGCTCCTCGCAGCCCGCCCTCCTCCCCCCCAGCATTTACCTAGAGCGGCTCCGGCCCAACGCGCACTGGCCACGAATGGGGAACCGTGGCCAATGGGAGCTGCTGGGGGCGGTGCCCGAAGCAACAGCCACACACACCCCTGCGCCCCTCCTTCCCCAAGTTCCATCCGCTTCCCGGAGTGACGCGGGGGCAGGGCAGGAAGGCAGGCAGGCAGGGAAACTGCCCTGCCCCCGGTGCGTGTCAGGCCGGAGCCCACCCCCCGAACCCCTCCTGCAGCCGAACCCCCTCCCCTGAGCTCCCTGCCTCACCCTTCACCCTGATCCCCTGCCGCACCCCTCACCCCTCCTGCACCCACACCCCAACTCCCTGCCCTGAGCCCCCGCCACACCCCTGGGGGCAGGGAGGGGGCAGAGCTGGGGTGGGGATTTCAGGGAAGGGGTTGGAATGGGGGCAGGGAAGGGGTGGGAAGAGGCAGGGCAGTGGCGGGGCCTCGTGGAAGGGGTGGAGTGGGAGCGGGGCTGAGGGCGGCGGGCGGGAGGTGTCAGTAAATGCGGCCCTCGGGCCAATGTACTCATGTGGCCCTCGTGGTCATTTGAGTTTGAGACCCTTGCATTAGAACAGACCATGCGAAGCAGAAAAGCATGGCCTTGATCCTGCACTGAAAACCCCATGGGTGGATCCCTGCATCTGTGCTGAGCCCCACTGGAGTCGGTGCGGTTCATTGCAGCATCAGGGCTTGTGATCATAAAACCACGAACAATGGTGGGGCACTTGGGCAGGTGTAAAACCTGAAACTACTCTTATCTCACTCAAGGCCGCTCAGCCCCATCTCCTGCCAACTTCCCAGGAGCTCCCCAAGTCTCCACTTGTCCCCTGATCCTCTACCTCTCTGCTGCCCCGCATGACCTCCTCACCCCTTCTGCCTTCTCCTCAGGGACCTCCTGAGCCCCCACATCGCCCAACTGCTACCCCCATTTCCCCTGCACCCCTCTTCCTGCCTCCTCCCCAGGGACCCTGAGCCCCCTGTAGCCCCCATGTTCCCCTCACTCCCTTCCTGCCCCAGGACCCCCCGAATCCCGCACTTCTCCCAGCCCCCTGCATCCCCCCGGATCCCGGCCCGGCGCAGAGCTTGCGGCCCCGCAGCCACACGCCGGTCTCCCATGATTACACAGATCCTATTAGTATTTACTTCCCTAAAAACATTAAAGAGTTCTCTGTCCATATCCAGGCAAGATCCCGGTGGTCTATAGCACACACCAAGCACTATCTCAGGGGAGGCTCTAGTAGTTCTTTTACCCAATGTGAGTATTGCCCAGACAGACTCCGTCTTATCCATTCCATCACTTATTTCTTTACAGTTTACCTCATTATTGACATACAATGCTACTCTCCCACCTTTACCTTTGTTCCGGTCTTTCCTAAACAGCACATACCCTTCCATACCTGTACTCCAGTCATGTCTACCACTCCACCATGTTTCAGTTATTCCCACGATATCCGGTTTCGTTTCCTGGACCAGGAGCTCCAATTCCTCCATTTTGTTACCTAGGCTTCTTGCATTGGTGTATAAACATCTTAATTTATGCCGTTTGGCCTCTCTCACATTTGTTATCCCATTTGGTATGGACACTGTACTGCTAGTATGACCTATTAGTCTAGTATCCATCCCCCCCCCCCCTTATGTCCAATCTCTTCCCCCCGGCTATATCCGTTCTTATCTCATCGTCCTCCCTCTCAATGTTATAATCTGGTGTGGAGATTAACTGGACATCTCCCAACCGTCTCCCCCAAATTCCTAGTTTAAAGCTCTTTTGATGTGATGAGCCAGCCTCCCTCCCAGAAGTCCATGTCTGTTGAATGTAAAATGATTGCCAAACTTATCCATTTCATCCTCACTTACAATGTGTTTGAGGTGGATATCTGAGAGTTGTTCATTGGTCTTAAAGATATTTGAGGCAGGCAGCAATGCAATCAGGGTACAGATGTTGATGGATAGGAGGTGACATCCACGGTGACACGGACAGTGTTGTGAAGGAGGCTGTTAATGTTATGGAGCTTCTGGTGGAAGTTGGCGTGTCCTGGATAAAACCGGCCCTTTGTGTGGTGAACTGTTTGAGGATGTTTTTTGTGAGTCCTGATATTCCTTCAGTAAGAGTGTTGTAGCCAGATAAGATGGATCTGCCTGGTTTTCCTTATTTGTGTATCTTGGGAAGCATGTAATAGGTCCCTGGATTGGAAAGGGTTCACGAACGGTGAGGCTGTAGAGATTCTCTTGGAGTGGTTTGGGGAAGGAAGGATTTGATGACATCCTTAAACTCCTGGGTGAATAGTAGTGTGCAATCTTCTTTGATTTCTTTATAATAGGTGATGTCAGAGTTGTCGGTTGGCCTTGTTGATGTAGGTCATTGAGGTTGAGAACTACAATAGCACCTCTTATCTACTGGCTTGATCACTATCTTGTGGTTGGATTTCATGGATTGTATAGCTATCCTCTCAGCAGTGGAGAGATTGTGGTGGATGTGATGTTAACGATTCAGTCAATTTTTTTCCTGAAGCAATCAACGTAATGATCAAGTGTGTGGTTTCATTCTCTGTGAGGAGTCCAGTCAAATGTTTCTTTTTTCTTATGACTATCAGTGGGGACGTGGTAGTTGTGGGTGATGTAGTCTTTGTTGTGAAAGAATTCTTCTAGTTCTCCACGTGAGTATGGTCTCAGGTTCTGTGATGGAGCAGATGATCAGTCCCTTGGCGAGTACACAGAATGTGGTTCTAGTTAGGGGTTTTCTTGATAAGTTGATGATGATAGGGTGTCGCTTAGCATCCATGTAGTGAGTCCTGGTTTCTCTCGGAGATGGTGTTCTGTGGGTTGTGGAGTTGTTGTAGTTGGTTTCCCCTTTTTGTTTTTGTGTTGGATGGCTGTCATCAGGTTTTTTGATATTTTGGGTTTCTTGCATGATCTCCAGGCAGGTTTCCTTGGTCATCCTTCCAGTGTGTGGGAAGCATGTAATGATTTCTTGTTTGAGGTAGTTCCTTCTGGAGATGTGAGGTACAGGAGATGGTTCCTCAGTTTTTTTTGAAGTCCTTCTGCAGAGCTGTTCAGCATATTTGAAGTTGTATGTAAGGATCAGAGGGTTATAGATGGTGACTCCTCTGGGGATGATGTTTGTTTCTTGCATTTGCTCAAGAATTCAATGTCACTGGGAAGTTTGGTTTAATTTTTCTTCATGTTGTGGAAGAGTTGTGATAAAGAGCATACATAATTTACATCATCTTGGAATGGATAAAGTGTTTTCCATGCATGTTGATTTCTAATTCCCTCTTTAATCTCATTCATGTGTGTATTATAACATACGTACACCATTCATTAAATCATCCCTATTCATATATTCAGCTTTGAATCCAAAATGTAACATGAATATAACACATAATGAAACCATCAATAAGTCCACATAACAAACCTAAATAGTCATATGACATTATTGTAACCCTCACTTCACTGGTCTCCCACTTCCGTCCACTGTTTGATCTTTTCACTAACTGCGACATGCCTATAATTAGATTGTAAACTCTTTGAAGCAGTGTTTTGTCATTTTATTTGCTTGTAAAGCGCCTTGCAATCAACATCACAGTCAAAAGACATACAAAGGTTCAAAGCCTCCAGTTGTTTGAGAACCATATCTGATCACAGAAGCACAAATCTAAGCTCCACGGTACATGTTTCAAAAAAGCCAAAT
The DNA here is from genome assembly GCF_027887155.1 of Malaclemys terrapin pileata. Lineage (NCBI taxonomy): Eukaryota > Metazoa > Chordata > Testudines > Emydidae > Malaclemys > Malaclemys terrapin. Next base: position 10,697,314 of record NC_071515.1, on the reverse strand, counting down.
TCCTACAACAAAAGCCTTTCGAGGGGTAAAAATAGATCTTGGTAACTAACAGAGGTTGGTGGTTTTTAATGCTGTTCAGCAGTTTCAGATGATTCCGATAAAGTAGATCAATATACTACTCCCAAAATAAACTTCAATAGGCCAGCAATCTCCCTTATTCCAATCAGTCTAAAAACAGCTACAGAAATTCACACAGTCATTAGCCTTACTGCCAGACAGACAGAACTTACTTTAAAATAATCCTTTCATTAGGGCTAGCGGGAACTTTAGTTCAATTTCATCAAACAGTTTCTTGTCTTTGAAACAACAACAACAACTTCACAGGTATTTATAACCAGAAAATTATTTGCACTTTGATCATTAAAAATGATGGGAGGGGGCTCATTGTAAGTGAACAAACAGGCTATGAAAATTAAGGATCCATACATACCATGTTTACTTTGTTCACTTTTTTGACAGTGAAGTGTAATTTAATGTTTTAATCACACGATAGTGTAATAGTAAGTGTACTGTAACATACTGAAAAGCAAGAGTCCCAGTGATATGATCAAGTGAGAATTAATGATGTTACAGGAATTCTCTCTCTGCATTTCAAACCATCTATTACCCAAGGAAAACAAAGGCAAGGATACTAAATCAGTTTTTTTAAAGTAGTCTACCAGCCTGGCTGAGCTAGTTTAGTAAAATCAGCAGCATTAAGCACCTTTCTATTTGTAGAAGTTTGGATTTTTTTTAAGCATGAAATTAGAAAAGACTCCTCATTTGTGTGACTGCGTTAATGGCTGCATACTGCCGAGACAAATCCGTGTATGATGCTACAAGAGGTATCACAATAGTTACACAGGGTTGAAGGAGGAATTACTCCTTTTCCACGTGAAAGTTTAAATCAGATGTGTAGTTTGACAGAGTTAGAACTACAGTTTTGCAATAAAACTCAATACTCAAAACACTGATAACCAGTCATGCAGTTTTTTGATGTATTCAAGTTAAGGGCTTAGTATTTTAAGTTTCCTTTCACACTTAAGTCTCACACACATATAGTGATTTCTACATCATGTGACTGTCTTGCTGTTTAGAGTGCTTGTGCATTTACATGGTATACTCTTTTGGGACAAGGACTGTCTTTGTTATGGGTCTGTACAGCGCCTAGCACTAGGGGTCCATAACTAGGACTCTTAGGCACTACAGAAATATAAATAGAGAATACACTAAATTCCTGATAAAATTCCCCATATGAAGAGAACCATTCTAAGCCACACTTAAAATTCTAGTCTTTCAAATGGAATCAATCCTCATACCTCTTACTGCTGCAGCTGCTGGTCACCTGACCTCGCATGTCATATCCAACAACGAAGCCTCTCTGCCTGAAGTCTGAAAAACACCTCTCAAGGTATTTGTACATTCCCTGCAGCAAAACAGAAGCATGAAGAGTTAGGTCCATGATAGTGCACACAGCTCAAAGATTACTCTGTTTAGAATTCATTATGCCACAATAATGGGAATAAGACTTGCTTCACTAGAGCTGGGTTAATGATAAAAAATGAGCATGAATAAGCATTGGTTCAAATTAGGGTGACCAGATGTCCCGATTTTATAGGGACAGTCCCGATTTTTGGGTCTCTTTCTTATATAGGCTCCTATTACCCCCCACCCCCTGTCCCGATTTTTCACACTTGCTGTCTGGTCACCCTAGTTCAAATAGACAGAAAATCTGCTTTAATGGCATTTGCAGTACAAGTACATTTTTGTTCCTAGAGTGTTCACAGGAAGAGAAAGGTTGCAAATACCCACGAGAATCTAGTCAGGGAGCAGAAACAGATGACCAGACAGAACAGACAGAAAATTAGGTAACAAATCCTTGAAGCAGCAAATACTTGAGATTAATCCACAGGATGAAACATGCTCAAACCATCTGTCAGATAATTGTAAATAATGAACCAATTCATAAAAGAAAAATCTGAATAATTCACACACACTGTAGTGAGTCGGTGTGGCTCCCCTCCTGTCCAGAAGAGGGAGCCCACGTGCCGGCACCAGAGTGGGTGGGACCACCACCGCCTGTCCCCGCCCCCCGGAAGTCAAGGGGCGGGACAGGAAGTATAAAGGCCGGCCGCCAGAGCTCAGTTGGGTCTCAGCCACCACAGGGAGCAGACGTGCGGCCGGTAGCTCCTGGCCAGGAGACCGTCGAAGACCGGGGCTTGGACCCTGGCTGGCCTGAGCTACCCCGGGCCCGCTACGAGGAGGAGCCGCCGGAGCCCGTTCACGCCCGCCACTGGGAGAACCCCTGGGAACCGGACCCCACTAACCCTGAGGGTGAGACTGGACCCGAACCCCTTCGCCCCTGCTGCTATCCAGAGGAGCCGCCTGAGGACCATTGGCCGGACTTCCCGGCAGAGCTACCAGACTTGCCGCCGAGCCCGGGCAGAGAGGAGCCCATGGAGATGGACTGGCCCGATCCCGGCGCAACGAACGAGGTAGGCTTTGAGGGGGATCACGGAAGTAGCCCGGGGGTAGCCGACCCCGGTCCGGCTGCAACTGAGTGTGAGCCTATGTCAGTGTGTTGCGGCCTGGATACCCCACTGACCAGCAGCGGCAGCAACCGCTGTTAGGGCCCCGGGCTGGAACGCAGTGGAGTGGGTGGGCCTGCGTTCCCCCCTGCCACCCCCTGCACGGGTGGCAGGCTTCCCCCTCACCCAACGCTCGGCTACAGCAAGCCTAGGCGTACCTTACCAGAACTATCTGCTCGCTCAGCCCCTGCAACAAGGGCCTGAGCCTAACTGTGTTTGCCCCGCCCTGATCCAGGGCCTGGGCTTTGAACTATTTGCTCGCTCAGCCCCTGCAACAAGGGCCTGAGCCTAACTGTGTTTGCCCCGCCCTGATCCAGGGCCTGGGCTTTGAACTATTCACTCGCTCAGCCCCTGCAACAAGGGCCTGAGCCTAACTGTGTTTGCCCCGCCCTGATCCAGGGCCTGGGCTTTGAACTATTTGCTCGCTCAGCCCCTGCAACAAGGGCCTGAGCCTAACTGTGTTTGCCCCGCCCTGATCCAGGGCCTGGGCTCTGAACTATTTGCTCGCTCAGCCCCTGCAGTCAAGGGCCTGAGCTTTAACTGTGGTTGCTCCGACTCTGCACTAAAGAGCCGGAGTTTCGGGACTAACTGACTACTTGTTCCCACAGTAGTGAGTCGGTGTGGCTCCCCTCCTGTCCGGAAGGGTCGAGCCCCGGCTAGGACCTACTACACACACAAAAGGGCTACCTTTGTTATATAAGTAGTTCACTTAAGTCTTCGTGCTTGTGTTTAGAGCACAATCTACGGAACAGAATATGTACTAGTTCTCACTTCTTATCTAAAGTAAATTATCCTTTCAACACTGCACATTACTTTAGAAAAATATGACTCCGTATACAACAGTCTTTCATTACAAGTGAATTTACACACCTACCCCAATGGTGAAGCAGTTATCTCATAAGTGTATTTACTTCACCCTGTTTATCTTTAATAGGATATTTACTACTGATAATGCTATATTAAAAATATGTCTAGCATGGTCTGAATATTCAGTTATTTACTATTTAGATATTAGAAGTTGTTTATGGCAATTGTTGCTATGTAGCAAATGTATCTAGGAGCACTGATGCATGCAGTAAGCACCATTTTGATCCCCAGTGGTGAGAGGCCCTCTCTTAAAATGAAAATGAAAAGCTGCCAATTCCAAAGTGTTTTCAATAACGTCACCATCTTATTGGATCTAGTTTGAACCAACTGCTTTTCTCAAAACTTCCAGTTCCCTTCAGACAGTGGAGGATATGGGAGATGGCACTGCCTGCACTAGAAGACAGAATGGTTACTTACCTTATAGTAACTGTGGTTCTTCAAGATGTCAGCTAAGATGCATCTCCAATTCTAAATGACTGATGAGCAGAGGCCCATTTGGAAGATGGGATTGAGGAGTCCTGCTTGCCACTAACTGCCTTACAAAATTCAGGTATGTGGATGTTTCTAAAGCACACTTTAGTGGAATAAGCTTTGATACCAGCCATGTGATAGCAGCTTGAAATGCACTGTAATCCACTTAGGTTCAGATATTATCTCGGAAACTACTTGTCCCTTAGAAGCACGAGAAATGGCAACAATCAAAACAACAACAACAACAAAAGACAGGAAGTGTCTGAAGGGCTCTGTCCTATCACAGGCCTAAAAACAAACATCTAAAGTGGGGGAATTTCTTCTCCACTGGAGAGGAATGGGGTTTTGGAATGAAGACAGGTATGTAAGGGGACTGTTGCCCCCTTACTAACATTCAGTGGGGGTGTTTGGTTGCTAGCTCCCAGCACTAAAAGGGGAAGGGTCGATGGCAAATCAGGAGCCTGAGACTGACAGTCCCCAGGGGCAATGGGGAGAGGCCAATGCTCCAGATCAGCCTGATTGACAGGGTGGGCAGGCTAATCAGAGAGTCAGGAGGCCAGGGTGGGTCCCGTCCTCCGTGTGAACTGGAATGGCCTGAGTCAGACAGAGTGGGGCCGAGCTAAGGAGAGAGCAGGGGCCCGAGCTAAACTGCTGGAAGCAGAGCTGCAGCCCCAAAGCCAGAGCACAGCCCAGAGAGAGCAGCGCTGCCCTGGGAACAGAGCTGTAGCAATCAGAGGCAGAGGGGCCAGACAAGCAGCCAGGGAGCAGGTCAGAGCTGGGAGCAGAGTCACAGAAGCAGCCTGCAGAGCAGACCTGTGCTGGGGGCAGAGCTGCAGCAACCAGAGCCAGAGAGGCCAGAGAAGCAGCCCAGGGAGCTGAAGGCAGAGCAGCAGCAGCAGCCGTGCTGAGGCAGAGTGGAGCTGGAGCTGGGGCTGGAGCAGTCCGGAGCTGGAGCTGAGGCTGGAGCAGTCCAGAGCTGGGGCTGGGGCAGTCCGGAAGCCGGGTGCAGTCCGAGTGCGGTGAGCAGCTGGGGAGAGTGAGGGGGACCCTGGGCAGTGGGCCCAGCACAGGGAGACGCCTCAGCCAAGAGGCCTTGCAGGCCAGACTTGCAGGGGGACCATAACCCCGACCGGGCGGGGGCGACGCTGGGAAGAAGGGTCCTGCCACCTAGAGCCTGAGAGCGTGTGGCCACCACCGGAGCAAGTGTCCAACCCGCAGCGTCTCTGCAGCACAGACAGGGCCTGAGAAGCAGGCCTGGGACCTACAAGGAACAGACTAAACTGCCCTGACGTTCCAGAGACACTGGTTGTAATGTTCCCTGCCACAGAGCAGGGTGATGTGTTTTCCTCTAACCTTTCCCATTTTTCCTTATTCTTTTTTTAAAATTAATTGTTAATTAAACAACTTGTATTTGCTTTAAATTGTATGAAATGATCAGTGGGTCAGGGAGGTGCCCAGTGCAGAGAGAGTACCCCGGAGTGGGGACACCCTAGCCCCTGTCCTGGGTGACCACCGCAGGGTTGGGGGTCGAGCCCCCCAGGAATCCTGGGCCCAGCCTTGTCGGGGTTTATGAGGACTCTGCCAGACAGGAGAGTGGAAGGGGAGTCCTCAAGGGCAGGGAGGCCTCTGGGTAAAGGAAGTGGGAGCGAGGACTCGGATCCTTTCGCTAGCCCTCTTCACCGGGGTAGTGCAGAAGCCAGGAAAGTTCCCCACAATAGCGGGACCATTCCCCCGCTTACATAACTTAGGTTCAGATATTATCTCGGAAACTACTTGTCCCTTAGAAGCACGAGAAATGGCAACAACCAAAACAACAACAACAACAAAAGACAGGAAGTGTCTGAAGGGCTCTGTCCTATCACAGGCCTAAAAACAAACATCTAAAGTGGGGGAATTTCTTCTCCACTGGAGAGGAATGGGGTTTTGGAATGAAGACAGGTAGATTGGTTCAAATAAGTGTGACAAGTTCAGAAATAAATTTGGGATGAGGTGTCAACAACCACCTTATCTTTACGGAATATTGTGTGAAGGGTCAGCCATGACAGCTTGTAATTCGGTGGCGGCGGGTTAATTTGAAGGAACAGCAGTTGACTCCTGGAGAGAGGGAGAGAAGATTCTTTGGGTGGCTTCTGTGAGGAGAGGAAGCTCCACTAGGTTCTCTAAAGCATAGAATGTCCCTTTCAGTGCAAGAACTAGAAAGGTTACTGACCATTGTTATGTCTAGTCAGGTTAAATAAATTTACTGTTTATCAAACCAAGCAGTTGAAAGTGTAGTCAGTTGGTGGGTTTTGGAAGGGAATTGCAAGGCCCTCGAAAACAGAATTAGGATAAGCAGCCAAAATAGACACGTATCCCGAGAAGACTAGGGAGGTTAAATGGCTGCACTAATGATCCACAGACCCTGATAAATATGGTGTGTGCCCAGGAAGGAGCAGGTCATGACAAGAAGGTTTTATGTGTAGCCTCATGCCCTTTTGGGATGCAGGCCCTTGTATATGGAGGTGGTCCAGGTATGCACTGCACCCTGTTCCTGATGCAGCTGTGATCAATGTCTTTGTAGGCAGTAGTGTGGAGAAGGGTACCAGCGGGTTTGACCACCTGTTCGGTACTGACAGACTGGGAGCCCAGAGTAGAACTGGCATGCTTATTTGATGTTTTGCAGTGTGATACATTGACTTTAGCCAGCCTTTAATGCACATAGATGAAGTCTGCTTAGTAATGTCACATATGTGCAAGCTAACATGTGGCTCAGAAGTTTGTGGCAGGTATTTTCTGTGGTGTCAATCATCTGGATAGAGCAAAATCTATACTTGGGAAAATATATTTTTGCTGATTTTGAATAGATTGACGTTTCTAAAAACTGATACGCAGAGAGATTTTTCATAGTTTACCATGTGGCTCAGCTGTCTGAATTCAGCCAATCATCCAGATATGGAAAATGTGAATGTCATCTCAGATGTTGAGTACTACTGTGTGGATCAGAAAGTATAATTTGCTTTAAGAGTAGAATTTCACTTTGGCACCCTGGTACAGAATCCCCATATACACCAAGGCACAGAAATGTGAATTAAAGCTGGAAAGCAGAAAGAATAATCAAACTCTGAATCTCCTTGCTTGTATGGACTTGGATTGTGAAACAACATTAATGCTGGTTAATTTCCAACTAAACACATCTTAACAGACTGTAGTAATCAATATTTAACACCACGTTCTAGGCTCACACTTGGGAAGTCTCACTATTTAGACATCTTGGCTTGTAATATCTATTAATAATTATTATTCTCATATATATATATATATATATATATGTCTGTGTATTTATTTTTGCTTACTTCCAATTATCCCTGTGTATATGTATATATCTCATTTGTGTGTTACGGTCACTTTGCAGATGGCACTGCATTGCTGGGGAATGCTTACTCTTGAAGCTGAAGCTAGCAGGAAGTATTTCCATTTACTACTTCCCCCACCTCTTCGTACGAGCATTTGTTCCCTTCCTCAATAGATATACTCTGAAATGTCCAGGGGACCCTTACCTTCTGCCAGTGTTCCAGTCTGTTCTGAGGCTGGTGATGGAGGTGGGGAAGGAGGCAGATTAGCTGATTCTTCAACTGCTAGAGATTGAACAATGCAAATGAGAAAATGAGATACAGCAATTAATTCCTGTGAAACCATTAGATGCTGAGTACAAGCTGCAATTCTGGCCTGTTCAGAGAATTCTTAAATGGAGGTTGTGCCTAATAGATTTTCAGATATACTCCCTTTTTCAATGTATTATTTTAAACCTATAATGAAAGGAAAACCTTTCCTTTCAGGTGCCCTGCCTTACGTTCAAGAGTCTGGTCCCAGGGTATAACAAAATAAAATAAAATAAAAAAGTATCAGTCCTTTGTGTTTATGTCCCATCTGTTAGCCAGATCAATACTATTGTTCATTCATGATTTTGAGAAAGCTTCATTCACAAACCTAGGATGGCAACATATTTAAATCAGTGAGATTTTAAAGATTCAGTTCGATCATATGGAAAAGGGATAAATAGGCACCCAATCCCAAGCTTAGTTTACCTTTGGGTAGCTGGACAAACAGCACTTTGCTGGGTTCTTACATTATTACAACCTGGGTATTTTTTTTTTTTTGTTTGTTTCTGCTGGGTTCAGGGCTAGCTGCATAATATATGCAAATGTTCCTTGTCAAAGTATGAAAGGTACCAGCTGGAAGCATCACCAAGGAAGGAAAACAAGTCGATGGGGAACTTCTGTCAGCCACCTGATCATGGTATTTCATCAGAGGAAGGCGCTATATTGAAGCCTAATCTAAGGTTTTAGATTAATTCCCAATTAAGGGTCTTATCCTGTTCCCACTGAAGTCAGAGGAAGTTTTGTCAATGGTTTCAGTAACAGCAAGATTAAGCCCTAAACAAGGTATCTCTCAGGTATACTCAGATTCTTCATCTGATTTCACAGAAATAGTTTTGAGAATTTCTTCAGAGTTAGTACTGGGATCTATCAGGTTTTTTAAACTTTATGCCATAGTATTTCCTGGGCTGCAAATGATTCCAGCAAGCAACTAGGTCTCAATTTATGATTTAGGGCGTGATCCCCAGACCAATGAAATCAATGGAAAGACTTTCATTGACTTCAATGGATATTGGACCAGACCTAGTGCCTCGAATACTTCCTCTTGAGACTGGCTTTTTGATCCCAATGCAGATCATACAACCACATTTAAATAACTCACAGATATACTTTCGTACCTACAGGCGCTGTAACAGAAATCATTGCAAACATATACGTTGTTTCTCAGAGTATGTTGAAGAATGTCTCAACACCCAGGCTGTGTAATTAGTTCTGCCCTCACTTAGGCCCAACTCAGCAAAGGAGTTAAGTGTGCGCTTAAATTCCATAGATCTCGATAGGACTTAAGCAAATGCTTAAAGTCAAGCCTGCGTTAAGTATTTTTGCTGAATTAGGGACTTTCAGGCAAAATTGCACCTCAGTTAACAAGCCACTATCATAATAAACACAATAATAACAATAACGGTCGAAGTTGCTCAGAGAATGTAATGCAGACCTGGTGGGAGATGGACTAGTGAGGATAGGGTCAGCGAGGCAGTCAAAGGTGCATGATAAATTGGGGAAATATGACATTTTATTTATTATCTGGTTACAAAATTTATCCCAGGGTTCTACAATTTATCCATGAATATCAGCACCACCTTTGTGATCTACATGCATTATATATTGTGACCTGATATTAATAATTATATTTATATACAGCTGCACACACAGAGATACCTTCCCCACTCTTGCAAATGCCTTGTTTTACCTAAAGGTAATGGTCCAGGCTGATCTTTGTGCTGGGCTTCTTTTTCCTGTTCACCTTTCAGGACTGCTACAGCTTCAGCTGTTACTACTTGGACTATCCTTGCAGACACTTCCCTCTGTGATAGTAGCAAAATTAACAAAACAAAAACGGTGCGTTAATAAGAGTTTTTAAAAAAACGAAATTGAGTTTGGCTAAAACTTTCAGAGTCAGACTCATTCAGATTTTTTAAAAATGTATTTTCTTTCAAATATTTAGTGAAATCATTAGAAATGAAATTAAAGGACCAGATTTGCAAAAGATCTTAAGCCCCAGCACTCCTATTCTTCTCAGAGGGAACTGCTGGGTGTTGAAAATCTGTCCCTGAATCTGTAAATGTAAAAGTAATTTTGAATCTTACTCCTTGGAGCAAGGACAGTATAAGACATTACTATTAATCACTGCTTCTCATTTTTGGTATGGGAGATATATGCAGTAATTGCAGAACTTTAAAGTGAGAATTTATTAACTGTTTAGGAAGATTTTTCATGTGCAATTTTGCGACCATGGCATTTTCCAACCATGGCCAGGATGACAAGCTGAGATGGATTTTCTGGCATCTAATATATTGAGTTATTTCTATTTTTACAAGTGCTTTGGATTGTATTTTTCCTTCATTAACATACAGTTAGTGTGCATTCAGGGCACTGCACCTGAAGACATTGAAGGGTATGCTGAGGAGGGACTTAAGAAAGAAGGGCCAATGACATTTCAACAACATTAAGATGTATACTTTATCCGCCTCACCTTTTTCAGGGCTGCACCATGCAGGCAACTCTACTTTTGAATCACAGATCTGAGAGCATGCAAATGTATTCCATGTGATACCACTGTCGGGGATGACAGAGGTTCATAGCAATGTGTTTGAGGTGCAGACTTTGCCTCCTGACCACTCAGTTGTGCCATCGAAGCTCAGCCAAAACTAAGGGCCTATACTGCCCCCGGAGGAGCAGAGCTGCTGCAGCACCCCTTGATGAAATGCTGCATGCTACGTGGACTCGTGTGGAGGGGTGCTGAGGTGGGGCCATGACCCAACTTCTCCCCTTTGGAATGCTGTCTGCCCCTGGGGGAGTAGGGAGTGAGGAGTCACTGCGCTCTCCTTAGTGCTAGGAATGCAATTGTTCCTGGTCCTTACATGGGCTGGAAATGTTCCCTACACCCTTCTTCCCATCTCTTTAATGCAGCCAACATGACCCTGATTTACGGACTGATCCAAAGCCCAGTGAAGTCAACAGACGTCTTTCCACTTCAAAGGGTTTTGGATCAGAACCTTATTCCACTATGAACGTTCATACAGTTACACATAAGGCACATTCGTTTTGGTTGAACGGCCGATGCTATCACAGGATGAAGATCACCGAAGAGAAATTAGTTGGGTACTTTTCAAGCACAGCATCTGTTGCTTTGTACAACACAGCAACAAGGAAATAGCGAAGAAATCCGTTCAGTGCAATTTACAGCCTGGACGTTTCCTTTTTGCTTTTAGTTATTGAGGAGGGGATTTTCAAGCCATCTCGGGGATTTGGGTGCCCAATTCCTATTCAACTGAAGAGGAACTGGGCCTACAAATTCTCATGCAGCTTTGAAAATACCACACTCAAGTCATTTTAATACATGCAAAAACTTCTCCCATTTGTAACTTAGTGCCTTTAGATGGACTGCATGAGACTTCCACATCTGGTAAAAATGTGGCCTGGAGGACGGTACGCTATTACCCAATGAATTTACATAAGAACATAAGAACGGCCACACTGGGTCAGACCAAAGCTCCATCTAGCCCAATATCCTGTCTTCTGACATGGCCAATGCCTGGTGCCCCACAGGGAATGAACAGAACAGGTAATCATCAAGTAATCTACCCCCTGTCGCCCACTCCCAGCTTCCGGCAAACAGTCTAGGGACACCATCCCTGGCCATCCTGGCTAATAGCCATTGATGGACCTGTCCTCCATGAAATTATCTAGTTCTTTTTTGAACCCTGTCATAGTCTTGGCCTTCACAACATCCTCAGGCAAAGAGTTTCACAGGTTGACTGTGCGTTGTGTGAATAAATACTTCCTTTTGTTTATTTTAAATCTGCTGCCTATTAATTAATTTAGTGCTAATATGCATGAAGATTTTATAATACTTCTTAGGCTAACGGCCCAACACTGAAATGGCAACTGCAAATGCAGCTGCAGGATTCAGGCCTAAATTTGCAAAGGATTTGTTAAAGGCTGTCTTATGATAACTCTTACACACAGTGAATAGCACCTTACTCCACGTGGAGTCCTATTGAGGTCAATGGGACTATCCATGGAGTTAATACTACTGACCGTGAGTACGGATATCTCAAACCCGGCCTTAGGGGTGCAGTGGGATGTAATCAGGCATGCAACTACATATGGAAATAGCCAGGAAGATCTGCCTAGTTGCCATTTTAGGTCCTTAGGGCCAGATTTTAAAGGTATTTAGGCACCTAAATCTCACTGAAATAAATGAGAGTTCGGTGCCTACATATGTTTAAAAATCTGGCCTTTAATGAAATAGCAAATTGATAGTACATGCATCCAATTGCAGAACCATTTACAAAATAAATAAACCATTATGTTTCCTGCCATGCAGCCCCTCATACTTGGGAGGAGCTCCCATAAATATCTGCAAAACTAACTCATTATCCTCCTTCAAAACCCTCCTTGAAACTTGACTTTGCCACGTGAGGCCTACAAAATATTTGAGAATGATTTGGCTTCTCGTGTGCTGACCAATATTGTCTCATTGTTTCTTTGTACTTCCCCATCTGTCTCTATCCAGCTGTTTCCTCTTGTCTTATACATAGATTGTAAATAGTTTGGGACAGGGACTGTCTTTTTGTTCTGTGTTAGTACAGTAGCTAGCACAGTGGGGTCATGGTTCCTGACTGGGGCTTCTAGCTGTGACCGAAATACAATCAATCAATAAAATAAAATTCAGAGAAAAGTTGTGGGTTTCACATCTGCATATCTATCTACACTCCCTGGCTCATTAACATCCAGATTCCTTTCTACTTACAGCCATAGTCACTGTATTTTCCAGGTATTCCTGTCAGCAGGTGGGAATTACTTTCAGACATTGAGGGCCATTCTACATGGTGCTGAGTGCCCTCACATGCACTGAAGCCAACTGAAATCATAGCAGACTCAATGCCTTGCAGTTTCAGGCCCACTATATGCATGGCCCAGACTTGCCCTCAGAGTCTTACCAATACAAGCATTTCCACTATGTACCCATAAAATTCAATGTTGCTGTGGATGCCAATTGCTTTACTACAAATTAAATGCAACCCATCAGTGTCCAACGATGATGATATCATGGAGCATCCAGTGAGAGCAAGGATGATAGCACACCAGATATCATTTCCTTTAGTATGGGTGAGCAGGTGGAGAGGGCGTATATTTAAGTCAATGCCCTGCACATAACTTTACAGCAACTGCTTTCGCGGGCAAGTAATGCAGGCTACTAGATTTACAGTTGACCTACTATCACCTTTAAAGTTTAAATGAACATTCCAAAAGGTTTCTAAAATAATCATTTTTTCTCCGTGTTTTTCCTTCAACAAGACTGAGTTTCTTCTGAGAACTAGAGATATGGCTGCCTGTCTTCCACAGTCACCTGAGTCTAAAAAAATGCTGGGACAAAGCCAATGTTAATTTCTTTACTGCAGAAACTTCATATGTAATGAGGTATCAAGACACTTGCAGGCAAGGAATATTTCCCTCACAATTGTTGGTCTTCATAACTGACATAATTTACTCCCCTCTTGACTGGTAGCCAGAAGGGCAACTGATAATAATAAAGTTTTACTGACTGCAGCCAGCAGTAAATGACAATGGAAGAGTACGCCAGTCCCAAAATGCATCCAGAATATACCAGGCAATGCTCCATTTTGCCACCCAACCTCTTACATAACCATAGCAATGCAATACTGACCGTTCACCAATGTTACTCAATATTGTGTGTGGGGGTTTATGAGAGTGACTCATCTTCCAAAGTTGACCTGTGTAAATAGCTGTTTCCACTGACTAGAGAATATGGATTGTTGATTTGGAGCCCATGGTTTCCCTTCTGAAGCATGTACAGAGTGCAAAGTGGAAGAACTGCACAGAAAAGACAGGAATGGGGGAGTGGTAGCTCAACTGCACAGTCTATCTGCTTCTTGGCAACCTCTGGTAGCCCCTCCATCACAATGCCATATGGTTAAGGCTCTGGGATACTTTGTATAAGTAGACTGGGTATGCAGGGACCAGGGAACATCCATTCTGTATTACATGTTCCCCTGCCTAACCAGTAGTATTTCCCCTACCTTTTCGGGGTAGGAAATTAATGACACCAATAAAGATCCAGGCTTCAAGGGACTTGGTGGGTGTGAAGAGCAGCATGGAGCTTCACAGATACCCATGGATCTGTGGGTGTGGGGGGATAGTGTCCTGGGTTCCACTGCATAAAAGAGCCAGGTACTCAGTTGTCAACACAGACCAGTAAATCCTGGCCCATTTTATTGTTTTTTAACCCCTTTACAGGTTTTACCCCAGGAAGAAACTACTTTGTCTGGAGTTTTCATGAAGTGGCAATTCTCAGTACTTACTACCTCGCTGAAGAAAGTAACATCACTGAGTCATTTACGAAGTTGTGCTGTTAGCTCAAATCAATCCCTGTACTGGGAAAGTTTGCACAGAGAACCAACTCCGGGTGCTGCTGCATGCCTTATTCTGGGAAAACAGGATAGAAAAGAGGAGCTATTTTCAGAATAACATTTTAAGGAAAGACCACAAGAGATTAATTTTTCAGATGCAAACACTAGCACACAGTGAGATGAATACACAGCTGGCACTGTGGATTATAATCAGCAAAGCACAAAAGTTGGAGAGAGGAAAGACCTAATAGGTCATTCTTTGTCCATCTCCCACCCAGCACAGGTCTGTTCCCAGCAATATAAGCTGAAACCCTATTAAAAGTTACCTTCCTTGCTATAAATTTAGACTTCTTTGCATTTAATCGTTCTCAACAGAGTGAAGGGATCCTCCAAAGGACTGCAGGTAGCTCCTACCATCTCAGTTCCTATTCTCATTCCATTTCCCAGAGGCAAGCATTATACTGAGAAAAGAGAGAGAGAGAGAGAGAGAGAGAGAGAGACTGCCCTTCTGAATAATGGAAGCTTAATTTCAGACATCCCCCAAATAAATATATAAATTGCCTCCGAGGATTTTTATCAAGCAAGTCTCACTTCACAGCACTCCACTGATGGATATTTTTGGTGACATGGGAGATACAGGCAGTTCATCAGGAACAGTGATTTTGCTGTTAACGACTGCTGGAAAAGGACAGACACTTTTGTACTAATGCACCCTATAAATAGCCGATCCAGTGGGTAAGTCAGATACTTGGAGGGTAGCTACTGAGACTCTTCATCATTTCCTCATGGTTCAGTGAAAGTTCAAGGAAGACGAAAGATAAATATCAACGACAAAGAAGAGTACATCCTTCCTGCCAGGATGCCAGGCATCATGGGAGCTTTGCTTCTGTTAGAGCTTTTGTTTCTTCAGAGATTCCCCCCACACACACCTGTTTAACTAGAAACACATTGTCTTCCTCTACTTTTCGACACTGAAATGACAGCAACAGGTACCGAGTGATGCAGAACATGAGTTTCTCAAAGGCACTAAAGATTCCAGCTTCGTGTGTGACTTTACTTGAATGGAACAGCGAAAACTCAGCTTCAGAATGTTTTCCTCTCAATCAGCCACTTCCCTTTTTTATTAGGAGAAGGGATGCTCACGCTGATGGGATGTTGATTTAGAATTTCTCTTTGTAAACTTGCTAAGTTTGAATTTTGAGAACATGTCAACAGAAACGATGGGCTCACTAAAGAAAAAAGCACTGAGAAGAAGTCAATGCAGCTACACTGATGTACACCAGCTGAGGATCGGGTCCAGAATATATTTAGCTAAGGAAGAGATGAAACAGCTAAATGGAGCATGGAGGGTACAGAAGACAGGGACTGCGATAGCGTTACCTCAATGTCATTGGTTAATACATAGCCCTCCATCATGGACTCAATAGTGAATGCAACATTATGAATTACCTTCTGATGGCTCTTTAAAAAACCACCTTGACAACTGGCAGTCTCAGCAGAGAGGCCAAGAACTAATAGGCATGAGGACTGAACTTCCTTCTCACCCTCAGAGTTGTCACTTCTCATACATATTGAAGCATATTGCCAGGTCACTGTGAGGAAGTCTGCACGGCTGCTGCCAATGATATTGTAGCTGCTCTCTAGATAGAAACACAGAACTCCAGTCTCCTGTGCTGGTATGTTTCAGGAGCACTTTTGTTTCATTCAAATTCATTTAAAACAAAATTAAAGCTCAACTGAGTCAGGGATCTGTGCTGCTAGGCTAGAAAAAAACGGTTATCTACCTTTTCGTAACTGTTGTTCTTCAAGATGTGTTGCTCATGTTCATTCCATTCTAGGTGTGTGCGCACCCACGTGCACAGTTGTCAGAGATTTTTGCCTTAAAGGTATCCGTAAGGTTGGTTGTGGCGCTCCCTTGAGAGCTGTGCCCATGTGCTGGTATGTTAGGCACCATCGACCCTATGCCCTCTCAGTTCCTTCTTGCCAACAATTCTGACAGAGAGGTAGGAGGTCGGGTAATGGAATTGACATGAGCAACACATCTCAAAGAACAACAGTTACGAAAAGGTAGGTAACCATTTTTTCTTCTTTGAGTGCATGCTCATGTTGATTCCATTCTAGGTGACTCACAAGCAGTATCTACGGAGGTAGGCTCGGAGTTCACAGTCTAGCGACTTGCAGCACTGCTTTACCGAAGCCAGCATTGTCCCGTGCCTGCTGGATAAGTGCGTAATAGGATGTGAACATGTGGATGGATGAGCAGGTGGCCGCCCTACAGATGTCCTGAATAGGCACCTGCGCTAGGAAAGCTGCTGAAGAGGCTTGTGCTCTGGTTGAGTGAGTGGTTACAATCGCTGGATGGGGCACCTTTGCCTGATCGTAACAGCAAAGTATGCAGGCAGTGATATAAGAAGAAATTCTTTGAGTGGACACTGGACAACCTTTCGTCCTGTCAGTCACCGTGCCGAACAATTGCGTCAAATGGCGGAATGGCTTGGTCCTTTCAATGTAGAAGGCTAGCGCCCTCCTGACATCTAGGGAATGCAACCTGTGGTCCTCATCTGACTTATGCAGCGTTGGAAAAAAGACAGGTAAGTAAATGTCCTGGCCCGTATGAAACTGTGAGACCACCTTGGGCAGGAAAGCCAGGAGCGGCTGCAGCTGGACCTTGTCTTTGGAGAAGTCCGTATAGGGCAGTTCCGAGTTAAGCGACCTAGTCTCAGAGTCCTGGCGTTTCCATCATAGACAAGGTTTACAGTTTGGTTCAGTGATATGAATATGATATGATATGAATTGTTCCAGCACCCCTTCACGTGGCCTACCCTGAAGGAAGAGTGAGACCCCTTGGGGGTCTGGGACACTGAAAGGTTTCCTCCAAGAGACTGTTTAAAAGCAGGGATGTAGCACAGATGCTGGGAGGTGGATCTTCCCATATGCAAGCAGCGTTTCAGATCACTCTGATGCCATCAGTGAGCGGTCTTAGGCTCCTCATATAAGAGAGGAACCATCTCTGGTTATTCTTTCTATCCACAAGTCTATCTTATACTAGTATGATGAAAATGGATCTTGAGCTTGCAGTACCAGTGGACTATTCCATGTAGCTTCTATACAAATATGACCTGTTTATGGTACGTGCAGAAGTTTAAATTTAATCTGCTGCAAGGCACAATGAATGCTCTAGGAAGAAACTGGAAGAGAGGGATGTTAGGAGGGAAGGTTAGGAAAGAAATTGATCTTCTACGGAAAGAGACAGAGGCTGTATCAGATAGCATATGCATTCACAATGCCACCAACAAGAAATTAACAGTGGTTTGGATTAAAGTGAAGGAGAATTCAGGCTGACAGTTTGCAAGCAGAAATTAAAACAGGGTTAAGGAAAGATGCAAATAGTTACAAAGAATTAAATAACACCCTCCACCCCCTCCTAATTTTGCTAAATTTTAGGCAAACACAAGAAAAGCATGGTGAAGAAATCAGCTGTATGTGTGCTTGTGAAACTGGGAAAACACAACATTTCAGACAGAATGCTCCCGTCAAGAATCTCAATAGGGTGCAGAACAGTTTCCTAGGTAACCAACGCTAATTACTGCCAAGGTGGAAATAAGTCAACAATGAAGGCACTGAGTAGTTTGCAGTTCTCAGCTAAGCAAATATCCTAAATAAATTCCTTGAATAAGGAAAGAAGAAAAGTTACTATTTGCTGTCTATGACTAATTTGAAATGTAAATAGGGCCTGTGGAATTCCTATTTTGCTGTATTGCAATTCACAGTGAAGGCCTAAAGACCAGAGAGCTATTCTGTTTGTTACTAGCAGGGCCGGCTCCAGGCACCAGTCCACCAAGCATGTGCTTGGGGCGGCGCCTGGAGGGGGGCGGCGTGGCGGGGCGCTCCGGCCAGAGAGCGGAGCCGCAGCGGGCTCGCCGCCCTCCCCCTGGCGCTCTGGCCGGTGGGGGAGAGCGGGGCCCCGGCCGGGCTTGCCGACCTCCCCCCGGCGCTCTGGCCAGTCGGGGAGAGCAGAGAGCCACAGCGGGCTTGCCGCCCTCCCCCCAGCGCTCTGGCCGCCGGGGGCTCTCCGCCCTCCCCCCGGCACTCTGGCCACCGGGGAGAGCAGAGAGCCCTGGCCGGGCTCTCTGCCCTGCTCCCGGCACTCTGGCCGCCGGGCAGAGTGGAGAGCCCCGGCTGGGCTCTCTGCCCTCCTCCCGGTGCTCTGGCCGCCGGGGGCTCTCCGCCCTCCCCCCGGCGCTCTGTCCGGTCGGGGATTGTGGGCCCGCGGCTGGGCTCGGCGCCCTCTCCTGCCGCGTGAGGGGAGAGGGGGGCAGGTTTGGCGGGTGGCTTTTTTGCCTAGGGCGGCAAAAAAGCCAGAGCCAGCCCTGGTTACTAGACATCCACCCAGGGCCTAAGCCTGAAGTCTTGACTCAGGCTGAGCTCCCTCTGAAGTCAGTGGGAGTTTTGCCTGAGTAAAGACTGAGTAAACAGTGAAAAAAGATCAGGATTTCACCTAAAGACTTTTTTGGTAGGAGCATTTACAGACAGGAAATAGGAATCACAGGCCAGATCGCAGTTGATGTGAAGTAGCCTAGCTCTGCTGACTTGAAAGGAGCGATGCCGATCTAACCAGTTGAGGATCTGGCCCCATGTTTTCACCTGCTAGCTGATGGCTACAAAATAAGTTATTGCAACTCCATCCAGCGACCCTGCAATATGTGAAAATACAACATCGCATTCAATCATCCTCGAGGCTTCAAACACAGTGAGGCAACAGACCAGGGAAGAGGACGAATCAGGGGGATGGAAATAGGCTACCGGCCTTTCACCTTTAACTCACTGATTTAGTCTTGACCCAGATGGTGGTGATTGGAGGCAATTACCTGTTTGGTGGCCTGTGACAAATAAACTGGGGGTCTGCCTCAGTCTATTTCCTAGTTATCAAGCGTCCACATCATGATAAACACGACATGCTAATGGACATCCCTGGATGCAGTGTCACCAGAGCAGCCAAGAACTGACCCTGTGTAGAGTCTGAACTAGCCTCTCCTTCCGAGAGGGGTGGTCCATTGAGCTAAGTGGTTAGACATATCAGTGGGGTGTAGCTGCGTGCTGAACTGCATGTGCTGTGGATAAATATCGGACTCCAGACACTTGGGTTTTTTCCACATTAAGGGCAATATCCTCTCCCCTATGATAACCCACAGTAAATGGGTTTAGTGAGAGGGTGCTCCTCCTGGGATGTAATCCCCTGTCGCCTCCTCCTCCTCCGGCTTTGGAGTGCCTGCAGCCTCACTCCTCCAGTAATCTCTGCAACTGTGCTCAGTTCCTATGACAACTGACTTTGCCCTGTTGGGAATTCACCATCCCTGTATATTCAGATTAAAAAGCAACACTCAAAAAACCTCACAGACTAACTGCACTGCTGGAATTCTGAATAAGGGACTCCTTTCAGCTGCAGTCCTTCTGCCTTTAACCTCCTGGTCTTCAGGAAGCCACCCTCACAGGCATTCTCTCTTCAGGAGTCACTGCTCCAAGCCTTGCCCAAAAGAACTGATGTTAGCACAAGTGTTTTGCCAGCTAATTAATTTTAAAGGCTATTTCCCCCCTCAAAAACGAGTGATATTTGGAATTAGCTATGTGACAGATGATGTCCTGTTCTACAGAAAAAAGCAAAAGCCTATCAACTCCTCCAGCAGAGGGAAGACATCAGGAAAAAAAAATGCCACAGGCAGGAAGGAGAGAATTAAACATTGAAATTAAGAATTCACCAGTCTTATGCCACAGGCTGGCAAAAGGAAAGTTAAGATCGTGTAAAGGGCAGTTTTACCCATGTATCTTTTGTCTCTGGGTGTATAATACTTAGCCCTTTTCATCCATAGATCACAGAATACCCCAATTTTACAGGTAAGGGAACAGAGGTACAGGAAGATTAAGGACAAAAGAGGCCAATGATTCTGAACACCTCAGTTTTTGAGAGAGACACTTTGATTTTCCTTAGTGCTGAGTACCCAGCACTCAAAGCGGAGGCAATGGAATCAGCAGGTCAGGTGCCCCGCGTCTCTGAAGACCATGCCACAAGGCATCTCAAGCTGAGCACCCAAAAATCAAGGCATTTGAAACCAGTGGCCACTTCTGAACATTTTACAGTGAGTGACTTGCCTAACTCCCTCAGGGAACAGATGGGCAGGATCCCCTGGGAGAATAACATGAAGGGCAAAGGGGTCCAGGAGAGCTGGCTGTATTTTAAAGAATCCTTATTGAGGTTGCAGGAACAAACCATCCCGATGTGTAGAAAGAATAGTAAATATGGCAGGCGACCAGCTTGGCTAAACAGTGAAATCCTTGCTGATCTTAAACGCAAAAAAGAGGCTTATAAGGAGTGGAAGATTGGACAAATGACCAGGGAGGAGTATAAAAATATTGCTCAGGCGTGCAGGAGTGAAATCAGGAAGGCCAAATCACACTTGGAGTTGCAATTAGCAAGAGATGTTAAGAGTAACAAGAAGGGTTTCTTCAGGTATGTTAGCAACAAGAAGAAAATCAAGGAAAGTGTGGGCCCCTTACTGAATGAGGGAGGCAACCTAGTGACCGAGGATGTGGAAAAAGCTAATGTACTCAATGATTTTTTTGCCTCTGTCTTCACGCACAAGGTCAGCTCCCAGATTGCTGCACTGGGCAGTACAGCATGGGGAGAAGGTGGCCAACCCTCTGTGGAGAAAGAAGTGGTTCGGGACTATTTAGAAAAACTGGACGTGCACAAGTCCATGGGGCCGGATGCGCTGCATCCGAGGGTGCTAAAGGAGTTGGCGGGTGAGATTGCAGAGCCATTAGCCATTATTTTTGAAAACTCATGGCGATCGGGGGAGGTCCCAGATGACTGGAAAAAGGCTAATGTAGTGCCCATCTTTAAAAAAGGGAAGAAGGAGGATCCGGGGAACTACAGGCCAGTCAGCCTCACCTCAGTCCCTGGAAAAATCATGGAGCAGGTCCTCAAGGAATCAATTATGAAACATTTAGAGGAGAGGAAAGTGATCAGGAACAGTCAGCATGGATTCACGAAGGGGAAGTCGTGCCTGACTAACCTAATTGCCTTCTATGATGAGATAACTGGCTCTGTGGATGAGGGGAAAGCAGTGGATGTGTTATTTCTTGACTTTAGCAAAGCTTTTGATACTGTCTCCCACAGTATTCTTGCCACCAAGTTAAAGAAGTATGGGCTGGATGAATGGACTGTAAGGTGGATAGAAAGCTGGCTAGATCGTCGGGCTCAACGGGTAGTGATCAATGGCTCCATGTCTAGTTGGCAGCCGGTTTCAAGTGGAGTGCCCCAAGGGTCGGTCCTGGGGCCGGTTTTGTTTAATATCTTTATTAATGATCTGGAGGATGGTGTGGACTGCACTCTCAGCAAGTTTGCAGATGACACTAAACTAGGAGGCGTGGTAGATACACTAGAGGGTAGGGATCGGATACAGAGGGACCTAGACAAATTAGAGGATTGGGCAGAAAAAAACCTGATGAGGTTCAACAAGGACAAGTGCAGAGTCCTGCACTTAGGACGGAAGAATCCCATGCACTGCTACAGACTAGGGACCGAATGGCTAGGTAGCAGTTCTGCTGAAAAGGACCTAGGGGTCACAGTGGACGAGAAGCTGGATATGAGTCAACAGTGTGCTCTTGTTGCCAAGAAGGCTAACGGCATTTTGGGCTGTATAAGTAGGGGCATTGCCAGCAGATCGAGGAACGTGATCGTTCCCCTTTATTCGACATTGGTGAGGCCTCATCTGGAATACTGTGTCCAGTTTTGGTCCCCACACTACAAGAAGGATGTGGAAAAATTGGAAAGAGTCCAGCGGAGGGCAACAAAAATGATTAGGGGTCTGGAGCACATGACTTATGAGGAGAGGCTGAGAGAACTGGGATTGTTTAGTCTCCAGAAGAGAAGAATGAGGGGGGATTTGATAGCAGCCTTCAACTACCTGAAGGGGGGTTCCAAAGAGGATGGAGCTCGGCTGTTCTCAGTGGTGGCAGATGACAGAACAAGGAGCAATGGTCTCAAGTTGCAGTGGGGGAGGTCCAGGTTGGATATCAGGAAAAACTATTTCACTAGGAGGGTGGTGAAACACTGGAATGCGTTACCTAGGGAGGTGGTGGAGTCTCCTTCCTTGGAGGTTTTTAAGGCCCGGCTTGACAAAGCCCTGGCTGGGATGATTTAGCTGGGAATTGGTCCTGCTTTGAGCAGGGGGTTGGACTAGATGACCTCTTGAGGTCCCTTCCAACTCTGATATTCTATGATTCTATGATTCTATGAACTCGGAGAATCAATGGCAGATCCAGGAATAAAACACAGACCTCCTGACTCCCAGTCCAGGACTCTCATAAAAACAACAACCAGACGAGCACACAAAAGAAACACCCCTGTAATGATGCTTATGAAAAAAATCCTAGAATGTCATGGTTTATTTTAGTCCTATTGCTGGAAGAGTTATTTCCCCGACCTTGTGATGAAGAATGCTTTTTTGCTTCTACTTTTTTAAAACAATGGGCCATATTCTCAGCTGGTATAGAATGGGCATAGCTCTGGGGAAATCACTGGAGCTATGCTGATACACACCAACTGAGAATATGCCCCTTTGTTCTGATGTTATATTGAAACAACAAATGTAGAGTAGCATTCAAAAAGAGTACAAATTACTCATACAACACAAAACCAGACATTTCCCTCATATTACATGTTCAAGTTTAATTTTTTTTAAATTAACATAACTTTACAGAATTCACATATTTGCTCTCAAATGGATTTAGTGGGAGCAGATATTTATCTATAAGTAGGTCCTTGATTTTGATGTCAGTAACATTCACAATAATTGGCAGGAGGATGTGAAAGGCAAATAATGGGAATGTAGGGTTTCAAGTTAGCCACCCAAGCCAGAACTTTTTTTTTTTTTAATAAACGGCACCACAACAAACCTCCCCTCCATTATCAACACTTTAACTATTTGACGGCACAAGGTGCAGGGCAATGGTGAATCTTTTTTGCACCCCATGTTTTATTTTACAGTATTTAATGGGAGGCACTGGATGACTTCTCCAAGGCTTTTGACTTTATTTGCAAGATGAACCTGGTGGAGAACCAGCCCTTTTGGGTTAGACTGTGTGGGATACTGCCCATCACATGGTTTAGACATTGATGTAAACAATGTAACAATTTTCATACAATATAGCATTTATAAAAGGATGATATTGTTGCCGGCACAGAGGCCCGAGGACAGCAACAGTGGGGTTCGGTGCCCGGAGTGCTTCACGCCAATAAACATACCGGGGTGGAGAAACAATCAAAGTTTATTTGAGATCTCAAAGTGGTGCAAGGAGACAGGCAAGTCTCAAATCGAGCACACCAGCAAAAACAGTTTCTCTCTTCTTTATACATTTTACAACTAAGCCCCCCCCCTCCCCCTCTCTACCACCCCCCTCCCCTCTCTACCAAAGGCATGTTTATACATTTAAGCAACTAAATCATTCTAGGGCTATAAATCTAGCTTGTTAGTAACTTCTCTCTAAACAGTTATTTGGTCCTGTTTACCCTTAGTTTATTACCCCTTCCCCAGCTAGAAACATGCAAACCTCATTATTACTGTTTGGTACCTAGTATGAACAAGGTCGTAATTGCTAACTGGCTATTTACACATTCCAATTCCTGTCCTTGGTTGTTAAGGTCGATCAGAGTTAAACATGGAAGGACAGAGTTAAAACATGGAAGAACTCTGACTCAGGCAGGCCTAGTAACTCTAACAGTTCCCTCCTTTGAGAATACTCAACAAGCTTTTGGCTGAGTTTTCTCATATTCTATAGACAAGATATGATTGAGTGCCATGGAGGTGGGGTTCTCAATGAGAGAGAATGCTGGGATTTCTGGGGAACGGGGGGCACACAGCTTACGGAGGAGCAATTTAAAACAAGCAATCAGGAGGAGGGTGACCACGCACAGTACCACACCTGTGAGGAGGAGATGCACAAGGCTATTTCCCAGTCCTCCCAGGTTAGGCAACCAACTCCAAAGGGAATCAAATCTGTGGGTTCCCTTTCCTGAGCCTTCCACTGATCAAAAGCCTGTTTGGCCGACAGGACGTGCTTGTTAATGTCCTGTGAGTTTTCTGGGACATAAGTACAACATGCACTCCCAATAAGGACACACACACCGCCCTGGGAGGCTAAAACATAATCTAAGGCCTGTCTATTTTGCAGGGACAGTAACCGGAGCTGGTAAAGCTCTGAGTTAAGGCTTTTCTCTATGGCCAAGGTCTCATTGGCATACTTGGTGAGAAACACAGAGAGCCTACGATAAAATTGAGCCAGTCGTCCTACCCCATAGGATGGGAGAAAGATCATACCCAATCTGTCTCCTTCTGTAATGGGCTCTGGGGTGGCATACAAAGATCTATGCTGCCTGGCGCGGCCAGGGGGCAGTTTAGGGAGGACACGAAGGGGAGGGGCAAGATATCCTAGATAACAGCTTCCATACCACTGATGCGGTAGCCACTTATAGATTCATAGATTCATAGATTCTAGGACTGGAAGGGACCTCGAGAGGTCATCGAGTCCAGTCCCCTGCCCGCATGGCAGGACCAAATACTGTCTAGACCATCCCTGATAGACATTTATCTAACCTACTCTTAAATATCTCCAGAGATGGAGATTCCACAACCTCCCCAGGCAATTTATTCCAGTGTTTAACCACCCTGACAGTTAGGAACGTTTTCCTAATGTCCAACCTTGCTGCAGTTTAAACCCATTGTTTCTGGTTCTATCCTTAGAGGCTAAGGTGAACAAGTTTTCTCCCTCCTCCTTATGACACCCTTTTAGATACCTGAAAACTGCTATCATGTCCCCTCTCAGTCTTCTCTTTTCCAAACTAAACAAACCCAATTCTTTCAGCCTTCCTTCATAGGTCATGTTCTCTAGACCTTTAATCATTCTTGTTGCTCTTCTCTGGACCCTTTCCAATTTCTCCACATCTTTTTTAAAATGCGGCGCCCAGAACTGGACACAATACTCCAGCTGAGGCCTAACCAGAGCAGAGTAGAGCGGAAGAATGACTTCTCGTGTCTTGCTCACCACACACCTGTTAATACATCCCAGGATCATGTTTGCTTTTTTTGCAACAGCATCACACTGTTGACTCATATATAGCTTGTGGTCCACTATAACCCCTAGATCCCTTTCTGCCGTACTCCTTCCTAGACAGTCTCTTCCCATTCTATATGTGTGAAACTGATTTTTCCTTCCTAAGTGGAGCACTTTGCATTTGTCTTTGTTAAACTTCATCCTGTTTAATTCAGACCATTTCTCCAATT
Organism: Malaclemys terrapin pileata; assembly: GCF_027887155.1. NCBI lineage: Eukaryota > Metazoa > Chordata > Testudines > Emydidae > Malaclemys > Malaclemys terrapin. Next base: position 10,672,058 of record NC_071515.1, on the reverse strand, counting down.
TGTCCAGATCATTTTGAATTATGACCCTGTCCTCCAAAGCAGTTGCAATCCCTCCCAGTTTGGTATCATCCGCAAACTTAATAAGCGTACTTTCTATGCCAATATCTAAGTCGTTGATGAAGATATTGAACAGAGCCGGTCCCAAAACAGACCCCTGCGGTACCCCACTCGTTACACCTTTCCAGCAGGATTGGGAACCATTAACAACAACTCTCTGAGTACGGTTATCCAGCCAGTTATGCACCCACCTTATAGTAGCCCCATCTAAATTGTATTTGCGCAGTTTATCGATAAGAATATCATGCGAGACTGTATCAAATGCCTTACTAAAGTCTAGGTATACCACATCCACAGCTTCTCCCTTATCCACAAGACTCGTTATCCTATCGAAGAAAGCTATCAGATTGGTTTGACATGATTTGTTCTTCACAAATCCATGCTGGCTGTTCCCTATCACCTTACCACCTTCCAAGTGTTTGCAGATTATTTCCTTAATTACTTGCTCCATTATCTTCCCTGGCACAGAAGTTAAACTAACTGGTCTGTAGTTTCCTGGGTTGTTTTTATTTCCCTTTTTATAGATGGGCACTATATTTGCCCTTTTCCAGTCTTCTGGAATCTCTCCCGTCTCCCATAATTTTCCAAAGATAATAGCTAGAGGCTCAGATACCTCCTCTATTAGCTCCTTGAGTATTCTAGGATGCATTTCATCAGGCCCTGGTGACTTGCAGGCATCTAACTTTTCTAAGTGATTTTTAACTTGTTCTTTTTTTTATTTTATCTGCTAAACCTACCCCCTTCCCATTAGCATTCACTATGTTAGGCATTCCTTCAGACTTCTCAGTGAAGACCGAAACAAAGAAGTCATTAAGCATCTCTGCCATTTCCAAGTTTCCTGTTACTGTTTCTCCCTCTTCACTGAGCAGTGGGCCTACCCTGTCTTTGGTCTTCCTCTTATAGGCAGAGGTACCGCAAATATAAAAGGAGTGGCCATTCCCTACCAAGCCATTATAACCGCTACTCCACCTATTCACTTGTCTGTCATTAAACGATCCGAACCGGGCAGTAGAGTCGGATTTGCCGTTAACATAGACAGGGATGGAAGCATCACTGTCAGGGGATAAATAATACTGACAGGTGCTATTCCCAGAAAATCAGGTGTGATTGCTGGACTTAAACTGTTGATAGCACACCAACCCAGGGGCTACTGGCCGTAACCTAATAGGGGAAGGGATATATGTTGAGTTGGCCTGCGGCTTCCAGGGGTCGTCCCTTAATGCATACTGGGACTCAATGGTACAGTTCTGTGACAAGGGGGTACCTGAGGCATTTTTCCCCCTACTGAACCATCCCCAACAGATATCTGACTAATTCTGGGGAACCACCCTCCAGGGTAACCCTGCAGCATGCTGTGGGATTTGGGAGCATACCCAGCAGCTGGAGAGGTTAAACTCTTGGGCAAAGCAAACCTTCAGGGACTCATATGTGTTTGTCTCTAAGTTAGTAGGGATTCCTTTCCATCCCGCATGTGCCTGAGGGGGAAATGGGAGTTAACAAGAGGAGTGTTCCTATGGCAAAGAGCACCACTGTGGCAGACCCTGGATCTAAACTCAGATTAGGCAGGTGACCCTATGGCCTAACAATCACAATTCCCCAAATACCCACAAAATAACAATTACCAATAGCAAGCAGATTAAAAACAAAAGGGACCAGGCCACCAAGTTAGGCCGGTCCTGTGAAAACAAACACAACCAACGCTCAAAGGTCTCGCAGGGAGTGCGCTGTGACTGTCCAAAGAGATCACAGGGCATTCCCAGCAGACACTATTGTCGTCTGAATAACAGCTTAAGTCCCAAATCGTCGCTGGCAGTCTTCTCTGCAGGCTGGATGGTCCACCGTTCAGGAGCAGGCACTGCTTTCAGACGAGAGTGATGAATCCAGTTTTTGTGTCCCTCAACCTTTGCTGCTGTATGGGAGACCAGCAGGACAGTGTAGGGTCCCTTCCACTTCTCTTGGAGAGGCTCGTCCTTCCAGGTCCGGACGAGTACGGAATCGCCTGGCTGCAAGGAGTGGATCGGGGCATCCAGCGGGAGAGGTTGCAAATCTTTGGTATACCTGTGTAGAGAACAGAGAACAGCAGACAGAGAGCACATGTACTGAGATAAGAAGCCACACCCCATTTCCCACTCCCCTGCCAGAACCGGTGTACCATTCATAGGCCATGCCCTTCCAAACATAATCTCAAAGGGACTGAGCCCTAACCTGCCCTTAGGGAGAGCGCGAATGCGGAGCAGAACAAGGGGCAAAGCATCAGGCCACTTAAGGGAAGTCTCTTGGCAAACCTTTGAGAGGTGCCGCTTAAGTGTCTGATTTGTACGCTCCGCTACCCCACTGGCCTGCGGTCGCCATGGCGTGTGAAGCTTCCAGGGGATCTGTAGGGCATCCGATATCTTCTGAACGGCTTGGGATGTGAAGTGTGTTCCGTTGTCAGATTCCATCCATTGGGGGAGCAATCTGAGCCTTACTCTGTGCTACTTGATATTCTCGAAGTCCAACAAAGTCCAGGAGGCTCACAGTGGCTTTAAGGCAAGAGGTTAGACCCACTGCAGCAATTAACAAGTCATCCACATATTGCAGGAGGAGGACTTCGTCCTCGTTGTCCCACTCCTCCAAGTCTCTACCCAGGGCCTGGCTGAAAAGGGTGGGGGAATTTTTAAATCCCTGAGCCAGCACTGTCCAGCAAAGCTGCTTTCTAACCCTCCTTTTGTCCTCCCATTCGAAGGAGAAAATCTCCTGAGACTGGAGGTCAACCGGAATCGTGAAGAAAGCATCCTTTAAATCCAGGACTGAAAAATGGGTGTACTGCCCCCCTATAGAGGCCAACAATGTATACGGATTTGGAACAAGGGGGTGTAGAGTCTTAACCCGCTCATTAACTGCTCTCAGGTCCTGGACCAGCCGGTATGTGCCATTGGGCTTTTGTACAGGCAAGATTGGAGTGTTCCAAGCTGACTGGCATTCTCGAAGTACCCCGCACTTTAGGAACTGGTCTATAGTTTCCTGCAATCCCTCTCTGGCTTCCCTTTTGATTGTATACTGCTTAATTCGCACTGGACCTTTTCCTGGCAAGAGCTGAACAGTAATAGGAGTATGATGGGCTGCCTTTCCTGGGATCCCTGATGCCCATACCAGAGGAAAAACCCGCTTCTCCCATTGACTCCACTCTGGGGCTTGCATGGCTGAGGGCTCAATTGCAAGTGTCATTATCCAGGCATTCTCTGGAGGTAAGGTGAGGCTTATTTCACTTGAGTGAAATGCAGGGTGGCACCTAAGCGACAAAGCAGATCCCGTCCCAATAGTGGCATTGGACAATCAGGGAGGTAAACCAGCTTGTGTGATACAGTTCTGTTTCCCAAAGCACATTCCGCTGGGGCATATACTGGGCACTTAGTTCCTTTCCCTGTGGCTCCCACTACAGTGAGAGAATCTGCCACAGGCAGCTGAAGGGGTTGGTTTACAGCAGTTCGTGCAGCTCCAGAGTCTATTAAAAAGTCTATGTCTGAATCTCCCACCCGCATTTTTACTTGGGGTTCCGGGGGCAGGATAGTCCGTCTCCCCTGACACCCCTATTCTTGATCCTCCGCTGCCATCATAGGGGTACCTTCCCTTTCGGGGCACTCATTTTTCCAATGTCCCTCCTTTCGGCATATGGCACACTGGTTGCGACCCAGACGCCTTTCCTGTGAGCCAGGGCGCCCATGCCCACATCCTCTCATTCCCCGGCCCCTTCCACCTTCCTGAAATCTTCCCCTGCCACCAGCCTGTACTGCTGCAACCATCATTTTCACTTGCCTCTTTTCCTTTTCTCCCTCCCTAAGGCTGTAAGCCCTGTTTGCAGTTTCCAAAATCTGTGCCATTGTCATGCCCATCAAATCCTCCTTTTTCTGCAGTTTCCTTTTAATATCAGGGGCGGCACAGCTGATAAAGATACCCTTCATAATTGCCTCAGTAGCCTGATCATCGGGGTTTGCATTAGTAGTTTGCCTGATAGTATCCCGAATATGCTGCAGAAAAGCAACCGGACTCTCTTTTGGCTCCTGTACTAGCTCATACGGCTTAGCCCAATTGTTATGTCGGATAGCTGAGTGTCGGAGACTATGTAATAGGAGCTCCTTGTATACAGTGAGACAGGTGAGATCTGCCGGCACGTTGGGATTCCACCGGGGGTCTGCTGTAGGGACCTGAACTGCAGCAACAGGAATGTTTGCTGCGTTTGCCTCATGTCTAAGCTGTGCCTCCTCCCGTGCCTTAGACACAACCTGATTACGCTCCACCTCAGACAGCAGGGTCCGCATAAGGACATTACAGTCATCCCAGTCAGGCTTATGGCTAGCCAGACACCCTTCAAAGACCGAGATAAACTTGCTTGGATTCGTAGAGAATTCCCCTGCCTGTGCCTTAAAAGCTGCTAGGTCCACTGGGTTAAAAGGCACATGGGTATAAACCTGCATTGTAGTGGCTGGGCGATTTTCTGTTCCAGTACGGGCTATCCGAGTCTCAGTAATCAATGGATAGAATCCCACCAAGGGGGCAATCTCTGGGACCTGAGGCACCCTATCTTTATACGGTGGGGGTGTTGGAGCCGAAGGGGACACCGACTCTGCCATTACAACCGGGGGAGGGTTCTGAGGACTAACAGTAGTTACTACCGAACCTGTCGGAGTCAAATTACACTTTTGCAAAAGATCTGATCTATCTCTTAACAACATAAACAACTGTACATACATATGTTCATTCCATTTACCTGTACGCTGACAAAACAAAAGCAATTGAAGGATCGTATTATAATTAAGTGATCCCTCTGGTGGCCACCTTTCCTGGTCCTCTAGCTGATATTGAGGCCAGTCTACTGTACAGAATCTTTTAAATTTACTTTTAATCAACGGATCCGATCCAAACACTTTCCAGTTCACCAGAATGCATTCTAAGGGCATACACCTTGCCCTGCCTGCAATACTCTGTCCCTGCCCCATACTCTAGGGAGACACTGGGCACTGGACTGTTCCTACCTTATCCAAGGGTCCGGTTCTGCACCGTCGCCCACAGCTGTTTCTCCACTAATCAAGCGCGTTGCACCGTTGTGCCCTCCGGGGTCGACCAAATCACGTCTCCGCCGAGGCCCCCGATGAAGTCACCGGTGCGCGCTGGGCGTCGGTTGTCGCCGCAATCCGTCGACCTCTTAGAGGGGTCCGGGCAAGGCTAAATTTCAGCCTCAAGCCTACCCAGGGACGCCAAGACTGTTGCCGGCACAGGGGCCCGAGGACAGCAACAGTGGGGTTCGGTGCCCAGAGTACTTCACGCCAATAAACATACCGGGGTGGAGAAACAATCAAAGTTTATTTGAGATCTCAAAGTGGTGCAAGGAGACAGGCAAGTCTCAAATCGAGCACACCAGCAAAAACAGTTTCTCTCTTCTTTATACATTTTACAACTAAGCCCCCCCTCTCTACCACCCTCCCTCTACTCCCCCTCCCCTCTCTACCGAAGGCATGTTTATACATTTAAGCAACTAAATCATTCTAGGGTTATAAATCTAGCTTGTTAGTAACTTCTCCCTAAACAGTTATTTGGTCCTGTTTACCCTTAGTTTATTACCCCTTCCCCAGCTAGAAACATGCAAACCTCATCATTACTGTTTGGTACCTAGTATGAACAAGGTCGTAATTGCTAACTGGCTATTTACACATTCCAATTCCTGTCCTTGGTTGTTAAGGTCGATTAGAGTTAAACATGGAAGAACTCTGGCTCAGGCAGGCCTAGTAACCCCAACAGAACCTTCCTTATTATCCTTTGGTTTTAGCAATGGAGAACTTGAAACCCCATGCATTTTCCCACTCAGAGGTTTCTCGTAACGCTTTGTTAAGTCTCTTTTCTTCCACTTCAGTATTCCTGCTCCAAACCTACTGTGAACACCCTTGTACTCACACCCTACACACAATTGTAATGATCTTTATATAAGGCATGCCTTGTAAGATATTTGAAAACACATAATTTGCTGGTCAGTATTGTCCTGGTAAAATATGTGTGTGGCAACATTGTATGTGAAGTTATAAGATTTCCCTGTATGATGTTCAAAACACATAAGAACGGCCATATTGGGTCAGACCAAAGGTCCATCTAGCCCATCAACATGTCTTCCGACAGTGGCCAATGCCAGGTGCCCCAGAGGGAATGAACAGAACAGGTAATCATCAAGTGATCCATCCCCTGTCACCCACTCCCAACTTCTGGCAAACAGAGGCTAGGGACACCATCCCTGCCCATCCTGGCTAATAGCTGTTGATGGACCTATCCTCCATGAATTTATCTAGTTCTTTTTTAAACCCTGCTACAGTCTTGGCCTTCACACCATCCTCTGGCAAAGAGTTCCATAGGTTGACTGAGTCGTGTGAAAAAATATTTTTTTGTTTGTTTTAAACCTGAAGCCTATTAATTTCATTCGGTGGCCCCTAGTTCCTGTGTTATGAGAAGGAATAAACACTTCCTTATTTACTTTCTCTATACCACTCATGATTTTATACACCTCTATCATATCCTCCCTTAGTCATCTCTTTTCCAAGCTGAATAGTCCCAGTCTTATTAATCTCTCCTCATAGGCAGTCATTCCATACCCCTAATAATTTTTGTTGTCCTTCTCTGAACCTTTTCCAAGTTCAATATATCGTTTTTGAGATAGGGTGACCACATTGCATGCAATATTCAAGATGTGGGCATGCCATGGATTTATATAGAGGCAATATAATATTTTTTCGTCTTATCTATCCCTTTCTTAATGATTCCCAACATTCTGTTCGCTTTTTTGATTGCTGCTGCACATTGAGTGAATGTTTTCAGAGAACTATCCACACTGACTCCAAGATCTCTCTCTTGAGTGGTAACAGCAAATTTAGACCCCATCATTTTATATGTAGAGTTGGGATTATGTTTTCCGATGTGCATTACTTTGCATTGATCAACATTGAATTTCATCTGCCATTTTGTTGCCCAGTCATCCAGTTTTGAGAGAGCCTCTTGTAGGTTTCAGAGTAGCAGCCGTGTTAGTCTGTATCCGCAAAAAGAACAGGAGTACTTGTGGCAAACTTAGAGACTAACAAATTTATTAGAGCATAAGCTTTCGTGGGCTACAGCCCACTTCTTCGGAATTCTTCTGCATCTGAAGAAGTGGGCTGTAGCCCACGAAAACTTATGCTCTAATAAATTTGTTAGTCTCTAAGGTGCCATAAGTACTCCTGTTCCTCTTGTAGGTCTTCACAGTCTGCCTGGGATATAACTATCTTGAGCAGTTTTGTATCATCTGCAAATTTTGCCACCTCACTGTTTACTCCTTTTTCCAGATCATTTATGAATATGTTGAATAGAACTGGGCCCAGTACAGACCCCTGGAGGACCCCACTATTTATCCCTCTCCATACTGAGAACTGACCATTTATTCCTACCCTTTGTTACTGTAACAGGGCAGACTCACCCTTGCGGCGCCTCCTGCTGGTCTCTCAGGGAATTAGCTCGATTTCCAGCTCGGAGCGCCCTCTGCAGGCCGGTGTCCCACTACTGCTTGGCCTGTGTACCTCCCTGGACTCCAGTGCCCTGTTAGCTGGGGTGCTGCCCCCTGGCAGTAACCCCTTTCTTTCAGGGTCCCCCCTTCCTGGGGAACCCCCACCCACTATCCCCACCTCGCCTCAGTATAAGGCTACTGCCAGTCATCGTCTAGCCCCCATGCCCTGGGGCAAACTGCAATATCAGCCTACTCATCACTGCCAGGTTGGGTTTGGACCTGCTGCCTTTGCCTACCCCTGGGCTGCCCTCTGCAACCCCCAGTACCTGTTGGCCTTATGCTAGGCCGCAGCCTGGGGCTTTCCAGGCTGGAGCTCCCCAGCTCCTCTGCCTTTCCCCAGCCCTGCTCCACTCAGGTACCTTGTCTCTAGCTCCCTGCAGCCAGGCCCTTTTCTCTCTGAATGCAGAGAGAGACTGCCTGAGCTCCTGGCTCCCAGTCTTCTTATACAGGCCAGCTGCGGCCTGATTGGGACATGGCCCAGCTGTGGCTGTTTCCCCAATGAGCCTAGTAGCTTTTCCCCTGCCCCAGCCCTCTCCCAGGGCTGTCTTTAAACCCCTCTGGGCAGGAGCGGGTAACCCCCCCACTACTGTTTCCTATCTTTTAACTAGTTACCAATCCATGAGAGAACCTTCCCTCTTATCCCATGACTGCTTACTTTGCTTAAGAGCCTTTGGTGAGGGACCTTGTCAAAGGCTTTCTGACCAAACTCTTAATGTCAGGACCCCCTTCCCAAAGTCCAACAACTGTTTCTTTGTCTTAGGTGAGATGCTAGAGCCTGACAGAGAGGCAGGGTTGTCTCTTGGGGATGTTTGCCCCTTCTTTTTATAGTTTTAGTCCCCCTTGTGAAAAAGATTTCCAGCTGGGAAGTAGGAGACAAAGTCTGTGTGGAAGGATGTTCCCTACTCATAGACTCATAGACTTCAAGGTCAGAAGGGACCATTATGATCATCTAGTCTGACCTCCTGCACAACGCAGGCCACAGAATCTCACCCACCCACTCCTGTAACAAATCCCTAACCTATGCCTGAGTTATTGAAGTCCTCAAATCGTGGTTTAAAGACCTCAAGGTGCAGAGAATCCTCCAGCATGCTGTGACTGCAGTACAAAATGGTGAATTCTATCCAGAAAGTCTTAATTTTCTCTGAAAGCAGGTTTGATACTTGGGCTTCTAATCCTTTAACCTTCTCTTCCAACATGGAGACCAGCTTGCACTTCGTACAGATGAAATCACTTCTATCTTCTGGGAGAAAGACAAACATGGCACATCCTGTGCAGGTCACAACAGCTGATTGCTCACTATCAATATTGTCTTACTTCTAAGAGCCTCTTCAGATGTTGTATTTACTGCTCACAGAAGCCTGAAAGGCAAAAAACTCTGTGGGAACTCCCCCGAGGCAAACTGTTTCTTTTTAACCTGTTCAAGCTTCCTTCCCCCACCCCCACCCCCACCCCCTTCCCAACTTGATGACTGTTTACTGCTTAAATGCAAATTAAGGCAAACATGCTCCTTTGCTCAGAACAGGTCTGTTTGATCAGTTTGGTGATGCATGTTACCAAATGCAATTAATAGGCAGCAGGTTTAAAACAAACAAAAGGAATTATTTTTTTCACACAAGACAGTCAACCTGTGGAACTCTTTGCCAGAAGATGCTGTGAAGGCCAAGACTATAACAGGGTTAAAAAAAGAACAGGTGCAGCTGATCAGGTTAATTAGCATAATTTAACTGCCTGGGCCTTGTATGGGGTGAACAAGTCATCATAGACCTGTCCTTCTTAGGAACCATAACAACTGGTGAGGCCCAGGAACTGAGTCCTTAATTATCCCCATTTCCAGCATACTTTGTATTGCCTTATAAATTTGCTCCTGCATTTTCCCCAGAGGTCTGAGAGGCTCTGCTAGGGGTGGGCTGGGGCCCTATTTTGTCAAACTTACTGGACAGTCTTATGAGTCAGACCTGACTTGCTGAAAAATGCCTGCTGGTGAGACTGCAACATACTTGTAAATCTGCCTTTTCAGCTGAGGTTAACTCTTTACTTGGCTCAGTGCTCTCTAGTGTTACTGGAAGATTGGTGTCCAATTATACTATATCAATGATATTGCCTAAGAACACTGCTTTAATTTAAAACCTTCTACTTTATAATAATCTAACCCAGTAACCAAGGTTGTGGCCCACCCTAAAGGAATTGCCAGGGAAGCAAGCTGGCCTTGAAAAGACACGGATACAGTTCTCCGATCAAGACTAGACAAGCAAGCAGTACATCTTCAAAAACAAAAATAATATTTATTTAGAAGTGAGGAGTTACAATTGTAAGCAGAGTCAGGATGAGCTCTACCCTGACATCTGGTGGTGAATTATGGCGAGTGTGGAAAAGAACTCCAGGGACTGATCTTGTTTGCATAGGCACACCCACCCGCTGGCATGAGACAACAGCAACGGAAAGTGGTTACTTTGGCTGGTGTGGGATCCCCAATTTCTCTGTTATTGGGGCAGGAAGAATAAAGTTTTGTTACCCTGATTCTGTGAATCAAGGCCAGTGGAACTGTTGTATGACAGAAGGACTCACCATTAACTAAGTAACACTCGCTTGACACCTGGCATGGGTTACAAAACCTAGTGAATTGAGAGAATTTGTACCTAGTGGTGTGGGCCCCTTTTGTGAGTCTGAAACACCAATTGCACCTTCTCCTCTCTCCACTGTTGAATGTCAGAGCTAACTTTGATTCCATTAGGAGTCTAGTTACAGGCTGCTGAGCTGAATTCACTTTAGGCCAATAGTGCACCAGCACTGGGGCTCCCCTACTACTAGCTGAAATTACTAAGAGCTGAAATTACAAAAGAGCTAAAGTTACTAAGAGCTGAGATCACTGAGTGCTGTGTTAACTATGCTCTGTTAAGCGGCTGGCGGAGCAGTTTGTGGGGATGGCTGGAGGAGCAGCTAGCAGAGCGGAGCCTAGCGGGGACAGTTGGAGCGGCCCAAGGAACAGTGAGCGGAGTGGAGCCATTTGTGGGGACAGCTGGAGTGGCTCACAGGTCGGGGAGCGGAGCGGAGCAGCTGGTAGAGCAGAGCAGTTCGTGAGATGGCAGGAGCGGCTCACGGGGCGGCTGGTGGAGTGGAGTGGCTCATGGTGAAGGCTGCGGCGGAATCCCACAGAGAGGCAGCCGGTCAGCCTCGGATCACGTAAGGTGCCTCTTAACACCGTGCGCACACACACCCTTTGAACTCTGGGGCTGCACTGACCAGGGACAGAGACTTTGGGTGATTTTTGGGTTGCTGGTTTCAAGAACCAAGGGGAAAGGACACGGCCCAATTTGCTGGGGTGGGTCTTCGCTCATGGTTTGGTCTATGAACTCTAGTTGTGGTCTTTTCCCAATTTAATGCTATGTCGTTTACCTCATGTTATTAAACATTTTCTGCTACACCAAGACTCTGTGCTTGCGAGAGGGGAAGTATTGCCTCTTCGAGGCGCCCAGGGGTGTGTGTAAGATTTTCCCAGGTCACTGGGCGGGGGCTCAAGCTGGTTTTGTGTTACGCTGTTGGGAGGGGACCCCTATGTACTGAACCCGGCCCTTACTGCTATCAACTCGGCCTGGCAGAAGGGTTACACAATAAAAGAATAAAGATGGATAGAAGTAGAAACAAATACAATTAAAGTTACAGTTACAGGAACGAAGTGGCACAATAAATAGAAGATGCAGACACTATACCATATAACAGTAGAATCATTCACTTAATATTCTATAAGATACAACAATTAAACATTCAATACTAAATACTTAAAGCTAAACATCCAGTAAGCACTGGGCGATGTGACAGACCCAGACCAGTGGGGTAGAGGAGTCTGGTAGAGGGCAAATATACTGGTCACTGGATGAGTAGTTTTCTGTTCCCTGAGTGACCAGAGAAGGGGCTGCACTAGAGTAATCAGGAACCTGCTAGAACCAGTTAAGGCAGGCAGGCTAATTAGGACACCTGGAGCCAATTAAGAAGAAGCTGCTAGAATCAATTAAGGCAGGCTAATCAGGGCACCTGGGTTTTAAAAGGAGCTCACTTCAGTTTGTAGTGTGAGAGTGTGAGGAGCTGGGAGCAAGAGGCGCAAGGAGCTGAGAGGGAGAGGGCGAGCTGCTGGAGGCCTGAGGAGCACAAGCGTTATCAGACACCAGGAGGAAGGTCCTGTGGTGAGAATAAGGAAGGAGTTTGGAGGAGGCCATGGGGAAGTAGCCCAGGGAGTTGTAGCTGTCATGCAGTTGTTACAGGAAGGACTATAGACAGCTGCAGTCCACAGGGCCCTGGGCTGGAACCCGGAGTAGAGGGCGGGCCCGGGTTCCCCCCAAACCTCCCAATTGACCTGGACTGTGAGTTCTTCCAGAGGGGAAGGTCTCTGGGCTGTTCCCCAACCCACATGGTGAATCTCTGAGGCAAGAAAATCCTCCAATAAGCACAGGACCCACCAAGATAGAGGAGGAACTTTGTCACAGCGGTTACTAGATGGGTAGGGGAAGATCTCACTCAGACCACAGACACCCAGTTTTATTTCCAATCAAAACCCATATGCTCTTGGATGGTAAATCAACGAAGATTAAACTTACAAAGGCTTTCTAAAAACCCCTCTGAGACCATCTTTGGTCCTTCTGCTCTCTCAAAATTTGTGACCTTTGTCCAGTAAGTGCTGGCCTTTCGGTTACTTAGCGGGTAGGGAGAATCTCACTCAAGCCACAGGCATCCAGCTTTATTTACCTTTGAAACCCATACGCCTCAGGATGTTCGGGACAAAGAGATTTTCATTTACAGAGGCTTCTTTAAATTCCCTCTGAATTGTCACAAATGCTCCTTCTGCTCTGTCAAGTCTTTCTGAGAACGTTGGCTGGGGAGCGTTGTTCAGAGGTTGGCTGTTGGGTTGCCCACTGCTGGCTCCTCAGGTAAGATAGACAGAAGCCCATTGGTTGCTGCTGCGGTGCTGCTGCAAAGGCCTCCTGCTGGCTGGGTGCCAGGAACAGCCACTGCCCAAGGCAACCCTGGAGCCTTGGGGTGGGCTGCTGTTGTTCTGGCATTTAAGCAGCTCTTCAGTGCAGCTTCTCAAATGGTTTCTCTTGCACAGGTGTCTTCTGGTAGGTGTCTGGCAGCATTCTGCTCTCTTGCTGGTCCCTATCCCTACAGAGATTTAGCCTGCTGGCTGCCGGTCTTATCTACTGTTTGGCCACTCCAATTCAGCCAATCAGCTTTCAGCCCCTCCCCTAGATGCTATCTTTAGAAAGTATTTTTAGCCGGCTAGCTCCACCCTCATGATGCTATCTTTAAAAGGTATTTTTAGCTCAGCAGGGCTCCTATTTTTAGATGCTATCTTTAGCCTATGGGTTTTTGCTCAGCTGACGTTTAGATGAACCCTAGTGGAATTTACCATTCCATCATAAAAAGTAAACTTATTACATAATTTGCAATTGACCCCTACAAGCCGTAGAGATGGAATCTCCCATTCTATACATCACTCTACAACTGCCATTACAGGATTTTCTAATTTAAACTATTCTTAATTTGTATTTAATTAAAGCCTTGTTATTAAAATGAATTACTGTTCTAAGCAAGTTAAAGGGTTCTGACACTACCACCACTCATTTTATGTTCAATTAAGAGAATTACAACTTTGACAATTTTAAACTCCTCCCAAGATTTTTCTGCAGATTTTCCCATTAGAACATAAGAACGGCCGTACTGGGTCAGACCAAAGGTCCATCTAGCCCAGTATCCTGTCTACCGACAGTGGCTAATACCAAGTGCCCCAGAGGGAGTGAACCTAACAGGTAATGATCAAGTGATCTCTCTCCTGCCGTCCATCTCCACTCTCTGACAAACAGAGTCTAGGGACACCATTCCTTACCAATCATGGCTAATAGCCATTAATGGACTTAATCTCCATGAATTTATCCAGTTCTCTTTTAAACGCTGTTATAGTCCTAGCCTTCACAACCTCCTCAGGTAAGGAGTTCCACAAGTTGACTGTGCATTGTGTGAAGAAGAACTTCCTTTTATTTGTTTTAAACCTGCTGCCTATTAATTTCATTTGGTGACCCCTAGTTCTTGTATTATGGGAATAAGTAAATAACTTTTCCTTATCCACTTTCTCCACATCACTCATGATTTTATATGATTTTAAGCTCTTCTCATATGGGACCTGTTCCAAACCCCTAATCATTTTAGTTGCCTTTCTCTGAACCTTTTCTAGTGCCAGTATATCTTTTTTGAGATGAGGAGACCACATCTATGCACAGTATTCAAGATGTGGGCGTACCATCGATTTATATAAGGGCAATAATATAGTCTCCTTCTTATTCTCTATCCCCTTTTTAATGATTCCTAACATCCTGTTTGCTTTTTGACTGCCTCTGCACATTGCGTGGACATCTTCAGAGAACTATCCACGATGACTCCAAGATCTTTTTCCTGATTTGTTGTAGCTAAGTTAGCCCCCATCATATTGTATGTATAGTTGGGGTTATTTTTTCCAATGTGCATTACTTTACATTTATCCACATTAAATTTCATTTGCCATTTTGTTGCCCAATCACTTCGTTTTGTGAGATCTTTTTGAAGTTCTTCACAGTCTGCTTTGGTCTTAACTATCTTCAGCAGTTTAGTATCATCTGAAAACTTTGCCACCTCACTTTTTACCCCTTTCTCCAGATCATTTATGAATAAGTTGAATAGGATTGGTCCTAGGACTTATTCTTGGGGAACAACACTAGTTACCCCTCTCCATTCTGAGAATTTACCATTAATTCCTACCCTTTGTTCCCTGTCTTTTAACCAGTTCTCAATCCATGAAAGGACCTTCCCTCTTATCCCATGACCACTTAATTTATGTAAGAGCCTTTGGTGAGGGACCTTATCAAAGGCTTTCTGGAAATCTAAGTACACTATGTCCACTGGATCCCCCTTGTCCACATGTTTGTTGATCCCTTCAAAGAACTCAGATTAGTAAGACACGATTTCCCTTTATAGAAACCATGTTGACTTTTGCCCAACAATTTATGTTCTTCTATGTGTCTGACAATTTTATTCTTTACTATTGTTTCGACTAATTTGCCTGGTACCGATGTTAGACTTACCGGTCTGTAATTGCCGGGATCACTTCTAGAGCCTTTTCAAAATATTGGTGTTACATTAGCTATCTTCCAGACGTTGGGTACAGAGGCTGATTTAAAGGACAGGTTACAAACCCTAGTTAATGGTTCCACAACTTCACATTTGAGTTCTTTCAGAACTCTTGGGTGAATGCCATCCGGTCCCGGTGACTTGTTACTGTTAAGTTTATCAATTAATTCCAAAACCTCCTTTAGTGACACTTCAATCTGTGACAGTTCCTCAGATTTGTCACCTACAAAAGTTGGCTCAGGTTTGGGAATCTCCCTAACATCCTCAGCCATGAAGACTGAAGCAAAGAATCCATTTAGTTTCTCCACAATGGCTTTATCGACTTTAAGCGCTCCTTTTGTATCTCGATCATCAAGGGGCCCCACTGGTTGTTTAGCAGGCTTCCTGCTTCTGATATACTTAAACATTTTGTTATTACCATTGGAGTTTTTGGCTAGCCATTCTTCAAACTCCTCCTTGGCTTTTCTTATTACATTTTTACACTTAATTTGACAGTGTTTATGCTCCTTTCTATTTACCTCACTAGGATTTGACTTCCACTTTTTAAAGGAAGTCTTTTTATCTCTCACTGCTTCTTTTACATGGTTGTTAAGCCATGGTGGCTCTTTTTTTAGTTCTTTTACTGTGTTTCTTAATTTGGGGTATACATTGAAGTTGGGCCTCTATTATGGTTTCTTTAAAAAGCGCCCATGCAGTTTGCAGGGATTTCACTTTAGTCACTGTACATTTTAATTTCTGTTTAACTAACCCCCTTATTTTTGCATAGTTACCCTTTTTGAAATTAAATGCCACAGTGTTGGGCTGTTGAGATGTTCTTCCCACCACAGGGATGTTAAATGTTATTATATTATGGTCACTATTTCCAAGTGGTCCTGTTATAGTTACTCCTTGGACCAGCTCCTGCTCTCCACTCAGGACTAAATCTAGAGTTGCCTCTCCCCTTGTGGGTTCCCGTACCAGCTGCTCCAAGAAGCAGTCATTTAAAGTATCGAGAAATTGTCTCTGCATTTCATCCTGAGATGACATGTTCCCAGTCAATATGGGGATAATTGAAATCCCCCACTATTATTGAGTTCTTAATTTTGATAGCCTCTCTAATTTCCCTTAGCATTTCATCATCACTATCACTGTCCTGGTCAGGTGGTCGATAACAGTTCCCCAATGTTATATTCTTATTAAAGCATGAAATTACTATCCATAGAGATTCTATCGAACATGTGGATTCACTTAGGATTTTTACTTCATTTGATCCTACATTTTCTTTCACATATAGTGCCACTCCCCACCCCGCCGCACGACCTGTTCTGTCCTTCCAATATATTTTGTACCCCGGAATGATTGTGTCCCATTGACTGTCCTCAGTCCACCAGGTTTCTGTGATGCCTATTATATCAATATCCTCCTTTATCACGAGACACTCTAGTTCATCTATCTTATTATTTAGACTTCTAGCATTTGTGTACAAGCACTTTAAAAACTTGTCACTGTTTATTTGTCTGCCCTTTTCTGATGTGTCCAATTCTTTATGTGAATGTTTCTCGTCTGATCTGGCCCTTACATTATCCTCTTTCATCCTCTGCTCCTGACTATAACCTAGAGAATCTCTATCAATAGACTCTCCTCTAAGAGAAGTCTCTGTCCGATCCACATGCTCCTCTGAAGCAGTCGGCTTTCCCCATCTCCTAGTTTAAAAACTGCTCTGCAACCTTTTTAATGTTTAGTGCCAGCAGTCTGGTTCCACTTTGGTTTAAGTGGAGCCCATCCTTCCTGTATAGGCTCCCCCTCTCCCAAAAGTTTCCCCAATTCCTAATGAATCTAAACCCCTCCTCTATACACCATAGTCTTATCCATGCATTGAGACTCTGAAGCTCTGCCTGCCTACCTGGCCCTGCGCGTGGAACTGGGAGCATTTCTGAGACTGCCACCATAGAGGTCCTAGATTTCAGTCTCTTCCCTAGCAGCCTAAATTTGGCCTCCAGGACGTCTCTCCTACCCTTCCCTATGTCACTGGTACCTACATGTACCATGACCACCGGCTCCTCCCCAGCACTACATGTAAGTCTATCCAGATGCCTCGAGAGATCCGCAACGTTCGCACCAGGCAGGCAAGTCACCATACGGTTCTCCCAGTCATCACAAACCCAGTTATCTATGTTTCTAATGATCGAATCTCCCATTACTAACACCTGCCTTTTCCTAGTGACTGGAGTTCCCTCCAACGGAGAGGTAACCTCAGTGCGAGAGGATACCCCGACATCATCTGGAAGGAGGTTTCCCCACTATGGAAAGGTTTCCCTCTGCTCCCATTGACTGCTGTGCTTCCCTGGCCCTTTCATCCTCCTCAACAGCACAGGGGCTGTCTGACCGGATGTGGGACAATTCTACAGTGTCCCGGAAAGCCTTATCAACATACCTCTCTGCCTCCCTTAGCTCCTCCAGTTCCGCCACCCTGGCCTCCAAAGCCCGTACGCGGTCTCTGAGGGCCAGGAGCTCCTTGCACCGCTTGCACACATACACCACCCGCCCACAGGGCAGGTAATCATACATGCCGCACTCAGCGCAATAAACTGGATAGCCCCCACTCTGCTGCTGGGCTTCTGCCTGCATGGTCTCCTAGTTAATGAAGGGGTTGTTTAAAGCAAGAAGTTTTGAATGTAGTTTAGTTTATAGTTTTAAAAAACAGCAAGGGGCCCTTGCCCCCTTCCCACTCTCCCCTTCCAAACTCCCTTGCAAAACTCCCTGTTAGCAACCATGCTTGCTTGCGCACTGCTTTATAAAGCCCTGGCCTGCTTGGTAGCCCCGCCCACTGACTAAGGCTCAGCCAATTAACAGAGGCTTCTAGCTTTCAAACCTTCCTTTGAAGCTCACAGCTTCCAACTGCCAGCCACAGCACACGGTCCTTCAAACAACCATTCAACCAAACAGACGGACAAACACAAGCTCAGCACACAGCGAGTAATCCCCAAACACAAACAAACATACACTACAGACTTGGGGTAAGTGACTACTTACTCCAAGGGTGCTGTGTTTGCTCCTCCTTCACCTGGAAAACTCCCTTGCAAAATTCCCTGTTAGCAGCCCCTGGTCGCAAAGCTTGATAAGACATTCCGGGCAACTGAGGCAAAATTATCTCGTCATAGCTTCTCTGCTGTGATGGCTTTCAGCTTGTTCACATGCAAAGTCTGTGGAGTAACCTTGCCGCAGGGCTTCTGCATAATGATATTATTTAAAGTAACTCTTTCCACTGCCTCCTACGGCCCCTCCCATGAGTTCTGCATCTTGTGCCTTTCCCAGGGAGTGACTTCAGCAAATGACTAGTCACAAGCATTATGGTTATACTAAGCTTCCTGGGCAGCTTGAGTTTTCAGGAGGTTCAGCTGAACCATTTCCATCAGACTAAATCTTTCCAAAAATTTAGTACATCTTCAGCCATTTGTTTCCCTTTAGGGACTTCGGGGAGTGTGACACTTGTTCCAAGGTCCCCTGGATCTCATCAACCTTTCTGCCATACAGGAGATCAATTGGGGCAAACCCTGTGGCCTCTCAGGATAACTCCTTATAAGCAAACAGATAAGGTAGCATTACATCCCAGGCACTTTGGTTGCATCCATTCCCAACATAGATGTAAGGTGGGGCTCTAAAACCTGACAGACACTGGGAACAGAATTCTCTGGAGCCTCATGATATCCAGGTTTGGAAGCATGTGGCTCCTGCCTAGTTAACAGAACTCTGGAGGTGCTTCCCTATCAGAGGCAGCATTAAAAAACAACTCTGCCAGGTGACTCTCAGGCCTCTAAATCCTTGGCCTCAAGGATTGTATTCCTCCCTGGAAACCAGTACACTGAGAGGGTAAGAGCCTATGGTGGCAGAGGGCAATTTCCTGCAATATCTTGGAGAAAGCTTACTGCATTCAATTTAAATATTTGAGGAGCCACCTGCATTAAAATGCAGATGTTTAGATCCTATTGTGGGATCGTATGCAGCGTTAGGAAGAAGACAGGATGCAGTATATGGGAAGTATTGTGACCTTAAAGACTTTGTGGAACAATGTGGCCATTTAGGGGTTATGTAAGGAAGTGGAGAATTGGTTGGGTGGCTCCCATGGTAGATGAGACTTGCAAGTTAATAGGCATAGAGCAAGTCTATAAACTCTGCTCCCCCACCTGAAATCATGGTATCTATACAAAAGCCCATGTGATGTCACCAGCTGGGAAATGGGCCAATCAATATGCAGATAGTCAGCCTGGGACAAGGGAGATGGTACAAAGCTGACCACAAATCAGGATCCCTACCCCCCTCAATGGGAGAAGAGGGACCTCCTTGGAAGGAACACTGGACTGAACCCAGAGGTGGGTGGGAGGCAACAGTGGGGAGCTGGGAGGCGGAGAGCAGATGCCCTTGCTGGACCACTGAAAGGAAATCCAGGTGCAGTTGCCCCGAATTGTGACATACAGGACCAGGTCTCAATTTGCAGGTTTTGGGGTAAGAAGAGGCATGTGAGAGCTCAGCTGCAGAGGATCTAAAGAGAAATTATACAGGAAGGTTGATAATCACCTGTGCATGGATTTTTGAAGTACATACGCTGGCTGCTAGCAGAATGGTTGTTATCTGAACAGGTGAAATGTGACAATAAAAAAGGTAATATAAGAACCACCATTTACAGAATAAACCTGTCCAGGCAATAAGATAAAGTGTTTCCCTACGGTGACAGTCAGCATCTGAGATGTACCCAATATTTTAGGGATGTGTGGATGGGGAGGTGGGATCTCCCACCTAGTAGTTAGGGCCCAAGACAGCAATCACACCCAGTGGTTCGTCTCTGGTGACAGCCTCACCTAGTGGGCACAGCTATTGAGCAGTAGCCCCACGTGATGGGTATGTCTCCCAGGCAGGGTGCAGGAATCCAGGCCCTCCCACTCCACCAGGTTCTGACTCGGGTCCCTGGGAGCTGGTTTTGCTCACCCAGCGGTGCCTTACATCAGCCGCAAGTCAGATTCCCTGGGTCACTTCCTACCTCCCTCTGCATCCTAGCTGGCTGCCAGCTATCCCTGGGGAGTGCTGTCTTCTGGGCTTCCAGCCCTGGTCCCAATTTACAGGTATTGCAGCTCTCCCTGTTCTTGGGCTTGCTGTGGACTCTGCACATGTCCGCCCCTGGAGCTCCCAGAGCACATCCTTCTCCCTGGCCTGCCCATCCCTGAGTGAGGGGTCTGTCTACCTTTTAAATCCCATCTCCAACCTGAGCATGCTCAGCATGGGCAGAGCTTCCTTAACCCGCTCCTATCCAGCGAGTGGTTTATATACCCTCTCACAGGGGGAGAGGGCAATTTCCTGCAATATTCTGGACAAATCTCATTGAATTAATTTAAACCTAATGGCATTGTTTCAGTATTTTAGGAGCCCGTTGTATTAAAAATGTAAATGTTTAGGTACTACAGTGGGACTGTATTCAACCTGTGTAGGAGGAAGCCAGGATTATTGCACTATCTGGGAAACACTGTGAATTTGAAGACTCTGTGGAACAATGTGGTAGACATGCCTAATCTTTTGGGACAGTATGTGGGAAGTGGAAGTACTGGGGAGGACAGGATTGACACCCATGCACCTACGCACTCAGCCTTACAAGCTTAGTGTTGGCTGCTGATCCTCTATTACAAGAGGATGGTTCAAAGATCCAAACTGGAACCACCAGGGACCAACAGACAAAGAAAGACTTTGGAATCAATAGCCTGAGTTTAAATTGACATTGGGTCATTGTTCTGATCCAGTAAACAGAGAGCACCTCCAGTCCACGCAGGGCCCAAATCTGTAGGGAAGGAATGACACTGCCCAGAGCTCTTGTGGTGAGGGAAGCTTATCATCAGGCATGTAAATTCTTTTATTATTTTTAATATGTTCTCTCTAATGCTTTCACGTTCAGAATAAACTAGGCTTGCTTAGGAAGATCTGCGTGGTAACTTACAACTGTGGGCAGTTACACTGTCTCTGAAGAGAAAGCAAGCAGGCCTTATTAGGTAGGGTGTGTTTTGCTGGGAATAACACAGTGAAGGCAGGGAACTGTTCAGCCTGAAAAAAACCTGGGAGGGAGGGGGAGGGGGGGGAGAGGGGGTGAAGAGAGAGAGAGAGACGCAGGTCTCAACCCAAGAAAGGCAATGACTAGGGAGTCAGAGACAGAGCAGATGCCATTGCCCTGAATTGTGATGCCTACTACTGCTGCCATGGAAAGAAACTGGCTGGTTGAGCTCAGATGTAGAACCATGTGCTTGGGGATTGATTCTGACACTTAAATTCCTATTCCAGACCCATCCTGAAACTAGAGTAGGATATTTGCAAGTTTAGTTTGACAATCAAGGAACATGTTTTATAAACATCACCACACTGGAGAAAGCCTCCTGATTAATTTCAGATTTATTTCTAATGATCTAGCTGCCAAATTTCTTTTTCTCAGCACTGATCCCAGCCACCTGAGAGTTTCCCATCTTCTCTCTTCTGGCTTTGATCCCTCAAGTGCAGCAGCTCCCCACAGAATCATAGAATATCAGGGTTGGAATGGACCGCAGGAGGTCATCTTGTCCAACCCCCTGCTCAAAGCAGGACCAATCCCCAGACAGATTTTTGCCCCAGATCCCTAAATGGCCCCCTCAAGGATTGAACTCTCAACCCTGGGTTTAGCAGGCCAATGCTCAAACCCCTGAGCTATCCCTCCCCCCAAAAAGATAAAGCACCCCCCATGGGGCTCAAACCCATGACCCTGAGATTAAGAGTCTCATACTCTACCAACTGAATTAGCCAGGCTGTCTAAATATCCAGCTTTCCTCTTTCACTTACACCCTTCACTTCTTTGGATGGAGCTGCATTTGCCATTGGGCAAACGCAATGGAGCAGTGGGGGCAAAAAGCCTACAATGTCATGTAGCCAACCTGTGACTGGTACCAGCAATTATCTCGCTGGGACATTAGATGGGGAGGGCTCTGAGTTACTACAGAGAATTCTTTCCCAAGTGTCTGGCTGGGACATGCTCAAGGCCTAACTGATCTTCATATTTGAGGTCAGGAAGGAATTTTTGCCTGGGTCAGACTGTCAGCCCCACATTTCCTCTCTGGTGTGTGCCACAATTTAGGGGGGCCCAGCCCATCTACAGTGGTGTGACCTCTTTTCCATGCCCCTCCTTGTGTGAGCCAGGTTCTGGAAAAGACCTTGCCTTGCTGAGAGCATCTGAGCCCCACTCCCTAGCCCGTTTGTTTACCAGGGTCTGGGGAAGCCCTGACCCTCTGGGTGGAGAGCTTAGAACAGACATGCTTAAAGCATGTACTAAGAATACACACTGTGAAGAGCTGAAAACCGGTATGTTTGACACATCAGAAACTCTTCAGAAAAGAACACCCATTGATATGAATGGAACTGTTCACTCATCTCACAGCTATTGGTTTGGGCTGTATACATCTCCCTTGGATATGCTCTTTCAGCTGAGAACACGTCATTGAGATGAATGGGCCACTTTACACCTCTCTGCTGATGATGAAAGTGTAAACTTTTCCTCTGCTCCACTCTCCCTCTAATTTCATACAATATTATAAGTGCCAGTTCTGCTCTAAGGTTTGGAAGCCCTTCCTGTTGAAAGGATGACTCTTCTTAGTGATCTAAAATTTATGTGCTTACATGGATTGTCTTAAAATTTGCTATGCTCCAGAGAGTATAGGATAGGGTAAAGCTAGTCTAGAAAATTAGGCTGGATTAACTATGCTGATGGGGAATCCTTCGTCGGCATAGGTGGTGTCTACACTGAAGCGCTACAGCGATGCCGCTGTAGTGGTTTACATGTAGACATACCCTTAGTAATCCAACTCTGCGGTCATGCTCCCAAGATACAACTCACAGAAAAAACAGCATTTCCTTAAATTTAGATTCTAGCAATCTTGAAGTTCGAAACCCAACCTGGACAGAAATTTGACAATGAAGTGTAAACCTTTGGGGAAAATCTTAATTTGGGCAACTTTTCTTTTAAAGAAATGTAATCTGATAATGCACTGAAACTATTTTTAAAAAGTAAACAAATTACACATGCAAATGCTCACTGGAAGGAGAAGTGATTGGCATGCAAGAGTAGGAGGAGGGGTTTGAATCTGCAGCCTGGGATGGGAGTATTATGGGGAATGGGTAGCAGGGGGGCGGAGGGTTGGGGATCTCAGTTGAATTGGAGGGGTGGGATTTAGGGGGAGTGGGAGGGAAGAAGACAGGAGGGACTGGAGAATGTGAGGGAAAGTACTGTAAGCTGGGGGTTTGGGTTGGTGCTATCAGCCCTGGGCTTGTGTGTGTGCATGCACATGTGCACTCTAGGATCTGGGGGAGCCCTACCCCTCTGCATGAGTGAATAAGCATTATTAATAGAAGTGACTTGAGGCATAAACTTGGGTTGTTAGGTAAACATTTTTGTTTTAACTGGTTTTAGCAAGTGTGGTAGGGGAATTTTTAGATGTTTTGTAATACTGGTTACTGCAGAATTTGCACTAACACAAATGGTAATTAGAATGATATTTTTTATTAATAGCCAATTAGTAGAAGATATTTGGGTTTGAGGGTACAGATTAAATATGGTAGCAGAATAGATATGGTAAAAAGACAGATTTAATGTTAGTTATCTTATAATTTACTATAAATAGGGTAACTCCCAATTGAGGGAAAGTTCTATATACCACCACACACAGCTTAAAAGAAGGACCCTCCACCCATTCTGTCATCAAGGGACTAACCACCCCTTGATATTATTTCATCTTAGGAATGTGAGTATAAATGTAGAGTGAAGTGGCTATACTCTGACTGTTGTATGCATGCTTGCTTTAGTGTTATCATATAGTAAAATTTTGAATTTCACCATTCATTGCATCACTCAAGGTTCTTAGACTGAATTAAATAAAGTATCTGGAACCAAACCAAGGACCGAACCTCAAGCTTATTTTATTTTTAAATTTTGCATTTAAACATATTAATGGGAATAGCTAAATCAAAGATTACAAGGGGTCTGAGCCCCCTTCCCTGTGTGTTCTGGGGGACGCTGCTACTCTCAGGGTGACTGAGCCACTAGCCCTGTCCCTCCATGTTGGCTGGGATCTGGGTTGGAGGAAATGAAGATAACAAATGTAAACATCAGAAATCAAGAAAATGAAGTTACGATACACATCGCCTGTGTGTGGGGTTGGAATGTGTGTGTGTGGGGGGGGAAGAGTCTTGTTTGGAGGTGGAGGTTGACTGGACTGGGGCATGGCTGGGAAAGCCTGGCTGAAGCAGGACCAGGAGTCCCAGCTGGGAGTGGGTAGTGGGAGGAGGCATAGCTCAGCATGCAGCTTGGGCTACATAAACAAAGCCATGTGCAGCCTTCCAGTTAACTCCTGCCTGTGATCTGTGTATACTGCAACATAGTGAAGGAGACATCAAGGAACAACTTCTTACATGTTAATGGCTTTTATGGTACCAACAGCTTAATAGGACAGGAAGGGGAGAGGAGCTGGAAATGCTGATGGGGGAGGGGGCCTACATGTTCTGGGAAATGGTGGGGCAGGGGACGGAGAAGGAGAGAAATACCAGTCTTCTCTCATGCTTAAAGTTACTGTAACCACCATGTAATGCTGTCAAGGTTTTGGGACACGGACCATTGATGAGATGTCACTCACTGGCTGTTAGCAACTACAATTGCAAACATTTCAAAGCACAACCATTATCCCCATTCACTAGACCAAAATGTACAGGAGGGGAGAGGAGCTCTGAAGAATCATGTAGCAGGCAGGTGACCTAGTGGAAAGGTCACTGGACAGGGACTATTTCTAGCTCCGCCACTGGCCTGCTGGGTGATGTTGGACAAGTCACTTCACTTATCTTTGTGCCTTGGTTTCCCATATGTAAAATGGGGATAATGATATGTTCTTTGAGCACTACTAATGAAAAGCACTATATAAAAGCTAGGTATTTGGATTATTACCTAACCACAGTAGCACATCAATTGCAAACCTAGGTGAGATCTACAACTGCCTAAATGACTTAATTAACTACTACCAACAAATGTTTCTATTTTGTTTTAAAAAAACCCTAGGAAATTAAAAGGCAAAATGCTTCATAATGCACAGTTAAGGTTGTCTGCTGATAGTTGTGACCTTCCAGAACACTTGAGTTCAGCAAAACTCAAACTTGAGAAAACCAGGAACTGCTGAGTTCAGATAAACACCCATGCAAATGTAGCTCTGCACTCTGAGTAATGTTCAAAGTGCCCATAACGCGCACACACTCCCACTAAGGTGCAACTGACCTGAGGTAAGTGACTGATCCTTTGGGACTGCGAGTAAACAGAATATTGCCATGATCCTTAGCATAAGGCACCATCCATCACAAAGGTAAGCCCACCTGGGTGGCAAGACAGATTGCTGTACCAAAGGGGAGGGTCTAATGACTCCAAGTTAAGGCTGTTATAGACCTGAGGAGTTTACACATGATAATTTCAATCACCAATGTATATATAAAACTCCCAATTTATGGTTTGTGTCCTGGCTCATAACAGTCTGCCCCGAGGTTGGTACTCATGTTCTTGAGCCATTGCAGGACAGCTTGATAGAGGCATCTCTAGCTGGTGAGTTATGAGAGATTATACTCTTGCACGAGCTAGACTACTCATAAGGCATGGAGCAGGCCAGACACTATGAATAAGAATGAAGAATAACATCTCACTAATTTAGTGCAATGCTTTAAACAGAATTCTAATTAAAAGCAATTCCCGAAGAATTCATGTTCTTTATTAACAGATGTATCCAAAAGAAATTTAGGAAAGGAAAACAGTAACTGACACTTTGCATACATCACCTGTGATATTCTATAGCATTCATAAATACAAAATACTGGAGCAGGTTCACAATCTTGGATCATTTGCATTTTTACATGTTGTGCTGCATTGCACTTATTTTAATGGAGAATTTACAAAGGTCCTCAGTGCTCTATTTTGAGTCTCTATGTACTGCTGCCTCCACTGCTCTTCCCAGAAGTTCCAGTCTTCTGGAGCCTGCTAGTGCTTGGCTGCCGGGGCATTCTTTGGACAGATCCTTCCCGGCTGCAACGTTCTGCAAGGCCTTGGGTCCCGCTGACTGAAGAATTGGTTTTATTTCTCCCTGGATGGACAAATAAATATGTTAATTCTAAAGTTCTAATTTATCATAACTGCACCCAAGCTGCTAGTGTTCCTCGAGAATTCATGTTATAGGTAGGGTTTTATTAGATGATGAAATTTTACCAGCATCCAATATAGATACAAAATTCATGAACTGTAATATAACAGATGTCAGGTAGCATAAATCCTAAACAAACTGCAGTAGTAGGACTAATCATATTCATCACAATTTGTTCCTCAGATAAATCAAATAGCATAAATCACTTTGTTTTTTAAATGTGTGAACACATTATGTAATTACTTTCATTTAGCATAGGAACACCAGCACTGCAAATTGCAACTAGGGAAGAATTTAAAGAGCATCTAACATGTCATGGCTAGGACAAGTGAACCAATGTTCAAGAGTTGATTCCTCTCACAAGCAACAGTGACAGGGTCCAACCCTGCAGAGCCTCTCCTGTTTGTCACTTTGTCAGACTAACAGACCTCAACTCTCCTGGGTATTCTGGTCATGCTTTGGGGTTCTCTGACAGCATTTGGATTCCACACAGGAGCTGCCATTCACAGATTGTCTTGCTGGGTTCAGAAGGGAGATAGAATACTCCTGAGCCATCTTGCTCTTATCCTACCACTACTAGCTGTGTCTATGATGCAACACAGCCGCAGGGCAAACCACTGCGTAGCACTGTGCAAGCTGGAAGGGGAGAGGGCAGGAAGTGTGGTGCACACAGCTAGCAAGAGACCTGGAGGGGACCCCTTCCACGGTCAGCAGGAGGAGAAAGGGGACAAACTGAGACTTGCTGCAAGCAGGACAGGTGAGGGGAAGAAAGAGACCAAAGTGAGGTGTGGGGAGACAGGGCCTGACACACCTCCCTGCATCGGGAGAGGGACGTCTTAGAGGAGGTACATCATGTAGGGTAACGAAAAAGGGTAAGGAGAAAATTACACAAGTGAAAGGTCAAAAAGAAACGTGGGAGAACAATCTATCCTAGGAAGGGATGAGAAGGACGGAGCTAGCCAAATAAACAAACAACAGGCTCCAATGCTTTAAAGAGTTTTAGAAAAAACACATACCAGTAAAGAGATCAGCGCAAAAGGCAGGCATTTGGTAAGCTAATTTAAATATTTTCTCTGCACAAATTAGTTACATTAATTACCTGATTAGGATGTTGAGATGTTTTGTAAGACAACTGACTGATGGCTATACAACAGGGGTTGGCAACCTTTCAGAAGTGGTGGGCCGAGTCTTCATTTATTCAGTCTAATTTAAGGTTTCGTGTGCCAGTACTACATTTTAACGTTTTTAGAAAGTCTCTTTCTATAAGTCTATAATATAGAACTAAACTATTGTTATATGTAAAGTAAATAAGGTTTTTAAAATGTTTAAGCGGCTTTATTTAAAATTAAATTAAAATGCAGAGCCCTCTGGATCGGTGGCTAGGACCCGGGCAGTGAGTGCCACTGAAAATCAGCTCACGTGCCACCTTTGGCACGCGTGCCATAGGTTGCCTACCCCTGCTATACAATATATAGTAGCAACCCACTTATGTTGTTTAGAATCCATCATCTCTGCAATTTGCGTGGCCAATAGAAGAGTGAACTGTAGAAACTTTATTCCATTACTGCATTACTTTCCAAAAAGTCATTCCTATGGAGCACCATTCCTGCCCCCTGAAAGCCACTACTGCCAACAGCACAGATTTACAGCATAGTGCACTAGAGAAACATTTAAATTGCTTCCAAGGAATAAAAATGTAAGTGGCCCATTTGCATCTGTAAATAGTTTGACAAACTAACACAATAAACAGCAAATGCATTCATTTGCTTCAGACATGTCAACTGTTCTTTAAGAAAAACCTACTACTGTAGACTTCTCATCTGTCAGCCCAAAGCCAGCCAGCCAGTTTTGCAATTCTCCTTTGCTGAAGCTCAGAAGCACTCAAGCAACTTTATTAATGCAAGTGCTGTCAATGAAAGTGCACAAATTGCAGAGAGGAGAAATTTCACTTTACTTCATCAAAGACGGCAACAAAATCATCCCCAAAGATTATCTGATTTTTTTAGCAAGTAAGTAGGTGCACATTTGTGCATGTAAATACCTTCCTCCCTTGAATGCACATGTCCAGTTACAGTGCAAATCCTTCATTTGTGTGGGCACAAAGTAACGTACATCTCTCTCACAAAAAGGGGATGTTGGCCCACAGGATAGGCACACAAATGCCCAACTATCTGGCTCCCGGAAATCTGGCCCTTTATCCTCAAATGATATAAACTCCTCGGAAAAAAAGAATGACCATTTTATGTATATATAAATATAGGTATGACGTCAGTCTTCCCATTTTGATCAATGGCAAAGCTCCCACTGATTTCAATAGAGGAGGGTCAGACCATGTGCATGGAAGCCACACCACAAGGCCCAACAATCAGAGTTGGTGTGCTGGGTGCACTTCTGCCTCAACAGTTGTATTAAACAATATTGAACATTAGGGAAATCAAGGCACATTAGTGCAACCCATGAACGGAAAGGATTTCAAGAGACTTCCCCCTACAGTTAAGAAACTAATACTGATGCTAACAAAAGGCTCCCCCACTTAATTGAATTGACACATGATGTCCTGCTACTTTGAGGTGCATACTTGGTTGTTTTTCAGAGACCCAGTGTTCTGTAAATATGCAGCATGATACAAATACAAGTGATACTCCACATGAGAGACTTCATTTGAGTACTTCAAAAGCTCAGAGAAGATGACTGTAATAGGAGCAGTCAAGTGTGTGTCCTACAAATGGGCTGATGTAGGTTCATAAGACCAGGTGCATACAACTACATGCAAGGATACATACACCAGCTTGCGATGGTTCATTCTTCCGTCCAAACAATACTGAGATGGGTTTAAAACCTAGTTGGTTCAATAGATAGATGTATTCAGGAGGCAGGCACGGCTGCACGGTGGCACTATGGAGTGCACACTGGCAGCAGACAGGACACTGCAGTGGCATAGAAGCAGTGTCACAAAGGTCAATCGGGCCCCAGGGAAAGCTTCCTGTAGTCCTCAGGTGTTTTTAGAAGTAGCCACCTACAGCACCATTCTCTTTGCTCTCTGCCCAGACTGATGTTGCTGCCCCCTTCATTCCTCAGTAGCAGAAAGGACTGTGGAGGTTCCCCATCCCCACTAGAGCAGTATCTTCTTCCCACAGGGAGTGACCCAAGGCTCAGACTCTGCCATTAAGGCTCCAACTGCTCTTCTTACTATTCCTGTTTGTAACACAGTGAGGGCAGTGCTTCCAACCAGGATCCAGATAGGAAGTGGACATGAGGACTGGGAGACACTAGTCAATTTGAAAACCAGAGTTAAAAGCTCACTGCTGCTGCCCAGTCCTGAGCCCCTGCAAGGATCAGGGGGGTTCACAATCACACACACACCTCTATTTAAAAAAAAAAAATCCCCCCCCCCCTTGTTGTGTGAGACCCAGACAAATAACCGGGGAAAGCGACAGACTGGCTTTAGTGGGAGAACAGTAACACTGCCTCTACACACAGGCCTGGAAGAGACACAGAAGCTATTTTTTTCAGTCCTTTCTTTCAGTTATATTAGTTGTTCCTGGTAACAATAAGAGGCAGTGGGATGATTTCAAAGGGATGGTGTGCCTTTTATGCAATCTACATGTTAATGTAAAAAGGTGTACTCCAGTTAGAGGCTTCTTATAATTCATGCATAGAAAGGAAATTAGCACAAGCCTTACTTGAATCATTAGCAGGTTTTGAAAAAAAAAATCAAATGTGTCCTAAGCAGAGAGTTTAATTCCTGTGGCCTGGCTGAAAAGCCCCTAGGGCTGAGTTCCTCTCCTGTCCCTGGCCCCCAAGCAGACTACTAACGCTATGCTGCTCTGCTCCCCTGGCTTTCTCTTCCAGCAGATGCTTTACAGCCCATTCCACCCACATCTGTAACAAAACTCATCCTAGGCTCCTTAACTGGGAACACCTTGACCCTTGTGCAGTGCAATCCCTGGGAGAGTGCTTGTGCCTATGCAGAGAGGCCCTGAAAGGGAAGGGGCTGGGTAACAGAGGTAGCGGAGAGGGAGGGAGTGGGAAGGATCCAGCTCTCCCTTACCTCCTTTCCTTAACTCAATGACTCATAAGAGGTCAGAGCACTCCAACAAACCACCCTGTCAGCTGACACAGGGTGTTCGGACAGGAATGCTTAACAGCAGCATGGAAAGAATCATAGAATCGTAGGACTGGAAGGGACCTCAATGGGTCATCTAGTCCAGTCCTCTCCACTCATGGCAGAACTAAATATTACCCAGACCATCACTGATCTCCAGTGATGGAAATTACACAACCTCCCCAGGTAATTTGGTCCAGTGCTTAACTGCCATTACCATTAGGAATTTTTTCCTCATGTCCCAATCTAAATCACCCGTGGTGTAATTTAAGCCCATTTCTTCTTGTCCTGCCCTCAGTGGATAAGCAGAACGATTTATCACCCTTCTCTTCTTGTACCTTTTACATACTTGAAGGCAGTTATGTGACCCTAGTCTTCTCTCCTCCAGACTAAACAAACCCAATTTTTTCAGTCTTTCATCATAGGTCATGTTTTCTAGACCTTCAATCATTTTTAATGCTCTTCTCTGGATTTTCTCCAATTTGTCCACATCTGTAACAAAGTGGGGGCCCAGAACTGGACACAGAACTCTGGCAGAGGCCTTATCAGTGCTGAGTAGAGTGGAATTATTCTTGTCTTGCTTTCAACACCTCTACTAATACATCCCAGAATGAGGTTTCCTTTTTTTGCAACAGCAAAAAATTGTTGACTCATACTGAGTTTGTGATCCACTATAACCCCCAGACCCTTTTCTGCAGTACTCCTTCCAGTCATTCCCCATTTTGTATCTGTGCAACTGATTATTCCTTCTGAAGCACAGTACTTTGCATTTGTTCTTACTGAAGTTAAGAACCATTTAATAATTCAGACCATTTATCGACTTTGTCAAAATCATTTTGAATTTTAATCTTGTCCTCCAAAGTGCTTGCAACCCCCCTCAGTAAACAGACAGAAGCCATGGTCTTTAGAAGGCTCCAATCTTTAGAGTAGCGTTGGAAGGACTGGACCTGCTGAAGCCCCACAAGACATTTTTCTTCTGAACTGAAGCTGTGATTAACTTGTAACCTCAAGGAACCCTCATGGGTGAGAATCTGAAGGACTGTTCCTGCAGAATCCATGTTGGGGTTGAGGTGAACCCTGGTAAGCTTATTAGCATGCATATAGGTTCTTTTATTGCTTTAAATGTGGTTTTTTTTTTCTGTAGTGTCTTAACCTAAAGAATAAAATTGGCTTGCATAGAAAGAACTGTTTGGTAGTTTACTTCTGTTGACAATCACTCATCAGTTGCTGAAGAGAAAGCAAGCAGGTGCACTTGGGCAGCCTGTCTCTTCTGGGAATAACACAGGGAAGGCAGGGAACTGTGCAGCTTGGAAATACCTGTCAGAAAGCAGAGAAATGCAGGTCTGCAACCCAAAAAGGCGATGGCCAGGGAGCTGCAAGCCTGAGAATAGGTGTTTTTGCTAGACCACTGAGAGGAAATACAGGGGCAGTTGCCCTGACCCGTGACATTTATGGTGGCATCGGTGGGATCTGCAGCAGTGTGAACTGCATAAGTGTCAACAGCAGTGAAAGCAAGTTACCTGGAAGGGAAAACCACAGAGCAAAAAGTCTCAATAGTCTTTTTGGGAAAGGAATGACAAGAGCTACAGCGTGACGAGAGAGACAGAGAAAAAGGAATTATGAACAGCTGAAGAAAAATCAGCTGGTTGAGGTATGCAGAGAAAGGCAGCTTAACACTGAAGAACAGACAAAATGACACTAGTAGATCTGCAATATTCTAAATGACCAGTCAAGGAATGATGGTTCAGGTTTGCAGAGAACCTCCAGCTTGCTGGCAAAAGGTCCACCATACTGGAGAGAAACAGGGAACAAACAGACTGACAGAGGAAGCAACTATGTTCTGTCCTGACCAGCACACCACTGAAACAGGAGTGGCAGACTGCCAAACAGGAAAGGCACAGAGTGAATCTGGAAACCCAACACCTTGGAGGCCAGGAGCAAAAGAGAGCAGACCAACAGCATCAGTACAAGAGAGAAGGTCAAGAAGTGTCAGGAGCGGCTTCAGATGGAGAGACTGCACCAGCAGAACCAGGAACGGCAGGATCAGCTTAAACTGAGAGAGATTGCGCCAGTAGAACTGTAGTCTGGCTGAACTTGCCTCCAGGAACAACCATAGCAAGAGGCCACTTGATCCTTGCAGGCTCTAGGAGCGAAAGCCCCAACACACATTGCATGTATCCTGCAGATGTGCTTCTCTCAAGCAGAGATGCTGCGCACATGAAAGCTTATGCTCCAATACGTCTGTTAGTCTATAAGGTGTCACAGGACTCTTTGTCGCTTTTTACAGATCCAGATTAACACAGCTACCCCTCTGATACTATTTATTAACTGACTCCTGCAGTATAATTTCATTTTTTAAAAACTCAAAGAGAAACAGAGACCTCACAAAAGTTTCAAGTAAGAATAATTTTTGTGATCTTTCAAATGGAGAAGCACTGCTCAATTCCATGCAATTCTCTATTTCACTCTGAGTTACTTTTTTTTGGTAAATTACAAATTTCAATTTGTCTTTATAATGCAATCCTGGCTGCAATCTTAGCTAGGGTGTGACTATCCCCTTTCCATAATTACAAAGCTTTCTGAAATGCTACAATAGTCATACGCTGATCAAAACCTGCAGTTTAATCCTCCACAATTTCTTGAAAAATCCAACCCAGTTTGTCTCATCAGTTAACAAAAACATCCATGCCCCAAGCATCACCTCTGACCTTCCAGACCCTCACATTGTTCATCTTCCAGTTTGTCTAAAACCACCTTCCTTAACCAATCTGACCATGTCATTCTTTGCCTTGAATCCTTCAACTGGCTCCCCCACTTGTCCTGTCCATTCCATCAAGTTTCAGCTTCAAAGCCCTGCAACACTGCCCCAGGTCTCCATCTCAGATGCAGGTCATCATGTGTCCCCTGCTTCCCGACAAGGATGCCTGACTTTGCTACCCGGTTTGGCGGCTTTTTCAACACTCCCATCTCTACCACCGTAATGCCGAAAACCACATGACTTTTCAGTGCTCTATGTCTTGCATTTGTTTCCTAAGTCTTTGGGGGGTTTTTTAAAAGAAAAATGCACCTTTAAGGTGCATGTGTATTCAGGTTACTGTTTTAGTTCACAAACTTTCCCCAGAAATACTTCTATAATAGAATGGACACTCTAATGTTTCAGATTTTATTTGTACTGTTCATCTGCGACTCAGCTATTCTCAAGCTATTTTGAGTTCAAATATTTTCATGAAGTACTTGATGCAACTGGTTTATCATGCCTTATGTTTTTAACGGCACAAGTTTAACTCCAAGTGACTTGCCCCCACCCCCATTTGGCAAATAGCTGTAGTATATACGTGACACACCAGTAGGGGGAACAGTAAGATGTACTCAGACAAATCTGATAGTCATGCAGTTTTGTTCTGTGTAACTCAGGGGTTCTCAAACTGGGGGTCGGGACCCCTCGGGGGGGTCACAAAGTTATTACATGGGGGGTTGCGAGCTGTTAGCCTCTACCCCAAACCCTGCTTTGAATCCAGCATTTATAATATAATGTTAAATATATTAAAAAGGGTTTTTAATTTATAAGGGGGGGAGAGCTCAGAGGCTTGCTATGTGAAAGGGGTCACCAGCACAAAAGTTTGAGAACCACTGGTGTAACTAAACATTGCATATGAAATCTGTCGTTGCTTCCTACTATTACTCCATTTTACTATACTGCTTCTGTGCTTTATTGTTTAAATTGATTGAATACTGCTTGTATCACTCAAGTTGTATACTATTTATAACTTTGCCACAGTACAACAACACATTACCCGTGTATCTAAGATAGTACACAGTTATTTGGTGTATTATAGCTGGAAGTGTCCATTGCATTAAGGTTGCCAATCACTTTCCATTATAACATGGTTTTCAGTTGCTTGCACTGGGCCTCAGTGAGCCTCCTGCAGTATTCTGTTGGGTCCACACAGAGCTATAAATGCATCTGAGATATGGGCAAGATGAGAATCCATCAACCATCTCCCCCGTCACCCCAAATACTTTGGGGCCAGACACAGAATGATGAGGATAAAAGGAGTATTGAATTGCCCCATTCACTATAATGCCATCCATCTTCTGCACTGATAGAGGCAGGGGTCATGTGGGGAAAAAGGTATGACAGCATGAAATTGGAGACTACGGTAACACATACACAGATGGGCAGAATTAAGGTTGAATGGGATATCTTCACTCTGGCAGTTCCTGACTTAAGTGCATTTTTTAAAAGTTAACACTCTTGTATTGTACTTCTAAAAAGTGGAATTGGACAGTTTCTCTGGGACCTGTAGCACTAGTGCTTCATTCAGGAATTTTCTGCTTGCATAATTTCAAGAACTATGGAAGACAAATCTCAACCCTATACTGTTCTGTAGCAATTCTCAAGATGTGCATGTTTAAAACAAAATTGGTCTGTGATAGTTTTAAGCTCTAAAGGTTTAGAGTGGTCATGTTCTTCCTCCAAGATATCCCAGCTCAAAAGCAAGCAGGCATTTCTCACCTATGTATGCACAGCAGCATATACTGAAATGGCTACACTACAACTTGTTTGGAAATGGATTTTAAACCTACAAAATCACACAATGGCCATAGAGGTGTGTGCACATGCCATATTTATGTGTGTTGGCTTCCTTACTTCAGCCACAATCTTTAAAGTTTAGTTTTTAAGACAGAGTGACAGAACTCACCCTATCCCCACTCAAAAAGAGCTAAAGGGATTTTACTCAAGCTTCCAAAGACAATCCGCCAGAGACAGAAGAATGGAAGACTTCAACCCAAAAAGATAACTTTCTGAAACACACATGGAAATCAGAAAACACGGGCCTTAAATGGAAACAGGTTTGCAAGCCTTAAACCTAATGGCCAATGCATATGACCGATATAAATTCGAGCATTATTTGTCTTTATAGCGAGTCATCGCCACACAAGCTCTCCTGTAGAGTGCATGCACCAGTTTGCGTTTATAAAAAGCCACTGATAAAAAACTTGACAAAAATATCCACCATGCACAGGAAGTTCTTAGATTCCAATCCTGCAATTCGTTAAGAATGAACAGCCTTCAGGGAAGCTCTGAATGGGCAAAGCAGCCCACCCTAACACAACTGTCTGCAGATTCTGGGCCACAATATGTAATTCCTAAACTTACTTCTCTTGCTTGTCTATGCGTATGGCACTTTCTAGTCTAAGACAGAGAAAGAATTTTTCACAATAGATTTCAGTCTCTTAATTCAACAGCAAAGTGAATCAGTTTTCATTTTTAAAATAAGATTTACATTTTATTTTTAACCTGTACATTTTAATTATTTTTAAAATTACCCATTCCTGACAGTTTATTAACATTAGAATGTATTGTTTAGAGGATACACCTTTTAGTTCTTTTAGTCTAAACTTAAAGGACTCACAATGCAAGTGCGACTCCTAACGTCCTAACAGACTGCACCAACCCCAGTAGATAAACTAATAAACACAACCTGTAAAAGGAGAGAACAGGCAGCAAGAAAACTGGAAGGAACGAGGGGGACCTTGAGAGAGAGGCGAGCAAGCATCAGCAGGACTGTAGACCACAATCTTAGGGGCTGTTAGTCTTGGAGATCGAAGGGCAGAGGAAAAGGAGAGTGGTGCAGGGATTTTACTGTTCTTGGCAGAGAGAAATGAGACCTCTAATTCAAAGAGAGACACAGAAACACATTAAAAACACCATATGTCTATTGAAAAAAGAACAGAGTCGTGAATGTAAATGAATTCTCAATACCCTTAAAGAAAAAGAAAAGTTGTCTCTTGACAATGGTAACATAGCTCACATGCTTTGTTAAATACATCAATTTCATAATCTTGTCATCTTAACAGTCTACTTTTATGTTGCCCCTCTAAAATTTTGAAGTCCCCAGATGAACACTTAGACTTGAATAGTTATTACATTAAAATGCTGTTAAACAAAAATCATTTCATAGTAATAAATGTACCAATATTTTTCTCAAATGTTTCAAATATAATTTCATAATTGCACTTTCCACATTGCTTGCCAGCCATTAATACAGTAAAACAAGCCTTTTAAGCCCACAGTGCATTTTCCTGAAGTACTTAATTGATATTTTGAGTTAATAAACCCCAACATTAAATAAATGTTGTAAGTAAATGCACAAGTGTACACCATTTCCTAGGTAGTTGCTAAAATTAACTGTGATGCTTTTCTTTTCTTTGAAGGAAGTACGCATCAAAGATGAAAAAAAAAAAAAAACAAGGAGTCCGGTGGCACCTTAAAGACTAGGATTCATTTGGGCATAAGCTTTCATGGGTAAAACACCTCACTTCTTCAGATGCATGGAGTGAAAGTTACAGATGCAGGTATTATATAATGACACATGAAGAGAAGGGAGTTACTTCGCAAGTGGAGAACCAGTGTTGACAGGGCCAATTCAATCAGGGTGGATGTAGTCCACTCCCAATAATAGAGGAGGAGGTGTCAATTCCAGGAGAGGCAAAGCTGCTTTTGTAATGAGCCAGCCACTCCCAGTCCCTATTAAAGCCCAAATTAATGGTGTTAAATTTGCAAATGAATTTTAGTTCTGCTGTTTTTCTTTGATGTCTGTTTCTGAAGTTTTTTTGTTCAAAAATAGTTACTTTTAAATCTGTTCTAGAATGTCCAGGGAGATTGAAGTGTTTACCTACCGGCTTTTGTATGTTACCATTCCTGATGTCCGATTTTTGTCCATTTATTCTTTTACGTAGGGACTGTCCGGTTTGGGCAATGTACACCGCAGAGGGGCATTGGGTTGGGTCCTCTAATGGCGTCGCTAGAGTAGATATGGGGACAGAGTAGGCAATGAAGTTTGCTATAGGAATTGGTTCCTGGGTTGGTGTTTCTGTGGTGTGGTGTGTAGTTGCTGGTAAGTATTTGCTTCGGGTTGGGGGGTTGTCTGTAAGGAAGGACTGGTCTGTCTCCCAAGGTCTGTGAGAGTGCGGGATCATTTTCCAGAATAGGTTGTAGATCGCTGATGATGTGCTGGAGAGGTTTTAGCTGGGAGCTGTATGTGATGGCCAGTGGTGTTCTGTTATTTTCCTTGTTGGGCCTGTCCTGTAGTAGGTGATTTCTGGGTACCCATTTCGCTCTGTCAATCTGTTTCCTCACTTCCCCAGGTGGGTACTGTAGTTTTAAGAATGCTTGATAAAGAGCTTGTAGGTGATTGTCAGGGGGATTGGAGCAAATTCGGTCGTATCTTAGGGCTTGGCTAAGACAATGGATCATGTGACAATGGATCATGTGATGGAAGCTGGAGGCATGTAGGTAAGTATAGCGGTCAGTATAGGAAACAGATTGACAGAGCGAGACAGGTACCCAGAAATCACCTACTACAGGACAGGCCCAACAAGGAAAATAAAGAAATCACTCTAGCGACACCATCAGAGGACCCAACCACATCAGCCACATCATCAAGGGCTCATTCACCTGCACGCCTACTAATGTTATATATGCCATCATGTGCCAGCAACGTCCCTCTGCCATGTACATTGGCCAAACCGGACAGTCTTTACGTAAAAGAATAACACCTGGAATTGACACCTCCTCATCTATTATTGGGAGTGGACTACATCCACCCTGATTGAATTGGCCCTGTCAGCACTGGTTCTCCACTTGTGAGGTAACTCCCTTCTCTTCATGTGTCAGTATATAATACCTGCATCTGTAATTTTCACTCCATGCATCTGAAGTAGTGGGTTTTTTACCCACGAAAGCTTATGCTCAAATAAATATTAGTCTTTAAGGTGCCACTGGACTCCTTGGTTTTGTGGATACAGACTAACACGGCTATCCCCTGATAAAGTAATTTTTTTCCCATCTAAATACCTAAAAGACTGTTTTACTATTGTTTTAAATACCTAAAATGTGATCCTTTATTCTGGTACTGAGATCTCTTCATATTCATTTCCATTCTGGCCAAAGCCAAGCCATGTGGAGTCCTGCGGAGCCATACCACAATTGTGTCTCCTTTATATAATCACCCACAGCCGCTCACTGTAGCCAGGTGGGGTGAACTGGAATTGTATTTTGGCATCTTTTAGTTTTGATCAGGTGTCACAACCCATCCCAAGCTAAGTATGCCACTTACACAGCACTTTTTAACTGCTAACAATTCAGACTAAGAATAAAGGCATTGCCAGAAACATACAAGTCTGTATCATTCACATGATAAACAGCTCTCATTTTGACTTTCAGCATCAACTGCAATTTTGTTTTCTTATGATTTAATATAATTTGTTTCCAATATTGAAGGCTCCCAGACAGCTACTTCCAAACCAGTTTAAATTTGGCATGCTCAGTTTTTATAATCCTTCAGAAGCAATGCAAGGGAGGCTCAGCTGGTCTTCCCTAGCAAGGCCAATAGAAGCAACAGACTGCTTTGCTAGTGAGTCTGCGGGTATGATCAAGAGGGATAGGACAGAAGGAAAACCAAGGAAAGAAGGGGAGAAACACTAAAAAGCAGAGGATGAAAACTGCACACCATAAGGCCCTGCACCTAGAGTACAGTTTTTGGTTCCAGATAAACAGGTACGAACATTTGCTTGCATTTACAGTGGAGTTAATCAACTAATATTAACTGGAAACTGATTAACACAAATTACAACATGTCAAAAACCATGGCAAGAATATGTCAGAGAACAGACTAAAGCTAAGGGGCCCAGATGAACCAGTGCTGTGACAGTACATACTGGTTTGGTACAGACCCCTTGCTGGCCAACTACAGCTTTGAACTTTCAGTCCCAGGCTTCTGGTGGGGAACTCCTCTCTAACATGCTTCTTCTGCTTGTCACAGTATCTATAACACTCTCTTGCATCTGAAGAAGTGCGGTTCTTACCCACGAAAGCTTATGCTCCCAATACTTCTGTTAGTCTCAAAGGTGCCACAGGACCCTCTGTTGCTTTTTACAGATTCAGACTAACACGGCTACCCCTCTGATACTATAACACACTTATCACTTAACATGAATGCCTGCTGAAAGCCTGGTAGGACTAATGGAAAGAACATTCACTAGATACAGAGGAAGATGCACCCAGCCCGCCTCAGCAGGAAAGAATGTCCCCTCCACCTGAGACAGCGGAAACTGTGATACAATAATATACTCTATTTCCAAAAAAGAATGGAAAGGGGGAAAGAGCAGCAACAGAATGTACATATTTTTAAAAGGAAAATAGGTCTTGTGCCTTTTGCTTCTTTATTGTGAAAAACTAGAGCCTGACGTTTTTATCAAAAAAGGTCTCTCCCTACTTCTTACAGTGTTAGAAATTAGACTCTGTCTAGAATGGAGGTGGTGAGAACTGGGGAGTTGGAGTAAGGCCTGGTCTACACTTAAATGTTTTACTGGCATTGCGTTCTCGGGTTTGTGATTTTTTGTTTGGCCAACAAAACTATCCTAGTTAAAGCCATAGCGTAGCTACAGTTATGAGAGTAGATGAGACCATGCTACGGTTTAGGTTATTTGTTTTTGATATTTTCAATATGGCTAAAGGGGCTTAAATTCAGACTTAAGTGATGACATAAGAAGCAACAAGAGAGTGCGAGATGAGCTAGGAAGAGGGC
The DNA here is from genome assembly GCF_027887155.1 of Malaclemys terrapin pileata. NCBI lineage: Eukaryota > Metazoa > Chordata > Testudines > Emydidae > Malaclemys > Malaclemys terrapin. Next base: position 10,632,398 of record NC_071515.1, on the reverse strand, counting down.
AAGATTTTTATACACTTTGTTTAAAACCCCTTAGTTTCAGCTAACATACATGAATGTCTAATTGGCATCTTGCATAAATGAAGGCTCCCAGCCCTTTAATTGAGGCAACAGAGATCGCCTCCGTCCTGCAGCAAAACCAGCCGTGGCAGCCCAGAGACGGTTACGCGGGAGGGATTTGCCTGCTTAGTTCCATACCGCCCTTTCTCACCCCCCTGTCCCGGCAGACAGCAGCAGCCACGGGCCCGAGCCCGGGCACCTCCCTGCGGGGAGGGGGACATGAGCCGGGCCCGGGCTCCCCCAGGACCAGCCCGGCGGGAGGGGGGCCCCTAATAACCCGCAGCTCCTGACCTCTCGTCTCGGGGGCGGTCTCGGCGGGGCCGCTGGGAGCCGGTCTCTGCCCGGCGCACAAGGACTTCAGCATCTGGAACACGGCCAGGGGCGCCACGTTCATCCGCAGCAGGTCCAGCAGCAGCCTGCGGGGAGAGGGCGTGGGGTCAGCAGCTCGGACCGCGCGCGCGCGGCCCCCCCCGCCCACCATCGCCCCCCTCACCTGAACACTTCCGGGTCGAGACCGATCCCCGCCGCCTGCGCCAGCTCGAACAGCTCCGCCTCCTCCGCCGTCGGCAGCTTCCGCCGGGACCGCACCGAGGCCCCCACTTTGCCCAGGGCCGCCTCCAGCCCCGAGTCCGCCCCGCCACCGGCCAGGCCCTGGTCGGACATTCCCGGCACTGACCGGAAACGCGCTTACCCACAGCCGGCGCCTGTCTCCTACTGAGCATGCGCGGAAGGCGAGCGCCGGAAACAGCCGCGCGGGGACGAGAAAATGCACACCTCGCTTCCTGTTCAACTGGGCATGCGCGGTTCTGCCTGTGCATTCCCTGGGGTGTGGTCTCCCAGTAGGGAAGCTCGCCGTTGGCCCGTGGGCCGTGCTTGTCCTGGCTGAGGTGGCCAGTGCCGGGGTGGAGCTGTGCTGCGGCTTCGGGGGGAGGTCTCATGGGGCGAGGCGGCTGCTCGGTACCGCACAGGCTAGTGCAGTCAGGGCCAGCCTTAGGGGAAACGGCCCCCATGCCTCTCCCCCCATTCTCCTGGCCTCCAAGGGCCACCCTGCCTCCCCCCAGTGTATTGAAAGAGATGCTGGGGCTCAGCCCCACCACCAGTTGAGTGCTGGCTGGGGGCTGCCCCACTGTGAAGGCAGCACTCCTAGCGGCAGAAGTAAGAGTGGCAATACACCATATACTGTGCCACTGCCTTCCAGCCACCGAGCCCTGAAGGCAAAATAAAAAATAAAATAAAAGTACAGAGAACCATTAAGTTACAAGAAATTTGTCACAATATGCGAGGTGAGCCCCCCCCAAATACACTCCCAACTGCTATACTGAACAACAGATCTGTCTGTACATCATAAAAGAGCTAGAGCTTGTCTCATATCTGCTCGGTCTGGCTGGTTTAATACAATGCCATGAGAAAGGATCATTTATAGATCGGCTTTCCTTCGTGCTAGTTTGTTATTGCCAAATTAATATTTTCAAACAAACCGGATAAAGACTTAGTGTACCGGTTTTGTTTTTGTAATTTTTTTTTAAAGTAGGGGGTAAGTAATCTCTTTCACACATTACAGTAAAATAGGATGGACACTGCATCATCTAGTACAGGAATTTCCATAATGTATAGCTATGGAAATAGAGGCTCAAGAGATTAAGGCTTAAAAAACATTTGCAATAGCCAGTCAACTAGAATACAGAACACACAGCACTTGCTTCGCCAGGATTCTGTTGTTATAATTGCATAATTTAGCAACCAGGGTTGGATTTAGGGCCAGGCGACTGGGATGCCAGGCTCGGGGTGCTGTTTTTGTTGCCACAAAAGGGAAAATAGAATGTTTGAAGTAAAATGTTTCAGGTATTCTATATATGGATTCATTTTTCATTAGCCTAGAATTTTCTGGACCTTTGTAGAATCTCATGAAAACTTGCAGACTTTCTGAGCACTACATTTTCCTTGAACCTCCTAGAATGTTGTCAGCTATGCCATCGCAGGTATATAAGGGGTGAGATGTCACCAGTCAGTGAGAAAGAAGAACGAAGTGAAGTGAGCCCAGCTGCGATATTGTGAACCTTGTTTGATTGTGTAATTCTGAAAGTGTACTTGTGCTCTAAGACTTGAAGACTGTAAGTGTCAACTAATAAAGGACATATTTAATGAGACGCCAGAGATATCTATCGAACCGCTATTTATACAACAATATGAAAGAAATACTGTTTTTGTATTACCTTAGTAAGCTTCCAGCAGACAGGAAAACACTCTTGAACAATAGTATGGACCTTCACGGGACGCTGACACATGGGGAATGTTCGGACATCAATGATAAAGACCTCAATGTCAAACTGGACAACATCCGTCACATTTTGCAACACAGGAAGCATTCTCCACTCCAAGATCTCCAATTAATTCATGATGCAGAGCTGATGGATGCTTTTCCAATGTGTGGATAACTTTGACCATTCTGCTCACATTGCCAGTCACAGTCGCAAGTGGTGAGTGCAGCTTTTCGGAGCTCAGGCTCATCAAAACATATCTTCGATCGACATGGCCAACGAGAGATGACATCACTTGCTGTTTTATCGCTTGAAAATGCCATTGGCCAGTCTTTGGATCTCTCTCATGCTGTGCTTCAGTTTGCAAGGGCAAAGGCAAGAAAAGCGACCTTTTGAACTAAAGGACGAGCATTAACATTCTAAGGCTGCACCTACTGTAACACTGTTTAATACTGGTCCACCCAATGTTGGTGCACAGTTCAATTTCTTCATGTTAGTACATTTCAGTTATTCTTAAAATTAAAAAGTTTCTATAAGCTCAGAGGAAATGATTTTTATTTGCTTATATATGGCATGAATAAATACAGATTAATGGATCCTAACATGCAAATTTATTGTCTTATATGACAGGAATAAATCATGCATCTAAATTGTTCATCAAAGTTGTGAAATGGGCTACAAATGTAATAAAAATAAGGTATTCAAAAGTTTTAAGAAATGGAGGGGGCGGTGGTGAAAACAGTCCTCACGTGGCTTGCCATTTGGTCTAGGGCTGGCCCTGTTAGCAACTTCTATGTTCACTAAAAATAAAAAGCAATAATATATAAACAAGTGCAAAACTGTGGCATAAAGGTTATATGTGACAGGTTGGATCACAGAAGCCCCCTGGGGGCTGCCAACTGATGTGCCAAGACTACTTCTGCCCCTGCTTTCTTCGCCTCGCAGCTTGGGACTTCAGTGCCCTGCCCGGTTTGAGCCAGACCCGCTAGCCTGCTGCAACCCAGACCCAGGTCTGAACCACGTCCCCTAACAGCTGCGGGCTTAAACTGAAAGCAGCTTAAGAAGTGTTCCTGTCTTTAATACTCAAATTCACAATTCCCAGTGGGGTCCAAACCCCAAATAAATCCGTTTTACCCTGTATAAAGCGTATCACAGCTGTTTGCCCCCCCCCCCCCAGGTATTAATACATACTCTGGGTTAATTAATAAGTAAAAAGTGTTTTTATTAAATACAGAAAGTAGGATTTAAGTGTTTCCAAGTAGTAGCAGACAGAACAAAGTACATTGCCAAGCAAAATAAAATAGAACACGCAAGTCTATGTCTAATACAGTAAGAAAACTGAATGCAGATAAAAACCTCACCATCAGAGGAATTCCAGTAAGCTTCCTTTTACAGACTAGTCTCCTTCTAGTCTTGGTCCAGCAATCACTCACACCACCTGTACTTACTGTCCTTTGTTACAGTTTCTTTCAGGTATCCTTGGGGGGGGGTAGGGGGAGGAAGTGGCGATCTCTTTAGCGAGCTGAAGATAAAATGGAGGGGTCTTCCAGGGGGTTAAATAGATTTTCTTGTTGGTGGAGACTCCCTCCCCTCTCCTTTGCAAAGTTCAGTTCCAAGATGGAGTTTTGGAGTCACATGGGCAAGTCACATGTCCATGAATGACTCAGAACTTACAGGTAGCAGCCATGGTTCACATGCTGCCTTGAACGTCCTCAAGTAGACTTCTTATGTGGAGTGGAGCCTTCCAAGATCCATTATCCGTTAAGTGCTTCTTGATTTGGCACTTAACTTGCACATTCTTTTCTCAAGAAGCTGACCAAATGCTTTACTAAGGCTACTTAGAAATCAAGCAAGTAAACAGCCAATATTCATAACTTTGAACACAAAAATGATGTATGCATGCAAATAGGAGGAATGGATTCAGTAGATCATAACCTTTACATAGATATGGCATATGTAGCATAAAACATATTCCAGTTATGTCATCTATACATTCATAAGCATATTTCCATAAAGACTTATGGGGTGCACGGTCACAGTATACATTTTGGAGTTGGACATACATTATCTGCTATTAAACAGTCTTTACAAAAACTAATAATTTGTTTAGGCTAATCAATATTGCAAAAGTTGATTCCAGTACTTATGCTGAAGAAATTATCTCTGTTAGGAATTAATTTGTAGGGAAATTCCTCCTGTGCAAACCCCATACATTCTAGCTTTAACAACATTACACTTCTGCAATGTCTGTCTCAGAATCAGCAAGAAAATATGCTCTCTCTCTCACAACATGTGCTATATATAGCCAACAAGAGTCTGCCATATGTGATTTTACTTCAGGATACAAAGACTGTACAGTAGAACATGGAATAATTCTTTATTCCTCATGACAGCAGCAGAACATTAAAATGTTTGCAAACAAATCAATACAAATATAGTGCTGTTCCAAAACTTTGAATTGCTAAGCTACAGCAGGACCTGGGGACAGATCCTTCAACCTTCATGAGTTCAATAGGATTAAGTGTCTGATTAAGTACTCCTTGGTGAGAAAAGTTTTCAGGATCAAACCTTTGGCTCCTGCTGATAGGTTTCTGCATGCTCCCAAGAATAAAGTAAAGGAAGGCGAGAACCCAGGCAGATGGAGGGGGAGAGAGACCCATATTAAGATAGTGTAGAGAAGCTGAGAGATGGTAGGCACTGTTGAGCATGATTTCAGGCATCTAATCTGAGATGTATGTGAAATTATTTGTAAAATATACAAGAAGAATAATGAATAACCCCTGCTGCAGCTCTTCTCCACAACCCCTCCTGCTGTTACCCCAAAATTCAGCCATAAGGCATCCCACAATGGCCTTCCTACCCTAATAACCTAGTTGTACACAGTTTTGTTCATTTTGGTATGTAACAGGAGGTGGCCTGCCCTAGAGGAATTGCCTGACTTATACCAGGGAGTTTGTCTCTGACCTGCAGAGGACTCCCTAGAACAGACTAGCTTTGTTAACCCTTAGGAGAACACGATACAGCCTTCCATTCAAAAGAATTAACACACAGGCAGTAATTTCTTTGAAAACAAAATAACTTATTTAACACAAAATATTCCCTAATACAATAAATATAAAATATATATTAAATATATAAATATTCCCTAATACTAAAAGAATAAACCATAAACCTTTTAACATAACAAGCATATATTAGAATATAAACAAATTCTAATAGCCTATATGCATATCCAAATACCCAATATTATGCTACTATACAATTAAACACAGTTTTAAGTTATTACACTCTGTATGCAATGGCCAGTCACATGCAGAATGCTGACTGCAGTGCTTTCAAACATAATAAACAATGAACACACACATACACAAACATCCAGCTTTATGAACTCTCATACAAATACACGCTTCAATTACAGTCTTCTACTAAAATCATCATGCTTACTTTCTCTGATGTCTTCTTTTCCTTTGCTCTGTCTAGGTCTTTCTGTTCGGTCTCCTGCAGCTGGTATCAGCTTTGCTTCTTCAAGTGTTTTAGTTCTTTTAGATATTCTTCTTAATCTTCTCCTCCAACGACTCCTCTACTGTTCTTCTCACTCACTCCAGAGCCTTCCACTTGTGTGACACAGACTGACTGAAGCCTGTCAGCTCTGCCTTATATACAGTTAACCCACCAATCAGCTTCAAGCCTTTTATAATCTGGACCTGACTGAAAACCTGCGCCTTTAGAGCCAGACCTATTTGAAGACCTGTGTTCCACCTGACTGACCCCTCCCTTCAGGTGCTGAAGTGACCTTTATTTCACCCCAGTCTACCTGTTTGCCATTGGTCAAACCATTCTACGGCCTCCATTTTGGTTTTCACAGCTCTGATTCCTTGCAGCCGTCATTTTATTTTCCCTAACTGTGACCACGTAAAGCTATCTTTATTAACTATTAAAATCTTTATAATTACCAAACATATTACATATTTATATGCACCTTATCATGATGTTTCACTGTCACCACTCCAATTTCACTAATTTACATAAGCCCAAATCTCCATCTCTCCCTGCTTCAGCTAATGGTGACAGTTCAGCACCATTGATACTGGACAGCACCTAGTGCTAAACAGCGATTTCAGCACAGAGAGAGCAGCTGAAAAATGCTCTGAATCACTGCGTCCCTTCTCCCAAACCCTTCCTGGTGCCCCTTCTCCACCAATCCCTTCTGCACCCCATTCTGCGCCCACGTGGGGAAACTGAACTGGACACTCTGAGCACCCGACCTGGCGTTGCTGCTCAGCTCCCCTCGAACGTTCCTTCGTGCCCCTTGAGGGGGCTGGGAGGGGAGGAGCAAGCTGCAATGCCAGGCGCTCCCGTACATCCAGGTCAGTTTCTCCAGGTGGGCTGCATAAGGGGAGAGCAGCAGGGCAGCACAGCCCAGGTGGGGAAAGTGACTGGACACCCAGAGCACCTGGTTCTTTGTGTTTTTAACCCTCACCTCCCCCTCAAACATTCCTCCATGGGCAGGAAGCAGGGAGAAAACTGGGTGTCCCCCCATGTTGTTGGGATAATTAAAAGTAAGAAATACAAAATGGAGTTTGTGACATGTGACTTTAGGATTCAATCCTTGTTTACCTCAACTCGCCCCAACTGGTTAGAACTGGATTTTCCCACCTTCGGGCTCCGGACATTCCATCTGTTTTCCCGCCCAAATCCCCGAAGGTTCTATTACCTCAGATTTACCTCAGACTTGTTTGGCATGGCCATTTGGAACAGTTCACTTTCCCCCGCCTTGACATCGAAAAGGACTGACTCCTGTCCGAATGAGGCTTTTCTCCATCTGAGCGGCGGCCTGTGCGCGGTGCGGGTCTCGTCGTGGTTCCGACCAGATCGACGAGAGTAACGTCTGTCCCGAAGGCATCGGAGAAGATCCTAACACGTATCCTGTCCTGCAGTTCCATCTCCAGAGGGCTTCTCTTCCACGGAGATCGCTATTCATCCGCTGGGCTCCTCAGAGTTCCTCCTTGACGGCTTCCCACTAGCCTGAGAGTAGAGGTCCTGAGCACCGCCACCGCACACAGCCCAGCACCTAGACGGAGTAGGAAGGCATCTATTTCGTTATAGGGTATTTGGCCAAGGGAGGGATTTATCTGGGTCCGGGCTTCATGCCCCACTGAAGTCACTGTCACTATTGTTATTGTCATTGGTTCTAGTGCTGTTTGCATTTGTGGTTTTCTTCCCCTTCCCTATTGTATTTTTATCCCTAATAGATATTTCTTTGTTTTTACCTTACTTACCTGTTTCCTCTTCATTTTATACCACACCACACCTGGGGTATTGGGCCACTGGGTGATCAGATACCAGAGTGGGTCGTATCTGCACTTCTGAGTAAAAGGGGTATCCATTTTCTTTCCCTCTACCACACCTGATTTATTTTAAGGGTTACCTTTTTCCTGCGAGTTCCCATGTCCCCCAACTCTACCTATACGCAGTACTCACTGCTGTCACTCACTGTGCCAGCCCCTCCCCACCTGCCAGCAGTGCACACCTCTGTGCTGCACATGGCGCTGCCCCCCCAACCAGGTTCCCTGGGCAGTTGCCCACGTTGCCCACCCCTAAGGCCGGCCCTGCTATGGGGCAGTAATGGCATCCTTCTCAGACATTCACATGTCTGTCACGGATACTGCACAGGGACCCAAGTCCCTAGAGATACAATCCTGCATTAACTCACCCTCCCAGGGATTCTCGTTATGCCTTGTAGCAGTGAGCCCATGCACCACACAAACCTCAGCCATTATCAAGACTCCAACCCGGCCCCTCAGTACCAGCCTCCCTCCAGAGCTGAAGGAGGAACTCCACAAGCTGGGAATAAGTAGCAGACTCTTGTCCTGGATCCAGGATGCAGCTGCTGCAGGGAGCTCCTGAGCTGAGCTCATGCAATTCCCTGACTAAGTGCCCTCACCTGCCCCACCCTGACTGTGTTCACGTAGGCCAGGAGCCGGCTCTCCTGGGGCCCGTCCTGACTTCATAGCTCTCTGGCCTCTTGGATGCTCAGCCCTGGGGGACAGAGAGACATGGATCTGATTTGTCGTTCCAGTTTTGGTGCCTGTTTCCTTCCAGTCCCATTGGTGGCTGCGCAGTGATCGGGTCCTTTGCTGCATCCATGGCCCAATGGAAGAACAAGGCTCCTTCCAGGGATGGAGTATCCAGGGGGTCTAGTCTGTCCATCACAAGAATCATGTGGCCCCTAGAGTCTTTAGGCTCTGGGATTGGCTCCCTATAATGATGGGGCCAAATGCTGAGCCCTCCTGCTCCCACTGGGATCAGGCTCTGGCCCTCGGTACCCAACTGGCACCACCCCTAGCCTGGCATCCCTACCCTGTAGTCCATGCTACTGTCCCCTCCCTTTACTTTGACTCCTTTCCCTCCATGTCTCCCAGCAGCTCCTCTCTTGCCCCCTGCCCAGCTGGTAGACCCATGGGGGGAGGTCATTTCCCCAGGGTGGGGGGACAGAGCTGGGCTCTAGGGTAAGAGACTCGGTTTCATTAGCACTTTTCCTCACATTCGCCCCTAATGCAGAGGGAAGAGATGAACTCATCGTCTAGCTGGAGTCAGTCTCAGATGAGGGGGCTCGTGTCTGTAGGGTCCCAATGCACAGCTGGGATTGCTTGCTGCTCCAGTGCAGCAGCAGCTGGTAGATCTCCTCCCTGGCCTGCCAGCTGATGTCCTTTCCTGGGTCCGTGATGTAGAGACCCAGCTGTGCCACGAGGTGCCACATCCGGGGGAACTCGGACCAGTTCTAGTGGAAGGAATAGGAGAGGGGAATCCATGTGCATTTTACCTTCAGATCCCAGTCTCTTCTGGGCCAGGAGTCTCTCTCCTCCCATGCCCTGTGTAGGGACACATGGGAGAGGAGCTAGAGCCCTAATTCCCTCTGCCTTCAAAGGGAGCCTGGAGCAGGCACTAGGGCAGGGCTCTGTATGAGGACTCATTCTCCCAGCTGCTCAAGGATTACAAGAAGAGCCCAAGGCCAGGCACAAGCAGGCTGGAGTGGCTGTGGAGCACAGTCCTCTACAGACCCAGGGGGCACCACTTAGCCAGGAGAAGAGGAGCTTGCCTTAAGTGTATCTGATTCCCAGCTCTGACTGCATCCCCACAGGGCCCGACCCAGCCCACAGCCCCAGATCCCGTAGCCTGTTGGAGCCAGCACTGCCTACACCTGGGGTCAGGACCCTGGGGGTCAAAGATCATATTTATATCTGAAATTATGATAACCTATGTTAAAGTCTAATTCCATTAAAATCATTTAAATTAATTACAAAAAATTACACAGTAATGTGGTACTTTGTTGCAAAATTTCAAAGACAAACCACTGAACTGGTGGAAATCATTGGCTAAGCACCTGGATCAGAGTTTTTGAAGTGCTAAAACAGTTTTTCGACAGCAGTTCTCTTCTACAGGCACAGAGAGAATATTTTCTTTATTTTGGTTTATTCAGCTAGTTCAGTTCAATGACTGGTCATTCAAATAAAAACCTAGCTGGGCGATGAAAAAGCAGGAAAGCTTGTTTTCCTCTTCCTATGAATGAATAAAAACTAGCTGTGAGAGGATGAGATCTATTAGATCTAAAATCTCAAACCACATGATGATCAGGAACAATTAGTTCAGATCATTAGTTACTAGGGCTGCCAAACGATTAAAAAAATTGCAATTAATCATGAGATTAAAAAAATAGGTATGATTAATTGCAGTTTTAATCACAATCCAATAATAGAATACCAATTTAAATTTATTATTTTTTATATTTCTTATCAATATTTTGGATGTTTTTCTACATTTTCAAACATATTGTTTTCAATTACAACACAGAATACAAAGTGTACAATGCTCACTTGATATTAATTATAAATATTTGCACTGTAAAAAAGCTAAAAAAAATCTACAGGTTGAAGGATGAAGGGACATATGAATGTTTCGCATATCAGGCACGTAAATACCTTGCAATGCTGACTACAACAGTGCCATGAAAACACTTGTTCTCACTTTCAGGTGACATTGTAAATAAGAAGCGAGCCGGGGGGCAAAGTGGGGCTAGAGGTGGGATGGGCACAGGGGGGCGAGGGTACGAGGACGTCACAGCAACTGTGTGAGCCCCCCACCGTCCTGCCGACGTGGCTCAGCCCTGACCCCTGCTGGAACCTCTCCCTGGGGAGGAACCGTCCCTGCGGCCTGGTCAGGCCTGGGCCTCCCTGTGGAGATGGCCAGGGAAGCTGCCGTTAATGTGAGTGATGATGTGACCTCCTGTGAGCCTGGGCTGGGATCAGTGACTGGGGAGTGAACGGCCCCAGCTCCCCTCACTGCCCCCCTGAGCCAGCTGGTCCCCTGCTCCCGCAGTGACCATGGCCCTCAGCCTCCCCACTGTTACTGAGCTCTGTGGACAGGACCCCCTAACAGTTCCCATGTAACGGGCCTGGGCGCCCCCTCCCTGCCCGCTCTGTGTGGTAGGATACCACAGCGCTCATTGACCCCCGGGCTACTGGTGCCGCAAGGTGTGTGCAGGTCCCCTGGGCTCACTGACCCCTGCTGGAGCTGCCCCTTCTCCCCGCCTGCACCAGGGCACACAGGGCCAGGCAGAAGGCTGGGTGCAAATGACGAGCAGAGTGCAGCCACCGCTGAGAGGCAGAAACGCTGCCACGGAGGCAGATTTACTTGTCCGTGAGCGTCACAATCTGGTTCTAAAAACACCTGCCCCTGCAGTGGGGCCAGGGCCTGCCTCACCCCAGAGCCATGGAGACACCGAACAGCTCTTAGCCCTTCCTGTTATTACAGATGGCAATTGCAGCTTTCAGACCTTATGACATGCAACCCCTGCTGTTGGGAGGGGAGATCTGAGCAGTTTAATGCCTATTAAGGTTAGATGAGATAATGTCTGTGAGGCACGACCCAGGTACCACCCTGGGAAGGTGAAGCCCAGGGGAAATAGTCTCTCGTTATTCAGCACTTCTCCAAAGAAAAGGAGCAGGGGGCTCCCGGGACAGATCACATTTCACAGCATAGTTACCTGCATATTGTCGGGCTTTCTCCCAACCTGAAATCAAGCCAATAAAGAGAAATGAGAACTCCCCTGAACACAGACTTGCTGAATAGAAAACAATCTCTAACAACGTTTATGATAAGAGAAAAATATATTATCTATACGGTAACTGTCAATTAGGGAAATGCGCATTTATTTACCTGCGTTTAGTAGGTACTCCACTCTGCAACCAAACACAGACAGAGAGATGAGACCTCCCCTGCACACAGACACTCCGAACAGGAGACAATTTTGCAGCAAGGTTTATATTAGGAATAAAAGAAAACTTACTGAGTTCAACCTGCAGTGTCGCTAAAAGTAAAGCAAAGAGAAACACGTAAACACATGTTAAAAGAAAAAGGAGGCTATTCAGTAAGATCCCACACCACACAAACCAAACTGACTCTTAAGGAACATCTGCCCTGGGGGTGTATGAACCATGTTGTAAAGTCTCAGATTCCCCCTCCCCTCCCAATGCAATGAACAAAGGGAGCTTACTGTTCTCTTAGGGTTACCATATTTTAAGTGTCCAAAAAGAGGACACTCCATGGGCCCCGGCCCCACCCCAACTCCGCCTCTGCCCCGCCCCCGGCCCCGCCCCAACTCTGCCCCCTCCCCTGGACGCTTCGCCCCCTGCCCCTCCCCCTCCCCTGCTTCCCACGAACATTTGATTCGTGGGAAGCCTGAAGCAGCAGGCAAGCTGGGGCGGGGGGGGGGTGGGGCCCACAGCTCTGGCCCTGGTGTCTCCTGCCCGGCTTGGCTCAGGCCCCGCACCGCTGGCCCCCGCACTGCCGGCCCCTGGCCCAGCCCCCGGCCGAGCAGCGCCTGGCCCCGCACCCCCGGCCGGCCCCAGCCCAGCCCCCCGGCCGGCCCCAGCCGGCTCCGGGCCCTGTACCGCCGGCTCCAGCCCCGGCCGAGCACCCCGGCCCCCAGCTCCGCACCGCTGGCCCCAGCCCAACCTCCGGCAGAACACCACCGGCCCCGGGCCGAACACCGCCGGCTCTGGGGCCCGTACCGCCAGCTCCAGACCCGGCCCCCGGCCGAGCACACCACTGGCTCAGGCCCCGCACCGCCGGCCCCAGCCCCACACCGCCGGCCCTGGCGGCTCCGGCCGAGCACTGCCGGCCCCAGCAGCTCCGGCCCCCGGTCGACCACCGCCGGTCCCTCCCTCCCTATTTTCCTGGACATGTCCGGCTTTTTGGGATTTCCTCCCGGACGGGGATTTGAGGCCCAAAAAGCCGGACATGTCCGGGAAAATCCGGACGTATGGTAACCCTAGTTCTCTGCACCATGTGCCGCTGGAAGTGAACAACAAGAGAGGAGTGTTACAAGGCAGAAGATTTAACTTCAATTGTTGCAAACTCATAGGAGTCAATTTTCTACTGGTAGGAAGTAGAAAAAACACAGGGGCGCTCTACCGAGCTATTCCCACTGCTAGCGTTACACTGGGGACACTAGAGTTACCATACGTCCAGATTTCCCTGGACATGTCCGGGTTTTTGGTCCTCAAATCGCCGTCCAGGGGGAATTCCCAAAAAGCCGAACATGTCCGGGAAAATAGGGAGGCATAAGCCAGGGTCTGCCCGGCCCCAGCACGATCCGCCGGGTCCGCAGGGCAGCCCAGCCGCCCCGGCTACATTGTAGCAAGCTCGGGCGGTGGGGCGCAGCTGCAGAAGGCAGCGGAGGGGCAGCTGCTGCCCCCGCAGGCCGGGCGGACCGCGCGCCCCAGCCGAGCCTGCAGGACCACGGGGAGGCTGGGCCTAGCCAGCGGCTTGGGCTTCCCTCGCGGGCGGGTACTCCCGGCCACTGGGGGACCCTTCCTGCTGCCCCATCGCCCCACGTAGCTCAGAACCCGGCACCGCGGGAGCTGTTTCCGGCGGGGACAGACAGGCCAGGGAACGTGCTCGGCGGCGGCAGGAAGGAGGCTGTGGCGCGGGGCGGGGAGTGCGGCGTGTGCCAGGGAGTGCAGCGTGTGCCGGGGCTGCAGGGACCCGCGCCGCCCCGGTTGCCGCTGAGCGTCCGAAGCCCCCGCCAGGCACAGGCTGCTGGGTGAGCGAGGGAGCAGAGCAGGCAGGGAGCACAGAGGCTGCAGGGCCTCCCTACCCTGTACTCCTGGGCAGCCTCCTCGATGGGAACCACCATGTGAGCGCGGTGCAGGACCGGCTCTAGGCACCCCCGGCCTGGCTCTGGCCCCAGCACCTCCAGCCTGGGCCCAGCCCCAGCTCCGCCGGCCCCGGTTCCGGCTGAGCGCGCCAGCCCAGCCCCAAGCCCCGCAACCCTGGCCGGAGCGCAGCCCGATTCCTGGGCTCTTTAAAGCCAGCCCAGGTCAGGGGACAGGGAGGGGGGGGTTGGATGGGTCGGGAGTTGGGGGGGGGCTGTCAGAGGGGCAGGGGTGTGGAGAGGGGTCGAGGCAGGCAGGGACAGGGAGCAGGGGGGTTAGATGGGTCTGGGGTTCTGGGGGGGCTGTCAGGGGGGCAGGGGTGTGGAGGGGGTCGAGGCAGGCAGGTAGCAGAGGGAGTTGGATGGGTCAGGAGTTCTGGGGGTACTGTCAGGGGGTGGGGAGCAGTTGGATAGGGCATGGGAGTCCCCGGGGGTCTGTCTGGGGGCGGGGGTGTGAATATGGGGTGGGGGTGTGGATAAGGGTTGGAGCAGTCAGGGGACAGGTAGGGTCGTAGGGGGTTCTCAGGAGGGGGCAGTCAGGGGACAAGAAGCAGGGCGGCTTAGATAGGGGGTGGGCTCCTAGGGGGCAGTTAGTGGAAGGGGTCCCAGGAGGGGGCAGTCAGGGGACAAGGAGCGGGGGGGGGAGTTGGGGATTCTGAGGGGGGCAATCAGGGGGTGGGAAGTGGGAGGGAGTGGATGGGGGTGGGGCAGGGGCGGGGCTAGAGTGGGGCTCCTCCCCCCCAGTGTCCTCTTTTTTGCTTGTGGAAATATGGTAACCCTAGTGGCCTGGACATTTGGCCCCAAACAACAAATGACCATGGATGGCCTGTCCTCTGTGGGAAGCCAGCCAAGTGTGCCCAGCTGAAGGACAAAGGACTGGGGTGGGGTTCTAAGTGTGGGCTGCTGGAGGCAGGAGAGCAGCTTCTGCACTGGGACTACAGAGGGGTCAGAGGGCTCTGGGACCAACCCGGATGGACCTTTCCGTTTTCTGTGTTAACTACTAACTGTCTGCGCTGTGTTCCAGACATGTAAAAAACCAGGGAGAGTCAATTATTTTTTATTAAGGTCCAAATTTCTTGGTCAAGGCATAGTCAAGGTCCAGACTTCAGAGAAAATAATAAAAAAAATCAACAATCATGATAATAAATAAATACAAATATTTCAGGATCTGCTCAAAAGCATCAGGTGGTCCAGATTTAGCCTCGGTCTGCCTGTTGACTACCCCGGTAATAAACCCCTCTGCTTTTACAATGCTGGTTGAGTCACTCCAGAGTAAGGAAGTGGGGGTACATGGCTCCCTTGGGGCGTACAAGTCTCCCTTGGGTGTCCAGCTCAGGTGGACTTGCTGACGTGAAGCAGGGGTGCTGAAGGCTCTGAGAGTCAGAGTCAGCAGGCGGTGAAGCCAAGTGGCTTTCCTCATTGGAAAAAGTGTGACCCTAAGGGGATTGCCACACTAAAGAGCTCCTCCCAGGGGCTGTTCCAGAGCACCGGACTATGGGAGGAAACAGCCTGGAGATGATGGTGCTGGGGAGGGACTGGGCCAGGCCCAGCAGCTCTGCCTGGGGAGTTATCTTGGAGCTGGAGTCACTTTTTCAGCGGTCTGGAGAAGGGGGACCTGCTCCCACCACCTTACTCTGCTCGGTGATGATGTTGTCGCTGGGCACAAACCAGTGACCCCAAACCAGCCCCCAGAGCCATTGTCTGTTTGCAGGAGCAAATCCTGAGCCTCCTGCAGCGTCTGCGGGAGGAGAGAGAAGAGCTCCTGGGACTGAAATCCAACTGGGACAAGAAGAGTGAGAGGCTCCTGGTAGGTGCCCTGCCCTGCCCGGCCGGTTTGCACAGGGGTGTCAGTGAGAGCAGCGGAGGATCTCAGCTGGTTGGGGTTTGGGCGGTGCAGAAGGTTAAAGGTTTCCAGGGTCGATGCAGGGAGACGGTTCAGGGTCATTTTAACCAGTGCGGGGCAGCGTCTGCTCTCAGGTGCCTGGTGTACATCAGAAGTGACCCCACCGAAGTCAGTGGGGTCAGGGTCAGATTCCTCTGGGACCCTGGGGTTAGTTCCCACTGGAGTAAAAGGGTTCACCCCAGGGTAGCTGGGAGCAGTCTCTGGCTTTCTAGTGCTGGGGGGTGGGGAGGGCAGGGGGAGAGGCCAGTAAAACGGCTGAGCAGGCAGGGATGTGGCAGGGGTCAGGGCGGAGCAGGGGGAGATTTGTGCTGATCCCAGGGTTTGAGTGTCAGACGTTCCAGTGAGGCCATTGGGTGGTTTGGGCAGCACCATTTGCCAAGGCCTGGTCTGCACTTCAACCTGTTGCTGGTACAGCGATGGGGGGGCGGTGATTGATTGTAGGGGGGTTGGTGATTTTTGGTGACATTTTCATACTAGCAAAAGGCCTAGTGCAGACACAGTTACACTGGCAAAGGTATCGAATAAAACGCTCTGTGCAGCCCAGACAAGGCCCTGTACCATTTCCCATGACCCCCACTCAACCCGTGTCCCTGCCCTGCCCCTGTGTGTCTCTGCGCACCCCAGAGGCAGACGAAAGTGGAGCGGCAGCTGGTGGTGTCCGAGTGCGAGCGGCTGCGCCAGTTCCTGGCTAAACAAGAGCGCCTCCTGCTGGCCTGGCTGGCAGAGCTGGACGAGGAGATGGGGAGGAGGAGGGAGGAAAATGCCACTCACCTGGGTGAGGAGATTTCCCGGCTCAGCGCCCTGATCACGGAGCTGGAGGGGAAGTGTCAGCAGCCCGTGCTGGAACTGCTGCAGGTGAGACTGTGTCAGATGCACCCAGAGCCCAGTGTCGGGAGGGGACGGCCCCCAAGACCCTGTAAAGCTCAGTGCAGAGTGTGCGGCCGGGATATCTGCAGGACCATGGGCTGCAAAGAGAGAGGAGCTCGGACTGTCGAGGAGGTGGGGGGAGGCTGGTGAAAGGCTGTTCCGGCCCCAGGGCTCAGCGCAGGAGGCCCAGCCGTCCCTGGAGTGCAGTGCTGCTCACCCTAGCACAGCCCTTTAGTGCCGCCACCCCACTGGGGGAGCAGCCCGTGGGGCTGGGGCTGGGGCTGGGAGAGCAGAGTGACCCGGCTGGGCCATGGGTACTGACTCTCTGCTCTGTCTCTCCTTCCCCTCTAGGGTGTCAGAAGTGTCGTGAGCAGGTACATCCAGGCTCCGTCTGCCCCTCACGCCCCGTCAGGCTGGGAAGAGACTCAGAGCCCAGGCTGCAGACCCAGTGCCCCAACTACGGGAGGGTCTCACCCTCTGGATCCAGCCCCCCTCCATCCCCATTGCCCTGGGGCTGCAGCCACTGTGTCTGTGTGACCCACCCAGGGGAGGGGATTGCCCTACAGCTCTGGCTGGAGACCCCTTCCTGGGACCAGGCTGGCTTGGGTGATTATTCATGGGGCTGGGGGCCTGTCACCCCAAGGGCCCAGCTGGGACCTGGCCCCAGCTCTGTCATGGCCCAAAGCCTCTCCCGTGTGATGGGGCCCAGGGGCCTGTGGGGAGCGAGCCGAGTGTCCCAGCCCAGGGCCGAGTGGGGCAGAGTCCCCGTCCCAGAGCCCCCCACCCCATGGGAAGTGACAGGCCCCTTGGAGGTTGAGAGGAGAAGCTGAGGAGAGGCTGGGCCTGGAGAATGGGCCCCTCTCTCAGCCCTGGGATCGGCCCCTCCAGGCCCTAGTGGGGACGTGGGACTGGCCGGGTGTGAGGGAAGCCGGGGCTGGCCCTGCCCAGGCTGGGTTTTCTCTCTGGATGGAGAGAGGCCCCCAGTCCCCAGGCCGGCCCTAAATTCCCTGGGCAGTAGAGGTCATGGCCCCGTTAGCCCTGCCTATGGTCCAGCTTCCACCCGCTCCCCATCTGGCTCTGGGGGGCAGGAACTTAGGGCTGACGAGGGGGAGGAATAAAAACACTCGTGTCTCTGCAGGGGCGAGAAGGCGACGTCACCACATCCAGCGCCCGAGTTCCCTGAGGTGGAAAAGAGAATCTGGGATTTCCCACCAGAGAACAATCTCCAGGAGGCTGTTACGGGATTCCTGGGTAAGGGGCGCTGCTGGGGGTTTGTCTCTCGTTGTATTGGAGCAGGGCAGGGGAAGGGATTTGGCCCAGCAGGTTGGACCCATATTACTCGTGGATCAGTGCTTAATTCAGAGCACTGTGACTGCCCAGCTCAGAGGGGCCCAGATCCTGGGAGAGCCCTGGGGGTCCCAGCTTCCCTGGCTGCTCAGAGCAGAGCCCAAAGGGGAAGATTTCAGGAGAGCAGATAATTCATAATCATGAATCTGTGTGCCCAGCGCTGCCTCCTGCTCTCTCTCTGGTTATCTGAGCACAGGGGCTGATGCTCTTGGTTAACGTGAGACGTTATCACAGACTCAGGGCCGGATTCCCGCCTCCCTGACTGACACCAGCTGAACATCAGGGCCCTCGTGTTTGAGCACCTTGGGCCAGACTTTCAAAGGTATTTAGGTGTCTGGTGGGAACCTCCAAAGCACCTAACTCCTATGGACTTGCCTAACCTGCTTCAGCACATTTGAAAATCCCACTCAGTGTCTACCTGCATCTCTAGGTGCCTAAATATCTAGGAGAAGCTCCCTCCTTTTGCCTTGGTCGACAGCCTGCGCTGGGATATTGTATCAGCTTGAAAGAGCTGTGGCTCTAGTAGTGGTGAGACAGGGGTTGTGGCTAATTACTCTCTCTCTCTCTCCTTCCAGAGGGGCTGGCTGCAGAGAGAGGGGAGACTTCTGGGTCACTGTGCTAGGGCAGGGCACGACAGGTGCTGGGAGCCTGTTCCCCTGTCTGGAGCAGCCCCTGGGCTGGGCGGGTGTGACGGGATCTGCACGGGGGAGAAACCCAGCCGGGAAACATGGGACAGAAAAGCCGAGGAGGAGTCGGAGCCTGTTGAGCCCTGGTCTGTTGTGAGACGGTGCAGAGCCGGGGGCTGTGGGGAGCAGGCCCATGTAGGTACCTAGCTAGAGCTGCTGCTGAACAGTCCGTTCTGTTTGTGTCAGGACGTCGGCTCTGCCCCACAGTCTCTGCAATGAGCAGCGCTCCGGGTGACTCTGCTGGGTGAATTCTCACCTCTCTTTCTCTGCTGGTTGTTCCAGGACTCAGAAGAGCCCGAGGATTTGCAGGTAACTGTGGTCAATTCTGTATCAATGACTCCAGCCCCCTCCCTTGGAAGAGATTCACTCCCTGCAGCTGCTCCTGGCACCACCCCCCAGTGGTGCCTGCAACCTGGGCTCCCTTCTGGGCAGGGCCCCAGGTCCTGGGAGACGCGCTGGCCAGGCCCAGGGTCTCCAGCAGGGCCATTTGTGCTGGTACCGCGCTCGCTGCCAGAGCTCCCAGCCCGTGACCCAGCCCGGCCTGTTGTCCCAGCGCTGACCCCTGCCCTGCAGGTGGGGACCCTGCTGCTTTGCCTGGCGGAGCCCCCCTCTCTGCCGCTGCCTCTGTCTCTGCGCTCGCAGGCTCAGCCTGTGCCAGGGCCAATGCGGCGCTGCTGGGGCCGCTCCTTCCCTCGGCACCTGGATTCTCTGTGTCTGGGGCAAATGGCCGGGCGAGGGGGCAGGGATCTGCTCAGAGACACATGCCCTGTGCTGCACCCAGAGGGCAGAGACCAGGCAGGGCCATGCAGCAAAGTGCCACCACGCTGGGATTAACCCTTTCCTTCCACCCACTCCACCAGCCCCCGACCGGTCAGTGCCACTCGACTGCCCGCGCTCTGATCCCTGGGACCTGTGTCTGGGAGCTCGGGGGAGTCGCTGGGTGAATGTGTGGGGCAGTAACCAGGGCTCCCTGCACTCCTGGGTCTCCGTGTGCCATAGGCGCCGACTTCCCCTCTGTCCCGTGGGTGCTCGTTGCTCCCCCCCATGGCCCCGCCCCCTGCACCACCCTCGCCCCACCCTAATTCTACCCTTTTCCCCAAAGTCCCCGCCCCGCCTCTACTCCGCCTCGTCCCCTGAGCGCGCCGCATCCCTGCTCCTCCCCCTCCCTCCCGGAAAGTCCTAAGCGCTGCCAAACAGCTGTTAGGTGGCGGGAAGCGCTGGGAATGAGAGAAGGAGTGGGGATGCGGAGTGCTCGGGAGAGGGGAGGATGCAAGGTGAGGGGAGCTTGGCTGCTGGTGGGTGAGGAGCACATGCTAATTTTTCCCCAAGGGTGCTCCAGCCCTGCAGCACCCATGCAGTCGGTGCCTATGCCGTGTGAAATGGGGAAGGCCCCGCGCTGTCACGCAGCCCTTAGGGGCTGGGCAGTGAGCGTTATTATTGGAATCACCCCCACGAGTGCGCCAGGCGCTGCAGAGACAGAACAAGAGGCTGCCGGCCCCGAAGGGCTCGCAGTCTGAGTGCGGACCAGGCCCCGCAAGGGGAGCCGTAAACGCTGAGGTAGTGCCAGGATCCCAGTGCACCCTGATGCCTGTCCGGCTGGGTCTGACAGTATTGTAGTGACACTGCTGGTGCCGTGCGGGGCCCTGGGTCACCCCAGTTCAGCATCCAGCCATCAGGGGGTTCAGGACCCCAGGGTGGGGCAGGGGGAGCAGGCTCAGAGACAGCCACAGGTTTCAGAGAAGAGGGAACCATCGGGGAGCTGGGATGAGGAGGCCAGGAGTCAGGTGGGAGGCACCACCCTGTGCTCCTCTGCTCCAGGTTCACACTCAGGGACGCAGGCTCCATTGGGCCCACGCAGACAGACCGGAGAGAGGGAGGCTTTGTCCGCATGGGGAACGGGCAGCAGTTCTGTTAAAGGGGGAGGGGGGGCAGTTGTGCAGACTCATCATGGTGTGGCACCCCCAAGCTCCTCCTCAGCTGGCTCTGGGTGGCCCTGCCACTGCCCTGCCTCAGTTTACCCTCTTCAGAACTCCTTAAACTGCTCCACACAGTCCAAAAGCTCTGAGACAAAAGTCCCCTGCTGGGGTCCACTCTGAGTTCAATTAAACCCCAAAATAAAATCTTTTCCTTCACTCTGCTCCAGCCTCTGGCTCGAACTCAAGGCCCTCACTCTCCTTGAGTCAGGAGCCCCCAGCCCTCCTTCCCAGAGCTGGGTTCAGGTCAGACTGTACCTCTATTCCCTGCAGCCCTCACGTGCAGGGCTCTGTCTTCAGTTAGCTGCTGTTTCTATCAATGTCATTTCTGGTAGCTCCTCTCCCTTAGGGGAGCTCCTTTCTCTAGGAGCACCCCTTCCAGGGTCTTTGCTCTGGGAGCTCTCCTGGGATCGGATCGGATCTGATCTCCTCTCCTCTCCTCAGCGGCTTCCTGTCTCTAGGACCCTTCAGCTGAGCCTGGGTAACCCTTTATCAGGCTCATTAGCTGTTTAGCTGCCAACCAGCCACCTAGGGATTTAATTACTTCCAGGGTGGGGCTGGATTGGCTGGTTCTCCCTTACAGGAGCCTGTCATAGGTAGGCTAGGCCCTGACTCCCCCTAAAGGGCTGGCCCCATGACCTCTCTTCCCCTGGTCTACGCAAAGCCGACCTCTACCTAAAGGCAGGCTTGACCATGGCTAACACTCGGTTATGTTCTCCAGCCAGGGGGCACTTCCTGGCCAGCTGCCACAAGGAAACCTACAAGGCCCTTGGCCATATTTTTATTCTTGTCACTGAATTGTGAAAAAATGAAGAGACTAGGAGTTGTGTTCCCCACAGTCCTGTGTAGTTCATGTGGTGGGCAAAATCCCCCCTAGTCTTCAGCCTGGCGTAGTTCAGAACAGCTTGTACTCTGTAAGTCAGAGTCTCCTCTGGCCGTAGCAGAGGTAGGCAATAGCACCCGGCTTCCACCATTGCCCTCATCCTGCTGTGGCAGATACGCACTGTCTACAGAGCTTCCCTCTCAGCCAGATACACACCAGGTGTGTCCATCACAAGGCCCTGTAATGCTCTGCTAGGTCTGGCTGGGGTCTGTTACACACAGCGCCACCTCGTGGCTGCACAGTACAATACAGGTTAGCGTTCCCCGAGAATTGGTAACTGGCCTCAGGCTGCCACAAGGTCAGGGCCGGCTCCAGGCACCAGCCGACCAAGCAAGTGCTTTGGGCGGCACCTCCGGAAGGGGCGGCCAATCTTGGGGTGGCAGGGGTGCGCTCGGAGTTTTTGTTCTTGTTTCAGCGGCGCAGCACGGGGGCGGCGGGGGCTTCGGCGGCGCTGGGGGAGCGGGGGTTGGAGCAGCGCAGCTCTCGGGGTTTGGGCAGCCCGGCCTAGCGCTGGGGGGGGCGGAGGTTTCGGCGGCCCGGCGCGGGGGGGGGGGGGGGGGGGCCTTTGGTAACCCGGCACAGTGCGGCGTGGCGCTGGGGAGGGGGGTGGGGATTTCGGCGGCCCAGTGCGGCACGGCGCTTGCG
Source organism: Malaclemys terrapin pileata (assembly GCF_027887155.1). Classification (NCBI taxonomy): domain Eukaryota; kingdom Metazoa; phylum Chordata; order Testudines; family Emydidae; genus Malaclemys; species Malaclemys terrapin. The sequence continues at coordinate 10,610,564 of NC_071515.1, read as the reverse complement.
GGGGCAGGGGTTTCAGCAGCGGTGCTCTTTTTTTTTTGCCTGGGGCGGCAAAAAAGTTAGAGCCGGCCCTGCACAAGATGCCTGCAACAGCTGCCTCCCAGGACACACTCACCCTCCCGCCCTCCCCTTGGAAGTGACATTTGTCTTTCACTCAGATAGCTCCTTATTAGCATCTCTAATTATTGCTGAGCACAGCTTTTATTCCTGCAGCCTTGAGTAAATGAACTCTGGGAGCCCATTTCAGATCCAATTCTGTCCACACGACAGGATGGACTTCGTTTTAGCCTCGGTCTGGTGAATCAGAATAGAATAGGGACTAACTGAAGCAGAGCAAAGGCCATTTACTGAAGTAGCATTACCTCTGTTCCTGGTGTTGTATGGTTCACTGTGAATCAGACAGCTGCTGCCTGGTTTAGTGGCTATGGGAGCTGCTGTTTCTTCTTCGAGTGCTTGCTCATATCCATTCCATTAGGTGTGCGCGCGCCGCGTGCACGATCGTCGGAAGATTTTTACCCTAGCAACACCGGCGGGTCGGCTGTGGAGCCCCCTAGAGTGGCGCCTTCATGGCGCTGAATATATACCCCAGCCGACCTGGCGCCCCCTCAGTTCCTTCTTACCGCCCCTGACGGTCGTTGGAACTGTGGAGCGCGGCATAGCTGTCCTCCACTCTCCCTAGCTTACTTAGTCATTCAAAGTTATAGTTATAGTTGTAGTTCTAGTGTTTATAGTTAAATAGTTTTAAAGTTGTTATAGTTGTTATTGTAGTTCAGGGGGTTAAGGGGGTCGTCTCCCCCTTTCTCCCCCGGCCGCGGGCCCGGGCTCATGCCCAACGCTCCCGGCTTCAAGCAGTGCGCCTCCTGCGCTAAGCCTATGCCAACGAGCGACCCGCACGACTCCTGTTTGAAGTGCCTGGGAGAGTCCCACCAAACAGACAAATGCAAGATCTGTAAGGCCTTCAAACCAAGAACCAAGAAGGAGCGGGACTTTCGGCTCAGGCAACTCCTAATGGAGGCGGCACTTAGCCCGGACACTCCTTCCACGGGCCAGACTCCGACGCCTAGCACTTCGGTGCGCAGTGCCCCGGCGGCACCGGCTATGACGACCACGCGAGTGGCGTCAGACAAGCCTCCCCGGCACCGGACCTCGTCGGCACCGCAAACACAGCAAGTGCCGCGGCGCCGGTCATTATCCCCAGGGCATAAAAAAGCCCATAAGACGGGGACGTCCGTGCCGAAGACGCCGGCTCCCCCAGTGCCGGGGGTAGAGCCGCGTCCGCCGGTGGAGCAACGGAAACAGGCGCCTCCAGCACCGTCGACTCCGGCGCCGAGGCCGTCGAGTCCGGTACAAATAGCGTCTCCACCGAGGCCGGCGGTGATACAGTGTCTCCCGTCGACTCCAGAGACCTTCGCGGCGGCGAGAGACTTGATAGCTCTCACGGAGCCGGCACCGCCTCAACCACCGGCACCGACTGTACCGTTGACTCGCCCGGTACAGTCAAGAGGGAAACCTGCCTTGATGCGCCCTCCATCACAAGGGCTGGAACCTCGGCGCCGATCCAGGTCCCGAAGCAGGTCCCCACGCCGCTCGCAGTCCCGGCACCGAATATCGTCTCGGCACCGGTCGTACTCGCGGCCAAGATCTTCGTCGCGGCACCGGTCTACGTCTCGGCACCGCTATGATCGTCGGCACCGATCAACGTCGAGACGTAGTTCTCGGCACCGCCACGCTCGACGCTCGATGTCGAGAGGCCGCTCCCGGCACCGGGCATACTCTAGGTCCTCGTCGAGGTCCAGATCTGACTCCCGGCACCGACGAGGTCATCGGCACCGGTCGCGGTCCCGGCACCGATCGCCGGCACCGCACAGAGATAGATCATCTCCGGACCGGCACCGTGCGGCACCGCAGACCACGGGGATCGTTTCATCTTTCGCGGCACCGCCATGGCCGTCAAGATCGGCGTCTCGCTCCTCGGAGGACCTGTCGAGATCGGCATACCCCCCTCAGGGGCAGGCCGAGGAACGAGACTTGGGCCATTGGCAGGAGAGGGCAGAGGACCACTCTCATGGACCATCTCACTGGTCGTTTTGGACCCCGTGGGCGTATCACCAGGAGCAAGGGGCTTCATTACCATCGACCTCTCGCTCGGGTCACTCGGTCAGAAGAGCCCCAGAATCCACCATCTCTCGGCCTCCGCCTGGAGGCATGGAGGCTTCTGTGTCCACACCACCCGACACCGTGGACCCAAGTGCAGGTGACGCTCCGACCCAAGACCAGGGGGACCGGGACCCCCCCTTGGATCCACTACCACCGGAGGCGTCCTCCTCCTCCTCTCCGGATGAGGCAGTGGCGGGCACTTCATGCACGGGTCCCCCTCCGATAGATCTTCGGGCTCACCAGGATCTCCTGCGCAGGATGGCCCGTAATATGGACCTGCAGACGGAGGAGATAGTGGAGGTGCACGACCCGATCGTGAATATCCTTGGATCGGATGCCCCATCGAGGGTGGCGTTACCCTTGATCCGCACGATCCAAACGAACGCGGATACGATATGGCAGACTCCTGCCTCCATTCCACCTACAGCGAGAGGGGTGGAAAGGAAATACTTTGTCCCATCTAAGGACTATGGGTACTTGTACACACACCCCCAACCGTGTTCACTGGTGGTGGAATCAGTGAATGCACGAGAGCGCCACGGCCAGCAGGCTGCAGCGCCAAAATCAAAAGAGGCTAAGCGGCTTGATCTGTTTGGCCGTAAGGTTTACTCAGCCGGAGGGCTACAACTTAGAGCGGCGAATCAACAGGCGCTACTGAGCCGCTACAATTTCAACTCCTGGAACTCTATGGGGAAGTTTAAGGAGTTGATTCCCCAAGAGTCCAGGGAAGAGTTTGGAGCCATGGTTGAGGAGGGTAAGAAGGTGGCTCGGACCTCCTTACAGGCCTCCCTGGACATAGCGGACTCGGCCGCAAGGACCCTGGCCGCAGGTATCACTATGCGCAGGACCTCCTGGCTCCAAGTTTCGGGTTTGCCCCCTGAATTACAGCAGACCCTACAGGATTTGCCCTTTGAAGGACAGGGGCTGTTCTCGGAGAAGACGGACTCTCGATTGCAGAGCCTCAAAGACTCCAGGACAATCATGCGCTCCTTGGGGATGCATGTTGCGGGTCCCCAGCGCAGACCATTTAGGCCGCAGCCTCAACGTTTTTACCCCCCTCCACCTCATCAGAGACAGGACCCTGCCAGAAGGCGAGGGCGAGGTGGTAGGAGAAGATGGGCTGGCCCTCAACCCGGTCAGAACCAAGGGCCACCAAGACCACCTTCAGGTCCTAGACAGAACTTTTGAAGGTGCGGTCGAGGACGGCGCCCCAGTCATCCCCCAGGATCCAGCTCCCTCCTTTCGGGATCGCCTCTCCCACTTCCACCGTGCTTGGTCCCTTATAACTTCGGACCGTTGGGTCCTCCGCACGGTGGAGAGGGGATACGCTATCCAGTTTTCTTCTATCCCCCCCTCCCACCCCCTTTCCCCGTCCCTCTTCAGGGACCCTTCTCACGAGCAACTTCTTATACAGGAGGTTTCTACGCTCCTGGCCATGGGGGCCATAGAGGAGGTTCCGATAGACTTAAGGGGCAGGGGATTTTATTCCCGTTACTTCCTGATCCCCAAGTCCAAAGGAGGTCTGCGGCCCATCTTGGACTTGCGCGGACTCAACAAATTCGTAGTAAAGTTGAAGTTCCGCATGGTCTCTTTGGGGGCCATTATCCCTTCCCTCGATCCTGGAGACTGGTTCGCCGCCCTCGACATGAAAGACGCATACTTTCACATCTCAATTTACCCACCTCACAGACGCTTCCTGCGATTCGTGGTAAACACGGTGCACTACCAATTTACAGTCCTTCCCTTCGGCCTATCCTCGGCCCCAAGGGTGTTCACGAAATGTATGGCTGTCGTGGCAGCGTACCTTCGTCGGCAAGGGATACAGGTGTTCCCGTACCTAGACGACTGGCTGGTGCGCGGTCGCACCAAGGAGCAAGTTCACGCTCACGTCCACAGAATAGTGCACACATTCAACAAGTTGGGCATCCTACTCAACAAGGACAAATCCACTCTAGAACCTACCCAGAGAATAGAATTCATCGGCGCAGTTCTAGACTCCAGACGTGCACAAGCCATCCTGCCAGACAACCGATTTGGCACCATCACGAACCTCATTCAAGGGCTCAAGGCCTTCCCAACTACCACGGTGAGGTCGTGCCTTACCCTGCTGGGTCACATGGCTTCCTGCACGTACGTAACCAGGCATGCCAGACTTCGACTTCGCCCGCTTCAAACCTGGGTGTCATCAATATACCGTCCACATCGGGACAGCCTGAACATGGTGGTCACGGTCCCGGACTCGGTCCTGGCCTCCCTCACCTGGTGGCTAGATCACACTGTAGTCTGCGAGGGGATGCCATTTCACGCCCCACAACCCTCCCTGCACCTGGTCACAGACGCGTCATCTCTGGGGTGGGGCGCCCATCTCAACGAACACCATACCCAGGGCCTGTGGACTGCATCCCAGTTAGCCCTACACATCAATGTTCGGGAACTGATGGCGGTACGCCTGGCGTGCCAGGCATTCCTCAATCTCCTACGTGGCCGCTGTGTGTTAGTTCTCATCGACAACACCACGGCCATGTTCTACATCAACAAGCAAGGAGGAGCACGTTCGTCAATTCTATGCCAAGAGGCCATTCGCCTGTGGGACTTCTGCATCGCCCACTCAATCCATCTCACGGCATCGTTCCTCCCTGGAGTCCAGAACACTCTAGCGGACCGACTCAGCAGGTCCTTCCAAACGCACGAGTGGTCTATCCGTCCGGACATTATACATTCCATCTTCCAGAGGTGGGGGTTTCCCCAGATAGACCTGTTTGCATCTCGAGACAACAGGAAGTGCCACGTGTTCTGCTCCCTACAAGGTCGAGCTCCGGGCTCCCTCTCGGACGCCTTTCTGCTTCCCTGGAAAGACCACCTGTTTTATGCCTTCCCTCCGTTTCCTCTGGTCCACAAGGTACTGCTCAAACTGCGCAGAGACCAGGCACAGGTAATTCTGATCGCTCCTGCATGGCCAAGACAACATTGGTACACCACACTGTTGGAGCTCTCGGTTCAGACACCGATCCCGCTTCCGTTGGATCCGGATCTCATCTCTCAGGACCACGGCCGGTTGCGTCACCCCGACCTCCAATCACTCCACCTCACGGCGTGGCTGCTCCATGGTTCACCCAGGCAGAGCAGCAATGCTCGCACTCTGTCCAACAGATTCTGCTGAGCAGTAGGAAGCCCTCAACACGCACCACGTACCTGGCCAAGTGGAAGCGGTTCTCCTGTTGGTGCGAACAACGAGCCATGTCCCCGTTGCAGGCACCCATTCCTCTCATTTTGGAATACCTCCTCTCCCTAAAACAGCAGGGGTTGGCGATATCTTCAATTAGAGTTCACCTGGCCGCTATATCGGCCTTTCACCCAGGGGAACTCGCGTCCTCGGTATTCTCTAACCCGATGGTCGTTAGATTCCTCAAGGGCTTAGACCGGATGTACCCACAACAACGTCAGCCCGTTCAGACGTGGGACCTCAACCTGGTTCTCTCCAAGCTCACAGGTCCTCCATTCGAGCCACTGGCCACCTGTTCTCTTTTGTACCTATCCTGGAAGACAGCCTTCCTCGTAGCCATCACCTCAGCAAGGCGCGTTTCTGAACTCAGGGCGCTTACATCCGAGCCCCCTTATACAGTTTTCCATAAGGATAAAGTGCAGCTTCGTCCACATCCTGCCTTTCTCCCTAAGGTGGTTTCTCCTTTTCATATCAACCAGGACATCTTTCTCCCGGTCTTTCATCCCAAACCACATGCCACTCGCCAGGATCAACGTTTGCATTCCCTGGACGTACGAAGGGCCCTGGCCTTCTATATTGACCGCACAAAGCACTTTAGAAAGACGACGCAACTCTTCGTTGCAGTGGCCGACCGAATGAAAGGCTCACCGGTCTCCTCACAACGCCTATCCTCCTGGATTACGTCTTGCATCCGGACTTGCTATGACCTGGCAGGTGTCTCAGCACCGCACCTCACCGCTCACTCCACGAGGGCCCAGGCTTCCTCGACGGCTTTCCTGGCACAAGTTCCGATTCAGGACATTTGTAGAGCAGCGGTTTGGTCATCAGTCCACACATTTACAGCTCACTATGCACTAGTGCAGCAGTCCAGAGACGATGCTGCTTTCGGATCAGCGGTTTTGCACACAGCAATGTCTCACTCCGACCCCACCACCTAAGTTGGGCTTGGGAGTCACCTAATGGAATGGATATGAGCAAGCACTCGAAGAAGAAAAGACGGTTACTCACCGTTGTAACTGTTGTTCTTCGAGATGTGTTGCTCATATCCATTCCAAACCCGCCCCCCGTCCCCACTGTCGGAGTAGCCGGCAAGAAGGAACTGAGGGGGCGCCGGGTCGGCTGGGGTATATATTCAGCGCCATGAAGGCGCCACTCTAGGGGGCTCCACAGCCGACCCGCCGGTGTTGCTAGGGTAAAAATCTTCCGACGATCGTGCACGCGGCGCGCGCACACCTAATGGAATGGATATGAGCAACACATCTCGAAGAACAACAGTTACAACGGTGAGTAACCGTCTTTTCTCTAGTGACTTGAGAACTTTGAGCAAATATCCCCCTGACCTATCCTCATCGGCTTCCTGTCCACGGAACTGAGGGCCAAGAATTGTCAGTTAAAGGCAAGGCAGATCTCACTGTACATATTGGTGCCTCAGCACGGGACACCCATTTGTGGTCACTGATATGGTCCAGTTTGGGAGTAGATTTTTGTAGACTGGAATCCGATGGCAATTCCATGTGCGTAATCAAACATCAGGGTGAGATGAAGATCGTGCTGAATTACACACTAACACCAATGTATCAATTTCATCTTCTGTGACTGATACAACAGTGCCCTTGGAGGATGTGAATATCCTGTTGTCCAGTTACAAAGGCATCTTAATTATAGGACTTACCGCCAAGCTGGGATGGGCTCATTTGACAGCACTATATCGATACATCGAGATGTACACCCCATAAACAGAGACCCTCTTGCACAGCTGTGCCAAGACAGTAGAAAACCTGTTACAGGTCAAAAAGAGAGTGATTTGGCCATCTCATGGACATCACCAGTTTTTCTAGTCACAAGGGAAGATAAAGTACACTGCTTTTGTGGGGTTGTTAGACAGCTAAATACTGTTACAAAAAACATACACCGCCAATCCTACAGATTGATGATGTTCTGGACCAATTTGGGGGTGCTCAGGAATCCAGTACTCTGGATTTGCCCAGTGGATATTGCCAGGTTCTCTTACGGAAGTTCTGCATAAAGATAACCTTCACTATTGGGCTGCGTCATTATAGTTCAGTTCAGCTTTTTGGGATGACCCAGGGGCCTGCTGCCTCTCAGAGATTAATGACTTAAGCAGATGTTTCTTCTACTTGGATGGTATCATTGTGTACACCATCCAGCTGGATGGAGCATCCGCAATGTCTATGAGCAGCATAGGAATGTCGACAGTTAGAACCAATGAGGCCACCATCTTCAGGGGAAGTTCTGAGTGGCAGTTGGGCCCAGAGTTTTGCAGGTATTTATGTGCCTAACTCCCTGACTGAGTAAAGGTCAGAGTAAAGGTTAATCCATACTGGTTAACCACCTGCTCATAGGGAAAAGCAGGAATTTATGCCCCATTTTAGACAAAACCTTAACCTTAACTGGAGTCACCACCAGGCACCTCCATAATACTTTATGTCGCTTATATGGTTAACAACCCTTGGCCCTTCCTTTATTACCCGCCCGTGTTCATGGCAACAATGACATAAGTGCTGCAGCGTGACCTCACAATGCTGTGATTTGAACACTGAGTCAGTTGGCCCTCAGTGTCAGTTGCTTTTACTTGGACAGAAGGAGAGGCTGGGTATTGTGCTGGCTAAAGTCGATTTCAGATCCAAGATCTAATCTATTACGGAGGGGAAAAAAGTAAGTGGGCTTTCTTACTCCCCATGGCTGTCCTACCTCTGACCAACAGAGACCCACTTTGCTTAAATTCTGTTTGAAAAGGGTCACCAAATTAAATTCATTTTTTTGGCTCAGAACCTCAAAGGTATTTAGGCATTTAACTCCCACTGAAATCCATGGGAGTTAAGAGCCTAAGATACCTTTGAGAATCTGGGCCTTTGTTCCATTTTATGTGTCTCTCGCTCTGTCATGAAAAGTGCCATCCTAACAGAATCCAGGAGGGAATCCAGCTGTCTGATCAGGGGCTACTTGTGTCCTACCTCTCTCTTACACTCAATTCTTTAGTTCAGCTGTAAAAATTGTGGCAGATAGGGAATAACTCCAGAGTTGATAAGGCTGCATGGTAAGGTTATATTTCATTTACCCAGCAGGGACTTCCGGAGATCACTGAGATCCCTAGAAAGACTTGCCCCCTCTGGGAGTCTCTTCCACTGATCCCTCTCTGGGACCCTGTTCTAGGATCTCACACAGGGCCCTTGTCCCTGAAGTGGAGAATGAAAGGAAGTGGGTTCTGTTCCAGGCCTCCATTCATCTGTAGACGAGCTCCATACGCACAGACCCCAGAGGACACAATCAGGGGAGTCGCCCACTAACTTCAGTGAGCTTGGATCAGGCCCAGATATAGGCCCAATAAAAAGATGGCTCCTGCTGTCCCTGCAGCAGAGTGTGGAAAGGAGAGGCTCTTTGCTGTGGCATTATTTCCTCCAGGTGCAGAATGGACAGTAGGGGATTTCCACTTCAGTTCCTGGAGATTTAGGGAAGCTGATCCCCATTCTGTGGCCTCACCCTCACAGCTGGCATGAGAGGCAGCAATTGGGCTCGAGACATGGCCCTTAAAATCTGCCTTCAAGTTGATTCTCCATAATTCTCCATCTTGGATGAAGAATAACATTTCCTTTCCCCACTATGGCAGATCATTTTGGTTTTGCGCTGCCCATTTCAATGTTTAAAATTTTCCAGGATTAGGAAGGAATGAGGAGATACATATACATGCTCTTTAATGCTTTTGGGGGTGCAATTCTCCCCCGGGCTGAGGGTCCGCAAAAAGTCATGCACCTCTTACATCCCACTAAAATCTAGAGCCTTGGAGAGTGCAATGAAATTTTGCAATGAATGTGAAGAGCTGTAATTTTTCCTGCTGTCTCCAGTGGAGCACAAGCAGCGGCGGCTCCAGGAACCACCGCTCCAAGCGCGTACCTGGAGCGGCAAGCCGCGGGGGGTGCCCTGCCGGTCGCTGCGAGGGCGGCAGTCAGGCTGCCTTCGGCGGCGCGCCTGTGGGAGGTCCGCTGGTCCCATGGATTCGGCAGTAATTCGGCGGCGGGTACTCCGAATCTGCGGGACCGGCGGACCTCCCGCAGGCGCACCGCCGAAGGCAGCCTGCCTGCCGTGCTTGGGGCGGCAAAAAAGCTAGAGCCTCCCCTGAGCGCAAGCATGTAGATTAAAATTTAAATCTTTGACAGAGGATTTAAGTAATATTGGAGCACAATGTGATATTTTGAATACAGCTAAACTTTGTGTTGCCCACTAGACTAAGAAGTATATTGTGATATTGATTGATGACCATCAAGCCTGTAATCTTAGCTTTGTGAACTTCTTTCTCCATCTTTGTTCATAGCTCAAGTATTGGAGGAAACCAATGATTGTGAAATTAGTTAAGAGTCCCAACTTCTAAAGCAAGTAAACTTCGGGCTTAAAATGTGTTGGGTTTTATGGGCCAGATCTTCAGCTGCTATAAATGGACAGCTCCATTGACTTGAATGAAGTATTCTGATTTCCAGCAGTTGCGGATCTGACTCAACAAATGTATTATTCAAATGAAACGCGTATGCGATGGACAGTGTTCAATGTGGGTTTTTTTAGAAGCACCATAACTGAATTTTGGGTTGGCAAATATTGTGATACATATATATTTGTTTGGATTTTTAGGTGCTTTATAATTCCACTCTTGGTGTCATCATTGTGTCAGATTAGTTTTGTCACCTCTTTTCTCTTTACAAACATTAACTAAGTAACCTTCCTCATCCCTGGGAGGTACAGAAGGGTCAGTATCATCCCTTTTTGGTACATGGGGAAACTGAGGCACGGGGCGGGGACGTGAGTTGCCCAGCATCACACAGTGAGTGAATGGCAACGCCAGGATGAGAAATCTATTTCTGGTTTCCAGTCCCATACTCAAACCATTAGACCACACTGCTTATCCTTTGCATAGTTTTGAGTATATTTATTGACTTTATTAAAACAACAAAGTTCCAAAAGGAACCCCCAAACCTTTGCTAATATACAATTTGAGTCGAGGATTTATTTCTGTATTTAAAGAACTAGATTCATTACAGCTGAGCATTTACATGCTAAAAAGGAAGGCAATTCTCAACTGAGGTTCTGGCACCAACCTTTCATCTGGCCCCAGCTACTTCTCATTTTGTAGAATCCCAGAACTGTGGGGCTGGACGGCTCCTCAAGAAATCATCAAGTCCAGCCCCCTATGCTGAGGCAGGACCAAGCAGGGTGCGATTCCTTGAGGAGACATCCCTGCGCTAGCTGTCATCAAGCTAGCGTGTTAAATAGCAGCGTGGCTGCGACAGTTCAGGCAGTGGCTTGGGCTAGCCGCCGGAGTACGTACTCATAGGGTCCGGATGGGGTTGTACTCGGGGTGGCTAGCCCCTCTCACCGCTGTCCATGCTATCCTTGCTACAGTGCTATTTTAGCAAGCCAGTGCGAATATGTGTATGCGAGCTGGGTATCACACCCCCAGCTGCAAGTGTAGAGATACACTTGGTGGGGGGATTGGCAGGGGGTGCAGGGTCCCAGGCCCAGATTCTCAGAGGTATTTAAGCTCCTAACTGCCATTGATTTCCGTGGAAGTTAGGAAACTCCATACCTTTGAGGATCTGGGCCCCAGTTCTCGGTCTCTGCTGTCTGTGGCTCACATTTTTAGCTGGAGGACGATGCACACATTCTCACTAGCTTCAGGCTGGAAATTGTCCTGCAGACAATAAGATCGACTGAAACAAAACTGGCCACCCTTCCTGACTTGTTGCAGAATGGACGTGCACAGCTTGCCAAGGGAGGAGAAGGAGGAGGACGCGGCTGCTGAGGGCACGTCCACCTTGGGAAGAGAGGAACATTCCAGTGGGAGTCAGCGTGAGCCGGAGCTGGCTCGAGAAGATACTCAAGATGGCCCAGCCAAGGTTGTTCCTAAGCAGAGTGGGCCCATCCTAAGGTGTCTAAAGCGAATTTGCCAAAAAGTGAAGAGAGGCAAGACGCGATATCCCCGAACTGTCACTACAGGTAAAAGGAAAGGCTAAGGATGCGCTAAGGGGTGGGAATGAAGGGAGGCAAACTCAGTCTCAACCCCCATGTGTTCAAAGATTTGCAGTGATCCCAAAGGCTCTTGGGTTTGTGTTCCACTTAGGGGAAACTGAAAACAAGGTACAGAGAGTGGGTGGGGGGGAAACATGGAAAAAGTGGAGGAGGGGAGAACAAATAGATGTGGCCACATGGCTTTGCTAGTGGGTGGACGGTGCTCTTCCATGGCTGAGTCTGCATGCAGCTCGAGGGCAGCCCTCTGTTCTGCACGGGGGGCAGAGATCACTGCTGGAGCTTGGCAAATAAATAATGAGCTAGCAGTAATCAGTCCCAGTACTAATCATCCCGGAATCTCCCAGAGACTGGAATGACAGGAGACAGTGTTCCTGAATCAGGACCAGTTTGGTAAATGCTGGATCTCCGTGAGGTCCTTCCATCCCCAGTCTGAACACAATACTTACAAGCCCTGATACAAACACTAGACCCGGGTGACGGTCAGACCCCTGTATTTCTAAGGCTCTCCAGCACTGGTGGAGGTGATGATGCCCCCAGAGCCTGTATTTCTCTGGGAATCTCTGGCTGCTGGAAGAGGAAGGGCAGTTTCTATTTCTCTCCACCACACACTGCTCTCCCTTCTCTTTCTTACCCTTGTAGTGAAGTCATTCCTTGGAGCAGGCAGAACAATACAACACTAGGGATGACTGACTAGCCCAATACCTGGGTTGGAATGGGAGTCCTATTTCTGGATCCTAGAGCCTGGTTCTCATTACACTAAGGCCTCTTTCCACTGCTCTGGCAGGTACATCTCTCTCAGGAACCATAAGGAGGAATGGGGAGGGAGTAAAATGGGGCCTAGGTGTGGCCATGCCTCTGCACCCAGAAGTGTGCAAAGGAGACACCCCCACACACACTCTGGGCCCAGCTGGTGCCTCTCCACAATAGGGCCCTGCTCTTGGAGAGCCCGTAGGCATTACTGTAATAAAAATCTTAAATAACAGCTAGAGACTTACATTGTTTCTAAATGAAAGCTTAGATGCTGCAGAACAAAAAGGCATTAGAAAAAAGAAGCCAATATGCCAGGCCACCACGGTCCATCCCACGCTGAGCCCTGGTTTAGTCCAGTCTAGTTTTAAATGTCTTTAGCCAACGTTTCTCAAACAGTGGGTCTTGACCCCAGATGATTACACAGAACAATCAAGGGAGTCAGGAGGCATTGAAAATTGTATTATAACCTAAAGCAAAAATAATCTTGCTCCCCCACTCCCTGCACACCTTTACCCTTCAAGGTCAAATATTCTTGGCCAACCTCTCACAACACACGTGCAGGTGAATTCTGTAGGGCTAACGTTGTTAGCAATGACACATTTCTAACTCTTATAGTGATTGTAAAGGTGAAATTCTTTGACTTTGAATAAGTGGCCAACCTGAAAACCACAGACTTAAGCAATGGGTCTTCCACCACTTCCCTTGGGAGGATGTTATCCTGGCTGTTCCACCCATCACGAGCTCCTAGCTGCTTTCCCATGCTGCTGACGGCGGCAAAGCAGGATATGTGAACTGAATCCTAATTGCAAGAGCATCAGCCAGTCCTATTCAGCCATATTTGGCTGGCTAATGTTCATGCTGTCGGACAAATCTATTATTTGGTTGGCCCTATACAGTACAGCGAGTCCTGGTATTTCTTTGGGTCTGTGCTCATTCATGTCCAATTGGAGAGCACAAGATATTTATTGTGTAATGAATCAATAACATTTATCCAAGAAATAAAGGGGGTAGAGGATGTGACTGGAGTCAGGAGAACTATCTTCTATTCCCAGCATTGCCAGTGACCTGCTGTTTGACTGAGCCAGTCACTTCACCTCCCTGTGCCATGGTTTCTCCGGCCATAAAAATGGTGGTAATAATACCGGCCCACCTTTAAAAGCCATTTGGAGATCCTCCACTGAAAAACTCCATAGAAGTGCAAAGGAGTCTCATTCTGGGTCTCTCTTATTTTGTTTTTGTTTTTTAAGGAATCCCCAATTTGATTCTGATTTTGATCACACCAATCTCTCTTGCTTTGAGAGTCAGTGGCTTATTTCACCAGCATCACAGTTTCCTTCACTTCTCCCCTGCTCAAGCAGGATATAGATGTCTAGCCCTATTCAAAACAAACGGTAGAAATCAAACCAATCAAGCCAACAAACAAAAGATAACCCTACCCAGAGCAGAGATATCTTACCCCAAAAAGGGAGATGTGCCAGTGACGCCAAGCTTTCCACTAGGAACTTCGCTATTGCTCATTGATTTTAGCTGGAAGGAGCCCAGATACCACGGTGATGGGCAGCAGTATACAACCCCAAGACAGACAGACCGTGTCCTTTCTTTGGTTTAAATGAACTGTCTTTTGGGCACCAATCAGTCCATGAATGACACCTCAGGGCGCGTTCGTTCCCCTTTAACCAGCAATGGCAGTAATTTCTTTCTTTCTGTCATTCCTTCTTTCTTATTAGTCCCAGATATCTCGTGCATGGAGACTATTTGGGAGGCGGATGAAAGTGGACGTGAGCAGCATGGCTGTGCTATGGAGGGAGCCATGCTCTTGCTGGAATCATGGAGAAACACTGTTGACTACTTCAATAGTAACAAAGAGGTATAAACCTTCTCCATCTAATCTGTAAACTAGTGTCCCCTCACGCTGTCCGTCCCACCTGACCCAGCCTGGGACATCCCAGAAGGTTTATCACATAGAGTCTGACTTCTCATCGAACCCTTTGCCTACAGCACTCAACCTTTCTTCTTTCACTTACTCCAGACAATCCAGCCTCTGGATGCTTTTCTCCTATTATACATATTAGGTGCCTTCTCCAGATACATCCCACAAACTCTTTGGTGATCTCATGCCCCGTTTGTCGGTGGTATCCTTGATTTGCAGGGATTTCCCACCACTCTGTGCTAGTTTCAGTAGATTCTTGCCCGGCTACTCCCCTGCCTCACACTATCCGTTGGACTCAAGGACGAGACATTTCCACCCAAGGTCTCCCCTGGCAACTGCTCCTCTCTCAGGGCTGGTCTACAGTGGGGGGGGATCGATCTAAGATACGCAACTTCAGCTACGAGAATAGAGTAGCTGAAGTCGACCTATCTTAGATCGATTTACCTCGGGTCCTCACAGCGCGGGATCGACGGCCGCGGCTCCCCCGTCGACTCCGCTTCCGCCTCTCGCTCTGGTGGAGTTCCGGAGTCGACAGAGAGCGCGTTCGGGGATCGATTTATCGCATCTAGACGAGACACGATAAATCGATCCTCGATAGATCAATTACTACCCGCCGATCTGGCAGGTAGTGAAGACATACCCTTAGACCTTCACTGACAAAACAAATGGGTCCAGCTTTGTCGCTTGTACACATGGTGTCAAGGCTGAATCCCTACTCTGGCACTTCGAGTGCAGAAGGTGGAGGCTGGCAAGGATTTAAAAAATCAATACTTGCCACTCCAGGCTTGTATTACACTCCCAAGGTTACAGCTTTTCTCTGACCTTGTCTTGGTAAACGCTGCCACCACCCAAATGCAAAAAAACCCCTTGGACCCAGGAAGGAGCACTTGGGAATTCTTCCCTGTGGGGTATCCTCAAGCCCTTTCAAATCCCCCCACCCCCATCCCCAGGGAAGAGCTGAGAAAGAAAACAAAGGAAATCTGCTGTTGCCACCAGCTAATTAAACAACATGCACAAACCTCTTAGGACACCAAAAATCCAATTCTGTTCTTAAAAAAGGTAAATTTTGTTAAAAACAAAAAGGAAGAAAGTACATCTGGAACTTAGGCTTTTTGCTAGATCTTAAAAGAAAACAATTACAAAAATTAAGCATCAAGATAGCTCTCTTGAGGTTCAGCTTCAAGGTTACAAGCAAAACAAAAGTATCTGGGGTTAGCACAGAGGAGATCCACAAGCCAAAATAAAGAAATAAACCAGATCGCGTCTAGTTAAACATTCCCTGTCCAATGATTTTTCTCGGTATGGAAGATGAATTTTCATACCTGGTTCCAGCCTTACACAGAATTGCTGCTCCGAGTCCCGTCTCCAGAGAACAGACACAGACAAAGAGAAGTTTTTTCCCCATTTTAAAAAGTTTTAGCCCTCCCCTTGGATCTTTTGGTCAGGTGCCCACTCCTTTTTCTTTAGCTGGGGAACTTTGTTAACCCTTTACAGGTAAAGCAAGCAGAGAACAGCCACAGAGGGACTTTATAGCTAACTGGCTGGCTGGGTGTTCATAAAAGGGAGCCCCCCCCCTTCATTTATTACACACGTCTCGCTACATCTGGCTACTTGTCCTACAGAAAACAGGCCCTGTGTGGAGTCCTCCACATGGAGTCCCATTGCTGTTCTGCTTGTTCTCCTTGATCCAACCCTTCTCTGAACAAGTAGCTCACACAGTCAGGCCCTACACAATCCAACATTCTGCTGGAAGCCATCAGAACCCTTCTTAGACTGTCAATTCTTGGGAGCTGGGCCTGTGTCTTCCTTTGTTTGCACACAGAGCCCAGTATATTGTAGGTGCTGCCCGGATACATCATCATCCTCAACTCACCACAATTTCTGATCCTGATTATTCTTTGCTCTGCAACATTGTTAATTTATCTACCAGGTGTTCCGTGTGGAGGGGTTTTGAATGAAGGTAGAATATTCTACCCGATGATGTTCTCTATCTAAATCCCTTTCACCCTGATATATATTTTTTCTCATTTTGGTTTAGGATTTCATTATGAAAAAAAGTTTCTTAAGACTCTTGTTTGTTCTCAGCAAGAGCATCGACTGGCATAACATGCCTGACTTTTTTATTCACAACTTTGCATCAGACACTGCAGGAGCCATAGTGGTGAGTAAATAATATACACAGGGTCCGTGTTGTTGGTTGGAAAAGGTTGATGGACTGTGGAGAATACTTAGCTGCTAAACCCACGCTAGGGTCCATGGAATCTGGAGAGTTGTAAAGAACTTTGTTGTATACACTGAAGCAATTATTTCAGTGTGTAAAATTGAGGTCAGTGCTGATTGACTGGAAATATTAGTGTGAATGGACAGAGAGAGGATGCTAGTTGGTGGGAAGTAGGAGATGAGTGAACAGAGATGGATGAGGAAATGAGGGAGTGAATTTGTGGCTGGGTAGAAACAGATGAGATCCCTTTGGACAACACCACTGGCTGAGCAGCTTCATGATCTGGGAGCTCTTCCATCAGAAAGGAAGATCCTGGGTTTTGGCTGGGCTCCTTGTTACTTTTGGAATATCTGATGTTCTTTGAGCTGGGGATTTATTGGAGACTCCGGAGAAGCCTGTGGCTAATTTAGCCTTTTTTGAGGCCTCCAGAGTTAGCTGTGATGCCAGGGCTTTGTATCACCTCCTCAATGAATGTGTGAGGGAGTAGGACTGATGCTGGGAGCACTTGTGTCTCATTTACTGTGTTTGCCCCTTTGTGACTTACAGGAGATGATTAAGAAAGAATCCCGGGACTCTCTCTCCAGCACCATACGGCTCCAGGCCATGGCCATCATTATCGAGCTGAGGTAACGTGACTTCTCATTTAACTGCCCAGCCTTCACACCTGACTTCTCACTCCATGCTCGGTGGGACCAGAGTTGCCAATAGCAGTCCCTCACTTCGTACCTTTTTCTCTTTAGATGCTGAGGCCTCTTTGGGGAGGAGCTGGGGGACTATTGCATGGCTGACTGATGATTTTCTACCCAGTAACTTTGTAATCCTCTTTACTCTACATGTGATTCAAAGCCAAGAGTCTCTGCAGACATTTTGAGATGATTTTCTTTCTGGAGGTGTCAGCTGAGTCATTTCCTTCACTCTCTTCTGTAGCGTTTCTGAGCCGGATTTACTATTCGGGTCACCAGTTCCTGCCCTCCCGTGCTTTTCCTGTATTCTGTTAATCTTTGCCAGTGACTTACTCTTCTACATTGTTACTGTTCACATGATCTTGTTCTCTTGTATAGTCCAGATGTCTCTTAGTCTCACGCTCCTTCAGCATAACCCTCAGTTCATGTCCTCACCATCTGATGCCTCCGGTAGGCTTCAGCACCTCAAAGTCCAATCCAGGCTTCTTCCTTTTACCAGCAAAAAAGCATGTGGTGAAGGCCATGGGCTCCCACCAGAGATTGGTCCTGCTGAGAACATTCCTCAAGAGCGTGTTTTCCCTGCCACTTCTAATGACATTGCAGGTGCAAGGAGTAATCAGGGGTATAAGCGGCCAGTACACAAAGGTAACTCAAGAATGGCTTCCTGTTACTTACTTTGGGCCCATATTGGTGATATGTGACTACACTGTCAGCGAAATTTCTCATGGAACACCATTGTGGAGTATCAGTTGGGGACTTTAGCCCCGGTGACATGGCCCTGATCATTCGTCCCATGCATACAGCAAGTAGCTGCAACATTCCCAATTATGAAAATGATCCATCCGTTTTCAATTTACTAGGGAACTACTGGGGATCCCAATCTGGGTGGTGAAGCTAGAATGAGGCATGTGGAATGAGGAAAACGTACTTAGTGCTTGCCCCAGAAATGGGGCTGGCTATTGTTTGATCACTGACCAGGTATTTCTGGTGTGTGGCACCTCCCACAGCTAGGTCCTCTTGCATGAAGGGGCTGAATAAAGTTGGGGTCCTGCGGCACTCGATACAGCCACATTTTCAGCCTGAACTTTACTTTAGTCCCTACTTTTGACCTGCAATTATTTGTAGTTACACCTTATCTCACGTGGGCACCTGAAATACCTGATTTCACACCTAAATCCAGTACTTTGGCATCGAAGTGATCAACTTGACGGGTGAAAAGACCAGTAGGAGCAAAGCTGCGCCTGCAAATTGTGGGTGTAAATATGGTGGCAAATCTTTAAACATCTGACCCGTACTGTCAGAGTTGCTAAAGCTTTCAGTGCCTGCGCTTTTTTAATTCTGAAAAGCCATTTATGGCCCTAAAGTTGAGGGGAGAGAAATTACAGACACTGGACCAAATTCACTACCAAAGTCAATAGAATTTAGAACACTTAATTTGCCTCACATCATGCATGCTCACATATGCTCTCTCTAACCAAATCATTGGAGTGAATAGTATCTAAGACCCAGAGGAGTAAAGGGCAAAGACACAGGGCCGGCGCAACCCATTAGGCGGTCGCCTAGGGCGCTACAATTTGGGGGGTGGTGACCACAGCGGTATTTCGGCGGCGGGACCTTCCGCCGCCTCTGTGGGGGGCGGCATTTCGGGGCGGGACCTTCCGCCACCTAGGGCAGCAGAAAAGCTGGCGGCACTCCTGCAAAGACAAGGTGATATATTTATTAAAGTGATATTTATTTCTAATGTTAAAAAATCTCATTTCAATGTAGGACTTTCTTTTGCTATAACATTTTCCTTACTCTCTGATAAGGGCTTTGCTGCATGTTATCTTCCCAAGGGAGGCATTGATGAATTCATTACATCGGGTTTGGGGGATGATTTGGAAGATCAATTATAAGAAAAGGGTCATTTATACTGCAGATGTCTTTCTGTTATCAGTTTCCTTTGGTTTATAATGGAAATGAGGCAGGGATATAACGATGCATCTGGCTTTCTGGGTGATTGTCAAGAGCACAGCTTTGAATCACGGCAGGCCAATATCAGTTGAAACATGAGGCTAGTTTTTTCGAGATTCCTGAAGGATTCACTGCCCAGAACAAATCTAAATACGGTTTCTCCTGTGCTCAGGGCACCCACATTATTGGATAAGTGAAGTAGCTAATTATTTAGCAACTATTTTGCACAAGAAGTATGGGCCAGACCCTTCGCTGGTATGAATCCGTGTAGCTTCCCGCCCTCTGATGGAGCTATGTCAATATGCACTCGTTGAGGATCTGGCCTTATTTTTATAGACCTTGTCTTAGGACAAGGTCTGAACTATAAATTCTATTGGTTTATGACTTGGAAGCCAGAAAGGACCATTAGATCATCTAACCCAGGGGTGGCCAACCTGAGCCTGAGAAGGAGCCAGAATTTACCAATGTACATTGCTGAAGATCCACAGTAATATGTCAGCAGCCCCCCATCAGCTCCCCCACCCCACTCCCAGCGCCTCCTGCCCTCTGACAGCCCCGCTGATCAGCGCCTCCCCCTCCCTCTCCGCACGTCCCGATCAGCTGTTTGGTGGCGTGCAGGAGGCTCTGGAGGGGAGGAGCGATGGCACGGCAGGCTCAGGGGATGAGGCGGGAAGGGGTGGAGTGGGGGCAGAGCCTGTGGCAGAGCCAGGGGTTGAGCAGTATGCACCAGTAGTGTAGCTAGGGTGGAAGCGGGGCAGCGGCCGCTCCCCCACCGAGCACAAGTGGCGCCTTTTTCATTTTACTCACCCGGGAGCAGAAAAAAAAAGGCGCCACCTGCTGCGGTGCTTTTACTGACGGGGCAGCGCTCCGGGTCTTGGCGGTACTTCGGCGGCGGGACCTTCACTAGCTCCGGGTGTCTTTGGCGGCACTGAAGCTTCATCGCTGAAATGACGCCGAAGACCCGCAGAGCGAGTGAAGGTCCCGCCGCCGAGGTGCCGCCGAAGACCCGCAGAGCGAGTGAGGGTCCCGCCACCGAGGTGCCACCGAAGACCCGCAGAGTGAGTGAAGGTCCCGCCGCCGAGGTGCCGCCGAAGACCCGGAGCGCCGCCCTGTCAGTAAAAGCGCCGCAGCAGGTGGCGCCTTTTTTTTTCCCACTGCCCCTGTTCCCTCCACCTGGCTATGCCCCAGATGAGCACCCCCGGGCACATTGGAACGTTGGCGCCTGTAGCTCCAGCCCCGGAGTCGGTGCCTATACAAGGAGCCGCATATTAACTTCTGAAGAGCCGCATATGGCTCCAGAGCCACAGGTTGGCCACCCCTGATCTAGCCTGATTTCTTGTATAATACAGGCCAAAGAATTTCACCCTGTGATTCTTGCCTCAAGCCCATAAGATAAATTATTTTTATAATCCACAGCTCTGTGGCGCTGAGCATAACGGTTCCCCCTCCTTTCAGGTTCTCTTCATTGAAACATTGCAGACCCTCAACGAGATGCTCCAGAGTCTGATTTTAGAAAATCCAGTTCCGGCTGAGCTAGAGAGGATCTTGCAGGTAAACAGGATCTGGAGATGCCGGTTGGAGGATGGTAAGGTAGGGAAGAGGAACAGGAAAATCTTGTTAAGAGCTTGTGAGGGAAAGGAGAGTTAAGGAAAGAACGGAGTGCCCCATCTCCACAGGGTTCTCCTATTAGGGCATATGTGACAAGGTTCATGTAGCACGGGGGAGTCTTCTATTTCCATCTGTGAGGTCTGACAATCTCCTCCATTGTTACCCTCAGTTTCTTTCCTGTCTCCAGGTGGCCCTTACATCACAGTGTCCTTTCCAAATGAGGACGTTATTCCCTTTACTGCCCATCATTGCCACTCCTGATGCAATTGGAGGGGTCGCTGCCAGGACTCTAGTCCCCCGTGAGGGCTGGCACCTGGTCTCCACAGAACTCCCAGCTCCAGCTGTCCCACAGTGAGAACCAATGGGTGCAATGGGAACCAAGACTGCCACTAACTACAGAGCATGAGGGCTGGCCCAAAGTCTGCAATCATGAAAGAATAGAAGTTTTCCTCCAGCTGCTCTTATTTTGCTGAATGAAATGCTGGATTGTGTGGCTTGTCCAGAGAAGACTTGGCCCTTCCCTTCCTTACATAGGACCCAATCCTGCATCCATTAAAGGCTCAATCCAATGCTCATTGAAATCAAATGGGGACCTTTCCGTTGACTTCAATGGGCATTGGATCGGTCCTTAGATCAATGTCAAAACTTTCATTGACTTCAGCGGGTGTGTGACTGGGCCCTCAGAGAGAAATGCACTTTGCTTTCGTTCCAAGAGAAGAATTCCATGTGTATTTTGAATCTGCACAAAGCAGACGCAGCCTGTATCTGTAAGAGTGAAATGATTCAGCCAGAATAAAGATTATCCTTTGGGGATCACTTGTATACACCCTTTCCCCCTGTTATTTTTAACCTCTCTTGTTTTTCCTGCAGCTCATGGACTCCTGGATGCAGTCCAGGGACGCTTGCCGGCGGGAGAGGGCTGTATGGAGCAGCATACTGCTCCTAAACTTCGTGGCCACAGAAGTCAAACTAGATGTGAGTAACTCGTGACTTCTAGTGACCTGATTGCAAACTAGACCTACAGGGCACTCTCCCACGCCAGAGAAACTTCCTGCTTAGAAGTATGTTGATGGGCCCCACAGTGCAATGCTCCCTAATAGGCGGAGGAAAAACCGATCTCGTTGCTCGTCCATCATCCTGACTGAGATGGGTTGGCGTCTGATACACTTGGAAAATAAATCCAGTGCCCTGGAGGAATAGGCCACCTCTTTCCAATGCAGGAAAGGCAGCTAACAAGGGGCACAGGAAGAACGGGTTTTTCTATGGTTGGATCTAATGAATTTCAGAAAAAGAGATTTCAAAATCCTAGAGACTGAAGACATTTCATCCCCAGCTGGTTCCCTGTTTGCCTCCAATCCTCATCCTAGTACCATGGGATACTTTCCTCTTGTGGAGCTGCAGGAAGAGGCCTCTCCATTCCAGCCCACCTCAGCCGTTACAGATCATTATGATCTTGATCTTGCTCCCACTGACGTCTGTGGCAAAACTCCAGTTGACGTCTGTGGTGCGGGATCGAGCCCTATATTCTTCTTCTGGCTCCCAAGCCTCTTCTGAAGAGGGAGAGCTGAGGATCACACCCCATTATAGAAAGGGACTGTGTGGATATAGACTCCTTGCCCAGGAGACACAGCCCGCTTTACCTGCAGTGGTAATGGATTCCTCCTCTCCTCTTTTGTACAATTAGGAGGTGTCTCCATTCACCAGGCTTGGACACCTGGTTGCAGTGCTGGGGATCCGCTGTGGGGATCCCGTCAAGGCGATCAGCTCAAAGGCAGCAGGGGCTGTTCATTACCTCGTCTCTATTGCGTGGCGCCAAAAGAGTAAGAGAAGCACTGATGAGCATCTGAATCCCCCTCCTGGGAGCTAAATGCTAGAGATTTCCTCAGGCAAAGCTCCCGTTCAGGATAGTGCCTGAGGAAGAAGTAGAGCATCTGGCTCGGTATTTGTTCCTTTGAACAGAGTACTGGTTTTTTTGTGGCTCTAGAAACAAGCGTCTGATAGTCATCCCGTAATTCTAGCCCTGACTTTCAAAGAAAGGAAAGGGGAGGGGGGGAATACAGAGAAAGGCAACACACGTTACCGCAAACTGAGACTGGTAGAGCTCATTCCGTCAGTGGGAATGGGAAGGGTCAGTGGGACACGATGATAGGGGATTCAACGCCATCAGACCAATTAGTTCAGTTCGAGATGCCTGTACCCCGAACGCCCCAGAACTTTGATGGCTGTTGGAAATCTGGATCCAAATCTGGGGCTCGATTCATGACTGTGTTAATCCACTTCTATGCCACTGAAGTGTTTTGGCTAGATTCCAGTCACCACTTGATAGAGCCACTTTACTCTGGGGGTCAAGGCCCTGATCCAGCACAACATTTACGCACCTCTGTAACTTTCATCAGGCGAGTAGTCCCACGGAAGTCCCTGGGATTATTCATCTGTTTAGAATAATGTACGTGCTTAAATGCTTTCCTGGATCAGGGCCAAACAAAGGGCTTTGTCCAGTAAACAGGGATGAGAGCAGAAGCCAGGAAGCAGAATGGAAAGTTAAGAATGTTATTAACATGTATTTCAGTTGCACAGTTGGACAGAAAGAATGTGGAATGGACTGAACAGAGGAACAAGGAATTTCTGGCTGCTTGGAGCCCCACTGTGGTTTGCAACAGCCCCTCCAGGATCACAGAGGTAATCACATCCTGGCACTAATGACCATTCTACATTGGTGTCAGTACAATACGGTATCGCACAGCTCCAAACTACTTCCTGTCCCTGGATCGCCCATCTCTATGGTGTATGGCTTACCCAAGAATTACAGCTCCTGCCCTTACTCATGGCTAGAAATGACATGCTCAGAAAGAAACAAGATGGGTGAGGTCCAATTTTTTTATTGGATCAACTTCTGTGGGTGAAAGAGACAAACTTTTGAGTCATACAGAGCTCTTCTTCAGACAGAGACAGAAGAGCTCTGTGTAGCTCAAAAGCTGGTCTCTCTCACTACCAGAAGTTGGTTCAATAAAATATATAACCTCACCCACCTTGTGTCTCTAATACCCTGGGAGCGACACGGCTACAACAGTGAAGACAACAAATGCTCATAGAGTGATCTACTCTGCAGCAAGTGGTTCTCAACCTTTCCAGACTATTGTACCTGATTTCAGGCCCAGGTGGCGGGGTTCGGGCTTCAGCTTGAGCCCCGGGCGGTGGTAAGGTGGCCGGGTGCCCGGTTTTCGACCAGAAAATCTGGTTGAAAAGGGGATCTGATAGTGTCCGGTCAGATCTACTGACTGGACACCCAAAGTCCAGTTACTGCGGGTGAGGGAGGTGGGGAGGTGCCAGGTCATCACCCGCACCAGCCCCTACTCAACCGGGGCCGCCACCTACCCACATCATGCGGCTGCAGCTCCCAGCAGGCAAATTGCTCCCGACCTGGGCGGGGAAGAGGGGAAGAGCAGTGAGCAACAGTGGAAGGGGAGAAGAGGACCAAATGGGGGGCAGGGCCTCGTGGGGAAGAGGCAGGGCAGAAGAGGTCCAGCACTCCTGCATGAGTGTCTGGTTTTTAAATATTACAAAGTTGGCAAACCTAGGCAGTGGGCTTGGCTTGGGCTTCAGCTTCTGCATGTATCTTAGATTTGCGGGGGCCCTGCTTGCCACCCCCAATGGCGACCCTAAACTTGTGACCCCCCTAAACCCATCCCATGACCCCCCTGGGGGTTGCCACCCCCACATTGAGAAACACTGATATAGTAGATAGTATAAACAAGTCATTGTCTGTATGAAATGTTAGTTTGGACTGACTTTGCTAGTGCTTTTTATGTAGCCTGTTGTAAAACTAAGCAAATATCTAGATGAGTTGATGTACCCCCTGTACCCCCAGGGACGGCAAGTTATATGGGCCCATGGTGCCCGGGCTTGAGAAAATTCAGGGCCCAGGGGACCCGGCTCCACCAATGTTCGGGGCCGGGTCTCTCTCCCAGCCCCGCCTGCTGCCCCCACGCACCTCTCCCGGCCCCGGCTGCCACCCCCAAGCGCCTCCCCCAAGCGCCCCTGCCTTCCCTGGGCAGCGGGCGGCTGCCCCCTGCAGCTCCGCACTGTGCTCCCTCGCCAGCCGCTGCCGCAGCCGGCTACAAGGAAGCGGCGCCGGGGGCAGGCCGAGGCGGCTGCTGCGCCTGCGGAGGGAGGAGGGGAGGAGCGCATGGCAGCCCTCCCCCCCGCCCTCGGCAGGAGACTCCGAGTCGACTCGGGGGAGGGGAGGGGGAGGCTTATCCTGGCCGGACCTCCTGAGCAGCAGCCTGGGGGGGCTTGGATGAGTGTCGTGTTGGGGGTTGGTGAGGAGGCCCCCCCTTACTCTCCCCCAGAGTTCGCTGCCGCCAGCAGGGAGAGGGCTGGGGGGAATCCTCCTCTCTGGCCCCCTGCCCCAGCCCAGGGTCAGCCTGCCTGCTGCACCCCAAACTCCTCATCCTTGGACCAGCCGCACGCCCCCTCCCACACCCAAACCCTCTATCCCAGCCCAGAGCCTGCACCCAGCACCCAAACTCATCTCAGAGCCTGCACCCCTCCTGTACCCAAACTCCATCTCAGAGCCTGCACCCCTCCCGCACTCAAACTTCCTCCCAGAGCCTGCACCCCAACCCCCCTCCCGCACCCAGACTCCCTCCCAGAGCCCGCACTCAAACTTCCTCCCAGAGCCTGCACCCCAAACCCCTCCCACACCCAGACTCCCTCACAGAGCCCGCAGCCCCTGCTGCACCCCAGCCCCCTGCCTCAACCCAGAGCCTGCACCCAGCACCCAAACTCCATCTCAGAGCCTGCACCCCTCCCGCACCCAAACTTCCTCCCAGAGCCTGCACCCCAAACCCCCTCCCGCACCCAGACTCCCTCCCAGAGCCCGCAGCCCCTCCTGCACCCCAGTCCCCTGCCTCAACCCGGAGTCTGCACCCAGCACCCAAACTCCCTCCTAGAGCCCGCAGCCACTCCTGCACCCCAGCCCCCTGCCTCAACCCAGAACCTGCACCCAGCACCCAAACTCCATCTCAGAGCCTGCACCCCTCCCGCACTCAAACTTCCTCCCAGAGCCTGCACCCCAAACTCCCTCCCGCACCCAGACTCCCTCCCAGAGCCTGCGCTCAAACTTCCTCCCAGAGCCTGCACCCCAAGCCCCCTCCCGCACCCAGACTCCCTCCCAGAACCTGCACCCCTCCTGCACCCAAACTTCCTCCCAGAGCATGCACCCCAAACTCCCTCCCGCACCCAGACTCCCTCCCAGAGCCCGCACCCAAACTTCCTCCCAGAGCCTGCACCCCAAAACCCCTCCCACACCCAGACTCCTTCCCAGAGCCCGCAGCCCCTCCTGCACCCCAGTCCCATGCCTCAACCCAGAGCCTGCACCCAGCACCCAAACTCCATCTCAGAGCCTGCACCCCTCCCGCACTCAAACTTCCTCCCAGAGCCTGCACCCCAAACCCCCTCCCGCACCCAGACTCCCTCCCAGAGCCTGCGCTCAAACTTCCTCCCAGAGCCTGCACCCCAAACCCCCTCCAACACCCAGACTCCCTCCCAGAGCCTGCGCTCAAACTTCCTCCCAGAGCCTGCACCCCAAACCCCCTCCCGCACCCAGACTCCCTCCCAGAGCCTTATGCAGGTGTAGCGGGAGGCGGGACTTGGACCCATTCTGAGCAATGCCAAAAATTATACAACCCTGCCACCCCTGTGTGTACCCCCAGGGGTATGCGTATCCCTGATTGAGAACCACTGCTCTAGCAGATGGGTTCCCAACCTGGGGGGCACAGCCACCCTGCCCTTTCCTTATTGCCAAATGGGACAGGCTCTTGGCTAGTTTGGAAGGGGACTCTGGAAGGGTCCTAGTATAGGAAAGGGAGTGTCCATATGGGGAAGGTTGAACACCTGCTGCTCTAGTACTTTGGGTTGTTAGAAGCTGTCACAACGAGGTCTATACTATATAGGCTTGATCCAAAACCTATTGAAGCCAATGGAAGTCTTTCCATTGATTTCAATGGTCTTTGGGTCAGGCTGCAAGCCAGGAAGTATGGTGATGGTGTCGTAATCAGGACTTGGGTGCTGTATTTCTACTGGGATGTGTTGTAGGAGGGTATCACATACAGTCACAGTCAAAGACCGAGTACTGTAACAGTCATTACTAATATTACTACATGGATCCCGCAACTGCTGATCTTTTAATGGTGACCCTTGCACCTCGGATGCCTGAGAAGTAGGTGTCTGACACCACTAAATGCACATCCTGACGTGCATGGCAGCACTCCTAGGTTGGCCACTGTAATGGTTTAACTAGTCCTCTTGCCTCACTGTGAGTGATATGGTTTCTCAGCAGAAGCCTCATCAGCCACTGGGGCCCTGTAATAGAAAGGAGTAAAACAGAGCCCCTGAGAAGCTGGAGAGGACCTGCAACCCCCAGACAGGGCTTTCTCTGGGCTCCAGTAGTTATCAGCCCCCCATGGGATCAGGACGAGGCCTTTTGTAAATTACACTTTTCCCTGTATGCTTCAGCTCTTTGGAGTCTATTTCAACCCAAGAGAGAGGACAGATTTCATTCTGACTGTTATGGATGGCCTGACGAATCACTGCAACAATAACTGCCAGCCAACTGCAGAGGGATTGCTGTCTGCCATGGTGAACAGCGGTGGGACTAAGGTGGAGAAGGTATGGGGCGCTGCTGCTGAGATGGACGGAAACTAGAATTCCCAGTGCTGGGAACAGTCATACGTTCAGAGAGTTTAAGGCCAGAAGGAACCATCAGATCTTCTAGTCTGATTCCTCTATGTTGGAAAACATAATCCCAACTATACATACAAACGGAGGGGGTCTAAATCAGCTGTTA
Organism: Malaclemys terrapin pileata; assembly: GCF_027887155.1. Taxonomy (NCBI): domain Eukaryota; kingdom Metazoa; phylum Chordata; order Testudines; family Emydidae; genus Malaclemys; species Malaclemys terrapin. The sequence continues at coordinate 10,583,159 of NC_071515.1, read as the reverse complement.
CCACTCAAGGGTGGAGTCATCATGGACAATTCTCTGAAAACATCCACTCAGTGTGCAATGGCAGTCAAAAAGGCTACCAGAATGTTAGGAAGCATTAGGAAAGGGATAGATAATAAGACAGAAAATATCATATTGCCTCTGTATAAATCCATGGGATGCCCACACCTATAAATTCATGAATGGTGTGGAGAAAGTAAATAGGGAAGTTTTATTTATCCTTTCACACACACACACACACACAGACACACACACACTCAAACCTGGGTTAATACAAACCTAAGGAAATATTTCTTCACACAACACAATTCGTAACTCATTGCCAGGGGATGTCGTGAAGGCCAAAAGTATAACCAGTTTCAAAAAAGAATTAGAGAAGTTCCTGGAGGACAGGTCCATCAATGGCTATTAGCCAAGGTGGTCAGGGGTGCAACACCGTACACAGGGTGTCTCTACGCCTTCTGATTGAAACTGGGACTGGGTGATGGGATGGATCACTTGATAAATTGCCCTGTTCTGTTCATTTCTTCTGAAGCATCTGGCACCAGCAGAAGACAGGATACTGGGCTAGATGGACAATTGGTCTGACCCAGTATGGCCATTCTTATGTTACCCCTGTATTGTGCCTAGATAGGACTCATCTCCTTTGAGCCATTGATATGTGGTCTTTGTGACAATGCACCTTGTAAGGCTCTGAAATGAGCCCTGCCAATAATATAGGAAATTGTGACTTTTAGGCAAAACCTAGAGGCTAACTCTGATTCTCCAGGGATGCTGAGGTTCCCTCTTGCCCCAGCTGCAGGATGGGATGAGAGTCTTGTCCCGTCTCATCTGGTTTCCTCTCTCTCAGGCAGCAGACCTTGTGGCTGGGGTTTGCAGCCGGTTGGATTCAGTCCAGCAGCCCAGCTCCAGGACCCTGATGAAGAAGTTAGTGGCCCTGCTGGCTGGCGAGGCGGAGCATCTGGACACAGTGATCTCATGCCTTCTGGACTACTCCTTCCCTACAGACAGGTACGAAATGCCTCCACTCTTCAGGCCTCGCGTGATCCTTTGAGGCCCTATATGAGAACCTCACCACTGAGCACATTGTTTGGTCTTACTAAGGCAAAGTATAAAGCACTGACTGTTGAAGACTGAATCTCCCCCCTCTACATGGGGCAAATTACCTGCCCTCTCCTCCTGATGGCTCTTCTCTTTTCAGCCACAAACCACAGCGAGCGAAATCCGCCTGTCAGAGATTCCTCTCCCCCATTCCCTGAATGTGTCTCCCCATGTGCAAGGCAGGAGCTCTCATTCCCAGTCCCCCTCTCCCAGCCCCTGGGACTTGTTAGAGATCTGCCTGTGGGAGAGGTTCTCAAAAGCACAGTCCCCCGCACCTACGGTCAGTGCTCATGGGTCCTGGAGCAGGGGGTGGATTTAAGTCTGTGTTCTTGAGTTCACTATCACTTTGCTACTCCGGCTGGCAAGCGCAGAGCTCATTCCGCCGTTCTCCTTCATCTGAACGTACAGATAGTGAGCCTAGGTGGAACGTTTGCTATCTGAAGCACATTTGTGTTTGGGCAGGAAAAGTTGAGCAACAGTGATTACGCAAAGCGTGGTTTTATGATGGATGATCCCAAGCGGTGAGTTCCAAAAACAATCCATATCAGCAGGGCCGGCTCCAGGCACCAGCAAAACAAGCAGGTGCTTGGGGCGGCACATTTCTAGGGGCGGCATTCTGGAACCGGCCATCATAGGTGCTGACTCCGGGGCATGTGGAAAAAGTGCCCCCGCCACCCCAGCTCGCCTCCGCTCCGCCTCCACCTGCTTCCCTGAGCGCACCGCCGCCGCTCCGCTTCTCCCCCCTCCCTCCCAGGCTTGCTGCGTGCGAAACAGCTGTTTCGCGCAGCAAGTCTGGGAGGGAGGAGAAGCCGAGCAGCAGGGCGCTCGGGGGAGGCGGCGGTGGTGGAGCGGAGGTGAGCTGGAGTGGGGAACGGTTCCTCTAGCCCCCTTTACTTCCTGTGCCCCCTCCACCCTAGCTCACCTCCGCTCCACCTGCTCCCCTGAATGCGCCGTCGCTCTGCTTCTCCCCCCTCCCTCCCAGGCTTGCCACGCGTGAAACAGCTGTTTTGCGCAGCAAGGCTGGGAGGGAGGAAGGAGAAGCTGAGCGGGGGGCGCTCAGGGGAGGCGGAGGTGAGCTGGAGTGGGGAGTGGTTCCTGTACCCCCCGTTACTTCCTGCGCTCCCCGACCCTAGCTCACCTCCGCTCTGCCTACTCCCCTGAACGCGCCGCTGCTCCGCTTCTCCCCCCTCCTTCGCCTGAGAGGGAGGGGGAGAAGCAGAGCGGCAGCGCACCCGGGGTAGCAGGCGGAGCGGAGGTGAGCTAGGGTGGGAGGTCGCGGGGGCCCCCAGGAAGCAATGGGGGGGGAATGTGGCACGCCCGGGGGAGGAGGCGGGGCTGGGGATTTGGGGAAGGGGTTTGGAAGGGGTGGAGTTGGGGCAGGGCTGGGGGAGAGGGGCACGAAAAAAAGAGTGGGGGCGGCCAACATTTTTTTTGCTTGGGGTGGCAAAAATCCTAGAGCCAGCCCTGCATATCAGAGGACTCCACTGAAACCTTCCCTCACACAGTTGTTGGCAGAGCGCTGCGGAGATCTGAGCCACGCTGCTGCATGCCCGCTCCCTTTTTTTTTTAAAGGGAATTTAATGCTGGTGAAAGGTGCCCCATTGACACCCTTGGATAATGAAGACCTCAGCTGCAGCCCAGGAAGTGACGATGAAGCTTCCTCCACACTGCCCCTAACAACACTCTGAGCTCATAGCTGGAGGGGCTGCCGACTAGGCAAGAAAGGTTCATTCAGCCTCCATGTCCCGTTCAATCCCTGAACCTACCAACAAGGGCCAAGTATGGTGGTTGACTCTGTAATGTGGACAGCGTGCACTGGGCACTGGTCCGAGACCCTTAGTTCATTTCATATAGGACATCTGCTGCCAGAGAAGCTGTATTAGCCATTAGCCATCAGCCTCTTGGTATTAGCCATCAGCCAGTAACAGGTCGTGACCAACTGAGGCCAGATTCACACTGGCAGCCTTGAGCTGAAATGCTCCATATCCTGTGTCAGTGATTCTCAATCTGAGGTCCATGGAGTCCTTGTTCATGCTCCACATTGAATTGCACAAGCTCTGGGGACTGGACTGCTGGGCAGGGCGTTGGCTCCACAGGAGGATTTCTCTTACAAAGAGATTACATTGGTGAAGAGGTTTAATAGCTTTTCTCCTAAGCCATCCAGTCCCTCATGTTGCCGTATTTCTGAATTTCTAGCAATGCGGCCGAGCTATGGCAGTTCCTATCTGCTGACCCGGCCCTCGGAGGACAGGTGATGGAGAACCTGGTTGTGAAGCTGCAGAGTCACCACAGCTCTGAGCACCAAGCCTCTCACACGTCTGCTGCCGTAAGTCACTGTTCGAACATCCATAGCCCCATACAGTTAAATCTATCCTATGTCTCTGTCACATGGCACACTCACCGCCAACGCGCCTCCTCATGCCAGGACATGATGTTGCAGGGCTTATTCCACACTGGTGTCCCCTTGTCCAGCCTCCTGGTTCTGCAACACTCCGCAGGTTCCATGGTCTGGCCCTCTGGCCACGTCACCTCTTCCAGGGTTAACAGAAAAGTCCAGTATGGGAAAACCCAACATGTAGTGGCCTCTGTGCCAGGCCCTCAGTCCCCATCTGAGCCTCATCATTCTTGGTCTCTTAGTCCTGAGGTCGGTACTTTGCCTCTTGCTGGGGAACCCAGACCTGACCTCTGCTCTGGGTTCCAGCCCACGGACCCCATGATAGGCTGCTAAGGACTGTTCCTTCAATCCCTCACCACTTCCCTGAGCTGCTCCTCCCTTTTTCCTGCTTGTTAGCAACTCCCAGGGGTCTGCAGCTTCTGCTTTTCCCGCCCTGGATTTGTGGCTCCTTGTGACTTCTTCCCACCCAACTTCTGAGGAGCTTCCTCAAAGCTGTTCCCAGCCTCCCTGGCAGCAGCTGGGCTGTGTTTCAAACAGTCCTTCTGGTTTCCCTCCATAAGATAGGAGTCCCTGCCCCCTAGCCTTCCTCCTGGAGGTGGCATTTACTTCAGGCAGTCCCTCCACCTCTCCTGCAGGCAGGACTCCCCCAGTCTCCTCCTTTATGCTGGGTTGTAAGTTAGCCAACTGTGGGGCCTTAGCCAGATTCTCCTGGTGGCCCTTTTTCCCCAGTCAGTCCTCAGGCTCAGAGGGTTCAGGCATAGGTGCTGGAACTGGGGGAACGGGGGTGCTGTAGCACCCCCTGGCTTGAAGCAGTTTCCATCATATACAGGGTTTACAGTTTGGTTCAATGGCTCTCAGCACCCCCACTACACAACGTGTGCCAGCACCCCTGGGTTCAGCCTTCTCCTGCTGGTGTTTTCTCTGCTAGGAGGGAGGAGGCAGCATGTATGCTGATCCCCTTCCTAAAGCTCATCCCAATTCACTGGGAGAGAGGGGAGTCCTGGCCCTCCCATTTTGCAAGGCTCCTGGTCCCAGGTCCTTACAGAAACATAACAGGAGTTCCTCCTGAACACGACTTATTCCTTGGACCACTTCTTCCCTACCAGTATTTCCCAGCTCCTTACGTATATCAGACATCTCAAAATCTGACAGGGCCACGCCACGTGACAAGGGTGGGCTGACCCCTAGCACCGCTACCTTTACAGGGACAGACTATCCCCTCCATTTTGGGGCTACTCCATAATGTCCTGACAAACCCTTGGGGGAGGGTTCCATTCATTGCATCCATGTTGGAGCTCTGAGAAACCCCTGTGACACTGTCTGCCCTGGTGCCAGCTCAGGATAGGGTTGCAGGCTAATTCACTCAGATGCTAACAGAAATCAAAGACGTCAAAAGCTATTGTAGTGTAATCAGGCAGTTCACCTGTGTGTTTGTTTAGTTCAAAGGAAAAGTTAAAGGAAACACTTATCTTTATAACCTGTTGATTGCTATTGTATTGTGTATATCCCTGTAATTAGTTAACCCTAGATCAAAAGTGTGCGTTGGTGTTAAAAGATGAGAATGAACTTGATGTGTAAAGTTTATGAAAACTAATGAAGGATTCTTGTTTGCTATTACATTACATTGGCATCGTGTATATCCCTGTAATTAAATTACCCATCAAACACAATTGGAGCCTTGGAAATGTAAATGAAGAAGACTGCTAACTTCAAAGCAAGGGCTACTGTGTTTGACAACGGGAATTCACAGACTAAGTCTGAATTTCCTACTCATCAAAACCCACTTGGGTAAAGACACTGTTCAGATTGGTTTCTGGAAAAGCTATAAAATAGATGTCAAGGAATGATCCTGTATCTCTGACTGTTTGGACTCTTACAGGGAAGATGCCAAATGCAAAATAGAGATTCCCAGAAACATCTGGGTTCCTGAAAAGACTTTTAGGAAACCAAGAGATTACTACATCTCCGCTATCATTTGGGATTTACAAATTTTGACTCACCTGTTAATGTATTTTACCTGCTTTAACCTCTCAATAACTCTCATTTATTTTTCCTAGCTAATAAATCTTTAGTTAGTTTACTAGAGAATTGGCTGCCAGTGTTGTTTTTGGTGCGAGATCCAGAGTACCAATTGACCTAGGGTAAGTGACTGACCCTTTGGGGTTGGGAGTAACCTGATGTGGTGTGATTTTTGGTTTTAATAACCTTTAATCACAAAGTTCAATTTGTCTGGGTGGCAAGATAGGCTGGAGTGTCTAAGGGGACTGTCTGTGGTAAGACTGTCCTTGGTAAAACTGGTACTGTAATCCAGGAATGCACAATTGTTACTGGCTTTGTGAAATCTAATTATAGAATATACTACTAGTTTGAGGTGCCTGCCCTGTTTTATGACAGTCTGATCTAAGATTGGCACTCACAGTTGTGAACCACTCCAGAGAGCGTGACAATTGGCGTAGTCAGCACAGGAGTCACATGCCACAGGTCAATTGGGCTTAAAGATCATAACCCATCACTATTTAAAGTTTAAATTTGATATGGAAAGTTTTAAGGGTTAAAGATGAGTTACAATGGGTGAATCACAATCCTCTGAGAGTCTTGACTCAAAAGAACTTGAAAAAGTATGTAAAGAAAGGGGGCTATCTGTTAAGAAGAAAGCCGCAGAACACGAACTGAGAGATTTGCTCATGGACTTTGACCAAAAAGCAGGGTCTCAGCCCCCCTAGACCCCAGATGCAGAAGAAAAGGCCCCTCTGAGGCACTTGGAAGCCAAGGAACAATGCGAGCATGAAAGAATGACGGTGGAAGTCCAAATGAGGGAGAAGAAAGATGCCGAGGAAGCTGATGAAAGAGCCACTCTTCTCTTCATTAATTTATTCTCTCCCATTCTTAGTCCCATGAGGCATTACCCCCACCCCAAGCATGCTGTCTCTGCAGCCCCTGCAGGTCAGGAAGCTCTGCGAGATCCGAAATCAAAGCTAGGTCCCCTGTGTGGCAATGCGGCCTAGTGTCACCAGACTCCACAAGGTAAAGCCTTCAACCTGCCAGTGCCTGGCTTCCCCCGCCCTGCTGCTCAGGGCAGTTTAACTCAGTTTGTTTCTCCATGAATCAGGGGAGTTTCATAGCACATAAGTAGGAAGTCCTGAGAACTGACGCAGGAGGGAGTAGGATTTCCAAGTAAGCTTGTGTCTGTCTTGTTCCCTCTTCAGGCCACATGCGCCCTCTATGAGATGATCTCGGTGAGCAAGTCCAGAGATGCCACAACCCGCCTCTATCCTCAGCTGCTAATGGCTCTTCTTGTCGAAATCCATTTCAGCCTGGGACAGAGCATACCAAGGGATAAAGTCTCTGGAAGGGAAAGCAGCCGGCAGAGCCTCCACACCAGGTACTGCGCCTACTGGAAAGTCAACGGTCTAATTACATGGACAGTCATAGAGAAGTCATAGTTCTCTTCTCCAGCTCTCATGTGGCCCCTGCAGGTTTTCCATAACTCTCTAATTCTGAGGGAGTTAGCAGGCAGGGCTTAGGTTGCAAGGGTGTCTCTCAGTGGTAAATGACATACCGACCAATGCACTGCAGAGGAAGTAGAAAGACTATCCCAGCAGCTATGGGGAGAAATTAGTGGGAGCCAATTTGCCAGTGTGTCAAAGGAATGTGGGTCCAACACTAAAGTTCTCCTGTTCTGTGACATTGACATGCCCTAGTGCTGATGTGCAATTGTCTGTAGGATTTGCTCAGAACTCTTTCTCTTTCTTCATATTATTAAATTGTATTACTATAGTGCCTAGGAACCCCAGTCACGAACCTGTGCCTTCCTAAGCTCTATTTAAACCATTGGTGTGTCTTTCCACACACAAGTGAATCCATCACTCCCTGACAGACCTACCATGAGGGGGTTCCTGGCACTCAGTCACGCTGGTGTGTTGTTTGAATCTAGCTCTGCAGTGGAGGCTATAAAGATGCTGCTTCTCTGTGTTGGCTGCCGTTCCGAGCTGACTGTTATGGAGAAGGAGCAAGGCTGGATCCTCCTACAAAGCCCCCAAGATCACCTCCATGGGGTGAGCCTGCTGGCCAGGTAATACACAAGCGTTTTCCATGCAGTCAGTCCTGCTAGTGGGGGCAATTCCAGAATGAAACATTCCTCACTTCTGGGCTGCCATGTGGCCCCAAGCTGACCCCTCACCCCCTTGTTGCTGAATGTGCTTCTTCCCTTACTAACAAAGGTATTTCTGCTTTGTGTCACAGAGCCATGGTGCACTATGCTTGCCCTGAGACCACAAGGATGCTGCTGGACCTAGTGATCCCGCTCCTCGACAGAGGTGATAAGAAACACAGGCTGACCATGATGGCCTTCTTTGTAGAAGTAAGTTTCATTAGCTGATGAGAGCAATTGGGTCTTGTGTCCTAGATTAGTGAGCAACTCCTTAAATCAAGCCTTTGAGACTCATTATTGCGCTAAATAAACGATGAGCTTTATTGGTCATGTCCACATTGCCAGGTGTCCATGCAGCACTGACTAGGCTCCCCCAGTCCTGTCCCAGCACGCTCAGTGTAAAATCTGAGATGGATCCTTTAGGGGATCATTGGTTGCTCCAAAGTTGTAATCAGGAGCCTGATGGGAATATCCAAGAAACTAAGGTTCTGTAGAACAGCATCAGCCTGGACTCTCCCGAAGGGCAGCTGGGTCTCCTGTCGGCATCAGCCTTTCTGCAGGTCCATGAAAGGTTCCTCCCTGCGAAGTCACTAAGGAAAAGCAAAGAGGGGAATTGAGAGTGGGTATGGAGGAGAGAGGATCATGGTAAAAGCTCCCCCAGATGCAGGATCATTAGCTCTGAATGTGGTGAGCAATCTTTAACCTTCTCTATTGGATGGGTTAGTTAGAGGCACATCACCAGGAATGAGGTGGCTCTATAGTCCATCGCTAGGTTGTCCTCCCCATTTCCACGGGTTCTGTCTGGCTAGTTCCTATTGACAGTTTTCAGGGATTGTCTCCTCATCTAACTCATTAAGGGATGGGGTTTAATTCTCTCCTCACCAGGAGTCCAATCCTGGGCCCATTGCGATCAATGGCAAAACTTCCACTGACTTCAGTGGGGTCAGGATTTCAACTCAAGGCTTTGACTTATAAGTCTCAGCTTTCGCGTTATCTCAGAGCGGCTTGTTCTGCTTCACAGGGTCACCACGAGGGGTTCGGCTGCTCTTGGCAAACCCCCAGATGCACAAGAGTCCGCCATACAAATGGTCACTGAACATTTTGTTGCCCTACATGTTCTCCTGGAGGGTAGAGCAGCTCTGCTAATGCCTATGGCTGAGTCTAGTGCTAACGGCCAGGAAGTCAGTGGGAGGACTGGGTGTCACACACAAAGTGGGGCTGATGTATAGCAATGGACAGTACAACATGGAGGTTATGATGCCTCTCCACAGAACCGACACACAAAGTTTTCCGTTAAGCACCTGCTGCTGATTCGCTCTGTGTTGTTTTCAGCTTCTGCGTTACGAAGAGGCCAAGAAGCTCCCACATCCAGACACTTTGGACCGTCTCGAGGAGTGGACAAAACACCCCAGCCCAGTTTTCCATTCACTTGGTCTAAGAGGACTCAGCATCCTGGCAACCCAACCAGGGAAGGTGAGAGCCCAGGCTTGGTTAACTGGAAAACGACGAGGTGGCTGTGACCCAGTGGACTGAGTTCTGGGCAGGCAGTGAGGCACAGTGTTCTGAGCCCACCTCTGCTGCTGGCTTGCTGACCCTCTCGGTGCCTCCATTTCCCCAGCAGGAACGGGGATCACAACGGCCCCTCAATGCAGATCTTTCCTCGGAGAGTATTTTAGATGGGATTTTACTGCTTGGATTTCAGGTGGACGTTATCATTCTCCTAGGGTTACCACACGTCCGGGTTTCCCCGGACATGTCCGGCTTTTCGCTCTTTAAATAGCCGTCCGGGGGGGATTTCTAAAAATCTAAAAATGTCCGGGATTTCCCCCAAGTCAGCTATTTATCGACCGAAAAGCGGCTGACAGGGCGGCTGAGCGCGGCTCGCATTGGGGCCTCGGCAGCCAAAGCCCCTTCCCAGCTCCCCCCATCCCCTGCAGCCTTAGCACGCCGCCTGGCAGCGCTGGGGGGCGGGGCTGTGCACCTATGAGGGAACACGGCGGCGGGGCTCGCAGTGGCGGCCAGAGCCCCTCCCCCGCTTCCCCCCCTCCTCCACAGCCACAGCACGCCGCTCGGCAGCACTTGGGCGGGGCGCTCCTTGGGGCGTGGAGCCAGACACCTGCTCTAAGCCGAGTGGCACAGTAAGGGGGCCGGGGAGTTGGAGAAGGGGGGCAGTCAGGGGACAGGGAGCGGGGGGGGGTTCGGATGGGTCGGGAGTTCGGGGGGGCTGTCAGGGGGGCAGGGGTGTGGAGAGGGGTTGGGACAGTCAGGGACAGGGAGGAGGGGGGGTTAGATGGGTCGGGGGTTCTGGGGGGGCTGTCAGGGGGCGGGAAGTGGGAGGGAGTGGCTAGGGGGCAGGGCTACCCCCCCAATGGAGTGTCCTCTCTTTGAAAGTTCAGATATGGTAACCCTAATTCTCCCCCATGCAAATTACCCCAGCAGCATTCCTGTTCCTTCTTGGAGAGACCATTCCTGGTGCTGTCACAAAGGAAGACCTTGATTGGTCTAAAGACCTTAGCGAGCACACAGGGCCCTGTCTCATCGCCCCCTCCAGTGGCAAGACCCAACATTGCAGCACTGCCTCAGTTTCCCCCTCCTCGGCTTGACTTCACAAATACCTCGTTCAATAACACCCTTATTCAGGCTCATTTATTAAGACAAACAAGCCTTTGAAGACCAAAGATAAAACCCTCAGAATCAAACCTGACAGTGTCCAACGGACTAAAAATCAGAAACAGGATCTTCTGCCATTACCACATCTCCTCTTCTGAGCTCACTCAACAAAGGTTCCACCCTGTCCTTAGTAAACATAAGAAAACTTAACTTTGGCCCCCTTCCTGGACACCCCTTCTGCAAGCTTTTTGCCCCTAGGCTCTGCGGAGTTCTTTGTTCTCTTGAGGGAGGACTGCTTGCCAAGGCTTCCTCCCTGGAGGCCCTTTTCCCCCATCAGATTCCCCCTGCCTTCCCTCCCAGGGTACTCTAGGAGCCACTCCCCCCTGCTCCTGCTTCCCCTTCCTTCCTGACAGCCCAAAATAGTTCTCTCCTCCTCCGCTGCATCTGATTATAGCATGGGGCTGGCTGGCCCCAAAGTCTCTGGCCCTGAGAGAGGCAGAGCACTCTCTTAAAGAGTGTTGGGACCCTGCCCCCAAATGATATTTCAATGCCTTGCACTATCAGGTCCAAGTTTCTCAAACTTTGCAGAGGGTTCAGCTCTCACCTAGGACTCCCCATGGGCCAGGTTTGATTTTTTCCCCAAGTTTCACCATTAGGGGGATTGTCTGCATGGGAAAAGAAGGTGGCTAGAAGTTTTCGTTTGTTTGTTTGTTTGTAAGTGGAAAAACTGTCCTACAGCTCAGAGACGCAATCACCCCAGGAAAAAATCACAGTTGACTGGGGAGACAGCATGGAACATTTCCATCCAAAAAGGGAATGTTTTTAGGAGCGTATCAAAAGGAGCAACTAGAATGGAAACTGTGTACCAGCCTTAACTATGGAGATTGCTGCCAGCATCTGTTATAATAATAATTAATAGCACGTAGAAAAGAGAGAAAAGCCCTGAAGCAAACCACAGCTTTGCCCACCCTACACCAGAACGACCCGGGACAGGGTTAGGATTCACTGATTGCCTCGTCAGGCATCCCCATCGATTCTAAAGCACCACGCCTCCGACTGTGGAGACGGAGCTTCTCTCTGATTTGGTGCCATGGGGTAGAATAAACACAGCGCTAGCACTGTGGCGTGTACTTACTGGAGGGCTGGGAGATCTGATGAGCCCCCCCATGTGTGTGTGTGTGTAGGTGGAACAAGTCAAGGCCCTGCTGCCTGCCATCCTTTGGGGCTCAGATGAGATGGATGATGGGAGTATTCTGGAGGCCATCTCAGCTGTTCAGAACCTTCTGCAGAGCCTGGATGGGAGTGAGCTCACCAGCGTGGCCAGGAAGCTAATCCCCTTACTCGATGCTGTAAGTCAGGGGCTCTTGACCTGCCCATCCCCAGCCAGGCAGTGTTGTGACTCTGGAGTCGTAGTGGTGGCATATCTGACCTGATCAGTTCCGACCCATTGCCTGGGCCTCAGGCATTGGTGACACCTTGGTCTCTCGTGTTCTCTGTGTGTGGCATGCAACCGTTTGGTCTCCTGAGGACTGATATGCTTTAATCTAACTCAAGTTAACATGCTCAGTGTAGTGGTCATGGGGTGAAATGTAATGTCCTGTGCTTTGGAGTCTAGATGAATGAATGACCCTTAAATGCTATGAAACTATGAAAGTGTTGAACCCATTAAAGAAACCCTCCAAAGAGCCCTTCACTGTGGATGGAGTCAGCACTTACAGGAGGCCTCCAGGGAAATTTAGGAACCACTGTCCTAACCTGTGTTGTCTGCCCCTACACCCAAACCTTTCTGCAAATGGATGCCCTCTTGGTGGGCAGACCATGGAGTTATTAGTCAGACTGGCCCCTATCTGTGGTTTGCATTGTGCCGAGCTCACCCTGTAAGGAGAGTGTGAAGCTCCCTCGGTGAGATCCCCTCATGGTTGTGTGTCCATCACAGGTGAGACCCCAGGTGCGCTCTGCTGCCATCATGCTCTTTACAGAGTTGCTTAACACAGTGAAGAGGAGGCAGAAGCCCCTGCTGCAGGAGGAAGTGACCCGCAGCCTGGTCCCACTGCTCCTTCACTTACAGGACGAGGACCCTGACGTGGGCAAGGTGAGTCCCGCTGCCATGTGCTCCCTGGTGCAGCAGGCCCTGACTGCTCCAGCTCTCCTGCTAGATCTGTCTCCAGAGCCGCCTCCCAAAAGTGAAAAATCTCAGCCCTACCCGCTTACCCAAGCAAGTTCCCTGGCCTTCAATGGACACACAAGTGGAGATGTTTTATGGCTCCCAGCAGCCACTTCCTAAGTCACTGAACTGCAGCCACCATGAAGATCAAACTCCAGGAGCCTCCACTAATAGGAACAAAGAGACACCAAGGGTCAGCAGGATACCATGTGACCCCCACGTTCCTTTCCCTCATTGATCATTTCAGCTGGCTTTTCACTGCAGAGTGACCACAGATTCCAGCTCTTCTCATGATGCAAACTCTCCTTGTCCCATATTGTGTTGCAGAGGTGTCAGAAAGCCTTGGCTGGGTGTTTTCAGCTCCTGGGATGGTCTTGTCCTAAGCAGATTAACAGCAAGAAGGCTTGGCACACCCATCCCCGGGTGGTGGACAAGATCTGCCAGCACTCTGTAAGTGAACAATCGGCTTCTCGTGAGTGCTGCTTCTAGATGTGGGACCGGAAACGTGTTCCCTCACTCACTGCTCTGATTGCATGTCTAGTACTAGCATACTGCACTCTGGCTTCCTCTTAGAAGCACCCAGCTCCCCCACTCCTCCCAGTGCCTGTCAGATCTGAACAGCCAGACCTGGCCAGGAGTTCAGTACGGAGGTGAAAGCTCACAACATAAAGAATCAGTTGATGGCAAAAATGCCTTCCCAATCCTGCAGGAAACTGGATGTCCCCATTTTTCACCTTACCCCAGCCCATTGGCCACTTCTGCACCGTATTTCCTATGCTCTGCACCCTCTCTAATGTCCTCCCCAGATGAAGCCCATACAACCAGGCTTCAGTGTTCTCTAGTGCCACCTCCAGCCCTGCAGTGCCAGCAGCTCAGACACCAGCAATGTGTCTGGTGACACTTTGAAATGGTCATTTAATGACTCCCTGGCATGTAGATGGTCGCCCCCAGGATACATGGAGATGGGAGCTGCATTCTTCCCACCCCTCCAAGCCAAGCAGCTACCTGGAGATGAAATCTCTCTTCTCCTCACCCTGTGGCCCCAGCAACAAGAAGCTTCTTTGGTTTCTATTCCTAGGTGCTGAAGCTCAAGAGCGTATCTGACATCTTGCTTCAATGTCTGGATCACCTCCAAAGCCCCCAGGCTCCAATACGACAGGCAGCAGCCATCTTTATCGGTAACCACGACTTTTCTTAAGCAACTTCTATCTGAGAGGTTGTCCCGTGTTCTGCTTGGAGGGCAATAGCAGCAAGAATTAACCCCCTGGGATCCTAGTGTCTAGATTTCCTGCCCTTGAGGCAGTTGGGCTGGGGATTATATCAAAAGGCCTGGAGCAAATTACAACCCTACCCTCCAGCTCCACCGACTGGAATCCCTGTGGGACTGCAGCAATACCATAGCCATTGGCAATCAGGCTCTCTGTATCTTCCAAGACATGAGCCTCTTTGTCTTGGAGCTTGTGGACTTGTCTGATTATCCCAGGGACCACTTGAAAGCTGTTTTGCTTGTTGGAAAGACTGACATTTTTTAAAAGGTAGCCCCAGGGGAGGTGAAAACTCCTGCAAGATTCATTTCCATTGTACGTTCCAGGTTGCACTGTTCAAAGCTCAGAGCCCGCCATGGTCAGGCAAGAGAAGGAGCTGATACTTCAGTGTAAGTAGTTGCCACATGGCTGTGTTTGCATGTGGAAGGAGAGCTCATGCTCCTTGTAGAATATCAGGGTTGGAAGGGACCTCAGGAGATCATCTAATCCAACCCCCTGCTCAAAGCAGGACCAATCCCCAGATAGTGTTTGTTTGTTTTTTAAACCCCAGTTCCCTAAATGGCCCCCTCAAGGATTGAACTCACAACCCTGGGTTTAGCAGGCCAATGCTCAAACCACTGAGCTATCCCTCCCACTTGTGAACCAGTCTAGGAAAAAGTGCAACTCCCCCGCCATGCTGCTGCATTGAGTTCAATTTAGACGTGGCCAGAGGTAGCTGTTGAGAGAGCCTGGACATCAGTCCCAGCTTTGTTTTCTCTGATGTCAGGCGTCACTTCCATCTCCAGGTGCCAGAAGGTTTTACCAGGAGAAAGTAAATGCCAGGCAGGGTGAGAGGCCCTGGCATGTGTCAGGGAGATGGTGCTAAGGAGGTGGATGCCCCAGAATGCAGTGGAAGATGGTGCTGCCAAGGGCAGATGTCCCTGAGGACTTAAGCGGTTATCAGCTGGCGATGACACTGATAGCCCTGGTGGGTCCAGAGCATCTGGGAGGAGTTAGTTGCTGTGGAAGATCAGGGGCGGCTCCAGGCACCAGCGCAGCAAGTGCGTACCTGGGACGGCAAGCCACGGGGGGCGGCGTGCCGGTCGCCGTGAGGGCGGCAGTCAGGCAGCCTTCGGCGGCATGCCTGCGGGAGGACCGCCGATCCCGCAGCTTCGGCGGCAATTCGGCGGCAGGTACGCTGAAAGCGCGGGACCGGCAGATCACCGACAGAAACGCCGCTGAATCCGCGTGACCAGCGGACCGCCCGCAGGCATGCCACCAAAGGCCGCCTGACTGCCGTGCTTGGGGTGGCAAAAAACATAGAGCCGCCCCTGTGGAAGATACAGAGGCCCATGGTGCAGGTGCTAGGGCATGCTAATACGATATGTGTTTTGACCTGAGCTTCCTCTCTCTGTCCCAGCTCTCAGTGACCTACAGCAAGATCCGGATTCCTCTGTCCGTGTCAGTGTCTCATGGGCCATTCAGCAAGTTCGTGATGGTGGCAGAAACCAGTCACCTCAGACCCTAGGAGCTAGATTCAGGAACCTGTTCTGCTGCTTGACTGGCCAGGAGGAGAGGGAAAATGCTCCTGACAGAGATCTCTTGGGTGGCCCGGACCCTTCCCAAAGCCACCGATGGGACTCAGGAGGGCCCTGAGTTCCCACAGAGAAGTTGGTGACTGGAGGAGGTCAGCTGAGCCACCACTCCAGCCCCGAAGCCAGTGCCTGCATGATCCTGTGGTAATTACCTGCATTGTTCCCCATGAGATGTAGGCAGCTGGGGATGAGTTTAAGTGACCCCAGTACTCAGCAGAATGATGGCTACTGGCTCCAGCTAAACAAAAAGGTGACAAGACTGTTAGTGTAAAACCAAGGGCATTTGCTCTCACGTCTCTGTCTTCCTTCCATAATGGAACGAGTTGCAAGGTAGCTGGTTCATTACATCAGCCACGGCATTAATGACCTTTTCCATTTCTTCTGATTGGCCTCAGATCTCTGATACTGTCTTTGTGACCTTGTAGGAAGAGATGGAATCTGGATGATGGGGATGGATCACTTGATAAATTGCCCTGTTCTGTTCATTCCTTCTGAAGCATCTGGCACTGGCCACTGTCAGAAGATGGAATGCTGGGCTAGATGGACCACTGGTCTGATCCAATATGGCTGTTCGTATGATCCAGGCCTCTAGTTCCCCTTGGATAGTTAAATAAAACCCTTCATCTCTCCATCCATTGACATTATATAATCTCACTTTTCTTTAGACACTTGGGCCAGCACTTTCAAACATGGATGTCAAAAGTTAGATACCTAAATCCATACTTCTTCTTCAACGCTTAGCCGAACGGTTGGCCGTAGCAGTTGTTCACCATTGATCCATTCCTGTGCTTGACGGGCCGAGAGCCCAACGTCGGAATAGACTTGAGGAACCCACGTAATAGGGGTCCTGCCTTTGGGCTGCCTGCACCCCTTGATTGGTGGAATTGTCTCTCGGATGTTACGAGCCACTCAGAGAACGGCGTTCGCCGGAACATCTTGTGGCATACTCGCGACATGTCTGAAAAGCATAAGACGCCGTCTGCGGACAATGGCCCCAGTAGTCTGTAGACCGGAGCGATCATAAACATCTGCTTTACAAATGAAGTCATTCCACTCTATGCCCAATATACAACGTTGGCATTTTATGTGGAAAGCCTCCAGCTTTGCCCACTCTGAGTGGCGCAGTCCCAATGTTTCGCAACCGTACAGCAGTACAGGGAGGATACAGCTCGATTAGATCCTGAACTTGGTTGTCGTAGATTCTTTGTGACCTTGTAGGAAGAGATGGAATCTGTGCATTAGCCCTCTCATGCTACGGAGCCACGAGAAGGTTTGACAGCAGAAGCAGTGTGGACGAATCTACGAGGGACTAACAGGTTCATGCCATATAGCAGGCCTGCACAACATACGGCCCGCGGTGGCGTGCCTGCCCGCCGACAGGAGCCAGCAATGCGGGCGGCTGAGTCCAGCTGCGGTGGCGGGGCTTTCAGGCGCCCCCCCGACCCAATGCCGGCACCGGCGCAAGGATATTTTTGCGCCCTCGTACGCCACCGGCCCCCCTGCCCCAACAGGACACAGGCACGGAGCCCTCGCGCGCTGCCGGCCCCACCCCCACCCCAAGCGGGACACGGGGATGGAGCCCTCGCGCGCCGCCGCGCCTCCACCGCCCCCCGACCCAAGCGGGACACGGGGATGGAGCCCTCGCGCGCCGCCGCGCCTGCACCCGCCCCCGCCCCAAGCGGGACACGGGGATGGAGCCCTCGCACGCCGCCACGCCTCCACCCCCCCCCGCGCCGCAAGCGGGACATGGGGATGGAGCCCTCGCACGCTGCCACACCTCCACCCCCCCCGCCCCAAGCGGGACACGGGGATAGAGCCCTCGCACGCCGCCATGCATCCACCACCCCCCGCCCTAAGCGGGACATGGGGATGGAGCCCTCGCACGCTGCCATGCCTCCACCACCCACCGCGCTGCAAGCGGGATACGGGGATGGAGCCCTCGCACGCTGCCACACCTCCACCCTCACCCCCGCCCCAAGCGGGACACGGGTATGGAGCCCTCGCACGCCGCCACGCTTCCACCACCCCCCGCGCCACAAGCGAGACATGGGGATGGAGCCCTCGCGTGCCGCCGCGCCTCCACCCGCCCCCGCCCTAAGCGGGACACGGGGATGGAGCCCTCGCACACTGCCACACCTCCACCACCACCCCCGCCCCAAGCGGGACATGGGGATAGAGCCCTCGCACGCCGCCACGCGTCCACCACCCCCCTCCCTAAGAAGGACACGGGGATAGAGCCCTCACACGCCGCCACGCCTCCACCACCCCCCGCGCCGCAAGCGGGACATGGGGATGGAGCCCTCACGCGCCGCCGCGCCTCCACCCGCCCCCCCCAGCCCCAAGCGGGACACGGAGCCCGCGCGCGCCGCTGCCCCTCCCCACTGCCCCAAGTGGGACACAGGCACGGAGCCCTCGCCCCCCCACAGCGGGACACAGGGCTCAGCCACCGCCCCCGTCGTGAGCGCTTTTTGGCCCACCCCCCCCGGGACTCCTGCCCCATCCAACCCCCTGCGTTCCTTGATGCCCCCCCCCGGGACCCCTGCCCCATCCACCCCTTTCCCTGTCCCCTGACTGCCCTCCACCGCCCCATCCAATTCCTCTCCTGATTCCCCATCCAAACACCCCTTCTCCCTGTCCCCTGACCACCCTTGGAACCCCTGCCCCTGACTGCCTCCCACCACCCCATCCAACCCCTGCTCCTTCCTGACTGCCCCCCGGGACCCTTGCCCCCATTCAATCCCCCTGTTCCCTGCCATCTGACCGCCCCGACCCCTATCCACCCCCCCACCACCTCCCTGAACTCCCCCGCCCTCTATCCAACACCCCCTCCCGGCTCCCTTACCGCGCTGCCTGGAGGTGGCTGGCGGTGCTACAGCCGCGCCACTGGAGCCGGGCCACGCTGCCACCACGCAGTGCCTGGAGCACTGGGTCAGTCTGAGATTGCAGCCCCCCCGCTTCCCACGAATCAGCTGTTCGCGCAGGAAGCCTGGGAGGGCTGAGAAGCAAGCGGCGGCTTCGCACTCAGGCCCAGGGAGGCGGAGCGGAGGTGAGCTGGGGCGGGGAGCGGTTCCCGTGCGCGCCCCTCCCCCCGGGTTACCTGCTGTGGCGCGGACGGCTCCCCCCACCCCAGCTCACCTCCGCTCCGTCTCCGCCTCCCTGGGCTTGAGTGCGAAGCCGCCGCTTGCTTCTCTGCCCTCCCAGGCTTCCCGCGTGAACAGCTGATTCGCGGGAAGCGGGGGGGGAGGGGGAGAAGCGGGCGGAGTGTTCAGAGGCGGAGCGGAGGTGAGCTGGGGCCGGGGAGCGGGGCGGAGAGCTGGAGCACCCATGGGGTCGGTTCCTAAGGCGCCACTTTTGGATAATGTGCTCAGGGGGAGCAGCCGCTCCCTCTGCTCCCCCCCAGCTACGGTCCTGGTCACTTCAACTTACCGGTTGTTAAATTTAGAAGCCCTTTTAGAACCGGTCCCGCGCAGGACAACTGGTTCTAAAAGGGCTTCTAAATTTAACAACCGGTTCCCGCGAACCGGCTCCTGCTCACCACTGGAGACTCCCCTTGCGGCTCTCACCCTAGGAGCCAGAGACCTCCCAGCAGGGCTGGTGAGTGCGGCCAGGGAAGGGGGAAGGGTGTGGTGGAGTGAGTGTCTGGGAGGTGTGCGGGGAGTGCTGGGCTGTGAGGGTGTGGAGGGCGCTGGGCAGTGGGGGAGGTTTGTGTGTTTTGGGGTGCTAGGCAGTGGGGGCCTGTTGGTGGGTGCTGGGCAGTGACAGAGATCTGTGTGTGTCGGGGCACTGGGGGTCTGTGTGGGGCATTGTTTAGTTGTGGTGGTGGGGCTGTGGGGAAGGGCACTGGGAGGGAGGGAGGAGAAATCTGTGTGTATTGGGAAACTAGCGAGTGGGGATTTTTTCTTTTACCTTAATTATACTATCTTAGGAGCCCGCTATAACATAGTACCAACGTTCAATACAAAGTCATATAAAAGTTATACAAAAATGCATAATGCAGAGATTTATCTACAACTGCATTGATTGACTGCTGTGTGCAGTAATATAGTGACCCCTGGACCTACAGGCTTCCACACGCTGTCAGTGCCTTGTTAGTGTGCCATGCGCCGTGAGATATCTCTTCTCTTTGTGTGTGACTCTGAGTGTTTCCCTTGTGTGTGAATTTATTCAACAAAATCTTGAGCTTCATAATGGATACCATGAGTGAAAAGAAAAAGAGAACAGAGTTTTCAACACTGAATGGATGAATAAATACTTATGTACTATTTCCAAAGACAAAATACTGTGCCTCGTGTGTCGCGAAACGTTAGCCATTCCGAAAGAATACAATGTTCGGTGGCACTTTGAAACTAAACATCCCAATCTCGCCAAATTGAGCCCAAATGAAAAAATAATTAAAGCAGCCAGTTTAGCGAAAAACCTTAGTAGAGAACAGCAAATTTTCAAGAAAGTGAGCACTGAGAACGATACAGTTACTAAAGTAAGCTTTAAAACAGGCCTGCACAATTCGTAAAGCGGCGAGGGCCATATTACTCCAAAGAAAACAGCTGAGGGCCAAAACCCCCCGGCCCCGCGGAAACACCCCCCCCCAGCACCACCCAGCCCCGTGGAAACAAACCCTCCTTCCCCAGCACCGCCCCGCCGAAACAGCTAAGGCACAGTATTTTGTCTTTGGAAATAGTACATAAGTATTTATTCGTCCATACAGTGTTGAAAACTCTGTGCTCTGATTCTCTTTTTCTCTTTTTCTTTTCACTCATGGTATCCATTATGAAGCTCAAGATTTTGTTGAATAAATTCACACACAAGGGAAACACTCACAGTCACACACAAAGAGAAGAGATATCTCACGGCGCATGGCACACTAACAAGGCACTGACGGTGTGTGGAAGCCTGTAGGTCCAGGGGTCACTATATTACTGCACACAGCAGTCAATCAATGCAGTTGTAGATAACTCTCTGCATTATGCATTTTTGTATAACTTTTATATGACTTTGTATTGAACCTTGGTACTATGTTATAGCGGGCTCCTAAGATAGTATAATTAAGGTAAAAGAAAAATTTCTTCGGTGCAAATTTTTGAAGCAGAGTTCAAATTTGTGTGCCATGAGGCAAATGCGCCCAAGTGAGTAAAATGCTTATACATTTAAAAAGTTTTAATTTGCAATTTGTGTCAATTTATATGGGTTTTCCCTCCCTCCCAGTGCCCTTCCCCACAGCCCCACCACCACAACTAAACAATGCCCCACACTGACCCCCAGTGCCCTGACACACACAGATCTTTGAGTGGAAGTTTCATTGGAGGAGAAGGTACCTGTATTTGCGTCTGTCTTTGTATTGCTTGTATGTGTAGAGGCCTGTAGGGGCAGCGTCCTGGGCGGGCAGCTGAGCCCTGATTGGGGGTGGAGCTTGGCTGAGGAGAGGGCCTATAAAAGCGGCCACCCAGCCAGGCAGCGGCAACAGCTGCGAGCAGCGAACAGGGCTGCTAACGGGAGTTTGAGTGGGAGTTCCATTGGAGGAGGTGGAAGGGGAGGCAGGAGGGCATGGTGCCCTGTGTGCTGTGTTTCCCCAGGTGCAGAGGGCACAGCTGAGCAGGCGGGCCCAGGCAACAACAGCCATGAGCCAAGCCGCAGGTGACACAATGCAGATAATTGCATGCGGCAGCTGCGGTATGTACATGGCCCTAGCAGCGGTACCTGAACAGAGGTATGTGTGCATGAAATGCCGCCTAATAGAACTGCTGGAAGAAAAGATCCGAGGCTTGGAGATGCAGGTAGATACCCTGATAGAGTTTAGAAGGGGGTTCGAGCACCTGATGGAGCAAAGGCAAGTGGGGGCTGAAGGGGAATGCTCAGGGGCACAGGTGGTAGCAGGGGCTAAGACCTGTGAGTGGGGAATGCCGGGGGGAGAACAAGGGCAGTGGAAGCATGTGACTGTGAGAAGCAGGCAAAGGAAAAGGAGGGCCAGTGAAGGAGAAATAGAGCTCAGGAACAGGTTTAGGTGTTTGGAGAACGAGGAAGGGGTGCAGCAGGTGGTAACTGAAGGGGGCAGGGTGAGGAAAAAGAGATGAGCAGCTAGTCCCATAGAAAGAGGGGAGGAGTTGATGGAGACAGCACCAATTCTGGGCCCCGGGAGGATACAGGATGACGTAAGGGGGACTATAAGGGAAAATAGGAATGGACAGGGGTTGCAACTAGAGGGAACAGGGGATAGATTAGTAGATCGCACTGCCACCAGGCAAAGGCAAGTGTATGTGATTGGGGACTCCTTACTGAGGAGGTTGGACAGGCCTGTAACCAGGGCGGACCCAGAGAACAGAAGGGTGTGCTGTCTCCCGGGCGCTAAGATACGGAATGTGGACTTGTGGCTGAAAAGGATCCTAAAAGGAGCAGGTAAGAACCCCTTGATCATCCTTCACATAGGAACAAATGGTACGGCTAGGTTCTCGCTAGAGAGAATCAAGGGAGATTATGCCAGGCTGGGGAAGACGCTTAAGGAATTCGAGGCTCAGATCATCTTCAATGGGATTCTGCCTGTTCCTAGAGAAGGGCAGTAAAAGGGTGAAAGGATTGTGATGACAAATAGTTGGCTAAGGGAGTGGTGCTATAAAGAGGGCTTTGGGATGTATGGCCACTGGGAGGCTTTCGGGGACAGAAAACTGTTCTCACGGGACAGACTTCACCTGAGTAGGGAAGGAAATAGACTTCTGGGAGGGAGGCTGGCTCATCTCATCAAAAGAGCTTTAAACTAGGAATTTGGGGGAGACGGTTGGGAGATGTCCAGTTAATCTCCACACCAGATTATAACATTGAGAGGGAGGACAATGAGATAAGAACAGATACAGCCAGGGGGAAGAGATTGGACATAAGGAGGGGGGGGTGGATACCAGACTAATGGGTCATACTAGCAGTATGGTGTCCATAACAAATGGGAGAACGAATGTGAGAGAGGCCAAAAGGCATAAATTAAGATGTTTATACACCAATGCAAGAAGCCTAGGTAACAAAATGGAGGAATTGGAGCTCCTGGTCCGAGAAATGAAACTGGATATCGTAGGAATAACTGAAACGTGGTGGAATAGTAGTCATGACTGGAGTACAGGTATGGAAGGGTATGTGCTGTTTAGCAACGACCGGATCAAAGGTAAAGGTGGGGGAGTAGCATTGTATGTCAATAATGAGGTAAACTGTAAAGAAATAATAAGCAATGGAATGGATAAGACGGAGTCTGTCTGGGCATTACTCACATTGGGTAAAAGAACTACTAGAGCCTCCCCTGGGATAGTGCTTGAGGTGTGCTATAGACCGCCGGGATCTAGCCTGGATACGGACAGAGAGCTCATTAACGTTTTTAGGGAAGTAAATACTAATAGGAACTGTGTAATCATGGGAGACTTTAACTTCCCAGATATAGATTGGGGAACAAATGCTAGTAACAATAACAGGGCTCAGATTTTCCTAGACGTAATAGCTGATGAATTCCTTCATCAAGTAGTTGCTGAACCGACGAGGGGGGATGCCATTTTAGATTTGGTGCTGGTGAGTAGTGAGGACCTCGTTGAGGAAATGGTTGTAGGGGACAACCTTGGCTCAAGTGATCATGAGCTAATTCAGTTTGAACTAAATGGAAAGATTAACAGAATTAAATCGGAGACTAAGGTTTACGATTTCAAAAGGGCTAACTTTAATAAATTAAGGAGACTGGTTAGGGAAGTGGATTGGACTAACATATTTAGGGATCTAAAGGTGGAAGGCGCCTGGGATTATTTCAAATTGAAGTTGCAGGAGCTGTCAGAGGCGTGTATCCCAAGAAAGGGAAAACGGTTCATAGGCAGGAGATTTAGACTGAGCTGGATGAGCAAGCATCTCAGAGGGGTCATTAAGAAAAAACAGGAAGCATACAGGGAGTGGAAGAGGGGGGGGATCAGCAAAGAAACCTACCTTATTGAGGTCAGATCATGTAGAGATGGAGTGAGAAAAGCAAAAAGCTGAGTAGAGTTGGACCTTGCGAGGGGAATTAAAACCAATAGTAAGAGCTTTTATAGCCATATAAGTAGGAAGAAAACAAAGAAAGAAGAAGTGGAACCGCTTAAGACTGTAGATGGAGTGGAGATTAAGGATAATCTAGGCATGGCACAATATCTAAATGAATATTTTGCATCGGTATTTAATGAGGCTAATAAAGGCTGAGGAATAGTAGAAGCGAGACGGATGGGAATAAAGGAGTGGGGATTGACATTACTGTATCCGAGGTAGAAGCCAAACTCGAACAGCTTAACGGAACTAAATCGGGCGGACCGGATAATCTTCATCTGAGAATATTAAAAGAATTGGCGCGGGAAATTGCAAGCCCGTTAGCGATAATTTTTAATGAATCCATAAACTCGGGGGTGGTACCGTTTGACTGGAGAATAGCTAATGTGGTTCCTATTTTCAAGAAGGGGAAAAAAGTGACCCAGGTAACTACAGGCCTGATAGTCTAACATCTGTAATATGCAAGGTCTTGGAAAAAATTTTGAAGGAGAAAGTAGTTAAGGACCTTGAGGTCAATGCCAATTGGGACAAATTACAACACGGTTTTACGAAAGGTAGATCGTGCCAAACCAACCTGATCTCCTTCTTTGAGAAAGTAACAGATTTTTTAGATAAAGGAAATGCGGTGGATCTAATATACCTCGATTTCAGTAAAGCGTTTGATACGGTACCGCATGAGGAATTATTGGTTAAATTGGAAAAGATGGGGATCGATATGAAAATCCAGAGGTGGATAAGGAACTGGTTAAAGGGGAGACTGCAGCGGGTCGTACTAAAAGGTGAACTGTCAGGTTGGAAGGAGGTTACCAGTGGAGTTCCTCAAGGTTCAGTTTTGGGTCCAATTTTATTTAATCTATTCATTACTGACCTCGGAACCAAATGTAGGAGTGGGCTGATAAAGTTTGCGGATGACACAAAGTTGGGAGGTATTGCCAATTCGGAGAAGGATCGGGATATCCTGCAGGGAGATTTGGATGACCTTGTAAACTGGAGTAATAGTAATAAGATGAAATTTAATAGTGAGAAGTGTAAGGTTATGCATTTAGGGATAACTAACAAGAATTTTAGTTATAAGCTGGGGACGCATCAGTTGGATGTAACGGAAGAGGAGAAGGACCTCGGAGTCCTGGTTGATCGCAGGATGACTATGAGTCGGCAATGTGACGTGGCCATGAAAAAAGCTAATGCTGTCTTGGGATGCATTAGGCGAGGTATTTCTAGTAGGGATAAGGAGGTGCTGGTTTCGTTATACAAGGCACTGGTGAGACCTCATTTAGAGTACTGTATGCAGTTCTGGTCTCCCATGTTTAAAAAGGACGAAATCAAACTGGAACGGGTACAAAGAAGGGCCACTAGGATGATCCGAGGAATGGAAAATCTGTCGTATGAAAGGAGACTCGAGGAGCTCGGTTTGTTTACCTTAACCAAAAGAAGGCTGAGGGGGGGATATGATTACTCTCTCTAAATATATCAGAGGGATAAATACCAGGGAGGGAGAGGAATTATTTCAGCTCAGTACTAATGTGGACACTAGAACGAATGGATATAAACTGGCCGTCGGGAAGTTTAGGCTTGAAATTAGACGACGGTTTCTAACCATCAGAGGGGTGAAGTTTTGGAACAGCCTTCCAAGGGAAACAGTGGGGGCGAAAGACCTCTCTGGCTTTAAGATTAAGCTTGATAAGTTTATGGAGGGGATGGTTTGATGGGATACAGTGATTTTAGTCAATAGGTCAATAACAATGGTCAATGATGGGATATTAAAAGTTACTACAGAGAACTTTTCCAGGAGGTCTGGCTAGAGAATCTTGCCCGCATGCTTGGGGTTCAGCTGATCGCCATATTTGGGGTCAGGAAGGAATTTTCCTCCAGGGTAGATTGGCAGAGGCCCCGGAGGTTTTTCGCCTTCCTCCGCAGCATGGGGCAGGGGTCGCTTGCTGGAGGATTCTCAGCGACTTGAAGTCTTTAAATAATGATTTGGGGAGTTCAACAGCTAAGTCAAGGGAGAGAATTCTTCCAGGAGTGGGTGGGTCAGGTTTTGTGGCCCGCATCATGCGGGAGGTCAGACTAGATGATCATAATGGTCCCTTCTGACCTTAGAGTCTATGAGTCTATGAGATCTCCCTCACTGCCCAGCACCCCCCAACAGGCCCCCACTGCCTAGCACCCCAAAACACACAAACCTCCCCCACTGCCCAGCGCCCTCCACACCCTCACAGCCCAGCACCCCCCGCACACCTCCCAGACACTCACTCCACCACACCCTTCCCCCTTCCCTGGCCGCACTCACCAGCCCTGCTGGGAGGTCTCTGGCTCCTAGGGTGAGAGCGGCAAGGGGAGTCTCCAGTGGTGAGCAGGAGCCGGTTCGCGGGAACCGGTTGTTAAATTTAGAAGCCCTTTTAGAACCAGTTGTCCTGCGCGGGACCGGTTCTAAAAGGGCTTCTAAATTTAACAACCGGTAAGTTGAAGTGACCAGGACCGTAGCTGGGGGGGGGAGCAGAGGGAGCGGCTGCTCCCCCTGAGCACATTATCCAAAAGTGGCGCCTTAGGAACCAACCCCATGGGTGCTCCAGCTCTCCGCCCCGCTCCCCGGCCCCAGTTCACCTTCGCTCCGCCTCCGCCTCTGAACACTCTGCCCCGCTTCTCCCCCCCCCCGCTTCCCGTGAATCAGCTGTTCGCGCGGGAAGCCTGGGAGGGCAGAGAAGCAAGCGGCGGCTTCGCGCTCAAGCCCAGGGAGGCGGAGACGGAGCGGAGGTGAGCTGGGGTGGGGGGAGCCGTCCGCGCCACAGCAGGTAACCCGGGGGGAGGGGCGCGCACGGGAACCGCTCCCCGCCCCAGCTCACCTCCGCTCCGCCTCCCTGGGCCTGAGTGCGACGCCGCCGCTTGCTTCTCAGCCCTCCCAGGCTTCCTGCGCGAACAGCTGATTGGCGGAAAGCGGGGGGGCTGCAAGCTCAGACTGACTTGGTGCTCCAGAGACTGCGCGGTGGCAGTGTGGCCCTGCTCCAGCCGAGCGGCGCGGCTGTAGCACCGCCAGCCACCTCCAGGCAGCGCGGTAAGGGAGCAGGGAGGGGGTATTGGATAGAGGGCAGGCGAGTTCAGGGGGGTGGTGGAGGTCAGATGGCAGGGAACAGGGGGATTGAATGGGGGCAAGGGTCCCGGGGGGCAGTCAGGAAGGAGCAGGGGTTGGATGGGGCAGTGGGAGGCAGTCAGGGGCAGGGGTTCCAAGGGTGGTCAGGGGACAGGGAGAAGGGGTGTTTGGATGGGGAATCAGGAGAGGAGTTGGATGGGGCAGCGGAGGGCAGTCAGGGGACAGGGAAGGGGGTGGATGGGACAGGGGTCCCGGGGTGGGCATCTAGGAACGCGGGGGGTTGGATGGGGCAGGAGTCCCGGGGGGGTGGGCCAAAAAGCGCTCTGGACGGGGGCGGTGGCTGAGCCCTGTGTCCCGCTGGGGGGGGGGAGGCGAGCGCTCCGTGCCCGTGTCCCGCTTGGGGCAGTGGGGAGGGGCAGCAACGCGCGCGGGCTCCGTGTCCCGCTTGGGGCCGGGGGGGGGGGTAGGTGGAGGCGCGCGGCAGCGCGCGAGGGCTCTGTGCCCGTGTCCCGCATTGCTGGCTCCTGTCGGCGGGCAGGCACGCCACCAGGAGCTGCCCCAGGAAGCGCCGCCACGCCAGCCTCGGGACTTTGTGTGCGGGGGTTTAGAATCCCCCCGCGGGCCGCACAGTGAGCCCCCACGGGCTGCATGCGGCCCACGGGCTGTATGTTGTGCAGGCCTGGTCTTGTGGCATACTCGCAACATGTCTGAAAAGCATAAGACGCCATCTGCGGATAATGGCCCCAGTAGTCTGTAGACCGGAGCGACCATAAACATCTGCTTTACAAATGAAGTCATTCCACTCTATGCCCAATATACAACGTTATAGTGGCCCAGTCCCAATGTTTCACAACCATACAGCAGTACAGAGAGGATACAGCTCGATTAGATCCTGAACTTGGTTGTCGTGCCGAAATGATGTTGATTCCGTATTCATTGTAAACGACCCATGGCAGCGGCTGCAATGCCACACTCAGGCACCTAAATAAATGGCCTGACCTTTCTCAAATGCTGAATACCAAGAACTTCTCACTCGAATCTGCCAAAGCCGTGGCTGTTCAGCTCCTCTAAAAATCAATCCACTCGTTTAGATGCCTGAATATGAATGTTAGTGCCAGACTTTGGACAGTGACATAGGAAGACATTGGCCTGAGCCTATGCATAGACTCTCATCCTACAATCCAGCCCCTCAACAGATACATCCCAGCTTCTGACTGTGAGCCATTCAGCTACAATGGGGAGGCCTAGATGCTGTAAGTGAATTAACATGTAATGATAGATAGACAGATAGATAGATAGTATAAGCTATTCTTTCTACCATCTGCCGTACGGATTTGCTCTGTAGAGCTTGCTGTCCCTGTTACTCATGGGTATTTATGTTGCAGAGCCCCACATGAGAGAGGGAAGGATTTCAGGCCCAAGGCCCAAGTGGGGCAGGAAGAAGCACATGCTCACCTCAGTTGCCATCTTTGCTGAGTTAAGTTTTGTTGACTTGTTGAACTGAGATTGCAGAGCGTTGCTCAGTCCCATATTCTCACAACTGGCAGTGCCCCATATATATGTCTGGGGCACCTGGCATCCTCATTTCTTAAGCTGTAAGTGGGGTGGCCTGGGATTTATGTAAAAGGCAGGGATTGTGTTGAAACCATAATCATCCAGATACTTCTGAGGAAATCCCTCTGGAACAGTGGAAATAGCGTAGCATTCGGCCATCAGTCCCTCGGTAATTTCCCAGATTGTGACTGCGTTTGATTTCCCGTGAGACGTCTTGAAAACTGCTCTCTTTGTTGAGAGGCTGAACCTCTGAAAGTTCGCCCTGGAGAATGTAAGCATTGACAGGAGAGCCGTTGTGTTGATTCCCTAGGGCGCACTGTCCAACACGCCGGCAGACAGACCCAGATCAGAAGGCCTGGACTTGGTACGTGAACGTAAGTAATATCCTTAGGTTAGTGCAGTGAGGAAGCAGAGGTCCCAGGGTGTGGGTCAAGGAGATGGCAATTGGGACGCAGAGGTCCTGTCATGGCACCAATGGGGTCTAATTTGTACTGTGTGCTTTGGTCATCCACTGTGTGATGATCCTCTTCTGTAATGGGCGCCATCGGCCTGTTGTAATGGCTCCAACACCACCCTCCTCCCAGCCTCAGGAGAGGGAGGTGTTCCCAAGGGAGAGGGGGCATGGCTGCGGCATCCCCGAGGCTTCTCTGCTTTATGCTGGGGGCTGGCCCAGTGGCCAGATGGCCTCCAAGTTGGTGGGGGTGGTGCACAAAAGCGGCTTTCAGGCACATTCCCACGCAGCTGCCAGGATCTGCACTGAGCCTAGGATCTGCAGAACCATATCACAGGCTGGGCCTCAAGGCTGGCAGGTTGGCAGATGCTGCACTGAGCAGCAGAGTTACTCTGTATCCTGAGTCAGGAATCTTTTCTGCTGCTTCGCTGATCAGAGGAGCCTGGTAGTTAAATGAGGCAGGAAGATACACCTGGTTAATGCAAAGACACAGATGGAGCCCTGGAAGCCCGTATTTCCTGGTGTTTAGTCAAAGAAGATCAGGCCAGGGCAATATGACTTGACAGTCCTCAGCAAGGACTCATCAGAGAGACCCTCAGATGTAAAGAGGGAGGAGGTGGGGGATATTGGGTACAAACTCCCCAGATCCAGTTCCTTAGTCCGGGATCTGAGTGAGGGTGAGACCAGCCCGTCAGTCAAAGGAAATAGTGGACAGTGAGATGGTTATAGGCTAAGCCTAGTGATGCAGGAATGAGTCCAACCCCTCTTTGTTCATGGTGGCCTGATCCAAACAAAGCTCACGGAAGTCAGTCTCTCTGTTGTCTTTAATGGGCTTTGGCCCAGGCCCATGGAGAAGAGAATGTGTTCTTTGAGCCCTACAAAGGACAGAGCAGAGACCATTTCCGTCATTAATAGTGTGATGATTGAGCTGGAATAAAGCTAATCCAGGGTTCCCCTTTCTCTGCTGTTGCTAAACTTCTTTTTTCCTTGTTGATACCCCAACACACGAACTGCTGGGCACCGCCAAAGTCCACAAAGAGGAGAAAAGAGGGAGGAGCAGCGTCCGCCTGCTAAAATTCATGGCTGAGGACGGACCAAGTAACCTTTGACCCTGACTAGCTCATTATGCGTTCCACAGGGGACCCTTATTACATAACAGTACAGTGATTGGCCAGCCCCAGGCTGGCAGGATAAACCCAGAGCACAGCAACCTCTGTCCTCATGACTGAAATGGGCTAGTGCCACTAGATGGGCCATGCCTCCTTCACCTCTATTACGCAGCAGTAAGGATGTGAATCACAGCAAGGAGATCAAAGCTCTGTAGAGCTAGAGACAAGCTCTCTCCTTGCCACCTTTCATATGGCAATTCTCACCCCTCCCCCACCCCTACCCTCACCCCTACCCCCACCTCCCACACACACACACACATTTACAGAGGAGACTCTAGACAAAATACAGCAAAGGGCAAAATAACTGGTCCCTGGACTGTGGGAGGAGAGTTATGGGCAGGGAGTGAGGGAGCGGATGGCAAGGAGAAGGCTCCGGGCGAGTGTGATCACGGTGATCAGCGAGCCTATGGGAGTTATTCACATTCTCAGGAGGCCAGGACAATTGCTTAAAAGTAAGACAGGAAAGCTGGAGGCAAGACCACGCTAACCATGAAAGCAGGTTTGCCTGGCACGGGGACAGTCCAGCTCGCAGCGTAGTTCTACAGTCGCTCTGGACTGACTCTGACTCTTGTCCCCACTGAGTCTCCCACCCCAGCCACCATGCGCACATGAGCCCAGGGCGATTCTGAGGAGACCCCTATTTTCTGAACAACGGCTTCAGGAAGGACCTGGCTGGCTGGGAAAGCGCAGAGCACTACAGAGCCGGCTGGGCCCTTCATGTTTTTCAGCCTGTCAGCATATTGGATTCAGACTAATTCTCAGGCTGAACTCTATTTAGAACAGGTACCTTTGTTCCTTCCTGTGCTAACGTCACTCCGCTTTGGGGGAGAATAAAGACAAAGGCCTATTAGAGATCTGTAGAAAGCCCATCTGGGAGACAGATTCTTCCACAGCTGCTTCTGTGAGATTCTGACAGCTTCCTCTGACCCATCGGGTGCTGGCTGCTGTCAGAGATGGGGTCCTGGACTGGATGGAACTCAAGTTTTGATTTAGTCTGCTAATGCCCATAGCTAGTCCTTCACTAGTCAGTACCAGGCTCCAAGACCCAGCTCCTCGGATGGTGCAAATTGGCTTAGCGCTATGGACGGCAATGGAGCTCTGCAAATTCCCACCAGCTGAGGATCTCTAGCCCTGCAGCATCAGTGACTCAGGACACTGGAGTGTGTTGGCCGAGGCTTTGAAATGATCATGGCAGTGAGAGATGGGCTCAGACTGGAAACCCCAAACCCAGCACTGGTGGACTTGGGGACGCTGAGATCTGGATCCGCAGCCAGAGCTGAATGATGTGGCTTGGGGCAGTCGCTGATTACAATAACCCCTGGTGTGTAGCTAGGCTGTGTGCACTGCACACTGGGTTCCCAACTGCAGGATTTGACTAGAAGCCTTTAAAAAAAAAAGTTTTGAGGTGCAGAAGGACAAGGAAAAATGTGACACCCTGTCCCAGACCCTGAGCTATTTCTGTAGTACAGGGGTCCCTTTACGAACACAGCAGCCATCTCCATACAGCAGCTAACAAAAAAAAAAGCTTCCATGATCCTTAAATCCTGACCCTGTCCCTCTTCCATCCTGCGCTGTCCTTTATTACACAAAGGCCTTGTCTACACTTACGTCAGCACGTAGGGTGCGTGTAGCTACACGTGAAAGGCTGTGGTAGGGAGGGCAGCCAGGCTCAGCTTGGGGAGCTGCCGGTGCCATTCCGCACTGCCTCCCCCCACCAGAGCCTTTCCCCACTGGAATCTTTCACTGCTATGGGGAAAGGCTCTGGCAGCGGGGAAGGGGCAGGACTCTACCCTACTAAATATAGCAGCGTAGACACGGGAGCCCCTGCATGGGCAGGTAGGGTGCATAGCCATAGGGTTCAAGAGTCCCTTTACTTGCCTTAGCCAGGCCTCACCATCTACACTGCTGTTACACCCGTGCTAGCAGGGTCGAAAGAGCCTCAAGTGTAGACCTACCCAAAGCAACCACCTCTGTTCCTGGAGTCCTAATTGACTGCGCTTGAAGAGGCTTGGGGATTGCAAAGGAAGGCAGGGTCCAAGTTAACACCCTAGCCCAGCAGCAGCCCCTCTGGTGGGAATTCGTCCTGGGCTCACTGCAAGGAAACAGTTCCCCCTTAGTTAGGACTTTGTATTGTTCTTCCAAAAAAGTAAGGCAGAAACTAGTCATGTAAGCCACTCACCACAGGGTGGCGCTGATGCTCTGCCTCCCCTACGTTTTTCTCCTCTTAGGTCCCTTGCAGCGAATCAGATTATGTCCGGTCTCTGTGCCCATTGATGCAGTCTGAGTAGCAGGAGCCCTTCAGCCCCACGGTGACATGGGCTGTTATGTGTTTGAATGATTAATCCTTCCTCTTCCTATTCCAGGCCAGAAGGGCTGAGGTGCTGTTTCCCGAGGAGCTGTTCCAGGACTAGCGAGGTAAGCACAGACACGGGCCGTGCACTACAGCTCTAGGTACACCCAGGAGCGCCGCCATCGTTTTTGCTGCCCTAGGTGGCGGAAGGTCCCGCCCCCGAAATGCTGCCCCCAACAGGCGGCAGAAGGTCCCGCCCCCGAAATACCGACGACAACGGGGGCAGCCGAAGATCCGGCCGCCGCGGTTGCCGCCCCCCAAATGTTAGCGCCCAAGGCAACCGCCTAGGTTGCCTAATGGGTTGTGCTGGCCCTGGGTACACCCCTGTAACCCTAGAGGGGCAGGAAACATGGTCCTTTCAGGTGGAAACGATGGTCGTTTTAATATGAGTGTCGAGTGTTTAGATGCAAGCTGGATGGATAGAAACAGAGAGTTTGGAAGATCAATATATAGCTGAAGATCATTGTTTTTATTGTGTTTTTTCCCCCGTCTCATAGGAGCCTTTCCAAGCATCACAGAAGTACGGGCCAGAGTTAACATGGCATCGAGTTGTTTGTTGCAGAATAAAGCTGCTGCTGATTTCCAAGTGTGTGCGGCCAACTTTCCTCACTGTGCACTAGGCTGCGTGTAGCCATGTGACTGAGATGTCGGCCTTCTCTTTTCTGGACACTGCACCTTTAATAGTAGAGGAATCTTGCTGGCTGCAAGCATCCTGGCTAGGGTTGCCAGGTGTCCAGTTTTCGACCGGAACACCCGCTCAAAAAGGGACCCTGGCGGCTCCGGTCAGCACTGCTGACTGGGCTGTCAAAAGTCCGGTTGGCGTGGGGCTGGCAGGCTCCCTACCTGGCTCCGCGCGTCTCCCCGCAAGCAGCGACATGTCCCTCGGCTCCTAGATGGAGGGACGGCCACAGCCCCATGCACAGCCCCCACCCCAAGCGCTGGCTCCGCATCTCCCATTGCCTGGGAGCCGCGGCCAATGGGAGCTGCAGGGGTGGCACCTGAGGGTGGAGACAGCGTGCAGAGCTGCCTGACTGCGCCTCCGCCTAGGAGCCAAGGGACATGTCGCCCTTTCCCTGGAACCAGCTGAGGTAAACACCACCCGGAGCCCGCACTCCAAAACCCCTCCTGCACCCCAATCCCCTGACCCAGCTCTGAGCCCCCTCCTGCACCCAAGCTTGGGGATTGGTCCTGCTTTTAGCAGGGGGTTGGACTAGATACCTCCTGAGGTCTCTTCCAACCCTGATATTCTATGACTCTATGATTCCCTCCCAGAGTCTGCACCCCCCCCAACACCCCAACACCCTACCCCAGCCCTGAGCCTCCCCTGCACCCCAAGTCCCTCATCCCCAGCCCCACCCCCAGAGCCCGCACCGCTAGCCGGAGCCCTCACCTCCCCCCCCCGCATTCCAACTGCCTGCCGCAGCACTGAACCCCTTCCCCCACCCGTCATCCCCACCCCAGAGCCCACACCCCCAGCTGGAGCCCTAACCTCCTCCCGCACCCCAACCCCCTGCCCCAGCTCTGAACCCCATCCCGCACCCAAACTCTTTCCTGAAACCCACGCCCCACCTCCCTGCCGCAACTTGGACCCCCCTCCTGCACTCCAAACTCCTCGTCACCAGCCGAAGCCCTCACCCCCTCCCACTTCCCAACCACCTGCCCCAGCCCGGTGAAAATGAGGGAGTGGAGTGAGGGTGGGCGAGAGCGAGCGACAGAGGGCGGGGGGAATGGAGTGAGCGGGGGTGGGGCCTCGGAGACGGGGCGGGGCAGGGCCTCGGTGATGGGGTGGCAATGGAAGGGGCCTTGGAGAAGGGTTAGGGCAGGGGTGTTCGGTTTTGTGTGATTAGAAAGTCAGCAGCCCTAACGCTGACTTTCGGGGGCAGGGGGCAAAGCCGGGGGGCCTGCTGTAGTCTGATCAATGGCTGGAGTTCCAAGTGGTGCCTGTGTGGAGCAAGTTCAGCCTTTCGTTTTGAAAACTCAGCCGGGCATTTTGAAGGAGAATCTCAGCTTTCTTCTTCCTTTCTTTCAAGTGAGTCGCTCTAGATTTTATGGCTGTGGATAAATACTTGAAAATGTGAACTCCAAAGGCTCAAAAACCAGACAGCAAATCATTTATTGATTTATTAACCTCATGATTTGGGGGGGACATGACATGATTTT
The DNA here is from genome assembly GCF_027887155.1 of Malaclemys terrapin pileata. Classification (NCBI taxonomy): domain Eukaryota; kingdom Metazoa; phylum Chordata; order Testudines; family Emydidae; genus Malaclemys; species Malaclemys terrapin. Next base: position 10,549,100 of record NC_071515.1, on the reverse strand, counting down.
TGAACATGGGGTGTTGGCCCTACTGCCTCTGCGTCTAACCCTTGGCAGGGGGAAAGGCACTTCCTCCTCGTTGGTTGCCAATTTAGGTTGGACGTATTCCTGAAGGTTTCATAACATGACATAATCCTTAATTAAGGATTAATCTTGAATTCATGGAGACACCAAGCCAATCCTGGAGGCTTGGCAACCCTACCTGCAGCACAAGCCGCCTTCTCTCAAGAAGAAACACCTACAAGCGACGTCCCCCAGCTCTGCCCACTCTCTGTTTTCTTGCTCCATTTTATCATTCTGTCTTCATCACAAATCACCCTTTCCCCTGCCCTGTGGGTCATTCTATCTGTTCCTCTTCCTTGCGTGTCTCTCTCCCTCCATCTTTGTTCCTCGTTCTCTGGTCCCACCTGTTTCCTCCCTCCCTTGTTCTCTACCTCATCTTCTGCTTTGCCCACCCTTGATTCATCTCCTACCTAGAAATTTAGCCAGGAGAGTGGGGGTAACCCCCCAATTCTGGCAAAAAGTGGTGTGGGATCTTCAGCAACGACCCCTGATTGGGATCTCAGTTTTACGGCTCCTCCGGCAGGTGGTCCAGCAGCAGAGCGCCCCCTAGCCCCACTGGCTCAGTATTGACACAAAGGACCTCCAGCTCCTGCATTCCAAGCAGTGTAGGCTGGAAGATTCATAGTTGGCCAGGGGGAAATCTGACCAAATCTGAGTGACATTTGATGAGGAGGTAAACAATCATGAGTTAAAAGGTCTTGCAAAAACAAATCCTCAGGTGCCCGCAGATGCTCCTACACATTGGCATTCTCTGACATCACGGCCTGCTCCTGTTCCTCCTCCTGGTCATGTGTAGATAAAAGCCTGAAACACTTGGAGAGCTTTAATTTTCTCTGCCCCATGCAGAGGTAACAGGATAAATGATCCACACCTCTGCTTACTCCTCTGTGGGGAAAACACACCTGTCCTGCACTGCTCGAGCCACAGGATGACTTATGGGAATGCAAACGTTCTCACTGACCTCCCGAGAGCCACATCAAACACGGAGCCATGGCAGGAAACAAACCTACCAGACTGTAGGTCACGGCAAGTTCGGCTCTGGACTGTATTTCACCTGCAAACTGTTAACAATACAGGCAGCTCCAGAGGGAGTGCCACCAAAACACCCCCGGTTCAGCTTTGTGTTGACAAGAGCAGCTAAGGACACGGACAATAACAGACCCAGAGCTAGGTTCTTGACACCACTGATTCCCTAGGGCATAGGTTTCTGGCCCTATGCCCAGTGCAATTAAAATCTGTTGTTGTTATTATTTATTTGGATTTCAGTAGGACCTAATGGCCCCAGTCCATTGTGCCAGGTGCTGTATATGTGTTTGTTATTTATATTACCAAACGATTTAGGTGCTCCAGTCATGGACTAGGCCCCATTGTGCCAGGTGCTGCACAAACACAACACAAAAGACAATCCCTGCCATGAAGAGCTGACAATCTATCAATGGGATCAATCTTCACACTGTGCACAGTCTCTTCAGAAGTGCACAGTCAACCTGTGGAACTCCTTGCCAGAGGATGTTGTGAAGGCCAAAACTATAACAGGGTTCAAAAAAGAACTAGATAAATTCATGGAGGATTAGGGTTGCCACCCGGCCAGTTCGCGTTCCGGATTGTGTGTCCAGGTGCCATTTGACAAGACCTGATATCTGGGTTTTTTGGATCTGGAGTGGAAGAGCTGAATCAGAGGGTGTGGTCTGGGAGAGAGGTTTATCTCACGGTGACACTAACACTTTTGACTGGCTGGCCAGGAAGTACCACCCCCTCATAGCTGAGGACTTCCTGAAACAATAAGAAACACAGATGGACTGGGGCTGCAATTGCTTTCCGACAGTCCCACCTCTGGGACCCACTTCTGGGATTCACAGCATGGCAGTCAGCACGTCCCAGAGCGCATGTGGGTGTCCAGCGCCATGGGGCTGGAATTCCACTCTTGCCCATCATAAATGCCAGCTGCCACGCTGCCGCTGGAGGGATTAGGAGCATTAGATCCCAGGCTGTGATTAGGTCGCTGACGTTCCTTTGTACAGACTAACACCTTTCACCTGGGATTCGGGGCAGGACTGCTAAGGGCGCAGCCGCAGAATGCGCCTGGTCCAGTGAAGCTGCATGCAGAAAAGAGCATCTGAGTGGCAAGGAATGGCTTAACTGGGCAGGGTAAGGACGCGACAGGTGAAGCCTCTGGTATGGCACTCGAGGTGTATATGTTCTGTATGCGGCTCCTCCAATACATTACGTAAAGAAGAACCCCACGGACTAGACAGTGCCATATAGGCACAACCCTGCGCAGGGCAAATCCACTGTCCATAGGAGTATGAGGCCCAAAGCTTGCAGAGCTCCCCAGCCTGGGCCCACGGCTGTGCCCCACAGGAGGGTGCAGGGTGCCCTCCCCTCTGCTGCTCACCAGCTTTGTCTCTCCACTCCAGTCCTTTCACCACGGTGGCCAGTGTCCACAAGGCTACTAGCCGGGAGCAGACCCTGCACCCTCCAGCAGGCCTGTTTCAGGATGGCATCAATGTGCATTAGGTACCTTTAGTTCCCACCAGCGGGGTCTACACGGGCTGGCTAGAGTGCGACGTGCGAGTACTGCACAACTCATACCCCCATAGAGCGGACTGCGGCGCCATGTAGAGTCTCACGGGGTGGGGGTGGGCATAGGAGTCAGGGGACGGGAAACAGGGGGGGTTGGCTAGGTGTGGGGTCCCAGGGGGCCTGTCAGGGGGCGGGAGTGTCGATAGGGGGCGGGGCAGACAGGGGACTGGAAGCAGGGGGGTTGGATAGGGGGCAGGGGTCCCGGGAGGGGGCGGTCAGGGGACAAAGAGCAGGGGGGGTTGGATGGGTGGAGAGTTCTGAGGGGGGCAGTCAGGGTGTGGGAAGTGGGAGGGGGTGGATAGGGGGCGGGGGCCAGGCTGTTTGGGGAGGCACAGCCTTCCCTACCCAGCCCTCCATATCATTTTGTAACCCCGATGTGGCCCTCGGGCCAAAAGGTTTGCCCACGCCTGGTGTAGCAGAACATTGAGGTGTGGTTATTAGTCAGCACATGGCAACGCCCTCTCTCCTTCCCTCGCATCACTGGTACCCCATGTCCCAGCACTCTGGGGTCACAAGAGCCGAGGAACGACCGACACAGGGGGCTCAGCGCCTGCATTCGATCAGTGACCGGACAAAGGAAGGAACTGCCGAGCCCAGGCAGAGGTGGGACGCAGACAGTAGAGAAAGGGGAGGATGTCATGCAGCCAGGGCTCCTGAGGACTTGTTCCCTCTGCTTCCCCTGCCCCAGAGCTCAGCACCATCTGCACCATGCGTCCAACGTGCATCCACCAGCATCAATGGGAATCTGTCCTTCTCCCAGGCTGGCTAACATTTCAGCTCCTCCCTTACACGCAGACCAGAGACAATAAACACAGCTTGGGCTAACCATGCCCTGGCCTTGCAACAGCTGGTCAGCTCCTACTTAAAGGCTGGCTAAAGACATACTCTTGCCAAATAATCCATTTCACTGGATCCCATAAGTATTTAATGATGGTATTTTATTACAAATCACCTGGCGGGGCTGGCCCAAGGAGGCACTACAGGAATTCACAGGGCCTCATAATGCATTAACCAATGAGACGAATTACAGCATATTAAAGTCCATTTACAAATACAGCAGCAATGTCTATTATTAACATAACAAGCCCCTAATAAGCAGCGACAGGTCAGTCCTGTTAGAAACAGGGGCAGGCAAACCCTGGATCTGGATTTTGCATTTGGCCGGGAGGTTCCAGCTGCAAACAGCAGCCCCATCGCTGGAGCAGGAGATTAGGCCTCAGTTTGCCCCTGACTCTGGTCCCATTGCCAAGGAAGGGAACCGAGCTGGCCCATAAGTTGTAAGCATGTGCAGGGCCCCCAAGCCGCCCTTATGCTTAAGGTCCTCTCTGATCAATGCACTCACAGGGAGACAGACCCATCCACAGCAAGTGTCACTAATTATATTAGCGAATGCCCCTGCCCCGCCTGTTTGCTGAGGTGACACATTACATCTCTTTTACAAAGCGAGACCCAGGCACAAAGAGACACTTGCCGCAGGTCAGAGACAGGGCATGGCCATGGCACCCAGGAGCACTGTGGTAGCAACAGACCTTCTCCACATCGCCGTCACCAGGGTCAACGTCCTTTGTTTGTCTCGACTCAGCTGCCTTTAGAAGCACGTGTCCCACCCTGCCAAGGAACTGCCCCGCAGCAGCGCCGGTCAGAAGGGCTCAGCTGAGCCCCCTTGGCGGTCTACGGCACTCAAGAGATGAAGGAGTGAAGCAGGAGGGGAGCAGTAGGGGGTTGCCAGGGGAGATGATCCACTCCAGGAAGTTTCACACCATCGGCATAATGAAGAGGCTGGAGAAGCCCTGGCCCAGGGGCTCCTATTCTAGTTTGGTAGCAATATTATTGCTTCCTGCGGGCTGCTGGTTTGCACCGACCCTGCAGGGAGGGAGCATTTGCCACAGTACCAGCTAACCCCTAATCTCTTTTGAAAAGCTCCATGTAAAAGGTCACTTCTCCCTGGCCAGCCTTCAGAGATGGGCAGAAGAGACCTTGGTTTAACATCTCATCGGAAGCATGCCGTCTCTAAGGGCTTGTCTACACAGGGAAACTTACTGGTATAATCATACCTCTACAGTTATACCTGTGAGCCATTTTTAAACGACTCGTGCTGGTGAAAGGGGTCATACGGCCCCTTCTGTAGATGGACACTTGCTGCCCACAATAGAGGTAGCAGTAGAGCAACAATCCTTACACCATCCACCTGTAACCCCAGAACCAACTCGGCCCCGGACCTGCCGTGGCTGGGAGAGGGGCAGCCCAAACCCAGTCCTGGCTCAGACCTGCCGCGGCCAGGGGGGGCACCTATCCCACGGCCCCAGCCCCGGAGCTGTGGCGGGGAGAGGCGCCTCTCCCCACAGCCCAGGTGCTGCAGTGGGGAGAGAGAGCTGGGGGGAGTTCTTTCTCCGCGCCGTAGCCCCGGAGCACCCTTCTGCACCCAAAACTCCTCATCCCCGGTCCCACCCCAGAGTCCACACCCCCAGATGGAGCCTCCATCTCCTGCACCCAACCCTCTGCCCCAGCCCTGAGCCCCTCATCACTGGCCCCACCTCAGAGCCCGCACCCCCAACCCACAGCCCTCACGCCCCAGCATCCCAACCCTCTGCCCCAGCCCGTAGCCCCCTCCTACACTCCAAACCCCTCGGCCCCACCCCCACCAGATGAATTTTGTTATGTGCACCTATATGAAGATGATGTGTCACACATCACCTCCATATTGGTGCACGTAACAAAATTCATTCCGCACATGGGTGGGAAAAATTAGAGGGAACGCTGGCCCTGTGTATAGAACCAATTTGGAGTTTGTGCCTGGCTCATAACAGACTGAGGTTGGTACACGAGCTCTTAAGACACCGCAGGACAGCTTGACACAGAGGCCACAGGCTCAAGCCCTGCTGCTGCTCACACGCTCGGGGTATCACATGATAAGTGGTGGCCCTTACAGGAAGCTCAGCTGGGCAGAGCTCTCAGCTCAGGATGAGCATCCCCAGAGGGGGAGGTCTCTTAGCTCAAAGCCAGAGGCAATATCAGAATTCTCTGTGGTCCAGCCGCTAGAGGGAGAGAGCCCCACTCAGTGGTTTGAGCATTACCCCCCTAAACCCAGGGTTGTGAGTTCAATCCTTGAGGGGGCCACTTAGGGATCGGGGGCAAAAATCAGTACTTGGTCCTGCTAGTGAAGGCAGGGGGCTGGACTCGATGACCTTTCGAGGTCCCTTCCAGCTCTGTGAGATAGGTATATCTCCATATATTATTATATAACTAAGCAAGCATGAACTGATGTGCCCCAGCCACACCCTAGAGGAACCACCAATCTCCCCACTGGGGGAAAGAGGACCAAGTTAGCCCCTGACTTCTTGGGGTGGTTGTTGTGGCCTAGACCAAGGCCAAGTTTATTTCATAGCTGGCTGAGTAAGGCATCAGATGGTAACAACCATCAGCCAACTCCCAACACAGGCTGGGTTTGAACTGCTGCCCTAGAGCTGGGAGGAGCTGCAATTCACGTCCAATCCCACAAGCTAACGAGTTCCCAGCTACACCTCTCTGAAAGGACAACAAGGCTCTGTAGTGACAACAGGGCTGGTCCACCTGAGCTTCCTGCCCGGGCCAGACACTGGCTTCTGCAGCTCTCCCAACAAAGGAAAGGATAATTGTCCCTATTATTCAGGGTCCTGCCTGGGGGCTGAGTTGAATACCTGCCCATGTCTCTCATGAATGCAGCAATTGTTCTGTCAGAGGGTAAACTGATATCTTGGGATGTCAATGGCTTAGTCACCTGCTAAGGAGCTTTATCTATACACTTGTCAGGCCTATTGTTGCAATCCCCTTTCTAATGCCTCAGTCAAAGTGAGGCCTGGTCTACACTACAGGGGTAGGTCACCGTAAGCTTCCTTGCGTCCACCGAGCTGTGGAAGTGTCTTCACTTAAATTCGGCTCCCGTTGATGTAAAGTGCCTCCCTACACCGATTTAGTAATGTCACCTCCCCGAGTGGTGTAGAGTCATGGTCAATGTCATTAGGTCGACACAGTGTCAGCGTAGAGCTGCCTAGGAAGGAGTACTGCGGAAAGGGATCTGGGCGTCAGAGTGGATCACAAGCTGAGTCAACAGTGTAACACTGTTGCAAAAAAAGCAAACATCATTCTGGGATGTATTAGCAGAAGTGTTGTAAGCAAGACATGAGAAGTAATTATTCCGCTCTGATTAGGCCTCAACTGGAGTATTGTGTCCAGTTCTGAGCACCACATTTCAGGAAGGATGTGGACAAATTGGAAAGAGTCCAGAGAAGAGGAACAAAAATTATTAAAGGTCTAGAAAACATGACCTATGACGGAAGATTGGAAAAATTGGGTTTGTTTAATCTGGAAAAGAGAAGACTGAAGCAATGGGCTTAAATTGCAGAAACGGCAGTTTAGGTTGGATATTAGGAAAAACTTCCTAACTGTCAGGGTGGTTAAGCAAATTGCCTAGTGAGGCTGTGGAATCTCCATCATTGGAGATTTTTAAGAGCAGGTTAGACAAACACCTGTCAGGAATGGTCTAGATAATTAGTCCTGCCACGAGTGCAGGGGATGGACTAGATGACCTCTCGAGGTCCCTTCCAGTTCTGTGATTCTTCAGGTCTTGGAAAAGTTTACAGGGAGAAATCATTAGCTGGCTGCAGGGTACAGGATAAAAACCCGATCGGATGTCCTGCTCTTCTTTGCATGGCACCATTTCAACTAAATGTTTGCTCGCTTCATCTTGAAAGCCCTTATTTCAGTGGACCTTGAATCTCCTACTTCATATGAACAGCCATAGTGGGCCAGACCAGTGTCTTGCCTCTGACAGTGGCCAGTGCCAGGAATGAACAGAACAGGGCAATTATTGAGTGATCCATTCCCTGATGTCCAGTCTCAGCTTCTGGCACTTGGACGTTTAGGGACATCCAGAACATGGGGTTGCATCCCTGATCATCTTGGCTAATAGCCATTGATGGGCCTATCCTCCAGGAACTTCTTTAATTCTTTTTTTAACTCAATTATACTTTTGGCCTTTACAATGTCCACTGGAGGGAAGGAAAGGGGCTTTCAGAGGATGGAGCTACGAGAGAGTTGTGGGTCCCACTTGACATAAGTAATAAAACATGGGGGAAGCCTTATTTCTTGGGAGACAGGATTAGGGAGGTAAATGAATCAGCAGGCTGGAAACAGAACATCTGGACTAGCTAAGATAAGGGGGACACCCAGGAAACCATTTATAATGGGCAAGATAATGGATAAGCTAAGCCTGGAACATAAGATGGGGTACAGAGTAAGTTGCGCATGGACAGTGCACACTGTACAGAGATTGGTTTCTGGAAAGTGACCGTGCCAATCCCAAAATGTGTGATTCAACATACAGTAAATGCCATATAACGTGTAATTATATATAAAGGAAGAGATTTGCTATGTAACTTTGGATGTGTGGTACGCCCTATGCACAGTCTCGGGAGCCCATCCGCAGGCCCCTGGAGCTGCACGCACGTTCCCATCCCCACATCATATTTACCCTTATGCCCAGCTTAGGGGGCCAGAGCAGAAAGGAGAGCCTGCCCCTAAGGTCCAGGCCTATGCCTATGGTTGGCTCTGATGGCAGTGGGGACGCGGGAAAGTCCCATGCCCAAGAGCAATCGGAATAAGTAGGACTCATGTCCCTCAGCTGATCACTTATCACTGCTGAGCCGTGAGAGGAAATGACCACCCCGCCCCTCCAGCCTCGGCACCTACTTAGAGCCCTGCGTGGGACTAGTATAGAGCACTGCAGCGGGATTAAACAAAGTCGCACGCAGGGCTCTGCGCCAGCCCTTCTCAGCCCAGTGCGACCTTCGCGCTTCACCTGGGAGTGGAGTATTGACTTCATGTTCGTACATAGCACCAGGGCCTGGCAACAAGGGAGGCAAGAGGTGAGAAGCCAGTTACGCAGCTTTATTGTACTCAGCCCTGCCCACAGCATCTCCGGTGCTCTGTGCGCCCCACCTGCTCACTGGCTCAGCCGACGATGGGCGGGGGCGGGGAGCGTATTTAAGGGACTCATGGTCTGTTCTGTCAGCACATTTGAGACGGACCGGCGAGAGCAGCCACAGGGAGCGACGTCTGTGTAACCGTCTTGTGCTGGTATCGTAGGCAGTTTTGTTTCGTAGCTGTAGTCTGCTTGCTAGGTTTGAAATAGTATTGCTCCTTGCAACACTTTCCCCAGCCATGGTGTGAATGTGTGTGTCTCAGTGTGGGAGTCTGTGAGTGTGGGTGTGGGTGTGTGGGGGGGTATGTGTGAGGGTGCATGCACCTGATACAATTATCAGAGGGGTAGCCGTGTTAGTCTGAATCTGTAAAAAGCAACAGAGGGTCCTGTGGCACCTTTGAGACTAACAGAAGTACTGGGAGCATAAGCTTTCGTGGGTAAGAACCTCACTTCTTCAGATGCAAGTAATGGAAATCTCCAGAGGCAGGTATATATCAGTGTGGAGATAACGAGGTTAGTTCAATCAGGGAGGGTGAGGTGCTCTGCTAGCAGTTGAGGTGTGAACACCAAGGGAGGAGAAACTGTTTCTGTAGTTGGATAGCCATTCACAGTCTTTGTTTAATCCTGATCTGATGGTGTCAAATTTGCAAATGAACTGGAGCTCAGCAGTTTCTCTTTGGAGTCTGGTCCTGAAGTTTTTTTGCTGTAAGATGGCTACCTTTACATCTGCTATTGTGTGGCCAGGGAGGTTGAAGTGTTCTCCTACAGGTTTTGTATATTGCCATTCCTGATATCTGACTTGTGTCCATTTATCTTATTCACTACGCAAGTGTGGTGCAGTTAGTGGCAATTCTACTTGGCTGGGCTCAGGAGCGGGGACCTGCCCCTGGAATCACCTGGCGGGTGTTGAGAAGCCCAGCAGCATTGGCGGGTGCAGAGGTTCGGGGCTGAGAACTGGACTTAAAGCCCGGCCTCCCCCCGCAGTGCCAGGGGTTGCAGGTCGGGCCGTTTCAGTGTCTTCCTGCGCAGCCCATCTCTGCCGGGCGATTCCTTTCCAAGGTGAAGCAGCGTCCTGGTTGGCAACCAATATTGTGCAGTGAGCTCGTTGTTTAGCATGGTGAGGTGCCCGTCCTGCTGGGCCTGGCCACTGCTTTCACTGTGCCCAGGGCCTTCTCATCACACTGGGCATGCTCGGGGGCCAGGGCTGCAGCCCTCCCGCCTCCTTCCTGCTGGCTCAGCCTGGCCGGGAGTCCCCTTGAGTATTCTAGGATGCATTTCATCAGGCCCTGGTGACTTGCAAGCATCTAACTTTTCTAAGTGATTTTTAACTTGTTCTTTTTTTATTTTATCTTCTAATCCTACCCACTTCCCATTAGCATTCACTATGTTAAGCCTTCCTTCAGACTTCTCTGTGAAGACCGAAACAAAGAAGTCATTAAGCATCTCTGCCATTTCCAAGTTTCCTGTTACTGTTTCTCCCCCCTCACTGAGCAGTGGGCCTACCCTGTCCTTGGTCTTCCTCTTGCTTCTAATGTATTGATAAAAAGTCTTCTTGTTTCCCTTTATTCCTGTAGCTAGTTTGAGCTCATTTTGTGCCTTTGCCTTTCTAATCTTTCCCCTGCATTCCTGTGTTGTTTGCCTATATTCATCCTTTGTAATCTGTCCTAGTTTCCATTTTTTATGACTCCTTTTTATTTTTTAGATCATGCAAGATCTCGTGGTTAAGCCAAGGTGGTCTTTTGCCACATTTTCTATCTTTCCTCCCCAGCGGAATAGCTTGCTTTTGGGCCCTTAATAGTGTCCCTTTGAAAAACTGCCAACTCTCCTCAGTTGTTTTTCCCCTCAGTCTTGATTCCCATGGGACCTTACCTATCAGCTCTCTGAGCTTACCAAAATCCGCGTTCCTGAAATCCATTGTCTCTATTTTGCTGTACTCCCTTCTAGCCTTCCTTAGAATTGTGAACTCTATGATTTCATGATCACTTTCACCCAAGCTGCCTTCCACTTTCAAATTCTCAACAAGTTCCTCCCTATTTGTTAAAATCAAATCTAGAACAGCTTCCCCACAGTAGCTTTTTCAACCTTCTGAAATTAAAAGTTGTCTGCAATGCAGTCCAAGAACTTATTGGATAGTCTGTGCCCTGCTGTGTATTTAGTTGTCTAAAAAAGCCTCATCCACCTCTTCCACCTGGTTAGGTGGCCTGTAGTAGACTCCTAGCATGACATCACCCTTGTTTTTTACCCCTTTTACCCTAAACCAGAGACTCTCAACACTTCCGTCTCCTATGTCCATCTCCACCTCAGTCCAAGTGTGTACATTTTTAATATATAAGGCAACACCTCCTCCCTTTTCCCCCTGTCTATCCGATGACGGCCCTCAGCGTGCCCAGGAGATCCAGGAACCATGTGTGTGCCCCTCGGGATCCCTGCCCCAAAAGGCCCACCGGATCATGGTATCCCCTGATGCCATCCTGGCCACGCTTGTGCCCACGGCGGTGGTCAAGCTGCAGGATCACGTGGCTCAGAAATGCTCGGAGATCCAAATGCAGGCGTTTCCTAAGATGGTGGGAGAGTCACACAGAGATTCTCCCCTCGTGAGAGAGACTGCCCTGCCTGGGCCACTCCGCCCCCCTAGGGAGCCAGGCAAGCCCAGGACAGTGGCATTGCCAATGATGGGACAACAGCCTGCCCACCCCATCGCATTCCAGATAAGGCATGAGCATCTCGTCATGCAGCGGGGGCTGCTCACCCTGGACCCAGAGCCCCCGGCAAAGGTGCCTCACACCGTCCCAGCCAGGGTAGCTGGGGTGGAGTTCAGTGAGATGGAGACCGATTTCCTGCTCAATGAGGTCAGGGAGAAGTTGGACTGGCACACGCAGCGGAAGAAGCTGCAGCAGGAGTGGGGTTTGCCGGATGCCCAGTGGAAATCCCTGCGGACTTTCCTGCTCCCGGTTCCCAAGCTGTCCTCCCTGAAGGCAAAGCCCGAGGTTGAGTTGGTTCCCATCCTTGGGGAGCTGCTCTTCCTTGGGAGGGATGTTAAAAAGCAGCTGGCGTTCCACATTATAAAGATTCAAGTGCAGCAAAGATGGGGACTGCCCATGAGGATCCAGGATTCCATGAGGAGGTTCATGTCTCCTTCCCCAGAGGAGAGAGGCCGGCTCCCTCACCCTACGTGCGGGGACATTGTGACTCCATACCGGTCACCGTTTCAGGTGCGTTCCAAGAAGGCTCGGTCTATTCAGTTGCCTCTAAGGGCCCCCAGTCAGAGGTGGCTGGAGGATGTACATGCCCTACCCACCGACAGAAGGCAGCAAATGGCCAGGTCTTACTCCTGGAAGCATCCTGGGGCAGCAGCTTCGAAAGGGAAAGAAACCCCAGACCATGGCAACGCATCGCAGACAGGGAAGCAAGGCACAAGCTCCTCTTGTTCCACACGTCCTCCAACGCCAGTGGAAGATACCACCATGGAGATGGGCAGGAGTGAGGGTGCGGCAGGAAACCAGGCTAACCCAGATCGCTGCACTCTGCCAGCAGGGGTGGATCTGACATCACCACCTCCAGAAACCGCAGGAACAGAGAAGTCGCTCGCAGCGACACTCCACATTTATAAGAGTGAGTTGAGAAAGCCCCTTACCGGTGTGAGCGGCACCAAAGGGACTGAAGAGACGCTGGAGCTGCACATGGAGAGGAAGGTTATCTCGGGAGAAGGCTCCTGCCTGAGGCCAGGGGCACAGGCAGGTGAGAGCAGGGCAGATCGTCCCAAGACCCAACGCCACCAGGTTGCCCCAGAGGCAGCAGGCTCTGGGCAGCTGACAAGATCCATTCTTGACTCTCTCATTGCTGGGCAGGCTGCGCACGACTGACAGATCAAGCACCTGATGGAAATGTTGAGCAGCTCCCGCCCCTTGGCGGGCCAGGTCTCAGTCTGCCAGCTGTGCCGCAAGGCACATCCAGGAAAGATGAAGGGTCAGAAAACTCAGGAGGAGACACAAGTATCTGCTGAGCTGCATGGTCTTCGAGACATCACGGCTCCACACGGGTTCGATGGAACTGTGAATTCAAAGCTCTCCAGGGACCAGCCACCAATCAGAGTCTGCAAGTGTGATAAGGTTCGACGGAAGAGACCTGCTGGCTCTGCAGGTGCTGACTTGCCCAGAAGATCCCATGGAATTCCACAGCGATGGACTCCAGGAGACTCCTCAGCGTCATCCAACCACAACAAGATGCCAGTGGTGTGGCTCCTTCCAGCAGACGGGAGCAAGACGCAGGATGGAATGGGGAAAACGGCCCCCACCAAGCAACCAAAGATGGTGTCCATTGCTACAAGTACAACAGGGCTTTCACAAGCCGGGGAGAAAACAACTGGGAGTCCTGACGGTTCTCCTCCAAAGCCACCAAAGGCTTCCAGAGCTAGGACACCATCCCCTTCAAGGAACAAAGTTCCAATTCTCAAACGGCTCTTAATGTGCCTCAGGCAAACCTTCTCCAAACTTCAAAACACAGTGAAGTCTCAAATGTCCAAGGACCCTCGTTCAAGAACACCTGATACTAAATTTATAAAGCCACCCTTTTGGAAGGCAAGGGCCTCCAAGGGTGTTTGGTAGTAGTATAAAGCCCTACCATCAACCCCGCCCCTTGACCCCTTAAGGCCCGACCACCTGTCACTGGAAGTCCAACACATGGGGGGTATTACTTCCGGTGTCATGGTGGACACATGACCGGAAGCAATGTGTGTCATGTGACCCCTATAAGAACTCCTCCCACTGCCCTCTACCAATCAGAATGGGTTTTGCCCGCCTAGGCCTGTCCCGAGAGGAGATTTGACCAATATGGGGGAGTTCCAGGGCGGGATGACCCATCCGGAAGGTGTTCATGTGACCCCTCTAAGAACTCCTCCCACCTCCCTCTACCAATCAGGAGGGGTTTCAGCCACATAGGATTGCCCCGAGAGCAGATTTGACCGATCGGGGGTGTCCCGAGGCGGGGTGACCCGTCCGGAAGTGGATAATGTGACCTCTCTAAGAACTCCTCCCAACGCCCTCTACCAATCGCAGTGGGTTTCGGTCATATAGGACCTCCCCGAGAGCAGATTTGACCAATCAGGGTTGTTCTAGGGCGGGGTGACCCGCCCAGAAGAGGGTCATGTGACCCCTCTAAAAACTCCTCCCAGCGCCCTCTGCCAATCAGAGTGCAGCACCATCACCTCATAAGTCCCAGAGCCGGGGCAGAAGAGGCCATCTTTTACCAGGAACACGTGCTTTAGAAATCGTGGAAACATGGACTCCTTCAGCACCCCCATGAGAACTTCGGACTTTGTTTTAGCCCCGAGGGCCTTTGACCATCCGCGGAGAAAGCGCTACATCAGCGACAGTTCCAAGGAGGAGGAGGGAGCGACTGAGGAGGGCCCTTTGGCCCAGCCATTGATGGATACGCCAGAACCCGAAACCCAACTGCTTGTGAGACACCCCGATGAGCGTGGTGGCCTCTTGTCGTCCACCCCCCTGGAGGAGGAAGGCGAACACAGCTCGGGGGAGTCACCGGAGGACAAGGTGAATGGAAAAGACGTCACTCAGGTAAATGAATTATTAAGAAGTGACGGTTGATGATGGGGTGTAATGGGGTTAGGAAACGGGGACAGGGGGGTTGTGTAAATTTAAAAACAAGCAGTGGGAATTTTCTTTTCTGAAAATCTCTCGACAGCTCGACAATGCCTTTCTAGAGGAGCAGGAGGCCCTGGACAGCGTTGCATCAAGCAGCGAAGATGAACTGGGCCCACCTTGGTTCTGCTCAACGCTGATACAAATTGTTGAAGAGGACTCCGAGTATGACGGCTATGAGGAGTTTAGGAAAAGCCTTGGCATGGAACTAACTGAGCCAGTGCCATGTCGTGAACATAAAAAAAGTCCTGCGGACTATTGTACGCGTTGCTGTTAATGCTGTACTTAATCACTGCCTTAGGGAAAAGCTTTTTGAAGATTGTGAGGGCTGTGTCATAGATGCGCCAGCCCAACGGCACCATGACTGTGTGACTTGGACTTCAGTGGATATAAACTGCAAACTCCGGGGCCTGTGTGCTGAGCTGTGTTTGGAAATCCTATTAAACACTGTTATTGCCATAGGTTATGCTATGCAATGTCTGTGCCTAACCCAAGAACATTTAGCGCCAGGGGGGACCTTGATAAAAAACAAGCCCCAAGACATTCATTGATATCTGCAAAGGGCCCCCACTTGGAATGGGTACTGTAAGAGGCCCTACAGAAAAATGTATTTGAACTAAAAGAAAAGAAAAGAAAAGCAGCCCAGTTGTGCAGACAACTTATTCCCCCAGCCCAGATCACAAAAGGGAATGCTAGGGAGGGGTGAGCCAATCAACCTGCTGACTATTTTGAAACAAAGAGTTAGGATGGTGTAAAAACCTCAGGGAGCTTGGAGCCTGTCTCTTTCAACAGAAACGCTCTTGAATTGCTGCTGGACTGCAAGAGGAGGTATGCGCCCTGTTTTGAACTCTGAAAATAGATATTCTATAATGCCATTCTTTGGCCATGCCATTTTAGTAAATAATGGTGCCTATCTTTATTGCAGTGTGATCTGTTTAGCATGGAACCAGGAACTTTAAGCTGCATTTCATCACCAGGCCAAGGTAAAAACCATTTTAACTATAGATGTGCTTAATACTGTTAAATTAAAAAAAAAAAACCTTCAGGTATTACACAGGTTGTATAGGGATTTGGGGGTAATCCTAACTTAACCTGAAGGCCCAAACACACATGGCAGGGGTGGGGGCGGGGTGGTGGTGGACAGAACAACCATGTGCCTTTTAAATGCATGTGGGTTTATTGAAAAGTATTTTCAATGGATTTTAAAAGCAGTTTGGTTTTTATTTTGCAAAATGAGATGTCTTTTTAAAAAATGTTTGTGGGTTTGTTTTTTAAAGCGGTAGAAATAAACTCAAAACCTGTGTTTGTTGTACAGCCTGAAATGGATTATTTTGTTTTAAATCTGTGACTTTTCAAATAGAAAAACACCCTAACGAATATTTTATTTTTTTAAGTTTACAAGACAATCTCATGTGTTTTATAATGTTGTTTGCTTCACAGTACGGTCAAAACATGAGAGGGTAAACAAGCTCAGAAGAAAAAGGAAAGAGACAGCTGAAAAGGAAAATTCACCAGCATCAATGACTGATGGATGGATGAAGCCCAGTAAATATATTTTGCTTATTTGTTTGGTTGTTTCATGAGGTTTTGTATTTTAAGTAAATCCATAGGTGTGGGTGAGAAAGATAGTAAAGTTCAGTTTCGTAAAATGTCTTTTCTCCCCCCTCATAGGCACGGGCAGCTTTCCTGACAATGCTGTAGTCGAAGCTACAGGGACACCTCTAACAGAACCGCCAAAGAACCAGGAATCTGATTTGAGACCTTTAACAACGCTAACACAAAACAGCACAAGCAGGAGCGCCGCCAGCTTTTCTGCTGCCCTAGGCGGCGGAAGGTCTCACCCCGAAATGCCGCCCCCCCACAGAGGCGGTGGAAGGTCCCGCCGCCAAAATACTGCCGCGGTCACCGCCCCCCAAATTGTAGCACCCTAGGCGACCACCTAGCTCGCCTAATGGGTTGCGCCGGCCCTGAGCACAAGAGTGCAGATGAAGCATCAGGGCAGTCCAAACCTCATATACGTCAAACCCAAGGACAAAACAAAAGACTCTGGTAAAGACCAACCACGCAAACACAACTCCAGTTCCTCAGCAGCCACCACCACACCAAGCCCTGAGAAAACTGAGCAAAAACGCTCACATTCACAAACCCGGAGCACGCGCTCTAGGGGTTGTGAACGTGAGCAAAAATACACACATTCACAAACCTGGAGCACGCGCTCTAGGGGTTGTGAACGTGAGCAAAAATACACACATTCACAAACCTGGAGCACGCGCTCTAGGGGTTGTGAATAAAAAACCAAGGACTGACAGACCATTCTCCCAACACCATAAGCTCGTCACAGCTCCCCCATATTCTAGTATTTGGGAAAAGTATGATGCTTCATTCAGAAAACTGATGAAGATTTGGGGAAAATAGGAGGCTTTGTTCAGAATACTAGTGGCTGCTATATCCTCAGGGGTCTAAAAGAAAGGAGAGCTGGAAACCACATCAAAAATGCAAAAGCTCTGGCAGGTGACTTTTTGAAAAATACTTCAGTTTTTCCAAAAGGTGGCTCTGAGCAGGTGTGACTAGCCGTGGAAAGGGGCCTGGGTAAAAAGGGCACCCTCAAGGGTACACATCAGCTCAGGTGTAAACAAAAGGGGGGACAGCTCTTGGTGGACAAACAAATGGCGGCCAAAAAGTTCCAGGCCAGGGTCTCAGTAAAAATTTTTAAAAAGGCTAAAGAGGTAATGAGGAAAAAAACCAAAAAGAGATGCCCCCTACTGGCGGCTCTCAAACTGGCTTGTCTGAAAATGGGGAGGTGGAACCCGACTCTCACGCAGAGTCTGGTTTAGAAAATTCCCCAGAGGGCTCTCTAGAAGGTCCCCGTCTACTCCTGATGACCCTCACGGAGGCCCCTCGGAGTCTTACTCTCAAATAGTCTCTGATGTAGAAGATGCCGCTGATGGTCCCATAGAGGAACCCCCAAGTAACCCTGAAAATGCAGAGGTGTATATGGAGAGAGTGAGACGTTGGCAATGTGAATTACCTAGATTTGGGGGGTCGGTGTATTATGAGGAATTTCGTTTTGTCAATCCTGAGTGAATAAATTCAGCTCAACAGGTTGTTGAAGCCATACACAGGGGAATACAGTTAGTTCTAGATGACGTTAATGGTGATTATGATGATTATGTTCAGTTACGTTCAGAGAGCCGAAATGTAACTAACCCTTTGTTTTCAGTCAGAAGAACTAGGAATGAGCTGTCTGCTGAGGATTTCTTAACTCAGGCCTCAAAGCTGTTACAGAGCAATAGAGAGCTGCATCTCGATGGGACGTTGCGCCTCGTTGTGACAGTTGTAAAAAACAGGGGTGGGGGCGCTCGTAGAGGTTTAAATTCTATCTGCGGTAGTCAAATCCTCCATAAAAAGAGACAATGCTTAGTAGACCTGATTTACACCGGTACCAATCTGTGTTTTGCGGGTGGGCTCTTCGCCGTTATGTCCGATCGTAAACCTACGGACGCGGAATTATTAGCGGGGGCGAGAAAGTTGCAGGAGAAACTGGGGTGGTCAGATCAAAAAAAGGTTCTGCTCAGTGACGTAGCAACGTTTGAAGAGCATTTAGGAGTCAATATACAGGTGGTGCTGTATGCGGCGAAAAGTGGATGGGGCTTTTTTAAAACGGGGGGCCCAGTGTACTCCAAGACTTTTTTCATCCTGTTGCACGATGAGCATTACTATGGGGTTCTGGATATGAAAAAGTTCTTCGGTGTGAAAAATTATTGTGAGTTTTGCCACATGGCGTACAGTCACGACCACTCTTGCAGGTATCGTTGTCGGCTCTGTTTGAGCGTAACATCCTTGGACAGCATGGGCGTGCAGCTGAGGTGTCCTAGCTGTAGACTGTATTGTCGATCCAAAGAGTGTTTAGATGGACACGTCGACTGTGCATCGAAAAAACAAGTCGAATGCCTGTCTAAAACTTTGTGTGATAAGTGTCAGTCTTATGTGGACAAGCGGCACAGGTGTAAAGGGAGGCGGTGTAAGCAGTGTCAGGGTTTGATCGCTGGTGATGTAGACAGTCACCTGTGTTTTATGGACAGCCTTAGAAAGCCCGAATCATCAGAAAAGTATCTTTTTTATGATTTTGAATGCACGCAGGAGACTGGGTTGCACACGCCCAATTACATTTTTGTTATGTCCCTAAAGCCGGGAAAATCCTGGGAATTTAAGGGCGACGAGTGTCTTTCTATGTTTGTTGAGACCTTTATTGGCAAAGAGTTCCAGGACTACACGTTCCTAGCTCACAATTCCAAAGGTTACGATGCGTACTTCATCGTTAGACAGTTACTGAAGGAAAAGATGTGCCTAGAACTGATCACTCAGAGTACCTCTTGGGGCCAGATTCACCAAAGGGCTTAAGTTCCTAACTGCTGCTTTAGGCACCTAACTGCCAGAATCAGGTCCCACTGGGATTCCCAACCCCCCCGCCCAGCTGCTGCTCACCACTGCAGGGTCCTAAACTCACTTGAAAGTCGTTTACAAGAGGGTCCTAGAAGAGAATATTGTGTGGTGTTACAGTTGTTGACAACCTCTGTATAAAGAAGTGCTCTGTAAATATCCCTTTATCAATTTTGTGGAGGGGCTGCCTGATGCTTTTGACGATGACCGTTTGTTTCCTACCAATCAAGTAAATATGATTATCACAGACGATCTGATGAACTCTGCTTGTGAAATCGAGAAAGGTTTTACCAAGTATGTGCATCACAGAAACCTGAGCATTATGTCTATAGTTCAAAACTTATTTTGTCAGGGGGAAAAGAATCACACGATTAATCTAAATGCAAAAACCCCAGGGATAAATTACAAATCGCTACACTCGCTCGGCAAATGTACCCCGGCAAAGCTGAATTCTTTCTAGAAGCTTTTGAGGATGCTACCAAAAGACCTTATGGCTACCTGGTGGTGGATTTAAATGCTTCCACACCAGAAGCTTATAGATTAAGAACTGGTGTTTTCCCTCCAGACTGGCTAGTGGTTTATACTTTGAAAAGAACAACAGCCTGGTATAAAAAGAGATGAACTATTGGCAGGCCCCTTTGTAGCCGCTGGGGTTGCTGACCGAAAACATGTCTAGCTGTGTAAAGGGAAACCTGGTCCTTTTAAAATTACTTAGCAAATCGTCCCCGCAGCAAAGGAGGGCTAGACTATGTTCAGCCTCTGACGATTTAGTAGCGGCCATCTCAGAAATAGCACTCAAGCTCCCAACTTCCCTGGGGGTGTAATATATTTTCTTTAACAGAGCTGCCTAGACATGACTTTTACTGGTACCGTCTTTTACTAACACAAATATGAAAGGGGACACATTAATATTGACACATTTAAATAAATACGTTTTATTAATCGCCTGGTTTAACATGACCTTTTACAGCCGCCTGTAAAAATGGACTCCATAAGGAAGTCTGAGCTGGTTCATTCTTCCATTTTGTCCTTTTCCAGATTTTCGTCTTGATATCTGTGTGTCATATCATGCATCAGCTGTTTTTGCTTATGTCTATTTACTCCCACGGGGCTACCGATGTGTAAGTTCTCAAAGGCTTCTAGAAAGGCATCGTTGAGCTGTTGAGAGATTTTCAGAAAAGAAAGTAAGCACCCCACTGCTTGTTTTTAGATTTACACAACCTGCTGTTTCCTAACCCCATTACACCCCATCATCAACCGTCACTTCTTAATCATTCATTTACCTGAGCGACGTCTTTTCCATTCACCTTGTCCTCCGGTGACGCCCCCGAGCTGTGTTCGCCTTCCTCCTCCATGGGGGTGGACGAGAAGAGGCCACCACGCTCATCGGGGTGTCTCACAAGCAGTTGGGTTTCGGGTTCTGGCGTATCCATCAACGGCTGGGCCAAAGGGCTCCCCTCGGTCGCTCCCTCCTCCTCCTCGGAACTGTTGCTGATGTAGCGCTTTCTCCAGGGATGGTCAAAGGCCCTCGGGGCTAAAACAAAGTCCGAAGTTCTCACGGGGGTGGTGAAGGAGTCCATGTTTCCACAATTTCTAAAGCACGCGTTCTTGGTAAAAGATGGCCTCTTCTGCCCCGGCTCTGGGACTTATGGGGTGATGGTGCTGTACTCTGATTGGCAGAGGGCGCTGGGAGGAGTTTTTAAAGGGGTCACACGACCCTCTTCTGGGCGGGTCACCCCGCCCTGGAACACCGCCGATTGGTCAAATCTGCTCTCGGGGCGGTCCTATGTGACCGAAACCCATCACGATTGGTAGAGGGCGGTGGGAGGAGTTCTTAGAGAGGTCACATTATCCACTTCCGGACGGGTCACCCCACACCAGGACACCCCCGATTGGTCAATTCTGCTCTCGGGGCAGTCCTATGTGGCTGAAACCCCTCCTGATTGGTAGAGGGAGGTGGGAGGAGTTCTTAGAGGGGTCACATGACACACTTTGCTTCCGGTCATGTGTCCGTCTTGAACCCAGAAGTAATACCCCCCATGGGTGGGACTTCAGGTGACAGGTGGTCGGGGCTTAATGGGTCAAGGGGTGGGGCTTAAGGGGCCAAGGGGAGGTGTTACAGTTTGATTGACAGTCGGGTCCTTATACTACTTCCGTTTTCCATACTACTGAATCCCACCCTGCCAGCATGCCCACTAACAGAAGGGGCCCACAAATTCCACCATCTCCCTAGCATCCAGTGGGCACCATCAACACAGCTCTGTGTCAAGGCATCACCCATCCTCCGTGGCCTGCCACGCCCCTGCTAGTCCAGTCCAAACAATGCACCTGGAGAGTGATGGGCTTGAACACACAACTCTCAGTCCTGACGTGCAACTGCCCTCTGCTCTGCCCCTCTCCTCTGAGCTCTGCTGCTGCATCCCGCTCTGCTTGGCTCTGCAGCACCCTTGGTGACTCTAGACCTGCACAGGGGACAGATCATCTTGCCGAACTGCCTGGTATTTTTTATGATGAGAACGAACCTCAGGACTGTTGCCCTCAAACCCAAGTCACACATACGCCTGATCAGGCTATAATCAATCCAGTCTCAGTTCCACCCATGTCATTCACTTTTCTCCCTTGAGTGGAAGAGTTTCTTCCAGTAATTGAAGATTTGTGGTCCACGGATTAACTATGGAGTTAAATAAACTGCAGATAATTTAAATCACCCATTTACATTTTCTGGTCCTCTGAATATCCCGACAGAAACCCTGAGCGGATAGGAATGGCTTTTGCTACATTTCTTCCCAGGGTTTATCAGTTTTATTTGTTTTAGACTGTTTGGCATTTTCCTGCCATTAATCAAGTTCCTCTCGAACCCACTGCTCTGCAGATCCATTCATAATGCTCCATGGATGGATACGCAGGCGGCATCACACTCGTTAGCCACCCACTTACCTGTGGCAGTTGGAAATGGGGCCCATGACCCTGAGCTCCAGAAATGCAGCCCTTGAGGAGGGAAAGGAGCAGCTCCTCCGCTATTCAGAGGAAAACAATAGAATCTAATAGATACTTAATCTGGTCTGATGTGCTTTGTGCAACAGAGGACAGCAGTGCATGTCCATACACAGTCCCCTGGAGATGTAGGGCTGGGGATCATTGCTTGACATGGCTGACTATAAATGGATTGCAATTAGGACTGGGTGGATTGGGTCTTGTTACAAGATTTGCCCATTACTTTGGGGTATGCTCATTTATTCGGGTTACTCTTCTGGGGAAGGGGATTCTGTAATTCTATCAGTGTACTGTTTGTGTCATTTGTGTTTTTATATGGAGCTCTACTTCTCCCTTCTGCAAGTCCCCTCCCCATGGAGCTATCCTGCAGGACCTAGGTTCCCCAGGGCTGGGTTTCTCCAGCCCCAGAATCAGATAAAACCCACCCACCCACACATACATTAACAGAGAAAGTCTGAGCAGACCAGGTCAATCAGCACTGTCAAGCTGACCCCTTATATGTCTCTGGACTCACTGGGCTGGATGAAGCAGCACTTTCAAGCTGTCCCCCCTTATATGCCCCTGGGTTCCATGGACTGGGTCAAGCAGCACTTTCAAGCTGTTACCCTTATGTGTCCCAGATTCAGCACGTCCCTATCCCCAATCTCAGAACACAATTGTACTGGCAGTAACCTACTTGATGAGCAAACCCCACAGTATTTTGGGCGTTGCAGGGTGTGACGGGTTGGATCACAGAAACCCCCTTGGGAGCTGCCACCTAATATACCAAGACTACCCCTGCTCCTGTTTTCCCTGCCAGCCCAGGACTCCAGCACCCTGTCTTGCTGAGCCACACACTCCCGTCTGCTCCAACACAGACCCAGGGTCTGAATCACTTGTCCCAGAGCTGCAAGTTTACCTGAAAACAGCTCCCAGAAGTGTGCTTGTCTTTAGCACTCAGATGCCCAACTCCCAATGGGGTCTAAACCCAGATAAATCCATTTTACCCTGCATAAGGCTTATGCAGGGCAAACTCATAAATTGTTTGCCCTCTATAACACTGATAGAGAGATATGCACAGTTGTTTGCTCCCCCAGGTATTAATACAAACTCTGAGTAAATTACTAAATAAAAAGTGATTTTATTAAATACAGAAAATAGGATTTAAGTGGTTTCAAGTAGTAACAGACAGAACAAAGTAAGTCACCAAGCAAAATAAAATAAAATGCGCAAATCAATGTCTAATCAAACTGAATACAGATAATCTCACCCTCAGAGATGCTTCAGTAAGCTTTTTCTCAGACTGGACACCTTCCAGGCCTAGGCACAATTCTTTCTCCTTGTACAGCTCTTGTTGCAGCTCAGGTGATAGCTAGGGGATTCTTCATGATGGCTCCTCTCCCCTCTGTTCTCTTCCACCCCTTTATATATCTTTTGCATAAGGCGGGAACCCTTTGTCCCTCTGGGTTTCCACCCCCCCCCCCACTGGAAAAGCACCAGGTTAAAGATGGATTCCAGTTCAGGTGACATGATCACATGTCACTGCAAGACTTCATTGCCCACTTGCCAGCACACACATATACAGGAAGACTAAAAGGTAAACACAGCCATCTGCAGACAATGGTCCTTGTTAATGGGAGTCGTCAAGATTCCAAACCATCATTAATGACCCATACTTTACATAATTACAATAGGCCCTCAGAGTTATGTTTTATATTTCTAGTTTTAGATACAAGAGTGGTACATTTCTACAACTAGGATGATCACACTCAGTAGATTATGAGCTTTGTAATGATACCTTACAAGAGACCTTTTGCACGAAGCATATCCCAGTTGCATTATATTCACTTATTATCAAATCATTATAAAACTATCCCAGTTACATTATATTCACTTATTATCATGTTTTTATAAAACCATATAGACTGCACAACGTCACACAGGGATCTTTAGGTTAGGTAAAAGAAGCGTTGCTGTAGAGTGAATGGGGGAAGCTAAAAACACAAACGAGTAAAGTTCAGCAAGAGAGAGGGAAGCAACCAACTTAACCATAAAAGTTATTTATTGAATAATAATGATAACTACAGAAGGAGGGCTAAACCAACATAACATACATGATTAAAGGTTAATACCTAAGGTAGAAAGGAAAACCGAGAGAGAGAAAGAGGGGGGATCTCACCCACTCCATGAGGCTTGAACTGGTAGGGGTTCCCAGATGATGGTGGTAGCTGAGGGTCCTGAATGCTGGAGACAGGCAGAGCCCCCAGCACGATCAGTCAGGAGAAGATGGAGTTCCAATGGAACTGATGCATAGTTTGGATCTAAGCATCAGAACCCTGACTAGAGGGTGAGTAGGGATTTTTGTAGAGAAATTACAATGTTTGAAGGGAGAACACTAGATTTGTTTATAGTTAAGCTGATGACTCAAGGGTTTTCTTTAGGCTACACATTAGGAGCTGATCCCTCTTGGCTATGGGTGGTGTTTTCTTCCAGGGAGCTCACAATGCAACTAGGCTGCTTCAGTATTTGGATATCAATTAAGGATTCATTACTAGAATTGGTCTGATAATTGCTGAGCTGGGTGTGTGCAGACATAGGTTCTTTAGCATCTGGAGCAGAGATTCCCAGGATGCAGTGCTTCCCTGCTTTTTCTGGTCCCAGAATTCAGTGTGGTTCTCTGTTCTCCATTCTGTATATAAACTGAGATGTCTTCCTGTCCCATCTTCCATGCAGATGAGGCTGGGGGAGTTGTCTCTGCTCTCCATTCTGTATGCTAATGGAGAGGTCTTAATCTTGTCACCCTTGTCAGGAGGGGTCTAGGTGTGTCTCCCAACGCCCTTCACTGCTCTCTGCAAGTTTTGTCCTCTGATATGTTTTGGTTTATGCAGAGGATGGGGGGAGGGGGAGTGTCTTTCATGAGTCAGGCTGTATACTGCACCCTGGTTCCCCAAGAACGCAGAGGTGTCTGGTATCAAGTCCCGTCATTGATGGGGTGCTTGCGCTGAGCGAGTATCCCCATCACATCCTTCCTCTGTGGTACCGGGTCTGATCCTCCATCCATTGCAGCCACCGCATCGTTGTATCCGACAAACCAGCAGAACCAGACCAATTGCTAATATAATTTGGAAACAGATGATCACCACAATGGGGTGAAGCATGAAATTTTAAAAACCTGTTGCTCTGGGGCTCCACCCAAGCAAAGTCTCCCACCAAGAGTGATGGCCTGTGTATTTACCTTAATGGCAATGAGACCCATTCCCAGTGAAATGGGGGAAACCTCCTTGTTGAGCTCAGGATCAGCATTGAAATGTTGTACAGTCCATATAGGCACAGAAAACTTAATATCACAACTAACAATGGTGGTTACATTATAGAAACCGCGATTAACGTAAGGCACCAAACAAACATGACCACTCTGTGTGGGTGTGGGTGTCTTTGTTCCCTCTGAGGACACATTAATTTGGCATTAGTTGGCTTTGCTCTTGGTAATGTATTTATCCTCCTCATCTCTCTTGTTTTCTGCCAACAAGTGTCAGATCTGGTCTCGTGACATCTCATTCCAGTTCTCCTTCTCCCTTGCCCAGTAACTGATGCTCCTTTTATGAGGTTGTCTGACTGCTCAGATGGTGATGAGCTGAGCTCTCATGCAACAAGGGAGAAGGGTGAGAGCAGTCATTTGAAAAATATATGGGGGGAGGAATGTGGCATATGAAGATGGGAGTAAACACTATGTTCTGTTGTAATCTGTTTAGCACATAATGCAGTCTATAAGAAGATATTAAGGGGAATGTTGATGATTGGCAATAAATGCATTGATTGGCAGATAAATTACTGAATGCATTGCTTTATGTGGCGAAGCGAACACTTCAATGGTTTCTCTTTTCAGATAAATCCCAGAGAGAATTAATCTGGCCCTAATGTAGAAGGACAACATAAGAAACTCTTTGTGGTGATTTGACAGGTTCTGAGGGGGGCATTCAATATGAAAAAGGCAAAAAATTTAAACGGGCAAACATATTTTTAATGCAATGTGTAACTAACCTAAAGGAATACACTACCGTAGAATATAGTGTTGTAAATACTAAAAAGGATTAGGCATCTATATAAACAGGGATAGCATTTACACTTACTCTGTCTAGCCTAAAAAAAATAAAGGCTATAATACTTCATGGCACAAGCTCACCACCAGCTGGGGTCAATGAGCCAGCGTATCCAATGGTATTACATAATTAGATGCATTATGGTGTTGGAATGCTTTCATCTGAAGCATTGAGTATTGGCTGTTGTCCCTGATAACAGACTAGATGGCTTATTAATTTGTTTTGATATGAGAGTTCCATTGTTAGGCTTGATCCTGCAAAGACTTGTCTCCTGCTGAAGCCAAAATTGCATGCATGTGATAAGCTTTTGTAGGATTTGGCTCGTTTTAGGATATCAAAGCTCTTATAAATTTCATTGATTGTAAGAACTCTTTGTAAAGAGAATATTTTGGCTAGTACTGAATGTAGTCATCTGAAACCTAGCAACTGCTTAATAGCACATGCACAGCTGCTTGGGACAAGAAGTGAAGAATACCTTGTATTGACATTCAAGGAGTTTAAAAACAATATACTGGTAATTATCCATGTTCCTAAAGTATATTTACACGGAATTATGTGAGGCCATTGTAACTTTTTATTTGTCTTGAATCTAGAAAACTAATGTGTAAATGTAGACTTGCGTCATTCTTTCAACATTAAACATGGAGATTGGAGTTGTAGCATGCTATTTTAAAAATAGAACTAGGCACCAAAAGGGCTGCACAACTATTCCAGTTTTCACAAAACACTAAAATTTAATTCTAGAATGTAGTCAGGATCCAATATTGTGGCTTATCTGGCTAATCATTTTTCATGTAGAGAGTCATCAATTCTAAAACCAAAAGGGACCATTATGATCATCTAGTCTGGCCTCCTGTACAACACAGGGCATAGAACTTCCACAAAGTAATTCCTAGGTACGTTGTCAGGTTAAAAATTGTTTGCTTTTTAAAAAGCTTCCTGACCTGTGTTACTAAATACCTAAGATTAATAATGAATTTTTAAAACATCTAATTTATGAAGTTTACACTTTTAATTTTAGACAGTGGGAATAAAGTGTCAAAATCACTTGGTTTACACTTGCTTTTAGGTCAGTTTCACTTTGTGCTAGTGCCTGATTTCCAGAATTCTCATGCAACTGCAGCCCAAAGTGCAACATCTTAAAATCCAAACACCAGACCTTATTCAACAAACATCTCATTGAATGAATGTATTTGAACAAAGCATTAAGGTAAAATGTGCAGGATTTTTGCTTCTTGTCTCCTGAAATGATGCTAGATAGAAGAACATTAAAAACAGGTTTTTTAAATACTAAATTTTAATGGGAAAATATTTTGATAAGATTTTTTGCTATTGCAGCTATGTAGTATGATATCCTTATCAAAAACGAATATAGTGAATTAGATTTTTTAAATTAGAATCTTTATATATATGGTCTCTCTTGTTTTTGCTTTTAAACTCCTTAATTATGATAGCTTTCCTTTGGTCAAATGCCAAAGACAAAGCAAAACATGCCTTGCACATACATGATTGATTTACTTCTGCGAAGCTTTCATCCCATAGCATGGTCATTGTAAACAGATACTTGCTGTCTCCATTTTAAAACCAGTTTCTGGAGCCTAATTAATACACAACCCTGAGCCTTTTGGACTGTTATCATTTTAGGTTTTTAATGTCCCTGCAACTGCCTGTGGCTAACAAACATCCACTTTAGCCATTAATCTGCAGTGCCCAAGAGGAACAACAGGAAACCATTTGACTCCAGGCTAAATAGCACTAGCTTGCTAATATTGACTTTTCCTTTTTTTCCTCTCAGATTAAGAGTTGTAGGATATTTTCCAAAGAATAACATCACACGTAGGCGTTCGTACAAAGGGAACTTTCACTAATCTAAATTCTGTTTCCATCATGGTTTTCCATTTGTTTCCTTTTCTGCTCATTTACTTTTTCCTCAGTTTCCTCTCTTTTTGTCAGGTTTTTTGGTTGATCCCGTCTCATATTTCTATTGCTGAGAAATTAGCTCTTTCAAGTTTACAAGGTACAACAGCATCCTGTTTCTCCGCGCCCCCCCCCACCCCGCCTTCACTCCTCCTCATCTGTAGGCCACATACTTGACTAAATGAAACACTAGCCTATTCTGCTATGAGGATTCCCCCCCCCCCCCCCCCCCTTGGTCCCATTTTTCATGTCTGAATTCTTTTTATTTTCTCTTTGCTCTCCCAAGATTGAGTTTGGGCATGTACAGACTTCTCAAAAAGGGGCCCCAGGATAGGGTTTTTTTGAGCAGAACATCTCCCACATGGAGCTCACTGTAGGGTCCCAACCTCAGTTGGGAGTAGGTGGGCTGCGTGTTTTCATTAGCTGACTTTATATAGTGTCGGAATATGCTTCTCGAGTGGTATGAAAACAAGATTCTTTCACTGAAGATCTGATATAATCCTCTTATAAGGCCCCTGTCACCATAGTGTCTGAGAACCTGTTGTGGAGAGCAATGCTCCAGCTGGGGAGTGGGGTTGGGTGCTTGCCCCGCTCCGTGCGGCTCTCGGAAGCAGCAGCATGTCCCCCCTCCATCTCCTATGTGTAGGGGCAGCTAGGGTTGCTCTGCACACTGCCCCCACAGCTCCCACTGGCCAGCAACCACAGCCAATGGGAGCTGCAGGGGCAGCGCCTGCAGACAGGGCAGCGCACAGAGCTGCCTGGCTGTGCTTCCGCATAGGAGCCAGAGGGAGGACATGCCACTGCTTCTGGGAGCTGCTTGAGGTAAGCGCTGCCCAGAGCCTGCACCCCTCATCCCCTCCTGTGCCCCATCCCCCTACCCCAGCCCTGATCCCTCTCCCACCCTCCAAATTCCTCAGTTCCAATCCTCCTGCACCCTTATCCCCAGCCCCACCCCAGAACCCGCACCCCCAGCTGAAGCCCTCACCCCCTCCTGCACCCCAACCCCTAATATTGTGCACATTCATGGCCTGCCATACGATTTCCATACCCAGATGTGGCCCTCGGGCCAAAAAAATTGCCCACCCCTGCTCTAATGGAGGTCTGATTACTTGAGCATGCTCAGTGGAGTAGTCTTAACTTTATCAGTCTTGGCTATATGTGATATTAAGTTCTGGGGGTGGGTAAATGGAGAGTCTCCATAATGGGAATATGGATGTCATTCTGTGCCTGAGAAGAGGGATTATTATACTGGTGTCAAGCAGCACAAACTGCAAAGCTGTTATCTGAACAACAAGTGGCGAAAACTTGCTTGACTTGTGGAACTGCAGTAATTCTGGATGTGCAGACCCCTGTGAGCAGTCCCATTGATTTCAGTGGGGGCTCTGCCAGCATAGTGGTGCACTTGCACCGAGCTTATTGCAGAATCGGGCCTTGGTTGGTGGCTATGATCCTTGATGTGGACTGGTAGTGGTGGCTGTGTATACACGGAAGATTATGACAGATGAGCTGTTTCACTTCGAAAAGATGCTGCAGTGCAACTGTACTGTAGTTTTCTTATTTTTGTTGTTGTAAAGTTTGCATTTAAAGATAAAACTAAAATACGGGCATTGATGAAATTGTCTTCTAAAGGCTGACAGTGTAACTAATAGAAGATCTTTCTCCTTACAAAACCTTTAAAGCACACTTCTCCAAGCAACACTGACAAATTGAGCACAACTAATTGTCAGAAACCAAAGAGAAGAAATATTCTGAAATCACTCCATATGCATTTCAGTGGCCAAAGAAGATTATTATAAAGTTGAAGGACAAAAATCCTAGCCATAACTCGCTGCAGGTGTATTTTGGGGATAGCAAAAGCATCTCAAAGTGCAAAGAAGGCCATAGGGAATTAGCAGTTCAATTAAATAAGAGGCTGTAAGGCAAGGCAATACTTTGGTATTAGTTTCTTAAAACTGAGCCTAAGATGTACTGGCAACCAAATCTTCAAAAAATTAAAACCGCTACACTATTAGTATTTGTTAGTGAAGAATCCTTGGTGCTATTTAAGCCAGACTTGCGGAGAGGCTTGACAAATGCATTACTATGGTCTATTGCACACTGGAGTGTACAAGTCAACAGATGTCTGCCATGTCAACTTAGGCAAACATGTTGATGCTTTGAATTATTTCTGAGGTTAAAAGGACAAATGTTAAATGATATGTAACAGAGTCCATAAGGATCCCTGGTTAAAAGAACTGCTGTTCTGTGTAGATTCAGGTGATGTAGTGAACTAAAATTGATGTTGAGAACTAAATAGCACTTTATCTCTGAGGACATCTTGTAACAGAAATAGAAAAGGTCTACAAAGATCTTGTGTACAAGGAGAAACTAAAAAGAGTAGAATAATTTAGCTTAAACAGAATAAGGAAGAGATGGAGGTATCAAGCTGACTAGAGTAATTTGAAGTAAATGTAGGAGTTGAGATACTTTAGTTTTGATCGACTTAAACTGTGTATTATTTCTAACAGGTGAAAATACTAGAAAAAAATTAAATATCTTATTTGCTTTTTAAGTCTTTATGCAACTTCCTTTTTCATTTCCTTCAGCTCTTTCAGTGAAAATCAGTGAAATCAATTTCCCTTTCATTGTTAATTTCACTTCAAGGTTCTCAATACAGCAATGTTTAGGTTTTGCTGAGATCCTAAGAATCCCTCTGGTAAAGGATTCATTGTTCTGTAACAGTACCTTCTGGCACATCTGACAAACTCACTACACCCGACATATTGCTCTCCTAGTATTTATCCAAAGAAGGTAAAGTGTGAGGCATCTAATAAAAATTTGTCATACTGATTCTTGTATTCATTGCAAGATGTATGTACATGGGATATTTGAGTTGTGTATATGTACTCGAAAAAAGCTTTAAAATCTGCGGGCAAACAGGTTTTGCCAGACAAATGGATGTAGCTTCAGCTATCGGCCTTGATTCATGTGTAGATTAAGCATTGGAAGCTCTGTTTTGTATATGGTGTCAACAGGAGGATGTGAAAACAACTTAAAGTCAGCACACCAGGAACGGAATCACTGGGGGTCATCCTGACCATGGGGACAAAAACAATGAGTTTTGGGAAATGCACAAAGTCATTTTGGTTTCATTCGCTGAGGAAGCAAAAAGAACAGTGCATTTTGCATTCATGAGATAAGCTGTTTTAAACAAAACTTTAATAGGCTAAAAACCTATCTTTAGGTCTTGTATTACTGTGCAGGTGCAAATGCTAGTAAGCTGAGATGATTAATAAAGAATAAACAGGTCTTTGGATTTTTTTCTACAATAGAATTTAAAAATCAAGAGCGTGGTATAAGTGGTACTATCAGGGTGATAATGCTTTAAACTATATGCTAGAGATTAATTAGTTGTGTCACAGAAAATTCTAAATTCCCTGTCGCTCAGGAACATTGATAAAATACTTTCCATACTACAGTCATATTGGATTTTTAGGGGCTGATTCTGCTTCCATTTGAAAACATTAATAAAACATCCATTGACCTGCAATAATTGCAGGAATTGGCTCTACCCTCGTAGCAGGAATTGTACGTTTTGTATAGGCTGGTGGCCATGGATTTATGTACTCTGAAATTCTGTGGCTGTGCAATTTATTGTAGAATTGTGTTCTAGAATGAGTATTTTTTTATTTATTTAAAAAACAAAAAGCTTCTAGTCCTTTATGGATGGGAAGAAAACATAAATGCGAACAGTGTATCTAATGCAGTGTTTGCAGAAAGATAGGAACAATAGTTCTGAGGCGTGAACTGTCCTATTATCTCAATTAGTGTTTGTTTTGAAACTTAATTATGGCAGTTAAAAATGCAACTTTCACTGCTGATCATGTTGGCATCACTCACCTTCTCAGGTCCCAAAAGTCCCAACTGTCTCCTCTGCTTCCAAAACCTTCAGGTTTCCCCTGATTTTTATACTTCATCGATTTGTCTTCAGCAGGGCCGGCTCCAGGCACCAGCTTCTCAAGCAGGTGCATGGGGCGGCTGCCCCTGAGAGGGGCGGCACGTCCAGGTATTCAGTGGCAATTCGGCGGACGGTCCCTCAATCCCGCTGGGAGCAAAGGACCTCCCACCGAATTGCCGCCGCAGATCGCGATCGCGGCTCTTTTTTTTGGTGTTTTGGCTGCTTGGGGCGGCCAAAACCCTGGAGCCGGCCCTGGTCTTCAGTACAAATTGTGCAGCACATTGAAAATTAAAAAATGGAGTAGCAGAAAACTGAATTCAACTGAGGGTATATTCTGATTGTACTATTCAATTTGATATTCAGTAAGATCTTAATTTGTTACTCTAGTTGAAGATGTCACAGAATTTCCAACCCTGGAATGTCTCAGGGTTCCGTGGTTTTGCCATGGAATATGTGACTCTGCTTGCGGGGTTTCATAAGTGGGCATTTAAACCTGATACGTGTGTGAGGAGGGAGAAGGGATCTATACATCTACTGTCAATTGTAGAGTCACACTTCAGAATTAGTTCCACAATACCTACAACGTAAGCAAAAGTAATTTTGTATTGAAGAATGAAAACAGTAAGTCTGCTCCTCCTGATCATTAGTCTTGGAATAGAGCTTCAGAATGTCAGTCGAGAGCAGTATACTTTCTGCAAATGTTCTAACTTCCCTGGACAAAATCTGGATGTGTAGGGGGTACAGAGGATTTAATATCTTCCTACATAGAGAACACTTTCAGGTAAAGCACATCTTTCTTTTTGTAATACCTTCTTCAAATCCAGGGACAAGGTTGGATCCTGTCACTGATCCTCCTGCCCCATGTTTGATTTTTTTTTTTCATTTCATGTGCTAATTCATTCCCCTGCGCTCTTCTGTTTACATCAGACCTGAAATTAATCATGGCCTGTTGAGAAGCAACTTCTGCCGCCTTTTTCACACTGTCAAGTAGCAAACTTGGTGACGATGCAAAATGCTTCTCTTTCCGGAGTTGACGTTGGAAGATTTTTCTGAGCATCCTTAGCCGAGTCCACGTGAAATGAGCTATTAAAAACACTATTGCTTAGTCAGTGAGGTGGAATAAAAGGCCAGAAGCATCAATTTGCAGACCTCAGGGAGAGAATCTGATGAAATTTGCAAGGGATCCTGATGTCAGTAGACCTGAAAATTGTTTTGGAAGGGGTAAAACTTTGTAGATTCTAACAGTGGTTGAATTATTGTCTTTGCTTTTACTCTCAGAATACCTGCTCTTGCAACGACTATTTTGTCTTTAATATGAAATCTTTGTCAGTGTCTGATAAGACCAGTAACGTCATTTGAACTAGGAAGTGCCATGCAAACTGAATTGAATGTTAAATTCAATTAAAATTAGGTTTAGCTAAAATGGGTTTAAGACACCTTATCTGGTTTGTCCAGTTAAACGCTCAAATCTGGTTTCGAAAACCATTTGAGACGAGAGCCTTCTTTTTAAAAAAAGCTTTTATGTTACTATCGATTATATTTACCTAACAATTCAGTCTTATTCCTCTTCTCTTCCAAATGGGATTTCCCTTCAGTTTCCAAAGAATATTCTTAAAATATTTTTTTTCTTTAGCTTTCTGAGATCTTGTTTGGAGGGCTTACTGAGAATGCCTACAAGGTGAAAATGGTAGGAATTTTTATGACTAGTTTGTGCTTTTATACATAAATATTGTTGGATTTATATACCTCATAGTAGGTTTTGAAACAAATCTTAACAGTAGGGTTAAAATAACGATGTAATAGAATGCTAGGTGGCTTCTCCATTAGTCCAAACCTTTAGTCTAACTGCAAACCTGGACAGAAATAATCAGAGGGAATGGAGCACTAAACCCATTGGGAAGGGAACACTTGATCCCGTGCAGGGATTTGATCTCTGCTGACCAGGCAGGGTGTGGGAGTGCTGAGGGCAGCATGCTCATTTGCCTTGTGGGGGTGTCATATTTGCACTGCCTTTGAACAAGACCCCTTATCCCCAACAATGTTTAGACAACCGACTGAACAGCACAAACTCTTCAAATAGCTGAATCCAAGCCCTTAGCAGAAGGAAGGTTGCTCTGTTGGGGCCTTTAAGGATGCTAGAGCGTCCCGGAGCATCTGTTTTATAAAATAAGGAAAATTTAAAAATCATTGAGGAGCAACTGCTATTTTATATCAAAACAACCTAGGTTTTTTCACTTTAAAGGGTTTCAGTAAAGCCTCCTGTCATAGTAATTCTGGCAGCTGTCAAGAGGAGGCATGTCAGTCTACATCTGTATTTGATTTATTTTAACTATTCTCTTCTGACCCTTCTATTTTATTTTAATTGAATTTGGTCTGAATTCATGCCTGTGTCTGATTCTACAATGCTTGTTTTCTGTAGCCTGAAGAGCGTGATTCTAAGTAGCAACATCCTCTATGCTTTTGGTTAGTTCAGTAAAAGGTATTCTCTAACTTCAAATAAATAAACTTAATAAAGGTGGTTATAGAAAAAGGTCTGTTGTACAAAGGGTTTGGCTCTCATCCAAGCATCTCTCAGCTGTGTGTCTAGTCTGAGTTAAGGTTTACTTGTACCCCAGAAATATAATGGAATGCTACATAGTTTTACTAATCCCCTACATCTTTCCTGAGCCCTATATTCATTTTCAGCCAGTGCTAAAGTTACTCTCAGTGGGAAGCGTAATGGTGCAGTGATGCTGAAAGCTTTCCTGCACAATACAGTGTCTTTGAAATAGGGTGTGTCAGGTTTTTCCTTTACTTCATGCACTTGTGGTCTGCGGTGTTAAATCCATGCCACAAAAATCTTAATTTTCAATGAGTATGCTGATTGCTGGTTCCTGTTTGTCTTATGGATCTAAGAACTGAACCTTTATAAGTGAGCCACTGCACACCTGTAAAACTGAGCACAGTAGAATTTATTTAATACACATCTCTTTAAAAAAACAACAAAAACCTGGTGGTCTCATTCCACTTCTCAGTGAAGCTATAATAACACAAGCTGTAGTAAGGGATTAATAATGTAAGACTCTGCTCTTACAAAACACATTTGTATGTATATTTTTTGAATATCGTGTACAGTACAGTATTGAGTGTTGAGATGGTGCCATACTGGTGTGACTGTACTGAATGAACAGTGACAACATGGCTTGACATGACTGAACTGTGAAAGAGGATTCTGGGAGAAGAATCCTTTTCTTAGCATCAGGCAGATGCCAGAAGTGAAACTGACTGGCTCCATGCTGCGTGTATGATGAATACTGATCTTTGTGTCAGCAAATATGTCCACTTGAAAGCAAACAACACGTGTAGAACATCTTGAGTGGAGCACGGGCTGACTGGGGCATCTTGACCCTGTAGAAAGACATCACGCAGGGGGCTAAAGTGAATGATTCATCAGGGAGTGAATGTGGGGTAATGTTCAGTTGGCACCACTCTGCAGTCTCCTCCTAAAGTATTAGGTAAAAATTAATAACCACATTCCCATTGAGCATGCTTTTAAGACATGTGAATCCTTTGAGGAAAAAGTATAAAAATCAAGTCAATTAAATTACTGTTGGGGATTCCTTAATTGACGCTTGAAGAAACTGCTAGACAGAGTAGCCAAAACTCTGCTCTGTGGGCTTGAGTAGGATTGTGACCAGAGGGTTTTCCAGGCAGCCAAGGCCTTGCCTCCAGGGAATCCGAGACAGACCAGAGGGCTGAGGAGACCAGACCTGGAGAGAAGAAGCCATCCATAGAATTGGTGACCACCTTCTCTGTTTGCAAAGCAGGGATTGCGTGAAGCTAGTGCAGGGCCTGTTTGTGTATGTTTGTGAAAGAGAGGCTCGCTAAGAGGAATGTATAGCTCTTAACGTATAGTTCTTAATGTTTAACATAGGAGTTATGTGCATAATGTAACCCTTTACCTCTTGTGTAATTCCTTCTCAATAAACTGCTGCGCATGCAAGATAATTATTGTGGACCTTTTTCATTGGTATGACAGTAATCTGCTCCAATGGGAGCCATTAAAGATCCATTTCAGGGGTAGTAGTGCCCCCTGGTGCCAACATTGAGCACAAGGAATTAAACATGGCTAACCAGATTTTGAAAAGTTCCAATCCCAGGCCACAATTTTATAGCAGTCAGAGATCCCTGAAAAAGATTCAGGGCTAGTCAACAGTGGGAACTTACATGGGCATAGCTACATCTCTCAGGGGTGTGAAAAATCCACACCCTTAAGAGACATAGCTACACTGGCCTATCCCTCGATGTAGACTGAGTTAATTCGATGGAAGAATTCTTCTGTTGACCTAGCTACTACCTCTTGGCATAAGTAATCCACCTCCCCCAACTGGAGAACCTCTCCCATTGGCATAGTGTCTATGCCGACACACCACAGCGGCACAGCTGCAGCTGGGCCACTGTAGCAGTTTAAGTGTAGACAAGTCCTTAGAGTTAAAATGTTGCCAGCTGTGCGTACAATGGTGTAATGGTTTTTACCTTCAAGGTATGTGTAATGTTGACCATAAAATCATAGCTTTAATTGCCTTTGGATAAATTGATGTAGATGACTCATTAATATAACAAATCTTTCCATTTTTTAACCACAGTACGCTGGTCTAGTGGATGAGAGAAAGCAGTAGATGTGATATATCTTGGTTTTAATAGGCTTTTGATACATTCCTACATGACATTCTCATAAGCAATCTGGGGAAATGTGATCTAGATGAAATTACTGTAAGGTGGGCACATAACTCTTTGAAGAATCCTATTCAGAGTATCAGAGGGGTAGCCATGTTAGTCTGAATCTGTAAAAAGCAACATAGGGTCCTGTGGCACCTTTAAGACTAACAGAAGTATTGGGAGCATAAGCTTCCGTGGGTAAGAACCTCACTTCTTCAGATGCAAGATGTACTTGCATCTGAAGAAGTGAGGTTCTTACCCACAAAAGCTTATACTCCCAATACTTCTGTTAGTCTTAAAGGTGCCACAGGACCCTCTGTTGCTTTATTCAGAGTAGTTTATTAATAGGACTTACCTAGTGGGCTCCCCTGGGGGTCTGTCCTGGGTCTGGTACTGGTCAGTATTTTCATTAACGACTTGAATAATGGAGCAGAGATTATGGTTATAACAGTTGCAAATGACACTAAGCTCTGAGGAGCTGCACTTTGAAGGACAGGATCAGAATTCAAAATGACCTTGACAAATTAAGAGAATTGGTCTGAAATCAACAAGATGAAATTCAATAAAGACAAGCGCAAAGCACTATACATAGGAAGGAAAAATCAAATGCACAACTACAAAATGGGGAATAACTGTCAAGGTAGTAAAAACAACAAGGAGTCTGGTGGCACCTTAAAGACTAACAGATTTATTTGGGCATAAGCTTTCGTGAGTAAAAACCTCACTTCTTCGGATGCATAGAGTGAAAGTTACAGATGCAGGCATTATATACTGACACATGGAGAGCAGGGAGTTACTTCACAATTGGAGAACCAGTGTTGACAGGGCCAATTCAATCAGGGTGGATGTAGTCCACTCCCAATAATAGATGAGGAGGTGTCAATTCCAGGAGAGGAAAAGCTGCTTCTGTAATGAGCCAGCCACTCCCAGTCCCTATTCAAGCCCAGACTAATGGTGTTGAATTTGCAAATGAATTTTAGTTCTGCTGTTTCTCTTTGAAGTCTGTTTCTGAAGTTTTTTTGTTCAATGATAGTGACTTTTAAATCTGTAATAGAATGACCAGGGAGATTGAAGTGTTCACTTACTGGCTTATGTATGTTACCATTCCTGATGTCTGATTTGTATCCATTTATTCTTTTGCGGAGGGACTGTCCGGTTTGGCCAATGTACATGGCAGAGGGGCATTGCTGGCGCATGATGGCATATATAACATTAGTGAATGTAAGGTGAATGAGCCCTTGATGGTGTGGCTGATGTGGTTGGGTCCTCTGATGCTGTTGCCAGAGTAGATATGGGGACAGAGTAGGCAACGAGGTTTGCTACAGGGATTGGTTCCTGGGTTGGTGTTTCTGTGGTGTGGTGTGTAGTTGCTGGTGAGTATTTGCTTCAGGTTGGGGGGTTGTCTGTAAGCGAGGACTGGCCTGCCTCCCAAGGTCTGTGAGAGTGAGGGATCATTTTCCAGGATAGGTTGTAGATCGTGGATGATGCACTGGAGAGGTTTTAGCTGTGGGCTGTATGTGATGGCCAGTGGTGTTCTGTTATTGTCCTTGTTGGGCTGTCCCGTAGTAGGTGATTTCTGGGTACCCGTCTTGCTCTGTCAATCTGTTTCCTCACTTCCCCAGTGAGGTATTGTAGTTTTACGAATGCTTGATAAAGATCTTGTAGGTGTTTGTCTCTGTCTGAGGGGTTGGAGCAAATTCGGTTGTATCTTAGGGCTTGGCTGTAGACAATGGATCGTGTGATGTGTCTTGGATGGAAGCTGAAGGCATGTAGGTTCGTATAGTGGTCAGTAGGTTTCCGGAATAGGGTGGTGTTTATGTGACCATCAATTATTTGTACTGTAGTGTCCAGGAAGTGGATCTCTTGTGTGGACTGGTCCAGGCTGAGGTTGATGGTGGGGTGGAAATTGTTGAAGTCCAGGTGGAATTCTTCAAGAGCCTCCTTTCCGTGGGTCCATATGATGAAGATGTCATCAATGTAGCGTAAGTAGAGGAGGGGCACTAGGGAACGAGAGCTGAGGAAGCGTTGTTCTAAGTCAGCCATAAAAATGTTGGCATACTGTGGGGCCATGCGGGTACCCATAGCAGTGCCACTGACTTGAAGGTATAAGTTGTCCCCAAATCTGAAGTGGTTGTGGGTGAGGACAAAGTCACAAAGCTCAGCCACCAGGTGTGCTGTGGCCTCATCAGGGATACTGTTCCTGACAGCTTGTAGTCCATCCTCATGTGGAATATTGGTATAAAGTGCTTCTACATCCATGGTGGCCAGGATGGTGTTTTCAGGAAGAACATCAATGCATTGTAGTTTCCTCAGGAAGTCGGTGGTGTCTCGAAGATAGCTGGGAGTGCTGGTAGCGTAGGGTCTGAGGAGAGAGTCCAAATAGCCAGATAATCCTGCTGTAAGAGTGCCAATGCCTGAGATGATGGGGCGTCCAGGGTTATACCTTCAAGTCAGTGGCACTGCCATGTGTCAGTATATAATGCCTGCATCTGTAACTTTCACTCTATGCATCCGGAGTAGTGAGGTTTTTACTCACAAAAGCTTATGCCCAAATAAATCTGTTAGTCTTTAAGGTGCCACCAGACTCCTTGTTGTTTTTGTAGATACAGACTAACACGGCTACCCCCTGATACTTGTCAAGGTAGTAGTTCTGCAGAAAAGTATCTGGGACCTATAGTGGATCAGAAACTGAACATGAGCCAACAATGATGATGCAGTTGCAAAAAAAGGTTAATATAATTCAGGAGTGTAGTAACAGGAGGGTTGTATGTAAGCTATGGGAGGTAATGGTCCCCCTCTGTTAGGCATTGGTGAGGTCTCAGCTGGCGTACTGTGTCCAGTTTGGGGCGCCAGACATCAAGAAACGTGGACAAAGTAGAGAGAGCCCAGAAGAGATGGTAAAAGGTTTAGAAAACCTGACATATGAGGAAAGTTTGAAAAACAAACAAAAAAAAAACAAACCCACCTGGGCATGTTTAGTCTCAAGAAAAGAAGGCTGAGGGGGGACTTGATAAGTTTTCAAATATGTTATAAAGAGGACAGTGATTGATTGTTCATGACCACTGAAGGTAGAACAAGAACTAAGGCTTCATCTGCGATAAGGGAGGTTTAGATTAGCTATTAGGAAAAATTGTGTAATTATAAGGGTAGTTAAGCACTGGAATAGGTTATGAAGGGAGGCTGTGGAATCTTCATCATCGGAGGTTTTAAAGAACAACTTGGACAAACACCTGTCAGGGATGGTGTAGAACGGTTTACTTGGCCCAGCCTCAGCGCAAGAGGCTGGATTAGATAAGTTCTTGAGGTCCCTTCCAGCCAGAGCCGTCCCTAGGGTATGGCAAATCGGGGCGACTGCCCCGGGCCCTGCACTTTGAGGGGCCCCATGCTTTGTGAGGAGAAGACGGGGGGAAGGAGAGCAGGGGTGGGGGTGAGGAGAAGCCCCCCACCAACCTCCTCCTCTCCCCAGTGCTTCCTGCCTGCCAGCAGCCCTGCCGATCATCACCTCCCCCTCCCTGACTCCCAGCACCTACTGCTAATCAATTGTTTTGCTGTGTCTGGAGGTGCTAGGAGGGAGGAGCGAGGGTGCAATGTGTGAGGGGGAGGGGCAGAACTGGTGGGGAAGAGGTGGGGTGGGGCCTTGGGTGGATCCGGGTGGGAATACCCCCTGGCAGATAAGCCCAGAGTTTCTATGTTCTGGGCCCCATACCCCCCTAGGGCTATGATAAACATCTATTGAAAGCTTTGGGATTTACTAATTTTTGGCTCATAACTGGTAAATTAAAAAATATATTCTAGTAATCGCCTAGCTATTGAACAAGACCCTAACAAATTTAGAATTCATTTTGGAAATTCTTGGCTGCTTTTCTTTCTGTGTAATACACATCGGATAATTCCTTTTTGGTGCACCAGCATTATTGGTTTTAGCACGCTTTTGTGGGAATGGCACACTTGTATTGGTAAAATATGCATTCGTGCTATGGTTTAAGTTGCAATACTAAAAGCTAATTAATTTTACAGCCTGTACTTGTGACTGTAAGAGCATCCCAGTGCCAGATAGCAAAGGGCTCTCTGGTATTTAACAGTAAATCTCAGCTGGCCTGACCAGCTCAATGCACCTCACACTGTTGCCATGATATTCATTTAAAAGTTGTCTTGTAATCTATCATTTGAAAACTAATAACACATTGGTTGTTGATATCACTGGGAAATGTATGTAATAACATTGTGTGTGGAAGTATGGATGCTCTAATACTGTGTTTTGGAGACTGTAAACAGACAAAGGAGACAAACCAGGCTTTTTTCCAGACAAAGGAGAAGGGCAAAAACCTCTGTCTCAATTGCAAACAGAGCCAGGTGTGACCAGGGACTGGAACAATGGGCTGTTCACTTGCTTGTGAGATTGTAGGAAGACCATTTGCACTGTAAACCACAGGAGACTGCAAAAGTAATGTGGTATCTGCTCCCTAATGGATATGGGAAGCTGAGCCTCCAGGAGGGCTTTCTGACTTTGAAGACAAAAACTTTGGGGATATAAAGATCTGCTTGAAAGACTTTTGGGGATCTACCAAGTGAGAGAAGCAAAATGCTACGTTCTTTGACCTATGAAAGATGGGTTCTCCTGATAATCTAGCTGGAGAACGCTGACCCCTTGATGTGAATAAGAAACTAGATTAGGCAAAGATGTATCTTGCTAGAGTTAAGTTTTAGACACTAGAAATACTATTATTTTGTTTATAATCCTTTCATATCTCTTGCACTTTAACAAACAAATTTAAGAGAGATTTTTTTTAATAAACCTATTCTTAGTTTTACTGCAAATCATCTCAGTGCTGTGTATTGGGGTGGAGTGTATAACTCCAGCTGAGTTAACAGGTTGGTGTGTGTACTGGCTTTTTGGAGGTAGGGAAATTGGTGTTACTGAGCACTCAGAGATAAGAGGGACTGGACACTGCAGGGGAGACAGTTTTGGGGAGAATTGGGACCAGAGGAGGTGTTGGGGTCACCCTGCAAGGCGTAGCTGGTCTGGTGGAAGCAGGGGTGAAACCATTGTGCTGTGAGCGTGCTGCTTGTGTCAGGATTCTGTGCCAAAGCTGCGCAGCCCAGAGGCATCCAGAGTTAGAGGGCAGGTGGGACAAAACCTCTTACTGGTCAGGGTGAACTTCCAAAGTGTCTCAGTGCTACAGTACATTTCCTAGTATACTGTCAAGTGTTATGATAAAACGAAAGTATTTATCAGAATAAATGACTAAATAGTATTATGTGACGTAGCGTCTTTCAGCTTCTTAGGGTTGACTGGCTTGCAGAACCTTAAGCAAGCAAAAATGTGGTAATCTGCAATGAGTCTTCCAATTAGCATGAAATGAAATTCTCTTTTAGCTCAAAAGTAAAACCCTCTTCTTTGGTACACCTGCCGTGTGGCCAGTATTGGCTCTGTCCCGGCAACCAGTTCAAATAGGAAAAATGAATCTAAACTAGATGAAATTCCTTTTTGGTGCACCAGCATTATTGGTGTTGGCACACTTTCGAGGGGAACTAGCTGTTGTTGCACGGTCAGCTGAGAGAACTCGCACACTGTGGCATTCGTCTTTTTGTGCATTTAAACTAAACGTTACATTATTCTCTACCATTCAGGGCTTATTTCCCATTGGTTGAACAGTCTAATGAAGGATCATTAGTTTTGATTGGACAAAAATGTTAGGCTATTTTAATCCTCTCTACAGCGTTTCTCTTAAGTGTATCAGAAGCCGAGCCGTGCCAGGCAGTGCTAGCTCTAGCCACTGGCTGACCTTCGTGTGGTAAATGTCAGCGGTGCTCACTCAATCTTTCAGATTCCAGTTGCCTTTTTTTAACCTGTGCTCAGGACACTGCCTTAAGCTACTCTCTGAAGAACTGCTTCTCTAGTCTAAGCCATACTGTACCCAGTGTATACGTACAGTTGGGCTGTCTGATTATCACAAGACTTAATTGTGTTTATAGCTGTGTATTAATTGTATTGCAGCTCAATCTGCATTGTTGGTGAGTCAGTTTTGAGTCTTGGGTTGTGTCTACACTACAAATGCTGCAGTGGCGCAGCTGTGCTGCTGTATTACTGTAGTGTAGACATTTACTACAGCGATGGGAAAACCCCTTCCATTGCAGTAGTAATGAGTACCCTCAAGTACCTCTTGAGAAGTGGTAGCTAGGTTGATGGAAGAATTTTTTCCATCAACCTAGCAGTGTCTGCACCATGACTAAGGTTGGCTTAACTATGTCTCTTGGGTGTGAATTTTTCACACTCCCTAAGCAATATAGCTAAACTGACTGACTGAAGTTTTAGGTAAACCAGACCTTGGTTACAGCTTTCATAGACTGATATATTTCCAAGGCCAGAATGGACCACTGTAATCATCTAATCTGACTTCCTGTATAATACAGACCATAGAAATTATTTTGGGAAAGTTCTAGTGCAGATCTTTTAGAAAAACATCCAATTGTGATTTTAAAATCATCAGTGATGGAGAATCCACCACAATCCTTAATAAGTTGTTCCAGTGGTTAACTGCTCCAGCTGTTAAAAGGTATGCCTTATTTCCCAGTCTGTATTTATCTACCTTCAACTTCTAGCCCAGGGGTAGGCAACCTATGGCAAGTGTGCCAAAGGCGGCACGCGAGCTGATTTTCAGTGGCATTCACGCTGCCTGGGTCCTTGCCACTGGTCCAGGGGGCTCTGCTTCTTAATTTAATTTTAAATGAAGCTTCTTAAACATTTTAAAAACCTTATTTACTTTACATACAACAGTAGTCATAGACTTCTAGAAAGAGACCGTCTAAAATCGTTAAAATGTATTACTGGCATGCAAAACCTTAAATTAGAGTGAATAAATGAAGACTTGGCACACCACTTCTGAAAGGTTGCCGACCCCTGTTCTAGCCATTGGATCATGTTATACCTTTCTCGGATAGATTGAGGAGCCCTCTATTAAACATTTATTCCCCATGTAAATTCTTATAGTCTCTAATCAAGTCTCTGAACCCTCTCCAGTGTATCAACATCCTTCTTGAATCGCGGGCATCAGAACTGGACACCGTATTCCAGGAGTGGTTGCACTGTTGCCAGCTATAGAGATAAAATAACCTCTCTACTCCTACTTGAGATTCCCCTGTTTGTGCATCCCAGGATTTTATTAGCTCTTTTGGCCACAGCATCACAGTGGGAAGAGGAGGTTACTCACCCTGTGCAGTAACTGACGTTCTTCGAGATGAGTGTCCCTGTGGGTGCTCCACTACAGGTGTTGGTGCGTCCCTGCGCCTTCGCCCGGAGATTTTTGCAGCAGTACTCATAGCGGCCACGCATGCTCAGAAGCTGCCCCCCGCTGTGACTCTAGGTTAATAGTACACATGCGTGGCCGGTCTCCTCAGTTCCTTCTCTACCACGGAGGCCCCCCAACTCCGAAGTAGAGGGGAGGAGGGTGGGTAGTGGAGCACCCACAAGGACACTCATCTCGAAGAACGTCAGTTACTGCACAGGGTGAGTAACCTCCTCTTCTTCTTCGAGAGATGTCCCTGTGGGTGCTCCACTACAGGTGACTTAAAAGCGGTGTACCTTAAGGAGGTAGGGACTTCGGATCTGGTAGGAACACCGTTGAAAGTACCGCCCTGCCCAAGCGTATGTCAGATAGAGGGCCTTGAGTAAGGGCATAGTGTTTAACAAAAGTGTGGTCAGAGGACCAGGTGGCTGCTTTACAAATGTCAGCCAAGGGAACTTTGCGTAAGAACGCGACAGAGGCAGCCAGAGATCTAGTGGAGTGTGTTCTAATGCCGTCTGGAGGTGTAACCCCCTTCATCT
Organism: Malaclemys terrapin pileata; assembly: GCF_027887155.1. Lineage (NCBI taxonomy): Eukaryota > Metazoa > Chordata > Testudines > Emydidae > Malaclemys > Malaclemys terrapin. The sequence continues at coordinate 10,504,957 of NC_071515.1, read as the reverse complement.
GATAGCACAGTCGGATACACTGGGAGATCCAGTTTGAGAGTCTCTGGGTAGAAATAGGCGTGCCTTTGGAGCGCTCTGCAATAGAGACAAAAAGTCTGGAGGAGGTTCTAAAAGGTTTGGTTCTATCCAAATAGAATGACAAGGCTCTGCGAACATCTAGTGTATGCATTGAGGTTTCAAAGGAGTTCGCATGTGGTTTCGGAAAAAAAGTCGGCAGGTGTATGGGTTCATTAATATGGAATGACGAGTGTACCTTTGGAAGAAATTTGGGGTGTAATCTGAGGGTAACCTTGTCTTTAAAAAATATCGTATATGGTGGGTGTGCCATAAGAGCTGCTATTTCTCCTGCCCGTCTGGCAGAGGTAATTGCCACTAGAAACGCTGTTTTCATCGAGAGGTGTAAAAGGGAGCACGTGGCTAGGGGTTCGAAAGGTTGTTGAGTTAGGGCAGACAGTACCAGATGAAGATCCCACGGGGTGGTCGGTGGTTTAATGTCTGGGTATAAGGTTTGTAGTCCCTTGAGGAAACGCTTCGTAATAGCGTGAGCAAAGACAGACGTATCATCAATTCTGTCGTGGAAAGTCGTAATAGCAGCTAAATGGACCCTGATGGAGCTGAACGAAAGGCCGGATTGCTTAAGGCCCAAGAGATAGTCCAGTATAATTGAAAGAGGTACCGAGGTAGGACAAAGGTGTTTAGCAGAACACCAATGTGTGAATCGCTTCCACTTTTGAAGATAGGTCTTGCGAGTAGATTGCGTTCTGCTATGTAGGAGTACCTCCTGAACTTGTTCGGAGCAATCTAATTCGCGTTGGGAGAACCACGTAGGAACCAGGCCTTGAGGTGAAGCATGGACAGGTTGGGGTGGAGAAAACGGCCGTGCTGTTGAGATAGAAGGGTTGGGATAAGCGGCAGGGAGATTGGTGGTTGGATTGACATTCTGGTGAGGAAGGGAAACCACGGTTGTCTGGGCCACGATGGGGCAATGAGGATCACCTTGGCTCGGTCCGTTCGTATTTTTATCAGAACCCTGTTGAGAACTGGTATCGGGGGAAACGCATAAAATAGGTTTTGGTGCCATGAGATCATGAATGCGTCCCCCAGGGAATGTTTGCCCAGTCCTGCTCTGGAGCAGAAATTGAGACATTTCTTGTTTTTTGCAGTTGCAAAAAGGTCTATGGTTGGGTAACCCCAGGTGCTGAATACATCGTGAATGGTTTTCTCGTCTATCTCCCACTCGTGGTCCCATGGGAAGCGTCTGCTTAGTTCGTCCGCTGTGGTGTTCATGATTCCGGGAAGATAGGCTGCTGATACCCGGATGTTGTTCGCAATGCACCAATTCCAGAGCTTCATAGCCTCTGTGCACAGCGAATGGGATCGAGCTCCGCCCTGCCTGTTTACGTAAAACATGCATGCAATGTTGTCCGTCATTATGCGTACGTGATGATGCTTGATTAGTGGCAGGAAGTGACGGCACGCGTTGCGAATGGCTCGAAGTTCTAGAACATTTATGTGCAGGGAGGTCTCGGTTGGTGACCATAGCCCCTGTACTGTGTGATGAGACATATGTGCACCCCAACCTGTCATAGATGCATCGGTGGTCAGAATGAGTGATGGAGCCTGTTGAAGAAACGGGACTCCAGAGCAGAGGTTGGAGTGGACGGTCCACCAATGTAGCGAATCTTTGACTGGAGTAGGCAGGGAGAGAGTCTTGTTTAAAGAGTGCATATTCGGTTTGTAGACCGTTGCCAGCCACGCTTGGAAGCACTTCATGTATAGGCGTGCATTCTGGACGACAAAAGTGCACGAGGCCATGTGACCTAGTAGTTGCAGGCAGTCTCGGGCAGTTACCTGAGGGCTGTTGCGAATAATTGTGGCCAGTTGGTTTATGGAATTGAAGCGATCGGGTGGGAGCGATGCTAGCCCTGTCCGGGAGTCGAGGTCTGCGCCTATGAACTGCAGGTGCTGGGTGGGGCGTAATGTGGATTTGTCTCTGTTTATTTGTAGGCCGAGAGATAGAAAGCAATCGACTGTGAGCCGTGTGAACCGGAGCGCCTCGTCGAATGTTGAAGCTTTGAGGAGGCAATCGTCGAGGTAAGGGAACACTATGACCCCTTGTTTCCTGAGGTAGGCAGTGACTACAGCTAGAAGCTTGGAAAAAGCACGGGGGGCTGTAGATAGTCCGAAGGGGAGTACCCTGTATTGGAAATGTGTGGAACCGAGGGTAAATCGGAGGAAACGTCTGTGGGCCGGATGTATAGTGACATGGAAATAGGCATCTTGTAGGTCGAGGGCAGAAAACCAGTCGCCCTGCTCCAGCGCTGGGATTATGGTAGTGAGGGTAACCATCTTGAACTTTTGCTTTCTGATGAATCTGTTGAGCCGCCTGAGATCGAGGATTGGTCGCCATCCCCCATTTTTCTTCTCCGTTAAGAAATAATGGGAGTAAAAACCCTTCCCTCTGTGTCGTTCTGGCACGACTTCTACTGCTCCCAGATGAAGGAGATGTTGCACTTCTTGGAGGAGTAGCTGCTCGTGAGAAGGGTCCCTGAAGAGGGACGGGGAGGGTGGGTGGGTGGGAGGTAAGGAGAGGAAGGGGATGACGTATCCAATTGTAACTACCTCTAAGACCCACTTGTCGGAGGTAATTTTCCTCCATTGATGGAAGAAAGGTCGTAGGCGGTGTCCAAAGATAGGTGTGTCGGCTGAAGTGGGGGCGTTGCTTTCTAAACCCTCGACCAAGTCTTCAAATCTGCCTATTAGCTGGTGGGGGTTGAGGTGCCCCTGCAGAGTTTGGGTGACGTCGCTGGAATCTTGGTCTTTGACGTTGTGGTTGTTGCTGTTCCTGCGGTCTATGGGAATGTTGTGTGAATGCAGGATAACGTGGCCGGTGGTACGGTTGGTATCGATATTGCCGTCTTCTGGTCGTAGGTGCCTGGAGACCTAGAGACCGGAGGGTTGTCCTGGAGTCCTTCATTGAATGAAGCTCTTCATTCGTGTTAGAAGCAAAGAGTTTGTCACCGTCGAAGGGAAGAGGAGAGCCATGAGCCCCGTCGCATGACTATCGCTGTAGCGGTCGATCTTGCCGCTGTGTTGGCTACATCGAGGGCTGCTTGGAGAGCGGTGCGTGATATGGCTTGTCCCTCAGAAACCATAGCTCTGAACTGTTGTTTTCTTTGTTCTGGAATGTCATCAATAAAATCCATTAACTTATTATAGTTTTTATGGTCGTATTTTGCCAGGACTGCAGTATAATTAGCTATACGAAATTGGAGGGTGGAGGATGCATAGACCTTGCGACCAAAAAGGTCCAATAGTTTGTTATCCTTGTTGGGTGGGGCAGAACGAGAATACTGTTGTCTAGCCCTCTGGTTCGCAGCGTCTACTACCAATGAATTTGGTGCTGGGTGGGTAAAAAGGAATTCAGAGTCCTTTGGAGAAATAAAATACTTCTTGTCTGCTTGCTTGCAGGTAGGTAGGCTTGTCGCTGGAGTCTGCCAGATGGACTTAGCGGGTTCTAAAAGGGCTGCGTTAATTGGGAGTGCCACTCTGGAGGAAGAAGGGGGCTGTAGGATGTTCGTTAGCTCATGCTGTTGTTCGGTGACCACGTCCAGGTTAATTCTCAGGTCACTGGCAACTCTTTTAAAGAGGTCCTGGAATTTTGTATATTCATCTGAGGGAGTAGGAGGAAGGGGAAGTAATGCTTCCTCAGGTGCCAGCTCCGGTTCTGTTGGAACAGGAGTAGGGCTAGGTTTATCCTGGGAGCGTGGCTGTGTTGCCAGGCATCTCGTGTCACTGGCACATTCGTTAGGAGACGGCGCTGGATCAGTGTTGCGCCTGGTCGAGTGGCCACGGGGCATGCATTCCCAAGGGTATGATGCCCATGGTGTCCAGTATTGCCATGGTGGCGGGTAGGGCATAGGTGGTGCCATCCAGAGGTTCACCCCCCAGGAGGCAGGGTCCTGAGAGTGGGATGAGGTAGTTTTCTCATAACCCCTATTGCCCTGGGTCCGGGGCTGGGAGTCATGATATGGAGAAAAAACTCCCTGTGGATCTGTTTCCTCCTCACTGGAGGAAAACTGCTCAGATCCTGACTCAGGTATTGAAAAAGAATATTCATTCATGAGCGGAGACTGCAAGGTAGGTGATACCAGAAGATCTGCTGTCTGGGTAAAGTGAGTTAATGAAGCTCCTGTGGGAGATGAAAGCTGAGCCGGGAGAGGCTGCCGCACAGGAGCATTCCCGCGATCGGGGTTTCTGCCTGTGATCTCTGTGTCAGAGTGCACCGCAGGGGTCGGTGCCGCGGTCGGTGCCGGGCGGGCAATATCAGGCTGCCTGGGGTCAGGCATGCTGTGGAATGTCGGCACCGTCTCATTCGCGGTGCCGAACGGTGCCGTAACAGAGGCAGGCAACTGGAAGCCTGATGCCTCGGCACCGGAGCCTCGCGGCGCCGCTGGAGCCTCAGGCGGCTTTTGCGCGGTTCCCGAAGAGCCCGGCTCATGAAAGTTGCTGAGGCGAGGAAACACAGGCAGAGAGATCGTTGATCTGCCTGGAGATACTTTGTGCCTCATAGTCTTGTTTGGTGAAGAAGGGTGCCCCTTCTTCGTAGATTTTTTCAGTTTTTTTGAGGCGGGGGGGCTGTGTCGGGCAGCGGAGCCGGCTTCAACGCCTGGGTCTGAAACTGACCCGATAGACTTTTGAAGGAGGAGCAGTTTAAGTTTAAGCTCCCTGTCTTTCCATGCCCTGGAGCTGAGTTTACAGCAATGGGCACATTTTTGGGGAATGTGAGCTTCCCCCAAACATTTTATACACTTTGAGTGTCCGTCCGATAATGGGATAGCTTCCTTGCAGGTAGCACAGCACTTGAAACCTGTGGAGCCCGGCATAGCCGCGGCTGACAGAATTTTTTTTTTTTTTTTTTTTAACAGATAAACGGGGTAAGTAACTATACTAACAGAGAAAACTGACAAGAACTGGTTACTAAAGGGTAATTGTGGCAAGAGTGAAGGATTTTCTAATGAGTCTGCTGAGCTCCGTCTCAGGCCAGGGACGGTTGAGAAGGAACTGAGGAGACCGGCCACGCATGCGTACTATTAACCTAGAGTCACAGCGGGGGGCAGCTTCTGAGCATGCGTGGCCGCTATGAGTACTGCTGCAAAAATCTCCGGGCGAAGGCGCAGGGACGCACCAACACCTGTAGTGGAGCACCCACAGGGACATCTCTCGAAGAAGAACTCATGTTCAGCTGATTGAAAAATGATTTGGAGGTTGTGGTGGACAATCCAGGATAGAATTCCCCATTCTGTAAGTTTTTGGCTCACTTCCCCCCCCCTTTTTCTAAATGTACACATTTATATTTAGCCATATTAAAAACACTGTTTGCTTGCACCCAGTTTACCAAGCAATCCAGATCACTCTGTATCAGTGACCTGTCCTCTTCATTGTTTACCATCTGCACATTTTCAGTGACTATTGTTTTCTTCCAGCTTGAGAGAAATAACTATCAAAAATTACACCACCACATTGAGTTCAGGGTGTTCACTGCTCAACTGTGTTGAAAGGGCTTCATTACTCCATGCTCTCGTTACAAGATGCCTGGAAGGACCTTTCATTTCTGTCTCTTGAACTGGTTCTCCTCTGTATTGACTTTGCCGGGGACTGAGGTGAGGCGGACCGGTCTGTAGTTCCCAGGGTTCTCTTTCTTCCCTTTTTTAAATATGGGCATTATATTTGCCTTTTTTCCAATCCTCTGGGACCTCCCCCAATCATAGAATCAAAGAAGATCAGGGTTGGAAGGGACCTCAGGAGGTATCTAGTTTAAACCCCTGCTCAAAGCAGGACCAACCCCAACTAAATCATCCCAGCCAGGGCTTCGTCAAGCCTGACCTTACAAACCTCCCTAGGTTACCCATTCCAATGCTTCACCACCCTCCTAATGAAAAAGTTTTTCCTAATATCCAACCTAAACCTCCCCCACTGTAACTTGAGACCATTGCTCCTTGTTCTGTCATCTGCTACCACTGAGAACAGTCTAGATCCATCCTCTTTGCAACCCCCTTTCAGGTAGTTGAAAGCAGCTATCAAATCCCCCCTCATTCTTCTCTTCTGCAGACCAGTTCCCTCAGCCTCTCTTCATAAGTCATGTGCTCCAGCCCCCTAATCATTTTTGTTGCCCTCCGCTGGACTCTTTCGAATTTGTCCACATCCTTCTTGTAGTGTAGGGCCCAAAACTGGACACAGTACTCCAGATGAGGCCTCACGAATACCAAATAGAGGGGAATAATAACATCCCTCGATCTGCTGGCAATGCCCCTACTTCTACAGCCCAAAATGCCGTTAGCCTTCTTGGCAACAAGGGCACACTGTCGACTCATATCCAGCTTCTCGTCCACTGTAACCCCTAGGGCCTAGGTCCTTTTCTGCAGAACTTCTGCCTAGCCACTCGGCTAACTCCAGTGCATGCTTCTGGGATTCCCTCTGGATCTCCGTAGCCGTCTAGTGGTCAGCCTCTTCCTTGGCCCTTTCTGCTTCATCCCTTGCCTTTTCAATTTCCAAAGCTCTTTCATGGGCAGTTGCCTCTGCCTCCCTTTTTGCTTTTTCTTCAGCCTCAAATTTGACCATCTGTCTATTGTGTTCTTTTGCTTTTTCTTCAGCCTCAAATCTGGCCAATTCTAGCTTCTTTTGTGCGTCCCTTTCTGTCATCTCCCCCCTCCCCCCCCCCCCAGTAAGAAAGAAACAAGGAAAACCAGTTTTGTGATTTCTTTTGCCAGTGTTAATTATATGCTAGCTATCACCACTGGACCTTATTCTAACAAAGCCCTTGTTAGAAAAACTTAATCTGTTTGCCTTCAGGTGAAGAGAGATAAGATCTGTATCTCTCTTCACTGCTTCCCCAGCAGTTCAAAGGAGAGAAAAAAATCTACTGGCTTTTGGTTCCTTTGAATCCCACCTCTACCACCATGTTATAGGTGTCACCCCCACTCTGAACTTTAGGGTACAGATGTGGAGACCTGCATGAGAACCCCTAAGCTTAATTACCACCTTAGATCAGTATACTGCCATCACCAAATTGTTTAAACAACCATTTACAAGTATCAGGGGGTAGCCGTGTTAGTCTGTATCTACAAAAACAACAAAGAGTCTGGTGGCACCTTAAAGACTAACTAACTTGGTTAGTCTTTAAGGTACCACCAAACCATTTACAAGTTATTTGGGAACTTTGTCTTCCCCCCAAAATATCTCCTTCCCACGTACTATAACCCTTCCCTGGGTAGCTTTGAGAGACTTCTCCACCAATTTCCTGGTGAACACTGATCCAAACCCCTTGGATCTTAAAACAAGGAAAAATCAATCAGGTTTTAAAGAACAGACTTTTAATTAAAGAAAAAGGGTGAAAGGAAAACCTCTGTGAGATTAGCATGCCAGCTATTCTCACAGACAACAGATTAAAAAACACAGAGGATTTTCCTCTGGGCAAAAGCCTTAGTTACACAAAAGAAAACCCCAATTTAATTCCCCCTCTTATGCAAAACGAAGTTACAAAAGGAAATAAACATAAGCTAATTTATTCCTTCTCTAATACTCACTACCCTGGTTGATTCCTGGATCTTTTCACTCCTGCACAGAACTTAATGATGAGAACAAAGGAAAAACTTCCCTCCTTCCTCTTGAAAAATCTTGTCCCCCCATTGGTTCCTCTGGTCAGGTGTCAGCTAGGCTAGGTGAACTTCTTAACCCTTTACAGGTACGAGAGGCATTAACCCTTAACTGTCTGTTTATGACAACCACCTTCTGGGTTTGTCAGCAGTGACCTTTGCGGGGCTTTACTCTGCCTTTTTTGGTCCCTGCTGCAGCCACCACTTTCTTAGGACTATTCCTGGACCTGGGCATGGTGGCCTTTCTGGGGATCCTGGCAGCTCTAGCCAGCTTCTTGGTGGCTATTTTCCTGCTCAGAGCCACTGGCTGGTTCTTGTGGCTTGTCCTGGGGCCCAGCTACTGCTGGCTGACTGTGAAGGAGCCAAGGTGCTGGTGATCTCTGCTAACCCCTGAGCCCCAACTGGATGTGGTTCTTGTTCTTCTGCAGAGCATCGCTCATGGAGAACAAGGACCTGCAAATGTGCATTCATATTCTATCAATGTTTGAACAAGGAGGAGTCCTGGTGGCACCTTAAAGACTAACACGATTTGGGCATAAGCTTTCATGGCTGGAACCCACTTTGTCAGATTTGTTAGTCTTTAAGGTGCCACAGGACTCCTCATTGTTTTTGCTGAAACAGACTAACACAGCTCCCCCTCTGAAACTTATCTTTGTTTAATCGATGAAAGCAAACTAGAGCCTCAGAGGACCAGAACTGATTTTAGACGATGGACAGGTTTGCTCGGTGTTTGTACATTTTAACAGGAAAAATGTTGATGTTTAAATTCATTTCACATCCTCATTCAGTGGAACTCCTGAACATACAGGAGATGCTGCTATCAAATCCCCCCCCACTCCTCTCTTCTGCAGACTAAATAAGCCCAGGTCCCTCAGCCTCTCCTTGTACATCATGTGCCCCAGCCCCCTAATAATTTTCCTTGCCCTCCGCTGGAATCTCTCCAATTGTCCACATCCTTTCTCTACTGGGGGGACCAAAACTGGACGCAGTACTCCAGGTGTGGCCTCACCAGTGCCGAATAGAGGGGAATAATCACTTCCCTCGATCTGCTGGCAATGCTCGTACTAGTGCAGCCCAATATGCCGTTAGCCTTCTTGGCAACAAGCGCACACTGCTGACTCAAATCCAGCTTCTCATCCACTGTAATCCCCAGGTCCCTTTCTGCAGAACTGCCGCTTAGCCAGTCGTCCCCAGCCTGTAGCAGTGCATGGGATTCTTCCGTCCGAAGTGCAGGACTCTGCACTTGTCCTTGTTGAACATCTGGCTGGGCCTGAGCCCCCTTCGGAGGGGCGATGGGGTTCGGCGGGTCTGTGCTGTGTCCCCTCCTGAGGGTGAGGGAGGACGGTGAACGAGATCCCTGTGTGCAGACGATCTCCTCGCACGGTGGCTGCCAGCGCTCTAGCCCAGCACTGAGTGTTCCAGAGAGGAGCAGGGAGAGGCCAGGCCGGGTTGGGATTTTGGAGCAGTGATGTGGTTGGTATGGAGGGCAGTTCAGGTCTCCGGATGGCGGAGGTGCTCTGCACCTCTGACCTCGCAGGTGCCTTATCACTAGTGTGCCCCTTCCCCCCCCCCAATTGTGCCCCTCTCCCATCTGCACTAGCCCCTGGAGGACCGTGAGTGCAGGAGTCAGAGCAGGTCCCTGAGGGTTGGTAGCCTCCTGTCCTGAGCCTCAGAGACCCTTTCCACCACAGAGGTAGCTGGACATTTCATCTCCATGCTCCCCTCTGGTTGCTACCTGATGCCCCTGCACTAGTGTGTTCCGCTCTCTGCCCTGTGGGACCCCTCTCGTGGGTGGGGTCTGCAGAGCCCCATGCTAAGGGGCTGAGCTGCCGTCCTCAGCAGAGGGACACACCATCCAGGTGAGCCGATGGGCATTGAGCTCAGTGACCAGGAATGTGCCCTGCACTGAGCTGCCGGCATAGCATGGGCTGGCCTGTGGGGGCAGGTGCTCTGTCTCACACTCCGGCCCCTCTGCAGCTTCCTGACTGGGAAAGTGACTTTAAAAGAGCATCTCGATGGCCGTGGGGCTGATTGCTGAGGGGAAGCTGCCCGGCCACCTCTCCTCGCGCCGTCACTGCAGCACGGCCTGGCGTAGTTCATTGGTGCAGGGGTAGAGCCCTGCTGCACTGGGGAGCGTCACGGACAAACGGCCAGACGACACCGTTGCCAAGGAAAACAAGCAACCTGTTAACCGCACAGTGCCCTGAGCTGAGCGAAGGATCCTGTGCCCCCGCCGCCACTGACCTACCCCTGCCGGCCCCTCCCAGAGAGTAATGGGGCCATGTGCATTCATCTGAGCTTATCCGACCCCGTGACATACGTGGGTCAATGTTGCTCCTGCCCCTGTCCCCGCACCTGCTGCTGTTGCAAACAGGCCCCGTTGCAGGGGACAGGCGAGGGAGGGGAAAAGGAACAGACTGTGTCGGGAAGGGGAGCAACGGGTGGGCAGTACATTGAATCAGCGCAGGCTGTGACCTCACTTTCTGCCCTGTGCTCCGAGCTGCCGAGGGGCCAGATGACGCCCAGCGCCTCTGTTACTACTGGCTGAATGCTGGTAATGTCCCCCTCACACAGATGAGGAGAGTCCTTTTATCCCCCGTTTGTGACAATCGAGAACAAAACCCTGCTACCTGACGGGGCACATGCAGCGGAGCCGGGCGGCATTGGCGAGGAGCAGTACCGCAGCACCGGCCCTGGGAGACATTCTCTGCTTAGGACAGTGCACGGTGTGAGCTCTCACCGTGCAGCCTCCACGCTGGAGTAGTTACTCTCAGGAATCGCAGCCATGATGGAATTACATGGCACAGCCCTGGAGGGGAAACTGCCAAAGAAACCCACCACAGGAGCATTCAACTCAGAAAGGGGAACTGCACAGACGTGAGGGGGCTCGTTAAATGGAAATTAAAAACAACACGCCAGGGTGAAATGCCAGCAAAGCGCACGGAGACTGTTTAAAAACACCATGCTAGAGGCTCACACTACATGTATCCCGCAAATAAAAAACAAACCAGTGCGAGGATAAAAAAAATGCCCCCAGGGCTAAACAGCCGAGTAAAAGAGGCACTTTGGAAGTCAAATCCTAATGAGGAAAATACAAAGCAGCATAAACTCTGGCAAGTCAAATGAAAAGTATAATAAGGCCAAAAAAGAACGTGAAGAGCAACTAGCTAAGGCACAACAACTAACAGCAAAGCATTGGTTAAGTACATGGGATGCAGGAAGTCTGCCAGTCAGCAAAGCCACTAGGCAATCGAGGCGCTAAAGGAGCACTCCAGGAAGACCAGGCCATTGCGGAGAAACTTCTGTCTTCAGTGCAGAGGATGCGGAGGAAATCCATACGCGCCAGCCCTTCTTTTTAGGTGACAGATGCTAGAATCAAAGAATTATAGACCCATCGGGTTGGAAGGGACTGCAAGGTTCAGGGAGGGAGTTTGGGTGCAGGAGGGGGTTTGGGGTGTAGGCTCTGGGAGGGGGTCTGGGTGCCGGGTGCAGGCTCTGGGCTGGGACAGAGGGTTGGGGTGCGGGAGGGGGTGTGAGATGGAGTTTGGGTGCTGGGTGCAGGCTCTGGGGTGAGGCAGAGGGTTGGGGTTAAGAAGGGGGTGCAGAAGGGGGTGCAGGCTCTGGGATGGAGTTTGGGGGTTGGATGCAGGCTCTGGGCTGGGACAGGGGTTAGGGGTGCGGGAGGGGGTTTGGAGGCTGGGTGCAGGCTCTGGGCTGGGACAGGGTGTTGGGGTGCGGGAGGAGGTTTGGGTGCTGGGTGCAGGCTCTGGGCTGGGGGTTGGGGTGCAGGAGGGGGTGCGGGAGGTGGTTTGGGTGCTGGGTGCAGGCTCTGGCTGGGACAGGGTGTTGTGTGGGAGGGGGTTTGGGAGCTGGGTGCAGGCTCTGGGCTGGGACAGGGTGTTGGGGTGCGGGAGGGAGTGCAGTGGATGAGGCTCGGTCAGGGATGAGGAGTTTGGGGTGCAGCAGGCAGGCTGCCCTGGGGCTAAGGTGGGGGCCAGAGGGGAGGATCCCCCCAGGGACAAGGCACTCACCCAAGCCCCGCCAGGCTTCTGCTCAGGAGGTCCTGCCAGAATAAGCCCCCGGTTCCCTCGGATTCGACTCAGAATCCCCTGCCGGGGCGGGAGAGGGGAGGCTGCCATGCACCTCCTCCCTCCGCAGGCGCAGCAGCCGCCTCAGCCTGACCCGGCAGCACTTCCTTGTAGCCCGCAGTGGCAGCGGCCGGCCAGGGAGCGCAGCGCGGAGCTGCAGGGGGCAGGCAGGGATACTCGGGGGAGGCGTGTGGGGGCAGGCGGGACGGGGGGAGAAACCCTGCCCAGAACATTGGTGGAGCCAGACCCCCTGGGCCCTGAATTTATTGGAGCCCGGGCACCACGGGCCCATATAACTCACCGCCCCTGGCAAGGTTCATCTAGTCTAACCCACCCATCTTCTCTCTTCCGGCTGGGATCCCTTGACTGCAGGAGCTCCCCAGATGTCCTAGCTCTTCTCTTTCCCTTACATCCTTCACTTCTCTGGCCATTGGTTTGCTACATCTCTGAGTCCTCTCTCTATAGGCCCAGGCCCAGCAGCTAGTTACCCAGGTTACGCTCCCGTTGCCATCCGTGGAGGTATCCTAGGCTGTCAGGGCTGCAGGTTTTGGCCCATGGTCAATGCAGGCGCTACGGCTGCTGCACACCTACGTGGTGACTCCTGCAGCCCATCGCTAAACTGCGGGGCCATATTCTGCAGGGTGGCCTCCCTGGCTGAGCTTCTGGGAGCAGAGAAACCCCGGGTTCGAGAAGGAAAATGACCCCACCAGAACACTCTGGAAATGGCTCCCAGAGACGTCCCAGTGACACCTGACTGTGCAGCCCGGGGGTTCTCTGGCAGGAGTTCTCCTGCTTCTTCATTGTCACCGCGGGCAAGAGTCTGGCAGTGGGAATGGAGAGGGGGTGTCTGCCGGCAGATCCTTCCTTGGCTTTCTGAATGGGAGCCTGACAGAGCTTGTGCCCATGGTGGTGAAGGGCCCAGATTCAATCCCCACCCGTGCCTATGGGGTCTTTGTGTGGCCATGGGTTCCCTTACCCATCACTGCAGGCTGTGCAGGAGGTGGAGGAGAATCTGGCCATGGAGGAGGCAGAGTCTCCTTGGTCTGAGCAGCACCGGAGTTGGGGGAGCCGGACGAGAGCTTCTGGTACGGGAGGTTTGGTTTCACGTGCGGTCCATGGAGCTGGAGAGGACAGAGCTGGGCCCAGAGTCCTGGGGCAGCTCCTCAGTTAGTTCCTGTAAGACCCAAAGGAGAAGGTCAGATTCAGGCCCCACTGACCCCTGGGCACTTCCCAGAGAGGCTGCCCAGACACAGCCAGCAGGATTCTCTGGCAACACAGCTGGGCCCTGTCCTCCCGATTCCTTCCTTCCCTTCCAACTTGGCCCTTACCCAGCCTCTCGCAGCTGCCCCTTACCTTTCTTCCCCCAGCCTCAGCTTACCCTCCAGTCCCACGATTCCCCACCTGCCCCCAGCGCTTACGCCCAGAATTTCCTCTTGGCGGTGCCCAGTCCTCAGCCCCAGGAATCCCTGCTTTCTGCTGTTCTCTCCAGTGCCCTGCCAAGGGGAGCCCCCTCCTTGTCCGAGGTCTCCTGCCCTCCCGCCAGGTCCCCACAGCCGTCTCTCACTCACCGCTGTCTTCTCCACCAGCGCCGCTTTGGAGCAGGGCCATTCCAGGCTGTCCGGCCACCCTTCTGTGCGGTGAAGCAGATCGGAGCTGGGGGTGGAGGGGTGGGGGGAGACGATGCTTCATAGAGTTTCATAGAGCTTAAGGCCAGAAGGCACCATTGGATCATCTCATCTTACCTCCTGAATGTTCCAGGCCATTAAATTTCACCAACCTATAGTCTGAGTCTCTCACTGTAGGTCATTTTCTCCAGCTCTCATATCATTAGTGTGACTCTTTTCTGCACCCTCTCCAATTTAACACCATCCTTTTAAAACACAGACACCAGAACTGGCTGTCACTATTCCATCATCTCTCTCACCAATGCTATAGAGAGAGGTAAGATCCCCTCCCTGCTCCTACTCATTACTGCCCTATTTACGCATCTGGGCAAGGGGGACCTGGCCATGGAGGTAGAGGAGGACTTGGCCTTGCCCTCCTCCTCCTCATCCAAGTCATCCACTTCCGCTTTCTTGTCCATGACCACGTGCTCCATTCCTATGGCCAGGTCCTCCCCCTCCTTCTCTTCTTCCCCCTGCATCGGCACATCCCTGTCCTCCTCTATTCCTGGGTCCTCCTACTCTATAGCCAGGTCCTCTTCCTCCTCTTCTGCCTCTTCTTCTTCCCCCTGCATGGCCACATCCTCCTCCTTCTCTTCTGTGGCCAGCTCCTCTTCCTCCTGCTCCTTCTCCGTGGCCAGGTTCTCCTCCTCCTTTTCCTCCTTCTCGTTTTCCTCTCTGGCCAGGTCCTCTTGCTCCTCCTCCTCCATGGCCAGGTCCACTTCCTTCTCCTCTTCCCCCTGCATCGGCACATCCTCCTCCTCCTCCATTCCTGGGTCCTCCTAGTCTATAGCCAGGTCCTCTACTTCCTCTTCCACCTCTTTTTCTTCCCCCCCTGCATAGCCACATCCTCCTCCTTCTCCTCTGTTGCCAAGTCCTCTTCCTCCTGCTCCTTCTCCGTGGCCAAGTCCTAATCCTCTTCCACTTCTTTTTCCTCCGTAGCCAGTACCCCCTCTTCCTTCTCTTCTTTCCTCCTCTATTAGCAGGTCCTCTTCCTTCTCCTCCTCCTGGTCCAGGTCCTCCTTGTCCTCCTCTGTGGTGTGGTCCTTCTCCATGGCCAGGTCCTCCTCTTCCTCCTCTGTAGCCAGGTTCTCCTCCTCTTCCACCTGCTCCATGGCCAGGTGCTCCACTCCCATGGCCAGGTCCTCCTCCTCTTCCTCCATAGGCAGGTGCTCCTCTTCCTCCTCTTCCTGCTCCATGGCCAGGTCCTTCTCTTCTTCCTTTTGCTCCATGATCAGGTGTTCCTCCAACAGGGCCACGTCCTTCTCTTCCTCTTCCTTTACCTTCTTCTTCCTCCTCCTTCTCTGTGGTCAAGTCCTATTCCTCTTCTATGGAGATCTCCTCCTCCTCGTCCTCTGCTGACAAGTTCTCCTCCTCCTCTGCAGACAGGTTCTCCTCCTCCTCCTCTTCTTCCTCTTCTGCAGACACGTTCTCCTCCTCCTCCTCCTCTTCTTCCTCTTCTGCAGACACGTTCTCCTCCTCCTCCTCCTCTTCTTCCTCTTCTGCAGACACGTTCTCCTCCTCCTCCTCCTCTTCTTCCTCTTCTGCAGACACGTTCTCCTCCTCCTCCTCCTCTTCTTCCTCTTCTGCAGACACGTTCTCCTTCTCCTCCTTCTCCACTGTGTCCAGGTCTTTCTCCTCCTCTGTGGTCATGTCCTCCTCCTCTTTTATGGCTAGGTCCTCCACCTCCTCCTCTTTTTCTGTGGTCAGAACTTCCTCTTCCTGCTTCTCCTCCTCCTGTGTCTCTAGGTCTTCCTCCTCTTCCTCTCCTTCTGTGGCCAGATCTTCATCCTCCTCTGCCTTTTCCTCAGGGGCAAGGTCCTTCTTCTCTGACTGGTCCGTGGGGGTCTCTGCGTCAGAGAGACAAGGGCAGAGGGTGACTCTCGCTGGGGAGTGGGGAAGAGGAAGGACAGGGGTGTGAAGGGATGGGGAGAGAAGATTTAATGTTTCCCCCTCCCATGTAAGCACCCAAAGGCAGAGAGATTCCCCACACTGCCCCTCTCACAGACCCCTCAGCGCCAGGGCCACATGGCAGAGAGATCCCCACACTGCCCATCTCACAGACCCCTTAGCCCCAGGCCCCAGGGCAGACAGATCCCCACACTGCCCCTCTCACAGACCCCTCAGTGCCAGGGCCTCATGGCAGAGAGATCCCCACACTGCCCCTCCCACAGACCCCTCAGCCCTATGGCCCCATGACAGATGAGGCCCTTCACTGTCCCATCCTTCCTGGGAGTTGCCCCAAAGCATCAGGGACCCACTTCCCAGCAGCTCCCCCCATGCCCCACTGCAGGGGCGGCTCTGTGACTCCTGCTGACGTCATTGGGCTCACGTGGCTCAGGCCAAACCCCTGGGCAGGGATCTCCCCAATGACTCTGACAGAGTGACTGGGTGTTAATGGCCTCTTGCTCCTCCCCATGCCCAGGGGGTCTCCTCACCTGCAGTGGAGGAGCACTCGGCCTCCATGTTGCAGGGAGCCTCCAGGGAGCGGCTGCTCTCCCCTCCGGCACCAGTTGAGCTGCTGGGGCAGCGATCCCCCAGCTCCTGCCCTGGGGATGCCTCCTGCTGGCCCACGCGGCTGGGCTGAGGGCTGGCCTTCCAGCAGAAGCAAACCCAGAGCTGCGCTGCCTGGCTCCTCTCATGGGCTGTGTCCTGCCTGCCCAGACTGAACGTGGGCCACCTCCATCTCGGCCTGGATGTCGTCTCTCTCCGCTCGGCACCAGCCCCGGGAGCTGGTTTCCTCCTGGTGAGCAAGGCCGAGCAGGTCCATCTCCTGGGGTGGCCGGGAGATGCTTCCCATGCCATGGGGATGGAGGGGTGGCTCTCTGTCTGGGGATGCTGGCAGCTGCCCCGCTCTGGCTCCGGGGCCAGCTGCGGAGCCTTTCTCCTGAGAATCCTCCTCAGCACGTCCATCCTGGAACTGAGCAGGGAGCAGCCGTGAGTCTGGGGCAACGC
The DNA here is from genome assembly GCF_027887155.1 of Malaclemys terrapin pileata. Classification (NCBI taxonomy): domain Eukaryota; kingdom Metazoa; phylum Chordata; order Testudines; family Emydidae; genus Malaclemys; species Malaclemys terrapin. The sequence goes on along the minus strand of NC_071515.1, from coordinate 10,488,598 downwards.
AGCCTCTCACCAATGGGCCTGTCTGCCCCCCAGCTGGGGCGACTCCCTCTCATCCCACGCGCCCCGGGGGGCACCTGGACTGGGCTCTGCACACACTGGCAGGACTCACCCTGCAGGTTGCTCCCAAAGCTCCCCCGGTGTTGGGACCCCCAGGGAATCTCATCCCTTAGAGCAATGGAGTCAGTGACAGAGACCTGTAGTCAGTCTGGACAGGCATCGTCCTCCTGTAGCCCCGGGCCACACCCCCTCCCTGGCCTGAGAAGGCAGAGAACCCAGGTGTCCAGGCTTCACTCCTGAGCCAGTGGCAACATGAGACAGGTGCCCCCATTCCCCAACCCCAGCTCAGCAGCTACCAGATCAGGGACACCCTGACATCAGCCCCCCACTCCTACCCCCGCTCTGCACAGCAGACAGTGGGCAGGCAGCTTGGTCGGGGCGGCTCCATGGGGGCGGGGGCCAGGAGGTGGGAGCAGCAGTGGAGCAGCGTGGTGGGAGGAGGGGCACCCTTGCCCCAGAGGCACACAGTGGCACCCCCGAGTACGGTGCCCTGGTGTGCAATTAATTCTCGTAACAAAAAACAATGCACTAACTTGGTTTGAGCTAATCACATGCATTAACTGCAATTAATTGATAGCCCTAATTATTAGTTTTGATTACAAATATTTGTACTGTAAAAAAAAAAACGATAGTGCAATCTACAAGTTGAAGCATGAAGTGGCACACAAATGTTTAGCATAACTGGCACGTAAATTCCTTGCAACGCCGGCTACGCTAGTGCCATGCAAATGCCTGTTCTCACTGTCAGGTGATATTGTCAATAAGAGGTGGGCAGCATTATCTCCTGGAAATGTAAATAAACTTGTTTGTCTTTGCGACTGGCTGAACAAGAAGTAAGACTGAGTGGACTTGTGGGCTCTAAAGTTGTACATTGGTTTGTTGACCTCAGGAGGCATCTAGTCCAACCCCCTGCTCAAAGCAGGACCAACACCAAGGCCTTTGTCAAGCCAGGCCTTAAAAATCTCTACGGAAGGTGATTCCACCACCTCCCTAGGGAACCCATTCCAGTGCTTCATCACCCTCCTAGTGAAACAGTGTTTCCTAATATCCAACCTAGACCTCCCCCACTGCAACTTGAAATCATTACTTCTTGTTCTGTCATCTGCCACCACTGAGAATAGCCGAGCTCCATCCTCTTTGGACTCTCCTTTCAGGTAGTTGAAGGCTGAGGTCCAATCCCCCCTCACTCTTCTCTTCTGCAGACTAAATAACCCCAGTTCCCTCAGCCTCTCCTCATAAATCATGTGCCCCAGCCCCCTGATCAGTTTTGTTGCCCTCTACTGGACTCTCTCCAATTTGTCCACATCCCTTCTGTAGTGGGGGGCTCAAAACTGGACAAAATACTCCAGATGTGGCCTCACCAGTGCCGAATAGAGGGGAAAGATCACGTCCCTCCATCTGCTGGCAATGCTCCTACTAATGCAGCCCAATATGCCGTTAGCCTTCTTGGCAACAAGGGCACACTGCTGACTCATATCCAGCTTCTCGTCCACTGTAATCCCCCTGTCCTTTTCTGCAGAACTGCTGCTTAGCCAGTCGGTCCCCAGCCTGTAGCGGTGCATGGGATTCTTCCGGCCTAAGTGCAGGACTCTCTTGGCATCTGTTGACTCCACCCCAGGGGGCCCCTCCTAGTGCCTGAGTCACAAGGGCTACTGTGCCCTGGGGAAGTGTTTAGTGCCCAATAACAGACTAGGATCATCGTCCAGGCACAAGGGGTACAAATCTATCACAATCCCCCCAGGAACAACACAACAAGTGAGGGAGCTTATTGGGCAGAGGGAAGAAAGGCCTGTGGTAAGGAAAGAACAGGAGCAACTAGACTAATAACCCATCAACAATAACAGCATTTACAAGGGGCCCGACCCCCCCACAACCAGCTCCCTCCCAGCCCCTGCGCAGCAGAATGGGAGTTGAGTATCAGTTCTCTATGGGCTGATGCCGCCCTGTATTCCATTGTCTACAGCCAAGCTCTAAGATATAACCACATTTGCTCCAATCCCTCAGATAGAGACAAGCACCTACAAGATCTCTATCAAGCATTCTTAAAACTACAATACCCACCTGCTGAAGTGAAAAAACAGTTTGACAGAGCCAGACGAGTACCCACAAGTCACCTCCTACAAGACAGGCCCAACAAAGAAAATAACAGAACACCACTAGCTGTCACCTTCAGCCCCCAACTAAAACCTCTCCAGCGCAGCACCAGAGATCTACAACCTATCCTGAAAGATGATCCCTCACTCTCACTGATCTTGGGAGACAGACCTGTCCTCGCTTACAGACAACCCCCCAACCTAAAGCAAATACTCACCAGCAACCACACATCACTGAACAAAAACACTGACCCAGGAACCTATCCTTGTAACAAAGCCCGATGCCAACTCTGTCCACATATCTATTCAAGTGACATCATCATAGGACCTAATCACATCAGCCGTACCATCAGGGGCTCCTTCACGTGCACATCTACCAATGTGATATATGCCATCATGTGCCAGCAATGCCCCTCTGCCATGTACATTGGCCAAACCGGACAGTCTCTATGCAAAAGAATTAATGGACACAAATCTGACATCAGGAATCATAATACTCAAAAACCAGTGGGAGAACACTTTAACCTGTCTGGTCATTCAATGTCAGACCTGCGGGTGGCTATCTTACAACAGAAAAACTTCAAAAACAGACTCCAACGAGAGACTGCTGAGCTGGAATTGATATGCAAACTAGACACAATCAACTCAGGATTGAATAAGGACTGGGAATGGCTGAGCCATTACAAACATTGAATCTATCTCCCCTTGTAAGTATTCTCACACTTCTTATCAAACTGTCTGTACTGGGCTAGCTTGATTATCACTTCAAAAGTTTTTTTTCTTTCTCTTACTTAATTGGCCTCTCAGAGTTGGTAAGACAACTCCCACCTGTTTATGCTCTCTGTATGTGTGTATATATATCTCCTCGATATTTATTCCACTCTATATGCATCCGAAGAAGTGGGTTGTAGTCCACGAAAGCTTATGCTCTAATAAATTTGTTAGTCTCTACGGTGCCACAAGTACTCCTGTTCTTTTTGCGGATACAGACTAACACGGCTGCTACTCTGAAACCTGTATTCCTTGGCCGGCTTGAAATTCACAAGGAAAACAAGCACAGGTGGGGATTCTTACCAGGTCTTCGGTCTCAGTGTCAATGGGCACCTCCCAGGCTGTGATGCGTCTCCCTCCGCTCCACTCCACCAACAGCCAACAACCGAATGTAAACCGAGCCCTTTGTCTCCGAGCGCTGGCTTCTGATTGGCTCTGGTGGTCGCTCCCCGCGTGTTCCGTCTCCGCCTGGCATTCCGGGCATTCTGGGAAGCGGGATCCTGAGCTCCGCAGCCATTGCAGTGGTGGATCAATGTACAGGGGGCCCATGCCCAGGTGCCTCGAGCAACTTGGGGGACCCTGGGAAAATCTCATGATGCTCGGGCAGGATGATTTCGCTGCTACGTCCTCTCTTCTGCCGGCCGTGCTGGCCGTGCTTGGGGTAAGGCTTCTTGGATGAGCCGGTGGGGGATCAGTTAGTGAGTGGGGCTGGGGGAGCAGCAACAGATGCTGCCTCCCTCTTCTGCTTGTTTTCTTTGCTGCTGCCCATGACTTCTCACCATCACTGGTGACGGGCCCCCTCTGCATCCTCCCAGGCCTGTCCGGGCAGCCAGGGCTAGGCGGCGAAGGAAGATGGGGAGTATTGCCTCCTGTGGTGTCTCCTCCAGCCCCAAGCTGCGTGGGAATCAGTGGTGATGGACTTGGGGGGGCCGGGGGCCAGGGCCCACCCACTTATTGAAGGGGATAGAATCATAGAATCATAGCATATCAGGGTTGGAAGGGACCTCAGGAGGGATGGCCCTTGCCCATCCACTTTTCATCAGGGCTGACCCTGCTCCCTCCCCCCCGAAGCCCCACCCCCCCAGCCAGGCCAACGTAGAGCCTGGCCAGGGACCCCGGGGTGCTGTGGGGAACTGGGGTGGGCCTTCCACCTGCCCATGGTGCAGGGGGGCTGAGAGCATCCCCTGCCCTGTGTCCCCATCTCCCGGGCTCCCTGCTTGCCCACGGCAGATGGCAGATCTGCAACTCCGCGTCTTCTCACAGCTGCCTGCGCAGCTCTCCCTGACCCGGAGCACAAGGGCAGCTGTGAGGAGCCACAGGGTCGTGGACCCTCCACCTGCCCTGGGCGGGGGCTCCGGGGGGAGGGGACACCGGCAGGGGCCTGCTTTCGCCCAACCCCGGTGTGTGGGGGGGAGACTCCCCAGCCCTGCTCCGGCTTCCAACTTGGCCAAGGGTGGGAGGTGTCTGGTGCCCTTGGTGGGAATGCGCACTCCTGGCTGGAGTCAGACCATTCCGAACCCATGCTGAGCCGCGAGGACACGGGCTGTAACCTGCAGCACATCAGCAACCGGGAGAACAGAGACGAAAGAGGGGTGTGAGGCCGCTGGGATGGGGAGCTCCCCACAGCCAGGGCAGCTGGGGAAATCCTCACGACCTCAACCCACAAGGGCAGTCCCCAGGGAACTGCAACCCCCACGAGCACGGGGGCGGGGGAAACGCTCTGCTGTCGTGCTCAAGGGGGGATCATGGAAACCCTCCACCCTCCTACACACGCACACCCTGTGGAAGCCCCCATCACCTCTTCCTCGCCTCTCAATGTTCAATCACCCCCAGACGTGACCATTCTCTCCGCTTCTCTTCCAGGTTTTTTTCCTGTCTCTTTTGCTGATTGCAAAATGTATGGTGAGACAGAAGCTTGGTTTGGGTTTTTTATGCCGCCAGCCACAGTTTCGAGGCCTTTGGATGCCTCTACCCCTGCGTCTCACAATGCAGCATTATTTACCCCATCCTAGTATGTCATGATGTAGCCCCATTTACCCCCCTGCACCCCGAGACCTTTGTGGAGCCCACCTCCCATGCACGTGGTTCACAGCCTTGGGATCTTAGTGTGGGTTCTTGCTGGGTCCATTGTGACAGGGCATTATTCAGCCCGTGCTCAGCTGCTATGAGACCTTCTGCAGTACAGTTCTCCCCACTTAGCAGTGGAGGAAAGGCCATAGTGCTATTTACCACAGACCAGACGTTTCAGATCTTTGTGTGTGTTTTCCCCTCACCCAGCATGGACTGATGTGGCTCTGTTTACACTGGGCCACAGCTTCCAGCCCCAACTCACTCAGCTACGAATTTCACAAATGAATTGTGGCCCGCCCAAGTTTACCGAACAAAGATGGTCAGTGGAATCGACTGTTGTCATGGGCTAATGGCCGTCTGTTGCTACGTGCATGCCAACACCAAGCCGGGTTGGGGGATAAAACAGAAAGGACAAACCCAGATAGTTATAGAAGTGGGGGAAATTTCTCTTGTGAGACATTCCAGTGACATGTTCCCTCCAATACACCGATGAGGAGGCATTGCTATAATGGAGTGATGAATAGTCTCTCTCCCTGCAGGATTATTGGAAAAACTATATTCTCACTGGCTTAGTAATGACCGAACATCTGTTGTGTGCACTGGCTAATCAGAAACTGGCCTATTAAAAGTGAGATTTAATGTATGTATAAACTAGTTTCTGATTAGCTGAAATAGTTAGTCCTAAAATTTAATTGGTAAAATGGTTTGCCATGAACTGCCTTGGGGAGAAAGCCAAGAGAGTCACTATGGCACATATCAGATTCTTTCAACATTTGTTCATAGTTTATGTGATCAGTTGCAAACTTTCTTTTAAACCAGTTTTCACCATTGGCTGAAAATTAAAGTTCTAATGATAGAGTTAATTTCTCCTCAGGTTAGGATTATTTCTTTTAATTAATTTACTTTTGGAACTGTGACTGTCAGCTTTCAGATGTCTTCGCTTCCACAGTGGAAAAACTGGACTGTAACAGGATCAAGAGGTGGGGAAAACGCATAATGGTCAGGGTTTAAGAAAATTGGGGGAGATGAAAGAACCACTTGTTGACCTGTGAATGACTGATTCGTGTACCACCAGTGTTGTCCATATTAGCAGTGAGCACCTTTGTATAATGGTGTGAATAATATTTAGCCATATTCATTTTCCATGTGAAAAAACTGAGCCGTTAATTTAGGCAGAATGAACTGGGCTATGATTTGCTTTATTATTAATGCCGTGTGCAAACACTGAATGGAGTCTTTGTTTTAAGGCATTTTGATAATTCATGTTTATAATGGAGTGTGGGGAGCCCAAATGTTCTCTGTTCCCAGGGTCCCAATAATCTTAATCCACCTCCAGCTTTAGTGCAATGTGTCAGGAACCACCAGCTGCAGAGAGGGTTCCAGGCCAGACTCCTGTTCTCGCCCATAGAGGATAAATGCCCCCAAAGACAGGGCTAGCACCCAGGAGTGCCTGCACCCTGCTGTAATCACTGCACTCCCCTGCTTCCCGAGCTGCACAAAATCCTGTGTCTTCCCCCCAGATCATCCTCCCTAGGCTGGACAGGCGTCATTTACTGCCCTTGTTTGCACTTCCTATGAGCCGGGGGAGTTCCAAAAGCTGCACAGACTCTTGAATGGAGCCTCACAGCCGCCCCCGCCCAGGGAGAGAGCTAGGGGATGATTATTGTCCCCCATTTCTTGAGGGAGACACTAGGACAGAGGAAGGTGAAGTGACTTCTCTAATATCAAATGGGCAGGCGGTGGCAGAGTTAGGATTAGAACCCAAGACTTTCCCCAGGCTCTAGGAGGAATGGAACCCAGGAGCCCTGACTCCCAAACTTACTGACTGCTCAAATTTTAGACACCAAATGCCCACAATAAAGTGCTCTCAAATGAGCTACAAAAATTGTAGATTGAAAAGAGTCAGCAAGTAATTTGGAAGAACTAACAATCAAACACCTCCCAGACATTATTGGAGAGAAGGTGGCAAAAAACTTATCTTTGTTCTGAATTGTTGCTCAGTCTTCAAAGTGAATAACTAGAGGGTGGAACGCTTGGGAGCTACCAGAGGCTGAGCTGGCAGTGGGTGGAAGGGGCAGGAACACAGTCTCTGCCCCTGAGCCTGTAGCAATTCTTGTCTGAGTGAAATGTGGCTACCACACAATTCAGTGGCAGTGAGATAGATGGCGATTTCCTGCAGTATCTGAGTGATCCCTGCTGAATGAGGTTAATCCTGATTGAACTAAGGTTCAGTGTTTTAGGAGATCATTGTAGTGAATAGGCAAATGGTTCTGTATTACAGTGGGATTGTATGGAAGCTCCTTAGGGTGGGGAGGGCTCACGCAGGGGTTGTGCCCCCTCCAGGGGAGTTCAGGGGGCGGGGGAACCTGGTCTGGGGAGCAGCCCCTGGGCATGGCTGGCCCCTGGGGTCTATAAAGGCTCATTGGGATTTGCCCCTCAATGAACTGATGTGCAAGGGGGAGGGGTATGTGCAAGGTGGAAGTTTCCCCTAGGGTGCAAAATATCCCTGCACCGGCCCTGACTGAGGTGCAAATAAAAGTGGGGTGGAGGGGGGGGGAAGCACTGGGTAAGACAGCTGTATTGCACCTTAAAGAACTGAATGCAGAAGTAAGTGATTTAAAATAAGTGAAGTTACATGTAGCTTTTGCAAAAATGAATACTACAGACTTTGTAGGGAAGTAAACACTTAGGAGTTGTGAAAATGTTAAAAAGTAACAGTTGTGGTGTTATAAAAAGGGAATTCTTGGTTTAATAATAAAATGCAGTTATGTAAATGTAAATATATGTGCAATGCGGTACAGTCACATTGAGTGGAACTGTGGTAGTTAAACAAATTATACAAGGGGGTCAGGTAGAGTGGCTACTGCTACCACGATATGTTATCCCCAGAAGTCTTTACAACTATTCTGAGGAGAAATGGGAATAGTTTGTAATCAAAATCACTAGATAGGTGTATGGGAATGTAATCAGTATACAGCATTATAAAAAAAACAATTAGAGCTGTGCAAGGCATACTAAGCAAAAAATAATTTGTGTGTGTAAATATTTGTGTGTAATTATGCAAGGTTTTAAGGACCTAAACCACACTCATGGTTTGTAAAATCCTGTTTGTAGGTTTGAGATAAATTAGGTTTGTTTTGTTCTGTTTTTTTTTTTTTTTTTTTAAATGCCGCTAAAACTCCATTTAAATCTCACATCCAAAGTTGCAACATTGACAGACCCTTTTGCCAGACATGGCCAGCTAGTGTGAGGTGGCTTTAGGATTTAGCATTTAACCCTTTGGGTACTTCCAGGTGTTTATGAAGTTCAATATCTTTTTAAGTGTGGCCATGGCAGGGGCAGCCACAACTGGGAAAATGGAGAGAGATTGTGGATCTATTTTTTTTTTTTTTACTTTGCTAATACATAGCAGCTAAGTACTGCAGGAGGGACACAACAAGTTAAAAGACAGTGTACCTCTGAAGCAAGAGCAGGGGTGAAATGTACAAAAGAAGCAATGTCAGAAACAGCCAGCCTTGCAGTGGCTCTAAGTAATCAGACTGTCACAATATTAAACCTTGAAATAAATGCCAGTGAGTAACCTTGTAACAATGTATAAGGTGTGTAATTTTAAGCATGCTAAAAATGGTAATTGAAAACAAATCTCATGTTCAAAGATCTCATAGTAATACTCTCAGCTATTACCTGTGAATAAACTTAAAGCTTGGCACAGCAGAGAAGCCACTACAAACCTGGTCTGCTGTACAAGAAGGGAAACTGAGGTACACCACCTCCTGAATTTCGTAAATGAACAATAGGATAATTCACCCTTTTCTTTAAGGGTAGAAGCCATTGAAATCTGGCCTGTCTATAAAACAAATCACAGGAAAGTATGGAGGTAATTCCTCTGTTTTTCTTGCAATCAGCAACGAGATTTGTAAAAGAGAGAGATTTTTAAGCAATAATCTGTCCCCACGAGGGGACGTAGGGGCTAGGAAAAGCTTCTTTTGTTTTTCAGACACTCTGCAGGCAAGCTGGTGCCAGCAGAACAACCTAGAACACCAATGGTCTACTGTCATGACCAAAATTATGTTGTGTGTTTTTTGGTGTCTTGTTTACTATTCTTTTGATGGATATTGTACAAGAAGGGTTAACACATAGCAGCAGCAAAAGTCAACGCATGATATGATCTACCTACTCTGTAAAGCCTCCATCACATACACCACCAGTGGTAAATAGCCACTGGAAAAAAAATCTGTTTCCCAATTTGTGCTCTATGAGAGTCCAACCAGGAACAATGAGCGGAAGTTAAGATGCTCCGGTAAGCGATCTATGAGAGTCCAACCGGGAACAGTGAACGGAAGTTAAATTACCTCCTATTCTATAACTGATGGGGTGGGGTAGCGGCAGGGACTAGGGGCATTGAGAATGGGGGTGCCTGACACACGTTGGGCTGTGGGGTTCCCAGCTGCAGCTCCGCAGCCTGTAGCCTGCACCTCCTGTGACAGGCAGGGGCTGGTGCAGAGCATGGCAGGGCAGGGAGACGACATCTCCCATAACGGCTGGGCCCTTTCACAGCAAGGACAGCACTTCCCCACGGTAGCACGGACCCCACCTACTCCTCCTGCTTTCTCCTGACAACAGCATCACCCTTCCCGGCACCACATCATGGAAACTTCTGCTTCCGGACTCGCACCGGAAATGGGAAGTCTGGGCTGGGCATTGCAGTGGCTGACAGGAAATGGAGGCAGGAGACACAACCACTCCCATGGTGCCATGGGCCTCACAGTGGCTGATGGGAGATGGAGGCAGGAGACACCACACCACCCTCGATATGGCTGAGGGGAGATAGAGCCCCAAGGAGACGCTACATCAATATCTTCATCAACAATGTAGATCATGGCATAGAGAGTGCACTTATAAAGCCTGCGGACGATACCAAGCTGGGAGCAAGTGCTTTGGAGGATAAGATTAAACTTCAAAATGATCTGGACAAACTGGAGAAATGGTCTGAAGTAAACAGGATGGAATTCAATAAGGACAAATGCAAAGTGCTCCACTTAGGAAGGAACAATCAATCAGTTGCACACCTACAGAATGGGAAATGACTGCCTAGGAAGAAGTACTGCGGAAAGGGATCTCGGAGGGTCATAATGAATCACAAACTAAATATGAGTTAACAGTGTAACGCTGTTGCAAAAAAAGCTAACATCAGTCTGGGATGTATTAGCAGGAGTATTGTAAGCAAGACACGAGAAGTAATTCTTTCGCTCTACTCTTCACTAATTCCGCCTCAACTGGAGCATTGTGTCCGATTCTGGGCGCCACATTGCAGGAAAGATGTGGACAAATTGGCGAAAGTCCAGAGAAGAGCAACAAAAATGATTAAAGGTCTAGAAAACATGAGCTTTGAGAGAAGACTGAAAAAATTGATTTTGTTTAGTCTGGAGAAGAAAAGACTGAGAGGCGTCATAACAACAGTTTTCAAGTACCTAAAAGGTTGTTACAAGGAGGAGGGAGAAAAATTGTTCTTCTTAACCTCTGAGGATAGGACAAGAAGCAAGGGGCTTAAACTGCTGCAAGGGAGGTTTAGGTTGGACATTAGGAAAAACTTTCTAACAGTCAGAGTGGTAAAGCACTGGAATAAATTGCCCAGGGAGGTTGTGGAATCTCCATCCTTGGGGAGTTTGAAGAGCGGGTTGGACAAACACCTGTCAGGGCTGGTCTAGATAATACTTTGTCCTGCCTTGAGTGCAGGGGACTGGACTAGAGACCCCACGAGGTCCCTTCCAGTTCTACGAGTCTACTTCCCAGCATGCATTGCTTCACTCTTCTCTCCCCTCCCACCCCGCTTCTCCTTCCAGGGGCAGCCTCAACCCCGTGACTGAGTTTGTGGCCCCAGGATTCCCCTCCCCTCCTTGGAGCAGGCCGCCCCCCAGGCTCCATAGGGTTTGCAGGTGGGGAGCCCCCCCAGGGTTGGAGTCGTGCTCAGGGTCCAGGGGAGGTTTGGCAGGTGAAGGGACCTGGGGGGTGTTGCCTGGGGGGGTTGGACAACAGCAGCGAAGGGGAAGTTGGACACTTGCAGAATACCAGGGAGACAAGGCAGGTGAGGTGATACCTGTTACTGGACCAGCTTTGGAGCCACACAGGGTCTTCTTCACGTCAGGGAAAGGTGCTCAGCGCGTCACATGTACATACAAGATGGAGCGCTCTGCCCCGAGTCCCAGCCATTCCCGTACTTCCTGGAACAGAGGGGGCCTGTCCCCACTGGCCTATAAACAGCCCCACTGTGTAACCCAGAGGTGGCTGCATCTTAGCACCAAGACACCAGCGGTCACTGTTCCAGTGGAGATGGTACACACAGGTCACTGCCCCACATGGCTACTAGAGGTCACACACTGGGCACTGGCTGGGGGGATACATGCAGGGCACTGCCTCACCTGGCCACCAGGGGTCACTGCTGCAATGGTGGTGGTAGGGGAATGAAACAGGCCACTGCCTGAAGTGGCCACTACCACAATGGTGTGTTGGGGGGGAGGGAGATACCAATAAGGCACTGGCACACCAGGCCACCACCAGGAGGTCACTGCTCCAATTAGTAGAGATACACATTGGGTAGTGACCCAACTGGCCAACGGGGGCACTGTGTCAGACAGAGAGAGAGAGAGAGAGAGGGAGGGGTGTGTGTGTGTGTGGAGAGAAGAGGAAATCAAAGGCCACTGCCTCACTTAGCCCCCAGGGGTCACTACCCAAATAGGACACACACACACAGGGCACTGCCCAAGCTGGCCAGCAGGGGTCACTGCCCCAGTTGGGGGGATACACAGAGGGCACTGCCCCACAGGGATCAGTGCCTGCCATACCTGGCACAGAGGGTGAGGGGGGGCTACACACAGGGCACTGTCCCACGTGGCCACCAGGGCACATCCCTAGTGGGGGAGTGATGCACACCAGGAGCAGGGCGGGGTTGGAAGATACCCAGGCACTGCCTGATACCCAGGCCCCTGCCACCTTGGGGGAGGTGAAGAACATACCTAGGGCAAGTATCAGGGGGTAGCCATGTTAGTCTGTATCTACAAAAACAACAAGGAGTCTGGTGGCACCTTAAAGACTAACAGATTTATTTGGGCATAACTTTTCGTGGGTAAAAACCTCACTTCTTCGCATGCATAGAGTGAAAGTTACAGAAGCAGGCATTATATACTGACACATGGAGAGCAGGGAGTTACTTCGCAAGTGGAGAACCAGTGTTGACAGGGCCAATTCAATCAAGGTGGATGTAGTCCACTCCCAATAATAGATGAGGAGGTGTCAATTCCAGAAGAGGAAAAGCTGCTTCTGTCATGAGCCAGCCACTCCCAGTCCCTATTCAAACCCAGATTAATGGTGTTGAATTTGCAAATGAATTTTAGTTCTGCTGTTTCTCTTTGAAGTCTGTTTCCGAAGTTTTTTTGTTCAATGATAGTGACTTTTAAATCCGTAATAGAATGACCAGGGAGATTGAAGTGTTCACTTACTGGCTTATGTATGTTACCATTCCTGATGTCCGATTTGTGTCCATTTATTCTTTTGTGGAGGGACTGTCCGGTTTGGCCTAGGGTACCAACTCCTCTGGCTACCAGTGGTCACTACCCCAGTGCAGGGACTGGGGTGTGTAAATACACACAGGGGACGGCCCCACCTGGGCAACACGCGTCACCGAGATGAGCCTGGGATACCCAGAGGGCACTGCCCCAATGGCTGATATACATACAGGGTGCTGCCTCACCCAGCCACCAACCATCACAGGCGCAATGGTAGTGGTGGGGTCACATAGGCAACTGCCATCAGTGGCCACCAGGGGTCGCTGCAGCAACAATAGGGGGGGATACATGCCAGGCATTGCCGCACCTGGCCACCAGGGGTCACTGCTCCAACAAGAAGGCACGGACAGGGCACTCCCGTGCCTGGCCAGCAGGGGTCACTATTACAGTGTTGGGGGGGAAGATACACATATGGCACTAGCCCACCTGGGCAGCAGGGGGCACTGCACCCTGACACCTACCCACACATACCCCCGGGGAGCAGGCGTGTGCCTGAGTGTTATTCTGCACTTTCAGAAATGAGGCAAAGGCTAATTTTACTAAAGTTTCTGCTGAAGAAAGCTCTAAGTTACAACCCTACCTTGCCAAGCACCTGCCCAAAGCCAGAGCAGTGTCCCTGCTGCCAGCAGAGACCCCAGAACACACTGCCCCAAAGGGGAAGCAGCTTTTAGGTGAAGCAGTGACAGACTCTGGGGAGGGACTATGGGGAAGCAGAGAAAGAGCAACTAACCGCAGTGGGGAAAATCATCATCTACCTGGGAGAAAGAACAGACTCCGCTAGCACATCAAACCAACTCCAGCCAGGCTGGATACCAGCAATTCGGGGCTGGAGCAGCTCCAGCCAGGCTGGGCGGGGGTGAGATCTGTGGCAATCTCTGGAGTAGCTGGTTCAGCAGCCATGAGCCCCACGCTTGTCCCTGCCTGAGCTCTCCAGGAGCACATTACGCCCAGGTGTACGCACTGGATGTAGGCACCAGTGTAACGCTACAGAGCCACACTCTGCTGAGTGCTGCCTGCGAGAGACAGGGGCGGAGTCAGACGGGGGCAGCAGATGACAGGGCCAGCCCCCACTGTATGCCACACACCCCTTCATCCATCTGCCTGCCTCACACACTCATCTATCTCCACATCATCCTGCTGTCCCTCCGATTGTCCATGCACTGCCCAGCACAAGGAAGCGTGGACAGGGCCCGATTAACCTTTTGTAGGGCCGGCGCCAAACAGATTTGTGGGCTCCCATGGGGGAATGGGGCATGGCACGAGGGGGGTTGATCCCCAGAGTGAGTGGCTGGCCAGGGGCAAGGCATGGGGGGAGAACGGAGGTACAGCCACGGTCCACGCAGCCCCGCCAGAGGCCACTGGCCCACCCAGCCCTGCCAGCATGCTCTGTCATACTACCCCCCGCCCATTACCCCCACCCCCTTATGCCTGGCAAGTCCCATGTCCAGTGCCCCGCTGTCCCACAGAGCCCTCTAACCAGCACCCCCCACTGCCTAGTGCTCCTCTCACAGCCCCCCCACAACTGCCCAGCACTCCATATTCCTGAGGGAATTCAGCACCAAAACATTACAAATTCTGTGCACTATTTTAAAATTCTGCAAATGTTATTTGTCAATAAATAAACGTGGAAGCTGCAGCCTGGCAGGGGGAGCCCAGGCCACTGGCTGCATGGAGGTGGGAGATCACCCTGCAGCCTCCCCCCTCCCTTCCCAGGACAGGGACTCGACAGTGAGGCTGCACCTGACCCTGACACAGTGTAAGGGATGGGCCTGCCCCAGGAACACCTTTGGCCACTGCCCTTCTGTGCCAGGTGCACCGGGTGTGGGAGGCAGGCTCAGCCCAGCAGGATCCAAGTGTGGAGGGGCTCAGTGTGGGGGGATCCAGGTGGGGCTAACAGGGTTCTGGGTGGAGCAGTCGGGGTGCAGGTGGCTCAGTGGGGGATCTGGATGCACAGGGGCTCGTTGGGGGTTGATGGGGCAGTGGGACTCTGTAGAGGGGTCCAGGTGAAGGTGCTTGGGGCTCAGCAGGGGGTGTCTAGGTATGGTGAGCTCAGCGGCAGGGCGGGTGCAGGGGAGGTGGGGCTCATTGGGGTGGGGGTCCAAGTGCAGCTGGGGCTCTGTAGAGTGTGTGTCCGGGGGCTTATCGGGGTGGTACACATGCAGGGGAGGTGGGGCTAGTTAGGGGGAGGGTTCGATGGGGCTGCTTAACGGGCGAGCCTTAGCTGCTGCCAAGGGGATGCTGCATGCCAGGCTCCCGATTTTCCCCTGTCCCCGCATCCCCCATTCCCTTCTCTTTCCCATCCCATGCCCCTTCCCCACTGCCCATCTCCTCCCCATCCCACCCCCTTCCTTCCCTACTGCTTATTTCCCCCAGCCCACCCCTCCGCCCCAGCACATGCACTCCCTGCTGTACAGAGAACAGGATGGCCCCTCCCAGCACACAGACGGGGAGCACCACTGGCACTAGGACCCAAAAGGCTGCGTCCAGCTGCAAAGTCAGCAGAACTGAACAGCCCCCTCTTTCCTCCAGGCAGTTCTGTGGGGACTTCCCAGACGACCCAGCTCCTACAGCCAATCCATCAGCACTGAACAAATACTGCAAGACTAATATCGCACAGGCCCGATTGCACCAGAGAGCCTCTAAGCCTCACCACAGGGAGCTTCCCCCCCACCAGCCCTGAACAGAATATCGCTGCCAGCCTCCAGCTCAGGGCTGAGCCTTCACTTCCTCCCATGCAGCTCTGGGAGAAAGAGCTCCTTAGGCACCCTGAAGGGGAAAAGCCACAAACAAATCTTCACGTTGCTCTCACACCTCTAGGGGCCCAGGCCAGCCAGGTATCAATCCCAGCCCATGTAGGGTTAGGAGTTCCTGCTGCTCCCTGCTGAGATACACCGACTTTGCTCTGCACTGGGGGGCTGGGGGGACTGTCCCCTTTTGCAAGCACGTACTTCCTGTTTCTGGGAAGGAAGAACTACTGCCCTAGTGTTAACTGCCTGCTGCACTGTGTCTGCATCACAATGCCACAGCCTCCCCAGGCAGGAGACTCCTTTGCCAGCCACCTGGCGACAGGAGCAGGCTCATGTCCACAAGACACAGGTCGTTGGGAGACTCTGGGCAGAGGAAGGAGCCCCACGTGCTGAGCTAGGAGAGCTAGTGCCCGATAAGAGAGCCATACCCTTATAGCGTTCACCACCCGCGGCGGACAGGAGCGAGCAGTGGCAGTGGGTGGGGGGCAGGGGGCAGAGAGGAGCCCTGGGCCTGGCCGGCCAAGAGGAGCGAGCAGGGGACAAGGAGGAGTAGAGGGGAGAGGAGTCAGCGGGCAGGGGGGCCTCAGGGTGCATCACAAGTGAAGAGGGCTGGGCCAGGGCACCATCGGAAACCCGGTACTGGGCGTGGCCCCTGAGCAAGGCTTTTGGGTGCCGCAGTAATGGAGCTAGGAAGTGATAAGGGGGGTTCTAGGCATCTCTAATCCCAGCCCCACTTCTCCAGTGCCCAAAGCCATGACCGTGAGCCCACCCCTCTCAGTCTCAGACCCCACAGCCCCAAAGACATGACTGGCCACTCACGCTGTGCCCCAGTTACAGCTAGGATGGCTCCCCAAACTCTCTAGAAAGATAGGAGTGGGAAGAGCAACCCCCTTAGCCTGGCAGGCAGTACGCATTCTTCCCAGTATGGCAGAGACCATGCCTCAAGCGGAGTGCCCCAAGGGTCGGGCCTGGGGCCGCTTTTCTTCAATGTCTTCATTCGTGATCTGGAGGATGGCGTGGGCTGCACCCTCAGCAAATTTGCGGGTGACACTAAACTGGGAGGAGTGTTAGATACGCCGGAGGGTAAGGATAGGATACAGAGGGACCTAGACAAGTTAGAGGATTGGGCCAAAAGAAATCTGATGAGGTTCAACAAGGACAAGTGCAGAGTCCTGCACTTAGGACAGAAGAATCCCATGCACTGCTACAGACTAAGGACCGAGTGGCTAGGCAGCAGTTCTGCAGAAAAGGACCTAGGGGTTACAGTGGATCTAGACCGTTCTCAGTGGTACCAGATGACAGAACAAGGAGCAACGGTCTCAAGTTGCAGTGGGGAAGGTTTAGGTGGGATATTAGGAAAAACTTTTTCACTAGGAGGGTGGTGAAGCATTGGAATGGGTTACCTAGAGAGGTGGTGTAATCTCCTTCCTTAGAGGTTTTTAAGGTCAGGGTTGACAAAGCCCTGGCTGGGATGATTTAGTTGGGGATTGGTCCTGATTTAGGCAGGGGGTTGGACTAGATACCTCCTGAGGGCTCTTCCAACCCTGATATTCTCTGATTCTATGATAGGCAGATAGACCCAGACTAGCCCATAGGAGACTGGGGTGGGGGGGTGGGGGGACTGGACGCAGAGGAAGAGGATGCAGGCAACTGAACGTGACAGGTGTTCACGAAAGGAGAGGGACAGAGTTTGAGTGTGAGTTGGCCAACACAGAGAAGAGAGAGAGAGAGAAAACCTAGGAGGAAGGAACCAAACTCAGAACAAGGAGTCACCCTCACGGACCCAACCTACTGCTAGTGAGCAAACACCACTGCTGGCCAGAGAGATGAACAGCCCCCGCAAATGGCAACATCATCTCCCTTGACTCTACAGCTAGTCAGGAAACCCTTTTTCTTGTTTTTTTTCGTTTGTTTGTTTTTAAACACACACACACACAGCTAACGGGAAGTCCCTGCCTGGAGCCAGGGGGGCTGTGACCAGAGCCCTCACCAAACCAGACACTGGTCTCACAGACAGTGACAGCTGCTCTGCTCCCAGCTGGACAGGTCTTGCCTGGCATCAACAACGCTTGCACTCTCGCTCGCTTTCCATCTCACCACCGAGACGGAGTCTGTCCCCCACCCCCAGCACACACTTCTTTTCCCTTGGTGCCAAACACAACACAAGAAGGAAAAACAAAAGTTATCATCACAATCTGCCGTGATGGCCAGACTCTCCTCGCATCTCCCACACCTCAGGGCTCTACCCTGAACCCCCTTCCCATGATGTTGTCAGAGCTACAATTAGAAAGCACCCAACTGCACCTGCACCCAACATAGTCACACTGCACAGGAGACTCTTGTCCCTTCCACTAGTCTTAACCCCACAGAGCCCCAGGTCCAGCTAGGATGCACCTTATTTTTCTTTAGTACTGGGGCTCTTGTTCTCTCCTTCCTATCCCTCTTGGACTCCATCTGTGAGAGAGGACTGGGAAGTGTTACAGACTCAGAGACCCTCCCCCAGCTCTCTCTGCGCCCTGGGCTCATACCTGGTTGTCTCCCCAGTCCTTGGCGCTGTCCAGCAAGTCTCCCTCCACAGAAGTCACCTGGTGTCATCTTAGACTCCATCTTCATATTGCTCTTCTCCTTCCCAGAGCTCCTGCTCTGCTCCTCAGACCTGTCTTTCCTCAGCTCTGCAGGCAGAGGGGAAGGGGCATCATGGGAACACACATGCCCCATTCCAGACACCACATGGCATCCACAGGGCTACCAAACCATGTCACCTTGTGCCAAAAACCACACCCCAACCCAAGGGAGCAAAACGCCTTTGTGAGCCCAGCACACACACACACACACACACATACACACACACAACTAAGCCCAGCCAAATTGGGAGTGTTACCTCAAGGGGAAGAAGGTAACGCTTCAAAGGAAATACTAGAGAGATGGTAGAGGGAAGATATAACAGGGAAAGCCCCTTTTCTCAGAAGCTGCAGACTCGGCTCCGTTCCGTGTCTGTCACCGGTGGATTTAGCTACCCATAAAATATAATAAAAGAAAGAAAAGACAAGATATATGTGTCACGGAGTATTGGGGGAGTCAGGGCCCTGCACCCCCGGCTTCCTGCGATTCACCATGACTCTCAGCCAGCCAGTAAAGCAGAAGGTTTATTTGGATGACAGGAATACAGTCCAAGACAGGTCTTGCAGGCACAGACAACAGGATACCTCTCAGTTAGGTCCAGCTTGGGGTCCCAGGGCATCCCAGCCCACCCCCCTTTGGGGGGTCAGAGCCATCTCTGCCTCCCAGCCATCTCTCCAGCTCGCTTCCCACACTCTCCTTCAGTGACCCCTCCCACAGCCTTTGTTCAGTTTCCCGGGCCCCGGAGTCACCTGGCCTCCAACCCCTTCCTGGGTTCTCATGTTACAAGCTCAGGTATGTTCCCTCGGGCAGACTCCCATCCCCCGATGCAGACCATCCTAGCCACACTCGCCTGTCAGCATTCACACACCCCAGCAAGAACAGTCCCAGTTCGTCACATCTCTCCCCCCTTCGAGACCGAACTGAGCGGGGTCACTTTAGCCAGTGACCTGGGGAAGTTCGAACCTACCCCCGTTCCCATGGATGCCCCCGCATCCCTCCCATTCCTTGGTGAGAATTACACCAGGCCCCTCCAGTTTCACGCCCCCCCTTAGGTCGGGGGTGCTTGATGGCACTCGCAGTTCGCATGTGGGAAGGTTTATGCGGCCTGTGCCCTTTTTCCACCCCCATACCTCTGGGGTTCCAACTGGGCTGTGGTCTTCTCCCAGCGCTCCAGTCTGGAGGTCTGTGCTTTGGGCTCTCTTGGTTTAGAGCCGCCCTTTTAACCTTGGCCACCCTCCGGAAAGGATCCTTTATGCTGGGCAAGGGTCCTAAAGCTGTTTTCCCCTTGTCCCAGGCCTTCCTCCCCCTCTGACAGGGGTCACAGGATCCGCAGTACTGTCGGACAGTAACAAAGACCCCAGGCCAGTAAAAGCTCCGTAGCAGCCTCTGCTGGGTACGCCAGGTTCCCTGGTGCCCTGAGAGGGGAATGTCATGGGCCCGGCACAGCAGCTGGCGGCGATACTTCTGGGGTACCACCAGCTGCCTCCTGATCCCCCCTGACTCCATTTTCCCTGGGGGAGCCCATTCTCGGTACAGGAACCCCTTCTCCCACAGGAACCTTTTCCGGCCACCTCGTCCCATGGTCTGTACCGCATTGAGGTCGGCCAGGTCCCTTATCTTCCGCAAGGAGGGATCTCTCTGTAACTCGGCCTGGAACTCAGCAGCTGGGACAGGGATGGGCACCTGCTCTTTCTCGCCCGCTGGGTCTGAAGCTGCAGCCTCCCTGAGCCATGTCCCTGGGCGTTCCCTCCCCACCAGGTTAGGGTCCTGCGCCTCAGGCAAGGCACCCCCCCCAAGGCCAGGGCGCAGTGCCCCTCGCCGGCTCTGACTGCGGGTCACAACCAGTGCCTTTTGGGGGTTGCTTGGCCAGTTCTCCAGGTCCCCCCCCATCAATACCTCAGTGGGCAAATACGGGTGTACCCCCACATCCTTGGGGCCCTCCTTGGCCCCCCACTTCAGGTGTACCCTTGCCACGGGCACTTTGACTGGTGTTCCGCCCACCCCCGTCAGGGTCAGGTAGGTGTTGGGCACCACCTGATCTGGGGCCACCACCTCGGGCCGGGCCAGCGTCACCTCTGCGCCCGTATCCCAGTATCCATTGACCTTCCTCCCATCCACCTCCAGGGGAACAAGGTACTCTCTCCGGAGGGACAGCCCCGCGCCCACCGTATAAACCAAAAACCCTGAGACTGGGGCATCCAGCCCCCTAGAGGAGCTGGCCTGGTGCTCTCCTCCCTCCTTAGCAGGTGGTACTCTGCCAGCCCCCCTTCCCTGGGAATGCTGCCTCTCGCCGGGCTGGGTCTCTACCCAGTCAACCCTCTGTGGGTTCGGTCTGCTCAGTCTGTCCCCTAGCCTGGGGCACTGGGCCCGTATGTGGCCTTTTTGGCCACAGTGGTAGCAGCCCATGTCCCATGGGTCCCCCCGAGTGGGTCGGATGGTCCTGACGCCGGATGTTCCCCTTTGATGGGGTTTTTCTGTATTTTCCCACGGGGAGGTCCCATGATGACTCTCTCTCTGCGTTGTGGTGGGACTGTTCCTTTGGGACTCCTCCCTGTTATCTCCTGACCGGCTCTTTACAAACTCATCGGCCAGCCGGCCTGCATGTCGCGGGTTCTCTGGCTTTCTGTCCACCAACCACAGCCTCAGGTCAGATGGGCACCGCTCATACAGTTGCTCCAGTACCAGCAGTTTGACCAGGTCCTCCTTCGTCTGGGCCCCATCAGCCCACTTGCTGGCGTATCCTTCCATGCGGACGGCTAGTTGCAGATAGGAGATCTCAGGGGTTTTATCCTGACTCCGGAACCTTTCCCGGTACATCTCAGGAGTCAGCCCAAACTCACGTAGCAGGGCCTTTTTGAATAGTTCGTAGTCCCCTTTCTCTGCCTCTTCCAGTTGGCGGTACAATGCCACGGCTTTGGGGTCCAGTAAGGGGGTAAGGACCCGGAGTCTGTCCGCGGGATCAACCCGGTACAGCTCGCAGGCCGTCTCAAAGGCCTCCAGGAAGTCATCCATGTCCTCCCCCTCCTTGCGTGGGGCCAGGATGCACTTATCAAAGCTCCGTGCAGTCCTGGGTCCCCCCTCACTCACCGCAGCTGGGGGTTCGCTGCCCTTCAATCTCGCCAGTTCCAGGTCATGCTGATGCTGTCTCTCATTCTCCTCCCGTTCATGCTGACGCTGTCTCTCTTCACGCTGATGCTGTCTCTCTTCATGCTGTCTCTGTCTCTCTTTCTCCTCCCGTTCATGCTGTCTCTGTTGTTCACGATCCTCCAGCTCTCTCAGTTTTAGCTCTTTCTCCCATTCCAGCCAATTCCGCTCCACGGATGCCGAACGTCGCCGGGAGGATCCTCTGCTGGCCGGCGAGCTTCGCCGGGAGGGTCCCCTGCTGGCCCGGGGGGTCACGGCGCCCTCGGTATTTGCTGGGCTCCTCCCCACCCTTCCCCTAGGCATAGGAAGGAGAGGTCTCGGGAAGCCCTCAGCAGCCGGCTGACCACTCCCAGCTGGGACAGACACTGGTGCCTGCGCTGCATTTGCCAGGCTGCTTCCCTGAGACACAGGGACTGGGATATATGTGAGCGGCGGGACTGTGGGTTTGAGGTGTCCAGGAGGACCCAAGGTAAGGGACTAGGAGGATTAGAGGTAGAAGAGAGTAGGATTACCAAGTGCACTGTGGGACTGGGGGATTTAGAGAGCCCAGAGAGGAAAGGTGGGGCAGGTTGGAGGGCCCCACGGGGTCTGAAAAGGGGAATCCGGCAGGTTGGGGGGTAGCAGAGAGTGGAGATGAGGGACTCGCACACTGGGGATGGAGAAAGCAATGGGGTGACAGGGACGTGGGGCCCAGCACTGGAGAAATGGGCTGGAGTCGATTTTGGGGCGGGGTGGGAGGAGGACGCTGAGGGAGGCAGCACATTGGCAAGTCAAAGGGAAAGGCCAAGGAGAGAGGACAGGGTGGGGGAGGGGAGGGGAGGGCTGGGGGGTGAACTAGGGGGAGTTTGGGGAGCAGGACTGAGGGGTCCCCATGGCCCCAGGACAGGGCTGGGGGTGGATGGGGCGCTGGGGAGGCCCAGGGACGGGGCAGGTTGGGGGGCTGAAGAGAATGTCAGGGCCCTACAGAGCAGGGAGCGGGTGGGGGAGGGGATGGGGGGGCTGAGGGGTCTTCACAGGCACAGGGCGGGGCTTGGCGCAGTTGGTGGATGGGGGGGTTGGGGGTCGGGGGGGACAGGGCAGGTTGGGGGCTGAGGGGGATGTCGGGGCTCTAGGGAGCCGGGAGCAGGTGGGGGGCAGGATGGTGAGGCTGAGGGGGCCCCACGGGGACAGGCCGGGGCGCAGGCGGTGGAAGGGGGACTGGGGGGGGACGGGGCAGGTTGGGGGCTGAGGGGGATGTCACAGCTCTAAGGAGCAGTGGGAGAGGGGGTGGATGGGGCAAAGGGCTGGGCGCATGGGGTGGGGGAGGGGATGGAGGAGCTGAGCAGGATGTCGGGGCTCTAGGGAGCGGGTGGGGGAGGGGATGGGGGGCTGAGGGGGATGTCGGGGCTCTAGGGAGCGGATGGGGGAGGGGATGGGGGGAGGGGGATGTCGGGGCTCTAGGGCGCAGGTCGGGGAGGAGATGGGGGGCTGAGGGGGGTGTCGGGACTCTAGGGAGCGGGTGGGGGAGGGGATGGGGGGAGGGGGATGTCGGGGCTCTAGGGCGCAGGTCGGGGAGGGGATGGGGGGCTGAGGGGGGTGTCGGGGCTCTAGGGCGCGGGTGGGGGAGGGGAGGGGATGGGGGCTCAGGGGGATGTCGGGGCTCTAGGGAGCGGGTGGGGGAGGGGATGGGGGGCTCAGGGGGATGTCGGGGTTCTAGGGAGCGGGTGGGGGAGGGGAGGGGATGGGGGCTCAGGGGGGTGTCGGGGCTCTAGGGAGCGGGTGGGGGAGGGGAGGGGATGGGGGGTGAGGGGGATGTCGGGGCTCTAGGGCGCGGGGAGGGGATGGGGGCTGAGTGGGGTGTCGGGGCTCTAGGGAGCGGGTGGGGGAGGGGAGGGGAGGGGATGGGGGGCTGAGGGGGATGTCGGGGCTCTAGGGCGCGGGTGGGGGAGGGGAGGGGATGGGGGGCTGAGGGGGATGTCGGGGCTCTAGGGAGCGGGTGGGGGAGGGGAGGGGATGGGGGCTGAGGGGGGGTGTCGGGGCTCTAGGGAGCGGGTGGGGGAGGGGAGGGGATGGGGGGCTGAGGGGGGTGTCGGGGCTCTAGGGAGCGGGTGGGGGAGGGGAGGGGGGCTGAGGGGGATGTCGGGGCTCTAGGGAGCAGGGAGCGGGTGGGGGAGGGGCTGAGGGGGCCCCACGGGCGCAGACTCGGGCGGGGGGGCGGGGCCGGGCTGCTCGTGGCGCGCGGAGGCGCGAAGGCGACACGCGATTGAGAACAGCAGAGACCAGGTTCAAGCCACCAAGAGAGATGAAGGGAAGAGACCTGGTCTTTGGCTGCCATGGGAGGGGGTCAGGACTCCAAGCTTCAGCCGCTGGGGAGGTGGAAGGGAGTGGGGGGTCTGGGCTCTGCGACTCATCCACTGGAGAGCAGGGAGGAAGGTTGGGGCTCTGGACTTCAGCCACAAGAGGGGTGAGAGGGTCAGTGCTCCGGGCTTCAGTCACTGGGGTGACAGCCCCTCCCCCAGTGCACTGGCCCCCAGACCCTCTCATCTGCTCCGCCAGAGTGAAACCCAGTCCAGCGCATCCCGCTGCAGCTCGCAGCCCCACCATCACCTGGTCCTGCTCCGGGCAGCTGTCAAGCTCCTTGAATTCAAGTGTGTAAACTACTTTGTGACTCCCCAGGTACAATGTGATATATTCTGTACATGCAAAGTATCAGTCCTTTGTGCATCCCCTCCCAGAAATCAAAATTCCTAGAGATTTTGGCCGAGTCTCTCAGTGTTGCTAATGGTACCAGCCTCTGTCTGTATGTCTGTGTGTGTGTGTGTGTGTATGCATAAGTTTATTGTGATGTCGTGTGACAAGAGCAAAGACCGTTCTGGTTCAGCATTCTTGTCCTGCCTTCAGTCTGCCAACTTGCTTGGTTGACAACGGCAGGTGAACCCAGGAGCTGATAGACGTGTACTATCCATCTATCAACAACTTCTTGAATCAGCTATTTCCACAGGTTTTCGAAAGAAGATGAGATTTTACAAAAGGTAATTCCCAGATTCTTTTCCTGCTCCTTAGATCACACTTGACAGGTTGGTGCCTCTTTCATAGATTCATAGATTCTAGGACTGGAAGGGACCTCGAGAGGTCATTGAGTCCAGTCCCCTGCCCTCATGGCAGGACCAAATACGGTCTAGACCATCCCGGATAGATATTTATCTAACCTACTCTTAAATATCTCCAGAGATGGAGATTCCACAACCTCCCTAGGCAGTTTATTCCAGTATTTACTGAACAAGTTTTCTCCCTCCTCCTTATGACACCCTTTTAGATACCTGAAAACTGCTATCAGGTCCCCTCTCAGTCTTCTCTTTTCCAAACTAAACAAATCCAATTCTTTCAGCCTTCCTTCATAGGTCATGTTCTCAAGACCTTTAATCATTCTTGTTGCTCTTCTCTGGACCCTCTCCAATTTCTCCACATCTTCCTTGAAATGTGGTGCCCAGAACTGGACACAATACTCCAGTTGAGGCCTAACCAGCGCAGAGTAGAGCGGAAGAATGACTTCTCATGTCTTGCTCATAACACACCTGTTAATGCATCCCAGTATCATGTTTGCTTTTTTTGCAACAGCATCACACTGTTGACTCATATTTAGCTTGTGGTCCACTGTAACGCCTAGATCTCTTTCTGCCGTACTCCTTCCTAGACAGTCTCTTCCCATTCTGTATGTGTGAAACTGATTGTTCCTTCCTAAGTGGAGCACTTTGCATTTGTCTTTGTTAAACTTCATCCTGTGTACCTCAGACCATTTCTCCAATTTGTGCAGATCATTTTGAATTATGACCCTATCCTCCTAAGCAGTTGCAATGCCTCCCAGTTTAGTATCATCTGCAAATTTAATAATCGTACTTTCTATGCCAATATCTAAGTCGTCGATGAAGATATTGAACAGACCCGGTCCCAAAACAGACCCCTGCGGAACCCCACTTGTTATAGCTTTCCAGCAGGATTTGGAACCATTAATAACTACACTCTGAGTACGGTTATCCAGCCAGTTATGCACCTGCCTTATAGTAGCCCCATCTAAGTTGTATTTGCCTAGTTTATCGATAAGAATATCATGCGAGACCCTATCAAATGCCTTACTGAAATCTAGATATACCACATCCACCGCTTCTCCCTTATCCACAAGGCTCGTTATCCTATCAAAGAAAGCTATTAGATTGGTTTGACATGATTTGTTCTTTACAAATCTATGCTGGCTATTCCCTATCACATTACCACCTTTCAAGTGTTTGCAGATGATTTCCTTGATTACTTGCTCTTCCCTGACACAGAAGTTAAACTAACTGGTCTGTAGTTTCCTGGGCTGTTTTTATTTCCCTTTTTATAGATGGGCACTATATTTGCCCTTTTCCAGTCCTCTGGAATCTCTCCTGTCTCCCATGATTTTCCAAAGATAATAGCTAGAGGCTCAGATACCTCCTCTATTAGCTCCTTGAGTATTCTAGGATGCATTTCATCAGGCCCTGGTGACTTGCAGGCATCTAACTTTTCTAAGTGATTTTTAACTTGTTCTTTTTTTATTTTATCTTCTAAACCTACCCCCTTCCCATTAGCATTCACTATGTTAGTCATTCCTTCAGACTTCTCGGTGAAGACCAAAAGAAAGAAGTCATTAAGCATCTCTGCCATTTCCAACTTTCCTGTTACTGTTTCTCCCTCCTCACTGAGCAGTGGGCCTACCCTGTCCGTGGTCTTCCTCTTGCTTCTAATGTATTGTGGAAGCAGAGAAAGAACGGATAGGAAGGGGATTGCAATGCCTGACAGTTTGTTAGCAAGAGTTAGGCTAACTGTAACCCTAATAACGGGAGATTTGTAGAAGCGAGGATTGTGTGAGGCGAGTGGGAAAGAACTGTGTGAGAAGTTGTTGAGACCTTGTGTAGATAATGTGTAGATAATATTGTATGTAGACTAGAGTCTAAACAAGTGAGGAAAATAAGATATCAGGATGACCTATGTATAAACAAAATGCAGCTGTTGCTCATTATTGTCTGTAACAAAAGGTATAAATGCTTGCTGTAATTGTTTACCTGAGAGAGACCTGCCTAGGAGAGGGAGACCCTGTGTCCTAGTGCACTCTCTCCCTCTATGCAATTGATAGAGAGAAAATAAAGTATCTGACTTTGCTGTACCCAACCAAAGAGTGAGAACTGTGTTTTTCTCCGACAGTATTGATAAAAAGTCTTCTTGTTTCCCTTTATTCCCGTAGACAGTTTGAGCTCATTTTGTGCCTTTGCCTTTCTAATCTTGCCCCTGCATTCCTGTGTTGTTTGCCTATATTTATCCTTTGTAATCTGTCCTAGTTTCCATTTTTTATATGATTCCTTTTATTTTTTAGATCATGCAAGATCTCGTGGTTAAGCCAAGGAGGTCTTTTGCAACATTTCCTATCTTTACTACTCAGCGGAATAGCTTGCTTTTGGGCCCTTAATAGTGTCCCTTTGAAAAACTGCCAACTCTCCTCAGTTGTTTTTCCCCTCAGTTTTGATTCCCATGGGACCTTACCTATCAGCTCTCTGAGCTTACCAAAATCCGCCTTCCTGAAATCCATTGTCTCTATTTTGCTGTACTCCCTTCTACCCTTCCTTAGAACTGTGAACTCTCTGATTTCATGACCTTCCCCGTCTACAACAACCCTCCCCAGCAGCTCCCCCAAAATCCCCTTCCTGATCTGGATCCACCACAGCTATTTCCCTTCCCCGGCCCCTAGGAAGATGGGACGGTCTGGAGCAAAATGGGGTCGTTATTCTGCAGCCTGTCAGGGCGAGAAGGGAAGTTCGTGAGGTTTCTGAATGAGTGTTAGTCCATTTCACACCCCGATTCCCCCAGGCTCTGTCCCTGTAGACAGACACTCTAGACTCTGCCATGCTGGGAAAAGCCTCAGTGACGTTATTACAGCACAGACCCGACCTCTCCCCCGGGACTAAACCCACCAGACGCTAATACACTCTCCTAGGAAAAGAGTCTCTGAGCCAAATGCCAGAAAAGAGCAGAATCAAAGGAGCCGCTTTGGGGGATCCCCCGACACTGTCCCCAGAACAGCCCATTCCCTCAGCAGCGCAGGGACCAGGCAGAGGCAGGAACTGGCTTTTCCTCTCTCTGCCCCTCACCTCTCCCAGGAAAGTCACTGCCCTGGGAGGCTGCAGGGAATGGAGCTGGGCAAGGCTGGGTGCCCGGAACCGCCCTCCCCACTGATTGCTCCAGCTGCCCCGTCCAGTCTCTCCCCTCTCCCTCCTGCATGAAGAGCCGGTCACTGTCTGCATTCCCGTGGGCGTTTCCTCGCCAATAGCTACAGCAACTGCTAACGGGGTGAGCCTGGGGGCGCTGGGCAGCAGCTCTGAGCCGCGCAGAAACTCCGGGGCAGGGATGGGGCGAGCAGGAGCCATTTCTGCAGAGTCACTTTCCAGCCTGGGCCCAGCACTTACCCCAGATCTCTCGTCTCACCTGCAGTCTGTGGCTCAGGAGCTGATGCCAGCAGAGCCCAGAGGGGTGGGGGGAGGGTGTAAACTATTTCCCTGAATCAAGTCTCCTTTGGCAGCTCAGTCACCATTTCAACTAGAGCAGAGCTGCGGTACCTGGGCACTGGGCCACCCGGGGCCTTTAACACCACAGCCCTGGGGAGGGGGTGCTGAGATGGACCATCCAGTGAGGAACACAAATCCTTCTACCCTCCACCACACCCTAGTTTGGAACTGCTGCTGACGGCTCCCCCCACCCGTGGTAACTTTTATCCCCTCTGCCTCCCTCTATCTGGGGGTTTTCCCTTCTGCACCTACCGGACAGGGCAGGCCGCCCCCCCCATCTGAACCCCTAATCTTATCCCAGTTTTGTCCCCTCTGCCCATCCCTCCCCTCCGATTTCCCCCCTTCAGGGGGATTTTCCCTGCCTTTGATTGCAGGGAGCAGATTCTGATGGCGCGTGAGGGCAGCAACTTGCAGACGTTACTGAGCATGTGAGAAGAACATTAGAAGATAAGAACGGCCAGACTGGTTCAGACCAAAGGTCTACTAGCCCAGTGTCCTGTCTGCGAACAGTGGCCAGTGCCAGGTGCCCCAGAGGGAATGAAGAGATAGGAATCATCCAGTGACCCAGCCCCTGTGGCCCAATTCCCAGCTTCTGACAGACAGAGGCTAGGGACACATCTCTGCCCATCCCGGCTAAGCCATTGCTGGACCTGTCCTCCATGAACCCATCTAGTTCCCCTCTGATCACAGGACTCTGCTCAGGAACAGTGAAGTTACAAGTTCTAATAGGAAACAGCTTCTGATACAAGGGCAGCTCCTCTTCCTCCTCCCCTCCCGTGGGGATGAGCAGCCCCCCCAACTGCCTCTCTGCCCCTGGCCTCCTTCAACCCATTGCCCCCTTCAGCCTCCCCCCAAATGTCCCCTTTCCCCATCTCCCCCTTCAGCCTCCTCCAACTGCCCCCCATCGCCCCGTTCAGCCTCCGCCAACTGTTCCCTTTCCCCCACCGCACCTGGTCACATTCAGCCCCCCATTGCCCTCTTCAGCCTCCCGCAACTTCCGCCCCCTGCCCTGGCTCCACCACTCTCAGGTTCCCTTCCCCACAACCATCTGCTTCCTTACCATGGGTAACAGGGGCAGAAAATGCTTTTGAAAAAAAACTTTTGCAAAGTAAAAATAAAACAAGCCAAGCAACCCCCTCCCTTGCTTTGTGCTGGGTGCCCAGCTGTGGGCTTGTGTGTGTGGGGGGGCGGGGGGGGGCGGGCGGGTGTTGTTCTGAGCACACTCTGTTCAGGGAAGGAAGGGGTGGAGTTGGCCAAAGGGGCAGGTTGAATCTTTAGCAGAGAATTCCTTTCTCCATTCTGTTAGCTAAGCCTTGCTGTTAAATTATTTTTGAAAACTCATGGCGATCGGGGGAGGTCCCAGATGACTGGAAAAAGGCTAATGTAGTGCCCATCTTTAAAAAAGGGAAGAAGGAGGATCCGGGGAACTACAGGCCAGTCAGCCTCACCTCAGTCCCTGGAAAAATCATGGAGCAGGTCCTCAAGGAATCAATTATGAAACATTTAGAGGAGAGGAAAGTGATCAGGAACAGTCAGCATGGATTCACGAAGGGGAAGTCGTGCCTGACTAACCTAATTGCCTTCTATGATGAGATAACTGGCTCTGTGGATGAGGGGAAAGCAGTGGATGTGTTATTTCTTGACTTTAGCAAAGCTTTTGATACTGTCTCCCACAGTATTCTTGCCACCAAGTTAAAGAAGTATGGGCTGGATGAATGGACTGTAAGGTGGATAGAAAGCTGGCTAGATCATCGGGCTCAACGGGTAGTGATCAATGGCTCCATGTCTAGTTGGCAGCCGGTTTCAAGTGGAGTGCCCCAAGGGTCGGTCCTGGGGCCGGTTTTGTTTAATATCTTTATTAATGATCTGGAGGATGGTGTGGACTGCACTCTCAGCAAGTTTGCAGATGACACTAAACTAGGAGGCGTGGTAGATACACTAGAGGGTAGGGATCGGATACAGAGGGACCTAGACAAATTAGAGGATTGGGCAGAAAAAAACCTGATGAGGTTCAACAAGGACAAGTGCAGAGTCCTGCACTTAGGATGGAAGAATCCCATGCACTGCTACAGACTAGGGACCGAATGGCTAGGTAGCAGTTCTGCTGAAAAGGACCTAGGGGTCAGAGTGGATATGAAGCTGGATATGAGTCAACAGTGTGCTCTTGTTGCCAAGAAGGCTAACGGCATTTTGGGCTGTATAAGTAGGGGCATTGCCAGCAGATCGAGGAACGTGATCGTTCCCCTTTATTCGACATTGGTGAGGCCTCATCTGGAATACTGTGTCCAGTTTTGGTCCCCACACTACAAGAAGGATGTGGAAAAATTGGAAAGAGTCCAGAGGAGGGCAACAAAAATGATTAGGGGTCTGGAGCACATGACTTATGAGGAGAGGCTGAGAGAACTGGGATTGTTTAGTCTCCAGAAGAGAAGAATGAGGGGGGATTTGATAGCAGCCTTCAACTACCTGAAGGGGGGTTCCAAAGAGGATGGAGCTCGGCTGTTCTCAGTGGTGGCAGATGACAGAACAAGGAGCAATGGTCTCAAGTTGCAGTGGGGGAGGTCCAGGTTGGATATCAGGAAAAACTATTTCACTAGGAGGGTGGTGAAACACTGGAATGCGTTATCTAGGGAGGTGGTGGAGTCTCCTTCCTTGGAGGTTTTTAAGGCCCGGCTTGACAAAGCCCTGGCTGGGATGATTTAGCTGGGAATTGGTCCTGCTTTGAGCAGGGGGTTGGACTAGATGACCTCTTGAGGTCCCTTCCAACTCTGATATTCTATGATTCTATGATTCTATGAAATGTCAGCCGACGAATCCAGCATTTGAAGCAATCTGACTATAAATCCCCTGCCCTCTCGGTGGCTGTAGTTCTCACACCCTCTGCTCTTGTGATGTCACCACATGACACGGTGTCTTATTCCCATAGTGTCTTGTATATTAGATAGGAAGTAAGTTTATAAGGTAAAAACTGAAGCATAACTCCTTCCCTTCCCGCTTTTGATTTAGGAAAAATAAATCCTGTCCCATCCCCCAGTCCCAGCCCAGCCCCACCAGAGCTGCTGCGGCCAGGAGACAGCTGCTCTCTCACCTGGCCCTGCTGCTATGGTGAGAGAGAGCTGGGGGGAGTCCTCTCTCCCTGGGACAACCTGCTCCCCAAACCCCTCATTCCAAGCCCCAGCCCAGAGCCTGCACCCCCAGCTGGAGCCCTCACCCCCTGCACCCCAACCCTCAGCTCCAGCCCTGAGCCCCTCATTCCCTGCCCCATCCCAGAGCCCAAACCTCCAGCCGGAGCCCTCACCCCCTGCACCCCAACCCTCTGCCCCAGCCCTGAGGCCCTCATTCCCAGCCCCACCCCAGAGCCCACACCCCCAGCCGGAGCCCTCACCCCCCTGCACCCCAACCCTCTGTCCAAGCCGTGAGCCCCTCATTCCCAGGCCCATCCCAGAGCCCACACCCCAACCCTCTATCCCACTTCAGCCCCCTCCCACACTCCGAACCCTTCAGCCTCACCCCTGCCACACCCCATCCATGTGCAGAATGAATATACAAGTGATGTGTCAAATAACAAAATTCCCATATTGGTGCACACCACAAAATTCATTCCGCACACAGACATAAAAAATTTGAGGAAACACTGCTCCTGACTTTCAACCTATCTGTCACATCTTGAATTTCATACAGTGACTGATCAGAATAAAGTACTCTCAAGTGAGCTACAGACCAACAGTGGTTCATAGTAATTATTCAGCAAGTATTTTAGAAGACCTCGACCATTAGAGGAAATCATGACCTGCTAAGAGACAATTAATGGAGAGAAGCAGCAAGATTAATCCCATATATTGGATTGGTTCTGACTTATTTGCCTGGTTTGAAAAGAGGCCAAAAGGACCTGAGTCTCCTCGCTGGCGATAGCCCCCTGCTCGGCCAATCGGCACTGAGACTCTGAGGCACGGGAGGCTGAGAGGTCTCACCAGATGTCCCAAAGGACGGCCCAGGTCACCATCAGAGGGGATCACTCTCAGATCCAGCCCCACCTCTTTGTGAGGACCTCCCGCAATGAGAGCACCCTCCATCCCATCCACACTCCACACACACCCCTCCTTGGTAGAGGGAGGGAAGCCGGGGAAAGGGGAAAAAGAAGCAAGAGAAGAGGAGAAAGGTAGGGTTACCATACGTCCGGATTTTCCCGGACATGTCCGGCTTTTTGGGCTCCAAATCCCCGTCCGGGGGAAAATCCCAAAAAGCCGAACATGTCCGGGAAAATCGGGACATGCGGGCGGCGGTGCTGGGCCGAGCGCCAGGGGTGCCGGGGACTGGGGGCACTGAGGACCAGGGGGGCCGGGGGCCGGCGGGGCCGAGCACCAGCGGTGCCGGGGACCGGGGTCGCCGAGCGCTGGGGGCCGGCGGGGCCGAGCGCCGGAGGTGCCGGGGACTGGGGGCACCGAGGACCAGAGGGGCCGGGGGCCGGCGGGGCCGAGCGCCGGCGGTGCCGGGGACCAGGGGCACCGAGCGCCGGGGGCCGGCGGGGCTGGTGGGGCCGAGTGCCGGCGGAGCCGGGGGGGTGCTCAGCCGGGGGTCCGGGATCCGGGCTGGGGGGTCCTGAGCGGGCTGGCGGGGCTGGGGGGTGCTGAGCAGGTCAGGGGTGTTCGGCCGGGGGCCTGGGGGCCGGCGGGGCTGGGGGGTGCTGAGCGGGCCGGGGGGTGCTTGGCCGGGGGTCTGGGCGGGGGGGTGCTGAGCGGGCCAGGGGTGTTCGGCCGGGGGCCCGGGGACCGGCACCCCAGGGCCCGAGCCGACCCAGGCTGGAAACGCCAGGGGGGCAAGCCTGGGCTGTGCCTCCTCCCCCCACACCCCCCCTTACCTGCTTCAGGCTTCCCGCGAATCAAATGTTCGCGGGAAGCAGGGGAGGGGGCGGAGTTGGGGCGGGGACTTTGGGGAAGGGGCGGAGTTGGGGCGTGGGTGGGGCTGGGGGCGGGGCTGGGGCCCGGTGGAGTGTCCTCCTTTTGGAGGCTCAAAATATGGTAACCCTAGACAAGTGGAGACTTGGGGAGCTCCTGGGAAGTTGGCAGGAGATGGGGCTGAGCGGCCTTGAGTGAGTTAAGAGTAGTTTCAGGTTTTGCACCTGCCCAAGTGCCCCACCAGTGTTCGTGGTTTTATGATCACAAGCCCTGATGCTGCAATGAACCGCACAGACTCCAGTGGGGCTCAGCTCGGATGTAGGGATCCACCCATGGGGTTTTCAGTGCAGGATCAAGGCCATGCTTTTCTGCTTCGCCTGGTCTGCTCTAATGAGTCTTATTCAAGTGACATCATCATAGGACCTAATCACATCAGCCATACCATCAGGGGCTCGTTCACCTGCACATCTACCAATGTGATATATGCCATCATGTGCCAGCAATGCCCCTCTGCCATGTACATTGGCCAAACCGGACAGTCTCTAAGCAAAAGAATTAATGGACACAAATCTGACATCAGGAATCATAATACTCAAAAACCGGTGGGAGAACACTTTAACCTGTCTGGTCATTCAATGTCAGACCTGCGGGTGGCTATATTACAACAGAAAAACTTCAAAAACAGACTCCAACGAGAGACTGCTGAGCTAGAATTGATATGCAGACTAGACAGAATCAACTCCGGTTTGAATAAGGACTGGGAATGGCTGAGCCATTACAAACATTGAATCTATCTCCCCTTGTAAGTATTCTCACACTTCTTATCAAACTGTCTGTACTGGGCTATCTTGATTATCACTTCAAAAGTTTTTTTTCTCTTACTGAATTGGCCTCTCAGAGTTGGTAAGACAACTCCCACCTGTTTATGCTTTCTGTATGTGTGTATATATATCTCCTCAATATATGTTCCATTCTATATGCATCCGAAGAAGTGGGCTGTAGTCCACGAAAGCTTATGCTCTAATAAATTTGTTAGTCTCTAAGATGCCACAAGTACTCCTGTTCTTCTTTTCGCGGATACAGACTAACACGGCTGCTACTCTGAAACCTGTCATTACTGGCATTGTTGTGTTGGTTAGGGTGTGATTTTTACTAACGTAGATATGCCAGTAAAGCGGTAGTATAGACACAGTTATAACGGTGTTTATACTGGTATCGTTCATCCCGGTCAGGGAAATCCAATAAGCACTTCTATACCAATATAAATATGTCCACACTAGAGGTTTTTGACAGTATAGCTCCTAGTGTAGACCTGGTCTACCCTTAAAATTTTTGCCAGTGTAGCTATGTTATCAAGCGTGGAAAAAATCACACCCCATAACTGACCTGATGGTGTTGGCAAAAGCACAAGTGTAGATGCAGTTATACAAGCAAAACCATGCTTTTGCTGATATTGTTTATTTCATTTAGGGAACTGATATAAGTTATACCAGCAAATGCACTCTTCCTGGTATAAACGGCACCTCCACTAAGATGGTTTGCTGGTATAGTTACACTGGCAGATCCTTTTCTAGCAGAGACAAGGCCGTAGCGTAGCCTTTATTAAACTGCTTCTCCTTTCATGTGCTGCTGTGTGAAAGATCCATGGAAAATAGCAGGTAGAGTGTGACCTGATTATACATGGAGTGTGGCTAAAAGCAGTCCACATACTGAAATAATAGAGATCCCCCTGCACGCTAATCTCAATTCTAATAATTTTAGGGCTTACTTGTAAATCACTAGGAACTACATTTTTATGCCTCAGTCCTGGAAAGATTTCTGCACGTGTGTACCATTACTCATGTGTGTAATCTCATTGGATTACTCCTCTGACTAAAATTGTGCACATGTGTAAATCTTTCAGGACGTGGGCCTTAA
Organism: Malaclemys terrapin pileata; assembly: GCF_027887155.1. NCBI lineage: Eukaryota > Metazoa > Chordata > Testudines > Emydidae > Malaclemys > Malaclemys terrapin. The sequence goes on along the minus strand of NC_071515.1, from coordinate 10,454,166 downwards.
TAATTCCTGGACATTTTCTGCTACTGAAAAGCTCTATGATTCTCTAAAAACAATGGTCACAGTACAGTAGTGTAGAATCCCAGCTCTCCTGTTGTGCAGTGCAAAGCGGGAAAATCAGGGATCTACTATGTATGACTGTGAACATGCACATCATGCTGTCCTTTGTCCTCATTCGCTACCAGAGCCAATCCTGCTAATAGGCAGGATTTGCCCGGTTAACAAGCAGATATTTACAAGAATTTCACTTCTTCATGAGGGACTGCACACCATGCCTGCATGTCTCTGCAATAACAATGAACCCAGTGCCCTGGGCTAGATTTGTATTATATTAGAGCCTGGGAACCCTAGTCACAAATACAGTGCAGACAGGCAGGTCTCTGCCCCCAAAGAACTTACAGTCGAAGTGTAAGATGAGATAACAGATGGTGAGGGAGTACAAGGAAACATTGAGACCGTATTGGTGAACGTGATAAGCTATGGTCTCAGCGCCCTCGCTGCTGATAAGCACTACAGCATTGGTGCCTCATCAGCTGGGCAACTTATGTGGTAAGGTGGATAGGAGTCTTAGTGTGAAGGGGATATTTAACCATTGGAACAACTTGCCAAGGGCTATAGCGGATTGCCCATCACTGGTAATTTTTAAATCAGGATTGGATGTTTTTCTGAAAGATCTGCTCTAGGGTTTATTTGGGGGAAGTTCTGTAGCTTGTGTTATACAGATCAGGCTAGATGATCACGATGGTCCCTTCTGGCCTTGGAATCTGACATTTAAGATGACTTTGGGGGAGGGGTGGTGTGTGGTACATAGCACTGAACGAGGTGACATGTATGTTTTGCTTTTCAGGTGTCCATTGTGGAAGGCATATAACCTCTCATGGGCTGGCGCTGAACTGCTGCACAGATCTTACGTGGTTTGATCACATTGTTCCTTGTGGACTCGAAGGGACGGGTGTCACCTCCCTGAGCGAAGAACTTCAGAGACATGTCACAGTTGATGAAATCACTGAGCCTTTTCTGGACGCTTTTGAAGAAGTGTTTCAGTGCACCCTAACTTCCCATGAGGAATCTATTGGATAAAGGGCTCCGAGTGCCTCACTTACCTGTGGAAATGTGAATATTTCTTTGGTGCTTTCATGGTGTTACTAGAAATCCAGCTTGCTTGTTCCATCTTCCTATCAGCAATTAAATACGTGTAACAAACTGTACTTCTCGCATTTGAAACATATTTCTTGCTTTTGTAAAAATGAGCTGCTGTGTCTTTAAGTATACATGGGTCTTTAAAAAAAACAACAAGGAGTACTTGTGGCACCTTAGAGACTAACAAATTTATTTGGGCATAAGCTTTCATGGACTAAAACCCACTTCATCAGATGCATGGAGTGGAAAATACAGTAGGCAGGTATATATACACAGTACATGAAAAGATGGGAGCTGCCTGACCAAGTGGGGGGGTCAGTGCTAACAAGACAATTCAATTAAAGTGGAAGTGGGCTATTCTCAACAGTTAGGATACCAAGGGAGGAAAAATCACTTTTATAGTGGTAACGAGGACAATGTAATCAGGGTGGCCCTTTTCAAACAGTTGACAAGAAGGTGTGAGTAACAGTAGGGGGAAATTGGTTTTTGTAGTGACCCATCCACTCCAAGTCTTTATTCAGGCCTAATTTGATAGTGTCCAGTTTGCAAATTAATTCCAGTTCTGCAGTTTTTCATTGGAGTCTGTTTTTGAAGTTTTTTTGTTGAAGAATTGCCACTTTTAAGTCTGTTATTGACTGTCCAGGGAGATTGACTTGCTCTCCTACTGGTTTTTGAATGTTATAATTCTTGACATCTGATTTGTGTCCATTTATTCTTTTGTGTAGAGACTCTGCGGTTTGGCCAATGTACATGGCAGAGGGGCATTGCTGGCACATGATGGCATATATCACATTGGTAGATGTGCAGGTGAATGAGCCCCTGATGGTGTGGCTGATGTGGTTAGGTCCTATGATGGTGTCCCTTGAATAGATATGCGGACAAAGTTGGCAACAGGGTTTGTTGCAGTGATATGTTCCTGGGTTCGTGTTTTTTGTTGTGTGGTGTGTAGTTGCTGGTGAGTATTTGCTTCAGGTTGGGGGGCTGTCTGTAAGCGAGGACTGGACTGTCTCCCAAGGTCTGTGAGAGTGAGGGATCATCCTTCAGGATAGGTTGCAGATCTTTGTTGATGCGCTGGAGAGGTTTTAGTTGGGGGCTGAAGGTGACGGCTAGTGACGTTCTGTTACTTTCTTTGTTGGGCCTGTCCTGTAGTAGGTGACTTCTGGATACCCTTCTGGCTCTGTCAATCTGTTTCTTCACTTCAGCAGGTAGGTGTTGTAGTTTTAAGAATGCTTGATAGAGTTTCTGTAGGTGTTTGTCTCTGTCTGAGGGATTGGCGCAAATGCGGTTGTATCTTAGAGCTTGGCTGTAGACAACGGATCGTGTAATGTGGTCTGGATGAAAGCTGGAGGCATGTAGGTAAGTATAGCGGTCAGTAGGTTTCCGGTATTGGGTGGTGTTTATGTGACCATCGCTTATTTGCACTGTAGTGTCCAGGAAGTGGATCTCTTGTGTGGACTGGTCCAGGCTGAGGTTGATGGTGTGGTGGAAATTGTTGAAATCCTGGTGGAATTCCTCAAGGGCTTCTTTTCCATGGGTCCAGATGATGAAGATGTCATCAATGTAGTGCAAGTAGAGTAGGGGCGTTAGGGGACGAGAGCTGAGGAAGCGTTGTTCTAAGTCAGCCATAAAAATGTTGGCATATCACTTTAATTGAATTGTCTCGTTAGCACTGACCCCCCACTTGGTAAGGCAACTCCCATCTTTTCATGTAATGTGTATATATACTTGCCTAATGTATTTTCCACTCCATGCATCTGATGAAGTGGGTTTTAGATCACAAAAGCTTATGCCCAAATAAATTTAATCTCTAAGGTGCCACAAGGACTCCTCGTTGTTTTTGCTGATACAGACTAACACGGCTACCACTCTGAAATGTGTCTTTAAGTATACATTGCATTCTGACACTGATCTTGGCCACCTCGATCTCTTTGTCTTAATGACCAAATGACATACAAAACAGGACAAAAAAACCAAAAGAGGTTTAATTTTCCTTTACACTAAACCCCCTTTACACCATTTTGGTGGTGGTACAATGCTTTGAAGTGGGTGCAGGTGTAATTTACTCCCACTTAAAGTCCCCAATATACTGCCAGAGCAGTGTGAAGGGGTCATAGCATAAATGGGGATAAAGCCCAGGAATTTCATTGACAAACTAGATGCTGCATCTGAGCTGAGCTTCCCCGGAGAAGTAAGTTTGAAATTAAAACAGGAAGGGCCGTGTGACTCATGTCTAGTTTGTGATTCATGCTAACAGCCAGATCCATTTCTGCAGTACTCCTGCCTAGGCGGTTATTTCCCACTATGTATTTGTGCAACTGATTATTCCTTCCTAAGTGTAGTACTTTGCATTTGTCCTTACTGAATTTCATTGCATTTATTTCAGACCATTTTACCAGTTTGTCAAGATCATTTTGAATTCTAATCCTGTCTTCTAAAGTGCTTGCAACCCCTCCCAGCGTGGTATCATCCACAGATTTATAAGTGTATTCTCCATGCCGTTATACAAATCATTTATGAAGATATTGAGTAGACCTGGACCCTGGACAGATTCCTATGGGACCCCACTTAATATCCCCTTCCAGCTTGACTATGAAGCGTTGATAATGGCTCTTTGAGTATGCTTTTCCAACCAGTTATGCACCCACCTTATAGTAGGTTCATCTAAGCGATAGTTCCCTAGTTTGTTTATGAGCAGGTCATGTGAGATGGTATCAAAAGCCTTAGGCTAAAGTCGAGTTATATTACAAGGCTTGTTATCCTGTCAAAGAAGGATATTAAGTTGGTTTAACATGATTTGTTCTTTAACTAATCCTTGTTGACTGTTATTTATCACCTATCTTCTAGGTGCTTACAAATTGATTTTTTGATTATTTGCTCCATTATCTTTCCCGGTAACAAAATTAAGCTGATTGGTCTGACTGGTCAGACTAATTCTTTAATTTGTCAGGGTCATTTTGAATTCTAATCCTGTCCTCCAAAGTGCTTCCGTCCCTCTCAGCTTGGTGTCATTCTCAGATTTTATAAGCATGCTTTCCACTCCATTATCCAAGTCAGTAATGAAAATATTGACTAATACTGGACCCAGGAGTGACCCCTGTGGGATCCCACTAGATATGCTCTGGTTTCACAGTGAACCCTTAAGAACTACTCTCTGAGTTCACTCTTTCAATCAGCTGTGCACCCATGTTATATTATTTCATCTACACCACATTTCCCTAGTTTGCTTATGAGAATGTCACATGGGACTGTCTCAGAAGCCTTACTAAAATAACCATATATCACATCTACTGCTTCCTTCCTATCTGCTAGGCTTGTAACCCTGTCAAAGAAGGAAATTAGGTTGGTTGGCATGGTTTGTTCTTGAAAAATCCATGCTGGCTATTCCTTAGAACCCTATGATTAAAAAAAAATTTAAAATTAAATTAATGGAGATATCCCATCTCCTAGAACTGGAAGGGACCTTGAAAGGTCATTGAGTCCAGCCCCCTGCCTTCACTAGCAGGACCAAGTACTGATTTTTGCCCCTGATCCCTAAGTGGCCCCCCCTCAAGGATTGAACTCACAACCCTGGGTTTAGGGGGGTAATGCTCAAACCACTGAGTGGGGCTCTCTCCCTCTAGCGGCTGGACCACAGAGAATTCTGACATTGCCTCTGGCTTTGAGCTAAGAGACCTCCCCCTCTGGGGACGCTCATCCTGAGCTGAGAGCTCTGCCCAGCTGAGCTTCCTGGAAGGGCCACCACTTATCACGTGATACCCCGAGCGTGTGAGCAGCAGCAGGGCTTGAGCCTGTGGCCTCTGTGTCAAGCTGTCCTGCGGTGTCTTAAGAGCTCGAGTACCAACCTCAGTCTGTTATGAGCCAGGCACAAACTCCAAATTGGTTCTATACACAGGGCCAGCGTTCCCTCTCATTTTTCCCACCCATGTGCGGAATGAATTTTGTTACGTGCACGAATATGGAGGTGATGTGTGACACATCATTTTCATATAGGTGCATATAACAAAATGTATCTGGTGGGGGTGGGGCCGAGGGGTTTGGAGTGTAGGAGGGGGCTACGGGCTGGGGCAGAGGGTTGGGATGCTGGGGCGTGAGGGCTGTGGGTTGGGGGTGTGGGCTCTGAGGTGGGGCCAGGGATGAGGGGCTCAGGGCTGGGGCAGAGGGTTGGGTGCAGGAGATGGAGGCTCCATCTGGGGGTATGGACTCTGGGGTGGGACCGGGGATGAGGGGTTTTGGGTGCAGAAGGGTGCTCCGGGGCTACGGCGCGGAGAGAGAACTCCCCCCAGCTCTCTCTCCCCACTGCAGCACCTGGGCTGTGGGGAGAGGTGCCTCTCCCTGCTGCAGCTCCGGGGCTGGGGCCGTGGGATAGGTGCCCCCCCTGGCCGCGGCAGGTCTGAGCCGGGACTGGGTTTGGGCTGCCCCTCTCCCAGCCACGGCAGGTCTGGGGCCGAGTTGGTTCTGGGGTTACAGGTGGATGGTGTAAGGATTGTTGCTCTACTGCTTCCTCTATTGTGGACAGCAAGTGTCCATCTACAGAAGGGGCCATATGACCCTTTCACCAGCGCGAGTTGTTTAAAAATGGCTCACGGGTATAACTGTAGAGGTATGATTATACCAGTAAGTTTCCCCATGTAGACAAGCCCTTAGAGACGGCATGCTTCCGATGAGATGTTAAACCAAGGTCTCTTCTGCCCATCTCTGAAGGCTGGCCAGGGAGAAGTGACCTTTTACATGGAGCTTTTCAAAACAGATTAGGGGTTAGCTGGTACTGTGGCAAATGCTCCCTCCCTGCAGGGTCGGTGCAAACCAGCAGCCCGCAGGAAGCAATAATATTGCTACCAAACTAGAATAGGAGCCCCTGGGCCAGGGCTTCTCCAGCCTCTTCATTATGCAGATGGTGTGAAACTTCCTGGAGTGGATCATCTCCCCTGGCAACCCCCTACTGCTCCCCTCCTGCTTCGCTCCTTCATCTCTTGAGTGCCGTAGACCGCCAAGGGGGCTCAGCTGATCCCATCTGACCGGCGCTGCTGCGGGGCAGTTCCTTGGCAGGGTGGGACACGTGCTTCTAAAGGCAGCTGAGTCGAGACAAACAAAGGACGTTGACCCTGGTGACGGCGATGTGGAGAAGGTCTGTTGCTACCATAGTGCTCCTGGGTGCCATGGCCATGCCCTGTCTCTGACCTGCGGCAAGTGTCTCTTTGTGCCTGGGTCTCGCTTTGTAAAAGGTGTGATGTGTCACCTCAGCAAACAGGTGGGGCAGGGGCATTCGCTAATATAATTAGTGACACTTGCTGTGGATGGGTCTGTCTCCCTGTGAGTGCATTGATCAGAGAGGACCTTAAGCATAAGGGCGGCTTGGGAGCCCTGCACATGCTTACAACTTATGGGCCAGCTCGGTTCCCTTCCTTGGCAATGGGAGCAGAGTCAGGGGCAAACTGAGGCCTAATCTCCTGCTCCAGCAATGGGGCTGCTGTTTGCAGCTGGAACCTCCCGGCCAAATGCAAAATCCAGATCCAAGGTTTGCCTGCCACTGTTTCTAACAGGACTGACCTGTCGCTGCTTATTAGGGGCTTGTTACGTTAATAATAGGCATTGCTGCTGTATTTGTAAATGGACTTTAATATGCTGTAATTCGTCTCATTGGTTAATGCATTATGAGGCCCTGTGAATTCCTGTAGTGCCTCCTTGGGCCAGCCCCGCCAAGTGATTTGTAATAAAATACCATCATTAAATACTTACGGGATCCAGTGAAATGGATTATTTGGCAAGAGTATGTCTTTAGCCAGCCTTTAAGTAGGAGCTGACCAGCTGTTGCAAGGCCAGGGCATGGTTAGCTCAAGCTGTGTTTATTGTCTCTGGTCTGCGTGTAAGGGATGAGCTGAAATGTTAGCCAGCCTGGGAGAAGGACAGATTCCCATTGATGCTGGTGGATGCACGTTGGACGCATGGTGCAGATGGTGCTGAGCTCTGGGGCAGGGGAAGCAGAGGGAACAAGTCCTCAGGAGCCCTGGCTGCATGACATCCTCCCCTTTCTCTACTGTCTGCGTCCCACCTCTGCCTGGGCTCGGCAGTTCCTTCCTTTGTCCGGTCACTGATCGAATGCAGGCGCTGAGCCCCCTCTGTCGGTCGTCCCTCGGCTCTTGTGACCCCTGAGTGCTGGGACATGGGGTACCAGTGATGCGAGGGAAGGAGAGAGGGCGTTGCCATGTGCTGACTAATAACCACACCACGATGTTCTGCTACACCAGGGGTGGGCAAACTTTTTGGCCCGAGGGCCACATCGGGGTTACAAAATGATATGGAGGGCTGGGTAGGGAAGGCTGTGCCTCCCCAAACAGCCTGGCCCCCGCCCCCTATCCACCCCCTCCCACTTCCCACGCCCTGACTGCCCCCCTCAGAACTCTCCACCCATACAACCCCCCCTCTCCTTGTCCCCTGACCGCCCCCTCCCGGGACCCCCGCCCCCTATCCAACCCCCTGCTTCCAGTCCCCTGACTGCCCCGCCCCCTATCCACATTCCCACCCCCTGACAGGCCCCCTGGGACCCCACACCTAGCCAACCCCCCCTGTTTCCCATCCCCTGACTCCTATCCCCACCCCCACCCCGTGAGACTCTACACGGCGCCGCAGTCCGCTCTATGGGGGTATGAGTTGTGCAGCACTCGCACGTCGCACTCTAGCCAGCCCGTGTAGACCCCGCTGGTGGGAACTAAAGGTACCTAATGCACATTGATGCCGTCCTGAAACAGGCCTGCTGGAGGGTGCAGGGTCTGCTCCCGGCTAGTAGCCTTGTGGACACTGGCCACCGTGGTGAAAGGACTGGAGTGGAGAGACAAAGCTGGTGAGCAGCAACGGGGAGGACACCCTGCACCCTCCTGTGGGGCACAGCCGTGGGCCCAGGTTGGGGAGCTCTGCAAGCTTTGGGCCTCATACTCCTATGGGCAGTGGATTTGCCCTGCGCAGGGTTGTGCCTATATGGCACTGTCTAGTCAGTGGGGTTCTTCTTTACGTAATGTATTGGAGGAGCCGCATACAGAACATATTCACCTCGACAGCCATACCAGAGGCTTCACCTGTCGTGTCCTTACCCTGCCCAGTTAAGCCATTCCTTGCCACTCAGATGCTCTTTTCTGCATGCAGCTTCACTGGACCAGGCGCATTCTGCGGCTGCGCCCTTAGCAGTCCTGCCCCGAATCCCAGGTGAAAGGTGTTAGTCTGTACAAAGGAACGTCAGCGACCTAATCACAGCCTGGGATCTAATGCTCCTAATCCCTCCAGCGGCAGCGTGGCAGCTGGCATTTATGATGGGGAAGAGTAGAATTCCAGCCCCATGGCGCTGGACACCCACATGCGCTCTGGGACGTGCTGACTGCCATGCTGTGAATCCCAGAAGTGGGTCCCAGAGGTGGGACTGTTGGAGACCAATTGCAGCCCCAGTCCATCTGTGTTTCTGATTGTTTCAGGAAGTCCTCAGATATGAGGGGGTGGTACTTCCTGGCCAGCCAGTCAAAAGTGTTAGTGTCACCGTGAGATAAACCTCTCTCCCAGACCACTCCCTCTGATCCACCTCTTCCACTCCAGATCCAAAAAACCCAGATATCAGGTCTTGTCAAATGGTACCTGGACACACAAGCCGGAACGCGGACTGGCCGGGTGGCAACCCTAATCCTCCATGAATTTATCTAGTTCTTTTTTGAACCCTGTTATAGTTTTGGCCTTCACAACATCCTCTGGCAAGGAGTTCCACAGGTTGACTGTGCGCTTGTGAAGAGACTGTGCACAGTGTGAAGATTGATCCCATTGATAGATTGTCAGCTCTTCATGGCAGGGATTGTCTTTTGTGTTGTGTTTGTGCAGCACCTGGCACAACGGGGCCTAGTCCATGACTGGGGCGCCTAAATCGTATGGTAATATAAATAACAAACACATATACAGCACCTGGCACAATGGACTGGGGCCGTTAGGTCCTACTGAAATCCAAATAAATAATAACAACAACAGATTTGAATTGCACTGGGCATAGGGCCAGAAACCTATGCCCTAGGGAACCAGTGGTGTCAAGAACCTAGCTCTGGGTCTGTTATTGTCCGTGTCCTTAGCTGCTCTTGTCAACACAAAGCTGAACCGGGGGTGTTTTGGTGGCACTCCCTCTGGAGCTGCCTGTATTGTTAACAGTTTGCAGGTGAAATACAGTCCAGAGCCGAACTTGCCGTGACCTACAGTCTGGTAGGTTTGTTTCCTGCCACGGCTCCGTGTTTGATGTGGCTCTCGGGAGGTCAGTGAGAACGTTTGCATTCCCATAAGTCATCCTGTGGCTCGAGCAGTGCAGGACAGGTGTGTTTTCCCCACAGAGGAGTAAGCAGAGGTGTGGATCATTTATCCTGTTACCTCTGCATGGGGCAGAGAAAATTAAAGCTCTCCAAGTGTTTCAGGCTTTTATCTACACATGACCAGGAGGAGGAACAGGAGCAGGCCGTGAAGTCAGAGAATGCCAATGTGTAGGAGCATCTGCGGGCACCTGAGGATTTGTTTTTGCAAGACCTTTTAACTCATGATTGTTTACCTCCTCATCAAATGTCACTCAGATTTGGTCTGATTTCCCCCTGGCCAACTATGAATCTTCCAGCCTGCACTGCTTGCAATGCAGGAGCTGGAGGTCCTTTGTGTCAATACTGAGCCAGTGGGGCTAGGGGGCGCTCTGCTGCTGGACCACCTGCCGGAGGAGCTGTAAAACTGAGATCCCAATCAGGGCTCGTTACTGAAGATCCCACACCACTTTTTGCCAGAATTGGGTGGTTACCCCCACTCTCCTGGCTAAATTTCTAGGTAGGAGATGAATCAAGGGTGGGCAAAGCAGAAGATGAGGTAGAGAACAAGGGAGGGAGGAAACAGGTGGGACCAGAGAACGAGGAACAAAGATGGAGGGAGAGAGACACGCAAGGAAGAGGAACAGATAGAATGACCCACAGGGCAGGGGAAAGGGTGATTTGTGATGAAGACAGAATGATAAAATGGAGCAAGAAAACAGAGAGTGGGCAGAGCTGGGGGACATCGCTTGTAGGTGTTCCTTCTTGAGAGAAGGCGGCTTGTGCTGCAGGTAGGGTTGCCAAGCCTCCAGGATTGGCTTGGTGTCTCCATGAATTCAAGATTAATCTTTAATTAAGGATTATGTCATGTTATGAAACCTTCAGGAATATGTCCAACCTAAATTGGCAACCCACGAGGAGAAAGTGCCTTTCCCCCTGCCAAGGGTTAGACGCAGAGGCAGTAGGGCCAACACCCCATGTTCAAAAATCATGTCATGTCCCCCCCAAATCATGAGGTTAATAAATCAATAAATGATTTGCTCTCTGGTTTTTGAGCCTTTGGAGTTCACATTTTCAAGTATTTACCCACAGCCATAAAATCTAGAGCGACTCACTTGAAAGAAAGGAAGAAGAAAGCTGAGATTCTCCTTCAAAATGCCTGGCTGAGTTTTCGAAAGGAAAGGCTGAACTTGCTCCACTGTGAGCCAACAGGCACCACTTGGAACTCCAGCCATTGATCAGACTACAGCAGGCCCCCCGGCTTTCCCCCTGCCCCCGAAAGTCAGCGTTAGGGCTGCTGACTTTCTAATCACACAAAACCGAACACCCCTGCCCTAACCCTTCTCCAAGGCCCCTTCCATTGCCACCCCATCACCGAGGCCCTGCCCCGCCCCGTCTCCGAGGCCCCAGCCCCGCTCACTCCATTCCCCCCGCCCTCTGTCGCTCGCTCTCCCCCACCCTCACTCCACTCCCTCATTTTCACCGGGCTGGGGCAGGTGGTTGGGAAGTGGGAGGGGGTGAGGGCTTCGGCTGGGGGTGTGGGCTCCGGGCTGGTGACGAGGAGTTTGGAGTGCAGGAGGGGGGTCCAAGTTGCGGCAGGGAGGTGGGGCATGGGTTTCAGGAAAGAGTTTGGGTGCGGGATGGGGTTCAGAGCTGGGGCAGGGGGTTGGGGTGCGGGAGGAGGTTAGGGCTCCAGCTGGGGGTGTGGGCTCTGGGGTGGGGATGACAGGTGGGGGAAGGGGTTCAGTGCTGCGGCAGGCTGTTGGAATGCGGGGGGGGGGGAGGTGAGGGCTCCGGCTAGCGGTGCGGGCTCTGGGGTGGGGTTGGGGATGAGGGACTTGGGGTGCAGGGGAGGCTCAGGGCTGGGGTAGGGTGTTGGGGTGTTGGGGGGGTGCAGACTCTGGGAGGGAATCATAGAGTCATAGAATATCAGGGTTGGAAGAGACCTCAGGAGGTATCTAGTCCAACCCCCTGCTAAAAGCAGGACCAATCCCCAAGCTTGGGTGCAGGAGGGGGCTCAGAGCTGGGTCAGGGGGTTGGGGTGCAGGAGGGGTTTTGGAGTGCGGGCTCCGGGTGGTGTTTACCTCAGCCGGTTCCAGGGAAAGGGCGACATGTCCCTTGGCTCCTAGGCGGAGGCGCAGTCAGGCAGCTCTGCACGCTGTCTCCACCCTCAGGTGCCACCCCTGCAGCTCCCATTGGCCGCGGCTCCCAGGCAATGGGAGATGCGGAACCAGCGCTCGGGGTGGGGGCTGTGCATGGGGCTGCGGCCGTCCCTCCATCTAGGAGCCGAGGGACATGTCGCTGCTTGCGGGGAGACGCGCGGAGCCAGGTAGGGAGCCTGCCAGCCCCACGCCAACCGGACTTTTGACAGCCCAGTCAGCAGTGCTGACCGGAGCCGCCAGGGTCCCTTTTCGAGCGGGTGTTCCGGTCGAAAACTGGACACCTGGCAACCCTAGCCAGGATGCTGGCAGCCAGCAAGATTCCTCTACTATTAAAGGTGCAGTGTCCAGAAAAGAGAAGGCCGACATCTCAGTCACATGGCTACACGCAGCCTAGTGCACAGTGAGGAAAGTTGGCCGCACACACTTGGAAATCAGCAGCAGCTTTATTATGCAACAAACAACTCGATGCCATGTTAACTCTGGCCCGTACTTCTGTGATGCTTGGAAAGGCTCCTATGAGAGGGGGGGGAAAACACAATAAAAACAATGATCTTCAGCTATATATTGATCTTCCAAACTCTCTGTTTCTATCCATCCAGCTTGCATCTAAACACTCGACACTCATATTAAAACGACCATTGTTTCCACCTGAAAGGACCATGTTTCCTGCCCCTCTAGGGTTACAGGGGTGTACCCAGGCCCGGCACAACCCATTAGGCAACCTAGGCGGTTGCCTTGGGCGCTAACATTTGGGGGACGGCAACCGCGGCGGCCGGATCTTTGGCTGCCCCTGTTGTCGTCGGTATTTCGGGGGCGGGACCTTCTGCCGCCTGTCGGGGGCAGCATTTCGGGGGCGGGACCTTCCGCCACCTAGGGCAGCAAAAACGCTGGCGGCGCTCCTGGGTGTACCTAGAGCTGTAGTGCACGGCCCGTGTCTGTGCTTACCTCGCTAGTCCTGGAACAGCTCCTCGGGAAACAGCACCTCAGCCCTTCTGGCCTGGAATAGGAAGAGGAAGGATTAATCATTCAAACACATAACAGCCCATGTCACCGTGGGGCTGAAGGGCTCCTGCTACTCAGACTGCATCAATGGGCACAGAGACCGGACATAATCTGATTTGCTGCAAGGGACCTAAGAGGAGAAAAACGTAGGGGAGGCAGAGCATCAGCGCCACCCTGTGGTGAGTGGCTTACATGACTAGTTTCTGCCTTACTTTTTTGGAAGAACAATACAAAGTCCTAACTAAGGGGGAACTGTTTCCTTGCAGTGAGCCCAGGACGAATTCCCACCAGAGGGGCTGCTGCTGGGCTAGGGTGTTAACTTGGACCCTGCCTTCCTTTGCAATCCCCAAGCCTCTTCAAGCGCAGTCAATTAGGACTCCAGGAACAGAGGTGGTTGCTTTGGGTAGGTCTACACTTGAGGCTCTTTCGACCCTGCTAGCACGGGTGTAACAGCAGTGTAGATGGTGAGGCCTGGCTAAGGCAAGTAAAGGGACTCTTGAACCCTATGGCTATGCACCCTACCTGCCCATGCAGGGGCTCCTGTGTCTACGCTGCTATATTTAGTAGGGTAGAGTCCTGCCCCTTCCCCGCTGCCAGAGCCTTTCCCCACGGCAGTGAAAGATTCCAGTGGGGAAAGGCTCTGGTGGGGGGAGGCAGTGCGGAATGGCACCGGCAGCTCCCCAAGCTGAGCCTGGCTGCCCTCCCTACCACAGCCTTTCACGTGTAGCTACACGCACCCTACGTGCTGACGTAAGTGTAGACAAGGCCTTTGTGTAATAAAGGACAGCGCAGGATGGAAGAGGGACAGGGTCAGGATTTAAGGATCATGGAAGCTTTTTTGTTTTGTTAGCTGCTGTATGGAGATGGCTGCTGTGTTCGTAAAGGGACCCCTGTACTACAGAAATAGCTCAGGGTCTGGGACAGGGTGTCACATTTTTCCTTGTCCTTCTGCACCTCAAAACTTTTTTTTTTTAAGGCTTCTAGTCAAATCCTGCAGTTGGGAACCCAGTGTGCAGTACACACAGCCTAGCTACACACCAGGGGTTATTGTAATCAGCGACTGCCCCAAGCCACATCATTCAGCTCTGGCTGCGGATCCAGATCTCAGCGTCCCCAAGTCCACCAGTGCTGGGTTTGGGGTTTCCAGTCTGAGCCCATCTCTCACTGCCATGATCATTTCAAAGCCTCGGCCAACACACTCCAGTGTCCTGAGTCACTGATGCTGCAGGGCTAGAGATCCTCAGCTGGTGGGAATTTGCAGAGCTCCATTGCTGTCCATAGCGCTAAGCCAATTTGCACCATCCGAGGAGCTGGTTCTTGGAGTCTGGTACTGACTAGTGAAGGACTAGCTATAGGCATTAGCAGACTAAATCAAAACTTGAGTTCCATCCAGTCCAGGACCCCATCTCTGACAGCAGCCAGCACCCGATGGTTCAGAGGAAGCTGTCAGAATCTCACAGAAGCAGCTGTGGAAGAATCTGTCTCCCAGATGGGCTTTCTACAGATCTCTAATAGGCCTCTGTCCTTATTCTCCCCCAAAGCGGAGTGACGTTAGCACAGGAAGGAACAAAGGTACCTGTTCTAAATAGAGTTCAGCCTGAGAATTAGTCTGAATCCAATATGCTGACAGGCTGAAAAACATGAAGGGCCCAGCCGGCTCTGTAGTGCTCTGCGCTTTCCCAGCCAGCCAGGTCCTTCCTGAAGCCGTTGTTCAGAAAATAGGGGTCTCCTCAGAATCGCCCTGGGCTCATGTGCGCATGGTGGCTGGGGTGGGAGACTCAGTGGGGACAAGAGTCAGAGTCAGTCCAGAGCGACTGTAGGACTACGCTGCGAACTGGACTGTCCCCGTGCCAGGCAAACCTGCTTTCATGGTTAGCGTGGTCTTGCCTCCAGCTTTCCTGTCTTACTTTTAAGCAATTGTCCTGGCCTCCTGAGAATGTGAATAACTCCCATAGGCTCGCTAATCACCGTGATCACACTCGCCCGGAGCCTTCTCCTTGCCATCAGCTCCCTCACTCCCTGCCCATAACTCTCCTCCCACAGTCCAGGGACCAGTTATTTTGCCCTTTGCTGTATTTTGTCTAGAGTCTCCTCTGTAAATGTGTGTGTGTGTGGGGGAGGTGGGGGTAGGGGTGAGGGTAGGGGTGGGGGAGGGGTGAGAATTGCCATATGAAAGGTGGCGAGGAGAGAGCTTGTCTCTAGCTCTACAGAGCTTTGATCTCCTTGCTGTGATTCACACCCTTACTGCTGCGTAATAGAGGTGAAGGAGGCATGGCCCATCTAGTGGCACTAGCCCATTTCAGTCATGAGGACAGAGGTTGCTGTGCTCTGGGTTTATCCTGCCAGCCTGGGGCTGGCCAATCACTGTACTGTTATGTAATAAGGGTCCCCTGTGGAACGCATAATGAGCTAGTCAGGGTCAAAGGTTACTTGGTCCGTCCTCAGCCATGAATTTTAGCAGGCGGACGCTGCTCCTCCCTCTTTTCTCCTCTTTGTGGACTTTGGCGGTGCCCAGCAGTTCGTGTGTTGGGGGATCAACAAGGAAAACAGAAGTTTAGCAACAGCAGAGAAAGGGGAACCCTGGATTAGCTTTATTCCAGCTCAATCATCACACTATTAATGACGGAAATGGTCTCTGCTCTGTCCTTTGTAGGGCTCAACGAACACATTCTCTTCTCCATGGGCCTGGGCCAAAGCCCATTAAAGACAACAGAGAGACTGACTTCCGTGAGCTTTGTTTGGATCAGGCCACCATGAACAAAGAGGGGTTGGACTCATTCCTGCATCACTAGGCTTAGCCTATAACCATCTCACTGTCCACTATTTCCTTTGACTGACGGGCTGGTCTCACCCTCACTCAGATCCCGGACTAAGGAACTGGATCTGGGGAGTTTGTACCCAATATCCCCCACCTCCTCCCTCTTTACATCTGAGGGTCTCTCTGATGAGTCCTTGCTGAGGACTGTCAAGTCATATTGCCCTGGCCTGATCTTCTTTGACTAAACACCAGGAAATACGGGCTTCCAGGGCTCCATCTGTGTCTTTGCATTAACCAGGTGTATCTTCCTGCCTCATTTAACTACCAGGCTCCTCTGATCAGCGAAGCAGCAGAAAAGCTTCCTGACTCAGGATACAGAGTAACTCTGCTGCTCAGTGCAGCATCTGCCAACCTGCCAGCCTTGAGGCCCAGCCTGTGATATGGTTCTGCAGATCCTAGGCTCAGTGCAGATCCTGGCAGCTGCGTGGGAATGTGCCTGAAAGCCGCTTTTGTGCACCACCCCCACCAACTTGGAGGCCATCTGGCCACTGGGCCAGCCCCCAGCATAAAGCAGAGAAGCCTCGGGGATGCCGCAGCCATGCCCCCTCTCCCTTGGGAACACCTCCCTCTCCTGAGGCTGGGAGGAGGGTGGTGTTGGAGCCATTACAACAGGCCGATGGCGCCCATTACAGAAGAGGATCATCACACAGTGGATGACCAAAGCACACAGTACAAATTAGACCCCATTGGTGCCATGACAGGGCCTCTGCGTCCCAATTGCCATCTCCTTGACCCACACCCTGGGACCTCTGCTTCCTCACTGCACTAACCTAAGGATATTACTTACGTTCACATACCAAGTCCAGGCCTTCTGATCTGGGTCTGTCTGCCGGCGTGCTGGACAGTGCGCCCTAGGGAATCAACACAACGGCTCTCCTGTCAATGCTTACATTCTCCAGGGCGAACTTTCAGAGGTTCAGCCTCTCAACAAAGAGAGCAGTTTTCAAGATGTCTCACGGGAAATCAAACGCAGTCACAATCTGGGAAATTACCGAGGGACTGATGGCCGAATGCTACGCTATTTCCACTGTTCCAGAGGGATTTCCTCAGAAGTATCTGGATGATTATGGTTTCAACACAATCCCTGCCTTTTACATAAATCCCAGGCCACCCCACTTACAGCTTAAGAAATGAGGATGCCAGGTGCCCCAGACATACATATGGGGCACTGCCAGTTGTGAGAATATGGGACTGAGCAACGCTCTGCAATCTCAGTTCAACAAGTCAACAAAACTTACCTCAGCAAAGAAGGCAACTGAGGTGAGCATGTGCTTCTTCCTGCCCCACTTGGGTCTTGGGCCTGAAATCCTTCCCTCTCTCATGTGGGGCTCTGCAACATAAATACCCATGAGTAACAGGGACAGCAAGCTCTACAGAGCAAATCCGTACGGCAGATGGTAGAAAGAATAGCTTATACTATCTATCTATCTGTCTATCTATCATTACATGTTAATTCACTTACAGCATCTAGGCCTCCCCATTGTAGCTGAATGGCTCACAGTCAGAAGCTGGGATGTATCTGTTGAGGGGCTGGATTGTAGGATGAGAGTCCATGCATAGGCTCAGGCCAATGTCTTCCTATGTCACTGTCCAAAGTCTGGCACTAACATTCATATTCAGGCATCTAAACGAGTGGATTGATTTTCAGAGGAGATGAACAGCCACGGCTTCGGCAGATTCGAGTGAGAAGTTCTTGGTATTCAGCATTTGAGAAAGGTCAGGCCATTTATTTAGGTGCCTGAGTGTGGCATTGCAGCCGCTGCCATGGGTTGTTTAAAATGAATACGGAATCAACATCATCTCGGCACGACAACCAAGTTCAGGATCTTATCGAGCTGTATCCTCTCTGTACTGCTGTACGGTTGTGAAACATTGGGACTGGGCCACTATAACGTTGTATATTGGGCATAGAGTGGAAGGACTTCATTTGTACAGCAGATGTTTATGGTCGCTCCGGTCTACAGACTACTGGGGCCATTATCCGCAGATGGCGTCTTATGCTTTTCAGACATGTTGCGAGTATGCCACAAGACCAGGCCTGCACAACATACAGCCCGCGGGCCGCATGCAGCCCGTGGGGGCTCACTGTGCGGCCCGCGGGGGGATTCTAAACCCCCGCACACAAAGTCCCGAGGCTGGCGTGGCGGCGCTTCCTGGGGCAGCTCCTGGTGGCGTGCCTGCCCGCCGACAGGAGCCAGCAATGCGGGACACGGGCACAGAGCCCTCGCGCGCTGCTGCGCGCCTCCACCCGCCCCCCCCCCCCCCCCCGGCCCCAAGCGGGACACGGGCACGGAGCGCTCGCCTCCCCCGCCCAGCGGGACACAGGGCTCAGCCACCGTCCCCGTCCTGAGCGCTTTTTGGCCCACCCCCCCCGGGACTCCTGCCCCATCCAACCCCCCGCGTTCCTTGATGCCCACCCCCTTTCCTGTCCCCTGACTGCCCTCCGCTGCCCCATCCAACTCCTCTCCTGATTCCCCATCCAAACACCCCTTCTCCCTGTCCCCTGACCACCCTTGGAACCCCTGCCCCTGACTGCCTCCCACTGCCCCATCCAACCCCTGCTCCTTCCTGACTGCCCCCCGGGACCCTTGCCCCCATTCAATCCCCCTGTTCCCTGCCATCTGACCGCCCCGACGCCTATCCACCCCTCCACCACCCCCCTGAACTCGCCTGCCCTCTATCCAATACCCCCTCCCTGCTCCCTTACCGCGCTGCCTGGAGGTGGCTGTCGGTGCTACAGCCGCGCCGCTCGGCTGGAGCCGGGCCACACTGCCACCGCGCAGTGCCTGGAGCACCGAGTCAGTCTGAGCTTGCAGCCCCCCCGCTTCCTGCGAATCAGCTGTTCGCGCAGGAAGCCTGGGAGGGCTGAGAATCAAGCGGCGGCGTCGCACTCAGGCCCAGGGAGGCGGAGCGGAGGTGAGCTGGGGCGGGGAGTGGTTCCCGTGCGCGCCCCTCCCCCCGGGTTACCTGCTGTGGCGCGGACGGCTCCCCCCACCCCAGCTCACCTCCGCTCCGTCTCCGCCTCCCTGGGCTTGAGCGCGAAGCCGCCGCTTACTTCTCTGCCCTCCCAGCTTCCCGCGCGAATAGCTGATTCACGGGAAGCGGGGGGGGAGAAGCGGGGCAGAGTGTTCAGAGGCAGAGGCGGAGCGAAGGTGAACTGGGGCCGGGGAGCGGGGCGGAGAGCTGGAGCACCCATGGGGTCGGTTCCTAAGGCGCCACTTTTGGATAATGTGCTCAGGGGGAGCAGCCGCTCCCTCTGCTCCCCCCCAGCTACGGTCCTGGTCACTTCAACTTACCGGTTGTTAAATTTAGAAGCCCTTTTAGAACCGGTCCCGCGCAGGACAACTGGTTCTAAAAGGGCTTCTAAATTTAACAACCGGTTCCCACAAACCGGCTCCTGCTCACCACTGGAGACTCCCCTTGCCACTCTCACCCTAGGAGCCAGAGACCTCCCAGCAGGGCTGGTGAGTGCGAACAGGGAAGGGGGAAGGGTGTGGTGGAGTGAGTGTCTGGGAGGTGTGCGGGGGGTGCTGGGCTGTGAGGGTGTGGAGGGCGCTGGGCAGTGGGGGAGGTTTGTGTGTTTTGGGGTGCTAGGCAGTGGGGGTCTGTTGGGGGGTGCTGGGCAGTGAGGGAGATCTCATAGACTCATAGACTCTAAGGTCAGAAGGGACCATTATGATCATCTAGTCTGACCTCCCGCATGATGCGGGCCACAAAACCTGACCCACCCACTCCTGGAAGAATTCTCTCCCTTGACTTAGCTGTTGAACTCCCCAAATCATTATTTAAAGACTTCTAGTCGCTGAGAATCCTCCAGCAAGCGACTCGTGCCCCATGCTGCGGAGGAAGGCGAAAAATTCCTTCCTGACCCCAAATATGGCGATCAGCTGAACCCCAAGCATGCGGGCAAGATTCTCTAGCCAGACCTCCTGGAAAAGTTCTCTGTAGTAACTTTTAATATCCCATCATTGACCATTGTTATTGACCTATTGACTAAAATTACTGTATCCCATCAAACCATCCCCTCCATAAATTTATCAAGCTTAATCTTAAAGCCAGAGAGGTCTTTCGCCCCCACTGTTTCCCTTGGAAGGCTGTTCCAAAACTTCACTCCTCTGATGGTTAGAAACCGTCGTCTAATTTCAAGCCTAAACTTCCCGACGGCCAGTTTATATCCATTCGTTCTAGTGTCCACATTAGTACTGAGCTGAAATAATTCCTCTCCCTCCCTGGTATTTATCCCTCTGATATATTTAAAGAGAGCAATCATATCCCCCCTCAGCCTTCTTTTGGTTAAGGTAAACAAACCGAGCTCCTCGAGTCTCCTTTCATACGACAGATTTTCCATTCCTCGGATCATCCTAGTGGCCCTTCTTTGTACCCGTTCCAGTTTGATTTCGTCCTTTTTAAACATGGGAGACCAGAACTGCACACAGTACTCTAAATGAGGTCTCACCAGTGCCTTGTATAACGAAACCAGCACCTCCTTATCCCTACTAGAAATACCTCGCCTAATGCATCCCAAGACAGCATTAGCTTTTTTCATGGCCACGTCACATTGCCAACTCATAGTCATCCTGCGATCAACCAGGACTCTGAGGTCCTTCTCCTCTTCCGTTACATCCAACTGATGCGTCCCCAGCTTATAACTAAAATTCTTGTTAGTTATCCCTAAATGCATAACCTTACACTTCTCACTATTAAATTTCATTTTATTACTATTACTCCAGTTTACAAGGTCATCCAAATCTCCCTGCAGGATATCCTGATCCTTCTCCGAATTGGCAATACCTCCCAACTTTGTGTCATCCGCAAACTTTATCAGCCCACTCCTACATTTGGTTCCGAGGTCAGTAATGAATAGATTAAATAAAATTGGACCCAAAACCGAACCTTGAGGAACTCCACTGGTAACCTCCCTCCAACCTGACAGTTCACCTTTTAGTACGACCCGCTGCAGTCTCCCCTTTAACCAGTTCCTTATCCACCTCTGGATTTTCATATCGATCCCCATCTTTTCCAATTTAACCAATAATTCCTCATGCGGTACCGTATCAAACGCTTTACTGAAATCGAGGTATATTAGATCCACCGCATTTCCTTTATCTAAAAAATCTGTTACTTTCTCAAAGAAGGAGATCAGGTTGGTTTGGCACGATCTACCTTTCATAAAACCGTGTTGTAATTTGTCCCAATTGGCATTGACCTCAAGGTCCTTAACTACTTTCTCCTTCAAAATTTTTTCCAAGAACTTGCATATTACAGATGTTAGACTATCAGGCCTGTAGTTACCCGGGTCACTTTTTTCCCCTTCTTGAAAATAGGAACCACATTAGCTATTCTCCAGTCAAACGGTACCACCCCCGAGTTTATGGATTTATTAAAAATTATCGCTAACGGGCTTGCAATTTCCCGCGCCAATTCTTTTAATATTCTCGGATGAAGATCATCCGGTCCGCCCGATTTAGTCCCGTTAAGCTGTTCGAGTTTGGCTTCTACCTCGGATACGGTAATGTCAATCCCCACTCCTTTATTCCCATCCGTCTCGCTTCTACTATTCCTCAGCCTTTCATTAGCCTCATTAAATACCGATGCAAAATATTCATTTAGATATTGTGCCTTGCCTAGATTATCCTTAATCTCCACTCCATCTACAGTCTTAAGCGGTTCCACTTCTTCTTTCTTTGTTTTCTTCCTATTTATATGGCTATAAAGGCTCTTACTATTGGTTTTAATTCCCCTCGCAAGGTCCAACTCTACTCGGCTTTTTGCTTTTT
The DNA here is from genome assembly GCF_027887155.1 of Malaclemys terrapin pileata. Lineage (NCBI taxonomy): Eukaryota > Metazoa > Chordata > Testudines > Emydidae > Malaclemys > Malaclemys terrapin. The sequence goes on along the minus strand of NC_071515.1, from coordinate 10,432,967 downwards.
TCACTCCATCTCTACATGCTCTGACCTCAATAAGGTAGGTTTCTTTGCTGATCCCCCCCCCCTCTTCCACTCCCTGTATGCTTCCTGTTTTTTCTTAATGACCCCTCTGAGATGCTTGCTCATCCAGCTCGGTCTAAATCTCCTGCCTATGAACCGTTTCCCCTTTCTTGGGATACACGCCTCTGACAGCTCCTGCAACTTCAACTTGAAACAATCCCAGGCGCCTTCCACCTTTAGATCCCTAAATATGTTAGTCCAATCCACTTCCCTAACCAGTCTCCTTAATTTATTAAAGTTAGCCCTTTTGAAATCATAAAATTTACTCTCCGATTTAATTCTGTTAATCTTTCCATTTAGTTCAAACTGAATTAGCTCATGATCACTTGAGCCAAGGTTGTCCCCTACAACCATTTCCTCAACGAGGTCCTCACTACTCACCAGCACCAAATCTAAAATGGCATCCCCCCTCGTCGGTTCAGCAACTACTTGATGAAGGAATTCATCAGCTATTACGTCTAGGAAAATCTGAGCCCTATTATTGTTACTAGCATTTGTTCCCCAATCTATATCTGGGAAGTTAAAGTCTCCCATGATTACACAGTTCCTATTAGTATTTACTTCCCTAAAAACGTTAATGAGTTCTCTGTCCATATCCAGGCTAGATCCCGGCGGTCTATAGCACACCCCAAGCACTATCCCAGGGGAGGCTCTAGTAGTTCTTTTACCCAATGTGAGTAATGCCCAGACAGACTCCATCTTATCCATTCCATCGCTTATTATTTCTTTACAGTTTACCTCATTATTGACATACAATGCTACTCCCCCACCTTTACCTTTGATCCGGTCGTTCCTAAACAGCACATACCCTTCCATACCTGTACTCCAGTCATGACTACTATTCCACCACGTTTCAGTTATTCCTACGATATCCAGTTTCATTTCTAGGACCAGGAGCTCCAATTCCTCCATTTTGTTACCTAGGCTTCTCGCATTGGTGTATAAACATCTTAATTTATGCCTTTTGGCCTCTCTCACATTCGTTCTCCCATTTGATATGGACACCGTACTGCTAGTATGACCCATTAGTCTGGTATCCACCCCCCCTCCTTATGTCCAATCTCTTCCCCCTGGCTGTATCTGTTCTTATCTCATTGTCCTCCCTCTCAATGTTATAATCTGGTGTGGAGATTAACTGGACATCTCCCAACCGTCTCCCCCAAATTCCTAGTTTAAAGCTCTTTTGATGAGATGAGCCAGCCTCCCTCCCAGAAGTCTATTTCCTTCCCTACTCAGGTGAAGTCTGTCCCGTGAGAACAGTTTTCTGTCCCCGAAAGCCTCCCAGTGGCCATACATCCCAAAGCCCTCTTTATAGCACCACTCCCTTAGCCAACTATTTGTCATCACAATCCTTTCACCCTTTTACTGCCCTTCTCTAGAAACAGGCAGAATTCCACTGAAGATGATCTGAGCCTCGAATTCCTTAAGCGTCTTCCCGAGCCTGGCATAATCTCCCTTGATTCTCTCTAGCGAGAACCTAGCTGTATAATTTGTTCCTACGTGAAGGATGATCAAGGGGTTCTTACCTGCTCCTTTTAGGATCCTTTTCAGCCACAAGTCCACATCCCGTATCTTAGCGCCCGGGAGACAGCATACCCTTCTGTTCTCTGGGTCCGCCCTGGTTACAGGCCTGTCCAACCTCCTCAGTAAGGAGTCCCCAATCACATACACTTGCCTTTGCCTGGTGGCAGTGCGATCTACTAATCTATCCCCTGTTCCCTCGAGTTGCAACCCCTGTCCATTCCTATTTTCCCTTATAGTCCCCCTTACGTCATCCTGTATCCTCCCGGGGCCCAGAATTGGTGCTGTCTCCATCAACTCCTCCCCTCTTTCTATGGGACTAGCTGCTCGGCTCTTTTTCCTCACTCTGCCCCCTTCAGTTACCACCTGCTGCACCCCTTCCTCGTTCTCCAAACACCCAAACCTGTTCCTGAGCTCTATTTCTCCTTCACTGGCCCTCCTTTTCCTTTGCCTGCTTCTCACAGTCACATGCTTCCACTGCCCTTGTTCTCCCCCCGGCATTCCCCACTCACAGGTCTTAGCCCCTGCTACCACCTGTGCCCCTGAGCATTCCCCTTCAGCCCCCACTTGCCTTTGCTCCATCAGGTGCTCGAACCCCCTTCTAAACTCTATCAGGGTATCTACCTGCATCTCCAAGCCTCGGATCTTTTCTTCCAGCTATTAGTTCTATTAGGCGGCATTTCATGCACACATACCTCTGTTCAGGTACCGCTGCTACGACCATGTACATACCGCAGCTGCCGCATGCAATTATCTGCATTGTGTCACCTGTGGCTTGGCTCATGGCTGTTGTTGCCTGGGCCCGCCTGCTCAGCTGTGCCCTCTGCACCTGGGGAAACACAGCACACAGGGCACCATGCCCTCCTGCCTCCCCTTCCACCTCCTCCAATGGAACTCCCACTCAAACTCCCGTTAGCAGCCCTGTTCGCTGCTCGCAGCTGTTGCCGCTGCCTGGCTGGGTGGCCGCTTTTATAGGCCCTCTCCTCAGCCAAGCTCCGCCCCCAATCAGGGCTCAGCTGCCCGCCCAGCACGCTGCCCCTACAGGCCTCTACACATACAAGCAATACAAAGACAGACACAAATACAGGTACCTTCTCCTCCAATGGAACTCCCACTCAAAGATCTGTGTGTGTCAGGGCACTGCGGGTCTGTGTGGGGCATTGTTTAGTTGTGGTGATGGGGCTGTGGGGAAGGGCACTGGGAGGGAGGGAGGAGAAATCTGTGTGTATTGGGAAACTAGCGAGTGGGAGGTTCTATGTGGGGTGCTGATGTGTATTAAGAGTTACCAGCTGGATTGAGGACTGATAGATTTGGACAGAGTTTATATTGAATGGGCAAATGAAAAAGATCGCAGGGAAAAACAGTAAGGTTAGTTTATCAGTCTTTGACATTTCGACCAATAAAGAAATTAAAATGCATTTGTAATTCCATATCTTATTCTTGGCTGATAATCATTTATTGATATTTTTTAGGAAAATTTTCAATTTAAAACACAAACTTTTGTTTTTCTTTTTTTACTTATGATGTCTCTATCTGAAAACCCATATAAATTGACACAAATTGCAAATTAAAACTTTTTAAATATATAAGCATTTTACTCACTTGGGCGCATTTGCCTCATGGCACACAAATTTGAACTCTGCTTCAAAAATTTGCACAGAAGAAATTTTTCTTTTACCTTAATTATACTATCTTAGGAGCCCACTATAACATAGTACCAAGGTTCAATACAAAGTCATATAAAAGTTATACAAACATGCATAATGCAGAGAGTTATCTACAACTGCATTGATTGACTGCTGTGTGCAGTAATATAGTGACCCCTGGACCTACAGGCTTCAACACGCCGTCAGTGCCTTGTTAGTGTGCCATGCGCCATGAGATATCTCTTCTCTTTGTGTGTGACTGTGAGTGTTCCCCTTGTGTGTGAATTTATTCAACAAAATCTTGAGCTTCATAATGGATACCATGAGTGAAAAGAAAAATAGAAAAATAGAATCAGAGCACAGAGTTTTCAACATTGAATGGACGAATAAATACTTATGTACTATTTCCAAAGACAAAATACTGTGCCTCGTGTGTCGCGAAACGTTAGTCGTTCTGAAAGAATACAATGTTCGGTGGCACTTTGAAACTAAGCATCCCAATCTCGCCAAATTGAGCCCAAATGAAAAAATAATTAAAGTAGCCAGTTTAGCGAAAAACCTTAGTAGAGAACAGCAAATTTTCAAGAAAGTGAGCACTGAGAACGATACAGTTACTAAAGTAAGCTTTAAAATTTCTAAGGAGATTGATGCTGCTGGGAAATGCTTCACAGAAGGCGAGTTATTAAAAAAGTGTATGTTGATTGCTGTATCTGAGTTATGTCCAGAAAAGAGGGGAATATTTGAGAATGTCAGTTTATCACGCATGACTGTACGGAGAAGAATAGCTGACATTTCTACCAATTTAAGTGATCAGTTAAAGCAGAGAGTCAGTGAATTCTGCTTTTACTCCCTAGCTATGGATGAAAGCACTGATTTAAAAGACACCGCCCAACTTCTTATTTTTATTAGAGGTATTGATAAAAACTTTGAAATTACTGAAGAACTTGCTGGCATGTGCTCCATGACGGGTCGCACAACCGGAAAGGAAATCTCCAGTGAAGTGATAAAGTGCATGAATGATAAGTCGGGATTAGATTTCACAAACTTGGTGGCCATTTGTACTGATGGTGCTCCAGCTATGTGCCAAAAAAATGTTGGAGCAGTTACTCTTCTTGAAGAATTTATCGGGAGAGAAATAACCAAACATCACTGCATTATACATCAGCAGGTTTTTTGTAGCAAAGTCTTAAAATTTGAGCATGTAATGTCAGTGGTAGTTTCCATTGTAAACTACATCCGTTCTAGAGGACTAAAACATAGGACATTTCGAGGCTTTCTTGAAGGGGTAGACACCGAGTGCAATGACTTAATCTACCATACAGAAATGAGGTGATTGAGTCGAGGAAGAGTGCTCCAGCGTTTCGTTGCTTTGAAAGAGGAGGTAGCAAAATTCCTAGAAAATGGGCCAATAAAATTCCCAGAGCTTGAAAATGAGTCCTGGAATCAAGATCTCTTTTTCTTTTGTGATATTACAGCACACCTGAATGTTCTCAACATTCAACTTCAGGGAAAAAATCAACTTATCTTTCAAATGTGTGCAGCAGTGAAAGTTTTCAAAATGAAATTGAAACTTTTCAGAAGTCAGCTGTCAAAAGGTGAAATGTGTCACTTTCCCACTTGTGCACAGCGTATCCCTCAGCACAAACACGCCGAGTTAGGAGAAAAATATGCAAAGCACATCAATCTTTTGATTGAAGAATTTGACAGAAGACTTACTTTGTCTAAAGAAGAAGACGTCCAGTTGAAGCTGATTGAAGATCCCTTTTCTGTGGCTCCAGAGGAAGTGCCACTAGATTTGCAGTTGGAGGTTATTGAACGTCAGTGTTCGGCAGTTTACCGAAATAAGCACAGGGAAAGCAGCTTGCGGCACTTCTACAAAAGTCTGGACAATGAAGTTGCACTGAAAACGTTCAGCATTTTTGGACGCACTTACATATGTGAACAAACATTTTCCATCATGAACATGAATAAAAACAAGCAACGTTCTTCTCTGACTGACGACCATTTGGAAGACATTATGAAAATATCCACTTCAAATATGACCCCCGAATGTGACAAGCTTGTTGCCGAAAAGAGATGTAATATTTCTCATTAAATTTGCAAGGTAATTAAGAAAAGCTCAAATGTTTTCTTTCAACGGAACAGATGTTTTTCATTTTTCTATGATTAATAAAAAAAATTAAAATAATTTTAAAAATTGTTTGATTTAATTGAAAAATTCTTAATAAAGTATCACATACCCTCCCCCCCAAACCTTAGCTGTTTCAGCGGGGCGGTGCTGGGGAAGGAGGGTTTGTTTCCGCGGGGCTGGGTGGCGCTGGGGGGCGTGTTTCTGCGGGGCCGGGGGGTTTTGGCCCTCAGCTGTTTTCTTTGGAGTAATATGGCCCTCGCTGCTTTACGAATTGTTCAGGCCTGTTTTAAAGCTTACTTTAGTAACTGTATCGTTCTCAGTGCTCACTGTTCTCTACTAAGGTTTTTTGCTAAACTGGCTGCTTTAATTATTTTTTCATTTGGGCTCAATTTGGCGAGATTGGGATGCTTAGTTTCAAAGTGCCACCGAAGGTTGTATTCTTTTGGAACGGCTAACGTTTCGCGACACACGAGGCACAGTATTTTGTCTTTGGAAACAGTACATAAGTATTTATTCGTCCATTCAGTGTTGAAAACTCTGTGCTCTGATTCTATTTTTTTATTTTTCTTTTCACTCATGGTATCCATTATGAAGCTCAAGATTTTGTTGAATAAATTCACACACAAGGGAAACACTCACAGTCACACACAAAGAGAAGAGATATCTCATGGCGCATGGCACACTAGCAAGGCACTGACGGCATGTGGAAGCCTGTAGGTCCAGGGGTCACTATATTACTGCACACAGCAGTCAATCAATGCAGTTGTAGATAAATCTCTGCATTATGCATGTTTGTATAACTTTTATATGACTTTGTATTGAATCTTGGTACTATGCTATAGCGGGCTCCTAAGATAGTATAATTAAGGTAAAAGAAAACACCCCCACTCGCTAGTTTCCCAATACACACAGATTTCTCCTCCCTCCCTCCCAGTGCCCTTCCCCACAGCCCCACCACCACAACTAAACAATGCCCCACACAGACCCCCAGTGCCCTGACACACAGAGATCTCTGTCACTGCCCAGCACCCCCCAACACGCCCCCACTGCCTAGCACCCCAAAACACACAAACCTCCCCAACTGCCCAGCGCCCTCCACACCCTCACAGCCCAGCACCCCCCGCACACCTCCCAGACACTCACTCCACCACACCCTTCCCCCTTCCCTGGCCGCACTCACCAGCCCTGCTGGGAGGTCTCTGGCTCCTAGGGTGAAAGCGGCAAGGGGAGTCTCCAGTGGTGAGCGGGAGCCGGTTCACGAGAACCGGTTGTTAAATTTAGAAGCCCTTTTAGAACCAGTTGTCCTGCGCGGGACCGGTTCTAAAAGGGCTTCTAAATTTAACAACCGGTAAGTTGAAGTGACCAGGACCGTAGCTGGGGGGAGCAGAGGGAGCGGCTGCTCCCCCTGAGCACATTATCCAAAAGTGGCGCCTTAGGAGCCGACCCCATGGGTGCTCCAGCTCTCCGCCCCGCTCCCCGGCCCCAGTTCACCTTCGCTCCACCTCCGCCTCTGAACACTCTGCCCCGTTTCTCCCGTTCCCCCCCCCCGCTTCCCGTGAATCAGCTGTTCGCGCGGGAAGCCTGGGAGGGCAGAGAAGCAAGCGGCGGCGGCGCGTTCAAGCCCAGGGAGGCGGAGACGGAGCGGAGGTGAGCTGGGGTGGGGGGAGCCGTCCGCGCCACAGCAGGTAACCCGGGGGGAGGGGCGCGCACGGGAACCGCTCCCGCCCCAGCTCACCTCCGCTCCGCCTCCCTGGGCCTGAGTGCGAAGCCGCCGCTTGCTTCTCAGCCCTCCCAGGCTTCCTGCACGAACAGCTGATTCGCAGGAAGCGGGGGGGCTGCAAGCTCAGACTGACTCGGTGCTCCAGGCACTGCGCGGTGGCAGCGTGGCCCGGCTCCAGCCGAGCGGTGCGGTTCTAGCACCGTCAGCCACCTCCAGGCAGTGCGGTAAGGAAGCAGGGAGGGGATGTTGGATAGAGGGCAGGGGAGTTCAGGGAGGTTGTGGTGGGGTGGATAGGGGTCGGGGCGGTCAGATGGCAGGGAACAGGGGGATTGAATGGGGGCAAGGGTCCCGGGGGGCAGTCAGGAAGGAGCAGGGGTTGGATGGGGTGGTGGGAGGCAGTCAGGGGCAGGGCTTTCAAGGGTGGTCAGGGGACAGGGAGAAGGGGTGTTTGGATGGGGAATCAGGAGAGGAGTTGGATGGGGCGGCGGAGGGCAGTCATGGGACAGGGAAAGGGGTGGATGGGACAGGGGTCCCGGGGGGGGGCATCAAGGAACGCGGGGGGTTGGATGGGGTAGGAGTCCCGGGGGGGTGGGCAAAAAAGCGCTCAGGACGGGGGCGGTGGCTGAGCCCTGTGTCCCGCGGTGGGGGGCAAGGGCTCCGTGCCCGTGTCCCACTTGGGGCAGTGGGGAGGGGCAGAGGTGCGCGCGGGCTCCGTGTCCCGCTTGGGGCCGGGGGGGGGTGGAGGCATGGCGGCGTGCGAGGGCTCCATCCCAGTGTCCCGCTTGCGGCGCGGGGGGTGGTGGAGGCATGGCGGCGTGCGAGGGCTCTATCCCCGTGTCCCGCTTGGGGCGGGGGGTGGTGGAGGCGTGGCGGCGTGCAAGGGCTCTATCCCCGTGTCCCGCTTGGGGCGGGGGGCTTGGAGGCGTGGCGGCTCGCGAGGGCTCCATCCGCGTGTCCCGCTTAGGGCGGGGGGGGTGGAGGCGTGGTGGCGTGCGAGGGCTCTATCCCCGTGTCCTGCTTGGGGCGAGGGGGGGTGGAGGCGTGGCAGCGTGCGAGGGCTCCATCCCCGTGTCCCGCTTAGGGCGGGGGGGAGTGGAGGCGTGGCGGCACGCGAGGGCTCCATCCCCGTGTCCCGCTTAGGGCGGGGGTGGGTGGACGCGGGGCGGTACGCGAGGGCTCCATCCCCATGTCCCGCTTGCGGTGCGGGGGGTGGTGGAGGCGTGGCGGCGTGCGAGGGCTCTATCCCCGTGTCCCGCTTGGGGCGGGTGGGGGGTGGAGGTGTGGCAGCGAGCGAGGGCTCCATCCCCGTTTCCCGCTTAGGGCGGGGGCGGGTGGAGGTGTGGCAGCGCGCGAGGGCTCCATCCCCGTGTCCCGCTTAGGGTGGAGGCCCGGCGGTGTGCGAGGGCTCCATCCCCATGTCCCGCTTGCGGCGCGGGGGGTGGAGGCATGGCAGCGTGTGAGGGCTCCATCCCCGTGTCCCGCTTGGGGCGCGGGGGGGGGTGGAGGCGTGGCAGCGTGCGAGGGCTCTATCCCCGTGTCCCGCTTGGGGCGCGGGGGCGGGTGGAGGTGCAGCGGCGCACGAGGGCTCCATCCCCGTGTCCCGCTTAGGGCGGGGGTGGGTGGACGCGGGGCGGTGCGCGAGGGCTCCATCCCTGTGTCCCGCATGGGGCGCGGGGGGTGGTGGAGGCGTGGCGGCGTGCGAGGGCTCTATCCCCGTGTCCCGCTTGGGGCGGGCGGGGTGGTGGAGGTGTGGCAGCGAGCGAGGGCTCCATCCCCGTTTCCCGCTTAGGGCGGGGGCGGGTGGAGGTGTGGCGGTGCACGAGGGCTCCATCCCCGTGTCCCGCTTGGGTCGGGGGGGGTGGAGGTGTGGCAGTGTGCGAGGGCTCCATCCCCGTGTCCCACTTGGGGCGCGTGGGGGTTGGAGGCGTGGCGGCGCGCGAGGGCTCCATCCCCGTGTCCCGCTTAGGGCGGGGGTGGGGCCGGCAGCACGCGAGGGCTCCGTGCCCGTGTCCTGCTTGGGGTAGGGGGGCCGGTGGCGCGCGAGGGCGCAAAAATATCCTTGCGCCGGCATCAGGTCGGGGGGGGGGGGGCGCCTGAAAGCCCCGCCACCGCAGCTCTGATTGGGCTGGACTCAGCCGCCCGCATTGCTGGCTCCTGTTGGCGGGCAGGCACGCCACCGCAGGCCGTATGTTGTGCAGGCCTGCTATATGGCATGAACCTGTTAGTCCCTCATAGATTCGTCCACATTGCATCTACTTCTGCTGTCAAACCTTCTCGTGGCTCCATAGCATGAGAGGCCTAATGCACAGATTCCATCTCTTCCTACAAGGTCACAAAGAATGTATCAGAGATCGGAGGCTAATCAGAAGAAAGGGAAAAGGTCAATAATGCCGTGGCTGATGTAATGAACCAGCTGTCTTGCAACTCATCCTGTTATGGAAGGAAGACAGAGACGTGAGAGAAATGAGATTGCAATGTGCCCCAGACATATATATGGGGCACTGCCAGTTGTGAGAATATGGGACTGAGCAACGCTTTGCAATCTCAGTTCAACAAGTCAACAAAACTTACCTCAGCAAAGATGGCAACTGAAGTGAGCGTGTGCTTCTTCCTGCCCCACTTGGGCCTTGGGCCTGAAATCCTTCCCTCTCTCATGTGGGGCTCTGCAACATAAATACCCATGAGTAACAGGGACAGCAAGCTCTACAGAGCAAATCCGTACGGCAGATGGTAGAAAGAATAGCTTATACTATCTATCTATCTGTCTATCTATCATTACATGTTAATTCACTTACAGCATCTAGGCCTCCCCATTGTAGCTGAATGGCTCACTGTCAGAAGCTGGGATGTATCTGTTGAGGGGCTGGATTGTAGGATGAGAGTCCATGCATAGGCTCAGGCCAATGTCTTCCTATGTCACTGTCCAAAGTCTGGCACTAACATTCATATTCAGGCATCTAAACGAGTGGATTGATTTTCAGAGGAGCTGAACAGCCACGGCTTTGGCAGATTCGAGTGAGAAGTTCTTGGTATTCAGCATTTGAGAAAGGCCAGGCCACTTATTTAGGTGCCTGAGTGTGGCATTGCAGCCGCTGCCATGGGTCGTTTACAATGAATACGGAATCAACATCATCTCGGCACGACAACCAAGTTCAGGATCTAATCGAGCTGTATCCTCTCTGTACTGCTGTACGGTTGCGAAACATTGGGACTGCGCCACTCAGAGTGGGCAAAGCTGGAGGCTTTCCACATAAAATGCCAACGTTGTATATTGGGCATAGAGTGGAATGACTTCATTTGTAAAGCAGATGTTTATGGTCGCTCCGGTCTACAGACTACTGGGGCCATTGTCCGCAGACGGCGTCTTATGCTTTTCAGACATGTCGCGAGTATGCCACAAGATGTTCTGGCGAACGCCGTTCTCTGAGTGGCTCGTAACATCCGAGAGACAATTCCACCAATCAAGGGGTGCAGGCAGCCCAAAGGCAGGCCCCCTATTACATGGGTGCCTCAAGTCTATTCCGACGTTGGGCTCTCGGCCCGTCAAGCACAGGAACGGATCAATGGTGAACAATTGCTACGGCCGACCGTTCGGCTAAGCGTTGAAGAAGAAGTATGGATTTAGGTATCTAACTTTTGACATCCATGTTTGAAAGTGCTGGCCCAAGTGTCTAAAGAAAAGTGAGATTATATAATGTCAATGGATGGAGAGATGAAGGGTTTTATTTAACTGTCCAAGGGGAACTAGAGGCCTGGATCATACGAACAGCCATACTGGATCAGACCAGTGGTCCATCTAGCCCAGCATTCCATCTTCTGACAGTGGCCAGTGCCAGATGCTTCAGAAGGAATGAACAGAACAGGGCAATTTATCAAGTGATCCATCCTCATCATCCAGATTCCATCTCTTCCTACAAGGTCACAAAGACTGTATCAGAGATCTGAGGCCAATCAGAAGAAAGGGAAAAGGTCATTAATGCCGTGGCTGATGTAATGAACCAGCTATCTTGCAACTCGTTCCATTATGGAAGGAAGACAGAGACGTGAGAGCAAATGCCCTTGGTTTTACACTAACAGTCTTGTCACCTTTTTGTTTAGCTGGAGCCAGTAGCCATCATTCTGTTGAGTACTGGGGTCACTTAAACTCATCCCCAGCTGCCTACATCTCATGGGGAACAATGCAGGTAATTACCACAGGATCATGCAGGCACTGGCTTTGGGGCTGGGGTGGTGGCTCAGCTGACCTCCTGCAGTCACCAACTTCTCTGTGGGAACTCAGGGCCCTCCTGAGTCCCATCGGTGGCTTTGGGAAGGGTCCGGGCCACCCAAGAGATCTCTGTCAGGAGCATTTTCCCTCTCCTCCTGGCCAGTCAAGCAGCAGAACAGGTTCCTGAATCTAGCTCCTAGGGTCGGAGGTGACTGGTTTCTGCCACCATCCTGAACTTGCTGAATGGCCCATGAGACACTGACACGGACAGAGGAATCCGGATCTTGCTGCAGGCCACTGAGAGCTGAGACAGAGAGAGGAAGCTCAGGTCAAAACACATATCGTATTAGCATGCCCTAGCACCTGCACCATGGGCCTCTGTATCTTCCACAGGGGCGGCTCTATGTTTTTTGCCACCCCAAGCACGGCAGTCAGGCGGCCTTTGGTGGCATGCCTGCGGGTGGTCCGCTGGTCACGTGGATTCAGCGGCGTTTCTGTCGGTGATCTGCCGGTCCCGTGCCTTCAGCGTACCTGCTGCCGAATTGCCGCCGAAACTGCGGGACCGGCGGTCCTCCCGCAGGCATGCCGCCGAAGGCTGCCTGACTGCCCCCCTCACGGCGACCGGCACGCCGCCCCCCGTGGCTTGCCGTCCCAGGTACGCACTTGCTGCGCTGGTGCCTGGAGCCGCCCCTGATCTTCCACAGCAACTAACTCCTCCCAGATGCTCTGGACCCACCAGGGCTATCAGTGTCATCGCCAGCTGATAACCGCTTAAGTCCTCAGGGACATCTGCCCTTGGCAGCACCATCTTCCACTGCATTCTGGGGCATCCACCTCCTTAGCACCATCTCCCTGACACATGCCAGGGCCTCTCACCCTGCCTGGCATTTACTTTCTCCTGGTAAAACCTTCTGGCACCTGGAGATGGAAGTGATGCCTGACATCAGAGAAAACAAAGCTGGGACTGATGTCCAGGCTCTCTCAACAGCTACCTCTGGCCACGTCTAAATTGAACTCAATGCAGCAGCATGGCGGGGGAGTTGCACTTTTTCCTAGACTGGCTCACAAGTGGGAGGAATAGCTCAGTGGTTCGAGCATTAGCCTGCTAAACCCAGGGTTGTGAGTTCAATCCTTGAGGGGGCCATTTAGGGAACTGGGTTTTAACAAACAAACAAACACTATCTGGGGATTGGTCCTGCTTTGAGCAGGGGGTTGGATTAGGTGATCTCCTGAGGTCCCTTCCAACCCTGATATCCTACAAGGAGCATGAGCTCTCCTTCCACATGCAAACACAGCCATGTGGCAACTACTTACACTGAAGTATCAGCTCCTTCTCTTGCCTGACCATGGCGGGCTCTGAGCTTTGAACAGTGCAACCTGGAACGTACAATGGAAATGAATCTTGCAGGAGTTTTCACCTCCCCTGGGGCTACCTTTTAAAAAATGTTAATCTTTCCAACAAGCAAAACAGCTTTCAAGTGGTCCCTGGGATAATCAGACAAGTCCACAAGCTCCAAGACAAAGAGGCTCATGTCTTGGAAGATACAGAGAGCCTGATTGCCAATGGCTATGGTATTGCTGCAGTCCCACAGGGATTCCAGTCGGTGGAGCTGGAGGGTAGGGTTGTAATTTGCTCCAGGCCTTTTGATATAATCCCCAGCCCAACTGCCTCAAGGGCAGGAAATCTAGACACTAGGATCCCAGGGGGTTAATTCTTGCTGCTAGTGCCCTCCAAGCAGAACACGGGACAACCTCTCAGATAGAAGTTGCTTAAGAAAAGTCGTGGTTACCGATCAAGATGGCTGCTGCCCGTCGTATTGGAGCCTGGGGGCTTTGGAGGTGATCCAGACATTGCAGCAAGATGTCAGATACGCTCTTGAGCTTCAGCACCTAGGAATAGAAACCAAAGAAGCTTCTTGTTGCTGGGGCCGCAGGGTGAGGAGAAGAGAGATTTCATCTCCAGGTAGCTGCTTGGCTTGGAGGGGTGGGAAGAATGCAGCTCCCATCTCCATGTATCCTGGGGGCGACCATCTACATGCCAGGGAGTCATTAAATGACCATTTCAAAGTGTCACCAGACACATTGCTGGTGTCTGAGCTGCTGGCACTGCAGGGCTGGAGCCTGGCACTAGAGAACACTGAAGCCCGGTTGTATGGGCTTCATCTGGGGAGGACATTAGAGAGGGTGCAGAGCATAGGAAATACGGTGCAGAAGTGGCCAATGGGCTGGGGTCAGGTGAAAAATGGGGACATCCAGTTTCCTGCAGGATTGGGAAGGCATTTTTGCCATCAACTGATTCTTTATGTTGTGAGCTTTCACCTCCGTACTGAACTCCTGGCCAGGAGAATCTGGCTAAGGCCCCACAGTTGGCTAACTTACAACCCAGCATAAAGGAGGAGACTGGGGGAGTCCTGCCTGCAGGAGAGGTGGAGGGACTGCCTGAAGTAAATGCCACCTCCAGGAGGAAGGCTAGGGGGCAGGGACTCCTATCTTATGGAGGGAAACCAGAAGGACTGTTTGAAACACAGCCCAGCTGCTGCCAGGGAGGCTGGGAACAGCTTTGAGGAAGCTCCTCAGAAGTTGGGTGGGAAGAAGTCACAAGGAGCCACAAATCCAGGGCAGGAAAAGCAGAAGCTGCAGACCCCTGGGAGTTGCTAACAAGCAGGAAAAAGGGAGGAGCAGCTCAGGGAAGTGGTGAGGGATTGAAGGAACAGTCCTTAGCAGCCTATCATGGGGTCCGTGGGCTGGAACCCAGAGCAGAGGTCAGGTCTGGGTTCCCCAGCAAGAGGCAAAGTACCGACCTCAGGACTAAGAGACCAAGAATGATGAGGCTCAGATGGGGGCTGAGGGCCTGGCACAGAGGCCACTACATGTTGGGTTTTCCCATATTGGACTTTTCTGTTAACCCTGGAAGAGGTGACGTGGCCAGAGGGCCAGACCATGGAACCTGCGGAGTGTTGCAGAACCAGGAGGCTGGACAAGGGGACACCAGTGTGGAATAAGCCCTGCAACATCATGTCCTGGCATGAGGAGGCGCGTTGGCGGTGAGTGTGCCGTGTGACACAGACATAGGATAGATTTTACTGTATGGGGCTATGGATGTTCGAACAGTGACTTACGGCAGCAGACGTGTGAGAGGCTTGGTGCTCAGAGCTGTGGTGACTCTGCAGCTTCACAACCAGGTTCTCCATCACCTGTCCTCCGAGGGCCAGGTCAGCAGATAGGAACTGCCATAGCTCGGCCGCATTGCTAGAAATTCAGAAATACGGCAACATGAGGGACTGGATGGCTTAGGAGAAAAGCTATTAAACCTCTTCACCAATGTAATCTCTTTGTAAGAGAAATCCTCCTGTGGAGCCAACGCCCTGCCCAGCAATCCAGTCCCCAGAGCTTGTGCAATTCAATGTGGAGCATGAACAAGGACTCCATGGACCTCAGATTGAGAATCACTGGCACAGGATATGGAGCATTTCAGCTCAAGGCTGCCAGTGTGAATCTGGCCTCAATTGGTCACGACCTGTTACTGGCTGATGGCTAATACCGAGAGGCTGATGGCTAATGGCTAATACAGCTTCTCTGGCAGCAGATGTCCTATATGAAATGAACTAAGGGTCTCGGACCAGTGCCCAGTGCACGCTGTCCACATTACAGAGTCAACCACCATACTTGGCCCTTGTTGGTAGGTTCAGGGATTGAACGGCACATGGAGGCTGAATGAGCCTTTCTTGCCTAGTCGGCAGCCCCTCCAGCTATGAGCTCAGAGTGTTGTTAGGGGCAGTGTGGAGGAAGCTTCATCGTCACTTCCTGGGCTGCAGCTGAGGTCTTCCTTATCCAAGGGTGTCAATGGGGCACCTTTCACCAGCATTAAATTCCCTTTAAAAAAAAAAGGGAGCAGGCATGCAGCAGCGTGGCTCAGATCTCAGCAGCGCTCAGCCAACAACTGTGTGAGGGAGGGTTTCAGTGGAGTCCTCTGATATGCAGGGCTGGCTCTAGGATTTTTGCCGCCCCAAAAAAAATTTTGGCCGCCCCCACTTTTTTTTTCGTGCCCTCCTCCCCCAGCCCCGCCCCAACTCCACCCCTTCCAAACTCCTTCCCCAAATCCCCAGCCCCGCCTCCTCCCCCGGGTGTGCCACATTTCCCCCCCCCCATTGCTTCCTGGGGGCCCCCGCGAACTCCTACCCTAGCTCACCTCCGCTCCGCCTGCTCCCCTGGGTGGGCTGCCGCTCTGCTTCTCCCCCCTCCCTCTCAGGCTTGCTGCGCAAAACAGCTGTTTCGCGCAGCAAGCCTGGGAGGGAGGGGGGAGAAGCGGAGCGGTGGCGGTGCGCTCAGGGAAGCAGGTGGAGGCCGAGCAGAGGCAAGCTGGGGCGGTGAGCTGGGGTGGCGGGGGCACTTTTTCCCCATGCCCCGGAGTCAGCACCTATGATGGCCGGTTCCAGAATGCCGCCCCTAGAAATCTGCCGCCCCAAGCACCTGCTTGTTTTGCTGGTGCCTGGAGCCGGCCCTGCTGATATGGATTGCTTTTGGAACTCACCGCTTGGGATCATCCATCATAAAACCACGCTTTGCGTAATCACTGTTGCTCAACTTTTCCTGCCCAAACACAAATGTGCTTCAGACAGCAAACGTTCCACCTAGGCTCACTATCTGTACGTTCAGATGAAGGAGAACGGCGGAACGAGCTCTGCGCTTGCCAGCCGGAGTAGCAAAGTGATAGTGAACTCAAGAGCACAGACTTAAATCCACCCCCTGCTCCAGGACCCATGAGCACTGACCGTAGGTGTGGGGGACTGTGCTTTTGAGAACCTCTCCCACAGGCAGATCTCTAACAAGTCCCAGGGGCCGGGAGAGGGGGACTGGGAATGAGAGCTCCTGCCTTGCACATGGGGAGACACATTCAGGGAATGGGGGAGAGGAATCTCTGACAGGCGGATTTCGCTCGCTGTGGTTTGTGGCTGAAAAGAGAAGAGCCATCAGGAGGAGAGGGCAGGTAATTTGTCCCATGTAGAGGGGGGAGATTCAGTCCTCAACAGTCAGTGCTTTATACTTTGCCTTAGTAAGACCAAACAATGTGCTCAGTGGTGAGGTTCTCATATAGGGCCTCAAAGGATCACGCGAGGCCTGAAGAGTGGAGGCATTTCGTACCTGTCTGTAGGGAAGGAGTAGTCCAGAAGGCATGAGATCACTGTGTCCAGATGCTCCGCCTCCCCAGCCAGCAGGGCCACTAACTTCTTCATCAGGGTCCTGGAGCTGGGCTGCTGGACTGAATCCAACCGGCTGCAAACCCCAGCCACAAGGTCTGCTGCCTGAGAGAGAGGGAACGAGATGAGACGGGACAAGACTCTCATCCCATCCTGCAGCTGGGGCAAGAGGGAACCTCAGCATCCCTGGAGAATCAGAGTTAGCCTCTAGGTTTTGCCTAAAAGTCACAATTTCCTATATTATTGGCAGGGCTCATTTCAGAGCCTTACAAGGTGCATTGTCGCAAAGACCACATATCAATGGCTCAAAGGAGATGAGTCCTATCTAGGCACAATACAGGGGTAACATAAGAATGGCCATACTGGGTCAGACCAATTGTCCATCTAGCCCAGTATCCTGTCTTCTGCTGGTGCCAGATACTTCAGAAGAAATGAAGAGGACAGGGCAATTTATCGAGTGATCCATCCCCTGTCACCCAGTCCCAGTTTCAATCAGAAGGCGTAGGGACACCCTGTGCACGGTGTTGCACCCCTGACCACCTTGGCTAATAGCCATTGATGGACCTGTCCTCCAGGAACTTCTCTAATTCTTTTTTGAACCTGGTTATACTTTTGGCCTTTATGACATCCCCTGGCAACGAGTTACGAGTTGTGTTGTGTGAAGAAATATTTCCTTAGGTTTGTATTAACCCAGGTTTGTGTGTGTGTGTGTCTGTGTCTCTGTGTTTGTGTGTGTGAAAGGATAAATAAAACTTCCCTATTTACTTTCTCCACACCATTCATGAATTTATAGGTGTGGGCATCCCATGGATTTATACAGAGGCAATATGATATTTTCTGTCTTATTATCTATCCCTTTCCTAATGCTTCCTAACATTCTGGTAGCCTTTTTGACTGCCATTGCACACTGAGTGGATGTTTTCAGAGAATTGTCCATGATGACTCCACCCTTGAGTGGTAACAGCCGATTTAGACCCCCTCCGTTTGTATGTATAGTTGGGATTATGTTTTCCAAGATACAGGAATCAGACTAGAAGATCTGATGGTTCCTTCTGGCCTTAAACTCTCTGAACGTATCACTGTTCCCAGCACTGGGAATTCTAGTTTCCGTCCATCTCAGCAGCAGCGCCCCATACCTTCTCCACCTTAGTCCCACCGCTGTTCACCATGGCAGACAGCAATCCCTCTGCAGTTGGCTGGCAGTTATTCTTGCAGTGATTCGTCAGGCCATCCATAACAGTCAGAATGAAATCTGTCCTCTCTCTTGGGTTGAAATAGACTCCAAAGAGCTGAAGCATACAGGGAAAAGTGTAATTTACAAAAGGCCTCGTCCGGATTCCACGGGGGGCTGATAACTACTGGAGCCCAGAGAAAGCCCTGTCTGGGGGTTGCAGGTCCTCTCCAGCTTCTCAGGGGCTCTGTTTTACTCCTTTCTATTACAGGGCCCCAGTGGCTGATGAGGCTTCTGCTGAGAAACCATATCACTCACAGTGAGGCAAGAGGACTAGTTAAACCATTACAGTGGCCAATCTAGGAGTGCTGCCGTGCACGTCAGGATGTGCATTTAGTGGTGTCAGACACCTACTTCTCAGGCATCCGAGGTGCAAGGGTCACCATTAAAAGATCAGCAGTTGCGGGATCCATGTAGTAATATTAGTAATGACTGTTACAGTACTCGGTCTTTGACTGTGACTGTATGTGATACTCTCCTACAACACATCCCAGCAGAAATACAGCACCCAAGTCCTGATTACGACACCATCACCATACTTCCTGGCTTGCAGCCTGACCCAAAGACCATTGAAATCAATGGAAAGACTTCCATTGGCTTCAATAGGTTTTGGATCAAGCCTATATAGTATAGACCTCGTTGTGACAGCTTCTAACAACCCAAAGTACTAGAGCAGCAGGCGTTCAACCTTCCCCATATGGACACTCCCTTTCCTATACTAGGACCCTCCCAGAGTCCCCTTCCAAACTAGCCAAGACCCTGTCCCATTTGGCAATAAGGAAAGGGCAGGGTGGCTGTGCCCCCCAGGTTGGGAACCCATCTGCTAGAGCAGTGGTTCTCAATCAGGGATACGCATACCCCTGGGGATACACACAGGGGCGGCAGGTTTGTATAATTTTTGGCATTGCTCAGAATGGGTCCAAGTCCCGCCTCCCCCTACACCTGCCTAAGGCTCTGGGAGGGAGTCTGGGTGCGGGAGGGGGTTTGGGGTGCAGGCTCTGGGAGGAAGTTTGAGTGCGGGAGGGGTGCAGGCTCTGAGATGGAGTTTGGGTGCTGGGTGCAGGTTCTGGGTTGAGGCAGGGGGCTGGGGTGCAGGAGTGGCTGCGGGCTCTAGGAGGGAGTTTGGGTGCTGGGTGCAGACTCCGGGTTGAGGCAGGGGACTGGGGTGCAGGAGGGGCTGCGGGCTCTGGGAGGGAGTCTGGGTGTGGGAGGGGTTTTGGGGTGCAGGCTCTGGGAGGAAGTTTGAGTGCGGGCTCTGGGAGGGAGTCTGGGTGCGGGAGGGGGTTTGGGGTGCAGGCTCTGGGAGGAAGTTTGGGTGCAGGAGGGGTGCAGGCTCTGGGAGGGAGTCTGGGTGCGGGAGGGGGTTTGGGGTGCAGGCTCTGGGAGGAAGTTTGAGTGCGGGAGGGGTGCAGGCTCTGAGATGGAGTTTGGGTGCTGGGTGCAGGCTCTGGGTTGAGGCAGGGGGCTGGGGTGCAGCAGGGGCTGCGGGCTCTGTGAGGGAGTCTGGGTGTGGGAGGGGTTTGGGGTGCAGGCTCTGGGAGGAAGTTTGAGTGCGGGCTCTGGAGGGAGTCTGGGTGCGGGAGGAGGTTTGGGGTGCAGGCTCTGGGAGGGAGTTTGGGTGCAGGAGAGGTGCAGGCTCTGAGATGGAGTTTGGGTGCTGGGTGCAGGCTCTGGGCTGGGATAGAGGGTTTGGGTGTGGGAGGGGGCGTGCGGCTGGTCCAAGGATGAGGAGTTTGGGGTGCAGCAGGCAGGCTGACCCTGGGCTGGGCCAGGGGGCCAGAGAGGAGGACTCCCCCCAGCCCTCTCCCTGCTGGCGGCAGCGAGCTCTGGGGGAGAGGAAGGGGGGGCCTCCTCAACAACCCCCAACACGACACTCATCCAAGCCCCCCCAGGCTGCTGCTCAGGAGGTCCAGCCAGGATAAGCCTCCCCCTCCCCTCCCCTCCCCCGAGTCGACTCGGAGTCTCCTGCCGAGGGCGGGGGGGAGGGCTGCCATGCGCTCGTCCCCTCCTCCCTCCGCAGGCGCAGCAGCCGCCTCGGCCTGCCCCCGGCGCCGCTTCCTTGTAGCCGGCTGCGGCAGCGGCTGGCGAGGGAGCACAGTGCGGAGCTGCAGGGGGCAGCCGCCCGCTGCCCAGGGAAGGCAGGGGCGCTTGGGGGAGGCGCGCGGGGGTGGCAGCCGGGGCCGGGGGAGGTGCGTGGGGGCGGCAGGTGGGGCTGGGAGAGAGACCCGGCCCCGAACGTTGGTGGAGCCGGGTCCCCTGGGCCCTGAATTTTCTCAAGCCTGGGCACCATGGGCCCATATAACTTGCCGTCCCTGGGGGTACAGGGGGTACATCAACTCATCTAGATATTTGCTTAGTTTTACAACAGGCTACATAAAAAGCACTAGCAAAGTCAGTCCAAACTAACATTTCATACAGACAATGACTTGTTTATACTATCTACTATATCAGTGTTTCTCAATCTGGGGGTGGGAACCCCCAGGGGGGTCATGGGATGGGTTTAGGGGGGTCACAAGTTTAGGGTCGCCATTGGCGGTGGCAAGCAGGGCCCCCGCAAATCTAAGATACATGCAGAAGCTGAAGCCCAAGCCAAGCCCACTGCCTAGGTTTGCCAACTTTGTAATATTTAAAAACCGGACACTCATGCAGGAGTGCTGGACCTCTTCTGCCCTGCCTCTTCCCCCCGAGGCCCTGCCCCACATTTGGGCCTCTTTTCCCCTTCCACTGTTGCTCACTGCTCTTCCCCTCTTCCCTGCCCAGGTCAGGAGCAATTTGCCTGCTGGGAGCTGCAGCCGCATGATGTGGGTAGGTGGCGGCCCCGGTTGAGTAGGGGCTGGTGCGGGTGATGACCTGGCACCTCCCCACCTCCCTTACCCGCAGTAACTGGACTTTGGGTGTCCAGTCAGTAGATCTGACCGGACACTATCAGATCCCCTTTTCGACCAGATTTTCTGGTCGAAAACCGGGCACCCGGCCACCTTACCACCGCCCGGGGCTCAAGCTGAAGCCCGAACCCCGCCCCCTGGGACTGAAATCAGGTACAATAGTCTGGAAAGGTTGAGAACCACTTGCTACAGAGTAGATCACTCTTTATGAGCATTTGTTGTCTTCACTGTTGTAGCCGTGTCGGTCCCAGGATATTAGAGACACAAGGTGGGTGAGGTTCTATCTTTTATTGAACCAACTTCTGGTAGTGAGAGAGACCAGCTTTCGAGCTACACAGAGCTCTTCTGTCTCTGTCTGAAGAAGAGCTCTGTATGGCTCAAAAGTTTGTCTCTTTCACCCACAGAAGTTGATCCAATAAAAAAATTGGACCTCACCCATCTTGTTTCTTTCTGAGCATGTCATTTCTAGCCATGAGTAAGGGCAGGAGCTGTAATTCTTGGGTAAGCCATACACAATAGAGATGGGCGATCCAGGGACAGGAAGTAGTTTGGAGCTGTGCGATACCGTATTGTATTGACACCAATGTAGAATGGTCATTAGTGCCAGGATGTGATTACCTCTGCGATCCTGGAGGGGCTGTTGCAAACCACAGTGGGGCTCCAAGCAGCCAGAAATTCCTTGTTCCTCTGTTCAGTCCATTCCACATTCTTTCTGTCCAACTGTGCAACTGAAATACATGTTAATAACACTCTTAACTTTCCATTCTGCTTCCTGGCTTCTGCTCTCATCCCTCTTTACTGGACAAAGCCCTTTGTTTGGCCCTGATCCAGGAAAGCATTTAAGCACGTACATTATTCTAAGCAGATGAATAATCCCAGGGACTTCCGTGGGAATACTCGCCTGATGAAAGTTACAGATGTGCGTAAATGTTGTGCTGGATCAGGGCCTTGACCCCCAGAGTAAAGTGGCTCTATCAAGTGGTGACTGGAATCTAGCCAAAACACTTCAGTGGCATAGAAGTGGATTAACACAGTCATGAATCGAGCCCCAGATTTGGATCCAGATTTCCAACAGCCATCAAAGTTCTGGGGCGTTCGGGGTACAGGCATCTCGAACTGAACTAATTGGTCTGATGGCGTTTAATCCCCTATCATCGTGTCCCACTGACCCTTCCCATTCCCACTGACGGAATGAGCTCTACCAGTCTCAGTCTGCGGTAACGTGTGTTGCCTTTCTATGTATTCCCCCCTCCCCTTTCCTTTCTTTGAAAGTCAGGGCTAGAATTACGGGATGACTATCAGACGCTTGTTTCTAGAGCCACAAAAAAAACAGCACTCTGTTCAAAGGAACAAATACCGAGCCAGATGCTCTACTTCCTCCTCAGGCACTATCCTGAACGGGAGCTTTGCCTGAGGAAAGTCTCTAGCATTTAGCTCCCAGGAGGGGGATTCAGATGCTCATCACTGCATCTCTTACTCTTTTGGCGCCACGCAATAGAGACGAGGTAATGAACAGCCCCTGCTGCCTTTGAGCTGATCGCCTTGACGGGATCCCCACAGCGGATCCCCAGCACTGCAACCAGGTGTCCGAGCCTGGTGAATGGAGACGCCTCCTAATTGTACAAAAGAGGAGAGGAGGAATCCATTACCACTGCAGGTAAAGCGGGCTGTGTCTCCTAGGCAAGGAGTCTATATCCACACAGTCCCTTTCTATAATGGGGCGTGATCCTCAGCTCTCCCTCTTCAGAAGAGGCTTGGGAGCCAGAAGAAGAATATAGGGCTCGATCCCGCACCACAGATGTCCACTGGAGTTTTGCCACAGACGTCAGTGGGAGCAAGATCAGGATCATAATGATCTGTAACAGCTGAGGTGGGCTGGAATGGAGAGACCTCTTCCTGCAGCTCCACAAGAGGAAAGTATCCCATGGTACTAGGATGAGGAATGGAGGCAAACAGGGAACCAGCTGGGGATGAAATGTCTTCAGTCTCTAAGATTTTGAAATCTCTTTTCTCTGAAATTCATTAGATCCAACCATAGAAAAACCCATTCTTCCTGTGCCCCTTGTTAGCTGCCTCTCCTGCATTGGAAAGAGGTGGCCTATTCCTCCAGGGCACTGGATTTATTTTCCAAGTGTATCAGACGCCAACCCATCTCAGTCAGGATGATGGACGAGCAACAAGATCGGTTTTTCCTCCGCCTATTAGGGAGCATTGCACTGTGGGGCCCAGCAACATACTTCTAAGCAGGAAGTTTCTCTAGCGTAGGAGAGTGCCCTGTAGGTCTAGTTTGCAATCAGGTCACTAGAAGTCAAGAGTTACTCACATCCAGTTTGACTTCTGTGGCCACGAAGTTTAGGAGCAGTATGCTGCTCCATACAGCCCTCTCCCGCCGGCAAGCTTCCCTGGACTGCATCCAGGAGTCCATGAGCTGCAGGAAAAACAAGAGAGGTTAAAAATAACAGGGGGAAAGGGTGTATACAAGTGATCCCCAAAGGATAATCTTTATTCTGGTTGAATCATCTCACTCTTACAGATACAGGCTGTGTCTGCTTTGTGCAGACTCAAAATACACATGGAATTCTTCTCTTGGAACGAAAGCAAAGTGCATTTCTCTCTGAGGGCCCAGTCACACACCCGCTGAAGTCAATGAAAGTTTTGACATTGATCTAAGGACTGATCCAATGCCCATTGAAGTCAACGGAAAGGTCCCCATTTGATTTCAATGAGCATTGGATCGAGCCTTTAATGGATGCAAGATTGGGTCCTATGTAAGGAAGGGAAGGGCCAAGTCTTCTCTGGACAAGCCACACAATCCAGCATTTCATTCAGCAAAATAAGAGCAGCTGAAGGAAAACTTCTATTCTTTCATGATTGCAGACTTTGGGCCAGCCCTCATGCTCTGTAGTTAGCGGCAGTCTTGGTTCCCATTGCACCCATTGGTTCTCACTGTGGGACAGCTGGAGCTGGGAGTTCTGTGGAGGCCAGGTGCCAGCCCTCACAGGGGACTAGAGTCCTGGCAGCGACCCCTCCAATTGCATCAGGAGTGGCAATGATGGGCAGTAAAGGGAATAACGTCCTCATTTGGAAAGGACACTGTGATGTAAGGGCCACCTGGAAACAGGAAAGAAACTGAGGGTAACAATGGAGGAGATTGTCAGACCTCACAGATGGAAATAGAAGACTCCTGCGTGCTACATGAACCTTGTCACATATGCCCTAATAGGAGAACCCTGTGGAGATGGGGCACTCCGTTCTTTCCTTAACTCTCCTTTCCCTCACAAGCTCTTGACAAGATTTTCCTGTTCCTCTTCCCTACCTTACCATCCTCCAACCGGCATCTCCAGATCCTGTTTACCTGCAAGATCCTCTCTAGCTCAGCCGGAACTGGATTTTCTAAAATCAGACTCAGGAGCATCTCGTTGAGGGTCTGCAATGTTTCAATGAAGAGAACCTGAAAGGAGGGGGAACCGTTATGCTCAGCGCCACAGAGCTGTGGATTATAAAAATAATTTATCTTATGGGCTTGAGGCAAGAATCACAGGGTGAAATTCTTTGGCCTGTATTATACAAGAAATCAGGCTAGATCAGGGGTGGCCAACCTGTGGCTCCGGAGCCATATGCGGCTCTTCAGAAGTTAATATGCGGCTCCTTATATAGGCACAGACTCCGGGGCTGGAGCTACAGGCGCCAACGTTCCAATGTGCCCAGGGGTGCTCATCAGGGGCGTAGCCAGGTGGAGGGAACAGGGGCAGTGGGAAAAAAAAAAGGCGCCACCCGCTGCGGCGCTTTTACTGACAGGGCGGCGCTCCGGGTCTTCGGCGGCACCTCGGCAGTGGGACCTTCACTCACTCTGTGGGTCTTCGGCGGCACCTCGGCAGTGGGACCTTCACTCGCTCTGCGGGTCTTCGGTGGCACGTCGACTGCGGGACCTTCACTCGCTCTGCGGGTCTTCGGCGGCACGTCGACTGCGGGACCTTCACTCGCTCTGCGGGTCTTCGGCGGCACCTCGGCGGCGGGACCTTCACTCGCTCTGCGGGTCTTCGGCAGCACCTCGGCAGTGGGACCTTCACTCGCTCTGCGGGTCTTCGGCGGCACGTCGACTGCGGGACCTTCACTCGCTCTGCGGGTCTTCGGCATCATTTCGGCGATGAAGCTTCAGTGCCGCCGAAGACACCCAGGGCTAGTGAAGGTCCCGCCGCCGAAGTACCGCCAAGACCCGGAGCGCCGCCCCGTCAGTAAAAGCGCCGCAGCAGGTGGCGCCTGTTTTTTTTCCTGCTTCCGGGTGAGTAAAATGAAAAAGGCGCCACTTGTGCTCGGTGGGGGAGCGGCCGCTGCCCCGCTTCCACCCTAGCTACGCTACTGGTGCTTACTGCTCAACCCCTGGCTCTGCCACAGGCTCTG
Source organism: Malaclemys terrapin pileata (assembly GCF_027887155.1). Classification (NCBI taxonomy): domain Eukaryota; kingdom Metazoa; phylum Chordata; order Testudines; family Emydidae; genus Malaclemys; species Malaclemys terrapin. Next base: position 10,407,970 of record NC_071515.1, on the reverse strand, counting down.
CCCCCACTCCACCCTTTCCCGCCTCATCCCCTGAGCCTGCCGTGCCATCGCTCCTCCCCTCCAGAGCCTCCTGCACGCCACCAAACAGCTGATGGGGACGTGCGGAGAGGGAGGGGGAGGCGCTGATCAGTGGGGCTGTCAGAGGGCAGGAGGCGCTGGGAGTGGGGTGGGGGAGCTGATGGGGGGCTGCTGACATATTACTGTGGATCTTCAGCAATGTCCATTGGTAAATTCTGGCTCCTTCTCAGGCTCAGGTTGGCCATCCCTGGGTTAGATGATCTAATGGTCCTTTCTGGCTTCCAAGCCATAAACCAATAGAATGTATAGTTCAGACCTTGTCCTAAGACAAGGTCTATAAAAATAAGGCCAGATCCTCAATGAGTGCATACTGACATAGCTCCATCAGCGGGCGTGAAGCTACACAGATTCATACCAGCGAAGGGTCTGGCCCATACTTCTTGTCCACAATAGTTGCTAAATAATTAGCTACTTCACTTATTCAATAATGTGAGTGCCCTGAGCACAAGAGAAACCATATTTAGATTTGTTCTGGGCAGTGAATCCTTCAGGAATCTCGAGAAAACTAGCCTCATGTTTCAACTGATATTGGCCTGCCGTGATTCAAAGCTGTGCTCTTGACAATCACCCAGAAAGCCAGATGCATCGTTATATCCATGCCTCCTTTCCATTATAAACCAAAGGAAACTGAGAACAGAAAGACATCTGCAGTATAAATGACCCTTTTCTTATAATTGATCTTCCAAATCATCCCCCAAACCCGATGTAATGAATTCATCAATGCCTCCCTTGGGAAGATAACATGCAGCAAAGCCCTTATCAGAGAGTAAGGAAAATGTTATAGCAAAAGAAAGTCCTACATTGAAATGAGATTTTTTAACATTAGAAATAAATATCACTTTAATAAATATATCACCTTGTCTTTGCAGGAGTGCCGCCAGCTTTTCTGCTGCCCTAGGTGGCGGAAGGTCCCGCCCCGAAATGCCGCCCCCCACAGAGGCGGTGGAAGGTCCCGCAGCCGAAATATCACTGTGGTCGCCACCCCCCAAATTGTAGCGCCCTAGACGACTGCCTAATGGGTTGCGCCGGCCCTGTGTCTTTGCCCTTTACTCCTCTGGGTCTTAGATACTATTCACTCCAATGATTTGGTTAGAGAGAGCATATGTGAGCATGCGGGATGTGAGGCAAATTAAGTGTTCTAAATTCTATTGACTTTGGTAGTGAATTTGGTCCAGTGTCTGTAATTTCTCTCCCCTCAACTTTAGGGCCATAAATGGCTTTTCAGAATTAAAAAAGCGCAGGCACTGAAAGCTTTAGCAACTCTGACAGTACGGGTCAGATGTTTAAAGATTTGCCACCATATTTACACCCACAATTTGCAGGCGCAGCTTTGCTCCTACTGGTCTTTTCACCCGTCAAGTTGATCACTTCGATGCCAAAGTACTGGATTTAGGTGTGAAATCAGGTATTTCAGGTGCCCACGTGAGATAAGGTGTAACTACAAATAATTGCAGGTCAAAAGTAGGGACTAAAGTAAAGTTCAGGCTGAAAATGTGGCTGTATCGAGTGCCGCAGGACCCCAACTTTATTCAGCCCCTTCATGCAAGAGGACCTAGCTGTGGGAGGTGCCACACACCAGAAATACCCGGTCAGTGATCAAACAATAGCCAGCCCCATTTCTGGGGCAAGCACTAAGTACGTTTTCCTCATTCCACATGCCTCATTCTAGCTTCACCACCCAGATTGGGATCCCCAGTAGTTCCCTAGTAAATTGAAAATGGATGGATCATTTTCATAATTGGGAATGTGGCAGCTACTTGCTGTATGCATGGGACGAATGATCAGGGCCACGTCACCGGGGCTAAAGTCCCCAACTGATACTCCACAATGGCGTTCCATGAGAAATTTCGCTGACAGTGTAGTCACATATCCCCAATATGGGCCCAAAGTAAGTAACAGGAAACCATTCTTGAGTTACCTTTGTGTACTGGCCGCTTATGCCCCTGATTACTCCTTGCACCTGCAATGTCATTAGAAGTGGCAGGGAAAACACGCTCTTGAGGAATGTTCTCAGCAGGACCCATCTCTGGTGGGAGCCCATGGCCTTCACCACATGCTTTTTGCTGGTAAAAGGAAGAAGCCTGGATTGGACTTTGAGGTGCTGAAGCGTAACGGAGGCATCAGATGGTAAGGACATGAACTGAGGGTTATGCTGAAGGAGCGTGAGACTAAGAGACATCTGGACTATACAAGAGAACAAGATCATGTGAACAGTAACAATGTAGAAGAGTAAGACACTGGCAAAGATTAACAGAATACAGGAAAAGCACGGGAGGGCAGGGACTGGTGACCCGAATAGTAAATCCAGCTCAGAAACGCTACAGAAGAGAGTGAAGGAAATGACTCAGCTGACACCTCCAGAAAGAAAATCATCTCAAAATGTCTGCAGAGACTCTTGTCTTTAAATCACATGTGGAGTAAAGAGGATTACAATGTTACTGGGTAGAAAATCATCAGTCAGCCATGCAATAGTCCCCCAGCTCCTCCCCAAAGAGTCCTCAGCATCTAAAGAGAAAAAGGCACGAAGTGAGGGACTGCTATTGGCAACTCTGGTCCCACCGAGCATGGAGTGAGAAGCCAGGTGTGAAGGCTGGGCAGTTAAATGAGAAGTCACGTTACCTCAGCTCGATAATGATGGCCATGGCCTGGAGCCGTATGGTGCTGGAGAGAGAGTCCCGGGGTTCTTTCTTAATCATCTCCTGTAAGTCACAAAGGGGCAAACATAGTAAATGAGACACAAGTGCTCCCAGCATCAGTCCTACTCCCTCACACATTCATTGAGGAGGTTATACAAAGCCCTGGCATCACAGCTAACTCCGGAGGCCTCAAAAAAGGCGAAATTAGCCACAGGCTTCTCCGGAGTCTCCAATAAATCCCCAGCTAAAAGAACATCAGATATTCCAAAAGTAACAAGGAGCCCAGCCAAACCCCAGGATCTTCCTTTCTGATGGAAGAGCTCCCAGATCATGAAGCTACTCAGCCAGTGGTGTTGTCCAAAGGGATCTCATCTGTTTCTACCCAGCCACAAATTCACTCCCTCATTTCCTCATCCATCTCTGTTCACTCATCTCCTACTTCCCACCAACTAGCATCCTCTCTCTGTCCATTCACACTAATATTTCCAGTCAATCAGCACTGACCTCAATTTTACACACTGAAATAATTGCTTCAGTGTATACAACAAAGTTCTTTACAACTCTCCAGACTCCATGGACCCTAGCGTGGGGTTAGCAGCTAAGTATTCTCCACAGTTCATCAACCTTTTCCAACCAACAACACGGACCCTGTGTATATTATTTACTCACCACTATGGCTCCTGCAGTGTCTGATGCAAAGTTGTGAATAAAAAAGTCAGGCATGTTATGCCAGTCGATGCTCTTGCTGAGAACAAACAAGAGTCTTAAGAAACTTTTTTTCATAATGAAATCCTAAACCAAAATGAGAAAAAATATATATCAGGGTGAAAGGGATTTAGATAGAGAACATCATCGGGTAGAATATTCTACCTTCATTCAAAACCCCTCCACACGGAACACCTGGTAGATAAATTAACAATGTTGCAGAGCAATGAATAATCAGGATCTGAAATTGTGGTGAGTTGAGGATGATGATGTATCCGGGCAGCACCTACAATATACTGGGCTCTGTGTGCAAACAAAGGAAGACACAGGCCCAGCTCCCAAGAATTGACAGTCTAAGAAGGGTTCTGATGGCTTCCAGCAGAATGTTGGATTGTGTAGGACCTGACTGTGTGAGCTACTTGTTCAGAGAAGGGTTGGATCAAGGAGAACAAGCAGAACAGCAATGGGACTCCATGTGGAGGACTCCACACAGGGCCTGTTTTCTGTAGGACAAGTAGCCAGATGTAGCGTGACCATGTGTAATAAATGAAGGGGGGGGCTCCCTTTTATGAACACCCAGCCAGCCAGTTAGGTATAAAGGCCCTCTTGGTAGCTGTTCTCTGCTTGCTTTACCTGTAAAGGGTTAACAAAGTTCCCCAGCTAAAGGAAAAGGAGTGGGCACCTGACCAAAAGATCCAATGGGAGGGCTAAAACTTTTTAAAATGGGGAAAAAACTTCTCTTTGTCTGTGTCTGTTCTCTGGAGACGGGACACGGAGCAGCAATTCTGTGTAAGGCTGGAACCAGGTATGAAAATTCATCTTCCATACCGAGAAAAATCACTGGACAGGGAATGTTTAACTAGACGCGATCAGGTTTATTTCTTTATTTTGGCTTGTGGATCTCCTCTGTGCTAACCCCAGATACTTTTGTTTTGCTTGTAACCTTGAAGCTGAACCTCAAGAGAGCTATCTTGATGCTTAGTTTTTGTAATTGTTTTCTTTTAAGATCTAGCAAAAAGCCTAAGTTCCAGATGTACTTTCTTCCTTTTTGTTTTTAACAAAATTTACCTTTTTTAAGAACAGAATTGGATTTTTGGTGTCCTAAGAGGTTTGTGCATGTTGTTTAATTAGCAGGTGGCAACAGCAGATTTCCTTTGTTTTCTTTCTCAGCTCTTCCCCGGGGGGTGGGGGGGGATTTGAAAGGGCTTGAGGATACCCCACAGGGAAGAATTCCCAAGTGCGCCTTCCTGGGTCCAAGGGGTTTTTTTGCATTTGGGTGGTGGCAGCGTTTACCAAGACAAGGTCAGAGAAAAGCTGTAACCTTGGGAGTGTAATACAAGCCTGGAGTGGCAAGTATTGATTTTTTAAATCCTTGCCAGCCTCCACCTTCTGCACTCGAAGTGCCAGAGTAGGGATTCAGCCTTGACACCATGTGTATAAGCGACAAAGCTGGACCCATTTGTTTTGTCAGTGAAGGTCTAAGGGTACGTCTTCACTACCTGCCGGATCGGCGGGTAGTAATCGATCTATCGAGGATCGATTTATCGTGTCTCATCTAGACGCGATAAATCGATCCCCGGACGCGCTCTCTGTCAACTCCGGAACTCCACCAGAGCGAGAGGCGGAAGCGGAGTCGACGGGGGAGCCGCGGCCGTCGATCCCGCGCTGTGAGGACCCGAGGTAAATCGATCTAAGATATGTCGACTTCAGCTACTCTATTCTCGAAGCTGAAGTTGCGTATCTTAGATCGATCCCCCCCCAATGTAGACCAGCCCTGAGAGAGGAGCAGTCGCCAGGGGAGACCTTGGGTGGAAATGTCTCGTCCTTGAGTCCAACGGATAGTGTGAGGCAGGGGAGTAGCCGGGTAAGAATCTACTGAAACTAGCACAGAGTGGTGGGAAATCCCTGCAAATCAAGGATACCACCGACAAACGGGGCATGAGATCACCAAAGAGTTTGTGGGATGTATCTGGAGAAGGCACCTAATATGTATAATAGGAGAAAAGCATCCAGAGGCTTGAGTGAAAGAAGAAAGGTTGAGTGCTGTAGGCAAAGGGTTTGAAGAGAAGTCAGACCCTATGTGATAAACCTTCTGGGATGTCCCAGGCTGGGTCAGGTGGGACGGACAGCGTGAGGGGACACTAGTTTACAGATTAGATGGAGAAGGTTTATACCTCTTTGTTACTATTGAAGTAGTCAACAGTGTTTCTCCATGATTCCAGCAGGAGCATGGCTCCCTCCATAGCACAGCCATACTGCTCACGTCCACTTTCATCCGCCTCCCAAATAGTCTCCATGCACGAGATATCTGGGACTAATAAGAAAGAAGGAATGACAGAAAGAAAGAAATTACTGCCATTGCTGGTTAAAGGGGAACGAATGCGCCCTGAGGTGTCATTCATGGACTGATTGGTGCCCAAAAGACAGTTCATTTAAACCAAAGAAAGGACACGGTCTGTCTGTCTTGGGGTTGTATACTGCTGCCCATCACCGTGGTATCTGGGCTCCTTCCAGCTAAAATCAATGAGCAATAGCGAAGTTCCTAGTGGAAAGCTTGGCGTCACTGGCACATCTCCCTTTTTGGGGTAAGATATCTCTGCTCTGGGTAGGGTTATCTTTTGTTTGTTGGTTTGATTGGTTTGATTCCTACCGTTTGTTTTGAATAGGGCTAGACATCTATATCCTGCTTGAGCAGGGGAGAAGTGAAGGAAACTGTGATGCTGGTGAAATAAGCCACTGACTCTCAAAGCAAGAGAGATTGGTGTGATCAAAATCAGAATCAAATTGGGGATTCCTTAAAAAACAAAAACAAAATAAGAGAGACCCAGAATGAGACTCCTTTGCACTTCTATGGAGTTTTTCAGTGGAGGATCTCCAAATGGCTTTTAAAGGTGGGCCGGTATTATTACCACCATTTTTATGGCCGGAGAAACCATGGCACAGGGAGGTGAAGTGACTGGCTCAGTCAAACAGCAGGTCACTGGCAATGCTGGGAATAGAAGATAGTTCTCCTGACTCCAGTCACATCCTCTACCCCCTCTATTTCTTGGATAAATGTTATTGATTCATTACACAATAAATATCTTGTGCTCTCCAATTGGACATGAATGAGCACAGACCCAAAGAAATACCAGGACTCGCTGTACTGTATAGGGCCAACCAAATAATAGATTTGTCCGACAGCATGAACATTAGCCAGCCAAATATGGCTGAAAAGGACTGGCTGATGCTCTTGCAATTAGGATTCAGTTCACATATCCTGCTTTGCCGCCGTCAGCAGCATGGGAAAGCAGCTAGGAGCTCCTGATGGGTGGAACAGCCAGGATAACATCCTCCCAAGGGAAGTGGTGGAAGCCCCATTGCTTAAGTCTGTGGTTTTCAGGTTGGCCACTTATTCAAAGTCAAAGAATTTCGCCTTTACACTCACTATAAGAGTTAGAAATGTGTCATTGCTAACAACGTTAGCCCTACAGAATTCACCTGCACGTGTGTTGTGAGAGGTTGGCCAAGAATATTTGACCTTGAAGGGTAAAGGTGTGCAGGGAGTGGGGGAGCAAGATTATTTTTGCTTTAGGTTATAATACAATTTCAATGCCTCCTGACTCCCTTGATTGCTCTGTGTAATCATCTGGGGTCAAGACCCACTGTTTGAGAAACGTTGGCTAAAGACATTTAAAACTAGACTGGACTAAACCAGGGCTCAGCGTGGGATGGGCCGCGGTGGCCTGGCATATTGGCTTCTTTTTTCTAATGCCTTTTTGTTCTGCAGCATCTAAGCTTTCATTTAGAAACAATGTAAGTCTCTAGCTGTTATTTAAGATTTTTATTACAGTAATGCCTACGGACTCTCCAAGAGCAGGGCCCTATTGTGGAGAGGCACCAGCTGGGCCCAGAGTGTGTGTGGGGGTGTCTCTTTTGCACACTTCTGGGTGCAGAGGCGTGGCCACACCTAGGCCCCATTTTACTCCCTCCCCATTCCTCCTTATGGTTCCTGAGAGAGATGTACCTGCCAGAGCAGTGGAAAGAGGCCTTAGTGTAATGAGAACCAGGCTCTAGGATCCAGAAATAGGACTCCCACTCCAACCCAGGTATTGGGCTAGTCAGTCATCCCTAGTGTTGTATTGTTCTGCCTGCTCCAAGCAATGACTTCACTACAAGGGTAAGAAACAGAAGGGAGAGCAGTGTGTGGTGGAGAGAAATAGAAACTGCCCTTCCTCTTCCAGCAGCCAGAGGTTCCCAGAGAAATACAGGCTCTGGGGGCATCATCACCTCCACCAGTGCTGGAGAGCCTTAGAAATACAGGGGTCTGACCGTCACCCAGGTCTAGTGTTTGTATCAGGGCTTGTAAGTGTAAGCAGAGTCAGGATGAGCTCTACCCTGACATCTGGTGGTGAATTATGGCGAGTGTGGAAAAGAACTCCAGGGGCTGATCTTGTTTGCATAGGCACACCCACTCGCCTGGCATGAAACAACAGCAACTCAAAGTGGTTACTTTGGCTGGTGTGGGATCCCCAGTTTCTCTGTTATTGGGGCAGGAAGAATAAAGTTTTGTTACCCTGATTCTGTGAATCAAGGCCAGTGGAACTGTGTATGACAGAAGGACTGAGTGAGTCATTCACCATTACCTAAGTAGCATGTGCTTGTCAAGGGGCATGGGTTACAAAACCCAGTGAATTGAGAGAGGATGGGGACAGGTATTTGTACCTGATGGTATGGGCCCTCTCTGAGGGGGTTGAAACACCAATTGCACTACCTCCTCTCTCCACTGTTGAATATCAGAGCTAACTTTTGATTCCATTAGAAGTCTAGTTACAGACTGCTGAACTGAATTCACTTTGGGCCAGTGGTGCACTAGCACTGGGGCTCCCCTACTATGAGCTGAAATCACAAAAGAGCTGAAATCACAAAAGAGCTGAGATCACTGAGGCGGTGTTAACTAGTGGGGAAGCCTGAAGCTATAATGCTAAGCGGCTGGAGGAGCAGCTAACAGAACAGAGCCTTGTGGGAGCGGCCCAAGGGACGGCTGGAGCGGAGCGGCTCACAGGTCGGTGAGCGGAGCGGCACGGCACGGCTCACAGGTTGGTGAGCGGCGCGGAGCGGCACGGCTCACAGGTCGGTGAGCGGAGCGGGGCGGGGCGGAGCGGTGCGGCTCACAGGTCGGGGAGCGGAGCGGAGCAGGGCGGAGTGGCACGGCTCGCAGGTCGGTGAGCGGAGCGGAGCGGAGCAGGGCGGAGCAGCACGGCTCACAGGTCGGGGAGCGGAGCAGCTGCCAGAGCAGTTCGTGGGACGGCAGGAGTGGGACTGCGGGTGGAGTGGAGCAGTTTGTGGTGAAGGCTGGGTGGAACCCCACGGAGAAGCAGCCGGTTGGCCTCGGATCACGTAAGGTGCCCCTTAACACCCTGCTCACACCCCCCCCCTTTTGAACTCTGGGGCTGCACTGATCAGGGACAGAGACTTTGGGGGGGTTGTCGGACTTTTGGGACTTTGGTGATTCTTGGGTCGCTGGTTTCAAGAACCAACGGGAGAGGACACGGCCCAATTTGCTGGGGTGGGTCTTCGCTCATGGTTTGGTCTATGAACTCTAGTTGTGGTGTTTTTCCAATTTAATGCTGATGTCGCTTACCTCATGTTATTAAACATTTTCTGTTACACTCAGACTCTGTGCTTGCGAGAGGGGAAGTATTGCCTCTTAGAGGCACCCAGGGGGTGGTATGTAATTGTCCCAGGTCACTGGGTGGGGGCTCGAGCCGGTTTTGCACTGTGTTATTGAAGCGGAACCCCTAGATACAGAACCCGGCCCTTGTTGCTGCCAACTTAGATGGGCAGAAGGGTTACATTTTTGGGGGCTCGTCCGGGATACCCTGGGTCAGTACCCCTCGCAAGCACCAGTTGAGTGTCCCACTGCATTGGGAAACAATTGTGTTTATATTTTGAGGAAATTACTGTTTGTATAATGGCTAATATGTCGGGTTTGTTGGGCCCCGGCCCTGCAGCCTCTAGCTCAGGGGCCGCAGCCTCAGCTAATGATTGGGCAAAAGCACTGGGGCAAATATTGGAAAAGGTTGTGTTGTCCCATGCTAGGTCAAACTCTTGTCGTGAGTTAAGGTTATTTGCTGGGGCAGAGGAGTTCGAACCCTGGTTGGAGCATACCACTGAAATGCTGCAGGAGTGGGCCGTACCTGATGCAGAAAAGCGAAGATGTCTAATAGAGAGCCTTAGTGGCCCAGCATTAGATGTGATTCGCACCCTGAAGCTCATTGACCCTGGGGTCAGTGTGAAGGACTGCCTGGAGGCCCTTGATCATACCTTTGGGAGTGTAGAGGGCCCTGAAGACAGTTACTGTAAGTTCCTTAATTCCCGACAGCAAATTGGCGAGAAGATTTCAGCCTATATACAGAGGCTGGAGAGACTGCTTCAGAGAGCTGTCATGAGGGGTGCAGTGACTGCTGAACAGATGGATCGGACCAGACTGGTTCAAATTGTAAGAGGAGCTCAGTATCAGAACCCGATTCTACTTCATCTCCGGCTAAGAGAACGACGGGAACATCCCCCAAGTTATTCCCAGCTGATAAAGGAGATCAGAGAAGAGGAAGAAAGGCAGGCTGCCAGCGAGTTTTGGGAAGCCCAAACATTGGAGCCAGCCGGCACAACACCACTGCAAACGGCCAGTGTACTGATGGTGAGCACCACAGAGGAACTTGCCCAACAAGTGCAGGTCCTGACAGAACGGATAGCTGAACTGCAAAGCACCATTGACCGAGCTAAGACTTCCGGGAATAAGGAGCCTCTGACTGTGGCGATGGAGAAGTCAGCATTTAGAGCCACCATCCCATCTGGGCGAAGGGGGAAAGGACAATTCTTTTGCTACCGATGTGGTCAGGATGGACACACTGCTGCCAAGTGCCATAATGAAGAAAACCCCTCCTTAGTGTATGGAAAGCTGAGGATCAGTTGGGAGAGATCCGGTAGTTGCCAGAGGGGACGGGGACCACCCAGGCCTGCAGGATTTGAAGATTCCCCCAGAAAAGACCGTCCAGCTGGGATCCCCGCAGGACTGATAGGGCCTCGAGCAGAGGTCATGGTGAAGATTGAAGGGGAGGAGTGTAAAGCCGTGCTTGACACTGGATCTCAAGTGACTATTATATTTCAGTCATTCTACCAACAAATGCTTAGGCACCTGCCTATACAGCCACTGACTGGCGTTGGTCTGTGTGGCCTCAGCATGGATGAATACCCCTACCAAGGGTATGTCATAGTGCACCTGGAATTCCCAGAGGAGGTTGCTGGGGTAAGAGAAGAGGTGGACACAGCTGCATTAATATGCCCTGACCCTAAAGGGACCTCTGATGTGTCTGTGCTGATAGGGACCAACTCCAGTCTCTTCAAGGTGCTCGCGGATTACTGCAGACGACGGGCTGGGGACCAGTACCTGAATACCCTGATGATCCATACGCTTTGTGCTGAAGCCTATAGGAAGATTGAGGGTGCTAAAAAGGAGACATCTGAGCTACCGATTGGGGCACTGAAGTACATGGGCACAACCCCCTTAGTAGTGCCTGCAAGGACGGAGCAAGAAGTGCTTGTCATGAGTACTCGGCTGAAAGGCAGTAAAGGGACATTAGCAATGGTAGAGCAGCCAGTTGAAGGAGAGCTCCCAGAAGGAGTGCTGGTCCCCAGTGGAGTCATAACCCTACCTTCTGAAGCCCAAGAAAAGGTGACTATACTGATTGCTAATGAAACAAGTCGAGATGTTGTTGTGAAGCAAGGACAAAAGATAGCAGATCTCTTCGAGCCTGAATCAATTGTAAAACCCCAGTGTGAGACTCAAGTTCCGACAATAGACCCTGCAAAGTTTGACTTTGGAGATTCACCATTGTCTGAGGAGTGGAAAGATCGCCTGAGGAGGAAACTTTGTGAAAGATCCAAAGTGTTCTCATTGCATGAGTGGGATGTGGGATGTGCAAAAGGAGTAGAGCACAACATCAGACTACATGACTCTCGACCTTTCAGGGAGAGATCTAGGAGGATTGCCCTCTCCGAGATGGAAGATGTGCGACAACATCTTCAGGAGCTGGCTGCGAATGGCATCATTACAGAGTCCCGCAGTCCATACGCCTCACCCATTGTGGTGGTCCGTAAAAAGAATGGGAAAATCCGGATGTGTATTGACTACCGCACCCTAAACCGCCGTACTGTGGTTGACCAGTACACAATGCCCCGAGTCCAAGATGCCTTAGACTGTTTGCTGGGAAGCCAGTGGTTCTCTGTGTTGGATCTTCGGAGTGGATACTACCAGATCCCTCTGGGTGAAGAAGATAAGGAGAAGACAGCCTTCATCTGCCCATTAGGGTTTTATCAGTTTGAACGCATGCCCCAAGGGATTTCTGGAGCACCTGCCACATTTCAACGTCTTATGGAGAAAGTTGTGGGAGACATGAATTTACTGCAAGTGTTAGTTTATTTGGATGACCTGATTGTGTTTGGAAGAACCTTGGAGGAGCATGAAGAAAGACTTCTTAAAGTGCTTGATAGGTTAGAGGATTATGGTTTGAAGCTTTCAATTGACAAATGCCAGCTCTGCAGGACCTCAGTGAAGTATGTGGGGCACATCGTGTCCCAAGAGGGTGTGAGTACTGATCCCGATAAAATAGAAGCCCTCACTACATGGCCATGTCCAAGTAACTACAGAGAACTCAAGACCTTTCTTGGGTTTAGTGGCTACTACCGCAGATTTGTGAAGAACTATGCTACGATTGTAAAACCTCTGAATGATCTTACCAGGGGATACCAGTCCAGCAGGAACAAACCTAAGACAAAGAATAAGGGGAGGTCCCCAAAGCCTCCTGTGCAGAGACACTATGGCCCCTTCGAACCATTTGGGCCACGGTGGGATGAGAGATGTGAAAGGGCTTTTAGAGAAATCATTACATGCCTAACTCATGCTCCGGTCCTAGTCTTTGCTGACCCAAGCAAGCCATTTATCCTGCATACTGATGCCAGTTTGGAGGGTCTGGGAGCAGTACTGTACCAGGAAGTGGAAGGAAGACGTAAACCTGTAGCCTTTGCCAGCCGAGGACTGTCTGACAGTGAAACTCGCTATCCCATCCACAAGCTGGAGTTCTTGGCCTTGAAATGGGCCATCACTGAGAAATTTCGAGACTACTTGTATGGTGCTCAGTTCCAGGTGTGGACAGACAACAACCCATTGACTTATGTGTTAACAAGTGGTAAGTTGGATGCTACAGGGCAGAGATGGGTGGCCGCCTTGGCTAGCTATGAGTTCAGCATTCAATACCGATCAGGGAGAAGCAATGTAGATGCAGATGCATTGTCCCGGCGTCCGCAGGCACCAGAAGTGGCTATGATACCCGTGGATGGAGTGAGGGCTATTTGCAGTGTGAGTCGCCGAGAGCCAGAGGCCCATGAGAGTCTTCATGGATGTGTTGCTGAAGCTTTGGGCCTGCCCCCTGACTGCGTGCCTTCTGCTTCTGTGAACTATATTGCATTGGACCAATCTCCCTTGCCCGTGCTCAATGCGGCTGACTGGCAGGAAGCCCAGCTGCAAGATATTGACATTCGTGATACACTACTTGCCAAAAGGGAGGGGCGAAGCCCAGCTGCGGTTGTCCCTCCTAACCCGGAGGGTAAACTACTATTGAGAGAATGGACCAAACTAAAACTGATCCAGGGAGTGTTACATCGAATGACCACCGACCCTTTACAAAAGCAACGAGCACAACTAGTGCTGCCAAAAGAGTACAGAGCCCTGGCCATGAGGGCCCTGCATGATGACTTTGGACATTTAGGGATGGAGAGGACCCTGGAACTTCTTCGTAGTAGATTCTATTGGCCCCGGATGGCTGAAGATGTTCGTAGGAAATGTGAGACTTGCGCTCGATGTGTTCAAAGGAAACCTCTGCCCACGAGGGCTGCATATCTCAAGAACATCACCAGCACCAAACCTTTGGAACTGGTATGCATCGATTTCTTGTCTTTAGAAGTAGACAAGAGGAATATTGGGAACATTCTAGTAGTGACTGACCATTATACACGATATGCGCAGGCATATCCCACGCGTGATCAGAGGGCCACCACTGTTGCTCGAGTACTGTGGGAGAAATATTTCTCAGTTTATGGATTTCCAGCCCGGATACACTCGGATCAGGGGCGGGACTTTGAGAGTCATCTTCTGAAGGAGGTGCTGAGGATAGCGGGAATTAAGAAGTCTAGAACAACGCCTTATCACCTGCAAGGTGATCCTCAGCCAGAGAGGTTCAACCGAACCCTATTAGATATGTTGGGGACTTTGCGACCAGAGCAGAAAGCAACCTGGAGCCAACATGTTGCATATCTGGTGCACGCCTACAATGCCACAAAGAATGATGCTACAGGAGTCACCCCATATCTCTTAATGTTTGGACGAGAACCAAGATTACCCATAGACCTGTGCTTTGGTGTATCAGAGGATGGAGATAGCTATGAAACTCATCAGCAATATGTATCCCGACTGAGAGAAAAGCTGCGGGATGCTTATCACTTAGCTACATCTGCGGCTCGGAAGAATGCAGTCCGCAACAAACATCGATATGATGCTAGGGTACGTCTGCAAGAACTCCAGCCGGGGGACAGAGTTCTGCTGCGAAATTTGGGTATTGCTGGCAAACACAAGATAGCCGACAGATGGAAGGCAATACCTTACTTGGTGATGGAAAAGCTAGGAGACCTGCCGGTCTACAAGATCAAACCTGAAGAGGGTCCAGGGCAGACAAAGACAGTGCATAGAAACCTTTTGCTCCCTGTGGGGGAATTGGTAGGCACCCCGTATGAGATGGGCCACAACAGGGCAACTGGGCAGAACGAGGGTGCTGGACCAAAGCCGCCCTCCAACGTGGACAGCCAGCCCCCTGCAGCTAACCTACCCCCATGCAGCACATCTGAGAGTGAGTCTGAGGAGGAAGATACAACCATGGTGTATCCTGGGATGGAGACAAGATTTCAGTCTCGATCGGCTGAATCAAAAGAGAGCTCCTCTTCTTCCACCCTAAACCCCATGGCAGAAGTATTTAGGCCCATTCCTGACACCCCTGAGCCACTGGTGCGACCCCCATGTGATGACACACCCAGGTTATTGGACAGTGGAGACATACAGGTGGAGGATGTCCTGGGCACCTTGGACCCTCCACTGTTAGAACTAGAAATGCAGGGGCCTATGCCAGTAGCCGAGGGACCCTCAAAGGAAACCTCTCCATCCATCGTTCAAGAGGCTGTCCCGCCCACCACGGCAACAGAAATTCTCAATAGACGAGACAGGGTAATAAGACCAGTAAAACGGTTGACTTATGATGCACCTAGGGTAACTAGTGAGGAACCAATATGTTTAGCACACAGGCTTGTGGAAGCTAAAGTGGGCTATCTGAGGCCCTTTGGAGGGAACCAGTGAGTTGTTATAATAGGGAGTGTGATTTGTCGGGACGACAAATTTTCGGCTGGGGGGAGGATGTAAGCAGAGTCAGGATGAGCTCTACCCTGACATCTGGTGGTGAATTATGGCGAGTGTGGAAAAGAACTCCAGGGGCTGATCTTGTTTGCATAGGCACACCCACTCGCCTGGCATGAAACAACAGCAACTCAAAGTGGTTACTTTGGCTGGTGTGGGATCCCCAGTTTCTCTGTTATTGGGGCAGGAAGAATAAAGTTTTGTTACCCTGATTCTGTGAATCAAGGCCAGTGGAACTGTGTATGACAGAAGGACTGAGTGAGTCATTCACCATTACCTAAGTAGCATGTGCTTGTCAAGGGGCATGGGTTACAAAACCCAGTGAATTGAGAGAGGATGGGGACAGGTATTTGTACCTGATGGTATGGGCCCTCTCTGAGGGGGTTGAAACACCAATTGCACTACCTCCTCTCTCCACTGTTGAATATCAGAGCTAACTTTTGATTCCATTAGAAGTCTAGTTACAGACTGCTGAACTGAATTCACTTTGGGCCAGTGGTGCACTAGCACTGGGGCTCCCCTACTATGAGCTGAAATCACAAAAGAGCTGAAATCACAAAAGAGCTGAGATCACTGAGGCGGTGTTAACTAGTGGGGGAGCCTGAAGCTATAATGCTAAGCGGCTGGCAGAGCAGCTAGCAGAGTGGAGCCTTGTGGGACGGTTGGAGTGGCGCTGAGCGACTCACAGGTCGGTGAGTGGAGCGGCTGGAGGAGCAGCTAACAGAACAGAGCCTTGTGGGAGCGGCCCAAGGGACGGCTGGAGCGGCGCGGCTCACAGGTCGGTGAGCGGAGCGGAGCGGCGCGGCACGGCTCACAGGTCAGTGAGCGGAGCGGAGCGGAGCGGCGCGGAGCGGCACGGCTCACAGGTCGGTGAGCGGAGCGGGGCGGAGCGGCGCGGCTCACAGGTCGGTGAGCGGAGCGGAGCAGGGCAGAGTGGCACGGCTCACAGGTCGGTGAGCGGAGCGGAGCAGGGCGGAGCGGCACGGCTCACAGGTCGGGGAGCGGAGCGGAGCGGAGCAGCTGCCAGAGCAGTTCGTGGGACGGCAGGAGTGGGACTGCGGGTGGAGTGGAGCAGTTCGTGGTGAAGGCTGGGTGGAACCCCACGGAGAAGCAGCCGGTTGGCCTCGGATCACATAAGGTGCCCCTTAACACCCTGCTCACACCCCCCCCCTTTTGAACTCTGGGGCTGCACTGATCAGGGACAGAGACTTTGGGGGGGTTGTCGGACTTTTGGGACTTTGGTGATTCTTGGGTCGCTGGTTTCAAGAACCAACGGGAGAGGACACGGCCCAATTTGCTGGGGTGGGTCTTCGCTCATGGTTTGGTCTATGAACTCTAGTTGTGGTGTTTTTCCAATTTAATGCTGATGTCGCTTACCTCATGTTATTAAACATTTTCTGTTACACTCAGACTCTGTGCTTGCGAGAGGGGAAGTATTGCCTCTTAGAGGCACCCAGGGGGTGGTATGTAATTGTCCCAGGTCACTGGGTGGGGGCTCGAGCCGGTTTTGCACTGTGTTATTGAAGCGGAACCCCTAGATACAGAACCCGGCCCTTGTTGCTGCCAACTTAGATGGGCAGAAGGGTTACATAAGTATTGTGTTCACACTGGGGATGGAAGGACCTCATGGAGATCCAGCATTTACCAAATTGGTCCTGATTCAGGAACACTGTCTCCTATCATTCCAGTCTCTGGGAGATTCCGGGATGATTAGTACTGGGACTGATTACTGCTAGCTCATTATTTATTTGCCAAGCTCCAGCAGTGAACTCTGCCCCCCATGCAGAACAGAGGGCTGCCCTCGAGCTGCATGCAGATTCAGTCATGGAAGAGTGCCGTCCACCCACTAGCAAAGCCATGCGGCCACATCTATTTGTTCTCCCCTCCTCCACTTTTTCCATGTTTCCCCCCACACTCTCTGTGCCTTGTCTTCAGTTTTCCCTAAGTGGAACACAAACCCAAGAGCCTTTGGGATCACTGCAAATCTTTGAACACATGGGGGTTGAGACTGAGTTTGCCTCCCTTCATTCCCACCCCTTAGCGCATCCTTAGCCTTTCCTTTTACCTGTAGTGACAGTTCGGGGATATCGCGTCTTGCCTCTCTTCACTTTTTGGCAGATTCGCTTTAGACACCTTAGGATGGGCCCACTTTGCTTAGGAACAACCTTGGCTGGGCCATCTTGAGTATCTTCTCGAGCCAGCTCCGGCTCATGCTGACTCCCACTGGAATGTTCCTCTCTTCCCAAGGTGGACGTGCCCTCAGCAGCCGCGTCCTCCTCCTTCTCCTCCCTTGGCAAGCTGTGCACGTCCATTCTGCAACAAGTCAGGAAGGGTGGCCAGTTTTGTTTCAGTCGATCTTATTGTCTGCGGGACAATTTCCAGCCTGAAGCTAGTGAGAATGTGTGCGTCGTCCTCCAGCTAAAAATGTGAGCCACAGACAGCAGAGCCCGAGAACTGGGGCCCAGATCCTCAAAGGTATGGAGTTTCCTAACTTCCATGGAAATCAATGGCAGTTAGGAGCTTAAATACCTCTGAGAATCTGGGCCTCGGACCCTGCACCCCTGCCAATCCCCCCACCAAGTGTATCTCTACACTTGCAGCTGGGGGTGTGATACCCAGCTCGCATACACATATTCGCACTGGCTTGCTAAAATAGCACTGTAGCAAGGATAGCATGGACAGCGGTGAGAGGGGCTAGCCACCCCGAGTACAACCCCACCCGGACCCTATGAGTACGTACTCCGGCGGCTAGCCCAAGCCACTGCCTGAACTGTCGCAGCCACGCTGCTATTTAACACGCTAGCTTGATGACAGCTAGCGCAGGGATGTCTCCTCAAGCAGGGAATCGCACCCTGCTTGGTCCTGCCTCAGCGTAGGGCGCTGGACTTGATGATTTCTTGAGGAGCTGTCCAGCCCCACAGTTCTGTGATTCTACAAAATGAGAAGTAGCTGGGGCCAGATTAAAGGTTGGTGCCAGAACCTCAGTTGAGAATTGCCTTCCTTTTTAGCATGTAAATGCTCAGCTGTAATGAATCTAGTTCTTATAAATACAGAAATAAATCCTCGACTCAAATTGTATATTAGCAAAGGTTTGGGGGTTCCTTTTGGAACTTTGTTGTTTTAATAAAGTCAATAAATATACTCAAAACTATGCAAAGGATAAGCAGTGTGGTCTAATGGTTTGAGTATGGGACTGGAAACCAGAAATAGATTTCTCATCCTGGTGTTGCCATTCACTCACTGTGTGATGCTGGGCAACTCACGTTCCCGCCCCGTGCCTCAGTTTCCCCATGTACCAAAAAGGGATGATACTGACCCTTCTGTACCTCCCAGAGATGAGGAAGGTTACTTAGTTAATGTTTGTAAAGAGAAAAGAGGTGACAAAACTAATCTGACACAATGACGACACCAAGAGTGGAATTATAAAGCACCTAAAAATCCAAACAAATATATATGTATCACAATATTTGCCAACCCAAAATTCAGTTATGGTGCTTCTAAAAAAACCCACATTGAACACTGTCCATCGCATACGCGTTTCATTTGAATAATACATTTGTTGAGTCAGATCCGCAGCTGCTGGAAATCAGAATACTTCATTCAAGTCAATGGAGTTGTCCATTTATAGCAGCTGAAGATCTGGCCCATAAAACCCAACACATTTTAAGCCCGAAGTTTACTTGCTTTAGAAGTTGGGACTCTTAACTAATTTCACAATCATTGGTTTCCTCCAATACTTGAGCTATGAACAAAGATGGAGAAAGAAGTTCACAAAGCTAAGATTACAGGCTTGATGGTCATCAATCAATATCACAATATACTTCTTAGTCTAGTGGGCAACACAAAGTTTAGCTGAATTCAAAATATCACATTGTGCTCCAATATTACTTAAATCCTCTGTCAAAGATTTAAATTTTAATCTACATGCTTGCGCTCAGGGGAGGCTCTAGCTTTTTTGCCGCCCCAAGCACGGCAGGCAGGCTGCCTTCGGCGGTGCGCCTGCGGGAGGTCCGCCGGTCCCGCAGATTCGGCGTACCCGCCGCCGAATTACTGCCGAATCCACGGGACCGGCGCCCCTCCCACAGGCGCGCCGTCGAAGGCAGCCTGACTGCCGCCCTCGCAGCGACCGGCAGGGCACCCCCCGCGGCTTGCCGCTCCAGGTACGCGCTTGGAGCGGTGGTGCCTGGAGCCGCCGCTGCTTGTGCTCCACTGGAGACAGCAGGAAAAATTACAGCTCTTCACATTCATTGCAAAATTTCATTGCACTCTCCAAGTCTCTGGATTTTAGTGGGATGTAAGAGGTGCATGACTTTTTGCGGACCCTCAGCCCGGGGGAGAATTGCACCCCCAAAAGCATTAAAGAGCATGTATATGTATCTCCTCATTCCTTCCTAATCCTGGAAAATTTTAAACATTGAAATGGGCAGCGCAAAACCAAAATGATCTGCCATAGTGGGGAAAGGAAATGTTATTCTTCATCCAAGATGGAGAATTATGGAGAATCAACTTGAAGGCAGATTTTAAGGGCCATGTCTCGAGCCCAATTGCTGCCTCTCATGCCAGCTGTGAGGGTGAGGCCACAGAATGGGGATCAGCTTCCCTAAATCTCCAGGAACTGAAGTGGAAATCCCCTACTGTCCATTCTGCACCTGGAGGAAATAATGCCATAGCAAAGAGCCTCTCCTTTCCACACTCTGCTGCAGGGACAGCAGGAGCCATCTTTTTATTGGGCCTATATCTGGGCCTGATCCAAGCCCATTGAAGTTAGTGGGCGACTCCCCTGATTGTGTCCTCTGGGGTCTGTGCGTATGGAGCTCGTCTACAGATGAATGGAGGCCTGGAACAGAACCCACTTCCTTTCATTCTCCACTTCAGGGACAAGGGCCCTGTGTGAGATCCTAGAACAGGGTCCCAGAGAGGGATCAGCGGAAGAGACTCCCAGAGGGGGCAAGTCTTTCCAGGGATCTCAGTGATCTCCGGAAGTCCCTGCTGGGTAAATGAAATATAACCTTACCATGCAGCCTTATCAACTCTGGAGTTATTCCCTATCTGCCACAATTTTTACAGCTGAACTAAAGAATTGAGTGTAAGCCCCTGATCAGACAGCTGGATTCCCTGCTGGATTCTGTTAGGATGGCACTTTTCATGCCAGAGCGAGAGAGACATAAAATGGAACAAAGGCCCAGATTCTCAAAGGTATTTAGGCTCCTAACTCCCATGGATTTCAGTGGGAGTTAAGTGCCTAAATGCCTTTGAGGTTCTGGGCCAAAAAAACGAATTTAATTTGGTGACCCTTTTCAAACAGAATTTAAGCAAAGTGGGTCTCTGTTGGTCAGAGGTAGGACAGCCATGGGGAGTAAGAAAGCCCACTTACTTTTTTCCCCTCTGTAATAGATTAGATCTTGGATCTGAAATCGACTTTAGCCAGCACAATACCCAGCCTCTCCTTCTGTCCAAGTAAAAGCAACTGACACTGAGGGCCAACTGACCCAGTGTTCAAATCACAGCATTGTGAGGTCACACTGCAGCACTTATGTCATTGTTGCCATGAACACGGGCGGGTAATAAAGGAAGGACCAAGGGTTGTTAACCATATAAGCGACATAAAGTATTATGAAGGTGCCTGGTGGCAACTCCAGTTAAGGTTAAGGTTTTGTCTAAAATGGGGCATAAATTCCTGCTTTTCCCTATGAGCAGGTGGTTAACCAGTATGGATTAACCTTTACTCTGAACTTTACTCTGTCAGGGAGTTAGGCTCCTAACTCCCATGGATTTCAGTGGGAGTTAAGTGCCTAAATACCTTTGAGGTTCTGAGCCAAAAAAACAAATTTAATTTGGTGACCCTTTTCAAACAGAATTTAAGCAAAGTGAGTCTCTGTTGGTCAGAGGTAGGACAGCCATGGGGAGTAAGAAAGCCCACTTACTTTTTTCCCCTCCGTAATAGATTAGATCTTGGATCTGAAATCGACTTTAGCCAGCACAATACCCAGCCTCTCCTTCTGTCCAAGTAAAAGCAACTGACCCTGAGGGCCAACTGACCCAGTGTTCAAATCACAGCATTGTGAGGTCACACTGCAGCACTTATGTCATTGTTGCCATGAACACGGGCGGGTAATAAAGGAAGGACCAAGGGTTGTTAACCATATAAGCGACATAAAGTATTTATGGAGGTGCCTGGTGGCGACTCCAGTTAAGGTTAAGGTTTTGTCTAAAATGGGGCATAAATTCCTGCTTTTCCCTATGAGCAGGTGGTTAACCAGTATGGATTAACCTTTACTCTGACCTTTACTCAGTCAGGGAGTTAGGCACATAAATACCTGCAAAACTCTGGGCCCAACTGCCACTCAGAACTTCCCCTGAAGATGGTGGCCTCATTGGTTCTAACTGTCGACATTCCTATGCTGCTCATAGACATTGTGGATGCTCCATCCAGCTGGATGGTGTACACAATGATACCATCCAAGTAGAAGAAACATCTGCTTAAGTCATTAATCTCTGAGAGGCAGCAGGCCCCTGGGTCATCCCAAAAAGCTGAACTGAACTATAATGACGCAGCCCAATAGTGAAGGTTATCTTTATGCAGAACTTCCGTAAGAGAACCTGGCAATATCCACTGGGCAAATCCAGAGTACTGGATTCCTGAGCACCCCCAAATTGGTCCAGAACATCATCAATCTGTAGGATTGGCGGTGTATGTTTTTTGTAACAGTATTTAGCTGTCTAACAACCCCACAAAAGCAGTGTACTTTATCTTTCCTTGTGACTAGAAAAACTGGTGATGTCCATGAGATGGCCAAATCACTCTCTTTTTGACCTGTAACAGGTTTTCTACTGTCTTGGCACAGCTGTGCAAGACGGTCTCTGTTTATGGGGTGTACATCTCGATGTATCGATATAGTGCTGTCAAATGAGCCCATCCCAGCTTGGCGGTAAGTCCTATAATTAAGATGCCTTTGTAACTGGACAACAGGATATTCACATCCTCCAAGGGCACTGTTGTATCAGTCACAGAAGATGAAATTGATACATTGGTGTTAGTGTGTAATTCAGCACGATCTTCATCTCACCCTGATGTTTGATTACGCACATGGAATTGCCATCGGATTCCAGTCTACAAAAATCTACTCCCAAACTGGACCATATCAGTGACCACAAATGGGTGTCCCCTGCTGAGGCACCAATATGTACAGTGAGATCTGCCTTGCCTTTAACTGACAATTCTTGGCCCTCAGTTCTGTGGACAGGAAGCTGATGAGGATAGGTCAGGGGGATATTTGCTCAAAGTTCTCAAGTCACTAGAGAAACAGCAGCTCCCATAGCCACTAAACCAGGCAGCAGCTGTCTGATTCACAGTGACCCATACAACACCAGCAACAGAGGTAATGCTACTTCAGTAAATGGCCTTTGCTCTGCTTCAGTTAGTCCCTATTCTAGTCTGATTCACCAGACCGAGGCTAAAACGAAGTCCATCCTGTCGTGTGGACAGAATTGGATCTGAAATGGGCTCCCAGAGTTCATTTACTCAAGACTGCAGGAATAAAAGCTGTGCTCAGCAATAATTAGAGATGCTAATAAGGAGCTATCTGAGTGAAAGACAAATGTCACTCCCAAGGAGGGGGGCGGGAAGGTGAGTGTGTCCTGGGAGGCAGCTGTTGCAGGCATCTTGTGCAGGGCCGGCTCTAACCTTTTTGCCGCCCCAGGCAAAAAAAAAAGAGCACCGCCGCCGAAACCCCTGCCCCCGCAAGCGCCGTGCTGCACTGGGCCGCCGAAACCCCCACCCCCATCCCCAGCGCCACGCCGCACTGTGCCGGGCTGCCAAAGCCTCTCCCCCGCCCCGCGCCAGGCCGCCGAAACCTCCGCCCCCCCCAGCGCCAGGCCGCGCTGCGCCAACCCCCGCCCCCCCCCAGCGCCACCGAAGCCCCCGCCACCCCCGTGCTGCGCCGCTGAAACAAGAACAAAAAACTCCGAGCGCCCCCCTGCCACCCCAAGATTGACCGCCCCTTCCGGAGGTGCCGCCCCAAGCACGAGCTTGGTCAGCTGGTGCCTGGAGCCGGCCCTGACCTTGTGGCAGCCTGAGGACAGTTACCAATTCTCGGGGAACGCTAACCTGTATTGTACTGTGCAGCCACGAGGTGGCGTGTGTGTAACAGACCCCAGCCAGACCTAGCAGAGCATTACAGGGCCTTGTGATGGACACACCTGGTGTGTATCTGGCTGAGGGGGAAGCTCTGTAGACAGTGCGTATCTGCCACAGCAGGATGAGGGCAATGGTGGAAGCCGGGTGCTATTGCCTACCTCTGCTACGGCCAGAGGAGACTCTGACTTACAGAGTACAAGCTGTTCTGAACTACGCCAGGCTGAAGACTAGGGGGGATTTTGCCCGCCACATGAACTACACAGGACTGTGGGGAACACAACTCCTGGTCTCTTCATTTTTTCACAATTCAGTGACAAGAATAAAAATATGGCCAAGGGCCCTGTAGGTTTCCTTGTGGCAGCTGGCCAGGAAGTGCCCCCTGGCTGGAGAACATAACCGAGTGTTAGCCATGGTCAAGCCTGCCTTTAGGTAGAGGTCGGCTTTGGGTAGACCAGGGGAAGGGAGGTCATGGGGCCGGCCCTTTAGGGGGAGTCAGGGCCTAGCTTACCTATGACAGGCTCCTGTAAGGGAGAACCAGCCAATCCAGCCCCACCCTGGAAGTAATTAAATCCCTAGGTGGCTGGTTGGCAGCTAAACATCTAATGAGCCTGATAAAGGGTTACCCGGGCTCAGCTGAAGGGTCCTAGAGACAGGAAGCCGGTGAGGAGAGGAGAGGAGATCCGATCCGATCCGATCCGATCCGATCCCAGGAGAGCTAAGGGAGAGGAGCTGCCAGAGATGACATTGATAGAAACAGCAGCTGAATGAAGACAGAGCCCTGCACGTGAGGGCTGCAGAGAATAGAGGTACAGTCTGACCTGAACCCAGCTCTGGGAAGGAGGGATGGGGGCTCCTGACTCAAGGAGAGTGAGGGCCTTGAGTTCGAGCCAGAGGCTGGAGCAGAGTGAAGGAAAAGATTTTATTTTGGGGTTTAATTGAACTCAGAGTGGACTCCAGCAGGGGACTTTTGTCTCAGAGCTTTTGGACTGTGTGGAGCAGTTTAAGGAGTTCTGAAGAGGGTAAACTGAGGCAGGGCAGTGGCAGGGCCACCCAGAGCCAGCTGAGGAGGAGCTTGGGGGTGCCACACCATGATGAGTCTGCACAACTGCCCCCCCCCCCCCCCCCTTAACAGAACTGCTGCCCGTTCCCCATGCGGACAAAGCCTCCCTCTCTCCGGTCTGTCTGCATGGGCCCAATGGAGCCTACGTCCCTGAGTGTGAACCTGGAGCAGCTGAGCACAGGGTGGTGCCTCCCACCTGACTCCTGGCCTCCTCATCCCAGCTCCCCGGTGGTTCCCTCTTCCCTGAAACCTGTGGCTGTCTCTGAGCCTGCTCCCCCTGCCCCACCCTGGGGGTCCTGAGCCCCCTGATGGCTGGATGCTGAACTGGGGTGACCCAGGGCCCAGCACGGCACCAGCAATGTCACTACAATACTGTCAGACCCAGCCGGACAGGCATCATGGTGCACTGGGATCCTGGCACTACCTCAGCGTTTACGGCTCCCCTTGCGGGGCCTGGTCCGCACTCAGACTGGGAGCCCTTCGGGGCCGGCAGCCTCTTGTTCTGTCTCTGCAGCGCCTGGCGCACTCGTGGGCGTGATACCAATAATAACGCTCACTGCCCAGCCCCTAAGGGCTGCGTGACAGCACGGGGCCTTCCCCATTTCACACGGCATAGGCACCGACTGCATGGGTGCTGCTGGGCTGGAGCACCCTTGGGGAAAAATTAGCATGTGCTCCACACCCACCAGCAGCCAAGCTCCCCTCGCCTTGCGTCCTCCCCTCTCCCGAGCACTCCGCATCCCGACTCCTTCCCTCATTCCCAGCGCTTCCCGCCACCTAATAGCTGTTTGGCAGCGCTTAGGACTTTCCGGGAGGAAGGGGGAGGAGCAGGGATGCGGCGCGCTCAGGGGACGAGGCGGAGAAGAGGCGGGGCGGGGACTTTGGGGAAGGGGGTAGAATTAGGGTGGGGCGAGGGTGGTGCAGGGGCGGGGCCATGGGGGGGAGCAACGAGCACCCACGGGACAGAGGGGAAGTCGGCGCCTATGGCACACGGAGACCCAGGAGTGCAGAGAGCCCTGGTTACTGCCCCACACATTCTCCCAGCGACTCCTCCGAGCTCCCAGACACAGGTCCCAGGGATCAGAGCGCGGGCAGTCGAGTGGCACTGACCGGTCGGGGGCTGATGGGGTGGGTGGAAGGAAAGGGTTAATCCCAGCGTGGTGGCACTTTGCTGCATGGCCCTGCCTGGTCTCTGCCCTCTGGGCGCAGCACAGGGCATGTGTCTCTGAGCAGATCCCTGCCCCCTCGCCCGGCCATTTGCCCCAGACACAGAGAATCCAGGTGCCGAGGGAAGGAGCGGCCCCAGCAGCGCCGCATTGGCCCTGGCACGGGCTGAGCCTGCGAGCGCAGAGACAGAGGCAGCGGCAGAGAGGGGGGCTCGGCCAGGCAAAGCAGCAGGGTCCCCACCTGCAGGGCAGGGGTCAGCGCTGGGACAACAGGCCGGGCTGGGTCAGGGGCTGGGAGCTCTAGCAGCGAGCGCGGTACCAGCACAAATGGCCCTGCTGGAGACCCTGGGCCTGGCCAGCGCGTCTCCCAGGACCTGGGGCCCTGCCCAGAAGGGAGCCCAGGTTGCAGGCACCACTGGGGGGTGGTGCCAGGAGCAGCTGCAGGGAGTGAATCTCTTCCAAGGGAGGGGGCTGGAGTCATTGATACAGAATTGACCACAGTTACCTGCAAATCCTCGGGCTCTTCTGAGTCCTGGAACAACCAGCAGAGAAAGAGAGGTGAGAATTCACCCAGCAGAGTCACCCGGAGCGGGGCTCATTGCAGAGACTGTGGGGCAGAGCCGACGTCCTGACACAAACAGAACGGACTGTTCAGCAGCAGCTCTAGCTAGGTACCTACATGGGCCTGCTCCCCACAGCCCCCCGGCTCTGCACCGTCTCACAACAGACCAGGGCTCAACAGGCTCTGACTCCCCCTCGGCTTTTCTGTCCCATGTTTCCCAGCTGGGTTTCTCCCCCGTGCAGATCCCGTCACACCCGCCCAGCCCAGGGGCTGATCCAGACAGGGGAACAGGCTCCCAGCACCTGTCGTGACCTGCCCTAGCACAGCGACCCAGGAGTCTCCCCTCTCTCTGCAGCCAGCCCCTCTGGAAGGAGAGACAGAGAGAGTAATTAGCCACAACCCCTGTCTCACCACTACTAGAGCCACAGCTCTTTCAAGCTGATACAATATCCCAGCACAGGCTGGCGACCAAGGCAAAAGGAGGGAGCTTCTCCTAGATATTTAGGCATCTAAAGATGCAGGTAGACACTGAGTGGGATTTTCAAATGTGCTGAAGCAGGTTAGGCAAGTCCACAGGAGTTAGGTGCTTTGGAGGTTCCCACCAGACACCTAAATACCTTTGAAAGTCTGGCCCAAGGTGCTCAAACACGAGGGCCCTGATGCTCAGCTGGTGTCAGTCAGGGAGGCGGGAATCCGGCCCTGAGTCTGTGATAACGTCTCACGTTAACCAAGAGCATCAGCCCCTGCGCTCAGATAACCAGGGAGAGAGTGGGAGGCAGCGCTGGGCACACAGATTCATGATTATGAATTATCTGCTCTCCTGAAATCTTCCCCTTTGGGCTCTGCTCTGAGCAGCCAGGGAAGCTGGGGCCCCCAGGGCTCTCCCGGGATCTGGGTCCCTCTTAGCTGGGCAGTCACAGTGCTCTGAATTAAGCTCCGATCCACGAGTAATATGGGCCCAACCTGCTGGGCCAAATCCCTTCCCCTGCCCTGCTCCAATACAACGAGAGACAAACCCCCAGCAGCGCCCCTTACCCAGGAATCCCGTAACAGCCTCCCGGAGATTGTTCTCTCGCGGGAAATCCCGGATTCTCTTTTCCACCTCAGGGGACTCGGGCGCTGGATGCGGTGACGTCGCCTTCTCGCCCCTGCAGAGACGTGTGTTTATTCCTCCCTCTCGTCAGCCCTAAGTTCCTACCCCCCAGAGCCAGACGGGGAGCGGGTGGAAACTGGACCATAGGCAGGGCTAACAGGGCCATGACCTCTACTGCCCAGGGAATTTAGGGCCGGCCTGGGGACTGAGGGCCTCTCTCCATCCAGAGAGAAAACCCAGCCTGGGCAGGGCCAACCCTGGCTCCCCTCACACCCGGCCAGTCCCACGTCCCCACTAGGGCCTGGAGGGGCCGATCCCAGGGCTGAGAGAGGGGCCCATTCTCCTGGCCCAGCCTCTCCTCAGCTTCTCCTCTCAGCCTCCAAGAGGCCTGTCACTCTCCATGGGGTGGGAGGCTCTGGGACGGGGACTCTGCCCCACTCGGCCCTGGGCTGGGACACTCGGCTCTCTCCCCGCAGGCCCCTGGGCCCCATCACACGGGACAGGCTTTGGGCCAAGACAGAGCTGGGGCCAGGTCCCAGCTGGGCCCTTGGGGTGACAGGCCCCCAGCCCCATGAATAATCACCCAAGCCAGCCTGGTCCCAGGGAGGGGTCTCCAGCCAGAGCTGTAGGGCAATCCCCTCCCCTGGGTGGGTCACACAGACACAGCGGCTGCAGCCCCAGGGCAATGGGGACGGAGGGGGGCTGGATCCAGAGGGTGAGACCCTCCCATAGTTGGGGCACTGGGTCTGCAGCCTGGGCTCTGAGTCTCTTCCCAGCCCGACGGGGCGTGAGGGGCAGACGGAGCCCGGACGTACCTGCTCACGGCACTTCTGACACCCTAGAGGGGAAGGAGAGACAGAGCAGAGAGTCAGTGCCCATGGCCCAGCCGGGTCACTCTGCTCTCCCAGCCCCAGCCCCACGGGCTGCTCCCCCAGTGGGGTGGCGGCACTAAAGGGCTGTGCTAGGGGGAGCAGCGCTGCCCTCCAGGGATGGCCGGGCCTCCTGCACTGAGCCCTGGGGCTGGAACAGCCTGTCACCACCTCCCCGACAGCCTGATCTCCTCTCTCTTTGCAGCCCGTGGCCCTGCAGATATCCCGGCCGCACGCTCTGCACTGAGCTTTACGGGGTCTTGGGGGCCGTCCCCTCCCGACACTGGGCTCTGGGTGCATCTGACACAGTCTCACCTGCAGCAGTTCCAGCAGGGGCTGCTGACACTTCCCCTCCAGCTCCGTGATCAGGGCGCTGAGCCGGGAAATCTCCTCACCCAGGTGGGTGGCATTTTCCTCCCTCCTCCTCCCCATCTCCTCGTCCAGCTCTGCAGCCAGACCAGCAGGAGGCGCTCTTGGTTAGCCAGGAACTGGCGCAGCCGCTCGCACTCGGACACCACCAGCTGCCACTCCACTTCCATCTGCCTCTGGGGTGCGCAGAGACACACAGGGGCAGGGCAGGGACACGGGGTGAGTGGGGGTCATGGGAAATGGTACAGGGCCTTGTCTGGGCTGCACAGAGCGTTTCATTCGATACCTTTGCCAGTGTAACTGTGTCTGCACTAGGCCTTTTGCTAGTATGAAAATGTCACCAAAAATCACCAACCCCCCTACAATCAATCACCGCCCCCCCATCGCTGTACCAGCAACAGGTTGAAGTGCAGACCAGGCCTTGGCAAATGGTGCTGCCCAAACCACCCAATGGCCTCACTGGAACGTCTGACACTCAAACCCTGGGATCAGCACAAATCTCCCCCTGCTCCGCCCTGACCCCTGCCACATCCCTGCCTGCTCAGCCATTTTACTGGCCTCTCCCCCTGCTCTCCCCAATCCCCAGCACTAGAGAGCCAGAGATTGCTCCCAGCTACCCTGGGGTGAATCCTTTTACTCCAGTGGGAACTAACCCCAGGGTCCCAGAGGAATCTGACCCTGACCCCACTGACTTCGGTGGGGTCACTTCTGATGTACACTAGGCACCTGAGAGCAGAGGCTGCCCCGCACTGGTTAAAATGACCCTGAACCGTCTCCCTGCATTGACCCTGGAAACCTTTAACCTTCTGCACCGCCCAGACCCCAACCAGCAGAGATCCTCCGCTGCTCTCACTGACACCCCTGTGCAAACCGGCCGGGCAGGGCAGTGCACCTACCAGGAGCCTCTCACTCTTCTTGTCCCAGTTGGATTTCAGTCCCAGGAGCTCTTCTCTCTCCTCCCGCAGACGCTGCAGGAGGCTCAGGATTTGCTCCTGCAAACAGACAATGGCTCTGGGGGCTGGTTTGGGGTCACTGGTTTGTGCCCAGCGACAACATCATCACCAAGCAGAGTAAGGCGGTGGGAGCAGGTCCCCCTTCTCCAGACCCCTGAAAAAGTGACCCCAGCTCCAAGATAACTCCCGAGGCAGAGCTGCTGGGCCTGGCCCAGTCCCTCCCCAGCACCATCATCTCCAGGCTGTTTCACTGCCATAGGTCCGGTGCTCTGGAACAGCCCCTGGGAGGAGCTCTTTAGTGTGGCAATCCCCTTAGGGTCACACTTTTTCCAATGAGGAAAGCCACTTGGCTTCACCGCCTCCTGACTCTGAATCTCAGAGCCTTCAGCACCCCTGCTTCAAGTCAGCAAGCCCACCTGAGTTGGACACCCAAGGGAGACTTGTATGCCCCAAGGGAGCCATGTACCCCCACTTCCTTACTCTGGAGTGACTCAATCAGCATTGTAAAAGCAGAGGGGTTTATTACCGGGGTAGTCAACAGGCGGACCGAGGCTAAATCTGGACCACCTGATGCTTTTGAGCAGATCCTGAAATATGTTTATTTATTTATTATCATGATTGTTGTTATTTTTTATTATTTTCTCTGGACCTTGACTATGCCTTGACCAAGAAATTTGGACCTTAATAAAAAATAATTGACTCTCCCTGGTTTTTTACATGTCTGGAACACAGCGCAGACAGTTATTAGTTAACACAGAAAACGGAAAGGTCCATCCGGGTTGGTCCCAGAGCCCTCTGACCCCTCTGTAGTCCCAGTGCAGAAGCTGTTCTCCTGCCTCCAGCAGCCCACACTTAGAACCCCACCCCAGTCCTTTGTCCTTCAGCTGGGCACACTTGGCTGGCTTCCCACAGAGGACAGGCCATCCATGGTCATTTGTTGTTTGGGGCCAAATGTCCAGGCCACTAGGGTTACCATATTTCCACAAGCAAAAAAGAGGACACTGGCAGGGGAGGAGCCCCTCTCTAGCCCCGCCCCTGTCCCAGCCCATCCACTCCCTCCCACTTCCCACCCCCTGATTGCCCCTCTCAGAACCCCCAATTCCCCCCCCCCGCTCCTTGTCCCCTGACTGCCCCCTCCTGGGACCCCTGAAACTAACTGCCCCCTAGGAGCCCACCCCCTATCTAAGCCGCCTTGCTTCTTGTCCCCTGACTGCCCCCTCCTGAGAACCCCCTACGACCCTACCTGTCCCCTGACTGCTCCAACCCTTATCCACACCCCCACTCCATATTCACACCCCTGCCCCCATGCCCTATCCAACTGCTCCCCGCCCCCTGACAGTACCCCCAGAACTCCTGACCCATTCAACCCCCTCTGCTACCTGCCTGCCTCGACCCCTCTCCACACCCCTGCCCCTCTGACAGCCCCCCCGAACTTCCGACCCATCCAACCCCCCCTCCCTGTCCCCTGACCAGGGCTGGCTTTAAAGAGCCCAGGAATCGGGCTGCGCTCCGGCCGGGGTTGCAGGGCTTGGGGCTGGGCTGGCGCGCTCAGCCAGAACCGGGGCCGGCGGTGCTGGGGCCGGGCCGGCGGTGCTGGGGCCGGAGCCGGAACCGGGGCCGGCGGTGCTGGGGCTAGGCCCGGGCCAGGGGTTCTGGGGCCGGAGCCGGGCCGGGCCCGGGCCGGGGGTGCTGGGGCCGGAGCCGGGCCCGGGCCGGGGTGCTGGGGACAGAGCCGGGCTGTGCCGGGGGTGCTGGGGCCAGAGCCGGGCTGGGCCGGGGTGCTGGGGCTGGATCCAGGACCACCACCCTGGGGCCGGAACCGCTGGGGCCCGAGCTGGGCCGGAGCCACTGGGGCCGCCGGGTGCCACTCGGCCAGGGCCGCGCCTCCCCGGAGCTCTCCTCCCAGCGCCCCCCCCCCCCCCCCCCCCGCCCCAGCTTACCTGCTGCTGCCTCCCGCTTTCCCCTGCTTCTTTTCAGACTTCCCGGGAAGATCTGATTCGCGGGAAGCAGGGGAGGGGGAGGAGCAGGTTGGGGGAGCGTTCAGGGGAGGGGAGGAGGGGGAAGACAGCTGCGGGGCCGGACGGAGTGGTAAGGCTGCAGGGGATGGGGGTAGCCGGGAAGGGGCTTTGGGTGCCCAGCGGCGCTTGGCCGCCACTTTTCTGTCTATTAATAGCCGACCGGGGGGAAATCCCGGACATTTTTAGATTTTTAAAAATCCCTCCCGGACGGCTATTTATAGACCAAAAAGCTGGACATGTCCGGGGAAATCCGCACATAGGGTAGCCCTACAGGCCACTGTCTTCTGGGACACTCCATGGGCATGGGACCCCAGGCAGCCAGCTGTCCCTCATGCCTGAATCTCTGGGTCTCTACAAGTAAACACCCCTCACCTAGTTAACCATGGGTAAGGCTAAGATTTTGTCACAGATATTTTTAGGAAAGTCATGGCAGGTCATGGGCAATAAATAAAAATTCATGGAAGCCCGTGACCTGTCCATGACTTTTACTAAAAATATCCCTGACAAAATGGGGAGCTCAGCTGCAGGGTCCCCACACCGCTCGCAGCGGCTGGGCAGCTGTGGGGGCTCGCTGGTTGCTCCGAGGGCCTGCACCGCCCGTGGCAGCCAGGAGCTCCCCAGCTGTCTGCAGCTCCCAGCCGCTGCGAGCTGAAGTCACGGAGGTCTCTGGAAGTCACGGATTCCATGGCTTCTGCAACCTCTGTGAAAAACTCATAGCCTTAGCCATGTCATGTGTAACCCATGCCTGCTTGGTGTGGCGCTCTGTCCCCCTTTAGCGGCACCTAGACCAGCTAAAGATGTATTAGCCTCCCACAGCCATGGAGAAGAGAAACAGGTCTTTTAGCTCGTGCATTAAGCTCCACAGGTCCCCAGCTTTGATCCCCGCTGACGACAACTAGGGTCTGTTGGTGTTAAACATGCACCACCTAGGAGACACTGTGGTGCACACACTTCATCCAAAATATTATGAAAAATTCCCACGGCACAACAATCTCATTATCAGGCAGTTCCCTGGCTCTAACCCAGGGCTGGTCAGACACACACAGGGAGCTCTGTAGCTGCAGAGAAGCTGTCCCAGCCATTCAGATAACTGTTCCCTACCCTGTACTCCTGGGCAGCCTCCTCAATGGGAACCACCATGTGAGTGCGGTGAGCCCGGGATCTGTCACAAACCACGCAGATGGGTGTTTCATCCTCCTCGCAGAAGAGTTTCAAAGCCTCCTGGTGCCTCTCACACACTCGCTGCCCCTCGGGCTCTGGCCCCGCCTGCACCCTCAGGCATTTCACTAACTCCACCAGGTTCCCCAGCTGCCTGTTGGGCCGCAGGTCTCTCTGCGGGGCCATTTCTCTGCACTGGGGGCAGGAAAAGTCTGGCTCCGGCTCCCCCCAGCACTGGCTGATGCAGGCCCGGCAGAAGTTGTGCCCACACTCAATAGTCACCGAGTCTGTGAAATACTCCAGGCAGACGGAGCAAGTCACTTCGTGCTGGAAGCTCCCAGCCAGGTCCCCGGCAGTCATGGCCCCTTGGCACCCAGGATCCAGCTGCTGCGGGTTAGTTTCACTTTTCTGCGCTCAGAGGAGCCTATTTGGCTGGGCTGAGGTGTTTCCTTCCTGCTGCTCTCAGCAGGGCCTGCGGTGAGTCACCCCCATGTCACAGCCAGGGCCGGCTCCAGGCACCAGCGCAGGAAGCAGGTGCTTGGGGTGGCCAACGGAAAGGGGCGGCACGTCCGGCTCTTCGGTGGCAATTTGGCAGCGGGTCCCTCACTCCCTCTCGGAGGGAAGGACCTGCCGCCGAAGAAATGAAGAAGGAAGCAGCAGCGGTAGAGCTCGCGGGTTTTTTGTTTTGTTTTGCCGCTTGGGGCGGCAAAAATGCTGGAGCCGGCCCCGGTCACAGCCTGGGGGGGCAGGGGAGAAAGAGCCAGGGCTAGCGAAGGATTAACACCAGCTCCTCTCCCAGACAGTCTGTGCAGAGTTGGAGGCTGGCTGGGGGCTGGTTCCTTCCAGCCTCAGAAAGTCCCTGTCCCAATGAGGGCGGCAGCTGAGGTTGAGATGGATGGGAAGGAGATGAAGCAGCTGAGAGCTGTTGTGGCTGGTGCTGGGAGAAGTGTGGAGAATAAAGAACAGGAATTAGAAACCCTGCGGCTCCTGGGTCTGAGTTAGTGATAAGCTTGTTACATGATGCTGCTGCCTCCATTGTAAGTTTTGGCAATCCCATCCCATCTCCTAGAACTGGAAGGGACCTTGAAAGGTCATCGAGTCCAGCCCCCTGCCTTCACTAGCAGGACCAAGTACTGATTTTGCCCCAGATCCCCAAGTGGCCCCCTCAAGGATTGAACTCACAACCCTGGGTTTAGCAGGCCAATGCTCAAACCACTGAGCTATCCCTCCCCCCGATGAAACTAATGTCGACACAAAAAAAAATCGACAAAACATGTCCCCAATGCGAGTTTACATTTGCTCCCTTTGTTAACAGATCGTGTCCACATTCGGGGCACCATTGTCGACAAGATGAGCAATGCACTGTGAGTGTGTATCCCAGAGTGCCTGGTGACACCATCTGTCGCTAGGTGTTGTGGGAAGGCGGAAACGGAGCGAGGTGCATCCTGGGATGTGCAAAATGTCCCATCATGCACTGCTTTGTGTCCCAGCCCTCCAATGGTTTCTGGCTTCCTTTTGCGCCATTTTTCCTACTATCAATCTTTGCAAGCGTGCGACAGCATCTGCAGTGAGAGAGGATGGATCCCGCACTTCTCTCCTATGGGCTGTTAGCTGTCATGAGGACATTGCACATGGCAGTACCGTTACTCGCAAAGTTACTGACAGAGAAGGAATTGCAGGCGCCCGAGTGTGATATGGACAGCAGTAACTTATCAATGCTTTTGGCATTCACAGAGCAGCTGCATACGATAGACCGTCGCTTTTGGGCTAGGGAAACAAGGCCTGGTTGGTGGGATCGCATTGTCATGCAGGTGTGGGTTGATGACCAGTGAGTACAGAACTTTAGGATGTGTAAAGCAACCTTCCTGGAGCTATGTGCTGAGCTGGCCCCAGACCGGCGGCGCAAGGACACCGGAATGAGAGCTGCCCTTTCAGTAGAGAAGCATGTTGCAATCGCTGTGTGGAAGCTGGGGAATCCAGACTGCTACCGGTCAGTTGCAAATCAATTTGGAGTGTGGAAGTCCACTGCTGGGGCTGTCTTCCTCCACCTGTGCAGGGCAATAAATCGCATGCTGCTGCAGAGGACTGTGACTCTGGGAAATGTACATGAAATAGTGTCTGGCTTTGCAGAGATGGGTTTCCCTAACTGTGGCGGGACGATTGATGGCGCACACATTACAATTTTAGCGCAAGATCACCTTCCCTCTGAATACATCAGTAGGAAGGGATACTTCTCCGTGATGTTGCAGGCGTCTGTGGATCACCGTGGGCATTTCAGAGACATCAATGCAGGCTGGTCTGGAAAGGTGCATGACGCTCGTATCTTCAGGAACAGTGGCCTGTACAGAAAGCTGCAGGCGGGGACTTTCTTTCCAGACCAGAAGATCACAGTGGGGGATGTGAAAATGCGCATAGTAATCCTGGGAGACCCGGCTTACCCCTTACAGCCCTGGCTCATGAAACCTTACACAGGGCCCCTGGACAGCAGCAAGGAGCGGAGCAGATGCTGCATGATAGTTGAAAGTGTCTTTGGCCATCTGAAAGCTCGCTGGAGGTGTCTCTGTGGCAGGTAGACCTTACTGAGGATAATATTCCTGTGGTCATAGCCGCGTGCTGCACTTTGCATAATCGGTGTGAATCTAAGGGTGAAATGTTTGCTGAGGTGTGGAGCACTGAGGCAGAGCGCTTGGCTGCACAGTTTCAGCAGCCAGATGCTAGGGCTGTCAGAGGAGCCCAGAGGGCTGCTATTAACATCAGAGAGGCTTTGAGGAACCACTTTGACAATGAGGGGCACTAACACATGTCTGCCTTGGAGGTGCTTCCCTGGGGCATCCATGTTAAATTTTGGGGCCCAAGATCCATGTGAGAAAATGCTTTAGAAGCCTGTTCCCGATACTGCACTTATTGCTATACTATTTTGTAGAACACAGAATAAAAACATTGTCCCATTAGAAACCTTTGCCTTTATTTATTGTTAAAACCTCACAAGTGTATTGAGCACCAACCCTCATTGTCCAAGCTGTGAGAGGGGGTGGAGTGATGGGGAAACTGAGGAGCACTGTGAAGTGAAAAGGAATGTGTGGGCATGGGGGGGGTGGGGTTGGCAAAGAATTGTGCATGTGCACGTGCTGCAGTGGAGGTCGACCCCAGATCTGTTCAGTCTGCAGATGTATTAAAGACTTGAGCATCTGTGTCTGATCCTCCATAACTTTTATCATCCACTCTGTCGCTTGCCTAGCAAATGCTGCATTCTCTTTTCTGTCCTGTCTTTCGGCTTCCCAGCACTCTTTGTGTTCCGTAGTCTGTCTCTCATCGCGCTGCGGCACCTCTCTGAACATATCTTCTTTGCTGGGTCTTGGCTTCTTCCTTATCTGCCAAAGCCGGTCGGCAGGGGTGCATGGTGCGTTCCTCGAGGTCTCGGCTGCTGTGGACAATACATAGAAGAGGGATTGTTACAGGGGATGGATCACTTGATGATTACCTGTTCTGTTCATTCCCTCTGGGGCACCTGGCCACTGTCGGAAGACAGGATACTGGGCTAGATGGACCTTTGGTCTGACCCAGTATGGCCATCCTTATGTTCTTACATTCCAGCAAACGATTGAAACATTTTGTTAACAAGGGCCTTTTCCAACTAGTAGCAATCACTTTATCACTGGCTCTGGGCAGGCACACAGCTCCGCAAGCACCCCAGTCATGGTGAGTGTCGGGATCCGGGGGAGGGTGGTTGTGCGTATGGAGAAAACAGTCACGGCTTGCAGTGCAGCTTTGCAGGGAACTCATTCTAAAATTATCACACTTTTCCACAGGCGGGCACACCTCTAGCTGACATCTCACTGCTGCAGGTAAGCAGGGAAACCAGGGTGCAACTACTGCATGCTTGTGGCTTTCACCCCAGTCTATATGCAGCTCAGCTATGTGCCGCTTTGTTCCCAGCTTCAGTGATTGCCAGATGGCAGGGGACAGTTTCCTACAATGGGGGAACTAACAAGGCTGCAATCCCATGGAATCTGTGGCAGAGGATTAACAAGTACCTCTTGGAAACTTTCCAGAGCCCCTCTCTGGAGATTTCCATGGAGATCTTGATGTCCATCGACACCCTGCTTGGCAATGCAGATTAGCTGCATAGGACGATGTCCAGCTCTTATAGAAACACAACCTGCCTCCCACTCTTCTATTCCCTACACAAGCCACAGCAATTTACCTGGTGTCTCAGCTGCTTCCTGCTCCCCAGAGAGCACTTCTGGAGTGGAGAAAAGTTCCTGGCTGCCTGCCCCACCTGAAGACCCCTCTGGGAGCTACACATCCTCTTCTACCTCCACTTCTTCATCCAGAATTTCAGACTCCGGGTTAGCTACTCTTTTTGCTGCCTCTGAAGTATCCAAGGGGCTATCGACAATGGAAGTGGAGTCACCACCGAGGATAGCATTCAGGACCTTATAAAAGCAGCACTTCTTAGGTGCAGCACCGGAGCAATGGTTTGCCTTCCGCGCCTTATGGTACACCTGCCTCAGCTCCTTTATCTTCGCTCTGCACTGCTGCGTGTCCCAATCAGAGCCCTTTTCACACAATCCTCGAGAAATTTGCCCATATGTGTCCTGATTCCTACGGGGTCACTCGACAGCTGTGACTGAACAGACTCCTCTCCCCATATACTGATCAGATCCAACAGCTCCACAGTGGTCCAAGTGGGAGCGCGTGTGGTGCGATAGCCAGCCATGCTCACCTGGGAAGATGCCAGGACACCTCTTCACGCTGAGCCAGCAAGCAGGAAATGGGATTTCAAATTCCTGGGGCTTGCAAGGGGGAGGGGCGGATTGCCTAAAGGGCAGCGGAGTTCAAACTGCTGACCAGAGCGGCAGCATGGGAATTGTGGGACACTTTCTGGAAGCCAATAAAAGCAAAAAAAGACAGGCATGCTGTCTACACTGGCTGTTTGTCGACAATAAAGGGAGGGGAAAGACAAAATTCTCTTACAGGGTGTAACGATGCGGTTCTGGCGGGACCCAACTGAGAGTGCCAATTCAGGACAAATTGCTAAAACAGGGCAGTTACAGCCCAAGGCTGGGGTTTTTCCACCTCTAAGGCAAACCAAACCAGCCAGACTAAGAGGACTTTGGTCTCACCCCACTGGCTAAGCACAAGTCACACAAGCAATTCCCTTAGATACTCCAGTTTCCCAGTCTCACCACCAGTGCCACTCGTTATGGGGACAAATGGTTATGAAAACCAATACTCCAGTAAAAGAAAAATGGTTCTCTCGATCCCAAAGGACCAAGCCCCAGACCCAGGTCAATATACAAATCAGATCTTACCCACAAATCACGCTGTTGCCAATCCTTTAGAATCTAAAATCTAAAGTTTTATTCATAAAAGGAAAAAGATAGAGATGAGAGTTAGAATTGGTTAAATGCAATCAATTACATACAGTAATGGCAAAGTTCTTGGTTCAGGCTTGTAGCAGTGATAGAATAAACTGCAGGTTCAAATCAAATCTCTGGAATACATCCTCAGTCCTTTGTGTAGAGCTTCTGTTTGTAGCAAAGTCCCTCCAGAGGTAAGAAGCAGGATTGACGACAAGATGGAAAGTGTCAGTGGATCGACACTCCTGGTCGAGGGTTGTTCTTTTGGCAGACTAGACATTCGGCCTGTACCTGGGAGGCCAGGGGTCTAAGTCCAGAGGTTAGAAAATATTTATTCATAAGCTGGGTAAGAGCCTCCCTGCCAGCGTATAATTCTTTGTTTCTTCACCAGGGTCAGTTCTTAATGTCTTTTGCAGTCAGGAATTCCTGGACTTTGTGGTTTCAATGAAGCAAGTGTTCCTTCTTCTCTTTTCCTGAAACAGTGTGGTTCAGCATCATACAAGGGAGAGGTTACTAGCACATCACCCTGTAATGGGTTTGCTTCTTTTAGAAAAATCCAAAGGCACAGTAGCTCTGTCAGTGGACAAGAGAGAGGTTACTAGCACTTCACCTTGTCTTTTTTTTTTTCCTGCTGTCCAGAAGGCACAGCAGAGCTAGAAGGAGAAATAGGCTTAACATTAGTTGGAGAGTTCTCCTGAGGTGGAAGGTTTACAGTGAGAAGCCTGGGTTCAGGTGGGCAGTCCTTGGCACTTCACAGCGGTGTTGGTGGTTAACAGGACTTGGAAAGGGCCTTTCCAGTGTGGAGCCAAAGCAGTTTTTCGTTGATGGACCTTACATAGACTCAGTCTCCTTGTTTCAATGAATGGCAGGGCTGCTAGGGTCTTTGGTTAGCTCTTCTTTTATCTGTGAGAAAAGAAGCCTAACACATTTCATTAATGCCTGACAGTGTTTTGCAGATCTCATAGTTGCTTGGGCACATTCAGGCCCCCCTTTTTTTGGTTGTCAGCCAAGTCTTAGCTGTGAACAATGCCTTTGGATGGGGCCAGCATCTTATCTTTGGACTGAGCTTGCTAGCTATATTCTTTTTCCTCAGTTAACTCATTCTGTTCTTTTTCCTGCTCTCCTTCTTGGCTTCTTTTAACTTACAAAGGAAACTTCCATTCTTCACTCATACACCTTTTCCCAACAATGAACACATACACATTGCCATTATACACCCTTCCAGTAAAATAACTTCTATACAGAGCTTTGGAGCAACAAACCAGGACGAGCACACCCACTTCTGAGGAGTCCAACAAAGTTCAGGAGGCTCAAAGTGGCTTTAAGGCAAGGGGTGAGACCCACAGCGGCAATTAACAAGTCATCCACATATTGCATTGTCCCACTCCTCCAAGTCTCTGGCCAGGGCCTGGCCGAAAAGGGTGGGGGAATTTTTAAATCCCTGGGCCAGCACTGTCCAGCAAAGCTACTTTTTAACCCTCCTTTTGTCTTCCCACTGGCTCCACTCTGAGGCTTGCATGGCTGAGGGCTCAATTGCAAGGGTCATTATCCAGGTATTCTCTGGGGGTAAGGTGAGGGTTATTTCATCTTGGGTGAAATGCAGGGTGGCTCCTAAGCGACAATGCAAGTCCCGTCCTAATAGTGGCATTGGACAATCGGGGAGGTAAACCAGTTTGTGAAATAGAGTTCTGTTTCCCAAAGCACATTCCGCTGGGGCATATACTGGGCACTTGGTTCCTTTCCCTGTGGCTCCCACCACAGTGAGGGACTCTGACACGGGCAGCTGCAGGGGTTGGTTTACTGGGGTTCGTTCTGCTCCAGAGTCTATTAAAAAGTCTATGTCTGAATCTCCCACCCGCATTTTTACTCGGGGTTCCGGGAGCAGGATAGTTCATCTCCCCTGACACCCCTATTCTTGATCCTCCGCTGCCATCATAGGGGTACCTTCCCTTTCGGGGCACTCATTTTT
Source organism: Malaclemys terrapin pileata (assembly GCF_027887155.1). NCBI lineage: Eukaryota > Metazoa > Chordata > Testudines > Emydidae > Malaclemys > Malaclemys terrapin. Next base: position 10,368,337 of record NC_071515.1, on the reverse strand, counting down.
CCAATGTCCCTCCTTTCGGCATATGGCACACTGGTTGCGACCCAGACGCCTTTCCTGTCAGCCAGGGCGCCCACGTCCTCTCATTCCCCGGCCCCTTCCGCCTTCCTGGAATTTTCCCCTGCCACCAGCCTGTACTGCTGCGACCATCATTTTTGCTTGCCTCTTTTCCTTTTCTTTAGACACAACCTGATTACGCTCCACCTCAGACAGCAGGGTCTGCATAAGGACATTACAATCATCCCAGTCAGCTAGCCAGGCACCCTTCAAAAATCAGATAAACTTGCTTGGGTTCGTAGAGAATTCCCCTGCCTGTGCCTTAAAGGCTGCTAGGTCCACCGGGTTAAAAGGCACATGGGTGTAAACCTGCATAGTAGTGGCCTGATTCCTATCTGAGCCATGTCTGGACACCACGGTCTCAGTGATCAACGGATAAAATTCCACCGAGGGGGCAATCTCTGGGACCTGTCTTTATATGGTGGGGGTGTGATAGCCGAAGGGGACACTGGACCTGCCATTACAGCTGGGGGTGGGGGGGGAGTGATGGGGACTAACAGTAGCTACTACCGAACCTGTCGGAGTCAAATTACACTTTTGCAAAATATCTGACCTATCTCTTAGCAACATAAACAACTGTACATACATATGTTCATTCCATTTACCCGTTTGCTGACAAAACAGAAGTAATTGAAGGATCGTGTTATAATTAAGTGATCCTTCCGGTGGCCACCTTTCCTGGTCCTCTAGCTGATATTGAGGCCAGTCTACTGTACAGAACCTTTTCAGTTTACTTTTAGTTATTGGATTTGCGCCAAACACTTTCCAATTTGCTAGAATGCATTCTAAGGGTGTACACCTTGCCCTGCCTGCAGTACTCTGTCCCTGCCCCATAGGGAGACACTGGGCGTCCCCAGGTCAAAACAGGTAGACACTGGACGTCCCCAGGTCAAGACAGATAAAGTCCCCACTGGACTGTTCCTACCTTATCCACAGGACCGGTTCCCCACCGTCGCCCGCAGCTGCTTCTCCACTACTCGAGCGTGTTGCACCGTTGTGCCCTCTGGGGTTGACCAAACCACGTCTTCGCCGAGGCCCCCAGTAAAGTCACCGGTGCACACTGGGCGTCGGGCATCGCCACAATCTGTCAACTTCCGAGAGGGGTCCGGGCAAGGCTAAATTTCAGCCTCAAGCCCCACGTTGGGCGCCAAAACTGTTGCCGGCACAGAGTGCCCGAGGACAGCAGCAGCGGGGTTCGTTGCCCGGTGTGCTTCGCGCCAATAAACGCACCGGGGAGAAGCAAACAAAGTTTATTTGGGATCCCAAAGCGGTGCAAGGAGACTGGCAGGTCTCAAATCAAGCACACTAACAGGAACAGTTTTTCTTCTTTTATACATTTTGCAGTTAAGCCTCACCCCCCCCTTTCCCTCCCTTCCTCCCCTTTTACCCCTCCCTTCCCTGGTAACAGTTACTAAGCAAATAACGATTACATTTAAGCAGTTAAGTCATTCTTGGCAGCTATAAGTTGAGCTCGTTAGTAACTTCTTTAAACCGTTATCTTGTCCTTTTTCCCTTCAGCCAGAAACATGCAGGCCTCATTATTACCGCTTGATACCGGTGTGAGCAGGAGGTTGCACACAGATAACTGGTTGCTTACATATTCCAATTGCACCTGGCTTTTGAGGTTGATTAGAGTTTAAACATGGAAGGATAGAGTTTGGTTCATATAGGCCTAGTGCAGGAAGGCTTCATTGACACTTTGTGGCCTTCCACCCTCCCGAGTTACCTAGGGTTATGCCTAGTGACGTCAACACCTTCGTCCCCCCACTGCTGCCCCCTCCCAGCCCAGCCCCCCTCCCCGACCAACTGACAGTTACCTGCGCCTCCCCCACTGCTGCCCCCTCCCAGCCCAGCCCCCGACCAACTGCCAGTTACCTGCGCCCCCCCTGCTGCTGCCCCCTCCCAGCCCAGCCCAGCCCAGCCCAGCCCAGCCCCCCCGACCAACTGCCAGTTATCTGCGCCCCCCCTGCTGCTGCCCCCTCCCAGCCCAGCCCCGACCAACTGACAGTTACCTGCCTCTCCCCCGCTGCTGCCCCTCCCAACTGCCATGCAAAGCCCAGCTCCATGTACCCGGGCCCCTGGCCGGTACAGACGGGGAGGCGTCTCCCTGCTGAATTCCCCCTGCTCCCCACGGGTGAGCCAGGCTCTTTGCTCTACTACTCCAAGGGCGGTGGCTCCTGAGAGCTAATGGGGGCCACCCCCCCACACGGACACCATGCTCACTGCCTAAAGATGTGCCCAGTTCTCACTCTGCCTCACAGCCCCACTCAGCTGGACAAAAACCCCAGCAATGGCAGACACCCCCCGTGCCCAGAGCCAGTGACACTAATCCACACACACGAGGGGGCCGGGGTTTGAACCGTCTCTGCCCGGCCACCCGCCGAGGCTGCCGTAACCTCTGTGGTGTCTGTTTGGTCACTAAGGCCCCCGCAAAGTCTCCCTGCCCCACTGCTGAGCCAGCCGGCAACACATCAGGCCCCAGTAGGGTTACCATATTTCCACAATCAAAAAAGAGGACACGGGAGGGGGGAGGAGCCCCGCTCTACCCCTGCCCCCGCCCTGCCTTGCCCCCATCCACTCCCTCCCACTTCCCACCCCCTGACTGCCCCCTCAGAACCCCCAAACCCCCCTGCTTCTTGTCCCCTGACTGCCCCCTCCTGAGACCTTCCCCCCACCCTAACTGCCCCCCTAGGAACCTACCTGTCCCTTATCCACACCCCCACCCCATATTCACACCCCCGCCCCCAGACAGACTCCCAGGACTCCCATGCCCCATCCAACCTGGTTATAACCTTAATACATATTCTTCACAACTCAGAGATAGATGTAGGTTTCATTTTTAGAAGGTACACACTATACATTTTTAAACAGTGATTTATTTTAAAAACTTTTCAGATGAGTTTTACAGCTATATCAGAAAATGAATGATTGTTTGGTTATTTCATTTACCAAAGTTAATTGAAGCAGATAGTTCACCTCCCAATGACTTCATAAATATCTCCAGTTCAACAATTAATATTTGGAGGATTTTCTTGACAGGCTGTATTAGGAGGAGAACATCACCAGACAGACCTTTAAATTGTTTTATTTAACTAAAACAATGTTCAGTATTTTGGATTTTTTTCTTCAACAGCAAACATATCAGATTTTAACAAAAAAAAGCATATGTCCTTGGCTTCTCACATTTATCTCCAGACTTCTTCTCCTTGTCCAGATCTATTCCACCCCCAACAATCTTCTATTCATTTAACGTTCTGAAACTTTTCACTTTTAAAGCGAGGTAAGGGATTGACTCTGTGTACACAACTCTGCAGAGGGACAATAGAGTTGAGGTCTGTTATTTCTCACCTCTATATATTATTTATTTATTTTAAAACATTTTTGCTGTTAACAAGCATGTTACCTCTGGAGAAACAAATCCACAGTTTGAGAACTGCAAAACTAAGCATCTCTGATGGTATCTTCTAGCCTGAGCACTGAGTCCCATTGGGTAGATAGAAAGATTAACCTAAATAATCTATACAGAAGCCTCTGGAACCCCATAAGATTGGGTCCCTAATCCATGAACTATTGAAACTCATTTACAAAACTTTTCTTAAACATGACATGAATATATTGTCTCATACTACAGATTTAGAATTTAGAATTCCTATTCCATGATGAGATATAATGTATCTTAATTAAAACTATCTTTCCCTCAAAAATCCGATTTAAATTTAAAAAATCCAATTTTTTTTAAAAGTCATTGATTTTTATCCACCCTGACAGCGGGGCATGGTGCGGGTGGGGGGGGGGGAGCACAACGGGGTAGGAGCTAGGGTTGGTCCTTGGAGCAAGGGAGGGGCCATGGGTAAACTGCAAGTGCAGCAGGGCTGGGGAGGGGATAAACAGGATCCCTCCCGCCCCTGCCCACATAGAGTGGGTACCTACCTTCTCCCTGGTTCTAGCCCATTCTCTTTGTCTCTCTCTGCACTGAGCTGAGGGTGGGTGTGCACTGAGCACAGGGCTGGGGGTGCAGGGTCTGGGAGGGAGTTAGGATGCAGGAGCAGCCTGGGGGTTGGGGTGCAGGGTCTGGCCAGGAGCTAGGGTGAGGGAGGGGGCTCCAGGTTGGGGCAGGAGCTTGGGGTGTGGAGTGCTTACCTGGGGCAGCTCCCATTTGGTGCAAGGGGTGCAGGTGGGAATGTGGGGTGTGTGTGCAGGAGCTCCCGTTTGGTGCTCAGGGTGGGGGTGGGGATGTGGGGGGGTGCAGGAGTGAGGGCATGGGGTGTGGGGGCTGAGTATGTGTGGGGGTGTAGGGGGCTGAGTGTGTGTGAGGGGTGTGCAGGGGTCAGGGCAGAGGGCTGAGGGTGTGGGCTGGGGTCGTGGGGGTTCTCCCAGCCCCCTGCCCTGAGCAGCTCACGGCAGGGGGCTGGAGGGGGTATGCCCCGATTGTACCCCCTTTCCCAAGGCCCCACCCCTGCCTCCTCTCCGCCTCCTTCCCCAGTGGCGAGCACGCTGTGGCCCCGCTCCTCCCCCCTGTTCAGTGGTGGGGGAAGCGCTGGGAGCGGGAGGGGTGGGAATGCGGGGCACTCAGGGGAAGAGATGGGGGAGGGGGGAGCTTGGCTACCGGTGGAGCCTGCCCTGCTGCAGAAGCCGGCAGGATCGAGCTTCTGCCCCCTGCCCCCGCAGGAGAGAGCGGTGGGCAGGGGGTGGAGAAAAGCGGCCAGGCCGGGGCTCCTTTGGAGCGTGGGCCTGGTGCCATGGTTGGTACTGCCCAAGGCCAACCACGCCCATGGAGAATCCGGAGAGGCAGTGAAAACCACAGAGGCCAGATCATTCACACCTAGCAATCAGTGACCAAGAGGAAGGAGATTTTTTCCCCACCTGTCTGCAGAGAAGCAGAGCAAAGCCCCAGCCTGAGAACAAAGGAAAAGATGTCAGGTGAGGGGTTAAGTGCTGGCCTCTGGAGAGACAGGGGGCTCTCACCTTGGTCTGACAGAGACAGAGCCAATGGCGGCCATAGCAGCGTGGCTGGTGATTGCACTGGCTTGGCCAGGTGGATGATGTCTCTGAAGCTTTATTTCTCTCTGCCAACCTAAGGAATCCTGCTGCTGTCTTTGCTTGACTAATAACCCCTATTCCATTATGAAAGGGCTGCCAGGTGTCACTGCAGATACTTGCTGAGGGGCATTGGTCCCTGTAGAGTGCCTGTCTGACGAGGAGCCTGCCTCAGTTGGACTCACTGGGCAGAGCTGCTAGTATGAAATGGGAGTGTTGGAGCCAGAAGTGGAGTCTCAGAGGCCATGTGATCAACCCTCAGTGAGGCCATGTGATCAACCCTCCAGGAAGAGTGAGACCCCCTGGGGGTCTGCCACACAGAAGGGGCTCCTGTGGGGGCACAGCACAGATCCTCCAGATCCATGAGCAGGACACAGAAGGATGAGGTGACGCTGTTGTCATAGTTGGGGCCTATTAGGCTCAGAGCTGAGGTAGGCCTAACTATGGGAAAGTGGATGGAAGGTTCTGAAATGGTTTAATCACCTGCAATAATAAACACCGAAGGGAAAAGGTAACGAAAGTCCAACTCAGCCTGTTACATGAGACTGTTTATAAAAAAAACAGTAAAAGTGAAAAACAGGAAAACTAAATGAGTCTAAACAAGCAGGGCTTTTCTGATGCACCTGAAGGATGGTGTTGAGACCATCTCTGGTAAACAAAAAGAGTTGGGAACCAGAAGTTAAAGAGCCAAAAATTGGAAGTGAGGCCTAATTGGCAAACAGAAGAACGAGAGGATGGATGATTCTGTCCATCACCCTCTTTCAGGGCCCTTCAAAAGATACTTTGTGGGGCAGGAACATGTGGAGGGACTGTGGGATTTCCAGAGGGGGGCAACTGTCACCGCCACCCCAGGGACTTTGTCCTTCACCCGGGGATCTCAAAAGTCATCACATCATCATGAAGCCCAGACCTCTGCACATCAGTGGGAACACCCAGCCAGCACTGCCAGACCAGCAGACACACCAGCTGGAGACACGTGAGATCCTGCTCTGTCTCCCCTTCCCTTGTGTGGTCAATCTACCCCCACTATTTGTCATTCTGTCTCTCTCCCGCGCTCTTTCCTGGCTTTCCATTTGATCCTAAGACCAGCCACCCACACGGCACCAGCACAGGAAGAGAAGATGGCCCATCCGGCTCTGCCCTGCCTAAGGGACACTGGAGAGGAGAGGGACCAGACCCGCCAGATGATGTCCCAGACCACAGACTGGAAGAGGAGTCTGAGGCCCAGGGTAATGGCTTTCATGGCTGAGCTGCCAACTCGGAGCATCCGTCTGTGACTGACCTGCCGGCGGAATCCTGAGAACATCAACAAAAGCCGTATTTCCCTCCCCCCCCCCCCCCCCCGCTCTATTTCTCTACCAAATTACATTTGTTGTGTCCTGGATGATAACCAAGAACACAAAGAGCCCATTAAAATCAACAGTGGACACTGACAGCACATTGGCTAAGAAAAACAAACACAAAAGGATTTGGTAGAAGAGATTTCTATATATAGGAAAATAGCATTTGAGGTTGGGGACCAGGTTTGTTAATTGATGTGAGAAGAAGAACAAGGAAGGGGGGGTCATATCCTAATTACCGATTATATGTAGCTAGAAAGTTACAAATCACATGAATTAATTCTAGCAGAAGTTCTAGGAATATTATTATATAATCTTTTGTGAGTTCACTGAAATGTTTGGTTAATTAACTCTAGTCTGTGTCATCATTTTTTTCATCTACAGTAACTCCTAACTTAATTTTCCTGAAAAATGCGACTTTAAGCGAAACTATGTTAAGCTAATCCAATTTCCCCAGAAGAATTAATGTAAATAGGGGGGGTTAGGTTCCAGGGATTTTTTTTTTTTTTTTTTTTTGCCCAACAAAAGGCATTATATACATTTTAAAGAAGCAATTTAATACAGGTATTAAACAGGCTGGCAGCCCCCCATCAGCTCCCTTTCGCCCCCCCAGTGCCTCCCACCTGCTGGCAGACCCCACAGATCAGCGCCTTCCCCCTGCCCTTAGCAATCAGCTGTCTTGTAGCATTCAGGAGGCTGGGGGGAGGAGTGAGGACAAGACAGGCAGCCTCCCCCTTCCCTCCCTCCCCTGCCTCCTGAATGCTACAAGACAGCTGATTGCTGCAGGCAGGAGGTCGGGGGAGCAGGGGAAAGGCGCTGATCCGCGGGGTCTGCCAGCGGGCAGGAGGCGCTGCGGGGTGGGGGGGGCATAGGTGGGCTGCCAGCCGTGGACAAAGCAGGCGGCCAAACGACGTTATAGCGAAGCATTGCACAAATTTAAACGAGCATGTTTGTAATGGAGCAGGGATGTAAGATCGAAACAACATTAAGTGAGAGGACGTTAAGTGGGGAGTTACTGTATTACTTTTCAGAGGTGCAGTGTGAGCCCTGCAGGAGGCAGGTGCATGTGCCCTGCCTCCCAGAGGGAATCAGTCAAGACAAAAAGAAGTGAGAGAGAGAGAGAGAGAGAGAGAGGAGCTGCACGTTTGTGTAGTTGTGATGTTTCTGACACATGTACATTGTAACTGAACAACCCAGTTTGACAGTTTAATAATTACATTGTTAGGATAAATATTTTCAATTTCTTGAAATGATGCAGTTGAAATACAAGTGATGCTATATAGAGAAGATAAACTTTAATGTAGATATGAGTGAACAATCAAAAATAAATGTAAATAATTCCATTTATAAAAATATGGTTAGATGCTTGTTTTTGAAATACTGTTGAAATGGAAATTAAAATATTCTTGTATTTCAATCTTGCATAATTACATTTTCTAAATTAGAACAATTTCTCATTTTTGTTTCTCTCCATATTTTCCATTGAGGTTTCACAGGGGTAGAAATTCTGACAGGAGTGACTGATTCCCGTCCGTCACCGTCCGCTACCCCAGGACAGGGGACGGGGTAGTCTGAGGGGCAGCAACAACCACTAGCTGCCGCTCAGTATTTCTTACCAGTCTCGCCCTGCGCTGGGAGCCGTCTCACTGCACAAGTGAGGAGCAAGGGAATAGGGGGAGAAGCTGCCTGGGCTCCTTCCAGCAAGTGGGTTCCATACATCCAGCCTGGGCCCATTGGTCACATAGCCCTGGGGCTGGGCTCTCACTCCATGTCCCCTGGCCCAGCCACCAAATCCCCTTCCCCAGCTCTTCCCCACTCCCACCACACACACACACGCACGCAGAGCAGCCCGTACAGCAGGGCCCCGGCGCTCTCACTCCTGCCCCCTGGGACCGTTTCACTCCCCTCCGTGGGCAGAGACTCCCCCAGGGCCGGAAATGCCAGGACCTTCCTGTCGCTCACTGGCCCTGTCGCACTCACTGGGCTCCTCTTCCCCCCTCTGTCATTTCTGCCAGGGGCTTCCTCCTTGGGGCCTCTCTCCCCTCCCTCTTCTTGCATCCCCCCCCCCCATCTTCGTCCGGTGATCTGGGCTCTTCCCTTCCTGACCCTCAGCATCCACCCAACATTGCACCCACCCATCCACACCCCAGCCCCCACAGCCCAGCAGGCGGCTTCCCCCTTCTCTTCCCCTCTCGCCTCCCCCAGCTCACAGGCCTGGGGCTGGGAACTGAGAGGGGACGGGGAGGGGGGTCAGACAGGTGATGCCCTTTAGACGATCCCCCGGGAACAGGCCTGGGGGCTGGTCAGCGCTGGGAGGGCCAGTCTCTGCCGCGGGGTCACTGTCAGTGACACAGATTCCCTCCCGGGTTGCCAACTTTCTGACCAAACGAAACTGAACCCCCTTCTCTGAGGTCCCACCCCGCTCACTCCACCCCCCTCCCTCTGTCGCTTGCTCTCCCCCACCCTCACTCACTCGCTCATTTTCACTGGGCTGGAGAGGGTCTCTTTTCAACCAGGTGTATGGTTCCAAACCGGACACCTGGCCACCCTAATTCCCTGTGGCCTGAGCTGAGACCGGGCAGATTATCAGGGAAGCCACGTTTGTACCCTCAGCATTGAGACCAGGACAGAAACAAGGGCGGAGTGTCCCGGAGAAGGTGTCGGTGAAAGTGAAGAGAAGGGACCTGTCAGTCACATTGTAAAATGAGACCTCGCCTGCCTCATAGTCCAGGAAAATCCCCACCCGCCAGGGCCTGACGCTCACAGGGAGGGGGATCATGGAGGAGGTACAGGTCTTGTACCCTCCATCCCTCAGCCACACGACCCAGTATCCATTCCCAGGTGATGCTGTGACCAGCCCCTTCCTGCTCACATATTCCCTACAAACCCCCCGAGCCCATCTCGTCTTGTCTCCCACCTCCACCTCCCAGTAACGCCGCCCGCCCGCAAACCCCTCAGCACCCAGGACAATGGGACACGTACCAAATCTCTCAGGGTTGTCAGGCAGATCCTGGCATGTGTCTCCGTACCTCACATGTTTTCAATCCTCAGACAGGATGAGGTGGGGATTTGCCGTGTCTGGATCCAGAGTCACGTCCACTGGGGAGAGAGTCACAGAGTCAGTGCTGGGGGCAGGGGCCGGTCACTGGGATCAAAGGGAATTTAACCTGCATCCCCGTTAATCGCTGAGTGGGGAGGGGGGCTGTTGGCTGAGGGGAGTCAGGGCAGGGGGAGCGGGGCAGGGGTGGGAAGGTGTCAGCGGGGGAGGGGAGGGGACAGGCTGATGCTGCGAGAGGGAAGGGGAGGGGCAGATGATGGGGCAGAGGCACCTGGAGGGGCAGAGGGGGGCAGGCACAAGGGCAATGGGGGGTAAGAGGAGCAAGCACCAGGAGGACAGAGGGGGGTGAAGGGAGGGGCAGGTTCCAGGGGCTGCGGGGGATGAGGGGAGGGGTGGGCACCAGGGGAGAAGAAGGGGACAGACCCCAGGGGCACAGGGAAGCCAGGGAAGGGATGGGCACCAGGGGGCAGAGGGGTGTGAGGGAATGGGGGCGCTCCAATGGGGCAGGGGGGATCAAGGGGTCAGACAGGTGCTAGGGGTGTGGGGGATGAGGAGTGGGGCAGGTGCCAAGACAATGGGGGGGGAGTGAATGGGCAGCACCAGGGGGACAGAGTGAGGCAGGATCCGAGGGACAGAGGGGCTGGCTAGAGCAGGGGCAGTCATCAGTGGGCTGAGGAGGGCAAGAGGCGGGGCAGATGCCAGGGGGTTGGGGGGGTGAGGAGAGGAGCAAGTGCCAGGGGGCAGAGGGTGATGGGAAGGGGGGCACAGGGGAGGTAAGGAGGAAGAGGAGGGGCAGGCACCAGGGCCGTAGAGCATGAGTGAGGGGCAGGGGCTTGTGCCAAGGGAGAGAGAGAGACATGGGATGGGTGGGCACCAGGGCCAAAGAGGGTCAGGAGAAGGGGGGAGCTGCACTGGGGCACAGAGGGGGGAGAGGGAAGGGGCTCACACCAGGGGACACAAGGGATGAACAGAGGGGCAGGCACTAGGGAGGCAGAGGGGTAGTAGACGGAGAGGCTGCATCCAGGGTAAAAGGAGGTGTGGGGGGAAGGTGCAGGTGACAAGGGGAGTAAAAGGGGGGCAAGGGGTGGGGTAGACCCCAGGGGGCAACGGGGGAGTGAGGGAAGGGGTAGTCACCAGGAGGGACGGGGGGGTTGAGCAGAGGGGCAGATGCAAGGAAGGGAGAGAGGGGAAGGGCATGCCCCAGGGGGGCAGAGGGTTGCAGGAGAAATTCACAGCTGCTGAATGTACCAAGTGCCAGGCACCAGACCGCAGGGTTGGAATGGCCAATACCCCGGGCCCAGGAGCCCTGGCCCCAGAGGAGACCAGAATAGTTCAGCCAAGGGAGGCGCAAAGCAACAGGCAGATGGGGAGCAACAGTCTCAAGGCAGCCAAGCTGCAGGCAGCCAGGGTAGAAAATGAGCCAAAAGAGGAAAGTTACCCAGGAGCCAAAACGGGAAGGGCTTGAACAAGCCCTAGGCCTAGTGAAGGAGGGGCCCCAGAATGGGCTGCAGGATGTGAGTGGTGTGGCTGGGAAACTAGGGAAGGGTTTGCTGGGACTCAGGATCCTGCCACACCGGTCAGAAGGAAGAAAGTTGGAGAAGCTGGAACTGAGGGTCTGTCTGCATCAGAGCTGGGAGAGGCGATTCCCAGCTCATGTAGACGTACCTGCGCTAGCTCTGCTCAGGCCAGCATGCTGAAGGTAGCCGTGTAGCCTGGCTAGGAAGGGCAGCTCAGGACAGCTGGCTGAGTACGTACCAAGGGGGCTGGGGGGCGTTGTCCTCAGGCAGTGGCTGAAGCTGCCACCTGCGCTGCCCTAGCCACACGGCTATTGTTAGGAGCTGGCTCAGTTACGTCTACACGAGCTGGGAATCGCACCTCTTAGCTCAGATGTAGACGTTTCCTAAGACAGGAGAAGGAACAGCTCCTGGAACTAGTTACAGAACTAGACAGACTAAAGCTGATGGCTCAGGAGGGGGCCGAGGTGCAGGCTGAGGGCTCTGGTGAGTGCGATAAGAGAGAGCCCAGCAATACATCACCAGGAGGCTGCATTTACACAGGGGAGGGGAGTGATGCGGGGGGTGTCCTGGGAGGTTTTTTAGGGGAACAAGCTGATCACCCACTGAAGGGCTGGATGTCAATGGGCACAGATACAGAGGTGCTGGCTATAAGGGAAGCTGCCCTAGTGGCTGTGTCCTCTACAGGGACCCAGCAAACCCACCCACGAATGGCCTGGAGAGAGCGAGAAGAAAAGGTTGCTGCAGCCGAGGGGAGCAGGGCAGAGGGCCTCGCACAGCTGAACACCCCCAGGCCCAAAGGCTGAGCCCCAGCAGGGGCTAGAGGAGATGCGCTGACAAGGGACTGGATCTCAGCCCAAGCCATCCAGCGGAGCAGGAACTGGCCCGTCTCAGCACTGGAAGGTGACCGGGGGACAGCAGTGTTTGTTGTTGCAGAAAGAGCTAACTGAGCTCCAGAACCAGCTTAAGATCGAGTGTGGAACAAAGCTCGGCTCTGAGATGCATACGAAGCAGGAGAGCCCAGAGGTCTTGTAGAAAGAGATGAAATTATGCCAGAGAGAGCAGGCGCAGCGTCTCCACAAAACAGAGCCGCTGGGCAGCGAGCTACGCCAGCCGGCTGGAGACAAGGACAGCGCTGCGGTGGGTGCAGAGGTACAGGACCATCGTGTGGAAGATGGACTGTCTGATTCCACCTGCGGGAGGGAAAAGCCACCATAAAAACACACGTCCAGGAGGAAGTTGAAATAGAAAAGGAAAAGACTGGGGACCTCTCCCCCGAGAGACCTGAAAGAGCAACACAAACCCCAACCAGACTGAGGCTAAAACAAAGTCCATCCTGTCATGTGGACAGAATTGGATCTGAAATGGGCTCCCAGAGTTCATTTACTCAAGGTTGCAGGAATAAAAGCTACGCTCAGCAGTAATTAGAGAGGATAATAAGGAGCTATCTGAGTGAAACACAAACATCACTCGGGGGGGAGGGGAGGGGTGTGAGTGTCCTGGGGGTGGCTGTTGCAGGGACCTTGTGGCAGCCTGAGGCCAGTTACCAATTCTCGGGGAACGCTAACCTGTATTGTACTGTGCAGCCACGAGGTGGCGCTGTGTGTAACAGACCCCAGCCAGACCTAGCAGAGCATTACAGGGCCTTGTGATGGACACACCTGGTGTGTATCTGGCTGAGAGGGAAGCTCTGTAGACAGTGCGTATCTGCCATAGCAGGATGAGGGCAATGGTGGAAGCCGGGTGCTATTGCCTACCTCTGCTACGGCCAGAGGAGACTCTGACTTACAGAGTACAAGCTGTTCTGAACTACGCCAGGCTGAAGACTAGGGGGGATTTTGCCCACCACATGAACTACACAGGACTGTGGGGAACACAACTCCTGGTCTCTTCATTTTTTCACAATTCAGTGACAAGAATAAAAATATGGCCAAGGGCCCTGTAGGTTTCCTTGTGGCAGCCGGCCAGGAAGTGTCCCCTGGCTGCAGAACACAACCAAGTGTTAGCAACGGTCAAGCCTGCCTTTAGGAAGAGGTCGGCTTTGGGGGACCAGAGGAAGGGAGCTTATGGGGGCCGGCCCTTTAGGGGGAGTCAGGGCCCAGCCTACCTATGACAGGCTCCTGTAAGGGAGAACCAGCCAATCCAGCCCTACCTGAAAGTAATTAAATCCCTAGATGGCTGGTTGGCAGCTAAACAGCTAATGAGCCTGATAAAGGGTTACCCGGGCTCAGCTGAAGGGATCCCAGAAACAGGAAGCCGCTGAGGAGAGGGAACCCCAGGAGAGCTCCCAGAGCAAGGAGCCTGGAAGGGGTGAGCCTAAAGAGAGGAGCTGTTAGAGATGATATTGATAGAAACAGCAGCTGAATGAAGACAGAGCCCTGCACGTGAGGGCTGCAGGGAATAGAGGTACAGTCTGACCTGAACCCAGCTCTGGGAAGGAGGGCTGGGGGCTCCTGACTCAAGGAGAGTGAGGGCCTTGAGGTAAAGCCAGAGGCTGGAGCAGAGTGAAGGAAAAGATTTTATTTTGGGGTTTAATTGAACTCAGAGTGGACCCCAGCAGGGGACTTTTGTCTCAGAGCTTTTGGACTGTGTGGAGCAGTTTAAGGAGTGCTGAAGAGGGTAAACTGAGGCGGGGCCACCCAGAGCCAGCTGAGGGGGAGCTTTGGGGTGCCACACCATGATGAGTCTGCACAAGTGCCCCCCCTTTAACAGAACTGCTGCCCGTTCCCCATGGGGACAAAGCCTCCCTCTCTCCGGTCTGTCTGCGTGGGCCCAATGGAGCCTGCGTCCCTGAGTGTGAACCTGGAGCAGCTGAGCACAGGGTGGTGCCTCCCACCTGACTCCTGGCCTCCCCATCCCAGCTTCCTGGCGGTTCCCTCTTCCCTGCAGCCTGTGGCTGTCTGAGCCTGCTCCCTCTGGCTGCCCATGCCCTGCCCTGCCCTGGAGGTCCTGAGCCCCCTGATGGCTGGATGCTGAACTGGGATGGCCCAGGGCCCAGCACGGCACCAGCAGGGTCACTACAATACTGTCAGACCCAGCCGGACAGGCATCAGGGTGCACTGGGATCCTGGCACCAGCTCAGCATTTGCGGGGCCTGCTCCACACTCAGACCGGGAGCCCTCCGGGGCCGGCAGCCCCTTGTTCTGTCTCTGCAGCGCCTGGCGCACTCGTGGGCGTGATACCAATAATAACACTCACTGCCCAGCCCCTAAGGGCTGCGTGACAGTGCAGGGCCTTCCCCATTGCACACGGGGACCCTGAGGTGCAGGGAGGCCTGGTTACTGCCCCACATATTCACCCAGTGACTCCCCCGAGCTGCTGGACGCAGGTCCCAGGGATCAGAGCGCGGGCAGTCGAGTGGCACTGACCGGTCGGGGGCTGGTGGGGTGGGTGGAAGGAAAGGGTTAATCCCAGCGTGGTGGCACTTTGCTGCATGGCCCTGCCTGGTCTCTGCCCTCTGGGTGCAGCACAGGGCTTGTGTCTCTGAGCAGATCCCTGCCCCCTCGCCCGGCCATTTGCCCCAGACACAGAGAATCCAGGTGCCGAGGGAAGGAGCAGCCGCAGCAGCGCCGCATTGGCCCTGGCACGGGCTGAACCTGCGAGTGCAGAGAAAGAGGCAGCGGCAGAGAGGGGGGCTCAGCCAGGCAAACAGCAGGGTCCCCACCTGCAGGGCAGGGGTCAGCGCTGGGACAACAGGCCGGGCTGGGTCAGGGGCTGGGAGCTCTGGCAGCGAGCGCAGTACCAGCACCAATCAGGGCCAGCTCTAGGTTTTTTGCCACCCCAAGAAAAAAAAATTTTGGCTGCCCCCCGTCCCAGCCCTAGGCGCCTTGCTGCACCCCCCGCCGCCCCAGCCCTGGGCTCTCCCCTCTTTCCCCCCACCTGCACCCTCCTTCATCCACAGCCTTGGGTCACTGGTAACTCACTCCCAGGGCAGGTCATTCAGCAGGAATTTTAGATGTGCACAGAACACAGACAGGATTGGTTCCCATATGGTTACAGAAGTGCAGTGAAGTGGAACAATTTTCAGCTTGTGTGATTGGAGGATATCTAGATGCAAATTATAAGACTGTCCTCCATAAATGAGGAAAAGTTGAGGTGCCTTTATTATTCTTTTGTTCCTCTCTTTCTTTCTATGGGGAATTTGCCAATGCGATATCACTGTCTTCCTTTTAAACAAACAAACAAAAGGCAATGGCTGTTGACAATAGCAATTCCAGTCCTAATAACCCCTAGGAAGCATTTCTTGCTCAATTTTATCCTACCTTTTCTATAGCAAGTTACAGTGGATCAGTACATTTGATTTGGGAGAAATGAAGAAACAGCCGCCCAAGCTGAGCTTGAGCACTCCTGAATTTTGAGGTGTTCAAATCTGGAAGGCAGGTGCTGGGGCGGGGGAGGGGGGGACTGTGGCTCCGCAGGGGAACACGCTGGTCTGAGTGGTACGATAAGGGGGTTGGAGAAGGGGTAGGCGGTTCCGGGTGAGCAATCAAGGGACAGGGAGCAGAGGCGGTTGGATGGGGCGGAGGTTCGGGGTGGCAGTCAGGGGCAGGGAGAAGGGGAGGTTAGATGGGTCAGGGGTTCGGGGGGGCAGTCAGGGGCAGGGAGAAGGGGGGTTAGATAGGTCAGGGGTTCGGGGGGGCAGTCAGGGGCAGGGAGAAGGGGGGTTAGATAGGTCAGGGGTTGGGGGGGCAGTCTGGGGACAGGCAGCAGTTGGATAGGCATGGGAGTCCCAGGGGTTTGTCACGGGACAGGTAGGAGGTGGGGTCCTAGGGGGGAAGTTGGGGGGGTCTCAGGAGGGGGCAGTTGGGGATAAGGAGAAGGGAGGCTTAGATGGGGGTGGGGTCCCGGGAGGGGGCAATCAGGGGACAAGGAGCAGCGACGCTTAGATAGGGGGTGGGGTCCTGGGGGGCAGTTGGGGCAGGGGTCCCAGGAGGGGGTGATCAGGGGACAAGGAGCAGGGGGGTTGGATGGGTCGGTGTTTCTGTGGGGGGTAGTCAGAGGGGGTGGATGGGGGCAGGGTGGGGCAGGGTGGGGCTACCCTCCCTCCCCGTGGAGTGTCCTATTTTTTGAATGTTAAAATATGGAATCCCTACTCACAATGCAACTCTCCATTCACTGCAGGCTGCAGCATGAGGTCTCAGCTTCCTCACTCCCTCCCCCTCTTTCCTGTTGCTAGTGGCCAAGGGAATGCTGGGAAACATAGTTCTTTCCCTGCTCCTCTATAGGCAGGGAGCTAACCAAGGAACTACAGCTCCCAGGGCCCCCTGTTGGCTCTCACCTCCCATTCTGGATCCCTGCCGCTCCTGCAAATGGGCTGCCCCAAGCACGTGCTTGATTTGCTGGTGCCTAGAGCCGCCCCTGGAGACCCTGGGCCTGGCCAGCGCGTCTCCCAGGACCTGGGGCCCTGCCCAGAAGGGAGCCCAGGTTGCAGGCACCACTGGGGGGGTGGTGCCAGGAGCAGCTGCAGGGAGTGAATCTCTTCCAAGGTTGGGGGCTGGAGTCATTGATACAGAATTGACCACAGTTACCTGCGAATCCTCGGGCTCTTCTGAGTCCTGGAACAACCAGCAGAGAAAGAGAGGTGAGAATTCACACAGCAGAGTCACCCGGAGCGGGGATCAGGTACGTACACTGCCCCTCCCCACAGCACCTGGCTCTGCACCATCTCACAACAGACCAGGGCTCAACAGGCTCCGACTCCCCCTCGGCTTTTCTGTCCCATGTTTCCCGGCTGGGTTTCTCCCCCGTGCAGATCCCGTCACACCCGCCCAGCCCAGGGGCTGCTCCAGACAGGGGAACAGGCTCCCAGCAGCTGTCGTGCCCTGCCCTAGCACAGCGACCCAGGAGTCTCCCCTCTCTCTGCAGCCAGCCCCTCTGGAAGGAGAGAGAGAGAGAGTAATTAGCCACAACCCCTGTCTCACCACTACTAGAGCCACAGCTCTTTCAAGCTGATACAATATCCCAGCGCAGGCTGTCGACCAAGGCAAAAGGAGGGAGCTTCTCCTAGATATTTAGGCACCTAGAGATGCAGGTAGTCACTGAGTGGGATTTTCAAATGTGCTGAAGCAGGTTAGGCAAGTCCATAGGAGTAGGAGCTTTGGAGGTTCCCACCAGACACCTAAATAACTTTGAAAGTCTGGCCCAAGGTGCTCAAACATGAGGGCCCTGATGCTCAGCTGGTGTCAGTCAGGGAGGCGGGAATCCGGCCCTGAGTCTGTGATAACGTCTCACGTTAACCAAGAGCATCAGCCCCTGCGCTCAGATAACCAGGGAGAGAGCGGGAGGCAGCGCTGGGCACACAGATTCATGATTATGAATTATCTGCTCTCCTGAAATCTTCCCCTTTGGGCTCTGCTCTGAGCAGCCAGGGAAGCTGGGACCCCCAGGGCTCACCCGGGATCTGGGCCCCTCTGAGCTGGGCAGTCACAGTGCTCTGAATTAAGCTCCGATCCACGAGTAATATGGGCCCAACCTGCTGGGCCAAATCCCTTCCCCTGCCCTGCTCCAATACAATGAGAGACAAACCCCCAGCAGCGCCCCTTACCCTGGAATCCCGTAACAGCCTCCTGGAGATTGTTCTCTCGCGGGAAATCCCGGATTCTCTTTTCCAGCTCAGGGAACTCGGGCGCTGGATGCGGTGACGTCGCCTTCTCGCCCCTGCAGAGACGTGTGTTTATTCCTCCCCCTCGTCAGCCCTAAGTTCCTGCCCCCCAGAGCCAGATGGGGAGCGGGTAGGAGCTGGGCCACAGGCAGGGCTAACGAGGCTATGGCCTCTGCTGCCCAGGGAATTTAGTGGCTGCACCATCTGCCGGGGCCGGCCTGGGGATTGAGGGCCTCTCTCCATCCAGAGAGAAAACCCAGCCTGGGCAGGGCCAGCCCCGGCTCCCCTCACACCCGGCCAGTCCCACGTTCCCACCAGGGCCTGGAGGGGCCGATCCCAGGGTTGAGAGAGGGACCCATTCTCCAGGCCCAGCCTCTCCTCAGCTTCTCCTCTCAGCCTTCAAGGGGCCTGTCATTCCCCATGGGGTGGGGGGCTCTGGGACGGGGACTCTGCCTCACTCGGCCCTGGGCTGGGACACTCGTCTCTCTCCCCACAGGCCCCTGGGCCCCATCACATGGGACAGGCTTTGGGTCATGACAGAGCTGGGGCCAGGTCCCAGCTGGGCCCTTGGGATGACAGGCCCCCAGCCCCATGAATAATCACCCAAGCCAGCCTGGTCCCAGGGAGGGGTCTCCAGCCAGAGCTGTAGGGCAATCCCCTCCCCTGGGTGGGTCACACAGACACAGCGGCTGCAGCCCCAGGGCAATGGGGACGGAGGGGGGCTGGATCCAGAGGGTGAGACCCTCCCATAGTTGGATAATTTTAGAATGAGTTCCCTGCAAAGCTGCACTGCAAGCCATGACTGTTTTCTCCATACGCACAACCACCCTCCCCCCGATCCCGACACTCACCATGACTGGGGTGCTTGCGGAGCTGTGTGCCTGCCCAGAGCCAGTGATAAAGTGATTGCTACTAGCTGCAAAAGGCCCTTGTTAACAAAATGTTTCAATCGTTCGCTGGAATGTAAGAACATAAGAATGGCCATACTGGGTCAGACCAAAGGTCCATCTAGCCCAGTATCCTGTCTTCCGACAGTGGCCAGTACCAGGTGCCCCAGAGGGAATGAACAGAACAGGTAAACATCAAGTGATCCATCCCCTGTAACAATCCCTCTTCTATGTATTGTCCACAGCAGCCGAGACCTCGAGGAACGCACCACGCACCCCTGCCGACCGGCTTTGGCAGATAAGGAAGAAGCCAAGACCCAGCAAAGAAGATATGTTCAGAGAGGTGCCGCAGCGCGATGAGAGACAGACTACGGAACACAAAGAGTGCTGGGAAGCCGAAAGACAGGACAGAAAAGAGAATGCAGCATTTGCTAGGCAAGTGACAGAGTGGATGATAAAAGTTATGGAGGATCAGACACAGATGCTCAAGTCTTTAATACATCTGCAGACTGAACAGATCTGGGGTCGACCTCCACTGCAGCATGTGCACATGCACAATTCTTTGCCAACCCCCCCCCCCCCCCCCACGCCCACACATTCCTTTTCACATCACAGTGCTCCTCAGTTTCCCCATCACTCCACCCCCTCTCACAGCTTGGACAATGAGGGTTGGTGCTCAATACACTTGTGAGGTTTTAACAATAAATAAAGGAAAAGGTTTCTAATGGGACAATGTTTTTATTCTGTGTTCTACAAAATAGTGCACTTATTGCTATACGATCGGGAACAGGCTTCTAAAGCATTTTCTCACATGGATCTTGGGCCCCAAAATTTAACATGGATGCCCCAGGGAAGCACCTCCACGGCAGACATGTGTTAGTGCCCCTCATTGTCAAAGTGGTTCCTCAAAGCCTCTCTGATGTTAATAGCCGCCCTCTGGGCTCCTCTGACAGCCCTAGCATCTGGCTGCTGAAACTGTGCAGCCAAGCGCTCTGCCTCAGTGCTCCACACCTCAGCAAACATTTCACCCTTAGATTCACACCGATTATGCAAAGTGCAGCACGCGGCTATGACCACAGGAATATTATCCTCAGTAAGGTCTACCTGCCACAGAGACACCTCCAGCGAGCTTTCAGATGGCCAAAGACACATTCAACTATCATGCATCATCTGCTCCGCTCCTTGCTGCTGTCCAGGGGCCCTGTGTAAGGTTTCATGAGCCAGGGCTGTAAGGGGTAAGCCGGGTCTCCCAGGATTACTATGCGCATTTCCACATCCCCCACTGTGATCTTCTGGTCTGGAAAGAAAGTCCCCGCCTGCAGCTTTCTGTACAGGCCACTGTTCCTGAAGATACGAGCGTCATGCACCTTTCCAGACCAGCCTGCATTGATGTCTCTGAAACGCCCACGGTGATCCACAGACGCCTGCAACATCACGGAGAAGTATCCCTTCCTACTGATGTATTCAGAGGGAAGGTGATCTTGCGCTAAAATTGTAATGTGTGCGCCATCAATCGTCCCGCCACAGTTAGGGAAACCCATCTCTGCAAAGCCAGACACTATTTCATGTACATTTCCCAGAGTCACAGTCCTCTGCAGCAGCATGCGATTTATTGCCCTGCACAGGTGGAGGAAGACAGCCCCAGCAGTGGACTTCCACACTCCAAATTGATTTGCAACTGACCGGTAGTTGTCTGGATTCCCCAGCTTCCATACAGCGATTGCAACATGCTTCTCTACTGAAAGGGCAGCTCTCATTCCGGTGTCCTTGCGCCGCCGGTCAGGGGCCAGCTCAGCACATAGCTCCAGGAAGGTTGCTTTACACATCCTAAAGTTCTGTACTCACTGGTCATCAACCCACACCTGCATGACAATGCGATCCCACCAACCAGGCCTTGTTTCCCTAGCCCAAAAGCGACGGTCTATCGTATGCAGCTGCTCTGTGAATGCCAAAAGCATTGATAAGTTACTGCTGTCCATATCACACTCGGGCGCCTGCAATTCCTTCTCTGTCAGTAACTTTGCGAGTAACGGTACTGCCATGTGCAATGTCCTCACGACAGCTAACAGCCCATAGGAGAGAAGTGCGGGATCCATCCTCTCTCACTGCAGATGCTGTCGCGCGCTTGCAAAGACTGATAGTAGGAAAAACGGCACAAAAGGAAGCCGGAAACCATTGGAGGGCTGGGACACAAAGCAGTGCATGATGGGACATTTTGCACATCCCAGGATGCACCTCGCTCCGTTTCCGCCTTCCCACAACACCTAGCGACAGATGGTGTCACCAGGCACTGTGGGATACACACTCACAGTGCATTGCTCATCTTGTCAACAATGGTGCCCTGAATGTGGACACGATCTGTTGACAAAGGGAGCAAAACTCCCATCGTTTTGTACATATAGTTGGATTATGTTTTCAAATGTGCATTACTTTGGAAGCATCAGGATCTGAGATAGTAAGTGCAGAGAAATATGGGGGATATATTTATTCTCTTTATAAAGCACTATCCCCATTTATGGTGCTATACAAAGTCGACAAAACATGTCCCCAATCCCCACTTACGGTGCTATATAAAAATATTAAATAACAAACCCCCAGCCCGAAGACTGGAATAGACCTCGTTAATTACATTGGAAAAAGGCATTTTTAAAAGCTACATGTCATCAGTGCAAATGTCTGTGGGAAGGGGAGGCTCAGGGAACTGGTAATGAGATACAGAGCCTTTCACCTGCAGGTTTTGGATCTAAACCTCACTCTGGTCTGTAGTGTGGCTTATGGTAAATTAGTTTGGTGGGTCTCACTCTAGTTCCATGCAGACAGGTGCACCTATCACAAAAACACCACCACAGTTAGCATTAATCAGTACCCTGGACGGCTTTTGGATATGGAAAGTGAATTCCCCTCTGACTCCACAGCAGGTGACTCTTGGTCATTGTTGAGACACATTGACAGGGCTGTGGGCGGGGGGTGGGGTGGCTTGCTCTTTGAAGTTGATCCACTATTTGGCGAATAAAGAGATTACTTCAGTCTCCAAGGCAGTGAACCTCATGCCCGCTCAGAATGAAATTCATAAAAAGCCCGATCCTGTGAGATGCTGAATGTCCTCAGATCCCATTGGCTTGAATGTGATTTAAGGCAGCTTGGCAGCTTGCTGGATTGGGCCCTAATGGAATCAAAAGTCTGCTGGGGTGGTGATGGCAGCAAAGAAAAATAAGGAAATTCACTCCACAGGCTGACCTCCAATCCCCAGCCACAGCAGGGAATTTCCTTAACTACTTCCTTAATACACCCTGCTGTGCGTGCAGCCTGGAGGTCAGCCTTAACTGTGGATATCCTTGTGTTTCTTTGCTTCTGTCACAGCCTCAGGAATGTAGTTTTGGGTCAATGAATATGCTGTACATAATGGTTTTGGCTCTAATCACAACTCACCAGGACCCTTAAGATGTTCTATGCATTCAGTCCGGATGGTTATTTCTAATTGCCGTAGGTAGTTCAATATTTGCCAAGCACTAATCCACAAAGGCATTTAACCTTTGTGGAGCTGGGCCTAAATCTATAGAGAAAAATATGAATTTTCAAAGCAGTGTTTGGAACTAGCTGTCAGCATCTTCAGTATCTCCATGAATGGAGATGGGGTCCTTCACAGAGAAGTGCCATTCTGCTGGGACTTCACAGGCCATCACACTGTAACCAGTTCCTGAGTTTGGAGACAGGAAGTGCACCACAGTGCATGAAATCATGAGAGAAGCTGGACACGGTCACAGTTGTAAGGTGTGTTAAAGGAATCTCACAGTCCAAGGTTATTAATACAAAACCTTTCATGCTTCCAACATGCTAGGAAAAAAAGATGAAGACGCTCTGGTTGGCGAAATAAACGTCAACTGTAACTCGTTCAGGCAAGGATCCTTTTCCTGTTCTGTGTTTGTACAGCACCTAGCATAATGGGGCCCAGTCCAGGTCTGGGGCTACTACAATACAAACAATAAAAACAGTAATAAAGAGACGGATGAAGCAATTGGAATCTCTGCCAGGCTTGGAATGTGGCACAAAGGGGGCCCTTTGAGTGCAGGGAGTCAAGAAGTCACAACACTTCTCAGATGTGATGTTCTTAAAAGGAGATTTGGATTCTTCTTAAAAGGCTCAGTTTAGGTCTGTCATTGACCTCAATGGAGCCAGGATTTCACCCTTTGAGTCTCATTTAGTAGCTGTATAAAATGAGGAGGATACCTGCTTTACAAAGCTGGCCTATATTAATGTTTGTTCTCATTGCTGTGACCCTTGTCCTCCCTCTCCTGCTCCTTCCTACTTGTTATACCTTCCTACTTCGTTATATACTCTGTGGATCCATGTCTTGAATTTGATGGCAAGCTCCTCAGGGCAAGGACTTCTACTTCCGGTAAAGTGCCTAGCACAATGGGACGCTGCTATTTTAATAAAAAACAATTATAGAGGTTTCAAGAGGCACGGTTGTTTGTAAAGTGCGTTGTGATACTCAGATGAAGGCACTATGGCCAGGGTTCTCAAACTGGGGGTCGGGACCCCTCAGGGGGTCATGAGATTATTACCTGGGGGGTAGTGAGCTGTCAGCCTCCAATCCAAGCCCCGCCTTGCCTCCAGCATTTATAATGGTGTTAAATATATAAAAACAGGTTTTTAATTTATATGGGGGGTCGCACTTACAGGCTTGCTATGTGAAAGGAGTCACCAGTACAAAAGTTTGAGAATCACTGCACTACGGTAATAACATTGTGTGCTTCTGTTGTGGCAGACTGACAAGATCCTGTAATATCCTGAACAAACTTTATGGAATTAAGCTAAACTTTACTGAATTAAACTAAACCTTACTGGATTAGGGTAAATACCTTTGTACATTGCATTAAAAATGCAATTGTGTATATGTTATTGTGGCATTGTATGTATCTTCTCTAGTAGCAGGAGGATACTAATGAACTTCCTCCTTACCAACCCTTTGAAACCACCCCCCCTGCAGACATATGCCTATCCTAGTTCAAACTGGATTCTCCAGGGACCAAGAGACAAGGAGAAATCTTTTGGATAAATGATCTGGGTTTAAATGGACTCAGGGTCTTCTTCCTGATCCAGCAAACAGATGTGACCTTTGGTCCACAGAGGGTCCCAATCCTCAATGTAGGGTTGGAAGGATAGGGCCTGCCAGAATGCATGTTAGCATGTGTATAGGTTGAGGTTCTGTTCTCGTTTTTAATGTTTTCACTGTCGTGCTTTTTACCTTATATCTGCAACAACTCTCTGTTATCAGTATCTGAAGAGAAAACAAGCAAGTCTATTTAGTCTCTGCAGTGAAGGCAGAGAACTGTGCAGCAGAGCCATACCCTGCTCAGATGGGACTGAGACGCAGGCAACAGTCTGGGGAAGCCGAGAGTGAGTGCCCTTGCTGGACCTCAGGGGAGGGGGAGAAATACAGGTGCAGTTACCCTGAATGGTGAGTCATGTTCTGGAAAAATGCAACACTGTACGCACTCTTTACAAAAATTATTATGCCCTTATATCTGGAGAAACATTGAGCCATCTATTGCTGTGTTCCATGCAAATTCTCCATATCCTCTCGGCTTCAAAAGCCGGATATTGACAGTAAATATTGTAAGTATACGACCAAGCTAATTCTTGGCTTCTTATTTACAAAGGATCCCAGACCTATTACATACCATTTTCCTGATCTTACGCATGCACCACCACAGCAAGCCAAAAAGGAAGAGCATTTGGCTTTGATGTCCAGCAAAAATTTGATGATTAATCACAAAAAAGGAAATAACTTGATATACATACAGACAGACACACACAAAATCTTGGCACAATATGCAAATCTCTTCTGCTAAGGGCAGACACAGCAAGCCAGATTCTGATCTCAGGCCTGGTCTACACTAGAAAATTAATTTAGTTTAACTACTTTGGTCTGGGGATTGAAAAATCCACGACCTTGAGCAGCGTTGTTAAGCTGACCTAAATCACCCCGTGTAGACAGTGCGACGTTGATGGAAGAATTCTTCTGTTGATCTATCTTCCGCCTCGGGGGGAGGTGGATTACCTACACTGACGGGAAGGGCTTTTCCCATTTACGTACCTAGCATCTACAGTGAAGCGCTATAGCCTCAGTTGCAGTAGTGTAAATCCAGAGTAACTCCACTGAAGTCAATTAGTGAGATCAGGAATTGGTAATAAAGAGAGCAGTGCTGAACTAAACTGGATCCTGAACTGAATGGAGGCAAGCCAGTGCAGTTGTTTAAAGAAACTGGCTAAATGTGGTCGAGCGTGACCTGGCACAGTACGACTGTGTTTATTTGACGGTGCTTTTTCCCAGGCTACACTAATCTTGTAGACCTTTGTTACCTTTACTCCTTTTCAACAAAGGAGTAGGTAAACAGAAGAAAGTGCCTCTTATCATTCACTTCTGCCTTTCTTGTAATTTCTCCAGTACAACAGTAACCCCACTGTAGTACTTGCAAAAAGGCTGTTGGCTGAGGTGAGAGCTAATTTGTTTAGAATTACTAAGAGTAGATATCCAGAAAATAAGATTTGTGATAAAGTCAGAGTTTACTAATGCAGTTGATAGCTCTATAAACACTAAATGCATGAATTGTAACTTTTATATGATTAATCTAATTGATCATTTGAAGCAACAGCTTTACAAGAGCTCACTGGGTACAGTTTATTTTGTTTTTAATGATTGACTCATTTAGCAGTTCGGTGACATTTGAATATTTTATAGAATAGTACTTAAAAGCTAAGATTGGATCATTTGGTTATTCTCTAAAGGCCCGACATGGTTAATTTCAACCCACTCAGGATCTTAGTCCTGATTTTTAAAACAAACCATAATTAAAACTATTTACTCTTATTGGAAAAAGGCAAATATAGTGCCCATCTTTAAAAAAGGGAAGAAGGAGAACCCAGGGGACTACAGACCGGTCAAGGAAACCATTTTGAAGCCCTTGGAGGAGAGGAAGGTGATCAGGAACAGTCACTATGGATTCACCAAGGGCAAGTCATGCCTGACCAACCTGATTGCCTTCTATGATGAGATAACTGGCTCTGTGGATATAGGGAAAGCGGTGGACGTGATATATCTTGACTTTAGCAAAACTTTTGGTACGGTCTCCCACAGTATTCTTGCCAGCAGTTAAAAAAGTATGAATTGGATGAATGGACTATAAGGTGGATAGAAAGCTGGCTACATTGTCGGGCTCAATGGGTAGTGATCAACGGCTCGATGTCTAGTTGGCAGCTGGTATCAAGCGGAGTGCCCCAGGGGTCGGACCTGGGGCCGGTTTTGTTCAACATCTTTATTAATGATCTGGATGATGGGATGAACTGCACCCTCAGGAAGTTCATAGATGACACTAAGCTGGGGGGAGAGGTAGATACGCGGGAGGCTAGGGATAGGGTCCAGAGTGACCTAGACAAATTGGAGGATTGGGCCAAAAGAAATCTGATGAGGTTCAACAAGGACAAGTGCAGAGTCCTGCACTTAGGACGGAAGAATCCCATGCACTGGTTCAGGCTGGGACCGACTGGCTAAGCAGTAGTTCTGCAGAAAAGGACCTGGGGATTACAGTGGATGAGAAGCTGGATATGAGTCAGCAGTGTGCCCTTGTTGCCAAGAAGGCTAACGGCATATTGGGCTGCAATAGTAGGAGCATTGCCAGCAGATCAAGGGAAGTGATTATTCCCCTCTATTCGGCCCTGGTGAGGCCACACCTGGAGTACTGCATCCAGTTTTGGGCCCCCCACTACAGAAAGGATGTGGACAAATTGGAGAGAGTCCAGCGGAGGGCAACGAAAATTATCAGGGGGGCTGAGGCACATGACTTACGAGGAAGAGAACTGGGGTTGTTTAGAAGAGAAGAGTGAGGGGGGATTTGATAGCTTTCAACTACCTGAAGTGGGGTTACAAGGAGGATGGAGTTGCAGGGGGGAGGTCTAGGTTGGATATTAGGAAGCATTATTTCACTAGGAGGGTGGTGAAGCACTGGAATGGGTTACCTAGGGAGGTGGTAGAATCTCCATCCTTAGAGGTTTTTAAGGCCCGTCTTGACAAAGCCCTGGCTGGGATGATTTAGTTGGTGTTGGTCCTGCTTTGAGCAGGGGGTTGGACTAGATGACCTCCTGAGGTCTCTTCCAATCCTAATCTTCTATGATTCACAATAATCATTTGTAAATTTAACTACAATATAATTCTAGACTTGATTTTGTTATTAAAATTCTTTAGCTCCATTTTGTACAAATGGGTTTGTTATTATAAGGCTGCTCATGAGTGCTGGGGAGTTTTGCTCTGGTTTTATTATGGCAGGGTTACTCATCACAGGTTGCTATGTTCCTGGAGCGTGCTTGTGAATGCTGGGTAAGGGGAACACTGGAGTGTTGCTGTAGAGTTGTTGCTGTGAGATGAGCTGCTTGCAGTTTTGTTTTTGTTTAAGAAAAAACTCAAACAATATATTTTGCTGCCTTCTAAAAAAAAAAAACATTAACTAAGCTATACTAAATGTCATGTGGGGAATATACCCTCTCAGGCTGGGAAGCTCCTTTCCTTACTTCTGGCTGAAATGAAACCTACATTTCACGGGGCTTACAATTGCACAAGTCACAGGCCCTGCACTGTGCCAACAGCAGTCTGTGCTGCTAGCACGGTCATAACCTGACACATGTGCCATGCACCCACTAGTTGTGCCTGCTGGGATTGCTCTTAGGATTTGCTGGCCATTCTCTGTACTGTTCTAATGTGCAATGGAGCACAGAACAGGGGCTGTGCACTGTATAAGAATCTCCAGGGCAGCTCGCTCCCAGTAGGAGTTGTGGAACTTCATGAGTTTTAAGACAGAGCTGGACAAATTTATGAGTGCAATTGTCTGACAGGGTTGCTTCTGATGGTAAGGGGCAGGGCTCACTTCCAGTTTATGTTTCCTTCATCAGGGTTTCAGCCAACCACCTGTAGGGATCAAAAGGGGATTATTTTTCTCCCCCACCCAATGTATTCTGTTTTGGGTTTTTTTTATTGTTTTGTTTATTTGTTTTTGTCTCCTTCCTCTGAAACACCAGAGATGGCCTGGGCTGGAAATGGACACTGGATAAGGAGGGCCAGGGCTCTGAGGTGGGCGGCACCAAGCACGCTCTCTCAGGTGCTATTCTTGCTCACATGCTCAGGGACTGATTGCCATACGTGGGATAGGGAAGGAATTTTTCCACAGGTCAGTCTGGCAGTGACCTTGAGGGGTTTTCATCTTCCCCTGCAGCGTGGAATGAGGGTCACTTGCCAAAGTTATATCTGGGTCTATCTCACTTAATCATGTCCCTGCCATTGCAGGGGCCTCAGGCACTGATGCATCTTGGTCCCTTGTATTGTCTCCCTGTGGCACATAACAGTCTAGTCTCCAGTGGGCTGGAATACTTCGGTTTAATTTGGGTTGCTGGGTTAGTATACGCGTGCTGGGTGGTGTTGGTGGCCTGTGATATACAGGGGGGTCACACTAGATGATCTGATGGTCCCTTCTGGCCTTAATCTCTATGACTCTAACTCACCAGAGTCAGTTAAAAGGACATTACATGTAAACCACTGGAAAGCATCAATTCCACTTAAATTAAATAATAAGAGAGGTGATGCAATGGTGGGGAAAGCAAAGCTTCATCTGTTGATGGGTCACACACTTGGCATATAGGCATGGGGCTAAGAGCACGGAATAACCCACTACATTTTACCTAACTTCACCCCACCCCACCTCCTGCTCCCCCCACCTCCTGCTCCCCCCCCAGACTCCCACCCCTGCCCTCCTTATGCATCAGATCCCTATTCTATGTGAAATCAACCTGTCACGGACTCACAGATCGTGCCCACTCTTGGCCCTGTGCGGTCCCTGGGAGGAACCCCCTTCAGTGTGCCAGCTCTTGTCGGGGGTCCACTCTCTCTCAGGGGTTAAGCCCCTCCACCTCCTGGAGCCGCACCTCTTGGAGCCTTAGCACACCTGTTTCTTGCTGTGAGCCCCCTCAGGGAGTCCATTCGCTCTGGAACCCCAGGGCCTCCACTCCCCAAAGGGAATAATGTAACCCTGTTCTCTAGACTGGAGTGACACTCAGCCAGTGTAAAACAGGAAGGTTTATTGAGCGTCTGAACATAGCACAGGAAACTCTTAGGGCCCTCGAGCCTGGCTTCCCTCAGCACAGCACATCCAAGTCTCCCCTGCATCCAGGTGGGCTCTGCCTGCTCTCCCTCTCCAGCCCAGAGCCCTCCTGCTTCCCAGATGGGCATCTGATATCACCACCCTCAAGCCCCGCCTCTGTTCATTGTCTTCTCTCCAGGTAAACAGGGTCGCCTGGGCCTCCTCTCCTCTCTTCCGTCCTCTGGCAACCTCTGCCTGGAATCGGCTTGTTAGGTCATCGGGGGTCCTCTCTTTACAGCCCATTGTCCTCCCACTGGCCAGAACTGGCTGCGACTCCTGAGCTGGGCCTCTGGGTCACCAGGTCGCCAGTCGCTGGGGTATCCATTCTCCAGGCCATTGGCTGGTGTCCCAAGTTCCCTAGCTGGTCCTCTGTAACAACAAACTCCCTCTCCCATCACCTCGTTAAACCAGTAACACCCAGGGAAACTGAGTCCCGCCCCCTCTGCATGCAAACCATTGGAAAAACAAGAAAAAAACAAGACAATTCCCCCACTTCATCACACAACCCCAACGTTGATTCCCCGTCCCACCCTATCCCCAGCTTCACCTAATCTCTACTCTCACCCTACCCTTCCTCTGTCCCCTACCGCATCCCACACCCCACCCCAACCCCTCACCCACCTGACCCAACTCACAGCCCATCCCAGCCTAACCTCAGCTCCACCCCCTGCCCCCTACCCCACCACCGACTCCACCTCAGCGCCATCTCTGAACACTACCCCACCCTACCTTCCCCTGCTTCTGACCCCACCCCCAGATCCACCTGGCCCTACCCCACCCTGCCTTCCACTACCCCACCTCTGACCCCATCCCACCCTGCCTTCCCCCGCCTCCACCCCAGTGCCATCTCTGACCCCTACCCCACCCTGCCTCCCCTACCCCACCTCTGACCCCTACCTCACCCTGCCTTCCACTACCCCACCTCTGAGCCCTATCTCACCCTGCCTTCCCCCCGCCTCCACCCCAGTGCCATCTCTGAACCCTACCCCACCCTACCTTCCCCCGCCTCTGAGCCCTACCCCACCCTGCCTTCCACTACCCCACCTCTGAGCCCTCTCACCCTGCCTTCCCCCAGCCTCCACCCCAGTGCCATCTCTGACCCCTACCCCACCCTGCCTTCCCCCGCCTCTGAGCCCTACCCCACACTGCCTCCCCTACCCCACCTCTGACCCCTACCTCACCCTGCCTTCCCCCAGCCTCCACCCCAGGGCCATCTCTGACCCCTACCTCACCCTACCTTCCCCCGCCTCTGAGCCCTACCTCACCCTGCCTTCCCCCAGCCTCCACCCCAGTGCCATCTCTGATCCCTACCTCACCCTGCCTTCCCCCAGCCTCCACCTCAGTGCCATCTCTGACCCCTACCTCACCCTGCCTTCCCCTACCCCATCTCTGACCCCTACCTCACCCTGCCTTCCCCCGCCTCTGAGCCCTACCCCACCCTGCCTTTCCCCGCCTCTGAGCCCTACCCCACACTCCCCTACCCCACTCCCAGCCCCGCCTCGAGTCGCCCGCCGCCCCGCGCTCCCCCAGGCAGCCAGGCAGGCATTCTGACCGGCAGTGGCGGGGCGATGCGGGCCCGGCCGGCTGCCCTACGTGGAGTCGCTGGCGGCGCAGGAGCGCTGCGTGGGGCCGGGCGCGGCGGGCTGGCTGCTGCTCTCCGAGCCGGCGGGGCCCGTGTACACACGCGGGCTGCGGGGTGGCCCCGACCCGGCGGGCGAGGAGCGGCGGCTGCGGGCGCTGGGCGCTGCTCACCTTCCACGGCCCGGGCCAGCTGCTGGCTTACCCGGGGCTGGACCCGCAGCGCCTCGGCCTCTGCCGCCGCCTGGGCCTGCCCGCCCCGCGCGCCCTGCCCCTGCCCTCCACCGGCGTGTGGCTGTGGGGCCGCCAGCTCTGCGCCGGGCCGGGATCCGGGGGGAGGCAGGGGGCTGGGAGAAGTGCGGGGTTCGGGGGGTCCCGGGGAAGGAAGGGAGTGAGGAGGTAACGGGGGGGGGGGGGCTCGGGGTCCCTGGGGAGGAGGCAAGAAGAGGGGTGCAGGGGAAATGGGGGGCAGGAGAGAGGTGGGGGTTGGGGTATGTGGGGGGCTCAGGGTCCCTGGGGAGGAGGCAAGAAGAGGGGTGGGGGGCAGGAGAGAGGTGGGGGTTGGGGGCTCAGGGTCCCTGGGGAGGAGGCAAGAAGAGGGGTGCAGGGGAAATGGGGGGCAGGAGAGAGGTGGGGGTTGGGGTATGTGGGGGGCTCAGGGTCCCTGGGGAGGAGGCAAGAAGAGGGGTGGGGGGCAGGAGAGGGGTGGGGTTAGTGGGGGGCTTGGGGGGTCCCGGGGCAGGAAGGGAGTGAGGGGGGCCCGGGGGGGGGCTCGGGGTCCCTGGGGAGGAGGCAAGAAGAGGGGTGCAGGGGAAATGGGGGGCAGGAGAGAGGTGGGGGTTGGGTGATGTAGTTGGCTCCGGGTCCCTGGGGAGGAGGCAGGAAGAGGAGT
Source organism: Malaclemys terrapin pileata (assembly GCF_027887155.1). Taxonomy (NCBI): domain Eukaryota; kingdom Metazoa; phylum Chordata; order Testudines; family Emydidae; genus Malaclemys; species Malaclemys terrapin. The sequence continues at coordinate 10,337,189 of NC_071515.1, read as the reverse complement.
GGGAGTAAAATGGGGGGCAGGAGAGAGGTGGGGGTTGGGGTATGTTGGGGGCTCAGGGTCCCTGGGAAGGAGACAAGAAGAGGGGTGCAGGGGAAATGGGGGGCAGGAGAGAGGTGGGGGTTGGGGTATGTGGGGGGCTCAGGGTCCCTGGGGAGGAGGCAAGAAGAGGGGTGGGGGGCAGGAGAGGGGTGGGGGTCTCGGGGGGTCCCGGGGCAGGAAGGGAGTGAGGGCGGCACGGGGGGGGGGCTCGGGGTCCCTGGGGAGGAGGCAAGAAGAGGGGTGCAGAAGAAGAGGGGTGCAGGGGAAATGAGGGGCAGGAGAGAGGTGGGGGTTGGGTGATGTAGTTGGCTCCGGGTCCCTGGGGAGGAGGCAGGAAGAGGAGTGAGGGTAAAATGGGGGACAGGAGAGAGGTGGGGGTTGGGGTATGTGGGGGGCTCAGGGTCCCTGGGGAGGAGGCAGGAAGAGGAGTGGGGGTAAAATGGGAGGCAGGAGAGAGGTGGGGGTTGGGGTATGTTGGGGGCTCAGGGTCCCTGGGGAGGAGACAGGAAGAGGGGTGCAGGGGAAATGGGGGTAGCAGTCGGGGGATGCAGGGGTTCAGGGGGGTCCCTGAGGAGAAGGCAGGAGGTCATGGGGGGCAGCAGAGAAGTAGAGGATCAGGGGACAAGTGGAGACTTGGGGAGCTCCTGGGAAGTTGGCAGGAGATGGGGCTGAGCAGCCTTGAGTGAGTTAAGAGTAGTTTCAGGGTTTGCACCCGCCCAAGTGCCCCACCAGTGTTCGTGGTTTTATGATCACAAGCCCTGATGCAGCAATGAACCGCACAGACTCCAGTGGGGCTCAGCACGGATGTAGGGATCCACCCATGGGGTTTTCAGTGCAGGATCAAGGCCATGCTTTTCTGCTTCGCCTGGTCTGCGCTAATGAGTCTTACTGGCATTGTTGTGTTGGTTTGGGGTGTGATTTTTACTAACGTAGATATGCCAGTAAAGCGGTAGTATAGACACAGTTATAACAGTGTTTATACTGGTATCGTTCATCCCGGTCAGGGAAATCCAATAAGCACTTCTATACCAATATAAATATATCCACACTAGAGGTTTTTGACAGTATAGCTCCTAGCGTAGACCTGGTCTACCCTTAAAATTTTTGCCAGTGTAGCTATATTATCAAGCGTGGAAAAAACCACACCCCATAACTGACCTGATGGTGTTGGCAAAAGCACAAGTGTAGATGCAGTTATACAAGCAAAACCATGCTTTTGCTGATATCGTTTATTTCATTTAGGGAACTGATATAAGTTATACCAGCAAATGCACTCTTCCTGGTACAAACGGCACCTCCACTAAGATGGTTTGCTGGTATAGTTACACTGGCAGATCCTTTTCTAGCAGAGACAAGGCCGTAGCGTAGCCTTTATTAAACTGCTTCTCCTTTCATGTGCTGCTGTCTGAAAGATCCATGGAAAATAGCAGGTAGAGTGTGACCTGATTATACATGGAGTGTGGCTAAAGGCAGTCCACATACTGAAATAATAGAGATCCCCCTGCACGCTAATCTCAATTCTAATAATCTTAGGGGTTACTTGTAAATCACTGGAACTACATTTTTATGCCTCAGTCCTGGAAAGATTTCTGCACGTGTGTACCATTACTCACGTGTGTAATCTCATTGGATTATCTGACTAAAATTGTGCACATGTGTAAATCTTTCAGGATGTGGGCCTTAATAATTCCTGGAAATTTTCTGCTACTGAAAAGCTCTATGATTCTCTAAAAACAATGGTCACAGTACAGTAGTGTAGAATCCCAGCTCTCCTGTTGTGCAGTGCAAAGCAGGAAAATCAGGGATCTACTATGTATGACTGTGAACATGCACATCATGCTGTCCTTTGTCCTCATTCGCTACCAGAGCCAATCCTGCTAATAGGCAGGATTTGCCCGGTTAACAAGCAGATATTTACAAGAATTTCACTTCCTCATGAGGGACTGCACACCATGCCTGCATGTCTCTGCAATAACAATGAACCCAGTGCCCTGGGCTAGATTTGTATTATATTAGAGCCTGGGAACCCCAGTCACAAATACAGTGCAGACAGGCATGTCTCTGCCCCCAAAGAACTTACAGTTGAAGTGTAAGATGAGATAACAGATGGTGGGGGAGTACAAGGAAACATTGAGACCGTATTGGTGAACGTGATAAGCTATGGTCTCAGCGCCCTCGCTGCTGATAAGCACTACAGCATTGGTGCCTCATCAGCTGGGCAACTTATGTGGTAAGGTGGATAGGAGTCTTAGTGTGAAGGGGATATTTAACCATTGGAACAACTTGCCAAGGGCTGTAGTGGATTGTCCATCACTGGTAATTTTTAAATCAGGATTGGATGTTTTTCTGAAAGATCTGCTCTAGGGGTTATTTGGGGGAAGTTCTGTAGCTTGTGTTATACAAGTCAGGCTAGATGATCACGATGGTCCCTTCTGGCCTTGGAATCTGACATTTAAGATGACTTCGGGGGAGGGGTGGTGTGTGGTACATAGCACTGAACGAGGTGACATGTATGTTTTGCTTTTCAGGTGTCCATTGTGGAAGGCATATAACCTCTCATGGGCTGGCGCTGAACTGCTGCACAGATCTTACGTGGTTTGATCACATTGTTCCTTGTGGACTCGAAGGGATGGGTGTCACCTCCCTGAGCGAAGAACTCCAGAGACATGTCACAGTTGATGAAATCACTGAGCCTTTTCTGGACGCTTTTGAAGAAGTGTTTCAGTGCTTCCCATGAGGAATCTATTGGATAAAGAGCTCCGAGTGCCTCACTTACCTGTGGAAATGTGAATATTTCTTTAGTGCTTTCATGGTGTTACTAGAAATCCAGCTTGCTTGTTCCATCTTCCTATCAGCAATTAAATAAGTGTAACAAACTGTACTTCTCGCATTTGAAACATATTTCTTGCTTTTGTAAAAATGAGCTGCTGTGTCTTTAAGTATACATGGGTCTTTAAAAAAAACAACGAGGAGTACTTGTGGCACCTTAGAGACTAACAAATTTATTTGGGCATGAGCTTTCATGGGCTAAAACCCACTTCATCAGATGCATGGAGTGGAAAATACAGTAGGCAGAATATATACACAGAACATGAAAGGATGGGAGTTGCCTTACCAAGTGGGGGGTCAGTTCTAACAAGACAATTCAATTAAAGTGGAAGTGGGCTATTCTCAACAGTAGGATACCAAGGGAGGAAAAATCACTTTTGTAGTGGTAATGAGGCCAATGTAAGCAGGGTGGCCCTTTTCAAACAGTTGACAGGAAGGTGTGAGTAACAGTAGGGGGAAATTAGTTTTTGTAGTGACCCATCCACTCCCAGTCTTTATTCAGGCCTAATTTGATGGTGTCCAGTTTGCAAATTAATTCCAGTTCTGCAGTTTTTCATTGGAGTCTGTTTTTGAAGTTTTTTTTGTTGAAGAATTGCCACTTTTAAGTCTGTTATTGAGTGTCCAGGGAGACTGAAGTGCTGTCCGACTGGTTTTTGAATGTTATAATTCTTGACATCTGATTTGTGTCCATTTATTCTTTTGTGTAGAGACTCTGCGGTTTGGCCAATGTACATGGCAGAGGGGCATTGCTGGCACATGGTGGCATATATCACCTCGGTAGATGTGCAGGTGAACGAGCCCCTGATGGTGTGGCTGATGTGGTTAGGTCCTATGATGGTGTCCCTTGAATAGCTATGTGGACAAAGTTGGCAACAGGGTTTGTTGCAGGGATAGGTTCCTGGGTTCGTGTTTTTTGTTGTGTGGTGTGTAGTTGCTGGTGAGTATTTGCTTCAGGTTGCGGGGCAGTCTGTAAGCGAGGACTGGATTGTCTCCCAAGGTCTGTGAGAGTGAGCGATCATCCTTCAGGATAGGTTGCAGATCCTTGTTGATGCGCTGGAGAGGTTTTAGTTGGGGGCTGAAGGTGACGGCTAGTGACGTTCTGTTACTTTCTTTGTTGGGCCTGTCCTGTAGTAGGTGACTTCTGGGTACCCTTCTGGCTCTGTCAATCTGTTTCTTCACTTCAGCAGGTAGGTATTGTAGTTTTAAGAATGCTTGATAGAGTTTCTGTAGGTGTTTGTCTCTGTCTGAGGGATTGGCGCAAATGCGGTTGTATCTTAGAGCTTGGCTGTAGACAACGGATCGTGTAATGTGGTCTGGATGAAAGCTGGAGGCATGTAGGTAAGTATAGTGGTCAGTAGGTTTCCGATATTGGGTGGTGTTTATGTGACCATCGCTTATTTGCACTGTAGTGTCCAGGAAGTGGATCTCTTGTGTGGACTGGTCCAGGCTGAGGATGATGGTGTGGTGGAAATTGTTGAAATCCTGGTGGAATTCCTCAAGGGCTTCTTTTCCATGGGTCCAGATGATGAAGATGTCATCCATGTAGTGCAAGTAGAGTAGGGGCGTTAGGGGCCGAGAGCTGAGGAAGCGTTGTTCTAAGTCAGCCATAAAAATGTTGGCATACCACTTTAATTGAATTGTCTCGTTAGCACTGACCCCCCACTTGGTAAGGCAACTCCCGTCTTTTCATGTACTGTGTATATATACTTGCCTAATGTATTTTCCACTCCATGCATCTGATGAAGTGGGTTTTAGACCACAAAAGCTTATGCCCAAATAAATTTAGTCTCTAAGGAGCCACAAGGACTCCTCGTTGTTTTTGCTGATACAGACTAACATGGCTACCACTCTGAAATGTGTCTAAGTATACTTTGCATTCTGACACTGATCTTGGCCACCTCGATCTTTGTCTTAATGATCAAATGACATACAAAACAGGGCAAAAAAACCAAAAGGGGTTTAATTTTCCTTTACACTAAACCCCCTTTACACCATTTTGGTGGTGGTACAATGCTTTGAAGTGGGTGCAGGTGTAATTTACTCCCACTTAAAGTCCCCAATATACTGCCAGAGCAGTGTGAAGGGGTCATAGCATAAATGGGGATAAAGCCCAGGAATTTCATTGACAAACTAGATGCTACGTCTGAGCTGAGCTTCCCCGGAGAAGTAAGTTTGAAATTAAAACAGGAAGGGCTGTGTGACTCATGTCTAGTTTATGATTCATGCTAACAGCCAGATCCATTTCTGCAGTACTTCTGCCTAGGCGGTTATTTCCCACTATGTATTTGTGCAACTGATTATTCCTTCCTAAGTGTAGTACTTTGCATTTGTCCTTACTGAATTTCATTGCATTTATTTCAGACCATTTTACCAGTTTGTCAAGATCATTTTGAATTGTAATCCTGTCTTCTAAAGTGCTTGCAACCCCTCCCAGCTTGGTATCATCTGCAGATTTATAAGTGTATTCTCCATGCCATTATACAAATCATTTATGAAGATATTGATAGATTCCTGTGGGACCCCACTTAATATCCCCTTCCAGCTTGACTGTGAAGCGTTGATAATGGCTCTTTGAGTATGCTTTTACAACCAGTTATGCACCCACCTTATAGTAGGTTCATCTAAGCGATAGTTCCCTAGTTTGTTTATGAGCAAGTCATGTGAGATGGTATCAAAAGCCTTAGGCTAAAGTTGAATTATATTACAAGGCTTGTTATCCTGTCAAAGAAGGATATTAAGTTGGATTAATATGATTTGTTCTTTGACTAATCCATGTTGACTGTTACGTATCACCTATCTTCTAGGTGCTTACAAATTGATTTTTTGATTATTTGCTCCATTATCTTTCCCGGTAACAAAATTAAGCTGATTGGTCTGACTGGTCAGACTAATTCTTTAATTTGTCAGGGTCATTTTGAATTCTAATCGTGTCCTCCAAAGTGCTTCCGTCCCTCTCAGCTTGGTGTCATTCTCAGATTTTATAAGCATGCTTTCCACTCCATTATCCAAGTCAGTAATGAAAATATTGACTAATACTGGACCCAGGAGTGACCCCTGTGGGATCCCACTAGATATGCTCTGGTTTCACAGTGAACCCTCAAGAACTACTCTCTGAGTTCAGTCTTTCAATCAGCTGTGCACCCATGTTATATTATTTCATCTACACCACATTTCCCTAGTTTGCTTATGAGAATGTCACATGGGACTATCTCAGAAGCCTTACTAAAATAACCATATATCACATCTACTGCTTCCTTCCTATCTGCTAGGCTTGTAACCCTGTCAAAGAAGGAAATTAGGTTGGTTGGCATGGTTTGTTCTTGAAAAATCCATGCTGGCTATTCCTTAGAACCCTATGATTAAAAAAAATTTAAAATTAAATTAATGGAGATATCCCATCTCCTAGAACTGGAAGGGACCTTGAAAGGTCATTGAGTCCAGCCCCCTGCCTTCACTAGCAGGACCAAGTACTGATTTTGCCCCAGATTCCTAAGTGGCCCCCTTCAAGGATTGAACTCACAACCCTGGGTTTAGCAGGCCAATGCCAATGCCAACTACTGAGCTAGCCCTCCTCCCTACCCCCTGATCATTTAGGTGCTTAAAAATTGGCCATTTAATATTGATTGTTCGAGTATCTTTCCAGGTATGGAAATTAGGCTGACTGGTCTATAGTTCCCCAGGTTGTCTTCTTCCCCAAGAAGGAGGATACCAGGAGCGTGTAATGGAATTGAACCAAGTAGTTATTTATTAATAACCTCATTAAACTATTTCTTTTAGTGAATTCCCTTCTGGCATTTACAATGCCTGGGGCCTCATCTTGCAATAACCTCTGCTCAGGTGGACTGCAGTGCAGAGCTCCCATGACTCTACTGGGTCTCCATACAGTCACACTGCTCTGTCCATGTAGTGAACCCTTGCAGGATGGGGACCTTAGGTCTCTCCCGGCCCGGAAGACTTGGACAACTGGGAAAGTGACAAGATGATCAAAATCCTGAAATCAAAAAATGGGAGGAAGTGTTGTCTAGTGGACTTGGCACAAGACTGCGACTCAGGAGATGTGTGTTTGGGTCAGCCACATACTTTCTTTGTGCTTACTTGGGAGAGATTTCCAAAGGCACAGAGGACAGTTAGGCACCAAATGCCCATTGAAAGTCACTGGGAGTTGGGTACATAACTGATTCAGGCCTTTGCAAATATCCCCCCTTAGCCTCTCCATTCTCAGTTCCCCCATCTGTGCAATGAGGATAATACTTTCCTACCTCACAGGGGTGTTGTGAGGATAAAATCTATTGATGACTGTGAAGTGCTCAGGTAGAGCCCTGCATGGATACAAAATTTGTATCCACATCCAATCCACAATCCGCAAACATGGTATGCAGATATCGGCAGATTTGCAGGGCTCTACACTCAGGTACGGTGATAAAGGCCGCCTAAGTGCCTAGATAGGTATCGGCTGCCATACAAATGAAACCTGGTTAACAAAGCGGGGGAGTGATTGTTATTCAGCCTGTTTAACTCAACCTGACACAGCTGGAAGGAAAGATCTTGATTCAACACCCACGTAAATCGATTAATGGCTGCAAGAGCTGACACCCCAGTTCTTATGGCCCTGCAAGGGCATGTGCAAGTCATGATTTGATATTCCTAAAGTAACAAGAAAAAAGCAGCCCCTCACCCCACAACTGCATTTTAAAAAAAACAAAACATTGTCCCCTCCCACCTCCTTTGCAGTCATCTTTAACAGCATATGTATTTTTAGTGTGAATCTAGTGCATGCAGGTTAAGGCTGCTATAGTTTTCTTTGGGATTGTCTGTAGAAGACTCTTAAGGAAGTGCCCCGTCCCCCTCAACGAGCTCCTCCTTGCCTATCAAACATAAGCTACTTGTCTTCACTTTCAAGGCCTATCCTCACCCTATCTATCATTTCTCATTCATCACAAATGTCAACTCCTACCTTCATTCATCCTATGATATTCATTGCTGTGACATTCCCCAGGGTACAATCTGGACTGATGGACAGCGATGTCCCCTCAATTCTACAACCTGGGATGCCATTTATACTGCTTTGCTGTGAGAACAACCACTTCTGGCCTTCTCACACCCAGTCTCTAGCATGTAAATTATTCTAGTTGAGTTATAGGAGTGCTTTTATCCAGCCACTCCTGAATTATATTTCAGAGTGACACCAGAAAATTCCCAGTCCTAAATTTGTCCTCAGAAATGTGCTGCTTGTACTGCCCAGTAGCTTCCTGAACAATACAAGCTCATAGAAAGTCCATCATTTCATTAATAGAAAACAATATGCACATACCTTGGTATCTCAAATGGAGCTTCCCACACACTTCAAACACACACATGTTTAGATAAAATAATGTTAATAACTACAGAAAGAAATATTTTAAGTGATTACAAGTAATGAGACATAAAAAATCAGAATTGGTTACAAATAAATAAAAGATAAAACACGAACAAATACCTAACTTAACAAGCAAAGTGAATTCAAAACAAAAGTCTCTCACCACATGTTCTTTTGCAGTGTTGGACCCCTCCCCCAATCCAATGTTCCATTCCTTTTCTTGTCCATTAGTCATGGGTGTCATGGGTAGAGAGAAAGGGAGGAGAGGGGTGATTTGGGGCCTCTGTTCCTCATTTTTATGCCTCTTCCTCCTCTGAGAATCATCTCCAGTTGGGGTTCTGGTGGCAGCCAGCCTGTTTGCATGGGAATCTCCAGCTGTTCCATTGCCAAGATGTAAATTTCTTGCTCACACCCTTCTTCCTGCCACAAAATGGACACTTACCCAGGCGATAGTCCATTTGATTATGCTGATACTTGACTGAGGCATCAGTTTGCCTTTTGTCTCTGAGGAACTGGTTTGTGCCTGCTTTTCTAAACTTGGAGCATGTCTCAGTAAAGTCATACAGTAGAATCTTTATAACTTTACATACAATGTTGCCATACGTATTTATCCTCTCGATCAGGGGAGAGGAGCCCCGGGCCCCGAGCTGGGGCAGAGGCTCCCCCAGGCGGCAGTGTGGGGCAGTAGCAACAGGTGGCCCTGCCCCGGGACTGGCGGTGCTGATGGCCGCAGCTGGGGGACGCTGCACCGCGCTCCCCTCCCAGCCTGGGCGGGGCGGGGCTGGGACCGGGGCAGCGGCTCCGAGCGCGGCCCCCACGTGCTGCAGCCACAACCGGTAGGGAGCGAGCGGCGGGTTAGTGCGGGCGGGGAGCGGGACGACGCTGCGGGGAGCCAGGGCTCGCTGCCCCTGCCACAGCCTGGGGGCTCGAGAGGTGCCGCAGGATCCCCGGGTCTTCCCCAGGGAGCTCCGAAGCCCCTCCCTGGAGATCCCCCGAATTCCCACCTAGGGAGCCCCATGCCCTGCCCCAGGGACCCCCGATCTCCCCCAGGGCTCCCCCTTCCCGTTCCCTGGGGACCCCTGATCCCACCCCCAGGGAGCCTCAATCCACTGCCCCGGGGACCCCCGACCCACCCAGGGAACCCCAAACCGCCATTCATCTTTGCCAGGGAGCCCCCATACCAAGTCCTACGGGACCTCCCCTGCCCCGAACCTCCATTCACCTTCCCCAGGGAGCCCCCATCTGGTGTCCCAGGGGATATTTGACTCTCCCTCCTTCCCCAGAGGATCCCCGATCCCCCCCCAATGTCCCAGGAGGCCCTGACTCTCCCCCCCACACTTTCCCCATGGAGCTCCTATCCCCTGTCCCAGGGGACCCTCCAAAGCCCCTGCACATTCCCCGAAAGAGCCCTTACCACCTGTCTTCAGACATCACCTACTACCTACTCCTTGACCCACGGTCCCTCACCTGCCCCCCTCACCCCTGTCCCCAAATCCCTCCCAACCCATATCCCTGTGCCCCAGCCCCCTGTCCTTTTGCTGCAGGAGGCACTGGGGGGTTCAGGGAGAACCAAACTGCTTAGGGGACTCCCAGGGGTGACACATACCTGACATGTGTGAGTTGGGGGAAGGGAGATTTGTCCTAATTGAGACGTTCTGGCCCTGTGTGTGTTGTGGAGAGTGCCTTTGCTTTGGAACTGGGGTGATACAAAGCCAGAGTGGGTGTGGATGACAAGTGATGCTGGGATGAGGAGCGTATCCTAACAAAAGCACCTTTTCAGGCACTTAACTTCTTCGCAGAAGTTTTAACATTTGGGCAAAAATAATTGTCATACTTGTTGGCTTTGAATGTCCTCTTGAGGGAGCTTGGCAAAGCCTTGATTTGCCACCCTTGTAGTAGCAGGGCGAGGGGAGGTATTTTTCACACTGAAGACTTTTCTCAGGGTAGAGGTAACTCTAGGTGTGCAGGCACTGCAAAGTTTGAAGGGGGGAATTGGTTGAATAATTATTAGTTGTTACTTGAATGTCCTGTCTAGAGTGTATGCAGGACTGCCCTCTACTGGGTGGAGTGAGAACTACTCAACTGGGTCATAAACATTATGCTGCTAATAGCTAATGGAGATTCTCCTTTAAGCTCTTTGGGGGCAGGGACTGTTTTGTTCTGTGTTTGTACAGCACCTAGCACAATGAGGTCTTGGTCCGTGACTAGAGCTCCTAGGCACTATCATATACAAATAATAATAAAAAGTGTGGGCTAGTGCTTTGGGAGCAGGAGGATCTGGGCTTTCACATGTCACAGTGAAGTTCTAAGTAGCTGTGTCGTGGGCACTGGGAAATCCTACGTGACTATGGTTTTGTTACAGGAGACTGGAAATACTATATTGGGCATATGTAACTTGAACCAGCGTGGACCAATCAGGTGAGTTAGATGGGACCTTCAGTAACGAAAGCATAAGCCTCAAACAATTGAATAAAGAATTAAATCCCTTAGGGCTTGTCTAGGCTCAGATAAAAGGTGTATTTTCAAAACATGTTGGTTAAAGCAATTTAGTAACATGTTTTCAAACCCTAGTGCTGTGAACTGAACAAGAGGTATTTTAACAATTCCAGCTAACACACATTAAAATACAGCTTGTCCCGTCCACAGCAGGATTTTAAAATGTGTCAGCTAACTTGCTTTAAAGAGATGCCTTTATGCCAGTCTAGATGTACCCTCAATTAGCAACCACAGACTCTTCAACCCCTTCTGTGAATCAGCCACAAGAGGGGGACAAAGACTGACTTGTGGGGTTACTGAAGGTGATTGTGCAGATACCTACCCCTATGTGGGTCGCTACCCCTTGAAATGAACTGTGTATTTCAATGATTAAATGCTCACGTACATGTAAAGCCTGACATCACATGCATTAGCGAGTGGTTTAACCCAAATCCCCAGCCTTCAAACCCCTGTGATGTTTGGGAGTGTTAAAAATCCAAATGTCGCAAGTCCTTGCAAGGTCTAGCCCTCAGTAGCAATCTGGGAGAGAGCCACCTGCTGGTGCCCTGCTGGTCCCCTCTGCTAGAAGAGGGTGGTGGAAAGGAACTATGGCTAGACACCAGCAGGAAAGGAAGCGAGGGGAGAAAGCGGCCATGTGAGCTGGGATGGGAACCACTTGCCTGTGTGGTGAGGACCTCCAATAAAATGTGTTCGTCAAGAGGGATTGGCAACACACAGCGTCTCCCGGGAGTGGGAGGGCGAGTCCACCCACCTCTCCTAAATCGGGGGTTTGGGGAGTGGAAATCACCATACGAGGACAGATGCTAATGTAACCCTTCTGCCCATCTAAGTTGGCAGCAGCAAGGGCCGGGTTCTGTATCTAGGGGTTCCGCTTCAATAACTCAATGCAAAACCGGCTCGAGCCCCCACCCAGTGACCTGGGACAATTACATACCACCCCCCTGGGCACCTCTAAGAGGCAATACTTCCCCTCTCGCAAGCACGGAGTCTGAGTGTAACAAAAAATGTTTAATAACATGAGGTAAACGACATCAGCATTAAATTGGGAAAACACCACACACAGGCTTCATGAGCAAAAAACCCACCCCAGCAAATTGGGCTGTGTCCTTTCCCTTTGGTTCTTGAGACCAGCAACCCAAGAATCACCAAAGTCCCAAAAGTCCAACAACCCCCAAAGTCTCTGTCCCTGGTCAGTGCAGCCCCAGAGTTCAAGCAGGGGGGGGGGGAGGGAAGGCACGCAGGGTGTTAAGGGGCACCTTACATGATCCGAGGCCAACTGGCTGCCTCTCCGTGGGGTTCCGCCGCAGCCTTCTCCACGAGCCGCTCCACTCCACTCCACCAGCTGTCCCGTGAGCCGCTCCCGCCGTCCACGAACTGCTCTGGCAGCTGCTCCACTCAGCTCTGCTCCACTTCAGCTGTTCCTTGGGCCGCTCCCACAAGGCTCCACCCTGCTCACCAACCTGTGAGTCGCTCAGCTCCACTCCAACCATCCCCATGAGGCTCCACTCTGCTAAGCAATATAGCTTCAGGCTCCCCCACTAGTTAACACAGTCTCAGTGATCTCAGCCCTTAATAACCTTAGCTCTTTTGTGATTTCAGCTCTTAGCAATTTCAGCTCATAGTAGGGGAGCCCCACTGCTAGTGCACCATTGGCCCAAAGTGAATTCAGCTCAGCAGTCAGCAACTAGACTCCTAATAGAATCAAAGGTAGCTCTGACATTCAACAGGGAAGAAAGGAGATAGTACAATTGGCATGTCAAACCCTCAAAGAGGACCCACACCATCAGGTATAAATACCTGCCCCCATCCTCTCTCAATTCACTGGGTTTTGTAACCCATGCCCCTTGTCAAGCAAGTGCTACTTAGGTAATGGTGAAGGACTCACTCAGTCCTTCTGTCATACAACAGTTCCACTGGCCTTGATTCACAGAATCAGGGTAACAAAACTTTATTCTTCCTGCCCCAATAATAGAGAAACTGGGGATCCCACACCAGCCAAAGTAACCACTTTGAGTTGCTGTTGTTTCATGCCAGGCGAGTGGGTGTGCCTATGCAAACCAGATCAGCCCCTGGAGTTCTTTTCCACACTCGCCATAATTCACCACCAGATGTCAGGGTAGAGCTCATCCTGACTCTGCTTACATCTGTCTGACTCAAGTGAGAATGATTCTGGTGCATCAGGAACCGGCAGTCCTTCCTCGTGGGGTACTGGGCATATAGCTGATGGAATGTTTGGATAATGCACAGTCCACTTTTTCTTCTTTGACACGCCTTTCCCAACTGGAGGCACCATGCAGAAGTAACAATTGCTGGTATGATCTCTTGCTCTCTCCAAATCATTGGCACTGCAAAAGGCATAGATTTCCTTTTCCTGTTCAACCACTGGCGAAGATTTGTTGCACAAGTGTTGCAGCATATGTGTGGGGCCCACCTCTTGTCCTGATCTCCAATTTTGCAGCCAAAATAAAGGTGATAGGCTTTCTTAACCATAGTGGTTATACTGCGCTTTTGTGATGCAAAAGTCACTTCACCACAAACATAGCAGAAGTTATCTGCACTGTTCACACAAGTACGAAGCATCTCTGCTCACTTTGGCTAAACAGAAATGTGTCCCTTTGCAAAAATCAAACACTGACAAATAAGAGAGCATGGCACTGTATGATTTCTAGAGCTGATATAGGGCAATTTGTTCAGCAGAGTGATGTAAGCTTCGTTATGATTGCATCATCCATGACTTCTAGGAATAACATGATGCAATTCATATCATGTATGACGCAATACCAGCTTCAGATTGCATCATTCATTGTTTTGCCTAAAAAGCAAGTACTGTCCAAACCTAGTCATAGATTTATTCATAGATCCAGTCAAAGATGTATTTTAGTCATTTCTGGTTTAAATTGAGATCCCTTCCCTTTATAACTCACTTATCCTCCGCCGTTCCCAAGTCAAGAGTCGTATATACTGACCCAATAGCATATCTTGAAAACTAGAGCCATTCAACAATTTTAAGCATCATTTTCGTTCTCAGTGACCCAGAATTAGTAAAGTTTGACTACATTTATTTCAGAAGCATTTTGGCTGTAGAGCAGTGTAATCCGCAGAGAGGAACAGGCCTGCCTAGCCCAGCGTGGGTCAGCAGGCACGCAGGGAGCAGTGAAAACAGTCCCCGTCCCCCGTGCCCCCCGCTCCCTTTTTCAGGGGCCAGATTCCAGGGCTCCAGGCAGGGGGCTGTGACACCTCCCCTCTTCCCCAGTAACAAATACAACCAGGTTGGCATGAGGTTGTGAATTCTGCCCCTGATGCCAGCACCACCTGTGCCTGCCCGGTGGAATTAGCAAGCATGTGAATCCAAGACAGTCACTGAAAAGAAGCCTTGCTTCAGAGACAACGACTCAGCATTTGGGGGCAGGAGACAATGGCAGCAATAGGGGAATTTACAGCCGGCCATATGAGCATGGGGTTCAGGTGGGTGCCCCTTTCCCAGCCTTGTCAAACACTGCGCTGCGAGCGAAAATCAGCCACTCACTGTGTCCAAGCCTAGGCAGTGAGCTTCCAGCCCGCTCTGCTCTCGCTCACGTGCCTCGCCAGCCTCCAGGTAGCGCCAACTCTGCCGCCAGTCGCCAGTCATTGCTCAGTCACCAGCGGGTGAGGTCACTCGCAGGTTCTGTTTTATACGGGCCGCCCCTTCTCCGCAAACACCTGGAGAGACCACAGGGAACCAGACAAATCCCAGGCATGTCACCAAGCATTGCCAGCTCTGAGCATCGGGCAGTCAGTGCCCTGGGACGTGCAGGGCCAGTGCAGATGCCTGCTGCAGCATTAGCAATAGACATGGAACCCAGAGAGCTCTGCACTCAGCCATCAGCTGGTTGCCAACACTTAAACTTTGCAAACTTTGCAAAATAACAAGAGGGAAGTGGAAAGTCCTCGGAGCAACAGCTGGGCCAATGTCATTTTGCTTGGCTTTGACCACTCCACACCATGCTATCGGAGCAAGCACCTGACAGACCCTCAACCGGTCCCATACAGGGGGGCTACTTCTGACAGCGCTCCCCTTTCTTGGCACCTTCCCACCCCACGCTGTCCTCGCAGCAACCAGAGCGCCAAGTTCTAGGAGAGCTTCCCATCGACCCATGTGGCAGCTCTGTCACCTCCCTCCATGCTGGGAGCAGTGGGGCAGTTCATGGATTTAAAATGTCTCTGGATTCCTAAGAGCCCCGGCCCCTGCTGACAGGTGGGTGCTGCACTGCACAGGCCAGTGACGCCGTGGCACCATGCTGTGCAGCATTACACAGAGCCGTACAGCTCCGAGCACAGGGGCTCGGCCCGACTGCGGCCTCCGGGAGCCGCTGGGACAGAAACTGGCTCCCCAGCTCGGCAGACATGGGCCCATGCGTGCCCGGCAGTGCCAACTCCGCCTCCTCGCCCCCGGCCCTGCCCCGCTGTGCTACTGCCTGGCGGTGCCCCAGCTCTGGCTGCTTGGCAGCAGCGACAGACCCCTCCCTGGCCACCCTGCCAGCCCCACCCCCGCCGGCACAGCATGTGCCCTGGCAGAGAAACCCTTCACAAGCGCGCCAGCTGCCAGGACAGCGCTACCGGCTGGACAGCCGCCCACATGGGAGGGATCCCTGGGCCCGCACCTGGAGCACCGTCATCTGGGACGCTTGGGCTAACCACTCAGCCCACAGCACTGCAGCACCACCCCCTCTACCAGCCCGGCCACAGTTCACCCAGTGCTTAGAGGAGGTCATTAAATCCTTCCCAAACAACTCCAAGAGAAACTTTACAATCTCATCCCCACGAACCTGCCCCAGGGACCTGTCACATGTCACAAGCATGATTTGAAAACATATAACCATGAACAAAACACCCACTCCAGAGTACACTGGGCAGTGTCCTTTTCCTCAATCTCTCACCTTGCAGTGTGAGAGTTCAACTAACAAAAGTCCCTTTACCCTGCCACTTCCCTCTCCCCCCACCACACCCCACTCACAGTTGTCCTTGGTCAGCGAAGACCTAGAGCGAGGAGTTCACCTCCCACTCCGGGGAGGAGAGGGGAAGCAGCGAGCAATGCCTCAGCTGCCGCTTGACCATCAGCTGCTCACTCTGCTGTCAGCTGCTTCATTGGCCGCTCACTCCGCCACTGCTTGCTCCTCGGTCAGCCACTCACTCCACCCTCAGCCGCTCAGTCAACTGTTCACTCCACTGTCAGCCGCTCGCTCTGCTGTCGGCCACTCCGCCATCACTCACTCCATCACTGCCCTCTCCGCTGCAACCTCTGGAAGATCTTGAGGTCCCACCGCTTAACACTGCTCTCAGTGATTTCAGCAGTTAGTGGGGGAGCCTCACACTAGGACAATCTCTTTTACCAGAGATCCTGTCCCAGAGCAGAGCTAATGCTTAGACCTGGTTATCAGTGATTTCAGCTCTCGTGATCCATAACAAAAGACTCTCAATTGAGTCTTAATCAGCTCTGTCATTGAACAGTGGAGAGGGGAAGGGTCAAATAGTGTCTAGGACCCTTATGCAGCAACCACACCCCCAAGCAGAAACACCTACTCTTACCCTTTCTCATCTCCTCTTGGCTTTGGCACCCCAACCCCTGCTTAGTGAGTGCAGTTCAGTTGCGGGTGAGCCCCTCAATCAGGGCATGCCAAGTTCTGCTCCCCTTGATTCACACAAGGATAACAACACCTTATTACCCCTGCTCCCAATAACAAAGTGACTTGCAATCTAAAACCAGCCAAAAGTGATCATTTGGGCAAAGCAGTTCCATCACGCTGCACACCTAGACAGAGCCAGTGTGTCTACGCAAACAAGGTTAGTTCCTGACATCTTCTCCCCCAGTCCATCATTAGATGTCAGGGGAGAGCTCATTCAGACCCTGCTGACATACCTTGTATTTAGCTGTGACATTGTGAGTACCTTTCCCAGACGTGAAGAAGAGCTGTGTGTAAGCTGGAAGGCATGTGTCTCTCACCAACAGAAGTTGGTCTAATAAAAGATATTTCCACACCCACCTTGTCACTGTACAGCCAAACAAGCAGGAGACAGGTTGTGACGCAGTAGGGAGCGGGGCGGATTGACCTGGGGGCTCTTCCTCACTGGTGGGTGGAGATGGCATGAAAAGTGTGTGTGGGGAGGGGGGCAGCTCGCTCTCCCTAGCGAGTGTCCTGGGGCATGCTCCCTGCTGAATCAAGGGGAATGGCAGCTCCTGTGCTGAGGGGAGGGTGTGCCCCAGGGACAGCAGCCCCGTGGATGGTGCAGCCTGCACGTTAGGAAAGAGAAATCAGGTATGATCAAAGCACTCAAACCACTGTGTCTGTTCCTGCCCGCAGTTAATCCATAGCGTTAATGACTATTTACATAGCACCCGGAAAAGCAGAGTCCCTGCCTGGGGGATCTTGCAATCCTGGGCATATGTGTGGTACAGCAGAGAGCCCTAATGCAGCATCTGTCAGCTAGTAAACGATTGTAGCTGTTAACCTAGGAGGTCCAATAGCCTCTGTTAAAAATTCAGGGCAGTGTTGTCTCATCTGGCCATGTGATTTGTTTATTTTAAAATAAGAAGTTACGTAGCCAAGTTTCTTAACATCTTTAATTACACAAAATCCCAGCAGCATTAAATAATCATCCCCCGGGAACGCAGATGAAAGTGCCAGAAAACGCCAAGGGAGTTTTGCAGAATTTCAGCTGACTGGTCTGCAGCACAGCTGGCCAGCGAATAATGGCAACCATCTGATGGCTGGCTGGCTGACCAGTGATGTCGCAATCCCGGTGCATACCAGCGTGCTGCAAGGGGCTGTCTTGAAATCAAATTAAGCTTCCCAAAGATCTAAAAAGAGTCCCCTGATTTTCATATTCTTCCTCCAAGGCTCAGAATCTTATGAAAAATAAGTGTGCAGCTGTGAGTGAGTTTCAATAGCCAAAGATATGTCCCACTGCTACTTCTTCCCACCTAAGCCTGAGAAGGGAGTTGCTGAGGGGAGGCCTTGGGAGCTGGATGTGGGAGTTGTAGGGGGTGGGGGGTGAGGGAACCCCTACTGCCAACCCCAAGCATTAATAAATCCCACGATTGGCCCCAAAAGAAGAGGGTTTTTGGAAAAGATGTTTCCCAGTCTGGCTGCTAGTTTGTGAACTCCCTGGCCACACATGCCACATGGAGACAATCACAGGTGGGAAATTCAATCTGAGAACACCTACAAAAGGTGCATCTGCACAAATGCAGGCCACAGCCCCCTACACAGCCGCCCCTTCCTCCTCCAGCCCACCGCCCTCTCCAGCTCCTCAGTGCGGCACCACCAGGCTTAAAAACCAGGAGCGATTTACAAAAGAAAAATGGTTCAGGGTTTTCATATTTCCCATTTATAGCTTATAGAATTTAAGTCCAGATTGGGCCTTCCTCTGAACCATCGGGGATTGGCCACAGCTGGAGACGGGACCCCAGACAGGGGGGACCAGCGCTCTGAGCTCCTGTATAAGTCAAACTCTTACATTTCATCCAGTTACCCCGGCTTTGAGCCCAGTGACTTTAATTAGACTAAAGCATTTCTGTCCTCAGGAGACTAAACTGTTGTGAGCCACAAGCAGAGACCAGGAGAGCGCGAGGCCCCTGCAATGGCAGGGGATTGATCGGGTGGACATGCCCAGATGATACCAGCAGGCAATCCCGGCCTCACGCTTCCAAGGAAGGTGACACCCTCCACCCTCATGCTCCCTGCCAGTCTGACCCGGGGAAAATTCCTTCCTAATCCCAAATGTGGTGATCAGTCTGACCCCAAGAATGTGAACAAGGCACACCAGCCGGGCGTCTCGAAAGAGGGTTCTCAGAACACTGGTCCACCACATCCTGTGTCCTGTCTCCAGCTCTGGCCAATCCCTGATACTTCAGAAAGAAAAAATCCAGATTATGATTGTGCATGGAGAAGTAAATATCTTCCTGATCCCTGCAGGTGAAGGGTGAAGCCTTGAAGCATGAGATTTTATTAGAGTCAATGTCATAATGCAGAGCTGCAAGTGTTATGAGCATGTTCAGGGCAATGCAGATAATCCTGTTCTCCCCGTGGCTCATGAAAGAAGCTTCACTCACTCCAGAGCCAGGGGAGGAGTGAGACAGTCACCCAGACTGACCACCCCCCATCCTCTTATCAACACACCACAGCACCTGTGCCAGGAACTGGATTAATTGGATCCGGAAAATGTTCATCTAGTCTCAGACTCCAAGCCACGGTGATTCGATCCTCCGGGGGTGAGCCATGCGGCTGCACTAGGCTCACGTTTCCCGGCACTTCTGCACAGCCACGAAGGCTAGAAACTTCCCTGTGCATTCAAATGGAAGCTGAGATTCCCATGTAATGAATCGCCTCCAGGGCTGGGCTGGGAGTCAAAAGGAAATGTCATGGGCCTAGTAATGAAGCCACGAGGGCGGACAGCCCTGCCAACACTGGCTCCTCCAGCCTCCTGCTTCACGTCCACAGCAGCTCCTGCAGCCACCCTTTGTCTCCAGCCAGCAGGGAAGGGGTCTGTGTCTCCATTGCCTCCCTTGCCTGGCACCATGAACAGAAGCAGCCTCTGCTGGGGGTGGGTGGGGGGCAGGGGGCTGCCAGTGGCCATGGCCCCCTGCAGCACTGGCATGACAGCAACCTCTAGCAGCTGACGCGGGAATTGCAGGTGGCTTGGGCAGATCCCCAAGGAGTGCAGGGCCCCCCAAAACCAGCCCCAACCCCTGCACTGTGACTCATCGGCAGGGCTGCCAAAGCTGAGGCTGCCCGGCTGGTCTTCTTGCTTCACTCCCCGCCCCTTCCCACCCTGCCAGCCACTGCCCTGGGGTTCCACGCTGCCTGGCACACAATGGGCAGGTCAGACAGATCACCTGAGCCCAGCACTGCACCAGCCCTGTGAGCTAGCAGCAGCCCCCCAAAATGTGCCAGAGGCCTGCGGGGGCTGGGTAGGCGACAGGCAGGGCTCCCAGGGTACCCATCACACCCCGTGCCCATGCACTGCACTAAGAAATGGCAGTGCCATGTATCAGCATCCTGCCCGCTGTCCTCGTGAGGCCTAGGCACTGGGGGGCTTGGGGTGCGCTGTCAGATCCACTGCCCTGCACTGCAAAGCTCCCTCTTCACCGAGCACAGGAGGTGACTTCCTCAGTCCTCACAACCCACAGCGTTCAAGTCACAGGTCAGCCCCCAAAATCATGAGATTGGCTTTTAAAAAGCGCTTGATTTTCAAGCTAATAAATGGGGGGTTCTCTATTTGCCTTCTGATTTTGACCCTTTTAGGGTGCCCCTGAATGACATTGCCCAGCTTCTCACAACCATGTGGGCTAGAAACTTCCTTGTTTTTTGTAACGACAGCTGAGATTCTCCTGCCATCCCATGAGCCTGGGAGCAGGAGCTCTGAGAAAGACACCGGTTATTACGAGATTCATAATCAAATCAGGAGACATCGCTTTATTGCCTGTTTTCGTTGGAGAAGGCAGAAGTGGCACCACAAAAATGCTACAGAGGAGCCACTGAAAAGTAAATAGCCAAACACAATTCCTTTCTACCCAAAGTCACTGAATCCAAACACAGGCTCACAGGAGCCATGGGAGTTCACCAAAGCTGCTATGAATCAGGAGTGGGTGTTAATGAACTGTATGTCCTTGAGTTCCAAGAGGTGACCTTTTCCTGAGTCTGTGTTGGGAACGAGTGGTCCTGTGACCATGGCGATGAGGAAAAGCAGGCTGTTGTTTGGAGAAGGAGCATCACTTGGCTGAGGCAGAGAACTCTATCCAGCACTGCTGTGCTATCCCCAGGGACACAGACCCAGTGTGGTGGCCAGGTTTGCTCATGGAGGTTAACACAGTAATTTATCCATAGATTCATAGATCTCAAGGCCAGAAGGGACCACGGTGATCATCTCCTCTGACTTCCTGCATAGCACAGGCCAGAGAACTTCCCCCAAGTAATTCCTACAGCAGATCTGTTCGTTAAACAGCCAATCTTGGTAAGTTGTTCCAGTGGTTACATACTCTCACTGTTAAAAATTGACCCCTTCTTTCCAGTCTGAATCTGTCTGGCTTCAGCTTCCAGCCACTGGAGCCTGTTAGACGTTCCTCTGCTAGACTGAGGAGGCCATTATTAAATATTGGCTAAACAACCAGAGGAGCTAATGAACAGGAGCAGCAAACAGAGGAGTTGTGAGGGAGTTTAGAAAGGGAACATAAGAGCCAGATACCCCAACATACATATTTTAAACTTAGGTCAGTAACCCCCCGCCCAACCCCCCCCACAAGAATAAAAATACGGGGGGGAGCAGTCCAGCCGCAGGGCCGGGGATAGTCAGTTTATTGCACTGAATGCAGCATGTACTATTACCTACCTTGTGGGCAGGTGACATGTGTGTGCATTCAGTGCAAGCAACCCATGGCCTTCAGAGACACAGTATGGGCTCTTGAGCCAGAAATGGCTGAACTGGAGGAGCTAAGGGAGACAGAGAGGTATATAGATGAGACTCTCAGGGACACAGTAGACCAGTCCCACCGACCGCCTGACAGCCTCTGTGCTGTTGAGGAAGATGAAGGTCTTGGGGAAGGAGAACATCTAACTGGAGCAGAGGGAAACGATCCCATAATTGGGATGCTCCTTCCAGATGATGTCATGGTGTCCTCTTGCATGGAGGATACCTCTCCGAGGGAGGAAAGTCCAGTTAATAGGAAGAGACAGGTAGTAGTAATGGGGGATTTGATTGTTGGAAATATAGATAGCTGGGTTTGCAATGACTGGGAGAACTGCATGGTGAATTGTCAGCTGGATGCAAAGGTTGCAGGCCTCTTGAGTCATCTAGATAGACTAATGTGCAGTTCTCGGGAGGAGCTGGTGATTGTGGGATATTCGTCACCAGTGACATAGGGAAAGGTAAGAAAGAGGTCCTGGAGGCCAAATGTAGGCTGCTAAGAAGAGATTAAAGTCCAGGATCTCCATAGGCGCATGCTCTGAAACACTTTCAGTTCCATGCGCAGGGCCAGTTAGACAGGCAGAACTGCAGGGTGTCAATGCATAGATGAGACGATGGTGTAGGGAGGAGGGGTTTAGATTTGTTAGGAACTGGGGAACCTTTTGGGAAGGAGGAGCCTATACAGGAAGGATGGGCTCCACCTAAACCAAACTGGAACCGGACTGCTGGCATGTAAAATTAAAAAGGACATAGAGGAGTTTGCAAACTAAGGGCTGGGGGAAAGCTGACAGGTGCGGAGGATCACACAGGTCAGATAGGCACATACTAAGGGGTGTATCTATTCATGGGGAGCCTCTATATCCTAGTAAAGAGGAGAGGATAGAGATTGGTAATGTACAGGTAGGAGCAGAAGAGAAAAACTCAAACAGAAAAGAGTCCCATTCAATTACACCACATGAAGGCAGACAACAAAATATTGACAGATTTTATAAGTGCTTGTATACAAGTGCTAGAAGTATAAAGGCTAAGATGGGTGAAGTTGAGTGCCTGGTATTCAATGGGGATATTGATATAATAGGCACCACAGAAACTTGGTTGAACAATGATAATCAGTGGGACACAGTTAATACCCAGGTACAAAATACATAGAAGTGACAGAGTAGATCACCCGGAGGGGGAGAAGGGTGGCTCTATGTCAGAAAGAAAGCAGAGTCAAGTATAGTAAAAATCTTCAATGAATCAAACTGTACCACAGACTCTCTATAGCTAGAAATTCCATGCTTGAATAAGAAGAGAATAGCAGTAGGAATATACTACCAATACCTGACCAGGATGCTGCAGGTGACTGTGAAATGCTCAGGGAGATTAGAGGCTATAAAAACCCACAGAAAAAACAATAATAATGGGGGATTTAAACTATCCCCATATTGACAGGGAACAGGTCACCTCAGGATGGGATGCAGAGATCAAACTTCTAGACACCAGTAATGACTGCTGCTTGGAGCAGCTAGTCCTGGAACCCACAAGGGGAGAGGCAATTCTTGATCTAGTCCTAAGTGGAGCACAGGGTCTGGTCCAAGAGGTTAATATAGCTGGACCGCTCAATAATAGCGACCATAATGTAATTCATTCCTAATAGGAGGAGAAATACCAAAGAAACCCACTACATTAGCATGTAACTTCCAAAAGGGGAACTACACAAATGTGAGGAAGCGAGTTACATGGAAATTCAAAGGAACAGTCCCAAGAGTAAAATGCCTGTAAGCTGCATGGAAACTATTTAAAAACACCATAACAGAGGCTCACACTAAATGTGAACTCCCAATAAAAAAAAGTAAGAGGCTCAAAGAAATGCCACCGTGGCTAAACAGCAGAGTAAAAAAGGTGGTTAGAGGCATTAAAAATGGAAAGACATACCCTACTGAGGGAAATAGAAAGGAGCACACACTCTGGCAAGTCAAGTGTAAACGTATACAGTAACTCCTCACTTAACGGTGTAGTTCTGTTCCTGAAAAATGCGACTTTAAGCGAAACGATGTCAAGCGAATCCAATTTCCCTATAAGAATAAATGTAAATGGGGGGTTAGGTTCCAGGGAAATTTTTTTTGCCATACAGTACAGTGCAATACTATAGCTGGGAGGTGCCCCCGCCTTACCCCACACAGGCACAGCCCATTGGCACTAGAGACAATGAGGCAGGCAAGGAGGCTGAAGGTGCTGTAGACTAGAAGCACACTGCACAGCACCAGTGGCAGCTTCCCCTACTCTGCAAGCACCAGGGGCGGGGGGCTCAACCCTCGGCCCGCCCACTGCACCCCTTCCCCAAACCCCCACCCTTAACCCTCCTCTTCTTCCCCCCTCCCCCTTTACTCCACACACCGCGTCCTCCCCCCTCCCTCCCCTGCCTCCTGCCCGTGGCAATCAGCTGGCTTGCGGTGTTCAGGAGGCAGGAGGGAAGGGGAGCCTGCGCGCGGAGTCCTCGCTCCTCCCCGCTCCCTCCTGAACGCCGCAAGCTAGCTGATTGCCACGGGCAGGAGGCGGGGGGAGGAGGGGGAAGGCGCTCATCCGCGGGGTCTGCCGGCGGGCAGGAGGCGCTGGTGGGGGGCATAGGGGAGCTGATGGGGGGCTGCCAGCTGTGGACAAAGCAGGCAGCCAAACGACGTTATAGCGAAGCACTGCACAACTTTAAATGGAGCATGTTCTGTAACTGAGCAGGGACGTAAGATCGAAACGACGTTAAGCGAGAGGACGTTAAGTGGGGAGTTACTGTACCAAAACACCTGCCCAGAAGAGTACAGGACTAAAATCAGACTCTTTGATAAGACTGATGTATTGGGATTTGATTTCTTATTGCTTGTTAAGTTCTAATATTCTATGCTACATCCATTCTCTTAAACCTTGTAAATACTATCCTGTAGCCAACATTTTTACATTCTGTCATTCGAATTTAAAAACTAAATAACCATTTTAGTAATCAATCGGATCGATTTCTAAGGATTCTGAAATCTGTTCTTTAGCTAAGGAGCCAAGCTCCAAAGAACCCCAAGCAAGGGGATGTTACAGTGGCTAAACCATTGTGTATTCAATGCCACAGCTAATCTTCCACTCATACAATGACCCCAGTGACTTCCACAGACTGTAGCAATACTGAGTCATACCCTAAATTACCAAAGATGGGGGATTTGCGGTATGGTCAGTGTAGCAGGGTGGAAGGGGTTAAAGCTGTGGTTGGCACAGCTAGGCTGGGGCTGGTGCGAGCACTTTGGGCGAGTCCCAAGGGAAGGTGGAGGCCGAGGAGCAGCACCCCACCAGGCCGGAGGTCCAAACTGAGCAGACATCTCACCCAGCTAGCGCAACTCAGCTGTGCGCACACCACCGGATGGATTAGCGGCACCCCTGGAGGTGGGGGAAGGGATTGTGCATTGTTTTTTCACCGTTGCTGTTGAATTCCTTTCAGTTCCCATCCCATCAGCCTGTTGGTCCGTTCCCTGGCCTAATATCCTTCCATATGGATGGTCTCAGAACTCCTGTGTGTGCACTTGGGTCTTTGGCTCAGGTGCTGCCGGAAACACATAAGCAAAGGGGGAATCTAATGCCTGACCCAGAGAGGAGTAGGTGCAGGCTCGCTACCTTAGGACAACTACCAGCCCTTGTGCCCAGTGCCAGGGAAGGGTGGGCTCAATCTCACCATGTGAGCTGCTGCCTCTGGTGGATTTGGCACAAGCATGTTGGGAGGGGCAGCATGTCTCAGTGCTGCCCCAGGAGCAGCTGACTCTCAGTGGGACAGCCTGGTTCCTGGCTCCTTGGGACTGAGCGGTGCCAGCCCTCTACCTAGCAGAGGTCACTTCCCTCGCTGTGCCAGTTCCGCTGCCATGTCCAGCACACTGGGGGCAGGGGGTGTCAAGGCACTGCAGGCTCCCTGCCCCTGCCTGCCCGCTCCCTGCCCAGGCGTGGGAGTAATGGCAATGCCCATTTATCCCTTGTGCAGGACACAGGGTGGCTTATGATTGAGCCCTGAATTGCTATGTTGTTCCAAGCCCCTTTAGTGTGGGATAGAGACCCAGCGCCTATAGTGTCCCACTGGAATTGTCTCTGACCCCATGTCTGATTGACACACACACACTACCCCTTGCCGTACAGTACCGCACACACTGGCTATCGGGCAGGCACTTTTCACACACACCCAGTCCCACACATTGCCTATCCCCCCATTTTGTCCTTTTCAGTTTGGCAAATATTGATATTTTAGACAGGCTGAGGGTCGCTGACCAGCCCCAGGGATGTGCTCATGAGCTCCTCCACTGGTGCAGGAGGATAAGAACACCCCCACCCCTGCGTAGAATAGCCAGGCCTTGGGGTCAGGGTACAGTGGGTGGAGCCTTGACTCCTGACAGCCCATCATATTGTCTAGTGCCCAGGAGGTGTAATTTATTCTGGTGTAGGCCAGTAGCCACGTACTATCCCACAACAGCAGCATAAGGAGGAAGCAGGGAGGGATTGTGTCTCGGAGGGGTGTGTGACGGGGTGCTCAACCCTGACCAGCCTTGAAAGGGTTAATGAGGCTGAAAAGGGGGTCAATTAACTTGATAGGCTACACCTGAGGGGAACTGGGCTGGATAAGCAACCCCTGACTGGGAGGAGAGCCCAGCTGAGAAGGAACGGGTGGGGTATGCTAAAGCCAGGCAGGTTGCAGCAGACAGAGGCTGCAGTGTGGAGCTCTGCCGTCACTCTCCAGCCTTGGCGAGGGAAAGGAGGAAACCATGGGGAGACCAGCAGCTCTGGAGTCCCAGCCCTGAGGGAAGGGCGTACCCAGACGAGGGTGGAGAAAGAGCCTGGCAGAGGTGAAGTAGGAGCAGCCCAGGGAAACAGTAGCAAGGTTTGGGATTGTGCAGACCTCAGCTACCGGTTGTAGGGTCCCTGGGCTGGACCCCAGAGTGGAGGGGAAGGCCTGGGTTCCCCTACCAGCCACTGAGGGAAGTGGCCCAGTCTGGTCAGTGGGGCAGAAGACTTCCTAGGACAGTCGTCCAGTGGGACTTTGCTACCCCAGAAGGGCATGACCATAGTGACCTGGCTGGAGGGCTAAGTCACAAAGAAGGAGTACCCTGAGTCCCAGAGAGAGAGAGAGAAACCACGGGGTGAGGAAAGGGGCGTCGGACCTAAGTGCAGCTAATCCCCAGACGCGGCCACAAGGAGGTGCCCCAGCAGTGAGTGTATCCTGTGGCAGGGTGTCTGAGTGGCAGCACCTCCTGGGGCTGCTTCTGGGCCAGTGCAGCGAATACACCACCCCTTGTTCGGGGCTGTGCCCAAGCCACAAGCTAGCTTTAGATATATGCTCCCAAAAGGGTCACTTCCTTACTCCCCAAGCCAGACCCCATAAAAGACCATCTTACCCCTGATGAGCCTCACTGAAAGCAAGTGTGAGTCAAAGTGACTCAGTCTGGCCTGTTCCTTTCACTGGAGCTGCCCAGATTTCCACTGCTGCATTTCTGAAGTCAGTGCTGGCTGCCGTGTGTGTACTTTCCTTGGAGACACCAGAATTTCTTGGGTACCTGAATTTCCCTGGTCTCCACCATACAAAACAGAAATCTGTGTCTGTTACCCTAACCTGTCTGAATAAATAAGGGAGATATCCCATCTCCTAGAACTGGAAGGGACCTTGAAAGGTCATTGAGTCCAGCCCCTTGCCTTCACTAGCAGGACCAAGTACTGATTTTGCCCCAGATTCCTAAGTGGCCCCCTCAAGGTTTGAACTCACAACCCTGGGTTTAGCAGGCCAATGATCAAACCACTGAGGTATCCCTCCCCCCAAAGTGAGTCACACTTCTTTTCTTGGTGAAAGAAACAGCCAAGGCTTATGAAGAGTTCAGAGTGACTAACTTGTAGGTGGAAGAAGCAGTGTTATTTCCTGGCTTCCACTTGTTCAATGCAGGGCCGGGGACACACATTACCTCTGGAGTCGCAGAACGACACAAATCATCATCTTCTCCACCAGTCAGTAGAATTCCTCTTGTGTTTCCAAATTTTCCTGTAACTGTACTATCTTGTTTGTACAGTTGGCTGATTCTAGCTGAGGGTGCTACAGTTACATGCCAACACCTATAATCTACAGAATGGGAACAGCTGTGGCTTTTGACTGAACATTTCTTTATGGTTTCAGCTATGCCAACACAAAACCCCATCAAAAATAGTGTGGTTTTGTGGTCTCTACAAAGATAATAATTAAACTTCCCATGGCATTATCTCAGCAATGGTTCTCTCCACAGGAAGCTGTGATGGAGAAATTCATCCATCTAGCGAAGAAGCAAATAATGGAGAGGGCTATATGGCCAGTAACATTTTAATGTCAAATTAAACATTGGGAAGCCCCATGGGTGTGCTTTGGACCAATATGAGAGTGTGAGCTTTTGCCCCAAATGAGCGTCTCCTTGGCACAAAGACACACATGTTTCTCAAAGCCGGCCAAAAGAATAGCAAGTGGCATCGGCAAAGAAGCAAATCCTAGGCGTACTATAATGAGCATCCACGCTGCTGTGCAATACAAACTAAACCATAGGGCTAGATGCAAAATGGGTGGTGACAAGTTTCTTTAAGCACAGTTTACATTAGTAATTTCCTATGCCTTAAAGTGAGTCAGTCATAATCTCCATGTGGATTGCCTCTCTTCTGAGACAGAGCACTTTCTGAGGCCTGGTCTACACTACGAGTTTAGGTCGACTTTAGCAGCGTTAAATCGAATTAAGCCTGGACACGTTCACACGACGAAGCCCTTTCTTTCGACTTAAGGGGCCCTTTAAACCGGTTTCTTTACTCCACCTCCGACGAGGGGATTAGCGATAAAATCGGCCTTAGCGGGTCAGAATTGGGGTAGTGTGGACGGAATTCGACGTTATTGGCCTCTGGGAGCTATCCCACAGTGCTTCATTGTGACCGCTCTGGACAGCACTCTCAACTCAGATGCACTGACCAGGTAGACAGAAAAAGCCCCGCGAACGTTTGAATTTCACTTCCTGTTTGCCCAGCATGGAGAGCACAGGCGACCACGCAGAGCTCATCAGCACAGGTAACCGTGATGGAGTCCCAGGATCGCAAAAGAGCTCCAGCATGGACCGAACGGGAGGTACGGGATCTGCTTGCCATATGGGGAGATGAATCAGTGCTAGCTGAATTCCGTAGCAGTAAAAGAAATGGCAAAATATTAGAAAAGGTCTCCAAGACCATGAAGGACAGAGGCCATAACAGGGACGCACAGCAGTGCCGCGTGAAAATTAAGGAGCTAAGGCAAGCCTACCACAAAGCCAGACAGGCAAACGGAAGGTCCGGGGCACAGCCGCAAACATGCCGCTTCTACGCGGAGCTGCATGCCATTCTAGGGGGTGCAGCCACCACTACCCCAACCGTGTGCTATGACTCCTTCACTGGAGAAACACACAGGGAAGAGGGTTCGGGGTACAAGGAAGAGGAGGATGAAGATAATGTGGATAGCTCACAGCAGCAAGGTAGCGGAGAAACCAGTTTCCCCAACAGCCAGGATATGTTTATCACCCTGGACCTGGAGCCAGTAACCCCCGAACTCACCCAAGGCATGCTCCCAGACCCTGAGGGCACACCGGGGACCTCTGGTGAGTGTACCTTTGTAAATATTACACATGGTTTAAAAGCAAGCGTGTTTAATGATTAATGATTAATTTGCCCTGGCAATCACGGCCAATACAGCTACTGGAAAAGTCTGTTAACGTGTATGGGGATGGAGCAGAAATCCTCCAGGGACATCTCCAGAAAGCTCTCCTTCATGTACTCCCAAAGCCTTTGCAAAAGGTTTCTGGGGAGGGCTGCCTTATCCCGTCCACCATGGTAGGACACTTTACCACGCCAGGCCAGTAGCACGTAGTCTGGAATCATTGTATTACAAAGCATGGCAGCGTATGGTCCCGGTGTTTGCTGGCATGCAGACAACATCCATTCCTTATCACTCTTTGTTATCCTCAGGAGAGTGATATCATTCACGGTCACCTGGTTGAAATGGGGTGATTTTATTAAGGGGACATTCAGAGGTGCCCATTCCTACTCTGCTGAACAGAAATGTTCCCTGCTGTTAGCCACGCGGTGGGGGGAGGGGTGAAGTGATCATCCCAGAGAATTGGGTGTTGGGGGGGAGGAGGGTTAGTTGGGTTTGTGCTGCATGTTAACCTGGGAACCACAGCCCCTCCTTTTACATTGCAAACCCATTTTAAATGGCCAACCCAACGGGTGCTTGGTATGGGAAATGAGGGCGCTACAGTTTGAAACCATTCCCACATGTTAAGAAGGTGAAAAAAGCCAAAAGACTGTGGCTTACCATGGCTGCCTGCAAGCTGAAATCTGTTGCCTGGCACTGCGTGAGTGATCTCTCACATCAAACCGGCATTGGCATTAAGGGGTAGGCTGGGTCCCCAAGGATAACCATAGGCATTTCAACATCCCCAACGGTTATTTTCTGGTCCGGGAAGAAAGTCCCTTCCTCCAGCTTTCGAAACAGACCAGAGTTCCTGAAGACGCGAGCATCATGTACCTTTCCCAGCCATCCCACGTTGATGTTGGTGAAACGTCCCATGTGATCCACCAGGGCTTGCAGCAGCATTGAAAAGTACCTCTTGCGGTTTATGTAGTCGGTGGCTTGGTGCTCCGGTGCCAAGATAGGGATATGGGTTCCGTCTATCGCCCCACCACAGTTTGGGAATCCCATTTCAGCAAAACCATCCACTGTGGCCTGCACGTTTCCCAGAGTCACTACCCTTGAGATCACCAGGTCTTTCATTGCCCTGGCAACTTGGATCACAGCAGCCCCCACAGTAGATTTGCCCACTCCAAATTGATTCCCGACTGACTGGTAGCTGTCTGGCGTTGCAAGCTTCCACAGGGCTATCGCCACTCGCTTCTCAACTGTGAGGGCTGCTCTCATCCTGGTATTCTGGCACTTCAGGGCAGGGGAAAGCAAGTCACAAAGTTCCATGAAAGTTCCCTTACGCATGCGAAAGTTTCGCAGCCACTGGGAATCGTCCCACACCTGCAGCACGATGCGGTCCCACCAGTCTGTGCTTGTTTCCCGGGCCCAGAATCGGCATGAACCTGCCCCAGTAACACCATGATTTGCACACTGCTGGGGCCTGTACTTTGTGAGAGGTCTATGTCCATGTCAATTTCCTCATCACTCTCGTCGCCGCGCTGCAGTCGCCTCCTCAGCTGGTCCTGGTTTTGCTTTGGCATGTCCTGGCTCTGCATATACTCCAGGACAATACGCGTGGTGTTCATAGTGCTCATAATTGCCGCGGTGATCTGAGCGGGCTCCATGATCCCAGTGCTATGGCGTCTGGGCTGAAAAAAGGCGCGAAACTAGTATCTGACTGAAGGAGGGAGGGAGGGAGGGGCGAGTGACGACATGGCATACAGGTACAGGGAATTAAAATCAATAAAGGTGGCTGTGCATCAGGGAGAAACACAAACAATTGTCACACAGAATGCCCCCCCCTCAAGATTGAACTCAAAACCCTGGGTTTAGCAGGCCGTTGATTTCACGGGGGGAGGGGGAAGCAAATGAATACAGAACAAATCTATTTTTTACATCTTAAGCTGGCAGACGACGGTGCAGCATGACTGATAGCCCTCGTCATCTTCTGGGTGCTTGGCAGAAAATACTGGGCGCTTGGCAGAAAATAGCATACTACCACTGATAGCCATCATCGTCAAGACTGCCCAGGTGCCCATGAATGACAGCCACTGCAGTACCACGACGAAGGATATCAATCGTAATATACCATCTTCTACCAAAAGGCAAGGGGCTGCTGCTGTGTGCAATGCAGCCCCACGTCTGCCAGCACCCAGATCGCCGATGAAGGCTACCAGTCATACTGCACCATCTACTGCCAAAAGGCAATTAGCTGCTGCTGTGTAGCAATGCAGTACCACGTCTGTCGGCACCCAGAGGACATATGGTGACGGTGAGCTGAGCTGAGCGGGCTCCATGCTTGGCGTGGTATGTTGTCTGCACAGGTAACCCAGGTAAAAAGGCGCGAATCGATTGTCTGCCGTTGCTCTGATGGAGAGGGAGGTGCCTGACGACATGTGCCCAGAACCCCCCGCGACACTGTTTTCCATCATTCAGTCATTGGGATCTCAACACAGAATTCCAATGGGCGGCGGAGACTGTGGGAACTGTGGGATAGCTACTCATAGTGCAACACTCTGGAACTCGACGCTAGCCTTGGTACTGTGGACGCGGTCCGCCGACTTCATGCACTTAGAGCATTTTATGTGGGGACACACACAATCGGCTGTATACAACCAATTTCTATAAAACTGGCTTCTATAAATTCGACCTAATTTCGTAGTGTAGACATACCCTGAGAGAAAGGCATGAGTCATATCTCAGGGTACTGTTTAGCAGGAAGGGAGGATTGGTTGGTGGGTCAAACATTAGCCTTAGCTCCCTAAGACGGGGGTTCAAGGCTTTGATTAGCCCAAGTCCATATATGATGCTGAGCAAGTCACTCTTTCTGTATTTCGGATCTCCACCTCTACATGGGGATGATAAGTCACGGTCTCCAAAGCCCAAAGGGACCTTCTGCACAGCACAGGCCAGAGACCCGCCCCACAATCATTCCTAGAGTGGAGCTTGTAGAAAAACACTTAATCTTGATTTAAAATTTGACAGGGATGGACAATCCAGCATAACCCTTGATAAATTGTGCCAATGGTTAATTACCCTCACGCTTTGAAATTTACACTTTATTTCCTCTCTGAATTTATCTAGCCTCAACTTCCAGCCATTGGCTCTTGTTATACCTTTGCTAAATTTTTGTCCTTCACTGGCAGAAGCTGCGAGAATGGACACCAGTTAGGATGTTCAAAATCTCAAATTTACATTTCTGGTCATGTCTTTCAGAGGCTTCCTCAAAGCACTGAGTCATACTATTCCACCATTGCTTATGATCATTCCAACAGGCCTCTTTCTTTCTTTCTCATAATTTGATGGTATCATCTGTAATCCAACATTGTTTTTTTATTCTCTTAAATCCCAGTTTTTGTCCAGCAAACTCTGTGATAGAATCCTAAAATGAAGTCCACTCTTCTTCCACAGTAGACAGCTGGTCATCCAATATAGAATATTTGCTGACCCTATGGGACTTAAGATCAATTGTAAAAAAAAAAAAAAAAACCCCAAAGCATTGCATACCTCTTATAAAACAGAAATGAGTGACCTGCTGATGCTGTTTTTCCATGGCAATGATATTGCATGGGTGAATAGTTTTATCAGTCTGTGTAATCAGTTGACAGAAGATGATTCTGTTTGTGAAGTCACATGTTGGATGGATCCTGTGTGTCTGACATTTCAGCATCTTCAAAGTCCTCTGTTTGGGTGATGGGATGTCTGTGTGACAATTAAGAAAGGACTGTACAATGTGGCAGTGATGATGCGATAGTGACAGCAGAGAAGAGCTACTAGGATCAGCAGGGGAACGGAGGGCCTATCTTATGAGACTGAAGGAGCTTGGCTTGCTTAGTCTAGGGAACAGAAGGCTGAGAGAGGATATCATTGCTCTCTCTAAATACTTTCGGGAGAAAAGTGAGTTATTTAAGCTAAAGGACAATGTTGGCACAAGAACAAATAGACATAACCCAGAGAGGTGAAGTTCTAGAACAGCCTCTCAATTGGCGTTGTCAGGGCAAATAACTTAGTTTTAAGAGCAATCTGGACAAATTTAAGAATGTGATTACCTGACAAGATTGTTTGTCATGGTGGGGGGCAGGGCTCAGCAGCCATGGGGATCACTTCCGGTTTTTGTCTTATTTTCCTAAAACCTCATGCTTCAGGGTTTCTGCTGGCCACCAGTAGGGGTCAGGAAGGGATTTCCCACCCATCCCCTCTGTGACATATCTGGGTGCAGTTTAGACTAGTGGGGGGCTGTGTCACCCTTGCCCTGAAACCTGGGGTGCCTTGCAATGCCTGACTGTTGTAATGCCCAACCTGGGCTGCTCAAAAACAGCTTGCCAGCATGTAGGTCACTCCCAGATGTGCCTGTATGTAACTGCGTACTGCCAGTCACACCCCGGCTCTCACCAGCCTGGGTTATATTTCAGGGTGACCCCAACACATTCCCAGTCCCATATTTCCCCCCAGAAATGTATGTCCTGTACAGCCCACCCTCTCCTAGACAGTCCAAATATATTAAGTCTGTTATTGCTTAAAGGGAATGATAGACACCAGCTTATGATCTTAAATAGAGTTACCCAGGCACTTTAACTTAAACATACTGGTGTAGATAAAACAATAAAACAAGTTTATTTACTACAAAGAGAGAGCTATTAAGTGAGTACAAGCAGTGAGGTATAAAAGTCAGAAATGGTTATGAGAAAATAAAGAGAAAAATGCTTTCTAGTGCCTATCTTAACAAACTATCATAGAATCATAGAATATCAGGGTTGGAAGGGACCTCAGGAGGTCATCTAGTCCAACCCCCTGCTCAACGCAGGACCAATCCCCAACTAAATCATCCCAACCAGGGCTTTGTCAAGCCTGACCTTAAAAACCTCTAAGGAAGGAGATTCCACCACCTCCCTAGGTAACCCATTCCAGGGCTTCACCACCCTCCTAGTGATAAAGTTTTCCCTAATATCCAACCTAAACCTTCCCCACTGCAACTTGAGACCATTACTCCTTGTTCTGTCATCTGGTACCACTGAGAACAGTCTAGATCCATCCTCTTTGGAACCCCCTTTCAGGTAGTTGAAAGCAGCTATCAAATCTCCCCTCATTCTTCTCTTCTGCAGACTAAATAATCCCAGTTCCCTCAGCCTCTCCTTATAAATCTTGTGCTCCAGCCCCCGAATCATTTTTGTTTCCCTCCGCTGGACTCTTTCCAATTTTTCCACATCCTTCTTGTAGTGTGGGACCCAAAACTGGACACAGTACTCCGGATGAGGCCTCACCAATGCCGAATAGAGGGGAATGATCATGTCTCTCGATCTGCTGGCAATGCTCCTACTTATACAGCTCAAAATGCTGCTAGCCTTCTTAGCAACAAGGGCACACTGTTGACTCATATCCAGCTTCTCGTCCACTGTAACCCCAAGGTCCTTTTTTACAGAACTGCTGCTTAGCCACTCGGTCCCTAGTCTGTAGCAGTGCATGGGATTCTTCCTTCCTAAGTGCAGGACTCTGCACTTGTCCTTGTTGAATCTCATCAGATTTCTTTTGGCCCAATCCTCTAATTTGTCTAGTCCCTCTGTATCCCTATCCTTACCCGCCAGCGTATCTACCACGCCTCCCAGTTTAGTGTCATCTGCAAACTTGCTGAGAGTGCAGTCCACGCCATCCTCCAGATCATTAATGAAGATATTGAACAAAACCGGCCCCAGGATCGACCCTTGGGGCACTCCGCTTGATACCAGCTGCCAACTAGACATGGAGCCATTGATTGCTACCTGTTGAGCCCAATGATCTAGCCAGCTTTCTACCCACCTTATAGTCCATTCATCCAGACCATACTTCTTTAACTTGCTGTCAAGGAATAACACATCCACTGCTTTCCCCTAATCCACAGAGCCAGTTATCTCCTTATAGAAGGCAATTAGGTTAGTCAGGCATGACTTGGTGCCCTTGGTGAATCCATGCTGACTGTTCCTGATCACTTTCCTCTCCTCTAAGTGTTTCATAATTGATTCCTTGAGGACCTGCTCCATGATTTTTCCAGGGACTGAGGTGAGGCTGATTGACCTGTAGTTCTCCGGATCCTCCTCCTTCTCTTTTTTAAAGATGGGCACTACAAGTGTTAAATTTGCAAATGAATTTTAGTTCTGCTGTTTCTCTTTGAAGTCTGTTTCTGAAGTTTTTTTGTTCAATGATAGTGACTTTTAAATCCGTAATAGAATGACCAGGGAGATTGAAGTGTTCACTTACTGGCTTATGTATGTTACCATTCCTGATATCCGATTTGTGTCCATTTATTCTTTTGCGGAGGGACTGTCCGGTTTGGCCAATGTACATGGCAGAGGGGCATTGCTGGCACATGGTGGCATATATAATATTAGTGGCTGTGCAGGTGAATGAGCCCTTGATGGTGTGGCTGATGTGGTTGGGCCCTCTGATGGTGTCGCCAGAGTAGATATGGGGACAGAGTAGGCAACGAGGTTTGCTATAGGGATTGGTTCCTTGGTTGGTGTTTCTGTGGTGTGGTGTGTAGTTGCTGGTGAGTATTTGCTTCAGGTTCAGGGGTTGTCTGTAAGCGAGGACTGGCCTGCCTCCCAAGGTCTGTGAGAGTGAGGGATCATTTTCCAGGATAGGTTGTAGATCGTGGATAATGCGCGGGAGAGGTTTTAGCTGGGGGCTGTATGTGATGGCCAGTGGTGTTCTGTTATTGTCCTTGTTGGGCCTGTCCTGTAGTAGGTGATTTCTGGGGACCTGTCTTGCTCTGTCAATCTGTTTCCTCACTTCCCCAGGTGGGTATTGTAGTTTTACGAATGCTTGATAAAGATCTTGTAGGTGTTTGTCTCTGTCTGAGGGGTTGGAGCAAATTCGGTTATATCTTAGGGCTTGGCTGTAGACAATGGATCGTGTTGTGTGTCTTGGATGGAAGCTGGAGGCATGTAGGTACGTATAGCGGTCAGTAGGTTTCCGGTATAGGGTGGTGTTTATGTGACAGTCACTTATTTGCACTGTAGTGTCCAGGAAGTGGATCTCTTGTGTGGACTGGTCCAGGCTGAGGTTGATGGTGGGGTGGAAATTGTTGAAGTCCAGGTGGAATTCTTCAAGGGACTCCTTTCCGTGGGTCCATATGATGAAGATGTCATCAATGTAGCGCAAGTAGAGGAGGGGCACTAGGGGACGAGAAACAGACTTCAAAGAGAAACAGCAGAACTAAAATTCATTTGCAAATTTAACACCATTAATCTGGGCTTGAATAGGGACTGGGAGTGGCTGGCTCATTACAAAAGTAGCTTTTCCTCTCCTGGAATTGACACCTCCTCATCTATTATTGGGAGTGGACTACATCCACCCTGATTGAATTGGCCCTTTCAACACTGGTTCTCCACTTGCGAAGTAACTCCCTGCTCTCCATGTGTCAGTATATAATGCCTGCAGCTGTGACTTTCACTCTATGCATCTGAAGAAGTGAAGTTTTTACCCACGAAAGCTTATGCCCAAATAAATCTGTTAGTCTTTAAGGTGCCACCAGACTCCTTGTTATTCCAGAAGGTTGTTCTCAATGAAAGAGAAGTCAGAAAAAAGCCTCAAGAATGATTCAAAGGTTAGAAACCCTGCCTCTTAGTGAGAGACTCACCGAGCTCAATCTCTTTCGCTTAATGAAGAGAAGGTTACGGGGTGACTCGGTCACAGTCTCTAAGTACCTACATGGGGTGCTGGGTGTTAGGATAGAGATATTCAGGCCTGTCTACAAAGGCCTATACTTTAAGAATTTAGGTGTATTCTTATCACTTAGCTGTTATCGAGGTAGAAAAAAAGTGATTTTAATTCCTTTTTTTTAGGTGTAAGGGACAGTCTGAGGCTCTGTTCTTAGGCTAAGTAAGGCCTTCGGCTAAGCAGCAGAGGCAGCCCTAAGCTGAGAAGTGAGCGGTCACATCCTCACATTCCAGACTAGTCCCATGGAAATAAGGTGCTATTGGCGGTTAGGAATCCAATCCTGTCCTGATATTCCTGTCACCTCCAGAGAAAGGGAAGAGCCTAGAAGATGTAAAAGGAAACTTAGTTTAATAGCATCCTGTCTGGCAAGAACTCACTTATCAATAGCTGGGGTGTAAAATTCTTGCTTCTGTATTGTTTTGTATGTTTATTTGCATGGTTTGTTTGGTTCTGTAATTGTTTCTGTCTGCTGTATAATTAATTTTGTTGGGTTTGTTAAGGTGGTGGGATATAACTGGTTAAAGAACCATGGTAGAGTATGTTAGAATTGGTTAGTTAAATTTCAGTAACATGATTGGTTAAGGTATAGCTAAGCACAACTCAAGTTTTACTATATAGCCTACAGTCAATCAGGAAGTAAGGGGGGGGGCGAATGGGAACAGGGAATGAGGGTGGGGAAATTGGAATCATGTTTTGCTAAGGGGGGAATAGGAACAGTGAATGGGAACAGGGATAGCTCTGTGGTGTCAAAGCTGGGAAGGGGGACACTGAGGAAGGAAACTTGGATTTGAGCTTGCTGGAAGTTCGCCCCAATAAACATCGAATTGTTTGCACCTTTGGATTTTGGGTATTGTTGCTCTCTGTTCATGCGAGAAGGACCAGGGAAGTGAGAGGGTGAAGGAATAAGCCCCCTAACATCTTGGTGCCGTGACTCAGATGCATCGCATCGGATAGGTGAGTGGCAGCCTGTAAGTCCCCCCCGCCCACCCCCAACAGTCCACGCAGCTCTGCTTGGAGGGGATATAGCGAACTCTCGTGATGGTAGTTGCGGGTTTTGGCAAGCCAGGGAAAAGGATTTTTTGGATAAATGGATAAGGAAGAACCAGGGCCCATACCAGGAGCAGCGGTCAGCCTGGGATGAGATTAAAAAGGAAATGGATGCAGTGTTAGGGGACCCAGAGGGATGGGGGTGGCTGCGGAGCCCCCCCCCCCCCTTTGGTATATGGGTAGTGGAAGAAGGTCCCTGCCCATGGGGACTGGATGCCCTCCAGGGAAAGGAGGCACTTCAGTCCACTTGTGAGAGGTTTGAAGTAAGGGCAGCATTATGGGAAGCTGCCAGTAAACTTTCAAGGTTGGTGCTGTTTCAGCAAGGGCTGCTGAAGGGGTGTAGAGTAGTTCGGGTGGTTAAAGATGATTTGGCCCATCAGGGTTTAGAGTCAGAAGCAGAGTTAACAGACCACCTTTAGAGACAGGAGCTGGGACTTGGCCCTGGGGAAGTGGAGGAAAAAAGAAAAGGTTTCAACCTGAAAAATGGCCGGGTTTGCAGGAGCAGGTAATGACCCCCAGTCTTCTCCCAGAGCCAGGCTGAGAACCTGGGGGAAGGGTTCCCAACTGTTCCAACCCGGGGAGTCTACTCTTGGTTCAGCGCTAAGTATATCCTTTTCTTCTTTTCCTTCTTCTTTCCCTCAGTTTACTTAATTTGCTGCTGGTAGCCTGTACTTTAAACTGACCTGACAGGCTTCATTGGTTTCTTTCCACCTCTTCCCCCTCCTCTCCCCCGGCCGTTCCATACTTTTGTTTTTCTGAAGTTTTAGTGGAGGGGACTTTGGATACTTATGTGAAATGTTTTTGGTGGTTTGTTTTGTTTGGGACAAAGTACGACGGAGGTCTGCTGTAGTCCACTGGAATTTTTGGAGTAACAGATCCATGGGCAACCATGGAGACAAATGTTTTACTGCCTTTTGAACAGTCTCAAGGTAAAGACAGCACAGGTTAAGGCGGCTGTGTGGCAATAATTGTACTTGGTGGCTGAGTTGTTAAAAACAAAGTGCGCTACCTTAAAAAACTAACTGTAGGAGTAAGTGATTTAAAAAAGTAAGTAAAAAGTTACAAATACTTTTTGCAAAAATTAATAAATCAGGGTTTGGAGGAAAGTAAACATTTGGGAGTTGTGAAAATGGTACAGGTAACAGTTGTGGTGTTACAAGAAGCAAGTTTTTGGTTTAATAATAAAACCCAGTTCTATAAATGTAACTGTATGTGCAACTCTGTGCAATCACATTGGATGGAAGCTTGGTAATTAAATTATACCGGGGGTCAGGAAGAGTGGCTACTACCACCACGATGCTTCTGTCCCCAGAAGCCTTTACAGCTATTCTGAGAAAAAATGGGCCCTTTTCCCACAAAAATGGTCTATAGGGGACTGCTGCAGGCAGCGGGAGGAGAAATAATCTAATCAAATTATTTAACTATTGGGTAATGTGATCAAAATCACTAAAGGAATGTCAGGGGTTTCTACTGGAACTTAACTTGACTGCCCCTGGCTGTCTCTGGTTGTACAAGATGGGAGTGTAATTGGGGTACAGTTGTGTAAAAAAAAAAAGTAATCACAGTGCAAAAAATGTTAGGCAAAAATAGTTTTGTGCATGCATAGGAAAAGGAAAAGAGGAGCAATGATGGGAACACTGAGCCTTGGGGGAGCTCTGGGGGATTGGACTGTCGCTTTGGTGGGGGTGCATGAAAACTCTGTGGGCATGGGAAGGCAGTTACACCTTGTGTAAAATTAATATGACTAATATAATGTTATGGAAATTAAACTATTTCCCAGGACATGTGCAGTGTATATTGGAAAAGAGGTAAAAGAAATGAAAACAAAACATGGTACTTAATTAAAATCCTATTAGGGCTCCAAAAGAAGCCACAATAAATTGTGCTTTCTTTTTCAAATCTCTGTGTGTTTTAAAGCAGGAGATGAAAGTGAAAAGTAATGAGAACTCTGGTGGAAGTGAAATGTGTCCCTTTTAAGACAGTCTCTGAGCTGCTGATCGCTTTGGATCCAGAGGCAAGCCAAGAAAGCCTCTGTGTAAATGCAAATTACCTAACTGATGGGGGAAGAAGAAAACTACCCATAAGTAGCAGCACAAAAAATCTGGAAATAATAAATCCATCTGGTCAGCAAACAAGCTACTAGAAGACTCAGATTATGGCCCTCCAGAAAAGGGAGGTGAAAAAACAAGTCAAGCCTGAAAATAAGGGGGACAGGTTAACCCTAACGGGGTGTGTGTGTGTGGGAGGGGGGAGATACAAAGCCAAAATCTAAAGCTGTCTCTCAGCTATTACCTGAAAATAAACGTAAAGCTTGGTACAGCAAAAAAACTATTGCAAACCTGGTCTGTTGTACAAGAGGGGAAACTGAGGTACGCCACCTCATAAATTTCATAAATGACCAGTGAGTGGGGTAATTCACTAGCCTGACTATAAAACAAAATAAGAACAGCCTAAAGGTAATTCTTCTGGTTTTCCTGCAATTAGCAAGGAAATTTGTAAAAGGAATTGGTATTATTATTAAGCAATAATCTGTCCCCACCAAAGGGGGTAAAAATTGTTTCTTTTGTTTTTCAGACACTCTACAAGCGTGCTGGCGCCAGTGAAAGAATAACCCAGAATACTATGAATCTATGTTTTGCGTTGTTTGTCTGTGGTGTTTGTCTTGTTGCTAGCATGACGTGGGTGGGGGATGGCTTCAAAAGGCTGACAGGGGTGGAAAATGTGTACGAAAACGCAAAATGCTCAACGAGGAGGCCAGCACCTGTGTAACAGCTACCATGGTACCTGAAAATAGAACGGCAACTAAAATGATGCTTGCTAAAAGTTTACCCCAATAAACATCAAATTGTTTGCGCCTTTGAACTTGGGGTATTGTTGCTCTGTTCATGCGAGAAGAACCAGGAAAGTAAAAGGGGAAAAACATAAGCCCCCTAACACTGGGGAGGGGCTGTAGGGAGCTGAGGATCTTGCTCACCTCTGATGCGTGCAGTCCCTTTGTGATGTCAGGACCCACCTGGTCCTGGCCCTTTATGATGCGTCACTGGAACAAACAGCCTCTCGGGAGAGATCCAGTGGCAACACCAGCAGGGAGCCCAGTGTCCAGACAGTCCTCCCCAGCACAAGGATGGGGATCACGCAGAGCTGGTTCTGGGCCTGCTGGGACAGCCCCTGGGTGCTGTACACCTGCGTCCTTCTGGTCCTGGTCATCTGGATGGCCATGGCGACCCAGCACAGTTTCTCCAGGAGAAGCAGGATGGTAGGAGGACACGCTCCCCAACCCCCCTGCAGCCATCCTACACTCTCAGCAGAGCTTGCCTGGACACAGCCCCATGGAAGGAAGGGAGGGTGGGTGGCCAGAGGCCCCCTGTTCTGACCAGGCCCCATTGGGCTGGCAGGACACATCCACAGAGAGAGACAGGGCCACAGACCGAGCTCGTGGCTCCATTCATTGGTTGTTCCTTACTGCCCCAACTACCCCAGCTAGCGATGATAGAACATTTGCTGCTACCTAATGTAAGACATACCTGTGGCATTTTGTCCCTGCTGAGATAACTCCATATATAGTGATCCAGTAAGAAGAGGCTTCTTCTTGAATCCTCCAGTTTTCATGAACACTTTAAATTCAGCAAAATCACAAAGAACAAAATGTCTGAAAAGAGCATGCAAATACAGACTTGTTTTGCTCCGATTAAAATGCAGAGCAGCCTCTAATTGGCATTTACAGGTATATTACAAGTTCAAATATTTATTATAAGATCAAATGAATAATTCATTACCTCCAAGCAACAAGTAGGATAGAAAAACCAGGAGTACTTGTGGGACCTTAGAGACTAAAAAATTTATTTGAGCATAAGCTTTTGTGGGCTACAGCCCACTTCTTCGGATGCATAGAATGGAACATAATATTGAAGATATATATATATACACATACAGAGACAGGTGGGAGTTGTCTTACCAACTCTGAGATGCCAATTAAGTAAGAGAAACAACTGGGCTATCTTGATTATCACTTCAAAAGGGTTTTTTTCTCTTACTTAATTGGCCTTTTTTTGAGATGGGGAGACCACATCTGCAGGCAGTATTCAAGATCTGGGTGTACCCTGGATTTATATAGAGGCAATATGATATTTTCTGTCTTGTTATCTATCCTTTTCCTAATGATTCCCAACTTTCTGTTTCCGTTTTTGACTGCCACTGCTGATTGAGTGGATGTTTTCAGAGAACTATCCACAATGCCTCCAAGAGCTCTTGTTGAGTGGTAACAGCTAATTTAGCCCCTATGAGTTTATCTGTAGAGTTGGGATTATGTTTTCCAATGTGCATTACTTTGCATTGATCAACCTTGAAT
This sequence comes from Malaclemys terrapin pileata, assembly GCF_027887155.1. Taxonomy (NCBI): domain Eukaryota; kingdom Metazoa; phylum Chordata; order Testudines; family Emydidae; genus Malaclemys; species Malaclemys terrapin. The sequence continues at coordinate 10,295,240 of NC_071515.1, read as the reverse complement.
TTCATCTGCCATTTTGTTGCCCAGTCGCCCAGTTTTCTGAGATCCTTTTGTAACTCTTCACAGTCTGCTTTGGACTTAACTATTCTGAATAGTTTTGTATTGCCTGCAAATTTTGCCACCTCGCAGTTTACCCCCTTTTCCAGATCATTGATGAATGTGTTGAATAGGACTGGTCCCAGTACAGACCACTGGGGGACACCACTATTTACCTCTCTCCATTCGGAGAAATGGATTATTTATTCCTACGCTTTGTTTTCTATCTTTTAACCAGTTACTGAGCCATGAGAGGACCCTCCCTCTTATCCCATGACAGTTTATTTTGCTTAAGAGCCTTTGGGGAGGGACCTTGTCAAAGGCTTTCTGAAAATCCCAGTATGTCAGTGCACTGCAAGGCCTTCAGTGGCTTTTAAACTTTCCCAATGGGACATTGGAGACATGGTCCAGTTAACTTGTGTTCAGGCCTAACAAGAAGCTGCTGTGAGAAACTTGTTTTAACAATGATGCCCCTGGGCCAGCACAGGTCACAGGTCAAAATGTGTCACTTCAACAACTATGGCATTGGGAGAGCCAAAATAACCACCACACACCACAGGAATGTACTGACTATGACCCCTTACTTCAAATGCACTGTGGCATAGTGGATAGAGCACTAGACAGAACTCAGGAGACTTAAGTTCTGGTCCTGTCTCTGCTACTGTCTTGCTGGGTGACCTTGGGAAAGTCACTGTTCTTCTCTGTGCCTCAGTTTCCCATCCCTAAAAGGGAGCTAATACTACAGACCTCCTTTCCTCCTTTGTAAAGTGCTTTGAGATCCACTGACTAAAAGTGTTAGATAAGAGGTAGGGCTCTTTATTATCTCATGATATAGGGTGCTTTTCTTAAAGCTCACACTGCTGGAGTCAAGTGATTTATCTGAGAATCTCAGCTTTTTATTTGATTTCATTTCATTTTATTTTATTTGTTAGCACATCGGTTGCAAAGAGAAGCTGGAAAATGGAAATTGAGTGCACCCTAGCAGCTCAGACACCAGAAGGCAAACGAAGAGTTCCCCAGATGAATTTTTTTTAAGATATCGTTATTTTGAAGTCAATCTCATGATTTTGGTGGGGCCCAGCGCATGGTTTTGGAATGCTTGGGCAGGCGATACCATGAACGTTTTTCTGCACTTGTAACACTAGATTATCACTTCAGGCTGGGAGATTCTGCTTCACAAGTAGGGAAAAAACGTCCCTTGCCCAGGGGCTTGAGAGTCATAAAGCTTTGAAAAGACCCAGGGTTTTCCTGGGAAATCTGATGCCCTCTCTCCTGCCTAGTTCTGAGCTCAGCAGCTCAGCCCCCTTGGGCTGTTGCCACATCCTATCTCCTGATGGAAGCACAGCATTGACAGCTCACAGGCTAGAGGGAAATTGCAGGAGGGCAGCTCCATTCTGACCTAGAGACGACATCAGCTCCTGCCAGATGCCAGACCAGCAACCTGCCATCAGGTGTAGCCTGGACGTAAATATAAAATTGCTGCTGATAAAAATGTGCTGATGACACAAAGATTGCAGAATGGGAAATAACGATGAGGATAGGGCAATCATACAGAGAGTTCTGGAGAGTTTATTTGGCAAATGGGGCCCATTCAAACAAAATGTGGTTTCATACAGCCCAACACAGAGTTCTACATCTAGGAACAAGGAGGGCATATTCAGCTTTGGACTGAACGATCTTTAGTTTTGTATCATCTGCAAATCCGGCCACTTCACTGTTTCCCCCCTTTTCTAGATCATTTATGAATATGTTGAACAACTCTGGTCCCAGTACAGATCCTTGGGGGATGTTGCTATTTATCTCTCTTCCAAAAACTCACCATTTATTCCTACCTTTTGTTTCCCATCTTTAAAACCAGTTACTGGTCCATGAGAAGACCTTCCCTCTTATCCCCTGACAACTTACTTTGCTTAAGAACTTTTGGGGAGGGATCTTCTTAAAGGCTTTCTGAAAGTTCAGTTACACGATATCCACTGGATTGCCCTTGTCCACATGCTTCTTCACCGCTGTGACATTACGCCCTATATTCTTCATAGAAATATTGTTCTATGAATATGGCATAACTAAGGTATTTTTTATGCAAGATGGGTCATGTGAGATATCATTGGAAAGGTTCTGATTTACTGAATGTGATTATCCTATTTGTATGGATGTATCATTTCTGTATCTGAAGTTAGGAATATGGGCTCTGTATCAATTACAAAAGTGCTTGCACCAGGGGATTGCCCACCAAACAGTAGGCAATCAGCCTGGATGGGCCATTAGGACTTTGAAGATACTAAACTTCCTCCTTCCTGAGAAGTTTCCTGGGATGCTGCTTTGACACTGCAGGGTCATGTGATCATGTCACCTGGTACTGGACATCATTTTGGACTGGTGGTATTTTTCCACTAGGAGGGAGTTGGGGGTGGGGGTCAAACTGGGAGACAAAGGATTCCTGTCATATCCCAATCCTATTGAAGGCTTGGAAGTGAGTTAATCTAGGTTCTTCTCCACCACCTCCCTGCCCAAAAAGGAAGACTGCTGAAAACACCTGGAGAAACAAAGGAACTAAACTGAGGGGGAGGAGGGTGGGGGCTGAGCCCAGTGGGGAAAGATCTAGCCTGTGAAAGGAATACCTGGATATTTAAACTGCAATCAGTGCAGTTTACCGTCAAGAAACTTTGCAACCTGCACAAAACAACATTTAAAGGGTGAGAATGTGCTACTATTAACCAAGTATCAGAAGAAGTGAGATTCTTACCTACGAAAGCTTATGCTTCCAATACTTCTGTTAGTCTTAAAGGTGCCACAGGACCCTCTGTTGCTTTCTACTATTAACCAGTTAATTTAGCGTATTAAGCTTACGTTGCGTGTTTTGTTTGATTTGCTCAGGAATCTGCTTTGATCTGTTTGCTGTACCTAATAATCTCTTGAAATTTACCTTTTGTAGTTAATAAACTTGCTTTTGGTTTATTCTAAAAACCAGTTTTGCAATTCATAACTGGCGGGGGAGGGGGGGAGAGAACCAGACCCAGCAACAGCACTTCTATTCTCTCCTGCAATGCTTCTAAACTCTGCAGGCTCCTGGTACCAGCAATCCCTGTTTCTCCAACCCCTGGATTATTCCAGTGACCCCTGTTATGGGTTGTGCTGTGTGCCGTATATTGGCTGCATCATAGAAAAGCACAATGCCTACCCATGATGCCTCCTAGTGCAATACTCTCCCACAAGGAAAAACTTCCCTCTGGCCCCACATGGCAATCACCTCTGGCTCATTGTTATCCCCGTTTTATTGAGGAGTTCTCTTATAACCCTGCTGCTTTCTCTGTGTGTGGCAGGCTTCTCCGAGGAAGACGAGGCGCAGAGACAAAAGGAAGAAACCGAAAGGTAAGCAGCCCCTGACCCCACATCTGGGGTTGCAAACTCGGGCCCCACCCAAAGCAGAGAAATAGGGTCTATTCCCCCACCTGCCTCCCCTCTTCCTGCAAAGGCACAGTCATGCCCACAGTCGTGCAGAGGCACTGGCTGGGGCCCCTGAAATCTGGGGCTCTGGGGCACTAGGAAGCAGAGGGTGCCCAAGCAGCTCAACGTCTCCTTTATGTCTCACCTCTGGCAGGTTTTGGACGCTGTGAGGAGGATTTGGAGGAGGCTTGTGCACGTCTAGAGGCATGGTAAGCAATGCCCGGCTCCATAAATCTGCAGTGGGTCAGTCCCCTCCTCTCGTGTCATGCAATTCATCCCCGCCCCCAGGGGCAGTAGCCCTAGTAATCCCTCCCCTGCCCCGACCTATAGACCAGGCAAGCAACTATTCTCCTTAGAATCATGCAATTCTTTCCCACCCAGCAGAAGCTGCCATCTCTAATCCACCCCCATGCATCGTACAGTGGGTCATTCCCTTACTCTAACATCATGCGGCTCATTTAACCTGCGGGGGACGGGGGGGCGGCGGTAGATTGTGTCGACTGGAGTGGACCATCCTCCCCTCCCAAGAGGGGGAAAAGATGTTTGATGGGAGCAGCCCCGTGCACACCAGGGAGGTGAGGTGGAGAGGTCAGGAGGAAGGCTGGCCTTTCTGGTACGGTGATTAGGGTGAAAGGGATCCGGCAGCACTTGTGTAATGGCCCCTCTTGCACCTCAAGTCCCCCAGCATGGGTTCCCAGTAGGATTTGAACCCTGGACCTTCAGCTCTGCAGCAGAAAGCACCCCTTAGAGCTAAAGAGGCAGCTGCATTAGTTGGTAGCTGTAGTAGGCTGTTATCCTATATGTTGATAGCTTCTGTGGAAGGGACATGACACACACGCTGCCAGGAGGATTCACTCTCCCCTTCTCCACACTAGACAGGGGTCACCTAACAATCCAGCTAACCCAAAACCAGAACATCCAAGGCCTGGGTATTGCAGAGGAGGAGGCTGTCTCAGTGGAGAATGGGACAGGGAGCCTTTCAGTGCCGCCCCTCTGGGTAAAAGAGGGCCTGAGGGCAGGGCTGGCCCTCAGCTACCTGCTCTCTCTGTTCCCCAGCTGCCACATGTACCTGGAGAAGCTCCCCTTGGCTCACACCATCAGGATCGCTGAGAGGAGGATAGAGTACGTGGCCAGACACCTGGATGAATTCTGATACCGTAAGGCAACTGCACGGGGGCACCAGACTGGGGGCTGGGTGGGAGCGGATAGTGAATGGAGAGAGGAGGGAGCAGAGAAAACCAGACACTCCAGGATCCTAAAATAACAGGGAAAAAGCCACTAAGATTCTTTAGATTCCAAGGTGAGATATCAGTGACAGTGAGGTGAGGGACTATCAGAAATTAAATGCAGAGACCACAAGCTGGGTTGTGAATAGGATCAAATCCTTCTGTCCGGCAATATCTCCCAGCAGGCGACTGTCTAGAACCTGCCCCTGCTCCCTGCTGTGTTTGAAAGAAACAGCAATCAGATGACCCCCTGGGATGGGGTGTCCACCCCACACAGGACTGGAAGGGGCTAAGGTGGCCAGGCAGACCCATTAACTCTACATGGTGTCCCTGGAGGAAGAGCCAAGGAGCAGGGAATTGATGGCAAGTAGGCTCAGCTGGGCAGGAATAGGCGGGGCCCATAAAGCCAGGAAGCTGGCAACAGACAGGGGCTGCTGCTGGGAAAGGGCACCCCTCCCTGGGCAGAGGGGGACGTGTTTGGAGCTGGTGCACCCAGAGCAAGGAGGGGAACCAGGAATGGCAGGAAGCAGTCCAGGGAAGTAGCAGGGAAGGCTGGGAGAGGAAAGCCCAGAACTGCTGGGTTGAGGGTCCCTGGCCTGGAATCCGGTGTAAAGTTCTTTTTTGACCCCTGTTTATGGTCTTGGCCTTCACAACATGCTCTGGCAAGGGTTACACACACATGCTCACATCTTCCTCACCCAAACCAAATTTGTTAGCTAATCTTTCTATTGAAATAGCACTAGGTCCCCAATCATGCTCAAGGCCCCATTGTGCTAGGTGCTGCACATGTGCGTGTGACAAAGGGGTTATCGTTATAGATCAATTGAGTGCCAGCTCCCCCTCTCAGTCCTTCGTCAGCCAGTTGATGTCCTTGTGTCAGAGTGTGGTGTGCCATGCATGCGTAGGCACTGCCTCATTGCAGTATAGTTGGAAGGCTTAGCTCAGCAGGGCCATGTCCCATCTGTCCCTGTCTGCTCTCTCCCACAGGCCAAGTGTGACGACATCTGCGGCGAGCCAGTTCTCCTATTCCTCTATGGAATCCATCCCCTCTTCCCTCTGGAGTCACAGCTCCTTTTCCCTGGCAGAAGCCTCCGTGACTCGGTCAGAGCCCCTCTGCTGCACAAGGGAGATCATGCCTGGCGTGGGCTGGGAAGGATCCACTCATCCCATCCAAGCCCAGCCTCTCCCCAGGCCTCCTGCCCACAGCAGACAAGACCGGCGAGAGCAGACCACGGGTCTGGACCAGACGTCAGCCCATGGCTCAGACTTCAACATCCGATAGAAGCATCTGCAGAGCCAACCGGGGGCACCAACCCTATCCACTGAGTCGCTGGCTAAGGTGATCCCTAATGCCCCTGCTCTGCGCCCACCAGACAGAGACCCCAGGGTGAAGTTCAACATGAGCAGGGGCCTTTTCCTAAGCGTTGAAGTCCGGGAGGAGCTGGACTGTCACGTGCACTCAAAGAGACTCCAGCACGAGCAGGGCTTACCCCTCACCCCCCAGAAACCCCACACAGCTCCTCTGCCTCCAGCTCCACAAACCCCCATCCTGGGGGAGCCATTGCTGGGGGAGCTGGACACCAAGCGGCAATGGGAATTCAACACAGATCGGCCCAAATGTGGATTTACAGCAAAGGTCCCAATGCCCCTGAGATCCGATGAGGGCATTCAGCGTGCACAGGAGATCCAGGAACCATGTGTGTGCCCCTCGGGATCCCTGCCCCAAAAGGCCCACAGGATCATGGCATCCCCTGATGCCATAATGGCAAGGCTTGTGCCCACGGCGGTGGTCAAGCTGCAGGAGCACGTGGCTCAGAAATGCCTGGAGATCCAAATGAAGGCGTTTCCTAAGATGGTGGGAGAGTCGCACAGAGATTCTCCCCTCGTGAGAGAGACTGCCCTGCCTGGGCCACTCCACCCCCTAGGGAGCCAGGCAAGCCCAGGACAGCGGCATTGCCAATGATGGGACAACAGCCTGCCCACCCCATCGAACTCCACATAAGGCGTAAGCATCTCGTCATGCAGTGGGGGCTGCTCACCCTGGACCCAGAGCCCCCGGAAAAGGTGCCTCACACCGTCCCAGCCAGGGGAGCTGGGGAGGAGTTCAGTGAGATGGAGACCGATTTCCTGATTGATGAGGTCAGGGAGAAGTTGGACTGGCACACGCAGCGGAAGAAGCTGCAGCAGGAGTGGGGTTTGCCGGATGCCCTGTGGAAATCCCTGCGGACTTTCCTACCCCCGGTTCCCAAGCTGTCCTCTCTGAAGGCAAAGCCCGAGGTTGAGGTGGTTCCCATCCTTGGGGAGCCGCTCTTCCTTGGGAGGGATGTTAAAAAGCAGCTGGAGTTCCACATAATAAAGATGCAAGTGCAGCAAAGATGGGGACTGCCCATGAGGATCCAGGATTCCCTGAGGAGGTTCATGTCTCCTTCCCCAGAGGAGAGAGGCCAGCTCTCTCACCCTACGTGCGGGGGCATCGTGACTCCGTACCGGTCACCGTTTCAGGTGCGTTCCAAGAAGGCTCGGTCTATTCAGTTTCCGCTACGGGCCCCCAGTCAGAGGTGGCTGGAGGATGTACATGCCCTACCCACCAACAGAAGGCAGCAAATGGCCAGGTCTTACTCCTGGAAGCATCCTGGGGCAGCAGCTTCGAAAGGGAAAGAAACCCCAGACCATGGCAGCGTATCGCAGACAGGGAAGCAAAGCACAGGCTCCTCTTGTTCCACATGTCCTCCAACGCCAGTGGAAGATACCACCATGGAGATGGTCAGGAGTGAGAGTGCGGAAGGAAACCAGGCTAACCCAGATCACTGCACTCTGCCAGCAGGGGTGGATCTGACACCGACACCTCCAGAAACCGCAGGAACAGAGAAGTTGCTCGCAGCGAAACTTCACATTTATGGGAGTGAGTTGAGAAAGCCCCTTACCGGTGTGAGCAGCACCAAAGGGACAGAAGAGACGCTGGAGCTGCACATGGAGAGGAAGGTTATCTCGGGAGAAGGCTCTTGCCTGAGGCCAGGGGCACAGGCAGGTGAGAGCAGGGCAGATCGTCCCAAGACCCAACGCCACCAGGTTGACCCAGAGGCACCAGGCTCTGGGCAGCTGACAAGATCCATTCTTGACTCTCTCGTTGCTGGGCAGGCTGCGTACGACCTGCAGATCAAGCACCTGATGGAAATGTTGAGCAGCTCCCGCCCCTTGGCGGGCCAGGTCTCAGTCTGCCAGCTGTGCCGCAAGGCACATCCAGGAAAGGAGAAGGGTCAGAAAACTCAGGAGGAGACACAAGTATCTGCTGAGCTGCATGGTCTTTGAGACATCACGGCTCCACACGGGTTCGATGGAACTGTGAGTTCAAAGCTCTCCAGGGACCAGCCACCAATCAGAGTCTGCAAGTGCAATAAGGTTCGACGGAAGAGACCTGTTGGCTCTTCAGGTGCTGACTTGCCCAGAAGATCCCATGGAATTCCACAGCGATGGACTCCAGGAGACTTCTCAGCGTCATCCAACCACAACAAGATGCCAGTGGTGTGGCTCCTTCCAGCAGACAGGAGCAAGACGCAGAATGGAATGGGGAAAACGGCCCCCACCAAGCAACCAAAGATGGTTTCCATTGCTACAAGTACAAAAGGGCTTTCGCAAGCCGGGGAGAAAGCAACTGGGAGTCCTGACGGTTCTCCTCCAAAGCCAGAAAAGGCCTCCAGAGTTAGGACACCATCCCCTTCAAGGAACAAAGTTCCAGTTCTCAAACGGATCTTAATGTGCCTCAGGCAAACCTTCGCCAAACTTCAAAACACAGTGAAGTCTCAAATGTCCAAGGACCCTCGTTCAAGAACACCTGATACTAAATTTACAAAGCCACCCTTTTGGAAGGCAAGGGCCTCCAAGGGTGTTTGGTTATAGTATAAAGCCCTACCGTCAACCCCGCCCCTTGACCCCTTAAGCCCCGACCACTTGTCACCGGAAGACCCACACATGGGGGGTATTACTTCCGGTGTCAAGGCGGACACATGACCGGAAGCAAAGTGTGTCATGTTACCCCTGTAAGAACTCCTCCCACTGCCCTCTACCAATCAGAATGGGTTTCACCCGCGTAGGCCTGTCCCGAGAGGAGATTTGACCAATATGAGGGAGTTCCAGGGCGGGGTGAACCATCCCGAAGGGGTTCATGTGACCCCTCTAAGAACTCCTCCCACCTCCCTCTACCAATCAGGAGGGGTTTCAGCCACATAGGATTGCCCCGAGAGCAGATTTGACCGATCGGGGGTGTCCCGAGGCGGGGTGACCCGTCCAGAAATGGATAATGTGACCTCTCTAAGAACTCCTCCCACCGCCCTCTACCAATCGCAATGGGTTTTGGTCATATAATACCGCCCCGAGAGCAGATTTGACCAATCGGGGGTGTTCTAGGGCGGGGTGACCCGCCCAGAAGAGGGTCATGTGACCCCTCTAAAAACTCCTCCCAGCGCCCTCTGCCAATCAGAGTGCATCACCATCACCCCATAAGTCCCAGTGCTGGGGCAGAAGAGGCCATCTTTTACCAGGAATGCGTGCTTTAGAAATCGTGGAAACATGGACTCCTTCACCACCCCCATGAGAACTTCGGACTTTGTTTTCACCCCGAGGGCCTTTGACCATCCGCGGAGAAAGCGCTACATCAGCGACAGTTCCAAGGAGGAGGAGGGAGCGACCGAGGAGGGCCCTTTGGCCCAGCCGTTGATGGATACGCCAGAACCCGAAACCCAACTGCTTGTGAGACACCCCGATGAGCGTGGTGGCCTCTTGTCGTCCATCCCCCTGGAGGAGGAAGGCGAACACAGCTCGGGGGAGTCATCGGAGGACAAGGTGAATGGAAAAGACGTCGCTCAGGTAAATGAATTATTAAGAAGTGATGGTTGTTGATGGGGTGTAATGGGGATAGGAACCGGGGGGCGGGGGGTTTGTGTAAATTTAAAAACACGCAGTGGGAATTTACACAGTTTCTTTTCTGAAAATCTCTCGACAGCTCGACGATGCCTTTCTAGAGGAGCAGGAGGCCCTGGACAACGTTGCATCAAGCAGCGAAGATGAACTGGGCCCACCTTGGTTCTGGTCAATGCCGATACAAATTGTTGAAGAGGACTCCGAGGATGACGGCTATGAGGAGTTTAGGAGGAGGCTTGGCATGGAACTAACTGAGCCAGTGCCATGTCGTAAGCGTAAAAAAAGTCCTGCCGACTATTGTACGCGTTGCTGTTAATGCTGTACTTAATCACTGCCATAGGGAAAAGCTTTTTGAAGATTGTGAGGGCTGTGTCATAGATGCGCCAGCCCAGCGGCACCATGACTGTGTGACTTGGACTTCAGTGGCTATGGACTGCAAACTCCGGGGCCTGTGTGCTGAGCTGTGCTTGGAAATCCTATGAAACACTGTTATTGCCATAGGTTATGCTATGCAGTGTCTGTGCCTAACCCAAGAACATTTAGCGCCGGGGGGCCTTGATAAAAAACAAGCCCCAAGACATTCATTGAGATCTGCAAAGGGCCCCCACTTGGAACGGGTACTGTAAGAGGCCCTACAGAAAAATGTATTTGAAGTAAAAGAAAAAAAAAAGAAAAGAAAAGCAGCTCAGTTGTGCAGACAACTTATTCCCCCAGCCCAGACCACAAAAGGGAATGCTAGGGAGGGGTGAGCCAATCAACCTGCTGACTATTTTGAAACAAAGAGTTAGGATGGTATAAAAACCTCAGGGAGCTTGGAGCCTGTCTCTTTCAACAGAAACGCTCTTGAATTGCTGCTGGACTCCAAGAGGAGGTATGCGCCCTGATTTGAACTCTGAAAATAGATATTCTATAATGCCATTCTTTGGCCATGCTGTCTTAGTAAATAATGGTGCCTGGCTTTATTGCAGTGTGATCTGTTTAGCATGGAACCAGGAACTTGAAGCTGCATTTCACCACCAGGCCAAGGTAAAAACCATTTTAACTATAGATGTGCTTAATACTGTTAAATTAAAAAAAAAAAAAAACTTCAGGTATTGCACAGGTTGTATAGGGATTTGGGGGTAATCCGAATTTAACATGTTTGCTTGTTCTTTAACCTGAAGGCCCAATCACACATGGCAGGGGTGGGGGCGGGGTGGTGGTGGACAGAACAACCATGTGCCTTTTAAATGCACATGGGTTTACTGAAAAGTATTTTCAATGGATTTTAAAAGCAGTTTGGTTTTTATTTTGCAAAATGAGATGTCTTTAAAAAATGTTTGTGGGTTTGTTTTTTAAAGCGGTAGAAATAAACTCAAAACCTGTGTTTGTTGTACAGCCTGAAATGGATGATTTTGTTTTAAAGCTGTGACTTTTCAAATAGAAAAACACCATAACGAATATTTTATTTTTTTTAAGTTTACAAGACAGTTTCATGTGTTTTATAATGTTGTTTGCTTCACAGTACGGTCAAAACACGAGAGGGTAAACAAGCTCAGAAGAAAAAGGAAAGAGACAGCTGAAAAGGAAAATTCACCAGCATCAATGACTGATGGATGGATGAAGCCCAGTAAATATATTTTGCTTATTTGTTTCATGAGGTTTTGTATTTTAAGTAAATCCATAGGTGTGGGTGAGAAAGATGGTAAAGTTCAGTTTCGTAAAATGTCTTTTCTCCCCCCTCATAGGCACGGGCAGCTTTCCTGACAATGCTGTAGTCAAAGCTACAGGGACACCTCCACCAGAACCGCCAAAGAACCAGGAATCTGCTTTGAGACCTTTAACAACACTAACACAAAACAGCACAAGCAGGAGCGCCGCCAGCTTTTCTGCCGCCCTAGGCGGCGGAAGGTCCCGCCCCGAAATGCCGCCCCCCCCACAGAGGCGGCGGAAGGTCCCGCCGCTGAAATACGGCCGCGGTCGCCACCCCCCAAATTGTAGCGCCCTAGGCGACCACCTAGGTCGCCTAATGGGTTGCGCCGGCCCTGAGCACGAGAGTGCAGATGAAGCATCAGGGCAGTCCAAACCTCATATACGTCAAACCCAAGGACAAAACAAAAGATTCTGGTAAAGACCAATCACGCAAACACAACTCCAGTTCCTCAGCGGCCATCACCACACCAAGCCCTGAGAAAACTGAGCAAAAACGCTCACATTCACAAACCCGGAGCATGCGCTCTAGGGGTTGTGAACGTGAGCAAAAATACACACATTCACAAACCTGGAGCACGCGCTCTAGGGGTTGTGAATAAAAAACCCAGGACTGACGGACCATTCTCCAAACACCATAAGCTCGTCACAGCTCCCCCATATTCTAGTATTTGGGAAAAGTATGATGCTTCATTCAGAAAACTGATGAAGATTTGGGGAAAATAGGAGGCTTTGTTCAGAATACTGGTGGCTGCTATATCCTCAGGGGTCTAAAAGAAAGGAGAGCTGGAAACCACGTCAAAAATGCAAAAGCTCTGGCAGGTGACTTTTTGAAAAACACTTCAATTTTTCCAAAAGGTGGCTCTGAGCAGGCGTGACTAGCCGTGGAAAGGGGCCTGGGTAAAAAGGGCACCCTCAAGGGTACACATCAGCTCAGGTGTAAACAAAAGGGGGGACAGCTCTTGGTGGACAAACAAATGGCGGCCAAAAAGTTCCAGGCCAGGGTCTCAGTAAAAATTTTAAAAAAGGCTAAAGAGGTAATGAGGAAAAAAGCAAAAAGAGATGCCCCTACTGGAGGCTCTCCAACTGGCTTGTCTGAAAATGGGGAGGTGGAACCCGACTCTCACGCAGAGTCTGATTTAGAAAATTCCCCAGAGGGCTCTCTAGAAGGTCCCCGTCTCCTCCTGATGACCCTCACGGAGGCCCCTCGGAGTCTGACTCTCAAATAGCATCTGATGTAGAAGATGCCGCTGACGGTCCCATAGAGGAATCCCCAAGTAACCCTGAAAATGCAGAGGTGTATATGGAGAGAGTGAGAAGTTGGCAACGTGAATTACCTAGATTTGGGGGGTCGGTGTATTGTGAGGAATTTTGTTTTGTCAATCCTGAGTGAATAAATTCAGCTCAGCAGGTTGTTGAAGCCATACACAGGGGAATACAGTTAGTTCTAGATGACATTAATGGTGATTATGATGATTATGTTCAGTTACGTTCAGAGAGCCGAAATGTAACTAACCCTTTGTTTTCAGTCAGAAGAACTAGGGATGAGCTGTCTGCTGAGGATTTCTTAACTCAGGCCTCAAAGCTGCTACAGAGCAATAGAGAGCTGCATCTCGATGGGACGTTGCGCCTCGTTGTGACAGTTGTAAAAAACAGGGGTGGGGGCGCTCGTAGAGGTTTAAATTCTATCCGCGGTAGTCAAATCCTCCATAAAAAGAGACAATGCTTAGTAGACCTGATTTACACCAGTACCAATCTGTGTGTTGCGGGTGGGCTCTTCGCCGTTATGTCCAACCGTAAACCTACGGACGCGGAATTGTTAGCGGGGGCGAGAAAGTTGCAGGAGAAACTGTGGTGGTCAGATCAAAAAAAGGTTCTGCTCAGTGACGTAGCAACGTTTGAACAGCATTTAGGAGACAATATACAGGTGGTGCTGTATGCGGCGAAAAGTGGATGGGGCTTTTTTAAAACGGGGGGCCCAGTGTACCCCAAGACTTTTTTCATCCTGTTGCACGATGAGCATTACTATGGGGTTCTGGATGTGAAAAAGTTGTTTGGTGTGAAAAATTATTGTGAGTTTTGCCACATGGAGTACAGTCACGACCACTCTTGCAGGTATCGTTGCCCCCTCTGAGTGTAACGTGCTTGGACAGCATGGGCGTGCAGCTGAGGTGTCCTAGCTGTAGACTGTATTGTCGATCCAAAGAGTGTTTAGACGGACACGTCGACTGTGCATCGAAAAAACAAGTTGAATGCCTGTCTAAAACTTTGTGTGATAAGTGTCAGTCTTATGTGGACAAGCGGCACAGGTGTAAAGGGAGGCGGTGTAAGCAGTGTCAGGGTTTGATCGCTGGTGATGTAGACAGTCACCTGTGTTTTATGGACAGCCTTAGAAAGCCCAAATCATCAGAAAAGTATCTTTTTTATGATTTTGAATGCACGCAGGAGACTGGGTTGCACACGCCCAATTACATTTTTGTTATGTCCCTAAAGCCGGGAAAATCCTGGGAATTTAAGGGCAACAAGTGTCTTTCTATGTTTGTTGAGACCTTTATTGGCAAAGAGTTCCAGGACTACACGTTCCTAGCTCACAATTCCAAAGGTTACGATGCGTACTTCATCGTTAGACAGTTACTGAAGGAAAAGATGTGCCTAAAATTGATCACTCAGGGTACCTCTCGGGGCCAGATTAAGCAAAGGGCTTAATTGCCTAACTGCTGCTTTAGGCACCTAACTGCCAGAATCAGGCCCCACTGGGATTCCCAACCCCCCCGCCCAGCTGCTGCTGAACACTGCAGGGTCCTAAACTCACTTGAAAGTCGTTTACAACAAGAGGGTCCTAGAAGAAGGGTTTAAAACCCTGCCCTACGGCTTTTAAAAATGGATACGAGGTGGAAACACCCCTTTCTTGCAATTCTTGCGGGGCCTAGCAACTGCGGGAAAAGTTACTTTACAAAAAATGTGTTGGATAATGCCAAACAAACACTGTCTGTTATGCTTGAGAATATTGTGTGGTGTTACAGTTGTTGGCAACCTCTGTATAAAGAACTGCTTGTAACAGCTGGGGTTGCCGACCGAAAACATGTCTAGCTGTGTAAAGAGAAACCTGGTCCTTTTAAAATTACTTAGCAAATCGTCCCCGCAGCAAAGGAGGGCTAGACTATGTTCGGCCTCTGACAATTTAGTAGCGGCCATCTCAGAAATAGCGCTCAAGCTCCCAACTTCCCTGGGGGTGTAATATATTTTCTTTAACAGAGCTGCCTAGACATGACTTTTACTGGTACCGTCTTTTACTAACACAAATATGAAAGGGGACACATTCATATTGACACATTTAAATAAATAAATGTTATTAATCGCTTGGTTTAACACAACCTTTTACAGCCGCCTGTAAAAATGGACTCCATAAGGAAGTCTGAGCTGGTTCATTCTTCCATTTTGTCCTTTTCCAGATTTTCGTCTTGATATTTGTGTCTCATATCATGCATCAGCTGTTTTTGCTTATGTCTATTTACTCCCACGGGGCTACCGATGTGTAAGTTCTCAAAGGCTTCTAGAAAGACATCGTCGAGCTGTTGAGAGATTTTCAGAAAAGAAAGTAAGCACTCCGCTGCTTGTTTTTAGATTTACACAACCCCATTACACCCCATCATCAACTGTCACTTCTTAATCATTCATTTACCTGAGTGACATCTTTTCCATTCACCTTGTCCTCCGGTGACTACCCCGAGCTGTGTTCGCCTTCCTCCTCCATGGGGGTGGATGACAAGAGGCCACCACGCTCATCGGGGTGTCTCACAAGCAGTTGGGTTTCGGGTTCCGGTGTATTCATCAACGGCTGGGCCAAACGGCTCCCCTCGGTCACTCCCTCCTCCTCCTGGGAACTGTTGCTGATGTAGCGCTTTCTCCACGGATGGTCAAAGGCCCTCAGGGCTAAAACAAAGTCCGAAGTTCTCACGGGGGTGGTGAAGGAGTCCATGTTTCCACGATTTCTAAAGCACGCATTCTTGGTAAAAGATGGCCTCTTCTGCCCCGGCGCTGGGACTTATGGGGTGATGGTGCTGCACTCTGATTGGCAGAGGGCGCTGGGAGGAGTTTTTAAAGGGGTCACACAACCCTCTTCTGGGCGGGTCACCCCGCCCTGGAACACCCCCGATTGGTCAAATCTGCTCTCGGGGCGGTCCTATGCGACCGAAACCCACCACGATTGGTAGAGGGCGGTGGGAGGAGGTCTTAGAGAGGTCACATTATCCACTTCCGGATGGGTCACGCCACCCCGGGACACCCCCGATTGGTCAAATCTGCTCTCGGGGCAGTCCTATGTGGCTGAAACCCCTCCTGATTGGTAGAGGGAAGTGGGAGGAGTTCTTAGAGGGGTCACATGACACACTTTGCTTCTGGTCATGTGTCCGCCTTGAACCCAAAAGTACCTGTCACCTGAAGTCCCATGGGTGGGACTTCAGGTGACAGGTGGTCGGGGCTTAAGGAGTCAAGGGTGGGGTTTAAGGGGCCAAAGGGAGGTGTTACGGTTTGATTGACAGTAGGGTCCTTATACTACTTCCGTTTTCCATACTACTGAATCCCACCCTGCCAGCATGCCCACTCACAGAAGGGGCCCACAAATTCCACCATCTCCCTGGCATCCAGCGGGCACCATCAACACAGCTCTGTGTCAAGGCATCACCCATCCTCCATGGCATGCCACGCCCCTGCGAGTCCAGTCCAAACAATGCACCTGGAGGGTGATGGGCTTGAACACACAACTCTCAGTCCTGACATGCAACTGCCCTCTGCTCTGCCCCTCTCCGCTGAGTTCTGCTGCTGCATCCAGCTCTGCTTGGCTCTGCAGCACCCTTGGCAACTCTAGACCTGCGCAGGGAACAGATCATCTTGCCGAACTGCCTGGTATTTTTTATGATGAGAACTAACCTCAGGACTGTTGCCCTCAAACCCAAGTCACACATACGCCTGATCAGGCTATAATCAATCCAGTCTCAGTTCCACCCACGTCATTCACTTTTCTCCCTTGAGTGGAAGAGTTTGTTCCTGTAATTGAAGATTTGTGGTCCATGGATTAACTATGGAGTTAAATTAACTGCAGATAATTTAAATCACCCACTTACATTTTCTGGTCCTCTGAATATCCCGACAGAAACCTGGAGCGGATAGGAATGACTTTTGCTACATTTCATCCCAGGGTTTATCAGTTTTATTGGTTTTAGACTGTTTGGCATTTTCCTGCCATTAATCAAATTAAGAATGGCATCAAGTATCAGGGGGTAGCCATGTTAGTCTGTATCTACAAAAACATCTGAATAAGTGAGGTTTTTATCCACAAAAGCTTATGCCCAAATAAATCTGTTAGTCTTTAAGGTGCCACCAGACTCCTTGTTGTTTTTTTTAAGAATGGCAGTTTATCTGTTGGGGGAGAGTTTGTCTCCAATCTTCTGTGTGAGGAGCAGACAGAATGTGCCTCTCAGCTTATACTGATTGAGGATATGTCAGTTGTCTCAGAAGTCATTCTGAACTCAACTGAAACCCAGAAAGATGCTCAGGAAGATGTTTCTGTAGAGCAACCCCTAGCTGAAAAGGGAAAGGACAAAATTTCTGGGGGAAATGGATTGTTGCCTAAAAGTGCTCCTGAAGGAGTAAAACCTCATGCTAGCTTTTGCAAGCAGTTTGCTGCAACTGATGGGTATGGAAGTGAGTTGATTGAGTTAGCTCAGAGTGAATCCTTGCCTGCAGCAAGCAACAGTGTAGGTGCTGAGGAATTTGGTTCAGTTTCTAGCTGCCAAAGTTTCTCAACTCTGTATAAATCCACTGACTTTGTTTTAGAAAAATCCAGGGTGAAAGCCCTTTATCAAGGGTTAAAAGTAGACTTCTAAGACATATGCTTAAATTGACTTGATACTGCTCAACATTTTATTAAAAAACTAGAATGATATAAAATTAATATGGCACACGTTAAATGGATTAAAAACTGGCTGATAGGTCTCAAAATTTAACTGTAAACAGGGAACCAAAATAAGCAGGATTGTTTTTAGTGGGGTCAGTTCTTGGCCTTATGCTAGTTAACCTTTTTATCAACGGAAGAAAACAAAATCATCACCTGATAAAGTTTGCACACAACTCAAAAATTGGGGAAGAGGTAAACAGCAAGAGGACAGGTCACTGATACGGCATGATCTGGATCACTTGGTAAACTGGGTGCAAGTAAACAATGTGTTTTAATATGGGTAAATGTATACATCTAGGAACAAAGAATGTAGGTCACAATGGAGGACTCTATCCTGGGAAGCAGTGACTCTGAAAAAAATTTGTGAGTTGTGGTGGATAATCAGCCGAATATGGGTTCCCAGTGCAACGCTGTGGCCAAAAGGGCTAGCGCCATCCTGGGATACATAATCAAGGGACTCTTGAGTTGGAGTAAAGAAGCTGTTTTACTTCTATCTTCAGACTGGTGCAACTGTTACTGGAATATTGTGTCCAGTTCTGATGTCCACAATTCCAGGATGTTGATAAATGAGAATGAGGAGAATAAATGAGGAGAAATGGTCTGAGTTAAACAGGATGAAGTTTAACAAAGACAAATGCAAAGTGCTCCACTTAGGAAGAAAAAATCAGTTTCACACATACAGAATGAGAAGAGACTGTCTAGGAAGGAGTACAGCAGAAAGGGATCTAGGGGTTATAGTGGACCACAAGCTAAATATGAGTCAACAGTGTGATGCTGTTGCAAAAAAAGCAAACGTGATTCTGGGATGTATTAACAGGTGTGTTGTGAGCAAGACACGAGAAGTCATTCTTCCGCTCTACTCTGCTCTGGTTAGGCCTCAGCTGGAGTATTGTGTCCAGTTCTGGGCACCGCATTTCAAAAAAGATGTGGAGAAATTGGAAAGGGTCCAGAGAAGAGCAACAAGAATGATTAAAGGTCTTGAGAACATGACCTATGAAGGAAGGCTGAAAGAATTGGGTTTGTTTAGTTTGGAAAAGAGAAGACTGAGAGGGGACATGATAGCAGTTTTCAGGTATTTAAAAGGGTGTCATAAGGAGGAGGGAGAAAACTTGTTCACCTTAGCCTCTAAGGATAGAACAAGAAGCAATGGGTTTAAACTGCAGCAAGGGAGGTCTAGGTTGGACATTAGGAAAAAGTTCCTAACTGTCAGGGTGGTTAAACACTGGAATAAATTGCCTAGGGAGGTTGTGGAATCTCCATCTCTGGAGATATTTAAGAGTAGGTTAGATAAATGTCTATCAGGGATGGTCTAGACAGTATTTGGTCCTGCCATGCGGGCAGGGGACTGGACTCGATGACCTCTCGAGGTCCCTTCCAGTCCTAGAATCTATAAATCTATAATTAGGGAGTGTTCAGAGAAGAGCCATGAGAATGATTAAAGGATTAGAAAAACATATCTTAGAGTGATAGACTAAAGGAGCTCAATCTCTTTAGTTTAACAAACCAAAGATTACGGGGTGACTTAATCACAGTTTAAAAGTACCTACATGGGGAACAAATATTTGATAATGGGTTCTTCAATCTAGCAGAGAAAGGTATAACACAATCCAATGTCTGGAAGCTGAAGCTAAACAAATTCAGACTGTAAATAAAGCATCAATTTTTAACAGTGAGGGTAATTAACCACTGGAACAATTTACATCAAGAGTTGTGGTGGATTCTCCATCCTAGCAATTTTTATATCAAGACTGGATGTTTTTCTAAAAGATCTGCTCTAAGAATTATTTAGGGAAGGTTTTCTAGCGGTAGCCTGTGTCAAACTAGATGATCATGGTGGCCCCTTTTGGCCTTGGAATCAACGAAAAACCAGTTTAAGTGCTTCTATATTAGGGATTTTCACCAGTTTAATTTAGTCAAACCAATGCAATTTTTCTAGTACAGACAAGGCCTTAATCTCTGCCTTAGTTTCCCATCTGTCCAAAGCTGAGAACACTTTTTCTATCCTTTGTCTAGTTTATTTAGATTGTAAGATCTTCATGGCATAGGCTGTGTTTTACTATGTGTACATACAGCATCTAGCACCAGGGAGTGCTGGGCCCCAAGCCACCACTGTAATAAAGATAGTAAATAATAATAAATACTCCTGGGATTAAATTGGCCCAGTATGTGCATGAGATTATTCAATACCAGAGATAAATTGGGGCTGAAGCAATCTGGATGCAGGAAAAAGAGGATGGGTTTCTCTGGGAATAAGTTAAGATCCTTGTTCCCGTTAATAACGAAAATAAATAATAAATCACACACATACATATGTTGCTTGAAGAGGGGCAGGTCACGTGAACAATGATTCCTAATCCAAGACTTTTTATTACTGGGATGTAACATCTAATGATATCCTAACATGAGACCCGCCAAGCCCCACACATCTGAAGGGAGGAACTTCTCATTCCAGGTAATTTCTCCATTTTATGATTACTTTTATTACAATAGCCTGTAGAGGCCAGTCAGGATCAGGGTCACATCGTATCAGACACTGTGAAAATGCATATAATGAAAAGAAGACCCCTGCCCTAAAGAATGTACAATTTAGGGGTCAATGTGATACCTTCATTCACATTGAATAGTACCTTATACCATAAGTAGTCCCATTGCAGTCAGGGTAATACTCTGGGCCTGTTTTAACTAATACATTTTTAAATTCGAGTGTAGTCAGGGAAGTTGTATTTTCCTAAGTGACTTAGGTGCCCACGTCCCATTTTCAAAAGTGACAGGCTCTTAAGAGCCTAAGGCCCATTGACTTTCAATGAAACAAGCTCTTAAGCACCTCCGTCGCTTCTGAAAATGGGACCAAAGTGCTTTTAAAAAATGTGGCTAAGGTCCAAGCGAAGACAAGGTGCTTAGGAGGAGAGCCAAAGTTTCAGCTTGACCAGCTAACACATTTCAATACTGCCTGCCCTGTCAATTCTAGATGTCAGCATACACTTTTCAAAATACCCACATTATAAGCCAGCGGACAGGATGAGCGAGGAAGGGCGCCAGAGCGTTTCTATCTAACATCTCTCCCTCCAACAAGGAAGGAGCCCAGTATGCGCATGTCAACCAGACAGTCACCCTCTCTTCCTCCAGGGCAGTTCAGCATCTATGCCATGGCCTGTGGGTACAGGGCCATTTGGAGGTGTATGTAGCTCCCAGACCTCCCAATTCCTATGGGGAAGGCGGTTCCAGTCCCTTCCCCCAACCAGTTCCTATGGGAAAGGCAGCTCCAGCCGTTGTCCCCAATCCCTCACCTCAGTTCCTATGGGGAAGGTGGCTCCAGTCCTCCCAGCTGAGTTCCTATGGGGAAGGTGGCTCCCACACAACACCCCCGCCAGTTCCTACAGGGAAGGCAGCACCGGTTCTCCCTGCCCCCAGTTCCTACAGGAAAGGTGGCTCCAGTCCCCCCAGTTCCTATGGGGAGGACAGCTCTTGCCTCCACCCCTGTTCCCATGGGGAAGACAGCTTTAGTCATCCCCAGCCCAGCCCCATTCCTATAGGGAAGGCAGCTCCAGTCCCTTCCCCCCACTCAGTTCCTAGGGGGAAGATGGTGCTATTGCTCCCCCATGTCCTATGGGGAAGGCAGCTCCAGGGAGCTCCCCTACCCCGACTCCCCGAGTGGCGCCATCCCCCAAACCCAGCCAGAGTCAGGCGCTGCTGAGCCCCGCGCTGGGGCTGCTCCCCCAAAGCGCCCCTCCCCCCACAGGGCTGACTCCAGGCAGAGCCCCACATGGCGAGAAAGCCGCTCGCCTCGCCTCGCCCCGCCCCCCCAGGCCCGAGAACAGCCGCGATGCATGTTGGCGCCGGGCAAGGGGGAGGGTGGGCACTGAGGAGCGGGCGGCCAATCAGAGCCTGGAGGGGAGCGGCCCCGCCCACGGCTCCATTTCCAGCTTCGCGCCCAGCTTCCGCCTCCCAGCTGCTGAGGGCTGGAGAGAGTGGAGCAGTGCCCCGTCCCCACCCCGAGCGCTGCCTGTGCCGGGCTCCGCCCAAGGGGGCGGGGCGTCGCTGCCGGGCATGCCGCGTGGGGGGGCCGCTTATTGCCCCCGCCCAACGCAGGGCTCAGGTCCGGCTCAGCTCGGGCCTGGTCCCCGCGGCGCGGCTCCGTCCCGGCCCCCCTGGCCCGGCCCCCGAGGTGCGGCTCCGGCCCAGCCCCGAGCCCGGCGACCCCGGCCGGAGTGTGGCTCGGTTCCTGGGGGCGGGGCTTGCGGCAAGTCCCGCCCCCAGGAACCGGGCCCCGCTCTTTCTAAAGCCGGCCCTGAGCCCAGGCGCCACTTCCCCCCCCTCACCCCCGGGAGCCCCTCTCGCGCCCGCCGCAGCCCGGGCCCCGGAGTGTGTGAGGAGCAGGGGGGGAGAAGCAGAGTTCCCCGGAGCCGAGCCTGGGCGGCGGCGGCGGCAAGAGGGGCTCCCAGAGTCAGGGCCGCCTGGGGGGGGGCAAGTGGGGTGATTTCCCCGGGTCCCGCAGGGGCCCCACGAATATGTCCAAGGCTCCCCCCGCCTCCGTCTTCCCCCCTCCCCTGGCACCCCCCAACCCCATCCCCCACAGCCCTGAGTCCCAGCACCGAGCCCAGCCCCTGTGAGTGTTGTACTTAAAGTACTGCACAGGATCTTTTCAGGGGGAATAAGGCAGAACGCCACATTTATTAGTAATACATGTATTTATTAACACTGTATTATATGCATATAATATATTACACTTACACTCACACACACACACAAACACACTCCGTCTTGTTGTTACCAATTAGTTGCTCCCCTTAACTTCACTGGCCAGGTGAGTTAGATGGGGGAGGGGGTGGAGCTGGGCTTCTGCCGATCCGGATCGATGCTCCCATGTTGACAAGACAAGACCCGGGGTCCTCTGCAAGACACCTCACTTTTATAGCAGCTTTCCTCTCAAGCAAATCTGTACCAGATTCAAACTCTGTGTCTGTGTCCATTGGTCCTTTGTGCTGCTTTCTTTTGAGTGTTGTCCCAATGCTGCAAAGAGGGTGTTTCCAAAAGAAGGTGCTTGCTTCTAACCCCCGAGGCCGTCGGTATGTCTGCTTGTTTTTAATGAGCCCACTTGACACGTTTTATTGTCCTTGGGTCTGGCTCCCAGCCCCTCTCCAACAGTTGAGGCTGTCTGGAGGTGCTGCCTTTCATGCCTTGCTCATTCACACCTCATTTATTTAACAGGGCAATTGATTAAGAGTGTGTGTGTGTGGGGGGGAGAGCTCTTGTTCTACTGCTAGCAAAAAGAAAATTTTTTTTTATCTTATTTTATTCTTAGGGGCTATAGTATTATACCAAGGGCAATGCAAAGTTTTTAAATGAGGCTTTGATACAAAGTCCCATGAAAACAGAGGTCACACGTGGGTAGACCCACCACAAGGTTATATGAAGAGGCACAATGTAAAGTCATATGAAAATTGTCAGAGATTTATCTACATTGTCCCCCTTTTGACCTCTCAAGAACAATTCTTGAGTGGTCACCATATAAATCTTTTGTATTTGTTGCAAACAAACCAAACAATTATAACCAGGTGAATATAACTAAAACCATTACAATTGACTAAACACCAGATATAACATAAACACAAATGCAAACAATTATAATAATTGGAAATACAACAAAACCATTACCATTATAATAATTGGGTACATTGACAAACAAAATGAGGCCCAAGTTTGATGCTGCAATAGCCATTAAACAATAAAAGTCACTGAGGTCAGGACCTTCTTAAGCACACACAACAAATAAGATTTTGTAGGAGTACCACAGTTGTTATGCAAGGTTAAGCTGATTTGGACTTAAACTAACGTTTAGTTGCCAAAATGTTGCAGAATTTTCTATTTTTAACAGTTGTTTTTAAGGCCTGGTCTACACTAGGCGTTTATGTCGAAGTTAGCGCCGTTACATCGAATTAACCCTGCACCCGTCCACACCGCGAAGGTATTTAGTTCGACATAGAGGTCTCTTTAATTCGACTTCTATACTCCTCCCCGACGAGGGGAGTAGCGCTAAATTCGACATGGCCATGTCGAATTAGGCTAGGTGTGGATGGAAATCGACGCTAATAGCTCCGGGAGCTATCCCACAGTGCACCACTCTGTTGACGCTCTGGACAGCAGTACGAGCTCGGATGCTCTGAACAGCCACACAGGAAAAGCCCCGGGAAAATTTGAATTTGAATTCCTTTTCCTGTCTGGCCAGTTTGAATCTCATTTCCTGTCTGGACATTGTGGCGAGCTCAGCAGCACTGGCAATGATGCAGAGCTCTCCAGCAGTGATGGCCGTGCAATCTCAGAATAGAAAGAGGGCCCCAGCATGGACTGATCGGGAAGTCTTGGATCTCATCGCTGTGTGGGGCGATGAGTCCGTGCTTTCCGAGCTGCGCTCCAAGAAACGGAATGCAAAGATCTACGAGAAGATCTCTAAAGACATGTCAGAGAGAGGATACAGCCGGGATGCAACGCAGTGCCGCGTGAAAATCAAGGAGCTGAGACAAGGCTACCAGAAGACCAAAGAGGCAAACGGACGCTCCGGATCCCATCCCCAGACATCCCGTTTCTACGAGGCACTGCATTCCATCCTAGGTGCGGCCGCCACCACTACCCCACCAGTGACCGTGGACTCTGAGGATGGGATATTGTCCACGGCCGGATCCTCGGACATGTTAGCGGACGGGGAAGATGAGGAAGGAGAAGAGGAGGACGAGGCAGTCGACAGTGCTCACAACGCTGATTTCCCCGACAGCCAGGATCTCTTCATCACCCTTACAGAGATCCCCTACCAACCGTCCCCAGCCGTTACCCCGGACACAGAATCTGGGGAAGGATCAGCCAGTAAGTGTTGTAAACATCTAAACATTTATTTTTAACAGAACAGGAATATTAACAATTAAAAAAAATGGGTTTCTCATGATTAGTTTGCCCTAGGCGCTTAACGGTTCAGTCATGGGCAGTGCAACTATTGAAAAAAAAATCTAGCAATGTCCAGTTTTGCATGATTGTCCTGCCCAAGCCGCTCTACTGTTTAGTCACTGCTACAGCAGCTAGAGTAAAATGCGGTCTATATGTCCAGGGATGGAGCAGAAATCCTCCTGTGACATCTCGAGGAAGCTCTCCTGGAGGTAATTGGAAATCCGTTGCATTAGGTTCCTGGGGAGAGCGGCCTTATTGGGTCCTCCGTAGTACGACACGTTGCCGCGCCACGAGACAAGCAAGTACTCGGGAATCATTGCTCTGCACAGCAGGGCGGCATACGGCCCTGGTCTTTGGAGGCTTTCCCGGAGCATTCTCTCTTTCTCGCTGTCAGAGATCCTCATGAGGGTGATGTCGCTCATGGTGACCTGCTTTGAATGAGGTAGGGGAATGTTAGTGTTGGGACTGCTTTACCGTTCCTTTACAGAACTGTAACCGCTGGTTTGCAGCCACGCGGTGGAGGCGGGAGAGGGGCAGCCGAAAGGGATCGTTCCCGGGGACAGCCGCGAGGGTGTGGGACAGGAGTAGAGTTCCTGCTTGCCGGATTGCTGGCAGCAGGGACCGACATTGATTTCAATGTGAAATGAGGCCATTGCTAATATTAAAGTTTTAAGCTGCCACAAGTCTACAGCTTACCATGTCTGCCTGCAACAGAAATTCCGTTGTCCTGACACGCTTCTCAAATGTGCTGTGCAAGACCCCAGGCACTGAATGCGAAGGCTGAGAATTCGACCTTGTGCTGAGTGCGCATGTGATAGGTGCTGTGCATGGTCTTGTTCACAGAGAAAGACTATGTTCTTTGTTCACAACTACATTTATCTTTCTGAGGAATTCACTCCCTTTTTCCCATTCCCACAGCCCCATCTGCAACTGTCTCACAACCTAGCCTGGCATCACACTCCCAGAGGCTAGCGAGGATTAGGCATAGGAAGAAGAGGACACGGGAGGACATGTTCTCAGAGCTTATGGCCTGCTCCCGAGCCCAGGCAGCACAGCAGACCCAGTGGCGGGAGAACTTGTCCCAAATGCAGCAAGCAAACATGGATCGGGAGGAGAGGTGGCGGCAGGAAGACCAGCAGGCGACTCAAACCCTGCTTGGACTACTGAGGGAGCAAACGGACACGCTCCGGCGCCTTGTGGATGTTCTGCAGGAACGGAGGCAGGAGGACAGAGCCCCACTGCAGTCCATCTCTAACCGCCCTCCCCCGCCACCAAGTCCCATACCCCCCTCACCCAAAGTGCACAGAAGGAGAGGCGGCAGAGTCCACGCAAACTCTTACTGCACCCCTGCAGAGAGCTCTAGTAGCAGAAGGCTCTCATTCCCCAAAATTTGACAAGTTCTTTCCTTCCCGCCTGACACAAGCCCCCGTCCAAGTTTCACCTCCCAGTTCCATGTGTAGTTGATAATAAAAAATACATTTCTGTTAACTAATGTTTCCATCATGTTCTTTTGGAGGAGGGGGGGAAAGGGGGATGGTAATTGGACAGGACAGTCACCTTTGGCAGGGTACATAGGCGGGGGCAGGTACAGCAGCAGGGCACATACACAGTGCAGTGACTAGTTGCCCTGGTCAGTCTGGGAGGTGGTTTTCATGTTCTGTAGTGGGGGGTGGGTTGCTCTGTGACTTTGTGGCGGGGGAGGGCAGTTACAGATCTTAAGCGGCGGTCCTTATGCAGGATCACAGAGCCACGCAGCAGGAGATCTGTAACCGTCCTCCTCCTGCCACAAAGTCACATAGCCCCCCCATACACACAGTCCCAATCAGGAGGGGTGACAGGCTCCGTTGAAAGAACCAGCCCACCACAGCGGAGCCTGTCAATCCTTGAGTTTAGAAGCTTTCTTTGCGTCACTACACTACACCCGCTCCGCACCACAATCCGCGTCCCAGTTTTAAAAAATTCCCGCGAAAACAGTAGTAAAGAAAACGGTGTTCATTAACAAAGTAGAACTGATTTTATTTCGAAACGTGTGTTGGAAGGGGGGGTGAAGGGGGTATGTAACTGGAGAGGATAGTCAACATTAACTGGGTAAAGAAACGGGGGCAGGTTCGGCTTCTCTGTACACAAACTTTACAGTCACAGGTTACCCTGCTCACTCAGGAACCTAGCTTTCAAAGCCTCCCGGATGCACAGCGCGTCCCGCTGGTCTCTTCTAATCGCCCGGCTGTCTGGCTGTGCGTAATCAGAAGCCAGGCTATTTTCCTCAACCTCCCACCCCGCCATAAAGGTCTCCCCCTTGCTCTCACAGAGATTGTGGAGCACACAGCAAGCTGCTATAACAATGGGGATATTGGTTTCGCTGAGATCACAGCGAGTCAGCAAGCTTCTCCATCTCCCCTTGAGACGTCCAAAAGCACACTCCACCACCATTCTGCACTTGCTCAGCCGGTAGTTGAAGAGTTCTTTTTCACTGTCCAGGGCGCCAGTATAGGGCTTCATGAGCCAGGGCATTAGCGGGTAGGCTGGGTCCCCGAGGATGACTATAGGCATCTCCACATCCCCAACAGTTATTTTGTGGTCCGGGAAGTAAATACCTTGCTGCAGCCGTCTAAACAGACCAGAGTTCCTGAAAACACGAGCGTCATGAACCTTGCCCGGCCATCCGACGTAGATGTTGGTAAAACATCCCCTGTGGTCCACCAGTGCTTGCAGCACCATGGAAAAGTAGCCCTTTCTGTTAATGTACTGGCTGGCCTGGTGGTCCGGTGCCAGGATAGGGATGTGAGTTCCATCTATGGCCCCACCGCAGTTTGGGAATCCCATCGCTGCGAAGCCATCTATGATCGCCTCCACGTTTCCCAGGGTCACTACCTTTGACAGCAGTACATCAACGATTGCCTTGGCTACTTGCATCACAACAACCCCCACGGTAGATTTGCCCACCCCAAACTGGTTCGCGACTGACCGGTAGCTGTCTGGCGTTGCAAGCTTCCAGAGGGCTATGGCCACTCGCTTCTGGACAGTCAGGGCTACTCGCATCCGGGTGTCATTGCGCTTCAGGGCAGGGGACAGCAACTCACAAAGTTCCAGGAAAGTTCCCTTCCGCATGCGAAAGTTTCGCAGCCACTGGGATTCATCCCAGACCTGCAGCACTATGCGGTCCCACCACTCAGTGCTTGTTTCCTGTGCCCAGAATCGCCGTTCCACGGCATCAACATGACCCATTGCGACCGTGATGTCCTCGGCGCTGGGTCCCCTGCTTTCTGAGAGGTCTGTGCTACTCTCAGACTTCAGGCCATCACCGCGGTGACGTAGCCTCCTCGCCTGACTTATCTGCATCTGCCTCAGGGAAAGGTGTATGATAAGCTGCGAGGCGTTGAGAGCGGCCACAACTGCAGCGATGGTCACAGTGTGCTCCATGCTCGCAGTGCTGTGGCGTCCGCGCTGTCACTGACTAGAAAAGTGCGCGAACTGATTTCCCGCCGGCGCTTTCAGGGAGGGAGGGCGGGAGTGATGGATGGATGACGACAGTTACCCAAAAGCACCCTGGACACATTTTTTTTACCCAGAAGGCATTTGCGGCTCCACCCAGAATTCCAATGGGCAGCGGGGACTCCGGGAACTGTGGGATAGCTGCCCACAGTGCACAGCTTCCAATGTCGACGCTTTCCCCGTTAGTGTGGACTCACAAAGTCGAATTACTGTCCTTAGTGTGGACACACACGTTCGACTTTGCAATATCGATTCCAAAAATTCGATTTAAGTAAAATCGAACTACTCTCGTAGTGTAGACAAGGCCTAAGAGGTTTCTGGGGACCTGAAAGATGGTGCCCTACAATCATGGGCCAAGGTTTTACAGGTTATGGGGGCCCAAGAACTACCCTTTAGGGCTTGGGGAAATAGAACCAGAGTGCATAGAGGAAAGTGTGGAATTAATAATAATACAAGCAAATGTAACTAACAATACAAATGTATTAATAACAAAAATTAACAACAAAATGATTATTAGAGAACCTAACAACAAATAAACCTGATGCACTGGGAACCAAAGTTTTTTGGACACAAGGGGTGATTGATAAATTGGATGGACATGGGGGAAGTAGAGAGAGGAAAAGACATTTGCCCTGTCTAGTGTAGTATTCCCTCTTTTTCTAGTCCCACTGCTAGCACAGGACACCACTAGAGACAGACACAGAACATGCAACACAGAACACTGAACACAGACTTTGTTATGACACTATAGCCATGGTATTTTATAACTTTTTAGCTGGTACCAGCTTTCCTAATGTTTTGGTTTAGAGCCTGAAAGATAGAAGCTTGGAAACAAATTAGCACAGTGTTTTTACCCTGGAAGAACCTGCTTGGTCTCTGCCACAGTGTGTTTGGTACTTGGGGCTGCACAAATGCTAATTAAGTGGTGCATTTTTTGTGAGTGTAAATTTTTCCTTTTTTTCAGTAAAAGGGCGTTAACACTCCATCTAGAAAAAAAAAATCTGTTTTAAAAATCTCCAGCCATTTTGCCATGGCCTGGAGATCTGAGGCAGAAGCAGGTACTGTTGTTAACTGTTTCAATGGCATTTTGGCCCTGGGAGGAGGAATTTACCCAAATATCCCAAATATCCCCCTTCCCAATCTCCAGAGGGGTCCCAAAGGTCTGCCCCATTCTGGGGTCTCAAATGTTTCTTCTCCTGATGTTACTGCTGCTGTAAGATTTGAGAGTGCTGTTTTAACTTTCTGTACCCAACCTGTTTTCCAGTTTCTCTATCTGTTGCTTGCCTGGGCCCGATCCTGCTTTTTCCAATAAACAGTTTTTTTTTCCATGGGCACAAGCCTTGTTCCACTACTAATTTAGCAAGGAGGGTGGGCTTTTTAACTAGCCCCCACCCTTCCTGGTCCCATTCCTTAAACATTTTTTTTAAAATTGTGAAATTACCACAATATTACTTACAAAAAACAAAACAAATAAAACAAACAAACATAAACCACACTACACTGCCCAAATTCCTATATCCTTCAGAGTTTGGTTTGACAGAACAAGATCTGCATCTTATGTTTTTAACCCACTCTGGGCCAGAGGGAGAGACGCTAAGCTTCCCTCTATATTACTCGGTCTGCTACCACCGAGGGTTCATACACCAATTATACAAATCCTTTCCCGGATTAGATCCTTCCCTGGATCAGAGTGAGAAACACTAAGTTTTTCTCTTTAGCTCAGTCTTGCTACGGCTGAGGGTGTATGTTCCTTTATAACACAATTTAAACCTAAACTCCTATATTCTTTAGAGTTTGGTTAATCCTTCCCCGGATCAGAGTGAGAAACACTAAGTTCTCCTCTTTAGCTCAGTCTTGCTACGGCTGAGGGTGTATGTTCCTTTATAACACAATTTAAACCTAAACTCCTATATCCTTCAGAGTTTGGTTAATTAACTGAAAGTTTACACTTTTTTTCCTCTAGTGCCAGGCTTGCTAAAGCTGGCGGTGTGCACACCAGTTTTATAATAACTGTGGATTCTATGCTTGTTCCCCCTTTCGCATTCTCCACCAAAATGTTGTACTTAAAGTACTGCACAGGATCTTTTCAGGGGGAATAAGGTAAAACGCCACATTTATTAGTAATACATGTATTCATTGACACTGTATTATATGCATATAATATATTACACTTACACACACACACACACTCCGTCTTGTTGTTACCAATTAGTTGCTCCCCTTAACTTCACTGGCCAGGTGAGTTAGATGGGGGAGGGGGTGGAGCTGGGCTTCTGCCGATCCGGATCGATGCTCCCATGTTGACAAGACGAGACCCGGGGTCCTCTGCAAGACACCTCACTTTTATAGCAGCTTTCCTCTCAAGCAAATCTATACCAGATTCAAACTCTGTGTCTGTGTCCATTGGTCCTTTGTGCTGCTTTCTTTTGAGTGTTGTCCCAATGCTGCAAAGAGGGTGTTTCCAAAAGAAGGTGCTTGCTTCTAACCCCCGAGGCCGACGGTATGTCTGCTTGTTTTTAATGAGCCCACTTGACACGTTTTATTGTCCTTGGGTCTGGCTCCCAGCCCCTCTCCAACAGTTGAGGCTGTCTGGAGGTGCTGCCTTCCATGCCTTGCTCATTCACACCTCATTCATTCAACAGGGCAATTGATTAAGAGTGTGTGTGTGGGGGGGGAGAGCTCTTGTTCTACTGCTAGCAAAAAGAAAATTTTCTTCTATCTTATTTTATCCTTAGGGGCTATAATATTATACCAAGGGCAATGCAAAGTTTTTAAATGAGGCTTTGATACAAAGTCCCATGAAAACAGAGGTCACACGTGGGTAGACCCACCACAAGGTTATATGAAGAGGCACAATGTAAAGTCATATGAAAATTGTCAGAGATTTATCTACATGAGTCGGGCACCCCCGACCCCATCCCCCACAGCCCCTCTGAGCCGGGCACCCCCCGACCCCACCCCCCGCAGCCCTGACCCCCAGCTCGGAGCCTAGCCCCTCTGAGCCTGGCACCCCCCTGACCCCATCCCCCACAGCCCTGACCCCCAGCTCGGAGCCTAGCCCCTCTGAGCCGGGCACTCCCCGAGCCCATCCCCCACAGCCCTGACCCCCATCGCCAAGCCCAGCCCCTCTGAGCCGGGCATCCCCCGACCCCATCCCCCACAGCCCTGACCCCCATCGCCAAGCCCAGCCCCTCTGAGCCGGGCATCCCCCGACCCCATCCCCCACAGCCCTGACCCCCAGCGCCGAGCCTAGCCCCTCTGAGCCGGGCACCCCCCGACCTCATCTACCCCACAGCCCTGACGCCCATCGCCAAGCCCAGCCCCTCTGATCCGGGCACCCCCCGACCCCATCCCCCCCACTGCCCTGACGCCTATCGATAAGCCCAGCCCCCGACCCCATCTCCCCACAGCCCTGAGCCCAGCCCCTGTGAGCCAGGTACCCCCCAACCCAGAGCCCAGCTCCCCACCCAGCCCAGGGCAACAGCAGCGCTACCCCCAGGCAGCGACCGCCCATTAGCACCAACCGTCACCATCACCCAGCAACAGCCCATTATGTAACTGCAAATGTATACATACCATTAAAGCATTTCATGTTTTTAAATAATGTATTTAGTGTATTTTCAAATTATTACAAATTAATTTTTGAATGTATTTCACTAGTTATTTTTTACATTTCCAAATACATGTTACTATAGTATTGCAACTTTTTTTTATGGAAGGGGCCCCGGAAATTGCTTTGCCCCAGGCCCCCTGAATTCTCTGGGCAGCCCTGCTGAGAGTGTGTGAGGAGCCGGGGAGGGAGGGAAGTGGGGTCCCCTGGAGCCAAGCCCGGGCTGCAGCGGCGGCGAGAGGGCCTCCCGGAATGTGTGAAGAGGTGAGCGTCCGGCTGGGCTCGTCGGTGCTGAGCAGGTAGCCCCGCAGCTGGAGATCCTCGCCTTCCCGCCCGCCGGGGCTGGGCCAGGGCGCGGTGAGGCTGAAGAGCAGCAGGTCTGGGGGGCTCTCCAGGTCCTCGGCTGCCAACATGTCAGGGGTGAGGGCGGTGAGCACAAACTGATCCACCTTGGCCACCAGCAGCACCACGAAGCCCAGGGAGGGGGCCGTGTTCTCCGCGCCGCACCGCCACCTGGAAGTACTCCACTGCGCGCCACCCAGCAGCTCCACCCGCATGGGGACAGAGTCACGGCTGGGCCAGGGCTTGGCCCCCATGTGCTGGTATCGGATCCCACGTTTTGGGGGGGAGCCCAGTGCTGGGGTGGCAGGGGGTGTGGGGAGGGGTCACTGGTGGGCAGGGGGAAAGCTCAGGGCTGGGGGGGGGTGGGTAGCCAAAAATGTTTTTGCTTGGGGCAGCAAAAAACCTAGAGCTGGCCCTGCTCAGAGGCATGGACCACCCCAACACTGCAGAGCATAGGTGCCCGCCCCACCATTCCCCTGAGGGGCATGAACCCCCTAGGGACATCGCAGGGCTTGGTCCACTCCCCCCCCCCCCCAGCACTGTCTCCCTAAGGTACATGAGCCCCCTCCCTCCCACACACAATGCCCTCCCCCCATGACATTGAAGGGCAGGAGCCCCCTCTCCTCCACGCAGCATTCCCACCATGAAGGATGTGACACACCCCCACCCCCCCGACTCTGCAAGGCACAAGGGCCCTGCTTCCTCTCACAGTAGTTTCTTGGTTTGTTCCCCCCCCCCCCCACTTAAAGAAAGAAACAAGGCATTTAGTTGCAAACAATTAGCACTCAGTTAACTCACAAACAGGGCATCTCAAGACCACAAAGCGCCACAGCGCTTACCATGGTGTAGCATGTGCAAACCTTTCCTATTTATGAGGACATTTTCTTCAGTTTTTACTTCTTTGCTTTAGACATGGCTACAACCCAGCAATGAACATCATCAGCTCAAGATAATAAACGAGTAAGAATTGTACTGTTCAAATATATACCCCAATCCACCAAAATTCCTCTCTGGTGGTAGAAAACTCTTCCAACAGGACATTGTCATCTCGATTATCACTTCAAAGGTTTTTTTTCCCCTCCTGCTGATGATAGCTCATCTCAATTGATTGGCCTCTTACAGTTGGTATGGCTACTTAAGAACATAAGAAAGGCCGTACCGGGTCAGACCAAAGGTCCATCTAGCCCAGTATCCTCTCTACCGACAGTGGCCAATGCCAGGTACCCCAGAGGGAGTGAACCTAACAGGCAATGATCAAGTGATCTCTCTCCTGCCATCCATCTCCATCCTCTGACAGACAGAGGCTAGGGACACCATTCCTTACCCATCCTGGCTAATAGCCATTAATGGACTTAACCATCATGAATTTATCCAGTTCTCTTTTAAACTCTGTTATAGTCCTAGCCTTCACAGCCTCCACAAGTTGACTGTGCACTGCGTGAAGAACTTCCTTTTATTTCAAAAACTAAATGTAGGAGTAAGTAAGTAAGTAAAAAGTTACAAATACCTTTTGCAAAAATTAATAAATCAGGGTTTGGAGGAAAGTAAACATTTGGGAGTTGTGAAAATGGTACAGGTAACAGTTGTGGTGTTACAAGAAGCAAGTTTTTGGTTTAATAATAAAACCCAGTTCTATAAATGTAACTGTATGTGCAACTCTGTGCAATCACATTGGATGGAAGCTTGGTAATTAAACTATACCGGGGGTCAGGAAGAGTGGCTACTACCACCACGATGCTTCTGTCCCCAGAAGCCTTTACAGCTATTCTGAGAAAAAATGGGCCCTTTTCCCACAAAAATGGTCTATAGGGGACTGCTGCAGGCAGCAGGAGGAGAAATAATCTAATCAAATTATTTAACTATTGGGTAATGTGATCAAAATCACTAAAGGAATGTCAGGGATTTCTACTGGAACTTAACTTGACTGCCCCTGGCTGTCTCTGGTTGTACAAGATGGGAGTGTAATTGGGGTACAGTTGTGTAAAAAAAAAAAAGTAATCACAGTGCAAAAAATGTTAGGCAAAAATAGTTTTGTGCATGCATAGGAAAAGGAAAAGAGGAGCAATGATGGGAACACTGAGCCTTGGGGGGGCTCTGGGGGATTGGACTGTCGCTTTGGTGGGGGTGCATGAAAACTCTGTGGGCACGGGAAGGCAGTTACACCTTGTGTAAAATTAATATGACTAATATAATGTTATGGAAATTAAACTATTTCCCAGGACATGTGCAGTGTATAAATTGTGCTTTCTTTGTCAAATCTCTGTGTGTTTTAAAGCAGGAGATGAAAGTGAAAAGTAATGAGAACTCTGGTGGAAGTGAAATGTGTCCCTTTTAAGACAGTCTCTGAGCTGCTGATTGCTTTGGATCCAGAGGCAAGCCAAGAAAGCCTCTGTGTAAATGCAAATTACCTAACTGATGGGGGAAGAAGAAAACTACCCATAAGTAGCAGCACAAAAAATCTGGAAATAATAAATCCATCTGGTCAGCAAACAAGCTACTAGAAGACTCAGATTATGGCCCTCCAGAAGAGGGAGGTGAAAAAACAAGTCAAGCCTGAAAATAAGGGGGACAGGTTAACCCTAAGGGGTGTGTGTGTGTGTATGGGGGGAGGGGGGGTTTGTGTACAAAGCCAAAATCTAAAGCTGTCTCTCAGCTATTACCTGAAAATAAAAGTAAAGCTTGGTACAGCAAAAAAACTATTGCAAACCTGGTCTGTTGTACAAGAGGGGAAACTGAGGCACGCCACCTCATAAAACATACCCCAGTGAGTGGGGTAATTCACTAGCCTGACTATAAAACAAAATAAGAACAGCCTAAAGGTAATTCTTCTGGTTTTCCTGCAATTAGCAAGGACATTTGTAAAAGGAATTGGTATTATTATTAAGCAATAATCTGTCCCCACCAAAGGGGGTAAAAATTGTTTCTTTTGTCTTTCAGACACTCTACAAGCATGCTGGCGCCAGTGAAAGAATAACCCAGAATGCTATGAATCTATGTTTTGCGTTGTTTGTCTGTGTTGTTTGTCTTGTTGCTAGCATGACGTGGGTGGGGGGTGGCTTCAAAAGGCTGACGGGGTGGAAAATGTGTACGAAAACACAAAATGCTCAACGAGGAGGCCAGCACCTGTGTAACAGCTACCATGGTACCTGAAAATAGAACGGCAACTAAAATGATGCTTGCGAAAAGTTTACCCCAATAAACATCAAATTGTTTGCGCCTTTGAACTTGGGGTATTGTTGCTCTGTTCATGCGAGAAGAACCAGGAAAGTAAAAGGGGAAAAACATAAGCCCCCTAACACTGGGGAGGGGCTGTAGGGAGCTGAGGATCTTGCTCACCTCTGATGTGTGCAGTCCCTTTGTGATGTCAGGACCCGCCTGGTCCTGGCCCTTTATGATGCGTTACTGGAACAAACAGCCTCTCCGGAGAGATCCAGTGGCAACACCAGCAGGGAGCCCAGTGTCCAGACCGTCCTCCCCAGCACGAGGATGGGGATCACACAGAGCTGGTTCTGTGCCTGCTGGGACAGCCCCTGGGTGCTGTACACCTGCGTCCTTCTGGTCCTGGTCATCTGGATGGCCATGGCGACCCAGCACAGTTTCTCCAGGAGAAGCAGGATGGTAGGAGGACACACCCCCCAACCCCCCTGCAGCCATCCTACACTCTCAGCAGAGCTTGCCTGGACACAGCCCCATGGAAGGAAGGGAGGGAGGGTGGCCAGAGGCGCCCTGATCTGACCAGGCCCCATTGGGCTGGCAGGACACATCCACAGAGAGAGACAGGGCCACAGACCGAGCTCGTGGCTCCATTCATTGGTTGTTCCTTACTGCCCCGACCACCCCAGCTAGCGATGATAGAACAT
Organism: Malaclemys terrapin pileata; assembly: GCF_027887155.1. Classification (NCBI taxonomy): domain Eukaryota; kingdom Metazoa; phylum Chordata; order Testudines; family Emydidae; genus Malaclemys; species Malaclemys terrapin. The sequence goes on along the minus strand of NC_071515.1, from coordinate 10,259,735 downwards.
TTGCTGCTACCTAATATAAGACATACCTGTGGCATTTTGTCCCTGCTGGGATCACTCCATATATTGTGATCCAGTAAGAAGAGGCTTCTTCTTGAATCCTCCAGTTTTCATGAACACTTTAAATTCAGCAAAATCGCAAAGAACAAAATGTCTGAAAAGAGCATGCAAATACAGACTTGTTTTGCTCCGATTAAAATGCAGAGCAGCCTCTAATTGGCATTTACAGGTATATTACAAGTTCAAATATTTATTATAAGATCAAATGAATAATTCATTACCTCTAAGCAACAAGTAGGATAGAAAAACCAGGAGTACTTGTGGGACCTTAGAGACTAACAAATTTATTTGAGCATAAGCTTTTGTGGGTTACAGCCCACTTCTTCGGATGCATAGAATGGAACATAATATTGAGGAGATATATATATACACATACAGAGACAGGTGGGAGTTGTCTTACCAACTCTGAAAGGCCAATTAAGTAAGAGAAACAACTGGGCTATCTTGATTATCACTTCAAAAGGGTTTTTTTCTCTTACTTAATTGGCCTTTTTTTGAGATGGGGAGACCACATCTGCAGGCAGTATTCAAGATCTGGGTGTACCCTGGATTTATATAGAGGCAATATGATATTTTCTGTCTTGTTATCTATCCTTTTCCTAATGATTCCCAACTTTCTGTTTCTGTTTTTGACTGCCACTGCTGATTGAGTGGATGTTTTCAGAGAACTATCCACAATGCCTCCAAGAGCTCTTGTTGAGTGGTAACAGCTAATTTAGCCCCTATGAGTTTATCTGTAGAGTTGGGATTATGTTTTCCAATGTGCATTACTTTGCATTGATCAACCTTGAATTTCATCTGCCATTTTGTTGCCCAGTCGCCCAGTTTTCTGAGATCCTTTTGTAACTCTTCACAGTCTGCTTTGGACTTAACTATTCTGAATAGTTTTGTATTGCCTGCAAATTTTGCCACCTCGCTGTTTACCCCTTTTTCCAGATCATTGATGAATATGTTGAATAGGACTGGTCCCAGTACAGACCACTGGGGGACACCACTATTTACCTCTCTCCATTCGGAGAAATGGATTATTTATTCCTACCCTTTGTTTTCTATCTTTTAACCAGTTACTGATCCATGAGAGGACCCTCCCTCTTATCCCATGACAGCTTACTTTGCTTAAGAGCCTTTGGGGAGGCACCTTGACAAAGGCTTTCTGAAAATCCCAGTATGTCAGTGCACTGCAAGGCCTTCAGTGGCTTTTAAACTTTCCCAATGGGACATTGGAGACATGGTCCAGTTAACTTGTGTTCAGGCCTAACAAGAACCTGCTGTGAGAAACTCGTTTTAACAATGATGCCCCTGGGCCAGCACAGGTCACAGGTCAAAATGTGTCACTTCAACAACTATGGCATTGGGAGAGCCAAAATAACCACCACACACCACAGGAATGTACTGACTATGACCCCTTACTTCAAATGCACTGTGGCCTAGTGGATAGAGCACTAGACAGAACTCAGGAGACTTAAGTGCTAGTCCTGTCTCTGCTACTGTCTTGCTGGGTGACCTTGGGTAAGTCACTGTTCTTCTCTGTGCCTCAGTTTCCCATCCCTAAAAGGGGGCTAATGCTACAGACCTCCTTTGTAAAGTGCTTTGAGATCCACTGACTGAAAGTGTTAGATAAGAGGTAGGGCTCTTTATTATCTCATGATATAGGGTGCTTTTCTTAAAGCTTCCACTGCTGGAGTCAAGTGATTTATCTGAGAATCTCGGCTTTTTATTTGATTTGATTTGATTTCATTTTATTTGTTAGCACATTGGTTGCAAAGAGAAGCTGGAAAATGGAAATTGAGTGCACCCTAGCGGCTCAGACACCAGAAGGCAAACAAAGAGTTCCCCAGATGAATTTTTTTTAAGATATCGTTATTTTGAAGTCAATCTCATGATTTTGGTGGGGCCCAGCGCATGGTTTTGGAATGCTTGGGCAGGCGATACCATGAACGTTTTTCTGCACTTGTAACACTAGATTATCACTTCAGGCTGGGAGATTCTGCTTCACAAGTAGGGAAAAAACGTCCCTTGCCCAGGGGCTTGAGAGTCATAAAGCTTTGAAAAGACCCAGGGTTTTCCTGGGAAATCTGATGCCCTCTCTCCTGCCTAGTTCTGAGCTCAGCAGCTCAGCCCCCTTGGGCTGTTGCCACATCCTATCTCCTGATGGAAGCACAGCATTGACAGCTCACAGGGAAATTGCAGGAGGGCAGCCCCATTCTGACCTAGAGACGACATCAGCGCCTGCCAGATGCCAGAGCAGCAACCTGCCATCAGGTGTAGCCTGGATGTAAATATAAAATTGCTGCTGATAAAAATGTGCTGATGACACAAAGATTGCAGAATGGGAAATAACGATGAGGATAGGGCAATCATACAGAGTTCTGGAGAGTTTATTTGGCAAATGGGGCCCATTCAAACAAAATGTGGTTTCATACAGCCCAACACAGAGTTCTACATCTAGGAACAAGGAGGGCATATTCAGCTTTGGACTGAACGATCTTTAGTTTTGTATCATCTGCAAATCCGGCCACTTCACTGTTTCCCCCCTTTTCTAGATCATTTATGAATATGTTGAACAACTCTGGTCCCAGTACAGATCCTTGGGGGATGTTGCTATTTATCACTCTTCCAAAAACTCACCATTTATTCCTACCTTTTGTTTCCCATCTTTAAAACCAGTTACTGGTCCATGAGAAGACCTTCCCTCTTATCCCCTGACAACTTACTTTGCTTAAGAACTTTTGGGGAGGGATCTTCTTAAAGGCTTTCTGAAAGTTCAGGTACACGATATCCACTGGATTGCCCTTGTCCACATGCTTCTTCACTCCTGTGACATTATGCCCTATATTCTTCATAGAAATATTGTTCTATGAATATGGCATAACCAAGGTATGTTTTATGCAAGATGGGTCATGTGAGATATCATTGGAAAGGTTCTGATTTACTGAATGTGATTATCCTATTTGTATGGATGTATCATTTCTGTATCTGAAGTTAGGAATACGGGCTCTGTATCAATTACAAAAGTGCTTGCACCAGGGGAATGCCCACCAAACGGTAGGCAATCAGCCTGGATGGGCCATTAGGACTTTGAAGATACTAAACTTCCTCCTTCCTGAGAAGTTTCCTGGGATGCTGCTTTGACACTGCAGGGTCATGTGATCATGTCACCTGGTACTGGACATCATTTTGGACTGGTGGTATTTTTCCACTAGGAGGGAGTTGGGGGTGGGGGTCAAACTGGGAGACAAAGGATTCCTGTCATATCCCAATCCTATTGAAGGCTTGGAAGTGAGTTAATCTAGGTTCTTCTCCATCTCCTCCCTGCCCAAAATGGAAGACTGCTGAAAACACCTGGAGAAACAAAGGAACTAAACTGAGGGGGAGGAGGGTGGGGGCTGAGCCCAGTGGGGAAAGATCTAGCCTGTGAAAGGAATACCTGGATATTTAAGATGCAATCAGTTCAGTTCACCATCAAGAAACTTTGCAACCTGCACAAAACAACATTTAGGGTGAGAATGTGCTACTATTAACCAGTTAATTTAGCATATTAAGCTTACGTTGCGTGTTTTGTTTGATTTGCTCAGGAATCTGCTTTGATCTGTGTGCTATCCCTTATAATCTCTTGAAATTTACCTTTTGTAGTTAATAAACTTGGTTTTGGTTTATTCTAAAAACCAGTTTTGCAATTCATAACTGGCGGGGGAGGGGGGGAGAGAACCAGACCCAGCAACAGCACTTCTATTCTCTCCTGCAATGCTTCTAAACTCTGCAGGCTCCTGGTACCAGCAATCCCTGTTTCTCCAACCCCTGGATTATTCCAGTGACCCCTGTTATGGGTTGTGCTGTGTGCCGTATATTGGCTGCATCATAGAAAAGCACAATGCCTACCCATGATGCCTCCTAGTGCAATACTCTCCCACAAGGAAAAACTTCCCTCTGGCCCCACATGGCAATCACCTCTGGCTCATTGTTATCCCCGTTTTATTGAGGAGTTCTCTTATAACCCTGCTGCTTTCTCTGTGTGTGGCAGGCTTCTCGGAGGAAGACGAGGCTCAGGGACAAAAGGAAGAAACCGAAAGGTAAGCAGCCCCTGACCCCACAGCTGCGGTGGCAAACTCGGGCCCCACCCAAAGCAGAGAAATAGGGTCTATTCCTGTGAAGGCACAGTCATGCCCACAGTCGTGCAGAGGCACTGGCTGGGGCCCCTGAAATCTGGGGCTCTGGGGCACTAGGAAGCAGAGGGTGCCCAAGCAGCTCAACGTCTCCTTTATGTCTCACTTCTGGCAGGTTTTGGACGCTGTGAGGAGGATTTGGAGGAGGCTTGTGCACGTCTAGAGGCATGGTAAGCAATGCCCGGCTCCATAAATCTGCAGTGGGTCAGTCCCCTCCTCTCGTGTCATGCAATTCATCCCCACCCCCAGGGGCAGTAGCCCTAGTAATCCCTCCCCTGCCCCGACCTATAGACCAGGCAAGCAACTATTCTCGTTAGAATCATGCAATTCTTTCCCACCCAGCAGAAGCTGCCATCTCTAATCCACCCCCATGCATCGTACAGTGGGTCATTCCCTTACTCTAGCATCATGCGGATCATTTAACCTGCGGGGGACGGGGGGCGGCGGTAGATTGTGTCGACTGGAGTGGACCATCCTCCCCTCCCAAGAGGGGGAAAACATGTTTGATGGGAGCAGCCCTGTGCACACCAGGTAGGTGAGGTGGAGAGGTCAGGAGGAAGGCTGGCCTTTCTGGTATGGTGATTAGGGTGAAAGGGATCCGGCAGCACTTGTGTAATGGCCCCTCTTGCACCTCCAGTCCCCCAGCATGGGTTCCCAGTAGGATTTGAACCCTGGACCTTCAGCTCTGCAGCAGAAAGCACCCCTTAGAGCTAAAGAGGCAGCTGCATTAGTTAGTAGCTGTAGTAGGCTGTTATCCTATATGTTGATAGCTTCTGTGGAAGGGACATGACATACACGCTGCCAGCAGGATACACTCTCTCCTTCTCCACACTAGACAGGGGACACCTAACAATCCAGCTAACCCAAAACCAGAACATCCAAGGCCTGGGTATTGCAGAGGAGGAGGCTGCCTCCGTGGAGAATGGGACAGGGAGCCTTTCAGTGCCACCCCTCTGGGTAAAAGAGGGCCTGAGAGCAGGGCCGGCACTCAGCTACCTGCTCTCTCTGTTCCACAGCTGCCGCATGCACCTGGAGAAGCTCCCCTTGGCTCACACCCTCAGGATCGTTGAGAGGAGGATAGAGTACGTGGCCAGACACCTGGATGAAGTTCTGATACCGTAAGGCAACTGCACGGGGCGGCACCAGACTGGGGACTGGGTGGGAGAGGATAGTGAATAGAGAGAGGAGGGAGCAGAGAAAACCAGACACTCCAGGATCCTAAAATAACAGGGAAAAAGCCACTAAGATTCTTTAGATTCCAAGGTGAGATATCAGTGACAGTGAGGTGAGGGACTATCAGAAATTAAATGCAGAGACCACAAGCTGGATTGTGAATAGGATCAAATCCTTCTATCCGGCAATATCTCCCAGCAGGCAACTGTCTAGAACCTGCCCCTGCTCCCTGCTGTGTTTGAAAGAAACAGCAATCAGATGACCCCCTGGAATGGGGTGTCCACCCCACACAGGACTGGAAGGGGCTAAGGTGGCCAGGCAGACCCATTAACTCCACAGGGTGCCCCTGGAGGAAGAGCCAGGGAGCAGGGAATTGATGGCAAGCAGGCTCAGCTGGGCAGGAATAGGCAGGACCCATAAAGCGAGGAAGCTGGCAACAGACAGCGGCTGCTGCTGGGAAAGGGCACCCCTCCCTGGCCAGAGGGGGACGTGTTTGGAGCTGGTGCACCCAGAGCAAGGAGGGGAACCAGGAGTGGAAGGAAGCAGTCCAGGGAAGTAGCAGGGAAGGCTGGGAGAGGAAAGCCCAGAACTGCTGGGTTGAGGATCCCTGGCCTGGAATCCGGTGTAAAGTTCTTTTTTGACCCCTGTTTATGGTCTTGGCTTTCACAACATGCTCTGGCAAGGGTTACACACACATGCTCACATCTTCCTCACCCAAACCAATTTTTGTTAGCTAATCTTTCTATTAAAATAGCACTAGGTCCCCAATCACGCTCAAGGCCCCATTGTGCTAGGTGCTGCACATGTGCGTGTGATGAAGGGGTTATCATTATAGATCAATTGAGTGCCAGCTCCCCCTCTCAATCTTTCGTCAGACAGTTGATGTCCTTGTGTCAGAGTGTGGTGTGCCATACATGCCTAGGCATTGCCCCATTGCAGTACAGTTGGAAGGCTTAGCTCAGCAGGGCCATGTCCCATCTGTCCCTGTCTGCTCTCTCCCACAGGCCAAGTGTGACGACATCTGCGGCGAGCCAGTTCTCCTATTCCTCTATGGAATCCATCCCCTCTTCCCTCTGGAGTCACAGCTCCTTTTTCCTGGGAGAAGCCTCTGTGACTCGGTCAGAGCCCCTCTGCTGCACAAGGGAGATCACGCCTGTCACGGGCTGGGAAGGATCCACTCATCCCATCCAAGCCCAGCCTCTCCCCAGGCCTCCTGCCCACAGCAGACAAGACCGGCGAGAGCAGATCACGGGTCTGGACCAGACGTCAGCCCATGGCTCAGACTTCAACATCCCACAGAAGCATCTGCAGAGCCAACTGGGGGCACCTACCCTATCCACTGAGTCGCTGGCCAAGGTGATCCCTAACGCCCCTGCTCTACGCCCACCGGACAGAGACCCCAGGGTGAAGTTCAACATGAGCAGGGGCCTTTTCCTAAGCGTTGAAGTCCGGGAGGAGCTGGACTGTCACTTGCACTCAAAGAGACTCCAACACGAGCAGGGCTTACCCCTCACCCCCCAGAAACCCCACACAGCTCTTCTGCCTCCAGCTCCACAAACCCCCATCCTGGGGGAGCCATTGCTGGGGGAGCGGGACACCAAGCAGCAATGGGAATTCCACACAGATCGGCCCAAATGTGGATTTCCAGCAAAGGTCCCAACGCCCCTGAGATCCGATGACGGCCCTCAGCGTGGACAGGAGATCCAGGAACCATGTGTGTGCCCCTCGGGATCCCTGCCCCAAAAGGCCCACAGGATCATGGCATCCCCTGATGCCATCCTGGCCAGGCTTGTGCCCACGGCGGTGGTCAAGCTGCAGGATCACGTGGCTCAGAAATGCCTGGAGATCCAAATGAAGGCGTTTCCTAAGATGGTGGGAGAGTCGCACAGAGATTCTCCCCTCATGAGAGAGACTGCCTTGCCTGGGCCACTCCGCCCCCCTAGGGAGCCAGGCAAGCCCAGGACAGCGGCATTGCCAACGATGGGACAACAGCCTGCCCACCCCATCGAACTCCACATAAGGCGTAAGCATCTCGTCATGCAGTGGGGGCTGCTCACCCTGGACCCAGAGCCCACGGCAAAGGTGCCTCACACCGTCCCAGCCAAGGGAGCTGGGGTGGAGTTCAGTGAGATGGAGACCGATTTCCTGCTTGATGAGGTCAGGGAGAAGTTGGACTGGCACACGCAGCGGAAGACGCTGCAGAAGGAGTGGGGTTTGCCGGATGTCCAGTGGAAATCCCTGCGGGCTTTCCTACCCCCGGTTCCCAAGGTGTCCTCCCTGAAGGCAAAGCCCGAGTTTGAGGTGGTTCCCATCCTTGGGGAGCCGCTCTTCCTTGGGAGGGACGTTAAAAAGCAGCTGGAGTTCCACATTATAAAGATGCAAGTGCAGCAAAGATGGGGACTGCCCATGAGGATCCAGGATTCCCTGAGGAGGTTCATGTCTCCTTCCCCAGAGGAGAGAGGCCGGCTCTCTCACCCTATCTGCGGGGGCATCATGACTCCGTACCGGTCACCGTTTCAGGTGCGTTCCAAGAAGGCTAAGTCTATTCAGTTGCCTCTAAGGGCCCCCTGTCAGAGGTGGCTAGAGGATGTACATGCCCTACCCACCAACAGAAGGCAGCAAATGGCCAGGTCTTACTCCTGGAAGCATCCTGGGGCAGCAGCTTCGAAAGGGAAAGAAACCCCAGACCATGGCAGCGTATCGCAGACAGGGAAGCAAAGCACAGGCTCCTCTTGTTCCACACGTCCTCCAATGCCAGTGGAAGATACCACCATGGAGATGGGTAGGAGTGAGGGCGTGGCAGGAAACCAGGCTAACCCAGATCGCTGCACTCTGCCAGCAGGGGTGGATCTGACATCACCACCTCCAGAAACCGCAGGAACAGAGAAGTTGCTCGCAGCGACACTCCACATTTATAGGAGTGAGTTGAGAAAGCCCCTTACCGGTATGAGCAGCACCAAAGGGACAGAAGAGACGCTGGAGCTGCACATGGAGAGGAAGGTTATCTCGGGAGAAGGCTCCTGCCTGAGGCCAGGGGCACAGGCAGGTGAGAGCAGGGCAGACACCAGGCTCTGGGCAGCTGACAAGATCCATTCTTGACTCTCTCGTTGCTGGGCAGGCTGCGCACGACCTGCAGATCAAGCACCTGATGGAAATGTTGAGCAGCTCCCACCCCTTGGCGGGCCAGGTCTCAGTCTGCCAGCTGTGCCGCAAGGCACATCCAGGAAAGATGAAGGGTCAGAAAACTCAGGAGGAGACACAAGTATCTGCTGAGCTGCATGGTCTTCGAGACATCACGGCTCCACACGGGTTCAATGGAACTGTGAATTCAAAGCTCTCCAGGGACCAGCCGCCAATCAGAGTCTGCAAGTGCAATAAGGTTCGACGGAAGAGACCTGCTGGCTCTGCAGGTGCTGACTTGCCCAGAAGATCCCATGGTATTCCAAAGCGATGGACCCCAGGAGACTCCTCAGCGTCATCCAACCACAACAAGATGCCAGTGGTGTGGCTCCTTCCAGCAGACAGGAGCAAGACGCAGGATGGAATGGGGAAAACGGCCCCCACCAAGCAACCAAAGATGGTGTCCATTGCTACAAGTACAACAGGGCTTTCACAAGCCGGGGAGAAAGCAACTGGGAGTCCTGACGGTTCTCCTCCAAAGCCAGAAAAGGCCTCCAGAGCTAGGACACCATCCCCTTCAAGGAACAAAGTTCCAATTCTCAAACGGCTCTTAATGTGCCTCAGGCAAACCTTCGCCAAATTTCAAAACACAGTGAAGTCTCAAATGTCTAAGGACCCTCGTTCAAGAACACCTGATACTAAATTTACAAAGCCACCCTTTTGGAAGGCAAGGGCCTCCAAGGGTGTTTGGTTGTAGTATAAAGCCCAACCGTCAACCTCACCCCTTGACCCCTTAAGCCCCGACCACTTGTCACCGGAAGTCCCACACATGGGGGTATTACTTCCAGTGTCAAGGCGGACACATGACCGGAAGCAAAGTGTGTCATGTGACCCCCTATAAGAACTCCTCCCACTGCCCTCTACCAATCAGAATGGCTTTCACCCGCGTAGGCCTGTCCCGAGAGGAGATTTGACCAATATGGGGGAGTTCTAGGGCAGGGTGACCCATCCGGAAGGGGTTCATGTGACCCCTCTATGAACTCCTCCCACTGCCCTCTACCAATCAGAATGGTTTTCGTCCGCGTAGTCCTGTCCCGAGAGGAGATTTGACCAATATGGGGGAGTTCTGGGGCAGGGTGACCCATCCGGAAGGGGTTCATGTGACCCCTCTAAGAACTCCTCCCACCTCCCTCTACCAATCAGGAGGGGTTTCAGCCACATAGGATTGCCCCAAGAGCAGATTTGACCGATTGGGGGTGTCCCGAGGCGGGGTGACCGGTCCGGAAGTGGATAATGTGACCTCTCTAAGAACTCCTCCCACCGCCCTCTACCAATCGCAATGGGTTTCGGTCATATAGGACCGCCCCAAGAGCAGATTTGACCAATCGGGGGTGTTCTAGGGTGGGGTGACCTGCCCAGAAGAGGGTCATGTGACCCCTTTAAAAACTCCTCCCAGCGCCCTCTGCCAATCAGAGCGCAGCACCATCACCCCATAAGTCCCAGTGCTGGAGCAGAAGAGGCCATCTTTTACCAGGAATGCATGCTTTAGAAATCGTGGAAACATGGACTCCTTCATCACTCCCATGAGAACTTCGGACTTTGTTTTAGCCCCGAGGGCCTTTGACCATCCGCGGAGAAAGCGCTACATCAGTGAGAGTTCCGAGGAAGAGGAGGGAGCGACCGAGGAGGGCCCTTTGGCCCAGGCGTTGATGGATACGTCAGAACCCGAAACCCAACTGCTTGTGAGACACCCCGATGAGCGTGGTGATCTCTTGTCGTCCATCCCCCTGGAGGAGGAAGGCGAACACAGCTCGGGGGAGTCATCGGAGGACAAGGTGAATGGAAAAGACGTCGCTCAGGTAAATGAATTATTAAGAAGTGATGGTTGATGATGGGGTGTAATGGGGTTAGGAAGCGGGGGGCGGAGGGGTTGTGTAAATTTAAAAAAACACAGTGGGAATTTACACTGTTTCTTTTCTGAAAATCTCTCGACAGCTCGACGATGCCTTTCTAGAGGAGCAGGAGGCCCTGGACAGCGTTGCATCAAGCAGCGAAGATGAACTGGGCCCACCTTGGTTCTGCTCAATGCCGATACACATTGTTGAAGAGGACTCCGAGGATGACGGCTCTGAGGAGTTTAGGAGGAGTCTTGGCATCGAACTAATTGAGCCAGTGCCATGTCGTGAGCGTAAAAAAAGTCCTGCGGACTATTGTACGCGTTGCTGTTTATGCTGTCCTTAATCACTGCCATAGGGAAAAGCTTTTTGAAGATTGTGAGGGCTGTGTCATAGATGCGCCAGCCCAGCGGCACCATGACTGTGTGACTTGGACTTCAGTGGATATAAACTGCAAACTCGGGGGCCTGTGTGCTGAGCTGTGCTTGGAAATAATATTAAACACTGTTATTGCCATTGGTTATGCTATGCAATGTCTGTGCCTAACCCAAGAACATTTATCGCCAGGGGGGCCTTGATAAAAAACAAGCCCCAAGACATTCATTGAGATCTGCAAAGGGCCCCCACTTGGAACGGGTACTGTAAGAGGCCCTACAGAAAAATGTATTTGAACTAAAAGAAAAAAAAAGAAAAGAAAAGCAGCCCAGTTGTGCAGACAACGTATTCCCCCAGACCAGACCACAAAAGGGAATGCGAGGGAGGGGTGAGCCAATCAACCTGCTGACTATTTTGAAACAAAGAGTTAGGATGGTATAAAAACCTCAGGGAGCTTGGAGCCTGTCTCTTTCAACAGAAACGCTCTTGAATTGCTGCTGGACTCCAAGAGGAGGTATGCGCCCTCTTTTTAACTCTGAAAATAGATATTCTATAATGCCATTCTTTGGCCATGCTGTCTTAGTAAATAATGGTGCCTGCCTTTATTGCAGTGTGATCTGTTTAGTATGGAACCAGGAACTTTAAGCTGCATTTCACCACCAGGCCAAGGTAAAAACCATTTTAACTATAGATGTGCTTAATACTGTTAAATTAAAAAAACAAACAAACAAAAAAAAAAACCTTCAGGTATTACACAGGTTGTATAGGGATTTGGGGGTAATCCTAACTTAGCATGTTTGCTTGTTCTTTAACCTGAAGGCCCAAACACACATGGCAGGGGTGGGGGCGGAGTGGTGGTGGACAGAACAACCATGTGCCTTTTAAATGCATGTGGGTTTATTGAAATGTATTTTCAATGGATTTTAAAAGCAGTTTGGTTTTTATTTTGCAAAATGAGATGTCTTTTTAAAAAATGTTTGTGGGTTTGTTTTTTAAAGCGGTAGAAATAAACTCAAAACCTGTGTTTGTTGTACAGCCTGAAATGGATGATTTTGTTTTAAAGCTGTGACTTTTCAAATAGAAAAACACCCTAACGAATATTTTATTTTTTTAAGTTTACAAGACAGTTTCATGTGTTTTATAATGTTGTTTGCTTCACAGTACGGTCAAAACACGAGAGGGTAAACAAGCTCAGAAGAAAAAGGAAAGAGACAGCTGAAAAGGAAAATTCACCAGCATCAATGACTGATGAATGGATGAAGCCCAGTAAATATATTTTGCTTATTTGTTTCATGAGGTTTTGTATTTTAAGTAAATCCATAGGTGTGGGTGAGAAAGATGGTAAAGTTCAGTTTTGTAAAATGTCTTTTCTCCCCCCCCTCATAGGCACGGGCAGCTTTCCTGACAATGCTGTAGTCGAAGCTACAGGGACACCTCCACCAGAACCAGGAATCTGCTTTGAGACCTTCAACAACGCTAACACAAAACAGCACAAGCAGGAGCGCCGCCAGCTTTTCTGCCGCCCTAGGTGGCGGAAGGTCCCGCCCCGAAATGCCGCTCCCCCACAGAGGCGGCGGAAGGTCCCGCCGCTGAAATACCGCCGCGGTCGCCGCCCCCCAAATTGTAGCGCCCTAGGCGACCACCTAGGTTTTGACAATGCTTAGTAGACCTGATTTACACCGGTACCAATCTGTGTGTTGCGGGTGGGCTCTTCGCCGTTATGTCCGACCGTAAACCTACGGACGCGGAATTATTAGCGGGGGCGAGAAAGTTGCAGGAGAAACTGGGGTGGTCAGATCAAAAAAAGGTTCTGCTCAGTGACGTAGCAACGTTTGAAGAGCATTTAGGAGTCAATATACAGGTGGTGCTGTATGCGGCGAAAAGTGGATGGGGCTTTTTTAAAACGGGGGGCCCAGTGTACCCCAAGACTTTTTTCATCCTGTTGCACGATGAGCATTACTGTGGGGTTCTGGATGTGAAAAAGTTGTTTGGTGTGAAAAATTATTGTGAGTTTTGCCACATGGAGTACAGTCACGACCACTCTTGCAGGTATCGTTGCCGCCTCTGTTTGAGTGTAACGTGCTTGGACAGCATGGGCGTGCAGCTGAGGTGTCCTAGCTGTAGACTGTATTGTCGATCCAAAGAGTGTATAAACGGACACATCGACTGTGCATCGAAAAAACAAGTCGAATGCCTGTCTAAAACTTTGTGTGATAAGTGTCAGTCTTATGTGGACAAGCGGCACAGGTGTAAAGGGAGGCGGTGTAAGCAGTGTCAGGGTTTGATCGCTGGTGATGTAGACAGTCACCTGTGTTTTATGGACAGCCTTAGAAAGCCCAAATCATCAGAAAAGTATCTTTTTTATGATTTTGAATGCACGCAGGAGACTGGGTTGCACACGCCCAATTACATTTTTGTTATGTCCCTAAAGCCGGGAAAATCCTGGGAATTTAAGGGCAACAAGTGTCTTTCTATGTTTGTTGAGACCTTTATTGGCAAAGAGTTCCAGGACTACACGTTCCTAGCTCACAATTCCAAAGGTTACGATGCGTACTTCATCGTTAGACAGTTACTGAAGGAAAAGATGTGCCTAGAACTGATCACTCAGGGTACCTCTTGGGGCCAGATTCACCAAAGGGCTTAAGTGCCTAACTGATGGTTTAGGCACCTAACTGCCAGAATCAGGCCCCACTGGGATTCCCAACCCCCCCGCCCAGCTGCTGCTCACCACTGCAGGGTCCTAAACTCACTTGAAAGTCGTTTACAACAAGAGGGTCCTAGAAGAAGGGTTTAAAACCCTGCCCTACGGCTTTTAGAAATGGATACGAGGTGGAAACACCTCTTTTCTGCAATTCTCGCGGGGCCTAGCAACTGCGGGAAAAGTTACTTTATAAAAAATGTGTTGGATAATGCCAAACAAACACTATCTGTTATGCTTGAGAATATTGTGTGGTGTTACAGTTGTTGGCAACCTCTGTATAAAGAACTGCTCTGTAAATATCCCTTTATCAATTTTGTGGAGGGGCTGCCTGATGCTTTTGACGATGACCGTTTGTTTCCTACCAATCAAGTAAATATGATTATCATAGACGATCTGATGAACTCTGCTTGTGAAATCGAGAAAGGTTTTACCAAGTACGTGCATCACAGAAACCTGAGCATTGTTTATAGTTCAAAACGTATTTTGTCAGGGGGAAAAGAGTCACACGATTAATCTAAACGCAAAAACCCCAGGGATAAATTACAAATCGCTACGCTCGCTCGGCAAATGTACCCCTGCAAAGCTGAATTCTTTCTAGAAGCTTTTGAGGATGCTACCAAAAGACCTTGTGGCTACCTGGTGGTGGATTTAAATGCTTCCACACCAGAAGCTTATAGACTAAGAACTGGTGTTTTCCCTCCAAACTGGCTAGTGGTTTATACTTTGAAAAGAACAACAGCCTGGTATAAAAAGAGATGAACTATTGGCAGGCCCCTTTGTAGCAGCTGGGGTTGCTGACCGAAATCATGTCTAGCTGTGTAAAGAGAAACCTGGTCCTTTTAAAATTACTTAGCAAATCGTCCCCGCAGCAAAGGAGGGCTAGACTATGTTCGGCCTCTGACGATTTAGCAGCGGCCATTTCAGAAATAGCGCTCAAGCTCCCAACTTCCTTGGGGGTGTAATATATTTTCTTTAACAGAGCTGCCTAGACATGACTTTTACTGGCACCGTCTTTTACTAACACAAATATGAAAGGGGACACATTCATATTGACACATTTCAATAAATACGTTTTATTAATCGCCTGGTTTAACACGACCTTTTACAGCCGCCTGTAAAAATGGACTCCATAAGGAAGTCTGAGCTGGTTCATTCTTCCATTTTGTCCTTTTCCAGATTTTCGTCTTGATATCTGTGTCTCATATCATGCATCAGCTGTTTTTGCTTATGTCTATTTACTCCCACGGGGCTACCGATGTGTAAGTTCTCAAAGGCCTATAGAAAGGCATCGTCGAGCTGTTGAGAGATTTTCAGAAAAGAAAGTAAGCACCCCACTGCTTGTTTTTAGATTTACACAACCCGCTGGTTCCTAACCCCATTACACCCCATCATCAACCGTCACTTCTTAATCATTCATTTACCTGAGTGACGTCTTTTCCATTCACCTTGTCCTCCGGTGACTACCCCGAGCTGTCTTCACCTTCCTCCTCCATGGGGGTGGACGACAAGAGGTCACCATGCTCATCGGGGTGTCTCACAAGCAGTTGGGTTTCGGGTTCTGGCGTATCCATCAACGGCTGGGCCAAAGGGCTCCCCTCGGTCGCTCCCTCCTCCTCCTCAGAACTGTTGCTGATGTAGCGCTTTCTTCACGGATGGTCAAAGGCCCTCGGGGCTAAAACAAAGTCCAAATTTCTCACGGGGGTGGTGAAGGAGTCCATGTTTCCACGATTTCTAAAGCACGCGTTCTTGGTAAAAGATGGCCTCTTCTGCCGGGGTGCTGGGGCTTATGCGGTGATGGTGCTGCACTCTGATTGTCAGAGGGCGCTGGGAGGAGTTTTTAAAGGAGTCACACGACCCTCTTCTGGGCGGGTCACCCCGCCCTGGAACACCCCCGATTGGTCAAATCTGCTCTCGGGGTGGTCCTATGCGACCGAAACCCATCACGATTGGTAGAGGCCGGTGGGAAGAGTTCTTAGAGAGGTCACATTATCCACTTCCGGACGGGTCACCCCGCCCCAGGACACCCCCGATTGGTCAAATCTGCTCTCGGTGCAGTCCTATGTGGCTGAAACCCCTCCTGATTGGTAGAGGGAAGTGGGAGGAGTTCTTAGAGGGGTCACATGACACACTTTGCTTCCGGTCATGTGTCCGCCTTGGGTGGTACTTCAGGTGACAGATGGTCGGGGCTTAAGGGGTCAAGGGGTGGGGTTTAAGGGGCCAAGGGGAGATGATATGGTTTGATTGGTGGTAGGGTCCTTATACTACTTCCGTTTTCCATACTACTGAATCCCACCCTGCCAGCATGCCCACTAACAAAAGGGGCCCACAAATTCCACCATCTCCCTAGCATCCAGCGGGCACCATCAACACAGCTCTGTGTCAAGGCATCACCCATCCTCCGTAGCCTGCCACGCCCCTGCTAGTCCAGTCCAAACAATGCACCTGGAGGGTGATGGGCTTGAACACACAACTCTCAGTCCTGATGTGCAACTGCCCTCTGCTCTGCCCCTCTCCGCTTAGCTCTGCTGCTGCATCCAGCTCTGCTCGGCTCTGCAGCACCTTTGGCGACTCTAGACCTGGTATTTTTTATGATGAGAACGAACCTCAGGACTGTTGCCCTCAAACCCAAGTCACACATATGCCTGATCAGGCTATAATCAATCCAGTCTCAGTTCCACCCGCGTCATTCACTTTTCTCTCTTGAGTGGAAGAGTTTCTTCCAGTAATTGAAGATTTGTGGTCCATGGATTAACTATGAAGTTAAATTAACTGCAGACAATTTAAATCACCCACTTACATTTTCTGGTCCTCTGAATATCCCAAGGGGGGAGGGATAGCTCAGTGGTTTGAGCATTGGCCTGCTAAACCCAGGGTTGTGAGTTCAATCCTTGAGGGGGCCATTTAGGGATCTGGGGCAAAATCAGTACTTGGTCCTGCTAGTGAAGGCAGGGGGCTGGACTTGATGACCTTTCAAGGTCCCTTCCAGTTCTAGGAGATGGGATATCTCCATTAATTTAATAAATTTATAAATTAATAATTTATTTATTTATTTAGAAACCCGGAGCGGATAGGAATGGCTTTTGCTACATTTCATCCCAGGGTTTATCAGTTTTATTGTTTTTAGACTGTTTGGCATTTTCCTGCCATTAATCAAGTTCCTCTCGAACCCACTGCTCTGCAGATCCATTCATAATGCTCCATGGATGGATACGCAGGCGGCATCACACTCGTTAGCCACCCACTTACCTGTGGCAGTTGGAAATGGGGCCCATGACCCTGAGCTCTGGAAATGCAGCCCTTGAGGAGGGAAAGGAGCAGCTCCTCCGCTATTCAGAGGAAAACAATAAAATCTAATAGATACTTAATCTGGTCTGATGTGCTTTGTGCAACAGAGGACAGCAGTGCATGTCCATACACAGTCCCCTGGAGATGTAGGGCTGGGGATCATTGCTTGACATGGCTGACTATGAATGGATTGCAATTAGGACTGGGTGGATTGGGTCTTGTTACAAGATTTGCCCATTACTTTGGGGTATGCTCATTTATTCGGGTTACTCTTCTGGGGAAGGGGATTCTGTAATTCTATCAGTGTACTGTTTGTGTCATTTGTGTTTTTATATGGAGCTCTACTTCTCCCTTCTGCAAGTCCCTTCCCAATGGAGCTATCCTGCAGGACCTAGGTTCCCCAGGGCTGGGTTTCTCCAGCCCCAGAACCGGATGAACACACCCCCCCATGCAGAGTGGCTCCCCGCCACTGGGTGTGTGCAACTGCAGGCTCCCTCTTTGTCTGTGTGTCCTGTCTGACTCCCACGTGCTGGCTCACTCTCACCCCTTGGGAGGGCCCACTTTGCTTTGCTGCTTGGCGAGATGCAGGCTCCAGTGCCTGTAGCAGCATCCAGGAGTGGTAGCCACTGGACCACTCCAAGAGAGACGCCCAGCTCCACCCCAACAGCTGGGCGCCAGCTCCTTCCTTATCATCATCCCAGAGCTCATCTGTGCTTGGAGCAGGGCTGCCTGTGCCCAGCTGGTGGGTGCATCCACCCGGGCAGGGAGAAAGTGCAGAGAGTCCAAATCTGAATGCACTGGTTGGTTCTTTCCTTTCAAAAGTGGGGGCCAGTCTTTACTCTGGGGCTGGATTCTGTATATTTGACGTTTTCTTTCCTACTAATCTGTCTAGCCATAACTGGATTGCATGGGGGTTTCTCTCTCTCTCTCTCTGTGTTTTCTTTCCTTCTCAACCCCACAATAGGTGCATTGGGCCTGATTCTGATCTCCAGCTGGTGTAAACGAGGAGTAGCCCCACTGAAGTGAGTTTACATGGGGGTAAACTCAGTGTACGTGGGATCAGGATCAGGCCCGTTGAGTTCAAGGCTCGCCGGCTGTACCCAGAGCACAGGCGGGTCTCTGATCCCACTTCCCATCTGGCAGAGAGGAGGGCTGCAAATCCCTGCCTCCCTGTCCACGCACCCCACCCACCTTTGGGTGGAAAACTCCATTAGCCCTGAGTGGGGTCAGTTAGCGTCACTCCCAGTTCCGGAACATGCCCCGAGGATGTCGCTTTTGGGGGCAGCCCCACCTGAGAGCCAGCTGGGGTGGGACGGGATTGCAGGGGCCTGGCCCGGGGGTTCCCAGGTGGCTTCCCCTGCATTACTAGATGGGAATAGCCGGCACGAAAGCAGCGAGACGTGAGGAAGCAGCCAGGGCAGGGTGGGGTGGGTGGGTGCTGTCAGTGTTGGAAAGCTGGGGGGGGGGGGAGTCTGCTTTATTGATGGAGGCAGGAAACGTTCTTTCCTTGTGATGTCTTTAAATATTTATTTTAGATGGGGGAGGGGCCGGTGAGAGAGAGGAGAACTGGGCAGCAGCTGGAGGGCCAAGAAATGAATCGAGCTTTTAAAAGCTGAACCAGCCCTGGGGAGGGTAGAGGTTTCCCTGCTTGGGGAGGGCTGTGCAGGCAAATCACACCTGCCCTTCCAGATGCATTGTTCAGCCCAGATGAGCTTATCTGGCATTATGCAGGGCGGCTGCTGCCTCTGTCTAGCAAACAGCAGCGCTCACAGCAAAACTAAATGGAAGTCGTCAGTGGGCTTGTTTTAACCTCCAGCGCCTGCTTCCACAGTCCTGGTGGGCTCCCTGCCCCGCAGCCTGCCTGGCCCTCCGACTGTTTCCAGCCTGGATGCTGGTGCCCTTCAATCCTGACCTGCAGCCCCCCTGTTGTCCCAGCCCTGGGCTC
This sequence comes from Malaclemys terrapin pileata, assembly GCF_027887155.1. Lineage (NCBI taxonomy): Eukaryota > Metazoa > Chordata > Testudines > Emydidae > Malaclemys > Malaclemys terrapin. Next base: position 10,241,021 of record NC_071515.1, on the reverse strand, counting down.
CCCACACAGCCCTGTCCATGCCCCTCACTCCTGACCTGCAGCCCCCCTGTTGTCCTAGGGTTACCATATTTAAAAAATAAAAAAAGAGGACACTCCACGGGGCCCTGGCCCCGCCCCTTTCCCCACCCCGTCTCCGCCCCAACTCCACTCCTTCCCCGCCCCACCTCTGCCCCTTCCCCGCTCCTTCCCCAAAGTCCCCACCCTAACTCTCCCTCCTCCCTCCCAGCCACGCGAAAAGGGCTGCCCAAGCGCTACCGGCTTCACGGTTTGCTGGGCAGCATCCAGACCCTGCGCCCCCGGCTGGCGCTTCCCCAGCGCAGCTGGAGCCCGGGAGGGGAAGTGCCCGGCCTGCGGCTGGGGTCCGGAGGCAAGGGGGCTGCCCGAAGCCGGTAGCGCTCAGGCAGTTCGGCTCTTAAACAGAGCCGAAGAGTCAGGGGAGGAGCAGAGCAGCCACGGGAGAGGAAGTGCCCGGCCGGTATTTTCCCAGACATATTCGGCTTTTTGGCAATTCCCCCCGGACAGGGGTTTGATTACCAAAAAGCCGGACATGTCCGGGAAAAAACGGACATATGGTAACCCTATGTTGTCCCAGCCCTGGGCTCCCCACACAGCCCTGTCCATGCCCCTCACTCCTGACCTGCAGCCCCCCAGCTATCCCAGTTCTTAGCCTCTCTTGAGTAAAGAGGTACAATGTGGAGATTTGTGTGGCAATGCTGAGAGATGGACAAACATCCACTGGGGTCTGGGAGGAATCATTTCAAGGATTCATTTCAATCAGGCCTTCAGAAGGGCTAGCCCGCGGCCCCTACAGTGCACTTCTTCATTAGCAGCCGAAGACACTGAGCTGCAGGAAGTGGGACAGAGAAGCAGGCCTGCGTGGCCAGGGCATGGGGGAGCAGCACGCAGCCCCTTTCCTTGCTGGATACTCAGCAGGGGCCAAGCAGCCGTTAGTGCTCGGTTCTAGCCCCCAGCGCAGGTAGCAGAGGGGCTGTCCACTAACGTAGGGCCAGAACCGCACAGCAGAGACAGGACAGGATGGGACTCCTCCCCTAGGCTCCACCCCAGGGGCAATGCGTGTGTGGCAGGGGCGGAAGGCCGGAGCGAAGGGGCTGGGCACGGGATGGCGGGTGCAGAGCACCCCCCAGAGGTGCAGGGGAAGCAGCTGCCCGAGAGCACGGACACACACTGCTCCTGATACCAACCCCTTCTACCCTCAGCCAGGAGGAGGAGCAGGGACGGGAGAAGCTGCTGCTGTGAGCCGCACAGCTGGGCCACGGCTGGTCCTATGACTATTAACAGCCCGGCAGCAAAGGGAGACATTGCAGGGGTGGCAGATCCCCCGAGGCAGAGCAGCCTGGCGAGACCCCCTTTGCAGTACGCGCTCAGTCCCCGGGTGAGGGGTCCCTGCCCAGCCCTGTGAGCTGCCTCAGCAGCAGCGAGAGGGTGCCCAGGGTCCCTGCGGTCACTGCCAGGGCCACAGCGCCTTACCTGCATCTTCATGCCGTCGAGTCCCAGCCTACGTGGAGAGAGAGCACATCACTGCAGCAGCCTGGGGAGCGTGGTGCTGTCCCCAACCTCCCGCAGCCCCCAGGCGTCTAACACTGCTGCTGGGGCACGGAGTACTGAGCTTCAGGGGCAGCCTTGCAGCAGGTTCCCAGGGGGCCCTGGCCTGCCCCTTCCCAGCCTGACTGGGAGAACTGGAGCGAGTGGGACTCACTAATAAGGAGCCAGTGTCTGGAGCTGGCTGCTGATCAGTGCAAGACCCCCCCGTTCGCATGCCCCCTGCACAGAGCTCCCTGCTCGTGGGGCCTACGCAGCGTGGTGGCCCTGGGGGCAGAGCGGGGTCCCCCATGGCAGGTCTGGGCAGTAGGTTCCCTGCTAGGGGCTGGAGACTCCGGCGCGGGGCAGAGTGGCTCTCTCTAGCTGAGCCCTGCGCTGTCTCCAGGGCTAGGGAGGTTCATGGGCCTGGCCTTACCAGAGGTAATCAGGGATCCTGGAGACATGCTCCTGGAAGGCTGGAGAGCTCTCCCTGTTGCCCGCCCTAAAGGGCTCGAGGGGACAACAATGGTCCGTCACCCGGTGTGCTTGGCACCAATAAAGACACCGAGGGGAGAAAGCAAGCCAAGTTTATTTCAGAGCTCTGAAATGGCACTAGGAGACCGGCATGTCTCAAATCCAGTGCAACAAATACAAACAAATTTTACCTTTTATACTCCAAACTGTTTGCATACATCTCTTTGTCTGGCTGTTCCTCCTTACCCCTCCCTTCCAGACAACTGTTAGAATAAACTCTACATAAGCTTGTGAGAAAACTTTCTCAGTCTTTGCGACCTTGGATTAGACGCCTGCAAACTAACTACCCTGCTTCTTATCTCTATTATTTCTGCTAGTGTGAGTGAAACTGCAGCCATCTGCTAAAAAGCTGATATTACATTTCTGCTTCAGCCTACTTCAGAGCATGTAAACAGTTAGCATAGAAGTAGGTGAGAGTTCACAAGATGGGGTTTGGGGGTTCAGATAGGCCCAGAGCAAAAGAGCTTCATCGGCACTTTTGGCCTTCCACTCTCCCGAGTTACCTGGTAGCTATGCCTAGTGGACCCCAACATCCCCATCCACGTACCAGCCAACCAGCATGTTAATGGTCTTGGAAATCTGCCGAGAGAGAAGGCGTCACTCCCCTGCAGAGCGCAGTGGTGTTCAGCTTGGGCCTGCACAGCATGACCTGACCACGTGACCAGCCCCAGAGCAAACCCCAGGCTGGGGGCTGTCTGCAGGCGAGCGAGCACGTCTACATGGGGCTCTGGTCACAGAACGGACCCCTTGGCATCCCCATGTCCGTTCCCCATCACAGGGCAGGAGATCACTCTCCAGCCACGGCCTTCCCCCGGCTGACTCCACACCCCCCAGCTGTCCCCAGCAAAGACTCTGCAGAGGGGGGCATCTGGCACGCCCAGCCTCCATTGCCACTGTACAATGTCCAAGCGGCTGCTCACGCTCTCCTCTCCCACCAGCCTGCTCATGCCCTTGTCATCCACCGTGAACTCTCCTGTGTGCAGCGCCCAGCACAACAGGCCCTGAGCCTGCCTGGATTGCTGGTTGCTATGGTTACGTGCCAGCAGCAGGGCATCTGTGCAGAGCTGGGGAGTCCCAGGCCGGACTCTCCCGCACCTGGGCAGGAAATGGAGCCAGCTCCGTTGATTCGTTGGGAACGGTAACGAGCAGCCTACCAGGCCACTGCTGATGGCCTTGGTGAATCTGTCGTCAGCCTTGATGTGGTCGTACAGCTCCGCGATGGCTCGCTGCCTCAGCCGGGCGCTGTGGTGGGCTTCGTACACGTTCAGGATGGCTGAGACGGGAACAAGAGAGACACAATAAGGAAACTCTTACCAGCTGCCTGGTTCCAACTCCTGTGCGAGCAGGGCCTGGCCCCTAGCCCCAGAGAGCTCCCCACATCCCTTCCCCAGCTGGCCAGGGCTCTGGGGAGAGCAGGGCGAGAGCCCCAGGGACACAGCCCCAGAACGCTCCACACCTGGATTGAACCCTGGTTGTTTCACCTCTGCTCAGCCCAAGACAGGACCAGAGGGAAGGTGGGAAGCTGCTGAGTGGGGGACAGAACCCGAGGTATTAAGATTCACTCAGTGCCCCAGCACACAGCCCACGCTGGACTCAGCCTCCGCAGACACCTCAGAGACAGAGTGTTTGGAGTTGTTCTATGAGCCCTGATTCGGCACCAATGGCACCAGACAGTCAGGATGGGCCTGGGTTCAGCCTCCTCCAGCGGCAATCAGCACAGAGCCCAGCGCCTTTCCTACGTGCTGGATCCAGGTGGCTGCTGCTGGCTCGTGGCCGAAGTGAGCGAGCCAATGCCGCACACAGATTGCCCTCATGCCCACTGGGCAGGGCAGTAACTGTGGCACCATGCTGAGGCCAGGTGGGCACTGCTTTGTCAGGCACAAGCATTTCCTCCCGGGTTAGTAATGTACAGTCTTGCCAGCTTCTGGTCCCTGGCCACTCTGAGATCCCACGGGCAGGGCAAGGCTGACAGGAAGCTTGGGGGCTGCACTGGCATTGGATGTGGGGCAGCTCTCAACTCCGCCAGCGACTCACGGCAGTGGGGTCAGAAAACAACCAGCACATCAACTATCCCCCGCCCTGCCCTGGCCAGGCCCAGCCAGTGGCCTACTCACCATTGGCGAGTGTGAGCAGCCAGCTGTGCGGGGTGTAGAGATCGCAGGCAGCCACGTTATTCCTCTGGGCCGGCCAGGCAATGCTGGAGTAGTCCTGGACGTACAGCTCCTGGCAGGGAGCAGGCGGGAGATTAGCCATCCGCTCACTAGCGCGCCATGGGAGCAGACCCATGAGACAGCTGCAAGTGTCAGGCTGGTGGCGTTGGCAGCCAGGGGGAGTACAGCACGGAGCACGCAGGGCAGCACTGGGGAAGGAGGGCAGCGCTGCCTGGCCCGCTTTGTGGCTCCACACCAGCCACCGGGACAGGTCCCATGTGGGAGCTGCTCCCAGCACCTTTTGCTAAGGAGAGTTAACAAGAGGAGAAAGCACCTTCAGATAGTGCCAGAGCACCTGAGGGGGGCACCGGGGCCCCATGTGGCCTGGGGGGGCACAGAGCCCGAAAGGGGGGGGTCCAGAGCCCACACAGGCCAGAATGGGGGACCATGCTGGAGCATGCTCATGGAATAGGGAGGGCTTAATTCTGGCTGGAGGCCTGTGTGCAGGACTCCACCCCGCTCCAATTCACAGCAGGGCTCCCGGAGCCCAGTGGGCAGGGAGAAGACAGCCCCTAAGGCGTAACTCCCCTTCAGGCCTAGGAGTGTCAGGTGCCCAGCCTGAGACACCAAGTCTGATTCGCAAAGGGCAGAGCTCAGTGCTCTCAAATCAGACCCCTCCCGGGGGGCCGACGGGGCCTCCCAAAAATCACTCCTCCCTTTGGAAAGTGCAGGCCTTAGGCATTGTGAACAAGTGTGTGGCAAGTACCTTGCCGTGGCATTCACAGGGAAAGCCTGCTCCCTGCACGACCCCAGACACTCTGTCCTTGGCTTTCCTTCCTACCTTGCCCTCCCAGCTCTCTCCTTCCTTCCCCAAAGCCCACCCCAATTTCTGCCCCATAGGGCTCCCTCCACTCCTCCCATCAGCCAAGGTTACCAGCACTGGAAGAGCATTAATGCGGCACCTACATGGGCTGTTTAAGGCGGGCACTCCCAGGCCCCCCGTGACTGTCCTCACCACTGAGTATCAGAAATAAGACTGGCAGGTGACTGGTAGAAGAACCTTCACAGGGAGAAGATACCAGGTACCGAAGGGCAGAGAAAGGCAGAACAAGAACCAGTGGCTGAAGCATAAGGCCCGAACAGTGAACAACGAGGGTGATCAACCACCGGAATGTGCTGCCAAGGAACTAGCAGACTCTCCATCTCTCGATGTCTTCAGCTCCCGACCGGCTGCCTTTCTGGAGGGCACACTGTACTGCAGCCAGACATGTCGCTGGGCTCAGTCCAGAGCAACTGGGTGACATTCTCTGGCCTGCGTTACACAGGAGCCTGACTAGATGATCTACCGGTCCCTTGACACGATGAATTGAGCTCTGGGTCGTCACGCAGACAGCAGGGCATCGGTTCCATGCAGCTCCTGTTTGGAAGGTTACTACTGCGCCTATGAAGGCAAAGCCTTTCCATCTGCTAATGAGAGCTGGGATGCTGCATAGAGGTAACATGCCAGTGGCCACATACCGACATCGAGGGGCCCAACCCAGCCCGGGCCAGTCATACCTCAGCACGGGCCAGTCGTACCTCAGCCCTAAGCTAAAGGGAAAGCATGGAAGGACCACGTGGCTCACTCAAGCAACATCCCCCTGAAGGAGCAGAAATGCAGCCCACACTACGTCAATGTACAGAAGCATCAGCTGTGACAGGGAAGGCGTAAGGAGGCTCAGAGGGAACCAGAATGGCCAGCAGCAAATAGGAACTTCTGTAAGTCTCGGAGAACCAGAAAGCTGGTGAGAGTCGCTGGCCCTGCTAGATCAGCAGAGGGTGAGCGGAACAACCAGAGAGGACGAGACACTGAGCAGCAGGGTTGCTAAAGTCTTCAGAGGGGAGGGATAGCTCAGTGGTTTGAGCACTGGCCTCCTAAACCCAGGGTTGTGAGTTCAATCCTTGAGGGGGTCATTTAGGGATCTGGGGCAAAAATCTGTCAGGAGATTTGTCCTGCTTTGAGCAGGGGGTTGGACTAGATGACCTCCTGAGGTCCCTTCATATTCTATGATTCACCACAGAGAATGAGGGGAGATTCCCACCCCTGTGCTCCTCTTTGGTAACAGAAATGAGGGACAGAGGTGTCAGACACGGGGCTGCTGAGACATGGCTCAGGGCCGTCGCAGTTAGTGCCCAGGCAAGGGGAAGACCCAGAAGGACAGGGGGACAAGGGGCTGATGTGGGGATCACATCACAACGAGCCCACAGGGATCCCCACCAAAGCACTGCCAGAGGCTGCAGCCCCTGGGATTTGCGCCCAATGAGGAGATTCGGGTCCATGCGATAAGCCACAGCTGGGCCATGGTGGGAAGGGTCTCCAGGCCACCGTTACACAGGGTGAGGAGTGGGGAGGGTGCTCAGGGAGTTCATTTACCTGTCTGAGGCTCTGGACAAGCTCATCCTCCTCGGCAGTCAGGCGCGTGGCATAGCAGTAGCTCATCGGCAGGTACACCTGGCGGCAGTGGCACCACAGCGTGGAGGGGTGGGCTGGGCTGGCATCCACGCCGGAAGCAGCCTGTCACACAACAGAGGGACGTTGTCAGCAGCGTGCGGGATGGGGAGTGGGGAGCCGCAGGGACACGGCACAGTTAAGGACAGGGGTGTGGGCAGTCAGAGGGGTAATGTGCCCAGGAGACACACGGGGCCCAGGATAGCTGCTGCCTCAGCGTTAGAGCAGCCCTACAGGACAACGCACCGACCCCAGGCGATCGCTGCTCTGTGCTCCTTGGGTGTGGGGGACCTGGAAGAGAAGCTGGAGCCCTCGTTTGGAGCCAGGAGACTGTCTCCTCCAGCCCGAGGACAGCGTTCTGGGCTCTCCCAGCAACCCAGCGAGGCTGTTATCCTGGACAGGGCCTCTGCCGACAGACTGCATCTGATTCCCTGTGGTTCGTGTTAACGGGGTGAGGAGGGAGGCGCAGGGAATAAACTGCCTCTCCAGTGGGGAACATGCCAGTGGGCAATGCTGCCACTAGTTTCCCTGTAATCAGCCAGCTGCCTGAACTCCCTCGCTTCACACTGCCCCCTGCTCCTGGCCCCATGGCCAGCTCGGGCACCAGCTGTCCCTGAGGGCTGGGGAAGTCTGCGGCACGCCCAGCTCCAGGACAGGGACAGCCATGGCATGCCAAATGGGGAGGAACCATGTCAGGACCCAGCACAGGTTCAGCCCCAGGAGGGAGGGACTTGGGGAGAGCGCAACGTGTGGGTCTGGAGGCTGGCAGAGAGGGCAGGAAGGCTGGAGGTCGAGCAGGTGGGCCAAGATTGGATGGGGGAGGGAAGGTCATCAACAGAACATCCCTCCCGCATCAGCCCACGCCCCGTGCCAGGAATGGTGCCTGTGCATGCTTCCGTGCTCGAAGCCTCCTGGCCCAGGCTGAGTGGGAGAATGGGGGACTGGTGCAGGCCGGGATTACTCTCAGGTTCCTGGTGTTCAGCGTCGGGCTCTCTGCTGGGTGCTGCTGCGAGGGGACAGGGCTGTGGCTTGGGACTGAAAATCAATACACTCTGCAGATACAGAATAGCACCTACCACAGCTCAGGGAACAGCGTGTTCATTCCCTCCCAGCTGTAAACGTTCAAGATGGCCAGCCAAAACTTCCCCCAGGACGGGATTCCCACACCACCCCCTGGAGAGACAGACACAGATCTGGGCTCTGATGGCGGCCACGGGGGCCAGGGACACGGACCCTGCCATGTGACAGGGCATGAACAGAGGCTCCTGAATCCTGGTCTGGTCTGGTTGTGTGGCAGGCCAGGGACCCTGGAGAGCGGCAAGCCGGTGCGGCGGGCACTCAACGGGCACTACACACCGACAGACACAGCCATTCAGAAACGACATCTGGGAAGCGTTTGCAAGCAGTGAAGGAGCTGAGGTTTCACCGTCACCCCAGAAGGTAAGCGCGGCAGGGGGCTGGCACAGCAGGATGCAGCATGGGCTGTGACATGCCACACGTGCTGCGACAGCCAGGCCACGCTGGGAGAAGCTAAGGGCAGCAGGGCAGAAACTAATGTGCGAACTGCACATGCTGCCAGACAGCCAAGGACAAGCCATTGCAAAGGCTCATGCCACTCTGGCCGCATGTCCCCTCGCCTACCACTCACCCCTTCGGAGCTGGGCAAGCCCTTCTCAACAGTCCCAGCCCCATGGTGCTGGGGAGAGGACAGGATGCCGGAGAGCTCCAGCCACATGCTGACCTTTGCTGTGGAGGTTGATCCGAGCCCTCACGAGGTCCGGGTCATCCGGCCCAACCCCCAGGATCCTCAGGGACGTGTAGTTGAGCACTGTGCCAAACACTGTCCATTTGTCTTCCACGTGCCTGCCACATACAGAGAGCAGGGAAGTCAGACATGGCCGAGCGCTCGTGCAATCAACCGAGACTGGTTTTATTGGGGCAAACCTACCCAGAAATGCCGATGAAGCGGGGCTTGATTTGTTAATGAAATCAGAGTGTTTCCCTCCCAGGGGCCAGCTTGGGGGCTGGTGGGATTTCAGGGATTTTGTTTAATAGGTTGAAGGTGAGACACAGAAAATGAGCCAGTTTTGAACATTCTCCCTCGTTTCCTAGTGCTCCTCTGGGTCCCCCTCACCTCCGCTGGAATAGGGAAACCTGTCTAGACAATGGCAGAGAGCTGGCAGTGCAGGCGTACGTTTCTACCATGATTTCTTTCCCTTTCACCAAGGCCTCTGATCACAGACCCTCCTCCTAGAGACGGGAAAGACACTCTTCTCCAGTGAAGCCAAGACAGAATGCACATAACAGCCAGAATGCCTCTGCAGACCAGCCCTGACACCACCCCAGCAATGTTCCCAGCGAACAGGTAAATGGAATGAACATCTCTATGCGTATACGGTTATGCTGTTAAGAAATAGGCCTGATATTTTTCACAAGTGCCATTTGACTCCGACAGACTCGGTAGTACCTGCTGCTAATCCCCAGCACCCTCCTACAGTTGTAATGGCAGAATCGGTGTCCCCTTCGGCTCCAGCACCCCCACCGGCTCTAGAGAGTGCCCCCTCGGTGGGATTGTATCCGTTGATTACTGAGAATGTGGTAGCCCGTCCAGGAACACAGGATCGTGCAGCCCAGATTGTGCCAGTGTATTCTCATGTGCCTTTTAACCCAGTGCACCTAGCTGCCTTTAAGGCAGAAGCAGGGGAATTCTCAACGAATCCAAATCGTTTTATTTCAATCTTTGAAGGGTGTCTAGCAAGCCATAAGCCTGACTGGGATGATTGCAATATACTGATGAGAACCTTGTTGTCTGAGGTGGAGCGGAATTAGGTTATAGCCAAGGCTAAGGAGGAGGCACAGAGAAGGCATATAAGGTTTTAAAACGGAAAGCTATTGGACACCAGAGGTTGTACCGAGTAGAATCTTCAGAAGTGGGTGTGCTTGTCCTGGTTTGTTGCTCCAAAGCTTTGTATAGAAGTTATGTTACTGGAAGGGTGTATAATGGCAATGTGTATGTGTTCATTGTTGGGAAAAGGTGTATGAGTGAAGAGTGGAAGGTTCCTTTGGAGGTTAAAAGTCAAGAAAGGGAGAAGGAAAAAGAACAGAACGAGTTAACTGGAAAATATAGCTAGCAAGCTCAGTCCAAAGATAAGATGCTGGCCCCATCCAAGGACATTGTTCACAGCTAAGACTTGGCTGACAACCAAGAAAAGGGGGGCCTGAATGGGCCCAATCAACTATGAGATCTGCAAAATACTGCAAGGCATAAGGAGGACAACAAAAGGGTTAAAAAGCAGCTTTGCTGGACAGTATTGGCCCAGGGATTTAAAAATTCCCCCACTCTGTTCGGCCAGGCTCTGGCCAGAAACTTGGAGGAGTGGAATAATTCAGACAGATCCCTGCTCCTGCAATATGTAGATGACTTGCTAATTGCTGCCATGGGTCTAATCCCTTGTCTCAAAGCCACTGTGAGTCTCCTGAACTTTGTTGGACTCCAAGGATAGAGCCTAGCTCGAAGCAAGGCTCAAATTGCTCTCTCAGAAGTACAGTATCTGGGATTTCACATAAGACAGGGGGAGAGGTAGCAATCAAATGACAGAAAGGAGGCTATCTGCCAAGTTCCTATCCCTAGCAACCGCAAACGGCTCAGGGCATTTTTGGGCATGGCAGGCTTTTGCAGAATATGGATCCCAGAGTTTGGACTGTGGGCTAAACCTCTGTATGAATGTGCTAAGGGAGCGGATCATGACCCCTTTCACTGGTCCCAGAAGTGGACAGGGCATTTAAAATCTTGAAAAGGAAGCTGATGGAAGCCCCAGCCCTGGGTCTGCCGGATCTCTCTAAGTCGTTCCAACTGTATGTGCATGAAAGGAAAGGGATAGCCCTGGGAGTGCTTACTCAGTTATTAGGCACCTGGAAACGTCCCGTGGCATAGTTCTCTAAACAACTGGATCAAGTTTCAAAGGGGTGACCAGCATGCTTGAGGGCGGTCGCAGCCACTGCCCTAGTGCTTGGGGAAGCTGAAAAACTGACACTGGGAGGAACTGTGCAAGTGTATATTCCCCATATGGTCCGAGCCCTGCTGGATACTAAGGGTGGTCTCTGGCTCACACAGGCTCGGGTTGCTCGGTATCAGGCAAAACTGTTAGAGAATCCTGAAGTTACCCTGCAAACCTGTCCCTCCCTTAATCCAGCTACCCTGCTACCAGAGACAGAAAAGCAGGAACATGACTGTCTGGAAATCATAGATGCCCACAACTCCAGCTGCCCAGATTTAAAAGATCAGCCACTCCCAAATGCTGACTTGGAATGGTATACAGATGGCAGTAGTGCCGTTGTAGATCGGCAAAGGAGGGCTGGTTATGCTATTGTGACCCTTCATGATACCTTCATGATACCGTGGAAGCTGAAAGTTTCCCTGCTGGGACATCTGCCCAGCTTGCTGAACTAGTGGCCCTGACTCGTGCACTCGAGCTGGCAAAAGACAAACGGGTTAATATCTTTACTGACTCAACGTATGCTTTTGCGGTATTGCATGCTCATGCTGGTCTGTGGAAGCAAAGAGGAATGCTCACAGCCCAAGGTTCCCTGGTTAAGCTTGGGTCTCAAATTCTCCGGCTGTTAGAGGCAGTACAACTCCCCTCAGCAATAGCAGTGGTGCACTGCAAAGCCCATCAAAAGGAAGATCAAGATGTAACCAAGGGCAATGCCAGAGCAGACAGGGAAGCCAAGCGTGCTGCTACCCTGAAATCACCACCAGAGGAGAATGCCCAAATGCATGCCCTCATCCCATCAGTAGGTGAGCTTGCAGCCCCTCAGTACTCCCAAGAGGACAGAAACCTGGCTGACAGGCTCGGTCTCTGGAAAAGGAGGGATGGCTTTATTCCACAGAGGGAAAAATCCTCCTGCCCAAGGGCCTGATCCGACCAGTGTTGCAGAAACTGAATCAAACCACCCACGCAGGCAGAGAGGCTCTTATCCAGCTTATGAATAAATATTTTCTAACCTCTGGACTTAAACCCCTAGCACCACAGATACAGGCTGAATGTTTAATCTGCCAAAAGAATAATCTCGACCAGGAGTAGCAGTATTGCCAGCCACTCTGGAACCTACCCCAGGCCCAGGATTGGTGTGGCAAATAGACTTTACTGAGTTTCCCAGGACCCAAGGGTACAGGTACCTCCTTGTCTTGGTGGATCGATTCAGCGGATGTCCCGAAGCCTTCCCATGTCGTAACAACACTGCCAAAACGGTGGCTCTTACGTTTGTCAAGGAGATCATTCCTCGCTTCGGACTCCCCCAGTGGATGGAATCTGATAACAGAACACACTTCACATCTCAAGTTGTTCAAAAGATATCAAGTGCCTTGCAAATCCTCTGGAAGCTCCACACACCCTGGCGACCACAAGCCAGCGGAGTAGTGGAACGCACAAATCAGACACTTAAGCGACACCTCTAAAAGGTCTGTCAGGAGGCCTTTCTTAGGTGGCCTGATGCTTTGCCCCTTGTGTTACTCCATATTCGCGCTCTCCCCAAGGGCAGGTTAGGGCTTAGTCCCTTCGAGATTATATTTGGAAGGGCATGGCCTCTGAACGGTACACCGGTTCTGGCAGGAGAGTGGGAAATGCGGTGTGGTTTTTTGTCTCAGTACATGTGCTCTCTGTCTGCTGTTCTTTCTTCTCTTCACAGATACACAAAAGATTCACAGCCTCTTCTGCTGGATGCCCCTGTCCACTCCTTACAGCCTGGTGACTCCGTTCTCGTTCGGACCTGGAAGGACGAACCTCTCCAAGAGAAGTGGAAGGGACCCCACACCGGCCTGCTGGTCTCCCACACGGCAGCAAAGGTCGAAGGGCACAAGAACTGGATTCATCACTCTCGACTGAAAGCAGTACCCACTCCTGAACAGTGGACTGTCCAGCCTGCAGAGAAGACTGCCAGGGACGATTTGGGACTTAAGCTGTTATTCAAAAGACAGTAAGGGTCACTGGGAATGCCTGGTGATCTCTCTGAACAGCCACAGTGCACTCCCCGTGAAAACCCTGAGCATTGGTTCTGTCTATTCACAGTAGGCCGACCTAGCCTATGGTCCTGGTCCTTTTATTTCTTGATTTGTTTGGTGTCACTGATTCTTATCTTCTGGGCATTGGGGTTGTTGTAATCACAATATAGATTCAGGTTTAGGGTCTCTCACAACATTCCTTTTTGTCACAGAAGCAATCCTTCTGTTACCTACTGTTTCACCCACCTCGCATGCAGGATGGGGAGCTATCCCTACAGACATGGCTACCAATACCTATGAGGCCCTGAAAATTGCCTTTGCCCATGAGTTCAATCTCTCCCACTGTTGGATATGTGCCCAGACTCCCCACCATTCGGCGGGATTGCCCTGGAGAGTAGTTCCCCAAAATTGGTCAGACTTTTGTCAAAGGTGGATGGTTACCAGCAGCAGCACCTCTGACAATTTAAGTTGGGATCCAACTGTATAGCAGAAGCTCCTTATGGCCTACACAATGGCTCCTGGAATTCCCACTATAGTAGCACTCTTAAGCCCCAGCCTATTCGTCTACGCCCTCCACCCACTGGTCTCATATCTTATCAGCAAGCCAGTACAAGTAATCATACCTGGTTTGCAGGCATTAGTAGATGTAAATTTTATATTAGTCCTGGTATAAGTCTCACTATTCCTGTACTAAATGCCACCAGTTGGCAAACTGGCACTGCATTCTTTGCCCTTTCCCCACAAGCCACCCTACGGGACCTACAAGGTAACAATGGAAAGGCTAGTTATGGTGAAGCATTCTGGATTTGTGGTAATAGTGCCTACAAATGGCTTCCTCATGCTTGGCATGGTAGCTGTTACAAAGGCTATCTCGCTCCTCCACTCCGTGTTCTACCCCAGGCTCCCTCAGGTCACCCTCGGTACTATCGATCCTTGAGAGCTACCATTGAACCCATCGGAGAAGAAGACAGGTTTGGAATGATATTCCTCCCTACTTATGGGGTGGGACGGCTAGCCCAACTCTACAGAAGACTTTCTAAATTTCTCACTCAGTTTGCCAATGATACCCTAGCCATAGAAAAAGGCATAAGCTCTGAGCTGTACCAGCTTCGATTGCTGTCTCTACAAAACCGCCGGGCCCTAGATTATGTGTTAGCCTCACGGGGCGGGGTCTGTGCCCTTATTGGAGAAGAATGTTGTACCTATGTCCCAGAGTTTTCACAGGATATTAACAAGCACATCTTGTCAGCCGAACAGGCCTTGAACCAGTGGAAGGCCCAGGAAGGAGAACCCACTATTTTTGATTCCCTTTGGGGCTGGTTACCTGGTCTAGGAGGACTAGGGGGAGGCATTGTTCACATCTTGCTCACAGGTGTTGTGATATGTTTTGTTCTTTTCCTTTTGCTAGCTTGCTGTAAAGTGCTCATACATAAGATTTGTACCTCCCATTCCCCAGAAGTTCCTTTATACTCTCTCATTGATGATCCCAATTGCATGGAACTTAATCGCATGTTGTCTTTAGAGTATGAGAAAACTCTGCCAAAGGTTTGTTGAGTGTTCTCAAAGGAGGGAATTGTTGACGTCACTAGACATAGCTACCAGGTAACTTGGGGGAGTGGAAGGCCATAAGTGCCGATGAAACTCCCCTGCTCTGGGTCTAAGTGAGCCACAGTAACTCCATCTTGTGAACTTTCACCTACCTACATGCTCACAGCTTAATGCTGAAGCAGAATATGTAATGGTCAGCTTTTTCTAGCAGACAGCTGCAGTTTCGCTCACACTAGCAGAACTTTCCGTGATAATGCGGGGAAAGGGGGAGGGAAAGGCCTAGTGCGTAGAGCTTGCAAGGTCGAAGATAAGCATGCGAACGGGAACTTTTCTAATGTACTGCCTGCTGTAACTGTTGTCGCGGAGGGAGGGGTAGGAAGAAACCAGAACAAAAGGCTTACTGAAAACAGCTTGGAATATAAAAGGGAAAACTTGCTTGTATTTGCTGCGCTTATGATTTGAGATATGCTGGTCTCCTGAGTGCCTTTTCGAGATCTCGAACAAACTTGGTTTGCTTCTCCACCCTGGTGTGTCTATTGGTGCGACGCACACTGGGCAACGAACCCTGTTGCCCCCTCGGGGCCCTCTGGGCCAGCAACACCCCTATAGAGCTGATCTATCACATATAGGATGACAACCTACTGCCTCTGCCATCACTTACTCCATTAGCTCAAGTGGCAGAAGTCTGTGCAGTGGATCTAAAGATTCATCGGCAGGGTTGGAGCCATGCGAGTTTCACGATGATTCCACATGACAGAATTTCTGGGGCAGTTCAATTTTGATTTTTACAAAAAAACCTGGGGAAATGCATACAGAAATAGGGTGACCAGATGCCTAAATAGGGGAATCGCAAGTAGGAGCAGAGAGGTTATTTTATCTCTGTATTTGGCACTGGTGCAATCACTGCTGGAATGCTGTGTCCCGTTCTGGGGTGCACAATTTAATAAGGATGTTGATAAATTGGAGAGTGTCCAGAGAAGAGTCACAAGACTGATTAAAGGATTATAAAACATGCCGTATAATCATCGACTCAAGGACCTCAATCTATTTAGCTTAACAAAAAGAAGGTTAAGAAGTGACTTGGTTATAGACTGTAAGTATCTACATGGGGAACTGTAGCGGGGTGAACGCCGCTGCAGCCCTGACGGGGTTGGAAAAGCCCTGCCGAGGACTGGGGCTGTGTAGAGTAGCAAAACCCTGGGTGATTGGGGAAGTGGCTGCAGCTGGGGCCATGCCCCAAACGGAGCCACTCAGTCTGATAAGAAGGCCAGGGCAGGCAGAAGCTGAGGAGTCTCCCTCTGACAGGAGAGAGAGACAGGCCTGGCTGCAGGGGGCTCACGGGGCACCTAGAGTGAGGCAGGGCTGGGGAATGGCCTTGGGGGCTGGGAAGCCCTAGGCCAGCAACTCCCCAGGCTGCAGGGCCTGGTCCTAGGCCCACGTAGGTATTGGGCTTGCAGGGTAAGACAGAAAACACAGATGGATACAACACACAGCCAGGAAGCACAGGTACCAATAAGACAATGATGACCACAGTGATAACCATTTGATAGTATATTTAGCGCGTGTCAGATGCATAGGGAGCTGCTGCTTTTCATAAGTTGCATTAATAACAATCAGTGTAGAAATAATTAGGAAGCACACGCTGTGACAGGTTGGGTCACAGAAACACCCTTGGGACTGCCACCTGATGTGCTGAGACTACCTCTGAGCCCATTTTCCCAGGCAGCTTGGGACTTCGGTACCCTGTCTTGTTGAGCCAGACAGACTAGCCTGCTGCAAAAACAGACCCAGGTCTGAACCACGTCTCCAAAAGCTGCAGGCTTAACTGAAAACAGCTTAAGAAGTGCTCCTGTCTCCAGCACCCAGATACCCAGTTCCCCATGGGGTCCAAACCCCAAATAAATCCATTTTACTCTGTATAAAGCTTATACAGGGTAAACTCATAAATTGTTCACCCTCTATAACACTGATAGAGAGATATGCACAGCTGTTTGCTCCCCCAGGTATTAATTACTTGTTCTGGGTTAATTAATAAGGAAAAAGTGATTTTATTAAATAGAAAAAGTAGGATTTAAGTGGTTCCAAGTAATAACAGACAGAACAAAGTAAATTACCAAGCAAAATAAAACAAAAACAAGCAAGACTAAGCCTAATATAGTAGGAAACTAAATGCAGGTAAATCTCACCCTCAGAGATGTTCCAATAAGCTTCTTTGACAGACTAGGCTCCTTCCTAGTCTGGGTCCAGCAATCACTCACATCCCCGTAGTTACTGTCCTTTGTTACAGTTTCTTTCAGGCATCTCTTTGGGTTGGAGAGACTATCTTTTGAGCCAGCTGAAGACAAAATGGCGTGGTTTCCAGGGCTTTTTATATTCTCTCTCGTGGGCAGAAACCCCTTTGTTCTCCTGTGCAAGATCACAGCAACAAGATGGAGTCTGTAGCCACCTGGGCAAGTCACATGTCTGTGGATGATTCTGCTTTTTGCAGGCCGACATCATTGTTTACACATTAGTTTGAATGTTCCCAGGAAAGCTCAGATGTGGACTGGTGTCTCCCAAAGTCCATTGTTAGTTAATGATCCATTGTCTACAGCCAAGCCCTAAGATACAACCCCTCAGACAGAGATAAACACCTACAAGATCTTTATCAAGCATTCGTAAAACTACAATACCCACCTGGGGAAGTGAGGAAACAGATTGACAGAGCAAGACGGGTACCCAGAAATCACCTACTACAGGACAGGCCCAACAAGGTCAATAACAGAACACCACTGGCCATCACATACAGCCCCCAGCTAAAACCTCTCCAGCGCATTATCCACGATCTACAACCTATCTGGAAAATGATCCCTCACTCTCACAGACTTTGGGAGGCAGGCCAGTCCTCGCGTACAGACAACCCCCCAACCTGAAGCAAATACTCACCAGCAACTACACACCACACCACAGAAACACCAACCCAGGAACCAATCCCTGTAGCAAACCTCGTTGCCTACTCTGTCCCCACATCTACTCTGGCGACATCATCAAAGGACCCAACCACATCAGCCACACCATCAAGGGCTCATTCACCTGCACATCCACTAAAATGTTATATATGCCATCATGTGCCAGCAATGCCCCTCTGCTATGTACATTGGCCAAACCGGAGAGTCCCTCCGCAAAAGAATAAATGGACACAAATTGGACATCAGGAATGGTAACATACATAAGCCAGTAAGTGAACACTTCAGTCTCCCTGATCATTCTATTACAGATTTAAAAGTCACTATCATTGAACAAAAAAAACTTACGAAACAGACTTCAAAGAGAAACAGCAGAACTAAAATTCATTTGCAAATTTAACACCATTAATCTGGGCTTGAATAGGGACTGGGAGTGGCTGGCTCATTACAGAAGCAGATTTTCCTCTCCTGAAATTGACACCCAGAGAGTAACGGCAGCTCAGAGGCAGAGCAGAGCTGGGCGCCGAGCTTTCAGGGGGGCTGTCCCTGAAGGGGGAGCAGTCAGTTCCGCAGCGGAGCCAGAGCAGGCTGGTGAAAGCTGCAGACAGGCAGGCAGGGGGTCACCTACAAACTTCCACAGGCCAGAGAGCCTAGAGAGGGCTGAAGGCTGATAACAGCAGAGGAAGGTGCCTGCTGGCTCTCTGAACCAGAGACCTGAACTCAGATGGCTAAAGGCTGGGGAGTGATGCAGGGGTGTGTCCACTGATGTCTCCAGGCAAGAGATGGAGCCCTGCCTGGCAAGGAAACAGGGTGGAGAAACACCCAAGCTAGAGGGTCTGGGGTCAGGTGTGGGGAGAGACACTGGAGCCAGACCTGGAAGCTAGGATGGGGGAGAGTAGCCAGCGCTGCACCTGGGCGCTGGGGCGTGGTAGAGATACTGGAGCTGGACTTGGTGCTGGACTGTTGGGACGAATGTACTGTTTGGGCTGCACTGTGGGGATTCTGGTAAGAAGGAAACCCCGCAAAAAGGGCTATTGAAATACTCTGAAGGCTGAACTCAGTTTATCTGAGGAATTAAGATGGAAACTGAGGTGCTGGCCACTTGTGGGGCTGCCCTCAGGACACGTGTTTACAGCCAGCTTTACACTAGCCCACGTAACATCCAGTCTGTGCACCGAATGAGGCAGGGGTCCTGTGCGTAAGATAAGATGTGATCATGTAATTAAAGACCATATCATAATGCATGCACAGGGGTGACAAATTAAAATTGAATAGAAAACTGCGGATCTGGCATTTCCCAACTTCTGAGTGTTTGACTTTGCAACCTAAATAACATTCTTTGAACAGTTTACACTGTTTGAGTGTAATTTCCTAGGTGGTTTTTTTAAGAATGTAAAAACTAAACTAAAAGTCTATTAAATACAATTGTTAACACACACAGGGCATTATCATTGGGGTTTGAACCTTCAGCACTGCAGCACACTGGTACTACCCTGTTTCCCCGAAAATAAGACATCCTCCGAAAATAAGGCCTACTTACAGTTTTGCCTCTCGTTGTAATATAAGGCATCCCCCCGATAATAAGACCTCCCCGATAATAAGGCATCCACCGATAATAAGGCATTTTTCATTTCTGAAAAATAAGACATCCCCTGAAAATAAGACCTAGCGCATCTTTGGGAGCAAAAATTAATATAAGACACTGTCTTATTTTCGGGGAAACAGGGTATGTAAGCTACAGGACACGCTGGCAGCAGGAGAAGGCTGTTTTCCCAAAGGGGTGTTTGGATTGCTGGGTCTGGAGATGGTTGGGGGGAAGCCAACTTCAGCCCAGCCAGACTCTCTCCCTTGTTCTGCTCTTGTGTGTTACATCAAGGAGCTCTCCACTATCAGAAATCTTCTCCCTGCATCTGTACTTGTAGAATGTGATCAAGTCACCTCTAGACTGAGCTCCTTTAGTCTCGCATTGCAAGACATGTTTTCCAGACCTCAGAGCAGTCTTGTGGCTCAACTTGGAACCTTCTCCAATTTTTCAACATCCCTTTTAAAGGGTGGACTCTTAAATGGTCTCAGTGATGCCTTATGCAGAGGTAATAGCACCTCTCTACTCCTGTTCATACTTCTCCTGTCTATATTTCCAAGGCCTGTGGTAACCATTTTTGGCCCAGCATTATCGCACTGGTAGCTCATTCACTTGGTTTCCTCCATGACCCCTAGTTACTCTTCAGTAAGTCCAGGACACAGTGCCACATCCTGTAATTGTATCCTACATTCTTTCTTTGTTCCTAGATGTACGACCTTGCATTTGGCTGTGTTAAATGCATGTGTTTGATTGCGCCCAGATTACCAAGGATGAAAGTAGAAATCAGCTAAGTTAACACTAGAAATAAGATATAAATTTGTATTAGTGAAGGAAATTAACCACTGGAACAGCTCACCTAGGGATGTAGTAAATTTGACATCACATGGAGTCTTTAAAACAAGATTGGATGTCTCTTTCTAGCTCAGTCACGGGTTACTGGGGTTGATACAGGAAACACTGGATGATATTCTATGGCCAGAGTATCTTGGGCCAAAGGTTTTTTTGCCAGTGAGTTGTCACACATCCAGCGTGCGTCTCTATCAAACACAAGAATAACACAGGTTCTTTCAGTCTGTGATCATTACTTGCACTTTGGTCTCCGGTGTCCCGCTGACTCCACCACTCAGCTGGGGTGATAGGAGTGTGGAGGCAGAACTGTTTGTCAGCCTAGAAGTGGGAGGAAGGGTCTCCTGTCCTCGGCAGTGCCTTGCATTAGCCAACAAAGAGAAAGAAGAAGAGCTGACAGGTTCCGAAAGGACCCTAATCTAGTCCTCATTAGCCAGAAGACCCATGGCCACAACTCAAGGCATTTGCAGGGGTCGGGGTGGTCAGAGGGTGGGGAATAGGGGGGTTGAATGGGGGCAAGGGATCCCGGGGGAGCAGTCAGGAAGGAGGGGGGTTGGATGGGGCAGCAGGAGGCAGTCAGGGGCAGGGTTTCCAGGGGTGGTCAGGGGACAGGGAAAAGGGGTGGTTGGATGGGACAGGGGTCCCGGGGGACCATCAGGAATGAGAAGAGGGGTTGGATGGGGCGGCGGGGGCAGTCAGGGGACAGGGAAGGGGGGTGGATGCAGCAGGAATCCGGGGGGGGGAGTCAAGGAACGCGGGGGGTTGGATGGGGCAGGAGTCCCGGGGAGCGGGGACGGGCCACGACCCCCTTGTGGGGTGAGGAGGGAACCGGTTGTTCAGATTTTGGCAGCTTATCACTGTAGGGTCCCTCAGGTGCAGACTCCTGGAGTCTATTCTATTCCAAGAATGACAAACCCTATTGGAACTGCCTTCTTACATAGGAAGATAATACCCGGACTGTGTTTTCTTATAACTACTTTATAAGAACACGCTTGTTAGTCTCCCTAATCTTTTCTGCGATTGTCTCTGCAATGAGCTGCAGTCACCATGACAGCAAAATGTCACATGGAAAAGAAAGACATGGTAGCTACAGGTTACAGGCACCCTATAAGCATTCTCCTTGCTCCGAGACAAGTGCCCTCATTTGGACAAGCTAACCAGCTCCTGGGAAATTCTTAAAGCTCAGGTCTATTATTGCACAATCCTCCGTCAATATAACAGCCCTACTACAAGAATTTCTTGATTTACAGCTTGGAATCACACCCTACTCTTTGAGAAATCCAACTTCTACATCCTTGCTAAAGAACTTGCTAGCATTGCTCAATACAGCACAGAGAGGATCACGTCTTCTTTATAAGAACCTGCTTGTTAGTCTCCCTAATCTTTTCTGCCATTGTCTCAAACTCAGCCTCCTTCCCTACCGCCCTGACTGAACAGCAATTCTCATCGCCATGACCACTGCAGTCAATCTGTACCGAACGCCAGGAAAGCCCCTGGGCTCAATGGCTTTGGTAGAGGATACGTTAAAGGGTGTTCTGAAGATGTGCTGAATCCCATTCCTCGACTGCATCAGGCAGCACTGGGCAACACAAACTCCCAAGACCCTTAACACCGAGTTGGAGCCTGGGCTTTGGTCCAGGAATGCTCAGTGCCCTCAGGAGGGTGTATGTGAGCGAAGGTGGCTTTGAGCCTGGTCCTGGGCCAGGCCCTTCAGTCTGCTCTGACTGGCTCCAGTTGCCAATACGATTGATTCCATTTAATAGCCGTCTGGATAGTCACAACTTCCGGTTAATAGCAACATTTTGCCATGAACCAATCCTGTCCCATTGACTTGAATGTTCATGGCAGTTGGCTAGTGCTTCCTATTAGCCACATTAGCGGATAAATGGCATGCTGCTTGGTAGCTACATTTTTGGATGAAAGGCTCCACCGGCAGGCAGGTTTGTGAGGCAGCAGCCAGGAAAGGCCATGCTGAGACCTACCATCCCTGGCTGCTGCTCACAAACCTGCCTTCTGCTTATTAGCAACTGTTGCATCACAGCAACTTCTTGCTGCCAGCCGAGGGGTTGCTAACAAGCGGAACGCACTGTAGATTTGGGAAAAAGAACAGGAGTACTTGTGGCACCTTAGAGACTAACAAATTTCTGTATCTGTATGAGTTTTTTCATGAGGTTGATGGATTTCCACTCCATACGGCTAAATGCAGTGCCTTGCATAATGACAGGTATCAGAGTAGCAGCCGTGTTAGTCTGTATCCGCAAAAAGAACAAATTTGTTAGTCTCTAAGGTGCCACAAGTACTCCTGTTCTTTTTGCGGATACAGACTAACACGGCTGCTACTCTGATACCTGTAGATTTGGGGTTGTTGTGGCAGGCAGAGCTCCCTCGGCACACTGACCCTGAGGCAAACCCCTCAGTCGGGAATCAGTGGCAATGCAGCTCCCCGCCTCAGGCCACTTATTAAAGAGCCTAAATATGGACAGAGGAGCTGAACTGTAGCAGCCATTTTGTAAATACCTCACCATGAATTGTAAACTGACAGTGTCCCCTTAACGCCTTGAAGGTGTGAAAAGGGCTTATCCCAGCCACAGGTACAGCCCTAGCCAGCATTCATTTCATACCAGAGCCAGTGAGGGCTTGTTCAGGTCCCTCGTTAATAAACACAGGAATCAATAATACTCTTAAATGACCGGCAAAATATTTAAAGTAGGAAACCTGGAGTTGCAAGAGCGGGTCAGACCCAGGGCCCTCACACCCAGCAACCTGGAACAGACAGACCAGGTCAGACCCAGGGCCCCTCACACCCTGCAACCTGGAACAGACAGACCGGGTCAGACCCAGGGCCCTCACACCCAGCAACCTGGAACAGACAGTCCAGGTCAGACCCAGGTCCTTCACACCCAGCAACCTGGAACAGACAGACCAGGTCAGACCCAGGGCCCTCACACCCTGCAACCTGGAACAGACAGACCAGGTCAGACCCAGGGCCCCCATACCCAGCAACCTGGAACAGACAGACCAGGTCAGACCAAGGGCCCCTCACACCCTGCAACCTGGAACAGACAGACCGGGTCAGACCCAGGGCCCTCACACCCAGCAACCTGGAACAGACAGACCAGGTCAGACCCAAAGCCCCTCACACCCAGCAACCTGGAACAGACAGACTGGGTCAGACCCAGGGCCCTCACACCCAGCAACCTGTAACAGACAGACCAGGTCAGACCCAAAGCCCCTCATACCCTGCAACCTGGAACAGACAGACCAGGTCAGACCCAGGGCCCTCACACCCTGCAACCTGGAACAGACAGACCAGGTCAGACCCAGGGCCCCCATACCCTGCAACCTGGAACAGACAGACCGGGTCAGATCCAGGCCTCTCACACCCTGCAACCTAGAACAGACAGACCAGGTCAGACCCAAAGCCCCTCATATCCAGCAACCTGGAACATACAGACCAGGTCAGACCCAGGGCCCTCACACCCAGCAACCTGGAACAGACAGACCAGGTCAGACCCAGGCCCCTCATACCCAGCAACCTGGAATAGACAGACCGGGTCAGACCCAGGGCCCTCACACCCAGCAACCTGGAACAGACAGACCGGGTCAGACCCAGGGCCCCTCACACCCAGTGACCTGCATCAGACAGACGAGGTCAAACCAAAGGCCCTTCATGCCCTGTGCGCTAGAATAGACAGACGAGGTCAGACCCAGGGCCCTCACACCCAGCAACCTGGAACAGACTGACCAGGTCAGACCAGGGTCCCCCACAACCTGTGGCCTGGAACAGACCTGGTCAGACCAGGACCCTTGAAACCTTGTGATCTGCCACTGGAATCAGTCAGTAACTTTAGGTCTGGACAGTTATTCTTTTCTTAACCAGTTAAGAGTTAGTCCTTTGCTACACATAATTAAATAACTCAATAATAGTTAAAAGAATAGCTCATAGCCCCATGAGCACAGGAACCAGGACATGCAGCATGGGAGAAAAAGGAAAGGCAACAAATATGGGTTCTTTGATCACACACCAAAACACGCATGGAAACTTCTTCCGTAATCTGCGATCATGCAATACAATTAATCTGATGAGGCAGTATGATGAGGACTAAGGGGCCAGTCAAACTCAGGCACAGTTTGCTGTGTGCTCAGGTTCCAGATCCCACACCCACACCATATTTATTGACTACAAAGGAGGCGTTGGGGTTTACATTTACATTCACAAGCCCAGGGAATTGCTTAAGAGGAATGCTCCATTTTTCTGCTCTCTGACAGGTCGACTAGCCCCACAGCTTGTTTCTCTAGACTCACACAAAGCAGATAAGTCCCTCTATGACTAGGCCTTCTAAGTGACCCGCCAAACTCATTCACTTGGGCCCAGATCCTCAGAGCTATTTAAGTGCCTAACTCCCACTGATTTCAAAGGGAGTTAGGTGCCTAAATACCTTTGTGGACCTTAGCAATTTAAACATTGATCCGGGATGGTGCTGTGTGTTAAAACTGTACAAGAAGGTAACTTCCTGTGCTCATGGCACCACTGCTCTCTGACCTCTTCCGTTGCTTCCAATTCACGCTGTGCGCTCAGATAGTGCCAGGACCTTGTGTTCCCAGCTGTTCTGGGGCGAGTTCAGAGCAATGGCTTGGCTCTGCTATTTGTGCCTTGGAATGCAGTGGTTCTGCGGCTTGCCTTCAATGCCTTGTTCCAGGACCCTTCCTGAGGCAGGTTGTGGGGGCGTCCAGCCACGTTGGTTCCACTGATCAGGTTGCCAGATGAGAGAGGGAATAGTCTGAACGTGCCCCCCCTCTGCCCCCACCCCCTGTTCCCCAGAGTGTCCCGTAGATGGCAGTGCTGTATTGCAAATCGTCCGTAGAGGGCAGGGCATCTTTACAGGTCGTCCCATGTGAGTCCCAAGCACATTAATTTTACTTGGGAAGAATTCCTTTGACCTTCTCTTACGTCGAAGCTTACAGGAATAATTTAAGTTGTGAGTGTGAGTGAGGTGTGTTCTCACCTGCACCAGGTGGTCACTTTACATTCTCCAGACATACTGTACCTCTCAGTAACACGTGGGATCCTGGCCCCATGGACAGAGCTGGCTCTGCCTCCCAGCTGCCAGGCAGGCGGAAGGGCTGTCAGTGACAGATTGGCGAGCCCTGCAGGATGGAGGAGATCCGGAGTCTGTTCTAGTGCACTACACAGGGTCTGACAGCAAGGGACTCCGGTCAGCCCTGACCTTGGATTCTAACAGTGGCACGTGGAGCTAGCAGCGCTTAGCTCACAGGGGCTCTGTGCCATGGAACGATCTGCTGCTGTATAAATGTTACGCTTCACTGCAACACACACAAAGCAGCCACCTCCTCTCAGGACAATTTACAGAACTGTCCCTTGGAAAACTTTTCTAAATATAGGTGACTAGGTGTGGCTCCTGCCACACTCCTCTCCTGCAGCCTGAGGCTCATCGTGGCATGAAGATTCCCCCGAGCATCCCAGGCTTCCTTTATATAAGACAAGTCCACTCCATTTCGGGTGGTCCCAAAGAATCGTGTTGCTAACCTTCCCCCAAGATCTAACCCACTTCCTCCTCCCTGTAATTTGCCAGTTGCTCCGAGAGCCCCTGCTGCTTCCTCTCTGCCCCCTGCGCGGCACTTAGAGCAGCCACTAGGAAGGAGCCCCTCCATTGGGAGGGAAAGGATGGATCCCAGCTCCCTCCCCTGTGGGCTCTGCTCTGCGCTCCCATAAACTGCACATCTGGATGCCTGCTGTCAGTGCGGATTTACACTTTCCTGACTGTATGCGTGTCAGTCCTTCCTTGGGAAATCTGTTTGGTCCTGACAGTCAGTCTGATTGCCCCCAACACCCGTTATACTTGGAGTTCACTACAATACCCCATAACTGCATAACATTACATACCCTTCCCATGATCCATCGGCTCTTTGCACCTTCCGACAGTATTCCAGGCCCTTCTGGAGCATCTCGCTAGAGAAAGGAATGTAAGTATTTTCTTTACAGTTGCAAATATCCAATCAGGCCAGGTTTATTTTGGTATCTAAATCCAGATCTGGGTATTTGACTTTAGGCACTTGGATTTGAATATTTTGGCCTGAACAAGTAGACAGAGTGTGTGTAAGAACATCAGCAGGTCCTGCCGTGGCTCACCAGGCCCTGTGGCCAATGTCCTTTATGCCACACTCCACCCATCTTCTCAGCACAAAACTTGACACTTGAGAGGCCGCCTCTCTCCCACCTGGTGCTGCAGCCTGTACAGGCCTTGGGAGTATTGAGCAGACATATCCTCCAGATAAAATTGGGGTGGGCCCATGTTAGGGTGTTCTCCCATTTTTAGCCTGAGGATTTGCCAGCTCCAAACTCTTGGAGACTGTATCTGCTGCAGAATCACATGGGAGAGAGGCAGACTCTCAGGTAGACAGAATCCAAAGCAGGTTGGGCTTATTAGGGCAAAACTAGCACCTTGAATTTCACTTGGAAATCAGCTGGCATCCAGTGCAAGACACAGGACCTGATGTCAAGTGCAAGAACAAGGGCAACATATGAAGTTGGACACAGACTGACTAACCTAGTGAGGAGGGCTTTAAACTAGGTTCAACGGGGACAGGTGAGCAAAGCCCACAGGTAAGTGGAGAACATGGAGACCTGGGAGATGGGTCGGAAATAGGAGGAAGTTTGAGCTATAATGGCAGAGAGAAAAGAGGGTCAGGGCAAAACTGGAAGGCAAGATCAAACCAGTATCTTAGATGCCTATATACAAATGCGAGAAGTATGGGTAATAAGCAGGAAGAACTGGAAGTGCTAATAAATAAATACAACTATGACATTGTTGGCATCACCAAAACTTGGTGGGATAATACACATGATTGGAATGTTGATGTGGATGGGTACAGCTTGGTCAGGAAGGATAGACGGGGGAAAAGGGAGGAGGTGTTGCCTTATATATTAAAAATGTACACACTTGGACTGAGGTGGAGATGGACATAGGAGACGGAAGTGTTGAGAGTCTCTGGTTTAGGGTAAAAGGGGTAAAAAACAAGGGTGATGTCATGCTAGGAGTCTACTACAGGCCACCTAACCAGGTGGAAGAGGTGGATGAGGCTTTTTTTAGACAACTAAATACACAGCAGGGAACAGACTATCCAATAAGTTCTTGGACTGCATTGCAGACAACTTTTAATTTCAGAAGGTTGAAAAAGCTACTGTGGGGAAGCTGTTCTAGATTTGATTTTAACAAATAGGGAGGAACTTGTTGAGAATTTGAAAGTGGAAGGCAGCTTGGGTGAAAGTGATCATGAAATCATAGAGTTCACAATTCTAAGGAAGGGTAGAAGGGAGTACAGCAAAATAGAGACAATGGATTTCAGGAAGGCGGATTTTGGTAAGCTCAGAGAGCTGATAGGTAAGGTCCCATGGGAATCAAGACTGAGGGGAAAAACAACTGAGGAGAGTTGGCAGTTTTTCAAAGGGACACTATTAAGGGCCCAAAAGCAAGCTATTCCGCTGGGGAGGAAAGATAGAAAATGTGGCAAAAGACCACCTTGGCTTAACCACGAGATCTTGCATGATCTAAAAAATAAAAAGGAGTAATAAAAAATGGAAACTAGGACAAATTACAAAGGATGAATATAGGCAAACAACACAGGAATGCAGGGGAAAGATTAGAAAGGCAAAGGCACAAAATGAGCTCAAACTAGCTACAGTAATAAAGGGAAACAAGAAGACTTTTTATCAATACATTAGAAGCAAGAGGAAGACCAAGGACAGGGTAGGCCCACTGCTCAGTGAGGGGGGAGAAACAGTAACAGGAAACTTGGAAATGGCAGAGATGCTTAATGACTTCTTTGTTTCGGTCTTCACAGAGAAGTCTGAAGGAAGGCTTAACATAGTGAATGCTAATGGGAAGGGGGTAGGATTAGAAGATAAAATAAAAAAAGAACAAGTTAAAAATCACTTAGAAAAGTTAGATGCTTGCAAGTCACCAGGGCCTGATGAAATGCATCCTAGAATACTCAAGGAGCTAATAGAGGAGGTGTCTGAGCCTCTAGCTATTATCTTTGGAAAATCATGGGAGACAGGAGAGATTCCAGAAGACTGGAAAAGGGCAAATATAGTGCCCATCTATAAAAAGGGAAATAAAAACAACCCATGAAACTACAGACCAGTTAGTTTAACTTCTGTGCCAGGGAAAATAATGGAGCAAGTGGTTAAGGAAATCATCTGCAAACACTTGGAAGGTGGAAAGGTGATAGGGAACAGCAAGCATGGATTTGTAAAGAACAAATCATGTCAAACCAATCTGATAACTTTCTTTGATAGGATAATGAGTCTTGTGGATAAGGGAGAAATGGTGGATATGGTATACCTAGACTTTAGTAAGGCATTTGATATGGTCTCGCATGATATTCTTATCGACAAACTAGGCAAATAGAACTTAGATGGGGCTACTAAAAGATGGGTGCATAACTGGCTGGATAACCGTACTCAGAGAGTAGTTATTAATGGTTCCCAATCCTGCTGGAAAGGTATAACAAGTGGGGTTCCGCAGGGGTCTGTTTTGAGACCGGCTCTGTTCAATATCTTCATCAACAACTTAGATATTGGCATAGAAAGTACGCTTATTAAGTTTGCAGACGATACCAAACTGGGAGGGATTGCAACTGCTTTGGAGGATAGGGTCATAATTCAACATGATGTGGACAAATTGGAGAAATGGTCTGAGGTAAACAGGATGAAGTTTAATAAAGACAAATGCAAAATGCTCCACTTAGGAAGGAACAATCAGTTTCACACATACAGAATGGGAAGAGACTGTCTAGGAAGGAGTACGGCAGAAAGGTATCTAGGGGTTATAGTGGACCACAAGCTAAATATGAGTCAACAGTGTGATGCTGTTGCAAAAAAACCAAACATGATTCTGGGATGCATTAACAGGTGTGTTGTGAGCAAGACACAAGAAGTCATTCTTCCACTATACTCTGTGCTGGCTAGGCCTCAACTGGAGTATTGTGTCCAGTTCTGGGCACCGCATTTCAAGAAAGATATGGAGAAATTGGAGAGGGTCCAGAGAAAAGCAACAAGAATGATTAAAGGTCTTGAGAACATGACCTATGAAGGAAGGCTGAAAGAATTGGGTTTGTTTAGTTTGGAAAAGAGAAGACTGAGAGGGGACATGATAGCAGTTTTCAGGTATCTAAAAGGGTGTCAGAAGGAGGAGGGAGAAAACTTGTTCACCTTAGCCTCTAAGGATAGAACAAGAAGCAATGGGCTTAAACTGCAGCAAGGGAGGTTTAGGTTGGACATTAGGAAAAAGTTCCTAACTGTCAGGTTAAACACTGGAATAAACTGCCTAGGGAGGTTGTGGAATCTCCATCTCTGGAGATATTTAAGAGTAGGTTAGATAAATGCCTATCAGGGATGGTGACAGTATTTGGACCTGCCATGAGAGCAGGAGACTGGACTCGATGACCTCTCGAGGTCCCTTCCAGTCCTAGAATCTATAAGTAAATACACTGAGAGTAGTGACCCAGCATTTCTGTGGGCAGATTCGCATCTGACTTGCAGCAGAAGTATATCAGAGAGATAATATTGCATGGGTCCATGATTATACTTTAATCTGGTATATTTCTTTAAATGACTCTGTTTCGGAGATGCATGCTGTTGTGTTTAGCTTGCACCTGAAGTGTGTTCGTTTCCCAGCTCCAGTTCTTATACAAGTTGGTTTATCATTTGCTCTACTGGGATTTAGGAAGAATAGTTTCCTCTATGTGTCGCACTACACAACTGATCAGGTGCACTGGGGGAGGCTTCATCTTCCTGGTCTGACACAGGTGCAAGATCTCAGACCACCTGGTTCACTGGTCCAACCAGATAGAGCAAACTCTACCTGTGCTTCTAGAGCTGAGGGAATAATGGATTTTTGGGTTCCGAGGCTGAACTGGAAAAATAAAAAAAAAATTGGTTCATTTCGAACCAAAACTGAATTTTTTTGGTGACTAAACAAATTTTTAAAAAAATTCATTCAGCTCAAAATGAACCATTGTGAATGTCAAACAGAAACCAACATTTCCTAAATGAAATGTCAAATCACAATGACCTTTTGAAAATGAAATGATGAGTCCAAATATTTCAATTTTTTTTTTCAAAACAAACAGTTTTGATATTTCCTAATTTTTTGTTTGCGGCATTGTTTTGTTTTGGTGAAACTATTTGCTGACTTTGCCCCAAATTCATGACTAGTTTTGACGCCCCCCAAAATGCATTTGTTTGCAAATTTACTCTTCACCCAGTAAATTCAACCAGCTCTATTATTTTCACAAGCTTATTTGCATTAATATCAGCAGCCTTCACAGGGTGCAAATTCTCTCCCAGGGACAATAAACTCTGAATTGAAGGTTTCAGTCATCTCAGTTTAACACTTCCCCTCCCTCTCTCTTCTCTTCCCCAGTAACTGATCTCCTAGGCCCCGTGCTCCGGAATTTCTCCTGGAAGTGTTTCAGCGCCTGCATGACTGACGAAGTGCGCTCCACATAGCTGTAGTCTACCATAATGTCAGCTGCAAAACATGAAGAGGAGAGACAATGACACCATTCTGCCCAGTCGAGAGGGCTAGCCAGCCATAGCATGAGGAAACAGCGGAGGCAAGATATGCTCTAACCCAGATGGCTGTTGAACGGTATCTGGTTAAATGGACCCACTTTACATTTTTCAAAATATTGCGTGGATTTTTTAATTGCTTAAAAATGTTTTTCTTTGATCATTTTTCCTTTTCCCGTCTTTTCTGGACCAGAGACCCCTAAAGCAGGGAAAGGGGACAGGGAGCGACTCTTGGTGGGAGAGGTATGGGGGAGATTTATCCCAAGGCTAGTGATCCAGGTGGAAGGGAAGCCCCCCAGAGAGGTGGCAGCGATCAAAAGGGGAGACACACCTAAGGAGGAGCGGAGAGGAGAGGGGCTCGGCTAAGTGCATATGAGAAGAGAGACCTCAGGGTAGTGACCATAAGTGGGGGAGGAGATCCTGGGGGAAGAGGAGGAGAGAGACCTCTCATGAAGGCGCCTGGGGGAGAATAAAACAGAAAGAAGCAGAGGAGTGGGCTGGCAGAGAGAGGGAAAGGGGGACAGTGACACGAGGGAGAAAAGTAGTCAGAAAGAAAACGAACTGGAAAATAGTGAGAGGAACAAGGAACAGCCAGACCGGATCAGACACACTGTCCATCCAGCCCAGTGTCCTGTCTCCAGCAGGGACCAGCACCAGGGCCTTCAAAAGGACCCTGCACAGGCAGATATGGGATAACCTACCCCTATAGACGTCTCATCCTGGTCTCCAATAGCTAGAGATTAAGCCCTGGAGCCAGATGTTTTATCTCCCTTCCAATACTCTTTTACGGTTTACTCATTAACTGTAATTACCCTGGATATTCGGGATCGCCATACAAAAATCCAATCTGTCTTTGATTCATGTTATGTTCTGGGCCTCAACAGCATCCAGTGGCAGTAAGTTCCACAGTCTAATTACATGTTGTGTGAAAAAGTATTTCCTTTCATTACTAAGGCTACGACTTTGTCATGGAGATCGCGGAAATCACAGAATCAGTGACTTCCAAAGACCTCCGTGACTTCAGCCTGCCGAGGCTGGGAGCTGCAGGGTCCCACTGCTGCCTGCGGCAGCCGGGAGCTGTGGGGTATCCTGAGCTCTGAGCCACCATAGGTGGCCGGGGGGACCCCGCAGCTCCCAGCGGCAGGCGGAGGAGGGCCCTGGAGCTATGAGCCCCCACCTCAGAGACAGGTCACCGGCTTCCATGAATTTTTCTTTCTTGCCTGTGACCTGTCCTGTGACTTTTACTAAAAATATCCAGGACAAAATCTTAGCTTTATTCATTACTTTTGAATTTTCTGCCTTTCATTGTCATTGAATATCCCCTTGTTCTTGTGTTATGAGGTACAGAGAACGGAAGCTTCCATGCTAACTTCTCTAGACCAGTCATTAATAGAGTCAGAGACTTTTGCCTAGCAGTACAGTACCCATAGAGGGGCAGCACTCACACCTCATGTCCGTAGCCCCTCCCGTGGCTATATGGGGAGCACCACCCCAGCCCCACTCAGTTCCCTTGCACTCAACATCCAGGGAAAGACTCAGATGCAGCAGGAATGGAGGCTGCTTCGTGGAATACACGTCTGCCTCACATCTCAAAGAACCACTGATACCGTAAGTCACCATTTCTTCTTCTTCACATGGATGCAGGCGCGTGTTCCAGGTAGGTGACTCGCAAGCAGAAACCCTTGTAGGAGGTGGGGCTCAGAGTCTATCGGAGTAGGCACTGCAGGACTGCTCTTCCGAGATTAATATCTGCTCTGGAAAATGCAGTGATAACATAATGGTCTGCAAATGTATGGCTGGATGACCAAGTGGCCGCCCTGCAAATGTCTAATATAGAAATGTCATTGAGGGCTGCTACCAACATTGCCTGTGCTCTCGCCAAATGAACCCATAGCTGCTGAGGAGGTGTAGCCAAAGTTATCTCATATGCAGACCTGATACAAGATGTTATCCATCTAGTGATGGCCTGTGCAGAGACCCCTTGTCCCTTCATGCGGTCCACATATGACACAAACAGGCGAAGCGAAGCACAGAACGGTTCCATCCCGTTCAGGTAACAGGCTAGACCCCATGTAAAGTCTAACATATGGAGATGAAGCTCCTCCAGGGGGGAATATGGCTTAAAGAAGAACACAGGCAAGTACAACACCTGGTTCAAATGAAACTGAGAGACCACTTTGGATAAGAACTTTGGGTCTGGCCGAAGCATTATCTTGTCCTTCGAGAACTGCATGTAATGAGGCCCAGCCACCTGGGCCTGCAACTCACCCACCCTCCTTGCATCCACTCACTGTTTCCTGAGACAGGAGGGGCAGTGGACAGGATGCAAGAGGCTCAAATGGAGTCCTCATTAGAGGCACTAAGACAGTGGGACCGGCTCTCAGACCAGAGGATGCAGGTGGAGAAGTCCTTTCAGAAATCTCGTCACCATGGTGTTGGAAAAAACTGATTTCCTTTGGATAGGAGGATGCAATGCTGATATTGCTGCCAAGTGCATTCTCGGAGAACTGAGGGCCAAGATCAATTTCTGAAGGTGTATTAGGTACTCTAAGATGTCCTGGATGGAAGCTTCCGCCGGATGGGTCCCACAGGCCAAGGACCACACCAAAAACTTCTTCCACTTTGCTAAGTTCGTCGTCCTAGTGGACAACTTCCTATTGTTAAGTAGGACCTGTTGGACAGTCTCCAAGCAACACTCTTCTTCTTCATTCAGCCATACAGCAGCCATGCCATAAGGTGCAGGGAGCTGATGACCGATGCAGCATGAGGCCATGGTCCTGTGCGAGGAGGTCGGGATGGAGAGGAAGTGATACAGGAGGCTGAACTGACAGAGCAAGGAGTTCCGAGGACAAGCACTGTCTTGGCAACACAGGAGTGATCAGGATGAGCCTGGCTCGATCCGCCTTGTGTTTGGTGATGACCTGAGGAATGATTGGGATAGGAAGAAAGGCACACAGCAGGGTCGAATGCCAGCTGCAGAGGAAGGCGGCAGAGAGGGAGCCCGGGCTGAGTCCCCCAAGAGCAGAATAGACGATACTTCCTGCTTTCCCTCATCGCAAATGGGTCGATCGTGGGGATGCCAAACGTTGCGAAGATGATCCAAAGGGCACTTGCCTTCAGTGACAACTCGTGACTCAGGGAGACGGTCCTGCTGAGATGGTCGGCAAGACGATTCTGCACGCCTGGTAAGTGGGCAGCTACCAGGGTGATGTCCTCTTCAATACAGAACTGCCACAGGTGGATCACCTCTAGGCAGAGTAATCTGGAGTGGCCTCCCCCTTGTTTGTTCACATAGTACATTGTGGTGGTATTGTTGGTGAGTATGTGAACTGCTGAATGCCTGATACAGTCCCAGAAGGCACGACATGCATTGTGCATGGCCCGAAGTTCCAGCACATTGATATGGAGTGAGGCTTCCTGTTCTGTCCACAGGCCCTGCACTTCAGTGAGTCCAGACGCGCCCCCCAAACCAGAAGGCAGGTGTCGATGAACACTGTCTTGGTTGGAGAGAGCTGAATGAACAAGTCTCCTTGACACGCATTGCGCAGAGATGTCCACCAGCACCAGGAGTCTAGGACTAATGGTGGGAGGTGCACCAATCTGTCCAGGGAGTACAGGGCAGGGCCATAACCATCCCAAGCTACATGTGAAGGGGGCAAAGGTGCAGACTGGTGACCTGGACCCCCCGTGTACAAGCGGACAGGCTCAGGCACACTCAGACAGTTTTGGAGGGCTGAAATTGCAGACTGAGGAAAAGCTGTCGAATTGCCTTGAAGCAGTCAGTCGGTAGGGATGCTCTCAACCTCATGGAATCTTACAGTGCTGCAATGAACTCGATTTTTTGAGCGGGAACCAAGGTTGACTTTTTGGTGTTTAAAATGATTCCAAGATGGTTGAGCAAATGCAATATAGTGTTGACTTGTGCAAGAACCTCCTCTCTGGAGCCACCCTTCAGCAACCAGATATTGAGGTACGGGAAGATGTGGATTCCTTTCCTCCTGAGATATGACCACTGCCATGCATTTGGTGAAAACTCTGGGGGCAGAAGAAAGGTCAAAAGGGAGAACTGTGCATTGAAAATGGCATTCTCCTACCATGAAACGAAGAAACTTCCCAGGACTCAGTAGAATCGCCACATGGAAATAAGCGTCCTGAAGGTCCAGAGCAGCAAACCAGTCGTTCTGAGACAGTGCAGGGAGGACAGCCGATAGAGTGATAATATGGAACCTCATGTACTTGATGAATTTGTTGAGGCCGTGAAGGTTGAGGATGGGTCTCATCCTGCCCTAGGATTTTGGTATCAGGAACTACCGGGAGTAAAAGCTGTGACCCCAGTATTCTGGCAAGACTTCCTCCATCACTGCCAACGTCAAGAGAGAGCTGACCTGCTCAATGAGCAGTGTCTCGTGAGAGGGTCCCTGAAGAGGGATGGGGAGATTGGATGCGGAGGAGACGTGGAGAGAAACTGGATGGAGTAGCCTGATCTAAGAGTGTCTAGGACCCACCTGTTGCAGATGATCGAGACCCAGGCATTGTAAAAATGAACCTGCCTGTCCCCAAAGGAATGGAAGTACAACAAGGGCAGAAGAACAGCAACTGGAATGGTGCTCTGGACCAAGGAGTCAAAATGGGATCTTAGCAGGCACCAGAGGAGGGCGAGGGGATCGGCCGAGCCCCAAACTTGAGTGTTTCCTTTTCCTGGGATAGTCTTGCTGTTTCGGACGAAAGGGCTGCACGAAGGGATGCTGTGGCCTATACTGTTGTTGTTGCCATGCCCCATAATGGAATCTCTGCCTGGGCAGCGTGTACACCCAGAAGGATCTTCAGGTAATCCAGAAATCCTTAAAAGAATGCAGGGTGTCATCTCTCTTATCTGAAAACAAGGTCTAGTTAGCAAGGACATACAAAGTGATCCCTGAGTTTTCATAGAATATCACAGGGTTAGAAGGGACCTCAGGAGGTCATCTAGTCCAACCCCCTGCTCAAAGCAGGGCCAATCCCCAGACAGACTTTTGCCCCAGATCCTTAAATGGCCCCCTCAAGGATTGAACTAACAACTCTGGGTTTAGTAGGCCAATGCTCAAACCACTGAGCTACCCTGCCCCCCAGGAGGCCTGCATCATAGTAACCGCAGAGGCCATCATCCTGGCCAAAGTGTCTGTAATGTCCAGGGCAGACTGCAGTGACGTCTTGGCCACAAAGCAGCCCTTGGCAACTGTGGCACTCTGTGCCTCAAAGCAGCACCCTGGAACTCCCATAGCCACCCTGTCATTTGGTATATTTCATACAAGGTGTGACGCTGTATGGAATAGGGGAGAACATTAATAATACTGTTGACACCAATGTTATAAAACTGCAATGAGTCTAACCAGATATGCCGTGTGAGGTATCTGCGGAAATGTTATAATTTGCCAAGTATGATATAGATTCATAGATTCTAGGACTGGAAGGGACCTCGAGAGGTCATCGAGTCCAGTCCCCTGCCCTAATGGCAAGATCAAATACTGTCTAGACCATCCCTGATAGACATCTAACCTACTCTTAAATATCTCCAGAGATGGAGATTCCACAACCTCCCTAGGCAATTTATTTCAGTGTTTAACCACCCTGACAGTCAGGAACTTTTTCCTAATGTCCAACCTAAACCTCCCTTGCTGCAGTTTAAGCCCATTGCTTCTTGTTCTATCCTTAGAGACTAAGGTGAACAAGTTTTCTCCCTCCTCCTTATAACATGCTGGCTATTCCCTATCACCTTTCCACCTTCCAAGTGTTTGCAGATGATTTCCTTAACCACTTGCTCCATTATCTTCCCTGGCACAGAAGTTAAACTAACTGGTCTGTAGTTTCATGGGTTGTTTTTATTTCCCTTTTTATAGATGCGCACTATATTTGCCCTTTTCCAGTCTTCTGGAATCTCTCCTGTCTCCCATGATTTTCCAAAGATAATGGCTAGAGGCTCAGATACCTCCTCTATTAGCTCCTTGAGTATTCTAGGATGCATTTCATCAGGCCCTGGTGACTTGCAGGCATCCAACTTTTCTAAGTGATTTTTAACTTGTTCTTTTTTTATTCTTGTTTATATGTTCGTATCACCTTTGTATTATGAGTTTAAGGGTAGGTCTATACTTACTTCCTGGTCCGGCGGTAAGCAATCGATCTTCTGGGATTGATCCCGGAAGTGCTCGCCGTCGATGCCGGTACTCCAGCTCGGCGAGAGGAGTACGCGGCATAGACGGGGGAGCCTGCCTGCCACGTTTGGACCCGCGGTAAGTTCGAACTAAGGTACTTCAACTTCAGCTACGTTATTCACATAGCTGAAGTTGCGTATCTTAGTTTAAAGTTGGGGGTTAGTGTGGACCAGGCCATAGATATGTGGGTATATCTGTATTTCCAAACTAGTGCTGTGTTTCTGGGTGACCCCCAGACAGATTGGCATCAGCATTGCCTAGCCTGTTCGATGGCCCATCAGGGGTCATCAGCTGTACAAAGAATCCATTGAAAGGAACCAGGGAAGATACCTTATGAGTCAGCAAGGCATGTGGTATGCCTGCGGACAGAGAATTCTAAGGCTTTTCCATGCCATGTGCAGGGCAGCTTGTGTTTGGGATAAAGGAAGTACAAGCCACATGGCAAAGGATATAAAAGGCAGCTGCATCTTCTTCATTTTGTCTTCATTTCTGCTTCTTACCTCTGGAGTGACTCTTCTACAAACTGAAGCTCCGAACAAAGGATTGCATGACCCATCCAAGCTGTGGATGTGTTCCAGAGGGACTTTCAAGCCAGCAAACTCACCAATACTGCTAAGAACCTGATATATGGACTTTGAAGTCTTTGTATGTATGTGACTGTTTTACCATTTAACAATTCCGCCCACTCCCCTGAGTGCCCCGCATTCCCCCTCCTCCCTCCCAGCCACGCGAAACAGCTGCCCGAGCGCTACCGGCTTCACAGTTTGCCGGGCAGCCCCCAGACCTCCAGACCCTGCGCCCCTGGCCAGGCACTTCCCCTCCCAGGCTCCGGCTGCGCTGGGGAAGCGCCCAACCGGGGGCGCAGGGTCTGGAGGTCTGGGGGCTCCCCAGCAAACCGTGAAGCCGGTAGCGCTCGGGCAGCTCGGCTCTTCAGCTGCACAGAGCTGAGGTGTCTAGGGGGAGCAGCAGCAGCCGCCGCCGCGGGGGAATCCGCCTGCAGCTCGCAGCCTGCCGGAGCCGCTCTAAGGTAAGCAGGGGACTGGTATTTTCCTGGACATGTTTGGCTCTTTGGCAATTCCCCCCGGACGGGGATTTGAGGACCAAAAAGCCGGACATGTCCGGGAAAATCCTGATGTATGGTAACCCTAGGCTGGGGGAGGCGAGGAGGCAGAATGGGGCCAGCATGTGGAGTAACTTTCAAACCGGGCCATGAATACTACACATGTATATGTACACATGTCACGCTACTGGAGGGCTGGGTGCTGCAGTCCTTACACAGGCAAATCTCCCAGAGACAGCCACGCTGTCTGGCTCCCAGCCGATCCCCGCTTTAGCCATGGCCCCACACAGAGAGTCCTGAAACCCGTCTGTGTCCCCGTAGAACAGAGGAACTGGCCTTAGCCTTCGGCCCAGGAAACAGCCCTCGAGTTCCCCAGCTTTAAGCAAAGCAGCCGGAAACAGCCCGTCCCGGCTCCCCCGGCAGGCCAGCCTGTGCTGAGCCAGGATCTCACCTGCGTTCGCATTCCGCATGCCGGGTCCGTCAGCACCTCCAAGGGAAGGAGAGTCCTGGTCAGAAGGTTTCTCCCGCCCGCCCGCCCTCCAGTCACCTGCCTCCCGCCCCTGGAGGCACTCTCTGCACCAGCGCAGCAAACCACGGAAAAGTACCCGCAGCAGGGGGGCAGAACGGTCCCCGCCCGCAGCCTGCACCTAGGGTGATCACCTTTTCAAAAGGCAAAAGCGGGACACATACAGAAGCCCCGCCCCCTCTGTGGCCCCGCCCCTGCTCCTCCTCATCCCCAAAGCCCTGCCCCCTGCTCAGGCCAGAAGCCAGAGGTGGGCAGTGGGAAGAGCCACCTTGGAAGCCTGGGCCACTGTGAGGAGCCCTGGACCCTCCACCTGCCCTGGGCGAGGGGCACAAGAGCAGCCCCCGGCCCGAGTGCCCGCCCCTGGGGGTATGCTGCCCAGGACAGGTGGCAGCTCCTCGGCTCCTGGGCAGGGGGCAGGGCTTCCGGGGAAGGGGAGGAGCAGGGGCAGGGCCTCATGGCGAGGGGGGCAAACGCCCACCTCAGCCCCTTCTTCTCTCCCCGCAGGTAGAGGCTGGCACCACCCCTGAGCCTCAGGCAGCTACGGAGCGGCGCTGCAGGGAATCCGGGACAAATGCAGTCCTGGAGTCATTCAGCCCGGGACCGGGACTAGACCTCTGCATTTCGGGACTGTCCCACCCAGTTCAGGATGGGTAGTCACCCTACCCCCACCTGCACGACGAGGGGAGGTGCGGCCAGCGTGAGATGGCACCGCACCCACGTGCCCTGCGCCAGCAGCCTGGGCGCCCGTCCTGTCTCTGCCACAAGCTGCTGGGTGACCTTGGGCACTTCCCCTGCCACCTTGGTCTGCCTTGGGCAGCAGCTCTTCAGAGCAGGGCCTGTCCCAGTGCATGTACAGCGCCCAGCACCAGGGACTCAGCTCAGCTGGGGCCTCGTGGGGCTGCTGGAATACACAGCGCAAGGAACAGGAGCAGCAAACCCGCAAAGCCAGCTGCGCCCACATCCCCGCAGCAAAACTGCCATTGGCTCCAAAGGGCCTGGGGCAGCTCGGGCAGCACGGGCCTGTGGGGCCCCATGCTGCCCTGTCCCGTGCCCACTCACACAGCGGCTGCGGGAACGCCCAGGAGCAGGGCCGTGTACTTCTCTGCCTTTTGGAACGGGGCATTGGCTCTGAGCTACCAGCCTGGAGCACCTGAGCAGCACCGTGTGTCCAACCCTCTTGGCGTCATGCAGTTAATGCCCCTGCTGCCAATCCCGTGCAGCCTGGCACTGCTGCCACGCAATGCCCACCGCACTCTGCCAGCCTGGCATTCCTATTGCCCGTTGCACCATGTGCCCCAGGCTCCTTGCAGCGCAGCAGCTAGCAGCCCTGCTGTGTCCAGACCGGCCTCGCCACAGCCAGCAGCTCTGGGATAGATTGTGGTTTGTGCACAGCCGTGGGCACTGGTTGGTACATACATGGCACTGCCCCGGGGCCACTGTCATGCCAACACCCCTCTGATCTAATCTCAGAAATCTGACTGCATGGCTGGCTCTGGCAGAAATGGTTCTGCTGCTGTAGACATGGAATAGGTGAGATATGATTGTCATTTGGCATTTCAGCAGTGCCCAGGCACCAGCCAAGAGTGCCCCGCCCGTGCCTGGCACTGCACAGTCCCAGTCTAAGAGACCATGCCCCAAAGAGTTTAGGGTCTAAACAGACTAGACAGACGAAGGCTGGGAGAAAGGGATCGAACATATGAGCTGTGGGAATAAAGGGAAAGTGGCAAAGTTCCACCATTTTTTGTTTCGTTTAAGCCCCTCTGTGCGTGCAGCTGCCTTTGATTTCAGTAGCTGTGGCACGTACGGATCTCAGGCCTAGAGCTGGGCAAAATGTTTTAGCCAAAACTGTTTTTCCATTGAAAAATGCAGATTCCAGTTGACGGGAACCTTAGTGAATTTGTTGATTCTGACTAATTGTTCCGGATGAAAAAAACATCTTGGAAATGTCAATACGGTTCATTTGGACATGTGCAAAACAAAAGCATTTGATTTTTTGATTTCCGTTGACAAGGCGACCAAGGTGCCTTTCACAAAAGTGAGGCAGGCTGGTGTCCCCTTATGCCCAGTAGTCTTTGGGTTACGGCCCCTACCTGGGACGGGAGAGACCCGGTGCAAACCCACAACAAATGCAAGTCTCCCAGGTGGGTACCCTAACCACTGGGCTAGGGACACAAAGGGGGCAACGCCAACT
Source organism: Malaclemys terrapin pileata (assembly GCF_027887155.1). NCBI lineage: Eukaryota > Metazoa > Chordata > Testudines > Emydidae > Malaclemys > Malaclemys terrapin. Next base: position 10,200,826 of record NC_071515.1, on the reverse strand, counting down.
CCTCGGGTGCATGAATGGCATCTAGGTGCCCCCCATTTCCCAATTTCCTTTGCTTTTATTTGTAAGCAGAGTCAGGATGAGCTCTACCCTGACATCTGGTGGTGAATTATGGCGAGTGTGGAAAAGAACTCCAGGGGCTGATCTTCTTTGCATAGGCACACCCACTCGCCTGGCATGAAACAACAGCAACTGAAAGTGGTTACTTTGGCTGGTGTGGGATCCCCAGTTTCTTTGTTATTGGGGCAGGAAGAATAAAGTTTTGTTACCCTGATTCTGTGAATCAAGGGCAGTGAACCTGTTGTATGACAGAAGGACTGAGTGAGTCCTTCACCATTACCTAAGTAGCACTTGCTTGACAAGGGGCATGGGTTACAAAACCCAATGAATAGAGAGAGGATGGGGATAGATATTTGTATTTGATGGTATGGGCCCCTGTCTGAGGGGTTGAAACACCAATTGCACTATTTCCTCTCTCCACTGTTGAATATCAGAGCTAACTTTGATTCTATTAGAAGTCTAGTTACAGACTGCTGAATTGAATTCACTTTGGGCCAATGGTGCACTAGTACTGGGGCTCCCCTACTATGAGCTGAAATTGCTAAGAGCTGAAATCACAAAAGAGATGAGATCACTGAGGCTGTGTTAATTAGTGGGGGAGCCTGAAGCTATAATGCTAAGTGGCTGGCAGAGCAGCTAGCAGAGTGGAGCCTTGCGGGACGGTTGTCGGTGAGTGGAGCAGAGCGGAGCGGCTGGAGGAGCAGCGAGCAGAGCAGAGTGGACCCTTGTGGGAGCGGCCCAAGGGATGGCTGAAGTGGAGCAGAGCTGAGCGGCTCACAGGTCGGTGAGCAGAGTGGAGCAGCTGCCAGAGCAGTTTGTGGGACGGCGGGAGCAGCTCATGGGACAGCTGGTGGAGTGGAGCGGCTCGTGGTGAAGGCTGCGGCGGAACCCCGTCGGCCTCGGATCACGTAAGGTGCCCCTTAACGCCTTGTGTGCCCCCCCTCCCCCCCGAACTCTGGGGCTGCACTGACCAGGGACAGAGACTTTGGGGTTGTTGGACTTTTGGGACTTTGGTGATCCTTGGGTTGCTGGTTTCAAGAACCCAAGGGAAAGGACACAGCCCAACTTGCTGGGGTGGGTTTTTTTTGCTCAAGGTTTGTGTTATGAATCCTGTTTGTGGTGTTTTTTCCAATTTAATGCTGATGTCGTTTACCTCATGTTATTAAACATTTTTTGTTACACTCAGACTCCGTGCTTGCGAGAGGGGAAGTATTGCCTCTTAGAGGCACCCAGGGGGTGGTATGTAATTGTCCCAGGTCACTGGGTGGGGGCTCGAGCCGGTTTTGCATTGCGTTATTGAAGTGGAACCCCTAGATACAGAACCCAGCCCTTGTTGCTGCCAACTTAGATGGGCAGAAGGGTTACATATTAAAAAACACCCCAAAATCAAACAAAACTATTTTATTTGCCTCAAAATTAAAAAAAAATTCCCCCCACCCCCGCCCTTTGCTAAAAACAGCAACTTCCAAACTTCCAATACAATTAGCACTTGTACTGCCTTCGTTTGAATCTTTAAATTATATAATTGTATCAGGTGCATGCACCCTCACACATACCCCCCCACACACCCACACCCACACTCACAGACTCCCACACTGAGACACACACATTCACACCATGGCTGGGGAAAGTGTTGCAAGGAGCAATACTATTTCAAGCCTAGCAAGCAGACTACAGCTACGAAACAAAACTGCCTACGATACCAGCACGAGACGGTTACACAGACGCCGCTCCCTGTGGCTGCTCTCGCCGGTCCGGCTCAAATGTGCTGACAGAACAGACCACGAGTCCCTTAAATACGCTCCCCCCCCGCCCATCGTCGGCTGAGCCAGTGAGCAGGTGGGGCGCGCAGAGCACCAGAGATGCTGTGGGCAGGGCTGAGTACAATAAAACTGCGTAACTGGCTTCTCACCTCTTGCCTCCCTTGTTGCCAGGCCCTGGTGCTATGTACGAACATGAAGTCAATTCTCCACTCCCAGGTGAAGCGCGAAGGTCGCACTGGGCTGAGAAGGGCTGGCGCAGAGCCCTGCGTGGGACTTTGTTTAATCCCGCTGCAGTGCTCTATACTAGTCCCGCGCAGGGCTCTAAGTAGGTGCCGAGGCTGGAGGGGAGGGGTGGTCACTTCCTCTCACGGCTCAGCAGTGATAAGTGATCAGCTGAGTGACATGAGTCCTACTTATTCCGATTGCTCTTGGGCATGGGACTTTCCCGCGTCCCCACTGTCATCAGTGCCAACCCCCGTGACTGCCATGGGCATAGGCCTGGACCTTAGGGGCAGGCTCTCCTTTCTGCTCTGGCCCCCTAAGCTGGGCATAAGGGTAAATATGATGTGGGGTTGGGAACGTGCATGCAGCCCCAAGGGCCTGCGGATGGGCTCCCGAGACTGTGCATAGGGCGTACCACACATCCAAAGTTACATAGCAAATCTCTTCCTTTATATATAATTACACGTTATATGGCATTTACTGTATGTTGAATCACACATTTTGGGATTGGCACGGTCACTTTCCAGAAACCAATCTCTGTACAGTGTGCACTGTCCATGCGCAACTTACTCTGTACCCCATCTTATGTTCCAGGCTTAGCTTATCCATTATCTTGCCCATTATAAATGGTTTCCTGGGTGTCCCCCTTATCTTAGCTAGTCCAGATGTTCTGTTTCCAGCCTGCTGATTCATTTACCTCCCTAATCCTGTCTCCCAAGAAATAAGGCTTCCCCCATGTTTTATTACTTATGTCAAGTGGGACCCACAACTCTCTCATAGATCCATCCTCTGAAAGCCCCTTTCCTTCCCTCCAGGGGACATTGTAAAGGCCAAAAGTATAATTGGGTTAAAAAAAGAATTAAAGAAGTTCCTGGAGGATAGGCCCATCAATGGCTATTCGCCAAGATGATCAGGGATGCAACCCCATGTTCTGGATGTCCCTAAACGTCCAAGTGCCAGAAGCTGAGACTGGACAACAGGGAATGGATCACTCAATAATTGCCCTGTTCTGTTCATTCCTGGCACTGGCCACTGTCAGAGGCAAGACACTGGACTAGATAGACCATTGGTCTGGCCCACTATGGCTGTTCATATGAAGTAGGAGATTCAAGATCCACTGAAATAAGGGCTTTCAAGATTAAGCGAGCAAACATTTAGTTGAAATGGTTCCATGCAAAGAAGAGCAGGACATCCGATCGGGTTTTTATCCTGTACCCTGCAGCCAGCTAATGATTTCTCCCTGTAAACTTTTCCAAGACCTGAAGAATCACAGAACTGGAAGAGACCTCGAGAGGTCATCTAGTCCATCCCCTGCACTCGTGGCAGGACTAATTATCTAGACCATTCCTGACAGGTGTTTGTCTAACCTGCTCTTAAAAATCTCCAATGATGGAGATTCCACAGCCTCACTAGGCAATTTGCTTAACCACCCTGACAGTTAGGAAGTTTTTCCTAATATCCAACCTAAACTACCATTTCTGCAATTTAAGCCCATTGCTTCAGTCTTCTCTTTTCCAGATTAAACAAACCCAATTTTTCCAATCTTCTGTTATAGGTCATGTTTTCTAGACCTTTAATAATTTTTGTTCCTCTTCTCTGGACTCTTTCCAATTTGTCCACATCCTTCCTGAAATGTGGTGCTCAGAACTGGACACAATACTCCAGTTGAGGCCTAATCAGAGTGTAATAATTACTTCTCATGTCTTGCTTACAACACTTCTGCTAATACATCCCAGAATGATGTTTGCTTTTTTTGCAACAGTGCTACACTGTTGACTCAGCTTGTGATCCACTATGACGCCCAGATCCCTTTCCGCAGTACTCCTTCCTAGGCAGCTCTACGCTGACACTGTGTCGACCTAATGACATTGACCATGACTCTACACCACTCGGGGAGGTGACATTACTAAATCGGTGTAGGGAGGCACTTTACATCAACGGGAGCCGAATTTAAGTGAAGACACTTCCACAGCTCGGTGGACGCAAGGAAGCTTACGGTGACCTACCCCTGTAGTGTAGACCAGGCCTCACTTTGACTGAGGCATTAGAAAGGGGATTGCAACAATAGGCCTGACAAGTGTATAGATACAGCTCCTTAGCAGGTGACTAAGCCGTTGACATCCCAAGATATCAGTTTACCCTCTGACAGAACAATTGCTGCATTCATGAGAGACATGGGCAGGTATTCAACTCCGCCCCCAGGCAGGACCCTGAATAATACCCTGTTTCCCCGAAAATAAGACAGTGTCTTATATTAATTTTTGCTCCCAAAGATGCGCTAGGTCTTATTTTCAGGGGATGTCTTATTTTTCAGAAATGAAAAATGCCTTATTATCGGTGGATGCCTTATTATCGGGGAGGTCTTATTATCGGGGGGATGCCTTATATTACAACGAGAGGCAAAACTGTAAGTAGGCCTTATTTTCGGAGGATGTCTTATTTTCGGGGAAACAGGGTAGGGACAATTATCCTTTCCTTTGTTGGGAGAGCTGCAGAAGCCAGTGTCTGGCCCGGGCAGGAAGCTCAGGTGCACCAGCCCTGTTGTCACTACACAGCCTTGTTGTCCTTTCAGAGAGGTGTAGCTGGGAACTCGTTAGCTTGTGGGATTGGTCGTGAATTGCAGCTCCTCCCAGCTCTAGGGCAGCAGTTCAAACCCAGCCTGTGTTGGGAGTTGGCTGATGGTTGTTACCATCTGATGCCTTACTCAGCCAGCTATGAAATAAACTTGGCCTTGGTCTAGGCCACAACAACCATCCCAAGAAGTCAGGGGCTAACTTGGTCCTCTTTCCGCCAGTGGGGAGATTGGTAGTTCCTCTAGGGTGTGGCTGGGGCACATGAGTATGTCAACAGTCCATGCTTGCTTAGTAATATAATAATATATGGAGATATACCTATCTCATAGCACTGGAAGGGACCTCAAAAGGTCGTTGAGTCCAGCCCCCTGCCTTCACTAGCAGGACCAAGTACTGATTTTTGCCCCCGATCCCTAAGTGGCCCCCCCTCAAGGATTGAACTCACAACCCTGGGTTTAGGGGGGTAATGCTCAAACCACTGAGTGTGGCTCTCTCCCTCTAGCGGCTGGACCACAGAGAATTCTGACATTGCCTCTGGCTTTGAGCTAAGAGACCTCCCCCTCTGGGGACGCTCATCCTGAGCTGAGAGCTCTGCTCAGCTGAGCTTCCTGGAAGGGCCACCACTTATCACGTGATACCCCGAGCGTGTGAGCAGCAGCAGGGCTTGAGCCTGTGGCCTCTGTGTCAAGCTGTCCTGCGGTGTCTTAAGAGCTTGAGTATCAACCTCAGTCTGTTATGAGCCAGGCACAAACTCCAAATTGTTTCTATACACAGGGCCAGCGTTCCCTCTAATTTTTCCCTCCCATGCGCGGAATGAAGTTTGTTACGTGCACGAATATGGAGGTGATGTGTGACACATCATCTTCATATAGGTGCACATAACAAAATTTATCTGGTGGGGGTGGGGCCGAGGGGTTTGGAGTGTAGGAGGGGCCTATGGGCTGGGGCAGAGGGTTGGGATGCTGGGGCGTGAGGGCTGTGGGTTGGGGGTGCGGGCTCTGAGGTGGGGCCAGGGATGAGGGGCTCAGGGCTGGGGCAGAGGGTTGGGTGCAGGAGATGGAGGCTCCATCTGGGGGTATGGACTCTGGGGTGGGACCGGGGATGAGGGGTTTTGGGTGCAGAAGGGTGCTCCGGGGCTACGGCGCGGAGAGAGAACTCCCCCCAGCTCTCTCTCCCCACTGCAGCACCTGGGCTGTGGGGAGAGGCGCCTCTCCCCGCCGCAGCTCCGGGGCTGGGGCCATGGGATAGGTGCCCCCCCTGGCCGCGGCAGGTCTGAGCCGGGACTGGGTTTGGGCTGCCCCTCTCCCAGCCACAGCAGGTCCGGGGCCGAGTTGGTTCTGGGGTTACAGGTGGATGGTTACAGGTCTACTGCTACCTCTATTGTGGGCAGCAAACGTCCATCTACAGAAGGGGCCGTATGACCCCTTTCACCAGCGCGAGTCATTTAAAAATGGCTCACGGGTATAACTGTAGAGTATGATTATACCAGTAAGTTTCTCCATGTAGACAAGCCCTTAGAGATGGCATGCTTCCGATGAGATGTTAAACCAAGGTCTCTTCTGCCCATCTCTGAAGGCTGGCCAGGGAGAAGTGACCTTTTACATGGAGCTTTTCAAAAGAGATTAGGGGTTAGCTGGTACTGTGGCAAATGCTCCCTCCCTGCAGGGTCGGTGCAAACCAGCAGCCCGCAGGAAGCAATAATATTGCTACCAAACTAGAATAGGAGCCCCTGGGCCAGGGCTTCTCCAGCCTCTTCATTATGCAGATGGTGTGAAACTTCCTGGAGTGGATCATCTCCCCTGGCAATCCCCTACTGTTCCCCTCCTGCTTTGCTCCTTCATCTCTTGAGTGCCGTAGACCGCCAAGGGGGCTCAGCTGAGCCCATCTGACCGGCGCTGCTGCGGGGCAGTTCCTTGGCAGGGTGGGACATGCTCTGTCTCTGACCTGCGGCAAGTGCCTCTTTGTGCCTGGGTCTCGCTTTGTAAAAGAGATGTGATGTGTCACCTCAGCAAACAGGCGGGGCAGGGGCATTCACTAGTATAATTAGTGACACTTGCTGTGGATGGGTCTGTCTCCCTGTGAGTGCATTGATCAGAGGGGACCTTAAGCATAAGGGCAGCTTGGGGGCCCTGCACATGTTTACAACTTATGGGCCAGCTCGGTTCCCTTCCTTGGCAATGGGACCAGAGTCAGGGGCAAACTGAGGCCTAATCTCCTGCTCCAGCAATGGGGCTGCTGTTTGCAGCTGGAACCTCCCGGCCAAATGCAAAATCCAGATCCAAGGTTTGCCTGCCACTGTTTCTAACAGGACTGACCTGTCGCTGCTTATTAGGGGCTTGTTACGTTAATAATAGACATTGCTGCTGTATTTGTAAATGGACTTTAATATGCTGTAATTCGTCTCATTGGTTAATGCATTATGAGGCCCTGTGAATTCCTGTAGTGCCTCCTTGGGCCAGCCCCGCCAGGTGATCTGTAATAAAATACCATCATTAAATACTTATGGGATCCAGTGAAATGGATTATTTGGCAAGAGTATGTCTTTAGCCAGCCTTTAAGTAGGAGCTGACCAGCTGTTGCAAGGCCAGGGCATGGTTAGCCAAAGCTGTGTTTATTGTCTCTGGTCTGCGTGTAAGGGAGGAGCTGAAATGTTAGCCAGCCTGGGAGAAGGACAGATTCCCATTGATGCTGGTGGATGCACGTTGGACGCATGGTGCAGATGGTGCTGAGCTCTGGGGCAGGGGAAGCAGAGGGAACAAGTCCTCAGGAGCCCTGGCTGCATGACATCCTCCCCTTTCTCTACTGTCTGCGTCCCACCTCTGCCTGGGCTCGGCAGTTCCTTCCTTTGTCCGGTCACTGATCGAATGCAGGCGCTGAGCCCCCTGTGTCGGTCGTTCCTCGGCTCTTGTGACCCCTGAGTGCTGGGACATGGGGTACCAGTGATGCGAGGGAAGGAGAGAGGGCGTTGCCATGTGCTGACTGTTACCGAAATATCGGGTCCACCTAGCTGAGAACCAATAACAGCCAGACAGGGATAAGGAAGAGTTGCTTTATTCTGCAGAAGAAAGGAGAGCTTTGCACCTTAGTACAAAAACTCTGTCCTACACACATTTTACAGATCCTTTATACACATTCAGACAAAGGTCCTTGCAGTGTTAACACTTGATTGGTGGTTGTCAGACCCGTGCTTTTGCTATCTGGTCAGTGAAAACCGGCTTGGGACCAGCTCCAACTACCTTAAGGCCTTGAAGGGAAGACAGTTGAAAAGTTCAGGCTACTGTGTACTTGAAGTGTCTGCTTCCCCCTAATGGCCACTGGTTGACATAAAGGCTGCTCTGTTAAGGGGGGGTCACTAGTAACTTTCACATGACTAATAACCACACCAGATGTTCTACTACACCAGGGGTGGGTAAACCTTTTGGCCCGAGGGCCACATCGGGGTTACAAAATGATATGGAGGGCTGGGTAGGGAAGGCTGTGCCTCCCCAAACAGCCTGGCCCCCGCCCCCTATCCACCCCCTCCCACTTCCCACCCCCTGACTGCCCCCCTCAGAACTCTCCACCCATCCAACCCCCCTGCTTCCAGTCCCCTGACTGCCCCGCCCCCTATCCACACTTCCGCCCCCTGACAGGCCCCCTGGGACCCCACACCTATCCAACCCCCCCTGTTCCCCGTCCCCTGACCCCTATCCCCACCCCCTGAGACTCCCATGCTTATCCAACACCCCCCACACACACATGTTCCCCATCCCCTGACCGCCCCCCAGAACCTCTGCCCCATCCAACCGCCCCCTGCTCCCTGTCCCCTGACTTCCCCTCGGGATCCCCCGCCCCTTATCCAACCCCCTGGCCTCGGCCTCCTTACCATGCTTCTCAGAGCAGCATGTCTGGACGCTGCGGCGGTGTGGCTGTGGGGGAGGGGGGTCAGCGGGGAAGGGACCGGGGGTAGCCTCCCTGGCCAGGAGCTCAAGGGCGGGCAGGATGTTCCCGCGGGGTGTAGTTTGCCCACCTCTGTGCTACAGCCTTGGTGAGGGGCCGAACAATGGGCAGCTGCCATCGTTTGTCTGGGAAGGAACAAAGGGCTGCAGCATCCGCGTGAGCAGGTGAAACTTCTCGGGGGGTTAAAGGAGGCCTTAACTGCTGGCACCTCCCACCCCCGGGTGTAATCTGCCAAAGCCATCTCCTTGCAATGCAGCAATAGAGCAATTGTGAGCCTCTGCAGTAGAGCAGGAGTTAGACCTGCTTACACCACACTTCAATTCGGCCTGACCACTGATGGAGCTCTAAGCGCTTCCAAAACTTTAGTGAATTAAGCCTCGCCGTGCCCCTACGTGGCAGGGAAGTATTGTTATCCCTGGGTCTCAGATGGGGAAACTGAGTCAGAGTGCGGCTACAGGACTTGCTTTGGGACATTCTGTGGCAGCGCGGGGAATAGAAGCCAGATCTCCTGAGCCCTGGCGCTGCGCTTGAGCCGCAAGGCCATCCTGTGCAGATCAGCTGACCGGCACAGACCTTGTGTGGTGGAGGGGAATCTCGGCCAGAGCAGCAGTGACCGTCGTGGGTCTGTGCGACCTGTGCAGCTGCACAAGGGCCTGCACTGCTTGGGCCCCCGTTGCTCTCACGCAACTGCCTGGCCAGCCAGAACGCTGTGCCCCAGGGCTGAAATCAAAACCTGCAGCACTGAGGGCAGGTCTACACTTCAAACGCTGCGTCGGCACAGCTGCGCCGCTGTAGCGCTTACGTGAAGACGCTCCTACACCGACAGGTGAGTTTCTCCCAGTGGCGTAGTTAATCCACCTCCCCGAGAGGCGGTGGCTATGTTGGCGGGAGAAGATCTCCCATCGATATCGCGCTGTCTACACGAGGAGCTAGGTCTGTAGAAGTGCGTCACTCAGGGGGGTGGATTTTTCACATCCCTGAGTGATGTAGTGATCCCGATACAGATCTGTAGAGTAGATGTGGCCTGAGTCTGGGTCCTTCTCTTGGCCTGGCCCTGTCGGGACGTTGCTGAGAATCAGGACAATGAAGACCTAACAGTGTCATGGTGGGTTCTGGGTCCCAGGAGCTGGTGGGGGTGGCAGCCGTGATGGGGAATCTCACTCCATTCCTGTTCTCCGGTCTCTCAGCCAGCGGTTGTTGGCAGCCAGTTTCATCCTCTTGACTCTCCCCCCCACACTCCTCCCAAAAGTGTTGGGTTTTTTTGAGGACCCCAGAAGGATGCAATGGGTCAACAGCTCTTCCCTCGTGAATTTGTTCACCAATTAGACCTAATTTCCGACACACCAATTTTGGTCCATTGATTTTCGGTCCAACCCTTCTCTTGGTTACGGGGCATGGCGTTAACACAGTCCCTGAGCTATATCAACAGGCCTTTTTGTTTGGACTCCTTCCCTCTCTGTGGCTTCCCTTTGCACCTTTCCCCATCAACATTTATTACAGTAGGTGTGGTGCTGTTGTAGGAACGTTCACTCCTTACAGCTGAGCTCACAGCTAGGCCCAATTAGTACCACGGGCTTGATCCCGGGAGCTTCCTCCATGCTCCACAAGTCCTTGGGACTCGAGGGTGTTCGGCCTCACTCAGTAGTTGGAAGGAGGATCAACCCCTGGCAATTAGCTGTGACTAACTCCCTAGCTCGAGCTTTGAGTGCCCAACGCTGCCCCACTCTGCAGTGTTTCTGGGGGGCAGTTTAATTAGAGGGGCGCACGCTTTGGTGCTGCTGTGGGATGAGTGTATTGCACACGCCAGGCGCTCCTGGCATCTCTCCATTCCCCTCCCACAAGGCCCCTGTGTTCACACTTCCACCCCCCTTATTTCAGGGTTTCCCTGCACCTCCACTCACGCCAGGGGCTCACCTTTCCCCAGAGTCACTGTTCGGTTCGTTTGACTTTTACATCCTTTCCCGACATGTTGGGAAGGAGAGACCAGCTCCGGGCTGGGGAGCAGCTAGAACCGGAGCAGACTCACAGCGTAGCCCCTAAGCAAGCGGAAAGCTTTTCTGAAATCTCGGGTGGTTTGATCAGGTGGTTGCTTTGTTGCATTACAACAGTGCCTCGCGTGACAGTGTCCCGGGCAGGTTGTCTGCTGGGATTGAAGCTCTGAATCGAAGAGCGTCAGTCTCCACTGCTTGAGTGAAATGAACAGATCCGTTAGCAAAATGGCTGTGGCACCATCTGAAATCTCTGGGGCTGAGCCACTAGAGAGGGGCAGAGAGCCACACATGGCATGGGTTAAACTGGGGCCCCGTGTAAGATCAGGGCCCCGTTGTGCTCGGCGCTGTACAGACGCAGAACCAAGAAGGTGGTACCTGCCCCAGAGAGCTCTCCCACTTTAATGTTTAGTTTAACTAAATGATGGTGCCTGATTGACAGCCCTGGAGACTCATCCTCTGTCTGTCCACAGGACAGGCCCTGTGAAGGCAGCAACGGGACCAGCTCCTCCGCCCCACCTCACCATTGGGCTACCCACACTGCAGGCCTACTCGGTCTCTGGCCTCTCTGAGGGTGACTGCCCTGAGGGAGCTTATCTGTGGACGTCTGTGACTTCTTGTGTGACCTTGGGGATCTCGGTACCTGTCCATCTCCACAACGGAACGGATGCCAACACCACATGGCCCCTTTGTCTCGCTCTTTGGATGGGAGATGCTGTGTAAGTACAAAGAATTTACCCTGGCTTACCTGACATGGGGTTAGGCCCCCAGGGATGACTGCTCTCCGGCTGCCCCAGCACATGATGGACAGGGGCTGATAGCGCGTCTGTCTAACCAGGGTCTTCCACGGTGCCCCTCCCAGCTGGGAGCACAATGAAGGGAGCGTGTTGTCGGCACTGGTGATCACCCAGTTACAGGGGCCATGTGGATGGAGGTGTAGACCTTGCCAGATGGTCTCCTCTGTGCTGCACTCTGCTCCGGGGGCCTTCAGAAGGCAGGCTGAAGCTAGACCCCCGGGTGGGGAAGGAAGGGACCGATCTGTAGCTTGTCACTCTTGGCCGAGGGAAAGTCCCCAGGGTGGCTACCAGAGGGGCGGTGCAAAGCAGGGAACAGAAATACGAGGAGAACCTCTGCCGAGGCTCCCACCTGGTGAGGGATCACCAGAGCTTTGGTGTAGCGCAGAGTGGGAGACAGAGACATGATGGGGGAAAATCCTTCCAGCTGTGCTGAACCCTAATAGCTTCCTGTCCCACCAGGCCTAAAGAGGCAGTTACTGTCAGTGGGCTCTATTTACCCCCTCCGGCCCCAGCCCCCTGGGATCCTTCGGGGGAAGGTGACATCACAATGTTATGTTATCTGGGAGCTGCACTTTGATTCCATCTCACCAATATGCACAAGTTGTACACTGGTGCTAATCAGCCAGCATGACCGCAGGGCCTGGCTTGCAGCAGTGATGCTGTGTGACTTGTAAGTTCCCTCAAAGCATTGTGAAATAACCTGCGATCTCAGAGTCCGAGTCAACTGACTGAGGCTCGTGCTGCAGGGCTAAAACTAGCAGTGTAGACATCCAGACTCAGGTCGGACCCAGGCTCTGAGACCCTCCCCGTCGCCAGGTTTCAGAGCCCAGGCTCTAGCCCAAGCCCGGACGTCTACACTGCCATATGTAGCCCTGCAGCGCAATCCCAGGTAGTTAACCCAGGTTCTGAGACTCGTTGCAGTGGGTCTTTCTTTACTGTGTACGTGTGTCCCCCTATGCCCCAGTGAGGCCTTACTGAAGTCACTTTTCCCCCTTTATCCTGGCAGAAAGTTTCCTGGGAGTTGCGAGGACATGGAGGTGGGAAACCTGACGGAGATGTGGTACCAAAGCCTGCAGTCAATGCTGAAGGCCCTGAACCAAACACTTCACGGTGCCATCCTGTGCCCACCAGAACAGGCCACGGGGCGGACAAATGGGCAGTACCAGTTTTTCAGCCTCTTACAGGAACAGCCCCTAGTACTATTCAAAGCACCCACAGTCCTCTAAAGTACATTTTATCAGGAAGATTAATGGGAGGTAAAGTCTCAAACACCCGAATGGCCCAATGAACACTTATTTTAGTTAACAGGGATGACAACAGAAACAGTGTCCAAGCTGGACATGGTAACACATGCCCTAATATAAAAAAAAACCCAACATGAATGTCCAGAGGTCACTCTGAAGCAAAGAATTGCCTTGGTAGAGGCCCCCCACTGGAAGAATTAGATACTGTGGGTCAAGAAAAGCACGTCTGGTTTACTGATGGGAGTGCAATGGTAGTAAAAAGGAAAAGGGGTGTAAAATACGCTGCCATTAACTTAGAAGAGGAAGTCATTCAGTGACATTTAGATCATGGATCAGCTCAGCATGCCGAGCTTCACACAATTTATCAGGTTTGAAGGCAATATGAAAATTCTCCACAGCCCGTATATATTTATGCTGACAGTGATTTTTGTGTGAAGGGAATACAGTTTTGGATACAGCATTGGTATAGGAACAGGTGAAAAGCAGCAAATAAAAAAAAATTGCATATTCAAAAAAAGATTTACCAGTGGGTAACAAAAAACCCTAAACAGTTAAAGGGGCGACATGCAAGGGCACACAGTAAAGAAACGGGTATAAAAACCGCCTGGAATAATCAGGTAGATACTATAGCCCGACAATGTCTGTGCTGACACATCTGAGCCAACAGATGGCACTGCAAATCACCCTAACCATGTTCCAAAAAACCAGAAGTTACTTGATGTAGCCCATCAGTTTATGCATGAAAAAGTGGAAGGGACTTTAAAAAGGCTAAAACAAGTAGCAGAATGGGAGTGTATGAATCAGGGGTAGGCAACCTACGGCACGCGTGCCAAAGGTGGCAGGTGAGCTGATTTTCAGTGGCACTCACACTGCCCGGGTCCTGGCCACCGGTCCGGGGGGCTCTGCATTTTAATTGAATTTTAAATGAAGCTTCTTAAACATTTTAAAAACCTTATTTACTTTACACACAACAATAGTTTAGTTTATATATTATAGACTTATAGAAAGAGACCTTCTAAAAATGTTAAAATGTATTACTGGCACGTGAAACCTTAAATCAGAGTGAATAAATGAAGACTCGGCACACCACTTCTGAAAGGTTGCCGACCCCTGGAAAGAATAATATTAAAATATGGGTGCGGAATTGTGTGCGGTACATTCAGGACGAGGCTTGTCCTCTGCACTGGCAACCCATGATGCACCAACGAAGGCTTGGGCCGTGGCACAGGGTTCAAATTGATTTTATTAATAAATTGCCAAGAAGTAAGGAAAGATTCCAGTATTTATTGGTAATAATTAATTCCTTTTCAGAATGAGTGAAGCATTTCCTACTAAAAATAATAGCATCAGGGTAGTGGCCAAAACGTTTTTTAATAAGGTAGTATGTAAATATGGCACCCCCGAAATAATAAATTTTAAGTTGAGTAGTTTGGATTCCATCCAGTAGAGGGCAGTGGTGCACATGAATGCGCTAACCCATTTATTACACTATTAAACTGTGCTGGAATGCTGATTGCTTTTGTAGACTGCAGGTTGAAACTTGTAGCTGGAAAGAAGTGTGAAGTCCAGTCTTCTATGTAAAACTAAACCTATGGGTCGAATTCATCCCTCGTGTAACTCCACTGGGGTCATGGGGCCAGACTCTCAGCTGATATAAATTGCCATAGCTTTAGTTAAGTCAATGGAGCGACACCGCTTTCCACCACCTAAGGATCCAGCCCATAGTCTTGTAATGTAGCCCCGTAGCAGCAAGGCCGGCTCCAAGCACCAGCAAAGGAAGCAGGTGCTTGGGGCAGCCAATGGAAAGGAGCAGCACATCCGGTTCTTCGGCGGCAATTCGGCGGCGGGTCCCTCTCTCCCTCTCGGAGGGAAGGACCCGCCGCTGAATTACCGCCGAAGAATGAAGCGGCATTGTAGAGCTGCCGCTGAAGTGCCGCCGATCGCAGCTTTATCTTTTTTTTTTTTTTTTTTTTGGCTTCGCCACTCTGGGTGGCAAAAAAGCTGGAGTAGCAGTAGGTCTCAAGTCATGGGTTAGCGAGGGTAAGAATGACAGGGGCTCACTGACCTTTCTGGTGCTTAAAAATGCAGGTGTTTATAGAATGGATTTTCTTCAAAAATTTTAATTGAATGAAATAAAGTGACAACGAAATGGGTGGTTACAAGACAAATGGGTCTTGGTTTTTTTTTCAAGTGACTATAATTATCCAGTCATTTACAATAGAGCCCAACAGAATCAGAAATATCGGCCTGGAAGGGACCTTGAGAGGTCATCCAGTCCAGCCCCCTTCGCTGAGGCAGGACCAAGTAACCCTGGTGTATTTCTGACAGGTGTTTGTCCAGCCTGTTCTTAAAACCTCCAGTGAAGGGGATTCCACGACCTCCCTTGAAATCCTATTCCAGAGCTTAACTCTTATTAAATTTTCCTAATATCTAACTTAAATCTCCCTTGCTGCAGGTTCATTACTTCTTGTCCTCCCTTCAGTGGACATGGAGAACAACTGATCATTGGCCTCTTTCTAACATATTTCTTAATATATTGGAAGCAGGGATGGCCCGTCCATATAGGTGAACTAGGTGGTCGCCTAGGGTGCCAAGTTAAATGGGGTGCCAAATTCGAGGAAAAAAATCAAATAAAAAAAAATAAAAGGGGGAAAAAATGAAAAAGATGAAAAAAATACAAATAAAATAAGGAAGATGTCATTATTTCAATTCCCATGTGCATACAGAGGGAATAGGAATTATAATTAATTTCTCTACATTTTTGAGAATTTATTAATATGTCAAATCTTTTATTTACTGCAAAAATAAATAATATTTTAGCGATTTTTTTTTCAATTTGCGACGTAGGGTCAAGATGACCCACTCCGCAATTTTGATAAGCAATAACTCAGCCATAATGAAACACATCCGCCAGTGGCAAGAGCTACAATGCTAGTGACACCTAACTCGAATATACATCAAGGTCGCATAGCCAGAAATGAATGTAGAGCGGAGATATCACGAGTTGATACATGTCAAACGGTCATTTTAACACACATCGCAGGTAAGTGGTTAAGAATCGAGCGAATACTGTGGAAAATTGTGTTTCCTGGTGCCAAAGAATAAAGAATAATGTCTTTCAGCATTATAAATCCAAAATGTGAGTATCTTTAAGCGTTATTAAATCTTAGCGTTATTATCGGGCTGTATAATTATGAACTTTTCTTTGTTATAACTGGTTCACATGTAATAAATAAGGTCCATAAAAGAAAAGTGACAGCGTTAACGCTTAATAGACTACGAAAGTGATGACGTCCCCCTCCAAGCGGGTAACCGTGAGGAAGGGGATTACTTTCCAAACAACTGGTGTCAGGTTATAACGTCAAAAAAGGTCATTTTGTTTCCATGTAAACGCTGTCACTAACTGTTTTAATAGGTAAGTGAGTGTATGTTACTAATTATTGAACCTTTAAGCAGTGAAAAGACATGTTGGAATGGCTGCAATGTGGTTTAAATCACCAACCATGTGGTGCAACAGCCATCCTTAACACTATAAGGCTTGCAGTCGGGAGCACAGTACATAACAATATTCAAGTGCCCCATGGCAGAAAGAGGAAAAAGAAAACCCTCCGGAGCTGAGTATCGTAAACAAAAGACTGAGAAGGAAAAGGACCAAGCAAAACAGCAGGGATCCTTCCTGAAATATCTTCTCTTTAATCCAAATAAAGATGGAAGCAGTTCCCAGCATGCAGATGAAGGAATTTTACTTGGAGAGAAGGTTATCTCACATCCGCATGGAAGCAGTTTGGAACATCAAGATGATGGAAACTTACTTCTAGATGAAGGCAGCTCACAGCATCAGACTGATATGGAAGTGGAAAAAATGTATTCACCTTCGGACACATGCAGAAATTGAAGTAAATGAAGTAGAATTCTGGAAGAAAGGATCAGGACGTTACAAACAAGTTACAGTATGGGGACCCAGCTTCATGGCCCAGATGTAATGACAGCATGCGGCAAATTCTTGTGGAACATGGACCCGAACAAGTTCATGAATTTCCCTTACCTAATGATGGAAATAAAAGAAAATTCTCTGCTCAGCATTACAAGAGGAAACTCATAATGGGGAAGAAATTAATCTAAACTGGTTACAATATTCAGTGGCGAAGAACTCTGTGTTTTGCTTTTGCTGCAAGTTGTTTAGAAATCAAGCAATTGGTACATCACTTACTGAAAATGGTTCAAAGGACTGGAAAAATATATCTTCAATTCTCTCTTCACATGAAAGAAATACAGAACATTTGGAATGTTTTCAAAATTGGAAAGAACTTGAATTATGATTGAAAAAAGGAAAACTATCGATGAAGAAAATTTACATGTGATCAAGGAAAAAGAAGAATATTGGCAACAAATATTAGAGCGTCTGATAGTTTTAGTGAGAGTTCTCGGTGGGCAAAATGTAGCATTCCGCAGCTGCGGTAGAAATGAAAAATTATATACTCCAGGTAATGGAAACTTTTAAAAATGTGTTGAATACCTAGCTTTGTTTGATCCAGTCATGAAGGAGCATCTACGTAAAATAACTAATCATGAAACACAGGTTCATTACTTAGGAAAAAATATGCAGAATGAACTGATTCAAATCCTAGCAAATGCCATTAAAAATAAAATTGTAGAAGTTGCCCATTCTGCAAAATACTTTTCAATAATACTGGACTGTACACCAGATGTGAGTCATGTTGAACAAATGACGATGATCATTCGTTTTGTGAATATGGAAAAGTCTGCAGATGAAGATAATGTTGAAGTGCTCATAAAGGAACATTTTTTGGGTTTTGTATCACTGAAGGAGACAACTGGAGCATTTATGACTGAAACTATTCTACAAGAGCTTGAAACAATGTCATTATCTGTTGAAAACTTACGTGGCCAAGGCTATGGTAATGTGAGTAATAGGAAGGGTAAAGACAATGGTGTGCAAAGGAGAATGATGGAAATCAATCCTAGGGCCTTTTTCGTTCCTTGCAGTGCGCATTCTCTGAATTTGGTTGTCAATGATGCTGCTAGATGCTGTTTGGAGGCAAGCAGTTTCTTTGACCTGGTGCAACGTGTTTATGTGTTTGTCTCAGGCTGAACACGCCGTTGGGAGATTCTGACTCGCCATGTGAATTCTCTAACTGTGAAGCCACTTAGTCAGACAATATGGGAGAGTCGCATTGATGCTTTGAAGCCTCTTCACTATGAACTTGGAAACATTTATAATGCCCTAATTGAATTTTCTGATGATACTACCTTTATTGGATCATCCGGAAATATGGCACGTTCAGATGCAGAAGCTCTTGCAAATGGTCTTTCCAAGTTCAAATTTGTGACTTTTCACTCATTTTGTGGTATAATATCCTTTTTGAGATTAACCTCACTAGTAAGCAGCTTCAGGAAAAGAACTTGAACGTACATTCTGCTATTCAAAAACTGCAGCAAAATAAAAATATTCTGGAGGAATTCAGAAGTGATGAAGGGTTCGAAAGAACACTGGTAGATTCTCTTGAGCTTGCTGAAGAAATAGACTTTCCGACAGAATTTGAAGCAGAGCCGGTTCTGATTCGGCAAAAGAAACAGCAGTTTTCGTATGAAGGACGAGACACACCCATTCAGAATCCAAAACAAAGGTTCAAAGTGAATTTCTACTTCGCAGTCCTTGATACTGCTATTGACTCAGTTGATGAAAGATTTCAATACATGCAGCAGTTAGAGTCAGTATTTGGCTTTCTATATGATATCCACAGCTTGCAAAAGAAAACAGCAAAACAGAGAAGAGAATTTTGTATAAAACTGGTGTTGGCATTGACTCATGAAAATTCAGAAGACTTTGATGCTACAGATTTCTGTAGTGAGCTTCATTCAGGCTTTTTCCGGACGACTTAAGAAACATTCCACTCCTGAAGTTTGTTTGTGAAAATAAACTCAGACAGTTTTCCAAACATTTTTATAGCTCTTTTAACTTTGCCAGTTTCCGTAGCTAGTGGGGAACATGGCTTCTCAAAGTTAAAATTGGTAAAAACATATCTGTGTTCGACAATGGTGGAGACTTGTTGGACTTGCCACAATGTCAATAGAGCATGAAAGAGCTGGAAAACTGGATCTAAAAGAACCAGTGACTGAATTTTCAAAACTTAAAGCAAGAAAAGTCATGTTTTAAGAGCACAGAGTGTTTTTTATTCTGAGTGTTTTGTAAATACAGGTTAAAGTTCATTGCAGAGTTTTCTTATTTCTTTCTATAACGGATGTGGTGGTAATGGCAGTTAAAGCAGGATAGCGTAATGGATGATTTTGGATTTGTAATAATAAAAATGATAATTAACATTTTTAATGCATTTTTATTTGAAATCGGATTGAAATATCATCTAGCTGTCGTGTACAAATCTATTCTGAAAATTGTGTGTCTCTATTTTATCTGATCTCAGAAACATTGGTTGGACGGATGGACAAACCGAATAATTAAGTCTCTGTTTAAAAAACAAACAAACACTTAAAAAACATTAAAAGGAAAAAAGGGGCAAAATTTTTCCCAGTTTACCAAAAACCTCAGCCTAGATCTGCCCTTGGGGGTGGGGGGCGCCGATTGCATGGTTTGCCTAGGGCGCCAGTTCCTGGCAGCTCGCCTAGGGCCGCCCCTGACTGCACAGAGCCCATTGTAGCGGTTCAGAACGGGCTGGTGGCAAGGGACAGACCATGGGTCGTTCCTGGAGGGGCAGGGATTCATTTCAGCCTCTAGAAGGCGCTATGACGGCCTAGTGGAGGGGGACTAGGGAGCCAGAGGGCGTGAGGGGTCCAGCAGCCTGGGAACTGGAGGCAGAGGAAGGGAAGGGGATGCAGCCAGGAGAGGAGGCTGCAGAAGCTGCAGCAGGAGCACAGAGGCAGGTGCCCTTCAAGTCTCTCAATGGGGCACTAATGTGAACTAATGGTGCAGTGCAGTGCCCCAGCCACCAGGGATTAGCCTGGGACGGGGGCAGTGTGTTCTGACCACAGCGAAGGGACGTCTCTGCATGGAAAGGGCCTGGGGCAGGTCGTGCATCGTCAATGGGGTGGGAGTTTGGGGCTTGCAGCCTAATGGTCTCTCCCAGGGGGAGCTGCCTGCAATAACAGATGTGATCCAACCGCTGCAGCTAGACAGGAGGAGAATGAGGTGAGGCCCCAATGAGACCAGGCTGCTTGACTGAGCCCCGGACATGGAAACCTGCCCTCTAACATAGGGACGGCCTGGAAGGGGCACCCCAGGCAACAGACGTGAGAAACACCCTGGGGCAGGGTTATCCTGTACCCCTCTACTGGACTGCCCCCTACAGGCCAAGATAGGAATTACTGTGTGTATCATAGAGCCTAACTGGTCCCTTGGGTATGAGCCCACCAGATGCTGGAGCCTGTAGGGCCCAGTGCGTGAGGCATCTTCAGCCCCGTCTCCAAGTCACAGCCGAGCATCTGCTGCACAACACGGCAGCAACTCCCCCGCGGGAGACGGGCGCCAAAGCCGAGCATTGGCCAGTGCTATGCCAGGCTCCGCAGCCTGCTTCTGCACCACTGGGAACAGCTTCACCAGGAGAGAGACCCCAGGGGCCTGGGCACTCTCCTGGGAGGTGGGAGCAGGGTTCGAGGCCCTGCCCCACATCAGGCAGAGGTGGGATTTGGATCCGGGTGAGAGCTCTGATTCCTGGGCTATTGCGCAGGGGCCACCACCACCAAGTGTAAGCGCCTCACAGACTTCAACAGTGGGAAAGTAGATGCCTAGGGGCTTTAGGTGCCTACAGGGTAGCAGCTGAGTGGGCTTTTGTGAATGCTAGTGGTGCCTAATTGTTGGATTTAGGTGCCTAACTGTCCCTTTAGGCACCGACGGGGTTGTCTACACGGCGCCGCAGTCCGCTCTAGGGGTGTGTGAGTTGTGCAGCACTCGCACGTCGCACTCTAGCCAGCCCGTGTAGACCCCGCTGGTGGGAACTAAAGGTACCTAATGCACATTGATGCCGTCCTGAAACAGGCCTGCTGGAGGGTGCAGGGTCTGCTCCCGGCTAGTAGCCTTGTGGACACTGACCACCGTGGTGAAAGGACTGGAGTGGAGAGACAAAGCTGGTGAGCAGCAGAGGGGAGGGCACCCTGCACCCTCCTGTGGGGCACAGCCGTGGGCCCAGGCTGGGGAGCTCTGCAAGCTTTGGGCCTCATACTCCTATGGGCAGTGGATTTGCCCTGCGCAGGGTTGTGCCTATATGGCACTGTCTAGTCAGTGGGGTTCTTCTTTACGTAATGTATTGGAGGAGCCACATACAGAACATATACACCTCGAGTGCCATACCAGAGGCTTCACCTGTCGCGTCCTTACCCTGCCCAGTTAAGCCATTCCTTGCCACTCAGATGCTCTTTTCTGCAGGCAGCTTCACTGGACCAGGCGCATTCTGCGGCTGCGCCCTTAGCAGTCCTGCCCCGAATCCCAGGTGAAAGGTGTTAGTCTGTACAAAGGAACGTCAGCGACCTAATCACAGCCTGGGATCTAATGCTCCTAATCCCTCCAGCAGCAGCGTGGCAGCTGGCATTTATGATGGGCAAGAGTGGAATTCCAGCCCCATGGCGCTGGACACCCACATGCGCTCTGGGACGTGCTGACTGCCATGCTGTGAATCCCAGAAGTGGGTCCCAGAGGTGGGACTGTTGGAGAGCAATTGCAGCCCCAGTCCATCTGTGTTTCTGATTGTTTCAGGAAGTCCTCAGCTATGAGGGGGTGGTACTTCCTGGCCAGCCAGTCAAAAGTGTTAGTGTCACCGTGAGATAAACCTCTCTCCCAGACCACACCCTCTGATCCACCTCTTCCACTCCAGATCCAAAAAACCCAGATATCAGGTCTTGTCAAATGGCACCTGGACACACAAGCCGGAATGTGGACTGGCCGGGTGGCAACCCTAATCCTCCATGAATTTATCTAGTTCTTTTTTGAACCCTGTTATAGTTTTGGCCTTCACAACATCCTCTGGCAAGGAGTTCCACAGGTTGACTGTGCGCTTGTGAAGAGACTGTGCACAGTGTGAAGACTGATCCCATTGATAGATTGTCAGCTCTTCATGGCAGGGATTGTCTTTTGTGTTGTGTTTGTGCAGCACCTGGCACAATGGGGGCTAGTCCATGTCTGGGGCGCCTAAATCGTATGGTAATATAAATAACAAACAGATATACAGCACCTGGCACAGTGGACTGGGGCCGTTAGGTCCTACTGAAATCCAAATAAATAATAACAACAACAGATTTGAATTGCAAAGGGCATAGGGCCAGAAACCTATGCCCTAGGGAACCAGTGGTGTCAAGAACCTAGCTCTGGGTCTGTTATTGTCCGTGTCCTTAGCTGCTCTTGTCAACACAAAGCTGAACCGGGGGTGTTTTGGTGGCACTCCCTCTGGAGCTGCCTGTATTGTTAACAGTTTGCAGGTGAAATACAGTCCAGAGCCGAACTTGCCGTGACCTACAGTCTGGTAGGTTTGTTTCCTGCCACGGCTCCGTGTTTGATGTGGCTCTCGGGAGGTCAGTGAGAACGTTTGCATTCCCATGAGTCACCCTGCGGCTCGAGCAAGGCAGAACAGGTGTGTTTTCCCCACAGAGGAGTAAGCAGAGGTGTGGATCATTTATCCTGTTACCTCTGCATGGGGCAGAGAAAATTAAAGCTCTCCAAGTGTTTCAGGCTTTTATCTACACATGAACAGGAGGAGGAACAGGAGCAGGCCGTGAAGTCAGAGAATGCCAATGTGTAGGAGCATCTGTGGGCACCTGAGGATTTGTTTTTGCAAGACCTTTTAACTCATGATTGTTTACCTCCTCATCAAATGTCACTCAGATTTGGTCTGATTTCCCCCTGGCCAACTATGAATCTTCCAGCCTGCACTGCTTGGAATGCAGGAGCTGGAGGTCCTTTGTGTCAATACTGAGCCAGTGGGGCTAGGGGGCGCTCTGCTGCTGGACCACCTGCCGGAGGAGCCGTAAAACTGAGATCCCAATCAGGGCTCGTTGCTGAAGATCCCACACCACTTTTTGCCAGAATTGGGGGGTTACCCCCACTCTCCTGGCTAAATTTCTAGGTAGGAGATGAATCAAGAGTGGGCAAAGCAGACGATGAGGTAGAGAACAAGGGAGGGAGGAAACAGGTGGGACCAGAGAACGAGGAACAAAGATGGAGGGAGAGAGACACGTAAGGAAGAGGAACAGATAGAATGACCCACAGGGCAGGGGAAAGGGTGATTTGTGATGAAGACAGAATGATAAAATGGAGCAAGAAAACAGAGTGGGCAGAGCTGGGGGACATCGCTTGTAGGTGTTTCTTCTTGAGAGAAGGCGGCTTGTGCTGCAGGTAGGGTTGCCAAGCCTCCAGGATTGGCTTGGTGTCTCCATGAATTCAAGATTAATCTTTAATTAAGGATTATGTCATGTTATGAAACCTTCAGGAATATGTCCAACCTAAATTGGCAACCCACAAAGTACCTTTCCCCCTGCCAAGGGTTAGACGCAGAGGCAGTAGGGCCAACACCCCATGTTCAAAAATCATGTCATGTCCCCCCAAATCATGAGGTTAATAAATCAATAAATGATTTGCTCTCTGGTTTTTGAGCCTTTGGAGTTCACATTTTCAAGTATTTACCCACAGCCATAAAATCTAGAGCGACTCACTTGAAAGAAAGGAAGAAGAAAGCTGAGATTCTCCTTCAAAATGCCCGGCTGAGTTTTCGAAAGGAAAGGCTGAACTTGCTCCACTGTGAGCCAACAGGCACCACTTGGAACTCCAGCCATTGATCAGACTACAGCAGGCCCCCCCGGCTTTGCCCCCTGCCCCCGAAAGTCAGCGTTAGGGCTGCTGACTTTCTAATCACACAAAACCGAACACCCCTGCCCTAACCCTTCTCCAAGGCCCCTTCCATTGCCACCCCATCACCGAGGCCCTGCCCCGCCCCGTCTCCGAGGCCCCAGCCCCGCTCACTCCATTCCCCCCGCCCTCTGTCGCTCGCTCTCCTCCACCCTCACTCCACTCCTTCATTTTCACCGGGCTGGGGCAGGTGGTTGGGGAGTGGGAGGGGGTGAGGGCTTTGGCTGGGGGTGTGGGCTCTGGGGTGGGGCCAGGGATGAGAGGTTCGGAGTGTGTGAGGGGTCTGGGCTGAGGTAGAGGGTTGGGGTGTGGGAGGGGACATGGGCTTTGGGGTGGGGGTGCAGGTTCTGGACTGGGGCCAGAAATGAGGGGTTCCGGGTGTGGGAGGTGGATCCAGGCTGGGGCAGGGGGTTGGGGTGCGGGAGGAGGTTAGGGCTCCAGCTGGGGGTGTGGGCTCTGGGGTGGGGCTGGGGATGACGGGTGGGGGAAGGGGTTCAGTGCTGGGACAGGCAGTTGGAATGCGGTGGCGGGAGGTGAAGGCTCCGGCTAGGGGTGCGGGCTCTGGGGTGGGGCTGGGGATGAGGGGCTTGGGGTGCAGGGGAGGCTCAGGGCTGGGGTAGGGTGTTGGGGTGTTGGGGGGGTGCAGACTCTGGGAGGGAATCATAGAGTCATAGAATATCAGGGTTGGGAGAGACCTCAGGAGGTCATCTAGTGCAACCCCCCGCTCAAAGCAGGACCAATCCCCAAGCTTGGGTGCAGGAGGGGGCTCAGAGCTGGGTCAGGGGGTTGGGGTGCAGGAGGGGTTTTGGAGTGCGGGCTCCGGGTGGTGTTTACCTCAGCCGGTTCTAGGGAAAAGGCGACATGTCCCTTGGCTCCTAGGTGGAGGCGCAGTCAGGCAGCTCTGCACGCTGTCTCCACCCAGGCAATGGGAGATGCGGAACCAGCGCTCGGGGTGGGGGCTGTGCATGGGGCTGCGGCCGTCCCTCCATCTAGGAGCCAAGGGACATGTCGCTGCTTGCGGGGAGATGCGCGGAGCCAGGTAGGGAGCCTGCCAGCCCCACGCCAACCAGACTTTTGACAGCCCAGGCAGCAGTGCTGACCGGAGCCGCCAGGGTCCCTTTTCGAGCGGGTGTTCTGGTCGAAAACCGGACACCTGGGAACCCTAGCCAGGATGCTGGCAGCCAGCAAGATTCCTCTACTATTAAAGGTGCAGTGCCCAGAAAAGAGAAGGCCGACATCTCAGTCACATGGCTACACGCAGCCTAGTGCGCAGTGAGGAAAGTTGGCCGCACACACTTGGAAATCAGCAGCAGCTTTATTATGCAACAAACAACTAGATGTCATGTTAACTCTGGCCCGTACTTCTGTGACGCTTGGAAAGGCTCCTATGAGAGGGGGAAAAAAACACAATAAAAGCAATGATCTTCAGCTATATATTGATCTTCCAAGCTCTGTTTCTAGCCATCCAGCTTGCATCTAAACACTCGACACTCATATTAAAACGACCATCGTTTCCACCTGAAAGGACCACGTTTCCTGCCCCTCTAGAGTTATAGGGGTGTACCCAGGCCCGGCACAACCCATTAGGCAACCTAGGCGGTTGCCTTGGGCACTAACATTTGGGGGGCGGCGACCGCGGCGGCCGGATCTTCGGCTGCCCCCGTTGTCGTCCGTATTTTGGGGGCGGGACCTTCTGCCGCCTGTCGGAGGCGGCATTTCGGGGGCGGGACCTTCCACCACCTAGGGCAGCAAAAACGCTGGCGGCGCTCCTGGGTGTACCTAGAGCTGTAGTGCACGGCCCGTGTCTGTGCTTACCTCGCTAGTCCTGGAACAGCTCCTCGGGAAACAGCACCTCAGCCCTTCTGGCCTGGAATAGGAAGAGGAAGGATTAATCATTCAAACACATAACAGCCCATGTCACCGTGGGGCTGAAGGGCTCCTGCTACTCAGACTGCATCAATGGGCACAGAGACCGGACATAATCTGATTCGCTGCAAAGGGACCTAAGAGGAGAAAAATGTAGGGGAGGCAGAGCATCAACGCCACCCTCTGGTGAGTGGCTTACATGACTAGTTTCTGCCTTACTTTTTTGGAAGATGACAGGGCCTCTGCGTCCCCATTGCCATCTCCTTGACCCACACCCTGGGACCTCTGCTTCCTCACTGCACTTACCTAAGGATATTACTTACGTTCACGTACCAAGTCCAGGCCTTCTGATCTGGGTCTGTCTGCCGGCGTGCTGGACAGTGCGCCCTAGGGAATCAACACAATGGCTCTCCTGTCAATGCTTACATTCTCCAGGGCGAACTTTCAGAGTTTCAGCCTCTCAACAAAGAGAGCAGTTTTCAAGACGTCTCACAGGAAATCAAACGCAGTCACAATCTGGGAAATTACCGAGGGACTGATGGCCGAATGCTGCGCTATTTCCACTGTTCCAGAGGGATTTCCTCAGAAATATCTGGATGATTATGGTTTCAACAAAATCCCTGCCTTTTACATAAACCCCAGGCCACCCCACTTACAGGTCAAGAAATGAGGATGCAAGGTGCCCCAGACATACATACGGAGCACTGCCAGTTGTGAGAATATGGGACTGAGCAACGCTCTGCAATCTCAGTTCAACAAGTCAACAAAACTTACCTCAGCAAAGAAGGCAACTGCGGTGAGCGTGTGCTTCTTCCTGCCCCACTTGGGCCTTGGGCCTGAAATCCTTCCCTCTCTCATGTGGGGCTCTGCAACATAAATACCCATGAGTAACAGGGACAGCAAGCTCTACAGAGCAAATCCGTACGGCAGATAGTAGAAAGAATAGCTTATACTATCTATCTATCTGTCTATCTATCATTACATGTTAATTCACTTACAGCATCTAGGCCTCCCCATTGTAGCTGGATGGCTCACAGTCAGAAGCTGGGATGTATCTGTTGAGGGGCTGGATTGTAGAATGAGAGTCCATGCATAGGCTCAGGCCAATGTCTTCCTATGTCACTGTCCAAAGTCTGGCACTAACATTCATATTCAGGCATCTAAACGAGTGGATTGATTTTCAGAGGAGCTGAACAGCCACGGCTTCGGCAGATTCGAGTGAGAAGTTCTTGGTATTCAGCATTTGAGAAAGGTCAGGCCATTTATTTAGGTGCCTGAGTGTGGCATTGCAGCCGCTGCCATGGGTCATTTACAATGAATACGGAATCAACATCATCTCGGCACGACAACCAAGTTCAGGATCTAATCGAGCTGTATCCTCTCTGTACTGCTGTACGGTTGCGAAACATTGGGACTGCGCCACTCAGAGTGGGCAAAGCTGGAGGCTTTCCACATAAAATGCCAATGTTGTATATTGGGCATAGAGTGGAATGACTTCATTTGTAAAGCAGATGTTTATGGTCGCTGCGGCCTACAGACTACTGGGGCCATTGTCCGCAGACGGCGTCTTATGCTTTTCAGACATGTCGCGAGTATGCCACAAGACCAGGCCTGCACAACATACAGCCCGCGGGCCGCATGCAGCGCGTGGGGGCTCACTGTGCGGCCCGCGGGGGGATTCTAAACCCCACGCACACAAAGTCCCGAGGCTGGTGTGGCGGCACTTCCTGGGGCAGCTCCTGGTGGCATGCCTGCCCGCCGACAGGAGCCAGCAATGCGGGACACGGGCATGGAGCCCTTGCGCGCTGCCGGGCCCCCCCCCACCCCCCGCTCGCGCGCTGCCGCCCCCCCCCCCCGCCCCAAGCGGGACACGGGGATGGAGCCCTCGCGCGCCGCCGCGCCTCCACCCGCACCCCCCCCAGGCCCCAAGCGGGACACGGAGCCCGCACGCGTTGCTGCCCCTCCTCACTGCCCCAAGCAGGACACGGGCATGGAGCGCTCGCCCCCCCCCCCAGCGGGACACAGGGCTCAGCCACCGCCCCCGTCCTGAGTGCTTTTTGGCCCCCCCGGGACTCCTGCCCCATCCAACCCCCCGCGTTCCTTGATGCCCACCCCAGGACCCCTGCCCCATCCACCCCCTTCCCTGTCCCCTGACTTCCCTCCACCGCCCCATCCAACTCCTCTCCTGATTCCCCATCCAAACACCCCTTCTCCCTGTCCCCTGACCACCCTTGGAACCCCTGCCCCTGACTGCCTCCCACCACCCCATCCAACCCTTGCTCCTTCCTGACTGCCCCCCGGGACCCTTGCCCCCATTCAATCCCCCTGTTCCCTGCCATCTGACCGCCCCGACGCCTATCCACCCCTCCACCACCCCCCTGAACTCGCCTGCCCTCTATCCAATACCCCCTCCCTGCTCCCTTACCCCGCTGCCTGGAGGTGGCTGGCGGTGCTACAGCCGCGCCGCTCTGCTGGAGCCGGGCCATGCTGCCACCGCGCAGTGCCTGGAGCACTGAGTCAGTCTGAGCTTGCAGCCCCCCCGCTTCCCGCGAATCAGCTGTTCGTGCAGGAAGCCTGGGAGGGCTGAGAAGCAAGCGGCGGCTTCGCGCTCAGGCCCAGGGAGGCGGAGCGGAGGTGAGCTGGGGCGGAGAGCGGTTCACCTGGGCGCCCCTCCCCCCGGGTTACCTGTTGTGGCGCGGACGGCTCCCCCCACCCCAGCTCACCTCCGCTCCGTCTCCGCCTCCCTGGGCTTGAGCGCGAAGCCACCGCTTGCTTCTCTGCTCTCCCAGGCTTCCCGCGCGAACAGCTGATTCGCGGGAAGTGGGGGGGAGGGGGAGAAGCGGGGCGGAGTGTTCAGAGGCGGAGGCGGAGCGGAGGTGAGCTGGGGCCGGGGACCGGGGCGGAGAGCTGGAGCACCCATGGGGTCGGCTCCTAAGGCGCCACTTTTGGATAATGTGCTCAGGGGGAGCAGCCGCTCCCTCTGCTCCCCCCCAGCTATGGTCCTGAGCACTTCAACTTACCGGTTGTTAAATTTAGAAGCCCTTTTAGAACCGGTCCCGCGCAGGACAACTGGTTCTAAAAGGGCTTCTAAATTTAACAACCGGTTCCCGCGAAACGGCTCCCGCTCACCAATGGAGACTCCCCTTGCCGCTCTCACCCTAGGAGCCAGAGACCTCCCAGCAGGGCTGGTGAGTGCGGCCAGGGAAGGGGGAAGGGTGTGGTGGAGTGAGTGTCTGGGAGGTGTGCGGGGAGTGCTGGGCTGTGAGGGTGTGGAGGGCGCTGGGCAGTGGGGGAGGTTTGTGTGTTTTGGGGTGCTAGGCAGTGGGGGTCTGTTGGGGGGTGCTGGGCAGTGAGGGAGATCTCATAGACTCATAGACTCTAAGGTCAGAAGGGACCATTATGATCATCTAGTCTGACCTCCCGCATGATGTGGGCCACAAAACCTGACCCACCCACTCCTGGAAGAATTCTCTCCCTTGACTTAGCTGTTGAACTCCCCAAATCATTATTTAAAGACTTCAAGTTGCTGAGAATCCTCCAGCAAGCGACCCCTGCCCCATGCTGCAGAGGAAGGCGAAAAACCTCCAGGGCCTCTGCCAATCTACCCTGGAGGAAAATTCCTTCCTGACCCCAAATATGGCGATTAGCTGAACCCCGAGCATGCGGGCAAGATTCTCTAGCCAGTCCTCCTGGAAAAGTTCTCTGTAGTAACTTTTAATATCCCATCGACCATTGTTATTGACCTATTGACTAAAATCACTGTATCCCATCAAACCATCCCCTCCATAAATTTATCAAGCTTAATCTAAAGCCAGAGTGGTCTTTCGCCCCCACTGTTTCCCTTGGAAGGCTGTTCCAAAACTTCACCCCTCTGATGGTTAGAAACCGTCGTCTAATTTCAAGCCTAAACTTCCCGACCGCCAGTTTATATCCATTCGTTCTAGTGTCCACATTCGTACTGAGCTGAAATAATTCCTCTCCCTCCCTGGTATTTATCCCTCTGATATATTTAAAGAGAGCAATCATATCCTCCCTCAGCCTTCTTTTGGTTAAGGTAAACAAACCGAGCTCCTCGAGTCTCCTTTCATACGACAGATTTTCCATTCCTCGGATCATCCTAGTGGCCCTTCTTTGTACCCGTTCCAGTTTGATTTCATCCTTTTTAAACATGGGAGACCAGAACTGCACACAGTACTCCAAATGAGGTCTCACCAGTGCCTTGTATAACGAAACCAGCACCTCCTTATCCCTACTAGAAATACCTCGCCTAATGCATCCCAAGACAGCATTAGCTTTTTTCATGGCCACATCACATTGCCGACTCATAATCATCCTGCGATCAACCAGGACTCCGAGGTCCTTCTCCTCTTCCGTTACATCCAACTGATGCGTCCCCAGCTTATAACTAAAATTCTTGTTAGTTATCCCTAAATGCATAACCTTACACTTCTCACTATTAAATTTCATCTTATTACTATTACTCCAGTTTACGAGGTCATCCAAATCTCCCTGCAGGATATTCCGATCCTTCTCCGAATTGGCAATACCTCCCAACTTTGTGTCATCCGCAAACTTTATCAGCCCACTCCTACATTTGGTTCCGAGGTCAGTAATGAATAGATTAAATAAAATTGGACCCAAAACCGAACCTTGAGGAACTCCACTGGTAACCTCCCTCCAACCTGACAGTTCACCTTTTAGTACGACCCGCTGCAGTCTCCCCTTTAACCAGTTCCTTATCCACCTCTGGATTTTCATATCGATCCCCATCTTTTCCAATTTAACCAATAATTCCTCATGCGGTACCGTATCAAACGCTTTACTGAAATCGAGGTATATTAGATCCACTGCATTTCCTTTATCTAAAAAATCTGTTACTTTCTCAAAGAAGGAGATCAGGTTGGTTTGGCACGATCTACCTTTCGTAAAACCGTGTTGTAATTTGTCCCAATTGGCATTGACCTCAAGGTCCTTAACTACTTTCTCCTTCAAAATTTTTTCCAAGACCTTGCATATTACAGATGTTAGATTAACAGGCCTGTAGTTACCCGGGTCACTTTTTCCCCCCTTCTTGAAAATAGGAACCACATTAGCTATTCTCCAGTCAAACGGTACCACCCCCGAGTTTATGGATTCATTAAAAATTATCGCTAACGGTCTTGCAATTTCCCACGCCAGTTCTTTTAATATTCTCGGATGAAGATCATCCGGTCCGCCCGATTTAGTCCCGTTAAGCTGTTCGAGTTTGGCTTCTACCTCGGATACGGTAATGTCAATCCCCACTCCTTTATTCCCATCCGTCTCGCTTCTACTATTCCTCAGCCTTTCATTAGCCTCATTAAATACCGATGTAAAATATTCATTTAGATATTGTGCCATGCCTAGATTATCCTTAATCTCCACTCCATCTACAGTCTTAAGCGGTTCCACTTCTTCTTTCTTTGTTTTCTTCCTATTTATATGGCTATAAAAGCTCTTACTATTGGTTTTAATTCCCCTCGCAAGGTCCAACTCTACTCGGCTTTTTGCTTTTCTCACTCCATCTCTACATGCTCTGACCTCAATAAGGTAGGTTTCTTTGCTGATCCCCCCCTCTTCCACTCCCTGTACCCTTCCTGTTTTTTCTTAATGACCCCTCTGAGATGCTTGCTCATCCAGCTCGGTCTAAATCTCCTGCCTATGAACCGTTTTCCCTTTCTTGGGATACATGCCTCTGACAGCTCCTGCAACTTCAACTTGAAATAATCCCAGGCGCCTTCCACCTTTAGATCCTAAATATGTTAGTCCAATCCACTTCCCTAACCAGTCTCCTTAGTTTATTAAAGTTAGCCCTTTTGAAATCGTAAACCTTAGTCTCCGATTTAATTCTGTTAATCTTTCCATTTAGTTCAAACTGAATTAGCTCATGATCACTTGAGCCAAGGTTGTCCCCTACAACCATTTCCTCAACGAGGTCCTCACTACTCACCAGCACCAAATCTAAAATGGCATCCCCCCTCGTCGGTTCAGCAACTACTTGATGAAGGAATTCATCAGCTATTACGTCTAGGAAAATCTGAGCCCTATTATTGTTACTAGCATTTGTTCCCCAATCTATATCTGGGAAGTTAAAGTCTCCCATGATTACACAGTTCCTATTAGTATTTACTTCCCTAAAAACGTTAATGAGTTCTCTGTCCATATCCAGGCTAGATCCCAGCGGTCTATAGCACACCCCAAGCACTATCCCAGGGGAGGCTCTAGTAGTTCTTTTACCCAGTGTGAGTATTGCCCAGAGACTCAGTCTTATCCATTCCATCACTTATTATTTCTTTACAGTTTACCTCATTATTGACATACAATGCTACTCCCCCACCTTTACCTTTGATCCGGTCTTTCCTAAACAGCACATACCCTTCCATATCTGTACTCCAGTCATGACTACTGTTCCACCACGTTTCAGTTATTCCTACGATATCCGGTTTTATTTCTCGGACCAGGAGCTCCAATTCCTCCATTTTGTTACCTAGGCTTCTCGCATTGGTGTATAAACATCTTAATTTATGCCTTTTGGCCTCTCTCACATTCGTTCTCCCATTTGATATGGACACCGTACTGCTAGTATGACCCATTAGTCTGGTATCCACCCCCCCCCTTATGTCCAATCTCTTCCCCCTTGGCTGTATCTGTTCTTATCTCATTGTCCTCCCTCTCAATGTTATAATCTGGTGTGGAGATTAACTGGACATCTCCCAACCGTCTCCCCCAAATTCCTAGTTTAAAGCTCTTTTGATGAGATGAGCCAGCCTCCCTCCCAGAAGTCTATTTCCTTCCCTACTCAGGTGAAGTCTGTCCCGTGAGAACAGTTTTCTGTCCCCGAAAGCCTCCCAGTGGCCATACATCCCAAAGCCCTCTTTATAGCACCACTCCCTTAGCCAACTATTTGTCATCACAATCCTTTCACCCTTTTACTGCCCTTCTCTAGGAACAGGCAGAATCCCACTGAAGATGATCTGAGCCTCGAATTCCTTAAGCGTCTTCCCCAGCCTGGCATAATCTCCCTTGATTACTCTAGCGAGAACCTAGCCGTATCATTTGTTCCTACGTGAAGGAACACAGTCACATGCTTCCACTGCCCTTGTTCTCCCCCCGACATTCGCCCGTCACAGGTCTTAGCCCCTGCTACCACCTGTGCCCCTGAGCATTCCCCTTCAGCCCCCACTTGCCTTTGCTCCATCAGGTGCTCGAACCCCCTTCTAAACTCTATCAGGGTATCTACCTGCATCTCCAAGCCTCGGATCTTTTCTTCCAGCAGTTCTATTAGGCGGCATTTCATGCACACATACCTCTGTTCAGGTACCGCTGCTAGGACCATGTACATACCGCAGCTGCCGCATGCAATCATCTGCATTGTGTCACCTGCGGCTTGGCTCATGGCTGCTGTTGCCTGGGCCCGCCTGCTCAGCTGTGCCCTCTGCACCTGGGGAAACACAGCACACAGGGCACCATGCCCTCCTGCCTCCCCTTCCACCTCCTCCAATGGAACTCCCACTCAAACTCCCGTTAGCAGCCCTGTTCGCTGCCTCCTGTGCCGCTGCTTGCAGCTGTTGCCGCTGCCTGGCTGGGTGGCCGCTTTTATAGGCCCTCTCCTCAGCCAAGCTCCACCCCCAATCAGGGCTCAGCTGCCCGCCCAGCATGCTGCTCCTACAGGCCTCTACACATACAAGCAATACAAAGACAGACGCAAATACAGGTACCTTCTCCTCCAATGGAACTCCCACTCAAAGATCTGTGTGTGTCAGGGCACTGGGGGTCTGTGTGGGGCATTGTTTAGTTGTGGTGGTGGGGCTGTGGGGAAGGGCACTGGCAGGGAGTGAAAACCCATATAAATTGACACAAATTGCAAATTAAAACTTTTTAAATGTATAAGCATTTTACTCACTTGGGCGCATTTGCCTCATGGCACACAAATTTGAACTCTGCTTCAAAAATTTGCACAGAAGAAATTTTTCTTTTACCTTAATTATACTATCTTAGGAGCCCGCTATAACATAGTACCAAGGTTCAATACAAAGTCATATAAAAGTTATACAAAAATGCATAATGCAGAGAGTTATCTACAACTGCATTGATTGACTGCTGTGTGCAGTAATATAGTGACCCCTGGACCTACAGGCTTCCACACACCGTCAGTGCCTTGTTAGTGTGCCATGCGCCGTGAGATATCTCTTCTCTTTGTGTGTGACTGTGAGTGTTTCCCTTGTGTGTGAATTTATTCAACAAAATCTTGAGCTTCATAATGGATACCATGAGTGAAAAGAAAAAGAGAAAAATAGAATCAGAGCACAGAGTTTTCAACATTGAATGGACGAATAAATACTTATGTACTATTTCCAAAGACAAAATACTGTGCCTCGTGTGTCGCGAAACGGTCGTCGTTCCGAAAGAATACAATGTTCGGTGGCACTTTGAAACTAAGCATCCCAATCTCGCCAAATTGAGCCCAAATGAAAAAATAATTAAAGTAGCCAGTTTAGCGAAAAACCTTAGTAGAGAACAGCAAATTTTCAAGAAAGTGAGCACTGAGAACAATACAGTTACTAAAGTAAGCTTTAAAATTTCTAAGGAAATTGCTGCTGCTGGGAAATGCTTCACAGAAGGTGAGTTATTAAAAAAGTGTATGTTGATTGCTGTATCTGAGTTATGTCCAGAAAAGAGGGGAATATTTGAGAATGTCAGTCTATCACGCATGACTGTACAGAGAAGAATAGCTGACATTTCTACCAATTTAAGTGATCAGTTAAAGCAGAGAGTCAGTGAATTCTGCTTTTACTCCCTAGCTATGGATGAAAGCACTGATTTAAAAGACACCGCCCAACTTCTTATTTTTATTAGAGGTATTGATAAAAACTTTGAAATTACTGAAGAACTTGCTGGCATGTGCTCCATGACGGGTCGCACAACCGGAAAGGAAATCTCCAGTGAAGTGATAAAGTGCATGAATGATAAGTCGGGATTAGATTTCACAAACTTGGTGGCCATTTGTACTGATGGTGCTCCAGCTATGTGCCAAAAAAATGTTGGAGCAGTTACTCTTCTTGAAGAATTTATCGGGAGAGAAATAACCAAACATCACTGCATTATACATCAGCAGGTTTTTTGTAGCAAAGTCTTAAAATTTGAGCATGTAATGTCAGTGGTAGTTTCCATTGTAAACTACATCCGTTCTAGAGGACTAAAACATAGGACATTTCGAGCCTTTCTTGAAGGGGTAGACACCGAGTGCAATGACTTAATCTACCATACAGAAATGAGGTGATTGAGTCGAGGAAGAGTGCTCCAGCGTTTCGTTGCTTTGAAAGAGGAGGTAGCAAAATTCCTAGAAAATGGGCCAATAAAATTCCCAGAGCTTGAAAATGAGTCCTGGAATCAAGATCTCTTTTTCTTTTGTGATATTACAGCACACCTGAATGATCTCAACATTCAACTTCAGGGAAAAAATCAACTTATCTTTCAAATGTGTGCAGCAGTGAAAGCTTTCAAAATGAAATTGAAACTTTTCAGAAGTCAGCTGTCAAAAGGTGAAATGTGTCACTTTCCCACTTGTGCACAGTGTATCCCTCAGCACAAACACGCCGAGTTAGGAGAAAAATATGCAAAGCACATCATTCTTTTGATTGAAGAATTTGACAGAAGACTTACTTTGTCTAAAGAAGAAGACGTCCAGTTGAAGCTGATTGAAGATCCCTTTTCTGTGGATCCAGAGGAAGTGCCACTAGATTTGCAGTTGGAGGTTATTGAACTTCAGTGTTCGGCAGTTTACCGAAATAAGCACAGAGAAAGCAGCTTGCGGCACTTCTACAAAAGTCTGGACAATGAAGTTGCACTGAAAACGTTCAGCATTTTTGGACGCACTTACATATGTGAACAAACATTTTCCATCATGAACATGAATAAAAACAAGCAACGTTCTTCTCTGACTGATGACCATTTGGAAGACATTATGAAAATATCCACTTCAAATATGACCCCCGAATGCGACAAGCTTGTTGCGGAAAAGAGATGTAATATTTCACATTAAATTTGCAAGGTAATTATGAAAAGTACAAATGTTTTCTTTCAACGGAACAGATGTTTTTCATTTTTCCATGATTAATAAAAAAAATTAAAATAATTTAAAAAATTGTTTGATTTAATTGAAAAATTCTTAATAAAGTATCACACCCCCTCCCCCCCAAACCTTAGCTGTTTCGGCGGGGCGGTGCTGGGGAAGGAGGGTTTGTTTCCGCGGGGCTCGGTGGCGCTGGGGGGGGGGTGTTTCCGCGGGGTCGGGGGGTTTCGGCCCTCAGCTGTTTTCTTTGGAGTAATATGGCCCTTGCCGTTTTACGAGTTGTGCAGGCCTGTTTTAAAGCTTACTTTAGTAACTGTATCGTTCTCAGTGCTCACTTTCTTGAAAATTTGCTGTTCTCTACTAAGGTTTTTCGCTAAACTGGCTGCTTTCATTATTTTTTCATTTGGGCTCAATTTGGCGAGATTGGGATGTTTAGTTTCAAAGTGCCACCGAAGGTTGTATTCTTTCAGAACGGCTAACGTTTTGCGACACACGAAGCACAGTATTTTGTCTTTGGAAATAGTACATAAGTATTTATTCGTCCATTCAGTGTTGAAAACTCTGTGCTCTGATTCTATTTTTCTCTTTTTCTTTTCACTCATGGTATCCATTATGAAGCTCAAGATTTTGTTGAATAAATTCACACACAAGGGAAACACTCACAGTCACACACAAAGAGAAGAGATATCTCATGGCGCATGGCACACTAGCAAGGCACTGACGGCGTGTGGAAGCCTGTAGGTCCAGGGGTCACTATATTACTGCACACAGCAGTCAATCAATGCAGTTGTAGATAACTCTCTGCATTATGCATTTTTGTATAACTTTTATATGACTTTGTATTGAACCTTGGTACTATGTTATAGCGGGCTCCTAAGATAGTATAATTAAGGTAAAAGAAAAATTTCTTCTGTGCAAATTTTTGAAGCAGAGTTCAAATTTGTGTGCCATGAGGCAAATGCGCCCAAGTGAGTAAAATGCTTATACATTTAAAAAGTTTTAATTTGCAATTTGTGTCAATTTATATGGGTTTTCAGATAGAGACATCATAAGTAAAAAAAAGAAAAACAAAAATTTGTGTTTTAAATTGAAAATTTTCCTAAAAAATATCAATAAATGATTATCAGCCAAGAATAAGATATGTAATTACAAATGCATTTTAATTTCTTTATTGGTCGAAATGTCAAAGACTGCTAAACTAACCTTACTGTTTTTCCCTGCGATCTTTTTCATTTGCCCATTCAATATAAACTCTGTCCAAATCTATCAGTCCTCAATCCAGCTGGTAACTCTTAATACACATCAGCACCCCACATAGAACCCCCCACTCGCTAGTTTCCCAATACACACAGATTTCTCCTCTCTCCCTCCTAGTGCCCTTCCCCACAGCCCCACCACCACAACTAAACAATGCCCCACACAGACCCCCAGTGCCCTGACACACAGAGATCTCTGTCACTGCCCAGCACCCCCCAACAAGCCCCCACTGCCTAGCACCCCAAAACACACAAACCTCCCCCACTGCCCAGCATCCTCCAGACCCTCACAGCCCAGCACTCCCCGCACACCTCCCAGACACTCACTCCACCACACCTTTCCCCCTTCCCTGGCCGCACTCACCAGCCCTGCTGGGAGGTCTCTGGCTCCTAGGGTGAGAGCGGCAAGGGGAGTCTCCAGTGGTGAGCGGGAGCCGGTTCGCGGGAACCGGTTGTTAAATTTAGAAGCCCTTTTAGAACCAGTTGTCCTGTGCGGGACCAGTTCTAAAAGGGCTTCTAAATTTAACAACCGGTAAGTTGAAGTGCTCAGGACCGTAGCTGGGGGGGAGCAGAGGGAGCGGCTGCTCCCCCTGAGCACATTATCCAAAAGTGGCGCCTTAGGAGCCGACCCTATGGGTGCTCCAACTCTCCGCCCCGCTCCCCAGCCCCAGCTCAGCTCCGCTCCGCCTCTGCCTCTGAACACTCTGCCCCGCTTCTCCCCCCCCCCCGCTTCCCGTGAATCAGCTGTTCGCGCGGGAAGCCTGGGAGGGCAGAGAAGCAAGCGGCGGCTTCGCGCTCAAGCCCAGGGAGGCGGAGACGGAGCAGAGGTGAGCTAGGGTGGGGGGAGCCGTCCGCGCCACAGCAGGTAACCCAGGGGGAGGGGCGCTCAGGGGAACCGCTCTCCGCCCCAGCTCACCTCCGCTCAGCCTCCCTAGGCCTGAGTGCGAAGCCGCCGCTTGCTTCTCAGCCCTCCCAGGCTTCCTGCACGAACAGCTGATTCGTGGGAAGCAGGGGGGCTGCAAACTCAGACTGACCCGGTGCTCCAGGCACTGCGCGGTGGCAGCGTGGCCCGGCTCCAGCCCAGCGGTGCAGCTGTAGCGCCGCCAGCCACCTCCAGGTAGCGCGGTAAGGGAGCAGGGAGGGGATGTTGGATAGAGGGCAGGGGAGTTCAGGGAGGTGGTGGAGGGGTGGATAGGGGTCGGGGCGGTCAGATGGCAGGGAACAGGGGGATTGAATGGGGGCAAGGGTCCCGGGGGGCAGTCAGGAAGGAGCAGCGGTTGGATGGGGTGGTGGGAGGCAGTCAAGGGCAGGGGTTCCAAGGGTGGTCAGGGGACAGGGAGAAGGGGTGTTTGGATGGGGAATTAGGAGAGGAGTTGGATGGGGCGATGGAGGGCAGTCAGGGGACAGGGAAGGGGGTGGATGGAGCAGGGGTCCCGGGGGGGGCATCAAGGAACACGGGGGGTTGGATGGGGCAGGAGTCCCGGGGGGGTGGGCCAAAAAGCGCTCAGGATGGGGGCGGTGGCTGAGCCCTGTGTCCCGCTGGGGGGGGGTGAGGGCTCCGTGCCCGTGTCCCGCTTGGGGCAGTGGGGAGGGGCAGCGGCGCGCGCGGGTTCCGTGTCCCGCTTGGGGCCGGGGGTGTGTGGAGGCGCAGCGGCACGCGCGGGCTCCGTGTCCCGCTTGGGGCCGGGGGCGGGTGGAGGCGCGGCGGCGCGTGAGGGCTCCATCCCCGTGTCCCGCTTGGGGCCGGGGGGGGTGGAGGCGTGGCAGCGCGCGAGGGCTCCATTCCCGTGTCCCGCTTGCGGCGGGGGCAGGGCCGGGTGGAGGCGCGGCGGCGCGCGAGTGCTCCATCCCCGTGTCCTGCTTAGGGTGCGGGGGGGGTGGAGGCGTGGCAGCGCGCTAGGGCTCCATCCCCGTGTCCCGCTTGGGGCGCGGGAGGGGGGGGGGTTGAGGCATGGCGGCACGTGAGGGCTCCATCCCCGTGTCCCGTTTGGGGCGGGGGGGGTGGAGGCGCGGCGGCGCACGAGGGCTCCATCCCCGTGTCCTGCTTGGGGTGCGGGGGGGGTGGAGGCATGGCGGCACGCGAGGGCTCCATCCCCGTGTCCCGTTTGGGGTGGCGGGGGTGGAGGCGTGGCAGCACGCGAGGGCTCCATCCCCGTATCCCGCTTGGGGCGGGGGCGGGTGGAGGCACAGCGGCGCGGAAGGGCTCCATCCCCGTTTCCCGCTTCGGGCACGGGGGGTGGTGGAGGCGTGGCGGCACGCGAGGGCTCCATCCCCGTGTCCCGCTTGGGGCCGGGGCGGGTGAAGGCGTGGCAGCGCGCGAGGGCTCCATCCCCGTGTCCCACTTGGGGCTTGGGGCGGGTGGAGGCGCGGCGGTGCGCGAGGGCTCCATCCCCGTGTCCCGCTTGCGGTGCGGGGGGTGGTGGAGGCGTGGCAGCGCGCGGGGGCTCCATCCCCGTGTCCCGCTTAGGGCGGGGGCGGGTGGAGGCACGGCGGTGCACGTGGGCTTCATCCCCGTGTCCCGCTTGCGGCGCAGGGGGTGGTGGAGGCGTGGCAGCGCGCGGGGGCTCCATCCCCGTGTCCCGCTTAGGGCGGGGGCGGGTGGAGGCACGGCGGTGCACGTGGGCTTCATCCCCGTGTCCCGCTTGGGGCGAGGGGGGGTGGAGGCGTGGCAGCGTGCGAGGGCTCCATCCCCGTGTCCCGCTTAGGGCGGGGGCGGGTGGAGGTGCGGCGGCACGCGAGGGCTCCATCCCCGTGTCCCTCTTGGGGCGGGGGTGGGGCCGGCAGCGCGCGAGGGCTCCGTGCCCGTGTCCTGCTTG
This sequence comes from Malaclemys terrapin pileata, assembly GCF_027887155.1. NCBI lineage: Eukaryota > Metazoa > Chordata > Testudines > Emydidae > Malaclemys > Malaclemys terrapin. The sequence goes on along the minus strand of NC_071515.1, from coordinate 10,161,348 downwards.
GGGCAGGGGGGCCGGTGGCGCGCGAGGGCGCAAAAATATCCTTGCGCCGGCATCGGGTCGGGGGGGGCACCTGAAAGCCCCGCCACCGCAGCTCTGATTGGGCTGGACTCAGCCGCCCGCATTGCTGGCTCCTGTTGACGGGCAGGCACGCCACCGCGGGCCGTATGTTGTGCAGGCCTGCTATATGGCATGAACCTGTTAGTCCCTCGTAGATTCGTCCACACTGCATCTACTTCTGCTGTCAAACCTTCTCGTGGCTCCGTAGCATGAGAGGGCTAATGCACAGATTCCATCTCTTCCTACAAGGTCACAAAGAATGTATCAGAGATCGGAGGCTAATCAGAAGAAAGGGAAAAGGTCAATAATGCCGTGGCTGATGTAATGAACCAGCTGTCTTGCAACTCATCCTGTTATGGAAGGAAGACAGAGAAGTGAGAAAAATGAGATTGCAAGGTGCCCCAGACATATATATGGGGCACTGCCAGTTGTGAGAATATGGGACTGAGCAACGCTTTGCAATCTCAGTTCAACAAGTCAACAAAACTTACCTCAGCAAAGATGGCAACTGAGGTGAGCGTGTGCTTCTTCCTGCCCCACTTGGGCCTTGGGCCTGAAATCCTTCCCTCTCTCATGTGGGGCTCTGCAACATAAATACCCATGAGTAACAGGGACAGCAAGCTCTACAGAGCAAATCCGTACGGCAGATAGTAGAAAGAATAGCTTATACTATCTATCTATCTGTCTATCTATCATTACATGTTAATTCACTTACAGCATCTAGGCCTCCCCATTGTAGCTGGATGGCTCACAGTCAGAAGCTGGGATGTATCTGTTGAGGGGCTGGATTGTAGAATGAGAGTCCATGCATAGGCTCAGGCCAATGTCTTCCTATGTCACTGTCCAAAGTCTGGCACTAACATTCATATTCAGGCATCTAAACGAGTGGATTGATTTTCAGAGGAGCTGAACAGCCACGGCTTCGGCAGATTCGAGTGAGAAGTTCTTGGTATTCAGCATTTGAGAAAGGTCAGGCCATTTATTTAGGTGCCTGAGTGTGGCATTGCAGCCGCTGCCATGGGTCGTTTACAATGAATACGGAATCAACATCATCTCGGCACGACAACCAAGTTCAGGATCTAATCGAGCTGTATCCTCTCTGTACTGCTGTACGGTTGCGAAACATTGGGACTGCGCCACTCAGAGTGGGCAAAGCTGGAGGCTTTCCACATAAAATGCCAACGTTGTATATTGGGCATAGAGTGGAATGACTTCATTTGTAAAGCAGATGTTTATGGTCGCTCCGGTCTACAGACTACTGGGGCCATTGTCCGCAGATGGCGTCTTATGCTTTTCAGACATGTCGCGAGTATGCCACAAGATGTTCCGGCGAACGCCGTTCTCTGAGTGGCTCGTAACATCCGAGAGACAATTCCACCAATCAAGGGGTGCAGGCAGCCCAAAGGCAGGCCCCCTATTACATGGGTGCCTCAAGTCTATTCCGACGTTGGGCTCTCGGCCCGTCAAGCACAGGAACGGATCAATGGTGAACAATTGCTACGGCCGACCGTTCGGCTAAGCGTTGAAGAAGAAGTATGGATTTAGGTATCTAACTATTGACATCCATGTTTGAAAGTGCTGGCCCAAGTGTCTAAAGAAAAGTGAGATTATATAATGTCAATGGATGGAGAGATGAAGGGTTTTATTTAACTGTCCAAGGGGAACTAGAGGCCTGGATCATACGAACAGCCATATTCGATCAGACCAGTGGTCCATCTAGCCCAGCATTCCATCTTCGGATCGGAGGCTAATCAGAAGAAAGGGAAAAGGTCATTAATGCCGTGGCTGATGTAATGAACCAGCTATCTTGCAACTCGTTCCATTATGGAAGGAAGACAGAGACGTGAGAGCAAATGCCCTTGGTTTTACACTAACAGTCTTGTCACCTTTTTGTTTAGCTGGAGCCAGTAGCCGTCATTCTGCTGAGTACTGGGGTCACTTAAACTCATCCCCAGCTGCCTGCATCTCATGGGGAACAATGCAGGTAATTACCACAGGATCATGCAGGCACTGGCTTCGGGGCTGGGGTGGTGGCTCAGCTGACCTCCTCCAGTCACCAACTTCTCTGTGGGAACTCAGGGCCCTCCTGAGTCCCATCGGTGGCTTTGGGAAAGGTCCGGGCCACCCAAGAGATCTCTGTCAGGAGCATTTTCCCTCTCCTCCTGGCCAGTCAAGCAGCAGAACAGGTTCCTGAATCTAGCTCCTAGGGTCTGAGGTGACTGGTTTCTGCCACCATCCCGAACTTGCTGAATGGCCCGTGAGACACTGACACGGACAGAGGAATCCGGATCTTGCTGTAGGTCACTGAGAGCTGGGACAGAGAGAGGAAGCTCAGGTCAAAACACATATCGTATTAGCATGCCCTAGCACCTGCACCATGGGCCTCTGTATCTTCCACAGGGGCGGCTCTATGTTTTTTGCCACCCCAAGCACGGCAGTCAGGCGGCCTTTGGTGGCATGCCTGCGGGCGGTCCGCTGGTCACGCAGATTCAGCGGCGTTTCTGTCGGTGATCTGCCGGTCCCGCGCCTTCAGCGTACCTGCTGCCGAATTGCCGCCGAAGCTGCGGGACCGGCGGTCCTCCCCAAGGCATGCCACCGAAGGCTGCCTGACTGCCGCCCTCACGGCGACTGGCACGCCGCCCCCCCCGAGGCTTGCCGTCCCAGGTACGCACTTGCTGTGCTGGTGCCTGGAGCCGCCCCTGATCTTCCACAGCAACTAACTCCTCCCAGATGCTCTGGACCCACCAGGGCTATCAGTGTCATCGCCAGCTGATAACCGCTTAAGTCCTCAGGGACATCTGCCCTTGGCAGCACCATCTTCCACTGCATTCTGGGGCATCCACCTCCTTAGCACCATCTCCCTGCCACATGCCAGGGCCTCTCACCCTGCCTGGCATTTACTTTCTCCTGGTAAAACCTTCTGGCACCTGGAAATGGAAGTGATGCCTGACATCAGAGAAAACAAAGCTGGGACTGATGTCCAGGCTCTCTCAACAGCTACCTCTGGCCACGTCTAAATTGAACTCAATGCAGCAGCATTGCGGGGGAGTTGCACTTTTCTTAGACTGGTTCACAAGTGGGAGGGATAGCTCAGTGGTTCGAGCATTGGCCTGCTAAACCCAGGGTTGTGAGTTCAATCCTTGAGGGGGCCATTTAGGGAACTGGGGTTTAACAAACAAACAAACACTATCTGGGGATTGGTCCTGCTTTGAGCAGGGGGTTGGATTAGGTGATCTCCTGAGGTCCCTTCCAACCCTGATATTCTACAAGGAGCATGAGCTCTCCTTCCACATGCAAACACAGCCATGTGGCAACTACTTACACTGAAGTATCAGCTCCTTCTCTTGCCTGACCATGGCGGGCTCTGAGCTTTGAACAGTGCAACCTGGAACGTACAATGGAAATGAATCTTGCAGGAGTTTTCACCTACCCTGGGGCTACCTTTTAAAAAATGTCAGTCTTTCCAACAAGCAAAACAGCTTTCAAGTGGTCCCTGGGATAATCAGACAAGTCCACAAGCTCCAAGACAAAGAAGCTCATGTCTTGGAAGATACAGAGAGCCTGATTGCCAATGGCTATGGTATTGCTGCAGTCCCACAGGGATTCCAGTCGGTGGAGCTGGAGGGTAGGGTTGTAATTTGCTCCAGGCCTTTTGATATAATCCCCAGCCCAACTGCCTCAAGGGCAGGAAATCTAGACATTAGGATCCCAGGGGGTTAATTCTTGCTGCTAGTGCCCTCCAAGCAGAACACGGGACAACCTCTCAGATAGAAGTTGCTTAAGAAAAGTCATGGTTACCGATAAAGATGGCTGCTGCCCGTCGTATTGGAGCCTGGGGGCTTTGGAGGTGATCCAGACATTGGAGCAAGATGTCAGATACGCTCTTGAGCTTCAGCACCTAGGAATAGAAACCAAAGAAGCTTCTTGTTGCTGGGGCCGCAGGGTGAGGAGAAGAGAGATTTCATCTCCAGGTAGCTGCTTGGCTTGGAGGGGTGGGAAGAATGCAGCTCTCATCTCCATGTATCCTGGGGGCGACCATCTACATGCCAGGCAGTCATTAAATGACCATTTCAAAGTGTCACCAGACACATTGCTGGTGTCTGAGCTGCTGGCACTGCAGGGCTGGAGCCTGGCACTAGAGAACACTGAAGCCTGGTTGTATGGGCTTCATCTGGGGAGGACATTAGAGAGGGTGCAGAGCATAGGAAATACGGTGCAGAAGTGGCCAATGGGCTGGGGTAAGGTGAAAAATGGGGACATCCAGTTTCCTGCAGGATTGGGAAGGCATTTTTGCCATCAACTGATTCTTTATGTTGTGAGCTTTCACCTCCGTACTGAACTCCTGGCCAGGTCTGGCTGTTCAGATCTGACAGGCACTGGGAGGAGTGGGGGAGCTGGGTGCTTCTAAGAGGAAGCCAGAGTGCAGTATGCTAGTACTAGACATGCAATCAGAGCAGTGAGTGAGGGAACACGTTTCCGGTCCCACATCTAGAAGCAGCACTCACGAGAAGCCGATTGTTCACTTACAGAGTGCTGGCAGATCTTGTCCACCACCCGGAGATGGGTGTGCCAAGCCTTCTTGCTGTTAATCTGCTTAGGACAAGACCATCCCAGGAGCTGAAAACACCCAGCCAAGGCTTTCTGACACCTCTGCAACACAAAATGGGACAAGGAGAGTTTGCATCATGAGAAGAGCTAGAATCTGTGGTCACTCTGCAGTGAAAAGCCAGCTGAAATGATCAATGAGGGAAAGGAATGTGGGGGTCACATGGTATCCTGCTGACCCTTGGTGTCTCTTTGTTCCTATTAGTGGAGGCTCTGGGAGTTTGATCTTCATGGTGGCTGCAGTTCAGTGACTTAGGAAGTGGCTGCTGGGAGCCATAAAACATCTCCACTTGTGTGTCCATTGAAGGCCAGGGAACTTGCTTGGGTAAGCGGGTAGGACTGAGATTTTTCACTTTTGGGAGGCGGCTCTGGAGACAGATCTAGCAGGAGAGCTGGAGCAGTCAGGGCCTGCTGCACCAGGGAGCACATGGCAGCGGGACTCACCTTGCCCACGTCAGGGTCCTCGTCCTGTAAGTGAAGGAGCAGTGGGACCAGGCTGCGGGTCACTTCCTCCTGCAGCAGGGGCTTCTGCCTCCTCTTCACTGTGTTAAGCAACTCTGTAAAGAGCATGATGGCAGCAGAGCGCACCTGGGGTCTCACCTGTGATGGACACACAACCATGAGGGGATCTCACCGAGGGAGCTTCACACTCTCCTTACAGGGTGAGCTCGGCACAATGCAAACCACAGATAGGGGCCAGTCTGACTAATAACTCCATGGTCTGCCCACCAAGAGGGCACCCATTTGCAGAAAGGTTTGGGTGGAGGGGCAGACAACACAGGTTAGGACAGTGGTTCCTAAATTTCCTTGGAGGCCTCCTGTAAGTGCTGACTCCATCCACAGTGAAGGGCTCTTTGGAGGGTTTCTTTAATGGGTTCAACACTTTCATCGTTTCATAGCATTTAAGGGTCATTCATTCATCTAGACTCCAAAGCACAGGACATTACATTTCACCCCATGACCACTACATTGAGCATGTTAACTTGAGTTAGATTAAAGCATATCAGTCCTCAGGAGACCAAACGGTTGCATGCCACACACAGAGAACACGAGAGACCAAGGTGTCACCAATGCCTGAGGCCCAGGCAATGGCTCGGAACTGATCAGGTCAGATATGCCACCACTACGACTCCAGAGTCACAACACTGCCTGGCTGGGGATGGGCAGGTCAAGAGACCCTGACTTACAGCATCGAATAAGGGGATTAGCTTCCTGGCCACGCTGGTGAGCTCACTCCCATTCAGGCTCTGCAGAAGGTTCTGAACAGCTGAGATGGCCTCCAGAATACTCCCATCATCCATCTCATCCGAACCCCAAAGGATGGCAGGCAGCAGGGCCTTGACTTGTTCCACCTACACACACACACACATGGGGGGGCTCATCAGATCTCCCAGCCCTCCAGTGAGTACACGCCACAGTGCCAGGGCTGTGTTTATTCTACCCCGTGGCACCAAGTCAGAGAGAAGCTCCGTCTCCACAGTCGGAGGCGTGGTGCTTTAGAATCGATGGGGATGCCTGACGAGGCAATCAGTGAATCCTAACCCTGTCCCGGGTCGTTCTGGTGTAGAGTGGGCAAAGCTGTGGTTTGCTTCGGGGCTTTTCTCTCTTTTCTACGTGCTATTAATTATTATTATAGCAGATGCTGGCAGCAATCTCCATAGTTAAGGCTGGTACACAGTTTCCATTCTAGTTGCTCCTTTTGATACGCTCCTAAAAACATTCCCTTTTTGGATGAAAATGTTCCATGCTGTCTCCCCAGTCAATTGTGATTTTTTCCTGGGGTGATTGCTGTAGGACAGTTTTTCCACTTACAAACAAACAAACGAAAACTTCTAGCCACCTTCTTTTCCCATGCAGACAATCCCCCAAAGGGTGAAACTTGGGGAAAAAATCAAACCTGGCCCATGGGGAGTCCTAGGTGAGAGCTGAACCCTCTGCAAAGTTTGAGAAACTTGGACCTGATAGGCAAGGCATTGAAATATCATTTGGGGGCAGGGTCACAAACACTCTTTAAGAGAGTGCTCTGCCTCTCTCAGGGCCAGAGACTTTGGGGCCAGCCAGCTCCATGCATTAATCAGATGCAGCGGAGGAGGAGAGAACTATTTTGGGCTGTCAGGAAGGAAGGGGAAGCAGGAGCAGGGGGGAGTGGCTCCTAGAGTACCCTGGGAGGGAAGGCAGGGGGAATCTGATGGGGGAAAAGGGCCTCCAGGGAGGAAGCCATGGGAAGCAGTCCTCCCCCAAGAGAACAAAGAACTCCGCAGAGCCTGGGGACAAAAAGCTTGCAGAAGGGGTGCCCAGGAAGGGGGCCAAAGTTAAGTTTTCTTATGTTTACTAAGGACAGGGTGGAACCTTTGTTGAGTGAGCTCAGAAGAGGAGATGTGGTAATGGCAGAAGATCCAGTTTCTAATTTTTAGTCTGTTGGACATTGTCAGGTTTGATTCTGAGGGTTTTATCTTTGGCCTTCAAAGGCTTGTTTGTCTTAATAAATGAGCCTGAATAAGGGTGTTATTGAACGAGGTATTTGTGAAGTCAAGCCGAGGAGGGGAAAACTGAGGCAGTGCTGCAATGTTGGGTCTTGCCACTGGAGGGGGCGATGAGACAGGGCCCTGTGTGCTCGCTAAGGTCTTTAGACCAATCAAGGGCTTCCTTTGTGACAGCACCAGGAATGGTCTCTCCAAGAAGGAACAGGAATGCTGCTGGGGTAATTTGCATGGGGGAGAATTAGGGTTACCATATCTGAACTTTCAAAGAGAGGACACTCCATGGGGGGGTAGCCCCGCCCCCTAGCCACTCCCTCCCACTTCCCACCCCCTGACAGCCCCCCCAGAACCCCCGACCCATCCAACCCCCCCCCGCTCCCTGTCCCCTGACTGCCCCCCTTCTCCAACTCCCCGGCCCCCTTACCGTGCCACTCGGCTTAGAGCAGGTGTCTGGCTCCACGCCCCAAGGAGCGCCCCGCCCCGCCCGAGTGCTGCCGAGCGGCGTGCTGTGGCTGTGGAGGAGGGGGGGAAGCGGGGGAGGGGCTCTGGCCGCCGCTGCCAGCCCCGCCGCCACGTTCCCTCATAGGTGCACAGCCCCACCCCCCAGCGCTGCCAGGCGGCGTGCTACGGCTGCAGGGGATGGGGGGAGCTGGGAAGGGGCTTTGGCTGCCGAGGCCCCAATGCGAGCAGCGCTTGGCCGCCCTGTCAGCCGCTTTTTGGTCGATAAATAGCCGACTGGGGGGAAATCCCGGACATTTTTAGAAATCCCCCCCCCCTCCCAGACGGCTATTTAAAGAGCGAAAAGCCGGACATGTCCGGGGAAACCCGGACGTGTGGTAGCCCTAGGAGAATGATAACGTCCACCTGAAATCCAAGCAGTAAAATCCCATCTAAAATACTCTCCGAGGAAAGATCTGCATTGAGGGGCCGTTGTGATCCCCGTTCCTGCTGGGGAAATGGAGGCACCGAGAGGGTCAGCAAGCCAGCAGCAGAGGTGGGCTCAGAACACTGTGCCTCACTGCCTGCCCAGAACTCAGTCCACTGGGTCACAGCCACCTCGTCGTTTTCCAGTTAACCAAGCCTGGGCTCTCACCTTCCCTGGTTGGGTTGCCAGGATGCTGAGTCCTCTTAGACCAAGTGAACGGAAAACTGGGCTGGGGTGTTTTGTCCACTCCTCGAGACGGTCCAAAGTGTCTGGATGTGGGAGCTTCTTGGCCTCTTCGTAACGCAGAAGCTGAAAACAACACAGAGCGAATCAGCAGCAGGTGCTTACCGGAAAACTTTGTGTGTCGGTTCTGTGGAGAGGCATCATAACCTCCATGTTGTACCGTCCATTGCTATACATCAGCCCCACTTTGTGTGTGACACCCAGTCCTCCCACTGACTTCCTGGCTGTTAGCACTAGACTCAGCCAGAGGCGTTAGCAGAGCTGCTCTACCCTCCAGGAGAACATGTAGGGCAACAAAATGTTCAGTGACCATTTGTATGGCGGACTCTTGTGCATCTGGGGGTTTGCCAAGAGCAGCCGAACCCCTCGTGATGACCCTGTGAAGCAGAACAAGCCGCTCTGAGATAACGCGAAAGCTGGGACTGAGAAATCAAACCCCTGAGTTGAAATCCTGACCCCACTGAAGTCAGTGGAAGTTTTGCCATTGATCTCAATGGGCCCAGGATTGGACTCCTGGTGAGGAGAGAAATAAACCCCATCCCTTAATGAGTTAGATGAGGAGACAATCCCTGAAAACTGTCAATAGGAACTAGCCAGACAGAACCTGTGGAAATGGGGAGGACAACCTAGCGATGGACTATAGAGCCACCTCATTCCTGGTGATGTGCCTCTAACTAACCCATCCAATAGAGAAGGTTAAAGATTGCTCACCACATTCAGAGCTAATGATCCTGCATCTGGGGGAGCTTTTACCATGATCCTCTCTCCTCCATACCCACTCTCAATGCCCCCCTTTGCTTTTCCTTAGTGACTTCGCAGGGAGGAACCTTTCATGGACCTGCAGAAAGGCTGATGCCGACAGGAGACCCAGCTGCCCTTCGGGAGAGTCCAGGCTGATGCTGTTCTACAGAACCTTAGTTTCTTGGATATTCCCATCAGGCTCCTGATTACAATTTTGGAGCAACCGATGATCCCCTAAAGGATCCATCTCAGATTTTACACTGAGCGTGCTGGGACAGGACTGGGGGAGCCTAGTCAGTGCTGCATGGACACCTGGCAATGTGGACATGACCAATAAAGCTCATCATTTATGTAGCGCAATAATGAGTCTCAAAGGCTTGATTTAAGGAGTTGCTCACTAATCTAGGACACAAGACCCAATTGTTCTCATCAGCTAATGAAACTTACTTCTACAAAGAAGGCCATCATGGTCAGCCTGTGTTTCTTATCACCTCTGTCGAGGAGCGGGATCACTAGGTCCAGCAGCATCCTTGTGGTCTCAGGGCAAGCATAGTGCACCATGGCTCTGTGACACAAAGCAGAAATACCTTTGTTAGTAAGGGAAGAAGCACGTTCTGCAACAAGGGGGTGAGGGGTCAGCTTGGGGCCACATGGCAGCCCAGAAGTGAGGAATGTTTCATTCTGGAATTGCCCCCACTAGCAGGACTGACTGCATGGAAAACGCTTGTGTATTACCTGGCCAGCAGGCTCACCCCACGGAGGTGATCTTGGGGACTTTGTAGGAGGATCCAGCCTTGCTCCTTCTCCATAACAGTCAGCTCGGAACGGCAGCCAACACAGAGAAGCAGCATCTTTATAGCCTCCACTGCAGAGCTAGATTCAAACAACACACCAGCGTGACTGAGTGCCAGGAGCCCCCTCATGGTAGGTCTGTCAGGGAGTGACGGATTCACTTGTGTGTGGAAAGACACACCAATGGTTTAAATAGAGATTAGGAAGGCACAGGTTCGTGACTGGGGTTCCTAGGCACTATTGTAATACAATTTAATAATATGAAGAAAGAGAAAGAGTTCTGAGCAAATCCTACAGACAATTGCACATCAGCACTAGGGCATGTCAATGTCACAGAACAGGAGAAGTTCCGCTCTTTAGTGTCGGACCCACATTCCTTTGACACACTGGCAAATTGGCTCCCACTAATTTCTCCCCATAGCTGCTGGGATAGTCTTTTTACTTCCTCTGCAGTGCATTGGTCGGTATGTCATTTACCACTGAGAGACACCCTTGCAACCTAAGCCCAGCCTGCTAACTCCCTCAGAATTAGAGAGTTATGGAAAACCTGCAGGGGCCACATGAGAGCTGGAGAAGAGAACTATGACTTCTCTATGACTGTCCATGTAATTAGACCGTTGACTTTCCAGTAGGCGCAGTACCTGGTGTGGAGGCTCTGCCGGCTGCTTTCCCTTCCAGAGACTTTATCCCCTGGTATGCTCTGTCCCAGGCTGAAATGGATTTCGACAAGAAGAGCCATTAGCAGCTGAGGATAGAGGCGGGTTGTGGCATCTCTGGACTTGCTCACCGAGATCATCTCATAGAGGGCGCATGTGGCCTGAAGAGGGAACAAGACAGACACAAGCTTACTTGGAAATCCTACTCCCTCCTGCGTCAGTTCTCAGGACTTCCTGCTTCTGTGCTATGAAACTCCCCTGATTCATGGAGAAACAAACCGAGTTAAACTGCCCCGAGCAGCAGGGCGGGGGAAGCCGGGCACTGGCAGGTTGAAGGCTTTGCCTTGTGGAGTCTGGTGACACTAGGCTGCATTGCCACACAGGGGACCTAGCTTTGATTTCGGATCTCGCAGAGCTTCCTGACCTGCAGGGGCTGCAGAGACAGCATGCTTGGGGTGGGGGTAATGCCTCATGGGACTAAGAATGGGAGAGAATAAATTAATGAAGAGAAGAGTGGCTCTTTCATCAGCTTCCTCGGCATCTTTCTTCTCCCTCATTTGGACTTCCACCGTCATTCTTTCATGCTTGCATTGTTCCTTGGCTTCCAAGTGCCTCAGAGGGACCTTTTCTTCTGCATCTGGGGTATAGGGGGGCTGAGACCCTGCTTTTTGGTCAAAGTCCATGAGCAAATCTCTCAGTTCGTGTTCTGCGGCTTTCTTCTTAACAGATAGCCCCCTTTCTTTACATACTTTTTCAAGTTCTTTTGAGTCAAGACTCTCATAGGATTGTGATTCACCCATTGTAACTCATCTTTAACCCTTAAAACTCTCCATATCAAATTTAAACTTTAAATAGTGTTGGGTTATGATCTTTAAGCTCAATTGACCTGTGGCATGTGACTCCTGTGCTGACTATGCCAATTGTCACGCTCTCTGGAGTGGTTCACCACTGTGAGTGCCAATCTTAGATCAGACTGCCATAAAACAGGGCAGGCACCCCAAACTAGTAGTATATTCTATCACTGGATTTCACAAAGCCAGTAACAATTGTGCATTCCTGGATTACAGTACCAGTTTTACCAAGGACAGTCTTACCACAGACAGTCCCCTTAGACACTCCAGCCTATCTTGCCACCCAGACAAACTGAACTTTGTGATTAAAGGTTATTAAAACCAAAAATCACACCACATCAGGTTACTCCCAACCCCAAAGGGTCAGTCACTTACCCTAGGTCAATTGGTACTCTGGATCTCACACCAAAAACAACACTGGCAGCCAATTCTCTAGTAAACTAACTAAAGATTTATTAGCTAGGAAAAATAAATGAGAGTTATTGAGAGGTTAAAGCAGGTAAAATACATTAACAGGTGAGTCAAAATTTGTAAATCCCAAATGATAGCGGAGATGTAGTAATCTCTTGGTTTCCTAAAAGTCTTTTCAGGAACCCAGATGTTTCTGGGGATCTCCATTTTGCATTTGGCATCTTCCCTGTAAGAGTCCAAACAGTCAGAGATACAGGATCATTCCTTGACATCTATTCTATAGCTTTTCCAGAAACCAATCTGAACAGTGTCTTTACCCAAGTGGGTTTTGATGAGTAGGAAATTCAGATTTAGTCTGTGAATTCCCGTTGTCAAACACAGTAGCCCTTGCTTTGAAGTTAGCAGTCTTCTTCATTTACATTTCCAAGGCTCCAATTGTGTTTGATGGGTAATTTAATTACAGGGATATACACGATGCCAATGTAATGTAACAAGAATCCTTCATTAGTTTTCATAAACTTTACACATCAAGTTCATTCTCATCTTTTAACACCAACGCACACTTTTGATCTAGGGTTAACTAATTACAGGGATATACACAATACAATAGCAATCAACAGGTTATAAAGATAAGTGTTTCCTTTAACTTTTCCTTTGAACTAAACAAACACACAAGTGAACTGCCTGATTACACTACAATAGCTTTTGACTTCTTTGATTTCTGTTAGCATCTGAGTGAATTAGCCTGCAACCCTATCCTGAGCTGGCACCAGGGCAGACAGTGTCACAGGGGTTTCTCAGAGCTCCAACATGGATGCGATGAATGGAACCCTCCCCCAAGGGTTTGTCAGGACATTATGGAGTAGCCCCAAAACGGAGGGGATAGTCTGTCCCTGTAAAGGTAGCGGTGCTAGGGGTCAGCCCACCCTTGTCACGTGGCGTGGCCCTGTCAGATTTTGAGATGTCTGATATACGTAAGGAGCTGGGAAATACTGGTAGGGAAGAAGTGGTCCAAGGAATAAGTCGTGTTCAGGAGGAACTCCTGTTATGTTTCTGTAAGGACCTGGGACCAGGAGCCTTGCAAAATGGGAGGGCCAGGACTCCCCTCTCTCCCAGTGAATTGGGATGAGCTTTAGGAAGGGGATCAGCATACATGCTGCCTCCTCCCTCCTAGCAGAGAAAACACCAGCAGGAGAAGGCTGAACCCAGGGGTGCTGGCACACGTTGTGTAGTGGGGGTGCTGAGAGCCATTGAACCAAACTGTAAACCCTGTATATGATGGAAACTGCTTCAAGCCAGGGGGTGCTACAGCACCCCCGTTCCCCCAGTTCCAGCACCTATGCCTGAACCCTCTGAGCCTGAGGACTGACTGGGGAAAAAGGGCCACCAGGAGAATCTGGCTAAGGCCCCACAGTTGGCTAACTTACAACCCAGCATAAAGGAGGAGACTGGGGGAGTCCTGCCTGCAGGAGAGGTGGAGGGACTGCCTGAAGTAAATGCCACCTCCAGGAGGAAGGCTAGGGGGCAGGGACTCCTATCTTATGGAGGGAAACCAGAAGGACTGTTTGAAACACAGCCCAGCTGCTGCCAGGGAGGCTGGGAACAGCTTTGAGGAAGCTCCTCAGAAGTTGGGTGGGAAGAAGTCACAAGGAGCCACAAATCCAGGGCGGGAAAAGCAGAAGCTGCAGACCCCTGGGAGTTGCTAACAAGCAGGAAAAAGGGAGGAGCAGCTCAGGGAAGTGGTGAGGGATTGAAGGAACAGTCCTTAGCAGCCTATCATGGGGTCCATGGGCTGGAACCCAGAGCAGAGGTCAGGTCTGGGTTCCCCAGCAAGAGGCAAAGTACCGACCTCAGGACTAAGAAACCAAGAATAATGAGGCTCAGATGGGGACTGAGGGCCTGGCACAGAGGCCACTACATGTTGGGTTTTCCCATATTGGACTTTTCTGTTAACCCTGGAAGAGGTGACGTGGCCAGAGGGCCAGACCATGGAACCTGCGGAGTGTTGCAGAACCAGGAGGCTGGACAAGGGGACACCAGTGTGGAATAAGCCCTGCAACATCATGTCCTGGCATGAGGAGGCGCGTTGGCGGTGAGTGTGCCGTGTGACAGAGACATAGGATAGATTTTACTTTATGGGGCTATGGATGTTCGAACAGTGACTTACGGCAGCAGACGTGTGAGAGGCTTGGTGCTCAGAGCTGTGGTGACTCTGCAGCTTCACAACCAGGTTCTCCATCACCTGTCCTCCGAGGGCCGGGTCAGCAGATAGGAACTGCCATAGCTCGGCCGCATTGCTAGAAATTCAGAAATACGGCAACATGAGGGACTGGATGGCTTAGGAGAAAAGCTATTAAACCTCTTCACCAATGTAACCTCTTTGTAAGAGAAATCCTCCTGTGGAGCCAACGCCCTGCCCAGCAGTCCAGTCCCCAGAGCTTGTGCAATTCAATGTGGAGCATGAACAAGGACTCCATGGACCTCAGATTGAGAATCACTGACACAGGATATGGAGCATTTCAGCTCAAGGCTGCCAGTGTGAATCTGGCCTCAATTGGTCACGACCTGTTACTGGCTGATGGCTAATACCGAGAGGCTGATGGCTAATGGCTAATACAGCTTCTCTGGCAGCAGATGTCCTATATGAAATGAACTAAGGGTCTTGGACCAGTGCCCAGTGCACGCTGTCCACATTACAGAGTCAACCACCATACGTGGCCCTTGTTGGTAGGTTCAGGGATTGAACGGGACATGGAGGCTGAATGAGCCTTTCTTGCCTAGTCGGCAGCCCCTCCAGCTATGAGCTCAGAGTGTTGTTAGGGGCAGTGTGGAGGAAGCTTCATCGTCACTTCCTGGGCTGCAGCTGAGGTCTTCATTATCCAAGGGTGTCAATGGGGCACCTTTCACCAGCATTAAATTCCCTTTAAAAAAAAAAGGGAGCGGGCATGCAGCAGCGTGGCTCAGATCTCCGCAGCGCTCAGCCAACAACTGTGTGAGGGAGGGTTTCAGTGGAGTCCTCTGATATGCAGGGCTGGCTCTAGGATTTTTGCCGCCTCAAGCAAAAAAAATTTTGGCCGCCCCCACTTTTTTTTTCGTGCTCCCCTCCCCCAGCCCCGCCCCAACTCCACCCCTTCCAAACCCCTTCCCCAAATCCCCAGCCCCACCTCCTCCCCCGGGTGTGCCACATTTCCCCCCCCCCATTGCTTCCTGGGGGCCCCGCGAACTCCCACCCTAGCTCACCTCCGCTCCGCCTGCTCCCATGGGTGCGCTGCCGCTCTGCTTCTCCCCCCTCCCTCTCAGGCTTGCTGCGCAAAACAGCTGTTTCACGCGCAGCAAGCCTGGGAGGGAGGGGGGAGAAGCAGAGCGGTGGCGGTGCACTCAGGGAAGCAGGTGGAGGCGGAGCAGAGGCAAGCTGGGGCGGCGAGCTGGGGTGGCGGGGGCACTTTTTCCCCATGCCCCGGAGTCAGCACCTATGATGGCCGGTTCCAGAATGCCGCCCCTAGAAATGTGCCGCCCCAAGCACCTGCTTGTTTTGCTGGTGCCTGGAGCCGGCCCTGCTGATATGGATTGTTTTTGGAACTCACCGCTTGGGATCATCCATCATAAAACCACGCTTTGCGTAATCACTGTTGCTCAACTTTTCCTGCCCAAACACAAATGTGCTTCAGACAGCAAACGTTCCACCTAGGCTCACTATCTGTACGTTCAGATGAAGGAGAACAGCGGAATGAGCTCTGCGCTTGCCAGCCGGAGTAGCAAAGGGATAGTGAACTCAAGAACACAGACTTAAATCCACCCCCTGCTCCAGGACCCATGAGCACTGACCGTAGGTGTGGGGGACTGTGCTTTTGAGAACCTCTCCCACAGGCAGATCTCTAACAAGTCCCAGGGGCCGGGAGAGGGAGACTGGGAATGAGAGCTCCTGCCTTGCACATGGGGAGACACATTCAGGGAATGGGGGAGAGGAATCTCTGACAGGCGGATTTCGCTCGCTGTGGTTTGTGGCTGAAAAGAGAAGAGCCATCAGGAGGAGAGGGCAGGTAATTTGTCCCATGTAGAGGGGGGAGATTCAGTCCTCAACAGTCAGTGCTTTATACTTTGCCTTAGTAAGACCAAACAATGTGCTCAGTGGTGAGGTTCTCATATAGGGCCTCAAAGGATCACGCGAGGCCTGAAGAGTGGAGGCATTTCGTACCTGTCTGTAGGGAAGGAGTAGTCCAGAAGGCATGAGATCACTGTGTCCAGATGCTCCGCCTCGCCAGCCAGCAGGGCCACTAACTTCTTCATCAGGGTCCTGGTGCTGGGCTGCTGGACTGAATCCAACCGGCTGCAAACCCCAGCCACAAGGTCTGCTGCCTGAGAGAGAGGGAACCAGATGAGACGGGACAAGACTCTCATCCCATCCTGCAGCTGGGGCAAGAGGGAACCTCAGCATCCCTGGAGAATCAGAGTTAGCCTCTAGGTTTTGCCTAAAAGTCACAATTTCCTATATTATTGGCAGGGCTCATTTCAGAGCCTTACAAGGTGCATTGTCGCAAAGACCACATATCAATGGCTCAAAGGAGATGAGTCCTATCTAGGCACAATACAGGGGTAACATAAGAATGGCCATACTGGGTCAGACCAATTGTCCATCTAGCCCAGTATCCTGTCTTCTGCTGGTGCCAGATGCTTCAGAAGAAATGAACAGAACAGGGCAATTTATCGAGTGATCCATCCCGTCACCCAGTCCCAGTTTCAATCAGAAGGCGTAGGGACACCCTGTGCACGGTGTTGCACCCCTGACCACCTTGGCTAATAGCCATTGATGGACCTGTCCTCCAGGAACTTCTCTAATTCTTTTTTGAACCTGGTTATACTTTTGGCCTTCACGACATCCCCTGGCAATGAGTTACAAGTTGTGTTGTGTGAAGAAATATTTCCTTAGGTTTGTATTAACCCAGGTTTGTGTGTGTCTGTGTCTGTGTCTGTGTGTGTGTGTGAAAGAATAAATAAAACTTCCCTATTTACTTTCTCCACACCATTCATGAATTTATAGGTGTGGGCATCCCATGGATTTATACAGAGGCAATATGATATTTTCTGTCTTATTATCTATCCCTTTCCTAATGCTTCCTAACATTCTGGTAGCCTTTTTGACTGCCATTGCACACTGAGTGGATGTTTTCAGAGAATTGTCCATGATGACTCCACCCTTGAGTGGTAACAGCCGATTTAGACCCCCTCCGTTTGTATGTATAGTTGGGATTATGTTTTCCAACATAGAGGAATCAGACTAGAAGATCTGATGGTTCCTTCTGGCCTTAAACTCTCTGAACGTATCACTGTTCCCAGCACTGGGAATTCTAGTTTCTGTCCATCTCAGCAGCAGCGCCCCATACCTTCTCCACCTTAGTCCCACCGCTGTTCACCATGGCAGACAGCAATCCCTCTGCAGTTGGCTGGCAGTTATTGTTGCAGTGATTCGTCAGGCCATCCATAACAGTCAGAATGAAATCTGTCCTCTCTCTTGGGTTGAAATAGACTCCAAAGAGCTGAAGCATACAGGGAAAAGTGTAATTTACAAAAGGCCTCGTCCTGATTCCATGGGGGGCTGATAACTACTGGAGCCCAGAGAAAGCCCTGTCTGGGGGTTGCAGGTCCTCTCCAGCTTCTCAGGGGCTCTGTTTTACTCCTTTCTATTACAGGGCCCCAGTGGCTGATGAGGCTTCTGCTGAGAAACCATATCACTCACAGTGAGGCAAGAGGACTAGTTAAACCATTACAGTGGCCAACCTAGGAGTGCTGCCGTGCACGTCAGGATGTGCATTTAGTGGTGTCAGACACCTACTTCTCAGGCATCCGAGGTGCAAGGGTCACCATTAAAAGATCAGCAGTTGCGGGATCCATGTAGTAATATTAGTAATGACTGTTACAGTACTCGGTCTTTGACTGTGACTGTATGTGATACCCTCCTACAACACATCCCAGCATAAATACAGCACCCAAGTCCTGATTACGACACCATCACCATACTTCCTGGCTTGCAGCCTGACCCAAAGACCATTGAAATCAATGGAAAGACTTCCATTGGCTTCAATAGGTTTTGGATCAAGCCTATATAGTATAGACCTAGTTGTGACAGCTTCTAACAACCCAAAGTACTAGAGCAGCAGGCGTTCAACCTTACCCATATGGACACTCCCTTTCCTATACTAGGACCCTCCCAGAGTCCCCTTCCAAACTAGCCAAGACCCTGTCCCATTTGGCAATAAGGAAAGGGCAGGGTGGCTGTGCCCCCCAGGTTGGGAACCCATCTGCTAGAGCAGTGGTTCTCAATCAGGGATACGCATACACCTGGGGGTACACACAGGGGCGGCAGGTTTGTATAATTTTTGGCATTGCTCAGAATGGGTCCAAGTCCCGCCTCCCCCTACACCTGCCTAAGGCTCTGGGAGGGAGTCTGGGAGCGGGAGGTGGTTTGGGGTGGAGGCTTTGGGAGGAAGTTTGAGCACAGGCTCTGGGAGGGAGTCTGGGTGTGGGAGGGGGTTTGGGGTGCAGGCTCTGGGAGGAAGTTTGAGTGCAGGCTCTGGGAGGGAGTCTGGGTGCAGGAGGGGGTTTGGGGTGCAAGCTCTGGGAGGAAGTTTGAGTGCGGGCTCTGGGAGGGAGTCTGGGTGCGGGAGGGGATTTGGGGTGGAGGCTCTGGGAGGAAGTTTGAGCACAGGCTCTGGGAGGGAGTCTGGGTGTGGGAGGGGGTTTGGGGTGCAGACTCTGGGAGGAAGTTTGGGTGCGGGAGGGGTGCAGGCTCTGAGATGGAGTTTGGGTGCTGGGTGCAGGCTCTGGGTTGAGGCAGGGGGCTGGGGTGCAGGACTGGCTGCGGGCTCTGGGAGGGAGTCTGGGTGTGGGAGGGGTTTGGGGTGCAGGCTCTGGGAGGAAGTTTGGGTGCAGGAGAGGTGCAGGCTCTGAGATGGAGTTTGGGTGCTGGGTGCAGGCTCTGGGCTGGGATAGAGGGTTTGGGTGTGGGAGGGGGCGTGCAGCTGGTCCAAGGATGAGGAGTTTGGGGTGCAGCAGGCAGGCTGACCCTGGGCTGGGGCAGGGGGACAGAGATGAGGACTCCCCCCAGCCCTCTCCCTGCTGGCGGCAGAGAACTCTGGGGGAGAGGAAGGGTGGGGGCTCCTCACCGACCCCCAACACGACACTCATCCAAGCCCCACCAGGCTGTTGCTCAGGAGGTCCAGCCAGGATAAGCCTCCCCCTCCCCTCCCCCGAGTCGACTCGGAGTCTCCTGCCGGGGGGCGGGGGGGAGGGCTGCCATGCGCTCCTCCCCTCCTCCCTCCGCAGGCGCAGCAGCCGCCTCAGCCTGCCCCCGGCGCCGCTTCCTTGTAGCCGGCTGCGGCAGCGGCTGGCGAGGGAGCACAGTGCGGAGCTGCAGGGGGCAGCCGCCCGCTGCCCAGGGAAGGCAGGGGCGCTTGGGGGAGGCGCGCGGGGGTGGCAGCCGGGGCCGGGAGAGGTGCGTGGGGGCGGCAGGCGGGGCTGGGAGAGAGACCCGGCCCCGAACATTGGTGGAGCCGGGTCCCCTGGGCCCTGAATTTTCTCAAGCCCGGGCACCATGGGCCCATATAACTTGCCGTCCCTGGGGGTACAGGGGGTACATCAACTCATCTAGATATTTGCTTAGTTTTACAACAGGCTACATAAAAAGCACTAGCAAAGTCAGTCCAAACTAACATTTCATACAGACAATGACTTGTTTATACTATCTACTATATCAGTGTTTCTCAATGTGGGGGTGGCAACCCCCAGGGGGGTCATGGGATGGGTTTAGGGGGGTCACAAGTTTAGGGTCGCCATTGGCGGTGGCAAGCAGGGCCCCCACAAATCTAAGATACATGCAGAAGCTGAAGCCCAAGCCAAGCCCACTGCCTAGGTTTGCCAACTTTGTAATATTTAAAAACCGGACACTCATGCAGGAGTGCTGGACCTCTTCTGCCCTGCCTCTTCCCCCCGAGGCCCTGCCCCCAATTTGGTCCTCTTCTCCCCTTCCACTGTTGCTCACTGCTCTTTCCCTCTTCCCCGCCCAGGTCAGGAGCAATTTGCCTGCTAGGAGCTGCAGCCGCATGATGTGGGTAGGTGGCGGCCCCGGTTGAGTAGGGGCTGGTGCGGGTGATGACCTGGCACCTCCCCACCTCCCTCACCCGCAGTAACTGGACTTTGGGTGTCCAGTCAGTAGATCTGACCGGACACTATCAGATCCCCTTTTCTACTAGATTTTCTGGTCGAAAACCGGGCACCCGGCCACCTTACCACCGCCCGGGGCTCAAGCTGAAGCCCGAACCTCGCCACCTGGGCCTGAAATCAGGTACAATGGTCTGGAAAGGTTGAGAACCACTTGCTACAGAGTAGATCACTCTTTATGAGCATTTGTTATCTTCACTGTTGTAGCCGTGTCGGTCCCAGGATATTAGAGACACAAGGTGGGTGAGGTTCTATCTTTTATTGAACCAACTTCTGGTAGTGAGAGAGACCAGCTTTTGAGCTACACAGAGCTCTTCTGTCTCTGTCTGAAGAAGAGCTCTGTATGGCTCAAAAGTTTGTCTCTTTCACCCACAGAAGTTGATCCAATAAAAAAATTGGACCTCACCCATCTTGTTTCTTTCTGAGCATGTCATTTCTAGCCATGAGTAAGGGCAGGAGCTGTAATTCTTGGGTAAGCCATACACAATAGAGATGGGCGATCCAGGGACAGGAAGTAGTTTGGAGCTGTGCGATACCGTATTGTACTGACACCAATGTAGAATGGTCATTAGTGCCAGGATGTGATTACCTCTGCGATCCTGGAGGGGCTGTTGCAAACCACAGTGGGGCTCCAGGCAGCCAGAAATTCCTTGTTCCTCTGTTCAGTCCATTCCACATTCTTTCTGTCCAACTGTGCAACTGAAATACATGTTAATAACACTCTTAACTTCCCATTCTGCTTCCTGGCTTCTGCTCTCATCCCTCTTTACTGAACAAAGCCCTTTGTTTGGCCCTGATCCAGGAAAGCATTTAAGCACGTACATTATTCTAAGCAGATGAATAATCCCAGGGACTTCCGTGGGACTACTCGCCTGATGAAAGTTACAGATGTGCGTAAATGTTGTGCTGGATCAGGGCCTTGACCCCCAGAGTAAAGTGGCTCTATCAAGTGGTGACTGGAATCTAGCCAAAACACTTCAGTGGCATAGAAGTGGATTAACACAGTCATGAATCGAGCCCCAGATTTGGATCCAGATTTCCAACAGCTATCAAAGTTCTGGGGCGTTCGGGGTACAGGCATCTCGAACTGAACTAATTGGTCTGATGGCGTTGAATCCCCTGTCATCATGTCCCACTGACCCTTCCCATTCCCACTGACGGAATGAGCTCTACCAGTCTCAGTTTGCGGTAACGTGTGTTGCCTTTCTCTGTATTCCCCCCCTCCCCTTTCCTTTCTTTGAAAGTCAGGGCTAGAATTACGGGATGACTATCAGACGCTTGTTTCTAGAGCCACAAAAAAAACAGCACTCTGTTCAAAGGAACAAATACCGAGCCAGATGCTCTACTTCTTCCTCAGGCACTATCCTGAACGGGAGCTTTGCCTGAGGAAAGTCTCTAGCATTTAGCTCCCAGGAGGGGGATTCAGATGCTCATCAGTGCTTCTCTTACTCTTTTGGCGCCACGCAATAGAGACGAGGTAATGAACAGCCCCTGCTGCCTTTGAGCTGATCGCCTTGACGGGATCCCCACAGCGGATCCCCAGCACTGCAACCAGGTGTCCGAGCCTGGTGAATGGAGACGCCTCCTAATTGTACAAAAGAGGAGAGGAGGAATCCATTACCACTGCAGGTAAAGCGGGCTGTGTCTTCTAGGCAAGGAGTCTATATCCACACAGTCCCTTTCTATAATGGAGCGTGATCCTCAGCTCTCCCTCTTCAGAAGAGGCTTGGGAGCCAGAAGAAGAATATAGGGCTCGATCCCGCACCAGACGTCCACTGGAGTTTTGCCACAGACGTCAGTGGGAGCAAGATCAGGATCATAATGATCTGTAACGGCTGAGGTGGGCTGAAATGGAGAGGCCTCTTCCTGCAGCTCCACAAGAGGAAAGTATTCCATGGTACTAGGATGAGGAATGGAGGCAAACAGAGAACCAGCTGGGGATGAAATGTATTCAGTCTCTAGGATTTTGAAATCTCTTTTCTCTGAAATTCATTAGATCCAACCATAGAAAAACCCATTCTTCCTGTGCCCCTTGTTAGCTGCCTTTCCTGCATTGGAAAGAGGTGGCCTATTCCTCCAGGGCACTGGATTTATTTTCCAAGTGTATCAGACGCCAACCCATCTCAGTCAGGATGATGGACGAGCAACGAGATCGGTTTTTCCTCCGCCTATTAGGGAGCATTGCACCGTGGGGCCCATCAACATACTTCTAAGCAGGAAGTTTCTCTGGCATGGGAGAGTGCCCTGTAGGTCTAGTTTGCAATCAGGTCACTAGAAGTCAAGAGTTACTCACATCCAGTTTGACTTCTGTGGCCACGAAGTTTAGGAGCAGTATGCTGCTCCATACAGCCCTCTCCCGCCGGCAAGCTTCCCTGGACTGCATCCAGGAGTCCATGAGCTGCAGGAAAAACAAGAGAGGTTAAAAATAACAGGGGGAAAGGGTGTATACAAGTGATCCCCAAAGGATAATCTTTATTCTGGCTGAATCATCTCACTCTTACAGATACAGGCTGCGTCTGCTTTGTGCAGACTCAAAATACACATGGAATTCTTCTCTTCGAACGAAAGCAAAGTGCATTTCTCTCTGAGGGCCCAGTCACACACCCGCTGAAGTCAATGAAAGTTTTGACATTGATCTAAGGACCGATCCAATGCCCATTGAAGTCAACGGAAAGGTCCCCATTTGATTTCAATGAGCATTGGATCGAGACTTTAATGGATGCAGGATTGGGTCCTATGTAAGGAAGGGAAGGGCCAAGTCTTCTCTGGACAAGCCACACAATCCAGCATTTCATTCAGCAAAATAAGAGCAGCTGGAGGAAAACTTCTATTCTTTCATGATTGCAGACTTTGGGCCAGCCCTCATGCTCTGTAGTTAGCGGCAGTCTTGGTTCCCATTGCACCCATTGGTTCTCACTGTGGGACAGCTGGAGCTGGGAGTTCTGTGGAGGCCAGGTGCCAGCCCTCACGGGGGACTAGAGTCCTGGCAGCGACCCCTCCAATTGCATCAGGAGTGGCAATGATGGGCAGTAAAGGGAATAACGTCCTCATTTGGAAAGGACACTGTGATGTAAGGGCCACCTGGAGACAGGAAAGAAACTGAGGGTAACAATGGAGGAGATTGTCAGACCTCACAGATGGAAATAGAAGACTCCCCCCGTGCTACATGAACCTTGTCACATATGCCCTAATAGGAGAACCCTGTGGAGATGGGGCACTCCGTTCTTTCCTTAACTCTCCTTTCCCTCACAAGCTCTTGACAAGATTTTCCTGTTCCTCTTCCCTACCTTACCATCCTCCAACCGGCATCTCCAGATCCTGTTTACCTGCAAGATCCTCTCTAGCTCAGCCGGAACTGGATTTTCTAAAATCAGACTCTGGAGCATCTCGTTGAGGGTCTGCAATGTTTCAATGAAGAGAACCTGAAAGGAGGGGGAACCGTTATGCTCAGCGCCACAGAGCTGTGGATTATACAAATAATTTATCTTATGGGCTTGAGGCAAGAATCACAGGGTGAAATTCTTTGGCCTGTATTATACAAGAAATCAGGCTAGATCAGGGGTGGCCAACCTGTGGCTCCGGAGTTCAGAAGTTAATATGCGGCTCCTTGTATAGGCACCGACTCCGGGGCTGGAGCTACAGGCGCCAATGTTCCAATGTGCCCGGGGGTGCTCATCAGGGGCGTAGCCAGGTGGAGGGAAAAGGAGCAGTGGAAAAAAAAAGGCGCCACCCGCTGCGGTGCTTTTACTGACAGGGCGGCGCTCCAGGCCTTTGGCGGCACCTTGGCGGCGGGACCTTCACTCGCTCTGTGGGTCTTCGGCGGCACCTCGGCGGCGGGACCTTCACTCGCTCTGTGGGTCTTCGGCGGCACTTCGGCGGCGGGACCTTCACTCTCTCTGCGGGTCTTCGGTGGCACCTCAGCGGCGGGACCTTCACTCACTCTGCGGGTCTTCGGTGGCACCTCGGCGGCGGGACCTTCACTCGCTCTGAGGGTCTTCGGTGGCACCTCGGCGGCGGGACCTTCACTCGCTCTGCGGGTCTTCGGTGGCACCTCGGCGGCGGGACCTTCACTCGCTCTGCGGGTCTTCGGCGTCATTTCGGCGATGAAGCTTCAGTGCCGCCGAAGACACCCGGAGCTAGTGAAGGTCCCGCCGCCGAAGTACCGCCAAGACCCGGAGCGCCACCCCGTCAGTAAAAGCGCCGCAGCAGGTGGAGCCTTTTTTTTTCTGCTCCCGGGTGAGTAAAATGAAAAAGGCGCCACTTGTGCTCGGTGGGGGAGCGGCCGCTGCCCTGCTTCCACCCTAGCTACGCTACTGGTGCTTACTGCTCAACCCCTGGCTCTGCCACAGGCTCTGCCCCCACTCCACCCCTTCCCGCCTCATCCCCTGAGCCTGCCGTGCCATCGCTCCTCCCGTCCAGAGCCTCCTGCACGCCACCAAACAGCTGATGGGGACATGCAGAGAGGGAGGGGGAGGCGCTGATCAGCGGGGCTGCCAGAGGGCAGGAGGCGCTGGGAGTGGGGTGGGGGAGCTGATGAGGGGCTGCTGACATATTACTGTGGATCTTCAGCAATGTACATTGGTAAATTCTGGCTCCTTCTCAGGCTCAGGTTGGCCACCCCTGGGTTAGATGATCTAATGGTCCTTTCTGGCTTCCAAGTCATAAACCAATAGAATTTATAGTTCAGTTAAATAATCAATATTTAATTATAAAAATAAGGCCAGATCCTCAATGAGTGCATATTGACATAGCTCCATCAGAGGGCGTGAAGCTACACGGATTCATACCAGCGAAGGGTCTGGCCCATACATCTTGTGCAAAATAGTTGCTAAATAATTAGCTACTTCACTTATCCAATAATGTGGGTGCCCTGAGCACAAGAGAAACCGTATTTAGATTTGTTCTGGGCAGTGAATCCTTCAGGAATCTCGAGAAAACTAGCCTCATGTTTCAAATGATATTGGCCTGCCGTGATTCAAAGCTGTGCTCTTGACAATCACCCAGAAAGCCAGATGCATCGTTATATCCCTGCCTCATTTCCATTATAAACCAAAGGAAACTGAGAACAGAAAGACATCTGCAGTATAAATGACCCTTTTCTTATAATTGATCTTCCAAATCATCCCCCAAACCTGATGTAATGAATTCATCAATGCCTCCCTTGGGAAGATAACATGCAGCAAAGCCCTTACCAGAGAGTAAGGAAAATGTTATAGCAAAAGAAAGTCCTACGTTGAAATGAGATTTTTTAACATTAGAAATAAATATCACTTTAATAAATATATCACCTTGTCTTTGCAGGAGTGCCGCCAGCTTTTCTGCTGCCCTAGGCGGCGGAAGGTCCCGCCCCGAAATGCCGCCCCCCACAGAGGCGGCAGAAGGTCCCGCCGCCGAAATACCGCTGTGGTCACCACCCCCCAAATTGTAGCACCCTAAGCGACCGCCTAATGGGTTGCGCCGGCCCTGTGTCTTTGCCCTTTACTCCTCTGGGTCTTAGATACTATTCACTCCAATGATTTGGTTAGACAGAGCATATTTGAGCATGCGGGATGTGAGGCAAATTAAGTGTTCTAAATTCTATTGACTTTGGTAGTGAATTTGGTCCAGTGTCTGTAATTTCTCTCCCCTCAACTTTAGGGCCATAAATGGCTTTTCAGAATTAAAAAAGCGCAGGCACTGAAAGCTTTAGCAACTCTGACAGTACGGGTCAGATGTTTAAAGATTTGCCACCATATTTACACCCACAATTTGCAGCCGCAGCTTTGCTCCTACTGGTCTTTTCACCCATCAAGTTGATCACTTTGATGCCAAAGTACTGGATTTAGGTGTCAAATCAGGTATTTCAGGTGCCCACGTGAGCTAAGGTGTAACTGCAAATAATTGCAGGTCAAAAGTAGGGACTAAAGTAAAGTTCAGGCTGAAAATGTGGCTGTATCGAGTGCCGCAGGACCCCAACTTTATTCAGCCCTTTCATGCAAGAGGACCTAGCTGTGGGAGGTGCCACACACCAGAAATACCCGGTCAGTGATCAAACAATAGCCAGCCCCATTTCTGGGGCAAGCACTAAGTACGTTTTCCTCATTCCACATGCCTCATTCTAGCTTCACCACCCAGATTGGGATCCCCAGTAGTTCCCTAGTAAATTGAAAACGGATGGATCATTTTCATAATTGGGAATGTGGCAGCTACTTGCTGTATGCATGGGACGAATGATCAGGGCCACGTCACCGGGGCTAAAGTCCCCAACTGATACTCCACAATGGTGTTCCATGAGAAATTTTGCTGACAGTGTAGTCACATATCACCAATATGGGCCCAAAGTAAGTAACAGGAAACCATTCTTGAGTTACCTTTGTGTACTGGCCGCTTATACCCCTGATTACTCCTTGCACCTGCAATGTCATTAGAAGTGGCAGGGAAAACACGCTCTTGAGGAATGTTCTCAGCAGGACCCATCTCTGGTGGGAGCCCATGGCCTTCACCACATGCTTTTTGCTGGTAAAAGGAAGAAGCCTGGATTGGACTTTGAGGTGCTGAAGCGTAACGGAGGCATCAGATGGTGAGGAAATGAACTGAGGGTTATGCTGAAGGAGCGTGAGACTAAAAGACATCTGGACTATACAAGAGAACAAGATCATGTGAACAGTAACAATGTAGAAGAGTAAGACACTGGTAAAGATTAACAGAATACAGGAAAAGCACGGGAGGGCAGGGACTGGTGACCCGAATAGTAAATCCGGCTCAGAAACGCTACAGAAGAGAGTGAAGGAAATGACTCAGCTGACATCTCCAGAAAGAAAATCATCTCAAAATGTCTGCAGAGACTCTTGGCTTTGAATCACATGTGGAGTAAAGAGGATTACAAAGTTACTGGGTAGAAAATCATCAGTCAGCCATGCAATAGTCCCCCAGCTCCTCCCCAAAGAGTCCTCAGCATCTAAAGAGAAAAAGGCACGAAGTGAGGGACTGCTATTGGCAACTCTGGTCCCACCGAGCATGGAGTGAGAAGCCAGGTGTGAAGGCTGGGCAGTTAAATGAGAAGTCACGTTACCTCAGCTCGATAATGATGGCCATGGCCTGGAGCCGTATGGTGCTGGAGAGAGAGTCCCGGGGTTCTTTCTTAATCATCTCCTGTAAGTCACAAAGGGGCAAACATAGTAAATGAGACACAAGTGCTCCCAGCATCAGTCCTACTCCCTCACACATTCATTGAGGAGGTTATACAAAGCCCTGGCATCACAGCTAACTCTGGAGGCCTCAAAAAAGGCTAAATTAGCCACAGGCTTCTCCGGAGTCTCCAATAAATCCCCAGCTAAAAGAACATCAGATATTCCAAAAGTAACAAGGAGCCCAGCCAAAACCCAGGATCTTCCTTTCTGATGGAAGAGCTCCCAGATCATGAAGCTGCTCAGCCAGTGGTGTTGTCCAAAGGGATCTCATCTGTTTCTACCCAGCCACAAATTCACTCCCTCATTTCCTCATCCATCTCTGTTCACTCATCTCCTACTTCCCACCAACTAGCATCCTCTCTCTGTCCATTCACACTAATATTTCCAGTCAATCAGCACTGACCTCAATTTTACACACTGAAATAATTGCTTCAGTGTATACAACAAAGTTCTTTACAACTCTCCAGATTCCATGGACCCTAGCGTGGGTTTAGCAGCTAAGTATTCTCCACAGTTCATCAATCTTTTCCAACCAACAACACGGACCCTGTGTATATTATTTACTCACCACTATGGCTCCGGCAGTGTCTGATGCAAAGTTGTGAATAAAAAAGTCAGGCATGTTATGCCAGTCGATGCTCTTGCTGAGAACAAACAAGAGTCTTAAGAAACTTTTTTTCATAATGAAATCCTAAACCAAAATGAGAAAAAATATATATCAGGGTGAAAGGGATTTAGATAGAGAACATCATCGGGTAGAATATTCTACCTTCATTCAAAACCCCTCCACACGGAACACCTGGTAGATAAATTAACAATGTTGCAGAGCAATGAATAGTCAGGATCAGAAATCGTGGTGAGTTGAGGATGATGATGTATCCGGGCAGCACCTACAATATACTGGGCTCTGTCTGCAAACAAAGGAAGACACAGGCCCGGCTCCCAAGAATTGACAGTCTAAGAAGGGTTCTGATGGCTTCCAGCAGAATGTTGGATTGTGTAGGACCTGACTGTGTGAGCTACTTGTTCAGAGAAGGGTTGGATCAAGGAGAACAAGCAGAACAGCAATGGGACTCCATGTGGAGGACTCCACACAGGGCCTGTTTTCTGTAGGACAAGTAGCCAGATGTAGCGTGACCATGTGTAATAAATGAAGGGGGGGGGCTCCCTTTTATGAACACCCAGCCAGCCAGTTAGCTATAAAGTCCCTCTTGGTGGCAGTTCTCTGCTTGCTTTACCTGTAAAGGGTTAACAAAGTTCCCCAGCTAAAGGAAAAGGAGTGGGCACCTGACCAAAAGATCCAATGGGAGGGTGTGACGAACTGGGACTGTTCTTGCTGGGGTGTGTGAATGCTGACAGGGGAGGGTGACTAGGATGGTCTGGATCGGGGGATGGGAGTCTGCCCGAGGGAACATACCTGAGCTTGTAACATGAGAACCCAGGAAGGGGTTGGAGGCCAGGTGACTCCGGGGCCCGGGAAACTGAACAAAGGCTGTGGGAGGGGTCGCTGAAGGCAGAGGGCTGGAAGTGAGCTGGAGAGATGGCTGGGAGGCAGAGATGGCTCTGACCCCCCAAAGGGGGGTGGGCTGGGATGCCCTGGGACCCCAAGCTGGACTTAACTGAGGGGGATCCTGTTGTCTGTGCCTGCAAGACCTGTCTTGGACTGTATTCCTGTCATCCAAATAAACCTTCTGCTTTACTGGCTGGCTGAGAGTCATGGTGAATCGCAGGGAGCCGGGGGTGCAGGGCCCTGAGTCCCCCAATACTCCGTGACAACTGGTGGCAGCGGCGGGATCTACTGCACCCCGTGGACGGCGCTTCCTGCAGTAAGTGACTGGGGAGCAGTAAAACGAAGGGGGATTGACGGGGACCAGGCGTGCTGAAGAGTGAGAGAGAGACGGTTATTACCCCTGGGAGTGTGTGACCAGCGAGAAGGACTTTTGCAGTAACAGGGTCCCCCCGGGGGGATCGCAGCGAGTGGTCCCAGGGGCGACGGAGTCTGCAGCTCGACCCTGGCAGAGAGGTGGTGACCTCGAGAAGGGCTGGCACACTAGGGGGCCCCCTGGGAACTGTGGGGAGCTGTGAGCACACAGGCCGGTGAGTGGCCAGCAGGAAGATGTATGCCAAGCGGCTTAAGAGCGACCTGGTGGAGCTGTGCAAGCAGAGGGGGCTGTGCATTGGGAGGCTCACCAAAGAACAGCTCATTGCCCGGCTGGAGGCGGAAGATCGCGCGAATGAACTGATCCCTGTGTCTCAGGGAAGCAGCCTGGCAAATGCAGCGCAGGCACCAGTGTCTGTCCCAGCTGGGAGTGGTCAGCCGGCTGCTGAGGGCTTCCCGAGACCCCTCCTTCCTATGCCTAGGGGAAGGGTGGGGAGGAGCCCAGCAAATACCGAAGGCGCCGTGGCCCCCCCGGCCAGCAGGGGACCCTCCCGGCGAAGCTCGCCGGCCAGCAGAGGATCCTCCCGGCGACGTTCGGCATCCGTGGAGCGGAATTGGCTGGAATGGGAGAAAGAGCTAAAACTGAGAGAGCTGGAGGATCGTGAACAACAGAGACAGCATGAAGAGAGACAGCATCAGCGTGAAGAGAGACAGCGTCAGCATGAACGGGAGGAGAATGAGAGACAGAGATAGGAGAATGAGAGACAGCGTCAGCATGACCTGGAAATGGCGAGATTGAAGGGCAGCGAACCCCCGGCTGCGGTGAGTGAGGGGGGACCCAGGACTGCACGGAGCTTTGATAAGTGCATCCTGGCCCCACGCAAGGAGGGGGAGGACATGGATGACTTCCTGGAGGCCTTTGAGACGGCCTGCGAGCTGCACCGGGTTGATCCCGCGGACAGACTCCGGGTCCTTACCCCCTTACTGGACCCCAAAGCCGTGGCATTGTACCGCCAACTGGAAGAGGCAGAGAAAGGGGACTACGAACTATTCAAAAAGGCCCTGCTACGTGAGTTTGGGCTGACTCCTGAGATGTACCGGGAAAGGTTCCGGAGTCAGGATAAAACCCCTGAGATCTCATATCTGCAACTAGCCGTCCGCATGGAAGGATACGCCAGCAAGTGGGCTGATGGGGCCCAGACGAAGGAGGACCTGGTCAAACTGCTGGTACTGGAGCAACTGTATGAGCGGTGCCCATCCGACCTGAGGCTGTGGTTGGTGGACAGAAAGCCAGAGAACCCGCGACATGCAGGCCGGCTGGCCGATGAGTTTGTAAAGAGCCAGTCAGGAGATAACAGGGAGGAGTCCCAAAGGAACAGTCCCACCACAACGCAGAGAGAGAGTCACCATGGGACATCCCCGTGGGAAAATACAGGAAAACCCCATCAGAGGGGAACATCCGGCGTCAGGACCATCCGACCCACCCAGGGGGACCCATGGGACATGGGCTGCTACCACTGTGGCCAAAAAGGCCACATACGGGCCCAGTGCCCCAGGCTCAGGGACAGACTGAGCAGACCGAACCCGCACAGGGTTAACTTGGTAGAGGCCCAGACGGACGAGGGGCAGGCTTCTCACGCAAGAGGGGCTGGCAGCTTATCAACTGCTCAAGAGAGAGAAGGGCCCCAGGCCAGCTCCTCTAGGGGGCTGGATGCCCCAGACTCAGGGTTTTTGGTTTATACGGTGGGCGCGGGGCTGTCCCTCTGGAGAGAGTACCTTGTTCCCCTGGAGGTGGATGGGAGGAAGGTCAAATGATACTGGGATACGGGCGCAGAGGTGACGCTGGCCCGGCCCGAGGTGGTGGCCCCAGATCAGGTGGTGCCCAACACCTACCTGACCCTAACGGGGGTGGGCGGAACACCAGTCAAAGTGCCCGTGGCAAGGGTACACCTGAAGTGGGGGGCCAAGGAGGGCCCCAAGGATGTGGGGGTACACCCGTATTTGCCCACTGAGGTATTGATGGGGGGGGGACCTGGAGAACTGGCCAAGCAACCCCCAAAAGGCACTGGTTGTGACCCGCAGTCAGAGCCGGCGAGGGGCACTGCGCCCTGGCCTTGGGGGGGGTGCCTTGCCTGAGGCACAGGACCCTAACCTGGTGGGGAGGGAGCGCCCAGGGACACGGCTCAGGGAGGCTGCAGCTTCAGACCCAGCGGGCGAGAAAGAGCAGGTGGCCATCCCTGTCCCAGCTGCTGAGTTCCAGGCCGAGTTGCAGAGAGATCCCTCCTTGCGGAAGATAAGGGACCTGGCCGACCTCAATGTGGTACAGACCATGGGACGAGGTGGCCGGAAAAGTTTCCTGTGGGAGAAGGGGTTCCTGTACCGAGAATGGGCTCCCCCAGGGAAAATGGAGTCAGGGGGGATCAGGAGGCAGCTTGTGGTACCCCAGAAGTATCGCCGCCAGCTGCTGTGCCGGGCCCATGACATTCCCCTCTCAGGGCACCAGGGAACCTGGCGTACCCAGCAGAGGCTGCTACGGAGCTTTTACTGGCCTGGGGTCTTTGTTACTGTCCGACAGTACTGCGGATCCTGTGACCCCTGTCAGAGGGGGAGGAAGGCCTGGGACAAGGGGAAAACAGCTTTAGGACCCTTGCCCAGCATAAAGGATCCTTTCCGGAGGGTGGCCAAGGTTAAAAGGGCGGCTCTAAACCAAGAGAGCCCAAAGCACAGACCTCCAGACTGGAGCGCTGGGAGAAGACCACAGCCTAGTTGGAACCCCAGAGGTATGGGGGTGGAAAAAGGGCACAGGCCGCATAAACCTTCCCACATGCGAACTGCGAGTGCCATCAAGCACCCCCGACCTAAGGGGGGGCGTGAAACTGGAGGGGCCTGGTGTAATTCCCACCAAAGAATGGGAGGGATGCGGGGGCATCCATGGGAACGGGGGTAGGTTCGAACTTCCCCAGGTCACTGGCTAAAGTGACCCTGCTCAGTTCGGTCTCGAAGGGGGGAGAGATGTGACGAACTGGGACTGTTCTTGCTGGGGTGTGTGAATGCTGACAGGGGAGTGTGACTAGGATGGTCTGCATCGGGGGATGGGAGTCTGCCCGAGGGAACATACCTGAGCTTGTAACATGAGAACCCAGGAAGGGGTTGGAGGCCAGGTGACTCCGGGGCCCGGGAAACTGAACAAAGGCTGTGGGAGGGGTCGCTGAAGGCAGAGGGCTGGAAGCGAGCTGGAGAGATGGCTGGGAGGCAGAGATGGCTCTGACCCCCCAAAGGGGGGTGGGCTGGGATGCCCTGGGACCCCAAGCTGGACTTAACTGAGGGGGATCCTGTTGTCTGTGCCTGCAAGACCTGTCTTGGACTGTATTCCTGTCATCCAAATAAACCTTCTGCTTTACTGGCTGGCTGAGAGTCATGGTGAATCGCAGGGAGCCGGGGGTGCAGGGCCCTGAGTCCCCCAATACTCCGTGACAGAGGGCTAAAACTTTTTAAAATGGGGAAAAAACTTCTCTTTGTCTGTGTCTGTTCTCTGGAGACGGGACTCGGAGCAGCAATTCTGTGTAAGGCTGGAACCAGGTATGAAAATTCATCTTCCATACCGAGAAAAATCATTGGACAGGGAATGTTTAACTAGACGCGATCAGGTTTATTTCTTTATTTTGGCTTGTGGATCTCCTCTGTGCTAACCCCAGATACTTTTGTTTTGCTTGTAACCTTGAAGCTGAACCTCAAGAGAGCTATCTTGATGCTTAATTTTTGTAATTGTTTTCTTTTAAGATCTAGCAAAAAGCCTAAGTTCCAGATGTACTTTCTTCCTTTTAGTTTTTAACAAAATTTACCTTTTTTAAGAACAGAATTGGATTTTTGGTGTCCTAAGAGGTTTGTGCCTGTTGTTTAATTAGCTGGTGGCAACAGCAGATTTCCTTTGTTTTCTTTCTCAGAACTTCCCCGGGGCGGGGGGGGAGGGGCGGGATTTGAAAGGGCTTGAGGATACCCCACAGGGAAGAATTCCCAAGTGCTCCTTCCTGGGTCCAAGGGGTTTTTTTGCATTTGGGTGGTGGCAGCGTTTACCAAGACAAGGTCAGAGAAAAGCTGTAACCTTGGGAGTGTAATACAAGCCTGGAGTGGCAAGTATTGATTTTTTAAATCCTTGCCAGCCTCCACCTTCTGCACTCGAAGTGCCAGAGTAGGGATTCAGCCTTGACACCATGTGTATAAGCGACAAAGCTGGACCCATTTGTTTTGTCAGTGAAGGTCTAAGGGTACGTCTTCACTACCTGCCGGATCGGCGGGTAGTAATCGATCTATCGAGGATCGATTTATCGTGTCTCGTCTAGATGCGATAAATCAATCCCCGAACGCGCTCTCTGTCAACTCCGAAACTCCACCAGAGCGAGAGGCGGAAGCGGAGTCAACGGGGGAGCCGCGGCCGTCGATCCCGCGCTGTGAGGACCCGAGGTAAATCGATCTAAGATATGTCGACTTCAGCTACTCTATTCTCGAAGCTGAAGTTGCGTATCTTAGATCGATCCCCCCCCAGGTTACACCAGCCCTGAGAGAGGAGCAGTCGCCAGGGGAGACCTTGGGTGGAAATGTCTCGTCCTTGAGTCCAACGGATAGTGTGAGGCAGGGGAGTAGCCGGGCAAGAATCTACTGAAACTAGCACAGAGTGGTGGGAAATCCCTGCAAATCAAGGATACCACCGACAAACGGGGCATGAGATCACCAAAGAGTTTGTGGGATGTATCTGGAGAAGGCACCTAATATGTATAATAGGAGAAAAGCATCCAGAGGCTGGATTGTCTGGAGTAAGTGAAAGAAGAAAGGTTGAGTGCTGTAGGCAAAGGGTTTGAAGAGAAGTCAGACCCTATGTGATAAACCTTCTGGGATGTCCCAGGCTGGGTCAGGTGGGACGGACAGCGTGAGAGGACACTAGTTTACAGATTAGATGGAGAAGGTTTATACCTCTTTGTTACTATTGAAGTAGTCAACAGTGTTTCTCCATGATTC
This sequence comes from Malaclemys terrapin pileata, assembly GCF_027887155.1. Classification (NCBI taxonomy): domain Eukaryota; kingdom Metazoa; phylum Chordata; order Testudines; family Emydidae; genus Malaclemys; species Malaclemys terrapin. The sequence goes on along the minus strand of NC_071515.1, from coordinate 10,127,312 downwards.
CAGCAAGAGCATGGCTCCCTCCATAGCACAGCCATGCTGCTCACGTCCACTTTCATCCGCCTCCCAAATAGTCTCCATGCACGAGATATCTGGGACTAATAAGAAAGAAGGAATGACAGAAAGAAAGAAATTACTGCCATTGCTGGTTAAAGGGGAACGAACGCACCCTGAGGTTTCATTCATGGACTGATTGGTGCCCAAAAGACAGTTCATTTAAACCAAAGAAAGGACACGGTCTGTCTGTCTTGGGGTTGTATACTGCTGCCCATCACCGTGGTATCTGGGCTTCTTCCAGCTAAAATCAATGAGCAATAGCGAAGTTCCTAGTGGAAAGCTTGGCGTCACTGGCACATCTCCCTTTTTGGGGTAAGATATCTCTGCTCTGGGTAGGGTTATCTTTTGTTTGTTGGCTTGATTGGTTTGATTCCTACCGTTTGTTTTGAATAGGGCTAGACATCTATATCCTGCTTGAGCAGGGAAGAAGTGAAGGAAACTGTGATGCTGGTGAAATAAGCCACTGACTCTCAAAGCAAGAGAGATTGGTGTGATCAAAATCAGAATCAAATTGGGGATTCCTTAAAAAACAAAAACAAAATAAGAGAGACCCAGAATGAGACTCCTTTGCACTTCTATGGAGTTTTTCAGTGGAGGATCTCCAAATGGCTTTTAAAGGTGGGCCGGTATTATTACCACCATTTTTATGGCCGGAGAAACCATGGCACAGGGAGGTGAAGTGACTGGCTCAGTCAAACAGCAGGTCACTGGCAATGCTGGGAATAGAAGATAGTTCTCCTGACTCCAGTCACATCCTCTACCCCCTTTATTTCTTGGATAAATGTTATTGATTCATTACACAATAAATATCTTGTGCTCTCCGATTGGACATGAATGAACACAGACCCAAAGAAATACCAGGACTCGCTGTACTGTATAGGGCCAACCAAATAATAGATTTGTCCGACAGCATGAACATTAGCCAGCCAAATATGGCTGAATAGGACTGGCTGATGCTCTTGCAATTAGGATTCAGTTCACATATCCTGCTTTGCCGCCGTCAGCAGCATGGGAAAGCAGCTAGGAGCTCGTGATGGGTGGAACAGCCAGGATAACATCCTCCCAAGGGAAGTGGTGGAAGACCCATTGCTTAAGTCTGTGGTTTTCAGGTTGGCCACTTATTCAAAGTCAAAGAATTTCGCCTTTACACTCACTATAAGAGTTAGAAATGTGTCATTGCTAACAACGTTAGCCCTACAGAATTCACCTGCACGTGTGTTGTGAGAGGTTGGCCAAGAATATTTGACCTTGAAGGGTAAAGGTGTGCAGGGAGTGGGGGAGCAAGATTATTTTTGCTTTAGGTTATAATACAATTTTCAATGCCTCCTGACTCCCTTGATTGCTCTGTGTAATCATCTGGGGTCAAGACCCACTGTTTGAGAAACGTTGGCTAAAGACATTTAAAACTAGACTGGACTAAACCAGGGCTCAGCGTGGGATGGGCTGCGGTGGCCTGGCATATTGGCTTCTTTTTTCTAATGCCTTTTTGTTCTGCAGCATCTAAGCTTTCATTTAGAAACAATGTAAGTCTCTAGCTGTTATTTAAGATTTTTATTACAGTAATGCCTACGGGCTCTCCAAGAGCAGGGCCCTATTGTGGAGAGGCACCAGCTGGGCCCAGAGTGTGTGTGGGGGTGTCTCCTTTGCACACTTCTGGGTGCAGAGGCGTGGCCACACCTAGGCCCCATTTTACTCCCTCCCCATTCCTCCTTATGGTTCCTGAGAGAGATGTACCTGCCAGAGCAGTGGAAAGAGGCCTTAGTGTAATGAGAACCAGGCTCTAGGATCCAGAAATAGGACTCCCATTCCAACCCAGGTATTGGGCTAGTCAGTCATCCCTAGTGTTGTATTGTTCTGCCTGCTCCAAGCAATGACTTCACTACAAGGGTAGAAAGAGAAGGGAGAGCAGTGTGTGGTGGAGAGAAATAGAAACTGCCCTTCCTCTTCCAGCAGCCAGAGGTTCCCAGAGAAATACAGGCTCTGGGGGCATCATCACCTCCACCAGTGCTGGAGAGCCTTAGAAATACAGGGGTCTGACCGTCACCCGGGTCTAGTGTTTGTATCAGGGCTTGTAAGTATTGTGTTCACACTGGGGATGGAAGGACCTCACGGAGATCCAGCATTTACCAAACTGGTCCTGATTCAGGAACACTGTCTCCTGTCATTCCAGTCTCTGGGAGATTCCGGGATGATTAGTACTGGGACTGATTACTGCTAGCTCATTATTTATTTGCCAAGCTCCAGCAGTGATCTCTGCCCCCCGTGCAGAACAGAGGGCTGCCCTCGAGCTGCATGCAGACTCAGCCATGGAAGAGCGCCGTCCACCCACTAGCAAAGCCATGCGGCCACATCTATTTGTTCTCCCCTCCTCCACTTTTTCCATGTTTCCCCCCCCACCACCACTCTCTGTGCCTTGTCTTCAGTTTCCCCTAAGTGGAACACAAACCCAAGAGCCTTTGGGATCACTGCAAATCTTTGAACACATGGGGGTTGAGACTGAGTTTGCCTCCCTTCATTCCCACCCCTTAGCGCATCCTTAGCCTTTCCTTTTACCTGTAGTGACAGTTCGGGGATATCGCGTCTTGCCTCTCTTCACTTTTTGGCAGATTCGCTTTAGACACCTTAGGATGGGCCCACTCTGCTTAGGAACGACCTTGGCTGGGCCATCTTGAGTATCTTCTCGAGCCAGCTCCAGCTCACGCTGACTCCCACTGGAATGTTCCTCTCTTCCCAAGGTGGACGTGCCCTCAGCAGCCGCATCCTCCTCCTTCTCCTCCCTTGGCAAGCTGTGCACGTCCATTCTGCAACAAGTCAGGAAGGGTGGCCAGTTTTGTTTCAGTCGATCTTATTGTCTGCGGGACAATTTCCAGCCTGAAGCTAGTGAGAATGTGTGCGTCGTCCTCCAGCTAAAAATGTGAGCCACAGACAGCAGAGCCCGAGAAGTGGGGCCCAGATCCTCAAAGGTATGGAGTTTCCTAACTTCCATGGAAATCAATGGCAGTTAGGAGCTTAAATACCTCTGAGAATCTGGGCCTGGGACCCTGCACCCCCTGCCAATCCCCCCACCAAGTGTATCTCTACACTTGCAGCTGGGGGTGTGATACCCAGCTCGCATACACATATTCGCACTGGCTTGCTAAAATAGCACTGTAGCAAGGATAGCATGGACAGCGGTGAGAGGGGCTAGCCACCCCGAGTACAACCCCACCCGGACCCTATGAGTACGTACTCCGGCGGCTAGCCCAAGCCACTGCCTGAACTGTCGCAGCCACGCTGCTATTTAACACGCTAGCTTGATGACAGCTAGCGCAGGGATGTCTTCTCAAGCAGGGAATCGCACCCTTCTTGGTCCTGCCTCAGGGTAGGGGGCTGGACTTGATGATTTCTTGAGGAGCCGTCCAGCCCCACAGTTCTGTGATTCTACAAAATGAGAAGTAGCTGGGGCCAGATTAAAGGTTGGTGCCAGAACCTCAGTTGAGAATTACCTTCCTTTTTAGCATGTAAATGCTCAGATGTAATGAATCTAGTTCTTTTAAATACAGAAATAAATCCTCGACTCAAATTGTATATTAGCAAAGGTTTGGGGGTTCCTTTTGGAACTTTGTTGTTTTAATAAAGTCAATAAATATACTCAAAACTATGCAAAGGATAAGCAGTGTGGTCTAATGGTTTGAGTATGGGACAGGAAACCAGAAATAGATTTCTCATCCTGGCTTTGCCACTCACTCACTGTGTGATGCTGGGCAACTCACGTTCCCGCCCCGTGCCTCAGTTTCCCCATGTACCAAAAAAGGATGATACTGACCCTTCTGTACCTCCCAGGGATGAGGAAGGTTACTTAGTTAATGTTTGTAAAGAGAAAAGAGGCGACAAAACTAATCTGACACAATGACGGCACCAAGAGTGGAATTATAAAGCACCTAAAAATCCAAACAAATATATATGTATCACAATATTTGCCAACCCAAAATTCAGTTATGGTGCTTCTAAAAAAACCCGCATTGAACACTGTCCATCGCATACGCATTTCATTTGAATAATACATTTGTTGAGTCAGATCCGCAGCCGCTGGAAATCAGAATACTTCATTCAAGTCAATGGAGCTGTCCATTTATAGCAGCTGAAGATCTGGCCCATAAAACCCAACACATTTTAAGCCCGAAGTTTACTTGCTTTAGAAGTTGGGACTCTTAACTAATTTCACAATCATTGGTTTCCTCCAATACTTGAGCTATGAAGAAAGATGGAGAAAGAAGTTCACAAAGCTAAGATTACATGCTTGATGGTCATCAATCAATATCACAATATACTTCTTAGTCTAGTGGGCAACACAAAGTTTAGCTGTATTCAAAATATCACATTGTGCTCCAATATTACTTAAATCCTCTGTCAAAGATTTAAATTTTAATCTACATGCTTGCGCTCAGGGGAGGCTCTTGCTTTTTTGCCGCCCCAAGCACGGTAGGCAGGCTGCCTTTGGCGGTGCGCCTGCGGGAGGTCCGCTGGTCCCGCAGATTCGGCGTACCCGCCGCCGAATTACCGCCAAATCCACGGGACCGGCGGACCTCCCACAGGCGCGCCGCCAAAGGCAGCCTGACTGCCGCCCTCGCAGCGACCGGCAGGGCACCCCCCGCGGCTTGCCGCTCCAGGTACGCGCTTGGAGCGATGGTGCCTGGAGCCGCCGCTGCTTGTGCTCCACTGGAGACAGCAAGAAAAATTACAGCTCTTCACATTCATTGCAAAATTTCATTGCACTCTCCAAGGCTCTGGATTTTAGTGGGATGTAAGAGGTACATGATTTTTTGCTGACCCTCAGCCAGGGGGAGAATTGCACCCTGTCATAACTATAAAGGGAAGGGTAACAGCTGTCCTGTGTACAGTACTATAAAATCCCTCCCGGCCAGAGACTCCAAAATCCTTTTCCCTGTAAAGGGTTAAGAAGCTCAGGTAACCTGGCTGGCATCTGACCCAAAGGACCAATAAGGGGACAAGATACTTTCAAATCTTGGGGGGTGGGAGGCTTTTGTTTGTGCTCTTTGTTTGGGAAGTTGTTCGCTCTTGGGACTGAGAGGGACCAGACATCAATCCAGGTTCTCCACATCTTTCTAAACAAGTCTCTCCTATTTCAAACTTGTAAGTAAATAGCCAGGCAAGGCGTGTTAGTTTTCCTTTGTTTTCTCAACTTGTAAATGTACCTTTTACTAGAGTGTTTATCTTTGTTTGCTATACTTTGAACCTGAGGCTAGAGGGAGGTCCTCTGAGCTCTTAAAGTTTGATTACCCTGTAAAGTTATTTTCCATACTGATTTTACAGAGATGATTTTTACCTTTTTCTTTAATTAAAAGCCTTCTTTTTAAGAACCTGATTGATTTTTCCTTGTTTTTAGATCCAAGGGGGTTGGATCTGTATTCACCAGGAGTTGGTGAAAGGAAGGAGGGGGGATGGTTAATTTTTCCTTGTTTTAAGATCCTAGGGGGGTTGGAACTGTATTCACAAGGAGTTGGTGGGAGAAGGAGGGGGAATGGTTCATTTCTCCCTGCCTTAAGATCCAAGGGGTTTGGATCTGTATTCACCAGGGAATTGGTGAAGAGTTTCTCAAGGCTTCCCAGGGAAGGGAATCCATTTGGGAATGGTGGCAGCGGACCAGATCTAAGCTGGTAGTTAAGCTTAGAAGTCTTCATGCAGGCCCCCACATTTGTACCCTAAAGTTCAAAGTGGGGAAGCAGCCTTGACACCCCCCCAAAAGCATTAAAGAGCATATATATGTATCTCCTCATTCCTTCCTAATCCTGGAAAATTTTAAACATTGAAATGGGCAGCGCAAAACCAAAATGATCTGCCACAGTGGGGAAAGAAAATGTTATTCTTCATCCAAGATGGAGAATTATGGAGAATCAACTTGAAGGCAGATTTTAAGGGCCATGTCTCGAGCCCAATTGCTGCCTCTCATGCCAGCTGTGAGGGTGAGGCCACCGAATGGGGATCAGCTTCCCTAAATCTCCAGGAACTGAAGTGGAAATCCCCTACTGTCCATTCTGCACCTGGAGGAAATAATACCACAGCAAAGAGCCTCTCCTTTCCACACTCTGCTGCAGGGACAGCAGGAGCCATCTTTTTATTGGGCCTATATCTGGGCCTGATCCAAGCCCATTGAAGTTAGTGGGCGACTTGCCTGATTGTGTCCTCTGGGGTCTGTGCGTATGGAGCTCGTCTACAGATGAATGGAGGCCTGGAACAGAACCCACTTCCTTTCATTCTCCATTCTCCATTCTCTTCAGGGACAAGGGCCCTATGTGAGATCCTAGAACAGGGTCCCAGAGAGGGATCAGAGGAAGAGACTCCCAGAGGGGGCAAGTCTTTCTAGGGATCTCAGTGATCTCCGGAAGTCCCTGCTGTGTTAATGAAATATAACCTTACCATGCAGCCTTATCAACTCTGGAGTTATTCCCTATCTGCCACAATTTTTACAGCTGAACTAAAGAATTGAGTGTAAGAGAGAGGTAGGGCACAAGTAGCCCCTGATTAGACAGCTGGATTCCCTCCTGGATTCTGTTAGGATGGCACTTTTCATGCCAGAGCGAGAGAGACATAAAATGAGAGATTCTCAAAGGTATTTAGGCTCCTAACTCCCATGGATTTCAGTGGGAGTTAAGTGCCTAAATATCTTTGAGGTTCTGGGCCAAAAAAACGAATTTAATTTGGTGACCCTTTTCAAACAGAATTTAAGCAAAGTGGGTCTCTGTTGGTCAGAGGTAGGACAGCCATGGGGAGTAAGAAAGCCCACTTACTTTTTTCCCCTCAGTAATAGATTAGATCTTGGATCTGAAATCGACTTTAGCCAGCACAATACCCAGCCTCTCCTTCTGTCCAAGTAAAAGCAACTGACACTGAGGGCCAACTGACCCAGTGTTCAAATCACAGCATTGTGAGGTCACACTGCAGCACTTATGTCATTGTTGCCATGAACACGGGTGGGTAATAAAGGAAGGACCAAGAGTTGTTAACCATATAAGCGACATAAAGTATTATGGAGGTGCCTGGTGGCGACTCCAGTTAAGGTTAAGGTTTTGTCTAAAATGGGGCATAAATTCCTGCTTTTCCCTATGAGCAGGTGGTTAACCAGTATGGATTAACCTTTACTCTGACCTTTACTCAGTCAGGGAGTTAGGCTCCTAACTCCCATGGATTTCAGTGGGAGTTAAGTGCCTAAATACCTTTGAGGTTCTGGGCCAAAAAAAAACTAATTTAATTTGGTGACCCTTTTCAAACAGAATTTAAGCAAAGTGGGTCTCTGTTGGTCAGAGGTAGGAAAGCCATGGGGAGTAAGAAAGCCCACTTACTTTTTTCCCCTCCGTAATAGATTAGATCTTGGATCTGAAATCGACTTTAGCCAGCACAATACCCAGCCTCTCCTTCTGTCCAAGTAAAAGCAACTGACACTAAGGGCCAACTGACCCAGTGTTCAAATCACAGCATTGTGAGGTCACACTGCAGCACTTATGTCATTGTTGCCATGAACACGGGCGGGTAATAAAGGAAGGACCAAGGGTTGTTAACCATATAAGCGACATAAAGTATTATGGAGGTGCCTGGTGGCGACTCCAGTTAAGGTTAAGGTTTTGTCTAAAATGGGGCATAAATTCCTGCTTTTCCCTATGAGCAGGTGGTTAACCAGTATGGATTAACCTTTACTCTGACCTTTACTCAGTCAGGGAGTTAGGCACATAAATACCTGCAAAACTCTGGGCCCAACTGCCACTCACAACTTCCCCTGAAGATGGTGGCCTCATTGGTTCTAACTGTCGACATTCCTATGCTGCTCATAGACATTGTGGATGCTCCATCCAGCTGGATGGTGTACACAATGATACCATCCAAGTAGAAGAAACATCTGCTTAAGTCATTAATCTCTGAGAGGCAGCAGGCCCCTGGGTCATCCCAAAAAGCTGAACTGAACTATAATGACGCAGCCCAATAGTGAAGGTTATCTTTATGCAGAACTTCCGTAAGAGAACCTGGCAATATCCACTGGGCAAATCCAGAGTACTGGATTCCTGAGCACCCCCAAATTGGTCCAGAACACCATCAATCTGTAGGATTGGCGGTGTATGTTTTTTGTAACAGTATTTAGCTGTCTAACAACCCCACAAAAGCAGTGTACTTTATCTTCCCTTGTGACTAGAAAAACTGGTGATGTCCATGAGACGGCCAAATCACTCTCTTTTTGACCTGTAACAGGTTTTCTACTGTCTTGGCACAGCTGTGCAAGAGGGTCTCTGTTTATGGGGTGTACATCTCGATGTATCGATATAGTGCTGTCAAATGGGGGAGGCAGCGCTGGGCACACAGATTCATGATTATCCTGCTCTCCTGAAATCTTCCCCTTTGGGCTCTGCTCTGAGCAGCCAGGGAAGCTGGGACCCCCAGGGCTCTCCCAGGATCTGGGCCCCTCTGAGCTGGGCAGTCACAGTGCTCTGAATTAAGCTCCGATCCACGAGTAATATGGGCCCAACCTGCTGGGCCAAATCCCTTCCCCTGCCCTGCTCCAATACAATGAGAGACAAACCCCCAGCAGCGCCCCTTACCCAGGAATCCCATAACAGCCTCCTGGAGATTGTTCTCTCGTGGGAAATCCCGGATTCTCTTTTCCACCTCAGGGAACTCGGGCGCTGGATGCGGTGACGTCGCCTTTTCGCCCCTGCAGAGACGTGTGTTTATTCTTCCCCCTCGTCAGCCCTAAGTTCCTGCCCCCCAGAGCCAGACGGGGAGCGGGTGGAAGCTGGACCATAGGCAGGGCTAACGGGGCCATGACCTCTACTGCCCAGGGAATTTAGGGCCGGCCTGGGGACTGGGGGCCTCTCTCCATCCAGAGAGAAAACCCAGCCCAGGCAGGGCCAGCCCCGGCTCCCCTCACACCCGGCCAGTCCCACGTCCCCACTAGGGCCTGGAGGGGCCGATCCCAGGGCTGAGAGAGGGGCCCATTCTCCAGGCCCAGACTCTCCTCAGCTTCTCCTCTCAGCCTCCAAGGGGCCTGTCACTCCCCATGGGGTGGGGGGCTCTGGGACGGGGACTCTGCCCCACTCGGGCCTGGGCTGGGACACTCGGCTCTCTCCCCACAGGCCCCTGGGCCCCATCACACGGGACAGGCTTTGGGCCATGACAGAGCTGGGGCCAGGTCCCAGCTGGGCCCTCAGGGTGACAGGCCCCCAGCCCCATGAATAATCACCCAAGCCAGCCTGGTCCCAGGGAGGGGTCTCCAGCCAGAGCTGTAGGGCAATCCCCTCCCCTGGGTGGGTCACACAGACACAGCAGCTGCAGCCCCAGGGAAATGGGGACGGAGGGGGGCTGGATCCAGAGGGTGAGACCCTCCCATAGTTGGGGCACTGGGTCTGCAGCCTGGGCTCTGAGTCTCTTCCCAGCCCGACGGGGCATGAGGGGCAGACGGAGCCTGGATGTACCTGCTCATGGCACTTCTGACACCCTAGAGGGGAAGGAGAGACAGAGCAGAGAGTCAGTGCCCATGGCCCAGCTGGGTCACTCTGCTCTCCCAGCCCCAGCCCCAGCCCCACGCGCTGCTCCCCCAGTGGGGTGGCGGCACTAAAGGGCTGTGCTAGGGGGAGCAGCGCTGCCCTCCAGGGACGGCCGGGCCTCCTGCGCTGAGCCCTGGGACTGGAACAGCCTTTCACCAGCCTCCCCCCACCTCCTCGACAGTCCGAGCTCCTCTCTCTTTGCAGCCCGTGGCCCTGCAGATATCCCGGCCGCACGCTCTGCACTGAGCTTTACAGGGTCTTGGGGACCGTCCCCTCCCGACACTGGGCTCTGGGTGCATCTGACACAGTCTCACCTGCAGCAGTTCCAGCAGGGGCTGCTGACACTTCCCCTCCAGCTCCGTGATCAGGGCGCTGAGGCGGGAAATCTCCTCACCCAGGTGGGTGGCATTTTCCTCCCTCCTCGTCCCCATCTCCTCGTCCAGCCGGGCCAGCAGGAGGCGCTCTTGTTCAGCCAGGAACTGGCGCAGCCGCTCGCACTCGGACGCCACCAGCTGCCGCTCCACTTCCGTCTGCCTCTGGGGTGAGCAGAGAGACGCAGGGGCAGGGCAGGGACACGGGGTGAGTGGGGGTCATGGGAAATGGTACAAGGCCTTGTCTGGGCTGCACAGAGCGTTTCATTCGATACCTTTGCCAGTGTAACTGTGTCTGCACTAGGCCTTTTGCTAATATGAAAATGTCACCAAAAATCACCAACCCCCCTACAATCAATCACCGCCCCCCCGATCGCTGTACCAGCAACAGGTTGAAGTGCAGACCAGGCCTTGGCAAATGGTGCTGCCCAAACCACCCAATGGCCTCACTGGAACGTCTGACACTCAAACCCTGGGATCAGCACAAATCTCCCCCTGCTCCGCCCTGACCCCTGCCACATCCCTGCCTGCTCAGCCATTTTACTGGCCTCTCCCCCTGCCCTCCCCACCCCCCAGCACTAGAGAGCCAGAGACTGCTCCCAGCTACCCTGGGGTGAACCCTTTTACTCCAGTGGGAACTAACCCCAGGGTCCCAGAGGAATCTGACCCTGACCCCACTGACTTCGGTGGGGTCACTTCTGATGTACACCAGGCACCTGAGAGCAGACGCTGCCCCGCACTGGTTAAAATGACCCTGAACCGTCTCCCTGCATCGACCCTGGAAACCTTTAACCTTCTGCACCGCCCAGACCCCAACCAGCAGAGATCCTCCGCTGCTCTCACTGACACCCCTGTGCAAACCGGCCGGGCAGGGCAGGGCACCTACCAGGAGCCTCTCACTCTTCTTGTCCCAGTCGGATTTCAGTCCCAGGAGCTCTTCTCTCTCCTCCCGCAGACGCTGCAGGAGGCTCAGGATTTGCTCCTGCAAACAGACAATGGCTCTGGGGGCTGGTTTGGGGTCACTGGTTTGTGCCCAGCGACAACATCATCACCGAGCAGAGTAAGGTGGTGGGAGCAGGTCCCCCTTCTCCAGACCGCTGAAAAAGTGACCCCAGCTCCAAGATAACTCCCCAGGAAGAGCTGCTGGGCCTGGCCCAGTCCCTCCCCAGTACCATCATCTCCAGGCTGTTTCACTGCCATAGGTCCAGTGCTCTGGAACAGCCCCTGGGAGGAGCTCTTTAGTGTGGCAATCCCCTTAGGGTCACACTTTTTCCAATGAGGAAAGCCACTTGGCTTCACCGCCTCCTGACTCTGAATCTCAGAGCCTTCAGCACCCCTGCTTCAAGTCAGCAAGTCCACCTGAGCTGGACACCCAAGGGAGACTTGTACGCCCCAAGGGAGCCATGTACCCCCACTTCCTTACTCTGGAGTGACTCAACCAGCATTGTAAAAGCAGAGGGGTTTATTTACCGGGGTAGTCAACAGGCAGACCGAGGCTAAATCTGGACCACCTGATGCTTTTGAGCAGATCCTGAAATATTTGTATTTATTTATTATCATGATTGTTGATTTTTTTTATTATTTTCTCTGAAGTCTGGACCTTGACTATGCCTTGACCAAGAAATTTGGACCTTAATAAAAAATAATTGACTCTCCCTGGTTTTTTACATGTCTGGAACACAGCGCAGACAGTTATTAGTTAACACAGAGAACAGAAAGGTCCATCTGGGTCGGTCCCAGAGCCCTCTGACACCCCCCTGTAGTCCCGGTGCAGAAGCTGCTCTCCTGCCTCCAGCAGCCCACACTTAGAACCCCACCCCAGTCCTTTGTCCTTCAGCTGGGCACACTTGGCTGGCTTCCCACAGAGGACAGGCCATCCATGGTCATTTGTTGTTTGGGGCCAAATGTCCAGGCCACTAGGGTTACCATATTTCCACAAGCAAAAAAGAGGACACTGGGGGTGGAGGAGCCCCGCTCTAGCCCCGCCCCTGCCCCACCCCCATCCACTCCCTCCCACTACCCACCCCCTGATTGCCCCCCTCAGAACCCTCAACTCCCCCCCACTCCTTGTCCCCTGACTGCCCCCTCCTGGGACCCCTGCCACTAACTGCCCCCTAGGAGCCCAACCCCTATCTAAGCCGCCCTGCTTCTTGTCCCCTGACTGCCCCCTCCTGAGAACCCCCTACGACCCTACCTGTCCCCTGACTGCTCCAACCCTTATCCACACCCCCACCCCATATCCACACCCCCGCGCCCAGACAGACCCCCGGGGACTCCCATGCCCTATCCAACTGCTCCCCGCCCCCTGACAGTACCCCCAGAACTCCTGACCCATCCAACCCCCTCTGCTACCTGCCTGCCTCGACCCCCTCCACACCCCTGTCCCCCTGACAGCCCCCCCCCAACTCCCGACCCATCCAACCCCCCCTCCCTGTCCCCTGACCTGGGCTGGCTTTAAAGAGCCCAGGAATCGGGCTGCGCTCCGGCCGGGGTTGCGGGGCTTGGGGCTGGGCTGGCGCGCTCAGCCGGAACCGGGGCCGGCGGTGCTGGGGCCGGGCCCGGGCCGGGGGTGCTGGGGCCGGAGCCGGGCCGGCAGTGCTGGGGCCGGAACCTGGGCCGGAACCGCTGGGGCCCGAGTTGGGCCGGAGCCACTGGGGCCGCCGGGCGCTGCTCGGCCAGGGCCGCGCCTCCCCAGAGCTCTCCTTCTCGCACCCCCCGGCCCCAGCTTACCTGCTGCTGCCTCCCGCTTGCCCCTGCTTCTTTTCAGACTTCCCGGGAAGATCTGATTGGCGGGAAGCAGGGGAGGGGGAGGAGCAGGTTGGGGGAGCGTTCAGGGGAGGGGAGGAGGGGGAAGACAGCTGCGGGGCCGGACGGAGTGGTAAGGCTGCAGGGGATGGGGGGAGCCGGGAAGGGGCTTTGGGTGCCCAGCGGCGCTTGGCCGCCGCTTTTCTGTCTATAAATAGCCGACCGGGGGGAAATCCCGGACATTTGTAGATTTTTAAAAATCCCTCCCGAACGGCTATTTATAGACCGAAAAGCTGGACATGTCCGGGGAAATCCGGACATATGGTAGCCCTACAGGCCACTGTCTTCTGGGACACTCCATGGGCATGGGACCCAAGGCAGCCAGCTGTCCCTCATGCCTGAATCTCTGGGTCTCTACAAGTAAACACGCCTCACCTAGTTAACCATGGGTAAGGCTAAGATTTTGTCACAGATATTTTTAGTAAAAGTCACGGCAGGTCACGGGCAATAAAGAAAAATTCACGGAAGCCCGTGACCTGTCCATGACTTTTACTAAAAATATCCCTGACAAAATGGGGAGCTCAGCTGCAGGGTCCCCACACCGCTCGCAGCGGCTGGGCAGCTGTGGGGGCTCGCTGGTTGCTCCGAGGGCCTGCACCGCCCGTGGCAGCCAGGAGCTCCCCAGCTGTCTGCAGCTCCCAGCCGCTGCGAGCTGAAGTCACCGAGGTCTCTGGAAGTCACGGATTCCGTGGCTTCTGCAACCTCTGTGAAAAACTCATAGCCTTAGCCATGTGTAACCCATGCCTGCTTGGTGTGGCGCTCTGTCCCCCTTTAGTGGCACCTAGACCAGCTAAAGATGTATTAGCCTCCCACAGCCGTGGAGAAGAGAAACAGGTCTTTTAGCTCATGCATTAAGCTCCACAGGTCCCCAGCTTTGATCCCTGCTGACGACAACTAGGGTTTGTTGGTGTTAAACATGCACCACCTAGGGGACACTGAGGTGCACATACTATTCATCCAAAATATTATGAAAAATTCCCTCTGCACAACAATCTCATTATCAGACAGTTCCCTGGCTCTAACCCAGGGCTGGTCAGACACACGCAGGGAGCTTTGTAGCTGCAGAGAAGCTGTCCCAGCCATGCAGATAACTGTTCCCTACCCTGTACTCCTGGGCAGCCTCCTAGATGGGAACCACCACGTGAGCGCGGTGAGCCCGGAGTCTGTCACAAACCACGCAGATGGGTGTTTGATCCTCCTCGCAGAATAGTTTCAGAGCCTCCTGGTGCCTCTCACACACTCGCTGCCCCTCGGGCTCTGGCCCCGCCTGCAGCCTCAGACGTTTCACTAACTCCACCAGGTTCCCCAGCTGCCTGTTGGGCCGCAGGTCTCTCTGCGGGGCCATTTCTCTGCACTGGGGGCAGGAGAAGTCTGGCTCCGGCTCCCCCCAGCACTGGCTGATGCAGGCCCGCCAGAAGTTGTGCCCACACTCAATAGACACCGAGTCTGTGAAATACTCCAGGCAGACGGAGCAAGTCACTTCGTGCTGGAAGCTCCCGGCCAGGTCCCCGGCAGCCATGGCCCCTCGGCACCCAGGACCCAGCTGCTGTGGGTTAGTTTCACTTTCCTGCGCTCAGAGGAGCCTGTTTGGTTGGGCTGAGGTGTTTCCTTCCAGCTGCTCTCAGCAGGGCCTGCGGTGAGTCACCCCCATGTCACAGCCAGGGCCGGCTCCAGGCACCAGCGCAGGAAGCAGGTGCTTGGGGTGGCCAACGGAAAGGGGCGGCACGTCCGGCTCTTCAGTGGCAATTTGGCAGCGGGACCCTCACTCCCTCTCGGAGGGAAGGACCTGCCGCCGAAGAAGTGAAGAAGGAAGCGGAGGCGGTAGAGCTGCCACCGATCACGGCTTTTTTTTTTTTTTTTTTTTTTTTTGCTGCTTGGGGCAGCAAAAATGCTGGAGCTGGCCCTGGTCACAGCCCGGGGGGAGGGGGGGCAGGGGAGACAGAGCCAGGGCTAGCGAAGGGTTAACACCAGCTCCTCTCCCAGACAGTCTGTGCAGAGTTGGGGGCTGGCTGGGGGCTGGTTCCTTCCAGCCTCAGAAAGTCCCTGTCCCAATGAGGGCGGCAGCTGAGGTTGAGATGGAGGGGAAGGAGATGAAGCAGCTGAGAGCTGTTGTGGCTGGTGCTGGGAGAAGTGTGGAGAATAAAGAACAGGAATTAGAAACCCTGCGGCTCCTGGGTCTGAGTTAGTGATAAGCTTGTTACATGATGCTGCTGCCTCCATTGGCAAGTTTTGTCAATGAAACTAATGTCAACACAAAAAAAATCGACAAAACATGTCCCCAATACGAGTTTACATTTGCTCCCTGTGTCGACAGATCGTGTCCACATTCGGGGCACCATTGTCGACAGGATGAGCAATGCACTGTGAGTGTGTATCCCAGAGTGCGTGGTGACACCATCTGTCGCTAGGTGTTGTGGGAAGACGGAAACAGAGCGAAGTGCATCCTGGGACATGCGAAATGTCCCGTCATGCACTGCTTTGTGTCCCAGCCCTCCAATGGTTTCCGGCTTCCTTTTGCGCCGTTTTTCCAACTGTCAGTCTTTGCAAGCGCGCGACAGCATCTGCAGTGAGAGAGGATGGATCCCGCACTTCTCTCCTATGCGCTGTTAGCTGTCGTCGTGAGGACATTGCACATGGCAGTACAGTTACTCGCAAAGTTACACAGAATAAAAACATTGTCCCATTAAAAACCTTTGCCTTTATTTATTTATTTATTGTTAAAAAGGTTAAAACCTCACAACTGTGTGGAGCTCCAGCCCTCATTGTCCAAGCTGTGAGTGTGGGGGGGAGTGATGGGGAAACTGAGGAGCACTGTGAATAGTTTTTATAAATGTGCTATATGCCATCATGTGCCAGGAATGCCCCTCTGCCATGTACATCGGCCAAACCGGACAGTCTCTCTGCAAAAGAATAAATGGACACAAATCTGACATCAGGAATCATAACATTCAAAAAACAGTCAGAGAGCACTTCAACCTCCCTGGACACTCAATAAAAGATTTAAAGTGGCAATTCTTCAACAACAAAACTTCAAAAATAGACTCCAGCGAGAAACGGCAGAACTGGAATTCATTTGCAAACTGGACACCATCACATTAGGCCTGAATGAAGACTGGGAGTGGATGAGTCACTACAAGAACTAAAAAAAAAAACGAATTTCCCCATGCTAATTTGCCCCTACTGTTACTCACACCTTCTTGTCAACTGTTTGACATAAGCCACCCTGATTACCACTACAAAAGTGATTTTTCATCCTGTTGATGATAACCCACTTTAATTGATTTGTCTAGACCTCCCCACTTGGTAAGGCAACTCCCATCTTTTCACATACTGCTCTATAGATCTTCCTACTGTATTTTCCACTCCATGCATCTGACCAAGTGGGTTCTAGCCCACGAAAGCTTATGCCCAAATAAATTTGTTAGTCTCTAAGGTGCCACAAGGGCTCCTCCTTGTTTTTGCTGATACAGACTAACACGGCTACCACTCTGAAAACTATAACTTATGTCACTCAGGGGTAAATAACCCACACCCCTGAGCGATGTAAGACAGCACTGTGTCAGCAGGAGAGCTGCTCCTGCCTCTCATGGAGGTGGCGTTATTATGCTGGCGGCAGAGCTCTCTCCCACCGGCATAGAGCGTCTTCACCTGACACCCTACAGTGGCGCAGCTGCATCAGCCCAGCCATGCCGCTGTCGTGCGTCGAGTGTAGACTAGCCCGAACTGAAGAGTTTGGCACCTGTTTTCTTTACACTTGGCCGTGGAATTGGCCCCACCCTTGGAAATGCCCCACTGAACATGCTGTGAGGGCTCATGGACTTTTTCCTTTGTTTACCGGCTAGTCCCCAACTAGCTGGAGTCAGTGGACAGCTGCTCCACCCTTCTGGCAGGAACCAAACCAATACTGGCTACTACTGTTTAAAAGGAACAGCAAGAGAAGCACGGGGGGTGAGGTGGGGAATTACATATAATTTTCACCTTAGACCTTTAACCTCAGTTCCTGTCTGTGGCTCTTGGGCATTTCCCGTGAGTCTGTCGGACCAAAGCCCTGTGAGTCACGCCCCTGCTGGGAGAGGACTCGTAGCCTGTGCTCTTCTGGTCAAGAATCCCACTCAGGGAAGGCTCCAGACACTCGTCGCGTCTCTGTCTCTCCTTGGTTCTTTCCCCTCTCTAGGCTGGTCTGTGAAATTTCCAAACAGCCTAAGGGCCTCTCTGCCCACAGATTGACCCTGCAATATAAAATCCGTTTGAATTCGCACCTTTGGCTAAGGTACAAGACTCTTGTGTCAGTTAAGATAATTTGGTTTCAGTTTAGCTTGTCAGTAATAACCCCCCACGTGTGATCTGGTGGGGGAGGTGTGTGACCTTAACCCTGCAGTTCCTTGTTGAGTGTTTGGGTTTCTGTTTTGCTGAGCGTGTTTCCCGGCTTTCAGAGGTACCCAGGGGAGCTGGAACAATGTGTATGGTGGGGGGTGCTGAGAGCCATTGAACCAAACTGTAAATCCTGGAGGTGATGGACCCACTTCCAGCCAGGGATGCAGCAGCACCACCAGTCCCAGCTCTTATGGAGGTACCAGTTTTCTGCTACTCACGTCTGCATTCTGCAAGGGTACAAGGCCCTGTCAAGGCAACCCGAACTCCCCTGTAACAAGGTTTTTTATTAGCGAATTAATTTAAGGCTTGTCTGCACATACATGTGCACTGGTTTCAATGAACTAACAGAAGAGTCTAACCAGAAAGTGTCCTGCTGTGTCAGGAGCCCCCGACTCGACCAGGAGAGAGAGTCAGCGATTTCCATAGCAGGTCAGTGCCCGTCCGTGCCGCACATGGATGGGCTGAGATGCTGCAGACATGGGCGGAGAGTATTTATCATTGTGTCTCCTATGTATGGGCCTGGACCTTCAAGGTGCTGAGCACGTCTTGAAAAGTCCTGAACAACCTCAGCTGTCTTTGGTTATGTCTACACTGCGATTGAAAAAGCACTGGTGGCCTGTGCCAGCTGACTCGGGCTGAGGGGCTGTTGAATTGCGATGTAGATATTTGCGCTTGGGCTGGAGACCAGGCTCTACAACCCTGTGCGGTGGGAGGGTCCCAGAGTCTGAGCTTCAGCCTGAGCCCGAACGTCTCCATTGCAATTAACCAGCCCCTTCGCCCGAGCCCAGTGAGGCTGAGTCAATTGTCCCGGGCCAGCTGCTGGTACTAATTACAGTGTAGAAGTAGTCTTCAACTCCAGTAGGAACTGAGGGTGTTTAGCACCTTGCAGGCTGGGATGCCATTGGCCAGATTTTCGTAACAGCTCAGTACCCAGTAATCATCACTCTTCTCAGTGGGACTGGGGGAGGGAATTCTCCTTTGTTGTGGTGTAGTGAGGACTGTGTTGGAATTGCTGGCTGTCACTTTAAGATGTGTGTGTGTGTGGGAGGGGATGTGTGGGGGTGTTCCAGGTCCTGTTTGCAGGGTAGAGGTCTCCGTAGCAAAGTGTGTGAACAGAATCAGGGCTTGTTAGTTCACAGCAGGCTGGGGTGTCAATCTGCCTCTCACTAGCTTGCCGCACACTAACTGTCTGTGTGGACCCTGCTACACGCACTAACAATTCCGTAGCGCGCTTCGATCTACCCTGCTTTGAAACAGGAACAGAGCAACGTGCACCAGGGAACTTTCCATGTACAGCAGCAGGGTGCACCCAGCCAGTTAGTGTGTAGCAGGCTAGTGCGTGCAAGGTAGATTGACACCCCAGCCTGCCGCGCACGAACTGTTCCCATAGACAAGCCAACGTAAAGCAAGATGGGGTGAGTTGTGCCCGCTGCCTTAGGGAGCTGCCCCCCTCTCTGTTGTGGGTTCTTGTGGGTTAAGGTTCTGGATTCTAAGACATAAAGTTGTGTTACGCTGCAGCCTTCCAGACAGAACATTTATGTTTGTGTCTCACTGCTCTCTGTGTGCTGTGACCATCGCAGTTCTCAATGGGGTGGTGAAGGGAATTCTCTGCTCTCAGTGAGAGGTGCTGGGTGCTGAGTATTTATGGATATCTGGCTAATGAAGTCATTTTTCCTGACTAGAACAAGAGAGCCCTGGATATGGCCTGAGCATCGCTATTTAGATTACATCTGAAAATACCAGCAATGGAAGTTCAGGCCCAAAGTATGGAAAAACAAAATCTTACCCAAGAACTTCTTAATTGTTAGGGGGAAAAAAAGGTTCAGATTTTATGTACTATTATCTACCACATAACTTGGTTAATACACAATGGATATTTCATCACTCTATAATAATAAGAATGTTGCATTTGTAAAGCACTATTCATCTGAGGTCTCACAGTGTTGCACTACTGGTTAGTCTACGCTATGCGCAGTATTACCTGATTGTTGTGTCCATGGCATACACACCGAGAGTTGACGACAAAACATAAACACTCTTCCTGAAAGGTTGCACTGTCACCCTGCTTTATTTCTAAGAATCCAGAACTGTAACACACCACAGCCAAATACAGAAAGAGACAAAGCAGGCTGCTCCCTAAGGCAGAGAACCAGAACTCACCCCGCCCTGCTCTAGGGTGGCTTTTTGCAGACTGACTGCAGAGGACCCAGATGCACGCTTCCTACACAGCCCTTTAGCCTGCAAACAGCACCAAGAAATCCCTCAGGATTTCAAGTGTCAGCATGTAATTTTTACACAGTTTTCAATACACCCCACTAATCACTTAGCAAAGGACCCTCTAGTCAGCCATTGCCCCAGGGCCAGGGAAGAGGACTCTGGAGGAATTTTTACTCTGAATCTCCAGTCTCAACTTCTGTTTGTATTAAAATCCTGCATGAATGTATTTTGGGCCAGACTCTCCGATGAAGCTGAGCCCCAGTGAGCACAGGGGAGTTGGGGGTGTCAGGCAGCTGGTCACAGCTCTCTGATTCTGAGGCCAGTCTGCACTGCCTGCAGCCCTGGGATCACTTAGAGCAGCCTAGGGCAGAGGTAATGGATTATTTTTTGTCAAGGTCCAGATTTCTTGGTCAAGGTCCAGACTCCGAGAAAATAAAATAAAAAAATAAAACATTGACAATAATAAGGAAATAAAAAGATTTTGGGGTCCATTTAAAAGCCTCCAGCAGTCTAGATTTGTCCCGCAGTCCACCTACTGACTACCCCGGCCTAGGAAATGCTTGAAATTATGCCAGTGGGAGGTAGGTGTAGCATAGCAGAGTCCTCTCCCTTTCCCCCTCCTATTAATTAACCATGTTCAGTAACCAGGCTAAAGGTTGGAGTTTCATTGTCTTAATAATAAAGTGCCCAGGAGCCACATCTCCCTGTATATTTCCCTGTGAGAGTCTTTTAACTAGTCACGGTGTCACCACTGTCGGTGTCCTGCCTTCGTTCTGCGCGTGTTTGCTCCCAACTCAATGGCACTTTCTCTTGCAGAGCTGTTTTTCCCGAGGGTCAGTCACTGGAGGGTGGCTCTGGATCTGATCCTGCCTCTCCTGTCTGTCCTTACAGCTCTCCTGGCTGTTCTCATTGCCCTGGCCAGTTACTGCTTCTGGGGGCAACACAGAGCGAAAGGTGAAGTAAGGAGGGGGGTGGGGGGACTTGATGAGAGAGATACAGGGATAAATGTTCGGAGGCGTTTCAGGCAGTGGGAGCCGGGCTGAGGGTGAAGGGAGAGCTGGATAAATTATGACTTCACATGTGAACTGAGAAGTGTCAAGTGGTTCCCCCCCTTCAGCTCTCACTCAAGGATCCCAGGTGAATGTGACTCTGAACTGTTCCATGGGGATCAGCCTGGCTCAGATGGAAACACCCATGTGGGGCTCAGTGAGCGGGGCTAAGAGCCCGACATACGTAACTTGGCTGCTTGCAGGAAAACCAGAACACAAAGCTGAGACTGGGGGTACTTATGGCCCAATTCTGCCCTTCAGTCTGTGCATGAACCGCTCCCACCTCCCATTCCTCCACCTAGGTGAGCAGGAACTGTGGATGGGTGAAGTAGTGGTTGTGCAAATGGAAATGTTAGCGGTTACCCTGAGCATAGCTAATGTATGTCTTCACTGCCGACATTAAAGCGCTGCCGCAACAGCACTTCAACGTGGCCGAGTAGTTGCGGCTCCAGCGCTAGGAGAGAGCTCTCCCACGAGGGGAGTAGCTGCTCCCAGCGCTGGGGCACTGTCTACACTACCACTTTACAGCACAGAAACTTGCATCGCTCGGGGGGGGGCGGGGAGGGGGTGTTTTTTCACACTCCTGAGCGAGATAGTGCACTGGTGCTGGGAAGTGGCCGTGTAGACAGTGCACCGGTGCTGGGAAGTGGCCGTGTAGACAGTGCACCGGTGCTGGGAAGTGGCCGTGTAGACAGTGCACCGGTGCTGGGAAGTGGCTGTGTAGACAGTGCATCGGCGCTGGGAAGTGGCCGTGTAGACATGGCCTAAGCTTTGCTCAGCCTGAGATCCTGCTACAGGAACAGGGCAGTGAACTCTCTAGTGTAGTATAAGTGCTCAGCTGTAGGTTTTTCTCTAGTCACAATAGGCAGAACTGCCCTTCACTGAACTGTACTTTCATAGGGAAGCTGGGGTTTTCAAAGCTGCCTTAAGGGTCTAAATACTCAGGTTTGTTTAAAATCCCCAAGGCAGCTGTGAAAGTCCCACCCGGAGGGTTTCTTGCCTGAAGGGCTGTGAAGTGTATGGAGAAATGTCCCAGTGTTGGAAGGACTGGGAAGGGGAATGTCTGGTACAATGATTTCCCAGTGGGGATGGAAGCAGGTAATTCAGAGAGGCAGAGAGGAGCTGTGCAGTGTACTTGTGAACGCTGGAACTGGGTGCTGCACCTTTAGAACTGTCACCTACACACACTGTCAGCACCAGGTGTGAACTGGGTCAGCCCATGGCTCTATGTGGCTTGAGTCCACAGGACTGCCAACCCCAAATGTTCAAAAATCATGAGTCAGGCTCACTAAAGCCAATCTCTGGATTTTTGAAATCATGAGATTGTGTAAGAATAACAGATTTGGGGTTCGTTTTATTTGCCTTCTGCTTTTTGAGCATTTAGGGTGCACTGGGGTCACATTTTGAAGCTTTCTCCACAGCCACAAGGGCTAGAAAAGTACTTTTTCTTTAAGAAGGAAGCCTGAAATCCTCACATCTCCACCTGACTCCAGGATCTGGGGCTTTAAGGAAAACGATCATTACCATGAGACTCATGTCCAAATCATGAGAGTTGGCAAAACTGAGCCCATGTTTAGGTGGCTCATTTTGAGTCGTGTATAAAATTTGTCTGTGCCCAGAGAGAGCTAGGTTGGGCTCGTTTCCAAACACTAAACAATCAGAACAGTGAACTGTCACTGTCTTGTTCCCTGGGCCTTGCAGAGAGTGCACTGGTGAGCTGTGTGGCTAGGCTGCTGTAATAACACAAACGCACTCAGGACTTGCACGGCTGGTCTGAGATGCTGCTCACACCGGGCACAAGATGGTCTCGCTCAGGCTGTGCTCAGCAGTGACTGGCAGACATGATGCTACCTCCATTTCCAGCAGTGCTGGTACCCCAGGGCTGACACACCAAAGGGACGAGCTCCCAGCGGGACAGAGCTGATCTTAGAGATGATGCCTGGAGGGGCCCATCCACACCCTCCTCCCTGGCTCCTGCTGACCTGAGCATCCAGCTCCACCCCATTCTTAGCTGGGGCACCCCCATCTACCCAGGCCCCAGCGGGAGCTGTTCCCATGTGTCACTGTCCCACAAGATTAGAAGTTGGCCTGGGATGGGAGTGCAGGGATCTCCTACAGCAGAGCTGCCTTAAACAATAGGAATTTTACCATTAACATGTGTTCTCCCCCTTTTCTCCCCCGAGACGCTGCGATCTGAACTAGAGAGCGAGAAAGGTCAGTGACTGGGCCAGTTACATTAACTGACATTAGGGTTGTTCCCATAAACACAACAGTGTGAAATCTCATCTTTCCCCCTTTTCTCCCCGCAGAGACTCTGCGATCTGAACTGGAAAGTGAGCAAGGTCAGTGTGTGGGGCCAATGGGGTGGGATAATGTTTATATGAGAATGTTTCCCCAAAATGTGGTGGATCCATCAACTAGAGATTGCCAGGCGGGGGGACATTTGGAATGAAGCCAGAGGGAGACTGGGACTCAGTGCAAAGATCGTCACAGGACAGGGATTCCCTCCCTCACCCTGGGGACATGGCTGTGCCTGGAGGGCCAGTGGGAAGAAATGGCTCCGGCTTCGGCTACGGGAGCTGCGTGGGCTGCAGCAGGGACACTGCAGAGTAATGGGGGGTGGTGATGGGTGGGAAATGAGCAGAGCCCCCCCCATTTCAGCTGGCATTGTGGTGGGAAGGGATTTGCACAGAAATGATTCTGATGGGGAGGGAGGGGAGAGGGAGAGTAAATGTGTGTGCTGGAGAAAGTGCAAAACACCTGTGGGGTGGAACAATGACAAAGAAGGTGCTAGTGTTTGAACGGGTGAGGGGGAATGTCTCCGTAACAGCACCAGAGCCCCAGCAGTGAGCTCAGGGCTGCTCGCGCTGACCCAGACGGGCTCTGAATGGGGAGGGGCCATTTGTCCTAAGAAACCCCATGGAAATTACAGACCTAGAACCCTGAGCCCAGACCTGAGTAGTCCTAGCCCGGCCGGGCCAGGGTCATTGCTGGGGATTGTTAAACACTGTCTCACAGGATCCCTCACATGGGATCCCCCCTTTACAGCCATGTAAAGAGGGAAGCGGCAGGCTTTCACCCTCGGTGACCAGTGCGGGTGTGTGTGTGTGCGTGTGTGTACATGTGTGTGGTATCCAGGACCAGGAGGCATTTGGTACTTGGGGAAAGGAGGGAAAATGTATCTCCCTTTCTCTCCCCTCCCTGTTTTAGCATGACCAGAGATCACACTGTATTTGGATGGAAGAAGGAGGGGCCTGAATTCACTGTTCCTCACCCCAGCAATCTTTGATGACAAGTAGCTGCCCCACTGTCCCCGCCTCCCTCCCCACCAATATCTGCCCTTGCCCCACTGCCCCCCTCACCAGTACCTGTCCTTATCCAGCTGTGAGGGAGAAGCTCACGAGTTGGGTGTTTCTGCTGAAATGATCAGCGGAGAGGTAACTGCAAATGGTGACCATTTAATGGTCAACCAGGCTTTAGTGTCAGCATCCCAGCCCCACTGTGCTGAGTGTGAGCAGCCAACAGCGCTGCCTGCAGACTCAGGCAGATCTCCCTGGGCTGGTGCACTGGTCACAGCCAGGTCACTTGCTCAATGTCCCCTCCACACCCAGAAAGGCTGGACACATTTAATACATTTAATACATGAGATTTTTCACTTCCACTTCAACCCCGTTATGTCATTCAAAGGCCCAGAGCAGAGTAACAGGGCACCAGGAGTCTGGATCCAGCTGGGGGCAGATTCCTCCACTGCAGGCTGTGCAGAAAACAGCTGCAGGCTGCCCTTTGAGGGCCCCCTCACAAGCCCTATTGTAGGGGTGTGTGGGAGATGGGACTGGGAACACGACGGGTGTGTCAGGGCCAGACCACAGTGCAAGGAAAATGGCGCCCTGGATGAACTTGTATTTTAGTGCCCCTGACCCCCATGGGCACGGTGCTCCCCCCATACTCCTTGGTCCCTGTGGGTGCCCCCCATTGCTCCTGGCCCCATGGGCTCCCCGGGCTCCTCATCCCCCCTTCATCCCAACCCCTGCACTGTGCCCCCTTCACCCCAATCTCTGCCCTCATGTCCCTAATCCCCTCGCTCCCTACCTCCTGTGTCCCTAACCCCTGCCCCCATCCTGTGTCCCTAACCCCTGCACTGTGCCCCCTTTGCCTCTACCTCCTGTGTCCACGTGGGGAAACTGACCTGAATGCATGGAGCACCTGGCATTGCTGCTCGCTCCCCCCACTCGAACACTGCTTCTCTGTGCACCCCTAGGGGCTCTGAGGAGGGAGCGAGAAGTGACATCAGGGCTTCCTGCATCCAGGTCACAGCTCTTCCCCCCCCACTCCCCACCCCCCCACATACACACCTTCCTCTGCCAGGAGGAAGCACGGAGAAATCTGCCCCCTCCCCCCCCCCAGACATCGCCCCTGAGTTTTCAGTGCTCCCATGGCAATCAGGAGCAGTTTCTGACACTACGTAAACTAGGCCGGAAAAACTCACTCTTACCCTGTTTCCCCGAAAATAAGACAGTGTCTTATATTAATTTTTGCTCCCAAAGATGCGCTAGGTCTTATTTTCAGGGGATGTCTTATTTTTCAGAAATGAAAAATGCCTTATTATCGGTGGATGCCTTATTATCGGGGAGGTCTTATTATCGGGGGGATGCCTTATATTACAACGAGAGGCAAAACTGTAAGTAGGCCTTATTTTCGGAGGATGTCTTATTTTCGGGGAAACAGGGTAGTACGGAATGTGTGTATTGACATGGAGCCTTATACAGATGTAACAAGAGCAGTTCAAATTCCCACCTTACTTTTTCCTGGTGTAACCTTCTCATACAGACGAGCCCGGTGTTACAACGGGGGCTGATTTGGCATCCAGAGCACCCAGGATCAGGAGGATATGAGGGGGAGGGGGCCCTTAAAGCTGCCTGAGCCCCATGTGCCCCTGGGCTGCAGGTTCTGAGCACAGAATCTCACCCTGAGAGTTTAGATCATGGAGCACAACAATTATGTGGCAAATCTTTAATGAAAGGGTAGCACACTTCGCTGATTTGAGGCCTCGCTTCACTCAGCCAAAAGGGAAAGGAGACAGCCACTTACTCAGCATTTGTGTGTCCCCTAGGGTTATCATATTTCAACACTGAAAAAAGAGGACACTCCACAGGGGCCCTGGCCCTGCCCCAACCCCGCCCCTTCCCTGCCCCCATTCCAACCCCTTCCCCAAAGTCCCTGCCCCAACTCTGCCCCGTCCTCTGAGCTAGGGTTACCATATTTCAGCAAGCAAAAAAGAGGACGGGAGGAGCCACGCCCCTGTCCTGCCCTAGCCCCGTCCCCCTCAGAACTCCCAACCCTCCCCCCCACTCCTTGTCCCCTGACTGCCTCCTCCTGGGACCCCTGCCCCTAACTGCCCCCCCAAGACTTCACCCCCTACCTAAGCTTCCCTGCCTCTTGTCCCCTGACTGCCCCCTCCTGAGACCCTCCCCCATCCTAACTGGCCACCTAGGACCCTACCCACTACCTGTGCCCTGACTGCTCCAACCCTTATCCACACCCCCACCCCCAGACACACCCCTGGGACTCCCATGCCCCATCCAACCACTCCTCACCCCCTGACAGCCCCCCCCCAGAACTCCCGACCCATCTAAACCCCTCTGCTCCCTGTCCCCTGACTGCTCCGATCCCTCTCCCCATCCCTGCCCCCTGACAGCCCCCCCCAGAACTCCCAAACCCCCCCCCCGCTCCTTGTCCCCTGACTGCCCCCTCCTGGGACCCCTGCTCCTAACTGCCCTCCAGAACCCCACCCCCTATTTATGTACAGGCGTGACTACCTGCCCTTTCCTGGTTACTATACGCGGCCAGTCCGCATCCACATCCAGTAGTTAAAAAAAAAAATAAACTAATAATTTAAATTGGAATTTCATCCATTAATAAGTATTTATTATATAGTTAAAACCATTCTATTGAAGGACAGATATTAAATAACACTAAATATGTTAATGTTCAAAACAATATTAAAAATTTGAAAATTTAGAGCATGGAAACCAAAATAGCTAAAATTTAGTTTTGGCAAGATACACGGAATGGAAACTCCGGGATCTTTACCTGTCACTGAATATAGCCATCATACCAATAGTGGAATATAAAACAAGTCTACATATACTCTCCTTAAAATTTTTACTTCTGTCCATTCCCAATAATTGTAACAAATCATTATTACCTTCACTCCACTTGCCACGCGCCCCAAGCACAAAACCAAAGAAGTGGATATTTTTACCTCCCGTTAAGTTTTTAATTTCTTCCTCTAACTCAAGATAATAAGCCACCTTCTCACTGTGGGCTTGTTCCAAACTTCCGGCATTATCCTCCCATCGCACTGTAACATCAACCACCACTGCTGTATCTCCTTTTATAAATATAATATCCGGCTTTCTTAACTCACCCTTACTATTTATCAAATGGGGCTCTATCATTGCCTTCCACCCTAATTTACCAACCTTATCTACAACTGCAGCCACTACTCTATTATGCCTTTTTATCCTAGCATTCTTAGTCTTATAACATTGTCCTGAGATATGGGGAACAGTCTCCCGCACTTTACCGCACCATCTACAAAGAGCATTCACACCTCCTCTTCCTCTTGCTAATGTCTCCCTAGTAGGATAAATATTTGCCCTAAGCTGCAATGCTGCGATATACGCTGACGATTTAACTTTACTAGAGTTTCTAAAAATCGAATTACTAATTAAATCATTTTTAAAATATTTTATCCCTATTCCCTGACATCTCAGTTCCGACCATCTTAAAAATTCCTCTTCCCTCCATTTCTTGGGATGAGATGTTACTGCACTAAATGACAATATTTTATCCACAAGATTTTCTCCTGCATATAGATAAGATAGGTCCATCCAATCATCTCTCGAGACAATATGTCTCCTCCATTTACGAATTAACATATTTGGGATTTGCACACTAAACTTAGTGAGAGCTAAACCACCATCCCTACCTCTAGAATAAAATATCCCATCTGTGATACACTGAGGTAAATGTAAAATCTCTTTAACTATTTTTCTAACTAACACATCAAGATCGTCTAAAAGATTAAAAGGGGGTTCTATTAAAAGAAGATTATAAAATAGCTTCGGTAAGATGTATGTCTGTAAAATTAATATTTTTTGGGCCGGTTTTAATGGGGCCTTAATTAAATTCTCACTCCAATCTTTCAATTTTTCTTTAAGTACCGGTCCCCCTACACCTATCCAGGGATCTATTCTAGCCCCTAAATATTTTTCAAAATCCCCTGGTTGAACATAATCAATCTTCTCTGACCCTATCTGCCAATTATCCTTAGGATTAACTACATAGGTTTTATGTTTAGTTAAAATATGAAAGCCTTTCGTTTTCTTCACATTAACAGAGAGATTAGTATTTTTACAAAACTCCTCTAAGATACCCAAATTTTTGATCATTCCTTTATATGAGCTACTTAAAATTGCCACATCATCGGCAAAAGCCAATGACGTGACACTATTACCCTTAACATAAAAACCACTTCCTTCTACTTCTAATCTAGTTAAAAGGGGATCCATAGCAATATTAAACAAAATTGGGGACAACGGGTCACCCTGCTTGACCCCCCTCCTAATTAAAATAGACTCAGTAGCTTCATCACCCACCCATACCCTAGTTGTGCAATTATCATAAAGGTCCCTAATAATATCTATAAAATGTTCATCTATACCAAATCTTCTCAACCCGGCTATTATATGTCCGTGTCCCACAGAATCAAATGCTTTAGCCAGATCTACGAACACTATTGCAATTTCATTCCCATTTCGTTTAGCCCCTTTAATCAAATTATCTAATATAGCAATATTTTCCTCACACCCAGGGGCGGATATAAATCCTTTTTGTCTACAACATATCTTAACTGTTTCCACCAGTCTTTTTGCTAATATTTTGGTATAGATTCTAATCCAAACTGACCCAATTGTCAATGGTCTCCAAGATGTTAACTTCTTCATTTCCTCCTCATCTTGTGTCTTTGGTATTAAAATCGTTCTATTTTTCTTAAATTCATCTGGTACCTGTCTATTTAGAAACCATATATTAAAAATTTTTGTAAGTATTAAGGAGTCTAAATTAAAAATATCCCACAAATTGCTCACTTTTACTTTATCTGGGCCAGGAGCACTATCTTTTCTTATTTCTGTTAAAGCTATTCTAATCTCATCCACAGAGATCGGACTCATTAATATATCATTATCCGCATACTCTGTGGATGATGGCCACCCTATCATATTACCATGTCCAATTGTTCCCAAAATATTTACATAGTATTCCTCAATTTCTTTCATAGGGATAGCACACTTAGCCTTATCTGGCTCTCCCATTATAATGCGAGTCAATCTTCTTCTATCCTTATCAAATAATTGTTGATAGAATTTATACTTAGCTTTCTTTGTAGCATATCTCCTAATTGCATTAAATTGCTTCCTTCTCCCCTCCTTTCTAATCTTCCCTTTTCCTTTATTCCTCAACTCTATTTGACTTTCATTTCTAGGGTCCTGTCCCTCTACTAATGAATAACATAATTTTTCCAACACTGCCCATCCGAGAGCTTTTGTTAAATCCTCCTTTAATAATCCTTCAATTTCCCCTAAACTATTTATTATTTCTCTTCCCTCCCTACTTTGTTTTCCCCGTTTACATATTTTCTCCACTAAATCCACTTCTGGATGTCCTTTTAGTGGGAAAATCCTCTCTCTTGGGGGCGGAATTTCTAATATATTTACTCTAATGTCCTCTACCTCAGTCACTTCCTCCCTATCTCCTGTTACCACTAACTTCTTCTTTGCTAATTCTCGTCTTTTATCTGATATTTGTTTATTCGTTTTGGTCCTCATCTCGCTCTCAATACATTTATTTATATTCCTTTTCCCAATATATTTCCTTTCCAACTGTATAAGCTGCGCAACCTCATCTTTAGTCCATATACGAGATCTAGTCGATCCCTCTTTGATCTTACTTTTAGCAGCCATATCTTCTTTTCTTTGCTCATTCCTCACAGTAGGGTGTCTATGTCTACAGTGTTGGCTCAATCCAGATCTAGTATGAAAACCAAGCCCACAGACCGAGCACGTATGGCTCTTCATTGGGGTATCCGCCTTCTTGGGTATGCACCTGGGGTAGTGGCAAGCTATATTATGATATTGAGAAGATTTTCCACATTTACTACATACAACTCGTATGGCTTTACTTTTATGAACCACATTAATGTGTTTGGCCCATTTACCAAATGTTGGTAATATCTGGGGACATATTGGACAATTAAAACTATCAACGGGATACTCTAAATAAAAAACCCCATCCTTCCACGAACTACTTTCTAATATATTTATATTACTACCAGTACTGTTAAAATCCTTATTACGATCCCTATTAAAATCTGTACTTGATTCCCTAACATATGGATCATCAAATGTACTTAAATACTTAAAATCTGGATTAAAACTGTCCATAGTTAAATCATTAAAAGTGTCCCTTGTAAAAACCATCGGTAAGATAGATAAAATCTCCTCACCATGATCATCACAAACATTCTCCTCTACCTCCTCTCCATACTCCACTGGGAGGACTTGATTCTCACTCTCATGCTCATGAGACTTCATTATAGTCCACACCATTTTATCCATTGGTCCAGCGACCCTGATCACACCCCTAATATATTTAACACTGTCAGCCGGGGCATCAAAGCCAACAGCGGGGGCGTTATTAACCCGGTCCAGCGCCAATCCGGTATAAAAATATAAATTACTTTTTTCCATAGCTAAAAGATTTACCCTTCTCAGGGGGAAACTAACCCTTTCCAGGGGGAAACTAACCCGTACCTGGGGGAAACTTACCCTTTCCAGGGGGAAACTAACCCGTGCCTGGGGGAGACTACCCTTACCAGGGGGGCATCCATGTGGCACCATATGAGGCTGCCCAACCCCGTCCCACACCCCACTGAATGTGGGATGTGGGTTCGTCCTCCGCAATCCGCCTGGCTATCCAAGCCAGTTACCGACTCTCACCACGAGGAGGTAGCGGTTGGACTTGCAATCCAGAGGCTTTCCTCAAAGAGGGGTCCCAAACAGCATAATGTCGAGCTCTAACGAGCGTGTGAGAAAAGGCTCAGATCTTGGTAGGGGTTGCCCCTATTGACCGGGCTCACGCCCACCCCCACCTCACCGATAACCCATTCTCTCACTACCCTCAGGCAATGTTTCCGTCCAAGCCCGACAGCTGAGAGGGTCCAGAGACGCATGGAGAGCCATTAAGAGAGCCATTAAGCCTCCCTGTTCCTTATCCCCTAACTGCCCCTTCCTAAGACCCTCCCCCCACCCTAACTGCCCCCCAGGACCCTACCCCCTACCCGTACCCTGACTGCCCAAAACCTTATCCACACACCTCCCAGAAAGCCCCCCCCAAACGCCCGCCCCCCCCGTCTCTTGACTGCCCCCTCCAGAACCTCCCTGCCCCTTCTCTGACCCCCTGGCTCCCTTGTCGTTGGCCTTTGGTTCGCCTAAGGTCTCTCTGGGAGCTTGCTGAGTCTGAGCCGTTCTCCCGGCACGCTGGGCAGCAGCGGGGGAGGAGCTCCAGACTGCCGGAGGCGAATGCAGGGAGGGAGGGAGGGAGGGAGTGAGCTCTGCTGCAGTGGGAGGAGGGACTCTCTCTCGCTGTCGGAGCCCCATGTAAGTGGCACCATCCGGCTGCCCTGTTAGCCGCATGTGCTCTGCATGGGGAAGGGGAGGGAAGTCCGGACATTAACAAATTCCCCCCGGACACTATTTTTAGTTCAAAAATCCGGACATGTCCGGGGGAATCCGGACGAATGGTAACCCTACTCTGAGCACCCCGCATTCCCCCTCCTCCCTCCCGCTCTGATCTTGGTTGGGGGTTGCTAAGTGCTTCCCTGCACACCCCCCGCCCCTGCAGGCCCTGCCCCTGCGCCCCCCTGGCCCTGCCTGCCCTGCTCCTCCTCGCCCTGCAGCCTCTGCACCCCACCGCCTGCCCTGCCCCTGCACTCCCTGCCCCTGCCTGCCCTGGTCCTCCTCGCCCTGCAGCCCCTGCACCCTCTCCGCCCCTGCAGCCTCTGTGACCTCTGCTCCCCACTCGCCCTGCAGTCTCTGCACCCCCCATGCCCTCCAGCCTCTGTGACCCCTGCGCCCCCCTTGCCCTGCAGCCTCTGCGCCGCCCGCCTCTATGCCCCTGCCTGCCCTGCTCCCTCGCTCACCCAGCAGCCTGTACCTGGCGGGGGCTTCGGACGCTCAGCGGAAACCGGGGCGGCGCGGGTCCCTGTAGCCCCGGCACACGCCGCACTCCCTGGCACACGCCGCACTCCCCACCCCGCGCCACAGCCTCCTTCCTGCCGCCGCCGAGCACGTTCCCTGGCCTGTCTGTCCCCGCTGGAAACAGCTCCCGCGGTGCCGGGTTCTGAGCTACGTGGGGCGATGGGGCAGCAGGAAGGGTCCCCCAGTGGCCGGGAGTACCCGCCCACGAGGGAAGCCCAAGCCGCTGGCTAGGCCCAGCCTCCCCGTGGTCCTGCAGGCTCGGCTGGGGTGCGCGGTCCGCCCGGCCTGCGGGGGCAGCAGCGGCCCCTCCGCTGCCTTCTGCATCTGTGCCCCACCGCCCGAGCTCGCTACAATGTAGCCGGGGCGGCTGGGCTGCCCTGCGGACCCGGCGGATCGTGCTGGGGCCGGGCAGACCCTGGCTTATGCCTCCCTATTTTCCCGGACATGTTCAGCTTTTTGGGAATTCCCCCTGGACGGCGATTTGAGGACCAAAAACCCGGACATGTCCAGGGAAATCTGGATGTATGGTAACCCTAGTGTCCCCAGTGTAACGCTAGCAGTGGGAATAGCTCGGTAGAGCGCCCCTGTGTTTTTTCTACTTCCTACCAGTAGAAAATTGACTCCTATGAATTTGCAACAATTGAAGTTAAATCTTCTGCCTTGTAACACTCCTCTCTTGTTGTTCACTTCCAGCGGCACATGGTGCAGAGAACTAGGGTTACCATACGTCCGGATTTTCCCGGACATGTCCGGCTTTTTGGGCCTCAAATCTCCGTCCGGGAAGAAATCCCAAAAAGCCAGACATGTCTGGGAAAATAGGGAGGGAGGGACCGGCGGTGGTCGGCCGGGGGCCGGAGCTGCTGGGGCCGGCAGTGCTCGGCCGGAGCCGCCAGGGCCGGCGGTGTGGGGCTGGGGCCGGCGGTGCGGGGCCGGAGCCGGTGGTGTGCTCGGACGGGGGCCGGGCCCAGAGCCGGCGGTGCGGGGCCCAGAGCCCGCTGTGTTTGGCCGGGGGTTGGGCTGGGGCCGGCGGTGCGGAGCCGGGGGCCGGGGTGCTTGGCCGGGGCTGGAGCCGGCAGTGCAGGGCCCGGAGCTGGCTGGGGCTGGCCAGGGGCTGGCCGGGAGCTGGGCTGGGGCCGGCCGGGGGTGCGGGGCCAGGCGCTGCTCGGCCGCGGTCTGGTCCAGGGGCCGGCGGTGCGGGGCCTGAGCCAAGCCGGGCAGCAGACACCGGGGCCAGAGCCGTGCCCCCCCCCCCCCCCCCCGCCCCAGCTTGCCTGCTGCTTCAGGCTTCCCACGAATCAAATGTTCGTGGGAAGCAGGGGAGGTGGAGGGGCAGGGGGCGAAGCGTCCAAGGGAGGGGGCAGAGTTGGGGCGGGGGCGGGGCAGGGGCGGGGCAGGGGCGGAGTTGGGGTGGGGCCCATGGAGTGTCCTCTTTTTGGACACTTAAAATATGGTAACCCTAAGAGAACAGTAAGCTCCCTTTGTTCATTGCATTGGGAGGGGAGGGGGAATCTGACTTTACAACATGGTTCATACACCCCCAGGGCAGATGTTCCTTAAGAGTCAGTTTGGTTTGTGTGGTGTGGGATCTTACTGAATAGCCTCCTTTTTCTTTTAACATGTGTTTACGTGTTTCTCTTTGCTTTACTTTTAGCGACACTGCAGGGTGAACTCAGTAAGTTTTCTTTTATTCCTAATATAAACCTTGCTGCAAAATTGTCTCCTGTTCGGAGTGTCTGTGTGCAGGGGAGGTCTCATCTCTCTGTCTGTGTTTGGTTGCAGAGTGGAGAAGAGCCCTACTAAACGCAGGTAAATAAATGCGCATTTCCCTAATTGACAGTTACCGTATAGATAATATATTTTTCTCTTATCATAAACGTTGTTAGAGATTGTTTTCTATTCAGCAAGTCTGTGTTCAGGGGAGTTCTCATTTCTCTCTATTGGCTTGATTTCAGGTTGGGAGAAAGCCCGACAATATGCAGGTAACTGTGCTGTGAAATGTGATCTGTCCTGGGAGCCCCCTGCTCCTTTTCTTTGGAGAAGTGCTGAATAACGAGAGACTATTTCCCCTGGGCTTCACCTTCCCAGGGTGGTACCTGAGTCGTGCCTCACAGACATTATCTCATCTAACCTTAATAGGCCTTAAACTGCTCAGATCTCCCCTTCCAACAGCAGGGGTTGCATGTCATAAGGTCTGAAAGCTGTAATTCCCATCTGTAATAACAGGAAGGGCTAAGAGCTGTTCGGTGTCTCCATGGCTCTGGGGTGAGGCAGGCCCTGGCCCCACTGCAGGGGCAGGTGTTTTTAGAACCAGATTGTGATGCTCACGGACAAGTAAATCTGCCTCCGCGGCAGCGTTTCTGCCTCTCAGCGGTGGCTGCACTCTGCTCGTCATTTGCACCCAGCCTTCTGCCTGGCCCTGTGTGCCCTGGTGCAGGCGGGGAGAAGGGGCAGCTCCAGCAGGGGTCAGTGAGCCCAGGGGACCTGCACACACCTTGCGGCACCAGTAGTCCGGGGGTCAATGAGCGCTGTGGTATCCTACCGCACAGAGCGGGCAGGGAGGGGGCGCCCAGGCCCGTTACATGGGAACTGTTAGGGGGTCCTGTCCACAGAGCTCAGTAACAGTGGGGAGGCTGAGGGCCATGGTCACTGCGGGAGCAGGGGACCAGCTGGCTCAGGGGGGCAGTGAGGGGAGCTGGGGCCGTTCACTCCCCAGTCACTGATCCCAGCCCAGGCTCACAGGAGGTCACATCATCACTCACATTAACGGCAGCTTCCCCGGCCATCTCCGCAGGGAGGCCCAGGCCTGACCAGGCCGCAGGGACGGTTCCTCCCCAGGGAGAGGTTCCAGCAGGGGTCAGGGCTGAGCCAAGTCGGCAGGACGGTGGGGGGCTCACACGGTCGCTGTGACGTCCTCGTACCCTCGATACGCAGAGCTCCAGCAGCCGGGTGTAACCCCCATTCGTACCCCCAGCTCTGAACTCACTGATGCTGCCCCACGGCCCCCGTTCCTCTCGGGTGGGAGGGGGTGAGTACCAGTCCCAGCCGCTGGTCCCAGGGGCACATCTGGGTATTTGCCAGGTGCGCAGTGCTCTCCGGGCGGAGACACTTTCACACTCACCCAGGAATCGGTGCTGGAGGCCCCACTGCCCAGGAGGCCGAGGGCTCTCATTCCTCTGCCCTGGGGTGAAGGGAGGGGCCCTGGGGCTGCTGCTCCCTGTCCCAGGAATGGGGAGAAGGGAACGTGGACACAGACAATGTCCCCGCATGCGCTGGGAGGGGCAGACCTGGCTCCATCCTGGGCTTCAGAGCCCAAGCTCCAGCCTGAGCCTGAACATCTACACGGCTATTTTCAGTGCCAGAGAGGGATCCCGCAAGCCCCGTCTCCCCGGCTCTGGGACTCGCTGCCGCGGGCTGTGTAAACAAACCCAAAGTGACTCCAGAGTCTGGGTGTGAAAGTTCCCAGTGTCTGACCCAGGGCCGGTTAATCAGAGCAAGAGCGTGGCTGATGCAGTTGTTAGATGGAGACACCTGGACCTCTGAGACGTGCTCTGAGACGTTCTCTGTGACCATTATCCACGCTGGGAGACGCCCAGGTGCAGCTGCAGAGGGTCTGTGCCGCTCGCAGAGTCCACGGGACAAATCGCTCTGGGCAGAGAGTTCAGGCTGGAGCCGAGTCTCCATTTGCAGCCTGATTTGTGGTTAGAGTGACCAGATAAGTAGTATAAAATATCGGGACAGGGGCGGAGCAAAAAAAAAGGGGGGGGGAGCAAAAAAATGAGTTTTAAAGGGGCCTGGGGCATTAGCAGGCCCCGGCCCCGCACGCTGCCCTCCCAGCGGAGCCTCCCGCCCCCCGGCCCGCCACGGGCATATGCGGGGCGCGGTGGGTCCGGGCGGGAGCAGCGCGGAGCTGCCCCCTGGTGTCCACCCCTCCTCAAGCCCCACTTTGCCCCCCGGCACCCACCCCTTCCCTTGCTCCCTGTGCCCACCCCTCCTCTAGCCCCACTCCGACCCTCTGGCTCCTGCCCCTTCCCAACCCCTTTCCTAACACCTCCCTCTACCCATCTGCTCTGCCTCTCTCCCGCTGGGAAGGAGCCGCAGCCGCGAGCGGGAGGGAGAGGCGCGGGGCTCCCTGGCAGCAGCAGGGATTCGGCCCACGCCCCCGTGCCGCCCACCTGGCCCCTGCCCGCTCCGTGCTCCGTGCTGCCCGTGGGCTGCAGGGCTGGAGCAGCCTCCAGGCTGCGCTCCCGGCCCCGGGTGCAGCAGCCCGGGCAGAAGCCCTCTGGCATGGCGGGGGGGTTCACAGCTGAGCGCCCTGTCTCCCTCCCTTGCCAGCCCCCCTTTGCCCACCCGGTGCCCGGGTGCTGAAGCTGACTCACCAGCTCCAGGATCCAGGCACTGCCGCCACCCCCTCCCTCCCAGGGTTACGCTGCCATGCCGCAAGCCTGGGAGGGAGGAGGAATGCTGCGTGGTTGGGGAAGAGGCGGGGCCAGGGTGGGGATTTGGGGAGGGAGCCAATGGGGCAAGGAGGGGGCGGAGCCGGGGGGGGGGGCACGAGCGCCAGAGCGGAGTGCAACATTTCTTTTTTGTCCAGTCCGGGACAAAGAAGCAAATATCGGGACAGTCCCGATAAAATCGGAACGTCTGGTCACCCTAGGTGAGATCAGGGGCTGCAGGGTGGGGGGGGGGGGAATTTTCCTACCAAGGGCAAATTTAATGGCAGTTCTGGAGTGTTTCATAGCTGATGTCCTGAGCCCGGCCTGCCTGTCACTGTGCGTTGCTGGGGATGTTGACAGTCATCACTGCAAGTCCCTGGGATTTTTGGCTCCTAAGTTGCTCAGACAGGTTTGCAGTGGAGCTGTGGGAAATTTGGGTGCAAATACAATTTTTCTGCAAAAAAACTATTTTGGGTCGACA
Organism: Malaclemys terrapin pileata; assembly: GCF_027887155.1. NCBI lineage: Eukaryota > Metazoa > Chordata > Testudines > Emydidae > Malaclemys > Malaclemys terrapin. The sequence goes on along the minus strand of NC_071515.1, from coordinate 10,090,677 downwards.
GAAACTATTTCCGAATCCATGTTGAGTTTCCTGAATGGTTTCAATGAGCAGAAGGTGCCGCCGCTTCCCTTCTAGCCTTTAGCCCAGTGGCTGCACCCTCAGCTGGGAGCCCCTGGTCCAATCCCCCCCGTGTGTTGTGGGGCAGGAATAGGAAGGTGGGTCTCCCCTCCCCCCTCCAGGTGAGGGCTGGAACCGCTGGGCTCCAGGTGTCTGATGTGGGGTCCCTCAATCTCTCCTGCTGAAGCCCCCCCCCCCCCCCCTCCAGTGTCTAAACATGGCCATGGGCCAGAGCGTGGAAGTGAGAAGGACTCTGCAGGCCAGTGGGTCGGGCCCCACCTGGGAGCCCAGAGCCCAGCTCTCCTGCCCCAGTGACCCTGTAATGACTGACCCATAACCCCAGGGAGGGGAGGGGTGACAGTGTCTCAGGTATGTCGGTGCCCCAGTGCAAACCCCTAGTGCAGACGCGCTGCGTGGGTGTGAACTGGGACTGGCCCCCGGGGCAACTTCTCCCAGAGGGTGGGGGCAGGAAGTGGGGAAATGCCCCATCCCTCCCCACTGCCCCGGCCCCATTAGTAATGGCCCCTGTTCCCTCCATTACCCAGTTACACCTCCAAGCATCCCCCCTGCCCATCCCCCCACTGTCCTGCCCCACCCAGGAGCCCAGCCCAGATCCACTTCCCCTGGCCTGGGGGAGGGACTGGGCTGGACGAGGGGAGGGGCCGGCTGTGGGGTTTGCCTGGCTGGAAGGTGGGGCCGGCTGCCATGGAGAGTCCCAGCTCCACCCCTGGGGCAGGGCTGCCCGGCCAGTGTGTGTGGGGACAGCACCGACCTGCTCTTAGCAACAAACCAACCACACACGGCCCCAAAGCAACAGGGATGCAGGCCGGCCCACTTTCCCCCTCTCTGCCCCCTGGCACCTGCCAATCTCCTCATCGCCCTCTGGCCCCAGCTCCTGCCCCTCCCTTCCCCTTCCCTCAGCCTCTGTGCCCACCTGGCCCCTGCTTCTGGCTCCACTTTGTCCCACCCCTTCCCTTCCCCTCTGTCTGCTCCCATGGGCCCCTCTCCACACACTTCGTCACATGCCCCCTGCCCTCCACCTACCTCTGCCCCCTGGAACCCACCCCCCTTCTCACCCTGCCCTCCTGGGCTGGCACCTGTCCCCCTTCCAAACACTCTGCACCTGGTGCCCACCCATCACTTCACTCCCCTGCTCCCTGGCCGCTGCTTTCCCCTGTCCCCCTCTGCTCACGAATCCCAGCTCCCCCCACACCCCATCTGCCCCTAGTGCCCACCCCATCTTCCACCCACCTCCTCCTGCACTTCTCACTCCCCTCCGTGCTTCTGGCACATGCCCCTCTTCGCATCCTCTCTGCCCCCCGGCACCTGCCCCTTCCCCTGCCCCTTCCTTTGCCCCCCTGTGTCCACCCATCCTCAAGCCCCACTCTGCCCCCCGGCTCCCGCCCTTTCCCTCGCCCCCCTGTGCCCATCCCTCCTCTAGCCCCACTTTGCCCCCCAGCACCCGCCCCTTCCCTTGCCCCCTGTGCCCACCCCTCCTCTAGCCCCACTCCGACCCTCTGGCTCCTGCCCCTTCCCAACCCCTTTCCTAACACCTCCCTCTACCCATCTGCTCTGCCTCTCTCCTTGCCCTTCTCTGTTCCCTGGTGCCAACCCCTCCCCCTAGCCCTCCTTGTGTCTGCCCCTCTGCTCACCCCCCTCAATCCCCCTGTCACCTGCCCTTTCCCCCTGCACCCTCCTGGTGCCTGCCCCTTCCCTCACTGCCACTGCCCCCAGCACCTGCTGCTCCCCTCCCCCACTTCCACCCTGGTCCCCCCCGCCACCATCCTCTGCCCCCATCACCCATGACTTCCCCCATTCCCTGCCTTCCTGGTGCCTACCCTGCCCTCACATCATCCTGCTCCTAGCACCCACTGCTCCCCTCCCCCTTCCCTCCCTTTGCCTGCCCCGTCCTTTTCCCTTCTGCCCCCAGCACCTGCCCCTCCCCCTGCCCCTCTGGCACCCACCTCTTCTCTTGCCCACCCCTCTACACCCAATACCTCTTCTTGCCCCTTGTTGGCCACAGTGCCAACCCCACTCCACGCCGCACCACTGTCCCCCGGCACCTGCCCCATGGCTGCCTGTCCATCTGCTCGCCCCCTCTGCCCCCTGGATTTCATCCCTCCCCTCGTGCCCCTCTAGCCCCATGTCACACACCCCTTCCCTTGCCCTCCCACCCACTGATGACCACCCTTCCCTCACCCTTCATTTGCCCCAGTGCCCGACCCATCCCAGGCCACACCCCTGCCTCCCAGTGCCCACCTCTCCCCCACTCTGTCCTGCCAGTGCCTGCCCCGGCCCCATTCTCCCCTCACCCTCTGGCACAAGCCCCTTCGTTTCCCCCACCCTTGGTGCCTGTCCCTTCCTTTATACCCCCCTCCGCCACCTTCCCCTTATTTCTCCTCCCATCCGACCTGTCGCCCCCTCTGCCTTCCTGATACCTGCACCCCTCACCCCCCTCCAGTGCCCTGGTGCCAGCCCCTCCCTTCACTCCTCCTCTGCCCCCCTGAGGCCCATCTCTACCATTGCCCCCTCTGCCTCCTGGTGACTGCCCTCACCCCCCTGTCCTCCTGGCACCCACCCCTCATGCCCCTCTCCCCCTTGATGACTGCCCCTTCTCTCGCTCCCCTGCTGCCCCCTGGGGTCTGCCCCACCCCTTGCCCCGTATGGCCCTCTGGCACCCGTCCTGCCCCTCACCCCTCTCCCTCCCCTTGTCACCTGAGCCTTCTCCTGCCCCTCCTTTTCCCTGGTGCCAGCCCCTCCTAGTACCCCCCTGCCTTCCCAGTGCCTGCCCCATTGGAGCTCCCCCCATTCCCTCACACCCCTACAGTGCCCCTGGTGTCCCCCCTTCCCTGTGCCCCTGGGGTCTGCCCCGTCTTCTGCCCTGGCACCCACCCCTCCCCCCACCCCCTGCAACCTGCTTTTCCCTTCCCCCATCCCGTCCTCCTGGTGCCCCTCTTCCCTTGTCCCCCCCCTTGCCCTTGTGCCTGCCCCTCCCCCTGCCTCCCTTTGCCCTTTCCTCTCTAACATCAGCTTGTCCCCTTCCCCCTCCCCACTGCCCCCCCTCCCCCCGCACAGCGATAAACAGAGAAGCAGGTTAATTTCCCTTTGATCCCAGTGACCGGCCCCTGCCCCTGGCTCTGACTCTGTGACTCTCTCCACAGTGGACGTGACTCTGGATCCCAACATGGCGAATCCCCACCTTGTCCTGTCTGAGGATCGGAAACGTGTGAGATACGGAGACAAACGCCAGGATCTGCCCAACAACCCTGAGAGATTTGATTGTAGTGCCTGTGTCCTGGGCACTGAGGGGTTCACGGGCGGGCGGCGTTACTGGGAGGTGGAGGTGGGAGACAAGCCTGGCTGGGACCTGGGGGTTTGTAGGGAATCTGGGAGCAGGAAGGGTCAGGTCACATACACACCTGGGAATGGATACTGGACCGTGCGGCTGTGGAATGGGAAATACGAGGCCTGCACCTACCACAGGACCCCCCTCCCTGTGAGCGTCAGGCCCTGGTGGGTGGGGATTTTCCTGGACTATGAGGCGGGCGAGGTCTCATTTTACAATGTGATTGACAGGTCCCATCTCTTCACTTTCACCGACACCTTCTCCGGGACACTCCACCCTTGTTTCCACCCTGGTGTCAATGCTCTGGGTAAAAACGCGGCTCCCCTGATAATCTGCCCAGTCCCAGCTCAGGCTGGTCCCCCGCGGCACAGACTGGCCCCTCCCAGCGCTGCGGCTCTTCCTGCCCCCCTGTAATGGGGGCCGGTTACTGCAGGCAACTGGACTTTTTGCGCTGACCAGATACTGCCAGTTTCCCTTTTCAACTGGAGGTTCCAGTCAAAAACCAGACACCCGGCAACCCTTGCCCAGGCTGGGTGAATGGGACCTATGATGTTGCAGTCTATATGATTTTATAAATATATGCTAATGAGTGAATATAATGTAACTGGAATATGCTTCATGCAAAAGGTCTCTTGTAAGGTATCATTACAAAACTTATAATCTGAGTGTGATCATCCTATTGTATAAATGTACCACTCTTGTATCTGAAACTAGAAATATGAAATATAACTCTGAGGGCCTATTGTAGTTATGCAAAGTGTGGGCCATTAATGGTGGTTTGGAATCTTGATGGCTCCCATCAACCAGGACAATTGACTGTGGATGGCTTTCTTTGCAGGCAGCCTTCCTGTGAGTCAGGCTGGGAGGAATGAAGGTTTAGGGTCTCACAGTGACATGTGATCATGTCACCTGAACTGGAATCCATCTTTAACCTGGTGCTTTTCCAGTGAGGAGGGGTGGGAAGCCAGGGCGACAAAGGATTCCGAGAGGAGAGCCATCATGAGGAATCCCCTAGCTACCACCTGAGCTGGAACAAGGGCTGTACCGGGGAAAGGATTGGGCCCAGACTAGGAAGGTGTCCAGTCTGAGAAAAGAAACTTACTGAAACATCTGTAAGGGTGAGATTTTATCTATATTCAGTTGTATTACTGTATTAGGCTTAGATTTGCATGTTTTTTATTTTATTTTACTTGGTAATTCACTTTGTTCTGTCTGTCACTACTTGGAACCACTTAAATCCTACTTTCTGTATTTAATAAAATCACTTTTTACTTATTAACCCAGAGTATGTATTAATACGGGGGGGGGGGGCAAACAGCTGTGCATCTCTCTCTATCAGTGTTATAGAGGGCGAACAATTTATGAGCATACCCGGTATAATAGGCTTTATACAGGGTAAAACAGATTTATTTGGGTTTAGACCCCACTGGGAGTTGGGCATCTGCGTGTTAAAGACAGGAACACTTCTGTTAGCTGCTTTCAGTTAAGTCTGCAGCTTTGGGGCACGTGGTTCAGACCCTGGGTCTGTGTTGGAGCAGATGGGTGAGTCTGGCTCAATAACACAGGGTGCTGGGGTCCCGAGCTGGCAGGAAAAGCAGGAGCAGAGGTAGTCTTGGCACATCAGTTGGCAGCTCCCAAGGGGGGTTCTGTGATCCAACCCGTCACAGGACTCACTTGCTGGAAAGAGCCCAGACAGCTTTTCCCCACTCCCCCTGTGTTTGCTCCACCCCTGGCACAGGGTGATGATGGTCAGAAATACTGCCAGACAGCGAGTGGGTTTTGCTGCCCTCACCTTTCCCCGTCCCCTGACCCAGGGGTAGCAGATGTTGACAGATGGGGAAAGGTGAGGCTTTGTCAGGCTTTGTCAGGTTTAGAGGCCTGGTCCAAAGTTTGCTCAGTTGGGGCTGCAGTGACTGCTTCAGGCCTAATTGAGGGTCCTCCCAAGGCTTGCTTTTTTCGAGCGACCGGGGAGTAGGAGCGGTGCCGGGGTGGACACCTTTGGAGCCCGGGAGATCGTCAGTCCCGAGGCGGGCATGGGATCTTTTGTGATGCCGTGGCCGGTACCGTTGGGGGAGCACTGCGCACTGAGGCGCTTGGTCCCTTGTCTTGGGAGGGACGCAATGCGGACTCCATGAGGAGTTGCTTGAGGTGGATTGCCCTCTCTTTTCTTGTTTGGGGCTTGAACGCTTTGCAGATCTTACGCTTGTCAGCCTGATGGCCCTCCCCGAGACACCTAAGGCAGGAGTCGTGGGGATCGCCCGTGGGCATGGGCTTGTTACAAGAACTGCAGGGTTTGAAGCCCTGGGAAGGCCCCTGAGCCCCACAGGGCAGTCGTTGAAGGGCGGAACTGCCCCCAACTACTAAACTACACTTAATACTAAGATAACTATCAACAATTAACTAACACAGGTAACTATTCACATAAGAGAAGCTAGGGATTAGTGGAGCACTTGATAACAAGAGACCACTGTTCCAATAACCGTCACAGGCGGTAAGAAGGAACTGAAGGGGGGTCGGGCCGGCAAGGTCTTATATAGAGCGCCATATAGGCGCCACTCCAGGGAGCTCCCCAGCCGGCCCAACGGGTAGCTGCTAGGGAAAAAGTTTCCAACATCAGTGCACGCGGCGCACGCACACACCTAACTGGAATAGATATGAGCAAGCACTTGAAGGAGAACCATAGTAATTACACGTAATTCTGTGAGAAACAGGGAAAGGAACACAGATATTTCTGAAGGAAATCTCAGGGAAAATTATCTATTTTTAGATTAACATTTCCCTGTGTTAAAATCTGGGAAAAACACACCGCTTCAGCAGCCCATGTGACCTAGACACCAGCAGACTGGATAAAACCACAAATGAATCCATCACAAGGTAATTTTAGGGTATTTATTTTCAAATAATGAAGGTACGTTTGGGGGACAAATACATTTTCAAAACTGAATTATTACATTGAAAATGTTCATACCGCATCACGTTTAAAACCAAAAGTAGTCCTAGCGATGCCATGCGATGCGCCTCCTCTCATACTCTGCTCAGGCAGCTCTTCAAGAAATTAGGTTCAATTGCTAATTTCAAGCAATTAGACCAATCAGTCACTATTTTTACAGAGCAGTCAAGAAGATGGTGGACAGAGAACCCAGAAAAGATGAACCCATGAAAAGATGGGGATTGCCTTACCAATTTTAACGAGACAATTCAATTAAAGTGAGCTATTACCAGCAGGAGGAAAATCACTTTTGTAATGGAACCCAGAGGAAATGTGATGAATTTCCTGGAGCAACTTTATTTTCTTTGTACTCTAAACCTCACATGACAACAAAAATATCACCCTTTCGACGGATTTATGGCTGAGAAGAAAGGTTTTCCAATAAAGCTTCACCAAATTTCATGTTTTGTGCCATTAAGTGCCAGCATCTTTAATACAATTAAGTTAATTTGGGATGATTCAGTAAAGGAATACACCCCCTTCTCTATTTTTTTTTTTTACCAAACTACATTTGTTGCATCCTTAGAACCAAGAACATGAAGATCCCGGCAGTCCATTGAAGTCAACAGTGGACACTGACAGTACATTGCCTGCAAATAATATTTCTAAAGAAAAATAAACTAAAAAAAAAGATATTGTAGAAGTGATTTCTTTATATTGGAAGATAGCATTTGAGGTTTGGGACCATGTTTTGTTAACTGATGTCAGAACAAGAAAAGAAGGGTCATGTCTTGATTACCGATTATATGTAGCTAGAAAGTTAAAAATCACATGAATTAATGCTGACAGAAGTTCAAAGACTATTTTATAATCTTGTATGCGTTAACTGAAATATATTGTTTAATTAATTCTGTCATTTTTTCACCCATTAATTTTCAAAGATGTAGCACAGGAGGTGGGTGTGTGTGCCCGGCCTGCTAGAGAGAACCAATCAAGACAAGAAAGAAAGAAAGAAAGAAAGAAATTGCACACGTGTGTAGTTGTGATGTTTATGACACATGTACATTGTAACTGAACAACCCTGTCTGATAGTTTCTAATAATTATTTTATTAGGATAAATATTTTGGATTTCCTGAAATGACACTGTTGAAATACAAATGATGCTATGTCGAGAAGTTAAACTTCAATATAGATTTGAGGGAAGAATAAATAAATGTAAATAATTCCATTTCTAGAAATATGTTCAGATGCTTGTTTTTGAAATACTGTTGAAATGTAAATGTAAATGTTCTTGTATTAACACCCTGTTACAGTAATAACATTTTCTAAATTAGAATAATCTTTTTCATTCATATTTTACATTGAGATTTCACAGGGGTAGGAAATTCTGACAGGAGTGAATGATCCCCATCTGTCACCATCCTCAAGCCAGTCCTGCGCCACAGTCCTGCGCCACAAGGGCCCCTACAAGTGGAGGAGGTTACATTGCCTTCTACTCCAGACACCTTCAAGGCCGCCAGAGGGCTCATCGAAATGACGGCACCGGTGTCGACGATTCAAGCGCTGGCTCCGGCCAAAGTCCCGGTACCGTCTAGGGGTAAACCAGCGATGTTCGGATTGTCAGCTCCCAGACCAGCATCTCCACGCCACTCTGAGTCCCGGCGTCATTTGGAGTCCTGGCACCGCTCCACATACCGGGCTGACTCACGACACCGGTTAGACTGATGGCGCTGGTCCCACAGCCCCGACCTTCGGAGCCGCTCACGCTCGAGGTCGCCGTCGACTGCCAGAACATGGTCCCACTCGAGATCCAGATCGTGCTCGGCAACCTCGCGGCACCATTTGGATCGTCATCGTTTAGGGCACCGATCCCTGCACCAGCTGTCGCCACAGCACCGACCCACGACTTGTCACCGATCCTCTTCCTGGCACCACTCCCCGACGCGGCACCATGCTCCATCGTGGCACCGCTCCCTGGTGCGGCACCAGTCTCCATCGTGGCACTGGTCACCGGCACGGCACCAGTCTCCATCGCGGCACTGCTCCCTGGTGCAACATCAGTCTCCATTGCAGCACCGCTCTTCAACACGGCACCGGTTGCGGTCAGCATTATGACACTGATCACCGTACGATCCTCGTCTGTCAAGGGACTCGGTGTCCCCCACGCTCCATTCGCACACCGCTCCCCCTTGGCCATCACGCTCCCAATCCCCTTCCAGTAGATCGGGGAGAGCTTCAGGGGCTTCAGACATTCCCCAGACATTCATCAGGCCCAGGGCGCCCCTTCCATTGCCCACGCATCGAAATGATCAGGCGCCCTCAGCCGCCCTCCTCCAGACCCGGAGCAACCCGTGGAGTCAGCCCCTGTGGTAGAGGCTACACCAGGAAGAATTAGCCACAGCAGACCAAGGGGCCACTTCCGATCTGGCTTTCTCGGTGACGTCATCCTTGTCTTCCCCTGACAAGACCGTGGCTGGCATGTCCACATCTGCCCCACCCCCGATGTACTTTAGAGTACTTAGGTGCATAGCCCTAAATATGAACCTCCAAGTTGAGGAGGTTGTGGAGGAGGAAGATCCTATGGTGGATATCTCAGACCCAGAAAGGCCTTCCAGGATGGCCCTCCCCATGAACAAAACCATCCAAACCAATGCCAAAGCTCTCTGGCAAACTCTGGCCTCCATCCCCCCCATAGCCAAAGGGGTGGAAAGAAAGTACTTTGTCCCCACCAGGGGATACGAATACCTTTTTACCCACCCCGCCCCATGTTCACTTGTGGTAGACACGGTGAACGCAAAAGAGAGGCAGGGCCTACAAGGGCCCGCCCCCAAATCAAAGGACGCCAAGTGGCTGGACCTTTTCAGAAGAAAAGTTTATTCTACTGGTGGCCTTTCGTTACGGATTGCGAACCAGCTTGCGACCCTCAGTAGATACAACTTCAACTCGTGGTCTGCGACCCTCCCGTTCCAAGACCTTCTCCCAGCGGAGGCTCATACAGAACTGGGGGCTAATGCTGAGGAGGGCAAGTTGGTAGCTCGAACCTTCCTCCAGGGTTCCCTCAATACTGCGGACGCAACTGCGCGCACTCTGGCATCCGGCATCGCCATGCGTCGAAACACCTGGTCCAGTCATCGGGACTTTCGCCTGAGGTGCAGCACACCATCCAGGATCTCCCCTTTGATGGCCAGGGCCTGTTTGCGGAGCAAACCGATTCCCGCCTGCATACCCTGAAGGACACAAGAAACACTATTAAATCCTTGGGCATGCATACCCCGGCTAACCAAAGGAAGCCATTTAAGCCCCAGACCACCCAACAACGCCCCTTCCCACCTAGACCCAGACAGGACTTCTCCCATTGGAGATGCAGGTACCCTCGGTGTAGACCATCACGTGTCCCCCCCGGGCAGGGTCAAGGGCAATCCAAGCCACCTCCGGGCCCTAAGCACCCCTTTTGAAGGTACGTTCAAGGACTGACTACCAGGTCACATCCCGGACAGTTATCCTTTTCTAAACTGTCTATCCCGTTTCTACCATGCCTGGTCCCTTATTACATTGGACCATTAGGTCCTTCGCACGGTACAGCGGGATATTCTATCCATTTCCGTTCCACACCACCCTCCCACCCCCCTTCCCTGTCCCTCTTCAGGGACCCTTCTCACGAGCAACTCCTCATCCAGGAGGTTCAGTCCCTCCTTGCCCTAGGGGCAGTGGAGGAAGTGCCTCGAGAGCTCAGGGGCAAGGGGTTCTACTCCCGCTACTTCCTCGCCCCCAAGACAAAAGGAGGCCTAGGCCCATCCTGGACCTCAGGGAGCTCAACAAGCACATTGTCAACCTGAAGTTCTGCATGGTCTCCTTGGCCACAGTTATCCCCCCACTGGATCCGGGAGACTGGTACATTGCCCTCGATATGAAAGACGTGTACTTTCACATTTCAATTACCCCGCCCCACAGACGCTCTCTCAGTTTCATGGTGAACAAGATGCATTATCAGTTCACAGCCTTCCCATTTGGCTTGTGCACAGCCCCCCACATCTTCACCAAGTGCATGGTGGTCATGGCAGCTTTCCTTTGCTGATGTCACATGCACGTCTTCCCGTACTTTGACTACTGGCTTATACGGGGCCGGTCTCACCAACAAGTCCAGTCTCAAGTGCAATTGGTCATGGACATGTTCAGTCGCTTGGGCATCATGCTGAATGTCAGCAAATCTGTCCTCTCCCCTACCCAGACAATAGAGTTCATCGGGGCAGTCCTGGATGCAAACCAAGCGCGGGCTTTCCTCCCGGAGGCCCGGCACCTGGCTCTAGCAAACATAATCACCAACCTCTGCAGGTTTCCCACCACCACAGCAAGGCAGTGTCTCAGGTTGCTGGGTCACATGGCATCCTGCACCTAGGTGCTGCAACACACCAGGCTAAGACTCAGGCCTCTCCAGACGTGGCTAGCGTTGGTATATCGACCAGGCCATGACAATCTAGATATGGTGCTCACAGTTCCAAGACACACACTTGACTCCCTACGTTGGTGGCTGGATCCCCATATGGTGGGTGCCAGGGTCCCGTTCCATCCCCTTCAACCCACCCTGACCCTGGTTACAGATGCATCTGCCCTGACAACACAGGGTTTATGGCACGAAAACGAGCTGTCCCTGCACATCAATACCAAGGAGCTCAGGGCGATTTGCCTTGCGTGCCAAGCGTTCCTTCCCCACTTACAAGACCATTGTGTAGCAGTCCTAACAGACAACACCACAGCCATGTCCTATCTGAACAAACAGGCCGGAGCCTGGTCATCACCGCTCTGCCAAGAAGCCCTTCTTCTGTGGGAATTCTGTTTAGCCCACTCCATCACCCTTCAAGCCTCATACCTGCCAGGTGTCCAGAACGTCCTGGCGGACAGCTTGAGCAGGCGTTTCCTCACGCATGAATGGTCGATTCGCCCGGACATCATTCACTCTGTTTTCCGCATCTGGGGGTTTCCCCGAATCGACTTGTTCACTTCGCAGACCAACAAGAAGTTCCCAGCGTTCTGCTCCTTCCGGGGTCATAGCCTGGGCTCAATCACAGATGCCTTCCTGATCACGTGGTCGGACCAACTACTTTATGCCTTCTTGCCATTCCCGCTGGTCCACAAGGTGCTCCTCAAGGTCCCCCGGGACAAGGCGAACGTCATACTGGTGGCCCCTGCCTGGCCGCGCCAGTGTTGGTACCCTATCCTGCTGGACCTGTCAATTTGGGCTCCCCTACATCTACCTCTCAGCCCTGACCTCATCTTGCAGAACCATGGTCGTCTCCTACACCCGGACCTTCAGTCACTCCACATCATGGTCTGGAGGATCCGTGGTTGAACCAGGCTGAGCATGCCTGTTCGGTCTCAGTAAGGCAGGTGCTCCTGCAAAGTCACAAGCCTTCGACTAGACTTACTTATGAAGCTAAATGGAAAAGGTTTTCCTGTTGGTGCGCTCAGTGGCAGGTGCCCCCACTCCAGGCTTCAATCCCATGCATCCTGGACTACCTGATGTTCTTGAAGGACCAGCACCTAGCTTTTGGATCCCTTAAGGTTCACCTCGCAGCCATTTCTGCATTCCACCCAAAAGCGGCTGGGTGCTTGGTGTTTGCACACCCGGTCATGCGGCGTTTCCTCAAAGCCTTGGAAAAAATCCATCCTCCAATGAAGCCGCCTGTGCCTGCAAGTTTTTTTTGTTGAAGAATTGCCACTTTTAAGTCTGTTATTGAGTGTCCAGGGAGATTGAAGTGCTCTCCGACTGGTTTTTGAATGTTATAATTCTTGACATCTCATTTGTGTCCATTTATTCTTTTGTGTAGAGACTCTGTGGTTTGGCCAATGTACATGGCAGAGGGGCATTGCTGGAACATGATGGCATATATCACATTGGTAGATGTGCAGGTGAACGAGCCCCTGATGGTGTGGCTGATATGGTTAGGTCCTATGATGGTGTCCCTTGAATAGATATGAGGACAAAGTTGGCAACAGGGTTTGTTGCAGGGATAGGTTCCTGGGTTCGTGTTTTTTGTTGTGTGGTGTGTAGTTGCTGGTGAGTATTTGCTTCAGGTTGGGGGGCTGTCTGTAAGCGAGGACTGAACTGTCTCCCAAGGTCTGTGAGAGTGAGGGATCATCCTTCAGGATAGGTAGCAGATCCTTGTTGATGCGCTGGAGAGGTTTTAGTTGGGGGCTGAAGGTGACAGCTAGTGGCGTTCTGTTACTTTCTTTGTTGGGCCTGTCCTGTAGTAGGTGACTTCTGGGTACCCTTCTGGCTCTGTCAATCTGTTTCTTCACTTCAGCAGGTAGGTATTGTAGTTTTAAGAATGCTTGATAGAGTTTCTGTAGGTGTTTGTCTGAGGGATTGGCGCAAATGCGGTTGTATCTTAGAGCTTGGCTGTAGACAACAGATCATGTGATGTGGTCTGGATGAAAGCTGGAGGCATGTAGGTAAGTATAGCGGTCAGTAGGTTTCCGGTATTGGGTGGTGTTTATGTGACCATCGCTTATTTGCAGTGTAGTGTCCAGGAAGTGGATCTCTGGTGTGGACTGGTCCAGGCTGAGGTTGATGGTGGGATGGAAATTGTGGAAATCCTGGTGGAATTCCTCAAGGACTTCTTTTCCATGGGTCCAGATGGACCTAAATTTAGTCTCTAAGGTGCCACAAGGACTCCTCGTTGTTTTTGCTGATACAGACTAACACGGCTACCACTCTGAAATGTGTCTTTAAGTATACATTGCATTCTGACACTGATCTTGGCCACCTTGATCTCTTTGTCTTAATGACCAAATGACATACAAAACAGGACAAAAAAACCAAAAGAGGTTTAATTTTCCTTTACTCTAAACCCCCTTTACACCATTTTGGTGGTGTTACAATGCTTTGAAGTGGGTGCAGGTGTAATTTACTCCCACTTAAAGTCCCCAATATACTGCCAGAGCAGTGTGAAGGGGTCATAGCATAAATGGGGATAAAGCCCAGGAATTTCATTGACAAACTAGATGCTGCATCTGAGCTGAGCTTCCCCGGAGAAGTAAGTTTGAAATTAAAACAGGAAGGGCCGTGTGACTCATGTTTAGTTTATGATTCATGCTAACAGCCAGATCCATTTCTGCAGTACTTCTGCCTAGGTGGTTATTTCCCACTATGTATTTGTGCAACTGATTATTCCTTCCTAAGTGTAGTACTTTGCATTTGTCCTTACTGAATTTCATTGCATTTATTTCAGACTATTTTACCAGTTTGTCAAGATCATTTTGAATTCTAATCCTGTCTTCTAAAGTGCTTGCAACCCCTCCCAGCTTGGTATCATCTGCAGATTTATAAGTGTATTCTCCATGCCATTATACAAATCATTTATGAAGATATTGAGTAGACCTGGACAGATTCCTGAGGGACCCCACTTAATATCCCCTTCCAGCTTGACTGTGAAGCGTTGAGTGGCTCTTTGAGTATGCTTTTCCAACCAGTTATGCACCCACCTTATAGTAGGTTCATCTAAGTGATAGTTCCCTAGTTTGTTTATGAGCAGGTCATGTGAGATGGTATCAAAAGCCTTAGGCTAAAGTCGAGTTATATTACAAGGCTTGTTATCCTGTCAAAGAAGGATATTAAGTTGGTTTAACATGATTTGTTCTTTGACTAATCCATGTTGACTGTTATTTATCACCTATCTTCTAGGTGCTTACAAATTGATTTTTTGATTATTTGCTCCATTATCTTTCCCGGTAACAAAATTAAGCTGATTGGTCTGACTGGTCAGACTAATTCTTTAATTTGTCAGGGTCATTTTGAATTCTAATCGTGTCCTCCAAAGTGCTTCCGTCCCTCTCAGCTTGGTGTCATTCTCAGATTTTATAAGCATGCTTTCCACTCCATTATCCAAGTCAGTAATGAAAATATTGACTAATACTGGACCCAGGAGTGACCCCTGTGGGATCCCACTAGATATGCTCCGGTTTCACAGTGAACCCTCAAGAACTACTCTCTGAGTTCAGTCTTTCAATCAGCTGTGCACCCATGTTATATTATTTCATCTAGACCACATTTCCCTAGTTTGCTTATGAGAATGTCACATGGGACTGTCTCAGAAGCCTTACAAAAAATAACCATATATCACGTCTACTGCTTCCTTCCTATCTGCTAGGCTTGTAACCCTGTCAAAGAAGGAAATTAGGTTGGTTGGCATGGTTTGTTCTTGAAAAATCCATGCTGGCTATTCCTTAGAACCCCATGATTAAAAAAAAAAAAATTAAATTAATGGAGATATCCCATCTTGAAAGGTCATTGAGTCCAGTCCCCTGCCTTCACTAGCAGGACCAAGTACTGATTTTGCCCCAGATTCTTAAGTGGCCCCCTCAAGGATTGAACTCAGAACCCTAGGTTTAGCAGGCCAATACTCAAACCACTTGAGCTATCCCTCCCCCCACCCCCTGATCATTTAGGTGCTTACAAATTGGCCATTTAATATTGATGGTTCGAGTATCTTTCCAGGTATTGAAATTAGGCTGACTGGTCTATAGTTCCCCAGGTTGTCTTCTTCCCCAAGAAGAAGGATACCAGGAGCGTGTAATGGAATTGAACCAAGTAGTTATTTATTAATAACCTCATTAAACTATTTCTTTTAGTGAATTCCCTTCTGGCATTTACAATGCCTGGGTCCTCATCTTGCAATAACCTCTGCTCAGGTGGACCGCAATGCAGAACTCCCATGACTCTACTGGGTCTCCATGCAATCACACTGCTCTGTCCATGTAGTGAACCCTTGCAGGATGGGGACCTTAGGTCTCTCCCGGCCCGGAAGACTTGGACAACTGGGAAAGTGACAAGATTATCAAAATCCTGAAATCAAAAAATGGGAGGAAGTGTTGTCTAGTGGACTCGGCCCAGGACTGCGACTCAGGAGATGTGTGTTTGGGTCAGCCACATACTTTCTTGGTGCTTACTTGGGAGAGATTTCCAAAGGCACGGAGGACAGTTAGGCACCGAATGCCCATTGAAAGTTACTGGGAGTTGGGTACATAACTGATTCAGACCTTTGCAAATATCCCCCCTTAGCCTCTCCATTCTCAGTTCCCCATCTGTGCAATGAGGATAATACTTTCCTACCTCACAGGGGTGTTGTGAGGATAAAATCTATTGATGACTGTGAAGTGCTCAGGTAGAGCTCTGCATGGATATAAAATTTGTATCCACATCCAATCCACAATCTGCAAACATGGTGTGCAGATATCGGCAGATTTGCAGGGCTCTACACTCGGGTACTACGGTGATAAGGGCCGCCTAAGTGCCTAGATAGGTATCGGCTGCCATACAAATGAAACCTGGTTAACGAAGCGGGGGAGTGATTGTTATTCAGACTGTTTAACTGAACCTGACATAGCTGGAAGGAAAGATCTTGATTCAACACCCACGTAAATCGATTAGTGGTTGCAAGAGCTGACACCCCAGTTCTTATGACCCTGCAAGGGCATGTGCAAGTCATGATTTGATATTCCTAAAGTAACAAGAAAAAAGCAGCCCCCTCACCCCCCAACTGCATTAAAAAAAAAAAAAAAAAACATGGTCCTCTCCCACCTCCTTTAACAGCATATGTATTTTTAGTGTGAATCTAGTGCATGCAGGTTAAGGCTGCTATAGTTTTCTTTGGGATTGTCTGTAGAAGACTCTTAAGGAAGTGCCCCGTCACCCTCAACAAGCTCCTCCTTGCCTATCAAACATAAGCTACTTGTCTTCACTTTCAAGGCCTATCCTCACCCTATCTATCATTTCTCATTCATCTCAAATGTCAACTCCTACCTTCATTCATCCTATGATAGTCATCACTGTGACATTCCCCAGGGTACAATCTGGACTGATGGACAGCAATGTCCCCTCAATTCTACAACCTGGAGTGCCATTTATACTGCTTTGCTGTGAGAACAACCACTCCTGGCCTTCTCACACCCAGCCTCTAGCATGTAAATTATTCTAGCTGAGTTATAGGAGTGCTTTTATCCAGCCACTCCTGAATTATATTTCAGAGTGACACCAGAAAATTCCCAGTCCTAAATTTGTCCTCAGAAATGTGCTGCTTGTATTGCCCAGTATCTTCCTGAACAAGCTCATAGAAAGTCCATCATTTCATTAATAGAAAACAATATGCACATACCTTGGTATCTCAAATGGAGCTTCCCACACACTTCAAACACACATATGTTTAGATAAAATAGAAATATTTTAAGTGATTACAAGTAATGAGACATAAAAAATCAGAATTGGTTACAAATAAATAAAAGATAAAACACGAACAAATACCTAACTTAACAAGCAAAGTGAATTCAAAACAAAAGTCTCTCACCACATGTTCTTTTGCATTGTTGGACCCCTCCCCCAATTCAATGTTCCGTTCCTTTTCTTGTTCATTAGTCATGGGTGTCATGGGTAGAGAGAAAGGGAGGAGAGGGGTGATTTGGGGCCTCTGTTCCTCATTTTTATGCCTCTTCCTCCTCTGAGAATCATCTCCAGTTGGGGTTCTGGTGGCAGCCAGCCTGTTTGCATGGGAATCTCCAGCTGTTCCACGGCCGAGATGTAAATTTCTTGCTCACACCCTTCTTCCTGCCACAAAATGGACACTTACCCAGGCGATAGTCCATTTGATTATGCTGATACCTGGCTGAAGCATCAGTTTGCCTTTTGTCTCTGAGGAACTGGTTTGTGCCTGCTTTTCTAAACTTGGAGCATGTCTCAGTAAAGTCATACAGTAGAATCTTTATAACTTTACATACAATGTTGCCATACATATTTACCAGGACAATAATGTTCAGCAAATTACGAGCTTTCAAATGATACCTCAGAAGGCATACTTTGTACAAAGTTTACAATAGGCTAGTGTAAACGTCCGGTGCGGGGGTCGGGCCCTCTCAGGGGCCGTCGGGGGCCCAGGCCGCCTCACTACACGGCCTGGATCGGTCTCAGGGTTCCGCCCCTCTGGCAGGGACTAGGCCAAAGGTACACGGCCTCTGCAATGAGCTCCTGCTCTCCGTCAGGGTCCGGCAGTAACTCAGGCCCGGGCTCCGGTCCTCACTGCCGGAGCTGGGGATTACAAAGTCAGTCAAGCCCCCGCGCTAGCTCAGGGCGGGGCAATAAACAGTAGTTCGGGCGCTCAGCTCCGTGGATCCGGAGCTGCGCCCTGACAAACTCAGGACGTCCCAGGCCCTTATTCAGGGGAGGGCAACCCCCAATAGTCCAGGGCGCTCAGAACCTTCCTTCAGGCTGAGCAGTAAAGTCAGGAGTTCAGGCCCGGCCCTCAATCAGGGCGGGGCAGCACACAATAGTCCAGGGGGCTCAGAACCTTCCTTCAGGCTGAGCAGTAAAGTCAGGGGTTCAGGCCCGGCCCTCAATCAGGGCGGGGCAACAAACAATAGTCCAGGGGGCTCAGGACCTTCCTTCAGGCTGAGCAGTAAAGTCAGGGGTTCAGGCCCGGCCCTCAATCAGGGCGGGGCAGCACACAATAGTCCAGGGGGCTCAGGACCTTCCTTCAGGCTGAGCCCAGGCAGGGTTAGTAGCCCCAGGCCCTCAGTCAGGGCGGGGCAACAAACAATAGTTCAGGGGCTCAGGACCTTCCTTCAGGCTGAGCCCAGACAAAGTTAGTAGGCCCAGGCCCTCAGTCAGGGCGGGGCAACAAACAAAAGTTCAGGGGTTCGGGTTCAGGTCTGGGTATCAGGAGCTGAGCACGGACAAACTCGGGACGCCCCAGACCCTCAGTCAGGGTGGGGCAACAAGCACTCGTTCAGGGCAGCAAGCAATAGCTCAGTGGCGGTGCCAGAGCGCTGGCTGGAGGGGGAGACTGCCACCCGTTAAGTGGGGTGGCAGGGGGGACACAGGCCCACCCACTCCACTGTGTCCCAGCCCGGGGCCCTAAGAGCGGCAGTCAGTCTGCCGCTGTGTTGGTGGGGTCCTGACCGCAACACACCAACATGGGTTCGCTCTCTGTTGTAGCTAGACTGGGGTCAGCTACCCCCGGGCTGATTTCCATTTCCTCCTCCATTTGTACCTGCTCCCCGCTGGGCTCGGCAACGGGGTCCCACACCATGGGTTCCTCACTTCGCAGAGGGTCGTCCGGGTCGGGTTGCTCCTCCGGTCTCCGGTCAGGGGGGCGCTCGGGCCCCTCCTCGGGGTACCGTGCTCGGGGCAAGGGTGGCCAGTCTACCTCGGGGTACCTTGCTTGGGGAAGGCTTGGCCAATCCGCGTCGGGGTACCTGGCTCTGGGGAGGTCCGGTCGGTCGGTGTCCGGGTATCTGGCTCTGGGGCAGCTCGGTCCGTCCGTGTCCGGGTACCTGGCTCTGGGAAGCCTTGGTCTCGCCGGAGCTCGCACCGGCACGTCTGGCCTCTCCGGCTGCTGGGCTCTAACTGAGGGCTGGGGCCTGGCTCTTATACTTCCTGTCCCGCCCCTTGACTTCCGGGGGGCGGGAACAGGTGGCGGTGGCTCCGCCCACTTGGGTGCCAATTCAGGCTCCTCTCCCTCAGGGGCCGTCGGGGCCCAGGCCGCCTCACTACACGACCCCCCCCCCAAGGCTGGTTCCCGTGCAGCGGGGCCAGCCCATTCCACACCCCCCAACCGGGAAAGGAAATCCGCGTTTGCGTGCTCCTTACCAGCCCGATGGCGGACCGTGAAAGCAAACGGCTGGAGCGCCAGGTACCATCGTTGCAGCCGCATGTTGTGGTCCTTCATGCGGCCTAACCACTGAAGGGCGGAGTGGTCGGTGACTAGGGTGAAGGGGACTCCCAGGATGTAATAGCGGAGAGCTTCACAAGCCCACTTCACGGCTAGGGCCTCTTTCTCGACCACCGCATAGTTCTTTTCGCGTGGGAACAGTTTCCGGCTAATGTATAGGACGGGATGTTCCTCGCCCCCTACGTCTTGGGATAAGACCGCCCCGAGTCCCACTTCCGAGGCGTCTGTCTGCAAGACAAATGGCAGGTTAAAATCGGGGCTATACAAGACCGGCTCGCTGCAGAGGCACTTCTTAAGAGTCCGAAAGGCCCTGTCGCACTCGGTAGTCCAGATCACCTGCCGTGGGCTGTCCTTTGTTAGGAGCCCCGTTAAGGGGGCTGCGATTGCCGCGAACTGGGGGATGAACCGCCGATAATATCCGGCCAAGCCTAGGAATTGCCGCACCTGGCGCTTTGTGGTTGGCGGGGGGCAGTTTGCAATTGCCTGGACCTTCCCGATCAGGGGTTTTACCTGCCCATGCCCGATAGCATACCCCAGGTACTTAGTCTCTTGCCAGCCGATGCGGCATTTTTTTGGATTGGCGGTTAAGCCGGCCTCCCGCAGGGATCTCAGGACGGCTGCGACTCTCTCCAGGTGGGTCTCCCATTGCGGACTATAGATGACAACGTCGTCTAAATACGCGGCCGCGTATTCTTGATGGGGCTGGAGGAGGCGGTCCATCAGGCGCTGAAAGGTGGCCGGGGCCCCGTGGAGGCCGAAGGGCATCCTGGTGAACTGATAGAGACCTGTGGGGGTGGCAAAGGCAGTCTTCTCACGGGAGGCGGGCTCTAGGGGGATCTGCCAGTAGCCCTTACTCAGGTCCAGGGTGGTGATGTAGCGGGCCCCTCCCAGGCGGGCCAACAGCTCATCTATCCGAGGCATGGGATAGGCATCAAATTTGGAGATGGCGTTGACGCGGCGGAAGTCAATGCAGAACCGCTGTGACCCGTCGGGTTTAGGCACCAACACCACGGGGCTACGCCACTCGCTCTGGGATGGCTCTATCACCCCTAGATCCAACATCGCCCGCACCTCCTTCTCCACGACCTGTCTCCTATGGTAGGGCAGGGGCCGGGTCGTCCCCCGTATCACCACCCCGGGTTCTGTTTGGATCCGATGGTGTACGAGGGAGGTGTGTCCCGGCTGGTCCGTGAAAGTGTGGGAGAAGGCTTGGAGGAGGCACCGAGTCTGGCGGAGCTGTTCCTCGGTTAAGTTCTCCCCGAGCTGGGGTTCCTCGGTGTCCCCGGAAAGGGGAACCTGGGGTCCCAGTTCCGGTTCGGGCGGGTAGGGGTTGATCAACAGCCCTTCTCGCTCTTTCCAGGGCTTCAGGAGGTTGACGTGGTAGCGTTGGTTCTTCTTCCTCCGGTCCGGCTGATTTATTTCATACGTGACCGGGCCCACTTTCCTGACTACCTCATAGGGCCCCTGCCACCGGGCCAGGATCTTCGACTCACTGGACGGGAGGAGGAGTAATACCCGGTCACCCGGTTGGAAGTCCCGAGTCTGTGCCCCTCGATTATACGTCTGGGCTTGTGTGTCCTGGGCGGCTTTTAAATTTTCCCGTGCCAGATCCCCCGCCTGCCTTAGACGCTCCTGTAGTTGCAGCACATACTGCAGGAGACCCTGGGCCGGGGAAGGAGCCTGTTCCCAGGTCTCCCTCATGAGATCCAGCAGGCCCCGGGGTCGTCGCCCATATAACAATTCAAAAGGGGAGAACTTAGTCGATGCCTGGGGAACCTCTCGTATTGCCAGAAGCAAGGGTGGAAGGAGCTGGTCCCACTGGCGAAGGTCTTCCGGGGGAAACCGACGCAGCATCCCTTTCAGCGTCCGGTTGAACCTTTCCACTAGTCCATCGGTCTGGGGGTGATAGATGGAGGTGCGGAGTTGCTTGACCCCTAGGATCTCACAGACTTGCTTGAGCAGCCGGGATGTAAAATTGGTCCCTTGATCCGTGAGTAGCTCCCGGGGCAGTCCGACGCGGGCGAAGATCTTGACCAGTTCCATAGCAATGGTGCGGGCCGAGATGTTCCGGAGAGGAACGGCTTCAGGGAACCTGGTGGCATAGTCCATCATTACTAAGATGTATTGGAACCCTGCGCTGCTCTTCGGGAGGGGCCCCACCAGGTCCACGGCCACGCGTTCGAAGGGGGTTTCCATAAGAGGCATCGGCACCAAGGGTGCCTTAGGGGTCTGGGCAGGGGCGGCCAACTGGCACTCTGGACATGACTTGCAATTGTCCTTTACGTCTTGATATACCCCGGGCCAGAAGAAACGCCCCAAAATCCTGGCCAGCGTTTTGTCATGCCCGAGGTGCCCCGCCGCCGGGACGTCGTGGGCCAGTTTCATGACCGCCCGGCGGTGACACCGCGGCACGAGAAGCTGTGTCCGGATGTCCCCCGTACGGGGGTCCTTCTCCACGCGGTACAGGCGTTCTTGTCGTAACTCAAAATGCGGCCACTGCGCCGCACGCTGGGGGTCAAGAATAGTCCCGTCTACGGAGGCCAGCTGTTCGTAGGCCCGTCTGAGGGTGGGGTCGGCCCGTTGGTCCCGGCAGAAATCTGTGGGCGCCGAGGAGTCCCCCCCCCCGAGGAGGGTCTTCTCGCCCCCCCGGGGGATTGGCGGGGACGGGGTTGTCTATCTCGTCGTCCTCAGTCCCCGGGGACTCCCCTCCCAACGCTGGCGTGGCCTGCGGGTTACCCTCGAGCCGGCGGCGTAAAACGGCGTTAAAGGTGGGCCAGTCCCGCCCCAGGATCATCGGGTATGCCAACCGGGGCGCCAGCCCCACCGTCATCTGCCGGGTGACCCCATCGATGGTTAGTTGGGCCCGCGTGCTGGGGTAGCGTCGCACATCCCCGTGTATACACTGCAGGGGAATCTTCGCCAGGTGGTCGTCCGCTGGTGGGCCGAGGGCCTGGCAGACCAGCGTTTGGCCACAGCCTGAGTCGAGGAGGGCCATCGCTTGGCGGCCGTCAACAGCCACGGGCACGGTGATCTTGGTCCCCTGTGGACGTCGGGCACGGCCTTCTCCTGAATAGACTTGGCCAAATGCACACCCCCGTTCCGGGCACTCCCGCTGCAAATGGCCATACCTTCCGCAGGAGAAGCAGGGTCCCACCGTGGCTCGCTCTAGCTGCGGCCGAGCCCCGGGGTCATCCACGGGGGGGGTCCGACGGTATCCCCCGGCGGGGCCTGCCGGGGTCCGTGTGAGCCTCCCGGAGGGTGCGGCCACCCGAGCCCGGCCCTCCATGCTACGGGCGGGAGCACTCGGGGCTGCCCGGGAGGGCGGCCCCCTCTTTTCTGGGTTGGGGTGCTCCGTGCGAACCGGGACCGCCCGACCAGCGGCCCCCGCCGGGACCTCCGCCGCAAGGAAGTCTTCCATTAACGTGACGGCCGCAGAGACCGTCGTCGGCCGGTGGCGGAGGACCCAGGATCTTCCCCTTGGCGGGAGTACCTGCGTAAATTGCTCCAGAACCACCTGCTCCATCAGTTCCTCCGCTGTCCGGCGCTCAGGTTGTAGCCACTTTCGACAGGTCTCTCGTAGCTCCTGAGCCACCATCCGCGGGCGGGCCCCCGGGGAGTAGGCCAGGCCCCTGAACCGTCGTCGGTAGGTCTCGGGGCTTACGTCCAGGGCGTCCAGAATAGCGGCCTTCACTAGGTTGTAGTCCCTGGCCGCCTCTACCGACAGGCCTCGGTAGACCGTCTGGGCAGTCCCCGTTAGGTAGGGGGCCAGGATGGTGGCCCACTGCTCCGGGACCCAGCCGGCCACAATAGCCACCCTCTCAAAGGTCACGAGGAAAGCCTCGGGGTCATCCTCGGGTCCCATCTTCGTCAACCGTACTGGGGGGCTGGGTCGCGGGGCCCCTGGGGCGACCCCGGACAGGGGATCCCCCGGGCGGACTAGGGCCGCGGCAAGCTGCTGGATACACTTCTGCTGGAAATCCTGCTGTTGGGTAACCAGGTCCGCGATCAGCTGCCGTTGTTGGGCCCCCAGCTGCTCTATGAGTTGCTGCTGCTGCTGCAGGTGGGCGGCCTGGTACTCCTGCTGGTATCGCACCGGGGCCGCCTGTTGTTGCTCCTGACTCTCGGTCATGCGGGTCAGGAGCTGGGGTAAATCCCCCTCCCTTGCGGGAGGTCTCTCCCCCATTGCCCCCTTCTCACCGGTGTCTAGGGCTCGTGCCCACATGCTAGGCAGGAGGCCCCACGTTGGGCGCCACGTGTAAACGTCCGGTGCGGGGGTCGGGCCCTCTCAGGGGCCGTCGGGGGCCCAGGCCGCCTCACTACACGGCCTGGATCGGTCTCAGGGTTCCGCCCCTCTGGCAGGGACTAGGCCAAAGGTACACGGCCTCTGCAATGAGCTCCTGCTCTCCGTCAGGGTCCGGCAGTAACTCAGGCCCGGGCTCCGGTCCTCACTGCCGGAGCTGGGGATTACAAAGTCAGTCAAGCCCCCGCGCTAGCTCAGGGCGGGGCAATAAACAGTAGTTCGGGCGCTCAGCTCCGTGGATCCGGAGCTGCGCCCTGACAAACTCAGGACGTCCCAGGCCCTTATTCAGGGGAGGGCAACCCCCAATAGTCCAGGGCGCTCAGAACCTTCCTTCAGGCTGAGCAGTAAAGTCAGGAGTTCAGGCCCGGCCCTCAATCAGGGCGGGGCAGCACACAATAGTCCAGGGGGCTCAGAACCTTCCTTCAGGCTGAGCAGTAAAGTCAGGGGTTCAGGCCCGGCCCTCAATCAGGGCGGGGCAACAAACAATAGTCCAGGGGGCTCAGGACCTTCCTTCAGGCTGAGCCCAGGCAGGGTTAGTAGCCCCAGGCCCTCAGTCAGGGCGGGGCAACAAACAATAGTTCAGGGGCTCAGGACCTTCCTTCAGGCTGAGCCCAGACAAAGTTAGTAGGCCCAGGCCCTCAGTCAGGGCGGGGCAACAAACAAAAGTTCAGGGGTTCGGGTTCAGGTCTGGGTATCAGGAGCTGAGCACGGACAAACTCGGGACGCCCCAGACCCTCAGTCAGGGTGGGGCAACAAGCACTCGTTCAGGGCAGCAAGCAATAGCTCAGTGGCGGTGCCAGAGCGCTGGCTGGAGGGGGAGACTGCCACCCGTTAAGTGGGGTGGCAGGGGGGACACAGGCCCACCCACTCCACTGTGTCCCAGCCCGGGGCCCTAAGAGCGGCAGTCAGTCTGCCGCTGTGTTGGTGGGGTCCTGACCGCAACACACCAACATGGGTTCGCTCTCTGTTGTAGCTAGACTGGGGTCAGCTACCCCCGGGCTGATTTCCATTTCCTCCTCCATTTGTACCTGCTCCCCGCTGGGCTCGGCAACGGGGTCCCACACCATGGGTTCCTCACTTCGCAGAGGGTCGTCCGGGTCGGGTTGCTCCTCCGGTCTCCGGTCAGGGGGGCGCTCGGGCCCCTCCTCGGGGTACCGTGCTCGGGGCAAGGGTGGCCAGTCTACCTCGGGGTACCTTGCTTGGGGAAGGCTTGGCCAATCCGCGTCGGGGTACCTGGCTCTGGGGAGGTCCGGTCGGTCGGTGTCCGGGTATCTGGCTCTGGGGCAGCTCGGTCCGTCCGTGTCCGGGTACCTGGCTCTGGGAAGCCTTGGTCTCGCCGGAGCTCGCACCGGCACGTCTGGCCTCTCCGGCTGCTGGGCTCTAACTGAGGGCTGGGGCCTGGCTCTTATACTTCCTGTCCCGCCCCTTGACTTCCGGGGGGCGGGAACAGGTGGCGGTGGCTCCGCCCACTTGGGTGCCAATTCAGGCTCCTCTCCCTCAGGGGCCGTCGGGAGCCGGCTGGAGTTTTCTGTGCTCCCTTCTCCCTCCGTCCTCCCTGGCCCCTTTCTGCTGCTGCTGTTGCTGCTTTTGCTGCCGCTGCTGCTGCTGCGTGCGTGAGTGAGGAGTGCGGAGGGGGGGGCCTTGCCGGCCTGCCCCCCCCCTCGCCCTCGCCTCCGGAGGGAGAAGCATCGGCCCCCCAACGCCAACACCGATACCATCTGGGGGCCCACCCGCCTGCTTGCTTGCCTGCCTGGCCGGTTGCCCGGCCGGCTGACTGCCGCTCGCTGCTGCTGCTGTTCCTGTGTGGGAGCCGCTGCCTCCGTCGCGGAGTGCGAAGAGACTGCGTCCCTGGTTCGGGAGATTGTGGAGGGGGTTGTTTGAGGACTGTGTTTTGAGTGACTTTGCCATCTTTGCTCCTGGGGTGGTGGTGCCCCCAGTCGCGTTAGGAGTGTGGACGGTACTGAGCCTCTCGTTTGTAATTCCTCGGACTGGAAGCCGTCGCTTGCCAGGAAGCTCCGAGGTCGACTTGGGATCCTGCTGTCCCGTCCCCCGTAGCGGACTGTTGAAGGGGGTGCGGGGGGGGTGCGGTGCCCCCCCCTTCGTTCATCTACTCCCCCTCTACCACCACCCCCACCGCCGACAGCTGCCGACAACCCCTCCACCGCCCCGCGTGCCACCTGGACCTGCTTTTCGCCCCTCGGCAGGGCTGTTTGCTCCCCCCGCCATTTCCATCGTCCGGGACTGTTTACTTGCAGCAGTGAACGGCGGAGCCTGCGCTTCGCGAACGCTGTGGGTGCACCTTTTCCTTCGCCCTGGACTTCTCCTGCCCCCCAACTACGTTTCGCTGGTGGGGTCCCCTCCCTGTAGCCCCCTTTGTATTAGTTGGCCCTACCCTACCCCCCTCCTTTTGAGCCCCTTCGGTTTATTTTGTTTGGTGCCCATTCCCCCCCCCCTCGGTTCCTAGCCTGCTGGCTGTGTTCCCGGCCCTGTCCTTGGGCTGCGGCTGGCTGGAGTTTTTCCTCCTACCCCTCCTTGTCCTTGGGCTGCAGCTGGCTGGACATTCCATTCTGTTTCCGAGCCGCTGCTCCGGTGCACCCCCCCCTTCGCCCCCCCCGCGCGCGCTTGTGCCCCCGTTTTGTTGCCCCCTCCCCTTTTGCACTGTTCACCCCCCCCCCCTTTGTGTTGTTTTTTGCCTAGAGGGGAGGAGCGGCTGCAGGTTGTGATGGCGGGGGACTCTGCCCCTGCCCCTGCCCCTGCCCCGTCGTCCCCGCCCACCCCAGTGGCCGGCCCCTCGGCTGGCCCTGTCCCGGATACCGCCGCTGCCACGGCTGCCCCCTCCACCGGCAGGAAGGGCCAAGGGAGGAAGAAGGGCAAGGGCCCCGCCCGTGGAGCCAGACCTCCTGCGGGCAGGGCTACGGTCCCCGCTGCGGCCCCAACACCGGCCGCGGCCCCTCCCTCTCCTGCCGTCCCTTCCACCAGCTCTGGTGGCGCTCCACCTCCGGCCCCCAGAGCATACGCCCAGGTGGCCGCCGCCTCTTTGCGTGCCGCCCCGTCGTCCGCCCCGACCGCCGCCTTTGGGCCTGTCCCTGGTGACCACGGCCCCTTCCCCTCGCTGACTAGGAGGCATGGCGTCCGTTGCCATTTGGTGCCTGCCTCGCCCCACATTGAGACCTATGTGCGGGCCTTGGCGAGGGTGGTGGGGCCTACGGCCATCGTGGCGGCCTCCAAGATGTACGGGAAGGCCGTGTTCTTCCTGGCGTCGGTGGCCGCTGCGCAGGAGGCGGTGGAACGAGGCCTGGCGGTGGGAGGCGTGTTTGTGCCCTTGGAACCCCTGGAGGACCTGGGCGTACGGGTGCTCTTGACCTCCGTCCCGCCCTACCTCCCCAACGCCGCCCTGTTGCCGGCCCTCTCCACCCTGGGGAAGCCCATTTCCATTCTGAGCTCTCTCTCATTGGGCTGTAAGGACCCTGCCCTCCGGCACATCCTGTCTTTCCGCCGGCAGGTCCAGCTTCAGCTGCCACCGGCGGCGGGTGCCGGAGTGGCGCTCGAGGGGTCCTTCCTGGTGCCCTACCGGGGGGTCCATTATCGGGTCCACTATTCGACGGGGGAGGCCCGGTGCTTCCTCTGCCGGGCGCCGGGGCATGTCCGGAGGGACTGTCCCCTGGCCCGGCCTGGAGGGGCGTCCGAGACCCCCGGGGCCCGGGAGGGTGCCGGCCCTGTCATCGCCGGCAACCCTGGCGGTTCGGACACTGCTGCTGCCGCCGCCCCTCCTCCTTCTGCCGCGGTTCCCGCTCTGGCCGCGGAGACGGCCGGGCGGGCGGGCCTTGCCGTCGCCGACCCTGGATCGGCGGGGCATGTGGAGGAGAGGGCGGGGCGGCTTCCGCCGGCCGCGGGGAAGGGCCCGCCCCAGGGGGAGGTTTCCCTCGCCCCTGCTGTCCCTCCGACCCTGCCGCCCCGAGCCCCGGAGCCATCGCCCTTGCCCTCTGGCCCTGCCCCTGCTGACCGGCCCTCCACCTCCTCTTCCACCTCGGGGGGCTGGGTGACCGTCCGGGGGAAGCGCGGTGCCCGCAGGTCGCGGGCTCTCTCCCTCCCCTCTGATGAGGAGGGAGAGCAGGCCCCCCGAAAGATGCCGCGGGGGGCCGACGTTGTTAGTTCTGTTTCCGCGCCCCCGGACGGTGCCCAGCAGGAGGTGCCGGCCATGGAGACCGTGGATGCCGTGGCAGTGGCTGGGGAAACTTCTGTCCCCTTTGTTGAGCCCACACCTGAGGAGGCTTCCGTAGCGGTTCTCCCGGCCCTTGCTCCATCCGTGCCCCCCGCCGCCGCCGCCGATGCCGGGGCGGCCTTTGTCTCCGTGACTGGCGGGGAGGTCGCCGGGGCCGAGGGGACCGCTTTCGCCTCCATTTTCGATGAGATCGAGGCCCTGGGTCTGACCCCGGTTACCCAAGGGGAGGACGACCCTCTGCCAGCGGGCCCCGATCCGGGTGCTGGCTTAGTCCCGCCCCCTTCTCCTGCTCCCGGTTCCTCGCCCCACTCTGCCGCTCCCGACTTAGTCCTGGGAGAACCCTT
This sequence comes from Malaclemys terrapin pileata, assembly GCF_027887155.1. Taxonomy (NCBI): domain Eukaryota; kingdom Metazoa; phylum Chordata; order Testudines; family Emydidae; genus Malaclemys; species Malaclemys terrapin. Next base: position 10,062,762 of record NC_071515.1, on the reverse strand, counting down.
AGCCCTACCCGCCAGCCCGGCCGCGACTACCATCTCGTGCACGGCCGCCGAGCCCCTCGGGGCGACGGCCGTTGCTGAGCGGCCGGTTCCTATCCCCGATCCTGCCCCTTCCATCGTTCCTGCCCCTGAGGCTTCCCCTGCCCCTGCTGCCTCCGTCCCCTCGGATGCTGACCTTGGCCGAGGGGAGCCGCAGTCTAGCGGCTTGGCAGCGGGAGATGGGGAGCCCGTTCCTGTTCCCGTCCCTGATCCTGTCCCCTCTCCTGCCCAAGTCCCTGTTCCCGTCTCGAGCCCCGCCCCTACTCCCGCCCTTGCCCCAGATCCTGTCCCCGAGGTGTCTCCTTTTGCCACCTCTGGTGTTACTGCCGCCCCCGGGGTTGTCGCATCTCCGTTGCCTGCAGACAACCCTCAGGGGGCGGTTTTCGTGTCTCCCCTTCCTGCTACTGTTGGGGCTGCGTTGTTCCCTCAGCCGCTCTCTCCTTTGCCGGGGATGGGGACGGGCTGCCCAGCGCAGCAGCGCCGGAGCTCGGCCCCTTGTTTGTCCGTCACCGTGGGCCGCGAGGACCCTTCAGGGGCCCCGCCGGAGGATGGCGGCGGCTTGGCCGCTGCCTCCCCCTCCACGCTGCGGGATGAGCTGAGCCTCTTTCTATCGGATTCCCGTGGTTCCCAGGGTAAGGTGCAGCTCGCCCTTCAGCGCTGGGGGGACTTCCATCTCGTCCTCCGGGCCGTGAAGGCGCTTTTGGGGGAGGGGCGGGGGTCCGGTCGGCGGGACATCGCGGCCTATCGGCGGGCCCGCAGATTCCGCGACTCCCTTTTGACCTTCGGAGTCGAAACCGGGATCTTGCGGGGCCCGCTGGGGGCCGATGATCCCTCCGCCCGTGAGGATCTGCCCCAGCCCTCCGTATGACAGCTACCACCTTTGCGTCGTTGAACACCCGGGGCTGTAGGGTGGGTTTCCGCAGGAGCCAGGTGCTCTCCTTCCTTCGGGAGGGGGGGTACTCTGTGATTTTCCTGCAGGAGACCCACACGGCTCCGGCCGTCGAGGCTAGCTGGCGGCTGGAGTGGGGAGACGGGGTTTATTTTAGCCACCTCAGCACCCATTTGGCTGGAGTGGCCACCCTGTTCTCCCTGGGGCTGCGGCCTGAGGTGCTGGGGGTCGCCGAGGTCGTGCCAGGCCGCCTGCTGCACGTCCGGGCCCGTGTGGAGGGGCTGGTTCTGAACTTGGTCAACGTCTATGCCCCGACCACGGGCTCGGAACGCGTGCCTTTCTATCAGCGGGCGGCGGCCTTCCTCGGCACTCTGGATTCTCGCGAGTGCCTGGTCCTGGGCGGGGACTTTAACACCACCCTCGAGGACCGGGACCGCTCCGGGCCTGAGTCTTCCCAGGCAGCCGCGGGCGTCCTCAGGGAGATCGTAGACCATCACTCCCTGGTGGACGTCTGGCGCGACCACCACCCGGACGACGACACCACCTTCACCTATGTCCGGGTGGAGGACGACCGGTCGCGCCACTCCCGGTTGGACCGCATTTATTTGTCCCGTTTTCATCTGGCGCGGGCCCATGCCTCCAGCGTCCGGCCGGCCCCGTTCTCAGATCACCACCTGGTGACCGTGACGGCCTCTCTCAGTTCCGAGCGGCCGGGGCCGGCCTATTGGCATTTTAATAATAGTTTGCTGGAGGACGTGGGCTTCGTGGCATCCTTCCGGGAGTTCTGGCTGGCCTGGCGGGGGCAGCGACGCGCCTTTCCCTCGGCGCGGCGGTGGTGGGATGTGGGGAAGGTCCGCGCGCGGCTCTTCTGCCGGAACTACACCCGGGGCGCCAGCCGGCGGCGGGATGCGTTGTTAGGGCAGTTGGAGCGGGAGGTTTTGGAGCTGGAGAGGCGTCTGGCCTCCGGCCCCGAGGATCCACCCCTCCGCGCGGCGTACCGGGAGAAGCGGGAGGAGCTCCGGGCCCTGGAAGACCACCGGGCCCGGGGCGCGTTTGTTCGATCCCGCATCCGTCTCCTTCGGGAGATGGATCGCGGCTCCCGCTTCTTCTACTCTCTGGAGAAACGGAGGGGGGCCAAACAGCATGTCACCTGCCTCCTGGCGGAGGACGGCGCCCCCCTCACGGATCCGGAGGAGATGCGTGGCAGGGCCAGGGCCTTCTACGCCGCTCTTTTCTCCCCAGATCCGACCGACGCCGAGGCCTGCAGGGTGCTCTGGACCGAGCTCCCGACGGTCAGCGCGGGCGGCCGAGACCGGCTGGAGCTGCCTCTTTCTCTGGCTGAGTTCTCGGCGGCCCTCCGGCTCATGCCCACTAACAAATCTCCAGGCATGGACGGGCTGACCGTGGAGTTTTACCGCGTGTTCTGGGACGTCCTCGGCCCAGACCTCGTCACCGTCTGGGCCGAGTCCTTGCAGAGCGGGGTCCTCCCTCTCTCGTGCAGGCGAGCAGTGCTCGCCCTGTTGCCGAAGAAGGGGGACCTCCGCGATTTACGAAACTGGCGTCCCATCTCGCTCCTCAGCACGGACTATAAGGTCGTAGCGAAGGCCATCTCGCTGCGGCTGGGGTCCGTGCTGGCGGACGTGGTCCACCCCGACCAGACCTGCGCCGTCCCGGGCCGGAGCATCTTTAACAACCTGTACTTGGTCCGGGACCTATTAGAGCTGGGGCGTAGGGATGGTCTGTCGTTCGCCCTCCTGTCTCTGGACCAGGAGAAGGCGTTCGACAGGATGGACCACGGGTACCTCCTGGGCACTCTGCGGGCATTCGGCTTCGGGCCCCAGTTTGTGGGCTTTCTCCAGGTGCTGTACGCTGAGGCGGAGTGTCTGGTCAGGCTCAACTGGACCCTGACCGAGCCGGTCAGCTTTGGGCGGGGAGTACGGCAGGGGTGCCCCCTCTCGGGCCAGCTGTACGCTCTGGCGATCGAGCCCTTCCTCTGCCTCCTCCGCCGGAGGTTAGCAGGGTTGGTGCTCCGGGAGCCGGAGCTGCGGCTGGTCCTGTCGGCGTACGCCGACGACGTGCTCCTCGTGGTCCAGGACCCTGAGGATCTGGTGCGGGTGGAGGCCTGCCAGGCCGTTTATTCGACCGCCTCCTCCGCCCGGGTCAACTGGGCCAAGAGCTCTGGCCTGGTGGTCGGGGACGGTTGGCAGGCGGGCTCCCTCCCACCCGCGCTTCAAGCCATTCGGTGGAGCGCGGGCCCGCTGCTCTATCTGGGCGTTTATCTTTCCGCCACGCATCCCTCTCCGCCGGAGAACTGGCTAGATTTGGAGGCCAGGGTGCGTGAGCGGTTGCGGAGATGGACGGGACTGCTCCGGTGTCTCTCCCTGCGGGGGAGGGCGCTGGTGCTGAACCAGCTTGTCCTGTCCATGCTCTGGCACCGGCTCAACACCCTGAGCCCGACCCCGGGACTCCTGGCCAGGCTCCAGAGGATAGCCCTGGAGTTCTTCTGGCCTGGACTGCACTGGGTCTCTGCGGGGGTTCTGAGTCTTCCCCTGGAGGAGGGGGGACAGGGCCTGGTCTGCCTTCGTAGCAAGGTCCATGTCTTCCGCCTCCAGGCCCTGCAGAGGCTCCTTTATGGTGAAGGTAGTCCGGCATGGAGCACGTTAGCGCACGCCTTCCTCCGCCGCCTCCGAGGGCTCCGATACGACCGGCAGCTCCTTTTTCTTCATCCGAGAGGTCTTCCGCGAGACCTCTCGGAGCTGCCGGTCTTCTACCAGGACCTTCTCCGGACCTGGAAGCTTTTCTCGGCGACCAGGTCCATTGTGGCCACCGAGGGCGCGGATCTCCTCGCGGAGCCCCTGCTGCACAATCCCGATCTTCGTGTGCAGGTGGCGGAGTCGCCCTCGGTGAGCCGGAGGTTGGTCCTGGCGGAAACCACCAGGGTCGGAGACCTCCTGGACTACACCAGAGGGGACTGGGTGGATCCCCGCGCGCTTGGTCGGCGCATGGGGCTCTCCACCCTCGTGACCCCTCTGCGTGTACTCCAGGAGGTGGGCGCTGCATTGTCACCTCCTGCTCTCAGCTTCCTGTGGCGGGCCCTGCGGGAGGGTGTTCCCCGCCCACCCCTCACCCCGGGCCCTCCGGACCTTCTTCTCGGGCCCCTGTTCCATGAGCCCCCCCGGCTCTCCCGCTCCCATAACCCGAGCCGGCTGCGCGCTTTGAAGCCGGTCCAGTTTCGAACCGCGCCTAGGTACTATCTGTACGCGCTCGTGCTTCACACGTTGCATCACCTCACCCTCGTGTCCCGCCCCGACACCAAGTGGAGGGACTATCTGTTACCTGTGGAGGGTGAGGAGCCCCGGTGGACCAGCCTTTATTCCACCTTAGTTCCAAGGCCCGCCGGGGACATTGGTTGGCGGCTCCTTCATGGGGCCGTGAGCACGGGCGTGTACTTGGCGCGGTTCACCCCTATTCCTGAGGCCTGCCCATTTTGTGGCATTAGGGAGACCCTGGCGCACGCTTATCTTGAGTGCGCCAGGCTGCAGCCCCTTTTCCGGCTTCTCCAGAACCTCTTGTTGAGGTTCTGGCTACATTTTTCCCCGCACTTGTTTATTTATGCACACCCTGTCCATGGCCCCACTAAGTCGCGAGACCTCCTCGTCAACCTCTTCCTGGCCCTGGCCAAACTTACCATCTATAATACCAGGGAGAAGATGTTGGACGAGGGGGTGCTTTGCGACTGTGGGGCCTACTTTCACACCTCTTTGGTTTCACGTCTCCGTGCGGAGTTTCACTGGGCAGCGTCCGCTGGCTCCCTTGCCACCTTCGAGGAGCAGTGGGCGCTGTCCGGGGTTCTCTGCTCGGTGTCCCCATTTGGTTCCCTGATTTTGAACCTTTGACCGTCACCTTGTTCCCTGTTTTTTTATTGGTTGTCCCACGTAATCATTTGGTACTGGGTTCAGTGGTCCCTCCCGCTAGGCTGGGGGAGGGGCTTTTAGTAGTGGGCGGCTAAGCCCGCCCACTTCCCGGTTTGCCAATACGGCCTCACTACAGCTAGTAAAACTTAAGGGTACAGACTGTCATAATTGCCCAGTTGTTAAGTTTTTAAACAAGCCCCTTTGTGCTTTCTCCCATAGTGCCCTTAAGCTTGGGAAGTTCTCCCTCTAAACATGTGCAAAATTAACTTATTGTCCTACTCCACAGCCCTTCTTAAAATTCTCCTTTTCCATTATGTCTATTAAACACTTGACAACAGTTAGGCTGAGACCACTGCCTTTCATGCTAACTAGTGGTGTCTCATTGTTACCCTGTACTCCCCAATCTCTCTCTATCCATCTGTTGTCTCTTATCCTACACCTAGGCCTGATCTACACAAGAAACTTACATCAGTACAGCTACATCCACACCCCAAGAGACATAGCTTTGCCTGTGATGGGTTGGATCACAGAACCCCCCTTGGGAGCTGCCACCTGATGTGCCAAGACTACTTCTGCCCCTGCCTTCCTGCCCCGTCAGCTTAGGATTTCAGTGCCCTGCCTGGTTTGAGCCAGACTCGCTAGCCTGCTCCAAACCCAGACCCAGGTCTGAATCATGTCCCCTAACAGCTGTAGGCTTACCTGAAAGCAGCTAACAGAAATGTAGAAATGTTCTTGTCTTTAACACTCTGATGCCCAACTCCCAGTGCGGTCTAACCCAAATAAATCCATTTTACCCTGTATAAGTTTATACAGGGTAAACTCATAACTTGTTCGCCCTCTATAACACTGATAGAGAGATATGCACAGCTGTTCCCCCGCCCCCCCGGCCAGGTATTAACAGATACTCTGAGTTAATTAATAAGTAAAAAGTGATTTTATTAAATACAGAAAGTAGGATTTAAGTGGTTCCAAATAGTAACAGAAAAAGTAAGTCACCAAGCAAAATAAAATAAAACATGCAAATCTATGTCTAATCAAACTGAATACAGATAATCTCACCAGTTCCAGAATGCTCCCTTTTACAGACTAACCTCCTTTTAGTCTGGGTCCAGCAATCACTCACACCCCTTGCAGTCACTGTTCTTTGTTCCAGTTTCTTTCAGGTATCCTTGGGGGTGGAGAGGCTCTCTCTTTAGCCAGCTGAAGACAAAATGGAGGGGTCTCCCACGGGCTTAAATAGACTTTCTCTTGTGGGTGGAGACCCCCTCCCCTCTCCTATGTAAAGTCCAGCTCCAAGATGGAGTTTTGGAGTCACCTGGGCAAGTCACATGTCCATGCACGACTGAGTTCCTTACCAGCCCAGCCACATTCCTGGGAAAGCCCAGATGTGTATTGGTGTCTCCAAGTTCATTGTTGGCTTAAGTGTTTCCTGATTGGGCACTTACTGAGAATAGTCTTTTCTCAGGAAGCTGACCAACTGCTTCACTACAGCCTACTTAGAATCAAACAAGTATGCAGCCAATATTCATAACTTTGAATACAAAAATGATACATGCATACAAATAGGATTAATAGATTCAGTAGATCATAACCTTTACAGAGATATGTTACATGGCATATGTAGTATAAAACGCATTCTAGTTATGTTATATATATATATACATTCATATGCATATTTCCATAAAGCCTTATTGGAGGTACCGTCACAATGCCAACCTAACAGCCGGTGTAGACTGTGCTAGGTCTAGCTAGACCTAGCTACCACCTCTTGGGGAGGTGGATTACCTATGCTGATGGAGAAGCCCTGCAGTCGGTGTAGGTAGTGTCTACACTGAAGCACTACAGTGGTGCAGCTGCAGCAGCGTTTTAAGTGTAGCTATATCCCCAGACTGTAAGCTCCTTGCGGCAAGAGCCATCTTCTAGTTCTGGGTTTGTATAGCACCCAGCATAATGCTGTCCCGGTCTATTACGAGGGCGCCTACAGTAATACAAGTAATTAATTATAATAATAATGTTGAAGGGCTTATTCAGAAATGCAGGAGACAGCATGCATCCTTTCAGCACCTGGGGAACCTTAGAAGAAAAATGCCACTTATTTTTAAAGTCTCACCACTTCACCTGCTTGTAAAAATAGATAAAAGAGTAATAAAATAAGATTAAATATAAGAAAACAAGTAAAGAAGCAGGTGTTATTTTGCTTGCCTAGTGATACAAAGTCTAGGATTGCAGGTTTGCGTAATACGTTGTGTACTTACTTTAGGCCATCAGCCAAGCCCTTGAGAATGTGTTCAATGAATTATAGCTTGTTTTTATTGTACATCCAGAGAAACTCCTATGGTTTCTTTGAAAAGCAAAGGATCCATATTATGTTGTCAGAACGGGCTGAAAAATGGTGCCAAAGGCAGATAAATATCTGGAAAAGGTGATTAAAAAAATTCCACTAGCAGGACTAAATGGTGGGGAAGTGAGCATAGTGAGCAGAAAATAGGAGGGTGGTTTGAATTGACATGATCCAAGGTCAATATTTGTTTTGAAAACAAGTTAAAAGCTTTCTCGTTAATCTGTTTTCCTCTCCCATTGTTGGGTGTGATTCAGTTCAGGAATTCAGGTTTCAGAGTAGCCGCCGTGTTAGTCTGTATCCGCAAAAAGAACAGGAGTACTTGTGGCACCGTAGAGACTAACAAATTTATTAGAGCATAAGCTTTCGTGGACTACAGCCCACTTCTTCAGATGCATATAGAGTGAAACATATATTGAGGAGCTATATATACACACATACAAAGAGCATAAACAGGTGGGAGTTGTCTTACCAACTCTGAGAAACCAATTAAGTAAGAGAAAAAAACTTTTGAAGTGATAATCAAGCTAGCCCAGTACAGACAGTTTGATAAGAAGTGTGAGAGTACTTACAAGGGGAGATAGATTCAACGTTTGTAATGGCTCAACCATTCCCAGTCCTTATACAATCCTGAGTTGATTGTATCTAGTTTGCATATCAATTCCAGCTCAGCAGTCTCTCGTTGGAGTCTGTTTTTGAAGTTTTTCTGTTGTAAAATAGCCACCCGCAGGTCTGTCATTGAATGACCAGACAAGTTAAAGTGTTCTCCCACTGGTTTTTGAGTATTATGATTCCTGATGTCAAATTTGTGTCCATTAATTCTTTTGCGTAGAGACTGTCCGGTTTGGCCAATGTACATGGCAGAGGGGCATTGCTGGCACATGATGGCATATATCTGTGATCCGAAGAAGTGGGCTGTAGTCCACGAAAGCTTATGCTCTAACAAATTTGTTAGTCTCTAAGGTGCCACAAGTACTCCTGTTCTTTTTTCAGGAATTCAGTCTCTCAGGGTTCGGTAGCCAACTACCAACATTTTGATTTATTGGAAGGGAGAGATTTAAACAAAAGGACATTACCACTGGAATGAATTCAGGGGAGAAAATTCTCTCTAAGTGGAGGCTGAATTCATTTCTGAAGTGAATGGAGCCCCAGCATTAAAACCCTCCTCAAGCTTTGATCCCATCCCAGGCGATAACTACTTAAAATGTGCAACTTTAAGGGGGAGGGGGCTGAGATTTTCAAAACTGTCTAGAGCAGTGGTTCCCAAACTGGGGTTTGTGAACCCCTGGGGGTTCACAAAATGTTATAGGGGGTTCTCGGGAAAAAGTTTCCTAATGGCGGCCAGAGCTGTCCCTAGGAACCCCGAGCAGCCTGGGGCTAGCAGCCCGGAGCCCATGGACTTCCAAGAGCTAAGCAGATCAAAGAAAGCATCTCTATCACATTGAGGCGATTTAAACTTCAAGACTCCTTATAAGAAATGGAAAGGGAGGTGGAAAGTTTTTGCAGTTTTTAAAATTAAATAGGCAGCTGGTATTGTTTTTTAAATTATTATGAAGAACAAGTTTAAGCTTTGTTGTAACGTGTGTTGTTTGCATGGACTGCTCAAGACCTGACTGCTTGTGTAGGAGGAATTCTTTGAGTTGGCTTCTTAAATACCTTCATGCTGTTTCACATCTGATACTCCTTGACGAAATATTGGCGCCTTGATATAAGCTACGAAAGTGAGATCTGGGAAGTGTGTTGCCATTTTCATAATGTAATAAAAATACTGTAATGATAAATAATAAATATTGAGTAATAAGCATGTCATAAAAACAATTTTTATATTTCCACTATCACTACTTTCATAATTTATACTCAGGTAAAGGAGAAAATCTCTGGAAATATTCATTTTTAGGAGGGGGTTCGCGAGACTTGACATTTTAGTGAAAGGGGTTCACAGGTTGTTAAAGTTCGGGAACCACTGGTCTAGAGGATGTGCAGCTCCCATTGATTTTAATGGAATTTGGGCATCTCAGGTGGCTCTGATACTCTTGGCCTTTGTTTTCTCCGGGTTTTCATGGTTTTTGAACCTACTCTTCAGTACAGTCAAAGGGAGGCGCGATATGCTCCATGGCCTTGGCTAAGTCAGTTACACTTTGGCCCTTTGCTTCTGGATCATGGCAATGATAATGCCTAGAGCTCATGGGGGCATTGGGAGGCTTAAAGGATTTTAGGACTTTCAAGACTATATAGCTGGAATGAGGGGAATTCCCCTTTGTGAGGTGGAGGACCACAAAGTGTGGGCTATTTTCCACCAGTACTGCCAACTTACTGTCGAGAAGACAGAATAAAACTAGCCAGCCTGGTGGACATGATATACCTTGACTTTAGCAAAGCTTTTGATACGGTCTCCCACGGTATTCTTCCCAGCAACTTAAAGAAGTATGGACTGGATGAATGGACTATAAAGTGGATAGAAAGCTGGCTACATTGTTGGGCTCAGTGGGTGGTGATCAACGGCTCGAAGTCTAGTTGGCAGCCGGTATCAAGCGGAGTGCCCCAGAGGTCAGTCCTGGGGCCGGTTTTGTTCAACATCTTCATTAATGATCTGGATGATGGGATGGATTGCACCCTCAGCAAATTCGCGGATGACACTAAGCTGGGGGGAGGTAGATAGGCTGGAGGCTTGGGATAGGGTCCAGAATGACCTAGACAAATTGGAGGATTGGGTCATAAGAAATCTGATGAGGTTCAACAAGGACAAGTGCAGAGTCCTGCACTTAGGACGGAAGAATCCCATGCACTACTATAGGCTGGGAACTGACTGGCTAAGCAGCAGTTCTGCAGAAAAGGACCTGGGGATTACAGTGAATGAGAAGCTGATATGAGTCAGCAGTGTGCTTTTGTTGCCAAGGAGACTAATGGCATATTGGGCTGCATTAGTAGAAGCATTGCTAGCAGATGGAGGGAAGTGATTATTCCCCTCTATTCGACACTGGTGAAGCCACATCTGGAGTATTGCATCAAATTTTGCCCCCCCCCCCCCCCCCTACAGAGAGAATGTGGACAAATTGAGAGTCCAGCGGAAGGCAACAAAAATGATCAGGGGGCTGAGGCACATGACTTATGAGGAGAGGCTGAGGGAACTGGGCTTATTTAGTCTGCAGAAGAGAAAAGCGAGGGGCGATTTGATAGAAGCCTTCAACTACCTGAAGGGCGGTTCCAAAGAGGATGGAGCTAGGCTGTTCTCAGTGGTACCAGGTGACAGAACAAGGAGCAATGGTCTCAAGTTGCAGTGGGGGAAGTCCAGGTTGGATATTAGGAAACACTATTTCACCCAGGAGGGTGGTGAAGCACTGGAATGGGTTACCTAGGGAGGTGGTGGAATCTCCTTCCTTAGAGATTTTTAAATCTTGGCTTGACAAAGCCCTGGCTGGAATGATTTAGTTGGGGTTGGTCCTGCTTTGAGCAGGGTGTTGGACTAGATGACCTCATGAGGCCTCTTCCAACCCTAATCTTCTATGATTCTATGACAGGTTTCAGAGTAGCAGCCGTGTTAGTCTGAAGAACAGGAGTACTTGTGGCACCTTAGAGACTAACAAATTTATTTGAGCATAAGCTTTCGTGGGCTACAGCCCACTTCTTCAGATGCATAGAATGGAACATATATTGAGGAGATATATATATACACATACAGAGAGCATGAAAAGACCAATTAAGTAAGAGAAAAAAAACTTTTGAAGTGATAATCAAGATAGCCCAGTACAGACAGTTTGATAAGAAGTTTGATAAGAAGTGTGAGAATACTTAGATTCAATCTCCCCATGTAAGTATTCTCACACTTCTTATCAAACTGTCTGTACTGGGCTATCTTGATTATCACTTCAAAAGTTTTTTTTCTCTTACTTAATTGGCCTCTCAGAGTTGGTAAGACAACTCTCACCTTTTCATGCTCTCTGTATGTGTATATGTATCTCCTCAATATATGTTCCATTCTATGCATCCGAAGAAGTGGGCTGTAGCCCACGGAAGCTTATGCTCAAATAAATGTGTTAGTCTCTATGATTCTATAATTCACACTTTCATTCCAATCCTCCCCATCCCTACCATACTATAGCAGAGTACCAGCTCTGTTGCAGTTAAGGTTGAGGTTTGCTACCTTTTTAAATGTGGACTATTCTAAGTGCTCTACAAGCCACATGCTGAAGTGGATTGGCTTGAAATTTGCCATGCCTCATTGGGGTGCTGGCTAGGGTTAGTGATCCAAATTTGGGGTCATTTGAGCAAGGGGTTCCTGAGGTGCAGCCCCTCCAAGAAAACAGCATTTTACAAAATCATCTCCTTCTTAAAAATTTTGTTTTGTGTTTTGCACACACCTGGGGCTCTAGCTACGGCTTTGATCCTTCCCACATTGATCTCAGTCATTCAGGGTGTACTTCAACTACTGCATGGTCCCCCACAGTTCCCTTGGAGAAGCCATAGTGAAAAAGTTATTAAGGGTAAAGTTTGTCACTCTCGGTCGGTGTGAACCAAACGGAGTCAAATGTACATGTGCAGCAAGAGGGTTTCCAGGCACTCTGTTGTCATAGTAACTGGGCGACTCAAGGAGACATGCTGTAGCCATTCAACCCCAGCTGCAGCCATAGAAAATGCCCTCAAACTTTGTTTGCGCAGAGCTCAGGTTGCACAGTGGTGTCTTGTGCCCTTCCAAAATGTGGAGAGTGAGTAAACTTAAAAACGTCTGAAAACCAGAAAATACAAAGTTAAGGTGTATGCCAACCTTGCAATGTAACCTTAACTCTGCCCCTCGGAGCTGGCAATAGCTACTGGGAATGGTTCAGTAAGAGGGATGCAAAACTTAAACTACCAAGGGAAGTGGTGGATTCTTGTCTCTCTTGATGTCTTCAAATCAAGACCAAATGCATTTCTGGAAGATGCTTTAATCATAATAAGTTATTAGGCTCAATATTAGGCACCAATGATACTGCCAAGAATGACCTTGAGCGGATCACTGCAGACTACGTGGCTCTGGGAAGAAGGATAAAGGAGTTTGAGGCACAAGTGGTGTTCTCGTCCATCCTCCCTGTGCAAGGAAAAGGCCGGGGTAGAGACAGTCAAATCGTGGAAGTCAACGAATGGCTACGCAGGTGGTGTCGGAGAGAAGGCTTTGGATTCTTCGACCATGGGATGGTGTTCCAAGAAGGAGGAGTGCTAGGCAGAGACGGGCTCCACCTAACGAAGAGAGGGAAGAGCATCTTCGCCAGCAGGCTGGCTAACCTAGTGAGGAGGGCTTTAAACTAGGTTCACCGGGGGAAGGAGACCAAAGCCCTGAGGTAAGTGGGGAAATGGGATCCTGGGAGGAAGCACGAGCAGGAGAGCGCAAGAGGGGAGAACTCCTGTCTCATACTGAGAAAGGGGGACGATCGATGAGTTATCTTAAGTGCCTATACACAAATGCAAGAAGCCTGAGAAACAAGCAGGGAGAACTGGAAGTCCTGGCACAGTCAGGGAACTATGATGTGATTGGAATAACAGAGACTTGGTGGGATAACTCACATGACTGGAGTACTGTCATGGATGGATATAAACTGTTCAGGAAGGACAGGCAGGGCAGAAAAGGTGGGGGAGTTGCGTTGTATGTAAGAGAGGAGTATGACTGCTCAGAGCTCCGGTATGAAACTGCAGAAAAACCTGAGAGTCTCTGGATAAAGTTGAGAAGTGTGAGCAACAAGGGTGATGTCGTGGTTGGAGTCTGCTATAGACCACCAGACCAGGGGGATGAGGTGGACGAGGCTTTCTTCTGGCAACTAGCAGAAGATGCTAGATCACAGGCCCTGGTTCTCATGGGAGACTTTAATCACCCTGATATCTGCTGGGAGAGCAATACAGCGGTGCACAGACAATCCAGGAAGTTTTTGGAAAGTGTAGGGGACAATTTCCTGGTGCAAGTGCTGGAGGAACCAACTAGGGGCAGAGCTTTTCTTGACCTGCTGCTCACAAACAGGGAAGAATTAGTAGGGGAAGCAAATGTGGATGGGAACCTGGGAGGTAGTGACCATGAGATGGTCAAGTTCAGGATCCTGACACAAGGAAGAAAGGAGAGCAGCAGAATACGGACCCTGGACTTCAGAAAAGCAGACTTTGACTCCCTTAGGGAACAGATGGGCAGGATCCCCTGGGAGAATAACATGAAGGGAAAAGGGGTCCAGGAGAACTGGCTGTATTTTAAAGAATCCTTATTGCGGTTGCAGGAACAAACCATCCTGATGTGTAGAAAGAATAGTAAATATGGCAGGCGACCAGCTTGGCTAAACAGTGAAATCCTTGCTGACCTTAAACGCAAAAAAGAAGCTTACAAGAAGTGGAAGATTGGACAAATGACTAGGGAGGAGTATAAAAATATTGCTCAGGCATGCAGGAGTGAAATCAGGAAGGCCAAATCACACTTGGAGTTGCAGTTAGCAAGAGATGTTAAGAGTAACAAGAAGGGTTTCTTCAGGTATGTTAGCAACAAGAAGAAAATCAAGGAAAGTGTGGGCCCCTTACTGAATGAGGGAGGCAACCTAGTGACCGAGGATGTGGAAAAAGCTAATGTACTCAATGATTTTTTTGCCTCTGTCTTCACGAACAAGATCAGCTCCCAGATTGCTGCACTGGGTAGTACAGCATGGGGAGAAGGTGACCAACCCTCTGTGGAGAAAGAAGTGGTTCGGGACTATTTAGAAAAACTAGACGTGCACAAGTCCATGGGGCCGGATGCGCTGCATCCGAGGGTGCTAAAGGAGTTGGCGGGTGAGATTGCAGAGCCATTAGCCATTATTTTTGAAAACTCATGGCGATTGGGGGAGGTCCTGGATGACTGGAAAAAGGCTAATGTAGTGCCCATCTTTAAAAAAGGGAAGAAGGAGGATCCGGGGAACCTCAGGCCAGTCAGCCTCACCTCAGTCCCTGGAAAAATCATGGAGCAGGTCCTCAAGGAATCAATTATGAAACATTTAGAGGAGAGGAAAGTGATCAGGAACAGTCAGCATGGATTCACGAAGGGGAAGTCGTGCCTGACTAACCTTATTGCCTTCTATGATGAGATAACTGGCTCTGTGGATGAGGGGAAAGTAGTGGATGTGTTATTCCTTGACTTTAGCAAAGCTTTTGATACGGTCTCCCACAGTATTCTTGCCGCCAAGTTAAAGAAGTATGGGCTGGATGAATGGACTGTAAGGTGGATAGAAAGCTGGCTAGATCGTCGGGTTCAACGGGTAGTGATCAATGGCTCCATGTCTAGTTGGCAGCCGGTTTCAAGCGGAGTGCCCCAAGGGTCAGTCCTGGGGCCGGTTTTGTTTAATATCTTTATTAATGATCTGGAGGATGGTGTGGACTGCACTCTCAGCAAGTTTGCAGATGACACTAAACTAGGAGGCGTGGTAGATACACTAGAGGGTAGGGATCAGATACAGAGGGACTTAGACAAATTAGAGGATTGGGCCAAAAAAAACCTGATGAGGTTCAACAAGGACAAGTGCAGAGTCCTGCACTTAGGACGGAAGAATCCCATGCACTGCTACAGACTAGGGACCGAATGGCTAGGTAGCAGTTCTGCAGAAAAGGATCTAGGGGTCACAGTGGACGAGAAGCTGGATATGAGTCAACAGTGTGCTCTTGTTGCCAAGAAGGCTAACGGCATTTTGGGCTGTATAAGTAGGGGCATTGCCAGCAGATCGAGGAACGTGATCGTTCCCCTTTATTCGACATTGGTGAGGCCTCATCTGGAATACTGTGTCCAGTTTTGGGCCCCACACTACAAGAAGGATGTGGAGAAATTGGAAAGAGTCCAACGAAGGGCAACAAAAATGATTAGGGGTCTGGAGCACATGACTTATGAGGAGAGGCTGAGGGAACTGGGATTGTTTAGTCTCCAGAAGAGAAGAATGAGGGGGGATTTGATAGCAGCCTTCAACTACCTGAAGGGGGGTTCCAAACAGGATGGAGCTCAGCTGTTCTCAGTAGTGGCAGATGACAGAACAAGGAGCAATGGTCTCAAGTTGCAGTGGGGGAGGTCCAGGTTGGATATTAGGAAAAACTATTTCACTAGGAGGGTGGTGAAACACTGGAATGCGTTACCTAGGGAGGTGGTGGAGTCTCCTTCCTTGGAGGTTTTTAAGTCCCGGCTTGACAAAGCCCTGGCTGGGATGATTTAGTTGGGAATTGGTCCTGCTTTGAGCAGGAGGTTGGACTATATGACCTCTTGAGGTCCCTTCCAACCCTGATATTCTATGATTCTATGAATATGGGATTTTTCCTCTTTGTAATGCTGCAGTACCTGTTAAAATGGTTACTCCTGTTATGTACAAGTAATTTGCTTAGAATGTTTTTGTTTCTTTTACCACAATTTTTCAAGGAGGTTTAAAGCCCTTTTTAGCATAACTGTTGGATCTGGAGTATCTATATTAACAATGATCTTAATACTAATAATTGCATTCATGTAACAATTTTTTCAAGAATTCCAAAGTGCTTTACATATGTTAATTAATGAAACCTCACAACACTCGGTAAAGTAAGTAGGAACATACCTGTTTTATAGCCAGGGAAACCGAGTCATAGGGCTTCTGCTCCTCCAGTGAATCGGTGGCAGAACTGAGAATGGGCCCAACCCTCCTAACTGTCCACTACCACCACTCACACTAGATATACATAGGAAGCAAAATGCAGAAACACTATATTACAACAGGAATGTTATCACCTGGACAAGGGCCACTCTCAGGCCCCTCCATGCCAGACACTGTACACAGTGAGGTGTTTCCCATCTCCATGACAACTGGAGGAAGGCCAGCCCTTGGCTCTGAGACTGGGCTTAGTGCCATCCCTCAGGAAGGACTCCCCACACTCATCTGCCTCCAAGCAGTGAGCACAGCAGACTCCAGGGCTTCATGGGATTTTCCTTTGGGGTTGAAGGACAGTGCCTCTCCTCCTCTCCCCACTCAGACGTGGCAGACAATCCGCCCACACACTCACCAGGCAGGCTGCAGGGGCAAAGGCAAAGCAGTCCACCGGGGTGTGGGTGAGGTCCATGCTGAGATGGTTGAACAGGCTTGCAGCAAAGCTGCATTCCCAGCTAGCATGCGAGCATCCTTTTGGTATGAAGCAAGCAGCAGACCATCCTAAGAAGGCAAGCAATTGTCATCAGTGACTCCATATTAAGGAGAATGGACAGCGAATTCAGCGAAGGTCACAAGGGCAACAGAATGGTGTACAGTCTCCCTGGAGCAAAAATCAGACGATCAGATGGAATTATGATTTGCCGAACATTAGCATACCTCTTCTAGGATAAAATCTTTGACTCAGCTCTTAGGCTAGTGGGTCTCATGTGTGGATACAAAGCAAGAATTGTGCTGGCTAAAGGATATATGGGACCACTATGCTTTGAATGGTTCCTTCTGGCCCTCGGAAATTAGAAAGCTGTCCACCTCTCTTTCACCTAAAATAGGATTCAACCATGAAAACAATAAAATGGTTCACCTCAGGTGAGACACTTTGTCTAAGGACCCATAGATCAGCCAAGACCAGGTGGTCCTCGTCCCAAGAATAGAAACTAAAATGGCTAAATGAAAGTGTTGTTAATCACCTTGGCAAGAATCTCTTATTTTCCTTCCCATCCTAGCTAAAAAGAACTTCAAATTGCCAAGCCAGGGTCAGACCCTGCTTTCCTATGCAAATTGCACATGGAGTGGATCTAGAGATATGTGGGGAAGCTGAAAGTTAAGCAAACCAAAAATGTAGATGTTGAAGGTCAAATTGGGCTAACTGCCAGTTTCCCCAGGAAACCCAAACCACGTTTTCACCCCAACAATACATCGTTTTCCTTGTAAATCAAGTATACCATGGATAATCTTTCACCCCAAATTAGAAGCTTCACATTTCTTTGCCTTGAGTCAGACCCACAGCCTTCTATATGTGAATGATGTCTCTTGTTCTTGGTAAGTCCTAAATAAATGTGAAATGTTTATGTACAATCAAAGAATGTATGGAGTATGTCCTCGAAATGTAGGCGATAAGGATTTTGTTGCTTTTTATTGTAAATAATTGTTGCATTCTAGAAGAGATTGGAATTGTCTGGCCGAAGGAAGAAAAAATGTAAAAGGATATGAATCAGGGGATAGCTTTGGGATATTTAGAGAAATTGTTTAAAAGGGAGGATCCCAATTGCTAGGAGGGGCCAATAATGAATTATAGTCCTTGAAATGAATTGAATTTAAAAAGCCTCTGATAAGAAAAGGATTGAAGACATTTGTTGTACAGCATCACCATCTACTGGATATCAATGAAAGCAGCAAAGAAAGAGCTCAAAACCAAATCACTCACTTGGCATGTGTCCAATAGGAATAAGAGAGTGGCCTCCCTGTTATGAGACCTGAAACAAGGGTATATAAACTGAACTGATCATGCTCAAGAGAGTTGACTGAACCCAATACAAGAAGCTTCAGAATCCTAAGCACGACCAACACCTGGACCAGCCATGTGGAAAGGAGTCCCTCCTATCCGAGGTGTGATGAGGTTTATAAACCCCACACTGGAACCAAAGGGCTTAAGGGGCAACTCTGGGACAAGGCAGGCCACCCAGCCCCACCTGCAGAACATGGTCCAGCTAGAGATGGAGCTTCAAAGGGAGTCAGACAGCTCAGAAGAGGGCTGACAATGCAGGGAGAGAGACCTACCCTGAAAGCTCCTGAAGAAAGACACTACAGAAGCCTTTCCTGGGGAGAAACAGCCTGCCTGCTGCACTCAGAGGGGCTGAAGGTTCAGTTATTCCCGTTTTCTTTTGTTACTGTGTCAAACTTTAAGACTTTGGTGGGGTAGTGAGGGGTAGGAAGAGGCCCAGGGAGGCTGCCTTAAGGCACGCTGGGGTGTCAGACACTGTTGCTTCTCACAGGGCTCTGGGCCAGAGCTCGGTGGAGTGGCAGGGCCCAGGCTGCCCTGCCATCTCCTAGTGACTTGCCTTAACTCCAACACCTTGAGAACATAACATTTAAGGAGTCATGTATCTATACTGAAAATTATTTGTACATACATTTCACAATGATTATGACAACCAGAGGGCTACTGGCTCTTGGTAGAGACCTCACATGCCACTGAACTATTAAGTATATATTTGGCCCAGGGGATTCCTGTAAAACCCTTGGCACCCCTTGTGCCCTTTGCCAGTTGGCACCAAGTGGTCCCTAGGTCACAGCTTGATACTACAGGGCCTTCTATTGATATCCTTACCCATGCTGATGCAGCGTTTGCTAGGAGGGTGTTTACAGAATGTGCCGTCCCAGTAACCTTTAAATTCCTTTTCCACTCTACATGGGTAATTTGAACCCTTCCTCCGTAAAGATGGTTTACTGCTTTGTATATCCTACTTCAATGACAGGCTGACACGGAAGGGACTGGGAAAGGGAAAACGTCTGAATTACCTGTGAATTTTCTGGCAATTCCTCATTTGTTAATTTAGTTTGAAACGGAAGAGGGTGTTCCTCCAGGAAATCCCTAAATTTCATGTCAAAGTTCTGCTGCAAAGGGCTTAAATTGAATAGCGCTTTTCAACCCATCTATAGTTAGTATCTTTCAGCTTTGGAAGCTCTCGCTCTGCTGGGGCATTCCTTCTGAGGGGTGGGTCTAAGCCCAGGCTCTGAGCAAAGATCTGGTCAGCCTCCAGTTGCTATGGAGACAGGGAATGTCCACTAGGAAGACTGACATGGAGTGTCCTAGAAAGAAGATTCACAGGTAAGGCAGTATTTTCTCTCCTAGCTATGTAGGTGTTTATCTGGTTCTCA
Organism: Malaclemys terrapin pileata; assembly: GCF_027887155.1. Taxonomy (NCBI): domain Eukaryota; kingdom Metazoa; phylum Chordata; order Testudines; family Emydidae; genus Malaclemys; species Malaclemys terrapin. The sequence continues at coordinate 10,043,793 of NC_071515.1, read as the reverse complement.
TCAGCAAAGCACCTGAGCATTGAAAGATTTAATCCTCACAGCACCCCTGCAAGGGAGAAAAGTGGTATCCCCATTTTACAGATGGGGAACTGTTGCAGCGAGCAGATGAAGTGACTGGCCCAACTTAATGGAGAAAGCCTGTGGCTGAACCAGGAATTTAAGGCAGGTTATCCCGAGTCATAGGCCAGTGTCCTGCTATTAAAACATTCTTCCTATGCTTATGTGTACCTCTGTTTGGTGGCTCATGATCTTATTAGACCCTCTTTTAAACAAAAAGTGTTCAGTATGATTGAAGTGGAGAGAAAAGGAAAAGTTTGGTCTCGATTCTCCACTGCCTTGCATCCTGTGTTGTCAATTCTCCTAATTCTGCCTTGTGGCCCATGTCTTTTTCATTAGAGCTGGGCAAATTTTTTGGCCAGAATATTAATCCCCTCACTGAAAAAAAATGCAGATTTGGGGCAACCAAAACATTTAGTGAATTCATGTCAAATTTGCTTCAGTCAATCCCCACCCTCCCCAAAAGAAATTAGAAAAAAAAATCTAAAATGTTTCATTTTCAAAAAATGAAAAGGTTTTGACTTTTCAGTTTGAAACACCTTTTTGTTTAGAAAATGTATGGAATTTCATTTAAAAAATTTTAAAAGCTCAAGAATACAATGAAGTGTTTTGTTCAACCCAAAATGTTTTTTTAAATATTTTGGTTCTCCGAAAACATTTCAGTTTGATTTGACCAGAAACATTTTATTTGAAAAATCAGCTATTCTCACAGCTCTATTTCCTCTTAAGATTTATCATCTTCAGCATCTCAGAGAGAAGGAATCCTCAAATGAATCCAAGTGGAGTCCCCCTTGTCTATGAACATGCACATAATCTCTGCTGGGCTTCAATCCAAACCCCACTGAAGTCAATGGGAGCAAGTGTCACAGTTGCTTTGGAAAGAAGTCTCAGCCAGAATCAAAGGAATTAGCTAAGGTAGCCCTATTCTCCCCTTACATAAAAGAGCTCAAAAAAGAATTAAAACTCCTTATAAGTAAGATGCATTCATTAGCTATGCCTAGCAGATCTGATAAGACTTGGAGGGGCCAAAAGCATCACTCCATGAGGAGATAGATACCAGCGGTGCTGAAGTTGTCATATTTTGTTCTTTATTCATAGATTCACTAATACTTTGACACAATCCCTGAACTAGAGTAGCAGAAAATGCAGGGGACAAGACTGAAATACATTGGCAGAGCAGTGGAGTGACATAGGAGCGGAGTAACATGAGGTGCAACAGATCGGGTCTGTAGTCTTTTGGAAGCATTTTCTGGAGACAAAGGGCTGAACTAATAGGGAGCACTGAAAATCAGGGCTGCAGTGCATTGGGAGAGTTCTGTGGAAATGGGTCACTGGAAGAGCAGCAACCACTTCAGATTGCGATTGAATTGCATTGACAGAACATAGTGAGGGTCCTGGATTGAAATGCCAGTAGGCCAAGAGCATGTTGGGAGAATCTTCCAGAGGGCCAGTTAGTAATATTCGTGGCTGTATGCAACACTTCCAATAAAGTAAAAGACTCTCCATCCCCAAAATAAGCAATATGAAGAAAAGCAGCCCATGGTGTACACAATATAGAAAATGTACTCCTAAATAGATGTCAGGCATTTAATCACATCTGTTTGTTGTACTTGCATTTAAATGATTAAAATATGAAGGGAAGGAAGGAAGGCAATTTAGTGTAGTCACTGATGTGTAGTCACTGATAATCTATGCAATAGCAACACAGCTGTGGCTCATTTAAACTAAGGGAAATGAGGTTCAGCTTAGGTTGCACTGATTGAAAATTCCATGGCTAAAAGCTAAGCGTGACTCAAATCAACATTTAAATTACAATGTCTTAAGGTATTACATAAAGCTCTCTATGCTGAAAAGCAGAAAGGGGAGCTTATTTCCAGGTGCTGGATTTTCTGTTATGACTACATCCATATTTATCCTCCAGTATCAGTGCTGAAGAACACAGGGGTTTTTCCTTGCAATGACCTTAGAATGACTTGAATGGATAGAATGTCTAAAGCTACAATAAATGAATAATAAGTTGAGATGCAATATAGTCAAGTAGGATGGGGATGTCCAAGCTTCTACACAACTTTACTCATAGTACCATATAAATTAAAATTAAATGGAATCCCAGAACACACAGCCAATAATGCGAGATGAATAGATAACAAGGTGAGAACAGTGAGTTGTTGAAAGGTGAGCTATGGACTTATAGGATCCTGTAACAGGGCAGCCTGCCCCTTTCAGGGCCAGAAGACCTGGAGCCAGACACCCCTTTCAGTTAGCTCCACCCTGCTACACCTGGACAGGGTGGTTGATGTCAGAAACCGTAACTAGGCATTTTATTGCCTGGGGCAAGGAAGCATATCTGTGCGCCCGGATGCTTAAATGTGTGGAGATGCTTAAAACTATAATAATGGGAGAGAAATAAAAGTACCTCGAATAGATTTATGACATTTCTTAGAGCCACCTCCAATTTGTAAGTGTATTACAAATAGAAAATAAGCTTACCTGGCAAGATTTGTTCTTTAGAAACCTATGCTAGTTATTGCTCATGGTTCCCATTACCCTTTAGTGTTTGGTGAATTTTCTCTCATTTTTTTACATTATTTTACTATGGATTGAAGTTAAATTTCTAAGACAGTGTTTGCCAATTTCTTCCTGTTAATGTTTCAGGGTTAATTTTACTTATCAGTGATTGTTACAAACACAAAGAGATAAACTGTTTGTAAACTGTATCTTCTGATAACATTTAAAATTATCTTTAGTTTGTTAACATGCATTTATCATTCTCATGTTAAATAAAACAATACAATATTATTCAGTTTTAGGGGGAAATTACAACCATTAGAGAGAGATTCAATCATGTAAAATATAGTTGCTGCAAACTAGTGTGATTAAAGCAAACTCATTTTTTAGTCATCTTTGAGGTGTTTTTTAGACTGAAAATTATTCTGGAAGATATTATTGCAAGATGCAGGAATCTAGTTGCTTGTTCTCATTATATGATTGAAAATATACCTTCAGGGAACTACTGTGTACCTTTCTTTCAAATCTTGTAGTCTCACTATTCTCTTCTTTTTGTTTTACTGCACATTCTAAACCAAATATCAATCTCTGTGTCTTCTCCTACTTTTTTTGCATTCTTATTTAGAGAACCTCTGCTTATTGCCTTTTATATCCCTCACTAGGGTGTAACCCTTAGCTTTTTTCATTTTGTCCCTATATGCTTGTGCTATTGTACTCCTTAGCAAGTTGTCCATGTTTCCACTCTTTGTAGGATTTCCTTTGCATTTTCAGGTTATTAAAGAGCTTCTGATGGAGCCATATTGACCTCTTACTATTCTTCCAATCTTCCCTTTGCATTGGGATAGTTTGGAGTTGTGCCTTTAGTATTGTCTCCTTGAGAAACTGCCGGCTCTCCTGACCTCCTTTATGCCTTAGATTTTCTTCCCTGGGACATGACCTACCAGCTATGACTTTGTCAAAATCTGCATTTTTGAGGTCCATTGTCCTTATTCTGCTGCTTTTGCTCTTTTCTTTCCTTTGAATCCTCAAATCTATCATTTCATGATCACTCTCACTCAAATCCCCTTTTCAGCTTTAGATTCACGACCAATTCCCCCACGCTGGTCAGAATCTGGTGTAAAATGGCTGACTGCCTGGTTAGACCGAGGGACTTTCTGAAACAAAAAATAGTCCCCAGTGCACTCCAAGGACATACTGGAAATTTTGTGTTTTGCCCTATTACTTTTCCAACAGATATCGGGATAGTAAATTCCCCCCTTACTACCAGGTCTTGTGTTTTGGGTATTTTTATTGTTTGTTCTAGAAATGCCTCCTCTTTCTGATTTAGTTGTCTATACTAGACTCTACCATGACATCAGCCCTGTTTTTTCCCCCTTCATCTTCACCCAGAGACTTTCAAGTGGTTTACCTCTCACCTTCTTCTAGATCTCAGAACAAATATATCTATTCTTGATGTATAATATACTTCTTCCTTTTTGCTCTGTGTGTCCTTCCTGAATGAACTATACACTTCTGAACGACTATTACAATCATGAGATTTATTCCACCAAGTTTCTCTGATGACAATTAAGTCATAATTTAGCTGATGTACTAATGCTTCTTGTTCATTCCTTGCTCTTGCTTGCATTTGTGAGTGGCCATCTAAGATGCAACGCTTTGGGGAAACCTAGTTATGCAGCATCAGCCATATCTGGACTCCTTATGCACAATCATTACACACACACAGCAACCAGTCTGTTATAGTTATTCAGTTTCCCTCTGTAGACAAACCTTAGTCTGACTGTCGCTATGAATCATATTAATACCATTTTGCATATGTAAAATGCTGTCTATCCATGAGTCTCAAAGCACTTACAAACATTTAAGCTTTAAGCCTCAGCACCCACTGGATTTGATGTCTGGGGAAACAAAGGAGAAAAATAGGGTTGGGGGGAACTCTGTGGCTTTACATGCAGGATGTGATCTAACAGAGTTTCATGGTTTTGAGAAAAGAATCCCCTAGAAAATGCAATTACCTGGATTTAGGGCTTGTCTTCACTGCAGAGTTAACTTGAGTTATAACACAAGGGCTGCCCTTAACTTGAGTCCCATCCACACATACAAATTCAGCTTGAGTTGGCTGAGGGGGTATAGGTTAAAAGCTGAACGAGCGCAGCTTATTAACTGCTGACATCTGTACCGTGGATGTACTCTAGCATCAGCTGAGTCCTCCTCTGCCTTCCCACAATTCCCCCCCATGCCCAGAGAGAACAGACAAGAAAGAATGCATACAGATGCTCAGCTTGCTGCAGGGCTAAGAACCAGGGGATGAGCCCCCATAAATCTTATGCCGTACAAGAAAGACTGTAATGCCAGTATGGACACAGCAGCTCACGGTTTATTTTACGGTGCGGCTGCTCTCACTTGTGCTAGGCTAAGTCAAGAGGAGTAACTCCAGAGTAGGTCATTCAGGTTAACTCTGCTGGAAAGACATGCCCTGAGAGTTCAGGGGTCAGATCTGCAGCTAGTGTCAGTGAGCTGCCTCCACTGAAGTCATCGTGTAATGCCCAGGAGTCAGGTGAGTCACACGGCAGTCCAGATCCATGGTTGGAGTTCATGCAAGAGGTCTGACAGCCAGAAGATCCCTGAGCCCAAGGGAAGGCACAGCAAGCCAACTGCCAGGGTCAGGTGAAGCACCAAAGCAGGCTCCAAGTAAGAGCCAGCAGCAGCTTGGTGCTCAGACAAGGCCAGAGCAGAAGCAGGAAGTTTATACATGGTCACCAGCCAATGAGGGTCAAGACTGTGTGGCCAATCAGGAAGCAGGTTTTGGAGCCCTGGAAGCTGGCCCACCCAAGTCTGTGAATTCTGTCAGTCTGGTGAACTGGTGTGGTGTAATAGTCAACACTGCTTCTCAAGCACCGTGGAGAGCAGGGTTTGAAACTAGGATCCTGAGGCACTGCTGTAAACAGTGCTATTATTTAATTTGCACCAGCTAAAAATTTAGTCCCAAGTCTATAACTATGTCTCGAGCAGTCACTTTTGTTACAGCACATGCACACAAAGTGCAATTTTGCAAAGGCTCATTCACTTGGCCATGCTACCCATACTTCGTTTGCAGCATGAAACACTTATAAAAATATATCAGCTTTGTAATGCCCACGGGGATTGGCCTGAAAACAAGTTTGGGTTGAGTCTGAAGGAGCGTAGGATACCTTAAATGAAATAATTCTGAAAAAGACAAGAAGTGTCACCATCAAGCAACTCAGGCACTAAGTTTAGATTTTGCTAAGAAGGTGGATTAGTTACAAAGCCTAATATGAACAGGAATGTTTTCAGGAATGTAAAAACAATAAAATCAGGAATAGGTATTTATAGAATAAATGGTAATCAAATATCTAAGTGTCTACCTGTACTCTGTCTATTTTTCTGGGTACATAATGGGTGTGTTAATTTTTCCAAAACAACCTCCCATATTTTTGAGCCATTCCTTTAGAGTTGGACTATTTATCTTTTTCCAATGAGATGCTGACTAGCAGATGAGTGACTAATTCTTCATTTCCTTCTGTGTGACCATCTTAGCTAGGAAGCCCCAGGAGGATTACCAAAGAATCATTTGGTAATAAATACCCAACCATTTGTGATACTTGACTCTGAATTACAGTTCAAATACCCTCTGATGTCTGGACACATCCACTATATCTGCATAAAAATCTCCTCCTTTACCCCAGTTTCTCTAACACTTATCCCCCTTCAATCTCTGCATTTTTTTTTAATGTGACTGGTTTTAACCTGGCAGGTACCCTTGATATAGTATCTTAAAGAAATTTTATTTAATTGTGCTACAGAGTGAGGTTGCTAGTCCTCTTTTCCAGATCAAACCCCTTTCCTCTGGTGTAATTTGTCTCTCCAGATCCTTTTTCCAGAGCGTCATCGTGAAGGGGAACACTCCCTGCCAGTGTCACCTAGTGGTCAGGCAGGGGTGTGGCAAGTTGTATTCCACTAGGGAGTTCCCCTTTCTCACTATATCTCCACCCTGTGGTGGAGATATCCTTTTAGTGGCATAGGCCTCTGGCCAAGTCATGCATGGCAAGGTCTTTAGAAGTCAGCAAAGGCTTGACAGCATCCCCTTTGGGTCCACATCTTGGCATCGGGACCCTTCTACCTTCAGAGTGGTCCCTGCCAAGGGATAGATTTCTGTTGTTGTCCCCTCTTTAGGGGTTGGTAGGGAAGCCCAGGCCAAACCTTTTCACCACATTCCCATCCAGGGCCCAATGGTAGGCGGCTGAGTGCTGCACCTTGGTGTATTATGCAGCTGCTTCCTTGGCTCACTTCCTACCAGTGCTCTCTCTTCCCAAGGGGTAGAGTAAATAACTGAACACATACAAAGTTTCTGACCTTGCAAATGTCACCGGTCCTTCCTTTGCAGGCTTGGTCAGGTCAGTAGCACCACGCTTCAGGCAACAAGAGCCCCTGTAGTGCTCCTTCCCAGGAACTCAGCACACAAGTCAGCTCACCTCCCCTGTCTGCTTGCCATGGAGCTGCTCTGCCTCCTCCTTTTTAAGATCCTCCTACAGCCTGTTCAGGCTTTGCAGTGGGGTGGGGCCAGGTGTGCCACAGCAGCTCCTTAACCCCTTCTTCTCCAGTGTGGGGTCTGGATACCCCATCCCGGTCATATACAAACATTTTTTTGTTAGGAAGGTTGTCTGCAGAGATTGATACACTCATGTGCAAAAAAAAAAAAAAAAAAATGCAGCATACCAGTCCAATTTGTGTGAGTATTAACATTTGATAGATGTCCCTGGTTTGTTAAATATGTGTAATCGGAGCTTTCACTCCATTTAACAAAATCACCAGAAACAAATGTCGTGGGTAGTGAAAAGAAATTCACTCTGTAAATGCGAACACTCGGTTAAGTACAGAGATCTGATGATAAGATTAGTGCAGAACGGTTCTCTAAACAAATTGCTCACCCTTGTAATGATTCTCTTGTCTCTGATACTTACGTGGCAAGGAACTGTAAACCTGTTACCCTGAAAAGTGAGTTTTGGGGCACAGCTACACTAACCTGCCTATTGCCCCCTTAATCTGTTCTTCCCGAGGTCAAAGTTCCCGGGGTTGCTAAGGAAATGCTAAAGGACATGGATATAACCTTCTGATAAAGTAATTGACACAGGCAATAATCCTTCCAGAACAAGGTATCTTTTTATTAAAGTAACTAATAATCCCTAATATCATGTATCCTAAAAATCCTAAATAAGGCACAAAATTCCAGAGACACAAATCCCTTATTGCATGTTAAAGAGCACTTATACTACAATAGCACGAAGTTCAAATATATTAAGTGAAGCAAATTGTTGCAAGTGGCCAGTTTGCAACAAATGGCTGACAGCAGATCTTAAATTGCTTTAAAGTTTACATAGATAAAAAACAATTAAAACACACAGACACATTTCATGCACATACATATGAAATACTACAATAAACTAACCTAAACTGTACATATACTAAAATGATAACTAAAAGAATATTATTAAGCTTAATCTATAAATTTGTTGCTGCTTTCCTTTAAAAATCAAATTATTGCTGCTGCTGTTCAGCGCCTGGTCAGGCAGTTCTGCTCCACTCCAGCTTTCTTTTCTCACTCTGCAGCCGTTTTTCTTTGGCTTCTCTTCCTGGCTTACCAGCTCTCCCTGCATGGCTCTCTGCCTCTCAGATGCAGCTTCTGGACTCCAAAAATGCTGCTGGCAGCTGGCCTTTTATGCTACATTGTAGCTCTTTCTTTATATAGATTCCTATTCCTAGCTAGTTACCTCACTTGCACATGCTCAGTCTTGACCATTACCTCAGAATTCTGATTGACAGGTCTGACCTTTAAAACAAGCTGTGACTGGTCTGAGTGGGTTCTGACCAGTTAGAGGCTTAGCTGATGGACCTCTCTGTCACCTTACTGCACATGTTCAATACTTGCCAATCTTGCACATGCTCACTGATGTCCTTCACCTCAGAGCTGTGGTTCTGCTGAGCCACACCCACTTGGCTCTTTGCCGGGACACTTTTTTAAAAGAAATCCTATATTCTTACTGAGCATGCTCAATGGTCTGCAGCATCCATCTCAGAGTGGAGTGATTTCTGCTCACTAAGAATAGAGATCAGAGGTACAAAGTAGAGACTGGAGAGTTTTCTCTGGTAATAAACCCCTTGAAACTTCCTGAATAAATAAATAATTAAAAATAAGCAGCAGCATTTGTAACCAACTATTCTCCTGCAGTGTTGGAAACTGAAACAGAGCAGCATTGGGCTGGTATACGGTCACTAGAAAGTGAGACTAACTAAAGAAAGTTGCCAAATCCTGCCTTGTTTTAAGGCAAGTTTGCAATGTTCTTGAGGCCCAAAGCTGCCCCAAAGCTTGCATACCTAGTGCCTAGACAGAGGGTCTCCACTTGTGTAGTGGCTTTGACACCATCCCCTCCCTACAGATAGTGTAGGGGCATGGCTGGAGGAAAGGGGTTATAATTGGGGTGTCTTTGTATCCTGTGCTACCAGAACAAGGCCTGGAGGCTGTGTGTAGCCAGTGAACAACAGAGCTGCCTGAAGACTGCTCTAATATGCACTGGTGCTGAGTGATTCCAAGATTGGGAGGTTCCAAGGTGGCCTTTGTGTCCTCCCGCAAAACTACGCCTAGTTCTCAGCCCCAGATAAGAACCTGGACCAGAAAATGAAAACAGAGAAGCACATCAGTCCACTTTCACTGTCGAGGCTGAGTCAAATGCAACAGGGAAACAGCAGAACTGGTGAAAACAATCAACGAGATTTTCAAATTCACCCTGGTAGGGTTTTTTATGATGATTAATTTTCTTAGAGAAACAGACAATGAAAAGTACAAATTTATACAATTTACAGCTTGTGTAAATTCCCAAATACTGCATGCTTCACAGGACCGCCAAGAGAATTACATATCTATGCAATTTTACAACTCATTGAAATTGCAAGACCAGACAATCCTATATATGCATAACGTGCTAGGGTGGTGGTACCAGTAACAAAATAGGGGAAGACATACATGAATAGGCAGAGGAGGGAAGGAGGGGAATGCGGGGGGGGGGGGATAAGGTGGAATGGAAGTCTGGCATTCTTTGAAATATCTCAATGTTTTTTATGCAAATTTATCTAGAAACAGGAACCCTTTACAGTCCAAGAAATAAAAGTGAGATTCAGGTCCATTTGGTTGTGATAAGAATTTTTTTTCCAGTGTTGTTGCAGCTGTGTCGGTCCCAGGATATTAGAGAGACAAAGACCCGAAGAAGAGCTCTGTGTAGCTTGAAAGATTGTCTCCTTCACCAACAGAAGTTGGTGCAATAAAAGATATTCCCTTCCCCACCTGGTCCCACTAAGAATTACTGTTGGCATGAGCGGTCTTACAAACGAGGGTGATGAATGTTGTGTCATCTGCTTGATAGCCTCACACTACTCACCACACAGAATCCCATGAGGGAGAGAGAGTCTCTGGGTGGAATGATTCAGACCCTGATTCCATTTGGTTTTGGATTTTCGGTTTTGGATTACCTTGCCAAATGCTCACCTCTTGCCACACCTCCAGAGGATAGGGGAGTTGCAAGAGAATTGTGGGAGGTGAGTTGCAATCACCTGCAATAGTTTGATGCAAATCACAATCATATAGGGCATAGTCTTCTTGAGCACTGTGGGTGTAGAGCAAGGCAAGGAAGACGAGAGGTAAAGAGATATAGAAGGCTCTGGAGAGGACACTCTATTTTAATAATCTGCAGTGACATGACTCAGTAGCAAGGCAAGAACTTCTTTCTTTAACTATCGGATGTGATTTTTAACTTTGAGGTTATCTCTATAATTGGCAGTTAAGTTTTGTTCTTTTCACTGTAGTGGAAGATTCAGTACAGACCCTCTGGTGTCATGGAGCTTGTGCTAAAATCACAAGGAACAAGCAGCAGGCATGTCTCCGGGGGCAGAAACAACCTGTCCAACAAGTCCCTTCTGAGGAAGTTGTTTCAAACTTTTGCCTTCCTTTCAGGTGAGGTTCTTCACCATCTGGCAGGACAGAGCTCAGGCTACAGCCACCAATGTTTTCTCATAACCATCCTCCAAAAGAAACCGCAAAGTCTGACCTAGATTGCTTATTACATGTTCAAGTAATAAAAGTTTTGGAGAAAGGCCCTGATAGCAAGCTCAGTCTTGTGATTCGTAAGAGATGTCACTGTCCTCACTCCAGTGCTTGCCTGTCCTTTTCTTCCTGTTCCTCTCAGCCATCACAATAGCTGCCACCACAGTAATGAACACTGTGAAGGTAATGACGAGAACCGTCACAGTCTCTGCGACGCAGAGCTGGGTGTCCACTGATGACAGGGACAGGTTTCTCAGGACTTGCGGCTCCATGCATGTCATGTTGTCGTAGTCATCCAAGATCAGCCGCTTGACACTGTGCAGCTTTGCAAAGACTCTCTGCAGGTCACAGTCGCAGATCCACGGGTTGTAGGAGAGCAAGATGTGTGTCCCAGGGGTCTGGATTGTTAGGAAGGTTTTGAATCGGATATGTTCAATTTCATTGTGCACCAAGTTAAGTACCGTTAGGCTATTCAAGGATGTAAAGACCCCAGGAGAAATCGTCTTTATCCTGTTGCCCTCCAAGTTCAGAAACTCTAAATGCTGCAGCATGGAGAAGACCCCATTGTGGAGGTTCAAGAGGTGATTATTTTGAAGATGAAGCTGCCTCAAGCGGGTCAGACTCCGGAAGGCTCCCATTTCTATGGAGGAGATGTTGTTATATTGGAAGCTGAGCTTCTGAAGGTTCTCAAAATGCTGGAAGTTCCTGTAATATAGTTCCTGGAGCCTATTATAGGACAAATTCAGCTCTCTGAGAGAGGTGAGCCCTGTGGAAAAACTGCTTCCAAGCACTGTAATCTCGTTTCTATGGATATCAAGCTTCTGGAGTCTCTCTAAAGAGCTAAATGCTCTCTCTCCAACTTCGGTGATGTAGTTCCCACTCAGAAGTAGAACTTGTAACTTCCACAGGGATCTCAGAACTTTGCTTGGAACAGAATACAGGTTACTGATGGACAAATCCAAGTGCTCAGTCTCAGGTGGGAAGATGAGGTTGTCAGTCACATTGACTCCAGAGCAGTTCACAAACTTGGCCCCTTCTTTGCAAAGGCAGATTTCCTGACATGGGTAATGAAATTCAGACTCGCCAAAGGAGAAGTGAATCCAAATCCAGATTAAATAGTGGACACGCATCTTCCGCCTCCTTGCATGTATTCTAGTGTATCTGTACAAGAGGAATAAAAGATGTAAGCATATGTTACAACTATATGTAGCATATTGGGCATAATATAGGAAGGAAAGCACATATTTCAATGTTACAGGCTTCCACGTAGCTTCCATTGCCTTTACTGGGTTAAAACTATTACACCTCTGCCAGGGGTGTATAGACCCTGTTCTACCATGGCCCATGCAGGGGTTATCAGGTTGGCTGGCTATCTCCTCAGCTGCAGTTAATTTCTGGGCCAGCAACAGCTGGGGGATAAGAAGGCTGCAGATTAGAGGGGAGGGACAAACTGAGGGACTAGGAGAGAAGACTCCTTCAGCAGTAGACTGACAGGAAGCTGTCCAGCATGTTGGACTTCCAGTGAGGGAGAATCAGAGAATGTGAGTCTAGAAAAGGCCTACAGGAGAGGTGAGGTAGGAAGCAGCCCAGGAAAAAAGCAAGCAATGGTGAGGAGCTGGTCCCAGCTGAGTAATGCAGGGTCCCTGGGCTAGAACCCAAGGGCATGGAAGAGTCTGGGTTCCATTACCATCTCCCAGAAAGGTGATAGTAAAATGCCTTGAAGCAAAGGGGTCAGGACTCTGCAGGGCCCTGCAATTATCCACCTTTTGCTAGGACTCCTGGTCTATCAGACGTTTTATTGTCCCAAAAGGGGAGAGACAATACATGACTTGGCCAGAGAGCTGGAGTCAGAAATGGAAGCTACCTGGCACAGGGCCAAATAGCTGTTGGCATGGTGGGGGGAAACTGAGGCAAAGTCACTGCGACACTTCCCACAGCCAGGAGAGGGCGCTGGCTGGGAAAGGCACCCCTGGACAACATCTTTGACAGCTAGGTGAAAACAGCAGATGCTAATGGCTACATCAGATATTTCTCAAGATGGACAACACACAGTGGTCTTTCAAAGGATTCCATTTAAGCATTTATACTTAATGAAAGAGAAGGTGGGGGGAGGGGGAGAGAGATATTGTTCATTTTGGATTATACTTATGGTGATTTTCAATTATTTCTGTCTTATGCTATGCTTTTTGGTGCATCTGAATTCATTTCTGGCTTAGATTTTTCCTGCACAGATATTTGTAATAGTTACAACGACAACTAGAGTTGCCAACTTTCCAATTGCATAAAACTGAACACCCTTGCTCCACCCCTTCTCCAAAGCCCCACCCCCACTCACTCCATTCCCCCCTCCCTCCATCGCTCGCTCTCCCCCACTCTCACTCACTTTCACTGGGCTGGGATGGGAGGTTGGGGTCTGGGAGGGCTCCAGCTGGCGGTGTGGGCTCTGGGGTGGGGCCAGAAATGAGGGGTTCAGGGTGTGGGAGGGGGCTCAGGGCTGGGGCAGGGGGCTGGGGTGTGGGAGGGAGTTCGGGGTGCGGACTCCAGCCAGGCAGCGTTTACCTCAGGTGGCTCCCGGTCGGTGGGACAGCGGGGCTAAGGCAGGCTCCCTGCCTGCTCAGGCTCTGTGCGGCTCCCAGAGGTGGCCAGCATGTTCAGCTCCTAGGTGCAGAGGTGGCCAGGTGGCTCTGCATGGCGCATGCTGCCCACGCCCGCAGGCACAGCCCCCAAAGCGCCCACTGGCCACGGTTCTCAGCCAACGGTTGCTGTGGAGCTGGCACTTGGGGCGGGGGAGCAGTGCGTGGAGCTTCCCTGATTGCCCCTGCACCTAGGAGCCACAGGGACATGTTGGCCACTTCCAGGAGTCACGCATAGCCAGAGCAGGCAGGGAGCCTGCCTTAGCCCCACTGCACCACTGATCAATGGTGCTGACTGGAGCCGCCAGGGTCCCTTTTCGACCAGGCGTTCCGGTTGAAAACTGGATGCTTGGCAACCCTAACAACAACAACACTGGTGTAAGAATCAGCAGGCCTAATGGGGTTAGCTGCACTATAACACACAAGGCAAGTGGTGTAGACCAGGAATTCTCAAAACTTCGTTACAACATTTCCCAGTCACCATCACACAGAATGCATTTCCTTATATAACATTTCTCTGGGAACTGCAGCAACTATTGACATGGAAAACAACATCAGGAAAACATTTCATTTTATATATCGTATATTTGTAGGTATGTCTTAACTAATGCACTTCACCAGCTGCGAACGGGACAAGCCAGCACCCTGTAAACAGCTGGCTTCTAGTTTGAGAAAAAATGTCTTAGACAATCATGTATTAGGCCTTTGAAAGAGCTCCAAGCTAGGGCCAGTAGCTTGGTAGTCAGAGCTCGAACCTGCAGATCATTGCTGGTACTCAGCACAGCAGACCTGGGGGTCAGTGCTGACTTAGGGAACTGCGACTCCCAATCCCATGGCTTCTCACCCACCTGGCTACAAGGGTCTGGGAATGCTGCTGTGGCGGTGTTTAACCCCAGGCAAGGAATGCCTTATGTCACTCAACCATGACCCCTCGAGCTAATTAGGGAGCAGCATAGACAAGCTCCAACACCTCTCCTTCTACCATGCTGCATTTACTGTCTTTGGATCCACAAGTCTTGAGATCTGGAATCATTGGAGTGGCCAGGGTCAGAAACACAGCTTTCTAAGTAAGTCATGTTGGGATCTCCGAGCAGGAACCATCAATACCTAAACAATTACTGGAGGTCTCTTACCTACTTATTGGAAAGAATGTACATTGTGGTCTTCTGCTTGCTAACATCAACAGAGCTTATCAGCCGACCTACAGCTTCATCTACTTGAAGGGAAATAGGTTACTCAGCACTTAGCAAAGACATAATGGTTACATTTAAATATTAAATGAAAAAATATCTGAACACCAGGGTGTAATCATGGTAATCCACCTTTCCACCTGCAGTTAAACCTGCAAGAGCTCCCCGCGCCTCAAGAAACCTGTTTTTATTTTTCCTCCTTTCTCCTAGTTTTGTTAGGGGTGGGAAAACCTAAAGTTGTTTGGAGTTTCATCTAATTAAGCAGATCTTTTGCAAACTCTTTAGTGATACTTAGTACAAATATTTTCTCTCCCTCTTCTCCATTCTTGCCTTCTGACGACCTGGTAGGTTGGTTCTCAGGGTCCGAAAGGGGTTTTATTGGAGGTGTAAATGTAATCTTTATTGTACACTGTGCCAACTGTGTACCCCAAAGCAACACCCTGGAACCCCCATATTTACTAGTGTTATATAATTGCAACAAATCTTGTAAAAAATATGACGTGTAGGGTGTCTACAAAATACACCTCTACCCCGATATAATGCGACCCGATAGAACACGAATTCAGATATAACGCGGTAAAGTAGTGCTCTGGTGGGGTGGGGCTGTGCACACCGGCGGATCAAAGCAAGTTCGATATAATGCGGTAAGATTTTTTGGCTCCTGAGGACAGCGTTATATCGGGGTAGAGGTGTATGTTATGGGTGTCATATGGAAAAGTTATGGTTTGCTGAATATGATTACCCTATTTGTATGCATGTATCATTTTTGTATCTGAAATTATGAATATTGATTATGTACCTGTATTTCAAATGTGTTTGCTCCTGGGTAACACCCACAAGGTAGTTTACATCCAATCTAGCCAGCACATTGTGGATGAACCATTCAGGGTGACGGCCCATTAAAAAACACAATAGGCTATGGAAGATTATCCCCAGCTGATGGGTTTTCCTGTGGATACTTCAGCCAGTATATGGATAATGGCTGCTATGACTCATCGAAACATGCAAGGGCATGTGACCAGATCATGTGATACTGGACTCCATCTTGTGCCTGTACTTTTCCACAAACTGTGCTGGGGACTTTGTTTGAAACAATGAAGTTCCTTTCACATGGAAAAAGCTATGAAAGGGGGAAGTGACATCATCACTTGGCCTCACTCCCCCTCCCCCCAGCTCAACACCTGGAAAGACATCTGGAAAACAAAAGACTTGAACTGGTAAGGTAGTCCCAGGCAGGAAAGAAGGAATGGAAGGTCGGTGAACTGTTGTACCATCAGAGTGAGACACTGCTTGATTCAAATCCTGTCTAGCTTATGGAACTTAGATTGTAATTTTGTTTTACTTCATAGGTAATCTACTTTGATCGCAGATGACACAAAGCTGGGGGGAGAGGTAGATATGCTGGAGGGTAGGGATAGGGTCCAGAGTGACCTAGACAAATTGGAGATTGGGCCAAAAGAAATCTGATGAGGTTCAACAAGGACAAGTGCAGAGTCCTGCACTTAGGACAGAAGAATCCCATGCACTGCTACAGGTTGGGGACCGACTGGCTAAGTGAGAGTTCTGCAGAAAAGGACCTGGGGATTACAGTGGACGAGAAGCTGGATATGAGTCAGCAGTTTGCCCTTGTTGCCAAGAAGACTAATGGCATATTGGGCTGCATTAGTAGGAGCGTTGACAGCAGATCGAGGGAAGTGATTATTCCCCTCTATTCAGCACTGGTGAGGCCACATCTGGAGTAATGCATCCAGTTTTGGGCCCCCCACTACAGAAAGGATGTGGACAAATTGGAGACAGTCCAGCAGAGGGCAATGAAAATGATCAGGGGGCTGGGGCACGACTTACGAGGAGAAGCTGAGAGAACTGGGATTTTTTAGTCTGCAGAAGAGAAAAGTGAGGGGGGATTTGATAGCAGCCTTCAACTACCTGAAGGGGGGTTCCAAAGAGGATGGAGCTCGGCTGTTCTCAGTGGTGGCAGATGACAGAACAAGGAGCAATGGTCTCAAGTTGCAACGGGGGAGGTCTAGGTTGGATATTAGGAAAAACTATTTCACGAGGAGGGTGGTGAAGCACTGGTATGGGTTACCTAGAAAGGTGATAGAATCTCCATCCTTAGAGGTTTTTAAGGTCCGGTTTGACAAAGCCCTGGCTGGGATGATTTCGTTGGTGTTGGTCCTGCTTTGAGCAGGGGGTTGGACTAGATGACCTCCTGAGGTCTCTTCTAAGCCTAATCTTCTATGATTCTATGATCTGTACACTTATTACTTATAATCATTAAAAATCTATCTTTCTGTAGTTAATAAATCTGTTTTATATTTTTTACCTAAAACAATATGTTTGAAGTGCAAAGCAAAATCTGCTCAGGAACAGGGGCTGGTGCATAGTCCTCTCCACACTCAGGGTGGGGTGGACTGGGTAACAAACTTACACAAGTCAGGCTTTTGACCAGTGCAAGACGGTACAGCTCTGTGGTACACAGCTTAGCCAGTCGGCCCCCAATCTGTAGTGGTGCAGGGGAGCTGGGGGGAACTGGCAGGAGCCTCTCTATTGTTGGTTCATGAGTGGCTGGTGAAAGCATTCATGTAACTGCAGCTGGGTGTGTCCCTGCTTGTGTGGGGCTGTGTAAGTGCAAGACCTGGAGAGGACTGCAGTTGGTCACAGCCTCAAAGTGTGAGGGGGGGCCCAGATTGGTATGACAGAGGGCTTAGCGGTACCCCAGTTCCAGATTGCGCCCCGGGGAAGTATGTCACACACACACCATTAAAGGGCCTTTTATGCTGCCAGCATGGCGTAAAGGGGCCTTAGTGCAAATGAGAATCTGCCCTCTAGAGTCCAGAGCTCAGCACTTCACAAAAGCTACAGTGAATTCACAGTGTTTCCAGACACACTAACAATCTGAAGAGCATTGATTCATCTGCTAGAATTTTCTAACTGAATAGCAGAGAAGATATATTTGGAAAGAAAGAGACAGATGTTAATGAAGGATTAGCACAATTAAGTTATTTTCATTCCCACTGCTGCTGAACCAGCATTTCACACAGAGAGGTGTCTGTTGTGTTTGGCACCACTAGCAGATGGGACGCAACACTGTTCTTCTGTTATCTTCTACATCTCAGCCAGCTGTCTTCAGCAGGATTAAATGTACCTAACAAGTTTTGCAGTGGATGGGGTTCAGAGGAAGGATTCAAGAGGTCTTTCTTCCTAGTTGTGGAGATGTATTGTTTTCAATAACAGCGCTGCTATCTCCGTACCTTCCTAACAGCTATTGTTGATGTTTACGATTTGTTTACGGTAGTGCTCACAATGTGGGAAGTGCTTTCCAGACAGGCATTCAAAATAAGACAGTCACTACGCAGAAGAGCTCCCAATCTGGGGGTTATTACACTGTGGAATAGTCCCCCAAATGAAATAGCAGAAACCTCATTAGTTCAGCTATTTAAGACTTCACTGGAGAAGACACTAAAAATGTACTGGAGGATACAAGGCCCAGGAACACGGGAATGGGTATGGTAACCTCAGAGAAATTAGAAATGGAAACGTCCCATTTGGTTATTATCTATGGAAAAGCAGAAGGGGTAAGGATACTGCTTTTCTATTTCCATAACAATGAGGCTAAACAGAAGAGAAATGCAAGCAGGCTCTGTCTTCGTCATAATCAAATGATGTTCCCAACTCCGGTAAAGCAATATTTCACAGGCTGATTTCCACTGACTTGCACGCTTTGTTTTTTAACTCTTAGAATCAGTTGCAATTGTTCTCTCCCCAGCTTTAAAGTAGCTCTTCTGCATCCTTCACTCTTTTCCACAAGAAAAGTCTGATCAGCCCAAAGCTACTAAAATCTGGAATGCCCCCATTTTGTGAAGTTGAAACTATGATGCTTGTTAGACACCTCTTCAGCTTGAGCTGTCTTTTAAAATAAAAGGCACAATTATTTTCTTGGCTCTGGATTGCCAACATTTTTTGCAAATAGAAGCAGAAAGAATGGTGCATGCTGTGGGTATATTTACAGTGCAAGCCGTGACACTGCAAGGGACAGTCTCTAACTCTGGTCCCTTTCAGCATCTAGCACAATGGGGCTCCCAAGTAAGTCAGCGTCTCTAGGTATTCTGCAATGCAAATGAGCATCATCATAATAAATGTTCTGCAAATGTTGAAGTCTTGATGCCACCCTCATTGGATCAGAGGAGAACGTTTATAGGAAAGCAACCTATTTTCTCATGAAGCCAAAGGACCCCCATGCCTCACAGAAAATAATTCACCCGTATATGAATACTAAATAAATCTGTGTTGGTACCCTTGTTTTCCCCCAGCCAACATTCAAGGCTAGACATTACAAAT
This sequence comes from Malaclemys terrapin pileata, assembly GCF_027887155.1. NCBI lineage: Eukaryota > Metazoa > Chordata > Testudines > Emydidae > Malaclemys > Malaclemys terrapin. The sequence goes on along the minus strand of NC_071515.1, from coordinate 10,024,954 downwards.
AACTTTGTCATAAATAAAAACAAACACAAACACACTCGTTTTGCCTTTCCAATGCCTTCTGAGGAGTATGGCACCTGGTAACAGCAATTAACTAATTAGCTCCTGCTGGGTACAATAATAAATATAACCCCCCATTAGAGATAATAATCAGAATTATTAAATTTCATCTTCTGGATCTGAAATCTTTGCCTTGTAAGCCACATCCTTCACAGTTATGCAATGTGTTTTACCCCACATTGGTGCATGCTAGAAATTCAAAGAGTCCTTACCTTTCTAGTTGCCTGATACTCTGTCTGCTGTGCCTGTCAGGTGTCTTTCATCTAGCAGTGAGAGCTGATGGAAAAAACAGAGGGATGGTGGAAGTGTTGAATGCTGCTGTACTCAGAGACCTGTTGAAGTGTATGTGTGTGTGAGAGAAGGGTTTGGCTAGAAAGGAAAGTGTTAATAATTCAGACAGCTGGAGGCAGGAAACTAACAAAATGACGCTTGCCACCTGCCTCTCCCTGCAAACAGCTTTCATCTCCTCACCAAACAGGTGAGACCTTAATATACACAGAGCTTTCAGAACTTCCCAGCCATCTTCTCTTGCTCCACAGTGTACGTTTCCATATAACTTGTGTCAAGCAAGCAGCTCCTAGACTTCAATCTAATTCAAAAATATACGTATATCCCTTTCCTACTCTAATATATACCTTCCACAAGAGGAGTACAAGCCTGAACACCAGGCACAAAAAACACTCCCTGAGCCTTTTAAGCGTACAGATCACACCTCTATGTTATATACCATGGCCCTGATCCAAAGCCCACCAAAGTCAATGAGGTCTTTTCCACTGACTTCAATGGCATTTGGATCAGCCCACAAGGGTGCAGGAGTGTATTAGGACATTAATTAGAAAATGCACATAGCAAAAGATTTTTGGCTAAATCCTGTCCCACCGCAAAATAACTGGGTGCAACTCCTGCCTTGATATGTTCTAAACATCTTACACTGGATGTTTTACTATTGAAAACCTTGCTTTGGAAATGTACCAAGTGTGTAAAAATGGTAGGTTGTAGCCTTGGTATCATTCTGAACCTTTCGAGTAGACTCGACGATTGGCTTTGCAAAATAAGGGAACATAACAGTGGGAAGGCTAGCAAGTATCGGAGGAAATTGTGTCCACTCTAGCTCAGCAGTGCATTTGCTTGAAGTTTGTGGAGCACGCTCTTTGAATAAGCTTGCAAATGACAAGATTGTATTCCATGCAGAGCACATTCATGGATGTGAGCTAATTGTTGAGGACCCAAGTCCCGCTCTGCCGTAAGCTTGATATATGGGGCATTACAACTAACTGGGAATCATTTCCCCCTTGCTCCAGGGAGAGATGCCCTGTGGAAACTGTATACCCAGGCACCATATATCCCCCTGGTGGACTGTCCCTGCTGTGCTGGCTGGTGCACTGGGAAGAAGAGCTAAGACACTTTCCACCCCCCAATATGGTAGTGGGATAAATAGCCTTGCAGACACTGCTTCCATGCTCTAATGCCTGCGATGTGGGTTGCTGACACAGGGGAATGAGGGGGAAACATATGCACCTATACTGGCATGTAGGATGGACCACAATCTAGTTGCAGAAGACCTTAGGGATAGGATATCGAACTAGGGCTGTGCTTGGAGCTAACGTTATCTGCATAGCTGAGTTCCAGCTAGGGCTTTCTCTTGCTGGTAAATATTAGCTTATCTTCTAAAAAAGGGCTCTGTACACAAGGTACATTTGTGCGGTGTCTAAAGGCTGCTGAGCAAACAAACACCTGACAATGACAGGTGCCACATTTTGGGGACTGGCACTCAGTGTGTCTAGTTGACGCATAATGTGACCAAATACATTTTCCTTTGTTTCTACGTTATGGTTCCTAGTGCTCGCATGAAGGGCAGATATAAACTATCAATCTAGCAGTTATAAGCCATGTGCGGTGCTGAACTCTTGCTCTCACTGCAGTTCACGACCTTCACCACTCACTTGACTCAAAGAGGATAATTAGAAATCATCCTATCTAGTTTCAGAGGCTTACTTTCCTTACCTTCCTTTAGTTACACTCCTGTAATTCAAACACAATGGGCCACTGCTGTTCCTCCACTGAAGTCAGTAGGATTCCATCCGGGAAGACTTTGGTCCAATCGGTCTCATTGCACTGCCTTTAGTCTGCACATGCACAGATTGGTTCCTCTGGTTAGGATGTGTGGCTCCCTCAGTTACATATCTCAGTGCGCAGATTAAGAGCTCCAAGCATGTATCTGTGCTGGGCTGTGGGCCAGGCTGGATTATCTGGTGCATATATCCCGCCTTTCCACATGACACACATGGTCTCAAACCCAGGTCATAAGAACATAAGAACAGCCATACTGGGTCAGACCAAAGATCCATCTAGCCCAGTATCCTGTCTTCTGACAGTGGCCAAAGCCAGGTGGCTCCAGAGGGAATGAACAGAACAGGGAATCATCAAGTGACCCGTCCCCTCTCGCCCATTCCCAGCTTCTGGCAAACAGAGGCTAGGGACACCATCCCTGCCCATCCTTGCTATTAGCCATTGACAGACATATCCTCCATGAACTTATCTAGTTATTTTTTGAACCCTGGTATAGTCTTTGCCTTTACAACATCCTCTGGCAGAGAGTTCCATAGACTGACTGTGTGTTGTGTGAAAAAATACTTCTGTCTCTTTTGTTTGAAACCTGCTGCCAATTAATTTCATTTGGTGACCCCTAGTTTTTGTGTTATGAGAAAGAGGAAAGAACACTTCCTTATTGACTTTCTCCACACCAGTCATGATTTTATAGACCTCAATCATATCCTTCCTTAGTCATCTCTTTTCCAAGCTGAAAAGTCCCAGTTTTATTAATCTCTCCTCATACAGCAGCCGTTCCATACCCCTAATCATTTTGTTCCTCTTTTCTCTTGTTTTCCGATGTGCATTACTTTGCATTTATCAACATTGATTTTCCATTTTGTTGCCATTTTGTTGCCCAGTCACCCAGTTTTGAGAGTTCCTTTTATAGCTCTTTGCAGTCTGCCTGGGACTTAAGTACCTTGAGTAGTTTTGTATCATCTGCAAAGTTTGCCACCTCATTGATTACCCCTTTTCCCAGATCATTTATTAATATGTTAAACAGCACGGTCCCAGTACAAACCCCTGGGGGACACCACCATTTATTTCTCTTGATCCTGAAAACTGCCCATTTTTCCTACCCTTTGTTTCCAATCTTTTAACCAGTTACTGATCCATGAGAGAACCTTCCCTCGTATCCCATGACAGCTTACTTTGCTTAAGAGCCTTTGGTGAGGGACCTTGTCAAAGGCTTCCTGAAAATCTAAATACACTATATCCACTGGGATAACCCTTGTCCTCAAAGAATTCTAGTATACTGGTGAGGCATGATTTCCCTTTACAAAAACGATGTTGACTCTTCCCCAACAAATTATGTTAATCTATGTGTCTGACAATGTTATTCTTTATGATAGTTTCAACCAGTGTCCCCAGTACTGAAGTCATGCTGACCAGCCTGTAATTGCCGGGATTGCCTCTGGAGCCCTTTTTAAAAATTGGTGTCACATTAGCTATGTTCCAGTCATTTGGTACAGAAGCTGATTTAAATGATAGGTTACAGACAACAGTTAGTAGTTCTGCAATTTCACATCTGAGTTCCTTCAGAACTCTTGGGTGAATACCATCTGGTCCTGGTGACTTATTGCTGTTTAATTTATCAATTTGTTCCAAAACCTCCTCTAATTACAACTCAATCTGAAACAGTTCCTCAGATTTCTTACCTAAAAAAAAATGGCTCAGGTTTGGGAATCTCCCGCACATCCTCAGCCATGAAGACTGATACAAAGAATTCATTGAGTTTCTCCACAATGGCCTTATCGTCCTTGAGTGCTTCTTTAGCATCTTGATCATCCAGTGGCACCACTGGTAGTTTAGCAGGCTTCATGCTTCTGATATAATTCAATTTTTTTTTTTGCTATTACTTTGAGTCTTTGGCTAACTGTTCTACAAATTCTTTTTTGGCCTTCCTCATTATATTTTTACACTTCATTTGCCAGAGTTTATGCTCTTTTCTATTTTCCTCACTAGGATTTAACTTCCACTTCCAGAGGGTTCCTGCAGGGGGGTCATCACACTCCAACCCTCCAACCAATGGCAAACTGGCATCATCTAGAACCAGGACTCCTTGAAACTCAGCTCAGATAGGAGGTTCCACCCCAGGACCCAATTGGTGGAAGGCCAGAGTGTTGCATTGGTCCATTCCCCCTGCTTAAGATAGAAGGAGGAACAGGAAGTTATCCATGAAATTTAACTCCACCCTGCTTTGGACTGCTTAGCAGTGCTCACTTCCTGATCCTGATCTCATGGTTTCCTGACTTGTCCCTGATTCCTGGTATCTGACTCATGGCTTCTGATCTCTGGTTTGTCCCTTGATCTTAACCTCCTGGTATCTAACTCTCAGTTCATGATCTTGGCTCCTTACCTTCTGGTTCTAAACCCCAGCTGGCATGGGACCCGCTCTGCCCCTATGCTAATCACTAGGCCTGGCTGCCTGTGTCCTGGCCCTGACACATTGCTCAACAAAGAGATAGCAGCAATAGAAGACATGAACAATGGATATGATTAGCAGCATGGAAAGATCTCCACACACGGACAGACCGAAAAGATTGGGGCCATTTAGTTTAGAGAGAAATAAAATAAGGGGATATGACAGAAGTAAACAAAATAATGAATAAGCTTTCAGATACTATGGTGATGAGCATGATGTAAGAACCAATATAGAAGAGAAGAAAAGAGAAGAGGAAAGGTAAATCTCACATACTTTATTACACACCAAATAGCCTATGGAACTCATTGCAACAAGATATTGTTGAGGACAAGAATTTTGCAGGATTACAAACTGAATTGTATAGAATAGCCATTTGCATAGATAAAAAATGTATGAGGGACAGAAACATTTGTGCTTTAGGACCAGCCCCTAACTGATAGAAGTTAAGAAGCAATTTATAGGTAAGTTATTCCATAATTGTCCATTACATCGCTTTTTACACCTTATCATAGAATCATAGGTCATCCAGTCCAACCCCCTGCTCAAAGCAGGACCAATTCCCAACTAAATCATCCCAGCCAGGGCTTTGTCAAGCCGGACCTTAAAAACTTCTAAGGAAGGAGATTCCACCACCTCCCCTAGGTAACCCATTCCAGTGCTTCACCACCCTCCTAGTGAAGTTCTTGCAGGGTTGTATGTAACTTTTCTAAGGACGTGAGTAATGTAAATGTTAGGCAAGTCAAAGAACTTTTTGGACAATACATGTGAAGTGGGTTTCATAGGAGGTACTTGGGAGGCCTTTTTAAGCTATGCCCTGGGGAGAGACCCATTGTCTACTGACTACCTGCTCCTGGAAAGGAGCGACTAAACTTTTCATGCCATGTGCCAGTTCTGAGCTGAGGCTGTAATCATAGAATCTTAGAATACCAGGGTTGGAAGGGACCTCAGGAGGTCATCTAGTCCAACCCCCTGCTCAAAGCAGGACCAATTCTTTGACCCCAGGAGACCTCAGGGGGAGCAGCATGGGTTGAAGTACTTACCTGCCAGAGTCCAGGTTGGGAACAATGGGGTGGGGGGAGGGGAGAATCTCTGGTAAGCTTATTAGCATGCAGGTAGGTTCTTTTATTATTTTAATATGTTTTCTCTGCAATGCTTATAGCATAAGAATAAATAGGCTTTGCTGTGTGGTAACTTAGAACTGGGTCATTTGCACTGTTCATCACCTGAGGGGAAAGGCAAAGCAGGTCTGCTTAGGCAGTGTGACTTTGCTGGTGAATTCACAATATAATCAGGGAGCTGTGCAACCTGGAAATACCCTGATCAGAAGGGAATGAGATGCTTGTCTCCACCCAAGGGAGGTGACAACCAGGGTACCCTGGCTCAATTCTAGTTGCCCTGAACCATGACGCCCAACACAGCAGGGATTTTAGAGGTACGAAAAGCAGGACATTAAAGTTTGAGTTCCCTTAGTGTCCACAACTTGAACACTTTGCACAGGGATATTAAAGCAGAACCGACAGAGAGTAACCAAGATGATGACATAGGCCAACGAGGGACCAGCTGAAAGAGTCTATTCCAAAAACCAGAGCTGAATCTCCTGGAGGACAGGACCATCTGCACAGAGACCATGTACCCTTGTTGTGGCCCTCACTGTGTGGCGGTGTGCTCCCACAAGAGCCGTGCTATGAGGGACTCGTGCTGGTGAGAGCCCTGGAGGTCCTTACTGGTCAGAAGAGATATTTAAAAGCAGATTGGAGTTTGGTAAATCCCATGGGGTAGGGAGGTGAGTGTGCCCCCAGGTGATGTTACAGCACTATCCTGCACTGCAGATGAGGCACAAACTGGGCACAACACCAGGTTATTCTCTAGCTTCACTCTCGGAAACTGCTGAGCCATTTTGACCAGTCTTATAAAACACAACAACCTATAGGTAGACACGTGACATGGAACATTCAAGCTTGGACAGTTAAACCCTGGCAAAGTTATAAGCAACTTAAAATAGGGTCTCATCATGGGAAGTGTTGGACAGCCTTAATAAAGGTACAGCCAGTCTGCTTATCGTATATGTAAAGTTCTTTATATCACATGCAAAAATATGTTAAAATAACTTTATTAAGATCGCAAAGTCAAGCACTCAAACATTAGGAAGTACTAGAATTCATGTAGCCTCTACAACTTTAACTTGGCCTCTTTGTGTGTGGTCGTTAATTACATGGTTCACGTACTATTTTATCCAGAGGACCCCTGCCTCCTTCAGTGCCCAGGATGGATAACTGCTCTCTGAATGAGCAGCTCTTTGATATATTTTTTTTTAAATCCTCATTGCTCAGTGTTTGGCCCCAGGGCTTATGTGGGACACACTATTCAAGCCATCCTTTGAGTACAGAATTATTAATTTCCTTAAAGCTTTTCTATGGTGCTCATCACTATAGTATCTGAGTACTACACACAAATTAATGAACTTATCTTCACTACACCCCTGAGAGAGGAGTGTGTATTATCCCCATTTTATAACTGGGGAGCTGAGGCAGAGATGAAGGTCAAAAGTTTCTACTAATTTTGGGTGGCCAATTTGAGACACCTAGGACCTGATTTTTCAGAGTACTTAGCATTGTATAGCACTTTATATGTTCAAGCCACAGCTCCCATTGACTCCAGTTGCCGCTATGAATGCTCAGTACTTCTGGAAATCAGCCTCTGGCATATCAAATCTGAAACCCAGAAAATGAGGAAAACTCCATTGGTAACCATCTGTGAAAAGTTTGGTTGAAGTGACTCGCCCAGCGTCACACAGGAACTCTGCAGCGTATGTAGCAGAATCCAGTTCTGCAGAGCAGCATTCAACTGCCTTAATCATGAGACCCTCCTTTTTTATTCCTGCCAACCCCTGTTTAATTCATTACCCACCTGCCAATTTCTGCAACAAATCAGGCAGATGCCCTACAGACAGCAGTCTCCTTCACAACACAACCCTGATTCACCTCCTGAGCTGGTCCATCCTGAGCACTGAACGAAGCAGGGGTCCTGTGGCAAAATTAGCAGGTGGGCATGTAAATAACTTCTGTGTTGTAACACCTATGCACAAGGGGGCTGAATTAAGGCTGCACAGTAAACCATAATCCTGTCATTTCTTGCTTGTAAGTGTTTGACTTTGCAACCAAAATTACGTTCTTTTAATGTAATTTTTTTGTGCAATATGTATATATATTGTATGAATGTCTATACATACACAACTATTATAACACATATTATACACATAGAACCTATATACACACACATATTAGACTATCGGAGTACAAACTACATACATAGAAACTAATGTATTATAACATGCATAATGATTAAATATAGCATTTATAGTAAGAGAGCTTAAAGTTCTTGTGTGATATCATAGGATTTAAAGTAGCACAAACACTGTTCAATTCTACATTAGCCATATATTTAAAACGATCACTCAAACATACCATCTGACACAGAACAAATATATGGAATATGTACGTATCTACGTAAAAACAAATTCCTTTTTTAATGAAGGAATATTATCTAAATAAAAACAGATTCATGATTCATATTTCTCAGATGAAGGAGCTGAAATGCACAATGACAAAATTCATAGAATCATAGAATATCAGGGTTGGAAGGGACCTCAGGAGGTCATCTAGTCCAACCCCCTGCTCAAAGCAGGACCAAGCAAGACTATAGTGTGCTATATATTCTATATGTACATTAGACAGTCACTGGTACAGTCTTAAATGTGCACTAAAAATGAAAAATATTACTTACTTCTCTCTGCATGGTTAGGAGACATTCATATCCTTTTCAATCAGTTCTGTGAACTATGGAAGGAACATTTCCCGGCTAGCAAAACAGACAGTAATTCCTATCAATCTGAATCTGAAATCCAGATTAAATTGAAATCCTCTCTCTGTGAGGATTAAGTGACCATTAAGTGCCTTGAAAATGGTGGTGTTTCAAATTCTGCTGCACAATGGATAATATCTGTATTTTAAATACCAACCAACAAACACTCGTCATTTCAATACTGTATTGAGATGCAGGTGATAATTTCCCGAACCAAAATCTACTCTCCTCCCTTGTAACATTCGATCTATCGGATAAATGTTATTGTAATCGGTTTTGTTTCTGTGGCTAAATCAACCCATGCACTCCACTCTCTGCCATTATAATTTTTCGATACCTGCAAAGGTGGCACCTGTGACTGTCCACCACCTCTCATCATGGAAACACTGACTCATGGCCAACACATTAAAATAATAAATGGAGATATACCTATCTCACAGAACTGGAAGGGTCATTGAGTCCAGCCCCCTGCCTTCACTAGCAGGATCAAGTACTGATTTTGCCCCAGATTCCTAAATGGCCCCCTCAAGGATTGAATTTACAACCCTGGATTTAGCAGGCCAATGCTCAAACCACTGAGTTATCCCTCCTGCTGTAAGTCATGCACAGAAAGGAACATACATTATTAGGAACACAGAGATTGCCAGACTGGATCAGATCCAAGGTCCATCTAGCCCAGTGTCCTGTCACTAACAGTGGCCAGCATCAGCTGATTTGTAAGAACCCCACAGCAGTAGATGAGGGATAATCTGATTACAGCTGAAGCACCAGGTTTAATATCCCTTCCAAGATTTTTGCTGTCACTTGTTAAGACAACTCCTGATGTTCTTGATATGGGCAACTCTTTATCAGCGTTCTACCACTTAGGAGTGCACTGGAGTTTAGTAGAGTGCAGGGGCCCAGCTACAGGCTGGTTGGGAGGCCAAATGTGAAAATAGAGGACATGCAGCAAAGGTAGTAACTTCCCAAGCAACAGATTAACAGAACAGGGCAGCCAGGCAAAGAGGAACCACAGAGCATTTGAACCATACCCTGAAAGATTCCTTGGCCAACCAAGGAGAAATAGGCAGGAGCTAGGGAATGGAGAGGTCCTGAGATGCCCCAAATATTACAAGAAAATGACAGGCCTGGGTCTGCATTTCAGTGATCCAGTCACTCACAGAGGCCTCGTTTACATCCGAGAGAAATGACTTCAATCACCTTGCCAAGTACAGATGGAAAAAAGGCATCTTTGGCTATCACCACCATCTCAGAAGTGAGGGTCGGAGATCCAGGAGAACCCCTCATTGTGACCCACTTGGACCAAGTGAGCAAATCCCATGAAAGAATAGCAGCAGGCACCCCAGCATCCTGCCCCCCAGATACTTTCCCTCACCCACCCAGCACCATTCAGTCCCTCTCTGCGAGGCACTGGGAGAGGGAGCGGGAGCTTGATAATAATATGGTTCCAAGAGAGGAATGCTAAGAAAAACAACAAATATTGCGGGATTTGTGACAAAAATCACGAGAGTTGCTACAGTACTTTACAGTGGTCTAGGGACTGACGATATAAGGTTTGAAAAGTGCTATGAAAATGTGAAATGGTAATTATTATTCGTCCATTTTTCTTATAAAATGTCCCAACTAAATAAGAGCAAACTGCAATTGCTCCTCTTTTCCAGAAGGTGGCAGTGCAGGTTTGGAGAAATGGTATATTCACGATGGTGACACTTACATTGGATGTGTGTCCCAAGTCTTTCTTAATCCAAGGGACAGCTATCGATTTGTTCTGGAATCACTATGGGCATAATATAAACCTGACCTATATGTACAGCTATGGGCGATGGTTCACACAATAACAGGAACATTTTTGACTTGTCTTCATTGTCACCTCCCTCCCACCAAAGTGAATGCAGGCACTGGTGCAATTCCCTAATAAACAATCAATAGCAAACTTGCTTTTCTTTCTATAATAATGAAATCTGTTCAGCCCATACAGGAGGGGTGAAGCTGTACAACCCTGGGGAAGGTGCTAACATAACAGTAGGCTTGAAAGGATTAGATTTGTGTCGGTAAAGGTCGATTTCACTGTCGATTGTGCAAACTGACAAAAGAAATATTTCCCTTACTATTAATTGAAATTTACAAATAACCAAAGTACAAAAAAATGCAGCTTGAGAACTTAGAGTCAAAATCCAGTTTTTAGACTTTTGAATTAGGCTTATTACAAATGGACCAGAAAATGAATAGTAAAAACAGGTATGATTTCTTTATTTAAGGATATTTATTTTGTATATTTTGACATTTGATGTTGACAATGTGTGCTTTAATGATTTATAAAGCATGAACTTTTTGAATCTCAGTTTCTACTGTCAATAAATAATTGTCTGATTCCCCCCCATATTTTCATGCAACTGTGAAAATGTAAATTGATACTAGAAAAATAAATGCTTAAAAATAAACATTGATGTCAATTATAAAAAAAAATTGAATTCTACAAGCCTACACAAGAATACTACCACTATGAAATGCCTTGAGTGCTGTGGATGGAAGATGCTAGAGAAGTATGAAGATAATTTGTTATATACCATTAATAAATAATCTATGTCTTGCCTTTGAGGCTCCAAATGGTAATGTGTGAAAAGCAAGGGAAACGCTACTAGGTAAATGATCATGTTAACAAGTACAGACATGAAAGATAAGCTAGAATCTCACAGGCCATTTCAGCCACAGCTGCAGTACATTTCTCAAAGACAGTTTGTATAGGAGTTTGTTCCTTCCCCCTCTTCTAGAAGTGCTACTCTGGAGTTTGTGACTTAGCACTTCTAGAAGAGGGGGAAGGAACAAAGTCACAAACCCCAGAGTAGCACTTCTAGAGAAGGGGGAGAGAACAAACTTCTATACAAACTAGCTGAACTCAATAGGCACCTACTAAAGGAAAGGGCATGACGACTCTGCAGGGTGTGGGCTGAGTAATAGGAGGATTTGGGCAGGTGGGGGATCTGCAGCAATCTAGTGCACCAAACCCGTGTTTTACGGAAGCCTTGTTATGAAGCAGGAGTAGGGATTGGTCACCAGTCTCAGGAGAAATGAAGGGAGGCCATGAGAGATGCTAGTCCACGAGGTCCCCAATCCCAGAGATCCTCTTCAATGTTGTGCAGAGTGACAGGGCTACTGCCAGACCCACTCCACAGCAGGGGCAAGGGCAGGGCCAGGGCGCCAGATTTAGGGTGTTCACTGCACCAAGAGTACAAGGACTGAACAGAGGCTGCCCCTTGCACTAGCATGCCAGTTAGCGAAGACGCAAGGTGTGAGGCCTTTTTCGGCAGTCATGTTAGGAGAGCAGCAGCCAGGAGTCAAGAAGCAGAAAGTCACATCTCCACATTCCATCTAAGTTCCATTAAAACAATATACTACTGGGCTGTTAAGAAGGCGATCCTGTCCTAATAGTACCCACCATCACCAGAGAAAGAAACAGATCTTAAGATGTTTGAAGAAAATTTTGATAACATTCTGTCTGGCAAGGATTCACATATTAACAGTTGTGATTGTGAAATCTACACTTCTTTATTGGTTTGCCTTTATGGTCCCTACTTCTCTATTGTTTATCTGTATGGTTTCAGTCTGATCCTTTGATTGTTTCTGTCTGTTACATAACTCATTTTGCAAGGTTTAAATCGGCTAAGGTGATGGGGTATGATTGGGTGAAGAATTGTTTCACAGTATGTTAGGATTGGTCAAAGAATTATTTTGCAATACTTCAGTAACACAGTTGGTTACGGTATAGCTAAGCAGGACTCAAGTTTCACTATATAAACTGGGGTCCAAAAGGAAGTTCTTTGGGAACCAACTCCAGGACACAGCCTAAGATCAGAACTGCCAGACCTCAACACCCTGTCAACTATATCTTGCAGAAGCTGGAGTCCCTGGAAAACCTGATCCTGACTGGCCACCATGACAAGTTTTTCTGCCTTATTGGGAGTGATGATCATCGTATGCTTAGCATGTGCGTTCTGTTTTGGTAACTGTTAATAAATAGAGGTTAAGGATATTACCGTGTAAGGCTCTTTCACTGGTAAAAGGTCCTGTAAGCCCATAGAAGGTTACGCCTTGAGCCCTAGGAACAGGGTAAATGTGGGTGCCCTAGAGCGTGCAGGTAAAAAAGGAGGCCTCAGGGCACTTGCCTGCCCCACCCCAGCTCTTGTGCACCTGTTCAGGGCTAGGCTGTGCTTGGCACAAGCATTACACATACCGGAAGCACGGATACATCTGCTAAGTCTCAGTTCAGTTTAGCCCCCTTTATTGCTAAGCATCCTACTTAAAGGCAGCAGAATTTTTCCCCATATCAAGTTGGAAAAAAAAAAAAAGGCGAAATCCTCGCGCCACTGAAGTCAATGGGAGTTTTGCCAATGACCTTCTGGGAGCCACGATCGGCCAAACCTGCGGACGCGGCAGGTAAACAAACCGGCCCGGCCTGCCTGGGGCTTTCCCTGCACAAGCAGTGGAACAAGTTTGGGAACCACTGGCATAGGGAAATGGAGTATTTTCATATGCAATTTAACTTGCTAGGGTTCATGGTTACATGGAAAAGTGCTTTTCTGTGCACAGTTCTAGACTCTGTTTTGTTTACTGGGCTCAGCCTGAGTTCAGTCTTGGACTGGAAAGTGGGACACCACACTCTGTCTCAACCAGGGATTGCTTTCTGAGCACACAAACTTGCTGTCGTGTGTGTTATGTTGTACAGAAACCTTGTACAATGGATCCATGACATGGCCTACAGGGCATTGAGCGGAGATCTCCAGCTTTGATTTACCATGAGGCCTTGGGGGCTCGGCGGGGGGCACTTGGAGTTAAAAATCTATTGGGTTCTGCTTCTAAAGACAAAAGCCAGTGCTTTCCTGCTAAGCCAGCCACACCCTTTTCATCTCCTTCCTCCCCTCGCCCGTGGACTGAGCTCCTTTAGTCTCATCTTCTAGTCCGAATAAAATGTACCAACACAAGCCTGTCAAGCTAACTCTCTACATGGCAGTGGACTGTATTACACGAAAACTGGCATCATTGAAACAGAAAAAGTTTCAATGGGGTGCCTGCTGCTATTCTTTCATGGGATTTGCAGTTCTTACTGTGTCCAGAGAAATCCATGCAGCGCCCTGCCCGAGTGTGCCAAAAGGCAGCTGCTAATTGCAGACCACCCTAAGGAACAGACAAGCTTTTGTACATTTTCCCCTCAACTCAGAAAGGATTAAAGTCTTAGTCATTCCTTCCCGGCAGCTGGCTAATTAGCTACCAGTGTTACCCTAGTGCTGCAGCTGCTCGACTTGCTGAACCCCGCTCTGTCCTTTCTCTTCCCCCATCCACCCAAAGTCCAAGACCTCAGAATTAGATTGTTCTCATGCTACCTGGCAAATAGCTGCTCTGGAAATATGAAAGCAGATCCAGCCCCAGTCCCTGCAGCCTGAAGGAGGCAGCATTGCCCAGTTCAAAGGGTGCTTGCTGGACTGAGATTCAGGACAGCTAGGTTCTAGTCCAGGGGTCGGCAACCTTTCAGACGTGGTGTGCCAAGTCTTCATTTGTTCACTCTAATAAAGGTTTCACGTGCCAGTAATACATTTTAACGTTTTTAGAAGGTCTCTTTCTATAAGCCTATAATATATAACTAAACTATTGTTGTATGTAAAGTAAATAAGGTTTTTAAAATGTTTAAGAAGCTTCATTTAAAATTAAATTAAAATGCAGAGCCCCCCAGATCAGTGGCCGGACCCGGGCAGTGTGAGTGCCACTGAAAATCAGCTCGAGTGTCACCTTTGGTACACATGCCATAGGCTGCCTACCCCTGTTCTAGTTCCAACCCTAGCACAGATCTGCTGGGTGACCTGGGGCCAATCTCTTGCCCTCTCTCTGCCTATCTGTAAAGTGACAATAATAATAATGATGCCTTCCTTCAGAAAGCTCTTTGTGATGCGTAGATGTAAATCACGACATCAAAGCATGTGTGACTCTCAGTGAAAGCCAGGTCTTTTAGCCAGAGCTGGTTCCAGCATGCTGTAAAATTCTGCTGATGTGGGGATGGATCTGAGCCAGCCGCCTTGCTTTGATCGTGGCTAAATCAGAGCCCCTCTCACTCACAAACGGCTTCCCCCTGCTAGTGCTGCTGATAGTTGCCATCCTGAGCTGTACTTCTGCTCAGTCCTTGTGCAGGGACCCTGCTGCTCAGCATGCTGGAAACGGGCATCACAACTGAAGAGGGAAACAGAAGAGCTAGAATTGAAAGGGAAAAAAATCCAGATGGACAGAGAAAAAGAACATAGATTAAAAAAACGAGAGGAAGGATGGAGTTTAGGGCAAACATGTAGGGCGATCTAGTTCAGAGAAGATTTCAGAGTGGTAGCCGTGTTAGTCTATATCAGCAAAAAGAGCAGCACTGCTATGGGTACCTGCAGGCCCCACAGTATGCCAACATTTTTATGGCTGACTTAGACCAACGCTTCCTCAGCTCTCGTCCCCTAATGCCCCTACTCTACTTGCACTACATTGATGACAT